>NC_135628.1:7597500-17597500 GCF_053574225.1 Canis aureus
AGTTCTAATTGCTGGGATAGCAACCAAAATAACCACATTACTGGATTTCTGCTACACTATTTGTTTTCCTTAGCTATTTTCCTATATTCAAGCCAGATTTTAGATCTTAAAAATAATGAAATTGTGTGTATGAGTTTTTTAGTCTCTCTTACTTTCTTTCAGCTTCAAGTTAGATATATTTTTCTACTGAGATCATCATTTTATCTAAAATAAGAGGCTACTTTTCCGCTTGCACACTAAAGAAACAGATCTGAACATGACCCCTCACTGAACAGAATGACTTGTTTTTGAGTTATATTTGCAGAAGGTAGCACCATATGCCCCAAGCTCCAAGTTGGATGCTCTTTCTACGGTCTAATTTGCTTGTCAAAAGATGTTACAATCACAAACCTACAATGTCTAGACAAACTTAGTATTGCATGGAAAAAAATGCAAACTATTTTCCTCACTTTCTGTAGAAGTAACAAATTAATTTCAAATAAATGTAAAAGGTTTGTAAAGTCTAAACAATCTCTGAATTACAAATAAAAGGTCCTAGTGTCACATGATTGAAAAAAGAACATACACACATTCACACACATGTATGTTAAGTTTAATTATTAAGACCAAAAACCCTGTCTGCTTTATGAAAGAACAGAAACAGCCTGCACACAATTTTCAAGCTGACATAAAAATAATGAACTACTTCCTCAACAGAAGTTTCACAAAAAACAAATTTAAATCAGACCACAATTTATTATAAAAATTAACTTTTCTTATTTGAGTGAAATACTCCCACTTTTAAAAAATGTTTTTGCAATTTCAATTGTATGTCTTTGAAATCTTGTTTCACGTTAAGGAATCTTAACATTTTGCCACAATAGTATTCTTTTGTCTCACTGTGATTTTGTTAATCTATTTGTTGTTTCATGACAGGGAGATGGTATCTGATTATGGGAGGGAAGAAGGAAAGTCTATACCTGCAAGCAACTGGTTTGAATTTTTCCTTTGTTTTTTTTTTTTTTTTCCCCTGTTTTGTCTTGTTGCTTAAACATTTAAGAATTAAAATAACCATTTAGAGAAAAAGGCAAGGGTATTCAGTGGCTGTTTCTAACAACTGAGATAAGACTTCATTATGACCCCTTCAAAGCCTTTCCAAATTTTTAAAAACTAAAATTATTTACTCAATAGGTTGTAACTGCCTTTTCTGAGCCACAGTAATCCATCATGTGAATAAATATTTAGACAATATTTTAAATGTGTACGATGTACTTGACAGGATGCCACAGTTTCAGGCTGTCATGTAAATACAATCTGATCAAAAACGTTCTGCTTGTACAATAAAAGCCCAGCTAGAAACACAATAGTTCAGCCAAGGAGAGAAAACTGATATCTAGGAAAACCCCAAAAGTGGAAAGTGACCACTAGTGACATAAACCATTGCAATTTCAAGAAGTTTTGAAGTTGTTTTTGTTGAAGCAGTCATCCTATAAAGAATACAAACCTATTTTAAGTACATATCAACAAAGCTTCTTAAAAATTTTCCATCTGTGAAAAGAAGATAGATCTATTTAATAAGCAACCCAATGCAGCAGAAAAAAACCCCAATACATTGCACTACATGTACTGATAGGGAATCATTTTAGGGTACAGCGGGAAGTGAAAAAATCAGGATGCATCAAAGGGTGTGTTTATATTACTATCTCTGAAAAAAATGACATAGAGAGATACATATACGTTTATGTATACATTGATTATTTCTAAATAAATACCAAGAAACTGACCATTGTGATTGCTTCTTGAAAGAGACAGTTTTTCTCAAACTTTCGTATGACTGCATATACATAGAAATCAATGCCAAATGTATGGCACATTGGGACAAGGGAGAGCCAGCAGTCCCAGACCCCACCTTGCTTTGTTGGGGGCTAAATACATAACATCCCTTCACAGCCTTGAGGTAACTGAGGCACAGCAGGCTACAAGATATTATATATTACCTGTTTTTAATAATTACATTAAAAGTGAACAAACCAAACTGACCATTTAAAGCTTATCATTGGAGAAGGGGAACTTAATATATCTGGTTCAATCTTGCCACAATTTAAGTTTTGTTTTGTTTTGTTTTGTTTTAAATTAGTGCCTGCTGGAAAAATCTGATTGCACTTTAAATGGTACTCTACTAATCCCTGAATCTTTCTTATTTATAAATGCTGCTGCTAATATTTACAGAGTATATACCAAACCAAGTACTCAAACCAGAGTTCTTTGCAGGCTTGTACCATAATAGGTTTACTACATCCTTAGTATGTCAAAAATTTCAGGGGAAATTATTTCTTGTGTGAGATAGGGGTACTAAAGTTAAATCAAATTTTATCCATGATTCTGTTATATTTTATTTTTAATTTATTTTTAATACATACCTATATAAAGCAGGTAAGTCAAGGAACTCATGTGTTAGCTCAAGAAGCTCCAACTGATATTTATTTTTATTTGATTGCAAAAGATGGAAACATTTTATTACTCTAATAAATATAATTTGTTAGCTAGATAAAAAATATTTAAAACATGGTAAGAATTAATAATAGGAGAAATTCTTGGTGCTAGTGCTGCTAATGTTACTGTAACCCCAGCAAATTGTAGCTGTGTGCTAGAAAGCACTTACCGGTAAAGAAAATAAGATTTGAGTTTATTGCACCTTTCAGTCCATTTTAGTTTGTTTTCATAGTGGAACCATGTAATAGCTTTTTTATTAGTTGGCACAGAAAAGCTTATGCTGATAATCATATACATTTGGCAATTGTTTATTTATGATAATATTTGAGATGATGGTGGTGTTTCAAGGAGAAAAAAAGCCAAGACCAATATTCAAAAATAGCAGGTAAAAGATTAGGACTCAGAAAAAAGACAAGGAGAAGAAGTTCTGTGTGACTAGAAAAAAAGATGGATTCAGCACTTTTCCCGTTGGGAGAAAAGTCCAATACGCCAAGAAAAAATAAGGAAGATTCAGTGGCTTTGTGATATTTAGGGATTTCTGAATACTGATACCCATTCTGTCTCTAAGGCCTAATTATTCAGACAAAAATATTTGCACAGGCACCATGTCCAGACACTGTCTTCAGCACTACGAATTCAATGATGCAGCCCCCCTGGCCATCAGAAAGTCAGGAGTAGTGGGTGGAACTGGTGAACAATTGGAGTCAAATATTAACTGCATGGAAAGAGGAAGTGGAGATACTTTAGTCATAAAAAATAAAAAGCAGTAATCCAAATAAGAAAGAATGGAAATCTGAACTAAGTGGGCAAAGGAGGTGAAGCAAACAGGTCATATGTGATAGATATTTATTAAAAATGTCCATTTCACTTTGTGATTGACTAAGATAAAAAAACAAAAGACGGAAAACTCAAAATAGCTTTCAGGGGTTTTCACTTGGTTTTATTATGTCATAGATGGCATTCTTTCAACAGGATAAAGAATATAGCAAGGACACACTCCAGGAGGGTTTATACTTGGGGTAGTAGTCTCTAAGAAGGGCACCGGTGATCCTCACCTCCCATTTCTCTTGTCCTAGGTAAGTGTGGGCTGGACTAGTGTCTTGCTTCTAGTGAACAGAATATGCCAAATGATGGGATATCATTTCTATGATTAGGTTTCAAAATAACCAACTTCTATCTTTCTCACCTTCTCATGTGCTTTCTCTGATAGGAGCCAGTTGCCATGTGTGAGTTACCCTGTGGTTAAGTCCTCATGGATATGAAATGATAGGCCCACATCTTTTGTGTGAATGGCACAAAAAACAGGAAATATTCTTCCAACATACAAAAATTATAATCTGACTCAGCAAAGGAGTCACTGACACAAATGACAAATTAGTTAAGTTTCAATATACATGTTTATTATCTCATTCACATCTTTTCCCTTAACAAAAACAAACTACCAACCAATATTCATATTGGAACTAAACTTATACATTCAGCAATTACAGCCATAAGTTGGCTGCAAGCACAAGAGTTCAGCAAAAAACCAATGAAACCGCTCCAAACCTCTGCCATGGCGCTTGAGTTTTCTTGAGCTAGGAACAAAGTATTTCAAGTAGCAAAACAAAATTCTTTATATATGTATGTATTTCTGCCTTTGTACGGGTTTATGTCTGACACTATTGCCTGTGTGGAGTGGTGAGTTTCGTTTACTTTATAGTCAAAGAGTGAGATAAAGCAAAGCATGTACCTCCTAGACTTAATTGATTTATCCAGATTCAGAAACCAACTCAGTTATTTTTAATAGCAGATCTGCACTCCGTCTTATGTAACTTTACTTTTAGTTGCTTAATGAATACATGCTGAATTGACAAGAATGGATTCCTCGGCTTTATCACCCTGATAGCCAGTAAGATTATGAATCTCATTCTTGTATTTTCTTGACTTAGAAGACTTCTCTGCTCATAGAGTCCATGAATGTTTACAGAATGAGTGAGTGGATCAATGAATGAGTCTCTCTGTTAATCAGTAAGGGCAAGGTAGATTGAGGAGGGTGTGATTGATGGACCTTGAAAGGAAAAGAAAGGGGAAGGAATCACAGATATTGCTTTAGGGTATGTCATTCATCAAAGGAATTTTATTTTCACACCTTTTAAAATGAAATTTTGGCAGCATCTTTAGAATAGATTTGAACATTATAAAGGTCAGAAACTTCGAGAATGCTAATTGTTAATATGACACTATGATATAAATTTGTCATGGCATATAAGGAAAACGATAGTTATTGCCATTGCTGTGTGTGACAGGCAGGAAAAACAATAGACATGTTACTTGGCAACAGGCTGAAACATCATCATTATCACCATAGAGTCATGGAATCTTCGAATTGGAAAGAATCTTAAAGGTCATCCAGTCCAACACCGGGCTCGACAGATGGCCATCTAGCCTCTGCCTAACCATTTCTAATCATTGTTACTTGTCATGGTAGCCAGTTATATAGCTGAATAATCTCAGCAGTTAAGAGACTTCTTAAATCCAGAAAAAAAATCTGGCTCTTTAAAACTTCTCATTGTCCCTGACTGAAAACTCAGAATTTACATAAAACACATTTCTCCTTAGGTGGAATGGTATTGAGAAAATGGCACTGGACATGGTATCTGAGGATTTGGATTTGCGTCACAAATCAGCCTCCTGTTAGTTTACTCTTGGTAAGATCATTTAACCTCTGATAAGACAGGTTGCGATGGGAATCAAAAAAGAATAAAATATATGATAGGGCTTTGCAAACTATAAAATGCTATAAGGTACTATTTTTCATTCTGACAAACTTTTGTAAATATACTGTTTCTCTTCTCCAAGTGCCACCCCAGTTATCTTTTGTAGTGTGATATGGTTTTGTGTAGAGGGCAGAAAGCTATCCTGACCCAATATGTTAATTTAAGTCATTCCATTTTTACGAGTAAGGGTAAAATCTCAAAGGAAACTAAATCTCAAGAGAATCTAATCATAGTGCTTTATAATATTACTCTGATAAATCATGTCTTTTAGAGTAATAATAGAAAGCATATTTTTAAATGACGGAAAGATTCTCCATTAGTTTGGGGATATTGTGGGACAAAGTTTGATTTCTCTATCCAAGTTGGAAGTGGGCTTTTAAAAACAGTATTTTAATTTTTCTTTCTGAATGTTTTGTCCCTGAAGATACCTCACAGTTATATTTAATTTTATCTTTCATTAACAGCAGTACTTGCCTAATATTTCATCCTACACATGATTCACTACTCAACACGGAGGAAGGAAAAGAAAGATATGCCATTTATTGAGACCCAACCATACACCAGAAAATAAAACGCCTTGAGTTAACATGGATATAACAGATGCCAACCAATTCCTTCTGAAAAGACTTTATCAGTCAACATAAATGGTCCAATGTCATGTAAAATTTTAAGTTCTCATTTTTCTAAACTTTCCTACCTGAAATGAGCCTTCCAGAAACTATTCTAAAGGTTTTTAGATACTTGAAATTTCATCCACACTCTGATTTGAAATTCATAACTTACACATTTTTACGTTCTATTTTTTTATCATTTTTTTATTTTTTTAAGTTGTAATATTCTTTGGAGTTGATTGTAACAGTAAGAGAAATGGTGTTTCTGTACAAATAATACTGTTTCTGAAATATGTGTGCTTCCTAACACTAAAACTACCCACTAAAAATAGAAAAAGAATCATTTTTTTAATGATTTTACAAAATGCATGTAAATGTCCTAAGTCATTAGCTAGAAAAATTTCAGTTTGCTGTATACTCTTGGGAATTAACGCCTTTCTTGAGAGGTTCTAGTAGGAACTCCTTATAAGGCTGTATTTCTCTGCTATTACAGTGTTCTACTTTTCACAGCCCTCCATAGTTAATGACGGCAAATCACTTAATGACATTGGTTGAAATGCTTCTTTCCCACTCGTGCTGTTTCTTGAGAGTTTGCAGAAAGCTCCCTTACAAACTTCTGTGAGCCTTGTGCTTCTCTCAGCGCCTTACTACCCTTGCCAGGGAAGGAAGAGTGAATCATCTATTTGGTAAATATGGGCCTCTCTTTTAGTTCCCATTTAATTCAGGGCCTAGGTGGAAAGAAGGGCCATATACGAGATACGCCCCGTGCAGCATAATTAAATTGTCCAATGGGAGTTCTGCACAGCAAGATTCAAATCAGTCTAAGAAAGTGTCATGTTATCTGTCTTCTACATAACCCAGGGTTCAGCATAACTATTTTTCTAAAAATCTTACACAACTTTGTGTGGAAACTATATACACTTGGGGAAGACACACCGTTGCATGTCACAGAACAAAGTGCTGAAGCACTGACGTGTCACAAACATGTTAGAGCTGTGCCAAGATGCTGATCCCTTCTGCCCTCAGGGTGGCTAAAAGAGCCTGGGGCAATCAGGGCCCTCAGGCCAATCACCACCAGTCACAGGTTAACCCAAGGTGCTCTCCGAATACCATCACTTTCTATGTGTGTCAGAGCATGAATAAAGTTGGGAGGCATTACCACAGAAGTAGTAGCTGAATGAAAAAGTTTAACTGCAACAGCTTAGTCACTTGCCATGGCATGTACACATCTCTGGTCAGGATGTAATGGACTGTGGGTATAACATGATAGACTACTGTGGATTAAATTATAGAATTTTAATACAATTCACAAACAAATACCCTCACACAATTTTTCTGTGTCCCCAAATAAATAAGTCTCACTAGGCCCTTACACTACTTACTATCTAGAAATCAAGAAACTGGGTGGTGGGGCACCCTAAAGATTCAAGCCATGGGCAAAACATTCACTTATATTGACAGAACTTTTTCTTTTTCTTTTTTTTTTTCTGAACAGGTATTTGTCTCTGCCTATTAGCATCATCTCTACTTGGGTTGCAATTATGTAAACATAAAATGATTTTAATAAAAATAATAAAATTGAGCTTGTTGTCAGCGAGGCTCTAGAAAGCTAAGAACTGCTGGGAACTAACTTCACATTATTTCAATGTGGAAGAAAAGCACAACAGAAGTCTGCAAGATTACATGTTTGCAGCTTATCATACATAAACTTGTCATACAATCTTGATTTAGTGTTCTTAGGGCTCAGTTACTTTATCTGTTACTCGAGGATTAGAAAGCCAACAAAATCCAAATGCTGTTATATAAAAAGATGGATTTTGAAAAAGAGAGAGAAACCCTTTTAAATACCATAATACAACAGCGATGTTAAACAAGGCTCTTTTGCTGTACTGACAAAGAGTATTTGGTCACCAAAAAACTAGTGAACTGGGGACTCCAGGCAAAAGTAGAATAACTTTAGTATACCTGACATATAAACGGATAAGAAGTATCAAGAGGATACCATGAAATAATCACATGCCACGATCCAAGGAAATAAAATTTCTAGTTTTATCTAACATATATACATATAGGAAGTACTGTCATATTTTATATCCTACATACCTCGGCAGAAGTCAAACCTGGTGACAGAGGGGAATCGCTCCCTGCAACTTCCCCCTAAAACAAGCATTCTCAGCTCAGTAAAGCCTAATAGTTGAGAGAATCCAGAGCCTGGGTATCCATGCTTAATCTTGGACAAATTATTTAACCTTTCAATTTTTCAGTTCTAACATGAGAATAAAAATACCAAAGAGTTGCTTTAAAAAAAAAAAATTAAGACATTCTAAAGCATGCCTATGCCTGGCCTACAGTAAGCTCTAAACAGTGTCAGATATTTTTATTATTCAACCCACCCCAACTCCCCATCATACCCAATTTAGCTGTGCTAAGCCTGCAGATGCTAGCATTAACTTTTTAAAACATTAACGAAAGTCCACATTTTGTTTATATTTCCTTAGTTTTTACCAAATGTCCTTTTCCTCTTCTGGGATCCTATCTAGGATACCACAGTACATTTTGTCATATTGTTTCCTTAGAATTGCTCCCCTTGACTGTAACAGATTCTCAGATTTTGTCTTTGATAACCTTGACAGTTTTGAGGAATACTGGTCAGGCATTTTGTACAATGTCCCTCAACTGGTATCTCTCTGGTGTTTTTCTCAATATTAGACTGAGGTTATGAATTTTGGGAGGGGAAGGCCATATAGATAAGTTGCCATTTTCATAACACCATATCAAGTATATGTACTATGATGTGGCCATGATATAACACTGCTGATGCTGACTTCGATGAGCTAGCCAAGGATGGGTTTATCAGGTTTCTCTAAATGCAAATTTACTCTTTTCCCCCTTTCCACACTGTACTCTTTGGGAGAAAGTCACCACCCATAGCCCGCAATTAAGGAGTGAGGAGTTATGGGATCTCTGGGTGGCTCAGCGGTTTAGCACCTGCCTTCAGCCCAGGACATGATCCTGGAGTCCCAGGATCAAATCCCACATAGGGCTCCCTGCATGGAGCCTGCTTCTCCCTCTGCTTCTCTCTCTCTCTCTCATCCTGTGTATGTGTGTGTGTGTGTGTGTGTGTGTGTCTCTCATGAATAAATAAATAAAATATTTGTTTTAAAAAAAAGGAGTGAGGAGTTATGCTTCACCTCCTTGAGGGTAAAATATCTACACACATTATTTGGAATTCTTCTATACAGGAAATGTCTATTCTCCCATTTACTTAATTCAATCGTTTATTTATATAAGTATGGTATAGACTCATGGTTATTTTATATGTCGTATTTTTATTTGAATATATTTGTATTTTCTGGCATTATAAGAACTCCAGGTTTATCCTGTATATTTCCTGCTGCAATCCAAGAGTAAGTCCCACTTCTCCAAGGATCCTTGGTTCTTTTATTAAAGAATGGTATTCTTAAAATATGGGTGCTAAGTATGCATTGCATGTCATTTTTAGGTCTGCTCAAGTAACAAAGAAAGGAAATATGTGTGTGTGTGTACTAACCAGTGTATATACATATAATTATAAATATTTCTATATGTAGCCATCTGTATCTACACTAAGTGCAAGTTTTTATTGAGATAAATTTTATGCTGATGTCTCCGACTCTAATCCATTACCATAGGTCATTCTAGCCTCCTTCCATTGCTTGTCTGTGAACTTTAAAATTTTGATCACCACCTTGTCCCATTAAAATATTTCATAAATAAGACATTTTTTTCACTAAACCTTCTTGAACTTCTCCACATTCAAGGGATGGCACAACAAATCTATGGGGGCTGCCAACATTTTGTAGGCGAAATAACACAGATTTTGCAGATAATCAATTTTTTTCAAAATCAGAGACAGATTTAAACCATCGCAGATTTCTCTTTGATCTAATATATAACACACTTGAGTCACTGAACTTACAGCTTTATATATTTTAATATTCTTTTTTTTTTAATTTTTTTTATTTATTTATGATAGTCACAGAGAGAGAGAGAGAGAGGCAGAGACACAGGCAGAGGGAGAAGCAGGCTTCCATGCACCGGGAGCCCGACGTGGGATTCGATCCCGGGTCTCCAGGATCGCGCCCTGGGCCAAAGGCAGGCGCCAAACCACTGCGCCACCCAGGGATCCCACAGCTTTATATATTTTAAATTGTAAAGCTATTCTCATTTATATTTACCAACAAGCTATATATTACTAGATCATTAAATTTCTCTTATGTATTTTTCATCCAAGTGAGTATTTATTTCTCCTTCTTGAGACTTTACTTTTAGAAAACCAAAGTGTGAAAGAAGCTGAGCAAGAAGTGAATATGTATTCTAAAGCCTATACCGTTCATGATAACAAAGAAAAAAATCCATACCACACCTTGCATAGCCAACAGCAATGAAAAATAGGACCTTTGATTTGTTATTATGGTTCCACTCAGGTTTTCTTTGCCTTTTTTTCTTTTTAATGTTGCCTTTACCTACAAAATAGGCTTTAGTCCTAACTTGAAAAAAGGGCACTGAAGATCAGAAGCACAAGATTAATATGCTTTCATCAGGAGTTAAACTTCTAGCTGGTCATCAAATTAGCAGCAAGAACCAAATAACAAGGATTCTAGTGAAAATCAGTAAAATATACACTGCTAGAGGGATTAGAAATTTGCGTAACTTTTCTGGAAAGAAATTTGTCAATGTTCTCCATGTTTTACTTCATAATTCTACCTCTAGAAATATACACTAATGAAATATTCCCAAATTGGGCAGAAATACATGCACAAACCCTGTTAGTAGCAGATTTATATATAATGGTGAAGAACCAAAAGCAGCCTAAGATTATGGAGAGAATCAGGTAGCTGGGGTGTATATTTATATATGCTATGTTATATTTGGTGTAATGACTATCTGATAGTCACTAAATATACTTAGAGATAACACAATCACAGAAAATATTTATATGTTAAGTTTTTTAAAAAAGGTATGGCATAGGAGATAAGTCTACAATCTTGGGGTAAGAAATTAGGGGAAACCTCTCACTAAGAGACATCTATTACACTGGTCAAAATTAGTAAAGACAAGTTATTCAGTCTCTGTTGAGTCATCAAAAGAGATGGAACAACACAGAAACTTACTCAAGAAAATCTATGAAAATTCAGTAAGAACAGTGGGAGTGTGTGGCTTTCCGGCCAGGCACTACACCCATCCTACACAGCTCTGTATTTCTATGAGATGGCAGCCAAGGAACAGTGCCCATCTCCCCCTTCTGTGTGGATTTAGACATCGGGGAATGTTGGTGATCTCATTTTCCACAGTTCTGTGTTACAGAAAGCCTACGCCAATCATGTGGTAGCAGCTGGCTGGCAGTGCCTGTTCACCCAACCCCAACTCCCTCTAGGTAGGGAAGATTTGGGAGGGGCAGTAGTAGAGTGCAGTTCCCCATCCCTACAGCTCTGTACTGTAGGAGAGCAGCTTCTTGGGGGCTCTGCAGCTGCCTGGCAGTTCACAAACAGTAGGGGGAAAAAATCCTCATTTCTAAGGAACTAGAGATTCTTGTCTTAGGAGTGAAAAGAGAGATATGGCAAGAAAAGGGGTTGGACAGAGAGGCAAGAATAAAATAAAGAATTTTACAATTTCATACTAAATATATTTTGCTCCTTAAACGTTAGAAGCCACAGGAAAAGTCTAGTGGGGGAGAATGGTACTATTAGATTTACATATGGAATGGTTATTCTGGAAATAGAGCAAAAATTGGTGGGTAGAGGTGAGGATAGAAGGTAAGAAATCTGATGGGAGGCCACCGGATTAATGAACTAGAGAAAAGGCATCAGATATAGGGAAGAGTAGATGTAAAAGATCTATATCGTGTGATCGTGTAATTTATTCTCCCAGAGGTTCCCTGTAGACAGAGAAGGGGGCATTCTTAGTTACTCTGGGACCAAGCATAAAGTGCGAGTGTTCTAGCATATGTGAAGTACTCACCCTGCCAGACCTTACATAAGAGAAGTCCTTGGACTGTTTCCTTTCTAGAGCTCTCTTTTGGTCTTACCCAGTCTCATTGTTTCCAATAACATCTATATGCTAACGCACACATGTTTACCTACAGCCCACATCTGCTGCAAACTCCAGGATCTGATAGCCAACTGTCTACTTAATATCTATATTCAAAAAAAAAATATCTATATTCAGATGTCACATAGGGATCTCAAATATGGCCAAAATTGAATTTTTGATGTTCCTTCCCAAAAACCTGTTCCCTCTATGGTCTTCCCCACATCAGAAAAGGGAAACACCTTCCTGTCAGTTTTCAGGTCGAAAACCCTGAGACAACCATAACTCTTCACTTTGTCCCAAACACCACATTCAATCTGTGAGGGAATCTAGTTAGCCCTTCAAAACCTATCCAGAATTTGGTCTCTTGTTCCCACCACGCCATGACTATTACTACTCTTTGTCAAGACACTACCGCCTCTTATTCGGATTCTCGCAGTAAATTCCTACCTGGTTTCCTCCTCGTTCTTTTCCCCGCTTTCATTCCTACCTTCCTGTGAGCTATTTCCAACACAGCAGACAGAATGGTTACGTTGAGGTAAATCATACTGTTACTCTTCTGTTCAATGGCCTAGCCTTGACTGGAAGGTATTCTTCAGTCCCAAAGAGTCCTACTCTTTGCCCTTGCTTGCTCCGTACCAGCTGCACTGGCCTGCTCACCATTTCTGAAACTTGACAAGGATACTTCAGCTTTGAGACAGTTGCCGTTGCTGATCCCTTCACCTTCAGAAAACAACAGAGCTCTTGACTTCACCTATTTCAGATCTTTCACAGATGTCACCTTGTCAATAAAGTCTTGCTGGCTCCTATTTTAAATTGCAATCCCCACTTTCCATTTCTCTCTCTCTCTTTTACAAACACACACACACACACACACACTTTTTTTTTTCTCTGTGGCACCTACCATCATTTCACATTATTTTTTACTAATTCATTTTATTGTTGGCTTCCTTTCACAAAAGGAGGGAATTTTGTGTATTTTGTTTTCTGCTATATTCTCAGTGCCTGGAGTACATGAAAAGAAAGAAGTTGAGTGAATGACTGAATGAAAGTAGACAGGGTATTTGTAAGCTTCACTTATGCAACTAAGTGGATGATGATGCCAAGACGAAGAAGAGAAAGAAGAAAAAAAAAATCAAGATTATGTGTTTAAAATAAGATAAAACCATGTATTATTTTACAGAAATGTCAACTTTATTAATGCTAATACATTTTAATAGGTAATTTTAAGGAAAGCAAGGATAATTTTTGGTCATGGCAAGTTATGATTTAATATTAGTTTAATAAAACTGTTGGAAATTAAAGTTTCTTTTTCTTTTTAAATTTCTTTTTAATTATTTTTTTAAATTTCTTTTTCTGAGAACATAGGTGATGAAGCCTAATATCTATATAGTCATACTTGCCAAGAAAACTGTCAAGCTTTATTTGTTAAAGTAATGAGTTTACTTTTCCATATATAAATAATATAACATATTTAACATGCCTTTTCCACTTAATCCCATCCTGCAGATTCTAGACAACACTGCCAGCTAATCACGGACACAGTTACAGAAGAAAACAAGTACAGTGTCCCTCAATGAATGATACCTTCCCTCTCTTATGCAACTGACATAGTTCTGGAGAATTTTTACAATTCAAGTCCTCTTTCTAAGTATATGTATATACACACTTTTACCCTAGAATCTCAAAGTAGACACGTTTTTAATGTGCCTCTATTTAAGGGTAAAGAGGGGGAAAGTCCTCAGATCCCCAATCAGCTTGGCAATTCTGGTTTGAAACTACAAAATTACGCTTTCTCTTTTTGCATATTTTTGGTAGGAGATTCTGGTGATATAGTTACAATATTTTAGGGAAGGAGTTAAGAAAAATCACTAATGCTGTCCCAGTAACCTTTTCCAAAGAGGTCACTTGGATGTTGTTTGCAGAGCATGCGTGTGTGTCTGTGTATACGTGTGTGTCTGTGTGAGTGAGTGATTATATATGACTCTGCACACACACACACGTAGGAGCTTTTTTTTTGGGGGGGAGGGTATTCATTAAGAAGTTAAAAGGAATTTCCATTTTTAGATGGTCAAACAAAATCAAGATCTTCCCAATTTTAGTCAGCATAATACTTGGTCTTAATAAAGTGTAATTTGTAGAGTACTGAGGCAAATGGACTCTTCTATACTGATGGGGATAATTAGAGTATAAGAGCCTCACAGACTAGAAATTCTAATGCAGCCTTTTATCAAAAGCAGTCACTCTACCTCAGCCTGACAGTTAACAACATATGATCTGGTAAACAAATACTTTCACACAGAACAAAAGTGCCATTAAAGGCCAAAACTGTCAACACAAATTCCATTCTTACAAGAGAAAAAATACGTAAACTGTTGATCACCTCTGGTTGTCTTAACTAGCATGGAGGTTGTCATGGAAACATTTCTGCGAAGTTCACAGTGATGAAATACAAACACTTCCAGTTTAATTGCTATTAGGTTTAGCATACCAGAGTTTATTTATACTCAGTGTGCATTATGATAAAATGTAGTATAAATAAAGCTTATAATGATCTAGCATAACAATGCCAACATTTCCTTTTAAAAAATTAAATGAAAATGAAATTCAATGGCAGTTTAAATTTTTTCCCAGAAAAAAATAAACTCCTAATTTTCTCAAATACCTACTCTGATTTATTATTTTTCTACAGTATATGATTTATTAAAATATTTTTGTATTTTTACTTCTACCGCATGTGATTTATAAAAATACCTACTTCACACACTAAAAATCAACACATAAAATATGTTCACATATAAATCCCAGAATGGCAGAAATTTAAATATTTTAAGCTAATTTTTCCTACTAATGCAATTTTTCCTATCAATGCATTATTAGCATTTAACTAAGAATTTCATTTAATTTTGTGGTGGTAAAAATACTAAGAATGGCTTTCCCCTGAAACTTTGTTTTTCTTAATTCTGCTTTTTAAAAGATCTATGAAAATGCTGGGGGCAAAAAAATCACATTATAGACATGTATACAAAATCACATGTTCACAGAATCCAATTATATACATACCTAATTGTACAGAATTTTTAAGAGCTAATCTTTCTGATGTATTCTAGAGAGAAATTTTCTAAAAGTTTGAACAAAATTTTTCTCAAGAAAAGCACCTAGGTTTACTTTTGCTACATTTTAGTGACCTCCAAAGAATATAATTAAATCTAAAAACTATTTTTTTATGTTTTTACTAAATGCCTAATATTTTCCCAGAAGTAAGATAATTACTAGGAAGAATACAAGAGAAGAATAAGTTCCTGCCTTGGCAAAAATTAAATTCTAGTCAATGACAGAAAAGTAAAAGTATAGAAAGCAATTCTAGGAGAACACAAAGCAAAATACCCAGTAGGGTTAAGTTAGGAGGGTTAGCCTCTTCTGTAGTGCTAATCGGTAGCAAAAGAGGATGGGACTGGCATCAATAGGATTCCAAGTTTTCATACATGTCAGATGACAGGACTTGTGGTTAGACATTGTCAAATTAAAGGATTCTTACTTGAAATACTCTAAAAACACATATGAGTAGAAAAGTTCAATTTTCTAAAAGCCTTTTTTTTTTTAGTCTGAGGTTACCTTACCAGTCAAAATATGGTCTGCAACATGGCCCTGGCTCAAAGTTGTCCAGTAGCTAACATACTGAGTACCTGCAGTATCACTTCAATACCCAATAGGCAGTATGTGTGATCATGGTAAAATGCACAAACAAGTTGATACCACATGCGTCTTCAGGTCTCAACAAACTGCAAGCAACACATACGAAATACTTAATACTATCCTGGTTCACTACCAATAAAATATGGAGCTTGCAGTTCAAACCTTTGAATTTTATTCTGGAGTTTTCCACTAATTATCTGTGCAAACCCTGACAAGTCACTTCTCTAAGGCTAACCTGTATTATTCCTAAGGAACTTCTTACTCCGTAATTCTAACACACTATGTGCTCAGCTTCCTCCCCACCTTCCTGAATGGAAAGGACAAATGAGAGTGGAAGATGTGATATCTCCAACATAACCAAGTCAAGAGGAAAAGGTTCTGGCAGCCAGACATCCAAAGGATTTCAGACAACAGAAGCAGAAAGTGGTTGTTTATGCCCTAATAAGAAACAGAGAAGATGAAAACTGACCTACGTCAAAGTTGCTCTGAAGAAGGAAGCCATTTCAGAAGACTAGAGTCTCTAAAATAGTATGATTCTATATTTGGTTATTTAAGAATTCTGGATTTCCCCAGAGGACTTTTAACTGGGTTTTCATCATCAGAAAGCATTTATTGAATGCTTAATTTAATTGTATGAATTGCTACACCAAAAAGACTTATTACATAGTCATGGTCCTTGGATCTCTGGGGCTTTTAAAATCTGGGTCAAACAACACTAAAAGGGACATGTTCAAGAACATACAGATAGGAGACTAAATATATTTAACCAAAAGGTTTTTTAAATTCAATTTTTGGAATATTTCCATCCCAGACTACTAATTTGAAGAGAGAAAAAAAACCTTTCTGAACTAAATAGAAAATAATTTTTTTAAAAAATAAAATTTTACAAATAAATTCAATAATGAGGCACCTGGGTGGCACAGTGGGTTAAAAGAATCAGACTCTTGGCTTCAGCTCAAGTCATGATCTCAGGGTTGTAAGATCCAGTCCGTGTTGGGCCTGTGATCAGCAAGGAGTCTGCTTGAGATTCTCCCTCTCTCTCTCTCTGTCCCTCCTGCCCATCCTCTAAAATAAATCCTTAAGAAAATAATTTAATAATAGGATATCAACACTGAAAACATAAGAAAGGCCAAGTCTAAGAATCTGCCTCATAAACAAAAAGTGAATCACTGCAGGGGAAAAAATGAGCTTTACAAGGGTCTATTTAACAGGCGTTTGCATTCAGATTAGAGGTGGTGACCTGAAGCTGAATTCCCTGCTCTTCATGATGATATTTCTATCATTTCAGGGTAATACTAGATAATGGCCGACCACAGATGATTATATTAACTGAAGACAATTATGTTATACATTGATGAAGAATTGGAGAAAATCTCTTAGATTTACCTGCATGTTAAAATCAAGGCCTTTTACTGCCTCTGATGGTAAAATAGTAATGCTTGTTAGAATATCCTTAAACTGTAAAAAATATTTTACAGTTTTATTTTATTTTGTTATTCTATTATTATTTATTTATCTATTTTATTTTATTTTATTTTTATTATTTTATTTTTTATAATTTATTTTATTTTATTATTTTATTATTTATTTATTTTATGCGGAGAAAAACAAGCATAAGATAATTTACCACATGCAGTTCTCTGATCATCATCTAAACTAACTTAATCATTAATCCAGTGGCCCATCCCTAATATTCCAATTTAAGGAGATAACTAGGCCATGCACCTATCAATTCTCATTGCCAAAAACAGCCACAAATACTATATCATTACTGTTTTGGTATCCATCAGATATTTAACAAAAATATGTTCATTCTATTTCTATATTTCTTTTACTTTTATTTTCTAGTACTGACTATAAATATATGCAGCTACTGTGATACATCAAATAAGGAATACTCCAGAAAGGAGTAAGAGAAAGGGAAAGTAGAAGAAACCATCTTAAATTCTTTTTAAATCCCAATAAAGTTATAATCACAAATAGTCAATTGACAAAACATCACTAAACACAACTTCCACTCATTTCTATGCAGTTGAGGAAAGCAAGGAATATTTCCAATAATATTCATAAACTCAAAAAAACACCTGTCCTTTTGGCAATCATTTCTTTCTAGTTTTTCAATTCAATGCCTTCTTTGTCTCTTTATAGTCTTTGGATATTAAAGAAAAAAGGAACAGATCTAACATCATTTGCAATTGTTCACTGACAAAATTAACTGTTGATGAGTTTCATACTTCTGAATTCTATCTCTTTTATTTATCATTATAAGCTAGGCCTATCCCACCCACAAGAAATTTTAGGTATTGTAGCAGACAGACTGTAAGGCCCTCAATGATCTCCACCTCCTGCTATTTATGATCTCATAAATTCCTTTCCTCTTACATGTGGGAAAGACCTGTGACTTGTTTTTAACTAAGTGGTCATGGTAAAAGTGATAGGATACCACTAACATGATTATGTTACATAAAACTGTAACTCCCATCATGCTAGCATACACTGAATCTTCTCCCTTGTTGACTTTGATAATGAAGGTTTTCATGTGGAGATACCTACACAATAAACTGTGAGCAGCACCCACTCGACAGCCAACAAGGAACTGAGACGCTCAGTCCAACCACCCACAAAAAATTGGATCCTCCAAAAACCACATCAGATTGGGACTTGATCCTCAACCAGCTGAACCTTCAGATGAGACTACAGCCCTGATTGACACCATGACTGCAGTCTGTGAGTGACCATAAAGCAGACTAAGCCATGCTCAGGTTCCTGACCTAAAGAAACTGTGAGATAATAAATGTGCTGCCTTAAACCATAAATTTGTGGTAATTTATTACACAACCAATACATACCACATACAGCATTAACAAAAAAGCAAAGAGATTTGGGGAGGTTATTTAGTGATTTTGGTTTAGGTTATTTTGATTTAAACATTTAAGGACAACATGAATAGGAATATATGATCTCCACACAGCTCCTTACTCATCCAGGCCAATCCAAGAGAAGTCAATTATTATCTGAAAACTATATAGCCACCATAGTGCTAGGCTTAGGAGTTTTCACTGCATAATTATATATGTTCCTTCATAACCAGGTTATTCTAAAAATCTGTCAATTACCTAATTGTACAGGTTACTACACTATTTAATAACTACCAATAATTTTAGTTGCTTACTAACATATGTCAGAATGATATTCTAGTCACATCAATTAAGAGTTATTTTATAAATAAACCTTTCTATATTTTCACATTTCATGGAAATGAAAGTATTTTAGAAGAGCACATACTAATGTTATTGTGATTATGCATTCACACACACATATACACAGATCTACACACACTACACGTATTACATTACACTGACCATATTTTTTATATATATGTATATACATATAAATTTATAATGAGAATGTATGCTATTATATGTTTGAATATTTACATAAGTAAACCTATTAGGTATCTGTACATCATTTAAAATTCAGGTCAAATGTCATCTCCTTCATAATTTTTTTCTGAAACTCAGAATAGAACATTCCCACAGGCTGCTGTTTATCTATTTAATTCATCTTATCTTATGTTATACTTAGCTATTTACACTTGTATCTCCCTTACTATAGTTTAAGTTTCTTGAGAGCAGTACTATGTCCTCTTCATCTTTAAATCCCCCAAAGACAGCATGCACTAAGTTTTTAAAGGAATTCATATGAAATCCAAATAAACTGTTCTTTGTTTTTATGTTTTGTTGTTGTTGTTGTTGTTGTTGTTTTTTAAGTAATGTGGGGCTTGAACTCACAACTCCGAGATCAAGAGCTGGATACTTAACTGATTAAGCTACCTAGGCAATCCAGCAACTGTTATTTCTTCACATTAATCTCACTAAAGAAAGGTAATATCCTTCTCTTGTTTTGTATGCACAACTACCACAGTACATTTTTTTTAAGATTTTATTTATTTATTCATGAGAGACACAGAGAGAGAGAGAGAGACAGAGAGAGACAGAGATAGGCAGAGGGAAAAGCAGGCTCCATGCAGGAAGTCTGACATGGGACTCAATCCCAGGTCTCCAGGATCACGCCCCTGGGCTGAAAGCAGCACTAAACCACTGGGCCACCCGGGCTTCCTCACAGTATATATTAATTTGTGTTTTGTGAAATATGGATAACACTGATGGGCACATGCCAAAGATGGCATCTTATCAATGTGGAACCAAAAGAAGGAATCCCTCTCCTGGATAAACTGCTGTAAAATTGAGAAGTGGTTGGGTTTTGTGTAGAGGAAGAGGCTTGTGGAAAGGAAAGGTAGGAGTCTTGATTCATTGTACACCACCAGGGATCCAAGCTATGCTGAGACTTTGTAGTCTACAGCAACATCAGATAACCCAGAGAAGATTTCTGAAGAATTAAGCTTCTCAGGGGATTTTCAAGATCTCTGAATTCTCTACAGGCATCAGTTATTATTCTTTCTCCTGGAAACTTCTAGGCCTGGAAGTCCAGGCTCTTTTGCTGCTACTATGGACTCACATTTTAGATTAATGTAATACACATGCATTATAATCCAAATCCAGAAGAGAAGATTCACACTATACCAAAAGCACACAGTTATTTAAGAAGACAGAATAATATTGTCTAACTGTTAGCTTGCATTCATTCTGTATGTTGACGGAAAAACTATGCATTTCTCACTTGTTAAAATATTGAATTAGTTAAAAGATCTTTGACTACACCAATGGGCTATATAATAAAATGCAAATATGACAGTTATTCCTTCAGTCATCTACTCATTAAAACTTTTACTTAGTGTTAGATATGAGGCCATTTGATAAATGGTTTAAAAAATTAAATGCTGAGTTGTGCATGTTTGGTGACAGAAATCCACCAAACTAGCTGAAGGTGGACCTCTGATTAAATCCAGTAATGGTTATGAGCACAGAATTTAGGTATTAGACCTGGGTTTGAGTTCTGATTTCACTGTTTATTAGTTGTGCCCCATTGGGAAAGTTATTTTAATGTTTATATCCTTGTTTCTTCATCCATAAAATATATGCCTCATAGGGTTGTGATAAGGATTATGCTAATCATGATTTCCTGACCATAATCAACATAACAAGATAACAAAGATGATGACGATGATGATGATGATGATGATGATGATGATGATGATGGAGGAGGAGGAGGAGGAGATGATGACAGAGATAAAGAAGAAAGAGAAAAGGAAGAGGAGGAAGAGGAGGAAGAAGAGAATGTATCTTATTCTGAAGCTGCTTTTAACAACCACACCCTTAGCTCACTGCCTCTTTATGTACCACCTGGCCTTGGACAAAACCAAAAACCATAATGCCTGAACACGAAGACTTCAAAATCTACTGAGAAAAGTCTATAATGGTAAACTGTGCCATGTTATAATATAGATTAAAATCAGTGTCCTTTGGGAGCCTAGAAAAGACAACTGACCAGTGCAACCAAATAACCAATAAATCTCCAGATATTATAAGAAACCCCAGGAACCCTGAGCATCCAACCCTAAAAAAGAATCTGGATTTTAAAATTAAATTATAGGATGATTTTAATGAAATTACGATTAGAGTAAAAGTCAACTGCTTTTAACATGCTAGTTATTACATTGTCATTTCTCCAAATTGGCATGGATAGCATTTAGCATGACAATGGCCCTAGGTTTATTAAAGAACACAAGTTTGTAGCTAGTAAGGAAGAATAGACTATGTTCTTGGTATTCTCTTCCTCATAAACCTAGTTACTCTCTAGGGCCAAACGATCTCTAAATAACTACCAAAATCCCAGTGGTGTGTTTCAGCAAAATTAAAAAATAAAAAACACTCTCCTAAAATTTCCATGGAATCACAAAAGACCTCAAAAAGACAAGGAAATCCCCAGAAAGAAGAACAAAGCAGAAGGCATCACACTTCCTGTTTTCAAGCTATATTAAAGCTAGAATTATCGAAACAGTATGGAATTGGCATAAAAACATACACACATAGACCAGTGGAACAGAATCAAGAGTCCAGAAATAAACCCAAGTGTATGCAGTCAACTGATACTTGACAAAGGACTAAAAAATACTCAACAGAGACAAGACAGAAGATATTTTCAATAAATGGTGCTAGGATAACTGAATATTCATATATTAAAAAATGAAACTGTATCTATATCTTTTACCACTCACAAAAGTTAACTCATCACAAGGATATTTTTTGCTTTTTTCCCTTTCTTTTCCTTTCATCATATTTATCTGAGAAAACAGAACCTACAGTGGTAATCACTGCATAATACCTGTGTATCAGACAATCATGCTATGTGCCTAGACTTCTAGAGTAATGTATATCAATTATTTCTCAATAAAACTGGGATTTTTAAAAAGTATCTACTTTGTGGTTAGGAGGTATGTTTACATTACACAGATTTTACAAATACATACACACACAAGACTGGATAAAAATGAAAGAGAAGCCCATAGAAGTAAAATCAGGTCAAAAATATTTTGATATGTCAGCTGCTAAGCATGTATGCTTATTTTGTGAATTCTCCCATAATTCCATGCAGAAGACTAATTTCATCTTCTTAAGAAGCTTTTCAATGCATGTATATTTCCCAGAAGCATGGATTCTGCTATAGATTAACATAATGTCAAAAATCTATTTAATAAGAAAATGCTTCCTATGGTAAAAAACTCAAATACTTACAATGCTTTTAAAAACGTTCTACAAACATTTGTGTAATAAGGATAAACACAAGACCTTTACCAAACTTTTATGTTCTATATTGAATATCTTGTTTGTACACAAAGCTGAAAGAAGTAGCAAAGTTATCTAACATTTATAACGCATAAATATGTAACATGTAATAGTCACAGAGAACCAGACTATGTTCAAAAAGCTACTGACACATTAAAAAGCACAGTGCTATAAACCAATCTATTATGTATGATAAAAGATCTTCTTTCTCATTAAAATATATTTTATTAAATAAATGATAAACATAATAATTGGCTTTTCCATATTCATACTTCCATTATATTTTTTAAAAAATTCAACATTTTGGTTACTGTGTAATATATGTAGTTGATGACACAAAAGGTGTCAAAACTTCAGAAATATCTGTTTATTATAAAAATTTTAGTGAGTTGTTAATTTCTTTATTGTAAATTGTACTTTACCTCAATTCAATACTAATTATCAGATGCAAAATAAAGCAAAATAAGATATAAATAAGCTTGTAAAAAATTCAAGAAACTTACAACATTAATGTTATAATGTTGTTACTTATGCTTACAGGAAAAATCATGAATAAACGAGTCATTTCTGTAACAAATTTATAACTGATGACTACCATACCAGTTCTTAAAAATTATGTGTATTCAAATGTTACCTATACTATGCCATGTTAAAAAGTCTTAGATCTGCTAAGCTTTCATGCTGATCCATCAGCTTAGAAAATGTTTGTAAAATTTTTTAAAATGCAGTGTAAACATTTCAGCCCTGAACCTTCTTTCTATGCCTTTGAACCTTCTCTTTCATGTGCAATACCTGACGGCCCACGGAGAATAGCTGCTGAAAGCCCCAAAGATGGGTAAAACAGAATTTCTGACTCAGGAAATAAAGATCAGCTGAACAGGATTCCCAGATGGCAATCCAGATCAATGGAAAAGCAAGACCAGAAATTTACAGTATCTATCCTACACAGTATAGCATGAAGGTTGTATTTCATTGCTAGTAACAAAACTCCCAGGGGCCAAGAAAAAAAGGAGATACAAAGATTATAAATCCAGTAATGAGAAACTACACTTTATTTTGACATTTTTCTCTAAGTGGAATTAGAAACTCCACTACCTTTATTTGGAATCACTGATATGGTCAATCATTTCTGCAACTAAACAACTGCATTCCACTAAAACAATTAGAGCAATCATGAGAGGTGGATTAATGTTTATGGAAAATTCCTTGCAAATTTCCAGCACCTATCATCAGGTTAGATGGAAATGGCTTCTGTGTTTTATGCCTAGAAAAATAATGATTTAGTTAAATTTCAAATTTTGTGAAGAAAAACTCAGAAAAGACCTATTAATAACAAAAATTAATATTTTATAAGCAAATTTTAAAACTTAAAACATTTCATTACAATGCTGCCAAGTCTGAGGGACTCAGTAATCCATGCCAAACAGGAATTACCTCTACCAATGCCCCCATTTTTGGTGGCACTCAGTTGATATTTTAGTATTTCCTAACTCATAAGGCTACCCTTTTCCATTTTGGGCATGTTTTTATTCTCAGCACATGTACATCCAAATAACTTGTATCTACGTGGTCTTATTCTGACTAGTGAGGCTATATAAAATAAATTCCCATTCTACACAACTATTCTTTAAAACACTGTGCACTATTCAATCCTTCCTATCTCTTGAATTCTGCACTAAACAACCCAGCAGTTCCTTGTCCTAATTCTCTTATGTCATCGTTCCCCAATCCTTTGAAACCATGGTTATCTCCAGATAAACTTTAGTTTCAGTTAAATGTGACACTGTAAACTGAATATGGTACTACAGATATGAGTTATCCATTTCACAGCACCCTCCACATGCTAATCTAGACACCATGGGTTTTTTAGTTTGCATTGGATTTTTATAGTCAAGATCCATATATTCACTGCCTATTAGATGCCTTCACTTGGATTTCCTACAAACTCCTCAAAGTCAAAATGTCCAAAATTAAATTGATCCTCTTTCTCCTTCACTTCTCTACTTCATCACACTCCAAATATGCTTCCCCTCCTAATTTCCTGTATCAGTGCCTATACTAAAAATAGCCACAAACCTGCCAGCATCCTATATTCCTCCTTCATACTCATGTCTATCATCCAAGTGACCATCACACCCCATCACACTGACCATGCAATTTAACAATCGGGCTCTATGCCAAACTGCTAAAGTCTAAATTCTTGCTCTCCCCTAACAAGCTGTGTGGCCTTGGACAAGTAACCTAGCCTTTCCATTACTTAGTTTCCTCATCTGTAAAATGAAAATGAAATGAAAATAATACAGACATACCTCAGAGCTACTGCAGGTTTGGTTCCAGACCACTTCAATAAAGTGAATTATCACAATAAATAAGTTAAATAGTTTTCACAGTGCATAAAAGTGTTATATTTATAGTATTTTGTAGTGTACTAAGTGTGCAATAATAGCTTTAGAACCGAAAAAAGAAAAACCCAATGTACATAACTTAACTTAAAAATGCTTTATTGTTAAAAAATGCTAACCATCATCTGAGCTTTCAGGTCATCATCATCTTTTTGCTGGTAGAGGGTCTTGACTGGATGTTGATGGTTGTTTGACTGCTTGACTGATCAGGGTGGTGTTGCTAAAGGTTGGGGTGGCTGTGGCAATTTTTTTTTTTTAAGAGCAAGAGAGAGAGAGAGTGGGGAAGGGCCAAGGAAGAAGGGGAAAGAGAATCCTATTGCAGCTCTAGGAGCAGCACAGAGTACAATGCAGGGCTCGATCTCACCACTCTGAGATCATGACCTGAGCCCAAATCAAGAGTCGGATGTTAAACCTCCTGAACACCCAGGTGTGTCAATTTTTAAAAATAAGACAACAGTGAACTTTGCAACATAGACTCCTTTATGAACAGTTTCTCTGTAGGATGTGATGCTGTTTGATAGCCTTTTACCTACAGAGCTTCTTTCAAAATTGGGGTCAATCCTCTCAAATCCTACCACTACTTTATCAACTAAGTTTGTGTGATATTCTAAATCCCTTGTTACTTCAACAGTCTTTACAGCATCTTCCCCATGAGCAGATCCCTTCTGAGAAACCACTTTCTTTGCTCATCTAAGGAGCAACTCCTCATCCTTTAAAGTGTTATCATGAGACTGTAGCAATTCAGTCACAACTTCTGGTTCCACTTCTCATCCTAGCTCTCTTGACATTTCCACAACTTCTGCAGTTACTTCATTCCCTATCTCGAACCCCACAAAGTCTTCCAGGAGGGTTGGAGTCAACTTCTTCCAAATACCTTTTAATGTTGATATTTTGACCTCTTCCCAGAATCATGAATGTTCTCAGTGGCATCTAGAATGGTGAATCCTTTCCAAAGATCCTCAATTTACTTTGCTTGGATCCATAAGAGGAATCACTGTCTGGCAGCTACAGCCTTATGAAATATACTTATTAGAGAACAAGACTTGAAAGTAAAAGTTACTCCTTGATCCTTGGGCATAACAATGGATGTTATATGAGGAGGCATGGAAACATTAATCTCATACTATGTTTCCATCAGAGCTCTTGGGTGACCAGGTGCACTGTCAGTGAGTAAAAATATTTTGAAGATTTTTAAAAATTTATTCATGAGAGACAGAGAGAGAGAGAGAGGCAGAGACATAGGCAGAGGGAGAAGCAGGCATCCACAGGGAGCCTGATGTAGGACTAAATCCCAGGACCCTGGGATCACGACCTAAGCCAAAGGCAGATGCTCAACCACTGAGCCACCCAGGTGCCCCTTTTTAAAAATATTTTGAAAAGAATTTTTTTTTCTGAGTGGTAGGTATCAACAGTAGGCTTAAGACATTCATTAAACCTTGCTGTAGACAGGTGTGCTGTCATCTAGCCTTTGTTGTTCCATTTATAGACACAGGCTGGGTAGATTTAGCATCATTATTGAGGGCTTTAGGATTTTTCAGAATGGTGAATATGTATTGGCTTCAACTTAAAGTTTCCAGGTGCTTTAGCCTCTAACAAGAGTCAGCCTGTCCTTTGAAACTTTGAAGCAAGGAATTGACTTCTCCTCTCTAGCTATGGAAGTCCTAGCTGTCACCTTCTTCCAATATAAGGCTATTTTGGCTATACTGAAACTCTATTTTTTAGGGTAGCCCCCCTCATTACCTTAATTAGATCTTTTGGATAACTTGTTGCAACTTCTATCTTAGCACTTGCTGCTCCACCTTGCACGTATATGTTAGGAAGATGACTTCTTAAAACTCATGAACCAAACTGCTAACATCCAACTTTTTTTTTGCACCTTCCTCACCTCTGTCAGTCTTCATAGAATTGAAAAGTTAGGGACTTGCTTTGGCTTAGGCTTAGGCTTAAGGAAATGTCATGGCTAGTTTGATCTTCAGGTATGGTTTGTGGCACACCCAAAACAATTACAATAGTAACATTAAAGATGATTGATCACAGATCAGGTCATCATAACAAATAATAATGAAAAAGTCTGTAATATTGCAAGAATTGCCAAAACGTGACACAGAGACACTAAGTGAGCAAATGTTATTGGAAAAATGGCACCGATAGACTTGCTTGATGTAGGACTGCCACAAACTTTCTATTTGTTTTTGTTTTTTTAAAGCAGTGTATGCAAAGTGCAAAAAACCCCACAAAGTATGCCTGTATTTTCCTCATATGGGTGCTATAAGCACTAAATTGATTTCTATTTGTTTATTGTTTAGAAGAGTGATCAGCAATAACCTACAGTGAGTGCATAATAAATGTTAGCTGTTGTGATAACCATTATTGTCACCTCCTGAGAATCTCTCAGCTCTGCTTATCATTCTCACCACTACTTACTCAGTTTAGGTCCTTTAGTTTAGTTTCGTCTACATTACTGTCACAGCTTCATAACGGTTGTCTCTGTTTCTCTTCTCACCAAATTCTTAATCTCATACCTTTGATCATGCCATCCCCTAGTTCTTTTTTTCCTAAAGGTTTATTTATTTCAGAGAGCGAGATCTCCACATGAGTAGGGGGAGGGGTAGAGGGAGAAGGAGGGAATCCTGGAGTAGACTCCTTGCTGAAGACAGAGTCCACCAAGGGGCTTCTTCATCCCAGGATCCTGAGATCATGACCTCAGTTGAGACCAAGAGTCCGATGTTTAACCAGGTGAGCCAACCAGGCACCCCACCTCTCCTAGTTCTAAATGCCTCTGTGGTTTACTACCATCCTCAGGCCAAGTGCAAATTATTGATCATAGTTTACAAAACCCTAGATGATCAGGTAAATTTCTCTGACCACATTGATCACCTCTGTTCTTCCAGCATGTGATGTTTGAGTCATATTGATGAACTTGAACTACCTCAAAAACAGAGGCTCCCATTCTACTTTCTAAGTGAATTACTGAAGTTGGCCAAAACTGCCTGAGATTCTGCTGCCCACCCACCTACTCATCCCATTTATGTTTGCTTACCTTCCAGTTGAAAAAGACTAAATGATACGAGAACGCCATTATACAGGAATATTTTCATGGGTTTCCTACACGTCCACTTTAGCAAGAATCCTTTCAGATCCATTCTTTTCAAAGGGTGGTTGGAAGATCAGTAGTATCAGCATCACCTGGGAGCTTGTTAGAAAAGTTAATTATCAGGCCCTGCAGCGATGTATTGAATCAGAATTTCTGGGGATCCCTGGGTGGCGCAGCGGTTTGGCGCCTGCCTTTGGCCCAGGGCGCGATCCTGGAGACCCAGGATCGAATCCCACATCGGGCCCCCGGTGCATGGAGCCTGCTTCTCCCTCTGCCTGTGTCTCTGCCTCTCTCTCTCTCTCTGTGACTATCATGAATAAATAAATAAAAATCTTTAAAAAAAAAAAAAAAAAAAAAAAGAATTTCTGGGGGTGGGCCCAGGAAACTGTTTTGGAACAAGCTCTTTTAGGGATTCTTATCCATGCCAATATTTAAGAAGCTCTGATGAAAATGATGCATGACTGAGTCTTCACTCTTACATGCAAGAACCAAAAATACTATTGATACAAATATGAATTACAAAATACATTAAGTAAAGGATACAATACTGAAAAAATTATGATGAACTTAAATCAATCCTTTATAATTCATAAGCAAAATAGCAGCATTTAATGATGACCAAGTTAAGACGTCCTAGCCTATATGCAGATAAGAAAACATTCTGTAAGAAAATATTGGTAATTCCAGACACCTGTTTTTAGAGCGTGAGCAGTTGGAGCTACAACTTACCAAGTATTCCGTAACACTCTGACTTCTGATAGAATATTAGAATCCTTAGTAGACTCCCAGAGTGAGCTGGATTTTGTTATTGAAAGCTATATTCTAGTAAACCTTAATAACTTACTTAATAAGTTTTACTTATTATTTTACTTTACTTATTATTTTTACTTTTTATTTTACTTTACTTATTATTATTAATAAGGTTTACTACTTACTACTTACTAGTAAGTAAGTTATTAAGGTTATTAGTAAGTAGTCCTTAATTGTTCGCAGAAGTAAAAACCCATGCATTTTTTTTTCACTTCTAAGAAAGAAAAACAGAATGTATATTCGGGGATTAACTTAATTCTAAAACAGAGTCACCCTGTCCAACCACTTTGAGAATTGCTGCTCTAAAGAGCAGAGCAATCTTCACTGCTAACCTTTGTACATGAGTCAAACTGCCTACAACAATCCAGAGTTCCCCTCTGGGAAACCTCTCCTCTCCCCATTCCCCCATTCTGAGATAGCTGTCCCTTCACTGTCTTTCTCGACCACCCTGTGCAAACCTCGATAACTGTACTTATGGTGTAGTGAAATAATGTTAACTTCTGTGTGTCAAGATCTTTTCAAAGCCTGATTCTGACTAAGAAAGGAGTAGTCAAAGGAATTCTAGGTTGATATATAACCAGTCATTTACTATATCTGTCTATTCTTAGCTTTATCACATCCTTTTTCTATCCTCAGTCATTTTGAAAACCATTAATTTTTCCCATTTTGAAAATCATGCTTTAATGATGACAAATTTCACAGAGAATAAGAAATTATGCATAAGGACAGTATGAGTGGCATAAATTCTCTATTAATTCATTCATAATCTGGAATGAGAGCACAGTTTCTATTAAGACTTCACATTCTTTTTTGCCATTCTCATTCATAAATGTTACAAAACTTTCAACCACTGTGAAGTCAAGAAATCGTCAGTGGAAATATGGCAACAGACTCCGGTAGGAAGACAACTATACTGGGAATCAAAAGATCCAGGTTTTAATCTCAGCTTGACTAGTAAATACTGGTTAAAATATCTTAAATTATCAAGGCCTCAGATTCCCTAATCCTAAAATGGAGGTAAAGGATGCTTAAGATCCCTCTTAATGGGAATAATGAAAGTCCCATGGGTGGGACTAAGATCTAAATAAAGTAATGCATATACTGTACATTGTCAACAACATTCATACAGCATTCATAACCATAATTCTATGATAATAAACAAGGTACTACAGGGGATCTGCTCCAAAGTAGAATCTACACTTGTTAAACCAAAGTTAAAATTTTTCCTTAAGACTACAAAATTATTTTCACCTGCCAGGTTTAGAGAAGCATTATTTGGATGCAGGCTTTTGCTGTATCTGCTGTGGTCTACTCTAAGTGCATATAATGTAAAAGCAAAATTGGGGGGGGGTCCCAACTTCCACAGGTATTCCTCAAAGGATCATCTTAGACTGGGAGTCTAGACTCAGAGAATGTGGAGAATGAAAGGGTGAGCCCCCTTGGAGAATTGGAGACAGAAGGCCCAAAGCTTTAAGAGAAGAGGGCTCTGTGAAACAACCCTTTTCCAAACTTGCTCACATCATTGCCAATCGCTCCTTCCGAATTAATACTTAATCATAATTACCTTATGCATTTTAAAATTTTAATCTCATATACTTCACTATTATTTTTGCTCACTTTATACTATATTTCCTTATATCACTGTTTAGCTTCAATTGTTTAGGTGTCACATACTTATTCTTGGAATTTTTAACTCTTACCCTTATTTTTGGAAATGGAGTACTCATCTTTTCCCTACTGTGCCCATTTAAAGCTATCATTTTAGATGTCTTTATCGCTATCATTTTGAGTGTCTTAAATGTTTTCAATTTTTTTAGTTCAACTTCTAATTTTAATAATATTCTAGATCTTCCTTACCTTCTTTTCCTTTGGTCACTTTTATTATGTTTTGTAACTTGTCTTTATTATGGCCAGTAAAAAGCAAGTCCAGAAAAGGGCTAAAAGTAAAGAAAGTCATCATCAGCCAAAAAGATGGCAGTTTTCCTCCTTACAAAGGGAAAGCCACTCTGGTTCCCGGATAGATTCTTTAGTTCAGTCCTGGATGGCTCTCCAAAGGAACTTACACACCCAGGGGACAGAGCTAACCCACAGACCAGTTCTCTCCCCCAAAGCTGTAAGGCTCTCTCTGCAAATGCCATCTGGATCTGCTCCAATGGTGCCATTTGTTAACTTTTCAAACTATCCACCGTGTGTATTTTAAAATCTGTAACTCTTGGGCATCCCTGGGTGGCTCAGCGGTTCAGCGCCTGCCTTTGGTCCAGGGTGTGATCCTGGAGTCCCGGGATCGAGTCCCGCGTCAGGCTCCGGGCATGGAGCCTGCTTCTCCCTCTGCCTCTCTCTCTCTCTCTCTCTCTCATGAATAAATAAATAAAATCTTAAAAAAAAATAAAATCCGTAACTCCAAAATATGTAACCAATAGAGTTTGGGTCATTCTCCTAAGAGAAATGAGGAGGTATTATAACCAAAGGGATGATAGGAAAATACATATTTTATAAACATCATTCTGGCCACTATGCTAGAGAATCTGCTAGCAAAGTGTCCATGGACACAAAAGTGTCCATGAAGAACTAATTCAGCCATTCGACAAATATGTATTATGTAACTACCAAGTGCCTGCAGTCTGATAAGCACCGATATAGTGGGAGGAAAAAAGATAAAGTAGGAAAAGCCACATACCAGAAATATGTATAGTTAATACATACTTTAGGAGACTATTGCATTAGGACAAGCAAGAGCTGAAAGTGTCTTAGATTCTGACAGTGGTACTGGAGATAGGGAAAAAGTAGACTGACTCAGGTAATATTCCAAAAGAAAACTGAAGTATTTGATGATTCAAAATAAAATAACTGTGTAAGTCATGTTACTTTATGTTTCATACAAGATTTATAAATTTTCATTTGTTTAGAGAACTCAGTTCACTTTACTTTAGTTCTTTTTCCATGAGTTCAGTCTTTCTATTTGGTTACTGTTTCCAATCTCTAATTCTCTAATACAAGTTAAAAGTTCAGAATTCCATAACTCTAATATTTTCAGGCAAACAGACTCAGGTCCATCAACCATCACTACTGGGTTCATTCTGGGAGCTGAACATCAATAAGTATAAAGGCACTGTGGAGCTAGAAATAACACAACCTTCTGGAAATAAAGCATTATCTTACATTCCAACCAGGAAAAGAAAAGAAGAAAGAATATTTAGGAAGAGATGCACGGCTAGAAGCATTCACCTATAGTGCAAAGGGGAAGTTAGGGATTAATACCATAAATCTGTAGCTGTTTCAAAGGATTTAACTGAAATGGAAATAAAGTCTAATAGGTAACTGTACAACAATGAAATAGGAAGAGTACTATGTATCTTAGTCCCTCTCATAATCAAGCTCACAGGGTTGTGCTTTGATAATATATCTTTGGGCTTTATAGAAACAGACACAAGAGACCCTTCAGAAAGTCTGTTGTTGGAATGTTGGCGAGGATACAACTCTCTCTATTACTCATTACTCCCATGTAAGGCCTGACATGAGAAATCTCTTAGAATTTAGTCCATGGAATGGCATTCCCTTTACTGAAGAATGCTATTCTTCCTTCTTTTTTCAAAATGGATATTCTGTAACTAACTACATTCCACTTTAACTACCAGGAATCTCAAGGCAAAATAGGAGCTTAACTACACAGGTCTCTATGCCTGGTTTTGGTAGTCATCTTTCATTTTTTGACCTTCTGTACTGCATCATGTGTCTAGATAAGCTCCTGTAACCTTTAACAACTGCTCCATAACAAACAGCCCCCAAATTAGTGGCTTAAAACAACTATTTATTATTTTTCATAATTCAACGAGATAGCTGCGTCGTTCTTCTACTAATCTGGCATGGGTTCACTCATGCAGCCGCATTCACCTGGTAGGTCAGCCAGGGGCAGAACTCACTTGAGCCTGCTGGGCCTTGAACAGGCCATATCTCCCCATGTGGTCTTTCATCTTCACTGGAGACTAGAGCAGGCTTCTTCACATATGACAGCAGCATTCCAAGAAGGCAAGCTCCAAGGTGCAAGCAGTTATCAACTCTCTACTTGCATCACATTTGCTTATGTCCCACTGGCCAAAGTCACATACACACAAACCAGAGCTACTGTGGAAGGATGCAAATAGTGGAAGGGGTGATTCATTGCAGGCAATTAATGTAACAATCTACGATAGCAGCTCCCTAATGGGGCTATTTCTTCTTCCAATCCTAATACTGGAAGCATGTGATTTTTAACAAAGTTTCCTTCCTATCTGCTCCATATCTTATATTTTAAGAGCTAAAATATCCTTTATGGGTGTTCTAAGCTCATACTAGTCCAACATATCAGTGAATGAATGCTTATGTAGGATTCAAAAGTATTTTAAAATTTAAAATGCACCATATGCCACAGCAAATGCTCACTCCTAAATTCCTCAAGTTCTCATGGAAGAAATAAAAATTCCCTTAAATTTAAGTGCAAAAGCCTTTAAAAACATTAGTGCCAATTAGTCCCCTCCCCCATGAGAAAATGCATCATTCCACTGTTGATGTCCCATACTCAAGTTATTGAGGTAGAGGTACTTTGTACCTCTAATTAATATTAAATGTATTATCACACAAGGATCCAAAATGCGTAGAATCTTAAAGTTAGAAAAAGAACCATTATCTTCTGATTTCTACACAAAGTATACTCCAAAGAGCAAGACAAGAAAATGCTGAGAAAAAAATCTTAATCTAAAAAAATAATATAAACAATCAAAAAAATCAACAAAAAAGGGCAAAAATTAAAGAAATTCATTTAACTTGTTTCATCTTACAAGTTGTTACTATTTTTAAGATGTCCTATGATAAGGTAACTTAAAGACGAATTGAACAGGAAAAAAAGAAACTTCTAAAGACATGACTATACCTCTTATAATTAGTTTTGATATGAACTTTTTATACCATTGGCTTTTTTAAAAACACCAATTCTATTTCAACTCAAGACTGTAAGTTTTTGTGAAATGCAATGTGTTTTGGAAAAAGGTGTGCATGTGTGACCTGAGGGGTGGCTGAACAGGTAAGGTTGGTCTCTTTGCACTGACAAGATTTGCACTATGACTAGGGACAGCATGCATAACTATAAAAAAAAAGTCAAAACAGCCCTTCTGGCTGCAATTATGATGCCAAACAAGATGTTGTTCTGTGAATAGGTGGCAAAATGCTTCAGAGATTTTTCCACCAGGGGAGACAAAATGTGGAACTTTACTTATGCACAGAAGACTTTTTTTTTTTTTTTTTTTTGTTAAATTAGGCCAACAGCAGAGTTATTTTTAGATTACTTACTTCACTTTCTCTTCTTAATGGGCTGGTATACAAAATAGGACAGAAAATGCACCATATGTCACAGCAAATGCTCAAATCCTAAATTCTTAAAGCTCTCATGGAAATAAAAGAGATCTCTATCTTAAACTATGAAATTTTCATTCAGATGAAATTAAGCCTAAAACTATTCTTATGGATATTTAACAGTTAACAAATAAATTATATACACCTTGTTTAAAAAAAACAGTATTTTGGAGAATTTTTCTTTTAATCAGTTTTAGTAAAAATAAACAAAATTGTAAGGGAAGAGCTAAAGTGTGAATAAATGTGTTGACTTACATTTATGATTAAAGGTTAACATTTAACATACAGCATTTTCAAATTCTATAGTGACTAACATAGCTCTTGATTTCCTAAAGTTACAAAATTTAGATGACTCATCTACTTGCTCTTTCATAAAATCAATATAAAGTCTGTTCAGTTTCAATTTTGTAGAAAGACAAACTTTCAAAACTTTCTCCTTGTATTTCAACACTATGCACTCTCATTTTATGATTGCAATCATGCTCCACGAAACTTATATTGTTATTTGCATTTACAGTATCACAAATTATGATGAGCTAGAATGCATGACATTAAAGGTATCTATGCACATAATATGTGATACTGTAATGAGAAATATAATTGATTAAAAAAGAAATTCTCCCCCATTTTTATCAATGACATATATAATTTAAACTATACTGAGAAATATTGGACTTACTTTAAAATAGATTAATAAAGTCAACAAATATCATCACTCAGCAAAACATTTACCATATTCTTTGAAATGTCCTGATTTTATTGAGCAAACAAAACTGAAGGACAATAAAAGATCTGGCCCCTCTGTGGTGTTTAAACCACTGGTCAGCTTTCAATTAGGATGAGGAATACAGAGTGCTTATTCCCTTAAAAACAATCAAGTAAAATCTCTGAAGTTTTGGTACTCTCTTATAGTTTTATTACATTACAAATTGTGAGTGTTTCATATGTTAAATGTGCAGGTCTATTTGTTTTCCTGACAAACAGGGCAGACAAATATTACTAGATATAGTTCATCACTGTTTATAACCTAATTTTAAGATTCAGTGTAGCAACTGAGACATCTTTAAATTAATAGATATTTTGATATATAGAAATTAATTTCTAAATAAACACTGATCTGCTCACAAACCTGTAACTTTTCAACAAAAACAATTTTAAAATATAACCTCAATAAATAAATTTATGATGCAAAACTAGGAAACTAAAGAATACTATGATCATTTAATGTTGCTAAATTAATAGCATTAATGAAATTCTGTGTATAAAGACTACTTTAACCATACATTTTAATTCCTATGTTTAAAAATATATTTGAATAATCTTCATTTTGATACAATCCTCCATGCCTTAATTCTAAAATATAAACTAGAAGAATAATCTAGTCTAATTATGGGAAGAAGAATGTAAGGCTGAATACAAAAACTAGTTCTTAAAACTTGAAAGAAATCATATCTTGCCAATAATAGTATTAACAAAAGCAAAAAACTGAAGCACGGAAATCATAAATGGCTGCTTTTAGAGGAAAGCAGACTCTACATGGAAAACAGACAAGTCGACCTGCATGCAGAACTTCACCACACTTTGTGCTAGACACTGGTCTTGGTCCTGAAATAAAATTTCATACCTAAGTTATAGTTAAGTAATAGTTTATAAAGTCAGGTCCATTAAGTCTAAAGAGACCAACCCTAGAGTAACAAAAAAGAAACAAGGTCCCCAAAATAAATATTATAATGCTAAACTTTTATTGAACATTCAACCTGGTTTATACTTTTTTTTTCTGGATCAAAATAATAAGTGTGGTAAGTACATGGAAAAAACTTTAGCAAAATATCCTGACATTTTTATCAGGTGATGTGACTGTGTCTAAGTAGGTTTATTTTTATCTTTCTCTATTTGCTCAATTGACATTTAAATTACTTAACACTAATTTTGTCATATATTTACTTCAGAATTTTACTGATGATGACCTCAAAGTAAGTACAATGGACTCCCAAACTTCTATATTTGATGAATAAGTATTTCTAGGGCTGGATGAGGTATTAAAAAATACCATTCAAAAATCCATTCTTTGGTTTAAACTGATCCATTATTCCCACTCGAAATGAAGCCCCTCCCATGACACAATATTGTTTAAGAATAATTACTAGACACACATGCACACACACACACACAGTAACCACTTTTTGAGCATGTGCTTTCTATTAGAGGATCACTAACACATGCTCCCAACATGAACGAGCTAAAGAATATGTACCACTTGCCAAACCTTTCTTCCACTGAGCACATATTGCCTCAGTAAATAATTATTTCCAGACAAATGGGAAAGGGGATTGTGCTTCTTTGACTAAATTATCCAATGTATTTCCCTAGTACTGAAGGAGAGGGAAGACACAGGAGTATGAAGGATCTTTGAAACACTCTTTCTCATGCTTCCTTAGTGCCTAAAACCTATAAAGTCCAATATTTCCAAACTGATTCCCTCAGTGTGCACATGTAAAATGAGAGTTGATAGAACATAGGGGCTAGTGTATTAGAGGGCCACAGCAGTACTCTATGAAGAGCTCAGATCATAGTATACACAATGGTCTGGGCCACTAGAAGCAAAGGAGAGGGATTCTGATTCCATTAAAAACTGGTAAGTAACTAGCTTTATCATAAAAGTAGAAAATTACTTCATGTCAGAACCAGGAAAATTGGCTTCTTCCTAGATTGAAAACATAGCCAAGCTTAGAGTAAAATTCCCAGCTTAGTGGTAGGGCCAGGAAGAGGTCCCATGAACAAAAGGGCAGCAACCCTGCAAAAAAAAAAATTACCTAATATGCCAAATTTAATAATATGGAAATAATTCCAACCAAAGCCATTAGAGGAATGCAAGAAAAAAATACTAACAGTCAAAATAATACTTAGAAAGGAGAAATCTTTTAAAATCATTATATAAGACTACTTACAAAACATATTTCTCCAAAAAATGAGACTCCATCATAATGATGAATCTATTAATATAAGCACATCATGCTTAAAGCCAATGAATAAGGTCTAAGGCTTTGATACATATAAAAAAGAAAACATTATAAAACTGAGACAATATTAAAGTGGACATCTACTTTTGCCACATCTAATGGCTTCAGAGAACTTCATGAATAAACAATTGTAACTTCACTTGCAAATACCACAAACAAAATTCAAAATTAATTCGTAAGTTTCAGGTTTCAAGCTTCTAAGAATATACTGATTCAGGCTGAGATAGTATTTGACTTCTGAGCACATCCACAAAGGCAGATTTTCCTCCAAAGAATATTCCTATATTAGCTGTTTCTAACTCCACTGCATGACCAAAGGGGGTACGAAAATGAAGAACATGATATATTTGCTTCTGGTAAGCTCCATCTTTTCCTTTCTTCCAGTGCCTCAGAATTCACAGGCCCCAGTATGACAGATGTTTCTGGAGCAGAATGGGTTCCCCCAATCCTAAACGCTGGGACTGTTTTTTAAGATGAAAAACACGCAAACTATGGCTGACAACAAGATACTCCTGCAGAAAAAAAACAGTGGGGAGAGGAGCTAGGAAAAAAGTCATAAGATCGAGGGTCATCTTTTTTTTTTTTTTTTAAGATTTTATTTATTCGTTCATGAGAGACACAGAGAGAGGCAGAGACACAGGCAGAGGGAGAAGCAGGCTCTGTCCAGGGAGCCTGATGCGGGACTGGATCCTGGGACCCCAGGGTCACGACCTGAGCCAAGACCTGAGCCAAAGGCTCAACCACTGAGCCACCCAGGTGCCCCTCCACAGTCATCAGTGAAGGGAGGGCATCTACTGTCTGTCAGTAACTATGTGGGGATCTTTACAAATATTATTTTTAACTCATACAAGTAACACCGTTAGATAGAATTTTCACCCATATTTTACAGATGAGAAATTTAAGTTCAGAGATCAAATAATTTGCCCAAGATCACACAGCCAGCATGTGGCTGAGCCTAGGATTTGCTCTCCATCTGCCTAATGCCAAGCCCTCCTCTTGCCATGGTGTCAAACCCACATCTCAGTTGACAAATATTCCTGCTGGGCCTCCACTGTGCGCACCCATGCTACAAAGAACCACAAAAGGAATAGAAGACATTGCTTTTGCCCTCCATGCAAAACATCTAACAGGCATTCTGAAGATTCAGATGCCCAATCTATGAGAAGTAGTGTGGAATACACAGAGGAAAGAGCACCTGTCTAGGGAAAGGAACAGGACTCACTCTGGGCTTCACCATTTAGTGGCTATATAACCTTGAATAAATAAGAATTGCTAGTGTTTTCTCATCTGCAGGGATCTTGTAATATAATATCTGCCTTAATTATCTTACAGAATTAGTTTAATGATCCAATTAGATAATATAAGAACCTTATTAGCTATAAAATGTTTTACAAATATGAAATGCTAATACTGCTATTCAAGTGTCCATAGTCGGGTCATTACAGAACTTTGGATAGATATCTGGATTCAGCAATAAAAAGATTAGCAGACCCACTTTGTTTCCCCATGTTTTTGTTCTGCTTTGTTCTTGCTTGTTAAGAGAGTTCATGCTCTAAAAGTGAGAGGATTAACCAACTGGTGTTTGCTCTCAATCCCTGCCCTGCCCAGGCAGTCCAGCTAGCTGTATTCTGAAGATGGCATCTATGACCACACCACTTTCCCTTGCTACAACTGCATGCCACACATGCTTACTGCTAGGCAAAAGGTAAGGTAGTCCTGTTTCCCTTTCCTTCTCCCTTTATCTCCTTTTCTATCATCTTCATCAGCCATCTTACACATCGAGAACACCACACTCAAGAGTCTAGCCCACCCTCAAACCCAAAGCTGTGCCTCAAATTACAAACTCTTGCTCTCTGTCAACTGTATGAGAAGACCCATTTCCTGAGGGAAACTGGGAAGTACTAGGTTCAGAAACCAGGTGATTAAGACATTCTCTGAGGAGGTAGAGAATTTGCAAAACAAACAAACAAAAAAAATAGCCTTTAGCTGGCTGGGAAGTTTCACGAACTAGGTTAGGCTGTACCAACCACAAGCATTTAAAATAAATAAGCTAATTAATTCTCTATATTCAATACAGTATTAGAACACAATTTCCTATCAACTTTCCCATTGCAAATTAATCAATATTTAGAACATTTCTCTTTCTGCGGTAAGAATTATTCCCAAACCAAACAGCCAACGGACAAACTTTGGAAGGCTGATTACACTTCAAATACTTTTGATTAAAAAAGACTTACTGAGATACTTTAGAAAATCTTCATTTTATTTTCTGTAATTTTAAATCAACCACTATGATAATGCATAACTTGAGCTCAGTAAAGAGAAAAAACAAAAACTTTAACTGAAATGTCACAGAAACAACTTACACACAACTTGACAAACCAGTATCTCAGGCTTTAAACACACACAAAACCACCTCTGTCTATATTTTTCTCTCTCTCTTTCACCTTTCCCCATCACTTGTCTCTTATTTTGAAGGAAGCTAATAATATTCTCTCCTTTCTACAATTTGTTTTCTATATGCGATACTGAAGTTTTTTAGATTAATAACAAACTCAAAATGCTCACTGGGTCAATAAAAATACTGGAAGTAAAAATTTGTTAGGTTTTTTGAGATTATTAATTTATTCTCATAGGAGTTAAGTTATATATTTTATATTCTAAATCAACTGGATTTCTGATGACCAGTGAAATTTGGGTTTTATTTCAATTCCTTATTTTCCCTAAAAAATGCTTTAGAAATGCCATGTAATATTTTACTCTGGTGTTTCGAAAAGTGTGGTGTTCATATCACCTTATTAAATTTCATGTTTTCTGGGACGTGTGAGTGCCTCAGGGGTTGAGCATCTGCCTTTGGATCAGGATGTGATCCCAGGTCCTGGGATCAAGTCCCACATCAGGTTCCCTGTAAGGATCTTGCTTCTCCCTCTGCCTGTGTCTCGGCTTCTCTCTCTATGTCTCTCATGAATACATAAAATCTTTTTTTTTAAAGATTATTTATTTATTTATTCATGAGAGACAGAGAGAGAGAGAGAGAGAGGCAGAGACACAGGCAGAGGGAGAAGCAGGTTCCATGCAGGGAGCCTGACGTGGTACTTGATCCCGGGTCTCCAGGATCACACCCTGGGCTGAAGGTAGCACTAAACCGCTGCGCCACCAGGGCTGCCCTAAAAAAAAATTCATATTTTCTAAAACTGCAAACTCCTGGCCCGTCTCCAGAGCTACTAATGAATTAGAGCAATCCAGGTTAGGCCTGGAAATAAGCATTTTAATAGTTTTCCCCAAATAATTCTTATAACCACCAAATTATCACAGATGAATTTTTCACCTATTTCTACTTAATATTTTCCCTCAACAGCATCATCTGTAACATTTTATAAACTATGTTAAAACATTAGATCTCTTTAAATAAATGTTTCTATCTTCTAGCAGTAAAGATAATTTCTTCAACTAATAATATATCTAGCTTGGTTTGTCGTGATTTTCATAGATATTTTCCAAAGGAGAATTCAACTGCCACATCAAAAAACTCTAAATTTACTTTGACTTCTACTACGACATATTGAAATTAAAATTAAGAACTAGTTAAAATGACTAAAAGTTCTTGTTGAAAATGCGATTAAAAGCAACAAATAACAGTAAGGCTCTTTATCTACAGAAATATGGGCTACAAATAGACATATTAATAGGTTTCAATTAAGTCTTTCTTCAATTTATATCACCTATGTCATCAAACAATAGCTTTTTTTTTTTTTTACCTCTAGTTGTATTTCCTCCTTCGTTATTAACATTTTCAAAAAAATAAAAAGAGCACTTGGCTCCCTGAGGAAGACCAGAGCAGTTCATTAGTGATGCATATCTCAGCAGCCCCCATACCTGACTGCATTAGGTCTTTTTGCACTTTCTGTTTTTTAGGTCACACAAATACTGTAAGTAATGTAATGAAACCACAGGCTTGTCTGTATTTTCTCATACAGCCAAACCCTGACTCATAAATATTTCATTTATTGTTGTCTTAACTCTAACAGAGATTGGCCTGTATTTTTCTTGCTTTATTTGAAACCTCTCTCTTCTGAAAGTGATTTTGATGATGACTTTGGTAAAGTAACACATACTACGATGTAAGGACTCTTGCTCAATACAATGGTAGCCACCTAGGCCAATGAACCAAAAATGTTTAATACTCAGATATATAAAATTCTTATAGTTCTAAACTAAAATATTTCACAAGAAAATTCAATATTATATGACAAGAGGTATGTTTTCTGAGGTTTAAAATGACAAGAAAAGAGTTCACCTAAGTACCCTGATGTCAAAAAAAAAAAGGAAAATTCAAGATGAGTTCACAGGGAAAAGTTAAGAGGAATGGGTATTGTAAGTTAGGTGGGCATCAAAAAAATCACAAATTGCTTATTCAAAACATTGAACAGTGGAAGCAAAAAAGGATTAAAAGTCCAAGGGGGAAAAAAAAAACAAATGCTATTGTTCAAAATACAAATCTTTCATATGATAAGGTAACAAATGCTACCTCAAAACAGGCCTCCTGTCAAAAAGGGAGAGATATATTATGAAGAGGAAAAAAAAAAAGAGTCTAGCTAGCTGAGTATTGTGGATTTGCCCACAGCAAGAAGAACGAACATCAAGGAAAAGAACTATTCCTCATTCTTAGTCTTTTCATCCATCTTCCCATCTCCTCCAGCTGAGACTATATAATCTACAAAGTTTACATTAAAAATAAGAACAGAAACATTCCCCAAGACAGACTTGGCAAGATTGGCTTCAGTTAACTTAAAAAATATAAATAAAGAAATACCAGAACACATAAACAGAAAAACCTAGCTACAGGGTCACCGTAAGTAAATACAGTAGGAAATCCTCTTGACGCAAAGGCGCCTGAGCAAACCTAGTTAAACAGCCATCGACTGCTGGAGAGCACTGATGTGACCAGTTTTCAAACTTCCCATCCCAGCCAGACACGTCCCTCATCTAATCGTACCGTGGGCCTCTGGTCTACCCATATCCTCACTCGCCAGCATGCATAAAAAGCTCTGAGTTGTGTCAAAGCTTTGACTCCTACTTAAAGTTGCCTCTGCTAGTTGTGATGCTTCATGACTCTTCCACCTGTCTGGGGACCTTCCTGACATCTTTGTTTTGCCGTGACCTCTGGAAAACTCACGTGAAAGACATTTTTGGTTCATTACCTAGACCTCTGATGACTTACCTGATCATTGCACTTTATTCTCCAGATTTATACTGTGATATTCGCAATGACAAAAGTTGTCAATTACTGGCAGGCAGATAATTTCTTCTCTCTGAAGGCTTAAGGAGCAATGAGGAGAATTACTACTTTGGCCTTAATAGCAGTAAAAAGGGCAGAACTCTCATGAAAGAATTTGTCACAGATTTCTTAGAAGTCCGTGCCATTTTTAAGCTCATAATTCCAAGCCAGTGAACAAATGTGGATTTTAGTAACAGAAGTAAAAAAGGTATGTCTATATTTATACGAATATTTGTGTGTGTGTGTGTATGTGTGTGTGCTTGTGGCAAAATATATTCTGCGGGTTAAAAGCAGCTGACTGACTGATTTGGGATCATCTGTAAAGTAAGGATGGTTCTTATAGTTTTCAGTGGTTGAATAAAAATAAAAAAATAATATTTTGTGAATATGAAAATTATATGAAACGCAAACTTTAGTGTCCATAAACACAGCTACCTTCATTCATTTAGGTCTTGTCCATAGCTGCTTCTAAGCTACGATGGCAGAGCTGAATAGCTGTGGTGGAGACCTATGGCCCACTGAACCGATATTTACTATCTAGCCCTTTACAGAAAACATGTGCCAACCCCTAATATATGATGGCTTGGCATGAAACTCCAAAATAAAAAATGGCCTGGGATAAATATCTATGAAATTATGAATAACTGAAAGCGAAATTATGATCCCGTGGCTAGCCTGAGAAGGCACTAAAAAGAAAAAAATTAGAAAGTAGCTTAAAAAAAAATCACAGAGTTACACGGGGATTATTTGACCTCAAAAGTAATATCACACGGCAAGGAATAGTATAGAAACATGACTCAAGGCTTTAATAAATACTTAAAATGGGATGAAACAATCTCCTCCTCCCCCCACAAAAATCTAAGAACACTTCAAGATCTCATTTAGGTGTGGGCAAAAATATTAAAGAAGACACGAGCCTACTGTTTGGTGACAATGGTATAACAGATAACTGAGATGAATCTTAGGTGGTTTTTACATTCTCCACCAAAAAAGAAAGTGTTGAAACTGAAATGGAAAATCAAATATAATTAATAAGAAAAATCAAAGCTCAGGAATTAATAACAGAACAATGAAACACTTTAAGTGCAAGTATGCATGACCAATGGATTACAGTCTCAGGGTATTAAAAGTAAATGTTACAACAGAAAGATAGCTGATAACCTGGAAGCGTTACAAACAACAGGAGGGCAGACATGATACATAAGAGGGGTAGATGCAGTTTTATTTTTTTAAGGTAAAGGATTCTAGAAAATGAAGATCAGTGATCTTGACATTATTCCTCAACAACATTCTAGAACAGGTTACTAAACAGATGGTTTGTGAGCACTTAAATTAAAAAAAAAAAAAAAAAAAAAAAAACCTGCCATGGATTTGTTAAAAATAAGCCATGCCAAACCTTGTTTCCTTTTCTGACATGCTACTAGATGAGCGAATCAAAGAAATGCAATAGCTGTATAATAGCTGGACCAAGAAAAGTAGAGAGAAAAGTCTCTCATGGCCAACTTGGGGTATGGCCACATACTATTTGTGTAACTTTGGGGATATTTCTTAACATCTGGGATGAGAGGCAAATTTCATGGGTCTCTCGTGTGTCTGCATGTTTTGTGAGCAAAGGCACTGGCAGCTTTTTCTCTAGACTGTCTTTCCACAAATGTTTGTACAGCAAATAGCCTTTGAAGACAGAAATAGTATCTCCCTATGGAACAAAGGGAAAGTTTACTTACAGCCCGCTATAAAAGATCTGGGTTCCTAAACTTGGCATTCCTTATCAGTGATACAACTCACTGAGTGTGCAGCAGGACTCTGAGCCACTCTATAGGACTCCTGTGGGTCTGGGGGACAGGGAGCAGGAAACCAAAAAGAAACAAGAAGCTCACACTTCTTGCTGCACCGGGGGCAATAAAGTCCAATGTCTCTGACCCCAGTCTTGTGTCTTCCACAAGCAACCACAAAGCAGTGGGGGCTACTACTTTGTTAGCTTGCAAGCAGGGTGAAATTTCATACCCTTTGCAACTCAGCTTGCCATTTGCAAGTGGGGAAATAACAGTACCTCCTTATAAAGGTATTATGAAGGTTAAATGAATTAATGCACCAGATTGCTTAGAAAATTCCTATTTAAACCACCTACTCAATGAATGCTACTACCCATTATTAACTTCAAATGTTTACAGGTAGGTAAACAACTACATCCAAAGGATTAACGACAGGTGAAGAATCTACATTCACTAACTTCAGTAAAGCTCCGTTCTTAACTCTATTCTGCTCAATATATTTATAAATAACTGAATAGAGAGATAGAAATGTATTAATCAAATTATGGGTGACACAGTCGCTAACAGAGAATAGGATCAGGATTTTGTTTAGATCTTGACATGCTGAGTAAACTGTGAAAGAAGAATTTAAGAGACATACAAATTCCATTTTTAAAATAAACTATTCAAATTGTATATTCATAGCAACTCATATAAATTACAATTTGAGGGATCCCTGGGTGGCGCAGCGGTTTGGCGCCTGCCTTTGACCCAGGGCGCGATCTTGGAGACCCGGGATCAAATCCCACGTCAGGCTCCCGGTGCATGGAGCCTGCTTCTCCCTCTGCCTGTCTCTGCCTCTCTCTCTCTCTCTCTCTCTGTGTGTGTGTGTGTGACTATCATAAATAAAAAAAATAAAATAAAATAAAAAATAAAATAAATAAATTACAATTTGAGTAAAAATGTAACATGACTAAAAAATGAATTGCTATTAGGTTAGAGGGAAAAAAATGGAGATAAATTTTCAAGGTGTTCTGTGTGGATGAGGCCTCACTCTTGGTGTGGTATTTAGCCCTGGGTACATTTTATTTTTTTAAATTTTTTTTAAAGAAAGTTTATTTATTTATTTTTAATTTTACTTATTTATTCATGAGAGACATACACACAGGAAGAGAGAGAGAGAGAGAGAGAGAGGCAGAGACACAGGCAGAGGGAGAAGCCGGCTCCATGCAGGGAGCCCGACATGGGACTCAATCCCGGGTCTCCAGGATCAGGCCCTGGGCTGAAGGCAGGCGCTGAACCGCTGAGCCACCCGGGCTGCCCTCTAGGTACATTTTAAAGGGGAACTCTGGCACACAGAAGCAATCCAGAGGAGAGTTATCAAAACTGTGAAGAGTGAAATAAATCCATATAGTATATAAAGGAAAAAAAACCTCTGACTTCTTTAGCTTGAAAAGGAAAGATTTATTGGAAGTGAAAACTTTCAGACATCTACAAAGTTATCAATGTGAAATTCTCTTTGTAAACTCAAAGGGTAGAGCTAGAATAAGGCAGAACTTCCTCACAATTAAATTTTTTTCAAATGTTGGATGTTAAGATAACAAATTTTTCATTCATGCAAGTTTTTGAAAGCCACTAGCCAGGGTTATGGCCATGGTGATTACCTCCTTCACATTAGGATGTCTTTCGACTGCTCAATTCTTGTGTATTAAAAAGCCAACCCACTGGAAGTTTCTCCGGGCTTCTTGTCTGTTGTCACTCCTATCACTCTAACCAGGAGTACCTGGTTTCTGTTCCCTTTCAGTCCAGCCACCCGTTCAAACTGACAATTTGTTCTTAGCAGCTCACCTGACTCTGATTTACCTCTTTGATTATTGCCTTTCCATACACTGCAGCCCACAGGCAATCTGACAGAGGCTCCGGGATAAGAAACCCTAGCCCCATCTCCCGTGTGGCTTGGATGGGAGAATGGAAAATTAATTTCATGATCTCAAAGGCTCTTTTCATTTCTCAGGTTCTTCTCTTCTTCTTACCTCTTTTCCCATTTACAGAGATTGGTGAAAGGTAAGTGAGGAATAAACAAGTAAATGAATGCATAAATGAAAAATATTATTAAACAATTGATGATAAGCTTCTTTCTTCTTTAAGAACTGGCTACCTGAATGAGTCGTATATGCTCCAAACAAACAGATGACAAGGAGGAAAGAGACATGAACAGTAAATGAGCAGGAATGAGGGAAGAGAACTATGGTAAAGACCCCAAATTAATTTTTAGAAATGATTAACCAGTAAAGCCTCTTGTGTATAATTCATGCCAATTTATAAGGTGAAATAAAATTTGAGGCTATATGAAAATATATTTGAATGGAAAAATGAGAGAATTCCAAACTTCTAAGAAATTATGACAGGAACAAGCAACTGCATTATTGCAGAGAAAAAAAAATGATACGCCACAACAATATAAATGAATCTCAAAAGCATTATGCTCAGTGAAAGCAGCCTAAAACTCCGAAGGCTACGCACTGTATGATTCTATTTAAGAGAGACTTGATCGTGGTATATGTATACCATGGAATATTATTCAGCCATAGGAAGGGAAAATACCCTGCCGTTTACAGATGGATCTTGAGTGCATCATGCTAAGTGAGATAAGTCAGACAAAATCAATTACTGTATGATATCACTATGTGGAATCTAAAAAAGTCACACATAAAAAACAGCAAGTAAAATAGTGGTTACCAGGGGTAGGGGTTAGCAATTAAGACTGACTTAATTTAAGGGTGCAAACTTGAAACTTGCTTGTATATAAGTCAAAAAGGTCTAATATATAACGAATATAGACAATATGGTACCACAATTATGTAACATAATAAATATTGCTTCAATGGCAACCACGTTATCGTATATAAAAGTATCAAAGTAACACACTAAATGCCATAAATTTATAAAGCATAAAAACCTGCCTCCCCCAAAAAGAGAGAGAGAGAGAGACTTGAAAGGACAAAACTATAGGGCAAGAAAATAGATCAGCAGTTATCAGGGTCTGGAGGATTAGAGGAGGAGGTGACTAAAAACAACATGTAAACATTTTGTACCATGATGGGACTATTCTATATCTTAACTGTGGTGGTGATTACACAATTATATGTGCTTGTCAAGATTTACAGGACTTTACACTAAAAACGGGTGAATTTTAGCACATATAAATTATCTTTAATAAAAAAATGGAATGAAATTAAAGAGCTTAAAACAACTTTATAAAGAGGAACAATTAAAATATGGTTTGTGACATTAAATAGACACAATAAAAGAGGAAATTACCAGAATCATTCCTATAATATAAAAACCACTATATTACTTTTTTAAAAGATTTGAGACAGGGAGAGAGAGGGAGAGAGAGAGCACTTGCGAACAGTAGGGAGGGGCAGAGGGAGAGGGAAAGAATCCCAAGCAGACTCCCCGTGGGGCACAGAGCTGGCTGTGGTGCTCAATGTCACGACCCTGAGATCATGGCCTGAGCCGAAATCAAGAGTTAGAAGCTCAACCAACTGAACCACCTAGGTATCCCCCAGCACATTGTTTTAAAACAAAATGTCAAACGTATAGCCAAATTACATTTTTAAAAAGAATCAAATATATTTTTACTATCTCGTGACTAGTTAACATGTAAAAATGAAACTATTCATTCCTATTCCACATCTTAAATATCTTCTCATAAGAAACATAATCCTAGAAATAAGAAATGAACGTTAAATATTTTTCTTAGTTATGTCCCTCTGCCTATGTCTCTGCCTCTCTCTCTCTCTGTGACTGTCATAAATAAATTAAAAATTAAAAAAAATTTTTTTAAATATTTTTCTTAGTTATGTATTCATAGCTTGTTACCGTATATTCTCTTTCATTGTGCATCTGCACTTAAAATCTGATCTTACACAGTCAGAAAAATCTCAAGATGAAAACAAAACTTATAACAATGTTCCTTTAATACAGCAATATGACTCGGCATGTACTCAGTCATATTTTAGAAGCTGGCATTGTTAGAGCCCAGCGGAAATGATATATTTTCAGGATATAATTAAATGGATATCAAAGAGAACAAATTTGTAAAATCAAAGACCAATTAGATGTAACAAATCACATTGCCTTTCTTCTGTTTGTGGAAGAGTATGAGTAATAGCCATGTAGGGTGAGGGACAGTTTGACATTTATGAAAATTACAAAAGAGCAAAGAATCAGAAGGATAACTTAAAAGTATACTTTTCTGGAAGTAAATATTATAAATTGATCGGAATTATGGATTCGACGTTATTTCATCTGGGACAACACGAAGTTAGGATGGCCAATGGATTCTATTCTTAGTTACGGGAATATACATACATCCTCTCTAACATATGACAAGGTAAGATGCATTGGAATGTGCATGTTTGCAAGCTTACAGCACTGCTAAAAACACCCACAACTCCCAATCTCTTACCTTCTGAGAAGAACTCTTGGCTGCTGATCTCCTTGTCTGTCTGCATAAAGACAAACCTTGATTGCCACAAGAAAAGCAGCCAGAGGAAAGAAAAAGACCAGACTTTTCATGATGGGACGGCACACTTCACAGGGTGTGTACACTTGGTATGACTGTATGTGCTGCACATCTGGGGGATGGGGCAGCAAAGCAGTGAAGGAATGATCTAGATGAGGCTCTAAAAAACTTTTTAGCAGTACCCAGGAGAAGAAGAAAGACGCCTCAAGAGATTTGGGGCAAAACTTCCTATGTGGCACACTGTATAAAACCGTGTCACTCCCTTTAAGCCAAACTACAGCAAAGATATGTAGTATTCCTATAGCTGGGAGTTGTTTTTCCTTTAATGCAGCACAATGCATAGGCTGGACCATGTGGCAGCCCAACATTTTATGTGGGTTCTAAAAATGTATGTCTGCGTGTGTGAAGTCCATCAAAAAAGGGGAGCTCTAATTTTAAAAGACAAAGTTTATCAAACAGCTTATCCAACTCCACATTTTATTTCTGGATTGGTGACACCTCGAGCTAAATATATGAATGAGCACAGGACCAAAGCAAAATTGGGAAGAAATTAATATTTTGGAAAGTTGATGATACGTACTTCAGGGGAGAGAATGCCAGGTGGTTATTCATTCTTCTTAACCCAAACGTGATCAACCCCAAACGTGCACTCTATCTTCTCTGCTTGCTTCAGTGTGCTGGTTAAACAAGGGGAGGCTCTATTCCTGACAGAGGAGAGGAGTGGTGTGAAAATACCCAGCAGGCTAAGATAATAGGAGAAAAATACTTTTGAATTTTAACTGAGTCCCCCTGAGCTGCATAAGCAGAGTTCTTTGTGGTAATTTTTGTTAGTTTTAATTGTTTCTGTTTTACGACAGTAAAACAAAAACAGTTTGTTTTCATTTTATGAACTATCTTTTTCTTCCATTCATTCATTTATGTGTGTGTTTATGGTGGTAATGAGAGGACACGTTCATAGCTTCCAATTTGGTTCTGGTATCTCAAAAAAGAGTTCAACTGAAAATAACATAAAACTAATCCAGGCTCTTTTTTAATTTTGGAGGAAATAACCTACTCAACATCACACAATAGTTACAGACAGACCGAGTACCAGAATGAAAGTCCCCTGACACTTAACACAGAACTCTGCATAATAAACCAAACTGGCTATTCTATTAGCTATAATAATAATTATACTTTCCAGAAGGATCCATCTTCATTCACATTCAAACACGAATTATTATTACCAAAGAAGTGCTTTAATACAAAATTTCCGACTCAGAACAAGGGAAGGAGAATACATTGGGATAGCCAGGTGGCCATATGGAGGGCACTGGGTGTCTAAGGAGTCAAGGAAGAGTAGCAGAAGATGTAAGTTAGTAATTTTTTAAAAAGGTAAAAGTGGGGTAATTATGTAATAAAAGCCCACTTTGCCTTGTTTCACAGTTTTCCAAGGGCTACACATTCACTGATGGTATGAGAATATCAGAGTGATTTTGAAAGATTTCATAATTCAGTCCAGAAGAGGGAAGAGGGAAAAAGAGAAATGAGAAGGGAGGCAAAGAAAAGATCCCTCCTCCCTTATTATCAATAGAAAAGATTACAGACTCCTTTCTTTATTCTCAAGGTATTTAAAATAAAATTACTGAGCAAGTTAGTGCATATTTCAAATATGGACATAATATGTGAGAGGGAGATCTACAGAGCATTAGGTTTATAAGAAAATAATCAATGGGGATTGAAGAGTGTACTTGTCGTCATGAGCACCAGGTGATGCATGGAAGTGTTGAATCACTATATCATACATCTGAAACTACTATTACACTGTTAGCTAAATGTAAATTAAATAAAAACTTAAAAAGAAAATAATCTATCTGCCTGATGTCTTATGGAGAGTTGTATCACTTAGTCATACCCTAGTTATAGTTATCCGAAAGCAATTTGAGCAAGCTCAAGAATGAGATTTTAAATTTGGAGAGATGGACCTTCCATCAAATGCCAAATCCTCCATCTGCTCTGTTTAAGGATAGATACTGAAAGAATGAGACACAAGGAAAGTTGTAAACTTATGGGGTATGTGCTAACACAAAGAAGGAAAGCCATCTAACTCTAAAGATTTTCAGAAGAGACTTTGGCTTAACCAATTCCCCCCCACCCATCTTCCCCAAAGACAATCCCAGAAATAACTGGTACGCCGATGTGGCATTCATAGTGTAGCCTTTAGAAATACCTGTGGACTCTACTTACGCTATTCAGATTAAGATATAATTATGAAATATATGATTGTTATTTTGACTGTAGTAAGCATTAATACATTGAAGCCCTCAACTACTGAGCATTTGTTCTTGTCCAGAACCATAAACATCCATTCACACCTTTCCAAAGTTAAGTGCAATACCGTGTCTCAGATCGGAATAAAAAAGAGATACAAAATATTGAACTTGAAGTATATCCACCTGAGAGCAGAGCCATATCTTGGTCAAAACAGGAGTGAACAGTTTTCCTAAATGTGAGATGGTATAAAGTGTCAGATGAAAAAGTAAGGTGAAAATAATGTCACCCCAAAAGTGAGGCAATGATATAGACAGAAATAATTTGTTGGACCTCCAACAACTCAACTCATTCATTCTCTCATTTAGTTTTAGAGCTTCTACCTAATACAAGGCACTATTCTAAGCACTGGGGTAGAACAATGAACAGAACCAAATCCCTGGCTCCATGGAATATACGTTCTCATCAGGACAACAGGTGATAAATAAATAAACAACTTTTTCAAATGTCAGTTGATGATGGGGCTGTGGGGGTGGGGTGGATTGTTACAAAGCAAGATCTGGGAGATTTTTTGTTTGTTTTTTTGTTTTTTTAAATACAGGACAGTGAGAGAAGTCTTCTCTAATAAGGACATGTTTGAGCAGAGGCATGAAAACCGTGAAGATACCCGAGGGTAGAGCATTTCAGATGGAGAACACAGAGGAGAAACTCTGAGCTGGGAATCCGCTTCTCTTGTTTTGAGAAATATCAAGGAAGCCAGCGTGGCCAGAGTTGACTGAAGAAGAGGAAAAGGTTAGGAAAGAACGTCGTATAGGTAACAGGGGTCAAATAACATGGACTTATGTAAGGTCTTTGTCTTTTATTCTCAGAGACATAGAAGCTGTTGGAAGGTTTATAGAGAAGAGTGACATAATCACTTATTTTTAAAAGATCGCTCTGCTGTGTCGAGAACAAACTGTGGAGCCCAGAGAGAGAAGAGGGGGGATAAATAGCTGCTGGAACAGCTCAAGGAGGAGATGATGGTCCATCTGATCAGACTGGTAGCAGTGGTGGTATTAACTAGATGTATAAAGCAAGATTCCGTGGGGGAGGGCGGGGGAAGGGGACACTTTGCTAAACTAAGGCAGACCAAGAGAGGGGAAAAAATTTGAAGACAAAAAAGAAAGTAAAGAGTGAGCTAGAGGCATACAGATATAGATCACCAAATCCTGGAACATAACTTTGGGTGAAGTAATGGTGAGGAATAGTTCTTAAGGATGTTGGGGAGCTTTTTTTTTAAATGAGATGATTTTATGACAGTCTACATATGCTAAGATGTTAAGCTATTTGGATTAGTGTACTATAAGTTTCTCCTCGCTATCTGCCAGTGAGAAATTTTATAAATGCTTTCTCTGAAATATGTCTACCACTGATTTTTTTCCTACCCCCTAAAATACACTTTAAGAAAGTTTGTTATTTTCCTAAATCGAGAAAAAGTTGCAAAATGATGGCTGTAGTTGTGTACACGTACCAAAATGATACAAAACTAAAATAATACAAAACACTTGCACAGAAGATGCCATTATAAAAGTTGAAAAGAAAGAAATGAATATCGCAAAAACTTTACACTATTTCTAGTAGCATGCCTTATTTGAGGAATTCAAAGTTAATTTCCTTAACTTCCTTAAAAAAAAAAAAAACGTGTAACACTCTCATGGTATGAATCTTTTAGGCTTATGGTAGATCTTTAAAAAGAAACACTAGAAACTTAAATAAATTTTAAATCAACATTATCTTCCACAGAGTATATTTTAAGCCTTCCAAGATAGAAATCAAGAGAAATTAAAGAACATTAATAAACTAAAAATGCTGAGAGCTTTTAAACCCCCGAGGATTCATCTGCTTCACAGCAATGTGCTTTTACTACATTTAAGTTTTATTTGCTTTTGCTAATAAAAATAATTTGCCATAGAGAAAGGAAAGAAGATGTATTTATCAATATAATGGGAAGGTATGTTCTAGAGATTCTTGGTCGATTGTAGGAAGAGGGGAGTATACAACTGAATGAGAAACTGAATTAAATTGGTAGAGTATAGGTCCAAGAACACGTGTCTTTTTTTTTTTAAGATTTTATTTATTTATTTGAGAGCGAGAGAGAGAGAGAGAGAGAGAGAGAGCGTGTGAGCACAAGCAGAGGGGAAGGGAGAGGAGGAGCAGAGGGAGAAGCAGATTCCCCTCTGAGCAGGGAGCCGGATGCGGGACTCGACCCCCCGGGGACCTGGGGATCATGACCTGAGCCAAAGGCAGACCCCAAGGACACATATTTCAAATATCAAGGAATTTAAAAGGTTGAACGTGGGCCTGCATAGATATTTTTATGGAGAAAATGCATTTTAAATAAAATTTTAGATAAAATTATATCAGTTGAGGTAATTTAGAATTTCAGTTGTTCATAGAAAGCAAGTTGGACAGGTAATGAAATACAAGAAAGATAAACAAAGTTCGTAATTACAAAATGAAAAAATATTAGGATCCAAAGCTGCAAAACACTAAAATATAATGTAGCTCTGAAAATGAAATGGGGGTGGTAGCAGTATACTTCATTTTTGAGCCCTGATACTCTTAATTTGACTGCTTGGCAAAAAACCCATGTAGTTAAACACAAATTCCCAGGCACTTCAATTATAAATTGAGATTATGCTAAGAATTAGAACAATACTTAATAATACGTAATAACAGCAAATTACTACAGCACCTATATAGAGAAAAATGGTTTTAATATATCCGAAAATAAGTCACCACATACATACAGGTTTATTTTTTCACATTAACATTAATAGTGTTGGAACATAACGAATCTAAAATTTCTTTAGGGACCTCTCTTCAGCATCTCAAAGTTCTAACATTAACCTTTTAATTAGTCTTTACATTTCACCAAAGTTTCTCTCTTTTTGCTTCTTTTGTCTAGAAAATTGGGGGCGGGGTATGGATAAAAACACTGAGCAGAGCAAAAGAGTATGCACAAAAATATATCAGAGGTAACGACAAGGCAAAAGTAATTCGCAAATAGAAGTAAGCATCCATTTATTTTAACTGGTAAGAATACACACAAGGAAAGAACATTCTACTATATGAGAATTTAGATAATTCAGTAACAATGAATCTTCATATGACCAATGCTGAGCTTAAGAAAAAAAAAAAAAAAAAGGAATGGTATTTTTAAACAACCCCCCCAAATTATGCTTAGGTAGAGTGCTGAAAGAAATATTAATGGGGTCCACTTGCAGGTTCTGATAAACAAATGACGAAGCTAAAGTTCTGGAACAAATGCATAAAAAAGCAATGAAAAGGACTTAAGCCCCATGAAGGGGAAACAACAACATCAATAACAACAACACAACCACAACAACAACTCTAGGAACCTAAAGTATTTTACTTGATAAAGACTATGGAAGTGATATGACTGGAGGCCAAGTATATTAAGAGATACACAGTTGGATCTAAGAAAATATTTATGTCATCCGAAGAAGAACCGAACTAAAGCAAACTATGGCATATAACATTTGATTTAGGCATTCGATTCTCTGGGGATCCTAAGCCTTGGAATACGTTTAAGGAAAGTTGCAAGTACCTGGATCACTTTCTCAGACCCTTAAGAAAATGCAACAGTCAGTCTGGGCTGATTTAAGACACAGGTTTTCTTTATTCAAAGGGTGGTATGAATCTGGGCACTGGTAGGAACATTTGGGATCCATTCATCTATCACTAAAGGTACTTACTACCGTCTATCACAAAGTTAAAGAAAAAAAAAAAGAAAAGAAAATAGTCTGAGTGTGCCAAGAATTAGTATTCAGTAATTGTAACGAAATTGTTATTATTTCTGAATTCAACTGGCAATTTGCAATTTTGTCTAGCAACAATCATGTCAAGAGAACTTCTCAGTGACACTGTCTTCTTACAAGTCAATGGCTTCTTTCTGATTTAATTTAGAGAGGCAGAGAATACGTGACCACTTCCTCCATTCTGCTTTCTATCAGTATTATAACTGAGAGCTGATGTACCCTGAGACGATCAACACAGAAATAGACAAGGGTGATGAGGCACAGCCAGCTATAAATCCTTAAAAATACCACAAATAATATGCCCTTTATGTAATTGAGTTCCGTATGCCTCACATTTTCTCTTGAAATAAAAATGTCTGGTAAATTTGTCTGGCTATGTTCATTACACTGTTATATGCCCTATGAGTCTCAGTCAAACCATGAAGTTATTTTCACATATTTAAATATACTTTTCATAAAGTATAATTCTAATAGCTAGTTGGTCTGTGTTTTTAAATTCTTGCAGGTACGAAGGAATAGAACTTCTCATTACAGGCTATCTGTAAATTTGATGTTCACCTTTTTCCCCTATTTTTATGGTGTGGCATATACAACAATCCCCCCCCCCCCCCGCCGCCACTTAGATTTCTAGAATATTACAGGGATTTATTTTATTTGTAAAAGCACAACCACCGTATGATCATCAGTGCAAAGAAATAAAACTTCGGTGACAGCTTACTTAGACACAACCATTAATAAATCTATTCATGTCATAATGTAATTAAAGGTCTCCTTCCACCCAGACTATGAATTCTGTGAAAACAATATTCAATTCTAAAATTTCCATCACTCTGAATCCCAAAATATAAGTTGGGAAATTCTGAAAAACTGTTAAAAACAGTTCATAATTGCTATTTGTAGGTAATTCCCTTTGAGTTTTCTAGTATCCATTGTAGTGCGATGGTAACATACTAATAATCTATGCATAAAAAGAAAGCATGTATTGCACTGCTTAAACTGAATGATATCTTGAAAAAAAACTGAATGATAAAAAGTATCGTCTTGGAAATTCTTTTACTTAAGAGTGAACTTTATGATGATTCTTTAAAATTGAGAGTCCTCTCTCCCTTACCTACAGGGATGTACCATCAAGTTTCCAGTCTCCTCTTTAAAAGTTGGTAGCTTAATCACAATCAAATATTTCTTTCACTTGGTCTGGGGTAGCAATGAAATAGTGAAGCAAGTACTGAATTAAACGATCACTGAACATGGGTCTAGTTAAGTAATAAAAATTGAAGGAAGGAAGGGAGGGAGGGAGGAGAGAGAGGGAAGGGAGGGAGGGGAAAGTAGGGAAGGGAGGGATGGAGGGTGGAAGGAAGGAAGGAAAGAGACAGGACTTTAAAAAAAAAAAACCTTCAAAACTGAAATGAAATTTCACGACCCTCATAGTCACCGTGTATATAACTTTACACCCGCTTTATTAACGGCAGATACAGATAAATCAACGTTGTATATTAATTGCTCAACGCTGCTAAACAAACGCTACATTTTAGAATCCCAGCACCCTGAGCTCATACGTGTCCATAACTCACAGCGACAGAAAAGACAAACAGGCCCCTTGACAACTTGGGCCGTTCCCCGAGGTCCGCCACGCAGCGAGCCCCAGGGGCGAGCAAGCCTCTGCGAGCTCATCTTCGCCTGCGAGTTGACCTCCAGCACGACTCGCGGGTAAACCCGCCCCTCCCGTCTCCACCGCCGCTCGGCCAGACCGTCTGAGTTAGGAGAGCGCGCAAAGATGTGCCTTCCAGGCAAACTTTTGTTTCCTAAAAAGTTAATCTCTCCAAATACTTCCAGTTGGAAAACGTCCACTTCAGCTACTTGACACCAAGGGCGTCACTTTCTCCCCTCGGCTTACCTGCTCCTACTCAATCATCCTTCCAGGTCGGCTCTGGGCAGCTCGGGGAGGCGGCTCTGTGAGCGCTCCCGAATCCGCGAGCACCAGGTGGGGACGCATCCTACGCGCTCCCACGGGTCTCTCACTCCCTCTCCCTCCGGGGCCGTCCTCAGCAGCGCTCACCCGGGCCGCGGCCGGGACGCCTGCCCACCTGGGCGCAAACCGTCCTCGAGGAATGATCCTCCAGACCAAGGGGCTGAGTGGATTTCCACATGTGGCTGGAGCGAGTGGGGGCGGGGGGGGGGGCTGCAGCGCTGCAGGGAGCAGCTGTCCGGCGAGTGCTCTAAGTCTGTTGGTTAAACACGCGGAATCAACAAGCACACAGATGGGTCCAGGTCCTTGGGGATCCCGGAGTCCGAGGAGCCCCCTAAGCAGTCGTCCCTACCGCCTGCAAAACTCGCACCGGTTGCGCCCTCGGAAGCCCCAGACTCGCACGCGTCTCTCCCCTCCCGTCCCTCCTCCTCGGTGTCTCCCCCACCCCGCGCCAGGTGCCCCGAGGCAGACTTACCCCAGGGGTCGCAGAGTCGGGAGAGGAGGGCAACTTTGGCTGCCCCCGCTCCGCACAGGCCCCAAGCCCTCGGCCAGCCGGGCTCCGAAGCGGCGCCCGCGCGCGGGTCGGGGTGTCTGGGCGCGTCCCGGCCTGCGGGGCGGGGAGAGGCGCGCGGGAGCCGCGCGGGAGGAGCGCGCGCCCGGCCACCCGGGGGGTCCCGCCGAGCCGCCGCCGCACCGGAGCCGCGGGGAGCGCGCAGGGCCGTCGGGACCCCAGCAGCCCCGTCTCCCGCCCGCAGGTACGGGCCCCCCGCGGGGCCCTCCCCCGCTCCGCCAGGTGCCCGCGCCCCTCCCACCCTCCCTCCCTCCCTCCCTCCAGGCCCGGGAGGCGCGAGTTCACCCCAAACCCACCCACAGAGTGAGGACACCTTCCCCCAGAGCCCAGGGCAAGTGAGACCCGGGCCAGCCCCGGGGGCGGCGGGGGCGACGCGCCGTGATCCCGGAGCATCCCCGGGGGCCGGGACTTTCCTCGCTCGAGAGACAGGAGTGTCCCCGGAACGCGTCTCGTTCCCAGAGAAGTACTTCTCCGAGGACCGCTCCGGCGCCCAACTTAGAGACGCAGGGGCGGGCGGCATGCACTTGCCCAACCGAGTAAATAAAGGTCAGCAGTTGGATCAATAAAGTGTGTGCTTCCAAGCGCCAGATGTTTTTACTGTTGCTTCCCTTCCCGGGCGGGGGGGGGGGGGGGATGGGAGAGGGAGGGAAGCGGTGGGGGGGGAGGGAGGGAGGGAGGCAAAGGAAGAGACAACAAACAATAAAAATAAAAGGAGTCAACAAACACACATCTGGTGTTTCGACACACCATTTCCTCCAGCCGCGGTCTCTCCGGACGAGGCGATATTTTGCATATTCAAAACTAAAAATCACCCGGGAGCCAACGGCAGTCTCCCCCTCGGTCGACTCTCCCTTCCTTCCCCCCCCCCCCACTGCGCCCCCCCCCCCCCGCCCCGCTCCCAATCACAATGCAAAAAAGAAAAAGAACAACAAGTGGTGATGCTGGGTCCGGAAGGCGACCCCGACGTGGAGCCGAAATCTGACACATGTCACGCCCGCCCCGCCGCGCCGAGCGCTGCTGCTGGGGCCAAACTTTGCCGCCGCCGCCGCCGCCGCCGCGGGAGGAGCGCGCCCGCCGCGGAGTTAAAGTCGCCGCCCGGCCCGGCGCGGAGGTGGCCGGGACGGGGCGGGGTGCGGGGGCGCCGCGCGCCACAGTGAGGCCAAGAAACTTACCGCGACCTGGGACGCCTGGCCAGCGTCCCGGGAGGTGGCACCCGCCGCGCCGAGGCAGGAGCCCCCAAACCACACACACCCACGAGCGAGTCCCGGCAGCTGCTGCCGCGAGTGTGTGTGTGTGTGTGTGTGTGTGTGTGTGCGCGTGCAGGGGGGCGGTGGTGCGCGCCCCGGGGGAGGAGGGGGGGGGGCCCGGAGGAAGCCGCAGCCGGCGGACGCGGCCGCCGCATAAATACCCGGGCCGGGCGCTCGCGGGGCTGGAGCCGGGGCGCAGCGGCCGCCGCGGAGCTGCACGCGCCGGCGTGTCTCGCGCTTTCTCGGAGGCTCGCGCTGTCTCGCGCTGCCGCTCCCCCACCCCACCCCCCCACCCGGATCTGTGTGCGGGTCCGTACGTGTGTCTATGTGTGTGAGTGTGTGCGCCGGCGGGTGCGCGCTCCGGGCCGCGCGCGCGCGTGTTGTTGGCGCTGCGCACTGTACACACGCGGCGCGCGGGGCCGCCTCTGCCGCGAGGGGCGGGGGGAGGGGGCGCCGCCGAGGACTCCCGAAGTGCGGCTGGGCCACTTGTTTGTTTGGTTTCACTTTGCCTCGTTGGTGCCGGTGGTCGTCGTCGCTCCCCCAAAGTGCTTTTGGAAGCGGCCGGCCTGAATGCTGGCGCCCCCCCTCCCCGCCCTCGCTCCCCCCGGTGCCCCCAACTTCTCGACGCGAGGCGGGGCGGGGATGTCGCCGGGCTCCGCGGCGGAGCCTCCTGGCTGACGTCAGGTCCACCTGCTATGTAAACAAGTCGCCCGAGAACTTGTTTGTTCGGCGCCGGGCTCCCGCCACCCCCACCGTCCTCCCCACCTCCAGCTCCGCCTCCTCCCGCTCGGCCCAGACGGCGCGGCGAGGGAGGGGGTGGGGAGGGAGGAGAGAACAAAACCGTATGCTGTATTGGCAGCGCCGAGTTGTGTCTGCTGCTTCTTGGCAGTCCCCAAAGTACGTCCCTCTCAGCAGACGGAGCTGCTGGCAAATGAAACAGGGGATTCCACGTGAAGTGCAGAAAGCCTCGAAGGGATGCAAAGCCCTCGGTGGCAGGGAGTGAAAGTGCACGGCGGCCAGAGAGGGAGGCCCGCGCGGGCGTCCAGGCGCGCGTTGGCCTTTGCTCTCCCCGGGCTGCAGGGAGGCCCGGGCTCCGTCCGCCTCTCCTCATTGTTGTCGGGGCTCCTGCCTCCCTGGGGCCCGGGGGGCCCGGGGCTTGCGCGCCGCCGCTCGGCCCGGGTCACCGGCCGGGGCGGGGCTTGGGAGGACCGGGCCCGCCGAGCCGGGACTTGCAGGGCGCGAGGCTTTGCAGACGGGCCCCGCGAGCGCCCGAGGGTGGCCGCGGGGCCCGGAAGGAGGGCGGAGAAGGCCCTGCCCGCGTCCGCTCCGCGCGCGCTTCAAAGCCACCGGCGGCGCCGCCGAGGGATGCGCGGGCGCGGCCTCCGGGTCCCCAGCGCCTGCGGGTGGAGCGTGACCCCGCCAGCGGGCCCGCGCGGGACCCCGGGCGCGACGGAGGGACAGGCCGAGGGGGGACCCCCGCCCCCCGGGGAGCTGCCGCTCGCCTGCCGGGCGCCCAGCGAGGCGTTCCGTTCCGGAGGGCGCCGAAACTTTCTCCCCAACGGCCGCCGCCGAGAGGCCGTGGCGAACGGAGCGCGGCCGCCCGGACCGTCTCCGGCGGCGGGGGGCGGGGAGGGCGGCGGGGAGGGCGGCGGGGACCCGGGGACGGGCGAGCCGCGCCGACTTGTCCGCTGAGGGTCCCTTGGCTCCGAGAGCCGCGCGCCCTTTCTGTAAAGGGCAGCGGCGAGCTCACGCGCACGCTGGCCCCAGCCCTTCCTGCAGCGCCCGCAGGCCTCCCGGGGAGGAGGCGGCCGGGCCCCCGCGTCCCTAAACGCAGCGTCCGCTCCTCTGGGGGAACCGATGGAGTCTCTGAGGCCCCGGGGCCCCGGGGGACCAGGAGCCAGGGGGCGAGCTGGGCTCTGAACTGCGGGGCTCTCCCGTGGGCCTCCAGACCCCAGGTGGCCCCGCAGGGCCCTGTCGGTGACCTGCGTTCTCACTCTTTTTTCAAAAAAAATTTAAAAAAATTGTCTTTTCCGAAAAGCAGGCTGCAGAGTGGACAAGTAACCCAGGTTTTTTTTTTTTTTTCCACCCTCCACCCCCGTCCCCCAAGATGGGAGCAGTCCCGAAAAAAAAAAGGAAAAAAATCACAAAACGCGAGACCCGAAGGGCCCTGCCTCGCCCTCCCGACACGTTGGGGATCATTTCAGGTGAAGTGACTTGCGTGTGGGCTTCGCGGACGAGGCCAAGGAAAAAGCGGACTCTCCGAATTAGCCCGCGACTGGTTTGGGACGAGAAAAGGGCGAACACGGCGTCGCAGTCCCGGGAGGCCCGGGGCCGAGCCTTCCCGCCGGGTGTGCCCCCCGGGGGGCAGGCAGGTCCCGGAGCCCCGCTGCGCCCCGTCCTCCCGCGCGCCCGGGCCCAGCCCGTCGGCTCTGCGCTGTGTGTCCCCCGGGGTCCCTGGGACCCGAGCGCGCCGAGGCCCATCCCGGAGGCGGCGGGGCCGCTCGGAGGGGGGACAAGTTCAAGTCCCCAACGCGGGGCAGGAGGGTCAGGCTCTCCGGCCGCGGAGAGGCGCGGGTTTGGTTAGCCTCTCACTTTTCTGTACCCAGAGCCACGTTTTGGGGTGAGATTCGCAGCCTCTGACGTTTGTGTCTCGTGAGTACAAGTAGCCGGGAGCCAAGAGGTGCAGAAGCAGATGTCTGTCTGTCTGTCTGTCTGTCTGTCGGAGCGCCTCTTCCCACCTGGGCCGGGCGTCCGGGCCGAGCGCGGCTGAGCCCGCGGCCCCCCTGCTCCCCCGGGGTGGGGTGGGGGGGACCCCGCTTAACTTCGCCCCATTATCTCGTCTCCTGCTGCCATTTCCCGGGCCACCAACCCTCCCTCCCGCAGGGAAGACGCCCCGCGCCTCGAGAAAGCAGGTCCCGCCGGAGCCGCTGCCCCCCGCGGAGCCCGAGCCTGCAGCCAATGGGCTGGGCCCGGGTTCGAGAGGTGAAAGTTCAGGCCCGGGGCTCGCCGCTCGGGCCCGGGCGCGTCGCCTCCCCCCCCCCCGGCCCCCCCAGCCTCCCCCCCGCCCCCCGGCCCCCGCCCCAGGCCGCGCTGCAGACGCGGCCCGGCTACCAGGGGCTGCCACGGTGGCGCGTAGTTTGTTGATGGGTGGTCATAAAATATATTTATTTGCAGTTCCTTTACCTCGCCCGGCACCCCCGCCCCGCGCGGCCCCGAACACTGCGGGCTTTGTTCGCCGCCGCCGGAGCCCGAGCCCGAGCCCGAGCCCGAGCCCGAGCCGGCCGGGGGCTCCGCGCCCCGCGCGCACACACTCCAAAAAGTTGAAGCGTAATAATAGGAAAACCGGGTTTCCGCGGCCGAGGGAAACGCCGAGAGGGCGAGCAGCGAACGAATAGTTTTCTGTTGCACGAGCCACCGGGCGGCCCGCGGGGTCGTGGCCGCCCTGCAACGAAACCCAGGCTGCCCGAGCGGGGGGAGGCCGGGCCGCGACCCCGGGGCGCCGCGCAGGGTCGCAGCCGCAGCTCCCGCCTCCCGCGCAGCGCAGGCGGCGCCCCCGCCCCCCCCAGGGCGGCTCCAGGGGCAGGTGGGACGGGGTCCTCCCCCCCCACCCCGGGCCGCGCACGACGCTCCCCGGCTGCACCTCGAAGTTCTCTCCCGAACGCGGAATCAATCGGTTTCAAGTTTATTTCCCGGGGAAACCGCAAATCAACAAATTCCGAGCCACTGCCCCCCTCGCGGTGCGGGCGAAAGATAAATTCGTTTGCGGGGGGTCTCCGCGGGCGCCTCGCGCGTGGAACACGCCTCCCACGTGGGAGCAGGCGAGGCCGGGGCCGCGGGGAGCCGCGTGCGCCCGTGGCACGTGCGGGAGGTGCCGGCTCCACGCGTCGCCCCGGTGGGCCGCTTAGGTTTGTGCTTCTTTGCTGCAAAAATACAATTATTCGCACACGGGCGGGGGTGGGGGGGGGGCTGTTTTCTCCAAAACTTTCAGTTAAACAATTGCACTTTTCCCCCCCGCTTTAGAGCCTTTGCACTGGTGTCATTGTGACCAAATTCCCCAATCAGGCTGATGGGAGACCAGCGCTGGGAGAAAGGGGTGGGGGCACGTTTGATTAAATTAAATTTTCCCCGTTAGCGATACCATCTCCAAAGTTGTACCACTCGCTTCAAATAGCTGGAAACAAAAGTCGCCTTTAAACGCAAGGTAGAATTTTTTTTTTTTTTCCTTTCACGCAACTGGAACGGGCAAGTATCCGATTCCTATTTCTGCCCGGTTCTCCACAGTTTTCTGAAGATGAGCAAATAAACAGACTCCTTTTAGGCATTCTCCTATCACCACTCTCCTCCCAGGCACATTTTAGGAAAAAGAGAAAATTCTAGTTTCACGGAAGTCAAATCAAGGGTAATCTGTGTTACAAAGTCAAATTGAATGGAGAGGTTGCAAAATTGGTGGAGTTACACCACCATCTGTCGTTAAGCTTCGGGACTACAAAATTTGGGACCTGTAATAAATCTTAATGAGCTTTCCCAACTTTCTTAAAAAAAAAAAAAAAAATCACGGGCTATGCTCTTCGTATTTTTGTAACATATACACTAAATTAACTTGAATCCTAGAGCAACATAGATGCGTTCGTGTATTCATGCTTCTACCGAGATTCTCTAGTCCTCTCATCTTCAGAAGAAGAAAAAATAAATACCCCACATCTGCCGGCCTCCAGAATAAAGGCTTTTCAAATCGGCTGTGGACTGCAGGTTTCCATCACCCCTTCCCATTCCCTTGCTTCTAGGAGGCTGCTGGTAGAAAAGATGGGGCCTCCAATACAGGCCCCTGCCCCCCATGTCCTGGAGCCAATAATAGACTTAATTCTCTCTTGAATTTAACCTAGTTCTTTGTTAGGATAGCTACTCTTGAAACGTAGAAAAACAGCCTGTCTCTGCTAAGAGGTTGGCTGTGAGCATCTTTGAAAATTGTGGAAAGACAGCGTCAGGTTCCAGTTCTGGTTAATATTGTTGCAAAGACAAAGATCAATTGCTCTGGGATAAAATCTTGCCAGGGAAGGCTTTATCCAAATGAATATAGAAAAGGGACAACTACTGGAGAAAGAATTCTAATGCTGACCCCAAAGCCTCTATCAAGCAAGGAGGACTCTATCTTCTTCATGCGACACTGTGGTGGTACAGTTTATATATATTAGACCTATTTTTTTAGGGATCTTAAAATATCTATGTATAAGGTGGCATCCCTCTCCATGTTAGAGACTTGATTACCAAATTTCTATTTTCCAGAAAAGAATTAATTTAAAAAATTTAAAGAATGTAACAGCTTGCTTATGTTGATAAGGCATTCCCTGGAAATAACCATACTAAAGTGAATCATACTAAACTATATCTGATCAACTTTGAGCCACACAAATAACAATTTCATATGGCTCAAATTAATAGGACCTGGAGTTTTTTGAGACGTGACCTATCTCTGTAAGGGTAAGTGTAGCCAAATTGTCAAATCCCTGATGTTTACTTCCCTACATATTGATTTAAATATGTTGAGTTGCTTGATGCGAGAACCTTTTGCTTGATGATGTTTCTACTATTAAATTAGTCTCAGGTTTGTATGTCTCTGAGTTACAGTGAAATTTGAGACTGGAAGGGAACTTCAAAATACTCTCGTCCAGTCCCTTCATTTTAAAAATCATAAAGCAAAGATTCAGAGATGACTGCAAGATTATGCGGCTCATTAGTAAAACTGATAATTATTATTGAACTATTTCATACGTCTAGACATACAATCATCCTCCTTCTTTGTACTCCACAAAAGGCATTTTTGTCACACACCTCCATCTCTTTACATTTTCTTCACATCCATCGAAACTGATACGGCTCAGTGATGGCAATACCTTTGGATGTCGGTACAGTATTAAAGATGGTTAACTGTCATGTCATGTCCACTGTAATACACAGGAGGGGAAAAAAAAAAGTCTGATGACTTGTTTCTCTTGAAAGTCAATTAAAGTCTGCAAGATTTCTTCAATAGTGTAAAGAGGTTCATCACTGTTGATTGCAAGTGTTCATTATAGAAAAACTGATGGCAAGAGGTGCTAACACAAACCACGGTTTATGATGTTTTTCAGGGTTAATGATCTTCAGGGACTCCTAGGGGGCGAAACCCATAATCTCAGTAGCAGCTTGTCTTCACTACACTCAAGAAATAAAGGCTAACACGAGGCTGTGAGACAAAATATAACATTGATTTTTTTTAAAGCTATGAACAAAAATGAACTATATCAAGATCCTGCATCAGTGTAGATTTTTATTTTGATTTAATAACCATATGGCTCCAGTAGCCATAGTAGTTTACCCAAAGAACGTATTGAAGTGGTTAATTGTAACAAATCATATAAAAGTTCAGACATCTTCCCTCTTCCCCTTCCCTTCTGCTTCTCTTTTCTTCTCATTCTCCTTCTGTTTCTTTCTCCTCCCTTTGCCATCATCTACATCACCATCCTCACAATGAGAACTTCCAAAATTCCCCACAGATATTTATCTCCTAAGCTCCGGATGTGTTTAATCAATTGCTTATTGATGGCACAGTATGAATTGTGAAAGGGTACCAATTTGCCCTCTCTTTCCTTGGCCAGCTACTCCTCATGCACCTGGTTAACAGTTAATAGCTCCTCCATCCAACCGGTTACTGAAGCCAAGAAAACCCAAGTCACACGTGCTACCTCCTCCTGTGTCCTCACAATCTACGCATTAGGTTTCATTCATTGTCACCTCTTTCATAGCCCATGGTCCTCTTCCATCCGTTCCCATGGTGTTGCCTTACTTCAAGCCTTCACCACTTCTCACTTGGTCATTCTTGATAACTTCTTCATCGCCTTCCCTACTTTCAGTTTCTCTTCTTTTCAGTTCGGTTCCTCACTGCTTTCTAGAACACATCTGAAACACATCACTTAGAATTAGGCCAAGCTTCCCTGTAGCCGGTGGAGTTGAATCTTAAGTTCTATGGTCCTATATAGCAAATATGTCTAGCAAATATGAGATATTTAATCATCTTCCTTGGAATGAATGAATGAATGTCATGCCCCAGACAAATGCATTTTAGATGTTAAATATATTCTCTCGGAACATTGTCAGATATATTTTTAGCTGTGTATCATTTTCAGCAGATCTTTTCGTCTATTTTGTACCCAATCATCTGGCTAAAATAGTTATAACTGAAGATTTTCATTATTTTTTCATACGAAAGAACTGAGCAGATAGATATAAAAGTATATTCAGTCTGGCATTCCAATTCCCAACTGCATTATGTAATGACTCAACAAATATTTATATACTAAGCACTGTGGTAGGTATTCCAAGAATTAAAGATGTATATGATTCGGTCCCTGCCCAGAACGTACACTCTAGTGAGAACTAAAAGATATATAAGTGGATTACTTCAATAAAACATGAATTTCATGCAGCATAAGATAGAAGTATATCCGGGATATGATGAGACCAGAGAAAATATTTCTTAAGGCTAACAGTTCTTGTTTATTTTTTTGGTTGTGACTATAGCTTAAAAAAAAGAATCTAAGAATACATCTTTTATTTTTTTTAAGTTTCCATTTAAATTCCAGTTAGTTAACATACAGTGTAATATCAGTTTCAGGTATACGATATACTGATGCAACACTCCCATCTGTCACCCTGTGCTCATCACAGCAAGTGTACACTCCTCAATCCCCTCAATCCCCTTTCACCAGTCCCCCCACCACCGACCTCCCCTCTGGTAACCATCAGTTTGTTCTCTATAGTTAGGAGTCTGTATCTTGGTTTACCTCTCTCTCTCTTTATACATCTTTTAATCCAAAAATTAAAATTTACCAAATAGAAGCCTCAGAAAACTTACGATCTTTGGGTAAAAGCATGAAGTTGTGGGGGGAAAAAAAAAGTTCGATCATGGGTTTAAGGACTGTGAGGAAGTATGAGGCAGTTCCCCGAATTATCTCATGTTACTCTTACATAGGAACACGCTTTTATAAAAAAATTACTTCTAATTTGTCCTGATTTCACCACAGGAAAATAACTTCATAATAGACAGGAACTGAAAAAAAAAAAAAAGTAAGAGAACATAAATGTTTTCAGTTTAGGGAGAGAGTCACATGTCTTCCTCTCAGCAGCCCCTCTGACTCTCAGACGAGGAAAGCAGTTACCCTGGCCCATAGGGTCCCCTAGGGACAGTCATAGGATATTGCATTCTCCAATCTTTTTTTCCCATGCCAATCACCTTTTTTTCCCCTACCCCATTAAGGCATACTGGTTCTGTGCTATTTCTCCCTTGTATACACTATTCCCAATTCAGTAAATATAGCATTAGGCCATACTTTCTCAGTTACATTACCTCCACTCTAAATTCCTTCCTTTTTTCCCTTTTCTGATTCTTTTTCATTTAACTCCGGAAAAGATTCCTCACTAATTCTGTTTCTCTTTCTCCCACTCTTCCCAGAAAACACACACACACACACACACACACGCACACACACACACACAATCATGGTTGCTATGTTTCAGAGCAGAGCTAGTAATGTAAAAAGTCAAGAAATGGGGAAACTAACATGAAAATAGAAAAAAAAATTAAAAACTAGTCCTATTAGCTTCTAAAACCTCCAAGTCCCCAGATAAAGGAGCAGTAAAATACTCTTAAGCCCCTCTGTGAGTTAAATTGATACGATCCAATTGGAAAGCAATTTGGCAACTTGTGTTACAGCTTTTTAAATTAGTCCCTAAGCTAGATTGCAATCCAAAAGAAATTATCTGAAATGCAGATGGAAAAGCTTCATGCAAAAGCTGTAGCTGTTTATCATAGAATTATTTACAATAGTGCATATTTAGAAATGATTATAGTCAACAATATATAATATAGTCTAACCACTAAAATATTATCATGGGATGTTTTAATAACATGTAAAATGCTTTTGTTATATGGTGGAACAATAGTATATAAAAAACGTATAAAAAAAAAAGACCAGAAAGAAACGTACCACTGCGATACCCCTCAAACAGGCCCACAATCATCTCTACCTCTTGATGGTGACACACTTATGTAGTCCCCTTCCACATGGTTCCAGGGGCCATCTATATGGCACAGGTGATAGTATATCACTTCTGAGCTTGGGTTATAAAAGACTGTGTGACTTCTGTCTAGGGTTTTGGATCTGTCTCTTAGATCACTTGCTCGGGCAAGCTGCCATGTTGTGAGCAGCTCTGTGGAGAGGCCAACATGGTGAGGAAGTGCTGTCTCCGGGCAACAGCCAGGGAAGAACTGAGGCCTGCCAACAACCATGTGAGTGAACTTGGAAGCAAATCCTTTTTTCCCAATTGAGTCTCCTTATGATGACTGCACCCTGGTCATCAGCTTGATTCCAACATCATGAGAGAATCTGAGAATCACTCAGGCAAACCACTTCTTGATTTCTGACCTTCAGAAACTATGAACTAAAATATGTTTGGCAATTCAAAGCCTTTAAGTTTTGGGGGGGAGGGTAATTTGTTACACAGTGATAGATAACTGTACAAACATGATGAGAAAGGTTATATGTAAGTAGTGAAATTCCAGGTGATTTATTTTTTCCTTTCTGCTTTCATATTTTCAAATCCTCTGCAATAAAAACATGTTATAACTGGAAAAAATTAAATAATTTTAAATAACTGTTTCACATTTTATATTTGAAAAGACAGTGCCCTAGAGTGCTTTATGGAATTGCCACAAATTTAGTACCCCCGATCAATATCCTCTAATAAAACTGGATTTATCTCAAGTATAACTTAAAGATAAAATCACATTTCAACTTTACTTTTTAAAATTTACCCAGTAGAGTCACATTCTACATTTTGTTAATACAAATAAATATCACATAAAAATATGTACATTTCATGAACTAGCAGGGTATCTGAACACCATTTACAACATTGTTTCTGAAAAAAGACATTCCAGGATTAGACAAAGCTTTTACAACATAATGTATTTTAACCTGGCATCTTCCTATATATGCCAATCAAAAAATCATATAGGTAAAAGACCTTTTCTGTTTTGATGATATATAACAGGAAAACTGTTAAAGTATTTTTCAGTCTTGCTCCAGGTAAATGAATAAAAACAAACTATGAACTGATAAAGTAAAACTAGATTCTCACTTTATATTTAATCATAAGAAACAACCATTGTCTCTAGAGGTTTTCCTAATTAGGTTATAGCACAGTTACAGTAGTTGAGTAGAGGAGGTCAAATCAAGTTCTAAATTAGTTTAGCAAAAATTAGCAAGTCAATAAGTGTGTTTTTATTGAATTACAATAAACATGCTAAAACAAATGGATTTCCTAATCTGTTAATAATAATGCCTTCTGTCTTCATATTATAAAAACCCAAAATAACACTTTTTATGCTCAGCTGATTTCTTAAAAAAAATTAAGTCATGGAAATCCATACAAAGCCATTTCTGGATCCTGATAGTATTTTATGTACAATCAATTTTTATAGTATCTAGATTGCCTTGTGAATTTAAAGTTGATAAAATAAAATAGGTATTTAAAATAGTTTTCATGACATAGGAATATATACTCAGTGTGTTAATTATTTAGTTTTTTGGGTTATATTCTCAAGTAACTTGAACACCAAGTGCATTGTTGAGTTTACTTCAAGAAACTGTTATATAGAATATTATCACTGGGTTCATGATCATAAATAAATATGGTTCCTCTCATAGGAATATATCGTATGTACTAGACAGATAAATTTCTGCTAAAGTAAGATTTCATTTCCCTATCCAAAGATTCTCACATTTTCTGACTTATTTTTTGAAGTTAAAAAATCTTTTCATTACTTCTATGATCCTTTGTCCATCGTGTTGTTGATTCATCTTCTATAACAATCCTCTTTTCCACCTCCTCACTAAATTCTGTGAATCAGGATCAAAGACAAAGATGTCTGAACTGGTGAAAGAAATGTATGATATTTTAACCAATTGAAGAAAACTCATTGATACCTTCCATGGTTTTTTCAAATAACTAGGTCATTAAGGATCATAAATCATAAAGTATCTTTGCTAGAAAAAAAATTGAGTATCTGTTAAGCAAAAATCCATGTTCATTAGTCCATAATCCTATATGCAATCAAGTTCAGGTAATTTATTTTTAGATAAGAGATACAAAAACTCTATGTTGGGACATAATAATATTGGAGAAAGGACACTCTAAAATAAACCATTGAAGGCAATTTGACCTCTAAAATATGGTATTAAGATGAGCTCTACCTCGCAGATTTTAGCAGGGAAATGTGGTGAACAAATGTAAAACTTTCAAAGGAGAGGAAGTTCATACAGCTGTTTGACTGTGGGAATTAGATAACCTGCCGTCATAAAATATAGACCCTTTTACTTCCTGAATTCAATTCAGTTCAATTCCAGCAAATATTTATTGAGTCCACATTGTTTGTCTGTCAATATTTAATATCTTAGAATCATAATCTTTGGGTTAGATGGGGGCTTCGGGGTCATCTAATCCAAGATTCTTCCTAAAGAATTTGGGTATGGATTTTTGTAAGAAGTGGTGTTTCTTGGAGTCTTTTCATTAAAAGTAGTCAGGAAATAGAGTCGAGAGGTGACAGGCTGCCCAACCTGTTTCCAAAAATTCTTGCATGCCAGAGTAAATGTCCTCAGTGCTTTTCTTGACTGCATATTGAGCAGTTTACATCCTGAAATTTGTAGCCAACACTGAAGCTAGCTATACTTATTTCTTGGAATATTGCCCTTCCTGCTCCCCCTGCCCTTCAGGCAAAAGTAGACTTCCACCTGTCAGCTTCCTCAACACTGACTTCTTCCTAAAAGTTTATAATAGAGCTAACTCTTGGTCCCTCCAGAAGAATCTTGGGTCAAACTTCCCTTAGGGGACCTTGCTCTTGCGTTGCCTCCTCATTATTGGCCTTGGATAGAGGATAACGTAGACCTTATGGTTATCTTGCTTAGCAACCATCCTTTATGCTGATTCTCCTGAGAACTCTAGTTCTGCTATAATCAGGTTCAGCATGGATTTGATGCCTCAGAAAAATTTTTCTAATGTCAAGAGCTAACTCAGCTGGAAGAGAAAACAAGTGCCATGCACACTTACTAGAACAAGCTTACTGGTCCCGTTCTCTTCCCCAGCGAAACCTCAGGAAGTGCTTCCTTGAGAATATCCTGGGCTGCAGGGGTGTTTCCTTACTTTGCTCATTCTGTGAGCAGTGCCTGTTTCTAGGGCACTCGTGGCAAGAGCAGATCTTGAGGTGAATAAATAAGACAATCAGGTACATTTGTTTCTCCACACATACCTTAGCCATGAAGCATAAAATGAGGTCTAAGAGGCTTGTAAGAAGAAAGCTGTGTGTGGAGATTTGGTGGAACAGGCTCAGTTAAAAGCATTTCAGGTGAATCCCGTCTTTACCATTCATAGGCATTGAACAGAATAGGTGTCACTATAATTTTGCCAACTAGGGACCTACATTTCTAAAATACAAACTGGAAAAAGCATGTAAGAAGAGACATAGTTGAACATATTCATTGTTTTTTTGATAATGATGATATAAACAAAAATAGTTTTACCATGAAAAATAGTTCACCTCAATTAGAGAGATTTGAGATTACCATATAATCACTACTAAAAGTGTACTGAAAAAAGTACTCATTAGTTGACTTGATGCTGCAATTTTTCAAACCACATAAGGAAAGTATGTTATTAATACATTTTCATTTTTCTTGTGTGTAGTATGACATTTTCTACAGTAAAAATAAATCTATTTTCAGTTTTTGATTACTGATTCTGGTTTTGGTAGTTTTCTAATTTTCAAAAAAAGGTAATAAACTTATAGGTGTTTAATTTATTAATAGGTAAATGATAACATGGTTAATTTGGGTAATACTTATTTAAAGTAACTTGGTTACTTATGAGATAAGTCCTTTTTAGGCTAGGTTTTGATGGTTTCATTTATTTACAAAGTAAATTGGAAAAGCATCCAGAAAAGGAAAGGTTATTACTTGGACAAAAGCACATGTATATACTAAACTGATAGCCTCGTATACTAAAAATCAATTTGTAAATTGGACTTTATCAAAACTTTAAAAAAACTTTTGCTCTGTGAAAGAACCCGTTTAAGAAGGTTGAAGAGACAAGCTATGGACTAGGAAAAAATATTAGCAAGCCACATATGTGAAAAAAGGATTTGTGTCAGAACATATAAAGGACTCTCAAAACTCAAGAATAAAAAAAAAAAGAGAGAGAGAACAGTTCAATTAGAAAATAGGCAAAAGACATGAGACATTAAAGACATTATTTGCCAAATGGCAAATAAGCGCATGAAAAGATGTTTAACATTTCTAGTTATCTCACACCTATTAGAGCGGATAAAATTAAAAATAAATAAATAAAGGAAATGTCAAGTGCTAGCAAGGATGTGGAGAGGAATGCCTGGGTGGCTCAGGGGTTTCGAGACTGCCTTTGGCCCAGGGATCTTCCTGGAGTCCCGGGATTGAGTCCTGCATCAGGCTCCCTGCATGGAGCCTGCTTCTCCCTCTGCCTGTGTCTCTGCCTCTCTCTTTCTCTCTCTCTCTCTGTGTGTTTCATGAATAAATAAATAAAATCTTTTTTAAAAAAAAGGGATGTGGAGAAACTGGCACTTTCATACATCATTGGTGGGATTGTAAAATGGTACAGCCACTCTGGAAAAGAGTATGGCAGTTTCTTAAAAAAATGAAATATACACTAATACAACCAGCAATTGCATTCATTACTGTGCATTTATCCCAGAAATGAAATGAAAATTTAGGTCCACCAAAAACCTATACAAGAATTTTCATAGAAGTTTCATTTTTAATGTTCTAAAACTTGAAACAACCAAAATATCCATCAATGACTTGGTGATTAAAAACTGTTGTACATCTGTAACATGGATCGCATGAAACAAAAAGGAATGAGCAACTGATACATACAACAACTTGCTTGGATCAAGGGCATTTGGCTGAGTGCAAAAAACCAATCTCAAAGGTCGCCTGCTGTAGGACTCCACTTATATAACATTCTCAAAATAACCAAACTGTGGAGATAAGGAACAGATTAATGGATTCCAGGGGTTAAGACCCTGGAGTTGGTATGACTCCAGGGTTAGGGAGTTAGTATGACTACAAAGGAAAGATCATCACTGTGATGGAACCATTCTATGTCTTGTGTGGTGGATACACAAATACATGCATAACAACATGTCATAGAACTGTATACACACATTGTAACACAAACCAGTGTCAGCTTCCTGGTTTCAGTGTTAAAATATAGTTCTATAAGGTGTAACCATTGTGGGGGACTGGATGAAGAGTACATAGAACCTTTCTGTATTACTTTTTAATGTTCCTGTAGCAATATAATTCTTTTAAAATTAAAAGTTTAAAAAATGTGTATAACTGACACAGAAAGCCAAGGATTACAGGAGGAGATAATGGATTGTAATAAAGCCAGCAGAGAGAGCTGCTGGCACAGACTGCAACAATCTATTTAGGTCCCTGGATGGTATTCAAGAAAAAAAAAACAAAACAAAAAACTTCTCTTTCCTTATTAAGGAAGTTATGCTTATTTCTTGATGTCTAAGCAAATTACAGATAAATTTTTCTTGTTCTAGAACTTCATGTGAATTGACTTATATGTCTTTTAGGTCTGGCTTCTTTCACTAGGATAATGATTTTATGTGCATCCACATTATATGTATCAATAGTTCATTCCTTTTTATTGCCAAGTGGTATTCTACTGAACAGATGTACTACAATGTCTTATTCACTTACCAATGACTATTTGGGTTGCTTCCAATTTTTGGAGGTTAGGGCTCTCCGAATTTTTCATTCTTCAAACAGTTGTGCTTATGTTACACTGTATAAAAAGCAAAACAAGGGCAGCCCGGGTGGCTCAGCGGTTTAGCGCCTGCCTTCAGCCCAGGGCGTGTGATCCTGGGGTCCCGGGATCGAGTCCCACGTTGGGCTCCCTGCATGGAGCTGCTTCTCCCTATGTCTCTCTCTCTCTTTCCTCTCTCTGTGTCTCTCATGAATAAATAAAATCTTAAAAACAAAAACGAAACGAAAGACCACCAGCAGCAACAACTGTAATAACAAAACTCAAAGCAAAAAGAGAACCCTTGTGTCATTCAGGAATTTGTTTGCTTTTAAGCAATAGCTTATTTGAACAACAGTGGTTTAAACCGTAAGGGCATTATTATGCCTTAAGAAATCTGAAGATGCATACTTCAGGGTTGGTCCAGGGATTTAAACATGTTATCAAGTGACCCAGATAAGTTTGTTTTTGTTTTTTTTCTATCAACATGGGTGTGTTAATTCTTCACTTTACATTTGCAACCTGACGCTTACAAAAAAACTCCAGGCCTTACATTCAAAGCAAGAAAAGGGGGGACAGGCCAGTTTCAGAATGTCCTCTCTCGTGCCTTTTTATAAGAAAGAAAGCTTTGCCAAAGCTCCCCAGCAGACATCCCCTCATGTCTCATTGCTCTGAACTATGCCACCATGAGCTCAAGAACAGCTGAGAAAGAGGCAAAATTTTAATGATTGGCTTCCCTGAAACAATCACATTTCATCACTTGGGGCTGAGTCCATTGCCAAGTGAGACAAATTAGGGTTCTGTTAGAAAATAGATTAGAAGGAATGGCTGATAGATATGGAACGAATACTGTTGGCCACAATACCTTCCCTTGAGCTTATTAATTTACATTTCTTTATCATTTGAGGTCTCTTTTGACTTCTATCTTCTCAGGTAGTTTTAAAGCAATGCACTTTTTCCAGTGGCACTGTGACAAGTATATGCCATGTTACCAGAACATGATGAATTTTTACTCATTTGTTTGGTTTTAAAACAGACTGTAGATGAAAAAAATGTCTACATTTGGGGCAAAATATAATTCTCTAAATATTTTTCCCTCTAATTGTGATGTCTTGTCCATATTGAAGAGATGCTCTAGAAATAGAAAGATTCCATCTCAACTTCACTCTATCCCAGGAAGAAATGTTCCCAGTCCTCTGTTCAACTTTTCCATACTTTTTAGACCAACCATTCTTGATATAACTCAAAATCTTATATTTAATGTATACCAGCTGTATAAGAGTAACCTTGAATTTAAGATATGATAGACTAAAAAGAAAAGCTTTTATCACAACTTCCTATGTACATTTTCATCAACTCATATGGTGCACATCTGGGCCTTTGATAGCTATGTGTTAAAAAAAAACTGATAGACTCAAAATTAATTTTAAAATACTGTGTTTTTCTCAATTCCAGTCATTTCAAAAGATAAATATTATTAACATAACCATAAAGCTACCTATGAAAGTAATTTGAAGATAGTGATAAAGGCACATTCTTAGAATCTAAATGTTCTATATTAAAAAAACATAATAACCTTATTGAAAAAGAAGACAGAAGGAAACTAACAATTATTGAACACTTAAGATATTCCAAGCAGTAAGCTTGGTGCTTTGTACACTGCCTTTGATTTAGTCCTTCCCAAATATCTGTGAACTAGATCTTATTTGCCATTTCCAAATGAGAAAACCAAGGCTCACAGAAGTTAAGTAATTTGTCTTAGGTCATGTTAAAAAAATAAATTCAGTCGTATGGATTTATTATCCAGGTTTTAAAAACTAATAAAGGATGGGCAACCAACCAACTAATCAAAAATCTCAGACAAGCCAAATCAATGCAAACATTGATAATATCAGAGAACTCTTTATTTATGTTGGACAAATGAAAAATAGAATTTAAGAAACCCAAGAAAACATAAAATCTGAATGTGAAAAATTCTCCCACTTCATCATCACTGCCATCGGTAGCAAGCAGTTTTTAGTGACCTAATCTCTACCAATGTTCATTTTTATTCCACTGAAGCACATGCCAGATGGATGTAGAAAGGGCTAATTGAAGAAGATTTGTTCAATAATCAGGCAATTAAAATGGGCAGGAAAAATACAGAGTACCAGAAAAGCAATGTGAAAAATTCACTAGACTTTGAATCCAGTGAAAATGTAAAACGTATCTAAAACAAAAATGTCATACAATTTGGGCAGAGGAAGCACTTGAAGAAGAATCATCAAAGGATTTAACCCCAGTGAATTTTATGAGACACTGTCAGGCAAAAAGGAACTGTGATAAAAGAAGAGACAATAAGAGTGAGAAAAAGGGTGAGGGGGAGTGAGAGTATATGTTGGAAAAAAAAAAGAAGAAAGGGACTGGGCTGTGTGTATAATAATGGAAAAATGAAGCTTTTTCCTTACAGATGGTGATCAGCGGCCAGAGCCTTGAACACAAAGAAAGGAAGGGATGATGCAATTATAACAGAAAGTTATTGGATGGATGAGAAAGCCTCACTGTGGTCAGAGTAACAGGAGGGCAAAGTCACCTTGGCAGAGGCCTTTACCCCAGTGCACAGCCAAGGAGCAGGTCTCTGCTTTGCAAATTGAACAGCAAGTAACTCTGGACAGAAATCGGGGTGTGTCTGTGTGTGTCTGTGCGTGTGTCTGTGTGCGTTGGGGTGGGGGATAAGGGTATCTTAAGGCGTAAGAGAAATAGGACACATTTTCTTGAAAACTGAATTTTATCATCTGGTAAATAACTGAAATATTATTGCTAATCATCTCATGCTTTAGAATGTAAAATTCAATTCTTTTAAGGTGAATTATTTTTCCCAGCTTCACTGATAGATGATTGACATATAACATTGTATTAGTTTAAGGTGTATAGCAAATCAATTTGATACACTTATATGTTGCAATGATCACCACTGAGGGTTAGTTAAGATTTCTATCATCTCACATAATTATTTTATTATTTGTGGTGAGAACACTTAAAATTTACTCTCTTAGCAACTTTCAAATATGTAATAGAATATTATTAACTATAGCTTCCATGCTGTATGTTATGTCCCCATGACTTATAACTGGAATTTTGTACCTCTTGACCCATTTTTTCCACTGCCTACCTCACCTCTGGCAACCACCAATCTGTATCTGTATCTATTATCATCCATTGACACTTAGGATGTTTCCATATCTTGGTTATTTGCAAATAATGCTGCAATGAATGTGAGAGTGCGTGTATCTTTTCAAGTTAGTGTTTTTGTTTCCTTTGGACAGATATGCAGAAGTAGAATTGCTGGGTCATATGGTAGTTCCATTTTTAACTTTTGGAGGAACCTCCATACTGTTTTCCATATGGTTGCACTGATTTACATTCCCACCAACAGCACACAAAGATTCCTTTTTCTCCACATCCTTACCAACACTTGTTATTCCTTACATTATGGACATTTTCACAATATTAATTCTTCTGATCCATGAACACAGGATAGCTTTCCAGTTATTTGTGTCTTCAATTTCTTTTACCAAAGTCTTATGGTTTTTCATGTACAGATTAAATTTATTCCTAAGTTTTTTTTTTTTTTTTTTAATTCTGTGGTGAATGGAGTTGCATAGTCAAAGAAATTAGCACTCTCTCCTATGGTAACGGAACAGGTTTGAGATCTGGAAAACATCCATCCATCCATCTGGCAATTCGTTTGTTCATTCATTCATTGGACACATACTTTTATGACTGAAAACAAATATGATCTCACTCATAAGATATTGACTTATATGTATTAAAACTCAAATAGGTTGGGTAAGAATCACTACTGTGTTCAAAATTCTCCTATAGCTCTGCCTAGATGCAGGGTGAAATCTAAAATCTTCTCCTTAGCACAAAAATCCATTGAATCTGCTGCTTCCACCTCTGGTCGGGGTTTGCCCTTTCTATGCCTTGTCCCTTCTTCCTACCTTCATGCTCAGGCTTTTCCTCTTCACTATTACTGTCCTACAGTTGCACGTGGTGTCTCCGTTGCCTAGATTGCACTCTCTCCTGGCCAACCTGGGGGCAGGTTTGATTATTCCTCCCCAGCGCCCACTGCACTTTGTTTACATTCCATTAAGCAAAATATCTCCATGTCTTTCTCTGAATAGTTTTCTCTTCACTAGATTCTAAGCCTCGTTAGAGCAGGGATCAATTCCTGTTGTTTCTCCAGTGGCCTCATAGATTGTATATCCTATATGGACTGAACCTAATAAATATGTATTGAATAAATGCATTCTAATGAATGAATGAGACCATTTAATACTATATTTCAATATAGACATGGGATAAAATTTATTAAATGAAGCCTATTGCAGAAAAAAACCACAATTCATTGAAAACTTTGTACTGAAAGAAGAGTCATATGTACTGAAAGAAGATTCAGGTTAAAAAAAAAAAGTTACGTAAGTATTAATGATATGCCACATTTTGGCCCAGAATGTTTTGAAGAACATTTAAAAAATTTGAAGCAGCAGAACTTTTTCCTTCAAATCAAATCCCACTGAGAAGTGTAAACAAATGAGATCAAAGAATGCAAGCTTCTTCAAATGCGTGTAGATGTGGCTGTTTTAGGGATCCAGAGAGCTCTCCTATCGGGAAAAGCAAATGAGAGATGCACTGTCAAAGGTACAGAATATGAAGATCTTACTTTTACATGAACTTTCCAGTTGATAGAGTGCTTTGATACGTGTTACTTGAGCCTCAAAACAACATTGCTGAGGTTGCCAGGCAGAGTAGACATTACCCCAATTAACTTAATCAAAGAAGGTAAAGGAACTCTCCCAAATCTTGCCAAGAATTGCCCTTGCTGGTTATATATTGTAGCTACTCATTTAAACCAGACCCAAGGACTCCACGTAGGATGTATCCATTTGAACACACACATACACACACGCACACACACAAATGTCATTATAACCCTGGGAAGCTCCCAGTGAAGTCCCTCAAGTTGCGTATCCTCTGGACTTCCAGTTCCCTTTATTCTTTGCCTTGTTGGCATGAAGTATGCTCAAACTACTGTGAGAGGGACTGCTGTCTTGTTGACTCTAGGGCAACAGCATTTTTATGCAGGTGGGTTTTTTGTTGTTGTTGTTTTTTGTTTTTGTTTTTTTGGTAAGTTCTATACAAGCTCAGGCCATATGCTAAAATCTAGTGTGGCCACGCCCCATGCCAAACAAGGACACTTCTGTCAGTTATGACATTGATTACTTCCTAGACACTGAAAGCAAAGGCCAGACCTTCGGGCAATACCAAATTCTTTACCCCACGGGCCACAACCAGCCTTTGGCCAAGGCTCTCTTACAACAAAACAATTACGTTTGTCTGAACGTCCACATTTGATATAGCGTTTATGGCAGACACAGCAATATTATCATCATAAATATGCCTAACATTTGGAGGAGACCGTGTGGGGGTAGGGATAGATTTTAAGAAAAAAATGAATCTGGGCAGCCCGGGTGGCTCAGCAGTTTAGCGCCGCCTTCAGCCCAGGGCGTGATCCTGGAGACCCGGGATCGAATCCCATGTCAGGCTCCCTGCATGGAGCCTGCTTCTCCCTCTGCCTGTGTCTCTGCCTCTCTCTCTCTCTCTCTCTGTCTGTCTCTCATGAATAAATAATAATAAAAAAATGAATCCATCCTCTAAAGCTATTACATAAATCTTCATATTTTTGTCCTTTGATCTATCACTATTTGTATGTTTTGATAAATTTGTGAGGAACCGTTTAGGGTAGTTAAGTAACTGTTGGTTAGCTAAATGCAGTTCTCTCTCAGGCGAATCATTTCCCACCAGTATTACATCTCAAGGAGGCTTTAGCTGGTCTTCCAATACACTTGACAGTCAATCTAAGTATTATAATCCTACCAACAATGCCAGTGTCACAGTTATACACTGAAAAAAGGTGTCAAGAGGTATTAGCACATTACTAGATTACTACTTAGTCATTAGCAATTAGTCCAGTCCCTCATTGTACTGTATGACCCAAATGTCTCCCGGAGAGGTGCTGCTCGGGTTTGCAGGCTTCCATTCAACCTTATAAGATTCCCAAAGCAGAAGTGGCTTCAGCCTTTCAGATACTTGGCATAATTAAATTAAGAGATGATATCAACTCTTGCTATGAGCCTTTTGATGAGGCAATGCAATATAGGATTTTCCTCACTGAATAATCCATTTGTTCATTCTTCTACCCTTATATTCTTCCTTCTGTACATGTATATCTAAGTGGGTTATTTTTTAAAGACTTTATTTATTTATTTATTTATTTATTTATTTATTTATTTATTTATTATGAGAGACGCAGAGAGAGGCAGAGACACAGGCAGAGGGAGAAGCAGGCTCCCTGAGGGGAGCCTGATGCGGGACTCGATCCCAGGCCCCTGGGATCACGCCCTGAGCTGAAGGCAGACCCTCAACCACTGAGCTACCCAGAAGTCCCTATAACTAAGTGTTTTCGCCTTTGGAAGGGATGTTAGGTGCAGCCGCTGTGCCAGTCCAGATTGCAGTAGCAATACTAGCCTGGCAAGTACCTCTTGCTCAGCCCGCTTCTGTTCACATAGAGTGAGCACAGAACTAGTGGACTATGGTGACCACTGGATGATGTAGCCGCCTTGACTGTCAACCCAGGTTTGCCAGGTGGGATAAAGGCACAATATACCTCATCAGGCCTTAGGAATTCTGACAGAAGCTTTAAAAGGTAGAGTTCCAGTTTCTTACTTAGGGATCATCCTTCGTCCCAGCACCCACAGTGACAGCCCTGTTACTACTGCATCTCGTTGGAAAAGGGAAAGTTGAGGTGCTGTGGGGGGAAATGAGAAAAGTATAGTCATCCCAATACCCTCCCCCCAGGGGAAGGATTGTACGGTCACACTAGTATCCTCCCCCACCTCCCCTTCCTCAGATCCTTTGGAACAGCTGTGGAATCTATCTCCCGGGGATCCTCTTCCAGCCCTCCCTCATAGTGAGTGTGAGCACACACTTGGGAATGTGTGTAAGCCTGCCCTTCATGTCTTTAGTTCCACTTCGGTTTGGGAACCTGCCATTAAAGAGGCCAAGCAAATAACAAATATTTCAGTTATCCTTTCTAATCCTCTATCAAACCATTACTTGAAGGATGACATTTTTTTAAGCCTGTCATTGGACATTTATGGGCTGTAAAGTGTGCTGCTTGGTCTGAAGAAATGTGACTCAGTCCAAAATGGTGCAGTATTTTCTGTTCCAGTCCCTCTATATATTAATCTGATGATTTGCATCTACCACCAGGTAGCCCAGTTCAGAATAGGTGTCTGTTCCTGTCAGGGTCCATTTGTAGCCTCCAGGGACTATTGGCATTAGTCTGACTGGACGCTTAAGTGCTGGGCTCTCCCTGGAGCATCTGTACCATCATCATTTGTGGTCTCTGTCTTGCTGTGAGACAGAACAATTCTTATTGGCATTTTGTGCCTCAGCAGGTATCTAGATTCAATCCATCTATGCATTGCTGAACGTCCCCAAAGTCCATCATTTTATAAACCCAGGTAAGTACCTCAAGGGAGCACACTGGAATATCTGCTTCCTGGTTCCCATCACCTGCCTATCTCAGAAGGCATTCTTCTGTTGGACACCTCCACGGCCTACCTAAATGCATCCCTTACATTCCCAGTGTCAGAAAGAGTCTCATCCCACCAGAGGAAGGAGCTGAAAATAGATCAGCAGTTTTTTGGGAGACTTGATGTGTCCTGTGTCACACTCTTAAAGGTCCCCTAAGCAACACTTATAATGCACCTGTGATGATAAATTTTACTCTCTATGGATTACATAAAAGTGTAGCAAGGTGGTTCTCAAACTTCATCAAAATCATGTGCACAGATTCTGATTTAGTAGGTCTGCCATGCAAACAGAATCTGCAAGTCTAAGTTCCCAGGGGATGCTGATGATGCTGGGCTGCAGACCACTCTCTGAGAACCATTATAGCACATGGTTTTAGAAATCATCTATTTATGTCTCTTTCCCTGCTGGAAGGCAAGATTTTCAATTGCAGGAACAGTTTTATTCATCAAGATGCTCCCATGAACTAACAGAGCATTTAAGAAGAAATAAATATTTGTTGATTTAATGAATGATAATGTTTCTTGCATTATGCTACTTATATTTATACTGCTTCTATTGGTAAAATCACATGCATATTTGAGGATGGCAATATGACTTTATTTTTCATACATGAAGTGTTGGTCTCTTATTATTAGTATAAATATTAATAATAGGACATTATTTTATTATACTTTAATAATTTCAACATGATACATTGCTAATAGTCTTTGCAAAAACGTTTTTGCTAAATCACTAGATATATGTGTGTGTGTGTATGTGTGTGCTTGTGCTGGGATTAGAATACTATTTTTCTTTTATTATACGTGAATTGACGATATAAAATTGTTACATGAAATATTTGGCAGCTGTATACCTTGCAGGCAAAATTAATGAAAAAGAAAAATTTATAGAATCTAGGCTAATTTGAAAGTGTGATGAAACATGTCCTCACAAATTAAAGTTTGGAGAATGGTAGGAAGTACAAAAATGCATTGATAGTCTTTCTGAAGATTTCCCCCCATTCTCTCTTCTGCTCATTAATTGTTAAATTAATATTCATTTGGATTCTGGTTGGCCTCTTTAATGCCAGGTTCCCAAACTCAAGTGGAACTAAAGGCAAACTACCTTAATTTTCCCTCTTTTACATCACTCTTAAAGTTTTTAGACTAGCACTACTAATTCTAAGAAATTAGCAAACCAACTTACCCTGGGCCATGATTCAGTCCAATCTCATTAGCTAAGTGAGGCCCAACCTCAGTGTTGCTCATCTTACTTTGAATATGTAATTAAGATGGCCAGTGAAGGCAAAACTGTGGTTGAAGGTAAAGCAGAACTTCCGTGTGCAATAATCAGAAACTCCGGCAACCAGGATTATTTAACCTTACAAAACAGAACTTAAGTAAATAAAATCAAAATTTAATTAAATAAAAAATTGAATAAAATCATGAAAGGTGTAGCAAAAGCTGATAAGTCTCTCTCCACCCCCCTTTTTTCAGGAGACTCCAGGACTCATGACCCTGAGCTCAAGACCTGAGCCCAAGACATGAGCTGAGATCAAGAATCCGATGCCTAGCTGACTGAGCCACACAGGAGTCCCGGATTAGTCTCTCGTTTGAACCAATTCAGCAACATATTGCAAATAGTCACTGGAGGATATTAATGGTCCATACATTTAAAACCAATAAAAAGATACATATGTATCAATATAGCACAAAATCAAACTATGAAATTCTTAACCACTGAACATTTAGTGTTCAAGTCTATGGTTAGATTTTTAAAATTATTTTAAAAATTATTTTTAGTTTGAAGTAAAAACTCACAACAGATTGAAAACTAAGATTTAAAGGGTATGTGTTAAGTTTTGTCTACTCCAAAGAACTAGTTACTAAACTGAAGATATTACGACTTTTTGATAATTTTACCTAAGGTGGAAAAACCCATCATTACTGATAGATAAAAACAATGTGAAATGTGAAATATCCTGGGTATGTCCTATTTGAGGACATGTTTACCAAAAAAGTCAAAACAAAAACCCTTGATATTACAAAATATTTTTTTTCATTCTTGCTGGGTCTCCAATATTTAGACCTGATGTCACTAGGTAATTACAACATTGGAAAATGAAAACCATACCAGAATTGGGAAGGTGTTTTGCAATCTGGTCCTAGTCAAAACTGTGAAGTAGGTGCAGTTTTTCTTTGGGGCTAGCCCACTTCCCTTTGGTGTCTAATACAGTAGTCTCATTCTGTTTCAGGGTTTCCCACTTATGGAACAGGCTTCCAAATCCTACAGGGACCAGATCTCTAATAGGTGATGATTTGCTAATCCTGTGAAGTAAACTGTGCTGATGTGTGCAGTTCCTACCAATTGGATAGGGTGCTGGAGACTATGCCTTCCTAACTCAGCTAGTGAAAACTGCAGTCTCTGAGGATTGTAGGAGCCCTTGGGGGTGACTTTCCACACGGTGCAGTGATCTCGCCCAAGTACCTCTTCAGTAATAGTTCAGCAATGGGAAGTCTCCTACTTCACCAGGTGGAGCATTTTCAGATGTTAAACAGTTCTGTTTTATATTAAGCCAAAACCAAGAAGGATTAGGGTGTCAGAGGAAAGAACATTAACTTCGGAGAAGGTCCAAGGCCAAATTCCAGCATCACCATTCACTATCTGTATGAATCTGAGTGTGTGTGTGTGTGTGTGTGTAACTTCTTGGAACTCAATGCTCTGATAAAAAGGAATAAAAGAAAAAATATCGAAAGAATCATAACAATATTAAGTATTTGTAAAACAGCATACAGTTCTGGGTAAATAGTGAAAATTCAATACATATTAATTTTATCTTTTCTCTTATTATTCCTTGTCTAGTTCTTCCTATGTGAAACATAGATTTGTTCTGTTCCTTTTATTTTGTGACAACTTTCCAAATATCTAAACCTACGTGTCATGCTTCTCCTTGGATCTTGTGGTGCAGTCCAGAAAGTCCTTTGCTATTCTTTATATGGCATCTTCCTCCAACCCTTCACTATCTTATTTCTTTTGTGTAAGTGCATTCTATTTTATAAACATCTTTATAGAATTATGATGCCTATAATTTGGGATGATTCTGTTAAAAGATGAGTTAAGTAGAATAATTTTTGAATTATTAACTTGTTTTCTGTTCACGACATCATCTTATCTTCTCAGTCCCTTTGCTGAGCTTTGTAGCACCTTATCATTATCAGAAATATTTTCAGGCAGCCTGAGTGGCTCAGCAGTTTAGCACCTGCCTTCAGCCCAGGGCGTGATGATCCTGGAGTCCTGGGATCGAGTTCCATATCGGGCTCCCTGCATGAAGCCTGCTCCTCCCTCTGCCTGTGTCTCTGTCTCTCTCTCTGTCTCCCAAGAATACATAAATAAATTCTTTTTTTTAAAAAAAAGGAAATATTTTCTTCATTAGTTAGCTAATTAATTAATTCAACAAATACATGTGTGCTTATTATTTCTCTCTCCTATTTGAATGTAAGTCTCATGATGGCAGGGCTCTAGTCTGCCTTCCTTACCCTTATCCACCATTGAGAGAATTCTTCTCCAACTGCCAGCTCTGATCAACAAACACAAGAGAAATTTCCCACATCCTCGAATGCCAGAGGAAAGTATAGCTATGGCCACGTGTTGTTTTTGTGAAATGGAGACTGAAAAACAAAACAGAACAAAAACATGTAGAAAAGTACTTTCTAATTTAATGAGGTCACTGTTCAAGGTATTAAGGGGATGATTGAGTATATAACAGTCTATGAGAATTTAAAATATCAGTTAAAATATTTTTGGTATTTGTTATTTTAAAATCAGGCTTAAAAATTGCAAAATGACTTAAAAATGACTTCAGTGAAAATCTATTCTTCTGTTACACATAGAAATAAAACTTCCCGATCAAATATTAGTCGTACATTAAAACAATGTGTAGAATAAAAAAAAAAAACCCAAAGAAGTGGCTCTAAAGTATTGATTAAAGAAAATATATTCTTGGCAGGAATCATCTGACCATGATTTCCATGTTTGCGAATGAAATGGGTTAATGGGGAAAGGAAATAAAAGGTGAACTTTTAATTTAAAAAATTACATCAAAGTTTTATAGGCTAAGGACTAGTTTAGTCCAGGGGTAGCCAAGTCAAATTGTCTAAAGGTTTTTGGAGGAAATGGAGTTGAGAAACTCAGCCCATCCCAGGGCAAATGGGGAGGGCACACTCCATGCAGGTGGCATAGGCACTGCTTGGTGTCAGGGTACTGTGCCAAGGAATATAGGCTTGATGTTGCCCGGTCTTCTGACTTTTAAAGAGAGGCTATAAATCCATATTTTTACCTTAACCTCTTAATACTTAAACACTGGCAAAATATATCAAATGTAAAATAAATCACTGTATTCTCCCCAGTGTTCAAAATATGGAAACTACAACAACAATGAACTATAATTATGCATCAGATTGGCAGGAAAAAACACCTAAAATTGGTAAATTTTAGAGTTTGAGAGCACAGAGAAAACTATGCAGTGTCATCACATTGTTGCTGAAAGTGCAAAGAATAAAAGTTTTCAGAAGCTGAGTGGTAGGTGTCAACATTTAGAAAACAAGTTTATATGCATATATAGTATGTACATGTACATATACTATGTCTACACATATACACAGAATGATGTATGTATATACGTATTACACCATATGTAGCACACATATGTATGTGTGTATAGTATACACTCTTAGACTAAGATTCTAGGAATTTATTTCAGAGAAAGACGCGATTGTATGTATAGCAGTCATAGTACTAGAAGGTCACTTTCAGATTTACAATAGCAAAAGAAAAGTGACATTTGTTGAGTAGTTAAGGAATTCAGTAAATGTGTTGCATCTAAATTATGAAATGTCGGACAACAGCTGAAAAAAAATGTGGAAGATTTATGAGCAAAGTGTAATATAATTATTAAAAAACAATATTGGAAGAATGGGTATAGTATAGTTATGAATACATGAAAATGATATTTCTGTGTGTGCACTTCAATGTATGTTCAATATATAAAGGGGTTAAAATAGAAGAGTGGGCATAGTACAATTGAGTTTTCAAAAAATATTTCTATGTGTATGTGTGTTAGTTCTTAGCAACGGGACTGGAAGGGCATACAACAAAATCTTAACATATGTTGTCCTTCAGATGGGAACTCAGAATGGGGAAGTGAGAGGTGACTTTGATCTTTTATATCTCTTGCTTAAATATTTTTCAGTGGGGATATATTCATGAATTGTTACATAAATAAAAGGAATAGATAAGATAAAACGAAATGAAGCCAGTAAAATGGAGTTTTTATAGTGATGAAAAACAAAGCATTACCTGTTGGTTAAAAATAATAATTACTGACATGAAAGCTATGCTATTAAATACAGAGCTCTATATTGGAATGATTATTTTTAAAGGTTTGTTTGTGTATTAATTTGAGAGAGAGGGAGAGAGAGCACTGGGGGAGGGCAGAGGGAAACCCAAGTGGACTCTGACTCGATCTCAGTCTGAGATCACAACCCAAACGGAAACCGACTTGGATGCTTAACCGACTCCATGACCCAGGTGCCCCTATATTGAAATGATTTAAAATACAGGCTCCCTTCTCTGTCTGGGCTCAAATCTAAGAGTTAGCTGTGTGACTTTGCCCAAGATTTGTGTATATAACAAATCCCTACTATAGCATCTTACAAATAGTAATAGGTAATGGAGGTAAGTAAGATGCTTAGTGTAGTTTCTGGTACACTGAGTAAATTTTCTGAAAGTATTAGCCATTATTCTTCTTATTCTTGGAAATTAAAATTGTGAAACCAAATTAAGAGGATTTGCTCTAGCCATGTCTAGACACATTTTTAATGATATATTTTTAATCAAAATTCATGTTATTTTGGGATCCCTGGGTGGCGCAGCAGTTTAGCGCCTGCCTTTGGCCCAGGGCGCGATCCTGGAGACCTGGGATCGAATCCCACGTCGGGCTCCCGGTGCATGGAGCCTGCTTCTCCCTCTGCCTGTGTCTCTGCCTCTCTCTCTCTCTCTCTCTCTCTCTCTCTCTGTGTGTGACTATCATAAATAAATAAAAATTAAAAAAAAACTTAAAAAAATTCATGTTATTTTGTAGCAGGTCAACAATGGTGCCAGCTCTATGGCTATGTGAAAATTATATATTCAAGATGATCTGTTTGTGGAATTCCCCCTTTTCCTTATAGCAGCTGTCTTAGTATTAGGTAGTTCTCTACATTACAGGCAAAATCTAGGAGTGAAGTGTATAGCCTGTTTTGGAGACTACTGACTTTGCAGCAGAAGAAATTTCATCAGTTGCTTCCATGCATTTTTATAGACATGCAACCTATTACCTCTAATAATGCAGCTCTAGAGAGAGGTCACTGGCCATTGAAACCAATACTCACTATTGGTTTTCTTGTCAGCTTTATGAGGGAAACAGATGACACCCAAACTGAAGCCTAAGGGTCCATCACCTGGGTATCCTAACAAACATTAGGTGGAAGAACTCAAGGATGTATTTTGTGGGTACAACATTTCCATCACTCCTGGAAAAGCAACTGCTGAAAGACCATTTTGGCTGAACATAATCAGAAAACCAAATATGAACCTATTTTTGATTCAGGAAAGAAAACCACAAGTGATGACAGATACTGGAAAAAGAGATCGGCAAAGCAAGTGAAACAGAAGGGACTCCAGAGAAGATCTAGAGCTCTTTGGCTGTACGGTAACTTAAAAGACTTAACAACCAAAATTTATTAAAATAAACATTGCTTTTGTTTACACAAAAATTTATTTCTGTCTTAACGTTCTAATATTGTAAAAGTCATTCTCACTGGCAGTTAAAAATACCTGTTTACTATCGCCACTCCTGATTAAAGAAAACATCATTCAGTTAGAATTAAAGGAAATGTGTCTGCATTCACATGTCATTTTTCTTACTGTGGTTTCCCTGGCCATTATTTTGTTTTTTTGGCCATTATTTTGAAACTTATTTTTTTTTATTGGTAAATGTAGAGCCTTTTAATTAACTAATTAATTAACTAAGTTTGGAAGTAGGAAAGCACGAGTCTTTCTCAGATATGCTAGATTCTGATCCGGGGAATATACCCAAATTGACCTGATTTTCTTTTTTCAGGATGTTGAAGAAATTGGAAATGCATGCCTCTGGAAGAGGCACAAATAGAACACCTGCTAAGCCCTTGTTTTCTTCTAATCAGTAGTTTCTGATGGAGAAAATTACATACACACACAATATGTAGGTATTATGTATTGAAAGTATTCAAGATAATGTATTTTCACTTACCCGTATTGAATTTAGTTCTCGTATTTTTTAGTTGCTTGAAGTACAGGCAAGTTTATTACCTTGAGATAGTTTTGTCTTTCTTTTAGATTCTACAAAAGCAAAAACTTATTTGGAACAATACTGATGATTCCATTAAAAACCTTGCCATTCAATAGTATTGTTTTATATTTGTTACGATTATCCACTTAATAACTATTTATATAACTGCTGCAGTGTCTTGCAGTCTCTGATATAGTATCTTGATCACACTCAACATTCAATAAACGTTTGCTGAATGATAATCACAAGGGACTGTGGTACATAAAAACTGTGGTTTTGTGCTATGATGTCACTTTCATTTTTCTTTTTTTTAAAATTTAAAATATTTTATTTGTTTATTCATGAGACACACACAGAGAGAGAGGCAGACATAGGCAGAGAGAGAAGCAGGCTCCATGCAGGGAGCCCGATGTGGGACTCGATCCCGGGTCTCCAGGATCACACCCTGGGCCGAAGGCAGGTGCTCAACTGCTGAGCCACCCAGGGATCCCTAATTTTCATTTTTCATGCGATTTTTGTAACAGACACCTATTGCTAGACTATCACTTCCCTCAGTCGACAAAACTGAAACGACCCTGTGTTCTGCTAGTCCCTGTCTACCTTCCTACACAAATAAACACTATTTGTCAGGTCTGAATTAAGGACCCACATTTTCAAGGAAATTCGGGGTTGTGAAGAATGACATAGGTGCTCTGGCAAGAGAGGCTTCTCCCCACCCACACCTGTAAATCTCCCCTGTAATACACTTCTTTTCAAGCCGGAAAATGAGATTGAATGGAAGAGCCTGGGACCTCGAACTTGGAGTTCATCATCCCGCCTAGGACAACCTGGTACATTCCTTAAGCTGCCAGGATAGGGAATGAGGCCGTCGTCGTATGACTTACTTCCAAATCCTGGGCCTCGGGGAGCTTTATAAATGAAAATGAACCCCTAGGATGCCTGTTGGAAGCCAGAGCTATGCACAGAGCATCCGTATAATGTGCTCTGTGTGGCTGGCATTGCTAAACAGACAAGCTGTCATATTCTGTACTAGCTGAACATTCCAGCGCTTTTCCTCTGTCAGCCAAGGTAGAGGACATGGCAGTAGTCAAACCTTGAGGTGACAAAACCTACAGCAGTGTGGTGAGCCCTGTATTACAGAGGGAGTTCACAGGCGTGGGTGGGGAGAAGCGCCTCCTGCCCCAGCACCTGTGTCATACTCCAGAAGCATCCTTGGACCCAGAACAGCACTACTGAAATAAAGGCACACTCTGTAATGACAGGGACTGACTCTCCGTAGAACCAGATCCTACATACACGCACACACAACTCTCTAGAAAGGGCTGTCTTAAATATTCCTAAATAATTTTTTTTAAAAAAATGAGTATTTCTAACACCGCCATCATTTAGTGGAAAAAACCGAGTAACATATTTTGAAATCCAACAAATAATGTTACCATGAGTTTATTAAACAGGCTACGTGAATACATTTGGATTTGCTAAAAAGGAATAGTAGGAAGTTTTATTTATTTAGAAAAAATATCGTAGTCTTCCGTGCTTAATTCTAGAAAGGGAGCAAACAATTTGTTTTTGATTTTTGTAAGTTATAGGCAAAGAAAGAAAGAATGATAGGCCTTAGATGGCCTGTGGATGGGTTTAATGATACAATCTATGAATTATGGCTATTTGGTGCCACCTAGTGGCAGAGGGCTTTTAAAATCCGTTTAAGTTAACCTCAGCTTTTAGAACATTTGTAACGAAAAATAATTTATGGATGGCTGGATTGTCATCGATGAGATATAAAAATTAAGACAAAATTTATTTGGCAATCCTAGACATTAACTAAGATCGCCTCTTGCTCTCAACACTGGAGAGACTTTGGTTTGACTGATAAAAAGTGCTTTATGAGTAAAAGATATCTAGGGTTGACAGTGTTTAACTCTATTTATTTTTATTTTTATTTTTATTTTTATTTTTATTTTTATTTTTATTTTTATTTTTATTTTTATTTTTATTTTTTGTTGGGTAGGCTTGTTGGTTTCAAAGTCAAGGATATATAGCTAGGATTTGCATAAAATTAGAGATGCTAGACCATCCAGAATTAATTATCATTAATTGTGATATTACCAACGTAATTTTAAAAGATATAATCATGCCATTTTGTGGGCAAAGTGGAACCTTATAGCATACAGAAGGCTTGAAAGTGCCAGATAAATTTTTTTTTTTCAGATTTCAGGAATGATGGAGATTTCGATTTTAGTGGTCATATCAACATAGCCTCCTGACCAAGCCACTTTTTTATGGAGAATCTATTCTACTCACAGCATCCAGAAGGAGTAGATGCAGATTCTTGGGGTCTAGTTGATTGGACCTGAATGGACACTGGGAACAAATTGAAATATTCTGATTCTCCCTTGTGATCATTCATTCTGGGAGCACAGGGGAGCTTAATCAAATGAACAAAGGTAAGGCTTTAATGTGAAGAGTCATGACAAGCCAAAGATGAGGCCAATACAGTGGAACATTAAAGCCATTTTCAAGTTACAGAATCCACATAGAACAGAATAAGCCAGTCTTTAGAGAAAGCAGAATAGTAGGGCTACATGCAGGGAAAATCGATCATGAGGGACCGTATATATTAGAAGAGAAAAGAGGGATCTTAATTTTTGAGTTCAGTTCCAGCCTTCCTGTGCCCAAGCTTCCACCCTTTAAAAAAATTGTTTTTGGTCCTTTCTTGTCTCTGATAATACCTTCAAATAACTTCCTTCTTACTTGACCTAGGAGTTTTTGATCCTTTCAACCAAATGATCCCACACTATAAAGTTTGGTGAAATGTACTTCATTAGATTGGGAATGACGTCTTTCCTAAAACGTCCATGAATATCAGATGCCACCAGGAAATTATAGAATATTTGAGTGAAATTCTAATTCTACACTGAATTATACATCTTTAACTGTGGTTTTGATAATATTTTAAGACGTGTACTGTCCTCCTGTATTTTCTTTTTCCTTCCTACCATTCACCAAGTGCCTACCTTGTTGCCTCATAGGAGAGGTATGGGGTGAATGTACCACTGTTGCTGGCTTGGGTTTCCAGAAGCCCTAGACTGGGATGTGTTTGTAAGGGGGTGTGGGGTTAGGATTTTAAGAAACATGACGTGTGAAAGACTTTTCTAATCTAGAAAAATGTTACTACTGCAAGTGGAGAAGAAAGAGGCTTGTAGGTCATCCCCTGAAGACAGAAGGGGCAGGCAGTTCAGTCCTGCTTTTTTGAAAGCTGTACTGTGGGAGGGGATGGGTCAGGGTGATAGGACTCCAGGAAGAAAGAGCTGTATGGTAATAGTCTAGGCAGAGGTGGCCACATGCAGCCAAGAAAGTCTTCCTGCCTCCATTATACCTCAAAAGAACCAGCAAAGGGCTCTGGGATGTGCAGAGCCATGTGGCCGAGCCAAAAGCCCTGTGCTGATGACAAGGGCCAAATGGACCCCTTCCTGGCCGCCTTGCTCCTGTGTAAGAACCTAGGACTGTTCTCCCAAGATGGATTGGTTCCAGGAAGGGCTGAGGTAATATCTTCAAGATTTAAGCAGAATGGGGGCTAGGAGCTAGAAATGAAGTCGTTCTGCAAAACAATAATTCTTGGATTCTTCGGTGCATGAGCCGAGATTCCACAAAACAATTCTAAAATACAAAGTTACTCTCTTCCTATTTCACATTGACCAACATCTACTTTAATTTTGCAAACATGTTAGGGGATATCTCCAAACACTAGCTGCTTTAACACCAACCAAGTGTTGATTAAACACATACCAATTCCCGGATTGCATCCCAGATGTGCCACTTTCCCAGAGTCGGGGCTCAGGGGGAAATTGTTTAAAGGAAGTGCCCCAGACTTTCTGGATTCTAACCAGCCTGGGAACCAACAGTCTTGCTGAGTGTCGCCTTTCACTCCGTGGTTAAGACAGTCTTTACTATTGAAGCCTCTTTTGGTTAAGTACAGTTCATTTGGAGCACTTTTCATACAAGAGAAGAAAAATTATTTTCAACGAATTTACTTTAAAATCACTGTGTAAACCATGCATTCATAATCCCAGTTATTACAGGTAACGGTTATATGGCTACATGGACTTCTTGACATAAAATACTTTCTGAACTAGAGAAAAACCATTTGAGACATGAAGCAGAGCAGATGTAGATTTCTCCTCAATGGTGAGCTTTTCCTTCCAGCCCATCACTGACCTTGTTCCAACCTTGAGATTTGAATGCCAGGAAAGAGCATTGGGTGTTATTTGTGGTTCCAGCACCTCCTACCTCTTACCTTTGAGTGTTGTGGGTAAGAATTGGACGGCACGGATGATTTGAGGGCTACTACAGGATCAAGCATATCTTTGATACATTTTTTTTTCCCCAGAAGGGCACGTTAGGAAAAGAAAGATGGAGAAAGGAGATAAACTAGCAAAACGATTGGCTCATGGAATATAAACTAAAAGTAGAACATGAGAACTCTTTTTAGGGCCAAGGGACTGGAGTGGGTGGGTCCTAATATGAGTCACCACCCTGGCAGGGTGGGTGGTTGCTGTTGGCAGTGATCTCAGAGTGCCCCCCTCACAGCCCAGGCACAACCAAAACTGACTTAATACAGAACACGGGTAGCAGATGGGGACAGAGTTCAGTTTTTCGAAGTTTTGCTTCTAATCACAGGGTCTGGGTCTTCTCACTCTGTATTTATAATATCTATAAGGTATCCCATGAAAGTCTACTGAATGAAACGGAATATAGGAGCCCCCAGGAGAGCTCATTTTATTGAGAATCCAGTCGTTACTTAGGCACTTGAGATACAGAGATGAAAAATCTAGTTTCTGTCCTCAAAACGAACATCACTCAAAGCCTCCCATCTAACTTTATGCATATCGTGCCAGAGTGATTGGCAAGGTACAACGAAAGACCACTAAGCCAACTTGAGGGTTTTGGGAAAGTCTTTGGATAAGGCGGCAAAGAGAAGTGAGTGTTGGCATTGATCTGGAAGAGAATGGGAGATGCACCTACACAAGGCGTCTATAGGACATGGGTCCTATAGGCACAGTGTGGAATTCTGACCCTGACTGGGTGAGGGACACTCAAGCCAGTGCAGGTGACAAACGAGGGCTCAAAGCACGGGTAACAAAAATGCGAAGATGGATCTAAGAAGAATTGAGAAGGCAAAACTTGTAGACTTTAGTTGGTTGGGTATTGGGGGGAGGGAGGTCTCTTAGGATGTCTCCTGATTCTGCCTTAGAGAGACAGGAAGTACCTAAGGCAAGAGGGAGATTTCAGGCAAAGACAAGGAGGCATCTTAGATAAATTTCGTGCAAGGTGTCTAAGGGACATTTATTTGCCTACAAGAGCAAGGAACTGGATACAGAGGTCTAAAGTTCTAAGTAGATGTCGGCCTCAGACACATATTTGGAGATTTTAAGCATAGGTAAAAAACATGAGAGAGGATGGATTTGTTCAAAGAAGTTTAGAATGAGGACAGCAGTGGCTAAAGGGGCAATGCCTCAGTTTACAGCAAAGTAGCTGCAGGCTGAGAGGTCCCACACTTGCCTGCAAGGGTAACTCATGATTCTCTTGGGCGCTGTTGGGTGACATGGTCTTGGTCTGTACTTGGTCATGGTCTGCCTGCTTCTCCTGAACTCACTGGCCCCCCACGCACCCTCAGGTTTCCTGTACTGGTCTAGACTTTCTAGACTCCTAGACTGAGTCTTGGCTTGTTTGGCTCCATGGCACTAATTCTCTACCTGTCCAAACACTGGCTTCAGTCTGTTGACTTTCTAGAAGTGGTTGGAATTCCCACCCAGGCTTCCCTGACAAACACAGGGAAGGACACATGGTGGAATGTATTGTTTTGTAAACTTTTTTTTTTTTTTTTTTTTTAATTAGTAGGGTCAGTGATTCAAATGAGCTCTAATAGGTGAGACATGAATCAGGGCTGTTGTTATAAAAGCCAAGCGAATGTCCCAGAATGATGCTTTCTTAGGTGCCCCCTTATCCCTGCAGCAGCATCTTAAGCATCTCCTCAAAACTGTTAGAGGGTAAACAGAAAGCACTTTCTGAAAACAAGGGTTTAAACTCTGATTCTGTAGCTCAAAGGTTATTTGTCTTTGGACAGATTGCTCAGTTTTTCTGAGCCTTATATTCCTGGGCTATAAAATATAATTATTACGTGGGCTTGTTAGCATCAGATGAGATAATGTGTCAGTGCACAACTCAAAAGGGCATGGGAGTCTCAATAAATGTTCATTTTTCCTCCTTTCACCATATCTAGGCCCCAGTTGGACAATTTATAGAATCAAAATAAAATCATGGAGTCTTATAGTGGGAAAGGGTGGAGAGTTTTCTAGGCTAACCTCCCCGGGGAGCTCTGGCCAAAATGTCCACATCAGGTGGCCAGTTAGTAACTGCCCGAGGATTACAGAGACTGGGAGCGTTGTGCTCATGCGTGATGGATTCTGTTTTACCAATGTAGCCTCAGACTGAGGCCAATATCTGACCCGTTATCCTGAATTTCATTTTTCAGAACAATACATGTAATGACAGTTACTCAAAATTTAAAGCCAGATCACCAAGTGCTGTGTACATTGTAATACCATTTTGGTTAAAAGTCATAGAAGTAGGGACACCCAGTTGGCTAAGCATCTGCCATTGGCTCAGGGTTCTGGGCTTCCTGCTCAGAGAGGAGCCTGCCCTCTTCCTCTCCCCCCGGCCAAGCCCCGGCTCGTGCTCTCTGTCTCTCAAGTAAGTACATATAATCTTTTTTAAAAAGTTGTATAAACATGCTCCCATATGTATGAATGCATGTAGACAGACATCTGTAGGATTTCTATAAAAATTTACTAGTGGTTGTGCATTATAGAAACACTTGATAAAAAAAACTCTATATTAAATGCTTTCCCCCCTTTAATTAGCATGTGCTTCAAAGTTATGATCTTCTTACCTTTTTTTCTTCTTTTTTTTAGTGTCGAGCCTCATACCTATTTAAGGACAGATAAGGGAGATGTTCTCTGTATTCCGCACCAGCGTGTGCACGCGCGCACAGACACGCACACCTGGAATCTGGGGGATGAAATGATTTTCTAGGAGTGACTTTCTGAGTTTTATTAGGAACAGTGGAACAGGAATTAGCCTCAGATTTTCTCTTTTTCTTTTTCTTTTTTTTTTTCATTGTCTTTGTCGGTGTTTAGTCTAAATGTTCCAGTTCCTTAGCTCTATCACTTTTGACATAATGCTCAGACTTCTTATCATTCAGGTCATTTTGCTCCAAATGCATTCCTGACTGTTAATTTACTAATTAAATTGAGGTATATACAAATAAAATAATAAAATAAAATAAAATAAAATAAAATAGGTATATAGAAGTGTGTGTAATATTCAGGTATAATCTTAAAAACACGTAATGGAATGTATTACCTTCCTTGATTAGAACATTATGCATTTATTAAACCAAGATATAATACTCTTATTAAATACTCATGCATTTCAGCTAATTAGTATTTTATATTCCCATTATGACTGTAATATATGTTCCCTGTGAGACATTTGATAAGTATAGAAAGAATAATTTTTAAAAATTACTCGTATATCCCTCATAGTTTGTCTACCCAAAAATAACTTCTCTGAATCTTTTGTGCCTTTTCCTACCAAAAAGGAAGCTGTTTGGGCAGGATTTTCATTTGTTTAGTTCGGTTCTCATTTTACGCCTAGATTAGTACCTGGAATATATTAGGAGGCATTTAATTAAAATTTGTGGAAGGAGCAGATAATATATGTATATACATTTATATTTTTGAGTACATAAGAGAATCAGTAAAATTTTGTACCTTCCCTTGTTTTAGTTCATATTAAGTTATTTAAAGCATTTGCATTTTTATGTTATAACAGATACTTTCTAACTACCATCATGATTCATAAGGCTCATGGAGTGAATATGCTGACTTTTTTTGGACATTGCAGTACTTTTCACATTTTGTTTCAATGACAAATAATGCTTCTGCAAACATCTCTTTGCACATATTTTCATATTTTTTGAGAAATATCTTGTGTATATTTTTTCAAAGTGAAATTATTGATCCAAAGATGTGAATAGTTCAAAATAAACACTCTTCTTCCCTCCCTTCTCTGTTACTCAGATTTTGAGTACATGTTGAATGTGTGGTCATTTTTTTTTGTCATTGAACTTCCAGCTTTTGTTTTGTTTTGTTTTGTTTTCACTTCGAACTCTACATATTCACCAATTCACGCATGTTAGGTGTGTTGTTCAGGCAGGTACGAATGCCTGGGACTCCCCAGCCTATGACTACCTGTCTTCTCACTGCCCAGCAGCAACCACTTCTTTCTCTCTGGTCAGAATTAAGAGGCAGTTCCATTTTGCTTCTACTACCTTCTGAGAGATGAAATTGTCAGCAAGACAAGTCAAGATTTTGTCTGATGCTCAGCTTTTTAGTGTAATGAGGTTTCTAGCAGATGTCTTTATAGTGGAAGTGCCCCCATTACTGTTACATCTTTTCTCTGTGACAGATTTTTAATCTGTGTTAGGAAAGCAGTGCCCATGTCTTTTGTTGAACTGGGCAGTCAGTCATGGGCTCTTCTACTGTGATCCTTTAGTTTCTCTTTCTTCAGATGGCTTTCGTCTTTCCCTGTCTGTAGATGTCAGTATAGAAGCCATCCTTGTTAAAAAGAAAGCATAAACATTTTCCATAAAAACAAGAACACAATGCATAGTTAGGCCTGTCTTAGAGGTTATATACACCAACTATGGAAAGCCTAGAAAATGATGAAAAGTTTAAAGAAGAAACCACCAAATAACCCATAATCCCACAATCTAAAGATGGTACTTGTTAATATTTTGCCATAATTCTTCTAGGTTTTTTTTTCTGTATATGAGTATGTGTGTGTTAGATGTTACTGGAATGGGACTGTATGTTTAACTCTTATTCTGAGATTATATTTGACATTATATTATAAGCACTTTTTTGACTTTAAAACGTTTTTGGGGAAAAAAAAGGTTAGTCCAATGATTATGTAAATTTCATCTTGGAAATAGGTTACAGCTAATTTAATCATGTTTCTGCATTTTTTCCCATTTGTTTCAATTTGTCGCTAATAAGGACAACTCACCCACAAACATCTCAGTAAGTAAATCTTCGTCTACACAACTGCGGTGGTTTCCCACCGACAGATCCCTCCATGTGGATTTGCCTGGAGAATGTGCCAGCACTGCTTTAGGCTGTGTCCGTGGGATCCTGTATTCCTGCACCCTTGCCCACACTCAGCTTTTGTTATCTTTGTTCATTTTATAGATGAGATTCAAGTCTTATAGGTTTAAATCTTATTAGACTATTAATGAGGATACACTCCTCTTTCAGGCCATTTTTTTTCTTCCTTCATTGGAGATTTGTTACCCCACGTAGCAACTCGCTGTGTCTTTCTGCTGTTCAAATCTTTTTTTTGAACAATTTGATAGTTTTTAAGTTGACTTTTATTTTACCACATCAATTCATGCATAGTTTAAGAAGTCAAGTTGAATTATAAGGTTTATCGCCACCAACAGCAGTCCTCAGCTCACTCCTACGTGTCATCAACTCCACTTGATCACGGCATCCACATTCATGTCTTTTAGCTGTGTCACCTTCTACTATCTTCCATATTTCCAAATCACTGAGACAGCTATTTCAAGTATTTACAATTCAGATATTATTGACTTGTTATTATGAAGTTAGCTATCTTATACACTCCCCACCAACACCTACTTCCTCCCCACCCCACCTTTCAAATATAGTTATAACACTATTTTTGGCTAGAATCAGTAATTGAGGTTTTCACTCATATGGCTATACACATGTTGCTTAGAGTTGATCACGTTTCTTACAAGTTCCAATTTCCCATTTTGTTTTTGTTTAATTTCACATCGTTCATCGTTAACTTATTCTCAAGTCATCTGGAACCATAAGACTCTTGTCAATATGATCAAACACACCAGATAATTTTTTTCTTCCTTCTCTCGATGGCATCCTTTGGGAGACCTTCTGGTCTCTTGCTCCCACTGAAATATTCTCTCTAATCCTGCTGCATGTTTTCACCCAAAGCTCCTTTTGTCTCCCCCTTGCCTTGGATTCCATGTTTCTTTTTTTGGCTGACTCCCTTCAGCAAGAGGAAAGTGTATAGGATATGCAATTTTTGTGATCTTCCATATTGCTTAATTTACTCTTATATTTGAGAATAGTTTGTTTTTTAATACAATGTTTATCAGAAATAATATCAGCCCCGAATTTTTTTTTTTTTTTTTTTTTTTTTTTTTAGAAAGGCCCCATTGTGCTCTAACTTCCAGGGTTGCTACTGAGAAGTCTGACATGTTTCTATTTCTGTCTTTCATATTCCACCTGTATTTTCTCTCTACCGGTAAGTTCTTAAATCTTCATTTTACTCCCAGTGTTCTGTTATTTCATCTTTTATTTTTGGTAGGGTAAATCAGCCACCCCATCAGCTGTTCCTGGTGTTCTGTGTCTTTAATGTCTCCAGAAAGTAAACCTCCTGTGTTCTTCTGGGTGGGGAAAGAGCAGTCACTTTCCTTGGAGGGGTTGCTGCAAGGAGAAGGAGTGTTTTCTTCTGAATTTTATTCATTAATTTGTTGATTCATTCACTTATTTGTTCATTCATTTTTGCATTCAACAAACACTTATTAAATACTGAAAATGTGGCAAGCATGGCACCTGGCAATATAGGGAGACATGTTTTTTCCTCTCAAGAAGGGTCTACTCTGGTTCCTTTAACCTTTTACTAGCATTCTGATTATGCGTTTTCAGTACTTTTACTTAAGTATTACATCCTAATATATCTCTATGCTTTGATGCTCATTTTGATTTTACTCCAACCACTTGGTGTATCTTATTTTTTCCATAATCTGATTTAACAAACACTTCTTAGTAGCACACTGTGCACTTTCAGTGCTTGGGGTCAGGGATACATAGCAGAAGAAGGATGAAATCTCTGCCTATACATTGCTCTCTGGCTCTCTCTATTTGCCTCTCCATGCTTCAGAATCTGAGAAAACTCTGAAAGAGATTTCCTTTCCTCTAGGGCCACTGAAAGTGAGCTGAGAACAAATCTCTTCTTTTTCTAGATTCATAATGTTGGATGGAGTTTTGTTACCTCAGTCCTCTCCAATTCCAGGACTCCATCTCAGGGGGTCCTTTATTCCTCCTCCTTCCCTGATCAGATCTATATGGAGTGTGCTCGTGGTGCTCAGAAGGTGGAATTAATGATGGGTGCTACTGAAATAAAAAACAAAAACAAAAATTTCCTTAGATGATGTTGATGAAACTTGAAAAGGCAAAAATTTGACAACTTAGCTCTCTATTCCCCCTTGAGATAATGAAGGTCAGGTTCAGTCATGACAATGGGCCGTGTCCCAGGGCAAAAAAGAGGGAAAAGCACATGGATCAATGAAACTCCATTTTTCTCTCTCAGTCACTCTCTCCTCTCCTCGGGCAGCAGAATTAAAAAACGCCTTGCCAATGACTTGGCCTGCTCTGACCTTTGCAACACTACCAAAATGTCCCTGATTCTTGCATTTTCATTCTTTCTTACATGGGCATAAATTTGGGGGATTCTTGAATTCTTCTACTTGTCTACCAAAATTTAGAATGTTTTCTCAGAGAATTCTTTTGTGTATGTGTTTCCAAGGAACATTTGAGTTAGGATGATCTCATATCACAATCTGTGATCATCTCTAAACCAAAGAATCAGGACGGAATATATTCATTTTCATCACAATTCATACAATAGACATTTAAAATAATTTATTTATATCTGCCAACATTTTTATTTCTTCTAGCTTATTTCTTTTTAATAGGGTTAACTGTTCAGGTAATTTATAATTTCATATTTCTCTGTAAATGAATTACATGATTTATTAAATCATACTTAACACCAACACTCATACTTTCAATATCATTTTCGACTTTAGTCTTTTAAAATCCCCTTTTCATCATGGATCTATGATGAGTTCTTTAGAAAATAACACAAAAATGCAAAAGAGGACACAAGTAAATACCACTTCACAGTTGTGAACACTGATACATATTTTGCATGCTATGCTCTTGCCAATTTTTGATGGGAAAAGTTCTATAGATTTTGTAAGTTTTTAAACAAAAGAAATGCTCTTTGAAATTTTGAACTTAAGACATGTTTTTAAAAAATGGACCTTATATGATAGTTAAAGAATTTTATGTAAGGTGAAATAGGAGGGATGAGACAACTTCAAAAATTCTTTACAAATTTAGATATGACTTCTGATTTTTACTTAATATTTTAAAAGTACCTAATTATACAGGATGATAGTAATGGTTCTGTATTCCATAAAATGTTAAATATCTAAAATGTTAGCAGATATGTGATGATAGTACAAACATAGGGAAATGACTTTTGTTTTGTTTTTGTATTACCTAAAACTTCAGCCAGATAATCTTATCAGCTGCATTAGGCAGTAATATTTGCCCAGAGATTCTCAAACATCAGTGCTTTCATTGCAACTTAACATGGTTATATGACTAAGTTTAGAATCTATTTTTAAACAGTAAACGTCTGTTATAGTCCTTCTTTATAGCTCCATACATTCTCCCCACACTTTCTTTGCTTAGAAAGTCCTAGATACTTAGCCACTGCTTCTTTGTTGGATTACTATTTATTCATTTACTCCAGTCATTTTAGAGAAGTAAATGTTCTCCAATGAATGAGACCTATTTATTTCACACTTCCTTCTATTATATGTTTAATAACAAATGTTACTTTAGTAACCAGAAACATTGATGAATGTGATCTTAAATGTGGCCAATATTGAGTCACTAATATTGTTTCCCATGTTTTCTGGAATCCATGATGCTAAAGATCATGATCTACTTCATTACCAATTCTTTCCTATGTGATTAAGCTACCACTTTCAATTGTTTTGCCTGTTTCTACAAGCCTTTTCAATGTCCAAAACCTTCATTTTTTTATTTAGAATTATTTAGAAATATAAGAAATATTTAAATAATCATACTCTACTGATCATTTTATGCCTTTGTCAACCTTTCTCAAACTGTTTCCTCAGATGGATGGTGACTTTTAAAATTCTGTTTGGCACCTGTATTCATGTGTTCCATTTGGTGTTTCATTGACACATTATAATTTTGAAAATGTTTTCTGGTTGATTATCTTTGGGAAATACCATTACATTTTAGTACCATAGTATGTATACTGGTTAGGATTCTGTGGTTGAAAGTTAGCAGAAAACAGCTTGATTCAGTTTAAGCAAAACAAAGCAATTTATTAAGTAGAGGTATGATTTTCTCAAAGACTCCAAGGATAGGAAGGGGCTAAAACTTGGAACTGGAATATTGTTAAGAACTTGGTTCTCTTGGCTTTGCTTTTCCCCTTTTTATGACTCTTTCCTTCTCCTTTTTCTAGCCTCGCCTCTTCTCCATCCTCCCAACCCCCACAACACCTTCTCCTCTTTCTTTTTCTCTGTTGGCTTCTTCTATTTCTTTATTCACAGGGAAGAATTTTGCCAAGCCGTATCTCCTGAGTATTTGAGTTCCAATTGCATTCATACACAGGACTGTTCCCTGGTTCTCAATTCTGGCTTCAAATTACCAGAAGTATCTGACTTGTCCAACTTGGATGAGGTGACACTTCTGATCCAATTATCGATAGCCAGGAAGGCCCAGGGTACAAATGTACAAATATGGCTGTCAAGGGCTCACTTTATAAAATGGTGATCAGGTCCAAGAAAAAGAATGGGGCATTTTGGGTTGAAAACCTGAAGGGTTATGGTAATATACTGCAATATAGCAATTTCTGAATTGCTATATTTTAATTTAAATTAAGTTAATTTTAATTTTTTCCACCATATCCAAATGTCACCATTATTTCTTTGAGTCTCCAGAAAACGTTTAGGTTATGGTGATAGGTCAAGTTAAAATCAACCCTAATTTTCATTAGTTCGTAGGAAAGTTACTCACTTCTTAATTTAAAAGTAAATAGTTGGGCAGCCCCCGTGGTGCAGCGGTTTAGCGCCTCCTGCAGCCTGAGGTGTGATCCTGGAGACCCAGGATCAAGTCCCACATCGGGCTCCCTGCATGGAGCCTGCTTCTCCCTCTGCCTCTCTCTCTCTCTCTCTCTCTCTCTCTCTCTCTCTGTGTCTCTATGAATAAATAAATAAAATCTTTAAAAAAAAATAAAATAAAATAAAAGTAAATAGTTACCATGAGTTAATAATATATGTTAAGCATTTAGAATAATGCCTGGCACACGGTAAGCACCCTTTAAGTGTTTGCTTTTATTCTTATATCCTAATGTTTATTTATTCATTCTGTGTTTCTTATGTGCCAGAAATTATACTAAAAGTTGGGGATATAATGTTGCATAAGACTCTGGGTTTTTTTTTTTCTACCTTCAAGGAGTTCAGTTTAAAATATATCTAGAAATATGACAATTAAGCTTTTGCCCTAAGGGATTTAAGTAAAATACATCAGACTTTATAATTGGTGATAGATATGTTATTTGCAGTGTAAGATGTGACTAAACCTTGTAAATGAAGCAAGATTTACCTTTGATGCCTCTCACATCATCTTTCTGCATGCTGCTTTCTCTTCAGATCTTCCTGACTCTCAGTACTAATTATTTGTGACTCCAAAGTTGCACACACAGGACTTGTTTTCTGCCTACCCCTTTAGGAGCTGAACCTTTACAGAAAGCTTCTCTCTTTCCTGTAGATGTTGTCTCATTTTCTAATTGCCTGGATAAATCACTGACTAAAAATGGTTGGAAAAGGCATTTTGAATTTTAAAGCGTTGGGGTTCATTGCCCACTCTTCTACATATTGGATCTGGTAGGATATGGGGGAGAAGAAGGTGGAAGAGTCTATTTGAGAATAGATGATGTCAGAGAATTGAGCCAGAAGCTCAAGTGGTGAACTTGAGAGAAGAAAAACAGATGTACGTCAAATCACGTGCTGGATCCAGGTGTCAAATTGATGAGCTTTACAGAGGAGAGCCCTGGAGCAGGAGTTAGATTTCCTAAACAAGTCGAGCCGAGGTGAACACTGGTTTAGGTGGGAGAGTATGATGAGCACAAGGAGGACTGAATATATGCCTGCTCAAGACTGAATCGAAAACCTCTCAATGATCTTCTGTGTCCTTTTAGAAGTTAAAGGCACTTTGCTAGACAAGTGGCTATGTTACCTGAATTTAGACACTTTCAAAAGGATAAGAAGAGGCCTACATTGCAAAACTTTGGTTAAGAGTGGATGTGATAGTTTACAAGTGGGCCTCCACTCTGGGAAGGGCAAACATTTGTTGACAAGGCAGCTAGAGTTCCTTGCTTCATGATACATTATGCGTTTTCTACCTTCTAATCCATGGTTATTCTCTCTGTGACCCTGTCTCCTGATCTAATTCTTCTCTACTTTGTTGTTCATAAATGCTTGTCTTCTGCGTGTTTCCCTAACTCGATACGCTTCCATTAGAAGCTTCTCGTGATTTACATACCTCCATGAAGTGATGATGCCTGTATACATACATCCCTCACTGACCCAGTTTGTTTCAGAGTCCTGCATCGGTGTGACGTGCACTTCAAATAGATATTCCACATGCACTTCAGATAGAAAATGTATAAAAGTGAATGTGTACGCGCCTTTCCGACCTTCCATATTAAGCTAAATCTCAGTCAACTAACCAAAAAAAAAAAAAAAACAAAAAACAAAAAAACAAAACAAAAAACAAAACAAAAACCAAAATTCTTCAAGTTATATAATTTTAATGAACACTAACACTGGCTATCCAAATCCAACATTAGCAATTTTGTATTTCTCCTTCTTCCTCACTACTTATGTATGATAAATATCCCACTCAAGAAATATCCCCTAGATATTTTCTCAGATCTGTATCTTATCTCCATTCCTGCTTCCCTGTTACAGTTTCCTTAGATAAGGCCCTAATAACTTATTACCTTAAATTTATGTAATGTTTAATATATATGAATATATAGCATCCATGTAAGTTACAAAATCTAATAATAAATCAACAACCACAAACCTATGCACAACGTAAGAATTATATCACTACCAACATTTTTGAAGTTATCTGTGTTTTTATCCCTAACCCCATCCATATACCTCTCTACCTTCATAGAGAGTATCTATTACCCTGAATTTTGTGCTGATCATTTCCAATTTTTAATAGTTTAAAAAATCACATATGCAGTCATAAATGATGTGTTGTTTACTTTTGCTTGTTTTGAACTTTAAAGCACTTTGCTCTATGTATCTAGTCTTCTACTACTTGGTTTTTCACTCAAAATTATCCTTTTATGACTTATTCATGTGTGTGGAGATCTGGTTCCTTCTTTTTCACTGCTATATAATATTTTATTATGGAATATGTGACAATGCGTTTATCATATTCCTAAGAACATTAGAATTGTTTCTAGATTTCTGCTATTACAAAAACCATTGCTATGAATCTTCTTATACATTTTATTTAAGGCTCACACCCAAAAATTTCTTCAGATTATATGGCTTAGGAGTGAAATGGCTTCATTTAAATGATAGTGCCTATTATTTTCCAAAATAGTTGTATCAACTTACCACTATATCTTTCCCAAACCTCATATTACTCAACATATTAATTTTGTAAGTCCAGTGCTCTAAATGCTATGTAATTTTAAAAATTTGCATATTACATATATTTTAATGATGTTGACTACCTTTTCATATGATGGGCTTTTACTTCTCCTTTTTATGAAATATCATTTTTTCAGTTGCTACTTATCCATTGGGTTGCTGGTCCTTTTTCTTATTATGTAGTTGTCTTTTTACTTTCTTTGTGATGTCTTTTGGTGACCAGTCATTTTTTATTTTAATGTGGTGAAGTTCAACAATAATTCTTATTAGGGAGGCATGTTTTATGTTTTTGTTAGGATATCCTTGACCACGTTAATTTTACAAAGACATTGTCCTATTTTTTATTTTAGAAATTGTAAAAATTTGGCTATCACATTTTTTTCAGGAATTACCTTTTCTTGGGGTGCCTAGGTGGCTCAGTTGTCTAAGTGGCTGCCTTCAGCTCAGGTCATGATCTTGGGGTCCTGCGATCGAGCCTCATGTTGGGCTCCCTGTTTGTCCTTCTCCCTTTGCCCCCCCCCCACTCTTGCTCTAGTTCTCTCTGTGTGTTAAATCAATAAAGTCTCAAAAAAAAAAAAAAAGAATTACCTTTTCTTTATAAGGTGAAGTAGGGATAGTTTCATCATATAGATAACCATATGGATAACCCAACAGTGTTTTTAAAAGTAATACATATTTCCCTAGTGATCTGCAATGGCCCTCTCCCATATATTAAATCTCCTTATGTGTCTGAATCTATTTTTGGGCTTTTTCTTCTGTTTCATTAAGTTGTATATCCTGGTATCTTTTACTTACCATGTCTTAGTAATAAGCCCTAATATCTGGTATCTTCCTCTTCTTCTTAAAAAATGCCTTGGTTATTCTTGCGTTCTTTGATGTTCATTTTAGAATTGCCATGTCAAGTTCTACAAAATACCCTGGAATTGAAAATGAAATTGCATAGGTTATACAGGTCAATTGCAGTGGTGACAGGTACCATTAGGTTATCAATTCCTCCTATTCATTAACATGATAGAGCTTTCATTAAGCCTGCTTTATCCTGTTCCAATAAAGTTTTATAATTTTCTCCATACAAATCTTGCATATATTTTGAGCCTCTATAGGTTATTGTCTATCCTATTTTAATAGCTTCCTAAATAGTTTCCTATTTTAATTCCTTAAATCCATCCTTTCTACTGCCTTTTATGATATATTTATAAAATTTAAATCTGTTATATTTATAGGCACAGAAGAACGTGTGATGTTTCAAGTTAAGAACCATGTTACCAAAGGCTATCTACACAACAATCCCTTTTTGGGCAAATTGCATATTTTAATATATATTCATGCAGGAAAATGTCTAGAACGAGGAACACAAAATCAGAAATGTTAAGAGTAATGATTTCTGGGCATGGGGATTCAGGATGCTTGTTTATCTATTTGTTTAGTTAGTTTTAAGATTATTCATTTTTGATAGAGAGAATAGGAGCAGGGGGAGGAGCAGAGGGAGAAGCAGACTTCCCACTGAGCAGGGAGCCTGACCTGGGGTTTGATTCCGGGACTCCAAGATTATGACCTGAGCCAAAGGCAGACACTTAACTGACTGAACCATCCAGGTGCCCCTTCAGGGAGCTTGTTTAAAAATATTATTTTGTAAGAACACACTACAGGCTTAAGCACCACACACATACACACCGTATGTATAAATTACATGTAATAATACATCATGGTCTTCATCTTGCTTATTATTCCTCTTCACTAAGAAAGACCAAAACCTTCAATTAGGACAATGTCTATCCTGATCCTGTTCTGATTTTCTTCTGCTCCCCTGTCACTGTTGAGTGTCTCTCAGTGTGACATTTGCCTTGCTGGCTGCTGCTTCTTAGCTTCTGTCCCCAATTGCCTAAACCTTACACATTAATCATGGAGTCTTTTTTTATGTACCATATTCCACTTAACCAACTCCCTTTCTGCATTCAAAAATAAATGAAGTGTGCAAGAGTTCATATATACAGAATGGTGAAATACGTAACATAAAATTGCATGTGTACCCTCCATTAAGCTAAGAAATAAAACATTGCAAATACAGTTATAAATTCTGTGTGTATTCTTCTCTGATCACGCCCCCTCACTCACCCCCTAGATCTCCTTGTTACCAATATACTGAATATGATGCTGATTTGCACAGTTATTTATATCATAGCTAGATTGTACGGGTCCCCAAATGAAAATACAATATTTAGCTTCATTGATAACTGATATCATATGGTATCTAATTCTCTGCAATTTGCTTTTTTCCACCTCAACACTTTGCTTGTTAGATTATTTCCTGCTGGTACTTAAAGTAAGAGTGCACTTAGGATATAGCATAATACTATTCACTTTTGCATAATATTTAACTATCTCACATTTAATCAGTTCTCCCCTCTATGGGCTTTTAAGTTGCTTCTAATTTTTTACTTTTATAAATAATAGTATTGAAACATTCTTGTACCTGTCTCCTTGTGTTCACTTAATAAGAGTTTCTCTAGAGTACAGGTCTAGGAATGGAATTTCTGGGTTGTAGGGTATGTGTACCTTAGACTTCACCCATTTTTGTCAAATTTCTCTCCAAAGTTTTATACCTAATTACATTCTCACTGATGGCATGGGATAGTTCCCATTGCTCCATGCCCTTTCTAGCTCTTCTTATCAGATTGTTTCCTTATCTGATGAATGTGAAATGGTGTTTCACTGAGGTTTAGTTCTGCATTTTCTTCAAACTGAGCTTCTTTTCAGATATTTATTGGCTATTTGGGTTTCTGCTTATGTCTATTTTCTTATTTTTGTACTATCAATACATATTACATTCTTTTTTTTAAAGATTTTATTTATTTATTCATGACAGACATACAGAGAGAGAGAGAGAGAGAGAGAGAGAGAGGCAGAGTCACAGGCAGAGGGAGAAGCAGGCTCCATGCAGGGAGCCCGACATGGGACTCAATCCCAGGTCTCCAGGATCACGCCCTGGGCTGAAGGTGGCGCTAAACCGCTGGGTCACTGGGGCTGCCCACATTCTTAGTAAAAATAACAGTGAAGGAAAAATGCAAGTAGAATCATGTTAACTTTCTCTACCATCCCCAGACTTCCTCCCTGCCACCCCCAAGTCCATGAGCCTGATCAAACCATCACACCTTCCCTGACCTGTGCTCTGCCTCCTTTCATTTGGTCCTCTGTTTATGCATTTCCCTCTGCTTGACTGAGCCTCCAAAAACTCTTTCAAAATGCCCCTTCTTGGTGTTTCTGTAGATCTGCTCTTTTAACGTATGAGGCACATTACATTAAAATGACTTATTTTCAGAATTATCCCATTCTTGGCTTTCCCACCTTCCTGCAGTGGACTTTAATCTCCAGGCATCAGGGGTCAAATGTAACCAGCTTTTGCATTCCCAGAGCTCATCACAGCGCTGGACATGCATTGAATTTACCTCTATGGAGAGGTGACTAGGATCCTAGGAAAAAAGCGTGCCAGCCGCACAGTTGCTCCTTCGTGACACAGCAAGGAATCTGTGAGCAGATGCCATTTAGTGATGCTACTGAAAAGGGTAATGCTGAGTAGTTATACTATTCATAGAACTAAGATTGGTCTAGGGCAGTGGTTCTCAGGCCCGGCTACACATTAAAATCACCTGGGAACTTTTAAAAATACTAACATCTGAGTTCTACCTCTGGAGATTCACATTTAATTGGTTACGGGTACACCCTTAGAATTGGGAGTTTGAAAAGATTCCCAGGTGATTCTAATGTGACCACAGTTTTTTGTTTTTTTGTTTTTTGTTTTGTTTTTTTTAAACAGCTGTTGTTCTCAGGGCACATGATTAGAGTTGGCTACAAGGGCGGCTATTGGTAGCTGTCAAAAGCAAGGAAGGGCCACCGTGGCAGGCAAGGGAAAGGCCCAGAGGGGCTGCAGCTGGGACCACCATCCAGCGAGGCAGAGGAATTGGGCCAGAAATCCACGGCTACCAAAGGGACCTGCTGCCACCAGGTGGTCAGACCTCATTCACATGGCATCGTCTCTAGTCTGGGGGGACCAAGGCATCAAGGTTTCTCCTCCTCTTTTCCATTCTAAGGAATAACACACAGCAATGAGGCAGATGAGAAAATCACATGCCTTCTCTGGTGGCAGTTTATCCTGAGACTCAGAGACGATCTGGAGGGTTATTTGAAACAATAAAAAAGAATTTATATCCTAAGTCAACCTTCAGCTGTCCAAAGAGAATGGATGAGTTTGAGGAAAGTGAAGTACATTGAATGCAGGTTGAGTTGAATGTTTAACACATTCTTTTTTTATATATATATATAGTAGTCAAGATTTTTTTAAATAATAAATTTATTTTTTATTGGTGTTCAATTTGCCAACATACAGAAATGTTTAACACATTCTTCAATAAATGTCATCTAGTCATGAAATATTCTCTTCTCCGCCATCTCTAGGTCTGTGTCCTTACCTAACAGATGGAGGGGGACAGGGGTGTGCTTTATTGTAAGGAAGGTGGCAGTCACTTTGTTGTTCTCATATATTGCTGAGTAATCACCCCAGAAATGGAAAGTCTTAATAACGGCAGTTTGTCATTCTCTCTCATGGTTCTGCGGGTTGATGAGCTCACCTGGGTGGTTCTCAATTGGACTCTCCTGGGGGGATACCTGGGCTTCAGGCAGCTGGAAGCGAGGGCTGGCATCTCTGAAAGGCCTACTGGGCTGGATATTCAGATGGCTCCCTCACCTGCTCGCTGCTGGCTGTCAGGAGGGAGCTCAGAGGGGGCTGCTGATAGAAATGCCAACACATGGCCTCTCCAGGGGACCTCGTTGTCTGACAGCATGGCGGCTGAGTTCTGAGAGGGAGAGTCCTAAGACTGCGTGGACAAGAGGTGGGGACCCGAAGCTGCCACTGCTGTTTGGACTTGCCTTTGGAGTTCTCAGAAGGTCACTTTTGCCTCATTCTATTGGTCAAAACAGTTACAGTGTCCCCTCAGCCTCAAGAGTAAAGAGATATCCCCCCACTGATGGCAGATTTGCAAGGTCATGTTGCAAGTGAGCAGAGAAACGCACAAGAGCTCTGTTTGTAAATGTTTATCTCAGTTAAAACTTTGATCAAATAAATGCCAAAGCATTATGGGAGTGTTCAATATGAAGGGCTGAACCCACTAAGTGATTAAGACAGTATGTGAATTGTAATGCGATGAGTTGCCTTCACCTTGTTGTGAAATCTGGAATAATAACTCTTAAGCTTAGGAATTAGATCTTGGGATCAATTTTTATAAGTGAATCTCAAACAGATATTTCATTTATTTAATTGACTAACTTAGAAATTAATTTCTTTGCAGTAACATTATTTAAAAAAGTTATACTTATTATTAGCCTTTAAATGTTCAGTATATTATCTGGCACATTATGATGGCTGCATTATCTTTTTATGTGGGAATTGGGAAATCTGAAATGTTTGGTGGGGAATTTACTGCAAATATACTATTTTTTTAAAAGATGAACTAGGAATTGTAAACTGATTTATCCTCATGTCTTTAGACTCAAAGTTAAGCTATGGGATGGCCTCAAATATATCTTTTTTTTTTTTTGGATGAATTATACACACACACATATATATATATATTTTGGAGATATGTCTTCTTGGTATGTAAGAACAAATTTGTTGGATTTATTAGGCCAATAATTGCTCCAGTAGTCAACTGACTAGTGTTCTGGTATTTTATAATTGATGGGAAGCTACAAAATTCCCACATAACTTTATGTTGTGATAAGATTGCAAAATGAAATACGTAATTGTTCAATGGACATTCCTACTTGTCATATTTTTCTGTCAAAAGAAAAAAAATAATGTAACTAAACTATATACTCCTTTTCCCACACCCTCTCTATTTTGTTAATCCTGATGAGTTAAAGACATTTTTGTCAGTATGAGGGGATGGGAATAGTATTTTGGCTATGAATATGTCAAATTAATGTGGTTAAGAAATGGCTGTTTATGAGACAAGTGGTTATTCTCCAAAGTATTTGGAATAATGTGAGAATTGGGAGCAGATAGGTTAAGAAATCTTTTCATATATGGCAAAAGCAGAGAAGTTTAAAAATAAATTTATTTGTAAGGTCTAGGTGGGCACTGCAGGAAGTAGGAGGCCAACCATAAAAACAATGAAATAGGAAATACCTTGGCTTTCACACCCTGTTTTACTCAACTGATTTCCCATTTCTTTCTCTAGCAGAAATAAGCTTCAAACCTTAATGAAGAGCTCTCACTGTCATCCCATGCATTGAGTATTCCTATGTGGGGCACCTTTGGGAATATCTAGAAGCTAGATGCCATATAGATGTACATTCAAAGGTGTCATTACTCCTTCCTATTTTCAGAAAAGAGAAGCAAATATATTAGCATCAGGCAATATCTGAAGAGCTAATAAGAAAAAATAATCAACTTAAATAAAAGTTTGATAAGTTGGGTCAAATTAGTTAGAAAAATATTTATAGCTTTTAAACATCTCTAACTTTTTTTTTTTTTACATTTCTAACTTTTTGAGGAGAATATTAAAGTGAAATTTGTTCCTTAGGGTATTCAAATGGTTTGTAAATACATTTTAAAATTTAAATTATTATTGGTTTTAATAATAGCAGGATTGAGATATAGGTCATATACCATAAAGTTCACCTATTTAAAATTTACAATTAAATGCTTTTTTGAAGTATTCACAAAGTTGTGAAATCTTCATTACCATCAATTTTAAAACATTTTCACCATCCTTCCTCCCAAAACTCATACCCATTAGAAGTTACTCCCTTCCCCTGATCTCTTCTCCCAGCCAGAGGCCACCAGTGATCTACTTTCTGTCTTCATAGATTTGTCTATTATGGACATTTCCTATAACTAGTGTCATACCATACAGTCTTTTGAGACTGCTTTCTTTCCTCCTGCATACATACTATTTGCAAGGTTCACTGATGTTGAAGGATATGTCAGAACTTCATTCCTCTTTATTGTCAAATAAGATTCCATTATATAGATATAGCACATTGTATTTATCTATTCAAGTTAATGTACATTGTGGCTCTTCCTAGTTTTTGGCCATTATGAATAATGCTGCTATGAACATTCATGGACAAACTTTTTTAATGAACATATGTTTTCACTTCTCCTAGGTATGTTCCTAGGAGTGGAATTGCTGGGCCATATGATAATTACATCAAATCCTATGTTATTGCTGTTGTAGGTAGTTATATGGCAGAAAAAAAGTCTGAAGTTGGGAAACTGTAGAAGGCTAGTGGAAAGTGAGTACTGCTAGTGTCAGTGATGCCTGGAGAGGCACAAATTAGTTACACACAGTAATATATAGAATAAGGGAGAGAGAGAGAGAGCGCCCATGATATATGAAGGAAAATTCTGGAGCTCAAATTATTTCTGCTGGCTAAATCTTAATTTCATGCATCAGTAGGCAGATTCTTGGTTTTGTTTTGTTTAGTTTTTCTCCTTTGGGAGCATGAGAAAAGTATGAGGATTATATGTCCACACAAGTATAGGGTGCATATCAAAGCTCATTTGAAAAAGCAATTAAGTTTGTTCATTTATTCATTCATTCACTCATCTCTATATTCATGAACACTTATTATATGGGCAAATCATTTCTAGGTGATTGAGATACATCACTGAGCAAAACAGGCCAGTATGCCTGACCTCACGGAGCTTATTTACATACTCACAGGGAATGGAGCTATGTGTTATGTATGCATTCCCCCAAAATGGTCGGTTGGAAAAAACAATATAGTTTAGGCAAATTGGTGAAAAAAAAAAAAAGACAAAAAACCCTTCTAATTAAGTACTCAGTTGTGTATTAAAATAAAATTAAAAGTACCCCATTCATCCGATGTTCCCCCACCATTCTACTCTGTTCCTCAGCAATGTTTGCTTCTTCACATTGTATATGCTTTTTAAAAGTATGAACCATTGATTCCTTGGTTCTAAGAGGTCACCGATGATAAAAATACACTATTCAAATATTAATTATTTTAGCAAAAATATATCAATAAAAGAGACATTACCAGAGTAAATGTCCACACTGATTATAAGACACATTTCAGGGGGGGAAATGCACTTATATTTTAATAAATATAACCTAAAGACGCTCACATTCTTCACCTTTATTGTACGTAGTGTAGGGAAAGCCCATTCCCTTGCTGGAGTCACTCCAAACTTTCTCTGTATTTTACTGTTGATCACCTCAAGCAATCTCAGTCTACCTGTTAGTAAAGATGTACTTTAAGCTTATTGGTCACTTCCTACGAGAAACTATGGCTTTCCAAACAGTCACTGTAGACTGCATCTAGGACCTACTGACTTCCTCTAGAAAGCTCTTTTTTTTTATCTCCTTGCTTTTCTCGGGCTCAGTGTCCCAATCTGCTATCTCTTTAAAGTCTACTGGGAAAATGACTACTTTGTAATGTCATTTAAGATCCTGCTTTGAAAAAATAAAAAGGAGATCCTCCTTTGATTCAAGTTCATTATATTGGGGCCTAGAAAGAGAAGTCCAAACTGTAGTTAGCTTTTAAAATATGAATTTTCCTAACTTCCATGTATGAAGTTTTCTATTTATTTTAAAAACCAGAAAATGGAATCATGTAACTTATTCTGCTGTATATTTTGTATAGCAAGATATTATGAGAAATTACCTTATTTATTTTATTTGGTTGTATAGCATTTTATTGTACAAATATCTAGAACACTAATTAATAGCTACTTAGGTTGTTTCCACTTTATTATAATATTGCTACAATGAATATCTTTTATACAAGCACATATGTAAATATGTGTGTGTGTGTGTGTGTGTGTGTGTGTCTTTGGATGCTAATGTGAGTGTATTGGTTGGATAAATAAATGAATTTATTTGTTGAATACATTCCTACAGGTGGATCTGTTTGGTCAATAAATACAGATATTCAAAATTTTGATATTTTTGGCTAAACTATTCCCCATTTAACTCTGATAGCAACTCCAAAGTCCTTGGGTAGAATTCATAGCTGACATTGCCTCTTGCTTTGAAATATTTGTCAGGGACACTGCATTAGGTGAAAAAGTATTTAAATGTCCTTTCTTGGAATAGTAGTATGTTGGTGAAAAAATCATGGACAATGGGGTAACTTTGGTTTAGTGATTTGGAACATCAAAAATAAAGGTATTCTATTGGAATTGTTTTCTACTTTAGTTTCTAAGACTAAAGAAATGTTACTGTCATGGAAAAGTATTTGATAAATATGGATAGCATCTAAGTGATTTGGGGCATGCTGGTAACAATCATGAGCAAAGATTCAGAGGCCACATTTTAGCCCTATCCCACTTATGGAACCTATTCTTATTGTATTTGTTGTGATTGTATACTAACACAAAACTTATTGATTCCATCTTTTTCTATTTTCAGGTAACCCTCTAAACATGCAGATAATGGCAGAAAACCAGCTTGACACAGGTATCTATGCTTTTGCAGTGCAGCATACTCATCAAGCTGACTGCTGAATTATTTCATGATAAGATAATTTTCCTTCAAGTCTTAATACCATAGAGGTCACGTGGTCTGGTGAAATTCATGAGGGAACTGTCACTTTCAGGCTCCTAATATCAGTCACTCTTCGATCTATATTTGGTTTATGGATTCAAGAAAGTCTGATAGCAGTTATTAGCTGCTCTTGGAAAGTTCTCTTGAAAGAGAGATTTATTTCCTGATTAATGATGGAAATGATCCAGTATTAATTTCAGTTTTTGGTATCAACAATTTTATGTTAACATCATTCTTGCTACGTTCACCTTTCAAATTACTATGATCATTCTAATGATTAAAAAGCTATTATTTGATTTAGATTCACTCTGCAATTACCAGCTGCAGCATTTCTGACATTTCTTACTAAATTTGGGTACTTGAGGTTGTACCTCAACTAACAAAAAATTTTCCTAATAGAAGCTTTTTCTTTTTTTAATGTGCATTCAGGTAAATTAAAGCATAGAAAACTAGGGAATTAGTATTATTCATAAATGTTATTCTATTGGAATATTATTTTTGATAGGTGCAGTGGAGCTTGTTTTATTATTTTTTACCTTTGAAATTAGAATACCTTATTCAATCTTTTGTTTGAATTTATAGTTTTCTTGACATTTGTTTTACAATAGCAATTTGTCTTTTCCATTACTCTGTTTTCTGAGGTGCAGTCTTAGGCCATTTGACTTTTATTTTCCTTGTTATTCATTATGATTAACCAGCGTTAGATATTTTAATTACAGCATAAGAAAAATATTCTCAACTAGTGCCCAAAGAATGTAATAATCACCTTAAGAGTTCTTCCTTTTGGACATGTCCTGATAAAGTAAATCAATGAAAGCAGGAAATAATTTAAAAACTAGAAAGTACCATACAAGACTTCAAATTCCCTTTTGCTTAGTAAATTCTGTAAATGTAAATGACAATATTTGTGAAAACTCTTGAAGTATATTTTTACTTACTGCACTTCATGTTTATATTCTATTGCAAGTCCCTTCCCCCTCTTTTTTCGGTAATACCTTAAAATCTCCTCCAACAAAGTATCTCTTTTCTATTGGTCATTTTATAAGGGTGAAGTCAAATTAAAAATGTTTCTTTTGTTCTGGCAATCTGAGGACTGCAAATAATGCTTTTGAATATCCTCAGGTCATTTGCACTTTACCACGATTTTAATATTGCCCTTGTTTCTTTTGAATTTTCATACTCTGCTTTAATTTTATTAAATAGATCATCTACAGTGAATCTTCACTATGGGACCATCTGGACTAAATCTGATGGCTACTTTTCTTTACCTATTGGATTATCATTGAATTGAGAATTCGAAGGTAACTCAATCAAGTTCCTTTGAGGTCAGTCTGAGTGTTGTGGTTAGATGCCCTTAAAGAAGGAAGGAACTAGATAAAGAATTATAACATCATTGCGATTAGGAGTAGAAAGTATTTTTGGGGAAGTTTGTTCTCTAATAGTATTTCTGTCCAACAGCAAATGAGCATGCCATCAATGATTATCCTTGGTTTTACTCAATAAGATCAGTGACACTGGTTGTTAACCCCTGAAATGTTCTCTGAATATTACTGTGAGAAATCATTACTTGATAAAAACTGGTCTCCATGCTAGATCAAAAAAGCTTTACTTAAAACAAAACAAAACCTGTTATGTCAAAGAGAATTTTCCATCCACAAACAGTAAAGGAAAGGCCAAACTTACACTCTGTCTTATTTGAGTATACTCTTCATCCCCTTGTAGATTTGAAAAGAAAGTGAAAATAGCAATTTAGATCACACCATAGAGGACAATTTAGCAAAGAATGCTTATTTAGTAAAGATATTTTTAATATTCAGAACTCTCTTTAGAGTTGATTGATTTCTGGAGTCCAGATCCAGAGGACATTATCCATCCTCTTACATTACACTCAGTTTATTGACTCAAAAGAATGGAATTGGAAATGATTGCAAAAGGTTCATAAACTTTAATAGATGACAAGCTGGGTTAGCTACTTACTGTTAGAGGCAACCCTGAGAATCCGTTTCCAGCTTCTTAGCCAAGTGTTCTATTACAAATGCTGCTTTGACTTTTTCTAATCTTTTCCTCACAAAACCTCCCTGGTTTGTTTCACACAATCCCCTGAATCTCCCTTTGCTTTTGTTTTTTTTAGACATAATCATCTATCATTAGAAAGTACATTTAATGTTAAATTCCTCATGATGCTACTAAGTTCATTCTTTTTCCTTTTTAAAAAAACTTTACAAAAAAAACCTTTACAAATACTGGCAACATAAACTCAAATATCTTCTCTTCTTCCTTTGATCTAAGTGATATTTTATGATCCCGAACTTGCTCTACGTTGCTTTTTCTTTTAGGGATCTTGAAATAACTATAGGAATGTTATTTAATAATTTTGAATATAAAATATTTCATTCTTTTCCTTTTCTTTGTAAAATATGTATAGTAGTGTTAATAAACAGCACCACATGTATGTTTATGGTAAAAAAAGACTGTTACATATAATATATTTTTATTTCATCTCTAGACTAAACTCTGGTTTATAGACTTTCTTCCAAATTTTGCTGTTCTCCATTGACAACAGTATGTCACAGATTTTTCTTTTAAATAAATGGCATTTCCTTCCACCAACATTTTCACTTAGTCCATACTCTGTGCTCCTTCAGAGAAGCACTCCACCTAGAAAACATTCCTTCTACTTTATAGGAATCCAGGTTTCTTGTCAATTGCTGCATTATGCTTTATAGAAAACATACAACCGTGGACTCCTCTGGTGACTCTAGCTTCTGCTCAGCCTTCTGTCGGAATCTATGTGCTCACCTTATACTGTGTTAACTGGTGCAGCTGGTAATGTTGCTTTATACACATACCTTTTCTTTAGGTTGATACGAGCACCTCATGTGGAGTCCATCTCTTTGACCAGATTGTAAACTTTAAGCTGAAGAGTCACATCGTTATATGAGTTGCTATACTTTTTCTCCATATCCACCCTTCTGCTCCTTGTTTCATTACTCAAAGACGTTTGGCTTCAGTTCACTGAAATGTAACTAGGATTTTCTCATTGTAGATCATTGCAGTTTGTCATTGCAGCAGAGAAGGCCAGTTCCACATGTGGGATAAATGGCTAAGACGAGAAAGAAACCATAAAGACGAACTGAGGAATTACACAAAATATCAATAGATAAGTATATAGAAACTCTATAATCGGTTTCCTTCATATTCAATAAGATACTATGGGTTATTATTTTTTAAGAAAATATGTTACAGAAGCAGTTTATCTTAGTTTTAAATGTATGGTGCTATTTCATTATACATATCCAGCATCACTAGGAGTATTACTGCTGAAATTAAAAAAAAAAAAAAAAAAAAAAAAAGGCAGTTTGCAGGGCTGGCTCATCTGAGCACAGAGAATTTCAACCACAGCACTTGGTCTCCCTCTTGGACGTTTTGTGCAGGGGAGGCTGCGAGAAGGTGCCTGGCCCTGTGTGCAGGTGCGGCTGGACCAAGTGCCCTCCTCTTTAACACGTTCAGTTTCATCAGCCTCTCACCAACCTCAAAAAAGTTGCCCGCTCATTAAAAGAAAAGTTACAGTTGTCACAAGGCAAGTTTTAAATATTTTATATTTTATTACATTTTACCACATTGATTTGCTCTTAAAGGCAGTAGTGAATATTCCTAGGTACTGTTAAGTCAGTTGTGGTCTATTAAACAGCTTGTGGGTACAATTGGCCCAGGTTTGAGATTAATTTTTACTGACATCACCAACTGAATGGCAAGATAATAATGAAGAAAGATTTTAAAATTTTACCTAACTTACCATCTAATGGCATAACCACCCTGTTTACTACATATTTATTTATAAATAATTTTTATGCATTTTATTAAACAATTAACAGCACATGTTCTATGTAGGAGGATCTATTTGCTTGTGTGTGCTTGGAAAGCATTAATATTTAAAATTTAGTATTAATGCTCCTAAGGCATGCATTAAATTGGACCCTTGTTAATTCCATAAATAACGGCATAGAAGATATTGAGGATAATTAAAAACTAAGTGTAGAATCAAGAAAATTATCTTTATATTTTTATTTTGTGTTATCTGACAAAAAAGACAAGTAAAAATATTTATGAGGAATAAATCCTTATGGTTATTGATTCTTATTTAATTAGAAGGAAATCATTTTAATTAAAACTATTTAAATGCATTGTACTCTACAGTAAGGTTTTCATCTATCTAGCTCATTTATAACAAATGTTCCAAAGAGCTGTATACTGTTTGTATCTTAAAAGATATATATCTATACGCAAGGAGAAAGAAAAGGAATACAATTAAGATAAGATATAAAAATTATAGTTGCCTATATGATTAAATTTCCTATTAATTATGGCACAAAAAGGTTAGTATGAGGTTGTATAGTTAATAAAACCTTCACAGCAAAAACTTAAGTAGTTTTTCTTAGTCTTCATAGCTCAGTGCTAATGATGATAACTTTGTTCCAGATAAAATATAGTTGTTTTTACATTTGAAATATGTATTTTAAAATATTGTAATCTTAATGCACTATTAAAATAAGTTACTTTCCACATAGGATCCAGGAATTAGGAGTGTACTTGGTGAAATATATCCTAGCATATCTAGAGCAAGATTTCCCTAGAGAACCAAATAAATTTTCTGAAAAGATGTCACACTCCCATGTTGTCTCCACGTTCTTGATTTTCTCTGTTGTCTAAAAATCCTTATAGAGAAAGTCATCAATGTGGCTGAATAGATACTCCAGTACTTCCTCTTCCCATCTTCACCTCCTCCCACGTTGATAAAGCAGACATGCAGGGAGATGTTGTGCCTCCCGTATCTCTGTCCCTGGTTCTGGTTCTGGTGGAAGGGAAAATAGTCCTTAATGTATGTAAATAGAAGCTAAACTCCCTTTATTTGCAAATCATGTGAAAATGGCTTTTGAATGAAGGCCAAAATGAGATAGAGATGACTTTCTGACAGAACTTCTTCATTTGCACTGTTTGAAAAACATTGCTTTGCAAAAAATTCAGAAGTGACACCAATAAATGAGACTTCAGAAGCCACCTGAAACTCCTCTTTCTCATGAACACTGACTGCCTTTTGGTCATTTAGAAGTACATCTTCAGTTATATGATACAAATTATCTGATTATACTGGTTTTTCTAACAGTATAAAATAAATTTCTCAGTCAATAGACTGAATCTAAAATATTGTAGAAGTCAATTTTGAATACTAGTGATCTGCTTGAGCAGTAGGTCATCCTCTCTTTATAACAGTGTTAGGTCAATGTACTAAATAGTTAGAATTGCTAATGTTAAAAAAAAAAAAACACTAACCAGAACTAAAAAATTATAATACAGTAAGAATGAAGATACACAGGTTTTTAATTTTTTTTAGGTTTTTAATTTTTTAAAAAAGATTTTATTCATGTATTTGAAAGACAGAGAGAGAGAGAACAAACAGGGGGAGGGTAGAGGGAGAAAGACTCCCTGCTGAGTGCAGAGCCCAATGTGGAGCCCAATGTGGGGCTCAACCCCAGGACCCCGAGATCATGACCTGCACCAAAATCACGTCTGATGTTTAACTGATTGAGCCACTCAGGGACCCCTGAAGATAAACAGTTTATAATGTTAGTCTTTCACATTTTTTTTTATCTTGGAAAGAACACTTCAGAATTCTCCACTGGGCTGCTTGTGTGGCTCAGTGGCTGAGGGTCTGCCTTTGGCTCAAGTCGTGATCCCAAAGTCCTGGGATCAAGTCTCGCATCGGGGTCCCCGCAGGGAGCCTGGTTCTCCCTCTGCCTATGTCTTGCCTCTCTCTGTGTGTCTCTCATGAATAAATAAATAAAATCTAAAAAAAAAAAAAGAATCCTCCATTAAAATCTCATTATTAATTACAAAAGGATTGTAGATGGATAACATAGCAAAAGGATCATATCTTTCACAGACATGTAGAACAAATGAAAACCATGGTTTCCATTTCTGTATTCTTCACTACATAAACATGCAGAAAAATCCACATTTGTTTTACTTAGTTAAAAAAAAAAGTCACAAGAAAAAAAATTCTGTGAAAGTCTATAATAAGTGTTGATTAAACATAAAGGAATAATTGATGTTATTCCCATTTCTTGTAGGTACAACCAGCTTAGTGCCAAAGACATTATCTACAAAGTGACCGGCAGTATTGTGGTATGTATCAAAAATTTCTTGGAGAAATCGAGAAACAACTACTGCAAACCTTATATACTGAAGTGGTATTTGGTTTTGGAGTTTTAACATTTCAGGACACGAATGTGAGGAGCAGGAGAAAGAGAGACAGATGGACAGAGAGAGGGAGAGAAACAGAGTGAGAGACAGAGAGGGGGTGGGAGCTTGGAGAGAGAAAGAGAGAGATGAGAGGTCCAGGAGGTTAATTTCATTTTTCAATCTTGAGGAATTAATGCCATCATTTCTCTCAACAGTGTCTATTTTGACCACAGTTAAACATGGAAGTGACTCATATGCTCTGTTTGCCCCCACAGTCTTATCACCACTCTATGCTGTGCCTTTCTTTTAAAAATCTCATATTTTCCTGGCTTTCTCTTTTATTCTATCCTAAAATTGCCCAGTTCTTCCTAAGCTCCACTCAACTTCTATCCCGGTTTCTCTCAGGGTGATTTGAAACATTCAATAAGCCCCTAAAGACTCTTGGTTGTTTTTTTGCGTGTGTTTGTTTGTTTTTTGTCTTTTTTTTTTTTTTTTTTTTTTTTTACATTTCACAGTATGGCTATTTCAGATCTCACATAAGAAGCAGTAAGAGAGAGTTTGTTGCTTTCCTCCTAATCCTTGATCCACATTTCTGCTTACAGTAATACTTCTGAGATGCAAAATTACTTTATCCCGACCAATATTGGGATAAATTCTAAACTTCTTAGGATGACTTTGGAGACTTTGAAATGACCTTGAAGTCATTCACTCAACCAGTACTTTTTAAGCACCTACTACGCCTAGTTGCTGTTCCTAGTACTTGAGAAACATCAGTGAACAAAACAGGGAAGGGTCCCTGCCCTCATGAAGATGACATTCTGGTGGTAGGAGAGAGATAATAAATGATAAATATAATATGTAAGTGACTTACCCAACATATTAGAAGAATATAGATGCTATAGGAAAAAAAGTAGATCAGAAATTCTGGGAGTGGCTGAGGCAGGTTACGTACCCATGGCATGGTCAGGGTCAGCCTTACGAGATTTGAGTGTGTGTCACCACCACATAAACTCTAACTTCCCACCATACTTTACTCTCTTCCTTTTCACAAATAGCCCTTGTTCTTTCACTTGTTAGTACTTTGGTTTAACACAAAATATCCAATTTTTATGGGAGCCCTTTCTTTGCCCGGCCCATTTCTACTTCTGATTCCACATTCTGCTACAGCATCATTCCCTCCCCCAGTCTATCCCTGACGACCCCTCTACTCCCAGATAAGAGTTGATTATCCCTCTTCTTTATTCATCTTTATCACACACTTTTATATTTATGATTGTTATTATTATCTGCTAGGTTATGCCGCAGCAACAAACTTCCCTAAGTTTTAGTGGTCTATTTCTCATGCATCACATGTTGGTTGCAGCAACTGTAGGAAAAACTGCGGCTCTGATTCATGAATTCCCTCTGTTCCAGGGGTAATCTACTTCTGGGCCATGTCTTTTTCATGGCAGAAAGGAAAAAGCATAGTCGAACCAGGCAATGCTTCTTCAAACTTTTTAGGGATGGCACATATCACGTATGCTCACATTCTCAAAGTCGATGGGGTGGAAAAGATTCCTAGAGAGAGTCTCTGCAGGTCATGTGACAATGGTTGGGTCCTAGGGTCCTTTTTATAGAAGCAGTAATTGTGAGCTATACTGTCTACCCCACTTGTGTATCTCACACAGTGGGGCTCTGTGTACCCTGTGTTCAAGTTCCGTGGCTTTTATCACCAGTATATTTTCTAGCACACCAACGCAACTTGGCAAAATTTCTTGAGAAATGAAATCAGGAAAAAAAAAAAAAAAAAGAAAAAAAGGACAGGAGAGAACAGTTAGTGTCATTGTACCAGGCACCGCCACACTTTATTACTTTGTGTTATAGACTAGGCAAATGAGACTCCCAAGTAAAATAATTTGTGCATAGCAACAGTTCTGAAATGAGAAATACAGCCCGTGTGACTCTACAGCTGCTTCCTGCTTCACCACCCTGCGCTTGTAGACGTCTATAAGCTACAGCTCTTATACAGTGATTTCTTAATATGAACATAAAGAAAAGAGACAGATATGATAGTGCTTTGAATGGTGATTCTATTTCTGCACCATATCTTGCAGTTTCACCTATTCTTATCATACCTCCCACCATTTTTCTATTTCAGGCATTTGTTACATCCCATTTAGAGTTCCATAATAACCTCTTAATTATTCTCCTCTCTCTAGGTTCCATTCTACACCCAAATACTGTTCCCAAAGCATATCTTGTATCATGTCACTCTTCTCTTTAAAACTGTTTCACGGTTTCTAATGATCTGTACTACAAACTTGAGTTTGTGCTCTTAATCTACACTGTCTCACTGTTCTTCTGCAAATCCCTCTGCTGAACTGGTGACATGTTTAATCTTCACTTTTACAAATATAAACTTTGCTTTCTCAGCTCACTCCACCTGGAATAACCCTCCTTTTGCCTTCATTTATAGAAATGTTTTTCAACTTGAAGGCAAATGCTGTTCATTCAATTAATATTGCTCAGGTCCTCACTGGAAAGAGATCTTTCCTTCCTGTATCCGCGGTGCTTTGTAGCTGTAAGACAACTGGAGTTATTAAGAATGTTGAGAGTGGATGTTGATATGAAAACTATCTTCAGATATTTGAAGGATGGTCAACTGGAAGATGGATAAGCTTACTCTCTGAAGCTCTAAAGGGAAGAACACAGACACGCGGATACATGATGGGGAATAGGTTGTATCATCTTCAGTATCAGCCTCAAGAAAGAGTAAATTCTTTTTTTTTTTTTTTTGAAACTAAATGTTACAATTTATTCCGTCTTCATGATTACAGACATTGCAGGGGAGGGCGGGTACACAAGGCAAATAAAACAGACTCTTGTCCCATTTAACCAAATGCAGCGTTTTGGCAGTTTTATGATAATATAGATAGACCTAATTGACTTGGGCTGAAAGCTGGGAACAGCAAATCTCTGCAATTTAGGATCTTATTCCATTGTTACTCCAAAGATCTTAATTCCTAAACTATACTATGAGCTCTGAAATGGTGTGTGCTGCAACATTCTTCAAGCTTTCACACCTTACTCAGAAATCTGACACCTTTTAAGGCAAGGCACCCTTAAGGCTGTCTTCCTCTTGGCTAACCCAGTCCACCAGCAATCTTAAAAATTGTTATATAAAAATAAAACCATACCCCAAGCATTGATTAAAACCGTTGTGCTGGAATCCCTTTTCAGAGCCTTAGCTCCCTGAGAGAAGAGAGATCCAGTTGCTTCCATGAATAATAACCCTAGTACAATCTACCTAATGCCCTTTGAAGCAAACTCAAAAGGCCAGGCAACCCTGATCATCCTGACAAGATTATCAGTATTTACACACAAAGGATATTTAAAGCTGATCCTAGACCAAGTATTGGAACCATAATCCCAAGAAATCATTCAGTTTTAGCAGGTGAGGTTCCCGCAAGGTGCCATAGCACAAGTGAGAAGTCGTCTCAAAGCAAAGAGTGATGGTTCATCATCTTTTACAAGTGAGAGGAAATCAAGGAGGAAAGAAAATTCCCTCCTAAACTCCTCATCAAATCGATGGCTATTTTCACAGCCTTAATTGATGAAATCCAGTGTCCTCAATTTCCTGATTGGAGGAGTCCATTTTCAAGGCGACTGTCAAGTTCAAGAAGAGCTTTCAGGCTTTTCTTTGCCATGGGCCATGAATTCCAGTCCTTCAATGGGAATCTCCTTTTCCTTTATTGCTTTCTGAATACACTGCTGATAGCATTTGAAGAGGTCGGTGCAGGGGTTTCCAGAGCCATCCCCCTCAAGGAGCTTCTTGGCAAACCAACTATTGAAGCACTGGTTGGTTGCGCTTCGTGTCAGTGCAGGCCTCCCCTACGCTATTCATGCCCTAATTCTTTTCTCAAAGGAAGCGTTGAAGCAAAATCTGGATGCTCCTTGATTGTGGATATTATAGGATTTATGACTCAAGCATCATCGTTTATCTTATATTAGTTTCTGCCCATGGCGTTTTTTTCTACCAGACTTGTTTGGTCTTATTTATATTTGTGCCTCTCGTCATATTTTTTTGGATTGGCTTTGTTATGCAAAAGGGGTATGGTTACACATACCACATGGTATAGCTATAAAAATATTTTTTTTAAAAAAGAAAAACTTTCGAGCAAAAAAAGGAGAGTGCCTATCATCCTCCAAATTTTCGCAATCCCAATAGAGGTAGGTTTTAGATTGGGCCTAGCTTGGCTGCATGGACCCAGCTAAAGGGGCCTTGGGGATAGAAGTGTTCAAGTGTAAATTCCCTGCTAGAGGAATTGGCCTCACTAGGAAAAGGAGGAGCCTCTGGATCTCAGCCTCCAATATCAACCTACTCACTGAACGAATTCCTTGCTAAGTTATCAAAAGGGAGGGACAGATGAACATAGGGGAAGGGAAGGAAAAATAAAATAAGATGAAAACAGAGAGGGGGGCAAGCCATAAGAGACTGACTATAGGGAACAAACTGAGGATTGTTGGGGGCGGGGGGGAACTGGGTGATGGGCATTAAGGAGGGCATGTAATGTAATGAGCACTGGGGGTTATATACAACTGATGAATCACTGAATTCTACCTCTGAAACTAATAATAGAGTATATGTTAATTAAATTGAATTTAAATAAACATTTTTTTTTAAAAGGGAGGGAATGAATCACCAAGACACTCAGTTCTATTTCTTCTTATGCTCATAATGCCTTTGGCATGAAGACAAGTACTCCCTAAAAGTGGTAATAAAAGAAAAAGAAGGTAAATGGATCTCTACCATATTCATATATTTATTTGGCACAAGAAGAGAGTAGAAAATGGAAAGAAATCTTTGAACTTTTGTATCCAGTTAGAAACTAATAATTCATGTGCCCGGTGGAAAGTGTGCCAATTCATCATCCATTGTAGGAAATGCAAACATATGCAAGTGCCTGCGTGGCTCATTCAGTTAAGCATCTGACTTTTGGTTTTGGCTCAGGTCATGATCTCAGGGTTGTAAGACCAGTCCCAGCACAGGGCTTAGCACTGGGCATGGAGTCTGCTTAAGATTCTCTCTCCCCCTCTCCCTCTGCTCCTCTCCTTCTCTCTCTCTCTCAAAACCAAACCAAAACCAAACCAAACCAAACCAAACCAACCAACCAAACAAACAAACAGAAAACAAAATGCAAACCAATGACTACCTCACCACTGGGAAAAAGGAAATGTGAAAGACTGGGAAGAAGGGCATGACCCACATATCTGGGATGACTGAGGACTGGGCAAGTCAGATGCCAAAAACCCAGCAGGAACAGAGGAATAGAAACAGAAAGCTAGGAGAGGGTTGGGGGCAAGAACAGGCTGGTCAGCACTGATCAAGGCTACATCAGGGATGGAGCCTGAACATATTTTGCCAACTGAAAGAAGTCATACACAAAAGGCCACAGATTGCGTGATTCCATACATGTGACATACCCACCATATGTAAATCCACTGAGGCAAAAAAGCAGACCAGTTGTTGCCAGGGGCTGGGGAGAGGGGAGAGTGGGGAGTAACTGCCTAAATGGGTATGGATATGCCAAACACCTTAAATGCGATGAATATGTCTTGGAACAAGATAGAGGGGACAGTTGTACAACATTGTGAATGTACTAAATAGCAATGGGTTGTACACTTTAAAAAATGGCTAATGGTTAACTTTATGTGACCCTTGTAAGATTTTACCTCGATTACAGAAAAGAACAGACTAGTTGAGACCACTCTGGGAGGAATGGAATTTTAATTGTTCTTTCTTTCTTTATTTTTTTTCCTTCACTTGTCCAAGATTACAGCTTCTTATTTCGGCCAAATTTAGGTCATATACCTTCCTTCTCATTGTATGGAGGCAATGTAAGAAAGTATCCTCCCCTGAGGCTTCCTAGTGGGAGGCAGGCCCAGGAATTTCATGGACCACCAAGATTACAGAAGAGGAGGAAGATGTAATTTTCCGAAAGTAATAGCGATGCTGTTAGGAAGGGGCAGCGGATATTGGGCATATACAATACCCTAAAAACTCTCTATTGGAAGCCAAAAAAAAAAAAAAAAATCTGTAATCAAGCATAAAACAACCTCTGTAAGGAAAACTAGTAAGATGTCTTGAAGAATTAGAATCCTCAGATATATTTACTACTATTTTTAGAATTCAACCTTTTAAAATATATGTGGTTGCTTTGTATGTAAAACAAATGCTTTGGAATATACAAATAGTTAAAATAAAACTCTTTTCCCTTTGAGGGCATATTGTGCAGAATTCGGAGGATAAATAGAACTGGCATACAGGCCCTTTGAAGTCCACTGGAATGCAACACATATTTTGAAAACAGTATGGGAGAAGACACAGCACAACTAGTTCTCCGCTTTTCATTAATCAGAGTTCTTAGGATTCTTTGTGGGATTGCGTTTTTGTTAAAACTTGGGAATTTAGATGAATTTCCTTGAAGTGTTTGAAGAGGAATTCTTGAAACACAATAATAAATTGACACTTGATTTTTAGAACGCAAGGGGTATAAGGAATGTACTTGCAGTTCATGGCTGGGTCTGTTCCTCTATCCAGTACGTACAGTGTGCAGTGTGATACTTGTTCTCTGGGGCAGCTGAGAAGAGTTGCGCTGGAGGAAGCATTTAAACATTGTGCAAAATTGAACATGATCAGACCAACATGGTTGTCTGATGTATTAAGGAAAAAGCTTAGTCAAAATTCCTCTTTGTGATGGTTTTTATCGCAATGGGAATTTACCTGAAACACAGATGACCTGAATGGTACATTTTTTACCCTAATAAAATACCAGGCAAATATTCATTCAAACAGGGAAGGAATGAACTTCAATACAATTTCTGCTTTCTTTCTTTTTCTTTCTTTTTTTTCTTCTTTCTTTCTTTCTTTCTTTCTTTCTTTCTTTCTTTCTTTTTCTTTCTTTCTTTTCTTTCTTCTTTCTTTTACTGGCATACAGGTCAGAAAATGTATAGGCTTGGATATAATATAACAAAAGAGAAAGATCACTGGGTACGGATTCCAAAGACTTGGATTTAAATTCTGGGTACCACTCTCTTTGTGAGGCCGGGCAGGCCATTTGAATTCTCTTTAACTTAGTTTCCTGCCTTACAGTGATGTTGTGGAGGGTATCAAACAAATGTCATCTATGATATATTTTCTTCTTTTATTTGATGGAATCTTTCTCAAGAGACAGCTACATTTTCTCACAATACTGCTCATGGTTTTAATGCTATTTGAGATAAAACAAAGGACTACAGAAGCTGGTTAATGCCCCAAGTTACCAATTCTAAGAATAGTCTTATCTGTAAAAACCTGTCTTCCCATTGGCAAGTCACATATTTGTTTCCGTGGTGGGGGAGTAGGCAAATCAGACTGAGGATGCCTCTTCCTGCCGATCTTCAGCTCTCATATTCTCCTCACCATACACTTTAGTCACAGTGAGTTTATTTAACATTGGGTCTTAATTCTAGCCAAGCCATCCTCAGTTACCCAGTCTCTGATATGAAAATAAATAAAAACCAGGACAGAGAAGCAGCATGAAATCTGTAGGTCACAGCGTACAATAGTAGGACGGTGGATATGGAATTGGTTGATATTAAATACTAACAGATGGAAGGTGGTGAGCATTCACTTATTCTATGGGATGGTGAGAAATGGGGTGGGAAATAGCAGGTGTGTGTGCAGTGGAGGGAAGGAAAGAACGATGAAGGAGAACAGAGAGTCTGGCTGAAGGTGAGGAATGGGAGGACAAACAGTATCTGTATCTAAGCACAATTGGGTGTACTTAGATTCTATTTTAGATTATGTCAAATAACACTTTTCCCCATGTAGCTGTTGGGAACTGACATTTAATTAGTGAATGACAAGCGTGAAATAGCAAGGTGACATGGAACCACTTAAGAATAAAGCGATCATGATTTCTCTTGCAGTTTATACCTGCAAAAGTATTGTACTGTCCTTTATTAAACCTTCACAATATTACTGTGAGAAAGATAAAAAACAAGAACTAGCTGTTCACTCTTCCTTGTGGACTAAACAAAAGGAATTTGGTTTAAATTGTAGTCAAGTAAAAACGTCTTGGCTAAAAAGCCCATATCTGTGCTAAAAAGGTATTTCTTAAATGAGCTACCCATTTTAGTCAATAGCTATGGAATTTACTAAGTTTCACTTTTATGACACTTGAAGCCAGGGTAATTACATTGGAAGACATACACATAGAAGGCAAAGTCAGCTTTCTACATGGGATCCTTAATACTCCTGTGCCCTCAAATTTTCTCCCAAAGGGCTGTCACATTTCCTGAAATTTTCACATTACTGGCTCTTTGAGAGGAGTCGCTGAGGACCTCTGCAATGGCAAAGAGTATATGCATTGCACCATACATTAATTTTAACCATTTACATTCACTTAGATAATTTTCTCAAAAATAATTCCCAATTCTCTGGAAAAACTCCAAGAAGATGGAAAATGGGACATAATTTTCAACAGACTAGGAAGGTGACTCAAGAATCATTTAAGACAATAGTTACTGGCAGCAATTCCCTGGTGGTGGCTTGTGAACATGCAGATCCCTTAGTGAAGGAGGCCAGCCATTGTGACAACACAAGCCCCATCTAAAAATTGATTATTCATTCAACAAACATTTATGGAACCCATATAATAATGCAACAGGCACTGTTCTTGGTACTGGGGCTAGAGAGTTAATAAACAGACAAAAATCCCTGTCCTCAAGGACCTTAAATTCTAATGGGAAACACAGACAATATACAGTGAGAAGTGAAAAGGATGTGTAGCGTGTTAAATGTTGATATGTGCTCAGGAGGAAGCTGGGGAATGAGCCATCAGATACCTGGGCAGAAGATCCTTCAAACAGAAGAAATAGCCAAAGGCACTGGACAAGCTCATGGGGATAAAAGGAAGGAAACATTCCAGAAGGAAAGATAAAACACTGACATTGCTTCCTCAATTGTTTTGTTTAATGTCAGTCTTGCCTCTTCGAATGAGCACGCAGACATCAGTCCCTGTGCCGTCTGTCTTCCCACTCACTTATCACCCAGCCCTTCCATGCTTTACTCAAAGTATCGTTCCCTACTGGCAATCTTCTAGAAATCTCGTTTCTTCTCAGCCCACATCTTCATCTCCCTCTATCACCATTGACTCTTCATTTCTCTATCTCGGGAGGTTGATTCCTCCATCAACTCTTGTGACTCTACTATTGTTTCTCCAGCATCCTTGGTTTCCAGATCCCTTACTCTTCCAGCAGAATCAGTCTCTACCTGCCAGCTTCGTGATCAGCCCTGTCACCTTCTCCTTAGATGAGGTCTTCATCTATCACCTGGTTTATGGTAAATAGTTTCCTAAATACCGACTCATACTTCCATTCTCTCTACAGCCGGTCCTAGCCCTCCTCCCCATGTACCCACGCTGGGCACTGGATGCATATGCTCGTATGTGTGTGGGGTGGAGGACCAGGTCAGGACCCCAGAACTGCTTCCTGTTGCCACATGGTGCTGCGCTCAGGCCTGGCCCTCCTCTGGCCAAGTAACGTTTCTTTCCAGCACAGTATCCTCCAAGCTGCTCCAGATCTTGGACTCAGTGACTTACAGGGAAGGAAATCTCATTTTCTTCTGGAAGTTTAGAACTCTGTTCTCAGCTTTGTCGGCATTTCCAGCATGCTGGCTGACCTCAGGAATGTCGAGTTAGGGTTAGTGCCAGAATCTGATACCTACCTGGGTACAAACCCCTCAGAGGAAAGTAGGTAAAACTTTTCTAAATATTTGAGGGTTTTAGAAAAAAAACTTTTCTAAATATTTGAGAGTTTTAGAAAAAAAAAAAACCTCTAAAAGTTTTTTCTAAAACTCTCAAATATTTTTCTCTAGATAGTGGGTTTGTTTGCCTGCTTTACCAAGGGAGAATGCCCTTAGGGATTCCATGGTAATTTGTCTTCCCAGGCGAAGTCTAGGTAGGCGGACTTGTTCAAGGATGCAAAGGGCATTCTGTGGCAAAGCTCTCAGTTGAGAAAGTGAGAGAAGCATCCTCTCTTCTCCCACTCAAACATGCAAATTTCATGTCTCATAGTGTGTCCAGCCTCACAAGAATAAAAATAAGAATTGTCCTAAGTTCTTAAGGAGTTTACAATCTAGTTGAGAAGTCTAGGGTTAACTTACCATAAGGGGGAGGATATCTGGGATCCATGGTGGCTCAGCAGTTGAGCGCCTGCCTTTGGTCAGGGGCATGGTCCTGGAGTCCCGGGATCGAGTCCCACATCGGGCTTTCTGCATGGGGCCTCCTTCTCCTTCTGCTTGTGTCTCTACCTTTCTCTCTCTCTCTCTCATGAATAAATAAAGAAAATATTTTTTTTTAAAAGGGGGAGGATATCTCTTTGGAGTCTTTAGCCAACACTCCCAGGTATTGCTGAGGTTATGGCTGTACAGCAACTAAAAGAAGATGACGTATTAAGTTTCAGAGTTATAAACTATGTGACAGTCCATTCAAGTGGAAACATTCAAATAAATAGTAAAGATAAATGAGGCATGGGTGATTTCTTTGGATTTGAAATGCAGATTAGGGTGTTATCTCTACAGTGATGAGAGAAAAGTAGAAGGAATGTCCTGAAGGAAATTAGTTCTAGGTAAAGATTATACTGCATGAAGTTTTGATGTGTAAAAATAGTAATAATAAAAATTAATACTAATAAAAAATAATAAAAATATTTACTCCCCTGAAGTTACTCCCCTGAAGTCCCCAACCTCTCAACAATCTCATGGGGTAGATGGTATTATAATCTTTATTTTACAAATGAAATTCACAGTACAAGTGTTACTCTTCCAACATCATATAGTCGAGATCAAATTGGAACCTAGAAATTTGAACTTCAGAGATTATGCATTGAAGAAGAGGAACAATTGGTTGCTTCTGCAATTTTGTATATTGTTGTATATTGTGAATTTGTTTTACGTATGTATCTGTGAATGTGAATATATACATATATACGTATATACGCATATATACTTGTTTAGTTCTGCTTCAGATCCTTTAACTAATCTTGTCCCTACTCGGGGGAAATTTTAGGATCCTAGGCTCACAGCACAGGGTCTCACGTTGTTGTCTATTCTTGATTCATTCAAGTGTTATACCTAATTTTAGGGACTGAGCTTTGGCCTTGTGATTCACTCCCAGGACCTTTTTATCCAGCTGTATTTCCACTTTGGTCACATGGATAGCATTCCCCTTCTGAATGCTATTCTGTCTTCCAAATGCTATTCTGCTATGAAATTAAATATTCAAGCTGTGTGAACTTGAATAGTTGAATCTTCCAAGTATTTGAATTCACATATGGCTCAGCTTGATTTACCTCTCTCCCACCTGAAAGCCGAAGTTCAAGACACTTTTCAGATGGTAATATCTACTGGCCCTGGTAATTGATTGCACCAGGGGTGAGGAAGTACTATCTACATTGCTACTATCATTTTCTCTCTAGCTAGATAGATGGGGTATTGGACATGAGCCTGCTGTACATTTCTGGCCTGAATCATTGAAAGAACGCTGATGCCTCCATATGGGATATGGAAGGAATTAATAATTGAAGATGAGGCCATGAAAATAATTAAGAATGAACCCAGTCTGATGGTTAGCTGGCTGCTGGTGCCATCGACTAAAATAGAAAATCTGGGAGAGAAAAATGTTTGAGGAAAGCGTAGTAAGTTATAAACATAACATAGATTTGGACACAGAAAGCTTAAAATGCCTTTGAGATTGAAGGTAAATATACAACTTTTGAGTCTAGAAGAGCGTTAGCATTAGAAAGATACAGGAGTTATCCAAATACGATTTCACGTGTCTACAGTGGCAGAGCCACTGAATGGCTTGGGGAGAGAAAAGTGTTAATTCTTAACCATATTTTAAATTCTATCTTAAATAAAAAAAAATGATCATTTTTCATGTGAAAGGTCCATACTTTCTTACATTTATATGAAGGCCAAATAACATTTTATAAAATATTGATATTTTATAAAATTGATATTTTATTAACTATTTTATAGTCCATAAAATACAGAGCAGTGTATTTGCTCTGGATAGTCAATAAAATAGAGAGCAGTGTATTTGCTTTGTAAATGTAGCTTCAACACAAGAGCCCTGGCTTAACTAGATTTCTGCCCTAAGCCCCCACATATGTAGAATTTTGAAGCCACCATTGTATGTCTAATGTATACATTTCTGGACTCTACCTTCATTAATATATTCAAGACTTTGCTGGATACAAATTCAGTACGTTTTAAGAGGAAAAATCTAAATTTTTTTTTTGAGATTTTATTTATTTATTCCCGAGAGACACAGTGAGAGAGGCAAAGACATAGATAGGCAGGGGGAGAAGCAGGCTCCCTGTGGGAAGCCTGATGCGAGACTTGATCCCAACCTTGAGGTCATGACCTGAGCCAAAGGTGGACTCTCAACCACTGAGCCACCCAGGTGTCCTGAGGAAGTTCTACTTTTATTTACTGTTGGACTATGTATATGATAACTAATTTTGCCCTAAAATCACAGGGTCAATAGAACAGAAGGGAAGTAAAACATTATGTGTTTCTGAAACTCAATCTTATGTCCACCATTTGCAGTAATGTTAGAATTTATAAAATGTCAATTTAAAAATATCTACAGATGATAATTTTAATACTTTATTTACCAGTTAATCAAATACAATTTATGTATTTAGTCATGACATGCTTACTAAGTAAGGTAGTTTTACTATCTGCCTCATTTCCATTTATATCGCATTATTTTGTATTCAATAAGGTGACTTTCAAATAAAAATTAGACCAGGGGTTAAGAGAAAGGAGACTCTTTATGAGTGGAGAATGATTATATATTAAATTTTCAGAATAGTATTTTGTAAAATTCTCCTAAAATGCTATGAAATTAAGGAATAATTAGTATGTAACTTCTTTCTTAGAAACTTCAAAATATCTATTGAACATTCAATTAAGTCTCAGTGATCACTGAAAGCGTAATTTCAATAATAAGCATTGTGCCAAAATATCCTTTTCTACCTATAATCTTTCAACTAACTTTCCTGTACATATATTTGGTCATAATCTTCAGCAACTTTCTTCTTATGGAATGCTGCCAATGGGACCCTTTACACAGCCGGATAGGTGGGACACTAGTATAAGGATTAGTCCTGATTTTACTATGAAATGTTTGACTTCCATCATTTGGAAAATTATTTTTACACTACTTAGTGGTTATAACTCTTCTTCTAAGATGTATTTGCCCTTATACATCTTTTTTTCAATAATATGTTTGTGTGTTGCTTGCCTGAAGGGAGTTCATCTTTTCATTTTTGGTAACACCTGGTACAATTCTTAGCGTGTAACAGGAGCTTTATTTTAAGTGTGAACTAGTGGAAGAGGTTTTTTTTTCCATATTTATTGAGTATGATTCATGATTCTCAAGTTATCTTGTTGCCGTTGTTCTGTATTCTCTGGTGTTACAAAAACGTACCCACTTTAGAAAAGAACCACTGGCTATGCATTTTTAAACTGAGCCACCCCTAAGAATATTTTAACGAATATTCCTTTTTTCCTTTTAGATTCAGCTCAAATGTTATCTCTTCTGGGAAGCATAATTTTTAAGTCAGAATCAATCATTCACCTTTAGCTACTAGGCAAATGTGTAATGGGATCTATATGTTGAATATTATTAATGTGGCTTATCCTTTTTGCCTTTGTGAGTTCTAGTCCATTGAAGAGATCTTTCTGCTTCGATGTAGGTTAAGATTTCTTCCAAAAGGAATGAAAAGAAAAAGACAGAAGTAATAATTAGTATTCAAGAGTAGACGTACATCAAGGCACTAGCCTTGATTTCAGTGATTGAGAATTGGACTTTCCAAATTCCATTATGTCTATTGTTAGCACAGTCTTAGGGACCTAGTCCATAGATTTTTACATACATTTTCTAGATAGGAAGAGGACGCAGAAAAAAAGTCCCTTTCTAATCCTAAGGAAATGTAACAAGAAAAGAGAGAATGGGAGAATATGATGAACAGATATATCCCTTCTATGAGTAAAGATATCACTATGTCGAGCAAGACTTTGCCTGATTGAGACTCTGGGTAGAGGGCCTCTCATACTTTTTCTTGTACCATCCTGCCTGGGGCTCAGCCATAATAGAGTAATTTTGAAGGCATTGCCTGAAATTTTATTTTTCCAATTCACTCTTACCCTTTCCTGTGTATTATAGGCCCCCTGGGTAGCTAAGAATCTGATTGGCAACTTGCCAACACTTGGCAGTGTGATGTATTTCTATGAGTGGACCACCTAGGCTGGTACTGAATGGGATACTCAGTTTAGTGTTTATAGCAGCAATATGAGCAAAAGTGAGGCTGAACCTGCTAGGGGAGCAATCTGCACATTGGAGAAGTCAAAAGAATGATTCACCAGTTTCTTGCTCAGATTTCAGCATGGGGGGACCATAGAGTATCCAGAAACTAGGAAATTAAGGAGCACCACTAGGAGCTGGGGAAGTCAGGCAACCATACCAAAGGAATGCCCCACCCCTGCCACCCCTGCTCTATACACAGACATCATGTTGGAGAAGAACCTGGGAGGTGGTACAGAGAGTAAGAAATCTGAGAGACTAAAACGTTTCCCAGGCTTGCTGAATATTACCCAAACACATTATTTCAATTGCCATTTTGGCCTAAGTATTAAAATGGATTGGACAATTACTGAATGCTTCTCCCAATAAACCACAGATGGGGCCTCTTGAAAACCAGATCAGCTATAGACAAAAATAAAGAAACTGTATATTCTATAGGAATTAAATTTTGTGACCCATCTTCATATCTTTATTAAAGTAAAAATTTATTCCTCCCATATATTTGTGCACTATTAGTTCTTTTCAATTCTTTTATAGACAATGATATATGTACCTGTCTCTGAATTAGTCTGCTAGAACTGCCCTAAAAGGATACTATAGACTGGGTGGCTTAAATAATAGAAATTTATTTTTGCACAGTTATGGAGGCTGGAAGTCCAAGATCAAGGTGTCAGCAGGGTCGGTGTCTACCGAGACCCCTCTTTTTGGTTTTTAGATGGCTGTTTCTCACTGTATTTTCATAGGATCTTTTCTCTCTGCATGTGCATTCTGAGTGCCCTTTGCTCTTCTTATAAGGACACCAATATTACTGGATAGGACCACTCTTGTGACCTCAACTAATCTTAATTGCCTCCTTAAAGACTCTATCTCCAAACACAGTCACATTGAGCATTAGGGCTTCAACATATAAATTTGTAGGGGGCATAATTCAGTCTCTGGTGTCTCTATCACGGTATCAGTTATCCGAAAACAGATACCTTGTCATTATATCCCTAATCCCTAGCAAGATGACTGACAAATAGTCAGTGCTTAATAAATGATGAGTAGTAGATGCAAAGGAAAGTAATACGTGCACAATGTAGTATAATGTGGTGAATAAAGGCAGACTTTTGAGACTTGTGTTCAAGTTCCAGCTATACCTCTTATCCAGACCCAGTTTCTAAATCTGTAAAATAGGCATAATAGTACCTCTCTTTGTTAATTATTAGAAGATTAAATGCATGTCTAGTAAATTATACGTGTTCCATAAATGTCAATTATGATTGTTGACATTTAACTGCTTCGTTTGATCAACCTGCTTGCACTTGCATATCAGCTAAAGCCAACACCTCCCCTGTCTGACTAGCAGGGTCAGAGCACCCCGGGTTACCATCAAGGGCTGCAGGCATGGCAGGAAAGTGAGCATGTCACAGAGACATCATCCCAGGCACTTGTTCTCTAGGGATTGTTTCTGTCTGCTTGGGGGTGATATTTTGGCCCTCGGGATGGGTAATATTCTTAGTGTTTTCAGGCAAACTTAGGCTGAATTAATTTTAGAACTGACCCACTTACATATTTTTAAACTTTAGACTACGGCAGCTGAACAGCTAAGTTGGACAATTTACAAACTGTATTATGGCTTATATGGGGCAGGCTACTCTCGAAATAGGACCAAGAGGCTCAAGAGTCCAAGTGAGTGGTTCTTGACAGATTCAAAATATCAATTGAATCCTTAACCCTTTGTCATCTGATGGAAGTCTAGCAGTTTAGAGGGAGGAGGAAGAAAACATGGTTGAGGAATCAAAAACAAAAAATGAAAAATCAAATCTAGACTATCATAGAATAGTTAAATAAATGGAAGTTTGGGCAATTTTCCATTACACTGAACTATAATTATTTGCCAAATTTTTATTTTATTTTAATACCTGGATTAATTTGGTAAACTTGCAGGCCTTTTGAATGCCCAGGAAATGGTATAAGATTTATTCTTAATGGGACAACATTTGTGGAATTCCTCCATGAATCTTAAAATAATCCTTTGAACTACAATTCTCTCCCCTAAACTCCTGATTAGAACTTTGTCTGTATTCCTCAGGTTACTTTTATCATTCAGCGCATTTGGTTTGTTTTACCTCTTCTTCCTCCCTCACCCAGCTGCCTTTCTTGAGATCAAAGGTGGTAACTGCCGTATCTCTATATCTCCTGCAGTGATGTCAGAGTCCTACACATAGTAGGTGCTGAATAAATATTAATGAAATCCAGCGTAACCAGCATGTATTCAGAGTTTACTCCCTGCTTCTTGCTCTCATTCAAGATTCTACTGTAACATTTTCCTACGGAGTTGAACTTGGACTTACAATTTTTTTTCAACACAGTGCTCCAGAGAGCTCCTATCTGCCAGATATGTTTGGTATGAGAACGAAACATCTTTGCTATTTTGGCTCTTCAGTTTCCAGCCAAGATTTTGCCTTGAATTGTAGTCATTCATCTAGGCCCTTATTAAGGATAAATGAAGTGAGGTGTTCTAAAATGAGGTCAAAGCTATCATTGGTGGTTAAAAAATAACTCCTATATTCTATGTGTACTGATAAGAGGTCAGGAACACTATTTTAACATGGGAAAAACAACCAGTTCCTATCAATAGTTGTGACTAAGAAGTGTGAAATAATTACTATCAAGTATTCTGAGTCACCTTAAGTCAAATCAATTGTTTTGATAGTGAAACGTAGGAATAGCCTTGTTTTTGATGGTTTTTATTCAGTTCAGTGTGATAGAATTCCAAGATATTGCCCTACCACTCCCACTGGAAAAATTAGTTTATTGACCACTGTTTTAAAGATAATGGTGTTTTCCTTTAGTCTTTATTTAGTTTAAATTATTTTAAAAGGGGGCACGTGGGTGGCACAGTGGGTTAAGCATACAACTCTTGGTTTGGGCGTAGGCCATGATTTCAGGGTCGTAACACTGAGCCCCATGTCAGGCTCCATGCTCAACCTGGAGTCTGCTTGAGATTCTCTCACTCCCTCTCTCTGTACCCCTCCCCCTCCATGCATATGTGCACTCTGTCTCAAATAAATCTTTATAAAAAGATAAAAATAATTTTGGAATCATTTGACACTATTATACGGTTTCTAAGAGTAGCTACAGACCTTTGCTTCAAAATAAATTATTTCACTCTTTTAAAAATTTGGACAATATTTATCTTGTTAACTTACTTTTATGTGCGTGGAGATCTATTTCTCTTATTGCTTCCTGGGGGAAACAGTTGTGATCATGTGTGCATGGTGAGGGGAGTTAAGAACACTTGGCCACACTCAAGGACATACAGTGGAGGCAGCTCTTTGTGACTAGATTCTACATTCTCTTTTGATCAGAGTTAAGAAGACTACTCTTGTTAAAATTCTAGTCAGGAGAGTCTGTTTGGGGTTAAGTGGAGAAGGCTGCATAAAAGATCAGCTACTTTCCGCATTCTGTGATGCCTTTATACATGTCGACCCTAATGCTACCATTGCTTTGATATAAGAAAGAAAGAAAGACAAAAGATTACCCGGTCAAGAAAGAATAATGAAATCAGAATAAATAAATGCTCATAATCAAATCTGAAAGTAGTAGTATATCTTCAAAGAGCTGCAACTTACATAGAAAGTTCTATCCTTTTTTCTTAGAAGATACATTACACAGTGGAACTATATTAACTACATATCTAATATCACAAAGAACTACTGTATTTAGAAGGAAACTTAAAGATATTAGAATTTCGTCTCAGCAACTAAAGAATAAATTAACTTCATACTAGGATTTATTTATTGGCAAATAGTTTCTTCCTGTCAAAATTCTATCAGGATCTGATTTTCTAAGCTTATTAAAAGTAATAGGTAAATCAATAATAATTTAGTGAACTTCTTTCCACTGCAACCTCCTTCACATAAAATGAATGAAAACATTCCATGTAACCACTTATTGAAAGAGAAAGTCATAATTTATTGACAGAATCAATGTCTCTTGTTTTGCCTGAGTCCTGCTTTTTTTAATCTAAAACAAGGAGATATTATCATGTGGAAATATTTTTATTTAAGTACCTGTATTTTAAAATTAATTGTAAGGCTTTCTATTCAACTAGAGGTAAGTCATAAAAGGGACACTTTATGGCTGCCAACATTTTGTTAATAGTGAATACTGTGGTCAAAAAACCTGAAGTCATACAAATGTTCCTCAGTGTTTATCAATAGTATTGAATTTATATCTGATTATGGGTTACATTTTGATAGCATGTTACTAGTAACAGATCTATATAGTTCTAATACCAAGAAAATGCTTCAAGGATGTGTTCGTAATTACGATGACTTACTATTTATTATCTATCTTGTGTGAGAAACATTTCCAAAATATTTATCAATATGGATTAAAACCATTACTCACTAATGATTGATGGAGAAAATTGCCTAAAACTTTACACTTAACAATGACAAAACAAAACTTGTGTAATTAAAAAATGGAAGCATAAATTCCATTCAAAATGGAAATTTCTAAAAAAGACTTATACAGACCCTTTTCCAAGTGCAGGCTGTTTTTGTTCCTAATGGAGAAATCATGGGATAATAATTCATTTCATTAAAGTATCAGTATCCCACGTCTTTAATCTCCCTTAGAAAAATAACTGAAAACTAAAATCGCAGCATTTCCCAACTTTGTGTTTCTGTAACTGTTGAGAAGAAAAAGGAAAGTACTGCATTGCTTGTAAGCCTAATGAGACATTGGGAGTTTTAATGTGTACTAGTTGTAAAGTTCTATTTGATGATTATGCATGATATTTTTATAATTCTTTAGGTAGGTGAATGAAATGTATAAAAGACCGAAGGACACCAAACGACTTTTGCACATCAACATCCCACTCCCCTATGCCTGACACCCTGCTTTGCTTTAAGTCCCAATTCTATTTTCGGTTCTGTCTTTGTTCTTATGACATATTTCGAACTCCGTATGAAGACCTTACAGGGAGTCCATGCGTGGAGCATGCCTGCCACATGCTGGGCAAATAGAACTCACTGTAATTATCTCTATTTTATAAGGGATGAAACTGAGATGCAGAAAGGTTAAGCCATTTGTGAGAAACCACATATAAGTAAGCATTCTTTGAGATGGAGATAGAAACCTTTAATCAAGAAGAGGTTAAAATGTCACGATTCCAAATCTGAAATAGATGGTCTGAAATGGCAGATTCTTAAGAGAGAATAATTAAAGGAGTTGATGCCTCATTGTCTTTAACGATATTCCTTGCTGTTCCATCAAACCATTGAATAGATAAGAGGTGAGCAATAAGTTTCAAGCTGATCTTTTGTATAGCCAGATAATTTAGACAAAAGCTTATAGGGATGGTGTGGAAAGTAAATTCACCTACCTGGCCTCCAAACTCTAACTTTCAGTAGAGGGTGAATGAGTGACACCAGGACACATGGAGCAGAGTAAAATTACTCTGTATATTCTGGTTTCTTTTCTGAAATTTGCAGTGTCAGGCCACAGACCATGTATGCTATGATAATTGTAATAATTTAGGCCTTGGAAACAGATTGCTATGCTACTCCTGAATTTTAGACTGGACAGATGAACTTTGTTCATATTCTATTTTCACCTCACCTATGCTCAGAAGATTTAACCTATAATTATATAAGATGGTTAATCCTAATTCTTTACTACGGTGGCCATAATTTTCAGTGTTTAAAGGGCAAAAGAAAATATCACCTTCCAAATAGGCTAACACATATCTTTTGACCCCTCTCTCCATGTCGGGAATGTTCTGGATAGGAAACCTTATGAGGCACTTCCCCACTCCAATTTAAATTCTGATGACTCTTGTGGGAAAATGAAATAGGCCATTCCTAAATTTAAAATTTTTGCAACCAGGGGGAAGTAGTGACAGTATGTATTTATCACATCTCCTCTAATGGTTCTAATTCCCTGATATCGGTTTTTAATGGATCATTTCCCTCACATCTTTATATTTTATGTGAAACTATACTTGAATATGATCTAATATTAGTCTACTTGTTCATGGATTCATAACTCTCTTTTCTTTTGTGCTCTACTGTTCTTTAAGGGTTTTTTTTTTCAAGTGAGTCTGTATAACGCATGATACAAATTTATCCTATAGGGCTTCTTATATAAATGAATATTAGCAACTTCAATTATATGAGAACTTTTATGGTGACTGCTAATATATTAAAGCCTGTTTAGTTGTTCTTTTAAAGAGGTTATTCAGAAAGATACAAAACACTCTTTTTTAGACACCATATAGGTGGTGGAGAAATCACCTCCAAGTGAGAATAAGCAGAGGGATGATGATATATCACTGATGTGGGACTCCTTTGTCAATTGAGGAATCACCTTTGGACTTTCTCATTGCCGTGGAGTAATAAAGATCCCAGTGTGATTGCTTGGATAAAGAGGATAGATACCAATTCCTTTTAGGGGACTTGACTGATCCTCTGAGTTAAATTCTACATACTATCCCAGTCTTAAGTATGGATGCAATAAAAAAAATTAGAAAAGAAGGGTTCAGCCACTTATGTTCAGGAGGAGTGGCACAGGGACACATTTTATGCACTTCTTTTAATTAGCAAACAAGATCTACTTAAAGAGTTTGAGGAGGAAGATCACTGAATTGTGAGCCAGCTGACTGTTAGCTTTGCCCATGCTGCTAGCGCTCTAATAAGAGGAGGGGGAAACATTGCCTTCTTCCTTGTAGAGGTTCTACAGACTTTCTACAATCCCTTCCAGCTTGTATATGCTCTAGTATGCAAACATCTTCTGGTAAGCCTGTGCTCTTATAGCTGTGGGAGACACAAAACCATATAAATTCTTTCCCAGCCCTTCAATAGCTAGCTCTCCTGTACTTCATCTGATGAAAATAGTATAGAAAGTTAAGCTGGAATGTTTGGCCAATCCTGCAATAGTATGCAAGTAATGGAAGGACTCAATACTGCTGTCTGATCTGAATTTGGTGAGGACTATGATACTCCATCTTCATGGTCTGTTTCTTTTCTTTTCTTTTTTTTTAAGATTTATTTATTTATTCATGAGACACACACACACAGAGGGAGAGAGAGAAAGAGAGAGAGAGAGAGAGAGGCAGAGACACAGGCGAAGGAGAAAGAGGCTCCATGCAGGGAGCCTAACGTGGGACTCGATCCCCGGTCTCCAGGATCATGCCCTGGGCCAAAGGCGACGCTAAACTGCTGAGCCACCCGGGGATCATGGTCTGTTTCTTGGGCACACAGATTGCCTGTTAAGAGTGAAATGCCATTCACCACAGCAGTTTGGTGTGGTTCAGCCAGATGGATGTGTGATGTACACAAATTACCTAAATAATGTGTGGGAAGCTATCCAATAAAAGTTTTACAAGTAAAAGACACAGGCTGATAAACTTTTAAGAAAGTAAAAGGATGAACACTCCTCCTTATCTATAAAAATCTTTGTCTAATTCACAATGGAGAAGTTACACTTTCTGTGATAAATTGTGGTCCCCTTGAAGGCAAGGGCACCATCTTACCCACCCTGGCACAGGGTAAAGGTATTAATAAATATTTACTGAAGTGAACCTTATCCAATGGAAGTTTGGGGAGTCAATCGATAGTGCCTGTCCCAACACACACATTTACTCACATGATGAACAAACAGGCACAATTCAACACACAAGTTTAAGCACATTACAATAAACTTCATGGGGCATAAGAGTCAGAATTAGAAAATTAAAAAGAGACCTTGGGGATCATCTAATTGTTTTATGATATTGAGCTTTTATTTTAATGAGAGAACATGACTAGAAATCACATTCTCATTCTTTGGGAGCTAGGGATGTGAAAGAATTTATATTTAACCTTTCTGAGGGAATTACCAAATTAAAGTAAGTTTATATTCCAAAAATGTGGAAAGGATAGTATCAGATCCTTCCTATCCCTGCCTGCTTACCCTCTGGGCCTCTAGGAACATCTTGAGTGCTGTTGAGTGCTGCTGGGTTAGTTTGGTATGGTTTGGGGGGTATAGGTGAGTGTTTTTCAGATGGGTCGATGGGATTTGGGGGTGAGAGACAGAAATACCGGGAGTTGCCATCTTCAACAGAAAAAGACACAGCAGTTACAACTCCTCTTTCTCTTCTGTGGTTATTCAAATACAAAGTAAACACTGTAAGCTACTGTCTTGAAAAGGAAGTTATACAAGCAGAAAGAGAGCATTTATTATAAAAGCAATAAAACCTAAAGAACTTGTGCTTTGAAAAATGTGATACTTTACACAAGTTTAAAGTGATACATTACCGTATTTTTCATTTCAGTGTATGTTATTGTGAACCGAACAACAAACTGCTGTTTGCTAGGCACTGTGCTTGACCTTTAAAAAAGATATCATCTCATTTAATATTCATAATGTTACTGTTGTTATTTGTGCTGCACATGTATATAAAGAAAATGAAGATCCTTTAGAAAAGTCAAATACTTACCCAAGGTCACATGACTGACAATGTATGAACCATATTTTAAGTAGAATTTTCTGGACTCAATTGCTCTTTTCATATGTGCTGCTTTCTCCCCAGTGGATGTTATTGAATTGAGCTTGTAGTAAAGTGGTGAGGAGATGAAGGGTACTAGCTTTGGGACTATTCCATCCTCTACTAACTAGATGTGATGAAAGAATTTGGTTCCATTTAAGTTAAGCTCAAAAATGAAAAAACTAATCAGTGGTGTGAGAAATCGCAATAATGGTTAGAGAAGTAACTATTGGGAATGGATATGAGATGGATTTCTGGCTGGGGCACTGGTAATCTTATTTTTTGGATTAGTTGGTGGTTAAATGACTAAGTTCACTTTTGGAAAAATTTAATGAGCTGTACACTAATGATTTGTGAACTTTTCTACATGGATGCAATACTTTAAAAGTTTTGCTTCAGTTGACATAATTCTTATGAAAATTTTGATTAGCACGGTACATTTTTATAAGAACATCCAATGCTGCTTCCAAAATAAAACTAAAACTAAAACACAAAGACTAATATAAATTCGATTGTAGCACAAAAGCCTCTGACTTTTTATTAATTTTTTTTCAAAAGTAGAATATGCTACCTTATGAAGCAGTGAGTTTGCTATCACTAAATCTATCTAAGGTAAAGATAGCAACATTCCTATTAATAAATCTTAACAGGGAGTCATTACAGGGTGGAGGTGGACAGAATGATTTCCAGGGAACTTTCCTACTCCAGGAGATATAATTTTCACCTTACAATGAATAAACATAAGCTCCCAAATGTGTTCTAACAGATAATTTTCCAAACACTGTTCATCAGTGAGCAAATAATTTATACTTTCGAGCTGATTCCACCTGAAAGAACATATATTTCTCACTTCCTTATATATTAGATAACTCTTTGTTATATGATTTAAAAATATAGATGACTAAGCTACTAGGCTAAGCAAGAGATTATGCCTAGACTTCTTTTTCATTCTTAAGAAAAATCTAAAAAAAATCCAGAACAGTTGACTACGTTACTGGTAAAAGATGATTTGCCATAAGAAAATTTTAAATGATGCTAAACATATTCATTCACTGTACCAGGAATGCCTTATGAAAAATTAAATTCTATTTATTTCTCACCTAAATAGTCAGATCAGATATGCATAATATAAGTATGTGTTCATATAACCATCATCATGTATATTTCATATTACATAGCAAAGGAATCTTTAGAATGGATACTGATTCAATTTGTGCTGAATTTGAGGTTCATGAAAGGGACGGAGTCTACTTTTAAGTCACAGGACTGTCTTCTCCTGATTGTCAAATCATTTGCAGATAGCAATCATTCTTAAAAATTTGGTTCAGAAACCTGAGAGGTAAATTTCGTACACTCAACACAATTAAATATAGCCATGCACAAATTTAACATATAATTTTAGAGAATTTTCGGGTCCTTTTCCACCCACTTACCCTGCAAGGTCAACATACGACAGATTCCAAGCTCCTAGCCCAGTAAACTACTATGTACAACTATGACAACTGCAACTAAGTAATGCTGACAGTCTTGCTGGCTTTGTTATGATATTAAACACTATTAGTCACCATGCCCTGCAAGGCAAATTCAGCTTGAGATTCTTTAAGTTGTAACCGGGGCATTAAGTATTCATCTTCACCTAAAATTGTGCCAAGCATTGCATAAAGCAAATACATATCTCTGGAACTTTGGGAGAAATCCATAGTTAATGCTAGATTTTTGCCTATGCTAAGTAATCCAAATGGCAGAGGACCCAGAAAGGTCAATTAAAAATTTACTATTATTAGGTTATACCTGTCTTTGAGAAGCTTACTTTTTCCTTCTAGGGCTAATGCTGGATTCATGCACACCCCAAGGTAAGAATCTAATTGACCACTTAGATATCAGTGTTCTATATGAAGGATGAGAGGTTAGCCTTGATGCTTGCTTAACAACCTTCAAACTCTAGATTTCTTTAACCCTCTTTTTTTTTTTTTTTTTTCAAGTTCACAAAAGAACTCTTTATTTGAGGCAAGAAGTCTGGATGAAAGGGTTACCGTTCCCGGCAGCCAAAATCCAGGTGATAGTGGCACTATTTCAACTTTGTAGATTCAACTTAGTCAGAAAAGGGTGCTGGGGTCCTACATTCCCCAGCTGGACAAGAAGAAGGCCAAAACTGGAAGAGGCTCAAAAAAAAAAAAAAAAAAAAAAAAAACTGGAAGAGGCTCTAACCTACTGAGACTGCTCTTGAGACCCAACAGCTCGTGGGCCGAGCCCTCATGGGCCGTCAGCAGGTCACCGACCCATCACCGAGGGGCAGAGGCCACACTAGGCTACATAGGAGAGGAGGGATGTGGGGCACCTGGGGGGACAGGCACCCACACAGCTTCAGAACTCCCCGGTGAAGGGATAGTCCTTGCGGGAGGCATAGACCCTCCAGTTCCCATTGTAGTTGAGTAAGGTGGTCATGTCCATGCTGCTCAGCTCGAAGTCAAAGACCTGAAAGTTCTCTGCAATGTGCTCGGGTGTCATGGACTTGGGAATCATGACCAAATTCCCCTGCATGGGGAACTGGATCAGAACCTGGGCTGTGGTTTTATTGTGCTTGGCTGCACAATGGCTGCACAATCAATGGCTTTTATTCTGGGGATCCTCTAACAGGGAAGGGTCCTCAGGCTTGGCCCAGGGCCTGTCGGGGGGCCGAGGGGACTGTAGGCGGTCACCAGGATGACTTTGGCCTGGCAGTACTGGATTAACTTCTCCTGGGGGAGGGTGGGTGGCACTCCATCTGGTTGACAGCAGGCTTATATTTTAAGCCAAGTTAGTTAAGATCTTCTCAATTTGGAGATGGTTGAGGTTGGGGACTCCAATGGCTTTCACCAGCCCTTCATCCACCTCCCCAGTGTCCACAAAACTGGTGTTACTGGGAATGACATTGCCTTCCCCATCCAGTGGGAAGTATTCCTTCCCGGCCTTGAAGCCCGTGGAGCAGTGAATGAGGTAGAGGTCCAGGGGGTTGAGCACCAGGTCACCCAGCATCTTCTGCAGGCCCCCTTCACCATGTCTTCTCATGGTGCGTGTGCTGCAACTCATTGAGGATGGAGAGGTCCTCACGCTTCACCCCCTGCCCCTTGAGCTTCTCCTGGACGGCCAAGCCCACTTCACGCTTGTTCTGCAACTTGTGAGTGCAGTCGATGTGGCAGTACCCAAGGTCCATCACGACCTTCACAGCCTCGGTCACTTTGCTGGGAGGGGACTTCCAGGTGGCCAGGCCCATGATGGGCACCTTGATACCATTGCCCAGCACGAGGTGGCTGGCCAGGACCGCTGAGCTCCGCAGACCTGTGCCCGGAGACCACCTAAATCTGTAATTATATGTTTTTATTTCAATCAAAGGAGTTTAAAGCACATTATTTAATCCATAGAAATTAAGCACTTGGTGCTTAAATATTATACTAGTTTTTCTATTGTGAATTAAGCTAAAGAATGAGGACGCTACCTTTGGTGACAAAGTCTTCTGCTGTAACATGATCAATTACCTACACTGAATCAATCATTCATCTCTCCATGAGATAAATGACACATACCTTTAAAAATTTATCTTCATCTGGCAAGGTTTCCACTTTCTTCTGATTTATCTGTGCATCCTCTATTGGTAGATGTGCACATTCGCAAAACATTTTTTTCAGTAATTGGCATCTGATGAGCCAATCTGTGTCTCAAATTATGTTTGAAGTACTGTCCTTTAACTAATAGTCCTTTAAAATACTAAGTATCAATATTAGTACTAAAAATATCATATAATTCATTTTTATAACTTAATAATTCCCAAATAAGAGTATAGCAGAATCTCGGAGGGAGAGAGAGGACAGTGTAAGATATTATATTTACCAAAGGCAGCAAAGGTTAAAAAAGGTTGAGCGAGTCTGTCATAAAGAAAAATTATCTGGACACTCTGGAGATCTTCCATCAAATGGAGAAAAGAAAGTTCACAAAAGTTAATTGATTTAAAAAAATAAACTGGATCTAGAACAAATGAATTTTAATGACTATTTTTTAAAAATGATTACTTTGTTCATTTCTAATTCTAAAGCTAAAAGTTGGTGAATGGGTGGGATAATATGGAGAACACTGGACTGAAAGCAAGAGAGGTCTGAGCTCAAGTCCCAGCTCAGTTACTAAATGATGGGGCCTTCATTGTTTCAGATTTCAGTTTTCTTTTTTTTTTTTTAATTTATTTTTTTATTGGTGTTCAATTTACTAACATACAGAATAACACCCAGTGCCCGTCACCCATTCACTCCCACCCCCCGCCCTCCTCCCCTTCTACCACCCCTAGTTCGTTTCCCAGAGTTAGGAGTCTTTACGTTCTGTCTCCCTTTCTGATATTTCCCACACATTTCTTCTCCCTTCCCTTATTTTCCCTTTCACTATTATTTATATTCCCCAAATGAATGAGAACATATAATGTTTGTCCTTCTCCGACTGACTTACTTCACTCAGCATAATACCCTCCAGTTCCATCCACGTTGAAGCAAATGGTGGGTATTTGTCATTTCTAATAGCTGAGTAATATTCCATTGTATACATAAACCAGATTTCAGTTTTCTTATGTGAAAGTGAAGGGACCAGCCTAAATGATCACTAAGTACCTTAAAGTTCTACTAGTCTATGACTTTACTAAATTTTTATATCATTTTTTTATAAAAGTATTTTATAGACTCTGTACAAGAAAAGCCCGGGGGTGCCTGGGTGGCTCAGTTGGTTAAGCGTCTGATTCTTGATTGTGGCTCAGGTCATGATCTCAGGGTCATGAGACGGAGCCCCACATCAGCTCAATGTGGAGCCTGCTTAAGATTTTCTCTCTCCCTCTTCCTGTGCCCCTCTCCGTCACTTGTGCATGTGCTATCCCTCTCTTTCTCTCTCTCTCCTTAAAAAAAAAGCACATAATAATTGAGGGATGATAACTATGATTCTTTCTAACTAGACATAAGTTCCTGACTCCCTGGCCCTATAGCCAACAGACTCACAGATCATGCATCTTCACCAATCTTTACCAGAATCACTTGTGCAGTATCATTAATCTGGAATCTCTATTCAGTAGATCTGATGGTGCACCTGAGCCTGTGTAGTTAGAGCACCTCTCAGTGATTTTGATATGTGTCCTTGGTTGAAAAAATCACTCTTCCAGGCTCTCTTTTGACAAAATGTTTCTTGGCTTTAGATTGCAAAGACTTATGCCAACAAGGGAAACAAATGTGAAGTTATAATTAAGCTCAAAAAAGTTTATTTCTTTCTTAGCCATCTGAAGATAAACTCAATATTTCTTTTTTTTTTTAAACACAATATTTCTGATTCATGACTTCCACTGGATTGGAGTTTATAAATGCTAGATATTTTAATTTTTTTCTGTGACAGTATCAGGTAATAGGAACTCAGTTGGCATCGAGATAGAATATGTGTTAAGCAAGAGGAACACATATGGATATTTTAAGCTATATGTTTAAAAATAATATATAAGCACATAACAATATCCAAATAATGAACTTTTAACCTCTGGTATCTTTCTTTGCTCCTCGAAATTCACTTGCCATTTTTTTCACCCTTTTCCATCCTGCTGTGTTAGGAGACTGAATCGTAATGGCCCCTGTAGCCTCTGGCCAACATGTAGCCCTCTAAGTCATCACAGGAAAGGAGAAGAATACAAATAAGTTCAGTGTATTTTTGTTCCTGGATCTCTCCTGGCAAAAGTCTTATTTGGTTGGCTGTGTCCCTTGATCAAAGATCACTGTAGGGAATTCATGGCACTCTTTGCTTTCAGGTTTGGATGATTGTCCTTTCCTCATCCCTTGGAGGATGGTAACAAGGATGATGCAACTGGCCCCCAGCCTACTGCACTAGCTCTTGTGGCTTCTCTGCATTTATACTTTACAAACAGACCCTTGTGAATAAGCCCTTCTGGAAGGAATTATCTTATTTTGAGCTTGACATCAATTAATTTTCCAGTTTCTGGACTGATATAGCCCTTTATGTTAAAGGTACATTTGAGAATCTTTGATTAATACAAAGAAAGTAGAATATGTGAAAACTTGAGCATTGTTAAGAAAAAAGCCCTAGTTCTGTTTAAAAAAAAAAGTACGCCTAAGCAATTGAAGAAGAGTATTATGGTAAAAGTCCTGTTAACACTGAGGTAGTGGTGAATATGAGAAAATGGGGTGTTGATCTGATCTATGATACAGAAAAGAACAAGGTGATGTGAATTTTAACTGAATACAAACACCAAGTCACAAGGCTGAAACCAGTAGCGTTTCTTTACATGCTCCAGAGACACTTGATTTGTGATATTGCATTCATCTGGGGGCAGCTCATTAACAGAATAATATAGGTAAACTGGAAGGAGTTCATGAGGAGTAACCAAATGATAAAAAGCGCTGGAGGACCGACATGTGAGAAGAGATTAAAAAGATGAAATCACTGGGCTTTAGCTAAATGGTGACTAAGGGGGAACATTCAAGTGTCTACAATTATGTAAAGGTTATAAACTTCAAAAGAGAGGCAGTGATTACCACAAATCAAGGCAGCGCTCTGTGTAAGGAGACAAATTAGGAAGGGAAAAGCTCAGTTCAAATAACAGGACCATTTTCTAATGTAGAGCTATTTTGCGTCTTATAAAGTTAAGTGTTACATGCTAGAGTCTTTGAAAAAATTCAAATTACAAATTATTACTTTAATATATATTTGGACTCTCCATAGTTTATTATCTATTGATGCAGCTTAGAAATCAGCCGTTTGCAAGCATATTTAGAAATAAAAATAATGCCTCTTACTATAAGTTTTGTGCTAGACATTTAACATGCAGCTCATTTAATTGTTAACATTGCATTTTAACAATTAAAGAAAATGAGGGTAAAAAATTTTGAGCAAAATTCATAACATCAACTAGCTAGTAAGTGGCAAAGACAGAATGCAACCCCAGGGGGTCTTTATCTCTCTGCCTCCGCTTATAACACTGGAATAGTTAGATTACTTTGATACATCGTTGTATCTATAAATTTTCATTCTTCTATTATTTACATAACTATATGGATTATTGACTAATCCTGTGAAGTATTTTGTTACTGATTTCCTTGAATACCTAGTGATTTATTTTAGGTACCTTGGAATATGGCTACACAAGGTTCATGGTCATTAATTTTGCAAGGGATAGCCATTTTCCATTCTTGAAAAATCCATAAGGTCGCCACTCATTCTTGCTACATGGATGAGGAAAATCCCAAATAATCTCATTTCCTTATTCTTGACACCACTCGTTTTTAATTTTAAAAAAGAATTTCCTGAGCCACTATTTTATGTGATTAAAATTGTCCAGTAAGTTATAATGTAATTACAAAGCTGTAATTTTAAAGAAAGGCTGTTAGGCAGTTCTCTTTTTCTTAAAAAGATCATCACCTCTCAGTTTAACTTAATTAGTTGAAGAATAGGAGTCTCCTTTCCCCTATGACCCTCAACTTCTATGATCAGAGATAACTGCTAACCATTTCTTCCGTGTCTCTCCAGGAATTTTCTATATACATATCTGTGCACACTTTCTTTTCTCACTTAGCTGTTTATCTTGGTTATCTTTCTGTATCAATATATAAAGTGTTACTATAGCCTTTTTAATGGCTATAAAGCATTTTATTGCATGGGTGTCCCATTATTTACCCAGTTTTCTGTGGATGGATATTTGGATAGTTTCTAGAGTATTTAAAATAATTCTGTTATGAACATATAGATATATTTATCGTTGTGTACTTATACTGATAGAATAAATTTTTGGCTAGAACATTTCAGGGTCAAAGCACATGTATGTTTACATGTTTTAATAGGAATTTATCTGATTGTCATCTCTACAGTGGGTTTTACATTAACACAAAAATATGGTGGCCTAAACAGGCTACTCACCCTTTAAAACTCACATCAAATTCCCAGGATATCATGGTATTAACTTCTGCTTTGTGGGCATAAAAATGGCAATTTGCCAAAGATGAACATTTTATTCTACATAAATATTTCACTCCTCAGCCAGACTTACCATTGCCCATTTATATTCTCAAGTCAATAACACATTACTTATGTATATTTTTCCATAGCTTAATTAAAAGAAACTTGCTAATGTTTCAAATAACGGATTTGACTAATTATTTGTTCTAGGCCTTGGCTCAGGCCATTTCTTCCACCTGGAAAATCCACCTCACTCCAGCCCTGCATGTCTATATCCTACCTACCCTTCATGGTTTATTTCAAGTGATACCTTCTTCATCTAAATCATGTTTTCTCAGGACTCCCAGCACCTCTATTTAACCCCTTAATAGCTCACATTTTACACTGTAAATCCCTGTTAAATAGTAGCTATCATTATTAGGCAAGAGATTTTTCTAGCTCTAGAAATGTTCTTTTTTTTTCTCTCATGTCCACCCTTGTCTGCTTCAATGGATTGATTTACCTCAAACTACATGTCAGTATTGTGATACTACTTTCATTTTCTTTTAAAATAAGTGATCCATGTTTTTATTTTTAAGATCAACTGGTTAAAACATTTTTTTTTAATTCTGAAGTCTCAGATTTTTCAACATAGCAAAAAAAAAAAAAGATTTAAAGTGTCTTTTTGGAACTCAGCTCATAAACACATGCAACTTTAAAAACTGAGAGTTAAATCTGAAACATACTGGTGAGAGTAACATGGATACTATATTAAAGGCCTTTGGAGGCAAGCTAGCATAGTTTACACGCCATTGAACCTATTTATAGAGCTGACTTCTTTCTGCAATGTCAACTGTAACATAATACTTATTTTAAGCTTCAGTATCTCAAATATCAGCCTCTACTAGTTGTACAGTCCTCCTTTATTTGATATCAGAGAGCCCAATGGAGCCTTCAGAAGAACCTAGTCAGATTAGCAAAGATAACTTTTTAGAAGTTCCCAATTTATCTGATTCTCTTTCTGAAGATGAAGAAGTTAAAGCTACTTTCAAACCTGGCTTCTCCCCTCAGCCTAGTAGACGAGGTTCTGATTCTTCTGAAGATCTATACCTGGAGACTTCATCTTCAGGTACAAGAAGAGTTTCATTTGCTGACACCTTTGGATTCAATCTTGTGTCTGTCAAAGAATTTGATTGCTGGGATTTACCAAGTTCTTCAACCAGTTTTGACTTAACGAAGGACATTTTTCACACAGAAGAATATATTTTATCTCCACTATTTGATTTGCCTTCTTCAAAAGAAGATCTTATGCAGCAACTTCAAGTACAGAAAGCAGTACTGGAGTCAACTGAGTATCCTCCTGGGTCTACAAGTATGAAGGGCATTATTCGAGTTTTGAATATTTCTTTTGAGAAGTTAGTATATGTGAGAATGTCCTTGGATGACTGGCAGACACATTATGACATTTTAGCAGAATATGTCCCAAATTCATGTGATGGTGAAACTGACCAGTTCTCCTTTAAAATTTTATTGGTTCCCCCTTATCAAAAAGATGGCAGTAAAGTTGAGTTTTGTATACGTTATGAAACTTCTGTTGGTACATTTTGGTCAAATAATAATGGCACAAATTATATATTGATTTGTCAAAAGAAAGAACAAGAGCCGGAACCTGTAAAACCACGGGAAGAAGTTCCTAATAGACAAATTAAAGGCTGTTTAAAGGTAAAATCAAGGTGAGGATATATCTTACATTCTTTACTCTTCATAATCCTAAAGTCTTTTTATGTCATTCTTTTTTTCATGTGTTGTAAGAAATAGCCATGCTGTTTAAAAATATGCTGCTCATTATATATAAGACAATGGTGCTAGGCTATAACAAGGTCAGTGCTATTCAAATAATAGCACCACGTTATCTCTCCACCAAATGCAAGGAAAAATATGGGTATAATGTAGTAGATGGAGGAGCAGGGGAGCACAATGTGCATACTGCTTGCCTAATGACTTACAAATTGTTAAGTTCAAGCCGTGGAATCTAGATTCTTAACATGTAAAATTTCATCTTGACATTTATAGTATATTTATTTTCAGTGGGCTTTAAATGACTTTGCTGTACTTCAAAACATTTCTGATGAACATAAAACTGTGCTTCAAAATGCTCTTAGTGCTCAGAAGTCGGTAGGCATTCCCCCAGACTTCTTAATGATTGAGTCATATAAAGGTGTCTGGAGTCCATGTTAAGGTAAATCATAAGAGCTAGGACTTTAATGACAAACTAAGAGAAAGACAAAAGTACATGAGTAATGTATAAATTATGCATAAAATGTTATAATTACAACCAAATGTAACATTATAGAACACAAAGTAGTATAAATTAGTGAAAGCAAATGGAGCAGAATTTTTAAAATGACCCAAATAGAAGTAAGTATATTCAGCTTTATAGATTAGAGATTTGGGATATGATTCCTCATTAGTAACCCTGCTCTCTTGTTAATATAAAAAAAATAAACTACATTCCGCTCTCTCTATTGTAAAGTTGGCTAATTTCCATAACACTAGGTTAGCAGATAAAACATCCAGGAGGAGATAAATCCCTTCTGCTCCTCAAAGTGTCTCAGTGGGAAAGTTCACATTATTCCACAAGTGGGATTGGGATTGCCCTCTGGGTGGTCCATCCTAACTATTAGTGGACCTAAAGATTCTAGCAACTGTACCAGAAGTGGTGTAATAGGATGAAGAGGGAACTGGATTAGGAATCAAGACACTGAGATTCTAAGTGGAATTTAATAAAAAATGTAAGGAATGACACTGGGAAAATGTTAGCCTCTTTATGTTTTAATGCTTAGATCTGTTATATGAAAGTAAATAGTAACTACTAAGTGCATTAGTCTAATGCATTAATGAACTAAATATAACATAGGTGGAAGCAATTCAGTCATACAAAACATTTCTATTTTCATTATCCTTTAAAGTCTTTTGAAAGATTGGCTCACTCACCCTTGTGAATTTTGCCAACTTTCTTAGTTCAAATAAAACTTTCTCAGATTCTAACTGATGCTATTAAGGGAATAATATAACCATAATCTCTACATGTGCTAAAATAATAACTTAGACGGTTATGAAATTACTCAGCAACATGTTAGCTATATAGACAAGCTCAGTGCTATTTAACAAACTAATTTATATACACAAACATACACGTCAAATACTTTACAAAAGAGATCATCATCAGTGAATATCTATTATATGAGCTGCAACTTGCAACTTGCTCTGTTAGAGAAAGGCAAAATTCAGAAAAGTCACAGCCTTACTGTTAAAGACCTAACAGAAGAAGGAGTATTTAACTAGGAGGATTTGTCTGAAGTTAAAGATGCAGCTTTAAAATTACAAGCAATACATTCCGAACTATGGTAAAGTTAGGAGATTCCTTTGATAGGCCAAACCTGACTGGATACCAAGAACAAAAACAGGCAACTGATAGGCCTAATCTTCTACCCCACTCATGATATTATTGGAACTTCTCCTAGTCTAAGATAGGTATAACTATATATATCCATACACACATTTGTATTCAGAATAGTAATCATTGGATTCATAGCGGACACCATTCAAGTTTTAATATTGCTTTGGGGAAAAACCTGAGAAGAACTAAACCACAAAATGGTCTAAAGGCCTGTAAAGTTTCCTAATGAGTTATAAAAATGGAAAAAATCTCTCTCCTTCAAAACCACAAATACATTTTCTGCACTTCTATAACTTAAAAATGACCAACATAATTCAAACCACATTTTGAAAAAAGCATTTGCCTCTGGAGGAGGCCTTTTGTGCTGAGTTTCAGTCCAACATGAATTTTTACATCTGATTTATATACCACTCAAAATGGAGTGTATAAAGGAAATCCTGACAGATCCTTAGAACAGCATGTGCCGTAATAGAATATTTATACAGCTTTTCCATGATATAATTTATATGCAATGGGGTTTCAAATATTCCTAAAACTCACACAAGAGAGCATTATCAAATTTCTAAATGAATATTGCAGTTGGATTTCATTGTGAAGAATTTAGTTAGGGAAAAATAGCACACCTTATTAGTTTTATTTTACAAAACGTGTAGTTGGCTAAAATAAAAGTGAACTAATACTTATTTGATCAAAAAATTATAGTTTCTAAAATATCCTCCTCCCTCCAAAGACTTACAGAATTTAAATGGGTCTTTTTTGAGTATTTCCACACTTCCTCCGTGGCTTAATTTGGAGGTTGCTTCTTCCAACAGATAAATGCAGAAGAGAAATTTATGTGGATTTTTGCTTCATACATGCAAGCAATTAACAATAGTCTGTTACATAACTCAGAGTTAAAGTGGAAATAAACGGTCCAAATGTAGACGGTAACATTTACCTTGATTTCGTCTTAATACCAAAGCTAATTTGCTATCAGGGTTCTGGAGATTTTATCTTCTGAAAGTGTCAATAATCCCTTCTAATAAGTACAGGACGGACTGTGGGAACACATTTAGTGAGGTAGAATTTCTGTTACGCAGATCACTCTAGGCACCATGATTTTTCTATGGAGATCTTTTTTCAGGTCAGAGTTTGTAAATCTCTACATTGATGTGGTTGTCTATTTTCTTTGATGTTTGTTAATCTATCCACTTTGACAGAAAGAAATGTCTAAAGGGAAAGGAAAGCAGAGTCTGTTACTTGCAGGCATGTGACTGAGAATGACCCAGAGGTATTTAATTGCACGGAAAGGCATGCATCATGAGATACTTGATAAGTGTCACTGCATACAAGGCACAGGTGTATGTGCTAGCAAACAAGCTAAGCAGATTTCTGATCTACATCCCATGGGCTTTATTACAAAATAAATGACCAAAAGAGATAAATGACATTGATATAAATGACATTAAATGTACATAGATAAATAAGCAAAAAATAGCATGCAGAAGCAGTTACAATTATGGGCTTCAGAATTCAACATGTCTGGCTTTGAGTCCAAGCTCCACCATGCTAGCTGTGTGACTGTGGGCAAGTTGGGCCTGGTTTCTTCATCTGTTAATTGGGAATAACAATAGGACTACCTAATAGGGTTATTTGGAGATTTCTGTGAAATAACACATATAAACTTTTGGCACAGTGTCTGGAACATAGTCAGTTATCAGTAAATGTTAACCAGTGTAAAAAAGGCACAATTAATTAAAATTAATTTAGATGGATATCAAAATCTCTAGAAAAGCTCAACCTGCTCAAAGTCTATTTCCTCATTCCTTTCAAGGTTCCTAAGTTTTCATCTTTGGAGAGCCATTTTTTGGCCTCTTACAGAACTTTAATCAACAAGCAAAACTAATTACATTGTAAATTTTCTTGAAATCTATGTCATCTTATATCTGAAACATCTTAAAACTGGGTTATCTTAATGACTATTAAAATTTCCACATTTACTAAGTGAAAAAATGGAGGACCAGATGGGAAGGGGTAAAAAAGGGCATAAATTTTGGCACTGAACAGACATGCATATTAATCCCAGTAAAATATATACTTAACAGCTATGGGACTGTGGACATATTACTTTACTTCTTAGTGCCTCAGTTTATTCATCTGTAAAATAGGGGTGATGATGCCTGCTATTATGATGATTCAATTAACACAAAATTAGATATTTTTTAAAGCTTTAGTAAAGTGTTGGGCACATATAAAGTAGTCCTCAAAAGCCAACTATAATTGCTTTCATCATTATCAAACTTTGTTTAATGTTTACTAATTTCCGATTCATGGACTTCCATGATTTCTCCAGATATTATAGTCTACCTTGCTCAGTCAAGGTTCCAAAACTCATTCAACAGTGATTATTAAGGACATGTGTGTTGTGAGGCACCAGTACCCATGAGAAACATGGCTGGAAACATGACCCTGTGAAGACAAGGAGAGGTCCAAAGGAAAAAGGCCTGACAGGGACTGAAAGCAGAGAAAGGGACAGAGAAAGAACATCAACTTCAATTATTTTATACCATGGAAACCATGAATAAAACAATAAGAACCATTTACATTATGTTTCAGGTTTTCTAGAATATGCGATCTATAACTTGTGCACGGGCTAGGGGAGTGGCCTTTTTTCTCTCTCACCAGCTGCTAAATGTATGTTCCCAACCATTGGGTACACAGACTGACTTCATCTGGTTTTGTATTTTATTAAGTGAAACCAATTTATTATTTTAAGTAAAGAAATGGCATGATATAGGTGTTGGATGGTATTTATAACTTGGCCAGGTGAATGCAAATAAATTCCTGAAAGACTTCAATGCTAAAGGAGAAAATTGATCGGTCTTCAATTTTTGTACCTGAGGAATAGAACCCAGGCACATTCAAGAAGGGAAAAGAGAGAAATACTTTCTAAAGCATGATTTTAAGATTACAGAGAGTTTACCTTTCAGGGTGGTACAAAATTGTTAAAACGAGGCCAAGAAAAGCACTGGAAAATGGAGCATAAGATATGGTAATGTTGCATGTTCCAGTCAGAGCCATTGGATCGTGAGACTTCCTTAATTTACACTTACAGTATAATCTGGGATCCTGGAAATAGTCCAAAGAGGTGTAAATAGCCCCATGAGGCCTTTAGGACTTAATGTATTCCATAACTAACTTGTTGTGAGTCTGTACTAATTGTGGAAGCCAGGTCTGCTTAAGGGGGGGGACCTCTGGCAAGGCCATATGGAAACATAAAACGCAGCTGCACAGGACCTGTCAAGAGGACCGTTTGGAAGCTGCCAGCTGGTTGACAGCAAGGAGCCAAGTAGCTTAGTTTCCTTGGAGATCTACCAGGGCTTTGTGGCTTCCTGGTTTTCTATAAATCCATACCCCTAGAAGCCTAAACTCCATGGAGTAGTTTTGTAATCTTGTCTAAGAGAGGGGAAACGAGGGTCTCATCATTCAGGGCATTTCTCAAGCTCTAGCTGAAAGGAATCACTATGGATGCCATTTCTTCATGGATCCTCTGGATCTCCATAAGCTTTAACTTCCCAGCTGAAGCCCATCTGCAAGCCCATAAAAATTCTCATAGGGTCCAAGCACTCTGAGCCAATAAGGCTCTAGGCAAAGAAAAAAAAAAGATTATGAATTGGGATACTTATTTTTTCAACTTCTTGCAACTTTGCTGACTTGACTGTCCTAAGTTTTTACCCCAACACCCCAACAGGAACAACGCAGGAGAAATAACCTCCAAAGAAGACACCCCAGGTGGGCCTGACTGCTTAGTGACCTGGCAAACTTAAGGGATCTTCTATGCTCTGACACTTTGAAACCATGACCGTAATTTTTATATATATGCACACACACATACACTTCCCTTCCTTAAATGCAGACACATCTAGGATGGCAGGAGCTATCCTTATTTTATACTCAAATAAGGTTGTTGCACACAGGGGCTTTAAATTTGGATTGATCCGATGGAAATGGCTAATTTTAGAGCAGAGAGCACTATGGGATACAAGTCAGGTTTGAGTACAAAGTTGTAGTAAAGGCTCCAAAGAAGCATGAGGATTTTGGGGGCCTGGAGTGTGTGTGTGTGTGTGTGTATTTAGAGGAAAAGGTGGATTCCATAAACAGTGAGGCATAACGGAAACAGCATACCCTTTGAATTTTACTTACCCTTTTTGAAATCTGCAGTAGTAAAAAAGACAAAATATTCCCCAAATTTATATTTGTAAAGTATGCCAAATAGTCGATCCTTTTCTTAATTATGTGAAACAGATTTTATAGCCCATTTAACACTGATGATATTCTGATTTGTTTTACAGATTTAAGCCATGACACAAATCAAATAGATTCTAACTCTATAAGAAAAACTCCAAGCTTATTTCCATTCTTAAAAATTACGGTGGATGTCTTCACACAATTGTGAATCACATAGAATTGTGCAGGTAAATTTCAGCTTCATAAGCCATAAAATGAAATGAAGCTGGGAAAAATACTTACATTTTACTAATATCTCCTTCGGAGGATAAATACTTACAGATAATTTTATAATGTACTGTTGTAACTTAAATCATCTGGGTATTTACCAATAAAAAATTACACATTTTTTTAGAAGCCACATTCAGGTGCAGAAAAAAAATGTAATCTTCACATATATTCTAGTAGGTGTATAAGACTTGTGTTTGGTGTAAATAAAAGTTCAATCATTGTTTCCAATGTTAATAGAACGCTTGATTTCTGAATAATCTTCAATAAATCATATTGTTGCAGAAAAGATCATTTAATTCTATTTTTTGCTTTGAGGCAGAACTATTTCAAAAAGTACCAGAGCCAAATGGTTATGTATTCTCTTCTGAATCATCTTCTGGGAAGATGGTGTTCTTCAGCAATGTATTCTATAAGGAATAATATGTCTTTTATGTAGCCATTCATACTGTTCTGTGTCTTTAATCTTGTCACTTATTTACTCTGATTCTCAGTTGAATTAAATGTTGGAGTCCCTATTCTTACAAAGTTAAGCAGAGTCATATTGTTTCTGTGATTGATTTCTATTTTTTATGTCAACTAACCTAATAATTTTAGAATTGTGCCTGAGGTCCTAACTAGCAAACCAATAAACTAGTTTGTAGTATTTTAATGCAAAAGTAAGAGAAGAAAAAAAACTCACTGCCAACTAGATTATCTGAGGGGGTGGATGGCTGATATCACTGTTACAAGGACTGTGCACTGCAGGCACTAACATTCCGGGGCTGCAGGGAACAGCAGGCTAGCTAACAAGCTCTCCCAATCCTGCCATCGTTAGCTTGGAGTTCTGAGTACTGGAGGGATTGTTATGATTACTGTACTTCCTATGGGGGCCCGGGAAGTTACAATATCAAAAATAATTCAGAAGATTACTTAGTTTATTTCTCAAGTCTACCTAAAAAAGATAGCTGTTAGAATTTTTGAAGGCCTCTTAGACCAATAATGAATAATTTACCATAGCTGTATATACATATTTTCTAGATATCTGATTTCTTAAATACAGTTTCACTCAAGAATGTAACTATATAAGACACTGAAAAGAAATTTTGAATAGGTTTGTGAAAATCAAATGTAATATAGAACAGCTCAAAGTTACACTGGTTGTTAAGTATATTATTTTGTAGAATGGTTAATACAGTATCTACAAGCAGATTCGCTGAATCTGTTAAATTTCTTGAATCTGTGTGTGTGTGTGTGTGTGTGTGTGTGTACAGTTTTAACAAAAAGCTATTTGTTCTAATCAATGAGTATGTGCAGAGATCTGGGACAGCCAATCCAGTTCATAATTTATTTAGTAAATTGGACACAGGGAGCAGTTAAGTAATACAGCCCATCTACACTTGAATTATTCTTAATGCATTGCCTTTTTGTGTGGAAAAAGTACACACACACACACCTGTATATGTGAGCCTTCTACTTATACCTTATCTTGTGTGTGTGTGTGTGTGTGTGTAATACATATAATAAAGGCATTCTTCAGATAGTTCATTTGTTTTCTAACATTTTATATTTTCTGTCTCAGTAGTATCTCATCTAAAGCTAATTTTGGCAAACCAAGTTAAGTTTTTAGGCAATGCTAGTTATATGGACATCCAAGACATTTGTTTACAAATCTCGTTAAACTCATATAGTTCAACAGGACTCCTAGTCCTATTCCTGATTTATCCATATTATGGGATTGCTTTTGCTCTTATTTACGTTGTTATTCTTCCTTTAAATTATAATATTTCTGGTAGTATTTTTTTCATGGAGTAGTTACTTTAAGGATACAAAAGGAACAGCTTTCTTTAAATGAAAGGGTTGCTGTTTTTCATGTTTGCATCTGATGCAATTTATTTATAGGCAAGAAATTAACATTTAATAAAAGATTTACTGCTTATCAGATATCTTCCTTCCGGAGATGTCTGGAAGGAAGAAGACTTCCATCATATGGCCCTCTATACCTGTTTAGTCAAAATGTTTACAAAGGTGGCATTTATAGTGGGGGCCTTTTCCTGCACTTTTAAAAAACCTATGTATGTGTCTTCTTCCCAACTGGACTGCAAGTTCCTTGAGGCCAGGAATGATGTGTTTGTCTAAGCATTATTCCCCACTAGAACTAATAAAATGATTTGCATATAAAAAGCTCTTAAAAATTAATATTAAAGGCAACTGGTTTCCTCTTTAACAACCCTGAGGCCTAGTAAAAACTAAAAGCACCTTCTGAATAATTGAAGAATGAATTATACTTGCTACAGTTTTAATGATGAGTGCTTTTATTGTTTTCACAAGCTTTAAAAATCAGATGCCTTCTGGACATCTCCATCTGGATATCCAGGTGGCAAATTAATTCCCTTAATGTCTCACACCAAAGTTACATTTCTCCTCACAACCTAACTGTTCTTCCTTTATTCTTTCTATATTTTGCTTAAAATCCTAGTCATCATCCCTGCGATGCAAATAAAAAACTTCAATATAATAACTGATTTCTCTTTTGTTGGTTCTTACTTATTCTATACCCATATTATATTCTATGGCCATGAGGTAATGATTGTTCATTTGATCAAAAATAAAAATTATTTTAAAAATTAAAAATAGGATAAAATATAGAAAGACTATATCTATATACCATAAAAACAGATAAAAAATGAAATTTGCTCTGCAATAACCACACTATTTATTGTCTAAATTGACTCAAAATTAAATATAGAAATGAACACATGAACCATTATAACATCTTACAGTCTAAATTTAGATGGTTACTTTCAGTTATCAAGGTATCAACAAAAGATCAATTAAGAAATAAATTAATATAGCCTACATGGGAATACTCTCATTATTGTCTTTCCTTCTATCCTAAGTCTTCTAAAGAGCTGATTCATAGAGTCACCATAATATTACTTTGAAGTAAAGTCAAGTAATCATAACATCTCAAATAAAATAAATATTCACTGGTTAGCCTTTGGCTTTCTTCCTACCACAGTCCAGACCAGAGGGACCAGAACCAGAAAAACCCAACAAGCTGAATAATGAAAGACCAAAGGCAGATATTGTGCATCTACTGGTCAGAACAGAGTCATTCATTCTTTCTTTTTTGCTAGGGCCAGGGGCAGGGCCCTTATTCATAGAGTGCTACTGCTGCTCATATGGTGCTCCCTGATTCTGATACATATGGATTCTGGGCCTGCCTGCTAGCCTATCTGCTTTTCTTTACCTTAATATCTTCCCTTGACTGAGCCTTTTGCCCTTACCAGATTCCTCCCTGTGTATCTAAACTTAAACTTTACTGAGTCATACAGAACTGTCAGCTCTGTCTTGAGATTGTGTTCCTTCCCCTACAGGAAACCAAAAACCAAAAATATTTAAGAGGAGTAATGCATTGCATCTAAATGTTTAACCTTAAACCTACAAAAAGTTAGTGTGATGGATCTGCTACTCTATTAAAGACTATCTACAATTTTGGGGGGATATGATTTTAGATTTAAAGAAAAGTTGCAGGAAGAAGATGAAGACTTCCCACATTCCTATATATATATATATGTTTTAAAACTACATAACAGATGAGTCCAGTTGCATTGATTTCTTATAGGCGAGAGCTTTAACTTTTGTTGGCAAATTGAATTTAAATCAAATATAAAAAAATAACTTTTGAAAATATTAAGCAATGGTAATTTTCTAGTTTGTAGCTAATTGCTGATTTTGCTGATTCTAAAATACATTTAAAATATCTTGTGAAAATAAAAGGGATCCCTGGGTGGCCCAGCAGATTAGCGCCTGCCTTTGGCCCAGGGCATGATCCTGGAGTCCCAGGATCCAATCCCACATCAGGCTCTCTGCATGGAGCCTGCCTCTCCACCCCCCACCTCTCTCTCTCTCTCTCTCTCTCTCTCTCTCTCTCTCTCGGTGTCTCTCATGAATAAATAAATAAAATCTTAAAAAAAAATCTTGTGAAAATGTTAACGAACTCAAACTGAAATAGTAGCCATCATCAGACAGACATTATAATGTTTTAATTTTTTAAAAAATTTAAAAATTTAAAATTATATTCATTTTATTTTCATGACAGGAAGAATTGGGAAACAAACATATATTTTAGGAAATTAGCATAACTTATCATATCTTTATGGCAAAAAATATGTTCCCCTATACTGATAATAGCAATCAGTTCCTACATTACCACCCTCAACTAACATCTCATAGTTTCATTACGAGTTTTACTATAATTTTCCTAATATCCTAAAGAACTTTATTGTGTAAAACCTAAAGTCGCAACCCAAAGTAAAAATGAATTGTTGAGGTAGGCAACACATAACTTGTAAATAGCTATCATTTTTCTTTCAAAGAAGTTTTTAAATGCAGTTGGCTGGAAATTAAAGTTTTATCTGTTAAATTTGTTGTTTTCCACTTTCAATACATAAGTGGAGATGGGTTTCCCCTGAAAATGTTATTTGTGAGACTGAATTAAACATTTCTAGGTAAGCCTTAGCTGTTGAGAAATTGGGGGGAGTTATTACTTTTTTAGTACAATAGAATATACTTGTCTATGATGAATTGTAACCTCTAAGGAAATTAATTTTTTGGAAACCCTTTTCAAAATTATGTTGACATGATTGTAAAGGTCACTTGTGTGTGTGTGTGTGTGTGTGTGTGTGTGTATGTATGTGTATGTGTACTTGTCCAATTCCCAGAGAATTCTTTGGCTACTTATAACATTGTAACATTGTTTAGAATTTAGCTACAAAACTGGGTGGGACTTTCATGTCATGTATATAAACTATACCTGATCGATAACATTAATTCTATGATATATACGACTTTAATAGTTTACCTTGTTCTTTTATTTAGAAATGTCTAATTATATAAGCTTAAGGAATACATGTTTTAAATCTATCATTTCTTAAGTGATATAAACCATTAGATCACTTTTATACATCATAGTAAGCAACACTAGCCCCATTTCACATAAGAAGAAATTTAGGCAAAAGGGATTTCTTTGATCAAGTCCAGAAAATACTTAAGAGGAGAAACTGGGCTTGTGATTTAAATTCTCTAATCTCCTATGGCTCTGAGCCATAATGCCTCACTAAGGCACTTATTGATAAAGAAATAATAGAGTTCTTATTTTATGTAGAACACTTCTAGGTAGCTTCTATCTTCGAGCATTAATTTGGTCAATGGATAATATTTATATACATGAAAAGTTAACTATCAACATGATATGTGCCAAATGAATGACATATATTCAGAGCAAATCATAAGAAATACAAAGCAATAGGCATTTAAGAAAGAACTATTATGAAGGAAGAGCATCACAGAGGAGTTGAACTTGACCTTGAAATGGTCAAACTTGAGTAGGTGGTAAAGAAGCAAGAAAGTATTTACAGAGAGTAAAAAATATGTGTGGAAATGGCAGCGCAAAGGACAACTTGGTGATTTTGTTAGTCAATCAGACTGCCTTGGATGGACAGAGTTGTGAAAGTCAAACTTGAAAAACAAAGTTGAAAAAGAATTGTATACTATTGCTAGGCTGAAAATTTGAACTTTAGTCACCCCATTTGAGGATAAAATAGCATTTTAGTTGTACTAATTCAGGAAGTATTCAGAATAAATTAATGAAAGCTATGAACTAGATTGCTAACTACAAGAAATGATATTGATGTGATTGTAAATGTTGTGAGACTAATTTCCCCAATGTTTTTCTCTTAACATGCTTTCCACTAATCATTTTCTATGAAAGATTCTTTACTGCCTTGAAAAACTGCTTATGGCACTTATGAACACCATCATACTTCTGCTTGTGTTTTGGGAGTCTCATGGTTTAAAAATCTTTTCTATGTTTTTAACCTTTTTTTTTTTTTTTTTTTACTGTCACTTTCTATATTTGCAATGGTTAACTACAGGTTTTATTCTTTTCTCATTATCAAAATTGGTTATTTAATATTGGTTTATAGATCATCTTTAATATAAGAAACAGATATGTAAGATGCCACACATTTTTAGATATTCCTGTATCTATTTCATGGGTGACTCATTTTACTACTGTGGTCATGCTCAGGGAAAATTTCTTTTTGTAATCAATTGATCCAAATTCTTTCTTTAAAAAATCTAAGGTTTATGTTTTCACTTAGTGAAAGATTAGTCCAGGCATCTCACTGTTTATTTTCATGGATGGGTATATGGGAAGTACACTAGTATGATTCCGTCTATAATATCAGTGACCTCAAGATTGAAAGAGTATGGGTCTTGGTTAACTTAAAAGAAAAAAAAATCATAAAAATATTAGTAGCAAAGTTCTTACTGTGCTCTTCACCTTGTGCACTGATAGAGAATAAACAAACACCACCAATGATGGGAGAAAGGAATAAAGGATCTTCATGCTTTCAACAAGTGTTATTGAGCACATACTATGTATAACATACTGTTCTAAACACTGGGGATACATTAGTGAAAAAATGACAATGTCTTTCCTCGGTTAGCTTATATTATAACGGGAGGGAAAACTAATAAGATAAAGAGTAACCAAGCTTGTTAGAAAATGGCAAATGAGAGTATAAAATGCAAAACCACATAAGGGGACGAATAAAGATTGCACATCACTGAGAAAATCACAGCTGATCAGAGACTTGAAAACGGTCAGTCATGAAGAAATCTGGGTTCCACGCTGAACAAAGCCACAAGGCCAATACTTGAAGCAATTTCAAGTGATGGGCCTTTCCCTTCTGTTTGCATGAGGTTCTCATGCTCCTTATGCCTCCTATAGACTCTTGGGCATATTTTCCACAGGACCCAGTCACTACCAGCCACAGGGTCTCATGCCAGAAAGACATGAAAACAGATTCTCTTTGACACCAAAGCTTTTCAGTATCCCTTTCTCCCTTCTCTGGCTACTCTCTGGCTGCCCAGACTCTCATTTCCTAGCTTTCTAGGTCTATCTTTTCCACTGACACATCGAGTTGCAGTTTTATTTTAGTGAAGATGGAGATGTGCTATAGTTAATTAATCAAAGAGGGAATTCAACATTTGAGTTACTTGAGTTAAAAAAGCACTAAATAATTATACCTATCAAAATTTTTATTTTAAGTTATTTAGTTATCCTGACTATAGACTACTAGTATTAAGGATATGGAATAAGATTATGTAAATTGAGACATGCAAAAAAGATTTTTTTTTCATAAAATCAACACCATATACATATAAATGAAGCAATCCACTGTAAAATGCTGATCTTCAAAGATAGCAAGTGCAATCCTGCAATCACCCTCATGTACCAGGTCAGAAAAAAAGACCAGAATATAGGTGGTTGTGGTATTTTTATATGAAACATTCTCTCACACGTGAAAAACTTCAAACACATTATCAGCATTATCCACAAACTTATGTTTAAACTATTACATGGCAAATTCTGCCTTTTTCAAAACCTCATTTCTATTATTTTTACTTCAAGACTATTTCTTGTATAGGATCCAAGCTACTAGTGTCCTTTGCAATACACTTTATGGTGCTTGCATTTGTAATAATTGTTTGGATAATATGCTACAGTACAACTGGAAAACGTTTTACTAGTCCGGGACTAAATACTAAATCTTTACAGACAGTATCAGTTTTATAATGAGAAATATAGCTGTTAAAGTACTAATGATGAATGTCTCTTACCCTAAACAGCATATAGGTTTCTTTGTAGTTAAAAAAAAAAAAAAAAAGTAAATTTAAATGCACTGAAGTATGGGTAATCCCCATGATGAATAAAAATTGTTTTATTAACCTAACAGTAGCAGAAGTACAATCTGTGTAAAATTTACATTGATACTAGCCTGGTTTGCTTATGTATACCTTCTTTTCTCCCCACCCCGCAGAAACTCTTAATAGCAGAGTATTTTTACTGAAGGGCTTAATTTCACACTAACCATACCTTCATGGAGTAAAAGCCAGTGTAGAATTGTAGTGTAAACCGGTGTTTCTCCAGCTTGACAGCACATAGGAAAGGGAACAATAAGCCACCCAGATGCAAGCCCCACTAGAGAGACTGAATTGGGTTAGGGCAGGGCTCAGGCACAGGTATTTTTAAAAATGCTCCCCAGGTGATTTTGATGTGCCCCAGGATTGAGAATAACTGGTATAAACAAAAGACAAAAACAAAGGTGTTCTGAATTAATTTTTTTTAATTGGAAATCACTTACTCTCAGTAAGTACCAAAAGAGTAATACTATTAAAACGAAAAGAAAATTAGTAAACCTAAACGAAATAACACTTTTGCAGGAACGACATGTTAGGTTTGAGCAAGAGTAGCAACATTAAGGACAAAGTGAATTGCTATTTAGAATGAGGTACACTTTTAAGAGTTTTAAAAGTTTTTCTTCCTGAAAAATGTATTTTATGATTCAGAAAATCAAGCTTTTAAATATGATCTGCAATCAGATCACAGGATCTGGTCTCCTTCCAGCCTGATCTCTCTTTATAAGCTCATCTATGTGCACAGCTGCTACTGCCTTCCCAGCTTCCCTGCCTTTCTTGAGTTTGAGATAGTGCTCCTATTTTTTTTTTTTTTCTGTAGGACCCCATGCTTCCCCAGTCATGAATGGTACAATTGTGATTTTTAAACTGCTGGTTTGTATTTGTCTTTCTGTAGACTGTAAACTTTATGAAGGCAGAGTTTGTTTCATCTTGGTTTGTATTTGTGGTTCAACTTCTAGTATAATGCCTACAAATATTAAATATTTGTTGAATGAATACACACTGAGTTTTGTCTAACATCATTCTGAATTAGCATGATGTCCAATAGAAGGTCTGAGTCCGTTAAGCCCGCCTGATAAAAGGATTCTTCAGTGTTGACTGCAAAGTCTGCTGTCGCCTTGTTGAGAGTATGCAGAGGTCCTTGTCTTGGGCAACGCAGCCGCGTCTCAGCAGAATTTGGCTCTTGTACCAGACTCCTTCTGCAATCCCAGTCTGTGACCCAACGTCTTCAGTTCCTACTCCTTGCCTTTTGGTTCATATCTGGTTCTCAGCTAGTCTTTCCCAAGTACCATATTGCTCTTGGACTGATCTCCAAACATAGTCTTATCTCATTGAGCTCTTCTTGCTTCATCTTCTTAGGATTTCCTGTTAATAAACTTTGTTCTATTTAATCAGGGATCTAAAGTCATCTTGGCATTGATGAGTTCCTCCCTGCTTACCTTATCTCTTCCAGCTTAGGCTCCAGAAAAAATAGCATAATGTTTGTACTGTCAGCTTCCTAAATCAGTTGGACTTCTTTCCTCGAATCTACATGGTCATTTCCAGCATTTCTGAATCTGCTTACATCTACTTCAGTCTAGAACCTAGGTAGGACCCATAACTGTTGGATGTTTTCTAGCATTTAGTACTGAAATTAACGTTAGCAAGAATATGAAGTATAATTAGCTGCTTGTGGTAATTACATTAATAAGGATTATTTATGTTAAAAATGATATTGTCTCCTATTTAAAGAGATTTAATCAAATAAAGTCTATGTAGGAAGTACCTAGGTGGCTTAGTTGGTTAAGCATCTGACTTTGGCTCAGGTCATGATCTCAGGGTCCTGGGATCAGCAGGAAGTCTACTTGTCCCTCTCCCTCTGCCCCTCCCCTTTCTCATGTTCTATCTCTCTGTGTCTCTGTCTCTCTCTCTCTCTCAAAAAAAAAAAAAAAAGTCCATGTAGGATCTCTCCAAGACCTTAAAGCTAGTAAAAGAATTACATTTCTAGGACATCATCCAAATTAAAAACTTTTGCACTTCAAATGACACAGTTAAGAAAATGAAAATACAACCCACCCTGGTGGCTTAGTCTGACTTCGGCTCAGCTCATGATCTCAGGTCCTGGGATCAAGCCCTGTGGTGGGCTTCCTGCTCACCCTCTCCCTGCTTCTCCCTCTCCCTATGCCCCTCTGGCCCCCAGTCATTCATGTCCCCCCCCTTCTCAAATAAATAAATAGAATCTTTTTTTTCAAAAAAGACAACTCACGTAACAGGAGAAAATATTTACAAATTGTCTATCTAGTAAGTGATTTATATACAGAAGAATTCTTACAAATGAATAATAAAAAGACAACTCAATTTTAAAATAAGCTAAAGATCTGAATAGATGTTTCTCTAAAGAAGCTATTTTAATGACCTATAAGCACATAAAACAGGGCTCAACATCATCAGTCATTAGGAACATGCAAATCAAAACCACAGTGAGGTATCACTTCACACCCACTAGAATGATTATGATCAATAAGAGGTAATTTCCCTTCTTGTTGGCAAGGAAATGAAGAAATTAAAAACCTCATGTACTAATGGTGGGATTATAAAACGGTACAGCTACTTTTTAGGAAAATAGTATGACAGTTTCTCAATATGTGAAATATGGAATCACCATACCCCAGCAATTTCACACCTAGGTTTCTACCCAAGGGAAATGAAAACATATGTCCACACAAATGTAAGTGTTTATAGAAGTACTACATGTAAGAACCAAAAGGTGGAACAATCCAAATGCCCAACAACTGGTGAATGGACAAAGTGTGGTATATCTATGTAATGGAATACTACTGAAAGATATAAAGAAAATACAAATACATGCTACAACATTGATGAACCTCAAAACATTATGCTCTGTGAAAGAAGCCAGACATGAAAGAACACATATTACATAATTCCATTTGTATGAAATGCCCAGATTAGGCAAATATATGGAGACAGATTAGTGTCACTAGGGCTGGGGGTGAGAAATGAAGAGTGATCCTAAGGGACATGAGGTTTCTTTTCCAGGTACTGGAAATGTTTAAGATTAGATTTTGGTGATGGCTGCACAATTCTGAAAATATACTAAATATACTAAAAATTATTGAGTTGAACACTTAAAGCGGGTGAATTTTATGGTATATGTACGTGGATAAAAAGTTGTTAGCTTCAAAAAAACATTACCGATTTTGTATGGAGAAATGATTTAATGATAAATAAATCTGTAGGCCTATTGCAGAATTAGGGTATATGGAATTTAGAAATAGAAATAGAAATTCTCCTGAAATTTAGTAGAGAAGATGTTGTGTTTTACACAAGGTTAGAACAATAGAGTGGCAAGAAAATGAATATAGGTAGTATATAAAGTTCTACATGAAAGGGTATATTATAGCATAGTTTTTATACATAAAATGTGGATTAGGTTCAAAGGATACTTGAATGCCTTAGGTAATTCTGCTGTAGGAATAAAGAAAGTTTGATCCCCTCTTTATGGTATGTTAATTTAAAGACGGAACAACTTTCACTCAATTACATTTTTCTTATTGTTTCAATAGGAAATATGGATGTAAACTTCATCTTTTTGCAGAGTGCAAAATGCCAACATAATAATAACAGCTAATACTTATGGATTGCTTGCTGTATGCCAGACATTGAGTGGTTTAAATTCATTTATTCATTTAATGTATTAAATTGGTATGAATACTCACTCTTCTTACTTGGTTTAATTAAGCTTTTTTTTTTTTTTTTTTTTCCTGGTGTCTTCTCTCGTGGGCTTTTCTTGGCTCTCTTTTTCTCTGTCCCCTCCCACCTTCAGTATAAATGATACTATTCATGTTTCAGAGTCTCATTTCTTAAAAACAACCACTTTGTTCACGTTGTCCTGCCTTTAGCCAAAAACCAATTTGACATTGGAGAAATACATCAAATCAGATTTTATGCTGAGTTTTTACTGATTTATTCAAAATGCTCAAGTGGTTTGTATATGTAAACCTGCTTTAAATCCAAGCAACGTGGGCTGAAGGGAAGGAGGTCTTTGTGAAACGGTAGATTCCACAGGAGTACAGAATCTTTTGTGAAGAAATCTGCAACAGAGGACTCAAGAAAGAAAACAGTTCACAAAAGGTGTGGGTGAAGGGTGGCAAAGAAAACATGTAACACAAAACGTGGACATTTGTGAGGGATGCCTCAGTGCATTGCATTAATAATTTGCATATTAAGAAGTCATGAGTCTTCACGTTAATGAATCCCTAACTAGTCTCTGACACAATAGACTGAACCGTCCCTGGAGGAGTCATTATGGCCTATCATGTCAATGAGCCGCATATTAATGACTCTCTTACATGCTCATCAACAGGTAGCCTAATAGGCTCCCATTGAGTTCTTTTTCATTTGCTTTTTAAATGTATCCTCTCCTCCCTTCCTTTTGTAACACTATTGTGAAGAATTGACAAAAAGGTGCATTAAGATGATTTTAGTGTGTGACGTAAGTTCACAAAAGCATTAAATTTAGAAATAATGCTTTAAGTCTTACTCCTCTGCCTAGAAAACTTTTCAAATGCAGTTAAATACAAATCCAGTTGGATAATAGGGCTCTTATTTGGATTTTAACATAAACCATCCAACCCAATTTACCATATTTCTCTTCTCTGATATATCAATTTATGCTGTGATTAGCATAAGTAGAATAGCTAGTTTGGAAATATGTTTGTGAAACTGAATTGCTTGAAAATGGAAATGAATTATAACAGATTTCAGATCATAAACACTCATTAAATCTAAAAAGCAGTAGCTGATAGTATAAAAAATTAAAAATATAGAGGAAATAGCAGCCTTATATTAATTTCATAGTTATAAAGAAATGAGCTAAAAAATGACTTTATAACTTTTAAATTGAACACTTCAAGGTAGTCACAGGAAGCGCAGAGTATTTTAACTTTTCTAACTTGCTTTGAAATGACTTGACTTTTGTTGGTCCCAATAATTATATTTAAGATATCTGGTGGTTTTTTACGAACATAAAATCTACGATCTTCTATAAAAAAAACAAACAAACAAACAAACAAAAAAAACAACACTGAAGAATTGTTCTTCCAGTATTTCTACTGAATTAAATCCGATCTCTCCTGATTTACTCCAGATGAAGGAAAGAGTATTGACACATACTTGAAATTCTTTATCAGGAGATAGGAATGGGCAGAGGCTAGGGAAACAGTTGCAGAAGTTTCTTAGAATTTTGTTCCCCCAAAAAACACAAACAACCACTTGTAAACATTGCTATCTTGAGAAACAACGGAAGGTAAAGATGCTCAGGTGAGCAGCTTCAGGTTGGTGCTCTGACCTCATATTTATCTCCCTCAGTTTAGCAATAATTCCTTCTGAGACGTGCTATTTTTTGAATGATGTTTTCAAAGTCTGGAAGTCTCATGGTCCTTTGTATTGACCCCATCTCCTAACCCTTCCAAACATACACTGGATATATCAATTTACATTTCAAATTACTTTTTTCTTAAAACAGTTTCAAAACAATATATAACACAAATGCTTTAGAGCTTGGATGTCAAAGCTCAGTATTTAACAGACCAAATAGGTTAGGCAATCTACTTACATGTAGATTCTACAAAGAAAATCAGAGTTTCTGTGATTGCAATTATGTGGCTCACTAGTCATGACTCTGTGAGAGTGACTTTTTACACACCCACAGATAAATCAACATCATTATGAAAAAAAGAATGCCTGCAGCTTAGTATCCTTAGGAAAAAAATACACATGGCAATACTTTGATAATTTTTGGAAAATGGAGATGGTATAAAACTCTTAGCAATTACTTTGCAGGAGAACTCTGGAGAATAAGGATGCCAGACTTCTGAAGCAGCAGGACTCTCAGCTGAACAATCACTAGTTTCTTGTCATCTACATACTCCATGGGTGACAATTACTTCCTTTAAGAACTCAAGTAAAATAAGGTCTTTGGGCCAATAAGTTTAAGAACTTTTTCTGATATCTCTCAGATGTGTATTCTTTAGTTTTCATAATACTCATCGCTTAAAAACATTCACATTTCTCTTTCAATAGAATATAACTGGCAGGTTGTGGCAGTCATCTTTTGAGCCAGGTTCACCTATTAGTCCTCTTCACTTAAAATTCATGGATTCTGCTTATATCTCGTCCCAAAGCAACCTACAAATTTTGGTTCACACTTAGACCTCCAAGAGTCTAAATTCTTCACTAGAAGCTCACAATGTAGTACCTCTTTAGAAAATACTCATTGCCACAAAATGGCACCTGCTGCCCAGATTCAATCACAGAATTAAATCTAAATTGTCTTTTTTGTCCTGATACCTGTAAGGTGAGGTGAGCAAGAAAAAATAGCACCCAGCAGTTTGACATGGCAAGGCAGATTTGAACGGGCAATCCTTAGTAGAAAACCAAGTTATGAAATGAAGAAACTTTGGAAAAGAAACTTACCAAAGGATTCCTCAACGAAAGTATGTTTTCCAGTGATTGAAATTTCTGTATCAAGGAGGCATAATATCATTGTTTTCAAGATCAAGCACTGAGGCAATGGGCAATGCTCTAATTGAGAAACAGAAAGAGGAAAAATTTTTAGGAATGTAGTAATTCGGCTTTATGGAAAACAGGAAAATGACTCAATAAAACCATCTGGCCCCTAATGTCATGGCATGTGCTTAGTTTCTTGAATGCTTGAGCTGTTCACTAGTGTTTACTCAAGGGGTTTCTGGTGTGCCATGGTTTCTGATTACATTTTATAAGTAATAAATGAGCTTATATGATAGGTATTATCCAATATATTTGTTTATCCCAACCACTTGTGATACAAGTAATGTTCCATTATTTGAATAGTTTTACTTAGATATAAGTAAAATAATGTAGAAATGAATGATTCTGTAATCTTTATTACAAATAATATATGATTAGCTTACAAATTGTGCAGATAGGATTTCTATCAATTTGAATCGATAATGCTGACCATTAGAATTTACCAAGAGCTTATTTTTTACTATATTGCAGTTTTAAGTTAGTAGCTATTTCTATGGATTCTATTAGCATTTTTATTTTAAAAATATTTTAAGAAATTTCCAAATTAAACATTTCAAAATTATATTCATAGATACTCCTATTAGTTATATAAATATATAACTCCAAAACTGGAAGGCATATTATTTAATAGCAAAGCTGAGGAGGGCAAGTTCATTCCAATTTGAGCAATAGAAAGGTTGATGGGTGGTGGCCTCCAGGCTGTGTGGAAAAGGTTCATAGAGTTGAATCTGGTCTCAGCAAGCAAATCCCTTGATCTGTTATCAGTGCTTGCCATGGGTGCTAGAGAGAGAGGCCAGCATGAGGGTATTATATTTGATATCCCTAATCTAATCCAGAGCTTTTGCTTTAAAGATCAGGAATGTGATGCCCATAGAAACCATGATCCTCACCATATTAGTTATTAGTCTCAGATTCAGCATTGAAGGGAATATAAAGCCATTTAAATGTTTTGATGTTTTTTCTTTTTAAAAAGTATTTTACTTATTTCAGAAAGAGAGGATGTGACAGAGAGAGAGAGAGAGAGAGAGAATGAGTAGAGGATGAGTAGAGGGAGGGTAGAGGGAGCACAGACTACGCACTGAGCAGGGAGCCTGATGTGGGCTTGATCCCAGCACCCTGGGATCATGACCTGAGCCAAAGGGAGCTTAACGACTGAGCCACCCAGGCGGCCCTGAGGTTTTTTTCTCTGAGATTACTTCTTGTTTCTTTCAACTCCTGTTAATAATGCAGAGTTGTCTTCATTTTATTGTCCTTTCTTTATTATCAAGGAACTGAATGTTATTTGTCTCTTCAATCTAAATTCCTTCTTTTTTATAAAATATTTTATTTATTTATTCATGAGAAACACAGAGAGAGGGCAGAGACACAGGCAGAGGGAGAAGCAGACTCCACTCAGGGAGCCCGATGTGGGACTCGATCCCAGGACTTTGGGATCACGCCCTGAGTCAAAGGCAGATGCCCAACCGCTGAGCCCCTCAGGTGTCCCAATCTAAATTCCTTCTGCATCATGCCTTTAGTTTTTTTTTCCTTAGATACTTCTGTTCACAATTAGAAATTTATCTCTTTAATTTGTTCTCTTTTGATCAAATATTTTGCTTCCGTTTTTGGTTTTACTCCTGATCAAGAGAAGACTACTGTCATTGTAACACCAAAGGAATAGATATTAAGCTCTAGTAGTTAATGTATTATGAACATTACCTCTCATTAAGTACAAGCTTTTGCTTTCCTTCGTCCTCTAATTCAGAAGTGGCTAAAAAAAAAAAATAGAGTTCTAGAAAGTAAATTTTCAGGAAAATATCACCATGAAAATATGAAAATAAATAGTACACAATATGCAATTATTATCCGAGGAAAGCCTTTTCAGTATTTCTAGAGGTAACCATTTATCAGTGCCAATGCCAATGCTAGCACTCTTTTTAAGTGTCTTAAAAAAATCTCAAATGAGGTGATTTTTTTTTTATTTAAAAGCTCTACATTCATTTATTTTCCTGTCTTTCTTTAAGGCAGGAGGATAGAGGAAACAAAATGAGACCACAAGCTTTGAACGAAGAGAATAGGCTGAACTTCTTGAAGAGTTCAACATTTATTTAGTTTTTAGCTGTTTATCTCAGAGTGAAAGGTGATCTCCAAGAATTTCAAGTTTGGTTCTCTTTGAGCAATGCTGAGCACTTTGAAGCAGTGTTAAAGAGACACAAATACAAGTCATGACTCACTTTGGCAATGATCCCTTCGTATGCCAACTTTTTTATTCCTCTTGGAACAGAGTCATACTTTTGCTGCCGACAACCTAATCCTGACATTTACCCTGAGCGGTTGGGTAATGCCATCACATCAGACTCAGGTTGTGTGGAACAGGTCTCTGAGAGGTTTCACTCATATTTTAAGAGACATATCAGCTTTTAGCACAATGGTATTACAGGACCTTGGGAAAACCATATTATTACTTATACAAACACGACTACATTTTGACGGTGTTAAAATTAACTCCAAAAGCAGAAGTGCCATGTACCCAGAAACTGCAGTAGTACAGTAGTATTAACACGGCGCCTAAATCCTGACACTGAATAAATAAAAGAAAGTATGGATTAACATTCCCATACACACTGTATTTGGAGAAGACACTTTTATTTTTTTATTTTTATTTTTATTTTTTTGGAGAAGACACTTTTAAATAAAATGTTATATTCACTAGAGATCTAGTGACTTTTCTTTGGAGGATGGTCCTCTGAAAAGGGCATCAGAAAAACAACCAAGCAAGTATGCTATCATGGGCTACAAACCTGACTCTTGAAATTAGCTCGTGAATTAAATATATGAGAGAATATAACGTAAACATTAAAAACTACATGGGACTTGGGTATCATGGTAGTATAGAATGTGTTTACCACATGTCACTAGTAAGAATGATAATAACAGTTGTGATAATAATAAACTTATTAAACACTTCCACATATTGAGAACTACGCTAAATAATTGCCTTATATTGGAAGGAGGCAATATTTTAGAGAAAATTGAGGCATAGAAAGGTTGAGTATCATCTGAGGTTACATGGCTAGTAAGTGCCTTAGTAAGAGGTAAATAACAGAAAGAATGAGATTTGCATCCAGGTCTTTCTACTCTTTTTCATTCTGGATTGACCCTCTGAGAGGACATTGACCTGGTGACCAAAAACTTGAATATAGTTCCAGTTTAGCTACTAGGTAGTGTGTGTGACTTCTGCCCCATAGTTTAACTGGGCTTTGGTTTCTCTCTCTGTAAAAAAATGGCACAGGACTACCCAAGTATGAGGCCTCTTATGGATCCGAGATCCTATGAACTGGAGGAATGTGGCACACAAAGTGAGAGAAACTCTCTAAAGTTACGTGAGGCTCAGAGCTAGAGTCTATAGAACTGACTCAAGTCTTGAGTGATAAACTGCTAACTCAGAAACACACATCATGGCTTTCCTGTTAATTTATTAGATAGATAAATTCAATTCAATTGAATTGAATTTCAATTCCTACCTTGTCAAGGTTTCAATTCCTACCTTGTCAAGGTTTCATCATTTTATTCTCTAAAGCACGTAGACTGGACTGTTCTTCCATGTATTTATTTTTTAAGTATATGTGATACACAGACAATTATTTTCTTTTGTGCATGGAGCTGCAGCCATTCTTACATAATTGGATGTGAGTTTCTGAAAAGTCAGAGACATTAAGGTGGCACTTCCGGATTCACTTTCCTGGATTCTTAGAGTGTCTTCCTGTAGCCCCGATATGAGCAGTTAGATCAGATGTTTTCAAACACTGGAGCATCTCTGAAGTTCTACTAAAAATGCAGATTCCTACTTTCCCCAGCAGACATGCTGATTCAGATCTGGTTTTGGGTCTCCAAAGCAGCATTTGTAATTTTCATTTAGGAGGTCATTTTTCTTTATTGGAGTTCAATTTGCCAACATATAGCATAACACCCAGTGCTCATCCCATCAAGTGCCCCCCTCAGTGCCCATCACCCAGTCACCCCCACCCCCTGCCCACCTCCCTTTCTACCACCCCTTGTTCGTTTCCCAGAGTTAGGAGTCTCTCATGTTCTGTCTCCCTTTCTGATATTTCCCACTCATTTTTTCTAGGAGGTCATTTTAAGAAGCAGTTAGGATTTAAGTTTGTGCCTCTTCAGCGGGCTGACACCAATCGATACCTTGAATTTTAATCTTTCATTCTTTAAAAATTGTACCTTAAATTTCTTGACATATTCAGAATGACTTTTTTTACTGATAAGGCATTTGTACATGATGCCTTAAGCTTAGAATTGCTGCTCCTCTCTTCCCTAACTAGTGTTGCTTCTTGTTGAGGTTTCAAGTTAGAGGCCAGATCCTCCTGGGAACTTTCCCTATCCCATCCTACATCCCACTGAGCACTTACTACACTTGGGGTTATTGCTTTATTTAGTTGTCTGCCTTCTCCACTAGTTTGTGAGCCCTTTGAGGGCAAGGGCTCTTTCTTATTCGTTGTGATGATCTAGCACAATATTTGGAAATTTGTAAGTGCTCAAATATTTGTTAAATGATGATTGATTGAGTTAATTAATATGGATTGCTATATATTTTAAGTTACTATTATATTTCATAAGGTTCATTATCAATTAGAAACCATTAATTTCCTCATATATTCAAAAACACATTATGATCTACTTGAGGCCACCACATAAAATTTCAATGTTATGTCCCATTTCTTTGAAGAGGGGGAATATTTAAATTGTAAAGATGATGCAAGCTTTTGTGCAATAATATTATGAGAGAAAAGAAAACAATAAAACCCGGGCATTTTTCATTCAATAAGCACTAATTTTCACTTCCCATTTGATCGAAAGTCCAAAGGCCTTCTAAGCCTAACACAGTTCCTTCAGGGAAACTCATTGCTCGACTTCACCCTTGCTTCTCCTCCTGAATTCTCTATTTCAGGTGATGCTACTTCCATCTTTTTAAATTCTCAAACTAGAACCTTCTGCATTAGCTCTTATTTCTCTCCACTCAAAAATGTTTTCTAACATTTCCTACTATGTAGTAGGAAAGCATGTTATGAAGTTACAGCAAACTAACAAGGAGTAGGGGGCCTGAGTTTGGGGCCAGAAGGGCCAACTAAAGCAGAAGAATAACTCTCCTCCCACTGTCTATCATTGAGGGAAGGGGCAATCTGCATACCTAGACCCAATGGACTCTGCACTGAGATGCATCACGTCTACATCGGGATTTGCAAATCTGGCCTCACAACAAAATCATCTTTGGAAATTCCCAGATCTACTATTCTCCATTCCCTTCCCACTCCCATGTGCAGATCTATTAATTTTAAACGCGCAGAGATAGGACCTGGTGCTTCTGGTATGAAAGGTGATTTGGGGAACTGTTGTTATATCGAGAACATAGAATTCATGTGATAAGGGAGGAACAAAGTAGCAGGGCACCTGAACAACTGAGATGCTTGAAGTTCCTTTATGAGCTTGATCTCTAGTTCCTTAGAAAATCATCTAGATAAAATTTCCAAATCTAGCAAAACCAGTAGGCTACTACCTTCAGACTGGCTAATAACTACTTAGAATGTTATGACATGAACAGTGTGGATGGGAAGGCATTTTATTTTTCTCCAGTGAAGATTAGAAGGAAACCCAGGAATCTAAGCATAACTTGTGGATCGATCCCCTGTCCAAGCATGTGAGATCAGGGAGGAAGGTGCTTCTCGTGAGTACCTCAGAAGCAGATCATCCAGCCCATAAAAGATCAGAAACCATGCGGCAGACTAATTCAACACCTTACTGACTTGTAGTGCAGGGGCCCCAGTTAACTGTCAGATTTAGCTCTTTCTTTCTTAGGTCTTCAGAAGGAAAATAGTAGATTTCTAAATCTCATGAATGCAATCAAGGTCAGGCAGAGAAAGTCATTTGTAAAATTTATCTACAGGGAATTGGTGAATAAATTATATTGTTGCTGCATTAAAAGTTGTAACTCACATTTGATTTGATCTCTTCTGTCTTCATTGCTTCATTATTTAGTGCCTGAAATACTGCAGTCATCTCATGGCTAGTGTGCCGGCCCTACCTGGCTCATCCTACCCAGGTTCTCCTTAGAGAAGTCCCTAAATGTACCTCCAGAGACTGGTTCTGAAGTAGCTATCTGACCATATCTCTCTTCTATTGAACTCCCTTTCTTTACCACCCTCCACAGTGGTCAAAAAGTGCATCAAGAATTCAGCCCCATTTTCCCTGGCATGCTAAGCCCTTTAAAACCTACTCAAAACCAAACCGATGGTTTCTAACAGGGAGGTTGGCTGGCAAATGGGTTAAATAGGTGATGGGGATTAAGGAGGGCACCTCTTGTGATGAGCACTGGGTATTGTATGTAAATGTTCAATCACCAAAATTGTATACCTTAAATTAGTATTACACTGTATGTTAATTAACTGGAATTTAAATAAAAACTTATTTTAAAAAAACTACTCAAACTCCAGTTCTGTTCCTTGGCATTCTTTCCCCCCAATACAATCCAAACCATCTGAACATCTCATTTCTGAATGGCTCTTTCTTTTGTGCTTTCTTACCCTCAAATCTTTTACCAACCGTTATTGCCTCTATCTGGAATGACCTTGGCATTCTTCTCTAATTGCCAAACTCCTACTTTCCTCAATAACTCAGTAGCTCAAAATGTTACTTCCTCTGTAAAAAATACCCTGATTCTCCTACAGAGTAACCTCCTTGTTTCTGTTCTCCTTTCTTTTTTCTTAAAGAATATGTATCATATTCCATAATTTATTATAATACTTATCACTTATAATGATAATAATTGCCTATTGACATGTCTATTTCCATCATTATATTTTAGCTTCCTAAAAGAAAGGCATTATTATGTGATTTAAAATGCACTGTAAATAAACTTTCTCCACAAAATACATATCTTTTTTATTTTTTAATTTCTAAGTTTATAAGATTTTAAAATGCTTAATTATTTGAAGTCATAATTGAAAACACGGCCCTGAGCTTTGGAAGGGGTGAAATTTTAAGCATTATGAGACAAAGAGAAGGGAAAAGTAGAAAGGATGCTGTGCATTTATTCAACAGCATTTTTTAGACCACTAGTATGGGTCAGGCACTGTGTTAGCCACTGGGAATACAATAAATAAGAAACTTCCTTGCTTAAAAAGGGATCAAGTAACATAAAAGGGAGAAGGGAGAGGGGAAACATTCAATAATGCTTTTTATTTCTATGATAATTGTGTATAGTTCTTGGCCTATCATCATCAACCATCAAGTGCTTTGTCTTTTTCCTCAATCCTTCTAAAGTTGTTTCAACTATACTCTTTAGATGTAATTGGTCATATATGACTGGCATTTTGAATTTCAGAGTGAGATTTTATCTAAAGACATCCTCTATTCTGAGCCAGAGAACAACTCATTTGTCTTAATAAATTATCTTACGGATTTAACTAGATATTTTAAATAATGTAATATGCATCTGCAAAACTACCATTGAAAACAACAGCCAACTTCTAACCACTTCCTTTCCTCATCCCTTACCCCAACTTGCCCCACCTGATGTAACCATATCTTGAAAATCAAACTTTCTTGTTTATATAGCTTTTCAGTATATTCTCTTTTCCTTGTGTATATGTGTGTGTATGTATACACATGCAGTATATTGTATATATAAAATATATACATATATGTATATAAATACAAATCATTTTAGTAGTTTTAACTTATAATAAAAAGAACATCCTCTGATATAATGTTTTGGGAGTATTCATTTAATATTATGTTACTAAGATTTATCCATATTGTGATATCCATATGTATGTATGTCTCTGTGGTGTATTAATTTTGAGTGCTATGTAATATTCCTTTTTGTGATATGCCATGGTTTTGTGTCTACTCTTCTGTTGATGGGCACTTGAGTTGTTTCAACTTTCTATACTTGATAGTAATTTTTATCAATTAAATAGATATTAAAATAATATCATCTTGTAATCTCAATTCACATTTTTCTGTCCTCTAACAATACTGTCTGTCCCTTTATGTGCTTACTGGTAGGCTAGATGAAACTTCTCTTCTATGAAATGTCTGCCCCTCTGGTTCTACAAAAATGTTTGTGCTTTTTTATTGATTTCTAGGAGTTCTTTATATATTCTTTATTTTTTTGTGTTGATTTTGTGTAACACATGCATTTTCTCCTAGTTCGTAATTTATATTTTTCTCTTATAAATCTGTCTTTAAATGAACAAATTTTAAATTTCAATATAGTTAAACGGACAATTTTTTTCTTATTATTTAAGAAAAAATTTCCTACTTTGAAGTCTGTAAGATATTTATACACATTTTCCATTCAAGGTTTTGGGGTGCCTGGGTGTCACAGTTGGTTGAGTATATGACTCTTGGTTTTGGCTCAGATCATGATCTCAGGGTTGTGAGACACAGCCCACTGGGCTCCTTGCTTAGCCTAGAGTCTGTTTGAGGATATCTTTCCCTTACCCACTGCCCCTCCTTCCACTTGTGCACTCTCTCTCTCTCTCTCTAAAATAAATAAATAAATAAATCTTAAAAAAAAATAATTTCATGGTTTTTGATATTTCAGATCTTAATCCATCTGGAGTTGATTTCTGAATATATGTTGTGCTAATTTCATCTTTTCTCATTGAATCAACTGTTTTCTCTATCTCCATTTATTGAACAATCCCTTATTATTTGCTATGTGACATACTACATTTGCCATATACCCAAGTTCTAGATATGTACAAATCTATTACTCAGCTCTGTCTCTGTACCAATATAACTATCTTTCATAACTAAAACTTCATAAGGTATCTTGATATCAGGCACATCAGATTTCTCCTCACAGCTACTTCTCAGAAATATTTCATCTATCTTTAGTCCTTTAGTCTTCCCTTTAAGATCATATTTTCAAATTTTGTAAAAAAAAAAAAACTTGTGGAATTTTGATTAGAATTGGGATGAATCTGTAGATCAATTTGGGAGAGAATGCTTTCATATATCTTCTTCCTGTCTATGAACATGGTATGTATCTCAATTTTTCTACATTTTTAGTATTTCATGATACAATTTTATTCTGTTCTTATAGGAGCCTTACACATCTTCTGTTAGTTTTCTTCATAGATACTTAGTATAATATTTAAATTTCAAGTATTTCAGCTTCTCCTTCTGGTATTTATCCCTGAATCTAAGATTTTCCTCCTATATTTCTGTATTTACATGTTTTATAAGACACCAACATAATAATACACAGTTTAGTACCTAATTATTTGTCCCTCAAATTAGTTAAAAGCAAGTTTATTTCCTTTTGGTGCAATATTTTTTTTAAAAAAATTGAAGTACCTTAGAGAATTAGATAGAATAGAAAAATGATTGATAGTATTTTGGCTAGTCAAAAACAGAAGGCTTTAAATGGCTATGATTTTCCCTCTATAAATGAGATTTTTAACACTGTTATGGGGATAAAGAGGAAGCAGGAACAGCTAAATGATATTTAATGGTTTATATCTGTTTAAACTCCTTTATATCATGTATGTGGAAAAGAAAAAAGAAACATCAACTTGCAGTTGGATTCCTCAAAAATAAATCTTTGCATAGTTATTGGCATTAAACAATACAGATTTATAGATTAAGTCAGTATCAATTATGTAAATACTATATTTCCCCAATGATATTATGTTTAGGTAGAAACATTATTTTCTTTCATGAACCCACTGATTAATACCAAATATTTATGGTAAAATTAAAATTAAGCATATAAATATATACAAAACTGAATTACCTTCTTTTATAATCCAGAGGAAAGAATTTGCAGTTTTCTCATGACTTGTTGAAAAAGATTGGCTCTCCTGGGATTCGGATCAACATTATCCATGCAACAAAGAGTAGACTCTATTACACAACTGTATCAGCTATCGCCAACTCTCTAGATGCATTTTAATGAGGAAAAGTAGTCATTGAGAAAAGTCACTATAAGAAAATTCAGCTGAGACAATACAAGAAAATGTGGACACTGGGCCAATCATTTCTGATAGATTGATTTATGACATAACTATACACAAAGTGAACTTTTTCACTAACATTTTTCTTGCTGAGTGTCATGGACAAATTTAGTCTAATGATTCCACAAATAAACCTACAAATAGTACATTTGAAAGAAAAATATGCTTAACTTTCTTAATCACTATGCAGAAAATTATCATAAAGGAATTATAACCCAAATCATTCTAAAGAAAGAAAATATATGCTTTCATATGAGCAATCTGAAGTCTTGGTTGTAAAATTAGCCTGTGGCAATACACACATAAAGTCTTTGAACTGAGTATAAATTTAGCTGCCTTTCAGTTTTTAGTAAGTTTGTTTTTTTCTCCTTTCCTGAAGAGAGAGAGTTAATGTTATATTCATCCAACTGAAAGAATTCTGAGTAAAATGGAACACAAAAAAATTAATAATTGGAACGTTAAAAAGCAATTTCTATGACCACAAATGGACTGTCAGTTCATAAAACTTTATCATTTAAACCAAGAGAAAAATATTCTCACTTGCAAAGATTAAATTCATGAATGATGGAATAATAGGCATTTACATATATTTTTACTTTGGTTGTGTAAGTTTTAAATATAGGCAACATAATCTTATTTAGAAATGTGGCATTGTGGAAAGTATTTTTAAATTTTTCTGCTACTAATATTTACCATTGAATTATTCTAAGAGATAAAATTTTATTTAAAAACCATACAAAGTAATACAAGAAAATACTAAAGGTTAAATAGTATTTATTTGGCTTGTTATTCATTTGAATTTTCCTCTGTACAAAAATATTTCGATGAGGTAGTCTCAGAACACATTTACAACATTTTGTTTTAAATTTCACAGTAAGGAAGAATCATTAGCAGCATCAGAGGAGAATAAATTTGAGAATTCAAGGATTACAGGTAATATTTTTTTCATTTTTTTCAATTTAATTTTTATCAAAATCTGTGTCTTTTGTTAAAGCCCACAATGATAACAATCTTACAAAGATACAATTGTATTAACTTTGCAGACACCTATATCCCAACAATTGTTTGTTCTCATGAAGACAAGGAGGACTTGGAAACCAGTAATCAAAATGTAAAAGATGTAAACAGGGAACATGATGAACATAATGAAAAAGAATTAGAGTTGATGGTAAGTGTTCTGGTTGCCACGGCATTACAGACGATGAATCCATTTATGCTTCAAAGATGCTGCTATGCCTGCCTTTCAATAGTTTCAACTAATATAATTTGCAAATGTGAAAGCACAGCCTATTCTGTCCTTGCATCTCTAGCTTGATCAACAAGGCACTTTGATTTCGGTATGTTGCTTCTGGTCTCTGCAGTGGTAAATTAATGACATTCATTTCTTATCTCTTTACCAGCGGCTCTGAGTAATAGTTTGTAGGAATTATAGAAGAGGTAGCACTACCCTGATGTGCATTTCTAATCTTTGTGACAAGTGTACACTTAGCATAAACTCATCTGTAAAATGAGAGGGCTGGACTAGATGATTGTTAGAGTCTGTCCAGCTCTTCAAGTCTGATTCTTGCATTTAGCAGCATTTTTTTTAACGTACTTCCATCTTTGTGAGAATCTCACAGTTCTATATCATTGGAAAGTATTAAATTACCAAATGAGGAGAAAAGACAGCCTGTGCTATATTTTTTAAACAGGAAACAAATTCAGTACTGTACAATTTAGTATTAAATTTGTTATCATAAATTTCACACTTGGTGAACATTCAATCTATTTGGAATTTTTGGGGGGATGGTTTAGATAGCATTTTTATCACAAAGGAAGAAATGGGAGTAAATGAGTCACATAATGCAATTTATCCTCTACTGTATTTGGTTGGAGCTCATATCATTAGGATACATGGATTCATAATCATCCAAGATTAAAATGACATTTGCCTCTTCAAGTGTCAGTGCTGAAACAGAAAAGAAATAGAGCTCATCTTTTCCCCCACATTTTCCACCTTTTCTATAGTGATATGGAAGCTGCATCACTAAAGTATGCAATTTACTTTGCTCCAACTTTAAGAAACTACAAAGTTGTCACCCATTGTGAGAATTCTCACCAGCTGAAAGTTAACATCGCCATTTTTTTTCAAACCACAGAATATAATGAAAGGGGCCTGAAAAATCACATACTTCACCAATACACCTCATTACAATGAGCAGGCTCAAATATAAAAGTTTGTTTAGAAGTTACTGAGATTGTACATCCAATAAATGAACAGGGAGCTGTAATTTAGATGCTAATTTGCTCCATGCTGACGTTAATGCATAAAACAATGAAGCTCTATAATAGATGGAAATACAACCAAATCTGTGGAACCCACAGGCATTGGCTTACAAGACAGCTGTGCAGTTGACAAGTAACATGAGCCTTATGTGAGAAGAAGGGGAAAACGTAAGATTTGCATATAATTATTGAGATCATGCAAATGTCAGTTATGAGGAGAAAAAAAAAACACAGGCATCTCACTGTTAAATCCTGACAGTTGGCATCACTGAAGAGCTCAAATACATTTGAGTACCAGTTGGCAGAGGGTCATTAAAACAGAATTTGCAGAGACATTAACTCCCTCACTTTTCTTTGAGTGACGTTTTGCTATTAATAGTTTGCAGAGGCTTTGCAGAAAACATATTAATAAGAGAAACTGTAATAGGGGCACCTACAGCAAGTGTAAATGCAGCAAGGGGCACCCAGGAAGCTGCTCTCTAATTGATTAGCATGGAGCTATCAATGTGTATATCCTAAGTGAGGAGAAAGTGCAATGACAAGCAAGAATAGTTGAATAATACAATGTGATATTTGGAAGCTAGGAAGGAGAGTGATTAATTTTGGTCCCTTTTCTTATTAATCCCATTCCCAAGTCATAGCCTACAAGGATCCCCCCAAAACATCCGGCTTCCAGAATTTATATAGAATCCACAAATGAAGTGAATCAAGAAAATCTACCAGTTAATTGCTAGCCCTGTTAGCGAAATCTATCTAATTCGTTTTGTATATTTACAATCATTTGAGCATTATCTGTTTTGTTTTGTTTTTTTTTTTTATCCCTTAAGATAAATCAATGCTTAATAAGAAGTACTGCCTCCAGAGATGAAAAGAATACATTTGCAATAGATCCGGTCAATTTTCCAAATAAAGCTGAGGGGTTAGAGAAGAAGCAAATCCGTGAAGTACACTCTGACTTGTTTAAAAGGCCTTTGTCTCCAAGTTCATCAGCAGAAAGCTTCTTAAAGGGAGATTTTTACTGCAATGAAAAATATTCCTCAGAAAATAAGTGTAGTCATCAACCTTCAGAGGAAATTACTTCAGATACAGGAGAAATCAAGCCACCATTGGGAGATACTAGTAGTGACAAATTAGTGCAATTACATATTGGCAGCAAACAAGTACTGGATGATAATGCTAATCCAGCCCAAAGGAGAGGCAGAGTACAAATATCTTGTCCCTCCTCAGATGAACTAGTCTCAGACAACCTTAATAAAAAAAGTGAAAGAAGAGCTAAGAAAATGGAAACAAAAGGCTTGGAAGGTTTAAGAAGAGATTTCCGTTTGGATTTCCATTCAGAAGAACCAATGGAAAAAGGATCTTCTAAGAAAGATTATGGCAGTGGTAAGGCTGAGGAGGAGGAGGAGCAAAGAATACATTTAGGTGTTAATGAAAAACAAAGCAAAGATTTTCATTCAATCTTAGACGACCAAGAAAGGAAGATGGGCCACTCTGAAATCAGTATGGAAGAGACAGGAACTAGTCACAGAGACGTAACTGTTCTGCTGAATTTTAAAGATTCTGCAATTCGCAACCAGGCAATCACAGCAGATACGTTTCATTCACCAAGGATAAGTCTAAGTTGGGAAGGGACTGTGTTAACTACTCCCGAGCGTGATCGCTTGACTAGTGAAGGCACTGCATCAGGAGGGATGCCTGGTCAAGTTTGTTCACCAAGAAATGGAAATGTTTTGAGGAATGATTGTCTTTTCCAAGTTAAAGAAGAGAAATCAGATTGGATTAATCCTGGAGATCAGAATAAGAACGCACAACAGAAACAAAGTTGGAATGTTCTAGAAAGTCAGAGAAAAGCAAGAGAGAGTAAGACAAACAGAACAGAACAGATCAAGGAACAAGCAGATTGTGAGGACGTGTGGGGGAAAAGAGATAACACAAGGAGTTTGAAAGCTACTCCTAAGGAAGAATTGTTTACCTGCCAAGAAACAGTGAGCTGTGAACTGTCTTCTCTAGCTGATCACGGTGTTACTGAGAAAGCAGAAGCAGGTACAGCTTATATAATTAAGACAACATCAGAAAGTGCTCTAGAAAGCATGTCTGCTAGAGAAAAAGCAATAATTGCTAAGCTACCTCAAGAGACAGCACGAAGTGACAGGCCCATCGAGGTAAAGGAAACAGCGTTTGATCCACATGAAGGGGGAAATGATGATTCACATTACACCCTTTGTCAACGAGATGCAGGAGGTGTAATCTATGACAATGATTTTGAAAAGGAATCACGTTTAGGTATTTGTAATGTACATGTAGATGAAATGGAGAGAGAAGAAACCATATCTATGTACAATCCCGGGAAGACACATGACAGGAAGAAACGTGGCATTGGAAATATCACATCTGTAGAAGAATCCTTACAGGTCATTACAGGCAATCAAAGAGCAGCCTCAGAACTGGATTTACACTTGGGAGTGTTACCAACAGACAAAAAGGCATTTCCAGAAAATAGAGATCATAAACAGGTCCAAGAATCATCAAAGAAAATGGATAGAGATGCTATTATTCATTCTGCTTCAAACTCAGACACCCACAGAGCTTCTCAGAATGACTCTCACGTTTCCAATCACCATGCTAAAGCCTCAGTGCCATCTCATGAACAGGCAATTGCTGTAGAGAATATAATTACTACCATGACTCTCCAATCTATTTCTACTAAATCAGAATATAATTGTAATCCAACAAGCGAAATCCAGGGTATTGAGAAGCACCCTCATCTTGGGTCTGTACCTGAAGAAGTTGCCAAAAGTTTGGGGATACAGACTTCAGGTAGTAGCAGAGAAAGATTTACAAGCCAGATTTCTCAACAAGAACTCGGTGTGGAAAAATCTCTACGGCCAAAGATTTTCGTCAGTGAAGCTGCTGAGAACGTGGAAGAGGCAAGGCGTGAAAATGAAGGATTAACCTCTGGACAATCACTGTGCTCTTCAGGTGACAAGGAATCTGAGAGCTCTGCTTCTGCTAGTGTCCCGGCCCAGGAAGGTCAAACTGAAAGCAGTGAATCTCTGCTTTCGAAATACACCAACTCTAAAGTACCGTATGTCCTTTTGTTTCTGATATTTCTTGTAACCATCTACCAGTATGACTTAATGATTGGCCTGGCATTCTACCTTTTGTCATTGTACTGGCTATCCTGGGAAGGGGGGAGACAAAAAGAGTCTGTCAAAAAGAAGTAACCTCACCACTATTATTATTTTCTCATAAAAGATAAGCTTTTTAGCCCCCAAACATTTGGATTGGTGAAAGAGGCTATTCATTGTTCAAAGAGCCAGTGCAGTTTTTCTCTTGAAGGATCATTTAAAAAGGAATGCGTATGAAGTTTGCTCCTTCATATAAGTAATTATTCTATATAGGACCATTATGTTTGGATCATTAAATACCTATATGAATATGAGATCTGAAGCACGTCAAGTTGAAATTAGGTACAGCTGTTGCTCCTTAGCAGGCTATGAAGTTGCAATGCTTCATGTCTCTTCACTACTTAAAGTGCCATTTCTTGCATTCATTTCTTTTGCAGTAAAGCTTCATTTTTTTTTCCCTGAGAGTATTTTTCCTTCTATGGTCTTTTAAAAAATAGATAGAACACGAACAATGGCAGAGGACTTTTTTTTGGGGGGGTGGGGGGTGTCTTTTGGTATTGACCATGAAACTTGCATTTATAACCTACCAGCACATTTTGCTAGATCAAATCTTTCAACTTTGATTTCATATTTTTAGCAATATCCATTATATTGAAATGCATAAACTTAAAGACCTTGTTTGCTTGAATAATACTTTACACACAGATATCTTTTACCTGCTTTATGCCAACAAAGTCAGAACACTCGCAAGCCAAATCTGACAAAGACTGAAACAATTGGGAGATATTCTTTCAATCTACAAAATTTTGGAGGTGGCCTTCTGTAAACAATGTTCTTCTTTTATAAGAAGAGAAAGTATAAAATAGCTAAACAATTTTAATGTCAACTATTCAGTTGAAAATTTAAGTTAAACGCTCCACAAGCATTGCTTCAGAATGATTTGTACCTATAAAGCATCAAGTACTAAATAATGATAATAATTTAAAAATTTTTCCAAACTATTTTACTTGGTAGTATTTTTTATCTTGCAACAAATTTTTAATCTTTTTTGTTATAAGATAATGAATTATTTCCCAAGATGCCTATACAGATGAAGGAATCATTAGTGATTGTTATATAATCATCAGGTAGTTAGATGATAACTGAAGTTTTTAGTGGGGAAATAAGTGGATATGGAAAAATGAATTTCCAGTATAGCAGTGACTTTGGCTGCTTCTATCATCTATGGCTAAGTATGTAAAATAATGCAACTAATCATTTTGGTCACATAGGGGGAAATACAAAGATTTTTATACAAGACTTCAACAACCATTTGTTAAATGACTGCTAGATGCAAAAATCATGTGCTCTGGTCTATGGCCCAGCACTTCCTTTGATACCCCGAATGGCAAGTTTTCAGGGAGGAGGCATAGGTATGTAGTTCGATACTTTTGACTTGGCCAGGAATATGGAAGAGAGTAACACTGAGGGAGTCCATTTGGGTGATTTCTTTTTTGTAGGTTCCTTCATGGAGCATGTAACATTGATCTTCAGAGAAAAAAGATAATCTATTTACCTGTAAAGGTAAATTCAATGAGTCAGACTTGCATATATCATCCCATACTTCTAAGAAACATGCATTTATAGAAAGAAAAAATGAGAATGAACCATTTAAACTGACTTTCATGTGGTAAATGATTTCCCTAATTTTCATTAGGTACACAACTATTTCTAAATTTCTAATTGTATGCTTGTCTCAAGTCCCACTGAAATTGAATGCTTGAGTTTAACTTTTTAGTTGAACAAACACAAACATCCTGAAGTAGAACTTAGGGCAAATATTTGATTGCTTAAGAAAGCACATTTTCATTAAATACAAGTGGAATACTATAGGCCATACCTAGAATACTATCTCTAAAATTGCTATCCTGATAATTTTGTTGACAGGTCTAAATTACACCGGAGTTAAGGTTAGTATTTCTTCAGATCTTAATGGCTTGGTTTTTGCATTCTACCTTTAAGAGTTTCGGTCAATATGCCATATCTTATTAATGCAAAGAACACTACGTTACCTTATTAACACAGGTGCCCGAAATATAATTATTCCCTTATACATAAAAGAATGTAATTTCTTTTACCTCTTTTACTTGATTTTTGGTAACATTAACTTACTAAACCTTCTCCTTGTGTATTTGTAATATGACAAGAGACGTTTCAAAGAATTTAAAATATTTAATTGCGTACTTCTCTGCATGCAATGAAGAAATAATTGGTGATTTAACTGACTTCCCAAACATTTCTTATGAAGAATTTGAAATAAAGTCATAAAAACTTAGGAAACTATTGCTAGGTGGAGAGGTAGATTTTTGCAACCCATTTTGATCACAGCAGTATGATGAGCAAGAGAAATGGATCTCAGAAAGAACTGTGAGCCTTTGGCTAATAAAGGTTCAGCTGTGAATCATCATGACAAGGTAATCTTTATAAGCATAGTTGCCTTCAGCGTGTCCCCCCAAGTATTGGTTAAGGGCCAAAAGAGGCTGTGGCATGAAAATAAGCAAAGAGAACTGCATTGCACATCTGCCTCCTATAGTGGCTAAGAAATGTGATATAACTATTACTTTTTATTTTGCTGGGCTTCTGACCATTAGAAACAAAATTCTGAAAATTAATTGGCAAGTACAGGTAGTAAAATCAACTATCTTTAAAAAAATAACATCTGTCTAAGTCATCAATATCCCAATAGACTTTCCATGTAAAAGGAAATGAGTCAGTGAAATGACTCACCCTGCAGCATTTGAGAACTTTGGGTTAATGCAGTTGTATTTCCCTGCTGAGTTCTAAGATTTTGATAATGTAATAGTGATTGTCACCATTTTGTGAGACAAACAGGGTCATCTTTTACTTACTATCTTAAACCAGTCTGCTGGGTAATTGGAAAACTTAAAAATATCCAGACCAAATTTAGGGGAATAAACTACTTTATTTTTCCCAAATAGCATTCATGGCACTTTCTTAATAATTTTTTTCAGTCACGAATATTATTTCATACCACCAGGCTTGTTGCCTTTTGTATTAGGCTGACTTTCGCATATAAGTAAATCAAAAAGCATACAAACCAAAACAACAAAAAATTAGCAGGAGAACTAGTAAAAATGCAGGCAGGAGGACTGACATCCCCAGGGCCAGTTCATCCACTGATTTCTGTGATCAAGATCTCTGACCTTTCTTTCAGATTTTCACTGAGTGAATACAGAAATTGAACTATGCAATATGCACTGTCTTTTGTTATTTGAGTCCTGTCTCAGCCAGTTCTTGTGGAACTGAGGAATAGGGTCAAATTAGATTCTACAACAAGGTATGAAAGAAAAATGGGGGGGCCATGCTCTTCCAGTGTCTTCACAGTTGTACACATGTATGAAGAGAACAGCTAAGAAGGTTATATTTATTTAATTAAATTAATTTGCCTATTTTTCTATTTTCAGAAATAGTTCAATAAAAATCATAGCAATATAATCTACTTTTCATCTTTTAAAAATAGATTTGGTCATTAATCTATTTCCATAACTTTATCCAAACCTCTTTAAGCAGCAAATTAAGTTTTCACTAGCCTAGCTTTGGACAATCATATGTTTTCAAGAAATGTCATCATTGTAGTATGCTAAAAACTTATTAAACAAACAACTCTTTAAAAAGTTCAGCATTTTTGTTTTGTGTCATTTCTATATTTATTAAATGCATATATATTACCTTCATTTTTTTTAACTTAAGTAGGCTCCACGCCCAGCATGGAGCCCAATGTGGAGGCTCAAACTCATGACCCTGAGATCAAGACTTGAACTGAAATCAAGAGTTGGACACTCAACTGACTGAGCCACCCAGGCTCTACACCTTCATTTTTTCAACGTGAAACAATATATTACGTGAAATTTTAAGGAAGAGTTCCCTAAGTTTTTTCCTAATATTCAATTCTCTATATTCAAGATAATAAAGAGTGGTATGGGTAAATCAATAATGGATTACAGAGAACTCATTTTTATTTGGCTGAGATGCCTCCACAATCTGATTTTGCAGCACATTTCATTCAATGTCTAATCAAGTTATTAGCCGTAAGTCCTCTGTCAGCCAAGCAAGTCATATCATCCCTAGAACATGCCATGCACATCTGTTCCTCTGTGGCTGCTCATGTACACCCTTTTGTCTAGGTCATATCAGGTACCTTTACTCTTCCTATCCAATTCTGCATACTTTTTCTACGTACACTTTAAGCTCCTATTCTTTTGAAGTATCCTCCTAGTTCAGTTTGTGGGATCTCTGTTTTCAGATCTCTTTTGACACTAACCTTCCTGCATGCAGTGGGCATTTGACTAATTATCCTAACTGGACTGCCTGCTTGTTCAGGACAGGGACCATGGTTTCTTCTTGCCTCATCAACTCACAAGGTCTAGTTTGTAGGAATCTTTAGTACCCATGGATAGAATTTAATTGCAGTGATGTCACCTTCCTATCCTACTTCTAAAATGTAGACAAGATAGTCTGAGGTCTGATTTTAAAATGAGTGAACCTAATCAAAAAGTTAGGATGGTTTCATTAACTGCCAAAGACCACATAGAAAGGGATAAAGAGAATGACAAAATGGTGTAATGCAGTGGGTTTGGGATGTGGGAAGACGGAAATATCCTTTCTCTCCATTTCTCTTACTAATTAAATTGATTTTCTATATTTATGCATTCTTCTTAGTGAGATAACATTCCCTTCATTCTGTTTCATGGGAAATAATATACATATTTTACACTAAAAGAATAGTAATGCACACCTTAATTCCCTAATGTGAAAATTGATAGAACAAGACCTGCTTTCAGATAAAGTAATGCAGGAGCTTAAAAATCAACAAACATCACAAGGTATAAAGTGTAAGAAACTCAATCTTCTCAACTGCTGCCATGCCCTTTGAAAATGGCTGATCTGTCAATTTCACACCTGTTCTGCATGTCAACTTTTCCAGTTGAGCAAATAGCACAACCAGCAAAAATAGTTACTGGATTTTTTTTAAAAAAGGAAACATTTACCTTATTAACATATAAAAGAGTATATATATACACATATATATATTCACAAATATACTCACACAAGCATGCAGGCACATGCACACACACATACATGGTATTCCAACATCTGAAAATGACAGTAAGCAGTGAACTTAGACTACTAATACAATGTATAGTGACTCAGGTGATATAACACGTAAGAGGTTTATCCTTTCCTTGAAGACACTCATTTTATCACATTAGATATGAAATTAAAATGGTAACAACAATATGCCTATTTTTTTTGGCAGAGTCTAAAGGAAAGCAGCATATCCCTTACCTAGAAATGTACTATCGTGTCATATAACAGCTTGAGACCATTAGCAATTAGTCTCTTAAGACTTAAAGTAAAGTAAGATACACATCTTCTGTATTATAGAATTCATCAGTGTCATGTATTGTTTGATTTGGTTCTGAGTGGAAACATTTAAAATTTCCTAAAGATGCATTCTATAAAACATAATATCAAACAGCAGAGAGGTAGTGCTTAAAAGTTACCATTATATGGTTTCATTCATCCCAGGAATATAAAAAGTAGTGAAAGGGATTAAAGGGGAAAGGAGAGAAAATGGGTAGGAAATACCAGAAAGGGAGACAGAGCATGAGAGACTCCTAACTCTGGGAAACGAACAAGAGGTGGTGGAAGGTGGAGGTGGGCAGGGGGATGGGGTGACTGGGTGATGTGCACTGAGGGAGGCACTGGATGGGATGAGCACTGGGTGTTAGACTGTATGTTGGCAAATCGAACTCCAATAAAAAAATATACAAAAAAACAGTTACCATAAGAGGTTAGACATTCACTTTGTAAACACTTAAATAAACAATAATCTCCTTTTAATAATTTTATGTGGAGGCTTTTATTTTTTTTTAAGATTTTATTTATTTATTCATGAGAGACAGAGAGAGAGAGGCAGAGACATAGGCAGAGGGAGAAGCAGGCTCCCTGCAGGGAGCCCTATGTGGGACTGGGACTTGATCCCAGGACCCCGGGATCACACCCTGAGCCGAAGGCAGACGCTCAACCACCAAGCCACCCAGGCGTCCCAATGTGGGAGGCTTTTAATGTTCATTTTATAAAATACTTTTAGCATGGAGCATTTGTGAAAATATCACAGATTTAAATAATGTTTATACATATACTCTAAAACATATTAATATCATGTCTTCTACACATCAAATGCCTTTTCCCAATCAACCCACAAATTTTTTGGAAGTTTAATTATCATTTTCATTATGTATGTAAAATCCCCATGTTCAAGTGAAAAAGTTCTGAGTCCTACATAAGGAAGGGAATAAAGGTTAAGGAAAAGGTAATTTATTTCCTACTTTCACAGATATAAGTGGAAATATTTTAAATACATTTCTATTCTTTGAAAGTTGAAAAGGGAAATAGGAAGTGAAGGTAAGAGATTATAAATGTCCTTCATATTTATTTCATAGTCTTTAATATTTGGTGTAAATCCTATAGATTTCAATTTAATAAGTTATCTTCTCCCATGTGAATTATTTGGCTTACCTGGACTTATTCCCATTCTTAATTTAAGTGCAACTTGTTGATTTTTCATTACATGAATGAAAAATCATTCTTGCTAGGTACCTAGTTAGTCTGGATATTTGAGAATAATATCTACATCTGTATCTCTATTGTGTGCATGTGAGGTTCATTCTTTAATAATAATAGTAGTAATATTTATTATTATAATTATTATAACAAGTGTCACAATTATTATAACAATTATTATCAATAGCCAACTCTTAAGCATTTACAATAATTGGGAACTGTTTTAAGTCCTTTATGCGCAACAACTCATTTATATTTACAACTCCATGAGGCAAGTACATACTATTACCTTCTCATTTTACAGAGAGAAATGGATGCACAGAGAATCTAGCTTTTCCAGGGACACACAGCTAGTAAGTGGCCAAGTCCAAATTCAGACTCCAGTTGACTTTCTCCAGAGTTGACTCTCTTAACCATTGTACTGTGTTGCTCCTTCAATTCAGATATACCAAGTTATCTTATGAATCACAGTTGTACACTAGCTACATGGTGTTATACTAGTATATAAAAACATTACATGTAACATACCATCCGCAGACAATCCAATCTTTACTAGTGCTCTTTTTTTTTTTTTTTTTAAACTTTTATTTATTTATGATAGGCACACAGTGAGAGAGAGAGAGGCAGAGACACAGGCAGAGGGAGAAGCAGGCTCCATGCACCGGGAGCCCGACGTGGGATTCGATCCCAGGTCTCCAGGACCGCGCCCTGGGCCAAAGGCAGGCGCCAAACCGCTGCGCCACCCAGGGATCCCTACTAGTGCTCTTAAAAAAGAAAGCTCCTATAACTATTCTGTTCTTTTCAATTTATTCAGATCTCAATTAAAAAAAAATATACATTGATTCCTGTCCAGGCCACAAGAAATGTGCCAGTCCCAGGTCTTACCTAGCTTGAGTGTAGCAAAGGAGATGGAGACATAAACCAGCAATTGCAATATCTTGTGAACAGTTCAATAATAGAGGTAAGATTCAGGAAGAGAAGTGGCACAAAGGAAGGACTGTTTGATCCTGTAGATACTTCATTTCTTAGATTTCAGAGATGTACCATCTTTTTAACACTACAGTTTTAGGCAGCAAGGAAACCACAATAAGACCCTCCAAATACCTCATTATAATTAAGTTTTACAAACATAATAACTACAATGAAGATACACCTTGATGTGGCTGGCAGAGTGCTTATTTTTGCCTGATGTCCCATTCTAATTATTAATAGTACTCTTTTCACTTTCAAAAGTTACATGATTTGAATGAAAAATGGTAAGGTCAGCCTAAAAATCCAATAAGATATCTTCGCCAGTAGGTATAAATCACTCTGTGTCACATGAATAAAAAGGGGAAGCTTCTAATGTGGATACCTCTATAACCTACAGACAAAATTCTTGTCCTTAGGGTTGTCAAATATAATTCAGATATACCCGTCACTGGTCAACCTAGGTAAAGAACTGCAACCTTTTTTGCAGATTCAGTAATGCTGAGGGCAATGATTAAAAAACAAATGCAGGGACTTATTTAAAGAATGCATTGGTCAAAAACCATTGGAAAGAAGTCATTTACATTACTGACAAAGACAATTATAACACTGTGCAACCAGATACTATAACCTATACCCTATCCAGAGGGCTTAAGATGTGCTAACTCTATTATACAGGATAGCCAAAGTGGAACTATCCAGATAAAAGAAACTTTTGCAAAAGCTGTGGTGACCACTGCATGTTACTCAAAATTACACGAGTCTATGTTGCTGGAAGCTATATTATGAGTATACATTCTGCTCATTATCTGTAAGAGGAACAAACATTTTTTGGAAAGAAATTAGATCATATTACTGGCATTTAACAAACATGAGGTAAGCCAGTAACATTATAATAGTAAAAATAAATTAAAATATAAACAAATGACCTAAATTATTCAGTGAGAGACATACATTTTTCTTGCAAGTAAGCGAGAGGGAGAATGAGCAGAGGGAGAAGCAGACTCCCCGTTGAGCAGGGAGGCTGATGTTGGGCTCAATCCCAGGACCCTGGGATCATGACTTTAGCTGAAGGCAGATGCTTAACTGACTGAGCCACCCATGCAGGGCCCTGAGAGTCAAAGACTTTTTAAGATAGAACCAGTGTCCCTCCACCTAGTTTCGGCCTTTGCAATAACCTTAACTTTTGACCTCAATTCACAGGTGTGCTGTGCTAAGACTGTGAATGGCAATGGATTCAAATGGAAGAATTTCCTGCACTTCTGCTTAAGAAAAGTGTGTTGGCAATATTACCCAAAGAACTACTGTCATAATTTAAGATCACAAAATATGTTTCTACTGAATGAATGACAAAAGGCTAGCGCAGTTGCCTTAAAAGCCTTTAGCTGTGACTTTACTGACTTCAACCCAACCTTACCCACATAAGACATAGAGGAGCAATTTTTGAATACTGATTTTTCTATGTATGCTCTTTCCTCATTCGTAAAATATCACTGGGGTCAATTTTATGTATCGATAAAGCTGTTCTATCACTGAAGGTGTAGAGATCCCAGTATTTTATAAAGTTGACATCCCCGTTTTAATTGTTAAGGCCAATGGAAACTTGATAATAAATCTCATTCACTCAAAGTGGTTTGTCTGGAAATAACCAAAACCCCTCAAAGTATTTTAAGGGAAAAAAAGAACTACATATCATAAGGAAATAAGACAAGAACTCTAGGGCTAGAGTGAAAAAAGGCATCAATAGGAACATGAAAAGCCATCAGAAATCGAGTTTCTCTTGGCTTTTACGTTTTCCCATCTTTTTGTGTATGTGTGTGTGTCCACTTTAGTTTTCTGTTTTGGTTAGTGAGTTTTCTCTTTTGACTTACTCTTCTAGATGTATGGTTCCTAAAATAGAATTCTCCAACAGCAGTATTATATCCTGATTATAAATGTCTAAAAGTTAAGTGGTTGAGAGTTTTCTGGATATCGGTTCTAAACTCCTAGAAGAGTGAAATTAATTTGGTTCCATCTGAATAAGATGTTCATTCCAGATGGAATCCATTGTATCCCAGTAACTGGAGGCAGAGAGTGATGAGGACTTGCCGTATAGGAAATGTTTCCAAGTTCTCAAGGGCAGGTAGGTATTTGTAATGTGTATCTGTAATACACCAATTCTCATATTTTTGTGGATATGTTTCTGCCTTTTTCCTTTTGTAGATCCATAGAACCCTAATTTCCTTTTGTAGATCCATAGAACCCTAATTTCTTTTTTTCTAAGTTTTTATTTAAATTCCAGTTAGTTAACATACGGTGTAATATTAGTTTCAGGTGTAGAATTTAGTGATTCATCACTTAGACACACACCCAGTGTTCATCACAAGTACTCTCCTATAAGGTCTTAATTTCTATAGCTTTACAGTAGGTCTTGATATCAGGTAGGGCAAAGGAAATCTTTATGTCAGTGGGATAAGGTTACTGTACTTTGTCCTATACTGTGTTCTTTAAAATTCTACAACTCTTGACCCTTTGCTCATCCATCTGAATTATAGAATCAGCTTATCAAATTTCATGGAAAACTTGTGTTAATGGAATTTTACTGAATGTGTACATTAGAGAAGAATTGACATTTAAAAAATATTGAGTCCATCTATAAGAATAGTGTATTTTTGTTTTCAGCTATGATTTATAATAATATCCATGAATACATTGCATATTTACTATTAGATTTATTCCTATTAAATAAAATACTAAAAAAAATAAAGATTTATTCCTATGTACTTCATGGTTTTGGTGCTTCTGTGAATGAATTATTTTTTTCCTATTATATTTCTTTTGGAAATTAATATATTGTAAGACTTATTCTTACGTGCCACTTATCCAATTACTTTGCCAAACTCTATCACTAGTTCTACTAGCTATTAGTTTGATATTTTGGTAGTTATGCCAGAGGTGTACAAGAACACTATTGATTTTTACATGTTCTTTTTACACATTTTGCAGAAACTAATTAGTACAACCAGTTTGTATTATTTTTAACCCTTTTTTTGTGGTGAATGTATACCTCATTTATTTTTAATCCTTATTCTTTAAAAAAGTTCATATAATACTATAAAATAAAGCTAGCATTTTTAACTGCATTGAACTGGTTTTGAGATGATTATATCTCAAAACATATATATATATATAAATATATATATTAAAATTTTCCATTCACTTTCTAATCATTTCCTGTTTCTCATAATTACCACTGTAATTTAACACATGAATATGTTATTTTTTTAAGATTTTTTTATTTATTCATCCATGAGAGACACAGAGAGAGAGGCATAGACATAGGCAGAGGCAGAAGCAGACTCCTTGCAGGGAGCCCAATGTGGGACTTGATCCCGGGATTCCAGGATCATGCCCTGGGCCAAAGGCAGATGCTCGACCGCAGAGCCACCCAGGTGCCCCACATGAATGTCTTATTTAACAAAACATTTAATTTCTGTATGATCTCTGATTATTGGTGTCAAATTATATTAGGCTATTATCATAGAATATGATTCACTGCCAATTATTTGAACTATGATAACACTTCCTTTGTGATCTACTACATTATCGATTTAATTATTATTCTATGTATGCATTCATTTTTGGGGTACAGAATTCTGTATATATTTATTAGGTTGAGCTTCCTAAGTTTGCTGTTCAAAACCATATTCTAACTAATAGTTTTTTTTTTTTTTTTTTTTAATTTTTATTTATTTATGATAGTCACACACACACACACAGAGAGAGAGAGAGTCAGAGACATAGGCAGAGGGAGAAGCAGGCTCCATGCACCGGGAGCCCGACGTGGGATTCGATCCGGAGTCTCCAGGATCGCACCCTGGGCCAAAGGCAGGCGCCAAACCGCTGCGCCACCCAGGGATCCCTATTCTAACTAATAGTTAATCTGCTTCAACTAGCATTCCTTGAAATCTTATACTAATATTATGGAGGTATCTTCTTTTTGTAATTGTGCCTGTTCTGCTGTAAATATTTCAAGTCTCTTAATTCTAAGTTGCAAATAAGCTCAATATTGTTAACATTTCTTAAGTGAGTTTTCCCTTTTGTCTTGTACATGGTATCCTTATTAATATTTTGCCTTAAATTCTATGCCATCTTATATTAATATTGCTGTGCTAGTTTTCTTATGGTTAGTATTCATATAATATAGCATTCCTCATCACTCTTACTAGCAACTTATAGCTATATTTTAAAAAATCCAATCTGTAATCTGTCCTCTAATAGGTGAGTTCAAGCCATTAACAGTATTTTAAGAACTAATATATTTGAATTTATTTGTACCATGCTATTTTGAGTTTATATTATATAGTTTCTAGCTCTTTGTTCTCTATACTGCATTCTTAATGAATTCCTTAAATTATTCTTCCAGTTTACTGGTTTTCTCTTTTATTCTAATGTGGAAATTACTTTTCAAATTTTAATAACTATGATTTTTATTTAAACATATAGAATTTGTTCTCTTTCATGCCTCGCCATTCTAAATTCTCTTCTTTTTTACAAATAATTCCTTGACATTTAAAAAACAGAAGTATTCTTTATCAATTTGAGAACCATAATTGCAGTATTCAAAGTCTTTATTGGAATACTTCATAAAATTAATTTAGGTTGGTATGAATGTGCCAATTCTTGATTAGGTTACCTGCATTTGGTGTTTGGTTTCTTTGTGTGCTTTAGAATTTTTGTTTGTCAACTCATTGTCACTTTTTTTCTCTGAGTTTATTTCTCCCTGTCTCGATCCTAATTTGTAGTTGTTTTCACTTGGCTTGTTGATCCTCACATGCAGAACAACCTAATCATATCATTAGATTTGGAGGCTCCTGCACCATGGGGATAATAGAAACATTGCAGAGTCTGTCAATTCCAAAGTCAGTTGGTTGTTTTTGTGCTACTGTCAGCAGGGAGTCTATATCTTTATTCTTCTTAGACTTACAGCTTGTTAAAGTTGCATTCTAGGTTTTAGTCTGTGTTTTCTCTTGAGAAGGGAGACCCACCTCCAATTGTTGGATTCAAATTGTGAACGTCATCAAATGTTGTTTGTATGTGTCACATCCCAGGAAATGGCAGGAGTGGGAACTGGAGGGAGAAAAATTCAGTCCAGCATATTAGCATGAAAGAGTATTAAAGAGGAAGGAAAAATATGCGTACTGCCTATCTCTGTTTTAATGATGTCCACTTAGGATTATCTCACAGTCATTTATTTTATTTATTTAAAAAAAATTTTTTTTTAAATTTATTTATGATAGTCACACAGAGAGAGAGAGAGAGGCAGAGACATAGGCAGAGGGAGAAGCAGGCTCCATGCACCGGGAGCCCGACATGGGATTCGATCCCGGGTCTCCAGGATCACGCCCTGGGCCAAAGGCAGGCACTAAACCACTGCGCCACCCAGGGATCCCCCTCACAGTCATTTAATGAAATAGTTTACTCCTCAGAAAAGCTTTGTTTAGAAGGTTTGATCGATCAATGCCAGTTTGAACAATAGCAACAGATATTGGTTGGGATGCTGTATTTTATTTTCTTCGGTAGATGCTAAAAATTTAATTATGAATTTAGAATTTTATGTTTGTACTGAAATTAAAATAAAAAAATAAAATTAAAAAATGTTTAAAAAGAAGCTATGGGGATCATTGGGTGGCTCAGCATTTTAGCACCTGCCTTTGGCCCAGGGCGTGATCCTGGAGTCCCAGGATCGAGTTCTGCATCAGGCTCCCTGCATGAAGCCTGCTTCTCCCTCTGCCTGTGTCTCTGCCTCTCTCTCTCTCTCTCTGTCTCTCATGAATAAATAAATAAAATCTTTTTTTAAAAAAAAGCTAGAGTTAGATCAGAGATGCTGTGAAATTGATTTTTCAAATATTTATGATTTATCCATAAATTATACTGCCACATATCTTTTTATGGAATTCAAAATATGTAGAGCTTATATTTGAACGTGATTATGCTAAAGAGAAAGAAATGATTTGTAAATAGACGTTCCTAGACATTTGCTAAAATGCTTGTTTCATTGTAATCCAAGGATTCCCTGGGGCTTGAAAGGTCTATGTCCAAATTCCTGATGGAATCAACCTTCTTTGTTATGAAATCCAGGTACATATACTTGAAGTAGTTGATATTTTCTCATATTCCTCACTCTTGTAGCAGAAAAACTGAAAGTGGCCTGAATAAGAGATCACAATCTCACTGAGAAACCTGAAACTCAGCTTTTGGATTTCTAGGCTTTTTCTTTTCCACTTCATTTTATATCACACTCTTTCTTCCTTCCTAACCTTTGCCACTATGATAATAATCTTTGCTGTTTTGAGATGATCTCAGATACTTATATATACATACATAGACATTTATATCATCTTGCAAGATTTCAAGATTGAGTCAAGGCAGGTTAGTGTTTGCCATGATCCCACTAAACTATGATGCTACAAAATATAAAATATACCTAATACTAAAATATAAAATGGTACCTAATATTGTATAGATTATTCTCATTAAATAACTAGAGAAAAGAAATAAAGTTATTTTAGTGCTGAAAACCAATTAGCCAGTGACTGACTTGGACTACTGTCATATTTCAGTTCCAAAAGGCATGACCAAAACACAGCAACATCAAAATACATTGGGACCACTCTGGTTATTTGTGTCACTCTCCTGAACCACATCGTGGCATGTGGCTGACCTAACAAGCTATCAAGTCTTGACAAGTGTAAAACCTCTTTTATCTTATTCAGGGAAAATGCCTACTATATATTTACTTTTCATTATAGGAAATACATCTTTATGTATTACCTCATCAAAAATATGCTTTAATATAACCTAGAAAATTGAGTATGGTTCCTCAGATACCAAAACAATTCTTGTATGGAGAAAGACTGAATTAAATTGGGATTTTACTAGCATATTGAGTAAACACTTCATCTTTGATATGTTAACGCTACCTGGGGACCTTGAGAGGTTTTTGCCTTCCAATTTATAAATTAGAATTCTGCTGGAGTTGTGACCAAGTATAGAGTTTTTGTTTTAAATATTCCTGCTCAGGACTTTCAAAGTATTTTGTCTACTATAAGAATAGTTTTTACATGTTTAGGTGAGTCCGTGGAAAGATGAGATTCAAAACACATAAGGTTAGGCGATCATTTTCCTATTATCATGAGAAAAAGTTGGTAACTCCATAGCTATTTCTGATATTGTTGCCAACCATAGCTGACTGTAACTATTTCCTGAAGCTAACAGATGTTATAGTTAGATGCTATAGAAAATTCGGAGTGTAACACACTGTGAAAGATTACCCTGATGACATCGGGAATGCCTTCCTGAGGAGCTGGCTCTTGGGCAGGTCCTTAAAGCCAGAACAGAATTTTGATAGGAGGTGAGAAAGTAAGAAGCATTTTTAGCCAAGATAGTTAATTTAACTCATTAAATACTTAGAACAAACTGTAGTAAGTAGAGTTAACTACTAATCAGCACTGCTAGGTGTTAGGCACTACCCTAAATATTTAACACAAATTATCTAAATTAATCTATTTGAAAACTTGAGGTAGATACTCTTACTATTTTCATTTTAAAGACGAAGCTCTGAGACACAGAGAGATCACTCAGCTAGTTAGTGGTAGAATCAGGATTCAATCCAGAGCAGCTGCTGACTCCAGACCCTACACGGCTGAAAACAAGGATCCTGGAGTCAACTGGCTGGCTTCAAATTCTGATTCCATCTACAGCACTTAGGTTACTGCCTGCCACCGGGTAAGTGCCTAATAAATGTTATTTATTTTAATTATGCTTATTGTTATTACTAATAAATTGCTATGTCATTGCTATTTCTCTGTGGCTATGTGCAAGTTATTCAGTGTACTGCAGATGATACAAATATGATAGATTGAAGGTCTCAGTCCTCAATGAACTTTCAGTTTTTTAGGAGCAATAGATATATGCCCCAGAGGTATAATATGCTTAGTATGGGAGAGATTAATTCCAACTGCAAGAGATTAAGGAAGGCCCCAGAGGTGGTTTTTGAGTAGAACATAGGATGGATAAGCTTGCAGTTGAAGAGATAAGAGGGAAGGCATCACAGGGTGAAAGGACAGGAAGCACAAAAGGCGGAACGTTTTAAAAACGTTCAGAGTGTTCTTGGAGAATAGCTTGGTTTGCACTTAGTTTGCACAAAGTGAGGGAAAGGCAGTGAGAAAAAAAAAAAGGCAAGAAAGCAGCCTTAAGTTTAGATTTCATGGAGCTCTGAAGAGGTCTTTAAACAAGTCAGTGATAGATCAAAGGCATTTTTGGAAGATTATTTTGGGAGCAGGGCATTAAGTGGAGGGCAGGAGGGCAGAGTTATTACTACAGGCATGAAAACCAATTCAGGCTTGTTGCCATAGTTCATTGTACCTTCATAATTCTAGTGGCACACTCCATCATTAATTTTTGTGTGTGCCTCTGGACAAGTCCCTTACTATTGTGATCCTCTGTTTCCTCATCTAAAAAATTCCTTAAGGATATGATCACCTGCTTTTAGAAGTCATGGATTCGCTGTGCTTGACTCTGTATTTAAAATTCTCACAAATAATTTTTGTTCATGATGATGATTGACAGATATGAATATCTTTCCTTTCTTAGCAAATTATTTTTAAAATTTCCATTCATTTGACACACAGTACTTACTACATTTTGATCATTATTTTTACCTTATTTGCAGTTCTTCTTGACTAATGGCCACATTTTATACTTCTCTATCTAAACAAAAATTAGTATATCTTATAGGCTCAAAAATACTTATTTAGTTCATAATGACAATATGAAGTTCTATGCTTTTATGATTCTTTTCCGGTGAGTTTTAAAACTTATCACATTCAGTTTTTAGACAAATTTGATATATAAAATTAAAATGATTTGCTTTCTTATCACTGCTATTTAAACTAAAAAAAATTTATTATGTGTATTTTCATATTGTATCTTCAAAATCAGAATATATATTACACAAAAGAGTAGAAGAGGATTTTTTTCTCAAAATAAATATACAAACCCATACAGTATAGGGCAGTTCTATAAAGATGATTTTTAAGACTATGAAAAGTCTAAATATATATCCCAGGTCAAGACAGCTGACTTTAAGTTAAATGGCTTCTATTTGGGAACTTTTGTTGTGACTTTCACATATATTTTCACATAGATTTTTGGCTAGAGTAAAACATAGATCCCTTGATATTTGAAGACTGAATGTCCCCTAGATATCTTAAGATGCTACAGCAAACAAAGTCCTATTGGTCTGAGAAGCCACTAGAAGTAAATCTTAAAACTAATTATGGCTCTCATGCTGAGAGTTTCTTTAAGAGCCACTTTCCAATTTCTGTCAAACATTTGCAGTTCTAGTACAAATACATTTATTTTTCTTCAGAATTCACTTGCATTTCAACTTCAAGATAGTGTTTGCCTTTCATTGTGAAATAGGGGAAGGTTATGAAGAAGTTTACAAGGAATTAAAAAATTAACTCTTAAAATCCTATTTTAATTTTGCAAAAATCTGATGGATCCAGTTCTAACAATCATAGAGTTACACAACTATCTTACGGATTTGTAATGGTGTCATTGCCAATTTTGGCTTTGAATTTAAAAAAAATCAGTTTCTTAAAAATAAACTCTTGAAATTGATTTTATTGCCAATATAAACCTTAGTGGAAAATTACCAAACTTCCTTGATTTTTTTGGTTACAGTAGTTTATTCCCCACAAAAAACAAACACAGCAGCAATGAATTCCCTATACTGTTCTCTGACCAACACAGCAGACGTATGATTGCCTGTGGATGATACACTTTCCCCAGTCAGGAGTTGCATGGAGATTTTTTACACTTAAGGTGTCTCCCTGGCTGACATTATGAAAGAAAAGGAAAAGGAAATCAGAAAAGGAAATGGTGTGGATTTAGTCCAATTTGTCTCTCAACTGCATATCTTCACATTTGTTCAAGGAGAAGAATCAGATCAATGGTAAGTCTGATTGGGCTATTTTTACTAATTAAAAAACTTGCTATTTAAGGATTATTTTATAGTTAGGAAAATACCATATATAAAATAATTAGTTATAAGAATACAAAAATTGAATTTGCATTAGATTATCAAATACTAAGGTTCATTGTCACCATCTTAACTATATAATTCATGCAAAGCATCTCTTATAATCTCTATCATATTAACAACCTTAATGGAATGAAGGCTACAATTTAGAATTTACTAACATACCTAATAAAATGTGTAAAGTTAGTTTCATTAACTAGGTTTACATAATGCATTTTTCTTATGACAATCATACCTCTTACGATATTCAAGGATATATCCATTTAATAAATTTTAAATGAATGACTCACTTTTTTTCTTGGTTCATTGTCACTTGACTGAACCCCATAGTTATATCCAATAAGAAGTAAGTTAAAAATGAAGTTTCTGTCAACTATTTTCCACTAGCAAACATAGTGACTCACCTTCCAAATAAAAGCATATCAACATGAAAGTTTCCCAAGGGTATATTCTAGGTCATAATCTTTATGTTAATGAATTCCTTACTGAATAGTAAATCGTAAGAATATATTACCTTATTCCTATAATACATTACCTGTCAGCAGGTAATTACCCATCAAAACCTAAACAGAGAGGAAGATTGCCCTGTGACACCAGTGACCCCTACAGGTAAAATTAGAAAAGAAGTACATTGCAATTGGACTAAAAGATACCCACTACATATTAGAATGTAGCTAACTAATGCTAAAGCGTAGCACATATCAGTAACTCCCAATTACACTTGTTATTATTTTCTAATTGGCATCGGAAATTCTGCAATACGTAAAATAAATCAAGCATATATTTTCATATTTTAGCTATTATTGAACAAATTTACCTTATGCATATTACCCAGAGTTTCTAGAAAACTCTGTCCAGATAGGGCCTTTTAAAAGATATTTGAAGTTATTTGATTAAGGAGCTAGAATAGATCACAAATGGCCATCTGTTTTATAGCCTGCCTGATAATTAGTTTCAATAACCAGCTAACTGGGTGCTTAAGACGTACAAAGTATTACACATGGTGTCTCAGGAACTCCCAGTGAGATAAGTAACATTATAGAAAAAGATAGTTGAGTGGCAATAAGTGGTAAAGTTGGGAAACATACTCCTAAACCCCTGCTCCTGGACACTATACCACAGGGTGTAGGTAATGTTTAGGAAAGTTGACAAAATGGATACATGTACTTCAATCTCAATTTAATGGCATATATTTAATGCCTACTCATTTGTTTCATATGTATGGAGTGCTTATTTAATATATCATTACGGGCTGGGTCCTGAAGAGATATGAAAAATAGCCAACAATTAGCGTGGGGAATTTTTTAAAAGAACAATGTATCACATTAACGGTTTAAACAAATGCAGTTTTAACACTCTAATGGTAATAAAGAGAGTAGCCACCAATTCAACCATTTCATATATATAATTGAGTCATTATTTATAGTGCTTATATCAACATTACAATTCCCCAGAAACCTATGAGAGGTACGAATAATTTTTTATAGCTAAACATTTTTCATGATCTCCTATGTTGGATAGGGAGTTAGATTCTTTTAAATTTGAGCTTTGGAATTCGGTATTAAATGTATCTTCACCTTTTTAAAAAAGATTTTATTTATTCATTTTGAGAGAAAGGGCAAGCAGAGGAAGGGGCAGAAGGAGAAAGAAAATCTCAACCAGACTCCACGCTAAGTGCAGAGCCCGATGTGGGGCTTGATTCCACGACCCTGAGATCATGACCTGAGCAGAAATCAAGAGTTGGACAGTTAACAGACTGAGCCACCCAGGTGCTCCTATCTTTGCCTTTTATGTTCCCAATTAACCTATGTAAAATGTGAGGTACAAATAGGAGAATGATGGTTTTTGTTACTCTTGGAGGTATAATATGGTCAAATACTGTCTTTTTTGTTGTTTTTTTTCCCTAGAGAGTGCGTGTGTGCATGAGCAGGGGAAGGGCAGAGGGAGAGGGAGAGAGAATCTTAAGCAAGCTTCATGCCTAGCACTGAACCTGACTCAGAGCTCAGTCTCATGACCCTGAGATCCTGACCTAAGCCGAAATCAAGAGTCAGATACCTAACCGATTGAGCCACCGAGGCACCCCAAAATATTTTCTTTAAAAGGGCTTTCAGTTGGCAATAAAACTTCTAAAGTCTTAACTTTGTCACTCAAACATATAACAAAAAGCAAAAATAAAAACATAATATCCCATAGTTTGTATTATTTTGATTTACTCCATATAATAGTATGCAGATTGCCAAAACCAAGCACAATAAAAACGTACTAAGACTTCACAGGGAAACCAAGTATTTAATGACTATTCATTTTTTTCCATAAACATTTAATGAACACCTAATATGTGCCAGGCTGAGACAGAAATTGGGTATATGGTGGTCAACAAAACAGCCATATTCTGCATTTACATAGCTTAACTGTCTAGAGGAAGACCTAGCATTTTCAGGTAAACAAATAAAGAAGGGTTTCAAGTGCTTCTAAGGAAATAAACAGAGCATAAGGTGACATGAAGGAGAATGACATCGGGGAATCTAATAGTGTAAGCAAGGCAGGCAGCCATGAAGGAAAGTTCCAAATATAAACTGAGGCCTGAATAAATAGGAGGAACATCCATGGAAAAGCAGAGGGAACAGCATGAATGGAGGATCCTGGGAAGGAAAGAATCAGCTCGTGTTGAGAAACTAATCCCAAGCAAGCTAGGGTGATTGGGGTGTGGAGTATAATGAGCAGCAGCACAAAGGGACTAAGTTCAGAGCAGGATGCATCTTATGAACCATGATGGAGTCTGAGTCTCATTTAATGTGTCATAGGCCTCAGGTAGGGAGTAACAGAATCTTCTTTTGCTGCTATGTAGTGATAAATCACAGAGAGAGATGATCAGAATGAGAAGTCAAGAAAGGATATTTTAGTGGATAAAAGCTAGTCTCACCATTAGAACAAAGTCAATTATCTCCTCACATTCCTGTAGATTGACAAGGACTTCCATTCTCTTAAAATATCAGTTGCCATATTAATGCTAAAATAAACAATTTCTGTAGATTACACTGAATTCAATATTGGTTATACCAGGTAAACACATGTATAGTCATACTGATAATGGCTACAAATGCTGAGTCTGTGCTCTACAATTAACTAAAATAAAATTATGTCCCTTTTAATTAAAAAAAAAAAAAGGCAGAAAAAAATTTACCAGTCTTCAAAAAGATTAGTGGAGAAAAAAATCTTTCATGAGGTAAATTCAGGGTGATCCTCCCTGCCCCGTAATAAGCACAGGCCAAAATAAAATAGCAACAAGACAGTCTGTACATAATGCCAAACAACCGGTCAAGTCAGTGAGGAAAAATTACGTAAGCCAGTTATGTGGCTACAGGAGAATTCAGAAGCATGGGTTTTCTGCATTTAACACTTTATAAGAAGTAACTGACCTCACATAACTATAGTTACTCTGTTCATTTATATGTAAAATGGATAGAATAATGCAAGCAATGGGATTTAAGGGGAGTTGTATAAAAAGTGTCCTGCCCAGAGCCTGGCACATGGTAAGCGTTTGGTTTATAACCAGAGTTGGGGACCTAGCTGACGAGAATCAGCATCATAGGCAGATAGGTTAAGAGGTTTATGGGAGCTTGGCTGACTCATTAGCAGTTAGTTGATAAAAGAGAATAATTAATTTCAACTTATTTAAAAACCTTCATGAGGCAAATCATAAACTAGGAAACTCCATTCTTCAGTCTATAACTTTTAAAGTCTAACGAAATGAGAAGAATGCAGTAATTAGACTGAGAAGGTAAGAGAGTCAATGAAATTCAAACATGACCTTAAGTACTCCAAGCAATTTTGTTACTTACTGGAATGTGCTTCTCACCCTCTCTTCCATGTAAATATATCATCTGAAACATAGAAGGTTTAGGGAGAAAACAATAGAAAATTGTAAAGTTTGAACTGAAGTTTTCTCCTCTAGTTCATCAGACTGTGACCTCGTTTGGGAGGGTCTTTGCAGAAGTCATTATTAAAATGCAATCATACTGGAGCACGGTGGGCTCTCAATACAGTATGACTGGTGTCCTTGTAAGAAGAGGTGAATCCAGAGGCAGACACTCAGGTCAAAGGCGGTGACGTGACAGCAGAGGCAGAGGTGGGAGTGAGGGGCCTACACGCCAAGGCCTGCGAGCGAATGGCAGCTGCTGGAAGAGGCAAGGAAGGATTTCCCCCACAGATTTCAGAGGAAGAATGGCCAGGCCGGCACGCAAGTTTCCAACTTTTAGCCTCCAGAACCAGGAGACAATAAATTTGGGTTATTTTAAGCCACCCAGGTTGTAGTACTTTGTTACAACTGGAACAAGAAGCTAATACAAGAGTGTGGCGGCACGGAGGCCCAGCTGACTGTAGTCTTCACTCTAATTTTTACTCCATCGACACAAGAGAAGCTAAAGACCACGTGGCACGAGAGGCTACCAACAGCCCTGCATTCCCAACCTTAATTTTGATCTGGCCAACAGCTATGCCTTATCAAAAACCAAACAAAATCCAACAAAAAAAAACAAACAAACAACCCCCCCACCCCCAAACACATTAATTATATCTTCTCTTCTGAGTCATTTGTGCCTTATTAAGTGACAGACAAATGTTTATCCCTGCCAGACCTCCAGGGCCTCCAGAGCCATGGAGAAATAAGGTCTATTCCCTTGACTTCATGCATCTTTAACAAGGGTGCCGTTGGGGTTGAACACCAGAAATCTCTTTTATTGGTGATGATGTACGTCACTAAAAGAACACAATCTGACTTTTTTTTTTTTTTTCAGACCCAGGTACATGAAATCGAGCTTACAGTGCTGCAAGTTAGGAAAACCTTGTTTTTAAGGCTGTAAACTGCATATAACTTTGTGAATGTATTCATACGCATGGTATTAAAATAGCTTCTATGTGCCTAAAATCCTAGATTATAAAAATAGCACCCGGCTAAAAACTGGATTTTTTTTTTTTTTTTTTTTTTTTTAGTTGCTGCTCTCCCTCTCTGTGACCATTATCATTTTCTGTGTCCTGTCTTTCCTGCACAGTCCTATTTGCCATCAGTCTTAATTCATTTTCACAAACAAATTAAGGCAGAGAGCCAGGTGAGGTAGGCAACTCTACTCGCTATCATTCACTTCCCTGTGCCTCTGTCAGAATCAATAAACACTCATTCAAAGGAGGGGGGTGGGGGGCTAAGCAACTCATTAATCCTCCCGCTCACTGCTTCCAAAATATGGGTGGCTTGTTAGGTGCCCTCTGAAATCCACAGTGCAACGTGTGGCTCTTGAGCACTGTTAAAGACCCAGCAATACAGCTGTAGAGCATGAGAAGAGGGACTTACCAGGCATAATTACACTGGAGTACATGTGTTCCGTGGTGCATCAACTCACAGCTTTTTCCAAACATTTTTTCTTCATAGAGGATATAGTTGTAGGTTGTCTTTGTTCTCAGAGACTCTTCTAAGCCTGATGCCTCCCCATTGTTTAAACCTGTCCTTGAACACAAGCAACACTCTGGAAATTCCCAATTTTACACAGCACTTTTCCAAACACATAAAAAGAAAGTTTTCAAACTCAAAAGAGTGAATATTGGTTGCTGACTTATTTCGACTGAATACTGAAGGAGATGGTGTGCAGAAACTCCTTCCGCGATTCATGTGAGGAATGTGGACCTCAACACCATAGAAATTCACATGTAATACTGGGGGTTACAGACAAATACGGACTCTGAATGGATCTGTATGCTTAGGTTTCTCACTCTCCATGACCTTAAAGCTAGACGTGTGATATCTTGGGCTTACTCTTTGAAATCTTTCATTGCCTCCAGTTTGGGAGATTTTATTGTTATTCTTCATGGATTTTCTAACTCTAAGAGAAGTGATGTGAAAAATGACATCAGCCTGACCTCAGTAACCTCTACTTTATTTTATTTTATTTTTTTAGTTTGACTTGCCTAAAAGCCATTATAGCTGCTGTTTATTATTTCAAAACACCATTAATAATATGTGATTCATTTCCATGTAAATTTTTCTTGTAGAGAGCTTTGATTTAGAGCAATGTATGCATTAGGAGGAAAACATCGTATAATTATTTACTCAAAAAACAAGAGAGTGGAGGGTTGAAGAGAGCATATCCCATGAGATTTAAGACTGACAGATTCACAGCAAAAAACCTTTTGTCTGGAAAGTAAGAAAATGATCTTAAGAACTAAGCACAATATACCTCTCATCTTGTCAAAACCAAAGAAGATGCTTTACATGTGCAAAATGTCCAATTGTCTATTCTCATATACAACTAACTTGGAAATATATCTGACTTGGAACATAACCATATTGAAAGTAAAACCTGTAATCATAAACATGACACTTTTATAGATAAAAACGTAAAACCATTAGGTTTTTCAGAAGTAGGATTTTGCTGCTTCATACTTTCAAACATTTATTCTAGTGTTTTTTAACTTATTGATAAAGTACAACAAGGTGATAGTTTATCAGAGAGTACAGAGCATCAAAATCTTAGGGATAATAAAGATAAGAGCTACTGCCTTCTAAAGACTTCTAATACTCCAAGCATAGTACTAAGCTCTTTATTTAAATTGTTCCCTCTCAACATCACAATGAACCTATGGAGTTCACAGTATTATTTTCATTTAAAAAAATGAAGTACCTGAGAATCATCAAAGTTAACTAACTTGTCCAAGATGACATAATTGAAAAATGGCAGAGTTGCAGGTCACCTGCAGGTTTGTCTACCCTAAAGTAAGTGGGCTGTCTGCTGTGCCAAGTAGCTGTGCTGACCAGATATGAGGGATGACAAGTCTCTCACCAACTCATTGATCTCCCCAAATCAAAATTATTCCTCTCCCTTCTAATCCCTCTCTCCCTTTTCTCTTCCCTCCCTCTCTCCCTCTGTGTTCTCTCTTCTCTCTCTTTTCCTTTATTTCCATTCTACTCCAAAAAAAATGATTTGAAGGGGCATATAATGAAATATATATATATATATAAATTTGAATATATAAAAATATATATAATGAAATATATATATAATAAAACCACTACAAGCCCCCCAAGATATCATATGTCTGCAACTTTCTGTTATATATAGGATTAAGAGTTACAACAGAAATCCTTTCGAAACACAATATTAACAAACAGTTCCAACACTTTATCCATTAATTTAGTGTTCACTCATTCAACATAATGCATTGAGCCTCTCTTATGTTCTAGGGATTGTGACAAGTCCAGGAATGGGAAGATGAGTGTATTACAGGTCTTTCCTTTGTGACAAATACTATATTACAGACAATACCCAGAGACTAATGGGTCATAGAGAATAAGGAAAGATTTTTTTAGGAAACAGAGGAGAAAGAGGTATTGGTATTCCTGTAAAAGGATGAGAAAAGGCTTGACGAGCTCTGGAACTAAAACACGTGATTATTCTAGGGAAGTGGTGAAATATAATATTCAAAATTGGAAGGTTTGTGAATAAAATACATGAGGTAAAATAAATAAACAATCTGAATGTGTACTAAGCCTTGTGTTATTTTTAAAAATATAATTTGGAACAATCTCCCACTTACAAAAAAGCACAAGTATGCAACAACAACAAAAAAACACATTTTTCCCTAAACCACTTGAGAGTACACTGCTAATATGACACCCCTTGTGAATTCTTTACTGTGTGTCTCCTACAAATAAAAACATTTTCGAACATAACCATAATACAATCTCAAAATTTAAAAATCGACATTGATACATTACTGTCATGTAAGTTTCAAACTCCATTCAAGTTTTCTCATGGTCTTGATAAAACTCTTTACAGAAAACACAACCAGTTCAGAAAACCACATGTTGCCATCTAGTCTTTTTGGTGCTCTTCATTCAGGAATGGTTCTTCTTGACTTTGACACTATAAAAAAATTATAGACCAGTTATTTTGTTAACTGTTCCTCAATTTGAGCGTCCGATGAATTCTCATTATTTGATTCAAGTTACTCATTTTCTGCAGGAATATCACAGAAGAGGGGCTGTACTTCCTCACTGCATCTTACCAGGCATGCAATTTCAATTTGTCCCTTTAATGATGATGACTTCGTTCACTCAGTTAAAATAGTGTATGTCAGACTTCATCACTGTTATATGCCTTCTTTTCTTTTTTAAAAATCTTATTATTATTTTTTTATTTGAGAGAAAGAGAGCACACCAGGGGGAAGGAGCAGAGGAGAGGGAGAAGCAGACTCCCTGCTGAAGAGAGAGAGCCCAATGCAGGGTTCAATCCCAGAATTTTAGGATTATGACCCTTTTAAAGTTATGACACTCTACAGATTAAAAACCCACTAGGGTTAATAGGAATTACTTTTAAAAACATGAACATTTCTGGGGTGCCTGGGTAGCTTAGTCGGTAAAGTGACTCGTGATTTTTGGCTCAGGTCATGATCTCACAGGTCATGAGATCAAGCCCCCCTAAGCTTAAGATTCTCTCTCCTTCTTTCTCTGCCCCTCCCCCAATCACTCTCTCTATCTCTCTTTTAAAAAAGAAAAGAAAATTTCTTGGAGAGTTTAGTTAAAGTGTTATCAGTGTGTGACTGCCACACTTTAAAGATAACTATCTCCACTTTCACCCCCTTCATGTTTGTTTCTCTAACATCTAGCTAGGATTATCGGCGTTGGGTCAGAGAAAATAAAGATCATTTCAGTGAATGGTAGAACAGGCTCTGGGCAGTTCCAAGGCATCCAAAGTGTGCAGCAAGTTAATGTGGCTCTGGTGTCAGTATCAAAAGGTGAAATTTGTCAGGAAACAGAAGAGATCCTAAGAGGGCGAATGACAGTTGAGGCAGCTGCTTCATCACCATAAGATAACAGACAGTGGCTAGAGGTAAACAGGAGGTAAACTGGCTGTGGTAAGATTGGGACATTTCCACACACTCCAGTGGCCTCCCACAGCAGTTAAAATAAATCCAAACTCTTTACCAGGACCTATAAAGCTCGACAGGATCCGGCATTTGTTGATTTCTTCAGCCGCATCTCATACCACCACTTTCTTCTCAGCTCACTAAATTTCAGCCACATGGGCATTCTAGCTATTTCTTGAACAGGCTAAACTTATTCTTGCCTTAGGCCTTTGCACTTGGTGTTCCCTCTGCTAAGAACGCCCAGCCCCAGATCACCTGGTGTCTTTTCACATCATTCATGGCCCAGCTCAGATATCACCTCTCCAGAAAGGTCTTCCAATTTAAAATAGACACTCCCCACTTCCACCAGCCCCTCCTTCCCCACATTCTCTACCTCTTCACTTTGTTTATCCTCCCTAGCACTTATCACTTTCTGAAATTATCTTGTTTATTTATGTCCTGTTGCCTGCCTTTGCCCTGAGTCTCTAAGTGCTTGAGAGCAGAGACTTTGTCTTGTTAACTGTGTCCTCAGTTCCTAAAACCATGCCTGGCTTGTAGTAGGTATTCAATAAATGTATGTTGAATGAATAACTAAGCAAATGAGCTGCAGTGGTAGTGGAATAGGAATTAAGACAGAATGTCAGCTTGTTGGTCCGAGAGGGTGGAAGGCCTAGAAGTAGGGAAAAGCTATGATGTAGTAGATAATGTGTTCAGGATGGAATAAAAGCTTAAATTTGCCATTCTGTGACATGGAAAAGTTACTTACCCTTGCTGAATGTCGCTTTCCTCGGTTGTGAAATGAAGATAACTATTGTATTATGTTGAATTTAAAGATTCAGTTAGGTGAAATAATGAATATATAAATATATACATAAAGAGTACGGTGCAGAGAAGATGCCCAATAAATAGCAGACATTATTACCATCAATATTGAGCCAAATAAATTTCTGCATGCTTAGTATGTTGACATTGAGGATGGGAAAGCTTAAAAACTTCCTATCCAATTTACTTATTTTCCTAAAATATGCCTTTTTATACGATTTATTATATGTTTATAAAGGTAACAGTAACTTTAGTGTATTTTGCATATCAAATAAAATATTCATATAGACTTGGTTTTCAGATGCAGCCAAATAATAAATTGGACCATAAAGTATGAATACTGTACCTAGCGATGAAATAGTAGTATACATGAATAGAAGAGACATAATGGTTGGTCATAAAATATGATTAACCTAGTTGAAACAAAAGGCCTTAGTACCTCACAAGTGGTGAACTCATTAGTGGGTTATAGGAGTTCCACATGAGTGAAGAAATCATGTATAATGGTTGCTCATTACATACCCTATTTATTCGTAGGGTGCCTTTTTTGAAGCTTATTTTTTCAATTAAGTTTAAGCAAGAAGAGAGAGAAGTATGATTTAAGAATATACCAACTATACTCAAAAACAGTATTATTATTGGAACTTGGTCTATATTAATCAAAAGAAACTTAGCCCTTAATGATAAAGTGTGTTTGGTCTGTATTCCATGTATGACCAAGCCATTCAACACTGCTTTCAAATCAAGACTTTTATGAAGCAGAACCTTTTGATGGGCTATTTCTGTTCCCTCTCTCCTTTATATAATTACTATTACTGCTTCTGTAGCCTGATTCGCCACCACTGCTGTGACTTTGGGTAGTATAATTAACCTTGCTGGGCCTCAGTTTCCACACTTGTAATCTGATAACTAGGACACCAGTGCTGTTTACTGTACCTCATAACTCAAAACACGATAATACTTGTGAATGTTGGAAGGACTTTAAAATGCCATATGCAAAAAAAAAAATGCCATATGCATGCAGTTTGTTATTATAGAGCATTTAGTACCTTTTATATAATGGGTGGTCAGTGATATTAACCGAATGAACAGAACCATTGTAATAACTGGCTCCGCCTTGTTATACAGAGATTGGAGGGGTAGGAGTCTGACTTACCACCCTTACATGTATTTTATATCTGTAAGTGCCAGGTGATAAGCATGGGAAACACACCAATCTTGTCTCATATTTCTCTCCATTAAGATAATCTGAGAATTAAAATTTGACAATATTTCACCAATGCTAAGGCCTTTTTGTATACAGTAGCAAATGTTTTAAATATTTCTTCATTTGAAAATTTTGTATCTTTTAAACTGATTTTCTTTTTTTTTCCAAGTTTTTATTTAAATTCAAGTTAGTTAACATACAGTGTAATAATAGTTTCAGGTATAGAATTTAGTGATTCATCACTTACATACAACACCTAGGGCTCATCACAATAAGTAAACGGGTTTCAATAGGAATTAGTAATTTAATAGATTTTTAAATGTAATATTTTTAAGAAACTGAAATATCTGATAAAAATGTTCATATTTGAATAAAATTCTGTGCTTGCAGGGTTAGAGAACATTAGTTGTCACCAAAATGCTGTGTACTCAAATTTCAAATTCAATTTTTGGGCCCTGTTAAAATAATCACAGGAATAATCTCTGATAGTTTATGACTAAAGGGCACAAATGATAAACCAAACTAATTAAATCAGTAATCATCTTTTTTTTACCCAATGAAATAGACTAATACGGGCTATTCCTTTGATAATGCAGGCCAAAATATCTTATTGTTTCCCAAGAATGAAATTTCAGTCTGAAGCATCCAGTTAACCTAACCTTTCCTTTAATTTGCAAATTACCTGTATCAGTCACTCTTTTATTTATCTCTTCAACAGTTTTGAGTGTGTGGGTAATACATCAGGCTCAGGAGAGTAGAAATAGTTAAGAGTGGTCCTTATGCTGGAAAAGATCATAGCCTCATAAGCAGTACTAACAGGAAGAAAAAGTATACCCTCTTAATAAGGCAAAAAAGACTTAACAGATTAATTTTCAAGGTAACTAACCAAATTTAAAATAACTTCTTTGGGTTGGGTTGCTAGCCTAACTCTCTAAACTGATGTTTTAAATGGCTTCGTTTCCTGTAGGTGTTTAGTAAAGGTAATATAGGAGCATGGAACCTGGAGCCAGACATGTGGGTTTGAATCCCAGGTCTAATCCTTATGAACAGTGTGACCTTGATCTTATCACTTAACCTCGTTGGGTCTCCATTTCTTCACCTGCAAAATGTAGATAATAAGAGTACCTCACCTCACAGGCAGCAGCAGGGTTTCACAGCAAAGCACTCAGAAAAGTGCCTGACACAGTATAAATTATAGAAGTGTTAACTATACCAGGATAAATAAACCATTCAAATAAACCATAATTGTAATTATAATGTGATACATGATAATTATATATATATATATTATATAGATATCTACATGCATAGATGTAGAGATAACACGGGTGACAAATGAATTAGTGTCATAGTACTAGTAAACTGAAAGTTATGTCATAGATGAGGCTCATACTGCTTGTACTGAGATTGAAGCAAAAACAAGACTTCCTCCTTTGTCTTCTCACCAAAAATTACAACTTTACCTTTTTATAATGGCTATGGGTTGAAGCAAAGCTGTGTTGACTTGGACTGGCATATTTTAGTAATCACTGTGGTACTCCATAAATACTGAGGATACAGGAAGGAAAGATGTAAATCAAATAGAATAATTCCTAGCCACAGACATTTAGATTTTTAATTAACTAGATTCCATAGGAATTATTATCTAGCACTACAACACTTAGATCTATTTATAGAGCTTAAAAAATAAGTTCTACCACTCTGAATCTAATTTAGGGCATATGAAAATTCTTGATGTCTTAAAAAAAAAACCTCAGAGAAATAGAGCAGCCTCCCTTATTAAAATAAATACTAAGTCTCCCATGATTTCAGTCAGGTAATGTTTTACTATTAACAAAATTGACTTTTGTCTCAATGGGACGAAATAAACAGAGTGGCTAGTTCCTAACTCCTGCTATATACAAAAATATTTAATACATGGTTAGGCCTTAAGAGTTCAGGAAGGCAGGCATTCCTAGCAGCCAGTGGTGTTGATAACTGAGCAACTCCAAGTAGGAAACCATAAAAGCAAAAGGAAAAGCTCAAAAGGAAAGCAGTCTAGGACTCCTCTCAGTGAAGAATCTCCATCTTGGTTTTTAATTGCTAAATTATTAGCAAGTGTTGTTTAAATTCTTATCATGTGCTGTTTTAATAAGATAGACTTTCCTCAGGAACTTATTTATTTTTAACTACATAAAATTCATAAAAGCATTATTTATTTTATTTGCATACCTTCTTGTAATAATACATATTCTCTATTACTCTAGCTATAATTTTTCCTTTTATATAATATTCCATTGGAAGAATATATCACAATTTTATCACTTTGTGGGTAGACATTTGTTTTTTTTTTTTAAAGATTTTATTTATTCATTCATGAGAGACACACAGAGAGAGAGAGAGGCAGGAACACAGGCAGAGGGAGAAGCAGGCTCCTTGCAGGGAGCCCGATGTGGGACTGGATAGACACTCAACCACTGAGCCACCCAGGTGCCCCCATTTGGGTTGTTTCTAGTTTTATTTGTTTGTTTGTTTGTTTTTATACACAATTTTTCTATAATTATGATGAAAGCATAATACTGAAGGGATAAAATCAAGGGGCATCAGGCTATATGATACCACTTGCATAAAGTTCACAAACAAGGAAAATTTTGTGATATTCTGTTTGGAGGTATATGCATATATAAAGAAAATTATTTTTTGAGTAACAAAATGTTAAACATAAAATGAATGAAAGTGATTACTGCTAGAGATAAGATGGAGGGAAGCACACTGACTTTTCAGTATTTGTAATATTCTTTTAAAAATATGTTTATGGTGAGTTCAGGAAGATCCCTTTCTATTTTTATTAATTTATGATAGTCACACACAGAGAGACAGAGAGAGAGGCAGAGACACAGGCAGAGGGAGAAGCAGGCTCCATGCACCGGGAGCCCGACGTGGGATTCAATCCCGGGTCTCCAGGATCGCGCCCTGGGCCAAAGGCAGGCGCCAAACTGCTGCGCCACCCAGGGATCCCCAGGAAGATCCCTTTTTAAAATATGCTTTATAACTTTTGTAATATTTTTGAGTTCAAGAAGGTGCCTGTTTAAAATATGCCTTATATCTTATGTAATATTTTATATAAAGTGTAAATCTTTTCAAAATTAGAAAATATATTATTATATTTGTTCTTCAAACCAACTCTGTGAGGCAGGCTGAATAGATTACAACTGCCCATGTTTTACAAAGGAAGGAAATGATATTTGAGTAATTTACCCAAGGTATAATTGATGGTAAATTTTGGAGAAGGACTAGAAACTTCTCTTCATTAATCAATCAATCAATCAATTAATTCAATACACATTTCCTTCATTACTCCTCCTCTCTGGGAAAGGCACTACCATCCATCTAATGCCTCAGCTATTACCTAAGAACCATTCATAATGCTCCCATCTCTCTAGTTCTACAACTAGTTACCAACTCCTACTAATATTATCTCCTTAATAGACTTAAGTCAGTTCCTTTCTCAGGAACTATTCCCTATTCCCTATTCCCAGGGGCATGACCTTATAGGTCAATCTATCTTCATTTACCCTCAGATTGAGACAACCACCTTCTTACCTTGTCTCCAGTCAATTACTACAGTCTTATCTCAATCAAATCCATTGTCAGAGGGAAAACCAGAGTGCCTGTTTTCACATGTGACTCTGGCTTCCATTCCTAATATTTTTTTAATGGCTCCATATTCCCTCCAGGATGAATTTGATGCTTCTCATGATGGCACTACAAAGCCCTCCACAGCCTGGCTCCTGCTGATGCCTCTAGATTGGTTTCTTACTATTCATTCCATCAGCTCATGCAATACACTCCAGCTACTTGCTGGTTTCCAGGACACAGACTCTTTTAAAGACAACTCACAGGCCCTGGAAATAATTCCTTTTGGAAATCTACATTTTAAGTTATTTTAAGTTCTGAAATACTTCAGTCAACAAAATAGATAAGTTCCTACTTTTGTAGAGTGTGTATTCTATTTTTTAACTATATTTTCCAATAATTAATTCATGATTGATTTAATTTAAAATTTCTCCCTTTTTATATTACAGAACCAAAGAAAAAAAAAGTTATTTTAGGTCTCAGACATTTTTGCCACCCTTTGAAAGCTCACAGTGCTGGGTAAAGTAGCCCAATTAAGATACTATCATCACTCCTTATCCCCAAACTACTTTACACATGCTGCTCCTTGTGCAATTTTCTATACCATTCCCTACTCCTTAAAACCCAGTTGAATTTATTTACCTAGCTAACTCTTATGTGTCTTTCCAGAGGAAACTCAGACTCTTCTATTGCCAGACATCTTTCCCTATCTAATGCACCAGCCCTATCCCCAAGTCCAGAATAAATCCTTTAAATAAAATGGTATCATATTGATTTCCTGTTTGAAATCTATTGGCATTCTATCATGCTTAGAACAAAATCCAGAGTCCTTACCATTATTTTTACAAGATTTTATATGATTTGGCCACTGGCTAGCTTTCTTAGTTCATTTCCTTCTAGTCTTCTTATTCCTCCCTCTGTTCTGGTTACACTGGCCCTCTCAATGTTTTGACACATGCCAAATATGCTCCTGTCGCAGGACCTTTGCATTTGCTATTGTCTCAGCTTGAAATGCTCTTCTTCACATATTAGCATGACTTGTTTCCTTACTTCATTCTAAAATCTGCTCAAAGGACTTTCCTGTTACTCTTTCTTCTGTCCAGACTTAAAAAAAAGAAAAAAGATTTCCCACTAGCCCACTCCAGTGCCTGATAATGCTCCCCTCTAGTTCCCCCTAAACTGAGTCCTATTTCGCTACTTTATTGCAAGAGTCATGATCCCTGTCAATAGGGATCCCTTACAATACCTTATAATAGCCTTAAATACAACCTTCGTAGCTTAACTTTTTCTAGTGCAATTTTCCTTTGATAGTTCTTGTCCTGTGCCTTTGTTCTCATTCAGTTTCTGTTGTCCTTTAACATAATAGGAACCAATGTGTTCATTTCCTTTACAAAGGCAAGTATCAAACTTGTATCATGGTAAGAAAATAAACTTCTTGCAGACCTCCAAACCTATGGAAACATCTTTTTATTTAAAATGTATACACAAAAAAGAAGTTTATAACTGGTAATTTTTGATAACAAAAGATTGTCATCAAGATAAAAACACAAACTTGAAATATTATTGTGGAAATTTCGACTTTGAGATTGTCTGTCCTATCTCCTTTTAAGTTTTCCAGAGATCCTGGGGAAACGGTTTGAGAAACTACTTAGAGTCAGGATCAACTCTCTTCCTGGTGAGATAACTATTTTTATGCAAAATAGGTGATAATAGCTCACTTGAATCTTATTTTATTTTTATTTTTTTAAAGATTGTATTTATTAAAAAAAAAAAAGATTGTATTTATTTATTTATTTTTAAAGATTTTATTTATTTATTCATGAGAGGCACAGAGACATAAGCCAAGGGAGAAGCAGGCTCCCTGTGAGGAGCCTGACGCCGGACTCGATCCCAGGATCCTGGGATCAGAACCTGAGCCAAAGGCAGATGCTCAACCACTGAATGACCCAGGGGCCCCTTATTTATTTATTTTAGAGAGAGAGAGAGAGCTTTTTAGAGCATGAGAAGGAGGAGGGGCAGAAGGAGAAGCAGATTCCCCCCTGAGCTGGAAGCCTGATGGGATGCTGGGCTCCATCCCAGGACCCCAGGATCATGACCTGAGCAGAAGGCAGGCACTTAACTGACTGAGCCACCCATGTGCCTCTCACCTTGAATTTTAACCTTCTATTTTGAATTATGTTTTAATTTTCTATTTTAAAGAAACAGTGCTTTAAGAGCCAAAAAAAAAAAAAAAAAAAAAATGTACCAGAGAATCACTGACCCACAGAGAAAGTTTCTGTTAAAGAATCCTAACTTTTAACATGTAAAGCTAAAATTTAGGATTTCATTTATTTATTTATTTATTCTCTGATGCACATATGTAAAGCTCTATAATTTTGCCCTCTAAGTGTGTGAACTTGGCCATTGATGCAAACTTTAATCAGCCTCTCTGCTCTCCTTTTAGAAAGGACTGACTGTCTATATCAAATGGCCTTGATGTGTAATGACTGGCAGATGACTGTCTGGGATTACTGCATACTACTTACACAAATGATTTGCCCATATAGACCCAGCGATTCATGGTTTTAAGATAGAAATACGTCCTTGAATACTAGGAAAAAAACTACTAAAAGTTTGATTTTGCTTATAATGAATATTTTTATTTATTTATTATTTTTAAAAGATTTTATTTATTTATTCATGAGAGACACAGAGAGAGGCAGAGACACAGGCAGAGGGACAAGCAAGCTCCCTGCAGGGAGCCCGATGTGGGACTGGATCCCAGGATCAAGCCCTGGGCTGAAGGGAGGTGCTCAACCACTGAGCCACCCAGGTGTCCCCAATATAATGAATATTTTTCAAAGCTGCTTCTTCAAAGAGAAGTTCCACCTGTGTCTTAATTAGTATAACTTTTATCAATATAGCATTTGTTTTTCTTTTTTTTTTTTTGTGGCTCTTCCGTGTATAACATACAAATAATATATCTGAAAATTTACTAGGATGAACTATATAACATATCATAGGAATACATAAAACAAATGGTCAAATTCCTAATAGAACTTTTCTCTCTCAGATTCACGTTCATTCTTTTACAAATCAATTACTCAGGTTCTGAACAAAACAATAGAGATAGCTGTTTAATACTTTCTAGCTATTATTAATAATTTATAATTTAAAAGAAGCATAATGCATATATTATTTACAGAAATCTGGACATAAGGTGGGGGAATTTGCAGAAGTGTATCCAGAACCTAGGACTTTTTGTCAGAGAAGTAGCAGAAGCTGTGAGAGGCATGCAGGTGGGGCAGGAGGAGAATGTGACCACAGGAAAGAGCAAAGGCAACTAAAATTTATATTCTGTTCAGGATTGTGAAAGCCAAAAATGCACAGCTGAAGGAATTCCTGAGATACCAACTCCTGAAAGATTTGTGGATTTCAGGTTGTTGATATTAAATCTAAATACACTGGGATGAAATAGTTGGTGGATTTTTTCCCCCTTATGTAATTTTTTTTTGCATGTTCCTGCTCCATGTATATAGTATGTGATCCATAAATGTGGATTAACTAAAACACGAGAATCTTCTGTACCTAATTCTGTTAAAAAGTACACATGTGTTAGCTTTTCTACTCTGAAGAGAAAGGTAAAATCAGTGTCGTTTAAGGCAGCAGTGGCTTTAATGAGGGTGAGTCATAGCACTCAGGGAGGCAAACCTATTTATTTTTATTACACAACATGTTTAACTGGGACCATTTTAAAAAGGCCAAATGACAGACAGGGGCCAAGATTAGATGCATCCTCAGTAGACAGCTGGCATGCCCTGCCAGAACAAGGATTTAGAGGAGTGTAGCTGGTAAGAAATAGCCAACAACTGGGGGAAGGGGAAAGTGGAGAAAAATAAACTCCCTGAAGAAAGTGAAAAAAAAAAAAAACAGGTCACAGTAATTTCCCTCAGGACTAAAATGTGTGACATAGCTTTTGCATTAAATCAGAAATTTCAGAGTAAGAGGAACTAGGAAAGAACCTAAACCATGGGGGAATAATGTCGCTATTGTCTTTGGGAGGGCTCAAATAAAAAGTTACGGAGTCTTTTCCAAACCAACTAGCTTAATGGTGTGCTATTTCTCAAAAAGAACTTGCTTCTAGGAAAAAGGAATTAGGTTTGTTTTCCCATTTCACATTCAATTACACTAGTGAATTTGATAACTAATCAGCTAAGGTGCATATGATGAAACTTCTTGTACTGCAGCAAAAATGTATCCCAACACTTATCAGGTGACCTAATATTGGACACATGACATCATGGAAGCAAATGCATTTTTGGCCATTCCTAAAAGTTAGGATGCTGTTTCTAGCCTCTTCTAAAAATGGCTGTCCTGTCTATAGTTAGCCTTTCCGAGGATGCCACTTGCCTGCATTTAGACCAAGCAATAGTTTAATGTATACATTTGCATTTGGGCCTCAGGATCTTCCCTTAAACACATTTTACTTTTGTTTCCAGAAGCAATATCAAAAAAAAAAAAAAAAAAAAAAGTTGCCCAAGTCTAAAACAAGTGAATAGCTCCCCAGAAATATATGCTATACTTCTGAGATGCATGAATTCTAAAAGAGTAAAAGGTTTCATGCGCTAAATAAACATAGAAAAGAATCAACGGCACCTTCTTGATCTGAACTATAGAAGCTGCAGGGGAAGTGGGAGTTGCAGTAGCTAAACACCCTGGGAGAGAGATGGGACTCTGGTGGAGATACTCAGGGAAAGGGGGAAAGAACTGATGCCTCTTTACTGTCAGGAACTAACACATTGCCTGGAACTCCATAAATTTCTGTTGAAATAATAAGGATGACTTTTGATATGGCAGTTATGAATAATTCTGCACAGTCCCAAAATTGCTACAGATAATTAAAGTTAACTTTAAAATCATACAAGAGTTTTCTAGTAAGTTGAAACTTGTGTAGTTATCTCAATACATTACATTTTGGAAGAAGAGGAAATAAAATTGGGAGAATAATATAAAGTGAGTTTTTAAAAATTAAAGCATAGAAGATAAGTTTATTACATGTTATGTGATGACTTTATAATTCATAACTACTTAAAGATAATTGCTTGATGACATACATCAAGTATACATCAAATATATAATATATATTTAACTAATATATATATTTAATATATAATACATATTTTTCAGTAATAATATAATACATATTTTAACAGTAAACAAAATGAGTCTTTATAAATTAAAAACTCTAAATAACAACAATATAATTCATTCCTAACAAACTGATACTCTGAAATACGAGTGCTATAGGTCAATTACTATATCAAAATACCAAGATTTTGAGAATATACATTTAATACATACAGCAATACAGTTATAGCGCAGAGTGTGATGTAAATGTGGGGAAAGATTTCCTTTAAAGAAATAATTTCAGGGATCCCTGGGTGGCACCGCGGTTTAGCGCCTGCCTTTGGCCCAGGGCGCGATCCTGGAGTCCTGGGATCGAATCCCACGTCGGGCTCCTGGCATGGAGCCTGCTTCTCCCTCCGCCTGTGTCTCTGCCTCTCTCTCTCTCCTCTCTCTGTGTGACTATCATAAATAAAAAATCAAAAAAAAAATTTTTTAAAAAATAAAGAAATAATTTCACAGTCACTCCGTGTGGATAAAGATGATTATCACAGCAGTCCCTCAATTAATAAGGAGAGAAAAAGAGAGAGAATTTAATTATTGTGCATTAACAACTTTTTAGTTTCCTAGGATGCTTCCAGAGAGAAGAGGTAGGAGAAGGGCCCAGAGTAAGGTAAACAGAGTAAGGAAGGAGAAGCACTCAGTATACAAGAAGAGAGGACCTAGGGAGAGCATCTCAATGAAGGAAAATGGCTAGGGGACGTGAAACACAAGGAATTTCATCTTGAACTAGAAGCTGTCTGGTATGCAATCCTGAATAAAGAAACCTTGTCTTTGTGCTCAGAATTTCAGAGTTTGATAGAGACATCGTCATTTTTTAATCACAATTAAAAATATTTTGATATGTCCTTTCATCAAATGAGTTTCAGAGGAACAATTATATTTTTAACATATATTGCTTTGACACTCTGAAAACTTTTTATCATGGAAAATTTCAATAACATAAAAAGGTAGATATTCATAGAATTATCACCTGACTTAAATAACAATCAACTCATAGTTGATTTTGGTTTATAAACTCCACTGCCTGCCTGCCCTGGCCTATTTTGAAGCAAATGCCAAATATAATTTTATTCATAAATGTTTCAGTGTATTTCTTTAAAATATAAGGACTTAAGAAAGAAAATCTCACCACAGCATTATCACACAAAAATTTTAACAATAATTTATTTTATTTTATTATTACATTATTAAATTACTGGTATAATTATCTACCTAGTGTTCAAATTTTCCTAATTGTCTCAAATATTTTTAATTTTTTTTTTATTTATGATAGTCACACACACACACACAGAGAGAGAGAGAGAGAGAGAGAGACATAGGCAGAGGGAGAAGCAGGCTCCATGCACTGGGAGCCCGACGTGGGATTCGATCCCGGGTCTCCAGGATCGCGCCCTGGGCCAAAGGCAGGCGCCAAACCACTGCGCCACCCAGGGATCCCTCAAATATTTTTAATGTCTTTCAAACTTTTACTCCGAAGCTTTCCTTTCCATCTCTCTTTTTTCCTGTAAATTTAAATGTTTATGAAAATAGGCTTTATGTCCATTGGAATCTGGATTTTGAATCACTAGAAAATAATAACAAAATTTTGAATTTTACCAATCTATTAGATGTGAAACTGTATCTCAGTGGATTTTAACTTATTATGTGTGATATTGAGCACCTTTTCATATATTTGAGAGCCACACGCCTTAATTTCTTTTTTTGTGATCTTACTATTCATATCTCTTCTCTACTTTTCCAGTGTGTTGTTGATTATTTTCTTCTTTATTTTCAGAAGCCTTTTGTATATTAAGGATATTCTTTGTGACATAAATCACAAATAATTTTTGTCCTAGTTTGTCACTTGTCTTTTTATTTTGCTGTCAAGGTTGTGTGTATATGTCTATTTATGTGTGTCTTGATACACCAAATGAAAAATTATTTTTATGTAGTCCACTATGTTGGAGCCTACATAGTATAAAGAGCCTGACTCAAATCTCTCTTGTCTTACAGCCAAGTTGATTATTATCTCTGAGGTTTTTCTTCCTTTCTTTTTAAAATCTCAGCTTCATTGAGGTATAGTGAATAAATAAAATTGTAAAATATTTAAGGTGTGCATCATGCTGATCTGATATACATATACAATGTGAAAGGATTCCCCTCTACCATTTGGTTAATTAACACGTCCATCATCTCACACAGTTCTCTCTTTTTGTGTATGAGAACAGTTAAGGTCTATTCTCATAGCAAATTTCATTATACAATAGTGTGTTATCATCCATATATGTTTACTTATTGAATGAATTTGGTAGGTTGACCCTCTTTACCTTGTAGAATTTTTGTGAGAATGAAATAAGTCTACCTGTGTACAACTCCATCATTTGCTGGCTATTATAGCTCTTGAACAGTTAAAACAACTGTTCAATAAATACTAGTTCTCTCTTCCCAACACCTTTTTTTGTACTATCTGTACACAACCTAATGGTACAGAATGAATCATAAATTTGCCTTGAGATTCTAGGAAGAATAGCTTTTCCTCAGGTAAGGTCAGTGTATGTCAAATACTGTCCTAGGAACCTGAGCTGCATCTCTTAACCTTTTCCAGATTATAAAAAATCTCCTTGGATTGCCAAAATGAACTGGGATATTTACTGGCTCTTATGAAGCATGACTTACCAGGTTAATTTAAGAGCTCAAGTGTTTCAGAGGACGTTTGTCAGTTGGATTAGAAACATCTCTACTAACCAAAAGAACTTATCATAGCATTACCTGTCTCTATAAATAGAGATTACTAGGAGTAATGGAGAGAAATTAATAAGGTAACGATAAAAATAATGATGAAGATTGCTCTTCTGATGGATGCAAAAATTGATGTACCTTTCAAGGCTGCAAGAAGCTGTCGCTGATTTTGTGTGACAATGTCTGCTTGTAAGGAGACATAATATAAATGCCCACCATCCACTGTGTGCTCAAAAACCATTCATGAGTTAAGAAAATTGGATCCAGGCTGATCTGAAGATTTCTTGGAAATTATCTATAAGGAAAAATTCTTTTTCATAAAACAAATTAAGAAGGAAGGTATATATATATATATTATAGATATTAAATATAGATATATATTTAACTTCATAAAATATTTATTTAGAGACAGTTATTAACACATATTTAAGAATGATGGAGCTAATCACATATGAATCCCTTCTCATTAAATTAGGTTTTGAAGGACCTTTACTTGAAATCCTCTTGTTAACAGTTAAACAGTAGTCTTCATTTTAGCCATTTCATTGATCACCATGGAATTAACCCCTCAAATTAGTCTGGATCAGTGTGGATTTACATTATAAACTACAAAAGTTGGTCTCTAGACATGACAGACATGGCAAAAGAAATTAACACTTCAAAACACTACCAATTTAGTGACCTACTTTTAAGGAAGATTAACCTATAGTGAGGATGTGAAACTAAATTAAATTCCAGTTAAATACAAATATTTTTCTTCACATACTGAGTCATCTGATTCAGACCCTGCAGGGTGCAGTGTTACCTTGCTTGGTGAACTGCATAATTATTTATAGAGTTTCTCAGCATTAAGCTTACCCCTTATCTAGCTTTACACAGGCAGTCTAGTTAGTGACTCTCATAGAGATATCCTGCTGCATAATATGGTCCCACATGGTAGGTCAGGGCCCAGATGCCCCTTTTTCCATTCTTTGTTGATGGTTTGAAAATATCAGGACAATGACTGCATGCCACATTGGTTTTATAATTCCTAATCTAATGTCTCTGCAGGGGGCTCTAATTCCATATAATGTGTATAAAACACAGAGATAAATGTTACTTATTATTGAGAATGGAGGTTCAAGGACCTATTGTGAAGCTTTGTACTTACTGATGGAATTCTAAAACTAGGTTATAAAAAAAAGGTCCTTTCTTGATGAAGCATTAATGATAAATAACAAGCCTTCAGGAGGCTAAAATACTTAACACTCAAAGACATTTCCATTTGAAGCATTTTAAGAATATGAACTAATGGAATGCAAATTGTATTTCTCATAGGGTACAATATTAGTTCTACGATGAAACTGATCCAGTGTTAATTGAGTGAAATCTTTTAAATTCTTAAAAGTAACAATTTGTGTGTGTTTTAAAGAGAATGACTTTTTGACTTAGATAATGTATATGGTTGACATTAGGCCAATTAGACATGTTTCTTTTGCTTAAGAATAGAGGAAGAAAAAACTTCATAGAAGTATAATGGTGGGAACATTTTCTTACTGCTCAAAGTAGAAATGAATAGGGAAAAAACAGAAAGTGATAATGGTGTCATCTAAGGGGAATCCTCCTAGAGCCAGACAGAACTGGATAAAGTCCAAATTAAGTTGTCTATTTTCTCTGAAGGTCAAATATTATCCTAAAGATAGACTTAAGAGAATTCTTTAGGCTAACTAGGATGCATAAAAGTTTGAGGGACTGATACCAGGCTGTCGAAGTACTAATTTTCAATTAGAAGAGGTACTATCATATGGTACTAGACTGTATTCTAGTATTGTGTTCTCTTTCTATAGTCAAGCTCTGTAGGTAAAACTAAATCAATCAGGAAGATGCTACTTCAGAGTAGAATCTGAATGAAAGGAGTTAAGTGAATCAAATATGGAATCGCCGCATTCTAAGGTGGCTTAACACACCCCTCTCAAAAAGTAAGGGGTCTGCCAATGGCACCAGAAATCAATAAAGTCCATCAGCTATCATCACCTCCATTCATCTCCACTGGGGGAACAGCCTTGACATTCGGATTGGAAATACCCGATGGCTAAGATGTGAGTTTTCTCTACCATACAGAATGTTTAACAGCAGCCTATATGGCTTTCCATTTCTACACTGATCAATTGCTTTCCTGATAGTCATAGTTCCTTTGAATGTGTGTGTGCGTGCAATGTGTTTGTGTGTATAACTGGACTGGAGTTAAGCCTGATTGTGTGGCCTGTCAGTCATCCTGTCTCTTTCCAGTGACTGCTTATCTCTTTACTAATTCATTTCTTGTTGCTTTTACTATTTGCTTTTCCATGGACAAGTTCACTTATTTCCAAGATCTTTGAGGGATATCTATCTGTGTGTAGCCTCATACCAATTAATTGTTATTATACATTTTCTCTTATATAAAAAAAGAATAAATGATGTGGCAAAAAAAAATGATGTGGCATAGAAAAATTCTAACAATTGATAAAACTGTTCTACTTCTTCAACAAATGAAGTCTTTTTAGTAGTGTTAAACAAATTTCCATTTGCTGGTGCAATGATTTATTATAATGAATAATTTGAATTATCTCTGGTTGCAACTATCTGTTGAATGACTACAACATCTGAGCACCACCCACATAAATCCTATATAAACATCATATGAGCTGACATATGACATCAGGGAAAGAATTTGAGATTTTTTCCCAAGCTTAGGCTCCATATTATCTCAACTTAGTCCTTTGTCCTGGTTTGTTTTAAATACTATGCTGTAAGCTTTATAACATTATTATGAAAACAAAAAAAAAATGCTATCTTCTTATTTCATATAAAAGAAAAAAAAGTTTAGTTTTAACCAGTAAAAACAAGCTATCCCATCTAATTTTTTCACAAACTGTGCTTCTGGGATTTGTTTGAAAGCATCAACTGGATGATGCTAAATAATGCTGCGTGAGTGAGGGCTTGGGTGTAGTACTTTGAATTACCTAATGATGTTTGCTTTAAGAAGAGTAACTCTGCTTTCTGAATTCTATTAAAAAATCAATTTGGTTGCTAAAATCAGGACTCTAATTTAAAATTTTTTCAAGACATTAGTCAATTCCTTTGCGAATAACTGATTCTTTATGGGCAATATAAGCACTTTAGAAGTTACCTTATTGAAACCACAATGATGGCTGGCAATGGAGTGCTTTCTTGCATCACCTCCAGTGTAGTAGACAGAATGCTGGACTAGGAGTTAACAGATCTAGATTTTAATCCTGACTAACCCTACGATTTCAAACAAATTATTTACTCCTTGTCTGTTGGTCTCTGTCATGGATTGAACTGTATCCCCTCAAAATTCTTATATTGAAGTCCTAAGCCCTAATACCTCAGAATATGACCTTCATAGAGATAGAGTCTTTACAGAGATAATCAAGTTAAAATGAGGTCTTTAGGGTAGACCCTAATCAAATACGATGGATGATTTTAGGAGGGAAAACTCAAATATAGACATACAGAAAACTATGTGAACATAAAAACAGGACAGAGGCCTGGATCAGATCTTTCCCTCATTACCCTAAAAAGGAACTGGCCCTGAGAACAATTTGATTTCAGACTTCTAGTCTTCAGAACTTTGAGACAATAAATTTCTGTTGTTTAAGCCACTCAGTTTGTGGTACTCTCTTACAGCAGCTCCAGCAAACTAATACAGCTTCTTCAATGCCAAAAGGCAATAATGAAATCATTCTATAACTGCCCTCCAGACCTTTATCTCTTTGTTTGTGAAATTATTCTCCTATCTCTATGCTGTTGCAATCATATTTCTGAAATGCAGATCTGGTCTTATCAATGTCTTGCTTAAAGTCCTTCACTGAAACACCTACAGAGTAAAGTCAGATTCACACCTCTGCATATGACAGACAGGGTCTTTTCATTGTCTGATCCAAAGTCACCTTTTTGGGTAGTTCTCGACCCCTAAGTACCATTGTAACCACTTTCTTCCTGGAGAAAAGTCCTGGAGAGTCCTGCCCTTTCCTTTAGTTTGGGAGATGGTGACCAAGTGCAAAGGAATTGTGGGAAGAGGAGCCTAGATGGCTTTGGAAAAGATTAAAAAGGAGAGGAGATGAAAAATGGGAGTAAGACACAAAAAATAGTAAAATCACATTGCCTCTGTGTAAAACTTCATTGATTAATGTTTTAGTCCAAACAAAATGAATTTGAAGGTATATATTTCAGATTTTTTCTGTTGTCTGGTGTTGCCAAAAATTTTTCAAACTACTAGTAGCATGAATGGCTGCTTTGTAAAACATTTTTAAAGTTAAAATTGAAGTATTTCATATATGAAAGCAGATACCTTAATAAAGCCTTTCTATATGCCCAGTCAAGACTAGTAAACTTTGCTCAATGGTGACACAGTACACTGTCTAAACCTCTTCTCCATCGTGCATTACAGGAGGCAAATATAGTCCTCTACCTCATAAGACTGTCAGCTAGCTATTTGAAGTCAAGGACCACATTTTAATTATTTCTTTCAATTTACTATACATAGCAAAATAAACCATGTTAACATAGTTTTTTTTAAGAAATTAAAGTATAAATAACTTTTTTAGAAAATAAAGTTATAGTATTATCATATACCAGCTGTTCATATACCACTTCAAAATATCTTGAAGGATCAAAAACTATCTTTAAATATAAAAGTCTCTGTTACTGCTCACCTATGGGAATGTCCACAAGAGAAGCAACCCAGTTGCAAGTCAGCCCCTGTTTCTTGGTGTTCACCTTTGAAATCAATGTTGTTTTCTTTTTTGCATAGCAGCCCTAAGGGCCCTGCTTTCAACTGTCACCGTGGATGACTGCCTTCTCTCTGAGATGCTCTTTATCACTACCACTGGCCATAATACTCCATGATGAATTTTGTTTGTACTATCCCAAACACACCTTCCAAATCCATCCAAATCCATTCTCCTGTGATCCAATAACCAATACAGACAGAAACTTGATTTTAGAGATAAAGGCGATAACCTGAGTGTACTTAGGGAGACAAATAGCTTAGTTCACAGCCTGTCAAGTCCTTTATATTTAGTATTGTGTGGCAATGCCTTTAGAATTTTAGGAGACTCAGTTATTATGTAATTATATCAAAAGGGAAAAATTATCAACAGCAAAAAAGAATGTAGGGAATAGGCCAAAGGATAGGGTTGGGAAGAGGTAAAGTGTGGAGGCTGTAAATGAAAAAAAAAAAAAAAAAAAAGACAAGCCTCATAATTTGTCCAGGTCCTGTGTATATTTCTTGACTGCTCAAATGAAAATTAAATATTGGGGGGAGGATTATATTGAAGCAAAAACCCTCTGAATTTTAGCAGCTTAATTGGTAGCTTTTTAAAAACTGTAAAAGGTTTTAAAATTACAATTCCAAATTCTATGAAATAGAGCCATTTTAGTGCTTCTAGACCCTATTATTTTAAGTTTTAACTTTTTTTTCCTGAACTAAGTGTGGAAGATTAAGGTAACATAATTTGGCTCCTGGGTCAGCCTTGGCATTCTTCACCTTGCCCAGATGTATATGATTACATTTTCTATTATGTGAACCATGGGGACATATGGTATTTTCATCAAGAAGCGATGAAAGAAAACATCTTTAAGGAAGTTGAAAATATTGCCTAACTTAGGAAACAAGTTTCTGAGACTGGGTTTTTTTTTCTGCTTGGCTACCTGGAAGTCTAAGTGTAGCACGTGTGTGTGGAGTGTTGAGGGATATGGTATGGCTGGAGAACGGGCATGCAAACAAATCAACCAAAAATATATAACTCACAAGACTTGGTTGAATTCTAGATTGTTTATGACTTTCACAAAAAGAATATGGAAAGAAATGAGTGATACATGCAAAAACCAGCAAGTTTTATTTCTGAAAAACTCTGGCAAATAGTAAAGATACTTGTTAAAAAGTAAGACTGCTCAGTCATTTTCCAGTGTTTCTGGACTTAACTCTTGATGAACTGGAAAGCAGGCTGAAGACTGCAGCTGTTCTTGCCTCTGCACTTTGAGCAAAAGTTAGGCTTAAATTTTCCCCTCTGCTTAATGAATCAGGAATACAAATTGATAGAGATTAGCAGTCGCTTCCCACAGTGAAGTTTGAGTTCAGCCTTGACTATCCCATAGTTTTTCTAAACTGAGGACCCCGTGTGTGAATTTTGGTTGGATGAAGAATCACTATGTTCTTATAAAATGTTTGCTTTCCTTTTGGTGATCTTAGTGTATATGCTGGATTCAATATCCATACCCACATTCTAAGAAAAACAAAGTATAGGGTTTCAAAAATCAAAACACCTAAATAATTAAATGAGTGAGAGGGCAGTATTAAGAATATTTTAACCACGTATATATATATATATATATTTTTTTTTTTTGGTCTCTCTACAGCCAGGAGTAATTTTCCCCCTGAAAGTAAAATGCAACTAAAAGTTGTATCAACATTGTATCCATTTAACAAAATTGTCCAGGACCAAAGAGATGATGATCTCAGGTTCTAGGAAATAGTTTTCTTTAAGAATACATTTTAAAGAACTGATCCGATAGATTAGACCTAAAGCGGGTCTACAAGGTAAAGTTAGTGTTAAGACATTAAATAGGAAATTTATTGTGATTTGACAGAAAAATCTAGAATTTTTTCTTTGAAAAGAAATTTTTACTCTTTGAAATCAAGTATTTTTCTATGAAGGAGAGAGAGTCATTAAGTACAACAAGAATATGGCTGAAGAAGTGTTTATCTTGGCAATCATAATTATGCTCTTATGTTAGCTACAAACACCAAGCACATTATCATTTGCATTTATTTATTTAAATAATCTAATCACAAATCTATTTCTAGTACTTTAATATGCAGGAGCCTTTTCTAAATAGAGCACTGGGTCTTCCAAATGGAAATACTTTTTTCATGTGCAGACCACTCTGTTACATTGCTCCTGAAATGATAGAGTAATTAGAAATCCAGCCCAATACAAATATTAGAACGTACATCAAAGTACTTACTTCAGATGGACGTATTCTCTGTGTTTTCTGGAATAGAAATCTGTCTTTTCTGGAATAAAAATCTCTGGAATGTTATCTGTCTTTTCCTTCAAATATATTTTTCTTTCCTAAGAAGCAAAATGCTAGAAAATAAATAACATTGGGTAGAAGATTTATAAATAATGTGCCAAGAAATATAGAAAGGATTGAAAATCTTTTGGAAAAAAACCCAAATTTAAAGATAATAACAAAATAATTTTAAAAAAAGGAGGAAAATAATTTTCAAGAGTAAATATAAGAGGCATATGGAATTTAGTAGGAATAAAATTATACTGAAAAAAAAAAAAAACCCCAATAGGCATTCTCTGTGTTCAACATGCATTTGTCCTTACTGTATTCAATTTTAGTGACAGTTCCTTCTTTAGTACTTTTTAAAATGCCCATGCTTTTGTGTTCTGAATCTATGCCTGAGTTAATTTCTTGTTGATAGCAAGTGATGCTTATAAGCAAACATGGATAGGTCCTCTGCCCTGGTCTCATTAATTAATGCATACAAAGAGTGCATCCATTTTGATCTACTCACAATCTTGAAACCATTAGCTCATGAATAAGGCTCAGTTGTCTATTCAAATGCCCCCCCCCCCTTTTAGCAATACACTCCTCAGTGACATTCTTTTGAATAACTTTGTTCAAGGCACAAAATATGAACTAGTACAAAATGTGGAAGTTTATAGTAAGATTCATTCTTTATATGAAAGTGGTTTGTTTTAAGAAGGAATAGTTAAGGACTTGATAGTAACATTAAAGGAATATATTACAAACTACAGTGATTTTCTCAGCATAAAGTGAAGTGGAAATCTGGTATTTTTCTGGTAAATGTGACAAGGCAGAGATATCTGCAAATCTTGCTCTGTAAAATGTGCACTCAGTATAGTTTCAGAATGTATTTAAAATTATTCTTTTCTCACTCTACTCACTGAAATATTATTTTGAAGACAATTTCACAAGAAGTGTCTTCAAAATATAAATTCTTAGAGACACTTGATTATTTTCTTGAGGAATATTCTGCATTTCACTGGAAAGGCAAAACTTCAGAGATATATTTTTTAAATATTTATAAAATTTAATTTATAAAATTAAATATGTATGTTATGTTATATGTAATTTAAAATATATTGAATACTTTATTCAGTAAATATAAAAATATTAAAATAGTAATACTACTAGAGTAATATAGATCCAACTATATATCTTTCCAAAGAAAATAGATCATTAATAAACCCAAAAGCCATTTTTTAATGCTTATTATTTTCATCTCTTTATAGTGTTTGCTTTAATTTAGCAGCTCCTCCTATGTGAAATGCTGGCTTCCATGTCATTAGAACCCTTGCATTTTTTTGTCACTGTTCATCCTACATCTTTTGGGAAACACACATGCAAGTTCAAATCCTCTTTTTCACTGACAGCTCTGTTCATTTTTGTCTCCATTATCTTGGCAGCTTCTTTTCCTCCTCCTTCTTGACTTGTTTGTGTCCTAAGGGGTGCTTTCCTTGCACACAACTCACTCCTTAGTATTCTCATCACTCCTATTACCAGACCTAACCTGTGGCTACCAACCTATCTTTTATCTAGAGTTGAGAACAGCAACCTTTTTCTGAAAGGGCCAAATAGTAGATAATTTAGGCTTTTCAGTCTGCAGACCATACGGTCTCTGCCACAACTATCGAACTTTGTGGCTGTAGCACAAATGCAGCCATAGATAAAACAGGAACAAATGAGCATGGCCGTGTTCCAATAAAACACTGGAATCTGAATTTTATGCAACTTCCCCATGTGTTTGATCACATGTTAGGAGGCGAACTGTGTCACCCCCCACCCAAAAAAAAATTCATATGTTGAAGTCCTAACTCCTAGTACCTCAGAAAGCAGCTGTATTTTGAAATGGAGTCTTTAAAAGAGGTAATTAAATGAAAATGAAGTAATTATGGTGAGCCCTAATCCATTATGATTGGTACTCTTCTAAAAAAAAGGAAATTGGGACAGAGAAATACAGAAGGAAGACCACGTGAAGACACGGGGAGAAGACAGCCATCTGAGAGGCCTCAGAGAAAACCAACCCTGCCAATGCCTTGTAGACATGTCAGACTTCTAGCCTCTGGATCTATAAGAAAATAAATTTCTGTTATTTAAACCACCTAGTCTGTGGTACTTTTTAATGGCAGCTCTAAACTGACACAACCTTTTATTCTTCCTTTGATTTTTCAACCATTTAAATATGGCAAAACTATTCTTAGCTCACAGGATGTACAAAAATGGGTAATAGGCCACACTGGGCTTCCTGGGCATAGTTTGCTAACCCCTGAGCTAAAGGTTTTTCTCAAGCTTCATTTTACAAAGTCGACTACTGCATTACTTCCTCAGATTCCTCAATTTCAACCTGTCTCAAGTAATTTGGTCATAATTTGGCTAATGCTTTCCCTGCCTTTGTGTTTCCTGCCTTGTTGAATAGAACCATCTCTGTTTGTCACTTGCACCATAAACCTGGTAGTTATCCTAGATGCCCTCCCTTTCCTTCATTTCCCACATCTCATAAAGGACCATTCTTACTGATTTTACTTTGTATTATTTCCTCGTCTATGTGACATCTTCTATCGCTTAATCTGTTGTAATACTGTGCAAATCTGTCCTGATCTTTAGCCTTACTGACCAGGCTACTGCCAGAGAGACTAAGATCTAAATCTAATTATATTGCTCCTCTCCTTAAAATCTTTTAAAGCTTCTCTGATATCTAAAACCTAAGCTTCTGAACATGGTATACATTGTATTTCATGAGCTCTTACTTCATCAAATTCAGTCCTTGATGGACTCCTCTTTCAACAACAGTTCAAATGAAATACCATTTCCAGGAAGGGGCATGAGGTTACCCACCTCTCTGCCTTTATTTATTGCTTTTCTCATCGCAATACTTCCCCTCTCCCTCTTCACTCCTTGATCATGGGAACTAATTTTCTTCATTAGCTTTTGCACATGTGTGCAAATATATATATATATATACACACACACACACATAATCACACAGCTCTTTTGATCACTGTTGATTAATTAATATTATTTATGAAGAGCTTGCCTTTTGCTAAGCCTTGTGTGTGCTTATGTGTATAAATTTATGCACACAATATCTCTGCCTCTGGCCCAGCCAGCAGTGGTATTGCAGGTGTGGCAACTTTTAGAGCTGAGTTGAAGGACAACTGGATTCCAAAGAGTCTGGATCCAGGACTCCATCAGTTCAGGATGCATCCTAAAGCATCAGAGAAAGAGTCACTGTCTGTTTCTGCTTATTCCTTGCTCTGTAGCTTTTTTTAGGCCGTCATCACAAACCAGGTATGCACTGTCTTCTGTTTCCAATTACTTAAGCCCTATGTGCCTTCCAAGGCTCCTCAGAGCTGTATTCCTCCAAGGATCCAAAAGCATGTTGCCCTATTCCCGGATTTACTGACTATTCCCTTCTCTCCTGTAACATTTAACATCCCTATATTTAGCACTAACTTTAAAATTTTGTTCGGATTCTGAAGACCATCTTCCTTTTCCTCGTAAAATGCGCAGCTAATGATCACCTCAGCACATTGCCCAGGCCGAAGCACCATGTAGGCAATTGAAGGACCAGGCTCAAGAAGAGACCTGTTTGGATCCCTCTTACAGCCCTGAGAGTATACGCTGCACTGCACACATACATTTAATATTTTTAGGGTCATTGAACTTTCTAAGAATTTAGAAGATAGTATCTCTCTTCTGAGAAAAAAAATGTGCACACACACACATGCCACCAACACACACAATTTTACATGTGATTTTAAAGATATATCAACCCCCACTTATCAGACTGTAAATTTCTTTGCCTACAGAAAATGTGTTCTATTTTTCAATACTTAGCATAGTACCTAGGTGCTCAATAAATCTTGTCTGAGATAAACAGAACTGAACTTAAGCCTTTGCTAGACTTCACATTTCCAATATTTGTATTCCATGCAGTACTTAGCACAGTGTCTTGGCTATAATAGTAATTTAATAAATATTTGTTGAATCAAATTGAATTGTGCTTTCTTTGTATCTCAGAGAAACACCAATTAGAGTGGTATAGGTAGATGGGGCTAGATAAATATTTAGAATGTCTCTTTCAACACTTAATCTTATTGTTTTAACATTCTACAGACTTGAATCCACTAAATTAAGTATATTAGTGTTAATAGATACACTTTTAATCTTTTTTCATGAAGTGTTTAAATTTTGAAGTATTTAGGTGTGAAGAAACAAAGTAGAATTCATTCTTCCTTTTATAAATGTCACTACATTCTATTTTGAGAATAATGTGAATAAGGACCAGGTCTCAGAATTCTAAAAAGAAGCATTTCTACCAGTGAAGGGAGAGTATGAGGCACCTTTTTCTTCCACAATCAACCCAAATGTCTCACCACTTAAAACAGATTCTCTTCTGCTTGGGTAGCAATCCTGTTCTTAGCAGTTTTTGGAATAATGAACAACCCTCTTCATAATGACAGAAGTTTGAGCCTTAAAAATAAAATAAATAATTAAAAAGGAGAAGGGAGAGCTGACTGATTGGAACGACACCAAATTTTTATTTTCAATGGCATTTGTAGCTGCTGGAAGTGACACAATTTGTGTCAGTCTAGGAACTCGAGGTAACCAAACATAAATTGTAATTGACCAAATTAAAGTCAGAAGAATTGTAATTAGTTCATTAAATAAATGATGTGGAGAATTTCCCAACTTAGCGATGAGATACAAAACAACAGACCATCTATTCAACAGAAAATAAGATGAAAAGAGGTAAAACGAGAATAAAAACCTAACTTTCTCTTCAAAAGGAAGCAAAGAAAAGACAATGGAAAGAAACATTAAAAAAAGGAAGATTCAATTAGCAAGGAAGGAGAACAGGAGAGAAATCCAAGTGGGATTCTCCGGGAGGGAAAAGAACGTGATGAGAGTTTAGATCATAATCTATAAATAGCCTTTTATTTTATAAATCCTTCATGTGATGCATAGATTATACAGTGAGCCTCCCTTGTCCTTAATATGTACAGTCTCCCGGCACATACCTTTTAAGGCAATCTGCAATAGTAAGCACAAAGAACTAGCTCTGGAAAATGACTTGGGCTTCTCTCTTTCAAAAACCAAGAAGAAAATTGATGAGGAGAGAATCTGGGAACATTGCACAAATTGTCAGGAGGGCACAGGAGGGATCAGTCTTAGTAGACTATGAAATAATTCAGAGAAATAGCATGCCCCGCTTCTTCTAACTTACTGGTGTGAGGGATAATTTTAATTACCATCCTACAATGAACCTTCTTCCAAATAACACAGGCAACCCCTTTACCTGTCATTCTTCACAAGCATGTCAGGTCTTATGTTCTTGTTGGTCTCTTCTCACCCCTTTGTTCTGATTTACAGTTCTATAAGATGCTAGTGGTGGTGGAAGGGGGCTGAGGATGGAAAAGCAGAAAGTATGAGAGGGCAGATATTTTGTAATTAATTCTTTGATGTTGTATTGTTTCAAGAATTCCTTTCCACAGTGTTTCCAAATACTTGAATTGAAGAAGCAGTCTTTGTAATCTTACACCAATTTTAATACTCTCTTCCAGTTTCTTAGTGGGGCGAAGAATTGGCAAAAGTAACCATCATGATAGTTGCCACTTCTCTAGAATATTCGTTGTTACTGGCCATTACTATTTTTAAAGGAAAAATCCCTTATTTTTAAAGGGGAAATAAAATAGATCTTGAGACCCCACTCCCAGCCCCAGACATAGGAATGGGTTATATACAGCTGCAGTCCTAGCCTTCTCTTCCCAGCTGGCTGGGAGAACCAGAGTCACTGAGGAAAAAGCATTCATCTGTGGTTTGATGGGCACAGTCAGTGGATTTCCCCTCCTGTCAGACAAGTTTCAAGACATTTAAAAATCGATGCCATCATTTTTTAGGAAGATAAATGTATCACATCTTCCTTCAGTCACTTATCTTGAATATCACTGTCTCCTATACATTTCTTCCAGCCAAAAAGATTACATAGAGTTTTGTTTTGCTATTTTTATTACAAAAGAAATGTGTTGTATTTTGAGAATTAAAAACATATATAATTTATACTTCTCATTGACAATTTTTCACCAGAAGTCTCTTTGTATTCTCATTGAGCTCTTCAAAATGTCCATGGAAACAATGATTTAATATTAATTACAAAGTAATGAGTGCCAATGAGAGAGGCTGCATTAAAAAAAAAAAAAAAAAAAAAAAAGAGGCTGCATTTCTTTAAGGAATATCTTCCCTGTTCTTCAGAGTAAAATATATCCACTCTAGGAGTCACTTTCTAGATTCAAAACCCCTGCTTTCATGGTCTAAATTTCTCTCATTGACCACAAAAAATGTTGTTTTGCACACTGCCGTCTTTGGCACTTTTGTCATATTTCATATGTTCTCTCTGAGGAATATCATTCTGTATCATAATTTAAAATGTTTTCTTTGTGGGGCACCTGGGTGACACAGTCCCTTAAGTGTCCAACTGTTCATTTCGGCTCAGGTCGTGATCTCAGGGTCATGACATCAGGGTAGTGAGATGGAGCCCCAGGTCAGGCTCTGCTCTCAGTGTGGAGTCTGCTTAAGATTTTCTTTCCCTCTCCCTCTCTCCGTCCTCTGTCTGCCCTGACCCTGTACTCTCTCTAAAATAAATGAATAAATCTTTAAAAAATACAATACTTTCTTTGTATCAACAGCTCCCAAATGTATACCTCCAGCCCAGAACTCACTCTTCAGCTTTAATACTAGAGGATACATCCACCTGTTTATTCAACATGTTCCTAAGAAGTCTATTATTCCCTGGTACTGAATCTAGACCAGCTCACTCTCCCAGATTTCATCTCTCAGGATATCACAATTGACCTGCGTGTCACTTTTAACACATTCCATTCTTTCACTGCCTCATGTAGCAGCACCCAATGATTCATCAAATCCTATGAATTTTCCCTCTCATATGTCTTTTGGAGTCATCCCAATCATTGCTATTATCACTGGTAGGTGCTATTACGAGGTCTTACCACCTCTTGCCTAAACTGTTGTAAGGATATCCCAAATGATCTGTCATTCCAATGTAATCTGTATAAACTTTCATACTTTTAACGAAAGTCCCTTCAATTAAGTTTTCTGATACGTCCTTTTAAAATTCCTTCTAAATCTGACCTCTGCCTGCCTATGCAGCCTCATCTCATACTACTTAGTGCATCACTTAACTATTCTGGGCATAGTTCCTTATCAAATAAAATACCTGCATATTTTAACAGCTCATATTAATAGCTACCAAGCTTGCATTGTGTATATGAACCACAATATACTTTAGTAGTTTTCTATTGATTACATCTATAATCTTGACTACTATAAACAATGGTGAAAAGACCATCCTTGTGCATACAGCTCTTCATATTTTCATACTACGTGATTATCTCCATAAGATAAATTCTGAGCCCCAAGTCCACAGGATAACTGCCAAGAGGTGCAGATAACACCTGAGCATGTAAAGCATTGCATGGGAGGAAAGAAACCCTGAGATTCTTGAATCTGGAAATTTTATTTTATTTATTTTATTTTATTTTATTATTTTATTTTATTTTTTTGAATCTGGATATTTTAAAATGGATGAGAAATATGCCTGCTTTTTACCCCGAATATGCCTGCTTTTTACCCCGGAGGGAGATGTTATACTGGGGAGCAAGGATGCTGGTCCTTTGTTCTGAAGACACTATCTTCCAAGACTGTAAGCAAGCTTGCTCTTTGTTCCAGATGGAGACATTATCTCTATCTTTCAAAGCTGTTCACTAGACAAACATTCTCTTTTTAAAATTTTATTTTATTTAAATTCAATTTGCCAACAAATAATAAACACCCAGTGCTCATCTCATAGTAGACAAATATTTTTGAAATGATAGTTTGGAGAAAAAAGACAGTCAATGGCTAACTTTTCAAGACAAACAGAAATGTGAGAGACCCATGGAAAACTGTCTCCCTACAATCCATTCCTTCTAAACCATCTTGGCTTCTGCCAAATGTTCCCAGGAGTACATGACTGCATCAGCCACTGTGATCTGACCAACAGAGGCTGGGGCCAGATTCTTTCAATTTTTCTCACACAGAACTTAGTTAAGGTTGATATCAGCAAGACTTCAAGCAGCAGGATGAGGCTAACTTGCAGGGCTGACATCAACCATGGCCTCCTAAATCCCATGCCCAACCAGCTGAGTAAGTCCCATAAAAGTGTCATGACCTACCTTCAGAAAGCCAGGTTGCTTTCTCCTTAAGTCTCTATTTTGACCTTCCCACAAATTGGAGGCATTAATCCAGGTATCTGGTTGCATGGAGAAAATCTAGATCATCTGAAAATCTGTCATCTGTAACAACACTGACCAGTGGTGTCATTAATCATTTCAGCTGATGCCAGGGACAAATTTCATGCTGCTTTTCCTAATTAGATGACAACTGTTATAGAAATCTCCAGTCTTCACTATTAATAGTGAAGCAGGAATTCCTCCAGAAGCTTCCCCAAGTAATCAAGGATGGTTAATTTTGGAGAGATCTTCACAGTTGTCTAAAAGCAAAATGATCTATTGAGGGTGTTTCTTCAAACACTGGAAGGTCTTCTTATGACCACCCCTCAGGCACAAGTCACCATATTTTAGAGACGGAGGCAAGGTAATGTCTGGCTTCAACACAGAGTATAGTCCTGGAGATGTGTGTGGTGCTTGGAGAAATAACATGCTATCTCCAATTGTCAGTCTCCTTCAGTAGGACTTAATCAGTTAGGAGCATAGTCTGACAATAATCAAATATGGCCTCCCGCTGGCTGGTAACCCTCATGATTACCAGTTGTGTTTGAGTTTCTGAATCTAATTCTCAGATTAGATTTGAGAATTTGTCTCATAGTAGACAAATATTTTTGAAATAGTTCTTCCAACCCACCCTATTTGTCCACAGCACCAGCCAGGCGGCACTTACTTGCCCCATAGAATGACTGACAGCTATAGCAATGAAGAAAGGCAAGTATCCCCAAAGTGCTGACAGAGGTTTTGTGTGGTTGGTAGATGGGCTGGGACCATATCTGCTCTTTCCCATAGATTTTTTAGCTAGGTTCCAGGAAAGAGCAATCAAATCATGGTCAGGCCCATATGACAGGGCATGACAGATCTAATAGTTCTGTTCAAGGTGTCTGCAACAGCTTAGGAGAGCCACATTAGGACATTTTCCTTCATGAATAAAATGGCAGGGGTGATTATGAAAGACATAATTCATTAATGCTCACACTCACTCACTCATACCTTGTGGGTTGATTACCTGATGTATTCCTTCCCCAGAGAACAGGGATGTTGCTGTCCCTCAACCACCAAAAAAAATTGTGAATAGCTATATCCTCACCTGTTTTTCTAATCATCTCCTACTCATACCCGGACCTTTCATACAGAAGGATCTGGTGAAAGAAGGTCATTGGTATTTTTATAAAACTTATCCAAACCCTATGTCCCCCACTTTTACATGTGTTGGCCATTGTAGGAGGATACTCCAAGCAGTGTACCTAAGTAGTTATTATATTTAAAAAAAGATTTTATTTATTTATTCATAAGAGAGAGAGAGAGAGAGGCAGAGACACACTCCATGCAGGGAGCCTGATGTGGGACTCGATCCCGGGACTCCAGGATCACACCCTGGGCCAAAGGCAGATGCTCAACTGCTGAGCCACCAAGGTGTCCCAGATAGTATCTTTATGTTCTAAGACCATGTCAATTTAATAAGATAAGCCAAGTTGCTGACCAAAATTAAGTTAGAATTCATTAGGTCCTTTTTTTTGCTGGGCTGCCACCAAGAGACTTACCAACCAGGCTATCCTGAGTTGCTATTAGGGACAAGAAAAATTCATTATGCCTAGGAATAGCTCAGAAATATGAATTTTCAAAATAGGTTTATGTAACCCCCCCTTTTGTCCTGATTGTTATGACAATTATCCAGAAGTGGCCAAGGAAAGATGATCTATTTAGTAGAAAGACATATTCAGTGACCAAACTGTCTTTTTAAACTGTGTGGACCAAGGTGAGGTGAGGGAGTGAAAGTCAGAGAGTTTTTTTTTTAAGTCAATATTTTATGAGGCTATTCTAAAAATCAACAAGATCAGATGATTGTTAATGGTCAAGTGCATGGAAGATCAGCAAAACCTTGCTATCAAGCCTCTCCACTGGCTTCTGTGGCAAGAGCTACATGATTGTCAAACTGCAAATGAACTGGAAAGCTGAAAACATGACCCCTATTAGTGGCCAGAGTTGGCTGATTGAACTGGAAAGGCAGCAGCATAATCTTAAAAGTGTCAATAGTGGTAAGGTACCATTAGTAACCCTGAGAGGGGGTCAAGGGCCAGTTGTAGCCAATCTGCTGAAAAGATTTCTACAATCTGCTAGATTATAGTTTTCCAAGTAGCAGAGCAAACATCTAGGCAACAGTCCAAGAATCATTCAATCTATAACTAGGTTCATCAAGAGCAGTAATGGCTATAGTTATGAGAACTGTCTTATGTTCTGCCCACAAAGAGGAACGACCGTAGTCGTTTTTGGTTCTTTATGGCTGGCACTGAGGTTGAGGCACCAGAGGTGCTTAGTAGACACTGCTGGGTTTCTGCTCATCTGAATCATCAATGAACTAGGCCCAGATATTTAAGGAAAGCTCTGTGAATTCAAGGCACTCAGGACACATAGCGAGTAACCGTATTTTAGGCTGCAGAGATGACAGAGAGAAATGATAGAAAGTATATTATGTGTCTCAGTAGCACTTTTCCAGATGTGGTTCTTACTGATCAGAAAAGTCCCCCAGGACTTGATGAACATTCACAGTACAAGCATGTGAAACATTAATATCAATTATACATTCAGCAAAGGAAGCCACAACAACAGTACATTGAATTAACCCAAAGGGTCCTGCCTACAAGTTGACTTTAACTTCCTTTCCCTACTGCAAACCTTCAATTTGGGCATCCGTTTCCCACTATGGGGTTGTATAGACAATATAACTCTAGCTGTATCCAACAGAGCTGTAAACATTTGAGTGCTTACCTTCGCTAAAATTCTGCAGGTTATAGGATAATAGGTATGGACTTCAGCCCCCCTTGGGGACAAGGAAACTTAAGCTTTTTTTCCTAATTATCTTTCTTTGTAAAGCAGATAAGATCAGGCCAGAGAGGAAGGGAGGGAAAGGAAATGTGGAAGAGTATTGTTGTGCTATTAAGCAAGGCACATTTACTTTAGGTTTCCAGTGACATGGTGGCTGTTTATGGCTCAGCCAAACAAAATTCCATTGATAGTGGTCCAACGAAGGCCTTTATCAACCAAGTTCATTATCCCGCACATGAATATTTCAGCTTTGGGGACCCTCTGATTTAGTAGCCATAGACACACTGCTTTGAGTTTGTTGCTGTCAGGTCTGTACACTTTGATTCACTTGGGATTGACTTGGACAGTAGTCATCTTTTAAAATGGAATCCATCTTAATCTACATCATTTGCTATTCCATTGCCAAAATAGTATAGCCGAAGTTCATATCTAGTTTCAATATAAGGGCTAAGGGAGTTTCCTGTGGTGTCAGGGCTGACTCAATAATTTATCTAAAATTCTTTGCATCAGTTTTTCATTCTCCAGTGAGTGAATTCCACTGGTATTGTTAGCCCAACCAGGGCAAAATCTAGTCAATGTCTCATCTGTGGTTTCTCAAGGGAATTTATCTGTCTAGGAAATCTCCCTGAGGGGTTCTACAGCAAAATAAATTAAAAAAAAAAAGAAAAATAAAAGAAAACTTGCGACCTTTTCCTGTCATCTCCAAATAGATCTAAGTTACTCATGCTAGACTATAGAGAGACTGAGCCACAAAACTGCTCAGTCGTTGCCATTTCTTCTGAATAAGCAGTAAATGACCAACTTCTCATCCCTTCATCTCTCTAGTAAACCAGATAACGTTCTAAAATTTACTTAGGCCCTGCCCATGCTATTCATTGATTTTCTTTCTTTCAGCCCAGGGTAGTGTACATTTTTTAGTTATTCCCTGAAACGGGTTGGAACATCATATTTACTCAGGACGACTCATAGTATTAGTTGCTAGCTATTACAGTAGGGCAGACCTAAGACTGACTACCATATTGTCAAGGAATCCTCCCCCTCCACCCTAGAGGAGGAGTGAGCAACAATTAGGCCACAATTCATACATCTGCCTATGAGCGTACTTCCTGGTACTTGGTGCTATTCCTGGTACTTAGGCGATAAACAACTCCCTAACACTTCTTCATTAATAGATTAGAAAATAAAGGATCATTTACTGCCAGGCTGGTCATATAATTTGGTTGCTATGTTTACTATTGATTCCTATGACTTTCCCTCAAATACCATTAATTGCCCTAAGAGGCCCTAACTTTTCCTCTTCTAGAAAGTGTGTCTTTGTTGGTATCCTACCAACAAACTGTCGAGAACTGTGAAGGTCTGAAATTTTGCTCTACTCGGGAGCTAACAGGTTAGCCTGCCACAGTTTTATGGGTGCTCATAACAGATGTCAGACATCTTTTTCCAAGTCAAAGAACTTTATTACTCATGGCCCAGCAACCAGCAGGAAAATAAACATATTGTGCTGAGGCACTGAGACCAAGTTCTCACAGAGCAAACCAAAGAGGGCTAGAAGATAACTGCACATGTAATGGGTTGTGCTCCAGGAGATGAACTCTGAACTTGGGAACCCAAATCTCTTATAATGGGCAGTAAGCATGACTGACTATGCCCCGGAGGGAGACATTATCTTTATTATACTGGACTGCAAGCAAATCTGCCTCTTCCTCTGGATAGAGATGCCGTTTCTATCTTTCAAGTTTGTTTCCATACAAACATCCTTAAAGATTTAGTTTAAAACAGAAGGCTGTGCTCCCAAGACACAGCAAAACATGAAAGACTCATGGGAATTTTTTCTTATCTCTTTCCTCTCTACACATTCCACCACAGCTCAGGAACCAGGCACCTAATTCCAGGACTCAGAATGCTTAGATCTATCTCATCTCACCATAGTTAATATATCACTTAGATCATAAACATTTCCTTTCAGAATGCCTGTTCCATTAGGACAGATGCCAGTTTAAAAATCAAGGCATTTAAAGCAAAGTATATTGTACGACATGAATCCATATTCACTTTTCTAGTTTTCCTACTTCCTTGCACTCCTCTTCTTATACTTTTCATGAAACCGTTTTTCACTTTATAGATTATATTCCTAAAATTACTGTTTTAATAAAGTAGATTTTATTTTATTAAATATTATAATCAGTATGTTTAGAACATGACTAGCAAAAAAAATCTGCTTCATTCAGGACAGCAATTTAAAAACATAGAAAAACATAGACTGTACTCAAATTAAATAAAGATGGAGCCAATATTGTTAAGGTTATGAGAAAGGAAGATTTACACTGTGCACAGTGCATAGGATTTAGTATTTGTGATTTCCCCTCAAATATGAGAATTGCATTATAGGATGAAGTTGAGGAGTGAGCAATCTGCCTCATATTTCATTTAGTTGATTAAGTTTTATAGAGGAGATAGGATTTCAGTTTAATAACTGTAAGGTATGTTGTTTCAACCTCTTACCTTAATAGCTTTAATCAGGTTCCATGTAAGATGCTTACACAAAAAGATGATGGAAAACCAGAGTTTTGGTGTAAGGTCAGAGTAAATGCTAGTATATCTACAGCAGAATGTACTAATGGTTCAAATTAATTCATTCCAATGGCATACACCTAAACTACATCTAGCTCAGTCACCCGAAAACATTAGAGATCTGGAATATATGAATATATCCAGCAATGCATGATCACACACACACAAAAAATTCTTTATAAAATGAGTTGAGGGTAAGTTTCGCCTCATTATCCTAAAGTACATTGTTTTTTTTTTTTCTAAAAGTATATCACGTTGTAATTTAGAGAATTAAAAAAAAATCCTAACTAGTTATTATCAACCAGTTGTCTTTTGTCAAACAACCCATGAATAGGATCCCCATTTACAGAATAACAAGGCTCTAGAATAATCTTTTTGCAGTTTTTTTTGTAATGAAGTATTACCATTTCTAAGACGCATATATGACTTTAGGAATACTTACTATTTCTTTAACGATGAGAAATCTCAGCATTTACTGACAGTGAGGTGGAAGGAATTACATTTTACACCACAGAAGTTGCTTTCTTTTCTAGAATGCAAGTGATATGAAAGGTGAGGCCTCTGACATGTCCTTTAAAGATGCAAGGACAGAAAGTCATGCCATTTCCCTCTAATTTTAATTGTTCTAGTCAGCAACAATTTTCCAGCTCCCTGTCAAGGAAGGGAAAAATGGTAAATTAAGTTCTTATGTACAAACCTGTCCCAAGACCAGAATTCTCCTGCCTTCACATAGAAGCCACTGGATCATCATCAGGGTTTACCTGAGTCCCATAGAGAAAACTATTCAAACTCATGCCTGAATTGCAGAGGTGATCCCATCTGTCAGTCTTTTGAGACCCTTTCTGCGCTCTCTGGCCTTAATTGTTCTTTATTTTCTCTATTTTTCTCTTCTGGCAAGAGAGCAGTAGTCAAGGCAAGCTGGGAACCAGAGTGTTATCAACTTGTTTGTGATGCTTTATTACCTGGCTTTCTGCAAAGCTCTAATAACAGGGAAAGGTGGTATTGGCCTGTTAATAATTAATAGCACCCAGTGCAAATGAAGTACTTCTGTCATAGGGCTTCATCAGTAAGGTCACGGTACAATAGGGGTTGCAGGTTCTGTAAGCATGAGTGGTATTTGCATATGTCAGAACAGACCGTGCATGCTAACAGTACAAACACTTCACATCTGCTTCTGTTTACTCCCATGCTAACACCCCAAAGTACAGGAGTCCTGTGTTAATTGCTCAGTTACATACTGACTGTTGATGTGTTCTCCACAGAGCTTTTCATAAGTGCACTGTTGCAAATAAACTGCTAATGACTTTGCTTATTCCAGCCAACCTTTTAAGGAAATCTACAACATACACGCAGATTGATTCCTCTATTTAGCAGTGTGTCTTGTGACTAGGTTTGCATAGAGGCAGTATCAATTAAGTAGCAATTATCTGCAAAGTGGAAAAAAAGGGGGAAGATATAAATAAGTAATGAGTGCGATGCTAAAAATCTCTGAGAACAACTAGAATTGAACTCTGAGGCAAGGGCACCGACTAGTGAACATTTTTTCCCCATCTTTTCTTACGCCTAAAACCCACAGAGTCCCCATGAAAACTAGGATGAGAACAGACACTTCGGTTCTTAAGTAATTTTTTTATATTTGATTTTCGAGACACAACCACTATTTTCAAACAGCAAAGAAACAAGAAAATAGGGCTGAACCTAAACGTCATTAATGAGATAGTTTATTAAAAAATAAAATTAAAAGTTGGCCCTAAAAATGTTTATTTTGTGAAAGGATCTGATTAAAACATATCAGATTTTCTATGTATCTTATCAACAGAGGTCAGCACAGCACCCAATTTATCCCTCTCTTATTCTTGTCAAGCAATGGCCTTTATCAGTACCTCATCAGACTTATCTGGAAAATTCCACATTATCTGGCTATGAAGAAAAAGACCAACCTGTGTTCTGAGGCTATGTAACCAAGATCTATATTGGTTAGTAACAAACTTTATAAAGTCTACTTTTGTTTACTAATCTTGGTTTGTAACAACCAAAAGTAGATTCTTTCAGTTCAGGTTCTTGTCAGGAGATACACAGGCAGAGACCACAGTGTCCAAGCGGGATGAAGGATGGGGCCATTTGGCTGCGGTCATTATTAACCGAGAAGGTATTGACCTCTCTCTTCCCTCAATAGCAATGGACCCGGCAGCATGTGAATTAGATCAGAGAGCCAAATGTCTTAAGGTTTCTCCAAATGACCAAGAGCCCAACGGTTCCTCTGATAGCTTTTTTCCTCATGGCTGACTACGACAGGCCAAAAAAGGAAAAAAAAAAAAATTACCTATAGTGATCATATTTTCTAAATCCTAAATGAAGACAAATAGTCTGGCAAATATATATGGGGAAAGACAATTAGAAATGTGAATTGTATTGGTTGGAGTATGGTTAGACGCTGGGATAAAAAGACCCAATAAAACAGAAGTTTATTGGACAGCAAAGTATATTTTGCTGCAATATTCCAATCCTAAGTAAAGCTCCCAGCTGCTGGGCTGCTTTGCTCCGAGTAGTAAGTCAGGAATTATGGAGGCCACTGAGGTATACCACTCAGATTTTCTTCAAGAACACCTGCTGTGATACTAGCTGTTGAACCTTCAGATTTGACTAGACATTCTTGTTGAGGCCAGGCTAGTGCCCAGGCTACTCCCAGTCAATGAATAAGCATGGCAGGGGCACCACAACCAGGACATTTCTGCCCAATACAAGAATCCTCTAGTGGGAAATTTTGTTCAGGGACTCCACATTGCCTTTACTGAGACTTCTCCGAGATCCTCTGCAGTCTGGAGCACACCCCACCCCTCTTCCTCCTCCTTCTTCCTATTCTCTGCTCAAAAGTATCAGAACTACACTGCAGCCCAAAGACTCTCCTCATGTCTCCTTCTCCCCTTGATGTTTCACAAATGTTCCCTTTAATACTTGCTGGAAGTTCGGGATGCCTGAGTGGGTCAGTGGCTGAGCCTCTGGCTTCAGCTCTGGGCATGATCCTGGAGTCCCGGGATCGAGTCCCTTATTGGGCTCCCGGCATGGAGCCTGCTTCTCCCTCTGCCTATGTCTCTGTCCCTCTCTGTCTCTCATGAATAAATAAATAAAATCTTTTTAAAAAAAATGCTGTACGTTCAGGATCATATTGGTGGCATTATTTTCTTGTAATTGAAAAGTGTTTGAATAACTGGAGGTACCCATTCCCTTATCTGAAACTCTTTGGGCCAAATGTGTTTCTGAATTCAGAATATGATGCATCCTGGGTAGCTTAGTTGCCTTAGTGCTTAGTAGCTTAGTGCCTGGGTAGTTTAGTTGGGGTAAGTGTCCAGCTCTCGATTTCAGCTTAGGTCATGATCCCAGGGTTGTGAGATCGAGTGCGGAGCCTGCTTAACATTTTCTTTCTCCTTCTCCCTGTGTCCCTCCCTGGCTCTCCAGCTGGCAAGCCAGTGTGTTCTCTCTTTCTCTCTACATGCATGCAAAGTAGGCTAAATAGAGGCTACATGATCTCACAAATATAGGTCAATTTATGCCAAAAATATATCTAGATCATGCCAGGGATTATCTCTAAATATATTACAAAACAAAAGAAAAATAAAGCAAAGGCTTTTGGTTTTCAGATTTCAGAATTGTGAACTATTTATTTATCTTTCATACTCTTACTAATGGTTTCCTTTACTATCAGATTCATAATTTCCCCTTCTTTATGTTATTCATCTATTAGATCCTAATCTAATGGTTCTCAAGCTTCAACATCAATAAGGATTTCCTGGGGGTAGATTTCAGCTCTCAAATTTTTATTCTGTAGGTCTAGTGTAAGGCCTAGAAATCTGCATTTTAACAAGCTGGTCAACCCCATCCTCACCTGTGATCCTGGTACAGAAAGTTTTGAGATTCAAACTGAAAATATTGTTATAGACTTTGAATTCACTTTTCACTATGGTAAACTACTAATATCACTAGTCCCTGGCTTTATCTCATGGATTTTGAGGCTTATTGTTTTTTAAACATAGAACCAGCTAGACTCTAGCTCTGCTTTTGCAGCCAGGTCATCTAGCCATTCACTTCCTAGTGTGTTAGCCACCAATAATTCTTCAGGGATGTTTATCTTTCTATGATAGGAATTAGCTTTTTTTGAACTGAAATAGAGCTGAATAATTTCTACTTATCTTTGAATATCTGTCTCACCAGAGTATCAGCTTTGAGCTTATAGAGTTGTGCAGGGAATCCCCCATTCCCATGATAGTTGGAGTTATAGGTAGAAAAACTGTAGATAACTCTGACAGGTAAATAAATCCACAATAGGAGTAGCAGGGCAACTGGGATGAAATGTATTTGTCTCTCAACTCAGTACTACTTTTAGCTTGGTTCTCTTGTGGGACCAATTTTCTTTTGAACCAATAAAAAAGTTATATTTCTAAGGTTCCTTTCCCTTTCCAAAGATATTCTTATTTCTATTTTAAGTTGAGTGCTTCTGGAAACTGGACGCTAATGAAAGACTGTAATGCGATATGTTAAGAGGAGAAGTTAAGGAAAAAAAACAATGTCTGTAAAAGGGTCCAGGTATTTATTTGGGTAATATGTTTACTATCAACAAATATTTGCTCATCTCTGATTTGAAATTTACAGTCTTCTGCTGAAGAAGGCTTGAATGGTCATTAATAATAATATTAATAAGGGGAAGCACAAGATACCCTAAGGCTGAAAGCATCGTTTAGCATTACATGAGTACCATTAATTTTTTTTAAAGATTTTATTTATTTATTCATGAGAGACACAGAGAGGGAAGCAGAGACATAGGCAGAGGGAGAAGGAGGCTCCCTGCGGGGGAGCCTGATGCAGGACTCAATCCCAGGACCCCTGGATCACGACCTGAGCCGAAGGCAGACACTCAACTACTGAGCCACCCAGACGTCCCGAGTACCATTAATTTCTACAGATTTCATGATTATCAAACTAGGGAATATGACGTTGTGCTAGAATTTAACTGGAATTAGGGGTTAAATGTGGTGTATATCCCTAGTGAAACAATTTTAAGAAAATGTTAGAAGAAACTAATAGTTTTTATGCTAAAATAAGCAGAGTCATTATGGTCTAGAATACAAAGTTTGTGCACTTTAATTAGTAAAACACACACATATTAAGAAACACCATAAATAAAAATGCCTCTCTAGACTAAGACCTCATAACCTACGGAGGTCTGTCTTCTTTCAGTGATTCAGGGTAAGCTGGCAGTCAAGTTTAGAAAACAGTACAGTTGATTGTGACATGTGTGGTCAGGTATTTCCTGGAAAGCACATAAACGTGCCTACTGTATTATTCTAGTGCCTGCCCCTGGATTCTCCATCTCAGCTTGCAGTATATGGAGTTGAAAGCTGTATGAAAATCATGTGTTTTAGTTGTGCTACCAAGGATATGCAACAGGATGTTAAAATTGAACTATTTCTGACTCTGTTTTGGCTAAAGCCCCAAGACAATATTTGCCAACTATTCCACATTCTAAAGTTAGACCACCTATGTAGGACTTGCAAAGAAACACAGGAAATAGACAAGGAACCCACAAGGCCCTTTCCTCCCTTCAGGTAACAACCCAAAGCAGGCCAGCTGGGGCTGAGGAGAAGCTCTAACTTAGATGAAGTCTGATCTTACACAGACTGGACATTTTAATTGCTGAAACGAGACTTTCCTTTTGTGACAAGAGGTGATCAGAGGACTTTTTATTACCTAAGAGTGACCAAAAAGTCACAGGATTTCCTCTCAATTTCGTCTGAGTAGCAGAGCAAATAACCATACAGAGTGGGTCTGAATGGGCAGTGGAAGGAAAATAAAGGTTTGTTTTTTTTTTTTTTTTTTTTTTTTCTTTTTACTATATACCTGTGACTGGGACATGAATCAGGAAGAAAGAAGCAGTATAAGAAAATATTGAGAAAGTTCTATCGATTCTTTTCTTTTTTGTTTGTGTGCTTTAAGGGGCTATAATGCTTGCTTTATAAACCTTTATCTTTTACCAGAATAGGACCTTTCCTTTCCACTTTACAACACATTCTCTGCTTACCTCTGTTACATGTCCTGAACTCATTCTCCATTCAATGCTGTTCTTGGTGTTCATTTTATCCACATTTCACTTGCCATAAAATATTGGAATGATATTGTGTATCATCTTTCATAGGCTCCATCTATATTTTCCCATTTGATGATACTGGGATGGCTTTCTGATTTCATGAGAAGTGTCTCCCAATTTCCAGAAATACCTTAAGCAGGAAACAGCAGAGAAAATTACATTGTAAAGAACAGACAAATAAATACTGGTTATAACTTCCCTCAAAAAGTGTGTATCATTTGGTCTACAAACTTCTGATCTGTTTGCCAGTTTACCTAACCAAGAGAAGTAGACTGGAATCCAGGATATATAAATCAATCCAGTCCCCTTATTACAAGAATTCCAGCTTCCAGATCATAGGACATTTTTCCTGAGTAAAGATAATTCATTTTACCATCAAGGGAAATATTTTTTCTAAGGAAGTCTTAATTATATGAGAATTATCTTACTCTCTAAAACTAGAGACAGAGAATCACACTGAGATACTTGCTAAGGGCTAAATTTCAAATACTGAGAGATGGTGAAAAAAATGGATCTTGAGAAAATGTTAATGATAGATGCAGATATTTGTTGAGCAGCTGTGAAGTGTTAGGCCCTGTGCTGGGTTCTGGCCACACACTGGTAACAAATATGGTTCCTGATCTCTAGTTGCTCAAAGGGTAAAAAAGAAAATGTACATAAGTAAACTAATACTTAGGATTATACATATGATAAGAATATACATAAATTAATACTTAGGATTATACATATCACATAAATGATAAAACGAGGTATGACCACAGGAAAGAGGGTTATCTCTGTAAGGAAGTCCAGGGGCCTCCTGGTCAAAGGTCAAGTCAGCCCTGGCTTTTGAAGAATAGCCCAGGAGATGTGAATCTCATAGAAAAACAGAAATTGCAGACACCCACATGCAAAGCAGTGTGGTGCGTTCAGGAATCCCACTAGCTGCAACATGAAGTGCACGTGGACAGGAGTGATTAGGGCCAGTAAAGGAGGCTAACGTGGTGGGAAAGGGTCGGTGATAAAAGAACTTTGCTAAGGAACTTCATCTTGAAGGCAATAGGAAGTCAGTCAAGGATTTTATGTGAGTGAGAGAGAGGTGAGGAGATCAGTGATTTAAAAGAATTCATGTAGTTAAAAATAAGACATGAAGGAGAGGGTAGGGAAGCTTACACATAAAAAGAAACCAGATGCCTAGGGGCAGAGGAACTAGAGGAGAGGAAGAAAAAGAGAGCGATTTTAGAGGAAGAGAGGGAGGGAAGGAAAGAGAGAATAAAGGAGAGAGTGAGCTGCAAACAAGAAGAAAGATGGGAAATCGTAATTCGAAATTATTAAAGAAATAATTTGCTTGACATTTTGAAACCTAGGTGTATTAGTCAGAATAATGCCTCCCTCCCCTGCCCCAAGAGGTTCCATCCTAATCGCTGGAACCCGTAAATACGTTACTTTATTTGGCAAAAGGGACTTTGATTAAATCAAGGATTTTCAAATGGGGAGATTGTCTTGGATTAGCAGGGCAGCCCCACTGTAATCACAATTTAGTCACTTCAAAGTTTTTCCCTGCGAGTTCTCACATCTGAGTCTATTGACTTCTTAATGTCTTGGAAATGTTTCATATTTTCCTGCTTTGGAGGGTATCACTTCTTAAAATTGAATCCCAGACTAGTTATGTATAAAAGAACATAGTAGAAACCAAGGTAAAGAACCTTTATGTTCAGAAACCGTTCATTCTGTCCTTTCATCAGGCGGTTAACGTGGGCTTGATTCAATGTGGGTTTTGTTGCACAGGCTTCAGATTATTCCAATGGTAGACATCTATGTCCTGTGTTTAGTGTAGGGGCTGTGGCTGCCCAAAAGTTTAGCTGTGTTCCTGCTCTATAGTCGGATTTTCCTGCACACCTGTGCCACCTGTGTGTCTCCGTGCTCTTGCCCTCCAAAGATAGAGACTGTTGTTGTTTGCTACTCAAGCACTCGTGTATGGCTCCAGGGAGGAAGGGGTGGTTTCGACTTGTCCTCCACTGTCAGTGTTACACAGGACTGTCCCGAGGAGCCTCAAGGGTGGAGCTACTTTAGTGTTCTAGTTCCTCATCCCGTGTCAGGCAACTCCACTCTTCTTAGTCAGCTATAACAGAATGCTATAGGGTAGGTGACTTACAAAAAAACAAATGTTTCTCTCTCACAGTTCAGGGGCTAGGAAGCCCAAGACCAAGGTGCTGGCAGATTCAGTGTCTGGTCAGGAATTGCTTCCTGATTCGCAGATGGCTGTCTTTCCACTGTGTCCTCATCCAGGGGTGTAGGCGAGGGAGCCCTCTGGGGTCTCATCTATGTGGGTGCTAGTTCCATTCATGACGGTGCTACTGTCATGATCTAACCATTTCCCATAGGCCCCACCTCCAAATTCTCTCACCCTGGGGATGAGGATTTCAGCATAGGAATTTTGAGGAGACACAAACATTCAGGCGATAGCATCCTCCACATGGCATAGGTTCTAGATACCAGGCAGATTTCCTTCTTACCTGTGACAGCCTACCTGTATTCCATCAGGAGGGCATTGAACAGCATAAATTTCCCAGCAGCCTTAGATTTCTTCTTTGTATTGGTGTAGGATCACGGTCATAAATTTATTTCCTGCTTCCCGACCAGCAAAAGGTGGTTTTTCCTAGGATCAGTGGAGGGTGGCTGGAGAGGATTCAGATTTTCTACCTTCTTCACACTCAGCTGCGGTTGAATTTTTCCTGGAACAGGGAGTGAAGAGATTTTCCTGCCCCCGCCCAGCAGTAACCACTGCGTTTTTATCTATAATTGACTTTTGAGCAATGGAGGGGTCAGGGGCACTGATCCCCATGCAGCCAAAAATCCACATAGAACTTTTGACTCCCCCAAAACTTAACTACTAATTGACCAGAATCCTTGTAAATAATAATAAATCCTTGACTAACATGCATTTTGTACATTATATATATCATATACTATATCCTTATAATAAAGAAAGCTAAAGAAAAGGCTATTTAATAAATCATAAGGAAAATAGATTACAGTACTGTACATATCGTTATTGAAAAAAATCCATGTGTAAGTAGAACCTCAGATTTCAAACCCATAGCTGTTCAAGGGTCACCTGTAGTGTTTACTACTTCTGCCTATATTCCACTGGCCTGAACCCCACCAGTCACATCTACTTGGAAAGGGGAAAGCTGGGAAATGTAGTTTCCTGTGTGTACAAGAGGAAAAGGAAATGGTGTAGTAACCATGTAAACACTGTCTCAGTCTTACCATGATAATGGGAAAGGGACTAAATTGAGGACTCCCCACAGTTTTCAATCTCCTTAGCTTTGTAACCATGACTCTGGGTAGTCTGGCATCTGTCTACATCTCCAGCTTTATTTTCTCTCACATCCCACACATATCCTGTGGTGCAGGATAACTGTTTTCACTTATCTAAAATACTGTGCTCTCTTGAGCTCTCACTTTGCATTTTTGCTCTTCCCCCTTTCTTTATTGAGTTTCCCTGTCTACACCATCACTCCAGGGAATATTCTCCAGCCTTTCTTCTGTGACGCTATAAGTCTCTGCATTTTTCTATTCTAGCAGTTAGCATGTGCAGTATAATTGGTTATAAGTCCTTTGCAGATATGACGGGAAAACGCAGAGACATGAGGGTGGGTAGCAGATTTCCTTTTCATTCAGGATGCTATGGGTCTAGTGGTCTGAGAGCAATCTGTACACCCAGCACTCACTACAGTATTTACCAACTTTGTTTCTCCTGTTCGCTCATTCTCCTTCTTTCATATACACTGGTACTCATTAAGTGATCTTTATTAAAACTCATTTTTTTTTACAAAGAAATATTTGAATAATATATGAAAGAGGAGCAGAATATACCACCCCAAAATATGTCTCTTTGGCATAAGGATTATTTTGAGCTGGTTATTTTTTAAAAACAGCAGTCCCTAGAGAATCTTAGAAAACCATCAGAAGCTACTCTTTTGTAAGACATTTACATTGATAAGGGAAATATCCATCTGTAAAGATGTCTCTCTCTCTGGATTAAGAAGAGAAGCATGACCAAATCTCTAGAAATTCTTCTCAGTGGGAAGGCAAGAATTTAAATCTACATAACTTTACCCTTGTTTACTGTGCCTATTCTGGTAATTTCCCATAACTGGCCTTCCTCTCTCATCCCCAGGATCTTTTGTCTTTAGCTTAAGGTGGTAGGTCGGACCATTTGGGAGATACCTATTCTCTTGGTATCTTCCACGTACACAGGAGGTATAAGGTTATTAAACTTCTTTTTTTTTTTTTTTTCCTGTTATTCCATCCTTTATTACAGGGGCATCTCAGCCAAGAACCTAGGATAGAAGGAAAATTGTTTTTCCTTCTTTGTAACATAATATCTAATACTTATTGATAATCATTATTCTAAGTATTTTACATGTATCAGTTCATTTAATTCTCACAACTTCATGAAGGTGCTATTATTATCCTATTAAAATAAATTAAGAAAAGGACAGAGAGCTTAAGTAACGTGCTCAATCTGACACAGCTAGCAAGGGTTATACTTCGGATATGGAGACAGGCAATCTGGCTTTGTAGCCTGAGTTCTTGGGACCACTATTCGTCCTCTGGCCAGTTAGCTGTCACAATAATGGTGGCATTATTTGTGACTATATCAGTCAGTATCCATGTGGAAAAACAAATTATTTAGCATAGTTCATTTAACAAAGAAATATTAATGTAGAATGTTGGCTAATCAGGATTGGAGGATGGAAAATACAGAAGGGAGATATGGTTGAGTTATCAGACATACAGAGGTTGAGTTATTAGAATCATAAAACTCAGGGAAGGGACCCCAAAGAGCTAGGACTCAAAATGCTGAGGAGATATTGCCTGGCTGGATTGGTAGCTCAGGAGCTTGGAGGAAGTACCCTGCAGAGGTAGAAGCAGGACTTTTGAGCAGGGTGGGTTACTTAACTGGTGATGGTTCCTCAGCAACATGGAAGAAAGATCCTACAGAGCTAAAACTCAGACCTCTAAAGAGGGAGGGTCATCTAGCTGGTGCTGGTATCTTAAGATCGTAAAAGAGGTTGCCCAAGGAATTGGAATTCAGACTTCTAAGGAAGGGTGCCTGCCAACTGATGCTAGTATTTCAGCGGGATTACATGAGTCTATTTCAGGGAATGTGAGAGAGATGAGAACCAGCAGCCACTAGCAGGGTGAAGAACTCTTGTTGTGGAGATGTGGACTCCTAGGAATAAGCAAACAGGAATAAGGAAATGTCTTCTCTTGTCATTCTGGTTTCTAGTTTCTCTGAAGTAGCCTCTGCTGAAAGAACCTAACAGGGAACCAGCTGGCAAAGAAGAAATGTGGTTTTTCAAACAAAATGAAATGAGACTAGGTTTACTGATCTAAAAACTTGGAGGAAGGGACTTGCAGAGCAGGGAGCCAAAATACTAGTGCTGAGGAGATATTGCCTGGCTGGATTGGTAGCTCAGGAGCTTGGAGGAAGTACCCTGCAGAGACAGGAGCAGGACTCCTGGTGCTGATACCAACCCTGATGCAGAAAAAAAGAAGAGGAAAAGAGCAGAGAAAGGCGGAAAAGCAGAGTGTTCTTGAGTGTCAAAGGGTGTATTTGAGGCTGAGGAAAAAACAGTTTGATAACACTTTGACTTACATGTGCAGAGCCTATTGGAAGGTGTCCCTTCGTTTGGGGCTGATCTTATCAAGATTCTCAGAAGGAGCTGGTATAGCAACAGAAACTTGCATTGTTTGTCTGAAACACTTCTGAGCAATTTAACATCTTAATTTTTTCTCCTTAAAACAACGAATGGATTTTAATTTACTCATTCTTTAAACATTTTCTGGATATCTTCTATGATTCCTATACCGTACCTACTTCTGTTAGGCCAGAGATGGAACGGACTCCACAAATGAAACATGGTATAGGTGTAAAGCAGGTTCACTGGTGAAATTTATAGGCAGAGGGACAATAATAAATACATGTAGTCTCCCTAAGTCTCACTGCCACCTAACAAAAAGTTGTCCTTGGGTGGGTGTATAGTTGAGGCACTCCTGAATATGCTATGCCCCTGGCCATTTCTGCTTCTACCTTAAATATACTCACCTCTACATTTTCTGGAGAAATTGGGAGGAGGCAAAAAGGATAATCTGACTCATAGAGTAATTATGGTATACCAGTCAGACTCCAGTCAGGCAACAGAAACTCTACCAGTTATCTGAACAGAGAAATTTAATATAAAGAATTGCTAACTCAGTAGAAACTCATTAACTAGATAATCTATAAGCTAATAGAGAACTCTAGGGGGTCATTGAGTTAGCAACTGCAGGATGAGTTGCTAAAGGAGAAGAAGGGAAGTGGTTTCAATCGTTAAAATTTAGAAGAAGGGTTCCACAGAGCTGAGACTCAGACTACAAAAGAGCATCCCCATGATCCTGAAATCCAAAGTCTGAAAAAGAGGTATCATACTGCTGCTATTGTTTTTCATGGTGGAGGAGAGGGGCCATGATGAATCTGGTTTTGCAAGTATGTGAAAATGTACAAAGCAGATTCAGCTGCTTCTACAGGAAGGAATCCCTGCTGTTCAGAAAGATAACTGCTAGGATGACAGTCAGAGGAATAAGAAGCAAAACAGAAGACAGCAAGGCTCTTTTTCCTGAAATAACCTAGCAGAATCCCCTCCGTGTCCCCTAAAGGCAGAGCCCAGGAGCTTTCACCATGGTGGGGAAATGTAGAAATGTTCTTTGTGGAGTCTGAGCACTTGCATCACAAAGCCCAGCATAGAATAGTGGGTTTAGAGCCAAGAGACAATAGTTTGATAAGCAGCACAATTGGAAATAAGAAGGTCTTGGGCTCTGTGTTTGGAGGAAGGGGCTTTCTAAAGAGAGAAACTTTCGAATTTCAACTGTCAGAGACTTGAGGAGTTTGCCCACTAGCCTACATTTTAATTGGTCAGTGAGCAGTCCATCCTGATGAGCCAGCTGGTCTGGAGGATAGTTGTGGAGCGCCATTTAGCAGATGGAGAAGTCCATCTTTTTAACACTTTTGTAAATTTCCCAAAAAAAAAAAAAGGTAAGGGTGGGATAGTAAGAAATGCACTCTCTCAATGCCAGTGGGTGTTTAATCATATCTACTACTTTAAAAAAACCTTGGAGTCCAATTTCTTGGTTTCTTCAAGTCCTCTTTTCTTAGCAACTGGTAGAAGAACTCTTGATTAAAGTAGTCCATTGGAAAGATTAATCTAACATGTTGAATGAAAAGGAGGAGAGAGAATCTAGAGATAGGAAGGCGAATTAGACAATTAAGCCCATGATCTGGCCTACGATTGTGACAGAGGAACTGGAAAGACAGAAACATAAACATCACACAAGAGGGAAAAGAAGAGCAGGCAAGATTATAACAAATGAAACTTATCACACTGTTTTATAGCCAGTTGTTAATACGTCCATCTCCTTTGCTAGATTCTGAGCAATGTGCTTAAAAAAGATGTTTTCTCATTTCTCATTGTTATGGGAAGTAGAGAAAGGGAGACTCTAAGAGGACTATAACATTGTTTAAAAACCAGGAGAGCTAGACTTTTCTGAAAGCAGTTTAGTGAGAACACTGGTGGAGACGTGGAGGAGATCTGCCAAAATAAATGTGAGTGGTGTTGGCAACAGCTCGATGGTAACCTGAGTGCCGCTGGCAGGCTCCAACTGTGGCAGTTGGCAAAGTCATGAGGCCCAGTGTCGTCAGCAACTGTCATGCAATAATAGCTGAGTCCCTGAGGCTGTCAAGCAGACAGAGAGGAGCACACCTTTTTGCAGAATGCTTTTAATGGCTGCCTAGAAGAAGATATCTAAACACTCCATAATCCTGTTATTGGAAGGATCACCTTGGGGGTAGGGCAGTTACAGTGATGATGATGGTGATAATGTAGCATCTAAACTTATAAAGCCCCTTCTATGAGCCAGGAACCTTGCTAAATGTTACATATACATTATTATTTTCTTAATCCTTATAGAGTGACTCCAAAGTAGGTACTATTATCAATATGTCCACTCCACAAATTACAGAACCCTGGCTTAACAAATTAAAGTTTTGGTCAAGATCATATGGATACAAATGGAAGACCCAGATTTGCTGTCTCAAAAGACTGATATGAACTACGAGGTTTCGTAAAGAAGCTCAGGACCAATATTTACTCCTGCCATTGCTCATTGTTACCTCCCAGGCTTAGACGGGCAGGAAGTTGGAGATTTTACCTAATGGCTTGTAAAAACGATGGACCAGGCTTAATAAAACCCAAATTCCTAAATATATTTGGAACTATAGTGAAAAATAATGTTTATGATTGGTCAGAAATGGTATCAGAAGTATTTTAGAACCCCATAAAACATTAGACAAAATGGAAACGGGGTATCTTTGTTTGGTTTTACATGCAGATATGTTACATACAAGTTATGAAGTGCAAATATGAAAAGAATGACACTTGTGTCTTACAAAGACAAAGAATTGGACTTAAGTTAGAAAATAGCTTTGGCCTCTTTCTTCTGACCCTCATAATCATCTGTGACCCTGGAGTGGCACCAAGCTGTCAAATATAAACTGATTTTTCTCTGGTGTCTGATTGCAAGCCATAGGCCTTCATTATGAATATGGTGTTGAATACATCATTTCTTATCATCATTTGTCAAAAAGAAAAGGCAAAGTAAGAATTAAAGGGATCCTTAATGGATAGGCTTAACATTGATGATGTTTTAACTGCCTCAGATTTTCTGTGTATGACATTATACATCTTGGAAAGGTGTTGGCCGTAAGAATACGTGTGGCAGAACTGGGAAAAATTCTGAGCAGTGATAGGGAACTTATTGCTGAATGTAAAGAAATGGCACTTAAAGCTGAGAACCAATGAACCACTTTAGCTGTCACCTGTCAAAGATCAGAGTATCTTTTTAATTTTATTTTTATTTTTTAAAATATTTTATTTATTTATTCATGAGAGGCACAGAGAGAGAGAGAGAGAGAGAGAGGCAGAGGCACAGGCAGAAGGAGAAGCAGGCTCCATGCAGGGAGCCCAACGTGGGACTTGATCCTGGGTCTCCAGGATCACATCCTGGGCTGAAGGTGGCGCTAAACCACTGAGCCACCCGGGCTGCCCAGAATAGCTTTTTTTTAAACTGGAAATCACAACCTCTCCCTCAGGTAAGACTCAGCTAAGTTAAGAAACACAGAAATGGTTCCCATACAATTGCAGAAACTTGGTCTGGGATGGTTTAGAAAGGAGATCAATTGGTGTTCTCTACTACATTTCTTTTCTTTCTTCTCTCTCCCTCTTTTTTTAATCCCAACACTTGCTCCCTGTGAGAGACTATGTGACCTTGGACAAATTATTTACTCTTGGTTTTAATTTTCTCACTAAAGCTAAGATAGCTGGATTTGTTCTTCATTTCTATTACTTCTTCTACTATCCTCATAATTTCCCCTCTTCGTTTCCTAATCTGCAAAGCTGAAGTTGTCTTAAAAAGAAAAAGCAGTGAAGTAATAAAAGAGAGAAAATCGAATAAGTACAGCTGCTTTTGAGTTCAGGAAAATATTTGTTATTTTCCGGCAATATTTGTTTAAAATATAAAATATTTTACATAAAATATACATACAAAAGTTTTTGCTTCTAATTTGTTTTTTAAAATATCAAGTAGTTTCTCTTTATGTGCTCCTTTTTTATATTATAATAATCTGAGAATAGTAATTTTACTTGTTTAAAAATTGTTTTAGTTATTCTATTAATTCTGTTTCTTCAGGTGTAAATTCAGGTTGTTGGCTTTATTGCCCCATCCTTCATGGCACTGATGCTTCACATATTTGTGATTTGTGATTCCTGATCATGAACTTAATTGTGAAACTAATATTTCCCACTAGATTGTTCACTGCCAACTTCAATTTGCCATGCATTTCGGGGATAAACCTCATTGGAATATTATCATTTTTACATATTGCTGGATTTTATGTGCTAATATTTTGTTGAGGACTCTAAATCTATTTGCACAAGGGATAGTGGCTATAATTTTATCCTTCTTACAAAGTTTTTTTTTTTTTTTTTTTCAATTTTAGAATCTGGAAAATGCCACAACTGTAGAATACTTTGGGAAGTGTTATGTTGTCTTCAATGTTCTAGATGGATTTATTTAGAATTGGCAACATTTTTTCCTCAAATATTTGTTAGACTTCATGGGTAAAACCATCTGAAGCAGGAGTTTTCTCTATGTAAAGTATTTTAACTACAACTTAAGTTTCTTTAATAGATATAAGGCTATTCTAGTTTTATATTTCCTCTTGAATGAGTTTTGGTAGTTGTGTCCTTTAAGGAATTGGTTGGTTTACTTAAAGTTGTCTAATAAATTGGCATAAATATATTCGTAATAATTTATTTTCACCATTTAAGTATCTACAGATTCTTTAGTAATGTCATCTCTCTCATTCCCATTATCAGTAATTTGTGATATCTCTGTTTTGTCACTGACCAATTTGGATAAAAGTTTACCAGTTTTACTGATCTGTCAGAAGGCTATCTTTTGTTTACAGTGATTTTCTCCACTATTTTCCTATTTTATATTCTATTGATTTCTGCTCTGTTATTTTTTTTTTCTTTTGCTTCCTTTGGTTTTAATTTCATAGTTTCTTAAGCTGGAAGCGGAGTTATTGCTTTGAGACCTTTCTTCTTTTCTAGCCTTTGTTGTTTAGTGCTATAAACAAACATTAGTGCTATAAATTACTGCTTTAGCAGAATCTCACAAATTCTGGCCTGTTGTGTTTTATATTTAATTCAAAATACTCTCAATTTCCTTTTTGCTTTCTTCTTTGTTATTTAGAAGTAACATACTAGTTTCTATGTCTTTAGGGATTTTAAAAAGATCTTTCTGCTAACAATTGTCTCTGACCATTGTAACTAGAAAATATACTGTGTATGAATAAAATCCTTTTAAATTTATTGAAATTTGTTTTATGATCCTTATTATGGTTTATTTTGGTAAATGTCTCGTGTACTTGAAAAAAAAAGTGTGTTTTCTGCTATTGTTGGATATAATGTTCTACAAATGTCAAACGGGTCAAATCAGTTGATGGAGTTGTTCAAGTCTTCTAAATCCAGACTGATTTTTTGTCTAGTTGTTCTATCAATTATGGAAACCATGGCATTTAAATCTCTGTCCTTAATTATGGATTTATCTATGTCTTCTTGCAGTTCTACTGGTTTTCCCATGCCCCCAGGAATCTTGGAGCTCTGTATTAAATGCATAAATGTTTAGGATTGTTTTGTGTTCTTGATGAACTGCCATTTTGTCATTATGGAATAACAATCCTCATTACCAGTTTTTACTCTGAAATCTACTTTGTTTGATATTAGAGTAATTCTACCTTTTTTAAACTAATGTTAATGTGGTATAACTTTTCTCATGCTTTTATTTTTAATCTATTTATGTCTTTATATTTAAAGTAAATTTCTCATAGGCAGCATATTGGTGGGTCTTCCTTTTTAATCACTCTAACTGCTTCTGTTACTGAATTGAGGTGAGCAGGTTATTTCCATTTTATCTGAATATTGATATGATCAAATTTAAGTCTATTATCTTGCTATTTGCTTTCCTTGTCCCATCTATTGTTCATTTCTCTTTTCTTCTTTTTCTGCTCTCTTTTATATTATAGAGTGTTTTTTATGCTTGTGTTCTTGGTGGTCTTTGCTTTGTTTGGTTATTGTATTAGAATTTACAGTAAACATCTTTAATCAAAGAGTAACTTCAAGTGATATTATACCTCTTAATATATAGTATATGAGCGTCATAATTATGTACTTCCTCCTGGTCTTGTGCTTTTGCCATGCATTTCATTTTTACACATGTTCTAAACCTCCACACAATATTGTTGTAATTTTGTAAACAGTCCATTATCTTGTAAGGAGATTCTCTTGGATAATAAGGGAACAGTTCACTTTTAAACTGTTGGCCTTATTATTTCCCTTTGAGATTGGGAGTCTAAAACCTATAGACAGCCTCCCTAGAAAGATTACACACAGGCACAAAATATACCCTAAATACTGCTGATAATTACAGGGGATTTTCTGAAACCTGAAGCCCATTCATAGACTCCTGCTTTACAAAACAGAGTGTCATGTAAGCAGTGGGGGGTTCATAAATACTGGAACTGGAGGCATTAGTCTTAATATGATTTCATTTACTATAATATTTGTGAGTCTTGTGGAAATTCTCATTATAATATATTCATACAGTGTTACATTATATGGCCATTAAGTAATAGTTTTGAGGAGAATGTATCAACTTAAAAAATGATAATGAAATATTATGCAACAAAAAGAAGATACAAAATTTTATACATACTGTGATCATAGTTGCACAGATAAATGTTTTTTGGCAAGTGGGTAACAGAATAACCGAATGAAAGTGGTATAAACTCAGTGCTTCCTTTTTCTCAGCTCAGGAAGTACGTACTTCATTAGAGGTGTACTGTCTCAGTGTTGGCGCAACAACGTCAGTGCTCTGTCATTTTTCTCTTGGCCATCATCTTGTGATCATAAGACAGTGGAACATTTCTCATCTCAAATCTTCACGTATCTCTATTTTAACAAGAATTAACATACTTCTCAGAAGACATAACTGCATTTCCTTAATCAGACTACTCCTCAGCCCTCATTGGGCAGGACTGGGTCACATAGCCTTGCTGCAAGGAAGTCTGGGAAAAGAAACTGTTGGTATTTTTTGGCCTCTGTTGTGGAAAGCGGTTTCTTCTTGTAAGAAAGTAAGTTTGGGAGACAACTTAGAGTCTCTGGCACAATTAGCAAGAGAAAATAATCTGAAGTTAAGTTCATAAAGGCAATAATGCATTGCAAGTTATGAGTGATTTGAAAGATTTCTTCTACATATTCCAAATTTCAGAACTATGATCATAACACTTTCATGAATAATCTATTTAATTGAAAAATAATTATTTTATATTGATCTACACATAATAATCTAGAACAACTCAAATTCTTTTTTGTCTTACTTAAGATAATGAGGTCATACTGGTTGTCTCAATTTCAATTATTAACACTTCAATTATTAACTGGCTAAAACATTGATTTCTTACATTAGAACATTCAAACAAACTAGCCATTAATTCCTTCTACCTTCCTTTCCCTTTCCTAGTTTCATTATTGATGGTAATAATGTCTGTTTTATGACGTAAGTATGAAATCATTAGTGTAAATAAATGTTTCCCTTTGAGTGAAATTATGATTTTATTTGTACTTCTCATATATTTTTTATGAGCACCCAGCACATATAAATTCATTGATTTTTAAATCCCTACTTTAGTGTTGTTAAATTAAAATAAATAAATAGGGACATCTGGGTGGCTCAGTTGGTTAAGTGTCTGCCTTTGACTCAGGTCACGATCCCAGGGTCCTAAGTCAGGCTCAGCAGGGAGTCTGCTTCTCCCTCTGCCCATAGGTCCCTCTGCTTTTGCTCTCTCTCTCTCTGTCAAATAAATAAATAAAACTTTTAAAAATAAATAAATGAAGTTACAGTGTCATTAGGTTGAACTGAAAGAAGGTACATATTTTATTATATAACTCAAAAAAAATGAATCCTTGTTAGAAATTTATCTGATGAAAAAAGTGAATGGAAAGTTCTCATTCTCAAATCATTAATGGATTTTTTCACCCCACTCAGATGCCTTAGAGTCATTTTGTTGAATCTTAATGAAGGGTGAAGAGAAATATAGTTGCTCTCCTTAGGGTATTCACTTTATTTTTTGTTATATATATATATATATATATATATATATATATATATATATATATATATAAATATATTGTTATATTGTTATTTGTTATATATATGTATACCACTATATATAAAATATACCACTATATATAGTATTATATATATAATACTATATATATATAATAATACTGTATTTCCATTGGACATTCTTTCCTGCTTTGCCATAGATTAGCTGACCATAGAGTTGAAGGTCCATTCCTGGGTTCTCTATTCTGTTCCATCAATCTGTGTGTCTGTTTTTGTGCCAGTATCATACTGTCTTGAAGATTACAGCTTTAAAATAGAGCTTGAAGTCCAGAATTGTGATGCCACCAGCTTTAGTTTCAGTTTTCAACTTTCCTTTGTAATTTGGGGTCTTTTCTGGTTCCATATGAATTTTAGGATTATTTTCTCCAGCTCTGTGAAAAATGTTGATGGTATTTTGATAGGGATTGCACTGAATGTATAGCTTGTTCTGAGATGCATAGACATTTTAACAATATTTGTTCCTCCAACCCATGAGCATGGAATGCTTTTCCATTTCTTTGTGTCTTCTTAATTTCTCTCATGAATGTTTTAGTTTTCAGAGTACAAATCCTTTACCTCTTTGGTTACGTTTATTCCTTGGTATCTCATGATTTTTGGTGCAATTGTAAATGGGATTGACTCCCTAATTTTACTTTCTTCTGTCTTATTGCTAGTATATAGAAATGCAACTGATTTTTGTGCATTGATTTTGACATGCTACCAAACTTTTCTTATTCACTTAGTATCCTAGTCTGTATTAGGGATTATGCCAGGCATTTGATATTCAAAATTAAGTAAAATGCAGTTCCCAGTCTCACAGATCTTCGTATCTGGAATACAGACAGACATGCAAATAATCCATTCATATTTTTCTAGTACCTGGTTCAGAACCCGGATACAGAAGGCACACTTAAAAAAGAAAAAGATTGATTGATTGATTGATTGATTGATTGATTGATTTTTAGAGAGAGAGAGAGAGTGAGCAAGGGAAGGGGCAGAGGAGTGAGAGAATCTCAAGCAGATTCTACATTGAGCATGGGGCCCCATGCAGGGCTCCATCCTGCGATCACAACTGAAACAGGTGCCTCGAGAAGGCAATTTAATACTAATAGAAGTAGCATCACTACTACTAGTATTAGTACAATTATTATTAATGCCTGACTTTTATTAAATACTTAGTATATACCAGGCACTTTCACAAGCAACTTATTCATTTTATTGCTCTTAAAAATGCAATAATGTAAATGCATTATTTTCTCACATTATTGAGGACAAAACTAAAACTCAGATATCCACTGAATCAACATATTGACTTGGCATCATGGCCAGTTCTATCTGGTGATTACAGGGGAAACATCACAGGTGTGCTAAACCCTGAATAAAGAACATAAGTTCACCAGGAAAAGAATCAAAGCAGTGGAGAGGCAAAGGGAACATTCAATGTAAAAAGGCAGGAGGAATAAAAAGGAGAGCAACTATGAAAATTTCAGTCAATCGCAAGTTTAGGGGCAAGATAGAGAGTAAAGATGAGTACTGAGGGGCAGATAGATGGCCAAAAAAGGAAAGAAATGTTACTTGCAATACTAAGTTTGAATGGGATAAAGGGAAGGAATTAGATGTAGGAGATATTTAAAAGATAAGGGTCACAGAACTTAGTGATATATGAGGCGGGGGTGGGGGCAAAGTAGAAATCTGAGGAATTCCGGGTTTTTGGCTTGGGTTTACAGGTGGATCATTCAAAAGCACCAATGGGTTCTATGGGATAATGAAAATTTCAGTTTTAGATATGGTGATTTTGAGCTGTCTATCAAATACCCAGGTGATATGATCAACAAATTTATATTCTAGAGCTCAAGAGAGAAAGCTGTATAGGAGGAACAGAGAAATACTATTGGTGCCTATCTCTTAGCCAAAGCCATGGAACTAGATTAGAGCACCTTGTGGGAACACAGGATAAGAGAAGAGAATTTAGCGAATGATAAGAAGATGGCAAAGGAAATAAGCCAGCAAAATAGAGTGATAAGAAAAGGTAAAAAAATGTAAAATAAAAAATGAAGAAGCAAGAGAAAATGGTGTTTTTGAAGTCAAGAGAACATTTCTCTTCCATTGGCCATATCACAACTAAATTGTCCCTCAGTATGAAAATATGCAACCATGCTTCCATTTATGGAATGAATAAATCACTGAAATAAAAGGCATAGCATAGGAATACTATCAACTACATTGTAATAATGGTATATCAGGATAGATGGTAGCTACACTTGTGGTGAACATAGCATAATGCATAGAGAAGTTGGGTCACTATGCTGTATACCTGCAAATAATGTAACATTGTGTGTCAACTATACTAAAAAAATTAAAACCAAAAAAAACCCACAAAACAACAAACCTCCCCCAAACAACAAACAACAAAAAAGAAAACATACAACCACGTGAAAAAAGGATAACATCTCAGTAGTAACAGTTAACAGTTAAAAACAAACAAAAAACCCTGTGTTCTTGTTTTACCCTAAAAATAATTTATTTTAATTAAAAACGTGCTATTCTAGATTCAGTGATGCAAGCTACAGTCCTTTGAACGTTGCCGTTCTCTTAGGTAAGCTACAGGCATTTGATAGGCATTTAAATGCCTGGTTTTTAATTTTTATTTCTTATTTCATAATTAAGCGTTCCGGAAAGATAAACAGTAGTACATTCAGATGCTATTATGCATAGCACACGGTTTTGTCATAGATATTATTAAAAATGTTTTTTTAAATGAATAAATGAATTAACACAGGAGTCTATTATCCTAAATCCTTTAAGGGTCACAATTGACTTAATTTTAGAATATCAATCTTAAATGATAATTCTATTTGGCCTTGTAAAAATAAAATGAATGCCTAAAGAATGAAGCATATTTAGAGCAATATGGCCCCAATCCCTACTTTAGAATGATATAAATCAAGTACCTTATTTAAGAAAATGTAAATCTCACAATTCCTTTAGAAGTTAGAACACCTGGGAACAATAACAAGGTATTATATATTTTCGCGTATGACTAGAAAATCACATGCATTTTAAATTTAGATATCTGACAAGGAAGTGTTGCATGTCCATGGCTGGATTAATTTTTGCTCTGTCAGAACTGACCTGGTGCTATAGTTATTTTAAGCTCTAGAAATAAAGGAGTGTTATGGTTGCCAAATACTAGGTGCCATCTAGCGGCCATTGAGAGTTAAGACAAATGTTAAGAAGCACTCCAAAATATTCTGATTATTTCCCTTTTTTTCATGATGAGTTTTATTCATCACTTTCTGAATGACATAATCCATTTCAATCAAGTTTTGAATCCTTTAAGTTTATATTCCTACAAGTGAATCTTGTAGGAATCTGGTTAGAATCTTGGCTGGTTTAACATATCAACTGTGTCAAGAGGTTTTACTTTATTTTAGTGTAAAGGATATTACCCCCAGTACATTCTAATTAAAATAAATCTTAGAGATTATATTGTTTTCCAAAGGTCTCAAATTGTGTTTCCCTTTTCCTTCCAAAATTAAAGTTGAGTATACATTGGGGATGCCCTACAAAGCTAGGCTAAGGGTCAAACAGAAGGATTTGACTGATATTGATAATTCTCCTATTTAGTACATCTTGACAGTCAAAAATCAATATCTTTGGATTTATACAGAATATAGGTACAAATTATCATGGAATTCCTAACAATTTTAGAATTTCCAAATTTAAAACTCAAGAGAAATGTACACAAAATATAGTTCTGGTGAATGTTAAGAATTCTATTTCCAAGAACTTGTTGGAAATGAAAGATTAATAAATTATAGTATATCCAATGTTATGTCCTTGATAAACATAATAATGTGGTGATGTACTACTTGATACTGATGCTTATTCAGATCATAACTAATATCTATAAAGATATAGTAAATGAGATTATAGCTCATTTTACCAGATAAAGGTGAAAATTGAGGAAAATTGACATTATCATCATCTTGACATCCGGGATTTATATACATATACTATATAGTTTTTTTTTCATATACTATATAGTTTTGATCTAACACATTCATTTTATTTTGGCAATAGTTATCACTCATTTTTACTGAGCAGTCATTTCCAACTTGGGAAATTCTACATTAAGAACACGATAAAGCAAAGATTTATTAAGGTTCTCTGATCTGGCCTGGAAGGACATCATTTCTGTGTAGCAATCCTGGTGAGCTAATGAGAAATGAAATACTTAGAACCTCTGAAGTGTCATTTGCTTAGTAGAAATTACATATAAAATGTATGGGCAAAGGTCACATTCAACCAGCAAATATTTATTGAATATAAGCAAAGAGCTAGGAATATATCTATGAACAATGTAGATAATGTTAAGGGAAAAATGATTAGGAGTAATATTTAGAAGAGATATTTGATAGACAAATAAAAAATAAATATAACAAAATTTCGGAGAGTAAAAAATAAACTCAAGATGGGTTGGAGAACAGGAGACTAGATGCAAAATAGAAAAATAATTAAGGGTGTATTTAATAATTTATTTTATAATTTGAAAAGGTTGGAATGTACTTACCTAGGCACTTCTGTAAGCAGTTAGAGATTTATATTCAGTGGTAGTTTGGTGTAATATCCTTTTAGATCACAACTCATGCCATTATAATGAGTAAACAGCTCTCTGAGTTTTAAAAATCAAATACTAATGAATACAGTAACCCATCACTATAACTGTGCCTCACTATCTAAAGCACTGAAGAAATCTGTGTAACTAGGATGTTGAAATATTTAACTCAGTAGGACATAACATGAAATTATTTTACTTTTTTTCACCAGTCACTGCCCGAACCACAACTAAGTTAAATCTTATTTTCTAGGATCCCTGTGTGGCTCAGTGGTTTGGTGCCTGCCTTGGGCCTGGGGTGTGATCCTGAAGTCCCAGGATCGAGTCCCGCATCAGGATCCCTGCATGGAGCCTGCTTCTCCCTCTGCCTGTGTGTCTACCTCTCTTTCCCTCTGTCTCTCATGAATGAATAAGTAAAAAAATTTTTTAAAAATCTTATTTCCCTGATGGGTAGCACATCTCCTAAGAATATCTGAGCAGACCCATAGTTTTCCAGTCATTTACAATTATTAAAAATCTCAGTCACTCTCACTTCAGTTTATCTTCTTTCCAACCTGAGTCAGGGAAAGGGGAAGAATATGGTTTTGCTACTTTACCCTTTATTCCGCCTCTGATTCTAGCTTCTTAAATTTGGAGTCAGGGAGAAAGGATTATGGAGAAAGGGCAAAAATACTTTTCCTTAACTGGGCATGTGGTTAAAGTGCTCTGCTGGATGATGCTGCTTCCCGGAGTATCACTGGTTAACACTATTTGGGAAGTGACCAATGCTCATCTTCCTCTAGGGAATGTCTTACTTAGTCTTGCAGCTGCTCCGACTTAGCCTTGTCCTACTTCCAGTAGTTCCAGAAGCTCACTCTCAACTTCTTGTTGCTGGGTCCTAACAATATAATTCAAGTTCATGTTTCGTTAGCTGTGTCCACTTAATCACTAGGATTAGTGATGCACTCTTGCCATGCCAAACAGTGGGAGCAGCAGTTTTGTTGATTTGGAGGATGTGGGACACAACAAATGCTAAATTTAGAGAGTGCAATGGAGGTGACTTGAATACTAATTATTCCAAAACTAAAGAGAGAATATTGGTAGTTGGGTATTGTAATGGAGATTAATAAGTGTGACACATGAAATCATTGCCCACCTATGATCAAAGTGATCTTTGACTCCCTAATATATTAGGCCTTTTCAATGCCCATCATAGCCCAGAAAACACAATGGGCAATAAATAGTGCCATTTTAATTTTTTAAGTTAAAGAACCACCAATTGTTTTCCAGGTTCAAGACACAAGATAAGCCATCTAGGAGGTATAAATATTCCTAAATAATGTATTTATATAGATATGTTTAATTTATCAATATTATACAGTGCCAATTTAATTTCCCAGGATATGACTAGTTAATCATTAACTCTTTTAAACTCTTCTACACTGGAGTACCTGGATAGCACAGTCAGTTAAGCATCTGATTCTTGGTTTTTGCTCAGGTCACAATTTCAGGGTCATGAGAGTGTGTCCTGTGTCAGACTCTATGCTTAAGATTCTCTGTGTGTCTCCCTCTGCCTCTCTCTCTCTCTCTCTCTCTCATAAAAAAATAAACTACTGTACACCTCCCTTCCTCCCCCCTTCTGCTCTCTCCTTGCTTTCAGTATATTTGGTTAAACAATAGTCAGTGTTAATATTGTTAAGACTATGTAACTCTTCTCCATGCCAAGCTTACCAAAATAATGAACTACATTATCTTTTTCACAAAGAACATTTAATGTTTTTCATTTGCTTATATAGCTACTTATTAATTTTAATGATGAGTGATGTAGTTATCACTAACTTTGTTACCCCACCTTTCAATATATCTATCAAATACCTAACAATATTTTTTCAAATGTTCAAATTCATCTTAGGTCCATTTGCTTTTCTGGGAAAGGCCTTCCCCTTCTATCTTCATCCCTGTCAAGTTTGGACTGATTCTGTCTAGGCTTAGAATAGAACTGCCATCCTTGGACTTTCCTTTACCAATTTTCTATGTTGGATCACCCATTACCTAAATCCTAGGTTTTACCTATTTTAAGTTTATTTTTGTATTTTGCCAATATTTACTCTTTATTAGGTTCTTAAGAGAAGATATATTGGGAATATATTCTTTTGTCCATGCCCATCAGAAAGTTTTGTTGGGTATTGATAGTTTGACTGATTATATTTGTCAAATATTAAACTACTTGCCTGAAGAGATTTGAAAATATTGCTTATTATTTTCTAATTTCTAGCATTATTTTTGAGAGAATTTGAACTGCATTCTGGCTTTCAGTTATTACTTGTGACTCGTCTTGTGTCCATCACTCTTTGGATCCTCTCTTTATTCCTTTATTCAGAAAATCTTTATGGTTTTCTGAAATGTCTTAATTATGTACCTTGTCCTGGATCTGCTTTCATTCACCATATTAGGAGGAGTGTGACCTCTATGGATAAGGAAGGATAACAGAGAACCTCATAAGAAAAATTAGGAGCCGCATGGACCTAGTTGCTCTGAATAAGACCACCATCTCCAGCAGCCTGGGTGGCTTAGCGGTTTAGCACCACCTTCAGTCCAGGGCGCGATCCTGGAGACCCGGGATCAAGTCCCACGTTGGGCTCCCTGCATGGAGCCTGCTTCTCCCTCTGCCTGTGTCTCTGCCTCTCTCTCTGTCCATGCCTCTCATGAATAAATAAATAAAATCTTAAAAAAAAAAAAAGACCACCATCTCATTTCAAGGTCACAGCTCATGCTTCTAATCACCATGTTTTTCATGGGGCTCTCGGGGCAATTGTCTTACTATTTTTGCTTTCTCTCTTTTTTGCTTTACCTTATGACTGCCTCAATTCTACCTTAAGTTAGTTACTAATATTCCTTCTGATACCTAGCTTTCAAAATTATATTGAAAGCTTTCATTCATTTTCACCTCTTCCCCTACTTTTATTTTTCCTTTTTGTCTAACACTTTATTATTTCTTTAATTTTAGTGGAGTTTAAGTAGGTAGAGGAGATAAACATGAGAACCCAGTCTATTATGCTTAAGCAGATGTTGTAATTTAATTTTTAAAAGGGGGGAGCCAACGTACTTAAATCTTCCTAGTGCTAGCCTTAAAATACACTTTCTATCTGGTCCCCAAATATAAAGAGGAGGGTAGAGCGCAATACTATGGAAGCTTTTATTTTTTTTAAAAATTTATTTATTTATTCATGATAGACATAGAGAGGCAGAGAGAGAAGCAGGCTCCATGCCAGGAGCCTGAAGCAGGACTTGATCCTGGGACTCCAGGATCACACCCTGGGCCAAAGGCAGGCACCAAACCCCTGAGCCACCCAGGGGTCCCCCAATGGAAACTTTTAAAAGAAGTCTTTCTTCAAAACTTCCTGCCTTTCTTCCACTACCATTCCTGTGCTCCATGGCATTTCCCTTCTTTTCCTAGGAGATATTTCCATTATTTATGCTGCTTTTGTTTTAAACAATTTTATTGTACCTCTTTTTTACTTCCCAGAATGTGTTTTCTCTTTCTAATAACTACCTAAAGTAATCTTACTTTATATTGCTTTGTCTCAAGAAAAAGTTATTGTACTTATCTAATTTTAAGAATATCGGAATGTGTATAATCCACTTCAGGAGGATTTACACCAAAGAGACAAAGTTAGTAATATTTCATAGCATACTTGTAGATATTTAAGTGAGTTCCTCATTTCTTTATTCTCAAATGAGACAAGACATCTCAGAGAAAAGGGACCAATGTGTTTCCTCACTTGGCCAGATAGTATAGCAATGATGAGAATAGAAATTTAAATAATTGACCAGAAAAATCTCCATAATCATGCACAGCCAACCTTTTATTCCTTTGGTCCCAACATAAAAAAAGACAAACATGATGATAAATAAGTAGAGCCAACATTTCTCACAGCAGTAAAACTGTATTAAATTTATACTGGCATTAATCAGGTGTGATCTAGAGTGCTAAATACATTATTCACACAGATATTTGTGGGCTCTGATTCAGTAGAGCATTATTCCCACAATGATACCTTATGTTATCATGAAGACAATTGAGCTAAAAATAAATTAATAAAGTGCCATGCAAATATAACTGAACCACTTGGGCTTTTTATTATCTAACACCTACCGTATAATAATAATAAACCTTTGTATTTATAAATTGGCTTTCTCCAAGAAACTAAAAAACTTTCTAGACATAGTTTTAATATGCATGTTTTGCAATTACAATAAGACATCAAAAAATATGGTGTCAAATAGCAATTTTACTTGTTTATCACCTCTTTAATAAGTAAATTGTATTTTTGCAACAAAAACATTAGGTATTGTAGAAATGATTTAAAATGGTTTAGAATGTTACTTAAAGCAACATCTATATAACCAGTTGTGTTTTTAAGTAATGAGCTACTAGTGCTAGTGACAGACTTTAATGGGTTGTTTAACTTAGATCAACCATCTCCCTTTTCTCATCTCCTACCTCTGGGTAGAAAACTGACATATTTGTAAATATAAACAATTTAGTCATTGTTGAATTATTAGCTCTGTGTATGCACCCCTTTGATCAAAATGCTCAGTGCAACTACAATGACTGATTTGAGCATCTCTCTTTGGAAGTTATTTCAACCACAAATTCAATGGAATGTTATTTGTATGTATTGAAACTTTCTAGTTTAAGCATCATACATACCCACATAAAGCAAATAAGCAGATACCCAGAATGGCAAAGTACTAGGCAATATGCTCAATAATGTCATTGGGATTCTCTTCCTATGCCTGGGAGAGTTTCACCAAGTAGAGCTAGTCTATTTTGGGATACATAACTTTTTCTGAAAAATGCAATCACTTTAGTAGAAAATTTCTTGATTGCCTTCTGGGATTTTTATCTATGCTTATTATTACTGGAGAAAACAAACCAGTTAGTGTGAAAGAAGAGTGGTAATGTTTAAAGATATATTACTCCCCAGACTTTCTAAGAATTTGTCAAAGTCTACAATCTTGAAAATCTTATATAACTCTGATCTATTCAGTGTTTTCTGAGCATATATGGACAAAAGCCTCTGCTAGGAACTAGGCTTAAGATATGCTTTATGGTCATTGAAGAAATACATTCCAAACACACTAGCTTGAAGAAAAACCTCATTAAAATATTAAGGCAATATAAATAATGTTTGAAATGATAGACTAAGGATGGTCTTTTTGTTCCAGAGAGGCTAATGAATTAATTTTTGTTAAAATAATTAAACAAGGAGACCATTAGACTGAGGTGGCTCTAATGCCATAGCAACCTATTAAGCAAACCAAACTCTAAGCCTGTAAATAAATGCCTCAAGGTTATGAAATAAAAACCCAAGAATAATAAATTATAAACAGACAACTAGGTTTTATGCTACAGCCAGTTTCCTTTCTTTGCTTCCACCTTTTCTTTATAAAAATCTTTCCCCAAGTTCCTGCGGATGGAGTGCTACTAACATTTGTTTGGCACTGCCAGATTAGAATCAATTTTTGCTCAAATAAACTCTTAAATGTTTAATATGCCTCAGTGTATGTTTTAACATTTCCAATGTATTTGTTTGATCAATTTTAATTTGAAATTTAAATAATTTGGAAAATAGTTCTTTGAAACTTTGAAAAAATAGTTACATTAGCTACATCAATCTATGCAAAAAGGAAGACTAGCTCAAAAACTATATTCAATAGCTAACATTACTGTCCTGTTACAATTCAGAAGAAAGCTTGATGTCATATTTTTGCATCACTATTCTAGTAATAGATCTACTTGCTCCTAAAAGTATTTATTAATTTGTTTGTTCATAAAACAGTATTTTTTTCTTTTTGCATATAAAGCAAATAGCTAACCAGTGGAAAAACAATCCCGAATATTGTATAAGAGAACATAAGGCATAGGTTGATTCAGGAGGATTCAGAAGGGTTATTCCCAGAACAACCCTGGAAGTAATTTATTGAACTATCTTATTGAGTGGATGCATTATTATAGAGGAGCAAAACATAGGAGTAAATAATCCATGAATAGTCAAAGAAATGTGGTAAGGCTTAAAATTTTTGTCATCTTGACAGTTGACTCAAAACATTGCCCTCAGAAATGTGTTTTACCTGGTTATTGAGTAGTTTCTCTTAAGTATGTCAAAATGTTAGATTTTTAATTTAGTGTTACTTCTTTTTAAATAAGAGCCCACACAGAGCTGATGTAGGTTGTCACTTTCTGGAGCATTGTGTTAATTTCATAATTACATAGTCTTGTATGACTGTATTTCAGAGGATGTCAGATTATTTTATTTTTTGTATTTCTAGTCACTTAGAATTTTTGCTGCTTATATGAAAGGCCTTAATGGCTATAGCCAACTTCCAATAGAAAGGTGTTGCATTCCACCAGTAGTTGTACCTCAAACTGTGAAATATCTTTGTCTCAGTGACCAGAGTCTCTTGTTTCAAGAGACTACACTAGTAGCTCTAACATGCCTGCTTTATTTAAACCCAGGTGTCCCTGACATCATCTAAATCACTCTAAGAATCTCATTGGTGGAAGGGGTCTTGGAGGCTACCTAATGCAATTTCTATCAGACAGAAATCTCCTCTATCCAAGACTGAAGTGCATGGAAGAGAAATGTGAATGCCCCTAATAGGAAGGGGTATTTGTTCATCCATTCCTCAATTCCTTTAGTCACTCATTCGTTTATTTAAGTGTTCCGTCTTACAGTGTCTAATACCTCTTTAGAATTTTAAATTTAAGGGTAATTAAAAATAATCATTATCTCACAAGTGGTCCTGTTCACAAACCATCCTGGATGATAGGATCATGGTATGTATATTTTAAGGTCGAATACAAATTAAAAATTAAAATTTTCCCTGTTAAAATTAAGGGAAAATATGCCTTCCTACCCATTTCTTAGGGCATTTTTATAAACTTGTAATTGTAAATTCTTTCTCTGCCCCTTCCAATGTATGTAAATATTAAAAAGCCTCTTTCCAGTTTTACAATCCAGGAATGTCTTCCTCAAGGACCTGAAAGCCATCCCTTTGGAATCTAAATACCAAGAGCGACAGTGCACCATCTCCTCATTTCGGTGGGAGGTAGGGGTCCAGCTCCAAGGTGCAAAACTAATTGCCTGTCATAAAAATGTGAGGAAGATTTTTTTCCTTTGTATAAACCCAATTATCAGGTGAATTTAGGATAAACTGTATGACAAATGGTGCTGTCAAGTTCTCTTACTTGGGGACTAACTTTTACTTATATTGAAAACATATGTAATGAGTTGTAGCTGCATGGCTATATAAAATGGCCAGGTTTCTTTCTGTCTTTGCACCTCTTAGTGGATTTCCTGTGATGTGCATCACATTCTGGTTTAATGCTTATTTGATAATAAAATTATTTTCTTTCTTTTCTACCACTGTGGAGAAGTTTTTTCAATTGGGAAGATTTTGCTTTCAATTATATTATTTCCCCTACAATATTCCACTGTTTCCCAAATAGAGCTGTGCATATGACTCATCTGAGGGACTTAAAAACATATTCCTTCCACAGATCTGCTGAGTTAGAATTTCTCAGGGAAAAAAAAAAAAGAATTTCTCAGGGCATAAGAATTTATGTTTAAAAATAAATGCTTCCTGATGATTTTAATGGATGGGTATTAGAATCTTGAACCAATTTGATTATTTGTATGGACATATAAATAAGTTCAGGCATATGAGACAGTTTGTGTAGAACAAAAAAGATAAATTCTTTGAGAGCAAGGGATCTACCTTATTTGAATTTTGACTCCTATATACAATCAGGTGTTAATGGTGCTTGGCAGATACTGGTGACTCAATAAATCTTGCTTTGTTTGTTGGCATTTTGACAATGCCAGGAGGAAAAAAAAATTATAATCTCCCTCATAATTCTAATTTCTCTCTTCTATCCATCTTTAGACTAATCTTAGATTCCTGATGTTCCCCTTAAAGCTCCATCATCCTTTATTAGTGTACTACTTAGCATATCACATTATAAACTTATTAAGCTTCCAAAACTTAAACCTTATCCTGAATTATTATTATTCAGGCCCATGTAGTTCATTTGTATTTAATTACATAAGAAACCAAATAAAGCAAAATTAAACTTTTGAATCATTTTTCTTACTTTTCTGGTAGCTGTGAAAAGTGATAGTGCTATAAAATATTTCCACTTATATGGCATCTTTTATTTAAAAAGTTCACTCATTTATTAATGTAATGCCATGATCTGTGAGATTCACAGACATCATACTCATGTTATGACTGGGTAAATTTATTTTTTACAGTAACCTGTGCTGGGAATATAAATAAGAAAGAAATAATATTTTTCTTTAAATATTTAATTAAAACACTTGAACTTGCCAAATAACTGTCAATATTCAAATTTATTTCTAAGTTTTTCTCCATCACCCTAACATAAATCTTATTATGACAAACTTTTCCAAATTACCCTATATATTTATGCCTGGGTTTATTATTAGCAATATCTGTTTATAATTCTGCCCCAATTCTTCATTAAACAATGGGCAACTGAATCCTATAAAAAGGATCGAAGTGTCACAACCATTTATTGGTTGTAAATAAACTACATTATGTAATTTTAGCCGTTTCTCTAAAAGATTTCCTGGGTTGAACTCATCAGAATTACTCATTGTTAAAGTAGCACCTCATGGTTTTTAGTTCTTGGACTCTATTTTATAAATATACAAAATATATGTATGTATATAAATACATATATATATATATTTAAAACTTGGGTTTATTTGGAATAAATGATAATTATCCAATTTTTTTGCTGATATGTGTGTGCATGTATGCATATGTTTTATAAATTGTGCTTGTTTATGCAACTTCCAAAAGAATCTTCAAATGCACTCTGACCAGGTGGAAAATTACCTAATTAACCAACAAGGTCTGACAGACTGGGAGGTTATCAGGAGATAATCACAGCCCTGGGGTGCTGTGAGGACTGGGTGCAGCAAACGTGCCTCTAATTCCCCAAGGGTGTGATTAGCTCATGATAACAATGCTCCCTTGAGTTGTTTTATTGCTTTTATAAAAAGCCTTTGTTGTGGAGAAAATGTTTATTTTTATGCAGGAGGAGGATGAAGTTGACAGTCTAGACTATTGAGTAAATAGCAGCTACTTCTGACTTGTGGTACACACCTTGACAAATCTGCTCATTTAAAATGCTTCCCAGCCAGTCCAGATTGACTACCTCAATAATTCTGCAGTGAAGCCTAAAGCCCAACTTCCAGATAGGACAAATGTAAAATCCTGTTTTCAAGGTAATTGTACGGGTCTTCTAAAACTAAAAAGTCACCAATTTTATAGACAGAATAACTGCATATGAAAAACTAACCAATCATTTTTTTTTGCAGAAAATCAGAAAAATGTTTGGGGTATTCAAATGAATAGTCTCAAACTCCATGATCTGAGATCAGCTGATTTGGGAAATACAAATGAATTCAGGTGAAATTATGAGACAGACATCAGAAAGATTTACTTTCCTTTGACGTCTCTCTGTTTTCTCCCAGAAATCCAACCCCTGTGGCTTTCCAGTTCAAATAGAATAAAATCCGAACTTTTCATTATGACCTGCACATGGGCTAGCCCCAGTGACTTCTCAGGCTTCTCTTCCCTCCTTCATGATGTTCTGGCTTTGCCTCTCTTTTCTTTGACTTGAAAGGGCCAAGCTTGTCTTGGGGAATCTGAACTTGCTTTTCTCTCTGAAATGGAACATTCTTTCCACAGGTCTTCATTTGCTTGCCTCTTTTGATTATTCAGTCTTAACTAAACCATCTCAGAGAGGCCACCTACCTAAAATGATCATCTCTCATTGCCCTGCTTCAGTTTTTTCATTGCACATCTATTAAAATTGTATTAATTTGATTGTTTGTATTTGCCAATGAATATAAGCTCATGAGGCCAGAAACTTTCTCTTCCTCACACTAATAAATAGAAATATGTACATATATTCAATTTTTTACCATAATATGCATTTTTAATTGCCTATTTATCATCTATACTCTTTCCTTCTTCCTAACAGTACTTATAGGTTTCATCTTTTGTTTTCTGTCTTTCAGCTGACCTGTGTCAGGACAAGCTGGTTCAATGTTCTAGGCAACGCATCCCCTTGAGCAGAGAGCAAGGAAAGGGCATGTGATCCAATTTGAACCAATGAGACTTGATGAGGGATTTGGGAGAGACTTCTTTGAAAACCCTTTTCCACCTTCTACAAGAGCTTCAAAAACAGCTTTATGTTTGTTCCTCCGATCACCGTCAGTAAGAGTCCTAGTATTCACACGAGTGACAAGAAAGTCCTCCATTTTATGAAAAGGTGTTTATATCATATACTGGATATAATTTCATCACAGTGAAGATTGTGAAACTGAATTTTCATGGGAGTATACATTTGTTGTAGAGTTATTTCATTTCAGCCTCTAGGATCCTTTGATTCAGAAAAGCAAAGAGTGATGTTACCTAGAAGGTCATCCTATGAGCACAAACAAAACCAGGCAAATAAGATCATAAAGAAATCATTACACAATCGCTATTTATTTATGTAAACAGTGCTTCACGTTCTATTCTGCAAACTCTTAGTGAGTTTATTACATTTTGATTTCCTATCTTTATTAGCAGTGTAGATTACTAAATCAACTATTTAAGAGTACTAAATAAACAGTTTTAACTGCTGTGGCATACCAGAAATAAATAAAAAACTCTCCAGATATTTAGGCCAACTTTTGAATCAAAAAGTCAATATTAACAGGGAAAGTTTAGATATCAAGAGGCCTGATATCTGAAAACTAAACATGTGAATGTTGGTAAAATAAATGAGAACTGAAAGAAAGATGTATTTGGAAAAATAAATATGAACTCAGTCTTAAATAAGGAACTAATCATTTAATTTTAGAAATAGAGAAATATATATAATAGATGATATAAACAAAAAGGCTAAGCAAGCTATGTAAGAGTACTCTTATTTGCATAATGCTCCTCTCCCCTTAAAAAGTTCTATGCCTTATTTGTCCACACTAAAAGGTGATATATAAAATATTTACTAATAAAGTCTTGTAGCTTTGAATAATAATGATAGTGGTTAATGTTTATTGAATATTTACTGTGTGCCAGGTATTGTTGTTTACTCAAATTATGGAGCAAGGGACAGTGACTTGCAAGTACAAGGGAAGGGCCAAGATTATGAACTCAAGCAATCTGGCTCCAAAGTACTCCTGTGTAATTAAATTGTGTGCAGCCAATGAAGAATACAATGTGTCTTTGGACATGATCCTAACCATCTATCCAACCTCACCAAATGTTGAATTAATCATTAACTTTTTCTGATGCAAGGGCCATAAAATGACTCTGGCTTTCTTAAGAACAATTTTCATAATTTCTTAGATCCTGTTAATATTCTCTTTGATCCACAAAATTGTCTTGACTCCTTCCAACTTTTTCTTTTATTCATATCAGGCAAAGAAACATTATTGTTTGCTTGCATACCTAGCGAATTGCACCACACAAATACCCTTCCCATGGAAACCAAATTAAAGTAAATCTTAAAAGGAGGAGTTGGCATCATAAGATTGAATGAGAAGGGCGCATCTGTGTTATTCTTCCCACAAGCCCCAATACCTTAATATAATCATGAGAAAATGTCAGACAAATCCAAATTGAGAGACATTCTATAAATACTAGACAATTACTCCTTAACAGGAGATTAAGAAGGTATTACACTAAGTACAGTTTGGTATTGTACCTGAACAGATTCGGCAACAGAAAAATGCACTAGTGGAAAACTGGGAGAAATCAATCTGAAGTCTGTATTTGAGCTAATAGTTTTATATCAATGATAACTTCGTAGTTTGATAAATGAAAGATGGTTATAAGAATGTAAAAAATAGGGGAGATGAGTCTGCATTGGCTCTCTTAGATATTGGGATCAGGTTTATTACCTAGCTTACCCTGGAGATACGCAGGCACAGTTAGAATGTAAAGTTCACCACATGATTCTAACAAACAGCCTATTTGTTCAGGACCTACGCACATGTGCAATTGCATATGACTCAGGAAAAACAAGTTGCTCTGAGAAACAAAGTTAGAGAATGCTTTTTATTTGCTCTTCATATTATGTACTTCATCTAAATGACTATGATTTTTTTTCCTTGTTCCTAAGGATCTAAAAATAACACTACTCCTGGATCTTCCATAAAGTAGCTATAAAATCAGATTTGTTCATTCATATAGTTCATTACATGTTGGTAATATTGAAATATAGGCCTTTATTCTTCCTTCAACAACATCTCACCGTCTAAACTGCATACATCTGCTAAATTTACCTTACCTTCCCCTCCCTCTGTCTCACTTCATACCTATGTTCTTTCTGTAAGAAATCATCTAGTCAAAGTAAACTAAGAATACAATTTTTACCTTAGGTTTTTATTTTATTATCCATTTTCTTTATATTTATTTTCTTCTTGTAATACGTAAGAATATATAAAAATATCACTAATCACTTAAGAACTAAAACTCATCAAAAAAATATAATGCTAAACATTTATCATCAGGTAATAATGTTTCCATTTCAAATCCTATCAAGTTCTCATTTCTGAAATGCTGTTGCTGACTCTTTCCTGCATTATTGTTAAGTGACCCTGTTTGCTTCATGATTAGTCACAATTTACATCTTTTCTGAAAATGGCATAAAATAATGTGCAAATTCTCTAATGCATTTGCAAGAAAAATATTTTCTTTTAATGACTCCTAATGAACCCCTGTTTTATGCAGGGTGTGAAAAGTTGCCAAGATGTGTAAAACAATTAGGATGACAAAAAGCATGAGTTTTAAAAGCCATTTTGCTTGTGCAATGTGTGTGAAAATCCAGAATAAGTCCTAAGGGAAAATTAATTTTAATAATCTTTTCTTCTTGCCTGAAGATTGTGTAAAACTAAGGCACAAAGAACTGTGTGTTAATGGATCAGGAATAATATGAGAGTTTGATCTTGTAGAATAAATCTATTTTATCATCAACCTGTTACTTTACACTTGAACTGTAAGGACATTTGGTTATTTACTAGAGTAACCATATGATATGTGTCCTACTAGGTAAAAAGTAAAAAAAAGGTGAAATCTTAAATAATTTTTCTTCAAGTGAATTTATTTACTATTATGGAACATTGTTTATGTGATAAACTCATTGATAATTGAAACCTAATCTTTGAAGCTCCTCACCTTCACAGATTAAAAGATAGTTAGATGTTAAAAGTATTTTGATGGAGCACCTGGTGGCCCAGCTGGTTAAGTGTCTGCCTTCAGCTCAGGTCATGATCCCTGTGTCCTGAGATCATGCCCCCGCATCAGATTCCTTGCTCATTGGGGAGTCTGCTTCTCCTTCTCCTTCTCTCTCTCTCTCACAAATGAATAAATAAAAAACTTGAAAAGTACTTTGATTTTATACCTTTAAATATAAAGTATCCCATGAAGACTTAATGATCTAATTCCAGATAACCTTTATTAATTACAAAGCTTGAAAATATTCCAGAAGCTACAATACATGACTTTCTCATGAGATAGTTATTCCTGAAGCCAAACACTATATTTAGCAGGAAGCTTTTATATGATCTTAAGAGTTAAAAAACAATGATGTAGTATATCATCTAAGGTAGAAGTCTTCAAGAAAACTTCCAGAATATTTGATTTCTCTAACAGCTTTCTTCTTTATCTTTGGTTCTACATTTAAATTCCAAAAGAACCAAATGATGGAAGCAATTTTCACTGTAGGTCACCAGATATTAAACAATTGAGGCACAATAGAGGACAGAGTTTGAATAATATCACAGACAGTATTGGTAGCTGTGTGAGAATGTGAGAATAAATTTCTGGTTAAGAATTTACACCTAGAATCATTAATTTGCACTCTAATCCCAACTTTACCCAACTGAGACTTTGGCCAACTAATATATCCTCAGTTTCCTCAACAATAAATGTGGAATAATTATAAATAGTCCCTATTTGATTGGGTCATTTTGTGATTACATAGCATACTTGCAACTTAGTTAAAACTGTGTCTTCATAGTGGCTATGAAATGGTTAAGTCTTAGGATTTTTGACAGACTGGAGGGTGGGAATTTTAATGCTGCTATGTAATAGGAAAAGCATCATAGCATTCATAAAATGAGAAAATCTTATGGTGGATTTCAAATAAGATGTTCTTTTTCTACCAAAAGTCATGGCAGATAGGTCTTGCCAGTGTTATGAAGCTTCATAACGACTGTAGAGTAGGACTGCCCTTGGAACAGATAGGGGCATGCCTGAAAAGGAGCTCTCCTAATGGTCTGCTTCTTGATCTTGATGATAGTTATATAAATGTGTTCACATTGTGAAAATCTATTAAGCTGTGCACTTATAATTGGTGCACTTTTTGAATTTATGCTATACTCAGGTCAAAGTTTATAGTTTGTACCTCCCAACTATCCTCCTTATATACTTATTTTCCCATTCTTATCCCCATTTATTTACCATTTATTCTTTCCCCCGGCAAGCAAATCCTATGAAATTCTTGGATTTTCTTGTCTCTGTTGTCTGTTTTGTTTCTAATCTGATTCTGTGTCCAACCACTTAGGTAGCAAGGCAAGACTTAGACTAGAAAACCAAATATTGAGTCAAATGATTTTCAGACTCTTTAATACAGCTGAACCTCTTATTTCATCACTAATCACCAGGCCCAAAATTTCCATGTTGCTTATGTGTTCTATAATTGAAAATTCTTATGGATGTAGCCTGCCAAAGCATGGACCTAGGGAAGAGGATCACAAGAGACAGCATAAAGAACTGGCGATTAAGCATAGAATATGTCAAGATAACAAGAGCATAATACGGTCCAATTTACACAGAAGAGGATGGATAAGCTGAATGTCATGAATTTCTTTACTTTGGCTCAATTTTTTTGGGGGGGGGAAATTACTGGGGAACTTCCTTACTAATTAGCATTAATATTTAAATGTTATATAGTAATCAAAACAAATTTATTAAGAGCACAAATTAAAATCAGAATATTTTACTAATAAATTTGAAAAGATAATGTCACTATCAGTGTAATTAATCATTACACTCTAAAATAGTGATGGGGTATAGGACTTGCTACTCCAAATTATGGCACCTTTGCATATTGAATAAACTAAGCTGATGGAGATTGAGAACATGGCAGAAGTAAAAAAGTCACTCTGACCTACCTATACTGTCTTCTTCCCTGAAACAGGCCATAAAATCCTCCCATGACAGGTGCCCTTGTATATATAAAGGAAAGGAGCATTTTTTTCTCCAAAGACAAAGGGACACCAAGAAGAATCTAAATGATAAGGCTTGCTAAATTTTACTACAACGACTTCATACTTCCTTACCTATCATATTCCTACCCAACTCCACTCCCCATCAAACCTAGTATAAAAATACAGGTCTGTGTCTTTGGGGCTTCGTTTCCTTATGAAGGCTCCTGCATCATATAATGATATGTACATGCTTTTTTCCTTGTAATCGGTCTTTGTCAGTTTAATTTTTAAACCTAACCAGGAACCCCAAGAGGGTTGAGGAAAACTCTTTCCTTGCTGCAACAGCTAAAATTGAGCATGTATCAAGCACCCCTTAAAAGCCAGAAGCTGGGTTAATTGCTTATTTGTTTAATTTTATTTCAGCTTCATTGCAAAATTGTAGGATATATCTATCATATCTACTTGAGAGGATGAAAATAAGACCCATATGGTATTAATGAACAGTCCCATTCTCAAGCTGCCTAATTGTAATCTTACCTTTCTTTAAAATACTGTTCCAAAAGGAGTAACAATACACAATAATTCAAAACAATATTCTAGACCTTCAGTGTGGCCTGGAGTCAATTTTTTTTTTCTTGAACTCAGGAAAATACAAGAGCACAAATTAAAAGTTAAAAATTTGCAGATATGTAGAAGATTAAAATAAGGATATTTCTTTGTACCTTCTTATGCTAATAACTTCAAAAATGTCAATGAAATAGATGATTTGGGGGAAACTATACATTGTATAAGTACATATATTTTTACTTCATATATCCCAGATCTAGAGGTGAATTAGCAGACAACCTGGAATTGCAAAGGATGCAGACCAAAATAGCCCCAAGGAAAGTCTGCTCTCTCTGGCGAATGACCAGAGAAGGGACAGCCTGGCAAGATGGAAAGCTTTTAGAAAATAGCTGCTCTACTCCAGCTAAGCACCACTTATAAAATGGTAGCTCCATTTCCATTGACACTAGCATAGACCATGTGGGAGCTGAGAATTCCACCCATGCCAAGCCTTAATGAAGTGTTCCAACCCCTCCCCAACTGGTATCAGTTGAAGGCCAGGAAGGGAGCCAAGAATTTGACTGCTGTCAGGGATGAGGCCAATCCCTGTGGAGTTAGTGGAGACTCCACCAGCATAACTAGGTGCCCCCTCCATCCTTCCTGGGGTGTATCAAAGGAAGCCTCGTGGAGAGTCAGGCTTTTCACCATTGCCCAGCAGTAATGAGGTCCCTCCTTTCCCTCATGTCGTCAATAGAGGTCATTGGGAGCTATAGGGAGGCACTCCTACCCCTCTCTGGTAGAGAGATATTGATGAGGCTGTGGCAGTTCCATTTCTCATGAACTGGTGATGGGGTAGACCCAGAGATAGAAAAATAATGTTTGAGACTATGTCTATTTGTCAGATGTCAGAGACTGAAAGAGAATGCTAGGGATCAGAAGCTTCTGAGCTCTCCTGTCGCAGCTGCTACAAGAGGGAGCCATACCTTACAAGGCTGTGCCAGTATTTGGGAACACTTCAACAACAACAACAACAATGACAACGACAACAACAACAAACCAGAACTTAGGGTCAGGAGTATGTAATAATTTTTCTTAACAGTGACTTTATCTGGATCATCTGCTTTTCCTAACTATTAAAAACAATCTAATGATATATCTTGTTTGGTGCTAAAAAGACACAGCCTGGGAGAAAGTAGCTTTAGAGCAGTGGTTCTCAGGCAGGAATGATACTTGCCTCCCAAGGGAAATCTGGTGACATCTGGTGACAATTTTTGGTCGTCACAAATTGGTGAGGGGGGAATGAGTAGTGATATCTATTGGAGAGAGGTCAGAGATACTACTAAACATCTTGCGATATACAGAGAAATCCCTCCTAAAAGTAATTATCTGTTGCTGATATTGAAAAAACCCTGTTCAGAGGGAGAAACTGCAATATTGTTGAAGGCTCCATAGGTGTATATGATTTGTACATTTACATGTATACAAACCTTCTCTGTGAATCAATATCCCTGCGTTTTGTGCCTCAAACACACACACACACACACACACACACACACACACACACACGAATCTTGGTCTCTTCTTAACATGTGGCCATTGGTAAAGAAAAGTCCTTTAAAAGGAGGCTTTTGTTTGTTTGTTTTTGCTATTCACGTTATAAAGCAATACTTGGTTTTAAAGAGACAGGAGAAGTTCACAAATGTATAAACAATAATAGCCTTAAACAGTGGGAATCCAGATATTTTTGTTTATTTATACATTATTTATTGAATTTTCCCAATTAGAAATTATACTGATTAATCAGTCACCTTTTTGCCATATCATTATCTTTCAAACTATGATTTTTATGGCTATATAATATTCCATTACAGAGGTCCTCAAAATTTATTTAATAGATGTCATATTTTGAAGATTTCTGTTGTTTTAACTTACCCCCACCTCCATAGGAATAATGCTGTATCTATATCTTTATGTATCCCTCCTAATATTTCTTGAAAACAAAGTCTTAGATGTTGAGTTTATGGGAAAGATTATGAAAAAATTGGAAAGCCTCTTGTTGCTTATTACCAATTTACTTGGTACAAAGTACAAAGACTGTACTAATTAAAACTGCCATTGAAATATAAGAAAATGGCAGTTTTCTAAACTAGTAGATAATAATATTACTGTAAAACACTCCTGAGCTGGTGAGATAGATCAAGGAGTAGGAGATGACAAAAAAAGGTATTAGGATTTTGCTTTCATCTCAGGCTGCATTTATTGGTAGTGAGCACTATTTTGAAATAAAGCAGATAATGGCTAGGCTCAGAAGTCACCAACTTAAACTTGTTAGGAGTCAGACAGGCAATTTAGGTGTTGAGGAGGCCTTAGGCAGATTGAGTGCATCTGGCGCCTCTGGAGGGGCCAAAGGTGATATTGAGAATGGAAATTTACTGAAATTTACTTTTTCCTGAATTCCTCAATTCTGTTTAGAATTTTCTAAACACAGAACTTTTGGAAAGCAGGAAATTTTAGATAACTTAATCTAACTACTTCATGTTACAAAGAAAATGAAATACAGGAAATTTCAGGGATTATCAAAATTCACCATTAGGTAATGGTAGAATTAAAACTGCACTTCAGGTTGGCTGACTCACAGCTCTGAGCCTGTTTTACTGGACAATGTTTTAATTTGGCACTTGATCTGAATTGCAAAAATATTCAGTCACCCACAAACCCAGAACATAAAAGGATTCAGAGAAGCCCTAAAGGTAATCAAGTTGTTTACTTCAATAAATGATTTCTAGTAGTCGTTTATATGGTTTCCTCAAAAATATACTTGCATGAATTTATCCTCTTGAAGTGATGGAAGAGCCAAGATAGAGAGAAATTGAAGATAATGGTGAGAGGTGACTTCATAAATGGGTTAAAGCAATGGCCATACTGTTTAAAATAAAGGCAATATATATTCCTAACTCATCAGACATATAGATTCATTATACAAGATCAAGTTGGAGGGCATCATTCCTTTGACCAATATCAACTTTAGCCAAGAGACAATTTATGTGGAAAGAAATATATAATATAGGGATCCCTGGGTGGCGCAGCAGTTTGGCACCTGCCTTTGGCCCAGGGCACGATCCTGGAGACCCAGGATCGAATCCCACATCAGGCTCCCGGTGCATGGAGCCTGCTTCTCCCTCTGCCTGTGTCTCTGTCTCTGTCTCTGTCTCTCTCTCTGTGTGTGACTATCATAAATAAATTAAAAAAAAGAAATATATAATATAGATATATGTTCTCCTACTATATAATACAGTTGAATAATGCAGGAGTTATGAGCACTGACCCACCAGCACAGTTGAAAATCCTTGCATAACATTTGACTCACCAATAATTAACTACTAATAGCCTACTATTGACCAGAAGCCTTACAAATAACATGAACAGTCAATTAACACGTAGTTTGTATATGTATCTTATGCTGTATTCCAATAACAAAGTAAGCTAGAGAAAACAAAAATGTTATTAAGGAAATCATAAGAAAGAGAATATACCCTTTTTTTCTGTACTGCACTTATTGAAAAACATCCACATATAGTGGATGTATGGAGTTCAAACCTGTGTTGTTCAAGGGTCAACTGTATATACCATATGTAATATATATAAGCAAAGCACACATGCACACACATGCATTTTTCTCTCTTGGAGATAGAAATAATACAAGAAATACCTGAACAAGATAGAGGCAGAACCTAACAGCAAAACAGATAGTTTTTTATTTTTTTATTTTTTGGCAAAGTCTTAGCAACTATTACTTTATTCTGTGGAAAAAGCTCAAGGGTGCTGCAGAGACCTCCAAACTTGTAGGTCAAAGGAACTAACAAGGGAAAAGTTAAATTGCTTTGCTCTCACCTGCCCTAAATTACTATTCACCACACCCCACAAGAGAAAACAGTTATTAATAAGATTTTTCCATTATTTTCAAAATAGCTTAAATATGTATTGGACTGTGTTTGTCAAGTTAAATAAGGTTATTTTTGTAGGTGTATTAGGCAGAAAATGCTTTAACTCCTTCAGTAAAAATTTAACAATCATAAAACAGTCACAAGTGTTTCAGATTATAAAATGTTCTAAGGAGGACATCTAAGTGGAAATAGATTAATAATTCAAGAAATAGCTTAGTTTAATTTTTGACTGTAGCACTTAGCTTTTTAGTGTTTAAATAATGGGACTGTTATTGTCCATTAAACAATTCTTCATTAATGTTAAAAATTCTTATCTGACTATACAATAGTTATATATCAAGTTTATTTAGGCAATCGGATAGCTAAAATTCAGTTAAGTCAATTGATGGATATCTAGATGGATATCTAGACTAAACATTATACGTTAATTAGAGTTGCTAAAACCTTGGTAAGTGAAAAAATAATCTTTCAGGTAGCATAGATAATTTACGTGCACATAACTGAAGGATGAGTCTCAATTTGTTGCTGTCATAAGCTGGGGCAGGGTTGTTCCACCATTGATGATAATCAAGGACTGACAGTTTGGTGATGACAGTGCCTGGAGAGAATAAATTTGGGTTCAGACATATTTAGTATCAGGTAGCAGGAAAATAAACATCAACTAGGTGAGGGGTAAACTGTGGAAACTAACCTACTCTGAGTTAGGGCTACAGAAAACTTTGATAGTCACTTAAATCATAAAGGCTTTTTAAAATAACTGTAGATAACTGTGAGAACTGTAGGACTAAGCAGGATAGGGAAAATGATGAAATCTGCAAATGTGGAAGATAACAGATTTTTTAGATAATCATAAGTAGACATGGTTGCATATACTGTTCCTGGATTAATTTTGAAAAAAAATCAAAGTTGATCAATAATATCAAACCATGAATTGCAGATATTATATTTGCTAATGAAATCATTTGAGTATTATTTTTCTTCTGTAGAGGGATGCAAATTAACAATGAAATGGCCATTATTCGGGAGAAGTAAAAGGCAAACTGAAAAGACCAAACTATCAACTCAATCTCTGAAAAATAAAAATATGACCAGGACGGCAAGAGCAGTCATTTATCATGTCAGCTCAATTCTAATAGTTATATCCGTGAGTTAGAATGTTAAGGTCACCATTTGATATAGAAGAAATTGGAAACCACCAGTGAGAGCAAATGTTTAAGAGGTCACTGCACATTAGATTTAAAGGTCTTTAACAACTGTGTGCAGATCGCACGTACAAGGTGATGTAATATCATCCCCCAAGAGATTACATTAATAAAGAGAGTCAACCTCAAGTTGAGAAGCAAAACTTCACAGTGATATTTCAGAAACTGTAATGGTAGTTCACCTGTAAGAGTTTGACTGTGTTATTAGCTGGATTTTTTTTGCAACTATTTCTGCTGCTTATTTGTGCTAAAGGTTTTTAAGAGGATGTGGGCTTTTCTTTCTGGCTTAGCTAATTTTTTTTTAAGATTTTATTGATTTATTCACGAGAGATACAGAAAAAGAGAGAAAGGCAAAGACAAAGGCAGAGGGAGAAGCAGGCTCCATGCAGGGAGCCGAATCCGGGACTCGATCCTGGGTCTCCAGGATCCTGCCCTGGGCTGAAGGCAGTGCTAAACTACTGAGCTACCGGGCTGCCCTGGCTTAGCTAATTTCTTACAAGATGTCGAGTCTGACCTCACAGGTTTTCAAAATGGTGCTATTTCAGAAATGGGTACCTGTTCTGAATAGGTTGTCTGGAGGGAAAAAACTCTTTCTATTAAACACGTGGTTTAGATTGGAAACTCAACAAAATTCGTATATATATCCTGTTATCTTACAGAGTCTCAATGGCTTTAATGAATTGTTACCTAAACAATGTCAGATTATGGGACACCTGGGTGGCTCAGCAGTTGAGCGTCTGCCTTTAGCTCAGGGCATATCCCAGTCCTGGGATCGAGTCCCACATCGGGCTCCCTGCGAGGAGACTGCTCCTCCCTCTGCCTGTCTCTGCTTCTCTCTATTTATCTCTCATGAATAAATAAATAAAATATTTTTTAAAAAGGAATGTCAGATTATTTAATATCCTATGCATTTTTAAAGTTGGTCATTCATAACAGAGGGAGTTTTAATACAATTTTTTCCACAATTGTTGGATGAATACTTACTAGGTTAAAGGCCCAGAGTAGGAACTTCAGAGATACACAAAAGGAATGAGAAAAAAATCACTTCTGTCATGATGATCACCATCTGCAGAGGTAAGAAAATAAGACAATGCAGAAATACTTACATACAGGGTAAAATTGGGATGTTTGGCTACCTAGTAAGGTTTATATGTTTTACTATTTTGTAGCGATTTTGGAGAGATCTTCATTAATGCTTTAATGGAAATTACAAAATAAGATACTTAAGCAAACATAAGTATCTATGTCTCAGACTAGGAGACATGTGGGAAATTCAAAATAGAGGAGAACTGGAAAACCATTTATATTTGGCTCCATGGGATGCCTGGGTGGCTCAGAGGTTTAGCACCTGCCTTTGGCTCTGGGCCTGATCCTAGAGTCCCGGGATCAAGTCCGATGTCGGGCTCCCTGAGAGGAGCTGCTTCTCCCTCTGCCTGTGTATCTGCCTCTCTCTCTCTCTGTGTCTCTCATGAATAAGTAAATAAAATCTTAAAAAAAAAAAATATATATATATATATATATATATTGGCTTGGCTCCAAATTCTTGTTCTTATATATAAATAATCCTCATACCCACTCCAGGAATGGATGAAACCCCAAACATGATTTCACAGTCACAGCATAATACCCAACCCATAAGACACTGGGTAAGTTTCCCTGCTGTCTCAATTTACCCAGTTGCTCCTCACTCCATGATAAAAATAGTAATAACTTTGATATCCATAGTATTGCAGGTGGCAGTATATGATCAACTTTGTGGTTTAAAAAGTTCTGAGAAGTTTGAGCCATAGCTTACATGGAGTAGTGAAAGAAAATAAATGCCAGGGACTAGCGCTAATATACTCATAGTTAAATTACAATAATATAAAAAGGAAAATAAAATTGTAGCAGACCTTGTGACACAAACAATCTTCTTCTTGAAAATAACTTAGTCATCTCAATCACAGGAACAATATATTTTGAACTGCCATGATTTGGCCAAACACATATTTAATGCTTGAGAATATTTCCCTTCGGGTAGAATGACATGCAACTTTAATCTAGCTTAAACAAAAATATTGTTCAAGCCTTGTTCTATGTCCTATAAGCCTATGTTCTATTATATACCCAGATATAATTTTAGGGTTATTATATAATAGGCAAACAAAACAACTTAGAAAAACTTTAATGTTTATCATTAGATAAAATGATATATGCCTACTTTAACAAAGGAAGAAATTTAGTGATAACCTCCTTGATTAACAGACTAATTACTAGAATATTGTTTTAGTTTTATTTATCAGTAGAGTAACCTAATAAGTATGGATGGATTGATTCTATAGTGATTGACCTGTTAATTTTGAACTAAAGATGAATTGAGGGTTTCTTAGGGGAAACTATCTATAAATTATAGAAACCAAGATCCCAATGAAATAAAAAATAAGAAAAATGAAGGAAAATTAAAATAGCATATTTTAAATATTTTTATGAGATAGATTTCAAATTTTAATACTATTCAATTATAGAAGTCGTCAAAAATAAACAGAATGGTGTTCAATAGAAAAAAATACCAAAAAGTCAAAATAAACAAAACATGTTGTAGGTAAAAATTACATGGTAGGCAAAAATTACATTGTAATGCACAAAGATCTAGAGAATACTTGTCAATCATATTCAACCACTAGTCAATAATTTGACCAGCTTAGATTAAGGGAAAATAGAAGAAGGAATAAAGTTATTTAAATGAAATTTTCTATTTACTGCTTCCAACTTGATTGGACATTCATTCATCCATGCACTGTGCCAGACAATGGGACTGTAAGAGTGGATAAGATCAACATGGCACCTCTACTCACGGACCTGATAGTCTATAGAGGGAAAGAGTCAATACATGAGTAATCAGATGAATACTTATGTAATTAAAAATACTGATGAAAAAAAAATACTGATGAGTACTACAAAGAAAACAAAAAGTAGGTTTTAGGATGAAGAATACCAAGAGGCTGCCTCTTCTCACAGAGTGATAGGGGAAGACCTCTCTGAGGAGGTGTTATTTAAGCTACAGGAGCTAGAAGTTTAAAGGTCCATAAAAAAAGGGGACCTTCCAGGTAGAGGGAAGAGCAATGGCTAAAGCCCCGAGACAGAAACTAGGTTGGTCCCTGGAAGTAGGAAGAGTTAACATAGTAGAGTATATAGTTAAGCTAAGTAAAGGGGAAAGTAGTTATATATATATATGTAATTTACAAGAAAAAACATATGAATCCACATATCGGTAAGTAGTTATTAACACAGATAAAACTAATCCTTAAAGTTAATCCTCTAGTCTGCCCTTTTCTACTTAGTCCAGATCTCATTTCTTAGTCCAGACTCATCTACTCCCGGGTAGAAGAGTCATCTCCTATGTCAAAGAAGTGGACTAGGCAAAGGAAGTCTCACAAGAGGGTGTTTGTGTATTTGGTTTTCTGTGTGTTCGCCCATAGCAATATCATTTAGTACTTCTGATTTTATATTTTGGGGGAGGCATTGAAAGACCAGGAGCCTGTTTTACACAGCTTCTTTAGGTTGCAGAAAATGTCAAAAATTGTCAGTAGTTCTTGAATTCTCAGAGATGACACCAGTTTGGGTGGCTATGTCTTAGTAGACTTTCAAGGAAGTAGCCCAGAGTCCAGGCACCACATATCTTACTTTTATTGAAAGTTTGACTTGACCATAGTTTAGGTTGTCTTATTTTTCTTAAGTACTGAGGCCTGTGGGACTGTATTGATTTGCCACGATGTCCTACTTCAGGTTGATTTCAGAAATAGAGTAATTTGCTACATTTTTAGAAACTAGGTGAATCTGCAGAACTGGGCCACAGCAGTGCAAAATAAATTACTTATCAAAGTAAAACCAAAATAAATAGAGAAAGCGTCTGTGTGTGTGTGTGTGTGTGTGTGAGAGAGAGAGAGAGAGAGAGAGAGAGGAGAGACCCCATTAAATTAAGATCAGTGCTTCTCGCTGTTATTTCCTTTGTCCGAACAGTCTGTTCCGTACTAACAGTGTAGCAGTCAGTTCCCTCTGCTTTACATATATATTCAAAAGAAAACTCTTAAGGAGCAGGGTTTCATTTCTAGGTGGAGAGTGAAATGTTAGTGCCCTGCAGTCTTACCATAGAGTGGTCATTGGGGCAGACGGTGTAGGGCTGTCTTATAGATGAACCCCTCCTCCTTTAAAACAGTTGGTTTTTGACACATCAGAAAAGAAATCTTTTTTAGAGAGAGCTTCGTCAAGCCCGTATCCTATAGATTCCTATTCTTTGGCAGAAGTTTCACTGTGTTCTTAATAAGAGTAAATGCCACGAAAATTTCTGGCCACTGCGTTTTGCAGGAAAGCCTTCAGGGCCACAGGCCGTGACCCCAGGGCTCTGCAGGAGGAGCTTGGGCTCCCCAGTGGTGCCCTTGGGCCTGCAGCCGCTGCTGAGCGCTCAGCTCTCCACGACCAAGGGGAGCATGTGGACGCTTAGGCGCTGACTCCAGCTCAGTTGGTTAATGACTAGTATCATCTAAATGAGGCAGCAAGCTCCAAGACTCATAATCTCTCCCCGTGCGCAGATTTTAATTAAATAATTATGATGTCCTTGTTGTAATTATTTATCAGTAACTGTGCTCTGGAGCATTGCCTCTTTCGCCTTCATCTGGTCTGTCCACTCAGCTGAACCTGGAGACAGTCACTTGGCTCCGACCAGGGGGAAATGAATGATTCTTATTCACAAAAGAGCCCTTGAAGGACTGTCAGCGAGGCAAGATTCTATGTTCTTCATTTACCATTTTGAACTTTTTCTTTCTTTCTTTCTTTCTTTCTTTCTTTCTTTCTTTCTTTCTTTCTTTCTTTCTTTCTTTCTTTCTTTCTTTCTTTCTTTCTTTTTTTGTTTTTTGGAGAGGAAGCTCAGTTTCCTGATCTGGGATATGATATGGTCGGGCTTGATAGAGACCCAGTTTCTCTTCTGACATTCAGAGGTGCAGGTGACTGAGGGGTTTCAACAATATGACCAGAAGGCATGCTTCCTCAGCACCTGGAACTTGACATTACACATTATAACACTAACATCCCTCGATGAATGGCATTTAAAAATGTTACTCCCCATGTCAGGGCTGTGGAATCTACAGTCTATGACATAATGTGTGTCTCAGAGAGTGCAAAACCCCAAAATGATGAAGCAACAGTTTTATATTAATGATCTTCATAATGATTCAGAAGCACAGTGAGTGAAGAGGCTCAGTAAGCAGTAAAGCGGATTCGGGAGTCAAAAAGGGGGGCACTGGGGCAAACGGAGGTAGATTTAGACCACGTGAAAGGAAGCAAGACCTTCACAGCTGACTTCCCCTAAGAAAACTTGCCTTAGTAAAGCATCACTTTTCTTCATTTATTCCAGGGGTTCAGAAAGAAGATAGAGTTTTGTCAAGTGAGAGGTTTAATCTTAATAAAATTTTAATGAAACAATGTGAGCGTGAGCAGGGTTTGTAAAGCACTTTAATGCAACGCTGGTCTTCATACGTCTCTCCTTCCTGTGATCTTCCCATTCTGCACTTCTCCCTTTCCAGTAGGATCTTCCCTAACGAGTAGCTTCAGATTCCACCCACTCAAGAGATTTTGCATTTGATGTGGAAATCTTGGAAATGAAAATGCTTCAGCAGCCAAAAGAATATTTGGGAATAATGAGCTTTGAAAAAAAACTGAGTAGGTTACATATTTATCTAAGGAAGTTCTTTAAGTTTGAATCAGAAGACTTGTCACCATATCTGACTACAGATATTTAAGGCAAATCTGACCTTGAAAGTTACAGGCAACAAAGAAAACATGAAGGAAGTTATGAAATTTTATTTCCACTCATGTTACAGATGTGTCTGTATGAGGTTGAATACAGGAAATATAATCTCTCCTAATAATATATTGTACTTTTTTGGGTCTAGAGTCTTATTTAACTCTTGTTAGAATTATTCCTAGGTTTCCTTATTTTTAAAACTATTACATATGATACCTCAACATTTTCATTTTCTAATTGTTTGCTCCTGATAAAAATAAAAACTCTAAAGATTTGTCTATAGATCTTGCATATAGAATTATTTCTCATTATTCACAGTAGTTATGTTCCATAAAATCACCACCAACATTGAATTAGTGAATACTGAAACCATAGCTCCCCTGGGAAATACAGTTAGATTTCTGTGAGCCTCTGGTCACATTTTCATCAACTGATTAACACGTAACCTTGTTTTATTCATGTTTCTGCTTTAAAAAGCCTTATTGAATATATATTGTTGATTCATTAACATTGAATTCACAGTCAGCAGCATTAGAACCCATGACTGAATGTTTACCTAATACATGTATTTTCTCTGTGAGGCAGATCACAGCCTTCTCGAGCATAGGAACGCAAGACACCATGTTAGCTGGTACCCCAGTGAGGCTCATTTTAAACAGCAAAATCACCAACCACCACAAAAATGTGTAAAAACTGTGGCACAAAAATGGACTCTCATTTACAGTGTGAGAACTGAACCAGAAGGCAGAAAATAGACTTATTTGACCTCAGCTGGGATCATGCATGTTGGGCAACTCCAATTTTTCACCCCTTTGTGCATGTTCACAAATGGTTATGAAGGTTTTATAGGTCTTGGTTTTGGAGTCACAAATCAATTTGAGCAAGCAGAAGAATTCATGATATGGAATTCATAAATAGTAAGGATTAACTATAGTGACTTTGCCATATTCTCTTACTTTAATAATTAAAAATTTTTGAATACATAACAGTGAATACGACTGTGAATGATAATAGCACTTTCTTCCCTTTCCGATCTTCATCAGTTTTACTTCTTTATCTTGCCTTACTCCACTGGATAATAACTCTGATACAATATTAAACATAGGTGGTGAGAGAAGGCATCCTCTTCTCAGGTGGAAACTCAGAGGGAAAACAATATTGTATGATAAGTCTGGTGTTACTGTAAGATTTATGGTTTATGAGAGGTCTCTTTATCAGATTAGGAAAGTTCCCTTCTATTCTTAGTTAACTTAGAGTTTTATTATGAATGAGTATTAAAACTTAGCAAATTTTTTTCTGCAAATGTTGAAATAATTATATACAGGCAACCAGCAGACATGTATTTATGTGTGTGTGAATGTGTATATATAAAAAATAAAAATTAAAAAAATATATATGTGTTGTTGTGTTTGTGTGTATTTCCATCCTTGGAGTAAATCAATTTGGTCATCGCATATAATTTCTTTTTATAAAACTCTAGATTATGTTTGCATATTTCTTCAGAATTTTTATATCTGTGTTTGTGAAAGAGATTAGCCTATAATTACTTGTTCTTGGAGTGCTTTTGTCAGCTTTTCACATCAAAGTTATTTAACATATAACATGAGTTGGGAAGTGTTTCTTTTTCTATGTTCTGAAATAATTTCTATAAATTTGGTGTTACTTTTTAAATGTAGTAATATTAACTCTTGACACCAACATAGCCCAGGGTTTTCTTTTGAGAAAGAAATACTGAGGAATAAATACTTACGTATTTGTTTTCTTAATTGGACCCAGAACTATTCAGATTTCTTATTTCTTCCTGTATCAGTTTCCATAGATGATATTATTTCAGAAGTTTCTAATTTGCAAAAGATCTCAGATTAATTGGTATGCAAATAATTTTAAATATATCCCACAAATTTTGAGAGATGATATTTACATTACAAAATATTTTCTGAATTTCACCATGATTTCTTCTTTTATCTTGTGATTATCCAGAAATAATTGCTTAATATTAAAACATTTGGATTTATTTCTACTTGCCTTTTTTTGTCATTGATGTTCCATTTTATTTTACTATGTGTTTTCAATCTTTGAGGATTGATGTTTTAGAAAAAGGTAAATTTTATTAAATGACTCATATGCACTCAAATAATACTCTACAGCTATGCTTGGGGTTCTCTCAATGTTCATTATAGTCAAGTTTGTTTATCACTTTTAGTACTTTTAATCTACATATTCTTTCACTTACTGAGGAAGGTCTTAGAATTAATGCATTATTTGAATCCTATGTAATTGCCATCTTTACAGAAACAATACATGCAATTTTATCACTAGTAGTCATTAGTGACTAACTCTAATGATTACTAATGTACTTAGGTTTAAATCTACCATCTTTTGTTTCCTACTTTTTTTAAAGATTTTATTTATTTATTTGATAGAGAAAGAGAGAGCTTGCCAATAAGGGGAGGGGCAGAAGGGGAAAGAGAATCTGAAGCAGATTCCCCACTACATGGAGCTTGAAGAGGGGCTTGATCTAAAGACCCTGAGATTATGACCTTAGCTAAAAGCAAGAGTCGGTTGCTTAATCTACTGAGCCATCCAGGTGTCCCTTTGTTTTCTATTTTTATAAACTGTTTTATGTTTTTTAATTTCTAGAATCTTTACTTTGTTTTGGTTACCCTATTTTAATTATTTTACTTTTAATTTTCTCTGTATGAATTTGTTACTTACACAGTTTTATACTTTTCTTTTCATGGCTAACCCAGAAATTACAAATGCATTCTCAACTTTTAAATGTCTAATATAAATTAATACATTTACCACTTGTGAGATGAGGTGACATCTTAGGAAACTCTGACGATCCTCTTCCTCACCATCTTTTGTGCTGTTGCTCAATAGTTTACATATTTTTGAACACTTAATAAGCTTTTATTTTGGAATAGTTTTAAATTTATACAAATGCTGCAATAATATTAATAGAGTTCCCATATATTACATTGCCCATTTCCCCTTTTGTCTCTCCTTACATTTATAACCTCTCACTCTAGTAGTAAGAAGCCTTGCTCTCACTATCCATCATCTATTTGCTTATTTTATTTGCTTAATCCCAGTATTCATTTATAGTGGTATTAGAATTGTTAACCTGTATCCCCCTGGTATATATTAACTACAGTAAAGTGCTTATGTATAGTTCTTTTAGTCTTTAGCATGTCTATTCATTTCCTAAGTTAGGCAAGTTATTCCCTTACTCCTTTCAATGAAGTTGTCATACATCTGTAACATATCCTTCTGTCACAGTCTGGATTCCATCCCGAAGCCCACAATATCCTAATTGATTTTTAAAACTGCATTCTTTAAAGTTTTGGGCTTTGTGTTATAAGGTTCTATAAGTTTTGATAAACACATACTCCCCAGTCTTAATTATACAAGTATTTAAAATTCTACAATATATTATTTTGTATATTCGATATTCATTATCATTTGACCACACTTTTATACTCTCCCTTGTTCTTCATTCTTCATTGAATTTATTTGTCTCCATTTGGATTTTTAATTTTCTTCCCACCCTTCTCTCAGTCCTTTTAGTATTTCATTTAGTGCTGGTTTGCAGATGCCAATTCCTTAGGTTTTTCTCTTGTCATGTCTTTATTTCACCAGTAGCCTAACCTTTCAGGGGTTCTTAGCTAAAATCCTGGAGTAATTACCTAGGCCCGTCTTTCTTCCTAGGATCTGTATTTCAGTTTTTGTCTCTCTATAACTCTGTCTTCTGTAAGCTTTGCTCATCTTCTTAGCTATTTAGGAATTGGCGTACTGCCTTGAAGGAAAAAGAAAAGCCAAATGTCAGTCTCATCTCTGTGTCCCTCACAACCTCTGTTGCTGCTTTGCAAACTTTCCAATGACTTCAAACAGACTTATTTCTCATTGTCCTTTGTAAAAGAATTATAACAACTAGTCTGCCATACAGAATTTCTGGAGCAGCAATTTAATTTCCTCATATGTGGAAATTTGTCTCATTCTGAGCAGGTTTTGAAGTTTTGGGAATTCTACAACATAATCTTAGTATTTACCTGTGCGATGCCATCCCTAAATAGTTCAACTATAAAGTACTACATTGCTTATCAATTAAATACATATTGTTTAAAATTATTGCATCATGAATATATTTTTATGAGATGAGATATAGTAGAATGTTTGGAGACTGTATCCTTTTTCCAAAGTAAACAGTTATTAACATTTAATTAATATTTTATTTACTCTTCTGGCACAACTGGTTGTTTTTCATTATACCTGGTTTGAGAATCTTTTTAATAAAGGGTTGACCCTGAGAGCCTCAGGCTTGGGAAAAAGGAATTCATTGTTTCTCTTTTTATTTTCAAGGTCGTATAGATCCATCCCCAGGGCTTTGAAGTTCAAAAGATATTATAATTATGATATCTGCCGTGAGATCAAGTTAGCTAATGTTGACATACACAGTCACCCATTTCTCCCGTTATATGTGGCCACTACTTCTCAATGATTGTAACTTGATTTTGTAGGACACTGCCTAGAATGTAAGCTTGACAGTACAAACACATGATTAAGGCTAATAGCCATAGTACAGATAATACCTTGTCAATGTTAAAAAGATATTTGGCTTAAAAAAAAAGAGAAACATTTCTTTTTCTCTTGCTCTTAACTTACCTAATTTATATTTATTTATTTAAGAGAAGAAAGGTTACATATAATGGATAGTTACATATAATGGATACATATAAAGGACACATGTAATGGATAGTTCAGATTATTGAACCTTTTAAAGTAATTTTGCTTTGTTCTGAATTAGCACACTTAAAATTAAATCATCTGATTTTGAACTATATCTAGCTCCTACTAGGATGACTGAAAAAATTATCTGTATTTCAAGAAACCAAGAAACAGTATTACAGATTAACCTTTGCTCTTGTGCAGTGTCCTGTTGAGCCTAGTCTATCTGTTAAAATATTCTATAAATATAAAAAGCTAATCGTTAAAGATAGCCCAAATTTAATAAAAAGGGAGGTTGACATCTAATTAGGGGCTGAGGATGTAGCATAATTTTGTTTTTAAAAAAATAATGCCTGTATCATAAAAAGCCTCCAAATATCAATATTGATGTGAATATTTCTAATTGCAAGAAAATTTCCTATTCAAAACTACACTTTTAGTAGAATATGACAATATATGTTGCAGCACCATCTAGCAAAGTCCTAGTGTATTTACCATATCACAAACATTTTGTTCCTTTTCTAGCAGTGAACATATTTTTATGAATATCTGCCGAGTCATGGAAAATTACAGCTTTTAAGAAGCAGGGGAATAAAGAAAAACCTCAAAGATAAATCACAGGAAATATATTCCATATTTACATTTTAAACTGCTATCATATATATATGTATATATATATATATATACACACACATATATATATGCCTGTGCATTAGAATAAAATTTACATGCTTTCCTTTTTTAAAAAATGTTTGAATATAATTTTAACATATACCATTATTTGATATTCTCAGTTGTTTATTTCATTGGTCTGTAGACGAAATAAAAGTAAAATCTTGTCTATTATATCTGGGTTATATGATAAACAAGGGGAAAATATCACTATTCCTGATGACACTGCAGACAGATGAGTAAATGCAAGAGAGTATTGGGAAAACACGAAGTTAGAGATAAACCAGTTTACTACTTTTATGACTCTAGGCAAATTATATAACCTCTTTGTATCTTACTTTCCTAAACTTCAACACACCAACGATGGTAACAACAATAATAATAATAATAGAGCTACTGGCAAGTGCTTTGTACAGAATATATTTTTCATAATCTGTCTCACAGTAAATTTTTTTTACTGTTTGACAGGTTAAGGATATATATATATATTTTGTATATTCAATATTCATTGTCATTTGACCACATTTTTATACTCTCCCTTGTTCTTCATTCATTCTGTTAAGGAAGCAAAGTGAAAAATGTCATTTATCAAATATCCAATTGCTCTTGACTAGCCTGGGTCATTTTGCATAAACTCAGACAAAAGTTCAATACATTTTGCATATCAGTGCCCAACATAACCAATGGCAAAATAATTAGTCATCCTTGTCAGTTCTGAAAATTAGTTGAAAGTTTTTATTTAGAAAAAGCAACTATTTGATTAACTAAATTTTTCTATCTTTTCAAATGGTCTGAGTCTACAGTTTTATCTATTTGAACAAGTCATTTTGAAAGGAAAAGATGCTGACTCCAACAGAACATGTTGAAAATTATCAGAACTCAGTGAACTTGAGTTGTTATTTTTTAAAAAAATAACTAGCTTTGCTAAGTGAAAATATTTTTCTATTAGCAAATGTACAAACAGTTTTTATGCCTAGAAACTGTTTGTATTGTTTGGATTGATAGCTGATTTGAAGCTCGGGGCCCAGGCTGGGTCACAAGCATCATAATGTCAGCCCGTCAACTATCACATTTCTCAAACACAGCATCCGGTTACTTTGAACAGGGACTGGCCTGCTGGAACCTGACAGTTCAGTCACTGCCAGAAGTCTTATAATAGCTGAAGGAAACTGCACACAGTAACCTTTTCATTTAGCACCGACAAAGATTCTGTCCAGAAACCCAAAGCCTGGAAGACACCAAAAGAGGTTTAGCTCAGGTTAAAGTTAAATTTCTAGTTCCAGTTTACTTTATTTTATCTTATGTTATTTTATTTTATGTTAGATCTTCTCTCTTTTAAAAATTAAGAGATATTTGCAACCAAGTGGACCATTTATAAACAAAGATCCCTGAAATCATAAGTCCTATGATTAAAGGTGCGGTGTCAACTACTATGCCTCAAGCATTAACATCTAAATAACACCATTTTGATGACATAGGAATGAAAGGGTACCCTTTTATCACTGGACTATATAAAAGTGACAAAGAAATTAGCAGTAAAGGCTTTTCAGAGAAGGTTAGCCTCTTGGGTATAACTAAGCAACCTCTGAGAAATGGAGAGTGGTATTTCAACACTTGAGTACCATGCTTTGCTAGGTTATTTCAGACATTACAAGTAATGTATTGTTTAGTTGTACCCATGTACACCATTAAATGCATCACAGTGTGGCATGGATTCAGCAAGTTTTAGTCATAACATGCCAGCTGGAGAATATTAAGGGGGGAAAAATCCGTTTTCAATTTCTGCTTAATGTTCTGGTGAAAATAATGTAAGTCACTTCTTCTGTGAATGTATTTACCTTCCAAACACATAGCTTCTCTTCAATATATACGTACTAAAATAGATTTTTCAGTAATGTGGCATTTGCTCTCTCCCTCTTCCTTACTCAGTTTTTTCATTCCTTTCTTACTCTTCATTGATGCATATAAGTCTCAACATGTTTCTTTTACTTCTAGAGTTAATTAACCTTAACACGAGACTGACATTTGCAAGGTTTACGAAGCAACAAAAGTGTCTTTGTAGGCAAGAATCACACAAACACCATGACTGTATTTCACAATGGTTTTCCCGAACATCCTATGGCTTTTATAGCCTCATGGTCTTTCACATTAATCATGGAAGACTATGTAAAAAATGTGTAATTTTCATTTTTTCCATAAAGATAATTTTCATTTGCTTTGCTGCTCCAATCATTAAAATCTACCCAGAGGGTTCCTCCTTGTCTACTGAGCATGCCTACTAAGTACTGCTCCATATTTAACTCGCTCTTAGATCACACCATGGCTTGAGAATTCTTCTAATCTCTTTTCCATTTATAACTGTACGGCTTGACCTTTTTTCAGCAAGGTGTCTTGTATATAAAATGTCAGTGAGAGGATTACAGACATGGGACAAAGATATAGTTTAATTAAAAAAGGTCCTGTGAGATTGAAAAAGGTTACTGGCCTAGATCACAAATATTTAATGCCAGATGACTATTTATGAAGCTGAAATAAAAAAAAAAGGACAAAGGGGAAAAAAAAGATTTACTGGCCATTTGTAATTGGCCAGCCATTAAATTTTTAATAATTAGATTATACATCTGATGAAAAGTTTGGCTTTGTACTTAAAGTTAAATTAAAACACTTAAACTATGCACTGTGCCAGTTGCCAGTTATAAAATGAAAATTAATTCAAGTTCCCTATATGTGAGACAATATAACAAAGGCCTATAGGCCTAGTTATTTTTAAAGTCAATGTTCGAATATTTATGAAATTCATTTCATTGTTCAGAAGCCATGTATAGATTGATTAAGCGAGATTGATGCAACAAGTGCCTTTCCCATTTATCCTTCCATCCAAGCTTATGTACATGCACATACATACAAGTCAAAATATTAAGTAATCAAGTTACTGAACCACTAACTTGACAAGGATGCCAATTGACATCCTTGACAATTCTTCAGAAGGAATACCCAAACAATCAAAAAAGAATATACCATTAAAAGGTAGCTGACTGGGGGGCCTGGGTAGCTCAGTCAGTAAAGTGTCTGATTCTTGATATCAGTTTAGGTCATGACCTCAGGGTCATGAGATCAAGCCTCATGTTGGGCTCCATGGTCAGCAGGGAGTATGACTGAGATTCTCTCTCCCTTTGCCCATCCCCCCGCCTACACTTTCCCCCTTTCTCAAAATAAATAAGTAAAATTTAAAAAAAATAAAATAAAAAATAAAAGCTAGCTGATTAAAAATGTTTGGGGCCATCAGAATACTCTCTCTGCCTTTCTCTCTTTTTCTCACACAAACACACATACACACCCTTATCAATGTGAACCTGAGGTCAGTATAGGAGGTCAACAACCAATAATCAAGCAAGGAGAATCCTTCTTTGATTTCAGAATTTGATATGTAAATTTATATCCCTAATGACTCTTGTAGTACATAGCGATTTTGAATGATGCCAGAGAGAGGTACTAGTAGTTTCATTTAAACTCTAAAATTAACAGTCTCATGTTTTTTTTTTATAAAAAGTAGAGACTTCTCCTGCTATTTCTCTAAAACTCAAAGACTTCCTGGCACCAAACATCTCACCCAAGCATTAAGGAAGTCTGGACTGCAGTCTTCCAACCTGAAATAAAGATCAAATTTCCTAAAATCATGAATTAGGAATCTCATTCCACTGTGCAACCACTTCATGGCATTTACTTTCTTCATGTGAGGCATTTGCAATTCTTCTATCAAAGAAACTCATATACTTTGAAGAGTTATATAAGAGGCAACTTTTGGTATTTTCACATGACTACAAATTCAAAATTTCAAAAACTCAGAAACTTTATAATTAGTAATATATCTGTATTTGGATGTTTCAGGTATATGAGTGCTTTAGCCATAGTAGCACCAATAATAGCTGATGCAGGAGAAAATAAAAAAGTTTCATTAAATCTGAATGAAATACATCCAAGAGAAACTTTTTCATGGTTAGCAGGATAAAAGGGTGTATTTACTTGCTCATTCATTTGATCTACAAATAAATATTCAATTTAAGTGGATGACCACTATGTATCTGGCATTGTGCCAATGGAGCTAAGCATCCATTGAGAGTAAGGCAGTGACAGATTTTTGTCAAATGATCATACTAATAAAAGTATAATTACAAACTCAGATAAAGGACATCAAATAAAAAGTACTCTATGTAATGAAGAAAGTTAATCTAAATACTGGGGTGAGAAGTGATAGGTAATCAAGAGCACTAATTAGAGCCAGTGGTCATGGAGATCCAAAGATGAGACATTTAACTGAGAACCACAGAAATTCCTAAGAATTCAGGAGAAGCAAAGTTTGTAGACATTCTTACAACTTAAGAATCACAAGTCTCCAACAGAAAAATAACTCATTCTTCTAAATAATCAAACTATGACAAGGAGCAACACAAACTTTGCTCCCCCAAATCTGGATATGATCACATTTAAAAAATACCCTATAGCAACATCTAAACTGCTACTTAACAAAACAAATGAGTACCACATAGTCACATTGACAAATAAAATTAACCACCACAATGAATAAAATTAAGAGATGTGGAAGATAAAATGAGAAAACTCTACATCTGTCTGAATAGTATTCTAGAAAGAGAGATAGAGACTAGGAATGAGTCAATATTTACAGAAATATTGCCTGAAAGTTTGTCACAACTGAAATAAAAACATGAGATTTTACATTAAAGTGATACACAAATTCAGAGCAAGAAATAAATCTACAACTAGTCATGTTAATCAGAATATGAATAGACCGTTTATTAGTATCAAAAACTATAGAAGGTAATGGAATCAAAAGATTCAAGAGAAATAAGTGAACAAATTGACTTTTATACCCAGCTAAATAATTGGTTAAGAGAGAAGGTAAAATAAAAGCATTTTTTTTTTTCAGACAAAGTCTGAGAGCTTTTTCAATCTGTGGACTTTGCTGAAATAAATACTAAATTATACATTATACATTTTGATACCAAAAAAAAAAAAAAGAGTATTCTGAAAAAAGAACTATAATGCAAAAGCAATTCTCCCCAAATAAATTTTAAATATTTTGGTAAAACTAAATAAGCTTTAAATGCAAAAAACAAATAAAAAGAAACAGAAATACATTATTTGAAGGAGTTTATTTTTTAAAAGCAGATTCTAAAATACTAGAAAACTAATATAAAAGAATGAGAGGTGCTAGAAATTAAACTGTTCTAATGTTTTTGAGAGGGCAGGGATATTCTTTAATGCTAGATTTTTATGTCAGGAGAGGATGTTAAAAATAGGACAACTGGTATCTGTAATGAAAATGGAAGACATTTCTAAGCTAGTAAAGGAATAAAAAGCAAATTAAAAAACTTCAGCAGAAAAGTTAAGTGAAAAAAATAATGTAAAATAGTAAACAAAATAAGGTGATGGAAATAAGACCATATATCATAATAACCACAAAAATGTCACTGGATTTGTTTCATCTAGCTTTGGCCCATGAAAATATCTCAGCATCAAAATAGAAAGGCAGAAGGAAAAAGATAGTAAAAGATATACCAGAAAATACTAAACAAAGAAAGCTAGTGTTGCTAAGTTTATTTCAAATAGATAAATGTTAAGCTAGATCCTGGAATAACTAGCCTCTTGAATTATCTTGAGTAGCTATATTTACATTCATTGGAAGAGAATTAGTAACTGAACTTACTGAGCTATCAACTTCTGATTACTCTGAGAGGCTCTCAGAAAACTTTCAGAAGAGTATCTTAGGGAATGTCATTCTGTTTTTAAACTTTGTTTTATACCAAATTATACCCAGGCAGAGCATTGCTCTAAGGCACTATGATACACTTGGATGTCTTCTCAGCCTTTTAAAACCTCCTTTTTTGGCTTATTGGACTTGGTCCCTACTACCTGGTTTGGAAAACTGAGATAATTTTAAAAATCTGTAGTTAAAAAACAAAAAGAAAAGCCACATTCAGGTTTTTGTATAGTATGAGATAGGTAGCTTATGTGTCTGAGACACTCAGATTAGTTTCCGGTTGAGTGGTTTAGCGATTAGGCAATGTGGGACTTCTGACTGTAATTCAGGTTACCTACCACCAGATGGCATGTTGCCTATTTGCAAAGAGCAAGTGTCTCAACCGATCAAACAAGTAACTGTAAGACAAGTGGCTTAACAGACAGATGGTGATGATAGATAGATAGATAGATAGATAGACAGACAGAGATATTCTGTCAATAGAATAAATATGAATGAAATGTTATCTACTTAGAGTTAAAATCAATAATAATAATAATAATAATAATAATAATAATAATATAGTCTAATTAAAGGGATTAGACTGGAGAATGTAAGCTCTAGACTCTTTGCTGCTTTGCTACAAGTGTGATTTTTGGATGAGTCATTTGACCACTCTAAACTTCCATGTGCCATACAAAGAAGAACTAGGTGACTTCTAAGATTCTTTTCCAATCAATGTTAGAATTCCATCCTATCATTTGTGGCAGTATATGAGAGAAAATACAATTAAAACTGCCTCAAGCATCTTGTGAAATTTATATTTCCTTTTAGAATTCAAGTTTTATTTACTGTTTTATAAAAACTATTCTAAGTTTTTAGAAATTCCAGATAATTTGGCAACCACAGCCCAGGTTAGTTTCACCCATGGTTGGGTCTGTAAGCTCTTATTTTATATCTGAATGCCAAAGACCTGTTCAAAGTCTGCTTGAAGATGAGCTCTAGTGAGCAGTCTGGCAGGGGCTTAGTAGTGAGATCAAGGTCCTACCCTAGTTCTTGTGGGCCTTTGGAATGCTCTGAGGTTGCCCCTTCTCTCAGAGGTTGCACCCTCACTGATGTTTCTGAGGCTAGGATTTTATCCAGTTACCGAGCCTCCACATTGTGTTTGCCTCTTCTATTTCTAGCACTTCTACTTTTACTTCAAGTCTGGACCTGGACAAGTCACTTGATTTTATTGAATCTCTGTCCCCTCATCTGTAAGTCAAAAATAATAAAACTTGCTTTTTATGGTTCTATGAGAAATAAAAGAGAGAATATATGTAAAGCATCTAATACATGGGCAAAGGTTGACATATACTTTATAGATTCAAATTTCTTAAGTTTTGGAGAAGAAAATATTCAGAGACAACACAAAATTTAGATGACACAATCTCAAACAAGACTTATTAGGAATTCAGAAGGTGACTACCTAGCAATGCCAGTGGGACTACTCAATTAACTCTCAGAGGAGCTCAAAAATGAAAGGGACAAGGAAAATTCATTGGTGTGATCTTTCAAAATAGAATGAAGTAATAAGGCTTGAAAAGAAAACTGGGAGTAAAATATCATTCAGTTAAACATTTGAAAAAGACAAATAAATTAGATGAAGATCAATATTAGTTATCAGTGTGATGAAGCTGACCATTAGGCCTTTATATGGAAGTATAAGACACTAGCAACAGCAACTGAACTCTATGGGTGAGAAATTTTACAACTAAAAATAAGTGCAACAAGTACATAGATACACATATCAATTGCAAATATAATAGGCAGGGTTCTCCAGATAAACAGAACCAATCTCTACGTAAAGAGATTTGCTATAAGGAATTGACTGTCAATGATTAATGGAGGTTGGGAAGTCCAAAATCTATCATTTCGGTCAGCATGCTTGGGACCCAGGAGAAACAATGGTGTGAATACAGTCTGAATGGTAGCAGCCTAGACATGGGGTAATCCGTGGTGCAGTTCCAGTCCAAAGGCCAGCAGGCAGAGACTTAGCAGAGTTGATGGTGCAGGTGAAGACAAAAGGCAATCTGCTGGAGAATTCCCTCATGCACAGAGAAACCAATCTTTTTGTTCTAGTGGGCCTTCAACTGATTGGATGAGGCCCACTCATTAAAGAGGGCATTGTGCTTACTTAGCATTTAGCAATTTAAATATGAATCTCATCCAAATACCTCCTCCAGGTTGATACATTAACCATCACAGTAGGTACCACATTTTGTTCATCCACTCATCTGTGGATGGACATTTGGTTTGCTTTCACCTTTTGGCTGTTGTGAATAATGCTGCTATGAACATAGGTGTACAAATACCTGTTTGAATCTCTGCTTTCAATTATTTTTGGATGTAAACCCAGGAGTGGTTTAACTGGATCATATAGTAATTCTGTTTAAGTTTTTGAGTAACTGGCATACTGTTTTCCATAGCAGCTACACCAATTTATATTCCTACCAGCAGTACAAAGGGGTTCCAATTTCTACACATCTTCATCAACACTTGCCATTTTCTGCCTTTTTTTTTTTTTTTTTTTACAATAGCCATTCTAATAGCCATCTTTCACAGGAATATCTTACTGTGGTTTTGATTTTCATTTTCCTGATGTTAGTGGTGGTGAGCATCTTTTTTCTGCTTATTATCCATTTGTTTATATTCTTTGGAGAAATGTCTACTCAGGGATGCCTGGATGGTTCAGCGGTTAAGCTCTGTTGTCGGCTCAGGCCGTGATCCTGGAGTTCAGGGATTGAGTTCCACTTCAGGGTCCCTCAGGGAGCCTGTTTCTCCCTCTGCCTATGTCTCTGCCTCTCTCTCTGTGTCTCTCATGAATAAATAAAATCTTTTTTAAAAAAGCCTATTCAAGTTCTTTGTCCATGTTTTAACCAGATTATTTTTTGTTGTTGTTCAGCTGTAGTTCTTTAATATTCTAAATATTAATCCCTTATCAGATATATGATTTAAAATGTTCTCCTGTTTTGTGGAGGGTCTTCTTGTTCTCTTGATAGTGTTCTTCAGCCCAGAAAGTTTTTATTTTTTGATGAAGTCTAAATTTTACCTAGTTTTTCTTTTGTCACCTGTGCTTTGGCATTTTTATCTAAAAATTCTATGAAGCTTCCGCCTTATGCTTTACCCTTCTCAGAGTTTTGTATTTTGGGGTCATATGTTGATATCTTTGATCCACGCTGAGTTAATTTTTGTATGTGGTATAAGTTAAGGGTTCAAACTCATTCTTTTTTATGTGGATATCCAGTTTCCCCAGTACCATTTTTTGAAGACTCTCCTTTCCCAGGTTTAGGTCTTAGGAAGAAAATTTACCAAGAAAATTAACCTGAGGCTAAGTTGAACCGATTTTCAATAGATAAAATATACCACTTCTCAATTATATCAGAAAACAAACTTGCTTTTAATTACTTTCTTCAGTCAAAAACAATCACATCTATAGTTTAAATTAGTACCAATTTTATACTGAATGTTATGCTTCTGTTTTGTTCTAAAATAGTTATAGGTAATATTGTGTATGTTTTCCTAAATTATTGTTGTGTTTTGTACTCAAGGTGAATACTCCTAACTGTTCTTTTTGTTGTTTCAGATGGTCATATTTTTCTACCTTATTTTTCCCATTAATCTTTTTTTTTCCATCAAAAACATTCTTTTAACCTCTCAAGGTCAATTAGAATCATTTTCTCATGTAACTGCCATACACTGAAACACTTACCTTTAGATTATCTACAAAAATGAATTAATGGGCTATACTCCCTCCCCAGAGCCGGTAAGGAAGATGCTAAAAATCATTAGCTTAGGAGATGGATAATTCCAATGAATGATAGATGTACAAAAGCTCTCTGATGCTGATGATAACTACTTCTAGTAAAAAGCTTATTAAAGCCACTGGTCAAAAGTTGAAGTCGCCCCAGATGTGAGGATTGGAGAGGTGTAGGATTTCTTAAGATTAATTAAGTTTATTCCTTAGACATTTGTATCTCAATATCACTTTAGGATATGGAGTTCATCTAGTCTTCCCCACCCCGCCCCAGCTAGTCTTATTACCAGGTTTAACTGCTCAAAAACACTGAAATGATTGTGCTTGATTGTACCCATAATTTTATCCTCATTGAACAAAATGACTTACCATACCGTTAAAAATGGAGTCCCATGATAGTTAAGAAAATAAATGATATCACAGGTATTTTGCTTTTCTTATGCTTATTGATGCTAATGTATTTGAAATGAAAGTGAAAAAAATGGAGACCTAAAAGTGTGCACATTATTTCAGCTGTTTAGTTTTTTCAAAACATATCCACTAAGTTCCTACATAAAAATCCTCAAATTTCATTTTGATAAAATCCCCCTGTGCTTATGATTTCAGAGCAATCAATCATCCTTTAAACAGTTAATAAAGCATACATTTAGGCAAGAAGTCTGAGGGGCAGATATATGTATGAATTTAACTCTGCAATTAAATGAGAAGTTCAGTAGTTAGAAAGGGGGCAAAGTTCACCTATTCTGGTTTTTAAAATCTATCTTATATAGGGAGAAACTCAAAATTATACAGTGCAAATTAGAGTTGAAACTTGTATGTCAAACTCCTCATGGATGAAGATTGAAATATATTTCGGGGCTAAGAATGACCATATTTATAAAATTTCTATTAGAGAAATCAGCAAATAAATCATGTGTGCATGTATTTAGAATTCAGCATTACTATATGCCAAGCAAATGTTTAGAAACCCCAAAACTTTTCTCCTAAATTTGATTTTAAAACGACACAGAGAGCCAAAATTTTAGTCTAAAATTTTAACATGAAAGCTTAATATGTACATATTTAAGACTGAAATATGCTGCAGCTCTTCTGGGATCATGAATTGGTAGCAAATAAATCAGATACATAGCCACATTAATGCAGGTTGTGGTGATTAACAGATAAAGTACATGAATAATAGGTTATAAAATTATTGGCATAAACATTAAAATATTTCTATATTCAGATTGGGATACAAACTAATATGCAATTGGTAGTAATGAGTTCAGAATCAGCTTTATCATGAGCATGAAAAAGCTATAGGCACTAGAAATGAAATGTAATATAATAAAATAGTGACACAGGGATTCCCTGACATCATAAATCAATTGAAGTGAAATCTGTTAGGCACAGTGAGCGTTTATTATAAAAGGCTTGTATCCAGAAGAAAAGAGGTAAGCATACTCCAATAGTTTGCTAAATAAATAATAATTGTATAACAAGTAAAAAAAATGAAAATGAGGTGCAATCTTGGATCAGATTCTAGCTTATTTAAGTTTGTTATTTCCACTAAAATGTTAAAATACACATTTTAAGTGTATATTAACATTTGAAGTAGAGATAGGAGCAATGAATAGGGATTTAAAGGCAGAAAAGTTAACATGAATTTTTAATATCTGGCTCTCCCAGTAAGATAAGTATTATTAAAAAGATGAACCTCAGGGTGGCTTGGTCGCGTAAGCACCCAACTCTTGGTTTTCACTCAGGTCGTGATCTTAGTGTTGTGAGATCGAGCCCTGTTTTGGGCTCCTTGCTGGTGATGGAACCTGCTTAAGATTCTCTCTGCCCTTACTCTCTCTCTCTTTCTCAAAAAGAAAAAAAAAAGTGAATATCTCCTCTTAATTTTTCTTCCCTCAGTCCCTTCTTTTTCTGAGATCTTAACCCCTGCATCTGATGCCATTTGGAAATTGATTCTCATGTTTTGATTAATTGTTGTTAACTATTTGACCTAGACTAACGTTACAGTTAAAAAGCAAATAGAGAGTAACCTATTTGCTTTTAGATACTGACACTGAACAATGTGGAAGAGTCTTATGGTGACAAGAATTGGAAAGCAGCTGTGAGAGACAAGTAACATTTACTGTATAGCTCCATTTTTTGGTTACCCATCCCAATTTGGACTGGCAGCTTAGCCAGTTTTAAGCAAGAACTTACCCACATGAGACTTTACTAAGTTCGAAGTCAGCATGCAGATGTTTTTGTTTGGTTGGAAAACCTAGACAAGAATAAGAGATTAAAATAGAATAAATCCTCAAGTTTCCCACTTTCTTTTTTCCTCTTTCATCCTAAAATTAGTCTAGTTCTCAGCCTAAAGATCACAGCCAAAAACATCCTGGATTTCTAGTCTGAGGTATAAAAGAAAAACACAAAGCAACTTATCTTGTTATACTAAGTTTATATAAACCAAATAAAATTAGAAAATAATACAGGATAATCATGGACAATAATACAGGATAATCATGGACAATTTGCATAAATTTTGTCCCATGAAGTTCATCTGGAATTTCTTTCTGTGATAGTAATTTTTTTAAAGCAATGATTTTAAAAGTTCAAGAAGTATCTTGTTATCACTTAGATCTGCTTAAAATAATTCTCTTTCTTTCCTGGTTTCATTGATTTTATTAATTAGTCAAGTTCAACAGACTTATTTTCCACAGAAATATCTTAATAGCTTATTTTTATAACTCAACTAGTCAGTTTTCATGCACTTATACATTTTAAAGAATCAGCCTTTGACTATATGCCAAAATCTATGGTAAATTAATAAAAAGACATATTTATTTTTTCAAATAGGAAATTTTATCTGTATTCAAAATAAAAAGCAAACTGATTATCAGGAAAATAAATTTGATGTACTTAAAATTTCAACTATTAATATTTAAAATATGAAAACTTTTGGGCCTTTATTTTAAAAGACGGCTAAGATGGATACGTAATTTTTTAAAGGAATATTGATTTAAAAATTAATCATTTTTATAGAAATTGAAATTTAATACTTAGAATGAAAAGCAACACAACTCATCAATGCCAATTGAAATATTAGAATAAATTATAATATTTTTAATTTTGAAAAAAAAATTTTGCTATTATGTCCTGGTGCTATTATCATGAATCACATATTCTTGAGGCACAATTTGTCTTTATGGAGGAATACAGAATTTCCTAAAATTAAAATGCATGTGTTATGATGAATTCTGTCCTCCAGAGGGCAGTGCAGTACAAACTCAGAGGATACAGAATGCAAAAAAAAAAAAAAAAAAAAAACACCCAAAACTAAACCTAAAACTCCAATGTTATCCAATTTCATTTTATTCTAGTGGTAAGGACAACTTGGCAAAGTTCTTAGGTTTTCTATAATGCCAAAACTCCTGGCTGAAGATAGAAAATATTGCCAATTATCAAATTATTTTGTCAATCAATTCAATTTCCTTAATGGAAATTGTTTTAAAAAATAGATTTATTTATAAATTGATCTTCTATTGATAGGATACAGGGCATTAGGTTTTATTTAAGAAGATGGTTGACGGTTGAAGTCCCAGAAATGGTTCTGGGACTCTGCAAGGCTTTGTTTCAGTTTGTATGAGCTCCTTAAAAAAGCATTACTTCCCTATATTCCCACACACAATAGAATACACATACTCTATTTTATGAATTTATCTTTTCCCTCCTTATGGCTCTCCAAAGTCCTTTTCAAAACTAAAAGTTAAATCTACTTACTGCAAATTATAAAAGCAAACATAATTTTTATACCCTCAAGGATAGTTCTTGCAAAACTCCTAAAACCTTTGCACTCCTGTTGGGTACTATTTAACAAATGCCAGGTAATTTTAAACTTCAAACTCTAGCCATCCAAGGTAAGGACATTAACCAAGCTCTAATACCATGCTAAAGAATTAAAATACTTGCCATATGCCTTATATTATGTTATTTTATTTAATCGTTAAAACAGTCCCATGATTGGGTATTAGTACTTTCCCATTTTATAGGTGAGGGAAATGAGTCATAAAATTAAGCAACGTGGCTGATGTTTCACAGCTATTTCCCGGAGAATTAGAAAGGAAATTCTGATCTTTCTAATGCCAAGCAGTTTTTGTTTGTTTAGCTGACACACTATGTTACATTAGTTTCAGGTGTACAACATAGTGATTCAACTCCTCTGTATATCATAATATGTTCACCAAAGTGTAGGTACAATCTGTCATCATACAACCCTATTACAATATCATTGGCTAATATTCCCTATGCTGTGCCTTTTATATCAGTGACTTATTCATTCCATAACTGGAAACCTGTATCTCTCACTCCCTTCACCCATTTTGCCCACCCCCACCCTCACCCTCCTTCCCTCTGGCAACCATCAGGTTTGGTCCCTGTATTCATAGGACTGATTCTGCTTTTTATTTATTTATTCATTTCTTTTGCTTTTCAGATTCCACATATGAGTGAAATCATATGATATTTGTCTTTCTCAGTCTGACTTATTTCACTAAGCATAATACCATCGGTTTATCCATATTATCACAAATGGCAAGATCTCATTCTTTTTTTGGATGGCTGTGTAATATTCCACTGTGTGTGTGTGTGCATGTGTGTGTGTATTTTATCCATTCATCTATGGATGGACACTTAGCATGCCTCCAAATCTCCAATATTGTAAATAATGCTGCAATAAACATAGGGGTGCATATATCTTTTCAAATAAATGTTGTGTTTTTAACCATTATTTTATTTTGTCTCTTGAGTTTGGAGTGATTAGTATTACGGTATGACTAATACTATGCTCTAGCCAACTTTTTTAAGTCCACTCAGATGAAGTTTAATGAAGATATGTCACTCAGAAGGTAATTGAGTCACATGTACCGTACCAATTTGTGTTCAGAGAAATTTGTGTTTAACAGTGATTCTCCAAGTGCCATCCCAGATCACAGCATCCTGGGAACTCATTAGAAAGACAGTTTCTCATGCCTCATTTCTTCACCAGGAAGAAAAGAAAGACTCTAAATTACAAGAAAGTCTTATTAATGGAGAAGACATCAATTTAGATCTGTATAACAAACCTTACTTTGGTATATATAATTTTCCTGGTAACCTCCAGGTTACCCATAACTGGGCCTTCCTGTTCTTCCTCTCCCAAAGTTTTCCTTTTTTGTCTAGCTGAAGACAGTATTTAAGATGATGGATTAGACTACCTCTGAAAGTTACCTTTTTTCCCCCTGGGTATCTCCCATGTGTATATGAGGTACACATGTTAATAAATATATGATCATTTTTCTTATTGCTGAACTTTTTATTACAGGGGTAAGCTAAGAAATCAGAAGGATAAAGGGAAAATTATTTTCCCTCTCCATACACTAAAATTGTCAAATATTGAGGGTAAAATAGTGAATGCCAAAACCTGGGGGTGGGGGGTGGGTGGTTACTATTCAATAAATATAAAGTTTCAGTAATGCAAGATTATTACATTGTAGAGATCTGTTCACTGTACCTATAGTTAACAGTACTGTATTATACACCTAAAATTTTGTTAAATGGGTAGATCTCATTTTAAGTGTTCTTACCACAATTCAATTTTTTTAAAAAAAGATTTTATTTATTTATTCATGAGAGACAGAGACAGAGACATAGGCAGAGAGAGAAGCAGGCTCCCTACATGGAGCCTGATGCGAGACTCAATCCCAGGACCCCGGAATCATGACCTGAGCTGAAGCAGACGTTCAACCTCTGAGCCACCCAGGCGCCCACAACTCAATCTTTTAAAAATACAAAAAAAAAAAAATATAGTCACATCAAATAAATGCAGTTTGTACCTTGCTTGAATTTTGATTCAAACTAGCCTCCTTGAGAAGATAATTTGGAGATAACCAGGAAAGATTGAAAAGGGACTGAATATTAAATAATAAGAAATTATTACTATGATAATGATATTATTGTTCTATTTTTAAAGATTTTATGTATTCATGAGAGACACAGAGAGAGAGGCAGAGAAATAGGCAGAGGGAGAAGCAGGCTCCTCGTAGGGAGCCTGATGCAGAACTCGATCCCAGGACGCTGGGATCATGCCCTGAGCCAAAGGCAGACACTCAACAGCTGAGCCACCCAGGCATCCCAATTGTTCTTTTTTTTTAACTTTTAAATCTTTATCTGTTAAAGATTCATACTCAAGTACTTATAAATGAAATAATAGTATACGGGATTTGGCTTAAAATACTCTATTCAAACTATAAAGAGAGATAAAATAACGATGTTGATCATTTTTGAGGCTGAGTGATAGGTATGTGGATTTTTATTATCTATTTTTGAATGTTTGAAAATTTCCATAATTAAAGATTAAACCAAAGAAATAAACAAAGACCTCTGCTTGTCAGAACTCTTTGTTAACACTGCAGACTTACTGAAGAATGAGCTATATGTATGAAATTCATCAACAAAATGTTTTCAGTATAATATATCATTCCTAATGTCTAGTGAATTCAAATAATATGAAGGTGCAGTTGATTCAAAACTTGTAAACTCATCTTTGTTCACAAGACAATGGAAATGACCAAAATACATGGAGTTGGCTTTAGTAATAGTTTATTCCAAGTCACACTATTTGAGAATCTTGATGAGAAAGACTATTGAGTTCAAAGTTAGAAGCCATTATTATCACAGGCAGTCTGCTTCTTCTCTGAAGAAGAAGAAAAAGAGGAAGAGGAGAAAAAAGGAAAAAAAATTGGCATTATAAAGCAATCTGTTCATGTCCCAAGCCATTTACCTGGCTGTTTGCATTGCTTGTCAGAAGAGCATTTGTATATTTCCACCATGGCATGAGGGGCAGGCCACCCACCTGGTGCTAGTGACAGTAAACCCCTGGTTATTGGTCTTCTATAGCTAATATCTTTTTAGCTTTTATCAACTTGGAACTTGGAGAAGCCAGAATATCCAGTCTCAGTGTCTCAGCCATCTAGTCCCTTATGGGGACATACCCTCTTCCAATTCAGAACTGAGAGTACAAAAGGTTGATTTGCATGTTATCATAAATAACTTAGCTAAGACATTAATATGTTTACTGATCTGCTTCAGCTTCCTTATATAAGCCAGACTTTAAAGATTTGAAACTAATTCTACGTACGCAAAAATTATTATTCTTTATTGTTTCTGGTCAGCCCGGGTGGCTCAGTGGTTTAGCGCCACCATCAGCTCAGGGCCTGATCCTGGAGACCCGGGATTGAGTCCCACGTCAGGCTCCCTGCATGGAGCCTGCTTCTCCCTCTGCCTGTGTCTCTGCCTCTCTCTCTCGCTGTGTCTCTCATAAATAAATAAATAAATAAATAAATAAATAAATAAATAAATATTTTTAAAAAATTATTATTGTTTCTGTTTGCTTGACAGTTGCTTTTGGTGGGATGAATGCTAATAGATATTGTCCAAGATAATATTACTTTAAATTTGATTCCATGCTTTACTAAGCCTTTTTAAAATAAATATCCATGTGCATTGCTTCTATGAATTTGACTACTATAGATATATCATAGCCATGGAATCGTGCAGTATTTACTTTTCTGTGGCTGGCTTATTTCACTTAACATAGTGTCCTCCAGGATCATCCATACTGCAAGTGGCAAGATTTATTTCTATTTTAAGTCTGAACAATGTTGCATTCCAAGTATATATCCCATGTTATTTCTCCATTCTTCTGTTGGTAGATGAATGGTTTGTTTCCATAAGTGGCTACTGTGGCTATGCTGCAGTAAACATGGCAATGCAAGACATCTCTAGACATGGGGTGGGAGGGGTTAGGAAGTTGTTCAATGGAGTAAATTTTCAATTATGGTAGATGAAAAACTTCTAGAGGTCTCTGTACTACATAATGACTATAGTTAACAATATAATATTAAATACTTCAAAATTTGTTAAGAGGTTAGGTCTCATGTTAAGTATTCTTACCATTGGAAAAAAAACACAAGCAAAACATTCTTTGGAACATGCTGGATATGTTTATTAATTTGAGTATACTGGTATCATGGACGTTTGCCTATGTCCAAACTCATCAATGTCTGCATGTTAAATCTGTGCAGTTTTTAATACATCAATTATACCTCAATAAAACTGCTTTTAAAAATGGCTGCTCTAGAAAATAAAATAAAAGTTAAATTAAATTTTTTTTTTTTGTGATCATTTTCTTTTTTCTTTTTTTTTTTTTTTTTTTTATTGGTGTTCAATTTACTAACATACAGAATAACACCCAGTGCCCGTCACCCATTCACTCCCACCCCCCGCCCTCCTCCCCTTCTACCACCCCTAGTTCGTTTCCCAGAGTTAGCAGTCTTTACGTTCTGTCTCCCTTTCTGATATTTCCCACACATTTCTTCTCCCTTCCCTTATTTTCCCTTTCACTATTATTTATATTCCCCAAATGAATGAGAACATATAATGTTTGTCCTTCTCCGACTGACTTACTTCACTCAGCATAATACCCTCCAGTTCCATCCACGTTGAAGCAAATGGTGGGTATTTGTCATTTCTAATAGCTGAGTAATATTCCATTGTATACATAAACCACATCTTCTTTATCCATTCATCTTTCGTTGGACACCGAGGCTCCTTCCACAGTTTGGCTATCGTGGCCATTGCTGCTAGAAACATCGGGGTGCAGGTGTCCCAGCGTTTCATTGCATTTGTATCTTTGGGGTAAATCCCCAACAGTGCAATTGCTGGGTCGTAGGGCAGGTATATTTTTAACTGTTTGAGGAACCTCCACACAGTTTTCCACAGTGGCTGCACCAGTTCACATTCCCACCAACAGTGTAAGAGGGTTCCCTTTTCTCCACATCCTCTCCAACATTTGTTGTTTCCTGCCTTGTTAATTTTTCCCATTCTCACTGGTGTGAGGTGGTATCTCATTGTGGTTTTGATTCGTATTTCCCTGATGGCAAGTGATGCAGAGCATTTTCTCATGTGCATGTTGGCCATGTCTATGTCTTCTTCTGTGAGATTTCTGTTCATGTCTTTTGCCCATTTCATGATTGGATTGTTTGTTTCTTTGGTGTTGAGTTTAATAAGTTCTTTATAGATCTTGGAAACTAGCCCTTTATCTGATATGTCATTTGCAAATATCTTCTCCCATTCTGTAGGTTGTCTTTGAGTTTTGTTGACTGTATCCTTTGCTGTGCAAAAGCTTCTTATCTTGATGAAGTCCCAATAGTTCATTTTTGCTTTTGTTTCTTTTGCCTTCGTGGATGTATCTTGCAAGAAGTTACTATGGCCGAGTTCAAAAAGGGTGTTGCCTGTGTTCTTCTCTAGGATTTTGATGGAATCTTGTCTCACATTTAGATCTTTCATCCATTTTGAGTTTATCTTTGTGTATGGTGAAAGAGAGTGGTCTAGTTTCATTCTTCTGCATGTGGATGTCCAATTTTCCCAGCACCATTTATTGAAGAGACTGTCTTTCTTCCAATGGATAGTCTTTCCTCCTTTATCGAATATTAGTTGCCCATAAAGTTCAGGGTCCACTTCTGGATTCTCTATTCTGTTCCACTGATCTATGTGTCTGTTTTTGTGCCAGTACCACACTGTCTTGATGACCACAGCTTTGTAGTACAACCTGAAATCTGGCATTTTGATGCCCCCAGATATGGTTTTCTTTTTTAAAATTCCCCTGGCTATTCGGGGTCTTTTCTGATTCCACACAAATCTTAAAATAATTTGTTCTAACTCTCTGAAGAAAGTCCATGGTATTTTGATAGGGATTGCATTAAACGTGTATATTGCCCTGGGTAACATTGACATTTTCACAATATTAATTCTGCCAATCCATGAGCATGGAATATTTTTCCATCTCTTTGTGTCTTCCTCAATTTCTTTCAGAAGTGTTCTATAGTTTTGAGGGTATAGATCCTTTACATCTTTGGTGAGGTTTATTCCTAGGTATCTTATGCTTTTGGGTGCAATTGTAAATGGGATTGACTCCTTAATTTCTCTTTCTTCAGTCTCATTGTTAGTGTATAGAAATGCCACTGACTTCTGGGCATTGATTTTGTATCCTGCCACGCTACCGAATTGCTGTATGAGTTCTAGCAATCTTGGGGTGGAGACTTTTGGGTTTTCTATGTAGAGTATCATGTCATCGGCGAAGAGGGAGAGTTTGACTTCTTCTTTGCCAATTTGAATGCCTTTAATGTCTTTTTGTTGTCTGATTGCTGAGGCTAGGACTTCCAGTACTATGTTGAATAGCAGTGGTGAGAGTGGACATCCCTGTCTTGTTCCTGATCTTAGAGGAAAGGCTCCCAGTGCTTCCCCATTGAGAATGATATTTGCTGTGGGCTTTTCATAGATGGCTTTTAAGATGTCGAGGAATGTTCCCTCTATCCCTACACTCTGAAGAGTTTTGATCAGGAATGGATGCTGTATTTTGTCAAATGCTTTCTCTGCATCCAATGAGAGGATCATATGGTTCTTGGTTTTTCTCTTGCTGATATGATGAATCACATTGATTGTTTTACGGGTGTTGAACCAGCCTTGTGTCCCAGGGATAAATCCTACTTGGTCATGGTGAATAATTTTCTTAATGTACTGTTGGATCCTATTGGCCAGTATCTTGTTGAGAATTTTTGCATCCATGTTCATCAGGGATATTGGTCTGTAATTCTCCTTTTTGGCGGGGTCTTTGTCTGGCTTTGGAATTAAGGTGATGCTGGCTTCATAGAACGAATTTGGAAGTACTCCATCTCTTTCTATCTTTCCAAACAGCTTTAGGAGAATAGGTATGATTTCTTCTTTAAACGTTTGATAAAATTCTCCTGGGAAGCCATCTGGCCCTGGACTCTTGTGTCTTGGGAGGTTTTTGATGACTGCTTCAATTTCCTCCCTGGTTATTGGCCTGTTCAGGTTTTCTATTTCTTCCTGTTCCAATTTTGGTAGTTTGTGGCTTTCCAGGAATGCGTCCATTTCTTCTAGATTGCCTAATTTATTGGCGTATAGCTGTTCATAATATGTTTTTAAAATCGTTTGTATTTCCTTGGTGTTGGTAGTGATCTCTCCTTTCTCATTCATGATTTTATTAATTTGAGTCTTCTCTCTCTTCTTTTTAATAAGGCTGGCTAATGGTTTATCTATCTTATTAATTCTTTCAAAGAACCAACTCCTGGTTCTGTTGATCTGTTCCACAGTTCTTCTGGTCTCGATTTCGTTGAGTTCTGCTCGAATCTTTATTAGCTCCCTTCTTCTCTTGGGTGTAGGATCTATTTGCTGTTTTTTCTCTAGCTCCTTTATGTGTAAGGTTAGCTTTTGTATTTGAGTTCTTTCCAGTTTTTGAATGGATGCTTGTATTGCGATGTATTTCCCCCTTAGGACTGCTTTTGCTGCATCCCAAAGATTTTGAACGGTTGTATCTTCATTCTCATTAGTTTCCATGAATCTTTTTAATTCTTCCTTAATTTCCTGGTTGACCCTTTTATCTTTTAGCAGGATGGTCCTTAACCTCCATGTGTTTGAGGTCCTTCCAGACTTCTTGTTGTGATTTAGTTCTAATTTCAAGGCATTATGGTCCGAGAATATGCAGGGGACAATCCCAATCTTTTGGTATCGGTTCAGACCCGATTTGTGACCCAATATGTGGTCTATTCTGGAGAAAGTTCCATGTGCGCTTGAGAAGAATGTGTATTCAGTTGAGTTTGGATGTAAAGTTCTGTAGATATCTGTGAAATCCATCTGGTCCAGTGTATCATTTAAAGCTCTCGTTTCTTTGGAGATGTTTTGCTTAGAAGACCTATCGAGTATAGAAAGAGCTAGATTGAAGTCACCAAGTATAAGTGTATTATTATCTAAGTATTTCTTCACTTTGGTTAATAATTGATTTATATATTTGGCAGCTCCCACATTCGGAGCATATATATTGAGGATTGTTAAGTCCTCTTGTTGAATAGATCCTTTAAGTATGATATAGTGTCCCTCTTCATCTCTCACTACAGTCTTTGGGGTAAATTTTAGTTTATCTGATATAAGGATGGCTACCCCTGCTTTCTTTTGAGGACCATTCGAATGGTAAATGGTTCTCCAACCTTTTATTTTCAGGCTGTAGGTGTCCTTCTGTCTAAAATGAGTCTCTTGTAGACAGCAAATAGATGGGTCCTGCTTTTTTATCCAGTCTGAAACCCTGCGCCTTTTGATGGGGTCATTAAGCCCGTTCACGTTCAGAGTTACTATTGAGAGATATGAGTTTAGTGTCATCATGATATCTATTCAGTCTTTGTTTTTGTGGACTGTTCCACTGAACTTCTTCTTAAAGGGGAATTTTAAGAGGCCCCCTTAAAATTTCTTGCAGAGCTGGTTTGGAGGTCACATATTCTTTTAGTTGCTGCCTGTCTTGGAAGCTCTTTATCTCTCCTTCCATTTTGAATGAGAGCCTTGCTGGATAAAGTATTCTTGGTTGCATGTTCTTTTCATTTAGGACCCTGAATATATCCTGCCAGCCCTTTCTGGCCTGCCAGGTCTCTGTGGAGAGGTCTGCTGTTACCCTAATACTCCTCCCCATAAAAGTCAGGGATTTCTTGTCTCTTGCTGCTTTAAGGATCTTCTCCTTATCTTTGGAATTTGCAAGCTTCACAATTAAATGTCGAGGTGTTGAACGGTTTTTATTGATTTTAGGGGGGGATCTCTCTATTTCCTGGATCTGAATGCCTGTTTCCCTTCCCAGATTAGGAAAGTTTTCAGCTAGAATTTGTTCAAATACATATTCTGGCCCTCTGACCCTTTCGGCGCCCTCGGGAACCCCAATTAAACGTAGGTTTTTCTTCCTCAGGCTGTCGTTTATTTCCCTTAATCTATCTTCATGGTCTTTTAATTGTTTGTCTCTTTTTTCCTCAGTTTCCCTCTTTGCTGTCAACTTGTCTTCTAGGTCACTCACTCGTTCTTCCACCTCGTTAACCCTCGTCGTTAGGACTTCTAGTTTGGATTGCATCTCATTCAATTGGTTTTTAATTTCTGCCTGATTAGCTCTAAATTCTGCAGTCATGAAGTCTCTTGAGTCCTTTATACTTTTTTCTAGAGCCACCAGTAGCTGTATAATAGTGCTTCTGAATTGGCTTTCTGACATTGAATTGTAATCCAGATTTTGTAACTCTGTGGGAGAGAGGACTGTTTCTGATTCTTTCTTTTGAGGTGAGGTTTTCCTTCTAGTCATTTTGCTCAGTGCAGAGTGGCCAAAAGCAAGTTGTATTGGGAAAAAGAGAAAAAGAGAGGAGAGAAAGAAGGAAAGAAAAGAGAAAGAGAAAAAAAAAGGGAAGAAAAAGAAAAAAAAACGAAAAAAAAAAAAAAAAGAAGAAAAAGAGAAAGAAAAAGAAAGGAGAAAAAAAGGGGGTGGGGGAAGGAAACAAATCAAAAAGCAAAACAAAACAAAAACAAAAACAAAAACAAAAACAAAAACAAACAAACAAAAAAAGAACCACCGGGGAGTATCTTCTGATTCTGTGTTCTTTAAGTCCCTTGGCTTCTCCTGGAAGTTGTCAGTCTAGCTGGTGTTCTGGGGGAGGGGCCTGTTGTGCTGATTTTCAGGTGTTAGCAGTTGGGGGAGCTGCTGTGCCCCTGCCTGGTGCAGGGCTCGGTGGGGGTTGTTTACCCCGTGAGGCCGCAGGAGGAACAGCCCCAGTGCGGGGCAGCTCTGGAAACCTGGATTCAGCTCCGGCAGGAACTCCGTCTGCAGGGCCTGGAGGCTCCGGGCGGGGCCGCTGATCTGCTCAGCTGGGGCAGGAGCGTCCTCGCTGTCCTGGGCCCTCCCGGCCTCTGCCTGTCCCGGGGGAGGCGGGATCCTGGGCTGTGTCCCGGCGCCCTGTGCTCCGGAGCCTGCGCTGGTGGATTCGCGCTCCCGGGCCGCGCAGCCCCCTCCGCGGAGCTGCCGCCCGAGCCCCTCCGAGCTGCTCCCGGGGCCCCGCAGCCCCCTCCGCGGAGCCGCCCCAGAGCCCCCCGAGCTGCTCCGGGTCCCGCCGGGTCCCGCCGTGCGCGCTGCAGCCCTTAGGGAGCTCGGCGCACTCTCCCGGCGCGCAGTTGCTCTGTTACTGTCCCCGGGAGCCCGAGGGCATCCCCGCCCTTCTGGGTCCTGCTCCAATTCTTGGGAGCCCCTTTCCCCCGGGAAGGTCGGTGCAGCTCCTGCGTCTCCGGGACGGGGCTCTCCTGTCCTGGGGACACTCGCCCCGGCCTCAGCCCGGCTCCTCGCGGGGCCCCTCCCCCTTGGAGGCCTTTGTTTCTTTACTTCTTTTTCCCCGTCTTCCTACCTTGATAGATGCGCGAACTCTTCTCACTGTAGCATTCCAGCTGGTCTCTCTTTGAATCTCAGGCCGAATTCATAGATTTTCAGGATAATTTGAAGGTTTTCTAGGTAGTTTGGTGGAGACAGGTGATTTGGAGACCCTACTCCTCCGCCATCTTGCTCCTCCCCTAAATTAAATTAAAATAAAATAAAAACCCATAGGTTTATTTCTTTGCCAATTCAATTCAGTGGTACTGCACTGAGTACCTCATACATGCCAAACTTGGTACGAGGTGAATAGAAATACAAAGATCATTAAGATATAATCTCTCCCTTGAGAAACTTATAATTCATCTTCTTGGGATCAGATTGATGCTGGGACATGTTAGAAAATGGCCCTGTAAATGTGGGGGAAGAAAAATTTTACTCTCCCCTTCAATGTTCTCTCGCTGGTCTAAGACTCAATTGGCATGAAACAGATTAAGAGAGAAAAGGAAGCTTATTTATGTGTGTATGGAGGCCCAATAAAAAAATTGAGACCCAAGAAATTACTAAAGCATGAAGTTTTCAGACACATTAGAGAAAGAAAATAATTCTATGAGGCATTGACAAGGACAAATACAACTTACGTTTAGGAGCTTCAATTAGTAAGGAATTCTCAACAGAATTTGGACTGGCATAGTACATCAGGAAAAGTAACAAGGTTTGCTTTTATAGGCTTCTTTGGCCCTGTATTCCTACCTCTGAGGATAAGGATGACTGTCTACCTCCCGGTACAGGGTGGGTAATTTTCACAGGTAAGATTGATTTCTTGCTTTCTGGAGACAAAGGAGGATCAAAGTGTCTATTTTGCATTGGCTGTTTCTTAAGTAATCTTAATTCAAAATAAGATTAAAATATCGAGATTAAAAATATATAAGATTAAATATGCCAAGTTGGCATATTTGGGGGCTGCTTGCCCTGAGCCCCAACATAAATAAATAAATAACTGTAGTGGAATACAATAAGTACATCCCAGGAATAGTGCAGATAATAAGTAAATAAACAACACTTAGAAGTATCAGTGCATGATGAGGGCCCTATGGCCTTTGACAAATGAGGTAAAAATAACAAACATCCCAAAGCTTAAGAAGGCATATGTTATTTCCATAAATACATTTGAATAAAAAGTTACAGCTGTAATGTATAATATGGTAGCCACTGGCCACGTGTTTACTTAAATTTCAATTAATTAAAATTACATTTAAAAGATCAGTTTCTTTGTCACTTGCTCTATTTGAAGTCCTTAATAGCTCTATGTGTTTACTGGTTACTGTATTGAAGGGCAAAGGGCATTACCATCATTGTACAAAGTTCTAGTGGACTGCACTAATTTACAGTGCAAAGATTTATAACCTCAGACTCTAATGTGCATGAGAATTACCTGGGTATCTTGTACAAATGTTAATTCTAATTAAGAAGGTCTGGGGTGGGACCTGAGATTCTGAATTGCTAACAAGCTACTGGATGACACTGATGCTGCTGGTCTATAGACCATACTTTGAGTAGCAAGGATCTATATTATTCCATGAACACTAACAAAAAGTAATGTGTCAAAGGGACCTTTTTAACCCTCCTTTGCTCTGAAGGAATATTTCTTTTAATAGATACATGGAAAAACTTAGATGATTATTATGCTCTTAATAGAAAGAGTTTTTCTTCTAAAATATTTGAGGTTATATGTTATAATTCAATCCTATCCATAATAAGGTATGCAAGTCCCTACATGTAAAAAACTTCAGTTCTGAAACATAAAATGTAACAAAAATATCTATGCTTTAACTATACACAACCATATCCCTCCCTCCCTGATTCTTGGTGTTCATGAATTTATTTTAAAAAAAAGTCATTTTTAAATTAAATTAAATTGGAATTTATTTACTCATTAAAATTTTAAGACACTTAACTACTGCTCTAATAATGCCACATTCACTTTTCTCATTTGATTATTTCATTTCTTTTTTCCTTCAGATATAGATATTTTAAAATTTAAATTCAATTAATTAACATGTAATGTATTATTAGTTTCCTTCAGATAGAGGTTAGTGATTCATAAGTCTTATATAATACCCAGTGCTTGGGACACCTGGGTGGCTCAGTGGTTGAGCGTCTGCCTTCAGCTCAGGGCATGATCCTGGAGTCCCAGGACGAGTCCCACATCAGGCTCCCTTGCATGGAGCCTGCTTCTCCCTCTGCCTATGACTCTGCCTATGACTCTGCCTACCCCCCACCCCCGTCTCTCATTAATAAATAAAATCTTAAATAAAAATACCCAGTGCTCATTACATCACATGCCCTCCTTAATGCCCATAACCCGGTTACCCCATCCCCTGCCAACCTCCCCTCTAGTAATCCTCAGTTTGCTTCCTATGGTTAAGAGTCTTATGGTTTGTCTCTCTCTGATTATGTCTTCTTTTATTTTCCTCTATGCTCCTCTGTTTTGTTTCTTAATTTTACAGATGACTGAAACCATCTGATAATTGTCTTTCTCTGATTGAGTTATTTCACTTAACATTATACCCTCTAGTCCCATCTTCCATCTACATCATTGCAAATGGCAAGATTTCATTTTTGATGGCTGAGTAGTATTCCACTGTGTGTGTGTGTATATGTACAGTGTGTGTGTGTGTGTGTGTGTGCGTGTGCATGTGATATCACATCTTCTTTATCCATTCCTCTGTCTATGGACATCTGGGCTCTTTCCATACTTTGGCTATTGTAGACATTGCTGCTATAAGCACTGGGGTGCAGGTGCCCCTTGGGATCACATCACTACATTTGTATCCTTTGAGTAAATACCTAGTACTGCAATTGCTGGGTCACAGGGTAGCTCGATTTTCAACTTTTGGAGGCACCTCCATACTGTTTTCCAGAGTAACTCTACTAGCTTGCATTCCCATCAACAGTGTAAGAGGGTCCCCCTTTCTCCACATACTTGCCAACATTGGTTGTTTCCTGACTTGTTAGTTTTAGCCATTCTGACTGGTGTGAGGTGGTATCTCATGGTGGTTTTGATTTGTATTTCCCTGATGCCAAGTGATGTTGAGCACTTTTTCACGTGTCTGTTGGCCATTTGTATGTCTTCTTTGGGGAAATGTCTGTTCATGCCTTCTGCCCATTTCTTGACTGAATTAATTGTTTTTTGGATGCTGAGTTTGATAAGTTCTTTATAGGTTTTGGATAGTAATCCTATATCAGATATGTTATATCTTCTCCCATTCCATAGATTGCCTTTTAGTTTTGTCGATTGCTTCCTTTGCTGTGAAGAAGCTTTTTATCTTGATGAAGCCCCAATAAGTTCATTTTTGCTTTTGTTTCCCCTGCCTTTGGAGACACGTCTAGCCAGAAGTTGCTGTGGCCAAGGTTGAAGAGGTTGCTGCTTGTGTTTCCCTCCACAATTTGAGGGATTTCTGTCTTACATTTAAGTCTTTCATCTATTTGAGTTTATTTTTGTGTATGGTGTTAAGAAAATGGTCCAGGTTCATTCTTCTACCTGTGACTGTCCAGTTTTCCCAACACCATTTGAAGAGACTGTCTTTTTTTCCACTGGATATTCTTTCCTGCTTTGTTGAAGATTCGTTGACCATAGAGTTGAGGGTCCATTTCTGGGTTCTCTATTCTGTTCCATTGATCTACGTGTGTTTTTGTGCCAGTACCATGCTGTCTTGAAGATTACAGCTTTGTAATAGAGCTTAAAGTCTGGAATTGTGATGCTACTGGCTTTGGTTTCTTTTTCAACATTCCTCTGTCTATTTGGGTCTTTTCTAGTTCCATACAAATTTTAGGATTATTTGTTCCAGCTCTGTGAAAAATGTCGATGGTATTTTGATAGGGATTGCACTGAATGTATAGATTACTCTGAGAAGCATAGACATTTTTACAATATTTGTTCTTCCAATCCATTAGCATGGAATGTTTTTTTATTTCTTTGTGTCTTCCTTAATTTCTTTCATTGGTGTTCTACAGTTTTGTGAGTATAGATCTTTTGCCTCTTTGGTTAAGTTCATTCCTAGGTATCCTATGATTCCTAGGTATCCTATGGCTTTTGGTGCAATTGTAAATGGGATTCACTCCTTAATTTCCCTTTCCTCTGTCTCACTGTTAGTGGGTAGAAATGCAACTGATTTCTGTGCATTGACTTTATATCCTTCCACTTTGCTAAATTCCTATATGAGTTCTAGCAATTTTGGGGTGGAGTCTTTTGGGTATTCAACATAGAGTATCTTGTCATCTGTGACGAGTGAGAAATGACTTCTTCTTTGCCTATTTGGATGCCCTTTTTTCTTTTTTGTTGTCTGATTGCTGAGGCTAGGACTTCTAGTATTATGTTGAACAACAGTGGTGAGAGTGGACATCTCTGCTGTGTTCCTGACCTTAGGAAAAAAAGCTCTGTTCTTCCCCTTTGAGAATGATGTTTGCTGTGGATTTTTTTTGTATATGGCTTTTGTGATATTGAGGTATGTTCCTTCTATCCCTTCACTATGCAAAGTTTTAAACAAGAAAGAATGCTGTATTTTGTCAAATGCTTTTTCTGCATCTATTAAGAGGATCCTATGGTTCTTGCCCTTTCTTTTATTAATGTAGTGTATCACAATGATTGATTTGTGGATGTTAAAACACACTTGCAGCACAGGAATAAATCCCATTTGGTCCTGGTGAATAATCATTTTAATGTACTATTGGATCCTATTGGTTAGTATCTTGGTGAGAATTTTGGAATCCATGTTCATCAGAGATACTGGTCTGTAATCGTCCTTTTTGGTGAGGTCTTTGGTTTTAGGATCAAGGTAGTGCTGGCTTCATAGAAAGAGTTTGGAAGTTTTCCTTCCATTTCAATTTTTTTTTAGAAATACCTTCAGGAGAATAGGTATTAGGTCTTCTTTAAACGTTTGGTAGAATTCCCCTGGAAGCCATCCAGCTCTGGACTTCTGTTTGTTGGGAGATTTTTGCTTACTGCTTCAATTTCCTTGCTGGTTATGGGTCTGTTTAGGTTTTCTATTTCTTCCTGTTTCAGTTTTGGGTAGTCTGTACATCTCTAGGAATGCATCCATATCTTCCAGATTGCCTAATTTGTTGGCATATAGTTGCTCATAATATGTTCTTACAATTGTTTATATTTCTTTGGTGTTGTTTGTGATTTCTCCTCTTTCATTTATGATTTTATTTATTTGGGTCCTTTCTCTTTTCTTTTTATAAGTCTGACCAGGGGTTTATTGATCTTATTAATTATTTCAATGAACCAGCTCCTAGTTTCATTGATCTGTTCTACTGTTCTTTTGGTTTCTATTTCATTGATTTCTGCTCTAATCTTTATTAATTCTGTTCTCCTGCTGGGCTTATGTTTTATTATCTGTTCTTTCTCCAGCTCCTTTAGTTCTAAGGTTTAGTTGTGTATTTGAGACCTTTCTTGCTTCATGAGAAAGGCTTATATTGCTATATAATTCCCTCATAGGGCTGCCTTTGCTGCATCCCAAAGATTTTGAACAGTTGTTTTCATTTTCATTTGTTTCCATGAATTTTTTAAAAACTTTTATTTATTTATGATAGTCACACACACAGAGAGAGAGAGAGAGAGAGAGAGAGGCAGAGACACAGGCAGAGGGGGAAGCAGGCTCCATGCACCGGGAGCCCAACTTGGGATTCGATCCCGGGTCTCCAGGATCGCGCCCTGGGCCAAAGACAGGCGCTAAACCACTGCGCCACCCAGGGATCCCTCCATGAATTTTTTTAATGAACTTTAATCTCCTGGTTAAGTAGGATGCACTTTAGCCGCCATGTATTTGAGTTCTTTCCAAATTTCCTCTTGTGATTGAGTTCAAGTTTCAAAGCATTGTGATCCAAAAGTATGCAGGGAATGATCCCAATCTTTTTGTACCAGGTGAGAAATAATTTGTGTGACCCAGTATGTGATCTATTGTGAGGTATTTTCCATGTGCCCTTGAGAAGAATGTGTATTCTGTTGCTTGAGGATGGAATGCTCTGAATATATCTATGAAGTCCATCTGGTTCAGTGTGTCATTCAAAGCCTTGTTTCCTTGTTCATCTTCTGCTTAGATTATCTGTCCATTGCAATGAGTGGGGTGTTAAAGTCTCCTGCTATTATTATATTATTATCAATGTGTTTTTTTAATTTTATAATTAATTGGTTTATATAATTGGCCACTCCCATGTTAGGACACAAATATTTACAATTGTTAGATGTTTTTGTTGGATAGGCCCTTTAATTATGAGATAGTGTCCTTCCTTATCTTTTATAATAGACTTTGGTTTAAAATCTACCTTGTCTGAAATAAGGATTGCTACCCCAGCTTTCTTTGGATGTCCATTAGCATGATAAATGGCTTTCCGCTCACTCACTTTCAATCTGGAGGTGTCTTTGGGTCTAAAATGAATGTTTTGCAGATAGCATATTGATGAATCTTGTTCTTTTATTCAAGTTGATACCCTGTGTCTTTTCATTGGGGGCATTTAGCCCATTTACATTCAGATTAACTATTGAAACATGAATTTAGTGCCATTGTATTACCTGTAAAGTCACTATTTCTGTATATTGTCTCTGTTATTTTCGACTCTCTCTTTGCTTAAAGGATCCTCTTTAATATTTCTTGCAGGGCTGGTTTAGTGATCACAAATTCTTTTACTTTCTGGTTTTCCTGGAAGCTTTTTATCTCTCCTATTTTGAGTGACAGCTTAGCTGGATAAAGTATTGTTGGCTGCATATTTTTCTCATTTAGTACCCGGAATATATGATGCCAGTCCTTTCTGGCCTGACAAGATAGGTCTGCTGCTAGTCTAATGTTTCCACCCTTGTAGGTTACAGACCTTTTGTCCTGGGCTGCTTTGAGGATTTTCTCTTTGTCTTTGAGATTTGCAAGTTTCACAGAGGCATTCTCTGTGCCTCCTGGACTTGAATGCCTGTTTCCTTTCCCATATTAAGGAAGTTCTCCACTATAATTTGCTTCAATATATCTTCTGCCCCTCTCTGTCTCTCTCTTTTCTCTTCTGGGATCCCAATTATTCTAATATTGTTTTGCCTTATGGTATCACTTATCTTTCGAATTCTCCCCTCTTGATCCAGTAGTTATTTCTTTTTTTCCCTCAGCATTTTTGTTATCCATAATTTTGTCTTCTATATCACTAATTTTCTCTTCTGCCTCATTTATCCTAGCAGTTAGAGCCTGCATTTTTTATTGCATCTTATTAATAGCTTTTTAAAAATTTTGACTTGATTGACATTAATTCTTTATTTCTCCAGAAAAAGGATTCTCTAATGTCTTCTATGTTTTTTTTTCAAGCCCAATTAGAAGATAATTATTATTTTGAACTCGAGTTCTGACATCTTACCTATATCCATACTGATTAGGTTCCTGGCAATCAGTACTGCTACTTGTTCTCTGTTTTGAAGTGAGTTTTTCCATCTTGTCATTCTTGCAGATAGTGGTGACTCACTTTTCTCTTTGTAGAGTTGCTGCTATTCTTTTCTTAGATCCTCGGTTGAGTTAGCAGGTGTTCAGAATGATTTGATAGCTACCTAGCTGAATTCCTGGGACCAGACAAAACTAAAGTCTCCCACCCTCCTGCCATCTTGGACCAAAAAAACTGATTTCTTCATTTCAAAGCTTTGCTTTTCTTAGTATTTTTTCTAGTTATTATAAGGGACTTCATGAAAAATAATTTAAATTTAAAATAGGGGATTCATTCTTGTTCCAAATAATAGGGCTATTATTATAATTTAGGAGAGCTTGAAGAATGAACATACTCCTAATTCCTAACAGAATGTATGCCACTTCTGTTTCTACTCCCAATTACTATCTCATTAAATTCAACTAGGAAATATCATTCCACTGTCAATTCAAAATATCCATTTTCCTAAAACAGATCAGGCATAATTTTTTTTTTATTCAGTATTTCAGTGCTGACATAGTTCTCTGGAAAACTCTTAATTGGGTTTTGATGTTGCACATTGTTTATCAGTATGGCCTCTAATCCCATGCAAAAACCAACAGAAAAAAAAAGCAACATACCAAAATAAAACAATATGAGCAAAAAGTGGGACTATTTTCATTCTTCTTTTACTTTAGAAGTGTGTAGACATTTAACTGTTCCATAATCTCTTAGAGACATTCCAGTTTCCTTAAATTGGGGCTTAATGACCTGACATTATTATTTTTATTTTTTATAAACTTTTTTTTAAGTTAAAGATTTTATTTGTTTATTCATGAGACACACACAGAGAGAGAGAGAGAGAGAGAGAGGAACAGACACAGGCAGAGGGAGAAGCAGGCTCCATGCAGGGAGCCCGATGTGGGACTCGATCCAGGGTCTCCAGGACCACACCACAGGCCAAAGGCAGCACTAAACCACTGAGCCACCTGGGCTGCCCTGACATTATTAATTTAAATAGCCCATGTAATAATATATGCCTAAGAAAAAATACTTTTACTAACCATCGAATCACAAGGAACTTAGAAAGTCATATTATGTATTTCCCATCTACTGAAATTATCCAGATTAAAAAGCCAACATAAGCAGGAAATTTGTTTCCTACTAATATGCTGAAAAGATAATCTATTAGTCACTCTTTTCAAATTGCCAATTGGCTACTTAGAATCTTCCAGTCCTATAATTTACTGATCTGGACAGAATACTATGAAGAGGAAAGAGTGAGTGTTCAGGGAAATAAAGACAATTATAGGTAGACTATAGGGAAAGTTAAGCTCAAGCCTTTAGTGAGAGAAGGGATGCTTGAGATTGTATGCAGAGACTTGCTGCTATTTGGTTAAATTTGAAACCATTCTTATCTGGTTAAGTTTGAAACCATTCTGCTCTTTGGTTTTCTTTCAGCTGTGTATATTAGGAGGACCCTGTGGACCAAACTTCCTATGTTTATATTGGCCCACTTAAAACCATGGCACGAAGAATTCTACTTCATTTGGTTCTCACTTTAATCAACGAATCCTGGACATCAGAGTATAAAAATAAGGATGAACAGTAATAATGGGAAGCAAGGCATAACAGAAGAAAGACTGGAGGTGGTGGGAAGCAAGCAAGCAAGCAAACAAATGCTCCCCGAAAAGTGTGTCTTCATAGGTGAAAAAAACTCAAAATAAATTGACTTATTAAATTAGGCTTCCTGAGCAGTCTTCTTTTTGTTCTCAGGAATGTAGAAGAGAAAGTCTGAGATTGGTAGAATTTTGCTCGTCTACCCGTGTTTGCTTGCTGTTGTTTCAATCTTTATTAATCATTTTATAAAACAGAAGTAATTCCTGAAAAAGCATAATTTTCACAATAAATGACTAATTTATGTTGTAGAGAGATGCTCTGTCAAGTTGATGGACTCACTAAAGGAGATAAGGGTTCTTTACAATAAATTGTTATCAGAAAGCAGAACAAATCAATATAAAATCTATTTGTTCATGTACTCAATAAATTCAATAAAATGCTTTCCTCCTCCTTCAGCAAATGACCTGGTTTCACAAACACATAAAATAGAACAAGTGTGGATCACCAATGAACATTTCCATTATGATCTAATAATTTTTATATTAAGAATACTTGTGAGCTACAATCTTGATAATTCAGGGATTGCAGATGTCCTTATTTTCTCTCAAGAGGATCCCTAGTAGGTTTAATAGCCGGCTCTCTTTATGCAAATGTGTGTCTGCACATACTTGATTTGAAAGGTTTCTCAAGTTTCTACCAGTTCAATAGTAGTTTTTCTACTGCTATATCAAGGTGCTACTTCAGCATTTCAGGAGTTTAATGACAAGGGAAGAGATTACTTAGAAGACAAGGAGAGCCTCTTCATAGATAAAATGAGACAGCCAAGATATTTGGCCAAGATCTTGAAGCCAAAACCTAAGTTTTTGTGAAAGATCAGAAGAGAGAAGAGTGAGTGAAAATCTTTTTATTAACAAAGGCTTTAGTGAACCCTCCCACAACTGAGTTAGATCATGTGAGAGATACCTGGCTTACACTGATTGATACGTTTGTTTTAGTTCATTTATCCCTTTTTTAAAAATTTCAATTAACCAACATATAGTACATCATTAATTTCAGATGTAATATTCAATAATTTATCAGATGCATAGAATACCCAGTACTCAGCACATCATGTGACCTCCTTAATGCTCATCATTCAATTACCCTATTCAACCTCCCACCACCCCTCCAGCAATCCTCAGTTTTTTCCCTATAGTTAAGAGACTCATGGTTTTTCTTTCTCTCTGATGACTTCCCATTCCGTTTTCCCTCCCTTCCCCTATGATACTCTGCACTGTTTCTTATATTCTACATATAAGTGAAACCATGTGATAATTGTCTTTCTCTGATTGACTTATTTTGCAGAAGACATGAACAGATATTTCTCCAAAGAAGACATACAAGTGGCCAGAGACACATGAAAAAATGCAGCACATCACTTGGAAAAGCAAATCAAAATCACAAGATACCACCTCACAGTTCATATACTCTTGCCTAAAAGACCTGGATGGTGATTTATTTTCCTTGAGTGATAATATGAATCTTGAATAGTTTTCTCAAAACAGGAAGCCCTTCCCAAATAGGAAGTATCTCTAGTCTAATTTCTAATTTCACCTACCTTAGCAAGTGAGTGTAAAGAAAATGTAATGAACATTTGTGTACAAATAATTTTACGGATATACATTTTAACCTATTAAGATAAATGTCTATAAATGGTGATGCTGGATGATATGGTAAGTACACATTTAACTTCAAAATATACTGCCAAACTGTTTTCTAAACACCATTCGCACCATTTAATTAACCCCATCATCAGTGCAGTGCTCCAATTACTCCACATCTTCAATAACATTTGTTATATTAAGTGATATTTGGCAACAGATGACTGGTTAAACACATTTTGTGTATTAATATAATGACTACTAATCAGCAACAAAAGGAAATAATCTATGGAAACAAAACAACATGGATATATCTAAAAAGCATTCTGCTATGTGAAAGAACCCAGACACAAAAGGATACACAGTACATGATTCCATATTTTTTTAAATTTTTTTAAATTTTTATTTATTTATTATAGTCAGAGAGAGAGAGGCAGAGACACAGGCAGAGGGAGAAGCAGGCTCCATGCACCGGGAGCCCGACGTGGGATTCGATCCCGGGTCTCCAGGATCGCGCCCTGGGCCAAAGGCACGTGCCAAACTGCTGCGCCACCCAGGGATCCCCTGATTCCATATTTTTAAAGCTTTAGAATAGTCAGAACTGGGACACTTGGCTGGTTCAGTCCATTAAGTGTCTTACTCTTGATTTCAGCTCAGGTCATGATCTTGGGGTTGGGGGACTGAGATCCAGCATGGAGTCTGCTTGTCCTTCTCCCTCTGCTCCTCTCTCTCTCTCTTTCTCTCTCTCTCAAATAAATAAGATATTTTTTAAAAAGACAAAGGATAGTCAGAACTAATCTAGAGTTAACAAAAAGCATATCACCATATCACTGATTGCCTGAGGCAGAAAGCATGTGGTGGAAATGGAGGGATGACTGGGAAGGGCACAAGGAAACTTGGGTTGATAAAAATATTCCATATCTTGAATGACACAATAGTTACATAGATACACACATATGCCAAAATTTATCAAACTGTATAAATTAAAAAGGGCATATTAATTTATATATATATCAATAAGGTTTTTAAAAATCTAAAGAAAATCAACTAGATCTGAAAGTTAAAGATGAGGAGAAGCCAGAAAAAAAAGATAAGTGCAAAAAAATCAAAAACAAAAAAACCTCTATCTTGTAGCAAAGTGGGCCTCAAGAACTCTTAAACTCCCTGTTCCTCAAATGTGGCATGGGGAAGGGAAACCTAAGCTGTCACTTGAAGCCAAGTCTGTCAATGTCCGTTGACAAGATGAATGTCTTAGGCTATTAAGGTAAGGAAGGCTCTAAGAAGGGTAGGAGGGAAATCTCCAAAATCAACTTCCTCTGGTTTATACAATTGCTTTGTCTGAACCTAGTGGCATTAATCTCTTCCATTGGCACTGTTTTTTTTTGTTTTCTTTGATTTTAAATATTTGCAAAGTTATGCCACTTAAATCCACAGTTTGCATTGTTTTGGTGTCCTTAACCAGTCTCTCCCATTGGTCCTGGTTTTTGTGTGCAATTTCCCAATATTTATTTTGGGATATGATAACAGATCCTTGAAAATCTCTTTGCCATTGGTATATTCAAATATCTATTTTCCCAAGGTGCCTAATAATGCAAATATAGTAGTATATATTTTTACTATGATTCAGGATGTAAAAATTAGGGCTTAAGATGAGGCACTTTACAGTTATAGTCTTGAAATCATTTTATGCTTTAGCTAGAAAATACTGACAAATGTTTAGTTGTAAATGGTTCAGTAATACTTTTTCAGAAATAACTCTTAATTGAATGTGGCATAAACATGAAGTTAAACAGATTTGTATTTATTACATCAAGACACAAGTATAAAATATTGACTATATATTGATATTTCCATCTAAAGAATACTAATTTCTGTGTCATCTGTGGTCTAGTTACTCAAAGTACATATGTGTAGGTGTATAAATATTCTCTTTGCATTTGTAAGTAATTAAATATGGACACATTTTCAACAGTTCCACTTGCCATTATTTTCCAGTATGACTGGAAAGTTACTTAAGATTAGAGAAAAACACCATTGATCTTTGTTTTACTATTTTGGATTCTCAATTTTTCCTTTCATGATACTCAGGCTTTATAAGTAATGGAGTGAAAGGAATAATTATTTTAGTTTCAAACTCACTGGATTCAGAGTTTTAAATCTAAGAATATTCAATTATTAAAACTCAGTCTTTAATAATGCTATGTACAGAAAAAATTTAAGATTTATAAAAAAAATTTTTAGCAATTCTCATTTTCCTTAAATGACATATAAACACCAAGTGATTATATTTTATTATTTATCACTTATTTGCTAAACAAGATCGTATTGCTTGCATTCTTTATTTCTAGTTCTGTTATTATTCTTGCAAAGTCAATCCAGTCTAAGACTTCAAGCAGTAAAAAAGAGAAATGGCACATGTATTTTTTCCCCTCTGCCCAAATATAACCCAATCCTGAGGACTACTTAATGTACACATTATTTAATACTTCGAGCTTCGTAGGGACATTGAAGAACAAAGGAGGAGAATATAATGACAGCATGCAACCAGAAATGAAGAAAACTCTGAGTCAGCCATCTTTGTGTAGATTAAAGAATAAGAAACTTACCACTTAGACATCTCATTCAACTACAATGAATACTCTAAGAATGTAAGAATTGAGTCAGTGCCTTGGAAGTCAGACTTCCTGAAGTTACCATTATTATTTCCTCCCAATTACCTTAAGAAAATATATCTAGATTGTGTATATTACAGTATTTATAACAGGTCAGCCAGGCAACAGTTTTGAAGTAGCTGTCATTGTCAGCAACATGTATTATCTCAGTAGGCATTCCAGCTGGCAAACCAGGACAAATATATTACATCAATGTTTTGAACAACAATCATGTAAGATATTTGTTAGAGAAGTGTGTGTGCATGCTAATAAGAGTGTTCTGGTTGGACTGTAAAGCACATCACCACAGTCTCTCCATTTATGAAGTGTGTTCTAATTTTCAGTTTGAAATACAAGAAAATTAATATATCACAATATAATTTTTGCATAATCTTCAGTATTTAATATGTCTTAAAATTAGTAGAATAGATTAAGGTTTTTGTTTGTTGTAAGTAGGCTCCATGCCCAGTGCGGAGCCCAACGTGGAGCTTTAACTCAAAACTCTGAGATCAAGACCTGAGCTGATATCAAGAGTCAGATGCTTAACCAACCAAACCACGCAGGCACCCCTAGATTAAGTTTTTTTTTTTAAGTTTTCTTCCTCCATTTAACCCATACAATTTAAGCACAAGAATAATTTTAATCAGTCTTTGCATATTTTTTATTAACTCATCCTTCTCTAATTATTATTTAGTTGAAGTTCTCTTTAAAATCGTCCTGCTCCTTATTTCTGCAGGACAGTGTCATAATGAGAGTGAAGGACACTTAGAGGACTAAGGATACAGTAATTTATAATTTATAATTTAATGTGACAAGCAGATGTTTTGTTTATTATGATGAAATTTTTTGGGAAAGGATAACTCACATTTTAAAAATATATGTATTAGTAGTGCAATTTTTAAAATTGCAAATGAATACTGTTATAACTTGTATATTCCCGAACCCTGTAGCATTAGGGAAGGGTTACTCTTCCTTTAGTACTCAACTGAAACCCCCAAGTTTCCATCTGTGTGATTGCCAGAAGTCCAATGCTCTCTCCGAGTGCTATATTTTATTATTTGTTCACATTTTAACATCATTGAAGTAGGATGTGTCCTACAGTCAATGGAATCTTGCAATCATTAATCATTGTCAGCCAGACAGCAGTTAATGATCACTGTCATTTTCATCACCCATGTGACTTTGGTAGATATTCCTAATGGCAAAACTGGCCAATGTAACATCTTAACATTCTGAACATGTCAATGTAAGAACACTTTGAGGAGGCAATAGAAGTTTTGTTTTGATACAAAATCTTTCTCAAGAGTTCCATAACAAGATGAAGAAAGCACCAGCTTCAAAACTATAATCATTGGCTGGAAAGAAAATCCCAGAATCAATAGTAGAGTCCTCTTTGAAGATATGCTGCATCACCAAGATAGTGGAAAAAACAAGGTATAGATGACTCTAAGTTCAAAAAACTGACTCAGAAGAGTCAGACTTACAAAGAAAAGAAATAAAGATATAAAGAAGCTTTATTACTACCTTACTAATTTTGTTCTCATATCTTTACACAGGTGCAAGAGTGATATGTAATAAAAATCTATGTTTAAGCCAATCTAAAAGGGCTTTTTCTTTAAGTATAAAATAAAAATCTAAGTTATAAGAAAACATCATAGGGTAGTTTAATTGGCAGTATCTTCTTCTTTGTGGCACAAAAAATAATGGTGTACCTTAAAATGTGAACATCTTAAATTCAAAGACATATAATATTTTTAGAAATTCACAGGGAGTTATTACATGCTCTGTCAATTAGTACCGACTATTCTTTGTCATCTTTCTTTTCTTTTCTAAAGATTGATTGATTGATTGATTGATTGATTTGAGGGGGGCGGCAGGTGGGACAGAGGGAGAGGGAGAGACAGCCCCAAGCAGAAACCACCCTACAAGGGGCTCAATTTTACTACCCTGATATCAGGACCTGAGCAGAAACAAGAGTCAAGAGTTGGATGCTTAACCAACTGTGCCACCCAGGGACCTCACCTGCCATCTTCCTAATGGTGTTAGCCCTCACATACATCGTAGGCTGCTTCTCAAGGAATGTGCCTCCTCTAATGATACTTTGTCTTATGGGACACCAAAAACAGTGTTGATGTCTAGCCATGGCATTAAAAACTTTTATTGGAATCTTGTGAATATGAGGAAAAATGTAATGCCATACAAGAAATTTCAATCTGGAGTATTTTGATAGCATTGTGTTTAGAGTCACTTGCCCTGATTCTCTATAGAGAGGTCCTTCCTAGATATCTTATGAGATCTTCCTTCTTCCCTTTGTTGCAAGAAACAGCTTGCTTCACTAAATATGTTTAGCCATTATTGAAGCCTCATTGATGCTTAAAACACTTGTTGAGTTCAAAATAAGGGTAGCCTATATCACATTATTATGGGGAGTAATTAATTTGCTTATTGGCTAAAATTTATCCCTTCTAGAATATTTGTTTTTCTTTTTCATGACTAAAAAGACTATTAAAATGTGAGGTGTGTGCTTTCCAAAATGAAAGAACATTATTGTCCTAGAGATAAAATTCTGCTTCTACTAAAACAAGAGAGAAAAATATGAGGCAGCTTGTAAAAATAGCAGCTTGTTCCTGATACATAAAAAATTCTCTGGAAAAAAACATAACCAGAGGAAAAAAAATTTTAGAAACCTGATGACTTGACTTTGTTAATATATTTTCACTAAAAGCTAAATCACACAAATGGATGGATATTAAGAGATACTGATATCTTCTGAAAATGCAAGTGCATGAAACAGACTTATAAATGGGAATTGGTGAGACTTAAACACAAATTCTGCTTCCAAAGTCTTCAGAATGAAATAAATCAAGGTTGGTTAGTATTGTGAAATAAATAAAAATTATTCAACATGATTGATAAATAATGTAAATGAAAAAATATGAGCTACAAAGCAGCAGTTCAGCGTATCAAGCTTTAGAGATATAAGCTTCACCCAAGGAACTTGGTAAAAACTAGAGTACTAGATCCTACTCCATAATTATTTTGAGTTAGTAGGTCCACAGAAGGTCTGGAAATTTGCATATTTTGCTTACAAGAATATCAGGTGATTCTGATGCAAATAGTGCAAGGTATTACATTAAAGGGAAAAAAACCCTGCTATAAAACCTATGTCTCAAATAAGGAAAAAAATCCGGTAACATGTTAATAATAGCATGCCACAAATGGTATGATTAATTCGCCTGGATAGCTGAATACAACAATTAGCAGATTTATGATAAAAAATAATTTAAAACAATTTAGGCATCTAATGGACAAATTATTTATTAATATTTAGTGATCTTCAGAGAGAAAAAATCTTAGTATAATAATTAATAATTTAATTGCATTACTTGGGAAAATGTCAGTTATTGAAAGTATATGTAGACAGAACATCAATCTTGGTCATATAACTAAATTCAGTGTTCAGTGGAAATTCTGTAAATATTATCATTATATAACTAAAACATTGTCAATTGACTTTTCAAAGTTCCCAGGTCATGTTTAATGCATAAAGATACCGTCATTAACATATATAGTGTGTTCTGAGCAATGAAATTTTTTAACATTGAAAGGTGTGTGTGTTCTAATAAAAAGATGTTAAGAATTTTATTTTTATTTTTTTATTATTTTTATTTTTATTTTATTTATCTTTTTATTCACTAATGTAATAAATAAGACAAATATTGTTAATTTTGTCAATTAAAAGAGTAAATTACACTATTTTATTCAAAATTATATTTAAAACTTAAACTTAAAACTTTATGTTCCCAGTTCTGCATCAATATCAGGTTTCCATATTTATTTATATTTATTTATTTATTCATCAGGCATTAATTGAGCCCCTTCTATGTGCAAGGTGCTATGTTAGAATCTATAATAAATAAAATGTCCTTGCCTATAATATAAAAGAAAATTTTTGACATATAGAATAGACATTATGCTTGGCTGCTATAGTTTCTTTTTCTTATTCTCCTGCATGTAAGAAATATAATTTTTAGAACATGAATATGAAATCAGCTATCAATTAATATTTTAGACTCTCCATTACTTTAGCTGTAAAACTGGAAAAAATATTACCTACCACATAAGGTTGTTGAGATATGAGAAAAATGAAGTAACGCATGTGGCTCATAGTAGGTACTATTGTTACTGTTACTATGTTGACTATTATTACTTTTAGTGTTCACAGAATATTTTGTGTTTTTAAATGCCAGGATAATAGGACTGTAGTCTTTTCTGGAGGAAATGTGTTCAGTCCCCGGAAAATTATTCTTAGATTTCAAGAGGGTCAGCACAAAGTGGATTAATGAGTTGAGACATGAACAGACTTCTAAAGTACAGTCTTTAAAAGAGAAATCTTGACATGTGCATTGAATTGTGTCACTGTGAAAAATGGCACAGCATCAAAATAAGTTCATTGCCCCTGGGTTCATCAGTTTAGTTTAGCATTAACCTAACTTAGGGTGTTAATTTCTCTGTGCTGAGCCACTATATTAAACTTCTAACCAATATGCATTTCATAACACGGCGTCTTAAATAAATTACTCAGATTTCTGACTGATGGATATAGTATGCCCTGATTTAAATGCAAGAAGTAATTTCTGAGTGCCAGCTTTGTTTGATAGCATCACTTTTATATAGCAGGGGAAATCAGGTAGTTTATAAATAAAAGCTTTGTCCTCATTTCTTAAGAGACAGAATTGAAAGACCACTAATTCCAAGCCAATATCAATGTTTTGGGAGATAACTATTGGGAACTGTTGTATATAATTATTTAAGCTCTCATATTAGATTCTTATTAAGGACAGTCCAGGTGTTTGTTGTTTCCCAAATGTAACACTGCTTAATGGAAATCTATTTCTTCTTCTAATTTTTTGAACTTTTAGTTCCAGTACAGTTAACACAGTGTTATATTAGTTTCAGGTGTACACTGTAATGATTCAACAATTCTATGCATTACTCAGTTCTCAAGATAAGTGAACTCTTAATCCCCTTCACCTATTTCACTCATCCCCCCCCCCCAATAGCTCTCTATTTCTACAGCATTTCTTTTTGAGGTACGTAAGTATACAAGTAGTAAAGACATTCAAATGTTGGAAGACCTTGAAAACATTGCTCATGACAGTCCTGTCAGTTTCTACTATTATATATATATAATACATACAAATGTATATTACATATACTATAAAAAAGGTTTAGTATTACAAACTTAGGTTTTGATAAAACTTTTTTTTAAGATTTATTTATTTTAGAGAGCAAGCACAGGGGTGAGGGGCAGAGGGAGATGGAGAGAGAATCTCAAGCAGACTCTCCACTGAGCACCACATGGGGTTCGATTCCATAACCCTATGGTCATGACCTGAGCTGAAATCAAGAGTCAGATGCACAACCGACTGAGCCATTCAGGCACCCCAGCAACATGCTTTATATTTTTTAAAAGTATTATCAGGGGTGCCTGGGTGGTGTAGTTGGTTCAGTGTCCAACACTTGGTTTTGGCTCAGGTAGTGATCAGGGTCCTGGGATCAAGCCCCAAGTTGGGCTCTGGACGCAGTGCAAAGTTGACTTGAGATTCTCTCCCACTTTCCCTCTACTACTCCCACTCATGCTCTTTCTCTCTTTCTAAAATAAATACATAAATCTTAAAAAAAAGTTTTATCAAAACTTAGGTTTGTAATACTAAAACTTTTTTTGCCAACTATTTTTGTCCTCCTGAAAACCTTTAATGTTCCGTGTGTGCCGCAAATATTTACTCCATATTTGCAATATTGAAGACGGAATCTAGTTCTCTTTCACTTTCTTTTAGTCTCTTTCACTTTCTGTTGCTTTTTTTGTCATTTTGTATGTTAAAAAAAACTTAACAAGACCCATTTCTCAACTGAATCCATTACATTTTCTAGGACTGCGGCAATATTAGTTTTTAAACAAAAGCATTGATTAAGTAAATAGTTAAAATATCTAATACAAAATATGTTGTCCCAGATAGTACATTAAAGATCAGTTTCTAAATAAACAACTGAAGTGCTTTGGAAGACCGGAAAAAAACAGCACTATTTACCTTCTAGGGGAAATATCTAATTGCTGCTGTAGAAAACACTGAATGTTTCCAAAAAAATCGAAGTTTGAGATCAGAGTTAACTTCAAACACAGTTAACTTCAAACAGCAACTCTTTGCTCTATGATTATTGCTGGGGTTAAAAAAAGTTCACAGGAAATCAAACTGAAGCAAACAATAAAGAGGGAGTCTCTAATCTTAGAAATTATATTTTCAATGTTCTTTAAAAAGCTTAAGCAATGTGATATTTTCAATATTTTTTCCTCCTTCAAGAATTCTCGAGATGAGCATTTCCAAGTATCTTATAGTAACACTAATGCTATAGATTTTTGAATTCTTGCCTTGATAAAATAAAAATGGAAATTGAAAAATTGATTGATAAACTCTGTATCTGCTGAGTTACATTCTTTTGTTTTATTTTCATTTACTTAACATATAGCATATGATTAGCTTCAGAGGTAGATTTCAGTGATTCATCAGTTGCATATAACACCCAGTGCTCATTTCACCACGTGCTCTCTTTAATGCCCATCACCCAGTTACCTCGTCCCCTGCCAACCTCCCCTCCATCAACCCTCAGTTTGCTCCCTATGGCTAAGAGTTTCTTATGGTTTGTCTCTCTCTGATTATGTCTTCTTTTATTTTCCTCTATGCTCCTCTGTTTTGTTTCTTAAATTTTACAGATGACAGAAACCATATGATAATTGTCTTTCTCTGATTGACATTTCACTTAATATTATACCTTCTAGTTCCATCTTCCATCTATATCATTGCAAATGGCAAGATTTCATTTTTGATGGCTGAGTAGTATTCCATTGTGTGTGTGTACATATATATGTACATTGTGTGTGTGTGTGTGTGTGTGTGTGATATCACATCCTCTTTATCCATTCCTCTGTCTATGGAAATCTGTGCTCTTTCCATACTTTGGCTATTGTAGACATTGCTGCTATAAGCACTGGGGTGAGGGGCCCCTTGGGATCACATCACTACATTTGTATCCTTTGAGTAAATACCTAGTACTGCAATTGCTGGGTCACAGGGTAGCTCGATTTTCAACTTTTGGAGGCACCTCCATACTGTTTTCCAGAGTAACTCTACTAGCTTGCATTCCCATCAACAGTGTAAGAGGATCCCCCTTTCTCCACATACTTGCCAACATTGGTTGTTTCCTGACTTGTTAGTTTTAGCCATTCTGACTGGTGTGAGGTGGTATCTCATTGTGGTTTTGATTTGTATTTCCCTGATGCCAAGTGATGTTGAGCACTTTTTCACGTGTCTGTTGGCCATTTGTATGTCTTCTTTGAGGAAATGTCTGTTCATGCCTTCTGCCCATTTCTTGACTGAATTAATTTTTTTTAAAATTTTTATTTATTTATGATAGGCACACAGTGAGAGAGAGAGAGAGGCAGAGACAGGCAGAGGGAGAAGCAGGCTCCATGCACCAGGAGCCCGACGTGGGATTTGATCCCAGGTCGCCAGGATCGTTCCCTGGGCCAAAGGCAGGCGCTAAACCGCTGCGCCACACAGGGATCCCTGAATTAATTGTTTTTTGGATGCTGAGTTTGATAAGTTCTTTATAGGTTTTGGATACTAACCCTATATCAGATATGTCATATCTTCTCCCATTCCATAGATTGCCTTTTAGTTTTGTCGATTGCTTCCTTTGCTGTGAAGAAGCTTTTTATCTTGATGAAGCCCCGTAAGTTCATTTTTGCTTTTGTTTCCCCTGCCTTTGGAGACACATCTAGCCAGAAGTTGCTGTGGCCAAGGTTGAAGACGTTGCTGCTTGTGTTTCCCTCCACAATTTGAGGGATTTCTGTCTTACATTTAGGTCTTTCATCTATTTGAGTTTATTTTTGTGTATGGTGTTAAGAAAATGGTCCAGGTTCATTCTTCTACCTGTGACTGTCCAGTTTTCCCAACACCATTTGAAGAGACTGTCTTTTTTTCCACTGGATATTTTTTCCTGCTTTGTTGAAGATTAGTTGACCACAGAGTTGAGGGTCCATTTCTGGGTTCTCTATTCTGTTCCATTGATCTACGTGTGTTTTTGTGCCAGTACCATGCTGTCTTGAAGATTACAGCTTTGCAATAGAGCTTGAAGTCTGGAATTGTGATGTCACTGGCTTTGGTTTCTTTTTCAACATTCCTCTATTTGGGTCTTTTCTAGTTCCATACAAATTTTACTATTATTTGTTCCAGCTCTGAAAAATGTCGATGGTATTTTGATAGGGATTGCACTGAATGTATAGATTACTCTGAGAAGCATAGACATTTTAACATATTTCTTCTTCCAATCCATGAGCATGGAATGTTTTTCTATTTTTTTGTGTCTTCCTCAATTTCTTTCATGAGTGTTCCACAGTTTTCTGAGTACAGATCCTTTGCCTCTTTGGTTAGGTATAGTATGGTATTTTGATACATTGAATGTGTAGATTTCTCTGGGTAGCATAGATATTTTAACAGTTGCTAAATCTCATTCAGGAATTCAGTAAATTGTCAGGATATAAAACTAATGCATAGAAATAAGTTGCATTTCTATCCACTAACAATGAGAAAGAAGAAAGAGAGATTAAGGAATTGATCCCATTTACAATTGCACCAAAACCTGTAAGATACCTAGGAATAAACCTAAACAAGGAGATAAAGGATGTGTAGTCTGAAAACTGCAGAACACTTATGAAAGAAATTGAAGACACAAATGGAAAAACATTCCATGCTTATGGATTGAAAGAACATATATTGCTGAGTTAAATTTTAAGATTAAGGCTAAAATAATGCATCTTACCATAATTTTTAAATGTATGTATTGCATAATTAACAAAATATTTTAAACAAATTTTTTGAGTCTTTTCTTCGGGAATATGGGAGAAGGTCTTGTAATTGTGGATGTTTATATTTGGGCTGTTATTAACAAGGCCTAATTCCTTTATGAGTCCAAAAGCAAATGAGAGGTCAACATAAAAATGCCTGATTGGTTTATTCTGATAACGACAGTGCAATTGACAGAAATAGGGAAGCCAGGAAAGAACTGATGGTGAAGAGAAGATGGTAAGAGAATTAAGTGTAATGTTTAATAGGTGACTGGTGATAAGCTTTACTTTTCATAAGCTTAAAGAGCAGGAAGGACTGGAAATTGAGACAAATTGTATTAAACAAGGTATTCAGAGTTTAGCAAGCTACTCCATGGTGTTGCTGCCTTGGTATCCATTTTGTTTGGCCAAATGACCTGCAGGGGACTTAAACTGGTTCCAGCTCCCTATGCCCTAGGTAACAGCCCCAGAGTCATAAGCAAAGGTAAATTATTAATTGACTTTCTCAATAGCTATTGTGATCAGCAGCCTTCTTTGTCTCCCAGGGCCTTCCCCTTGTGCATAAGACCTCTGTGGGGTTACCAAAACCCCTCTTTTGAACGGACCAATTCTCTTTTAGACTGGTAACAACAAAGTACTGTATCCACAGACCCTGGTAAAGGCATGTGCCTCAGGTCCTATTCATAGTCTGCACTCTGCCTTGATTTCGCCATGTGGCCCTTTGAAGCATCCTATGCTCCACCCAACAAGTGTTAATCTAACAGAGTCATAACACGAGGTAAGGTTTTTACCATTTTAACAATCTTCCATAATATATTCTGAAATACATTTACCTTAATCTATTCCACTACATGTATTTACACCATAATCATTAAACATCTCTCTGAGTTTCTTTTTTAAAATATTTTATTTACTTATTCATGAGAGACACAGAGAGACAGAGGCAGAGACACAGGCAGAGGGAGAAGCAGGCTCCCCGCAAGGAGCCCAGGGTGGGACTCGATCTCAGATCCCAGGATCACCAGTGAGTCGAAGGCAGATGCTCAATCACTGAGCCACCCAGGCGTTCCCCTCTGAGTTTCAATAAAATTTCCTTAATATCTATCCTGAAGGCCATGATCTCTGACAATAGCTACAATACAGTTGAACCAGACAGAACTATAATGTTCTTGGCAATTAATATTTTTATCTTTCCCCAAAAGTTTTATGTAACAATATTCTTACTTTGGATCAGAATTAATTCTTACTTTTTTTCAACCTAACAATTCATAGTTATTAAAGAAATTAACAATTCTTATGGTGCAGTGGAATGTAAATAACTCTATCCTTAAAACATAAATAAATAAAACAAACACTTTTCTCCTTTTTATATTTAGTCCCAATTCATGTTTGCTCCATTGCTTCCAAACTCCTTGGGGTTGTTCCAAGGTTGCAAGAGGAGACTTGCTGATGGGTGCACAATGTAATTACACTGTAACCAAGCATCTGCCCTCCCACTGCCTGAAAAGCAGACAAGGAGGAGTGTCAAGAATATGCATAAGAGAATTCAACACATCATTATTCATGTACCTAGAAATATAAAATTCCACACATACAGCATTACAGAGCTCATGGAAATCAATAACTATAACAGAGCTACAGAAAAAAAAAAAAAAGCACAAGAACTCATTGCTACTCCCAGCCCCTTGAACCCCACTGCTCAAGTCCTTTATAAAAAAAAAAAAAAAAAAAAAAAGATTTTTTTTATTTATTTGAGAGAGAGAAAGAATGCTCAAGCAAGCACGGGCAGTAGGGAGAGGCAGAGGGAAAGGGAGAAGACGACTCCCCACCAAACAGGGAGCCCTAAGCTGGTGGATCCCAGGACCCTGAGATCATGATCTGAGCCAAAGGTAGGCACTTAACTGACTGAGCCACCAAGGCACCATCTGCCTCAAGTGTTAAGCCTTACTTTTGCTGATTTCATGAATACAGTAGAAAGAAAACTGTAAGAATTCTAGAGCTGAAATTGCTTTATAATAGAAAAGGCATAGAGGTACCACTTAGGAAAGAGGGGAGTAAGACTGTGGGAGGACAGGCATCAAAGAATGGGTGGAATAGAGATAGTATACATGATTCCAAGCATGAAAGGAAGACGGCAAAAGAGAAACTTGAGCTGCCAAGGGAATTGGAATTTGGATGGAAAGAAATGTGTAGAGTGTTTTTCATGGAGTTTGGGCTATATTTTTGGGTTATACTCCCTCTTGTTTCTCCCTTGTTAAGAAATTTCAGTGAAGACTTTTTACTCGTAATAGAAATATTTTCCAAGATTTTGTAATTTCGTTTGTGAATTTTAAAAAGTGTAATGAAAAGGGCCCTAAAGCAAGACTGATTTAGGTATTTTTAAGCGATGTCAGAAACAGCTATTATTTAAGTAAACCTTCAGATAATCTAAAAGATAAGTCAGGAACTTGTTTTTCCCATCAGAAGTGTAAATCGAATGAAATAGGATAACAAGGGAGAGAGTCTCACCTCTAGGTGGATTCTGGGGTCTTGGTAATCAGTCAACTTGTCTCTAGCTAGCCAAATCTGATAATTCAGGATTGCCAGTAGGTCTCCTCAGAATTATTCCCTCAAGTCACTGAACTCTTGAGATAGATTGGCATGTAATGAACACATGTAAACTGATATATAGACATTTGCGGGTTATATATATTATTAAGAGGATGTAAAGTTTATTTTGGAGATTCTCTCCTAAAGCACTACTCTATCAAAGTTCATTTCCTTAATACCCTGGTTAAAACAAGGAGAAACACACAAAAATGAACAGATTAACAAGCCCAATTTCTAAATTTTCATTAAATGTTTTCTCATAACACAGGTGACACATATTTGTTGTGCAAAATAAAAAATTCTAGGTAAGGAAAAAAATCAAGTAAAATCTTCATAACTGCCCTTAACATTTTGTTATTTTGTTATATAATACACACACACACACACACACACACACACACATATACAACTTAGATAAGCATTAATGTTTTGTTTCTTTAAAATGGCATTTGTACGCCATTTAATTGTATGACTGGATGATAATTTATTACTGATGTGGGATAATTAGATTGTTTCTAAATCCCATACCCCATATGTTATGTCTTTTGGTTTTCTCTAGAAGCAAACTCTGGATCTGAGGGCAATTAATTTATCTGGGAATTGCAGCACAGTGGGAATTTAGTCAGGAAGTAAGAGCCCTTGGGATCCCTGGGTGGCTCAGCAGTTTAGTGCCTGCCTTTGGCCAGGTCATGATCCTGGAGTCCTGGGATCAAGTCCCACGTCGGGCTCCCTGCATGGAGCCTGCTTTTCCCTCTGCCTGTGTCTCTGCCTCTCTCTCTCAATCTCTCTCTCTCTCTCTTTCTCTCTGTCTCTCATGAATAAATAAATAAAATATTTTTTAAAAGAGCCCTAATAAATGGCATGTAACAAACCAAATACTACTATAGTCCACTGGAACTAAAATCTATTCCTCTCCACTTTGAAAGTTAGTGTAGAAACAGGCCAGAATGATATCTAACCCGAGGGAGCAGAGGAGTCCATATACCAAATCCAGATGGTCATCTCTGAAGGACTATTCCCAGAAAGTAACTCATTAATTCCATGGCCTTTCCAAACTACATGATGGCTTCCGTAGCAAAGCAAGATCTGAGGCAAAGAAATGTAGTCCTGCATGAGTAAGTCAGGCCAGAGGGTACTTAAATGGTAACAGTGAGAAGGTATAAGTGGAGTATCAAAAGTATCTGTGACAGTCGACTTCTCACACTATATTAGATCCACTCATGTGCCACATTCATTTCATTCTCCCCTGTCACAGATTCTCTAATTTGGTGACCAGTCACTATTCTTGAATAAGGAATGAATGGGAAGGTTAGTAGCACAATCTATAGCCCTCACCACTACAATTGGACCTGAGACCACAATTGATATTCATTATCTCTATCCTCAACTACCCATTTCACAACCTGTTCATTCTTGCCTAGCACTTCTACTGATCCAGGAGGTTAACCAAAATCTTCATCTCTGAGGTTTTGGGGTCCTTAAAATTCATGCTCCAACAGAGCCATGGCTGCTATAGTTGACCATTTACTGTTATTACTGGGTATGGACATAACAAGAGGCCCGTTGGTGGATCCCCTGAGTTCCAAACATACTCCTACCTGCCCTCATTATGTGGTAGTAACCCTATCTACTCACAATAGTCAGAGTCAATTCCTCTTTCCAGCATCATAACTTCTTTCTTTGCCTGTTAGTCTTTTTGGATAAGGAGCCTAACATGACCAGGTGGCATCTGTAACTTTAGATTTGGTGGAATTTATTTCTTCCCTTGGTAGAAGTTTTCCCCAGTTCTTCCTCTGAAAACCAGAACATCTATCTCAGCAGAGCATATATTTGAGGGGATGAAAGTATAAATTCCTCAAGTGGGTCACTGAGCAATATAATAGGAGATTCCACTGTAATTTTAACCCTTTTGTTTCCAGATCTGTATATTTTATCAGTTAGGGACATAGTACCAGCAATGGTTCAAAGTATGTACTACCTTCTGAAGTTTCCTTTCCATCCCAAAAGTATTATTTCTAGGCTGATACTTAAATCACTTAAATACTTATTAAGCCAGCAGTTTCAAGGCAACATAATATATGAAAGAAATCATGAATATCATATGCCCACTGTTGTACCTCCTTTGCCTTAAAAGAGGTCCCTTGGTACCAGGCTATGTAATATGGGTTTGTATGCTGATAAATTAGACACCTTGGGCAGTGGTGATGGCTAGGGAAAGAAAGGTACAGAAATTCTTAGAAAACATAAAAAACCACTAAGAGTGAATTGCCGCCTTCTCAAGAATAGACAGGGTCCAGAATAATCAGCCAGTGGCTGGATGATCTCACTGAAAAATGGTATCATATGGACAGTTTGGTCTCTAATGAAGATAAATTCGATATTTAGTAATCATGTAGCCAGGTCAGCCTTGCTGAAAATAACCCCATGCTGCAGGGCTCACACACAGTATCTATCCTCAACATCACTGCATAAACACTAGGTGGTTGAGGACAGAGGCCAGCTGACCTCTACTTAATGAACCTTGAGTCATCCCATCCGACTGGTTGTTCATTGTTTCCCTGGAGTCCCAACAATCCACACACTTTGTTGTTACTCCCACAGCTCTATTGAAATGCTTTTTAAGCTCATTCAATCTTTTTCCTTCCAGACCCAAACAGACATATCAAGTCATTTTTCTTACCTTAGTCTACTTCTACATTCATATAAAGATGATGACTAAATACATTACTTGAAACTATGCTTATTAGGAGAGTGTTTTGTCACCATTGTCTTTAAGTGTCATCCATGATTGAGGTTATTGTGTATAGCAGTGCTACATATCTGTTTCTTCATCCCATCCACCTTTTCTATTAATTAATTAAATATAGTTCTAATGGCAGTTTTAAACTCTTTGTTATTTCTAAACTCTGACTTTCTTTACTTTATTTTTCTATTTTATTAATTGATTTTTCTCTTAAGTACAAGGTACTACGATTTTGGAACACTTACCCTAATTTGGCTTACAAAGCTCATTTTGGTAGTTAAGTTTATTCATTTCAATTAATTAATGCCAGTTGGATCTGTCCAAGTGTTAAAGATGGAGAGGTATAAGTTTACAAAAATTGCTCATGCATGTATCTTCATTTACAGTTTAATCAAAATATTAAAATTTTAGTTACTTACTAAACTTTCAGAAGGCATTGTATACTAAAATCTGAAAATGTGGTTCTAGTTCTTGCTCTGACCTTAGAGTCACGAGAAGTCATTTAGCCTTGTCGAGTATTTAGCCAGGCAGAATTTCAGATTCCTCATTGCTAAAATTAGACATTTTATTCATTTCTTAGAGTTGTGAGGAAAAGTACTTTGTAGTGTGATTTCTTACATGGTAAGTGCTCATTAGTATTAACCACATTTGGATTAGGTGAATCCCAAGCACAACACTACTTAATAATGTCATAACCAAACTAATTTCCATATATAATTATTGAAAAATTGGAGTTTTTAATAATATTTTCAATTAATTTAAGCTAAGAAGTTAATATTAAATTTTTCATTTTTTCTAGTTATAATTTTCTATATTAAATATGCAAATGTCTTATAGTATTTTTAACTTTTTAGTTAAGGCATAGTTTATATTTATTTATTTGGTTAACAATCTACTACAAAAATATTCAAAGGAGGTTCATTTATTTTTAAATTTCTGTTGCATTTCTTTTTTTTTCTTTTTTCTTTTTTTTCTGTTGCATTTCTAAGTATCAACCATAAGTTGAAAATATTGACCAATATATTTTCAAAAGAAAACATTTTTTTAAACATTTGTGTTCATTTTAATTTAATTTTTCTCTTTTACTGTATTGATTCGCAATTGAGAATCAGCAGCTCCCAGTGCTATAGAGGACTATGTAAATTATTTCCTGGCAGGCTTTGGTAGCACATATGCTTCTTCTAAGAATAACTAAGAAGCAATCTGCTGATGAATATACTTTATATTCTTACATCCAAGTCCTTCAGGAACATTCAATATCTGTGCCACCTAAATAGAACAAATACTCTGACTCCAAGCTACTCATTCTCATTTCTCTTGTTTGCCATTCAAAATCTGTAGGACATAAGTATATTTAAAATAAAAATGAATTACTTATACTTGTTTTACACCATACTATAATTTAAATCACAAGTATAAGTGGTTTTCAAATATCCACAGAGAAATTAACAATAAACAATAAAGCTACTAAATTTTTCTATTCACATAAATTATACAAAAATGAATTAAAATATTGCTCCATAAAGTTGAAAGAACATCAGGTAACTTCACCTTGAATTATGTCTTAATTTATGTTCATCATCACAATGGAAATCATAAAATTAAGGAGAAAATGTTTTATGCATCTCTTAAAAGCCATTTGATGAACAAATAATATTTGTTCAGGTGAATTAAGGTTATTTCATCAGACATATTTAACCATGTGTCGCTAAATGGTATTTTCAAAATTACAAGTAGCAGTATCTTATTTATGAGGGTCTCAGTTTGTCTTAAGATAAAAATTTTGGATATTAAATTTTTTATACAGAAATGCTATGTCTATCACACATTTTTTCCTTTCATTTCTAAAGATTTTAGAATCCCAGAGAAAATGTTTTCTCAGCACTCCTTCTAGATTCCCCATTTGTGTTGGTGATATTGAGTTGACCGTAGCTTCTCCAATCATGGGTATAGTTATGCATTTCTTCTCATCACAGTTCTAGTAAGATTTTTATACATTTCCTCTAAAACCTCAAATTTGGTTTCATGAAGTGGTTCATAATATCTTCTTATTAGCATTTAAATATACATAATATCTACAGTGGTATCCTCTTTTTTTATTTCCAATGCCAAGAATTTGTACCATCTTCTCATATATTTTTTCTTTTACCTTCTCTGCCAGGCATTTATAAATTGTACCAGTTTTTCTAAGAGAAAATTTTGGCTTTGTTAATTTTCTATTACATGTTTGTTTTCTATTTTGTTTTTTATTACAAATGTAATGAAATACAACTGAAGTACACTAAACCGAACATAGTTAAAATGTACAATTTGATCAGTTTTTGTATATGCACACATCTATAAAACAATTGCCACATTCAAGATAACCATTTCTTCACCTCAAGTTTCCTCAGGGCCTTTTGTAAGATCCATCTCTTCCTCCATCCCCCTCCCATGCAACCACTGTTCTAGTTTCTGTTAATATAGATTTACTTGCATTTTCTAAATATTATATAAATCAAATAATACAGAATGGTTGTTTTCTTTGGTGTTTTTGTCTTTTTGGTCTGGCTTATTTCACACAGAATACTTATTTTGAGATTCATCTGTGTATCAATAATTACCTTTTTGTAGCTGAATAATATTCTATTGTATGCCACAGTTATTCCTTTAATCTATGTTCTGACATTTAAGATTGTGTCTTATAACCAAAATATAATTGGCTTCCTTTTAATCCAATATTACAATCTTATTACTATTCTTTTGATTTTTAAATTTACCATTTTCCTATTTTTCCAATTAATCCTTGTTTGTTTCATTTTTCTTTACTTCCTTTTTTTGGATAAATTAAGCACTTTTTATTACTCCAAGTTTCCCTTCTATTGGTTTGCTAGTCTTATATTAAAAAAGTCTTAATGATAGGTTATCTAGAAACTATACTACATATGCTGGATATATTGAAGTCACTATGATTAATATTTTTCCAACTACCTAGATATTCATATTTTATTATGTGTATACCTACCAATTAATACTTTTCATGCTTCTTCATTCATTCCTTTGTATATCTCTGAGCTTCCTTCTGGTGTCCTTTTCCTTCTACTTGAAAAATGTCATTTAGATCTTTTTCTGTGGATCTGTTGATGGGGAATAGTCTGAGTTTTAATTTTTGAAAATGTCTTTGCTTCTTTCTCATTTGAAAGGCTATTCTCCCTAATTACTGAATTTTAGGTTAGCTATTTTTTTCAACCTTTAAAGATACCATCGTATTATCATTGACTTCATTTGGGTTCTTCTATTGATAAATAGCCTGTCAGTCTTATCATTGCATATTTACAAGTAATAAGATTCATTATTGCCAGATTTGGCTGCTTTATAGATTTTTTGTCTTTTATTTTTAGTAGATTCACAGTGATGTGCCTAGGTATGATATTCTTTATATTCACAAAGCTTTGATGCTTTAGTATCTGTGATTTGATGTCCTTAATGTTTTTGGAAAATTACTTGCATTAATCTTTTTGAATATTGCTTCTTCTTAAGGACTTTCCCAACTCCTTCTTCTATCTAGACTTCAAATATATCTTATGTGTATCACATGCCCTTTCTCTATTTTTCATCCTTTTGTCTCTGTTTCCATCTAAGTATTTTCTTCTGACCTGTCCTATGTTCACTACTTCCCTTATCGATTTGTATAATCTGCTGGTGAACACATCTATTGGTTTTTAATTCTTATGTTTTTCACTTCTAGAATCTTCTGGCTTTTTTTTTTATAATTCCCAATTTTTTTGTACAAACTTCCATCTTTCCTTTTACTTTTGTTAATGGATTCATTAACTATAGTTATTTTAAAGTATATCTCTCTGAATCATTACTCGCTTAAAATCCTTCATGGTTTCCTATTACACTAAAAACAAAACAAAAAACAGTATTCTTCCCGTGGCTTAGATGGCCATATGTGGTCTGACTCCTGTTAGATTCTTCAATTGCATCTATTAAGACACTCTCTAACTCCTGCTCTTTATGCTGCATATGACTCTGTAGCTGCCCTAATCTTTTCTTCAAATCAAGTCTTTCTCTTCCTCAAGATTTTTGCATCTTTTATATATCATCTTGTAAGTGACTCCTCTCAAAAAAAAAAAAAAAGTGACTCCTCTCAGACCACTCTCAATATTTGCTTTTCCCCCTTTCCAGTCCACTCCTTACTTGTCATGACATTGACTATTTTTTTTTCCTCTTGTAAATCCAGGCCCTAGCACATTACTTGGCACAGGATAGACATTAAATACTTATGAATGAATGATTCAGTAAATGAAAGCTACATTTCTCCTCTTTATCTGTTTTCTTAATAGTAAAAAGATAAAAACATCTAGTTTTTTTTTTTTTTTTTTTACTTTATCTCATTCATCTTTCTATCTCTCAGAGCATCTGGAGTACATTAGATGAGTCTATGGCCATACCACCCTGAACGTGCCCGATCTCGTCTGATCTTGGAAGCTAAGGAGGGTTGGGCCTGGTTAGTACTTGGATGGAGTACATTAGGTGATTGTGTAATATATTTAGCAAGTTGAGTTGAATTGCACAATGGCTATGGATATGAAATTAATAGAGAATATGAGTAGAGATGGTATAGATATTTTATTGATATCATATATCTATATGAATTATATCATCATACCTATTACTATGACGATACCTATTACTAACATTCTTAAACACATAATCTTAATGAAAAGGTGAATTTGACCTTTTCTTAATGAAGTAGTGAATTTGACCTTTCACTGATTTTCACCAATGATTTTTTCTACAATTTTGAATATCTATAGTTATGGTAACAAAAGCATAGTTTGACCGTGATTCAAATATACAAGCAGAGAAGAGATGATTGCTTTGTAGGAATTATTTTAAGATGCTATTTTCAGACCAGTAACTTGCAAAAATTACTTAAATATTTAACAATTTTTCCTTGTCTAAGAAGGAGTCAAATTGGCAATTTCTGACACTGACTCTCCCAATATTTCCTGTGAATTTATAGAAAAAAAGTGAAACTAAAATGGTACCAAAAACTAAGATTTGAAAAGCAATCTGGTACTAAAATCCAGAAGGAACTTGTATTTAACAAATACCAAAGAGTTCATTTAAAAGTACAAATTTGGCTTATATAATTTTCTGAAACGTAGCAACCTGCTAGCCAAGAAGTAGGTAGACGGAAATTTCAGACCTTCTTTTTTCTCTGTATTTCATCTTATAATAGATACATTTGGCTGATTTATACCAAGGAGATTATTGGGCCACCTACTTAAAACTGCATGAATACTGGTTCCAGAAAGAAAGGATTTATCCTTACACTCACCTACTCTTTATCATTACTATGCCATTATATTTCTACTCAGATGCTGTGTTTGTGAATGAATGGTGAGGGAATTTGCCAGAAATGGCATGCTACACTTTTATATGAGTAGTTACCTTAAGTGAGGGAAGAGACAGAAATATGGTAGCAACACAGTATGATGAGAATGGTAGATTATCACTTACTATACTGCTTCAAAATGCCCAAGAACCTTGTCATGTGGACACCAGAGGATTCCATCCAGTTAGTAAGGTTATAGCAGTAAATGCCACTAGACGCTAGAAAATTTGATTACTATTTAACAATAATAATCACTCTTCATTCCATCTTTGAAGTGGGGAATCTAGCAGAATGATGTTAATAACTACCAAATGGAGACAAAGTTGGAATAAGAGTTTTACTGACATAAAACAGGTTTATTGGGAAATACCAGAGCTGAGATGCAAAGGCCAAGATGAATATGAAGCATACTGAAATAAGGCAAAATTAAAACCTGCTTTGGAGGTAATAAATAACAGTCTGACATAGGAAAAAAGAATTGAATGTTGTAGAATATAAACAAAAGAAACTTAACCAGGAGATGGAGGGAAGAAGATAATAGTTTTAAACAGTAATAAAGAATAGTGTAATAGGAGGGCAATAGAATAGTAATATAACACAAACTTAATTAATTATGTTCTTCAGGAAGAAGCCAAAACACTTAAATGGAATAAATATTTAAAATATAATTGAAGAAAACATCCTGGAGATGAAACAGAGCAAATTGCACCAATGAAAAAGGTTCACCATGGTTTAGGCAAAATTAATATAGAAACTAATGACAATTCTGAAAGAAAAAGTTAATTGTAAAATAAAAGAGCATAAACTATAAGTTTGCAGAGAGAAAATAAACTAAGAGATCTGACTAAGAAACAGAATCAAACAGGCTTACTTCTCTCTAAGCCTGTTAGTAAACAACAGTCAACATGTATAGCATTTTGAAGCAAAAGAATCTTAACCCATGAATGGTATTTTTAGCCAAACTGCCATTTATGTAAAACAGAGTAAGATACTATCATAAATGCAAGGGCTTAAAAAACATACCAGCCATAAATTCCTTCAGAAAATAATGCCATCAAAAAATTCACCAGCCATTCATGAAGTATATAAAGATTAAGAACTGAAGATTCAATGGGGATTTGTGGTACAAACAGCTAAGAGCAGTCACTAAAAACGATTTAAACATTTATGCAAGATTGCAAATGTTAAAAAAGGTTTTTTTTTGAAAGGAAATCTCAAGATGTAAAAGTATCATTTAATAAGAGTAATTCCAGTCTAATATTCAGTTTTTATATAACAAAGACTAAAATTGAAAATGGAGGGAGTGCAGACATTTTATTTTAAAAGGCTACTAATATCCTGCTACATAAGGAAATATTAGAAGATAAAGTTTTATTTTTATTTGGATAATTAATTTTTTTCATATCAAAGCATTTTAAAACAATTATTTCAAACATTCAGAAAAGCATAGAAGGTAGCAAAACATCCATGTACCTACCAGCCTGATTAAAATACTTTATTGCATATGTTTCAGATCTCTTCTTTATTATATTTAAAAAAAAAAAACCATGAAATGGCTCATGGCTTCATATCTCTCTCCCTCCATTCAATCTCTAGTTTCCACCACAATCCTGAAGGGTATCCTGCCTGTTTTGTTTCTATGGTTACCAAACATGTTTTCATCCTTCACCAAAGTGGAAAACTGATTTATGTGTTTTAAAATTCTACAGAATGTATCATGATTTACGTATCATTTTAAAACAATATTGAGTGAAAAATGCAAACTGCAGGATTATGGAAATCCTACAGCAGTTAAAATGAATGAACTTGATTTATATGTACTAACATAAATGAATCTTAAAAACATATTATACAGTATAAAAGCTGGGTTTTGTAATAATCTAGTGTTGATACATATAAATCAAATTTAATAACTCTTGCAGCTGTGTGTCTTTCTGATATATAAATAGACCACAATGTATTCATCTGTTTTTTTTTTTTTATTAAAGAACATTTAGCTTGTTTCCAGCTAGTTCCTATTACAGGTAATTATATAATGGACATCTTTGTACATATATCTTTGTGTGATTATGTGAAAGATTCTTTAGAGTATATAGCTAATAAATGTTCAAACACTGATCACGTACATTTTCAACTTTTATATGTATTTTCAAATTATGCTGCTCTAGTTTATACCAGTTATATATGAGAAATCCTATGTATGAATTTACTCATATTCTCTTAACACTCTGCATTGTCAGAATTTTAAAAACTGCATCCCCCTCGCTTCTAGTGAAGATAAACATCTTTCCATATGTTTACCTGTTTAGTTTATAGTGATGTTCATTCTTCTATAATTCATATATAGAATATATATATACATATTTAAGAATTTTAAAAACAATTATTTCAAACATTCAGAAAAGCATAAAGGGTAGCAAAAATTCCATGTACCTACCAGCCTGATTAAAAGATTTTGTTATATATGTTTGAGATGTCTTCTTTATTAATTTATTATATATACATAATATGTATCTTTATTATTTTATTATATATTTTATTATATATACATAATATATTATCTTTATTATTTTATTATATATTATTAGACATTTTAAAGTGGTATGTTTTTTGTTGTTTTTGAAATATAGCTTTTAGTAGTTTTTATATGTTCTATAAAACTATAAAACTATGTTTTAGTAGTTTTCATATGTTCTATAAAACTATAAAACTATGTTTTATATGAATATCCCAAATTTATCTGTTACATATTTAAAAAATATCTTTCTGCTCGCTGTGCCACATTTTTACCATTTCTTTTGTGTCTGTTTTATTTATTACTGAATTCTCTTTGCAACTCATGCTTCCCTCTCTTGTTTAATAAATGTGTCCATGTTCTAAAAGTCGTAAATATTTTTCTACATTTTCTTCTACAATTTTTAATTTGTGCTTTAATTAGGGAAACCATGATTCCCATTCTGCTAACCAGGGTCTCAAGTGTTTTAGAATTTATCCCAGATGTTTCACTGTATAATGAAGTATTGTGGTTAATAGTTGCATTAAAATAACCTCTTACTTCTTTGGCAGACCTCCTCTTTAAATGTCCAGTTACTGCCAGTGTCTTATCTGGTAAGCCTCTTCTAGTGTACTAACAGAGTTCAAACTTTAAGTCATAATTAAATCCAAGATATGACCAATGATAACTCTTCTCTCTTTTTCAGGTACAATTCTACCAACTTCTTTTGAAGGATGACATGCAATGAGTGCTCTCAGACATGAGGAACCAGGAACAACTAACTCCTTCTGGTGTTTTGTAGAAGTATTTATACTCCTTGGTGTAGCAGCCAGTTATGCCATGGCCTGTGAGATGCAGTGTCTCCAGGATGTTATATAATAGGAACTTATAAAATATACATATGGAAGACAGAGGTTGAGCAATCCTGCTTTGGTGTATATAGAGAATAGTCTGAATTACCTTGTTTAAGTGGCCTTATAATATGTTGCATGTTATAGATCTACAACTATTTGTTTATTGTTTGGCCATGCTTTTTAATTTTCAAACAACTCATTTTTGCATCAATGAGCTCAGTATAAAAAGTGCCTATTTAGGGATCCCTGGGTGGCGCAGCGGTTTGGCACCTGCCTTTGGCCCAGGGTGCGATCCTGGAGACCCGGGATCGAGTCCCACATCGGGCTCCCAGTGCATGGAGCCTGCTTCTCCCTCTGCCTGTGTCTCTGCCTCTCTCTCTCTCTGTCTATCATAAATAAATAAATAAAATTTAAAAAATAAAAAGTGCCTATTTAATAAAAAGTATAAATTTCTATTTCTCAATAAAGTTGATGAAGACATATGTAATTTGCATGTTATCATGTGTTAATATTCGCCATTCCCTATGGAGTTCCTAGTTAGTAACATCAGCCACAAGAAAAACAGAAAATAGAAATCTACCGAAGAAGTATCAGTATCTACTTTAAAACTAGTGGTTTATTAGAGAAGACTAAAGATGATAATTTAAGATACATAGATGCAGAAGGTGGATGATGTCTACTCTGTGAATACTGACTTTTCACTTAGATCAAATGACTACTCATTTAAATTATTTTCACTCATTTTTAAGCCAAGTTTTTTCACTTATGTGTGAAAAGTATATCAATATCTGTTGATGTGTTATTTTAATTGGCAGAAGTAAGATTTTATAGAATTAAATGATAGTTTTTTCCTTCCAGTGTTATCAAATGCTTTAAGTAGAAGATCACTAAATTCAATTTGAGTCATATCTTAATTTTTCATCTTGTTAGTGAAATCAAAGTGAAGTTTTTGGAAATTCATTCTACTTGATGCAAAGCATTAGATCTTATTTTTATTCCTATTATGAATTCAGTTAAAATAATAAACAGCTAAGATAACAGTATTTATTTTGTGATAATAATATTTCCATACTCCATACATATTCTATGCTCCATACAAATTTTTCTGAAGCATAGAATAGTGTTAAAAAAATGCCATTACTAAATTAAGCACATTGTTGATGGGAATGTAAAAGGGTGCAACCTCTATGGAAACCAGTATGGAAGTTCTTCAAACATTAAAAATAAAGCTACCATATGATTCAGCAATTCTGTTTCTGAGTATTTATCTGAAAATAATGGATATACAAACTCAAAAAAATATCCACAGCCCTACGTTCACTTTAGCATTAGTCACAATAGCTAAGATATGGAAACAACTGAAATGTCCATTGACAGATGAATAGGTGAAGAAAATGTCATATGTACATACAATGTAATATCATTCAGCCTTAAAAAGGAAAGAAATCCTGCCATATGCAATAGCATGGATGATCATGGAGGACGCTATGCTAAGTGAAATAAGCCAGTCACAAAAGTCACAAAAGAAAAACAACAACACAAAAGAAAAACAAAACAAAACAAAACCCCCCAAAAACAAAACTGCATGATTCCACTTTCCACTTACATAAAGTATCTAAATTAGTCAAACTCATAGACAGCAGAATGCTGGTTACCAATGACTGAAGGGAAGGGGAAAAGGGAAGGTTCTGTGTAACTGGTATAAAGTTTCAGGTACACAAAATGAATAAATTCTAGAAATCTTAACATAGTGCCTATATTTAACAATACAATTGTGCACTTAAAAATTGGTTGGGTAGATACCACAATAAATGTTCTTACCACAATAAAAAAGCTTATAAAAGTACATTAAAATACATTTATAGTTGTAGTACAAGAGTAAGTGAACCACAAAATGTGATGATATTAATATTGAAATAAAATGATGCTTCAGGGGTGCCTGGGTGGCTCAGTTGGTTAAGCGTCCAACTCTTGATTTTGTCTCAGGTCATGATCTTGGGGTCATGAGATGAAGCCTGGCTATGGGTTCCATGCTCATCACAGAGTCTGTTTGAGATTCTTTCCCTCTCCTCCCTCTGCTCCTCCTTGCCTACCCACTTCCTGCTCTATTCAGTCTCTGTCTCTCCAAGACAAATAAATGAAATCTTTTTTAAAAAATAAATGATACGTCAGACTGTGAATACATAGCTTCTCTTTGTTAACCACCATAAAATGAATCTTACAGGTATTAAAGCCTTTGAATGTCTACTTTTAAATCAAACTAGATGTTTTAAAAAGACATTCAACTTTAATATGAATTTGTCTTGTAAAGTTTGGTTGTATTTTATTCAGAATTCTTTGGAAATATTTAATCAAAGTATTCCACAAAGGGAATGCTAAACCTCAGGTTCTGATGATTTATGGCAAATAAAATTTGTAAAACCAATACAGTACCTAAAGAAATGTGGCCACTAATGGCACACAAGATTTATGTTTGAAATATAATTAATTATTCTGATTTGTGGGAAGAATATTTTGGTAAAGAATCTTTTTTAAATATTAGATATATTTAAAAAACAAACAAAAAATCAGATATGTCTATATTCTCTGGGAATGAAATAAAATTGATAAGGTCTATAATTCTGCAAATCTAAATTTGCTGAAAATTTCAGAATATTCCTAAGTTGATACAAGTTATTTCATAATTTTTTTATTTCATAATTTAAAAAGTATTTATTATACAGATACTCCATTCAGAGACAAAACACAGCATGAAAATACTCAAGCTAAAATTTTTCTATATTATAGTAAAAAAAAAAAGAGGAAGAATTAGCAAATTAAGTTATTTGTTGATCCTACAAGTTAAATCATTGAATATGCAAAACTGGATTTACTATACAGCTGGACAAAGAACATAAGATTGACAGTTTCAGTCTGAAATGGGGAAGTTAGGGGGAAGGGTTCTCACAGGATTTCTGGAACTGGAGTTAGTTATGGATGGTTTTTTTTTTTTTTTTTTTTATTCATGATAGGCACACAGTGAGAGAGAGAGAGGCAGAGACACAGGCAGAAGGAGAAGCAGGCTCCATGCACCGGGAGCCTGACGTGGGATTCGATCCCGGATCTCCGGGATCGCGCCCTGGGCCAAAGGCAGGCGCCAAACCGCTGCGCCACCCAGGGATCCCAGTTATGGATGGTTTTATGGCAGAAGTTAGCAGGCACTGTCTAGGCAGAGATCTGTCAGATTTATACATAAGTAACTTGCTGGAATAGCCAGTGGTCTTTGAAGCATAAGGATCTGTGTGCTATTAGTGCTACTATTACCTTAGCTTGGTATGTAAGTCCTAAAATGTCACAACATTGTATTTGCACTTAGATTGTGTTGCAGGTAATGGTTGACTACAGTTTATCTGTTTGCAAGTCACAGTTTTTCTTTCACAGGTTGTCATTTTCTTCTTCAAGTCTCATTTCCATATCAATAAATATACATCTACACACACACAAAAGTTAATGACAGAATGATATTCTTAATGTCTGAATAAACCAAAACTTATTTAACCAGGCACTATTATTGAGCACGAAGATGATTTTCATTTTGTTAATGTTAGGCATTACTTATCCTTGTACATATATACATGAACATTTGCCCAGTTATTTCTTTAAGATAAATTCCTAGGAATCCCTGGGTGGCACAGCGGTTTGGCGCCTGCCTTTGGCCCAGGGCGCGATCCTGGAAACCCGGGATCGAATCCCACGTCGGGCTCCCGGTGCATGGAGCCTGCTTCTCCCTCTGCCTGTGTCTCTGCCTCTCTCTCTCTCTGTGTGTGACTATCATTAATTAATTAATTAATTAATTAATTAAAAAATAAGATAAATTCCTAGAATTTGGATTGCTAGGTCAAAAAAAGGAATTTTTTAAAAGATTTTATTTATTTATTTATTTATTCATTCATTCATTCATTCATTCGAGTGCGAGAGAACATGAGCAAGGGGGAGGGGCCGAGAGAGAGGGTGAAGCAGACTCCCCGCTGAGCAGGGGGCCTGAGGGGCTCTATCCCAGGACCCTGGGGTCATGACCTGAGCTGAAGGCAGGTGCTTAACTGACTGAGCCACTCAAGCAACACATAGGAATTTTTTTAAAAAGGTTTCTGATAAAAATGATCATAGTTCTCTCCAGAGACTGTGTCAGCTGAGTATTGGCTTTTTGACTTCCCTCTGCTAGATGAAGTTCAATTTGTTCATTTATTAATTCAACAAAGATTTACCCAATGCCTATTATGTGTCAGGTACTAATAGTCATGTTTATGACTTACACAGCCTCAGTCTTTATGAATCATGGTGAGGAGAAGTTGGAAGAGGTTAATGTGTGCTCTTAGAGAATGACGGCTCCACGTCACTCAGTGAAGTCTGGAAAGGTCTGACTAGAACTGCCTATAAAAGCAGGAGAAGGAGAGAGCCACACAGCGAGTAGCTGGCACTTCTAACCCTGGTTTTCACAGGGTGTTTGATATTTCCTGGGAGCCATGTAGACACTGAAGAAGGCCAAAAGCTGTCTTCAGGACTGCCTGCATGGATGAGAGGAGCCTAACAAAAAAAGACTGGAGGCAAACTACTGGAACAAAGCTGGGATGGGAACAGGAGTTGTATGAAGTCAGAAGAGTGATCCGTGTGTGTCAGGGAATGGTACAGAACAGCATGAAGTTGGCAAAGGGAATCTCAGACCACACAGTAACATCCCTTGAGAGAGAGATTGGCATATGGGTGTCTGACGTAACAGAAGGTACCACCAGCCGAGTGACAACAGCACCAGTCTCATGTCTCTTTTCTTTATTAATCTCCCCCTCTCTAAAGCTGGAAGAACAATGAGGGGAGAAGTGAAAAGATGAATGTGCCCCCACTCTTCACTCCATGTCCTCCAACCTGAGAGACATGAGGAAAACAGATCTGAATTAAATGAAGTTTAAAATTTTAATTTAGTTGAGGCTAAAATTTTTGTTACCTGAAGTTGGGGTGATTCCTATAGCTGGGAATGAATGCAAAGCTACAGGATCTGCCTGAGATATAGCCAAAGGGTGGTGAAAGGGATCTAGCAGAAGACATCCGAAGGCAGTAAACAGGTAGAAATAAAGTTATTTTATAATTGTACTTTACAGGTTTGCTCTATGGAATAAACTGTTTAAACGGCCAATTATAATAAGATCAGCAACTGCTATTGAAGTAAAGTCAGCTATGTCAGCTCTACATAATCAGTTATACACAAAGGGTACTAACCTAGACTTCAAAGCCCCATGAAGGCTTCCCGTGAAATGTAATTTTGCAATTTAATTGAAAATTGAAAATGCAATTGAAAAGCCTAACTGTACAAACTGGCTACTGTTAGAGCAGGCAGTGAACGAGCGTCTTCTTTTTTTCTGGGAAGCAACCAGCAAAAGCAAGAGTAGGAAACGTACTTCTTCAATGTAATATCTCACTTTCAAGAATTTCCAGATGCTTGGGCCCAGTTAACAGGAACAGTCTAGGCCACCTACCTTCTTTGTTACCCTGACAGTGTTCCTACAGTAAAATGAATAAATGCATCGTAAGCCACCTGCTTCTCCTTCCTCCTAGTGTGGTAAAAAGAATATGAGCAAGGATTTACAAAAAAAAAAAAAAAAAGGCTAGATGAGTGAACAGCAACTGGAAGCTGAAGGCATTGGAACCCATATTTAAAGAATGCAGATTTTATCTCGAAGACAACATAAAAAGATTGTCAGCAGGGGAGCTGCTCTGATTGCAATGAAAAAATTGGGGAAAATATCAGATGCAGATTGACCACTTAGGAGGTCCTAGCAATAAATTGGCTGAGAAATTAAGAGAATCTGATCTAAGTACTAAGCAGTAAGGATATAATTGGGCATATAGCTGGAAGAATAATAGCCAAAACTAAAGTGGCAAGCTGGAGTTAGAAAAAATATGAGAATACTTGGAGGCAGGGTGCTAAGGGGGCCCTGCTCTACCTTACTAATCCCACAGCACATAGTCAACAAAAATCAGAAGGAGAAAGCCACACATAAATTTTTAAAATAGTAACTTCTTCCACTTGTAAATACAGCCATATGGTGCTCTAGAATTTGACACAACAGAATAGTATCCTTCTGTTGAGAGGATTAAGAAGAAAAAAAAGATCTTGGAGAAAGAAAGAGTATAATTTGGGAAGGAAGTATAATTGAGAGGGAGTTGTTTGGGAGCATTATTTCCCCTGTGGATTCTCTGTTAGTCCTTTCCATTACCTATCAAGTAATCAAGTTTAAACCAGTTTCCAGGATATGAAACCTAGAGTTATGTCATAACCAAGTTTTTATGAAATTCTCTACTAGATTTTCTTCAGCACAACAAGATATTTCTGGGAAAGGGAGTGGGCAGGGCTCTACATACTGTAGATATGGTATGGTCATGTTGTCAGAAGAGACCTCAGAGTACAGGTCACAGTAGTCCGAGGTTTTGTTATCTACTAGCAAGGACCTATGATGCTCTGAAAGTCTGTGATATGTAAGGAAGGAAGATGATAAGAGGCACTGAGAAGAGAGGTTTGTACTCTGATCCAAACACTGGCACTAGAATATGTTTTATTGAAGTTTTGACTTTAATACCAGTAGCCACTCTGTATCATTTTAGAGACTCCATGAGTTAAATAAACAAAGATTGTGGACCTTAGTTCAGGGCCCTTAGAGCCTGAATGCTTTCATTCATGAAAAAATCAGGCTCTGGTCCTGTCACCTCAGCTCCAGATGCTTCAGCTTATGTTAAATTGAGGGATCAAGTTCGGGCTGGAGATACTTAGGTTATTTCCTTAGTCTGTAGAGAGACTGTAGAGGTTATATGATCAGATTACATGCATTAGTTGCTCAGGATTCTTTTGACTTCTAGGGACAATATTAAAAAAAGTTAAGATATGTCTATGCCTCATTTTCAATGAATGCGAACAATGAACTTAACTATTTCACTCTAGCTTTAAATTAATATTTAGAATTATGTACTTATACAAGCATAGGTAAGTATTTTTTACTGTGAATTTTAAATTTGATTAAAGAAGGAATCAAAATCTTTTTATTTTTCAAATGTGATTATATAAGCTTGATATTAAATTTATAATTTTATTATTTGTAAGGAAACAGCTCACACTGAAGCTCCTATTCTTTTTATTTCTTTGCTAACTAAAAGGAAACAGGTTCTGGAATTATTTTTAGGTGCAATTTGCAGATCTTGGAAAATACAGTGACTAAGCAAAACATGCATGAACAAGCAAACAATAACAACAAACAAGCATGAAATAAGATTTCAATATTTCTGAAGTAAATTATCTTATAGGTCTTGGTTTATGACTTTTCTAATCATCACCTGTCAATAAAATCTTTAGTCATTATAGTTACATTATAGCTATATTTCTTCAAATATGAATAGTTTTAAAGTCTCTGAACTCTGTTCTTCACACTGTACATATTCTTTTCTTTGGGATATCCCATTACTTAGTTCAAGAAAGAGTCATTTTGAACTTTAACACGAGCCATACTGAAATGATTTGTGATTCATGACTCATGATCCAAAATTCTAGCGTCTTCTAACTGCACTGTATAAAATCTTAAAACACCAAAAGAAAATATCACATGCTGCCAGTTGGTTGAGGGGCACCTTGCTGATATTTTCACCCTAACTCTTGGTCTCCCTCCAGTGCCTTCTGCAATGTTTAAATTTATTGTTGAAAAAAAAAATTTATTGTTGAAAGTGTCCATGAACACCTACCAATTATATAAAAACATGTAGAATTTTGAAGAAAAATGGTAATGTAACTGCTAAATATGTTTTATGTCTGATTTCATATCCTTTTCTGTCTACATGTTAATGTAATTAACATTATTCTATTATCAGTGGTTCACTAGGTAATATGTATGTGCATAGAAAATTAAAGATATGACATTGATCCTTCAGTTGTTTAATATTTTGTAAGAACAAGGACACTGTGTGCAGTGCCAGATATACCCCTATATCAATATTTAGGTTGAATGTTATGCATTACAGGTGTAGGCACTGAAAAGAACAATTAGTGAGGGCAAGAGAAATCCCAGAGGGCTTCATTAAGAAAGCAAGGCTTAAAATTGGCTTTGAGGAATGGACAGAATTTATGCAAGCACAGTAACAATGGTTTATCAAGCAAGAAATCAAACAGGTGCAAAAAAGGTGTTTTTTGTGGAGAGGTAGAGAAACCAGTCTATACATATTTAGGGAATGCCAGTTTTAGGCATGGTGGGAAATAACATGTAGAAAAATGAGGTCACATGTTCATATTGTTGCTAGCTCTGAAAAACAGGACTCTATACATTCTTTCCATCATTCATTTCAATAGATATTAATGTACCTACATGGCAGGACAATGTGTTAGGCCATGGGAATATGTGTGAGATAATGCGAGGGAAATGGTAAGTAGTTTGTTTGGCAGAATCAAAATGGCATGTAGAAGAGTTATTCCAACATCAGGCTACATAAAATAGATATTTATTAAAAAGTCACATATAGGAAGTTTCTAGAAGGGAAAAAAAAACATTTTAGAGTCTCAAATCATGCGCTGTACTAATCAGGATGATTTGTCATTTTTAGACCATAAGCAGGTTCTCTAACAATTTATTCACACTTCTGAATCATCAATGCTGCTCTCAGACTGCTCTCACTTGCTGATTTGTATGGTGTGAGTTATACTCACAAATATATATTACTTTTCTTCTAGGGAAGTCTTCCTGGCCAATTTCTTAATCTTCGATTGTTCAGCTGTCATATCTTCTATTCTCTAACTTACATTTTCTCAAAAAATAGAGAAGCATTCTCTATCACTGACCAAACTGTAAGTTTCTGTTATGTTCAGGATGCTGCTTTTTTATATTATGAAGCTTTTCAAAACCAAAACATAATGTAAATAAATGTATTTTCCACTGTCAGTGGGTGTGAGGATGAGGAGAAGGTGGAAGGGGTTAGCAGATATATATATACACAGTCAAGCAGAAGTGCTTGGAATGCATAAAATATAAAGTAACAGTCCAATCCTTCTTCAATTATACTTGTTAAAATCGTTTTCTTTTCCTGTGAATAAAACTAGGAATGAAACTATAAATTACAGAAGTAGTGGAGTTATGCCATTGCCCATGTTTTAGATGAAAGTAGTGTAAGGTACAATTTCAGAAGGAATTTGCTCTGACATTCTTCAACAATGCAAATACACTATGTAACAGGTATCAATATTTCTTGAGATTAATAGTGACCAACTGGGCATTTGTGGGTTTATTATAAGAAAATAAATTGTAAATGACAGCCTAATAGCTACGGAGATAAAACCTTAGAGGTTAGCAGGTAATGGGTTAATTTCTTATAGGAAAGAAGTGCTTCCCATTTTCATTCACCTAGGGAGACGGGTCAGAGTAACTGGACAAGTCTTCAGTCCCCGGGCTTTGCAGGGGGCATAGGTGAAAATACAATTTGTGAAAATTGGAGGCTAATTATCTTCAGCAATGAATGAGTGACCAGATGTTTTCTTCTGTATAAAGTGAGAAATAGGGACAGCTCAATGGAGTTAATGGTAAATAACACATTTTTAGAGGCTATAAAATCCCCCAGATTATGCTGATTTGATTATAATTTCCGATTTGATTGAGAGATGTTCTTTTTTCCTAAGGTTTAATTAATTTATTTATTTGAGAGATGGAGATAGTGAGAGACAGCATGAGTGAGGAGGAGAGGGAGAAGCAGGCTCCCTGCTGAGCAGAGAGCCTGACATGGGGCTCGATCCCAGGACCCTGGGACCACAATCTGAGCTGAAGACAGATGCTTGACCCACTGAGCCACCCAAGTGCCCCAACTGAGAGATGTTCTGGTAAACTTCTAAAAACTGGTAAAGTGAAATGTCTAAAGACAACACACTTGCTTTAAAAAGACTCTTCAGCTTTTGGTAACTACATGAATAAACTATGTAAATTGGTACCACTTTCATTGGCTATTATAGATTAGTTATGACAACTGGATACTGCAAAATGAAAGTAATTTTTGTTAGCACTCTCAGGATATTTTGTAGGCAAGAATTTGTAAAAGATGAAATATCATTTAATGGTTGACCAAAAGGACCATTTAATCTGACACTGTTATAGATCTTAAAGGAACTGGGTAAGTGAACTTTATAGCATAGTGTAATAAGGAAATTTAGAGTACTTTGGAAATTCCTTTTCTAGTCATATTGGTCACCTTAGATGTGCAGACAAGGAACAAAGAAAAAATTTTAAGAAGAAGGGTTCCATTTAGGAAGACAGAGAAGGAAAAGAAAATTGACGCATAAAATATCCTAAAATTAATCTAAGTTCTATAACTATGTCTTTTATGGTGAGAAAGAAGTAGCTAAATATATTCTGTGATAATTTGGTGTAGAAGTGACCTATTTGGGTGCTGGTTATTACCTTTATCCTATACGCATCAAAAATGACGCATTACTTTAAAAATTCATAATCGGGGGGATCCCTGGGTGGCTCAGCAGTTTAGCACCTCCCTTTGGCTCAGGTCGTGATCCTAGGGTCCTGGGATCGGGTCCTGCATCGGGGTCCCTGCATGGAACCTGCTTCTCTCTCTGCCTGTGTCTCTGCCTCTCTCTCTCTCTCTGTTTCTCTCACGAATAAATAAATAAAATCTTTTAAAAAAATTCATAATCGGTTCTTGGAACCATAAAGGCCACCAAGTCTATCACTGACTGCTTCTCAAGTTGGAATTATCTTTTCTGTTAATTTCTCTGTGTCAGTAATTAAATTTTTCTGACATTCACACATTTCAAATATTATCCATATAGATAAATATTATTTTAAAAAGTCATGTTCTCGGGATCCCTGGGTGGCGCAGCGGTTTGGCGCCTGCCTTTGGCCCAGGGCGTGATCCTGGAGACCAAGGATCGAGTCCCACGTCGGGCTCCCTGCATGGAGCCTGCTTCTCTCTCTGCCCCCCGCCACTCCCCCCCCCCGTGTGTGACTATCATAAATAAATAAAAATTTATAAAAAAAAGTCATGTTCTCATTAATATAAAACAAAATTTGAAGTCTGAAATGATTCATTAACAGAGAGTCAGGAATTTAAAAAGTTGAAGCAATGTTAGGGTCATGTTAATACATATGCATAATCAGATAGCAAGTATTAATAATGCTTCTAAGGTTAGTTTTATATAAGTGAGGTTCTGTCATGAAGGTAGATATGTCAAAGTCCTCAAAAGATAATGAATTCCAAGATTTTTAGTCTAAAGACTTACTTTGCATTACATAAATAAGTACCATAAGTGTGCTACTTCTTTATTTTGTTTTCTAACATGCAAAATCTACATAAGTGCTATTATTACTTTTTTCCAACTATTTGTTTGGATATGATGTAATTCAATTAAGTTGGATTCAGCTTAATCATAAGTTCCCTGGCCTTCATAGCCTGCCAGTTCACATTTGCCTCAGTCTCTGACCCCTAAATAGGAGAAATCTAAATATTTCTAGTTTTATTATCCAGCATTAAATCACAGGTCTGTTGCAAGTTTTATTCTTTTTTCCTTGGTTGCCATGATAGATTCTCCATCCTATTCTTTGCATATATGCTCAGAACTTTGGATCTTGAAACTATTTTGCATCATTCTACTTTTGCATTATATATCCAGTGCTATTTTGTGTATTGAATTTTTAAAAATCCATACAGTACTGTCATAAATTCTAACCTTATCATAGTTGTCCTTTTAGACTCTCTCAATTTTATGCTATTTTCACAATATCTCTGTCTCATATAGTAAAGAGGACAGTTATAAAATAAATATGCAAAATCCACAATTTTCCTATAAGCAACAGAAGAGCTAATTAAAATATTAATGTAAAAGGTTAAAATATACCACCATATAAAATAATAGGTTATCATTAATATATAAAAAGAATACTCATAATTTGAAAAGCCCAACTAAAAATAGGCAAAGAATCATAAAAGTAGTTGATGAAAAATATAAAGCCACTAAAAATGCCTTAAACTATGAACCCTTGGTGAGGGTTTTTTTAATGGGCAATCTAATGCATTGTTTATGAAAATAAATTTAAAAATATTTTCAGAGGTGATTTACAAAATACAACAAAAATCTCAAAAAGATCCATAAAATTTGATAAAACAATCCAATTTATGGATTTTTTGCTATAGAAAACTATGACTATATACAAGTATTTCTGTAGAAAAATAAAAGAAAAATGTAAAATTCTAAATACTCAACCAAAAGTGCAGAATGAGTAAATAATATTGTGGTAGAGCCTATGGAAAGAAGAAAGGGCACTAGAATCAGAATGCTTAAATTCAAATCCCAGTTTATCACTTATGAACTGTTCATCTTTGAGTTTTAGTTTAATCTCTCTTTACCTTGGATTTCTTACCTATGAAATGTGAATAATAGTACCTTCTCAAAATATTAAGAGGGTGGTTAATGAGATAATACTATAAGCATTTTGAACAGAGTCTACCACATAGAAGCACTCAGTAAAATTTATCTATTGCTGTCTGATGAAATATTATGAAGTCATAAAATCATGTTAAGTATTAGTAATGTGAAAATTATGAATATTAAGTAAGTAAATACACATGATATAATATTTCAGTATAATTAAGTCAGTATCTTTGAACTACCTCCTAATAATTTCCTATAGTGACAGAATAATTTCCTCTAGTGAAGGCTCTACTACACTATAGGAATAATTTCCTACAATGAAGTCTACTACAATATTATTTATTCACTCTGTACTTTTTGTTGAATATGTAGACTTTTACATTTTTTACTGTTTTGGTACAGGAATCCTTGTATATAGACATGGTTTTCTATGGCAAATTTCCTATAATAAAGTCAATATTTTTAACTATCTCCTAAAAATTTCCCCTTCTCTGTAGCCCAGTTTCTTTCCCTGCACCCCTTCTTCACCCATAACCTCAGGAAATGGGAGAGTGAGTGCCACCCAGGAAGCATAAGCACAGGCAAGTTCTGATATGATGGAATTCCAGTTACCATAGTTTAGTTAAATAATACCAGCACCTAAACCAACATGGTTTAACTTTCGATGATCATGGTATGTTAACTGTGAGTAAGGGCATAAAATAAATACTTTAACCACTAGCTCTTCAGTCCACACATCGCTTGTAGCAGATGTACATTATGATCAATGACCAATCACATAACTTTTTTCAAAGTTCGTCAATGATCAATTACCATGCAAATACTAGTTCATGAACAGACAGTAAAGCATGTAAAGTTTGCCTCCTCGTTTCCTAGTGATAAACCCATCTGACATAGCTTGCTCCTGACCTCAGAAGACCCTTGAGATGGGAGCAGGGAAAAGATTTAAAAGGGACTGGTGGGGAGTTTAAATTTTGAGTAGTCTGAATTCTTACCAGAGACATTTTAAAACCAGGATTGGATGGAGGCTTTATTTTTGTGCACATTTTTTACATATTATATTTGTAACATTTGACCTCTCTATGATTGTAAAAAAGCCCAGAAGAGCCACAGTGATACTGACAAAACAGGACAAAGGTAGAGGTATTACCCTTTCTTATTTCAAAATATATTACAAAGGTACAGTAATTAAAACTTGGTACTGAATACAGACAGACATATGGAAGAGTAAAACAGAATAAAGTCCAGAAATAAACCTACACATATACAAATCAACAAGTGAGCCAAACATAAACAATGGAAAAAAGAATCGTTTTTTCAACATGTACTGATGGGAAAACTGGATATCTACACCCAAAACAATGAAACTGAATGCCTATATTACACCATACACAAAAGTCAACTCAAAATGGATTAAAAATTTAACATTAAGACCTGAAACTACAAAACTCCTAGAAGAAAACATAGGGGAAAAGCTTCACGATCTTGGTTTTGGCAATGAGTTCATGGATATGACTTCTAAAGAACAGGCACTAAAAGCAAAAAACAAGTGGAATCACATCAAATTCAAAAGCTTTTTCATAGCAAGGTAAACACTCAACATAATGAAAATGCAACCAATAGAATGGGACAAAAATAGTAGTAAACCATAGATCTGATAAAAGGTTAATTTCCAAAATACATAGAGAACTTTTCTATAATTCCATAGTCCAAAAGCAATTTAAAAAATTAAAAAAATTAAAATTGCAAATTAAAAAATTGCAAAGGGGGGCACCTAGGTGACTCTGTGGTTGAGCATCTGCCTTTGGCTCGGTCATGATCCCAGGGTCCTGAGATCGAGTCCCTCATCAGGCTCCCTCCAAGGAGTCTGCTTTTCCCTCTACCTATGTCTCTGCCTCTCTCTATGTCTCTCATGAATGAATAAATAAATAAATAAATAAATAAATAAATAAATAAATTTTAAAAATAAAATGAAAATAGGCAAAGGACTTCAGTAGACATTTCTCCAAAAAAGAAATAAGAATAGCCAGTAGGGCCACATATATATATAATGTATAATATAAATAATAAGCAATAATATTGTTATTATTGACCAGGTTGTGGAGAAATTAGACCAGGTAGGTTGTGGAGAAATTACAAAAGAACTCTTAAAACTCAACAATAAGAAAGCAAACAACACAATTAAAAATGGGTCAAAGACTTTAGCAGACACCTCATCAAAAAAGATATAAAGATAGCAAATAACACATGAAAAAATGTTCCATAGCCTATGTCATCAAGGAAATGCAAATTAAAACAACAATGAGATACTACTACATACCTATTAGAATGGCCATCACCCAGAACACTGTCAACACCAAATATTGGCAAGGATGTAGAGCAACAGGAGCTCTTATTCACTGCTGGTAGAAATGCAAATGTTACAGCCCCTTTGGAAGACAGTTTGGTCATTTCTTACAATACTAAACATACTCTCATCATATGATGTAACATTCTTTCTCCTTGGTATTTACCTACAGGAGTTGAAAATGTAATATCTGAACAAAAATCTGCATATGGCTGTTTAAAGTAGTTTTATTCACAATTGCCAAAATTTGAAAGCAACCAAGATGTCCTTCAGTAGGTCAATGGATGAATAAGCTATGGTACATCTAGACAATGAAAGTATTTAAAAGAAATGAACTATCAAACCATGAAAAGACATAGTAGAACCTTAAATGCATATTACTAAGTGAAAGAAGCTAATCTGGAAAAGCTACATACTGTATGATTCAAACTACATGACATTCAGGAAAACGCAAAATTATGGAGACAACAAAAAGATCAGTGGTTGACTGTGGTAGAAGAGAGAAGGTAAAAAGGCAGTGAACATAAGATTTTTAAGACATTGAAAATGCTCTAAAAGATGTTATAATGATAGATGTAACTCATTATACATTTGTCCAAACCCATAGAATGTACAACACCAAGAGTGAAACCTAATGTAAACTCTAGATTTGGGGTGATGATGATACGTCAATGTAGATTCATCCTTGGTAAAAACACTGTAACATTCTGGTTAGTGATGCTGATAATTGGGAAGGGTGTGAATGTGTGGGACCAGGAAGTATATTGGAAATCTCTTTATCTTCTCATTTTGTTATAAACCTAAAACTGATCTTAAAAAATAGGTCTTTAATACATTTTTTAAAATAAGAGAATGGGTTTCCCTTCCCTCTTTTCTCTTAGACCATTTACTTTAGAAAACTTGTAATTGCAAGTACTTCTCTCTTTTAAATGTATATAAATACTTTTGAAAACCAAATAGGCCTTCTGTCAGCTTTATAACTAGGAATGTTCTTCTTAAATACTTGGGAACCTTTTCTATGAAATGGAAGCATCAAGGGAGATAGTAACACTATTTCTGGATTTCTGTGAAATGGTTGGTGCTTAAATATGTGGGCACCTTGCTTTATGTTATAAAACCACCTTCTATCATAAAGATATGAGAATTTTGTTTCTCCTTTGGATAAAGCCAATTAGCTAATCTCAATTACCAGGTAAATCTAAATTAACTATGTGTGAGAAGTAGTGTTTTCTTACTTGAAGAGTATCATTTATCTTGACAACATGTACGTTAATGCATTGAAATTGGTTATATAAAAGGTTGAGATTTCTGTTTTTGTAATCTCAGTAGATTGAGATATGCATCATATTCTGATCTAATGCTTACACAATAATAAAAGTATTCTCTCTCTCTCTCCTACCCTTGTGGAGTGGTTTTGTGGGTTGGGAGATTTGTTTTTAATTAGATTTCTCCAACACTACAAAATACTCCCCCACAAAATGTTACAAATTAAATGATTTTGTTTTATCTGAAATCAATGTTACTTTCAAAATTTCACTAGTAATAACATCGTGATAAAATATAACACTCATATTCATCCGAATTTCTAGTTTCTTCAAACAGCTTCCTAAAAAGAAATTGTCAAAGATTAAATTTATTCAGCTCTTTATATATGTATAATAGTCTCATTTACTATATGTTCCTGAAAATATATACAGAAGTAAAACACACAAAAATCAAGCAATAAATTTACATGGTATAATGGAGATAATGTTCTCAGATAATTAGAAAAAGATAATATTCCTATTTTTTGTAAATGCTTACTTTCTTATTCCTAAAAATTAAAAAAAATAAGTACATAGCTACAAAAATATTAAGTAGATTAAATATTAAATCTCAAAAGTTTCATTTTTCTGAAATAATTTTTATCTTACATTCTACTCTTCTGGTTTCCTCAAAGTGACCCTTAGTAGACAGAGAACCTTTTTAACAGCATAGTAGAAGGGTGGGCTGATGGTAATTCTTACAAAAGAATAAATAAGGAGATTATAATGCTGATTTTGATGTTATTTTATCACTTTTCCCAAAACTTTTCAAGTGAAGATTTAATTAAATTCTAGCTAAAAGTGCTGCCATAACCAGTATTCACACAAAAACGCTAGGAAACTATGCATTTTCATCTTACAGAGGGCTATTAATTCTTATGACTTTATTATAGAAAAGTCAATCATAATCCAAAGTAGAGACAACAGTTTAATGGATTCTCATGTACTCAGCTTCTCTTATTTCACCTACACCTTGCCCATTAACCACCCCAAGAGTAGTTTATTCACTTATAAATATTCCAGCATATAATTCTAAAAGTTCTCTAAAAGAAATCTTTTAACAGTGTAATCATATTTCCATTTTACTATATTATTATTTTCATATCCCATAATATTAAAAGTAATTTCTTAATGTAATTAATATCTCACTGGTTATCTTTTCTAATTTTTAAAAATGTGTTCACATTGGAATCTATATAAAACCCACATATTTTATTTGGTTGGTATGTCTTTTAAATCACTTTTTATCTGCAGTCTCCCTGCCATTTTTCTTCCCTTAAAGTTTATTTGTCGAAGAATCTAGTTCATTTTCTGTGGACTTTTTTCTATACCCTAGATTTTGCTGATGCATCCTTATCCTATCAAATTAACATGCCACTCTGCTCCTGTATAGCCTATATTTATGGTAGTTAGATCTAGCAGATTGTTGAGACTCCGATTTGATGTTTTAGGGCATTCTATACTTCCATGAGGAGATACATAATGTCTGGTGTGTGTGTGAGTGTATATGTGTGTATGTGCAAGTGTGTGTGATGTCAGGAGCCATTGGTGATCATTATCTAGATCATTTAATTCACTAGAAGTTTAAAAGTTATGCTATTCTAATTCTAGAATTTCTGCTTTCATGTTTTACCTAGAAGATTTCTATAAAAAGAAACTTTATCAATTATTTGATTATACTAATATACAGTTCATATAAGAAATTAAGCATTGATTACATGTTTTATTTTCCAGTATAATTATTTGACTCTTCACCATATTCCAAAGGTGATCAATGAATTTCTAGTTTTTATTTTCTTTTCTGCTATTATTTTAAACTTATAGATTTAAGATTAATTGGAAGGGTTTTAATACATTGTAATCGATATTCTTGCTGATGTTCAAAGATAACCATATTTAACCAATCAGAGCCTCCTGAAGTTGGTTTTTGAATCCTTTGACATAAACCTACCAATCTGACAACTTCTTTGTTTTTTGGCATAGTAAGATGTTCCAGGTTCAGCTTGTGTACTTCTTGCCCTCAATCTAGAATTAGTCATTTCCCCCAAGCACCTCTAGTTTCTTATATGAGAAAAATATATTGGATGAATACAATCTGGATACTAGGGATATTCATTGCAATTGGATTTGTGTCACTTAAATATTTTGATACTGGTTCTTACTCCTTAGTGGTATCTCACCTTTTAGTCAAAATATTTGAAGATATATTTAGGATTTGGTATACTTTCTTCGTACTGTTTCTCTACAAGTAAATATATAATATAGATCTAGCAGGTCTTTAATTTTTCTGTATTGCATTTATTTTTAGAAAACAGAAGACAAAATACAATAAAGTATTAGAGAAAATAGCACAAATTCCTTAAGAAATCCAAGTTGTGAATTCTTCTTCTTAATAAATCACATATCTAGGTAGTCGAGGGCACCAATTTTAGTACTTTTGATGTGTAGGACACAGACTAATTACTCTTCAATACTACTTTATTTAATTGCCATTATAATCCTACTATGGGGTACTGTTATTTTCCTTGTGTTCTAGCTATTGAATCAAAGCCCCGAGGGTTAAGTAATTTGTCCATCATTCTCTAAAAAGTCTTTTTTAAAATCACTGTTATACTGTTTAGAGATAAAAAACCACCAAAGGATAGTGTAAATATCTGTTCATTAGCTGATGTATGAATGCCCAAATTTGATATAAGAAAGCAACTTATGCTAATGATGGGATGAAAGAATGGGTCTCAAAATACATTATGTAAGTTGAAGGTATGATTAGCTATATGTAGGTCTGCTATACTGAAACTTGTAGGCTTCATAATGTGGTAAGAAATGGAAGGTAGTAGTAGGCAACTATGATACAACATTTTCCTTATATGATAATTGGTCCTTGAGTACGAAAGTGGTTTCTCCTCTAATCTAAAAATTAAAAATAAATTATAAAAATAAACACATAAACAAACAAATAACTGACTGGCTGTCCGGGAGGCCTCTGACCTGGTAGATTCCTCACTCCCACAGGTTACTGAAAGCATCCTACTCTAGATCACTTCAAAAGAAGGCAGGGAGAGATGCCAGAGACATTATGGTGTATCTTGAGTACAGAGACCATTTTTGAAGACCTGTTTTCTAGGCTGATAATAACAAAAATGAGAATGGCCTAAACTGATTGGCAGTTTCCTTTCTCCCAATACCAGAATGTGGATCCATCTTCCTGGGCTGAGCTCAGAATGGACAGTGTAGCTCTTGATTTGCCAGATACCTTCAGCACCATATGCTTGCCCATCTCAGCAAAATCTCTAAACTGATAATTATAAATGTTTAATTATCTCCCTTTTCTTCTTTCAAAAATATTCACAAGGAAAAAAATAAGAATATGAACAAGGATTATAACAATAAGGGAAAATGCTTATCTAGACTGCTGTATCAAGAATCATTGATATGTGAAATCAGCCTAAATGTAGAGAACTGCTGATTCACAGCAACCAAATTATCTGCATTCATTTTTTTCTTATTATGAAAATAAATAGTTGATATATTCTTGTTGGAAAGTTTAAGAATCAATTATATAGGGCAGTAGTGTTCAAAATGTGGTCTCCACAGCAACAACCTAAATATCACCCGGTAACTTAGTACAAATGAAATTCTTAGGCCTCAGCACAGGAGTAGGGATGCCCAAGAATCTTTGAATAAACTCCCATAAGTGAAACTGATGCATGATAAATTTTGAGAATCACTCATATAGGTAGAGAATCCTGCGAGAATATGTAAATCAACTAGCTGATCAATTATCAACACACAGAAAATCCCAAAGTATTAGTGACTGAATAGTGTGATGTTCATCTGTTAAGAACATATTCTTTACACATAGATGATATAGGTGCAAAGCTTCAAACAGGATGTTCCCATTTGTTCTCATCACAATTCTACACAATTCCACAATAAGAAATATGGTACTTGTAGTTAAAATGAAAATATCTTGGGCAGCCCAGGTGGCTCAGTGGTTTAGCACTGCCCTCAGTCCAGGGCCTGATCCTGGACACCTGGGATCGAGTCCCACATCGGGCTCCCTGCATGGAGCCTGCTTCTCTCTCTGCCTGTGTCTCTGCCTCTCTCTCTCTCTGTGTCTCATGAATAAATAAATAAAATCTTTAAAAAAATGGAAATATCTTGTCCCTGCTATAATGGAAATATATGCAACCAGGCTTTTTAAAATTTTTGTTCCTAATTGCTAAGAAATAAGTTTTTTTAAAATGGGACATTTAAGCCCATTTCATTGTACAATTCCCCATAATATTTTTTAAAGAACATCTTGAAATTCATTTATAAAAAGAAGTAATTTATTCATTTTCCCTGCTGAGGTCAGCTTAAAAAAATTAACATTAGCATTAACATTTGGTTTTGTGACTGTCAGTGCTTTTATCTATTTGTCTATATGGCAATGGTGAACATTCTGAAACAGTATAATCATCCTAATTTAGTTGACCATAAGGTCTTCCTGCTGAGAGAATCTGGAGTGGAAATACTACTGTGAAATTTCCCCTTATGGTTATAGACATATTTTCAACATCTAAGTTCTCTCCTATGTGTGATATGAAATATAGAACTCATTGTTTATCATACCCACAAGATCCTTCTAAGACCAATAACGAGAAATTATGGCAAACAGGAGCATGTGGGTGGCTCAGTCGGCTGAGGATCCAACTCTGGGTTTTGACTAAGGTCATGATCCCAGGGTCATGAGACTGAGCTGCGTGTCACGTTCCTTGCTCAGTGCGGAGTCTACTTGAGATTTTCTCTCCCTCTCTCTCTGTCCCTCTCCATAAAAATAAAGGGAAGAAGAAGAAGAAGAAGAAGAAGAAGAAGAAGAAGAAGAAGAAGAAGAAGAAGAAGAAAAAGAAGAAGAAGAAGAAGAAGAAGAAGAAGAAGAAGAAGAAGAAGAAGAAGAAGAAGAAGAAGAAGAAGAAGAAAGAAAGTTGAAATGTTGCCAACCCCTATATTGGAACATTGGAAAGTTGATGTGCTAATGCCAAGGAAAATGGGCCATATTGAATTCAGTTTGCATTATTCTGAAATACCAAGACAATCTGATTCTTCGAAGTAATGAAATTAATGCCTTTCTCTTCCTTTCTTTAGATCACATATCTAGTTCCATCTTTCCTTTCTATATTTCTTTAAGTTTACTCAACTTACCTGTTTGATCCCATTTTTACCTTCTTTTGCCTCTTACCTTTGATTATTTGGGCCAGATCTAAATCATCACCAAGGTTTGGAGTACTAAGATGCCAGTCCCTCTATCTCATAGTCCAAGTAATGACGTGATATGTCGCTCCCCCACCAGCTCTAGCCATTTAAACAATCCTGTCAACAACTTGATTTCAGACTTTTAGCCTACAGAACTGTGAGAGAAAAAAATTCTGTTGTTTTAAGCTACCCAGTTTGTTGTACCTTGCTATCATAGGCCTAGGAAACTTATAGAACATACAAAACAGATCTCCCACTCCAAACAAGTCAGTTGCTCTCCATAATCCCAGTTCGTTACTACCATCCAGTCAGTTATCTTTACTAAACACAATAAGACTCATCCTTGATGTTGCTTTCTCTCTCATATTCATATTTTAACTAAGATCTGTGACATATTCTCATTCATACAACAAATAGTTGAGCAACTGAATGTGCCAGACACTATTCTAGGCAGCAGGAAATAAGGCAAGCTGTCCCTAGCACTTACAACTTTATAATCAGGAGAAACAGAACAAAATCAAGTACAAGTAATGAAGAAAACAAATAAACAAGAAAATATTAAATGGCAATAAATGACACCACTTAAAACATAGTGATGTGATAAGACAGTGTGAAATAGAAAGTGGCATTGAACTATGGTAGGAGTGACAACAGTGTGACATACCGGGATGACAGTGTTACAGTAATTGCAAAGGTCCTGAGATTGAAATAATCTTGGCTTTTAAGGAAAGAGGAATGTGGGTGGAATAGAATAGAATAAGCAAATGGAGGCGAGTGGCCACAGGCTGATAAGGGGCAAGAATATGTCTTTATTTTCCACAGGAAACAATATTTTTTTAAGTACATTGGAATGTAGCCCTAATAGCTTCTTTTCTTATCACTCCTATCACCTAGTCCAAATCACCATTATTCTCTCTTTGTTAACTACCATAATAATTACTTACCTGGTCCGCCTGTTTCCTCACTTTCATTCCTTTCTAAGCTCTGCATGGCAACTACAGTGATTTAAATACACACTGTATGTGTATTGTCTCTCTTCTACTTAAAATCCCTATGTGACTTCCTATTGGGTTTGAATAAATTCTAACACCTTATGTGACTGGGTTAAAGGTAAAATGAATTAACAGATATTGGCCACTAAAGAGCAGAGCTTGACATATGTGCAGGACTCAGAGAATGTGAATTAAATGTCTTCCTACACAAATAGGACATGGCATTTTTCTCCATGTCTGGATAGACTGTTTTTTCTTTTCTAGAATTTTCTGTCAAAGTTACAAATAACCCAACTATGAAAGATAACTGTGGTACCTAGGTTACAAACTCACATATTCATAGGGCCCACAGCAGCAATGAAAAATGAACTGGTTGGGTTGTAAGGAAAAATAAGGGACAGTGGAGACTGGAAAGTCAGAAGATACATGTAGAATCAAAAGGGGATTACAACTATTTAATTCCAACTGAGTGTTTCCATGTTGGGCAGTTATCAGATATTTTATTTTTTTCCAAGGAAGTCAGAAATCATACTTTTATTAAAAATATCTGAATCTGAAATTATAAATACTGGCATTTAATTAAATTTTTAAATGTACAGGTACAGAACTCATCCATATGCCAGATTTAGCAGTTGTCGCTAGTTTGAGACTTTTACTATTATGGAAGAGGGGGTATACAAGACCAATAAATTTTGATGAGGATATGAGCTAGTAAGAGATTTGTATCATCTAATTTTGTTCAAGGAGAACAGAGCCAAGGTTTTGAGCTATATATCAAATCATTCTGTTTTGTTTTTCTTAATAAAAATAATATATATATATGCCAGTTACTGTTCTAAAAGTGTTACACATATTAATACTTAAAGCTACCCTGTGAGATGGGTACTATTTTGATCTCTTTGTACTGATAAACATAAAACAAGATAAAGATGTGCTCAGGATCTGCTTTCTAGAAAGACAGAAAAGTATAGATGAATATACTATGAGGCAGAAGAGCACTATAAGAGGAAGGAGATGCCACTGATGAAGTATCAAGTAGTTTTGCCTGGGATCTGCCTTACACAGCATCCACTGATGATTACTAATCCCAGTGGACCATTTCTAAGAATTTTAAAACATCACAATATGGGCCTGTCCTAGCATTAATAGTAAATAGGCCAGCTTGTTCTGCAAATGCTTATATATATTGTCATCTTTCTTCCCTCATCTTCATGCTCTCCACACCAGCCCATCTGTTCCATCACCCCCCATCCAAGGGTGTTACTCCATCCCCAGGGAGCACAGCCACCAACAATGAAGCAGAAGAATGCAATGACATAATGGTGATTTTTTAAAAATCAAATTTACACATAAAATGCATTGCCAGCAAGAACTCTGGCAGGTCACAGCTGTTTCACAGTGAGTCATCCATCACTCTGAGGACTATCCCACATGGACCAAAGCAATGAAATCCCACGCACCAGGGAATAAATAAAGTTATGCTAACTCAAGAATGTCTTCCATCAAACATTTGCAGGAAACTTTTACACTGGTTAGGTGAAGAGAATGCAGCATTGCTGCATCAAAAGACTAAGTATTTTTTAATGGAACTCTAAGAATATGAGAACTCTGAAAATGGATAACCTCTGTAAAGAGAGTACTACATTCTAGAGCTTGGGAAAATTATACACTTTCCTTTGCCAAACAAAAAAAAATCAAAAATTTAAATTGCTTTTAATAGGACCCACCAATAGACCCTTAATAGGCCCAATAGGAGAAATAGACAACTGTTACATAGTAACATTTGGATTTGGTCTAAAACTTCTGATATTCCCAGAATATATCCTACCATTTCATGTCACAGAGACTGAAATTTCTATTTTATTGAGATAAGGCATCATGCTTATGAAATACTAATAAATGATCATGAAAGATATTAGAACAGATTGACTTATTCTCTTGCAAAAATGAAGAGCCTGGGTAGTCTAGGTATTGTTCATACTGCCAAAAGGAGATACGACATCACCAAGAGAGAAAGAAGATGCCAAATAAAACTTCTCCACTCAAATAAATTTGACTAGGTTGTTCATGCTGCTCTATTTCCTTGGGAAAAAAAAAAAAAGAATTAAAAAATACAAAAAAAAAAAGAGAGAGAGAGAGAAATACAAAAAAAAAAAATGAGGGGAAAAAAGGTAGTGATTAAAACCAGATCAAACCAAATACACACACACACACACACACACACACACACACACACAATAAAGCTCAAAATACCAAGGGCCAGTATGTATTTCAACTGTTTGACTTGGAATGCACATGCTACCGATTTCTCTTGCAAAGTAGCTACGTAGATAGACTTTGTCCTTAACTTTGAAACCAGAAAGTTCATTGGAAAGTTTTCACTAAATGAGCACTTATTTCTCTATTACCCTCCTGTATTTTTTTCTATCAATACGTACTGATTTAGGCTCTTCTTGAAATCATCTACTTTACAGCAATTTCTTCACCTTTTTATTATTAATTTTCCCCTTACTAGTAATAAAGTTTCATTAACGTATATACAATCTTTTTCCCATCTTAAAAGAAAAGCTCTCAAAAAAAAAAAAGAAAGAAAAGCTCTCTTGACACAAACATCCTTTAGCTATTTCCCTATTTCACTGCTCCTTTTTATCGAAAACTCCCCCAAAAGTTCTCTAGTCTATCTGCAAGTCCTCTCCTATTCTCTCCTACTCTCTCAAATTCAACTACATGAATTTCACCCCATGAAACTAGTCTTTCTTATAAGTGACCTGAAACTACTCTTTCTTATCAGTGACCTCTATATTGATAAATCTGGTGATCAGTTCCAATCTTTCTGACTTAGACTATTTCTATTTTCTGAAACATTTCTTCTTTTAAGAAAACCCTAATTTCCCGGTTTTCCATCTATCTCAAAAATTCCTTTACTGATTTCTGTACTTTTCCCCAACTCCGAATATCAGCACACAAAAGGATTGAACATTTTGTCAAATATACCAAAAAAAAAAAAAAAAAAGGATATTCAAAGAATTCTCTTGTCTCTTCTTCCCTCCACCCCACTTAGGCAACAAGTTTTGTTCTCCTTCCCCCTTTTAGCTATAAATAAATATATTAATTTACTGTTATTTCCTCCCCTCTTCTCTTGGATGGATTGTAGTATATTGTACATGCTTTTCTCCAATTTGCTTTTTTTTTTCACCTAAAAAAGCTGTCCTGGACACCACTATGTAGGATACAGTGTGTAAAGATCTCTCTCTCTCTCTCTCTCTCTCATAGAGGAGTCTAAGACTCCATTATGTGTTTTCTAATTTATTAAACCATTTTTTTTTGTTGATGTACCTTTGGCAGTAGTTGGCTTTGTCTTTCAATATTATACAGTGTGTCATTCTGATAGATTCCTGGAAATGGGAATGGCAGGTCAATAGGTAAACTCATATATAATTGTTCTGGATATTGCCTATCACATTTCTACCAACAACATATGAGATAAACTTATTTTCATATATTTTGGGCAAGTATTGTAAAATATATCAAATACCTCAGGGTGTTATCAGTTATTCTTATGAGTGTCAATGAACTCACTTTAATATGTTCAAGGTTCATTTGTATCTTTTCCTTATGAACTGTTAGTTGCCTATTTTTCTATCAGGATGTTGTCGTTATTGTCTTGCCCTCTGAGTCCTCTTAGATAGTTATAAATATCACTGTCTTCTCGCCCCTCTCAGTAGCTGGATTCCAGCTATACCTTATAGTTTTGGGGATTTGTCATCTAGTTTGTTTGCTTGTAAACTTTTTATTTTGATATAATTTCATATTTATAGAAAAGTTGCTAAAATAACACAATGAATTCCCATATACCTTTACCTAGATAATCAACTGGTATATTTTGACCCATAGACATGTTCACTCTCTCTTTCTCATCATATATATAACTACACACAAACACAAATACACACACTTCAGTATATATTTCTTAAGAACGAGGACATTGTTCTGTGTAACTACAGCTATAAAAAATCAGAAAATGTAACATTGTCAACTGTCCTAATACTTTTTCCCCCTATTACAGAATCTAGTCCAGAATCATGAATGGCAGCTAGATGTCATGTCTCTTTAGTCTCATGTAGTCTTGTAGAGCTTTTCAGTCTTTCTTTGTTTTTCTTGATCTTAATGTTTTTTGAAGAGTGGAGGCCAATTTACCTTATACAATCTTCCTCTATTTAATGTATCTGACATTTCCTTGTTAGATTCATCTGTATGTTTAGCAAGAATACCACAGAAAATATGCATCCTCAGCAACAGGAGAAATATGAGGTTGGTTTGCTCTAATATTGAGTTGTTATTTTACATACTTAAAAAGTGTCCACTAGGTTTCTTCACTGTAAGATTACTTTCCTCCTATAATATTAATAAGTTATTTGGGGGGACATATTATATAAATATCCTGTTTCTCACCAAGCTTTCAGCCACTAGTTTTAGTGATTTTTCTAATTGCCTTATTTCTTTTATATTTATTAGTTGCCACTCTGTTAAAGGAAGAGCTTCCTTTCACCAACTCTTTATTTACCTATTTGAATTCTTATACCAGCATAGACAAATGGATTTTTTAAAAATTTTTATTTATTTATGATAGTCACACACAGAGAGAGAGAGAGAGAGAGAGGCAGAGACATAGGCAGAGGGAGAAGCAGTCTCCATGCACCGGGAGCCCGACGTGGGATTCGATCCCGGGTCTCCAGGATCGCGCCCTGGGCCAAAGGCAGGTGCTAAACTGCTGCGCCACCCAGGGATCCCGACAAATGGATTTTTATTCTCTAATCATTTGCATCAATATTTCAATTTATCCTTAAATAATCCCCGATTTGTCCAAAGAGAGATATTTAAAGCTGGCTTCTTTGCCTTTGATCATCTCTCCATCATTCTTTTAAGACTTTTATCCTTCTAACACAATAAGATGCTCCAGATTTATTTGAATCCTACATGACCCAAACCTGGAATCATTTATTTTCCTTCAAAGTGCCTTCTGGTGACAAAAGAGGCCTACCTGCTTAGGCAAGGACTGCAGACAAGTTCTTGAGCACCTCAGCAGCATCTTGTGGATATTTCATAAGGGGGTTCCATCTGAGCTTTAACCGCTGAGAGATCCTATGGGAGAGTAAAAAGAAAAAGTCAAGATAGGTCTCTTGGGGATAAAATAGGTATTCCTGCCCAAACTGGGAAATGGGACTGGCTCTCTTAGGTTTTTAGAAACTCCAGAAAATTTGCTGGATTATAATCTTATAATTCTTATTTTTATTTTAATTATTTTATATTTGCATCTCTTATTTTGTGATTCACTTTAGATTTTTAAAAATATAATTCTTTTGGGGCACCGAGGTGGCTCAGTTGGTTAAGCAACAACTTTTGATTTTGTCTCTGTGCTCAGTGGGGAGTCTGCTTGAGACTCTCTCCTCTCCCTCTCCCTCTGTCCCTTCTCCCACCACTCAGCTCTCCTTCTCTCTCTCTAAAATAAATAAATTAATTAAAAAATAATTTTTTTCTACTTTTTACTATATATTTATTATTCAAGTCTTTGGCCATTTTTGTGGACTGGGTTATATTAAGCCACCCCTCTTACCAAGAATAACTGCTAAATCTATGTAAAACATTTGGAGATCTGTTTGAAGGCATTAGAAAAGAAAAGAAACCAGCAAGGACCAGAGAATTAAATGTTCCAGAGAGAATGAACATGTAGATCAAAAAATTCAATATTCTACTCCTTGTAGGATTTTCTAATCTATAAAACATAGCTGAGAAATGGAGAAGTTGAGCAGAAAACAGTAGCTAACAGGCTGAAAAGCTGAAGAAAGCATTCAGAAATATTATGAGGGCACAAGAACAAAAATTAGAGATGGGAAATCACAAGGAAGAGGGACAATGGTACACAGCTCTGAATTCCACTGGCATCACTGGGAATTTGCACCTTAGAGAGAATAAGGGCAAATCAGAAATAAAACAGCCTTCACAAATATTGAAGTTTTTGTTTGAATTAGGTCAGTACCCCATTGACTTAAGAGTATCAATTCCTTTATTAACTTTCTGCCAACAAAAAAGGAAATCTTATGTGGAGAATTATGACATCATCAAATCTCAAATTATCTTTACAGGGATTCATAATCAGTATTTTTCATTCCAGCAAACAATTTTGGCATACTAGATGACAAGACCAAATGACCAAAACAAACAAACAAACAAAATAATAGTGTAAAAAAAAAACAAAACTCATTTGATTCAGATACTGGATTTAGATACCAAATATAACATAAATGATATATTGAAATAATACATCTGATAAACTAGTGAACAAGGTGGAGAAATTCAGCTGATAACTGACTGAAATATCTGAAATATAATCAAATGGAAAATTTATTTAAAAATAACTAAAATTAATACTCAATAAATGGATTTGACAGAGGATGGATTTTGAAGAGATGGATTAATATAAGGAAATAAATATCTACACCAGAATACAAAGAGACAAAACTTTGGAACACTAGAAAAGAGCACAAGAGAAAAAGAAGATGTAGTGTTACTGAGCCCCAGGATATTCCATGGGAGCTGGAACCACAGTGAAGACTACCTGTTAAGAGCTAGGACATAAGTAGGGAAGGGAGGTCCCAGCAGATCAGGAGTCAGGGATGATCTGCAGGCACCACAAAGATGCCATACTGAGCAGACCAGTGGTGGTTTCTATCTATCTTCCATCAGCCAATACTTTGCATTTCCAGTATGGAAGCAAGTGTGCAGGGGAGCATAGAAAATGGAGCTCCCTGTGTTATAGAGTGTATATGTGAGGGTGAATGAATAGGAAAGCAAATTCTCAATTAACCTGCACAGATGGCAACTTTTCCAGTTTCTAGGGATGAAGCTAATTCCCCTGATCCTACTTTTTGACTTATCTTTGACCACTTTAATAGGGAACTGAGAAAAATAGAATTTAATGCTTGTGATCAGGATCATGCTTTATCCAGATAGAAGCTATTTTGAAAAAAAATATTGATATTAGTCCAAAAACTACCATTGAAACAAACATTTTAACTGAGCTAATGAATTAAAGCACTCTTTGCCTATCTTGGTACCAATGAGTGACATTTTTCTTCAGCAAAAAATATGCAAACTACTTTGTATTCTTAGATACAATATAAGCTCAGGCACATCTTTCCTCACCAAAAGAAGTTACACTTATCTTAGCTCTTGGTTTTTACTTTCTGGAATATGATGCCTGTGAACACATGGCTTCTCACAGGAAAATGGGTCATTGTATTCTAAAAGGATGTCTTCAAATATTTATTATGTAAATTATATATCATCTTCTTTAGTACCAATTACTAAATTTCAGGTACAAACTGAAATAGCACTTTGAAGTATTTGGCTTGAAATTACTTGGAGAAATGATTTTAAGTGAAATAGCTTTCCAGGCAATTAAAAAATGGAACAAGTTTGAGAATTGACTAGATTATTTTTCTCAAGTAATAAGCTCTCTAAAATGAACTGGTAATCAAAAATCATGCTCTTCCTGATTTTTGTATAACTGTGACTAGCTGTTAGCAGGTAAAGAGTATGGAAAGTAATCTTTGAATAGGACCAATACTGTAAGACATAAAATTGAGTAAAGTGTAATTATGTTCTCAAATTTTCAAATTTATTCAATCATGACTCCTACCGTGAAAGACATATAAGTAATATTATGAGATTGTGGTAAATATTTCTTTGTAGAATAATAGAATTATTATATAATAATTATTATAGAACAGAATAATTTCATTGTAAAATAAGTAGAAAGAAAAGGAATTAAAATTATATTCATAGCATATTTCTTTTTAAAATTTTAATTCCAGTATAGTTAACATACAGTGATATATTAATTTCAGGTGTATACTATAACAATTGAACAATTCTATACCTCACTCAATACTCATCAAGATAACTGCATTCTTAATCCTGTTCACCTATTTTACCCACTCTCACACCCACCTTCCTTCTAGTAACCATCAGTTTGTTCCCTAGAGTTAAAAGTCTATTTCTATACTTTGTCTGTCTCTTTTTTTTGTTTGTTTTGTTTCTTAAAATGCACATAGAAGTGAAATCATATGGTATTTTTCTCTCTCTGACTTATTTTGCTTAGCACGATACTCTCTAGATCCATACATGTTGTTATAAATGCCAAGATTTTATTCTTTTTTATGGCTGTGTAATATTCCTCTCTGTGTGTGTGTATGTGTGTGTGTGTGTGTGTGTGTGTGATATGAATGTGTATCATAGCTTCTTTAGCCATTCATCTATTCATGGACCTTTGAGCTGCTTCCATAATTTAGTTTTAAAATAATGCTTCAATAAACATAGGAGTGCATAAGTGTTTTTAAATTAGCGTGTTCCCTTTTCTTTAAATTTAGATTTTACTTAGTTAACATACAGTGCAATATTGGTTTCTGGAGTAGAATTCAGTGATTCTTCACTTCCACGTAACACTCAGTGCTCATCACATGTGCCCTCTTTAATACTCATCATCTCTTTAGCCCATTCCACACACACACTTCACTCCATTAACCTTCAGTTTGAGGGGCTCAGATGGCTTGATGTTAAGAGTCTCATATGGCTTATTTCCCTCTCTGCTTTTTTTCTTATTCCTCTTCCCATACGTCCATCTGTTTTCTTTCTTATTTTCCACATGAGTGAGATCATACAGTATTTGTATTTCTCTGACTTATTTCACTTAGCATAATACACTCCATGCATATTGTTGGCAAATGTCAAGATTTCATTCTTTTTGATGGTTGAGTTAAATTCCAGAGTGGTGTGCGTGTGTTTGTGTATCACATTTTCTTCACCCATCATCAGCCAATGGACATTGGGCGCTCTCTTCATAGTTTGGCTATTGTTGATAATGCTGTTATAAACACTGGGGTGCATATACCCTTTTGAATCTGTTTTTTTATCCTTTGGGTGGGTAAATAGTAGTGTAATTGCTACACTGCTTTTAACTTTTTGAGACACTTCCAAACTGCTCTCAGAGTGGCTGCACCAATTTGCATTCCCATCATCAATACAAGTCCCCTCACCAATATCTGTTTTTTCTTCTGTTGTTCATTTTAGCCATTCTGACAGGTGTGAGGTGGTATCTCATCATGGTTTTGATTTGTATTTCCCTGATGCCAAGTGCTGCTGAGAGCATCTTCTCATGTGTCTATAAGCCATCTAAATGTCTTCTTTGGAAAAGTGTCTACTCATGTTTTCTGCCCATTCTTAACTGTTTTTGTTGTTGTTGTTGTTGTTGTTGTTGTTGTTGTTTGGATGTTGACTTTGATAAGTTCTTTATATATTTTGTCAATAGATGCAGAAAAGGCATTTGACAAAATAAAGTATCCTTTTGTGATAAAAAAAACTCTCAACAAAGTAAGGATGGATAGAACATATCTCAAGACCATAAAGGCTATATATGGAAGACCCAATAGGTAATATCTCATTCTCATTGGGGAAAACAGAGTCTTTCCTCTACAATCAGGAACAAGACAAGATTGTACACTCTCACCATTACTATTTAACGTAATACTGGAAATCTTAGCTTCAGCAATTAGACAAAAAAAGAAAGAAAGAAAGAAAGAAAGAAAGAAAGAAAGAAAGAAAGAAAGAAAGAAAGAAAGAAAAAGAAAGAAAGAAAGAAAGAAAGAAAGAAAGAAAGAAAGAAAGAAAGAAAGAAAGAAAGAAGGGGCATCCAACTTGGCAAGGAAGAAGTCAAATTTTCACTATTTGCAATGACATGATACTCTACGTAGAAAACACAAGATCCACCAAAACTTATTAGAACTAATACATGAATTCAGCAAAGTTACAGGATATAAAATCAATGTGTAGAAATCTGTTGCATTCCTATACACCAATAACAAAGCAGCAGAAAAAGAAACCAAGGAATCAATCCCATTTGTAATTGCACCAAAAGCAATAGGATACCTAGGAATAAACCTAACTGAAAAGGTAAACAACTTGTACTCTGAAAACTATGGAACACTTATGAAAGAAATTGTAAAGGACACAAAGAAATGGAAAAACATTTCATGCTCATGTATTGGAAGAACAAACATTGTTAAAATGTCTATATTACCCAAAGCAATCTATACATTTAATACAATCCTTATCAAAATACCACAGGCATTTTTCACACACCTAGAACAAATGATCCTAACACTTGTAAAAGATCCTGAATAGCCAAAGCAATCTTGAACAAAACTGTACATATCACAATTCCAGATTTCAAGATATACCACAAAGCTATATGGTACTGGAAGAAAAATAGACAATAGATCAATGGAACAGAAAAAGAGAGCCCAGAAATAATATGGCCTTAGCCATAGCAACTTCTTATTAGACACATTGCTAAAGGCAAGAGAAACAAGAGCAAAAATAAATAGACTATTGGGACTTCTTCAATCTGATTAAGAGTTAGTGTTGAATTTATTGAATTTATTCTTTTGTATTCTTTGAGTAAATACCCAGTAGTGAAATTACGAGATCATATGGTAATTTTATTTTTAATTTTTTGGGGGGAACCTCCATACTGTGTTTCCACAGTGGCTGCACCACTGCACAATTCTCACTAACAGTGCACAAGGGTTCCTTTTTCTCCACATCTTCACCAACATTTGTTTCTTATGTTTTTTATTTTAACCATGCTAAGAGGTGTGAGGTGATATCTCATTGGTGTTGATGTGAATTTCCCTGACAGTGAGTGATATTGAGCATCCTTTCATGTATCTATTGGCCATCTGTATGCCTCCTTTGAAAAAAAAAAATGTCTGTTCGTGACTTCTGCCCATATTTAAATTGGATTGTTTGTTTTTCTGGTTGAGTTGTATAGATTCTTTACATAGTTTGGATACTAATCCTCTTCTGGATATGTCATTTGCAGATATCTTCCCCCATTCAGTAGGTTGTCTTTTAGTTTCATTGGTTGTTTCCTTTGCTGTGCAGAAACTTTTTATTTTGATGTAGCCCCAATAGTTTATTTTTGCTTTTGTTTTGATTGCCTCAAGAGACATATCCAGAAAAATGTTTCAACAGCCAATGTCATAGAAATTACTGCCTGTATTCTTCTCTAGGATTCTTATGGTTTCACATTTAGGTCTGGCATCCATTTTGAATTTATTTCTGTGTCTAGTATAAGAAAGTGGTCCAGTTTCATTCTTCTGCGGGTTGCTGTCCAATTTTCCCAATACCGTTTGTTGAAGAGACTGTCTTTTTTCTATTGGATATTTTTTCTTCCTTATCAAAGATTAGTTGATCATACAGTATTGTAATATAACTTGAAATCTGTAATTTGATGCCTCTAGTTTTGTTTTTCTTTTTCAGAATTGCTTTGGCTGCCCAGGGTCTTTTGCGTTCTTCAATTTCTTTCATCAATGTCTTAGAGTACAGGTTTTTTACCTCCTTGGTTAAGTTTATACTTAGGTATTTTATTATTTTTGGTGTAATTGTAAATGGGGCCATTTTCTTAATTTCTCTTTCTGCTGCTTTGTTATTAGTGTACAGAAGTACAATGGGGAAACCTAGGTGGCTTAGTCTGTTAAGCATCTGCCTTCAGCTCAGGTCATGATCCCAGGGTATTGGGATTGAGCTCCACATTAGGCTTCCTGTTTGATAGGGATTCTGCTTCTCCCTCTGCCTCTACCCCTTCTCCAGCTCATGCTCTATCTCTTTTTCTCAAAAAAAAAATCTTTTATTTTAAAAAAAGAAACACAATGAATTTCTGTATATTGATTTTGTATCCTACTGAATTCATTTATCATTTCTAGCAGCTTTTTGCCAGAATCTTTAGGGTTTTCTATACATTGTATTATCACCTATAAATAATGGAAGTTTTACTTCTTTACCAATTGGATGTCTTTTATTCCATTTTCTTATCTGACTGCTGTGTGAGAGTCCCAGTCCTATGTTGAATAGAAGTGGTAAGAGTGGATCTCCTTGTCTTGTTCTTGACCTTAGAGGAAAAGCTCTCTGTTTTTCACCATTGGGTATGATATTAGCTGGGGGTTTTTCATATACAGCCTATATTATGTTGAGGTATGTCCCCTCTAATCTACTTTGTTGAGGGCTTTTATCATAAATAGATATGGTACTTCATCAAATGTTTTCTCTGCATCTATTGAAGTGATCATGTGATTTTTATTGAAGTTATTGATATGATGTATCATACTGATTGATTTCCAAATATTGAACCCAGCTTACAACCTAGGAATAAATCCCATTTGTTCATGGTGAGTACTTTTTAAATGTATTGTTGCATTTGATTGCTAATATTCTATTGAAGATTTTTGCATCTATATTTACCAGATATGTTATCCTGTAGTCTCTTTTTTGTAGTGTATCTATCTCGTTTTGGTATCAGGTACTGTTGGCTTCATAGAATGAATTTGAAACTTTCCTTCCTCTTCTATTTTTTGGAATAGCGTGAGAATAAGTATCAACTCTTTAAATATTTGGTAGAATTCACCTGTGAAGCCAGCTGCTGCTGGACTTTGTTTGTTGGGAGTTTTTTAATAAATGATTAAATTTAAATTTCGTTGTTGATAATCAGTCTGTTCACATTTTCTATTTCTTCCTACTTCAGATTTGGAGGGCTATATGTATCTAGTAACTTATCCATTTCTCCTAAGTTGTCCAATTTGTTGGCATGTAGTTTTTCATAATATTCTCTTACGATTGTTCATATTTCTGTAGTGTCAGTTGTTAGTTCTCCTCTTTCGTTTCTGATTTTGAGTCCCCTCTTTTCTGCTGTTTTTGAAGAGTGGCTAAAGTTTTACCAATCTTGTTGATCTTTCCAAAGAATCAGCTACTGCTTTCATTTATCTGTTCTATTGATTTTTTTATTTTCTAGTTTGTTTATTTCTGCTCTAATCTTTATTTTCTTCCTTCTACTGGCTTAGGGTTTTGTTCTTCCTTTTCTACCTCATTTAGGTATAAGATTAAATTGTTTATTTGAGATATTTCTTCCTATTTAGGTAGGCTGTATTTCTGTAAACTTCCCTGTTAGAACTGCTTTTGCTTCATACCAAAGATTTTGGACTATTGTATTTTCGTTTTCGTTTGTCTTCATGTATTTTTAAATTCCCTCTTTGATGTCTCGGTTGACTCATTCATTGTTTTTTAGTAGCATGCTTTTTAACTCCCAGGTATTTGTGCTTTTCCAGATTTTTTTCCTTGTGGTTGATTTCTAATTTCATAGAACTTTAGTCAGAAAAGGTGCATGTTATAACTTTGGTCTTCTTGAATTTATTGAGATTTGATTTATGAACTAATATGTGTTGTATTCTGGAGAATGTTTCATGTTCTTTTGAAAAGATGTGTACTCTGCTGTTTTAGGATGGAATGTTCTGTATATATCTGTAAGATCTATCTGGTCCAATGTATCATTCAAAGCCACTATTTCCTTATTGATTTTCTTTTGAATGATCTATCCATTGATGTAAATGGAATGTCAAAGTCCCCTACAATTATTGTATTACTATCTATTACTTCCTTTATGTTCGTTATTATTTTATGTATTTGGGTGTTCCATGTTGGGTGCACATATATTCAGAATTATATTTTCTTTTTATTATTACATAGTGTCCTTCTTTGTCTCTTGTTACAGTCTTTGTTTTAAAGTCTATTTTGCCAATCTAAGTCTTACATCTATGGTTTTCTTTTTGCATCAATTTGCATGATAAAGTCTTCTCTAACCCTTCCTCTGAAATGAATCTCTTGTAGGCAACATATAGATGAGTCTTACTTTTTCATCCATTCTGTCACCCTATGTCTTTTGATTGAAGAGTGTAGTCTATTTACATTCAAAGTAATAACTGACAGGTATGTATTGCTATTTTGTTACTTGATCTATGGTTGTTTTTGTAGTTCTTCTTTATTCCTTTCTTGCTGTCTTCTTAGGATTAGTTGGCTTTCTTTAGCTTTCTCTTTATTTTTGCGTATCTATTACCGTTTTCTGATTTGCGGTTACCATTAGGTTTGTATATAACATCTTCTGCAATAGCAGTCTATATTAAGTTCATAGTTTTTTAAGTTTAAACTCTATGTTTTAGGAACATGGTGTCATATCTTACACCCTTTTATTTTGTAAGTCTCTTCATCAATCTTCATAGATATACTTAATTTCACTGCTTTTGCCAGTCTACTTTCTTGCTCCTACTGATGGTTCTTCTTTCCACTCAGAGAGTCCTGTTTATCATTTCTAGTAGGGCTGGTTTAGTGCTTATAAATTCTTTTATTTGCCTGGAAAACTCTTTATCTTGCCTTCTATTGTGAATGATAGTCATGCTGGATAGAATACTCTTGGCTGCAGATTTTTCCCATCCAGCTCTTTGAATAGGTCATGCCACTCCCTTCTGGCTTGCAATGTTTCTGTGGAGAAAAATCAGCTGATAGCCTTATTGGGTGTCCCTTGTATGTAACTGTTTTCTTTTTTTCTCTTGCTACTTTTAAAATTCTCTTTTTATCACTACTTTTTGTCACTTTAATTACTATGTGTCTTGATGCAAATCTTCTTGGGTTGATTTTGTTGGGAGCCTCTCTGTGCCTCCTGGAGCTGGATTTCTGTTTCCTTCCCCATATTAAGGAAGTTTTTAGCTATTATTTCTTCAAATAAATTTTCCACCCCCCTTTTTTTTCTCTTCCCCTTCTGGGATCCCTATTATATAAATGTTATTATGCTTAGTGGTGTCACTGAGTTCCCTAAGTCTATTTTCAAATTGTTTGTTTTTTTCTCACCTGCTCAGCTTTATTGCTTTCTGTTACTCTATTCCTTAGGACACTAATCATTCTTCTGCTTCATCTAGTCTATTATTTATTCCATCTAGTGTATTTTTAAATTTCACTTATTGAGTTCTTCATCTCTAATTGGTTCTCTTTTATATTTTCTATCTCTTTGTAAAGAGTCTCACTGAGGTCCTTTACTCTTTCCTCAAGTCCAGTATCATTATCATCATTACTTTAAATTCTGTTAGACATATTACCTTCTTTCCATTTCACTAAGGTCACCTTGCTGTGATTTTTTTTTCCTGTTCTTTCATTTGGAACATATTCCTGTCTCCTTATATTGTCTAACCCTCTGTCTGTTTCTCTGTGTTAGTAAAGTCAGCTACATCTCTTATTTTTAAAGTAGTAGCCTTATGAAGAAGAGGTCCTGTAGTGTCCTTCACTGTAATGTCCCCTGTTCACCAGGACGTGGTAAATCAAGAGTGTCTCCTATGTGTGTTGCAGCCTGCTCTTGTATCTGAGCCACATTTGCCTTCAGTCCAGTCATCTGTACTGGCTGTTAGTGGGCCAGTCTGGGGCTGCCTTGGACTCATGTTGAGTCAGATCAGGCATTTGCCAGACATGTGGTAGCACCAAACAGCAGGGTGCTTTCCCTCTTTTGTCCTCCAAGATACTTTTGTTGGTCAGTGGTGTCTGCAGTCAGACCAACTCTCTGCCCCAACCCACTGCTAAGACCATAGTCTGACTGGTGTGTGTGGTTATCTTTCCCTCTCTTCAGGGCATGCATCACTTTGGAGTGGTGCTGGCCCCAGGGCTGCTTGCACACTGCCAGGCTTGTGGTACTGTTTTGGATGGGTTCCAGCCAAGAGTGCATTGAAGGGGGTGGATCTGCAGAAGCATCTGGGGATGGGGGGTAGGGGGTTAGTGAGGTGTTAGCAAAATTAGTACTGCTATGCTGTAGGAAAAGACCTGGAGCTGAGATCTGGTTGGAGGAGGCATGTCTACAGGGGAACTTGTAGGGGGAATCAAAGTTTAGCAAGTTATGTCTCCAGTTTCAGCACTGCATGGTACACTCAGCTTAGGGGTGGGGAAAGAAAATGGCTCTGGCCAGCTCCTTTGTTTCTGGAGAAATCTCCTAATGATCCCTGTTGCTCCAGCACAAGCTCCCTTCTCTGTACCTCATGGGATTTTCAAACCGCTGCTTCTATGCTGTATTTCCTTTAAAAAAAAAACAAGATTTTATTTATTTATTCATGAAAGACACAGGGAGAGAAGCAGAGACCTAGGCAGAGGGAGAAGAAGGTTTCCCACAGGGAGCCCAATGTGGGACTCAATCCCAGGACCCCTGGATCACTCCATGACCCAAAGGCAGATGCTCAACCACGGAGTCATCCAGGTGCACTTATGCTGTATTTCCACTGGACTGTTGGTTATGCTGTCTCTTTAAGGGTGAGGACTTGGTTTCCTCTCACCCTTCTGCCATCCTAGCTCTCCCAGAGCTGAGACTGCTGATTTTAAAGTTTTAAGTCCTGCAGGTTGTAAGAATGGGTGAAATTTGGCCCCTCTGGTTTTCAAAGCCAAATGATATGGGAATTCATCTTTCCCAAGTGAGCTCACCAATGTAGAGAGTCTGTTTCTCTCCTCTCTGCACTCATGGTGTCCTTCCTTTCCAGGGACAGTCCCAAGGTCCCCTTTAGCTCTCAACCGTGTCTCTGCCCTTCTTACATGCTCTGATGTGGCTTCTTCTCTAAATTCAGTTGTAGAGTTTGTTTTGCCGTCTTTGGGTTGTCTTCTGGGTTATTTACACTGATGTGAATGTTATCTAGTATATGTGAGACAAGTAAGCTTAGGATCCTCCTACTCCATCATCTTCCCTGGAAGTCTTCACAGTACATTTCTACTTCTGGTTTAGATAGATAGATAAATTGAAATTCTATAAAGAAAATCATCAACTGTTGAAAGTAGTTACTCATGAGTTATGTGATTATGAGTAATATAGAAAAACATTTCCGTGTTTTCAAACTATTTTCCTTGTTATCTTTCACAGTGTGCATGGATTAAATTTTAATAGAAAAAGTAGAAGCTATTTAAAGAGGAATCCCTCAACACAAAAATGTCATTTCTTTGTTCTAAGGCAGAGGTTGGCAAATGACGACCAGCAAGCCAAATCCTTCCTTAGCGTGCTTTTGTTTTATGGCCCTTTATGGATAAATTTTGCCAAAACTTGCCCTAAAATATAGAGCCAATGAATATGTATTTCATCAAGACCCTTTACTTTTCTTTAGTTATGAAGAGCCTGGAGAAAATCATCAAGATACACTACAAATTATTCGAGTTCAGAAGTTGCCTCAAGGTCATTTATTCAGGCTAGAGTTAACCTCTTTGAACAGCACGCTATAGAAGTTTATGTAGATTAACTGGATTCAACTCTCAAAACCATTTTATTCAGGATATTATTCTACTTTTAGTGACACTCAAACCAAGGCACGGAGAGATCATACCCATAGCAAGAATTAGAGCCAAAATTTAAGTGTAGCCAAACTATTCCAGAGCCACAGTACAGCCTTCCCCACGTGAAGGAATCTGAAAAGGTTCATATCTCCTAAATGACATGGAAATTCGCCTTGAAATAAGCCTTTAAAGGTGATTTTCTAAGAAGCCATCACCAAACTTCTATCTCTAATTGGAAATAAAATGCAGCTATAATCACAACTGTAGATCAAGACTATAGGTCTATAGGTTGGCTGCATTCTCCAGGTAGATAGACTTGGTAACATACTCTGGGTGGACCGAATATATATAGAGATGAGATAATTTTTTCACCCTGGAGATTTTCAATTTGAAGAAGTTCATAAATTACAAAGGCTCACAAATCAGAATCATTAGAAGTATTCTCTCGTTAATAATTCATGTCTTATTAATGATAATAGGGAGAAGAAATTAGCATGATATTTACTGGCTACTTCATGCCTTTCCACGGAGATTTCATCACCTTTATTATAACCAAATGTAATAATAATGTGATTTTAAGATCCTTTGCTTACTATTTCTATGCTGAACTTTTGAATTAAAAACATACTAGACTAATGCAAATACACTGGGAGGTCTCACATTTCCTTGGAAAACCTTTTTTTTTTTTTTTTTTTTAGGATCTCACCAAGATATGAGATGACTAAAATTATACCATAATATAGACAAATATTTTTTTAAATACCAGACAAAAAAGGACAGCATGAAACCATAGTATGTTACCATGCTACGAAGTCTCAGCTTTCTGACACCACAAATAGAAAAAGGTTTTAGTTTTGCTTACATAATTTGAATTTTTCTAATTTTATAACCCAACAGTTCTAAGTCTAAAGTAAGCAACTCAGATGCTTCCATTTGAGTTACAGAAATTTCTTTTTATGAAGTGTGTGTATGGTACCAGTGAAAGTATTTAACGGCCTTTATCCCCCCACAATTTATCTGGCTATACTGGTATTACATACAAACTGTATCCTGGTTATTTCTTAAGTATGCTAGATGATTCTTTTATGGGTGAGAGGTCTAGTTCAGCATTAAAGGGTTAAGTCGCGAAAAAGAATTATCTGTCCGAAGTTTAAGAAACATCTTTTTGAAGCATTGTTAATACAACGTTTGTTACATATAACATCTTCAAAAGTATCTAAACAACAAAATTACCAAGACATTTACTTCTCTCTTATGGTAATGTAAATGGTGTTGTTATTGTCATATATTTTTAGTCATTTGAATGATGTGAAAGCCAATAAGACAATATGCCAAATTTCTATGAACAGCAAAATAAATTGCATTAAGAAATGTTTTCTTCTAATCTGGTTCTTAGAAACTTGTAAATCTTGGTTCAAGGGCTTTCTTTGAGGATTATATACATTGTAAGTTCTGCCCTTGTAATCTAAAAATATTTAGGGGTAAAAAAACATTTAAAGATTTATGTTATTGTAAAATAATTCTGGTCTCCAAGCCAGTTTTCACAGGTAATAACTGACCTCGCAAGAATAACATGCATGCTCTCTACTTGTTTGCTTACTTGCCTAAGACAAATGGTAATTCTGGCACCCACGAATGATGTTTTCAAATAGTCAAAGATTTATTATTATGGAATGTGAATGAATGGAGTAGGGGTTGAGATTTCAAATGCATTTTACTCAGTTCTTAAAATCCATTTTTCACTCTAATAATCATAATACATCTTACATTCTTATTAATTTTTACTTTAAGATACAAAGACATACACATATCAGGGTAACCATTATTTTCTATTATATGCTCATTTAAATATTTGACTTTTTAAAAGTATGTACATTTGATACTTTGTCAACATATAAATTAAAGAAAAACTAGAAGTCTTAGACTCTGGGAATAAAATCCAGATCACAGAAAAAAATTAAGACTAGGGAATGCCAGTTATTGTTTTGTTGAAAGTTTTATTTATTCTACAAGGGACAGTTAATTTGTTACCACAGATTGCTATCTTTCTAAAAACCCTAGTTTTATAAAATATGAAATTTGCTTTTAATTCTTTAAGTATTCAGGAAGCATCCTCTATATATGTTCAAGATATTTCCCACCTCCTCAACTATTTCAATAAGTTCTTACTGAATTCCTCCCTGTGTAAAGCACTTGGAAAATGAAATAGGACAGAGCCCATTTCCTTAAAATGCTTGGAAAACAGCATGTGAGATAGATTCACAGTAACAAAGCTACAGGAGAGAATGATATATGATATATTGTACATCAAGGATCAGAAAAGTGAAATATCTACAGTTGTATAATAAAAACATAAATGTGTGACTTGAGCAGGAGAAAAATAATGGGGAGGAGTGAAGGCTGTGGATGGATTAGTACATCCATGGGCTACACAAAGCCTTTCAAAGACATTTTTATAAACACTGTGCCAGCCAGACAAACATAACTAAAAATTATTATATTAAGCTCCAAAGCTACAATGCTTTAGGAAGAGTATGGGTGATTATACTTTTACAGTTACATATATATGTGTGTTTGAAATGTAATAGAAAGTATTATGCTTAAAGATATAAATAACTTGTATTTAAGTTAATATTTATAGCATTTAGAAAAAGTGGCACATTATATGTGGATCATTATTTGTATTATAAAACAATATGTAAATTCAACTCATGTATGTATGACACGATACTTTTCCTAGAAGAGTTATTTTATGGAAATTATTTATGACATTACTAACATAAAAAATAGACTTATTTATGGATTAATAAATAGAAACTGTGATAATCAGTAACACAGATTTTACTTACAATGTTTAAATTAAATGCTTGGGATATCCTTTACATGTTCCATACAACAATGCACAGTAATCTAAACCATTGGCAAGATTTATAATGTACCTGATATCTGCAGTCTCCACTACTCAAAATATTTTAGGGATTTTACTGATCCTTATATGAAGTGATAGCCCACATTTAAATATGTATAATATTTTCCATCATAGTAACTGTTATACAACAGAATTGAAAACATTTTCTTCATTTTAATTTATATAACTATAATTGGTATTTCTTGAATACTTGATACAAAACAATGGTCTAGAGTAACATATTAAAATTTTTTAAAGATTTTATTTATTTATTATTTATTTATTTATTTATTTATTTATTTATTTGAGAGAGTGAGAGATCCCAGAGGTTGGAGTAGAGGGAGAGGGACAAGCAGACTCTGCACTGAGTAAGAAGACTGATGTAGGGTTGGATCTCACTATCCTGATATCATGACCTGAGCAGAAAGAGTCGATTCCTTAACTAATTGAGTCATCCAGGCTCCCCTATATTTTAAATTTTTAAATAGGTTGTTCAAATTCTAAGCTAAGTATACCATAAAGTTCTCAAGAACAATAACAATCTTAAAAACAAAATAATTCTTCTAATAAGAAATTGGTAATATTTTCTAATATACGGATTATTCTTAGTCTAATATTCTAATACTGTTGCCTTCAGCAAATGCAAAGAAATATCCATTATATCAATATACTATTTATTTGCTTTTTAGAACAACTCATTCATTCAATATCATTCGACAATTCACTTACTGTATTTATGTCAATGTGTGAAATTATATATATATGTGTGTGTATATAATATACACACATATATACATGCAAATACACACCATATATACATATATATAGGTTTCTGTCCCAGTTCCTGTCACAGAAACTCCTAAAACCCTTGTAATTTCCTAAGTGATAAGAGCACTAGAACATCTTTCGTTCTAATATTTGATCTTTGATCTCAGTTTCTGACAGAGCTCCTAAATCCCTTAGAATTACGTGGCTCATAGTTCCTTTGTTCTAAAGAAGTGATTCTTGGTGGGCTCTGAATGTGGGTGATCAACTGAAAGATCAAGCCATAATCAGAAGCTTGGAATTTTTAGTCCCAACTCCCATTCTCCAGTGAGGGATCAGGGGCTGGAAATGGAGTTAATGTTTGATCATGTCTGTGTGATGAAGCTTCCATAAAAATTCTGAAAGTATGGGGTTAAGAGAGCTTCCACGTTGGTAAACATACCCATGTACAGAGAGAGTGATATACCTGCACTCCTCAGAAACTCCTATGCTCAGGATCCTCCCAGATTTTACCCTATGTATCTCTTTATTTTGTTGTTCATCTGTATCCTTCATCATATACTTCATTAGATAATAACTAATAAATGCAAGGGTTTCCTTGAATTCTGTGAGCCATTCTAGGAAATATTTGAATCCAAGGGTAAAGAAGTCATGGGAACGCTGGATTTGTAGCTAAGTTGGACAGAAGTTGTGAGTAACCTAGGAACCTATTAGTACTTTCAATTGATATCTGAAATCAGGAGGCAGGAGGATCAGTCTCATGGGACTAGGTCCTTAACGTGTAGGATCTAAGCTTATTCCAGGTAGACAGTATCAAAATTGAGTTAATTTGTAGGACACCAGCTGAGTCACAGAAACTTGCATGGTGTTGAAGTGTTGTGAGTGTGAAGTGTTGTGAGTATGAGAATAGTGTGAGAGTAAAGGAAAAACATGTAGGAAGAACCCTGAATTTTTCCTACTCACACAATTGACATTTTCCCCATTAATGTCCCTAGAAGAGTAAAGTCAGTTACTATGAAGAAAGGCACTAAAAGTCACTAAAAGTTGGGGGTGGGGGTAGTGTGTAACGGTAATTTTAGTTGACCTTGACATCTGAGTGTATAGATATGGAAGTATGCACAAAAAATGATGAAACACTGTTTTAATGTTTCCAAACCACATTAGATGCCTTCCTATGCTAATATAAATAATCATATGTGCTTCCTCTTAAAGTATAGCTCCTGTAGTGGTGGACTGTTCTATTGCCAATTTGAAGTCGGCAACTACACTTCCCAGAACCCCCTTCCCTGTGTGGGTTTACGTTCTCAGTTGGTCAAAGAGAAATCTGTGTAAGCCATGGAGGCAATAGCCACTAATCTCTGAACGTTGTTGTGTTTAGATGTGGTGACAGATAAATGCAAAGGTGCCAGCAAGGTTCAGGTCGTTCTTTATCTCTTCCACTTCATGGTCAGCTCTTCTTCCTGACAAAAGGCCCTGTCATTCAACTGGCTCCAGCGCCCTCACTGGACCCTCAGCTGTGGACATACAGAGGCAACAACCCCCCACTGACTTCTCCATCATGGCCTCACTTAAGTGATTAAATGTGCTTGGCTTAGCTTGAATGGTTCCTAAGACCTCTAATACTTCAATTCCCCAATGAAATTCCTATAATCAGTGTCTACTTCTGAATTCATGGTGGTTCTTCTTCTTTGATTAAATAAACACTATTACAGCTCCTGCAAAAACACCGTATCCCAATAGTCTTTGACCATGCCTTTGTGACTGTCCAGATCATCACTCAGGAATGTCCACTCCTTCTGGTCATTAATTCAATGACTAGATTAAATATGGCCAGGCCTACAGTTTTTGGTCATTTTTCCTTCAAAGCACTTCACCTTTGTGATTGGATAATTCTTTTATGTAGACCTTACCCCACTGAAGAATAGGCTGCTATATTCATTTTTTTAATTGCTGCTATCACAAATTATCACAAATATAGTGGCTTAAAGAAATGTAAATGTATTATCATATAGTTCTATAGGTCTGAAGTCCAACAGAAATTTCAATTGGCAAGATAAAGATATTAGCAGGGTTGCACTTCTTTCTAGAAGCTCTAGGTTAGAATCTATTTGTCTCACTTTTCCAGCTTCTAGAGGCTGCTTGCATTCCTTGGCTCATGGACCCTTTTCTTCATCTTTAAAGCCAACAACATAGCATCTCTCTGACCTTGCTTCTGTCATCACATCTCTCTCTCTCTCACCATAGCCAAAAGAGGTTCTCCAATTTTAAGGACTCATGTGATTAGATTGAACATGTCCAGATAATCCAGAATAATCTTTCTTAGTGTCCTTAATTTAATCATACCTGGAAAGCCACTTTTGCCATGTAAAATAATATATTTATCCATTCTTGGGAGTATGATGCAGATATATTTGGGGAAGCTTTATTTTGTCTATTGCAACTACATTGCCAAATACATGGACTTGCATTTACTAAGTGTACAATAATATTTATTAAAGAAGTAAATTTTGATATAATTAATATGTTGCTAGAGACTTATTAAGAAATTTATTTTCTTTAGAGTAAGCAAATAACTACAGATTATTTCTCCTGGGTTCACTCTACTATCCCTCATATTAATAGCTCCCTAAATGGAACACACTATTCCAGGCATATGTAGTGACATGAATTCAGTGAGTAGGATTATCTCCTCTCTTATCACAGTTACATTTCTATGAATGTAGTCCTTAAAGATATTAGTGAAGTCCTTAAAGGTACTTCACAATGTTCACCCAACTTGGGTGTAATATTAACTGTAATAGCTAGGCTTTAAAATGTTAAGTGGTACTTTAAATGTTGAGTACTATTTTCTGCATTAAATTTTGTCCCTCTATTCAGGACCTTACATATCCATTTTAGCTTAGTTTGATTAATTTGACTATTTTGTTTACTGAATTGCCATTTATATTATCCAAAAATGAAAGGCATTTTCACTGCCAGGAGAATAGACAGGTGATTATATATTTTCACTTCAAATCACTCACAGCTTTGGGAAAGCAGTCTGTAATTTCTTACAAAGGCAAAGAATACATAGATCTTTATGCAAGTAATTGGTAAAAATATTAAACTGCATGGAACAAGGACAGGTTTGTGTGCTACAACCCAACTGAACTTCATAAAGGTAGCATCTTTTGAGTATGATTTTTAAGGACTTAAGTCCCTAAAGATGTATTTATAACATGTAGTATTTCCTATTTTAAGGACTATAAAATGTTTCAGAGCCAGGTCTATGATGGGTGATGTGATGAGGGATAAAATAAAATGTAATAGATAGTGTCATTTTTCAAAGATTTTTATCCCTTCCTAAAGACCAGCCTCAGTCATCTTAAAATATGGATAAATTTATATATAATATTTAATTTTGAACTGATAATAGTGGTTCTGTGATTCATCCCAAGCTATGAGAGTACCATCCATGTTTTAATTGAGTGCAGGAGTATTTTACTCCCTGGTTGACAAGAGATCACTGGACAGTTCTTAGAAAGAATAAGGTTGCATTTTGATAGAACTAAGCCGCAAACAAGATACATATTTCTCTTTCTATATTATAGTCACTGAAAATTACCAATTCAATTAACATTTGTCATCCTTAAATTCACAGAGAGCCTTGTTCATTCTAACACTGGGAAGATTATGATCAATAAAATTCATCCCCTCTGCTTAAGAATCTTATACTCTAATAAAGGGAGTAAGACAATTAAATAATCCATATTTAGGGCAGTGAAATTATTCTGTATGATACTATAATGGTGGATACATGTCATTATATGTTTGTCAAATCATTAGAACATACCACACCAAGAGTGAACCCTAATGTAAACTACAGACTTTGGATGCTAAGGTGTGGGATGGTAATAGAAGAGGCTATGTATGTATAAGGGAAGGGGTTGTATAAGAACTCTCTGTACTTTCTCTTCATTTTTTCTGTGAATCTAAAACTTCTCTGAAAAAAATCTATTAAAAATACATGTAATAAAATGTTAAATAAATGCCACCGACAAAATTCTGTGAGGGTTTAGTCACTTTACGGGAGAAGAAGCTGGAAGAGTTCATGAGAGATGGAGAGGATTCACAGGTATTCCAGTTAGAAGAAACAGGATGAGTAAAATCTTGGCAGAGAGAAATTTAAAGGACATTTAGATAGGAACAAGGGTTCTTGATGCCTCTTACTCTCACTCCTTTCTGAGTTAATGGCCTGTGGAACATACAGACAGAGGATTTACAGCCAAATGAGAAATAAAGCACAGTTTATTAATCTGAGCACTCATCCTAACAACCCAGAAAATGCAGGCCTCCAATAAACTGTGTTGGAGAATATGAGTGAGTTTTGTTATTCCTCCCACTCTGTCTTCAGTTGAATTAACCTATTTGGATGTAGAAAATGTGAAATAAAGGGCTAGTACAAATAATTGTTTTTCTTTAATTAGGTAACCCACTGAGTGCTAGCTAGGCTCCAGTGTCAGGTAACCCACTGAGTGCTACGCTCTCTCCATTGTACCCTCAACACTATCAGGTAATAGAAGGGACTTAAGCTGAACTAGTGCTCTCTCCATGGATACAGGCAGAAGCATGAAGTCAAATGAAGACTAGATCTCACCAAGATCATATTCCCTTCCACTTTCCCTCCAATAATTCAATATTTGATGTGATGGTAATCTTACAGAAAAAAATAATATTTTGCTTTTTGTATTTATTTCTTAAGGGATTTATTTATTTATTTATTTATTTATTTATTTATTTATTTATTTATTTATGAGAGATACAGAGAAAGAGGCAGGGACACAGGAAGAAGGAGATGATCTCAGGGTCCTGGGACTTGATCCCAGGACCCCAGGATCATGACCTGAGCCAAAGGCAGACACTCAACCACTGAGCCACCCAGGTTGCCCTTGTATTTACTAATCTATTTCCAATATTGATACATCCTTGCCTAAACTGACTTATGTTCATTTTAGATTTCCTCTTAATAGAAATTACCATTTATACGGAATAAATAGCCAATTTAATCTTTTGCCTTATAATCACTGTAGTAACTGAATTACTATCTTTTTGTAAGATGGCAAAACAAAGGAGTGTCAGGATGGCTCAGTCAGTTAAGAATCTGACTCTGAATTTTGACTCAGATCTTGATCTCAGGGACATGAGATCAAGCCCAGCATTGACCACATGCTGGGCCGGCAGCCTGTCTAAGATTCTCTCTCTCCCTCTCTGTGTGCCCCTTCCCATTGTTCTCTCTCTCTCTCTTTCTCTCTCTCTCAAAAAAAAAAAAAAGGCAAATAAACACTAGCAAAAACAAAAATGGCTGTATGTTTAATCTGGTTATTCTAGATTTTAGACATAAAAGAATCTTATAAAAAATAATGGACCCTGATAAAGATACTTTTTTAAGGGCTAGAGTGAAATGAAAATAATTGTAAGGGTGAAAGTTATAGCATAGAAAGGAAACCAGTTGGGACAGAGAAATAGAGACTAGCACAGGTTTTTGTTTCAAAGAAAAAGTCTGTAAGAGGGCACAGAGAATTGAATTAGGACAACGACAGTTCTGAAATGAGGTTTTAATGTGAAAGAAATGTTATTGCCTGACTTTGGAAGAGCTGAATAGATCTGGGTAACTGAGAACATTCAAGAGCTATTTTAATAAGTTATTACTCACATGGACACTAATAAAAATGCCACTGAGAATTTGTTTTACTGTATGGATTTGCGAGCCAAAAATTAGGACATAAGTTTCATCATACCCCAAGCTCCTCTGCCCTATTCCCCTAAATTTGTCCAATCAAGTACCCAGCTCCTAAGCAGCCTGCAAAAAATTAAGATAATCATCTTTCATTTTTCTCTACAGACATTGTGAATATTCTAAATAGACAAATTCAATTTTTATTTTATTTTTTTAAAGATTTTATTTATTTATTCTTGAGAGACACAGAGAGAGAGAGAGAAAGAGAGGCAGAAACATAGGCAGAGGGAGGAGCAGGCTCCACGCAGGGAGCCTGATGTGGGACTTGATCCTGGGATCCCAGGATCATGCCCTGGGCTAAAGGCAGGCACTAAACCACTGAGACCCCCAGGCATCCCGACAAATTCAATTTTTAAGCAGGTGAATGTGTTCATTAAAAAAATGATAAGCACTTTTAATACATACAGATGAACAATTTAAGATGTAAAATATTAGAGCAAAAGCTGTTTAAAAGTTTACAAGCACATACAGATCAACCAGCTGGCACTAATTCAAGTATTTACCAAAACACAATGCAGATACAGAGATCACTGAAGGCCCATTAACTAAATCCAGTAAAACAATTCTTTGGTCAAGTAATCTGGCTAGCCCCACATGTACTCTGAAGCTCAAGTGTATGGAATGAAAGAATGGTACAGAAGACATACAGAGAGAGGGTAGGTGCCCAGGTTGTGAAAGTCAGGAAACAATCAGTACCAAGTAAAGATTCTAAGGGGACAACCTAAGGATAAAATCTCTTTCTTAATATTTATCTCCATTATATTACAATGATGAACTAAAAATCAAGCCTGATTGGTGAGACAGACAAACAATACCCAGAAGCATCTGGCTTGCTGTAATTTCTGTAACTGAGTTAGGTATGTTGATGAGTATTTTCAAATACACACACACACACACACACACACACACACAGAGAACCTTATGGCTCTTATCCCTTCTCATCCCCACATACAATATATTTTCCCTTTTATGCAAAGAATCCAAAATAGAGGAAGAAGAAGACAAATGAGAGGTTGGGTAACACTAAAATTAAGATCAGGTAGCATGGTTCATTCAGAGTGGGTATGGAGAAGAAAGGTGAGTTTTGAAAAGTATTTTACAATAATTGAGCTGGATGTGAAACTCAATATGGTCCAGAAACAGTTTTGACAGAGTAAGACACTATACTCATGTACGTTACCTTCAGAAGTTATTGCCCTAACTCTGCCTCATCTGAGAACTTCTGGGGACCTGGCATGCCTTCACTCCTCAAAACCTCCTATCTGGGATCCCTTTCTCTTTCTAGTCATCTTTGCTCATCATCCTCCCATTTATTTTCTTTGAATCTAGAAAGACCTTTCCGTTTCCTTTGCAGCACTCTGTATTTAACCATTTCTAATTTGACAACATTGAATTAATATAGGAGTCAGCAATTTCAGCAATTCATTCTATTCTCCACCAATATTGATGGTGTCTTTATTTTCCTCCCAAATTGTTCCTCTTAGTGTAAAAGTAATATGTTTATGGATTAAAAAAATACTATGCATAAACATAATGTTTTATATCCTCACAGTTTTAAAAATAATTTTAATGACTATTTTCTTTTCTTTTTTTTTAAAGATTTTATTTATTTATTCATGATAGTCACACACAGAGAGAGAGAGAGAGAGAGAGAGAGGCAGAGACACAGGCAGAGGGAGAAGCAGGCTCCATACACCGGGAGCCCGACGTGGGACTCAATCCCGGGTCTCCAGGATCGCGCCCTGGGCCAAAGGCAGGCGCCAAACCGCCGCACCACCCAGGGATCCCATGACTATTTTCCATTATATTCATGTATTATAACTCAGGTCATAATGATTTAAAATCTTACAGTTGTAATATTAAAAAATATCTAAATGTTTTCAAGTTTGGAGTGTCATACTTAATTATTTATATCTCTCATACTAGAAAATAATCAGAAATAATTAGCCTATTTTTTCTCCAGAAAAAAAGGAGGTTTTGCATCCGGGGATAGCCATAATATTATTAGGGCTTACACAATGTTAGAAGGCATTTTCGGGGGTCAGACTGAAATCATGAGGTGCATCAACAGGGTCTTTAAACCAGGAATTTCCAAATGGCTCCCCAAGTTTCCCCAAGTGTTATAAAAATATAGCAGTGGGATGGCTGGTTAATATTTCCAAAGGTTTAAGCAGGTATACATTTGCCTACATAAATGCAATATGAGCTAAGTAAAGTATTAATTTTTTGGCTTTGCTAATGCTAATTACCTCATGCTATTCTCACTGGTATTTTATATTAGTAATAAAATATTTTTATAAGAATTGCTTAGTTAGTTTGGGGAAGACAAAAATCTTTCAAGTATCATAAAGTCCAGGATGATAAAGTATCAAAAAGTTTCTTGATAATGAAAAGAAATGATTAGGAGTTACTAATTTAGGAAGATTTCTAAAACAAATACTCAGCCCTTAAATATGTTCCTTTGTAAAAACCTGGTTTAGACATTCTCCTGGGCCTCTTGCAACAAAAATGAGAATGCATTTAGCCCCTGGTACAGGAGAGATACCATGAAGAATGGTCTCAAGAAAATAGATGTGGTGAAAAAAAAGCACAAAAAGTTATCTTGGAATAAAAACAAAATATTAGTAAAGTCCTGGTGGACATGTTCATATTGTGCTTGAAATTCACATGATTTCAGGACAGAGAATGTTATACTCTTGAAAGAGAATTAATCAACAAAACAAAAATAATAAAGTGTAAATGCTATTGTGGAAAGAGCATTTGGTTGGGTTTATTCTAAGCTCTGAAATTAGGGTAACTGGGATTTTAATTCCAGTTTCATTGCTTACCAGTAATACAGCTTGCGGAAATTTACTGAAGCATTTTGTCCTAAATATCCCCATTTATAAAACATACATAATAATATCTGATTCATAGCATTCTGCTGAATTTTAAGTGTGGGCTTGCATATATTAACTACTTCAAAAAAGTTATTATTCGCTGGATGACCTTGGGCAAGTCACTTAATGTTCCTTATTTTCTAAATGTAAAATGAGGGGTTTTGTCTAGATGATCTATCTGTAACTCCTGACACACAATTACAAATTACTACAATATTTTTGGAGTGGTCATGGTTTAAAAACCTTAATAAATAAGAACATACTAAAATTTAAGTCCAACATGGACTGAGCTTACAAGACTGAGAACTCAGATTTATTTCCTTTTTCCTTTGAATCCCATGGTTACTGAGTTTTTTAATAGGTGAGTCATTTGTATCATTTTCCTGATTTCAAAATGTCAACCTTGGATAGTCAATCTTCCCCCCCTACTTGCCCATCCAAAGTGGCTATATGTTTATGTATATAAGTATATAAAGGTGTACTTCTTTTTATTTTTATTGGAACTTTGAAATCTTGGATACAAGATTTATCAAACAGAGGTTGGTAATTGCTAGGTCAAACTCGTCTAGTTCCTAAAGACTGTGATGAAGTTGGTTGATGTTAGCACAGTCAGGAAAGGGACTGATCCCTCTGCTTTAGATGAAATAATAATAATTAAAAAAAAACACAGTCAATGGTGTTAGCTCTCTTTAAAACAACCAGCGTATATTTTCCTTTTTAGGTCTATGACCTAAAAGTGTTTTTATGGCATTCAGCCAGGAGAGACTCTAACAAGCCATGGACCATACACAGGGTAGTCATCAATCCTTCTTTTGCTGTCTTAATGTTAGATTCCCAAACCTCTCCTGCAGAATAAAAGGTGAAATAAATTGCCAGGTTTAAATTTAATATCTAGCTCCCATGCTGAATAATTATGGCTGTGCTGGAAACCTTGATAGAGTAGTAATGAGTGGCCCAATCTATAGTGTGTAATGTATCAACTAAAATTTTATATTGGATTCTTCGAGCAACTTGACTCGTATGTGGCTGTGGAAGATGACAGGTATTAGGCACAAAAACCCAAATCCTAAAGGCTCAGAAGACTCCCTCCCCAAAGATACACATGCACAGACACACACACCTAAAAAAGAATAACAAGATGACATGATTTTATTGAGAAAACATGAGCTAGCCTAACTATATAAAATAATTGACAGAAATGTAGACAAGGAGAGCTTGTACATGGGCTTTTGATGTAAAGAAGAAAAGAAGCAATATATAAATAAACAGCATTCTGAAATCTCCTGCATGCACTCTGAAGCCAGTCTCATCTTGAAACTCCTCTGCTTAAAACCCTTCAGTAGCTCTCCAATACCACTAGAATGTTTAGTTCCTTTAGCAAGCCACGATTTCCCATCTTTTAGGAGTGTAAGTGTATAGGACACTTAAAAGGACTGAGTAATGTGCTATGAGCTAGAACTGAAACGGTGAACAAATATACAATGTTTTCTCAGATTTTAATTTACTGGGAGTAAGACATTAATCAAATAGTGACACAAAAAAATGTGAAAATATGTATGTAGTCATTTCTTTGAAAGAGAGATGCGTGAGGCATTTTACAGAGTCTAGAATTTTCAGGCAGAAGAAAAAACAAAGACAAAAGCCCTATAGCAGGAAGGAATGTGATACATTTGAAGAATTGCAAAATGGATACTGGAATAAAGAGAGGAGAGAGGTATAGGAGAGATGGTGTAGGAGATAAGAGAGGTTGAAGTGGCCAGATCTTGAAAAACCTACAGATAATGTTTTGGTATTTACCCTAAGAGTACTGGGAAATCTGTGATGAGTTTTAAGCAAGGGATTCTTTTTAGCAGTTTGATATCTTAAAACGAGAATTGGCAAATACATCCCTCTGATCCAGTCTGACCTACTGCCTGTTCTATAAACAAAGTTTTATTGGACACAGCCATATGCATTTTTTATACATTCTCAATGGATGTGTCTAAGCTACAATTACAGAATCCACTAGTTGCCAGAGAGACTACATGTCCCACAAAGCTAAAAATACTTATCAACTGCTCCTTTACAGAAAAACTTTGCTAAACTTTGTTCTAAAATACTATCATGGGTTCTGTGTCAAGAATAAACTTAAGGAGCCAAGAGGATATAGAAGGATCAGTTTAAAGAATTTTGGTTTTAGTAGTACAGGCCAGAAACGGTGGCATGAATTAAGTGGTACTTATGTTGGAGATACAGAACTAGTGATGGATTTGAGAAAGATTTAATAAATAAACTGGGCATAAATTAATGATTTACTGGATATGGTGCATGAAGCAGAGAAAAGTTTTAAGGATAAATTTTATGTTTATATCTTGTACTGCTAGATAAATGGTACTACTGGAAGTGTACCAGATTTATGAGAAACATTATAAGTTTAATTTTGGATATATTTGGTTTGAGCTGTCTTTGAAACATCCAAGAAAAGATGGAAAGTTCTCGGTTGTGGTTGGAGCTCAGATAAGAAATCTGAGGTAAAAGTAGAAATTTGTGATTAGAATTCATTGGCATAGATGAAATTGCCTAGAAAAGTATCATTATCTACATAAAGAAATATTGTATAAACCTTGAGAAGCTCCATTGTTTCAAATCTAGACAGAGTGACATGCCCTGCAAAGGGAAACAGGACGGGAATATGTTTGAAAGATAGAAAGAAAAAGGCTATTTTCAGAAAAGTCTAGGGAAAAGAAAGTTTAAGAAGGGCAGAGTGGTCAACAGAAGATGAGAACTGACCAAACAGTGCCTTGGATGTATGACAGCAGAAATCACTGGTGGCCTAAGGGGCACCTGCTAATGGCAGTGACTGAGGCTGAAGCCAGAACTCAGGTAAGATCAAAAGTAGGAAACTGAAAATATACATACAAGATATATAGACAATTCTTTAAAATAGTTTGTGAAGAGGAAAAGACATAACTTGATACATCCATCCACCAAGGCTAACTGGTAAGATTAGACATCCGTCCTGCAAAGACTTCTCTGACACTCCACTTTCATCCTTAAGACTGTAAAGTCTTCTTACGTAAGTACCCACAGTATTGACTCTTACCGTAGCACATATTATACTCTTTTGCCACTAGCAGTCTCTTCTTATTAAACTGTAGTCCATTTGAATAGCAGAGTTGAGTCTTTTTTGCAATTTACCCTCAGCATTTGGCTCTCAAAAAGTGTCCATTGCTGTTAAAAGCAGAATAACAAATAATATAACAGGCTTCCCAGAATTGCATATAGGATAAATCTATATGTTTTTGCGTATGCATAGGTATGTATAAACAAAACACACATACACTGATTTTGAATTAAACAAAAAGAAAGTGCTGTATCATAGGAATGTAATTTGTGTAAAAAGTGTTTTTGTCTTAACCCAAACTTTATTAAAGAAATTCTTTTTATTGCTGCTATAACTTAAAAATTTGAAAATTAACTGATATTTAAATACTTAAGATTTAAAATACTCAATAATGTTAATGGATGGTGATTATAATTGATTAATACTATGTATTATATTTTCCAGTAGAACTAGTTACTAAAAACAGAACTACTCATAAATATGCTTTAATAAACTGAAGACTATACTAATTTTTCCCAAATATGAAAATTAAATTAATATGTGAACATGCATTCCTGGATTTCTGAGCTGAGGTCAAGGATATTAAATGTCATTATAAAAATGTATTTCATGATAATCTAAGAGTAAAAATAGAGAAAGGAGCATTTTTTAAAAATAAAGTCTTACAAGTTGCTAACCAGTTACTAATAGAGATGCTGTTTTGTTATTTTTGAAAGCAAGGTGTTTTATACCAGCGAATAACATGTTGTTTTTTACTGTAGGAAATACACTTCCTCACATATTAGAGGAATAGAAATCATCTACCCATCAGCTGTCACTTCAGATCTAAGGCAGCATAATGGGCTCCCAGGCAACTGCTGGAAATATCTCAGAAACAGCTTTTCGGAAGTATGTGGCCTGATGCATACACAATGTGGCTGCTAATATGATTTGGGAGTAAATTAGTACTTTTTCTACCACAGAACAGCACTAGAAAGCTGGAAAACAATTTTCCTTGCCACTGATGAACATTCACCATTGCCTTATTCTTTTTTTTTAGCTTTTAAAACAATTATTTTTAATAAAAGACTACTTTTTAGAGGAGCTTTAAGTTTACAACAAAATAAGAAGATTTCCTCATAATTAGATGTGGATGGTAAATTTTTGGCAGGAATATCACATATTTGGTTTTGTGTTCTTCCCAGTGCAATTTATCAGGAGTCACATGATTTGCTTCAAAATTGTTGATTTGAACTTTAATCAGATAGTGTCTACTAGGTGTACATACTGTAAAGTTACTATTTTTCTGTTTTATAATTAATCATTTATTTATGGAAGATATTTTGACATGATGTAATGTTCTTCATCAAGGGTTCCTCTACTATTAATATCTTAATATTGATTTTCTAGCTTGATCATTCCTTTGTCATTCCATCGTATGCTTTCTAATATATGTAGGAGTTTTTACTACTTGTTTATTCAAATCTGTATGTATTTAAGATTTCTAATTCATTCATTAATCCATTACCCTCATTATTTATTTTAATGCACAAATGTTCCGGATTTGGGAAGCCAAAAAACCCTCTTCAAAGTGTGTCCCGTATTCTTTTGACATACCCTCATCATTCTTTGAGTTATTTCCTAGCACAATAAGAGTTTTTAGGCTCATTCTGAAATTTCCTTATTCCTAATCCTGGAATCAGTTATTTCTGCCAAGGGTTCAGATTCCTTTCAGTGAGGAATAATACCTAGAAACCAAGGTCTGGGCATTTAGTGTGGTCCTTTTAATTGTTTTTTTTTAAGTGTATAACTAATGCTTCTAGATCTTCTTAGGAAACACAGACACAAATATACATACTCAAATATTCATTCACACCTACATAATATCTACTATCTATTTATTTATCTTTTTCTCTCTAGGCATGTGTTTCAACTGATTATCTCCATTGCATATGATCTATTCTTCCACATTTTCTTATTTGTAACTTAGTGGTTTTACCATTTTATATTTTCTTTTTTTTAAGATTTATTTTATTTATTTATGATAGACAGAGAGAGAGAGTCAGAGAGAGAGAGAGAGGCAGAGACACAGGAGGAGGGAGAAGCAGTCTCCATGCCGGGAGCCTGACATGGGACTTGATCCCGAGACTCCAGGATCGCGCCCTGGGCCAAAGGCAGGTGCTAAACCGCTGAGCCACCCAGGGATCCCCCCATTTTATACTTTCATCAGAATGTTTCAGAGTTCCAATTGCTCTACAACCTTGCCAATACTTGATATTTTCATTCTTTTTAAAAAATTTTAATCATTCTAGTGGTTCAACAGTGGTATCTTATGTGTTTTTAAAAAATATTTTATTTATTTACTTGACAGAGAGAGCACAGTGGGGCCAGAGACTGAAGAAGAGGGAGAAGGACAAGCTGTCAGATGCTTAACCAACTGAGCCACCCAAGTACTCCAAGGTTGTTTTTTTTTTTTTTTAATTTAAATTTTAGGTACAGTCTCGAACAGAACTTGGTGATTTATCATTTACACACAACACTCAGTACTCATCATAACAAGTGCCCTACTTAATATCTCTGTAGCCCATCCCCCACCTACCTCTCTCTATCAACCCTCAGTTTGTTCTCTATCATTAAGGGTCTCATGTGGCTTGTTTCACTCTCTCCTTTTTTTCTCTTTCCCTTCCTATACGTTCACTATTTATTATGTATATAATATCAATATTATTTATACATATAAATATATAAGTATTTATATATATAACATCTTCTTTAGCCATTATCAGTCAATGGACATTTGGGCTCTCTTCATAATTTGGCTATTGTTGATAATGCTTGCTATAAGCATCAAGGTGCATGTATCATTTCAAATCTGTATTTTTGTATCCTTTGGGTAAATATCTAGTAGTGCAATTGCTGGATCGTAGGGCAGTTCTATTTTCAACATTTTGAGGAACCTCCAAACTGTTCTCCAGAGTGCTGCACTAGTTTGCATTCCCACCAAGAGTGCAAGAGGGTTCCCCTTTTTCCACATCCTCACCAACACGTGTTGTTTCTTATGTTGTTAATTTTAGCCATCCTGGCAGGTGTGAGATGGCATCTCATCATGGTTTTGATTTGTATTTCGCTGATGATGAGTTATATTGAGCATCTTTTCATGTGTCTATTAGCCATCTGGACGTCTTTTTTGGAAAAGTTGTCTACTCATGTTTTCTGCCCATTTCTAAACTGGGTTATTTGTTTTTTAGGTATTGAGTTTGATAAGTCCTTAATAGATTTAGGATACTAACCCTTTATCAGATATGTCATTTGCAAATATCTTCTCCATTCTGCAAGCTGCCTTTTAGTTTTATTGATTGTTTCTTTTGCTGTGCAGAAGCTTTTTATCTTGATGAAGTCCCACTACTTCATTTTTGCTTTTGTTTCCCTTGCCTGTGGTGACTTGTCTAGTAAGAAGTAGCTACGGCCAAGGTCAAAGAGGTTGCTGCCTGTGTTCTCCTCCAGGATTTTAACAGTTTCCTGTCTTACGTTTTGGCATTTAATCGACTTTAAATTTATTTTTGTGTATGGTATAAGAAAGTGGTCCAGTTTCATTCTTCTGTATGTGTTACTGTTCAATTTTCTCAACACCATTTTTTCCATTGAATTGCTATGGATCTTTGTCTAAAATCAGTTGACTGTGTATGAGTCCATTTATTTTTTTTAAAGATTTTATTTATTTACTCATTAGACACAGAGAGAGAGAGAGAGAGGCAGGGATGCAGGCAGATGGAGAAGCAGGATCCATGCAAGGAGCCTGATATGGGACTCGATTCCAGGTCTCCAGGATCACACCCTGGGGCAAAGGCAGGTGCCAAACCACTGAGCCACCAGGGATCCCCTTTATGAGTCCATTTCTGAAATCTATCCTTGTGTGAACACTACACTGTCTTGACTACTTTATTTTTATTATTTGTCAGGTTAGTTAGTTCCTTCAATTTGTTCTTCTTTTTCAAGATTATTTGGCTTCCCGTGTTCATTATATTTTTATAGAAATTTTAGAATCATCTTGTTAATTTCTATTTGGAAAAAGAAGAGATCTTGCTGGATTACCTATTATCTTTCATTTTCTAACAAGTGCAACAACAAAAGACACTTCTATCTCTATTGATTTGTGCTATCAGCACAACCATTCATGGCAACTTTAAGTCCTAAGCATCCTTGCCTTCTCTTCCATCTTGTTGCTGTATTGATAGTTACAGGGTCATAATATCACAAGGATAGGACAATGAGGACTTAAAAGTCATTTGCTTATAATTCCAAATGCTGTCGACAATGACTTCTCCATGATAAACTTTTTTAAAAAAAGATTGTATTTATTTATGCATGAGAGAGACACAGAGAGAAGCAGAGACACAGGCAGAGAGAGAAGCAGGCTCCATGTAGGGAGCCTCATGTGGGACTCGATCCCAGGTCTCCAGGATCACACCCTGGGCTAAAGGCAGTGCTAAACCGCTGAACCACCCAGGCTGCCCCTCCATGATAAACTTTGTTGGGGCCATGGGGAAAATGAGAAAAATTAGAACAAGGTGGTAAACATTTCATAAAATTAAGTTTGCTCATCTTTTTATTCCATGCTTTCTTGCTTTTATATTAAAACATCTTCCAGGGATCCCTGGGCAGCTCAGCGGTTTAGCACCTGCCTTTGGCCCAGAGCGTGATCCTGGAGACCCGGGATCGAGTCCCACGTCAGGCTCCCTGCAGGGAGCCTGCATCTGCCTCTGCCTGTGTCTCTGCTTCTCTCTCTCTCTGTATCTCTCATGAATAAATAAACAAAATCTTTAAAAAAAATCTTCCATTTTATAAAATTATAATGAAAATTTATACACACAATTATTTGGTAAAATGAAAAATTGGTTGTAGGTCACTAAATTTAGGACAGGAAAGCTCTAGAACTTGTGTTTTTAACAGAGTCTTTCCCTTTCTCTAATGAATGCTAGAATGTCCCTTATAATATCCATGACAACCATGATTGTACTAGATAGGTTGCAATCTGGAAAATTTAGGTTTTACTTAAATATTCTTATGCTATGAAGTAAGCTTATATAACTATTGGGATAACTCTACCCAAGTTCACTTAATTGTCCAGAGTCCATATCATCATATGTTTCATGAGCCAGATAGTCTCTAGAAAAGACACTCCATGGTATTTCATAAGCTATAAGTACTGAAACAGGGAACACAGCTTTTTAAGAAATTAACTGGATACACCAAAGCCTTACCAAAATAGGACAGTAAGAAATCAACGCCAATCACTCTAAGAAAAAACTCAGTCCAAGGTGAATGTTCTAAGAAAAAAGTGATTTTAAAACTAGAAAAAGAAACTAGAAAATTGGAACCTGGGTAGTGACAAAGTAAGGTAAAAAATTTAGAAATGGAGGGGGGAGAGGAAGGGAGGAAGAGTAGGCTTGGAAATTAAACTTCTTCCTGCCTTCTAAGTAGAAGCATTCATTCTTCTAACAGGAAATTCTTTTATTTAGTAAAGCATTTTGAATTTTTGAAAGATGATTCCCCACCCTCAACTGACAACATAGTTCAGTTTGGAAATAATAATGATATGACTATACATCTCTCTTTAAGAAATTAAAAAAAAAACTTCGCAGAAGAGAAGATGGGGAATGGCATGAGAAATGGAGAAATGGAGGTATGGAGAAGTGAGGATTTGAGCAACACAGTGGTATACAGGTATCCACTAAAAATTATATGACAGCCATGTGGCCAAATAATTTTCAAATGCAAGTTCTATTTTAAGTGGTTTAGATTGTGATGGTATTAAATGACTACTTTTTTTACCCTCAAATCTTTGGTTTGAGGAAACCAAGACAAACTAGATGATTTCAAACCTAAATTGCCATAGTCAGAGTGGAAAAGGACTAAAATCTTTCTGGTTGCTGTGTGAAAAATTGACCTTTGGTTTACTCTCTAGCTTTGTTGCCTCTAGTGACCAAAAAAAAAAAGGAGTATCTTTGTCAACTGTGTTCCTGGGCAATACTAATTATAATAGAAATGACATGTGTTTTTAAATTACATCAAAACATGAAGAAACTATTAATGAACCATAATATTTGATAGGAAATCCTAATGAGAGATACACATTTGGAAGGGTCCCTGTCAATGTGGTGACAGTCCTTTCCTTTGGAACATATTCATGTAAGAACACCTTTACTCCCTTAGTCGATCAGAGTAGCTGACTTCCTTTGGCAGGTACTCCCAGTTCCTTTTGACTTTAAGTCTCAGGGTTTTTAGGAAACAGAAAAAAATCCTGCTATATATTGAACATGATTATAGGAAGATTCTGTTAAATTAGGCACAAGACATGGTCTCAGACCCAAATTCACAGACCTGACAAACATAAATTTAATGGAAGATATATTATGCTTGTATGCAGGTGTCATTTCATTTTTTAGGACAGCTAGTGGTAAAGCCCCATCTTAACCCAATAGATTGCTAAATCTTAGCCAAGGAGGTTTTTTTTTTACAGTTTGACTCATTCACTCTACTTTTTCAGAGGCCTGAGGTTTATAGGAATCTACAAATACTTACATAATTCCTGGACAACCGTAGAAATAAAATAACTTTTTTAATCCTAGTCAATGTGCTCTAGTATCCCAAAAATGAGAATTTCACATAATGAAAGAATGGCCTTAGAATCATTTTTTTAGGAGGTAAAGACTTCAGGCCAGCCAAGTATAATATACACCAGTAGAGAAGATCTCTTACTTTCCACAGGGATGAATTCTATAAAAGCCAACTGCCACCAGGTTACTGGAAGAGTTGGCTGGGGATTCCTGCATTGATCTTGAGAGTGGTCTATAAAGAATTCTTCTGACAAAAAATACATCTTTTAAATACATTTTGAATCATTTCATCTTTTGAGTAGGCATAGTAAGAGCCTCGTGCCTTTAAGATTCTCTTTTATTCAAATGATTTTGCTGATACCACAACAACATTAACCAAGCAAATCAGGACTATGGATAGAAATTACTTCATTAGGTAATTCCCATGGTCCAACTACATTTCTTCTAGTCCTTCTTATAATCAACTTGTCTCCTTCATTTTGTGAAGCATGTTTTTGAAAACAAGCAAGGCTTTCTTCTTATGTTAAGAGTAGAGCTTTGAAATTCAGTCTGCCATTTTTTTAACAGCAGCTTTTATAGCTCTGTCAGCAAAATAAACCATTAATATCTGAGCAGGCACTTTTAAAATTTCTAACAAATCAACTATCAATTCTTCACTAGTTATTTTTAGTTCTCATTGAAATTAAAACTCTACTTTTAAAATTGTGCATGACATTCCAAACATATATTTATTTGTAATAAATATATACAATAAATCACTTCAGCATAGGAGGTATTAAGGTGGTCATTTTATCCCAAGTACATGATACATCACTAAACACCATCAAATATGGAATCTAAACAGGAATATCAAGTAATTCAGGTTGGGTTTTTCAAATTTTGAAATTCTCAGAGCTGGAAGAGAGGCTGTAGCCATTTTCAGTTGTTCAAAAGCCTCTGTAGATCCTAGGGACCGAACCATATTCTAGAAAGAATTTTCATATAATTGCTCTATCATTCGGTCAACTCTGCAAAAGCTGGAATCTTGTCTATAATGTTGTACTAGTCCCCCAAATTAACTAAGTTTTTGGGTTTGTTTTGTTTTGTATGTGTGTGTGTGTGTGTGTGTAGTAGTAGTAGTAGTAGTAGCACCTATTTTTATCTGCAAAATGGGTTTATTCCCATATTGTAATACTTTGTATTGTAATACTCTGTAGCCTATAGCTGACAACATGTGTCCTGAATATTTTTATCTTAGATAAGCAATATTGCAATTTGTCTATTGAGGCCTTATGTATTTGTGAAGCAAATAATTTTAACAAAGCCAAAGTATGAGTTTTGCTTTGGTTTTTAGTTCTGGAGGCTACTAGAAAGCATCTGCATTTTGAATAACTAGCAGAACAAATTTCTGAGTTTTCCTATAAATGACTAGAGACCACAGTGAGGCAGTCTTGAAACCCTCAAGTAATTTTTTTAAAGATTTTTATTTATTTATTGAGAGGGAGAGAAAGAGAGAGAGAGAGAGAGAGGCAGGCAGAGGGAGAAGCAGGCTCCATGCAGGGACATGGGACTCCATCCCAGGTCTCCAGGATCAGGCCCTGGGCTGAAGGTGGCGCTAAACTGCTGAGCCACCTGGGCTGTCCCACCCTCAAGTAATTCTTTATGGAGTAATTCTCCCCTTTGTGCTTTCTCTCTCTCTCTCTCTCTCTCAAATAAATAAATAACATCTTTAACAAACAAACAAAATAGTAACAACCTGCTCTGTCACCAAATGGAAAGTGAGAAATTTCCAAGGAAACTGCAGAATAAGTAACAATAGTAACTATCAGAAAAGGCAAGGATAGATTAGCCTAAGGAATAGTTATTGACACATACGGCTCATCAGTTCCCACCACCAAGATTCCATCAATCTGTCTGTCCACTTTACGCCCGTTTCCAAGTATTTCTTAGCTGGGGGGTTGTCCTTTAGGCTCTGTTGATTCTCTAATCCTTATAAATCCTACATCCTTCAGAGTCTCTTTCTGCAATCCCCATTCTAATGCTCTGGCTTTTTGCAGAATGGTATCGATTTACTATCTCTTTTGCTGTTTCTCCCCTTCATAGGCTGGCCAGAGTAGGGATTATTCCCTTTCATAGAATTCTAACTGAGCAGCCAATAGCATTATTGGTTAAAGCTCTCTTTCCCCTGTGCTGCTCATCATTCTCATCATCATTGTGTGGACTTTAACATTTTACTCAAGCTTTGTAAAACTTGTCCTGTCCCTATCCATAGCCATCCAACTAATTAATCCTATCCAATCTCAACATTACTCATAGAAGCAACATATTTCACTGATCATAGTGGTTAACTCAGCCAATGATTCAATTGAAGCTGCTAAGGGAATATTTAATTTTTGAAAATAGATCCTCCATGCAGCATACTAGCAATATTAGAAGTACTTATAGCCATATGATATTCTCCAGTGCTTTTTAACTTTGGAAAGCTTTCCTGGACTTCACAGCACATTAAGAAAAATGAGTATGACATAAGGGAAAATTACCACAAGTTTCAATGTTTTGTAAGATGTAATGACATATTTTATGGCAATGCTGAGATTATTATACTCACTAAAGGGAAGTTATAATATAGTCACATATTTTTGATGGATTGAAAGAAATTGCATTAGACAGCCAATAAAAATTCTGTGACTCTTCTTTTCTTTTAGTAAAAGAACAAATTGACTTAATTCTGATATTTCTTTCAGACCTCTCTCTCATTCCTAAAACTTAAGTTTGAATACTTTTTAAAAAATAATGTAGACTTGTCATAATGTGAATATATCTCGCCTATACAGATAATAGTCTAATCTTTTAGCCATATAATCATTCTGACTTTCTGATTACTCACTTAGTGATGTATAGAACATATGGCCTCTGCTGAAACCACAGGGGTGAAGGGTGTTCTCATTAGTGCTAAGTGGTAGTGAAAGTTCTGAATCTCCACCAGGCTGCTTCTGACACAACCCCAGTGAGGAGTGGATAGGATGGAGCAAGCGTGCTGGATGTGAATGAAGCAAGAATGCTGGCTGTGGGTGGAAGTCCCGATTCCTGACATGGTCTCCAATGACCCTCGTGGTGTGGTTTTAGAACACCTGGTGAGGTTAGAAGCCCCACTCTCGTAATTTTATGTTCACTACGCTAGCAAAAAGTTTGGGTCTCCACATGTCCTCACTAGAATGGATGGGAGTCAAGACATGGCCTTTTCCGTGGCATTTTGCCTGAGTAGAATGGTTATTAATACAAGTTTTTCATTTTGATAGTTTTTCTCTTTCCTGGTATTTTGATTAGGGATTACAGGTTTTGTTGTTGTTTGTTTTGTTTTTAGTCTGTGTCCATTGGAATTTCTAAGATTCCTATTTCTTGAGTTCTAATCAAGGAGTATATCAGAGAAAAAGCATGGAAGTGTTGAATAACTATATTATACACCTGACACTAATATTACACTGTATATTAACTAACTGGAATTTAAATAAAAACTAAAAAAAGTTTAAGAAAAAGAAAGAAAAATCAAGGGACTCATTATCATATTAGTCAAAAACCTTGTTTGGTCAAAAAACATTGTTCTGGATTATTTTGAAAAAAAATCTTCCTGAAAATGTTTAATTTCTCTAAGAAAAATATAGATTATATACATAATATTCAATATTTTACTAGTGACCTATAAAAACCTCAATTTCATGCAATTAGTTCTCAAGATTAATTTTTTTTTTCAACAGCACACAGGTCAGGAAACTTAGGGGTTAATCCTTATCAGAGCAATTTTTTTTTTCTCTCCTGGAATGTAGCATGCTTAGTCCCTTGAAATAATATTAAGTCATATCATTTCTCAACATTTAATGCTCATATAAATAGCTTTATATGCTAAAACCTGTAAAATATAGCATATATAGTAGTGGGATATCAGACCAAGCTTATATTAATGCTATAACACAGGAAGTGAGACTGAACAGAAATGTCTGCCTTGTGAAAGATCCTCAACCTAGCACCCTCATATAACTTCCCTAAGAAACCAAATGGTATTATTAAGCTTCTTAATACACTTTCAGATGATAAGGAAAATGGAGTGATAGCCACTATTCTTAGTGCAAAGAAATGACTCAATCTAGAAATCATTCAGGCTACTGGTTTCAAGAACTGGCTTGAATATGTCACTGTTTAGATGAGATGATGCCAGCTTGCTAGATTCAGTTCAAACTTCTCAAACAGCTGCTCCATTTCAGCTTAGGCCAAGCCACATGAAAATGCCAGTGTTTGGATTCTTTCAAATTTAGTAAATTCACCAGACTGTCCCTCTAATTACTAAGATACCTCATCTGGAACACATCTGGATAGTATCCAAAAGAGAAAGGGTTCTGAAAAAAACAGCTTTTCTAATAAGTTTTAATATTAATGACTCCTTATTATTCATTTTTAAATCATGTTTGAATTTTAAATATATTTATTTTTCAGTTAAAATTTAAGAAATAAGTCTTGACATAAAAAAATGGCCACACTGATGTCTGTCAAGCTCACCCAAATAGCTGCTTATGACCTATGAAAGTAACATGTCCCTCTAAATCTTGTGTGTGTCCCTTATAAATTGTATAAACTCTGCCTATATATTTTGATCACTAGAAGGGCTTGAGATCTGTGTTTATATGTATTTACATGTCTTGATTTTTTTTAAAAGTTTGACTTTTAAAAAAATGTTTCTGGGGATCCCTGGGTGACTCAGCGGTTTGGCGCCTGCCTTCAGCCCAGACGTGATCCTGGAGTCCAGGGATCAAGTCCCACATCATGCTCCCTGCTTCTGGAGTCTGCTTCTCCCTCTGCCTGTGTCTCTGCCTCTCTCTCTCTCTCTCTCTCTCTCATGAATAAATAAATAAAATCTTAAAAAAATAGTTTCTGTGTTTCTTGATCACGTAAATGAGAATCGTTTGGTGAGTTGGATGAAACCCTATTGAAAGTGACTGAAAAATTAGTCATGTCCTTTGAACCATTTATCACCCAACAGATATATCAATTTTATTGGAAAGCTTTGATTAAATTCATTTCAGTGGAAGTTCATTGGAAATCATGAAATCAGATTTTATTATTGTGTTATAATATGCCTAGCCCTATCATGCTTGGGTTGGATGCTCCTGATTGGGTGGAAAATTGTCATTTTCTGTCATCTCTTCCTTAAAAAAAAGGCATGCTGATGACATGATTTTACTGCCAAATTTAGAAGTGGTTTCAATAAAGACTATTCTTCTAGCTAATTATTGTCAGAAAGAATAATTTTTAAACACAAATGACCATTTTGGCAGCCATCTTCTAACAATTAGTATATATTTACAGAGGAGTAAGTAAAATCAATTAAATACCTGGAGATATATTTTGAAACCTGTTTTTCTTGAACTTACCATTACTTAAAATTTGGCAACCATGGGCAATATATTTACAATTTTTAATGACTGCATTGGGTATTTGAAATGCTTCTGACATTTCAAGGCTAAAATGTTCGTGTAATACTTTTCAAATTTTGAGGTCTTGATTGCTCCATAGTCCAGAATTTGAGTAGCTTTCGAATTCCATTTTGAAGAAATACTGGCCCTACTCATAGACACAGCCTTGTCGTATCTTGTACCATATGTGAGATGGCCCTCTACTCAGACATGTATCTTGACTAGGATATCTTATTTTCATAAGGTTTCAATCCAAACTTCAATAAACCAACTGTTCACCAAATCAAATGCATGTGACCTGAATTGCCAGTTTAGATGATCTGCAATTAAGCTTCATGGAAAATTGCCTAAAGGAAAAGCAGTCCATTAGTTTTAGGCATTTTAACTTTTATCCTTGATTCAAATTGTGCCATCAACAAGCTACAATCCTGAACTATGCAATTTTGATGGTATTTTAACTTCCATTCAGATATATCATATGCGTGATTCAAGTGTCATCAGTTCCTACCAAGGATATCATAGACATAAATCTCGAATTTTGCTATCTAGCTTGGTAGGCTTGAACAGCACAGCAACAGGCTCTCCAGCTCCCTACAAGTATCACTTCCCCACTCCGTCCTTTACCATGGTATATCTCAAGAGTCCGGAGAAGGTGTGCTACTTACCTTGTAGCAACTATGCTGCTGCCAGAAGCTATCACTTATCAAACTGGCCTTCAGAATGCCATAGTCTCTCAGTTTACTCCAGCAAACACAGTATTTCTCTGTTTGTGGCCTTGGCCATCAGGTCCTATATCTTACCCCCTCTGTTCCATATGAGGATGCCAAAGCTGAAGGGTAGTCTATAACACAGTACAATAGAAAATAAGCCTCCTTTTAATGTCTTATATCATATTAGAGGAATATGAAGGCAGTATTGTATAAAGCACAACATATATAAATAGCTATTCGTTTTATTTATAAGCTCCTATATTTTTAAGACCTAAACATATGTTGATGTGAACAGGGACATTATTTTTGGTGTTTTTCTCCTTCAGCCACCTTGACAGTAGTGTTGGCTAACAACTTTCAGTTATGTCTCACTTCTGTAGTAGTTTCCTATACACTCAATAGAAGCACTATTCTCGCTTCTTCTCTGGACACTATATTCATTGTGACAAAGCTTCCCTACAGCACAATGTGTAATACAGGGAAGGGAAGGAACAGATGGCTCTCTCCTCAGGTACTTGTCATAAAACTTAGAATTACTAATGCTTGTTCCCATAGTCAAATGAAGTCATTTAGGAACACTGCTCATGTTTATGCTGTTAACTCATCTCCATACCATGCCACCAAAACCAACTCAAAAATGAGACCGTGGCAATGCCTTTTATCTTCTCTCTTGCTCTTATTGGCTGGTGTTCTTGCATCAAAACAAATCTCTTCCTAACATCACAGAAACAAAAGCACCAAGCAGAACATCACATGCAAATCAATACCGGCAAGGTCACAGGCCCACAGGCTTCCAGAAACAGTCATTCATTTTGGGCCCAGTTAAAAGTCTAGGCCCTGGCAAATACACATAAATTGTACAAGTAATGAATAAAGAAACCATAATCTGGTGTCTGCAGCTTTGCCTTCTCAGCTTCTCTCTACATCAACTGGGCTTGTCTCTCTGACCTCCCATTTGTTGTAGTTCCGTGCTTATTTGTGGAACTGACTGCTTTAATTTCTTCTTTCTGGTTTAACATTTCTCTAGCAATGCTCTGCCTCTAAATGGTCTTATGAATCTTTCTTCCTGAACTGCCCCTTAGAGGTCACAGGCTAGCATCACTGTGCAGGTCTGGCCTTAGAAGTTTGGTGTTCAAACCTATAATGGCAGGCACAAGGTAGATGCCTGATGAATGTTTGCTGATGATTCTGAATTCAGAACCAATAATAAATTACTTTACTTTATTACAGGATCTCACTGTTCTGCAGCTGTTTCTCATCCATTTTTGTCACACTATATCATTGAGCCACATTCCCCAAAGCTTTGGCTGAGCTACAACCTGATTGTAAATTAGACATCTCTGGAAAATGTGTTAAACTTGTTCATGGTAATAGTTTTTTTTTGTGGGGGTAGGTGGTAGGGACTGTTGTTATTGTGTTGCTGGTGTTGGGTGAAAATGAAACAGCTTTGCTAATATAAATCCAAGTTAGATAACTCAAAATGCCAAACTCAATGGGTAGTAAAGACTTGAGCCAGCATTGCACATAGCCAAGGGCTTTCTTAGATCTAGATTAACCAAAAAGCAACCTATTTAGAAGAAACGTAAAAATATGAATAAAATATATTCTAGTTATAATCAAATACATAGGAAGTAAACCTGTTTAAGTCTTCAAATATGAATGACATTTCTAGCTATCATTTCTTAGAAATAATATCAATTATCCCAGAGTTATCAAAATCTATGTTTCAAAAATATTCTTTGGACTTTGGACCTCAGTTGTAGACCTAAGTAAGTATTGGTATATCTCTAGGGGTAGCTGTATCACTTGTAGATATGAAAAATGTCTACACTCCTGCCACAGAATTAACAAAAAATTCTACTACTTACAGGACAGTAGCAACTGATCATCTTTTCTATGTAGGCTTAGACTTTGCATACCCTTCGTAAATACTCCCTGTTCAAATCTAAAATGGACCTTAAGCATTTAGGAATGTTAAGTAATGTCAGCATATGCTACATCTCTATTTAATTATAAACTCTTCAAGGGCAAAGGCATTGTTTCCTACCCCTGTGTTGTGTCCACTATAGTACCTAAACAGGATTATTCATTCAGCAGCCTCCTAATAAACACTGGTGACTGTACTCCTTCTGAAACATACACTTGCCCTGCTTAGGTATCTTTCAGTTGATTTGTCAAACATCATAAATCAGTGGTTCTTTTTTTTAAGGATGTTATTTATTTATTAATGAAAGAGAGAGAGAGAGGCAGAGACATAAGTAGAGGGGGAAGCAGGCTCCATGCAGGGAGCCTGATGTGGGACTTGGTCCCGGGACTCTGGGATCATGCTCTGAACCAAAGGCAGATGCTCAACTCCTGAGCCACCCAGGTGTCCCAAATCAGAGGTTCTTAAACTGAGAATTGAGAAAGGTATATGTTCTAGTATGGAAAAAGGCTGAAATTTTTATTTTCATAAAACCTCTACTGAAATTTAGCATTTCCTTCAGTTATGAAGGTAGGTAGTAACAGCACAGAGTAGTATTACTGGTGTCTATGACTTTGTAATCAATAGAAGTCAGAGGTGATATTACACCATATTCTGGTAATTTTTTATCTTTAAATTTATTTTATACTCGTAACTATTTGAAATAACATGAGTGATTGGGAAGCCACTAAATCACACATGATTAGAATTGTCTATTTACAGATGTTAGTGCAATCTACCTGCCAACTCATGGGCAGCTCTGTGCCTGGTGATCATTCAGACACCTAATAATAAAGCTGCATGTATTTACATCAGTGATTCAGACATCTACATTACTTCCCAATTCTCCATATCTATACTTGTTTATTGATTCATTTGTGCAATAAGTTAGCAAAGACTACCTTAGAGCTTAGTGATCTTAACTACACTAAGCAACAACAGTCTATATAATGATGTCTTAAAAAAATAAATTTAACTTTCAACGTGTCTTGTTTAAGGCACTATAAATAAGCATATATTTGAGTATATCATAAAAAATTTTAAGTATTTTCTTAACTCTTTTGGTATGGCACAAAGCTTTCAATGAACATATGTCTCAAGGAATAGAAAATAATGGAAATGAAAGCAAGTCCAGGTATCTCATGTCAGTGATCACTGATTAGTAAACTTTTTTATTTTTCTTTCTATCTTCTAATTGATTGGTTCGTCCACAATGGAGTAAAACTTTGTATTCATATGTCAGTATAGTGCCAAAGAATTCTATGAAGACTCTCTTGAATGGCCACTGTCAAGATTTTCAACTTTGAGAAGGGAGAATTGCCCTTGGCATCTATTAACCTTTCAAAGTTGAGTAGAGTAGAAAATGGTGAAAATAAAGTGTAATTAAACCAAGTATTCAACTTGTGAGACAAAAGGAACTCTTTCTTAAAGAACTAAACCCAGTGAAAGCAATTTTGGGATATAGATAGAGTTTTTATGATCATTTTTATTGAATACACATTTAAGAGTTCATTATTCAGGGATTCATTTTTGAGGTCTCTGTACCACAATAATATTTAGAATTTTCTTACTAAGAATCATCATTTATTCAAGCTGAGTATTTGAATTGAACTGAATCCAATGTTCTAGGAAATAAAGTCACACTACTAAAAGTCAGTTGCTGAGCAATCAATGGAAACAGAAACTTTGTGTATGAGACCATTGATTATGTGCTATTGGGCTGGATAGAAAAGACACTACTATAAGTGGAAGATTTGGTCATACCATATGGACATGATGGTTCTGTATAGTTGTTACCTTGGCAACAGACTTTGCCATAAATAAACAGAAAGACAATTTATGGGAGGCATTAAATTTCACCCCAGGAGAACACTGCAATTATGCAGTTTTTCTGTGACAATATTGCTTTCATGAACTCCAAAATCTATTATGCACTATTTCCTATAATATTACTTTCTATAATTCTCTTCAGCTGGAGAAGACCTCAGCTATACACTTAATGTGAATTGTGATAATAGCATCTAGGTTACTAAGAAGTTCAAATGTCTTTGAAGATTATAGAAAGTAAACAGAACTTATAACAATATTTTTAGTTCTGGATTTTGTGTCTATTTCACTAACTGACAAGAAATAACAACTGGACTATAGGTTGATTTTAGAAAAATATTCACAATTAGAATGAATTTTATCTTATTATTTCTTGTATTTCGTTTCATTTACCATAACACTGTAGTTTAAATTATATCAACTAGGCTCATTTCACTTAATTTCACACTTAAGAGACAACGCAAATTTGGAAATCACACATTTGAGTCTAAGAAAACTCGATTCCCAAATAAGGAAGATGAAGAAATGAGGAGATTTAAAGGCAGAATTAATAAGCTTGCTTTAATATCTCATATATTTAGGTGCCTATTAGGTGCCTATTAGATATCCAAGTAGAAATGATAAGAAGGAATTCAGTTATAATAGTTAAGAGAGGGGTTGAGTCTGGAGCTACATGTTGGAAGCCCACAACACACAGATATAATTTGAAGCATATCAATGGATAGGATCTCTTAGGGAGTGAGTGGTCAGAGAGAAGAGAACAGGTTCCAGGCCTAAGATACAGACCACTATAAAATTTAAGAACTGAAAAGGTGAGGAATTTCCAGCAAAAGATACTGGAAAGGACTGGTAATTGTGTTAAAAAAAAAATCTGGAGAATGTGAGTGAAGAAATGCTTAAAGAAGGAATATGAGGGCAGCCTGGGTGGCTCAGCGTTTAGTGCCACCTTCGGCCCAGGGCATGATCCTGGAGTCCCGGATGGAGTTCCACATCAGGCTCCCCATGGAGCCTGCTTCTCCCTCTGCCTGTGTCTCTGCCTCTCTCTCTCTCTCTCTCTCTCTCATGAATAAATAAATAAAATCTTAAAAAAAAAGAAAACAACAACCAAAAACAGAGAAAGGAAAAGCTTGTGGAAAGATGAAGGTTTAGTGTTTGTACTTATTATGGTTGTTTTAAAATGGGATATATATAATGTTTACATTGTGATGGACACGATTCAGTACAGTGAAAAAATAATAATTATTTAATGAGTGGGAGGATAATTAAAGGATAAGGCCTTAATTCTGATGAGGTATAGAATCCAGAGCACAAATAAGATGACCTTACATTCCTTATAATATAAGAAAAGGCAAATTGCAGAGGTATACCTACAGCTCACTTGCAGGAAGATGTAGAGGTTCTTTTAAAATTACTTCATTTAAAAAAATAAAATAAAATAAAATAAAATTACTTCATTTATTTTGTTGAATTAATAAGATAGCTCATCATCTGAGAGTGAAGATGAAGGAGGAATGGAAGATTAAAATGTAATGGATAAGATATGAAATAGTATTCTTAAAGAATAAGGATACAAACTGATTATGAAAATGTCACAGAAGCATTGGGCAGCATTGGGGTTTTATTTGAATTCTGTGATTTAGAATCTGAAATGAGACCAGTCAGCTTGGCTGTATTTTCTTCAGCAATGTTGCTCTGATGTACATCTGGAGTAGGCAGAGAGTTTGATTTAACAAGCTTTGGAATTTTGCCAAGAGGAAGGGAGAAAGAAAAAAAAGAATTATGAGTATATGCAAAAGAGTGATTATAATAGTGAATCATGGCATTTAATTCTGTGTAAGAAAAGAAATGAGGACATAACATGGGTGACAGTGAAATGCTAATAGAATGAATATATTGGAGTTCTGAGTCAGGTGAAAGAGTAGTTGGACTTAGGGTGCTAGAAAAATAAGATGGAAAGATGGAGTTGGTTGGCAAAGACAGGGATACTTGTAATAAAGAATTTAGATCAGTTGTAGTTATCACACACAGCAAGACCTGGAATACATTAGAGTATATGGCTGAGATAAATAGAGAAAAAAAATCACTCAACGTGGGCAGGTCAAGAAATTAATAAGTCAGAATATTGAACGTATTATATAGATGATATACATGCAATTGAAATTACTCTGAGAAGAATTGGAATGATGGTGAAGAAAAAGATCTTGAACCAGTTGCTATTATCATCAATAAATGAAAGAAAGTGGCCATTAGGAATGAAGATAACTGGAACAGAAGGTGACAACATGAGAATCAAAACTGGGCTTTTTATAGTGGCTGAAGAAACAATATCTGGAAGGAGCAACGAGGAAAGTTGAACTTATCAGACTTCTCACCACCTGAGAAGTCTGTAAGAAAGCTAGCTTCCAATTAAGAGTAAAAATGAGGGCCCATTTATAGAATATGCAGAGCCATGTGGAAAAGAGACTCTGGGTAATAAGAGATGCCTATGAACCTTGGACTTTTTAAGTCCATTGACTGAAGTACACAGAAATGGGAGACATGATGAAATTACTCTCTTCAGTAGAAGCTCTATGTTAGTTTTTCACCTTGGGACAGTTATCAGGTAATTTATAGTGGTAAGTCAGAGGGTAGATGGTTTTGATGAATATTGACTTAACCAGGAACATGGAATAGTCTATACCCCTCTTGAGCTCTGTTAAGTAACTGTTAAGAATAGGGGGATAGGGATGCCTGGGTAGCTCAGTTGGTTGGTGTCTGCCTTCAGCTCGGGTCATGATCCCAGGGTCCTGGGATCGAGCTCCACATCAGGCTCCCTGCTCAGTGGGGAACCTGCTTCTCCCTCTGCCTCTGCTGCTCCCCCAGCTTGCTCTCTCTCTCTCTTTCTCTCTCTCTCTGTCAAATAAATAAATAATATCTTTTTTTAAAAAAAGAATAGGAGGACAGCCTTGCTAGGAGCATAAAATTTCAAAGGTTATAAAATATAGCACTTATGACTCACAACTCATCAGGTCCCATAGGGCTTTGCAATGACACTGAAATGCAATAGCAGAATATAGTGAAGATCTGTTAATGAATTTTCCAAGAGGATTCTGCATTGTTAAATCAAAGGTTGCTCTTTTATGGAAAACATCAGACTACTGCAGAAAGGCAAGTTAAAAAAAATCTCCTGTTAGTAAAATTCATACTTTTTAATTACTGACTCTGAGGTATAACCAAATATTTAATGGATTGGTAAGAAGGAAATAGATGACCCTAGAGGGGAGTGGAAAGGCAATGAAAAATTCACTATTCTAGCAAAAAGAAAAAAAAATAATTTTATGTATAGAAATCAGTTTCTGCAAAAAAAAATGCAAGACTAAAAGAAGTAATTTCATTATTTAAAAACATAATAATATTTGACTTAAGAAAATGTGACCAAGAGGGACACCTGGGTGGCTCAGTAGTTGAGCGTCTGCCTTCTGGTCAGGGCATGATCCCAGAGTTCTGGGATCGAGTCCCACATCTGGCTCTCTGCATGGAGCCTGCTTCTCCCTCTGCCTATGTCTCTGCCTTCTCTCCGTATCTCTCATGAATAAATAAATAAAATCTTTTAAAAAGAAAAGAAAAGAAAAGAAAAGAAAATGTGACCAAGAACAATCTCTGACAGCAATCTACACAGTCTACCTCATGTTGAACTGAATGACAAACTACAAGTCTAAAAACATGTCCAATACTCTGTACCAATCTGCAGAAAGACTGTCTTATATTGGATAGATCATTACAGACATGGTATAACTATAAGTCAATTGAATTTGTTCTTCCTAAAAAACATCTGAGCCTATTATTCAAGAGCTGGGATTTCTATTTCCATTACTGTCTTTCTGACTACAGGTCTGTGTTGTTCAGAATACAAGATGTGCATTACAGAGAAATGCCCAATTTAGAGAAATAGCATCATCTTCTAACTCTCTAGGGATAGGATGACAAAGTTATCAGCAAAACATAGTGTTTAAAATGAAGTCTTCCATGCTTTATTTCTATCATTCATATGAAGAAATCCTAAAATTTCTTTACTAAATAATTTTCCTAAATATAATTATGTATTCATGCATTTAATCATTTATAATCATTTTAGTAGTGTCCACTCTGTACCACACACTGTGCAGGCACTGCAAATATAACCATGAATAAAACAGATACAATTCATTCAGGGAGATAGCTACAAGTAGACATAATAAATAATTGGAAACTATAATTAATATATAGTTAAATACCATGTCCTTACAGAGGCTACAATATTACAGGAATATAACTTAGATTGTAAAGTCAAGAAAGTGAAATTTAAGCTTATATTCCCACAATTTACTTGTTAATTACAAATGAGAGAAAAGGTGCCTTTCCAGTGAAGAATTCTGGTAGATGCTAAAAATGAACAAAGTTATCATCACCAAATATGGAACAATAGATGTGATCACACTGAGAATATACAATTATTTCTTTAGTATTCCTAATTAAACAAACAAACAAACAAACAAAAACCTAGGGCAGCCCGGGTGGCTCAGTGGTTTAGCGCCACCTGCAGCCTGGGGTGTGATCCTGGAGACCCAGGATCGAGTCCCACGTCCGGCTCCCTGCAGGCAGCCTGCTTCTCCCTCTGCCTGTGTCTCTGCCTCTCTCTGTGTCTCTCATGAATAAATAAATAAAATCTTTAAAAAAAATAACCTAAATCTAACCATCAGGCAATTACTGGAAAAAAAAAAAACCAAAGATTTGGCTTGGATTTATCAATGATGTCCCAACTCTTTTAATGATAATGAAAAGTTGAGAGACTGTTTCAGATGAAAGGAGACTAGAGAAACTAAATGTGATGTAAGACTTTGGAAAGGATCCTAGAGGGAAAGGGAAAGTTGCTAGAAAGAACATGGAGCCAACTGGCAAATTTTGACCATGGAGTACATATTAAATGAAAGTATTTTATTGATATTAATTCTCCTTAATTTGATAGAGTACTATTGTTATATAAAAAGAATGACCTTATTCTTAAGAGACAGATACTAAATTATTTAGTGGTGAAGGATCATGGTATTTTTAGCTTACCCTGAAATGATTTAACATAGAAAGAGAGACGGAGAGAGAAAGAAAGAGATACATACAGAGACACAAAGAGATAAATAGAGACATAGAATGATAAAATACACACAAATGATGAAGATATTTATAAATGGTGAATGTAGGTGGAAGTTGAATATGTGTTCATTATACTATTCTTACAGATTTTTTTGTTTTAAATTTTTTCTAAATAAAATTAAAAGCTGGGATCCCTGGGTGGCTCAGCGGTTTAGTTCCTGCCTTTGGCCCAGGACATAATCTTGGAGTCCCGGGATCAAGTCCCGCATCTGGCTCCCTGCATGGAGCCTGCTTCTCCCTCTGCCTGTCTCTCTCTCTCTCTGTCTCTCATGAATAAATAAATAAAACATTTTAATAAAAAAATAAAAAAATTAAATTAAATTAAAAGCTGTTTGAACTTAACACTTGATAGATGGAAGAATGGATTTTACCAACATGGAAATTATTTTAAGCAAAGAGAAAAGGTTGTGACAAGGTTCTGAGGCAGGAAAAGAGAAGAAAATGCCATGCGATTTAGCTGGCCTAAAGAGGGTTTGGGTCTCCCCTGAGTTCAGAGATTCCTCTACTCTACTGAAGAAGCAAGCCATCCATCATAAGTTTATAGCTACAAAGAAATGCATTCTGAATATAACCATGTGAGACTGGAAGAGGATCCTGAACCTAGGATTAAACTGAGCCCAAGCTAACACCTTGATTGCAGACTTTTGAGAGCCTGAGGGGTGCACTGTGATAAACGGTACCTGAACCCCCACTCGCGATAATATATGGCATTATCTTAAGTTCTAAGTGTATGGTAATTTGTCACACAGCAATAGAAACTAATACAGTTGAACCTTAACACAGGTTTGAACTTCATGGATCCACTTATACACAGATATTTTTCAATAAATACAGTACAATACTGCAACTGTAAGATAAAGTATATAATACATATAAAACATGTATTAATTGACTTTATGTTTTTGGTAAGACTTTCAGTCAACAGTAGGCTATTAAGGCAAGAGTTACACTTCTATTTTCAGTTGGGTGGGGATGGGCTCCCCCAAACCCAATCAACTATATACTATGCAAATGACTTAGCACAATCTTGGAAAAGAAAAGTTGGAGGACCTGATTTCAAGACTTACTATAAAGCTTCATTAATCAAGATAGTGTGATTTTGGTGCAAATATAGACAAACTGATCAATGAAACAAAAATTGGGAATCTAGAAATAATCACAAAAATAGTCAACTAATTCTTGACAGTCACTTAGGCAATGTGATAGGGGGAAAACCAAAATTTTCAGGAGATAATACTTAAAAAATTTGAATAAACAAATAGAAAAAAAACAGCCTCAAACCTTATTTCACACCACACACAAAAGTTAATTCAAGATGGATGATAGTCCTAATTATAAAGCCAAATGTACAAAGTCTCTAGAAGAAAGCATAAGAGAGCATCTTCATGATCTTAAGACAGGAAAAAAATTTTTTTTAACCTTTATTAAGTTTTTTAAATTTTAACCCTAGTATAGTTAACATACAGTGTTATATTAGTTTCAAGTATACAATAGAGTGATTTAATAATTTTACACATTACTCAGGGCTCATCATAATAAATGTACTCTTAATTTCCTTCACCTATTTCACTCATCTCCCTACCCATCTCCCCTCTAGTAACCATCAGTTTGTTTTCTTTTGTTAAGACTGTTTCTTGGCTTGTTTCTCTTATTTTCTTTTATTATTTGTTTTGTTTCTTAAATTCTACATGTGAGTGAAATCACATGGTATTTGTCTTTCTTTGACTGATATATTTCACTTAGCATTTATTCTAGCTCCATCCATGTACTTGCAAATGGCAAGATTCCATTCCTTTTTATGGTTGATTAATATTCCCTTGTGTATACGTACCACCTCTTCTTTATCCACTCATGTGTTGGTGGACATTTAAGCTGCTTCCATATTTTGCTATTGTAAATAATGCTGCAATAAAGATAGAGATACATGTACCTCTCTGAATTATTTGTATTTTTTTTGGAAAATACCTACACGTACAACTACTGGATAGGAGGGTAGTTCTATTTTTAACTTTTTGAAGAACCTTCATACTGTTTTCTACAGCGGCTGCTCCAGTTTGCATTCCCACCACAGAGGATGAGGGTTCCTTTCTCTTCACATCCTCACCAACACTAGTTTCTTGTGTTTTTAATTTTAGCCATTCTGACTATGGCTAAAATTCTGTATGTATCTGTCCAGTTTTTGCGGTACCACTTGTTGAAGAGACTATCTTTTTCCCAATGTATTTTCTTTCTTGCTTTGTTGAAGATTAACGGACCACATAATTGTGGGTTTATTTCTGGACTCTCTACTCTGTTCTATGATCTATGTGCCTATTTTTGTGCCAGTACCACACTGTTTTGATTAGTATAGCTTTATAATATAACGTGAAGTCTGGAATTGTGATACTGCCAGTTCTGCTCTTCTTTCTCAAGATTGCTTTGGCTATCCCAGGTCTTCTGGTTCCATACAAATTTTAGAATTGTTTTATTGTAGCTCTGTAAAAAATGCTATTGGTATTTTGATAGAGATTGCATTAAATATGTAGATTGCTTTGGGTAGTAATGGACATTTTAACAATGTTTTTCTCCCAATCCATGAGCATGGAATGTCTTTCCATTTCTTTGTGTCATCTTCAATCTCTTTCATCAATGTCTTATTGGTTTCAGAGGACAGGTCTTTCACCTCTTTGGTTAAGTTTATTCCAAGGTATTTTATTACTTTTGGTGCAACTGTAAAAGGGATTGGTTCCTTATTTTCTCTTTCTGCTGCTTATTACTAGTGTATAGATATACAACAGATTTCTGTACTATGATTGGATATAGTGCAAATTTACTGAATTCACTTATCAGTTCTAGCAGATTTTTTAGTTGAGTCTTTGGGGTTTTCTATATATACCATCATGTCATCTCCAAATAGTGAAAGTTTTACTTCTATACATATTTGGATGCCTTTTATTTCTTTTTGTTGTCTGACTGCTGTGGCTAGGACTTCCCGTACTATGTTGAATTACAGTGGTGAGAGTAGATATCCTTGTCTTGTTCCTGAACATAGAGAAGATGATATTTCACTGTGGGTTTTTCATATGAGGCCTTTATTATGTGGAGGTATGTTCCCTCTAAGACTACTTTGTTGAGGATTTTCATCATGAATGATGCTGTATTTTGTCAAATTCTCTTTCTGCATCTAATGATATGGTTCTTATCCCTTATCTTAATAATTGATGTATCACCTTGATTGATTTGCAAATATTGAACCACCTTTGCAACCCAGGAATAAACCCCCCTTGGTTGTGATAAACAATTTTTTAAATATATTGTTGGATTCAGTTTACTAGAATTTTATTAAGAATTTCTGCACCTTTGTTCATCAAAGATATTAGCCTGTAGTTCTGTTTTTGTGTAGTGTCTTATGCGGCTTTGGTATCAGGGTAATACTTGCCTCATAAAATGAATTTGGAAATTTTCTTTCCTCTTCTTTTTTTTGGAATAATTTGAGAAGAATACATATCCAGCCTTCTTTAAATGTTTGGTAGAATTTGCCTGTGAAGCTGTCTGGGTCTTGCACTTTTGTTTGTTGGGAGTTTTTTGAATACTGTTTCAATTGCTGGTAATCAGTCTGGGAAAATTTTCTATTTCTTCCCAATTTAGTTTTGAGATGTTATATATTTCTAGGAATTTATCTATTTCCTCTAGGTTGCCCACTTTGTTGGAATATAATTTTTCATAATATTCTCTTATAAATGCTCGTATTTCTATAAGGTTGGTTACTATTCCGCCTCTTTCATTTCTTGTTTCTTTTTTAAAGAAAGGCAGACTGCCACATGTAGCACCTCATTGGGATGTGTCTGGAGTCTTAGAACCTGACTATCCTACATTTTCCTACAAACGGACCTTGAAAGCTTGTCTAGAGGTTCTAGCAGTGTAATGCAGCTACTCAATTACCCTCAAGTGAAGAACAATCCTCCTCTTTCAGGGAAGGTTGTCCTCCTCCACCAAGTGTGCACCTTTGGGAGGGACACACATGGAATGATGAGGGAGGAAGGGGACTGCCCCCTCGCCAGCCAGATCAGCCAAATCAACTCTGGCTATCAATGTGGTGACATGTCATTTTGTCTGTGTATGTTTCTCCTTATTAAAAGACTCCGTTAACAGGATTCAAAAAGTAAATTGTGGTCTAAGAGAATACATATACCCAATACATGATACATAAATAATAAGCAATAATAAAAAGATAAATAACCCAATTTATAAATTGGACAAACTGACATGCACAACCCCATAAAAGGTATTTGAATGGCCAATAAGCTTCTGAAAAGGTATTCAATATCATTAGTCATCAAGGAAATGCAATCCCAAAATTAGAAGGCTAAAATAATAAAAACTGATAACAATAAAGGTTGGCAAGGATCTGGAGCAATAATATGAAGAATAATAAATATTGGCTATAGGATTATTTTAAACAGTGAGTTAACTTTAAATATTTATGTCTGTTTTATTCTCTAAAAGTCTAGCTCTTATATAAAATGAGGTATGTATAAAACATACACAGGTGGAATCCTTTAGGTTTGTTCCCACCAAAATATTGATCACTTTCTAAAGAGTGACTTCTGCACAGGTAATTATAGAAAACAAACAAACAAACAGAAACATTTTATGGAAGATTTTAAAAGCAAAAATGAAACAGTAGCCATATTATTTTTACACACAGAGGTAGATGCTAAATATTAAGAGTTATGGCAACTCACACATGGTGCCTTTATCCACTGGCTCAACCTGGTGGTTCAATACAGCAACCAAGTCAGCAACTCCTCCAGCTGATCTTGTCAAATCTTATTCTTATCTGACTCTTGAGCCAGGTGTGTAGTTAGTTTTTTGATGAAAGGCACCAGGTTCTCTGATAGGTCACACCCCGCACTGTAGTTAAAACCCTGGATTCCAGTCCAACCTCATGGGTTTCTGCTTATACTTGCAGATTCCTATTTATTCCTGATCATTTCCCCACACTCATTTCTCATTCATCTTTCCTTCTCAACATCCTCCCCTATTTTAGGCCACAGAACCAGAAATACCCACAATAGCATCATAGAAACTAGTCAGCTTCCAAAGTTCTCCAGGGTCAAATTCCCATAGGAAAACACTTATTATATATGATCCCTGTGGTTTTGCTTCTCTGATTGAATCTTGACCAATACATTCACCTCCTCTATGACCCAACAACTCCACTCCCAGATATTTGCTCAAGAGAAATAAAAACATATGCTCCCAAATAGCCTTGTACAAAATGTTCCGACATCTTTACACATAAGAACCAAAAACTATAAACAAACTAAATATTCATAAACATTAAAATAAGTGGATAAAGTACTTATATACAACAACATAGGTGGATCTCAAAAACATTATTTTGAATGAAAAAAGCCAGAAAAGAGACCACATACTCTGATTCCATTTATATAAAATCCAAACACAGGCAAAAACTAACTTATCTCAACAGAAATCAAAATGTCTCCATCCCCAGGGGGGACTAGAGCTGAGCACAAAGGAACTTTCTGGGTTAAGGAAATGTTTTATATCTTCATTGGGTATCAGTTCCCAGGAATACATTTGTCAAAACTCACTTACTATATATTGATCAGTTCATTTACTGAATGTATATTTTACTTCAGTAAAAATGTATTCATGAAAGTGAAGAATATTATATATTTTATAATATAGGTATATAAAATGCTAAGAAAATATGATCAAAGAAGATATTAATTCTGTTTGAGGAGATTAGGGAAAAATTAATAGGAGGAGGGGCATTTGTGCTCCCGCTTTAAGAATAAACAGGCAATGCCCTGGCAAACAAAGTTGAGAAGGAAATGAGGGGAATCAGCATGAGGAAAGGCTGAATGGTGCGCAAGTACATGGAGAGTGGGAGCTCCATGGAACAGTATAGAGTTCAATATAGTTAAACTGTATGACAGAGGAGGTACCAGCCTGGAGTTACCAGGTATACCTGGTATACCTAGAAAGTTAGGTAGAAGCAAGTTATAAAGGGAAGTTTATATTATGCTAATAAATTTTAATTTTATTCTACTGTGAATAAATTATTAGGAATGGCTTTAAAGTAAAGCAAAATATTGACGAAAATTAATTTGTATTTTAGAAAGATAAGCCTGTCAGTATCCAGTATACCTGGGTTACTGTATGTAGAGGAGAAGCAGTGAGACCAATTAGGAGATGAGCATAATAATTCAGCAAGGGTTAATAATAATCTGGATGATGTCAATGATTGTTAAAAAAAAGGAGGGGCACATATCAGAGATATTTCTGATATTCAACTATAAGGACTTGAGGGTAAAGAGATGAGTCAAACAACTTCAATGAGCGTGGCTTGACCAACCAGCTCCTGCCGTTAGCCAGATGTTCCTACGTAGAAAAAAGAGGTCGATTTTCAGGGATGGAAACTAGTTCAGTATGAGATGTGATAATTTCAAAGGGCCTATCAGGAGTTCTAATAGAGTTATTCAATGAGTGATTAAAATAGCCCCTTTTTGTATATAAAGCAGAGTACAGCTATAGATCATTTGCATAATTTTTCCTATGCTAATCTTTAACAAAAAGAGAAGGTAAATAATGTAACCCATGATTGCAACTGACACTAGCTTTGACACAAAATATGGAGGTTTAGGGTCCTGGGCAGAGAAATATTGAAATAGATGGCCATTTGGTGCTGAAAGTGGTAGGTACACAGAATATCCATGCAGGGGAAGAAGAAAAATAAAAAATAGGCCTGCGTGAAATGAAAGGATTAACTGATCAGAAATTTTAGTGCAGGTAGGGAGAAGATCTTTAATGGGGGAATAAAAGATGGTTTGAAAAAAAGAATACTTGTTTAGGGATATAGTAAGGTAACTTACAAAGACTGAGTTGATGTTATAATTTATGGCTAATAAGCAGCTTGTGGTGCAAACAAAAAAGGCAATATATATATACACTGACTGGTAAAGCCTATAGTGGGACTAAATCATGGGTATTATGTGAGCATGTAGGAAGTCCATCTAACCTAGTCTTTTATGAGTCATTTTTCTCATCAGGTAGTAAACTGCTTAGCTAAGTCTACATAATAAACGGCCAATGTATAAGTTAGAATGTAAAATCAGTTTTCTCAGTCTTACCCTGCAAAGTACGTACATCAAGTCTATAAAATAGTGGTAATAAGTCTAGTTCTCAATTTTCACAATCTAGGACTTTGTGTACAACTCAAAAAATCTGGCTATAAGACTCCTATATATTAAGCTAATTAAAAAAAACACTCCATCTATAATACATAGTTAACATGTCCTGTGATTTATGGTCCCTTCTTGTTAATGGATTAATGGTCAGGGCATATGAGCAACCAATTTAATGAATTAGACTGTAAATATATTTTTCATGAACATTAAAATGCAGCATCTCTGTGAATTTTCTATTTTAAAGGTTAACTTTCTGTCATAAAACAAAAATATTCTAATGTATAGCCTGGTTCAGTGATCGATTTTCATTCCTAGATAATTTTTTTAGAGAAAAGTCCTCTTAACTCTTTTCTCCTCATCCTTACTAGAGAGCTTAACTGAATACTAAAGATTCTACTAATCACATAAGGGGTACACAAATCAACTATGTTATGGGCACAACATACTACACTATGTTTGAGATTAAATTGAGGCTCTAATGAGCAGAGATGGATTTATTCTCATGCAATCATTGACCAGTTTTGGCTACAGATTTATTTGAATAGTTAAGTAATTTTTTTAAAAGTTGTCGAATACTAGTTTTAATATTGACTTCAAACATTTGTCTGTCATTTATGATATTGTAATATATAATAATACATATTTCATTTTGGCCCCTTTCTGCACAGGTCTCCTAAAACCCTTGGAATTTCCTAAATGATTACAGTCAAAAAGGTGTCTTGATATTCACAATAAGCCCTTTTCAACTTGAGTTTATGCTAATGAGGTAACTTTTAAAGTTAGAAAAGCACTGAAGGATGGGGGCTGGTTGCCAGGGAAATCAACCACATGATTGGAGAGTTGGAACTTTGAGTTCCACCCAGCTGACCTCCAGGGAGGGGTAGGAGGCTGGAAATTATATCCATCAACATGACCAATGATTTAATCAATCGTGCCTACGTAATGAGGTTTCCATAAAAACTCAAAAGGGCTGGATTCACAGAGCTTACAAGTTGTTAAACATATGGAGGTGCTTGGAAAGTAGCATGCCTGGAGAGAGCATGAAAGCTCTACACCCTTTTCTCACACTTTGCCCTAGGCATCTCTTCCATCAGGTTGTCCCTGAGTTATATATTTTATGATAAACTGGCAATATAGTAAGTAAAGTGTTTCCGTGAGCCACTCTAGCAAATTAACTGAAGCCAAGAGGGGGTCATTGGAACCTCTATAGCTATCCAATAGAAGCCTGGGTCATAACCTAGGCTTGCAGTTGCCATCTGAAGTTTGGTGGGTAGAGGAGGCAGTCTTATAAGTCTTATAGGACTGTGCTTTTCATATGTGGGATGTGACAGTGTCTCTAGGTAGACACTATCAGAACTGAGCTGAACTGTCAGAGAACTACTTGGTGGTGTGGAAAACCACATATATTGTAATTGAGAGCAGAATTATAGCATTATATATTCACATCCAGATTTTTATGTATCTGGACTTACCACAACTAGTTTTGTCATATTTGTTGATGACAATATTTATTTGCATATAAGACTAACCTTCACCAGAAAAGAGTTTGTTTATTTTACTCGGGAATGATTCTTGGTAGAATGCCCAGCATATAATAAACATTCAGTGACTGCTTATTGAATGAATGATTCATATTTAAGAAGAAGGAAATATATGGTTACCAATAATAATTATTGAAAAAAAATCTAAGGCTTGTACACGGAGTTGTTTCCCAAGTGGCTGGTCTCTCAATATAAAGAAAATGCAAGACAAACTATTAGGCATAATGCAGTTAAGTAAGAAGCTGAACCTGAATGACTAGTCTTCTTGGTTAAAATGTTTAAAATAATGACCCCAAGAACTGGGTTAACAGGTGCCACAGTTCTTGGCTTTGGATTTGGGGACGTTTTCCAGGCTTGTTGCCTCCTACAGGCTTCAGACCTACCTGTTAATCAACTCTCCTTAGTCTATGTCAATTCTCCTCATAAATATGTCTCATTTCAATTCATAGCCTGATGATTTGTCAAACTTTCTTTCACATTTGCAACCTAAATTCATAATGGTGACCTATATGCTATCCCTTTAGAATAATACCTCCAGACCTGGGTGCTATAATAGAGAACAACATGTCATATATTTGAGATTGTAGGTAGTCATTGGTAATTCTCAAATAATAATATTTAGGGAAGGGGGGCCAGATGGCAGCAGGAAGTACATATATATATAACACAGACATTAAGCCAAAAAAAAGAGTAGTTAAGAGAGAAAATCAAATTTAATATATACTACAAACAGAAAGAAAAATAGAAGATGCCATGAGAATAAAAGATTACCATAGATGTGTCAAGGCCTCAGAGGCCAAATCATCTGGTTTACTCTGTCACTTGAGTTAGACAACTTAGCTCTGTATTTATAACTCATAGAGGTCTGATTAAAGTTTTTTATTAATTTTACTAAATTTCTGACCAAAATGGCAGGATATTTCTGGATTCCTACAGACATGATTTAAAAGAACAAAAGAGTAGAAATAAAATAGAAAGTCCAAAACTCAGAAAACAAACATAACCCAAGAATACAACAATAATGAGCCAGCATCCTTAGCTTAATGGTGTTCTGGGACAATCTAAAACTTCTGAGGAGAGAACTCAGGTAAATGTTGTCGAAGTTCACATACAGAGAATGAAAAATATTGTGAACAAATTCCCTGAAAATGGCTCAAGGAAGGAGCAGAAAGGAGAAAAAGAGAATTCAAATAAAATTAGTAAAATTAGTAGTGTTTTACTACTAAAGCAAAGAGCGAAAAGGAAAGACATGAGGAAAGTTGCAAGAATGGATGTTTAATATTTTGATTACAGACATAATCTTAGATTTTACCAGATTGTACACTTTAAATTTAGTCAATTTATTGTTTGTAACTATACCTCAATAAAAGTGTTAAAATCAATACATTTGTATCTTCTATCGCAGAGGCTTTGCTTGTGAAACATTTGGCATAAATTCCCTGTCTCCTCTGCAAAGCAAGACAATACTTTAAAAATGCTGTAATTCTAATGAGATAAAAGTCTATGACTTTTGGAGTGAGAGCTCTCATGTTGGCTGTAGCATTGATAGCCTGAAAAGTTACAGAGTTGCAGGAAAATATCCTTTTTTAAAGCCGTCTTCAAAAAGTTATGCAAGAGAAAAATAGAAATGTGGTTCACGAAGTTACCTAAGAAAAATGTATTTAAAGATAATATCACAGGCAACATTTCAGATGACAATTATGGAGTTTTAATTAGTCTGCAAGCTTCCAAAATTCCCTGTAGGTAAAATGCAATAGCAACAGATGGCAGACAATTTGGAAATCACAGAAGCAAGCAGAGCATCTTAAAATGCAGATATATACCTAGAAAAAATTTCAACAAAGACTTATATGTAAGCTTATATGTAAGCACTCTGAGTACTGCACATCTTTAAAATAGGTTATTTTTCACTGATAAAGTAACTGTAATGTGTATTTCTCCAATATAAGCCTCCATCAATATTTCTTCTGATTCTTCAAAAAAAAAAGTATCTTTGTAGATTTGGTGCCTTTCATGATGATGTATATTTCTTGATGTGGAAATTTTCTTTTTCTTGGTTTATCAATTAATCAAAAGCATTCAAAGAACTTAAAATTTGTAAGCTGGACCTATATTACTTGCAAATTGATCACTGACCCACTGAGTAATTAAGTTGCCTGACTTTTTAAAGATAACATCTGAGATAATTACACTGAAGCTCATTGATTTGGTTGATTCATTCATTCACTCACATATTCCTATAACACTGTTGAATATTCAATATATAACCAACTGTGGAATAGACAGTGAGGATCTGAAGACAAATAAGACCCAAAAAGGTCCTGTGGCAAAGAAATCTTCTATCTACTGTGCAGTTAAAAACCAAAAAGAAAATATTATATGATAAGCACTATGATGAAATTCCTGCACATAGTTTTGGATAAACACAGACAGGCACACATATGTATGGACTGGGGTGAACTCAGCAGTTTTTACAAGAAGTCATATTAGAATCAATGAGACAAGGAAGGAGTGTTGGCGATACAGAACATGCAAAGCCAGGAATTGAATGAGCACTTTCTCTCTCTTTAAAATGAAATTTGACTGACCTTATACCAGTTTTTCTATATTGCTTACAAATAAGCCAGTGAATAAGTTAGGCTAAACATAAAACAGTTGAGACAGCCACTCAGATCACTGGTCAAAACAAATAAACATTAATTTATCATGTGTTTCTAAGCTGCATGGAATAGTGCCAAAATCAAGATGATGTCTAATCAAATGTACCCATATCTGGGTTCATCCATCCACCCTGACCAATGCCTTCTCCGGTGGCATGAGTGTCTATCTGGTCTCCATACATCATCAAAATAAGTTATCTGTGAAAGAAGTTTTTTCAACCACAGTAATTGTTCTATAATGTAGGGTAAGATTACAAATTTAACTCACACTACATCTGTATATTTGAAGAAAAAGCAAATTCCTTTATCTTTTATTATAGATTATCTGTACTTCCATACAAGTCCACCCATCCTTTAGCAGGGAAAAATTAACTACATGCCCAATATAATTAATATTTATAATAATTTAAATAGTAGTAATTAAGCTAAAGTAATGTTAGATTTCCTAGGATTAGGTCAGTTCCTCAGGTGGGCTTTTCTCCTTGCCTCTCCTAAGATAGTATCTCAGAGCATGAACAGAGGCATGCATGATTCATGAGTTCACTAAAAAGTGAATTATTTGGATTCTTTTTTCATGGTAATCTCTGGCATTTTGTGTGATGCTCATATATGACCTCTGAGCTAAAGATTTGTATATCTAGGTGCTTACTTGACATTTTATATGACTATCTAATAGGTATCACAAACTAAAATGTCCAAAACAGAAAACAAGCTTTATTTCTCTCTGAATCCTCCTTATTCATATTGATGGTCTCATCATTACTCAGTTTCTCAAGCCAAAATCCCAGGAATCATTCCCTTTCCCTCTTATATCTTATCATTAGAAGAGCCTATCAGCTCAACTAAAAATGTACAGGGGTTTATACTTTTTTCTTCATCATCCTTGGTCCTTTTATCTCCACCATTATTCTGGTCCAAGCCTTATCATCTCTTGATGAGATTTCTGAAGTAACTTTTTGTATCATTTCAACTTTGTTCTTCTCTTGGCAGGCAGACTGATCTTGAAAATGCTACTCAGACCCTCAATCTCCTTCAAAACTCTCGATTGTTCCCATTGCATGTAAAATGAAATCTTGTCAAATAACATAAAAAATGAGGCTACCTTGTCCTATAGGCCATGCATGATGCAGCTCCTGCTACTTCTCCAATGTCATCACTCTCCCTCACAACCACAATGGTCTCCTTTCTGTTCCTTGAGCAAGACAAGCTCTTATGTGCCCTAGAGCCTTTGTAATTCACTGCTCTGTGTGTGCCTACACTCTTAGCAAGCAAAAATGTCACTTCACTTCACCAGAGGCACTTCTGACACACTGTCAAGAGTGGCAAGAACTCAGTTCTCTGCTTTGTATCACATCACCTTCTTTGTATTGCACTATTTTTCACAACTTATAATTATGTCATTAATTAATCGTATTTATTTTACTTGTTTATTGTCTCTCTTCTCCTTTGTCGTACACTCCATAAGCCTAGGACCTTATCTGCACTGCTATTGTATCTCAGTCACTTAATTTACTAAGCAAAATGGATGAATGAATCACTAGATATAGTATTATGATATATATTTAGTTATGCTTAAAAATTATTTATCAAATTATACAATGTCTTTCACAGTTGGCATAATATGGCTTCAGTCACCTTAAACTACACTTGCTACTACTAATACTCTCCTACTATTGTTATCACTACTACTACTGCTTCTGCTGCCTTTTAAACATTTCATAATAAAATAACTGATTTTTCCGAACACAATTAGAAACAAGAACCTAATGCTTCAACTGGGAAGATCTGGTAAGAATTACTAGAGTGTTGGCCATATCTGCTACTATCACTTAAGGACGTTTGCCAGGAGCATTTTAAAAGCTAGCAATGATGATTGCCTTGAAGATTTAGTCATTCAGAAATTTGAGATAACCTACATTCACTTAGAAAAAATGCATAGCTCCTATACATAAATTGGTAACTTCTCTGGAGTGCACACTTTGTAACCATGTGGATCTAAATTTTATGCCCAAGGCTCTGATAAAACAGATAATCCATATATCCTTTGAATTCCTATGGTGCTGAGCCATGAAGCATGATATTGCATGAGACCAATATCACCCAGAATTATCACTTGTCCTGAGGCCTGGAAAGATGTAATGGATTTAATTTTTTTTTTCTGGCTAGGAGCATTATTGGCTTAAGCATATGGCATTCATCTGGAAGTGTATCTCTAAAAACCGAGAAATAGCTGCTTTGACATTAACTTTTTCCTCCTGTTTTGTATCATTGTGAATGTTGTGAATATCTGTAGAAATTACTCAAAACTGTATTCATGGTGGTTGAAATTTTACATTGGACTTTTCAAACATGTGAACTTTTCTCAAAATTATGCACAGAAAGAAAATTCAAGAGTCTTTCTCCCAAGGAGCTTTCTTAGAAAATCATGTTAACTGATGGAATACTTGTTCTCTCTCTTATCCAAAGTCTTCAGAATTGTCACAGACATTTTTCACTTTTACACCTTTTGCTGGAACTTTGTTCAAGCCTGATAAATATCAGCTCATACTAGTTGATACTAGTATGAAAACTGATATCCACCAGCCCTAGTTCCTACATTTGCTATGTGCTGTATGTTTTTGACAAAGTTTTTTAAACCTTGGTAAGGCTCTATTTTTCCACAGTGTAAAATAAGAATACTAATAATTTCTATGTAATATGATTCTCCAGGATTAAATGAGATAAAGCAGTAATGTCCTTAACCAGGGCTTTGGCACTCTTGTCCAACATATGGTAATTACTATCACTAGCTAGATTGATAACTACTTCTATCCAGTTAATTGTTTGTGTCTAACACATTTGTTTGGCTATAAATTAATTATATACTTCTATAGAAAGTTTGTGGTTTTCTTTTTTAAAAAATTGTATTTAAATTTCAGTGGTAGGGATCCCTGGGTGGCGCAGCGGTTTGGTGCCTGCCTTTGGCCCAGGGCGCGATCCTGGAGACCCGGGATCGAATCCCACGTCGGGCTCCCGGTGCATGGAGCCTGCTTCTCCCTCTGCCTATGTCTCTGCCTCTCTCTCTCTCTCTCTCTCTGTGACTACCATAAATAAATAAAAATAAAAATAAATCTTTATATTTCAGTGGTAGAATTTAGTGATTCATCATTTGCATATAATACCCAATGCTCATTACATCAAGTGCCCTTCTTAATGTCCAGCACCCAATTGCCCCTTTCCCCAACTCCCCTCCCCTCCAGCAACCTTCAGTTTGCTTCCTATATTAAGAGTCTCATATGATTTGCCTCCATTTTTATCTTATTTTTCTTTCCTTTCTTTGTTCATCTGTTTTGTTGCTTAAGTGCTGTAACTATCCATTTTACTTTTTTCTATGCTTCTTAATTATTTCACAATTTACCTCTGAAACAGGTCAAATATAATTATTTTGTATTTCTTTATTATGCAGGGCCAAATTTTCAAGATAACTTTCAGTACTGTTTCATTGGGTACAGTTGTGTAACAGGGACCATTTTTCCTTTTTGTTCATGTTTCAGCCCTATCAAGTATAGGACTGAATGAGAATGAGACTATAATGAGAATGGACTTTTTATACCTTTTTCCCATTTACAGAAGTATTACAGAGACTTCTTTCAACCCTATATGCAATCCTTTATTAACTCCTCACCAAATGAAGGCTGGTGACATAATTGGTTAGAGCCTGAGATAGTCATTGTGCTTTCCAAATGATAGGTTACTGTGCCTTGAAAGCCAACCACATGGGAGCCTCTCTTCCCCTTCATTTCATTGTCTGCCAAGAGGATTTACACTTTCTTTTGTTACACCATTTATCTTGCTTTTTTATCCCCCTTGTGGAAAGTAGACATGAAAGTGTCTCTCACTAAGGCAAAGATGCCCATACAGGCCCTCTCTGTTCTGGTGTCTCTCCCTGTGGATGGGTAGGTACTTCCAACTAGTGGGACTGACTGGGCAAGGAGATTAAGAGTCTGTCTGGAAGACTGAGGTGTTCTAAACCCAGAGACTAGTGATTTGGAAGCATTTTGGTCTAGCTTATCAGAGAAGCCCTGCATTCAGAAAGTTCTAGCTTGCCTCGGAATTAAGAAATGTACTTGGCTATTGTTTCTTGTGTGTGGCATAGCTTCAAAGGGTACTCACAAAGAGAGAAAAAAGTGAACAAAAGCTTTAAATCATCTGCAATCCCTAGTGTTATGCTCCTTCTCTTAGAACAATTCCAGGAATGGTTTCATATGCAACATAAAGAGTTATAAAAAGATGACAGTCCATTTGTATGCATAGATTTTCACTAAATATTTTGGTTTTTCACTATTCATTATTCTCCTTCAATTCCACCTAGAAAAGGCTTTCAGAGTGCAAAATTTGGTTAAAAAAAAAGACTTCTAACAGTGAAATAAACACTAGTTCTAAATATAACTTTTATGCTCTGCAGAAAAAGGCAGCCATAATCTCAAGGACCCAGCCGTGTAACCTGACCACTATTTAATGTCACAGAGACTTGCAAGCTCTATTTATATAAATTGGCAGACACTGAAATGGTTTCATATATATTTCTAAAACTCTACACCATACTGCACTTGTGTGCTATAACTTCACAATCTCCTGAGGAAAAAGAAAATAGACTTTAATTTCAAAATTAAACTTGGAAGAAAACAACAAACTAAGTAACACTAAGAAAACTGTTTGAGTGGGTGTTCCAAGAGCTGTTAGTAGCACACTACTATAAAAGCTTATCTTTTCTCAAAGATTTTATTTATTTATTTATTTATTTATTTATTTATTTATTTATTTATGAAAGAGAGGGAGAGAACATGAGTAGGTACAGGAGGCACAAGAAGAGGGAGAAGTAGACTCCCTACAGAGCAAGGAGGCCAATCCTAGGACCTGAGATTATGACCTGAGCCAAAGGCAGACCTGAGCCACCCAGGTGCCCCCAAAAGCTTATATTTCATATAAATTGTTGTAGAACAAATTGCCATTTTAGTGAAATCTGATGATAAAGTGTTTAAGAGAAGGCATAGGCTCTGTAGAGAAACAACTGGGTCTGAGTCCTTATCTGGGTGAACTAGATTTTTATAGGTTTAAGTTTCCAGCTAAGTAGAAAAGGGGTGAAAATCCCTTCCCCATAGGGGTGTGGTACGTATCAGTGACACAGTTGTCAAGCACATAGGACAGTGCCTGGCATATAGCAACAGCTGAAAAATAGCAGTGATCCCTTAGATGAAGTGCTGGGCTAGTCAATCAGTAAATAAACTCAAAATAAGAATGGGACAGTACAAGAATATTTTTATTTTCATTTATCACATATTTTATAGCTGGCTGCAAGATACTTGAAAAAATATTTCATTTTTATAAAAGGAGATAGTAATAATGTAACCAGGTATTTATTTGGACATATAGGGATATTAAATAGAATTAACATCCTAATTCATTTCCCAATTTCAGTGTCTTCTCTCCCTCTCTGACTAGCAGTTCTGCGGGATTAATCTTCCTAAAGAATAACCATCTTGTTACTCCCTGGTTCAAAAACCTTCACAGATTCCCTATGGACTACTGAATAAAGTCCAAACTTTTTATCGTGCTTTTTAATACCCTCCACAAATGTGATGCTAATCTATCCTTCAGACATTATCCTTCACTCTTTTCCTTTGTAAATCTAATGCTTCAGCCAAACTGAACTAGATTATAAATTCCTCAAAGTCAGAGATCTTCATTTATTGTCTTTGCAACCCTATGTAACATCAACTACACTGCAATGTGTACACGTCCTTCCCTGACAATACCAATATGACAGTTTCTAGGTTTGTTTAATTTATTCTCACCTCTTCCAAAACTTACACTGTAATTTGTCATCATTTTGAATACCATTTTGGTCTTCTGAAATGGTAGTGATTCCCAAACAACTCTAGTACGCAACATTTCAACTGCATCATCAAATGGTTAATTATGAAACTAAAATGATCCCAGGGGAAACATTATGATATCTCTTCCCATATAATGTTGATGCCTTCTTCATTTGGGATCTACCTAATATAGACTTAACTCATGCCTTCTCCACCTGAAGATAGACTATCAAAGACACTAAAATCTTTTGCTTGGTTCAGTATGACAGAGACTAGACATTCAAATATTATTTTTTCTTTCTTAAAATTATTATTTTTAAAAGATTTCATTCATTTATCAGAGTAAGAGAGAAAGAGCATGAGTAGGAGTAGGGGCCGAGGGAGGGAAGAAGCAGACTCCCTGCTGAGCAGGGAGCCTGATGCAATGTGGGTTGCATCCCAGGACCCTGGGATCATGACCTGAGCCAAAGGCAGATACTTAACCGACTGAGCCAACCAGGTGCCCCTCTTTTTTAAAATTATTTTTAGATGTCATTTTTTGAATAAAGAAATGACTTGAAGGCCTCCACAAAGTGAAGGATACGAGCTATTTTTTCTCACTATAGTATGCTACTATTGCAAAGAAATAATACAGTCAATATAAATATTGTTCTAAGACCAAAATGTTTTTCAGCCAATACACTGTGATTTTTCATACGGATTACACATTGATTTTTCACAGATTTGCTATAGCTTCTCACCAGGATTGGAATGTCTATAATCGTTCTCTTTTTTTCTTTAAAATACCGAGAGCTACCATTTCCTTTCTGTTGCTCAAGCATTAGTAGTTTAAGTAGCAACTAACAAATATTATTTAGTATCTCATATGCATAGAGCATCTTGTTAGGTACCATAGCAAATAGTTAAAACAATAATTCTCATGAAATGTATCTATACTTGCTACCTACACTTCACTTTGATCATTCTCTTCTTCACTCACTGTAAATGGGTCTTCTTCCCTAGCACTCTGCTAAAATCATTCTTGTCAAAATCAGTCACTTCTCTTTCACAATATCTAACACTCATATCCCTCTTACCTCAGCAGCATTTCTAAACATAGTCAAGAGTCTTTTGATTTTCCCTGTGTTCATCATACACCTTTCTTTTAACATGTCCCTAATTTTTCTATGCCACAATACGTATCACCATCCTATTATTCAAGCCAAAATGTTAGAAATCATCCTCATTTTTCCCTTCCTTCACTTGCTGCATTCACGCTAATAGAAATAGGTTGTATATATTTGTCCCTACAAAATATATTCTATTTCCTCCCCACTGCAACCATATCAATGACAGATGTACTTAAAGCATACTCATTAGTGACTGAATCACTACGACAATATCCTTCTCATTTGTCTCCTGCCTCCATGTTTCAACCCTCTCACATCCATTCTCAAGGTAATCAAACCTTCTCACTTCCCTCCCTAAAATCTTCTAGACATTTTCTACTGGATATAGAATAGTACCCCAAATCCTTACCATGGACTTTGTAGAAGGCCTCCAACAGGTCCTGCCAACATGAGAAACCTCTCTGACTTCTCCTCCTACTAACAAGTTCCTTAAACAAACAAATCTTCACAATATGGGGCCTTTGACTTGTTTCTGCCTCCTCAGAGAATCTTTCCCTGGCCATCCAATATTAAAGAGAATTATTAGTCCTTTGTTGTTATATCATCCATTCCATTGGCTTATTCATATTTACTACAGTAATGAAATGGGTCATAATCTTGGTCATTTACTTATCTGCTTCTTCCTGTTTTGCATAAATTGTCTAAATTAGAAGTTATCTGGGGGACAGGAACTATCTTCTTGTTCATTGGTCTAGAATACAGGTTGGCAAACTATTGTTTCTAAGCCAACCCAGCCCACAGCCATTTTTGTAAACAAAGTATTATTGGAACACAGCCTCATCCATTCATTTAAGAACTGTCTATGGCTGGGGCACCTGGGTGGCTCAATTGGTTAAGTGTCTGCCACTGGCTCAGGTCATGATCTCTGAGTCCCAGGATCGAGACCTGCATCAGGCTCCCTGATCAGTAGGGAGTCTGCTTCTCCCTCTCTCCCTCACCCTGTTCATGCTCTCTCTCTCACTCGCTCTTTCTCTCTCAAATAAATAAATAAATAAATAAATAAATAAATAAATAACATCTTTACAAAAAAAAAAAAAGAATTGTCTATGGATGCTTTCATACTATAAGTACACAATCCAGTAATTGCAACAGAGACTATATGACCCTCAATAAAAAATATTTACTATGTAGCCATTTACAGAAAATGTTTGCCAAGCCCTGTACTAGAATTATGGAAAGCCAAGGTGGTTGGATCCATTACAAAAACAAAAACAAAAACTTATCAGTTTTCTAGTCAAGGATATAACAAATTTTGGAGCCTGAATTAGGGTATTTGCAGTAGACTATGAAAGAAGTAAAGAAATCATCCAGGGATGGTATATATAGAATTTGACATCTGCCTGGCTGTGAGGAATGAAGGAAAAGAATGACATGATTCCAGGGTTTTAAGTCTTAGTACCTTAGAGAATGTTGGTACCACTGATGAAAACTGAGATCACGGAGAAGGATGTGATCTGGAGTGAGGACAATAAATATAATATTGGACATGTTAAACACACAGTGCCCACAGCACCTTGTAAGGCAGATAGTTAGCAAGTTAGTGGTCTAAAGCTCAGAAGAGTGACTGAGATGAGAGAACTGTATTTCAGACTCCTATATACCTGAGCAATAAAATATTTGAAATTCTGCACCTAGATAAAGATTCAGGGAGAGAATCTTTTTCAAGCAAGAAAGTACTGAAGGACAGGACTTTAAGTAATGCATAGATTTAAGGGTGAGAGAAGAAACAAAAGCGAAAAAATAATTCATCTAAGAAGGAAAATACAATAGTTTCCAGAAGAAATGGTTTTTGAATCTTAACTGCTGAAAAAAGTTAAAAATGTAAAAGGAAAAGGACAAAATGGAAAAAAAAGTATTGAATATTTATAACACAAAATGATTCAAATACTTCATATATATGCACAAATAAAATTATATACATATACACATATAGAATTCTTATAAATTGAAAAACACAATCCAAACTATATATTTGTAAGGATAAAGGTATAACTGCTATACCAGTTGATCAAATGGCAGGGATTTAAAAAATATAGAAATTAATTTCTCCTTCATGCTGCAATCTGAGCATGAACATATTGGGGCTGACATGGCAACTCAATGGGATGGTGGTAAGCACCAGGCTCCTTCTACCTGTGGTTCTTTACTCTTAACTTGCATCTTCCATTTTGTGAGCTACAATGGCTGCTCCAGTTTCTGCCATCATGTCCTTATTCCAGCTGAAAAGGAGGAGGGAAAGGAGTGTAGACAGCATCCCTCTCTCTTTCTTTTTATGGACCCAGAGGTCACACTATCAATACTGCTCAGAACACACTAGCCAGAAAGCAGTCACAGGACCACTCCAGCTGCCAAGAAGCCTGGAACTTGTTTTTATCTCAATAACTATGTGTCCAGATAAAATTTGTGAGCTTATTCCCAACTAAAGAGAGAGAGAGAGAGAGAGAGAGAGAGAGAACGAGAGAGAACATAATAGTAATAGCTGGCAGGGATCCCTGGGTGGCGCAGGGGTTTAGCGCCTGCCTTTGGCCCAGGGCGCGATCCTGGAGACCCGGGATCGAGTCCCACATTGGGCTCCCGGTGCATGGAGCCTGCTTCTCCCTCTGCCTGTGTCTCTGCCTCTCTCTCTCTCTCTCTCTCTCTGTGTGACTATCATAAATAAATTAAAAAAATAGTAATAGCTGGCAGTTTCTGTCAAACAGAATATGAGAAAAATCACAAAGAATATAAATGGCCATTAATGATAATCAAAGAAATTAAAATTTTAACAAGACACCAGGCAATTCCATGACATTAACAATTACAAAAATGCTAATATAATATTTGCAGGTAAACAGGCCGAACCATCCATCCCTATCCTCAACCCAGTTCAGGCCACTTCACTGTCACATCTAGACTAGTACAATTGCCTCCTAACCTGTCTCCTTGCTTCATGTCTTGTCATAATCAATAGTCCAAACTAAGTGATCTTAAGAAAATGCAAATCTTGATCAGCTTAGTTTTACCATAGGAAAAAAAAAAATCCAGGATTCTGACATGGTATAAGACCTTACAGATCTTCACCTTTAGCTTATATGCCAGTTGTTAGGAAATGCTGACAGTTCCCCTAATGGACCTTAATAGTTCACACTTTTGCTGATTCTGCTTGCTCAACTTGGAATGCTTTCCTCTGGTCTCCCTGGCAAATGCCTACTCATCTTTGGACTCAGCTCAAATGTAACTTCTGTAAATTCTGATCTTTTTTTACCACATATAGAATTGATTTCATCAGCCATGCCCCTACTGCATCCTTACATATTTGTATTACTTTATCATGCCTTTTTGTCTACTTGACTCACTAAGAAATTAAACTTTTTAAATCACAGGATTGTATCACCGCTTTCTTTTATCTTTTAAATATGTTAGTGCCTGCCATATAATAAACTTTCGTTAAATATTATTGGTGAAGGTACCAGCACTTATGCCTCTAATAACATGTCTCCTAAAATCCTGAATTTAAGTAGAAAGGATTAATCTTACCTGAAGGCTCACAGGAAATTTTATTAGACATAGATGTCCCCATACCTTGACATTTGAACACTGTCCTGGCCCAACCTTACATAGAAAAAAAGCAAAACAAAAAACACAGCTTTCCTTCTTTACCTCTATTACAATATCTTTCCATCTCTTCTCAAAGTTCACCCTTCCTTATTCCATACAAGCACACTGTAAAGAATTAAGATAGGTTCCAGGTGTTTATGTTTCCAAGATCCGGTCTCCTCCTTTGATATTCAAAATAGACTATGGGTAGACTCCTCCATGATCTAGGCTACATATCAATTATAGGAAGAACCTACATTCATTCTCCATCTGTTGCCTTTCCCAATCTGTAGTCTCTTTGGGGGAGGGAACATGGGAAAGTTAAAAGTGACTAAATAAGAATATTCCCAAATTTAAGGAGATATTTTTTTAATGGCAATGAAATTAAAACTAAGACAGCCATCAGGCAATTAACTGACCCAGTCATACTTCTTTCCCGAGGGATATAATGTCAGATGTTTAGTACTGAATGTGGGATAAGGACGATTCAGAATCCTTCAGAATTTTTCTGCCATTCTTGAGTTCTCTCTGATTTTATTTGTATATTCAGCTTCCACATGGTTAATATAGGTCTCTATACCATTAGGCCTTTGGAACACCATAACTTGTTAAGGCTTCTCAACGGACTAAGGAATGATTCATGAATTTGTATGGCAGGGCAGAGGGTAAGAAGGAGGGCATGTCAAGAACAAATGACTTAGATCTCTTGCAGTTTTTCCAACTCCAAGCAAATTCAATTAGAGGAATTCTATTATACTTTATTATCTCGTTATTCATCTGTTCACTTTTTAAAAAGTAATAAATTGTGCCTTCATGAAGCCATTAGCTTTCTTTAGATTAAAAAGAGTGTATCATTCTGTATATTTCAGAATTATGGTTTTCTTTGTGGTGACATAAGCATCATATAGGATTATAAACTAACAAAAGATTATCCCTCAGAAAAGAAGCATGATCTGAACATTTATTTTTGTGTTTGTCAGTATTTGCTCTGGCTCAGTGACTAGCCAGAGACTATTCTTATTCTCTTTTTCTTTTGTTTGCTTTTTCCTTTGAATATTTCCCAACTGAAGTTGAGAGGAAGCATCTCGCTTCCCTAGATACAAAGCTATATAAGGTAAGCCTGAAGCTCCTGGAGGGTAAAACCTTTACTTTATGGCAAACACCGATATAAAACTGAAAACAAGGGGTGCCTGGGTGGCTTGGTCTGTTCAGCTATTGACTCCAGATTTTTGCTCAGGTTATGATCTCAGAGTCATGGGATAAAGACCCGCAAGAGGCTTTGCACTCAGTGCGGAGTCGGCTTGTCCCTCTCTGCTGCTTACTTGCTGTTTCTCTCTCCCTCTATCATAAATAAATAAATAAATAAATAAATAAATAAATAAATAAATAAACAAACCTATCTATCTAAAAAACAAAAAACAAAAAACAAAAGAAGGAAAGTACTAGGGGGAGGGGAGAGGAAGGGAGAAAGAGAATAGAGTACAAATCCTCAAAACACAAATTGCTGGTTCCCATAATTCCCTATGGCTCCTTCATCCTAGCTCTCTTTATAATTTTATCATATGAATGAATACTTCCCCATTTACCGAATCTACCTTGAGTTTCATTTCTATTCCTTGCTTAAGAAAGTTGAGAGAGTACTAACAATACTAATCAGTCTTTGATCATAATAAAATTTAAAATTTTGATTTCTCTCAGAATATATGGATGCAAAAGTATTAATTCAGAAATGAATGAAAGATGCCTTTGGTTTTATGAATTCAAAATATGTTAGCCACTTCTCTGCCTACTGCTTTGAGAATAATTGTGGAGGAAATAAAACTGGGAGGGGAAATGAACCACTACCTTCCTTCCACAATCTTAAGGAAAGTAAAGTGTTAACATTTCCATGTCCTTATTTAAAATGTAAAACCTTATAAAATGTCTAACTCCTGCTATTTTGCTTTCTGGTGGGAGCTGGCACACAGCTGTACATGCAGAAGCTATGAGGAGGACATTCATGTCTTTGCCTAATTAATGTGCAGCTTTGCTGGACTTTTGTCCAATCCCTGACAATGCCGACAGTGATAAGGGGCCATTAAAGTCTAATGAGCTTGGAAGAATTGGAAATCTGAGTCTCCTGTAGAATGTTAAAGCCGATCTACTAGTGTGAGGGGAGAAAAAATCTTAAGACATTCATTCTATTCATTAACAATGTCTTTTTGAATTAGTAAACAAATGTTATCATTTAAAGTTCTATTATGTAAGTGTATCTTTCATTTTTTTTAAGCTGCAAATTGTGTTGACTAATTGCAGCAGGGAAGAACAAATAAATTAATCCTTCTTTTCATCAGAAAGTAAAACTGAGTATGTCTAAATCAAGTTTTTTGTCTTAATAAGAGGTTCCTAGAAGAAATGTTGTCTGATCTTAGCTATCTGGGTAAAACTAAAATGTACACATTTTTATGCAATACAGATTAGTTATTGATGTTCAATGCTAGTCTATTATTAATTTACAACATGTTTCATGATTATTACTTTTAGTTGGAAAATTACAGAGGATGATTAATAAATTTCCCAATTCTTCTTTATCCTTGACATTAGCCATCATAACTTACATTCATTTATTCTCCAATTAATGTATGTGTACACACATGTGTGTGTATTGTATTATATTATATTAGTACTTTAATACTACTAGTATATGAGTACATTAGTAAACAAGACAGATACTGTCACTATCCCTACCCCACATAAGAAAGCCTTTAAGGAAAGCCTTCTTGTAAAATACTTTTCAATAGTATGGATTCATGCAATAAGTAGTATAGTGTATATTATTATATACTCTGTAGTCTAAGCCATCTTGAATGGATCAAAAAATATGATTGCTATGCTGAAGTCCATGCTATAATGAACTGTTATAATGAAACTCATTTGCTTCCAGAAGACAAATTACATTCAAATTGTAGAAAAAGGCTTTCCCGAAAACGACCAAGCAAAACACTGTAAATTCACCACCATTTTTGCATTCTGAGGTATTTTCCTCAGGAGTTGCCATGAAAATCATTAAGGTCTACATATTCCCAATCATGCAAAGGATAGTGACAATATAAATTAGCCATTTTGATCATCAGTAAAAAAAAATCAATAAACACACACTAACTGACTGGATATTTAAGTAAAAAGTTGTGATTTTTTTTTCTTTCTGAATCATTTCCCCTGAGCTGTTTCTACTGACAGAGTATGTCTACTCACATTAGTGACAGGAAGAAATAATTAACTGTAAGTTGTCACTAGTGATCGGATGATCCATGAAGTAAGGCACACTAAGTGGGACAGATAAAATCCAGGCTATCCTTCCCCATATCTGCTGAAATAGAATTAAGAAATAATCTCAGAAACATTCCCACTTCTCATTTCCAAATTTATGAGGATAAAAATGATAATAGCCTATATTTTATAGAATCTTTAAGGGGAAACATCCTACTCTACTCTCAGAATGTGTCTGAGATAAAGATAAATCTAGGTAATTTTAATTAGGATGAGATCTTAATAACTAGTGTTACTTTGGTTGTTGAGTGTGAATTGTTAGTGCATAAATGTGAATTGTTAGTGAATAAAAAAGAAATTGTTATTTGGTTCCCAATTCATTCATTCAACAAATATTTAGTGGGAGCTTTCCATATATCACAAGTTTTTCAAATAACTGAGAAAATAAGGATGACTAAGATATATTCTTCTCAAAGTAAATCCAGTCTAAAAGAAAATAAATTAGAAACTTGATGCTTAAAATAAAGCATTATCAGAGCTATAGAAAAAGGTCCTAGAAGAAAGAAAGAAGGTCCTAGAAGAAAGAAGAAAGATTGGCCTCAGAAAAGCTTCAGGAACATGTAATGCTTGATCTGAGTCTTTTAGGATACTTGGCAGATATCTAAAAAACTAAGAATAGAGGAGTTTACTGGAGTTAGGTGAACTGTGGCAGCTGATAGATAATTCCAGAAAAAGATTGCCAACAGCATAGTCAAGTCAGTACAAGGCCTTAAAACCTGTGGGAAGAAGCAAGTATTGTGATTTATCTAGAGAGAAGAGTAAGGAAGGAATATTGTAGAAGGCGAGCCTAAAAGAGAAAGGCTAAGGTCAGATGATAAAAGATCTCAAATGTTTCCATAAGAAATTTGTATTTCAGTCTGAATATTTGTGGGGGACATTAAAAATTTCCAAACATGGTTAGTTTTGTATTTTTTTATCACTCTTTGAAAATGACCTTTGAGGCAGGAGATCATTTGGAAGAGATGGTGCAGAGATGGAAGATGACCTTCTCATCTCAGTTAGAAAACTAGAAGGATGATTGTGCCTCTCCTGAAAATGGAAACAAAGAAGAGCTCCCTTCTTTGAAAGGTAAGTGATAAAGGAAAGGCCAAGCTGGATTTTGGATATTCCAGCTTCAAAGGCATGTACAACATATAAAGTAGGCAGTAAAATAGAAAGAGGACAGGAGCTTAGAAAAATTATGAGTTAGAAATAGACCGCGGGCATCATGATCATATGGGTATAGGTTTCATCAGTACTGGCAACCTCCCCTTTGATAGGCCCATGCTGCACTGGATGTTCTGTTACAGGTTTGCCCACCTTTGCTGATGATAAAAATAACCTCAAGTGTTCACTAAAAGAAATTTTACAGGGCAGCCCGGGTGGCTCAGTGGTTTAGTGCCGCCTTCAGCCCAGGGCAGGATCCTGGAGACCCGGGATCGAGTCCCACGTCAGGCTCTCTGCATGGAGCCTGCTTCTCCCTCTGCCTCTGTGTGTGTGTGTGTCTCCCATGAATGAATGAATAAATAAAAAATCTTTAAAAAAAAAAAAAAGAAATTTTACAAAGAAAAGAAGATATTCCCAGATTTCTTCCCAGACTGAGTGAAGAATCTCTAAAGAAAAGCTTGGAGACCTGTTTGTCTCATTTTGTTTTTATAATAATACCCTCAGAGGGTTCTTACCAGCATGGAATTCTAGGATCTGGTAGACCAACAGCAACATTTGTTAAGTATCTACTATGTGTTAGCACTCTACTATTGTCCCCATGCCTGACAATACCATAATAGAATAGATATTACTATCTCCCATTTTAACATGAGGAAACTGATATTCATGGTCTTGCTCAAGGTCTCAAAGCCAATGAGCAGAAACAGCAACTCCTACTAATTCTAGTGTCTGCACTCTTTACATTAAAGATTAAAGATTAAAATATATCTTGTGCTGCTTTGTTTTGAAGAATGCCCAGCATTCCATGAAAAGTATTTTCTTTTAGCAAATAACCTATTATAGAGAAAATGAAGAAAGTGCCCACAAAATTATTTTTATGTGTCTAACACCATGACATTCTTTAGTGTCACAATTCCCAAACATAGCTTTTCCTTCTTTGTATCAACATTGCTTGCTGAGCAACCATAAGTGCTCAGATGCTTATTAGCTTTACATCCTTTAAACATTTTCTCTATTACTTTTGTCTTTTCTTCCCCATCTCTTTTTTTCATTCTCTTGTCTGAAGACAGAAACCCACTCAGACAAAGATGACTGAGCAAGATAGGGATAATAAGGAGGGAAGCTATCCAGGTGGAAGTGGCAGGTGAGAGAAATAGCAGTGATATTTAATATAAATGTAATACACAAGAAAGTATAAAATACCTCATTAAGGTATATTTCAATGTTAAAGACCTTTTTGCTACATTAGTCTTCTATTCAGCAAGTATAAACACATTTTCCTCACTATAGGTATCCTGCTAACAATCAGACTACTCTGACAATTAATGATCCTAGGATCCTCATCCAAAATCTTGTGCCCTGCAGGTCCTTACGGTGCTAATAATTGGAAAGGTTAAGTAATTTTTTAGCTTTCTCTTCTTCCTGAGGTTTACAATGCAGAAAGGTTTTCTGTATATGTCTATAAATCAATCAATACTTATTAAATGTCCACAGGGTGCAGCATCATACAGAATCCCATGCTGTGGTAGATTCAAGAAAGCAAAGGAAATATCTGATAGGTGTCAAAATAGAAGAGACAGGACACAGCCAAACAGGGATACTGAAAAGATCTTGAAAAGCCTCATGAATCTGGTGAAGACAGAGTTAAATAAGCATTCTGATATCCATAAAGAGACAAAGGGCATCATAAATGGACACCAAAGGCCAAGGAATTCCATGCTATAAACTATGAAGCCAGTGAGTGAAACATCTTGTAGTGCAAGGTAGGAAGAAAGTACCTAAATAAGAATGGAAACGTGTAAAAAGATCACAAGAGCTAGCTTGAAAGTGTTTCCACTAATTAAAGCTGGAACAATCTGAGCATCAAAATATTGACTTTAACAAATAAAAACCCTGGGACGCCTGGGTGGCTCAGCGGTTAAGCATCTGCCTTTGGCTCAGGGCATGGTCCTGGAGTCCTGGATAAAGTCCCACGTTGGGCTTCCTGCATGGAGCCTGCTTCTCCCTATACTTATGTTTCAGCTTCTCTCTCTCTGTATCTTTCATGCATGGATAAATAAAATCTTTAAATTTTTTAAAAAATAATAATAAAAATAAAAACTCATTAAAAAATTCATTAGTAAATGCTGATATTAATCAATCAATTAAACAATATGAAAAAAAAGCCCTTTCTTATAGTAGAATGCCAGCCATTCTACTATAGAAGAATGATAGGATTAGAAAAGAATGATAGGATTAGAAAAATAACTTGAAAAAAAGAAAAAGAAAAAATTATCAATTGGCAACCATCAACACATAACTGAGTCAGGCAAAAGTCAATGGATGCTGAAACAAAGGTGTGAAAATTTAATGAGGAACAGAATATATACATAGCCTCAAAGTATCTCAAAAAGATAATTATTAATTACAAACTGAAAAACAGTAATTTGAAATGGTGTCTATTATATTATCATTAATAAAAATAATTCTATTCTAATTTTATGTCACTATTCCATAAGAAAAAATGTTCAATTAGTATGTCTGAACTAAAACTTAATTGAAGCTATTTTTCTGATATCAATTTTTTTGTTGCCTTCCCTCTGTAACTCTTCTAAGTATTACAGGGGGAAAATTCTTGGTAATTGGTTGTTCTAATCAGTTGCATTTTTATTGATCAAGATTTTATTGAATTCATTATCTCTAATTTCAGTTAATTCATAAAAAAGATCCATCATTTTTTTTTTTTACTTAATAGTTTGGATGCACCCTCTCTCAAAACATATCTCTTAGAGATGTGTAAGGAAAATAGCACCTGGAAATCACAGTCAGACTTATGGAGAAATGGTCTAAGTGAGACAGATGAGAAAATTATTCCCAACCCCACAGGTAACAATACTGAATACAGTACCCAAATTTAGCCTGAGCTCAGCAGAGTTGGAGGGATTAGTGCTCACGGAAATGAAAGACATCTAGCACTTTCATGAAATGACCATTCAAAAAACTGTACCTCGGAAGGATTATTTTCATTCCAGCATTTAAAAGAAAACACTTCTCTCAAGTACTGTATGGTGTAGCTAGCTGCAAGGGGCTTCCAAGCCATGGTATTATGTTTGGCCTGTCCCTAGTGAATTCCAAGGAACACAAATTCTATAAGACGTCAATACCTATTTCCAAAAAGGTGGTATCTATAGTCAAATAAGTTTGGAAAAGAATTGGGTTAAAGCAGGTTAATTAATTTCTTTTTTACTGCACAAACATTTTAAGAAAGTTCTTTATTATTGTCAATGTAAAATATGAATTTCCAGAGGCTGTGTGATACACTATGCTCTTTCAAAAGTACTTGATCATGAAGTTAACCTTCTTTCTTGCAGAGCTTCGTAGAGGCCTTGTGTTCCAAAAGTAAGAAAGAAACAGAAAATACCAAGGAAGTTTGTCCTTTACATCAAGGAGAGAAAAGCAGGACTTCCCTGAATAATTGAGAACAAATTAGATAAAGAAATTGTAATCAATGTATGGAGAACACTTTTAGAAGAATTCTATGAGACTGTATTTAAAATAATATTCAATCTAGCACTCAATCTTGATTTCTCCAATAAAATGAAGAAGCGCTCCCTGGAAAACTGGCTAATTCTAGACCTGGGGCAGGAAAAATACAAGACAGAAAATCAAAGAGTGCTAAAAAACTTAAAACCAACAATGGATGCATTTCAAAAGACTATATGGCCAATTAAAAGGTCCCTGTGGCCAAAGACAGAACAATTTGAACAACAAAATTCATCAGTATTGGATTATAACCCAAAGTATAAAATAAAAATAAAAATAAAAATAAAAATAAAAATAAAAATAAATGAGTCCATATGGGTATAGACAACTGAATAAATAAATAATGGAGGAGAAAAGACAAATCTTTTGTACAGAATTCCAAATAATACTTCCTACCCAGAGGGTGGAGTCAAACTCTCCCTACCCCCTCCTGTGTGAGCTACACTTAGTAACTTCCCTCAAAAGATTAGAGAAGAAAAAAGTAATTTACTGTGGAAAAACTACCTAGGGTAGAAGATCATGGTTCACATCATCAGTGGTTAGGTCAGGTTGGTAGTCTGTATTGCTCAGGTGCTACAACAAAATACCACAGACAGAATGGCTTAAACAACAGAAATTCATTTTCTCACAGTTTAAGGGGCTAGAGTCTAAAATAAAATCAAAGTGTTAGCAGCTTTTGGTTTCTTCTGAGGCTTCTTTCCCTTGGCTTGCAGAGGGCTGATTTCTCACTCTGCCCTCATTCTGTATTGTCTGTATCCTAAACTCTTCTAATAAAGACATCAGTCATTCTAGATTACAGCCCACCCAGGTATAAGCAATTAGATTGTAATAATACTAATTATTAAGGCACAAGGAAATATAGAAAGGAGGAAGGAGTAGAAGAAAGAAAGCAACAAATTATGAATGAGATAAACCAAGGCCAATCTGGATGAAACCAAAACCCTAGGAACTGAAGCACATTCCTCATGAATGACTTATGTCATAGAAAATCTTAGATGGGATTTATTAGCTTAAAGGCAAAAAGATAAAGCCATAGAAAGGACTGTCAAAGGAACTGCAATCCAAAGGAAGTAAATTAAGAACGACTGCAAATGAACAATCAAAAAAATACCATTACAGAGCCAATAAATCAGAACACATAAGGGGCAAAATAGACTTAAATAGTATTTGTTTAATGACTTGAGATAACCACAATAAATGTGGAAGAGGAAAAAAAGTAATCAAACAATGACAGATTTGAAGGACAAAAACAATACAACATTAAGAAAACTGTCATTTAAAGTAGAAAATTCAACAAACAAAAAAAAAGCACTTAAGGATATGATACACAATATTTATATGAACTAAATCTTCAGATTTAGGAAGAGCTGACAAAGAACGACCAATAACAAAGCATGCTAGTTAAATAACTGAATTAAAGATAAAAAAAATAATTCTTAGGGTGTCCTAAAAGAATAAAACAGGGAGATGAAGACTGACCTAAGAATGTTTCCTAAACATTCAATTCCAGAACACAATGGAGCCAAGTCTATATGTTCTGAAAAGAAAGACACAACAGTATTATATAGTATTATATTCAACTCAGCTGTCATTTAGGACATTGATATTGTAAGATGGAAAACAGAACTCAGGAGAAAGGAATAGGAGGGGAAGCAAGTGTAAAAGAATTCATTCTTCCTTCTTCCATGGAAAGCTATTGGCCCATTCAGACCAAGTACAGATAGGGAACTTAAAAGGCTTCATACCGAAGGCAAGAAAAACAAAAGCAAAAATGAACTATTGGGACTTCATCAAGATAAGAAGCTTTTGCATAGCAAAAGATACATCCAACAAAACTCAAAGACAACCTACAGAATGGGAGAAGATATTTTCAAATGACGTATCAGATAAAGGGCTAGTTTCCAAGATCTATAAAAAATTTATTAAACTCAACAGCAAAGGAACAAACAATCCAATCATGAAATGAGCAAAAGACATGAACAGAAATCTCACAGAGGAAGACAGACATGGCCAACAAGCACATGAGAAAATGCTCTGCATCACTTGCCATTAGGGAAATACAAATCAAAACCACAATGAGACCACCTCACACCAGTGAGAATGGGGAAAATTAACACAGCAGGAATCCACAAATGTTGGAGAGGATGTGGAGAAAGGGAAACCCTCCTGCACTGTTGGTGGGAATGTGAACTGGTGCCGCCACTCTGGGAAACTGTGTGGAGGTTCCTCAAAGAGTTAAAAATAGACCTGCCCTACGACCCAGCAATTGCACTGCTGGGGATTTACCCCAAAGATACAGATGCAATGAAACGCCAGGACACCTGCACCCCGATGTTTATAGCAGCAATGGCCACAATAGCCAAACTGTGGAAGGAGCCTCAGTGCCATCGAAAGTTGAATGGATAAAGAAGATGTGGTTTATGTATACAATGGAATATTCCTCAGCCATTAGAAATGACAAATACCCACCATTTGCTTCGATGTGGATGGAACTGGAGGGTATTATGCTGAGTGAAATAAGTCAATCACAGGACAAACATTATATGGTCTCATTCATTTGGGGAATATAAAAAATAGTGAAAGGGAATAAAGGGGAAAGGAGAAAAAATGAGTGGGAAATATCAGAAAGGGAGACAGAACATGAAAGACCCCTAACTCTGGGAAACGAACTAGGGGTGGTGGAAGGGGAGGAGGGCGGGGGGTGGGGGTGACGGGCACTGAGGGGGGCACTTGATGGGATGAGCACTGGGTGTTATTCTATATGTTGGCAAACACAACACCAGTAAAAAATTTTAAAAATTAAAATTAAAAAAAGGTTTCATACCTGTAATATTTTTCCTTACTATTTTCTTCTTTTTTTAATAATTAATAATCCCTGAGTAAAAAGAAACACTCATTTCAAGTTTAATAATTCCATCAGTTCTACTTGTTTCTTGTTCTTCAAGTGGAATTAAACTTCATACTTTTTATTTTTAGAAAAGCAGTTGTCTATCATTCAATTATTATAAAATTATATTTGGCATCCTATCTCTTCTCTTCTGTGTATACACATAGAGATATATCTGAGGAAATGCTTTCCAAATGTACCACTGGTCATTTCAGGGTGATGAAATTTTGAATGAATTGCCTCTTCTTTGTTCTTCTCTATATTGTTGAATCTGTTTAAGATGAGCATGCATCATTTTATGAAGAAAAAAAGCTGTTATCTTTTAAAAATATAGTTACAAGGAAGAAGGAAAGAGAATTATGATTTTTTTTCTACTTTTTTCCATGTTCTTGAAAGGGGAAAAAAGCAGTGAAATGAGCAAAGGGAAAGGGAATTTACAATCTGGTTTAAGACTAGAAAGTCAGTTTATTCCAAAGGAAGGATGAGAGCTGAGTCTCTCTGTGGAAGCCACACGATGAAGTACTCTCAGGGTAAATAAAAAACAGTTAAGAACACCATATGGGCTTTTTATGCCAGAACTTATGACAAAAACTAAAATCAACTTCCTGAGTGACCACAGATAAACTGAAAATGGAAGGTTCAATACTACTTAGAAATCATCAGGAAAAAGATTAAAATCAAAATAAAATGAAAGGTAAGCAATAATTGATAATGGGCAAGTTTAATGGCAAAGTGTACTTAAAATTATCAAGAACCAGCACTTGAAATTTATTGCAAGGAGATTTGTAGTTTTTATTAAGAATTCCAGTAAGCCCCAGACTTCTGGGTAATGTGAATCACTGAGAAGGAATCTCCTACTTTCAGGCCAAAATCTGATCTTTTCATGACATAATAAGGTCAACAGAGCATGTAGTTTCCATTAACTTACCTCATATTGACCCCTTTAACGACTTTGAAATGTATGAATTAGGCTCTGTCAAGGACTGGATGAGGATTATTTCAGTTTTGACTGCCTCACTCTTTCATGAAGCATTTAAGGTATATCTCCACATTGTTTTCACCATTCTCATTTCCTCCTTTCTTCCCACAATCCATTTTTCCTTGACATTCCCTTATAGAATGATTTGCATTCTCTTCACATATAGAAAGAAACATCAGTATCTGTCCCTAAACAACCACAGGGAATATATTCAAATAATTGCCTAGTTGGGAAAAATCCCCTTTTAATAATCTAAGGATGACTATTAACAGTTCTCATCTAACAAAACTGAACTAAATCTCTGCCAATGGGAAGGATACTTTCAGTACCAAGACTAATCCTTCCTAGATCAATTCCATTAAATATTCTGCACACAAATAATTTGATGGCAAATAGATCTGGGAAGAAAAATCATTCCATATATTTCTGTTAATGAGCCCCAAGGCACGATAGCACATTAGAAGCTTTGAGAAATTCTCAGGAAAGACATGGTCATGATTTTGTTTGATCCAGTGTTTCTAACACTTGTTTCACTGGGGAACTATTTCCCTGCTCCCCCTCTCCACACCATTTTAGCTGCAAACACATTTGGAGTTTCTTAATCTAGGTCTTTATTTTTCCATGTTATTATTTTTGTTATAATATAGAATATATATAAGATATACACATGTATATAATGTTATGTTTCATTTTACTTGATTTTAATCTTTTTCCTGATAATTTCTGCAACATGTGTTTTGTTGTACTAGTTTTTATTTATTAGCCTGTATTTTCTATTCTTGATGAATGGTGTAGATCTATTATTCTGCCTTTCAAAGGGAATCAACGGTCTATGTTGCTGAATCAATTGTCTCTGTTGCTATGTTGCTGAGTTTTACCTATGTTCTTTGACTCCATACTAACAAAGAATCTTTGTTTAATCAGGCAAATAAGTACTTCTTACTATGAGCCAATGTTCTTCTCTTGTGCAAATTACCAAATAGTTTTTTTTAGATTTATATGATTGTGTCTACTTTTAGAGATAGACAAAATACTATTTGGATGATAATAATCAAATCACAATCTTCTCTAAGCTCCAACTCAATATGAGAGCTCCTATCATCTTGTTTACACTTAATTCATTTCTACTATTTAAAAAAAGTCTCTAAGCCACCATTAGCAATTTTGATTCAATCAAGTAATTCAGTCAATAAAAAATTAATAAATGTAATAAATAAAATGAATAAGCTTAAATAGACAAAATTAAAAGCTCTACAGTGTAGCAGATATTTGTTTACTACTCAAACACTTATGAAACCTTTATAAAACATTTGCCATATTGCAGCCACTGTGTAAAGTGTTGGGGATAATTTGGATCTTAGAACAGATATTGAGGGATAGATATTTAGGGATAAAGATCCTCATCTGGTATTTTAAGTTTTGAAACTTGGTGAAATCACCTAGGGAGGGACCATAATAGGAGAAGAAAATGGGACCAAGGACTCAGTAATGAGAAATTCCAGCAAGTAGATTTTGGATAGTAACAAGAACCAGAAAATAAAGTCAGGGGGAATGGTCCATGAGGTAGGAAAAAAGAAGAGTATATATTTGAAGGAAAAGAAAGATAAAAATGTTTAAAAAATAGTAAAATTTTATATATTATTAAATATTGCTGAGAGATCATGATGAAGGCAAAAAAATTTCCATTTGGTTTGGTCACAGGGAAATCTTTGCTCATCATGACATAGACACATATCTGAAAAATAAGTGTGAATAGTTGAAATGAAAAGTAAAGCAAGAAAACATTGCAAAAAAGAGAAATACCATTTATGAAGGTCTTACATGGGAAAAGAAGAGGCCAAAGCACAAGAAATCCTGTATCGGTGAAACATGGGCACAAAACAGAGTGACAGGACAGGAGGCTAGAGAGAAAGAAAGAAATTATATTAGGTACTGAGGATATAAATTCCAGGAGAGTACAGGCCTTGCTAGTATAAACAGCATTAACAAAGAATTAAAAATCACCACACAACTAGAGTGGTAGAAGAATTGAATAGGCTATTCCATAGAAAATATGTATGTACAAACGACCAAAGCTAAGGATCAGTATGCTACCCCCGGAACACTGAAATATTTAGGCAGCCTGGAGTAGAGGGTGTCCTAGGACGTAGGGGGAAATAGTTAGGAATCAACCATGAAGGGCTGTGTATGGCATGCTGAAGTTTAGGCTTTATCCTGTAGACAGTGGGAAGACACTAAGGAATTCTAAGTAGGTGAATGATATGATTTGTGATGATTCATATTTTGAAAAAGTAACTCTGGTAGAGTATAGGGAAGAATTGGTGAAGACAAGACTTGAAATAATGAGCCCCAAGAAATGCTGTGGGTCTGAACTAAGATGATGGTCTGTGGGATGAATCCTCAAGATTTTAAAGAGGTGGAAATGAAAGAATTTAATGGAGGGAAACGACTTTGGGAAAAGACACTTAAGATTGTCCCCAGGTTTCAGGCATGGGTGATGAGACGGATCTTTATGTCATTTTACCAAAATAGGAAATGAACCTAGCAAATAGCAAATAAATAAAATAAAGGATTCCATAGGGTTAAACAGTAGATGTAATAGTAGATTAAATGATGTAAGTGGTGGAAGTACAGAAGCTTGTAGTCTTAAAGTGGGATGCTGGAATTTAGAATTTTAAAGTGGGAGCTTCCCTAGGCAATAAAATGGGTCAAGATTCTTACAGAAGAATAAAAAGGCAGAAAAATTAATGAGGCAGATAAATGATTAGAACAAAAGAATTGTTAGAAGTCCAATAGTTCTGAAAATATGTTCAAGACGGTTGACAATTTGACTTGAAGCTTCCAGGGAGGGGATAAAGTACAAACTGAATCAGTTACAATGTTCACAGTGTCTACGACATACAAACCAAAAAGTTGTTCATTAGGAACCCAGTTTTTCATCATTCTAGGACATAAAAAAAATTATCCCATGAGTTCTCAAAAAAGGACAATGCTTTTGGTTTTTAAACTGATTGTGCTTACCACTGAGAGTCATGCCAAGTATCTGGTACTACTCAAATCCTAGGATAAACACAGTTCATCTCTGTGGGATTTTAACTTTACTTGAAAATTTAAATAAAAATAACAATCATTGGGACACCTGAGTGGCTCAGCAGTTGGGCGTCTGCCTTTGGCTCAGGGCGTGATCCCGGGATCCAGGATCGAGTCCCACATTGGGCTCCTTGCATGGAGCCTGCTTCTCCCCCTGCCTGTGTCTCTGCCTCTCTTTCTCTCTGTGTGTCTCTCATGAATAAATAAATAAAATCTTTAAAAAAAAGAATAAGAATCATTGTTTGTAAAATCAACACTAATATGTATATAGTAGCAGAAAAAATCAGTGAGCTTTTAAAATAAAACACAAGTCTACAATTAATTTCTACACTTAACAGTTATATTGCATAAACTGAGAGACACTAATATATTCTCCTCTATCTTTTGTAGGTTATAGATACTCAATGATTCTCAAAAAAATTGTTTTATTAATTTAAAGACTAGACAGATAAGGGGTGCCTGGGAAGCTCAGCCAAGAGTCTGCCTTCAGCTCAGGTCATGATTCCAGGGTCCTGGAATTGAGCCTCACGTCATGCTCCCTGCTCAGCAGGGAGCCTGCTTCTCCCTCCCCTTTTGCCCCCTACTTGAGCTCTCTCGTTCTGTCTCTATCTCTTGCTCTCTCTCTGTCTCAAATAAATAAATAGAATCTTTAAAAAATACTGGATAGATAAGATTTTAATAATAACTATAATAACTTTTATATAGATTTTTGTTTTCTCAATGGAGGCTGGTTGTCTAACATTAATAAAAGCAATGCACTAGGAGCCAAAACAATGCAGAATACTACTAAGATCTTTTCTGGTCTGACTTGATCCAAGAGTAAATTTTATTAAGGTTGGGAATGCATGCATTTTACATAGTCTTTCAAGTGTATTATTTAACAGATGTTTTATAAGTATTAGATGGCAGAAAGGTCAAGACTTTACTATGTGATAAGTATCTGGAGTGTAATTATCTTATACTGCCAGTTAATATTTGATTTATATGCACTAATGATCAAAGTTTTTGGTAGAAATTTAGGTTAACAGAATATAACACATAAAGAATATGTGACAGAAAAGAAGGACATATTAGTTCTTCAGGAAGACATACTAGTTCTTCAAGAAGAATAAAGCTCATTTTAGTGTAAATGATTCTGTAGGTAGCCATGAACAGAGACAAGCTATCCTTGGAAAATAAGTCTGCAACCATTGCAATTTATAAATAAATGAGTAATCAAGTTTCCAAAGGGTACATCAAGAACAGCCATGATAATTCTAAAATGGAAAATTATTTAAACAAATGCTACTAAACACCTGCTAACAGATATGAACAAAATTTCTAAAATACTTCTAATGCTTGTTCATATTTAGATCATGTTACTTTCTGATGGCTCTCTATACAAGGTATCTATAAATAATGACTAAGCTGGCTTGCTGAATACAGTAGTTACAAAACCTGACTTGCCTTGGTATTACTTGAGAAGCTTTTCTAAATCACAAATCTTTCAGGTCCCATTCCAACACATCCACTAACTGAGAATCTCTGTGAGTGGGCCCAAGGAAACTGTATATCTAAAATGCTTCCTAAGGGATTCTGATGCATCAAAATTTAGGGAACACTGTAAACCTGTTCACTACAAACTAGATGAAGAGTGGATGCTCATTGCCAAAAATGATTATTCACTCAAAATAGTTGATGATTAGCCATTCTATCTGACATTAGTTAGATAATATGCTAACACCATTCCCAATTTGTGACAGTAAAACAATGCTCCCAAAATACACAAGAGATTGTTTGCCTCTTCTTTCCAGTTGGAGAACCAGCAGGTATCTATGGCAAACTACTCAAAGAGTACCAAGTTATTACATAATTAGTTGGAGAGGAGGGACGCCAATACACAGCTCTCTTTACTGTGCAGGAAATTATTATCTGACTCATCAGGAGACTATTTCTAAGTGCAGATTATACCAAAGCTGCTGGCCTATACTATATTAATTTGATTAGATCTATAACTGATTAATGGACTTGGAGTTAAAGGTCACGAAGGGATCAATAAGTGCTACATATAATCCTATGTTGTTCGTCAGAAGTTTGTCCAGAGATGATAAAAATAATAACAGAGCCTAAATCATCATCTGTCGCTCTCATAAAACACTGGTCTCAATTGTTTCAGCTTAACTATAAACTTAAAAAAAATCTGAAGTTTGCAGACAGTAAAGTCACTCATTGTTTTTGTTTTACTATAATGATACTCTCTATATTAAAATTAAGACAATAACAGAGTCCATAGTGGTTAATAAATTGAATAGGATTTAAATATACTTATAAAACATAATATTAATGTTTTTGGTCAAAAACCTATAGAAAAGTAAAGGTACAGCTGATAGGAAATAAGCAGGCATGATGGAAGGGTAAAGGGGAGAGAACAAAGAGACACTAATAATCTCATCAAATAGTCAGGGTATCCCCTGGTCAACAGATGCTATCTCAAATGTGATGGAATAATAGTCTTTTATTCAAGACTATTTTTTAGAGAAGTTTCAGGTTTAAAGCAAATGGGAAGGTACAGAGATAATCCATAAACCTCTTACTCCCATACAAACTCCTCCATTCTCAACATTCCTCTCAAAGCAGTATGTTTGTTATAATTGATGAACCTCCATTGACACATCATAATCACTCAAAGTCCACAGTTTACATTACAGTTCACTCGGTACTGTACATTCTATAGGTTTGGACAAATGTATAATACAATGACATATATCCATCATTATAGTATCATACAAAGTATTCTCACTGTCCTAAAATTCTTCTGTCCTCTGTATATAATCTCCCTCTCCCACCCTCGTCTCCCTCTGGCAACTACTGATCTTTTCACTGTCTCCGTAGTTTTGCCTTTTCCAGAATGTTAGGATAACACAGTTACAGCCTTTTCATAGGGCTTCTTTCACTTAGTAACATGCACTTAAGATTCCTCCATGTTGTCCCAATGCTTGAAAGATTATTTCTTTTTAGACTTCAATAATATCCCATTGTTTGGATGTACTATAGTTTATTTATCCATTCACCTAATGAAGGACATCTTGGTTGGCAATTATGAATAAAGTTGTTGTAATCATTCGTTTGTAAGTTTTTAGTGAACATAAGTTTTCAATTCCTGCAGGTAAATACCACAGTATGTGACCTGGTAATATGGTCAGAGTATATCTAGTATTGTAAGAAACTGCCACTCTTCCAAAGGGGCTGTACTATTTTGCATTCTCACCACCAACAAATGAGAATTCCTGTTGCTCCATATCCTCATCAGCATTTATTGTTGACAGTGTTTCAGATTTAGCCATTCTAATGGATGTGTAGTGGTATCTCATTGTTTTAATTTGCATTTCAGGAGTTTTGTAGAAGATTTTTAGTTTTGCATTTTACATTTAGGTCTGTGATTCATTCTGAGTTAATTGATGTGAAGAGAGTTAAAACTTGTGTTTGGATTCATTATTTTTGCACATAGATATCAGTTGTTCCAGCACCGTTTATTGAAAAGACTATCCTTCCTCCATAGTATTGTTTTTGCTCCTTTTTCAAGCTAATTCTGAGATTTATATAGGGAGGCAAAAGGCCTTGAGTAGCCAACCTAATATTGAAGGAGAAGAACAAACATGGAGGACTGTCACTCCTCAACTTCAAGACTTATTACCTAACTTCAAGACTTATTATAAAATTAAGCAATCAGGGGATCCCTGGGTGGCTCAGCGGTTTAGCGCTGCCTTCAGCCCAGGGTGTGATTCTAGAGTCCCGGCATCAAGTCCCGCATCAGGCTCCCTGCATGGAGCCTGCTTCTCCCTCTGCCTGTGTCTCTGCCTCTCTGTGTGTCTCTCATGAAAAATAAATAAAATCTTAAAAAAAAAACAAACAAAAAACTAAGCAATCAAGACAATGTGGTATTGGCAAATAAGTAAACAAACAAACAAATGGGTCAATAGGACAGAATAGAGAGCCCAGAAACAGATCCCTGAAATATAGTTGACTGACTATATTACAGTGGTGTTCGACTATGTCCTAATACTCCGTTTGGTGGATCTGTCCATTTCTGACAAGAGATGCTGAAGTCTCCAAGTATGATAGTGGACTTCTTGCTTCACATAGTTTAACACTGTTGTTAAGTGCACACATGTCCGAGATTGCTATTTTTTCTTGGAGAAATGACCAACTTTTATCATGATGTAATGCCTTTATCTCTGATAACTTTCCTTGCTTTGAAATTTGCTCTATCTGAAATTAATATACCTACTTCTGCTTTCTTTTGATTAATGTTAGCACAATATACATTTCTCTATCCATTTACTTTTAATCTATATATGTTTTTATATTTAAAGTGGATTTTAATCAACATATAGCTGGAACTTGCTTTTGGATCTACTTGAACCATTCCTGTCTTTTAATTGCTGCATTTAATCCACTGATGTTCAAAGTGATTATTGATATAATTGGATTAATAACCACCATATCTGTTACTGTTTTCTATTTGTTGCTCTTATTCTTGCTCCTAATTTTGTCTTCTACTATTTTTCTGCCTTCTGTGGTTTTAATTAAATATTTTAAATAATTCCATTTTTTGGTCTTAGTTTATCAGTTATACTTTTCTTTAAAACTTTTAAGACTTTTTTAGTGGTTGCTCTGGAGTTGGCAATTTATAATAATCCAAGGCTACTTTGAAATAACAGTATATTGTTTCACAAGTGTGTACCTTATAATAACAAAATAATCCTAATTCCTCCCTTCTGGCCTTATATCATTGCTGTGATTTATCTCATTTATATATAAACATGCATAAGCACACACACACACACACACATATATACACATAATTAAATACATTGTTGACATTATTTTGAACAAACTGTTAGATCAATTAAAATAGATAAAATAAAAAAGAGAGTTATATTTTATTTTCACTTATTCCTCCATTGATGGTCTTCCTTACTTTATGCAGATTCGAATTTCTGACATATATTATTTTTCTTCTAATGAACTTCTTTTAAGATATTTTGCATAACAGGTCTACTTGCAACAAATTCTCTTAATTTCTGTTTGTCTGAGGAAGTCTTCATTTCTTCACTTTTGAAGAAAAATTTGACTTAGTACAGAATTCTAGGTTGCTGGGAATTTTTTCTCTCAACACTTTAAATATTTCACTCCATTCTCTTTTGCTTGCATTTCTGAGAAGACAGATGTCATTCTCATCTTTCATACTCTATAGGTAAGGTACTTTTCCCCCTCTGGCTTCTTTAAGGATTTTATTTTCCCTTCAATTTTCTGTTGTTTGAAAATGATAAATGTAGGTGCAGTTTATTTGGAATTTTATCTTGCTAACTGTATCCTGGATCTGTGGTTTGGTATCTGACACTAATCTGAGAAAATTCTGTCATTATTGTTTCATATTCCTTTCTCTCTTTTTACCCCTTCTGGTAGGTCTCATTATGTATATATCATACTTACACAGTTACCTCGCAATCCCTGGATAATCTGTTCTGATTTTTTCCCCAGATTTTATTCTCTTTGCTTTTTAGTTTTGAAAGTTTCTATTCATATATCCTTTAGCTCAGAGATTCTTCCCTCAGTCTACTAACAAGCTCATCAAAACCATTCATTTCTGTTACAGTGTTTTTTATCTCTAGCATTTCTTTTTTATTCTTAGGATTTCCATCTTTCTCCTTACATTGTCCATCTGTTCTTTCATGCTTAGCGTATCACTCACAGTTGTTTTAAATTCCCAGTATGATAATTTCAACATCTCTGCCATGTCTGATTCTTATCTTGCTTTCTCTCTTCAAATAATATTGTTTGTCTTTTAGTATACATTGTAATTTTTCTTGATACTAGATGTGATGCACCATGTAAAAAGAATTATTGTAAGTAGGCCTTAGTAATGTAGTGGTAAGGTGTGAGAGGAGACAAAATATTCTATTGTTCTTATGATTAAATCACAGTCTTTAGTGCAACTTCCCAAGTGTTAGGCTTTTTGTTTTTTGTTTTGTTTTGTTTTGTTTTTCTCTCCTTGGATGGCTAGAGTGGGCTGGAATTGGATATTTCTTTCTGCCAGGTCACTTAGGCTCTCATAATATCCCAGCAGGTTAGGTTCTGGTTAACTAGTTTCTCCTGAGGGCAAGACTTGAGAACAGAATGCTCTGGAATATTTCAAAATGATTCATTTCCCCCTCTCCCTGTTGGAAGCATAGAGGATTTTTCTCCAGCATATAAGAATCTGGTTGAGTTCCAGGAAGTAAAACTCACAAAAGTATAGGGGATACCCCTTCCAATTTCACTGGGTTCCTTTGGAGATTTTAACTTTCAGAGTTGTCCACACTAAGCCTCCAGAAATATATCAATTACAGTTCAGATTTCCTACCTTGACACTGGTTTCTCTGGCAGTTTCCACTTGTGTCTCTGGGAAGCCAGGACTCTCTATATTGGCCTGTATTTCCAATTTTAGGGGTGGTGATTTGCCCTGTGTCCCTCCCAATCTTAGAGATTCAAGTCGAGTAGTTGGTTTTTCAGATTATTCACCTTTTTTACTTGTCTTTACGACAGAGTGGCGACTTCCAAATGTTGAAACAGAAACTGAACATATGGAGATAGAGTTTTAACATTAAAAATTAGCCAATAGACAAATGAAAACTAATACCTATTAAAATAGAGAGGATTTCACAGAAATCTTCAACTCTCATAATGCTGAGTCAATAGATAAACAGGATCTTAAGTTGGTAAAAATAAAATTTTGTCTCTTATTTAGTTGCTTGGTAATAATTATCATAAAGGTTAAAAAACATTTTTTTTCCCTGGGAGGCAGGACAAGTAGCAGCATAACTTGGTTGACTGAGGTGAATATAGAGAGTTACTCTTTATTGTAATCTCTTCGGCACTATTTTATCTTTTTAACCATATGCAAACATTACCTTCAAAAAAATTAAAAAGGGAAAAAGAAAGAGACCTGAATTCTATAAATGTGATAGTTGATCTTGGTTTTTATAGTAGGCAAAATTAAGCATAATAAATATCAATTCAAAATCAGGTGTCAATGTCCTTTCTTATAAAATTCAGGAAACTGTGTCCCAAATTCTTCTAAAGTTGCAATTTCAATATTAAATTTGTTGTTTGTTTTTGAGAGTATAATGTTCATTATAGATTGACGAGTTCTAATATGACCTCTTTAGAATTTCATCTTCTACATTACTTCTCTAGAACTAGAATTTTCTTTTGATAACTGAAATTCCTTCTCAGAATAACAGAAAGGCAAACCTGTGATTTTGTGACGATCCTCTCAAATCAGTATAATCATCTAGACAAGAGCAAAAATGGATGGCATAATGGAAAGAGATACCCCTATTAAGAAGGAAATTCCTTAATTTGATTTCTGAGTTTCCTAAATATTAACTTCTGGTATCTCCTGTTTTAAGTTGTTGAATGAATGCTCTTTGCTGAAGTCCCTATGGTTTATACTCCCATGCATGCCACCTGTGATTCTGTAGCACATTATTCTGGATGATGCCTTAGAACCTGTTGGAATTCCTTTCAATGAGGTTTTATGAAGAGATGTTATAAAGCCATAAATAATGGATTTTGTAAAAATCCAAGCTATTTAATTACATTTCCCCATATATGCTGTTTCTGTCTGACTAGATTATTCCTACAAATTCTCTTAAAACTTGAAGGTAACTTAGAACCTCAGAAAAAGATGAATCAGCCATATCCTTAACTGTACCCCACTAACCTCACTCTCCGATCTCTGAATGATTTTATACTTCAGTGGCAGTAGGAAAAGAAAAAAAAGTATGGAAAAATCATATTACCAAAAATCAGTGGGTAAAAAAAAAACAAAACCTGGAAGAACCTTTATTCACATTACTAAGTGTAAAAAGGCCAATCTGAAAAGGGTACATACTGTATGACTCCAACTATATGACATTGTGGAAGAGGCAAAACTATGGAAATATAATTGATCAGTGGTTGCCAGGGGTTGAGTGAAAAAGTAAATAAGAGCACAAAAGATTTTTAGGACAATGAAACTATATATGTATATATGATATTACATAACAAATGCATGTCCTTAGAATCCATAGAATGTACAATGCCAGGAGTGAATCCTAATGTAAACTATGGATGTTAGGTGATAATGATGTGTCAATGTGCATTCATCCACTGTGGTACAGGCTGTCAACAAGTGGAGGAAGTTGTGCATGGGTGGAAACAGGCACTATATGGAAACCCTCCATACTTTTGCTTGGTTTTGGTATGCACCTGAAACTACAGAATAAAGTTTATTAATCAAAAAAAAAAAAAGAAGGTAAGTTGTGATAAAAGTTACTGTTAACATTTTAGGATTAATTTAAGGGAAAAGTTGCATGTAAAACACCACAGAAATATTGTTTCTCCTTACTTAAATTTCCAACCACCCTTTCCCTAAATATTTGACCAACGTAACCAGCTGGCCTATAGGAAACCTTCTTAATACTCATTCTCTTTATTGAAAATTTAGTATTTATCATTCTACTTCTTAGCATTGCAAGTATTATGATAAAAGTACAAGTTGGTAATTACATGTGCAAATGGAGTGTTTCTCAGCAATTAGAATAGGAGGAAATTGGATTCTACTTTAACCATTAAGAGTGAGAACTCAGTTACATAAATATATTGGGTCTCAATTTCTTTCTTTCTATCTCATAGGGATGAACACAAATATTTTACTTCTAAGGTTATTTCTAATCTAAAATTTAAGTCTTCTACAATTTTTACATTTCGTCTGTATAAAATTACTTCATTGAATGAAAAAAAAATCCATTTGGGAGCCCAACAGCCAACGTTTTAGAAACTAAGTGACAGTCTATTTACTTGAATGAGGAGAGTCCTGTTACCTTTTTCCAAATACTTTAAAGCTAATAAAAGATGTGGTTAGGGCAAGTTTAGGTAGAGTGAATTTTCTTCATGCATCCCTACTCTGACTTCTCTGACTACAAGACTCTATACAGACATAAGAAAGCATAATTTGACTTGTCAATCTGCTAAAAGCATAGCTGTGGTAATCAAGGGAATCACTTGAAATGGAGAGCTGAAGGTCAGGTATGAAAAAAAGTTAGAAATAAGTATGAACTCTGTGGGAAAACAGTCAGAAGGAGGGGAATATTTTTCCTTGCCACAAAGCAAGGCAATGTCATTGTGTCCTGCTGCCCCAGGCAGAGAGTCTATGTAGCAAAAGATCCTATTACCTTTTAAGTAGAAAAGTATGTTACCCTTGGATGATTTTACTAATTTAACATGTTATAGCAATCCCCACATAAAATATTACTTAAATCTTTATTTTTTATGGCTAGTCAAATCTATAAACCTATATTTTATATCTTACATAAGACATTTTCTTTCTCAAACATTTCCTGTCTTGATTCTTTCAAAATTACAGTGAGGGGGCTTCATGAGACTTTATTTTGCCTTTACTAAGGAATTAATTTCATGCATGAAGGGACTGTGCAATATCCCAGCAGGGTAGGTCATCACTAATAGTTCAGCTGCAAGTCCTATAGCAGTAGAAAAGCATTAGGAACTCACTGAAGCTTTCTGGCTTGGGATTTTTGCTTTTTAAATAGAGACTGAGAGTAAGGATTCTGAACCCACTAGTGTCACTCATCCTTAAGCTTTCCACTTGCTGGTAGGATGATTTATGGGGGAATGAGTAGGCGTGGGAGTGAACTTGGGTTACCACACTTGTGCATTTCACACCTATATGGTAAAAATGTCTTTGTCATCTCCTTGGAAAGAAACAAAATTGACAGAGACAGATGGAAGCTTCGCCTTCTTTCTCTGAGAAGGCGAATTAATACAATTAAAATGAGCGATGTGCTTACTTACATTGACTGACTTGCTAAATAGACTAGCCTTGATGATAACTACAAGTATATTTAAAATACAGATAAATATTTATAGATGTTCAATATTAAAGGGGAAAAAGAGCTGGTTGATGAAAATGAGAAGGGAAAAGATCCTCACTAGGTTTCAAAATACTAGTGAGATATTCATTAAAAAACACAGCTACAGCTTAATTTAATAAAAGACAAACACTAACATCTACTAAAACAGAAATACAGAACAGAATCCTAACAACATGAAAGAATTAAATCACTCAGTAGTAAATGAAATAAAGCATTCTATTTTTTAAAATGTCTAGCTTTAACACAGAAAGTAAGGTTTACTGATCAAGGTAATAATAAAGTCCTACATATCACTAAAAAGGTAAAACAAAATTTTAATAAATGAACAGTTATTAGGAAGAGATGAATTCTAGCATCTTAAAGTGACACCTTGAAGGGAAGAGTATAAAAATTAAACTCCATTTCAAATATCAGAAATTCGTGTATATAAATGAAATACGCAAAGCCTTCTTCTTTTGCATAAATGGGAACATTAAAGATGAATGTCTCGAGTGTTTACATAATCTCTTCAAATGTACAAACTACAGTATTAGTTGTAAATTATGAAGCATTAAAGCATCAAAGTTAGAAGAACTGATTGGCTTTAGAGCTTTGAGAGTTCTACTTTTACTTTGCTAAGCCAAATAAATGCAGCTGTGGCCTTAGTCTCATCAACACTAGATTTTTAAAAAACAATCATTTACAATTGAATCTCACTTATTAATTATCTGAATCTAGAACAGATATATTTTTTAATATAAGTATATTCCAACATGTCTGAGTTGCAGAGGAAAATATAATAGAACTTTAAACAAAGCAAAAACAAAACAAAACTGCAGTGTGATTCTATACAAACACATTTCCAAATCAGTTTAACTTTCTTCTCTTAAGAAATATTAAATCACCTCCATGAATTCCTCAAAAAGTAGTTATAAAGATAGATTATATCTATAATCTTACATAAAAGAAGTTACTTCACTGAAAGTGATGACCATAAATCAATTTATAACATACAAATATATTTCAATAAGCTATTTCTCTATTATCTTTTTAGTAAGCAATAAAACTGTCTAATGCATTTGAGTTTGTTTTTTTTTTTTTCTACTTATGAAGACTAAAGACACCAATGCCAGTGATTAAATGAGCTTGGTGCAGAAGAGTAATTTTAGCTACATCAAATAGGTAAAATATTATTTAGAAAGGAATACAATTGTGAATAAAATTCTATAAGCTACTGGTAGAAATTTTTTCCTCTTTTAAGTTCTTAATTTATTATTACTTCATGTCAGGGGTAAAGATTTTCCCAATCTATTTCCCTCTCCTTTTTCACAATCTTCCAAATGAAAATGTTATGAAACAGAACTCAATATTTCTGTTTCTCCTATTATACTTTTCTTGGAGGAAGTGGATAGATCTTAAATTTATGGTGATAGTGAGGGTTCTATCTGTCTACAAATATACTAGTAAAGCCATTTTTGTGCCATGGCTCTCTTTGTACTTTCCAGGTCACTGAAAACAGGACAGAAGGCTCTGTGCTATGTGCTCTAAGTGGAACTATTTTGTTTACATGCACCAATGCCCCATTTGTAGAGAACCACAATGCAACCAGAGCAAGATAGATTTATTTTATAGTCTGGTTTTAAAACAATAAAAACAGGGCCTCTCAGGTTCAAATGTATAATTTGTTTGATCAAATGCTAAGGACTGTCTTGTTCAATGGTTTTTATCATGTCTAGTGACCATGAAGGATGGAATTCAGGTGATGTCTTCTCTTTGTCTGTTTACAGAAGTATTCAATATATGATACATAATTTAAATACACCATTCAACAATAGTGAGTTTCTTGTAGTGATTTCACATAGATTATATTCTTTAAAAATATTAAAATATGGTAAAAATATGCATCATTAGAATAGCTATTTAAAGAATACCATGCTATTGAACTTTGTCTTATGCAAATAAGGAAAAAATTACTTCAAAAGAGAAATGGATTTAACCAAGTGCATGCAAGTAGTTGTATAAAAAGTCATCTAATTCTGCAACTAGTGTTCTATCACACTTCATTGCCTCTCCTGTATAAATTAGTTGGCAGACAACAAAATGTGGTATTTGCTTTCCTACATCTTTAATCTCTATCTTGAAGTCACATTTTCACATAAACTGAAACATGAAGAAATGAACTAGTAAATAGAGTGAACTTCAGTTAAATGAGCAGGCTACCCAAGATTGGTTGGCATAAAAGAATCAGAGGATGTTGAATAAAATTATCTACTATATTATTTTGCCTCTTCCATATTGATTTTTGGATAGATAGTATGTGCTGTTTTTTTTTTTCTCAACAAGAATTTTTTTACTTGATGCATACTTCAGAATACATGGTTCTAAAAGATATATAAAACAAGAAAAATAGAATACACATTTCTTCAAGTACACACAGAATAATCCCCTGATTAAATCACTTAAAAGGGACATAACAAATACTATAAATTTAAGGAAAGAGAAATCATCCCAAGTATGTTTTCCAACCACATGGTATAAAACTAAAGATCAACAATGAAAAAAAGCTGGAAAATCTACAATGTAAATACTAAATATTTAATATGTAAATATTAACTCACTACTGCACAAGCCATGGGCCAAACAAATCAAATGTCAAATCAAAATATGTCTCAAAACAAAAAATAAATAAATAAATAAAACACAATATTCCAAAACCTATGGAATGCAGCAAAGGCAACTGTTAGAATGAAATTCATGCTATAAATGCTTATATTAAGAAAAGGAGGTCCAAAAAAAAAAAAAAAGGAAGAAAAAGAAACAATTTAACATTACATTACAAGGAATGAGAATAAGAAGAAACAGAGCTGAAACTTAGTATTCAAACTTAGTATTCATATACTTTGTTAGTATATAACAAAGAAAGGATAGAGACCAAAATAAACATTAACATAACATTGAAAGTAATGACCAGTTTTTCCCGAAAAATAAACAAAATTGGCAAGGCTTTAAACTAGACTAAGAAAAAAAAAAAAGAGAGAGAAAGAGAGAGAAAAGTCAAAAACCAAAATGAGAAATGGAAGAGAAAACAATACAATAGATAACCACAGATATACATAGTGTGATAACAGATTACTGTAAATAGTTAGATACTAACAAATCAGATAACTTAGGAAAAAAATCATTCCTAAAAATCTCTTAAAAATTATTATTTTAATTAAAAATAAGTTAGTGAAATCTAATGTGAAATTGTGAAGTTTCATAGTTATCAGGTATCACTATATTACCCTTAAAAAGCAAATATATTCCATGTTGTCCTGAGTTTGTTGTGGTGCATCAGGGCACCTTGGTGCAGTGTGAGAACCACAAGTATAGCATCTATGTTCGTTTATCCCACTGTTGTAAATTGGATAAGGATGGGGGGATTAATATTATTAATATTATTTAAACATTTTTAGAACAATGTTTCACACTTGGTGAAAACCTAATACATGTTACTTAGTACAATTACTATTTCTTTAAAAAAATTATTTATTTATGAGAGAGTGAGAGAGAGCACAAGCAAGGGAGAGAGGCAGAGGGAGAAGCAGACTCCCTGCTGAGCAAAGGGGCCGATGTGAGAATCCATCCCAGGACTCCGGGATCATAACCTACGCTGAAGGCAGATGTTTAACCAACTGAGCCACCTAATCACCCTCCCCACAATAAGCATTTCTAAGTAAGACTTTCTCTATAGGAAACAACCATATTTTAGTGATAAAGTGCCAAACTTTTGCTTCATCTCATTTATAGAAAGGCATCCTTCACTGCTCCTTATTCAATGATTTCATAACATTTTGTTCACATATCTACTGTAGAAGTTACAAATAATTGAAATGTCTTTATGTCTAACTCTACTTGCAAATAACTCAAGGGCAAAGAGCACTCTTGTTCATTTGACATCACAAAGCCTTGCACTTTGTTTGGCATAAAAATATGTTTAATAAATGTGCATTGAATGAATCAATGATTAAATGCATAGTAACCCTTAGTAGTACTGAGCACTTAATCACAAAGAACATGACATACTTAATTCTCAAAAATCACTTGATGTTGTAAAGGATCTTTTCTGAAAGAGTTTTTAATCTTAGAATACTAGGTCTGACTTCCTGAGAATAATCATTTGAAGGAAGATCATACCCAGAGAAATGATTTAAGCTTCCAGATTTCTGGCATTTGATTTTTTTTCTAGACCACTAAAGAAATCAGTATGGTTGGTTGTCACAGTGATCTTTATGTGGTCATGTCAAACATTAGGATTCTTACAGATCTGAGTATTAAGAATTTCATAAAATATAAACTAAGCTTCAGAGAATGTGATACCTTGGCTCAATACACTTATGAGGTAAAAGATATGCTTATTATACTATCTGCCTGAAAATATCTCTTCAACCCAGGTCAAGGAACTTAACTGGGAATTTTCACTCCAGGCATGCTTCTAAGGTTTCCTCATGCATTTTTAAGTAGAATGTCTGATGCTCATCTAAACTGACTTTGACATAGTCAATTATGGACAAATATTTATTGGTTTATTATTTAATAATAAAATTTTTGAGGGGTTGAGGAACATAAAGCTAAATATTGCTCAATTTATTTAGTTGTAAAGAAATCTGTCAGTGAAATATATCAAAATAAAGTCTTTTTTTCTTCTTTTGGAAAACAAATCTGGCACAAATTTCTGAGAAATTTTTAAAATTATTTTTTAATCTAAATGATGATACAACAAACATTAAACAAAATCAATTTTCAATTTCTAGTGAAATGACTGAACCCTCACTCAAACCTACTATCATTAACCTTACAATAAAATAATGACTCAGTGACAGAACACAAATGAAAGGCTTATGGAAATGGGAATTCATATCCTTATTTCTTAGTTGTACACTTGCACATGGTATATATTCAAAAAATATATATTGAAAAAAGATTATAAAGAAGATGGAGGAATAAAAATATTTGGAATTGGAAAATAAATCTTCCCATTAGAACTAAAGGTCTATAATAGTTTGGAATTTAATGGTATATCTTCTGCTTTATGCCCCTAATAACAACAATAAGATTCATCATTTATAGAATTCAGAGAAAGATTATCTTTCTCACACAGAGAAAGATAATCACAAACCACAGCATATGAGCTGATTTAGAGTTTCCTTTAACTCTCAAGTAACAATGTCCAAAGAAGTGTAATAACATCATCATGTATTGTTTCTGGATACACAGAAATTGCAAATTTTATACTAGGAGTTTGATGTGATTCCCTCTTTAAATTGCTAATCATTGTCCATATATCCTGGAAAATGAATAAAACAATAAAATCAAAACAATGCCCAATATAGACTTAAAGTATAACTATGAAAATAGTATTGTCCATTTATTCTGATTTAATATTATACTGTCATGAAAACAGTGATTTACTAAACATTTTAAAAATCTGGTATTTTTAAGTCAAATGCCTTTTTTTTAAAAATGCCTTTTAACAGGTTTTTTTGCTTGCCATTTTGTTTTGTTTTTCAAAGATTCCGGTTTTAAAATACATGCTTTAAGAATTTTTAGATGAGGGGTACCAAGGTGACTTAGTTAAGCTCTGACTCTGAGTTTTGGTTCATGAGGATCATGATCTTAGGGTCCTGAGATGGAGTCCTACATTGGGCTCTGCTCTACAAGGGGAGTCTGCTTGAGATTCTCTCTCTTCTTCTCCTTCTGTCCCTGCCCCCTCTTTCTCTCACTCTAAAATAAATAAATCTTTTTAAAAAAAGAATTTTTAGATGAATCTGTAAATGTTAGTATAATTGTAAAATTCAAATTTTGAATCTACAAACACACAGCTAAAAACCGGTAATTTGGATAGGATAAATGCCTTTATGTTTGCTGGGAAAAATCACTGTTATTTACAAGTAATATATCTTAATATTGTAAGTTTAATTAGACATCCACACTGTAGCAGACAATGTTGTTAGTAAACTCAAATGTTAGCTTATTGCTTTGCATTGTAAAATGCCTGTAATTCCATAAAAACAAAATTCAAAATGATTAGCTATCTAGAATGTCTCTTTCAATAAGATACTTAGCAATTATTCATTAATCTTGAATCATTGATTATGAAGTGACTGGACAATAAAAATACCCAGAGTAAAAGAATCATTCCTTCCTTTATCCTTAGAGCTTCTTTCATTATAGAGCTAACTGCCTGGAATGTGCTGGAGGTGGAACTGAGCTAGATCGACTCTCGAAAAGCTGTGAAAACCACAGACCCTGACTTCCAATTACTGCAGAAAGTCCTTAAAATCTCACAATCGCACAATCTTTTATAAGTCATCTTAGAAAGCCATAGACCTAAGCTTCCAAACTGAGGATACCTGGGATCTACTTAGGCATTTCAGGATGCCTCCAGTTGTGGGATCTGCCAACTAAAATTATTCATTTCCAGGACAGAATGAAGAAAAATATTCCTATCTTTGACATGAAGAATGAAGATGTACTTTATTTTATCCCACAAACTATGTGGTTGCTATACCCCTAACATAGTAAGAATAGTATGAAAGATTTTAATAGCTAGATCTCATGCCAAGTCTTCCCTACAGATACTTCTAGAAGAGTGGCACATCATATGCATGATAATAGGTTTCTAGTTCTGCAGCTATAAAGAAGAAGACCATGTCATGTCGGATAGCCATCTAGCTGGATTTCTTCCTCTTTGCCTCATTACAAGACACACATTCCAGTGAATTAAAATGTTTCGTACCTGCTCATGAAAATCACCAATGTGTGTGACAAAGTTGCAAATGTTTACCAAAGGGAAGAAAATTAATATTATGTTACTGTTCTTACTTGTTTCTGAAGAGAATCACTTATCGAAGGAGATACTACAAACATTGACATTACTTATTAGAAAAATCCACCCCCTCAGGCAAAAATATTTTTTAAATACCTTAAAATACCTGAATAATGAGCATAATCTAAATTTAGAGACAGCTTTGTGGAGCAGATGACATAAGATAGTTCTTGGAAGATGGGTAGAAATTTGACAGGTGGAGATATACAGTAAGGATATTCTGGGATAAGAAACTGACATGGAAAATGTAGTATGTTCAGAAAATGATGAGTACACTGCTGTGGAAAGAATGCAAGGCATTTGGGGTGAAGGAAAAATATACATATATATTCACATATATACATATATAAATGTGTGTGTGTATATATATATAAGATTTTGGAAGTAGAAAGTATAAAAGATTTTCAAAATATATCTAAGTTTTATATTTATGTATATAAATATATGTGTGTATATGTGTATATGTATGTGTGTGTACATATATATTTTAAGATTTTAAAAGTGTATAGGGACCTTACTCTAGAGAGTTTTGAGTCTAAGGATAAAGTGTTTAGATTTTGCTCAGGAGAAAGTAAGGAGCCAAGGTTTCTGTACGAAACAGATTTAAAATAATAAAATAACTGAGTGGCGTGCACTGAGGTGGGCACTTGATGGGATGAGCACTGGGTGTTATTCTGTATGTTGGCAAATTGAACACCAATAAAAAATAAATTTATTATTAAAAAATAAATAAATAAAAATAAAATAAAATAATACTTACACATATTTTAAATAAATTCCCTTAAAGGTCCAAGGAAAGGTTTATAATCTGAAGAATGAACATATAGCAGATTAAATGACTTTTTTTAAATAATAAATTTATTTTCTATTGGTGTTCAATTTGCCAACAGAGTAACACCCAGTGCTCATCCCGTCAAGTGCCCCCCTCAGTGCCCACCACCCAGTCACCCCCACCCCCGCCCTCCTCCCCTTCCACCACCCCTAGTTCGTTTCCCAGAGTTAGGAGTCTTTCATGTTCTGTCTCCCTTTCTGATATTTCCCAATCATTTTTTCTCCTTTCCCCTTTATTCCCTTTCACTATTTTTTATTATATTCCCCAAATGAATGAGACCATATAATGTTTGTCCTTCTGCGATTGACTTATTTCACTCAGCATAATACCCTCCAGTTCCATCCACATAGAAGCAAATGGTGTGTATTCATTGTTTCTAATGGCTGAGGAATATTCCATTGTATACATAAACCACATCTTCTTTATCCATTCATCTTTCGATGGACACCGAGGCTCCTTCCACAGTGTGGCTATTGTGGACATTGCTGCTAGAAACAGCGGGGTGCAGGTGTCCCGGCGTTTCATTGCATCTGTATCTTTGGGGTAAATCTCTTAAAAGAAGCACAAAAGGGACACCTGGGTGGTTCAGTGTCCTTCAGCTCAGGGCATGATCCCAGGTCTGGGGATCGAATCCCGCATCGGGCTCCCTATAAGAAGCCGGCTTCTCTCCCTGTGTATGTCTCTGCCTCTCTCTGTCTCTCTCTGTGTGTGTGTCTCATAAATAAATAAATAAATTCTTAAGAAAAAAACACAAATACCTAACTTTTTTTTCAGACATTCTACACATTCTTTCACATAAACATTTTTGATACAGAAGTATCGGTAACAAAATGAAACCTACACTTGTTATAGATAGTATTTGCTCAGATATATGAAGATGAAACATATAATTACTATGCAATACCTAGTGTCAATCTGCACTGAAATAACCAGGTAAGCATCATCATCTTTTCCTACACTAAGTAAACACCAATATAGCAAAATGGTGTATTTTTTAATTACCTATATTTGTTACAGATTTAAATCTCAATAGCTGATTGCTTTTCTTGAAAAAAGAAAACATTTTTTAAACAGCTTTTAGAAAATAACTATTGAAAGCCTCAACTTTCTATACAAATATTAGCTATAAGGACAGCCTGGGTGGCTCAGCGGTTTAGCGCCGCCTTCAGTCCAGGGTGTGATCTTGGAGACCTGGGATTGAGTTCCACGTCAGGCTCCCTGTAGGGAGCCTGCTTCTCTGTCTACCTGTCTCTCTCTCTCTCTCTCTCTCTCTCTCATGAATAAATAAATAAATAATTTTTAAAAATATTAGATATAAGTAAAATATTCTGGAAGACTTAATTTGAATATAATTGATTCTTGTCATTAAAATAAGTGGCTGAAAAAAAATATAATAAAATAAGTGGCTGAACATTGTCTTTATATTTTATTACATCCCATTTGTTTCTATATTGCCTATATTCGTATTTCCTATCATTTTCTAATTACTTTTTTTACATTTCTTTGCATTATTTTTTGTTTCTTTTTTATGCTAAATTAAAAAAATAATGTATAGAAGGAGAAAAATCACTTTTATAATATGTAATTTTAAAATGTGATGTGTATTTTGAAAACTACATTGGAAAATTCAGAAAAATAAAGACAAATAAAATCCAATATTTCTCCCACCACAAAGCTATATAGAGACAACCACTGAGAACATCTGATGTATCCTTCTAGCATATTTTTCTTAGTGTATGAACACATATCTTGGGTCCACAAAATCATACTAACATCGTATTTTAATCTGCTTTTTTAATTTTTTTTTTAATTTTCATTCATTTATGATAGTCACAGAGAGAGAGAGAGAGGCAGAGACACAGGCAGAGGGAGAAGCAGGCTCCATGCACCGGGAGCCCGACGTGGGATTCGATCCCGGGTCTCCAGGATCGCGCCCCGGGCCAAAGGCAGGCGCCAAACCACTGCGCCACCCAGGGATCCTCCTTAATCTGCTTTTTTAAAAAATTTTTTATTGGAGTTCAATTTGCCAATACATAGCATAACACCCAGTGTTCATCCCGTCAAGTGCCCCCCTCAGTGCCCGTCACCCAGTCACACCCCCCCACGTCCCTTTCCACTATCCCTTGTTCGTTTCCCAGAGTTAGGAGTCTCTCATGTTCTGTCTCCCTCTCTGATATTTTCACTCATTTTCTCTCCTTTCCCCATTATTCTCTTTCACTATTTTTTATATTCCTCAAAAGAATGAGACCATATAATGTTTGTCCTTCTCTGATTGACTTACTTCACTCAGCATAATACCCTCCAGTTCCATCCACGTCGAAGCAAATGGTGGGTATTTGTTTCTAATGGCTGAGTAATATTCCATTCTATACATAAACCACATCTTCTTTATCCACTCATCTGGCGATGGACACTGAGGCTCCTTCCACAGTTTGGCTATTGTGGACATTGCCACTATAAACATTGGGGTGCAGGTGTCCTGCCATTTCAGCATCTGTATCTTTGGGGTAAATCCCCAGCAGTGCAGTTGCTGGATCGTAGGGCAGGTCTATTTTTAACTCTTTGAGGAACCTCCATACAGTTTTCCAGAGTGGCTGCACCAGTTCACATTCCCACCAAGAGGGCAAGAGGGTTCCCCTTTCTCCACATCATCTCCAACATTTGTTGTTTCCTGTCTTGTTAATTTTCCCCATTCTCACTGGTGTGAGGTGCTATGTTATTGTGCTTTTGATTTGTATTTCCCTGATGGCAAGGGATGCGGAGCATTTTCTCATGTGCTTGTTGGCCATGTCTGTGTCTTCTTTGGTGAAATTTCTGTTCATGTCTTCTTCCCATTTCATGATTGGATTGTTTGTTTCTTGGGTGTTGAGTTTAATAAGTTCCTTATAGATCTTGGATATTAGTCCTTTATCTGATATATCATTTGCAAATATCTTCTCCCATTCTGTAGGTTGTCTTTTAGTTTTGTTGACTGTTTCTTTTGCTGTGCAGAAGCTTTTTATCTTGATGAAGTCCCAATAGTTCATTTTTGCTTTTGTTTCCCTTGCTGTCATAGATGTATCTTGCAAGAAGTTGCTGTGGCCAAGTTCAAAAAGGGTGTTGCCTGTGTTCTCCTCTAGGATTTTGATGGTTCTTGTCTCACATTTAGATCTTTCATCCATTTTGAGTTTATCTTTGTGAATGGTGTAAGAGAATGGTCTAGTTTCATTATTCTGCATGTGGATGCCCAATTTTCCCAGCACCATTTATTGAAGAGACTGTCTTTTTTTCCAGTGGATAGTCTTTCCTGCTTTGTCGAATATTAGTTGACCATAAAGTTGAGGGTCCATTTCTGGATTCTCTATTCTGTTCCATTGATCTATGTGTCTGTTTTTGTGCCAGTACCACACTTTAATCTGCTTTTTAAACTTGAAAATGTATCAAATGCTTTATCAATATTCAATACTAAATATTTGCAAAATGAGTTCAATAGTTAAGCATTTCTGCTTAATAGATATTTATAATTATTTCTTTTTAATAAGATAATTCCAATTTTATCTCTAATAAATCTTTAAAAATATTTATTAGTTCATTTAATATCTCCATAAATTATTCTAAACTTGATCAAATGGTAGAAACATTTTAAAAAGATGATAATTTTATGTTACAAAGAAATTATATTTATTATATATTTATATAAAAGAAAATATCAAGGGGAAAATGAAATGATAATAATAGTGAAAGATAAAAGCTGTTAACATTTGGCATATTTCCATTTTCCTTTATTACATGCATATTTTATACATACGGTTTGCATACTGCTTTCTTATTTTACATCATATTAGGACAGTTTTCCTAGTTATCTATTACTTAAAAATATGTTGTCAAAGCAAAAATAAGAAAAAAATCTAGAATTTACAATTATTAATTCCTTTAACTTGAGGTAACCATTTTTAATACTGTGGTATACATTTTCATTCAATTTGCACAGATTTAACAATAAAAATGAAAATGCTAGCATACTGTATTCAAGGACTTTCTTCTTCCATCTTATATACATATCAATACATACATATATATATCAATATAGATAGATAGATAGATAGATAGATAGATAGATAGATAGATAGATGTATGCTGTTGGATCAGAGGGCAGTTTTACTACATACTAATAGATTGGTTTCCCAAATTTCTGTGCAAGTATATATGCCCAAGTATTCATAAAGCACCCCATCTTCCATTTTTGCCAACATTTAGTATTAAATTCCTTCCTACCACATTCCAATTCAGCCTATTTGGCCTGTGCAGAAATTAGATTACTCTGAGAATAAAAGTGAATTACCATAAGTGCAATCAGGTGGTGGTGACTCAAATTATAGCTGCAGTTCTAGATATGGTTTCATTGCTTAAACAAGTCAGTACATCCCCTGACACCTCGTATGCAACTATTGATCAGGTCAAGGCTTTTTCGTTCTTGCTCTAATGATTTATAGACCATCTGAATTGAAAAGTCTTCATAGTCTTACCAAAGGCGTGTATAAACTCATCAGACTTACATCATAACATAGATCACAGGGAAAGAACTTGATCATCTTTTTCTTCCCTCACTTCTTCCATCATACTGGTCCAAAACATTGATGATAATTGGACCTGGTGAGCAAGAAGAAGCCACTACTCTATGTACTTTAGCAAGACACTAACAAACAAACAAACAAACAAACAAAAGACACTAGCAGGCCAGTGGGGGAAAATAAAATCCACAAACATTAGGGGAATTACATCTCAGTGATCATGGAACTTAAGAATAACAAATACAATATTAAAATAATAAAACTATGTAAAGGAAAAGAGTAGATCACCCACAAACAAAAGATTAATGTCTAATCTCTCAACAGCACCACTGAAGGCAAAAGGACAGAGGAGTAGTATATTTAAAATACTGAAAAAGAAGAACTTTATGTCCTTAGGCATATAAAGTCTTAGATATTTTGCCAGATATAAAGCCACAATGAGAACACTCTTGGAAGAAGCAATAAAAAAAATGATACAAATCAACATAATGAGTGTACAAGAAATAGGGTATATACTAGATGTGTGATAATACAACATTGTTGAATACAGTATTGAAAGTTTATAGGAGTATAGTACACATCACTGTTCAACATAATATGTCTATCCTGGAGTCATTACAGCCTTTTAAAAAAATATTGTAATATTATAATGTGTTTTAATATCATGAATTGTAACACTCTACATCTTCTTGTTTTTCTTTTAAAATCTCATCAACTTTTCTTTTAAATGATAGGAAAACCGATATTTAATTTACCTCATACATACACACATTCTATGTGACTATGAGCTTAACAAGACATACAAGACAATAGTTTCTAGTCATTGCACAATAGGCAAGATCGAACTTGAAAGAAGGGAAACAAAGTGAGATAAACACTATAATCACTTAGGCTTTCTGCCTAGAAACACACATCTATCAAAACTAAGAGACATTGGAGCCAAAGCAGAGAAGCAGTCTTGCTAAGCTAATGAGGCAGAAGTTGGGCTTCCAGGCACTTAAAAGAAGTAGAGTTTTTAAGACAGAGTTTAAAAAAATGAGATCCAGGAGATACACAGATGTGAGACCTAGAAGTCATGGAGATTACTCTTGAGTCTTTAACCAAGGTCTAAGCTGTACACCTACAGAGAAAGATTTCAAAAAGCCTAATAGAAAAAGCTGCTTCAAAGTTAAGAGATGAAAAGAGAAGACACTGGAAGTTTTGCAGTGCTGGGATATATTGGAGTACTAGCTGTGTCAGAGTAAAGAAATCTCATTGAACCCTTCAGGCATTCAACTGGGACCCCAGAAAAGGAAAATACAGAAGTAAAGATCAAGTACTAGAAATAAGGCCACACCCTGAGATTAAAGATGAAATAGAAACAAAACAAAACATAAAGTTTAAACAAAACATAAAACTAAAAGTGACAGATTCAAGATCTAGTAAATTGACTGCCTGCCAGGACAAAATTCAATGTTTTTAAGAAGAAACTAGTATTATCAAGAATCCTTACAATCGATCATCCACAATGTTCACCTTATAATCTAAAATTATTGTACCCGCAAAGACTTAGAAAAATAGAAAACATAATTAGATAAAAAGTAGTCAATAGAAATCTTGAGATGATGTAGGTATTATAATCATCACATAAGGACTTTAAGATCACTATTATAAATATGATTAAGAATTTAAAGAAATATATTAATAGAATAAATGAACAGATGAAGTCTTTCAGAAGACAGACTATAAATATACAGAAATAGCAATATAAAGTTCCAGAGGTGAACAATACAATGTATGAAATAAAAAAATCTATATGGTTAGCTTACAAAGAGTTGGAATATAAAAGAATAAAAGGGTTAATGAAATTTAAGACAAATCAGTAAAAAATATCCCAACTAAAGAACAGAGAAAAAACAAAAAAAGATTGAGGGGGGGGGGGAAACCTATCCTAGGTGAACAATAAGAAATCAATCGGTCTAAGAAATGTGATTCAAGTCACAGATAAAGAGGAGTGAGAATTGATACTTTCAAAAATGGTTGATTCAAATCAATAAAAAGGAAGTACAAGCAGTACTGTGTTTCTTCACTATCCCTGTGTTTTATCTTTGTCTCTATATCTCATTTTCTCTTATTAGTCAATGTTGATAGTATTCTTTTTTTTTTTTTTTTGACACAGTAAGGGTATCCTTTAAAAGCTTCCCCCCGCCACTGAAGTTCTCTTCCCTTCTGCTTTAGAACTCTGCTCTCTTGCGTGGGGCCAAGACTGGAGGGGAGACCATGGACCATGCTTGGGAGGTCTGTGTACACCCAGAAGAACACCAGGGCGGGAACAGCTGGGAATGCCAGTCAGGTGAAAGCCGAAAGGCCCTTGACCACCTCCTGCACAGGTCTCCCCTTCGGCTGCTGCGTAATCACCCGCTCACAGCTCATGCTGGCTAACCAGACTGGGACTCCTGAAAAGTTTCCAGTACTGCTTCTACACAAAAACATGTTGAGAGGAAAACAGGTTGGTATGCTGAGTTCTGTTTCTGCATTTCCAGTAGTAAGTGCTAATTCCACAAGCTCAGAGGAAGTGGTCCCTAACCCCTCCTTGGGGCCTGTGCTAGAAGCTCTGGATCAGACGTCTGTAATGGGGCATGGCTTCATGCTCCGGCAGATGAAGAGCAAACTCCAAGGCCACTAACACTGGGAATTGAAAGGCAATCAGTTCTCTTCTATTCAGCCAGAACTTCTCTTCCATTCTTCACCGTCCCTGCTCATTTTCATCCTGAGAATACAGATTCATTTTCTTGTAGTGAATTGGTGAGTCAACCTTTAACCATGGTCTCCAGTCTTGACCTTTTCATGGACCTTTCCTCGTTTTCAGAGATGCTACATGTTTGTCTTTATTTTCATATTTTGTTGGTCATTGCATTAACAGCCTGAAATAGAGATAGTGAAAATCCTGTAATCACACTGACACCAAACTAAGAAATCTTTGTATCTTTTACTTCAGGAGGCTTGTTCTTCCTCATTTAAAAGTAAGTAGAAACAGGGGTGCCTGAATGGCTCAGTGGTTGAGCATCTGCCTTTGGCTGAGGTTGTGATCCCAGGGTTCTGGGATCAAGTCCTGCATCAGGCTCCCCACGGTGAGCCTGCTTCTCCCTCTGCCTATGTGTCTGCCTCTCTGTGTCTCTCATGAATAAATAAACAAAATCTTAAAATAAAAAAGGAAGTAGAAACAATAAATCAATCAGGTTCACCAGCCAGTGGACAGTTCATTTGGCTGTGTGTTTGTGGCTGACAAAAGTAGATTTAGTTCCAAATCAGGACCCAATAATTGACCATATATTATGAAAAGAATACTATGGGACAAATGGAATTGGGGAATTCAATGTGGAAACTGTCTTGAAGTGTTCTGGGTGAGGGGATTAGCATGGACTCTGGAGACAGTTAATGGTGTGAGAATGCAGATATTCCTGTCTACTACTAATTATTTCTCTCCATAAGTGTGTATTGTAATTCATGTCTATTCTGGGGCATAATGAGTAAGGGGTACCTTTCTAAGTCTTCCCATCAAGATCTTTGATGGAGCTCTAAGCTTTGCAGTCTATAAACTTTAGACATCTTTAGATATGCATTACTTTTTCCTCTAAGGTACATTTATGTACATTTCCTCTAAGGTACATTTCCTCTAAGGTAGACATTTATGACAGCTTTTAGTCGTTTGTAATCAAATAGCCTTTTTAAATCCCTTAGGCTTTGAGTTTGTTTTCATTATTCTTTTACTAAGTATAATACATGCAGGAAAGTACATAAGCCACAAATATACAGCTCAATGAACTTTTATACACATATATATCAACAGCCTCCAGATCAAGATATTTACTATTACTAGTACTCTAGTACCCCCTCATACCTTCTTCTAGGTACTATTCTTCACCTTGAAATCTAATATTATAGATCAGCTTTGTCTGTTTTTGAATTTTATGTAAATAGAAGCCTACAGTATATACTCCATCAAGTATAGCAATAGCTTCTTCTTCCCATTACTTTATAATATACTACATATATATAATACTTACATATAAGTATATATTATACATATATATTTGTTTATTCATTCTACATTTGATCCATTTCTCAGTTTTCAGATATAACAATGCTTCTATGAACACTCCTGCATATGTACTTTAACAATCGTACATAAGCATTTCTATTGAGTATATAATTATTGTATCAGAGAACACGTATACGATGAGCTTTAAAAGATGCTGTCAAACAGTTTTCTAAAGTGGTTTTACCATTTTCCATTTCCACCAGCTGTGCATGAGATTTAAGCTGCCCTAAATTCTCATCAACACCTGTTATTGTCAGTTATTTGCATCTTAGCCCTTCTGGTGGCTATGTAATACTATTATATTGTGGTCTTATTTTCTATTTCCTTGATGACTCACAAATGTACTCATCTTTTCATGTGTCTTTTGGCTTCTTGGATATCCTCTTTTGCGAAGCACTTGTTCAAATGTGCCCATTTATTCAATTAAGTTAATTGTCTTTTATGAATTTATAGGAGCCCTTTATTCCATATGAGTCCTTTGTTAGAGGTATGTATTAAAAATATCTTCCATTCTGTCACTGCACTTTCTCTCTCTTAATGATGTCTTCTGATGAGCATATATACATAATCTTAACATGCAATGCACTTAATGGCAAAATACTGAAAGCTTTCCCCTCAAACTGGAAACATGACAAAGATGCTTAGTATCACCATATCTATTTAACAAATTGGAGTTTGTACCTAGTCTAAAAAGGTAATCATCAATTTAATCATCAATTAAATGTAATCTACAGATTGCACTACAAACACTCCAACTGGAAATGTAATTTTAAATTTTTATTAAAATGAAAAGGACCAAAAATAATCAAGGTAATGTTAAGAACAAACGTGAAGGTTGCTAAACTTGAACTTCTCTAATATAGCAGACTTATTTCACTGTTGTATTTATTTTATCAGTGTGTTCCATTTAGGTGAGATAAATTGCTGCATTGTCTAATGTCCTCTGGTTGCTTGAACTGAGTGGTCCTGCACTTTGTTACAACAGATCTCTGTAGAATTACTTATCAGAGAGTAGTGCACATCATGATTATGGTGGGGGACCAAGCCCTCAGGAAACTAGATATATCTTGAGCTTTGTCTTTAGTGAGTTTTCCTTTTGCTTTTTTGCTCTTATAATCTCTAAGCTTCTTGCCTTTCCTTTAGCCTTTTATCTTAATCTTTTAACTCACCCTTTAATATTTTTAATTCCATTGGCTGCTAACCCTTTTTTCTTCTCTTTAAAACCCAGCTACTTTGTAGCGTGATTATTTTCAGCCTAAAGTTGGGGAACGAGAAGTTTGCTTCCCTGTGGGCTATTCTTTCAGTTATTCCCACCAAACTCATTTGTGAACAGAACCATGTGGAGCTGAATGGTAAACAGTTTAATTGAGAGGTCTTATGCTCATTAAGGTGTAAAAATGGAGTGGTTTATTTTTTAATATCTGCAGCCTACTATTCTCTATTTAACCTCCTCCCTGCTAAGTAATGAGAATTCTAATCATTCCTGTATTTCTCTGGTCAATATTCAATCAGTCAATTTAAAGTATTAGCAATATCATAGATGTTCCAATTCCTTTTCTTAATTCCTTTAGTTCACAGATAAGGAAGCTTGGGCTAAGAAATTTGCCCAAGACCACACAGCTAGTAAATGACATGGTTTGAACCTAGCAATCTGGCTTTAGAACCAATAACTCTTATAAAAAGCCTATTGAGTGGAAAAAATTACTTATGCAAGATAGCTCTGAATCTACTCAATACATCCATTCTTCATCAGGGACTCTTACCCAACATACATGGAGAGACCTAATAAATTCTTTAAAAAATCTGAAGGCAAATTTGGGGTATACACAGTCAAGTTTTGATACTTGCAATGGTCATATTTCATAATGTCATTGAGAATGTGGAATTAGTGAACACTAATTCATTGCTCCTAAGGAAAATGAAGAATTTCTTTCCTTGGGGAAACAGATATATTTCTGCAAGCCTGTGGTCCCAATATTTTGTCAACTGATTAATACATAACCTTGCTTTATGTGTTTCTGTTTAAAGCCACTTTATTTAATATTTATTGTTAATTCATTAACATTGAACTAACGGCCAACATCACTATAACTCATGCCTGTCTTAAGTATATCTAACACACATTTCCTCCATAAGGAATATTACAGCCTTCTCATGGTCAGAAAAGCACTTCACCACTATGCTTGGGGCCATTTTAAACAGTGGAATCACAACAACAACAACAACAACAAAAAACAATAACAAAAAAAGTTAAAAACGTGGCATGTGAAACTGTAATATTTTATCATATGAAACCTGAAACAAGAAAAGCTGTCTGATTAACCTCAGCTGAGAATGTGCACATCCAGCAACTCGAGTTTTTCATTACTTGCACAGGCTCATGCCTGAAAATGACCAGGAAAGGACTTCAAGTATTGACTCTGAGGTCACAAATTCTTTCACTGAGTAAGCAAATTCATAAATTTGTAATTTGTGAATAATAATGTTAATTAATATATGTTATTTTCTAGGAAGAAGATGCTTAATTACCATATCCTCAAAAAAAAGTATATGACCGCTTAGAATAACCAAAGTAAGAACCAAGACCCAGAATAATTCAAAGTTTATCTCTGACTCAAACACCAACAAATTGAGACTATCAACAATGAACAAATATCATATATGCCCATTGTATCACTGCTTCTACTGCATTCTGGTGGACATCATGGCTTCACACTGAGGCCTGAGGTACCATCTTAGTATATATGCTCTGAAACTCATTAAAAAAAAAAAAAGAAAGAAAGAAACTCCAAATTACCTACTGACCAAATGACCCAGTATATTGTTACTAATTGGGCCTAAACTTTGATCAACAGAACATATGCTTTCACTGCAATGATAATGATAAGAGAAGATGTTATTCGCAATGTTGTACATCAAATCTTTGAAAGTAAACATGTAGGAAATTTTCCTGTGATGTCAGGAAAGAGACAAGTATTTTTATCTGAAGCACCTGGCTTGTTTTCATTTCAGGAGCTGTAAATCCTGTCATGATTTTGTTTCCCTGTTTAATGTTCACTGCTAGAAACCGTAGCCAAATTTATAGCCCAATATCAGCGTATGTACATATGTATATTACCCTTTTAATTTTATCTTTCCAAGCAGTATTTAACTCATGTTCCAATTTTCTCTTCTTTCCATTTTTAAACTTTATTCCACTGCATCTTAAATCATTTCTTAAATAAGTATATATAAATAATAAATTCTGCATATATAATTTTTTATTTACAATCTTTTAAAAAATTCAGATACGAGAAGCACTAGTATAAATGTAAATGCAGGTAACTTCTGCCCAAATAAAAAGACAAGAGATATTTTCTCCCAAAAGTCCTTTCTATACCCCATCACAGCTCCTCTCAAATTGCAGTCTCTCAGCCAGCAACACCAGTATAAACCAGGAACTGGTTAGAAATGCTAATTCTTAGGCATCACTCCAGACCTTCTATATTAGAAACTCTGAGAGTAGGGCCCAGCAACCTGGAATACAACAAGTGCTCCAGGTGATTGGGATGCACATTCTACAACTGCTCTATAGGAAAATATATGTCACATGGGTTTCACTTATGCTCTCTTTTTGCCATAAAGATAGGCTCATAACCTAACTGTTCTCAAATACAAATGTATCAGAATCCTCATGAGGGGTTAAGACCAACTTATTTGTATTGTTTATATCTCCCTACATATTCTGGTAGGCAGTCAAAGCTGACAACCACCACTCTAAAGACAGGTTCAGTCATGAAATCGGTTGATTATTTCTGTTATCTTGGAGCGCTTCAGGCTAAATCTTCCTCCAAGAAATCCAAACCAGTATGTTGTCACAGTGTCATTTTGAGAAATTAGTAAACTAGGGTGCTTGGGTGGCTCAGTCAGTTAAGGGTCAGACTCTTGGTTTCGGTTCAGATCATGATCTCAGGGTCATGAAAGGGAGCCCTGTATCAAGCTTCACTTGGAGTCTACTTAAGATTCTTTCCCATACTTCTCCTTCTCCCTGCTCATGTGTGGGTGCTCTCTCTCTCTCTCTCAAATAAATATTTTTATGAGAAATTAGTAAACTGGGTTCCTGTTTTAACTGTGTACACCAAAATAAATATCAGATAAGTCTGGGATTTAAGTGTTTAAAATATCAAGTCTATAAAAATACTAGAAGAAAATATAGATAAAATTCTGCAAAATCTTAAGGTGAAAAAGACCTTAGAATAACCATGACCAGAAGCAAGAGCAAGAGAACAAATTTCTCTACATAAAAATTGGTGCAAGATGACATTATTAAATTCAAGTATGTATATTATTTCCCATACTTCCTTTACACTACAGTGTTATTCTAAGCATCAGAACTAAACACAAGGTTTTCATTGACACAAAGAGGGAGGACAACCTTAGGGTAGTCAGAGAATTGTCAATTTCTCGGCCTTTCTATGGTCCAGTTTTAAGGCCAAAAAAATATGGAGAACAAAAAAATCAATTTTCGTTTTCCCAAAATGACATAAAAATTCTCTCAAGGGTAGGAGAAAGAAGACTAACACCTAGAGTAGAAAAGACCTATATCTTACTTCCTATCTGGAACTCTGAGTGGGAGAGTTCTTCACAGGAGTCCTTGTTGGCATTATCACAGTACAATGGGAGCAACTGGGATTGCTGTATTAAGAAGTTAAGGCAATACCACCAACTTTCTGTAGCCCCAGAGAGCAAAAGAAGAGAAGATGAAAGTACCCTGAAAATGAATACACAGCTGTAAGTTTCTAGAGTGATCTAGGGGACCCGAAGAGGTATCACAGCTGTAAACAAGAGGAAACACCAGCAGATGGCAGCATGGACTATACTGTACAACTGGGGACCAGAGCCATTTTAGTGAGGCCAACCATCAGTGGGTGTTAATAGCCATCCCAACAAATGAAAACATGAACAGAACCCAGCTGAGGAACTAATCACATTCCCCCAACACCATGATACTCTACAAGACCCCCAGAACTTATATGCCTCTTCGGGTACAAATAGGTAGGGGAGTGAAGGAAGTCCTAGTTTAAACGTGAAATGACTAGATTTATAAAATTCATCTCTTATCACGTGGAGAAGAAGGGAAAGCAGGGTTGCTGGATATATAAGTGAAGAGAAATAGATTCAGAAACAAAGGAAAATATAATTATATTTTGCACACATGAGTATAGCTTAAGAAAATGATAACATATACATTTTTGTATAGCAAAAGAAAATTTGTAAACAAAGTCAAAAGAGAAATGATCAAGTGAGAGCAAATAAGCAACATATTTGCCAAACAAGGAGCTAATTTCCTTGATATATAAAGATCTCTTAGTACCAAAAAAAGTTTATTTTTTATTAAACAAGGAGAACTATACAATAATAAATGTGCAATTCATTCACCTGAAATGTGCCCCCATCACTGGAATTTTACGATGGGATAAAGAGAAAATAAAGTGGTCAAAAATTCAGCCTTGTACAAAGAAAAACTCATAACTAATTGACATATTCATTTTTGAAAATGGGTTTACTGGAAAATTTGAATCTATAATATATTAGCTAAAACCTAGATAATAAACTGTTCTGGCTTTTACCATATTCCAATGTCATGGAATCTACATATCGACTGTCCTTTCTTTATACAGGCCCCCAGAAACTCTGCATCTCATGGTTTTAGGAATATCCTCTCTAGTAAGGCTGACTACAAAGCCAGACCCATTCTAACTAGCTCTCCTTCACCTATTGCCCCATGAATAAACAGTTTTGGCTAATCCTATTTTAAACAGTCTCCTTTAAATTTTGAGAAGCAGACAAAACTAACATGAAAAGAGAGCTGTCAAAGCTACTACTCCATATTCCAGGCTTTAAGACATTATTTCTAAATGGCTTCACAGAAGCCTAGATATTTTCAATTTATGATAACTAGTAGGTATTTTAAAAAAAATTTTAGTACATGTGATGGCTTTCTTATGTACAGTAAACTTAGAAATTATAGAAAGGTAGAAGAAAGAAAAAGTATCACTTGTAGATACAAAAATTATAACATTTTGCTGCATTTTCTCTACAGAACCTCATTTTTTTTTAAAAAAAAGTCTGCTTCTCATTTTTATAATTTACATTTTTATATCACAACAAAGATCTTTCCTGAGAACTTTAAACTTTTCTTATGTATCTTTTTTAGTGATGCAGAATGGATAATTTACTTGAATATTCTTCACTGTTATGACAGGTTATTTCTACTTCTGACTTACTAGAAGTACTGTGGAAATTGGTACTTTTTTACACAGATTTGGCTATGTTTTTTGTGGAACTAAAAGTTTTTTGGGAGAGTTACCCAACAGAAGAACTATTAGATAGAAGCAAATACCTTTTTTTTTTTTTTTTTTTTTTAAGTAGGCTCCACACCCAGCATGGAACCCAACACAGGGCTTGAACTCATAACTCTGAAATCAAGATCAGAGCTGAGCTCAAGAGTCAGATGCTTAACCAATTGAGCCACCCAGCCACCTCAGAAGCATGTACATTCTTAAAGCTCTTGATTTATTTTGCAAAACTTTCTTTCTTCAAGCGTTCAACTTACCTGTCAATGAAAATGCACAGGAATGTTGGCAATTTCGTGTCACTCTCAATCACACCGGGTATTTCCTTTTGTCTTAATGTCTTGGTAAATTAAATGGTATCTTGTTTTTATTTAATTTTAATTGATATATTTTTCTTGAATTTGCTTGTCACTTTGTATGAAATATTTGCAACCTCACATTTTCCCCCAAATGTGACCCTATGCTCAGCCAAACTTATTCTACTAAATATTTATAAGTATGTATTATGTGTCAGGCATTATGATATACATTGGGAACACATTAATGAAACTGATTTGTAGTTCTCTCAGCATGACACTTTTGCTTGTTCTAGGCCTTTGCACTTGCTATTGTTGCTACCTGGAATGTTCTTTCTTCTCTGGATAACTCCTACTTGCTGTTGGGTCTCAGCTTAAATGTATGTAGTTAGAAATTCAGTGTATGTTTGTTCTCTATGTCTGCCCATCCTTTTCATGTCATACATATTACCACTTTGAATTAGAATTTCACATTTACGCTTGTCTCTTCCACTAGATTGAAAGCTCCTTGAGAACAATATTTTATGCTTATATTTGCATTTACACTATCTAAAAATGTTGGATACATAGTAATAAACTAATGAACAGATATATTTTAATGTTGAATGAATTACTACTCATGCAATTTGTTCATTTAAACTACTAATGTCTTTGCCTGTATGTGTGTGTGCTTCTAAGTTCATTTTCCCTTCTACTTAATTTTTGGGGAAGTATTAATTTTATATATATGGGTGGAATCTATCAGTATATCTCTTTTTGATTTGCTTAACAAATTTTAATTATAAATTCAACATATGTTTTTGTTAAAAAATTCAATTGGCACAGAAAAACCCAAAGTACAATGCGGACATTCTCTCACCCTCCCTCCATATGATCATTATGAAGCTCGTTGTGAATTTTTCCAAATATTTTCTGCATATATACAAAAATGTTATATGTGTTCCTTGTTTCTTTAAATAAATGAGATAGGGCAGCCCAGGGGGCTCAGCGGTTTAGTGCCGCCTTCAGCCCAGGGCATGATCTTGGAGACCCGGGATTGAGTCCCATGTCAGGCTCCCTGCATGGGGCCGGCTTCTCGCTCTGCCTGTGTCTCTGCCTCTGTCTCTCTCTGTGTCTCTCATGAATAAAAAAATAAATAATTTTAAAAAATAAGATAGTACAATGAATATAGTGTTCTGAAACTTGCTTTTTGTTCCTTAATCTTACTCATGTATATTTAGGAATTCTATGTTTTGGTCATGGTAACACATTTGTACTCATTATTTAAAATAATTGAATACTATTGTAATAAACCTACCACAATTTATCTGGTTATCCATCAGACATTTACCAGGTATACATTTTTTCTCATTAACGCATATGTTACTAAAAAAAGAATTACCCTTTCCTTACCTATATTAATTTATTATTCTATTTTTATCTTATCAAAAAACCATAACTCTGTTATGGATTTAAGATAGTCCTATTTTTGCCTAATATCCTAGCGACTGTCAGCATCTTCAAAGACTATTATGTCTTCTCTCCTCCGCATCTTTAATTTTTCCCTCTCTATTGGATCATTCCCATGAACACAAAAAACATGCTACAATAATTCCTTTCTTGAGAAAAAAAAGATATAAAATCTCCACCACCCCTGGTTGCTCCTTTTTATTGCGAATATACTCAACTACAGTTGTTTATGGTCATTTTCTAACTCTCATTCTCTCTTAACCTACTGTGATAAGATGCTCTTTCATACCACTGCACTAACCCTACATTGGTCAAAGCCACCACCCATCACCTCTATATTATCAAATCTAATTTGCTGTAAGCATTTACTGAATAAATTTAAAAATATTATTTTTTGCTATAAACATTGAGGTGCATGTGTCCCTCTGAATCAGTGTTTTTGTATCCTTTGGGTGAATACGTAGGTGCAATTGCTGGGTCATAGGATAATTCTATTTTTAACTTTTTTGAAGAACTTCCATACTGTTTTCCAAAGTTGCTGCACCAGTTTGCACACCCACCAACAGTGCAAAAGTGTTCTCCATTCTCTGTATCCAGCCAATACCCGTTGTTTTCTGTGTTGTTAATTTTAGCCATTCTGATAGGTATAAGGTGATATCTCATTGTACTTTTGTGTTTCCCTGATGATGAGTGACATTGAGTATCTCTTTACGTGTCTGTTAGCCATCTGTGTATCTTCTTCAGAAAAATGTCTATTTATGTCTTCTGCCCATTTCTTAACTGGATTATTTGTTTTGGGGGTGTTGAGTTTGATAAGTTCTTTATAGATTTTGGATACTGTTTATCAGATATGTCATTTGCAAATATCTTCTCTCATTCCAAAGGTTGCTTTTTAGTTATTGATTGTTTCCTTTTCTGTGCAGAAGCTTTTTATTTTGAAATCCCAATAGTTCATTTGCTTTTGTTTCCTTGCCTTTGAAGATATGTCTAGTAAGAAGTTGCTAAGGCTGATGTCAAAGAGGTTGCTGTCTGTGTTCTCCCCCAGGATTCTGATGATTTCCTGTCTCACATTTAGGTCTTTCATCCATTTTGAATTCACTTTTGTATGTGGTGTAAGAAAGCGGTCCAGTTTCATTCTTTTGCATGTTGCTGTCCAGTTTTCCCAACATCATTTGAAAAGACTTTTTTCCATTGGATATTCTTTCCTGTTTTGTCGAAGATTAATTGACCATCTAATTGTGGGTTTACTTTTAGATTTTATATTCTATTATACTAACTTTTTATTCTTTCAGAGTACCTTTAGAAACATTTTGTCAACATGGAAACTATTCATTGGAATTCTCATCGATTTGGGAATGACTGATGTCTTACAGCTATTTATTCTTCCTAGTATAAGCATTGTTTTTTTAATTAAAAACCATTTAGGTAAAGGGGCACCTGGACGGCTCAGTCAGTTGAGCATCTGCCTTTGGCTCAGGTCATGATCTTGGGGTTCTGGAACTGAGCCCCACATTGGGCTCCTTGCTCAGCAGGAAGTTTTCTTCTCACTCTGCCTCCACCACTCTTTCTCTCTCTCTCACACTCTCTTTCTTTTTTTTTTTTTTTCTCTCTTTCAAATAAATAAATAAAATTGTCAAAAAACCCCACAAAACATTTCGGTAGAGTGTTACAGTTTTCTTCATGTGATCTTCACATAATTTTCTAATGTTAAGGTTATTCTTCTACAGCTTTCCATTCAGATTGAAAATGATACTTCCACATTATATATTTCTTGCTTATTGTTGTATGTATGTATTTATTTACAGTGGTAAAATGTAGAAAGGCTAACGATCCTGCACTTTTAGAAAGATTTTGTTTTGTTATTTTCATACCCTCAGCTAAAGTTAACCAAAGAAAATACAACTCAGTCGTGAAACATATCTTTCACAGACTAAGCCTATTTAAAAATCAACTTTCTGATAACAAAATAATAACAACAACAGTAACCACTCCAATTTAGCAAATGTGACAAAGCATAAGAATTCCATTTTGGAGCTTTATATTTTTTTTAATTTTAAGATGCTATATAATTAAACAAGATTGGACATTAAAAAGTTCATATTCATAGTCTCAATGACTATTTTCTGGATTACCTGAGGAGTCTTTCTCCATTTTCCCCTCCTTTCTCTACCCAAAACTGGTTACCCTCTCTTCTAACCATTCTGCAGCCTGAATCACTCTTCATGATTCCAAACTAAAGCCACTGGACATGGGGATAAGTATGCTAGAAGTATTAACTGGTGATTAGGAATTGTGGAAAAACAGTATATGCTTTTTGGTTAGGTACAGCTTCTCTCTGACTCTTTTTCAGTGAAAGGATAATCTAGATTTGATTGTTGTTACTAAGTATGTCCTTTCCTATGATAAATGCTATTTACATGAAAAAACATATCTTTACACCTGTTTTCCAACAAGTAAATAAATGATAACTTCCACAATAATGTAGAAATAAAGGGCCAGCACAGCTCTCAGCAACAATGCCAACTTAACCCAATGGTATTCATTAAGACACAGGAGTTTAAGCCACAGTATTAGTTAAAATCTTGTGACAATTTAATAAAAACTACCAAATGAAATACATTAAATAACCATGCATTAAATATCTCTTAATCTCAGTTCAACTTCACTGAATGAACCAGTTTAGTCCCCTTTAAGAAGACAAAGTAGCAAAAATTCAATGTGCTAGGTAAATCAGTTACTATATGCCTTTCGTTCATGACTGGCACATCTCACATCACCACAATGAAATTCTTTTTGGCTTCTGAGTCTGTGTTTCAGTCCCATTAAACTGATGGCTTAAACAGAATTGAAGACAGGGGAAAGAAACCTCTGAAGTTAATGAACCATTGGTGTATCCCTCTGTGGAAGTGATCACACTCCTCACCATACTGGATTCCAGTTTCCCAAAGGCCAGTATCAACAATGAAAAGAAGAATGCCTTAGGAATCTAGCAATATGTACCAAGGCCTACAAATGGTGAAAATTGCCTTTATAGTACTCCATTGTAGTATTATTTATAATTCCCTTTGTCAGTTAATAAAAATCATTCATCACCCCCCCAAAAAAATTTACTATACATTTTAAATTATCTAAAAGAGTATGTTGTGCGTGTGTGTGTGTGTGTCTATATGTGTATAGGGAGGGGTAATTTGAAGGAAAGTCCTGTGAGATGTCATCAATCGTTAATTTATTTTTAAACATTATTAAGATATATTTAAACCTCAAGATACAGTAGATTCATCAATCTGATATTCCATCCTATGCATGCTGCCTCTACAGGGAGATTTTCCTTATAATTACCTCAAATGTAAAGAAAGAAAACCCCCAGAGGAAGGGTTGAAATTATAGAAGTCAAATTATGCTCTGCACTGTCTTCCCCACATAAAGAAGCAATTATAGACTGAATTGTGCCCCCCATTCATATATTGAAACCCTAACCCCTTCCCCGATATGACTGTATTTGGAGATAGGGTCTTTATAGAGTGGTAATTAAGGCTAAATGAAGTTATGAAGGCAGGACTCTAGTCCAAATGAATAACTGTCTTTATGAGAAGAGGAAGAGACACCAGAGATGGTTCTCCCTCTCTTTTGCTCTCGCTCTTGCGGTCTTTCTGTCTTTTTCTTTCTCCATATGAGTACAGGGAAGGCCATGGAAGCACACAGCAAGAAAGCAGCTGTCTACAAGCCAGGAAGAGGGATCTCACCATAAACCAAACTTACTGGCACCTTGATCATGGATTTCTAGCCTCCCAGCTGCTACAAAGTAAATATCTGCTGTTTAAGCTGCCCAGTTTGTGATGTTTTTATGGCAGCTTGAGCTAACTAATACAGAAGCTTCATCATCTTTTAACTGTTCTCTTGCAGCCTCTGAACTTTACCTGCAGCATCCTACCATCATCCAAAGAACTGAGAGATTTAGATACTGTTGGTGTTTTTGTCTGTGATGCACTTGTAAATGTGTTTTATTGATTTCTATAACATGTAGCTTATTATTTTCTGCTAGACATTCAAACACACCTAGTTTTGGATCCATGTCTTCTGGTTTTGCCTCTGGTCATGCTGCTTCCATTGTTACCAGAAGTGTCAGGAGGAGCAGATGCAAGTTGGACTGTAAAGGTGTGTTTCCTTATCTCACTCGGATTGTAATTGGAAGGCTTTAATATCACAGATTTACCAAACTCCCCTTCTGTATCAATATGGTGCCAGGTTCTTCACTTAAAAACACACATTTGGGCTGTAAGACTGCTGAGTTTTAAGGTGATGGTGACAACTCTGATGAAGGGCCCTTGTAATCTGAGCTTGTGCTGTGCCTGAATGCTCAGGACATACTCCATTTTCACCACATTCATCCATAGCAAGAGCATCACTGGCTGAGAGACCCCTAAGAGACCACCTTTAATAATAATAATAATAATAATAATAATAATAATAATGCTTCTGCCTGTCTTGGTGGGCCGTTTATGGGGTAAGGAGAGAGATCTGTGTTTCCTCTTGCATCACAGTACGTTTTATTTAAGGTTCTTATAAATCCTTATGGTTTTTAAGTTCATCCTTTTCTGTGTTTCTCAGTATATAATTATACCATCTGCAAATAAAGATAATTTTGCATTTTCTCTCCAATAATTATACCTCTTATTTTGGTGCTATATCTTATGGCTTTGATTAGTGCTTCCAGAACAATTAGATAACAATGATAATAACAGGCATTTTTATTTTCCACCTGATTTTAATTGGAGACTATTAAGAATGAAGTCAGCCATTGATTTGAGATGTTATAGAAACAACATATGTTATTGAAATTTCATATGTGAGTTTGGAAAGATTTTAAAATAAAATGAGTATAAATTTTTCCAGAATTTTTCAAATTTTATTGAGATTGCCAAATTATTTTTTTCTTTTCTGGCCTATTGGTAGGAAGTAGTATACTAATTGTTTTCCTAATATCGAACTAACTTTGTATAATGCACATGATTTTGAGTCAAAGTGAGTAAACCAGACCACCCTCTGAGGAATGTTTAATCACTAAACATGTTGTACACATTTCTGTCCTATAAAAGATTCATATTCAACTGTGATCCCAATCAGCAACTTTCTCTTCCCACTAAAGGGAACAAATTATAACCCTTTCCACTGCTGCAGTAAACAGCAAACAGATTGCTGATTATACAGAAAGAGAAAAAAACACATAGGACAGAGCATGCAGATTAGAAAGAAGCCATTCCCTCCTTAACAGTAAGTAAATAGCAAGCATTTTGCAAAGCGCATTAAAGGGAGCAGACTGGGATAGAAATCAATTAATAAAGACTTGTTAACTGAAAGCAAACTCTGAGCAATTATATTATCAAGCAAATAGAATGATCTGTAAATAGTAGTAAGGACCGAGACAAAGAAACCACATGAGTTGGTGCCCTTTCCTTTTGTATCCACAGCCTTCTGAGCTTGTCTTTCTAATTCAGCAGTATATCTAGTATTGGAAAGGAAATAACAGAACAATAGGACTTATGAGCTGCTGTTATGGGAAGTAACTCAATGGCATTAAACAGGAAGTGCCTTGACACTGCAGGTCTGGGGGGAGGGGGATGGGATTTTCTCTCCAGCTGAGACTCCAGCAAATAAATGACTATTCTTGCCCAGAGGAGATCTATTTAACTTTTCCTGTATTAAAAGCATAACAGAGAAATTCTAGGCAGAAAGAACTGTCATCGTGGTCAAAATGCAGAAGGCAGAGACATTGAATGGAAGGTGATCTATCTTGTAGTTACTGGCGGTTCCCACATGGGGCTGGTACCCTACAGACTGTATTAAAATGCCAATCCAATAAGAAACGTGATAAAGATTTGGGAGGAAATATCCTATAGTGAAAAGATGGTGGGAGTTACCACCAAGGAGTTAAATCTTGCTCAAGATATTCACCATGTGGCCAGGAACAGTAACACAAATTCTTTTTTTTTTTTTTTTTTTTTTTTTTAGTAACACAAATTCTAAGACTATTTTTCTTCAGCTGTAAAATGAAGATAATAATACACATCCTGAAAAGATATCAGAACTACATGAAATGTGTATGTATGGCACAGAGCCACACACAGTAAGTATTCAATGAGAGATGGCTTGTTATTTTATTATTATTGAAGAAAACTTGAGAAATATAACAGAGATTTAGAAATATATATCTGAGATAGAAATGAAGACCCTAACATAAAGAAGTAACATATTTATGACAGAACTCTGTTGGGGAAGAATGATGTGGAACACAAACAAAATATTTATAAAACTTGTGAAAAAAATCTCCATGTGCATGGGGATAAGCTCTATCTAAGCTCTATTAGCACTTAGTCAAAATTAGCTCCTCAGGGGGGAGAATGGGAAATTTTTATCAAAATATACAATACATATATTTTATAGGTATTTGGATTTATGTTCAAGTTAAGGCACAATAATACAGGCACTGTTTAATTTTGAAGTATGGATTGACCATTCTCAATGAGTCCTCTTTTGGTCTTCTTAAGATTCCATATTAAGTAGCCACATACAGAGATAACTCCACAAGAGACTCCAGAAATTCTGGAGTTCGACTTGAGCAAATCAAGTAAGCAGCACCTCTTACAGAATCATGTTTTAATATTAGGTTAAAGGGTAGTATCCACAGTCTATAAAGAACACATCAAATTCAATACTGCTGGTAGGAATGCGAACTGGTACAGCTACTCTGGAAAACAGTATGGATGTTCCTCAAAAAGCTAAAAATAGAACTACCCTATGACCCAGCAATTGCACTACTAGGTATTTATCCAAAGAATAAAAAAAATGCGGATGCAAAGGGGCACATGCATCCCAATGTTTATAGCAGCACTATCAACAATAGCCAGATTATGGAAAGAACCAAAATGTCCATTGACTGATGAGTAGACAAAGAGATGTGGCATATATATATATACTTGTGATCAAGAAGAATGAAATCTTGCCATTTGCAACAATGTGGATAGAACTAGAGTGCATCATGCTAAGCAAAATATGTCAGTCAGAGAAAGACAAATGTATAATTTCACTCATGTGGAATTTAAGAAACAAAACATGAACATAGGGGAAGGGAAGGAAAAGGAAAATAAGGTAAAAACATAGAAGGAGGCAAATCATAAGAGACTCTTAAAGATAGAGGACAAACTGAGAGTTGCTGGAAATGAGGTGAGTGGGAGGATGAACTAAATGGGCGATGGGCATTAAGGACAACACTCGGGATGAGTACTGGATGTTGTCTGTGGGTGATGAATTACTGAATTCTGCTCCTGAAAACAGTCCTGAACTGTATGTTAACTAAGTTAAATTTAACTTAAAAAAAAATCATGTTTTAACAACACTTATTTTTGCCTGGCCAGATTATTCATCGTATCACTTATCACATTGTATTTCACATGTTTGTTTCAGTGCTTATGACTCTCATTTGACTTTGAGTTTCCTGAAAGGAGGGACAGTTTTATTTATCTTTGTGTTTCTTAGTACCATGTTTAGCATATAGAGTTGTCTCAAGGTAACCATAGGACTGAGAAACTTCTTAGAGGCCCTACTCCACACCATCAGAAACATGTTAAATTTTAGTAGTCAAGTTATGGCTCAGTTACTATATTTTTACCATAAAATTTTAAAGCTATTTGTTATTTCTTTTGAAATTTGGTGATAAGCCAAACACTTTGTGATTGGCTCTAATTTCTCCACAGTCTCAGTTTCATAATGCATTTTAGGAATTCTTACAAAATAAAAAAATTCTAAATCATGAATTGTTTTCAATAGTTATGAAATTTTAATGGACATGAACCTTAACAATTAATGAAATTGAAGCAATGTTAATTTTTGTAGACATTTAAACATTTATTATTTTAAATTTCTCAGGATTATTGTCTTTTTATATTTTAGAATCAATGCTTTAAGTTCTTAAATGTTGTCAATGGCCTTTGAAGAGCAAGAAGGCCTAAGTACTAGGCATATGGATTAACCAGCCCCAATGGCACACAGTAGATGGTCAATTAGTGTTTGTGGATTCAATGGGTAATTTGAGAATATGGGTATGCCATGGGGTATGAGTCAAAGCAGTAGCACCATTTAAGATGCAGCTTTATTTTACTAGTGGCACCACTAAGCCATTTTACACATTGCAGTGGCTGGCTACATCAGTCAAAATGTTGGAAAGTTGAGAAAGAGGCATTCCCACTACTGGATGATTAAGTTGGCTGTCAGAAGAGGCCGGCAGCTAATGTCATGCCATATTCCTCAGCAGGCAATCTCAAAGCAGACAAGTGAAAGTCAACCTTAAGACTTTGGAGAGAAGTTGGGCCTCACAGACATTGGGAATACTCTGGTCAGGACTTACTGTTGATATTCATTAAGGGAGGGAGACTGGCAGGTGAGTTCACAAAAATAGATTCATCTTCTCTAGGGAAGCCTGCCTTGACAAACCTTCTTCCCCAGATTATGTGTGATGACTGCAATGAACGGATACTCATGAGCTCAGGGGGCATTTCATTCCTTGGATATATTGTGGAAAAAAGAAAACAACTTTAATTATAGTAGTCAAGAAAGACATTCAAGAGAGCAGAGTGGTGGGATGGGACTCTAAGTTGAGATGGCTCATGTTTACTTAGTCATCACTCCATCCCCACCCCAGTGGCAATCATGTTACCTGCCCACACCTGGACCTCTAAATCTCAGTCGAGTCACTGTCTGCCAAGAAAACACCCATGACTTCATGGCTTCACTGTAATAATAGCTAAGTAGGTTGGGAAGAGAGTTGAGAGTTTGGTTTTTTTGTTTGTTTGTTTGTTTTTTTAAGATTTTTATTTATTTATTCATGAGAGGAGAGAGAGAGAGGCAGAGACACAGGCAAAAGGAGAAGCCGGCTCCATGCAGGGAGCCTGACATGGGACTCGATCCCGGGTCTCCAGGATCATGCCCTGGGCTGGAAGGCAAAGCTAAACCGCTGAGCCACCCAGGCCACCCAAGAGTTGAGAGTTTTAAAATCTTAGTATGGATGTATACTATTCCTAAAAACTTCTGAGACTTCCACATCAGGTTATTCTTTCAAGGCTGCTCCAGGGTAAGAATCTTAAATACTAGACTATGATAGACAGTTATTTACAACTAAAATGTACATTTGCCCTAATGATCCCCAAGCATACTTGAACCATAACTGGATATCTAACTTTGTATTTTCATCAATTATTCAAGTTTTTCCTGAAAATGTGTTGGGTTTCGAATTAACAGTCATGTGTTGGTATAACAGTTAACAGCTGTACAAAATGCATCTCTTTTAGCCATATTGCCTCCAGGAATTTGATGATCACATTCATGTTTGAATGCTCTCTCTTACAAAAGATTTTTGAAAGATAGACAAATGGCAAGTATCATGTTATAGCTGCTTTACTTTAGAGAAAATGACCATGTGCTGGGGCAAAACTAACTAGCCCAAAGGTGCCAAAGCCTTAGAAAGGAAGGTTGGAAGCTAACACATAATGAGGATCTATTATCTGCTAACAAGTTTCTACACATACATCTCTTTTAGTAAGCACTGCTTCACAATTGTGTTTATCAGATCCATAACTCTGACCACTTTCAAAGCAAAATCTTTTGTGAAAAACACAAAAAGAGCTCTAGCTGACTTTGGAGCATTTACTTACTCAATAACCTTTTGTGACTCCCTATCTCCCACTGGGTCAAGTTTACAATCTTGTTTGCTTTTCAAGGTCTTCATTGGCCTCCCCACCTATCCAGCCATATTTCCTCTTTCTTCCCATATATTCCCTCTGAGCAACATAGGTCAGTATTTTTACTGACCTGCAAACATATTATGTTCATTGCTACCTCCAAGCATCTTTCTTTCCTCTTCTGTCACCTATGCAAATGTCACCAATTCTTCAAGGATTCCTTCACAGTTCATTATTTATAGAGTTCAGTGACCAGAACTGCTACAGAGACTTTGTTAAACATGATCTTAGCTATAACATGGCAAGCCACAAAGCATGAATTTAAAAACAATGATGTTATAATGAAGTTAGTGGATATTTCTTTATGGCAAAGGAAGCTCTGAGGTTTTATCTCTTTAGAATAATGCAAAGTGCAAAGCTAATTCTGGACTGCAACTTCAAACTCTTAAATCCCTTGGAATACAAGAGGTGGCATTTTTTTCATGGGACCTTAGTTCAGTAATGCAGTTTTTAATCCTCCACTTAACTACTAGAACATAAGCTTCACGATTTTCATTTTTAAAGTTATCAGGTTCTAAAGTACATTCCATAGTATTTGAATCTGTAGTGCTACCATTCCATAATAAAGTACTGGACTTGAGGGACAAGTAAAATGCCCACCTTCCTTTTCTTTTCATGAAGGGAGACTGATCTATAATTCAAAATGAAACTCATGGAGACTAATCATAATAGCTCATATTTTCATTATAGGCAGTACAAGAAGCATTCCTATCAAAGTCATACAACTTTCTAGTTTTCTTTTTTTTTAAGATTTTATTTATTTATTCATGAGAGATACAGAGAGAGAGAGGCAGGCAGAGACATAGGCAGAGGGAGAAGCAGGCTCCATGCAGGGAGCCTGATGCGGGACTCGATCCCAGGACCGTGGGATCATGCCCTGAGCCAAAGGCAGATGCTCAACTGCTGAGCCACCCAGGCATCCCAACTTTCTAGTTTTCAATGACATTGTTCAGCAGAGGTTTTCACACTATTTTCATGAACACAGACAGTTGTCAGAATTCTTCATGGAAAGTTTGTATTTAAGGATTTTTTTAACAAAATTTTTAAAAAGATTTATTTGAAAGAGAGAGAGCATGAGCAGAGGGAGAGGAAGAGGAAGAAGGAGAAGCAGACTCCCCCTGAGCAGGAGACCTACAAAGGGTTCAATTCCAATACCCTGAGATAATGACCTGAGCCAAAGGCAGATGCTTAACAGACTGAGCCACCCTCGCACCCCTTAAACACAATTTTCAAAAATATCATTTTATAAAGATTTAAGATAATGGAGACCAAATGAAATGTCCATTCCTAGGGTAATTAGAAAAGTACAGTGCAATTAAAAATGTAAGATAGTCAGGTTAGAATCTGATGCTTTTGATCTAAAGTTGTTGATCTGATAAGAATTTCCTTCCATGAATTCCAAAGTTACTATTCAGTCAATAAAATCCAACAAGTAAGCATTAAGTATTATTGTATGTGGGCCATGTGCTTTGTACCAAGTGGCCAAAATCAGACATGGTTCCTATCTTCATGGAGCTTTCTGGTTTGTGGGACAGACAGATATGATTGAAATGAATACTGTAAGGATTGTATAATTACAAACAGAGGTATGTTTTCTGGAAAAAAAAAGTAAGTACCCTAGGAAACTTGGTTTTGAGATTCCAAGCTTTCCTCCAAAATGTAATAGCCAAAATAGACATGTTTATGTCCTAAAAGAACTAGACTACAGTTAGGGGGATGGGCATTATATAAGTAAATACATCATTTCAAATCATAGTTCATCTTATGGAGAAAACAGTGTACAGTGATGAAGAACAACAAAGAATGGGGCTGATTTAAATAAATAAATAAGAGTTACTTTTCTTAGGAGAGACATGTATGCTGAAGACTAAGGAATCAGAAATATCTTGACATTTTAAGAGCATGTATAAAAGTCCTGAAACATAAAAAGAGATCTGTTTGTTCAAAGATCATGGAGTATGTCACAGTAGCTGGAACAGGGGAGGGAAGAGAAGAAAAACGTAAAATGAGATTATTAAAAATAGATAGCAGTCATATCATCAGAACTATATAAGAAATATCAAGGGGTTTGGATTAGATTCTTAGTGCAATGGGAGAGCATAAAAGAGGACTGAAATGACTTAAAGTTCAAGTTGTAGGGAACAACTAAACAGACAATGAAAGAAGGAAGTGCTGCTACACACTACTGGTGTCCTCCAAGGAAGAACAGAGGGTTATGTTGTACCAGGGTCTTGGCAGAGAAGATAAAGAAAAATAAATATGTGAAGCTATGTTGAAGAAAGACTCAAGGAATCTGTTGATGAATTGGCTGAGGGAGGGTTGGTGGATTAAGAACAGCAGATTATGACTCCAAGGTTTCTGACTTATGCAACTGAATGGATACATCAGTAGATGTGCTGACATCTACTGAGTTGGAGAAGTTTGAAAGAAGAACAAATGTGAACATAGGTGGGCTGGGGTGAGGTGCAAAGGAATTCAGTTTCATCCACATAGATTTTGAGATGCCTGTAAGACATCCACCCAAGGTCAGGAGGACAGTTAGATATATATATGAAGAGATGTTTGAAATGGGCATAATGGAAGGGTCTGCAGTCTGTAGATGATATATAAAGTGATGGTAACAAACAGTATCACCAAAAGAGAGAATGTAAAGAGAGAGGGGAACGGGATTTAAGACCAAGTTCCAAGGGAAAAGGTTCCAGGGAAAACAAGCAAAAAAGATTGAGAAGTAGTGATCAGTGAAATCTCAGACACGAGACATCATGAAAACTAAAAGACAAGAATGTTTCAGGAAATGTGTAGCGTTACTGAGAAGCCAGGTACTCTTTTGGCTTTTACTCAGTTATTAATTTTATTTTAAAAGATAAACATTATTAAAATAACACCATGTAAAAATAATTATTCATACTGGAAAGAGCTGGTAAAGTAGTTCTGCATACATTATCTCACTCGATTCCAACAATTCAGTAATATTTTATTACTGACTTTATTATGCATTCAAAGACATTAAAGCTCATGAGAACAACTGATATTTAATAATAAAGTCAACAAGTATTGTGAACTCCTGCTTTGAGAGAAATGTTTTAGACTCTGAAGATATAGCTATAAACAAAATAAATCACATCCTTGCATTCACAGTGCTTACTTCCCACTAGATATTGTACTAAACTGGTCATAATATAGCACATGGGGCTTAGAAAATTATCAAGAGGTATAGAGTTTTTACTAATTAAAAAAAGATTATATGCTTTCCGAAGTTTATTGCTGCATTACTTACAATAGCTAAGATACAGAAGCAACCTAGTGTCCATCAATAGATAAATGGATAAGGAAGATGTGTTAAATATATATATATATATACCATGAGATTTTATACAGCCATAAAAAGTTGAAATTACACCATTTGAGACAACATGGATAGATCTAGAGGGTATTATGCTAAGTTAAATAAGTCAGACTGAGAAAGACAAATGCCATATGATTCCACTCATAAGTCGAATTAAAAAAAAAACCCAGATAACAAAAAGCAAAAGCAAATTTTAAAAAGCAGAATCAGACTTATAAATACAGAGAACAAACTGATGGTTGCCAGAGGAGATAGGGAGGGAGGATAGGCAAAATGGGTGAAGGGGAGAGGCAGATAATGGGCTTCCAGTTATGGAATGAATAGGTCTAGGGAATAAAAGGAACAGCATAAGGAATATAGTCAATGATATTGTAATAGGGATGTAACAGGACAGATGGCAGCTACACTTGTGAACATAGCATAATGTATAAACTTGTCAAATTACTAAGTTGAACATGTGAAACTAATGTAACATTGTGTCAACTATATTCAAATTTTAAAAGTGCAGGATTTTGACTGCGGAGGCTCACTTTTTTAAAATCTTACTCATTTTTTTAAGAGTTTATTAGTATTAAGCATATTCACATTGTTGGGCAAGAGGTTCACTTTTTGAAATTCTTGCCAATGTGATGAATCTAAAGTAGTATTTTTATGAATTTGAGGTAATATGCATGTTTCTCCATGTCTATATTGACAAATCTAGGGGTCCATCTCCTTAAAAACTTTCAAAGTCTTACCTGTGTTCTGCTTGCCAAGAAGTTAAAAAGCATTAAGATCTGTCCTATTTGTGTCTAACTAAGTCTTTATCCATTTGGGTATTGTCCTGATATTCTATCAATGTAGTCATTGGAGCATATGGGTTCCTGATATCCTATAAATATTCTCTATTTTGTTTTCATGGATAAAGTGAGTCTTAGAACTACTTTGACAAAACAGAATCTCACTAAGTGTGTGGTTTTTTCAAACAGTACAGAGAAAAGAAATTTCGATGTATTAAATAGCACATACTTTATCTTCTTTTTCTTATCCTCTCTTCCTCTAGGAATTTATTCCTGTCTAAAATAATCTATGAATGCCACAAAAAATGTGGCATCTTATCTGTGAAAGAGTCAGATAACATTAGTGCTTGGTAGATTTATCAATATGTCTGGCACTTAAGAGATTTATGTGTGGGTCATTCTGACAGGACATATGTAACATTGATTTCTGTGGCTGGATTCATGCTAACTGGACTTGACTGTATAATTTTGTGTTAGAGCCATTGACCCTCTGAAAAACCGCTTTGCATTTGTACTTGTGTTTTGGATAAAACCCAGTTTAGATATCTTTGCCCTTCAAAACGACCACGATGGTCTCTGTGGCTTTTTCTTTTTTTCTTTTTCCCTTCTGGAATTTACACTGGCCAAAGAACACTTTCTTTTTAAAAACCAACTTTCACTGTTGCCATGGCTGAATCATTCTTAAAGCAACTTCAGTTTTACAGAGAGATTTTTGTTTAATGTCTTCCTTGGCATTTTATAAGGTTAAAGAAGTACTTAACAATAACCTTTGTGTGCAGTACATATAGTCTAGTCATTGAGACATGAGTACAGATGAATAGCTATGTTATTCCCACTAAAGAAAGGAGAAAAAAAGACTTAAATTCTATTGAAGCAAGTGGCTAATGGTACTCCATGTGGTGGTACCATCTTTAGGGGGCATTTTGGAAAAGCATGGGTTATTCTGGGTTGTCATAATGAGGATGGACACTAGTTTTTCAAGAGAGATAGCCAACGATGCTGCATGTTCTACAGTATGCAAAGCAGTCCACTGACAAAGAATCGTCCCACAGCCCACATGACTTTCAAATGTCCCACTGGTCACTTACACAGCATGAAAAATCTGTTTATAATCTGAGCCTAGAAGCTAACAATTTGCACAGTCTGCATACCTGTATCAGTCTGCACAGTCACATTCCTGGAATCCTATGTATGTAGATGAAAGCATCTCACTACTTCATTTTATCTTCTTGTATAATCATGATTGTTTTTTATCATATTAAAATGTATATTATTTCATTTAAGTGTATTTATTTTTCTTCTATAATGAAACTAGATCATTGAACTGATTTTTAAAAGTATCATACATAGGGGTACCTGGGTGGCTCAGTGGTTGAGCATCTGACTTTGGCTCAGATAGTGATCTTGGGGTCCTGGGATCAGGTCCTGCATCAGGCTCCCCGCAGAGAGTCTGCTTCTACCTCTGCCTGTGTCTGCCTCTCTCACTGTCTCTCATGAGTAAATAAATAAAATCTCTAAAAAATATACATAAGATATAGTATCTAAAATTTTATTTTAGGATAAAAAAGAAACATCTGTTATAAAATGTTATTTTTATAACATTTTATTGGGTTATTGGCAGGGGCGCCCGGGTGGCTCAGTCAGTTAAGTGTCTGCCTTCAGCTCAGGTCACGATCCCAGGGTCCTGGGATGGAGTCATGGATTACCCTGCTCAGTGGGGAGCCTGCTTCTCCCTCTCCCTCTGCCTCTCTCCTTACCCCCAATCCCTCCTCCTGCTCGGTCTCTCTCTCAAATAAATAAATATATATATTTTAAAAGGGTTATTGGCTGAACACTAGAGAGAACAATTCTGAAACTTAAGAGAAAAGGCAAACTATCTCATCTCCTCTTGGGGGGGGGGGTACTTTTTAAAAATATTTTATTTATTTATTCATGAGAGAGAGAGGCAGAGACATAGAGAGAGAAGTAGGCTTCTCACAAGGAGTCCTATGCAGGACTCGATCCCCTGACCTTGATCACCCCCTGAGCTGAAGACAGACACTCAATCACTGAGCCACTCGGGCATCCCTCCAGGGTGTTTTAGATGATGTTAATCTGGAAAAATCACAGAGGCTTTCCCATCAACCATTTTGAGAGCACTGATTAGTTATATCAGACAGAAGTAGACCAGGAATCCATCACTGTTTATATGGTACAATGGTCTATTTCATGATGGTCCTCAGCATGAGAGCCCTAACTTTAATCTCTAGGATCGCACCATAGCCTGGAGAAAATGTCATTCTGATATAATGAGTAAACATATCAGAAGCAAAACACTGCCCCGTTTATTCAGACCTGTGTTGCTCCTTGAAGTGTACCTATCTCCTAGATAGCCTGAGGGCCCTGGTGCCTCAGACAAGCAACAATAAAGCCTTTCCCCATAGATATACATCAAACCTCTTTTCCCCAGGAAATTTTATCATTGATTTGTGAATCTTACAGCCTGGGTGACACTCCTTCTATGGTCCAATCTTGCTATTAGAATCCACAAAAATTCTGGTAGTCTGTGTATCCTTAGTTCCTCTTTGCCTATGCCCTACCCCTCCTTCCAGAGGCTTCAGGGACCATATGCAAATATGCCCTCTGATGGTTGATGATCATTTTGCATTATTTTTTGACATAGGCTCAGCTATTTACTTTAATCATTGAACTTTTAATGATCTGAAATGCACATAATAAAAAGTAAATAACTTCAGAAGATTGTGATAGAATCCTAAGTAGAGGCAAGAAAAAAAAATTTTTTTTAATTACCCAAATATATCTAGGTACTCATGTGTGATAGTTTTGTGCACAGATTCTGAGACCCAGCTTTCCCAGGTTCAAATGCCAGCTCTGCTATTAACCAGCTCTGTGACCTTAATCTCATTATTTAACTTCTCTGGTTTAGTTCTTCTGTGTAATAATAATAATAATAATAATAATAATAATAATAGTAGTAGTAGTAGTAATAGTAATAATAATAATAATACATACTTACCACACAGAATTTTAATGAGGATTAAAGGAGTTAATTTATACAAAGTGCTTAGAACAGCACCTTGCATATAGTAAGCATTCAATAAATACTACTTATGACCCCTAGGATTGTGTTTCTGTTTCTAAGATATTCACTTGTACCCTAGATACCTACTTTCCCAGGTGCTCAAGTAAAAAAGCAAGCCAAATGCTCATATGCTCATCCTCAAGTTTCTCTTGTGCTTCAGAAAAAGCATGAATCCTTTCTTTTTCCAAATCACAAGTATGTGAAAATTAAAATACTTTCCCAAGACTTCATTACTTAAAAATGTGCATTATGTCTTGCAAAATGTGAACCAAGAGGTCTTCGGGCAAAGGTGGTTCCATTTAGGGCAAAGGTGGTTCCAAAATTGACTTAGCCAGTTGGTTTAATTCTGATCCAAATGTGCTATAAATCAGTGACACTATATAGAATTCTTGCAACCATACAGCATTGTTCATTATACTTTTCTTGATATTTGCTTTTTCCCTGTTGTAAAATAAAATTTCAACCTCCTATTCACATTGTTACTCCAATATGTCTAATGTGTCTTCATTACTGTTCACAGCACCAGTGATTACCACAGCGCCCAAACATCAATTAATGCCTGATGATGATTATGATGTTGATGTAGTCAAAACAGAGGAGCCCTTGATTATTCTCTGTCTCTGTGTCAGATCTTCAGGGTATATCTAAATATAACATGAGATCATCCATTTGAACTGAACTGCCTCATAATCAGCAAAACTGACTTCCCCCCTGAATTTACAGAAACATTTTGTCTCAGGAGTCACAGCCTTCTCTACTAGTAGAAATTAATAATACCAGGATCAACACTTCTCTCAATTTATTTATATTTAAAATACCTCACATGAGAATTCAGAGAAGTCAGTGAGATGTAATCTTTCCTTTCAATGGTTTATATTTCTTTACTTTTACTCTTTCTTTCTTCCTTTCTTTCTTTTTACAGCAATAACTTTATGTTTCTTATTATGTTGTGGCTGGATCTTATGATGTTAATGGCTAGGATGCAGCTGATTGGTTAGAACAGGGAGTGGATGACAGGTAAAGATGAGATCTGCAGGTCCTGAAATCCTGTTCTCAGCAGTTTTTTCCTTGTCTCTGGGGACCCATTGCAAGACAGCACATTTCATAAAGTGTCAGGTCATTGTTAACACTAGAAATACACATTTAAATTTTCAAAGAACCAGAATAAATCTTCAATCCATATAGACATAATTAGAATGATACATTTTTATGTCTATCCAATTCCCTTGGATACATTTGCTCTACTTCCCAATAGAAAAGAAACACATCCTATGAAATCTGTCAGGGAGTTGCCAAAGGATATTCTGCTGTTTCCTTTAAAAGGACTGAATGTAACAGAAGCATGTAGCTGTCCATACTCAAAGGATTCCTTGTTGAAAGACTAATGGCACTGCTGCCATCCATCACTGTGATTTTCCCTCATAACAGAGGATTCATATGTATTGAAGGGGCCTTAGTAAATTAGCATTCTTTTATCATCAATTTTAATTAATCATTTGAGTAAGACAATGTACCATTACATACATCTATGGAGGAATTTATCACAGTGTCACTTGCTCATAATAAAAAATAACCCTTATTATCATAAAAGCTCCTTAAGATGGAGGAGGAAAAGATTAAAAGAGAGAAGATAGAGAAAAGAAAGGAAGAGAGATGGATGGAAAGAAAATAGATAATAAAGCCAGAGAAGCATTGTAATATTTAAATGTTAACAGTGTGTCTATCTTTGTTCGCTTATCATGTTTGGCAGTACAAATGAACAACAGAGTAGGGAAAGGCATGCTATGTTAAATTATTATGGGTATGTCAGATAAGCAGTTTGTCTGATGTTTCCATCTCTGCTGGAAGGCTGGCTTAAAAATGTGTGACCTATTCTTCAGAGAGTCAAAGATAAACTCCAGCAATTGTGTAATTCCTCCCACTCTGATAGAGATAAATATGTTCATATTTTTCCCAGCTAATCCTCCTTGTGTGATGATAACATAAGGCTGCATCCACATGACATACAGAGAGATTCAAGATATCTGGACAAGCATCCGGCTATCTGTAATACTGTCTGCCCACTGGGTCATCTTATTATCAGGGGTCCTTTCAGATTAAACAAGTTTGCTGCAAGTTAATGCAAAAATAAATCTACAAACCTGGATTCTCTAAGGCAGTGGTGTCAGTCCTTTGTTGCACAAAATCATCGTAGGGAAAGTTTTTTTATTTTTATTATTATTTTTTTTTTTGGGGGGGGGTAAACAATGTCCAGGCACTATTAAAGATAAATTAAACAGGTTTCTTTGAGTTTGGAATCTGGGAAGCAGTAAAAGCTTCCCAAATGATTCTAAAAGTACAATCAGATTTGAGAACCACTGTTTTAACCCTTTTGAGAACAGGAAGTATACTCAGTCTTGTCAGATTTCAACAAATTTCAGGCTTCCTAAATTTGAAAAGAAGACAGGGCATTTCAATTGGCTCAGATTGAAACAAAAAGATATGTATTTTAAAAATGAGACATTAGGAATGCCTGGGTGGCTCAACGGTTGGGCGCCTGCCTTTGGCCCAGGGCAAGATCCTGGAGTTCCAGGATCAAGTCCCATATTGGGCTCCCTGCATGGAGCCTGCTTCTCTCTCTCCCTATGTCTGTCTGTCTGTCTCTCTCTCTCTCTCTCTTCTCTCTCTTTCTCTCTCTTTCTGTCTCTTATGAATAAATAAATTTTTTTTAAAAATGAGACATTAAAATCAAAAGCAAAAGTAAAGGGATTGTGGAAGAAGCAACTATGAAGATAGGAAATTAAACTCAATTCAACAAATGATTATTTGAGAATCTACCAAGTGCAGCAGGTCTTATTTTGGTTGAATGATAAATGGAGATAAGTGAGGAACACGCTCCATGTATTGGAGAAAGAGTGAGGAAGTAAGAAGGCTGGAGAAATGTAAGCAAGAAGGTGTGTATGGAGGATGAGGTAGAAGGATTCTCTTCTCAAACATACCTACAATAAAATCAGCTATCTCTCCTTCTATGCTCTGCACTTTGACCCCTGCCCCTATAATTGGGCATTTGAGAAGACTTAGAGCTCCTAATTTGAACAGGGTCTGAATAGAAGGAGAATTCATGGATTAGTAAGGGTCCTGCAAGAAACAAGGTAAACTCGAGTAGGATTGCTAAGAGGATATAAGTAAGGGAGTATTTATGGAGGAGTGGCCATGCAGCAGCTACCAATAGCAGGAAGCTACCACCTGAACAGCAAAGGGAGAAAGTGACGTTACAGGAGTCTAGTAGGAGCTATAGCTGCTCAAGAGGGATTGCTCACTATGGACTATAATCATGGATTAGGCAGCCTCTGTCAGATTGGAAAGCCAATGAGGGAGCAGTGTAAGTAATGCCAAGATTTTCTCTCTCCCCACCCTCTTGTCTTTTGTCAGTGCCTCACATTGGTTCAATTCTCCTGGAACCAGAAGGCAAGGAACCCTGGTAATTTACGCTGTAGGGTTCAATATTCTCAGGCACAGAGAAGAATAGAAAGTGGACTGGGGACAGAAGCAAATACAGAAAAACCAGTACACTCCATAAGACTGCATTTCATTCATATCTTATCAGATGTTTCGTCCAGAAGCAATTATAGCAGTAATACTTAACAAGAATCAAATATGGAAATATGACTTCTAAGGAGTCGATAAATTATCCTTCTATTCATTAAAAATTAAAATGCCTATGAATCTTCAAAGCAACTGAGACATTTTTAATCAACTACTCCAAAAAGGGTGTTTTGTGCATGTAAGGACCAGGTACTTTTTTTAATTGTAATATGCATCTATGTCTATCATATTGTCTTGAGGATCTGAAGAAATTGCTATTCTGTTCAAGTGAGTCATCTCCAATATTCCTTGTGATCTTTATTCTGGACCTCAATCACTTTTTGGAGGGCCAGATGCATACAGCTCAGCCTCCCTCTTGTTATCTAACAAGAAGCCATGTATCTGATTATCCTGCGCCAGCCAGAGATCTCTGCACAATTCCCACCAGCCTTCAAGGCTGCTGTGTTGCCGGAGATTGTGCTTGTAACTAGCTGTTACAATTCCATTCTCAAAACTCTTATATGGAAACTACTGAAAATAAGAGATGATATCAATTGACATATGCTCACAATATTCACTAGAGAGGATTCTGATTGACAAGAGTTTGAACTGAATTATATTATTGTATCTTATACTGTGATTTTAACCAGACAGCACGGAACCTGTCTTGGAAACAAAGCATCCAGAAGGTTATCTATTCTCCTAATTCTAACAATATTCTTCTCATATTCTTCTAATATTTTACAAGCCTCTTTGTGGATGCTAATTCCGATTATTTGCTGGACCACTTTCCATCGTGAGAGGTTCCCTTTGTGAATTCTTTAATTATTATGCAGGATAAAAAAGAAAGTGAATTGTTTCTTCAATAATTTTCCAGAGTAAAAGAACAGCTAAGATGAGAACACTTACCTTCTCCCCAATAATAGGACCAATATTGTTGGCAAACTCCAGGAATTAGGAATCACCAATATATCCATGGCTGCATTGCTTTAAGTTATGGGCCTCCCCACTCCAGGATGAATATACTCAAAGACAGAAAAAAAAATAGCTAAGGAAGACTGCAATTGAATGACGACTTAGTCATTATCAATCTGCTTCAAATATCAAAGATGCCCAGCATTAAAGAATCCACAGAACATTTGGATCACAAAAGACCTGCAAACAGACAAAACCATTGGGTTTTGTCTCCATAAGCCTCCATTTCAGAATCGAAAATAGAATTTTAGAGCTCATTTCACTAAGGAGGACACTGAGCCTAGTAGAGACCAAACACCTGGCTTATACACCACAAAGTTAATTGATAATCAAGCTGAATTTAGGTTGGCCTTCCTAGAAGCAGAGCCTGCAAAACAGATGTGAATAGTTGGAATTTACTGAGAGTGCTCTCAGGAGACCCTAGAGCTGCCTGAAGGATGCAGGGAAGGAGAAAGAGCCCAGCAAGAATGTGTCATGGGTTAAATCTAACCTTGGTCTGATCCACGATGGCACTGGAGCATTAAGCACACCACAGAACTGATCCCAACCTTGGGCAAAGCACCTTAACCTTTGTATGCATTGGACACTGCATGTGAGCCACCTGGAGGTGGAAAATAGGCATAACTTCTGGGATGAGGCAGCTCTCTGGGGCCTGCTAGGAGCCAACTCTGAAACTGAGGGGTGGTGCAACAATCGAGTAATAGGATTCTGGGCAGGGGACAACAGCATCTTCCACAACATCAAAATTTGAATTCAGATCCCCAAGCAACTACATACCTTGTTTTCGGTACATAATGTTGCCCAGAGCCTACCGTTTTTATTTTTGCTATTCAGCAAACTATAACTCAATTTCATATGCTTTCTTCCCTCTAATCCTGATAGTAAGCAAGGTAAAACAATAAACCACCAAATTTATGTCCTCCAGCCCCTCTGTTTCTTCAGCAGCTCAGATTTGTGAGAAGTGGTGTCAATGTCCCTGACAACACGAGGACATTGTTTTGGCATGCTGCACTAGTTTGTGTCCTTGAATTAGTATGGATTTTGGTATTGTGTCAATAGTGATAAATCTAAAATTCACTTTCTCAGCCTAGACACCCCATCTACTCCTTTTCCTCAGCAGAAGGCATTGAACAGAGTATTTACTTTGAACCAAATGAATCCACTTAAAAGGAACAGACTGAAAATGTAAGGATGATGGAAATAAAAAGCTAGACCACAGAGGAAGATTCAAGTGATCACACACCTTAAATAATAGAAGTCTGTGAATTCATGCTGGCAGACCTAAGTAGGTCACCTAATCGGTTGTTTACTGTGCTGTTGGATATGAAGCATGATAAAGTAAGCAGGAAAGAAAACTATGTGAGCTGCATCTCCATAACAACAGAGAAGAGAACAATTACAAGAGACCCTGGCCAACCACTTCCACAAAAGCAGTTTTAACCTCAGAGCAAGGAGGAGTGACATAGCAAACTATTGCTAATGTCTGAATAAGACAGGGCATTGAGCCAGGTAAAAACTTTCCGTTTTCAGAGGACTGAAGACTTTGATCCATGGACAGATTTGCTGAACTACATGAAATCCTGAAAGGACTGTGCTAACTACTGCAAGAATAATTTAAGATAGTAGTAGAGTGAGAGTTTATTAAAAGTAATTTAATTGCAGTATACAGTAGATTAAAGGTTAGACAGATAACACATGTTAATAAATATTAAGAGATTGGTACATTGTCAAAATTTACCTGTATTATCAAGAATGCATCTTGTCTTAGACATGGTACTATAAATGATAACTTTTTATTATGGTCTAAATAACATTTTGAAATGAGCTTTTCTTCCTTTATTACTGAAATATATAAAAATTAAACTAAAATTAACATTTAACTCCACTTTTTCAAGGCATGATTGGTCTTCCTAAATATTTAACATTAATCCAACAACCTTTTCAAAGCAATCTAGATATTTTTCTTACATTTATTATTATTTTTTCATGCATTTGGGGACTTGTTTGGGAGATTTGTCTACAGAATTTTTGCCAGTGGATTAGGAATTTTCTTTCAGCATGAAATCACCCATTGCATCCAAATGATCCGCTTTTTAGAAACTATAACCCTGTGACATTTGAACTTGATCTTCGATTTTACATTTCCGGACATTCTCCAGATAACCTAGTAATTCTCTAAGAAATTTTGAGTCTGGATTTTTTTTTTTTTTGCCAATATAGAATACATCTGAAAGGACTGCTAATAGCAAATCCAGTGTATCAGTAATTATGTCACAGCCCCTAATAAAATTTTCCCAAAGGGATTAAAACTTCTGAGAATCCTTTTCTCCCCTTCCCTCCAACTTCAGTCCTTTACCCCTTGAATTGCTACAGGCAGGAAAGTTCCACTGTATTGAGTAGCAGGGACTGGATATCTTAGACTGCAGCCAAATTGTATGGATTGTCAATAGAACAGTTCGTAAAGGAGTAGAAAAACAGCATTAAAAAAAACCTTTGCTGGCTTGAGTGGACATAGCCAAGAAGATTTGGATGTCTGTCTTTGCAAGTCAAAATTTATGCCAGGAGGCTCTAATGAAAACTGTACTACTTAACAAATCTATGTGTAAATTCCTTCTCAACTCTGAATGCATTCATCCCGTACATGTTGCACATTATTCATTTCTTTTTATTCTTTGCAACATACATAATTAAATTAAGAAATTATAATTTAGGCCAGTTTATTGCAAACAATTTAATGTAAGCAGTCTTTAAAAGAGATGTTTCTAGTAACCTCTGCTGCCCTTTCAGGAATATTAAAGCAGTATCTGGAGTGGTTTAAAGCACAGCCCATGATGCTGGCTGGAAGCCCAGTGCAGCCCCCATCTACCACTAGCTTATGTATGATTTGAGTGAACTCTGGAACATCTCAAAGCATTGGTTCTCCTAGTTCTACAAAGAAGTCATAATGATAATAATTATCTCACTGGGCATTAGTGAAGATCTGATGAATGAATGTGAGCAATGCCCTTTGCAAGTGCCCCACACAGTAAGTGTTCAAAGAATAACTGCTTATTATCATGTTTGAAAAAGATATGTACAATATTTTTAGTATATTGCTCCCTTACCAAAATGTAACTGTATAATTAAAGTTGAATGGAAGTGCTCTTATCAGTGAAGACTTCTGATATTTCTAGAAAATAAAGCTGATTCTACTTCTTTGCAAAAAGTCTCACAGTGATTTCCCATAATCTTGCTAATAATCTTGCAGACCTCTTGTCATGCACGATACACAATTTCTCTCATCATCTTCTTGCTCCTTGCTCCACATTTCCTCAATTTTTTATCTACAACCACTCCTGGCTTCATAAATTCAGCATTATACAAATTTATTCACAGCCCCTGAACATGCCATGCTGTTCACACCCCTGCGCCTTTGCCTATGCTGTTTCTTCTGTCTGGAAGGTCTTTTCTTTATCTTCCTGTCTTCTGCCAAACCTGTGCTCCTTCCTCATGAGCCAACTGAAGCATCTTTTCTTCTGGGTAGTCTTTGCTGATGCTGCCCATTCCCTAAGAAAAATAATCACTCTTTCCTTTGTATTAGATTTAATTATCATATACTACATGAAAAGCATGTGTTTATATATCTATCTCCATTAAGCTAAGAGTTTACTGACGCAGGCATGGACTTTGTCCTGTTTACTATTTCTCCAGCACAGAATATTGTTTGGTTCATGTACCTGCCTATTAGTATTTGTTTTAATGAATGAATTCTTGACCGAATGTATTCACTGACATTTTTCCAGTTTTCACCACCTCCACTATTCCACAATGATTCGAATCATCATTGCCTCGAATCTGGTTTCTCTGCATCCATCTGCCTTTCCACAGTCTATTCTCAACAAAGTAGCCAGAGTGATAATCTATACCCTCTAATGGTTTCTATTCACTTTCAAAGAAACCCCAAAGTCCTTACAACGTCCTCAAAGCATGAGTAATCAAGATCTCATTGCCTCATGAATCTTCTTTCTTCCTACTTTTATCCTCTACCATATCACTTCATCCATATAGGCTTCCTTTTCATTCCTTGAACACACTAAGCATGCACTTGCCTCAGAACCTTTGCACCTAACAGTTCTCTCTACCTGGCAAACTCTACTCACCTATTTACACAGTTCCCTGTGTCATTTTCTTTGAGTCTCTGCTCCAATATCAATTTATTTTACAAGTCTATCTAGTAACTCCATATGAAATAGTAACATATGAAATAAACCACCACCAACAACCATGCCCCAAGTTTTCCAATCCCTTTATCCACCCTTTTTATTTTCCTCCCAACACTCATCTCCATGTTATTTATATGCAAGAATATATTTACTTTTGCATTTTTTATTGCTTGCCTTTCCCACTTGTATATCACAGTCACTAAATATGTATTCACTAAATTAATATATTTAGTGTTATACCCATTATAGAATAATACTTTATTTTTCCTGGAAAATTAATAGTTTTGGTTTACCTCCAGCCATCACTATTGCTTTTCTCTGCTTTCCTTGAAAATGAAAACCTAGAATGTATGTTTTCCTTAACAGACAAAACTAAGAAATATATTTAAGTTGAAGAGTCACACTTAGGAGGTTATTCTATATATAACATAGAGGCAGGGGGCCTAAAGAAACTTTATGACAATTTGTCTTTGAACTTCAGTTTTTTATTCCTATAAACATCACCTTCTCTACTTATATCATCTACCTTTCTCATTTCAAGTAGTCAGTATTTTGCATTCTTTCTCCAATTTGGAATTCTAATTTTGAATTCTTGACTCTTCATTCTGATCACTGATCCCTTTCTTCTATATTAGACACTCTCAAGGAAGGGCTTCTTGCTTTCTTCCTACAATAGAGATTTTTCTCAGAAAACATTAGAAACTCACACAAGCTAAATCCTGAGAGGATTTAAATTTTGCCAGAGATTAAAGTCTTAAAATAGAAAACTGAAATTCTACTGTGGATTATGAAACACCAGCAGCAATGAGCAGGAGCTAAAATTTTATGTTAAGTCTTGTTAACCCTGAAATCGTACTTCTAAAAGGTCACTCCCCAATGCTAGGTACTAGGCAAAAGAGCAAATTAACCAAATTTCACAAAAGTTCAGACCTGCTTTCATTAAATATTACAATAGAAGAGTATCAAGCATAACTGGTACTATGTAGACATGTATTATTTCTTTAAAGGTTTTTGTGACTCAGTAGAAATGTAATACACTTGAAAGGAGAATTTTACAAGGTTTCTACAATTATTATTTTAGTAAGTTTCCTTGCTTTACAGCTTCCTTGGTTTTTCTCCCATGTTTTTTCATGTCTTTTTCTGGTCCAGAATTCCTAGCAATTTTCTAAGTTTGTCGACCATAATAAATTGACATCTTTTCTATGCCCCTAAAGGACATTTTTTACAGGACTTTCAGAAGTTCTCTCACATGGTTACCCAAGTTTCTCTTGGCCCTCAATAAGGAGTTAAGTGATTTGTCCAAGGTCATAGAGACTGTTAGTGACAAAAGATGGATGAATCATACCCAATGACCATGAGGGACAGCTCTTGGTGTTGTATTATCCTTATAAGCAAGGATGATATTACTGACCTACCATAGTCAGGATTCACAGTTTGAGTTGCTACTCCAATGACAATGATGAGATTTGCTTTGATCCACCCACATAATCCTAACTTCATTCATGACCACAGAATATGTTGGTTTTTAAAATAGGTAATTAAAAAAATAAAATAAAATAGGTAATTAATTATGTAAGATCCAGTAATTACATAAGATGCAAAAGTGGACAAATTGTTTTGAATCTCTACAATAATATTCTCTAACCAACTGATTTAAATAGAGACAGGGCATGCTAGACAGCAATCAACAGGGCACCAAGTAATTGGCTACAAGCATACCTATCCAATGAGACAGGCCTGGCCTACAGTCCTGACAGGTGTTTGTTTAGTCTTTATTTGTATTGTGATAACTCTGTTTTTTTTTTTGTTTTGTTTTGTTTTTTTGCTAAATGTTTTAATGGGGTTTTATTACACAAAAGTTTCTTGGTGAAGGGCATGGATTTTTAAAAAGCAATTACTAAATTATGAATCATCTGATAAATATTTTATGATGACTAAAGTGATCAAGTCAAAATTGCATTATGCATTATGTATTTTTAAAACAAACATTTTATTTCACTATTTTCTACTCCTAATCCAGTAAGACTTTGAGGAAATAGTTAAGTGCTAAGGAAACAGAGGAATGGAGGCAGAAAAGTACAATCAATGTTAAAAGACTTGGATTGAATCACTGAACAAGTCAGAGATACATTTTTCCTTTCCCTTTACACTTGTTCTTACACTTTCTTAACATGGGTCACTGCTGTCACATTAACCACTGTGGATTATGTGCTATCAGCAGGCTGAATTAAATTTCTATTAAACATGCATTTGGAGACTTGTGTCATATGTCTTCAGTTGCAGTTAGAAGTGTGCCTGTGTAATTTGGGGTAGTAGGGATCAAAATGGCCCTGAATGTGTTTTTATTTTAGGTGGTGAAATGTAGACAGAATACGTATTTGTTTAACAAGATCTTAACAAATTCTCAAAATGCAAGAATCACGTAGAATATCTGGAAGAGGAATATTAATACTGATACTCAAAATAAACTGCTACATGTTTTTCTCTACCCTGTCCTCTTCACATTCAGAAATCAGGAGGAGATAAGCAGTCTACAAATATAGTCATTTTTTGATCGTTGACAAAAGATAATTTCAAATTAAGCCAAGGTGTTCTTTTCTGACTCCTGTGGGACTTAGTTGACATGTTGACTGACATATCACACTTTCGAACCTCTTTAGGAAACGATGCTGTAGAGGAGGCTAGGCACTGAACACTGTGAAACAATGTTTTTAAAAAGTGTGTCTAAAGATCAATAACATCAGAATTACTGGAGCAATTACTAAACTAACAATTTCTGGGTCCCAGACTAAACCTCTTCAATCAGATTTTCCAAGCCCAAAACCCAGCAACCTGCACTTTTAATAGGCTCCATAGTAAATCACATGGTAGGGAATTACTGACTTGGTAGAGGCTAATTTATAACACTCATTCAGTTCATTCCCTTAGAGGAGTTAAAAAAAAGGAAAAGATTAAAAGAAACCATTCAAGCTATTTTCAAAAGCATTAGACGACCAGTGTCCAACGTAGCAAGAGCCTAAACAATCTAACTAGAGTACAAATGTAAAGGCAACCTTTTCTATAAAAAATTGTTAAAAACTTATGCCTCCTGGTATAAAACATATTGGTGAGAAGTAAAAAAGAATTGAGAATGAAAAAGTTAGTAAAAAAATTTAAAAAACCTGATCACTTATACGAGTAATCTCATATAAGAGATAACTTCTCTGACAGTTTTATAAGTTTTGCTTTGTAAAGATCATGAGTCTACAGGAATGTCTTTTAAAAATTTTGTACTTTTAAATTTTGCTTCCTGTATTTTTAATCTAAAATTCTAGCTGTGAAAATAATTAATTTTTTAATTGGGAAAATTCACCAGATTATATCTTGAGTTAGGATAACACAAATACTTAGACTGAGTTAGGATAAATATAAATATTGTGTATAAACAAGAACAAAGTGGTATGAGGGGGAGAGAGAGAGAGAAAGAGAGAGAGAGAGAAGGAGGTAGAAATACAGATGAAAGTAGATGAGTAAATTTTCTTGGAAATGTACTTCACATCTACCAGGCAGGAGATTACAGAGTAACATTTTCCAAGAATAAAACAGTCCTCTTATGTATTTTTTCCATATTACACAAAGACTATATAAAGAAAAACAGTACCTGTATGCCTTTGAGATGGGGGTGGCCAGAAAACAATTAAGAGAATAAAACATTCCACTGGCCCTAAGCACTGACTATAATAAAATCCTGGCCCTTGTGGATTTAACATTCATGGTTTTGACTCTTGTAGAGTGACCTGGGTCCCTGGCATGCTGTAATCTGTAATTTTGATGAGGCACAATTTGAATTACATGGTTTGAAAGGACATGATGACACAGGAAGTCCTGCAGTCTGTCAGGGCACCTGGGCAGTGGCCTGCCAGTAGAGATGTGACCACTGTTACACATGTGCAATAAGGTTATATGCCATCTCCGTTACCACCCAAAAGTTAGCTTTTAGAACTGGTGATAGAAGTGCAGAAAAAGTCAAAAAGTCAAAGAAATAGATATTTTTGAGAAAGTAGAATTTTAAAATTTAATAATGGTATATCATTGATAAAAAGAAACTCATAAACTGAGTTTATGCTCCACATGAAAGAGCATAGCATAATGGCTAAGCACCTGGACTTTGGAACTAGACTTTCTGCATTTTAATCAAATGGATTCCTGGTAAAGTCCCAGCAGGACCTATCTCAGTTTCCTCATCTGTAAAATGAGGATAATTACAGTGTTGCTCTTGAAGATTCATCAGGAAGGTTGAAATTCTAAGTATTTATAAAGGGCTTACTTTATTAAATCAATGTTTGTCTAAATAAATTCAATAAAATTGGCATGACTGTTGCAGGGCATGTACCAGCCAGGAGAGAGAGCTCATCCAGTGAAAAAGTCTTACCAACATTGGTAAAAACTGTTTGCATAAAATGTGTACCTGGATGGAAATATGACCTTCAGGGAAGCCAGTCATGGATAAAGAATACTGCTTTGTGATTTTGGAATTTCTTTTACAAGAAGCATTCTGAGGAGTAAACATCCATTTTATTGAGCTGATAAAGATAATAAATGATTTCAATGGGGGACAGCTTTATATGAATATGGAAATGACTTCATCAAATGCTCAACTTATTTTAAAAAATGGGATATATTTGCCTGAAGATTCATAGAAGCTTTATTTTCCTGTAGTAATATCATCTATGGGACAGGCATAGTCTTCATCTGCCTTTTTTGGTTTGTCGAGTGTATTCCTTGGCACTTGACAAATGAGCATAACCATAATGATAACTTCTCTGTATAGAGTCCGTTTCCTCAAAAAGCTGTACGAGCATAAAACATACATTCTCCTCTTATATCCTGCCAGAATGTCAGGGAGGCTGGCCTTCAAATAGGTCTCTGGTGCATTCCAATTTACAGATAAGCATTAGTTATTGTTGGGAATGTACTCTAAAGATGAAGAATATGGACCTGCACTGTTAGGACGAATAAAGCAGCTTTCAAAGAAGGTGACATCATCTAGCAAACCTGCTGTCATTAGAATGAAATAAATGGGAGAAGTTCAATTAACCTCACAGTCTGAAAGGTAATTTACAGGCCTATTTCTCCAGATTGGTGTGTATAAATGCCCAATTTTTATTCTTATCTTTGCTAGTATCAGTAACATCAAATTGGCAGCCAACTGCTTCATTTGTTCAGGGCTGAGTCTTTCTGTGGCTCTACACTCATAAACCACCCCATCCTCATGTCAAACTGCAATTTCCCTCATAAGCAATTCACCTTAAGATAATTATTTCCCTGCAGTTGTGGTTAAATTCCAGTTTTATCAGGTCCCTGTGGCTGGTTCAAAAAAAAATTGTAACTTGAGGTATAAATGATACATAGTAGCTGTTTTCATTTATTTTCATTATAAGGGTATCTCATTGCTCTTTACAAAGAAAAATAAATGTCATATAAGACCAGTAATACTAGACTTTCCTCAGTAGTCATAGGATGATTGCTATCTCTTCTCTGGAACTGAAACACTATGAAGAATATATTCTGAATGACACACAATCAGGAAGTGATTCAAACTGCCCTCGTGGGCTAAATTCCTCTAGTCATTTCTATGCATTAAATGATGAGCAGCAGGGCCAAATGGCTACTGCTTCATTGGGCTGTCAGCTGACTACCTGGTTCCACTACTGCCAATGATGTGCTGCTTGAAAGACCAAAATGGTAGCTGTCATACCATTTACTTTGAGGTAAAATTCAAGGTTAAATGTAATGCTTCGTGATGTTTCGGAGCATTTCAAGGGCCTAACTTCATTGCAATTTCCTACTCTGAATTTCTTCAGTTTTTAATGGATTCTAAGCCATTTTCTTCTTAGAATCTGCTCTGTGAGGGCCTAGAAAGAGAATTCAGGCCTTTTCTCTGATTCATCCCAACCTACTCACAAGGTATTCAGGGAGGGCACTAAAGATCTGGAGAACCAGGACTTCTTGTTTTACTTAACTTGGCATTTTAACATCTTAATACAGACGATTAGACACTGCTCAGCCTCCTCTGTTCTAGAGGGCTCTCCACCTTGTAGATACCCTTTATTATGTATAGCAATTGAGTTCCCCTCCCCCATTGTGTACTCAGTCCAAGACCTGCCACTAGATGTCTGCAAATTCTGCTAAAGTAAGGGTCCTCAGCTCTGGGCCTCATTTTTTAGTAGTATAAAGGAAACTAGATGTTTTGAGGTTTTACACTTTTCTTTCTTCCATACTAGACTCTGTGAATGCTTCCCTAACATTGCCCCACTCATATATATTATATATATTTGGATATATATATCAATATAAATATTTTTGGATATATCGTTGGGTTTGTATCGAACAAACTCTATCGTTCACACTAGGGTTATTAAGTCACACCCTCTGAGGCTACTTGGACTCAAAAAAAAAAAAGTGATTTGAGTCCTTTTACTTATCTGTCAAGTCTGTTAAAAAAGATTTGAGGTAGTCCAAAACTAATTAAATGAGTCGACCAAACACCTAACTTGGTCTATCTTCTTCCCACCGTCCCTCCCTCCCTTCCTTCTTGCCATAATGACAAAAACAAACTTACAAAAAAAATCATTTTACCTTGTGAAGGAAGGAAATTTGAGTCATATAAATTTATACCTATAATTTTAAAGCTCCCAAATCCCTCCAAGAAAGAGTATTACTGTTAATATTTTTACCTAAATGCAAAAAGCCTGGATTTGGATATTGTGTCATGCATCTTTGTGAATAGAACTTTAATCTCTAACTCCAAATAGGTAAAATAGAATCTGCATTGTTCTTGAATACAAATAAAGTATTCAAGATTGCAAATAAATTAAATTTTTTATACCCTTCATTTGTCCCGGCCACGGACAATAAAATAGGATCACAATAACGTTGGCAAAAATAGTATTTGTCTAGTTCTGCTCCTATTTACTTGATAGAAAACTCCAGTTCTCTCAAATCCCTTCTAAATAATTCTGAAGTCAAGTCTTACCTTTGTTCTCAGAAACTATCAGATAGGGAATATTTTTATCCTCTCCCGCTTAGGCCTTGCTTCCTGAAGCAATGTCTGCTGTTAAGGATCCTGACATTAGAAACAAAGGTGTCATGATTTGCTCCTTGCTCTGTTTTATTGTTTCTCAATTTAAAATGTAGATAAATATGGTTTCCTGTTCAGACATTTGTCATCCATCTTCAAACAGTATTCTTTCTCTGGTCTTGAAGTAAACCTTTATGACATAGTCAACAAGTTAGGTTTATTGCCTTATGTTTTTTTCTATCTTAGTGTGATTTTAGTAAAGCAGCTCTTCTTTTTAAATTCTCAAATGTAATTTCCTCTCTCTTAGACACACAGTGTATTAGGCTGAGATCCAAGTACAGATGCTATTCTCACCTCCAACTGGTTCACTGCTTATCTTTCTCCAAATTTAGGTAAGTCCTGTGCTCTCAGAGGGCCCCAAGAGATCCTTCCTCTCACTGAGACTTTGAAAATGCCCAGAACTTGAATTAATACAACAAACGCTCAACTCCAACTTTAGTAGATTTGCCAACAGGTAGGTATGGGAGAGGGTGGAATAGAAGCTAGAGATCAAGTCTTTCACTTACTCTAAGTTTCTAAATTTCCAATTCCTGGAAAGAAGAAAGCTATTTTGATTCTTTCCCTATCTCCCTCCTTTCTGTCTTTCTAAGTGTCTGTGCTTCAGGGTATTGGCTTTTACGTACTTCCTCCAAAAAGTAGGGACTATTCCAAAACTAAACCTGATCGGGAGAAGAAGGTACTAAGTCACGATTAAAACTCTGAACCGGGATCCCTGGGTGGTGCAGGGGTTTGGCGCCTGCCTTTGGCCCAGGGCGCGATCCTGGAGACCCGGGATCGAATCCCACATCGGGCTCCCGGTGCATGGAGCCTGCTTCTCCCTCTGCCTGTGTCTCTGCCTCTCTCTCTCTCTCTCTGTGACTATCATAAATAAATAAAAATTAAAAAAAAAAAAAGAGTTTTAAAACTCTGAACCTAAGGGATGCCTGGGTGGCTCAGTGGTTGAGCATCTGCCTTCAGGTTGTGATCCCGGGATCCTAGGATCAAGTCCCATATTGGGCTATCTGGTGGAGGGGGCGGGGAGCCCGCTTCTCCCTCTGCCTGTGTCTCTTCCTCTCTCTCTTGTGTCTCTCATGAATAAATAAATAAAATCTTTAAAAACAAAGCCAAAAAACAAAAACTCTGAACCTGAGAAACAGAGAGGGTCTTCATAAATAACGTCTTCCTCCTCACTCCTTTGCCCTTCACAATGGGACTAACTTTCCTCTGAGAACTGTGAGCATCTGGCATGTTGCCCTCTTTGAAGTTAAAGTGAATCCTTAACTGTCAGATGCGGACTGGTGGGGCTTGAAGCTAGGTAAGATTTTGAAAAAATTAAATAGTGGGCACCTGGGTGGCTCAGTCAGTTAAGCATCTGCCTTTGGCTCAGGTCATGATCCCAGAGTCTCTGAATCAAGTCCCACACTGGGCTCCCTGCTCAGTGGGGAATCTGCTTTTCTCTGTCCCTACTCTTTCTCCTGTTCTCTCTCACTCTCTCTCAATTAAATAAATTAAAAATCTTTAAAAAAAAAAGTAATCTGTCACGTCTTCCTCACAGATTTTTGAATTATTTCTTTTTTGATGGTTTTCATTTCTCCCTAATCATATGTTTCTTTTGATCTACTTTGAGGAGTTTTTCTTCCTAAAATTTATTGATTAACTGTCAACAACCTCTCCTCAAATGAACCCACAGATCAAGTCTTGATTACCTTTAGCATCGCAAGCTTAGATAAAATGGTGGGAAGAGGATGTTGCCTAGAACCAAAGCTTTCTTTTTTTTTTTTTTTTTTTTTTTTAGAACCAAAGCTTTCAAAATGCTTCTTTGCACTACTCCAGCACCATTATGGAGCTATTTAAATGATGGAAGTTAGAAAGAAAGTTACTCATATGTCACTGAAATGCATACATTTTTCTTCTTTATTGTCAAGATACATTGCAAATGTTTTTAAATAAGTAAACATTAGAATTATAGAAATGTTTATACTTTTTTCATTCTTTTCTGTTTTCATCTTAGCAACCTAACAAGTGTGCACATTGACAGCATCCCTGCTTTTCTCTTAAGAGTCTCAAGAGACGATATTAGAGTCTGTCTAATCACACCTAAACAAGTGATAGATTAAAAGAAAATGTTATCCATTATTTGGATAGCTTGCTTACCCTTACCAAAATTAACCAATTAAATGTGTTTTAATGGGACAGAGAAAAGAGAGAGATGTAAGAGAGAAAAAGAGGCAAAGTTTAAAAAGTTAAGAGAGTAATAAAGGATTCGTTTTTCATTTCCTAATATTAGTATATATAGAGAGGCAATGTTGAATGTGTCAAAAGATCATTTCTTTGTAACATCTTTAAAATGCTAATCTAGAGCTAATCTAATGCATATTCTATTATTTCTATGTTCAGGAAGCAAAGGATATTCTCTCCACATTATGTGCTTTTGTCAATGTCATTAAAATTAGTCTCTTCCTATTCACCTAACAAGACTAATAATTTCAGGTAACTCAATAATAACTACTGTACCATATATTTAACTCTTGCATAAAAGACACACAGATTTTAAAGTACATGAGTAATAGTAACTGTTGTGGAGAAACCTGGCAGACATCACTTTAACCAAGTAATAAGTCATTTTAATCGCAAAGATTTCCAAAGGGGTGTGACAAGAGCACAAATGTTTGTGGTATTCTTTCTCAAACTCTATAACTTCAATCTATTCATGAGAAAACATTACGCAAACTCAAATTGAAGAACATTCTACAAGATGCTTGATCAATACTCCTCAATAGTATTGAGGTCCTGAAAGACAAAGAAAGGCCGAGAAATAGGCACAAATCAGAAGGGATTAAGGACATGTGATGCTTGAATGCAATGTGGTATATCCTAGGTATCGAGAAAAAGAACATTAGCAGAAGAACTGTGTAAAGTTGAATAAAGGCTACAGTTTGTTTAATAAAATCATAGCAACATTTATTTCTTGGCTTTGATAAATGAATTGAAGAAATACAAGAAGTTAACATTAGAGGAAACTGGGTGAAGGATATACAGAAACATTCTGTGTTATCTTTGCAACTCTTCCATAAAGCTAAAATTATTTTGAAGGAAAAGTTTATCTAAAAATGAACTTGTAACTCTGAGAGCTTATTTATAAATTTGTTAATTCAACATACTTAAATAAAATGGAGTGGTGCAAGAAGTTCCATTCTGGTATATAGCTACATCTATAGATCTTCATAACTATATCTATCTGCATCTAAATAGAGAGATAGGCACACATAAACATTCACACATGCACATAAACATACATACACATTAGTTTTCTCAGCAAGCATAAGATGACAGGGATGGGAAGTATGTTCTGCTTTAGTGTAGACAATAAGATGCACACAAACTGGAAAGTCTCGATGAAATCTGAGATTTCTGTTTAATACTCATGGTATTTCTTTCTTTCCTAAGCCCATTAGCTCACTTCTCCATAATGCATCAGTTCAGAGTGACATCCATAAAAGTGTTTCCTGCCAGTTTGTTCCTTCTAAAATTCTTACTCCTTTTCCCATCTGGCTTTGCAAATACATAAAATATCTATGTTGCATCACATTATTTAAAGCAGCCTCCAATGATATACATTGACTTCAAGCGTGGTTTAACCATTCCAACATCTGATGCAAATGGTTTCTTTAATATTCCTCAGATCAAGCCACCCAACTTTTGGTCTAACTGTTGTTTATCATCATCTGTGTAGCAGTCTGCTCTACTTTTCTTCCGTCTGTTCAGGCTTAGGCAAGCTTACTGTTGAGCAATTGCATTCCTTACTATTGCCAAAACAGGTTTTATTTTATGTAATTTTACACAGCCAAACTGCTCCCCTGACAGTAGCCACCCTGCTAGATCCAAGCTCATCAAGCTCACTAGTAATAGCAAAGGAGGAAATAGAGCCAAGAATCTTTTAAGTGTTGACATCAGAAAACAAAGAAGCAAACTTTCAGGGTACGGGTTTCTGCTTATTTACCATCCAGAACTGGATGATAAATTCAGAAAAAGTAGAGGGTACATCTGATCTTCCATGATATTTATTCAGTGAAATTTAAAATGCCATTAAGTATGTGATCTTGACCGTAAGTGCCATATTCCTAGCTAGCTATGCTTTGGGACTATGAAATTGTAACATTTTTTAGGACAAGATACAAATCTCTTGACGAATATTAAGTTGGGGTGTGTATGTGTGTGTGTTCCCCTTTTTGTGGACAGAGGATGGAAGTGATTGCTCACTTTTTGCATCATACTTTGCAGCTTTCAAAATAATTTGGTAATATGTATGTATGCATCCAAGGAATTCAGGAATAAAGTATTTACAGAATTTAGCAAATCACTAGCAGCTCTAAAAGAACATATTGATGTATGGATATTCTGTTATACTAATGATATTTAAGGGAATATTTTCTTCTCTGATATTGGGAAAGAAACTATGCATTATTCCTTTTTCTTTTAACAAGATTTGATAATAAGCATGAGACCAGATAAAAATATAATGTTGTCATAGTCATATGTAAAATATTATTCCTTTGTCCACATGACATCTAATAATAAGTATGCTGCAAATGTCATTTGTTTTGTATTTTGTCTTACATTTGTACTTAAATTCTCATATAAAATCATGAAATTCAATTCTTAAAATCTCATTAGATGTTGATGTAATAAAAATATAATTCAGAAAAATAAGTCAATGATAATATAAATTCCATCAAAATGAACACAAGATGGTTTATATGATTCAATAACTTTCTAAGACAGCACAGAAAGACATAATATTTCAATGGGCACAGATTCATACTCTTAGGGTAAATGCTCATGTGACTGGAAGGCAGTACAAGAAACATAGCAGGGATGTTCTTGTGAAAGATTATGTCCCAGAAGTATGTGCTCTTACCCAGTTGGCCTATTTTATCCAAAGGAAGTGAGCTAAAATAGGTATGGTGTATCCAACACATTATTCATTAACAGGGAGCACTTTCTCTCTATCTGTGTCAAAAGCAGAACCAAATGATCTGCCTACCATTTCTTGCTATGCCTTTACAAGGAAATAAAAGCAAAGTACTCATCAGTCCTGTAAAGAAATCATGTTAAGAGATTTTTTAAAAAGACATAATACAAAGTTATTGGGGAGCTGGTAATAAAATTAACTGTGTTGGCATTACATAAAAGAAGCTTAATATGGATAATTTTGTTATGCAGAGACCACATTGGACTAAGAAAGTGAATACTTCTATTACACTATTGGTCAATGCGACACAGATGCTAATGGTTTTGCTTAAAGCAAAATTTTAAGCTCACATTGTAGTAATAAAATGAGTATTTTATTATGCTGTTGATCAATATAACACAGATAGCTAGTGTCCACCAAAATAAAGAAGATTCAGTACTGTGAACCATTGACTCACCCAGGAACTACATTTCCCAGCTTCCTCTTGCAGCTAAGAGCCACCTGCTTAGTTCTCACTAGTAGATGTGAGCAAATATGTTTGTCCCCTTCATGCTAGAATCTTTTAAAAGAAAACATTAATTTTCCCCTATCTCTTTGTCTTTAACCTAAGTGCTCCCATGGGATGTCAAAATCACAAGATAGAAGGACTCTGGGTTCCAGAATTACCACATTTCTTACTTACCACAAGAAGTAAGAAACTTCCTGCTCACCAGGAAATTCATATAGAACTCTTAAGCTTGTAAGAAATAAATTTGCATCACACAAATAGTCTAAATTTAGGGGTTAGTTGATCAGCAACTAATGTTATCCTGTTTTACACAGTCAGATATTGGTCCATTAACACGTGAAGATAGACTGGTAGAAAGAACATCATCAATAATTACACCCTACAATGGCATCAGAGTAAGGGAGATACAACAAATAACAGCCTAGCTCTCTTACCAGAGTTTGATATTTTAAGCCTGATATTTGAAGTAGAAGAAAATTACTGGACCTGAAAAACACCTGAAAGGATGTTCTTTCTGAGACAGAAAAGATAACCAAACATGAAATTTTCAAAAGAAATGAATTAATTAAATTAAAAATAATGGCTTTTCACTCATTAGGAAAGTTTCTAAAGACAAAGACAACAAAGAAGAATTACAGAAGAAAAATCAAACGAACAGTGACTTGCTTATATGTTCATCCCTATAGATTTCTCTCACAACACACATATATTTCCAGGGCTCAGAAAGAGGTTTGCAGTGTAAAATGGCAGGGAATCATTCATATTTCTCTTAAACACTCTGAATCTTAGTCAAAGAGAGCTTTACTTCTCTGTCAAAATATCAGTTCATTAGTGAAGTGTTCCTAATTTCTCCATATGTTCCCTCTTTCTGTACACTTTGGGCTTCTTTGGCATCCACAGAACTTTGTTTAAGCCACTATTCAGCATTAATGAGTTTTGGGTGTGCTATTTTTCTAGGACTGCTCTCTTGCCCAGTAGTGATAGCATGAGGACAGGAGCCTTGTCTTATTTTTCTCTGTATACCCATGCACCATTTATTCAGCAAATATTTATGGAATATTTACATTGTAGCAGACTCTTTGCTAAGTATTAAAGACAGAATGGTGAGTAAGACCAACAAGGTCTCTGGCCTCCTGGTGAGTATATTCTATAAGAGATAAACAAAAACAAAATGAATGAAAGAAAGAAAGAGGAAAATAGAAGAGAGAAAGGAGGGAGGGCAGGAGGAAAGAAGGAAAGAAGGAAAAAAAAGAAAAGGAAAGGAAAGAAAGGAGGGAAGGAGGAAGAAAGGAAGACATTGAATTATTTCAAATTACAATAATTTCTATAGTAAAAAAGAGGCAGAAATATGGAATGATAGAGGATGATCTTCTTTAGGTAGAATGATGAAGGTAAATTTCTCTGAGAGGCCAATCAAAAGATGAGATTTGAAAAAAACAGAAATAGCTACCTATGCAAAAAGTATGTGTGCATTTGTGATGAGTGGGCATCTCAGCAGAACAAAGAGTATGTACAGATGCTCTGAATCAGGAAAGACTTGGAGTATTCATATGACAGACCAATGAGTATAAATGCGGGAGTAAAGAAAGCATGGTTTGGTATGAACTGGGGAGGTAGACAGTCTGGAAAACTTGGATTTTATTCTAAGTACAAGAAAAAAAAAATTGGTGTTATAAGCAAGAAAGTGACATTACCTAGCCTGAATTTTGAGAAGAGTACTTTTGTGCAGGGAATGGACTGGAATGAGGGAAGGATTTGGAGATCATTTAAATGATCCCAATGAAAGATGTTGAAGACTTAGACTCTGATGAAGGCAACAGAGATGGAGAGAAGGTTGTAGACCCATATGTATTTTAGCCTTTTACTTTAGATAATGTACTTAGAGCTTCAGTGTAAGTACTGACAGAGAAAGTAAGGCATCCAGGCTGACTCTCAAGCTTGAGAAACTGTCTAGAATGTGAAGATGGAGACTATGTATTGGGATGGTGGTAGAAAATGATGGATGGTTGGGAATGGTAGAGTGATGAGAAGTCAAGAGTTTCATCATAAGGATCTAACCAATATATGGGATCTACAAAAGCAGATGTCAAAAAATGCACTGGATAGTCTGGAACAAAGGAAATCTGAGTTAGGTAGAAATTCAGGGTGACCAGTATAGTAATTAAATCTATGAAAATTACTCAGGAATATATAAATATAAAGAGAATTGAATTCCATACCTTTCAGAGTGCTTCCTGTACATTCATTGAACAAGGAGAAGAATCCTGACCTAAGTGATATCTGTGTGGCTCAGTCAGCTGAATAACTGCCTTCCGCTTAGGTTATGATCCCAGGGTCCTAGAATTGAGCCCTGCATTGGGCTCCCTGCTCAGTGGAGAGCCTGCTTCTCCCTCTCCCTCTGCTGCTCCCCCGCCCTGTGCCCACTCTCTCTGTGTCAAATAAATAAATAAAATATTTTCTTTTTATTTATTTATTTATTTTTTAATTTTTTTTTATGATAGTCACAGAGAGAGAGAGAGAGAGAGAGGGGCAGAGACACAGGCAGAGGGAGAAGCAGGCTCCATGCACCGGAAGCCCGACGTGGGATTCGATCCCAGGTCTCCAGGATCATGCCCTGGGCCAAAGGCAGGCGCTAAACCACTGCGCCACCCAGGGATCCCAAAATCTTTTCTTTTTAAAAAAAGAATCTTGTGCAGCCCGGTGGCTCAGTGGCTTAACACCGCCTTCAGCCCAGGGTGTGATCCTGGAGGCCCGGGATCGAGTCCATGTGAGGCTCCCTGCATGGAGCCTGCTTTCTCCTTCTGCCTGTGTCTCTGCCTCTCTCTCTCTCTCTTTCTGTGCTTCTCATTAATAAATAAATAAAATCTTTAAAAAAATAAAAATGAAAAAATAAAAATAAAAAAGAATCTTGACCTAATTTCCAGTGTTCATGAATAGGTCACTGCCCCTACACACTGCCTGCTTTACCTACTCCCACCACTCTACTTTTTTAATGCCAATTGCTTGTTGCTACCTAACTGCCCAGATATTCCATCCATTCAGCTCAACTCTCTCATACCACATCCTAAGGAGACCCTGTAAAATAAGTAGCTTTATTCCCTAGTGCCAGAATTCCTATCCTTTTTTTTGATCTGTCATGATGATAGTGGGTTTTTTTACTCTGATAAGAACATAAACAAAAAAATATATATCCAGATGGTTCCCAAAACTAAGGGAGATGGTGAGATCCACTAACAAATATGTATAATGAAAGAAAAAAGAAAAAAATAACAACACAGTCTAGAATAGCCTGAGCAGTAGTATGTGTTTGGACATTTAGGGAAAAAAAATCTTTACAGGTCATAAACACGACTGAATATACCTCAAAAAATTCTGTACATTTCTAGAACGCCTAGATGGCTCAGTGGTTGAGCGTCTGCCTTTGGTTCAGGGCATGATCCTAGAGTCCTGGGATCGAGTCCCACATCGTGCTCCCTCTGGGGAGCCTGCTTCTCCCTCTGCCTATGCCTCTGCCTCTCTCTGTGTGTCTCTCATGAATAAATAAAATCTTTTTTAAAAATTCTGTACATTTCCAATTATGAGTAAGTCACTTTGTATATTCTTAAACAATTATGTGCTCCATTTCTTTTTTAATTAAAGATTTTCAGATCTTAAAGGTTAGACTCTACTTCCCAGTCAAACATACTATGTGTTTAAGAAAACAAAATATGATGCATGAGTTACTTAAAAGAACATATTATTCTTTACTGGCATTATAGTTCTTGTTAAAAACTTTGCTATAAGTGATATGAATTTTTGAACATTAGCTTTACCTCATTATCATAAAATCATGATCTTTTAAAGGAAATTGAGAGTACAATTAACCTTAAGAAAAAGATGTCATCATTTTCTGATTGATTATCTCCACTTTCAAGAGCCAGTCATCCAGAACCTGTGTTTCTAATAAAATATTTTTTTTCAGAAATGGGAACTGATCTATATTTTCTTGGCTTTCTGAATACAAAACAGACTTTTGTGGGATGCATGTCTAATGAGTCATCCTTGTTTTTCATGAAAAACATGATTTTCCAGCACTGTAGCATTTTGCTCTTTACTGATACATTTGCATAAAATGAATATATTACAACTTGGATGTTGTGATTTAGTTAATTATGACAGTCACACTGATGCCTTGGTGATTTAATGAATCTGGAATGAACCTGAGTTTTTTTAGGGGTCTTACCTCTGATATATTAAAAAAAATCCTTGTAAAGCAAAACTTTCTTAATTATATTTGATTATGTTAATAGTCTCTGAGTCTTAGAATGGACACATACTTACCATGGATAAGAAAAAAAGTACAAGGTCTCACTTCAGCAGTAAAGCTATCATGGAAAAATATAAAGCAGCACACAAAGGAATGATACAAACTAATGAAATGTACTGTTGTGTTACTCTTCCCACTGAATGTGGTTTAATACTTATTCATTGTTTTCACTTTAAACAAGCTTCAAATTAGTAGCCACCAATTCACAATTTCAGTGTTTTTATACCATGTATGTGCAGAGTAAGAAGTCCTGTCACTAACAGAATTGCTACAATTATCAATATGCTCAGAATATCTCCACAAGACGGCACTTGTCTCTGTGCTTATACTGATTCATTTATTCATCTCATTAACATTTCTTGAGTACCTACAATGTTCTAGGAACTTTCTCATGGATTTGGGACACAATATAGAATAAGGCAGTGAAAATACCTGCTCTTATACCTCCTCTAGTGGAGCAGACCCAAAAAAAAAAAAAAAAAAGGAACTCAATAAATTAGCTAATAATTACTTTTATAAATACCCTCAAGGAAATAACTTGAATTCTATGAAAGAGCATAATGGTAACCAATATCATCTCAGCAATCCCCTCAGTTTAACCAAATTTTAGACAGGTTTTTGCCTAACTATAGACCCTGAAATACTTTTTCTTAGACGATTTACTTTAGAAAACTTGTAATTGCAAATATCCCCCCCCCCCCCCCCCCCCCCCCCGCACACACCCTTTTGGATGTAAATCTTCTCTCAGTCCCTTACCAGTTTTACAGAGCAGCAATGTCTTTATCAAGGACCTAGGTCATCCCGTTGAAATACAATCATCCAGAAACAAAGATAGGACCCCTTTCTTCCAGTCTCTGGGGGAGAGTAGGAGCCTAACCACCAATTATTAAACACAGTTGGCCTAACTGGCAAGCTCATTGCTGATGTCTCCAGTAGTTTTCCATGACCTCACCCCAGCATTTATATATATTCTCCTGTTATTTGTTTCAGTGGGGTTGAGTTAAATCTCACTCCTTTGCTGCAATAGACTTGTGTGAGTCTCTCTTGCCTAACTTGTGATTGCAATTTTTCTCTGATAGTAAATGGAAACTCTATCATCTACTGGAGGTCGAGTGAAGGCAAAGCACCCCTAAAAAGATGGCATTTAAGCTCTGACTTAAGTAATGAAGGGCAGCAGCGATGTGTAGAACCGGGAAGAGCACTTCGGGCAGATGGAGCAAGGGTCATCAAAGTCCTAAAGCTGGAGTTTGTTATGTTCATAGAAGACTAACCAGGGTGATGATGACATGGGAGTAAAGAAAGAGTGGTATGAGACCGATGGGCAGGCAGGGGTCAGGTCATGCTGCACATTGTAACCCAAGGTTGAGAGTTTGTATTTTATTGCAGGAGGACTGCGAAACTACTGAAAAGTTTCAAGCACAGGAAAAATATGATCTGGTTTAGGTTAAAGAAAAAAAAAAAAAGCCCAGCAGTTCTAAGGAAGATAAACTGGATGGGGTTAAAAGTGGTTCACAGTTATGGAGTCAGCCTTTCAATCTTCACTTAGGAAAACATTTTTTCAAAGAATCCAGATCTAAGGAGTATAGATTAGGTGCCTGGGAGTTTAGAGAATTGGGAATAAATCTAAGATTGGAATTTCTCCCTGAAGAAAATTCACTTTGCATTTGGTCTTCTAAGATAAAACTACAGACAATGTAATTAAATTTAAAGTTTCTCTGAGTGTATTAAACCAAATACGATGATAAACTCCCTTATCTAAACATGTGTTAACTCAAATGACTCTCAGTGTTGATGGCATTCTGTTGGAGCATTTACGGACCTGACTGACTCACAAAATTGTACTTTGCCAGAGATTCAGAAATCCCTTTGTTTCCAATTTCCCTTTACCTTATCACTAACCGAGTGCCAACAAAAAATGAAGGAGAAGGCATTGTTAGCATGATAAATCTACATCAGTTACTCATGAATTTGAAAACTGTAGACAACCAACTAGCTGCAACTTAAACTGCCAAACCTATGATCCGTCTTGCCTCATGCCTCCTTTCATAGTCTCACTCAGAAGAATGTGCCTCTGTAACAATAACCTCCAAAATTTAAGCCTGTATTTCACCATCCTAATTTCTCTGGCTAGGCCCATAAGCCATAATTGCTTGTAGTAAGCATATAATGAATGTCAAATGATTAAATGAAGGAGTGAATGAGTAAAATAAACAATACCCTTCAGATATTGTGACTGAGAACATCCAGATCCTCTATAATTAGAAATTGTAAACCAACATACAAAATGAGGTTTCCCTCAGCCCAGTGCAGCCCAGCCCAAAAGATGTTTTAATTTATTAAATATTAAGTGTCCACTGCAGGATCAACAAATTTTTTCTCTAAAGGGCCAGACGGTAAATATTAGTCTTTGTGGACCATGTGATCTCTATTGCAATTACTCAACTCTGCCATAAGTGACAATATTCCAATAAAACTTTATTCACTGACATTGAAATCTAAACTGCATATGCCTTTCACATGCCATTAAATATGTCACATGTCTTCAATTGACTTTTTCCAGCCATTTAAAATTATGAAAACTATTCTTGGCTTGCAGGCTATACAAAGCAGGCGTCTGGGTAAATTTAGTGTGGGCCATAGTTTGCTGACCCCTGGTCTCTGGTGTATCTGGCATTGGAGAGACCAAGTTGAGGAAGATAGTTTTATAAAGGTATACATGCTGAGACTAGGTATTCACCAAATCCAATAAGCAAGCATTACATTTAGGTAGACCAGTCAGATGTAACTTCTAAAATTTTCCATTAAGTTCATTCTTGTCTAGCATGAGGTCACAAAATTATTGATAACTTACAACAAAAAGTTGGAGAATAATCATTTCAATGTATTCATGGGCCTAGTAAGGGGGAAACACCTTTATAAAAGGAATTCATTTTTTTTATATAAGAATAACATAGAGTGGGGTGCCTGGGTGACTCAGTCAGTGAAGTGTTACCTTTGGCTCAGGTCATGATCTCAGGGTTCTGGGATCAAGCCCCACACTGGGCTCCATGCTCAGTGGAGAGTCTGCTTCTCACTCCTCCCCTCTCTTTGCCCCTCTCCACCTGCTGGTGGATGGTCTCTCTCTCTCTCTCTCTCTCTAATAAATAAGTGAAATCTTAAAAAAAAATGATGTAGAGTAAAGCAAAAACAAGTCTCCAGGCAATTCCAGTTATCAATGAAACATTCTACCATCTATTCAACTCCTTTGGCTCTAGCATGATGCTCATAAGAGAACTTTGATTGCCAGTTGTTTCCCAGGTACTTTGCAAAGGTACTGCCCTAAGTAGCAGAAATAATTATTTCTATCACTGGAAATAAAGTTCCTCCCTATGAATTTATAAACTGCTAAGCTTAGATAGCTTCAATCAATTCCCAAGATACAAAAATAACTTTCTGAACATCGAATACAGAGAACCAGATTCTGGCCCCTTACTGAGCCCACCAAGGTAGTGATTTCCCTTGAGGCCCTGCCTACACAGCAAGCACACAGCTCTTAACTGCCAAGTTCTCAGTCAAGCATTATGTTTTTCTCCTGCAAAACTTTCTCTTGAACATTCTATGAATCTCTTTATTTTTCATTTTACTGTGACAATTTTAGTATGTTGTCTCTATAAGGACTCTTTTCAAACATAATCACAGTGCTATTGCTATGTTTAAAATAAATTAACTCGGGCGGCCCGGGTGGCTCAGCAGTTTAGCGCTGCCTTCAGCCCAGAGTGTGATCCTGGAGACCCTGGACTGAGTCCCACATCGGGCTCCCTGCATGGAGCCTGCTTCTCCCTCTGCCTGTGTCTCTGCCTCTCTCTCTCTATCTCTCTCTCTCCCTCTCTCTGTTTCTCATGAATAAATAAATAATTTTTAAAAAAAAATAAAATAAATAAAATAAAATAAAATAAATTAACTCCATATATCAATGAGTAGGTACTTAGTGTTTAATTATCAGTCTTGTATTTTAAATTTATAATTTTCTATTTTACTTAATGTATACAGTTCATTATTCTATATATGCACATATTTACAGAGAACAAATGATTATTCTCTATTGTAGAAAACGGAGTTTTAAAAAATTCAACCTAAATCTTGTCTTTCCAGCCTCAACAACAGCCTTACTCTGTAGTAAACAGACTCTTGGACTGAGAATCAAAAGATCAGGTTTGAAGTCTTTCACTGCCACTTAATATATGAGATTAAGATATCACAAAACTTCTCTGTGATACACTTCACCTGATGAAGAAATTGAGTAAGTAGATGCTCTCAAAAATCCCTTTCCATGCCAAAATTCATTCTATAAGAGCACTTTCTCTATGCCTTTTATGAATATTCAGATAGGTGATATTTTCAAGTCTAGGATTTAGTCTGCTGAAGAGTGACAAATTGTCTCATCAGTTTTGAAATGGAAAGAATCATGTTCATTTTGACAATTTAGGTAATTCACATAGACTACATATATTTTCTAATTTAATAGAGGAGTCCTACTCCTTTGTTTATATAGCATAAAAAGAGCTAATCTAACCAAAAACATCAATATTAATGGTTAAAATAATTGGATCTTTCCCTTAAAACTTAAGAGTTTCAACATGAGAAAACAAAAACAAAATTAGTGTTGGACAATAAGCATTTTTAAGTTCTCTTTCTTTGAACTTCAGTAAGCTAAATAAATAGCAGCCAATTGTATAAAACAAGAAAAAGATACATGATGCAGCATCACAACTAACTTCAGATTTTCTATATGTGTACTTAATACAGAAACTTCAAGTTTCTCTCTTATAGTTTAATAGATTTCTCTACCACCTTCTTCTTAGAAGGTAAAGAAAATTCCTTTTTAACTGTTAGATCAATTATAGCTCAAAGGCTTCAAGAAATCAATGTTCCAGTGATAATTAAAGGTTACAACTTAGAAGACTCACAATATAATAAGTTAAAATTCAATAATGAAGGCATAAGAAGTGGTCTAGATTATCAAAGCTAACATTTATAAATGTAACCAATAAAAGAACTCTTTCTAAACAGCTTCTTAAAACATTAAAAATGTTATTATGATTTAACATTGGATATAAAGCCTTTAAGTCTATTCTAATTACCGAGTCACACACTTGTTTAAAAAGTGATTTTAGCAAATTGTCCATGCCTATCTCTGTGTTTCATATAGAATTAAGAAAATAGAGGCAGCCGGGTGGCTCAGCAGTTTAGCGCTGCCTTCAGCCCAGGGCCTGATCCTGGAGACCTGGGATCGAGTCCCATGTCAGACTCCCTGCATGAAGCCTGCTTCTCCTTCTGCCTGTATCTCTACATCTCTCTCTCTCTCTCTCTCTTTCTCTCTCTGTGTGTCTCTCATGAATAAATAAATAAAATCTTTTAAAAAATAGAATTAATAGGCATCTGATCTTACTCCCTGTAAAGGCTGTATTTTTTTCTTCTTTTAACATAGTCCTTAAATTTAGAAAATAAGTGTTATAGAAACTTGACTAAAAAGTAACTTGGTCAATTTAGTATAACACAAACAAGACTAAGGAAAAATTTTATTTATATACATTATATTTGTGGGAAGGAATCCATGCCCTCCTACATTAAAGGAGGCTGAATGGTGGTAGACAGGCTATACTCCCCATCAGTCTAGACAAAAGCATCATCTTCAATGGCCTGCTACAACTACAACTGGGATAATCTCTGATACAAAAATGTAATGACCAGAGACAATTTAAGATTAGATCAGCAGAGCCAAACAAATGAAAGGGTTCAACAAATGAATAGCAAACTTATAATGCCAGTGTCATTATGTTGGCAAGGCAAGAATTTAGAGTAAAGTTATTTCATTTAATAGTTCAGCTTGTAAGCAAAAGCAAAAGAATGATGAAGTTCAAAAATGCCCTGAGACCGTCACTAAATTATCTCAACAGATGTTATAGTGTCAAACTTATGCACACCTTCTGCCTATTTCTATATTCTCTATCATATGATTCCAACTCTCATCACTTCTGTAAACCATAAGTGACAATAAAGAAATGGAAACCTAATCCAAAGGAAGCTATTATATGGGCTGATGGTGACTTACATCTTAAAACATATACCCTCATACGAAGAGCTGAGCTTAAAAAATTAAGTCTCTCAGTAATCAAAAAACTAGGACACTGAGGCAGTTAGCAGTAAGGGCATAAGCCAAAAGATTGCATCCAGTGATGCCATGCAGTAGACTATGCCTAGCAGTAGATTCTGCTCCAAATGAACTAGGATAATCCAGAGCCATAAGAAATACAGAGTTCTCTGAGGTCCATGTAGAATATAGTCCCTGGAGATGTTTCTGTTTCTGATGATTTTACTTAAACAGCTAGAGTAAGTGTCTGTTCCCAGCAACTATATAAAACTGACAAACACTCACCAAAACTGGTCTTCTCAAGGTTGCCATTATCTCCAGTTTGAAAAATCCAATCATCACTCTATTTTTCTTGATCCATCATCATTCAATAGGTTTGATCACTCCTTCCTCCTGCAAATATTTCCTTCACTTGTCTTTCAAAGACACTGAGTGTCGTCCTCCTTTCCTGTAAGTAGTTCCTTCTCAGTCTCCATTGCCAGTTTCTCTGGCTTTTCAACATGAAATGTCCAAGGTTGACTCCTACACCCACTGACCTGATGATGTCACCTAATGCCTTGGCTTTAAATACCATTTATTGGCTCACAACTTCCAAAATTATACCTTCTGTCCATTTCCCCTCAAACTCAAGCCCTTATTTCCAGCTACCTACTTGATACTTACAAATGTATATATCTAAAAAGCATTTCACACAATCCAAAATTGAACTCTCAAGTGTCCACCCAAAACATGCTGCACTGACACTCTTCCCGATCTAGTAAATGGCAGCTTCTTTCTTTCAGTTATTCACAACAAAAACTATGGCATCATTCTTGACTCCTCATATCCAGTCCCCAGGGAATTGTGACTTAACGCCTAACACATAACCAAAGTCTGATCACATCTCACTACATCCAAATGATCACTTTGATCCAACCATCAGCATCTCAGTGCATTAGCTTCTCAACTAGTCTCTATGCTTCAGCCATTGCCGCAACAATATATACTCAACACAGCAGCCAGGATATTCTTTTAAACAAAGTTTGGTCATATCATTTCTCTACTCTAAGCCCTCTAATGATCTCCTATCTTACTCAGAATAAAAGCCAAAGTTCTTATATAGTCCCAAGGCTCTGTACCTTCCAGTCCTTCCATTATTTATCTCCCTGGCTCACTCCTCTTAGCAAATCATCAAATCTTGGGGGAAGGTGTCTTGGGAGCTTCTGATATTGGCACTCACAAAACTCTTACTGAATGCCTTTTATGTGCTAAACATTGTGCTTCAATCCTAGTGAATGGAGGTAGAACATAAATGAGCTTGTGGGCTTCATTTATTTACTTTAGTCCTCTAAACACCTCGTTTTTGTTTTTTTGTTTTTTTTTTTGTTTTGTTTTCAAACTGAAGCAGCCTAGATCCTGCTCTAGGACTCCTTCTCCAGAGGTACCCCTTATCAGAAAGTTTTTCCAGGCATAGTCAAATGATAGAATAATGAAGAAAGAAACCCTATGAAAAAGAAGGATCCACAAGAGCCAATAACATCCAGGTTCCAGTGTCAGCTCCATCATAATTTCTTTCCAGCTTTTCAAAGTGAACAAATGGGAGTTTCCTGACACAGATTAGACCTCTATTTTTTTTAAGACATGAAGTAAGGAGGTATCTTATCAAGGTTTCCATTCTGGTTTTTAGAATAATTAATAATTAATAGTTTGGGTTTGAAATATTCAACTCCACAGTTTAATGAAGAAAGATGAATTATATTGACCATTTCCTACCAAAAATACAATTGTAAATGCAAGACATACATATTTTGTAGTAAACAGAACAGTAGATGTGCTTTCAGTAGAAAATGGTCTGCCACTTATGCAACATATAACCTCCTAAGCCTCCATTTCTTCCTTTACTTCAGAGGGACTATTCTGCCTTTGTACAAAATCCTCATTTGTCTACCACATGCATTCCTGTCCAAGTCTATTCACTGCTCTTCAGGAAAAATAATTTTAAAAGGCCAGCTAAAATAATCAAGGAGATGGATGCACTTCTGCATGCAAACAGACTAAAGTGATTAGGATTCTTGGGCCTAGAAATACAAAGGTTTAACAAATATATTAGTGTTATGAATAATTCATTTACCAAATCCCTAAGTCATCAGTAGTGATCACAGGAATTGAAAATAAGAGCTAAGTTTTAAATAGAAAATAGCCAACATCATTTTGTATGGTGTGGAGTATACTTTAAAAAATCATCACAATAAGAAACACAGACTGAGATTTTTCTGGTTGGTTGGTGGTTGTTTTTTTTAAATCTACATTAGTCTCCTATTGCTGTGTAACAAATTACCACAAACTTGTCAGCTTAAAACAATATCCATTTATTGTTCTCAGTTCTATGGGTCAGAAGTCTAGGAGCAGTTTGGCAGCACTTGCTGTTCAGGGTGTTAGCTAGGCGGTGATTTTATCAGACTCTGAAGAAGAATCTGCTTCCACACTTATTTTAGTTCTTCACAAGCGAAATTCCTCCCAATTATAAGGAGGCCTGAGGTCTCCATCTTCTTGCTGGTTGTAGTCTAGAAGCCACTTTCAGCTCTTAAGAGATCACCCATCATTCCTTTCCACATAGTCCCCTCCATCCTTACAGCCAACAAAAGAGAATCTCCCTTGCATCAAATTCCTCTGACACTTAAAATTTCTTTCCAAGAGCCCAGTTCTTTTTTAAGGGTTCATGTGGTCACACCCACTAATTATAATCTCCCAATCAAAAGAACATTTCAAGATTTGGGACTTTAATTACTTCTGCAAAATCGCTTACCAGCAGTACCTAGATTTGTGTTTAATTGAAAAACTGGAAGATGTATATATACCAGGGTACTGATAATCTTTAGGGTCATCTTAGAATTGTGCCTACTAAAAAATCCTAATGCACAAGTCCCATAAAGTTAAGATTTTGTAGAAGTTTCTAATCTTTGAGATTAATATAAAACAAAAACATTCTTTCTCAACATGGCCCTTTGTGCCTATGTTAAAAACAGAATTGAGGTTGGATAAAATTAAGTCTAAATCAGAATGGGAATCATTTTGATGTTCTAAAATTTTTAACTTTAATAACTTTTCTTCAGAATTTTTCTCATTTGCTCAATCAGATCACCAATAATTGATCTCTTTTCTATTTTTTTATCCTTAGTAATTAGTAAGGATAGTAATCAAACTTAACTGACAAAAATTAATATGGATAGACTATTACAAATAAGCATTGGAAAGGCACACTGTCAACCAAAATAAATGTGTGATGTCCACAAGAAGTTCACTAATGAATAAAAGAAGAAGAATATAATAGAAGAGAGATATACAAAGAAACGTACAGAAATCCTGCTATCAAATGTATCAAATGTAGGACTAAAAAACACTGCCTTGAGGCAACTCTACCCTGTAATAAGAAGACAGGGATGTCTGAGTGGCTCAGTGGTTGAGCGTCTGCCTTTGGCTCAGGGCTCCCCACAGGGAGCCTGCTTCTCCCTCTGCCTCTCTTACTCTCTGTGTGTCTTTTGTGAATAAATAAATAAAATCTTAAAAAAAAAAAAAAGAAGAAGAAGACAGCCTTTGTGGGTGACAGTCCTGTATCCTTTTCTGCTTATCTCATACTTAATCTCACTTGATAACTATATGACTTGGAGAAACTGTTCTGACTTCTTGAAGCCCTAGACTCCCCATCTTTAAAAATGAGATGAAAAATAGTTCTAACCTCCAGGTTAAATTGTGAGATTTAAATGAAATAATACACATATGGCACTTAATAGTGTACTTTTATACACAGTAGATAATATCTGTTTAATATTATTATCATTTATGTAAATTAAGGAAAGCTTCATGCAAAGTATGAAGTATGCTCTGTATATCCATAAGACTTCATATGAACTTGTGTCACAGCTCTTACCCCTCCTACTTCTTAAAATTTTCATTACTCTTGTCTGTCCCTCCTAACAAATTAGCCTTCTAAAAGAGAATCTGTGTACTTCCCCTCTGTCACTGTACCAAGTATGTGCTTAGTAAAATAAATATACATATATATTTTGGATAAAGGGATTGAATAAATCCTTACCAGTATTTTGAAAAATGGAAGCCATTAACTTTGGCAGAAGAAGGAAAAGAGCAATTATGGTAGCCAGTAAGCAAGATATAGCCAGAGATTAGAGGGAACAAGCACCTTGCTTGTAGGGAATACCAAGTCATCAATGAGGATAACTGATAGGTTACCCATTAGTTTTAGAGAGGAGTTTCAGCAACCAAGACTTGACAAATTTATAGAATAATATTAGGGAAATACCCAAATGTCAACTTTCTCATTTAAACAAAATAAATCAGATTAATTTTAATACTTTAGTTAGGTCTGATACATATGTATCCTTTTCTACCTGTATCAAATAGATTTGTTCCCTTTACTATCAAGTAACATCAAAGATGAATCAAGAGCTAAATTCTTCCATCTCTTCAATCTCCATCAACCTTTAAACTTCCACTAAAAACAAAAATATTCAGCACAGCTTAACCCAACAGGGAACCTATTCTTTTTACCTAACTTCAGATTGGCCAGTCAAAAATTAAATTAGCATGTCAATGATTTAACATATACCCTGCTATATCAAATATATAAAACCTTGACCTATCTTAACACATTTTGATTTCAGTTTTGATAGAAGTCAAACAAATTATTCTATAAGTTAATTTTTAAATATCTGCCTTGCAGATAAATTCTTACGTGTCCTGGTAAAGCAAAAATATGCTTCCAAATTTTAAATTCTTGAAGGTTGCTTTCTTTGATAAACTCTAGGTCACAGAGTATCATCTTGTCCCACATGTTCCCTTTTAATTAAATGTCCACAGTGCAAACTTCAAAAAGGACACTTGTTCCTAGAATAGGTTATGGTCTATAAGGCAAAGCAAAGCAAAAAGCAAGTGTGAATGATTCTTATGCAGAAGCACAGATATGCAAAAATAGTACTATGGTTGACCCGATTATTTTAAATTTAAGAGAAGAGGCCTGATGCTACCAATCTACCTTCCTAGAACTTTCACAAGGGAAAGAACATGGACCTTAGGGTCAGATGTTCATACAAATATTCGGACAGGAACCACTTTGCTTAAATTTCATCTGTAAAATGGAGATAAAATTTCTTATATATTAATATTGTGGGATCAAATGAAATAATATATGTAAAATTCTTACTGTAGCGTATGGCACAGTATAAATGCTAAACAAATAGTAAATGTCATTATTATGTCATCAAAGAAGAAAATGCCCTTAGCAAATTGACACATCAATTGTGATATTTTACGGAATAGCTAAATTTAACTGTACTGCTGTGTTATGACCAGTAGCCTAAGTTTTATATGCAGATCAGTTGCCATTTTTCCTGAGTTTGTGTTTTCACTCTTACGTGTACAAAGATATGATAATTTGTGGGCTAATAATTTATGCTGATAATTTGCTATAGACAGTAAAGTCAAGTCAATAATTCACTCAGGGAAAAGTAGGTCTATGAAGGTTGAAGGTGAAGAAGCTGCTTTAGTTACTTTTTCACTGCAGTGAATCTGATTCACTGATCATTCACTGAATGATTAACTCTGCAAAAAAGTTTTAACACCCTGTCCTTAATTCTGTCTCAATTTATAATTACAACATGTAATTCCCTGTATTAGTCTATTTCTGCCATGGCAAATTACTGAAACCAGGTGGCTTAAACAACACAAATTTATTATTTTGCAGTTCTGGAGGTCCAAAGCCTGCCATGAATCTCAGTGGGCTAATGTCGGGCTGTGAGCAGGGCTGGTTCTTTCTGTTCTGGTTACGATAATTTTGGAATTGTTTTCTTTATACAAGCAAATATCAACTAACAGAGGGTGGAGAAGTAGAGATGTTTGCTGAACTTTAGAAGGTATCAGACCTGGGCTAATCATTTACTAGGATGGTTGGGTAATTCTTTCATAGGTATAGGCAAAAGACTGTATCATTTCAATAGAATAAATTGATAAAAAAAAAATCTTTGTGCCTAAGAGTAACATACTTGAACTGTTTGAAAGTACTTGAACATTACTTTCAAAGTATAATCATTATTATGCTATGTTTCTCTTGATTTACAAAAAGAGGATTGTCAAATCCTTAACTTTGATGTTAGACTTTCTGTTCTCAACTAAAGCTGCATCGTTACATTTATTTGTGAATGCTTCATAATAAAGATATAAACATAAACGCAATCAAGCTTTTGCAGCAGAGTAATAGTAGGAACATAAAAGATTTAGAACAAAATCATATCTAGAACAGTTAGAAGAATTTGGAATATTAAATCAAGAAACAAAGCACTTGATAGGTCTAGAAAGGAAGGAAGAATGGAAACAAGTTTAAAAATGATTTAATATAAAGCTTCTAAGTGCTTAATATGAGCCTGGGATAGCACTGAGTTTGAGTACTATGATGATTAAGACTCATACTCTTCGCTTCTGTGAGAAACACACACACATAAACATATTTTAACATAATATATTAACAGATGTTTTCAAGCCATATTCATGATATTTATTTTGAAAGTTTGTATTCAGGTTGTCATGAAGATCTGAGATCCGTTAACATAGTGTCATTATAATTTCATGGTCTCTAACCTCAACAGCATTATGTCAGCTTGTTTTCCAGTTCTTTTCAAAGGCTAGTTCAAACCTACTCCCCATCCTCATCTCTAAAATGGGAATAATGGTAATTAAGCCATAGGATTGCTTTGAGGATTACCTGAATTAGTTCATGCAAAATTTTATAGCAAATAGCCTGAAATATACAGTTCAATAAATGTTTGATATCATTATTACTCTCAAACTTCTTATTCCTTGATCCATCCTCCTTCACCTTTTCTTAAAAACATATGACTCTGCTTCCAGCTTTACCATCTTAAAATTCCCCCCATATCTGACCACTGAACCAAAAAAGGAACTTGTATCTATCTCTCCTTTTCTTCCTTCCTTCCCACTAAAGTGAAAAAGAATTACCACCTCCACTTACTGAAAGGCTAATCCTTCCACGTTCTCCAGAGACTCTTCTCTTTTTCCTCCTCAGGAACTTAATCATCTTGCATACTTCCATCTTTCTTTCTCAATAATATTTGAACATGATTAAGTTCTACTCTTCTTCAAAAAGAAAAATCATTCCTTAATTCATATTCCTCTCACCTACTGCCTTTCTCTCTCCCCTCTCCTTCATACTCCAAATGCTCCAAAGCATGTTCTTTACTCCCTATCTCTACTTCCTCACCTCCCACAACCCATCACATTCTAGTTCCCACTCTTAGTAATTTCCACAAGAAATGCTTTACCAAACTTATTAATAATGTTCTCACTTATGAATGTAATAATTAGGTTTTAATTTTTGCCATACTTGATCTCTTGGTAGCAGTTGGCACAGTTAATTACTCCTTCCTTTTAAAAAGCCTCCCTCGGGAAGCCTGGGTGGCTCAGGCAGTTTAGCATCGCCTTCAGCTCAGGGCCTGATCCAGGAGACCTGGGATCAAGTCCTGCGTCAGGCTCCCTGCATGGAGCCTGGTTCTCCTTCTGCCTGTGTCTCTGTCTCTCCGTGTGTCTCTCATGAATAAGTAAATAAAAGCTCAAGAAATAAAAATGAAAAAAATAAAAAGCCTTCCTCTCTCACTTTATTCCAAAGCATCCTCCTAAACAGAGTTCCCTCCTGTTTCAGCAGGAGGAGAGCTTTTTCCTATTCTTCCTTTCCATGCTTTAGAGTGTCTTGCCTCTCAACTTTTCTCATTCTACTTATTCCCCCAGAAAATGTTCATTTTCCTATATCTTTAACTATTATCTATATGTGGATATTATCAGATCCGCAGTTAATGCCAAAAAAATTTCATGAACTCCAGACTCATATATCCCATTCTTACCTATTGGTCATGAACCTTTTAATATTCCATAGACACTTCAAAGTCAGCATGTCCAAATCTGAACTCATTATCCCCCTCCCCATAGCATATCTCTTCCTATTTTCCCTCAGTGAATATGATTATCATCTTCTCTGCTATTTAAACCTGGATATAATCTTGGGGGGGGGGGTTCACTGTGTGGTCTACCATCTTGGTCTATGTGAAAGGCAATTCTCTCCAGCTAGCTGCACAGTATGCATTTCTGCCTTCCACCTCCTCACACTACTGACTGTACTCTCCAGATATCTTATGTTTTCCTTGCATCCCACTACCACTCCTCTAAGATTAGTTCCCACTATTTCTTGGCTATATAACAATGAATCCTAACTGGCTACTTCTCCTCCTCTCATATCCAACTAGTTTTTTTTACCCACTGAAGTGAGTTTGAGCCTCCTAAAATATAAATATGAGAGGTACCTGGGTGGCTTAGTTGGTTAAATGTACGACTCTTGATCTCAGGTCTTGATCTCAGGGTCATGAATTCAAACCCCACGTGGGCTCCATACTAAGCATGGGAGCCTACTCTAAAAAAATGTTAATATGATGTTTTCTTCTTAATGCTATTCTTCTTTAATGATTCCTTATTTCCATGAAGATATATTTTGAAATCTGTCAAGACCTACCTATGCTGTTTGCTTCTCTAGCCCTCAACTCACATATCCAAACATGATTAACCATTGTCAGTTGACCATACTTTCTTTTCTCTGGACCCTTCAATATTCCATTCCCTCTGTCTGTAAGAATTATTCTCTTCTTTGCTTAGATATTACTGCCTTCAAAGAGTGTGAAACACATGACCTGTGATCATCCCTACATTACTCTTCTCAGACTCTGAGGAGAAGGAGCATGTCTGTCCTTTGCAATATTGTGCATAGCACAGCTCCTAGAATTTAATATGTATATAATATATGTAAAATAGGGACACCTGGGTGGCTCAGCAGTTGAGCATCTGCCTTCATCTCAGGGCATGATCCAGTTCCGGGGATCAAGTCACACATCAGGCTCTCTGCAAGGAGCCTGCTTCTCGCTGTGTCTTTGTCTTTGTCTCTCTTTCTGTGACTCTCATGAATAAATAAATAAAACCTTTAAATATATATACGTAAAATAAATAAATTAGTAAATACAAACAAAAAAATGAAACAAAAATTATAAATTTATATTATAACAAATATTCACTAACTTTATGAAGAGAATTGGATCCTCTTGGACAATTCAGCTATCCAAACCTGGAAGGAACTAACAAAATTCATTAATAAATGAATCAATAGGATGTAATTGATGAGTTCAACATTATAACTGCCATTGCATACCTGATGATATTACCTAAGGGCCTTGAGGGTGAAGAAAGGCCTTTCTATCCTATGAATTGATTTTTCTTAGTTAAAAATGTTTTTCTTTTTTTTTTTTTTTTTACAAGATTTTATTTATTTATTCATGAGAGACATAGAGAGACAGAGAGAGGGGCAGAGACACAGGTAGAGGGAGAAGCAGGCTCCATGCCAGGAGCCTGACACGGTACTCGATCCTGTGACTCTAGGATCATGCCCTGGACCAAAAGCAGGCGCCAAACCGCTGAGCCACCCAGGGATCCCTAAAAATGTTTTTCTTTGTATTATGTTCTTATAAAATGAAACATTTGTTAGATGAATGAATGTGTTTCAAAGTTTTACAACCTGTCTTTAGTTATAAATTATATGTATTTATACAACTGTAAATTTCCAGAGGGTAATAGAAAATCTTGAGCTGGCCCTGTTTAGTCATGAAAATTATAAGTACAGTAGGCATATTAATGCAGAAAATATTTTTACTGCATTTAAAACTGTCCCTAGAAACACAATTATAAATGAAGCTGTCTGAGTTCTAAGTTCTAAACCAAGAAAATAAAATTTCTAAAACTTTTTTGCAAAGTGGAGATAAAAGTTGGAGTAGTCTTTGTCCATTTTGATAATCAAAATGGCTCTATTTCTTCCTAATACTTATATTAAAAACTCAGATTATTTTCATAAAGAAAACAATTACATAAGTAGAAATTAGACTTGGTAGCAACAAGCAGCCCAGGGTCTAAAGGAATCTAAAAGAACAGATTTTATGCATGTTTAGCAGCAATTACTCTAATTGATAGTGTATGATTTTAAAAGCACTTTTGCAATTTTTCCTCTATATAATATTTTGTTGAAAAATTACTTATGTTAATATATTCAGAAAATATACAAGTTAACAATTTACTTGCAAGGATAAAAAAAAGTAGACACCTAAGGAAAACAATATTTTCAAACATAAAACACTATCTTCTATTTTCAAGAAAACAGTGCTTACCCTATCATTGCATAACACATTGACTATTCTTTCCAGCATAGATGTCTTATATCTAAACAACCAACTTGTACATTTTTATTTAACAGTCAAAACAATATGCCTTTAGAAACTCCACAAATTAAAGTAAATGGAATCGTTACCAAAATGGAGAGAATTTTTCACTGGCCTCAATTTTTGTTCAATGAAAATAAACAAATTTTGCTTTCAGAGAGGCAGTATCTTTGGGGGGAATCAGACAGCTGTGGGTTTAAATCATAGCCATTACCCTCTTACTGACTCTGCAGGCAGAAATTTTAAGTCTCATCCTGCCAGAGAGTAGGCCTAGAGGTCCCTAGCAAAGAGATGCTGGTGTTTACTTCTTCTGGATGTTGATAAGCTAGACAAGCAAGACAAACCATGAATACAGACTCTGAAGGTTGTTTAGGGGGTAAAGTCACCAATCAGAGAAAAGTAAATGTATCAGAGAACCCGACAAAATGTTGGAAGAAAAACTTCTAAATTTTAGCTATGCCAATACAGATACAGAGCAGACTGTGGAAGGCTGTTTGTTCATAGGGGTGAAGGCTGCAGAAAATGAAGAGAAGAGTTGATACTGAAAGTTCATGATCGACTAGAAGTAGGTATACAATGATAACTAAGTCATTGCTGACTTAAACAACATGGGTTACAAGGTCACAAAGGGATAGGGAAAAATGAAAGGGAAACAAATGGAACAAGGAAGAGAAGTGAGTTTAGTTGTATATATCCTCTAAGATATACAGGTATATTCCTAGTGGACAATAATATTTTAGGGATGGTAAGAGCAACAGAAACTTAAAGTGCTGACAGAGGTAAGATATGCATGCTAAATCTCGGCAGAGAAACCACATAACAAGTTTGTCACTAATAGGTGGAATCTAAAAAATCTGGATTCAGACTGACGGTTATGAGAAGCTGAGGGTAAGGGAATTAGAGAGATCCTGAAGGGTACAAACTTGCAACTGAAAGGTGAATTAAGTTTGGAGATCTAATGCGAGGCACAGTGATTATAGTCAACAATACTGTATATATTAATATACTTTTAAGTATATTAATATACTTTGAGAGACTAGATCTTAAATGTTCTCACCACAATTAGCTAACACTATGGTGATAGCTAATTATATTACAATATATAAATGTATCAAATCATGTTATAAACCTTAAACTTACACAAAGTTATATGTCAATTATATGTTGATTTAAAAAATGTCCAATGTAGCAGAGAGAATTGGCAGATTTCAGATTATAAAACACCATCTAATTTGACAGAGGCTGATCTCTGGGGACTTGTGAGAGCAATGACAGGACAGTGATGGAGGCAATCAATCATACTGTGGTAAGGAGCAAAGGAAATGTGAGATAATAGAGGCAAAGGACGGATATGGAGGGCCCATTAAGATGGTTGGTAGAAAAGAAAAACAAGTAGTTGCCTTCGTAGCTTGAGATACAGACAAAATTAGAAACATATTTTTGAAGTTTGCCAAAAAGTCTTGAGCAGTTTTTAAAACTGAAATCTTTTTTAAAAAAGTAAATTTAAGGTGTAAGAATATGATGAGAAAGTCTCAGAGAACTGTGGAGATTGGTAACAAGAACCCAATAGATGAAGTCAAAACAGAATAAAAATAGGAGAAATTCCTGACCTCAGACAAGATATAAAAATGTAAATAAGTTTGTAGGATCAGCCTCTTATTCTTTGGAATGATTCATCAGTAATAAAAAATGCCTACAATGTTGAATTTATTTAACTCTTTCATTTATGCTTTTAGTAACTAAATTTTACTTAGGACATACTCAGTTTAAACTCAGTAAAAATATTAATAGATTTGAAATTTTATAATGCTGTCATAAGGTTAGTCTTCCAAGATAAATAATCTTCTTGGAATCTGTTGTCATTTTTATCTCAACAGTTCAAGGCTCTTATATTATTTTACCAACTATCTCTTATATATAGCATTTTTTCCCTACTAATATAATAAGACTTTAAAAATAGAGGAAAAATAGCTTCATTTCCATGAAAATTGCAAAACCAATTTCCTCTTTACTTATGATCATTAAAATTTTTCACTCTATTTCTTAAATTAATATTTCTCCTAATAAAAATAGAGACTGTGAGCAAGACTTTATTATACAGTGTAAATATCAGGAAAACAACCTAAGGCTGAACTCTGTTCACTGCTATGTAAATTTATTCAGCTTTGGATAATTAGCAGATGGTTTTTCTACATTCAGTGTTTATTATTCTGTAATCTTTGCTAAAATGAGTAAGTATTTTATATGCTAGCCCATCTAGAAATATAACCAAAATGTAAAAGTTCACTCAATTTATAGTCTAATTAAAATTCCTTATTAACACTTTATCATTTTTAAAAGAAAATGAGCATTTTGAAATATAAAGAGTTTAAGATTAGCATGTTTTTCCAATCTGTTTTTGCACATGTTTGTTTCATAGGTAACATACGTTTTCTATAATCATCAACAGATTATAGAAAATATTTCTAAAGTTCCAATTTACTGGGCAATTTTTACTTATTAACTCCTCTACTCCTCACAACAACCCTCTGAGGGAGAACCTGTTACTATCTTCATTTTTTAGATGAAAAAGTAAGAAAAGAGGTTAAGTAATTTTCCCAAAGTCATAAGCTACTGGATGACAGAGGAAGGATCCAAACCCAGACTGTGTAGCTCCCAAATCTGGCACTGTGAATACTGTACTATTTTGTTTTTACTGGTTTTGACTATGAGTTAAATACTTGCCTTGGGTTATTCTCAAGTGACATCAAAAACAATTTATTAAAAATATACATTCAAATAACTAAACAATCTTGTCTACATAATTTCAAAAAGGATGTTTGAATGGAGTGAAATTATTGCTTATACTGAAATTGTGTAGACAAGACCTTTCCTAGGCACAAATAGACACTCACTGGAGGAAAGCTTCTCATTTCTGTAAGCAACTATTCAGAGATTTGAATTCATATTCCTGCAAAGGTTGCATTAACTCCTTCAAGACCTAAGTATTATTATTTAATATGTGAATATATTGGAGAAGTAATTCACCTTATCTCTCTTTAGGAATATTTGAAAAAAAATCCAATATTTAATTTAATGTGTATCTATACCATATTAATCTCTTTCTGAGAAGTTGGTGAAATTCTCAAATACTATCAACTTTCAATAGCAGATTTTTTTCATGTACCCAAAGAAAGATCCCAGCTCATTACTGTCCTGGTAACCATGGACCCCAAACCATGGGGGTCTATTCATGAATAGAAAGGCATCTGTGTTGTATTCCTTGACTAGCCAGGATAGAGCTAAGCTCTTTTTAAAAGGTAGCCCTCTTGTACATATGGTTGGAGGGACAAGAACAACCAATTTTTTTAGTTCTCCAGCCAAACAGACTTAACCTGAGCCTCCATTAGTCTTGCATGTATGCTTTATTATTCAATTTTCCAAGAGCTCTGAACAAAACCATTTCCTTGTAATCTTTACTCTGACTTTTTAAGAAACATAGAAAGAGCTGTGATGTGTCAGAAGCTCTAAACCGTTTGACTGAATTTCCCAGGCTTTTTCTCTTTACCGGTTATACTCTAACATTAACAGCAGTATTGTAACTTCAACTAATACTATCTAATATAGACAAAAATATTATTTTAATCCATGAACTTCCTATAGTAATTTTCTCTTCCTTTGGGAGAAAACATAATTTTCATCAAAGGGAAAACCTCTATATGCTCCTTCTGTTTGCAGAGAGGAGTCAAAAAAAGAGAATGGTGAGATTCAGGGCTAAAAGGCCATTGTTTAATAAAGCATTTCACTAACTTTTTAGATATAAAAGAGAAGTCCAAAACTGATCTTGGAGACTAAGTCAGAGGACTTTGAGTTACTCTGATGATAATTAATGAGGCTAGAGGCAAAGCTAGCAAAAATGACTAAAACACTTCTTTTGAGAACAGAAATGCCTTGTATTCAGTTACAAGTCCCCCACCCTATGGTTTAAAAGTATTTTCATTGCTCCAAAACACCAAGGTTTACTCTATATAATCTGAAAACTTGATCTAGTGAGAATGTGAGAATGTGTGTATTTGATTTACGAAAAGGCATGGAGATCTTGCTGGGCATGTCATGAAACAGAAAAAGGAAAGCATATGTGAGATTTCAAAGTGATCCAGAAAGAGACCAATTCACCAGTAAAGAAGAGCTTGCAACCCAAGATGTCTAGGAAAAATGTTTACAGTACCTTGGGATTCGGCTACATTTCCTTTGGATTTTAGGGGCCAGGTTCCCCTGGCAATCATCTGAGTAAGCTCTTAAAGCTTAGTGTCTGTAGCATTACTGTTTCACTGGCTACAAATCTGAACTATACAAATACCTATGTACCCAATATCAGGATGACAAGAAGATATTTTACTTATATTCATCAAATCTGATTATGTTCTTAAAAGAAAATGCATTAATATTATGAATAAAAAATTAAGTCATGCTAAATTTATTTTTAAATTTGTCCCTCTAGCTTCTAATATCATTTTTTTTTCATATAGAGTTTTAGAAATCAGAAACAAATGATCAATGCCAAATTATATAATTTTAGTGATTATAATTATTTTAGACAAATTAAACATGCTCACTCTCAAGCTTTGTCTTAATTCAATTTATGAACCTTTAATTGAAAAATAAACTGAGGGATCTATATCAATAATCCCATACTCTAGTTTTATATTCCTTCTTTTCTTTTCAGAAATATTAACTCCCTATCATGTGTCTGGAACATTATAGAACAATGGAAAATAGATTCAGAATGGGGCATAACTGTATTTAATCAAGAGAAGGCTTACCTCCTCAGACCATTTAACCTAACTAACTCAAGCAAAGTGGACATCACATCCTCTACACATCAATCTTATGTTGTTTTCACTGCACTTACATTATCCTCTATTTCTATAAAAATCTCTCTCAAAAGAGTAGATCAAGTATCTGAAATTCTATCTTTTCCCTCCTTTGTTCAAAAATTATAATGAAGAACTCTAACTGGTGCATTTATATCTAGTCTTTTAGAATGAGTGCCCCTTTAATGGCATTGCCTTCATAGGGATGGGATGGAGTGTTCAAATTTGGTTCAAATCACTGAAGTATTTTAGTTTATTTCTTTCTAGTATCATTTCAAAACTGAACAGTGACAAGAGAATATTCACTCCACATTTCATAGGAAAGATATATATATATATATATATATATATATATATATATATATATATATATATATGGACTATATTCCTTCTAGACAAAGGACAAAAGCAAAACTCATTAATCCTGTTCTGTGGAACAGTTACTAGAAGTACTACAATGAATTGCCATAGTGGCAGAGAAATATTCAAGATTTTTTGAACATACTGATTCCAAGATATAGCCGAATCATCTCTAAAACATTATTTAGGATATTTTCAGAGAACTAGATGTGTTTTCTTGTTCATATTATTACCTGAGGCAAGTGCTTTCTTAGTGGTCAATCTGGAGAATATAGTTCTGCCATGTAAGTGGGATGATCATCTTCACAGGTCTCTAAAAAGCAACTTCTTACAAATCCCCAATCACATACATTTTATCTCCATAAGGAAATTACATATCCAGTACAAATGCCCTTTGCCTCTAGTCATTGTTAAAAGAAGTGACAAACCATTCTCCTTCTGATTTATATGGCCTGGGAGAAATCATAATTATGTTTCTTCTCTAGTTTAACTCATCAAGATTGATTTAAGTAAAAGTGTCTTTGCTGAAACTGATGGCTACAATGATCTCACTGAAAGAAAAAAATTACAGTAATAGTGATGATAATTTAAAAGAGAAATTTCTCTCTTAGATTTAGTGTTTTTAGCCTTTATAAACACACATTTTAAAATGACCATTGTGACAGACAAAATAATGGCCCACAAAGATGTCTACTTACTAATCCCTGGAACCTGTGGCTATGTGACCTGACATGGCAAAAGCAACTTTGCAAATGTAATTAAAGACCTTGATATGAGGGGGTTATCCTGGATTATCTCAATCACAAAGATTCTTATAAGAGGGAGGCAGAAGGATATGTCACAGAGGATGAGACAATAGAATCAGAGCTTAGAGTAATGTGAGTCCATGCCAACAAATGCAGGCAGCAAGGACACAGATTCTCCCTTAGAGCCTCTGGAAGAAACATAGTTCTGCCAATCCACTTCAGAATACTGACCTCCAGAAATATAAGACTATAAGTGGGTGCTCCTGTAAGCCATTAAATTTACAGTAATTTGTTACAGCAGCCAAAAGAAACTTATACAACCATATCCAACATTTTAAAATAAAAGAATGAATTCTGCTGTTACATTTCTAGGAAAATATTATAGTTTAATATTTGTGACAAAATACCTAGAGGTATCATCTAGATAAAGAAATTGGTTTTATCTAACTTAATTTAATAAATGCTCAAACCATCTGTGTCAATCATTTAATAAAAGTTCAATCTGTACCATAAATAAAAGTGCAATCCATTTTAAAGAAGAAATAGAAGACTAAGATATTTTCCAGCCTTTAAAAAGTAAACTTTCCAATGGCCTATTCCCCTCTCCCCCTCTAATAGTAATAAAAGTTTTTCCTTTAAAATTAGGATAAAATTTCTTGCTCCATTGGGGAAAAATAAAAGCATCTATATATTACCACTTACTTCTTTAGAATAAGTGTAAAAGCATTTCATGAGCAGAGTAAATGCATAAATATGTCTTGACAAAAGAAACCGAGATCGGTAGTCCTTCAAAGAAACCTGCATTCATTTTGGTGGCAGTAAAATATTGCGTACCCTCTCAAAAGCTGAGATCACAATGTCTGAAATATGTATGTGAAAGCCCTTTGAACATGCATCGCATGAAAGGGATCACAGACACAAGAACAGACAGCATTCAATTCTGAGCTTTGTCAATGAAAAAGAGATTTAAAAATTTTTAATGTATAGGGACATTTTTCAGAGCAGCAATGCAAAATGTTAGAATGCTGATGCATTTGAACAAAGATGAGATAATTCATTGTCATTGGTAAGTGAAATAAAAAGTACTGTATGAAGAGAAGCAAATGTGTTCCTCAAAGTGAGTAATAACTCTAAAACTGCATAGATAAATTAGTAATCATGACCAGAACTAACTGCAGGGACTGGATAGAAAACTGGTAATATTTTAAAGTCCTGCTGCCTTTTTCTGATTGGTGTTTTTCCCCCTATTTTAGGTACATAAATATACTCAAGTTTTATAATGTCACTGTCATTTCTTTTGTAGTAGACTTACTATTATCCTACAAAGAAATGCCCTTATGTTTCTGCAAGACAATAACCTCTCTTAACTAAAGGAAAAGTTGATCTTTAAAATCCTTTCTGGGATTGCTATTCTAAGGAACCAGTTAAGCAAAGAACATCTCAATTGAACTACATTGTCCTGGTGAAAAAAATACAGTTTGGGAGTGAGAGTTCAAAACAGGCTTAGCATGTTCTTTTTCAAGTACTTACCGTGGAAAATAATCCTTTCTTTGTCCCTAGTCCTTACTAGAAGTAAATATAGAGATAATATAAATAAATAGATAAGTATAGAGATAACAAAGACATTTAGGGACACCTGGGTGGCTCAAGTGGTTGAGCATCTGCCTTTGGCTCAGGGTGACCCCGTAGTCCCGGAATTGAGTCCCACATCGTGCTCCCTGTGGGGAGCCTGCTTCTCCCTCTGCCTATGTCTCTGCCTCTCTCTCTGGGTCTCTCGTGAATAAATAAATTTAAAAAAAATTTTAATGATATTTAGAATAAATGTGGTATTTACATGGAAACCAATTTCAGAGAGAAGGAGGAAAAAATCCGAAATCTTAAATCAGAATATTACCATTAGATCAACTGTTTGCAACCCTGACAAAATTATAAATCAATTACTTGGCATTCTCTCAATTTACCCCTGATGAGCATATGCATATAAAATACTGGAGAGTCAACCAAGCTACCAAAGATAATTGTTCACAAAGTATTTTTACTGCATTATTTCAACTGATTTTCATAACCACCTTCATAAACATATATTACTAAAACTAAATAAACTGAATAAGAACCCAAAAGACCTAATTCAAAGTCACATATCCAGTAACTGTAATGATCTAGAGGGAAATCCATCCATATATTTGGACTCCAGGACCAGTTTTCAAGTTTCAATTATTTATCCATTGTACTAGTAGGTTGTTTTAACATAACTTGTGCTGCCAAACTGAAATGCCAAAAATAACCACCTGATTCTAAATTACAGAATATTGTGAGGAAAATTAAACAAAAAGCATGAAAATGTATTAAATATTGCAGTGCTTAACAGAGTAGCCCAACTGTTAGATGGATTCAAGGTCATCAGAAGCAGAAAATTAGATTGAATAATAATGACAGGTTGCTTTTTCACAGGTGACCTGAGAACAATGCTATATTCTGATATCATAAATAGTTCTGCAGTATAATAGCCATAAGCCTCATCCATGACATTGATAATGACATTGGAAAGTGATAGACAAAAAAGTTTATTTTATGGAAGGACATATTCTATTAAGTTGGCTTTATGCTCTGTTATTAATATTTCATCAGAAGGTAGGATGGATCAATTGTGGAAAATTTTGCCGTGAGCCAATGCCAAACCCGCCAGGTAATGTTTAGTGATCAGGGAGCTACACAGAGGGAATAGAAACTATGACTGGGGTGGAAGCAGAACTAGAACCTTTAAAAATACAGTTCCTTAATCTATTTTGTCTCTATTCATTGTCAGGATCAATAAAAATGAATGTCACAATCAGTTTGACTCAACTAGTTTTAAAATAAACACTCAATTCTAAAAATACTTACAGAAGAAGTCTGCCAGCTATAAAGGAGAGAAAGAGAAAGGAATTAAAAGGATCATTTGATAGAAAAGCATTGCAATAATTATCACAATGCATATCATTATCTTTTTTCATTACTAATCACTGTTCATTTTGGCTGGTTCACTTAACTGGCTATTTTCAATCACTACATTTTTTCAAATTTAATTTAACTAAATGTAGTGATGTCAATTATAAGCAGTGAATCAGGGAGAAACTAATGATTATAGATAATGCAATTGTCCTGGTTAGTTGCTCTAGGAGAATGTGCTAAAGCTTTATGAAGAGGAAAGCACAAAGTCAAAAGGCAGTGAACATGAGTACAGTAATATCATGTCTTCTTTCAAGTCTCATGTTTTAACACTGATTAAGTACCCAGAATATACTAGGTGGTCGGACTTTCACCGTTTTTACCAGTAAGGGTATTAAATAAGGGCCATAAAGTTCTAAGTTACAGATAGCTATGATCCTCAGCTTTCGTTTCTAAAAGTAAAAGTAGTTATAAATGTCTGTTGGCTATGGTATTATGCTAATCATCATTAGCATTAGGGCATAGTTACCATTAACATAAGGGTATTACATTAGTTAAAATTCATGTAAGATAATACCAATTAATAAAGGAGTCTGGTATAGTATTAAGCTGAATTTTTCCAGTCAAAAAAAGAATTCAGGCACTAATCTTAGTCACCATAAGGATTTTCTATTCTTCTACTTCTGTAACTTGCATCAAATCTGAGTGCAATCATTGGATAAAAGGGGGAATCCCTGTTTCCTGGCATTCCCCTAACATTTTGCCAAAGCTAGAAATGAAATTGGCTAAGAGTCCTCTGAAAGTTAGGTTCATGCATATATGTTGGCCCCAGTAAAGGCCCCTTAGTTTAGGTCATTAATGTTATGTACTTTATATACACAGCTGCAGCTCTGATGATATATCAGCAGGGCATGCTCTCAGAATTGATTTTCTAGTAGAGGCAATAGATTTGTATTAACCCCGACTATTTTCTCTCCCAAGCAAGACAGCTGACCAGGGTTGGAAATGCAAATTGTGATTCATATCAAGCCAGCAAATATGTTTTGACTCAACTGCCAACTGAAATGTCTCAATATTCAAGCCCGGTTGGAAAACGCTCCGTAACTGATAATCATTGTCTATCAGAAGCTCAGGAGGGGACAGTAATTGCAAATGCACAGCACAACTTATTTATCATTCCTACCTAGAACCTAAATTGTTAAGCTAATCTTATTTTTATATTGTTTCAATCATTTGAACCTACTAGTAATTCATGAAATAACCAACTACTGACAAAATGGATCTCTGAAAACACTGAAAAACAAACCAGAGTATTTTTGAGATGTTGATTTAACATTCCCTCCCAACACAACCTCTAAGACCTCTTATAGATATAGAATCTTAATTTTTTTCTTAGAAATACCGGAGAACAGTTAAATTTGATCAAATTAAAAGAACAATCAAATTTAGTCCTAAACATAACAATACTAGCATCACTAAATAAATCTTTACATCTCTCTGTATGTGTGTTTCTTTGAAGTTCAAATTATCACAAGGAGCATACCTCACAAAGTATTATAATTCCATACTAGATAATGATTTAGAATTCTTAGGGGTAAAAAGCTATCAGTACTATTACTATGCCTTTGCCTTTAAAAAGTATACAACTTGAAATGGAGAAATATGTCTGCCATCTAAGGATAGTTTTCCAAATAAAAAATTATTTCTGTGCCAAAATATAGCTAACAAAAATAATTTTACATGCCTATTTTAATTTAAATTTGGGAAAGGGAATAGAAAATGGTGTTTCATTTAAAAATAAGTGAGACTATTGGGGATTTAAAGCTTTCTCTCCCTCCTTACTTTGTTGCAATCCATATAAGGAGTTGCTCTGTGTTTTATTTTTTTAATGATTCATTTTTTTCAGCCTCCACAGCCCCATAAAGTTGCTCAAGGCAAACAAGATGTTTGTATATCCAAACAAATCTCATTCTCAGATTTCACCTCAAGGCTATCATATTTAAAATCTGCAATAAGAAGACCTAAAGAATTTGCTAGTACCACAGTTCATTTACATGAATAATTACATCAAAAATAAAACCTAAAATTTTGTCTCATGTCTCCGAAGACAAGAAAGCAATAAAAGCACATTACTTAAGTAAAAAATATGCAAATAATGCTAATTGCATTAGGGTTCCTTTTTTCTTCATTTTCTATTTCTTAATGTGGCTATATTGTCCTTACAATGAAAATATTATGTCATTGTTTCTAAAAATGAGTCTTAAAAATCTGTTACTTGATATGGCTTTACTCTTTTTAAATCATGCTCTCAAGAAGATAAGCTAGCCCTAGCCTGTTACTCCCAAACTGAGGCATCTAAAACACTTTAAAAGAATTTGAAGGAGGAGGAGAACATGTCAAAACTCAGCTGATAAATCAGAAATGTCCATTAGAAGTGGCAAAATTAGTCCCTTCTTAAGGACCATTCATCTTACAATTTTTTACTAAATATATCTTATAATTTCATAACAAGAAAGTTACATCTTAAAGTTGAATCATGACAACTTTTTTCTTTGTGTCAATCCTATGATGAATTAACATAAAATGAATTTTCCAAGAATTTGTTTAGGTATATATTTTTTCAGCTCTCTGGTGGTATACACACATCCCAAGCAATATGGCAAACTTCCCAGTTTGGGTATTTTTGAAATTGGCTTCTGGAAATTGATGATTTCCTAAATGATGTCAGCTATGATGAGCTTTAATAAAAGGCCTGGGGACGCCTGGGTGGCTCAGTGGCTGAGCGTCTGTCTTTGGCTCACGTCATGATTCTAGGGTCCTGGGATCGAGTCCCACATCGGGCTCCCCCACAGGGAGCCTGCTTCTCCCTCGGCCTATGCTTCTGTGCCTCTCTCTGTGTCTTTCATGAATAAATAAATAAAATCTTTAAATAAAAAAAAAAAGGAAAAGAAAAAGAAAATAGAAGCCTGGAGTTTATTTCCAATATCAAATCAGTACAAATAACTGAATAACTCCTGTGATTAGATATTTCCCAGGTGCTGAGGACATAAAGAAGTATGAGACACAGATCCTGTTCCACTTGCTGTCCATTTGGGAGTTGTGTCAGTTAGGCTGTTTTCATTTGCGAGAATCAGAAAATTCAAAATGGCATAAAAGGTAAGATAATTTATTGATTAATATCAATCGAGAGTATACAGATAAACCAACTTGAATTTTGATCAACTATTTAGGTTGACTTAATTCTCATGCTGCCTTTTCTCACAGTGGTAAAATGGGTAAAACAGCACAAGAAAGAAGTCTTCTACATTTTAACTATTAAAGTCCTATTTGGAACAAACCAAAATAATCACCGTGGCTATTAGAATGCCATGTACTAATCTACCTAGGCTTTAGTTACAGTCTATCCTTGAACCAATCAACAAGGTTATATCGACTGGCAAATATGAATCAGAGTCAGCCACTGAGGCTGGACATGAGTTAATATCATCCATATCCCATGGATACCATACAAAGGCAGAAGGCTGAAATGTATACTAGGGAGGAAATTTCAAGTTTTATTAGAGTGGTCAATATGGTAATCATGAAAAGTAGTAACAAAAGAGGTCAATAGAGTAACGTCACAAAAATATTATGAGCAATTTTGTAGTGTAAGGTTTTACATATGTTTTGGGTTTATGAGTATTTGTTTAATTATCATGCACTGTATTGAATTTACAATTAATTGCTAAGGTAATAGTAAACAGGTGTTTTGTAATTCAGAAAGATAAAAGGATACCTGTGGGTTGTGGTTTTTCTGGAAAGGCACCTGGAAAAAAGGCCTCCAAGGGGTGAAGGGTGAAGATATTCTGGCTTGGGTAATTGAGAAATAAGGCATTGTGGTGGAAGAAAATGGCTCCAGCAAAGAGAAGTGTTAAACATAGAACATATTTTCTAGAATAGTCTAACCTTAAAAAACAAAATGCAGGACCTTGATCATGTCATATTTTTTAAAGTACCTATATACACTGACTGCTATTCTTAGAAGATGTTGCATTAACCATTAATTGAGACTTGTAGCTTTTGCTGCAACTTTAATTTCTTACCAAGAATGAATTAAATTTAAAAACTATACACAAACTACACATACACACACGCTTATCAAATTTTCTATTTTTACCATAGTTTAAAAAGAGATTTGGCAACATGGTCACATTGGCCATCCCATGTAACAATTTCAACCAGACAATGTAGAAAAATTACTGAATGTTATTTTATTTAAAATCTTCCACTCAAGAAAACCTGTGACTCTCTAGACCTATGCCTTCCATGAAGATTACACCACTTTTTATTTTTTCTGTTTTCCTAAAACAACTTGGCTACTAAAATTGTAAGATTGCTACCCAAAGTATTTTAAGTTGTAAAGTACACTCTAGGTAACATCATCTTAGAAAATGTTATCAAATTGAATGTATCTGTCTGAGTTTCTTTTTCCTATTTATTGTCATATAAAAAGGAAAAGCTAAAACCTAAAGCTGCTGATTTCCGACCTCATCAGGTTTTTGTGATATGTAGGGAGTTATGGTGTGATGTATTAAAAGAAGACAGAGGAGGAGGAGAAAGAATGGATGGGGAGGAGGAGAAAGAATGGATGGGGGAGGAGGAGGGGCATGAGGAGGAGCAGGAGGAAGAAGATGGTAACCATATTCGGGATGTAGAGAACACTCAACTCTTACATATCCCACTAACGAGCATGGATGGGAGTCTTTACTGCAGAAGCAGTTTTTCACTGGTTCGTAAAATAAAAGGAAAGAGACTGTAATTATTTAGGAAGGGACCAAAGCTTGAGCAAGTACTAAAGAAAGACAACAGAGTTACATCTGCAATTACCCATTAACCAAAGGAATCAAGTCCTACTGGTGTTCTTTCCATTCTAAGTGAAAATTTGAGAGGCACAGACTAACCATGATCATGCTTGAAGATAGTGAGCTAATTCATTCCTTTAAAATAATGGAACCCTTAGAGAATCACTGAACCAGTCTAACTAACAAATTGCTAAATCAATCTAGGAAATCTTATTCCAATTCTTCTTAGCTCTCAAAGAAAAAAAATAAGTCCTCTTTTCTTCTCTAATATTTTGGATCAAAGTAATATTTGGAACCCAGAAATGGACTCTCAACTCTATGGTTAACTAATCTTTGACAAAATAGGAAAGAATATCCAATGTCGCTTTAACAAATGGTGTTGGGAAAAGTAGGTATCAACATGTAAAAGAATGAAACTGGACCACTTTTTACATCATACAGAAAAATAAAGTAAAAATGGACTAAAGACTTAAATGTGAGATAGGAAACCATTAAATTCATAAAGGAGAACATAGGCAGTCACCTCTTTCACACAGCCATAGCAACTTCTTACTAGATATGTCTCCTGAGGCAAGGGGAACAAAAGCAAAAATAAACTATTAAGACGTCAATTATCTCATTTTAAACATCTTACAATACTTCAAATGTATTTTTGATATGCAAACATATAGTTATTAAAATAACACTACCAAATAAAATGTCCTCATAAATTTATTTTACATCACTGAAGTAGACAAAATTATACTTAGCAGTGTGCCTAGCTTCTGAGAGCTGACTGCTAAATTTTTTAAATTTTTGCATATTGGTAGACATCAGCAATGATGGAAGTATTTGTACCATAGAAACAGGCAAATCTACAAACCCAAGTTCCTCCTAGCCTAAGAGCCAGATGTTAAACATTTATCAGCACATCACTATAGTAACATTCATGAGGAATATAAAAAGAAAGCCAATAATTTCAATATTATATAATTGTTTATAAACCGCATATGCTAAACAGAGTAAAAAACAAAAACAAAACCCACCAGTTATTCTCAATATCTTCCCAAGGTCGCATCGTAAGACTGAATCCAATTATTTTCGTATTGTCTAAAGCTTCCTCCCCACACATATGCAATATGGAAAATAGTTAATAGTTAAAGCTAAAAAGTTTGATTCTCAGATTTATTTTTTCAGAAATTGGCTAATGGGATTATTCCAGAATTTGAACCCACGTTTACCTATAATTTTTAAATTGAGTCACATAGCTATCTATGAAATATGAGCTTGGAAAAGAACACTGACCTTTCTGCCAGCATGCAGAGAATAAGTAAATATATATTTACATATAATAAATAAAAATATACATATTTTTATTTTCTAAAACCATAAAATTCAAACTTGGCAGGTCTACAGATCTCAGTGAGTAAGGAAAATCAAGTCAATTCTTAGTAATACAGTTACGCATTTTTTAAAGAAACAAGGTTTTGAAACAAGAACATGATCATATAAAACTTTTCTGCTAAGTTTCAAGGGCAGTTGAGGAGATAAAGCTATTGCTGCTGAAGTAAACATTATATGTAACAACCCAATGTATTAAGAGCCAACTATCCATCTCACCGGGACTCAGGTCAAATAGAAGTGCAACAAATGAGAGAAACAGGGCTTCACTACTTTACTTCCATCCATTCTTCACAAACTCATACTAAAGGGTTCAGATCAAGCTACCAAGGTCAAGTCCAACAAAAATGCACCCGTTGTTATATTATCAGCTTTAGAAACTCTCTGGAAGATTAATTACCTCTAGAGCACACTAAATAAAAGTTAAATGCCTTGCTGCCCATGATTTCAAAGGTTCTTTTCCCTACATGAAGAACTTTAAAAACGGATTTTTAAAAAGCATGGTGATGCGTTTAAATAGCCACACCTACACTGCATTCCTGACACTGGATGAAAAGGTCACCTTAATAGATATTGGTGTTCAAGAATAACTTCTTGTGAGACATATTTGGCACCCATTATCTCATTCCTTGGTACATCTTGCTAACAAAGAAATGTCCAGGTCTTTATAGCACATCTTTATAAAGATCATATAAATATAGGAGGAACCCAATCTACTAATAAGCTCATGAAAGAGTCTTCTTCAGTCACTGTATTTTTGATCTCTAACATCTCTTTTTGGTTCTTTCTCAGGATTTCCATCCTTCTGCTTACATCACCCATCTGTTCTTGCTTGATGTCTACGTTATCTCTTAGGGTCCTTAGCATATTAATCCTAGTTGTTTTAAACCCCAATCTGATCATTCCAATATTCCGGCCATGTCTGGGTTTAGTGCTTGCTCTGTGTCATCAAATTGTGTTGTCTTGCCTTTTAGTATGCTTTGTAATTTCTTCTCAAGAGCTGTATATGATATCCTGGGTAAAAGTAATGATTGTAAATAGTCCTTTAGTAATGTGGTGGTAAGTTGTGGAAGAAGGGAAGCATCTACCAGTCCTATAATTAGGTCTCGGTCTTTTAGTGAGCTTTTGCTCCTGCAATGTAAACTTCATACATGCTTCTAAATCCCCCTTCCCCACCTTAGGTAGGACAGGATGGCTAAAGAAAGTTAAAGTTAGATATTTCTCTTCTTTCACTTGGAATCTAGAGCTAATTGGAATGGATTACTTCCTTCCTGTCAAGTAAGTTAGTCTTTGATAAAACCCCAGCACAATAGATGCTAAGTGATTAGTTTCTCCTGAGGGCAGGCCTTCTTAAGAACAGGAGTGCTCTAATGTATTTCAAAATGGTTCCTTTTCCTCTTCCTCTGCTAGAAAAATAAGGGAATTTTTCTCCAATATTTACTGTGAGAACCTGGTCAAGCTCCTAGAAGCAATACTCACAATGGCACAGAGGTCCCCCATGACAGAGTCCAACTAGAGTTTTTTTTTTTTTTATCACTTTCGTAATTTTTTTTTTTTAAATTTTATTTATTTATGATAGTCACACAGAGAGAGAGAGAGAGAGGCAGAGACACAGGCAGAGGGAGAAGCAGGCTCCACGCACCGGAAGCCCGATGTGGGATTCGATCCCGGGTCTCCAGGATCGCGCCCTGGGCCAAAGGCAGGCGCTAAACCGCTGCGCCACCCAGGGATCCCCCAACTAGAGTTTTTAACTCAGAATTGTCCACACTGAACCTCTAGCCATTTGTCAATTATAGTTCAGATTTCCTACCCTAAGCCTTCCTACTGGCTAGTCTCTGCTCTGGGAAGCCATCCATGATCTCTGTATCATCTGTACATCTCTCCAATCTTGGGAGCACAATTACCAGGAACTGTGATTTGCTGTGTTCTCCACTCTCTTAAAGATCTAAGAGGAGTTGCTGATTTTTCAGACCCTTCAGCTTTCTACTTCTTATTCAGACACAGTGGCAACCTCTAAGCTCCCTACGTGCAGAACAAGAGTAACCCAATCTGAAGATGTTTCAATCCTTGTATGCATAACTGCACTGTATATAAAACTGAAAAACTGGAATCAGTTTAGTTATCCATTAGAGGTGAGTGGTTAGAGAAATTGTGGTCCGTTCATAAAATAGAAGACTTTACATAAGTTAAAATGAATGAACAAGAGCTATATGTATAATCATGTGTTAGCCTCAAAAATATTTTGAACCTAGCATGCAATTTACATAACATTTAAAACTTATATAAATTATCACAAACTATTTTTAGATAATAGTTTGTGCAATAAATTTATTTTTGAAAAATAACCTTGCACGAGACGAATGAATACTGAATTCTTGGTAGTTTTTCCTTCTAGGAAGTGAGGGAATTAGGATCAGAAAGAATTTCCAGAAGACATTAACTACAACTATAATATTTTATTTGGTTTAATGATATAAAACAAATGTTACAACATTAAAATTTCTTAAGCCTGTGATAGTGAAAATATTCTATATTGTTGTTTCTCATGTGAAATACTTTACCTTAAAAATGAATAAAGCTGTGTTATTTTGGAGGCTAATTATTCACTATTTCTACATACTATCATTTAGTCTTTTGGCCAAAAGAGACAGTGTAGCTTTATGATTTAGAGTCTGTACTCCACACTTACCTTGATGAACACCGAGTAATACATGGAACCACGAATCACTATCTGGTACACCTGCAACTAGAACACCGTATATTAGTTACACCGAATTAAAAATTTTAAAAATGGGCAGAGGGAGGATAAAAGAGAATCCGTACTCCAAACTAAAAATGCCAGAGTTCAAATCCCAGTTCTATACCTAAACATTTTTGTCATTAAGCTAGCCAACTAACATATCTGAGTTTCAGTCCACATGTGATTCTAGGAAAATAATATACCTTACATTCTAGGGTTGTTATAAATGCTACATGAGGCAGTAAATGAAACTAGCCCTTCCTACTTGAAAAAAAGCATTTTAAAATGTTGACTGATAGTTGATATTAGGAGCAATTTAATGTATATTTCATATTTCCCTCTTTTACCTTTGGCCATAGCAATCTATCTTTATATAATCTCTCTAGGAAAAAGATTTCTTTAATCACAGGTAAGTATATGTTTCCTCACTTCTTTCAACACATTCTTCATATCAGCTGACCATTTATCTTGCTGTCCTCCAACCTGTTCAGTTTAATCTATGAGGTTGTGATCATTCAGCTTCCTCTACCTTTAAAATTGTTCTTTATCCATGGATTATCCAATTTTTGTTTTTGTTTTTTTTGCAGCCTATATCAAACTTTCCTAAATCTTACCACTCTACTTTGCTCCAACTAGCTTATCTGAACAAAAACATATTACTATTAATGACCAACAATAACTTCAGTGTTTCACATTTTATGGCACTCTACATTTTAAATTTACTTACACATTGTATCACTTATATGACATTCAGGTGAAGATGAGCCACTGTGTGGAACTAATTTTATATCTGCTGATTCTAAGTTTAATAATTTGTATCACCTCACATATTAGGTACTAAGATCTTTTCAAAAAGTCCAAATCTAATGGTATGCCTCACTACTGTTTTCTATAGTTTCCCTATATAAGGCTTTTTTTTAAAAAACTCAACTATAGCTTTGCCAAAAAAACTCAACTATAAGACATGTTAGTTGCATGAATAAATGGATCCATGATAATAAAAATGACCCATCAACTATCTTATAATGTCTTGCCTGAGCAATGCGTTCAGAGGCCTGCCTGTCCAGATACTTGCCCAAAAGTGGGTAAATATATAACAGAAATACTTCATTAAAAAAAAAGTGGAGAAAGTAAAGGTGAACAATTTGAAAGTATATCTATGCTCTATAATCCTTCTGACAAAGAAATGACCTCTCAAACAGAAAGCCCCATCTAAGTTGGTGGGAGGTTTATAAATAGAACATATACAGAAAGATTCTATACAGAAGACTGTGATTCTCCAAGGAAGACCTGTTCACACTTAAATCAACTTGTACTCCATAGGGTAAACGTTTCCTATCAGCCTGAAAAGGACTAAATCTCCTCCTACACAGTTTTCCTACTTGTTGGATTTATGTGACCAAAAGCCCTGACTGAGGAGCCCTACTGGCCTATGATCAATAAGTAGGGGTGATATAGGACAAGAGATGATGATGATAACGGATGAAATCCTATACAGAAGCTTTGGTTTTAAAGTCTGAATGTTGGGCCTCCTGGGTAGTGCAGTTGGCCTCTGACTCTTGGTTTCAGCTCAGGTCATGATCTTGTTTCAGGATTTCTTTTCCTTTAGTGCCTGTGGTTCTTGGTCACACCACTTTGAAGTATGAAGAAGTAGACCAGATGAAAAGTGCTGTGTGTGGCAAAGCAAAGCTTATTGAGTGATAGTACAAAGCACCTGAAGAAGAAGGGGACCTAAGAGGGTTGCTGTTGGAGTTTCTAAGCAAGGGTTTTGTTTTTTATTTATTCATGAGAGGCACACACAGAGAGAGGCAGAGACACAGGCAGAGGGAGAAGCAGGCTCCATGCAGGGAGCCCGATGTGGGACATGATCCTGGGTCTCCAGGATCATGCCCTGAGCTGAAGGCGGTGCTAAACCACTGAGCCACTGAGCCACCCAGGGATCCCCTAAGCAAGGGGTTTCAATGAGAATATTGGCAGGCCGTTTTAATCTGATTAACCTCCATGCACCTGTCACCCAGTCAGGTTTTTGTGCATGTGCTCATCTACCTATCAGGTAATTGTTCACTTGGGAAAGGGTAGAAGGCACCTTCCAGGGTAGTGTAGAATAACAGGATGGAGTCTTTTTCCTTTTAAGGGTAGTTTCCTCCTTGGACAAGAGGGCCTCTTGACCCTGCCTGCCTTTCTTCCAACTATCTTCCATTAATCTCAGGGTCTTGAGATCAAGACCCACCTCAGGCTCCATGTTCAGGGAAGAATCTGCTTAAGACTCACTCTCTCTCTCTCTCTCTCCCCCCCCCCTCCCCGCTCCTCCCCTTTTCCTCCTGCACTCAAATAAATAAATAAATGAATAAATAAATCTAAAAAAGACTGAATGTCATTTAAATGTTAATTCAACCAATTACATGCAAGTGAAGACAGTCATTAGAAATTCAGTAAGAGAACTAAAATTTCCATGTCAATAAAAACCTGCTTAATGTTGTGATTTTTCTAAATCAATGTCCCTGCTTCCTTATATTTCTGGTTAGTTAGCAAGTTACTCAAGAGTAACTCATATACTATATTTCTTTAACATCCCTGGTATTGCCAATGTAAAAGCAATTTAAAGTGTATAAATTTTTGAATCCTTATTTTTTATACAACTTTGACTATAGGAAGACCATGATAATTTTCATAGTCAAAAAATGTTTCTTGAATGCTAATTTGTGATAATTGAGAGGATTACTGTGAAAACAGAAAATAAGTGGATATCAGGTTGAATCCATGTCCCAATGAAGGGGTAAAGTAAACAGTACAGGAAAAAAAAATCAGGAGGGAGAAAAAATATAAAGAGTAGTTCAGTCAAGTAGAACTGACTGCAAAAATGGATGCAGCCAGGCTACATATAAATATAAACTAGAAAGCTAAGAAAAACAATCCAGGTAAATTCTCCATCTTGAAACAGGGAAAATGGATCCAGTTATGTCCAACCTACACATGTGTAGTTGTTACTCTCCCAACAAATTAATAAGGCTTTATAAACTGTAGATCTCTGTCAAAAACATTAGAGACTGTAGGGCAGATAGACAATATGTGTGTAAAAGAGATGCATTACTGCTAGCACAAGCTGGAATGCAAACACCTATGAGAAAAGGCTTTCCTTCACATTCATGGATTAAACTCAAGGTAAAGATGAGCACATAAACCAGGCTTTCAGGGATCCACAAAAATTTGGACTGAGAGCTCTCATTTGTAACAACATGGATGGTACTAGAAGATATAATGCTAACTGAAATAAGTCAATCAGAGAAAGACAAATACCATATGATTTCACTCATATGTGCAATTTAAGAAACAAAACAAACAAATAAAAAACCAAACAAACAAAAATCAGATTCTTAAAAACAGAGAACAAACAGAGGGGAGGTGGGTGGGGTAGTGGGTGAAATAGATAAAATGAATTAAGAGTAAATTAAAAAAAAAAAGAGTACACTTATCTTGATGAGCACTAAGCAATGTATAGAATTACTGAATCAAAAAAAAAAAAAAGAATTACTGAATCATTATATTGTATACTTGAAACTAACACTGTATTATGTTAATTATACTGCAATAAAAATTTTTTTAAAAGAGCACGGTTATCAAGGATAACTATTTTTTTCACTAAGTATCTTATTGTATGCTGCTGACAGTGTACATAAAATAATTACCCTTAGGAAATCGAAATTTATGAAGATTTAGAGAGGTGGATGTTAAGGACTGACAAAAGCAATTCATAGAGTATGGGACATTTTAGGGATAAGCTCTTGTACAGGCTTCAAATTTAGTTCTCCTTTGAATACTGACTGGTTCACAAAAAGTGCTTTAAAAAACCATCCCAAGATTTGTTTTACTAAAAAAGACTTTCTGTAGTCTGAAGGGATTCATACTTGAAGATACTGTAGTCAACAAGGGGTCATGTTGAGCATTCTACAGACAGAATTGTTTCAAATCTGGAGCTGCCTGGGAAACCTTCATGTGGTTGAGCACAGACTCCAACCAGAGCTACTGAACTGTTTTCTTCATAGCAGCAACTCTGGAGGAACCAGACAGGGCACTTGCAAGAGCTGGGCAGATTCCTCACTGGGTAGACTGGTCAGGCAAGGCTCATTATATATCAAAGGAAGCCCATGACTTTAACAATACAAAAATATCCAGAGTGCTGAATTTCCAGCCTCTACAACTGGTTCACCAAGGATGATGAATTGTGGAACTAGAAATAAAAAGACTGAATGTTCAGAGGTTAACAAATAAATAAATTTGACTACTTGTGAGAACTTAATGTAGGAATATGGTCAAAGTTTGAATAGAAAATATAGGTTAGGCATATGGTAAAATGAATTCCTTTAATACCAAGGCAATAATTTCACTGTAGAATCTTGGGGATTAGCAAAATTTTTCTGAGCAGAGGTATAGCAAGATGGAAGTAGAACTTTAAGAATTTTAATTTATATTGGTATATAGTCAAATTGTGAAAATTATGTTTTGAATCATTGAATCCCTAAGCCCTAACATAATCTATTTTCATTAGAACCTTTGTCATCACTTTGTCCTTAATGAGTCAGTAATAGCCAAAAATAATCATAAGTGCTGGAATTTAGATATAATAAGATATTTCACAATAGCCTTCATACAGAAAAATTAGAATAAATTGAACCTTTCCTGGAATTTATCTACAAATGTTAAGTCTCCAAATGATTCATTTTAATGATACTCACATCTATGAGTTCATAGATTACAGATGACCAAAGATATTTGTACTTAAAGGTATAGAAATTATTCACATTGGTTATATGTGATTATTATAAAGTACTCAAGGTATACTGACTAATATAAACGTTAATAAGAGCAAAGACAAAAAAAAGATATAAATTACATGCATACACAGAATGTTCCTTATAAATGAAACAAGTAAACTACTTGTTTATTTTTTATCTTTGCTTATCTAAATTTAGATAAAAATTGAGATTTTTTGATAAGGTTAAGAAATAATGATCATGACTATCTCTTTCTCTGAAAAAAATTGTATTTGTCATCTAATGACATGTTTCCCTTAACACTGAATACTTTATAACTCGGTCTTTGGGAGGAAACTCTCAATTTAAAGAAAATTTCCTGTTCTCATTTAAAATTGAATAGTAACTCAACTAATCCAGACACTAGGGATGATGTGATATCCTTAATTTTTTTCATATAATGATATGTATTTATGGTAAGAAATACATCTTTGCTAAATTTCAAGTTTTGTTTCAGAAGATAAAAGTCTGATTTGGCAATGTTCCCAGAAGTTCCTTTGAGGGAAAATGACACATTTCAAAATTGCAGAATTCCAGTTGCATTGAGTTAAAATAATCATTTTGAAATGGTGATTTTTGTGTGTCTATGTTTAAAGAACTGTCCTGTGTGTTTGAGTTTAGATTTCAGAAATGGCAAATTATGTGAACTCCAGGATGTATAAAGTCAGAGCTAATAATAAGCATAAGTGTTGAGTTGTAACATCAACCAAATTTACTCACATGTCTTTATTTGGGCTTAGGAAAGTGCTCTCCTCATCAAAAATAATGAAAACCAGATACCTAGGTAGCACAGCTGGATTTAGGACAAATATGACACTAAAAAATACATACCTTTACCCTGAAGCAGAAAATAATATCTTCTTAAAAATAAAATCCTCTTATGGCAGCAAGGTATGCAATTATATGGTGTTCTTAGTTGCTATATCCACTTCTACTAGTAAATTAAGAGAGACAGAAATGATCCCAGAAGAAATATAAGGACTGAGTCTGGTAGGGCTGAAAGATGTAATTGTCTTTCCACATGACACTAGCATTTTTCACAGAAAAGACAACACTGAAATATTTTCCAATGATAAACAATGTTAGTTAGAATTCAGCATTTGACCCAATATTGTTTGTTTTTTTTTTAAAGTTGCACATACAATCAAACGTTCCTAGAGAAAGTAGAAGTAGGGTGATAGGAACACTATTAAAGGCTCTAACTCTTCAGATATAAAAGCCACTTAGAATGTATTATGAAAGCCACTTAGAATGTATTATGAAACTTTGAACTCTTAGGATTTTCCAAATAAAACAAAAATGGCAAGACAAGAGATTAATTTCTACACCCATTTAATCAAAATTCAGTAAAAATTCTATTCTCCATTGCTAAGAGAAAAATGTGGAGAAAAAGAGTACATAAGTCATGATGTCTTGATGAACTGTTGACTCCTGGGAAAATTTATCTTTTCCAGGGTTAGACCAAACTTCATAGTACTAACATTGGTTAGCCTTCCTGTTAGGGATTTTGGTTTAACATTAGCAATGTTGTTTTCAACAGAAAAATTAAGCTATTACTAACAGTGAAAGAAAAAAAATAAAACTTTAAAAGAATTCAAGTATTCTTTGAATTAAAGGCTAAATATTATATTGTATACATTTTTCTCTATTGCACATAATACAATCGAAATATTAATTTTTTAAAGATTTTATTTATTTATTCATGAGAGACATAGAGAGAGAAGCAGAGACACAGGCAGGGGGAGACACAGGCTCCCTGTGAGAAGCCTGATGCAGGACTCGATCCCAGGACCCTGGATTTACGACCTGAGCCAAAGGCAGATGCTCAACCACTGAGCCACCCAGGTGCCCCTCAAAATATTAATGTTAATTAAATGCTCATACCTCACTCAAAGATTTTTCCCCAAAATTCAACCACAGCACCAATTCTTACTGAAAACACAGGCTGCGCATGAAGATCAAGCTCTTAAACACATGTCTGTTTGAGAGACACAGAGAGAGGCAGAGACACAGGCAAAGGGAAAGGCAGGTTCCCTGCATGGAGCGGGATGTAGGACTCAATCCCCCAGACTGAGATCACACCCTGAGCTGAAGACTGCTCAACCGCTGAGCAACCCAGGTGTGCCTGATTTTATTTTCAAAATAAAAATTATATACTTTGTTTCAAATGAAATTTAGCTTTCATCATTTTATAGCTGTGAAAAATTAAATTGTTTCTTTTCCATTTTGTACTACAGGTCTTTGAAATATATTTTTTTCAACTTTCTAATAGCCAGTATACCTACAAAACATCAATAATTCAGTTTGAAAACCTTGTCAGTACCAGGATATTTTTAGTCCTGTACTTTTATCTTCCCAGTAAACTCTAATAGTGACAGAAAATATATATTTCTTAGTGAAGATATTTTGATAATTATTTACATTTAGAATCCAATTAGAACATACTCAATTTAGAGTAAAACTTAGTATAAATGAAATTTGTCATGAACATTGATAGTTGAACAAGCTCCTATATGCCTTACCCTGAAGAAAATACAAAATGAGATATAGTCACTGCTCCTAAGGTGTTTAAAATATTCTAAAGACACACAAAAAGTACAAATAACAAAAAATAAAGTTAATTTCATTATAAAGCATTTTCACCTATAATTTCCAAACATTTTAGACATGGCAATAGCAAAATTTCTTGGTGTTCCTTAATATTCAGATACATTTCAGGCACCTAGGTGGCTCAGTCAGTTAAATGTCTGAATCCTGATTTCGACTCAGGTCATGATTTCAGGATCATGAAAGTGAAACCTACAGTTGGCTCCATACTCAGTGTCAAGTCTGGTTGAGGTACTCTCTCTCTATATGCCTCTCACCCCACTCTAAATAAATAAATAAATAAATACATACATACTTCAAAAAATATTCAGATACATTTCAAATATATCTAGGAGTGAAATAAAATAGTGGTCATCATTTTTGCATTCTGATATCATTTTAAATTATTGAAAAAATAAGGATAATTTTTACATAGTTTTATGCTTTAAATATACTAATTTTAATGGAAACACTTTGCTGAACAGCAATTCATTTATTGTATTGTTGTTTATTCTATTTATTAGTATTTTAATTTATAAATGTAAACGTTGAATTTTTAAACATTTCTTGAAGTAAATTAAGTAATTAATTAAGTAATTTTACTTAAGTAAAATCATGCTAAGAGATTTTGGTCTTCAATCAAAACATTCATGACCATCCAAACGATAATGCTAATAAAAACCAGCAATGTGTCAAATAGATAAACCCATTACAAATTAATACCTATCCATATATTCACATTGTGGAACCTGGATTATCAAAGCCTTTAAATGAAACTCCTTGAACTGGATAGAGGGTAGAGTTTTTTTTCTTTCTCCTTTCCTTCATAAGATGACTTTGTTTTTCAACACAGATTTGTTACATTTTTCAGAGCAAAATGAGCCCACTTTCCCCAAATTTACTTTTGATTTTAGACAGTAAATTATTTTTCTTTAGGAAAAGCATGTACTTCTTTTTTTTTTTTTGCTAAATAATCAGAGGTTGAAACATTGAGAAATTAATGTGTAGCAGAAACTGTGATTACCTCATTGAATTCTTGCAACCTGCCTATATATAAGTAGAATTTCACTCCCTATTCTAACAGTGAAGAAACTGAGACAGCAAGATTAAGTAATAACTCGCCTAACATTTAACCTAATAAATGGCAGACACAGGATTAGAATCCAAGCCTTCTGAGAGCTAGGTCAACACTATTAGTCACTATAATATGACCCTTTCCAAAAGATATAAACATCCCTTTAACTTAACAAACATTAACTACATGCTAACATGCCACATGGGAATAGACCTTGCCCATATATCATTAGGTAACAGGTGTTGCCTACATTGTGTATATAATTCCTATGGAATCTAACCAAAGTTGGTAAAAAATTACTTGGATTATCATTTTAAATTCTTTAGTTAAGACAGATGTGGAGCAAGATGGCGGAAGAGCAGGGTCTCCAAATCACCTGTCTCCACCAAACTACCTAGAAAACCTTCAAATTATCCTGAAAATCTATGAATTCGGCCTGAGATTTAAAGAGAGACCAGCTGGAATGCAACAGTGAGAAGAGTTCGCGCTTCTATCAAGGTAGGAAGACGGGGAAAAAGAAATAAAGAAACAAAGGCCTCCAAGGGGGAGGGGCCCCGCGAGGAGCCGGGCTGAGGCCGGGGCGAGTGTCCCCAGGACAGGAGAGCCCCGTCCCGGAGACGCAGGAGCTGCACCGACCTTCCCGGGCGGAAAGGGGCTCGTGGGAGTTGGAGCAGGACCCAGGAGGGCGGGGATGCCCTCGGGCTCCCGGGGACAGTAACAGCAACTGCGCGCCCAGGAGAGTGCGCCGAGCTCCCTAAGGGCTGCAGCGCGCACGGCGGGACCCGGAGCAGCTCGGGGGTCTCGGGCGGCGGCTCCGCGGAGGGGGCTGCGCGGCCCCGGGAGCAGCTCGGAGGGGCTCGGGCAGAGGAAGAGGCTCCGTGCGGAGGGGGCTGCGCGGTTCCAGGAGCAGCTCGGAGGGGCTCGGGCGGCGGCTCCGCGGAGGGGGCTGCGCGGCCCGGGAGCGCGAATCCACCAGCTCAGGCTCCGGAGCACAGGGCGCCGGGACACAGCCCAGGATCCGGCCTCCCCCGGGACAGGCAGAGGCCGGGAGGGCCCAGGACAGCAAGGACGCTCCTGCCCCGAGCTGAGCAGATCAGCGGCCCCGCCCCGGAGCCTCCAGGCCCTGCAGAAGGAGAGCTCCGGAGCTGAATCCAGGTTTCCAGACCTGCCCCGCCACTGGGGCTGTTCCTCCTGCGGCCTCACGGGGTAAACAACCCCCACTGAGCCCTGCACCAGGCAGGGGCACAGCAGCTCCCCCAACTGCTAACACCTGAAAATCAGCACAACAGGCCCCTCCCCCAGAAGATCAGCTAGACGGACAACTTCCAGGAGAAGCCAAGGGACTTAAAGAACACAGAATCAGAAGATACTCCCCGGTGGTTCTTTTTTTGTTTGTTTGTTTTTGTTTTTGTTTTTGTTTTTGTTTTGTTTTGCTTTTTGATTTGTTTCCTTCCCCCACCCCCTTTTTTTCTCCTTTCTTTTTCTTTCTCTTTTTCTTCTTTTTTTTTTTTTTCGTTTTTTTTTCTTTTTCTTCCCTTTTTTTTTCTCTTTCTCTTTTCTTTCCTTCTTTCTCTCCTCTCTTTTTCTCTTTTTCCCAATACAACTTGCTTTTGGCCACTCTGCACTGAGCAAAATGACTAGAAGGAAAACCTCACCTCAAAAGAAAGAATCAGAAACAGTCCTCTCTCCCACAGAGTTACAAAATCTGGATTACAATTCAATGTCAGAAAGCCAATTCAGAAGCACTATTATACAGCTACTGGTGGCTCTAGAAAAAAGTATAAAGGACTCAAGAGACTTCATGACTGCAGAATTTAGAGCTAATCAGGCAGAAATTAAAAACCAATTGAATGAGATGCAATCCAAACTAGAAGTCCTAACGACGAGGGTTAACGAGGTGGAAGAACGAGTGAGTGACCTAGAAGACAAGTTGACAGCAAAGAGGGAAACTGAGGAAAAAAGAGACAAACAATTAAAAGACCATGAAGATAGATTAAGGGAAATAAACGACAGCCTGAGGAAGAAAAACCTACGTTTAATTGGGGTTCCCGAGGGCGCCGAAAGGGACAGAGGGCCAGAATATGTATTTGAACAAATTCTAGCTGAAAACTTTCCTAATCTGGGAAGGGAAACAGGCATTCAGATCCAGGAAATAGAGAGATCCCCCCCTAAAATCAATAAAAACCGTTCAACACCTCGACATTTAATTGTGAAGCTTGCAAATTCCAAAGATAAGGAGAAGATCCTTAAAGCAGCAAGAGACAAGAAATCCCTGACTTTTATGGGGAGGAGTATTAGGGTAACAGCAGACCTCTCCACAGAGACCTGGCAGGCCAGAAAGGGCTGGCAGGATATATTCAGGGTCCTAAATGAGAAGAACATGCAACCAAGAATACTTTATCCAGCAAGGCTCTCATTCAAAATGGAAGGAGAGATAAAGAGCTTCCAAGACAGGCAGCAAACTAAAAGAATATGTGACCTCCAAACCAGCTCTGCAAGAAATTTTACGGGGGACTCTTAAAATTCCCCTTTAAGAAGAAGTTCAGTGGAACAGTCCACAAAAACAAAGACTGAATAGATATCATGATGACACTAAACTCATATCTCTCAATAGTAACTCTGAATGTGAACGGGCTTAATGACCCCATCAAAAGGCGCAGGGTTTCAGACTGGATAAAAAGGCAGGACCCATCTATTTGCTGTCTACAAGAGACTCATTTTAGACAGAAGGACACCTACAGCCTGAAAATAAAAGGTTGGAGAACCATTTACCATTCGAATGGTCCTCAAAAGAAAGCAGGGGTAGCCATCCTTATATCAGATAAACTAAAATTTACCCCAAAGACTGTAGTGAGAGATGAAGAGGGACACTATATCATACTTAAAGGATCTATTCAACAAGAGGACTTAACAATCCTCAATATATATGCTCCGAATGTGGGAGCTGCCAAATATATAAATCAATTATTAACCAAAGTGAAGAAATACTTAGATAATAATACACTTATACTTGGTGACTTCAATCTAGCTCTTTCTATACTCGATAGGTCTTCTAAGCAAAACATCTCCAAAGAAACGAGAGCTTTAAATGATACACTGGACCAGATGGATTTCACAGATATCTACAGAACTTTACATCCAAACTCAACCGAATACACATTCTTCTCAAGCGCACATGGAACTTTCTCCAGAATAGACCACATATTGGGTCACAAATCGGGTCTGAACCGATACCAAAAGATTGGGATTGTCCCCTGCATATTCTCGGACCATAATGCCTTGAAATTAGAACTAAATCACAACAAGAAGTTTGGAAGGACCTCAAACACGTGGAGGTTAAGGACCATCCTGCTAAAAGATAAAAGGGTCAACCAGGAAATTAAGGAAGAATTAAAAAGATTCATGGAAACTAATGAGAATGAAGATACAACCGTTCAAAATCTTTGGGATGCAGCAAAAGCAGTCCTAAGGGGGAAATACATCGCAATACAAGCATCCATTCAAAAACTGGAAAGAACTCAAATACAAAAGCTAACCTTACACATAAAGGAGCTAGAGAAAAAACAGCAAATAGATCCTACACCCAAGAGAAGAAGGGAGTTAATAAAGATTCGAGCAGAACTCAACGAAATCGAGACCCGAAGAACTGTGGAACAGATCAACAGAACCAGGAGTTGGTTCTTTGAAAGAATTAATAAGATAGATAAACCATTAGCCAGCCTTATTAAAAAGAAGAGAGAGAAGACTCAAATTAATAAAATCATGAATGAGAAAGGAGAGATCACTACCAACACCAAGGAAATACAAACGATTTTAAAAACATATTATGAACAGCTATACGCCAATAAATTAAGCAATCTAGAAGAAATGGACGCATTCCTGGAAAGCCACAAACTACCAAAACTGGAACAGGAAGAAATAGAAAACCTGAACAGGCCAATAACCAGGGAGGAAATTGAAGCAGTCATCAAAAACCTCCCAAGACACAAGAGTCCAGGGCCAGATGGCTTCCCAGGAGAATTTTATCAAACGTTTAAAGAAGAAATCATACCTATTCTCCTAAAGCTGTTTGGAAAGATAGAAAGAGATGGAGTACTTCCAAATTCGTTCTATGAAGCCAGCATCACCTTAATTCCAAAGCCAGACAAAGACCCCGCCAAAAAGGAGAATTACAGACCAATATCCCTGATGAACATGGATGCAAAAATTCTCAACAAGATACTGGCCAATAGGATCCAACAGTACATTAAGAAAATTATTCACCATGACCAAGTAGGATTTATCCCTGGGACACAAGGCTGGTTCAACACCCGTAAAACAATCAATGTGATTCATCATATCAGCAAGAGAAAAACCAAGAACCATATGATCCTCTCATTGGATGCAGAGAAAGCATTTGACAAAATACAGCATCCATTCCTGATCAAAACTCTTCAGAGTGTAGGGATAGAGGGAACATTCCTCGACATCTTAAAAGCCATCTACGAAAAGCCCACAGCAAATATCATTCTCAATGGGGAAGCACTGGGAGCCTTTCCCCTAAGATCAGGAACAAGACAGGGATGTCCACTCTCACCACTGCTATTCAACATAGTACTGGAAGTCCTAGCCTCAGCAATCAGACAACAAAAAGACATTAAAGGCATTCAAATTGGCAAAGAAGAAGTCAAACTCTCCCTCTTCGCCGATGACATGATACTCTACATAGAAAACCCAAAAGTCTCCACCCCAAGATTGCTAGAACTCATACAGCAATTCGGTAGCGTGGCAGGATACAAAATCAATGCCCAGAAGTCAGTGGCATTTCTATACACTAACAATGAGACTGAAGAAAGAGAAATTAAGGAGTCAATCCCATTTACAATTGCACCCAAAAGCATAAGATACCTAGGAATAAACCTCACCAAAGATGTAAAGGATCTATACCCTCAAAACTATAGAACACTTCTGAAAGAAATTGAGGAAGACACAAAGAGATGGAAAAATATTCCATGCTCATGGATTGGCAGAATTAATATTGTGAAAATGTCAATGTTACCCAGGGCAATATACACGTTTAATGCAATCCCTATCAAAATACCATGGACTTTCTTCAGAGAGTTAGAACAAATTATTTTAAGATTTGTGTGGAATCAGAAAAGACCCCGAATAGCCAGGGGAATTTTAAAAAAGAAAACCATATCTGGGGGCATCACAATGCCAGATTTCAGGTTGTACTACAAAGCTGTGGTCATCAAGACAGTGTGGTACTGGCACAAAAACAGACACATAGATCAGTGGAACAGAATAGAGAATCCAGAAGTGGACCCTGAACTTTATGGGCAACTAATATTCGATAAAGGAGGAAAGACTATCCATTGGAAGAAAGACAGTCTCTTCAATAAATGGTGCTGGGAAAATTGGACATCCACATGCAGAAGAATGAAACTAGACCACTCTCTTTCACCATACACAAAGATAAACTCAAAATGGATGAAAGATCTAAATGTGAGACAAGATTCCATCAAAATCCTAGAGAAGAACACAGGCAACACCCTTTTTGAACTCGGCCATAGTAACTTCTTGCAAGATACATCCACGAAGGCAAAAGAAACAAAAGCAAAAATGAACTATTGGGACTTCATCAAGATAAGAAGCTTTTGCACAGCAAAGGATACAGTCAACAAAACTCAAAGACAACCTACAGAATGGGAGAATATATTTGCAAATGACATATCAGATAAAGGGCTAGTTTCCAAGATCTATAAAGAACTTATTAAACTCAACACCAAAGAAACAAACAATCCAATCATGAAATGGGCAAAAGACATGAACAGAAATCTCACAGAGGAAGACATAGACATGGCCAACATGCATATGAGAAAATGCTCTGCATCACTTGCCATCAGGGAAATACAAATGAAAACTACAATGAGATACCACCTCACACCAGTGAGAATGGGGAAAATTAACAAGGCAGGAAACAACAAATGTTGGAGAGGATGCGGAGAAAAGGGAACCCTCTTACACTGTTGGCGGGAATGTGAACTGGTGCAGCCACTCTGGAAAACTGTGTGGAGGTTCCTCAAACAGTTAAAAATATACCTGCCCTACGACCCAGCAATTGCACTGTTGGGGATTTACCCCAAAGATACAAATGCAATGAAACGCCGGGACACCTGCACCCCGATGTTTCTAGCAGCAATGGCCACGATAGCCAAACTGTGGAAGGAGCCTCGGTGTCCAACGAAAGATGAATGGATAAAGAAGATGTGGTTTATGTATACAATGGAATATTACTCAGCTATTAGAAATGACAAATACCCACCATTTGCTTCAACGTGGATGGAACTGGAGGGTATTATGCTGAGTGAAGTAAGTCAGTCAGAGAAGGACAAACATTATATGTTCTCATTCATTTGGGGAATATAAATAATAGTGAAAGGGAAAATAAGGGAAGGGAGAAGAAATGTGTGGGAAATATCAGAAAGGGAGACAGAACATAAAGACTGCTAACTCTGGGAAACGAACTAGGGGTGGTAGAAGGGGAGGAGGGCGGGGGGTGGGAGTGAATGGGTGACGGGCACTGGGTGTTATTCTGTATGTTAGTAAATTGAACACCAATAAAAAAATAAATTAAAAAAAAAATAAAAATAAATTCTTTAGTTAAGAAAAACAGAACCTACATTATAAAATCTATATTTTATAATTTTTATATTATATAACATTTAAATGCATATAGACACACATATAAAACAAAAATCACACATATAAAATAAAATACAATTACTGGAGAAGGAAACCACATACCCACATACAGTAAAATAAAAAACAATAGGTTGCGGTTCTGTTCTGAATCACATATGCCCCATCACTGACCAGAGAAGCTTATAAAATATCTTACCTACTCTATATTGGAGACTTCTTTGTAATAGCTATTTCTACACTATACCCTGACCCACTTTAGTATAACACACCAGTCCATGGATCATTATAATCTCTGCCAGTTCATACAGACTGGTTATTCTGTTATATCAGGCCTCCTATGCTAACTTCAGTAAAGTATCTTTCCATGGCTTTGTAACTATTCAAAATTAAGTATTTAATTACAGACTTCAAGTATTTCTATTCTTATTTGAAGATTCATACAAATAAAATAACCTTCAAAAGTATGGCTATTTTTCAACTCAAGTCTTGAAAAATAGTTTTTATAAAAATACGTTTTCTGTATACATCTACAGTGAAAAGGTTTTAATAAATCTTCTAGATTAGGGTGTAGTTGAACACATTCCCAATTGAATATAACTTGAGAGCTCATTGACACTCTCAGCTCAATGCCATGACAATCTGGTTGTTATGATCAGCTGTAAATTTGTCACAAATAGTACACTGTTTATAGCAATGAAAGTTCTAAGAGTGTCCTTCCCTGACCATTCTAGCTAAAGTCCTTTCTTTCACTGAGTTTCTAACTTCTAAAGGGTGTATCTTTGCTTGATTTCTGTGCAGCTCCTCCCCTAGACTGTAAACTACACTAGTTATTATTATTACACTCCTAGTACTCAACACAGCACCCATTCTCTAATACAATTTGGGGAATACAGAAAGAATGAATAAATCTTGCCCTGTTGTTTTTATCTTCCACAGTCAAACCACAGTTATATTTCTGAAATGCAAACTGAATCCTCTGATTTATCTTACACTTTCCAATGGCCTCCTCCTATTTTCTAAGGTAGAAGCCTAAAATTTGAAAAATCTTTGACTATTGGCTCTGTCCCTACCTCCAGTCTCCTTTTCTTCCATCTCTGCATTGAAATTTCTGCTCTATGAGTCCAGTAATATTGGAAGTTCCCCAAATGTTTCAAATTTCCATATTTTCCCAGATTTTGGACATGCCATTTTATATACCTTAAAACTCTGCTCTCTAACCAGTGCTTAGGCCCTGATTTGTGACTAACATGTCTACTCTTTCTTTCAGGGGTTATTCAAGGGTGCTGTATAATTTTTCAGGGATGTCTTTCCTAGTACTCCCAAATATGATTAGGTTTTCCTTTGCCTCTGCTTTCACTGCATTTTGTCTATGCTCTCATTATAGCAATTATTCCACTATACTCATTATTTGCTTTAGCTTCTGCTTTCCTACCAGATTAAAATTATGACTATATAATCATTTTATGGTCAGGGGTTGCAGTTTCATCTATGTGTTATCAGTATCTAACAGTGTATCTATATCAAGAGAGATCTTCTGTACAAAGGTAGTGGATGATTAAAAGACTGGAGGTCTCACTGTTAATTAATGTCCATGCTAGAATGGCTGAAAATTCCTTCCATACTGTTTTTTTTTCTCTGAAGGATGGAAATAAACTCAGCCTAACTCAGAATATTATTCTAAGTGGATATAAACATGCCCTCTAAACCGAATGTTCTATAAAGGATTCCTCAAGACATTCACATATTAAAGGCAACATATAGGCATGAATTCCAAATCAGAGAGCTTACAAACAGTATGATTTTAAATTGTTCATCATCCTGCACAATAGAGAGATGATTCTTTTTTTTTTCCAGGAAGTATGCTAAAGACAATGAAGCTTTATCATATTTCACTATTTGTGGTTCTATGCTAGAAAACTGTCATATACTGATATTTTGGTTAGAAAATCTTCTGAGAACGTGTCTAAGACAAATTCACCAAATACAAAGCCCCCTTTAATAACTGATTCTAGAGAGTCATTGAATTTTAGAGCTTGAGGCTTCTATGAAAGAATAACAAGTTTTATATGTGTGTGTGTGTGTGTGTGTGTGTTTCTTAAGACAATTCAGAATTTTAAGGGAAAAAAAAGATAACTATGTTACCTCTCTTGTGTCCAGGAGAGATAAACGTAAATATCCTGGAAGTAACCTGTAAGAATTAACTAAGTATTTCATGATCCTTATCACCATTACCAGCTCATCTACATAAAGATGACTTTGTGGTAACACATTTCTCCATTATTTCTGTAACAAAATGACTGCAAAGAGGTAAATGACACAACTGCATTTTTGAACTATGCAGCACAAACACGAAAGTATAATATATTTTCATAGTACTTAAAAGACATTTCTGTTAGTGCTAAAAGCAAAGGTCAGAAAAAAATATTTTCTTGGTGAAAAAAAAGATACTGAAAAATCCCACCATTCTGTAAAATAATCTGCCCTTAATGTTAGATTTTTATTTTTAATAAATGCTGTTGAAGAGCTAATAATGAATAACAACACTAATAATGAACAGCCTAATCAAAATGCTGTTCTTTCTCTAATTCAGACATTAGAGAAATGAAAAATTCCCATTTTTGTCTTCAGAGAAGACAATCTTATACTGTTTCTAGAAAGATCTGATTTTAGAAAAAAATTAAAAATGTGTAAAACGTTTCCTATTCAAGAGGGTCCTCTGAAATACTACATACAAGTCTTTTATTTTTAATTAGATGCAAAGTAATGTTTATTCCATGCCCTGCCTTTAGTCAAATTAGTAAAATTTTGTGTTTTTTAAAAGGGTTGGAAATTATATAAGATAATTATAAAGCTTTAGTGATTGTTCTTACATATTTAGCATTGATATTTAAGAATATAGAGCTTTACTATCAATTTTAAGACTTAATCAGTTTATTCCAAAGGCATAGAAAACTAAACACCCTGATGACCCTTCCACTGAAAACAACTAAAATTCTGAATAAAATAAGAAGAAAATGTTTAATGTTTCATTAAGATAGCATGAAAATAAGAACCTACTATAATTAGTTTGGTTCCACTTAGGACAAAGATGTAGAAAGCCACAAAAGAATGCTGCTTTCACATTAATAATGTGAGAAAGATGATCTACAAAATCATAGCTTTTCCAGAGTCCATCAGAGTTGAGGCCTGCAGGCAACCAAGAAAACTATAGTGACAAGCCTCTATGAGTAGAGACAGGACATACAAATCATTTCACCTATGTCAAAGCAAAAGAGAAAAAGATGGCTATCAAACAAGCAGATTAAAATAAATAAGCTAACATTTTAACAAAATTTTAAAGGAATGGTATGGGGGGGGGGCATTTAAGTTCTATAATGGGTAATCCAGAAACAAGGGGAGTTTCAGTCTTTTACAAGCTCTTTTCCATTGTTTTTCTCTATGTGCTCCTGAAAAAGACTAATGGGGGCAGAGGTGGGAGGGCACGACTGAAGAAAAAGCTCTCCCCACATGGCACAGGCATTCAGCGTATACTCAGCTATTGTGCAGTCTTTAATGTTTCCCTATATTTTTCTTTCTATGAAGCAAAAGCTTTAAGCCATTTGGAGAAGACCAGCAAATTCTCTCATCCTCTAGGATAGTGGTAAAAATCCATTATTTTAATACAGCATAGAATCAAAACTCACTCAGGATTGGGATGGAAATACTCACCATTTCCAGGACACAGGCAAAGATCCTTTGCTGCTGGGAGAAGTATATAATCAGAAAACCTATATCCATAAGGGAAGGGCAGACAAGCCTTTTGACCCCAGGATCTAATACCAATAACGAGCAGAGATATGCTAGCACCAGATAAAGGGCAAGGAATTATCTCAGCCCTAGATCAACCACAAATACAAAGCAGGGTTTGGCTATCAAGGGAAGGAAGGGAAGGAATGCAAGCAAAGGTCCACCTTTGAGACCAAGGGAAACAAGCATTCCAAACACTGAAGATGAACACTCAAAAAAGTAGAAAAGGAAATTCCTCCTGGTCCTTAACATAAAACCAGTACCAAGTAATAGCCATCTCCCACTACGGAAGGATCAAGAGCATAGACAAAGGTCTCTATAACATGTGTGGAAAAACTTTTAAAGCTGAGAGTAGAGTAAGAATGTTAACAAAAACACAAGGTAACTCTTCTTAACTACTGGATAAATTTGAATCTTAATGTTGCAATGAAGAGAATCATAACAACAAAATCTTGATTAAATAGTTTCATACTAAGGATATGGTCAAAGAAGAGGCATTTTTGGCATAAATACTATTAACCTTAGCCTCTATTATTCTATATATTATGATAGAATTCAATAAAAAGTTATGAGACAAGTAAAAATATGAGACAAAAAAATACTATGAACAATGACCCATTGTGAAGAGATAAAGCAATCAAAGAATCATAGTTGATCCATAAGTTGAAATTACCAGACAAGAACATAAAAATAACCATAATATACATATTAAATGATCAGAGGAAAAGACAGATAATATATATGAGCAGATAAGGGATTTCATCAGACAGATGAAAACTAAGAGTCTAATGGAAATGCTAAATATAATAATAAAAATTAAAACAGTAATAGAGTAATAGAGTCCTTTGACATACTCTGTCATACATTACCAGAGTGGAAACAGCTAAGGAATCAGTAAACTTAAAAATGGAGCAAAATAAATCATCCATACTGAATTAAAAAAAAAAAAAAAAAAAAAAAGACTGGAAAACCCAGAATAAAGAATTCAAGATATATGGAAAAATATCTCCAAAACAACATGAAATTTCAAAACTGAAATTTTCAGTTTGACCATAGTCAAACTGCTGGAAAAAGGAGAAAAATGTTAAAGCAACCTGAGAAAAATGAAACATTTCAGAGAGGAAAACAAAGATAAAGTTTACCACAAACTTCTTCTCAGTAAGTAGCTAAGCAAGTCAGAATACAACAGCATGGAATCTTCATAGCACTGTAAAAGAAAAGTCTATTGATTCTGAATTTCATTCCTAGTATAAGTATTTTTCAAAAATGATAGCAAAATAGTCTTTTTTTCTCTTCTTTTATTTATTAAACTAAAGATGAACTCATTGTCAATACAATATACAACAAGAAATGTTAAAGGAAGTTCTTCAAGCAAAAGAAATGTAATACTAGATGTAAATATGAACAGACAAAAAAATGTGGAGCACCAGAAATGATAAAATGAAGGCAATCATAAAAGACTTTTTTTTCTTATTTTCAATCACTTTAAAGATAATTGACCATCTAAGTAAAAATGGCAACACAACTGTGGGTTTGTAAGAGATGAAGACGTAAAATGTGTGACAATTACAGCATGAAAATGAGAAGGAGCAAATATAACTGTAGTGTTATAAGCTGCTAAATTATACACTAAGTGAAATAGTAATATTTGGCAGTTGACTGTGATGTTACAAATTTACAGTGCAAATCCTAGAACATTCACTAAAATACTCCACTCTCAGTAATGGGCAGAAAAAGTAGATAGAAATTCATAAAAATATAGCAGACCTGAAGAACACTATCATAGTAGTTGATATTTATAGAACACTCTCCCAATCAGAGCACAATGCACATTCTTTTCAAATACAGTGGGAAAAAAAATAAAAAAAAAATACAATGAAATGTTCACCAAGACAGACCACATTCTGGGCCATGAAACAAATTTCAACAAATTGAAAACAACTGTTATTATAAAAGATAGATTTTCAGATTATAGAATGAAACTGCAAATAAAGAACAGAAAGATACGTGGGAAAAAACCAAATATTTAGAAATAAAATAATAATCTATAGACATAGGACACAGAAATTTTATGAAGCAGATAAACAGAAGAAATTAGAAAAATTTTAATATAATCAAAATAGAAATCTAACATTAAAATTTGTAGGCTGCTATAAAAGCATTAAATTTATAGTATTAAATGTTTATATTAGAAAAAGAATATCCCAAAAAAGAAAAATAACTCGACTAATCAAAGTTTCTACCTTGAAAAAGAAGAGCAAAATAAATTCAAATTAAATACAAGAAATAACAAGATAAAAGCAGAAATCAATTGAATACCAAAATCAAAATGCACAGAAAAAAAATCAATGAATAATACTGTCATAAAAATAATTTATTTTCAATGCCATAGTACTTAAATCAAGCTCAAGCTTTATAATTAAGATAAATATAATGCTTAGCAATTATTTGTAATTTTCACATGTAATAGAATATACTATTTCTGCAATTTCTATGCTGTAGTATTGTCTATTGGTATTTTTCCAAACAATTACTTTAAAGAAAGACAGTTCATCTAGGTAATTTATCTTTTATCGGCTTCTTTACACTTTTTCTAAAATTATGGGAGGAAGTAGGGCTGAGAAAGGCAGCCTCATGCATACAGCCTTTCAGCCCCCACTCAGCCACATAAGACTGGGACTTGGAACACTTCCTTACCAAGAAATAAAGAGCTCTCATAATTTCCGCTGGGTTTATCACCTTGTTGAAGAATATCTTCCCTTTTTACAAGCACAATTTATGTTCTTTTGTTCTGCATTAAGTATATGGCACCTGGGCAATCCTACTGCTACATCTGCCCTTCATGGGGGAGTGTACAGGGTCCATCTACAGAGTCAAGAGGAGGGTGAGCATAGACCAGTTGCCCCGCATCTGCTGCAGGAAGAGAGACCAACTGGCCACAGAAGACTGGTGGCCCCTACTGAAGCAACTTCTCCGAAGTAGTTATGTAAGTTATTTCTTTTCTTTAAAAATAACTGTCACCATTTGCTTCAACGTGGATGGAACTGGAGGGTATTATGCTGAGTGAAGTAAGTCAGTCGGAGAAGGACAAACATTATATGTTCTCATTCATTTGGGGAATATAAATAATAGTGAAAGGGAATAGAAGGGAAGGGAGAAGAAATGTGTGGGAAATATCAGAAAGGGAGACAGAACGTAAAGACTGCTAACTCTGGGAAACGAACTAGGGGTGGTAGAAGGGGAGGAGGGCGGGGGGTGGGAGTGAATGGGTGACGGGCACTGGGTGTTATTCTGTATGTTAGTAAATTGAACACCAATAAAAAATAAATTAAAAAAAATAACTGTCACATTCAGTAAAAGTATTAAATCTAAATGAATTAAACCTAAATCCTTAAGTACGGAAATCTAACATTAATAATCTATTATGTGCCATACAGTTAGCAATGCCCATCCACAAACCTCATTTCAGAATATATCCTAAAATTAAAGGTCATCTACAACTGGCTGCTGACCTTCCTTTCTAGATTTATCTTCAGTTACTTTCACTCCTGAAGTATGACTTAAAACTAGCCTGGAGTTTCTGCTCACCAAATTTAACTATATCTTTCTAACTCTAATCAGAATTCTGCCTTTCAAATTCTTACTCATAATTAAATGTCCAGATTCTTGTATCTAAACTTTCCTGTTTATTAAAATTTAAAATTAATTTCTATCTCCTAAATCACATTGTTTATATCTAATAACTCCTATCACATTCTTCTTTATATAATAGTCATTTTTTCAAGATGGTTTATATTTTCCTTGTGGAAATATTCTCCCCACCTATACTCAGTAACATAATATTTGAATGGGCTTCCCCACCTAAATACTACTTTTCTCATTCTCCCTTGAATGTAGGTATGGCCACATGAAACAAAATCTCATCAAGGAAATGCAAGCTGAGTGATATAAGCAATTTCTATATGTAACCTTAAAGAGAGTGATATGTTTTCATTCCATCCCTTCTTCTAACATTCATCACCCAGATGTGACAGGGTTTGTGAAACAATTTGGTCCTAGGAATGGTGAAGCAACAACTAAACAACTTTAGACAACTAAAAGACACGAAGGTCCTTGACATCATGGATGGACCATATCAACTCTGAACTACTTATACTAGATTGTAGCTTAAAAAATAAAATCAACTTTATCTTATTTAAGCCACTGCTATTTTGGTTTTTGTTATAGCATCTAAATCTCCACCAAAAATTAATATGTACTACAAGTTTCTTGGGGCAGGAATTACATCTTCTTGACCTTTGTATCTTTTATATTCATCACCTTGCTTAGCAAAGTGTCTTATATACAAGTAAGTACTCAATAAATATCTGTTGCACTGAATATATTTTCCAAAACCTTCACTGGATAGTATCTTTATACAAGTGCACTACCACCAAAAGGTTAAGATTGGATCATATAGTACAGCAATCAAGATAAGCCTTCCTCACTAAGCCTTGCACAAATTAAAAGTTTGTGATATTTTTTAAAGATTTTCTTTATTTATTTATGAGACACACACACACACACACAGAGAGAGAGAGAGAGAGAGAGAGAGGCAGAGACATAGGCAGAAGCAGAAGCAGGCTCCCTGCAGGGAGCCTGATGTGGGACTTGATCCAAGAACCCCAGGATCACGCCCTGAGGCAGATGCTCAACCACAGAGCTACCCAGGTGCCCTACAAGTTTGTGATAAAGAGAGAGAGAGAGAGAAAGAGAGAGAGAAAGAGAGAGAGAAGGAAATAAATGTTCTTTTATTATGACTGAATTTGGGGTGATTTGTTAAGAAGCAATATATAACCAGAACAACCATAATCATACTCCTCCTTATATTCTTATTAAAGCTTTTAAACATAAATACAAATGAGTAAGATGATTATTTAAAGCCCCATACTCTGTTATTCAAATCATGAGTTTGTATCAAGTGGTGGATAGAGGGGTTGGGTTGAGTAGATGAAACTCAGGAGATATTTAGCTATTTTGTAGGACTCTACTGTGGTAGATGTATGACACATACACATTTGTCAAAATTCATAAAACTTTGCAACACTTTAATGCATACTAATTTAAAAAACATTTAGGTGGTCAGAGAATCTCAGGATGGAATACAGAATGTGATAAGGATCTAAGTATATTACAAATGTGTGAAACACCCTTACTGAAAGGGATAGGGGCAAAGGTGCTGACTTAAGTAACTTTAGAAAGGACTAGAGTCTGTAAGATTAATGGCATAAGTACAATATAAAAGCACTATATTAATAAAGTTATATCCCACAGTGGTATAGATTAATAATTCTGAAACCACTCTGCATATATACTGAAATTGAACAATTTTGTAGATGGATGACAGTTGGTGTGCAACAGGCTTCCCATTGTTGGAGCAGGTACTTAACCAATAAGCAAAAGGACATGGCTAGAATGAACCATGTGGTATGTGGTAATGAATTAGAAGTGGAGGCATTAGTATGAACTATGTTTAGCCCAATAGAAACACAGATGGCTACCTACAGAAAAATTTATATATGTGTGTAGATACACAGGTTAGCAGGCAGGCATATATTTCCTTGCTCTGTGATCTAAGAGATACAGAAGCAATGACACCCCAGTAGAAATGCGTACAGCCAATACCAAGATTTTGGTTTCGAATACACTCTCCAATAAAGGGAACCAGAATTAATTGGTGATATGGCTAATTTTTGGACTAGAGGAGGAATCATAAAAGATAAGCCTAAAGAATGTTACAGTGCCAAAAAGTAAGAAAGTTCTCTTGCTCTCTTGTTCTCGCACTCTTTCACTCACTCACTCGAGTGCTCTCTCTCCTTTGGAGAACCAAAGGAGACACACATATGGTAGTGTGTCAAAGGGACATAGTAGCCAACTGAAAGAGTTCCCAATGGTTAACGCTGGAACAACTGAGCAACAAAATTAAGTAGCATTGGATTTTAACCCAAAGTGTAAAATATCCATGAGTCCATACTGATATAAATAAATGATTACACAAACAAATAGGGATAAAAGACAAACACCCCATAGAGAAGAATTCCAAATGATTTGTGTAGATATTCAACCCTTAAAGAAATGAGGAATAACTCCTTACTCCTTACGTGTGGGCTACACTTTGTGGCTTTCTTCCAAAGGGCTCAGTATAGAAAGGAAGAAAAAAGAGTAACTTTAGAGAAATTTCACAAATAGTATCCTAGGCAAATGATTAAGTTTAACATCAACTGTGATAAGCCATGTTCATTGTTTGCACCCTTGAGATGATATGATGAAAATTGCATTGTACCTCTGGTATTCCTCCCCAATCCATGTAATTCCAGTCTAATCATGAGAAAAATATCAGACCAATCCCAACTGAGTGACCAGTACTCTTTAAAACTGCCAAGGTCATCAAAAACAAAGAAAGTCTGAGAAACTGTCACATCTAAGAAGAGTCTAAGGAGACATGACAATTAAATGTAATGTAGTATCCTGGATGGGATACTGGAACACAAAAAGGAAATTAGACAAAAACTAAAGAAATCTGAATAAAACTAAATAAATCTGTATGAAGTTTAGTTAATAATAATGTATCAATATTGGCTCATTAATTGTAACATGTATCATAAAATAGTAAGATATTAATAATAGGGAAACTGGGTATGGGATATGCAGACATTGTATTATCTTTGTAATTTTTCTATAATTCCAATACTATTCTAAAATTAAAAGATTACTTTTAAAATATTACAGTCTTTCTAGTCTCCTTTCTTACTCTCATACCCATCGTCTAAACCATCAGAAAAATCCTATTCATTCTACCTTCATAATATAATCACAATCTAACTAACTCTCCTGCCTTTCACAGCTTCTAACCTGACCAAATTACATTTCTCTTACTCCTTATTATCACAATGTTTTCCTATTTATCCCTCTGGTTCTGCCCTTTGTTCCCCTTTGATCTGTTTGAATCATAGTAAGAATGGTGGTTTCTCTAAAACTACAAGCAAGTAATGTCAATAGACTGCTCTGAACCCTCAAATGGTTCTCTATTCATCAGAGCAAGAACCACAGTCATAAAGGTCTACAAAGCCCCATGACATCTGACACAGTTTCTTCTAGATCCCATTTCTTATTGCTCTTCTTCTCATTCACCTTACCCATCGTTATGACTCTAACATTTCTAGTTAGCTGCTGTCTCAAGATCTTGGCATTTGCTGTTCTCCCCTAAGAATTAGCATATCTCATTCTCTCATCGTCTTTAAATTTGTACTCAAATGCCCTGTTAGTGAGTCCTTTCCTGATGACCCTACCTATATTTAATCTGCTAAACACACTTGCTCTTCCCCTTCATTAAGTATCTCCTTAGCCCTTTTCACCATCTAACATAATATTTTCACTTATTTATCTTGTTACCTGTTTTTTCCCATTAGACGTTCAGAATGGAAATTCCATGATAGTAGAGAGTCTGTTTTGTCCATTCCTTTATCTTCTGCATTCAAAATACTGCCTGTTGCCCAAGGGACATCATTAATATTCACTGAATAAATGAATGGATATAAATATAGTTGGAAGGAAAGGTATGCTTAAGTTCACATGGCTGGCATATTTAACTCTCAAGCCTACCCCAAGCCAAGACAATTTATAACAAGTATTATGCCAAGGAGTGCCTGGGTGACTCAGTCAGTTGGGTGTCTGACTCTTTCCCCTCAGGTCATGATCTCAGGGTCATGAGATTGAGCCCCATATCAGGCTCCCCATGCTCAGGATAGAGTTTGCTTCTCTACCTCTCTCTCTTTCCCTCTGTCCCTCACCATGCTCATACTCATTCTCTCTCTCTAAAATATTTTTAAAAACCCAAGTATTATGTCAAAAACATGTTTGCCTACAGATTAATGTTTCATTAGCTTTTGTAGATGGAGATTATTTTCATTTAAAAGGAATTCATTTTTAAGAATAGTCAAGCCTCATTAATCTGGACAATACTAATTTAAGATTTGCAATAATTAAACCTGGGGTATGTACTATGAAAAAGCAATTGTTAATCAAATTAACAGTATAGACAAAATTACAGGAGATGACATTGGATTTCTAAATAATCTAAGAATAATTATTAATAGATTTTTAACAAATGTTTACATAAATGGATGTTTTTAATTGCAAGTCAGTCTCATTAATTTTTTAAATGAAGACCCATAGGAGCTCTGCTTAAAATGGTCTGAGAACAACTGGTTTAAATAACTGTGTGTACTTAAGAAAAACAAAACTGTATGTCTTCAAGAATAGCTTATTATTTAGGCTTTTCATGAATTCATGAAAAATGGATAGTCTCCATACTAGTCTTTCCTTCTATTAGTCTAAAATGTCTTAAAACATGTGTCTGATTTGTTTCTCTGTTATGTATTTTTTCAATCTTCCTGGGTTATAAAATATAACTACTTGTACTACTTTCATTACTTAAGACTTCAACACCCCCTCCCCTCAAGATACTAGAAGGTTTTATAACTGATAAAGAAAAATTATATCCAGGATAATACTTTTTCTTCATGTGTTATAATTGCCTTTTACTTCATATATCCTTGGAACAAAGCTTGGAAACAACTATTTTCAATCAGTTTTAAAAATCATTTTTCATTATTTTTAAATTATTTCAGTTATTTGTGTCCATAAGATTTATCTGTTGGATAAATCAGCCAAAAAAGGCATAACTTTGTTAGAATATAGTGGTATACCTCATTAGTATCTGTAGTATTTTTAAACTATTTTCATGTTTTATAACTCAAAATTGTTTTAGAAGATAAGCTATTCAATATGGAACCATGACCTACTACCATAAAGAGTGATGGGTTTATCCTGTTTATAGACGTCATCCCTCAATTTTTATAAATGGATTTTAATGCTATACTCTTCTTGGTTGATTACAACTAAATCTGTTCTTTAACTTACGGTATAGAATCTGGCTGGGGTACACCAATAGTGAAATAGCTGTTGATTATGGCCAACATTCATTTGATTGTGCTATCTATTCTGATTGACATATGTCAGTGAAATATTGGTTATTAAATACTTTTAATATCGTGCCTACATAAAACATATTCTTTCTAGGTTGCTGCCAAGGGGATCTTGTCAATTTTTAATTGTCTTATCAGAAAGTCCTAATCAAAAGACTACTTTAGAGGAAAAATATCTATAATCAACTCCCCTAAATCAGGAGTTTTTTATATCTAGAGACATAGATCTTTTGAAAATAAGTGGTTTGGACCATCCCCCTAGATAACTTCACATAGGCCCATAGACTCAAAATTTAAATTTCAAAAGTTTGAGAGCCCTTTGAAGTCCAGATTAAAAGCCCCTGAATACATATGCTAAAATGGACCCCTCAATCAAGCCTCAAAGAGATGCACACTTAGATGTCATTCTTATCACTTGTAGAATTTCTATACTATATAATATTATGCCATTCTCTCCTTTCCACTTCTATCTTTGCCATTCTAGTCAAAGTCACTACTATATTTTGCCTAGATTCCTGAAACAAGTTGCTAACTTTTTCTTCCTTTTTTACCCCCTTCAACTCTATTACAAACCGCAATCAAAGTGATTATTTTATAAGATTACACCACCATTTATGTAAAATCCTTTCATGTTTTCCATTGTATTCAGAACAAAACTGATTCCTTACAAGGTCAGCCAGATCTTAAATGACCTAACTCTCAATTTTTCCTACTTTCACCACTGGGAAGTCTCTCCCTTCCTAGTACACTCCAATGATGGTGGTCTTATTTCAGTTCCTTAAAGGTATCAAGTTTTCTCCTACCTTTACATACAGTGGTCTTTCTGAGATGTTCTTTCTTAACTTTTAAGCTGGCGAGTTCCTTCTCATCAACTTAAAGATCACTTTCTGAAAGAGGACTTTCCTGAAAATCTCTCCAATATAAAATCAGCCCCTCAAAACATTCTGTAGTTGTCATTTATGTATATGAATATTTATTTCTGTATTTCTCCCAAACCAGACAATAAGGTCTGGGATAGTGAACATTATTAATGTAAAACAGATACTAACACATTGTCATCTAACATTAAGTGACTCTTCCTAACTTTATAATTATAAAAAGTAGTTAATGAAATAATGATATAATTTGGGACACCGGGGTGGCTCAGCAGTTGAGCATCTGCTTTCAGCTCAAAGCGTGATCCCAGAGTCCTGGGATTGAGTCTCACATCAGGCTCCCTGCATGGAGCCTGCTTCTCCCTCTGCCTGTGTCTCTGCCTCTCTCTCTGCGTCTCTCATGAATAAATAAATAAAATCTTAAAAATAAGAAATAACGATATAATTTTAAAAGAAAAATATACAATTAATTATTATATAAATTATAGGGTTGGGATGTTATTTACTATAACACTTAGTTTTCTATATATGTTGAGTCTTGGATGAGACATCTATCAGATCAATATGCTTGTCCTGCCATGCTCCAAGCATATAAAAATGTTAGATAAAATATATTCAAAATATTTTTGATATATGGTCAAGGAAAGAAGGTGGGAGGGAAGGTGGGAGGGAAAGAAGGAAAGGAATGGAAAACTCAATGTTCCAGAAACAAGAAGTATTCAAGTAATTTTGCAGTAATTTGAAGCAAAAGTCAAATAATTCATTAGGATCAAAATTTTATAGATCTTAATGGCAGGGGCTGAGAATTTAAAGCTTGCACATGAACACATCAGAGGTCTCAGGAAAACACAAAGTGGAGAAATGAACTTTAAGCCTAAATATAAAGCCAAGATCCATGAAGAGTAACCCTACTCATAAACAAGAACTAGAGAAATTCTGTCCTCTGGTTCTTCAGGCATCACCAAAACTTGCTGTCTGTTCCCAACATGGGTGAAAACGAGTTCCCCAAGAAACTAAAACTATAAGCTATACACAAATAAGGTCAAAGTTTTTAGGCTCATCTCTATTGAAAGCTAAAGAAGTAATTTATTTTTTTTTTAATTTCCAGAAGCAGAGACAATTGAATGAAACACCACTGATGCTTCTAAGTGCAGGATACAAAAAGTCCTCTAATAAAATCAACCACTGCTAAAGATAAGCTCAAAGTCACAGGGAAAATTTATATGAATACTAGCAAGAGGAAGAGATGGAAATAATACAAATAGGAAAATTCCAATCTCAAGATCTAAATAAAATAAAACCATATACCTGGAAGATTAATTTTATTTATTTTATTTCACTTTTTTTTTAAATTTTATTTATTCATGAGAGAAAGAGAGAGAGAGAGAGAGAGGCAGAGACACAGGCAGAGGGAGAAGCAGGCTCCATGCAGGGAGCCCGACAAGGGACTCTATCCGGGGTCTCCAGGATCACGCCCTGGGCTGAAGGCGGCGCTAAATCGCTGAGCCACCTGGGCTGCCCGATTAATTTTAATTAGTACATATAAATTTTGGAAAGATGAACAAAAGAAATAAACTATGAAGAAAATAGTGTGGAGAAAATAGCAGACTGGCTTGAAAGAGTCAAATAGGGTGGGTGGCTTGGCAGTTTGGCGCCTGCCTTTGGCCCAGGGCCTGATCCTGGAGTCCCGGGATCGAGTCCCGCGTCAGGCTCCCTGCATGAAGCCTGCTTCTCCCTCTGCCTGTGTCTCTGCCTCTCTCTCTCTCTCTCTATCATGAATAAATAAATAAATAAATCTTAAAAAAAAGAAAAGAAAAAGAGTCAAATAGAAAGTCCAAAAATTGTACAGTTATTTAAATTAAATAAAACAGGGTGACTGGGTGGCTCAGTCAGTCAAGTGTCTGACTCTTGATTTCAGCTCAGGTCATGATCACATAGTCGAGTGGTAGATTGAGCTCCATGTCAAGCTGGTGCTGGGCATGGAGGCTGCTTGAGATTCTCTTCTCCCTCAGCCTCTCCCCAACCACTGACCCTCCCCACTCCCCTCTCAAAAAGCAAGCAAGCAAGCAAGCAAACAAACAAAACCTTAGAGAATGTATAAAATGGTTGGTTAGTGATTAGAATAGGCAGCTAAAGAGAAACTAAGGCAAGTGGAAGTTATTTTTGAGAAAATTATCCAGATTGCCACAAAATGATTTAAAGAGACAGAAAACATGAAAAACAGGTTAAATGTCATGAAGGATATATTCAGAGGAAACAACTGAAGTCCAATAGGAATTCTGAAATGCAAAAACAGAGAATTAAAGAGAACTATTATTTAAAGGAATACCACATAAAAACTTCTCCAAAATGAAAATTTTGTAAAAAGAATATATTCTCAAACTGAAGAAAACTACCACATACTCAGCAGGACTGATGAAAACAAAATATAAAGAGAATTTGATGGAATTTGAAGAATATAAAATATCAAGTACAAGGGGATATTGTTAGAAGATCATATCTGCAGGAAAAAGACTGCTTTCAACAGAACTACATAATAGAACACTCACAGACTTTAGAACTATGAACACATTCTGAAATAAATACTAAAAGACACAGACGATAGGAAAGAAATTAAGCTCAGATGGAAAGAGTAGAATACAAAAATCAATGGTGTGCAAAAAATTAATAAGTAGATTAGTAGATCCAAATAATTACGTAAAACATATAAAAATGGTTAATTGGGGAAAGACAAAAATCCAGGTGGCAATAGCACAAAAGGTAAAAGTGACATAAAGAAATATGTAAAACATTACTGAGAGAAAATGATGCTTAACTAAATTGAGGGATATGTCATGTTCATCAATTTATAACTCAATTTTGTAAAGATCTCAAGTTTTTCCAAACTGATCTATAAATTTAATATTTGATTCCAATCAAAATCCTAGCATGACTTTTATTTTAATTGGAAAGATAATTCAAAATTTAGGTGAAACACACATGAGTGAAAGAATAACCAATCTCAATAATATAGAAAACAAACTTGTCCTTCCTTTAAAGCTATAGTAATTAAGGCACTATGGTATTGGTACAAGATAGGCAAAAAGATCAACAGAATAGAAAAGACATTTCAGAGATAGGCCTACAGTTATGTAGGCACTTGATTTATGAAAAAGATGGTACCGCATGCAGCATGAAGAAAAGGATGACCTTTCAAAAAAAATGGAGCTAAATTATTTGGCTATCCATACTTAAAAAGTAAATTGATCCATGTTGGACACTATGCAGAAAAGAATCACTTACAGGTAGATTGTAAACCTGAATGTGTAAGGTAAGACAATGCAGCCTCTAAAAGATAAAAATGTTGATATAGGCAAAGATTTTGTAAATAGGATAAAATGATAAATTATACTACATTAAATCAAGAACTTATTATAAAAAAGATAACCATTAAGAGAATGAAAAGGTGATGAACTAACTAGAAGTACATATTTGCAGCATATTTATCTGAAAGTAGAATTCTATCCAGAGTATATATAGAATTTTAACAAATCAATAATTGTATTTATTTATTTTTTTAAATTTTATTTATTTATGATAGTCACAGAGAGAGAGAGAGAGAGAGAGAGAGAGAGAGGCAGAGACACAGGCAGAGGGAGAAGCAGGCTCCATGCACCGGGAGCCTGACGTGGGATTCGATCCCGAGTCTCCAGGATCGCGCCCTGGGCCAAAGGCAGGCGCCAAACCGCTGCGCCACCCAGGGATCCCCAAATCAATAATTTTAATACACAATGTTAAAAAGAGGCAAAGCACTTCATTACTTTTTTTAAATTTATTCATGAGATACACACACAGAGAGAGAGGCAGAGACACAGGCAGAGGGAAAAGCAGGATTCATGCAGGGAGCCTGACATGGAACTCGATCGATCACAACCCCGGGTCTCCAGGATCAGGCCCTGGACTGAGGGCGGCGCTAAACCGCTGAGCCACCCAGGCTGCCCAGCAAAGCACTTTAAAAGAGAGTTCAAAAAAAAAGGATAAACAATGGTTACTAAGTATGTGAAAAATGTTCAATGTTATTATTCCTCAGGGACACGCAAATTAGGAGCACAATGACATACAACTATATACCCACCCTGGCTAAAATGAAAAAAACTGGCAATACCAAATATTGGCAAGGATATAGTACAACTGATATTCTCAAACACTTTATGTAAGAGTGTAAATTGGAATAATCACTTTTGAAAAAGTGCTTGGCAATGTCTGGTAAATTGAACATATGCTTTTCTATGTTATAGTAATTCTACTCCAACAGAAAAATGCACACAAAATGCAACCAAAGACATGTAAAAATTTTCATAGCACTTTCATAGCATCAGTATCAGAATAGCTGGTGTTAGTACCACCTAAAAACTAGAAATAACCCAAATAACCCTCAATATTAAAATAGATAAATAAAATATATATTTATAAATTAGAATACTTTATAGCAATAAACAATCCACTGCCACATACAAAAATATGGATAAACCTCACTAATGATACTGAGTAAAGATGCCAAACACAAAAGAATATTAACTATATATTTATTCTACTTAAATAAAGTTCAAAACCAAAACTTAGCAAATTAGTGGTCAAAAATGCGCTTTCTCTTGAAAGAGTACACAAAGGTCTCCGGGATGCTATAAATATTCTACTACTTCAGAAATATTCTATTTCTGATGTGAGTAGTGATTACTCAGCTGTGTTTAGACAGCTTTGGAAAATCTTTGTAAATTTTAATGAGTTGGAACCTTACATCTATTTTTCTTTATGTATATTATACTTCAATTAAAAGTTTATTTTAGGAAAAAAGGTAGCACTTGAAATGCTAAATAAAAATACATGCAAGATAGGAAGAAGATTTACAGTTATATTGATCAAATGTGCTTGTGGTATTCTAAATGAGGATAGAAAGCCTAAGATATTATTAAGTATGCATATTAAAATTTAAGGGTAACAATGACAAAAGAATAGGAACAGAATGTCAAACTTCTAAGCTAGGCCTGTAAAACTAGAGAAGAGAGAAAAGGCCTACATGTATAATAAAAGAAAGAAAGAAGATCATAGTATAACAATCTATAAGTGAACATGAGATGATGATTTGGGAAAGGTAAAGGCACTCAAAGCTATAATCTCAATGAAATACACACCTATAGGCAAAAGCAACAGGAAAACTTTTCATTCTCCTCTTGGGGTTTTAATTATGGGGCACTGAGGAAGCAAGAAGTCACCCTTGATAATTCTGGCAACAGTTTCATCCTTAATAGTAGATAATTTGAAGAGCCTCAGACTGAAAGTGCTCCAGGACACCTGGTTACAGCAAATTCAAATCCTTTTCTACAGGAATGATCTCAAGCTAGGTCACTAAATCAGACCTAATTAAATATATACTTACATTCCAAAATTACATAATGCATGAAGAAATAAGGCACCATAAGGAAGAAACAGCAGAAAAAAACACACTATAAAATCTCAACGAATTCAGATTTTTTATCAGATACTGTATTTTCAGAATTATTCTGATTGGTATTTTAGAATTATTTGGATAATTATTGAATTATCAGAAATAAATTTTAAAATATGTTTAAAAGTACCTAAAGTATACGATGAATTTGAAAACATGAGTAAGGAACATTTTTCTCAATATCTGGCAGATTTGGAAAAAGAACAAATAGAATTTCTAAAAAAAAAAACATAACTTGATATTAAACATTCAACAGACAATTTAAGGAAGCATAAGAAAAACAACTGAAAAGAGAATTAATAAATGAGATAATGGGAAACAGACAACCAGAGATGGAAGGAATACAAGAGAAGTTAAAAAAAAAAAAAAACTGAAGAATATAAATAACAAGGTCAATACATATTTAACCAGAGTTTCAGTGGAGAAGAAAGAATTGAAAATCGACACTCTTTTGTTGGGCTTTTATGCTGCTTAAAAAAAAAAAAAAAAAATGACAGTGTTGAGAAGGGCTAGAACCAAAAGAATGCCTGCCAAAGTATCTATGCCAGCCTTCCATAGTTCCATGAAAGCTGAAAGAAGACACAAGGCTTCTGGGTCACAGAAAAGAACTTGATTATAGCAGGAGGGCTTGATTACAGGGCTGGAGGGAATCTGTAAACACATGAGGATGTGCTACAGGAGATGAAGCCTGAGCTTAGAGAATCCACTATTTTTATAGCAAAAAGTAAGCAAGACTTCTTTGTCCAGAGGGATACCTGGTGTAAGACAAACCCCCTTAGTTTTCAAGATTATCTTTATGAGAAAAACTAAAGAAATGATTCAATAAAGGCCTTGCAATTTTTGAAGTTTTGGCCTAGCTGACTCAGCAAGATACACAAGAGGCCCAGAGCAGACAAACTGTCCACATCTCATCCCGACACAAAAATACTTTACCAGAAAAAAGAGAAGACACCATTCCACCAATGCAGCAATCACGATGAATCTAGGAATTCCTGCTCTCACTTCATTTTTGACCTCTGCAAATTCCTAAGTTTCTTTGTCAGATCATCAATTCATTTCAAAGCATTTTTTGTTTAATCACCTTTAAAAAAAAACTTTCCATTTAAAACTACTTTTAGATTTACAGAAAGATTACAATCTAGCTAGAGGGAAAGGCAATAAATTGGATAATTTTAAATTGGGATAAATGATGGAAAGAAACTAAACAGAATATGAGAGTATGACTCTGGATTAGAGGAGGCACTTAAAAAGGGAAGTCTGGAAATAACTCCCTGAGAAGGAAACATTAGAGAGATGTCCTTAAAGGATTAAAAAAATCAGCCATTATATAAAAGATAAACAAACATACAATAAAGGAGGAGGAGGAGGAGGAGGAGGAGGAGGAGAAGGAGAAGGAGAAGGAGAAGAAGAAGAAGAAGAAGAAGAAGAAGAAGAAGAAGAAGAAGAAGAAGAAGAGGAAGAGGAAGAGGAAGAGGAGGAAGAGGAGGAGGAGGAGGAGGAGGAGGAGGAGGAGGGCGGCAACAAGAAGAAAAAAGAACATTTTAGGCAGGGCTACAACAACAAAATCCAAAAGCTGGAAAGACCTTACATGTTTGAGAAACAGAAATGACCTTGGTGTATTTGAAGAGTTAAAAGAAAGCTAGTCAACGATGTTGGAGGAGAATGAGCAAGGAAGAGTAATTCACAAGATGACAGGAACAGGTAGACAGGGTAAGATGGCACAGGGCCTTGGAAGCCATGGTAACATCTGATTCTATTCTAAGTACAATGAAAAGCATTTTTAAAAGATTTTTTAAAAATTTGACACAGAGTCAGAAAAAGAGCATAATCAGGGGGAGCGGCAGAGGGAGAGAGAGAGAAGCAGACTCCCTGCTGAGCAGGGACCCCCCCCGCCCCATATGGGGCTTGATCCCAGGACCCTGAGATCATGACCTGAGCTGAAGGCAGACACTTAACCTACTGAGCCACCCAGGTACCCCCAGTGAAAAGCATTTTGAGCAGGGCCATTAAATGATGACCTACACTTCTAAATGATCTTTGTATAGAGAATAGACTAAAAACAACAATAAGGCAGAGAGATCAGCTACAAGGCTACTGAAGGAGTACAGGCAAAAGGTGATGGTGGCTTTTATGAGAGTGGAAGCAATGAAATAAAGTGAAATATTTATTTTATTTTGAAGATAAGATTAAAAGAATTCACTAGAAGAGAAAGAGCTAAATCAAGGATGACAGGTTTTTTTTGGACGCCTGGGTGGCTCAGTGGTTGTTGAGCATCTGCCTTAGACTCAGGGTACCATGCCAACTCTGGGGATTATGTCCCACATCAGGCTCCCTACAAGAAGCCTGCTTCTCCCTCTATGTCTCTGCCTCTCTCTGTGTGTCTCTCATGAAAAATAAATAAAATCTTAAAAAAAAAATAAAAAGGATGACAGTTTTTTGAATAGACAGTGATTGAAATGAGAAGACAAAGGAGCAGGTTTGGGTGTGAGGGGACCTTAGCAGTTCAGTTTTAGACATGTTAGACTTGTGATGTTTAAGAGATATCCAAATGGAAATATCAAAGAAGTTACTGAATAAATGATCTCGAAACTCTGAAAAAAGACCTGGATTAAAAAGATACTTTGGAAGTCTGGCACATAGATGATATTTAAAGTAATAGTGATTAATATGATCACCTACGAAGCACATGTTTTTCAAGAGGAATCAATATGCCTCCCTTCTAGTATCTGGACATCTACTAAGAAGTGCTAACAAAGAGCATGGAGAAAGAGTTACAACAAGAAGCAAAAGGGGGGTGCTTTAGGTGGCTCGGTCAGTTAAGCATCTCTGTTCAGCTAGGGTCATGATCTGAGGGTCCTGGAATCAAGCCCTTCAGGGGGCTCTCTACTCAGCAGAAAGTCAGCTCCTCCCTTTTACTATTCCTCTGTGCTCTCCCTCTCAAATAAATAAATAAAATCTTAAAAAAAAAAAAAGCAAAAGTAAAACCATAAATGGCTGATGTCCTCACAACCAAGAAAAGAATGAAGAGAGGTCTGCTGTATCTAATGGTACTGAATGTTTCTACTGTATCCAACAACCTGGAATTCACTAGGGCTCCAGACAAAGACAATCTCAATGAAGTAGTGGGGCCAGAAGCTGCAGTGCAATAAATTGAAAATAGCCACTGGTAGAGAATCACAACATTTCTTATTTCTTTACATATATTTATGCATTTTATGTGAACTTCCATGTTTGATATTCTGTTTGAAAATTTCTAAATTGGTGCCAATACTACCACAGTGAATATTAAAACTAGAAATCTTAGACAAATTTCTTAATTTCCAAATGATTCTCTAAGAATTCTATTTCTTTTTTTGGTGAAATTTATAATCGCAAATTAAAATGGATTTTCATGGAGTCCATTTAAATTTTATCCTATTTTGATGAGATACTATATTCTAATTAGAAGTGCTGCTTCTTCCTGCAAGGGAAAAAAAAAAAAAAACGATGTAGTAAATTATTCTGCAATCTAGCCAATCTGAAATTCATAATCACTTCATTTATATGAAATTAAAGCAAAATATTTTGGTAAGTTAAAATAGGTTATTATTACTTTTATTAAAGAAAGCAATGAACTATTGCTGAGATTAATTAAGAGCAGAAAAGAAACTGAATCATTTAATCAATGTCATGTTATTTAATGTGAACGTATTCTAAAATATTTGAAATCATACAAACCAAACACTGGAAAAAATATTCTTGATCTACCAAAATAAGAATATTGTACACTGCTTTACCAGGATCTATCAATGATTTAGAAGTTTTATGGCATTTCTTTGTCTTGCTGATGGGACAATAATGGGTGATTAGAGGTGGGGACTCTCTTATCTGAACCTCTTGCAGAGAATAGAATGGAATCCTCATCCGTCTTCCACTTGCTCTTATAAAAACCTAAACTCCTTACTTAATGTTTCTGAGCTTCAGTGTCCTCAGTTAAAATAAGGATTGGTATATTTATGTAATATCTGTATCACAACATCTTTTTATCATTGGGTCACTATGAGAATAAAAGATCCTGACTCAAAGTTAATACTCAGGCAACATACCCTTTTCACTGTATCCTATATCAGGATCTTTGCACATGCTGTTTCTTCTGCCTAGAATACTGTTCCTTTCCTTACTCCTTTTCCTTTCTCCCCTTTGTGCAGCTTACTTATGTAACCATCTTACTCCAGCCTTGCCTGTTAGCCCTCATACTGCATGAGGTCCCTCAGTTACAAAATCTCCTAGCACCTTGTGCTTACAATAATTTGGGGGATTATTGTTTATTGTCTACCTCATTACTAATTTGTTTATATTGCTAGGATATTATCTGACACCCTGAAGGCATTTATAAATACTGTTGAGAAAGTGAGTTGGAATTTCATTAAAGGAAAGGATGAAAGGGATAATTCAGAGATGACTCCAAGATTTCTGGACTGAATAATCTTGTCATTAATAAAAGGGAGCAACAGATAAGGGAGAAAAGATAATGAGTTTCTGTTTTAAACATGTGGAATGAAAGTGTCTGAAGGGCACCCGAGGGAAGGTATTTAGGAGACAGTTGGAACTATGATAAAAGATAAGAACTGAAGATAGATCTTTGAAAGTCCTTATTCCTTATGTGGTAGATTAGCCTTAAAGATAGCCAAGGGAGGCTAAGAGCAATATCCTGGAGAAAACAATAAAGTACACAACTTAGGTGTAGTAAATTTAGTTTGGCCATGGTATCAAGGTAGTTGATCAAACATTATTCTAGATGTTCCTCTGAAGGTATTTTTTAAACAAGATTAACATTTAAATCAGATTGTCCTCCATAATGAGTGTAGACATCATCCCATCAACTGAAGGCCTTCCAAAAAAACAAAAACAAAAACAAAAACAAAAAAAAAAAAAAACTGACCTCCCCCAAAGAAGAAGGAATTCTGCCAACAGTCTGCCTTCTGACCGAAACTGCAACTCTTCCACTCTCTAGCCTCTTAGCCTAACCCACCGACCTTGTGGATTTGCCAACCTGCACAGCTTCATGAGCCTGCTCCTCAAAAAAAACATATATATATATATATATATATATATGTCAATATATATATATGTCAACATATATATATATGTCAATATACAGATGTCTATAGATCTATGGACTTTAGATCTATAGGTTCTAGACCCTAAATAATACAAGCTGATTGAAAATAAAGAGATTAACTGATTCACCAGGATTCTAAATCACAAAAGAGGCAGAAAGTAAAATTTAAAATATTGAGTCATTCCTCTGTTGATTCCTCTGTGCCCTTCCTGAAATAAATTATGATTTTCTATGCACATTTACTTAAAGTACTTTTACTGTTGCTGCTTTCACATCATTTAACATGCATTGGCTTAATCTCTCAAAATTATAAGATATCATAAAAAGCATGAGCAATAGTATTAACAGGAAATAGGACTGTGATTGTTCAGGAATCACAGTCCTACAATCACAGTCCTTTCAAATGCAGAATGGCATTTGGAAACTTTCTAATTTTTACCTTCAGGGTAGATTTCTGTGATTTGGACTTTTGAATTGTTGATGGTGTGCTTCTGTGACATTAGTATGTGGCTGGTTTCGTGACAACCCTTACACAAAAACAGGAAAAAAAGATAAAGAAAGGGTTAGTTTAGGTGTTAGTTTAACAGATGAAATATTTACTCATAACTCTGAAAGCCTCAGGCGAAAACAAGTAAGAATCCTGAGGACCAAAATAGAAAGTTCTGTGTAACAGAATCTGTAACATGAAGATACACTGGACAGGGAAGCCAGGGATGGAGACAATCTCAGTTCCATTCAGCCACGTGCAAACAGGAAATGCTGAGTCCAATGGTCTTTTCTGTGCCTGCCGTCCTAGATTTCAACACCAAGAACAAGCAGTGTGAAATGTAGCAGAGCACTGTAAGATTGAATTGAATATTAATAATCATCACTCTGGGCAGCCTGGGTGGCTCAGCGGTTTAGTGCCTCCTTCAGCCCAGGGCCTGATCCTGGAGACCCAGGATCGAGTCCCACGTCAGGCTCCCTGAATGGAGCCTGTTTCTCCCTCTGCCTATGTCTCTGCCTCTCTCTGTGTGTGTCTCATGAATAAATAAATAAAATCTTAAAAAAAAATAATCTACTCTGATTCCTTTATGTTCCTATAAACTAATATTCCAGAGAGGTTAAGTGGCTAACCAAAGATCATAGAGGTTCACTCTTTAGAAATAAAAAATAGGATATTAGCAGATCTTTAACAATGCAGTTTTATACCAAAAAAACAAATTCAGGTAAATCCCAGTAGAATTGGAAGAACTTACTGAACATATAGTATTAGATCTAGAGCCTCAATGCTGTGACTCTAGTCTAATGAATGATACTAGTTCAATCATAAATGAATGAATAACATTTTCCTCTTCACAAAAGATTTTAAAAAGGTAAACATACTTTATTATACTTAGTCTCACAATATCCTAAAATAAAGATTCTCTAAAGTCACACAGTTCCAAAGAGTTGAATGGGACCCAGGCTTTCTGGCCTTTTCAGCACCCTTTTTGACACACTCGTACTAGATGTAAGGCTATATAATTAACCCATATGAGAAGGTAAGACTTCAGGCTTCAGCAATTTGGACAAGTGATTTACTTTCCTGAGTGACTTGATAAGAAGAAAAAGTTAAAAAAAAAATCTTCAGTTTTATCATTTGGGTTTTGGAGCCTTCAAAGCCATCAAACTATTAAGTATCAAAAGCCAACCCTTTGTGCTCCTGATTTAAGAGAACTAAGGAGTAACATTTTTTACAAAGATCAATGGGTAGAGGCAGAAGTAAATGTGTGTAATCGAAGTTCATGTTTATTATTGCATTCAAAATCTCATTCCAGGTTATTAGGGAATATAATTACCTAATTCATTATTTTAATTTTTTTTAAAGATTTTATTTATTCATGAGAGACAGAGAGAGAGAGAGGCAGAGACATAGGCAGAGGGAGAAGCAGGCTCCATGCAGGGAGCCCGATGTGGGACTCGATCCAGGGACTCCAGGATCATGCCCTGGGCTGAAGGCGACACTAAACCTCTGAGCCACCCAAACATCCCTAAATTTTTTATTTAAGTTCTTCCCTTGGCTCCTAATAAAGCAATAAATCCTTCAGGATCAGGCGTACCCACAGATGTGACACATTGCCTTCAGACTCACATGGCATTCTGATAAATCCGTCAGTATGTGCAGTGATGACAGATGTGATAAAGAGATCATCGTGGCTCTCACTGCCTATATTTTATTGTTTGTTACAGCCACCTTCTATTTCTGGAAAACATTCCCAGCTGTCTGCAGCAGAGCAAGGAGCCAGAGTTGGAAAATATGTTGTTTTTCTCACAGTTTACAATCTAACTTGCCTACCACTAATTATGCAACACAGATAGGTAGAAATACTAGAAAACATGTCTTGAATACTGGTTTCATTATCTGGTTTCATTGTAATAACCTTATTTCTGATTTTTCGCATTTCAGGGTTCTGGAAGACTCATTAAAAATGTTTTCTCTGCAGTATTATAACCTTTTGACATTTTCTTCTTATATCAGTCATGGCAATCTTTTTAAGCCTATAAATAGGAAGGTTGAGAGGGGAAGAAATGGACATATTAACCCCCTGTACATTTGGAGCCTGACAATGAGATGTGAGGTGGGAAGGTTATATCAATACCTTGGTTTTTGTTTTCTTTTGAGGGTATATTGTAAGATAAATAAAGCATTCTGTGTGCATCCTGTTATTCATCTTAATCATCAGTAAAATACATATGCATTTCATATATAATCTATTTACAACTGATATAAAAGTAACGGAATTGTGTTCTTTTGCATGAATTTCTGAGGACAATTTTGGCAGCTTTCAAAGTAACAAAGGATTTACTTAGGGGTTGGTGTGAAATGCAATTATTTTTCACTTTTTCAGGCACAAAGAAGAAGAAATTGAAAGTGACAATCCTTTGATCACTCCTATATAAGTCTAGCTTAACCTTATTTCATTAATTATTATTGTTAGTTTATATGTACATGTTTCAGTTACTTTACCTTGTATAAAGTGACAAAAAGTATTACAAATTTAATAGTAAAATTACAAATTTTACTATATGTATTATTTCAATTTTTTATAAAAACCCCAAAATTTAATATTAATCAATAGTTGAAACCTCCAAATACTCATCCTTTACCAGAACTATCTCAACTTTGAAAATATGCTGATTAAAATCTTCTTTAATATGCCTTGCCCACCATTTCTTAAAGGTTATATCTGATCAAACACATAGATGAGAAAAAAACAAAGCAAAATACTTCACACATTAATTAGCCCTAATTAAAAAGTGGCTACCATACAGAAATATATTAATCAAAAATTCACAATTGGGATCCCTGGGTGGCTCAGCAGTTTAGCGCCTGCCTTCGGCCCAGGGCATGATCCTGGAGTCCCAGGATTGAGTCCCGCATAGGGCTCCCTGCATGGAGCTTGCTTCTCCCTCTCCCTGTGTCTCTGCCTCTCTCTCTCTCTCTCTCTCTCTCTTTCTCTCATGAATAAATAAATAAAATCTTTTTAAAAAATTCACAATTATTAGAGTAACTTCTGAGTATGCTCTTCAAAGATCATTTTTACTCACACAGGAACAGTACATTTTTGTATATCTTATAGTTCTTGATAAATGTATTATAAGATGTCCATAATCATGTTTTATAAAGAGTCAGAGACAGTCACACATCAAAAACTGGGTGGAAAAGCTGGGAGAGAGAGGTTTACTGAGTCTACTATTTAAACCATTCGAATTGCTGCATTGACTGGTATAGCAGGCATAACCTAGATTAGCAAAGCAACACCAAAATTCACTATAGCAAGGAAAATAAAAGGGATTTCCATTAAACTGGAGGTCTGCTGTCATTTAAATGTCTTTAGTACCAAAAATAACTGATAAATTGTATGGAAGACTCCTATCTAAAATTAAGATATGACAAAAAATGAGGCTTCTTGTGCTTTTAAAATAAATCCTTCAATGTCAAACTGAGGACAACAAAGAAACTGGTTATTAATTTGGAGTCTAAAAGAAGGTATCACTTAATACTCTATAATAGGTTTTATTCCTCCAAAACAACTCTATAATATGTGGTAATCATTTCCAGTGCAGTATCTAAAAATTTTCTTGTCAAATAAACTTGCTACTCTTCTTAGATCTTTAAAACAATGAGGATTAACATTAGCATTATGAAATGCATAATTTAACCTCAAAATATCTCTTAAAGAAACATAAGCTTCGACTTCTATGATGGCTGAGACACCATATTAATTTCATTTATTCTTTTTTTTTAAGCTAAAAAATATTTTTTTGTTTTTTTTATAATAAATTTATTTTTATTGGTGTTCAATTTGCCAACATACAGAATAACACCCAGTGCTCATCCCTCCAAGTGCCCCCCTCAGTGCCCCGTCACCCATTCACCCCCACCCCCCGCCCACCTCCCCTTTCACCACCCCTAGTTCGTTTCCCAGAGTTAGGAGTCTTTATGTTCTGTCTCCCTTTCTGATATTTCCCACACATTTTTTCTCCCTTCCCTTATATTCCCTTTCACTAATATTTATATTCCCCAAATGAATGAGAACATATAATGCTTGTCCTTCTCCGATTGACTTATTTCACTCAGCATAATACCCTCCAGTTCCATCCACGTTGAAGCAAATGGTGGGTATTTGTCATTTCTAATGGCTGAGGAATATTCCATTGTATACATAAACCACATCTTCTTTATCCATTCATCTTTCGATGGACACCGAGGCTCCTTCCACAGTTTGGCTATTGTGGATATTGCTGCTAGAAACATCGGGGTACAGGTGTCCTGGCGTTTCATTGGATCTGTATCTTTGGGGTAAATCCCCAACAGTGCAATTGCTGGGTCGTAGGGCAGGTATATTTTTAACTCTTTGAGGAACCTCCACACAGTTTTCCAGAGTGGCTGCACCAGTTCACATTCCCACCAACAGTGTAAGAGGGTTCCCTTTTCTCCACATCCTCTCCAACATCTGTGGTTACCTGCCTTGTTAATTTTCCCCATTCTCCCTGGTGTGAGGTGGTATCTCATTGTGGTTTTGATTTGTATTTCCCTGATGGCAAGTGATGCAGAGCATTTTCTCATGTGCTTGTTGGCCATGTCTATGTCTTCCTCTGTGAGATTTCTGTTCATGTCTTTTGCCTATTTCATGATTGGATTGTTTGTTTCTTTGGTGTTGAGTTTAATAAGTTCTTTATAGATCTTGGAAGCTAGCCCTTTATCTGAAATGTCATTTGCAAATATCTTCTCCCATTCTGTAGGTTGTCTTTGAGTTTTGTTGACTGTATCCTTTGCTGTGCAAAAGCTTCTTATCTTGATGAAGTCCCAATAGTTCATTTTTGCTTTTGTTTCTTTTGCCTTCGTGGATGTATCTTGCAAGAAGTTACTGTGGCTGAGTTCAAAAAGGGTGTTGCCTGTGTTCTCCTCTAGGATTTTGATGGAATCTTGTCTCACATTTAGACCTTTCATCCATTTTGAGTTTATCTTACAGACCAATATCCCTGATGAACATGGATGCAAAAATTCTCAACAAGATACTAGCCAATAGGATCCAATAGTACATTAAGAAAATTATTCACCATGACCAAGTAGGATTTATTCCCGGGACACAAGGCTGGTTCAACACTCGTAAAACAATCAATGTGATTCATCATATCAGCAAGAGAAAAACCAAGAACCATATGATCCTCTCATTAGATACAGAGAAAGCATTTGACAAAATACAGCATCCATTCCTGATCAAAACTCTTCAGAGTGTAGAGATAGAGGGAACATTCCTCAACATCTTAAAAGCTATCTACGAAAAGCCCACAGCAAATATCATTCTCAATGGGGAAGCACTGGGAACCTTTCCCCTAAGATCAGGAACAAGACAAGGATGTCCACTCTCACCACGGCTATTCAACATAGTACTGGAAGTACTAGCCTCGGCAATCAGACAACAAAAAGACATTAAAGGCATTCAAATTGGCAAAGAAGAAGTCAAACTCTCCCTCTTTGCTGATGACATGATACTCTACATAGAAAACCCAAAGCCTCCACCCCAAGATTGCTAGAACTCATACAGCAATTTGGTAGCATGGCAGGATACAAAATCATTGCCCAGAAGTCAGTGGCATTTCTATACACTAACAATGAGACTGAAGAAAGAGAAATTAAGGAGTCAATCCCATTTACAATTGCACCCAAAAGCATAAGATACCTAGGAATAACCCTAACCAAAGAGGTAAAGGATCTATACCCTCAAAACTATAGAACACTTCTGAAAGAAATTGAGGAAGACACAAAGAGATGGAAAAATATTCCATGCTCAGGGATTGGCAGAATTAATATTGTGAAAATGTCAATGTTACCCAGGGCAATTTACACGTTTAGTGCAATCCCTATCAAAATACCATGGACTTTCTTCAGAGAGTTGGAACAAATTATTTTAAGATTTGTGTGGAATCAGAAAAGACCCCGAATAGCCAGGGGAATTTTAAAAAAGAAAACCATATCTGGGGGCATCAAAATGCCAGATTTCAGGTTGTACTACAAAGCTGTGGTCATCAAGACAGTGTGGTACTGGCACAAAAACAGATACATACATCAATGGAACAGAAGAGAGAACCCAGAAGTGGACCCTGAACTTTATGGTCAACTAATATTCGATAAAGGAGGAAAGACTACCCATTGGAAGAAAGACAGTCTCTTCAATAAATGTTGCTGGGAAAATTGGACATCCACATGCAGAAGAATGAAACTAGACCACTCTCTTTCACCATACACAAAGATTTCATTTATTCTTATAGATCTAAAGGATCTTTGAACCTGAGTTTGTATTCACTTTTCTTTTAATTCTGTGTAACAATTCAAGTAACTAGCTGACTAGGCTTCTTTCACTATCTTACATAAGACAGAGTGTATTTGATTACAAAGGCTGCCTTAACAAAATATCATACAGACTGGGTGGCTTAAATAACAGAAATTTATTTCTGACAGGTGTCCAAACTAGAAACCCAAAATCAAGGTGCTGGCATATTTGGTTTCTTTTAAGGGCCTCTCTTCTCATTTGGTAGATTGCTGACTTCTTGCAACATTCACACATAATCTTTTCTCTGTGCACAAACATTCCTGGTGTCCCATGATGAGTCCTAATCTTTTACAAGGACACCAGTCAGGATGGATAAGAACATACCCTTACAGTCTCATGTTAACTTAATTATCTCTTTAAAGGTATTCTCTCCAAATAGTCACATTCTAAGATACTGAGGTTTAGGATTTTAACTTATGAATTTTGAGGGAACACAGTTCTCCCCTAAGTACAGTCATAAAAAAACTGTATTGCTTTTCAAAATAACACATGAACCATTTTTACCATTTTTCATATAAATATTGTGTATGGAAAGGCATTCTGGAATTTTTTAAGTATAATGACTGCATATACCACGAGAGTCAAACTGCAACATCACACAAGCACAATTTTCATCAAGGTTTTAAATAATGAAAGTAGTTTCTGTTTATTCACATTTTGCTTGTTTGTTTTTGCTAATTTCAATTAGAGAATTATTGCCAAATTATGAAATCTTGTCTGATGGTCAAGCATTATCAGTTTTCTTTTTCTTAAAGATGCAAAATCAATCAATGCTGAGCATTCCCTTGACATTTTTCAGAATGCCTTTATCCCTAATCTATAAAAATGAAGTCTTTCTCATGATATGTAGACAATGCTCCTTGTTGCTGTGATTCCCATGTGTGATAATTTTTCAATGACACTTTTTTAGATTAGAACTATCTGGCCCCCTTATTCATCTGGCCTGTCCACTTGGAGCTGTGTTTTTAGTTGAGCTCCATGAAATTCAGAGGTTATTATAGCAAAACTACATTATCTGAATGAAGTCAAGATCACAGGTGCAACATTAAATTACTGTATCAAAAGAATATTATTGCTGATAGGAAATCAAACTAAACTATGCATAGCTGAAGATGCCTATACACTGAAAGTGTACGGCACTTAAAACTATAAAAAAATGACTTTATATGTTGTTTTCAAGGAGTTATTTATGTGTAATATAAAATACTTAATAGAAGTTACACCTATTTAAAAGGTAATATTTTTTACTACTTCTTTCCTTGAACCTTCAAGAGTCATATTTGTTAAACCTCAAACAAGGGATCCCTGGGTGGCGCAGCGGTTTGGCGCCTGCCTTTGGCCCAGGGCGCGATCCTGGAGACCCGGGATCGAATCCCATGTCAGGCTCCCGGTGCATGGAGCCTGCTTCTCCCTCTGCCTGTGTCTCTGCCCCTCTCTCTCTCTCTCTCTCTCTCTCTGTGACTATCATAAATAAAATAATAAAATAATAATAATAATAATAATGTTAAACCTCAAACAATATCACAGTGAAATATATACAACTCCTTTCAAAACAGCTCCATAACAATCACTTTGAGAATCACTGCCTAGAATCAGAGACAGAAAAAAAGCATTAAATTCCTGTCTGGTTTATTTTCTACTACAGTATCTTAACTTCAGGAGAGATCTGCAAGGAAGCTAACTGACACTGATCTTTTATAACAAGGAGGTGACACATGTATTGTCACATATATTTCCCTTGGAGCTTTTGACACTTGAAAACAATGACTGCCTCCTTAAGTATTTTTTTAATTTAGTTAACATACAGTGTATTATTATTTTCAGGGGTAGAATTTAGTGATTCATCAGTTGCATATAATACCTCGTGCTCATTACATCATCAAGTTCCCTCCTTTAACCCATCACCCGGTTACCTCATTCCCCCACCTACCTCCCCTCTAGCAATGTTCAGTTGGTCCTATAGTTAAGAGTCTCATGGTTTGCCCCCTTCTTTTATTTTATTTTATTATTCCTTCCCTTGCCCTATGTTTATGTTTTGTTTCTGAAATTCCACGAGTGAAATCATATGGTATTTGTCTTTCTCTATTTCACTTAGCACAATACTCTCTAGTTCCATCCATGTCATTGCAAATGGCAAGATTTCATTTTTTGATAGCTGAGTAGTATTCCATTGTATATATGTACCAAATCTTTATCCATTTATCTATATATGGACATCTGAACTCACTCAATAGTTTGGGTATCATGGACATTGCTGCTATAAACATTGGGGTGCATATGCCCCTTCAAATCACTGATTTTGGATCCTTTAGATAAATAACTAGTAGTGTAGTTGCTGGGTCATAGAGTAGTTGTATCTTTAGCTTTTTGTAGAACCTCCATACTGTTTTCCAAGTGGCTGCACAAGTTTGCATACCAACCAGCAGTGTTAGAGGGTTTCTCCACACCCTTGCCAACATCTATCATTTCCTGAGTTGTTTATTTAGCCATTTTGACTGGTGTAAGGTGGTTTCTTACTGTGGTTTTGATTTATATTTCCCCAACAACAATGATGTTGAGCATTTTTTCATGTGTCTGTCAGCAATTTAGCCATTTGTATGTCTTCTTTGGAGAAATATCTGTTCATGAAATATCCTGCTCATTTCTTTACCGAAATTTCTGGTTTGGGGGTATTGAGTTTGGCAGATTCTTCATAGATTTTTGGATACTAGCCCTTATTCTGATATGTCATTTGTGAATACCTTCTCACATTCGATAGGTTGCCTTTTAGTTTTGTTGATTAAGTTTCCTTTGCTGTGCAAAAGCTTTTTATCTTGATGAAGTCCCAAGATAATTGTTCATTTCTGCTTTTGTTTCCCTTCCTTTGAAGACATGTCTAGCAAGAAGTTGCTGCAGCCGAGGTCAAAAAGGTTATTCTCCTCTCCTCGAGGATTTTGATGGCTTCCTGTCCCATGTTTAGGTGTTTCATCCACTTTGAGTTTACTATTATGTATGATATAAGAAAGTAGGCCAGTTTCATTTTTCTGGATGTGGCTATCCAATTTTCCCAACACCATTTGTTGAAGAGACTATCTTTTTTTCCATTGAATATTCTTTCCTGCTTTGTCAAAGATTAGTTGACCATAGAGTTGAGGGTCCATTTCTGGGTTCTTTCTCCTGTTCCACTGATCTATGTGTTTATTTTTGTGCCAATACCATACTGTCTTGATGATTACAGCTTTGTAATACAGCTTAATTTTGAAATTGTGATGCTTCCAGCTTTGGTTTTATCAACATTACTTTGGCTATTTGGGGTCTTTTCTGGTTCCATACATATTTTAGGGTTGTTTGCTCCAGCTCTGTGAGAAATGCTGATGGTATTTTGACAGGGATTACAATGAATGTACAGACTGCTCTGGGTAGCACAGATATTCTAACAATGTTTGTTCTTCCAATCTATGAACATGGAATGTTTTTCCATTTCTTTGTGTCTTTCTCAATTTATTTCAGAAGTGTTCTATAGTTTTTAGAGTACAGATTCTTGACCACTTTGGTTAGGTTTATTACTAGATATATTATGGTTTCTGGTGCAATTATAATTGGGATCGATTCCTTGATTTCTCTTTCTTCTGTTTCACAGTTAGTGTATAGAAATTAAACCAACTTCTGTGCATTGATTTTATCTCCTGTGACTTGGTTGAATTCCTGTATCAGTTCTAGAAATTTTTTGGTGGAGCCTTTGGATTTTCTGCATAGAGTATCATGTTGCCTGCAAAGAGTGGAAGTTTGACTTCTTTGCTGATTTGGATGCCTTTTATTTTTGTTGTTGTTATTGTTCTTTGATTGCTAAGGCTAGAACTTGCAGTACTATGTTGAACAACAGTGGTGACAGTGGACATCCCTGTCTTATTCCTGACCTTAGGGAAAAAGCTCTCAATTTTTCCCCATTGGGAATGATATTCACTGTGGGTCTTTCATATATGGCTTTTATGATGTTGAAGTAGTTCCCTCTCTCCCTACATGGTGGAGGGTTTTTATCAATAAAGAATGCTGTATTTTGTCAAATGTTTTTATTGAGAGGATCATATGGTTCTTTTACTTTCTTTTATTAATGTGGTGTATCATACTAATTGACTTTCAGATGTTGAACCACTCTGGTAGCCCAGGAATAAATCCCATTTGATCATTGGGAATAATCATTTTAGTATACTGTTGAATTCTATTAGCTAGGTACCTTGGTGAGAATGTTTACATCCATGTTCTTCAGGGATACTGGTCTGCAATTCTCCTTTTTAGTATGGTCTTTATCTGGTTTGGGGATCAATATAATGCTGGCATCATAGAAAAAGTTTGGAAGTTTTCCTTCCATTTCTATTTTTTGGAACAGTTGCAGAAGAATAGATATTAATTCTTCTTTAAATTTTTGGTAGAATTCCCCTGGGAAGGCATCTAGCCCTGGGCTCTTGTTTGTTGGGAGATTTTTGCATACTGATTCAATTTCTTTGCTGGTTATGGGTCTATTCAGCTTTTCGATTTCTTCCTGTTTCAGTTTTGGTAGTTTATATGTTTCCAGGAATTTATCTATTTCTTTCAGATTGCCTAATTTGTTGCCATATAATTGCTCATAATATTTTCTTTTAATTGTTCTTTCTTCAGTGTTGGTTGTGATTCTTTTTATTCATGATTTTATTTATTTGGGTCCTTTCTCTTTCCCTTTTGATAAGTTTGGCCGGGAGTTTATCAGAGTTTCATTGATCTGTTCTATTTTTTTTTAATTTCTATATCATTGATTTCTGCTCTAATCTTTATCATTTCTCTTCTCCTGTTGGATTTAGGCTTTATTTGCTCTTCTTTTTCCAGCTCCTTTAGTGGTAAGAATAGATTGTGTATTTGAGACTTTTCTTGCTTCTTAAGGCCTGAATTGGTATACACTTCTCTCCTAGGACTCCTTTGCTACATCCCAAATGTTTTGAACTGTTGTGTTTTCATTTTCATTTGCTTCCATGTGTTTTCTGTAATTCTTCTTTAATTTCCTGGTTAACCCATTCATTCTTTAGTAGGATGTTCTTTAGCCTCCATGTATTTGTGGTCTTTCCAAGTTTCTTCTTGTGGTTGACTTCAAGTTTCATAGCATTATGGCCTGAAAATATGCATGGTATGATCTCAATTTTTTGTACCAGTTGAGATCTGATTTGTGACCCAGTATGTGATCTATTTTGGAGAATATTCCATGTGCACTTGAAAAGAATGTGTTTTCTGCTACTTTAGGATTAGATGTTGTGAATGTATGCTAAGTCCATCTGGTCCAGTATGTCATTCAAGATCCTTGTTTGTTGATCTGCTTAGATGATCTGTCCACTACTGTCAATGAAGTACTAAAGTTTTCTATTTATTGTATTATTATCAATGTTTCTTTAATTTTGTTATTAATTGGTTTATATATTTGGCTGCTTCCAAGTTAGTGGCATAAATATTTATGATTGTTATATCTTGTTGGGTAGACCCTTTTATTATGCTATAATGCCCTTCTTCATATTTTATTACAGTCTTTGGTTTTAAAATCTAGTTTGTCTGATATAAGGATGGCCTCTCCAGGTTTCTTTTGATGTCCATTAACAAGAATGGACATACAAATTTTAGGGTTCTCTACCTCATCATTTTCAATCTGGAGGTGTCTTTGGGTCTAAAATGAGTCTCTTGTGAGCAGTATATCGATAGGTCTTATTTTTTAATCCATTTTTATATCCCATGTTTTTTGATTAGAGCATTTAGTCCATTTATATTCAGAGTAATTACTGAAAGATACAAATTTAGTGCTATTGTAATATCTGTTAAGTTGCATTGTATTATCTGTTCAATCGATGTTCCTGTAGATTATCTCTGTTCCTTTCTGATCTTTGTTACTTTTGGCCTCTCTCTCTCTGCTCAAAGTATCCCCTTTAATATTTCTTGCAGAGTTGGTTTAGTGTTCACAAATTCCATTAGTTTATGTTTGTTCTGGAAACTTTTTATCTCTCCTTCTGTTCTGCATGATCACCTTGCTGGATAAAGTATTCTTGGCTGCATATTATTCACATTTAGCACATAGAATATATCATGCCAGTCCTTTCAGGCCTGCCAGGTCTCTGTGGACAGGTCTGTTGCCAGTCTTATGTGTCTACTTTTGTAGGTTAAGGACCTTCCCACTGCCCCCCCCTCCGCCCCGCCGCCCCGAGCTGCTTTCAGGATTATCTCTTTTAGTTTGTAATTTACATGTTTCATAATAATATATCAAGGTGTTGATCTTTTTTTATTGATTTTGAGGGGGGTTCTCTGTGCCTCCTGGACTTAAATGCTGGTTTCCTTCCCTAGATTAGGTAAATTCTCAGCATAATTTGTTCAAAGAAACTTTCTGCCCCTTTATCCCACTTCTCATCCTCTGGGACTCCTATAATATGGATATTATTTCATTTTATGGAATTACTCAGTTCCCTAAGTCTGCCTTCATGATAGAAGAGTTTTCTTTCCCTTTTCTTTTCATCTTTATTATTTCCATAATTTTATTTTCTATATTACTGATTCACTCTTCTGTTCATTCATCATCATTTTCATGGCCTCCACTTGGGAATTCATCTTGGTTATAGCATTTTTTATTTTGGCCTGACTATATTTTAGTTCTTTCATCTCTATAGTAAGGGCTTCTCTAATGTTTTCTATATTTTTTCAAGCCCAACTAGTATCTTTATAATTGTTGTTTTAGATTCTAGTTCAGACATCTTACTTATAACTGTATTGATTAAATCCCTGGCTGTGAGAACTAGCTCCTCTTCTTTCTTTTCCAGGGAATTCTCCATCTCATCATTCTGTCTGAAACAGAAAAGAAAGAAAAAGGGAAAAAAAAAAAAACAACAAACACAATGATAACAACAACAAAATTTTTAGGAAGTTTTTCTGATGTATGCTGTGTATACTCTGCTATTGTGTTTTGGTTACTCTTTCCCATTGGCCCATCCTCTGCAGAGTTTCTCCTTGCTTTATAGTGGGAGTGTTTGGACCTTTAACTAGGTGCTTCAATTTGTTTGTTAAAATAAGCTGGGAAGAAAAAGGGGGGGAAAAGCCTCATCCAAGACAAAAGAAAAGGAAAAAGAACAAAAATGCAAACAAGTAAAAGAACTATAAGTCTTTCATCTGCCATGTTCTCTCTTTCCAACTGTGCAGATTGTTTTCTTAATCATCAGATCATATTCCTGATTGTTCAAAATAGTTGGATTTGATCTAGCTGTGTTCAAGGGACAAGGCAAGTTCAGAGTTCCCCTACTACTCTGCCATCTTAATTCCTGTCCCCCTCCTTAAGTATTAAATGATAATTTCTCCTAGCATAATAAGGTGAAATACTTTTTATGAGTAAGATAATAACTTCTCTGAATAGTTATGTAAGTGTACAAATCAAAAGGGACTTAAAAATATTGGTTGGAGAATACAGGGCCAATAAGCTCTTTACACATTCATAAAAACATTTAAAAATTTTTTGCAAGTTCTAGTTCCCTTGCCCCATGAGTGACTAAAAAACAAACAAACAAACAAACAAAAAACACAGAAACAAAAACCTTGAGAGAACAAAGGCAATAAATAAGAAGCAGTATGTGCAATAAAGTAATATATTTTAAGGGGACTCTGGGTGGTTGGCTCAGTCTCACTCAGTTTCAACTCAGGTCATGATCTTAGGATCTTGAGATCAAGTACTGAATTAGGCTCCAAATGCAGTGAGAAGTCTGCTAAAGTTTCTCTCTCCCTCTCCCTCTGTCCCTCTCTTTGCATGCAAGGGCACACACTCTTTTTTTCTCTCTCTCTCTCTCATAAATAAATAAATAATAGAAAGAATAAAAGAAAAGAAAAGAAAAATACATTTAGAGGCTAGAACATGGTTCTATTTCTGCTTCACAGTTCATTCTGGTTGAATGGAATTCACAACTCAAAAAGGACAATTTTGTTGTGATTTATTTGTTGATTTTTGGTTTTGGTTTTTGAGTATGTGTGATCAGAGGCATTGAATGTTACTTGGAACCACAAATCACTGCAAAAGAAATGCACATCCAAACACATTATAATTCATTAGGTTGCTAGTAGTGCTTCCCAGACCAATGATTGAGGAGAAAAAGAATAAAGAATTGTCACTAGCATTTTAACACACCTAATATGCCTAGTGACTGAAATCATTCTCTATATATTATTTCTATAATTAAAAAAAGATTTTCCCTTCAGCTCAAGTATTAATTAGTTGCTGAGAATTAACCATTCTAACTACTTTCCACAGTAATGAACAGTTTTTGAACAATTAGAAGTTGAGTCACTCTTTAAGAAAAATTCCAAATTAATTAAAAATTCATTAAGAGGAGCACCTGGATAGCTCAGTCAGATTGAGCCCATATTGGGCTCCTTATTCAGCTCCCTCCACCGCTCCCCCTGCTTATGCTCTCCCGTTCTCTCTCTCTCTCTCTCTCTGAAATAAAAAAAATCTTAAAAAAAAAAAAGAATGCTCATGGCTCGCACCTCGGATCTGTAGTCTACCATAGGATAAGAAACAGGGGCAAAGGCTTATGAAGTACTTGAGCAGTTAAGTGAAAACAGGTTAAGTAGGGGAATACAGACAGGTTAGGAGGGACAGTGAGGTAGAGGTGAATAGGCTCGGGTTCAGATCTGCCTGTCTTTCTGTCCTTCTTAAGCCATTCTTCCTCTTTTTGAAGGAAATTCTTAGAGAAAATTTCCAAAGGAAGATCAGTTGAGATCTTTTCAATTCTTTGGACTAAAAGACTCCTATCTATGAAAATACAGAAATGATACTCTTAATGAGTTTTCTTTTTATTTTTAATTTTTACTTTTTAAAGATTTATTTACTTATTTGAGAATGAGCATGCAAGAGAAAGCACAAACAGGGGGAGGGGCAGATGGAGAGAGGGAGGGAGAAGCAGGCTTCCTGTTGAGCACAGAGCCTGACACAGGGCTGGATTTCAGGACCCTGGGATCCTGACCTGAGCCAAAGGCAGATGCTTAACTGACTGAGCCACCCAAGCACCCTGAGCCATAAGCGTACTTGAAGGATCATATAAACTTCCGCACATAATAGTTTTAGGGGTTCATTTGCCTGCTAATCATGAGTCCCTCTTACTGTGTCTCATGACAAGTATATGCCTTTAGGTTCAACTATCTATAACATAAATTTTCTGTGTCTTAATTCAAGATTTTGATCAATCAAGAGGCAGCTCTATCCAGCTTTTCTTTTCAAACCACATCCTTAAAACTCAAGATTTTGAGCAACATCATAGATTAGTCCATAGGTCAGGAGTTCACCTCTAGCTCAACAACCTATCCCACAGGATAGGGTCACATGATGCTCTACCAGCTGAGCAAGGAAGTGGGTAGATATTTTTCAGAAAAGAGGGGAGTAGACTAGGCAATATTGGCATCTAACAGAGATATCATAAGAAGATTTAGAAACTATATATATTTTTACATACCAAAGAACACTGAGAATGATAAGAAGGTTATAAAACATAGCAATAAAATGAACACTCATGAACTCATCTAACTTAAGAAATGGGATAATACAAATCAAATAGAAAATGCCTCTTGAGCTCATTTTCTAGCCTTCTTATCCCAAACTGTGGCTTAATTAATCCATCTTCCTTGGTAACCCATCAAATCACAAGACCTAATACTGAATCTAATAAATACTGCATTTTGAAGTAGTAAATAAAGAATACAAACATATTGAGATATTTACACTAACTATAATGTGATATGAAAATATCTGATTTATAATGGTGACAATCATAATTACTGTTAATATCACCATGATTGATTACTTTCATTCATAATTAAATACTAAATTTTAGTTAGAGTAAAAAAATAAAGATTTTTTTTTCCCTGATGAATTATGTCTCTAGACCACGTTAAGAACATGAGCTCTGGATAGAGTAGGACTAGCAAAATGCCAGATGATAAAAAAAATTTAGTCCAGAGATTTGTCTCTTTGGAAATCAGAATATATCAGAGTGTTGGAAAGGAAATACATTTTTAATGCCTCTAGGTGAGTCCTTTAGACTCCAATAACAAGGACATCACTCCCTATGCCTCTCTACTGAGCCCTCCATATTTCATATAAGAGTTCTACTCCAGAAGAATTTTATGATACCCTAGAAGCAATGTTATCCAGTTATAATAAGGCAGGCAGACTGACTGAAGCATGTAAAGACATATAGAATAATGTTAAGGGTATAGGCTGAGGAGTAATTTAAAAAGGGAGTGAATGGGTGACGGGCACTGGGGGTTATTCTGTATGTTAGTAAATTGAACACCAATAAAAAAAAATATTTCAAGAAATAACATTTTAAAAAAAAAAAGTTATTGATTAAAGAGAAAACTGATCTTCCCAATGTCAATTCTTTCTCAGAAATAAATAACAAATAAAAAATTTAAAGTGTTGGGACAGCTGGGTGGCTCACTGGTTGAGCATCTGCCTTTGGTTTAGGCCATGATCCCGGGTCTTGGGATCGAGTCTCACATCAGGCTCTCCACAGAAGCCCTCTGCCTATGTCTCTGCCTCTCTATCTGTGTCTCTCATGAATAAACAAATAAAATATTTTTCAAAAAATTTGAGTGTTTTGGCTTAAAGTAGCACAGAAAACTTAATATTAAAAAACATAAGTCTATTATACTAACATTACAAAGTCTATCTTTCACACTTTACAATTATTTATTTAACTGATGGAAGTCATTCTATACACAACTTTCATATTTTAATTTTATTACTTATATTTTATATTTCTCACTTGTATTTATTACAGAGAATAATAAATGGAAAATCAAAAAAGAAAGGAAACTGAAACTTCTATAAAGTTAGGAAAATAAAGTGATTGACTGAATTCAGTTACATTTCCTGAAAGAAGCCATACAAAGATTTTTAATCCAGTCTCCCTTTGTATCCAAGGCTGTTATCAACCATTAAAAATATCTTCTGCCAGGGTGTCCTGCGTGGCTCAGTTAGTTAAGCATCCAAATCTTGATTTCAGCCCAGGTCATGATCTCAGGGTCCTGGGACTGAGCCCCACATTGGGCTCACTGCTCAGCTGTATGACTGCTTATCCCTCTCCTTCTACCTGCTGCTCCCCCTGCTTGTGCTCTCTTTCTTACTGTCTATCATACAAATAAATAAAATCTTAAAAAACTGGGGTTTGATTCTAACAATGGTAATAGAAAATTTTTTTAATAATTTTTAAATTTTTAAAATAATTTTAAATAGTGGAAAAACTTTTTAAATAATTTTTTAAATAATGGGAAAAAAACAATGCTTGAGATCATATTGAATCTAGACCTCAACTAGGTTGGAAGGAGGCAAATATTTATTTAGCATCTACTCTGAACCAAACTATTACAAATTTATGATCTCATGTCTATGAATTAGGAAATGTAATTTTGATACTATCATACCGGTGTTAGGTAGTTAGTGGAGGTGAGATTACATTACGTTAGGGTCCATTCATCTGACTCTAAAATCACATAAGATTAGAATGCTTCATCTTAATAACTGTGTAGGCAACAAGGAAAGAAAAACAGGATACAGTTCCTGTACTAAGTCCATTATACAACAGAGAGAGAACAGTCATATACACAAGATCCTTTCAATGTAAGCTCAAGTTGCTATGGGAACACAGAACTTCCATATGGTTCTCCAAAGCCCTCTTTTTCTACATTATGTTGCCATTCACCAGAGAATATGCCTGCTAATGTATGCACTACAGTCTACAAAGAATAAAAATAATTATGCTCCAGTCATACAGTTCCTCCAGAAGGTGCTATCCTTCTTAAGACGATACCACAAGTGATACAAAATGGAAAATATACACATTTTCATTTATCCCAATGGTCATGAATAAATTTAATCAAACTTCTAATAAACTTGGAAATTACAGTTATGTTAGAATTATAACACACTTGCTGACCATTTTCCTATATGGTAGGCATCACCCAATGGTCTGTCTTCAATCATGGCAGATGCAATTTTCAAAACTGTGCATGATTACATACAGGCATAATCTTTTTTGACATATCTTCATATAGACTGTTTCCAAGACATATGTTACATACAGAATCCCAAGTAACTTATATTCTAAGTATGATGTCTGATATTATTATAAATATATGTATTTCTGTCTTTGACTTACAAATGTTCTACATTAGCTTTCTTCCATTACAGTCTTCAGATGTTTGGTCCTTTTCTTGTTCCAGTATACCAAATGGTATTTTAATTGATTTTGTTTAGTATGTGAAATTTAAAAAAAAGAAGAAAGGAACTGGCATTTGTTACAGATTGTCTTTTATCTGAGCATGGTATCAGTTTCTTTGTTCTAGCATAACACTGAATTAAATTGAATGACTTAGAAAGTACTATAATAGGAATAAATTTTTATATATTTTTATAAATAGGAATAAGTTTTGGTATACCATTAGGAAGAATTGCCTAGCCAATGCATTTTTTTCAATTAACTAAGAACTATATTGTAATTGATATTCCCTAACTTTTACCTAATGTTCTTTTTATATTCCAGGATACCACATTATATTTTGTTGTCATCTCTCCCTAGGTTGCTCTTAGCTGTGACATTTTCTCAGGCTTCTCTTGTTTTTGATGAACTTGACAGTTTTGAGGAGTACTGGCCAGGGAATTTCTAGAATTTCCCTCAAATGAAATTGTTCTGATCTTTTTCTTATGATTAGATTTGGATTATGAGTTTTATAGAAGTCTACAGAAGTAAAATGCCATTCACACTACATGACAGCAAGAATACAAATCATCAACATGACTTAACACGGTGGATTTTTAACCCTAACCCCTGGCTGAGATACTGGTTTGTCAGGTTTCTCCTCTATAAAGTTACTCTTTTCCTTTATTTTTTTTTATTCATTTATTCATGAGAGACACAGAGAGAGACATAGGCAGAGGGAGAAGTAGGCTCCACGCAGGAAACCCGATGTAGGACTCTATCCCAGGACTCCAGGATCACGCCCTGAGCCAAAGGCAGCCACTCAACTGCTGAGCCACCCAGGTGTCCCTACTCTTTTCCTTTTTATTCCTTTTTTCCTTCTTTTTTCTTTGGAAAAAAGTCATCATCCTCAGCTCATATTTAAGCCATGGGAGGTCATGCTACACCTACTTGCAGATGGAGTATCTACATAATTATTTAGAATTTGACACATAAGATTCTCTATTCCTTCCCTTTTTTAAAAAATTTACTCAATTGTCAATTTATATCAAGGCAGACTCATGAATATATATACAATTTTTTATCATCATTTCCATAGAAAGAGTGATTAGAAGTTTTAAAAGTAAGTTATTTTTAAAAAGACAAACAAAATGATATCTATGTGAAATTTCAATTTTTAAAATATTGGAAGAAAATATAAGGGAAAATAAATCAACTAACACAGAGGAGAATATTTTTGCTATAATTTGACATTTATGAAATATAATAAGAAAGTGAAAAGATACAAGATGCATGGAGATTTAAAAATTATCTGGCAAATATGGAAAACAAACTAGTGATTGCCAGAGGGGAAAAAGGTGGGCGGATGAGTGAAAGAGGTGACGGAAATTAAGAGTATACTTGTCATGACTTTCAGAAAAGATAGCAGAGTAGGAGGATCCTAAGACCACCTCATTCCCCAGTATCACCTAGAATAACATGTACATCAGAATAAATAAACCACAAAATGACCTGAAGACTAGCAAGACATATTCTACATAGCTAAATGTAGAGAAGAGGCCACACTGAAGAGAGCAGGAAGGGTGGAGATCCTGTGGGGATCTGCTATATGCAAAAGAGGTACATACCTGCAACTGCCCACAGGAGGCAGGGACACCACAGCAGGTGTGGAGAGGATAGGAGCAAATCCCACACCAGGCACCGCAGGTACAGGAAACTCACTGGGAAGATGAATCCCTGTAATATTTGTCTTTGAAAACCAGAGAGGTCTAACTTTGTGAGTTCTTACAATCAGTCTGGCATAACATCTAGGACTTTTAAATCAGTGGCTGGGTTCTAGGAGAGCAAAAGGTGATGGGAAACCATGCCTCTATTCCTAAAGAGAAAGTACAACAAACAGCCCTGCTGAGATACAGCATAGAAGCAGCAGTTTGAAAAATGCTTGGGGTATACTGATACCGGAAGATGATTTATTTACTAATTTTAGAGCATGTGCTGGAAGGGCAGGGATCTTTGGGAGAATTTTCCCCCTGCCCCCCAAAAATGCTGACGGGCACCATTTCCCTCCTCCACCCCTTGGCCTCGACACATGGATACCTGTGAGAACCAGCAAGGTATGACCACTCTCCACCTAGCTTGCTAACAGCACTCCTCAACCCCAGTCTTCTGTAGACCCACTCCCTCCATCCAGGCCTTACCACATCAGGGATTTTCCAGAGCAGTGGCAGGTTCCCTCCAGCAACAGAATGGCATGCACCTTGCTATCACCATTCACCTGGTCCTCCTGTATTCCTGCAGAATGCCCCCTTCAACATGCCCTTGGCAGGAGATCACTCAAAGTGGTGCCACAAGCCTGGTAGAGTGCAAATACCCCTGATAGAGACCGGAACCACTCCAAAGTGACTCCTGCCCCAGGGAGAAAAGATAACCACACACACAGACTGTGGCCTCAGCCCACCAATGAAAGCTTCTCAGAGGATAGCACTTGGAGAATGCCCTGCAGTTCAGTGTTACTGCAGCTCTAACAAATGACTGACCTGACGAAACTCAAGCCCAAAGCAGTCCCAGACTAATACACTAACACAGGGACCAAACCCTGCCTACAACAGGCAGAGAGAACCAGTGTAGATGACTGAGCTGAAAGCAAACACGGCTCAGCCACAACAGTAGGGCACAGGCACATAGGAGACACCCCTGAGGCACCAGGTTCTGGTGACCAGAGAACACTGCATTACAAAGCATTACAGGACCTCTTCTTCATAAGGCCACTACTCTCAAGGGTAGTGAGATATAGTTAACATCCTCACACACAGAAACAGGCACAGAGAGTTGGACAAAAAGTTCACAGAGGAATATGTCCCAAATGAAAGGATAAGTCAAAATCATAGCAAAAAAGTTAAATGAAATGGAGATAAGCAATATGCCTGATAGAGAATTTAAATTAATACTCATAAAAATACTCACTGGACTTGAAAAGAAACTGGAGTCTCTCCATGAGACTCTCAACAACATGATAGAAAAATATGAAAAAGAATCAATTAGAGATTAAAGAATTCACTGAATGAAATTAAAAATACACTAGAGGGAATAAATAAGTCATAGACTGTGGAAAACAGAACAGACCAGGGATCTAGAACAGAGTAACAGAAAATAAGTGAACAGAAGAAAGAAAAAAGAACAATAAAAAATGAGAATAGATTAAGGGAACTCAGTGACAACATCAAGTGTAGTATGTTCATATTATAGGGATCCCAGAAAAAGAAAAGAGAGAAAGGGGAGCAGAAAATTCATTTGAAGAAATAAGAGCTGAAAACTTCCTAAATCTGGGGAAGGAAACGGAAATCCAGATCCAGAGGACACAAGAGAGACCCCAATAAAATCAACCAAAGGAGATCCACACCAAGACATGCAGTAATTAAAATAGCAAAAAGCAGGGATAAAGAGAATTTTAAAAGAAAATAAAACAGCTAAAATACAAGAAACCTCATAAGGCTATCAGCTGATCTTTTAGCAGAAATTTGCAGGCAAAAAGGTATATTCAAAGTGCAGAAAGAAAAAATCTGCAATCAAGAATACTCTATCCAGTAAGACTATGATTCAAAATAGGAGAGTTTCCCAAAGTTTAAAAGAATCCATCAGCACTAAACCAGCCTTTAAGAAGTGTTAAAGGAGATTCTAAGTGGAACAGAAAGACTATAAGTAGATGTAAGAAAAATAGGAAACACAAGAGCAGTGATATTAAAATAACTCTAAAAATTCATCAGTGTGGCAGCTGGACGGCTCAGGTGGTTAAGCATCTACCTTCAGTTCAAGTCATGATCTTATGGTCCTGGGATGGCACCCCACATCAGGCTCCCTGTTCAGTGGGGAGTCTGCTTCTCCCTCTCCCTCTGGCCCTGCTCCTGTTCTTTCCTTCTCTCTCTCTCTATCTCTATCTCTATCTCTCTCTCTCTCTCAAATAAATAAAATCTTTCTAAAAATTCATCAAGGGTTCATAAAATAAAAGGATGTAAAATATGACACTATAAACCTAAAACACAGTGGGAGGAGGTAAAAAATGGGTTTAAACTTAAGCAACCATCAACTTAATATAAACTGCTATGTGAAGATGATGTTATATACAAACCTAATGGTAACCACAAATCAAAAACCAGTAATAGAGGTGCCTGGCTGATTCAGTCAGTGCATGTGACTCTTGTTCTCAGAGTCATGAGTTTAAGATCCACTTTGGATATCGAGCTTACTTAAAAAAAAAAAAAAAAAAGTAATAGATGCAAAAAAATAAAGAGAAAGGAATCCAAGCTTATCACTTAGGATATCTGGAGAAAATTATGAGAGAAAACAGCAACAGAAGAAAGGAATAAAGAAGAACTAAAACAACCTTAAAACAAGTTAAAAAATCGCAATAAGTGCATAACTACCAACAATTACTTTAAATGTAAAAGGGACTAAACACTCCCACCAAAAGACATAGGATGAAGGAATAAAAAGCAAGGCCCATGTACATGCTATCTACAAGAGATTCATTTCAGACCTAAGACACATGCAGATTGAAAGTAAAGGAATGGAAAAGTATTTATCATATCATGTAAGTGGAAGTGAAAAGAAAGCCAGGGTGGCAATACTTATATTGAACAAAATAGACTTTAAATAAAATACTGTATAAGAGACAAAGAAGGATACAATATAAAAATAAAGGGAATAATCCAGCAAGAAGTTATAATAATTAATAAATATTAATTCATCCAATATGGGAGCACCAAATATATAAAGTACCTAATAACGAATATAAAGGAAGTAATCTATAGTAATAGAAGAATAGTAAGAGACTTTAACACCCCAATTATATCAATGGATGGATTACCCAACCAGAAAACCAATAAGGAAAGAGTGGCTTTGAACGACACATTGGGTAGGATGGATCTAACAGATACATTCATAACATTCTTTCCTAAAACAGTGAAGCAAACATTCTCTTCAAGTGCATATGAAGCATTCTCCAGGACAGACTACATGTCATGCTTCAAAACAACTCTCAATAAATTCAAAAAGACTGAATTTTGCATCTCTTCTGACCTTAATGCTATGAAACTAGAAATCAATCATAAGAAAAAATCTGGAAGGAGCAAATACCTGGAAGTTGAATAACATGCAACTAAACAATGAATACAGCAACCAAGAAATCAAAGAAGAAATAAAAAACTACATGAAGAAAGATGAAAATAAAAACACAATGGTCCATTTTTGAGACGCAGCAAAAACTATTGTAAGAGGGAATTTTATAGCAAAATAGACTAACCTCAAAAAGCAAGAAAATCTCAGATAAACAACCTACACCTACACCTAAAGGAGCTAACAAAACAACAAACAAAACCCAAAAGCGTAGAAGGAAGAAAATAATAAAGATTAGAGTAGAAATATACAAACTAGAAATTAACAATAAAAAAAACCAATACAACAAATCAATGAAATTAGGAGATGATTCTTTGAATAGGTGAACAAAATCGATCAACATTTAGCCACCCGTCAAAAGAGAAAGAAAGAGAGCATTCAAAATCACAAAGGAAGAGGACAAAGAACAACCAACACCACAGAAATGCAAAGGACTCAAAGAATACCATGAAAAATTATATGCAACTAATTGGACAACCTAGAAGAAACATAAATTCCTAGAAATCTATAACTTCCAAAGCTGGATCAGGAAGAAATAGAAAATTTGAACAGACTCATTACCACCAATGAAATTCAATAAGTAATCAAAAAACTCCCAACAAACTAAAGTCCAGGACCAGATGGCTTCACAGGTGAATTCTACCAAATATTTAAAGAAGAGTTAGTACTTATTCTTTTCAAACTAACCCAAAAATAGAAAAGGAAGGAAAATTTCCAAATTCATTCTATGAGTCCAGAATTACCCTGATACCAAAATCAGATAGACATTAAAAAAAAAAAATATATATATATATATAGGCCAATACCTCTGATGAACATAGATGCAAAAATCCTCAACAAAATACTATCAAACTAAATCCAATAATAAATTCAAAAAAAATCATTCACCATGATTAAGTGGGAGTTATCTTGGGATGATGCAAAGGTGGTTCAATACTCACAAATCAATCAACATCATATATCGCATCAACAAGAAAAAGAATTAAAAACCATGTGATCATCTCAATAGATGCAGAAAAAGCATTTAATAAAGTATAGCATACATTCAAATTTAAAGCCTCAACAAAATAGGTTGAGAGGGAACATACCTCAACATAATAAAGGCCATCTATGAAAAACACATAGATAAGATCATACCAATGGTAAAAAACGATAGCTTTTCCTTTAAGAGAGGAACAAGATAAGGATGTCCACTCTCACCACTTTTATTCAACATAATACTGAAGTCCTAGCCAGACCAACCAGACAAGAAAAAGAAAGAAAAGGCATCCAAATTAGTAAGGAAAAAGTGAAACTTTCACCATTTGCACATGACATGATACTATATATAGAAAACCAGGAAGAGTTCACCAAAAAACTATTAGAACTGATAAATTAATTTAGTAAGTTTGCAGGATATAAAACCAATGTAGAAAAATCTGTTGCATTTCTAGGTATCAATAATAAAGCAGCAAAAAAAGAAATTAAGAAACAGTTTCATTTAAAATTGTGCCAAAGGTAATAAAATGCCTATCAATAAACTTAACCAAGGAGGTGGAAGATCTATAGTCTGAAAACTATACAACAGTGATAAAAGAAATTGAACATGACACAAACAAATGGAAAGATACTCTGTATCTGTCAGTTCAACAAATGGTGCTGGGAAAACTGGACAGCAACATGCTAAAGAAAGAAACTGGACCACTTTCTTATACCACACACAAAAATAAACTCAAAATGGTTTAAAGATCTAAATGTGAGACCTGAAATCACAAAAATCCTAGAAGACAGCACAGTTGGTAACTTCTCTGATATCAGCTACAGCAACATTTTTCTGGATATGTCTCTAGATAGGGAAACAAAAGCAAAAAATAAACTTTTGGAACTACATCAAAATAAAAAGCTTCTGAACAGTAAAGGAAATAATCAACAAAACTAAAAGACAACTTACTGAATGGGAGAAGATATTTGTAAATGATATATCCAATAAGGGGTTAATATCCAAAATATATTAAAGAATGTATACAACTCAACAACAAAAACCCCCTAAATAATCCAATTTAAAAAGGGTGGAAAAAATGAACAGATACTTCTCCAAGGAAGCCATATAATATGGTCAACAGACACGCAAAAAAGATGCTCCACACTACTCATCATCAAGAAAATGCAAATCAAAACTATAATGAGCTATCACCTCACACCTTTCAGGATCACTAAAATCAACAACACAAGAAACAGTTAAGTGTTGGTGAGGATATGGAGATAAAAGAACCCTCATGCACTGTTGATGGGAATACACACTAGTGCAGTCACTGTGGAAAACAGTATGGAGGTTCCTCAAAAAATTAAAAATAGAACTTCCCTACAATCCAGTAATTGTACAACTGGCTCTTTACCCAAAGAATACAAAAACACTAACTCAAAAGGATATAAACACCCCTATGTTTATTATAGCATGATTTACAATAGCCAAATTATGGAAGAAACCCAAGTATCCATCAATAGATGAATGGATAAAGATGTGGGGTGTGTGTGTGTGTGTATACACATACATAGTTACAATGCAATGAAAAGGAATGAAATCTTGCCATTTGCAACAACATGGATGGAGTCAGAATATAATGTTAAGTGAAATAAGTCAGTCAGAGAAAGACAAATACCATATGATTTCACTCATATGTGGAACTTAGGAAATAAATCACACAAACAAAGGAAAACAGAGAAACAAAGAAACAGACTGAAATATAGAGAACAAACTGATGGTTACCAGCGGAAGGCAGGTGAGCAAATGGGCAAAATAGGTCAAAGGCTTTAAAATCACACCTTTTGAGATTTGCACCAAATAATGTGTAGAACTATTGAATCACTATGTTGTATGCCTGAAAGTAATGTAATGCTGTATCTTGAAAAAAGAGTACACTTATTGTGATGAGCACAAAGTATAAATAGAATTGTTGAGGGCACCTGGGTGGCTCAGTGGTTGAGCATCTGCCTGGGTGGCTCAGTGGTTGAGCATCTGCCATCTGCCATTCTGTCTGCCCCATTCTGTCTCGCATGGGGCTCCTCACAGGGTGCCTACTTCTCCCTCTGCCTATGTCTCTACCTCTCTCTCTGTCTCTGTCTCTCATGAATAAATAAATGAATAAATTAAATTTAAAAAATAATCACTGAATTATTATACTGTGCACCTGAAGCTAATACAACACTGTATATTAATTAAACTTAAGTTTTTAAAAAAAGGAAAAAATGAAAAGAAAGGGAATAAATACCTATAATTTTTTTAAAATTATCTGGCAAATCCAATCAGTAACAAAAACACATAATTCAATGGTCAAAATGGAGGTTTGAGCTTGCTTTTGCTATTTACTGATCAAGTTAATTCCCTAATTACTGATTATAACAATTATTTGGACAGAGTGTAATAGTCTAAATTCTATTTTATCACATTCAAATACAATAAAGTTTCACTGAATCAGAAAAGAATACATCTTGGGATACGTGGGTGGCTCAGTGGTTGAGCAACTGCCTTTGGCTCAGGTCGTGATCCCGGGGTCCTGGGATCAAGTCCTGCATTGGGCTCTCTGCAAGGAGCCTACTACTTCTCCCTCTGCCTATGTCTCTGCCTCTCTCTCTCTCTCTGGTCTCTCATGAATAAATAAATTAAATAAATAAATAAATGACTTTTTAAAAAAGAAAAGAATACATCAAACAATACATACAAGGAAAAAATCTTAGAAAACTCTAAAATATTGGAGTATTATTTATTTTAAATATAGCCTATATAGATAAAGTGCAAATGTCCAATGCAAAATTACAAATGTCACTTGTTTCAAAGTATATAATCATGTATCCTAAAGAGAAATGTCTTAAAAAATAGAATATTAATTGCTTCACTCAGAATTTGAAATAACACTGAAGGAATAATTATACTGTTGACCTTTTTTTAAGCTACTAATGTTAGCCTGGTTCTCTTTTATAATTAAAATGCCAAAAATTTGAGAAGGCACAATTTCTATTTTCCTGCTAAATAAAACTGCATGTTGAATCCAAATTAGAAATACCTTTTTAAATGAAGAGACATATGAATGGCTAAAATGTGCCCAAAACTTAATATTCATACTGTATTGTACTATATATGAGAGTAATAGGTTGCTTGCTTCTATTTTAATTAATTTAAATCAAGTATTACTAGATTCCTGTCTACTACCACAACCACTTGAGGAGAAATAGGATAGGGTAATCCTCAAAAGCAATTCTGAGGCTCTGTGAACACTAGATACTATACATTCCGACAGTACTTTTTTGCCTTAAAGTATTTGTTCACCAACGCCACAGTGTGAAACCAGCGGAAGGCAGGGGGTAAACAGGCAAAATAGGTGAAAGGCTTTAAAAGTCTCCAGATCCTCAAATTCTCCAACGTCCTCAGTTGTGAAAATGCCAATTAGGATTTTACACCCAAATGTCTGCAAGTTACCCTACCTGAAAGCTTTTTTTTCTTACTCAAGACCTTGTGGCTGCCATCCTTTGGCTTTCTTCTCACAAAGCTTAAACCAAAAACGGGCCTAAAATATCCTTTTCTAAGTCCATTCTGTTAGGCATCACTTTAGCTTTGTCTCTCCAAAACTTGAGTTCTCCAAAACTCAAATGGCAAGGGAAGAAAAAAAGATGTGTAAAAAAGACTTCCCTCCTTCCTGAAATGCCCTAAATCTCACACTTGATGTTTCTTTCCTCTTAGTCCTCACTTTCATCCCTCTTGGACTCCAAGATGAAGAGAATTTTCTGAAATGGAAGGACCATTAGGTTCTCAACTACACTAACAGATTACAGTTGAGTAAAAAGAAATAAATAGCTAAATCTGCCATTGTCACAATTCATTAATCACTCATTTATGCTTTCTAATAAAAAACCTCAATCCCCAAGTAAAAAAAAAGTATTTTTAAGTTACTGAGAAATTAACTATCTTTGATTATATCAAAACAATATCAGAGAAAGAAAATTGGAAACCTTGATCTCTCCATAGAGTATATGACCTAGACTACCACTACACTCCTGACCCCTGTATCCATTGTTTATATAGCTTTTGTAAGTTAGGAAATTTGGTTAAAGAAGATCAATTCATGACTAATTTCTGGAGAAAACCAAGTTATTTAATATTATTGTTGCTGTAGTGGTACTAAAAAAAGTCAAAGAAGGTATATCCAACACTCACCTTAGCCATAAAAAAAAAAAAAAAGCCACTTTAAAAAGACCCACAAAATGTCTAGCCTTCACCAATGTAACTTCCAAGTGTGTCTTCCCAGATAAAATGACTGCAAATTAAATTAAATATCGTACAGACCAGGGCTATTAAAGTTGTGTGGTGCCTATCAAAAATGATTTTTTTATTTGAAGTTTATCTGTGGTACTCCCAGAAATAGCTAGAATTAAAACTATTTTTACTGTATGAAGATAAAATGAGATGATTTGTATATAGAAAAATGCTAGTTTTTGTATTCCTTAAATCAACAAATATTTCATATTTAACAAGAAAAAATAACCAATAATTTAAAAATAAGATTATTTCAATGTAGTTTTGAATTCTAAATCATTTTTGGATGGACATTTTCCTATGAGAATGTGCATGCAATATAGGTCTAGTGAGAATTAAGACATTTATAGTAATTTTTGCAATTATGATGAATAAATAATAATTTCTGTACTTTGAAGATATAGTAGGGAATTCTGTGATGTGGTAATAACAGAGAAGGAAGGACTTAGGTTTACAATTCATTCAAACACATCATCATAATTATAAATTAAAAAGAAAGTCTAGGGGCACCTGGGTGGCTCAGTCAGTTAAGCATCCAACTCTCGATTTCTGCTCAGGTCATGATCTCAGGGTCATGAAATCCAGCCCCACCTCAGTCTCTGCTCTCCGCACAGAGTCTCCTTGTCCCTCTCCCTCTGTTCCTCCCCCCAACCCCCCACCCCACTCATGGTCTCCCTCTCTCTCTAGAATAAATAAATAACATCTAAAAATAAATAAAAAGAAAGTCTTGACCATGTCCCTATTTTGTCCTTTAGAAATTATCTGATTTGTCAAAATACCATTGTTATTGACCTTCACACTAGCATTAAAATTAGCAGCTTAAAAAAAAAAAATTAGCAGCTTCATCTAAGCATGATTAATGTTTAATAAAAAGGAGGTCTGTACTGTCTTCACCAGTGTATCTAATAAACATATTCAAGACAAAGAAAAGATATTAAACCTTTCCTTTATTTTAATGTTGATTGGTAATTATTTTTTATCTTTTTTTTTGCTTGTTTGGCAAATTAGATCTTAAAACATGGCACATCTTCACCCATTCAAATATATTTTCCAGTAAATACACATTTACTGTGAAAATTACTTCAATTATTTTTTAGTTTCTTTAAATTCTGCCTTTGTCTTTGAAGAACATGCAAGTCCCTCTTAGTATTAATCTGTTTAAAGGATTACCCTCCCACATATTTTCTAATAAAATCATCTGTAAGCTTCTTCGAGCTTCCATCTTAACTAAAGCTGCATCTATAGTGACAAAATTGCTTGAATGAGTTGGCCAGTTAGAATAATTTGGTGTGTGTCTTTTGTAACTCAACCAATCAGTTTATAATTTATAGGTAAATTTTTAAGTAGAAATATGAAGCCTGTGCCTACCATATGAAAAGAAAAAGAACATGGAGGCAATATGATTTTTATCCCAATAATGCAGGTATAATTATAAGGGAAATCCTGAGTTATTCAAGTAAAAACCTCTTTTTACTTTATTCTTAAGAGATACATAAAATTATGTAAGCATATCTTTAAGAAAGTTCCATGAGTATGGAAGATATGGAAGTAATGATTCCTAGAGGGAGCTGTTTTCCTTCACCATGCTTTTAAATCTAAAATATGATGAGGTAACAGATATTAAGACTATATATACAACCATCAAAGAAACAATATAACATGATGCCTTTCTAATACCTGCAATTTAAAACACAAAACATAAAAAAAAAAAAATCTGCTTCAGCCATCTTTAAAGTACTTATTAAAAGTAGCAAACCAGTTAAAACCTTGAACTTGAGATAAAACCAAATGGTTTGAGGAAAAAAAATGCTTTAATGGTCTATTGATTTTAAGTCAAAGTAAAAGGCATAAGGAATAAGAAAAAAACTGCACATATAGGATTAAATGAACATTTTCAAATTTTGCACTGAATTAAAACTTAGAATATATTCAAAGGAGTTTAGATTTTTCATTTAAATTCATCATATTAGTTTAAGCCCAGCCTTACTCCTCTGCATATCTTTTCTTTCTTCCTTGTGAATGAATTGGTTAGAAGAATGCCACATCCAATCTGATTAGCTAGTAGATAAGTAATATGAAAACTGATTTAAAGTCTCTTCCACTAGAGATGTCAAAACAGATGTTACTTTCCTACAGGATGACAGCACTGGGCCTCAGATGTCAAACATAATTAAAAATTTTATTTTCAAATGTACTCCGCAATTTATACATACTGAAAGTATGTCTTACCTTTTGAACTTCTAGAGTGCTGTGCTCTGCAAAATGGGAGAGGCTTTATTTTACTTGAGACTCAAATGGGAGTGAAATCATTTCATCAATCGGTACCCAGAGGTTTCCTTCAGGATTTGGCATGAAAAGACTGGCATTTCATTAAAACATGCTGACAATTGAAAGAGCAATTCTAGCAGGACTGATTTCTCTCACCTTCCTATCTATGACTATGAAGGTTTTCTCCCAGTAGATTATCCAAATTAGAGAATAAATTAAGGTGTCTTTCTTTTTGTGATGATATCAACTCATTTCATTCTTTGAAAGAGTAGAGGGTCAGAAGTTGCATGCTACTCATATTTATTTCGTATTTACTAAGTTTCTCCCAAAGTCCTTCTTCCCTTGGCAATAGAAGTAATAAAATACCTGTTGAGGGAACAGTTCCTTTGACTTTTTATGATACACACTCAAAACAGATGGAAAGTTAAGAACTCACCATATATTTCATAGAATATCACCAGAGATTCGTACCGTTATAGGGAAAATGCAGAATTCCAAAAGCATGGCTACTCCAAAGAAGGTTCTCTGCCTCCACATCCCTAACATGTTATCTGAGGAGCCTTGACCCACCCATAACCATAGTCAAAAACCCTACATTTGCCCTTGGGTGTATTTGGCTATTCACATGTGTACCTCCTTTATTACAGAATAAGTTTCCTGAGGGCAAGGAAAACATTTTCATGTTTTTATCAATTACAGAAGATTCAAGATGCCTTGGCACATAAGTGACTTTCAGTCTAAAATCAGTTCTGAATCAATTTAGTTGGAGGTCAGAAACCCTTGCACTAAGAACATGTACTTCTAAAGACTAGGGCAGTGCAGTAGTAACTCAGAGCAGCAGACTGGACACTCAGCTGCTCGCTACTACTTACTAGCCATGTAGTTTGGCTAAGTTCTATCTCAACACTAAACCTCTGTTTCTCCATATGTAATATGGTTATTGTGAGGATTAAATGAAGTGATGTGCCTAATATCAGAACAATGCCTGGCATATGGATAAGCATTCAATAAATACAAGCTACCACTGTCGCCTTCCCTTAAATGTGTCATTGATGTGATAACCTATTGAAAGACTCATCAACGCAATGTCAGTGATTAGGAGTTAGTTTCTCCTGTGCCACCTAGGTATATGCATAAATATTTGTTCAAAAGATCTCCAGGTAGTGGAATTTCAGGCAGTGATTACTTTGAGCTTAGGAATTTGAAGTTACCTGTTGGAAATCTAAGTGATGTAGCAAACTTCATCATTCTGGATTACAGAGATTTGCTAGTGTTTGGAAGAGTTTCAGGGAAACTTTCTTCTAGGTGCTTCTCGAAAACTGACCCCAGAAATGTCCACTTCATACTAGCTCCTATAGAACCTCTGCCCCTTCTCTAGACATGCATACCGGAGTTTCCTCTAAACCTAATTATTTCCAGAGGACTTAGGGTGTTTCTTAGTAGTAAACTAAATTCCAACTAGTCTTTTTCCTGATTTTAAAATTACCCTCTTGGAGTCCACTGTTAAATATGTCTGCTGCTGGTTTCTGATGCTCCTTAGTCCACTTAGGGAGCTTCCTTCTATTCTTATGTTACTAAAAGCATTTATTAGAAGTAGACACTGAATCTTATCAACTGCGTTTTGGGGACAACTATCATGCTTTTACCTGTTACTATAGTAATTGTAGTAATGGACTATCTAACATCAAGCCACAAGTGCACTCAGGCACGAGGGGATTTTGGTAATGGTGTATATTCCAATATACTACTGCATTCTATTTCATACTACTTTAAGATTTTTTTACATTGATATTCCCAAGTAAAATTGGAATAGGGCATAGTTTTCTTTTTTTGGATTATCATAGTCAAATATAAGTATCAATATTATGATGGTTTTTAAAAACAAGTCAGAAGATTTCCTCATTCTCTAATATTGCAAAAGACTTATTATCAAGGTTATCTTTTACCTGAATATTTAAAATAAATCACCCATAAAATCATCTCAGTTCATTATTCCTGAGGTACCGTTTTACACAATGTTTCTAATTGTATTGATATTTGTCAATTGTGTTTTTTCTTGAACCAATCTGGGTATTTTTATTTTTCTATTTCTTTGTATAGTTTTCATTAACATTTTCAAAGTTATTATTATACAATTGAAAATTTTATTTTATAAATCTTATTTCCTCTTTATCTACAGTTATTTTTCCTTACTCATTTTCTACATATGTATATTTGTAGTTTTTTTTAAAAAATTCTAATCTTGATTAACCTAGTGAATTGTTCATTTTTCATCTTTCATATTTTAGACCAGATCTGTGCCTAATTTATTAATATTATTTTTATCAATCTTACCTTTTCTACCTAATAAAAAAATCTGCAACTATTTTCACTTAATATTTTCTTCTTTCTTTTTAGTTAATATTTTCTTCTACTTTCCTTAGTTTTATTTCATTGATTTCTGTATGTACCTTTGGTTCTTTCTTGCTTTCTTTAGACTTATTTTGTCTCTTTTAACTTCTGAAATTGGATGCTTAATTCATTGAGCATAAAACAATATGTTTTATGTTTTATATACTTGTTTTATATACTGAAGATGTCAAAAGTTATAAATATTATGATAAACAGTGCTTTCATTCTCATTAATTCATATTTTGCTTTTCTATTTAGGAGTTGTTTTGGAGAAGTTTTAAAATGTTTATATTTATTTTCTAAATGTTTGAAAAGTTTATATTTTTCTAAATATTATTTACTCTTCTAAATACTTAAAAATAATTTTCATGGTTTATTTCTTTTTTGATCATGGACTTCTAATTTTTATTCCACTGTGATCAGAAGACATGGTTGCACTCTTTCCAATCTAAAATATTTATTAAGATTTTCGGTTTTTTAAAGATTTTATTTATTTATTTATTTATTTATTTATTTATTTATTTATTTATTTATTTTTATTTATTTAAGAGAGAAAGAGCACACACAAGCTAGCAGAGGGAGAAGCAGAGGGAGAGGTAGAGGTACATAATCCCCAGCAGACTCCATGCACTGGGTGTGCAGTCTCACAAGAAGCTTGATCCTACAACCCTGAAGTCATGACTGAAGTAGAAACCAAGAGTTGAACACTTAACTGACTGAGACACCCAGGAGCCCCATTAAGGTTTTCTTTGTGCCCGAACACATGGTCATTTTTGTAAATGTTTCATAGCCCTTAAAACTAGTTGATTTCTGTTTAAAGGGGATTAAGTATGGTACATTTTATTAATTAATATATTTATTATAATTGTTCAAATCATTCTGTCCCCTTCTTAAATCTTCTTGTTCTTCAAGCCCAAGTTACTGATGTAATATAGCTTTCTATGAACAAGAATGCAATTATCATTATTTGAATAAAAGCTATATAAGATGAAAACAAAAACACTAATTATATGCTAACAAAAATGGCAAGAAAAAAAGAAAACAAAAATAGGCATTTGCTAATTCCTCATCTTTTACAAGAGGACGGTCAATAGAGGTCATTTCATTTCTCAAGCTGTAAAATAAGAATATTTAAATTAATGGATATAATTACTGTAGACCTAAAAATATGCTTCCGTATGTATTTTCAAGTTACTGAGATATGATGGAAGAGTTGGGAGGGGGCACAAAGGAAACAGATATGATATACCAACAGAAAGGAAACAATACAGCAAGAAAACCAAAAATAGAATCATACATAAACACTGATTCAAGTGAATTAAGTCAAAACATCTTTCATAGAAATGAGGGTAAGAGAGATAAAAACCACTCTTTAGAAGAAATTGACTCCTAAATTGAAAGAGGTAAAACAAGTTCCAGCCATACACTGTATACAAGATGATATAAAACAATGTAATTCATAGTTTGAATATAAAAGAGTAGGCCAGGGAAAATCAGAAGTACACAAACAAAAAGAGAACAAATATAGCAATATCAATGTTGGGTAAAATATAGCAATATCAATGTTGGGTAAACACAACATATAGAACATTAAACAAAACAAAGTTATTCTTTTTTGATGAAGGTTTCCTTGTTCAGGCAAGTTTCTTAGAAAGAACACATGGGTGATATATTTTAGGATTCCTTGCATATTTTTTATTTTTAGATTACCTTCACACATGAATGAAAACATGGCTGCTATGAAATATTGGGGTCACAGTAGCTTACCCATAGGACTCTTTATGTATTGCTTGGTTGACTACTGGTATCACATGTCCCCAAGAATATATTGAAGCCAGCTTGAATTATGTTTTTTTCCTAACATTTTAATTAATGTGTATCTTCTGCTTGGATACTGCATCTTTACAGCATAATTTTGTTGTTGATTTATATAACATGCCTGGTGTATATTACTGCCATTAATCCTTGGAACAACTCTAGGATATTGAGGTTTACTTCATCTCATTCAAAGCAATCATCTCTAGTCTTAGTGATAGGAAGGCAGACTATGGTATTTTGATAAATAACCTTAAACTGTTCTACCTATACAGTCAATTTTTAGACAAATTCCATGAAATTTTCTTAAACTCTGCTGTTGATATAAAGATCTTCTTGATATTACATTTTATCAGATTTCATAATATCAAGCTTATATAAATATATCAAGATAAGACTTAGGACATACCATTCCAAAAGCAAGTTCTTATAGACCAATTAAATCCTCCCAGATGCCTGGGTGGCTCAGGGAGTGATCCTGATCCTGGGATCAAGTCCCACATCAGGCTCCCTGCAAAGAGCCTGCTTCTCCTTCTGCCTACATCTCTACCTCTCTCTATGTATCTCCTGAATAAATAAATAAAATCTTAAAAAAAAATCTTCCAAAAGATTTTCATCATTCTCTTTAAATATTATGATGTATCCAAACATACAGAAAATTACAGTATAACATAACGAATACCCATGTAACCACAATCCAGGATTAATAATGTGCTAAAGCATCTTGCTATCTTTGCTTTAGATCATTCTAAAATTATTATTAAGAAGCTAATCATTCCAGACTTTAAGTCCCCCTCATACACCTCTCGGGTCTCATTCTCCTCTCTCTTTATTCAGAGACAACTACCATCCACCTCATCTGGGTTTCTGCACTTTATTACATATGTTTATATGCATATTAAGTTTTCATTTTCAGATCTTTATTAATATATATAGTCGCATGCTGTACTTTGTATACACAACATTTTGTTTTGGAAATCTATCACTTTTGAAACACTTTAACACAATAGAAAAACTAATGTCTGAGAAGCTGAAAAGAATGTGGGTTCTCTATTTTTATGGTCAGGAACTATAAGCATCAGGTCTCACACATATCTCATATCTATTAGATCAAACTTGTTAACTGAATTGTTCAAACTTGCATCCGTGAAAACATTCTGTCTGTGTGATTTATTGGTTACTAAAAAAAGGCATATGCAAATCTCCTGCCATAACTATGGATTAATTGAATTCTCTTTATAACTCTGTCCATTTTTGCTTTAAATATTATTTTTACAAAAATTTTTTTTCTGATGAGAACTTTTAAGACATACCATCATAGCAACTTTCAAATATAGAATACAGCACTGTAAATTATAGTCACCATACTGTATACTACATCCTTAAGACTTATCTGATGACTGGAAGTTTGTACCTTTTGACTATCTCCATCCTTTAAATATTTAATATTTAAATATGCTTTAAATATTGGGAGGTTTTGATACATACATAAAACTTAATTTTATTGCTTCTTGGTGGAATATTCCTTTTATCTCTATGTTGCAATCTTTTTCATCCCTATTAATGCTTTGCATGTTAAATATTTTTTGTTTGTTAATCAATAAGCATTTATTTGACTAGTATTTTCTAGTATGTCCTTTCCAGAAATTTACCTTTCTGGGTCATGATATAATGTTTTGTGTCTAGTTATAAATAAAGTATATCTGCACAGTGTTTTTTGACCAAGTCAAGTCTCTTTTACATACGTGAATTTAATATATTTATTTTTGTAATGACCCAGATCACTAAGGCACTTCCCAGTCTATAAATAGTCTTTCTAGCCTCTATTTCAAGAACTAATCAACACTTGATGGGTCTCAGCTTTATGCAAGAAGCTCAGTTCCAGCTCCCTACCACACACAAGCCTAGATTTTAGCTCTGATTTGAGTCCAGGTCTTGGAACCTTAGCAGCTGTAGCACATGTTCAGTTCTAAAGCCATTCAGCTTTGCTTCCCTCACTTGCAACTATGGCTTTATAATCTTTATTACTAGTTCCTAGAGCCTTTCCTAATGCTTTCAAGAACTGACGTGTATTTTTGAAAGTTTATGGTTAAATATATCAACATGTGTTTTAGATAAGAGTATGATTTTCTACATTAGCTTAGCACACCATATTGATCAGAAACCTAATATACAATTCTTTGTTACACAGTTGTAAACAAAGTTCAAACACCTAAGCCTTGATGACTTTAGGGGGAAATATTGGTGCTTTTCTTCTATCCTTTGGACTTTACCTTTGTGTGTCCTACAAAAATTGTTGCTTTAGTGACAAAGCCAGTGAATTTCATTATGTTAACTGTGAAGCTGTTGCAGTTTCGATGTATTCCCACTTCCCACCAACCTTGCCTGGCTAAATACACCAATGAATAATAGCAGTTTGGGCCATATGAACATCACAGTCTTGTCAGATTTCCTGAGACTATGGTGTGCTGTTAGAAGAACCTGGTGTTGCTCTAAGAGATCTCTTCATAATTGATCCCAATGAGGTCATCCAGTATTTGAACACCAATGATCTCCCAGTGGACCAAAATATGGAAGAGACTCTGCTTGGTGAAGGCATTCCAGTTTGTGAAACCAATAGAGAAGTCAGCCCAGCAAACTGAACATGATATTCTCCTACAATCAAGCCAAATTCAACTGCTTCCAAAGATACTTTCAGAAGGTAAATCAGTAGATCATCTGATGCGTGCCTACAGCTTCTCACATCAGAAAAGAACCACAGTTGGAACTCACTTTTAGCATTTGAAAGATGCTAAATTTTCTTCTTGAATTTTCTTCTTGAATTTCTTTGTACTAAACTGAATTCTCTATTAGGATAACAATGATCATAGTTTTAAGATGTTAACATTAACAGTCTACTTTAACTCTTATAATCAATGTATATGTACTTAAAATAAATGTAAATCATGTTTTTAAAAAAACACAATGGAAAGTGACTTTAAAAATAATGCATGTTTCTAATCCTGGAGATTAATATAGTTATTTTATTTATTTGCTAGCTGGATTAGGGTCTACATACAACTCTAGATATTGATTGGCCATAATTATAAAGGACATTTATTGAATCCAGGAATTGCATTTTGAAATCATTGTAATTATTTTCTTTTCTGAAGTGCTCAATGTAAAGTACATAATAAACATATCTTAAAAGAAAACAAGTATTTAATGAAATCCTAATTAAATTCATAGTATACTTTTTATGGAACTTAAAAAACTGATTCTAAAAATCATATGGTTATATAAGGGATCCAGAGAATCCAAGAAAATTTTGAAGAAGAACAAATTTGGAGGATTTACAGCATCAATTTAAGATTTACTATAAATATACAGTAAATAAAACAGTTTGGTATTGATGCAAGAGAAATAGGTCAACAGAAAAGAGAGTCCAAAAGAATATCACATACATATATAATATCAATAATTTTTGACCAATACTATTCAATGGTTGGGGAATTGGTCTTCTCAATAAATTATTCTGAAACAACTACATAGCTGAGAGAACCTTTACACTTATATACAAAAATTAGTGATTAATGTATAAGGTTTAATGTACAGGCTAAAATCTAAAGTCTTTAAGAGAATTTTTTCGAGAACTTTGGATGGGTGATAAATCATTGGGCAGTATGCAAAAAGCACTAAACATAAAAGAAAAAAAGTTAAATTGGACTTCATTAAAATGAAAATCATTTCCCCACACAGACAAAAAATACTGTTAAGAACAAATCACAAACTTAGTAAAAAAAAGTTTCTGTATATTGATCCAACAAAGAATTCATATTCAGAATATATAAAGAACTAGTATATATCATTTTAAAAAGACATTCAATTTTCAAACGAGCAAAAGAACTGAATAGACAGTACACAAAAGAAGATATATAATGGCCAATAAACAAGAAAACGTACTTAACATCATTACTCACGCTCCCTGTGGCTGGAGGTCTGTGAGGCACATCTCATTGCTACCTTAGTCCAACTCTTATCCCATGTCCACAGGCCTCTCTTCCTAAGGAAAAATCCAAAAGAGGAAGGTCAGTGGCATGAACCACAGCCCCATAACAGTGTTGATCTTAGGATCATATTGTCACAAATGTTCTCACTTCTTCATTTTCCATTTACATTCTTCTCACTCTCAGGTATCACCTCAGCTGACCTAAGTGGTAGTGTGATCCAAACCCTCAAAGGACACCACTACAGGAATAAAAAGACAAGCCACAAGGTAGGTGGGAAATGATGTTCTTAACACATGAAACTGACAAAAGGCTTATACCTAGAATATATAAAGAAATTCTAAAAACTAGTAAGAAAAAGACAGACAATGGTAAAATGGGTAACAGACTTTAACCAAATACCTTATTTTAAAAAAGATATCCCAAGGGCCAATAAACATATGAAAAAGATCCAATTCTTCAGTCATCAGAGAAATTCAAATTAAATCTACTGTGAGGTACTACAACCCACAGACTAAAATGACTAAAGTGAAGAGACATTGCCAAAAATGAATAATAACATGGAGCAACTAGAACTCTCCTACATTGCTGATATAAATTGATACGGAATATAAATTGAATATAATTTAAATTGATACGGCCACTTTGGAAAACTCTTTGTCAGTGTCTATGAATACTGACCTAGCAAGTATATCTCTAGATATTTATTCAACAGAAATGCATATATGTGTTTCCTAAAACATATCATAGTGGAAATACTTGTAATATCCAAAACCTAGAAACAATCCAAATGTCCACTAAAATAGAATGGATAAACAAACTAATATTTTCACATGTGCTATTTCCATTTTCTATTGCTACATAACAAACAACTAGATGGCTTAAAACCATAATTTATTATTTTTTGGAAAATGAGTAGGTTTGCTGGGGGTTTCTGTTCTACCCATGTGTCTGGATTCACTCATGTGGTCACAGTCATCTGATATTTCACCTAGGTATGCAGGTGTAAGATGGTCCCTGGAACATGGTGCTATCACTGAGATAACCTATTCTCATCCTGTAGAGCCTTTCATCTTTAGTAGGCTACTCTAGGCTTCTTCACAGCATGATAACAAAAGGATCTAAGAAGGCAAGAGAGGAAGCTGCAAGCACTCTTAGGACTAAGCTTCTAGAATGTGCATAATATCATTTCTAACACAATCTACGTCAAAACATTCATAAAGCCAGCTGCGATTTCAGACAGTGAAAAAACAGTCTTCATCCTTTAATAGGAGAAGCAGCCAATAGCACATCGCAGAAGGGCATGTAAACAGAAAATCATGATTAACTGGGAGCTACCATTACAGGAATCTTCCACAATATGTAACAATGACAATGAATGAATTACTGCTACAAGCACCAACAGGGATGAACTTCACAAACATAAGGTTGAGTAAAAGAATCAAGTCACAAAATGATACATACATCTTGTTCCATTTATATAAAACACAAAAATCTGCAAAACCAATATATGGTGTTAGAAGTCAAAAGAGAGTCCAAGGAGCATATGTGTGGTGCTACCACTACACTCCTTGACCCAGGCAGTGGTTATATGAAAATTTCACTTCATATAATTTACTGATTGTTTTGTTCTTTTGATAATTTTCTATGTTTGTTATATTTCAATAGAAATCTTTTTAATCAGAATAAAAACAAAGACAAAAGAACTAAAAAATAGTTCTAGTGGATTTTCCTTAATTCATTTACCTGGGTGGTGTTTCATGCCTTTTCTGGAATAACTGCTGATGGATTACATATTCTTCTGCCTGCAGGAGTGAGAAAGATCACAAGGCTATGGGAGCCAGTGCTGAGGAACTCCATCTCTATTCTTTTTCTCTCTTATTTTGCTTAAATTTCTACATTAAGGATAAGTTCACTGATCACTTTTGTTTGATGTAGAATTATTTTTCTCTGCTCATATTCCTCTGTTTACTGCTGTCAATCCTAAAACAGTTATTCCTAAATTATTGTGTCTTCCTGCTTTATCAACTGCAAGTTGGGGAGCATCCCAGTCCCAGTTCTCAGTCCTACTTATCTAAGGAAGTAAGGATCATTTTTCATGTCTTTCCTGGTAACATAGGTCCCTTATGTTCTCTTAAGGGGGGAATATGAATGAGATACTTGATGTTCCACCACTTAACTTGCTGTTATAATGGACCAATCTTCTCAGAAATACAAATTCTTCCATTTTTTTCTCCAACTGGTTCAAACTATTTTGTATATAGGTTATATTGTGTAGGGATTAACAATGTAGACTCCAGAAACAAAATGTCCAAGTTCATAGCCTGGCCTGGACCTTGGGCAGATTATCTCTCTCTCTATGCCTCAATCTCTACATTTGTTAAATGGGAGTGACAACAAGTCCTACAGAATATAGGTTTATAATGAGGTTTAAATAAAGTAATGCACATAAATTAAAAATGTGCTTAGCCCTTTAAGTTCAATAAATGTTCTCATTATTATTAAGCATAGTTATTAACATTTAGGGTTGAATGCTGACATATTTCCATAATTATTACACTGATGATTGTATAGTCTTTGATATGTTAATTATCTTTTAATCATTTCCATCAGTTTTGTAAACCTGGATTTTTTTTTTTTTAAAAACCTGGATTTATACCATCATTTGAGGGAGGGTATCTGTTGTCCATTTTTCTTTTTCTTTCTTTCTTCTTTCTTTTCTTTTCTTTTCTTTTCTTCTTTTTCTTTCTTTCTTTCTTTCTTTCTTTCTTTCTTTCTTTCTTTTCTTTTCTTTTCTTTTCTTTCTTTCTTTTCTTTCTTTTGATTGTAAGAGGAACAGAGAGAGATAAACGGACTGCCTGCTGAGCATAGAACCTGATGCTGGGCTTAATCTGATGATCCTGAAATCATGAGCTGAAATCGAGAGTTGGATGCTTAACCGAGTGAGCCATCCAGGTGCCCCTATTGCCCAACATTCTTAAAATGAAATTCCAGGTTTTAAGAAAAAGATTTAATGGCTAAACTAGCATTATAGTTCTAAGGGAATATGACACAGCCATAAAAAAAGGATGAGACTGTGCCATTTGTGACAATACGGACAGAACTAGAGAGTATTATGCTAAGTAAAATAAGGCAGACTGTGGAAAACAAAATACCGTAAGATTCCATGCATAAATGGAATCTAAAAAAATGCATAAACAAAGAAAAGAGCAAAATCAGATGTATAAATACTGAGTACAAACTGATGGTTGCCAGAGAGCGAGGGGGCTTGAGCAAAATGGGTGAGGGCAATGGGAGACACAGGCCTCCAGGTATGGAATGGGTAAACCATGGACATAGAAAGCAGACCATAAAGAATACAACCAATGATACTGTAGTAGAGATATAATGGCACAGATGGCAGCCTACCTGTGGTGAACATAGTATAATGCATAAACTTGTCAAATCACTAAGTTGTACACCTGAATCTAATGTAACATTGTGTGTTGCCTATAATCAAAAAAATAAACAAACAAACTAGCATTACAGTGTAGTATAGGGACAGGAAGAAAAAAGAATTGGAGGCATATGTAAATGATAAAAATGTATTTGGATTTTATTCACTTTCACTCCATTTCTGATCTAATGATCTACATTTAAAATTGAAAGCTTCTCCAGAGATAGCCCTTTGCTCCCAGTCTTTCCAGGTACAGTTCTGCTAGTTATTGCATAGGCTAACTGCAGGAGTGGAGAGAGGCACAACATCATTTAGCAGAAATCAGCCCCGAGATCATCCTTCTAAATCTACTCTTCTTACTCCTCAGGTAACTGCACATATCTTCAATTGCTAATTTTATATTTCCTGAAATGGGGGTGCAGGAAGAAGAAATATCCAGGAAAGACATCATTATAAATATGAGTTAAGAAATTAAACTAGATCCACATTCCTTGGGCTCTCTAAAGCTCTTCCTCTTCCCCCCCTCTTATTCCAGCTCCCTAAACCACTCTAGACATGGTTCAAAAAGCTGAAACTTACTCTGGTGAGGAATTAGGCCTTGAGGGTTTTTTTTAAAAAAGACTTTTGATTGTGTTTATTAAACTATGATTCAAAAATGTAACCTCACATACAAGATATTTTGTGACATGTTAAGAATAAGGAGATGCATCAAAAGGCTCAGGTGAGACTTTCAGAAACTACATTCCATAATTCTGATTAAATATAATCATGGTTATAACTCATCAGGCAAGGCAGAAAGGTTAATTGCATAGACTACATAATCAGCATATAGTTGATGTTTATCAATTCAGATTTTATCTGTTGTATGTAATTTATAAGAAGGAAAAAAGATTTATAAAAGAGTGGGCTGAATTTATTACTTTGGTCACCCATATTCTTGTTAAATACAGCTCCTCTCCTCAAAAATAATCTCAATTTGTCCTAGCTTGACAGATTATAAATAATATACTCTTTCTTGTGCTGTTTAAGAGTTCTCCCATTTAAGGGAAAACAAAGGCATTAGGGCAGTGATTGTAAACTAGAACCACTAGAGAAGCTTTTTAAAAATCCCATTGTTCAGGCCACACTTTACACAGTCAAGTCAAAATTCCTAAAATTGGAGTTCATCCTCAGGTGATTCAAAAGGGCAACCAAGGTTGAAAACCACAGAGGTTGAGCCTTTACCTCTACTACCATCCTTCATAAGATTCACACAGGTTACTGAAATCAATCAGATATTGATCAATCATTCAATTGACTAGACAGGTCATGCAGACATAAATCTTTTAGTTATTAAAAATACTTTGTTAAATGTCTGTGCAAGAAATGTTTGCTCAAATTTGCTCTAAGTAATCTGAAGAAGCAACTAAATATATGTTTGTATATATACATGTACATATATAATATATATAGATTATATATATAATTTAATTCAAATATACACATATTATTCAACAGTTCAATTCATTACTGTAAACATGATAAGAAACCATAACTTGTTAATACAACTTTCAAGAAAATAGAACTTTGGGTATTTCAATTAAATTTCTCCTTCACCATGTAGACTCACTTTTATGCATTTTTAATATTTTTTAATAAGGACATATGCCTTGGATAAACGATTTTGATATCAAAAGAAATATATACACTAGCACTGAAATACACACAGTAAAACCTCTTTGATAAAACCTGCCTTAGAGAACAGGATCAGTATGCAACATGCAGACATCCTTTAAATATAGCTCTGTCCCATACATGGGTGGCTCAGTGGTTGAGCACCTGACTTTGGCTCAGGTCATGATCCTGGGGTCCTGGGATTGAGACCTGCATAAGGCTCCCCATAGGGAACCTGCTTCTCCCTCTGCCTATGTCTCTGCCTCTCTCTCTCTCTCATGAATAAATAAAATCTTTAAAAAATAAAATAAAATAAATATAGCTCTGTGGTTAAGGACATCCCTAAAATCTTTGGATCTAGTTGCAAAAGAATGTGATGTGTAGGATCCCTGGGTGGCACAGCAGTTTAGCGCCTGCCTTTGGCCCAGGGCGCGATCCTGGAGACCCGGGATCGAATCCCACGTCGGGCTCCCGGTGCATGGAACCTGCTTCTCCCTCTGCCTGTGTCTCTGCCTCTCTCTCTCTCTCTCTCTGTGTGTGACTATCATAAATAAATAAAAATTTAAAAAAAAGAATGTGATGTGTATATTTGCACAGGGCTGCCCACTAATGTGCATTTTTGTTGGGAGAGAAATTGTGGTTTTGATAAGGTACCCCTAAGCAGTAAGGGGAATCTACTTTCAGCTAAGGATGTAATTTCATTCTGTGATTGCAGTTGCTACACATTAATGGATGGCATTTGACACACAGCATATCTTCATCACTGTGGAGACAGTTGAGAATCGTGGACCAGATCTAGACTCTGACAACTTGGATTTGAGTTTCAGCTATGCAATTACTTGCTGAGTAAATACAGTTTTCCAAGTTTCAGGTTTCTGGTCTATTAAATGGTAATGATAATTATCTGTCCTACCTATCTATATAGGATTGTTAAAAAGTTTAATGTCAAATAATTACTTATAAATTCTAAACCTTAATTCAAAGACAAGAAAAGATTTAGCATAAAAAGCAAGCCTTGGGATCCCTGGGTGGCGCAGCGGTTTAGCGCCTGCCTTTGGCCCAGGGCGCGATCTTGGAGACCCGGGATCAAATCCCACGTTGGGCTCCCGGTGCATGGAGCCTGCTTCTCCCTCTGTCTGTGTCTTTGCCTCTCTCTCTCTCTCTCTATCATAAATTTAAAAAAAAAAAAAATTAAAAAAAAAAAAAAGCAAGCCTTGTTTCAGGTAGAGTCCTAGCTTTCAGGCCAACCTTCCTGAACTCCTGTTTATGTACAAGGAAAAGATGTTCAAGCATCTTGATGCTGAAATAATTCTTCATGCATGATGTGAGTTTTAGAGAATAAAACTGATACATATTTGGGACCTCTGTGATAGGGTAAAACACACAGATGTGTGTTGGGGGGAATCTCTTTAAAAGAACAACTTCAAACCAGTGAGATCTTGGTACAGAAGTGTATTAACAAGGAGTAACAGGAAACAAATCAAGAAGCAGGAAGAGAGTAATACACCTTCATAAATTTTTGGTGACATCTCCAAAAGAAACATGGACCAAAAGAAAAAGAAACACATAGTAATTGAGAGCATCTATTCAGGAACACTCATCCTCTCTGGGGACTTGCAAAAATAGCTGAAGACATTTTAGTGTACATATGGAGTGGTGGTGAAGTTTATACTCCCTTACCAGAAATAGGGAGGGAGCAAGAAACCCTTGTTATATCTGATATTATTATTGAAGAAACAGCAATGTTATAATGGACTCTGCTCTATTTCTCTTCAACTATCTATCATGGATGCTTACTTCTATAAAAAAAAAACCTCTAAATAAATTCAATTGCTTATATACTTCTTCTATTTACAGTTTAACCAATTAAATAATTCCTGCATTTTCACGTACAATGAAGCTCATCTCTGTGCAGATTATGCATGTTGTATCTACCTGACGTGTCCTTCTTAAAAGAATATGTCTAAAATCTCTCTCCCATTTCTCCCTCCTTCCCTCCTGTCTTTCCCTCCTCTACCACTTTCCACACACACACTTGAATAAAGCATTAAAAGGCTTAAGACTGATTTTACATTTCCTGGATTAGAGCAGAATTTGTTGATTGCCATAGTTTAGACAGCATCTCTTTCTAACAATGCATAAAGGCCACAAGGTTTGCTTACCCCTTATATTTAAAATTGATTTGTGCTTTTCTTTCAGGAAGAGATTTTATTTAACATGATTATTATCAGTGTTATAAATATTTTCTTTCCTAATGTTTGATGACAAGAGATTTCCTGTTTGTATATGCCTTTATAAGATTTTGATCAAAACACTGTAGTACACATGTGTACAGCAATCAAAAATGTTGTTAAGGACAAATGAATGACTTAAAATCTTAGCATTATCTTTAATCGCATTTTCTCCTTCCTCCACTTCTAATTATTCATCAATCATCTGGTTTCCTTCTTGATCTCTTCCCTGCCTCATTTCTGTGTGCACACAAACCACAGTGCTCCACACTTGTGTGCCTTGCACTTATACTGCATCCTCTGTGATGGACATCTCCCCTTTGCCCAGTGAACACTGTCACAATTCAAAGCAAGCTCAAGCATTATGTCTTTTATGAAGGTTTCCTAAATTACCATATTCACTATCAGCTAAAATTAATTGTTTCTTCATCTATGTTTCTTTGTAACTACCTGATCAGTCTTCTTCTCATGTATGGACAGAAACCACAGGAATCTATAAAATGTCCTTGTAACCAGACTGCAACATGTTTACTATCAGCGCCAACAAATAATCTGATACTCCCTCAAACTCCTATTATTTAATATTTATTTTAAAGTAACAGGAAGAAAATAATTTTGCATTAATAAAAATTGGGTATGCCTTTCTGTTCAAAATAAAGATTTATGTCATATGAACCTATAATTTTAACTCATATGGAATGGGAATTTTTATTTAGCATTCTCATCACTTATAATTGAATGGCATTAGGCATCATGTTCACTAAGGATAGAGATTACATATAGATACAATAAAAAGCCTTGTCTAAAATATCTTATTAAAGTTTTTGTTGTGATTTTCATTCTGTTTCATCAAAATACTCTCTAGTGAGTCTATGTTTTTAATAGTTGCATATCCAGATAATAACAGCAAAGAATGTAAATAATTTATTATTGATAGGATACACAGCCTTAATTTTAAATATGTAAAAAACTATATACATCATTATTTTTAAGATTCTTGATGGCCAAACATTTAGATATTCACAAAAAAAAACACATTTCATCCTTTATAAATTGTTAAGAGTTTAGGTTTTTATTGAAGAATTTTTCAGTATAAAATTCCAATGGCATAAAATTGGAAATGAAGTTATTCTAAGATTGCTAGATCTTAACATTGTCTTTGAGAAATCAGAGTTTTTCTAATTTAATTTAATCTGAAGTGTTGATAATCAACCTTAATAAAAATCTAACTGTAATCAGAAAGCTCCATCTATTCTGATATGTTTCTTACTTCACACTCCTTTGATGACCGTGGCCTGCTCCATCTCTACCATAAATCTTGCTCTTAAATAACTTCATGACAAGGTGATGAAGCTACCTGGTACCCTGGAACAGGGAAGGGAGAGGGATCAGTAAACTTCTGTATCTTCCTAGTTCTTGTCTCCTTTTGTTCAATCATTTAATCATCAGACGTTTAGCCAGGCAGCATATTTCTTAGTTTGGTATTTTCAAACTTGCTAACATTGTTCTATTTTTTTCAATTTAAACAAAAATGAATGTAATGTTTATTAATGTTACATATTTAGTATCCACAGTTCTTCAAAATATAGACCTCTCTCTATATATGATAAGCTCATCATTTTGATAGTTAAGAGAAGTCCTTAGTGGCAGGCCAATCGCACTTTTGGCACAGATCCTGAAAATGCCAGAAGAACTGATGCAGTGGGAAACTACCTAAAGTTCAAAAGTACAAGTCACAGAATTCTCCAATATGCCTTAAAGTTTAATACAATTCTATAGGATATTTTGAGGGCATGTGGTGGACAGTGTCTGTTATTAAACTTTGACAAGGAAAAGAAGGAAGTGGTTGGAACATACAGTTTTGGAAAAGTAGATTTTAAAACTACAAAGTACCTTATTTTTAGTCACATAACATTTTTTTAAATACCAAAAAAATACCAAAGTAAGGCATAAGATGTCTGTTTATTGACAGAGTTTTTTAAATTGATTTTAAAGTTCAGTTATTTCAGTCACCTGGTTTAGACTCAATAATTTTTATAGATGAAGAGACTGAGATTCAGCTAAGATCCTACCCCTCCTAAGTGATATAAGAGCCATATACAGACTATTGGTGTGTTGCAAAAACTGGAAGCAGAGCCAAACTTCAAATGCAGATTTCATAAACCTTTGACCAATACTTTGTGCTATAACATAATTTTTCAAAGTAAGAGTAAAAAGCATGCACTGCTTCAGCATTTATACTAAAAGATGATACTAATTCTTTGAGGTAGAAGGTGGGGCAAGATGGCAGAGGGGTATGGGTCCTCACCTCACATGGTCCCACCAACTTACCTAGATAACTTTCAAACCATCCTGAACACCTACAAATCCAACTTGAGATTTAAAGAGAGAATAGCTGGAACACTACAGAGAGAAAGGCTTTTGCTTTTCACAAGGTACACACACCTGAGAATCAGCACAGTGGACCCTACCCCAGAAGACCAGCTGGAAGAATAGGGGAAGAGCAAGTTCTTGACCCAATCAGCATTTGAAAGCTCCAGGGGGAAGTCAGAGGGATTTATAGTATATACAACTAGAGGCCACTCTGCACGAAGCAAAATGACTAGAAGGAAGAACTCATGACAAAAGAAAGATTCAGAAACAGCACTCTCTGCCACAGAGTTACAGAGTTTGGATTATAATTTGATGTCAGGGGAACCCTGGGTGGCACAGCGGTTTAGCGCCTGCCTTTGGCCCAGGGCGCGATCCTGGAGACCCAGGATCAAATCCCACGTCGGGCTCCCGGTGCATGGAGCCTGCTTCTCCCTCTGCCTGTGTCTCTGCCTCTCTCTCTCTCTGTGACTATCATAAATAAATAAAAATTAAAAAAAATAAAATAAATAATTTGATGTCAGAAAGCCAGTTCAGAAGCACAATTATAAAGCTACTAGTGGCTCTGGAAAAAAGCATAAAGGATTCAAGAGACTTCATGACTGCAGAATTTAGATCTAATCAGGCCAAAATTAAAAACCAATTAAATAAGATGCAATCCAAACGGAGGTCCTAACGATGAGCGTTAATGAGGTAGAAGAAAGAGTGAGCAACACAGAAGACAAGATGATGGCAAGGAAGGAAGCTGAGGAAAAAAAGAGAAAAACATTGAAAAATCATGAGGAAAGGTTAAGAGAAATAAATGACAGCCTCAAAAGGAAAAATCTACATATAATTGGGGTTTCAGAGAGTGCCAAGAGGGCCAGAGGGCCAGAAAGCATATTTGAACAAATCATAGCTGACAACTTCCCTAACTTGGGGAGGGAAACAGGCATTCAGAGCCAGGAGACAGAGAGGTCTCCCCCCAAATCAATAAAAACCATTCAATACCTCAATATTTAATAGTAAAACTTGCAAATTCCAAAGATAAAGAGAAAATCCTTAAAACAAAGAGAGACAAGAGATCCCTAACTTATATGGGGAGAAATATTAGATTAACATCAAACCTTTTCACAGAGCTCTGTCAGGCCAGAAAGGGCTGGCAGGATATATTCATGGCACTAAATGAGAAGAACATGCAGCCAAGAATACTTTATCCAGCAACGCTGGATAAATATGTGACCACCAAACCCGTTCTTCAAGAAATATTAAGGGGGACCCTGTAAAAGAAAGAGGAAGCCCAAAGAAATAATCCACAAAAACAGGAACTGAATAGGTGTTATGATGACACTAAATTCCTATTTTTCAATAGTAACTCTGAACCTAAATGGGCTAAATTATCCCATCAAAAGAGGCACGGTTTCAGACTGGATAAAAAAGCAAGACCCATATATTTGCTGTCTACCAGAGACTCATTTTAGACCTAAGGACACGTCCAGCCTGAAAATGAAAGGTTGGAGAACCATTTACCATTCAAATGGTCCTTAAAATAAAGCTGGGGTAGCAATCCTCATATGAGATAGACTAAAGTTTGTCCCAAAGACTGTAGTAAGAGATGAAGAGGGATACTATATCATACTTAAAGGGTCTATTCAACAAGAAGACCTAACAATCATGAATATTTATGCCCCTAACGTGGGAGCTGCCAAGCATATCAATCAATTAATAACCAAAGTAAAGACATTTAAGTAGGAGACTTAAACACGGCACTTTCTACAAATGACAAATCTTCTAAGCACAACATTGCAGAGAAACAAGAGCTTTAAATGATATACTAGACCAGATGGATTTCACAGAACTTTCCATCCAAACACAACAGAATACACGTTCTTCTCAAGTGCACATGGAACTTCCTCCAAAATAGACCACATCCTGGGTCACAAATCAGGTCTGAACTGATACCAAAAGACTGGGATTGTCCCCTGCATATTTTCAGACCATAATGCTTTGAAACTAGAACTCAATCACAAGAAGAAATTTGGAAGAAACTCAAAATAAAGTTTAAAGGTTAAAGGTTAAAGAGCATCCTGCTAAAAGATGAAAGGGTCAACCAGGAAATTAGAGAAGAATTAAAAAGATTCATGGAGGGGTGCCTGGTGGTTCAGTGGTTGAGTGTCTGCCTTTGGCTCAGGGCGTGATCCCGGGCTCCTGGGATCAAGTCTCACATCGGGCTTCCTGTGGGGAGCTTGCTTCTCCCTCTACCTGTGTCTCTGCCTCTCTGTGTGTCTCATGAATAAATAAATACAATCTTTAGGGGAAAAATATTCATAGAAACTAATGAAAATGAAGATAAAACCACTCAAAATCTTTGGGATACAGCAAAAACAGTCCTAAGAGGGAAATAAATAGCAATACAAGCATCCCTGAAAAAATTAGAAAAAACTCAATACACAAGCTAACCTCGCACCTAAAGGAACTGGAGAAAAAACAGCAAATAAAATCTACACCAAGTAGAAGAAGAGAGTTAATAAAGATTTGAGTAGAACTCAATGAAATAGAGACCAGAAGAACTGTGGAACAGATCAATAAAACCAGGAGTTGGTTCTTTGAAAGAATTAATAAGATGGATAAACCATTATCCAGCCTTATTAAAATGAAAAAAATACTCAAATTATTAAAATCAAGAATGAAAAAGGAGACATCACAACCAATACCAAGGAAATACAAACAATTTTAAAAACATACTATGAGCAGCTATATGTCAATAAATTAGACAATCTAGAAGAAATGGATGCATTTCTGGAAAGCCACAAATAACCAGGGAGGAAATTGAAGCAGTCATCAAAAACCTCCCAAGGCACAAAAGTCCAGGACCAGATGGCTTCCCAGGGGAATTCTATCAAACGTTTAAAAAGAAACAATACCTATTCTACTAAAGCTGTTCTGAAAGATAGAAAGGAATGGAATACTTCCAAAGGCGTTTTATGAGGCCAGCATCACCTTTATTCCAAAACCAGACAAAGACCCCAACAGAAAAGAATTATACACCAATATCCCTGATGAACACAGATGCAAAAATTCTCAACAAGATACTAGCCAATAGGATCTAACAGTACATTAAGAATATTATTCACCATTACCAAGTGGGATTTATCCCCAGGATGCAAGGCTGGCTCAACACTCAGAAAGCAATCAATGTGATAGACAAGAGAAAAAAACAAGAACCATATGATCCTCTCAATAGATGCAGAGAAAGCATCTGATAAAATACAGCATCCATTCCTGATCAAAACTCTTCAGAGTGTAGGGACAGAGGGAACATTCCTCAGCATCACAGCCCACAGCAAATATCATTCTCAATGGGGAAACACTGAGAGCCTTTCCCTTAAGATCAGGAACACTATGGGGAGGTCCACCCTCACCACTGCTATTGAACATAATACTAGAAGTCCAGCCTCAGCAATCAAACAAAAAGAAATAAAAGGCATTCAAATTGGCAAAGAAGAAATCAAACTCTCCCTCTTTGCAGATGACATGATACTGTACATAGAAAACCCAAAAGACTTCACCCCAAGATTGCTAGAACTCATACAGCAATTCAGCAGTGTGGCAGGATATAAAATCAATGCCCAAAAATCAGTGGCATTTCTATACACTAACAATGAGACTGAAGAAAGAGAAATTAATTTCACCCAAAAGTATATGATACCTAGGAATAAATCTAACCAAAGAGGTAAAGGATCTATACCCTAAAAACTACAGAACACTTCTGAAAGAAATTGAGGAAGACACAAAGAGATGGAAAAACATTCCATGTTCATGGATTGGAAGAATTGATATTGTGAAAATGTCAATGCTACCCAGGGCAATTTACACATTTAATGCAATCCCTATCAAAATACCATGGACTTTCTTCAGAGAGTTGGAACACATAATCTTAAGATTTGTGTGGAATCAGAAAAGACCCTGAATAGCCAAGGAAATACTGAAAAAGAAAACCAGAGGTGGGGGCATCACAATGCCAGATTTCAGGTTGTACTACAAAGCTGTGGTCATCAAGACAGTGTGGTACTGGCACAAAAACAGACACATAGATCAATGGAACAGAACAGAGAACCCAGAAATGGACCCTCAACTCTATGGTCAACTAATATTCGACAAAGCAGGAAAGACTATCCACTGGAAAAAGGACAGTCTCTTCAATATATGGTGCTGGGAAAACTGGACAGCCACGTGCAGAAGAATGAAACTAGACCATTCTCTTACACCGACACAAAGATAAACTCAAAAATGGATGAAAGATCTAAATGTGGACAAGAATCCACCAAAATCCTATAGGAGAGTACAGGCAACACCCTTTTTTGAACTTGGCCACAGCAACTTCTTGCAAGATACATCTATGACAGCAAGGGAAACAAAAGCAAAAATGAACTATTGGGACTTCATCAAGATAAAAAGCTTCTGCACAGCAAAGAAACAGTCAACACAACTAAAAGACAACCTACAGAATGGGAGAAGATATTTGCAAATGACATATCAAATAAAGGGTAGTATCCAAGATCCATAAAGAACTTATTAAACTCAACAGCAAAGAAGCAAACAATCCAATCATGAAATGGGCAAAAGACATGAACAGAAATTTCACCAAAGAAGACATAGACATGGCTAACAAGCACATGAGAAAATGCTCTGCATCACTTGCCATCATGGAAATACAAATCAAAACCACAATGAGATACCACCTCACACCAGTGAGAATGGGGAAAATTAACACAGCAGGAATCCACAAATGTTGGAGAGGAGGTGGAGAAAGGGGAGCCCTCTTGCACTGTTGGTGGGAATGTGAACTGGTGCAGCCACACTGGAAAACTGTGGAGATTCCTCAAAGAGTTAAAAATAGAGCTACCCTACGACCCAGCAATTACACTGCTGGGGATTTACCCCAAAGATACAGATGCAATGAAACGCCGAGACACCTGCACCCCAGTGTTTACAGCAGCGATGTCCACAACAGCCAAACTGTGGAAGGAGCTTCGGTGTCCATCGAAAGATGAATGGATAAAGAAGATGTGGTCTATATACACAATGGAATATTACTCAGCCATTAGAAATGATGAATACACACCATTTGCTTCGATGTGGATGGAACTGGAGGGTATTATGCTGAGTGAAGTAAGTCAATAGAAGGACAAACATTATATGGTCTCAACCATTTGGGGAATAATAAAAAGTAGTGAAAGGGAATAAAGGGGAAAGGAGAGAAATGAGTGGGAAATATCAGAGAGGGTGACAGGACAGGAGAGACTCCTAACTCTGGGAAACGAACAAGGGTTAGTGGAAGGGGAGGTGGGGGGGGGATTGGGGTGACTGGGTGACAGGCACTGAGGGGGGCACTTGATGGGATGAGCACTGGATGTTATGCTATATGTTGGCAAATCGAACTCCAATAAAAAATATACAAAAAATATAATAAAAAATAATTCTGAGGTAAAAATAATTGATTGTTTCCCATTTTACAGATAACAAAATGAATGGATAAATAAAATGTGGTATATACATACACTGGAACATTGTTCATCATGTAGCCTTAAAAAGGAAAGAATCTTGCCACATACTACAACATGGTGAATTTTTAAGACATCACGTTAATAAGCCAATCAAAAAAAAAGCCAAATACTGGATGATTCCACTTAAATGAAGTATCAAAAATAGTCAAATTTATACAAACAAGAAGTAGAATGGTTATTAGTAGGGGCTGAAGAGATGGAGAAATGAGGAGCTATTGTATAACTGGTATAGAGTTTCAGATTTGCAAGATGAAAAAGTTCTGGATATTTGTCCCAAAACAACATGAATCTAGGTAACAGCAATAACTGTTGTCATTTTAAAAATGGTCAAGGTGGTAAATTTTATGTGTTTTTTATCACAATACAAATAAATGCAATCTTGAAGATACACAAAACTAGTTAGTAACTGGCAGTCAAGACTTAGGATTGTGATTCAAAATTTTCAAAATCTATTCTAAAGAATACCCCTGGATTCCCGTGTGCCAACCTATTCCCCCAATATCTCTGTATGGCTGACTACATAGCCCATATGGCTGCAACCTGTGGCAACCATGCATCAGCATTCCTGTGTAGGACAATCAGTAATGAGCACAGGCCCTTGTAGACAAAACCTGAGAAAGCAAAAGCCCTATCTTCCCATGCTTGGAACCCAATGTTCCAAGGGAAAACATTAAAACTATCTTTCAAGTGATCAGTATGGTGTGATCACAAAAATAGGCTAGTGGTCCAGACTTGACATGTTATTCCCTTTTATAATGGCTACTTGCTGTCATGGAGAAGTAGGCACTGAAAGATATTGCTTGGTAGGCCCATGGCCATCTCCAGGAAATGAGGCCTAAGGACACATGCTTTACTTATGTGGTGAGAAAACGTTAATTCTAACAGCCCTACTCTCAAACCAACATTTTATCTGTTGGCATGTTTACAAGGAAAGTTGGAAATCGAATAAAGGATAATTGCCCATTCTCAACAGGATGTGGCAACTTTCATCTACAATCCTTTATTTTCAAGCTTTGGCGAGGCCTCCCAAATGAGCTAAATGAGGAATGATTCTGATGGAGGAATGATGTTAAGGCCTTAGTCTGTGTTCCTCCCAGATGCTAGATTAATTGCTGTAATATAAACCCGCAGCACAATGTGTTCTCCACTGATTTCATCCACTTATCTATGGGTCTGTCTGTGATGATTTCCACTAATAGCCAAACAGTGCCCTGAATAACTCACTGAGTTGTACAAGATTGGCCCAAATTTGAATAAAGTTTGTATCTGGTAAAGTTAAAACTTAAAACTATTAGAATCATTACAATAACTGCTGATGATTTTCTCCATTAGACAGTCAGAAGATGCCACTGCTTAATCTTTCTTGAGCACTTTGTAACCTCACTTTTGTTACCAGGATTTGTCTTTGGGATCCACAGGTTTTCTAATAAGGGCTGTTCATGGCATACCCTTAATGAGGACACAAAGTATTGCTACAGTGTGTTTTTCATTTTCTTTTAAAGGATTTCTGTTTATGACATTCAACTTCCCTTGGGAATTTTGCTTCAGTCCAGGAGGCTGAGCTAAAGGGAAACTTCTGTGGCATGCTTAAACTACATTCAATATTAGCGTTCTTTTCCAATATTGACCCCTTATCTTCAGATCAAGCCAGTGAGCTGAAATTCTTCTTAAAAATGAATCTCTCCCTTTTGAGAAATTCAATTCCTCAAATAAACATAACAATGCTAGCTCTACCCTGTGAAGCCCCTGGGTACAAACACAGGACTTCTTTCTGAAAGCCTTCTCCATAGGGATACAGGACCTAACTCTAAAAGCATTGCCAGGCTAATGAGTTAAGACAAAGGAATCTAACAAGAGAAATTAGAATGTATCAGAAACAGAAAAGACCAGAAGCAGGGAAGCAAATTAGTAGGTCATAGTAATAACTCAAGAAAATAAAGACTTGAACTAAAATAGTGACAGTGGGAATGGCGAAAATAGACGGGTGAATAGGCAATCACAGAGATAAAATTGGCAGACCTTGCCAAACTAGTAAATTTGAAACACAAAGAGTAGGAGGAATTTTATCACAGACATCTTCCTAAATTGGAAGTGAGATCATATTCCTCACCTGCTACATCCCTGCAACAGCTTCCCAATACACTTTAGGGTCTCAACTATATTTATTGACTTTAAAAGGCTTAATATAATCTGGCCCTGCCCACTGCTTCAACTTCATTGCTCCCCAACTTCATTCTTCTCCAATTTTTTTTATATAAAGCTCCAGAATCACTGAATTTTCTTTCCCATCCCAATGTTTATGCACTTGCTAGTCCTTTCTGTTCAGAACTCTTCCCCCAGACTTGTATGGCTGTCATTTTCTCTCCACTAAGATCCTAACTCACATCTACCTCCACCACCTCAGGGAAGTATTCACTGCTCCCCAGCTGCAATAACACATTCATGCCTCAATAGTCACTCTTTATATCACCATATCTGTCCCCTCCAGAGCACCTATCAGTACCTGAAATATCTTGTTTTTGACATGATTATTGTCTCTCTCTCTCTCTCTCTCTCTATTAGAATGCAGTTCCATTGGGATGGGAATCCTCTTTATTACCAATGCCTACCAGGCTCTCAAAGAATACTTACTGACCAAGTGATAAACAGATATACATATACATTTACATATGTGTGTATGTGCATGTGCACACATGCCATATTTATAGATAATCTATGGCAAAAAGTTATGGCTTGAGATTAAAACTATCAGACTCAAATACCTTGTTACTTCCAAGTGTGATTCCCATGCTAAGGTAAGAAATATTTATTTATAAGTCTAATAATACAATCATTACATATTGAACTCTATTACACCTAAAAATAATTTTGATAGAGATTTTGATTGAGATACATACTTATCTAGAAATAAATTTCTAAACTATAGTATCTAAAGAGAAGCAAGCTGAATCTCAATTTTATCCCAAGAATTTGTAAATTAAAAGTCATATTTTTGAGTCATGAGAAGAAGGGAGCTGGCCTGCTTAAACCGTTAGGACTATATTATTTTGCTGTATTCTTAGGATATAAGACTACTTTCTCTAATAGAAATGGTAGGTATGTGTCAGATAAAACTACTTTTTGAAGAGGACCTTATTACCTCAACCTGCCCTGATGGAGTCTATTTTAGGAGGCAGAGGAAAGGACCTTCAAGTTCTATATGCCAAGCCATGCTTCTTTATATATATACATCACAGGGCTCTCAAAAGGGTTAAATGAGTTAATGTTATTTTATATTAACTTTACCTACTCTCCATTTTCATATCATTTCTGATTTGAAGGTTCATTGAGGTTCCAACATGGATAACTCTGAGTTCTGCATATCATCAGCAGAGTTCCAGTGACCTCAATCATTGCTTTGTATTAAAAGCAGCATTTGGATGTGCTAGGGACTGGGGTAATTGATCATGACTGAACAAAATGAGTGCTACATACTATCCACATTTTCTTCCTAATTTAGAACTTAATCATTTGAAAATAATTATTTTCACTTGGAAAAAAAAGGGCTCCTCTTCAAGGAAAATGTATTCCATCAAAAATGGACTCTAGGCAATAGCACAATTCCTCATCAGATCTACAGATCTCATACCTAGGGCCACACTTCCCAATGCTGCTGAAATGGGATGGCTGCATTACAACACTGAACAATCCTGTTGCCTGTCCTTACCCTGACCTACAGGGCTTCTTCAATATTCTTTGACTTACTGAGGCTGTGGCTCCAATGGCATGAACAACATTAAATACAGGAATGGTCCCCATCCTCAGGGAGACTTCAATGAAAATAAGCCTCTTGAACTCTGTTTGATGGCACTTTCTATTTCAGCTCCAGTAAACATACACTAAGACTACTAATCCTGGGAAAAGTAACATATATTGAAGCAACCTGAAGACAGGTAGATTATTCCAGTGATGTAGCAATAACTTCACATGAGGCAAATATCCATGGTTATTAAAGAAGGTTTTTTCAAAGAGTCACAGAAGTAACCACTTTGAGTATTTGATAATTATTTGAGGCAAAATTCAATTCCATCATGGACCAGAAACACAGTTTCATTTAAATAATATAACATGTGATGCTTTTGTATTAAGTTGTTAATCACATATTCAAAGTAAGTATTACAGGTGATGCTTTTGTATAACTTGTTAGTTTATCACATATCAAAAGTAAAGCAAGAATATTAAAATAGTTTACAAAACAAAAATAAAACATTTCCTTTGCAAAATCTTTGCAGAGACAGGCATGTTATTAAAAAATATATTATTTCAAGTAAATTATTACAAAATCAACTTATTCTTTAGAATAAAGAATTGTGAGAATATACTTTTAATAAATAACTTAATTATTTATTAAATATATATTATATTATTAAATTATTAAAATAATTATTTATTATTATTAAAATAATTTAATACTTTTAATTCTATTAGTGACATTATCCTAATAATCCTAATATGCTCATATTATCTTTCACATGAATGTATATTTACATAATTTACATAATAATTCATTTTCAGTATTATATTTTACCTAACATTACGCATTTTCAACAGTTTTATATAATCCCCACAATTTTAATAGCTCCATGCTATGTCATCTTTCTTCAAGTTTTTTTCAAATATGTTGCTCTTTTCTAATATGGTTTTGAAATACAGATCATATTCTCTTTTTATGTTTTAGGATGAACTGAAATATTTTAATATCATTCAGATTAATATAACATCTGGCAGACATTACTTATTCTATAATTATTAATTCATAACCACATAAGCACAAATTTATTTTTATTCCCTTTATTTTTTAAGATTTTTTTATCTATTTATTTGAGAGAGAAAGAGCAGAGCAAGTGAGAATATGAGTAGGGGGAGAGGGAAAAGCATGCTCCCCATTGAGCAGGTTGCCTTATGTGGGGCTCAATCCCAGGACTCTAAGGCAGATGCTTAATAGACTGAGCCACCCAGGTACCCCTATTCCCCTTATTTAAATAAAAAAATCAACTGGGAAACTTCTGCCTTTCTGAAACTCATTCTCTCACTTCGAGCTTATTACTTCGTAGTAAGTAATAAGGTTCAGTATTTGCATAATTATTTTTTTTTACCTTTTATGTTCTGCTTTTGTTTAACAGGTAAGCGAATGAAAAATAATTCATTTACCATGGTCATGTCAGTAAACATCAACCCATACCCACATACACCCTTTATCATATTATCTCTAAATGGATGGTTCTTTTCTTTTGTAATCTTAAAACCACATTCCAGCAACCTCCCTAATCAAGTTCTCCCCCCTTTTCCACATACTCAACTACTTTAACTCCATTTCATTTTTCTTCTGGAATACTAAGATTTCCATTAGTAATAGCTACCAAAAAAAGATATATATGTAGTAAGTATTCTGAAAGTTTTTAAGTATCTATTTTAGTAGACCTCACCTGTGAATGATAGCACAGCTAAAGAGCTTTATTAGAATATACTTTGGGGTACCAGAGTGGCTCAGTTGGTTAAGCATCTGACTCTGTTTCAGCCCAGGTCATGATCTCAGGGTCGTGAGATAGAGCCCCACATTGGGCTCCCAGTTCAGCAAGGGGTCTGCTTGAGATTCTCTCCTTTTCTCTCTTCGACACACTCTCCTCCCCCTCCCAAAATAAAATCTTTAAAAAAAATACACTCTTTTTTCTTTAAAGGTTTTAAAGTTATTATTCCATTTTCACTTTTATTGATTGGTGCAAAAAAATCCAACATTTTCTTGACCTTGGTTCTTATAATGATCATTTGCTTATTTCTGCATAAAAGCTTAAACGATGATTTCATATTTTAAGTTTAGTGACATTTAAAGGATATACACTGCTGGTGAGATAGTTGTATACTTGTGTTCTTAAAAACCCATGTTTAGACAATCTCATAAACTTAGCCCAGCTGCCCAGAAGAAATTAACTGACGAACACAGACACCTACAAAAAGTAGCAGGGCTTTTCTTAGGAACTAAGCTCTGGTTCCCTGTATCATACTTTCTCAAATACTTTGTATGGTTTGATAGTTTATTTTATTCCCAACCTTTGCTCCATATCTTCCCAGCTTTTGTGAGACAAGGAAATGCCCTTAGAAGTGGAGGTCTACAGCTTTCCTTCTCTTAATGAGTAATAAAGACAGACATACAGAAAACAAAGGCAAGGGTGAGCCACTGGGTTACACACCACGGAAAAAAGACCTAGCCGTTAAAAGGACCATCGATTAAGCCATCCACAAATGAACAGACCAGTGCTTCAAGGTGAATGGCTTGTGTCCCAGACACTTTGTCATAGGCAGAAATGCTTTCTTTGCTGCCAACTTGGCTTCTGTTGATTTTTTCCTCTACTGGAGAAGTTAGAATAGAGAGGTTGCTTAAAAGGTTGGTATGGTACAGTCATTAACGTCACCTAAAGTAGCCTTAAGAATCCATACTTCCATTATCTCTTTTCTTCACAGAGAAAGTTTGAGTCAAGCACAGGGGGATTTCTGAAAAAGAGAAGACTACTCCTTTTCAGTTGTGTAAGAGGCCATAGCACTGCCTATATCTGTCATCAAACAAATTAGAGGAGAAATTGAGTATCAAGGTCTCAGGAAGTAAATTGAGACATTTCTCTACAACTCAGATGACATATATTCAGTGTGATTTACAATGCTTTTCTGGAAGTCTTCTGAATTCTCTGAATACAAACCATGTTATAATCTAAATACAATGCACTTTTCCAAAGTTCCCAGAATTATAGCGTTGCAAGTAGAAACTGCAGGATTTCAGGTGGATTTCATTTTCAGTCCATCTAGCCTCCTCCAACCAGCATAAGTCTTAGAACAATAATGTGAATTTGTCAAAACAAAAACATTTGTTAGACCAAAGCACTTAGATATGTATATCTCCTATATACTCAGTAGCACTGAATGATGCTACTCAGTGATGAGCAAGCTGTCACTGAAGCAAAAAGATTAAAACATCAGTCTAACTTTGATTGAATCCAGTTTAGGGGAGAAAACTGATTGAAAGAAAGGAATAAGAGGAAGCTGCGGATCCCTGGACCTGAAGGAACTGGGGAGAGAAAGGAAGTCCAAAATAGGAAAGGGCAGGTATCCCTGGGTGGCTCAGCGCTTTGGCACCTGCCTTTGGCTCAGAGCGTGATTCTGGAGTCCTGGGATCGAGTCCCACAACAGGCTCCCTGCATGGAGCCTGCTTCTCCTCTGTGTCTCTGCCTTTCTCTCTCTTTCTCTGTCTCTCATGAATAAATAAATATTAAAAAACAAAAATAGGAAAGGGACCTTTGGCCGCAAGACCCAAAAGGGTGAGTGAAAGAAACTCAGTACTTGGAGGTGCCTGAGGGTGAACCACTTGCTAATTATTGCCTGAGAACGACTCAATGTCCAACAGTCCTGAATACCTGTAAGTGCCCCCACAGTGAAGACACGAGTGTCATGTATTAAGGTGGGAGCTTAAAGAGAAAATCTTTCCCCTGTCCAAGGTGGGTAGAAATTAATACTATTTAAGAATCTTCCTAAGAGTAGAAGCAATTTTGGACAAATCACTACATTTTCAAACATTTATAAACATTTTTCATAGTTGAATCTTTATTGTATATAGATTTTGTGCATTTTATTGAACATAGTAAACACCTTTTCTCACTATTAAAATTTCTGCTAAATAGCATGCTTAATGGCCATATAATGTCTATCCCATCAATTACTAAAACTATCCCCCTATTTGGCTATTAACAAACATAAAAGGCTGGGATGAACATTTTAAGACATAAATACTGGAAGATTTCTCCAAGGTAGGTTTTGGAAATTTAATTGCTGGTGAGAGGGAATGTACAATTTTATGACTTATTTAATGCACATTGCCAAAAAGCTTTCTAGAAGAATCTTAGAAATTCTCTCATCAGGGTTTATATGAATGACCTTATCCCATCAACATAAGCATGGACTATCAGTTTCTTTTAATACTTTTAATAAGTTAAAATGGTATTTCTTATAGTTTTTATAATTATTTATTCATGAGATGAAATATTTTTCATATATTCATTATATGTATGTATATCTTTTCTGACATGTTTCTGTACTAAGAATCTCATTCATTTATGTGAACATATGTTAAAGGACAGAAATTCTTTGCCCATTTTTGTCTCACTTATTGTTCAAACCTTAATTTTATGATAGCTTGACATTAAAGAGTTTTTTATCCCTTGACATTTTCTCTTTTTGATTCCTTCCATTATATACAGAGACCAAATAAACACCCATACAGAGTTCAAATAAATGAATACCTAAATTAAGTAATAGGCTTTGCTATTTATTTCATTTTGTAACTTTATTTACCTAGATTTTTTTTTGTGTGATATAGTACAGTTAATACTGCTGTATAACAACCCATCCCAGGGCAACTTATCTCTGCTCCAAGTGGGGGACAGTGAGGCAGCTAAGGAGAGGCACTACCAGGACTGTGTTTTCAAAGGACGATTTGCTACCCAGTTATAAATTATGCAGTCCGTAGACACCTCTAGCTGTCAGCTCCTTCAGAGAGTCCACCTCAGGTACAGAAAGCTACTTCATCTGAGGTCACATCCTTTCCAGAACAACTTACATCTGATGCCTGAGCAAGAGAAGGACATGAAGGTCTGGCCATTCTAGCTCTACCTTGAACAAACTGGAGGGGCAAAACTCACTATAGAGCTTCACACTTCATTGGCAACAGCTTTGTCAGACCTTTACTGCAGTTTAGATTCTTCCTCTGCCAATAAACTACCCCCACATCCCGCCTTACAGAGCTACTGAAGTCTACTAACTACCCTCATCATTAACTCCATCTCGGTATTTGCTTCCAGAGAACCTAACAAGCAGTAGGCAGCTCAACTGGCTATGGATACTCTTTTAAGATGGCTTAGACCTGCGGCAGATAAATTAAGGGGGCTGGAAACAGAGAGCTCAGCTGGACCTGAGAACTGGGGGCTCTAATTTCTCTTGATGTGGGAATCTCTACAGGCTGTTTGGGTTTATGGTATGGAGTTAGTTTTTATAAGGTACAATTTGAAAATGTGTATTCTCTTCTTATAAGGTACAAAGCTGAAATATTTTTCATCACTGCATTAAATTATATTGTCCAAAATCTCTCTACATTTTTGGGTGCCTTGTATAAAAGAGGGAACTTTTACTTTTCAGCTTTAGAATTTATTTGATATGTACATTCCCCACTATTTGATGACAAATTGAGTCCTTTTACACAGTACCATAAAACTACAGTAAAACTGTAGTTTATGGTATTTTTCTCCAGTTACATAATTTATTTATAATTCTCACCTATGTTAAATTGTTTCAATGACTTAATGGCAGAGTATGAAACTTTTTATTTCATATATAATATTCAATATAAATTTTCCAAAATAGGCATGTGGGTTTTTGTAAATATTACAAATCTTTGAAATTCCATAGCATGTGTAACTAAAATCAAATGAATATTCAGCAACAAAGCTACATACAGGTTGACAGTATGGGAATATTACTCTTAACACACGAAAAGTATTACAAGGACAAGAATGAATTCTCTCTTCTTCACATGGGAACATCTTCCCAGTATGGTGATTGTCATATTATTATGGTTAAAAACACAAAGGATACTTTATCTGCATTATAACCAGTATTATACTTCAGAATTTGAGATCTCAGCTTGCAAATGGTGCCATTACTCATGAAGAGATTTACTGGGCATAACACTTTCAGGAATCTTTCAGGGAAGATTCACAAAGTTGAAAAAATCAATAGCATTTTTTTTAAAAAATAGCATTTTATATTTCTTTAGCTCATAACATTTTCTAAGTTCTTTCATGAAATTACATCATTTAACATGAGATAGACTTAAAACATAAATGTTGCCTACTATACTCCTTTTTAACATATCCTGAGGAAAATGCCCCTTTTTTAAAAAAGGTTCTATGTTGCTAACTCACGGTGGCTTTAATTCATTATGACTTTTAGATGTTTTCAGAGGTACTCAGATCTAGCTCCTCATTACTCATTTTGTATTTTATGATATGGTTTTTGTTCTTTGAGTATACTAATGGAAATTCTTATATTTGTTTCTCACTCAACAAGGTCATTAAATTCTGCTCCCAGTCTCCAGGGAGCTGATGCTTCTGCCCACCACCACCCCTGCACTCTATCCTACCTTACCATAAAGGTGTTCTTTCATGTCAAACCTAATGAAGGTGCTGACTTACATGCAAGTCAGTCTAACAATGTCTTTGAAGTATCTGCTGGGTACATAGCACAGTACTCAAGTTAAAGGAAAACACAAAGGAAACAAAGGATACCGTTCAGCTCTTAAAAAGACTATAACTTAAGATGAAGAGAATGACAAAAATTGAAGCTTATTTTCCCAAGTCAACTTCCATTATGTCCAAGTGCAAATTCCCAGTCAACACTGACTATATATTAAATGTGAAGAAATTAGTGGTATCATACGTCATCTGTCAGAAGAAGTCAAAATACATATTACTGATGAGGGTGTTTAAACCCCAGTGGGACTAATCCCTTTCTTAAAAGCTATTTATTCAGTCCCTTTCATTTTGACTCTGAAAAGTATCCTTTTGTCTACAGCCTACATCTCCAAAATTGTTCAAGATCCTCATATGCTATAGAAAACATGCACATATATTATATATGCATGTATATATTATATATATATACATATAATATATATGTATATATAAAACTAAAGTAAGTTAGGAGAAATCAAGTAAGAATTAATTGTAAAAATTTCTATATTCTATCCTATGCACTATGATAAATTATTATATAATACTATAATTAATTACATAATACATTCTATAATAATTAAGTGTAATTTAGGCATTTGGAAAGTTAAAAAAAAATCTTCTAACAGTGCTTTCCTTGCTGAGAGGTTCCTAAGATGCCTCTTCTAGCTCAGAAGTCGATGACTGCATTTTCATGTGCCAAATTCTATTAAAGATTTAATCCTTAAACTAGCTAACTCCCAAGCTGTATAGTTTGAAATATGGAACTGTTCTGACCTCCAAGACAGAAGCCAGCTAGTTCTCACTGGATTTGAAGTTGCAAATCAGTCAGTGAATGAAAGGTTCTGTGGCCAGTAAGTCCAGAAACACTAGATACAATACTTTCCCCTTAAAGAACTTTAGCATTTAAGGCTCTAATAAGCATCTCAGTTTTTTAAAAAATGTATCTGACTCTGTTGAGCCCAGTATTTTCCAAACCTCTTTGGCCAAAGAACTTCATTTAATACAATAACTGCTGACATCCTGCAGAAATAGTGTTTCAAAGAATATTCATAGGGAAATATTGATCTATCAAAACTCCACTTAATAAATACTAAGTAAGCATTTTCTTCATGAAGTTAATATTGTTTATCTATGCCATAGAGGCAATTAAGATGAGTTAGGCATCACCTGTGTCTTCAAGAAACTTTCAAAGATGTAGAGGAAATGACAGTTTAAAAGCCCAAAAGAACATGCAGTTAGACTCCAAAGAAGGAAATAAGTCCAGTAAGATCAGAGAGAGCTTCAAAAAAGAATGTGGAACTAGAGGTCTGCCTTATAAGAAGATAAGATTTTGCTATGTGTGGGAAGGTAGTCCTACATGGAGATGAAGCCAAGAGGTTTTGGAAGGGTTGAAGAACAGATGTCCTGGAATGTGCATAGAAGGGCATGAATTATAAAACTAAACTGAAGTAAGATCAGATTATTCTGGCACCCAATTTTCATATTTAATTAAAACCTATGTATAGCAGTGACTACTGGGAATAGCAATACAACTAAAATCCAGACGGACTATGTAAACATAGTGGGTCAATAATTAAATCAAGATTTCCAACACGCTTTTTTTTTAAAGATTTTATTTATTTATTCATGAGAGGCAGAGAAAGGGGGGCGGGGGCAGAGACACAGGCAGAGGGAGAAGCAGACTCCATGCAGGGAGCCCGACGTGGGACCCGATCCCGGGTCTGCAGGATCAGGCCCTGGGCTGAAGGCGGCACTGAACTGCTGAGCCACCCAGGCTGCCCCTCCAACACATGTTGATAAAATTTTGTGACAGGCAAAAAACAAAAAATTTTAAGAGCAAAGAACCTTTGTACCAAACATATTGTCAGGAAATGCATCCTAGAGGAGTTCATAGTTTAAAAATGGAATGTTGAACTTTATTCTGTCAACCATCGGGAGACACCTAAGTTGTTTATTTTTCAAGGGGCAATTGGATCAAAATTCTCTTTTCAGAAGATCTCAGGGGCAATGTGAAAGACAGATCGGCAAAACAAACAGGAGGCAAAAGACCCAACCAACAGTAAGCTATTGTATTACCTTGTAAAGTTTATAAGCACCAAAGTTCGGGTGGGGTTAGCAATTGAAGAGAGAGGCAGACAGATATAAAAGAAGCTCAACATATTCTAATAACCAATTAGATGCAGAGTTACAGAAGAGGAGAAAGGAAAGGATATTTTCCGGTTTCCCATCTGAGATAATAAAGAGTTAATTTATTTCTACAAATAGGTCAGAACAAAATACCAGTAAACATGGAATACAAATGTTCAAAGGATGGAATACAAATGTTCAAATCACCTAGTTTTGTTCAGAGATAACATTCTCCCACACAGACATACTCTTCCTTATAAAGAGTCACTATAATCCAGAGCAGGCAGTCTGTTCATTATGAAGCAGAAAAAAACACTATAGAGATTTCATTGAACTGGGAAGGGGCACACACAGCTTTGCAATACCTTGCTTATGAATAATCCCCATTTCTATCACGACCTATGAGAATCAAGAATTGCCATATGCCAATGTTAAAGAGCTCCTCACCTTTAAATTTTATGATTGTCCATCACATTCTACTCCCTTGATTCTTCCTATCAACTATATCAAAAGAATGCAGTAGTCTCTGAAAAGTCATAATCCTTAATTCAAAGTTAAATAGAAGTAAAGTGTATGGGATAGGCACTGCCTGCCTTGCCAAGAGCTGAGATAACAAGTCAGTAATCATGAAAAATCATGAAAACCCTAAATTGTGAACACATTTAGATTTCCTTAGTGGTACAGAAACCATCAATGACACATTTCCATTGGTCAAGAATATGTGCAGTATGTTTGCCTTGTCTGTTTTGATTTAAGGATCTCTAACTAGTCTTAAATTAACTTTTTTGCCTAATGTCAAATAAGATGGAACCATTCTAGTTTGATCAAACTAATAAAATTCACAAATTAAGGAAGATTCTAACTTACTTCACTATCTTTCAAAGATGACAATTTGATCCTTGATAAACTTTGTCCTCCAAAATGTATAGTCCTTTGTGAGAGGGCCCTTAAATAGTAAACAAAGTTAGGGTTCTGGTGTCATCATGTGCTGGAGCCCTTATGTGTTAAACTTTTTTGACTTGTTTAAACCATTATTCCCGGTAAGCTAATTCAGTGATAGAACTTGGGTCTTGTTTTTCCCCTCTTAGAGCTCTATGAAAATGATTCAAATTATTTCATACACACACACACACACACACACACACACACACACACAGTCTTTATTATGGTGAAAGAAATATGGGTTCGATTCTGATCCCTTCACATCTTAGGTATTTGCTATTATTCAGTTAAAAAAAAGAGATTGTGTCCCTAGAGTGATCTAAAGTACTTTCTTAAGTAACCTTAGATACAGAGGATCCAGATATGAACATTTAAGTGGAACTAATGTAATTAGGATATATTTAGACTCTTTTCCCTATTGTAGCATGTTTGCCCTGAGGCCCAGAGTCATGTCCGGTCGAGTTTAAACTACAGATCTCAGAAATTTCTGCTAAAAAATATTAAAATCCTTTTAAGCATTAAAAATCTTTAGTGCATTGTTATTTTTCTTTTTCCCTTATTAAGAAGAAAATATATTCCCTTATTATTTTTCTTTATGGAGTGGCCTACTTACAAGTAGTAAGTTCCCAGACTGCAGAAATTCAATTCATGTGTGGATGACCAGTTTCAGCAATGTTATAGAAGGCATTCCTGTATCATGTAATGAATTTTACTTAATAATCACTAAGATCTCATTCATTTAATGACTCTATTATCATCTTTTGTTTTTGGAAGTTCAAAAACTCCTGCTTTCTCTCCATAAGTTGCAACTCTTTTCTCAGGTATTAAAACTCCACAATTTTATACTTTATATTCCTCACTGAACATCAAGCCTAGCTTCTATTACATCTACTTTTTTCATCTGTACTTGAATTTTACTGAATTATGTTTTTAAGTCACCTTTCTATACCATGAAGTATAATATCAGATTTTTCTAACACCCCTAATATTGTTTTATTTTCTTGGAATTTTTTACCCTAATGAAATCTTTCTCATGAGAACCATGTGATAATGTGGACCAGCCCATGAGATATGCTGGGAACTCTGCCAAGCCGACTGAAAGGACTAACTTGTTCTGAGAATAACTGACTAGCATAAGGAGTGGGCCCTTGTCCCAGATATGCAAAAAGTCACAACATATTCCAACTTCCTTCTAACAGTATCTGCAGGATATTATCTGGATATGAGGCTAGAGATACAAAGTAATAAACAATACTGAAAATTGGGTTAATGTTGTCATTCCATTTGTGAAAAATTATTTCTGAACACGTCCTAAGCCAACTACAGAAAGTACTAGAAACAGACTCACTCAATGGCAAGCATCAAGAAGTGTGTTAAGACCACAGCTAAAGGGATACCTGGGTGGCTCCACAGTTTAACGCCTGCCTTTGGCCCATGGCGTGATCTTGGAGTTCCAGAGATTGAGTCCCACCTCGGGCTCCCTGAATGGAGCCTGCTTCTCTCTCTCTTCCTGTGTCTCTGCCACTCTCTCTGTGTCTCTCATGAATAAATAAATAAAATCTTTAAAACAACAACAACAACAGCTAAAAAACAAAGGGCTCTCATCCTAGCTAGAAACTGTAGAAAGTATTCTAATGACGGCAGCAGCAGTACAGGAAAACACTGTGATCTGTTTGGCACAGGCTACACAAGGATCACCGCCAGTATCATGAATATGGTCTATCTTAATTCCAATCGAGCATCTCATGATCATCATGCACTCCCTGCCCTGGTATAATTAATTGGCTTTGGGCATTGCTCATGTCTGAGCCTGGGATGAAAAACATCTGTGACTATAACTTTGCAAAATGTTTTAAAAAATGGATTGAAAATCTGCCCTATAATTTCACATGTTTGCCAAAATCAGCTTTCTAAACATTCATTTTATTTTTCAGGATTTTTTTTAGGCCTTCTCTCAGAATCTCTAATTCTGCCAATTCATGATTGCTTATCTGAAGATTATGTTCCAATTTTAAATCCTTAAGCATTTCTCTGTTTGAGAAAATGAATTTAGGAATGACATCTGGACTAGTTGGCACTTCTATGTGGTCTCTGTTGCACTATAGGAATTTACTGACAGGATTTGTGACCTGGGGCATTGAATTTCAACAAATGTTCATATAGTAAAAAGGCTCTCATCAGTTCTATGCTGAAGAAGTTTCAACGAGCTTCTCTGAAAAGGCTGGCTTGTTTTTTTCTCCCTTTATAGTTTTCAGAATGATTATAAACTAAAAAAAAAAACCTCCAACAACAAAGTTCCCCATTCTCTCTTCTCTTTCCTACCTAAAGTGGGATTCTCTAAAGTTTCCTCCCTAGTCTTGATATAAAAAAAATCATATTAATAAAGAGATACATTCTTTTTTAATTAAACATTTCAGCAAATCTTCCATTTTTGAACACTGGTGAAACTTTAGACTGTTCATTGCTTATTAAATTCTTTATGTAGAGATGTATAATCATTTTCCTAAAATTATTAGTTAGCATGATATTTAACTCCCACAAATCTCAATTTCATTCTCTATAAAGTCAGAATTTTTTAGTAGTATAATATTTATGGTAGTTTATCTCAGAGTGGTGTTGTGAGCATTAAATGATATAATGTATGTAAAATGGCTTAGCTAGCTATAATCTGTAGTAACTACCATTACTATTGGTTAGTTTGTCACTAATATAAGCTAGTGGGTTTCTCCCACTATGGTCCCTCTTCCCAGATGGAGCATGAGAGTAGGTTTACCAAAACAGTGTGATGCAGGTGTCCTGTATAAAGGGAAAGTGGCACTTCACAGCTGATGTTTGGGAGACTTGGATGTAGGACCAAAAATCTGAGACTCCTCTTAAAGGGTTACAAACCCAGTCCTAAGCAGCACAAACTGAGACGAACAAGTCAAAATGAGAAGTCAAGAAGGTCCAGAATCATGGGAAGCTGATGCATCTAAACCTTAGAAAGAAAGGTTTTGCAAAGTCAAGGAGGAAGTAGATTACCTTCTTATATATTCTTAGCCCAGAAGTGAACATCCACCCTATTCCATCTCTGATAATGCTGAAAAATTAAAAAATATCTAAGACTTCTTTATCATACAGAGAACAATAGTACAAATTTGTCTAACCTAGAATAGTTTCAGCCAAGATTATGTTCTTAGTTAACCTTGGCTCTTGGACACATACACTCTTTCATTTTTAACCTTCTATTCTGTTTAAGCAAAACCACTGGAGATTTCAAAAGCACTCAGCAGGCCTGAGGATTGTTGATAGATTTCAAGATTTTGTTGAGTACTTTAAACTGATTAATTATAATATACTGTTCAGAAACTGTTACACAACACCATTTTTGTAATTTATTTGTATAAACATATATCCAATTTGCATTATGTTTGTTTTTTATGGTCTGTAAATACTTAAATTCCCACTATATTTTTCAAAGGTTTTACCAAAGACATTAACATCAACTCATCCATACTAATGTTTATAATTTAAAACTTGTTGTGTGTATATATGTATACACACACACACCATCTAATGGTATTTGATTGTGGGTATCTCTACCCATGAGCAAATCTTTTAGATGTTACAAGGTTATTGTACTAACTGATAAGAGAATCAAGATTAAAACAAGCTGAGTGAAGTAAGTCAGTCGGCGAAGGACAAACATTATATGTTCTCATTCATGTGGAGAATATAAATAATAGTGAAAGGGAATATAAGGGAAGGGAGAAGAAATGTGTGGGAAATATCAGAAAGGGAGACAGAACGTAAAGACTGCTAACTCTGGGAAACGAACTAGGGGTGGTAGAAGGGGAGGAGGGCGGGGGGTGGGAGTGAATGGGTGACGGGCACTGGGTGTTATTCTGTATGTTAGTAAATTGAACACCAATAAAAATAAATAAATAAAAAAAATAAAATAAAAAAATAAATTAAAAAAAAAGATTAAAACAAGACAAAAATAGGTAGTCTTTTTCCTAAGTCACATTTATTTTCTTTTCACCTTCAAATATTACTTGTAATATGAAGAAATTTTAGGAATAAATGTACTCAAGCACTTACTATACCTTATTGTAAATGTTCCTCTCTGTCCATTGACCCACTACCCTATAGGATCTTTGAAGACAGAGTCTTATTCCCTGGGCCTAGCATCATACCTGACACTTAGTCATTACTCAACTAATTAATTAGTAAGTCAAAAATACAGTAAGGAAAAAATTTCTTCTACACTATAAAATAACATTTAAACACTTTGAAATTTAAAACCAATTTATAATCGAACTCTGGAATTGGCATGATACTAAGTTACTTATCTTAAACTTGCATTGCTTATATTATATATACTTATACATAAAAATAAGGAAAAATATTCATTGAAAAATACATTTAAAGAGAAAAGAGCGATAAATATTTTAAATATCTCAATAAATTTTCATTTTTCACACCTTTCCTCCCATTTTTTTTCCATAAAAATGTATCTCAACAAGGTTAGATAGAAAAACACAGATAGGGATCCCTGGGTGGCGCAGCGGTTTGGCGCCTGCCTTTGGCCCAGGGCGCGATCCTGGAGACCCAGGATCGAATCCCACATTGGGCTCCCGGTGCATGGAGCCTGCTTCTCCCTCTGCCTGTGTCTCTACCTCTCTCTCTGTGACTATCATAAATAAAAAAATAAATAAATAAAAATTAAAAAAAAACACAGATAATTCAAAGATAGCCTCACTATTCTCTGTGAACAATGATGCCAAGAAAGACAGAAGTAATAGAATCTGTTGATATACCAACTCAGTTTCAAGGACTTTTTATTTTTTTTAAAGATTTATTTATTTATTCATGATAGAGAAAGAGAGAGAGAGAGGGAGGGAGAGAGGCCAAGACACAGGCAGAGTCTGAGGGGAGCAGAGGAAATGAGCAGGATTGTGATGCAGCTACAGTGAAGGTCTCAGCACTTCTTGCAGGGAGTTGTGACTTGGCGGGCTCTTCTGAACTCTATAAAACTTATTTTTATAGATTTCTGATTTCCAGCACTTAGCACTATAACTGGCATAAAATATGTCTTTTCATGGAGAAAACAAATAAGGGCCTTTTAAAAACTGTTTAAACACTTATTGAAAACACAGTCCCTTTGGATATCTTCTATGACTCAAAGTAGTAAAGTGACTGCAATGTATCCATGTGCTAGTCAGAGCTGACTATGTGGGGCTAGATAGAAACTTTTCCCCAGGAAGAGTTCAGAAGAGCCCGCCAAGTCACAACTCCCTGCAAGAAGTGCTGAGACCTTCACTGTAGCTGCATCACAATCCTGCTCATTTCCTCTGCCCTATTCTGCTTACCTCCCTCTGTGACACGTGCTTTCCCTGGCCCTTCCCAGTAAACCTCCTGTACACAGGTCTCCATCTCCTCCGAGTCTGACGTAGGAACCCACGCTGGAACATTTGGCAACCCATGTGTTTCTTCCCACTGGTCATACAGTTCTCTCAGCACTCTAGAAAGTACATTTGCCTTGTATGAACTTGATAAGGCTCTGAAAAACTGCATTTTCTGGCATTAAAAGGCAGACGTGAAGAGTTACCTAAGCATTTTGGCAAAAATAAAAACATTTCATTGGTATTGACACTGCTCAGCATGTCAGGAATTTGCTTTTCAACATTTTGAAATTAAGCAATTTTGGAAAAACTTGTGTCTTTGAAGGAACTAATAAATACAGAACAATACCATCACTCAGGAGATCACATGTAAACTTGCTGATAGTAGTTCATCAACTTAGGAATTACAGAAGACAACTGCCCAAATACTTCTTCCTATAGAACAAATGTATAGATTCTTCCTATAGGACAAATGTTCTTTTATTTTCTGCATGGTTAATAAACCTCCTCTTATGATGTGCATACCATCTATAACATTAGGTAAAATGCTAGACAGTTGGGACTTAGTTCTCATTATGGATGCATTACATTTACATACAAATAGAAATAATTTGGCTATGTCTTCCAGCTACTGCAGGACCCTATCAGCTCAGCACCAAATGACTGTAGCATCACAGCTCTTTCTCTGGATAGACCTCACAGGGCAGGATCCTCTGGGAATGTTCTAGAAGGCATAGGAACAAAGAGGTGTTTGTGGTCCCTGTGTCTTTGCCCAGAAAAACAAACAAAAATGCTCTGGATTCATCCACTGCCTTATGAGATGCCTCACTTCTGGTTCAGCCCCCTTCCCCAACACCTACCACAAATACACTTTTACCTATATTTATAACTTTTATGTAGCCTGTTCTTATTTTTCCCATTTTTCCCAGCTTTTAATATTGTGGGCCTTTGCTTTACTTAGTGGTGTAGTACTTTTGGATTTCATATTGAGGCTTTTTAATATTAAAATATCATCATATATGTAAATATTACCCATTTTATTATGTTTATTATATTTTATTAAACTATTTTAAAAGTATATTTTCCTAATTTTCTAATCTTATCTTTATTAATGTTCTACTTTTAGCAATTATGTGCCTTTTTTACTTCATCTAGTTTACTTTCTTTCCTTCTATACTTTTACTGTGTCTTTGACTTTTCCTTCCCTTAAACACCTCGAGTCATCTTAATCTTTAACCTTGCTATATAAGTTTAGCAATTCCTATTTGCTTTTGTAATAACACACAAGGATCCAGATTGCAGGGGCATGAGCCCTGGAGGGCAGGAAGAGCTGGAAGGACCTCTGCCCCAGCTGTACTAGTGACACAAAACCAGCCAGGCTGCCTCTGCCCTAGAACCCTCTGGTCCCCCTAATCAATGGCCCTCTCAAATCAAAAGAGGTAATTCCAGAGACTCAAACTCTGTCTACTCACAGTCCAGGCACCTGTTCTGCTACCTTACTGGCTGAAAATGGCTGTAAGAGACAGAAGAAACCACTCTATCAAAACCTTTTTTTTTTAAAAAAAAAAAGAAAATAACAATATACAGTTCCTCTACTTTTCCTTCATACTACTTAATTCAATCATCATATAGTTATGTGTGTCATTATTTATTTAAATTCTATCTCTTGTGTTTCTCTTGATCACTGTTGAATGCCTAACTCAGAGTTCTGCACAAAATATCAAAAATTACTATTAAATGTGTAAATGAACAAATGAATAAACTAAATGTCAAATATACTGATGAGGCAATAAATTGATGGTTTTCTTGCCTTTGAATTCTTTTTTATTATTAATGCTTTTAGTTGGCACAAGGGCCTTAAACCAAAATGTTGAAGTCAGTTACTATGTAGATACAGTTATAACGTAATGCATTAAAGAATAAATTTAAAAAGGAAAATAAATAAGGAAAATTTTGTTTTGCAGACTTTCTTCAAAAAATACTTTGTCTAGAATTGTATGTGTCCCCTCAAAATTCTTATGTTGAAATCTAACCCCCATTGTAATGGTATTGAGAAGTAAGGCCTTTTGGAAGTCTTTAAGTCATGAGGATGGAGTCCTCATGAATGTGATTAGTGTCCTTATAAAAGCAGCTACAGGGAGCTCTCTAGTCCCTTTGCCATGTGAAGATAGGATGAGAACCTTACCAGAACCTGACCACATGCTGATCTCAGACTTCCAGTTTCCAGAAGTTTACCCCGTCTATGGTATATTTGTTATAACAGTTTGAACTAAGACAGACTGTTCACAATATTATCTTGGTTTGGTGTTTGCTTCTTCTTTTTTTTTTTTTTTTTTCGTGTTTGCTTCTTATGCAAAATTTGGGGTCTCTTTTTATTTCTCTTGCTATATTTATCTCTGTTTTATATTAAACGCTTAGATAATCAGACATTTTAATTGTCCAACTTTTGGTTAATATTTTAAAATTGTTCTACTCACTTTCACATTTACATCCTACAAACATAATATTAGATATTTGAGAGTGGTATGTCATGTATCTTGACATCACTTCAGAACAAATTTTTAATTAACAAAAAGCAGAGAGCTTCATAATACACTGTAATTTATTTTAACTCAGAACAAATTTAGGATTTCTGTTTTCAATACATCTTCAACTTAAATATGTGACTGTCTCTTTATAAGGAATGAATGCCAGCATGTTGCTACACAGCATTTTTTTTTTTACTTTAAGGCTTTAATGTTAGATGTAGGGGAATATTTATATTAACTCCCTTTGGGGGAAATATAAATAAAGTATGCTATATGTTGGTTTCTTGAAATCATAGTTGAATAAGATTACAATATTTAATGAAGAAAAAAATTTCAAAAGGTATTTGCCTCACAGAGAAATTAGTGAGAGTTTCTTTTTACACAAGGTATTCAAAAAACAGCCTATAAATCCAAAATCTTAGAGATCATTCTCAGTATCTATTGTTAAATTCCAAAATAAATAATGTCTATAACATAATAATTGACATATAGTCCCTTGCTTCAAGAAGGCTCTTAAAATTTAAGATAAGCATATGGTAAAAAGAAGCTGTTTATGTTTGGAAAGCTTTGCCTCTAAAAATACAGGTGAGGGCCTAGGGTCCTACATATATTTCTTTCAATTATATTGATTATATAAACTCTGATTATACTGATCAGTGGCCACCTTGGTTTGGTTAACATTGAGCTAACAATCAATACTGGCCATAAACTAGCCTTGTGATTTCAGGGAAATGATTATATTCTTTGGATGGTAGAAAGAGATGGGGTATTCTTTTAGTACTTTCCCAAATACAGGAATTTCAAATAGAACTTTTCATGGCTTTTCACAATTTCTACTTTAAGTTCTGTTTTCAAAAGCTGAAGAGCAACGTGATGTGGGTTAGAATTTTGCAATCAAATGTTTTCTGTTTAGGATAGCAACAAAAAACTGCATGTAGTCACAAAAAAATACTATTAGCCACTATTTTCTTGTGTTCTTAGTTTTCAGGGTAGGAATTTAGAGAAAAATAAAAAAAAATTTAAAAAAAGGAAAGTAGGGGCTAAAAAGCCTGAAGGGAAATAACAGTGAAATTAGCAAGTTGATATCTTCCTAAATTATCATAGTAGTTATAGCATTACATATACTACTTCTAGTCCTCATTTAGAATAGGTATCTGATAACAATTTGTATGTATTTTTTGTATATACAAAATATTGTATACAACTCCTAAAATATATTTTGATAAACAGTATATACAGTTAAAATATCAATATTTATGTCAAAGTCAATATCATCATAGTATCATATAAAGGAATTCATACTTCCCCAAATTATCAAATAACAGAGAAATGCACACTCTAATCTTAACTATGCAATGTCAAAGAAAAATAACACTTAAAGTATTTAAACAGACAAGAAAGGCTTTCTTTAAGTATAATGCAATAGAGGTCAAGACTATTGCAGTAGGGGAGAAAGATTTAAATCTACTTCTCTAAAACAAAAGGTGGAACAGTTTTTAAGTCTGGGGTGAGGGTAAAAAAGTACCAAAGGATTTTTGTGGGAAGGCTGTCAATGTAATTAGGCCATTTATGTGTGCTGATTGATTATAGAGGTTAGACTCCTGCCCTCCCACAGAGACTTCGAGAAAGGGGCTCTGTCTTCCTTAATGATTACTTTTCAAAGGGATGACTCCCTGAGAAAGCCATTTCTGGGTTCTAAAACTGGCAAGAGATTGGGAGAAGATTTATATCTTAAAGAAACAAAAAATTTACAATTACAAGTTTAAAGTAAATGTTCTAAGAAAGGGAGGCCAGGAGATGATAGGAAGAAAACCTGGCTAAAGTTTAATCAAGGTGAGGGGACATTAAGGCTATGTTGGTTAGTAGACAGAAAGAGGACGATGGCAAAAGAAGCTGCAAGGTACACCACCATAGGAAGCAGAGCTGGTGTAAAGCAAGGAAAATCTCCAGATACTTTATATTAAAATTATGGAGTTCCTATTGCAATTCTCTTAGCAACAACTCAGTAATTCTCTATAGTGATTTCTAAAAGGTGGTTCTGGCAAAACTATTCAAAGAAAGGCAACTGGAGGTCAAACTTGACCATTTATAGGTTATATCAGAGTTTGAACACAGAAACAGAAAATATAGAAGATATATATTAAAGGATTTATTGCAAGAAATTGGTTTACTGCATTTGGTGGGGCTAACTAGGCAACTCTGAAATTTCTACAACAGACTGTTAGGGAGGGCAGCCTGGAAACTCTAAGGCATGAGCTGAAGCTGCCATACACAAGCAGAATTTCTTCTTTCTGTGGCGCAGTTGGTTAAGCTTCTGCCTTCAGTTCAGGTCATGATCCCAGGGTCCTGGGATGGAGCCCCACGTATGGCTCTCTGCTCAGCAGGGAGTCTGCTTTTCCTTCTTTCTCTGCTCCTCTCCCCCACCACAAACTGCCCCCCTACTTGTGCTCTCTCTCTCTCTCTTTTTCTCCCTCTCTCTCAAATGGGTAAATAAAGTCTGTAAAAAAAAAAAAAAAAAAAAAAAAAAAAAGGAATTTCTTTTCTCTCCAAAAAAATCTCAGGTCTGCTCATAAGGGCTTTCAATTGATTGAAACAGATCATCAAGATAATCTTCCCTACAACTGATTATGAATGTTAATCACACTCACAAAATACCTTCAAAAACAATATCTAAATGATTGTTTGAATAACTTGGGACTATACCCTAGCCAAGTTGACATAATAAACAGACTATAAGATCATAGGTTGAATTCAGGCAATATCAGAGAGATGCAACGAATAACACTAACATCACCAGTCAAAATAAAGTGGTTGGTCATAAGGGTCTAACTAGTATATGTACTGAAGTTAGAATATTTTAATCAATTAATTTTAGAATTTGAGAGCATATATGCCACATGGTTTTCATTGATTCTATGGCATTATTCCCTAGAAAAAAATATAATATTGTATATAGGAATATTGGTAATATTTTCTTAATAATTTTTTGAAATGTTTTAAAATATGTTTATTTCTGCAAATCTATAGAGTAACCTAAATGTTCAGCTCTTTATCTTCTAATCTACATCTTAACTACAAAAAAATTATGATATTTAAATCAAAAGTTTGTTATGGGGCACCTGATGGCTCACCTGATTTTGGCTCAAGTCATGATCTCAAGGTTGTGAGATCAAGCCCCGTGTGAGGCTCCATGCTGGGAGTGGAGCCTCCTTAAGATTCTCTCTCTCCCTCTGCCCCTATCCCCTTTCTCTCTTAAAAACAAAAAGATTGTTATAAAAATGAAGAATTATTAGCTACTAGGGCATCATAGAAAAAAATTATATCCAACTTTCACTTTAGAAAAGGAATCAAAATTATTGAATATTGTCTAAGTGAATTATATATACATTTAAATATTTATTATCTCATAACAATAAATTCCTTTAGCACCATTTCTTACTCATATTACAATTTTTCAAGTTTGACTAAAATATGACCGTTTTCATGATTCTGTATTTTGTTTTGCACTGATTTTTCCAGCATAATTTTTAAGATTTTGAGATGTAAAAATATGGTTGAATTGAGATTCTTAGTTTTCCATATGTTTTTTAAATGTAAAGAAGAGTTCCTCTTCTTTTTTTCAATCTCTATTACTCCAGTATCATCCCCAAGACTCACAATCACATGAGCAGCACTGACACCAGTGACTAAGTGTTAACAAGGAAACCACTGGGGGATGTTAGTTAATCAACTGCTCTTAGCATGTAAGTATTATTCTGTATCTCCTAGCCTTCACTGCCGGTTTTAGAGTTCTTAATCCAACACATTCCAAAAATGAATACAGGTTTTAGTGAATCCTATTCCCTCCTATTCTTGCCTAGATGCAAAAATTGTCTTATGCCATGAGCTAAGGTTAAAATAGTCAGATTTCTGATATATAGAATTGGCACTTTTGTTAAGTGTTGCTTCTGGCAAGCTTCTTGCATTTCATATTTCATGTCTATCTTATATCCTTTAGTTCAGAGCATTGTAAACCCCCCAGATGTGCGTGAGGTAGGAGGAGAGGAGTGTGAAAAGCAACACACATACACTTAAGAATTCCTATTAAGGAATAATAGGTTCCTGTGACTCTGGAGATAGGGTAAGGGAAAGAGTAGGTTTGTGTAAGACAGAAGCAAATAGTCACATGAAGGGGATGACAGCGAGAGCTATGAAGCTGAGGTAGCATTCATTCTGACACTCTTATTGGAAACTTGCCAGTGAAAACTAGGAAATTCATCTGAATCCCTTTAAACCTCTCAGAGGAAATGTGCTATAAAAATTCAAGACAGTGTTGCCATTATTAAAGCTATTATTGCTAACATTTCTCATTATGAATACAAAGTCGAGGGGGGAGGGAAAGGCTGGTAAAGATGTCAGACAGATAATAGGGAGAAAGGCTGACAATTATTCACCTAGGTAATGAATTTGGTAATGTCTAGCCTATCTAGCACAATGGATCTGTTACAATCTTCACTAGATGTGAGAAGTAACAATTTTCAATATAAACGTAGGTATTTAAAAGAAATTACTATCTCTAAGGCTTAGATATTAAGCCTAACTCTCATATGATGTGTGCTCGCTGCTGCATAAATCAGCTTGTACTGTAACAGGATACCAAAGACGAGATGATTTAAACAACAGAAATTTATTTCTCACAGTTCTGAAGACTGGTAAGTCCAAGATCGAGATGCCAGCAGGGCCCATATAATTCTGAGACATCTTCTCTTGGTTTATGGGTCCCACCATCTCCTTGTATGCTCACATGACCTCTCCTTTGTGAGCACTCAAGGAAAGAGAAAGCAAGCTCTCCAGTGTCTTTTTTTTAATTAATTAATTTTTTAATGACGTATAGCTGACACACAATGTTACACTACTCTTAAGTGTATAACATAGTGAGTCAACAACTGTAGCTATCATCTGTCACCATACAACTATTACAATACAATTGATTATATTGCTTATGCTGTACCTTTCATCCTGTGACTTACTGATTCCATAAATGGAAGTCTGTACCTCATACTCCCCTTCACCTCTTTTTGCCCATCCATCACTCCCTCTTCTCTGGCAACCACCAGTTTATTCTATGTATTTATGGATCTGTTTCTGGGTTTTTTTGTTTGTTCATTTATTTTATTCCACATGTAAGTGAAATCACAGGGTATTTGTCTTTCTCTGACTTATTTCACTTAGGATAATAACCTCTAATTCCATCCACATTGTTACAAATGGCAATATCTCATCCTTTTTATGATTGAGTAATATTCCTCTGTGTGTGTGCTTATACACACACATGTATACATATCTTCAGTATCCATTCATCTATCAATGGACACTTAGGTTGCTTGGCTATTGTAATATAATGCTGAAATAAATATGGGGTGCATGTATCTTTTCAAATTAGTGTATTCATTTTCTTTGGGTAAATACCCAATAGTGGAATAACTGAAACATGGTATTTCTATTTTTAATTTTTTGAGGAACTTCCATATTGTTCCCACAGTGGTTGCACCAATTTACATTTCACCAACAAAGCAGAAGGGTTCCCTTTCCTCTACATCTTTATCAACATTTGCTATTTCTTATCTTTTGGATTAGCCATTCTTCTAAGTGTGAGATCATAAGCTCACTGAGATTTGCATTTCCCAGATGATTAGTGATGTTGAGCATCTTTTCATCTGTTGGCCATCTGTATGTCTTCTCTAGAAAAATGACTATTTAGGTCCTTTTTATTTTTTTTAAAGATTTTATTTATTTATAAGAGACAGAGAGTCAGAGACACAGACAGAGGGAGAAGCAGGCTCCCTGCAGGAGCTAGATGTGGGACTTGATCCTGGGCCCTGGGATTATGCCCCGAGCCCAAGGCAGACACTCAATCGCTGAGCCACCCAGGCATCCCTCTCCCCTTTTTAAATTAGATTATTTGGGGGGTTCTGTACAAGTTCTTTTAATTTTTTTTAATTTATTTATTTATGATAGTCAGAGAGAGAGAGAGAGAGAGAGGCAGAGACACAGGCAAAGGGAGAAGCAGGCTCCATGCACCGGGAGCCCGACGTGGGATTCGATCCCGGGTCTCCAGGATCGCGCCCTGGGCCAAAGGCAGGCGCCAAACCGCTGCGCCACCCAGGGATCCCTCTGTACAAGTTCTTTATATATTTTGGCTATCAACTCCTTAAAAGATATATCATTTGCAAATATTTTCTCCCTTTCAATAGGTTGCCTTTTGTTTTGCTGATAGTTTCCTTCATTGTGCAAAACTTTTTTTATTTTGCTGTAATCCCAATACATTATTATTGCTTTTGTTTCCATTGCCTGAAGAGATATATCTAGAAAAATGTTTCAAAGGCCAATGTCAAAGACATTACTCCCCCCCACCCAAAAAGATATTACTGCCTATGTTTTCTCCTAAAAATTTTATGACTTCAGGTCTCACACTTAGGACTTTGTTCCATTTGGGGTTATTTTTGTGCACGGTGTAAAAAAGTGATTCAGTTTCATTCTTTTATGGGTAGCTATCCAGACTTTCTTTTCCCCACTAAATATTCTTGCCTCCTTCGTTGTAGATTAACTGACCACATAATTGTAGGTTTATTTCTGGGCTCTCTATTCTGTTCCATTGATCTCTGTGTCTATTTTTTGTGCCAGTACTACACTGTTTTGACTACTGTAGCTTTGTAATATATCAAAATCTAGGATTGCAATACCTCCAGCTTTCTTCCTCTTTCTCAAGATTGCTTTGGCTATTGAGGGTCATTTGTGGTTTCATACAAATTTCAAGATTATTTGTTCTAGTATTGTGAAAAATGCTATTCATATTTTGACAGGAATTGCACTGAATCTATAGATTGCTTTCGGTAGTATAGACATTTTAGCAATATTAATTCTTCCAATTCATGAGCATGGAATATCTTTCCATTTATTGTGTCATCATCAATTTCTTTACCACTGTTTTAGTTTTCAGGGTAAGGTTTTTAACCACCTTGGTTAAGCTTATTCTTTGCTATTTTATTCTTTGCTATTTTATTCTTTCATTACAACTGTAAATAGAACTGTTTTCTTAATTTCTTCTATTTTCTTCTGTTTTCTTAATTTCTTTCTTTCTTAATTTCTGTCTACTGTTTCATTACTGGCATATAGAAACAGTTCTATGTATTAATTTTGTATCCTGCAGTTTTACTGAGTTTATTTGTTATTTCTAATAGTTTCTGGTATCTCTTCTTATAAGAGCACTTAATCCATCATAAAGGCTCTACATTCATAACCTAATCTAATTATCTCCCAAAGGCCCATCTCTACCATCACAGTGGGGCTTAGGGCTTCAACATTTGAATTTGAGAGGGACACATTTAGTCCATAGTAAGTATTATATATACATTTTCCAGCTTAAAAACATCACTAATCACCAGGGAAATGCAAACCAAAACCACAATGAGATATCACTTCAAACCTGTCAGAAGGGCACAAGAAACAAGTGTCGGCAAGGATGTGGAGAAAAAGAAACCCTTGTGCACTCTTGGAGGTAACTGAAGCAGTCACTATGGAAAGACTAGGTAAGTTCCTCAAAAAACTAAAAATAAATAAAATTATCATATGACCCAGTAATCCTATTAGTGTGTACTCAAAACCAACACTAATTTGAATAGATATATTCACTTTTATGCTTATTGCAGTATTATCTACAATAGCAAAGATATGAAAGCAATACAAGTGTCCAATAATATGTGAATGTACAAAGATATTGTATATGGTAAACATACACAATGGAATATTAATCACAAAAAAATAATTAGATCTTGCCACTTGCAACAATGTGCATACACCTTCATGATATAACGATAAGTGAAATAAGTCAGAGAAAGACAAATACCATATGATTTTAGTCATGTGGAATTTTGATAAAACAAACAAATAAAAGAAGAGATAAAAAAGACTCTTAAATACAGAGAACAAACTGGTGGTTGCCAGGAGAAAGGTAGGTGGGAAGGTAGGTGAAATATGTGAAGAGGATTAAGAGTACACTTATCATGATGAGCATTAAATAATGTACAGAACTGCTGAACCATTATATTGTACACCTGAAAACTAATATAACACTGTATATTAATTATACTTCAATAAAAATTAAAATAAAGAAAATTAAAATAAAAAAAGAAAAGAGTAACACTTTTTAAAAAGGGTGCTTTACTCTGAATATACATTCAAACACAGTATTGAAAAGGGTAGTTTAGGGATCCCTGGGTGGCGCAGCGGTTTGGCGCCTGCCTTTGGCCCAGGGCGCGATCCTGGAGACCCGGGATCGAATCCCACGTCGGGCTCCTGGTGCATGGAGCCTGCTTCTCTCTCTGCCTGTGTCTCTGCCTCTCTCTCTCTCTCTCTGTGTGTGACTATCATAAATAAATAAAAAAATTTAAAAAAAAAGAAAAGGGTAGTTTAGTCTGAATATAAATTCGCTTTAAAAATAAAGAGCGAATCCTATGTATCTGTCTACTATACCTCACTAGAGTCACAGGATTAAATAGATACTCGTCTTACTATTAAACAAAACCTGTACATATATAAAAGAACTCCAATGTTTTATTAAAGTCTTCCATTTTAAACATGCATTTGCAATTATTTTAACAGCAAATAAAATAATTAAAGGAAAATAATATATTTAAAGGGAAATAAAGTATTTTATAAGTACAAACATGTACATGATGATAATATGAAGACAGGAAAGACTGGGGGGTGGGGAAATCATCACACTGGAGTAATTAAATAACCAGGTTTATCCAGGTACCAATCCTGGCTCAACACCTGCCCAGAGTTTACTTATTTGTTCATCAGGCCCAGCTTTTTCTAAACAATCAGATGGCAAACAAAAGAAATCCAAAAGGAGGTATCATGGGTAGCTGAGGACTCTGTTTTTAGTTAACATTTTGGGAAGTTTAAATCACCAACTTGCCCATCCACCTATCTTCCTCTAGCAAAACACTTTGTGGTTATAAAACAAATAAAAACTACATTATCACACCCCACAACAAATTTCTCTTTCTGGATCATTTTATATTCAAGAAGAATGTGCTTGCTCATCAAGGCACACCTTGAAGAGCCTTGTTATAAATAGTAAGAGAGGCAATGAATCAAGTGAAAAGAGAACAGGCATTTCAATCATATGGAGCTAGATACAAATTCTACTTCAACCATTTACTACATTAGAGTACTTAGGTAAATATATAATCTTTCTTATGACAGAAAACTTGCACTAATTATTATTTCATTGTATTTTCTACCACCATAGAAACACAAAGGATCGTAAGGGACAGCTATAAACAATTATATGTGAACAAACTGGATAACCTAGAAGAAACAAACAAGTTCCTAGAAACATAAAACCTATCAAGACTGAAACAAGAAGAAACAGAAAATCTGAACAGGTCAATAATAAAGAAGGATTTTTAATCAGTAATCAAAAACATCTGAACAAGCTAGGCCAGGAGCAGATGGTTTCACTGGTGATTTCACTAAACATTTAACAAAGAATAATACCAATCTTTCCCACACTCCTCCAAAGAAAGGAAAAAGAGAGAACACTTCCAAATTCATTTGACAGACCAACAGTCTCCTGATACCAAAGCCAAGAGGAACACTACAAGAAAAGAAAATTATAAGCCAATATCCCTCAGGAACACAGATGTAAAATTCTCAACAAAATACCAGCAAACCAAATTCAGCAGCACATTAAAAGGATTATACATCGTGATCAAGTGGGATTTACCCTGGGATGTAAGGAGAGTTCAACATATGCAATCAACTAATGTGATACACCACATTAACAACATAAAAGTTAATAATCATGATTATTTCAAGAGATGCAGAAAAAGCATTTGACAAAATTGAACATCCTTTCATGATAAAGAATTCTCAATAACTGAAATATACAAGGAATATCTATTAACCAAATAAAGGCCAGATATAAAACAAGCCTAGAGTTAACATAATATTCAATGCTAAAAAGCTGAAAGCTTTTCCACCAAGATCAGGAACAAAATAAGGGTGCCCACTCTTGCTACTTCTATTCAGCCTAGTACTGGAAGTCCTACCCAGGGCAATTAGGAAAGAAATAAAAATAAAGGGCATTCAAATCAGAAAGGAGGAAATGAACTTCTCTCTGTTTGCAAATGACATGAATCTATGTACATACATATAAATTTATTTAAATACACACACACAACCATCCATGAAGACTCCACCAAACTAGTAAATGACTCTTAAAACTAGTAAATGAATTCAGTAAACTTGCACAATCAACATAAAGAATCAGTTGCATTTTCATATACTAATAATAAACTATCTAAAAAATAAATTAAGAAAACAATCCCATTTACAAAAGCACCAAAAACAATAAAATACTTAGGAATAAATTTAACCAAGGAGCCAAAAGATCTTTATACTGGAAACTATGAAACACTTATGAAAAAAGTTGAAGAGGACACAAATAAACTGAAAACTACCCTGTGTTCACACAATGGAAGAATTAATATTGTTAAAATATCTATACTACCCAGTGTGATCTATAGATTTAATGAAATCCCTATGAATATTCCACTGGCATTTTTCACAAAAATAGAAAAAAATAATCCTAAAATGCATTTGGAACCACAAAACATTTCAAATAGCCAAAGCAATCTTGAGAAAGAAAATAAAGTGTGAATAAATCACACTCCCTGATTTCAAACTGTACTACAAAACTATGGTAATCAAAATAGTATGGTACCAGCATACTTTAACAGATATAAAGACCAACAGAACAGAATTGAGAGTCCAGAAATAAACCCACACATTATGCAGTCAATCTTTGACAGAGGCGCCAAAAATACATAATGAGAAAAGGATAATCTCACCAATAAATTATGTTAGGAAAACTGGATATCTACATGCAAAAAAAAAGAATGTTAACTGAATCCCTATCTTATGCCATACATAAAAATTAGCTCAAAACATATTAGACTTCATGTTAAGACCTGAAACTGTAAAACATAGAGAAAAAGCTCTTTGACATTGGTCTTTGCAATGATTTATTGGCTATGACACCAAAAAACACAGGTAAAAACCATAATACAGACGACTACATCAAACTTAAAAGTTTCTGCATAGCAAAGGAAAATGTTAACAAAATGAAAAGGGAACCTACAGAATGGGAAAAAATATTGGCAAATCATATATCCAAAAGGGGTTAATATCTAAAATATATTTTAAAACTCATAGAACTCCACAGCAAACAAATAAGTAACTTTTTAATGTACAAAAAACCTAATAGATATTTTCCCAAAGAAGACATACAAATGGTCAACAGGCATTTGAAAAGGTGCTCAATATCATGAATCAACAAAAAAATTCAAACCAAACCACAATGAGGTATCACCTCACACCTGTTAGGATGGCTATTTATCAAAAAGACAAGTGTTCATGAGGCTGTGGAGAAAAAGGAACTCTTGCATACTGTTTATAGGAATGTAAACTGTTACAGTGATTATGGAAAACAATATGCTAAGTCCTCAAAAAATTAAAAATATAACTATCAGATCTAGCAATTCCACTTCCAGATAGATATTCAAAGGATACAAAATCACTATCACAAAAAGATATCTACACTCCCATAGTCACTGCAGCATTATATATAGTAAACAAGATGTGCAAACAACCTAAGTGTCCATTGATAGATAAATGGACAAATAAAATGCCAATCCATATATATACATATGTAACATATGTATCTAAAATATTTAGCAGTATAAAATATATGTATATGCATAGATTTACAATGGAGTATTATCCAGCAATAAAAAAGAAGAAAATCTTGGGGTTTGTGACAATATAGATGGATCTTCAGGGTATTACGCTAAGTGAAATAAAATAATCAGACTGAAAAAGACAAATACTGTATGATCTCACTTATATGTGGAATCTTAAAAAAAAAAATCATAGATATAAAGAATAGATTGGTGACTACCAGAGCCAGGGGTGGGTAGGAGGTGCATGAAATGATTAAAGAGGATCAAAAGGAACAAACTCTCAGTTATAAAATAAATAATTCATGAAATATGTAGATCATGATTAATGATAACTGTACTGCTTTTTGAAAGTTACTGAGAGTAAATCTTGAAAGTTCTAATCACAAGAAAAACATAACTATCCTGGTAATGGATGTTAACTAGACTTATTATGATTATTTTATAATACATACAAATATTTAATCATTATGTTGTATACCTGAACTAATGTAATGTTATAGGTCAATTATATCTCAAAAAAAGAAGCAAATCCTGTCATTTCTGACTACATGGATGAAATTAGAAAGTGTTATGCTAAGCGAAATAAAACAGAGAAAAGCAAATACTGCATGATCTTATTTACATGTAGAATCTTTAAAGAAGAACATTCAACTCATAGTAACAGTAGAATAGTGTTTAGGTTGGGGGTGAGGGAAAGGAGGGAGATAATGGACATGCAGTACAAATATCCAGTTACAAGATAAATAAGATCTGAAAACCTAATGTATAGTGATTATAGTTAATAATAATGTATTGTATAGCTGAAATTCGCTAAGTCAGACTCAAAGCGTTCTCACCAAACACAGATGTTTATCAGCGTGACTGTGGGATCATTTCACAATATATATCAAAACATCATGCTATACAACATATATATATACAATTTATATTCATCAGTCATACCTCAATAAAGCTGAAAAAATAAAATTAAAAAGTATTCACTATATTGCTGCTTTTGTAAAAGTATGCAAATTCTAAATACTAAACATGTCAAACCATGCACTCTCTCTCCTCTGAGTGGTTCAACATGCTGCACCCCTGTTAACTCTTTTCCTATCTCCTGCACCCCTTGCCATTGTTAACATCTCATTTTAGACATTGTATCCTCTGCGGCACCTGTCTGGCCTCCATGTCTGGGTTCAGTCATCCTTCTAACCGGTTGTGTTTCCTTGTACTTCTTAAATAATTGCAACTACTTATTTATGCAACTACTTATTTATTTCTGCATTAACTCCACTAGATTGTAAACTCTATGCCATTTCATCCTACTAGGCACTTAACCTGTTGACAAATAAATTATTTCACATTTCAGGACATCTCTTTGAAACCCTCAAAATACAAATTTTCTACTGACACACTTAGTTTACAACCTTCTCTCTCGTTTATTCATTTGTGTAACTAGGTTAATTTCTTGTTTATTATTTCATTGAAGTGTCTTTTTTCAATATGTGGTTTCAAAACATTCTGTCCTTTTTAAATCTTGATATTGACTATTGGGGATCCAAGAAAATTATAATCAACAACTTGATGATTTTCAGAGGGGTGGATATACTAGATTGTGAGTAGAAGTTCAACTCCTATCGTTCATACCTACAATAGTCTATCTAACCCAGATTTCATAAGACAGAAAGTCAATCCCATGGATGACATGAATTATTTTGGTGGTCAGTTCTATTACATGAGTTGTTTACACAAAGAACTGCTTGGCTATTAATGGTCTGGCAGACTTAAAACTTTAATAAAGTAACTTAATATTCTAGAAATAAGGAACATGAAAGTTAGTCCTCATGTAACAGACTCAGAAAGTTTAAGCCTGACTAAATAAAACTAAGTAGACTAACAGCAAAGGTAGACTTCAGAACTTAATAACATTTGATTCACTTTTCTTTCTATATCAACATTATATCAATAGTTACATTAATTACAATGATTCCGCCTTTCTTATCAAAATAACATCAATGTTTCTATCTACTATAATGGGTTTACATCAATACAAATTCCTCTGTGGCAGGAAATATATTCAACTTTGTCCCTCAGTCTCTAGCCATTTAGGCACATAATAAACTCATAGACAAGAAAAGAGTAAGAAAACACCATCAATAAATCTCTTTTATCTATCCATTTCCCCCCCCCCCCCGACCAGGTATAGGCAAGCCTTCTCCTTACCACAGGAGACCTACAAAAACAATTTATTCAGGAATCTATTCTTATTCTTAAAAGAAAACTAATCTTCCAGGTAATCCTATTCACTCCATTTTTCAGCACCCATCCCCTACAACCCCAGTGTGTTGCCCTCAACACCGCAACCACTTGCCAAATCAAGGAGCCATTTTCATTTTCATCCAGAACCAAACAACCTGAACACTTTTCAGGGTCATTACTCCCTCAATGAAAATTTGGTTTATAATACACCAAAATTCATACTAGACAGATAGACACATACTGCATTTAAGATTTAAGTTAGAATGTTATACATCTGAAACTAATGTAACATTGTGTGTCAACTATACTCAAATTTTTTTAAAAATTTTAAGATTTAAGATAGAGCCATTTGGCATTTGTGCAATTTGTTTTGTGTACCTAATTTGTGTACCTAATATTAGCCTAGCAAATATTAGAATGCTACATTTACTCCTATTAAGTTCTTGGTCATTTTGGATTTTGACATATTCACTTTTATTCCCAGGTTTGTGTTATCTGCAAATTTGATGGGCATATCATAAACGTCTTATTAAAGTAACTAATAATGATGTTGAACAAAAAGAAACCTTAATTTATACTTTGTAAACTTTCAAGGATAGTGCCAGTCACCAAGAACAGGAGGAATTCATCTATATCACTGATCAAAGAAGATAGCAATTTTTAAAAACCTGCCTTTTCTACAAAGAATATACTTCTTTACTGCTAGTTAATTAAAACTTTCTTATTGACCTGCCTAAAGTTGTAATATAATTCTATATTATTCAAAGTATTCAACATTGTTTTCAATCATACCTTCAGTACATACCGCAAATCTCCTTCAAAGACAGAACATATTCCTATATTCCTGAAATTGAAGATTCCCATACCTTCTGAATCTGAATGCTTAAAATATCAAATTTCTCAGGGTAATCTCCCTGCTACATCAGAGATTGCCAGGAGCAGGGCCCAATATGTAGTAATTTCAGAATATCAGCACTGTTTTCCCCCAAAAAAAATACTTATTACATTCTTACCATATACTAAGCACTACACTCAGATTATATATAAATTTTAAAAACATTATCTCCTGTCTTCAAAATTATCTCAATGTACTTAAAAATACAGAAAGACATGTAAATAAACAAATATACAAGGTGAAAAACTCATCAATTTCCCCCAGAAAATACCAGAAAATGTTATATAGAGACAGCAACTCTTTGATCAAGTTCTGAATAGTAATAGCAATAATACCACCACCATAACGGGTAAAACGTACTGTGCTTACCTCACTTAATCCTCTTAATACCATGTATGGTAGGTACTATTCTTACCTAATAAGTTTGAAAATTAAAAATTTATTAACAGTGTGGTCAATTAACATTAACCGCTCAATAGTAGATAATATAGCTTAGACTTGAACCCAGTTTTTTGACTCCAGAGTTTACATTCTTCTTAAATATTGTGCCATCAATTATATTTCAAAGGACACATGCTCTAGAAGAGGGAAACTGAGGGAAAGAAATCTAAAGATAGAGAAACATTTGGGAAACTGCAATAGGTTATAATAGCTATAATAATTTCTAGGGCAAAAGTAGGGGACCAATGAGAAATGAGACCACAGAAGTGGGCAGAAACTCAAATATGACTGGTCTTCATTGCATGCAGTAATTTTCTTCTTTAGATTTCAGCTGATAACAATTCACCAAAGAGCCAATTGATTAAAGGAGATGAGAAAGAGTAAAAAACGATGCCAGATTAACAGTTTGGGCTCTGGTTGGATGGTAGTATCCTTAACAGAACATGAAATATAAAAAGGGAAGCAGGATTTGTAGTGAAGAAAAGAAAGCTGTTGTGCCCGGTTTTAACCATACTGAATTTTAGTGTCCATGAGACATCCAGGGGCAGTGCCTAGGAGGCAGAAAATATGTGAGTTAGAACTTAGGAGACATGCTGAGTTCAAGTATGGGGTTAACTCTCTAGGTTCTAGATGTGACTCACCTACTCACGGATGCAAAATATGCAAGTGGTTAAAACCAAGCTTCTAAGAATGTACAACATGAGAAGGAGGACAAGAATAGGGACCTGAAAGGTATCACTATTTAGAAGAAAGTAGAAAAGTAATTAAAAATTCCCTTTTATGAGCTTCACAGTCTTTGTGTACCTGCTCCTTATAATATTATCATTGGCACAAATTTACAATTGTCGATGTCTTATTTGAATAATGTCTTATCTCAATGAGACAAGCCCCTACCTGGGAGGAGAGCTTTTGCTAACTGTTGTATTTCAAGTACTAATCATGATGTCAGCACATGGTAGGTACTCAACACTGAATAAACAAACCAGTTAAACAGATCAAACTCATCAGAAATGTGGAAAGAGAAGCAGGAGGCAGTGTTGTCAAGGGATTCCAAGGTTTCATGAATAGAGCATACAAAAAGAAAAGAAATTAATCTGTGAAAACTGTTTAGCATCCTCACGATAATGGAAGAAGCAGCACTGTAACAAGTGAGCAGAAAGTCCTAAAGCACACTAAACTAGATAAAATTGAAAAAGAATGGAATAAAATACAAGAGAATTAAAAGAAAACTAAAAATACAACACAAGAACAATGTTTCTATTGGAAGCAATAGACACTACAAAAACTGGAATTGAAATATACAGGTAAACACGAGAAACTTCATCAAAAATATAAAGGAAAAAGAAAGGCATCAAAGCTTTGCAAATTACTAGGAATAAAAAAAGTACATCCATATAATTATAGCCATTTCTTAAAATAAGCAAAACAATCAAAATAAAATATCAAAAATACAATTGATGAAACTTTCCTGGACTGATAAAAGTGAATATGCAAATAGATGTGACTTACCAGATCTACATATTATCAAAACTATTCTACACACAGATACTCCTGATAAATTTCTGAATTACAGATATAAATAAAAATCCTCTGATAATTTTAAGCGGAATTATAAAAAAAAAATTCTTAAAATGAACATAATGGAAAAAACATAAATTAATAATGATAAACTGCTCTTATCTCTACAATATCAACTAGATATGCAGTGAGGGGAGAGTAGGAGGAGAGGGTTTCAGATAGAGCTTCAAAAAGTTTAATAAAATTCTTCATCTCACTCTAAGGGGGTTTCAAAGATCCCATTTCACTCTTTACTCTTCTGATAACATTAAAGAAACCTCCTCCCAATCAATTCCAAAAAAACAACTATACGGTTTGATTATAATCCACTAAAGCTCAGAACCTGTTTTTAAATGTTCAATGGAAAAAAAGTAAAACTTGGTGGGTGAAAATACTCTTAACACTCTGCTAAATAACCATTAATTCAAAGCAAAACCATGATCAGAGACAATCTGAAAAACAGTAAGAATGAAGCCATCATATGAAAACTCATAATTGACTTTCAGATGATTTCAGACATAAATTTAAAGGTCTAAATGCCTTCTCAATGTTACTTATAATATTAAAAATTGAAAACAAGTTATTATTCAAACATGAAGACATATTTTTAAATATGTTTTAAATGGCATAGAAAAAAGTTCCAGTGTAACATTATATGAAAAATTTAGTATCTAAAACTAAGTATATTACCATATGTGGTTTAAATGAAAGGTGATATGCAATAGCTTCCCTGAAATTTTGGAGAAGTAAAAATTAATGGGATAGAATAATAGTAGCATAAACACAAGTGAGAAAACAAAAATTTGAAGACCAAATATATTATATATATATATATATATATATATATATATATCAAACCATCTTTTAAAAATACTTGAGATCTGACTGATGTATAGTTTAAATGTCCTACCCTCAATTAAATTTTCTAAGTAAATATATCCAATTTTTAGTACTCAATGTGTTGATATTACTTTATTTCCAATATGCTAAAATTAATATACTATAGTTGTGACTAATCTTAGTAAAAGTCATACATTTAACCTCTATTTAGTTGTCACATCGACAAATGATTTGATCCCTGTGGACACTGCATATTCTAAAGATATATATCAGAACAATAACTGACAATGGGTAGGCCATATTAGGTCAACTCTAATTGTAACTTTCTCTTAAAAAACCTATGTATGAGATAAAAGTGAAAGTTAATAGTAATATATGAGTAAAAAGAGAAATTGGATTTTCTAATGAAATAGAATTCAGTAGTTCATATCACTTGTGGTAATTATTTCACTTTAACCTAGTAGAAAGCCTTTCATAGCCCATAAATTAGATATGAAAATTAGTGCTATTCAATAAAGAATCCAGAATTCATAATAACACCGGCTTTTAAAATATATACCAAGCACTGAATACTAAGGTCAATCTTAGCTTTTATTCACTGAAAGCTGAAAGCTAAATCAGTTTTATTAGAGATCTATACCAATAACATACTTTATGCCTGACCAAAATTTTCAATGTTTATTTTTCTCTTCCATGGGTAACAGCATCATTACTGACAATTCAGGTACAGTAAGTCATACATAAAATAGAAGATGATTACAGAGTATTGTCAAAGTTCATAATTTGCAACCATTTTCAGGACTATATGTAGATTTTAGTGACCACAGGAGATAAATGCTACTTCTGAACTATTTGCATGAAACTTCACAAAGACTCAGCCTATGAAGAAAGGCTTCAGAAGCATGAATTTTTTTATTCACTGGCATTATCTCTTCTTTTCCAGGTATTAAAAGAAATGTCCTTAAAAGAACTCACAAGAAAAGGACCATAACATACCTATAGTAGGCAGATAAAATTCACTACTGATACTGATTTCTTCTCCCTCTGAGTGTGATAGGCGGAATAACTGTCACACAAAGAGCATATCTAACTGAATATGTGAAGTTATACAATAAAGGGGAGTTAAGGTTGCAGATGAAATTAAAGTTGCTAATCAACTGACCTCAAGATGGAGATGTTATCCTGGATTATCTGCATGGGCCCAATATAGTCACAAGGGTCTTTTTTTTTTTTTAATTTTTACTTATTTATGATAGTCACAGAGAGAGAGAGAGAGAGAGAGGCAGAGGGAGAAGCAGGCTCCATGCACCGGGAGCCCGATGTGGGATTCGATCCCGGGTCTCCAGGATCGCGCCCTGGGCCAAAGGCAGGCGCCAAACCGCTGTGCCACCCAGGGATCCCTCACAAGGGTCTTTATAAATGAAATAGACCAGCAGGAAGGTCAGAGTTAGAGAGGCATTTGAAGATGCAATGCTGTTGGCTTTAAAAATGGACTGGGAGTATGAGCCAAGGACTTTAAGAAGCCTCCAGAAGAAGCTGAAAGGTGAAACAGATTTACTGCTAGAGTCTACAGAGGGAAGTCAGTCCTACCATCATCTTGCTTTTAGCCCAGTGAGACATATGTCAGACTTCTGACTTCCAAAACTGTGAGATAATAAATTTGTGTTGTTTGATCCACTAAGTTTGTAGTAACTTGTTACAGCAGCAATAGGAAGCAAAGTAAGGATCATACTGAAGGAGGGAACCAACAAAAATCCTAAAGAAAGTAACTCCAGAAGAAGAAGTTTCCCTTCTCCTCCAATGGAAACCATGAGAAAAGAATGGGTAGTTCTTAAGAGTTATGGCTATTTTGGAAAATTAATAAGTTTATAATTTTATGTGAGAAATCAAGTAGTATAAAAACATATTTTAAAAGAAAAAGTAGGACACCTTGGTGGCTCAGTTTGTTGAGAGTCTGCCTTTGGCTTGGTTCATGATCTCGGAGTCTTGGGATCAAGCCCTGCAGACCAGGAAGCCTGCTTCTCCCTGTCCCTCTGTCCCTCCCTTTCCACTCATGCTCTCTTCCTCTATCTCAAATAAATAAATAAAATCTTTTTAAAAAGAAAAAGTACATTTTAATTATCAGTCTACGCATAGTCAAAGCAAGGGCTTACCTAAGGTTAAACTTCAAATACAGGGTCCCATTTATAGAGAAGTGGATTTCAAGTAAAATTTTAAGGTACTTAAATTTATTACTCTGAATGTTTTAAAATTTTACTGTTTTGTAGGTTTCCATATGAAAATGTTCTATTTTTACTTTACCTCTACACTTTTGTGTCTTCTCTAATGGCTTCTCTTATGCCCTTGCTCCCATATTTTCATTCTACGACTCCATGCCCACATCTTCTGAGACTTGATTTACTCCAATAAACTTCTCTCTTACATTTTTGGACTTCTCTTTTCACTCCATACTTCCTGTTCATGTTTCCCTGATCCTGGGAATCAGGATCCCTTCTGGCATCAAACATGGTTCTTAGCTTCAATCAATCAACAAATAAAACAAATTTTGGCAGATCTAAAGAGAAATGGCTTATTTAAAATGTATGATTAGAGATAATACCAAGTGTTGGTAAAGATGTTGAACAACTGCAGCTCTCTCTGCAGGGGAGATATTAATTGGTGGAAATATTAACTGGTAAAATCACTTTGGCAAATTGTTTAGAAATATGTTTATGGGCAATGAAGGAGAAACAACACCTAAAATCATGCTGAAAAACTACTATGAAGACACCTCTGTCATTGGCCATTGGTACAGACAACAGAACCTGCAATCCCACCACTTACAACTCAGCTTCCAAAAAACTCTTCACAAAACAAGGGTCATTGCTGCTTCTGTGGCCCAGATGTAGCTACTGCTTCTAACATCATTTCACCAATGGTCCTAGACACTGCCCCATAAAAGACTAGATTACCTAAGCACAATAAGGAGTTTCAGAAGTAACTGAAAGGCAACTATATGTCCCATATTTCTCCTACCACATCTTAAATATATTATGCAATATATCTCATCACAGCCATCTTTCTACCTCAGAAATTTCTTCCTCATAATCTTACGTGTCTTCATAAAATCAATACCTATCTACATACCAGTGGTTCTGAAATTTGTGTTTCTGACTTGGCTATTGTGGGCAGAAGCTTAGGACTTCAAGCAAGTTTCAATGTGGGTTTTTTTTTTTCAGATCAAATATTGCTTTCTATAAAAGAAACAAGAAAAAGTTCCCTGCCCCCCCCCACTCCCATATGGTCATATCCAAGATTTATGGGAGCCCTCTACAGAGGCAAAATACAAAAGGCTTTTCCTCCACAAAATGTCTTGGCCATTCATACAAATATCTAGGGGACATGAATCTCCTTTCAATTACAGAAATCACCTGCACCTCAGTTCTTCCTGGAGACCTCAGTCAGGACTAATCCACTATCTGACTATTTTCCAAAGCTTGATTGAAATAGCTAATATTTGAGAAAGACATTCTGAAGGGTAGACAAATAATTATTCTTCGGATTCTTCAGACTTTATCCTATTAAACTACCTATCCAGAACAATGGTACTCTGACCTCCTAAAGAATTGTTTTTAATTAGGCAAAACTGATTCTAAAATATTAATAATGATAATTACATGAGGAAGTTTTTTTGTTATAATTATTAAATTTATTCCATGCCCTTATGTAAAAGTTCTCATAAAAATTTTTTTCTCAGAATGTCCAGGAATAAAGCTTCTTTCCTATGATAAAATTTATTCTTGTTGCCATAACACAATGAAAATTATGCAACTCATTTATTCTATCTGCCCAGGTTTATACTCAGTTGCATATTAGTGTTCCTTACCAGTTGTGCTGGTGTTTGTAACTCCTGCTTTAACTTTATTTCTTAGTTACTATTTTTAACTTTATCATTTAATCAAAAATATTTACTGAAGTTCTACAATGAGCCAGCACTCTTTTAGGTGTTAAGAATACAACAGGGAGAAATAATAGACTAAAATCCCTGCCGTTGCAGAATTTACATTTTCATGGGGGAAAGACTGAAAACAAATATGTAAGATATATATGAGATGGTGGTGAGTGCTATGGAGAAAAAATAAAGATCGAAAAGGATGGATGAACATACAAGAAATGAACAAATTTAACATGGTAGTCAACTGAAAGATGACAATTGGAAAAAGGACAGTGTGGCCGGAAAGCAAAGAGCAGGAAGTGGAGTGGGAAAAAAAAATAAGGAGGGTCAGATCACATGAAGTCTTTTACCCTGAGATGGAAACCAAGGAGGGTTATGTACAAAAAAAAACGACATGGTAAGACTTGAGTTGTAAATGAACAGGTCTGGCTATCATGTTGAAAACAATCAGTAACATATGGGACGATCAGTAGGCTACAGCAAATCAACATAGCTTGGATAAAATAGAAGGAGTATGATTAAGAGGACAGTTGGATAAAATAAAAAAATAATTAATGAAAAATTTAAGGACAAGGAAGACTTGGAGAGAAGGGAAAATATCAGAGAACCAGAATGGTATGAGATTTCTCTACAACACTGGATGTGAGAAGAAAATGGAGAATTTTGAAGTTTCAAAACTAGAGGAATTTTTTCAAACTAAATCCAACCCAAAAGCAGAATAAAAGATATCTTTAATATGGTAGAATTACCTTGCAACTACCTCTCTTAGAAAATGTGCTTTAGCAAAAGGGATGAGCAAACCTAGAAATTAGAGGACATAGGATTCAAGAAATGATGGAAGAATAGGAAAGAAAACCTATAGCTGGACAGCAGTGTAGCACAACAGGCCCAGAAAGTGACAAGCAGGAGGAAGAAAATCTCTGTCAGGTTCACAAGAAAAATGTAGACTTGACAGAGATGATATGATAAACGATACAATGAAGTACATAGAAAATAAGAATATATATGTAAAAAAATTAGGCAAATAAAAATAAGGCAATTATTTAATGCAACTTTACTACCTTTCTTAGCACAACAAATAGTATTTACACTGTCATAATGACTATTAATTTAACTCAAAGAAATGAAAGAACTACATTAGGAAGATAAGGAAAGGGAGGTGTAAGTCCAAGGAAATTAAACATACAAATCATAAGTTGTCACTATACAACAACTAAAACAAGTCACCAAGTAACACAACAGTAAAAACATTATATAGAAAAGCATGGCAATCACAGGAAGAACTAAAAGCTGTCAACACTGAAAACTGAAACTGGATGGAAGTAAAGGAATATATTGTTTTTCATTATAATTGCTTTTGGTATAATTTTTTTAAAAGCCATGTGAATGGATTAATTTAATAAAAATTAATTTTTTAATTAAAAATAGAAATATCATATGATCCAGTTATTCTACTACTGGGTACTTACCCAAAGAAAATGAAAACACTAATTTGAAAAGATTACGCACCCGTAGGTTTATTGCAACATTTTTTACAGTAACCAAGATATGAAAGCAACCCAAGTGTCCATCCACAGAAGAAAGAACAAAGATGTGGTGTACATACGCATGTGCACGCACACACACACACACACACACACACACACACACATACACGTGCATGCTTTGGAATATTAGTCACAAAAAGGATGTGCTCTTGCCATTTGTGATAATATGGATGGAACTAGAGGATATTATGCTAAGTGAAATAAGTCAAAGAAAGACAAATACCATACAATTTCACTCATATGTGGAATCTAAAAAAAACAAAAGAATAAACAAAAAGCAGAAACAGACTTATGAATACCATAGGGGAGGAAAGTAGGAAATGGGCAAATGGATGAAGGGGGGTGGGAGATACAAGCCCCTAGTTATGGAAAGAATAAACATCATAGGGGATATAGTCAATGGTAATCATCATATGGTGACAGATGGTAGCCACAAGTGTGGTGAGCATGCATAACATAGGGACATATCAAATAACTATGTTGTGCACCTGAAACTAATGTAACATTGTGTGTCAACTATACTTCAACAAAAAATAATGTATTTATATATACACACTCCTACAAATTCCCACAGACACACACACACACACACACACACACACACACACTTCTAGGTATGCTACTTAAGAGGGCTACTAATATAATCGTTGAATCTTGGGGGAGGGAAATACTATTATTTCCCCTATATATATATAGTATAAACTGAACAAATGGGTTTGATTCAGGTTGTCCCCAGGTAGCCACCTCTTCACATGAAAATAATAGGTTTTCTTACACTAAAACCTGTAAGTTATTTTTCATCTCCATATGAATTTCTACCATTACCTAGTATGAAATATTGAAACTGGGAAATTATTACAGAAGTGCTACATAACTTTCCTTATCCAGCAATGTTTAGCGATTTCAGAATGATTTTTGAAAAAGGTATTACACTTAGATCTGCAAATGCAGTTATCTATTGAATGCAAATGCAAATAAAAAAGCCTGTATTCTCCCTTTATTCTATGAAGGCAAACATTCAACAAACCTCTGTAACACATCTTAATATCACCAAAAGCAGACTTGGAAAATTTCTCCTTTCCTATCTAAAATTAATCCCTTCCAAATAGATCCTGTGGGGTTTCACATGGTGGTTTTATAAATGTTAGGACAACACAGGTGAGAGTAACAGGAAATCTTAAACCAACAATAACAAACAGCAACAATAAATTAATTCAAACAATAAGAAAATTTATTAGTTCACATAAGTAAAAATCTAAAGAATGACAAGGGTAGGAGTAAACTAGATACAAATGACTCCACTCTGTTGTCTTGCAGTGCTCTTATGTCTATCCACCTCCCTGTTTTATCCTCAGTGTGGTAGCAAGACTGTGGCATCAGTTCTAATTCTCACATTCAAAGGAAGAAAAGGGGAACATTTCCACAGCTATACCAGAACTAGGAAAAAGCATTCAGATGCCTCATCATCATATTAATCATGTATTTTTGATGCTTTGCCATCTGGCACAATGCTGACCCTGGAGAGTGGTAGCCAATTCCTAAAGATAGCAAAAGACTGCCTTGCCTGCAAGTGTGCCTTTTTATATACAAACCAAACAATCCTGACCCTTACCCTCAATCACCTCTTTTATTGAGCTCTTATACTGAGGGCCTTTATTCCCCTGCCCTAATCATCCCAGTGCCAGTACAGGACAGCTAAGGATAGGCCCCAATGTCCCAGAGCCCATCAAAATTATTCAAACTAGCCAATCCTAAAACGTGTTTCCACTGCCTTGCCTGTTCCTTCATATGGAAACTACAATAAAAGCTCTTCACATTTTCCCCTCATTCCCTCTGCCTGACCAAACGCATGTGGTCCCTCATGGCATTGTGTGACCCCTGCTTTTGGTATCTGTGAAATAAACTATATCTGCAATAATCTGTTGGCCTCGCCACACATGAACAATAAAATCTACATCTTATTAAAGTCATTATTTCTGCCTTAGTTGCTGAAATTAGACCATACGTATACTCCTGAACCAATCACTGGAAAAGAGTATAGAATTACACATAGAAATGAGTTTTCCAAAACTGTATGAAAAAGCACTCCTGAGCACTCTTGAGTATATTTCTGAGGGCAACAAAGAGATATTCGACATCTGTAGGACAATGCACAGTTATCTCAGGGTAACACTATACATCTCATCACATTCTTTTCAATGATGCCATACCTTTGAGAAGCTGGGTTCTTAGCAGTTGCTTTTGTAAAAAACAAACAAAAAGATCAATAAGGTTGAGGTAATGAAGGTGGTGATGTGATATGTGATAATATGTGATAGGTGATAGGTGATAGATGTGATAGATGATAATATGATTCCAGGTTTGGAGAAGTTGTGTTTGGACCTGTTTTTTTCTGCCTAAGAGACATTATAATTAAACTACTTAGATACTGAGGACCCTAGGAACCAAGAGACTTGGGAATATATGACTTAGGCAAATAAGACCCAAGTCTGGGGGTGAAGTAAACTTCCCCTCAGGAGCACAGGCTTCATGGAGTGCATCCAAAGAAAATAGTAGTTCTATCAAGAAAGAAGAAGAAATAAATGTCTATGACAGTGTTCTCCCTATGGAATTACTATTATCTCCCTTCAAATCATCAGGTCCATTTCTTCTGCTAAATTGTTATTAAAAAAAAAAAAAAACACTTTATCCTCAATCTTTTAGGTTGTCCTAAAAACAATATTTTCTATACATATATGTCAAAATTATGTTGGTTATGTTTTATTATATGCCAATTATATGCACTTTACATTACCTCTAGTGTAAACAATAATCCTAAGTACATATTACCACCATTTTACAGCTAAGTAAAAAGAGCCCAATAAGATTAAAATCATTTAGCTAGTAAATGTTGGGCAAGTCTGCCTGGCTCCAAATATGATTTGATGCTTTCACATCTTAATTATTACATTTCTAAAGTATTAGTTCACTTTCTTGTTTCAGGTTTTACCAATTCCTCTGTGAAATGGTCTCCTCCTTTATCCTGTGACCCCCCCCCAAACTCTTCTGATTCTCCCTCTAAGCCTGTTTTATATTTTCACCTTATGTTCTATTTAAAATACCTTCTTTACCTATTTCTATGGTCTTCTTTCTACTCCAGTCCCAAATTAAGATTTTCCTTAAAATTAAAAACTCTTTTTTTCTTGGCACTTCCCATGTCATTTCTGTGTATTTAATTCTCAAATATCTAACTTTTGTCCTACTATCTTCCATACTTCTAACTGAACATTTGCATTTAGATGTCTAAACTGATCCCATCATTCTCCTTCCAAAATCAGCACTTGTCCCCAGTCTCCCTTTTAATAGTCATGTTTGCCCATGACAGTGAATCTTGAAACCTCAAAACTAGAATTGATATTCACTTGTTTTTGCCCTTCACAAGTTCATCCTCATTATGAATCCATCAAGTCTCCCATTAGAATCAACTTTTTTCCTTTATTCTTCTATAGTTTTTATAATAATTTTATTGTTAAATCATCATGAATTATGGATGATTTATAAATGATTAAATATTTCCTCTATTTTCTCACTTATTAAAAGAAAAAAAGCTAATGCTTGCTCCCTACTTCCAGGGTTCTTGACAATAGGATATAACGGTGTCATGACTCTCAAAATAGGTAATAACCCTATTGGCATGAACTATATGAAGCACAGTTTAATTTCCTTTTTTTTTTTTTTTTAAGATTTTATTTATTTACTCATGAGAGATGCAGAGAGAGAGGCAGAGACACAGGCAGAGGGAGAAGCAGGCTCCCTGCAGGGAACTGGATGCAGGACTCCCATTCCAGGTTCCCAGGATCACGACCTGAGCCAAAGGCAGATACTCAACTACTGAGCCACCCAGGTGCCCCAGCACAGTTTAATTATGCTGAGTGAAATAAGTCAATCGGAGAAGGACAAACATTACGTGTTCTCGTTCATTTGGGGAATATAAATAATAGTGAAAGGGAATAAAAGGGAAGGGAGAAGAAATGGGTAGGAAATATCAGAAAGGGAGACAGAACATAAAGACTCCTAACTCTGGGAAATGAACTAGGGGTGGTGGAAGGGAAGGAGGGCGGGGGGTGGGGGTAAATGGGTGATGGGCACTGAGGGGGGCACTTGACGGGATGAGCACTGGGTGTTATTCTGTATGTTGGTAAATTGAAAACCAATAAAAAATAAATTTATTTTAAAAAAAAGAAAGTGAACTTTTCATTTAGATATAGAGGTACACAGATACACAAATATAGAGATAGAGATGGTATTCAATTATATCTATAGAAAGAATGACAATTAATTTAAAATAGTTCCCTTTTCTCTTTCAAAGACCTACAAATTAGGTCTTTGAATTATTACATTCTAGTATTGTTCTCTGCTTCCCTCCCCCATATTATTTTAATAAATATCACTGCAATGTTTGAAGTATGATTTTAAATCATTTATAGAAAAAGTGAGTCTATGTCTGTTTAAATTGATGCTATCTTTTGTCAGACTGGTTTTCTGCAGATTTCCATTTTTGAACTGTTAGCATTTTAACATTCTCCCACTGGATTACTGCCTTACAAAAATGTAAATTTGCTTTTTTTTTTTTTTTTTTTTTTTTTTGGAAATTTGCTTTCTTATCTCTCAGTTATTACTCATTAGGAGAATAGATGCTACATGTGGTACTAGAAATTAGAATAGATGGTTGCTTTTTAAAAACCTCCCACAATTCTTCTCATTCTGGTTATGGCTAAGTAGTATCTCCCTCAACTCTATCATTAACCAGGGGTACAAAATTTGGTAATACACAACTTCAAAGGGCCTAGGCTTCTTAATTTAAAAATGAGAGCACTTAAAAAAAAAAAAATGAGAGCACTTTTTAATGCTAACAACATTTGTGGAATGAAGGTGCTGGAGGAGAGCTCTTTTTCAAGCTCTAAAAGAGCCTAAAATTAAGTGAAAAAAATTTAATGTCACTTTATTAATGATACATAATCAATAATTTAAAATACTAATATAAAGAGATAATATATTGAAAAAACCAGGTATCATCACAGACTTGCCCTTTAATACTATCTGTGCCTTTTAAATGCCTTCACAATTCTGACTTCCAAAACTAAAATGGTTCTTTTAGGATTCTTCTGTGCTGATCAGGAAATTACATTTTGGCATTTTCAAAGCAGAAAGAGAATGGACTTTGAGGTCAAAAAGATCATGTTTTTAATCCTATCCTTTCCATTTTAAAAGGTGCTAATTAATTAGCCTCTATGAACCTCACTTTCTTTACATATAAAAATGAGAGTAATAGCTACTTTCAAGGGTTTTTGTAATTACGTAAAAAACAAACAAAAAACTCATGACCATAGGAAGGCACCGAGCTCCTCTAGGTACTCAGTAGGCATGTCATAAGCATACTATGCATGAATAGATTACTGGCACAAAATGTGAAATGAGGTTATGACATAAAGCTTTTGTAAATGCCACAAAAGAGCATAAAGCCAAAGTTACACAATTCACCTTTGTCCATTTTTATCTATGCACTGCCATTAGTCAATAATTTGCTGAGTGCCTTGTGTGTGCAAGGCTAGGTGTTAGGTGCTAAAAATCCAAAGATACAGATTGCTGACCTTAAAAGAAGAAAAAAGTGGTTGTAGGAACAAACGCATGAAAATAAAATTATAAGACAATGTAAGAAACTCTTATTCTAGCGACTTCATTACATTGTCCAGATACTTTGGTCTTATGTTGTCATATTTCTATTCAAAAATCACCTAATTTATGTATAGATTATGCAGACTGTTGGCTTTCAAATTGGGGTTCTAAATCAGTATTACCCTAGGGAGCTACAAAACAGATGAGCAGATGGGAATCTGTTTCCTCACTCCTCACTCCCACCCAGTGCAAGCAAAGTAGTCCTAACTTTATCATTTTTACCTAAGAGGGTCAATATAATAGTTTATTGTCAGAATAGGTTGTCTAGAGAAAACAAATATAGCTTGAAAGGCACAGATAAGAATGATTCAATAAAACAGGGTACTTAAGTTAAAATATCATTTACTCATACACATTTAATCTTCAAATTTTAGCAAGAATATGATGAGTTCTCTGCAAAGAGACAAGTAACATTTTCTCTTAGACCTGTAGAATGAATGAAAAGAAACAACCATTCAAGAATTCAAGGAACAGGGATCCCTGGGTGGCGCAGCGGTTTGGCGCCTGCCTTTGGCCCAGGGCGCGATCCTGGAGACCGGGAAAGAATCCCACATCGGGCTCCCAGTGCATGGAGCCTGCTTCTCTCTCTGCTTATGTCTCTGCCTCTCTCTCTCTCTCTCTCTCTCTCTCTCTGTGACTATCATAAATAAATAAAAATTAAAAAAAAAAGAATTCAAGGAACAGCATTCCAGATTAAAAGAATAATCAGTGCAGAAGCTCTCAGTCAATAAAAGGTAGAAAATAGTTTCAAGAAAGAGAAAAGGCAGCCAGTCTGGATAAAGCACTTAGAACAATGGGAATGTGAGACAAAACAATTTTGGAGAATGAGGTAGGTTTGACATCAGGCAGGGCCTTGCCAGTCACTGTAAAGAGTTGTTTTTTTTTTCCAAAAAAAAAAAGAGTTGGCTTTTTTTCTACAAGCAGTAGAAAAAAACTTTTTTTTTCTACAAGCAGTAGAAAAAAACTTTTTTTTTCTACAAGTTATTTTTTTCTACAATGAGAAGTCACTGAAAGACATGAACAGGGAAGTCTTTTCAAAAATTATTGTGACTTCTAAATGATAACGGATTAGAAAGGTGCAGGAGGAGAGAAAAGAAAAAAGGTTGGAGTGCTGATAAGTTAAAGGGGGAGAGCATGGCATCTTGGATTAGAGTGATAGTAATGGAGCTGCAGAGACACACATATATTTTGAAGGTAGAATCTTTACCAATTTGCCAATGGATTGGATATGGTAGGTCAGGTAAGGGAGAAATCAAAGAGGATTCATCTAATTTTGTGAACAATGGGTAGCGTGTCATTTACTGAGATGGTGAAGACTAGAGGGGAGACAAGTATAGGGGGGAAAAAATCAAGAGTTCTGTTTTGGACATACCAAGTATGAAATGCCCATTTGACAATCCAATAAATCAAGTAGATAGCTAGATATTATGATAATAACAGCTAAAAATTAGTAAGCACTTTTTCTACATATGATGTACTATTGTGTTTTCCATGTATCATTTACTATATGTATATAATTTAACCCTCAACTACTAATATTATCCTTATATTAAAATAAGGATTTATTTCATAAATAAGAAACATCGATAGAAAAATAAGTAACTGGTTGATCAAACTGGTAAATGGTGCAGCTGAAAACCAAGCCCAGATGGCCAGGCTCCAGGATCCATCATCTTAACTTCTACCTTCTGTGGCATACAGGATCCAGAGGCCCAGGAGAGTAGGTCCTATTGTAAACAGACATTTATGAATTCTTTACTAATATATAAACTTTTTCATTCATTCAACATGTATTTATTAAACACCTGCTATGTATCAAGCTCTGTTCTAATGAATAAAACAGATGTTCAGATCAGATATTCAGATCAGGAGGCTCCTAATACATCAAGTGATGACGTGTGGTATGAAGAAAACTAAAATTGTGTAAGGAATGTAGGAGTGCCGCAAGGTAGAGTGAGTGTTATTTTATATAGCATAGCCAGAGATGGGTTCTCTGAAAAGGTGACATTTGGACAGAGACATAAAGAAAGTGTAGGTATGAGCTGTGCGCATATCTGATAGATAGAAATGTCACACACAGGGAAAACAGTAAATACAAGGCTCTAGGGCAGAATTTAATGAAGAACACAGAGATTTAGACTGGACCCTGTGAGTGAGCCTGTTCTCTTAAGCCAAAATGACCTAAAGCATGTTGAGCCAAACTTGAGAAAAAGCTGCTTCCTCACACTGTTTGACCCCATGTTCCTCCAAAGAGAGAAAATGCCAATCCAGAGTTCAGAGTCTATAACCCATGTATAGATGTAAAGGAACAAGGGAGAGTTAGAAAGCATTCTCCACGGTGCCTCTCCATGGCTGATGGGGCAGGTGTTGGAAAAGGAACTGAGAGTGCAGTTTCCAAAAAGGAGTTACTTCCAGGCCTGTGGGAGAAGAACAGCATCTGAAAAGAGAAAAATAAATGGCCACAGATAATTTGAACAAACTCATGCTTAATTATTTCTGGAAAGAAAAAAACAAGAGAATCCATGCCCATCTGCGTTCTGTTTTTAATCCTTTTGAAAGTTCTACTTTCTAGTACTATGATCTGATGAGGGCCCTTAAACTTGTTCTATCCCTAACAGCTTTCCTCCTTAAGGGGGAAATATGTACACAGTTTGGGGACATGCGGAGGTACAAGAATAGAAAAGAGCCATAGGTTCCCCCTAGAGGTGTGTTTGCCCCAGTTTGCCTAACCAGTTTTCTGCCTTATTCTATTATGACTCACTATCTACCTTAAAAATATTCTTAGAACTAGAAATATGCCAACTCTTTCTGCTCTTTTCCCTTCCCACCTGACCAAGATTAAACTTTCCCCTACAACCCATGCCTTGCTCACTTCAAGATTTGCTGGCAAACTTCTTGGATGCCAACTGCCTACCTGCCTGTACATGTAAGATTATTGATCTTGAATTATCTCTCACTGCACATTCTCACTGATCACTGTGTTAGACTCTTCAGAAACAGACATTTGTCTACTTATTGCCAGAGATTTCAGATATCATTTTTGCCTCATAGGCTGGATTTCCTCCCAGCACCTGCAACTCTTTTTGTACCCCAAACACATGCTCCACTCCAAATGCTGGATCTAATTTCAGATTTCTGTCCTTCCTATACAGCACCATCCTGTTGCAGTAGATGAGCAATAACTGACTATACCCTAATCTGCATCTACATCTATTCTTGGAACTGATTTGAATACATTATTTACCATTAATGAAAACAATAAAGCAACTATGGCTTTAAACCATGAGATCCTGGAAAGCAACGTTTTGTCTTAATTGCCTTTGATCCCCAGGACCTAACCCACCATCTGGCATATAGTAGATGCTCAGTAAACATTTCTGGACGAACAGAATGACACATTCAGGCATTTACAACCTAAGCTAAATGCCATAGGAATAACAGCACAGTCCTGACTACCTGACTTTATTTTGAAGTGGTTAATGTTACCAGGAATTTTTCTAAATTTTCATCAATCAAGTAGCCTTTTGCTACTGCCCTTTCTAAAGGAGAAGCAAGAGTGGTCAACCTATAATTTAGAGGTTCAAGGACTGTCACTAATGTCCTTTGAGGATATGTCATGAATCATGAGGTGTAAGAAACTAAAAGTGGACCCTGGAATAACAAAATCACTTTCTTTCTAAGGAAAATGGAGGATTTGTCTAGTGTGATAACACCTTCATGATGTCTCACAGGCATGTGAATGCTCATTTCTCTATGCCAGTGGTTTTCTTAGAAGAATAAAATAGGTCAATAAAAAAAAAAATAGGTCAATAAAAGAGTTCTGTCCACTTGGTAATAAGTTACTTTGAATTCCATATGGATGTTTGCATTTAAAATGTAATGGTTTTATTTTTTGTTAGATTTTATTTATTTATTTGTGTGTGAGAGAGAGAGAGAAAGAGGAGGGAGGCAGGGAAGGGGAGAGAGAGAAAATGTGCATGATTGGGGTAGGGGCAGAGGGAGAGAGAAAAGCGGACTCCATGCTGAGCAGGGAGGTGGAACAGGGCTGATTCTACCCTGGGATCATGAATCAAGCCAAAGGCAGACACTTAACCAACTGAACCACCCAGGCACCCCTAAAATGTAATGATTCTAAATGACAATTACTAGGATTAACGTGAGTACCTGGTAACAAAGTAGTCAGATAAATTTTTTTTCAGATAAAATTAAAATGACTTACAGATATATATTACAAGTCATAGGGAAAAAATCTTATTTAAAACTGGCAAAAAATGGTAAAAATGCATCTACCAAAGAATTATCATAGGCTTAAAACATCATATTGTCTATATGAGTATGATATCAACTACCAATGTTTAAAAATCATTAAAAGAATGAGGTGCTATGGTTTTTTTTATAGAAGACAGCTGGTTTACCTGGGTTTCTTTTACTCCATTTATTCATCAATCATTACTGAGGGTCAGCTAGGAAAGAGGCACTCTGCTAACCACCAGTAATATAGAGAGGAGAGGGACAGTGCCCCTAAGTTCAGGAGTTTTCATTCTAGTTAAGTAAAGAATTTCATGAAACAATTGTATTGTTTCATATTTTGTATGAAATATGTTTGATATTTTGTATTATCTCATATTTTAGTAAATTAACCAAGCTGACCAGCTAGTCTGGTGTCAGATAGACACAATCAATTTGCTTATTCAAAACTTTGTTATACAACATAGAGAATATCTTTATAGCTTTTTTTCTCCTCCTTTTTAGTCCTGCTGCTTAATATTTTGTTATTTTACTACTTAGCAACATGCTTATGGGAGAATGGATGGTAAAAAACAAAAGTTGTCAATTCTTCAAATAACTGATTAGGAGAAAAAAACTTACATATTTAACTGATAAATATATACATTTGTTTTTGTATATACCTAAGAAGAAGATATAGCCCAAAATACACATGAAGAAAAGATAAAAACCAATAATCCCCAGAAGATATTCAGCCTCATTAATAGTAAAAGAGATATAAATTTAAATATTAAGATGCCATGCTACACCCATTGTACTGACATTTTTCAAGACTGATAATGTACAGATGGTGAGAATGTAGCAAAAACAGGAGACTCTTATATACTATTCTGGCAGCAAGCAATTAAGATAATGTATCAGGAAGGGATTTTGGCAGTATTTATAAAAATGTTAAATGCATGTACCTTTCACTCAGTAATTGAACTCTGAGAGATCTACACTTAGAAATATTTACACCAGCTCTCAGAGTAGGAAGATGTTCATTTAAGCTTTGTTTCTAATGCAAAACTAGAAACAGTCTGAATTATAATAAAAAAAAAGAAATGACAAAATAAATTTTGCACATATAATACTATGGAGTCATTTTAAAGAATGAGGCTCACATAGCTTTGAGTAAACAGAAAACTGGTTGCAAATGATGTACAGTATGATTCCATTTCTGTGATAAAAAGAAACTAACAAGCTTATATTTATGCTTAGAAGTCTAGAAGGATATTTATAGACTATTAAGGTAGACTCCATTTGAAGAATGAGACTGTGGCATGATAGAAAAGGAACAGGCCCATCTGCATTGTTTCATTTTTACAAATGATGAAAATGATGAAAAAGTAATGCTATTACTTTAAACTTTTTTAAACATGCTAACCATTCTTTTCTTCTCCTCTACCAGCAGAGGAAGAAAAAATGTTGTTCATTTGGTAAGAAGCTGAAACCACACACTGAAAAGTACTGGCCACAATCCTCAGGTTCTATGTCTCTGCACTGAATACATGTAAAGTCTCTAGCCTAAGATGCCAAGCTCTGAGTGAGAATCAAAGCAAAGAGAGAGCACACGATGAGAGGATCACTGGATGTTATATTTTATGTTGGCAAACTGAATTTAAATAAACTTTAAAAAAATAGAGATTTTTACCTGTGAATGGGTTGTTGTTCCTTTTGCACTTTGGGGGAGTTTTATGCCATCTCTCAACCTGATCACTACAAGTTGACTAACAACACTGCCACAAACTTCCATGGAGGGAAGAGGGGTAAAGAGACAACAGCAGACAGGCAGGAAGGAAAATAGAGAGAAAAGAACATCTGAAAACATCCTGAAATTGCGGTATCCTATATAAGTAAAGCACTAATTTATTTATAAATGCTGGGCTATATTTAACCATGAGAATGAAAAAATGAACAGCCCATTAACTTAAAATTGTGTGATTAGAATCCATTTCCATATAGGAGTAAATGTACAAATAATAACAGTCTTTAAATCCCCATTATTTTTCCTTTCTTCTAATATTTTAAGCTTTCCTACAGAATTGAGCTATACATTCATACAAACAAATCTCTGTTGTACAGAAATCTATAGGAAACATCTGTCCTTTGAACCTTAACATTTACTTTAACCTAATTAAGAATTCATTTCCTCTCATTACATTGCAGATATCTTTTTTCAATCCTAACCAATTTGTGGTATGGTATTCATTTCTTGACCTGCATTTATCTTGGTATTTTTACTGAGAAACAAGTGATTTTTTGTTGTTTTTTTTTTAAAGATTTATTCATATATTTATTCATGATAGACACACAGAGAGAGAGAGGCAGAGACACGGGAGGAGGAAGAAGCAGGCTCCATGCCGGGAGCCCAATGTGGGACTCGATCCCAGGACTCCAGGATCGCGCCCTGGGCCAAAGGCAGGCGCTAAACAGCTGAGCCACCCAGGGATCCCCGAAACAAGTGTTTTTGAAGAAATCTCTAGAAATCAAAAAGACTGGAGTTCAAATCTTGACAGGGTATTTTCTAGTTGCATATTTCGAACAATAAATGTATTCAAGCCTCAGTTTCCTTGATTATTATTACATAGTTTAGAGTAGTGGCTACGTTATCCAGTTGCTGTATAGATTCCCTGAGAATATGGAGGTAAAGGGCCTGGCACACAGTAAATGTTTCCTAAGGTGTTAGTGTAACTATGCTCCTCAACTACATAATTAATTGTTCATTTGCTCACATAGGTATATTATACTGGTTAGTCTTCATCTTAAGTAAAAAATGCAAAACATACCACACTGCAGAAGAGCTGTTTAAAAAAAGAAAGAAAGAAAAGAAAACTTTAGCTAATTGTTTGAATGCTTTAAAATACCAAAAAAAAAAAATATGCCTGAAAATACTTGCTTCTAAAAGTTTAAATGTTGGCAAGAGACACATAAATGAATTGTTGTCACTGAAGGGGCAATAATATACCTCCCCTCTCATTCTGACTGATGTACTATGATCCAGGCTTCGGAGATAGCCACTCCTTCCTAGCAGGTCCCCAAATCTGTTTTCAGTGGATCTAGACAAGAAAGAAGGAAAGAAGAAAAGAAAGAAAAGAAAGAAGAAAAGAAAGAAAGAAAGAAAGAAAGAAAGAAAGAAAGAAAGAAAGAAAGAAAGAAAGAAAGAAAGAAAAGAAAGAAAGAAAGAAAGAAAGAAAGAAAGAAAGAAAGAAAGAAAGAAAGAAAGAAAGAAAAGAAAGAAAAGAGAAAGAAAAAAAGAAAGAAAGAAAGAAAAGAGAAAGAAAAAGAAAGAAAGAAAGAAAGAAAGAAAGAAAGAAAGAAAGAAAGAAAGAGAAAGAAAGAAAGAGAGAGAAGAAAGAAAGAAAGGCAAATGTAAACAAAATTAGATGACAGGGTTAATTTCCATTTTCCAATCCTGGAAATAGTCAGCTGCCTTGTTCACATTCTCCACAGGCAGCTATGTCCTCAAGAGCGGAAGAGAAATTTAGAATTTCCCTCCAGCAACTGGCCCTGCTGAACCCCTGACGATCCGCTGTTTCATTGTTCTTGAGGTATGGAATAAAATGTTATACTCTATGAGGGGAGCCACAGCCAAAAGCTTCATCACCCAATTTGATGTTACCAAAGACTCGCTAAGTGGGACACAAAAGATCCCAGCAACTTTATCCTTATGAAGTATGCTTGAGGAATTTATACACAAAGGTAGTACCGATTTGTGGAATCCTACTTTTAAGATTATAACAAAATTGCATTTGTGAAGTATTTTATTTTAGGCCACTAGATAGTTTTGTCTAAAAGCAGCCAACTGGGGCGCCTGGGTGGCTCAGCGGTTAAGCATCTGCTTTCAACTCAGGTCATGATTCCCCTCCCATCCCCTCCCCCAGGTCCTGGGATTGAGTCCTGCATCAGGCTCTCAGGAGGGAGCCTGCTTCTCTCTCTGCCTATGTCTCTGCCTTTCTCCTTCTGTCTCTCATGAATAAATAAGTAAAATCTTTATAAATAAATACATAAATAAATGCAACCAATTGTAAGATCTTAAGATAAGCAAATTTACAAAAGTTCTTCCTTTAGCATCTCAAAAAAGTCCTGTTTCTTTTTCAAATTCCATAAATTGACAGCCACATTATTATGTTAAATGATATCAACCTTAATAATGTTTTTGTTAACTGTAAGATTATTATTCTACGTTTTACTTTCTGCCTGAGAGCAACATGAGTGACCAGTATAACAAATCTGTGTCCAGAAAAGTTTAACATCTTCTAAGATTTTCTTGGATACTCTATAATAATTATTTTAAGAATAGTAACAGTGGCAAACATTTATTCTGAAATTATTAAATGTCAAACACTATTATAAGTGCTTTATATAAATTAGATTATCTAATCTTCATAACAACCCTACCAAGTAGGTACTATTATCATTCCCATTTTGCAAAGGAGGGAACTAAGACACAGAGAAGTTTAGTAACTTTTCATAGTTACCCAGCTGGTAACTGGGAAAGCCTGAATTCAAACCCCAGGAGCCTAACTCAAGTCCATACCCCTAAATTCTAGGTCATGCTACCTCACTATTCACGAATAAGTTAGTTGAACATATGACCAGGCCAGGGTCTGATGAAGGTGAGCACTATAGCATTGGTGTTTGTTATATCATAAACTGTGCTAACCTCCACTTCCACACAACTCATCCCCAAAAATGAGCAGAGAAGAAAATAAAAGCCCATTTCAAATATGTCTATTTAAAAACTCTAACGTTTTCAGAATAGTATATGGTGTTGCCATTTTGATTCACATATCTATCTCCTAAAAATACAGCAGTCAGACACACATTCCTTTTTAAAAATTACTCTTTCATTAAAATCCAAGATATGACACTTTACCCAGTATGTTCTGAAACCATAAAAATAGCATTAATATTTAAGATCAATTATTCTGATTCACCTTAATGCTTATAAGACTTCAGGTTCAACATACACCCTTCTCAACATTTCAGAGAATCTCCAAATCCTTGGAATCTTCTAAATCAGAGTTTGCTGACTTGTACACCTACAGACTCCAAGCAGGTACGTTTAATATATAAATTCTGTGAAATATAATATAATCAGGAGTGGGGAATCAACTGGAGAAGGCACATCCTATTTCAGAACATTCAAAGTCAATTTTTTAAAATATTGCACCAATTTCATAAAATATGACTGAGACTATATTCTGCTCTAAATGGACTAGTACAGCAATGTGCCTCTAGACCTGCCCAATCTTCCAATACATCTGAAATGATGTACTTTTTCACTATAATCACTTGTTTATTAGCTATTAATTCCCCAGAGAGGAAGTTTCTTGGAGGTAGGGACACAGTCAGTCTCTTTTACCCTTACATTCATTCAGTCATTCAAAATGTAGTTTTTGAGCTCTTACTAAATACTATCATTTTAGAAGCTGGGGACCTAGCAGTAAACAAAGCAGAAATATTCTCTGTACTCATGCCCCACTGATCTTATTTTAGTGGAGAGATAGAGAATAAATAAATAAAATTAGACTATGTTCAATAATGATAATAAATACAGAATATAAAGCAGATGGGCAGAAGATTGTGTGGAGGGAGTGAGGGTTGTTATTTTATAAACAGTAACAGAGAAGATCCCTCCAAGAATGTAATATTTGATTAAAGATATGAAAGAAATGGTGAGTATACATGTATAAATCCGGAAAAGAGTTTTCTAAACAAGAGGAACAATGGGCACATATATTTCAAGCAGGAAAGTGTTTTGCCTGATTGAGAAACAGCAAAGAGGCCAACCTGGCTGAAGTGGACGAAGCAAGGGGGAAGAATGGGAACACATACAGAAAGGTAAGAGGAAGGGGCGCCATTCACATAGGGCATGATGACTTTGGTTTCTTCTCTGAATGAGATGGGAAGCCACTGGGGAAGATACATGATCTGGCTCATTTTTTAACAATATCACTCTGGCTAATATGCTGAGAAGGAAGGTAAAGGTAGACAAAGGGAGACCAATTAGTTACAAGGGCATTGCCATAATGAAATGCAAAAAAAAAAAAAAAAAGGTGGTGGAAGTGACCAGGGTGCTAACAGACAAAATAGCAAAAAAAAAACATGAAATTCTGAATATATTTTAAAGGTGGGACCAATGGGGTTCACTGATGAATTGGATATGGGATGTGAAAAATGGAGAGAAATCAAGAATTCTGACCTGAGAAACTGGAATAAGGAAGTTGTGAATTTACTGAGATGGAGAAGACTATGGGAGGAATAGGTTTGGGTTGGGGGAAAGGAAGAATCAGGAGTTTAATGCTATACAAAATTCGCAACGTCTATTAGGTATCCAAGTGGGGGTATCTAGAAGCAACTGAATACTCATGACCCTGAACTTCAGGGAAAAGGTCTAAACTGCAGATATAAATTTAAGATTGGCCAGAGTATAGGTGGTATTCAAAAACAGGACAGGATAGAATTACCAAGGGCATTATTGTTGAAGGAGAACAGGTCCAAAGACTCAGAACTTAGAAAGGTTTAGATGTCTGGGAGATAAGGAGAAACCAGCAGATGAAACTGAGAGAATCATGGTAAGTGTAGTACCATGGAGATGCACCACCCAAATTTCCCTTCAGGGAAAGACTTGTTTCCCAGCTTAAGGAAGTATGAGCAGCAGACAGCCACAGCTATCAACTACTTTAAGATTAGCATTACTAGAGGCACCCGGGTGGGTCAGTGGTTGAGCATCTGCCTTGGACTCAGGTTGTAATCCTGGGATCAAGTCCCACATTAAGCTCCCCTCAGGGAGCCTGCTTCTCCCTCTGCCTATGTCTCTGCCTCTCTCTCTGTAGCTCTCATGAATAAATAAATAAATAACCTTTTAAAAAAAAAAAATAGATTAGCATTAGCAGCAGAGACCACCTTGGCAAAAAACATGCTCTTCTCTGACAAACTCACTTAAGAAAACAATATTTTTTATATTGGAAGCCTATTCTGGCAATTTTTAGTTAAATAGTCCTATATTTAGTAACACTGGAGGAACCCTCATATGAAAAGATTTAAATGAAACCCCATAATCTTATTCAGCTTTCTTCCTTTTCTGAATTGCAGTATCTTTAAACAGCTCTTTAATTCCAGTAAGTTTTACATTTTATACTTAATTAGTAACTGTAAGTATTTCCCTAAATATTTGGGAGGTTTTATCACTGCCTTGGTCATGCAATTATAGCAATAGAAGCAAAAATACAGATAGGAACAACTTCAAACGGCTTATTTTACCCAATTATAACTATTTGCTAATTTTCTGTATTTCCAATAGACAGTTTTTGTATCCACAGTATCTAAGCATATGCTAGTTCTTGGTGTGTACTCAGTAAATAAACCCCTGAAAAATGAATTGATTAGTGTGTCCTCACAAAGCTATTGAAAAGAAAAAAAAAAAAAACTATTTTAATTTTACTTTTTCTTTTTTTATAATAAAATGCCAATAAAGAATGAAGTAGCAGGAAAATAAAGGAAGAGAGGCAGGAAGCATCTATATTATACATAATTAATTAATGGCTGATTGTAAGATTATTTCTTTCACAGTTCATCATTTACATAAAAGCCTAAAGTGCAGCATGGTCAAATAATTTGTGTAACAGAGCACAGATTTATCACCAGTATATGCACCATCCACCAGAGTTCAACCACAATTATTGGAACATTTCATTCACTTTTGAAAAGTTGTGTTTCACATCTATAACTTCAAACATTTATATATTAATTGAAGTTACGTATTTCTAATTGATCTTTTCAACTCTTCAAATATTTTATAATTTAAAATTCATTAGTTACCATGGAAACAATATCACTAAATAAGAGCAACCCTTCATGATATCCACAAATGAAATATTAAATCAATTAATAAAATGGCTGTGCAATTTATAATAGTTACTTAGAATGAGTTACCTGATCTAATGTGAAACACAGAATGCAGGGAGAGGGTGGGGCCACTGATTAGGGTTTTTTCTCCTGAAATCTCAGATAAGTTCAATCATCACACCTTTATAATATGTAAACTTATTAAAAAATATATATATATATATATAAACTTATTTCAGGTACATCTTGCCAAATAAATCATCTCAGAAATGGTTCATAGTTTTAGTTAACCTCAGAAAAAAAAAAGGGAAATGAAATTAAGCAATCCACAGATTATGCACTGCTCCTCCATTCTAGGATCTTTGCCTCCTTCTAACTGTGCCTTACACTAAAGTGCTGATTTCTCCATCTGGTGATTCCTTTGCAGATGCATCTGACTCAGCTCAGGAGAAGCCACAAGGTGGACAACTACTCAGGTGATGAGACTTTAGGGCACCAGGATGATCTCTGTATAAAAATACTGTCTCTCACCCCGTGGTCTCTTGTACATGAAATTCTACCATTTATTTCCATTTCTTAAGCACCATCTTCCCTAGAGCACCCCTCTTAAACTGCAATCTGAATTGCCAAAATTTGAGACCAGAACACATCACAGAGATCCTATTTTATAAATGTGGAAACCTGAACCCCAGTACCAAACATCAAGTAAAGAGCAGAACTAAATGAGAATCCCTGTCTCCTAGCACAATAATAACCTGAGAGCCTGGAAAAGGGGTGTGCAGAGAGGAAAAATGGGTAAAGGTAGTTTATTTGGGATGTGATTCCAGTGAATAGGGGTGAGGAACCAGGGGGAGTAAAACGGAAAGAAAAGAAAGCCAATACAACAATCCTTAGTGAATGGTTTGATGTGGACTACTACACAACAGTGAAAAAGAACCAGCCACTTAAATCTACAAGATAGATGAACCCCACTGGCATAAGATTGCATGTAAGAAGTCAGACCCAGGTCAGGATATATAGTATGAATCTATTTTAAATTCAAAAACAGAGGTCAGGGATGCCTGAGTGGCTCAGCGGTTGAGCATCTGCCTTTGGTGCAGGGCGTGATCCTGGGATCCAGGATCGAATCCCACATCGGGCTCCCTGCATGGAGCCTGCTTCTCTCTCTGCCTATGTCTCTTCCTCTCTCTGTGTCTCTTGTGAAGAAATAAATAAAAAATCTTTAAAAAACAAAAACAAAAACAGAGGTCACACAAGCTAACCTTCTGAGGTGCTCAAAATAATTCTATATCTTGAACTTGGTGATGGCTACATGAAAAAAATATATCTATTTTATATTTCATGTACATTACATATACATGTAAACACTCATAAGGCTATATGCATAAGATTTGTGAAGTTTTATGTAAGTTATGCTTCAACTGTTTGCCTTTTTTTTTTTAAAAAAAGAATTGAGTTGACAAACACTGTAGGCAACAGCTGTCTTCAGGAACTTTCACGGTGTTATTTAGAGTGAACCTTAAAAATGCTTATCTGAGGAATGAGAGGGAGAAACATTTAACCATATGTCCCAGTGCCTATTGATTGAAGTTTCCCTGATGCGACATTAATTTTCCCACACCTGCATGTGTGTCAAGTGGCACCCCCAATTGTCCATTCTGTGGACTCAGAAAAGCCACAAGCCAGAAAGGAAGAGACAGATAGCTCATTTTTTAGATGAAACAACAGAAAAGAGATAGGAGTCTGCTAGCAACTGTTCTCCCATGACTGTGGCTGGAATCAGAGGTAAAGCTGAGAAAGATATGAACAATGATCAAGATATGTCTGATCCACATAGACTTCCCACACATGCCAGGGACATGGTACTATAGGTGAAGCATAAATGTCAAATCCTAGTGGGTATGAAGGGGCAACCTTAGTAGAAAAAATGGACAAAAGATAAGGAAACATGATTATATCTCAAATAAAATATATCCCACTTGGTCTTGCGATGCTTTAAATTCATTGATCCCCATATGGAAAAAGATTGCCTATGAATGGGAAATAAGAGAAGGGTGGAAAGCATTGTGCTACATTATCCACAGCCTTCCCTTTTCACAAGGAACTAATGGGTCCAAAAATAGAATGAGATCAACATCAGTGGAGATAAACTGACCAATGAGGAGATGCCTTTAATGATAGAAGAAGAGAGCTGAGAGTTTTAGATTAATGTCAAGATTTCCCAATAATCAAATACCCTGCAGTGCAAGCACTGAACTTCATTAACTACTTATGAAAGTTCCCTTTGCAACAAATAACTTTGAGAATTTTATAACCTTCTTTAGAGTAGGGGGAAGGACTGAGAAATGTGTTCCTTAGCAATAAAATTAAGTACATTTATATAAATTAGTCTCTCAAAGGGATCCCAATTAAATCACTGTCTTGACTCTACAGCCAAATTCAGCTGCTGGAATAACACCTTAAATCAGCTACCGCTGAACTTAGCCTTAGCAGAGAAAGTAACAGAGGCTGTCAATCACACGAACAGATCTTATGGATACTGCTGTTGCCTGACTATAACCAACTACCATTCACCCTCTACTTTCTGTCAGGTAGCCCTTCCACAAACAGCACACATGACTCAGTCCTGATATGACTCTTATGTAGCTTAACCAAAGAGAACATTCCATTTTCCTAGGCCATATTATTAATATTAAAAGAGTGTTATATAACTATGGTACACAGCATCTTTTCTTCTTTGGAATATTTTTCTGGGTGATTATAAAGCCACAAACTGTGGCCATCATCTTGTTTAAAGCCTGAGAATATACCATAAACATAGAGGAAAAGAGAGTGAATGTGAATATGGGTTGAGGCAACTGTGAAGCCCAAAATACCTCTGGACTTGTAAAGATGGGCCAACAAATTTCTATGTTATTTCAAATGGCTTGATCTGTGTTTCATGTTGCTGCTAATTCATTTATTTTGCTTTGTTTTGTTTCTATTTTTAATAACTTTGACCCCTCACTAAATAAAAACTGGATGAGCCAATACCAATTGCCTCACTGAAATACAAGCAGGGTACTCTGGCATTTCCATTTCTCAACTGAGGTTCTTTATCATTTTCCATAATTTTTGGAGCAATATGGGATATTTCCAAATTAATTAGAATAAAATATATTTCTTTTCAGATATAGTGACTTGCTTGCCTATTCTTATTTTGTGCAAATATTGTTATAAATTTCAGCTTCAGTAAGAAACCTCTGAACCTACCCAAATTCATTCAAAACAGCTCTGAAATTCTAAGCCATAGCAATATCTTGGCCTAGAACTTCATCTGAGCTAAGAGATTGGAGAGTAAAAGAAGATGCATTATTCTTTTTTTCATTTGTTTTTCATTTGTTTTCATTTGTTTTTCAAATAGTTTAAGCAACTAAACATATATAAGCATGATTCTGGGTAATGACTGAGTTTAATTTAAAAGAAACTTTGTTTCTCCTCCTTCTTGCAAAGCTTTTCACTTAGGAATTCTTTTTAATCCTGTTAAAGTGGAACAAACACCAAAAACCCTCTTATTAACAAATCTTTATTATATGTGTGTGTGATATATATACACATTCATATATATGTATATGCAGCCCTATGCATTGAAATTGTTTTTAACTGGACACTAGTTACGTATTTGAAAGATTTAATAAAACCACAAGCTTAAAAAAAAAAAAAAAAAAAACCACTAGCTTTCGCATATTTTTATAGTGAATCAAGCTCTGGTCTTCCACTGTCTTTCTCTATGTCCTGAAATCCCTAATTGTGCCTGTGTTTTTGGTAGAAAAGCAAGTCTTCTTGATGTCTTCAGGAACTCACAAGTCCTTCCCTCACTTTGCATGTCACACCATGCAATGCTTTTTACCTTTTTATTTTATAGTAATTTAGAAAGAAGATATTGCAAAGTAAGTTTTTAGCTATAAAACTTTGCTTTACTACTTGTCCTTTACCTTAAAAATACTCAATACTGGGACCCCTAGGTGACTCAGTCAGTTAAGTATCTGACTCTTGATTTCAGCTCAGGTCCTATCTCAGGATTGAGATGTTGGCTCTATGCTAGGCGTGGAGCTTAAGATTCTCTCTCTCTCTCTCTCTCTCTCTCTCCCTCTGCCCCTCCTACTCCCAGCTCCTCCGTGCACATGCTCTCTTTAAAAAAAACAAAACAAAACACTACTCAATACAACATATCTATTCTACAGATTTCAGAAAAGCTATTTGGTGTTGTTATGAGTCACTACTGCTTCTATATGGAGAAAAATTAATATGCTGAAATAAATGAACGTCAGTCATTTCTTCTACTTCCAACCAAATGTGTAAAACTGGTAAGTATGACTGATAAGCTAGAATGACTTTAAAATAAGTAACAGGGCAGCCCGGTGGCTCGGTGGTTTAGCGCCTGCCTTTAGCCCAGGGCGTGATCCTGGAGACCTGGGATCGAGTGTCGCGTCCAGCTCCCTGCATGGAGCCTGCTTCTCCCTCTGCCTGTGTCTCTGCCTCTCTCTCTGTGTCTCTCATGAATAAATATATAACATCTTTAAATAAATAAATAAACAAACAAACAAACATTTCACTTTATAGCTCAGCTTAGAAGGATATCCTTTGTGGCTTCTGAGAGAGAATATAAGCCACAACAACAGTTCAAATAAACTAGGTTATGCTGCATTAATGAGCAATTCTAAAATCACATGGTAAAAAACAAAAACATAACAAAAACAAGATTTATTTTTTGCTCAAACTATATGTCCACTGTAGATCACCTAGGTCTGCTCTGCACTGTCCTCACTCAAGATCCAAACTAATGGAGCAGCCACTGTTTAGAATGCTGTTAATCACTTTGGCAAAGGGAAAAGAATGTGGCAAATCACACACTGGCTCTCCAGGTGGAGAAGGTTTTGCTCACATTTTAATAATCAAAGCAAGTCTCATAACCACTCCAGGAAGATAAGAAAATGCAATCCCAAAATGCCCTGCAGGAGAAACCAAAAATAACTGATAACAGCATTAATGACTACCACACCATCACACATAAATTCTTTCACTTTTCTGCTGCAAATCTATAAACTGTCTTCTCCAACCATCTTCTCACCCTTCACTATTATAACAGTAAAAGAGAAGCCTTTCCTCTTAACCAGATTTACCCCTCCTTGTCTGCCCCATCAGGTCAGGATCCAGCTCTATAGATTATACCCGTCTCTCCTGTATCTTCACCTCCTTGTGTTTTGTCCCCCCTCATTAGAACTTACATTTGCTTTATATAACTTAAAACATAAAAATTCACCCTTCCCATTTCTATTTCTTCTCAACCATCACTTTGCCTCACTCCTTTCACAGCCACATTTTTTATAAGAGATGTATACACAGCCATTTCCCCAACTCCTATTCATACCTCAACATGCTAGATCTGATTCTATCTTCTCCACTCTACTGAAACCACTTTTATGAAAGTCATTAAAGTCTTCTTGTTGCTAAAAACCAAATGCACATTCTAGTTCTCATATTACTTAACTCTTTGTCTATTCCTACTCTTGAAAATACTTTCTTCATTTGACTTTGTAGTACTACTTTCTTGACTTTCCTCAAACATCTCCAAGGAGTTCTGTCCACCTGCTCTTTAAATTGCGATGTCCTCAGGCTCTTGATTTTTGTCTCTCTTTTCTTCTCACCCAACATTAGTCTTACCATCATGGGTGACATCACTCATTTCCATGACTTCAATTATCATCTACATGCTGAGGACTCCCAAATCTCACCACAAAGAGCTGATACAATTTCACTGCCTACAACACTACACTTTCAGTGCTTGCCTCTGTTCATATAGTAAATATCATCATGTGACCTGATTTACATGAAACCAGCCAGCTTTGAAGCCAAAAATTGAAAGATAAAAATTAACATATACTGTTTTATTAGCATTTATATGAATTTTAATAAAATAATAACCTGTGTTTAATATCTCTTTTTCCCCGGGCTATGGGACAGTCATAGTGCCCCCTAAGTCTTGACACAGTCATGCTCAATAAACCACTGTTAACTACTGTTGCAATTCCAATTGGTACTTCTCACCTATCACCCTTCGCAAACATCCTTTCAGGATGGTCTGGTATACCTGATTATATGCAGGTCCATTGCAGTGCAGGGCCTATTAAAAGGTGTCCTATCTTATTACACAGGACAATATGCTGCTACTCAACTCCAAGAAATGACAAGCCACAATTATTAATCTGAATAGACTAGGCTGCACTGCATTAATAATCAACCCTAAAATATTAGTGGCTCAAAACAAGCATATTTATATTTATTCATGCTGTATCTCTACTGATGTTTTCCACCAAAGCAGCTGTATGAGAAGTGTTATAGACTGAAATGCATCCCTCAAAATTCATATGTTGAAGGCCTTAATGTGACTATATCTGGGAATAGTGTCTTTAAAGAGGTAATTAAGGTTTAATGAGGTCAAAAGGATTTGTGTCCTTATAAGAAAAGGAAGAAATACCAATTATATATGTGTACAGAGAAAATGCCATGTCACAGCAAGAAGAAGACCATCTATAAATGAAGGAGAGGGGCCTCAGGAGAAATCAAACCCACTAGCCCATTGAATTTGGCCTCCTAACCTCCAGAACTGTGAGAAAATAAATTTCTGTTATTGAAGCTACCTCGTCTGTGCTATTTTTAAATGGCAGCCCTACCAAACTCATATGAGCAGTAAAGATTTAAAAATCACTCGTGCCAGTATCCTATTCATGCTGGGATGCTGCCCTCCTCCTGTGAAGTTCCAAGGATGAACATGAAGAGCCATTTTCATCCACTGTCAATGGCAAGAATGTGATGAAGGACATGGTAGATAGGATCTGACTTTCCAAATAAGACCCAAGTCCCTCCAAACAGTCACTCTACCCATTAAGACCAGTCTTCTCCTTGGGATAGTACTGAAAATGCCTGAGGGAGCAATTCAATAGATGGCAAACAAAACCTAGCAGCAGGACACAAGCAGATCTTACAGGAGAGGAAGAGAATTGCCCTGGAAGATCTAGATATTCCTCCCTTAAGAAGAATTCTCTGGAATATTGCATTTCCTCAATAATAGGAATAACAGAAGTGTTTGGCCCTTGGCAGTAGCCCACTCCATCACTCTCCTGGTCTACCTTCTTCTTACTAGACTTCTCCCCATACTTCTCCTGATGGCACAGGCACTACACTGAGAGAGACACCCTCCACTAATGTCATCTGGGGACATCTCCTTATCTGTCTCATTGATCCCTTTCAGCTCTAGACTGGAGTTAGCTTTTTTACACTAGACTTAGCAAATCACTCTAATTCAGTGCCAAAAATTGAGCTCTGTCCTTTTAAAAACAGAAAGCTATCACAAGTTCCTATATACTCTGTCACTGCATTTGTATCAAAAATATAACTCTTCATTTTGCATATTATGTAAGGCATAAATATTATTTTAATTATGCCACAAAACAGAACATTATTGATATACTGTCCTCAGTAAGGTTGTCTACATTGAACATTAAGAAGCGAATGCTCTGACAGATCTTTTTTTTTTAATAAAATGGCAATGAGTTCATTATCACTAGTAAGAACAAAAACTGAAATATGCAGTTTTGATTTCCATTCCTCAAGAACAGAAAAGAGTCCCAATCTAAATTCTATCTCTATGAGCCCAGATATAAGGAATGTGACCAAAAGCAGCTATCATAAAGACTCTTCAGAGTCAGTTCCCATTTGGTTCTGGTGAAGACTTCTGGTTTACTCAGAAGGTATTATCGCCTCCCCAGACAGACTCAGGACACTCCTGGACCAAAGAAGATGTCGTCTGATGGAATAGCAACTCTAGGACAAGAGATGGGGAAGCACCAAGCTGCCCTGATAAAATACTTGATTTATCATCAAGCTATTGTTGGCATGATCTACTTTGGAAGTCATCCTAGAATTGCCTCTAATCCCAGCGCCTACTGCTCTCCTACCTATTTTGCTTTCTATTTGTCTTCCCATTTTGTTTCATGACAATATTATTGATTATCCCATTCTCTAGCTTGTTTCCTTTTTTGAACTTTCTATTCCCAAGAGATTGTCCAGCGTGTCCTCTTGGTCTCACAAATGGTTAAGGTAGAGTCCAGTGACTCGCAACGAATCTACTTGTCTCTGAAATCATTGTCAATGCCATCTTTCCATAGATTCCTCACCACAGTGACCTGGGCAAGGCTGTTCATCCCTATAACTGTGGGGCAGGAGAGAAAAAGGATGCTTTGTTATGACTGAGTTTATTTTGGTTCTTTTGTTTCTATCCCTGGCACTCTACTCGATGAGGAAGTGGTTTCAGATGTGCTTCCCCTCTTCCTAGCCAGGACAACAGTTTCTGGCTCACAGCCTTTCTGAGCTATCTCAACCATGAAAACATACTACCTACCAGCAGTGCCCTACCCCACCCCCCCCGCCAAAAAGCTCAGCCACTTCTGCCATGAGTTATATCAGTAAAATTAACATGACTCATGTTTCCTTTTCAATTTTGCCTACATTCAATGACTTTCTCTAAACTTTCCTGCACTTAAACCCATGTTGTAATGTTGTACGCCATTAAAGCAAAAGAAAACAAACAAAAGAGCTTCAGGGTACTGCTTTCTAAAAGCCTCAAGAACGAGGTCAAAATCAAGAGTTTTGAGAGTGACTCTTTGGAGAGGATCCATAGTGGCTAACATCTTGAAGCATATTCATACTGTCACCCCACTTTAGAAAGAAGCCTCCCATAGCAGCTCCTCCCTGCAGCCATTTCCCCTAGCAATTGCCTCCCCTGCAATGCTGCCTGCCACCTTGCTTCTGCATGACCTTGGAGGAGGTCTCTGCCTCTTCCCTAGGAGGCACCCATTTCAGGTTGCCATCTCACAGGGACTGAGGTGTTCAGCTGTCACTCATTCACCCCGTGCATCCAGGAATGTGATTACAATGCAGTTCCCTCTCTGAATAAATAATGTAGATCTGCCAGTTTCTGAATTTGCCCTATGCAGGTCAGTTCCAGAAAAACTTTTTGCTCTCTCTACAAAGCTTCTTCACTCAGACTTGTGCAAATAGCTACTGCTCATTATTCATCTTAGTGAAGGAGGGAAGGGAGGAAAATAAAAAACTACCATATTCATTGATCTGAACACATACATTGGTATCTGAAGCCAAGCAGTAGGCTAGATATTTGCACGTGCATTTTTATTTTTGCAGAAAATGGGTCTGATTTGAGCACTGTCTGAATCCAAAATCCATATTCTTCCCAATACATCATCTTGCCAGGTACCATAGAGAGCTGGTATCCTTTTAAGAAATGGAGGAAGAAAAAGTATGGCATGAGTGGCCATTGTACTAGAGAGAACTGTCTGTGACACTTCTCTGGTTCTTCCACTCTCTCATTGACCTTGCTTCACCAAGTCTCTTGTTTGTTTAACTTTTGCCTATATAGCATGATCTGAGGGACCAAAAACTGTCCCTTTCACCTTTTGATGACCATGCCTGAAACTTTAGCTTCACTTCCCTCAATTCTATTAGGACAAAGGATCCACAGTCATCAAGAATTCCCATTTAAAATAAAACACTACATAGAGCAGATGACGAGAAACTAGTAAAAGGGAAGCAAAATTGGCCCAACAGACTCTTGGGCTTATCTCTATTATAGAACACATACCATTCTCTGTTGAAATTGTCGATTTGCCTTGTACCCTCCATTATTAGATCATGGGTTTTTAGAAGACAGGAGCCTCTGTGTCTATTTCACTTGTGTGGGACCAGAGCCTAATAATACACTGCCTGGCATGCTGCAGAGGTTCAATTCATGTTCAATGGATGAATGAATGACAAGAGTTTCTTTTCTATTCCTCATACATAAAATCTTTGCTATGAAGAACTAGATATATGTCAAATATGATGGAACTTCAGTTGTATATTCAGGATTCTTAGAGGTTCTTGGGACCCTTTGGTAAGTATAAACTGTGTCATTTACAGAAAAGCAAATACCTTTCCTTAGAAACAAATACTGTTTTAGTGATAATTATTATTATTTGTAATCAGCATTTTATTAATTTTCAGGGGTCTTTATTAACGGTTAAACATGCTTCTTTACATATTCTATTTTTACATACACCATTTAAATCAAGCTCTACTCTGACATCTATTATACTTCAATATACATAACACAGATATAGATGAAATAAAGTTAATGATTCAAAAATAGTTCCTCTAGACAAACTATATATTTTAAATTTAATTTAATCTCCTTTTTATGTATCAGGGGAAAATGTGTGAGTTTTTTTCCCCTTGCATCCCTCTTTCCTCATTAACAAAGTGTTTATACTGAATTATTTTTAAAAGGCAGCATTTAGTATTCAATCAAATAATAAGGAGAACGTGTTCCTTCCCAGTGGTTTAATAATAATTCTTGCATCACCAACCCTGAATATTCATGTTATGGAAATGTGTCCTACTTCTATAGATTTCATCACTGTCAGCTGGTGCCACAGCAGAACACAGGGACAGTTAGTCAGTCTAAATACATTCAGGATTTCAGCAATTACCAAAATGTCTTCCCTGACTTACTATCAATAATTCAACTTTTGAGGAATATAATATTGAGACACAGGAGGCTGACCAATAAATATTCTGTTATTCTCTAGAAAACAGAGACCTAACTGCATAAAATTGTGTTATCACTTGACTCAAGTTTTACTTCAGTGATATATGCATGGCATAAAGATGACTGAGTGATTCAGAGTGGGGAAATAAATCAATCAAGACAGTTTTTTTGTCTTTAGGTAAAGTGAGTTATAGCATATTTATTTTTCCACCATTTTGCTATTAGAACACAGCTTGTCAATGGTCTGATGTTCATCATCCTCATTCTTCAAAACATGCTTTAACCTCAATTCTACTAGCAGTATGACCTTGGCCTAGTCACTAAATCTCTCTAGGACTCAGTGTCTTCATCTGTAAAATGAGGAAGCTAAAATTGGGTTGGGGTCAACAAACTTGTTCCATAAAGAAACAAATAATAAATATTTTAGGTTTTGTGGGACATACCATCTCTGTCACAACTATTCAGCTCTGCTATTTTAATGCAAAAGCAGCCAAAGATAATATGTAAATGCATAAGCATTTCTGTGTTCCAATAAAATGTTATAAAAACAGGCAGGCAGCAAGACAGGTTTGGCTTTGGATAGCATTTAGCCAAGCCCTTTCAGGTCTTTTTCAAACCTATGATTCTATATGTTAGACACATATAAGGTACCTGAACACAAGGGGAAATGAACTCATCTCGTCCCTCAGTGACCTAGAATTAAAGGAGCCTAGAAATTCTCCATTACAGAAAAATTCCTCTGAAAAAATCATGTAGCTCTAAGTAAACCCAACTGATTAACAGACTGACAAAGATTCTGGCCAGTCAGCACACATTTTATTGGTAGCCCAGGGTGTATAGATTCTATGAAATCCAGGCCAGCTTTCTAGGTTGTTTCTGGAAGAAGAGAGAATATGCTTGTAAGAATGAGAGGATTTCACTCCAGGTTTCGTTGCTTTTAACTGCACTGAGGAAACTAATCAGCATTAAAACAAATATTAGGTAACATTACAGCTTCACACTTAGAAAAAGAGAACCATTTTTGCATTTCTGTTAGGAGTATCTATTTCACTGAGTAGCTCAGATGAGGAAAAGTCTCAAAAGTCAAAGTTATAAGTTAATAATCCGTTGTAAAAGTCTGTCTGAAGATCTGCAGTCTTACCCTATTCCACCCTATAAACTCTACACACACAAACACACATATGGAGCAAACAAGGCTTGACAATGCTAGTCTGTGGAGACCTAGTAGACAACTGTATGCTGAAAGAGGACTCTGTCACATTCAAAATAAGTTTAAAATGTTTACAGGGGTATGATAAGTGCCCAAGAAACATGTCCACAGCGACAAAGAATCCCGGAATAAAAGACAAAGTCCATTTGGTGTATAGCAGAGTTTTTCAACTTTGGCACTAACTATTTGGACTGGATAATTTTTTGTTGCAGGGTGTGGGAGGAGAGGGGAAGGGGGTAGGTCCTGCATATTGTAGGATACACAGGCTGTAGATGGATTAAGAGCAGCTCCCTTTCCCTTCCCTTAGTCATAATAAACAAAAATGTTTCCATACATTGACAGATGTTCTGGGCCAGGGGAGGAGAATGCAAAGTCACATCTAGCTAGGAACTTGTGGATTACAGAAATTTAAGATACTGAATTTGCCATAAATCTTCATCCATGCCACAGTGGTCAAGTAGTACCCCAGACCAAAACTGATATTCACAAATATTTTATTACAATGACTTCCCATGTCCTTTCTAATTCTTTCCCCCTCCCAATATATCACAGAATACCCAGACACCAGTGAACTGGAAGGGAATTATCCCAAGAAAGAGCACTATCTTTGTCCTTTAGCAGTATCTAACCCTCGCCTAATGGTAATGTTCCCATTTCTAAATTTTAAACACAAGGACATCAGACCCAACTCACTATCTAGCCCATTCAACTCCTAGATTCCTTTTCATGATTGCTTACTCATTACTGGTGAGAAGACCTACAAAGCCTTAGGCCATAACTCAATGGCTTAGCATGGAAAGCCTAAGAAACTGGGTTCTTAAATCCCAGATCTCAAACTTTGTCCCAGGACCTGCATCTCTTCTTATTCCTATAATACCTAAATCCCTGCCTAGTTTCCACAGTTTTTTTAGGCCATACTGCCTATACTCCAGAACTCACTTCTGGGTCCCTACTACCTGGTACACACTTCCCAACTACCATTAACTATTTGTTGAGACTTCAGTAGGTCATTTCCTGCTGATATCCTCCCCTGACCCTTGTAGGTAGAGCCCTATGGCTTAATCTAGCTCTGTGTTCCAATTATCTCTGTTCTGTAAGGTCTCAATGCTGGGTTCTGGCCATAAAACCAATCATCTACTTATTCGTGTGAATGGAATAATAATCATAGAGGAAAGAGGGGAGAAGCAGTTGTGTGGTTACTTCAAAAGCATCTCACTTTGAAACACTTCCTACTATAATCTGACAACCATAACTCTGATTATTAAAAGAAAAATCATCACAGGATATACTGTTATGGATATGGGGCTTTCCAACATTCTAAGTCATGTAGAAGTTTCTACCGGTCTCTGATACTACAGGTGGAGAGAGTAAAATCAGCAAGTCAGTAAGGTGAAAGGATCTATGTACGAACATTTCTTCTCTGCATGGAAAATAAAAACAGCAGAGATAATAACAAGTGGAAACAAGACACAAGATACTAATACTAAATATTACACATAATCATTTTTTATTTCAATTTGAAGGGCAATAATATCAAGTCATGTTCAATTACAAATGTAGGTATGTTTATTAACACACCCTTGTTTCAGCAGTCATATATCCAGGAAAGCATAAAAGTCACTAAGAAAAGTTTAAACACAAAAGGGATTTTTATTTCACCTCTGAGGTGAGATTAAGGAAAAAGTTTGCTTCCTTGGCTTATGCTGCATATCATAAGGACTGATGAAAAATATCTAAATCATAAACATCCTAAACTGTGCAACCTTAACCACAGATATGTAGAAACTCCAAAGGGTGGCAGAGAGAATAGCATGGGCCAGTATCCTAGGTAGTAGAGGGCTAGAGTGGGGACAGAGACAGAGAGAGTTCACCTAATTGGATGCAGAGTATGAGAAGTTGGCTGCTAATCAAATCCTAATAACAAAAGGGACTTTCCCAATGCTCAGAGGAGATTACTTCCACAGAGACATCTAGGGTGGAATCCAGCAGTAGGCAGAGACTATGGAAATGCTATGGTTCAAGGAAGACCCACCTAGCTTTAAGTATATCCCTAGCCAATAGCTCAAACCATGTAGACAGTGAAAGAAACAAGAAATGTAAAGTTGACAGGTTCGAGAATGGCTGATGCCTCAGTCAAACATAATGGGTTCCAGATCAAGCCTTGATGGGAACAGAAATACAAATCAGCAATAAGGTCTGAAATTCAGGAAGTCAGTTTCTAGAATCCATCCACTGGAAAGGATGAAGTTTTAGCTGAGCCCTGATCATTCATTCACTCATTTATCCAATCCTTTGTTCAATAAATGAAGAGCAATACACTCACCAAACAATGCTAGACACTGTTCCTAGCCCTATCAATTCACTGGGGAAAAATAAACATGATCCCTAACCTTATGACAAGCTTTGCTGGAAATGCTTTGGGGCTTGAAAAATAGTAAATATATAAGTTAAAAATGTTCACCAAGGTAAAGCTTATAGATACTATGTGCTAGCAAGATTAAGCTGTCAAATGCCCCCTGAAAATATCTGCTCCAGCTCACAGGCAGCCAGATTGCTAGCAAGAAAGAAATGTGGTCCTACTATCTTGTAAATAATAAATGGAGGCCTTGATGATGATGATGATGATGATGATGATGAGTAGTTATATAGTTGTTTCAGATTCTAACCAAGAGACTGAAATCACATTAGTTATTTAAACAGAAAAAAATGAACAAAAAGTCATTAATTCAGTAAAAGTTATTAGTTAGATACTGAAAAGACAAAAAGAGACCTCTAGGTTGTCATAGATACAGAAACTGTAAGGCATAGACACCATCCCTAATGCTGAAGGAACAAAGAGAAAAAGTTTTAATTATTAACAGTTGGAAGCCTGGAAGATAGACCTCATAGTGCTGAAACTCAGACTTTCAAAAAGGTGAAGCTATTCAGAAGTATGGGGAACCTGAGCTCAGAAGGAGGAGGAGTCACAGGGGCTAGGCCCCAGACCACTGAAGAGGAATAGTGAGCCCGCTGGTACGAGGGTCTCTATGGGCAGACTCTACGACTGCTGGGAAAAAGCTGCAAACTGGACTCCACTGCTGCTAGTGAAACACACTGCTGCAGGGACAAAACAGTGTTCTCGGGTGTAGCTCAAAGGAAAATAAAGCAAACATAAAACAAATAGAAAGAAAAACAGAAAACAAGAGCAAAGAGAAAGGACCATGTTCCATCTACCTCCTGCTTGCAATCTCCCTCTAGTATCCCCCACTAACAGAGTTTAACCAACTGACAAATCAGAAGCCTGACTTTTGACACCCAGCCCACTATCAAAAAGCAAAATACAGAACAGTGGGTTTGAAGCCAAGAGATGATAGTTTAATAGCCAGCCCAACCAATCTAGGGCAAATTATTTACCTATCTAAGACACAGGTGGTCAAATTAGGACACTAATGTCTACCACAAGAAGATGTCTTGAGAATTAGACAAAAAAGTACTTCACATACTGCTTGACAAATAAAATGCATTATTTCACAGTTAATGGTTTCTGCTCCTGATTCATCCTCCCAAGTACATCTGCTATCCTCAGTGCCTTCCTTAAACAACTATTCTGTAAGAACTCCATGTGTGGCCTAATCTATTGCCAGAATATATCTCAGCAGGAAAAATCTATTTATAAGGCCTCAACCAGAGGGAGCTCTTCTAAGTTGGAGATCATATTTGGCTCTTATATTTGCACTTCCACTCCTCCCTGTCAACCTGAAAATCTGGCAACATATATATATGTGTGTGTGTGTGTGTGTGTGTATATATGTGTGTATGTGTATGTTTATGTATATATGTATATATATCACCTAGGTACTTCCTTGTCCTTGCCACCATCGATCCAACAGGCCAACTTTCCATTAAGACCCATTCAAGTTCCTTCAATCTACTTCAAGAACAGTTCTAGAAAGATCTCAAACTTGATCCAACATCCTTCACTCTAAAGAACAGTCTTTAAGACCTTGTGTCCTTAGAGGATCACATGACCAAAAAGCAAACCCACTATTATTTCTTTTATGTTCTCAATCAAGCAGGAACATTCCAGACAAAAGAGACCATAAGACTAGGAAGGAGAGTTATCGAAGGTAGAGCAGTATCTGATGCTTTATGGCACATTTTAGAGGCAAAATCCACCATGTCCATGAATGACCAATAAAAACAACCTCCTACATAAAAGCAAAACATAGCTCTTCTTCTATCTTGCCTGAAATCATGGGTTCTTACTAGTTCATTCTCTTCCTGATCTAAGGTTCATGTGGTTCTACCTTTATTAATTATAAACCTTGGGAAATTTTCCTCAACCTCTAAGCCTAATTTAATTAAAATAGCATTCCTAACACTATCTTGAAGGTTTGTTATAGGAATTAGATAAAACTATACATGTTTGAGGCAAGACAGGAAGCAGAGAATGGTTATTTAGTGGGTACACAATTTCAGTTTTGTAAGCTGAAAAGGTTTTGGAAATCTCTTGCACAGCAATGTAAACATATAAACTATACATTTAAAATGGTTACAACGTTTAAGTGTTATGTTCTGTGTTTTTACCATAATTTTTAAAAATGCTTACTGAATAATGTATGAATAAAAAGTTCCTATCATCTGCACAGATGCACACACACACAGAAAATAACATTCATCACTCATCACAATGCCTAGTGCATCATAAGTACTCAAATATCTATAAGCTTCTTTTTCCCCTTTGAGCCTCTCAACAATCTCCTGACTTCAACCTTACCTGAATGAATTTCTAATTTCTCTCCCTCTGAACACTGTGTGGGGCTTAATCACATTCTGTCCAGTGCTGTTCCTTAACAGTTCACTGTAGGTATGCTTTATCTTACTAAGTAGACTGTCAGCTCCTGCAGAGAAATGACCGTCTCTTGTATGTCTTCTACATTCCCCTTCATGTCCAATGCAATCTTTGCATTAACTGTTGGCTGAGATTCTACTTCAAATGAGATGGACCTTCTCAGAGCCAAAATATTCCAGTTACCCCTGTCTGCTCTTGAGTTTCCACTCATCATCATCAACTAACATTTATTTATTGATCTGTTAGTTTATATTAGGGAAAGGGGGCAAGAGTAATGAAGGGGCAAGGAAATTGGAAGAAAATGAAAAGATATGTAAGACATGATTATTGTCCTCAAAAGGCTAACAATCTATTTGCAAACAAAGAAAACATAACAATATTAGTAAAACTGCAAGGAAAAATGCTAAATGTCCACTGAGTATTAACAGATAATATATGAATTCAGTAAGCAACGGGTATTGCAAGGGAAATTCAATAGGAGATCAGTTCTAGAAAAACTTAATATATGAGAGTATATATTCTTTAGAATTAAGATGATTCTTTAAGGGGTAAAAAGTGTATCTGCCTACCAACTCTACCTTTGAGATAAATATTATACATTTTCAGAATAATAACAACAGTTCTCATATACTCCAGTTGACTACATACTAACACTAATCCTAAAAGTGAGGGGTGCATCATCCCTATTTATACATAAAGAAATAATTACTTGCCTGTAGATGTAGAGATAATAAGTATTCAATTTGAACACATCCGTCTGACTCTAAAGCATGAATTCTTCCCACTGTACCACTGGTTCATTCATCAAATATTTACTGAGAATTTACTCTGGACAAGCATTATGCTAAAGATATTAAACTAAATAAAACATGATTTCTTCCTTTAAGGGGCTCATGATCTGATAAAAAGGCAGTTACATAAAGATACCATCCATACAAAATATGCTGAGTCCAAGAACAAAGTTATGGAGCACACAGAAAAGAAACCTAATCCATTCTGGGAAATCTTGAAAGGTTTCCTAGGGAAGGAGAATTCTTTGTTAAGTCTTAAAGGATAAAATAAACAATGAAGCTTACATTTGTGTACTGACTAGGAAGATACTATTATTACCTGATTTACAGATGAGAAAATTGTAGCACAGAGAGGTGAGTAACTTGCCCAAGTATTAATAGTTTGTAAATAGGTATTAGAACTAGGATATGTCACTGTTCTCTCTTAATCTCTACAATATGCTGCACACGAGTAGGAGTTTGCCAGAAAAGTGAAGTAAAGAAGAACAAGCAAAGGCAAGAAACTTCATTGAATGGGACAATATAAAAAGCATAATATGGCTTGAGCAGTAAATAACAAGGGAGGAAATTAGAGAATTATGGGTCAGATCACAAAAAGTCTTGTGAAACATGCTAAAGGTCTTAGAATTTATCCTGTAAATTATGAAGGGATAATGAAGATTTGTATATTAATAAATTATTAGCTATCTTAAGGATGAATGTGAGTTAAGATTAATAGGAAGGGGGTCTATTCCCTTCCTATTAGAAGACAGTTGCTGTTGTTGTAAAATAAAGAAAACATGACATACATTTATCTTCCTAACAATTTTTAAGTGTACAGTACACCAAGGGGAAAGATTTAATATGCAGTAAAGAGAAGATGAGAAACTAAACTTGGGTAGATAGAGTGAGATGGAAAGTCTGGAAATAAGATATGTCTAGATGGCAAAAGAGGCAGAACGTGGTGATGAACTGGATGTGCCTATCTTCCTACCCATCAGACTTTCCTGTTTTAAATAATCTATCCAGGAAAACAGAAAACCTAAATGTACATGTTTCTCATCTTGGAATTAGCTAGCCATATTGCTAGGCATAGGAGCAATAAAATGAATAAGACACACTTCCCATTTCAGAAAGGCCTCAGTCTAGAGTAGAAGTGGAGACGAAGGAAAAGGGCAGTAAACAATTATGTGGTTATAAAACAAATAGGTAAAAAATGTACTGGGGGTCCAAGGCTGAAGTGGTTAGCCCTAACCAGGGGAAATCAAAGAAGGGTTGAAGGAGGATATTTTCAAATTGAATCTGGACACTTTCCAGTGGATCATGTATTACTTGAGGTGAATATTTCTCCAGTGCAGAGTAGCAGGAAATAAAGCAGAACAAATAGTTTCAATGTGAAGAAGGGGGGATGGGGCAAGATAAATATGTGGACTCCTGAAGTCATCAAAAGTAGAACAGTAATTTATTAGATGCTGGTTCCTGCATTAAAATACCTAAGCGCAAGAAGGATATTGGGGTCACAGAAGGATGAAGGTGGAAGACAAGATAGTAATCTGCAATAAAACTACAAGAAGTGGTCTGGTTTTATAGCACTGTCTGTGGCCACGTCATCACACTCTATCTAGCCACACCTGAGTCACAGAGTGGGTGCTCATTATGCTTAGAGAAGTGTATTCGTGTATTGGAAGTCTATTAATTCTACCCTAAACTTTAGGAGATGTTTAATAATTGTAGGATGTCATCTTGAGATTCACAGTTAGGAGTCTGTGCATCAGACACTTCCCAATGCTCTTCTAAAGGATTTTAAAACACCTCATAATATCTTATGTTTGGAAACCTCATTGCCTCTGTCACAAATATTGAACTTTGTGACTGAAAGTACCTTTTTTTGGTCATGTGTTTATATAAACGTGACTTTTTATCCTAATTGTAATGCCTAAAGGACAATATTATTTATAAATACAAACTCTCAGACTTGAAAAAGAATACCTTTATTTATCCTGTTTAATATACATCTATGCAAACACTTCTAAACTTAAGAATCTTCCTGAAAATGGTCATTTATATCTTTCCAAAGTCAAATTTTTATGGCTGTCCCTAACAATCAATTAAGAAAAAGGGAAATTCCATTACTAAAACGGATCACAGCCTTTTTAGATCATTAAACGTACGGTCTCCAATGTAGCAGCAGAGGCTATAAATCTAGTTCTTTGACTTTGAATAATCTCAATATTCTTTAAAAGGAGGCTTAAAAATATTCTTTATTATGAAAAATAAAATTTAAAAAGAGAAAAGAAAAAATTAGTGGAAAAATATTTAATGAACTTATTTTAATTAGATGTACACACTGTTCATGAAATTATGTAGAATAATAACAGTGACATTTCTCTACTTATTGTAATGAAACTTGTAGGGAGAATGGTAAAACAGATAAGAGAAAATACTGCATGTCAGTATTATTCGGGGTAATTTTTAAATGATTTAGCAAAGACTGTATCTCCTAGGATAAAATAATGGGTTCTCATTATATGAAGATGACTTACTTGGAATGGGGAACCAAAAACTCTTCTCTCTCGCCATCAGCCATGCCCCGTCCAATTTACACATCCAAAAGTATCAAAATCTCTGATCACATGCCAGACTGAAGATAGCTATAGAACTTTCACATATTCAATATCTGCAATAAAATAAACTGGCGTTATGACATCATAAGACAGTGAGCTAAGAGCTAAAGTCCTGTCTTTTCATACATAATAGCATGTTTATTCATCCCATTGTACCTCTCCAGTTGCCCAGAGAGAAAATGAAGTGTCTGAAGTTTCAACTGGGAAAGATGACTCACCCTGAAACTTTCTGTGTATATTATGAGGGCTTAACAATGCCTGTGGGTTGCTACTTGTGTCTTATGTGTGTGTGGGGGGGGAGGGGGGTAGTGATCAAGATGGAATGAGGCAAGAGTTTGATAAAATGGAAAGTAAGTGATTCTACAGTAGTTATATATTAAAATGACAATATATCACAAACCTTTACACAAACATTTTAGCATATGATGTATATATTCCAATTTATGTAAATGCAAAAGAAAAGGCCTCTAGTACCATTCCACCAGCTTCAGCACTGAAAACATGTAAGTTAATGGAAGAGAAATCAATGATCTCATAAATGTTTCAAGAGTGAAATACTGCTTTCTCCTCAACATAGAAACAATTGCTAGTAATAAATTCTACCAGATATTTTAGTGGTGGTACTATTTCTATCCCTTTCAAAAGTATTTTCTAATTGTCCTACAGATTTCCTTAAGCATACAAAAAAAAAAAAAATCAGAGACTTCACTTGTCATAGAAAATCCTCAAAATAGACAATACTATTTTCATTGCCAGAAGTATTTGAAATACATAACAGCATACCTTACAAGTCAACTGTTTCCTAAAACGTTTTCTCACCAAACTGAGGTATTTTCACACAGCAACAGGATTCAAAAGAAATAGAAGTAGGATTGCTTTTGCAGTAAAGCAGCATTTATGGAGAAACTCCTTCTCTGTTTCATGCAGGTTGATGGCTACTGGTAGCAACGATAATACTAATGGCTGCACTCATGTAATGTTATTTAAGTACCTCCAACTGACATGGAGTAAGACTTTTTTTTTCTTGTAAGTTCTAATTAGGTTCCTTTCCTTTTTTCCTTCCTCCCGCATACTCTTCCTTTCTCCATCTTTCCATCTTGTCTTTTCTTTTGCCCAACAGTAAAAAAAAAAAAAAAAAAAAAAAAAAGGTAGTAGTAGTAGGTCTACATGTACCTCAATCCTTACGTCAGGCTATAGTAGAATACCAAGAGATTATTACATAGAGTAAACCTATCACCTCTCCACCCCATTACCCACCCCTCCCCAGCAAGAAAGAAATTTCTATTTCTTATTTCTTATCTCAGTGCCTGTACCAAAAATTTAGGCAGGTCACAGTAGCTTGTCATCCTCCCACATCCAGTAACTTGCCTTCTTACTAAAAGCCTCTCAAATCTATTCACTCCCCACCATTTCCCTGTGTCCACCATCTAAGCCCCCACAATCTCTTGTCTCCTCAGTTGTCTTCATGCTTCCATTATGGGCCCCTCCAACCGCTCTCTGCACTGTAGCTAGAGTAATCAATCTAAAATGCAAATCTGGTCAAGGTACTCATCTGCTTAACTCACTTCAACGATTCCCCATGTTCTTAGGATAAAGTCTTATATGCACACAATACATGTTTTTATAATCACATCTCTGCTTATCTCTTAACCTCCCTTCTCATCACTGATCCTGACAAAAATTACCTGTGTTTTCGCTATCATGAACTACAGACAAGTTCTAAGTTGTCTGCACCCATTGCCCCTCTTACTAGAAAACTCTCCTTGCCTTTAACATAATCAATTCTTAATCAATTTAAAGGATTCATCTTAGATGTTAGTTCTTCCAGGATACCTTCTATCCTACCTGCTTGATGTTTCCACAGTGTGTGCTCACTTTTAGCTTCCCTGAAATAAATTTGTTGAAAAAATTCAAGTCATTTTGTTGGACATCTGGTTTGACTATAGTATGTGTATATAAAGATCCAAGAATGGGATCCCTGGGTGGCGCAGCGGTTTGGCGCCTGCCTTTGGCCCAGGGCGCGATCCTGGAGACCCGGGATCGAATCCCACATCGGGCTCCTGGTGCATGGAGCCTGCTTCTCCCTCTGCCTGTGTCTCTGCGCCTCTCTCTCTCTCTCTCTGTGACTATCATAAATAAATAAAAATTAAAAAAAAAAAAAAAAAGATCCAAGAATGAAGCTCCTCAGCTTTGCATCCCACATTCAAATGTTTGGACATACATATACCCAGTCCACTTTAAACTATTCACAGTTGACAGAGACCCCGATATCATCAAATCCAAGTTCCATAAATATAAAAATAGATGGGTTTATGTTTCTAGAAAACCAAGGCTTGAGTTTGCTAGGAGATCTTTCTAGTTTTATTAATATAAAAGTCAAACTTTATTGTTCCAAGATCACAGTGACACATAATTGTCTGAAAACTGATCAACTGTTTCCTTCTCACAGTAGTTAGGAACTGTCTGCTTAACAAAGGACAGACTCACCCAGCTCTAACACACTTGATGGTACCCAAATCTAAACGAGTATGACAATTAGAAGCAAACTCAATTAAAAAAAATTATCAACTTTCTCAGTGATTAACATAATAGCAGTTATCTAACAAAAAAAATTTAGACCTTATTTTAGGACAAAAAAAATACTTTAGAACTCACTTGAGGTGACTCAAACTTAGAAGTTCATAACGTTAAATTCTGTGATAACCCAGCTAGCATCAAGATAAACTATCTGTCCAATTTACAAAATCTCTTAGATAAGAAGTCTAAGGTTCAACTCTCAAACACAGTATCTAAGTTTTACTTTTGAATGTGATGTGTGGGGAAGAGGGTAACATATGAATATTTTCTGCCTGCTCTGATGGTTCATAGGCAACAAGTCTGGTAAGAACAGTTTCACCTAATCTCACCAGTAGCAGAAGCCATAATCCATAAAGATTCACCCTCCCTGTCAAGCTGCTATTCTATATTCTGTATGGCTGAGTGAAGAATATTGTGCTATCAAATACAGTTGGTACTGGATGCTCCACCCAGACTTCCTCCTCAGGGTTAAAGCATCTTTCCCCCAAATGTCAGAAATACCATCTTTTGACAGCTCACAGTTGTGCTCCGCATAAAGAAGTGTACTTGGCCACAAGGAACTATCTCACTTATGGTTAAAGCTCCTCCCAGGGCAGAGCCAACAGTCAATGGTCAATTCATACTTAGGAACAAAGGCTCCCTGCTTTAAAAAATTTAGGAACTAACTCATTGGTATTAAAAGTTACCTAATTTCTACCCTTTATCCTGAACAATTTTGAATGCTTGGCAAAAGTTATTGGATAATTTTATCACCCAATTATAAGAGGGGTAATATTCTAGATAAAATTCTAATTGAAAGAGCACAAATAGAAAAGCAGAATAAAAATGACTTGTCCTCAGCAGATCATTATATTCTTAAAGATATGTGAAATGTATTCTGTTGGACTTATACTCAACTCTTCTCTAATAAAAATAAAAAGTTAGATAGCATTTACTTCACGTTCTCAATCTTTCAAAATCTCCTTTTGAAATGAATGAAAGGTTGAATCAACGGATTCTTTTCCCACATCCATTTCTACTGGTTTATTCACCAAGACCAAGTGGGATTTGTTCCTGGGCTGCAATGGCAATATCCACAATATCCTTCAATATCCACGTATCAATCAATGTGATACACCACATTAATAAAGGAAAAGAACCATATGAACAATAGATGAAGAAAAAGGATTTGACAAAATATAGTATCCTTTCTTGATAAAAATTCTCTGTCATGTAGGGATAGGAAAAACATACCTCAATATCACTCCTCAATCCAAACAATATGAAAAGATTCTAGGTTTGGACGCCTTTGTATTTTTGAGTTTTGTTGTTGTTTTGATGCTACCGTTTTTAAACAGTAGACATTAAATCAGCTGTTCCCCCCTAATGGCAGTCTCATTTGTCTTAGACTTAAGCTTCTCTTCCAGAGCACATGGACAAGAAAACTCCTAAACAGACCTGGGTACAATAGTGAATAAATGCAGATGTGCCATCCCTTTAAGAAAACATAACTTTTATATGTAGGCAGAGGTTCCCACATGATAAAGGCAACTTGCCCACAAAAATTAATCTTCTGTTTAAGTAGAAATTTCTGTCAAGGGAAATCCCTGGGTGGCTCAGTGGTTTAACGCCTGCCTTAGGTCCAGGGCGTGATCCTGGAGACCTGGGATTGAGTCCCATGTCAGGTTCCCTGCATGGAGCCTGCTTCTCCCTCTGCCTGTGTCTCTGTCTCTGTCTCTCTGTCTCTCTCTGTCTCTCTCTCTGTCTCTCATGAATAAATAAATAAAATCTTAAAAAAAAATTTGTCAAGTACAGAAAAACCACTAACTTGACAGTGGCTTCCGATAATTGAATGACAAAGCCTGGTTCTTGTTAAGGAAAGGAAAAGATGCAAATGGGAGCAGAGACCAATTCTTTTTACGTTTTCCAAAAACAATAAAATGACATGTCCCTCCCCTATTACTTCCAGTGAATCAAATCTAAATTAGTATCTCCAAATTTTTACACTATACACCTTCATGAATACAAATATTTTCAACATTCACATATATATATAAGATACATAAATTATATCCAGGTATCACTGTATTAGTAGATACATTTCAAAACATAAAATAAATGTTTTAAAAATAAATTTAAACTTTATATAACTTTGGTTTGTTAATTAATAACCAAATTTTTTCTTCACATCAAAATATTCTTATTAATAATTTTAAGGTAAAGATCAATGCAATCAAATATACATCATTTCTTTCGATCCTTGCTTAATGTTTATTGATGCTGTGATTTTAAAGTCTAGTTCTTTTTCTTTTTTCTTTTTTTGCTGCAAAAAGCTTTATTGTCTCCATTTGGTCCATGTTTTGGGAAAGGGCTCAGGATGGTTAAAAAGCTGCCTAGTGGCTGCAGGGGAAAAGGTTCAGGCACAAGCCCTGGCACCCGAAGGGAAGGGGGGTGCCAGAGGAGCCCCTCAAAGGCTGCTGGTCTCCGGAGGCTCCTGGTCATGCTTGAGAGTGAGCCTTTAGAAAAGATACTCACCCAGCCCAGCCTGGGGGGGTGGCCACCCATCTTCTTGATGAGCTTTACCTCCTCATCTAGGAAGTGCTTCTCCAGGAAGTCACAGAGATGGGGATCCGCGCAGGCAGAACCCAGGGCATGCAGATCCAGAAGGGCCTGGTTCAGGGTCTTCTCCAGAAGCAGGGCAGCTTCCATGGCGTCCAGGGTTTACCCCCACTCACTTTGGGACGGCTTCTGCACGTCCTGGAAGTGGGTGCCACCGCGCAGGTTTTGCATCTTCAAGGAACGCTTGTTTGGTGCCCCCGCGCTTCTCCTCAGCCAACTCGTGGAAGTGGCCAACACCCTCTGGAGCCGCATGGCCCGAAATGGAAGCCCAGAGAGAGGAAGGTGTAGGAGGCCCGCAGATGCATATTGACCAGGCGACTGACAGCCACCTCCACCTCGTGGAATAATTCTTACCAATCTGGGAGCTCATGGTAGATCCGGGACAAGGAATTAAATTCAAACTTGGGTGTTCGCTCTCGGTGGCAGAAGATGGCCAGGAAGATGGCTCCGAAGGTTGCGACCGGAAAAAAGGCTGGAGGGTGGCCATTGGCTGGTAGAAGGGGCAACCCTGGGTGTGTTCTGTCCAAACACTGTTGAAGTAAGAAACAGATCCGTAGGACCACCAAACGCACCGCCTGAGAGTCTAGTTCCAAATTCAGTTATGGTTGTCATAGTTAAGAAAGAAAAGGCTGCTCAAAGATAAATAGATCCAAAAAAGATGAAGCACATTATTGGCTGAACTTATTAAATCATGACATTCCCTTTACATTCCTTTGAGCGATTAGTACTATATTCAATCCACGGTTTTTTGGTAATACTCTTTGAAGTTTAATTGAACTAAAATTGGATAGTTCTGTAGTTTATGCACTTAGCCAAACACTAAAATGAACTGTTATATGTTGAAAATGAGTTAATATGGGCATAAATAAATAAATAAATAAATAAATAAATAAATACACTATGGTTAATTCTCACTCTTCCCTAAAATAGCCAGTGACTCTTCAGAGCATATGACTATTTGACATGTGGTTAGTATAGGCCATCAGTGTAAAACCACATGGTAAATTTCAGTAAATTTGTATTGCTTATTATCTAGGGGGAAAATAATTATAAAAATATTTTTAATATCTTCTTAACAAATTCCTTAGCAGTACAGGTAGAAAATCTGACCTAAACAACAGATTCCAGAGAACTTCTTAGAAAAGAAAGAACCACAAATTAAACCTACACTTTTTTTTCAGGTTTTGCTTACCTGAGTAGCTAAGCACCTAGGCAGTATAATAAATAGTATCATCATGTTTCTAGTTCTATACACTGCACATATTTTGGTACTCACATGCTCAAAAGTCAAATCGATTTTTATGTTTAGTGTTTAAGGATTTAATTCACTCAGAAATTAAATAAAAATAGTTAATTTCCAGAAAAGCACAATATGAAATTTAGAACATGAAATACGAAAACTTACTTTGATCTACAATTTAAATATTCAGAAATGTACCATACAATGACCTGATATTCACAAGTCTGTTAAGATCATTCTGACTGATGACAGGAAGCATTTTGTAGGTATTCCACAATGAGTCCATTTTCAGGACACATCAGAAAAGCTGAATTATAAATTCACATCTTAATCCTCAGATTATAAACCTTTGTCAGTCTACATAAAATACACAGGACCCATTTTTTATCTGTTCACTTTAGCCTACATGATTATTTATGGAATAGTATCAGTTACACAGGCTGAACAACAATATTAGCAATATTTCATGTATTTTATGTATTTATAAATGTCAACAAATTATTAGCAAAGGTTTCCTTTTCAGAAATAGAATAGTCCATTTTTTCCTTCCAATTTGAAAGAAATACTAACAATAATGCTTTCAGAAAGATAAATAGCAGTGTGTCAGAGGCTTGAAACAAACCCTTGTAATAAGCACCAGACAACTAGCATAAGACTTTGGGGTCATGGGAGGAGGAGATAAGAGAATCAGAGAATGTCAAGTTCAGAGAAAACCTTCCAGGACATCCATTAAAGCCAATCGTACTTTTGAAGTCCGAATCCTCCCTACATCATGCCAAGTATTCATTAAACCAACCTATTCTGATCAAGAGTTCACTGCTCACCAAGGCAGCCAATTTCTCTCCTAGAATGTTAGAAAGCTTTTCCTTATGTTGTGCTAAAACATGCTTCTCTCACCTACTGAGCATCCTACACAAATCCACTTTCTTTTAGTGCCTCTCCTATGGACTGAATCACCAAAAACAGTGGTCAGCCTCACTGAGTCTTCTCATTTACATCCCGTAGTCTTTCAACTATGTTCTTCAAATAATGATTCTAGTCTTATCAGAGGCCTGGTTAGCATCCAGTTTATTAATGTTTCTCTGAAAGTAGAGAATCCATAAAAGAACATCACCTTGCTAGATATGGTGCAAAGCAGAAATTATCTTCCCCATGCTAAGTATTCCACATCTATTCCTGCAATCCAAGATTACACTGTTTTCATGGCTATGACACACATGTTGATTCAAACTGGGCTTTACGTTGACTAAAACTACGAAGTCTGAATTGTTCATTTATTCAACATATATTTATGGAACGCTGCTTCAAGAATATTATAATATTGGGCAGCCTGGGTGGCTCAGTGGTTTAGCGCTGCCTTCAGCCCAGGGCGTGATCCTGAAGCTGGATCACCAGGAGACCCAGGATCGAGTCCCACATCAGTTTCCCTACATGGAACTTGCTTCTCCCTCTGCATATGTCTCTACCTCTCTCTCCCTCTCTGTGTCTCTCATGAATAAATAAAATCTTTTTTAAAAATATCATAATATTAAGGACAGTAAGATAAATCCGTGAGATACACCTGAAACACATAAGACCATGGGCCCAAGCTCCAGTTTATCCAGATGTAGCTGTGTGGCAAGAATACTTGTTAGAGCTACTCAATCTTCCTAAGAGAATAATATCTTGCTTGCTGGTCTCAGTTCCAAAGCATATGGATGGGCCTTTAGCCAGCAATTTAGAATACCAGCACTCCAGGTTACCTAGGCTCCTTTCCAAGTACCTACTGAGAGAAGAAATGTTTAGGGAAAATAGGTCCAATGCCTTATAAACCCAATCTTTGGTTAATGTTGAATCACCAGAAAGCTAAATATTAGCAACACCACACAACACCTTCCTGATCACCCTCAGTGAGTTGCATTTAATGCTTCACCCTAATTTTTACCCAGAAGATTGTTGTAAGACATAACCATGTGAAAGTCACAACTACATGGTTATGTTTTAAAACTGAGGATGTTGTCCATTTTGTTACTGAGTCCCTTTCACTCTTTTGTTTTTTCCTAAAAAATGGGATATTTCTACAATACTAAAAGTAGAAATCATCAGAATAGTTTTATTCATTTTTTAAAATGAGTAAATTTTCAAGAAAGATGAGTCTATAAGAAATGAGAAAAAATGCTATTTGATATACACACAAGTGGCATGAAATATTTGTATTTTTTGTTCCATCAATAACTGAAATGAGAGTAAGACAGATAATTCTAACTGGGTCTTATTAAATATTTACTGTTAATTAAGTTTAAACATCATTATTCAGTTGCCCTTATGTTTCCTCTTCCCAAATAATCAGCCTTAGAACTTATTTTTCCCAATGAAAAAGATTCTAAGATCAGATGAACCTAACAACTACCTGGAGAACTTTTAGAAATTTGCATTTTTATATACACTCCCTGTGTAATTGGGAAGTGGACACTCTTCCAGGACTGATTTTTGGATCACTTTAACTCTGCCACTCATCTCTGGGCTCTCTGCTGTCTCCCTAGATCCCTTTGAAAGCTTGGTAACCCAAGGTAGGTAGAATATTCTTACCTCAGGTCCTACTAAAGCATAGCAGATAAAAGGATTATGTCCCTTCTCTTACACAGCATACCACATTCACTTTTATGCATCCTAGTGTTGATAGGCATGCTCACAAAAGCAGGGCTTCACGATGACTGTCAGATTGAGGTCAGCTACTTATTTTGACTCCCCTGAGAAATGAGAACTTAAATGCATGAAAACAGGTCCAAATCACAATCAAATGAAACTGTGAATAGCATTGTATGGGACTTTTTCCTCAATTGAACCAGTTTCAATCATTTTTTTAAATAACGTATTCTATTTTTAAAGAATTTTCCCTTGAAGAGAAAATCTGCTAACTTCCTTGAATAAAATCATTCTTCCAGAAAGTAAGATTATTTTGTCCTAATTTTTATGAAGAATTTTAATCCTAATAATAGCACTTTTAGAATATCTACAGACAAGTAGCCTGTTGGCATAATGGACTCAAGGAACAGATTTATAAACAATCAAAGTATTATAGGCAAGGAGTAAAGAAACTTTATTGTTGCTCTCCAGCTCGCCATTTCATAGCATAAATCACTCCATGACACAGCAACTGATAGTATACCATAAAGTTCTCTACCTAGACCATCTATATGATTTAGCAAAAGAAATAAGTTTAAAAACTGAAAAGTGACTGATCATAATATGTCAACTGAAAATTCACAATAAATGTCTACATAAAAGGTTCAGGTACTCATTCAAGTTTCCAAGCTCAGTTTAAAGTCACCACTCCCACCTATTGCTTACCATAAAAACTCCAGTCCTATACATTCTATCATGTATAAATTGACTCTAGATAAAAGGCATTACCAAATGAACAAGCTGAGATATCCAGAGATTCAGAGTCTGAAAAATGAGTGATTTACTCAGAAAGTTGCCAGATACAAATTTTTTAAGTCTTTCGATTTAAGGGAAATCAAGCGAAGATCAGTTGGGGCATGATTCATTCTCCTATGTTATTTGCATTTTCTATCTGGTATTTTTTTAATTTTATAAATTTTATGCTGTTTCCATAGTTACCAGCTCTTAATCATAATGAACACCTGGTCTATACAGAGGAATTAATATTTCCTTATGAACTGTTTGAACTTATTGTTAATAGCCTCTCTATACTTTGACAGTGACTAGTTTAAGTTTCTGACCTGTAAGCAAAGATTTTCAAAAGGTTCTTTTCACTTTATTTTCTTTCTTTTTGAATCTTATATATTATGTAAACTTCAGTGGTTTTATGATAGTTGAGATTTGCCAATGCATCACAATCTATATTTCTGACATGTCATATCTGTATCACTAAGTGTGCTGCTCTGTCTGGATCAGACATACTTAAAAAAGAAAGAAAACTTTTGTGTATGTATATATTAAATCTAAGCCAAAATCAATTGACAAATTAGGCAAATATTGGTACTCATTCATCAAATTCAGGACTAAAGAAGAGTACACAAACACCAACAACTCCTCAATGACTCATCATGGTTAGGTTTCCTAAGCAACACTAACTAGAGCACTTTACTTCAAAGAAAATTAAAATGGCGTTTGATCCTCTGGACATCTTCCATATAAAAACATACAGGTTTGAACATCAACCATACTTTAATTACAACTTTTTTAGGGGCGCTTTGGTTGCTCAGCCCTTTAAGTGCCTGACTCTTGATCAATTCATGATCTCTGGGTTGTGAGATTGATCCCCACAGTGGGCTCTGCCCTAGGCAAGAAGCCTGCTTAAGATTCTTTCTCTTTCTCCCTCTGCCCTCCCCCACTCCCTTTCCTTCTCTCTCCCCCCTCCCCTATAAAAAAATTTTTTAAGCATATGAGCAATGATATAAGACAAGTATAGACTTGTCCTAGGCCCATATCCTGACTCTACCACTCACTAGTTAGATAACCTTAGATAAGTTACTTAACTATGTCTCAGTTTCCTCATTGTGACAGGGTATAGTAATGATATTTCCTTCAGAAAATTATTTTAAGGAGTAAAATATTTTAATATTTTAAGAAGTTAGATAATTTGTACAAATTCAAAATTCGTAAGCGAAGAGATAAATTTGGGGCCTCCAATGGCCTCTCCAAAAACAATGTTCTTAATCAGCCCACTAGCACAGTGAATAAAGTGCTATATAAGAGATAATCTTACAACTTTTCAAAACTATAAATGTGTCCCATCCAAGAATTCTTAACCTACTCTTAGAAGCCCATCAGTATAGGTAAAATTTGAATTTGCCAGTACCTATAGGCTGGGTTCCTCTAATTCCCTGGATACCATAGATTTGTGCGTGTAACTGATTCCCATAGATTACTGAGGTTCACTGGTGGAAGTGAGTGCCACATCTGCAGTAGGCTCTAGATGGTGCCTGGAACCACATCAACAATGACATCTGCAGCTTGCCCATATACCTCTGTAAGATGCTGCCACCAGTTAGCCTCAACAGGTGTTCTTTCTGCAGTGGCTGAACAGCTATGGAAAGTGCTACTTATCCCATCCTGTTTTCCTAATGATTAGTTAGCTCTTATGTAATGATCTCAGTGATAAGTCTCCTGTTTTTCATGGAAACTGTGGAAGGAGCCTCAGTGTCCATCGAAAGATGAATGGATAAAGAAGATGTATTGTATACATTGTATTCCATTGTATACAATGGAATATTACTCAACCATTAGAAATGACAAATACCTACCATTTGCTTCAACGTGGATGGAACTGGAGGGTATTATGCTGAGTGAAATAAGTCAATCGGAGAAGGACAAACATTATATGTTCTCATTCATTTGGGGAATATAAATAATAGTGAAAGGGAATAGAAGGGAAGGGAGAAGAAATGGGTAGGAAATATCAGAAAGGGGGATCCCTGGGTGGCGCAGCGGTTTGGCGCCTGCCTTTGGCCCAGGGCGCGATCCTGGAGACCCGGGATCGAATCCCACATCGGGCTCCCGGTGCATGGAGCCTGCTTCTCCCTCTGCCTGTGTCTCTGCCTCTCTCTCTCTCTCTCTGTGAGACTATCATAAATAAATAAAAATTAAAAAAAAAAAGGAAATATCAGAAAGGGAGACAGAACATAAAGACTCCTAACTCTGGGAAACGAACTAGGGATGGTGGAAGGGGAGGTGGGTGGGGGGTGGGGGTGAATGGGTGACGGGCACTGAGGAGGGCACTTGACAGGATGAGCAATGGGTGTTATTCTGTATGTTGGCAAATTGAACACCAATAAAAAATAAAATTATTTAAAAAAAAGAAAATACAGGCCAGCTCTGGGTTAGTCTTTTTTAATTGTGAAGCTCCAATTAAATGCCTCTATTCACCTGGCTTGGCTCAATTACTAATGAGAAAATCTGGATTTTTATGAATTCCCTGACACATACGCTGCAAAATCCTGATATTAGCCCATCCTGCTTTTTCTGATGGACCCCAGAAGTGTCTTCATTCAGGGCCTACCAATGACTCAATTGTAATACTTTTCCATTCTTCTCTGAAACCGTTTCTTTGGTAACAACTGACTTGATAAATTTTGCCTTCTACTGCTCAGATAAGTGACCAAAACAATGTTCTTCGTCTCTGAATATCACAGGCTACCAGTGGTCTCTTATTTTAGTGAAGGATGGTGTACTGTAGGCTTAGCTTCTCTTAAACTGAAAGACTAAATTCTGGATTTGATAACCCTAGATACTTAATGCTAAAGAGGAACTATATAAAAGCCTGCAGGAGCATTCAGACAGCTTGAGGGAGAAAATGGAATGTGGCAATGCTTCAGAAGAATTGTGGTTCATGTGGCTTCCAAATATGTTCACAGTGAGAACTTGTTGCTGGCAGATGCTAGGCACAGAAGAAGCTGCTCATCTCTCTAGCACTGTTAAGGAAATGATGGTCTCTTTTAGAAGAGGGACTACATAGTACAACATGCCAGTTATTGTCCTGGTCTATGATCTAGACAAAATATCTAAATCTGAGTTATAGCTAGATAATAGTTCATTAGGATGGCTTTAGGCATATTAAAAGTCAAAAAAGGAGGTCTGGGTCAAAGGAGTGGAAGAGATTCTTATATTTATTGTATTCCAGGAATTAATCCTTATCTCTATATCACTTAATACTAATAACCCCTGGGTTTATATTTCCAATTACACTGTACCTCATTAACTAATGAAAATCATTTATATGACCCTTGACTTACAAGTCAAAAACAAACTTTAAGAAGAAACAATCACGATTTTTTTGTGAGCTATTTGAGAAAATAGAGAGCTTTTTCATCTGTGGAGTATAAGCAAATGAGGTCTAAGTAGGGATTACAGGAAGTATTTGTCCTTTTCAGATAGTAAACCTTACTGATGCTAATGGAGTAAGGTAAAAATCTTGGTACCATGTTCACTCACTGTGTGAAGTACCATTTCTCAGGCATAATATAAAAAGAATTTCTATCCGTCCTACAAGATCCACAATTAATTATCCCTAACAATCAAAAGTAATACATTCCTCTGAGTCCGGAGTCTCAATTATTACAATTCCCTTTTAGCAAAGCTTCTAATGTTGCCTTTTACTTTGCTGCAATTTATGGGAAAAGCAGTACAGTTACAGATTAGCTACTATAATTAGAAACAGAATTCAAAAGGAATTAAGAGTGTTTGCTTGCTTGTTGCATTTTCCATAGAGATCATTCCAGCCGAATGATTTCTTGAGGCTATTCACCCATGTCTTCACCCTTTCAACTATTTTTTCAAAACTTCCTGCATCCAATATAATGAATTAATGATGTAATACCAGCTAGGTGAAGAATGGGTTTTAAACATAAATATAACGCCCAGTAGGTACAAAATAGTTAAAAAGAAACTGCCATCAAGGCAACAACTGGGTGGTGTTTTATCACTACCACAGACTTAGAGTAATAGAATATTTCTAATCAGCCCTCAATCCAAAACCTAGGGGGCCTAAAATGCGTCTGCAGCCAAGGTTCCACGAGCATTTGCTATATACTATGCAGAACAGCACATTCACAGTGAGTGTGAGAGACCTCGTATTTCATGGATTTGAGTAACAGCAAATAGTAACAAATTAAATAGTTAATATTCAGTGAGGGCTTACTCCATGCCAGCTTCTAATCCCAGGAATGCCTTTAATCCTCATACTGTACGTATCAAATAGATACTGCTCTACCCAATTTTATAGATAGATAAACTGAGTCTTAGAAAGGTTTAGTATTGTCATACAGCTAATAAGCAGCCGAGATAGAATTCTAACCAAGCACTTTGACCCAGAGACCCTAACTCTTAACCACTAACCAGAGATATAGAAATAGAATTAAAGCGGGAATTGAGGAGTATTGATCTCTTGTCATTTTTTTGGTCACTTTTTTTTTTAAGATTTTATTTATTCATTAGAGGCAGAGAGAGAGAGAGAGAGAGAGAGAGAGAGAGAGGGGCAGAGACACAGGCAGAGGGAGAAACAGGAACCATGCAGAGAGCCCAACGTGGGACTGGATCCTGGGACCCCGGGATCACGCCCTGGGCTGAAGGCAGCACTAAACTGCTGAGGGACCCGGGCTGTCTTTTCGGTCACTTTTAAAACGTTTCATTTAATCCTCTCACAATGCATTTTGTAAAAGGAAACTGAGTCTCAGAGAGAATAAACACCCAAATCCACAAAGCCAGCAAGGGGAAAAAAAGGAATATTCCTTATACTACACCATACTAGCTCTCTGCAGCTTGAAGACTAAACTGAGTGGCAGATATAAAAACAGAAATCTCACTTCAATCTACATACCAGTGCTGTTATAAGACAGTGACCAGTGGAACCTGCCTTGTAGAGATGCTGACAGGAAAAAGAAAAGAATCTATAAATAACACAAAACATAAAACAAGATATTTAGAGGAAAAGGACCTAATCATTAAGACACTGCAGTTTTGGGGTGTTTGTGTATATGTCTGTGTGCATATATACACATACACATGTGGGTGAACTCCTTACTTTTTGGATTCATTCCATTCTAAACTACACCTTTCATTTTGTTCATGAAATCTGGAGTGGTTCTCAACTAGGGACAGTATCGACAATCAAAGAGTTGTTTGGCAACGTGTGAGGGCAGCTGGTAGTCCTCATGACTGGGGGATCCTACTGGCACCTAGTGGGCATGGGCTACAGATACTAAACATCTTGCAGTATTGTGTCTGCACAACAAAGCATTGTCCTACCAAAAATGCCAATACTGTTTGTCCAACATTAAGAAGTATTTAAAGGAACCTTTCGAACCTTTCAAGTATTGCTAAGGAAAAAAATACATGATCCAGGTAGACTTAATCAACATTTTTGTCAAAGTACTGATGCTCCAAGTGGACAGAGGAAGTTAAGTAGGGATCTTTATAGACAGGTTCCTGAACAAATTACATTGTTTTAGATGCTTACTACATGTTATTTGTACATAAATAATATTATAGGGGAAATATGTAAGCCCAAATTTGGAATGAAGACTCAAAGTAAGCTCAGTCTAGATCATCAAGGATCTTTATATTTTAGCCCAAAAGCTGACTTCCTACATATAAGGTAGTTTCTACCACGAGCAGTATAAAGGTAAGTAAACAGTAATCAAATTGTAGTTATACTAATATTATTCAATCACAAAATACCTTCTAAGTATGTATCATGCTAGACACTGTTCTAGTAGATGGGAACTCAGTAGTGAATAAAACAGGAATATTTCCTGCCCTTCATGGAATTTTCACTCTATTTGTTTACCTACTACACATATAAATAAATACATATATAATTTCAGTTAGTGATAGGCACTATGAAGAAAAAATAAGGCAAGAAAGTGGATAGACAGTAATGGAAGAGGTATCTTTTGTGACGTACTCTGGGAAGAAGACGATATTTAAGCAGAACCTTGAAGGACACTGAGAAAACAGCCACTAAAGAGCCAGAAAAGTATTACTGGCAGAGGCAACAGCAAGGGCAAATTCAATAGGAAACAAAATGGGCACGTTTAAGAAATAGCAAACAGGTGAATGTAATTGAAATGGATACGCACGAGTGAGTGGTGGGTTGGCATCAGAGAAGCATAGAGAGACCAGAATGTAGAGCTTTTTGAGTCTTGATAGAGTCTGGACTTCAGCTTAACGTGTCAGAAATGGAGAGTTTCAAGCAAAGGAAAAAATGATCTAATTTTTTTTTTTTTTTTTTGAATACTAGGGTAGTAAGAAAAAACTGAGAACTAGGATACCATACTACTTGGATACTGGGACTGGGATAAGGCACACAAAAGCATATATGGCAACACCTTTGCCAAATTGCCCGAGTGGGATGGGTGCTTGTTAGAGAAAGCTAACTTTATTTTAAAACTACTTGGGCTTGGGGGGTCCCTGGGTGGCTCAGGGTGTGATCACGCCTCCCTTCAGCCCAGGGTGTGATCCTGGGATGGAGTCCCACGTTGCGCTCCCTGCATGGAGCCTGCTTCTCCCTCTGCCTGTGTCTCTGCCTCTCTATATTTAATTTATAAATAAAATCTTTTTATAAATAAATAAATAATAAATAAATAAATCAAACTACCTGGGCCCAAAACACTGCTGCACAAACAACTTCAGCCACCCTGTTTCAGACGATTCAGGTCATGAAATGACCTCTTAATATTTTCCAAAAAAAAAGGCATTTTACCATCCACAGACTCTCCAAACTTCAAACCATCATCTTCAACCTTGACACACCTGAAACAGACCTGTAATAACACTTAACTTCAAAGTCCTCCTTGCTGACTTGGGCTAACTGAAATAAAGGGGGGGGGGGGGGGAATTCCCAAAGTGTTCACGCTCAACTACAAGGGAATGTTTCCTAGTACATTTCGAAGTACTTGATTAGAAATAGGCAAGACTAACAGCTCCAAGCAAATGAGGCCAGAGGCCAAGGCAGAACTTTAAAAAAATAATAATAATCCAGGGGATCCCTGGGTAGCTCGGCGGTTTAACACCTGCCTTTGGCCCAGGGCGCGATCCTGGAGTTCCAGGATCGAGTCCCCCGTCGGGCTCCCAGTGGAACCTGCTTCTTCCTCTGCCTGTGTCTGCCTCTCTCTCTAGTTCTATCATAAATATAAATAAATAAATAAATAATCAATCAATCAATCAATCCAGGTTAGGGAAGCAATGCTAACCACACTATTTGTGGAGTCATCCTCGGATTTCCGATACGCAAGAGGCCTTGGTTTGGCTTATTTGGCATTTGTCTCAATTTAGCTATTTATTTGTTTGTGTATTTATATAATTACGATTACTTATTCAAATGTATTTGAATGTATGTACTTATCAAATTCATTTATTTGATGTTTGTATTTATTCAAATAATCACGATCGGCCAGTTCTACTGCGGGGGGGCGTGTTAGGAGGTAGGACTATGAAGCTTTGCCGTCGGTCTAGAGAGACTGGTAACATTTAAGGGAAAAGAAAAAAAATATATATATATATATATATACATATAAGATGCGAGGTCGCATGTCGCCGAGCTGAAGGTGCAGGCGGGGCGGCGACTTCACCCCTATAACCCGCGCCACCAGGAACTTACAACCTGCGGGGGGGGGGGGGGGGGGGGTGCCAAGGGAATCGTCGCACGGGCGCCTGCGGAGGCTCACCTGAGGGCTTCACAGGGACCGCACGTCAAGGGTGCCCCTCAGCAAGGGTGGCCTTCCCCACGCAAACAACTCGTTCCTGATTTAAAAAAAAAAAAAAAAAAAGCAGTCACCTCACGTCTTCTCAGCAGGACCCGGGGGCGGTCAGGTCAGGGTGGGTGTGGTGGAAACGGGGAGACGCCACGAAGCGCGCCCCACACGCGCTCCCGAACGACGGGGGCCGGTCCTCCCCGCTCCGGAGCCCCGACACAGCACATCGTCCCACAAACCACTTTTCCTACACTTTGCTTTTCCCTACAAATGCCTTTCACGCCTCCCAACCACGTCTAATCCAACGTGTTCTCTCACACACGCACACCCCCCCCCCATTGCTTAAAAGGGGATCAACGAACAGGTCACAGGGCACATCGGGAGGATGGTGACGGGGGATTCCCCCGCCGCAAAACGCTGGAGGCCGCTCGTTTCACAGGGTCCGAGGCAGACGGCTGTGCTCGGGCGCTATCTTCCCGCGGTCGTGTCTTCATTTTAGTCGCAGAAAAAAAAAAAAAAAAAGAACTACTTGTATGTCTTAAAACGTTAAGCGGGTAAAGAAAAAAAAAAAATACTTGCTGTCAGGTCTTCGTCTCCTTTCTGAGAGAGCGTTTGGGACAAACACACTAAACCACTTCACCGGTAACACGTTGCGCCGCCGCGGGAGGACGCCCCGCACGCTCGCTCCGGCTCGTCGCCCGCACGGCGCGCCCGTCCCTCCCTCAGCCAGGCGCGCGTCCCGGGGAGCCGTCGGCAGCGGGGATTGTGGGAAGTGTAGTCCGGAGGCCCCGCCCACTACGTCGGCAGCGGGGATTGTGGGAAGTGTAGTCCGGAGGCCCCGCCCTCTCCGCCATTCCTCTAATGGCCGCTTCCAGGAAGGTAAGGTGCCAACTCCTCCCCGGAGGGTATTTGGGGTCGCTTCGGTGTGTTTGTAAAGCGGGGGGGGGGGGGGGTCCGGTTTGCACCGCGCGGGGGCGAAGCAGGGATTGTTCTTAAGGTCTTAATGTGAAGGCCTGGCGGGAACTGGTCTCGGGGTTCGATTTATTTGGACGTTGATCCCCGTGCGGGCGGAGTGACCAACTTTAAGTCTAGTTCTGCTGCCTGAACGACGAGCTCGTCCCGCGGGTTAGTGACCCTCCCTCCGTCGTGCGTTCGCGCCCCTCTCTCGCTCTGCGCGGACCCTGGCCGCCTCCCGGATGAGGACGCTGATGGTGGGGATGGGGAGTAGATCCTAAATCCCCCCCTGTTGCGATCGCAGGCTCCGTCACGTGGCACCTCTTAGCCTCGGCGCCCCAACTCCGGGAAGGGGCAGTTTCCAATCGGATACGCTCCACACGCACATCCTTCCTTTGGTAAGTTTACACGAATTCCCCACGACCTCACGGACTTCTGCGTTGCATGACTTTTGCCAGACCGGTCTGCATCGCCTGGATGACAGAAATGCTAAGAAAATGTAAATTTTTATTTATTTATTTATTTATTTATTTATTTATTTATTTATTTATTTTTACTTAACTTTTAGGATGTTTTAAGTTTCCGAGTGCCTGCTGTGTTTTCCCTTTGTTCTTCATTCCGTTCAGTTTGCTTAGCCGATTCACGACGTTGGCACGATAGCGTGTGGGAAAATTGCTGGAGTCGAGGGATGATCATGAAAAGGGGAGGTTAGCCCCAAAAGGCCATTCTTTAAATGCCTTTTGTCGACTTCCCCTCTTTTTTTTTTTTTTTTTTTTTTTCCTACCATAAAATGAGGAGAGGGGTCTGAAATTTACATTGAAAAGGTGTGTGGATTGCTACTGATGGATTTTTACTGTCCTCTGGAAAGGTGGGAATTTCTAACGGTTCCTTTTTTGTTTCCTTGTCTGGTTTCTAGAAACCTTCAGCCCTCAAGATCCGGAGATAACCTGGAAGATCCCAACATCATGACCTCAGTTTCAACACAGTTGTTCTTGGTCGTCATTTCACTGCTTTTGGTGCTGCCGGTGGTTGAAGCAGTAGAAGCTGGAGATGCAATCGCTCTCCTGTTAGGTGTGGCTCTCAGCATTACAGGCATTTGTGCCTGTTTGGGCGTCTATGCACGAAAGAGGAATGGACAAATGTGATTTTGATGGGCCTTCTGAATCAGACCTTGCCCGGAAAACCTTTGTGTTATTGAGGTTAAAAACTGAGCTTTAGTGTCTAGAAGATCCCACGAAATAGGGTATTTTCACATTCTTAATTATCTCCCTGTAAGTGGGAACAAATTGATACGTGTTCAGTGGTGGTGGTGGGGGGTTCATCACAACAAATAATACACTGAAAAAAGTAGTCTATAATTCATATGTGCTAGTTAGAAAAAGGGTCAAAGAAGTCAGATGACTGAAATATTCATATTATTTCATAGTTTCAGAGTTTTCAAAGTGAAATAGGAAGAAGGAAACCCTTACCCAGAATCCTAGGAAATTGCCCGTGCCTCCTCCATCACTGAGGAGTCTTTTCTCCATATTTTTATTAGTTTTTCGTTTTGTTATCTCCCAAATTAATATTGTATTTAGATATTAAATACAGTCAGTCAGAGATTAAAATTTTTATTTCTTGGGGGGAGAAGTAAGAAAAATGTATTCAATGTATCTAATGTTGAAATGAAGAAAATATTTAATGTAAAAAAGTTACTTTATATTAACATTGAAATGGAGACGAGATTTAATGTAAAAAAAAAAAGCTTTATACTAACTGAGTTAACATTTCCATCATGAGAAGTACTATGTTAAATATAAACCCATTATGTTTTAAGTTAATGTGTGATGTTCATTTCTGTTTATATCTTCGTATAGACTTTTATGTCAGCTAAGTGGTGGAATGCCTTACCGTAAGTGATCACATTAGCTTATAAAAGCACTATCAGTGATAAATGAGAAATGGACAGGATCAAGGTAGGAGAAGCCCCTGGTAGAGAATCCACAGATACAGAAGGAAAAGTTAATGGCCTATACTGATTTTTATACTAACCAGATGAGATGTACCCTCTCTGACCTTAATACTCAAAATGTCCTCAAACTAGCATTATCACCTGGCTTCTTGTTAGAATCTCAGACTTCATCCAAACCAATTGGATCAAACTACATGAGGGTCCTACTGGAAGCAAGTAATCAAGTTTTTTACTGAAACCATGCATTATCCAATCTAGCTCTCCACATAACATTGAGAGTCTTAATTTTGATTAGAAAACAAGCAGCAGCAACCTGAAACCCTCTTTATAGTGGCATCCTGCAGGTTGAGCTCACTTGGCTTGCATGGGAAATTGGGTAGAGGGTAGGAGTAAGAGACAGCCATGCTATTCAGGCAGAAACTGCGTGGATCTGTTTTTGTCGTAGCTGATTTATTTTTTCAAAAGAGAATGCACTAACATTTTTGTTCAGATAAATTGGCAGTTACACATTGTGTAATTAATAGAACTTAATTTTACATGCTTTTTTTTTCATTTTATTTAAGGATTTTATTTATTCATGAGAGACACAGAGAGAGAGGCAGAGACAGGCAGAGGGAGAAGCAGACTCCATGTAGGGATCCCAATGCGGGACTCAATCCCAGGACTCCAGGATCGCTCCCTGGGCCGAAGGCAGGCGCTAAACCGCTGAGCCACCCACAGATCCCCAACATGTTTTTTTTTTAAAGATGGAAATAGGAATGCAGATTGTGGAATGGTTGGTCTTAGCTCATGAACCAGCCCATTGATTATGGTGTAGAGAGGCTGCTGCTACTTCCTTGTACATCTGAACTTTTTCACTGGCATTAGGAGAAGTCAAAAAGTACATTTTAAGTCACGGTGCATTGGTCATTTTGTCACCTTCAGATACTATTTTTTAAATGATCAAAATAAGACTACAAGCAAACATTCTTTAATGAACAATGTATTTCCAGAGGTATCTAGAAAGAAAACTGCTATTTTCTTGTTTTGCCCTTAAAAGTGGAAAATTATCATGAGGTAGCACTCAAATTTTGACAGATAGGATGAGGAATGCCTTCTCTATTTTTAGCTTCTTTTCTACACAGGCTGGATTATGTGGTTTTAGCCTGAAAAGAACAGAAACTTACAGTGGCTCTTAGCCTTTTAAGGTCTACTAGCTCCTTTGAGAGTCTGATGAAAACATGCTTGCATTTTTAGATTAATTTCAAGTAGTTCACGGAACTGAAGCCCGTCCAGAAATCCAAATTAAAAATTTCTGTGCTTTTTTGGTTTTGGGTTTTTTTGTTTTTTTTTAAGATTCTTTCAGATTTCTGGATTTGCTCTGATGGATAACACCTGCTGTGAAGCAGGTAATAAGAAGAATGAGATGGACACATATCCCCCAAGGGCCAGCATACTTTATAGATGTCTACTAAATGCTCTCTGCATGCTAGCTCAGTTAAGTTTAGTTACAAAGGCAGAACACTACTAGTTAAAATCAACAAGAAGGTCTAGTAACCCACCAATTCCTCTGACATCCAAAATCAGTGTGTTTCCTGTATCACTTCTTTCTGGCTGCTTTCAAGATTTTTTTTTCTCTTCTTAATTTTCAAAAGGTCGATATGATGTGTCTTGGCATGAATATGTTTGGGTCCTGTTTGGGGTTTGCTCATCTTTTTGAACCTATAGGGGTATGTCATTTCCCAAATTTAGGTAATTTTCAACCATTATTTTTTCAAATACTCTTTCAGCCCCCTCCACTTTATCCTTTCCTTCTGTGACTCCAGTGACCCAGTTAGATCTTTTGTTGCAGTCTTAACTTGTCCTTAAGGCTTTTTTTCTTTTCAGTCTTTTTTCTCTGTTGTTCATACTGGGTAATTTCTAGTTGTCCTATTCTCAGGTTCACTGATTATGCCCATGCATTGTTTAGTTCTAAATTTTTCCATTTGATTTTCTTTATAGCTTCTTTTTCTTTGGTGAGACTTGATATTTTTTCCCTTGTCTAGCGTGTTTATAATTGTTCATTGAACTTTTATGTTGGCTGCTTCAAAACCCTTGTCATAGTTCTAACATCTATGTCATTTCAGTATCAGCATCTGTTGATTATCTTGTCTCGTTCAAGTTGAGATCTTCCTTGGAATGATGAGTGATTTCCATTAATACCTGGACATTTTGAGTATTATATTAAAGACTGGGTCATCTTTAATGGTTGTATTTTAGCAGGCCTCTGACAATGCTGCCTCAGGGCAAGGGAGATTGTAGTCTCCTTACTACCAGATAGGGGTAGATGTCCAGGGACACATACTGCTCCCCACATGCCCTCCAATGACCCTAAAGTTAGGGTCCAAACTTTCTACATGGTCTCCACTGGCCCATGGCCACATCTGAGCCCACTGGCATTTCTGGGTTGCCACCTTCAGAGTACCTAGTACCTAGTCAGAGATTTAGGAGGAAAAAGAAAATTCAGAGCATTCACCACTATGTCTTCTGGACCTGAGGTTCCTAGCTGGTTGGCCTTCTTTCTATGTTTCAGAATCCAGTTTCTCTCTTTATTTGAGAGAGCACATATGAGCAAGTGCAGGGAGGGGCAAAGGGGGAAAGAATCTGAAGCAGACTCGACACTGAGTGCAGAGCCCAACACTGGGCTCATTTCACAACCCTAAGACCATGACCTGAGCTGAAACCAAGAATCAGACACCCAACCAACTGAACCACCCAGGTGCCCTTCCTTTCAGTATCTCACATTTGTTTTATACATAATGTCCAGGGTTTTTAGCTGTATTTAGGGGAAGAAATAAGAAAAAGGATGTCTACTCCCATCTTCCTAGAATCAAACGTCTCCTCAGTGCGTATTTAAAGAGTGAATTTTCTGGAGAAAGAAAATGCCAGGTAAACAATTGATTGAAGATATTTCATTTAACAGACCTTTATCATATGATGCACATCTGTGCTCCCATCTTCACCCAATCATTATATTTCTGTCTTTACTCAGTAAGCCCACTTAAGGAGTATGACTAACAAGAATGCAGGAGGGCAGATGAAGTTTGAAAAAAGTGAGCTATATTGATATTTTGTCTCAGCAACAAGACTAAGGGCAGCTTCCTGAAAGACTGATGGGATGCCAAAAGTACCTGCTGTAAAGGAACCAGCTAGGCCCAGAAAATCTCAAAAGCTAAACATCATATGCTCTTTTGCCCTCTTAGACTTTCTAAGCTCCGCAGAAGCTTATCAAATGCCATTTCCAACTTTGAATATAGGAAAGATGATGAAGCTATACAGCCTGAAGCACATAATGAAGGGAGAATTCTCTGTACAAACCATCTCCCAGAGTTTCAAATACGTTCTTTGGTGGTACCCACAATAAGGGTGAAGAATCTAACCTCTGAAATCCAACCGACATACACAGCCAGTTTCCGCCACTTAAAATTTGATCTTGGGCGAGTCACTTCTTTTAAATTTCTGTCTCACTATCTGTTAAATGGGAATAATAACAGTACCTACTTCATAGATAGATGAGGAACACATGAAATAAGTGTGAAAGGCTTGGCATGCTTAAGGTCATTACTGGTATTTGGAGCTATTTTTCTAGATGTGTCCAATTGATAAGTATCAATTTTGTATCTATATATTACATAAATCCCATATTAAACAGTCACTATATTTTAATTCTCACTTTTTTCCATGACTATTTTCGTTACCATAATTTTTCTTCTACCATTATAGGCTTACAAACTGATGAAACTCAAAGTCATCATGTTTAAAAGAAAATTTGGCTTCCCTAGAGCTTCCCCAAATTTTGAAGGGGAAGAAAGAAAAGGATTGATTCTGTTTTAGTAATTCCTAATGTGTTGACCATGGGTCTTTACTAATTGACACAAAAGCTTAGCAGTAACTGCTTAGTCATTTAAGGAGATGCAAGGAATTTGGTTCTGTGTGTTCAGAAAAATAGTGGATTGGGTCTATATTCTACTAGGAAAAGTATCCTGACAAATCTCATCTCCTTAAAAGTCATGAAGATATAAGCAACATAAAATGTGTTCAGTGTTTCCTGTGGTAGGGAGTGGAGAGGGAGCCCTTATTTATACTTATTAATCCCAGACGGAATTTTTATTCTTAGGTGAAAACAGAGCCAAATCAATAAATATGTGTATAGAATAGCATATTTAAATTTTTTCTAATCTTTAATAACTCCATTTTTCTAAATAATTTATGAGATTAATTAATAGACATCTAACAACTAAATGCAAAAGGCAGAAGACCAGAAAAATATGGTTGCTGCAAAATACTAAAATGTGGTTTAATTTTCCATTGATTTGTAATATCAGAGCTATAATAACCCTCTCACATATTTCCACTGAATCCATTATATGTGGGTGATTAGAATTTTGAAAATATTAGTTGGCACTTGATAATCTGAAATGAAATTATGAAATTTTATATACAAGAGGGTTAATTATTTTTAAAGGGCTAATCATGTAGCACTTTGTTACACATAGGGATTATAAATACCATATTTCTCAATATTAATCAAGATAATTATGCTCTGGATAAATGTGCATAAATCACTTAACAAAAGAATTTAAAAGCAGGCATGATCACCAAGAACATAAACTATACCATATTCTATTTCAGATGATTTGTCAGAACAGCTCTTTCATCTTACCACAAAAATTACCAGACCACTGAGATAGCAACATGAAACAATCTTATGGGTCCTGTGATGACATACGCCCACTTTCTCTTGTTTAATCAACATTTTTTAAGATATCATCGCTGCAATTTAGAAAGAAAAAAAGTAACTACCAGGCAATTGTCCTTGAGTCAATAAGTTAACCTACACAATTTATTCATCTGTAAAATTATTTGTTAGTAATCTCTAAAAGGTTTCCTAGTGATAGAATTTTTTGGTTCCACAAAAGGAGCTTTACTAATTTCAAAACTAATAAAGTCTAATGTGTTAAAAATATTGTAATTACCCATTTTCATTCGGCAGCCTGAGGAGCTGATTTCCTCTTCGAACTCCTCACAGAAAACCGTAGTCTAGTCATTTGGTACATTTTTGGATTTCAATTGAGCGAAGCGGGGGCAGCTCATTTTCTGTACTGAACGAGTATGATTAGGGATTGTCTCAAAAAGGAAGAATAAAAACAAACCGTAGCCCTGCCACTCCCACTCACAGCAAATAGCCCACATGCTAATTGATGTCGGCCCGGCAGTATCCAGAAACGAGCAACCTTGCAGTTCGTGTGCTCAGTCTTTTCTGGCACTACCGATGGGACTGAGCTAACAGACACCATCTTCCCAGTGGCCAAGACAGACAGTTGAGAGCATGCATAGCCCCTTCCTCTCCCTCATAATCCGCCTCCAGGCCACATCTAGGTCTTACGGAATCCACCTTCAAGTTGTGCCTAGGATTCACCCACTTCCCTCCATTCTCACGGCTCCTACCCCAAGTTCAGACCACCATCATGTGGATGAGATCCACAGCAGCACCCTGGTCTTCTGACCTCCCATTTTTAACCCTCTGTGATCTCTCCTCAACACAACCAGGACCTCTTTCTCCTGTGTCTTCTATGTCTCTGACCCTCAACCTACCTTACACTCTAGCTTTCAGCCATATTGTTTTTTCACTTCCTAGAAAACACTGTGTATGTTTCCTCGGTCTCTGTCATTTTCCCTACTTCCCCTGCTTTCTAGATCTATATGTTCCTTCCTCTGCCTATAGTCTTCTCAAGTTCACCTTCTGAGGCTTGAACAACACTTCTGTAGAATGTCTTCCCTGATCCTTCCTGTCTGAAATACATATTCTACTGTGTGCTCGCCCAGCAGTCTTTACATCTCCTATCAGGCACATATCACTTTGGATTTGAATCTCTGCTTATTTTTGTCTCAACCAAACTCAGCCTCTTCTCAGGCTTCTAAGCTCTGTGAGGACAGGGACTGAATTACTAATTCACTATTGTATTCCTGGCTTCTAGCACAATGCCTGGCGTATAGAAATTACTGCTCAGTCAATCTTTTATAGAATGAATATGTGATACAAAGTCAATATAGCAAAGGGACGCCCCAGCCCAGTATACACAGTGGCTCCTAGCATCCTCTCACTGAGCCTGTATGTGCCCGTACTGTCCTCAGTACAGCTCTACCACCAACCTTTCAGGTTTTACACAGGTAGGGCTGAGATTCAATGCAAGATTTTACCGTTTTCTTGGACATCTAAATAATTATAGAACACAATTTTAATAAGTATTAACATGTAATCTCATTAGCTGGTTTATTACATACACTATTTATAAAAATCTTGAGTCATATATGCATATTTAATGTTTTGTTTAGAAATTATCCGCCATTTTGAAACACAGGATGATCTTCTCCTGATCTCCTTCTCATTCTCTTATTCAACACCAGACTCAACTGAATTACCAAAATCAAATGCCTTGCCATACTTCCATGCTCATCTTTCATTTGCTTTATAAATGTGGCCTCCTCCAAGAAGCCTTTCCTAAAAGAAGTTAGGATCCATCCCCCAGGATCCACAGTACATTGTTTATACCTATAATAATGTATTTCATGAATCCTTGTTTTGTGGTTATTTAGATACTTATTATCCCTTTTACACCACCACCCCCCACTACCCCTTCTCTTCCATCCACCTCTAACCCATCACCTGTATCTTAGTCTTAAAATCAAGATTGTGGTTTATTTTTGTGTTGAATTCAGTTCCTAAATACTAAATGACAGATGATGTCAAAGTTTACATTTCATTCAAAGTGAGAAAGCTTTATCAGAAAAAAATTTAGGAGAAGAGAAATGATACCTGGAGCCATGCGTCCTTCTACATTTCCAAAGATAACTCCCAAATAAAGAGCCCCAAGTAGGATTCCACTTCTCATCCTTAGTCACAGTGAGTGGACTATCATGTACCCACTTCATGATTCCACCCTGCTGTCCTGCTGGATCTTTCACTCAATCCTATGACTTCCACTTCTGAAGAGTAAATCAATTCAGTACCCAGGTATGACTGACGCACAAAGAAGCAATAAAAGTCATTTTTTCTTACTCACTCATTCATCTAAATATGTGGGCGTCTAAAAAATAATTCTCTTAGGAAAATGTAGACCTAAATTTTTTTGATGCTGCCATTATTTAAAGCATATTCGGTACTCATCTTTGTCCTATGACTTACTCCTTCAAATACCCCCAATGAAGGGAAGACTTCATCATTGAACTTTTGGTTTGGGAAATGAACCAGAAGTAAATCTAAGCTAAGTCCTGTGTGTGACTAAGGTAGGTGACCAAAAACAGAGAGAACAACCATGTAGTGAGCTAATTCTCAAACTGTATGAGAGCTCTGTGGTCTCACATTTTATAGAGGAAGACACTAAGGTTTGGAGAGGTCAAGTTATGTGGACAAGTGGTTACACAGTTTGATAAATGAATGACAAGTGACTTCGAAGTAACAAAAAAAAATGTTTTCTGCAACTTATAAACAAATTAGCTGGTTATTACACTGTGTAATATACTATTTTTTGACTATGGAAATTATGAAATATACATGGATAATGATATAGCATAGTAAAAAAAATGACCTATACCTTACCTGTCCTCAGTAAAACTACTTTCACTTTTCCATGTCACTTTCCCCATGCATAAGTTTAATAAAACTAGATAGAATAGGGCATACATGCCATTTTGTTTTCCAGGGTTTTTTTTTTTGGATAACATTTAAGTAAAAGGCCCAGAGTCGCTGTGCAATTTTATGATAGTCTATAAAAGTGAAAATAAAGATCATCATATGTTCTTGAGTATTCATTTTCAAAATTATTCTTATGGTTTCCATAATTGAAAGTAACCATTAGTTATCCAATGATTCCTACATTTATTATTGTTAGTGGTCAGTAATAATGATAGCTATCAAGAAATATTATTTTAATCATTTTCCTCAGTGCTGTTGCTACATGACCGAAGTTTATGAAGAAGTTTATGGAAATACAGCTCAGAAAGGCTGTGTGATATAGTGAAAAAATACTGAATGAAGAGTCAAAGAGATAAGGACCCTAGCTCTGGCTACAGTGTAAGCAAACAGATAATGGGGCACTGGGCGAATCATTTACAAGTTGATATGGGCCTTATTTTCTCAATCCATAAAGAAAAATACAAATGAGTAGAAATGGCCTACCTAATACACCTATTCCACTGACAGGCACTTTGAACAAGAGTTCCTCTTTGACAAAGGATGTGCAAGTTACAAGAAGGCCTTGTCAGGGAAGTTACCCAGAAGTGGGGCCAGTCGTGGAAAAAGACAGAAGTAGGTCCTTGAGAGATGACATGATTTAAGGAAAACCAGCAGGAGACACCCAAAACCAAAATGCCTATGTGCTATACACTCTTCAGTATTTTTGTGATATCTGTAAGTCTACTGCTAATGGTGCCTCTTCTAAGTTTTGAAGTCTTCCTCTATTGAATGCTAATATAACCAGGGGTCTGCACGTTAAACTAAAAACGAGAACCTCCAAATGGAACTCCAGATTGGGATTAGACTCTTGAGATTGGGACTAGGAAGAGGATGATGGATAAAATTTCCCAGGGAGAGCCCAAGGGTGTGAATGCCTCCCCCCCCCCCCCCCAATAACAGACAGTTAAACTGTGTGACCAAGGTTTGGCCCTGCTTACAACAATGTTTAATGAGGGGCATCTGGGTGGTGCAGTTGGTTGGTCCAACTCTTGGTTTTGGCTCAGGCCATTATCTCAGGGTTGTGGAATCCAGCACTGTATCGAACTCTGTGCTCAGTGTGGAGTCTGCTTGTGATTGTCTCTCTCTCTTCCCCTGTCCTGCCCACTCATGCTCTCTCTCTCAAATAAATAAATATTTATAAAAAACCAACAATGTTTAATTTTGCCCTATAGTCCATTAAATTAATCATGTCAGCCTAATAGCAGTCTTAAAAAGCAGAAAACTTGTCTTTTTATTTTTCATTATTCTTAAACACCCAAGATAAATCTTACAACACAAGAGGCATTCAATACATATTTGTCGGTTGACTCAAGGATTCTGTCCACAAAATAACCCAAATGGTTTAAATGACAAAGGATTTGATAGGAAAAAATATAATCTACTTTGATAGCCCAACAAAAAGCAAATAGAATCAAAATAAAATTTAATTAGTAGCATTACCATAAAAATATAAAATTAAGGCAAGGGAAGAGCACTGCATGATTTTATACTATGGTGGCTGTTGCAGATTTGTATATTTTACTTTTCTATATAATATTGGCATAAAATGGTTACTATACTCGTTTTTTTTTTTAAGGTTTTATTTATTGATTCATGAGAGACACAGATAGAGACAGAGGGAGAAGCAGACTCCCCATGGGCAGCCCAATACAGGACTCGATCCCAGGACTCCAGGATCACGCCCTGAACTGAAGGCAGATGCTCAACCACTGAGCCACCCAGGAATCCTGCTATAGTGGTTTTTTAAGTGAGTGGCACTCCTACTCCAAAGAAGAGGTTCCCCTCAGTGTGCTCAAATGACAAGACTCAAAAAACAGAAAAGCCCCCTGAGCAGTGCAGTTGGCTGGCCATGTGTCTCTTGGTTTCAGCTCAGGTCATGATCTCAGGATCATGAAATTGAACCCCATGTGGGGCTCTGCTTGGTGCCAGAATCTGCTTGAAATTCTCTCCCTCTCTCTCTCTCTCTCTCTGCCCCTCCTCCCTCTCACACTCTTCCCCACCCCTCTCTCTCTCAAATAAATAAAATCTTTAAAAACGTAAAAGAAAAGAAGGCAGGAAGGAAGAAAAGGAGGAAGGAAATTATTCCATTTAAGGGAATCCATAGTCATTTTAAAGACCTACTACAATGAATAATTGTATGGATAAAATGAATTTTCATTTATGTCTTTATTTTTAATAAAAGCAAAAAAAGAAAGATGCATAACTGGTCTAATTAGGAGCCTATCGCATTGGTTTTAGGAAGAGAAGCTGATTGTTTTGTCAAGAGAGCTGCAGGGGAGTGGCTGAGAATAGTTGGATTATTTTCCTCCTACCTCTCTATTCCTTTACTATCTCCTTAACTGTTTTCTCTCGTTCTTCTGATACCTTACTGTTCATCCATTCTTCAAGTCTCAGATGTTGGCCTTCTCTTTGTACTCTTTGTTAGAGAATCCCTCTGTTTCCACTCTACCTCCGCCCGCCCGTGTGGCCCCAGGTTTTCCATTACAAGCAGACAACTCCCATATGGCTGGCCCTAATTTTTCACATTCCAATTCAAGACGGACTAGCACTTATAAATGATGCTATGTGAATGGCTGTCACTTCATGTTCATTTGCTAAAATTAAACTTATCTTCGTGTCAAAACTGAATGCCTTGTCTGATTTCTCTGTGTGTGTGCATGCATCTATGAGTGTATGCGTGTATGTGTATGCGTGTGACCATCAATCCACTTGCCAGCCAAGCTTGAATTTGTACTATTCTCATAACCAGGCAATAATTTTGACCTACCTTGGTTCCTTCTCATCACAGTTCATTCTATTGACTGTTCTATCACTCTAGTACTCGTGCCCGGACTTATTTTTCATAAATTCAAGTATTTTAGAATTGCAAGTCTCTAGCTTTCACCAGCCTGTCAAAGAGGAAAAAAAGGGAGTGGGGTATGAACTAAATCAGTGCTTCTCATCTGTGTTAATTAGACCCCTAGGCTCTACAAAGCTGCCTTGGCAGTTGCCAAATCAAACAATAAAAGACCAGTAGAGTATGGCTCCTGCTCCCAATCCCACTTTTCCCACAGCAGCTTCACCATTATCTGTTTCATATGTGAATTTCAAGTATGATCTTATCTGAAAAAAACTTATCACATTACCTTAAGTAAACTAAGTTTGAAAAAAACTGTTCAGTGATGTTTTAAGATCCTCAACTCTAAAATTCAAATCCTAAGGAATCTGGTAATTTAATTAGTAAGATAGTATTTAAAAAATTCCTCATTTAAGCTCCTACTTACATGTATTTTTAGATCAATTCTGGCACTGGTAAGCTGAAGAATTAGAATGAATTTACGGTAAAAATATAGGCATTATTCTGAGTTTCCCAACAGTCAATAGGATAATATAGTAAGCCTCTGTGAGTCCACAGCATCTGAGGTAAAGTAGGGGAACATCTGGAAGACAACACTCTCTGAAATCCTTAGGATCCCAGCCTGCTTCCCAAACTGAAGCACATCATGATGACATGCTTTCCAGCCTACCTGTATTTCATCTGTAACGGACAGAGGAAGTTTCTGGGCTCCTTGTCCATGGAGATTTGGGAGATTTGAACTTTTTGGCTTTTCCTTTCTGTTTCATGCCAATTTGCAGCAGTAAACAAATAAACAAATGGCATTTAACATATGTTCCCCTGGAGCGTGAAACCTGCTGGTTTGGCTGTCAAGGTGCAGGAGGTGAAATGCAGTAAGTGGGCTCTGTGATTGAGGTCTGGAAACCAGCCGCTGAGCGAACCCAGCCGGCAGACTGCCACAGAGCCTCACTTCACACACAAGGCTGCAGAGACCACATCCAGGCTTCAGGTCTTGGCGATTGATTTTTCTCTTCAAGTCTGCTCACCACCTTGACGTTTATGCACCTGATTAACTTTGAGTATGAGAATTCACCTCTCTAGACTTATTATTCTTATCTCTGCAGAAAGGCTTTAGGTCTAATGGCTCAGGCCTGGTTTGAGTACTGAACGCGTGGCTAGTCTGAATTGAGATGCCTGTAAGTATTGCAAAATACACACTGGATTTCAAAGACTTAGTGAAAAAAAATATACAAAATATCTCCTTAATACTTTTGTATTGATTATATGTTGATTTACATTACGTATTAGTTGGATATATTAGTTTAAATAAAATACAGTATTAAAATTAGTTTTACTTGTTTCTTTTTACTTTTATAATTTGGCTACTAGAAAATTTTAAATTACATATGTGGCTCACATTAAATATATATGAAAAGACTGGTTTAGACTCTAAAGGCACTGTGGTATACTGAGAGTGCATAAGACCTGGTGGCAAGAAAATATGAAATCAAGTTTCTGGTTTCACCCTCCTTGAGGTAAGTCACTTAAGCACAAATCCCAACTTTTCCATTCAACTTGGGCAAGTTAATTAGCTCTCTCTGTGCCTCAAGTTTTTTCATCAGTAAAATGAATCATGCAACCGACCTTATGAGGTTTTCTGAAAACCAAATAAGTTAATAAATGCAAAGAGCAACTGTCACACTATAACCCGTATAACTACTAATTAGTCATCTTTCAAAACTTGTTTTTTTATTTTAGTACACTAAAAGAAGGATAGATACTTCATAGGATAAAGTTAGAATACAGTCTAATAATGTGTTTAAAATGAATTTAAAGGGATTTAAAATGAATTTAAAGAGACACCTGGGTGGCTCAGCAGTTGAGCATCTGCCTTTAGCTCAGAGTGTGATCCTGGGGTCCTGGGATAGAGTCCCGGCATCAGGCTCCTTGCAGGGAGCCTGCTTTTCTCTCTGCCTGTGTCCCTGCCTCTCTCTGTATGTGTGTCTGTCACGAATAAATAAATAAGTAATCTTAAAAAAATAAAATTAAATGAATTTATAAATCATAAAAACTAAGTAAATGCTAGTAACTGGTCAGCTCTAAAAGTCATTAAATTTATGCAACCCTGATGGTCATTACAAAGTTTCAGTCCTCCAGGGGAAATATGAGTTCAGCATTCATATTCCTTCATCCTAAATTATCAGTAAGTTGGTCTCCTGTACATATTTTTGTATCCTATTACATACCATGCTGAGAATGACCTTTTAGTAAAACATCAGAAGAGTGTAGGATTGATACCAACCTTATTTTCAAAGTCATGTTTATATACATATACTGGGATATTTAACTTGTTCTCTCAATAATTTTGATACTGCATAGTTTTTAAGTTGACTTGGGGCTTTCCAGAACATATTGTACTTTAGAAGTATTTGAACATATTGTAAGAAAAGATTTCAGCTACAATATATGATATAACTCCTGAGGGTAAGGAAAGGACTGTTTAATTTCTTTTCAAAATACCATGCATATTTGGAGATTTATTGGAATAACAGATGTAAAAAAAATACTTAATTCTTAGGATAATTTTTTTTCAATGAACATTTATTCATGTATTTCACTAATAGTTACTAAGTGACTATTATGTGCCAGGCACTATTCCAGGTATCAGGGACATAAAGATAATCAACATAGACAGAAATCTTGCTTTCATGAGGCTATGCAGTATCAAAATTATTGAGAGAGCAAGTTAAATATGGAACACATGCATATATACAAGTTAGATGGTTATGTTGGTATGCATCAATTCTGAGCTCTTTGGACTTTTTACTAAAACACACTTTTGAACTTATTTTGCGAGTAGGATCAAAAATTCAGTCCATCTCTTTACTAAATTTCAGTGTATGCATGATCTTCTGTAGTAATAAGACTCATTATGAAACCCCAGCAAGAATCTCACCTATTCAATGCCAGATGGCACAAAAACAAACCATTTATAGAGGGGATTACAAGTAGGCTATATACAAAAGTGCTGTCTCCACATGATTCCTAGTCTTTCAACCAAGTGCCAGGGATTTCTGTGCTTAATTCCCATTAGAATTTATGAGAATTAACAGTGCATGAATGAAAAAAAAAAAAAAAAAAGATCCTTAACTGATCTTTTCTGAAAAGTGAAAATCTTGAAGCCATCCCCCAAGTTAAAAGTTCAAATTTTGCATGTATTTTTGATAAGAGCCTTTTCAAGTTAAATTTTAGAACTGTTTAAGTTGTAAGTGGGGAGCAGATTAAATATGTGCTGACTTGGCTTAACAGAGGCTGAATTTTGGAAAGGCTGCATGGTGCAGTGGAAACATTTCCTGGGCTGGGAGTCTACAGACCGATTGAGTTTTCATCTCTAGCTCAAGAAACTTAAAAATTTCTAGATGCAGAAGAACCAATGTACGTGAAAGAATTTTATATAATGCTAAGCAGTAAATACTCTTGGACCTACATATAAGACATACCCGGATGAGTAAATACCTAATTGCTAGAGAACTTTAAATTTTTTATGATACAGTTGTTTTTAATTTACTGATCAGATTTACTATGCAAGAAATGCAAGAACCTCATGATTCCCTTGGAAGAAATCTGCTAGTAAAAAACCTGGAGCTTAAAAGGAGCCCAGGGTTTAATAAAAGCAGAACAAAATGACAATAGTCCTAGACCTGCACACCACAACCCCATAGTGACGAGAAGAGACACTACACTAACTAATACTGACAGAAATTTCAGTATTAAGAATTATCACAGGAAGGCAAATTATTTAGTTGGAGGCTTTTCACTGGTATATATCCCTCCAGTTTACCCAGACAGCTGCTTGCCCAAACAACTAGCAACGAGTTCTGAAAATGTTAGAATCACACCTCTATTCCTAGTTTTAATTAGAACTAAGTGATATGAAACCCATAGCCAAAATATATTTCAAATATTGGAGCTCTGCATTGGGCCACTTCCATATCTACCTCTTAAGCTTGTTCACCTGCCCATCTCCATGCAGCATCATGACATTCCAAGAGATGATGGGTAACAGCTAGAAGTATATAGAGTTTGTAGATTTAAGACACTCTGTATTTGGAATCTTTATAAACAAGACTCACATTTGCCACAATGCATGCATACAACAGTATTCCTTATACCCCATGGAAATGATTAATGATTCTTAACAATAGCCAAGCCAGAAAACAACTGCTATAATTCACATACCAAATGTCAATACATAACGCCATAATTCTAGATCAGATAAAGGAGAAAGGCAATCTTGACCAAATTCTTCTAAGTGGTGAACTTGTATAAACCCAGCCGTAGACATCACTGCCTTCTGAGAATGAGCTACCACCCTGTTTCAAGTTGCTGGAAGCATTGTTCTTTGCTCCCCTTGTTCCAGAGATTATGAACTCTATCATCAGTTCTGGCCTTTGTTCAAACTAAGAGGACTTAAAGAGTGATTTGGCTGGTATCTTTTTAATTGTATTCAATTAGTAAGATGAATCAGCACTATTTTATATAAGAACCTCTTATATTTAGCTCTTATTTATGCCTCGTAAAGAAGGGACAGAAGTATCTTCTGAGAAGAAGACAAAGAAAAAACAAGAAAGATAATCCTGATTTTTGCTGAAGAGTAACATCATCCTTGTGAAGTCTTTTTCCAAATAGCTAATGGCCAGTTTCTATTTCAACTCCTTTCCTGTTTCTCCTCTAGAAAATTTGAATAATCCATAGGCAAAACTAGAGTAGAGGGTATTCATCATTTCAAATGTTATATTACTAAGCATTTTACGTCTGTATTGATAAATCAGTTTTGATTTGATTTTGTTTTTGGAATATACCACCCCTTAGGCTATTAAAAAATTCATTATCATAAGTCCTAAGCCAAATAAAAGCTGCAGATGTCTCATTACATATTTGAGTACCAGGTTAGGGGTTCAAAGCATAAAAAAAAAAATCTGCTCTTGGTTTAGAATCTGCATGAGAAAAAAAAAAGAATCTGCATGAGAGACATTCAGTTACTAGAAAATGGTTTGAAATTACTAAATAGTAAGGCAAACAAGGAATCATGTAAATTCTAACATAGTAAAGCTAAGAAGTACACAAAATTCCCCCAAATCCAGAGTAAATCCTTGGCCAAGAAAACTCTCTGCCCATAGTACAAATAATTATCCTAACCTTATTAAATTAAGAAAAACATAGAATTCAGTTGGAGCCTGTGTCATTGTTTTTTACTTCTTTTGCTTTTATGTTCTCCTCACAGTGCCTGGCATAGTACTCTTGATGTAGCAGGTTCATAATCACACATTCAACAAGAATGGATGGCGTGCCCTCTGTGTGCCAGGTTCTGTTTGGGCACCAGGGAAGAACAGGGCAAAATAGGACCATACTTGTATTCCCATACAATTCATATTCCAGTTGAGACTAAGAGTTTGTTAGTTGAATGAAACAACATTGCCCCAGGACTTACTCAAAATCCTTTTTTATGTAAAATCAGGCAGATAATAACACACTCATATTTTTTATCAAATGTCCATTAAGTTATATAACCTTATTTATGAGCTATGGGAATTTTGTTATGTCTTTGTTTTAGAGAGGTCTTATTCTATAAAGAGAAAATTATAAAGTTTTTAAAAATTAAGACAAATGAAAAAAATCAGAAAATCAGAATGCAGGACCAGACAATTAATAGAGGAAGCTCTTAAATTAGAATTTAAGTTAACATTCTCTCATTTGTCAAAAAGCTAAACACCACCAAATATTAAATAACCATAATCTGCTTATATGATCATATAACTGGTGCTTATAATAATGGCCTTAATGCACTGTAAGATTGAGGTAACCTCTGAATAATCAAAGAAAAAAAATGCCTTATGTGTCCTGAGTTTTAAAAATTATATTGCATCTTTATTTCGTAAAAATTTACAATCCACGTATAATATGTAGGACTCTCCATTAACCTGATTATTAAATTAAACTTCCCATTCCTTCATTATTGTACCAACACTTACTTTCCCTTCCCACTTCTTCCCAATGCATATACCCATGCAATCATGCATGTGCACACACACACACACACACACACACGCCACCCACTCTCAAGCCATGGGTCACTGCTTTTTTTTCGTGGTCGAGATTGACTCCATTAAAAAAAAAAAAAGGCAAAGGGGAATGAGATAATTTCAAATATTTTAACAGACAAATACTTTCGATAAAAGCTCTAAAGTTTTACTAGACATTATTAGTAGGGAAACTTATATTTGCTGTCCTCATTCGCAGGATCACATTTAAATAATGTGCAATAGAAGAAGAGGCTTAAAGACTTCCAGAAGAAGAAGGCATGCTATACTTCCTTGAATAATTACCACTTTGTTCTTAGAACATCAAGGGAATCCACTAAAACCTTTATCATCTGGACCGTGCTGTCATTAATAGCAAAATAGTTTCTTAGCCTGACTTCATAAACCTCTATGCCTGTGCCCCTCACTTATTAATCCTTGTCTGACTTGATCTTCTGAAACTGTTCTGTCAAAGGTTGCTAATTTCCTCAACACCAGATCCAATGATAGCTTCTCATTCCTCTTCCTTTTAAACTTCCTAGATACAACCTACACTTGACCACTGCCTCCTTGAAATTCTTTCCTTCCTTACAGTCTGTGACACTGGTGGTCCTCTTTCTTTTCAGTGTGTTCTATTTCTGGTTCTCCCTTGTTCCTTTCTATCTCTTAAATACAGGCATTCCCTTTTTCAGTTTGCCCAGAGGGAGCAGAATGGGTTTTGTTTTTTTTTTTTTAATTTACTTAACCTCAATCTCCTTCTCCCCCAACAATCTCTCCCTTGGCAATGTCACTCAACGCTCATCTTAGCTCTACAGTCATCTATGGGTACTTCCTAAATTTGGGCTCTTCACTTCCAGCAGCATATACATCAATACTGGAATGTTCCACCAGCATTTCACATTCAATATGTCTAAAATTAACTCAGAAGCTTACTTATCAAACCAACCCTCTCTTTATAACTTCTGCTGTCCCAGTTAATGATGTCTTCTGCTTCCCAGTTACCCAAACTCCAAACCTTAGAGTCAATTCTAACTTTTCAATCTCCTTGGCTTCCCTTTTTTAATCACTTGATTAAAAACATACAGTTTGTAGTTCCTCTTAACAATCAGATCCACCCCTTTGTTTCTGTTCATCCCATCCCCTCCACTTCTACCCATTTTAGGCTTTCCCTACATTGATGCAACTGCTGGCACACTGGTCCTATCTCTTGATTTTTCATTTCTTGCAAGATCCAGCACAATGACTGCTACAGAGTAGAACCTCAACAAATATTTGTTAAATGAATTCAATAAAGGAACAAGTTTTCAGAGAGAGGGAAATTGTCAACATAAAGGTCAGAGACAGTAAATCACTAAATTTTTAAAAGCCTGGATCTTAAATTGAGAGAGGAGATCTTAGAGATGTTAGCCTTAAAATTAAAAATGAATTATATTAACACTTTGAAGCCTGATTTGTGACAGAGTAGAGAGAAAAATCTAACAAATGAACCTTTTAGCATTTTGGAAAGGAACATACCAGATTCTTAATCTTTTTAAAAATCATTAAAATTCTGAAGAAATCTCACTATTTGAGGTGTTCACAATTATGGTGGTTCCTAACTCTCAAGGCACAATTTTTTTTAATCCAGTGGCAGTTTGGGGGTTGAGAGTATTCTTTCCCTGTGTTGCACCTCAAGCAGGTGGAGCACAAAGTCCTAGAAACTCTCAATTACTTACATGTCATTGTGAAAAAGATCACTTTTTGCCACAAACTAGGAGGTGAGTACCATTATCAAAAATAAATGCATAGAGGTGCCTGGGTGGCTCAATGCGGTAAGCGTCTGCCTTCAGCTCAGGTCACGATCCTGGGGTCCTGGGCTGGAGCCCAGCATCACTCTCTACACAGCGGTAAGTCTGTATCTCCTTCTCCCTCTGCTCCCTGCCCCCCCCCATTCTCTCTCTCTCTTTCAAATAAATAAATAAAATATTTTTAAAAATCGAAAATAGGGACACCTGGGGTGGCTCAGCGGTTGAGCGTCTGCCTTGGGCCCAGGGCGTGATCCTGGAGACCCGGGATCGAGTCCCACGTCGGGCTCCCGGCATGGAGCCTGCTTCTCCCTCTGCCTGTGTCTCTGTTTCTCTCTCTATGTCTCTCATGAATAAATAAATCTTCTTTAAAAAATGAAAATGAATGTATAATATCCCTTTCTATTGGTCGCTTGTTCCATGTTAGTGAATTTTTAAAAATAAGTTCTTAGTAAATGTTTCCACGGGACACCTGGGTGGCTCAACAGTTGAGCATCTGCCTTCTGCTCAGGGCCTGATCCTGGAGACCCTTGATCGAGTCCCACATCGGGATCCCTGCATGGAGCCTGCTTCTCCCTCTGCCTGTGTCTCTGCCTCTCTCTCTGTGTCTCTCATGAATGAATAAATAAATAAAATCTTTAAATAAATAAAAAAGAAAAAGAAAAGTTTTCCATGTTAGTCCCTGGGAGATGGGAGCTTTCTTATCAAAATAATTTCCAGAACATTTATAAAAAGTCTCTTTTTCATACATAGCTTGAGATTTTGTTAAGAATTAAGAGCATCCAAGATATATGTTTTTTAAAGTTTTAAAGAAAAGCTTGAAGTGGGAGAGACAGCACTTTAAATGAATGATTAAAAAATCTTTTCTTAGAATGTTTTTCATCCTAGCCTTTCTTTCTCTGCATTTGCCAAGGATTGTTTACTTCCTGACACACACATTTTTACATAAACAATGCATAGAACAAAAATATTGCATTTGCCCATCATGAGATGTGCATCACTTGGCAAAAATCTGGTGTGTCTGTCTGATTAATTTTGAAAAGAAGATAATTGCTGCTTTAAATAAAATTGTATATATTTATTATAAGAACCAAATTAAGCAAATTACATCAGTCTTCCTAATCCACTGATCAAGAGTTAATGTAATATGCCAAGAACTTGAAAACCTTTGGGCTCCTTCAAACCGAGGGAATATAGTATTTTGCTGTTGTTTGCTTTGTCCCTTAGTCTTAACCTTACAACTAATTTTTCTAGATTTGATGATATAAGGAATCAAAAAGAAATTAGTTAAGATCACATAAGGTTAAAATCTGACCCATCTGAAGCAATAGCTTTACATTTGAGAACTTAGAGATGACATGAAATCTTTGGCAGCTGTTAAATATATTTTTTAAATTCCTGTTGACTGAAGATGCAGACTTCAATGTTTTCTCCAGGGGAGTTAATGAACTGAACGGAAAATATCTCATTAATTTCTTGAGCCCCCTTGTGAGGCAAGAAAATGACATTCTCATCTAACAGCTGGAAAAACTGAAGAGCTAGTGAATGTAACTGCACTCAGTTGCAAAGGAAGTAACAGCTCCAATACAATACGCAAGGATGTAGATATGAAACAATATTGCAGACACACACATTCCCTCTCTTATTTTTAAGGAATCAATACCCGCATCTTAAAGTATGAGGATAGTTAAACCCTTGGATCTTGGCCCTATACCTTTTGGAAGAGTAAATTATTGCCTCATGGCCTGGCAGTGCAGTCACCCTTTTAATTTACTTTTAAATAGCATTTCCCTAATCCATACAACCTAAGATCCGGCCAATCATGAATCTTCAGTAAACTTATCTAAATCTTTTTCTATAGATTTTTTAACTGTAAAATTTCAGGAAATAACTCTTTGCAAAGTACATTGAGACCCTAATTGGGAAAGAAAATAGAACAAATTGAATTGATTTGTAGTTGCACAAAAAAACGAACTTGACATTTCACTTAGAATTTGCAAGCCATCCTACAGTTTTGAGGTCTTCCGAATATATTTGTTTTGCAAAAAAGTGGAATGTTTCACTTGAATGGAAATGCCCTCAAGTTACTTCCAGTATTGCTGTAGGATTGATTTTTCTGGGTTAAGGGAATGTAAAAGTTAGGTGCTTTATATGTATTCTTTTTTTTTTTTTTTTAAAACAAATGATTATTTCTTTAAATTGGTTTAGGACTCCCAAAACAAATCAGGAAAACGGAACATCATTTCGGTGCTACCAACATAGGGCTTTGTGTAATGACTGTGACACCATGACAGTGAAGTATTCATTTTTAAGCTTTAAACGGAGAAAGCTTTACCTCTGTGTGTCCAATAGAAATACAATATGTAAATTAACCCATATTATCTGTATGCTGATTGGCTTGAGTTCCCCCGAATGTCACAATCTCACCACCCAGCAATGAGGTATTTTACTGCTGTCTGGAGATCAAATTATTACTGTAGAGAAGATCTTTATTTTTTCTGTTTCATTAACAGATTATTATAAAGCCATAAGCATGCAAGAGGAGAAGCAGACGTTTTACACTGGGAATTAAAGAAAGCACGTCTGCTCGGTTTTTTTTTTTTTTTTTTTTTTTTGGTCGTGGGGAGTTGTTGAAAATCTTTTTGCCATTCCCCACAAACAAAACTCTTCGGAAATGGTAAAATAAGGAAATGCATGATTCCAGAGGCATCCCTAAGCACCCAGTTGTCAGGCTCTGGGGTGTCTTGTGATATCATCGGACCTTTTGGATGGGTGTAAGTTTTATGAATTCGTTATATTCCTAGTATTTTTTTTTCTTCCGTAAAAACAAAGGGGGAGGGAAAGGAAACTCACACACACACACACACACACACACACACACACACACACCCCTGCCTTGACATTACCAATGTGCTGGTCAGCCGCACTTGCAAAAAGGGAAAAAGAAAAGGCTGTTGCTCGGTGGGGTGGAACGCGAGGAATAGTCATTTGAAACTGCTGTCAGCCTGATTCTATAGTCATATTCGTTAGGGTAAAATGGATGTAAGTCCTTTTGCAGTTGTCCCCTGAACTTAGCTTCTCCCCACTTGACACACGGCTGCGTGCATTTGCGAATAGAAGCTGCCTAACAAAGACAGGGCTGCCCTAACCTGCTTTCTCCCTCCTTCCCCATTGACAAAGATTTTTTTTTTTCTTGGCTGCGCTTTTTAAAACTATATATTTAATTTCTTTCTGTCTTTTCTTTTATTTCTTTTTTAATTTTTTTTAATATATATCCCCCCCCCCCCCCCCCCCCCCAGCTAACCTGCAAATGCAAAAAGGTCAGCTGGGGAAATCGCTCAAGAGGAAATCTAAAAGAAGCTTCCAAGGCGCCGGACCACCCTGGACGAGGACGGAAGGAGATGCTCGGGGAAGGCGAGGAGGGGGAGCGAGCGCCCCCGACCCCGGGGCCCCTCCGGGCGCGGCCCTAAGGGAGCGAGGAGGGGCCTGAGGTCCTGAGCCTGCCGCTGCAAGCCCCCGCTTCCAACGTGCGGAGGCAAAAGTTCAGAAGCAGCCGCAAGGGGACAAAAGCCTAATTGTGCCGGTTCGACAGCACGGGACGTGCAATCAACGCAGTCAGCTCCGGACACGCGCCGAGGCTCCCGCCGCCCGCCGAGGCTGAAGCGGGTCCCGCCGCCGCCGCCGCCGCCGCCGCCGCCGCCGCCGCCGCGGCCCCTGCGTTACTGGGGGAGACGGTGCCGCTGCGACAGGGGAGGACGCGGCGGGAGCTCAAGGAGGCTCCAGCGCGCAGGCGCCGCCGAGCCCTGCCTGGATGCTCAGTCAAGGCACTAAGGCAAAAAAAAAAATCAGCAATTTATAGAAAGAAGCAGCTCTAGTCTGTCGGGATATCCAGCACCAACAGGTAGGAGGATATACTCTCGGTTAAGTTTGGGGGGGGAGGGGGGCGCACAGGGTTGATGAAACTGCAGGTTCCTTCCTCGGCACCGAGCCCTCCCTGAGGGTTTTTTTTTTTTTTTGGTTGTGTGTTTTTTTTTTTTTTTTTTTTGGTGGCTTTTTTTTTTTTTTTTTTTTTTTTTGCACAATAAAACTGCATAATGGAAGTGCATTCAGACAATGCATCCTCGGTAGGGCTTCTTGAGAGCTCCATTTCTGCAAAGCGTTGCAAGACTGAGGCATAGCAGGCTGCTGCGAATCGCCGGGAACTGTTCCCCCTTGCAGCACAGAAGCAATCTCTCTCCCCATCTTCGCGTATGTAATGCATGGCTCTCTCTCCCCCTCCCCCTCCTCCGCCCCACATTATAAATCCAGGGGTGGCGGATTTCAGGTTTCGTAATGTTGCATGATGTGATCGGTATTTACCCGGGGATGTACCGGTGGGGAAATTAAAATCATCGAACGCAGTTTTGCATGGGCTTCCTCCATCAGCATATTCCGGGCTAGTGAGAAGTGGCAGAGGAAACATGCTTCCTGGGAATAACAGAGGAAGCCGATTTTCCTGGTGTGGCTCTCGGGCACCCAAGAGACAGTGTGCATTTTGTTTTAAAACGAAGCCACTTGCGATTTGCAGCAAAGATGATCAGTGTCAATAGGAAAGGCTTAATTGCCCAAGAAATACAGGTTCATGTTAGATTCATTTGAATCCAGGCAGCCAAGGTTTACAAATGGAAGTGCATTCATTATTCCTCTGGGTGTGTATCCCTGGCCAATATTTACATTAACCTTTTTTTTTTTTAATAATCATGTGGGTTTAAAAGAGAAAAGATTTACCAAAGAATGGGAGGGGGGGGCGCGGGCGGGGGAGGGTGGGGAGGGCAAGACAAAAGATTAAATCACATCAAATCCTGGATAAGTTCCTATTCATTGCGAAGTCTAATGTTGAAATTATGCTTTAAGATGAATCAACAAATACTCCTCTTATGATATGCAGCATGAATAGTGGCACTTGAGTTAAAAGACATATTTTGCAAGGGCTCTTTGGATCCATAGCAGCAGCAGCAAAGCTGCCTGTAAAACACTGACAAATACTAACAGAACTCCAATAAATGTGGGTAGTCATCTCTGTCTCCTATTAGCAATCTTGTAGATTCCTTTGTAACATTAGTGATTAATTCCTGGACCGGAATATTTTATGAGCGTGGAACATTTTATTCCTTCTGTCCTAAAGGTACCCAAACAAATTTATGTTCTCCAGAATAGGGATCCTTTTTCAATTCATCTAGTTCAGAAAACTAAACCAGCCAATTTTCTGAAATCTCACACAAAAAAGACTTAACTAAAGCAAATAATATTATTGAAAATTAAAACTTTATTTGCTTCCCCACAAATGAACAGCTTTATGTTAGCACTGCCTGACATCATTACTTGTTAACTCAAGAACTGATAGCTCATTTTTTTTCCAGATATTCTGATGGCAAATCAAATGGAAGAAAAGAGGAAGCATGACTGCAGATCGCATCAATTCTCTTTGTGGATTACATTTTCAGTAAAATGTATGGATCTATCTTTTCCTTGTTCTTATATCTAGATCATGAGACTTGACTGAGGCTGTATCTTTATCCTCCATCCATCTATGGCGAACTATAGCCATGCAGCTGACAACATTTTGCAAAATCTTTCTCCTCTAACAGCCTTTCTGAAACTGACTTCCTTGGGTTTCATAATAGGAGTCAGCGTGGTGGGCAACCTTCTGATCTCCATTTTGCTAGTGAAAGATAAGACCTTGCATAGAGCACCTTACTACTTCCTGTTGGATCTTTGCTGTTCAGATATCCTCAGATCTGCAATTTGTTTCCCATTTGTATTCAACTCTGTCAAAAATGGCTCTACCTGGACTTACGGGACTCTGACTTGCAAAGTGATTGCCTTTCTGGGGGTTTTGTCCTGTTTCCACACTGCTTTCATGCTCTTCTGCATCAGCGTCACCAGATACTTAGCTATCGCCCATCACCGCTTCTATACAAAGAGGCTGACCTTTTGGACGTGTCTGGCTGTCATCTGCATGGTGTGGACTCTGTCTGTGGCCATGGCATTCCCCCCAGTTTTAGATGTGGGCACTTACTCATTCATTAGGGAGGAAGATCAATGTACCTTCCAACACCGCTCCTTCAGGGCTAATGATTCCTTAGGATTTATGCTGCTCCTTGCTCTCATCCTCCTAGCCACACAGCTTGTCTACCTCAAGCTGATATTTTTTGTCCACGACCGAAGGAAAATGAAGCCAGTCCAGTTTGTAGCAGCAGTCAGCCAGAACTGGACTTTTCATGGCCCTGGAGCCAGTGGCCAGGCAGCCGCCAATTGGCTCGCAGGATTTGGAAGGGGTCCCACACCACCCACCTTGCTGGGCATCAGGCAAAATGCAAACACCACGGGCAGAAGAAGGCTCTTGGTCCTAGATGAGTTCAAAATGGAGAAAAGAATCAGCAGAATGTTCTATATAATGACTTTTCTCTTCCTAACCTTGTGGGGCCCATACCTGGTGGCCTGTTATTGGAGAGTTTTTGCAAGAGGGCCTGTAGTACCAGGGGGATTTCTAACAGCCGCTGTCTGGATGAGTTTTGCCCAAGCAGGAATCAATCCTTTTGTCTGCATTTTCTCCAACAGGGAGCTGAGGCGCTGTTTCAGCACAACCCTCCTTTACTGCAGAAAATCCAGGTTACCAAGGGAACCTTACTGTGTTATATGAAGGAGCATCTGGAAATCTTTAGCCTTGTGAAACACTAACCTTCTCTGCTAAGCAATCGTGGCCTGTAGCCATATCTTGAGAAGAAAATCAAGAATGGGATCAGCGGTTATAAGGATTTGGGCAACATTCTGCAGTCTTTGCAATAGTTCACCTATAATCCTATTTTAAATCTCAGAGTGATCCTGCTGACTGCCGGCGAAGGTTTGTAATTAAGAAAGGACTTGAACCACTGCCCTAAGTTTCTTTATGTGGTTGAAAACTAGATAATGAAAGTAGCAGGTGCTAAGTATCAGTGCTAAATGCTGTGTATATCACTACTTATGAAAAAAAAAACCATCAAAAAAACAATTAGCATTGGACATCTTAATAAATTAAGTTGACATGAGGTAAATGTGTTGATAAAAACTAATTTTAGAAGTTTGAAGACTTTAAAACATTTCATACTATTATTGTTTTGCAAAGACTAAAATATTTGGGGACTTAAAGTACTGTAATCCACTAAAGACGTGCCATGAATTATTGGATTATCACACTTTTAAAAATTCGCCTTGTAAGTTTTGGGGAGCATTCCAAAGCAGTCTATTGGTTCCAATTAGGGTTTACTCTCTCTCTTTTTTTTTGTATTAATACATTACTATTTCTAAATACCACTTTCCTTACCTACTAGTGAAATTGCTAGCATTGAACTGTATTATGTGGTTTTTGTTGATTTGGTATAAAGTTTTTCCAATTCATTTATATTTTACAAATGCTAGATATTGGTCTGGGAGGCAACATTAATGGTACCAACTGGTCATAATTGAGCAGTTCTAATAATGCAGAATAAACACATGTTGCCTTAAAGGGTTATCTAGTATCTTTCATCTTATTTAGCATTGGAGCAAATAGTCAAGGGAAATCGAATTAGTAACTGGTCATGGTCATGCATCTGGAAGTGCATGGACGATCATTTAATATTCTTTTTCCTTTTTCCTCACATGATTTGAAAATTAAGGTGCACATCACCGGGATAATGAGATTTTCATCTGAGGTGTGCTACCCATTCTAGTGTGTTCTAAGAAGCAGGCAGTTGATATGTTTATATTTTAAATCAGCTGTCAAAGGGAGACCACAGCCTTAGTATGACATCCTGCACAATTTGTGAAGCATTTATTCTACCGAAGGCACAGTCTTGTTTATACTTTCTGCACATTCAGTGTATTGGTCGTTTAAATTATTTCAGTTTTAACTTGTGAAAGCTTATAATATGATTTCTGGTATTTTAGAAATACATTAGAGTCTGTGAGTCTCATTCTTTAAGATACAGATGTGTGAATTTCAATATAAAGTTGCATTTGCCAAAATTTACCCGTGTAGCCTGTTACTTTTCTTGGAATAAATTTTACATTTTTGGCAATTAACAATTTCTTTTGACCTGGGAGGCAAGCACAAACTAGGAAGACTAGCCTTATTGTGGTTTTACTTTCTGAGTTTTGTAGCTACTATATTTTGGAACTGGACATGCACGAATGATAGGGAGATTAAAGCTGATAAACTGACAAATAATACTATCTACAAAAGCATTATTTGGTAGCTTATCATAATTATCCATTTATTCTTACAAGCCAGTAATGTTTAGAGATTTATACCTACTTAGTTGATTGGTTTGGAATTTTAATATTAATATCACATTTTATTTTGGAGCATAGCAGAAATTTTGGGTTCTAACTATATAACGTCTAAGAGAAATGATTAATAACATTATGAAGAACCAGAAAAGTTATTGTCTTTGTTTTTCATTGTTTCCATTTGTTTTCTGTTTTTGTTCTGTTTTGTTTGGTTTGGTACTTGAAAAATAAGATTAGGAATCTAATGGAACAGAATTCTTTATTGCTACAGTACTTCTGTAAAGAGAATATCAATATAAATATAAATAAGGAAAAATAAATCACTGGAATGTGTCAATGATATATGCAACTATTCAGTTTTGCTCATATAAGGACAGCTCAAGCCATGATTTAGTGAGCACTGTGTTTGACCTCATTTTACTTTATACCAAAGTTGATTGGATCTGAGACAAAGTTTAATGTACAATAGGAGTTGAATCTAGCAATAAAGGCCCTTTGTTGGTACTAAAATCATTATCCAAAATGCAATAATGGAAATGTTATCAAAAGATATTCTGATAACATTATGTTTCCAACTCAAAAAAATTTATAAGAGAGGCATAATTACAATGATTATAGAGAACTTTGCTTAGAGGTTCAGATATCACCAGCAATCAGTGAAACATTCAGCAATTGTCTTGCAGCCAGGGAGATCAGGTATGATCAATGTCTACAACATAGACAAGAAAACTGAGGCATAAAGGTGGAGAATTGAGTCAAGAGCAGGAGCCAGGAGAGATTGCCTGACTCCACCTAGCTATTTGGAATAACAGATTCCAACAGCTTTGGTAAGTGATCAGTGAGTAATGCAGAACTGTAGTGACTTTTATTTAAGCCTATTTTCAACTAACTTGGCATTTCAGGTCAAGAGGCAAGCAGTGGGTGAGATACATCTCCAGTTAATCGATGCCATTTGTAAGTCAATAAGTAATGGTAGCAATCATATAAAAGTCTGCTTCCGTGTCTTAATGACCCAATCACATTATCTATTTTGGCACCCATTCCAAAATTCAGTATTTAAAAATGGTAACTAATTCAACTTGAAAGTGTTACTAATTTTCAACCCCTGAAAATATCCCCACTGGTGAGTCCAACATCCCTGTGAGAAAGACCCATTACCAATAATAATGTGTCCCTCCTGGACTAATTACATCTGAGCTGAACAGTCTTTAAATTGTTTTCCTTAATAGTGGTGATATGTTTGCATGGATGTGTCTATACTACCTCATCTGGTTCCTTTGGTGCACAGTGGATTTCTCTGTGAGATGCCTGGCTGGACGTAGGCATTCAGTCTGTCACTGTGGAATCCTATGCAGATATTAACTGAGGCCAAAGGAGGTGAGTAACTTGCCTGGTTTCCCACAGAGGCCCCATATAAATAACCTAAAATTAACCATAGTAATTAGAAAAAAAATATGTGTAAGACAACCTACTGACTGAATCACCTTCTTCAAGTATTAGCTGGTTGGATTTCAGCACCAGCATTTTTCAGAGGATAGCTGATTTGTTATTGCTAACACGTGGATATAGCCACTTGTCCATTTACCTCTACTTTCATGACTGCTACCTGAATGTTTATTTATTTATTCATTAAACAAATAGATATTGGGTGCCAGGTTTCGTGCTGGGAGCAGAGTGGAAAACAAGACAGAGCAGTCTCTCACGAAGATTTCTTAGTCTGGTGGGAACGACAATTAAATATGTAGTAGCAACGAGTTACAAGTGTTGAGATAGTAAGCATTTCTAAGATGGACTTGGTATTAATGGCCATAAATGGACTGTTCTCCATTTTTCCTTCGGTGCCTTCCCTCATCTTTTCCCAGTACTCCTCGGCATCTTTTATATATCATATTGCCTCAATTCAGAAGGAACATGCTGTTCTGCTCGCACTTCATTTAGATGAATCACCATGTTACATTTGGGAACCCGGGTTCCCATGTTGTGAATGCTATACACAAAATAACAGTGAAATCTGAGTGTTAAAGTGACCCCCCCTCCATGTCCTCAATGTTCACTTCCACATGAGAGATAATTCAGTTCCTTCAAGAAACATGGAGGTGTCTTTCCTTACATACACACACCTTATAAGGTAGCATGAGAATGCCTGGGTAAAGTGTCATCAAAGAAGGCACTAAGAAGCCAGCTCCTCGGTCTCTCCCATGGTGCTCAAGCAAAGATGGGAGGGAATAATCTGCAGAACAGGGTACATATCTTTTATTGCTAAAGCACGCCACTGCAAAGTTGACAATGCCCCTTGTTGTAGATACTGTGAAACTCCCCAACCCCATAATTTGAAAAGTTTGGCCTCCAAAATGTATTTCTATTGCAAATAGGATTAAGCATCTTTACAGTTATAGAGACATATTTCTTTTCAGCTGAGCCATGTAATAATAGTGAGTTGTGTTGCAACGGGGGTTACTGTAGGACGGTTTGTAAACAACCAAAACTTCACTTCTGTGTATTCACCATTAGATAAGTTTACTTTGTTCCATTTTTTAAGATTTTATTCCACATTGTTATCCAAACAAAAACCAGTTTATATTAATTCCATATTAAAAAGAAAAGAAAGAAAATAAGATGATAAATGTTAATGTTTCAAATACTGGTTAAACACATTAATTAAAGTAGATGGTTGCCAGAATTGTGGGTTATTTACAATTCCAAAACCTTGTGAGTTCGTTTTCCTATGTAAAAATACATCATTTTCATGTTTGTTAATATTCTCTTCTAAATGTTTTGAATGGAAATTGAAGGGTCTACTAGGATACTTGTTTATTGCTGACTTTTTTTTTTATTGTTGGTCTCAAATCTGCGCATGCTAGTATTCTGTGACTTCCCCAATTCCCTCAGAGACTCTTTTTTACACCATATTAAAATGATAGAATTGCTTCATTTTTAGGCATATGCTCATAATTAGTCTAAATAGTGGTTAAAATTAAGATATCATTTGTAGATGACCGGATTATTTTTTGCCATTAGTCAAACAAATAAGTTAAAGGGTTATTGAGAACTTGAGCAACAGAGGGAAGATTTGGGTTTTTTTTTTTTTTTTTGGCCAACTGTTTGCCTTATACTGCAACATAACGAGTTCTAAAAAATATATTAAGACCAAGAGGCTTTAACTTTATAAAAGGATTATATAAATAAGACCTGGTTTTTAAAATGGAGATGGAGCTTTTATATCATCTTTTGCCAAAGGGGTGATGTCCATTAGTTGCTCAAACCCTTAGGATTAAAAGGCTTTTAAAGCCAGTTTTCCTCCCACCAGATCAGACAGTTATACAAGGGCTGGAGTCCTATAAAAGCTCTAGAAGAAAGCAAAGAGAATGTGTTTACCTCTGAGTGATTGTAGAAAAAGCCCTCAAGGAGCCACAGGTGGTTTGGGGTTTGGAATTATTCACGCTTGACATTCACAACCAGCCCCTCGTTCCTTCTGGTGCCACTGGACGACATCATCCTCGAAATGACACAGGTTTTCAAGCTTGGCTTCGAGGCAGAGGGCAGTCCCTCTTTTTTCCCTCTGTGTGTTTGGAAAACAATAGATTCTTGACACAAATATCAAAACATATTGTAATGCTCCTCTTGCTTTATGGGGTTTTGAATAGATAATAAAATAACGTCTAACGTATATGGGTATTCAAGATCATGGGATGAGGAAGTAAGTTATTATAATACTTGGAAAAAGTTATTATAAGATTAAAAAACCTTAAAGCTGAATTGACGGTCAAGCTTCAACTAGCTAAAAGTTAATTGTTTCTTTTCACAACTTTAAGAAAGCAAAAATCTGAGTAGATGAAGGGTTTGTGTACTTCTCATTCATGAGCGGGAGCGGTGGCAGATTGAATCGAGAGAATTCATTTTCTCCAGAGTAAAGAGGAATTTGGGTAATTTTTAGTAAGCATTTTCGTTAGACATAATTCAATTCAACAATCGTTTATTGTATGCCTATTGCATGTATGATCTTGGGCAAGTTACTTAACTTTTCTAGGCTTCGCCAAGAAAAAGGAGATGATAGTACAAACTTCCTGGGGTTATTGTGAAGCCCTTAGGAGAGAGTCTGGCATGTTAAATAAATTTTACTTTTTACTGGCTCTCTCATAGTTCACCATCTAGCAGCAGAGATACAAACAAATTATGAGACAATGTGATAAGTGCTGTGAGAGATTAGCGTTAAAGAAACACCGACAAGCAATTAACTCTGTGAAGATGGCAGAAGGAAGGTGAGACAGAAAAGGTGGCAATTGAACTCAGTCTTGAAGGATCATTTTAATTTCATCCGCCTGACAAAGTTGGGAAAGCCTTTTCAGACAGAGGAAATAATAAGATGAGCAAAAGTCAAAGAGAATCTAAAGCTCCCGATGTGTTCCACATAGGAATTCACGCATTAGAGAAGTTTCATGTTGTGTGGCTGGAGCTCAGGACTCTGCAAGGGGAGGGCCAATGTGGTGCAGAGGTTAAAAAGCACAAGACTTGAAAGTTTAAGTCCTTTTTCTGCCCTTTACTAGCTTTATGATTTTGAACAAGTTCATTAGGCATTTTGAGTCTCAATTTGTTTATCTGCCGTGGCAGGGGTGAGGGTGGTAAGTAGTAGCAACTATCACTTTATAAGAATTGCTTAAAGATTAAATGAGATAGTATAATAAAGTATATAAAACAGGGGTGCCCGTCTGGCTCAATCGGTGGAGAGCGAGACTCTTGATCTCAGAGTTGTGAATTCAAGCCTCCCATTGGGTATAGAGATTACTTAAGAATAAAATCTTTAAAACAATGGCTAAAATAATATTAACCATTATTAAGTACTTATTAGGTGCCAAAGTTTGTTCTAAACGCCTTTCGTATATTAACTCATTTGGTTATCACAATGAGTAGATGCTATTATTATCTGTATTTTACAAACAAAGAAACTGAAGCCCAGAGAAGTTGAGCAACTTACATAGATTAATAATACGCAAACACGGACGCAAAGCACTTCGCGTGGTACCCAGGCCTGAGCGAGCATTCAATAAAGGTTTGGCTATTGTTGCTGCTGCTGCTGCTGCTGTTGATTTTCACACAATAACTGGGAAAGTTAGAGATTGACCAACGAGAGCTGAAGTGACATGGACACAGAGCTGCAGCCTCAGGCTGTAGTTTTACCTTGCCCTTCTCCCCACTTACCCACCAAGAATTTAAAGGCAGCCAAGAACAGCAGTCGCTTGCTTTCAGAGGTCATATTATTGCGAAAATAGGAAAATCCATCTAATCTTTCAAACGACTCTTTAGAAGGACGTTGCTCAAATTGCGTCACTCAAATTTTCAAAGTGGGCTACACAATTCATGCTGCGTGGAGAATTTCTCCTAGATCTGGCTCATATTCTTCAGTCCTAAATCGGTTTTATCCCAGTCTACGTAAGGAGAGGTTTTCTAGTGGACAATTGGGCTGAGCAAGAGCCTTTTGTGGAGGCTTCCTGTCAAATCTCCCTTTAAAGATCCACCTTTCAGGATCACCATTCCCAGCCATTTTCCAACTATGGACATACATTTCCCTACTCTGCAATCCTTCCAGAGGCTTCTGTAGCCTCTGCATTCATAACTCTACAATGGCAGGAGTTCCTCATAAATCCTGTTTGCCTGGCATTCATGCATCCACATGGTCCTCACACTTCTCTAACTATAGACTCATACTCAGTGGTTTACACACCTGACCATCTTCACTGCATTTTTTTAAAGCTGTTGCTTTGCCTATTTGAACCCCCCGCCCCCATTCATCCCAATTGAGCTCTAGTCTTTTTATCTGACCTCTTTCTTTACCAGTAATTGTACCAAAGTGATTTCATCTACTAAAGCGACAGCTGCTGTCATCCCCCCACTCCAGTTTGGTGGTGTTTGTAGTCTCAGTAAACACAGTTTTTATTTAATTATCCTGTGTAGCATGAAAAAAAGGTGCCAGCCTGGGTGTCAGGAGCCAAGCTGCTGACCAGCTACAGGCTGCTGTCAATTCACTTGACCTCTTAGTTCCCTCAACTGTATAATGAAGGGGTTGATCTCTAAAATTTCTCCAGCTTGGAAAAATCTATGGTTTGTCCATCTGGGTCGCTGATGCCCTAAGGACATTAATGACATGGTTATTTCTAACAAACATAGCTTCCCCACGGCTGACACTGGTCCACTGAGAGCCACTTCCTGTGTACAATATTTCAACTAACTAGGATCTTACCTAAGCAGTGTGGACCCAACCTGATCCCAGCTTGTTGACATCAACACTAGAGAATATCTATAGCATATTAAAGTACTTTTTCACTGGGCTCTTGCTTTATTCATGTGCTAACTTCGTAATAGCACTTTTAATTTTAATAAGACATACTTGATGCTCCACTTCCATTTCAAATGATCAAATTATAGATATTTGTGCCCTATTATTCCTTTTTATGTTCTATTCTCAATTATAAATAATTCATGGATTTTTTTTTTCCAGAGGGCACCGAATTTATTTCAAGTTCCTGTAGCAAATATATGAAACATAAAATTTTGGAAGATATTTTAGTATCTCCACAGTTGGCAATTATAGAATGATCCATCTTTGAATAGGTATTTAAGAAGCACCTACTGTGTACTAGGAGTTGTACTGGGTGCTTAATAAATCTTGTTATTGAATCTGGTTTGGCTGAGGTTTTAAAGACTTGCAAAATGAACACAAATCTAGTTTTCTTTTTAGAGTTGTTTTTGTTATGCCTTATGAGCATGAAGACATTGGTTTTTAAATTCCACCCAGTACAAAAGTGTTTTCCTATTATTGTTAATCACACCCTACGCTTAGATTTAAATGGCTATAATTAATGGTGCATTTTTTATTTATAATTTCTGATTTGCAGCAATAAAACTAGTTACCATAAAACACCCTTTTAAAATATATTTTGAGTCTGGTGGCTTGTTGACTTTTAAGAGCATGAACTAGAAAAAATAATATCCTTAATATGGTAGTAAATTTTTAGCTACTGATAAAGAGTTTGGTAGGTGATGTGGGGAAAATATTCATGCATCCTAGAATTTACAATTCAAGGAAACAAATGTTCCTGTGTCTACGTGGCCCTGATACACTCACAGTGCATTGGGAATTCTGTACAATTATTGCATCAGTGCTTTTAGATATGATGCCACTCAGTTCCCTGATGCAGAAAGAACCTGTGTTCTTCTCAGTGGTGTTATTATTTATTATGCCTGGAAGGTCTTGAGCATTTTCTACAGTGCCAGAGCTCTAGTGCTTTGTATTTTCATCATGGGCATGAGATAATGTCATTTTCAAGAAGAAAAAATGAGAGAGAAAGACATTTTCTTGTATACTGAGTTTTGCTGAAAACTATTTGCTTTCTGTTGTAATTTTAAGACAAACTTAAATTGTATGCACATGATAAAGCATCTTCATACATAATATTCAACTAAGAACTATTCTATTTTCAGCCAACTAAAACTATACTTTTATTGATAATAATGATCAACTATAGTGTTCATTATAATGTAGAGAGAAGAAATATAAAGGAAATCACAGACTTAACTTCCTTCTTAGATGTTTCTGTAGACAGAAAACAACTAAATACGTTTCTTCATTAGTAGCAGAAATCAAGATGTAGCAGGACACATGTATGTAATGACCAAAGGGAAGCCACATAAAGAAATGAGAGGGAATGGTAAGGTGGTTTCCGTGATGGAAACAAGTGATACCAGAAAGAAATTTCATTAGTAGGAAGGTTTAAAAAGTTTGAAAGTAATAGGAAGAAAGAATGGGGCTAATATTTTAAGTGGTCTAGAAATTGGCCCCACTGTTTAAGAGCCTGCAGTGTCTCTCTATTGTGTACGTAGGATCAAATTCAAAGGTCTTAATTAAGACTTTTCATGATACAGCAATGTTCTCACCTATCCATATTTTTCTCATTCTTTTCCATTTTTCCATTCCTTATCAATGCCACATAAATACACACACAGACACCTCTCCCAATATACAGGCACATACTTCCACTGCAGGCTATCCAAGTCAATCCATAGGTCCACTCAAGTTTCACCTTTGATCACTCTGACCCATATTAATTTCTCAATTCTCTGCATATCTCAATTATATTTAATCTCTGTGTGGTTTTACTTGAGATAACAGTGTTCTCTGACCGCTTCAGATTTATCTAGTAAGATTGTAAGCTCATGGGCTTTGTGATCTACCTATTTTCTACCCCTATAAAGAATCCTATATTACTAATATGCAAAAATAAAATGCTTAAAAAGTAGAAATATTATTTACATAAAAAAATAGAAAAGCAAAAATAGTAATTTTAGAAATTTTTTTATTAGAAATCTCTTTGTCCTGGTCCAAGTTGAAATGTTAATTCAAATGTTATTTCCAAAATAAGAAGAGAGAGAGAGAGGGAATCTATAATCAAAATCTAGATCATCTTGCCCTTTCCTTTGTAAACGAATAATATACTACTAATCTTCTAAAAGTCAATGAACTTTAAAGTTGTCTTTAGTGGTGATGAATTTTGATCTATTCACACTTTCTTACTTGTCTTCCTTGTGATCAGTTTCACACAATTGGTCATATGACCAGAAAGGCTATGTAATGTTTTATTTGTATAGCTTCACAATTTTAATATAAACATGCTAAGCAATATTGAACCTATGTCTGCACATATTTTTAAAGATTTTATTTATTTGAGAGAAAGCATGGTGCGTATGCACAGGAGTTGGGAGTGTTGCACAGAGGGAGAGGAACAGGGAGAAGCAGACTCCCTGCTAAGTAGGTAGCCTTACGCGAGAGGGGGGGGGGGTTCCATCCCAGGACCCTGTGATCTTGATCCAAGCCAAAGGCAGACACTTAACCAACTGAGCCACCCAGGCGTCCCTATATCTGCAAATTTTTGAAGACATTTTTGTTTTGGAATATTCTTCACATGACAATATTTACAGTGGAGCATATTGTATTAATCAAGAATATCTCTTAATCTATGCTTCAGTAAGGACTTAAATTAGAATCTGATAGATAACTCATCACAACTTTAAAAACATCATTTGGAAATTAGTTAAAGTGTAGTGAAATTTTTTTTAAAAAATACACTAATCTAATGCATTTTACATCACTCAGAATAGGATCAAAAACAAGAGTTAGGTTTATCAAGTACAAATAAATATTGTTTTAACATTGGTACACTTCCTCAATAATTAAAATAAATTTGTAAAATATCCTAGAGTAACCTAATTTTTATCAGATTATTCAAATACAGTGATTATAAATCTTTCTGAACTACCACTAAGAATATAACCCCATAATTTTATTTCTATTTTTTATGTGCTAAGAATGTTAACCTAATAGCAACTGAATGTTTAATGTATATTCAAGTATACTTTAGGATAATTTTGTTTCATTTCAAATGTATAATAGGCTCTTAACAATAACAGAAATGTTGTTGAATGTGGTGTATGAGGGCACCTATTTTGTTAAATTATTGCTATCATGATCATAGTTATTTTAAGTCAAAATAAATGAGGACAATTTATGTGTCAGTTGGACATGGGAGTAAGAGAGCCTTTAAATATCATTCGTTTCTCAGAGAAATTAATGCTCTGGGTATTTATCAGTGATAAATAAAACTGAATGACAAAATTTTTGGTTTATAATTATTTAGGAAAAAGAAAAATTTGGCATATGTCTACATAACCCATTTCTACAGCTCATACTTAAAAAAAACTGAAACCTTTAGTTTAAAAGTTCTTTTGAGAGTTAAATAATTCTAAAAATCAGAGACAAATAATTATAACCCCTTATTTTGCTAACTCAGAATGACTTAAAGTTATGTCTTTCTCTTTTCAGCTAACCAAACGTGGCTTGTAGTTTATTTCTTAAGAAGGCATCATAAAAAAGAATGTTTTAATTATATGTCAGTTTTCAAGAGAACTCATTCATTTACTCATTCATTAACAAATACTTATGCACCACCTACTATGTTCCACTGTAGATATTTGATACAAAGATATAATAGTGAATAAAACACAGTATCTGTTTCATATAGACCACTTTTTAATAAATATGTAGTTTTTATACATGTTTTGCTAATCTGGAAAATTGATTATCTCAACTCCAGAAAAAATTTTACCCACTTAAAAAGTATTGCCATAACTAATGTTTTCACCCTTACTTTTAAATGTTAATGATTAAAGAAAATGAAATCATCCCACAGATTCATACCTGAAGCAGCTTATTTCCCAAATCAGGAAAGCAAATGCTCCCATCCTACTAGAAAGCATTGAATTCTAGGTACCTTAACTTCAGCAAAAGATCAGTTCTATCATAAAATGGCATTTCATAGATAACAGGCACTGCTGGGGGAATGAGACCATTAACTTCTGAGCTTATAGCAGTTCCCAACAGGGGGTATATGATTTCTGGGCAGTGATTCAGTGAAGTCATTTTGCTGGCCAGCTCCCCAGGCTTCCTGGTAAAAGTCAAGTTTCAGCAATATAGCAAGAATATTCATCTATCATGAATGTGTGATTTTGGTATATTCTATACTTAGTAGGAAAGAAATGAATTATTACTGATTTGATTAGCATTGGTTTTTAAGTTGCAAGGACCGCTGCCACAAAATGGAGGACAGCATGGGTTTCTTTTTTTGCCTTAGAAATATCTACCCCAAAGCCACTTTTTCCATAAATATGGGAAGTGCTGGACAAGCCTAGGAGAAGAACAGACCTGTGGCTGGAATGAATTCACTGAGAATGGTGTTATAGCACAATGGGCTGGGAAGGCTGAGAGTGATCCACTGGTGGCTTTGGTCCTACTCGGCAGTCAAGTGAGTTTTCATTTTGAAACTTGAACAAGCCAACACTGCAGTGGGAGTAAGATGAGGGAGAAACTAGCCTCTTTGGAAAGCAGAAAAAAATTATCAACAGCTGTTATTTCTCTAGGACTAGCTCGACCTCTCCATTCCACAATTCACCTGCCATCCTTTCATAAAAGGGCTAAAGGCTAATATTAGCCTGACTCCATCACATCAATGCCAAACACATCAGCAATAATAAGCAATGCTTTTTGGGTCAAGAGATTCAAGTGACTGTTTTGAATGACTATGACCAATTCCGACATTTCTCTATTGATTTTGCTTTTAAAAAGAATTGCATGCTTCTAAATTTATATTGCTTTCACTTTAAATTTCTATATTATTTGAAAACTACTAGTGAGCATTATTTCTGAGAAATTCAGATACAGTTACACTGCATTCACTTTAAAAGATGGCAAATGAAAAATGCATTTTCTGTTTCCTCATCATCATTGTACAGATTTAAAATTGTAGGTGCTTCCTCACTGTAAGGGGTATGCCATAAAATTAAGATTTTCCAGGTTATTGTAGTATAAGGGATTTTAATAAATTCATTTGTGAGTAGATGCCCCCAGAAGGGAAAATGAGGGGCCACAAGACCAAGGCTTCTCACCCCACATTGTCCTCAGGAGCCCAAAGACTCAGTCTCATGCACCCATCAAAGTAATAGAAGAAAAACCACAAAACAAAGGTCGTGATTCCTGCTGACGAAATAAATGGCACCGTGGGATGAATAATACAAACAGCTATTTTAAGTCTATGAAATAAAAAGGCATTTCTAAAGAGTAAATACCACATCAGGGATAAGTTAATAGGAAAAGGGAGTCTGAAAGGCTCTGAAGACAGACCTAATCGTGTCTAAGCTTATGAGTCTGATGAATATTCGCAGGCAATAATACCACAACAGATTGAATTCTTATTATAGCACATCACATTGTTTCACTGAAATAAAACGAATTACAAAGTCTGGATAGAGTGACATTTCAGGGGAGCAGGAAGGGTTTTGTTGGTCATCCTGAAAGCCTTCCCTGAGAGTATTTATGTCTTCCAGTTTCTGTATGTTATCAATTGACAGTAAGTCACTGGTTTGCCTATTAACATAGAACAAAAATTTCCATGGGGCAAAAATGTTAACCTATTCATAGATACTATGTGGCCAAAAAATGTATGTTTATTATTTATACTTTTTACTTTTAAATTGACTAGATTGGTATATTTTAGAAATAATCAGAATAGGTCTTTTAAAATATGACAAAAAGTGCAGTTCTATAGATCAGAAGACCTGAATTCTAATTCGGATGCTGCCACTAGCACATTACACATATAAAGCCTTCCATGTATAGATAGGAACTTTATTTTTATTTTATTTTATTTTTTTAGAGAGAGTGTATATGAGTGGTGGGTAGGAACAGAGGGAGAGAGAGAAAGAGAATCTCAAGCAAGCTCCACACTGAGTGTAGAGCCAGACCCCAGGCTCAATTTCATCACCCTGAGATCATGACCTGAGCTGAAATCAAGAGTCAGATGCTTAACCGACAGAGCCATCCAGGCACCCATAGAAAGGAATATATATATACATATTCTGAAAGTTATACAAGCTATAAAGTGACTGAGGAGAAAATATTCTTTATACTAGGAAGAAAGATAATAAATCATGTCACTTTGATGCTTTTAAGGAGATAGGTAGAGAATGACTGAAATAACATATCCGATGGATGGGACATGTGACACATCCAGATTCAGATCCCATGGGGACTTGGGTGGTGGGAGCCAGTTAGTATTTTATTTACGGTTGTAGTAACCAATAGTGGCAGAAACTAACAATGAACAATGAAAGCTCAAGAGAGTTTAGATAACTTAGAAATAATTGCAGCTTTATATGGGACTTGCAGCTTAAAATCAATCAAATCAAATCTCTCAGGTACCTCAGACTCAACATGTACAAAACTGAGCTGCTCATTTCTTACCCAGACTTGCTCTTTCTTCCGAATTCTCTATAATAATCTTGCTGTATTTATCTTTCTCACCTTTGATTATCAATTGATCTCATAAAATTTCTCTATCTCCATCCCCTGTTCTAGCTTCCTACTCATGAATCAGAAGACTAGAAAGGAAGCTTTGTACTAAAATATAAGCCCCATGACCTGAAGAATTTGTCTTTTTTTACTGCTATATCCTCTATGCCAAGAAGCGTTTTGGGCACACATAAAATATATGATAAATATTTTTGGAATAACTGGATTCAGATACGAGTTTGCCTTTTACTTATTTTACTTGCCTTTAAGATGACTCCTCTGAGTCTCAGCTAGACACTTGCCCTGTGGGACTTTAGTGCTCAACTCTAGTCCCTATTACAACCAGTCAGAATCGCCCATGAGAGCCTGGGGCCCTCTAGTCTCTTCCATCCACCTTTTAACCCCCTAAACTCAGCATAGTGCCTGGCACAGGGTCAATATGTATTTGTTGAATGAATAAATAAATGGATGCATCAAAGTCTATCTCCTCCATCTCTCTGGCTCAAGCAATCTCATTGCTCACATGAGTCACAACAGAAGCTTTCTAACTATATGGACCCTTTCTAGAATGGCCATCCTTCCAGACTATTTTCTGCACTTCAGCCAAAATGAGCTTTCTAAAACCAAACTTGAGAATGTGTCTGCCCTATTAAAAACCCTTGAATGGCTCCCTAATGCTTTGGATAAAGCCTAAATTCCTTGATGTATCTTATAAAGCTACTTTTAACCTAGTTCTTTCACCTAATCTACTTTCAAGCCCTATTTACACTCCATTCTCCAGCCATGCCAAATGTTCCCTGTTACCATGAGCAAGTCATGCCTTCTCTTTATCAGAGCTTTTCTAATTGCTTTGGCCTAGATCACTGACTTCCAACCACCCCTCTTTCTTGGTTAAGACATTTCTCCTACCAAGAAGACATCCCTGACCCCTCAAGTCTAGATTAAGTATGAATCCTATGTGCTTCCTTTGCTGTGGAAATTTTTAGCACACAGTATTTTGTTTATGTATTTCCCCATCTTCTCCTCTTGACTATTAGATTTATAAAGACAACTATTGCATCTGTCTAACTCACCACTAACTTCCACAGAAGCTACTACAGTGCCTGGCATATGATAGATCCACAGAATATTGGTTGGATATTCTATTGGTTGGATAAATTTTCCCCCATCAGTTCAGAATAGCTTATCAAATTAATTCATCGTCCTTTTGGATGACACGGGAACCCGAATGTGAAAAAAAAGGAAATAAAGGAGAGGTAAGTTTCAGGAGGAGGAAAGAGTTGAGCATTTGTTTAAAAGCAAAAAGTTCTGAATTAAAAGTAGCGTCAATCAGATGCAAGTAAGAGGACAAGCTCGGAGGGGAGAGAGGGGTCAGTGGCCATGGGATATGGCTCCAATAACCATAGCAGGATAGTGCAGACTGAACATTGCTGGTGACTTCAAATTGAGCCTGCCCAGTAAGAAATGGGAGACTTTGGGATTAGATCTAGTTGTCAGTTCTGGGAAGAAGTCCAACACAGAGGTGAAAGAAAGGATGACAATAGTTAATAATAGGTATTTGTTGAATGAATGAATAAATAAATGGATAGATGGATGAGTGCAGATTCCCTCCAATATTCTGGATAATGCACTCAGCTTCTGGGAGGCCCACAAGACAGTAATACAATTTCCCAATGGAAAAACTGGCTTGACAGTAAAGAAGTCACGGGAAGCAACATAGTACAGGGTGAACTGTTTTCTTGTATCCTCTTTCCAGATATAACATACAATGCCAGGTGATTTAGAGCTATTATCTCACTAAAACTTCTTTGGAGTAGGCACTACTATTCATTCCATCTTGCAGATGAGAAAATTGTGACTCTGAGAAGAAAATAACTCGCTAGTGATGGATAATATTAAGATTCAAGTATATATCTGTTTGTCCCCAAGCCCAAGCTCTTATTCTCCAGCTCTCTTGCCTTGCATCAGAATAAACACCATATATTGATGTTTACTCTCTACCAGGTCAATTGTATTAATTATCTCATGTAGACCTTCCTACAACTCTAAGAGTTAGACACTGAGACTTAAAAAAGTACTTCCCTGGGGTGCCTGGGTGGCTCAGTGGTTGAGCATCTGCCTTTGGCTCAGATCATGATCCTGGGGTCCTGGGATGAAGTCCCACATCGGGCTCCTTTCCAGGAGTCTGCACCTCCCTCTGCCTGTCCCTCTCATGAATAAATGAATAAAATCTTTTAAAAAATTAAAAGAAAAATACTTGCCTAATGTCAGTCAGGTAATAAGAGTGGGAGCTGGATTTTAAATCTAAGTCTGCTTGTCTCCAAAGCCCAATGCTCTGCATTGTTACCCCTCTTTCAAAAATCTTTACCAAGACAGGGGTCCTGGGTTAGGGCCACATGATTAACAAGGATGAATTGCAATAAAGTCTCTCAGTTCTGAGCTAGAAGAGAAAGGGCTTGAATCCTTCCTGCAGTGCTGGACATAACTGATATGAGTAGGGGCCAGTCAGAAGGGGTCAAGGGGGTGAATGGACTACAGGGAGAGGTCTATGAAGGGAACAGGAGTGCCAGGCAATCTGGACAGAGACTTCCCAGAGGACCAAATGGCTCCAGGCCTGCAGAGTTGATGGATAGATATCAAGCCAAGAATGAGTGGCTGCTAAAAGAAATAGTAAAAGGGAAAAGGAAGGATGTGGATAAAGCAGTATAAAATCATCTTAACCAGCTAAAGTTTGATTAGCAAAAGCTCTGGCTATAAACCAAGACACATTTCCACATTTATACATGTTTCTCTTTCTGTGAAGTTTATATCCTATAACTTCATTCATCTTTCTGCAGTGTTGTGATGAAACAGAATTTTCACTGCTATAATCATTTAATGAAGAGCATATCTTTTAGGTTATGTGGACACAGTCATATACCAAACAATCCAGATAAAGAGACTGGGGAATGATATATATATTTTTTTAACTCCAAGAAAATATCCACAATGATTTAGAAGAAATCAGCAGCGTAGTGGTTGTGATAGGTTTTCTCTCTCCTGGGTTTGTCTTAATTGTTTTCTCTAATGTTTGTAATGCAATCGGATCATATTAAAAATAATAATGACTGTTAATTAGAAGATTTAAATTAGGCTGCAAATATTTTTCCTTTCTAATATGCTAATTGCCAAATAAGAAAGTCTGTGTAGAAACTCATGGGGAGGGCATCCCCGGTGGCTCAGCGGTTTAGCGCCGCCTTCCGCCCAGGGTGTATATCCTGGGGTCCCGGGATCGAGTCCCGGCATTGGGCTCCCTGTATAGAGCCTGTTTCTCCCTTTGCCAGTGTCTCTGTCTCTCATGAATAAATAAATAAAATCTTAAAAAAAAAAAAAAAAAAACCTCATGGGGAAAATCTATCAGATGTGGAAGAGGTATCTTGATGTAAAAGTACCAATAAGCAGCTATTTCCTTTGTTTGTTGTTTGTCTGTTTCACAAGTTCATTCTGTAGGGGGAAAAAGTCAGCAGATGATATTGGTTAAGAGTTTGGCAATATAGCATGGCAAGTGTGATAGATTAGGAGTCAGGAATCAGGAGTTAGGATGTGGGTATATGCTAACTAGCTATGTAACTTTGGGCAAATCTCCTCCCTTCTGTAGGCCTTTTTGTCTCATCTGTAAAATACAGTTTGGGGATAGAACATTGCTATGACCCCTCTCTATTCTGAGATACAGTGATGCTAAGCTAATGAGTCTAACAGCTCTAATATGTTAAATGTTGGTGTACTGAAATCCTAATTGCAAGTCTAGCTATGCCACAGTAGTAGTTATGATCATAATTCATATCACAGGAATTCCCAACTGCTGACCATTCACCCCCCTCCTTTGATCCCTAGTTTTAAGCTGTTTCAAAACAAGGAATAATGCTAGAATGGAAATAGAAGCCAAATTCCCCACGGCACCCTGAGAGTAGTCCTGTAGCACCTGCTTCTCTATTCTGTTCATTAAAATAAAAAAAAAAATAAAATCATCCATGTCCATCTGGCACCATTCAGAAGTTGCCAACCTGGCATCATTCATGGGGACTAAATTCACTGACTCTTATCTAAAACAAATTTTATACTTTTTGTTCATAGGCTCAGCATGAATGGAATCAGCAGGTTTTGTTGTAACCAGTTTAATTCCAATAAGCAAACCACATATTCCATACAATTAATTTTGCCCTATGCTCTTCAAAACAGATTACAGAAATGGCAACTTAATTTTGGAGGGAAAATAGGACAATCCTACCAGTGCTTAGTTCTTTTTTTTTTAATGACTAGTCATTTGAAATCTAATGTCATAATAAATGACTCTGTTAGAAAATGAAATAAATATACATTCAAAAACAAAACAAAATTATTATTTAATTGGATGCACATAAATACTTTATAAACTACTGAATTTATAAAATAATGGCCAATTAACTTTTTTAAATAAAAAGTGACTGTGGCTGTCTACATAGTCTCAGGAACCTGAATAATTATAAAGGCAATAAAGAAACTGGAGAACACTGCATATTCATCCCAATAAAAATAGTACCCTGAGTGTGTATAACTAACCTAATGAGCTGGTTAAATGTTTCTATAACCATTACCACATGAAAATTAAAATTTCTGTTTATTTTTAAAACATTGTCAAATATTCATTTGGGCTCTTTTTTTGACATTTTTCTGAAAAGTAAAAATTTAAAAAAAAAACACTAAAGCTATTAATGCTTTTAATTTGTGCAAAATTCTGTAGTGTCTCTTATGTAAGCTCAAGGTGAGTTGTCCTGTATAAATTTTGTTTCCATCAAATGGAAAAAGGTAATCTTTTCTTGAAAATGTCATAATATCAATGATCTGGAAAAACAGGTTAGGGTACCTAAGAAGGTTTTTCTCAAGAGAGCCCTAAGTAGATTTTTCTCCAAGAAGAGAAGTCCATGATGATGTCCAATCCTGAGTAGAATCAAGACTTTGGTGTGAAAGAAGATATCGAATCCTTTGCCCAGAAGGGTCCTTTGGTATCCTTCACAGCAGACATTGTTCCTTGCCTGGCACTTAAGAAAGTTTCTTCTCAGCAGTAATACCCTGGGGAAATAGAAGACAGAAAAGACAGTGAAATGTGGGCAAATTACATAAGAATGATGTGGAAGATACAGTCTCCTCCCCTGCTCTAGGCACCGCAGTTCATCAAACTCTGGAGATCATCTCCATCTTCTTAGGGCAACTACTTTCCAAAAGTAAGTTGGGGGGGTGAAATGGTGGAGGAGTCATGGGGGTAAACTTGATTCACAGTTATGAATTGTTAGCATTACAAAAAAAAAAAAAAGAATTTAGAGCCAATGAAACTTGTATTTAAATGAACATTATCATATGTCTCCCTAAATAAAAACAGATTAATAACTACAATTTATTATGCACATGTGTCAGGCATTGTTGTATGTACATTACATACACTAATTCACTTAAAACTCCCAACCACTCTGCAAAGTAAATGGTATGATCTCTTTTTAAAAGATAAGGAAATTGAGGCTGAAAGAGATCAAGCAATTTGCTTAAGGTCGCCAGGGATAGGGCAGCCCCTGTGGCTCAGCGGTTTGGCGCTGCCTTTGGCCCAGGGTGTGATCCTGGAGACCAAGGATCGAATCCCGCATTGGGCTCCCTGCGTGGGGCCTGCTTCTCCCTCTGTCTCTCTCTCTCCCTCAATCTCTGTGTCTCTCATAAATAAATAAAATATTTTTTTAAAAAAAGGTCGCCAGGGATAAATGATAGAACTGGAATTCAAATTTAAGTTTATCTAATCTAAAGCACATGCTGTATTCGCCAATAACAATATGTGTTATCAAGTCCACAAGATTATAAAAAAATTAAATGTTAAGTGTTAAAATCCAAACAAATTTGTTCACAGGTCTTCTAGTTCCATCTGTCAACTCGCCTAGACAGCAAGAATAGGAGAGAAGTTATAAACAGAAGAATTAGAAGACAGGAGGAGAACTAAGATTAAATGGGGGAAAACCTACACTAGCAATTCCTAGGCATAACCTCAGAAAAAAAAATGTGTCTAATTAATGTGCTAAAGCACTAGATACAGTGGCTATTGCTGTGTTTAAAAAAAAGTAGAACAGAATGTTTGGCATGAATCTCTTTTTGTGTTCCCGAATGACAGCATTTTATGCATTGTTGCCTTTTTGAGGTTACAGAATAGAGAAGTCCAGGATTTAACCTCTTGGCTTTGTATTTGCATTTCTCAGAATTATGTTAGTGTGGCTTGCTGTAAACAAGATAAAGGCAAAAAATACCTACACTGAAAATCCTCTGGGAAACAATAAATAGTATTCAGAGTAAATCTACAAAATTTATCACAGACATACACACTAAAAGGATGCTTTTGGCAGCTCTGCACACCTTTATTCACCTACATACAGAGAAAAAAACAGACCTGTTTTCTCATTTACCCTCACAGTGTTCCTTTGAATTAGGAAATACTTCACAGTAAGAAAGACTAAAGCACACCGCTTATAAAAAAATTGAACTTCATGTATTAGATTCCCTAGTATTTTTATTCTCCTTTTGTTTTGATTTGGTTTAGTTTGGTTTTAGAAAATTATTTTATCATCTCAAAAAGATGAGGTTTCTATGCTGAAATTTCTATGTTGAAATATCTTCAAATATTTGGGTAAATAAATTAAACACACAGCTAGTTATCTGGTTATGATTATTCAGTGGTTGTTTAAAAAAATAGTAATGCTATTTCTTTTACATCTATTAAATGTAGGCAACACGGGAGATTGAAAGATTAGTAAGATTGCATACCTGCCCTAAAGAAGCTTAGAATCTATTAATATAGAAAAAGTGAATGTATATATTAAAATAATAAAGTAGTTACCATAATATTTGTGGAATGTCTAAAGAGGGGAAAAGATTATTACTAGCTAGGTGATAAGAAATGGCTTGATGGAGAGGCAGCCTTTCAGTTGGCTCTTGAAAGATGGAAATTATTTCATAGAGACAAGATGGAGAATGAAACATAGCAGCACTCAGAAGCATGAAATATCAGCAGAGGCATGAAGTTGGGATATTTTAAAGCCTATTTGGGAAATGCCATATATTCTACTTGAACTATAACCCAAGATATAAACGGAAAATATTCCCAGGAAAGTAAATTTGGGTTGACATTTGGAGACTTGCACTGACTGCCTGCATAGACAATTATGAGGAATATAAAGAGTGAAATTATTTGTAGAAGGAATGCAGTGAGTTCCATTTTTTTTAATGAGTTCCATTTTCAGGTACTGGGGCCACTAAGTCATAGAGGCTGAACCCCAACAAAGTGGAAAGCAAGATGATTTACCTGAGGTGAATTTGATTAGAGAGGAGAACAGAATAATTGCAATGAAAATGCTATCCTGGATATGCAATAGTGTCGGTCCAGCTGAAATTAGATAGCATGAATAGATGTTGGACCCAACAGCATGATTTTGTCATTTCATCCAACGAAATTGGAACAGAAAAATGAGCAATATGAGTAGCTTATGGTTGATGATGGATCTGTCAGAAAGTCAAGACTGCAAAGAATTTTAGGATGTCACAGGAAATACTGAAGGCAAAATAAATACACAGGATCAGTGGCCTTGCAGAAGAATGAGAAGTCCAGGACTTGGGGATCACAAAAGGGAGAAGCAGAAAGAGCATGCATGAGGGAGGAGAAAAAAATGGTTGTTGGCGATCAGAGGAAGAATCAGAGACAAGATTTTGGTCACAGAACATTATTTCCTGGTGATGGATATCAAAGTATGTTTATGCCAATAGTTAATTGCCAATTTTTATTTGAAAGTTTAAAAAGCAGAAGAAATAGTCAAAAAATATGGAAGGATTTTTTTTGAAGGTGTGGTGAAAGAAACTAGTAGAGGATGAGGAGGGGAAGTGATAGAGTAGATGGGTAAGAGAGGAGCTAAACTGGAATAAGTATGTATTCCATAAAAGACAGAGTGGGGAAGAGGCACTGAGTGTCACAGACATGAAGGAAGCCAGAAGACCCAAGCATAGAGCTGTAGGGTAGGCAAAATTTTCTTAATTAAGTGGCTTGGAGACTCAACCAGTCCCAGTGGACCAACCAAAATGTGAGTGTATCAGTTTGCCAGGGCTGATGTAACAAAGTACCCCAAACTGAGTGGCTTAACCAACAGAAATTTATTGGCTTGCAGTTTTGGAAGCTAGAAGGTCAAGATCAAGGTGTATGGTTGGACCCTTCTGAGGGCTATGAGGGGGCATCTGTTCCATACTTCTCACCTAGCTTCTGGTCATTTATTGGCAATCTTCAGTATTCCTTGGCCTGAAATGTCACCTTCATAACTGCTTTTGTCTTCATATGGTGTCTCCGTGTGTGTGTGTGTGTGTGTGTGTGTGTCCAAATTTTCCCATTTTATAAATACACCATTGTATTGGAATAAGGGCTTACAGGCTTACACTACTACTCCAGCATGACCTTATCCTTACTGGTTACATGTATAATGACTCTATTTCCAAATAAGCTCATATTTGAGATATTGGGGAATTAGGAGTTCAACATATGAATTTTGAGGGAATATAATTCAACCCATAATGGTGGACTTAGCAAAATGTTGGTAGAATCAGAGTTGTGAGATCCAGTCTCCTAAGGAGCTAAACTTGGTTTTGATGTCTTCTCACAGTGTCTAGAAGTGGGGAGAACGCAGGTAAAGGCAAGCTTCTGCATGTTTGGCCTCATGCACACAGCCTTTGGATAATTGACTGCAGTACTTGCTTTCTATCTGGATGCTTAGACATTCATATATTCATAAACACAACCTGTGTGCATATAACTGTCTGCTGAAATGACTGGATACAAGTCATTCAAGTGCAAGTTTAGAAGTGGGAATAATGCAAAGAATGGCAAATTTGTGATATGATAATCCACTAGACAAGCATTACCATTCTATCCTGAATTCCCATCATGTTTTCTCTGCAAAGCTGGAAGGAGTTCAGCCTCAGGCCACAAGACAATCAATATAAGGTTGATGAACCACAATTAAAACATGTCAAGATCTAAAAGTTATTGAAGACAAATGGTCCTTCATTGAAGATGTTTCTCAGAAATAGAATAAAAGATAGCCCTGGGAGACCAGAAATCAGTTCTAGATAGGTCTAATCCTAATAATCCTTTAGGAAAAGCTGACAACATTCAAAAGCCAAGGTTTTTAGCCATCTAGAAGAATACTCACCTCTTATGCCTTTGGTTTTCCAAGGAATCCCTCAAAAGGATCTAAGAATTTAATAAGAAAGCTTGCCCTTTAGTGTTCCAAAAAATAATAAAAAGACTAAAGTGAAAATTTTATATAAAATGTCATGACGTATGAAACTGTTGAAAATACACATGGAGGATGACATGAAAGATTTTACTTTGATTTTTTTATTTTCACTTCTTAAATGATTCCTCATTCTGTTATCTATGTGATAATTAGAAAGGTTCCCATTAATTACATTTGCAATTTAGCATTCAGAGAAAGAGATTAAGTCAAAGAAAAATGAGGCTAGAATATTCTACTTCTCACCTGGCTAACGCTACTCATCTTTAGGTCTGGGCTGACTTCCCACTATAAGCCTTGCCCTCAATTTAAGTAAGGTTTCTTGAACTTTTCCTTCAAATTATTAGTTTCAGCTTGCATTTGTATTTTTGAAAATTGTTTAATTCCTGCCTCTCTGCACTAGATTCTAAACTTCTCCAGAGGAAGGATGATGTCTTGCTCGCCACTGTACCCCCAGTCCTAATAGGTATTCCACAAATATTTATTGATTGAGTAAATAAAGACTAAGGTAGAAGAACCAAATAGTAAACAATATTTACTCCAAGCTGCTTAACTAGATCTGGTAACAGAGGGAAGATAATAGCATATCTATTTCATAACATTCTTCTTTAAAAAAAAAAGATTTTATTTATTCATTTATTCATGAGAGACACAGAGAGAGAGAGAGAGAGGCAGAAACACAGGCAGAAGGAGAAGCAGGCTCCATGCAGAGAGCCTGACGTGGGACTCGATCCCAGGTCTCCAGGATCAGGCCCTGGGCTGAAGGTGGCACTAAACCGCTGAGCCACCCGGGCTGCCCCATAACATTCTTTATAAATTTATTTTTCCTACATCTCTCATCATTTCTAGGCCCTTGGTTCCTGCAGGGGATGGGCTGTAAGGAAGAAAGACCCTTTGGCATCATCACCACTCCCCCACTAGGAACCAAAGATCCCACTCAAATAGCCAAATGCAGATTTTCACACAACCTCAAAATATCGCAATCCCTCATTAGAGGACCAAAATGGGAGAGAAAATCTCTTTTCCCAAATCTTAGTAGCTAAGTGGGTTTAAAACCATATAGGCTGCCCAATAATCCTAAAACGAACACAGAGACAATGTTCACCAACAGCTAAAATAAGATAAAAACAAGGCTTTGCTCCACTACTTAGGAATATAAACTAGAAAAATAATCTCTTAGCAGATTCATGTAATTCTTGTCTGGTTAGATTTTTGACTAATAAAATGCCTTTTTCTGTAATTGAATCATTTATTTCCTATGGAAACATCCTACACTTCAAATTGGATAGACAGTGAATTTCAAAAATTAATGTCCCCTAAAGACAGAGATTTAATATTTATACACATAACACACACACACACACACACACACACACACACTTGCTTTTTGTGTGTGTGCAATGCAATTTTGAATCTTAGGAAAGCATTTCTACATATCAGGATTCTGCTGTAATTTCACTCTATGCACCAAGAATCACTTTCCCCGCAGTGAGGAGAAAAGCAAGTATTTAAGGGAAATATCTAGTCTAGAGTGAGCAGTCCATGTACTCTGGAGGCATATAGGACCTTTGTAACGCAAGAACACTAATCTATGGTGATGGAAGCATGGGGAGGGAGAAGTACTGATCTAACTTGTAAAGTGGAACAGCTTCAACCCAAGGCCAATGGCAATATTTTCATTCAAATAATTAACAAATAAGTCATATTTGATAAAGTGCTTGCAAGATTCTCTGACATTTTAAAATATCATTCAGAATGTATACTTACTTCATTTATTTGTCAAAAAGCTTTAGGATAGATTATAATAAAAGTAGACCATAGGTATATAGGGTCTTTAAATATGGAAATAAGAGAGACTGAATCATGGAAAAGAAAGATATTTGCAGAACAGTGGTTGAAAAATAACATAATTACCATTAAAAATTGAGCAGCGAATTTGACTCAGAGCATCCCTTTGGCAATGCATAAATGGAAACTCAATTTGTTGTCTAGCTCTCCTTGATTAAAAATCTCATGTCAATTGCACTAGAGGAAAAAAGTCTTTCTTATCCTAAGTTCTAGGAAAAATTTTCTACATGCCTTCTTATATAAAAGGGATATTGAATAATAACATAAAATACTCTTCCAAAGTGTTTCTGAAAAATGTAAAAATGTTTTTCATTCACTATTTCGTTATTTCACCCCTTAAATAAACTGGATATTAGATTGTAAGTCACTGAAGACCTTTCTAAGGGTAGCTAAGCCAATGCAGTCCAAATACTTTTGAGTGATCTAAGGGATAGACCTGAAAGACCGCACAACACTGTCATTCAAAGTATTTCAGACCAAAGATAACTCTGCTCCAACTATACCTAACTCAGAAGCCAGACACAGAAGACAGATCAAAGTTTTAGCTGCTTTGGTTGAAGAAGAAAGAGGGGAGGCCTGGGACCCTACCTTTACGTTATCCCTTGTACTTCACTCCCCTGCCCTATCTCTATCTGGCTAGCTCCAAGGTTTGGGTAAACCTCCCCAGAGGACTTTTCAAAAACCACTGTCCTAGAAGAAATGTTTAGTTAACTGGTCTTTTGACTATCTCTCAAATAAAGCCCATACCCACTAGCCTTTGACAGGTTCAAAATAGCAGTCAGCTTGAGCTTGTTAAACTCTGTGGAAAGATTCTAGAGTGTCGTGTTGTTGCAAAAAACAATCACATGCAAGATATACAGAATAGGGGAGCAGGATGTCCCACCGGAAATAGTTGCCAACTGGCTGCCAAAGAGAAGCGTTTTTCTATGGAGTCCCCAGCTACTGAAACAAAATAAATCAGAATCAAAGTAGTTTCCATGGCAGGTCTTAAGAGTTAATGAAGGGGTTAAAAATAAACACTTCAAAATATATGATTTTTTTCTCTAAATTTATAAGAATTTTATAATTATTGCTAAAAATTGAGAAAACTAAGAGAATGCAAAGAAAACATTAAACTTTATAATCTTATTTCTCAGAGAAAATCAATAATAATGTTTTATTATAATTCTTTTTTATCTTTTTTGTATGAATTGATAAATACTTTGGGGGAAAAAAGAGATGATGCTGAATACACACCTTAGAAATCTGTTACTTTTACATATTATATCATCAATGTTTTTCTACTTTATTAAACATTTTCCCACGGTATTATTTTTCATAGCCTCATGATAACTCTATAGTTCTAAACAATTTTTGCCAGTATTATCAATTGTGCTGCAATGCCATTCTTAGAAATACATCTTTTCTTACACACAACAATTTTTTTAGAAATGCAAATTTTTAATCAAAAGACAAGCCATATTTAAGCCTTCCCCCCCCCGCCCCATAATCAGTTTGCCCTCAAAACAAAACAAGAAAAACAGTTGCCCACTAGAGCTAGAATGGCTCTTGAGACTTACTGTGAGTTAGGCTGAGATGACTAGGGATTTAGGCCTCCACACTGATCAATCACTGGATAGGGGCCACCCAAGGAAAGGATGTGTCTCTAGATGAGACTTTCTTCCTGGATCCCTGTAGGTAAGATGGCCCCAGCAACTGGATCAGTAATTGCTTCATTAAAGGAGGACCTGAAGGTGTCCACCATCGAATGAATACCACCAGTGCTGTGGAAAGGTGCCTGGTTCCCCTCACTTTGATGGCACTTGCTATCATCAGTTATTTCAAATATTTGTTGTTTGAAGGGTGAGTAATGATGTCTTGTTTCTTGACAATTTGTACTTCCTTTTTCATGACTTGCTTTTTCATGGTATTTTCCCAATTTTCTGTGAGGGTTGTTTTCTAATGGGAAGGCTGATTTTTTTAAAAAGCCTTTTATATACTAGCAATACTAAATCTCCCATAAATAATGCAACTATTCTTTCTCATTATGATATTTGTATTCAATGTTTTATGGTATTTGGTAGCAGAAGCTTTTAGTTTACAGGGTCAAATATTCAAGTCTTTCTCTTTATGATTTCTGATGTGATAATCATGCTTAGAAAGGTCTTCTCCACCCCCAAGATTATGTAGATATTGTTCTGTATTTTAGTAGTAATTATATATGTACATATATACATATTTTTATATGTGCATATAAACATATAATGTTTAATTTATCTGGAAGTTCTTGATATTATTTTTTCTCAAGTAGTCCAACTGTTACAATATCATTTCTTAAATTATCTTTTTTGATGTTTTGAAATGCCATCTTCATCATATTCTATGTTCTTTTTTTTTTTTAATTTTTATTTATTTATGGTAGTCACAGAGAGAGAGAGAGAGGCGCAGAGACACAGGCAGAGGGAGAAGCAGGCTCCATGCACCAGGAGCCCGATGTGGGATTCGATCCCGGGTCTCCAGGATCGTGCCCTGGGACAAAGGCAGGCGCCAAACCGCTGCGCCACCCAGGGATCCCCATATTCTATGTTCTTATACTAATATCCAATGAATCTTTCATCCATTTTCAGGGCCCTCATTGGAAAATGATTCATAAAAAGTGTTCTCCAATGTATCATGCTGCATAGGATGGTGCCATGTATAAACATTTTAGCCAACGCTCCCTACCCTTTCTAAAGAAAAAATAAATTGATATAAAGAAATTAAATATTAATGGGAATATAATTTCCAATTTTGAATGATGAGTTTTAATCATATCCAGTAAATGCTTTACCTATAGAATGCTAATATTTTATTTGGAATCCTTATATACCACTTAGGCACATTTTGTTTAAATAGCTGAGATGATTCTTTCTCTATTACTCTAAGCCCCATGAGATTAAATCCTATTAAAAGTAATTCACATTAGCATCATTAAGAAGATAATCCTATTTGGCCTACATACAGTACTTTTTCTTTCTTTCTTTCTTTCTTTCTTTCTTTCTTTCTTTCTTTCTTTCTTTCTTTCTTCCTTCCTTCCTTCCTTCCTTCCTTCCTTCCTTCCTTCCTTCCTTCCTTCCTTCCTTCCTTTCTTTCTTTCTTTCTTTCTTTCTTTCTTTCTTTCTTTCTTTCTTTCTTTCTTTCTTTCTTCTTCTTTTAACAGTGCAATTTAGCTATATCTTCCTTTTCACTAAAAGAGAAGAAAGTGGAAAGTTAAAGGAACTTTAACTCTATTGTCTCTATTGCTCTTTCTGCTTTTACATCCAAAACATTCAGAAGCACGGTTTACATGGCAGTTCATCTCTACACAATAAATTGATAACAAAATAGAAGCTAGACATCACTTAATAAAACAATTTAGCTACTGAAATTTTATCCTGTGAAAAGCATCACAGTCTTTTACCTAAATAATGACTCTGTCTTACACATTGGGACACTTCAGATGGGGGAAAGGAAATGAATCTAGTTTGACTTCAGGCCTTGAGTTGTCTGGAAAAGTCTGAGATATGTTCTCTATCTCTCAAATGGTTCCTCCATGAAACAAAAATTATTCTGACTCACTCTGCCAGAACATAAACTCTATAGTTGGTTCAATATTAGTGTTCTTTCCCCAAGCAAACTTAATTGTCACTACAATAAATTTTTCAAAATTAAATTTAAAAAGCTGTTTTGGATATGCTTGCCTACTAGTTTTCCTTTTATGAAAATGTGCAGGATAATCATGTTGATATTTCCATTCCACCAGTTTCCTGACTACATTATCACATGCTAAGAACACATAACTAAAATCACATGACAAAATCTTCACAAATACACTGTAGGTATCCAGTTTGGGGCTGGGGATAAGGAAAACAAAATTTGATCAATTAGTTTCGAATAAATAGAAATGTCTTTATTTGCATCATAGATACAAATGCAGCACTGGTAAGGCTACAAGATGAGATTATCAGCTCTAAACCCAGGCTTCTTCTCTCCCCACTCTCCACTCTCCAGACTTCCTGAAAATCTACCTCCACCCCACACATCCTGTTTTTTCTACTTTTGTATTGACAGGAATAAGGCTTCTCCTACAAAAACTCTCTTCTCAATGCCCTCCATGACATCTCTGCATAGGACCTTGCTCTAACAACTAGTCTCCTCTTCTCCACCCTTCCCTCTCCATGGGATCCCAGCTTTTAGCTGGTAATATTCATGCCCTTACTTCTTCCAGTTTATCACGTATTATTTCTCTCCTTCTCCATAGAAAGAGCTGTCTATATTCTGATTTCATTTTCTCACCAACTTTTTCTTCAATTCACTAAATCCTTAGCACACCACTGAAACTATTCTTAGTAAGATCTAGTTACTAAATCCAATATATTATTTCCAGCCCTTGTCTTTTCTGTTCCCTCATAATATTTAACACTGATAACTCCCTGCTTCCTAACATTTCCTCCAATGTGTCTACATGGATCTCATTCCTTATTCTTTGGCCTCACTTACTACTCAGCTGCTTTGAATGGTTCCTTTACTTTCACCTGCTCGTTACACAGTAGTATCACTGACGTTTTGTGCTAGGCACTATTTTGTCCTACACACATTCCCAGGAGGTTCCATTTATTCCATGACTTCAAGCAGCTATCCACTTAAAGATCACAAATCTTAATATTCAATCCAAATTTATCTATTTTTTAAGCCTGAGACTGCCAAGTAGCTCCATCCAAATGTCTCATTATTTCTGAACATAACCACAAGAGACAAGATTACCTGCCACTTTGAGGCTACATGAAGAAGTAGCAATCTTTGCTATTTTAACTTCATAAGGTACAGGATTTGAAATACATGCATATAATTCATGTCCTTTAATTAATAAGCTAATGTATATATCACTATAAATGAAAAAATGCTGAAGAGATTTTTTTTTTACTCTGCCTAACATGATGCAGTAACTTTGACTTAAGAGAAATAGAACATAGGAAACAAATGGCCCAGTGAAATAATACATAATTTAATAATTCAAAACAAGTTTCTTTCAGATATCTTAGGTAGGAACTCTCATTTGCATATTTTCCCAATTGCTATTTTTGTCTTTCTTAAATTGGCAGGGTCACCTACCCCTTCCTTAATAATAACACACTATGTCTTTATTGTGAGTATAAATGCTTGAGTTAGTTAAAATGTCACCAAAAGACCAGATTCTGTCTTGTGGATAATAGGGCTTGAGATGACTTCATTATCTAAAAATAACAAAACACAGTAGAGTTTGCTGCAATGAAAACTGATATACAATGTTCCATAAATATATCTTGCAGGAGTCTAAGATGTTGATCATGCCTTCTTGGTATAAATGAAGGCTCCGTGAGTAATTTCTAGGCAGCATTATTTAGGTCAAATAGAAAATGGTACTAACAGGAAGCTGCTGGAAGCATTCAAGTTAAAGAAATGCAGATTTTGAATGTGGGCTTTATTCACAGTGAACCAATTCAAAACATTCTTGCTTTGACTATATAATTATCATGATATTTCTACTAGAACCTCACTATAATATCTGCTGTCATATGCCAGCAAATTTTGACGGCTCATCCTCAAGGAGTATTCCACAAATACTTCTCATCCCTTTCTCCACCGCTACCTTGGAACAAGCCACAGTAATCGTCCTCTAATCTGGACTATTGCAATGGCTTATTCGTTATTTCCCTACTAGCACTCTTGCCACCTTTTCAAGATATTCTCAGGTAGAGAATACTAGAAAATTCTTAGCTAGAGTTACTCTAGCTGTAACAGCTAGAGTATCTTCAGAAAACATAAGTAAAATCATATTACTCTTCTTAAATCCTCACTTAGAATAGGATCCAAAGCCCTTATAATAGCCTATAAGGCTCTACATGATCTGCTCGCCTCTCCACTCCCACCCCTTGCCACCAGCAGGGCTTCTAGATCCCTGTGGTTCCTGCCTCATTGACTTCTTTGCTGTTCTTGCAACACAGGAAAGACATGCTCTCCTAAGAGCCTTGGCTTTACTTAGAATATTCCTTCCCCAGATATAGCTAAATCTTCTGCACGCATTCTACACATATTTCTGCAGACCAAGGTTCAAATCCTAGCACAACCCACCACCAGTTCTCTGTCATGGTTACTATTCTTTATCCCAGTCTCTTTTTCCATGAAAGTGGAAATAATACTACATAATCAGGCCAGCCATTGATCTTGCAATTCTCTTTGCCTGGTAATCACTATGCCCAAATCTCTGCTTAGACCTAATTCATTTCCTTCAGGCCTCTGCTTATATTGTTTCCTTATCAGAAATCTCTGATCATCCCACATAACATAGCACACCCACCACCCCCCAGCCTCCATCTCCTTCACCCGGCTCTATTTTTCTTCAGAGCGCTTTTCACCACCTGCCATTTTATATATTCATTCGCTTATGGTCTATTTCCCCTCACTATAACAAAAAGTTTCTTTTTGATAAAGACTTTCCACTGTTTTGTTCATTCCTGTACCCCAGCATTTAGAATCCTGCCAAACAAATACTCAGAGCTTAACAAATACATATTTGTTGAATAAATTAAGGAGTGAATGAACATACACTTCACTTCAGGGAATCCATTCTGAAAATTAACCAGACAGGTTATTTCTGGAATACGACATGCTGGATTTCAGCATGACCCAAGTTTTGCCTGTATCATACAGTGTATGTCTGGAGAGTAGTAGCCTTTACTTCAGCATGATTCACACTATGTAGGCTCACAAGACGAACTAGAATGTAGCAAAATAAACACCAATCTAGATAATTCTAGCCCTCAGAGAAATTACAGTGGCTCAGAAATATACATTTTAATCATCTACAATAATGAAATTATCTAACGACCTTCTGAAACCTCTATTCCATCTGTGTGCGTGAACAGTTCAAGGCATTAAATCCAAACTGAAGGATATTTGATCTGATTATAAAAGCCAGGCAAGTGTGAAGGGATCTGCATTTAGTGGCTCAAGGACTGAAATGATCACAGTTCCCATGCTAAGGCCAGTTCAATTTCTTGTCAGCAGGTCAACTCGTTGTTTTCCATGAAGAAGCCCTTAGAGGTTACATATCTTTAAGTAAGAGACTCATTTTAATGAACTTTTTTCCATACTTAAAATGGCCTTACCACATATGTTTGCAACAAAGAGCCAAATGAAATTTAATCATCTCCAAGGTTATTTGCAATGTTTTATGTTGGGGATATGTTGGGGATAAATTTTTATATTAGAAATATATCCTTCTTTGAATTAGAAGATAAAACTCATCCTCTGGAGATCATTTCCTTGGCTAAAGCAATATGAATTCCCTAGCTGCTTTCTCTAGCAGCAAATCTATAAAGCTCAAATTAAATAGTGTAAAAAGGGCCAACTTTATTAGATCGCTAAAATAGATAACTTCAAAAATAGATTTTCTGGGAAAATGCTAAAAATTCTTTAATATTGAGAATAGACACCTTGGAGATTAGCCACATTTGTTAACTAATGCAGATTAAATTTTTGCCACATTATTTTTTCTATTCAGTGTAACTGTTCAAAATATCTATAATATATTGCAAGATTCTGAATGAGTAGCTTGGGGATTGGGTATTTTATAATAGGCTTAGTTTGTAAAGAGAATATAGGAAAGAAAAATGATTCTCATATTCATGTAAAACAGAGCAGATGACTAATAGTTGCAAGTCTATGTATATTAATATATACAGTATGTTTCTAAGTGCTATGTCTGTGTGTAAAGTTGGATTTTACAATGTGAATCCATTGTCAAACAAATCACTTTCATGCTGAAGATGGTGTAGAGAAAATAAATCAAGTCCAAATCAAATAAAACTTTATTCCATTCTTTCCCTCCAGGAATATCAGAATTCATTTAACTATCCATTTGTCCTAATGAAATTTTCTGTTGTACACATAATGCAGGTGAACTGAGCAGCATTCCCAATTTGATCTGCTCTCACAAACCAGAACAAACTAGACTGGTGGGGCAGAAAGCACTGCAGATCAAGTTACAGCCCTGGCTCTTGGGCCAACTCTTGCCTAAATCTGTTTCCTCATGTGCACTACAAAGCAAGTAAACCAGACACATCTCCTAGGGCCTCTTCCAGCTTTAAGTTGGTGTATTTCCCCCTCCCGCCCCTTAAAATAAATATCTCTAAAAGGATCGGAGGTTGGGGAGCGAGAGTTTGTTTTTTCAACAATGAAGGCAGCAATCATATTTTTCTAAAATTACAGATAGAATTTTAGACGTTGCCTACCCCCTGTTTGCAGAACTTCTGTCAAATTTTTCTTTATGAAATCTGATCATCTCTGGTTAAAAGCTTTTGCTTCTCTACTTGCTCAGTGGCTGACTTGGACATCTTTAGACAAAAATCCATATAATTTGTTTCATTGAATTACTGCTGTCCTATTTCCAGCCACCCTTATACATCCCAGAAGACAATATCCTGAAAAGGTCTATGTGTCTGCACATGCTGTTCCTCTGTCTCCAGTGTCCTTATTCCTCATTTCTGTTGTCAAATTCCTAAGGGATGCCCTCCACTGCGAATGCACAGCTAGCTATTTATTTCTATTTCTATCACAGACTTTACTATATTGTATTGTAACTTCTCTGTTCAAGTCTGTCTTATTCACTAAACTATTTCTTTTTTGGAGAAGAAGATCATGTCTTACTTATTTTTATGTTGCCAGTATCTAGCACCATGCTTGGCACATACTAAGTGTTCCATATATATTTGCTTTGCGTGAAACTGTAGATAGGTCTAGGCAAAAAAGAAAACCCAGTAAGTGTTATAAACTAGCTCCAGCCCCAGTTGCTGCCTAATGTTACTATAGTGACTTTAAAAGTTATAAAAACGTGCCCAGCAAACATAATATTCCTCCTCATAGCAAGTATAAGGATCAAAAAACATTCCTTGGGTGGGTTTATCAGTCAGAGAAAATTTAGCACGTCCTCCCTTATGCATTTTTTAAAATAGAGCAATGTGTAGATATAGGCAGAAATTCATTCATAAACACTCTCAATGAATGAAACAATTCTACAGAGCATGCTTAGTAATGAGAAATATGGAAAGTTTGAGAAGTTAGTTTCTCCCCAGAAAAATCAGCTTAAGGACACTTTTGTCACTTGCGAGTTTTTTTGAGCCTCACCATTTGCCTGCTGCTTATGAGATAAAAATGTTACAGGAGAGCGTCTCTCCCCATAGTCAATGAACTCAACTCAAGTAAGGTCTGACTTGTGAATAGAAAAAAAAGTGACTGTAAATCTGTGTGTTGAAGTTTATTAACACAAACTATTACTTTTTGTAGTAGGAGGAGCAGAATTAATTTATTTTAAGAAAAATTCTCCCATACGCAAAAAACTCTTGCCCTGAAATAGCTCTGCAAAATAAAAATGAATTCATAGACAGCCAAGAAATAAATCCATACATCTATAGTCAACTAATCCTTAACAAGAATGCCAAGAACACAAAATGGGGAATGGATAGTCCCTTCAATAAATAGTATTGGGTAAATTGGTAGCCACATACAGAAGAATAAAATTGAACCCTATCTCACACCATATTTAAAAATTATTGCAAAATTTAACTTAAACATAAAACCTAAATCTGTAAATCTACTAGAAGTAAACATAGAGGAAAAGCTTCTTGGCATTATTCTGGGCAATGATATTTGGATATGATATCCAAAGCACAGGCAGCAAAAGCAATAGTAACTACAAACTAAAAATTTTCTATGGCTCTCAACCTTAGCTCTATCTTCTTAGAAATGTCCATGCCATGAGAATCAAGTAGAGGAAGAAGAGAATGGGAAAGTTGAAGTGCAAAAGGAAGCTGAGGCAGAGGTCCAAGTAAACCATTAGCTTGTGCACCCATGCAAGCCCCAGGAGCAGAAATATAGAAAGCTGAAGGTCCAGGACACAGGTAGAAATTGTTGGACGGTATGCTACTCTGTAGAATTTCTCTCGATACATCTTGAACATCTATCCCCAAATGATCACCATAACCACCTCTGAGAGACCCACCTTGTTCATATCAAAATAGTTCTTTATGGTCTTTGCTGTTGGCCTATGACATTCTGGGCTAGTTCTGTTGTCAGTTGTGGCTAAATGTAACGTGTACAATAAATCATCTCTTCTTTTGTCCTAGCTAAAGAAGAAAAGCAAGCAACCAACCAAACAATAAATAAAAAATTTCTTCACAGCAAAGGAAACAATAGAGTGAAAAGGCAACCTATGGATCCATACAACTCAATAACAAAAAAACAAATAATCCAATTAAAAAATGGGCAAAGAGTCTAAACAGACTTCTCAAAAAAAAAAAAAAAGACATACAAATGCCCCACAGGTGTATGACAAGGTGCTCAACATTACTAATCATCAAGGAAATGCAAATCAAAACTACAATGAGATGTCACTTCATAGGTGTTAGAATGGTCACTAAGAGAAAACCAAAAGATAACAAGCATGGCCAAGGATGAGAACAGAAAACCCTTGTAAGCTGTTGGTGGGAATGTAATTTGGAAGAACCATTATGAAGAATGGTATGGAAGTTTTCCCCAAACTAAAAATAGTAGTACTTACTTTTGATCTAGCAATCCTATCCAGGTGAAATATCCGCACTCTCATGCTCATCTCAACGTTATTAACAATAGCCAAGATATGGTAACAACCTAAATGTCTGTCAGTGCATGAAATGTAATATATGCATATAATGGAATATTACTACACTTTAAAAAGAAGGAAATCCTGCCATGCAACAACATGGATGAACCTAGAGGTTATTATGCTAAGGGAAATAATCCAGATGCATATACTGCATGATCTCACTTGTATGTGGGATCTAAAATAGTCAATACCATGGAAATAGTAGAATGGTGGTTACCAGGGAAAGGGAACGGGAAGGGACAAAATGGAAAGTGTTCATCAGGGGATGCAAAGTTTTAGTTATGTAAGATGAATAAATTCTGGAGATAGAACGCACAACAATGTAACTATAGTTAATGATAATTAATGTATACTTGAAATTTACTAATAAGGCAGATTTTAAGTGTTCTTACCTTAAAAAAAGAAAGAAAATGGTAACTATCTGAATTATGGATCTGTTAATTATCTTTTTTTTAGGGATGGGCAGAGGGAAAGGGACAGAAAAAATCTTAAGCAGACTCCCCACTGAGTGGAGGGGCTGATCTCACAACCTCAAGATCATGATCTGAGCTGAAATGAAGAGTCAGACACTTAACTAAGCCACGTAGGTGGTCCTGGATGTGTTAGTTATCTTGATTGTAGTGATAATTTTACAGTGTGAATGGATATCAAATAACCAAATCATATACCTTAAATATGTACAATTTTCATTGTCAAATACATCTCAATAAAAAAATCAAAATAGATTCTTCATCAAGACTTCTTGGTCACTTCCTAGGCAAAAACTGAAGAATTATGTACATTACAATTGGCAGCCTTTTAATAGTCTTTTCAATACCTGTTTCAATTCAACCTACCAAAAATAAAAACTAGCAAACTAGTTTTTGAACATAAAAACTATGTTCTTGTAAAAAGCTCCTATATGAACTACATTTGTTATAATGTCCATTTAATAACTTACATTTATCAAGTACATGCCATGTACCAGGACTAAATTGTTTATTATGTAATAATTCGATTAATCATCATAACAATCCTCTGGGTACGGATTATTATTTCTGTTTTTCACTTGAAACCTGAGGCAAAGAGAGACTATATAATCTTTTACATTACTTGACTAGGTAGGGTCAGAGCTACAATACAAATCCAGACAGTCTGAATCAAAGCTGGCAATTAACCTGCCCCATTATTTAACACTGGACTATGGTATCCTCTATATAAAAACAATTTTTAAAAACAAATAGTCTTAATTGGTGATCTTTTTCTGATAATAAAAATAAATCTTGTTTCTTGTAGGATATTTTTACAATCAAAAAAACATATTTTAAGGGAAAGCATATAGACCCCAAAGAGATTCAAACCATACAATTTGTTCAAACAGTACAAATTGTAATATTGTGGCAATAGAATTAACTGTGGAACTTTAGGACCCATAGAAAAAGAGTAGATCTCATTATCAGTTTATGAGTTATGCTCCATTCTGTAGATGATACTCTTCCTGATCAGAAAGCAGCCACTACTTCAATACCATCTGATATTTTATGCAAAGGCCCAGCCCCAACACCAAAAAAATAGGGCAGCAGTGGTCAGGAACACCTCTTTATAGTAACTGATTTTTGTTATGATTCACAAAATAATAAGTGCTTGACATAATGGAAGACATTTTTGTGCCAGCAAGGCATGTAATGACTTTTTCTAGTAGGTCTCTCAATTGCTTCATTTTAAGAAAAACATGGAAGAAATTAGAGTAGCCTCGGGAATGTTCAAAGCTTTTCTTATATTTTTGGAAAAGATACATCTTTGATTTTACATAATATATCCTGGAAAGAATGAATATAAAACTTGCTAATGCCATGACTAAGAAAAAGATATCAGAATTGTTCTAATTACATTTTAATCTTTTCATTCTGATACATTGAGTATCAAAATCACACAGGAATTCCTAAACTTTTCCTATGAGTTCTTAACATATTGGTCTTACATGAACTGTGAATCCACACTAGAATGCTAGAAGGCTTCCATAAAACACTTGAAAATTAAAAGAGCAAAGCTATGAAATTCTAAAATATTTCACATTTATCACATGACTCACATAATATTATCAACTATGTGTTCAGAGTGACCTCAACAACTTAGGTAAGTATCTTGTGAAAAAAATATCATAGAGGATATATGTGTGTATTATATGTGTTTCAACATACTAAAATAGAAAAATATATGCTTGTATATTCATCCATCTAACAATATAATGTTGAAGGCAATAACAGCCAGTCTAGTAACATCTAGCAATTGTAGTTGCAAAATATTATACACTGAAAGTAGATTTTTCAAAGTGACACTTTCTTTAAAAAGAAAAAAAAAGATTTTATTTATTTATTCATGAGAGACAGAGAGAGAGAGAGAGAGAGAGGCAAAGACACAGGCAGAGGGAGAAGCAGGCTCCATGCAGGGAGCCCGACATGGGACTCGATCCCCAGACTCCAGGATCATGCCCTAAGCTGAGGGCAAACACTCAACCTCTGAGCCACCCAGGTGTCCCTCAAAGTGACACTTTCATTATTCTTCATTATAAAGGTTAAAATGAGATGACATAAATTGGCATATGTGATATTTTCAATAATCTAAAATAGATTAAAACTGAGTATGTCTAAATGACACAAGGTAAAGCACCTCTGTTTATAAAATAAATTACATGAAATCTACATCTAAATCTATTTAATGCATCCTAAACTGGAAATTAAATAGTGGACATGCAGTGATAAATCATGTCAGTGATTCAGGGCCTTTTTTAAAACAAACAAACAAACAAACAAAAAAACAATGTTCAAATAAACCCTTTGATCAGAATCAAAGTAGACTAAAAATCAAGTGTGACAGATTTCAGCCATTAGTCATGATAAGAGCTCTCAGAACACTTAACAGGGGAAAATTTCACCTATCAAGAAAATAATCCCATATGATTTTTATTGATATCTCTTGAGTTATCTAAAATCAATGCAGTAAGCTTCATCGATTAGGTTGTTTTATCAAAATAACTAATCGCAGAATGCACCTTATCTTCAGAGAAGCTGCCACTTAACTTTCTTTATCAATCTTCTTACAAGCATGATGGAGAATTTAATTCTAGACATATCCAAAAATAGTTGCATAGAAATTAGTATTTTTTTAAATTTCTACATTCTTCTTTGTATTATAAAGTGCTGCCAAAATATCACAGACTGTATGTTATTTCTGAGCCTTTCCTGCTTAAGTTTTCTGAAGTTCATGTAAAAGAAATCCTTAATCTTTAGGAATTACGGATCTACCTAGAATCTGATGATAGCTATGATATTTTCCTTTTTTTTTTTAAAAAGAAAAAGGACATATTAAGTTTGCATGTGATTTCACGGCATTGATAGATGCCTGGTTAAAAACTTGTGTTCTATGACAAATACTTTATTTTTTCAGATGGGCTGCATGAAATGCACTGGACTTCTCTAAAGAAAAATGGATCAGTGAACTCATTGAATGAGATCTCAGAAGATTGGGGGAGGTGATTACGTATGGCATTGGAAGTGGAGCTTATCTATCTGTTGAGAGACAGATCTCATTTCTGTAGGTGAACACTTTTATTAGTGATAGAAGGGCCTCTATTGGCTTATTCATCTTTGGTGAGACATCTCCTCCTGGTCTCATCATTGCCAATTCAAGTGGCTCCGTGTTGCCAGTACAAGTGAAATAGTTCTCCCCACACTCACTCACTCAGTAAATTGATATTTATTGAGAACCTGTTGTTATGTTAAGATCTTACCCAGAATACTGGCTTTAAGAATACAGACACAAACAAGAAATACAAGGTTCCCATTTTCATGAAGCTTGCCTTCTAGCAGAAAGGAAAAGAGACAATAAGTAAGTAAACAAATAACCAAGATAATTTCAGATAGTGGTATGAGCCACAAAGATGTAAAAGAAGGCCACATGATGAGTCACTGAAATAAGGGAAGAGACCGTCTGGACTGTGGTATTGATTGAAATCTCAAAAGATGAGGAAGAGCCAGCTGTGGAAAGATTTGGCAGAGGGTAGCTAGTGGGTTCAGACTGTAGGCTGAACGCTTGGTCGGAATGTGAGCAGAGGGGAGAACATCAAGTAAATGTTCCCGAAGGGAGAGCATGCTTGGCTTCTTCAGGGATATTTACTTTATTTTTAACTTTTATACACAATGAGACAATTGATATACTTTCAAAATTCATCTTCACTCCTTCATCATAGCCAGAGCTAACAAATTACCCTCTGAAAAAACCTTTAAAGCCCAAACTGGCCTATTCCCTGTTCAGCAAGTATAGCCCTGTCTTGTAAGTCTGTGGGTAGTGAACTTGTATGTCCCAGCAACGTCAAATTGCTACAAAAGCTCCTAAACCCTTAGTTCAATTTCTGCACTTTTCTTATCACAAAACAGTTACGCACAATTCTCAGATCCACACCAATTTGTGAACTGTAGTTTGGGGAGCACTACTCTACAGTACCCTTTCTATGAACAAAATAAAGCTTTATGTTTTCAAAATCATGAAAGTCACAGTACAGGGCTGTTTTCTACTCATCATTGTTATAGATAGCAAATATTAGAAATAGCAGCAATAAAACTCAATGTTAACCTGGAGGGATTGCTCTCCAGATGAAAAAAGATTTGGAGTAATTTATGTCTCTGACTACCTGGCACTATTTCTGATGCCTGGGATTTGTTCTAGCACAGTTTCCTGCAACAATCATCTATTTGAAGTACTCAGTTCATTTTCTGGTCTTACTCCTCTTAAAAAGAAAAAAATACATATATATATATATTTATATATATATATATAAATTTAACATGTAACAGAATTTATTGGGGCTTTTTTAAAACTTCATTTAAAACAATCTTAAAATTTCAGCTTTTATTAGGTCAAGTGACTATATTTATAAATGGGATTGTAAACAAAAGTACAATCATGGGGAGCCTGGAGCTGGGTCACACTGGTTTCAAAAAACATTATGTGCATCTCTTCACACTCAGCATTAGGTGATGTCAAGCTGGTAGTTGATAGCAGCCTAGTTGAAAGTATTTACATCCTGGAAATCAGCACAACTACTACTCAAGGCTTTTTTTCCAAGAGAGCTGGTTATTGAACATTTACTAGCACATCACCATCTGTAATCAATGTTAATTTCAAATTTCTTTAGAGTAAGGAGGATTGACAAAATGGCGTTATAAAATTTGAAATATTTCAGGTACTGTTTTCAAGATGGTTGCATTTATGTTCTTTAATACCAGGCTAAGAAGAACAACAAAAAAGTTTTCCTGGACTATACAAGATAATCTATTTTTCAATATAAATTTGTATCATTGGTTCTGTTTGTCCACACAGGCGTACATGCACCAGCTCACAAGGAGGAGTAGCAATGGATATACAACAACAATAATAATATATGTGTTTCTATGTGTAAAATTATTTTAAAATATGATGTAATAATTATCTTAATATTGACCAAACATACAAGCAAAACTACAGTAATTTCTCCCAAACAACAGTAGAAACTAGAACTGGTGAAAAACTTTTTGAAACATAATGGGTAGAAAAAGCCTCTGTACCGTTGGGAGTTGTATTATTGAAAATAATAATAACACTATTTTTATTTCCAATCATTGTATTAACAATAGAACTCCTTGTTTACATTTATAAATAGCAGACTACACTGAAACTTAAATCTATCACTGAAAAATTATACTTTTTTGAGAAATTAGATTATTTATAAAGACAAAATCACTTTTTAAAGGAAATGAGAAGCAGATAGATAAAAGGATGTAGTAAATGCTTGGACAGTTGGTAAATAATGGCTACTAAATGAACATTTAAAAAATGAGCAAGTTGCTTCACTGGTTAGAGTGTGGTTCTAAAGTAGTTAAGGGCATGTTAGGTTACTCTAACCTGTGATTGTAGGCTGAACAGTTAGTCTGAATATTAGTCTTGAAAACAAAAGCCTTAAAACCACAGGAGAAAGTCAGTAAATTCAATGACTCACCATTAAAGACCTCCTAATTCAATGTATGTGAAGCTTGGGGGCAGTGGGACGGTAGCCTTAGCCTTTGATACCAGGGATTTCATAAATCATTAACATCTATCTCATTTATAGTCCTTTTTTTCTCCTAATCAAGCAAAAGTACAGTGAAAACCAAATTGGAAATAAGAGTTATACTAAATTTTAGAATAAACTGTTTTTCAAATATTGTGAAAGATGTTTATAACAAAAATGTTTAACAAAAAAATAAAAAATAAAAAAAAATGTTTAACACATTAGCCTCACCCCCACCTTGCAACACCATCTGTCCAAAATAAATTTTAAGAATTGCTTTATTTTCCCTTGGATAGTTAACTTTTTTATGATATTTGAATCTGAGCTAATTTTCACAGCACAGCAAAAATAGGATCTTATGGAGAGATAAATACTACTCTAAAATAATGAAATAGAGAATTAAGGCGATATTCCTATCATAATACATCTACCCTCCCCATTTTGCAAGGATTTTCTTATATTGAAAGATATCTTTTTAGTAATGAGGAATTAAATTTTCTGCCTTTTAAACTATATGAAGGGATAATCCTCTATCCTGTTCCTTGCTTTCTTTTCTTGTTAAGAGAGGGGAAAAAAACCACATCATAGTACCGCTTCCAGCTGCTTAATATTCTTTCCTTAAGCAAGCTGTGTCAGGTGATTGTCTACCTCTGTGGCCCTTAAATCACTACCAGTGATGGCTTAGTGCCCACAGTTTTACTAATTATCACATCTTCCTTAAACATCTCTTAGTTTTGAAGACAAAATAAAGTTCATGTTTATATTAATTTCAACAACATTCATTTAGCAGCCACAAAACAATCTTTCTTAAAACTAAAACATAAAGAATATGCTAAATTTCAATCAGTGTAGGTACTATTGAAGAAAAACCAAGATGCTCTCTCCATTTCCGGAACTTTCTCTTATTGATTCACAAACATTTTAACTGGAAATTAGAATGACAAATGCAATAGTATTCTTGGGATTTTCAAAAGTCTGCATAATTGTAGTCATCAGGATGGGAACCTCTTCATCTGAGATGGCTTTCTGGCCCTAGAATTAGAACACACTTACCACTAAGCAATAACACTAAATAAAATGAAAGATTAATAAAAATCATTTGTGTTCAAGTTTCAAGAGGGATGCTCTCAGGCATTATTTATATAGTCAAAAGTCAAAAACTTAACTTTGTCTAGTTCTTCACATTTTGGGAAATCACAAAAGATATCTCCTCATACTTAATGAAAAAGTAGCTGTATTTTTGTCCTGCATCATCACATATAACCCTTCCATGAAGGATGAACTATTATTATTCCCATTTTATGGAGGAAGCAATGGGAACAGGAGACAAAAAAACCTTAAAATGTTTGGCCAAGGCCACACAGATTAAACACGGTAGAGATTCCAATTCAAACCTGACTCAAAAACCAATGGTCACCATCTTCAGAATATACTGGCACCTTTAGATAACTATCAAGGAGTTTCGAAACTAATCCTTTTTCTCAAGTGTTTAAAAAAATCAATATAAATATAGGGTTTTTGAAACACGTTGAAAACAATCATAGTTCATATGAATTATGATAATTTATATGTATATATTGTTTACTAAACTCTCTTGCACATTCTTTCTTTTAAGCATTATTGTATAAAATTCTGAGTTTCCAATCTGAATGTTTTTTTAAAACTTAGGATAATATACCCAGAACAATATTTAAGTTAAATTCTACAATGGAAGCCCATGATTTCTCGCTGGGGAACTGCATTGCCCTAACAATACGCACTTCACATAACTCCAACCAATGACCATCCACAATCATGAGAATAATCTCAAAAGACTAATCAGCAGTTTATAATTCTGAGCCCTAAGAGGAGTTATGGAAAGTTTATTGTGACCTCATTCTGCAACTTTCCAGATTTCAGAAGTTTTACTATAGATAGATGGTTGCCAGGTCAATACTTTGCCTTCTATTATGTGAATCTGGCCATTTCAAGAGCAGGAAGAAAAATGAATAACTCTCAATACTTTCTACAAAAGGGTCAGAAAATTCAGGCATTTATCTATCTGTCCAATCATCAGCAAATGTGTATATAACCTTACTTTTCCTCACAACCAGGAGAAAGAATTCATCTTGACATATTCTTTGTACATAAGGAAAGCAAATAACTAGAGGGAGATTAGTTTGATGTGCCCATCTAATTGGATGAGCATCAAATAAACCTTTGCAATTGTATTTTCTTGGTGTGCTTACTATTTTATGCCCTATATATGTTGTAACAAAATGATCCAGGTCAATCTTTAAGACCAATTCAGTGAAACCAGTTACATTCATGTAGATCAATCACAAAGAATTGATTAGACCATCCACTTATAATCTAATTGATTGCATTGTGCTTGGGTGTATCTGAAACAGCCACTGTTTTTATTATGATACAAAAATAATCACACCAGCAATTCGGTACTTATTATGTAAACCAAAGTAAAAACCAGGCTTATTTTGTCATGTTCAAGTTACTTCTTCAACTGGACTTTTGAGATTGATTTGAAAACTCTTTTTCTAAAAAAAAAATTTTTTTCTGTTGCACAGTAATTCATTCATCTCATAAAAAAATTCAGACAAGAAAAAAGCACATGAAACACAAAGTTCAAATCATCTTGTGATATGAACCTTGTTTCTAAGTTTTCTGGGCAAATCTTACTTTACCCTTGCAAATTTTGTGTTTTTAGACCATCTTCTTTCCAAGTTCCTAAACTATCATTTAATCTCAAAAGTATAAATGGAAAAATCAGTACGTTGTGATCTTTAGGCAAAAACAATACTTGTGGAGAGACAGAAAAAAACAAATTCCTCTGCCACGTGATGGAAAGCACATATTGTTTCCTCATGCTTTTCTAATAATGTGCTTATCTTTTAATTAATTACTTTATGACTATTTGGTATTACAAAAAGTTGTGATTTTCCCATAATCATTCAATTTTTGTATTTAAATTTAGTTTATGGATAAGGCAGTAACTATATAATAGAACACAAAAAGCACATGTTCCAATCTGTGTAAGCTGCTAGACTTGGTTTCAAGAAAATACATAACAGATCTCTATCGGTAGTTCTTGACTTTAAGTGTACAACAGAATTATCCCTAAGGGCTTGTCCAAACAGAATGCTGAGCCCCTACCTCTACACTTTCTGAATCAATGGATCTGGACTGAGACTGGAGAATTTGTATTTTGAACAAGTTCCTAGACAGTTGTGGTAGTGTTGATCCAGAGACCACATTTTGAGAACTATTGATCTATATCAAGGCATTAAACATCACTTCAGAATTCATCTTTGTAATATTAATCATCACTGAATCTTGATTTTAATAGACAATTTAGAGCTGTGTACACAGTAGGTTTCAGTGAACACTGTTGACTGATTTAAATTTAGGCATAAAATAAATTGGATTACAAACCAACCAGTTACTAAACAATCCATCTTTTCCCCAACCGAGAAAATCTTGGCCTAGGTAACAGAGAGCTGAGGTACATAAAATTGCCTTTAGATACTGAGTTTTTCTACCTATGGAGTTTCTTTTCAGTGCACTTTTACTTTATTTACTGACAATAGAAAGCACAGTCATCTTGGCACAAGCAATATAATGATAAATGAAATGTGGTTAATGAAACATCAATGAAATTGTTGATTCCAGGGATTTTTCTTTTTAGAACAATGTTTTGGTAATAGCAGAAAGTGGTTCTTGGAACAAAAGAGATCACAGCTTGATTTTTTAACGTTAGGCCCCTGTTGCTGAAATCTGGAATCTGTCTATTAGTTTGTTTTGTGGTTTATCTTTCACCCTGCATGACTAATTTAAGCAAGATGTTTCTTCTGTTTTCAATCCTATAGTGAGATGTGTAAGCTCTTTCCCATAGCTATACCAGTTCTGCCAAATTCTGAATACTAGTTGAAATATCAATGGAGCTGGAAGAAAACATTTAAAGATTTTTCCTTTGCCTTTGTCATATGTTATGGTATTCATATGACTCCCTCTGGTGGCAAATGTAGCATGGAATGTTAATCTTTTTCAAGAAATATACAAGTTTACATTTCTTTTCATATAGTCAATTGTTGTTTCTTTCTCATCTGAAGTTTTATTTTCTACCTAATGCTGATGCTCTCCACAATCTGATATACCCACTATAATGATGTGATTCAAAGTTATTGGTTCTATCAATACCTAGATTGAATCTCTTTGTCAAAACTCAGTCTAGAAGATGATATCAAATAGTTTGTGCAGGCTCTTAACAATCAAACCAGAATATAAAAATTCTAAAATAATTAAAGAAAGCAAACCCCCCAAATTCAATCTCAAATCCTCTAAACACAGCCCATTCATGTAAAATATAAGGTTAGTCTAAGTAAACTTAAATATCTACACCCAGAAAATACCCTCAGGGCTCCATCCATATGAAATGTACAGTCACCCAGAGATGAATTTGAATTTTACCATTTGGTGCATGGGTAACCTAAGCCAGGTTATGTAACCTCTGTGAGATGTGGTTTTCATACCTACAAAATGGAATGATGCTGTGAACTTGTTGCTATGGATCAAATAAGACAATGTATGTAAAGACCTAGCACTATGTCTGACATTTAGTAAGACACTAGCTAGTAATCTGAGCCTTTTATCTGATTTTTGTTTGAAACGTACAGCGATAGCCTTGGCTGAGGTAGAGATGTGAGGTTCCCATCAGACCAAGCTCACACAAGGAACGGCCTCCTCGAGCCAATGTTCCAAGTGATGGTTAAGCAAATGCACACACAGAAGAAATGAAGCTCCTTTCTTATATGTGCACACAGTATCTTGACGTCTATCATGCCACCTCGAATGCGGCCCTGGAATACCAGAGAATCCCCCTTTCCAATCAAACTTGCCTCTATTTCTGTCGCTCAAGTCAATATGACAATGCTTCTTTTTGAGCTAAGGGATAACATGGATTTAGGGGCAACAAAATTTTTCCTCTCAAGAAAGAAAATATCTTGAGAAAATATCTTAAGAATCTTTCACATTTACTGTAAGACAAGAAGGGTAATAATGCACTTTTATGTCTCCTGATAAAAGCTTCTTGCACTTGTTAACAAAATAATTGGCCTATACAACATGAAAAATTGATCGTGACTTAAATGATGTTTATGCGCACGTCTGTTTTAACAGTTTTGATTGAGGAGTTAAAATAGGTTATTTGTCCTCATCTCTTTACTGTTGCTTTGTGGTTGTGTTATTAGTTTTGTGATTGAATTAATCATACATATACATAGGCACAGGTGTACATGTTTAAGGGTTTTGTTGCGAATCTTATTTATTTAGACACTTTCATTGCTACTAGTATCTTTCCTACTAGTGAAAATGCTGATCTAGATTGGTCAGGAGTAAAAGCACCATCATGCGCCATAGCGCTGGGCGTAGGGTCCGTCTGTCGTCTAGGATTCCATTTCTCGAGAATCTCATATTGCCTTTGGACGCCTGCCAGTGCAGCTAAAGTAAGAGGGGCCAAGGTTGCCCTATGACCCCATCACCTCCTCAAGCTCTTATCATTGCTTTTTCCCTTAGCACTGACTTATTTTTTTCCATCAGAAAAGTACAATCCTGGATCCCTGGGTGGCGCAGCGGTTTGGCGCCTGCCTTTGGCCCAGGGCGCGATCCTGGAGACCCGGGATCGAATCCCACATCGGGCTCCCGGTGCATGGAGCCTGCTTCTCCCTCTGCCTATGTCTCTGCCTCTCTCTCTCTCTGTGTGACTATCATAAATAAATAAAAAAAAAAAAAAAAAAGAAAAGAAAAGTACAATCCAAGATTCAAGTATGAATATAGAAGAGAAAAAGCAGAGAAAGCTACTTGGCTTGCTTTGCCTTCCGCCCAATTCAAGCCAAACTGTCAGCCAGTAACAAGAGTTTGCCCGACCCGCTCTCTGTGCAGATATTCCCCTTGGTGAACTTGCAAGAAGTCATTGGAAAGTATTTCTGGGTTTCTATTACTGGGGGAAAGGAGGAAAGAATGGGCAAAAATAGAATTCTGGGCTTTTCAAAGCAATACAGGCAAATTATTGAAAACTGTAAAACGCCTTCACAGTAATAGAGCCTTCTGCAACTACCCAAAACTGACAGCCAGTCTTCTGGCCAAAAATATGAGGAAGAACATTGTCAGGGGTGACTTCCATCTTTTCCATATATTCAGTGGCAGGAGCATTTGTGACTCCTTCTCTTCCTGACACCACATTTCTTCAACAAGCCTTCTTGCCTTGCCTCTATCTTTGAAACATCTGTCAAATGTATGATCTATAGGAATTTTCATCAGCAACTGCTCCCTCTCCTATACTCTGTCTCACACAGGATCCTTTCAATATAACCATTTTATGGTTTCCTATATTGATTTACTCTCACTCTCTGCTTGCTCATCAGTCAGAGCCCCAGCAGAAAACGGGTCGTACATTCAAGTCATGTAATCTGAGGAGAGTTTAATAATGAGACTATTTACAAAGGCTTGTGCAGGACTGAAGGGAGCCATAAGAGTAATGCCATGCCTTGGGAGCCTAGTACCCAGCCAGAAGCAGCAAGAAGAGTGAGTGGTTGCCAGACCCAGAGAGGAGAGCTATATAGATGGGGCACCGGTGGACTGCAGTGGCCAAACTGGGAAGAATCTGGGTGTTGGGGGAGTCAGTACCTCGACCTCACTCTTTTTTCTCCTCTGATCACCTACAGGCCTCTCCTTTGAAAGGGCTACATCTAACTGGGAGCTAGAAGACAAAGTCATGTAACTCATGTGGGGCAGCATTCCCAAGGGCCTGTGTAGCAGCCAGAAAGGTAGAGAGGGGATCTGGAGATGCAACAGAAGAGTTCAAATACATCTGCCATAGCATGATTTTACTGCAAGTAAAATTTTACTGCAAGTAGCCATTGTCTCCTGCCTAGATTACCGGTTTCTTCCTATCTGATCTCTGCGCCTTTACTCTTGCCTTCTTCCAGCCCATCCTCCATACCAGACAGAGGTGACTCTAAAAGTGTTAAACTGATCATGTCACTTCTCTACTTAAAGCCAGTCAGTGGCCTCCACTGCTCTTGGGACAAATTTTAAACTCTTTAACATAAAACATACGAGGCCTTTGGCAATTTAGCTCTTAAGATCTTTCCAGTCTCATTACTCACTGTTTCCCTGGTCACACTGCACACAAACCGAAGGTAATCCGGTCTTCTAATATGCCATGCTTATCTCCTGATCTCTCTGCATGATGGTCCTTTGGCTAAGTGCCTTTTGCTACTCTGCTGGTTGAGCTCCTTAGTACTAATTCTCAAGTGTCCCCTCCTTTCTCTAGCCTCCCAGAAGTAGGTTATATGTCTTCCTGGCACAGTTCCATCTGCTCCAGACATGGCACTAATATGTTATTTTAATTGCCTCTTTACTACTTTATTTCCCCCTAGAGAATATAGACTGCTTGAGTGCAAAGGATTACATTGTTCATCATTGTCACCTCAGCACCAACTGGGGCCTGGCATCATGTGGGACTTAGGAAATTTTATTGAATGAATAAAGAAACTAAAAGTAAAAAGTCCAATCTCTTCCTCATGACTTCCTGTCTCTCCACAATCCACCTGACATTACCTAATCACCCTCACCTCTTATTATCCTATCTTCTTCAACATCTGTTTCTTCCCCATCATGGACTCATCTATCCAATCACTTTACCTCCTAGAAAGGAAGTTAAAAATCCCTTTTCCTTCCTTATCCCCTCTCCTAAGGGTGGGTTAGAATATAGACATGCATTCTATCTCAGACTATAGAGTACTACAGGGTAGAGTATTAAAAAGGACTGAAACACTATACAGATGTAAAAATAGTTCTTTGAGGTTATTTTCCTTCCAAAGCACTGGAAAAGTAAGGCAGGGCCACAGTCTTCTCTTTGTATCCATGCAGCTAAGAAGACAGGCCTAGAAATCTTTTCCTCTCCTCGAATCACACGTGGGCTTTGGGACAAATTTCCAGTCTCTTATACATTCTTCTCTCACATTTCTTGCTCTCACGTTGACTCACAAACCACATTGAAGCTGTAGGTAATCTTAGAGTCCACCCTCCCAGCGTCTAGCTCACTGGATATACAAGTATAACGTGAAAACCTCAGTTTGCAATCAAGGGTTAGCTTACCTTGCTTCTTCTGTGTGAATTGCTGTCTTGGGGATCTTGGGATCAGGTACTTCATTTGAGGTAATATTCAGACATTTCTCTGCTGGAAAAATACCATATTTTTGGTTTTTTAAGTTGTTGCTATTTCAATTTTCTTTTATTTTAGATTAATTTTAAAACACTATATGCATATGGTAAAAAAAAAAAATCAAAACTCTGCAATGAGACAAGTGTCCCTCTTTCCCACATTCTGTCTCCTGGAAATTAGCAAAAGTATCTGCTGATTATATTTTATTATTATAATAACATCACCTCTCAACCTAAAAATTGGGTTTATATCACAGGTATTCTTGTGCCAGATACCTTGTGGGAAGATCTTGGGCAGGTAGCCTCAGACAGATTGACACAGGAAGCAAGTATCCAGCTTTGGTTTGGGGATGACTGTAATCTCCTTAACTTTGGAAATGGGGCATGAGGCTGACAGAGCAGATAACCAGGATGCAAGGAGAGATTGGTCAGTCCCAAGGCAAAAGGCAGATCCATCTATCAGAATGAGGGTCTGAGTTCAAAGCTTGACCGACCTCACTGATGGACTGACCCTGAGTCCCATTGCTACCAGCCAACTAACTTCTTAAATTCCCCTGGATCAGGAATATGATTTTTCCAAACCACAGATGAGAGCTAAGATGTGACTAGAAAATTATAGTAGAAGGAAGATAGGTAGAACATTATAGAAATAGTCTTTTTTGGTACTGATATATGGTTACTACAATATTTCCTTTTTCATGTGTGTTCCTTCTCTAGCCATCAAACTACAAACAACATGAGGTTAAGTACCAAGGTTTTCCCTGTATCTGTACTTGATAATAAATCATAAATTTACCTAAGTTCTGTGTACTAATCACGCTCTTGAGCTATGTGAGAATTTTCTATATAAAAAAGTTTACATTTCATTAGAAGTTTACTTTAAGAAGTGGACTGCTTCCCCCAGAAGGTTAGAAGTGTTTCTGAAAACTTAAACAAAATATTTCTCTGGAATGTGAACACTCTGCCTACAAGCTGCCAAAAACAATCAGATTACTTGGGACTCAAGTACTAGAATCAAACTGAGCCCATCATTTTTATCTAAATTCAAACAGTTTAATTACCTGATTGTTGAGAGTAAATAATGATCATTCTAGGAGGCCCAGTATGATTAAAATATGATTGTTCTTCATAATTTTGCATTGTTTTCCGGGATTTTTATGTATATTGTGATTGGGTACACCAGAACAGTCTGATACCATATCAACCTCAGTGGAACAAATGAACTTTCCATGAAGTCTGAACTACTCGCCAGGTGTACTGCCTTTTTCAGAGGACTGTACACTTTAATGCCTAAATTATTAGGAGTTATACTCAATGAGAGAGCCTTGATACTGTAACCCACCACCTCCCTCACGTCATCTCTTATTACTTTCCCCTCTGGCTTGTTGCATTCCAGCCCCAAACAGCCCAGACATGCTTCAAAAAAGCCTTTAAGGCTTTCATGTTGCCTCTTCCCTCTTTCTCAGATACTCTTCCCTCAAATATCCACATGGCTAATTCCATTTAGCTCACTTTCTTCAAGCTGCCTTCCTGAACCACAAAGCATCTACTATTTCATGGCATCCACTCCAATTTGCATTTATTCACTATTTACTTTTTTTTTTTTTTTTGGTCTAACTGAAAGTTCTGTGAACTCAGGGACTATGCTTTGTCCCCCACTGTCTATTAAACATATAGCCATTCAGTACCAACTCTGTGCCAACTATTTTAAGGGACACAGTTGTGAAAAGAGTTCACATTATAGAGGAGAGCTAGGAAGACAGACAATAAACAAGTAAAATAATGATATTGCAGAAGATGACCAATGCTTTGAAGAAAACAGGAGAATGTGATAAAGAATGACTGAGAGTGGGCAAGTTCATTGAAATCACCTGACCAGGAAAGGCCTCTCTAAGGAAGTAACACTGAGTTGAGGTGGGAATGAAATGCTGGAGGCAGCCATGAGAAGACATGGTGGCTGAGCACTCCAGCAGAGCAAACAGAGAGTGTGAAGGACCTAAGGCTGGAAAAATTTTGACCTAAATGGATATAAAGAATTCCACCATATCTGGGGGTTTCTGAATGACAGGAGTGGGGTTAGATGGGAATAGCAAGCAGGGGGCAGATTATACAGAGCAGTATAGATCATACTAAAGCATTTTGCTTTGCCTCCTATGTGCAGAATAGATTATAGAAGAGCAAGAGCAGAAGCAGCAGGAAGGTTTACCCCAGCCGATATAGAAGACAGCAGTGCCTTGGATCAGGTGTAGATAGAGACAAGTAGAAGAAATGGAGAATACACTAGAGGTGGAATTGACACGCCTTGCTGGTAAACTAGATATGTGCAGTGAGGGAAGGAGAGAAATCAGGGATGGCTTGTAGGCTTTGGGCTAGACCTATATGATGGATGAATGTGCTCAATAGTTGTGAATACATCAATCAATACTGAGGTTCTAGGTGAAATTTTGTTTGAATAAAACAGTTCCTCTGATGAAAACTATCACAATTAAAGCGATCAGAGTTGAATATACAGTTTTCAATCCCATCTGAGTGAGTTTGAGGCAATGGCTGTACTATTACAATTTCCCTTGGCAGTGCCTTTCAGATGGAATAACAATGGGTGCACACCTAAACAGAACTGCCTTCTGGTATGGACAGGCTAAGGCTAAGACTGTTAGACCTTGGGAGGTTTGAAGATTATTACCTATGAAGCTGGGGCAGTTTGGTTGTGAATGAGTACTCAGTTTTGAGACCTGAATAAACATAGTAACAAGTCAGAACTTGGACAGGGTCTCTGGAAGGGATGCTGGTTAAGTGCTTGGCATAAGACTGAGAATTCAGAGCTGAGTGCCTTTGGTAGTGGTCTCACTTGGCTAAGGCAAGAGCATAAGCTAAAACAAAGTCAGACATCCCCTCTGGAACAAAGAACCTAGATAGCAGAGAGAAGAGAGGTTGGTGTTGTTTAACAGGGAATTGTAAAAACAAGAAAAATGAAAAGTGTGCAGAAGTTTGAATGTCATCCAGGGAAAATTATGCCCCCCCCCTAAAATCATTTAAATCTCTTAAATCCTTTATTTATGAGATAAGATGAGATTTTCTAGGCACACCAAGATTATAGATCAATATCTTGCAATTGGATAGGGAGTGAAAGAGTGGGGTAAGGTGTAAAAAGGTCCTCTACTGGGGGTCTTATAAATCACACCACAGAAGCAGTTACCTTCTTTCATAACATTCAAGGCCACCCTTAGGTTTGATTGGCTGAGTAAAGTAATAATGGTTTGGAGAGATTACCTGCTTTGCAGAACTGCTGGGGAGAAAGGGAGTGCAGAATCAAAAACAAATGCTTTATCTCCTGACCAACACTGGAAATTTAGGTTGCTCAAACATTGGTAATCCAGAAACTGCTGCCACTCACACTGCCCGAGCAGCTAATAGGGACCAGCAGCAGGCTCACAGCTGCTCAGGATAAAGACCTACTAGCACATCTGCCACTGAAGGTTACAGGTGTCTGTTCATGTGGCCTCTGGGAACGCTGGCACTCAAAATCAGCAGGATTATGAGGTTTAATTGATTAGTGCCACCAAAGTGTGTATCATCTAGTTGTAGAGTTTGTAGTCTTAGTGTCATAGAATTGAGTTAATTTCCTCCCAAGGGAGACATTTTGTAATTTTCTTAAGTGATAGCTTTAACCTAATACCCTCAGTGGTTAAATCTTGATAGTTAAAACTTAATGGTTTTCTAACAAGCTATTCTTGGCATATGCATAATTTGTTTTCTTTTCTTTTCTATGCAGAGTCCCAGGTTGAACTGGATGAAACAGGAGAAATGTAAATCTCTTCATCAGATTTGTTTACTGAGATAATATCAAGCACCAGACAGTATTCTTAAAAATAACAGAATTTTCATTTTCGTTGAAAAATGCTCTCATTTTCTGACTGTAAAAGTTCACAGTCGTGAATTAAAATTCTACTACTTACTAGTATGTAACCTGGGGCAAGTGACTTAATTTACTATAAGCCTTAGTTGCCTCACCCATAAAATAGGGATAATAATAGTTGTATTATCAAATGAGATGATGCAGGAATAAGACTGAAGACTTCATTGGAAGCTAAATATTTTCCACCAACTTTTTATTATTATCAAATGTTTAAGAGTTTGTTTTATCCCGCAGTTAAATAATCATGCATGTGGGTATTTAATTTGCAGAACCAAACTTGAGCTTCAAAGCTTGAGCAAAGACAAACATTTTAAACGATTTTTCAACTTATTTTCTATTATCCCTTTGTATCAAATCTGTCTCAACAGATTTTTTCTGAAGACCTTCTGAAATGAAATGATTATTATCCTGACAATTCCAATTATCCAGTCTTTTAAAGATCCCAGTATGCATATATTTCCCACTACAATCTGGATTTTTCAAGGTTATTAATTAGTTAAAGAATGGCTTTTTGGTAAGATAGTTCTTTATATTTATAAAAGAAAAGGGCAAATGCTACCCTGCTGTTTGATTGAAATTATCTGGATAAAATTCTAATCTTAGTGCTAGGGTAGTCTTTAAAAAAAAAATTTTTATTTATTTAATCATGAGAAACACAGAGAGAGAGGCAGAGCCACAGGCAGAAGGAGAAGCAGGCTCCATGCAGAAAGCCCAATGTGGGACTCGATCCCAGGACGCCAGGATCACACCCTGGGCTGAAGGCGCGCCAAACCACTCAGCCACCAGGGCTGCCCCTGCTAGGGTAGTCTTAAAGAACAGTGATACACTTATATTCAACTCTTGTGTTTAACCACTATTCACTGCTATCCTGCTCTGTGCAAAGCCCTAAAAATACAATAATAATTAAGTCACTAAAAAGCAAGACAAGCAGCTGCATTTTCTATAACTGTTTGTCTATTCCAGAAGCTGGTAGATCTTCAGAAGCTGTTTTAACAATTGAGATAGCTTTATCTAAACTTTGAAGTAAGAAGAGTGAAGGAATGAATGTGGACTGAGAAAAAAAAATCCATGATAAACTAAATCAACATTTAAAGTTAATATTTTTAAAGGCATAAAATGTGGGACCTGTGTTTGCATTTAACCCTTAAAATTATGTGGGTCTTATTTTTGTGTTTTACTCTTAAAGTCATGTTAGTCAAGACCAAGCCATCCTCTGCCATAAACATTAGGTGACTTTGGGAACAATAAGCTCCCCAATAACACAGCAAATTCAAAATATTTGAAGGTAGAAAAGGAAACTTTGGTTGTGTTCATCCTTTGGGCCATTGAGCAAGTTTATTTTTTCTATTTTTTTACCTCCAAATACCTAGATAAAGGAAAAAAAAAACAATACACAGCACCTGAAACTGTAGGACTGGGTATATAAAACTGAGTATTACATTGAAAGTATAATTTTGAATAGCATAAAAATTAACATCCACAGTTAATTCCCAAACCTCTTTTTATCAATCATTTCTCTTTTCACAAAACATCCTGTTTGTTGTGTTAATTTTTTTGCTATATACACGAACAGTTTTATCTGTAAAGAAATAGGTGATATACTTAATAGGTTTTTGGATTTTGAAGTATACATACATCATAATCATAATCAAAATGTGCTGTTTTATTAAAAAGCAGTAAGCTAATAAGTTAGCCTACCACAAGCTAACACACCAGCTACTTGCAAGTTAACAAGTTAGCCTGCCATAGTTACGTGGTTACTGGTAGAAGACACGAGTCTCCTGGATCAGAAACAAAGGACAATTTGTTACTCAGAGCAATAGCAATAGCCAGGGTGTCAGCGTCTGCACTGATACCTAGAGCCCCAATTCCTACAGGATTGCATGAGAAGAGAGGAATCCTAAACCTAGGGAATTCAAATCTTTTATAATGGGCAGTAAAAGCACCTGCCCGTTGCTCCAGACAGAGGTACGATTTCTATGTTCCAAGGCTGTAAGCAACCTCACCCTTTCCACTGGAAGGAGACAATATGTCCATCTCCCATCTTCTCATCACAAACATTCTTGAAAAGTTGGTTGAAAACAAACGACAGTCAGTGCTTTGCTTTGCAAGAGCAAAGAGACTCATGGAGCATTGCCTTTCAACAACTGTAAGCAGTGATTTCTGGGGAAAGAGTTCAGAGGGACAGAGAAAGAATCCTTTCCTGATGACTTTTCTGGTGCCAAGGAAGACAAGGTCCCTTCATACTGGGTAGTTTGGTGAGAGTTGAGTTTGGGTGAGTTTCCATTGACACTCATGGCCTGAGAAGAAGAAAATTCCATGTCCTATCCTTCCTTTCTTTCCTGTCCCAATCTCTCAATTTCCTAGGACATTATAGTTGCTGTCTTTGCATCTTGAGCCCTGACTTGGAAATCAATTGCCTTAGAAATAATTTGTAATGGCAGTCAGATTCCCTGACTATTCCTCTCACTGCCTCCAATCTCAGGCTCCCCAAAGGCCCTATTAACCCATAATGTATCTGATTTATGGAACATTCCGTTTCAACTGCATTGTGAATTAAATAAACTTGGCAGGCTAGCTGGAGACCATAACCACCACTTAGGGAGTCTCTAGTGTGGGAAAATGTGTTTTATTAATGAATGCATTTAACAAATGTCTTTATGGGCCATGCCTCCCAGTAGATTGCATCATTGTGTTTAATAATCAAGTTTTAAGAATATTACCAGAGGAAGTTTACTTTTGCAACTGTCTATGAAAAATGGCAGTGTTCCATGGCAGCAAAAAGGTTATCCCAAGTCAAAAGCCTACAGAAAAAAAGTAGACTTAATCTTTAGCAGGAGATTAAAGTTCAGGGTGTATGTGCTAACATGTCTGTCAGATTATCATCTTCTCTCCCGAGAGAAATGTGATGGCCAAAAAGCAGACTGTAAAAGAAGAAACACTTAATGATGTTTCATCAAACCCTTGAAAAATGAGGCGTTTGTAATGTGTCAGGAAGAAAAAACCCAAGGAATGATCTCACTTTCACTGGAAAAGGATTGTACCTCTGAGAACCTCTCTGAGTATTCCCAGTTTACCTTCAAATTCCCTTGTGTTATGGGGCTCTTGTTGTGCACAGGACATTATCATTTATCATCAAAATCTTCTCCGTGATGTTCCACTTTCATCTCTGCTTTTGTTTAACCTCAGCCCATTACAGGCAGCTGTGGAATATTTTCCTATGTGCATTCCCATTTAGAACTTACCAAACATTTTTACCATTTTATCATTTTCTGTCAATTTTTACATAATTCTTTAAAGAATTTATGCTCCTTTTTTCCTGGCTGAAAATTACCCAGTTTCCCACTTGGAGAGACTGAAAGTAGACTAGCAAAGTCAAGTGTGATCGCCTTGGTTGTATAGTAAAAGGGGCAATCGCTATTTCTGTGCTCTACCAGATTGCTGACCTTTTTTGTTTATCAGAGTGAGGGATTCTTTGGTCACAATGCCACCTTTAATTGTCTTCTATTTTTGCTGTTCTCCCAGGATCTTACTTGGTGTTCATCTGGGGGAAAAACACCTTTTGGTCCTTTTGTAATTATAATTCTCCATCTCCTAATTTATCTATCTTATTGTTGATTTTGTGTCTAGCTTTACATATTTCTAGAGCACATTCTTAGAATTTTACAAAATATTATTTTAAAATACCGAATTACTAAACTATTCTAAGAAGTACTTATTTATTTATTTATTTATTCACAAGAGACACACAGAGAGAGAGAGAGAGAGGAAGAAGCAGGCTCCATGCAGGGAGCCCGATAAGGGACTCGATCCTGGGACTCCAGGATCATGCCCTGGGCATGAAGGCAGGCTCTAAACCGCTGAGCCACCCAGGGATCCCCTTACTTTTGAATATTATAGAAAAGATTATATTAATGAACACTTCAAACTTAAAAATCTAAATGAATATTATCTCCTTCCATATGACTGCCTTAGGAGTTTTTACTTTTATTCAACCAATCTTGCCATTTTATTTATTTTATTTACTTATTTATTTATTCATTCATGAGAGACACAGAGAGAGAGAGAGAAGCAGAGACACAGGCAGAGGGAGAAGCAGGCTCCATGCAGGGAGCCCGATGTGGGACTTGATCCCGAGTCTCCAGGATCATGCCCTGGGCTGAAGGTAGCGCTAAACCGCTGAGCCACCAGGGCAGCCCCAATCTTACTATTAAAAAAAAAAAAATTTGGAACTCCTCTTGTGGATTTGCCTTTGGAACTGGCTGCTTTGTTTTACTCAACTCAGTGGTAGTAAATCTCCATCCTTTAGGGGTGGATCTTTCTTTTTTGAAGGAGATCATTGTCATCCATTGTCTGGTAAATAGGTTAATGAGCAGACTGGGAGACCATTTAGGAGAAAAAGCACCTGACTATAAGGAGTAAGGGTGGCATTCTTGTCTGACTAAACTGGCTCCAAAGACAACTTCAGAAAGGACTTCTGGAAGGTTTTATAGCTTTGTCAGGAGGAATTGGCTGCCCATATGTCTGGCCCCTGTGCAGATTCCTGGTTCAGTGATAGTGATAGTGATGTATGATAGTGATGATAGTGATGTATCACATAGATCCTGGCATGTCATTGCCTTGAACCTACCTGGTAGGCCATTTTTGTCTAAGAGAAATGGGAAGTCATTTAAGGATTGTGAGCAGACAAGTGCCATGAACTGGTATGTTTTGAAAGGATCATTCTGGATGCTGTATTGAGAAGACACTGAAAAGGAAAGAGTATAAGGTGGGACAGACTATAGGGCTCTAATTAGGAAGTTATTGCAGTAATCCAGGCAAGAAATGATGTTGATTCGAACAAAGAAAATGGAAGTGATGAGAGGTGGTTGGTTTAAAAGATACAGTCAATAGGTTTCCTGATATGGGCTAGATTGGGTCTCAGCTAGGAGATATTTTTCCTCCTAATGGGGTATTTGGCAACATCTGGAGACATCTTTGATTGTCATGACTAAAGGCATACTATAGGCACTTAGGGAATAGTGGCCAGGGCCAGGGTTGCTGCTATACATCCTACATTGCAGAGGACAGTTTCTCTCAAAAATTACCCAAAGAATTACCAAGTGTAAAATGTGAATTGTGCTGACGTTGAGAATCCCTGTTCTTGTTGCACTTTGCAACAACATTACTTTGCAAGTTCTCCAACTATATGCTTTAGGAGAGGCCACTTCAAGAAATTTGACACTAAGCTAACGCAATTGTTCAAAAGAGGACACACTAGCAAAATTCATTCTGCCAATGGACTGAAAGCTTAAATTAGAAAGAAACCTCCCCAGTGGGCATGTTCTAAGAATAATGCATAAGTCTGTTCAGAGGTGACTTTATCCACCAATGTATCCACATGGAGGGCAACCAAAGTCAGGACTTCTGCTTAGACATCCAGAACCCAGCTTCTACAGGAGCCACCGAAGTCTACATTTATAAAAAGTTCCTTCTGATTTTCTTGCCAGAAAGGGAACAACATATAGAGATAAATCTAAGTGGAGTTTGGCCTACCAAGTGTCCCAGGTTCATTATGCCAGAGGAAGAAATCTGTTGTCCACCATAGCAAGGCAACCACTGAACAGATTTGCCATTTTAAGGATTCATGTAGTTGGGTGTCCTCACTTTGTGCAGATTATCAACTCTATGATATGCATCAAATAATTACAACTTGGGAAACTACTCTATGAATATAGGCATCCTTTACTTAGGAACATTTTATTTGGGAAGAGAATCATCAATTCTTTTAATCCTAATTCTTGGAAATAGAGCCAATATCAAAGTAATATGGGTGTTTCTATTGGCGGTAACACATCAGGAAGGACAAAGCCACAAGACTGCTGCCCTGAGTAGACAACAAAATTATACAGGCCATCTTTATCATCCATATATTTATTATTCAAGTTCTCAAACTTATAAGATTCATAGACAAGCAAAAATATTATTACACAAAAATATTTGATAGGAAACTATCACGTATAAAATTTGTTTAAAATTTTTGAAAATTTGAAAACAAAATTTTTTGAAAATTTGTTCAAAAATCCCTTTCTGCTTTATGCTAGCTTTATCTTTTGCAATATTTTCATATCTTTGCCATTTTCTTTAAAAATCATGACATGGAGGGCACTTGATAGGATAAGCACTGAACATTATACTGTACGTTGGGAAATTGAATTTAAATAAAATATTAAGAAATATAATAATAATAAATTATGACATATTAGGGCACCTGGGTGGCTTAGTCTGTTAAGCGACTGACTCTTGATTTCCAAACAGGTCATGATCTCAGGGTGGTGAGATGGAGTGCCAAATTGGGCTCTGCACTCAGCGAGGAGTCTGCTTGAGATTCTCCCTCTCGCTTTGCCCCTCACTGCACTCACACTCTCCTTCTCTCTCTAAAATAAATAAACAAATCTTTAAAATATAAAAAAATATATAGCGTGCTATAATTATCAATGAAACAGAAAACCTTAAAAAAGGTACAGGCTTTCATGAAGCCCATAAAAGTGACATCAGAAAACAGCTAAGCTATTGAAAAATAAAGATCTGATGACTAAGTAAGTCCCTCAAAAAAGGCCCTGAAGAAGCCCTTGAATATTTTGCAAACATAACTCTGAGCATGCTACAAAAGCAAAGTGAGAAATGAAGGATGCCCTACTGTGCTATTCTATGACTTTGTTGGAAAAAAATTAACCCCTCAAAAAGACTTTAGTTTATTTTTTTGTGCATCCTAAGAATTAGCACAATCATATGCAGACTCTAACCTAGATGTTGTTAATTAGGAAATAAAATAAGGATTTTTTTAGTTTATAGACTAACATCTTATCTTTTTTCTTCAATATAAAAATACACAGAAAATTTCCTCCAGATTCCCTTATTCTCTGTCATTCCCACCACCCGCATTACAAGCCCAGTTCTTAATGAAAGACAATTGGCTTCTGTCTGCTTATTAGAGTTTGAAATGTATCCTCTACCCCAAGACGAGTACGACTTTGTTTTCCACTCCGTGGTTAAAGTGGCTGGATTAGTCACTGCCAGTAGATGGACACTTAATTCCAAAGAGCTACAGAGACATGGGCCCAAATCTCAAAGTACCTCAAGTAGCTCTAGAACCTACTGAAATATCCTATTAGATTACATTAGGATCAAGGCCTATTTGAGAAACTTGCAGCCCAAACAAATAGATGTTCCTCTCAGACCAGGGAATCCTCAGTCTGGAGAAGCCTCCCAAATGACAAAATAGCTTAACCAAATATGTCCCAAGCTTTAGATGATTATGAATTGACCTATAACTGACCAGCTCTCCTGTCACTTTTCACAACCAAACAAATCCTATAAGAGATTCTTCCTCCTTTGCATTTTACAAATTGGCTTGGTTCCAGAATGGCTTTATTCTAGTTCCTTGACCTGCCTATCATTTCAGGCCCAGCTCCTGCAAAGTTCCATGTTACAGATGAGAAAACCTACACTTGGAAGAGTTAAGTAATTTTTCAAGGCCACAAACATAATAAGTGGCAGAGTTGAGATTTGAACCATGACAGCTTGATTCCAGAACTGACGCATGTCACCATCTGCAATATTGACTCTATTGACGGAGCAATATCTGGTAAAATAGAAAAGAAGATTAGTGTTCTAGGCTGCTGCTAAGAAAGATAATGATGACTGTGTTGTGGGAAAGTTGGATCACACCAAGAGCAGCTGTCTGCAGTACCTACTCAACTATGTAAAAATTAACCAATTTAAAACCCTGGAAATTCCTTCCCAAACAAAGGCTCCTAGAAATCCTACATAAAGAAAACAGCATTAGATGGTATTTAAAGCTAAACCAATGGGATACCTGGGTTGCTCAGCTGGTTAAGCGTCTGCCTTCCGCTCGGGTCATGAACTCAGGGTCCTGGGATTGAGCCCTGTGGGGGGCTCGCTACTCAGTGAGGAGTCTGTTTCTCCCTCATGCTGTGTCTCAAATAAATAAATAATAAAATCTAGCTTTTAAAAAAAAAGCTAAACTAAAACTTAAAACAAACAAGTCAAACAAGACAAACTGACCCTAACTTCCTCCTCTACTATCAAGCCTTGGGACCATCATGCAATCTCCATGCTTCTTTCTTCCCATCTTAAACATACAGCAACATAAGTAATAATGCTCAGCTTTTTCTTCTCCATGGCATTGTGAGTACAGATCAATAAGTTTGTATTTTCTCTTTTTTAAAAAATAATTTATGGGGGGGGGGGGGGGAAACAGAGGCAGAGGGATAAGCCAGCTCGGCACTGAGCACAGAACCTGACAAGGGACCTGATCCTAGGATCCAAAAAGCATGACCTGAGCCAAAATCAAGAGTCAAAAGGCAAAGCCAAGAGTTTAACCGACTGAGCCACTCAGGTGCTCCTCAATGAGTTTTCATTGTCAATGTTTTTTGAGGTCATCAGAAAAAGGATGTCACATAATTCCAATGTGAATTCCCATTTGCTTACTTTTAGCCATTCCAGTTCATTTTATTTTTATTTTTTTTAAGATTTTATTTATTTATTCATGAAAGACACACATGAGAGAGAGGCAGAGACACAGGCAGAGGGAGAAGCAGGCTTCATGCAGGGAGCCTGACATGGGACTCGATCCCGGGACTCCAGGATCAGGCCCTGGGCAGAAAGCAGGTGCTCAACCACTGAGCCACCCAGGCATCCCTCCTGCTCATTTTATTACACTAGAATCTTCCTTGATCACTGTAAGTCATTGCTTGTACTTTGCACTATGTGTATCTACAGTTACCTACAGAAATGTATTCATCATTACTCACTAATCATTAAATTGGTTTTAGCAGTAAACAACTGAAAAGATGCCATCAAGGAGCCAGTCCATGGGAAACTAGATCATTTCCTTAAAATCAAATACAACTGCTATTGCATCATATCAAAGTCCATATCAATGATTTTGTCCTCTGTTATATCATTTTTAATGTAACAGAATAACCCTTATGGCTTTTTATTCTTCTTTTATTAGTTCTCTAATATTTGTATAGCTTTATCTGGCTATGAGCTTTTGGATTTTTTTCATGTATATATAATTTAATTTGAAGTGCTTTTTTTCCCCCAAATATTTTTACTTATGTCTCATTTTCTTTACAGGTATTTCTTTTTGTTGATACTACACTAAATATCATTCATAGTCTTCAAAGCGGTTTCATGTAAGTCCCATTTCTTCATTTCTATTTAAAATACATATATAGGTCAGAAGCATAATTATTCTATTCCTTTGAAGTTCTCTTTTAAAGCCTATGTTAATTGTGCAGTCTCAGCTGACTACCTAAAACTTCAATATTTTTATCACATATAAGCAAAGAATGGTTTTACAAATTAAGATTTCAGTTCTCCTTTTGCTGCTACAAAAGTTCCATTATAATGGTAGTTTTCAAAGTGTGGTCCCAGGACCAGTAGCATCAACATCATCTGGGAATGTTTCAGAATATGCAAATCTTTGCCCCATCTCCCCACCCCCGACACCACACCCCAGCCCATACCTACGGAAGTGTAGGCCTGGCATCCAGCAACCTGTGTTTGAACAAGCCCTACACATGATTCTGATATTTGACAACCATTGTATCATAGAGATTATTTTTAAGGTCCTTGAAGAACATGAATGATGTCTTTTTGTCTTTTTTTTTTTTTGTCTTTTTGTCTTTTATCACTCCGTGCGCCTCCAATACTATGCCTGGCATGTATTAGGTATTTAGTAGATATAAATGAATCCATTGATTAGCCAATCATTTCCAGGATTAGTTTGGCATTGTCTTCTTCTGACTTCTCTCTTCTTCACATCTGTCATCCATAAAATTGAAGTAATATTACGAAGAGACGTAAGAGTGGCCTGAACATGACTCTCACTGGGCTCTGTTGCTGTTTTGTCAGCACAATGCTGTCACAGTGCCCAGTGTTACTTTTAAGTTCTCCACGATCAGTGGTTTTTCAGGATGCTTAGAAGCAACTTGCATACCAAGCAGGAAGAGCACAAAGAAACTGCAGGATATTGAACAAACGCAGAGCACTGCGCTGCACTTATATCATCACAGCATCTTACTTCCCTCCCTAATGTAAAAGGGCAAGTGTGTCACCACATAAGCATTCAGCGGTTTCTGCTACACTGTACGCATAACAGAAAGCCAGGAAGATTAATCATGATATCTGAATCTGTAGGTATAATTCCATGCTCCAGAAGTAGTGTTTGCCTGACCTGGGTATTATATAAGAAACGTAGCTCTTGATTGCTTTTTTTCTCAAAGAGTTTCTTCATAAAAATATGAAAAAATACCACATTTCTGCATTTCATGAAATATTCACAGATAATGACAGTTTTGCTGAAATCATGTAATCAGCCATTCCTAAATTGGTGCCATTATAATTACTGTTTATTTGAAAATCCTCAGAGAAGGACAGAAGATACGTCTCCAGTTTTGTAATGATCAGAGGTTATTCTCCTGGATGCTCTTCCAAACACCTGGGTTAACACCTATGTAAATCAGATAATGCTAATGTGTGCATATTAATGAAGGTCAAGCATTACCATTCCCACAACTAATTTTTAAAAAAACTAATTTCCTCCTTTTGACAGTATTATTACCAACAGATTCTTATCCTTGCAAGTCCAGACATAACATTAAAAAATAGAAACCTCCTTTATGCTTCTAATGCCTCATCTCTTTTACTTTAAGATACTCTTGATTGCTGTTTCCAGTAGTTTGGTCTCGTGTGTTGAGAAAACCTGCTATCACACAAAGAACCTGGATTATCAGGCTTTTGGGGTTTTGTTTTGTTTTATTTTCAGAAAACCTGGGTTTCAATCCTTTAGCTACAATTAAAGATAGTCACTTCTCCTTTGAACTGTAATTTCCACATGCAGAAAGGAAAGATGACAGCTTGGTGAAAGTGACCTTTAAAAAGTCAGTTGCTATGGATGCGATCAAAAACAAAACAAAACAAAAAGCATACACAAAAAAGCCAAAAAAAATAAAAACAACCACCAAAAAATAACGAGTGTTAGTGAGGCTGTGGAAAAATCGAAACCCTTGTGCACTATTGGTGGGAATGTAAAATGGTGCAAACATATGAAAAAGAGTATGGTGGTTTCTCAAAAACTTAGAAGTAGAACTACCATATGATTCAGTAATTCCACATCTGTATATATTCCCAAAATAATTAAAAACAGCATCTTGAAGAGATATTTGTACAGCCATATTCATAATAGTATTATTCACAATAATTAAATAGTCATTCATTGAGAGATGAATGGATAAACACAATGTGATATATACATATGATGGAATATTATTCAGCCTTTAATAGAAAGTAAATTTGGACAACTGTTACACATAGGTAGATCTTGAGGACATTATGGTAGGTGAAATAAGCCAGTCACAAAAATCACAAAAACAGTACGATTTCATTTAGATGAGATATCAAGAACAATCAAACTCATGGAAACAGCAAGTAGAATGAATTGTTGCCAGGTCCAAGGTGGAGGGAGAGTTGGCCAGTTGCTGTTTAATGGATCTAGAATTTCAGTTTTGGAAGATGAAAAAGTTCTGAAGATTGGTTGCACAACAATGTGGATAAACTTAACACTACTAAGTTGTACACCTAAAAAATAGGTAAGAAATTAAAACAATGAGCTATCACTGCACACCTCTTGGAATGGCCAAAATCCAAAACACCGACAACTCCAAATGCTGGTGAGGATGTTGAGCAGCAGGAACTCTCATTCATTGCTGGTGGGAATGCAAAATAGTACAGCCACCCTGGGAGACTGGTAGTTTCCTACAAAACTAAAACACATACTCTTACCACACGATCTGGCAATCGGTCTCTTTGGTATTACCCAAAGGAATCAAAAACTAATATCTAAGGGATTCCTGGGTGGCGCAGCGGTTTGGCGCCTGCCTTTGGCCCAGGGCGCGATCCTGGAGACCCGGATCCAATCCCACATCGGGCTCCCGGTGCATGGAGCCTGCTTCTCCCTCTGCCTATGTCTCTGCCTCTCTCTCTTTCTCTCTCTGTGACTATCATAAATAAATAAAAATTAAAAAAAAAACTAATATCTACACCAAAACCTGTACACAGATGTTTATAGAAACTTTATTCACAACTGCCCAAACCCCAAATCAACCAAGATGTCCTAAGCTATGGTATATCCAGTCAATGGAACATTATTCCACATTAAAAAAGAAGTGAGCTATCAAGCCATAAAAAGACACAGAGGAATCGTAAATACCTATTACTCAGTGAGAGAAGCCAATCTAAAAAGGCCATATATATTATTTGATCCTAACTATCTGACACTCTGAAAAGACAAAACTATGAAGAGAGTAAAAAAGATCACTGGTTGTCAGTGGCTAGAGGGAGGGAGGGATGAATAGGTGAAACACAGAGAACTTTTTAGGGCAATGAAACTATTCTGTGTGATTATAATGGCAGAAATGTGTCATTATAAGTGGCATTATAAATTAATATGTACAACACCAAGGGTGAACCCTAATGTGAACTTTCGGTGATAATGATGTGGTTCATCAATTCCAATGAATGTACCCCTCTGGGGTGGGATAATGGGAAGGGGGAGAGGTATATGGGATATCTCTGTACCTTCCTCCCAGTTTTGCTGTGAATCTAAAATTCCTCTAAAAAATAAAGTCTCTAAATTGAAAGGGAAAAATTGAGATAAATTTTATGTTATGTGTATTTTGTCACAACTAAAAATAAAATTGAAATCACTTGCTTTATAAAATTTGCCCTCTTGAAAGAAAGGATTCCGTATCAATTTGCTATGTATTATTATCTCTCAGTCTTCTAATACCCCCAAAAAAGTATAATAATAAAGTTTAATATAACTATAGGGGTATAGTTTGTATTTATGTACAGTTCATTTATATGGAAAATCTATGGCAGCATCAGAAATATTCAAAACCTTCTTCCATTTCGATTGCCTCCCAGACCACACTGGAGACAGGAAGGAGTGGAGTATTTCTATGAAGAGAGAACATTTCCCAGTAGGAGGGCAGGGCTCTTTCTCTACTCATCCTTTCTCCTACCAGGCTGAGGGATTGCACAGCACTGTCCCCAGCCCTGCAAGCCGCTGAGAGGACAAGGAGATCAATTGTAAGAAGCAGGCCCCACTGGTGTGCTGAGAGATTATGTGCCCCAGTGCTCTCTCTCCCTCACCTCCTCCCTTGGCTTCTTACAACCCCCTGCCTTTCCCCCAAAATCTAGAGTCAAAGACTCCCAAATACAAAAACCAAGGTAAGGAAGTGGCTTTTTCTCAAGGCCCCAAAAGCAACTACTGTGCAGTTCAGCCATTCTCTGGAGAATTCAACACGCAACCAGTTAAAAGTAGTTTTTCTGCCCTTTTTTTTTTTTTCCTTTTCCTTTTTTGGCCTTCCTGGTCATAAAGAAAAACTCACAGTGGTAAATGGGGCTGGTTCTCTTTCCTTTACAGGCAGGTTACATTTCTCTTCAGGTGTGCCACCCCCTACCCCCTACCATCCCCACAGCTACTTGCACTTTCTCAGTGTTGGCCCCATTTTGGGAGAGGATGTTCACCGTGTAGGCCCGCCCTCTCCTCACTGCTCCACATATTCTGAATACAAACTCCAGGTTCTGAACCTCTCCCACTTCTTCTTCTCAGCCCTTGCTCCAGAAATCAAAGCCTGTTTCTGTACTACATCTCTCAGGCTGATGACAAACTGGCTAAACTGCCCTACTGGTTTACACTAGGTTGTCATTGTTAATTAGGACTCACCTCCAGAATCATTTCCATTTTAGAACAGGATTCAATACCTCAACATAAAGTCTTCATCAACCCAAGGTGAGACTCTCAGGCGCTGTATGTATCTGCCTAGTGAAGGGACCAGACAGTCTTCCCAGGGCCAGTCAAACCAGGTCACGTGATTCTTGGCCCTCCCTGCTATGCAAAAAGGCATCCTTGCTCTTTAAACTTTGCTCCTGCAGTTGTTCATTTAGTAACTATGTCCTAGGTCCATGCCACGTCCAGGCTTCTGACATGAGTTCTTCCAGCATTTCCTTGGCAGCCCTACAAGCAGCCTTTCAATAAAGTGCCCATAAATGGGGAAGCCTGGGTGGCTCAGTCTGTTAAACGTCTGCCTGTGGCTCAGATCATGATTTCAGGGTCCTGGGATGGAGTCCTATGTCGGGTTCCCTCCTCAGCGGGGAGCCTGCTTCTCCCTGCTTCTGCTTTCCCATGCTCGCTCTCTCTCTCTCTCTCTCTCTCTCTCTCTGTGGAATAAGTAAATAAAATCTGTAAAAAAATAAATAAATAAAATGGCCATAAAGACACAGAAAGAAGAAATTTAGGACTACACTGATCATTAGGGCGAAAGCAAGCCTAACTCTCATATGTGGGAAAGATCAATACTAATTCTAAAGCAGAATGAGACTGGTAGAAATAGCTCGGAGAGAAGCAAGCACATATCCTTTACCCCTTTGAATCTATGGGAAAAATGTCCTGGGAGAAAGGAAGGCAAGCAGTAAAGAGTGCATTGCTTTTGAGGCATGGATGCTAATGTAGAGTTGAAAGCGCGGTCAAGAATTTACACCAGTCATTAGGATTCGTGATAAAAATTGTTTTCACATTTAATGTTGCCTTTCTCCCCACACAGGTCTGGTTCTTCAGGCTTCTGCATCTACACTATTCATATGTCTTTGGGTTTAAAATATAGTGCTGTATTTGAACAGACTTTAATTTCTCCGTTTTTATATTCTACTGTTTAGTTAATCCTTTAAATAGAATGATAATAAATTCGGCATATTGTTGCAAAATTTGCATAGGTAATTGCCTCATTTATGCATTCTCTTTTTTGATAACAGCATTTCATGGCTGACTCGCATCAAGTTTAAAGTATGCTAACACTCCTAGAGCATGCAGTTATTTTCCAACATTACCACTAAATATTCTACTCCTGTAACTGATTGTCATTGGTTTTTGCCAGTCCTAGATTTTTAAAATAGTATCTGAAGCGTAGAGCAGTTGTGCAATCAATCTAATTCAGGTAAATTTGTTTTTCAAATGGAGAGCACCTGAAAAGTGTGGTGTAAGTAAAAACAAAAGCTGACCTCTGTTCTCAAGCAAATTCCACATTCAAAAAACAGTCTTTATCTGGAAGCGTTTGAATCAAATGAACAATTACTAGAGATGACGGTAAACTGACATGAAAATTGCCTGAATTAGTCCATCTGGAGAGAAGAAAACAGAAAGAAGACAGTCAGCGTTTTAAGATATACAAGATTATTTTAAAAAGAATACTGAAGAGCAAACTTGTTCAAAAACGTATCCTCATTTATAGATGAAGAAAAAGAAGTGTTCATCATTGATCAAGGAATAGGAAATTATCTGAAGTTGAGAGGGGTTTTGTTTGTTTTAGGTCTTGGGCTCCAACTGATATTCCACTTCTCCATTTCAAATGTATCCCCAAATGAACAGAATGCAAAGAATAAGGACAGGAACCGACACCTAAGGCTAAAATGACAAAAGAACAAAATAGGAACATAAAAATGAGTAGTCTAAGCATAGCCATATTTTCAAGAAAAAAGTGTGTAGATGATCATAAACCAGCATATGTCTACAAAGTACTGGATGTTCAGTCCCGGACTCTAAAATAATATTATGGAAAACTTTATCCTTTACTGCACCTTGTCTTTTATTAAACATTATGTGCCATAGCCCAGATGTAAATCTGACCTACCTTTGTTGCACAAGATAGCCCAAGAGAATGCTAGAAAAGCTAAATACCAGGACTAGGCAGAGACAAAATTAGCTGAGCATGGATAAAAGTCTGAAAAGAAATATTTCAAATTTCTAACAGTGGCTGCCACCACTGGATGGAATTAGAGCTGGGGAGGGGTTAGAATGATCAACTTTTCTTTTTTTAAGAATTTTTATTTATTCATTAGAGATACAGAGAGAGAGAGAGAGAGAGAGAGAGAGAGAGAAGCAGGCTCCATGCCAGGACCCCAAAGCAGGACTCGATCCTGGGTCTCCAGGACCACATCCTCGGCCAAAGGCAGCCCTAAATCACTGAGCCACCAGGGCTGCCCAGAATGATCAACTTTATATCATGTATTTTCTGCTCGAATACTTTTAATTGGTTATAATGCTTATAAATCACTTCAATAATTTAAAAATCAATTGTTAAAACTTTTGGCCAGATGTCAAATAATGCAGCTTGTCAGTTCAAGCAATTTCTGACTTAGAGAAACATCACTTCCTTACTAACGACCCCCAAATGCCACTGCTCCCCTGTCTCCCTTCAGTTGGACACACTGCCACGCCCACAGAAGTCTCAGGACTACTGTCAGGTGGCCTATCGGAGGGTGTGGAAGAGAAGGAGTGCAGGTAGGTGGGTTTTTGTAGACAATCCGTGCATTCGGAGTAAGGGAAGAAGTTGTGAAAACTATAAACAGACCTTGAATCCAGATTCCCAAACGGAGCTTCTTGCTTAAGTATTGTCCCACATTCTCCCCCACCCCAAGACTCCCTGATTTGGTTGGGTTTTTTTGCACTTCAGTTTTCACCCTCCATAGAATTCTACCAAAAAGATGACCTTTTCCTTTACATCTTTCTTAAAGCACAAATAACCTCTTGAAAGAGTAAAGTGCTATCTCCTGGGCTATTTGTGGATACCTTATTCCTATTGGTAAATGACTTGATTTTACATCCTCAAAACGGCCAGCTGAAGTTAGCCTTGCTGAGTGGAGCGAAGGCATATGGTTTGTAAGCGTATCAGCAATGGGAGGCCTGGATGTTGAATGGAAGACTTGGTCCAGCAGAGAGTGTGGAAGTCTGGGGACCGCCAAAGAACCCCAGAAGTCTTAAAGGAAGATGGGTCGTAATAGAAGGCAGTCAATACCAATACAAATTTGGTCGATACCAAATGTCTAGGGCTGCTTAGACAAGCACCCAGTGAGAAACAATAAACCCCTTTTGTTCCTTTCACCTGCTTCTCCTCTTTCCTCTCCTTCCTTTTTTTTTTTTTTTTTTTTACTTCGAATACTAAATAACAATGAGCAATGCCCTAAATAAATTTGGGTCGAAGCTCCTTCCTCCATCCCTCTACCTCCAGGGACTCCCCATCACTTTCCACAGCCTGAACACTCCATCGTTTGTCTACTGCCAAGGATAAGGTTTGCAAAACAGCTTATTGAAGCTTGCCAGTCAGAATCTGCACTGGGGAGGAGGGAGTTACAGCTCAGAGGGGCACACCTGACCGGGGCTGGTTCTTTTGCCATGATGGAAATGAGAGCTGAGGCGAAGAGCTGAATTGCCAGGGCTAAAGGTGAAGGGAGCACCAGGGGTTGGATGGGGGACTGGAAGAGAGGAGAGACTCTGGGCAGGAGAGAGAGGCACTGAGGCGGAAGAGTAAGGAGCCATCTAACAGGGAATGTTATCAAGTCTTGTTGTGTCCTGTGCACTCTGAGTCCCCTTCCCAATTCTCTACTAAATCCTCCGGAAAATATCCACTCCTTATAATTGGAGTTAGCCCCCCTTTTTGCAGATAAATTACAGGGTTGAGTAAGGAAAGTCTAACGTAAAACAAAGGCTTCTCCTCAGGACTCCACTTACATGTGTAAAAGTATATATGCTTATGACAAAATAAAAGAAAGTTGTTTCGATAGAGTGGTGACAATCTACTTTTCTCTTTTCTGTTGTCATTATTAGCATGCACTTTTACAATACATAGATCTTTTGTTTCCAAGAAAGGGCTTTGCATTCAAGTATGTACATACTTGTCCTTATGTACAAGTTCCCACCAGGTCCTCTCTCCAGCCTGGCCTGAGTCACATCGCCTCTGCCGGAGACTCATATCACACCTCCCTGTGGGTTTTGGAGCTTTCAGGACTCAGGCCCCAAACAGACGCAGGGCTTCAGAGACCAGGCTTCTGGGCATCCTAAAGACACAGCGAGCCTGCCAGTAGCAGAGATGGCTGTGCCCTCTAAAAACATGGTTACAAAATTCAAGACACGCCAGTGATAGAGAACCCACTCTACGTGCCATCAAAAATAGTCGGTAAAGGGAGCTAAAAGAAAGAGTGACATTTATTAGCAGCGCTTCTTGGTTTTCCAGAATGGTTTCTCAGTTGAGGACTTCCAATTCTTTGAAGGAGGATGGTGAAGATTAGTAAGATAGTATATAAACTGAGTCTTTTTCAGAGAGGTCAGTTCAATGCCACGTATCTTAGGGAATAATTACTGAAAGCAGTGAGGCCCTAGCTTTTAAAAACAGATTTCAAAAATCATTAAACAGTCTTTAATCACCGATTTACACTTACCTGACTCATGATTTCCCAGCTCCTTCACCTCTTTCTTTCTCAGTTTCAATGCCTCAAAAGAACACAAGCAAAAAGAGTTAAAGAATCCTTGCGGGCAAGAGTTTTTTTTTATGAAAATGACATCCAAAGAATCTAGGAAAAACAGAGCATATGCAGCTTCTCTTGGGCCCGCACTGACTTCTCTTGCAGTCTTTCTGATCCTAACCTCAATTTGTATTCTATAGTTTAATAAACTCTATTATTTGGAAATTTCGCTGCCCATTTGCACCTCACCTCTTGGGAGGTGAGAGATGGTAACTTGAGTCTCCAGGTGCACCAAGATAAAAACATCTAGAGATCACAGGAGTTGTAGAGTAACGGTTAACCCAGAGCCAGAATGTCCAGGTTGAAACCCCAGCTGTTCCTCTCCCTCATGTGACTGAGGATAAGTTACATCACCTCTGTACATCTCAGGGTCCTCATTTATAGAGTTAGGATCATAAGAACCTGCTTTATAGAGTTGGATAAACTGAATGGGTGTACATCAAGTGCTTAGGACATTGTCTAATGTATAGGAAACCATCAATAAACTTGGCCATTAATATTGGAAGTATCAAGTTCACTTTTGTGGCTTGTTGGGAGCTCTTACACCATGGCTTACATGGCATTGTGACTGAAGGTAGAAAGGAGCTGTCTTTACTTTCTTGATCCTTTGAAGACATTTCAACCTGTAAATGGAGGAATATGAAGGTTTCTCAATAATAATGATTCCATAATAATGCATAAAAGCTATAATTTACTTAGGAGTCAATGAGATTTGGTTGTCAGTGTGAACACTGGAGGGAAAAAAAGGAACAGAAACTTCATTCCCTGCTGACAATGTGAATTTTAGTGCTGGAAATGACTTTTTACTTGTTTGCATAACTATAGCGAGGGTATAAATTTTAAAATATTTCTGATCTTGCATAACTTTTGGTTCAACCTCAGTTAGGGGAAATAGAAATACATGAAGATACATGATTAAAAACTGCAACGAGAAAAGAATTACTTATTTATGTCTATTTTAATGAGAAAAGAATAATGTTTAACACTAGAAAAAGTCACTCATTTTACCTGAAAGTTGAATATCCTACATATAAATGAGCTAGAACCTCACACTGGCGAGTAAGGCAGAGTGGGTCAAAGAAGCAGATATTGGACAATTTGTAAATGGCACTTGGCAAACAGAGAAAAACAAAGAACAATTGCAAATGTTCCATGGCTGGTCATTGAATTCTGCAGCAGGAGGTGAGTGCAATTAAAGAGGAAAATACAGAGGCATGTGAGGAGTTACTGAAGTAGAGCTCCGTAGCTGTAGGAATACGAAGGTGCTTTTTAAAAGCATCAGAAATTTTCCAAACAAGTTGGATTCCCAAGTATGGCTTAATAACAACTTCAGATGCAATCATACTATTGCTCTAGCAAAGAATAATCTCTGCAGCATCTAGCTTTCTTGCTGTCTCCAAACACAAACACACAAGACTTCTGGTTTAAGTGGATGACAAAACCAAAATGCATGGGAAAATTATGGAGTTTAAGAAGTCTTATGATGTTCATATAACTATGTTTCAGGCTCTTTGATCTCTGGGGGGTCTACTCAATCCTGAACCCTTGTATCTCACCTAGAAGGACTCCAGGGCAGGACCCAATCAGTGAAGAGCAAGTATCTGTTTTTCCTTACAAAGGGTGACACCAATTCACTATGTCCCTATCCCTCAAGAGAATATTGTCTTTGGAAGTGTATCATTGCAGGGAGTCCTACTGCCAATTGATCACCAGTTTAAAAACACATTATATATAATTGCAATGTTTGTTGTTAATTTAAAAAAAAAAAAACATGATGATAATAGCTGGATATAGTCAAGTTCAAATAGTTTTAACTATGCTCCTAAACTTCAAACTGACTTGAATTAAATGATGCTTTTAGAGTTTGAAATGGCAAGTACAAATGTGATATATTTGAGTGAATTTTAGTTAAAATATCTCAATAAAATCTAAAAGTCAGGGGATCCCTGGGTGGCACAGCAGTTTAGCGCCTGCCTTTGGCCCAGGGCGTGATCCTGGAGACCCAGGATCGAATCCCATGTCGGGCTCCCAGTGCATGGAGCCTGCTTCTCCCTCTGCCTATGTCTCTGCCTCTCTCTCTGTGTGTGACTATCATAAATAAATATTTAAAAAAATTAAAAAAAATCTAAAAGTCAAATGTAAGCAAAATAACAAAACATCTAAATACTGGAGTAGTTTTTCTTTAGTTCAATCTCATATTAATGTTTTAAATGTATATAATGTCTTTATGTTTGTGAGCTATTCATCAACATTCTGTTCTTTTTAATTTTTTGCCTATCCTAACTTAAATTTATAAATGTAATATTTTAGACTTTAAATTTTTCCACTTCCACATTTTGCAATTCTTTTAATCTGTCATTGAAGTTTTGGAAAGTTCAAAAATATTTAACATTTTCCCACTCTGAATGAGTAGCATTGCTTTTGTTTTTGGTTTTTGTTTGTTTGTTTGTTTTGCTTTTTTGATAGAGTGTGAGAGCAGGTGGGGAGGGTGAAGAGGGAGAAGGAAAGAGAGAATCTCAAGCAGATTTCATACTGAGTGCAGAGATCTCAGGACTCAATTCCAGGAACCTAAGATCATGATCTGAGCCGAAATCAAGAGTTCAGATGCTTAACCAACTGAGCCACTCAAGCTCTCTGCATTGCTATTATTTATAAAGGGTCTTTCCTTTGAGATATTTGATAATAGAATTATATTTATGAGGCCCAAAGGCCCAGCGTACCAAATGAGTACATTTGCAGTTTATGCAGTTCATTACAGAGTTTGCGGAGAATGAATAAATACTTTCTCTATGAAAGCAATTAAAATAAGTGGGAAAATGATTAATAATAGTATAGGTTCATTCTATCTTATGGTTCAGAACTTTACTCTGAGCTAAATATTTTGAATTGGGAAACTTTTATCATTAATGCCATTTGGTCTAAGTCAAATTTATCAGGCCAAGTTAAAGTATCAATATGATAAGAAACTTTAGTAATCAGTCTTCAATTTGTTGCAGCTATCAAATTATTTATTCATGAATAACTTAGACCAATTCCAAAGAATCATATCTTTCAGCCATACATTTCCCAAATACATGTGTTGAGGAATGGCAGTAATTGTTCAATAATAGCATATTATTATGCTACTAATAACCTTTATTTTACTTTCGTGCAAATAGACTTTACATCAATTTTTTTCTCATTTTTTTCTTTTTCCTTTCTTATAAAAAAAATAAGAAGAATATAGACTTTCAGTCACCTGCATTCATGGCCAGGATTTTTTTTCTTCAGGTTTTTTTCATAGGTGAGTTAATCAGTGGGTCTGTATATTACCTGGGATCACCATCAATGTCTTCTCTTAGGCATTTATCTCATCAAGGTGCATATAGCAAATGATTGTTTGCCAAAGTAATCAAGCTTCTTGAGAGCAAATTTAATGGTTCCTTGTATCTCTAAGGAAAAATAGACTACCACATGCAGAGAAATCAGAACAGTCATTATTCACAAGACAGTAAAAATTTAAAGCTAAGTGGATTTAAATCCTACTAAGAAATAACATGAAATGCTAAAATGTGTGAACAGAATGTCTCCTTTTATGTTAAGACATTGCTTGACTTAGTTCTCATCAAGCCTTGATATTTTACTGGTTAGGGCTCTCCCACAGCTATGCAGCCAATAAGCTTCCATCTCTAAATATACTATAACACCTTGTATCCATGGGACCTAGATCAGAGAAGATCAGAGTGTACCAGATGCAGATGGACAACTCACACAGGTGCAGTTTATAAGATAATCGTGATTGGTGCTATCCCTAGGGTATGGAAAGAAGAGGAGGTTGCCAGGCACACAGCACCAACTGACTGGACATGCGTGGCTCTCAGATGCTTTATGATACCACTGAGTGTACGAGGGCACACACAGAGGAGCACACACAGAGGGTGCAGTGATGTATGTGCAAGAGCTCATTGGCTGTTGCCATGGAGGCAGCCAGTAATGGCGTACAGGGAACAAACTGAAGGACATAAAAAGAGATGACTATGCTACATATACTGAGAAGGAAACCTGTGAAATCCTCTCCTCTCATTGGCTATTACTATGGAGACAGCCTTTAAAAGCCCCTAGGAGATGGAAATTAGATTCTGATTTAAACACACACACACACACACACACACACCAAACACATCTCATAGTGGGGGGTATCAGCATGAAAATATTTAAGCTGTTTTCCACAACAATTGCTAACATATAGCAAGGAAATCCCCTAGGCACAATATTGGCATTATTTCATACTGATCAAGAATATAATTTTTCCTGTCCTGATAGTCATTTCAAAAAGTTATCCAGCTCATCCAATTTTATCTCCACATTGTATGTCAGATTCCCATACCACTGGATCCCATTGACAGTCACCTTTTCAAGTCATGAATACAACTCCCTGCTGCACACAAAGTGCTTAAAGACCTTGAAACCCTGATGTTTGGCAGGTAGACATAAATCAAGTTTTATCAGCTCTTTATACCTTGGGTAAACGTTTTTCAGTGGTGCATTATTAACAAGGATCCTTGGCACCCCGTTATGTTAAAAAGCCAGTTGAGCTTTAACCTGCTGGTCATAAAGCATAAAGGAAATCATTGTCTCCTAAATTATTCTCTTCTGCTTCTTTTCGAATGATAGCAGTTTGCCCCGACTCAATGACCAGAATAACCATCATCTCTTGAATCCTTCTCAGTGTCTCATTTACTCTGAACTCCGGCTTATGTGTTGTAGCTAAGCTACCTGAAACTTAGGTTTATCTTCGTTCCAAAAAATACAGGGAAATACATAACTTGGTCGAAGGAAAATAAATATGGTAGGAAAAAAACGTGCCTTTTGAGTATCCAGAAATTAATCACCATTACTTATACCCCAAGAAAAGTACCCAGCAAATTAAAAAGTTGAATAGTTGACTATGTAAAATAAGTTAAAGGATTTTTTTTTCTTCTTTTTGTAACATAAGTTAGGTAATAGAATGGGAAAAAGCTTCGGTTTGAATCTTCTAGACAGTAGCATCTAGAGGTAGACACATAGTGAGCTAGAATTTTCTCCGTGGCTGGATTCTTCAGGAGGCATGAAACAGACTGCTAACTCTGGGAAACGAACTAGGGGTGGTAGAAGGGGAGGAGGGCGGGGGGTGGGAGTGAATGGGTGACGGGCACTGGGTGTTATTCTGTATGTTAGTAAATTGAACACCAATAAAAAAAAAAAAAAAAAAAAAAAAAAAAAAAAAAGGAGGCATGAAACAAGTGTTATAAAGTATACAGTTGAAGTGGCTTAGAGGGTCACTGATTACTCTTTGCAAGGACTGTTCTAGGCATGGAATGGGGCTTGAGAGACAGTCACAGGTTGCAAAACTCTCTGATTTTCTCCCAGAAACAGTAAAATAAGAAATTCTACAACCAAGAGAGGCACATGCTTTTATTGCAAAAGTCAAAATATTAATAGAGGTATAAATCACTATGGAATGTTCTGAGTCATCCCTGTACCTGGGTGGAAGGATTATATCTTCTGCCTAAGAAAGAGAATGCTAGAGAAAGGCCAAAATAACCATTCACTGCACCAATTCCCTGCAATCAAACATTTAGCACAAATCCTTCTGCCTTCCAAATGAGTTAGTCCATGGAAACTTAACTGAGTCCTCATTACAAGTCAGGATGCTCTATCTAGAATTACAGATTTTCTTGGCTAAGGATCAGTCTGTATTTGGAAACAGTAAAGTTCTATCTATGCGCTTGGTGTCAGAAGCAATCCTGAACCTGGTGTACCTTAACATTTATTAAATGCATCTGCTGTGAGCTGCCTCCACGGCAGTGAGACAAATAAAGAAATAGAAACTTCTAAGATGATAGATCTCATCAGTGAGATGGAAAGGTGTGCTTATACAGCCTCTGAAATGTTCCCCAGTGTCTCACTTTTTCTCTCTTTGGTAAAAATGTGATTCAGCCTTCAAGAATTACTGATTTGGTATTTTCAAGCAGAGGGGAAAATCTGGTTCAATGTAAATATTAAATATTATTATTTACAAAGCTCTTTTTGTAGCAGGACTTGACATGAACTTTTAGCAAGATGTGAAGCCCAGTGTCTCATGCCTTTCACTCTAAGCACTATCCTTAGAAATTCCATTTGTAGAATAATTTTCCTGAGGAGTCTAACACTCTTATTTTAGCTTATTATACACAGAGATCATTAATTTTTTTAAGTTAATTGATTTTTCAAGCTATCACTTGGGTGCTACTATACGGATCTTCAGTTGCAAGGAAAGCCCTCTGAGGATTATTTCCTCTAAGTTACATACCTGAAATTCTTGTAATTAGCTAGCCAATGAATGGGAGCACCACTGCTAGCCTCGAGATCCCAGCAGTCTGACTTTCAATAGGCAATTACTTTGTGATGAAAAGATATTTTTATGAACCATTTACTCGTATTAGGATATTATATTTCATGGGACGCCTGGGTGGCTCAGTGGTTGAACATCTGTCGTTGGCTCAGGGCATGATCCCAGAGCCTCAAGATCCAGTCCCACATCAGGCTTCCCACAGGAAGCCCGCTTCTCTCCTTCTGCCTGAGTCTCTGCCTCTCTCTGTGTGTCTGTCCTGAATAAATAAATAAAATCTTTAAAAAAGAGAGAATACTATATTTCAGAAGTAAAAATAGCAATGTTTCAACCTTCCTCCAAGTATGTTCATCAAATTAGTAAGAAAAGACATCAGAACCACAATAGATGAGAGCGAAGGTGATTAAATCAACAGGTCACATAAAATACTGGCTGAAAAACATGTTCGACCCCACCAGAATTCAAATACGCAAAATAAAATGCAATCATATTTTAGTATATCATAGTAAAATCAATATCAATATCAAAATAAATAATCATATATCTTAAAGATTACAAAGCTTAGAACAAATAAGAAAGTGAAGAACAATCTATTTGAAAGATTAGATCATTTAGATTAAACTTTAAAGGACTACAAATACTTGGGCATAATTTGAAAGCATCTTCATTAATTTGTAACAATGAATATTAATCCAATTTTCCTGTTCTCTATTGATTTCAATGGAACATTCTTTTCCTCAAGTTTTGGAAGCCCAGAGTTTTTCAACTGTCAGAGTTAAAATTTTATTACACCTTTATTTATTATTTTAAACATGACTTATTTATTTTACAGAGAGAGAGAGTGCGAGGGGGAACTACACACGTACACGTACAAGAGAGAATCTCAGGCAGATTCCCCACTGGCCTGGGGCCTCAGTCCCACCACCCTGAGATCCCAGCGTGAACTGAAACCAAGAATCAGTTGACCAGTTGCCCCACTCAGGCACCCCTGCACCCTTTTTCATTTTAATAATTACTTACAATCTCAACTTCAACCTTTGACTTAGCTAGTGAAGTAATTTCCCAGAGGTTTAACTCCCTTTGCTGCAGAGTTCTAACTTTTCTTTCCTTACAGAATTTGACAGAAAGAGACCAGGTTGAATGTGTCCTACATTTCCCAGTATAACTTCCATGTGACAGCATTTTTCAAGTCAGCAGAAAAACTTCTTCTCACCATGTTTCTTTTTCATGCCCCCCCTTCTACCTTTTTGAAGCCAGGGCTGGTTGAAATCCATATCTGTACTGTACACTTTGGCTCACATTGCATTTTCCTCTGGTAGTGGGTATAGCAGACCTTAGCTCACCTATAAATCTACTTGTTTTGTGGTTGTTATTTAAACAACAACAACAACAACGACAACAACCGTGCCCTTTGCATTGTGGAACAGAGTATAACATAATTTAAACAGATGTATAAGATTGTTTCTTTTTCTATACCAACTAAACCATCCTCACAGTTGCTTAGAAGCACAGATTTAATGTACTACAACATTTTCCTAATTCAGCGTTCCTAGAAAACAAATTACAGTATTCAGAAATGTCATCACATTTCTTACTGATATGATTATATTACATTTTGATAAAAACAATGTTGTTGCATGTTCAGAAACAGGTATAATAAAATAGCAGCTTACAAGACACTTCCAATGATTAAAAATGAACTTCACCTAATACTAAAATTAAAGATTCTAAAAACACTAAGTAAATTTAATGCACTCTTCTGAATTTTTTGTTAAAATGTTTTTATTTTGATGGTTCTTTTGTATTTACCAGGAAAAATACTCTAGTTATGTCATAATAGGGGAAAAATATCATGCCTGCAGCCTCATTTACTGCTAACCTTTCCCTGCCCAGTATTACATTTAATCGCCTGAAATGTTCTTTGGATTTCTTTTCACATTTGGCAGATTCATAATCATATTTTAGAACTAGCTCAAAGGTCCCGTATGAAGCCATCATTAACAACCAGATTTGAATCACTCATTGCACTATCTGTAATCCCCTAGGTCTTGGCACACTTCTTTTTAAACACTTGTAGAGTATGAGATCCTTAAGGGCAAGGTAGCTTGTACAAGATAAATGGCACATAGGCACTTAATGAAAAAAATAAATCGAACCAGTAGTACTGAAATTAGGAACACAGGTTAGAGCTACAACACCTAGAAAGGAAGCAAAATGTCTTTCTCTGAAATAGGAGGAAAGCAGTTCTACAATACAAAGTATTGCTTCTTCATGAAGGTACTTTCCCCATTTCAAAGGTAAGGCAAAAAATCTTGGAAGAAATTGGTTCTGCTAATTATGAATTTGTGTCCAAGGCACCATACGGTTTGGCTAAACTGCAAATAGTTGTGGATGGATTTCACAAGATATTCTCCACAAAAGCAAGAATAAACAGATAAGAATATGATTCAGAAAATTAGAGGATATGCTAACTAATGAATTAAAATTTAAAAATTAGAGAATAACTCATTGGGGTGATTAATACCCATCCATCACCAGGCTAGGCTATCCTGAGGAAGAACACACTCCGTTTAACCCTATTTTAGGGGCAGGGTTGAGAAACAAGAGTCTATGAAATCTTGCATGTCGGAAATATTCACACGTACAGGTATCTTTTTCTTCTTCAAAGGCACTGAGTACAGCCTTTATTTTGGCTAAAACTTGTGAGTGGGCTAGAAAGGTGTGATACTGTGATTTGTAATAAGAAACATATACTTGATCTTTGTCTCCCTTTCTGGCACGGAGCTCCTAAAACCCGGGGAATTTGCTAAGTGATGAGAACCCTACAGATGTCTTTTGTTACATTAATGAGGTGGAAAGCCCTTAAAGGATAACCTAAGGGTGGGGGCTGGTTGCAAGGGAAGCCAGCCACGTGATTAGAGGGTGGTGCTTTCAGTCCCCCTCCACCCTCTACCTTTGAGGAAGGGAGAGGAGCTGGAGATTGAGTTCAGTCACTAATGCCCAATGATTTCGTCAGGCATGTCTATGTAATGAAGTCTTCATAAAAACCCAAAAGGATGGGGCTTATAGAGCCTCCAGGTTGGTGAAAACGTGGAGATTCATGGAGAGGAGAGAGCCGGAAGAGGGCAGAGAAGCTCTGTGCCTTTTCCCCACACTTTAGCCCTATGATCTAGTAAGTAAAATGTTTCTCTGAGTTTTGTGAGCTGCTCTAGCAAATTCATAGAAACCAAGGAAGGGGTTGTGGGAACCTCTCATCTATAGCCATTGGGTCAGAAGTACAAGTAATAAATTACCTGGGCTTGTGATGGGCATCCTGATTCGGAGGCGTTTTGTTGGAACCTCCAATTTGTAGCCAGTTAGTCAGAAGCACAGGTCACAATCTGAGCTGTTGACTGGCCTCTGAAGTAAGGGGCTGGATAGGAGTGAGCCCTTAACTTGTGGGATCTGGTTCTAGTGTCAGAGTTAAGTTGAACTGTAGGATGCCCAGCTGTGTCCTGAATATTGCTTGCTGGTGTAGGGAATCTCCACCCCCCCCCCCCCCACAACATTGGGACTGGGTCCAGAAACCGAAAAGGAGAAGATTCTAGTTCTAAACTAGGTTCTAAATTGGTTCCTAGGGGCACCTGGATGGCTCAGTCGGTTACGCGTCTGCCTTGGGCTCAGGTCATAATCTTGGGGTCCTGGGATTGAGCCCCTCAATGGGCTCCCTGCTCAGCAGGGAGTCTGCTTCTCCCTCTCCCTCTGCTGCTCCCCCTGCTTGAGCTCTCTCTCCCTGTCAAATAAATAAATAAAATCTTTAAAATAAATAAATTAGTTTCTATTCCTCAAGGTAGTGAGAAGCCATTCTCCAACACAAACAATTATAAAACTGTGCAGATGTTCAGATGAGAGTATGCAGAGTGTGAGTAAACACACACAGACTCTTGCTCCTATTCTCCAGGTCCCTTCAGATATTCCCTCTTCTGTAAACCAATCTGTCTTCAGATACGTGTTCATATCATTCATTAGGCTCCAGCTCCTTCCACATTTAATCCCATTTAAATATGTTTCTAGACCCAATTCTAACTTGGTCCAATAAAATACCCATAGATTTGCTAATTTAATCAATTGTGTAAAGGTTTTAGTAATTCAGCTCTTAGAATTCCATGCTATTTGTCCCAGTTCTGAGATCATCTTACTCTAGCCTTCAGTACTGCCTCTTGTTCTCAGTGGATTACACTCATTGTGTCTCTACACACCAAATGTTAGAAGTCTTCGCCAACACTGCAATTGTCAAAAATAAGGTCTTTAAGGCATCTCTCATGACCATTACCCACAATCAATTCCATTCTTGCTGAAGGGAAAGATATTTGCAAAACTTAACAATGCCAAATCAAGTAGTTTGTTCAACAACCCTGAAGGACATCCAGCCATCATTAACTGAGGAGTCAGCTTGGGCTTTCTAACCCTTGGGATTTTCTCATGTATCATGAAGATGCTGTTTTCTGGGGCTCCAGATAATATCTTAGCTATGAGAGCTATTAAAGATAAGTTATTATATATTTTTTTAAGATTTTATTTATTTGTTCATGACAGACAGAGAGAGAGAGAGAGAGCGGCAGAGCAAGAAACAGGCTCCATGCAGGGAGCCCGATGTAGGACTGGACCCCAGGACTCCAGGATCACTCCCTGGGCCAAAGGCAGGCACTAACCTGCTGAGCCACCCAGTGATCCCCTAAAATAAGTTATCCTAAAAGCCTCTGTATCATTTCCCTTGGAGTCATCCTTGATCATCTTATTGTCCCATAACCACGTTGTAATCTTCAGAGAATCTTGGTGACTCTGCCTTCAAAATATATCAGAATCTGACCACCTCTCACTCCTCCCCTGCACCCACGGTGGTGCTAGCACTGATCTAGGCCATCATGGATTCTTACATCATGAATTATAATTGCCTCCAAACTTCTCTGTTTCTGTCCTTTCTATGCTATGCTTTCTCAACACAGAAGCCACAGAGATCATTTTAAAACATTTGCCTGCTCTCCTCTGCTCAAAACCCCACAGCAGTTCTCCATATCACTCAGAGTAAAAGCCAAAGTCCTCACAGTGGCAGCAAGGACCTTTGTGGTCTGCTTTCCACTTTACCTCCCATGTTACCTCCCTGACCTCTTTCTCTAGCTCACTCCACCTTGCTGTCCTCAAACACACCAGCCATTCCATCACTTAGGGCTTCCACATAGCCTGTGCTGCCCACCTGCCATGATCTTGTAATTCCTTCAAATCTATGTCCAGTATCATTTATTCAATCAGGCTACATGAGGACCCTGCTTAAAATGGCAACTTTGCCTTCTCCCTGCCGTTAATGATGTTGCTTATACTGCTCTACCTTCCTTTTCTCATAGCACATATCATCTTATAATGAATGAAATAATTAATGTGTTTATTATATTTATTATTTATAGTTTGTCCCCATAACTATAGTATAAGTTCATTGGGAGAAGATATCTTTGTTTTATGCAATCATATTTTCCAACCACCTAAAACCGTATCTGGTACCCAATAAGTCTACAAAAAATATTTGTGGAATTAAAGAATGAATGAATTGGTAATTGGAAAATATTTCTGTGACCACCTGAATCAGTTAAAGATTTAGAGTTCAGATGTGTATAATAGAAATACAACAACTGTGATTTATAAAGGAGTTAATTTTTCTTGTGCAAGTAGGCAATCCCACATAGTGCCTTATTTCTTATGATCCTTAGCATGAGGTTCCTTACTCACAAATTTAAGAGGGCTGCTTTACTTTCAGTCCCTGTCCACTGAGTCTGTGCCTTCCTGGATTCCTTATCTAATGACTTCTGATTACATCTCACTAGCTAGAACTAGAACACGAGGGCATTCATAGCTGCAAAGAAAATTGTGAAGTGTCCATAGTTTTAAATGGACACATTGCAGCCCATAACAGAAGACTGGAGTCAACACAGGTAAATGCTTAGAACCATGTATGGTGGGCAGCCTCGGTGGCTTAGCTGTTTAGTGCTGCCTTCCACCCAGGGTGTGATCCTGGAGACCTGGGATCAAGTCCCACATCAGGCTCCCTGTATAGAACCTCTTTCTCTCTCTCTCTCTAATAAATAAATAAATATATATATATATAAGAAAGAACCATGTATGGCAAAGAGTAGAAGGCATGAATGTATTAGCTATTACTTTCACCTTTGTCTTTTATTCTTTAAATTCTGAAAGCATTCTGTGAATACTTAGCCAATAAGGAAATCAATATATTATAAAATGACTACATTGGATTAATGCAGTTAATATATTAATGTTTTTCATTTTTAAATAAAAGAATAAAATAGTTAGAATGAACTTGCTTTAAAGAGCACAATTAAAAAAAGAACACAATTGATGACAGGATCTTGGAGTTTAATTATGCAAAATATCTACAAATTAAATGCTACCTTGTTCTGAATTAGGCTCAAGTTCATACAGATAAAAATCATACTTATGTATGTTTTCCCAAATATTGGTGATTCATTTGTGTCTAAATGTCTATTATGGGCCATGTGCCATTCTAAGCACTGTTTTATACTCTGTGGACAAAACAATAAATGAACAAGAAGAAATTTCCAGAGTTCCCATTTTAATGATCATAAACATGAGTTTATAATATTAAAAACTCTGTCTATACTCATATTTTCCAAATGACTTTCTAAATTAATTTATCTAATACCTAACTAATGGGAAACTACTCTAAAGTAGGCAACTTATTTAAAAGTAAGTTTCTCTATATCAGAATTTAAGGAAGAATATCATGCAAAGTTCATTTTCCTTCTTCACTTTTACAATATAGACAAGCTATTTTTTCCCCATATTTGAATAGTGTACTTGCACATTCATGCTAATTCTTAAGGAAGTTGTTTTCTTTTTTTGGTTTGGTATGCTATTCCTAACATGAGTTTCTCTTATTTCATTCATGTCTGTAAACATTTTAAACATAAAGAGCCTGTTGGTCTAGACCAGGGGAAATTATTTCTGAAATTATTTTGCAGCCACAAATATTAAGTACCAGTCCTTTAAACTACCCGCAGATACATAGGATGAGTTTGACAAAGTGGGGAGAAAATTGAAAAAGCTTACCCATGAAAAAAGTCATCCTTTTAGTTTCTTTTCTTTTCTTTCTTTTTTTCTTTTCTTTTTTTTTTTTTTTTTTTTTTGTCATACTCCAGAGTAGGCACCATTTTCCTGATCTCTTTTGGAAAAAATTATTCTTCTGTCTCTGCCACAAAATGATCCTCTCGTTCTTATTAAGTTATAGTTCTTTATAAATTAAGGAAATTAAGATTTTATAGCTATCTGAAACTGATCTGAAACCATTTTCTATCTTAGGTTAGGTCAAGTCTGAAGAATGGGAAGCAAACATTTGAGATGGAAATAAGCTACAACATCTCATGAATCCTGTGAGAAAACATTGAAGAAGATGTTTATTTCAAAATACTATGTTCCTATATTCTGGTGGGGAATGGTCCTGACAAAGCTCCACTTCCTGGTTCTCCAGGGACTCGTGATTACTTCCTTGTCCCTCCTTCCACGGGAGGCTTTCTGGGAGCCACTGCTAACACAACAGTCTCTACTCTAGGCTTAGTCACTTCAGGTCTGAAAATTGCTGCTCCCCATTATAGGCCTATTCGGTAGAGATGGAAAGAGTTGTGTCTGCCCTGTTTTCAGTTATGAGCTGGTTGTGCAAAGTTTCTGCTCAATGTTTTTCCTTTTAGACCATGATAGAAGCAAAAAGGTTTTTTATAAAAGGCTCAATCAAAAACCTAGGATAAGGCTAATGACCCAATTAAGTTGTTATTAGGCTTTAATCTTAGAGTAATATGTCAGAAAGTCTGAAAGGGTGGTTAACCTGTTACCATTTCCCCAAACTGTTCACAAAATTGCAGTGTTTCAATCATAGTTATAAATCCTAAATCTATCTGACAAGAGCTCAACCACAGTAACAATGTTGTAAGTAACCACAATTCTTTCTCTCTTTTGTCCAGTACAGTCATTGCCTAAATAACATACATATCTGGTCCGTCCATTCTGCTTGAGGTAGAAATAAACTTTCACAAGATACTTACCCTTTGGCACTGAATTTTGTGGAAATTAAATAAATAATATATATGTCCATACCTTGACTATTTCCCATTAGGATGCACACATGCATGTGTGTGTGTGTGTGGGGGGGAGGTGTTAAGGATAAGGGAAAACTATTAGAAATAATGAAAAAATCCATAAGCTCATAGATTACACACCTAACATTAAAAATACATAGCTTTTTAATATTCAAGTAATAAGCAGATAGAAACTATATGGGAAGAAACGATCCTATTTATAAAAACAATAAAAAGAAAATGTCTAACTATAAATTTATAGTAAATATGCAGAACCTATATGCCTAAGGCTTTAAAACAATACTGGGGAATATATAAAAAGATTCAAAGAAATTATAATACACACATGCATTGCCTAAAAAGAATATAATGTAAAGGTTCCATTTCTCCTGTAAATTAATAAGTTAAATGCAATGACAAAATACCAAAAGAATTTCTTTTTTCAACTGGAAAAAATTATGCTAAAGATCATCTGGAAAACTAAACATACATAGACAAGTTAAGCAAATTCTAAAAGGAAAAAATGAAAGGGGCTAGCCCTACTAACTCTTAAGACACAGGATAGCTTCCCTAATTAGTTTGAAACTTGAGAAGAAATAGATCAATGGAAGAGAAGAGAAATCTAGCACAATTATGTAACAGGGTGGAAGTGTTAGCTAATTCTAAGGCGGTAATCATATTGCAATATATAAATGTATCAAATGACCACCTTGTACACCCTTACCTTACAAGGTTATATGTCAATTATATCTCCAAAAAAAAAAGTGATAGACATCGGTAAAGAGATTTCCTTTACATTAGAGTCGTGTTTCAAATCAATGTGGAAAACCTTGTGTATGGTGAAAACTAAAATTATAAACATAAGCAAAGTCAAAGAATGCAAACAAAAATTTTTGTAGCATGTAAAAAAGAATTTCCTTAATTTATAAGGAACTATATAAATCAATAAACACAAGAGGATCATTTTGTGACAGAGACAGAAGAATAATTTTTTCCAAAAGAAAGCAGGAAAATGGTGCCTACTCTGGAGTATGACCCAAAAAACCCCACAAAAAAAAACCAAAAAAACTGGGGTTGTGAGTGAAGATGTTTGAAGGGAAATGGGAAACTGAGGCTTTCACCTTCCAGTTTGTTTCTTTCTCTACAGCATGGATTTTTCTATCATCCAAGTATTTATTTATTTAATATGTCAACATATTATCTTGGTGATGGAATTACAGGCCAGTATTTATTTTCATTATTTATCTATATTAAAAACAAAATCAGAATTATTATTTAAACATTTTGAAGAAATTGTTCAATATTGCCTGTAATTTACTCTAGGATACTCCACTGTAGATAGATATATAAGTTTCAGTTTAATTTTACTCTCCAAGCAGGTAATTATCATTCAAAGTATCCTAATCAGAAACCTATACTTTATGGGATGTTTGGTACTTTGAGTAGCTCTAGCCAATGCATATAATCCAGAGGCTGTTACACCAGCCTTTCAAGTATCTTTATTTCCAGTCAACTACCAGAGGCCTTGTTAGATCTTAGCAGTGACTTTCCACTGGCGAAATGAATGGTGTTCAAGATGTACATACTGTATAAATGTACCCACTTTTTTTTTTTTTTTTTATGATAGAGAGAGAGAGGCAGAGACACAGGCAGATGGAGAAGCAGGCTCCATGCACCGGGAGCCCGATGTGGGACTCGATCCCAGGTCTCCAGGATCACGCCCTGGGCCAAAGGCAGGTGCCAAACCGCTGCGCCACCCAGGGATCCCCATGTTCCCACTTTTGAATGAATAGGCTAGTATTTAGGCAACTCAGTATCTTCTACCTTTTAGAATGAAGCCTTGGTTTAGGATTATGAATAAATTTTGGGCTGCCTAATGAAAGATTTTGTCACCTGGCTGTTAACTAAAAGGTTAGCTATTCTTGGCATTAAAATATAGTTACGTTCATCCCCACTGAAGCTTGTACGGAAGGTTCTGGCAGAGTGCTGAAAATGATACAATTTAAAGAACAATTGTATGACCTTTTCCCAATAAATATTGCTGTGTTATGTTCATATATGTGGCAAATTTGGTTTTGCTTTCATTGTAACATATCCCCTCATGGTGAAATTATGGAGAAGACTGATAGCCCTCACTTAACTCTTACTGGAGGTCACGCCACTTATCTACTCAAAAAATGAATCATTATAAGTGATTAAATTACCTTATATCAATTCACAAAAATTGATAATGGGGTGAGAAGTGTGGGAGCTTTGAGAAGGTGAAAACTTGGAAACAGTGTCAGCATCATATCCTGCCTCCCAATTGTCATACCTGGATCCCAGAAATACAGACGTAGAATTTTAAATGTACAATCTAGTCATGACATTGATATGGTCTTTAAAATTCTTTAGCAAATTTACAGAGTTGTCTACCCCAACCTTCCTGTGTCATCTGAGATCACTATTATGTTCTCAATTTTCCACCCAAGGAGCCTCTTCTTTGTGAGGAGTATTATCATATGGACATATGCTAAAAGCTCTGACACATTCTGATAACTGCAAAGTAGTCTGAATTCAGTCAAAATTGACTCCTCTATAATGTAAGTTCCTATATTTTCATTCTAATTGTGCAAATTTAGCAATGTCAGCCTACCTGTATTATCTGAAATAATGGTTGCCCATTTGGACAAGATTACCTTCTTGTCAGCTTTACTTTTGGGTGTGTCACTTTTTAATTTTCTCTACAAAAATTTAAGACATCTAGTCCACGTATCATTTGTTAACCAACTCTTGAAATTTCATCCGCTCTAGATCTATTTAAAAAGATGTTTTTACTTAAAGTCCAATGTAATCTCAGGAAGAGTTCACATAAGGGGCACTTGGGTGGCTCAGTTGGTTGAGCATGCAACCCTTGGTTTCTGCTCAGGTCATGATCTCAGAGTCATGGTATCAAGCCTCACACAGGGCTCTGTGCTCAGCAGGGAGTCTGCTTGAGATTCTCTCTCCCCCTCGCCCTCTACCCCTCCCCCAGCTTGCAAGTGCATTTTCTTTCTCTCTCTAAAATAAATAAACTTTAAAAAAAAAGAATAGTTCACATAAATGTGAATACCCAGCCCCCTCTCTGCAAATCTGAATCTTCTATGTGCTTGAATTATTTCAGTCTTGGTATCACTCTAATATTATACATTTTAAAAATATTCAGAATTTTTCAATCTCATATGATCTTTATGTCTTTTAACAAAACTTTAACTCAAAACATGCATATCATATTCTTTGATCCTCAGAAAGAAGCCACCTTCTACACTGTGAATTAAATCTTTGGTTACAGGAAAATCACCAACCAAATTTAATTCTTTTCATCTAGAAATAGTTCACATCTTGCCATGAATTGTACACCATGCTCTCAGATCACAGGATATCTGTGAAAACAGAGGCCTAACAATTGTTAGAAACAGAAAATCTGCTAAAGACCTCAGACACATCTGGTTCAATATCCTATTTTTGGAGGTAAACTATTTTTCAGAAAAATTTAGCAAGTTGCTCAGTTACCCAGCAAGTTGGTGTCAAAGTTGAATCCAGAATCCAGACTTCCTGACTTCCTTGGGCCATTTCTCCTCAAGGACACTACACACTTCTGCAGTCAATTGTCTGATTCATTAAAGTTTTTCCTGAAACAGTCTGGAAAAGCTAACATTTCTGTGGCAAAGTATGGTAAATTTGAAATAAAATCTGGATGGAGGGAACCCTGGGTGGCGCAGCGGTTTAGCACCTGCCTTTGGCCCAGGGCGCGATCCTGGAGACCGGGGATGGAATCCCACGTCGGGCTCCCGGTGCATGGAGCCTGCTTCTCCCTCTGCCTCTCTCTCTCTCTCTCTCTCTCTCTCTCTCTCTGTGACTATCATAAATAAATAAAAATTTAAAAAAAATAAATAAATAAAATCAGAATTCCTTTAAAAAAAAATCTGGATGGAAATTTCAAGCTCCATTGTTTAGACCTAGATAAAAGCCCTAAGGAAGAGAAAAATTAACTCTTTGACATTAACAACAAAAATTCTATCTCTTTTGTACTTTCTTTTTCATATTCCCAGATTACAGTTTCTTACTTGTCTTTTATATCTGTGAAATCATCATATAACATTAGGAACCCTAAAGATCTAGCTTTGATTGAGCCATTCCCGAATTATCTTTGTCTTTTTTTTCTTTCTTTTTTTTTTTTTTAGTTATTGAAGTATAGTTGACATAAAATGTTCTGTTAGTTTTAGGTGTACAACAGAGTGCCTCAATAATTCTATGCACTACTCCATGCTCACCACAATAGATATAGTCACCATGTCACCATACAATGTTATTACAATATTATTGACTAAATTTCCCATGCTATACTTCTCATCTCCGTGACTTACTTGTTTTAGAACTAGAATTTTGTACCTTTTAATGTCCTTCACCTACTTTGCACATCCCTCCACCCCCCTTTTTCTGGCAACCATCAGTTTCTTCTCTGTAGTTAAAAGTCTGGTTTTTTGTTGTTTTATTTTTTTAGATTCCATATATAAGTGAAATCTTACAATATTTGTCTTTCTCTGTCTGACCTATTTCACTTACTATCATGGAGCCAACACAATCCCAGATTCCAATATATTGCAAAGCTATAACAATCAAAACCGTATGGTACTGGCACAAAAATAGACACATAAGTCAATGGAACAGAATTTAAAAGGCCCAGAAATAAGCCCACATATATATGGTCAATTAATCTTCAACAAAACAGGAAAGAATGTGCAATGGAGAAAAAGTCTCTTCAACAAATGACATTGGTAAAACTGGACAGCCACATGCAAAAGAATGAAACTGGACCACTTTCTTACATCATATACAAAATAAACTCAAAATGGATTAAAGACCTATATGTGAGATCTGAAGCTATGAAACTCCTAAGAGAAAAAAGGCAGTAAACTCAGATCTCAGCTTTAGCTGCATCTTTATGGATATGTCCCCTTAGGCAGGGGAACAAAAGCAAAAATAAACTACTGGAACTACACTCGAAGCATCCTTTTCACATGTCATTCTCTGAATAATAATTTTGCTCCTAATGCTAAAACTGTTGACTTCCTTCCCTATCCTTTTTTTCAACTTTACCCGAATTGTCGAAGTACAGATAGATCCATAAATAAATGAGACTGTAAAGTGGATTCTTCTGTCCCAAAACCAAGATAATTTTTCAGTTCAGTATGTTCAGTACTTCCTGGTAACTGCCAGAGAACCTGACTAGAACTGCATCCGAATGAATAGCTGACTCCACAGCATCAGAAAGTATGGTGATAATATGATGTATGCCATCCGGCAAATGCAGATGTTTTATATCTACCAAATTATGTATGAAACCTAACATCTGTTAGAGCCATGCAAGGTGCAAAATAACTTAGTCAGTTAAGATATAAAATAACTTAGGAATGTCTAAATATTATTGAATGTTGATTAAATTTTGGAAGATTTAGCTTGATATTTTCTTGTTTTTTTTTGACCATATGTTTTTGTATTGAGCTTTTTAGTATGCCACTCTAAAACTCAAGGTATTTCTTCCATCCAATCTGCACTGTCAAATCAATCCCATGTTTCGTTCTTAGTTCTCATTTCTTACTCTCATAGCATAGTTTTTTTTTTTTAATTCAAGTACCAGAATTAAACATTTACATTTGCAAACAAAGGACTTTTTCTGAGTTTCTATACACGTGGGACATGATACACGTAGAGAAATGAGCATCAAAGAGGCATGTTTACCACTGAATGGAGATATAAGGGAATAAAAGATCATTTAAAATGTGTTTTTTCGGGATGCCTGGGTGGCACAGCGGTTGAGTGTCTGCCTTTGATTCAGGGTGTGATCCCGGGGTCTTGGGATTGAGTCCCACATCGGGCTCCCTGTGAGGAGCCTGCTTCTCCCTCTGCCTGTGTTTTTGCCTCTCTCTCTGCATCTCATGAATAAATAAATAAAACCTTTAAAAAAAAGGAAAAAAAAATCTTTAACAAAAATTTTTTAAATGTGTTTTTTCACTTCTTTGGAGAATCTCTACAATCAGTTTCTATGAACCTTTCCTCATCTATAAAATAGGGATACTAAAGTATATAATCTAAAAGCTAATTATAGAAGATTTAAGTACCCATTTATCACATTCCATAGTAGTGTCATCAGATAATAATGTAGCCTAGCAACTTGTTAGCCAGCAAATGCATCTTCCCTTTCATCCTGCATATATAAACTCAGGTTTTCAAAAAACATCATTTTCTATAGGCCTATAAAGGTCTAGTTATGAGATTTTTCCACTATGGTGGCAGGTTTACAGAAGAATGGAGCCATAGTCTCTTTAATTATAAAATTACAACACGTGTGATATGATGGACATTGTAGTAACCCAATTAACTTACTAGAAAATATTTAGGATTTTAAAGATAAATAAGGTAACCATTCTCTGAAGTTGCAATTGTTTAATACATTTAAATGCCACCCTTAGATTTAGAACTATTTCCTTCGTGTGGCTAAAACTGAGTTAAAAACGGACAATAAGTCAGCATTATTCTACACCAAATAATAAAGCCCTGAGTAAGTACAATAATATACATTGCTATTATAGAATTCTATAAAATCTATTATAGTGTTGGGTTATAGATTTTAGTAATAAGATGAGGTTTCTTGTTTTATTTTGTTGGTTTTTTTGTTTTTTTTTTTGGCTTGTTTGTTTGCTTAACAACATTAGCAATGTAGTTATGTGAAATAAACTGGAAAAACTAAAAACATCCCCCCTTGTCAAAAGTAAACACAGGAATGATAGTGAAAGATTCCTTACTCTGTTTAATGTTTGGAGTTCAGTGATGCCTACTTTGAAGAGAAACTTGAGTGGTGCATTTGATATCATATGAAGCCAAAGTTAGCTTGATGGCACATTTTGAAATACAGTGACTGAGATACTGCTTTTCACTATCAGATTTTCCATGTTTCTTGAGAATTTCTGAATCATTCAAGAAATCTTAAAAATCAGATCCTACTTGTAAATTGAATTTGTAAATATGAATTATTTCAAAATATAAAGAAGGAAAGGAAGAGAAAATTTAAGGAAAAAAATAGTATTCTCTGGTCAAGGGTTCTAAATACCTATTAGTTATAAACCTTAGTAATTAGCATCAAAAATTGAATAATGAACAGTCAAGATTTTAATCTTGATGTTTTAGATTGCTCAAGCTGCCGTAAAAGGATATCAAAGATGGGATGGCTTTAAACAACAAAAATTAATATTCTCACAGAAGAAGTCCGTGATCAAGGTGCTGGCAAATTCAGTTTCTGGTATGAGCTCTGTTCTTGGCTTTCAAAGAACCACATTCTCTATGTGTCCTCACAAGGTCTTTCCTCTGTGTGGGTGTGCAGAGATTGAGAGACAGAGAGAGTGAGACAAGACAGAGAGCTCTGGTGTCTCTTGCTCTTCTTGTAAGGACACCAGTCCTACTGGATTAGGGCCCCACCCTTACAATCTCGTTTAACATTAATTACCTTCTTAAAGGCCCTATCTTCAACTGTCGTCACATTGGGGGCTAGGGGTTTAATATAAGAATTTTGTGGGGATACAATTCAATCTGTAATACTTGATAGCTATTGGAAATCTCTCAAAATATTTGTTTCTCTGCTTTAGGTCACATTAGAAATAGTTGGCATAAGATGCTCATTAACTGTGACAATCACAAGTTTCTTCTTAATCAGAAGGAACATCTCTGCATAATGTTCCTTCTGATCAAAAATCTTATGATTTTATCCTTCATCTTCAGGAAAGACAATACAGGGACATTATAAGATAACTTTGTTGGCAAATTTATGTTGGAATGAGAATTTGGCTACTCCTTTCTTTAAATAGTCTCAGTTCCCTTTACTAGACCATGCTTTCCATAATTCTTGTTATTTCATGAAGAGGGATTATAAAAAGATAGCATTTATAGGGAAATTTGTCCTTACAATAATGGTAACAGTACTGTAATATCAGACTAGCTAGTATCAGACTAAATATCTTATATTCATTACAAATTATGAAAATACACACACACACACACACACACACTATTTGAAGGCAAGGTATAGTGATGAAACACAAACAGGAAGTACAGAAGAATTCAACACTTGAAAGAAGAAGGAATCTTGATGAGATTCACATTTTTACATTTCCTCCCCTGAGGATATGAAGCAATTAGAACATAAAGAGAAAACCATAGTCTTAATTCCTTAAGTATCAGAAGGCAGAATTTGGGGCTTTCAAAGTAACTGAAAATTTAGAGGATAAATGCAGAAAAGAAAAGGCTAGAGGGACAAGCCCCAAAGTCTTGATACAAACTACCTTCAAACCCCTAGGTAGCCCCCAAATTGCATATGTTTAGGACAGATACAAGGAGACCAGGAAAAAGCAACAGGTAGAAGGTTTAATGAAAAAAGTGGGGAAAAGTGAGCAAAGAATCCAGCTGTTGACTGCCTCCTGAAAAATGGACTTTGGAGTTTGAGTCAAGTCAAAGTGAACTACTTTTTAAACACCTCAAGCTTTCCATTGAAATCCCAGAACAATCATGATTGTTGATAAGACGACTACTTTCAAGGAATAAATTGTATATTCTAAGACTAAAGGCAAAACAAATCCCTCAGATTATAGACAAAACTTTCCCTAACAAAGTAGAAAAACCAAGCTTCCACAAGTTCATGGTGATCAGTCAGTAACTAAATTGCCTGGTCACACAAAAATGAACACTTCTCTGAGAACTAAAATGAACTCAAGAGTCTTTATGAGGCATCATTCGCAATATCCAGTGTTCAGTCATAAAGAACATGCCAAAAAACAAAAGAGTATAATCCCTAGTCAAAAGAAAAAAAGACTCAATAGAAAGAGATCCCCAATTGACCTAGATGTTAAAATGAGCAGACAGGACTTAAAAGAAATAATTATGAAGATGTTCCTGACTTAAGGAAAAGATAATCACAACAAGTAAACAATGGACAAATCTCATCAAAGAAATGATTCTACATAAAAGAACCAAATGAAAATTTTAATTATTTTTAAAAAGTTTTTAAAGATTGAGTGATTGTAGAGAGACAGAGAACACAGGGGCAGGGAGGGCAGGGAGAAAGGGAGAGGGAGAAAGAGAATCCCAAGCAGAGTCCCTGCTGAGCAGACTCCTTGCTGACTAATCAATCTCACTACCCTGAGATCATGACCTGCACAGAAATCAAAAGTCAGTCGCTTAACCCAGCTGAGCTCAACTTCATTAGTAATCAGGAAAATGTAAATTTCAAACACAATGAAATACTATTTCACATTCTTAGAAATAGCTAAAATTTAAAAGATGATAATACCAATTGTTGACTGGGATATAAAGCAACTGGAACTTTCAGATATTGCCAATAGGAGTATAAAATGATGCAGCCACTTTGGAGAAAAAGTTTTGGCAGTTTTTTATAAAGCAAAATGTATAGCTATCTTATGGCCTACCATTTCCATTCCTAGGTATTTATTCAAAAGAAATTAAAACGTATACACAAATACTTGAAAACAAATGTTAGTAGCAGAAACAACTCAAATGACCATCATTAGGTGAATAAACTAATTACAATCTATTTATACAATAGAAAACTATTCAATAATAGGAAAATAATATACTATTGCATAACATGAATAAATGCGAAAGATATTATGTCATCTGAAAGAAGCCAGACACAAAGGAGCTGGAACTGCATGATTCCTTTCATTTTTTAAATTTTATTTATTTATTCATGAGAAAGGCAGAGGGATAGGCAGAGGGAGAAGCAGGCAGGGAGCCTGATGCAGGACTCGATCCCAGGACCCCAGGATCACACCCTGAGCCAAAGGCAGACGCTCAACCACTAAGCCACCCAGGCGTCCCTGCGTGATTCCTTTTATACGAAGCTTCAGAACAGGCAAATATCACTATAGTGCTCCAATCAATTACATATGGCTAAGTGGAGACCAACTAGAAGGGGCATTTCTACATTTCTAGAGTGATAAAAATGTTCCCTATCTTATGAGAATGAAGGGTTACATGACTGTATTCATCTGTTGTACCTCACCAGATTGTAAGTATATTTTACGTCAATAAAAATGGTATCAGAAAGTATCTACGGATCTCTTATAAAATTTAAATTTCTCAACTCCATCAGAGAATATGGACCTATTGCATATATTTATTCTCCATGAAAATTGATCACTATATATAGTTCTCCATGCAATCAAATATAAAATACCAAATATAGAAAGCAATGAGAATACAAATTAAAAAAAAAGGAACAAGAAATTTTCCAATCTTACAAAATAGTGTTTACTTAGGAAAGGGAAACTACCAAAGATATTTTCTGTTCCTTGTTAAAATTCTTTTTGCCTTCAAGACTCAAATTTACATACTAAATGGAAGAGAATTCAAATTTGTCCACTCCTTTGGAATGGATTCTGTGCGTAGCGAGGTAGAATAAATCCCTATAACTTGGCATTTTATGCATATTTTATTGCATATTCATTTATCCTAAAATCTTATAAGTTAAAAAGCAAATACTGTAGTTATGCATTAAGAACTAATATGCCCTAATAGGAAAAGTTGTCACCAGAGATGCATGGTTTAAAAAAAAAAAAAAAAAAAGGATTGTTTCATCCTAAAACAATGGTCCTCAACCCTAGCTATAACATTGGAATCAGCTAGGCAGATTTTTAAATACTGTGTACTAAGCCTTAAGCCTCACTAATTAAAGCAAAATATTTGAGGTATTATTCTCAATGAAATATGAACTTCAGTTTAATTTCAGGGGTTTTGTTTTTTCTACTTTGTTCATTCTTATATCCCTGGAGCTTAGAAAAGTGCCTGGCACATAATAGGCTCTCAAAATTTGATAAATGAATGAGTGACAAATTAGTTATTACAAGTCAAGGAATAATTTTGACCTTGTGTACATAATGACAGGATTCCTCTAGATGATGCACAGCATAGGAGTGCAAAGCAGTTACTTCACAAAAAATGTTTGATGATTTGTATTAATTTTAGCTGAAAATTATTAATTATTTATCAAGCACTTTCTAGGAGCCAGGAATTGTGCTCAGAGTAAGGTAATATAAACATTAATGAAACATGGTCCTGCATTTGAAAAGCTCCCAGGCTATTAAAGATTAGTGGTGAAGAGAAAGTCTAGCACATTAACATTCATTAACTTAGTCACTAATTGAATATCCATTCATTAAACTTTTACTATGTGCCAGGTTATGTAGCAGCAAACATGGCAAATGGGATACCTGTCCTCAAGGAGCTTATTGTCTAGTCAAAGAGAAAGATGATAAAGAAATAATTTGTGATAAATAGTATAAAGGAAATGATTATAATGGTGTGATAAAGAATTTTGGTCAGATGGAGGGCACTATTTTGAATTGAATGGTCATAAAATGCCTCTTTGAGGAGGAAATATTTGTGTTAAGATTTTAATGGTGAGAAGGCAAAAATGCAAAGTGCATAAAAGGTTTCTAGGAGAGGAGATAACATGTTCAAAATACTCAGATTTAGAAAAAAAATTTGTTCAAGGGCCCAAAAGAATCCAATGGCTAGAGCATGAATAGAAATTAGAACAAGTTGAAAGTGGAAAAAATAGGAAAAATTTAATAAGAGGTATTAAATTCACAGCCTAGTATGGTATAGGGTTTGGATTTTATTCTAAGTGCAATATAAATCTATTAAATGATTTTCATCTGCAACATGGCATGATAGAATTTATACATATAAGATTATTCCTTTTGCTAAATGTAAAATAGATTTCTCAACCTGTTTACTTCTTCTCCATTTATTAAAAAAATTGTGACCCCATAGCTCATAAGTATACTTTTTATAGAAGGAAGAGTGACTGCCTCAGTTCAGGTGTCATCTCCTGTCTCAATCAAATATGACTGGAGAGTGGGGAGTCATCTGGAATAAGCATGGTTTCCAAAGGCGATGTTGAGAAGCCAAAGCTGGTGTGTTAAAGTTAGAATATGGAGTCTATGACCTGCTGAATGAGGAAGCACAAACTACCCACACAGGGTTGGCAGGTAGTTTCCTTAGCATCCAAACTCCTACTTTGAGAAAGTACCAAACCTGGGGTTGTTTTGATTGAAGGCACAGTTTCAATACACCCACACAAAAGAAGTGAAGTCACAAGATTGTTTTGTTTTTGTTTTTACGAATTCTAGAAACAGGATAGGCAGGGTAGGGATGGTATTGGGGCTGCCATGACTGGGAGAAGGGGCTAAGGTCACTAACTTTTGGGGGACTTTCCTCTAAATGGTTACCCAGGAAAAATAAAGCAAGAACTTGCAGTACAAATCCTAAACTTAGATCTTATTTAAATGCCCAGACTCTGAGTGTGAGGAGGATTGTCATTCTGTAAAATGCCGACGCAGCCACTCAGAAAAACAAAATTTGTTTTTCAGAAGTTTCAAAAACTCAGAAAAACAAAAAATTTCCTTATCACACAGATCCATTTCTGTGGATCAGCATTCAAACTCATAAAAGATAACTTTTTTAGAAGTTAATCAGGAAGCTCTCAAACCATGAAGACACAAGAAAAGATTTTTTTTTTTTAACATGGAAGTATATAATGAAACTCATCATTTAAAAAGTAACTCCAGCAGCAATATAAAGAATAGATAGGGAATAGAGACTAATCAGAGTCAGAGAGGTAAGTCCAGTTAGGAAACTACTAAGAAAAATTGCATGTAAAAAATAATCAGAGCCTGGATTGGGACAGCAGTACAGTAGTAATGGAAAAGTATAGACAGATACCAGACACATTTCAGAGGTTGAATGGACAAGATTTAAACAAAGGCAGTGAGAAATGAGAACGAAAAGATTACTCCAAGATTTCTAGCTCGGGCAATAGGGTGAGTAGGATTGCTGATAATGGAGACATGGAAAACAGGAAAAGAAACAAACAAAAAAGTTTGAGGGGGCAATACTGAGCGTGAGGAGTTCCTGTAAATTCTATGACAGATTGAAAGCTCAAGAAAGAGTTGAGAAATCAATATTTGAGAAGAACATTGAGAAGAACATCAATATTTGAGAAGAACATAGTTGAGAAATCAATATTTGAGAAGAACATAATAGTAAGGACGTGAGGGTTGCATATGATCATTCGGGAAGATCACTTAAAGTGAGAAAAGAGGGCAGCCCGGGTGGCTCAGCGGTTTAGCACCCCCTTCAGCCCAGGGTGTGATCCTGGAGACCCGTGATTGAGCCCCACGTCAGGCTCCCTGCATGGAGCCTGCTTCTCCCTCTGCCTGTGTCTCTGCCTCTCTCTCTCTCTCTGTGTCTCTCATGAATAAATAAATAAAATCTTAAAAAAAAAAAAGTGATAAAAGTTAATTTTAGCTGAAAACTCCAGGAGCAGAGACAGAATGAAGAAAAAAAAAAAAAAATGAAGAGCAGTCAGAGCCATTCAGAAGAATAAGAGACAAGCACGGCCTAGAAGTCAAGAAAGAACTTTACAGGGAAGGAAAAGATCATCAATAGCAAATTATGCTGGGAGGAAAATTAGGCTGAGAGCTGAAAAGAGGCTAGTGTACCTGACAATCACATCATTGCTGACCTTCTCAGAGCAATTTCAGCAGAGTGGTGGGGGTGGAAGCCAGATTGCAGTGGATTGAGAAGCCACTGAGACAAGAGGAAGTAGAAGCAGTACTTATGACCTGTTCTTCCCAAAAGTTGTATATAAACTAGTGTATATGTCATTATATAATGAGTTATTCTCTTAAAACTTATTTTGTCACAGTGTGGGGTTGGACTAAAATTAAATTATTGACAAAGTTCCCATTGAACCATGGACTCCTGACTTTAAGATATCTAGAGATCACCTTATTTTTAGTTAATTCTGTGGCCTTTTAGAGAAGTAGATCCAATGATATAATATCTCATCTTTATTTTCATTGGTTTTCATGGCATTGTCTTTGGTGATTTCTCCCACCATCATCCCTTTTTACTCCATCTCAGCTCTCAGATACATGACCTTTTTTGCCAATCTTATTAACGCTTTGTTCATTTTCTCAAGTTTCCTATCTATTGGGGTAATTGCTTCCTACACAAAACCCAGGCTCCTATTAACTGGCTCATTACCTTAAGTTAAAAGTTCAGAAACTTCTTCAAACTGAAATCACCGCAGTGTCCTGAAAAGAAACTACTTTTGAAGATGCTGACACGTCTGTAAGTGGAGACATTTTTTTGGATTAAATTCACTGTTTCACAGACTCCATTTCAAGTTTCTATTTGCACCAGTTTTCCTCTCCCCTTGCAATGGTACATTTATTACTCTCCGAGTCACTATAGCAGTAAACATATAGAGCAGTAAAGTACAAAATGAGTTCATGTGTTGATCACAGCTCTAGCTGTGGTGATAGAGCTAATGTGGTTCAGAAAAGGAATACTATTAAAGTTCCTCTAGTTCTCTTTCCAGTTGAAGACAATTGGGTTTATAAACATTTCTACTCATTATTTCCATGCTAACTAGTTTTATCTTTGCATCTTCTAGACTTACCTCACTGATACTGAATGTCCTAAAAAGCCTTTACTTCTTTGGATCAGTGAGAAAAGACCAAGAGATATGAAGTGAAAACGACAAAAAAGATTAAAAAATAAATAAAATAAATAATCTGAATTCATTATACCTAATGAGTAATTTAAATTCTTCTTTGGTGCTATAGGTAAACCCTACTCAAATACACTTTTAAAAGCATCTATGTAAGTTTAAGACCTACATCACTTCAAATGGAATAATACCTTCTAAAAAAGAACTAAAATGCCTAACTAAAATGTTAGTGTACAACTATCTTCCCTATCAACATTTCTTTAGCACATACTAGATGGTGGGCACTGACAAAGATACAGGCCTTTGTGTCCTTGAGAACCATATGATCGGTTGAGATAGGACGTGCCATCTATAGGAAAGTAAATGATAATATAAAATAGCACATTTTCAGGGAGGAATGAGTTTACAGATACTAAGAGCTAATCAGATTTCAAAAGGAAAGAGCTACCGTATCAATATGGGATAATTAAAAAGGTTTCAAGAAGAAATGCTCCTCGTGCCGATCATAGAGGAAATCTAAGCGGGGAGTTAGCCAAAAGGCCTGGGGAAGGTATTAGATGTAGAGCAGACAATTTGATGACCCAAAAGAGAGGGAGACTTGCTTCAGATTTGTTAGGCCAGTCTGGCCACAAAAAGGCCTGGAGTGTCTTGTGCTCTGGGGGAAGTTAGTGAATTCCCACGCTGTAAGTGAACATACCATGCTGTAAGAAGCCCAACTCATGCAGCCCATGTGGAGAGGTCAGGTAGAGAGCTGAGGCCATTTGCTCCGAGCTCCCAACTGATATAGGCAGGCACCACCACACCAGATGTGAGTGAGGCCATCTTGGAAATGGTCATCTAAGATTGGTTGAGTCACCCACCTGATACCATTACTGAGCCCTACCTAAATTTCAGAAATTTGAGCAAATAAATGATTGATATTGTTGTAAATCACAAAATTTTGGTGTGAATAACTGCCTTTGTTCTTCAAATGGGTTAAAAGTGTGACATAAGCAAAGTTTATCTGTGAGGACTTCTTGCTTCACTTATTCATATTTTCAACTTTGTCTTCTCTTCCACTCGACCATAAGTGATTATCCTTAAAACCCATGTCATATCATGATTGGTTAATTTATTTTTTAAAAAATGTCTAAAGGGTCCCTTTTAATGTTATTTATCTTTTAACAAAGTAAGATGGGAATATCTTTATCTTTAAGATACAAGTGCCAGAATGAAAAGGATGGGGGGGTAAGAGTGAGTAGGTAATAAAGAAGAAAGGGAAAAAAAGGCATAAAGTCACCATATAGGAACCCATACTATCCCGTTTAAGCTACATTCCTTCAAGTTACGTAGCTCACAATTTTTCCTTCTTAATTTTCTACTTAAAAGTACCATGTCACTTATGTAGTAGTTTTTTGTTCATTTTTGTTTTTAAGATTTTATTTTTGAGTAATCTTTACATTCGGCGTGGGACTTGAACCTACAATTCTGAGATCACGAGTCACATGTTCTACTGACTGAGCCAGCCAGGCACCTCAGGTAGTCTTTTTTTCAACTGATAAAAATTAACTACTGTCTCATGTACCAATTTATTATAGACTAAAATCAACTAGGCAGACAAATATGTCTAAATAACTAGCAAAAGCCTTTCTCCAATGGATGCTTATCTTCAAACATAAAAAGTGAACCAGAGAATAAAACAAAAATACATATTTCTCAACTAGTCTACCACTAGTTCTCTTCAACTGGTATGAAACCTCAATGAGAGATTTTCTTTAAAATACAAATTCTTCTAAAATTAAGTAGTACATATTTTAATTCAGCACAAAAATCTAAGTAATGTTTTCAGTTCCTATAACTATCAACTATTTGGAATCAGAACGCATTAAGAATTTAAAACTTTGTCAATCATTTTCTATTTTAGAGTTCTAAGTGTTTGTAAGAGACTAATATTCAAAAATTATTTTTACTGGGGATCCCTGGGAGGCTCAGCGGTTTAGCGCCTGCCTTCGGCCCAGGGCACTGTCCTGGAGACCTGGGATCGAGTCCTGCATCGGGCTCCCAGCATGGAGCCTGCTTCTCCCTCTGCCTGTGTCTCTGCCTCCCTCTCTCTCTCTCTCTCTCTCTCTCTGTCTATCATGAATAAACAAATAAAAATCTTAAAAAAATATTTTTATCATATACATATACATTTTCAGTACTCTTGTGTAAATACTTAGGAGTGGCATGGCTGCATCATATGGTAGGTGTATGTTTAACTTTTTAAGAGACCACCAAACTGTTTTCCAAACTGGCTGTACCATTTAACATTTGCACCTGCACTGTGTGAGACTTCCCCTACCTCTGTGTTCCAGCCAGAACTTGGTATGGCTGGTCTTTTTAATTTAGACACTCAAATAGGTGTGTAGTGATATTTCATGTGCTTTTAATTTGTGTTTTCCTGATGATTAATAACAGTAAGCACTTTTTCATGTGCTTCTTGCTATCTGTACATCATATTTAGGAAATTGTTTCGTATTTTGTTCCCCTTTGGTGAAGGAGGAAGTTGCTTTCTTATTATTCAGTTTTGAGAGTTCTTTGTATCTTCTGGATACAAGCCCCTATGAGACATATGATTTCAAATATCTTCTTCCACTCAGTGGCTTGTCTTTCGATTCACTGAACAGTGTCTTTTAAAGAGCAGGCAATTTTAATTTTTGTGAAGTCCAAGTTATTAATTTTTCCTATTGTGGGTTATACTTTATGTCATCTCTAAAAAATGTGTGCCTAATCCAAGGTCATAAAGATTTTCTTCCAGAATTTTAATAGTTTTAAGTTTTATATTTAGGTCTGTGTTCCATTTTGAGTTAATTTTCATATATGGCATAAGACATGGGCTGAAGTTCTTTTTCTTTTTTTTTCTTTGCATATAAATGTTCCAGCATCATTTGTTGAAAAGACTATCCTTTCTCCACTAAATGTCTTTACAACTTTGTGAAAAAATAAGTTGTCTATACATGTGTGGGTCTATTCCTGAATGTTGTCTCCTGTTTCATTGATCTACTTGTTTATCTTTACATTTTGCACTGGGGCTCAGAACACTTAAACATATACTATTTACATACGTATATATTTACATATGTAAATATAGACACTTGTATATAATTAGGACAAAAGTTCCAACAGACAATACTTATCTTCACTTAGTGCAATTATACATGGTGGTATTTTTTTTTCTTTTGACCTCTGAACCTTTTATTGGCCTCCTGCTCCCCAAAGGTACCCTGTTTTGCTACCTCAATGCCTCAGAATTTTTGTGTCGTTGGTCTCAGACACCACCTTGCCGTCCACGATCTTGCGGGTTGTGGTCTTCTGGATAGTCTGCAAGGAGTTGCTGTTGTCCAGGGCGTCAGTAAGACTGAAGTCCTCCCCGTCTTCCAACAGGCGACAGTCAGTGGCAATCTCAGCCTCCAGCTTGACCTTGACATTCAGCAGGGCCTCATACTCCTGGGCCTGGAGCTGCCCCTCTGCCCGGGTCTGGGACAGCTCTGACTCCAGGTGCAGCAGGATCCCGTTGAGCTGCTCCATCTGCATCACATAGCAGGCCTTGACCTCCCTCAGGCTGTTCTCCAAGCTGGACTTCAGGTTTCTCATGGAGTCCAGGTTGATCTTCAAGGACTGGGTGGTGCATCTCAACTCCATGAGGGTCATCTCAGCTTCTCCGATCTCAGAGGTCTGTGTGGTGACCACTGTGGTGCTTTCCTTGATCTGCTGGGACCAGTACTTGTCCAGCTCCTTCCAGTTCTTCTGAGCCAGCTTGTCATCTGGGCCCGGATACCTGCCATGATCTTGCTGAGGCCCTGAGATTTGGGGGCATCCAACTCCACCGTCAACCCAGAGTTGGCGATTTGGTTTTGTAGGCCCTTTACTTGCTCGTGGTTCTTCTTCATGAAGAGCAGCTCCTCCTTGAGAGCCTCGATCTCTGTCTCTAGGTGCAGCCGAGTGACGTTGGTGTCATCAATGACCTTGCGGAGCCCATGGATGTCACTCTCCACAGACTGGCGCATGGCAAGCTCCATCTCATACTTGACTCAGAAGTCATCAGCAGCAAGCCTGGCATTGCCAATCTGCAGAACGATGCGGGCATTGTCCACAGCACTTGCAAAGATCTGAGCCCTCAGGTCCTTGGTGGTCTTGAAGTCATGCCCCCCGTCTCTGACCTGGGAGCCCCTTCTTCTCCAGGTGTTCCCGGATTTTCATCTCCAGTCTCTGATTATCAGCCTCCAGTCTCCTCACCCTCTCCAGGTAGGAGGCCAGGCGGTCACTCAGGTCTTGCATGGTCTCCTTCTTGCCCTGGATGCCCCCTATGCCCGCCAGACCCCCAGCCATCCCCGCGGCCGGGCCTCCGGACCTCCAGCCACCCGGGAAGCTGGTGGAGCAGGATATGGAGGTCTGGGAGCCCGAGCCCCCCATGCCTGCATAGACGCTGGCTGTGCTACTGATGGGCCGGACCTGGTGGCTGGGACTGCACGGAGCCCGGGGACCCGTAGTTGGAAGAGAAGGGGAGCGGGTGGTGGAGCTCATGCTGCTCGGAGAGCCAAAGGGCGACTCGGGAGGCCAGGGCTCAGGCTCAGGCCAGGACCATGGTGGTATTTTCAATTCTATTCTTAAATGTTTTGAAAGCTATGGAGTATACTACATTGATTTTATGGCCCGCTATTATTGGCCTAAAATTTGGAAAACACTACTAATTTAAAAGATCCCTTTCAGCCTCCAAACCACTATAATTCTGTGACTCACTTTAATTTTCAGAACACTTTGTGAGATGCACCTTGCCATATAGAGGCTACTCAGCTCCCTTTGAACACCATTTTTACATCTGGGAGATTTCCTCCAATATGAATGCAGGCTCAGATAAGAGACTTTGACTCTGCTAACTATATTCTCTGGAGTGAACCGTCTGTTTAGAAAAGTGCAAAACAATGAGGCAGATGCTATAGGGAATCCTTTAGTCTGTTGAGGGAGGCTGTGGAGGTGTGGGTCTTTTATTATTACAATGACTGAAGTTCCCTCATTCAATGTCCAACATTTGCCCTGTAAGCCAAGGGACAAGAGTCAGTGGGGTTTGGCCAGAGAGCATAGTCACTGGGTCTGACTTAGGTGTTGATCCAAGTTGGGTGGTCTCCAAGTCTGCCTCTTTGGTCTTTCTGGAGATTGGGGGCCACCTAATATCCTTTAATAATATTATGGTTTTGATTTTCATTTTTCTGATGATTAATGATGCTGAGCACCTTTTCATGTATCTGTTGGCCATTTGAATGTCTTTAAAGATAAATGAGTGGGCAGCCCGGGTGGGGCAGCGGTTTAGCACCGCCTCCAGCCCAGGGCCTGATCCTGGAGACCAGGGATCGAGTCCCACGGCAGGCTCCCTGCATGGAGCCTGCTTCTCCCTCTGCCACTCTCTCTCTGTCTCTGTCTATCTCTCTGTGTGTCTCTCATTCATAAATAAATAGAATCTTAAAAGAAAAAGATAAGTAAAATGTATTAGTTTAAAAAATGTATTTCTTACTGTGTATCATGGTAAAAAAATATTGAAAAACACTAGTCAAATCTTTCTTCATTTAACATATGAAGAAAGAAAAATAAAACTTAGAGAAATCAAGTGATTGATGCTCTAGTGGTTAACAGAAAGCTGAAATTAGGACGCAGAAATTCTCTTAGTACCAGGCTCCATTGTAAGAACATCATTTATCACCTGGAAGTTTACTCCCCATGTTCTATGTAGATATCTTCCTACATTAGTCCTGTTGTGAAAATTAAATGCATTTCACTAATTAGTATATTACAAAAATATTGTGAATTCTATCATTGCATTGGGAGTTAGGTACTAATTAATGGTTTTCACTTGCTGTAGTTAATACTAGTTTTAAACACAATTCTGCATATAACTCTGAAAAGAGAGGTAATCTGTGCTGTTTTAAAGACTTGTATGTTGGCAGATATGGTAAGAACTGCAGGGGAGACATTGGGTAGTACTTATAAACAAATTCTTTAAGAAAATAATTCTATTTTCAATAAATAGAAGGAATTTTAAAGTTTGTAATCAGTTCACCATACTGAATGAAATATATCACTGAAAATACTTCTTTTCTTGCTAGTTCTCCACTATTAGTTTAATTAAGAGAAGTATTAATGTTAAATTTACACTTATATGGGATCCCTGGGTGGCGCAGCGGCTTAGCGCCTGCCTTCGGCCCAGGGCGCGATCGTGGAGACCCGGGATCGAGTCCCACGTCGGGCTCCCGGTGCATGGAGTCTGCTTCTCCCTCTGCCTGTGTCTCTGCCTCTCTCTCTCTCTCTCTCTCACTGTGTGCCTATCATAAATTAAAAAAATTAAAAAAATTAAAAAAAAATTTACACTTATAAAATATATAATGGTGCATATCAATAGTACAAAAAGACTTGATGTACCTTTTTGTTACTGAAGATAGAGATATATTCCAAGCTGGCCAAATCTTTGGTTCGTGGCTATTTAGAAATAGAATTTTTAGAAATTCAGTTAAAATGAGAACTAGAAAAATAGAGCCTATTTTTTTTTTAAGATTTTGATACTAAAGAGGGTCAAAGAAGGATAAATAATAACATGGTAGAAAATAAAAATAAATGATTAATGCTTTAGATCATTTAAAGAACCCCAATTTCTACTGTGTAGTCTTCTCCGATCTACAGGAATACTCAACACATAATGAAAAGTGTGTTTGGAAAGTGTGTTCCATTTACACAAAGTGTACCCTGAATCTTTCTATTCACTTAGTGCCATCACCCAATTTTTTAAAAAAGATTTATTTATTTATTTATGATAGACATAGGGGGAGAGAGAGAGAGGCAGAGACATAGGAGGAGGGAGAAGCAGGCTCCATGCCGGGAGCCCGACGTGGGACTTGATCCCGGGACTCCAGGATCACGCCCTGGGCCAAAGGCAGGCGCCAAACCACTGAGCCACCCAGGGATCCCCTCATCACCCAAATTTTGATACAGATTTTTAAATTTTACTTTTCATCACCAATGAATATTTCTTTGAACTCTTAGAATGCATTTAATTTTACATGTTGACTCTTACAGTCTATGGGAATTTGTTTCCCTTAAAATGAATATAACTGCAAACAAAGAAGACAGGTATTTTTTTGCCAAGACATTTTTCCTATACTGAGTGATTCTTTGATGGAGAAGCTTACTATGACACACCAAATGTGCATGGGGAAGACTGTAAAAGTTGGTCAGGTGAGGCAAAGAATGAGGATGAGAAATTTAGTTATCAGGGGTTTAGTTCGGTCATTAGAAAAATGCCTCTTCCTCCCAGACTGGTTTATCCTGCTCAGTGAATACTGTTTTCTTCCAACATCTCTTTTTCCAATAGCCATTTAAAATAATAGATAATTTTTTTAAAAATAAGAAATTTACAGTAAATGAAATCCTGTCATCACATGGAGTGGGGGAAGGTGTTGATATTTTCCTGCATATAGGATATGCTTGTTGAATATGGCACCAAACATACTTCCTGCAGAGAACCACTCTTAGCAGCAATTAGGGCAAATGTCTTACTTAAATGGAAAATCTCATTACCATTCTTCTGCTACCTTAACAGAAGGAAAGCTTTTTCCAATGTTATTAATCACACCAGAGGAAGGCTATAAACTTCCTTTTAAACTGTGGTCTATGGCCAGTTGCCATAGTCCTCCTAAGAAAAGTCAGTATTGGTCATATTGGCCTTTGCCCTATTTGAATTCATGCAACTTCAGAATAAAATCCAGCTTTCCAATTCCTTTCTCAAATTGCTTCTCAAGAAAGTATGAAACCAAAAAACAATGTAAAATACATCTTTGATTTGCCTGAAAAATGACAACTAGAGTATTGAATAAGTTCCTTTTATTTGCCGCTATATTAATATTCAATGTTAATATTATACCAACTAGAATAGCTAGTTAAAAAACAGAATGTTTCCTAAAAACAAAGACCTTTTAAAAATCTCATTAGTGATTTTGTCAATTGTAACACTTATATTTGATAAGGGTGCAGTGAAATAGACATTCATATATACTGCTGGAGGTGACATAAACTGCTACCACCTTTCAGAAAAGGCAATTTGACAATACAATATACATTGAAAACCTTAAAACTTTTTTAGTTAAAAATTTGACCTTTTGATTAAAAATTTTTTGACTTTTAGAAATTTAGTGTAGTGAAATATATAAGACATTTATTTTTTAATATAGTTTTTTTTTAAAAAATTTTATTTATTTATTCATGAGACACAGGCAGAGGGAGAAGCAGGCTCCCTGTGGGGAGCCTGATGTGGGACTCAATCCCAGAACCCCAGAATCCCCAGCTGAGCCAAAGGCATATGTTCAACCACTGAGCCACCCAGGCGTCCCATATAGACAAACGTTTGTATACAAGGGTGTTCATCACAGCATTATTTGGAACACAGAAAAACTGGAAACAACATAAATATACTATAGTTGGGAATTGGTTACTAAAGTGACAGGCTATTCATATAACAGATTACCTTATATCCATCAAAAATATCCCATTTGAAATAAAGATATACAAGCAAAGGGGAAAAAAATGTTAAGTTGTTATCTCCCAGTGATTGGTTTCCAGCTGACTTCTCCTCCCTGAACCCCCAGCTTCACTGATAAATAACTGACAAATAACATTGTGAAAGTATAAGGTGTAGGACATCTTGACTTGATACTTTTATAAAATGCAAAATGATTACCACTATCAGATTAGCTACCACTCCATCCCACCACAAATGTATCATTTATTTCTTCATTGTGATGAGAACACTTAAGATCTTCTCTCAGCAATTTTTACTCCCTTCCGTATTTCCCCAATTTCCTTCGGATACGGGTTTGACTTTTTAAAGAGGACCTTAAAATTCATTTGCTAGTAGTAGCAGGGAGTTTCTTTTTTTAGTACAGTACAAATGAAATTGAATGCCCTCTTTTACAGTGGTTGTGACTTCCAAATATTTGCAACTCTTTTCACCTCCCATATATAGTAAAATATGGAAAGAGCCAAAACAAATGTGTCATTTAAAGCTTCTCTTTCTTTCCAAATGAAAAAACAAAACAAAACCAAATAAGACTACCCTAGCCTCAACTTATTAGGCCTATGTGTGTCATTTCATTATAACTAGTTCTTTTGAGGTTTATCTGTATTTGACCTGCCTCTTCACAGTGCGGGTAGGATTGCATCTTCCATCCTTATATTCCATGCACCTTCTCCCTTCATTTCCCCTGTCCTGTTCTTTCTGTGTATTGGAGAGCGTGCACAATGCTCTGCTCTTCAGGGTCTTCATTATTCAGAAGGTGGCATATAAACGTCACACAACTCAAGCTTTATTTATATTCGTAAGGTCATAGGTCAAAAAGTTTTTGCAACGATTTACAAACAGCATCACGCGGTTCGAGGGTACTCTGCAACCCTACCCTACCCGACCCTCCAGGAGCTCTCGGCCTCGGGCAGCCGCCTCGGTACCAACCGCAGGAACTAATACGGCCCGCGCACGCATCTCCGGGGAGCAAGGGCGCAATCAGCAGCCACACTCCCCAGCAATTTCCAAAGAGGAGGGCGAGGAGGGGCCGCAGGTGTGAGCTGCCAAGCCCACGCAGGCGACCCTCCACATGGACGGACCCACCAAATTAAAGAACACCCTCAAGCCGGGGTTAAAAGCACTCGGTCCTGATGCAAATTCAATCGGGGCACGCTCCCCGGGCCACCGCGACAGTTCCCGAGGGCATGCGTTGTGGGCTCTCCGTCTCTCCAAGCCCCTCCGCCGTCACCTCCTTCCGTGGCCCTCGGCTTTCCCCACTTCCTGGGTCCTCTGCGCAGCTCTGGCGCTGCAGGCACTGCCGGCCCGTGCATCCCGTGCATCCCGTGCATCCCGAGCAGCCCGTGCATCCCGTGCAGCCCGAGCAGCCCGTGCACGAAGTCCACGCTCCGCAGGCCGACCTCTCCTGGGCGCCAACGAGAGCATCTCCGCTCGGGTCCCTCGGAGCGTAAAACTCCCGTCGGTGCTGTCGACTCCGCTCCAAAGCGCTCCCCCGCGCTGCGCAGCCGCAGAGAACCTCTACATGACAAAGTTCGGCGGCGCTCGGGGCGCAGGCTCCGAGCCGCTCCGCGCTAGGACGCTGATGTCTCTGCGGACCGCACGGCCGGGAGACGCCAGGCGGGCGGGTGGGCAGGAGCCGCGAGCCCCGACTGAGCAAACTCCGCGGCGCAAGCGCGGGGGGCTCTCGGCGCCTGCGCACCGAGCCGGGAGCCGGGAGCCGGGAGCCGGGAGCGGGGAGCGGGGAGCGGGGCGGGGCGGGGAGCAGACAGACGGGAGCGTCCGGGCCCCGCGCTCCCCCCGCCGCGCTCCCCGGGCCCGCAAGCCCCGCCCCCTCCAGCTGCTCGCCGGCCCAAACACCCGGGTGCACCGCCGGCGCTCCCCGTCCATTGGCCCTCAGCCCTTTCCGTTTCCGCCCAGCCCTCCAGCGTCCGCCAATCGGCTCGGGCGCCTGGGCGAGGGGCCACCTCCGAGGCCGACGCTTCGGCTCCCCGGGCCTCCCCCGGCTGCTGCCTCCGCTGCTGCTGCCTCCTCCTTCCCCACCTCCTCCGTCAGGCAGGCGTCTGCGGGGGCCCGAGGGGCGGCGGCGGCGGCGGCGGCGACATGGAGCCGGAGGCCGGCGGCCGAGGCGGTGCTCGCAGGCCTGGGGCTGGGCCCCCGAGCACCCCGCCGCCTCGGGAGCAGGAGCGGAAGCTGGAGCAGGAGAAGCTCTCCGGGGTGGTGAAGAGCGTCCACCGGCGGCTCCGCAAGAAGTACCGGGAAGGTAAACAGCGAGCTCGAGCGAGGGGGGAGGGGAGGCGTCGTCGCCCCCAGCCCCCTGTCACCTCTCCCCTCCCCCAAGGGGCCACCATTACAACCTGAAGGAGCTGCACGTCAGCCCCTGCCAGTGCCGCTCCTCCGGGCCCGGACGCCCCCTCCTCGGTCCAGCCCTCGGTCGGCGTCGGGCGCGCTCCGCCCGCCCCCTGGTCGCGGAGGGCCCTCCCGGAGAGTTCCGGGGCCGCCGAGGGACGGAGTCCCCGCCCCTCCCGGTCAGTCCCCTGGGCCCCGTCGGGGGGCCGGGCGTGTTGTCACCACACACACACACACACACACACACACACACACGCTCGCTCACACACTCACACGCGCGCGCGCGCACACGCGCCCTCCCCGCAGAGGCGGGGGCCGCCGGTCGCCGGGGAGGCGAAGGTAAACGGCGGAGGCAGGTAGAACCCGTTGGGGAGCGCCAGATGCGGAGGAAGCCTGAGTTGCCGCTCGCCGCCTCGCGCTCGACCAGCCCGAGTGACGTGCCGCCCCCGACTGAGCCCTCGGAGGCCGGGCTGCGGAGTCGGCGGGCCGCCGCGCCGACCGGACTGCACCTCGCTAAAGGGGGAGGGGCGCCGCCGCCCGCCCCGCCTCCAGCCGGACCTCCGCGCGCGCCTCGCCGGGGCAGAGCTGGGGGGCAGGCTCTCGAAATCCCCCTGATAGCTCCGAGTGGGCGGCTCCTCCGGAGGACGCAGATGCCGACGCCGGGAACCTTCTCCTGTGGAAGATCTTAAGTAGCCTCTGCGGCTGCCGCCCCGGGAGCGTTGCTAGTTGGATCTGCGGTTATCCGTGGTGTTTTTAAATACCAGGCTTCTCGACGGAGCTGTTGTAGAAGACTGCACTGACCACATGAAAATGACCAGTTTTTTGTTTTGTTTTTGCTGTTGTTGTTGTTGTTGTTGTTGTTTTTCCCCACACGCTCGGGAGAGATTTCTTCCGTGCATCAAAACGGGGGGGAGGGGGGGGCGGGCGGCGGGGGAGGTCACCTCCCGCTTGCTCTCACTTTAATCGCACACCGAAAAGACGGCAGCCTTCTAGTGTTAGCTTTATACCTCGTTAAATTCGGGGTTAGAAGCAAAATTGTGACAGCGCCGTGCAACTGCATGTTACTTTCGCTTTACACGACACTTTTTCAATTATTCTAGAAGATTAAAAAGAAGCGTCTTTTGTTCCCGTGAGTGCGGCTGATGTGTTTCATTTTTTCGAACTTGAATTCAAAGTTTCCCTCCCTTGGCAACTCCAGCTTAGCTTTCGGATCTACGTAGCTGCTTAAATAGTCCTCCTCAAACGTGGCCTGTCGTTATTGTTTAGTAGGTAACAATAGAGACTTGTGAGGCGTAGGTACGATGTTAGAATTTGTTTTTTTTAAAAAGAATGCTCTAACCCCCCCCCACACACACACAATTTATTCAATAAAATGAGTAGTTGTCATGGCAACCATTGCATCATTCCTGATATTCAGAGAATACGCTTACATAATGGCATTCACTGTAGATTGGAGGAATCCACTGGAGAAATGAAGGAATAAATGGACACGATTTCCTTAAGTTTATCATGTTGTTTTGTACGACTCTAAAAGCAAGTATGTCTTTTTAAAGAAAAAGAAACTGACTAGCCCATATTTCCATTTTTACCTTCTTATAACAATATCATTATTGATTCAGAAATGAATAAGTTGCACCTAAACCAACCGCTAATAATGTGTCATCATGTCTTCGAATGCTGTTTATACTTGATTAGTTCCCACATGTTGAAACAGGTCTTTAAACTTGAATATTAACCAAGGCAACTTTTGTTTATAATGAGAATGGGTAGTTGGAAGTTACCAGAGCTAGAATAGATATATGTGGTTCATAAATGATCCAGTGTGCTTCTGGGAAGGTGAAGTCCCAGCAGTCTGTAACCATTTGAGTGAGACTGTTCTTTAGGCATTTTAATGCCCTGAATTCCATCAATGATCTAGATTTCTCTAGGCTTTATTCCACTGATACACAAAGCCCCTTCAGTGAACCAGCAAAGTAAGAGATCCAAAGAGTATGCCCTTCCTACTTTTATTTCTGACATGTATGGGAAATCTTAGGTGTGACTGGGTACAAATCTGTGAAAAGGCCAACTGTAGAAAAGTCTAACTATGCACATAATCCCAAGGAAATAATTTTTCCTCAAAGGAAAAAGTGTTTTCCTTTGAAGTTTTAGTATTGTTATAATACTGGTGGTCCACAATCTACAAACATATAATTTATAAGTTCATTTGCAAGTCACCTGTGGTTATAAAATAATAATATACATGGTGCTTAGGTGCTAGATCAGGTTACAGAAGCCTGTTTGGTCAGTAATTGTAATACCAACAATGATGGAAACTACACACCTTTTGTAACAATATTCCTACCAGAAAATGCGGTGAGAATTCCAGTTTAGAATCTTGGAATGTTAGATTAGAAGGAACTGTATAGCATTTATCACTCACCTGGGGTGCCATTTAAAAAATTCCTGTCTTCCACCTCGGATGCAAGTTTCAGAATCCTTTTCACTGGAGCCTGGAAATTTATCAGCCAGTTTTGGAATGGTGATTTTTTTCTTTTTAAGATTAATTTATTTATCCAGGGAGAGAGAGAGGCAGAGACACAGGCAGAGGGAGAAGCAGGCTCCATGCAGGCAGCCTGAGGTAGGACTCGATCCTGGGTCTCCGGGATCACACCCCCGGCTGCAGGCGGCGCTAAACCGCTGCGGCCACCGGGGCTGCCCTGCAATGGTGATTTAAACTAGTTCCTTCCTTTTACACATCAGTGTGTCAAATCTCAAAAATATTAAAACAAGTCGCTTGAAACTTGGATAGTTGATCATTAGCGGTGTACATACTTTACGGGAATAATAGTTTTTTCTTCCCCAGTTGCACACCTAATGGTGACTCCACATGTTGGTAGAATAGGAGGGAAAATGGGAGGCAGGAAGTAGCTCTAGAATGTGTGTTAGGTAAAAAGATGTAAATTGGTAAAACTGGAGGAATCCGTTGAGAGGTAGGATTAGCTGAGTAGAGACTACATGAGGTATGGGTTTTTTTTTGGGAGAGATGGCAGGAAAAGAAGGAAGTTGAGGTAGAATGAAGAAGGAGGTAAAACATTCACCAGATCGTAAGGACAGGACTGAGCACTGGATAACCAGTATGGGGTCGATAATGTAGTTCTCCCTTATATCTGTACTGGAATTGAAAATGAAGCAGGAATAACAATGAAAGTGAGATTTTCCTACTGTGGTAGAAAAAGATTTCTTTCCATTCTTCCCAATTCATTTGTCCCAACTAAGCTTGTTGACAGGGATTAGAAGGCTTGGGTTTGGGGCGGGGCGGGGGGTAGATAGGATGATAAAGACTGCAGGTGGATTTAGTGCACTCTTATTACTTTTTTCCCCTCTCTGCTCCCATTTACTGCCTGTCCTCTGTCACCACTTAGACAATTTGTGTAAAGTGAGAATTGGAGATATGATGATCAGTGTTCTAAGCTGTGCTGATATCTTAAATAGTTACCAAGAGGAAATGGTAGGGAAATGTCTGGCAGTGGTGAGAAGAGGTGTTTGTGGTGTCAGCATTTGTAGCTAAGGAACTGTCTTTTAGATTGAGTTTCTATAAATGGAAACAAGCTTGCAGATATAGGTGTCTTTTGTCTTTGCTATACAGAATTTTAAAAATAACCCCTCCATGTAAGCCAGAAATATTTTAAATGTATCATGAGTTGTAGACAGCTTTTTAATGAGAAACAGCTAGTTTTGTGTTCCAAACAGGGACTTCATTGTTTAGTCATATCTGCCTGATGAGTACATATCTAATTGAGAACTGAAGTAGAGCCATGTGTATTTTCAGTTGTCTTTGTTTTTTTCCCATAACCCTAGTCACATAATCCTGTTCCTATAGTGATTGTTATTATGCTTGGCATCTCTTTTTCCAAACATATTCATGTAAAAATACCGAGAAAATGTAAAGGCTGCAGTTGTTAGAAATAAAAGTGTGATTTCTTTCCATTTAGTTTTGATTTTTTTAACCCATCTGCAAATGTCTTTAGCAAATTTTATTAGTTTATTCACTCTGAATTTACTTATTCTATATGCCAAAACAAGTTTAAAACAGTTTGTCATGCAAACCCATGCAACTTATAAGTGAATCAGAAAAAAGTAAAAATACATAATAACCTGTTAACAGTGATAGTCTCAAGGTTATGGTATTATGGGTGATTTTTATTATAGTTTCCTATATTAAAATCAATGTTAGTTGTAGCAATGATGATATTATAAAAGTAATTAAGACACATTACTGATACTGAAGCAGGAAAGAACACAGGATTGGTTGGTTCTGTAGACTAAGTCCAGAAAAAATTGTGTTTTGAAGATAAATAGTTGTGAGCAGCATAATAAAAGGCAACAACTGAGTAGTCTAGTTGAGATGTTTAATTCTTATTGATTACTCAAATTCTTTATAGTTTGAGACAAAGGGTGAGCTAGAATAACAGTTTAGGATAGGCTGAAAAATACATTTGTGATTGTTCTTTAACACCTCAAACAAGAGAATTGGCAGGGAGGGAAAAACTCTTGAATTAGAAATAATTTTAAACTAACAACAAAAGGTCTAAAAATGGAAGAATGAATATAATGTTTGTGTTTTTCCTGAAACAAAGTCTTGAAATTGTTTTTAAAACTAGGATAACAGGGATCCCTGGGTGGCGCAGCGGTTTGGCGCCTGCCTTTGGCCCAGGGCGCGATCCTGGAGACCCGGGATCGAATCCCACGTCGGGCTCCCGGTGCATGGAGCCTGCTTCTCCCTCTGCCTGTGTCTCTGCACCTCTCTCTCTCTGTGACTATCATAAATAAATAAAAATTAAAAAAAAAAAACTAGGATAACAGACTTTTTCATGGAGATTTCCTACTTTTTCTCCTTCTGTGTTAAGTCACGCTCATTCTAATATAGAATCAGAAAGTGTTTCTTTGTGATAGAATCTTTGTTCAGTCAGCAAAGTAAGTAAAGTGAAGACTGTTCATGGAAAGGCTTGTTAACTTTGCACAAGGAGAGTTGAAATTGCCATTCAAGTAGGTAGAAAAAATGAAGAGTTTAATAATTAGCAACACAAAAAGAGAACATTGACTACTAAGCAGTCATTTCAGTGAGAGTTTATGTTTGATTTTTTTTATTTTTAGCTATCTTTGTAGTAAGGTATCTTTTTAGGGTTTTGTTTTGTTTTTACATTTCAAAAGGTACACTGAAAATTATGTAGTTCCTTTTGATTGTTTTGTGGGGGGAAGAAACAATAACAAATGCAGTGAATCTTAGCCTTGATTCCACATTAGTATCATCTGTGGAACTTCTTACCTCAAATAATACAGATGTCTATATAGGTTTATGATGGGCAGAGGAGTTAAAGAACTCTGAGCTAAATAAAGTACTATAGGTTAGAGTAGGAAGGAACCTGGAAGAAAGGAGATCCAACTAGAAGACTCTTCTACTGATCTGATGTAGAGGTAATAATAGCATAAATAACAACAGTGATCATGAAAATAGAGAAAGATGTATCAAAGTTTTGAAGGTGAGAGTGTGTTGTTTCAGTGAGTAAAGGGGAAGAGTCAGAGATGGTGTCAAGGTTTTCTGTCTGGGAAAAAATAAAAGTGCCCATTTTTTATCCGTTTTGGAAATGTGTGTATGTTGGGATGGGGGCAAGGAGAACAGAGTAAACAGGTTGGATTGTCTTAGAGATAGTGTAATGGTTTCGTTTGGAATACATCCTTTGGAAGTGTCGGATTGGAAGCCCTGTCTATGGAAGTTGAAGTTCCAGGATGAATGAACTGCCCAATGAAGGAATGAGTTATACATTGTAACTGAGTACAGATCCTTGGAAGACACCAGTTGTGTCCAATTTTGCATAAGTGCTCCTCTTTCTACCTTATGCTCCTACACAGTTGTGCTAGCCTTTATTATATTTGTCACTAACCAGTTCATTTACCAGTCTTTCCCACTAAATATAGTTCTTTGAGTAGGACACACTGCTTTTTGTTTTTGTATCCCAAGTATATAGGACCATGCCGTGTAAATAAAGACACACACGAAAAGAAAGAAGCTAACACAGATACTTCCAGATAGTTGAGTTTAATCTTTTTATATTCATTCATATTCTTAAACTGTAAATTTTGGATACAATTTTTTGTAAAGCATTTATGGTCACCTCTTCTTAAATTTAGTAGATTAATTTTATTCTTTTAAAAGTTGTTCAAATTATTTATATAAACATCATACTGTTTTTCTATAAGTAAAACTGTAAATAGTGGAGAATATAGATATTGTAAAATGCCTTGTCCTTAACATTTAATACATGTTGGATTAACTTGCCTTATTTTACTGTATACCGTGAATTCATTTCTTTCTTTCTTATCTGCTACTCTTTCCCTACCATTTGTTCCTATATACCAGTATTAGACAATGATTAAAAAATAATAATAAAGTTTTGTCCATAGAAAGATGAGAACTAATAAGGATATTGTATTGTGTGTCTGTGTGTGTTGGTATTAGAAGATCATAATATTGTGTGTGTATTTACTTATATTTATATCCTTTAACTTTGCAGATAAAAATTTTACAGCTTCAATATCAATCTCCTGAATTTTGGGGGTGAAATTTGTACTAGTTGCAAAGCCAAACATCTGAGAACCACTGATATAAACTGTACTAATTTATTGTGCTTTAAGTGTAGGTATATTGATGCCCGTTGTAAGGGTTATTTTAGAATACATGGCTAGTCACCATGCCTTTAGAGGGGCATCTGAGTATCCCATTTTCTCATTTATACAGAAATTGCTCTGTTGGATATCCCACAAAAATGAATTCTCAGAAGGTTGTTCATAAGTCCTTTGTTTATACTGAGTGATCTCTCTGATTGTACACATATCAGTAAAGTTGTTTCATAAGGAATTAACAGTTGTTGACACTGTTGATTCTTCCTTTTCTTAATTCTTTCCATCTCATGTATAGGATATATTCAAAGAGTTTCACATTTTGAATTAACTATTTTTATCATAAATATGTTTATAAAAAGAGAGTGCTACAAACACAAGATTACTATGGGCTAAATTTTGTTTGTAAGTGCTGAATTTCATCCATGCAGCTTTTTGTTTTTTAATTAAATTTGACTCTTCAGGTTGCCCCAAGCCTCACTGATGTGTAAATTATTTCAATAGGCATTTGAGTTTACAATCATACAGTAGACCTGTGGTTTTGAGTCATTGTTGCACAGTGGCTTCATCTGGGGAGCATTAAAATAAATAACCAGTTCCCACTTTTGATCAGTTAAATGAAACTTCTGGGTAATTCCAGTGTGCAGCCAGAGTTGAAACCATTGCCAGAAATCTAACAATTAATGCAGTTGCAGAGACTAAATAACTGCATTTGACTGACAAAAGACCATTTGTTTGTGGCAAGTAGAGTCAGTGTACTTTGCTCTGATGCAAAGCTTTGTTCATATCTGTGAAAGTTCATAAATTAAAAACTTGTAAAGAGAGGCAGGGTAGTATGGAGGGTAGAAGCATGGACTTTGGCACTTGACTGCTAGGTTTGATGTGTACCCTTGAGAAGTTTACTTAATCTCTCTGTACTTCAGTTTCCTTATCCATTCAGTAAAATATCTGCCTCCTCGGGTTGGTATTAAAATTAAAGGTGAAAAATAAATAAATAAAATTAAAGGTGTTAATATTTGTGAAGTATTTAAAATAGTATTTGCAACATAGGAAGCATTAAACTTGTTAAATACATGGTTTGAGAAATAATAGAGGTATCATTAGCTAAATTACCTGGGTGTATTTAAAGGCAATGATGTTGAAGATTGGTTCCTAGAATTTCTACCTAGACTGCTCTGTAGTTTCTGTCTTCTTCAGTATTGGAATGGCTGTAACAGTTTTTTGTCCCCCCCGCCCCACCTTTGCTTCTTGTATTTCTGTTTTTATAAGAAAGGTCTGACCTTAGTACATTGCAATATTGTTGTTTTTCCCCTCTTCAGGGAAATCTCTATTCATGGCATGTTGGATCTAAGATGCAGGTTTTCAGGTGTTCCTGTGTTTGAATCTCAGGAGCTGCTTTGACTCCATACACCTTGGATGTTTTTATTTTCCCCTTTAGGTGTGTCACTATATTGAGTGCTCAGGAATTCTGAGAAGGCTGGTTTAACCATATTTGTGAGACAGTCTGGTCTTGAACACCTTGTTTTAATGCCATAAAATGGCTGTTGAACTTGTTTCCACTTGGTCATGGGTTTATCTCTTTACCTCATATTAGAGGAAATGATCTTTAAAGGTTCTTGGAATGTGAATTTGGTAACCTGGTCATCTATAGTAATGTATCTTACTGCCCATATTTGGTAATATTCCTAAGTAAAAATTAAATTTTTAGTTCTGAATTTCTACCAGTTCAGGATTTGTTTGTGATACTCAAAGCAAATTGGTTTTTATTAGAGAAGTTGATGACCCTCAAATTTAATGAAATACAGTTTTTTAAAATTTTGTAACTTTTATTGTACTCATGGCACATAATTTTTTAAGTGAAATTTATTGAGGTACAATTTATGTACAATAAACTGAACCTATTTAAAGTGTATAATTCAGTGGGTTTTGACAAATGTATACACCCATGAAGCATTACTACATTCAAGGTACAGAACATTTCTCTTGTTTCCCAAATTTTCTCAAGGTCCTTTGTAGTCAGGTGTGTGTGTGTGTGTGTGTGTGTGTGTGTGTGTCTCTCTCTCTCCCTCTCTTCATGTCCACTGAGCTCTTCTCACTCTAAGTTTGTCTTCTTTTTTTAGAGTTTTGTGTATATGGAATCATGTGATTTCTTTTGTATTATACCATGTAAGAACCAAATAGTTCAGGGTTAATCTTTGGTATTATGGCTCACAGGAGTAAACCACTAAGAATAATGACCTACTATTCTTACCTTAAATTAGCCTCCGATTTACATTTAACAAAATTTCTTATCTTCTATGCTTTATTTCTTTTTAGAGTGAAAGAGAAAATATTATTATTTCTTTCTTTATTTTTTAAAGATTTTATTTATTTATTCATGAGAGACATGGGGTGGAGGGGGAAGAGAGAGAGAGAGAGAGAGGCAGAGAGAGAAGCAGGCTCCATGCAGGGAGCCTGATGTGGGACTCGATCCTGAGGCCTCAGGATCACACCCTGGGCCAAAGGCAGGCACTAAACCACTGGGCCACCGGGGCTGCCCCTATTATTTCTGACATACTTGTAAACATCAAATGGTCCTGGCATGTAAAAGTGCATGCACTTTAGCATCATCTATCTTTTTTTCCCCCACATAAAGTAGCTCACCTATTTAGTATTGTTACCAATAATTTATCCTTAAGTCTATAGCTTTTCCTAAAAGATAGAAGTACTATTGGGTTTTTTTCTCTTTCAGTAGAAAATGCCATTTGAATTTTGTTTTGTTTTTTTCAAATTTTTACTTAGGTATATGTACTGTTATCAAAGAACTTAATGGATATGACTGCACTTCCAGTTGCAAGTTTTTCTTTTGACAGTAACAAAGTAAAATACATACATCAGTATAAAATAGCAGAAACTTTCCAGAAAATTAACATTGGATCTATTGTTTTTCTAAGCTTCTAGTATAATTTTGAGAACACTATTTTGAAGTATTCAAATTTTACTTCTTTTTCATCACTATTATCCATTGATAGTTGTCAACTATAATTTGAATTTTACTCTGGCACCTAATTTAATTTGTAATTTTGATGTTCCTGGTCTTTTTTGAGCATGGCAAAAATTTAAACACTTTCTCCCCCATTAATGGGGCATCATGACTAATTCCTATAGCTTATACAAGTTATAAATCAAAATAGTCTTTGCCTTTCAACTTATATTTTCTAATGGGAAAATTACCATTATATGGTAATAAAATGACAATATATATAATAGTGACATCATAATATGACAATATATATAAATAAGTGACAATGTAAGGATTGCAGATGCATATAGTAGGGAATTAGAAGATTATCAAGTAAGAAGTAGATAAATTCTTTTGAATATGTGAATTCAGTTTTAGCTTGAAGGAAAGAAATTTGCTTATAAGAAATGGCAGGAGAGAGGTTAATTCAAAAAGGAAGAATAGTATCAACTTCATGGATTCCATATCAACTTCCACTTGAGTGTAGACCTGTTCTTGAGGTTATTTAGTAAAAGCAAAAATGAATAACTCCTTAACTCCATTATACTTGGTTGTTACAAAGACAATTGTACTCAAAGTAATATCTTAAACTAATCACAAAATTATTAAAAATGGAACTTTTTTTCTTACATCCTCATGACTTTATAACTGGAAATTTGTATCTTTTGACCCCCTTCACCCATTTCTCCCATACCCCACCCCATACTTCTAGCAACCATGAATCTGCTTTCTGTATCTATGAGCTTGTGTTTGGGTTTTGGTTTTGGTTTTAGATTCCATGGAATTGTCTTTTGAATTAATGAATTAATGCACTATTAATTTTTTCTTAGTTGTTACTGTATTTTCATAGGAAGTAGTAGTTCTTTTTTTTATGATTTTATTTTATTTATTTATTCATGAGAGACACAGAGAGGCAGAGACATAGGCAGAGGAAGAAGCAGGCTCCCCACAGGGAGCCTGATGCAGGACTCAATCCATGGACCCCAGGGTCACGCCCATATTTTTTTTTTCTTTTAGTTGTAATATATAATATTTGTGGAGGTGAATTTAGTCAATAATTATGATGTTGTCTTGATATTAGGACCAATCTTTAAAATAACTTGGTTCATTGATTTCTGTTACTGAACTTGGTTTGACAATGTAAATTGGTATCAGTTGTGTTTTAAATTATTAATTAGTTTTTAATTAGTGTTTTAAAAATTTAAATATAAGATGCATATAATAAATAGAGAGCATGTTAATGTGAACTTTGTTCTAGAATCTTAAATGGCAAATTGATGACTTTATCTTTTAGGCTAAGCAGAGCTTTAAGTTCCTCTTTAAAACTGTATTTGAACAAATGATTGCTTATTTCTTCTCTATATTATTTTAGTTTGATCATGAAATGTTCATTAACTATTAATTTGAAGTTAGGCTAGAGGGCATATATATTTTCAACTGTGCTTTTTAAAAGTAATTTTTTAATTCTCTGTTTTTGGGCAAAATGAAATGTATATATTTATTGGAGACTGACCTTTCCTTCTCTCTCTTCCTCCTCTTTGTTTCTTTCTCTCTTTTTTTAAAGATACAATCATGCTTTTAGAGGCTGTCTGTAAGAAGTAAGAAAATAGATATAAATCACAATGATTTTGAGTCCTTGTAAAATCATTATAGGAATAATTACTAATTTATTGAGAGCTCTGATTGATTGAGCTTGAATACTTAAGGATTTCTGGTTCTGTTGACTTAGATCTTTGATGTGGACCTCAGGAAGTTCTTAGTTCCTGATTTGCTGTTTGGTAATGAAAAAGTATTATTTTAAATAAGACAATCTTTTAAATGTTAGTTGACTTGATTACTAAATGATAAGTAAAATTATTAGAATCAAGGTTTTTTTTTAAGATTTTATTTATTTATGCACGAGAGACAATAGAGAGAGGCAGAGACACAGGCAGAGGGAGAAGCAGACTCCATGCAGGGAGCCTGACACGGGACTCGATCCTGGGTCTCCAGGATCCCACCCTGGGCTGAAGGCAGGCGCCAACCGCTGAGCCACCGGGGCTGTCCTAGAATCAAGTTTTAGCATTTTTTGTGTATGCATTTTGACCAAGTTAGCAGAAGTTTTTGGTTATATATATACACTGGGCACTGGTCAACCTTAACTGGTTTTGGCATTTAGAACCAAATCATAAAAATTATTTTGAAAATATTTTGCTTGGGACGCCTGGATGGCTCAGCAGTTGAGCACCTGCCCCTGGCTCAGGGCGTGATCCGCGGTCTCAGGATCGAGTCCCACATCAGGCTCCCTGCCTGGAGCCTGCTTCTCCCTCTGCCTACGTCTCTGCCTTTTTCTGTGTCTTTCATGAATAAATAAATAAAATCCCTTTAAAAAAGAAAATATTTTACTTATGTGATAAATACCATTATTTTGAATACTGTTAAAACAAATAACGTACTGTTATGGGGAAAAAAATCTGAATTTTCCCATTCTATTTTTGTTTAATAACTTTGTTTAAAAAATAATAAGCTTTCAAGAGTGTTATGAAAAGTGGAATTTTCTCATAACTGGAGGTTAACTATGTTTTTTGTTCAACTTTGTAACTACCATTTAACATAGGGTATTCTTAGCAGACAGGGTTTGATACATTCTTGTATATAATTTAAATGTTCTGGGTCCACGATGCCTTACATAGACATGGGGAACATAGCATGTTCATTAGAGCATCCACATTTTATTACATATCTTCTTCCCTTTCTTTGATTGCCTGTGCTAGCTCATTAACTTTGTTATTTTGGGTAGCATTTGACATAGAGTTTTTTTTTTTCCCCCGGCAAATCCATTGAAAGAATGAAAAATATATACAATCATATTGTTTAGTCCGATTATATATAAGTGTACTACACTTTACTAATCACACATCAATTTCAGTATCAGCATACTTGGAGAGAGTTTGGAGACTTAAATGTGAGTGAGGACATTAAGTTGGAAGTTTTCTTCAAACCATTTGAGTTGAATAGGCTTACGGACAAAATTTGAATCCTTCCTCAAAACTTCAGTGGAGCAGATAGTAAGCTTCAAATCTACAAGAAATTGATAGTATGCATAAAAAATTTTATTGAATGTGAAATACTAGAGGTCTTAAAAGCTGAAGGGCAGTAGGTTTCTGTGTATATGCAGTTGTCTTTGCATCTCATAGCTGATAAAATAATTATAGAATAGATTGAATTTCACAGAATACAGTGACATAGAGTTGTATTAGATGCTTTTGGTGCCCCACATAACTTAACCTTGGTCTTTGCTGCTGTGGACAGTGTGAGCTCAGAGGTATGCAGACCTAACAAAGTTGCACTTCAGATGAGTACTGCTTTCTTTCCTGCTCTCTGCCTTTCTTCAACACTGCTGGAGCCTGCTAGGGATGTTCCCCTTCCTTATTCATTGTCTAAGTGCAAACTAGAAGTACAGGTTCTCAACAGTTCTCAGCAACTCTCAGTTAATTGGGCTCATAGCTGATGCATAAAATGTCCCAGCCTCCTGTCTTTTAGGTACACAATTCCAGAGGCATTCATATGCTCTTGCTCATAGTGCTAAACTCAATAATGCACCTTTCTATTATCATTTTTTCCCCGCCTTGGCTCATTCTCCCCACTCCCCTACTTCTGTATCCTAAGATTCTTTCCCAGATAAACCACTTGTACCCAGGTCTTTGTCTTATGTTTTATCTTCTGTAGAATCTAAACTAAAAAGTCTTACGGAAAGGAAATCTGTTTAAATATGTTAAACATAGCTTTTACCAAATATATTTGACCATACAACTTTTTATTCGAGTGATTCTTATTACCAACAAAGTAGTAATTTTACATGTTTATTTATAATATGTATATTAATAGGACAGTGAAACTTGCATGTTTGAACAAAAGGCCTTTCAGAATTGAAGACATCCATCTTAATAAACGATAAATAAAGCATCTTTAAAATGATGCTATACCTTGATGAACCATTTGATATCAAGTCTGATGAATACGGTCACGAACAGTGTTAGGAACCATCATAGGTTTATTAATGTATTATTAATCAAATATTTTTTTAAAGACTTCTTGTAGTTCTATTTAGAGTTGTTAAATAACTACATCTGAAAGATGTTGCTAAAACTAAGGAGTTTTTGAGAATTTAGGAAATATGTTTGCCTGCTTGCTTTAGTGGACAGTTATTGCTAATCCACTGTATAATAGATTGAGAGCTCTATTATTACTTAATGAAAGTATTGTTTTGTAAATATATAAACCCCCCAAAGAGAACCCTTCATCCCTTTGGGTTTATAACTGGTATTCAGGTCAAGGTTGAGACTTTGATATATACTCATTTTAACAATATGTGTGAGGGCATGTATGTACCTTTATTATTGTTTCTTAATTTAGTCAAACTAAAGGGCTAGTCAACTCAGTCCTTGTTGGACTCTGTGCTTATAATAATAAAATTTTTCAAATTTTGAGTAAGTCTTGATATATTTGAACTTGTTATAATTCTTTTTCTGTGTTTAAAAAAAAAACAAACACCTCTTAAATACTAGAATCTTAATATCTTTACCTGGGGAGAGAATTTGAGTATAACTTTATCATCTTCAAATTTGGCTGTTTTATTTATGTCTTTAAGTTTATTCTGTCACGAAACAACTTGCCTACATTTGAACATGAGGCAAGAAAACCTAAATCTTATGTCTAAGGACTTTGAGTGAAGCTACCTTGATAATTTTTGTTTATCCTCTTACCCTTAAAATTATGTTAATGTCATTTATTTGACTGTAGCATTCTTATTCCATTCTTTATGAGAACTCATATTGCTGTTTCAGATTTCATATTAAAAATGGTGACTGATTTAATGTTTTTAAAAGGTGGTGGCCAGATAATATAGTCAGCTTTCAGCTTTTATTCGGAACATTTTATAAAGTCTTAAAACTTTGGAGAGGCTTCCAAAGTAATTTCTCTAGCAACATTTTTACCCTAGGATTACAATTTTTTAAAGTACAGTATATCAGGAGCACATCAGAGTGAGTAAATATATTTAAATTGCTTGCTAATTTATGTTTCCATCTCACCTATCAACCCCTTTTTAATATAGGAAACTGTTAAGTATGTAGAGATCCAAGAAAATAACAGGCAAGAAGCAGGCTTAAGTAACTTTACTCTGTGCTTCAAGGTCACATTGCCCTAGGGTAGCAAGATAATTAATGCTTTCAATCATTATGCCCAGCCATAATGGTCCCCTACCTGTGTGTTTTTGGTTGATAAACTGATAACTCATATCTATTTATGCTTATTAGTTTCATTCAGCTTCACAAATCCATCTGTTTAAAATGGTGAAATTTATTTATCAGATCGCTATAGTTAAAATAATCCATTTGCATGAAGAAGGTTTTAAAGTTACAAAATTTAAACCTCATGAAATTTGGTTTCATGATTTTGCTTTTCTCATTTTTAAGTAATTTCAGATTATGCAGAAAAAAACTTTTAAAAGCCTGAGATATTTTTAAGTGAAGTTAATTCATTTTTTTCCCTTGTTTTTAGTGGGAGATTTTGATAAGATCTGGCGAGAACATTGTGAGGATGAGGAAACACTTTGTGAATACGCTGTTGCAATGAAAAATTTGGCAGATAACCATTGGGCAAAAACTTGTGAGGGCGAAGGTCGTATTGAATGGTGTTGTAGGTGAGTATTTTTATGAACTAATATTTTTTATTTCTAATGTATTGTTTAGACTCTAATGTATTGTATTGTTACATCCAAGTAATGCTTTCTTTGTATTATTCACTGTACCAAAATAGAACTGTTTTAAAACAGATAATGTGTGTTAAATAACTCTTCCCCCTTGACTCACTTTCCCTAGGTTTATATTATTCATTCCTTTTTTTTAAAAAAAGATTTTTATTTATTTATTCATGAGAGACACACAGAGAAGCAGAGACACAGGCAGAGGGAGAAGCAGGCTCCATGCAGGGAGCCTGATGCGGGACTCCATCCTGGGACTCCAGGATCAGGCCCTGGGCCAAAGGCAGGTGCTAAACGCTGAGCCACTCAGGGATCCCCTATTCATTTCTTTTTAATTGAAATGTTTTTCTTTGGCCTAACTTTAAATTTTGTTTCGACTTTTTAAAAGTATTAAAATAAAAGTATAGCTTTAAATGCATTTCATATACTTAAACACCAATACATTTAAAATATGAGTATTTATTTTTTATTTATTTTTATTTTTAAAAAGATTTTATTTACTTATTTGTGAGACATAGAGAAAGAGGCAGAGACATAGGCAGAGGGAGAAGCAGGCTTCTCTCTGGGAGTCCAATGCAGGACTCAGGATCACACTCGGAGCCGAAGGCTGATGCTCAACTGCTGAGCCACCCAGGTGTCCCTAAAATATGAATTTTTAACACTTGACTCTTCATAAATAAGTTATAGTATAGAAATTTGTTTTCATAATTATCCATATTTGGATTCAAATAAAAGTGAATACTTTATAATTTAAAATTTGAAAACATTAAAGGTGTTAAAATCCTGAATTTTGGATGTGTAATTCAGAGCATTCCATCACTTAAATTTACTTTGGATAATGTTTATTTTCTCATAGTATATTTCTAATATTTAAAATATCAGAAAATGAAATACTGCTGGTCAGTTCTCTCAAGGTTGTAAAATTAGAAGAATGGATATGTATATTGACTGAATTTAAAAATGAATTCCCAGGGGTGGTTGGGTGGCTCAGTCCCTTAGATTCTTGGTTTTGGCTCAGGTCATGATCTCAGGGTTGTGAGATAGGGCCCCGGGGGCTCTACCCTGGACATGGAACCTGCTTAGGATTCTCTCTCCTTTTCTCCCTCTGCCCTTTATCTCTCTTTTCTCTCTCTCTCTCTTTTTTCCTCTCTCTCTAAAAAGTAAATACATAAAATAATAATAATAATGAATTCCCAGAAAACAAAGTATTAGCTTTCTATGTGGACAATAAATTTATGATAACTTCTGGTTTACATTTCATTGCAGTTATTTTAATCTAAAATTTCTGTTTTAATCTCATTTAAAAGCTATGTGGTAATGCATATTTCGCTCATTCAACAAATAATCCAGGGGGAAGATTGTATTTAATTTAGTTATTTTACTTATTCATTTAATAAATAATTTTTAATGATTGTCTACTGTGTACTAGTCACATCATAGGCACTGGGAGTACCATAATCAGCTGAACAAAATCTTTGTTCTCTTATAGTTTATTACATGATAGAATTTAGAGGCAAGAAACAATACATAAATAACATGCTAAATCCAATAATAGTCGGTGCCATGAGATAAATGAAGCAAGCAAAAATAAAACTATTTTAAGTAGGGTAGACAGGGTAGGCCTCACTGAAGTGAGATGTGCAAAAAACATGAAAAAAGTGAAAGAACAAGCCTTACAAGTCCAAAGGTTTTGAGGTAGGACTATGCTGGCATGTTTCTGAAACAGTAAGGAGACCATTGTGGCTAGAGCAAAACGTGAGGGGAAGAAGAGTAGTAGAAAATAATGAACAGTGGGACGCCTGGGTTGCTCAGTGATTGAGCGTCTGCCTTTGGCTCAGGGCATAATCCTGGGATCCTGGGATCCTGGGATCCAGGTCCTGCATGAGGCTCCCCAAAGGGAGCCTGCTTCTCCCTCTGCCTGTGCCTCTGCCTCTCTCTCTATGTGTCTCATGAATAAATAAATAAAATCTTAAAAAAAAAAAAAAAAAGGATAATGAACGGCTAGATTGTGTAGGGTCTTGTAAACCATTGTAAAGACATTGGCTTTTATTTTGTGTGAATGAGTCATTGGATATTTTAAGAAGATTAGCAGGATTTTGTTAACTTTTTATAATGTGTCAAAAATTCTTAAGACTTAATTGCTGTAGGAAGGGGAGGGTGTAAGTAAAGAAACCAGTTAAGAAGCTAATGTAATAATTGATGTACAGAGTTATAGGGAAACAGTTTTCTTGGCGAGTGAGAAAGTGGATAGAACATTAGTATCATAAGATTAATGCTCAAAGTATAATGACTCCTGAGGAAAGAGGGAAATGATGGTGTGTGTATTGTGGTTATAATGATATGTAAGTACAGAGTTGAAAATATGAGTTGGTGGAGGGAGAGTGAAAAGGTGGTATTTATCACCCATGAATTGTGTACCCCAAGAATTGTGGAGCTGGAGAACAAGCCAGAATAGTAGGAAATATAATGCTTAAAATTAAAATGTTTGGTGTTTTTTGTTTGGTTCTGGAAAGGAAATGGTTGTATAAATCTGACTTATACAAAATGTACATTTTGTCTCTCAAGCTAAGAAACACAAAATGAGATCTACTACTGAACCAAATATTTGCCTTATACATGGAGTAATAATGTAATCCAGTCAGGAAATCAGCACCATCGCTATTTAAGACCATCATTCTTGGCTTTTAGCAGTATTGCTTTAAAATTAATATTCAGGGCAGCCCCAGTGGGGCAGTGGTTTGGCACCACCTGTAGCCCCGGGTGTGATCCTGGAGACCCAGGATCGAGTCCCAGGTCAGGCTCCCTGCATGGAGCCTGCTTCTCCCTCTGCCTGTGTCTCTACCTCTCTCTCTCTCTGTCTCTCATGAATAAATAAATAAAATCTTAAAAATAAATAAATAAATAAAATTAATATTCAAATACACCAAGCAAGCTCTCAGACTTTTTTTTCTTAAAAGGACTTTGATAGGTAGCATTCTCGTAGGAGCATTTGCTTGTACCTTCCTTGAATAATGAATCTACTTCACACTTCACTCTTCTTTCTTTTTTCTTAGATTTGTGGATTTTATCAATAGTTAACATATCTACATGCATTTTGAAAGAGGTCATTTTTAGGTCAAACTGCTGAAAAGGAACATTCATCAGAATTTAGGTCAAACTGCTAAAAAAGAACAGTGGCAAAATATCATAAACTAATTTTACTATGGGAAATAATCCATGAGGAGTTTTATAATGTCTTTAAACTTAAAACTAGCTTGAGGGAAAAGGCTTCAAAACAATATTGAATTTTGAAACTTGATTTATCTATAATTTTAACTTGTATTTTATATAATTCCTTTCTCTGTTGATAATTCTAGGAAAGCAATGGTAATTTGAAAGCTAAAGTGGGCTTTAAAAAGGGTTTGACAGAAAAGCCTGGGTGGCTCAGCGGTTAAGCTTTAGCGCCTGCCTTTGGCCCAGGGTGTGATCCTGGAGTCTGGGGATCCAGTCCCACGTCGGGCTCCGTGCATGGAGCCTGCTTTCCCTCGCCCTGAGAGAGAGAGAGAGAGAGAGAGAGAGAGAGGCAGAGACACAGGCAGAGGGAGAAGCAGGCTCCATGCAGGGAGCCCGACGTGGGACTCGATCCCAGGACTCCAGGATCAGATGCTCAGCGCCAAAGGCAGGCACTAAAACCACCGAGCCACCCAAGGATCCCCAATAAATAAAATCTTAAAAAAAATAAAAATAAAAAGGGTTTGACAAAATTTTTTTCCAGTTATACTTAAAACTTAAAAAAAAAAAAAAACTTTATAGGAATTTGGTATGTGAGATAAACCTGCCTGACATTACTTTTCTAAGATTTTATTGGCTGTTTAGCTTGAAGAATTCTACATGTTTTCCTTCAAAAAATAAAATAAAATAAAATTTGATTTATAGTATGAAACACTAAAAACTAGAAACAAAACACAATACAAAGGTATAGTTGTATATTTAGTAAAGGAATTTGCTTTTTCTCTTTGTACACATAGAGAAACACATTGTTTCCTGAACCATTTGCAAGTAAATTGGAGATAACATGACATTTCATCCCCACACATCTCCTAAGAATAAGGACATTCTTCTGCATAACCACAGTACCATCAACACATTATAATTAACAGCAATTTTCCCATTTCCTAAAATATTTAGTTCAAAAATTCAGGGTTTTTTTTTATTGTTCTCAAAATGTCCTTGTAATTTCTTTTTCTAAATCCAGTCAGGACTTATGCATAGCATTTGGTGGTTACATTTCTTTAGGTTCTCATTTTTGTTTTCCATAACATTGAGTTTTTAGAGAAATGTCAGTTTAACTGTAAAATATCCCACATTCTGTATTTTGTGGTTCTTGGTTTCAAGATGGTTAATAGTACTGTTCAAAGAATCTGTATATCCTTACTGATTTTTCTTCTTGGCTTTTTGTTCTAACAGTTACCAAGAGATATTTTCAAGATAATCATTTTTCTCAATTTTTGTATAATAATTATTTGGCTCATCTTTAGAGATTTAATTTTTCTGTTGAAGTTCTATTGAGTTAATCTTTTTCTGAATTAAAAAGAATTATAATAATTATTTTAAAGTCCTTGTCTGTTTATTCCAATATATGTTTTATCTAGATCTGTTTCTTTTGGCTGTTTTTTCTTTTGATTATTGATCAATTTTTTCTTGCTTCATTGTATGTCTGATAATTTAAAAAAGATGTATACACACACTAGCACTGTGTTTAGAAGAGACTGGCATAAATACTAGTTTTCCCTAGAGAGGGCATAATCAACCCCCCCCCCCCCCCCCCCCAGCAGGCTGCTAGGATGAGAGGCTGACACTTTGATCCATCAGGGGTTAAGCTGAGTTGAAACTCGATTACATAGTTTGATTTCACCTCTGGCTTCAACTGCTTTGAGAGTGAGTCCTGTTTTATGTATATTACAGTCGAGCAAGACTCTGGGACCTTAGAAAAGTGCAAAGAATTTCTCTGCTTTTTAGTCCCACTCTGAGCCTCTAGTGCTGCCCCTACTGCCTTTTTCATATTTCAGAATCAAGACCTATAGGAGGCAGGAGGGATGCAGTAATGGAACAAGGAGAGCATCTCTACGTTTGGGTTTCTTAAAGATTCCAGTCTGTCACACCATTCTAAGCAACCACTGAAAGCTCTGCCGGTTTCTCTTTAATCAAACAAAACGCCTCTACTATGGAAGACTTGATCTTTTGCTGCCCATGTACCTTCTCAACAAATGTACAAAGTGCCTGTGATCTCTTCTCATCTAGGCCTTTCTTTAGTTCCTTTAGACCTTTTGTATCATCAGCTCTCTTGATTTCTTTTTAAAACACTGTTTTTCGATTGTATAGTCCCTTTTCCCCTATTAACAGCATAACCAGGGGCCTGTTGTATTTGTCTGTATCCTAAACCAAAACTAACTTTGTGTTTTGTATTTTAGATTTATTTGATTGTTTTCTCATGGAGCCATTTAACTACTTTTTCAGTCTCCTTTATTTCTTATAATTTAAAATTGGGATCTAAAGTGTCGATTCGGTTAACATTATTTTTACCAAAATATCTGTGAGGTGAACCTGCACACTTCTTATTGCTTACATTAGCAGGTTCTTATCATCAGGTTATTCTACCAGTAGAGATACTAAATTTTGCCATTTGGTTAGGGTGATCCTCCCATTATAAACTTATGTTTTCCCTTTGCAATTAGCAAGCAATGTGTAGAGTGACATTTTGGCCTGTGGATCAGTCCTGTCTCCTGAGTCTTTTAGCTAACAAGTTTACTTCTGTTTATTAAATACACTGTTTAATTTGGGGTTGCAAAATGATTTTTCAAATTGTATCATTCTTTGTGCTTGCTAGCTTCTATAAATAAAAGCTTTTCTTTATGAACAGGGAATGATTACATGTTCACCAGAAAGGCTGGGTAAAAATAAACATATACGTATACCTAATTCTTTCTGTTTAGCAATTTTCACAATTAAGAAATTGGTGTATTAGTTCCAATTGTGACAAGTAAGTTTTTTGGTTTTGAGGTTTTAAAAATGTTTGGGATATCACTGTAGCCTCCTGCATTGTTATTTATTCAGTCTTTCCACCAGTCTTTATTATATTTTTTTTTGAGGGGAGGAGAGGATGTTCAAATTATTCTATAGATAGCTTCAAAGCTAGCTTCTGTGTTCTGACATGGCCTATGAGCACTTTCTTACTATCTAGTACAAAATGAGCCTTTACTTTTGCTGTCCAAGACTTAGAATCAAACTATTTCTTCACAGAGTTCTTTTAGTGGAAAATAGCATTTAGAAATTAAATTAAGATCTGGGTACTAGATGTGCTGAAGGACTTAGTTCTGAATAACATTAATATACTTGCTTTGTTCTACAGTTCACATAAAATGATTAGAAAATTACAATGCCATTTTTACTTTAACAGTAAACTGGATGAAATTTAAAATTTCTTTGAACTTCTTTTGAATTTGGAACATATCCCACTAAGGATCAAGATAACTTTTTAAAAATTACTTGAAACAGTTCTTTTATATAGGGTTTTGTTCACTTTCATTTTATTGTTTTTTCCCCCCTATTTTAATTTGTCGGAATGTAAATATTATAAAATATTTACATGGTTCAGAAATCAAGACTTTATAAAAAGTTGTATTCAGAAAAGGCTCCCATCCATTTTCTTCATTTGTTTCTTGTTTTATCCTGTTTTGTTTTGTTTTTCAGAATTAACCATATCCATATACACACACGTATCCACCTGTTCTTGTCTATGTTCAAGTGGGACATGTTATATGTCTTAGAGATCACTGTTTGGCATCGTATTGGTCAGTTTTCTCCAGAGAGTTGGCTCCCGTGCTTATGAAGGTTGACAAGTCCCAAGATCTGCAGAATGAGTTGACATGCTGGGGACCCAGGGGAATCAGTGGTGTAGTTCCAGTCCTAAAGCTGGTAGGCTTGAGGCCTAGGAAGTGCTGATGTCTCAGTTTGACTCTGAAGGCAGGAAAAATTCAGTGTCCCCATTCAAAGGCAGTCAGGCAGGAGGAGTCTTTCATACTCTGGGGAGGGTCAGTCTTTGGTTCTACACAGACCTTCAAGTGATTGGATGAGGCCCACCCTCATTGTGAAGGACAGTCTGCTTTACTCAGTTTACTAATTTAAATGTTAATCTCATTCAGAAACATCCTCACAGAAACACTCATGTTTGGCCAGATATCCAGGTACCCCTTTGGCCCAGTCAAGTTGACAACATAAATTAACCAATCATAGGTATATAGATATCTTCCTCATTCTAATAAGGTATTTACAAGTTTTTCCTTTTACAAATAGTACTATAATGGAGATAACCTGGTGCATATTCATTTTGAATTTTTGGCATTGTGTATTTGTAGAATACTGTATATGGAATTGCAGGGTAAAAGAGTAAATATATATGTGATTTTGTTAGATATTGTCAAATCATTGTAGATAACCTTAGATAAGGTTAAACTATTTTACAATTCCACCAGCAAAAAACAATAATATCTGTTTCTTCACAATCTCACCTACCTTTTAAAGTTTTGCCAGTTCGATATGTGGGAACTGGTATCCATGGTTTTGTTTTCTCTTGTGAGTGAGGTTAGTATGTTTTCATATATTTAAAAATGATTTGCCCTTTTTTGGTGAGTTATGTGTTCATATTTTGATTTTTTTTCCCCATTGGTTTTTGGTTTCTTATATCTTGATTTTTTCATAGTTTTTTATATGATTTACAGATATATGCCCTTTTTCTTTGACTGTTTATGTCTTTGCCATGCAGGATTTTGTTTTGCCATGTAGAAGACTTTGTTTTTATGTAATCAGATATATACCTCTTTTATTGATTCCAGATTTCAGTTGTCTTTACAAAAGCTCTCCTGATTGCCAGACTATAAGAATTCCTAATAGTAATTCACTCATTTACTCACTAGGTTTCTTCTAGTACTTGGATGATATCATTTTTTTTACGTTTAGCTCTCTGACCTGTTTGGAATTCATTCTGGTGTGTGTTGGGAAGGATAGATCGAACTTTCCCTCCCAAGTAATTATCCATTTCCCCCAATATTATTTATGAAAAAGTCTCCCTTTTCTGCAGTGATTTGACATGACATTATGCCAGGTTGGCCAACTATATGCTATAGTTGGTTCTGTTTTAGGGCTTTTTGTTTCATTGTCTCTGTCATGTTATTCTATAACATCTTCCCCCTACCCCACCACCTGCTCTTTTCTCAGGGTTTTCTTGGCTGTTCTTTTTTTCCCCCCATAAGTATTTTAGAACCAGTTGGTCTAATTAAATCTGTAAAAGTTTGTGTTTTTATTGGATTTACATTAAGTTTTTTAATAACTGGAGAAAACTGACATCTTTGTAATGTTGAATCATCATGTCCATGAAAAAGGTATAGATCTTTCCATTTGTTCCCAGTCTGCTTTTGAGTTGTTCAATAGTATTGTAAGGTTTTCTGAACACTGGTTATGTGTATTTCATGTTATATTTATTCCTAGGTATTTTATATTTTTCTTGCTGTTGTACATGTGATCTTCCTTTATATATTCAGACAGATTACTAATATATGTGTGTATAATATAGGTATATTGTATATAGAGAGGGGCTTCTGATTTTTCTATGTTTTACATCTTGTTTTAGTGAATTCTTGTACTGTTAGTATTGGTTTCTGATTGATTCTTTTGGGTTGTCCAGGTAAACTCATCTATGAATATATACAGAGTTTTATTTCTTTCTCTCCAATTCTTTTGACTAATACTCTTTCTCTTGTCTGTTACATAGCTGTGCCTTTTTTCACTTAGCAATAACGTGTGTGTGGTGTGTGCCCACTTAAAATATTGCTGGCTTTGGGGCTAATCTATATGTATAATTCTACTATTAGGTAATATTCACCAATTCTTATTTTACTGAGTGTTTTTTTTTAAAGATTTTATTTATTTATTCATGAGAGACACATAGAGAGAGAGGCAGAGACACAGGCAGAGGGAGAAGCAGGCTCCATGCAGGGAGCCTGACGTGGGACTCGATTCCAGGTCTCCAGGATCATGCCCTGGGCTGAAGGTGGCGCTAAACTGCTGAGCCACCCGGGCTCCCCTACTGAGTGTTTTTATTAGGAATAAGTGTTGAATTTTGTTGAGTGTCCTTTCAGCATCTATGGAAATGAATATGAGTTTCCTCTTTAAATTTGTAAATATAGTGAGTTATATTAATGGATTTAAATTTATAGGTGAAAGATTTTTTGTTTCATTTTCTTCTACTTTTATTGCATTGTGACTGGATGATTTCATCTGTAATTTTTTCTGTGGCTCTTGCTGTGATTTTCTTCATGACATAATACACGCATATTGGTAATTCTTGTGAATATTCCATGTGCGTTTGAAAAGAAGCTATACGCTATTAGAAAGCAAAGTTTGTTACCTAGATAAGATAAATTTTATTCTACTCTCTCCAGCTTCTCTAATTTTGCCTAGTATTTATTCACTTGATTGTGTTGTATACTAAAGTTCTCTATTGTTAGTTATGTCTGTTTCTTCATGCACCTCATGGAGTTTCTGCTTTATGAATATGGCTGCTCTGATAAATGGCACACAAATATTCCTAACTGTTACATATTCTTTGGAAATTGTGGCCTTCAGTATTAAAAAGTTTCCCTTTTTTATTCATTACCAATCTCTTCACCAGCCTTTCTCAATCATCTCATGGATGAAGTTCATCTTCCAGAAGTAAATGCTTCCAACTGTGATGTTCCCTGAGTTCTGACATACCAAAAGCTGTTTTTCTATAGCTTTGTTACAAAATCCACAGCTTGGCCAGATAAAAATTCTTGGCTCATACTTTCTTTCCTTCAGCTTCTGAAAAAAAATTATTTTAGTCTTATTTTGTATCTTCTTTCCATTTTCTCTGCAGCCCCTCCCCCTTCTTTTCCCTTTGCTTTCTGCTGAATTGTATGGGAGTCAGTTGCAGAAATCACAAGACTTTCATTCCTGAATACTTCAGGGTGTATCATTACACTTAGTTGAGCAAATTCTCTAACTCCCTTTTTTCTCTTTCTTTTTTGTTTCAAGTTTTTATGTAAATTCTAGTTAGTTAGCATTTAGTGTAATATTAGTTGCAGAAATAGAATTTAGTGATTTATCACTTAAATTTAACACCCAGTGCTTGTCACAAGTGCCCTCCTACTACCCATCTCCCATTTATTTTATTTTTTAAAGAATAAGTTTTTAAGATTTATTTATGTATTTAATTTTTTAAAAAAGATTTTATCTATTTGAGAGAAAGAGAGCACACACAGAGGCAGAGGGAGAAACAGAGCAGAGAGCCCAATGTGGGGCTCGATCTTGAGATTTTGACCTGAGCCTAAGGCAGACACTTAACCAACTGAGCTACCTAGGCATCCCATAAAAATTTATTTATTTTAGAGTGTGAGAGCATGCTGAGGGAGGAGCAGAGGGAGAGAGAGAATCCTGAAGTAGACTTCCTGCTGAGTGGGCAGTTGACATGGGGCTTGATTCCAGGACCCTGAGATTATGACCTGAGCAGAAGTCAGATGCTTAACTGACTGAGCTACCCGGGCACCCCACCCATCACCCATTTAGCCTATCCCCCTGCCCACCTCCCCTCCAGCAACCCTCAGTTTGTTCTCTGTAGTTAAAGAAAGTAAGTCAGAAAAGATATATATCATATGATTTCACTCATATGTGGAATTCTCTCTCTCTCTCTCTTTCTTTTATCTTTTATGACATGGACATTTTACAAAGTTTAATAGACTCTCAATTTGGATTTGCATGGTTTATTTGTAATTAGATTGAAATGAAGCATATTAGCAGGAATATTACATAGGTGATACTGTGTTCTTAGTGTATTGCATCAGAAGGCACATGGTATCTATTCTGAACTGGATTTTTTTTCCCTTTCAAGTAGACTTTATTTTTTTAGTGTGGTTTTAGGTTCACAGCAATACTGAGCAGAAAGTACAATGCCCATATACACCCTGGCCACACACATGCACAGTATCCTCCACTGGCAACATCCACCAAGAGTGATAAGTTTGTAATTGATGAACTACATTGACACATTATTATCATCCAAAGTCCATAGTTTGTTTGCATTAGGGTTTGCTTTTGATGTTATATATTCTGTGGATTTTGACAAATGTATAATGACAAGTATTCATTATTATAGTATCACACAGAATAGTTTCATTTCCCTAAAAATCCTCTCTGCTTTATCTGCACATTCTGTCTTTCCCCATACCCTTGACAATCATGGACGTTTTTACTCTTTCCGTAGTTCTGCCTTTTCTAGAATGTCATCCAGTTGGAATCACAGTATATAACCTTTTCAGATTAACATCTTTCACTTAATATGCATTTAAGATTCCTTGATGTCTTTTCATGGCTCAATAGCTCATTTCTTTTTAGCACCAAGTAATAATCCATTGTCTTGATATACCAAAGTTCTTTATTCACTTGCAAAAGGACATGTTGATTGCTTCCAAGTTTGGGCAATTATGAATAAAATGCTGTAAACATTCATATGCAGGTTTTTGTGTAGAAGTGAGTTTTCATTTTGGGGGGCAAATATCAAGGAGTGTGATTGCAGGATTATATGGTAAAAGTGTGTTTACTTTTTGTAGGAAACTGCTACATTGTCTTCCAAAGCAACTTTCTCTCTTTTTCCCATTAGCAATGATTGAGAGTTCTTGTTACCCCACATCTTTACCAACAGTTGGTGGTTTTGATGTTCAGGATTTTGGCTATGCTATTAGTGTGTAGTAGTATATTGCTATTTTAATTTGCATTTCCCTTATGACATATGACCTGGAGCATCTTTTCATATGCTTATATGGTATCTTATTTGGTGTATCTTATTTGGTGAGTCAGTATTTTTGCTTGTTTTTAAACTGAGTCGTTTGTTTTCTTATTGTTAAGTTTTAAGAGTTCTCTGTATATTTCAGATAACAGTCCTTTATCAGCTATGTCTTTTGCAAGTATTTTCTCCCAGTCTGTGGCTTGTCTTCTCATTCCCTCTCACATAGCAGTTTTTAATTTTAATGGAGTCTAGCTTCTCAATTCTTTTTTTCATGAATCTTGACTTTGGTGTTGTATCAGAAGAGGCATTGCCAAACCCAAGGTTTTGGGTTTCTTCTAGAAATTTATTTTCTAGATTTTCTTCTAGGAAATTTATAAAACTCTTTAATAGTTTTAGAGTTTTGTGTTTTACTATGATCCATTTTGAGTTAATTATTGTGAAGGGTGTAATATCTGTGTTTAGGATCATTTTTAGTATGTAGTTACCATCCCAGCACCATTTGATGAAAAGACTCTCTTTACCCCATTGTATTGTCTTGGCTCTTTTATTAAAAATCAATTGAATATATTTGTGTGGGTTGGTTGCTATACTGTTTTGTTCCATGGGTCTAGTTGCCCATTCTTTCACCAACATCACACATTTCTGATCACTATAACTTTATAGTAGGTTATAGGAAGTCAGATAGTGTCAGTTCTCCAACTTTGTTCTTCTTCAATATTGTATTGACTATTCTGGGTCTTTTGCCTCTCCATATAAACTTTAAAATTAGTTTGTTGGTATCCCCAAAATAATTTGCTGTGATTTTTGATTGGGATTGTAGTGCATCTGTAGATAAATTTGGGAAGAACCAACCTCATGACAATATTGCATCTTCTATCTCTCCATTGTTTATTCCTTTTTGTTCTCAGTTTTTATTTCAAATTTGAAATGTTCATATCTGCAGTTGCTTCCTCAATTATATGTAATTAATAATGAAATGTGACAGGTTTTTTTTTTCTTTTATGGCTGTTTTTGGTTCTCTTTTTGAGAATTTTCATTTGCTGAAAAGTTCTGATTATTTTTTCTTCCCTTCTAATAGAACCTTGTTTGGTTTCCAGGTTCATTGAGTGTCTCTTTTAATGTATTTGTCTATTATGTTGAAGTGTCTGTAGATGGGTAGGTAGGGGTTTGGGTGAGTTACTTTGTTCTTTAATTCCAAAGAACCATGCTTGATTGCTACAAATAACAAAAGTATAGTTCCTTTAATAAATATCGTCCTCTTTTGGTCTGACTTACAATTTTTTAATGTATAGATCATAACATGTCAGTGGGCTTATTATCCTTAATTGCTTCATTTTTTTCCTTTGTCACCAAACCTCCAAAGATACCTCCTTTTTTCAAAGTGCCTCTTTTCTCCCAGAGAAGGAATCTTTTCAAGGCTCTCCTTTTTGGTAACAGATTCTTTTGTATATGTCTGTGTATATGTCCTTTTGACCTTCCAGTGGCTAATGCTGTGATTCACAGTATCCCAAATCTTTTCTTAAAATTTCCCCACTCAGAGTTAGATCCCTCTCTTGGGTAGTATATCTTAGCTGGTGTTAATCTGTTTTTTGGCAGTTGTAAGACCCTATCATATCTTACCCTCTTTTTATAGAACTCGTCAGACTGTGCTTTGAGGGGCTCCAACGCCAATTCAATTGGCCTCTGATTTTTATTTTCCAATTACGTGTTAAATGAAGTGCTATTCTGATTCCTAGTTATGCCATAGGCATGAACTATATGTGTTTTTATTTGCTCCATTGAAAGATCTATATATTGAAAGATCTATATATTCTATATACTGTCTTTGGACGGTATGCAGAAGGATTAGAATTTAAATGACTGCTATTTTATAAGAATCTGGAATTCTAGGCCTTTAAGTATTTTGCTGCCAAGTTTCTAGATAATTATGATGTTGAACCATATAAAATTGCAATTTTTGTAATTCAAAAATTCTTGAATATCAGCAATTGTATATGGTGCTACTAATAGAAAGCTAAGCAGCTCTTGATTCTTATGTTTCATGCCTTAGTGAAATGTTACATATTGTAGAGGCATTATTTTTAGTATTCATTCCAACATTGTAAAGTCTACATTTTTTATCAACCTCACTGAGGTTTAATTTATATACAATAAAACGCACCCATTCTAGTGTGCAATTCAGTGGATATGGACAATTGTTTACACTTCTTTACCACCACTGTCAAGATACAGAGTATTTCCATCACTTTAAAAAGCTCCTTTGTATACTTTTGCAGTTAGTGCCACCCCCAGGAAATCACTAAATCACTTTCTGTCATTAGATTAGATTTCTAAAGACAATATCTCTAAATTACCCTTTGAGTCCTGCTGGATCTGAAGCTTGCTTATCACTCCATTGTCACCAGGTTACGTTTCCATGCTATATTTGTGTTGGCCTCGGGGCCTTTTTACTTGTGAGTCCATCCATCCATTGCTCGGCACTTTACATTTCACATATCTTGAATAGACGTCCATCTCTGCAGGATCCATGCTGCTTTTATTTTCTGTGCCTTCACTCATGCTATTCTCTCTGCCAGGCAAGCACTTACCTCCCAAACTAACATTCTTCCTTGCCTGATTTATTCCTACTTATATTTCTAAAGTCAGCATATATTACTGATTGGGTTATCAATTATATTTTATTTTTATCAATTTTATTTTCTTTATAGTTGTATAATTGTCTCCTTTACTAATCTGAGCTCCTTGAGGGCAGCAATCATTTCTTCAATTACAGATGTGCCTGGCACATGGAGGCTTTCTATTCTTACTGCTTAATAAATATTTGATTTATGAGGAATGCGTTTCAACTCCTATGTATGAGATTTAAAGCTAAATCTACATAGGAAAAATTAAGGAAGTCTTTTTTTTCCCTAATAGTCATTACTAAGAAAAACTAAAGTTAAATGAATAGCATCCTGTAAGTGTGAGGTGATATAGACATTGTTCCCTTAGACCACAGTTATACTTGTAGAAACCAGTTTTTTAAGTTAATTCTTCAATTCTTATTTTTCTTGCCATGTTTCTGAAAATTCACCAGTGTGTATGGAGATAAATAGTCTAGCTTTGTTCAGAGTATGAGCTCTATATACTAATAATGTGTTTTAAGAATCTAAAAAGAAGGGCAGCCCAGGTGGCTCAGTGGTTTAGTGCTGCCTTCGGCCTACGGTGTGATCCTGGAGACCCGGGATCGAGTCCCATGTCAGGCTCCCTGCATGGAACCTGCTTTCTCCCTCTGCCTGGATCTGTGCCTCCCTTTCTCTCTCTCTCTCTCTCTCTCTCTCTCTCTCGAATAAATAAATAAAATATTTTTTAAAAACAGAATCTAAAAAGAAAAGCTTTGACAATAATATCAGTTGTTTTCACCTGTGTATCTCTTATCACAGTGTAAGCTCAAGGGCCAGAGCTAGGTCTTACTAGTCTTTTTTTTTTACCTTAAGATTCCTGGCTTCAATAGCTAATAAATACTTGAGAGATCCTGAGATTCATGTTTCTTGTCCTATTACATACCCAGGAATGGTACCCTACTGTATTCACTCTAAAATTATATTAGGTATGAAGAAAATTACAAGGTTATATCAGTCATCAGTTTCTGATTCTGGATAGCAACTTGATAAGTTCTAAACTATATGAGCTTAGAATGATACATCTTCAAAAAATCTTCATATTAGTAGTGCAAGAATTGGGAGAAGCAGGAATGATCTCTTGATGGATAAGAATAATTTCCAGGTGTTATAAAAACCACTGTTATGTTCAAACTTCTGTTGTCTGTGTTTACCTGTATGATATAGTACCATTTTTACTTGAACTAGATTTTTATTCCCTTTTCTCAGAGCAAATAAGAAAATTAATGATTCTTAATATGTTGACAGCCTAACTTTGTTTTCATAAACCAGAAGGGATCTAGGAAGCAACTATTGGGAGATCTGTCTACTACGAGCAAAGCTGGCTGAGAATTAACTGTAATGACTGTTCTTTTCATATGCTGTGATTGAATAGCAGAGTTATCTCAGCTTTTCTGGAAGAACTTTGTTTTAGTTAAGAATACAGTTCAAAAAAAAAAAAAGAATACAGTTCAGCAAAACATATAGGCACATCTGTACCCCTGGAAACATACTTTTTAAAAACATTTTTTAAAGAGATGGCACACAAGTGAGAGGGACAGAGGAAGAGGGAGAGAGAATCTGAAGCCAACTCTGTGCTGAGCACTGAGCCTGATGCAGGGCTGATCTTATGACCCTGAGATCACCACCTGAAGCTGAAACCAAGAGTCAGATGCTGAACCAGCTGTGCCATCCAGGCGTTCCAACATACTTTTATTTATTAAATATAATCTATATTCTGCTTTGTTGTATGGTAGTTAAAAGTGCTACAGAGTGCTCAAACTTACCTCTGTGATATTTTCAAAGGAAGAATTTGTAATTGAAAGTTTCCCGTTTTAACAAAGGCTAATGCTTTTCCACTTTATTTTATATTTATACCTAGTGTTTTAAAATATAATTTCATTTTGCCTTGTAGTGTATGCAGAGAATATTTCCAAAATGGTGGGAAGAGAAAAGCACTGGAAAAAGATGAAAAAAGAGCTGTACTCGCCACTAAGACCACTCCAGCCTTAAATTCACATGAGTCTTCTAAACTTGAAGGTCATTTAACCAACCTCAGCTTTACAAACCCTGAATTTATAACTGAGTAAGTACACTTTCTCTACTCCAATTATTAATGTTATCTTGGATAGCTGTATTAATAATGTAAAGTAGTATAATGATTTACCACAAGTAGTGGGCCATTTGCTTGTTCCCCTGATAATAGATTAGGCTGAAAAAAAGCACATTTGTAATATTACTAGGTAGAAAACTAGCATAAAATTTTAAGGGATATCTGGAAAACTAATGGTTCTATAACATTGTGTTCGGGAAAAATGAGAAAGAATAGTTTCTTAAATGTTGTAATAATTACTCCTAGGGGAATACAAAGAATCAAAATAGCAAAACCCATTTTAAACTGTGTTTAACTTAAAGGTGGTATCTGCTAACTAAAAAATCACAAGGAATAATGGATTATTAATAGAACCAATTCCTATTATTTTATTGTTGATATGAAATTCTGCCTACTATAGTGTTGTTAACTATAGTCATCATGTTGTACTTTACATCCTCTTTTCACTTATATCCCCATTTCACTTAGCAAAATGGCCTCAAGGTCCATCCTTGTTATAACAAATGGCAGGATTTCGTTCTTTTTTATGGATGAATAGTATTTCATTGTATATTTACATATATCTATATATATATAAATGTATAGATATGTAGAAAAAATATACATGTGCCGTCCTCTGGGCCCCCTGGCCTGCCACCTCTGCCCCTAGGTTCAGTGCCACCATCCCCGGGCAGGCTGTCCCTGGACCCAGCCAGGACAGCTGTGGGACCAAGCCACACAGTCGAAGCCCTCCCCTGTGCCTCCCTCCCCTAGCCTCCCTTGTTAGGTCTGGGCCTAGGATGTTCCAGAGCCTGACCCTGCTTCTCCTTTTCTGACTGGGAAATAAACTCCCCCAAAGGAAAAAAAAAAAAAAAGAGCAACAAACACCCAACAATAACATTGGCTCTGGGGTGAGGGTGAGGAGGGGCATAAAATATATACTTTTTCTACATATATATATATGTATGTAGAAAAAATATTATAATCAAGTTTATTGGTAGTGTTAAAATTCTCTATATACCTTATACCGGAATAGATTTGTAATATCAAGTAAAACTTTCTTAATCTCTTGAAAATGCTAAACTTGAATAATTCAAAAAACATTCTTGATAGACACTAAGAGCTAACCATGAAAATACAATTTATTAGCCTCTTAACAATTTAAATTTGTAGGTATCAAACATAGAATTACCTCTGGTTACTCTTTTACACCATGTTGAAAATAATATCTAGTCAGTTGTAAGCAATTTCATTTAAAAATTAATTCACATATTTTTGATTAGTTCAGTAGGAAAGGATAAGGCATCTCTCTTTACCTTTTATCAAAAGTTACTACAGAGCTTACAAAACATAGTGACTTACTGAACATCCTGTAACTCAGGTGTAATGAATATATTTTTTAAATGATGACAGTGTAAAAAAATATATAGGTATGCTACTATCAAAGGTACATATGGGAAATAGTAACCCTAGAATTTCTATATGGTTCTTTTTTATGGTCTCTATTTTATTCAGATTACCATATTTGTTCAGTCATTGTCATTAGACTTTCCCTTAATTCTCTGAACATGTTTTCTTTTAATTCTTGGAACATTTTTATAATAGCTACTCTGAAGTCTTTGTTAAATCCAAAATTTGAGCTAAGAACCATTTTTTATTTACTGCTGTCTTTCTTGAGTATGGACCATACTTTCCTATTTTTTCTTTGTCTTACATTTTTTTGTTGTTGTTGTTAAAAGCCACCCAGTGTATTTTTGACATTATATTGTAGAAACTCACATTTTGGATTTTCCCCCAAGGAGGATGGTGGTGATGTTTTTTAATAATTTGCTTAGGCTTAATCTGTGGGATCTGCCTTCCTTGCAGTTTGTATGGTATTGTTATTTTTATTTTTTAGACTTGTTTCCTAGAGTTCATCTGCACATCTTAGTGGTCAATGATAGCGCAGGTTGTAGTACTCAAATATCTCAAGCCAGATAGGCTTCCACCCTCTGCCAGTGGGTGTGTTGATTGGGGAGTGCTTTTAACACTTAGGTGGTTTTCAAATCTGCCTGACCAATTACTTTTTCCCAGACCCGCTTTGATCTCCTTTGCATGTTCACTTAGCCTCCTGATCAGTAAAGGCTATGTGGAGACCTTAAGTAGTCTTTCTCACTTCCAGGATTTTTCTTGTTAAATTTCTTACTAGTTATCCAGTCTGCAACTCAGCCCAACCAAAGCTACAACCTCAGACTAGCATAGCTGCTGACTTTCTCTATTTTCTACTTTTACTGACAATGCTCTTTGTGGGATTTTTACTCTTTAGTCCCAATCAAGTTAGCCCCTTCCAGCAGCGAAGATGCTGCTTTTCATAGCCAACCCTGTCCTTGAGGAACTTCCATACTAACTGAGCAAGTGGCGGGGGTGATGAATGGCTTTAGGCAAAAACACCATAGATCCTCACTGTTCTGAACCTAGAATCAGCTTGTTTTCATGAATAAACACTTCTCAACTTGTTTGCCTTTGTTTGAGTTCCAAAATGGTTGTTTTTGATGATTGTGTCTGGTTTTGTAGTTGTTTCTTAAGGAGTGGATTTGCCAACTCTACCCTGCCAGAGTCAAGAAATTACTGTTTCTGGTTTAGGCTTTTGTTTGTTTTGTTTGTTTGTTTTTTAAAGATTTTATTTATTTATTTATTTACCATAGGAATGTAATGAATAACTCTATGCCCACAGATTTGATAACTTAGATGAAATGGACCAATTCCTTGAAAGACATAATCTACCAAAACTCACACAAGGAGAAATAGATAACCAGAATAGGTCTATATGTATTAAAGAAGTCTAATCAATAATGAATAGCTTTCCAAAACACAAAGCAGAAGGCCCAGTTGGTTTTACTGGTGAAATCTACTGAATATTTAAGGGAAAAACTGATACCAGTTCTGCAGTCTATTCCAGAAGATAGAATCAAAAGGAATACTTCCTAATTTGTGCTGAGGCCAACAGAATGTAGTTTAAGATACTGAACCAGTCTTCCCATTACCTATTCTAAAGTAAAATTGATGTGTTCCTGACTATGTAAACATGATTAGATAATGACTGTATTATTATCTGTATTTGGGGGTTAAGTTATGCTTTAGTTGCTTGTGATGGAAACAAATCTAAGGTGAGAAACTGGAGAATTCATCTAGTTGTCTCACGATGTTTCTTTTTAATATCTTTATAAGAAAACATCTACCAATTAAAACTGTAAAACTGTACTTCTGTATATAATTACCAAATCTGTACTAAATTTTTTGCTCCCCACCCTCTTTTTGGTCAGGTTCATCAAGTAGCCTTTCAACAAGTGAACATCTAAGCTACATTGTGTGAAGTCATTTTTGGGCTGTTTTTCTCAAGTAGTACTTTATTGGTCAAAGAAGTTGAGAGGGCTCAATAATGCAGACTTTGTAAGGACTCAAATGTAATGCCCTCTTTTTGAAGAATAATATAGTGGAAAGGATCTTGCTTTGTATACATTATTGGACATTTGGGTACTTTTTTTCTCACAGTTGTTTCATCTCTGAATTAAGCATCTCTTTGTGCTTAAATTTTTGTGTTCTTGGGATGGATTTCCGGAAGTAGATTTCTGAGTTTAAGACTTTGAGTGACTCAAGGCACTTGTACATATTACTGAATAACTTTCCAGAAAATATGATACTAAATCCATTACTCCTAGCAACATGAGTACCCACTTTGTCAAGACTCATGAGCACTATTTTTCTTTCTTTCCTTCTTTCTTCTTTCTTTCTTTCTTTCTTTCTTTCTTTCTTTCTTTCTTTCTTTCTTTCTTTCTTTCTTTCTCTCCTTATTAATGTGTTGGAATAAAATGGCATCCTGGGTTAATAGGCACTTCTAATAAATACATATGGAAGAGTAAATTTATAAAATAAAGGAAAATCATATTAAATCAGGAAAATAAAATTCATTCTATGAAGTTCTAGTACTTGACATGGCATTGAAACATGGCACACATGCTGTCATTATACTTTCCAAAATTCGTGATAAATGAAGGTAATCGGATCTTTCCTGCAAATCCTGTACTTGCCTTTAGGGTCTTTTTTACACAGCACCTAAAAAGCCATTACCAATTAGTCAGTATTAGAAATGAAACTCATCTGCCACTTATGTCCATTACTCTTGCTGTAAATAGGACCACAGTTTGACTCTTAAGTATCTTAGCAGCTAAGGCTAGCGCAGGCAACAGGATCATTTCTTTATTTCCTTTTTTTAGAATTACTGTTTATGTCATTTACTCACTCGAGTATTGGGATCTGAAGAATTTATTATTGTAGGAGCTCTTTTCAGTGCTAAGGATCTTCATATTTATAGTTCTTGGGATAGGGACTTAACATGCTTTATGGGTGGAAGGACAGATGAAAGAAAGGAAGATAGGACGTTTTTAAAGCAGCAGAATCATGTGTTTATGATTATCTACTTGAGACTTGGTTAACTGGTAGACAAAAGGAGGAAGGAAGAAGAGGTGGTGGCACTGAGTGAAAGGCAAGACTGTAAAGACTATTAATGGGATGGTCTCTGTTAAACCAGGAATCTTACTTATAGGCCTTATCTCCTTTCTGCCTTAGAATGTAAGATATTGGCTATATAAGGTTTGTGATGGAGGGAAAATAACACTAAAGAAAACCCAATTAGACATATTAATGCCAGTTTGGGGAGTTTAGTTTATAACAATTAAATAGTGATTTTTTTTTTTTAAAGATTTTATTTATTTATTCATGATAGTCACACAGAGAGAGACAGAGAGGCAGAGACACAGGCAGAGGGAGAAGCAGGCTCCATGCACCGGGAGCCCGATGTGGGATTCGATCCCGGGTCTCCAGGATCACGACCCGGGCCAAAGGCAGGCGCCAAACCGCTGCGCCACCCAGGGATCCCTTAAATAGTGATTTTGAACACCATTTTACTATTCTTTTTTTCCTTAAGTTTTAGTTAGTTTAGTTTCTATTTAATTTTACCGTTCATTTATTTTATTTTCTTGGGCTTTTTAATATTGAAGCTTATTCTAGTAAATGAAAGGTGTTACACATTCTTCTCAAGTGCACATGGAACTTTCTCCAGAATAGACCACATACTGGGTCACAAATCAGGTCTGAACTGATACCAAAAGATTGGGATCGTCCCCTGCATATTCTCAGACCATAATGCCTTGAAATTAGAACTAAATCACAACAAGAAGTTTGGAAGGACCTCAAACATGTGGAGGTTAAGGACCATCCTGCTAAAAGATGAAAGGGTCAACCAGGAAATTAAGGAAGAATTAAAAAGATTCATGGAAACCAATGAGAATGAAGATAAAACCATTCAAAATCTTTGGGATGTAGCAAAAGCAGTCCTAAGGGGGAAATACATCACAATACAAGCATCCATTCAAAAACTGGTAAGAACTCAAATACAAAAGCTAACCTTACACATAAAGGAGCTAGAGAAAAAAACAGCAGATAGATCCTACACCCAGGAGAAGATGAGAGTTAAAGATTCGAGCAGAACTCAACGAAATCGAGACCAGAAGAACTGTGGAACAGATCAACAGAACCAAGAGTTGGTTCTTTGAAAGAATTAATAAGATAGATAAACCATTAGCCAGCCTTATTAAAAAGAAGAGAGAGAAGACTCAAATTAATAAAATCATGAATGAGAAAGGAGAGATCACTACCAACACCAAGGAAATACAAACGATTTTAAAAACATATTATGAACAGCTATACGCCAATAAATTAGGCAATCTAGAAGAAATGGACGCATTCCTGGAAAGCCACAAACTACCAAAACTGGAACAGGAAGAAATAGAAAACCTGAACAGGCCAATAACCAGGGAGGAAATTGAAGCAGTCATCAAAAACCTCCCAAAAACACAAGAGTCCAGGGCCAGATGGCTTCCCAGGGGAATTCTATCAAATGTTTAAAGAAGAAATCATACCTATTCTACTAAAGCTGTTTGGAAAGATAGAAAGAGATGGAGTACTTCCAAATTCGTTCTATGAGGCCAGCATCACCTTAATTCCAAAACCAGACAAAGACCCCACCAAAAAGGAGAATTACAGACCAATATCCCTGATGAACATGGATGCAAAAATTCTCAACAAGATACTAGCCAATAGGATCCAACAGCACATTAAGAAAATTATTCACCACGACCAAGTAGGATTTATTCCCGGGACACAAGGCTGGTTCAACACTCGTAAAACAATCAGTGTGATTCATCATATCAGCAAGAGAAAAACCAAGAACCATATGATCCTCTCATTAGATGCAGAGAAAGCATTTGACAAAATACAGCATCCATTCCTGATCAAAACTCTTCAGAGTGTAGGGATAGAGGGAACATTCCTCGACATCTTAAAAGCCATCTACGAAAAGCCCACAGCAAATATCATTCTCAATGGGGAAGCACTGGGAACCTTTCCCCTAAGATCAGGAACAAGACAGGGATGTCCACTCTCACCACTACTATTCAACATAGTACTGGAAGTCCTAGCCTCAGCAATCAGACAACAAAAAGACATAAAAGGCATTCAAATTGGCAAAGAAGAAGTCAAACTCTCCCTCTTCGCTGATGACATGATACTCTACATAGAAAACCCAAAAGTCTCCACCCCAAGATTGCTAGAACTCATACAGCAATTTGGTAGCGTGGCAGGATACAAAATCAATGCCCAGAAATCAGTGGCATTTCTATACACTAACAATGAGACTGAAGAAAGAGAAATTAAGGAGTCAATCCCATTTACAATTGCACCCAAAAGCATAAGATACCTAGGAATAAACCTAACCAAAGATGTAAAGGATCTATACCCTCAAAACTATAGAACACTTCTGAAAGAAATTGAGGAAGACACAAAGAGATGGAAAAATATTCCATGCTCAGGGATTGGCAGAATTAATATTGTGAAAATGTCAATGTTACCCAGGGCAATATACACGTTTAATGCAATCCCTATCAAAATACCATGGACTTTCTTCAGAGAGTTAGAACAAATTATTTTAAGATTTGTGTGGAATCAGAAAAGACCCCGAATAGCCAGGGAATTTTAAAAAAGAAAACCATATCTGGGGGCATCACAATGCCAGATTTCAGGTTGTACTACAAAGCTGCGGTCATCAAGACAGTGTGGTACTGGCACAAAAACAGACACTAGATCAGTGGAACAGAATAGAGAACCCAGAAGTGGACCCTGAACTTTATGGTCAACTAATATTCGATAAAGGAGGAAAGACTATCCTTTGGAAGAAAGACAGTCTCTTCAATAAATGGTGCTGGGAAAATTGGACATCCACATGCAGAAGAATGAAACTAGAACACTCTCTTTCACCATACACAAAGAGAAACTCAAAAATGGATGAAAGATCTAAATGTGAGACAAGATTCCATCAAAATCCTAGAGAAGAATACAGGCAACACCCTTTTTGAACTCAGCCACAGTAACTTCTTGCAAGATACATCCACAAAGGCAAAAGAAACAAAAGCAAAAATGAACTATTGGGACTTCATCAAGATAAGAAGCTTTTGCACAGCAAAGGATACAGTCAACAAAACTCAAAGACAACCTACAGAATGGGAGAAGATATTTGCAAATGACATAACAGATAAAGGGCTACTTTCCAAGATCTATAAAGAACTTCTTAAACTCAACACCAAAGAAACAAACAATCCAATCAAGAAATGGGCAAAAGACATGAAGAGAAATCTCACAGAGGAAGACATAGACATGGCCAACATGCACATGAGAAAATGTTCTGCATCACTTGCCATCAGGGAAATACAAATCAAAACCACAATGAGATACCACCTCACACCAGGGAGAATGGGGAAAATTAACAAGGCAGGAAACCACAAATGTTGGAGAGGATGTGGAGAAAAGGGAACCCTCTTACACTGTTGGTGGGAATGTGAACTGGTGCAGCCACTCTGGAAAACTGTGTGGAGGTTCCTCAAAGAGTTAAAAATAGACCTGCCCTACGACCCAGCAATTGCACTGTTGGGGATTTATCCCAAAGATACAGATGCAATGAAACGCAGGGACACCTGCACCCCGATGTTTATAGCAGCAATGGCCACAATAGCCAAGCTGTGGAAGGAGCCTCGGTGTCCAACGAAAGATGAATGGATAAAAAAGATGTGGTTTATGTATACAATGGAATATTACTCAGCCATTAGAAATGACAAATACCCACCATTTGCTTCAACATGGATGGAACTGGAGGGTATTATGCTGAGTGAAATGAGTCAATCGGAGAAGGACAAACATTATATGTTCTCATTCATTTGGGGAATATAAATAATAGTGAAAGGGAATATAAGGGAAGGGAGAAGAAATGTGTGGGAAATATCAGAAAGAGAGACAGAACGTAAAGACTGCTAACTCTGGGAAACGAACTAGGGGTGGTAGAAGGGGAGGAGGGCGGGGGGGTGGGAGTGAATGGGTGACGGGCACTGGGGGTTATTCTGTATGTTGGTAAATTGAACACCAATAAAAAAAAAGGTGTTACAGTGGTAAAGGAAGAAGTTAAATGTCTTTTGAACATAATTCAGTATATAAATAAAAAATTTTAAGTGTTTCAGTTATGGTTTTCAATGATTTTTGCTTTTACTTTGAAATGTATTACATATTAATCAAAGTATATATACAAATACAAATTTGAACCTGAAACTAAAATTCTTCATTTATCTTACTGAAATGTTAATAAATTATAATTATATATACCAGATTTGGAGTTCTAGTAATATCAAAATATTAGGTCCCATTTAGTGTCATGTATATTATAATGTTTTAAAGGTATATTACCAATTCCACATTATAAAGTTTTCCTCCATAGATTTTCTTGGTTTAAAAGATATGTATTGAAGGGACGTCTGGGTGGCTCAGTGGTTGAGCATCTGCCTTCAGCTTAGGTCGTGATCCCAGGATCCTGGGATCAAGTCCTGCATTGGGCTCCCCACAGGGAGCCTGCTTCTCCCTCTGCCTGTGTCTTTGCCTCTCTCTCTCTCTCTCTCTCTGTCTCTCATGAATAAATAAAATCTTAAGAAAAATTAAAAATAAAATAGGTATATTGAAAATTATGAAGAAGCTGACTACAAATAATCCATGCATCAGTTGCTCCTTTCTAAAAAGTTAGAAAGATAATTCCTTTCCTAGTTTTAGCACTGGCTTAGAGAATAACCTTGGAGAAATATCTAACATTCCTAAGCCTCCTTTATAAAAATAAAATAATACTATATAGGCTTATAGCTATAAAAATAATGGGAAGAACTATATGTAAAAACCCCAGAGCTCTGAGTTTTCAGATAATGATGCAAAGTACTAGATGTTGAGAATGAAAGTAGTGAAGATTATTTATATAAATTCAAAACATAATTTGGGTAACAGCTCAATTGGCTAATCATCATGTCAATACTGTGATCTAGAATTCTGTAACCTGACTGTATATAAAGGAAAATGATGACTACAAAATGTTTTCTACCAAACAAAATTCTGTCTCGAGAGATTCTTAAAGTAAATGTGCTTCCTTAGTAAAACATACAGCAGGGATCCCTGGGTGGCGCAGCGGTTTGGCGCCTGCCTTTGGCCCAGGGCGCGATCCTGGAGACCCGGGATCGAATCCCACATCGGGCTCCCGGTGCATGGAGCCTGCTTCTCCCTCTGCCTGTGTCTCTGCCTCTCTCTCTCTCTCTGTGACTATCATGAATAAATAAATAAAATCTTTAAAAAAAAAAATATAAAACATACAGCAAAGAAAATTGCTTATAAATCTAAGTTTATAAGATTTTTAATGTAGTTCTGTGTACGATATTCTCAACTAGTAAACATTTAGCATCTAAACCAGATGGTTTATTATTTTAGTAACTGGAATTGAATCTAATTTGATCTAATAAAAATATATAAAGTTAATGAGACTTCCATGGGATCATGGGAACAGAAAGATAAGTTAGGAAACAGAGTTGTATTTTTTGTTTAACTAGCAAATTACTATTTTCTTATGAATTACCTAAAACTCTTCTGAAACAAATATCAATGAATGTTATTAATTCTGTGAGAGTGTCAGAAGGATGTGCTATCATTATATATTATCTCATGTCTTAATAGTAATTTAGTGGTTCTTAACAATCAACTTCTTCCATATACTTCTTACAGCTGCAATTTTGTCTTTAAAAAATGTCTTCATCTTAATTCATGTGCTGTAAGAATGTGTCCTTTTATCAGCCCATTTACGTGTGTTTTCCTAATAGCAATACATTCCCTTTCTCAGCCTGTCTCTTAAATGCTGGCCCTGGGGCTCTCTACTCTTCACACTTAGCGTATCATCCCAGGACAGCTTAATTTACTCTTATAGCTTTGGTTAACACATGTGTGCCAGTGATTGCAAATCTGTGTATCTCCAGTTCAGCTCTCTTACTTGAAGTCCAGATACGTAGTTGCATGCTAGACATCTCTGTGTTTGTGCCTGTGAGATATCATGACTGAGCTAATTTTCTCCCCTTTCCTGCTCTATGAAGCACCTAAATCTGCTCCTCTTTCAGTGTTCCCTGTTTCATTAAATGTTATCTATATGCCCAAGCCAGGAACTTGAAGATTTATTCTTGACTCCCTCCCCTATCTAACTTCCCATATCGGGTTTAGTCACAAGTCTTACTATCAGTTCTAAGTTCTGAATATTGCTTCAATCTTTTATCTCTAATCTTATCTCCTGCAAGGGCTATTGCACAGTCTCCTACTTCCAGTTTTTCTCTAATCCATTCTTTACAGTACAACTTGAGAATTTTTTCAGAAATAAAACCTGATAATATTCTCTTATTTAAAGTTTTTCAATGATTTCCCTTTTCCTTTGAGACTAAATCCAAACTAACATAAAAAATCCTTCATGATTGACTTTTGTCTCTTTCATTTCTCAGTACTTTTTCTTTTTAACTGTACAACTCAATAATATCGATCTCCCTTTTATTCATGTAAAGTTCCGGCTCCTGCCTGGTGTTATTCCTTCTGCCTGGAACATTCTCTCACAACTCATCACTCACACCTGTCCCCTGAAAATTTGCTGTTTATCTTTACACACAATCTTAAACATTTACCTTTCTCAGGAAGAACTTCCTTGACTCCTAGGCTTACTTGGTATCATTAACAAGTCACATACTTTTCTAACACAGCAGATCTCAAAGTGTAGTCTGTGGATCTCTAGGAGTCTCAGGCCCTTTGGGAAGAGCTGTGAATTCAAACTATTTCCATGGTAATGTTAAGATACTTGCTTTTTTTACCGTGTGGTCATTTGTACTGATAGTTCAAAAGCCATGGTAGGTAAAGTTGCTAGCATCTTAGCACAAATCAAAGCAGTGGCACCAAAATATATTAATAGTCATTGTATTCTTTACCATACACTCAAAATTTTCACAAAAGGACAGTTTCATTTAAGACTGTCATTGATGAAGTAGTGAAAGATATAAATTAAGCTGAACTCCTGAGCAATTGTTTTTTTAACATGCCATGTGATGAAAAGTAAACAAAAAGTGCTTCTGCTGCATACTAAAATGAAGCCATGATGTCATGATGATTATCCAGCTATTTCCATTTAGCTAAACATCAGAAATTTGCAAAAAAAAAAAAAGGGGGGGGGGGTTGGAGAAAAGGAAAATGACTCTTTTCATTAAACTTTCTATTTTGGAAAATAGGTTCTTTTTTTAAAAATGTATATATAATTGTTATTTTTGAGTAAATTTAAAATTTTTCAACTATAACTTCTTTTTAAAGATTTATTTATTTATTTTAGAGAGAAAGAACATATGTGTGTTTGTGATTTGGGAGAGAGGCGAGGGAGAGATCCCTCAAACAGACTCCCAGCTAAGCTCACTCTTACCACCCATGAGATTATGACCTTAGCTGAAACTAAGAGTCAGGAACTTAACCAACTGAGCCAGCCAGTTGCCCCTCAGCTATAATTTCTAATATAGTTAATATCAATAAATATAACATACATAAACATAAAGTTATTTGGGGTCTTCAGTAAGTTTTAATAGTACAAAGGTATTCTGAGACTAAAAGTTTAAAAACCCTTGCTCTAACACATTGTATTTTCCTGATTCTGTTCATGGTTTCTCTCTCTGTGAAGATAATTTTCACATGCTTTGGGTAACTCAACTCCTAGTGTGGTGTCAACACATATTAGGTTCCCAAGAAGTACTCATTAAATTAATGAATTCAACAGGCATATGTTGATTATGACTGTCTTGCTTATTGTTGAAAATGTGAGTCTGAAGGTAAGAAAGGAATTCAAAAATCAGGAAATAGATACAGAAGTCTCCTATGCCTTGGGGAATTTTTTTGATTGGTGGAATGATGTGATACTATCTGGAGATACAGAATATCACCAAAATCAGTCTGGAGAAAAATGGTAGAATAAAAAGAGGAGAGAGAAAACATTCATTATGGAACTTAAGGGAATGCTCACATATAACAGGAATGAAAATTAAGCTACAGTGAACCTAAGAGTTCGAAGGATATTCATCAGTAGGATACAGATTAAGAGGATCTTTCATTGGAAGTTTATAGAGTAACGGTACTCTAAGAGAAGTATGAAAGGGAGTAGAAAGGTTAAGATAGGATGCCTTGAGGGAAATTAAGATCAGTTCTACCCAAGTGACTACAACACATACTTTATTTTGTACATTTTAGTCTATAGAGTAAATTTTTTATTATCTTGAATCACTGAAATAAAAATGTAACTGAATTTATGTATTTATTTTTTTATTTTTTTTTAAGATTTTATTTATTCATTAGAGACACACAGAGAGAGAGAGAGAGACACAGGCCAAAGAAGAAACAGACTCCCTGTAGGGAGCCTGATGCAGAACTCGATCCCAGGACCCCAGGATCACAATCTGAGCCGGAGGCAGACAGTCAACTACTGAACCACCCAGTGCCCCCTGAATTTATTTTTAATGCAAATACAATAGCATTAACAAAACTGGGGAATGGAAAAAGAGAGCAGCACTTGGCTAAAGCCAAGGAAGAGAAGATGTGTGTATGGAGGGGAGAGTTGGGTGGGTTGAATAATAAAACATAGTTTTAGTGCTACAACTTTAATCATCACCTCCTTCTTATCCTTAGAAGGATCACTTTCTTAATAAAAAATCTCCTATTTAGTACTTCTTCAAAAGACCTACTTTACCTAAAAGCTCTGCTCTTATTTCCCGTCACTTGTAGATAAGTTGTTCTGGTCCTTTTTTTTTTTTTCTTTAACTTCTTGAAATTATTGATTATACTCAGAGAATGGATTTTTCCATTAGTTCGTACTATCCTGCCTAGTCAATTGGGATAACTTGGTTTCTTGGTATTGAACCTCAGAAAACATTTACTAATTTTATATAGGGTATTGGAGAGTGATGCTACTTTTTTGCCATTTTTTTCTTAAATTACTTGCATTTTGATAAATGTAACTCCTTATCACAGCATTTGAATATGAAAGTGTCAAAATGTTGCTGTGGTAACTGTCATGACTAAGGATAGTCCTATGCAGATTTTTACTAGTGATGCCATGCGTATAATACCGATTTTCAGATCTTAGATAAATCTAGATAAATTTCATACTAGCATGTACTGAACATAGACACGTCTAACCCAGACAATGAAGAATCAGTTATTAAAGGGGAAAGTCAGGACAAATTTAAACTGGTGGAATGCTTGACCATCAATTTGTACTATAATTTTTATTTTGTTACACTGCCTATAAATAGGGTGACCATATGCCCTGGTTTGTCTTGTACAGTACTGGTTTATGCTTGTTAATAGAGTTTCCTTTTATTTTCGTAAGTGTCCAAGTTTGGACTATATATGGTGATCCTATCTATGAAATAAAGAACTGATAATATAACCATAGCTCAGTTAGAAATATACAGTAAGAAGTAGATTTAGAGAATAGACAAAATAGACATCATGATTTAGCTGATGACTTCACTTCTCCCAATCAGTAAGAACTGGGTAATTTTTTTTCATGGCTTAGAAAACAAGCAAACAGGAAAGATAGAGACTATTGAAATTGAAACAGGCATTCAGTCTGAAAATCTGTGATTGAAAGGCAGAGATGCTGGCGACCAGTAGAGTGAGGCATCACCTCGCCTCAGCAATCAGAACACCAGGCATCACCTCACCTCAGCAATCAGAACACCAAGGCAGGAATATTTTACATTACTCAAAATGTATTTGCTGAGTGCTACTATATTTCTAGCTCTCTGTGCTATGTAACATGGAAAATAGATAAATAAATGTAATTTTTTTAAAAAACATAGGATAATTCTGAGAGATAAATATGTAAAAGTACTAGGTGGCTTAGTTTACATTTAATTCTTAAGCTCCATGTTTCTGTATGTTACTCTTGGTTGCTTAATAGTAAATGCAGTAGTTTGTAAGTGTAAGATGTACCTAGAGCAAAGCTATTATTTCCCATGTTTTGCTTTTAAATATTAACAGTATTCAGTAGTCATACTAATAGACTTGTTTGCATTTTAATTTAAACAAATTTCTTAGTGAAGGAAAACGATCTTGTGCTTTTGAGAATCATGCTTTGTTTTATAATTTATCCAATTAGGAGTATTAAAAATTTTTTGATACATGCAAATCATATTTCAGTAGCAAAGAAAAAGATGTGGAGCAGATTAATTTTACCTAGACTCTAGTGTACTAAGTGGCATTATGCCTGTAGACGTATTATACCTCTTTGTGTACAGGTAATTTTTTGTACGTGAAGAATTCCTGAAAAAATGTTTAAAAGTCAAATGAATTCATGTAAAGGTTGGAGGGTTATAAAAAGTCTGTTATTCTCATTTCCTTAAAAAATAAAATTCTTATTTATACCTCATGCTTTAAACAGAATTAGTGACAATAGATTTCCAGTATGTTATATGTGTTCTTTAATAATTATGAAATCAAATAAACAGTTTAATTTTAGCTTCTCAATTATATATCCAGTGGGTATAAAATGGAGAAGTTAAAAATTCACTGCATTCATTAAGCAGGCTTAATGAATTTGATCTTTGTCTCAATTGTGCTAAGACCAAAAACTTAGTTCCTTGTCACTGGCATTTTAATTTCTCCATTATTTGCATGAAATACTGGACAGTGCAATAAATTGTGTTTAAATGACAATGGCAAATATAGGAGAAAATCATGAACCTCAGTTTTTAAATATCTACATCTGGTGTTATTTAACAGTCTTGTATTTTGCTTACAAACCGCATTCTTTTGAGGAAGTAGAATTGTAACATTGTTTGAAAGCCCTGGTTTGGAGGAGGAAAAGTATGGATAAATTTGAAGGTTGCTGTTAATTGTAAAACAAAGAAAGGAATTTTAAAACCCTTCTGAGATCTAGTCCTCATGCCTGGACAGGATCTATTGTTTGAGGCCTCGAAGAAAGAATAGGGTAAGTGTCTTTTGGCTTTCTAAAACTTCTACCATGAAGTTTATGGGGAAGCTGTTATTTAAAGAGATACAATAGGAGCTGAAACTCTGTAATCATCCTAAGAGCCTTCTTCTTGAGTTTCAGCCTCAAGTTCTCTTACCTCTTGTGGTAAGAGTTTCTCTTACCTCTTCTGTTTCACCAGGCAGCAGCTGTTGTAGTCACAGGCGGCTGACCCCTGGATCTCATTCCCTTCCTTCTCTGGGTTTCTCCATTCTTTGGCTTCACTTGGCCCCGGGGAGACTAACCCATGTGTGGATCTGCCAAAGTCAGAGCTGGCTTTTTTCGATTAACCACAATGTTGCACAGAATTCTGAAATGGTTTCCCCTGCACCAAATTTAATAACATTTTTCCAGTATATTGACAGTAGCCAAATTCATCATACTAGGTAACTGCATGGAGGAGGATATGGATAGTTCATTTCTCAAATCATTTTATTTCTGATTTTTTTTGAAGTGATATTTTTCATATAGTACTATGTATTTATTCTACGGTGTGTTTCCCATTCTTCAGTTCAGCTGCACTTGTAGAAAGACATGGGAAAATAGTTCATAATACATTCTAATTATATAGCAATTACCTAAATTATATTCTGTGTAAATTTAAGGATTCTAACTTTGGTTTATCACTGTATCGTTGACATCCAACTAATACCTGGCACATAAGTAAATACACAGTATATATGTGAATAAATAAAAGAAAAATATGGAAACTATTGAATAATCTAATATTGTATGTTTGAGGGTTATTGCTTTACTTCTGGAGAATGTTTTAAAATTAAGAGCATGGCCTTAAGAACTTAAGAGATAAAATGTAAACTTTAGGTGGAAGCCTTCTTTGAAATATGTAAGTTGTCAAAGAACCTTGGATTCTTTCCCACCTAAGTTTTTCAAAGAAGTAGTTTTTAGATTTAAAAGAAATATTGTTACATGCTTAATTTTTATCTAAAGCAGCAGTGGGAGAGGTCAAAGCACAGAACTTTTAAGCTGTAAATGCAAATACAGAATAGTAAAGTATTTCAGAATGACATTGTCTATCTCATTCAATCGCTAGATCTTTAGGCAATGTTTATTTGCTTTAAGAGCCATTTAAGAGGAAAAGCCTATTTCTCCCAAGATATTTACTATTATAGATTAACTCTAGGTTGAATACATGTTCTCAAAAGTAGAAGCAAATTTGAAAACCTGGGAAAGTATTTAGTTTGACAGAATTCACGGTATTCAAGTAAACTGATCCAGTCTATCATAAAGTCACAAGAGAACCTGTGTCTGAAGGCCAGGTTTTCTTAAGGCCTGAATAGTAGTTGAGAATTTAAGAAAGTGTTGGAGAATTCTAAGAGCAGTAAGTTGTTTAGTTACTGGCCCAAGGGGCATCATAATCTTCCTCACCACTGTAATTTTGCAAAACATTGTGTTAGTGTGTAAAACTCCACGAGCACAGATATTGCAACTATTTTATTCTCTGCTATAATTCTGGGGCCTAGCACAGTAGTCTTACATATAAGGGAACCTAGTAAATCAGTAAATGAATGAATTCTCTGTTAGAAGGGACTGTAGAATTAGTTTTAAGCAAAATCTCCAATAGTACCAATCTCATGATTAATTTAACTCTAACTTTAGAACGTAAAGATAACATAATTGAAATGGTAATGAAGGTTAGAAATGGAGAATTAAGAGTACAGTGGCTCACCACTGAACAACATGAGTTTGAACTGCATCGGTCCACTTACATGCAGATTTCTTTTATAAATTCAGTACTATAAATATATTTGCTCTTTCTTATGATTTTCTTAATTATGTTTTCTTTCCTAAAGCTTACTTTATTGTAAGAATATAGTGTATAATACATATACAAAATACATGTTACTTAACTATGTTCTCAGTAAGGCTTCTAGTCATCAGTAGGCTATTAGTAGTTAAGTTTTGGGGGAATCCAAAGTTGTGTGTGGATTTTCAATTTGCAGGGGGTTGGCAACTCTAACCCCCTTGTTACTCTGAGGTCAAGAGTACTCTGTTTCCTTTTTTTTCTTTTTATCCCTGGAATATCTTTTCAGTTCTATATATCTTTAAAATAATGTTGGCCCAAAATATTTTAGAGTAGGATGGATCCATAAAGGCATCAGATTATAGATGATCCCAAGAAGAAAAAAAAGAATTAAAATGTTAGAAGTAGACTGAGGTTTTAAAAAGGGGGTTGGAGGAGGACTTTATATCTTCAGAAAACATTGGTAATCTAGTGTCTCTGTTCCACTTGACTTCTTATCCTTGCTAATATAAGACAGTATATCCAGTTTCAGCCAACTTGTATTTAAACATTTTGGATAAAGATAAGTTCAGGTAATTGCCAGGGAACTAGGGCCTCATACACAACAGTGAAGAGGAAGAAACAAAAAGGGAAGGGGAGAATTTTTCAAAGCATAACAGCTTAGAGACCTTAAATAAGACAGAAGGGTCAAATAGATTATAACAAAATATGATAGAGAAAAGACCAAGTAAAAAACTCCAGAAACAGGCATATTTATTGTAGGCACAGTCTTACACATCTATAAAAATTATTAATGATCGTGATGAATGACCCTATTGTCAAGAAAAGATAGTGTTCACTAAGTCATTTCTAAAAAGACAGCTAAAAAAATAAAAATAAAATAAATAAAAAGACAGCTAGATCTGTAACAACTCATTACAAGGATACTTGGGTGGCTCAGCCAGTTAAGTGTCCTACTCTTGATTTTGTCTCAGGTTTGTGGCCTCAAGGGTTGTGGCCTCAAGCCCTGCGTTGGGCTTCATGCTCAGTGGGTAGTCTGCTTGAGAGTCTCTCTCTCTCTTTCTCTCTCTCTTTCACTCAAAAAAAAAATCTTTTTTTAAAAAAGATTCCTGTTGCATAGAAATACGTTCTCACTCAAACACTAGCTCCTCCCCTTTAAAGAATCAAAGTTGTGAGTTGTTAAAAAGTACTGAAGTGCAGGTTGTCAATAAGTTGCTTGTCGTAAATAATAAGATGAAATAGTCAAACAGCATTTAGAAATACCTTATTAATTATAATAGCTTCCCTGTGATGTTAACTGATATCTTAAGACAATCACTTAGCCAGGGTCATTAGTGAATATAAATCTGCATTTCAGTTAACATTATAATTTTGAATTTTTCCAACTTTTGCCAGATCTGATATAGTCATTTTTAGCTTTAGTATAGCTAAAAAAGTTTGGTTTTTTAAAAGATTTTATTTATTTATCCATGAGAGATACACACACACACACACACACACAGAGAAAGAGAGAGAGAGGCAGAGACAGAAGCAGGCTCCAGGAAGGGAGCCCGATGTGAGACTCAATCCCAGGACTCCAGAATCACGGCCTGGGCCGAAGGCAGGCACTAAACCACTGAGCCAGCCAGGGATCCCCAACTAAAAAGCTTTTTTTACTAGGAATAGAAATGTCAGATCTGTTGGGATTTTTTTGTAATTCCCTTGTATTTGCATTTTTCCATTATCTTCAGTCTTTAGTTTCTTTGCCAGGAATCTTAATAAGCTACTCTTTCATAAGACTTAGTTTAAAACTAGTAATTCAGTCTGTCTATTCACTTACCTAGGAGCAAGGAATCAGTATGTGATGCTCCACTGCTAGCGACCAAATAGTAGAGATATGCCACTGTCATTTCTCCACGTTTTGGAACTCCTTCTCATCCCTCAAGTAACCCTACACAACAATAGGAAGCTTGATTACTAAACACAGAGCCTCTTTGGGGCTGTGTATTAGAGTTCTCCAGAGGAACAGACTGTGTGAGTATATATAAAAAGAGACACAATTTATTTTAAGGAATTGGCTGCCATGATTGTGGGGCATGGCAAGTCCAAAATCTGCAGGGTAGGCTAGGAGGCTGGAGACCCAGGCAAGAGGTGATGTTGCATCTTGAGTCTGCAGGCAATCTAGAGGCATACTTTCCTCTTCCTCAGGTAACCTCTCTCTCTTTCTATTAAGGCCTCCAACTTTCAGTATAAAGGGTAATTTGCTTTACTCAATCTGCCAATTTAAACATTAATCTTATCTTTAAAAATACCTTCACAGTGACATCTAGACTGGTATTTGACCGAATACTGGGTTACTGTCCCCTAGTCAAGATAACACATAAAAATAACCATCACAGAATGTATCATTTCATGTATCAGTAAAGCTTAATTTCTTATAGAAATAAAAATCACAGATAGAGGTTCCAATGTTGGCTTTCTATGCTGACAGATAATTTTTATATTTTCTCTATTTTAGAAGCATTGTAGTAACCTTTACAAATAACCTTAATTGTTAACATTCAAAGAAAATATGAAATGTTTCATTAAGTATATGAGCTTTCAGAAGTAAATCTGACATGTAATAAAACCTCATTAATTTGAAATTCATAATTGTTAAGTCATGAAAAATTTATCTTTGCTGTAACTGAGATTTTTAAACAAATTAAGTATTACAGTTGGGATATTTAAATGTTTAAGAATGGGAACTTCAAACTTAAAAAGTTACTGTAAACATTTAAAAAACATTCTTGAATGATTTTACCATCTCAAAATTACTATTACCTTTCATATATGTGTATGTTTTTACATTGGTGTTCTCAAAGTATATATGTGTACTTCTATATATATGTACACACATATATACACACATATATGTGTATTCTGTTTTCATATATATATGTATGTATATTCTGTTTTCACTCACTGGGTAAAAACATAGGTGTCTGCTGTGGTCCTAGTATTAACAGATGTATTTTAATTCATCAAATTCATGTTTGATATCTTCTGTCAAGATAGTATTTTCCTTAAAATTTATAGTGATAATAGTGCAAGTTAAAAGATAGGAATATTTCAGCGTTCTTGCTAAATATTTCCATTTTGTTTTACGTTTTACAAAAAGTTATAAAAGGTTGCTACAAGTAATATTCAGGTTATGCTATAAAACACATCACATCCCGGGAGGGAGCCATTGACATGGTTGGCATATATGCTACTAATGACTAAATTAAATAAGGGTGGTGGTGGTGTTACCTCCAGTCTTAGCTTGGAGCAGCAAAACACTATTATTCATAAAATAGTACCTACAGACTCATAACATTGCCTGTTTTATCCCATCCATACCAGGCATCCCAGGGGTTACCCCTGTATCTGCTAGCTGTCTAAAGGCCCAGTGTTTGTGCATCTCCTCCTCTGACAAGCTCATCTTACTGGAGGTTACAATAGGTCACTAGCAGTGTGTGCACTTCAGGCTGTGGGCTGTGTGTTTGCACATATTTGCACAGCCTGGTTACTTCTCTTGGGCTCTAGAAAGCCTCTCTGGGCAGAGCCAGGCTAAGCTGCTCCATCGATTGTTTAATTTGTGCAGTAATATACTATCTTAATATTTTTTTATTTGAAGGAAGGTTACTTTTTCTGTAAATCACAAAGACACCATAGAGACCAGCACGGTTCAGGAATTTTATCATTTTCCATTATCATTAGTGTGACAATCATGTATATAAACTTTACTTTGACTTCAGTAAGTACAAAGTATTTTTTTAAGATTTTATTTATTCATGAGAGACACAGAGTCGGAGACATAGGCAGAGGGAGAAGAAGGCTCCCCACAGGGGGCCTGATGTGGGACTGGATCCCAGGACCCCAGGATCATGACCTGAGCCAAAGGCAGACACTCAACCACTGAGCCACACAGATGCCCCAGTACAAAATATTTTTATAATTTTTGCAGGCTGCAACTTTAGATGTATATTTGTATTTCTTTTGGATTGCTAGTGTGGGCTAATATTATCGGCTTTTAGTTACTTTTAGCATTTACCTCATCTCTTTATATCATTTTCCCATATATATGTAAATATACCTACTCATAAGAACTTCACTGGTAAGTAGTGGCCATTGTTATGATTTGATGATCACTATGATAGCAACACAGAAGAAGTAAGAGCAGGAATTTTGGCATTCCTGTGAAGGCATGGCTGAGATCTTTTCACTTAATTCTTTATACCCTTCTCTGATCTCTGTATATGGAGTTTCTTGGTTATCTGTTCAGTTTTTTTTTTTTTTTCCAGATGTTTTGCTTAGAAACTAGATCTTCATGCCATTCTCTTGAAAATTCTATTTTCTTATCTCCAATCTCCAAAGTTATCCAGAGAAATTCTGTAAAATAGATAATACATAATTGAAAAGGGAACATGTCATCAGAATAAATTTTGGAAAACATTGAACTAAAAAATTGAGGTTTTTTTTTATTATAGAGTTATTTTATGATTAAGTGTCCATAGTTCTTTAAAAAGAGAATATATTTCCTATACTCACTAAAATATTGACAAAGGTGCATTTTATAAGACTATCTCATGAAATCTACTTTGGTAGCCAATAACACTTAGTTTATCTTTCCTTGATAAAGCTTGACTTCATCTACTTAGTGCAGATTATGTGGATCATAAGCAACCATAACTCACCACACTTAATCTCCTTATAATACATTCTTTGTGCTAAGAGTATGTTGCTAAATAAATGATGTTCTGATCAGAGTCAGAAGTCATCTATTTTAAGTTTTTTTTTCTGTTTCTTGAAGAAATGATTGAAGCAAAGGACTGTTGGAATTAATGATTTTTTTTTTTTAAGAATTCAGAGACTTTTTTTTTTTTTTTAAGATTTTATTCATGAGAGACAGAGAGAGAATGACGGAGAGAAAGAAAGAGGCAGAAACACAGGCAGAGGGAGAAGCAGGCTCCATGCAGGGAGCCCGACACAGGACTCGATCCCGGGTCTCCAGGATCAGGCCCTGGGCTGAAGGTGGTGCTAAACTGCTGAGCCACCCGGGCTGCCTGGAATTAGCGATTCTTATGTGATGCACGGTAGCTATAATTTTTACCTACTTGTCATCTAGAAGCTCTAAACATTGTCTTTAGAAAACTTTCTCATATATATTTGACTTGTGGATTCAAAGAGTGAATAGTACTATTTATACCTTGACTCTAAAAATACATTTTCATCTTGTATTTTTCCCTCAAAAAGATAGGAGATAGAAATCTATTTTTCCCTTTCCTCTACTTCAGACCAGCAGGGGTAATAAGGCCTACAGCATTGATTTTGACCATTTTAACTATAGAAACTTTTCTTAAGAAGAAACATTTTATCATCTGCTCAAAGGATATAGAAGTTGTAGCCTCCCAGTATCTCACGTGTCTACCTTTATTGGCCCTCAATTGGACTCTAGAAAATACCTGCAGCTCTGTAGAAAGCACTTAAAAAAAATGGTAAACTACACACTTGGGTAAAAATGGCCGGGTTCTCTTTTCTAATGAGTAAAAAATTGTACAGAGTATGTTATCTCCCTCTTAATATGTCTTGAGAAGTTTAAGATGCTGTTGTTGACACTGGCAGCATGCCAGAGAGAAAATTATGTAGGAAATAAAATCCTGTTATTTCCTTATTAAACTACTTAACCAAGCAGGGTGGGAATTGAGGGGAAAAGAGTAAAGAAATACAGTCATAACTGTTTTTGGAAAAGAGATCAAAGACAATATTAAGTAAAAAAACAACATAGGAAATCTAAATGGAAAGTTATTTGAACAGGCTTTCCATTTCTGCTTATAATAAGAATTTTCCTTAACACTTTTATTGTGTAAAGAATGAGGAGCTATCAAATGAAGTTAAGACTATGAATTCTTGAGTTTTAAAAATGTTTTCAAATAATGAAATTTTAAGATTCCCTGTATAACCAACCAAAAAATGAAAATTTACTGAGGAATTTCAAAGAGGCTTTAAGGAAGCATGAAAGATCAGTTTTTTTAGCCAAATTTTGTTGTGTGTTTTTTTTAATATTTTATTTTTTCATTTATTTCAGAGAGAGTGTGAGCAAGTGGGGGGAGGAGCAGAGGGGAAGGGAGAGAGAATCTGAAGCAGACTCCACACTCAGTGTGGAGCCCAAGGGTAGGCTCATCTCACAACCACAAGATCATATCCTGAGGCAAAACCAAGAGTTGGATGCTTAGCCAGCTGAGCCATCCAGGAGCCCTGCCAGATCTGGTTTTCGAATCAATGTGTTTTATCACCTGACTGAATGTAAATGAGGAGAGGTAATGTAGACATGCTAAAAATAAAAGTCAGTCTAATAGTACTTTATTTGTTGAAAAAGTTGTGCTTCAGTAAGTCATTTGCTTCCTAATAACTTTTTGACCTGTTACATAGATTTTTCTTATTAGAATGAGCTAATTTTTCCACATATTTGCCTTATCAGCATTAATAAATTCAGCCATTCCTTTTTGTTTTGTTTCTATAAGGTATGATAAAAAATATTTTAATTACCCAATCTTTCCTCAAATTTTGCATGTGGAAAAATGGCTTTATATATAGTGTACATTCTTTAAAATGTGTTCAAATACCCCCAGAGTACTCTCCAGAAAACATAAGCATATTTCTACATTGCTGTCATATACCACAAAATGTATTAAAACTATTTAATGATATTACCATACCTACACCACATTCCTTTTGAACATTCCTAATTTTGGTAAATTGTCTATTGTGGTTGAATTTGGTGTTAATTTTTGTAAAGATGTTTTAGTAGAAAATTATATGGCTATGATAGGTCATAAATTGCTATGGGAAGAGCATGGAAAGTGTAACCTGAGAAGAGCTATCTGAGGGTAATAGTTGTCTTGGAAGGGAATTTAAAGAGCTTATCCTAACAAAGAATGCTAAAATGTGAATTTAGAGATGGGATCACAAATATTACTTAATATTCCTAGTTTGTAATTCTGGCTGTATGTAAATGCTAAGTATTCTAACCTGAAGTAAGAACTAATTACATTTTAATAATATGATCTAGGGATACAGGACTTGGTCTACTTTAGTCGTTGGAGTCCAGAAATTATTTTGGAGGCAACTGAGGCAGCTTTCTAGAAGGGAAGGAGACAGGGATGCCTGGGTGGCTCAGCGGTTGAGCACCTGCCTTTGGCTCAGGGCGTGATCCCAGAGTCCCAGGATCGAATTCTACATCAGGCTCCCTGCATGGAGCCTGCTTCTCTCTCTGCCTATGTCTCTGCCTCTGTCTCTCATGAATAAATAAATAAAATCTTAAAAAAAAAAAATAGAAGGGAAGGAGACAGAAGAATACCTTCCTAGTAACTTTTCTGTTCTCATAAAGACCACCTGTACTTCTTAAAATTGAATTCCACAAGATATATCTTTTCATATTTAAAAAAAAAATCAGGGATCCCTGGGTGGCGCAGCGGTTTGGTGCCTGCCTTTGGCCCAGGGCGCGATCCTGGAGACCCGGGATCGAATCCCACATCGGGCTCCCGGTGCATGGAGCCTGCTTCTCCCTCTGCCTGTGTCTCTGCCTCTCTCTCTCTCTCTCTCTGTGACTATCATAAATAAAATAAAATAAAATAAAATAAAAAAATAAATAAAAAAAATAAAAAAAAATAATAATTTTGCTTAAGCTAGTTTAGTGGTTTTCTGTTCTTGCAGCTAAATTATAGCAGATTAAGATAATGATTCTGTAAACCCTTGTCTTCATTATCACTGCCTGTGCACGGAAACTCAGATGATTCAAGTGGAGTCTGTGAACCACCTTGAATTTTTTTTTTTCAGAGTTATTTATTCATGAGACACAGAGAGGCAGAGATAGGCAGAAGGAGAAGCAGGCTCCCTTTAGGGAGCCTGATGCAGGACTCAATCCCAGGACTCCAGGATCACAACTTGAGCCAAAGGCAAACATTCAACCACTGTACCACCCATGGTGCCCCATGAACCACCCTGAATTATATCAAAATGTGATATGTGTGTCTTTACATTGTTTGTAGGGGGTGGAGAGAGCCATAGATTTCATCAGATACTCAAAGGAGTCTGCTACTTGAAAAGATAAAGAACCCTGGTAGAGAGCATGGAGGCCCCTCCCTCCCTCCACAGTGACAGTGTCCCTTTCTGTTCTGTCTCCATGTTGAAACAGAGGCAACCTTTGGTTATTATATTTGGATCTAGCAGTGCCATAGTTATGCAAGTTTATATTCTGTATACAACATATTGAAAAAGGAGCCCCTTAGAGCTTTGCTGCTATTAGATATGTAATCTGATAGATGTTTATAAAATTTAGCCCTTAAATAAAATATACTAGGTTATAATTTTTTTCTAAGAAGTCTTAATTTTTGTTAATTTAATTATTTCCAGTTAGAAGTTCATAGACAAGTTTGAATCAGGCAAAGGAGTGGTATTTTATTCTTTCAAGAACTGATCGAAAATTTAGAATGACCTTTGCAGGTCATCTATTCCAACCTTTTATTTTATTGATGATGAAACTGAAATGCCAAATAATAACTAAAATTTCTAAGGTCATGGGCAGCCTGGGTGGTTCAGCAGTTTAGCACCATCTTCAGCCCAGGGTGTGATCCTGGGGACCTGGGATCCAGTTCCACATCGGGCTCCCTGCATGGAGCCTGCTTCTTCCTCTGCCTGTGTCTCTGTCTCTCTCGGTGTCTCTCATGAATAAATAAAATCTTTAAAAAATCTAAGGTCACTAGTTAGTAAAGCATGAGTAAAGATGGAATTTTATTATCTGTCTGCAGAACCTTTTTTTATTGTATCAGACTTCTGATACTGTTCTTTTTTTAATTCAAGTATAGTTAACATACAGTATTATTTTAGTTTCAGGTGTATAATATAGTAATTTAGCAATTCTATATATTACTCAGTGCTCATCATGATGTGTATTCTTAATTTCCTTCACCTATTGCATCCATCTTCCCATCCACTTCCCTTCAGAAGGCAACCATCAGCTTGTTCTTTATAGTTAAACAATGAAAAAAGAGAAACCAACAGACTGTTATTTGCTGTTTCTTAAAATGAGTGAAATGATACAGTTGTCTTTCTCTGACTTATTTTGCTTATACTCTAGATTCATCCATATTGTCACAGGTGGCAAGATTTCATCCTTTTTTTATACCTAATACCATGTTCTATATATAGCACATCTTTATCCATTCATCTATTATGGACACTGGGGTTGCTTTCATATCTCAACTATTGTAAATAATGCTGCATTAAACATAGGGGTGCATATGTCTTTTTATAAGTTAGTGTTATGTTCTTTGGGTAAATACCTGGTAATGGAATTACTAGATTAAATGGTAGTTCTGCTTTTTAATTTTTGGGGAACCTCCATACTACTTTCTACAGTGACTGTTTGCATTCCCACAAACAGTGACAAGGGTTCTTTCTCCACATCCTCTCGAATACTTATTTCTTTGTGTTTTTCATTTTAGCCATTCTGATAGGTGTGAGGTGATATCTTCTTGTATTTTTGATTCGCATTTTCCTATTAAGTGATGTTGAACGTTTTTGCATATATCTGTTGGTCATCTATGGTGTTTTCCACCAGTGTTCTTTTACTCCCTGTAACATTTTGTATACTCCTCTAGAATGCAGTCATTGCATTGTATTCATGTTATATATTTGCATGGTGTCTTCCTCATTGTACTCAATTCCTTGGGTGTCAGTACTCCTATTCAACTTGTTCTCTCACACTCCTAACCGGAAGCAGATAGGTACAATCGGTATTCATTAAATATTTGTCATATTCTACACATCTATACATTTAAAGCTATTTTTTAAATGATACTAAAGGTCCTTGAATTTTTTTGGTAAAAAATTTGAAATCTGTTTAGATAATTATTTTCAAATGACTTCTAAACTAGTATTAAACGTCTTCATTATATATAATTTACATATAATTATGGCTTTTTAATACAAACTTTTGTTTTTTATATTCTGTGAGTAAAAGGTTCTCTGAAATATGGTTTGGATGCCAAGATACTGAAATTTCCAGATCCTTCAGCTACAGTGAGGGAGAGTGATTCAGTTGGTACAATACAGGGAAAAAAAATTTTTTTAATCAAATCCTGTTAAGTGTTTCTTTGGTTAAGTGATATTTTTTCTTTCTTTGTTTAGGCCAATGTTTCAAATTCCAGATACTTAACCACCATTTAACTTGCAAATAAAAGGGGTTCTTCCTGCAAGCAAATTTATACTATGAAAAATTTTCAAAACTAGTGGTAATTATTTGTTTTTGAATTTTGGAGTATTGGTACTTCAAATACAGAAAATTTTTTTATCAATAGAAATTATCTCAATGTGAAAATAGTACTTACAAGATTGATTTATTTTGGACCATGTGATAAGTGATCCCATAAGAATTTATTAAGAGTAATTCTTTTCTTTTTTTCTTTTTAAGGGTAATTCTTAGAACAGGATAGCTCTACGTAGTATTAATATGGAAACCTTGTTTATTTCCTTTGTGGTAAAATTATAAGTAGTGATTTAAAGGGAAATTGCAAAACTTAATCATTTATCTGTTTTTGGTATTTTAACTATTTTGTTTGCAGTAAATTTCTAGAATGCCCATAATCCAAAAAGGATAGTACTTTACAAAAGCAATATAACAAATAGTTTTTACAATATGAAAAATGCTGTGAATGAGGTAAATAAAATGTATAAAGAGTAATGTGAAGCCACAGGTTGAGGTTAATATAAACAATACCTACTGAGAATTCCTGTATAATTGTTAGGAGTTATGAATTTAGCTCATAATCACCATGGGTTTTCTAGAAAGGAAGTACTCCATTCCTTCAAAATAATTTTCTTTCAACTGGACAGCTTTCATCTAAGTAAAATGGCCTGTCCAGGCTTAGTTTATTTCGCACTTAATCCATTATTGGCAGTCCATAAATAGAATTTAGAAGAGTCCATGGACTTGAATGAGAAAAAAAAAAAAAAGTCTTTCAGTCACTTCTAGTTAAAATATAGCAGTTTTCTTATTATAGTCAGCAAAATCTATCTCTGGTTTTTTCACTTATTTATTCTCATCACAACTTTAAGATTACTATAGTTATTAGATTCATTGCTACATCCTCATTTAATTTTACTAAAGAAACACATGTTACTGCATCAGTTTTTAAGTATTTCAGTAAACATTCAGTAGATAATTTCAGTATATTCCTTTGTATTTCAGTTTACTTATTTAAAGCATTATTTTGGAAGAGGATCCATAAACCCCTTCAGCAATCCACCAGATTGCTGAAGGGGTTTATGATCCAAAAAATATTTAAGAATCTCTGAGAAGAGGAAGCCACACGTGATTGTATGATATTAGGTTCTTCCTTTCAGAACTCCTATTCATCCAAAAATTGGATTATTTGAATAGTCACTGGAATTCAACATAATGTTAATGTCATAAATATTTTTTGCAGTCAAGTTAATACTTGTTTAAAAACTTTATTTAGTAACAATGAGCATGCATTTCCAGGGAGTTCCTTAGAACTTGTGTTATAATTAGTACTTTACTGTAGGTTTAAAAAAAATTTTTTTAAGATACTTATGTAACAGGGAGTGGCAAAGACAGAGGGAGAAGCAGACTCTCCACCAAGCAGGGAGCCCGCATGATCCCAGGGATCATGACCTGAGCTTAAGGCAGACACTTAACAGGCTGAGCCACCCACACACCCCTGTAAATTATTTAATGAACAATTGATTCTAAAGTTGCTATGTTATATGTATTGTATATAGTAACATATAAGTCTGTCAGTTAAGATCACTTGGCTCTGTAGCCTTTTTTGAAGAAACTTTAGTCATTTAATAATAGATTATTCACCGCCTCCTTTTGCTCTTAGCACACCTGATGTTTTCACATATGACAGACAGTACTTTCATGTCCGTTAACAATAATGAAATATTAGTTGTGTCCGTTTAAATATCTTTTTATAACTATTGGCTCTCACAAACTGATTTTATGCCAACCATTTATACTAAGTTAATTTTGTCTGTTCTTATATTCTACTTTAAAAGTTAAACTGGAGTATGGCTACCTAGATATTGTAATTAATCCCGCAAACCTGAAAGTAATTTTTTCACATGTTGGATAAATCGTCTTAAAAACTTCAAAGAACTAATAAGACCAAAATGCAAATTCTGGCAGAAACCCAGAACAGAAAGCATAGCTCAAAGCTGCCTTTGTCCTGGGAGCATTTGTCCAAACTGGCAAAATTGAACTCTGGTTTTCATACTCCACTGTTAGAATTGAAGCTCCAAAGAGCTGCTTTCGCAGTTTAAGAATGAACCAGAGTAAATCTACCCCATTCACACAGAGCATGACAGACTTTGACAAGTTGAAACTACAGGACATCCCAAGCACACTCATAGTCCAAATTTATATCACCAAGTTTGTCCAAAAAAAAAATCTGACTCTGAATTTATTTAGTTGAAAGTGGTCCTACTCTCGTGGTATTCCTGGTTGCCTAGCAGAAGCAAAAATAAATACTTCTGCTCAAAAATCTTCACGTGTAAGAAAAGTAAACAGCTCAAAGTAATTAAGCATGTAGGGAAACAAAGTGCAATATAATGTAAAGCCAGTAGATAGCAAGAACAGATCTATCTAGAAAGGCCTCAGACACTAGAATTTATTTTTAAAAAAATTTATAAAATAAACTAGAAGAGAGGGGCACCTGAGTGGCTTTGTCAGATAAGCAGCTAACTCTTGATCTCCACTCAGGTAATGATTTCAGGGTGGTTGTGAGATCAAGCCCCACATCAGGCTCTCTACTTGGACATGGAGCCTGCTTAGAATTCTCTCTTCCTTTTTTCCTCCTCTCTTAAGAAAAGAGAATTGCTTGACAATTTCTATAGGAACTGGAAACGTTAAAGACTTGTTAACCATTTGCAAAGCCAAAATTTAAAAACAGAACTTCTAGAAGTAATAAAATAACTCAGTGTAGAATATCAAACAAATAACTTAATACTCAATAACTCAGTGAGTAATAAATTAACTCAGGAATTATTAAATTGGGTGAGACAGATCGAGTGAAATTATCCATAATGTCATGTACAGACAATATTAAAATACAGAATTAAAATGGTTAAAGACAAAAAAGATAAAATGATGAGAAAATCTAACTTCTTATCAGACTTGCAGAAGGAGAGGAAAGAATGGGAAAGCAAACCCTTACTAAAAGAAATCTAAAGGTGTATTTCAAGCAGAAGGAAAATGATCCTAGATAGAAAGCCTGAGGTGAAAGAAGGAATGAAGAACCAAAAAACTGGTCAACATGTTGGTAAGTCTAAACATATATAAATAGAATACACAGAAAAATTAACATTAGTTGTGTGTAACAGATTTAAATTCCTGAAGCCTTTGTATGGTCTAAGAGAAGGCTATATTTATTCAGTAGTTAAATATGCATTTTCCTAAAAGAATAGAAACTAGGATTTTCAAATCAGCAAAATGAAAAAATATATATAGTTGTGAAATTTTTAAAGGAAAAATCCAAAACCAGTTCTCAACCTTAGCTATATAATACATCCACTTGGGGAATTGTTAAAAATCCTAATGCCTGGACATCATCCTACACCAATTAAATCAGGATATCTGAGTGATTTTAAAGCTCCCAAAGTGATTCTAAGGAATAGGAGAAAAGAAACAGAACAGTAGAACAGATGAAAAGTGTAAAGTAAGAAAATAGATATATCAACATATGACAGTAAATCACATCAAAAGTAAATGGTCTAGGGGCAATTGGGTGGCTCAGTCTGTTAAAGCATCCGACTTTTGGTTTCAGCTCAGGTCGTGACCTCGGGGCTTTGAGATTGAGCCCCGTGCGTGAGGCCCCGGGCTCAGTGAAGAGTCTGCTTGAGTTTCTCTCTCACTCCCCCCACCCCCATGTTTGCATTGTCTCTCTCAAATAAATAATTTTTTTAAATGACCTAAAATACTCTGGTTAAAAGATTATCAGACTAGATTTAAAAACCCAGTTTATGCTGCTATGAGAGACATAATCTAAAGCATAAGACTTTAGAATAAATATTTCTAGAGATAAAGATTTTTTCAAAATGATAGAAGGTATGATGTTATAGGAAAATACAACAATGTTTGTGTGTGCCTAATATTGTAGCTTTAATTTTTTTAAACTGTAACAAAAATTGACAGATAAATCTACAATCATTTTAGGGAGATTTTTCCCATTATTACAGTTTGATAAATTTCAAACTTCTAAGGAAATTTTTGAGTGCTACAGCTAATGCCTTTATATTCATTACCTAAGACTCATTAATAGTTAATATTTTGCTATATTTGTTTCATGTCTATGTTTGTAGATACGTTTATCTTCTTGTTTGTTTCTGAACTCATTTGAGTTACATGCTCAAGTATTTAGGGTTGAAGTATCACCAGAGATCAATGACATTTGCCTACACAGCCACAATACAATTATCATCACTCAGGAATTAACACTGGTATAGTTATGTAAAAGAATTCATATCCAAGTTTTCCAGTGTTGTAATAATATTTGTAACTATAAATTGGTGGTTTGATCCGAGTACCAAAGATTACATACTATTTTTAATTGAATTATCTCTTAGGTTTCATTAATCTAGAAATTCCCTTGGTATAGGGATTTGTGATAAACATATTTGATAGGCATACTACACAGATGATACTGTGTTCTCAGTAACAGGGCACATGTCCATTTGTCCCATTCTCGGTGATGTTAAATTTTATCATTTGACTAAAGTGGTGTTTACCAGCTTTCTTCACGATAAAGGTTTCTGTATTCTGTGGGGTTATACATGAAGACTGAGTGCATTTCCTATTCCTTAATAATTTCCACCAGTGGCTTTAGCATCCATTAATGATTTTGCCTACATCAAGGTTGTTGTACTGTAGTTGTTAGAAAATGGTAATTTTTCAATATCTTACTAGCTTAAACATTTATAAGTTCTCATTCTTCTCTAAAGAACAACTTCCTTTTTTTACTGTACCAGTCAGTAAAAAAGCAACATACTAAGTAAAAGTCAGGATTTCTTATTTTTTGTTCTTAAAATATTTCCTGTTTAAATTATCATAGTCAGAAAGCTATGTGCAGAAGCCACTAATTTTTTTTTTCTTCCTGTTACTTGATGCATAGCTAGCTAGATTCCTTACTTTCCCTTCTTTTTGTTTTGGTTTTTCTCCCTATGATCTAATTTTATTTTTTGAATAGGTAAAACATTACAGACTTTAAAAGGTCTGAACTACAAAGTAGAGGTACAAAGGAAAGTGTATTTAGATGTCCCATCCCTTCCTTAAAACATGAACCTTGTTTCCAAATCCTCTGAGGTTTTACTAATTCTGGTTTTCTATCCTGAGGGTTTTTTTTTTTTTTTTTGCAAAAATGAAAATAATAATATCCTTTCAAATCAATTTACAGAGATCTTTCTTCCTTAAAAACAAATGGATGACTTTTAACAAGAACTGAGAGCGCAAGCATTAAAAAGCAGTAAGACTATGGAGTATTTGAACATGATTTAAAAACTTGCTCTGATGGCTAAATATAGAAAGTATAGCCCAAAACTGCAAAGAAGTGTTTATTTCAACAATACCTGTATCTTTTATAAAAATGTTTTATAAAAATTTATGGAACAAATAGGAGTCAAAGGAGTATATTCACTATTTTTTTAACTGATATATAGTTGACACACAATTAGTTTCAGATGGACAACATAGTGATTTGACAACTCTATAACCTTAGGCTATGCTTACCACAAGTATGCCTACCATCTGGCACCATACCATGCAATCACAGTACCACTGATTGTATATTCCCTACGCTATACCTTTTATCCCTAGGACTTACTCGTTCCATAACTGGTAGCCTGTATCTCTCACTGCTGCTTCACACATTTTATGGCCCCCTCCTCCTCTGGCAACCATCAGTTTGTTTTCTGTATTTATGGGTCTATTTTGTTTGTTGATTCATTTGCTCTTTAGATTTCAGGTGTAAATGAAATTTTTCTTTCTCTGACTGACTTATTTCACTTAGCACAATATCATCCAGGTCAATCCATGTTGTCATAATTGGCAAGACTTCAATCTATTTTATGGCTAATACTCTCTCACTTAGAGACAGACACCACATCTTATCCATTCATCTGCCAGTGGACACAGATTGCTTTCATATATTGGCTATTGTAAATAATGCTATGGTAAACATAGGGGTGCATAGTATCTTTTCAAATCAATGTTTTCATTTCCTTTGGGTAAATACTCAGCAGTGAAATTACTGGGTCATATGGTATTTTTAATTTTTTGAATATTTCCATACTGTTTTCCATAGTGGCTACACCAGTTTGCATTCCCATCAGCAGTGCACAAGGGTTCCTTCTTCTCTACATCCTTGCCAACACTTGTCATTTCTTGTCTTTTTGATTCTAGCCATTCTGGCAAATATAAGTTAATTAGCTCACTGTGTTTTGATTTGCATTTCCCAAATTAGTGATGTTGAACATGTTTCATGTATGTGTATGGCTGGCCATCTGTGTGTCATCTTTGGAAAAATGTCTACTCAGGTCCTCTGCCCATTTTTTAATTGGATTATTTGGGTTTTCTTAGTGCTGAGTTATATGCCTGAGGAAACAGAACTGCAAAAATGTTGCTAGGACCCATGTCAAAGAAATTACTACCCATGTTTTCTTTCGGGAATTTTAAAGATTCAAATGTGAGACATGAAATCATAATCAGTTTTGAGTTTTTTGGTGTGTATCATGTAAGAAAGTTGTCCAGTTCTATTATTTTGCACGTAGCTGTCTAGTTTTCCCATTTATTGAAGAGATGGTCTTTTTTCTGTTGTATATTTTTTTGCCTTCTTTGTTGTAGATTAATTGACCATTTCAGTTTGCATTGATTTCTGAACTCTTTTCTATTGATCTATGTGTCTGATTTTGTGCCAGTACCATACTATTTTGATTAGTATAGCTTCGTAGTTTATTATGAAATCTGGGATTGTAATACCTTCATTTTTTTTCTTCTTTCTCAAGATTCATCCGGGTCTTTTGTGATTCCATACAAATTTTAATATTATTTGTTCTAGTTCTGTGAAAAATGTATTTTGACAGGGATTACATCGAAGCTATCGATTGCTTAGGACAGTATGGATGTTTTCTTTAGCAGTATTAGCAAAACAGCAGTATTCTTTCATGGGCATGGAATATCTTTCCATTAGTCAGTGTTGTCTTCAGTTTCTTTCAGCAATGTTTTATAATTTCCAGAGTTCAGGTCTTTCTCCTCGTTGGTTACGTTTATTAGGTATTTTATACTTATGGGTGTGATGGTAAAAAGGATTATTAATTTTTCTGCTACTTTGTTATTAGTGTATAGAAACACATCCAATTTCTGTGTATTTATTTTGTATCATGAAACTTTACTGAATTCACTTATTCTAGTAGTTTTTATTTATACTCTCATGTCATCTGCAAATGATGAGAGTTTTATACATCTTCCTTACCAATGTAGATGGCTTTTTCTTTTTCTCATGTGATTTCAGTACTTGGGATTTTCATTACTATGTTGAATAAAAGTGATGAGAGTGGACATCCTTGGCCTCCTTCCTGATCTTAAAACTGAAAGCTTTTCCACTATTGAGTATGATGTTAGTTGTGGGATTTTCATATATGGCCTTTATTATATTGAGGTTTTTTTCCTTCTAAACTGACAAAAAGTTTTTATCACAAACAGATGTTGAGCTTTTTCAGGCATTTTTCCTGCATCTCTTAAGATTTTTATCCTTTTTGTTGATGTGTTTTATTATGTTGATTTGCAAATATTGGAGCATCCTTCCATCACTGTGAAATACTTCCCACTTGATTATGGTGACTGGTCCTTTTAATGGATTGTTGGATACAACTGTTTGTCAATACTTTGTTGAGGTGCAAATAAAAAAAATACTTTGTTGAGGATATTTTCATCTATGTTTATCAGGGATGTTGGCATATAGTTTTCCATTGTTGTAGTCTCTGTCTGGTTTTGATATCAGGCTAATGTTGGCTTTGTAGAATCAATTTAGGAATCTTTCTTCCTAGTCAAGTTTTTGGAATAGTTTGAAGGGAACAGGTATTAACTTTTATTTAAATGTTGGTAGAATTCTCATGTGAATCCATCTAGTCCTGAATTATTGTTTGTTGGGAGTCTTTTTTGAATAGCTGGTTTTTTGGGGGTTTTTTTGTTTTGTAATGAAATCAATGTGTTCAGCTTTCTATGTCTTAATTAGTTTGGGAAGATTGTATATTTCTAGGAATTTATCCATTTTTTTCTAGGTTGTCCAATTTTTGGTATATAATTTTTTATAATATTATCTTAAAATTTCTTGTCACTTCTATCTCATTTCTGATTTTATTTATTTGAATCCTCTTTTCTCCTTGATAAAATTGACAAACCTTTAGCCAGACAAGCCAGAGCTTGTTTCTCTTTTCAAAGAACCACCTCTTGGTTTTATTGATGTTTTCCTTTGTTGGGTCTTTCATTCGTTTCTGCTCCAATCTTTATTATTTCCTTTCTTCTATAAACGTTGACTTTTGTTCTTCTTTACCTAGTTTCTTTAGGTTTAGGTTAGATTAAGATTTTTATTGTTTGTGGTAGACTTTATATGGACCATTGTGGTTTTGTTTCCATTTTTCTCCATGTACCTTTGATTTATCAACTCATTGGCAACTCATTAGCATGTTGTTTAATTTCCACTTGTGTTTTTTCCAGTGTTTTCTTTATGATTGATTTCTAGTTTAATATAGTCATGGTCGGAAAAGATACACTATATGATTTCAACCTTAAATTTGAGATTTGTTTTGTGGCCTACCGTGTGATCAGTCCTGGAGGTTTCCTGTGCACTTAAAAAGAACATGTATTCTGCTTTTGGGATTAAATGTTCTGTGTATATGGGTGTTCTATCCATTGATGTAGGTAGGGTGTTAAAGTCCTTCTGTTGTTATGTTACTCTCAGATACTTGCTTTAGGTGCTCCAGTGTTGAGAGTGCATATTGACAATTACATATCCTCTTGTTGGATTGCCTCTTTATCATTATGTATTGCCCTTGTGTTGCGTTAGTCTCTGTTTGAAGATCTACTTTGTGTGATAAAAGTATTATCACCTGACCTTTATTCCCCCCACCCCCCGCTTCCATTTGATGGAGTATCTTTCATCCTTTCATTTTCAGTCTGTATGTAAGTATGAAATGAGTCTCCTTATCCATTCTGCTGTCCTTCATCTTTCAATTGGTGCATTTAGACCATTTACATTTAAAGTAATTATTGATCGGTGTGTGCTGCTTGTCATTTTTGTTAATATTTTCCTGTATTTTATAGTTCTCTCTTCCTTCTTCTCTTGCTCTCTTTGTGATTGAAGACTTTCTGTAGTATTATGCTTGATTTTCTCTTTAATCTATTATAGGTTTTGGGTTTATGCTTACCATGGGGTTTATATAAAGCATCCTAAGTATATAACAGTCTTGATAGTCACTTAAGTTTGAACACATTTTAAAAGAACTTTTTTACCATCTTCCTCTGTGTTATATATGTTGTCATATTTTACATCTTTTTATTGATAATTTTCTTCTACTTAAGGCCTTTTCTTTTCCACTTGAAGTTCCTTTAACATTTCTTATAAGGCTGGTTTAGTGGTAATAAACTCCTTTAACTTTTGTTTGAGAAACTGTGTCCTTCAATTCTGAATGATAATTTTGCGGGATAGAGTATTCTTGGCAGTAGGTTTTTTCCTTTCAGTTCTTTGAATCTATCATGCTATCTCCTGTCTAGCTTGCAAAGTTTCTGCTGAAAAAAATCAGCTGATTACCTTATGGAGTTTCCCTTGTATATAACTTTTTGCTTCTTTCTTGCTCCTTTTCTCTTTATCTATAGTGTTTAACATTTTAATTACTGTGTCACAGTATGGATTTCCTTTATGTAACTAGCAATGAACCATGATTTAAAAAAAAAAAAAATAACATCCATAAGGGGAAAACAATAAAACCATCAAAAAATACAAATCCAACAAAAGATATGGGAGACAATTAAAAAAATAGCTAAGTAGAGGGAGAACTATGCTATGCCCATGGATTAGAAGACACAGTATGGTAAAGCTGAGAAATCTCCCAAAATGATCTTTACACATAGTGCCATTCTAGTCAAAAATCCCGATGGGGTATAGTATATGAATTTACTACTATACAACAATGAATGTGAAATAACTGTAGAATCACAGATGACTCTTACAAACAACATTAAATGAAAGAAGAATCACAAAGCAGAGTCTAAAACTGTATTGTTTAGGCATGTCATAGGTCATAGGTAGTAAAACTATAAAAGGAAATGAAGAGAATGATAACCATGAAAATTAGAATAGTGGCTACCATTACACAAAAGGATGAAGAATGTCATCAGGGAGGGTCATGTTTTCAGGGTGTAGGTGATATTTCATTTCTTGACCTGGATGGTAATTACTTTGATGCAAATAAAAAGAGTAAGGAGCTGAACCAAATAATTTGAAATGGACTTAAGTACATACTGGGAATAAATCCATGATACAGTTATTGGTTATTGTATCATAATGTTGAATTGACTTGAATGATTTAGAATACTCCATCCAGATAGTCTCTTAAAAAGTGCTTCTTGTAAGTTAGATTTTCTATCAGAAATGTGCTAGCCAGTTTACCAGAATCTACTAGTATAAAATTTAATATGAGGCAAATTCTGCTATTACTATGTTCAGGAAAATCATTACTGGATAAATCACAAAAAAAATTCCATCTATAAACATTAATAGCTAACAGTATTTACCATTTTTGAGTACTTGCCATATAGCAGATACTGGTCAAGCATTATAAATGCATTATCTCATTTAATCTTGGAAACAACTCTTAAGTGTGGATATCATAATTGTCCCCATCTTACAAAGGTAAAGGACAGAATCAGGTTTTGATCCTATTCTCTCTGATTTTAGAACTCTTATTCTTAGTCCCTGTAATCTTTACTTGAGGCTAGAGTTATATAGTGTATATAATTATATAGTGTATATAATATTCTTATTGTTACAGATTTTCATTTATTCTAACTGGTTATGATGTGGGTATTCAAACTTGTATTAATTCAGCAGCGAATATCAGCTAAAAGCCAGGCATTTCTATGGCCCCTGTCTACTGGATCTTGCTGCGTTTAGCAGCTTGGAACCTGTGCCACATAAGTTTTGCTGGCATCTTTCTTCCCTGGAACCTAGTGTATTGTGATACTTCAGGTATCACCAAACTTAATTCAACTTTATAGATTTTTTTTTTTTTACATATCCATTACCCAAACTATACATATTAATCTGCTTCCTGAATGACTGCAGTACTGGAAATTACCTCTTGGAGCTGCTCTTTTCACTGGCAGAATTGTTACCTATTCCTTGTAAGAACTGACCTTCATCTGGATGTCATTATCAGAGGTATTGAGTCTTTTTACAAATATAGAGAGTGAAGGCCCTCGAGTTATTTCCTTATACCCTCATAGCTCTTCTTCACATGAGTTCTTAATCAGTTCATATTGGGTTTTTTTTCATATTATACCCTGCCATATACTCTATCAAATGGGTCCTATATCATTTATAATCAGATCTCTAAAATGTTAGGGTATCATGCTCTTCGTAAAAAATGTAACCCCTATTTACTGCGTTCCTTTTCTGAAAAAAATAAACTTTGTTATTTTGATTTATAGTGCCTTTTTCAGGAGATTAACCTTCTGTCTGTAGTTTAACATCTCCCAGTAGATCGAAAGGAAAGTGGTAGTCACAGTATAAGGAAGAGAAGCTGGATAGCTTCTTCTGCCCCTTATACTTCAAAGAGCCAAGATTTTGTTTTTACCCAATTATTCTCCTATATTTTCTTTCCTTTATTTTTACAATTTGTTCTCAAATGTCTTAAAGGAAATTATCTTATTAATGGTAATGGAATATATCTGAAGTTTAATTTTATTATTCCTTTACTGTCTGATCACTAGGACTACAGGCTTGAGCCCAATAAAATCCACTGTTATCCTTGCTGCTATATAGATTGATTATACAATAATAGAAAAAAGAAGATAAAACCAGAAATGACTACTTTTGAATATGAGGAAAATTCTTGGACATAATTTTTCGTAACTTTAAAAATACTATTCTCTTTATGATGTTGTCTTTGTTCCCTTTAAATTACTGGGGCAAATTAAAGTGAAGTCCAAGGGCACTGTTAGATTGACTAGTGAAATTTGATTTGTGAATGCATTCTTTTATCTATAAGGACAGTTTCCAAAGTGTGGTCTGGGGAATTTGAGACCCTTCCAGGATCTCTGTGGGTGAAAAATTATTTTTAATAACACTAAGATGTCATTTGTCTTTATTTACTGTTTCTTTCATTGAGTGTAGAGTGGAGTTTTCCAAACTACATGGCATATGGTGTTACAACAGCCTGAACACAAAAGCCCTTGTGAGAATTCATCTGTCTTCTATTAAGCCAGGCATTAAAGACATTTGAAAAAATGTAAAACAATGCCTCACTTTTTTTTATCTTGCTAATCTAGATTTTTCTTTTTTTTTTTTTTTTTTTAAAGATTTTATTTATTTATTCATGAAAGACTCAAGAGAGAGAGAGGCAGAGGCACAGGCAGAGGGAGAAGCAGGCTCCATTCAGGGAGCCTGACACGGGACTCGATCCTGGGTCTCCAGGATCAGGCCCTGGGCTGAAGGCGGCACTAAACCGCTAAGCCACCTGGGCTGCCCTACATTTTTCCTTTAAAAAGTATAATTTACCTTTTTTAAAAAGCCTGCCGTAGCATGTTAAATGAATTAATGTTTTTTCATTATTCAGTTTTAATTTCAGATATGGTATTATTGGTACTTATAACCCACATGTATGAAAGGTCTTTAGGGGGATCCCTGGGTGGCGCAGCGGTTTGGCGCCTGCCTTTGGCCCAGGGCGCGATCCTGGAGACCCGGGATCGAGTCCCACATCGGGCTCCCGGTGCATGGAGCCTGCTTCTCCCTCTGCCTGTGTCTCTGCCTCTCTCTCTCTCTCTCTCTCTCTCTCTCTCTCTGTGACTATCATAAATAAATAAAAATTTAAAAAAACATTTAAAAAAAGAAAGGTCTTTAGGGCACTCAGTAATTTTTAAATTTATGAATTATATAATAAATTTGAATTTTTTTCTTATACTCTTTATCCTATAAAAGGCAAACTGAAAATCATCTATTTTTAGGTTGCTACAGACCTCAGGAAAGATCAGATTACTTGATGTTGGCAGCTGCTTTAACCCATTTCTGAAGTTTGAAGAATTTCTAACTGTTGGCATAGACATCGTACCTGCTGTAGAGGTATGCATAGTTCTGTTTTGTTTTGAAACTTAAAGATAATAATAAAGGAAAAGCATTGTCTTTACAATCCTGAAAAAACAAGTGTTCTTGTTTTCTAAGAACAAGTTGGTAAAAAGTTTCTGTTCAAAAGCAAATGTATGTTCCTTGAAAATTTTGGTCATTTACTTGACAAGTATGGTACTGGTCAAAATAATACTGGTTTTATTTATTTTGTTCCCTGTTTATCCATTGTTGTAATCAAGAGACTTTAGTAGATTGCAAAGATTTCCAGATAGCTGTAAGGTTTGGGCTTTTTGTTTGAGGTATCCTTTTCTGAAGTGTACTATGATGTAGAGCCATTATGGAATGTCAAGAGCAAGGGCTTTTGAGACAGTTAAAACTTTATTAAATCCCAGTTATTTGTACTTAAAATAGTTCCTCTGCTTTTAAATTTTTTTCTTAAAGCAGTAGGCACCAAAAATTTTTACAAATTGCATTTTTAATGTTACAATATGCGTTACAGTATAAATTTTTCACTCTCCTGCTATAGTCCTAGCATCTAGAAGAGTGCCTAGCACATGAAGTACTCATTAAATACATCTTGAATAAAAGAATAGAATCTTACTTTCATCCTGAGGTTGCATCTCTGAGCCTGTTCTCTTATCTGTGTGATGGGGTTAGTAATGACCATTAATGTCTAGTTAAGTATTTAAAACACCTAGCAGAGTACCTATTACATAGTGAGTACTAAAGAAATGTTTGCCATTATTACTAAAAAAATTCCTTCATGGAGATTCAACTTTCATATGAATCTTTTGAATTTTGATTTAAAAAATGCTAACAACCTATTATATTATCTCTACTTCTGAAAAAGTGGACAAATGTTTGCTTTATGTTAAAACATCTGTTCTTAGCTTATCACTGCAAAGAATTCCTGTACCATCAGGACCTATACTTTTAAAATGCATTTCGCTTTAGTACATGGATTTTCTTCTTTCCTCAAGACACATTAGAGAGGTCCTTTAGGGACTGCTGAAACATGACAACTATTTGCTCTAAACTTTGGGCTCAAATAAATGTTAAATTTGTTTATATAGAGAACCATAACTTTAAACTTTAAACTCTTAAATATAGCAGTTCTTTTGCCTTCCAAATGATTTAAGTTCAGGAGTAGAATCAGACTTCTACAGTTGTAGAATACTGTAACTGATTTTAAAACAAAGAGACTTTTACTTCCAGCCAAGATGGAGTAACAAAAACCAGTTTGCTCTTTCCCCTACCTAAAACCACAAAGTGTGGACAAAATGTAAATAATTTACAAAACATGGGATATCAGGTAGTAAAGGACAGTGATCACTGAAAACAAATGAGTTGAGCCCTACTCTTGCACCAGCATTTGGGCGTTAGACAACTTCTAGTACATGACACAGAAAGAGAGAATACCAGGCAAAGCCCAGCGGCTTCCCTGAGTTGTGGAGACAAAGCTTAGAGTCCTGAAGGGCACAAGGCAGCTAGGATTCTGAGAACAGAATACTGATTATATGAGAGCTGCACAGAGGGAAAACTTCAGAGTTCTGAAGGTGAAGAGTCCTCCTTGTGTACTCAACTGAATACTGAACAGTACATGACATGTGTGAGAAAGCTACATGTGACTCAAACTACACTCAAAAGGATTCAGGGTTATATATGGTACCTGTTCCCATCAACCATACTGGAAACCTAAAACTAATCACAGTCCGTTAAGTAGAGTATACATGAGTCTTATCTAAGTACTGGAAAATAATTAGCCTTAGACTGAATAGTGGTCCAGTCCCACCTAATAAATCTTAGAAGACCCAAAAAGATCAAAGTGTCTCAGGTAATATAACTACATCCCAGAACAAAGCTCAAGAATATTCATAGCAATGCAATGCCATCCAGCACCCAATAGGGTAAAAATCCACCATATTGGACATCCAATAAAAAAATAACTGGCCATAATCAACAAAAATTAACCCTGAACTGACATAGATGTTAAAATTAGGAAACAAGGACATTAATATAGGCACAGTATGACAATATTGTTTAAGTACAAAAAGTTTATAGAGATACAGAACATAAGAAAAGTTAAATTGAAGACGTGACAATAGAAACTACTCAAAACTAAACACCAGAAGAATTTGAGTTGGAAGAACATCAGTGAGCAATGAGATAATATCAAGTGGCCGGGGCGCCTGGGTGGCTCAGTCATTTAGGTTTCTGCCTTTGGTCCTCGGATCAAGTCCCATGTTCCTCTTCTCCCTCTGCCCCTGCTACCCTACTCCCCCACTCGTTCTTGTTCTGTCTCTCTCAAATAATAATAATATCAAGTGGCCAAATACAAGCATAATTGGAGTCTCTCCCACAAGGCAAAGAGATTTAAGAAATAATGGCCTAAAATTTTCCAATTTGATCAAAGCTATCTATAAGTCCACAAATCCAAGAAGCTTAACAAATCCATAAACACAAGAAACAAAATTACACCAAGGGACATGGTAATCATCATTTACCCTCAACACACACACACACAAAAATCAAAACAATGATAAAGGGAAAGTCTTAAAAGCAGACAGATATTTTTTAAAAAAGGTAAATACTAAAAGATAATTTGTCACCAGGAATTCCATACACAGCAAAATTGTCTTTCAAAAATAAAGGCAAAGATTTTTTTTTTCCAGACATTCAAAAGCTTCAAGGATTTAACATCAGCCAATTTACCTTACAAGAAATGTTAAGGAAGAAATACTTCAACCAGGTGGAAATACAGATCTACACAAAATGATGAAGAATACAGGAAGTGAGAACTATGTAGTTGTAAAAAAATGTAATTTTTTTTTTTTATTAACCGGCCATTATTATGGGTTGAATTCTGTCCTGTTCCTCCTTGCAAAGATATGTTGGAGTCCTAACCTCCAGTATGTTAATTTATTGGAGATAGGGTCTTTACAGAGATAATTACGTTAAAATAAGGTCATTAGGGTGGGACCTAACTCAGTTTGATTGTAGTATTCTTATAAAAAGGAGAAATTCTGGCTTAGAAACCTAACACACAGAATGTCATGTGAAAGCAGAGGGGTGGTGGTTCTACAAATAAAGAATATGAAGATTGCCAACAAACAACCATTAACTAGAAGAAAGGCATGAACAGATTTTTTTGTTCCCTCAGAACAAACAATTCTGCAGACACCTTGATCTCAGACTTCTATACTCCAGAACTGTGACAAAGTACATTTCTGTTGAAGCCACTCGATTTGCAGTATTCTGTTATAGCAGTCTTAGCAAACTAATATATCCATTTAAATAAGAATGATATGGAGTGTCATTTATATGTTAAAAAAAAAAGACAATGAGAGAAGTGGAAATATATACTATTTTAAGGGTTTTATATATGAAGTGGTAAAATATTTGAAGGTAGATTATCAGTTAAAGATATACACATTAAAGCAACTACTGAAATAAAGAAGGCTAATAAGGGGGCAGTAAGATAAAACTCATAAAATCATTGAATACAAAAGATGGGAGAAAGAGGACAAAAGTTATAATGAAGAGATGAGACAAAATAGGAGTATAGATTTAAACCTAAGTGTTTAAATCAATAATTACATTAAATAGGCTGCACTCTTCATCTCCTGGCTACAGAGGCCAAGAGGCATGTGTTCCTTGTTCTGTGGCACTGTAATATTGTCACCCAGAAAGGAGCTCATATCCCATCTGGCACCTCGGTTTTTGCAACTGCTGCCAGAATACATCACTGCATTGCCTGGCTCTGGTGGCTAGTAAGGCTTACACTTATGGGTCCCACAGAACTGTAATCAATGAGGAAACTTCCTTAACAGCTATGCCCCCTAGGCCACAGCAAGAGGCATCAGACCTAGGAGCTCAGTCTTCCTGTGAAGGAAGATTATTAACTAATCATTGTGACGGCAGACTGCTAACTAAATACATATCTTGGGGCTGACTATAATTCTTTCCAGAGAATTCTTTTGTAGGAGAGGATCCTATCTTTGAGCTCACTCTGCTATGCTCTCAAGTGCCAGTGTCTCCTGGAGGGGAGCTATACATGCATCTGATGCCCCAGTTTTTGCAGCTGCCTTCCAGGGAACAGCATTTGATCACCTGGCTCTTGTGGCTGGGGTAAGGGTAGGTAGAGGACTGGCATTCCTGGGACCCATGGGACTGTGGCACTTGGAAAGGTGGTTCTTGACAGACTAGTAGGCTACCACCCCCAGGGCACTGCACAGAAAGCAGAATGAGGCACCACTCCCCAGTCTTTCTGTGAAGGAGGCCTCTTTGCTCAGTCTGGGCTTTGGCCTGAGGGAGGGACCTCTTTCAGATCTGTCACCCAGAGAAGACCTGTTACACTCATCTGGAGCCCTGATCTCTTTGCCACACAGGGGATACCTCCAGATTGCCTAGTTCTAATGGCCAGCAGGGGTTTACATGTGTGGTTTCACAGGACTACATATATTTGCATACTTTTAAAAACTGATGCCTGAAGGTCTGGCTTCTAGTCAGCCTAAATCTAGGTGCTGAAATCATCTCCCCCTCCAGGACAATGACAGGTCATGGCATATCCTCAGCTACTGGAAGCTATTAAAAATGTAATAGGCTGCTTAGACAAGCATAAAAGTTTGAAAGACACCCAAGCACTGAGACAGAGTTGAATAACAAGTTTCGTCTTCTACACAAGGCCACTCCTTCAAGACTGGAAGAGGCTGTGGTGTCATCTGCAATATAGAAACCGATACGGAGAGTCAGGTAAAATGAAAAGAGGAATATGTTCCAAATGGGGGAAAAAAAGATAAAACTTGGGGAAAAAATTAATGAAATAGAGAAGTAATTTACTTATTAAAGAATTCAAAGATCTTGCTCACCAAACTGGAAAGAAGAATGGATTAACACAGAACTTCAACAAAGAGATGGAACATATGAGAAAGATACCAAGTAGAAGTCACTGAGATGAAGAATAGAATAACTGAAAAATACAGTAGAGGCATTCAGCATGAGACTAGAAGCAGAAGCATCAGTCAGCTTGAAGACAAGGCATGGAACTCAAACAGAACAGCAAAAATGAAAAATCAAAAGAATAGCAGCAAGAGGAAAACAACTTACTACATACAAATGACCTCACATAGATGTATAAGCAGATTTTTTGGCAGAAACTTTGCAGGCCAGAAGAATTGGCATTTTATGTTCAAAAGGCTGAAAGAAAAAAAAATACCGCCATCCAAGAATACCCTACCTGACAAAGTTTTTCACAAGTGGAAGATGACACAAAGAAATGGAAAGACATTCTATGCTCATGGATTGGAAAACAAATATAATTAAAATTATATACTATACTGTACTATATCCAAAGCAATCTACAGATTGAATATAATCCCTGTCAAAATACCAATTTTTACAGAACTAGAACAGTCCTAAAATTTGTGCGCAACCACAAAAGACCCTGAATAGCCGAAGCATTCTTGAAAAATAAAACTAGAGGTATCACAATTCCAGATTTCAAAGTTATAATACAAAGCTGTGGTAATCAGAGTACTGGCATAAATACAGACACATGTATCAACAGAATAGAAAACCTAGAAATAAACCCATGATTATATGGTCAATTAATCTTTGACAAAGAATAAATGTACAATGGGAAAAAGGCAGCTTCCTCAACAAATGGTATTAGGAAAACTGGACAGCTACATGCAAAAGAATGAAACTAGACCATCCTGTCACACCATGCTCAAAAATAAACTCAAAATAGATGAAAGACCTAAATGTGAGACCTGAAACCATAAAAACCCTAGCAAAGAACGCAAGCATTCATTTCTTTAAAATTTTTCTAGGTAGGTCTCCTAAGGCAAGGAGAAGTAAAGCAAAAAATAAACTGTTGAGACTACGTCAAAATAAAGAGTTTCTACACAGCAAAAGAAATGATCAACAAAACAAAAAGACAACCTACTGAATGGGAGAAGGTATTTGCAACTGATATCTGTTAAAGGGTTAGTATCCAAAATATATAAAGAACTTATACAACTCAACACCAAAACCACAAATAATCTTGTTTAAAAATGGGCAGAAGACATGAATAGACCTTTCTCCAAAAAAGACGTATCGATAGCCAACAGACATGAAAAGATGATCAACATCACTCATCATCAGGAGAATGCAAATTAAAACTACAATGGGATATCATCTCACACCTGTCAGAATGGCTAAAATCAAAAACAAAAGAAACAAGGGTTGGCAAGAATGTGGATGGAGTGAAAGGAACCCTCATGCAGATGGGAATGCAGACTGGTACAGTCACCATGAAAGAATGGATGTTCCTCAAAAAAATTAAAAATAGGGGATCCCTGGGTGGCTCAGTGGTTTAGCGCCTGCCTTTGGCCCAGGGCGTGATCCTGGAGTCCCAGGATCGAGTCCCACGTCGGGCTCCCGGCATGGAACCTGCTTCTCCCTCCTCCTATGTCTCTGTCTCTCTCTCTCTCTCTGTCTGTCTCTCTATCATGAATAAATAAATAAAATAAAGCTTTAAAAAAAGTTTTTAAAAAAGTTAAAAATAGAACTGTCCTACAATACAGCATTCACACTAACTGGGTTGTTACGCAAAAAAATACACAACCACTAATTCACGCAGATGTATACACTCTTACGTTTATAGCAGAATTATTTACAATAGTCAAACTGTGAAAGCAGCTAAAATGTCTATCAATAGATGAATAAGTGAGATATATATATATATGTATATTCCTCTGTTGAAGATTAGTTAACCATATAATTGTGGGTTTATTTCTAGACTCTCTATTCTATCCATATAAGTGAAATATGTGAACGTATTATTCATTGTGTGTGTGTATACACAAACACACACACATAATGAATTATTACTTAAGGTGTGCCTGGGTAGCGCAGTTGGTTAAGCCTCAGCTCAGGTCTTGAGTTCAAGCCCCATGTTGAGCTCCACACTGGGCATGGAGCTTACTTAAGAGAGAGAGAAAGAAATCTTATTCAGCCATAAAAAGGAACTCAAATCTTTCCATCTGTAGCAACATGGATGAAGCTAAAGAGTATATATATATATGTTTTAAAGATTGTTTATTTGAAGCTAGAGAGTATAGTGCAAAGTAAAATAGGTTAGTCAGAGAAAGACAAATAGTGTATCATCTCATACTGGAATGTAAACAAAACAAATGAGCAAAGAGGGGAAAAAGAGGGAGACAAACCAAGAAACAGACTCTTGACTATAGAGAACAAACTGATAATTATCAGAGGAGAGATTGCTGGATGGATACAAGAGATAACAGGGATTAAAGAGTATACTTATCATGGCAAGAAATCATTTGGGGCATTATTGAGGAAATTTGGTTATGTGTTGCTTATCTAAAATCAACAGTAAATTTCTTAGGTGTGATTTTAAAAGAGAGAATTTCCAGACAAGCAAAAGCTAAAGGAATTCATCACCACTTAACTGATCTTAGGAGACATTTTAAAAGAACTTACTTAAGCTGAAAATAAAAGGGCACTAATTAGTATTAAGAAAAAATACAAAAGAATAAATCTCACTGGAAAGGTAAATAGAGTGGATTAACCACCTATAAAGTAAGTATGAAGATTTAAAGACAAAAGTAGTAAAAATAAGTGTAATTATAATGGTTAAAGGGCACACAAGATTAAGAGAAAATGTCACATGAAAAACGTAAAACATCATGGGTAATAAGCTTTACAATGTGAACAACTTAAAATAGTGTTAGAGACCTGAGTTGTTACATGTAAGCCTCAGAGTGACCACAAAGCAAAAATTTATACTAACTACACAAAATATAAAGAGAAAGGGATATAAGCATACCACTAAGAAAGTCATCAAACCACAAAGAAAGAGAACAAGAGAAAACAAAGTGTAACTACAGAAAGAGCCAGAAAATAATTATCACAATGGAAATAAGCACATACCTGCCAATAATTACTTTAAATATATAATTGCATTAATTTCTCCAAGAAAATGACAGATTGAATGGATAAAAGAAACAAGACCCCTCTATAGGCTACCTGTAAGACTCACTTTAGATGTAAGGGGATAAATGCAGCTGAAAAATGAAGAGTTGGGAAAAGATATTCTATGTAAATGGAATCCAAAGGAAAGCTGGAGTAGATATACTTTTATCAGACAAAACAGACTCTATTTTTTGTTTAAAGATTTTGTTTATTCATGTGAGACACAGAGAGAGGCAAAGACACAGACAGAAGGCAGAGAAGCAGGCTCTATGCAAGGAGCCTGACATGAGACTCTATCCCAGGACTCTGGGATCGTGTCCTGAGCCGAAGACAGACGCTCAACCACTGAGTCATCCAGGCGTCCCACAAAACAGACTTAAAACAAAGATTTTAATAAGGGATGATAAATGGGCCAATCCAATGAGAAAAATACAGCATTTGTAAATATGCATTCAACATAAGAGCATCTGTATATATATAAAGCAAATATATATTTAGATCAAAAGGAAGAAATAAATAGCAATACAATAGTAATGGGGACTTTAGTATCCCCACTTATATCAACTAATAGCCCAATGGCCTTAAATGACACTTTAGACCAGACAGACTTAATAGATACTTGCAGAACACTTCATCCAAAACAACAGAATGCACCTTTTTATCAAGTGAAAAAGCAGCATTTTCCAAGACAAATCCTTTGTCTGAGAAATATTTATATTTAAGAATATTAAAGTCATATCAACCAGCTTTTACCAATCACAGTGGTATGAAAGGAGATATTCATTACAAAAAAAACTAGAAAATTTATACATCTGTGGAGATGAAACAAGCTATCAAACAACCAGTGGCTCAAAGAAGTAGTCAAAAGAGAAATCAAAAAATAATTTGAGACAAATGAAAATAGAAATGGAACACACCAAAATTTACAGGTTGCAGGAAAACCAATTCTATGAGAGAAGTTCATAGCCAGAAATGCCTACATCAAGAAACAAAAAAAGTTTCAAACAACCTAACTGTATACCTCAAGGACCTAAGTTCAAAAAAATATCCAAAGATAGAAGGAAGGAAATAACAAAGATCAGAGCAGACATAAATGAAATAGAGAATAGAAAGAAAAATAGAAAAGATTAATGAAACTAAAAGCTGGTTTTTTAGAAAAGATACACAAAATTGACAAACCTTTAGCTATACTCACCAAGAAAAGGATTCAAATAAATAAAATCCAGTATGAAACAGGAGATGTTACAACTGATACCACAGAAATACAAAGGATCATAAGAGACTACAATAAATAATTATATGCTAACAAATTGAACAACCTAGAAGAAATTAATAAATTGCTAGAAACATACAACCTACTAAGACTGAATTAAGATAAAAAAGGCACCTAAGTTGCTCAAATCAGTTAAGAGTGTACCTTTGGCTCAGGTCATGATCCCAGAGTCCTGGGATTAAGCCGCACGTTGGGCTCCCTGTTCTACAGGATGCCTACTTCTCCATGTCCCTCTGCCTGGCGCTTCCCCTGCTTGTGCTCTCTCGCTTGCTCGTTCTTTGTCAAATATATAAATAAAATCTTAAAAAAAAAAAAAAGAAAAAAAAATGATAAAATAGAAAATCTGAACAGACTCGTTAGTAGTAAGTGGATTAAATAAGTAATCCAAACCCTTCCAACATGAAAGACCTAAATGTAAGACAGGAATCCATCAAAATCCTAGAGAACACAGGCAGCAACCTCTTTGACTTCAGCCACAGCAACTTCTCGCTAGGCACATCTTCAAAGGCAAGGGAAACAAAAGCAAAAATGAACTATTTAAACTTGATCAAGATAAAAAGCTTTTGCACACCAAAGGAAACATTCACCAGAACTAGAAGACAACCTACAGAATGGGAGAAGATATTTGCAAATCTCTTAATCAGATAAAGGGCTAGTATCCAGAATCTGTAAAGAATTTATCAAATTCAAAACCCAAAAAAAACAAATAATCCAGTCAGGAAATGAGCAGAAAACGTAAACAGAAATTTCTCCAAAGACATAAAATGGCCAACAGACACATGAAAAGAATGTTCAACATCATTCATCACCCAGGAAATAGAAATCAAAACCACAGGGAGATAACCACCTCACACCAGTCAGAGTGGCTAAAATTAAGAAATCAGGAAACAACAGATGTTGGCAATGTTGCCAAGAAAGGGGAACCCCTCTTACACTGTTGGTGGGAATGCAAACTGGTGCAGCCACTCTGGAAAACAGTATGAAGGTTCCTCAAAAAGTTAAAAATAGAGCTACTCTAGGACCCAGCAATTGCTCTATTAGATATTTACCCAAAGGATACAAACATAGTGATTTGAAGGGGCACATGCATCCCAAAGTTTATAGCAGCAATGTCTACACTAGACATTATGGGAACTGTGGAAAGATCACAGGTGTCCATCAACAGATAAATGGGTAAAGAAGATACAGTGTACATATGTAATGGATTACCACCTAGCCATCAAAAAGAATGAAATCTTGCCATTTACAATAATGTGGATGGAACTAGAAGGTGTTATGCTAAGCAAAATAAGTCAGAGAAAGACAAGTATATGATTTGACTCACATGTGAAACTTAAGAAACAAAACAGATAACAATGAGGTAAGAGAATAAAAAATAAAATAAGATGAAATCAGAGAGGGAGACAAACCCTAACAGACTCTAAACTATGGGAAATAAACTTAGGGTTGCTGGAGGGGAGCTGGGTTTGAGGATGAGGTAACTGAATGTGGGCATTAGGATGACACTTGATCTAAAGAGCACTGGATATTCTGTGCAACTTATGAATCACTAAACTCTACCTCTGAAACTAATAATTGGTAGTTTTGTTTTGTTTTGTTTTTTGGTTTTTTTTTGTTTTGTTTTTGTTTTTGTTTTTTTTGAGCAGAGAACATGCTTTATTGAGGAGTAGATATAGAACAGCACATTCTACCACATGTGGGGAAGGGTTAGCTTCGGTAAAAGACCTTTACCCCTTAAGAAAACCCCCAGTGAAGTTGCTTTTGGATAAACTTTAACAGTGACACTGAAACTGGCAGGGAGCTGCCACTGAACATGCTTAAAATTAGCTCCCCCCAACCCACAGTGAGTATAAGTAGCGTACAGAGATGACAAGAGAAAGGCACAAATGACCAGAGTCGGGATTGTGGGAAGGGCTCCACACGAAGACAGCAGTGTTGGAGGACACCAAGTTGGGAAGGGTGGCATGTCATACATCAAAAGCTGCCCCAAGATAGCAGGTTATAATGGGCTGGAGAGAAATTGGAGCATTTCTTCCTTTGCTTGAAACCAAAAATAGAGCAGAGAACAGGGGGAATGGTGGCAAATCCCAAAAAGGAAATGGAGGAGGAGTTCTTGGAAGGGCAAGAGCACTTCAGTTCAAGAGGGAGGGCGAGGCACTGTCAGAGAAGCAAACACTGGGAGGGGGTGGCACTCTGCCTTGCTGAGTCATGGTCTTAGAGGAGATCTGGAAGTCATGTGCACTCATTTCCTACTTCTCCAAGGAGGTTTAGGCAAAAAAAAAAAAAAAAAAAATCAATGCAAAAATACAGGTGTGCCAGATGAGACCGGCAGGTACGGTGGGGGGTGGGGGGTAGGTTTCTGAGTCTGATGAACTGGTTAGCATGCAGCATGAAAGGGAGAACCGGACACTGTTTAGCCCCTTCCAATGTAAAAAGGAGCAAGGGCTTACAAGAGAGGAAAACATTTAGGGCTGGGCACTTTCTGGTGAGGCAATGAGGACTGGTTTCCTTCCACTGACACACGATGCCCACAGGTGAACTCAAATCAAATTACAGAATCACCACCTGTCAAGTCTCTCCATTTCATTCTGATTAAGTTATGTGCAGTTACCAAGACGAGTCCCTGGGAGAGTTTTAAAAAATATTGGTCTCTTGTCAGCTTGACACGGATCAAAAACCGGCCTTTCAATAAAAATGGCAGAAAAAATTTCAAGTGAGATAAAATCCAAAGGGAATGGACCCCTCCTAGTACACACACTCAGAAATGTTACCTCTTCCCTGCTCTTCCAAAAAAACCCCATGTAAGGAGTAATTGGAAAGGTCCTGGTGGTGGCAACCATGGTTTGAAGTCTGGTATCCGGGCAGCAAGAAGCACTAGTACAAAGTTTAGAAGACACAACACAACCTCATGGGGCTAGAGGACATGAGGAGAACCAGTGACTGGACAGGTACAGTACCAAACAGAACACCTTGGGTCAGTGCTACGAGGGATCTGCACTCAAGTCTAAACAGCGATCCCATCCAGGCAACCTCACTGAGGCCGAAACAACAGTTCCTCAGAATCAGCGTCTGCAGTGTACACGAGGGTCGCAGCCAGGACAGTCCTGAGGGGGATGGCCTTCCCCAAGGATACTGTACTTGCCAATCACAAGAGCAACAGAAATGACAGATCCCTAGGGTACGGATTCCTACTGCTGGGGTTCACTGGCTCAGAGTAACAGGTCACTTTAAGTGCCTTTGGGAGGGGTCCATTTTAAACAGCTTGGATCCATGGTTTTATTGGAGTTAGATCTTTTGGCCTCTTTGGCTATCCACTCATCAATCAGGTCCTGTCTCTTTAGAACTAGATGTTTTCCTTTCCAGTACTTGAGCATATGTTAATTGATTTTAAATTTTTTAAAAAAATTTATGCTAAAAAAAATAAACCTTCCTAACAAACATAAATCCTCCTCAAACTCTTCCAGAAAAATATAGGAAGAGGAGGAAACCATTCCAAACTCGTATTATAAAGCCAGCATTACCCAGATAACAAAACCAGACAAGAATGCCATAAGAAAAGAAAATTACAGGACAGTATCCCTAATATATAGTTACGAAAATCCCCAATAAAATATAAGGAAACTGAATTCAGTAGTACATTAAAAGAATCATATACCATGCTTGGTATTTATTCCAGGAATGCAAGGATAGTTTAACATCCACAAAAATCAATATATTATATACCATATTAACAAAATAAAGGATAAAAATCGTATCTTGATAGATGTGGAAAAAGCATTTAATAAAATAGAATTTATTTTTTTATTTATGATAGAAATTCTCAATAAAGTGGTTATGGATGGAACATACCTCAACATAGCAGAAAAGCTATATATGACAAGCCCAAAACTAACATCATTATTCAACTATGAAAAGCTTTTAAGTTTTTCCACTAAAATCGGGAACAAGACAAGGATACCCACTATTTCCACTTTTATTCAGTACTAGATAAGTACTGCCAGGCCAATTAAGCAAGAAAATTAGCATCCAAACTGAAAAGAAGGAAGTAAAACTGTCCCTATTTGAAGGATAATATTTTAACTATATATAAAAAAAAAAATCCCAAAGATTCAAATCAGGAAACTGTTAAAATAAAGAAATGCAGTAAAGTTGTAAGATAAGAAAAAATTTAATACAAAAATCCATTATATTTCTGTACACTAATAGTATCAGAAAGAGAAATTAAGAAAACAGTTCCATTTACAATTGTGTCAAAAAGAATATTCAGGAATAAATCTAACCAAGGAGGTGAAGACCTGTATATTGAAAACTACAAGACGTTAATAAAAGAAACTGAAGATATAAATAAATGGCAGGGTGGAATCTATGAGCACAGATTATAAATATTAATATTGTTAATTATCCATACTACTCAAACCAATACACAGATCAGTGTAATCCCTGTCACAATCGCAGTGTCGTTTTTCACAGAAATAGAACAGGCCTAAAACTTAAATCGGTATTATAAAAGACTCCCAAATACTGGGATCCCTGGGTGGCGCAGCGGTTTGGCGCCTGCCTTTGGCCCAGGGTGCGATCCTGGAGACCTGGGATCGAATCCCACATCAGGCTCCCGGTGCATGGAGCCTGCTTCTCCCTCTGCCTGTGTCTCTGCCTCTCTCTCTCTCTCTGTGACTATCATAAATAAATAAAAAAAATTAGAAGTCTTTAAAAAAAAAAAAAAAAAAAACTCCCAAATACTAAAGCAATTTGGAGAAAGAATAAAGCTGGAGGCATAACACTCCATTTCAAACTATATTAAAAAGCTGTAGTAATTAAAACATTATAATACTGGTATTTAAACCTACACATAGAACAAATAGAATAGAGAGCCTTGAAATAGACCCTTGCATATATGGTCGGTTAATTTACAACAAAGGAGCAGAGAATATACAATGGGAAAAGGATAGTCTCTTCAATAAATGATGCTCAGAAAATTGGACATCCCATGCAAAGGAATGAAACTGGACCCCACTACATACAAAAACTGAAAATGGATTAAAGACTTGAACATAGATCAGAAGCCATAAAACTCCCATGAAAAAACATAGGGCATAAGCACCTTGATATCAGTCATAGTGATGATTTGTTAAATCTACCAAAACCAAAGGCAACAAAAGCAAAAATAAACAAGTGAGACTACATCAAACTAAAAACCTTGTGCAAAGAAAACCAGTAACAGCAACCTACCAATTTGGAGAAAGTATCTGCAAGTGATTTTACATGCAGTAAGGGACTTCTATCTAAAATATGCTTTAAAATTCACAATTCCGTAGCAGAGAAACAGTCTAATTAAAAACTGGGCAGAAGATATGAATAGACATTTTTTCAAAGACAACATACAGATGGTCAGAGAGGTACATGAAAACAGGCTTTACACAATTATCAGGGAAATGCAACTACGAACCACAGTAAGGTATCACCTTATACCAGTCAAAATGGCAGTTATCAAAGACAAGAAGTAGCAAGTATTGCTGAGGATGTGGAGAAAAGGAACACTTGTGCACCGTAGGTGGGAATATAAATTTAGTGCAGCCATTATGAAAAATAGGTTTTCTCAAAAAATTAAAAATGAAACTACTGTTTAATCCATCAATTCTACATCTGGGTATTTATTCAAAGAAAATGAAAACACTAATTTGAAAAGAAGATATACACCCCTATATTCATCACATTGTTTACAATAGCCAAGGTTTGGAAACAACCATGTGTCCATTGATGAGTGAATGGATAAAGATGTGATGTGTGCATATCTAATGGAGTATTTGTCCATAAAAATGAATGAAAATATACACAAGTGTTCTATACAAAATTTTAGCATACTGAATGCAGGATCTCAAAACAGGTAATAATACATAATGGCCACGTTTGGTTTATAAGATTGGTTTAATTTCAGAAAACAATTTTTTCATGTTAGTAGCACACTGAAAAGGATAATCTCTCAATAAGCGTAGGAAAAAGTCTGATAAAAATCTGAATATTCAAAAAGAATACGAATATTCTTTCCCTGAGTGAAAACACTCAGAAAGAATTGAACTCAATTTCTTCAACCGGGTAAAGGCTATAATGAAAAACTTACAGCTAACAATATGCTTAAAAATGTTTTCCCTACTAGAACAAGAGTATATCTATCCTCTCACCACTTCTATTCAGCATTCCTTGTAAGTTTTAGCCAGTGCAATAGAGCCAGAAAAAAAAGCAGTAATAGTCATCAAGATTGGAAAGAACTAAAACTTTTGATGCCTGGGTGGCTCAGTGGTTGCCTTCGGCCCAGGGCATGATCCTGGAGTCCCAGGATCGAGTCTCACATCAGGCTCCCGGCATGCAGCCTGCTTTTCTCTCTGCCTCTCTCTGTGGTCTTTCATGAATAAATAAATAAAATCTTTAAAAAAAGACCGAATAAGGTATTAGCCCATGTCTTTATTAATTAATAACTATTATGTGAAAAGGGCAACTAATTTGTATCTAATCTTGAACTGTTTTATTCTGGATCATTTCCATGGAGTCGTAATATTCAGCAAATTATGCAATGCTCTGTGTTCATTTGTTGTGGTATTTCCCATGGTCATCTAAGTTAACTTTCACATATACTTTTAAATAAGTATTAACTTTTAAATTGAATATAACATTAAAATCATTAAGAGGATTCAAGTTAATGGTTTAAAGACATTTTTCATGATCTTAAAAAGTTTTGGTGCTGTGCTTTTACAAATTTATAATGCCCCTTTCGTTACCCTCTTTGATTCATCTTTATTTTATGGTATTTCTTGTTTAAAGTTTTTATACTGGCCTGTCTTTGTTAACTGTAAATGTTGAAGTGAATGTAAATAGGACTAAGTTTAGATAAATCTTTCTTGTAAATTCTTGCCCAAATTAAACTTCAAATTGTTAGAAATATTTTATTTAAAAAAAATATTTTGGGATCCCTGGGTGGCGCAGCGGTTTGGCGCCTGCCTTTGGCCCAGGGCGTGATCCTGGAGACCCGGGATCGAATCCCACGTCGGGCTCCCGGTGCATGGAGCCTGCTTCTCCCTCTGCCTGTGTCTCTGCCTCTCTCTCTCTCTCTCTCTCTCTCTCTCTCTGTTACTATCATAAATAAATAAAAATTTTTAAAAAAATATTTTTTTAATGATGAGTAGAAATTCTCTGGGGTTGATTAAATTACTCTTGAGTGTTTAATGAGTAAGTTTAGTTTGAATGTCTGTGCAAGTGGAATAACGTAGAAGGCAAAGATTCAAAATTGAAGCTTGGGTAATGTAGAAATGCTGTGACATAGTTTGGTGTAAAATTTGTGTAATAGGATTGGAAGTCAGTCCTCAAATTCTTAATAGGCCTTGTTTTTTCCCTTTCTGCAGAGTGTATATAAATGTGACTTCCTGAACTTGCAGCTTCAGCAGCCACTCCAGCTTGCGCAGGATGCTATAGATGCCTTTTTGAAGCAGCTGAAAAACCCTATCGATTCTCTTCCTGGAGAACTTTTCCATGTGGTGGTTTTCTCTCTCCTCCTTTCTTATTTTCCATCGCCTTACCAACGGTGGATTTGCTGCAAGAAAGCCCATGAACTGTTAGTGTTAAATGGTTTATTGCTTATCATCACACCTGATTCCTCCCATCAGAACCGTCATGCTATGATGATGAAAAGCTGGAAGATTGCTATAGAATCCCTGGGCTTTAAACGTTTCAAGTATTCAAAATTTTCACATATGCATTTGATGGCATTTAGAAAAACCTCCCTAAAAACCACAAGTGACTTGGTTAGTAGGAACTACCCAGGGATGTTATATATTCCTCAAGATTTCAACAGTATAGAAGAGGAGGAATATTCTAATCCTTCGTGCTACGTTCGATCAGATATAGAAGATGAACAACTAGCATATGGTTTCACAGAGCTCCCTGATGCTCCATACGACTCAGATTCTGGAGAAAGTCAAGCCAGCTCTATTCCTTTCTATGAGCTAGAAGATCCTATATTACTTTTAAGTTAATATCAAAGTAAAAGGCCCTTTCAGTCCAGACTCCTAAACTAATCGCTTACACTAATCAGAAATACTAACATGAACTCAGTACTTAAACCTGGTTTGCATAGAAGAAATGCAAAGGTTTACAGAGTTTGCTATTTTTTTCTACTTCTGGATTTTAAAATTTATTCTTATATAGAAAGCTTAAAGTTTCATGCAGAGTGACTCCTGTCATAGCAGAAACCACTGTTACTTTAGCATTTAGCACTAAGATATCATAGAAAGGTACCTTTTTTCTTTAGTGCTATTGTGAAAAGTGAAGCATAACTTGCTATGTATTTTCTTTTAATCTTTCAGTGTTGACTTTTAAACCATTGCAATGAGAAAGATATGTAGAAAGCTGTAGCTTGCACTTTGATGACTCACAAGTTAAATGTGACACAGAGATAGATTGGTTTAGTTGTTTTGTGATGCACTTACTCTCTTTTCTAGCTAAATTGTTATCTGTTACAGAAAGCCATTTTCTGCAGTTTTGTCTGATGATCCAGCATTTCATCAACATTTTGGAATTGATAATTTGTTTTCTTTTTTGCTCATTTGGTAGCATCAGACATTTGGGGAAAGATTTCCCCCAAGTATGTATTCTAATTTCATTAGTACAGTATAATCAACACCATTGCCAAAGTAGAATGTTCGTATCTTTCATATTGATTAGGCCTTGGTGTTAAGTATATTTAACTGTGAGAGTTCACTCTTACCTTTTTTAAATTTAGTTTTCATTTACAAAATTTTCTATTTAAGCAAGGAACAATACTCAATCCTGACCTGAAACACCTTTGTGAAAGGGTTTGCACTTGTTAGAGTTTATGTTCTGTCTAGACCAACCTTGTTAGGGTCCTCACCTTTCCATTAAGGAGGTGTGCTGCACTACAAGTCTGGAATTATATAGAAACATTTTAAATTAACCCTCTGCTAGCAATCTCATAAAATGGTTTTGACCTTTCGATATTCTAATTTCTATCAAAATTCTAGCAGGAAATTTTCTTTCAATATATAAACCGTTAGTTGGCTGTGGGAATTTTCCCTTTCCACATTGATAAATAACTTTGTGTTTCTGAATCAGAAGCAAATGATTAAGAAGAAAAATAGGTCCAAACAAGACAAGATTAGTTTAAATAGCTAAGAACATTTGGTCCACATTGTCTTGTCAGCCAGCAATTGTCATGTAAACTGTCATTTTTAAGAGTGCCACTGTGTGGATTTTTTTTTTCAAGTGGTTATTACATTAAAATTACCTCATACTGAGGTTTTTGCACTGAAATATCACAGTTTCAGAATTCATGGTTAATGTGTGTGTGTGCGTGTGTGTGTGCGGGGGTGTGTGTGGGTGTTTTTAAAGGAAACTTGCATTTTCAATAGTTGATCCTAAATTTCATAAACTGCACTTCTTTACTCTGGTAAAACTGATGTTTTTGTGCTTATTGTGAGTTGCTGTAGTTAACTTTGAATGTCAAACTTTATTTAGAAAGACAAAACTTCCCTTTAAGATATCCGTGTTTGGATATATATACCTGATACTTCAAATTAAATTTCACATTCTAAATTAATGAAAGTAACAGGATTGTAATTAACCTGAAAAGTCAGTTGAATGAATGCAATAAATATTGGTTGCTCAACTATGCCAAAAGTAATTTGAAATGTTTCATTTACTTTCAATAGCCTGAGTCCTTAATAATTAGAATTGACTTCTCTTTCCAGTTAAGTACTACAGGTCATATCTTGTATCTTCCCCAAAAGAAGGGTAGAAATCCCCCACTGTGTTCAGGTAACACAAAACTGTATTTTCGTAGTACCTCTTTTACCAGACTGCCCGTTTCCTTTGATTTGGCTGAATAGAATCTTAAAGGCAAACAATATATCTAATTAAAATGCTTTGAAAGTAAATGAAAACTGTGCTTTTGAGAGGCTGGTGTAAGTATGACCTTGGAGTCAGCCTTTGTGTTACAGCTAAAATGTTGGTGCTATAAATTCTTCTGATTGATTGTTTACAGATGTTGATTCTGCTTATGCTCCAAAGTGTGCATGATTTATTTTAAGTAGTCCTTAAAAGAAAAGTCTCTTTATAAAACCTACTCCCACTTAGTATAAATTTGTTTGGATTTATAAATATCATTTGTTACTGTAAATTCAGCTTCAAATTAGGTTGGTATAGGATTTAAACTAATACATATTCCACCAAAGCCAATTTAACATTTAAGTGTTAAAATATAAGCAGTCCTTGTGGCTTGGTGCCAGATTATATATGTAATGACAAGAGAAGTTAACAGAGCCTTTTAATACTGTGTGGGTACTCTTGAGAGTGATTTCATTTGGATATAAGTAAATTTTAAGGCATCTCCTAGCTCATAACAGGATTCTCCAAAATATTTGGAGTTTCAAACTAAATGATATTCGGTTAGATTCTTCAGGATCATGACTAGATCAAAAATGGTTTATATCGTAGTTGCCAAACGGTGGGAGATGGCATACCTGAAAATGTATGTTTGTGTTTGTTGTATTTTTTCACATTTTGTGAACAAAGCACATTTATTAAAAATTTTAAATTTTCTAATAATCATTGTCTATTACTTATAACCTGAAAGTTCTGTGCTCTTTGACTTTTGTTAAGTGATTTCAAAACTGGAAAGCAGTTTAGAATTTGAATGACATCCAGAATTTTCAAGCTGAGTCCACCTACTCAAAGTCCTTAATTTCAGAAATTCATTCACCAAGATACAGAGAGCTCAAATGACTGTCATATTGGTATGTATTGTCATGCTGTTTATCAAAGAGCCAGGACAACAGCCAGCATAAATTCTAGTTCATTGCAAGTCTACTTTCCTTGAAAGTTAGGTCTATCAGATATCATTAAGTGTATTAATTACTTTGTGGCAGCAGATGGCTTCCTCATGATGTCAAACAGTTCTCTATCCACTGAATGAATGTTTGAATTCTGCCCCGTATGCTGGGGAAACATTAGGGATGTGGTCACAGTCCCCTCTTTCATGGAGCTGCTGATCTAATGAAGACAAGCATCCTACATAATTAACATCTCTCTCTAGGAATCATTGCCTGCTGATCCTTACACCTCTGCCCCTGCTCAAGTCCCTTAATATGTTTACCAAAAATGAAACAATGCAGAAAAGTTTTAAATACAGCTGCTTATTAACAAATCACAAACACACTGTAGGTAAGAGGGATGTATTATTCCTCTCTAGAAGAGTGCAAGCTACAAACCAATTCCGATTGTACAAGGTAAGTAGGAAAGGGTCATCAGGCTGTTGCTCCATTTTCCCCACATTTTTCTGAGCACAGTGCTAGCTAAAATAGTGATCTTCCAAGAGTCCATACACTAACAGTTGGTTCCTTTTTGGTGTTACAAATTGGCAGGTAATAGCAAAGGTGAAAGACAAATTTTTCTTACTTAAAAAAAAAAAAAAAAAAAAAGTGTTTACTACAAAGAATGTATTATAAACATTTGATTTTTACCCAAAAACCCTAATTGCAGTCATCTTCATGATGGTTCACAAAAATTTCATGGCCATGATCCACTGACAAAAAAAAGTCCCTCAAGATTATTAGTGGTGGACTGTATTACACAATACTCAGTAAGCAAAGAAGCTACAATAGTTAATTTCATTAAGGACTTCTATTATAAAAGGAGGGAAGTATTGGGTTTTCTAAACCCTATTTTTCTTATTACAGAAATTCATACTTCAACAATTGGAAAGACTATCTAAAACTTAGATTTCAATGTTTTATCATCCTAAATTTAAGTATGCATTTTTCAACCAAGAATCTTGTTACATCTGGTACCACTGAGTGGTAACTTTTGGTCAGCATCAGTGTATTCAACTTACTTTGAGTTTTTCTAACCGTAACACCTTTGTTCAAGAGAAAATAGGAATAGAAAGCTATTCTGCTTTTTGCAATATGAAACATGATTAAGGTCATTGTTTTTAGTTATCAGAAATATTGACAAGTATTTTACATCATAGATTTGGATCATTTCTAATATTGGGTCCATCAGTAGTAGCAAGATGGTACCTATTTCAGTGTTTTTTTTTAAGTTAAAGGAAAATCCAAAGAATTAGGTCATAGATATTGACTGCAGAATTGTTTCTTAAATTTGTCATAAGTAATTAAAAGGCTATAAAACAAATTTTTAGTATTATTGGTAGAATGCCCACATAAATTATAAAAATGGTAGAGAGCATTGTTCAAAAGATAAAAGAATGCCAATAGTTTTCCTAAACTCAGGTCTATTCGCAGTTCTTTAAGGGACAAAAGCCAGGAGAATATACTTGCATATGTTTATTGCATGTATGTCTTACCTACTAAAGGCAGTCACAACCAAGTTAATCATTCAGTGATGTCCTTAAAACATTCTATAGTTCTTTGAGCTGGCATGGGGGAAACCTATCCAGAAGAAAATTATTTGTAGGCACAGAGATATTCTATATGAAGCTATTGTAGAGTTCACATTTAAGCTCTTTATATTTGTTCCCCACACCTACAGATATTTTTTACAGCTAACTAAAGCCACATTTTAGCTATGCCTATCACCTTGTACCCCCAAAGAAAGGATACAAACATGGTCAGTATTAATTTAGTTCTTCAAACTCCTGTTCCTCAACACATCTGTGTTTGGATGAGAGAGTTTGCAGACACTGGTTCAACATAGAAAAAGTAAAAACAAAGCCAGCCTCTTAATTGACATAGGCTTTTTCACTAGGAATCCAAGAACTAACAGGTTTCCCAAAGCCAAGGATCGATGAAGCATTCCCTGGAAAAAAGGTAGATGGGTGACTGCTGGAAAGAAGAGAGGTAGGCAGACCTAATTCCTAGAGCCTGCCTTCAAGATGAAATGCTTGAGGAAACAGCCCTGAAAGAAAGGCTATGGCTTGACTATAAAAATAGAGCTTTGTTTTCTAAACTCACTGAAGCATTAGCACAGATTAAGGTCCCAAAGAGACTACTGGAGAAACAGTAAGGACCTGGGAATTTTAAATAGGAAAACAATTTTATCAAGAGGAAATGGGATCGTTTGGAGCTTGTGTAACCAGAAGTATTACCAAGATAGAGGGGACCCTGGTGGCGTGGAGAATGGTGCCAGTTGGAATGAGGAGTCATGGGAGTTAGGAAGTCATAAATCAGCTCTTTACTCTTGTGACTAGACACAAAAACTGCTAATACCAATTTTATACTTCAAAAAGACAAAACAAGTCCTTTTTAATGAAATGAACGAATGTTTTTCTCCCTCAAGTCCTCGAATGTGATGAAGCAACACCATTTTTAACATCATTGGTGTAGTCATAGTATTGTAGATAAATACAGGTGGATAATACTATTTCAATAGATTAATTTCAGTTCCCAAAGACTGTGAAGCATGAAATTCAGAAGGGAGCAAGTACAAATCTTGCTCTTGTACAATCTCTTGTAAAAACAGGTCATTTTAGATTATACACAGTATTGCTTAAGAAATATATTTGGAGTTGTTTTTGAGTAATGATGAATTTTCACTGATCAACTAGGCCTTATGGTCCCTAAATAACCATGAGGATTACTTGTGAAATAGATAGTTGAAGTTGGGGATACAGTTTGTGGCAAGGATTAAAAGCAAAGTTTTCTTTCACTATTTATTTCAATACTTATAAGGTGAGACCTAATTACTACATTATTACATTGGACTAGGTACTAGGTGCTTTTCAGGACTGACAATGTAATAAATGCATTAGCTTTAATATGAAGCAACAAAAACTTTAAAATTGCAGGCTAGCATAGTGCACTGCAGCGTTTGGTGGTACATAGCAACAAAACCTGTTCATGTGGCCTCTTGGCATTATGTCCATAACCAATTTAGATGCCATTTACTCAAATATGAATATCCCTCTTCATCATGCAAGTGCAAACATCAATAATGTTACCCCTTCCCACCTCTCCAAGTCAACCTCCAGCATGCTCTCTCCTTAACCTCTATGATAAAGTCCTGGGAGAGAAGGAGGGGAACAAGCCTGTGCTCACCTTCACACCAACCAGGCCCAGAATTTCTTCCTCTTATATTGGATTTGTAGTAGTTCATTTTTTTGTTATTCAGTTGTTAGCTTAAATGTCACCTCCTAGGGGTGCTTCCCAGTCCATATAATCAAGTAGTCTCTCCACATCGCTGTGAAGTCTGCATAACTAATTATCTGAAGTTTATATTTTTCCTTGTCTATATGTAGAGGCAAGGCCCTCAACTATTCTGGATCTTCAGCTTAGCCAAGTGTCTTGCAACAAAGCAGGTGATCAATAAATATTTATAAATAAATTTATTTATTATAAATTTTATTATAAATTCATCTTACCTTTTAAAATGCAATGGAGGTGACAAAGGGCCATGGCTGATCTTAGTTTATGAATCTTGTGCAGTGGTTCAGTTTTGCTATTAATATATTCTCAAAATTAGGATATAGGTCAATTTATACTTAAGAAAAGTCTGAATTGGTTTGTAGGAAATGTCACTTAGATCAATACTAACGGACTTGGAGCCATATAATTTTTCTCCCTTCTACTTACTCCTACCCATTTAAATTTGTTCTTATTCTCAGATCATACTTTCTTACCATGTCTCTGTCAATGCTATCCAATCCCTACCTCCCTCTCAATGGCAATGAAAGAATGGAAGTTTGTACATAATCATTAGCTTTACTGCATCTAAGGAAGATTGAGCCAATTGACCTCTTCAGTTCCACAAGAGAGGTAGTGCTCCAGCAGCTTCTTAATTCATGGAAGGGATACATTATGCCAACCACTTTGCAGATAGGTTTCTACCACTCAACACTGAGATTTGGGGCAAATTTCTTCATAGAACCTGCTTCTTAATCCACAAAATTCATTTACAGGATTACTGATAAGTTTACCAAGTTTCTGTAAAGCAAATAACACAATCTTGTCACATGATAGAAACTGTGTATTATACTATCTATTTTAGCAAATAGCCATTAATAACCTTATTCCTCTTTTCTTAGTCCTATTCTGTGTCTCCCATGAACATTGACCATTTCATCTCCGCCATCCACCACCAATTCAAAATCTGATACCCACTCCTTAGAATCTTACTAAGCAAGTTAAATAGCATTTGATTTTCTCATCTTCAATTTTCTCCCCTATGAATTCCCAGAAAATGACATAGAGGATACCCAATCCACTACAACCTACCCTGTAAGATTTCAATGGAAACTACAAAACAAACCTCACCCCAAGATCATCTTGTCTCTATAAGATGAATTCAGAAAGATGGGTAACCACTTCCTCAGTAGGTTTGATTCAACTATTAATCATGAAAGAGTTTCCATAAATATAAAGGACAGCAGTTAATATGAAGTAGCTGTTGGTTCACAACCCTCTCGAGAGCTTCCTGGATGAAATCTGAAACAGGGCCTGGATGTGAAGGGCAGGGAGGGACCAAAGAAAAAGACCACCCCAGCCTGGTAGGTGATAGTTTTGTTTTTAAGATTTATTTATCTATTCATGAGAGACACAGAGGGGGTGGGGAGCAGAGAAACAGGCAGAGGGAGAAGCAGGCTCCATGCAGGGAGCCCAACGTGGGACTCAATCTCAGGTCTCCAGAACTACACTCTGGGCTGAAGGTGCTCAACCACTGAGCCACCTGGACTGCTCGGTGACAGTTTTAATAAGCAAAGGGAACTTATTACACAAGGCTCATCTTGGGCAGCAACAAGGCGAATGGATCTCCACACCTGCTCATGAAATCATTAAAGCTCACAAAAAGACCCTAACTGGATTCAGTCATGCATATCGTTCAGGTGTTCTCAGAACTGCCTGTGGGAGTGGGAAAGACAAGCAGAATCCACATTTCAAGGACAGGGAGGGTGTGAGGAGCCTCCAACCCACCAGATCTAGCTCGTAGGTCAATTGGGGGTCGTGGCTTTTCATCACCTTCCCTAACAGGAATAAATGTAACCGATTTATTTAAGAGTAGGAAGAGATTAGGGTTATTTCATCTTTAAGTGGGAAGAAAACTCTTGAAACATAGTTCAGTTTCTAAAGGACTGACTTCTCTAGCTCCACAAAAGCACACCCACTATTGCTTTTATTACATTCCAAGTTACGAATAGAAGCCCATCCATGGGAATATTTGAATCCACCAACTAAAGTATGACATTACAGAGGCCTTGAACAGAAGAACAGATTGAAGACTTAGTAATAATAGCCTAGAAAATACATAATAGCCTAGAAAATTACAAGAGCAACAGAAAAGACAGTTTTGAAAAATACCATTCAGTTCTAAATAAAGTCCTTTCAATATTCATGATAATAACAAGTATCACTTATTAAGCAACTATTATGTGTTAGATATGCTAAGTGCTCTACAAACAATACCTCATTTTCGCGATCTCAGCAAGCCTCCAAAGTACTATCATCATTATGGTACTAGTAAGGAAAGTCTTTGATATGTTAAGCAATTGTCTAAAGTTAGAGTTAGAAAAGTGGCTTAGCCACTAAGTAACTTGGGTCTGACTTCAAAGCTTATGCTCATTCACCACATTGTCTAAGTTGCCTCATCAATCTGGCTGTCTGAAAGAGCATATGTATTTGAACATAATTTCATAAACAATGGGCATAAAATTGAATAAAATATGCATAGGTTTAGTGTTTGCATTTCACTGTGCTAGGCATTCTTTTACATGTTGAGTTCTGATACAGAGATAAGTCAGATTACACCTTCAAGAAGCTTCCATCTAGTAAGAAAGACAAAACGTATACATGAAATTCTTAATACAAGGAAAAGGCATGTCACAAACTGAAAAGGAAGTCAAATATTTTCTCCTTTAAAAAGGCAGGAGAGGGGTGCCTGGGTGGCTCAGTCAGTTAAGTATCCAACTCTTGATTTCAGCTCATTATCCTCATGAGTAGGGACATGGAGCCCTGCATCAGGCTCTGAGCTCAGCCGAGAGTGCCGGAGGATTCTCTCCCTCCACCCCTCCCCACCTGCTCACTCTCCCAAATATTTTTTTATTCAAATAAATATTTTTAAATATTTTTTTAAACTCACACTATTACAGATGAGTTTTATTGAACTTCTGTGAGTTTTTCCTAAAATCTTTTAAAGCATTGAAAAGAATTCAAAAAGAAAAAGAGTACTTTGAGCTATAATTGAGTCAAATTTAGAGAGCACACAGATAAAATTACAAGTTGTACTAATTTTCTGCTGTTATAACAAATTGCCACAAACTTACTGGCTTAAAAAGAAAATACATTATCTCACACTTTTGTAGGTCAGAAGTCTGACATGGGTCTCACTGGATTAAAGTGAAGGTGTTGTGTTCCCTCTGGAGGCTCCAAGGAAGAATCAATCCATTTTCTTGCCATTTCCAGCTGCAAATACCTGAATTCTTCGGCTCACAGCTCTCTCCTTGCATCTTTAAACCAGCAATGTCAGGCCAAGTCCTGCTCACATCACAGCTCCAAACCTCCTACTGTCCTCAGCATACCTCTCTCTGCATCTTTCTAACTGCAGCTGGAAAAGGTTTTCTCCTTTTAAGGACTCGTGATTAGATTGGGAAAATGAGAATAATCCAGGACAATCACCCTATCAGAAGGTCTTTAACCTAAAGCACGTGTGCAAAGTTCCTTTCATCACATGAAGTTGTCTCTTCACAGGTTTCATGAAATGGGAAATCTTTGGAAGGCCATTATTCCGCCAATTTCACAGGCCACGTCAGCTACAACTATGAGTGCAAAACTAGTAAAAAAAAAACTGAGGAAAAAAACAATTAAAAGTTATATATTGACACAATTCAGTAATATCAAAGAGAGTTCTTTTTCTTCCAAGAATCAATTCAGGCAAGGAATAATGTAAATCACTCTATCCATCAATTAAAGAGAAAAACCCTATGATCATCTGGATGCTGAAAAAGGAATTTATTAAACCCAAAATCCCTTCATAAGTAAGCTCTTAGGTTAATAGAAGAAAACTTTCCTAACATGACAAAAGAATCTATCAGAAACCTATCGAAAACTTCATAATGAAGAAACACTGGAAGCCTTTCATTAAGGGGAAAAAAAAAAAAAAAAACGATGCCCAGTTGCACTGTGACTGTTCAATGTACAGACTTAATGTAGTAAAAGGAGATAAATAAATGAGGTATAACACTGGAAAGGAAGAGATAAAGCTCATTATCTATACAGATCATTGACTAAAAAGTAGAAGAGAAATGACCAAAAAACTACTAGACTTACTACCAAAGTTTGGTAGGTTAGCTTTCCTATACATCATCAAGGACCAATTAGCTAATACCACGAAAAAAATCCCATTTGTGGTTGCAAAACTAACAGCACAAAAAACTATGACAAGTACTAGCAATAAACCAAACATTAAAAAAAAAAAAATCGAGACCTATATGGAGAACATACTAAAACTTTACCAAATATAAGGCTAAATAGCTACAGACCCTGCCAACTCCGTCAGGAAGACTAAATTTCAGAAAAGTCTGTGATATGGGGAGACATCAAGATTTGGAAAATGTCAAATCTCCCCCAAATCAATCAATAATCCACTGCAATCTCAATCAATTTCCAAATAAGATTTTTGCATTGATTTTATAAGCTGAAAATATTTCATATGAAAGAGAAAAGGGACCAGAAATTTTGGTATAAAAACATACAACTCGAGCACCCGGGCGGCTCAATTAAGCATCTGCCTTTGGCTCAGGTCATGATCCCAGGGCCTAGGATGGAGTCCTGCCTCAGGCTCCCTGGGAGCCTGCTTCTCCCTCTGCCCCTCTTCCACCCTGCTTGTGCTCTCTTTCTCTGCCTCTCTCTCTCTCTCTCTCTCAAATAAATAAATAAAATCTTTTTAAAAAAGATTTTATTATTTATTCATGAGAGGCACAGAGAAAGACAGAGACACAGGCGAGGGAGAAGCAGGCTCCCTGTGGGGAACACTCAACCATTAAGCCACCCAGGCATCCCAATAAATTAAAGCCAAACCCCACAGGGATCTTTGTGTCCTATCTTGCAAACGTCTCCAAGATAATTGCTAAACACAAAAAAAGTCAAGATGAATAACAGAAGAAACATAACCAAACAAAAAGCAAAATTATACATTTGTATAAGAACTCCTACTGACACATGGTAAGAGGATAAAATCAATGATTCACAAAACTTAGTATGATTAAGAATGACCAAAGGGCAGCTTCCTAGGTGACACTGCCATGAGATGGTGATTCCAGAAGCCTGGGCTCATGCGCAGAAACCTCCAGCTTTAACGAGCTCCCACCTGACTGTACTTAGAGAGTCTATGGCCCGCATCTGGAGAAATCCTGACTTAGAAGGAGACAGTTTATTAAAGAGTAATACTATTTACTATTATCCTGCAGGCTCAGAGTGGCTTTGGCAAAGCGCTGAAGGGGAACTTGTAAACTATATGACTCAATATAGTTTAAGTGGCCTGCACTGTGTAAATTAGTATAGTTTGTGCATGTTAAGGTTTATTTATTTGAGAGAGAGAGAGGAAGAGCAAGAGCAGGAGGGGCAGAGGGAGGGGTAGAGAGAGACTCTCAAGCCGACTCCAAACTGAGCAGAGTCTGATGCCAGGAGCGAACTCATCACCCTGAGATCACGACCTGAGCCCAAACCAAGAGTCAGTTGCTCAACTGACTAAGCCATCCAGATGCCCCTAAGTTTGTACATTTTAGAGCAATTAAAACAACAACAAGGAAAGTAAAATACAAAAAAAAAAAAAAAAAGTGAGGTGTCTTCAGTCACCTAACGGGTAAAATCTAGGAGAAATCAAAGGAAGAAAATAGCATTGGGGCAATCAGGGAATGTTCCTAGAATTCAAAATAAGCCTTGAAGGAAAAGCTAAGATTAGAACAAGTAAAACTGAGGCAGAAGTATTCTAGGTAGAGGAGTGAGATATGAACACACAAGGGGAAATAAGGGCTTTGAATTAGGGAATCTTTCCATTTCATAGAATTTAGGGCCCTGAAGAGAAATTATTAGGAATTAAAAGTTTCACAGTTAAGGCAGTATTTTTGGAGAATCTTGCTTATCAGGCTAAAAATTTTGACTCTACAAAATGAGTGCAAAGTAACAAAGATTTCAAGCCTAAGAATCGTGTAATAAATAATATCCTAGGAAGATTGCTGGATACTAGGATGCACTAAGTAGAAGCTGGACGCTATAGTCCTTTGCAAAAGAAATGAGACGTGGGGACAGACGGGGCAGAGGCAGCTGGAGCCAGGGCTATGAGTAGAGAATAAATACATGAGGGAGGGGTGAGGAGAGAGGAGGAGTTCGCTCTGGGAGGTCCTGCATTTAGGGAAGTAGAATACATGGCCAGATTTCAGGAGAACTTGGGGATAGGCTTGGGGGTGGCTGCAGGGCAGTCCAAATTGACATCAAGGTCTAGCTGAGGGTGCAGAGAAAGGAAAAGAAGACCAAAATGGACTTTAGAGAAAAATCTACTCAGGAGGTACTAGACCAATGTTTCAGACAATTCAAACAAAGCAAAGAACAATTAGAGATGTAGGATGAGAAGTAGAACACTGGGTGTCCCACCTAAGGGAGAAGGGATCTTGGTCAAGCAGGCCACCACCTCTCCACCACTATCCTCCCTGGTCTTGAAATTTTAGTTTCATTTTTCTATTGGCAGGAGAAGTGGTGCCCAAACATAGCAGTTATTCAAAATCACCTGGGAATGAGGACGTTAAGTTAAAGAATACCAGGATGGAGGCAGCAACCCGACTTCTTATTCAGCAGGTTTTATGTGGCATCTCAAAGTTTGTGTATTTAAATAGTTCCCTTACAGTCTGGGGGCCACTGAGCCAGATATAATTTGGGTTATAGTATGAAAGGAGAGGTAGTGAACACTGAAACTGTAGTAACCCGCAGAAATAAAGCATAAACTTTCATAAAAATTGTTACACATTTCAAAGAAAACTATAATATTCCTAGGATACATGGGCAAGTAATCACCGGCACAGAAAGGCAAAGCTGAGCTAAATTTCTTATAAAAGTCAAACATGATTGTTTTGTCTTTATTTTTATAATTAGATATGATAAAGATAAAAGAAAGGATATTATATTTTGAGTATTTGTAGCCTTCTCCCTTCCCCCTGCTTCGTAACGAGGTTTCTGATCCGTCTTGAGCTCAGGGTATTAATCAAGCAGCTGATCTGAAAAATGAGAGAAGGGGAAAACTAAATGAAGCCCTGAGAGGCTCTATTGATCTGTATAAAAAGGAAAATGGCTTAGCAACTGAGAACCTACTCTGTGTTGGGCAGTGTTCCAAATACTTGACATATATTAACTCATTTAATTCTCATGGCAAACTTGTGAATTAATGGGACTTATTGTTGTAAGTTGTATTGGGCAATAAACCAGTAAAATACTTTGGACAAGATATTTTGGGAAAGTATGTGGGGGAACAGAAAAAAAGATATCAAATAAATTCTCAAAAATTAAATTTATAAATTAAATATGTGAAGTGATATGGGATACTTTTTAAACTACCAAATTAGAAAATCTTGATTAAAGGATCAGTATTCTGAAAACATATCCATTACTAAAATAAACTCAACCAGGAATAAAAATCTGTAAAACCAATGAGCATAGAATATGTTATAGTAACAAAGAATTACCTCTCAAAATGACACCTTTAGATCCACATGCTTTAGGATTTAGTTCCCTCAAACTTAAAGAAAAGGTGATTTCCATACCAAATAATCTGTTGCATAGAGTAGAAAAAAGAGGAAAGCTACCCAGTTTGTTCGATAGAACAGATATACCACTTACACCAAAATCTAAAAGAGATAATACTAGAAAATAAAACCTATGCTTCCTCACTTAAAAACATATCAATAGCAAATATAAAATCTTGGATACTGCATTTAACAGTTCACTGAAAGACCAATGAGGATTTGTTCCAGAATCACATGGATAGATCAATAATAGTGGTTAGTATGAGAGGTAAACTTATCCGTGCATCAATGAAGGAAACCACATGAACATCTCAAAAGATCTTAAAAAGAATTTGAATTCAAAACCAATATCTGAAATAAAACACACAATGAAAATTTTCTTAGTTAAATAAGATTGAAAAAATGTATTCTTTAAATATTTCCTTTAAATTAACTAACCATCAAGATTATATTTAACGATGAAAATACTAGAAATGTTTCAATTAATGTCAGGAACATGCCAAGACCTGCTTTCACCACTTACTTTAAACAAAAATTATTAAACAATGCTTTAAATCTGGATTTAAAAATAGGGAAAACAAATGGAAAGCAAGTAAGTGATCATTATTTTTAGAAAAAAGTGCTTAATATTAAAAAATTTAGTGCAATGGCCAAATTTTAAAAAATATATGTTCTATAAAGTGAGACTCAGAAAATAGAAAACAAAATTCAGGAAGGCAAAATCAGCATATGCAATAATAGCTCCTTCCTATACTGACTCCAGAGAAATAATAGAGACTATGTTTTAAATCACTTAATATAAATACAGCTGCACTGAAAATTGGAAGGTAAGTCCCCAGAGAACTGTGAAGCCTCTTTAAGAACAGAGAGCAAGGAACACTTTTTAAGTCTAAAAGACTAAAATGGGAAGACTCAGGGACCACAGCCGGAAAGCCCAAGTGACAAAGGGAGAAGCTCCTTAAATTTTTAAAAAATTTAAATTCAATTTGCCAACATATAATATAACACCCAGTGCTCATCACATCCCGTGCCCTCCTTAGTGTCTGCCACTCAGTCATCATATCCATCCACCCACCTCCCCTTCTGCAACCCTCAGTTTGTTTCCCAGAGTTATGAGTCTCTCATGGTTTGTCTTCCTCTCTAATTCTCCACACCACCCCTCCACCAATACCTAAAGAAAGTCAACACCATGAAAGATGACAAATCCAACAAATGGAAGAACCTGGAAGCTGACGAAATGGAATAAAATAAGCATTCAGAATACAAGTTAAAACATGCATGCTTAGTATCCTCAAAGGAGGAAAATGCCATAAAATAACAGAGATCATTAAAGGATAGCAGATATTTCAAGGGGGAAGGAAGGAAGGAAGGAAGGAAGGAGGGAGGGAGGGAGGGAGGGAGGAAGGAGAAAAAAGAAAGTAAAAGCCTAGGGAAAAAAAAATTTAATGGCCTAAGAAATAAATTACTGGCTGTAAGATTAAACTGAAGAATTCTTCCAGAAAAGAGCACAAGGAAATAAAGAGGTAAAAAATATGGAAGAAACATGAAGATCAGATAAAGTTCCAACATATCTTAGAAATTGGAGTTCCAAATAAGAAATAGAGAAAACAGGAGAAAGGAAATGCTGGAAAAAATAATGCTAATATTTTTCCAGAATTTAAGAATGATTAGAATCTTTCAATAAAAAAGGATTGCTAAATAAAAATATAGGGTTTTCCTAAACTTCCACATATGAAATTTCGGAAGATTTAGGATAAAGACAGTTTTCAAAAAGCTAAGAGAGAGAAAAGGCATATAACTACAAAGGAATGGGACTCAGGTTGGCACCAGACTTTTCATCGGCATCTTTAGATTGCAAGAATCTATGCAATGAAAATGCATTCTTTTCAAAATGTTAAAGAAATATTAGCAAAAAATAAAAAATGTTTAAAGACAAAGCTCTCTGCTGCCAAAAAATGTAGTTAGCTGACAGCCGGGCCCACAGAATGGTTTCTTTCTGATAAGAAAATCAGCAGTACAAATTAATGGCCTTAAAAATATTCATATTCTTTAACCCATCTAGAAATCTATTCCAAAAAGATGATCAGAAATGTAACATATCACAAGTGCAATGGGCCAAAGTTGTAGAATTTGATAACAAAAATCAAAAACATCCTAAACTCTCCAAATTAAGCAAAAGGTTAACTAAATCATGGCTGAGCTATATGATGCAATATTTGCCATCATTAATACAGAGTAAGTGCTAATGAGATAATGGCAATAGTCAATGGCAAGTCAAAAGTGGCTCAAACAATAATGGCATCTATTTTCTGACTTGAGAATTAGGGATATAAGGAAAAAGCATAAACTGGCAAACATGGCTTGTTTCCCCCATTATTTCTTCTTCCTTCTTTCTCAGAAAGAGAACTCTTGACTAAAAAAAAATTTTTTTTAGATTTTTTTTTTATTTATTTGAGAGAGAGAGAGGGAGCACATGAGCATGAATGGTGGGGGGGGGGGGGCAGAGAGAGAAGGACGGGCAGACTCCCCATTGAGTGCTTAGCCCAGAGCCCGAGGGGTCATTGCAGAGCCCTTACCATGACCCTGAGACCATGACCTGAGCAGAAGGCAGACGCTTAACCAACTGAGCTACCCAGGCACCCCAAGAACTCTGATTTTCAGATGGGCATATAGCTACCCTGAGACTTTCCCCCGATTCTATGAACACTGAATACTGGTCGAAATGATAGAAGCTGGAGGGTTTCATGTAACTTCCAAGGAGTGTCCTTAAAGTAAGGGTGAGGGGAGTACATTTGCCTCTTATACTTCTTCCTTTCTCTTGATTGGAATTCAGAAATGAAAGCTAGAAATTAAGCAGCCATGTTGCTCTGAGGAAGCCATGTTCTGAGTGGAAGGAGAACAAGAGAGAAGGAATCAGGATCTTTAATACCAAGAAGCACCACATCTGTTCTAGAACACCTACCTCTAGACTTTTTTGTGAGAAATAAAGTGGTATTAAGCCCCGGTTGTTGAGCTTTTTGATACACATACCTGTAGTACCTAATCCTAAAATCTGGGCTCTACCCTTAGAGTTTCTGATTCAGTAGATCTGGGGGTGGGGCCTGATAATTTGTATTTCTAACTAGTTCCCAGATGGTGCTGATTCATCTGGTGTGGGAACCACACTTGTAGAACCACTGCACTGATGGAGATAATAACCCGGTGGTTCTCGGGCAGCCCAGGGGCCTCAGCGGTTTAGCGCCAACTTCGGCCCAGGGTATGATCCTGGGGTCCCAGGATTGAGTCCTACGTTGGGCTCCCTGCATGGAGCCTGCTTCTCCCTCTGCCTGTGTCTCTGTCTCTCTGTCTCTCCTCTCTGTGTTTTTCATGAATAAATAAATAAAATCTTAAAAAAAAAAATAACCCAGTGGTTCTCAACCCTTGCTTTACATTAGAATCCCTGGGGATGGAGGCAAGACCAGGGGAAGGAAAGGTCTTTAAGAAAACACACCATCTACCTGGAACTCACTCCAGAGGAGACTGATTTAATTGATCTGGTCTGAGCAGAGGTGTAGGTTAAAAATCTTCGAGATGATTCTAAGGAGCATGCTGGGACTGAATACTGTAACCCTTTGCTGCTTACTATTTATAGCACCAGTGAGGCAGAAATACCTGTGTTCCCCCGCAGAGGGAAATGATATTTAGAAAACCGCGCTTGGTGACCTAGAACTTGAAGCCAAAAGACTGAGGTCGCTGCTCGAGACAGTAGTTTCTCTGGACGTTGGTTATTTTACCTATAAAAGGATGATGATAATGACATCATCTGGATTCGTAGAGAGTGAATGATAGGACATGGGTGAAAGCACTTTGTAATCTCCGAGTATTACACAGACCTAACAAGGGAGTAGACCCAGCAGATCACGTACGGAGAACCCGAGTTGGTTCAGCTCTGGAACAGGATCGAACGTTTGAAAGACGTAGGAGGGTAAATGGGAGAGGAGATAGGAAGAAATATTGTAGGACTCCTCCACGACTGCGCCACAGAGGCCTGAAATAGAAATGATCCATCTCTCCTGCCACGGGTGCTGCCTTCCCTCCTTCTCTTGATTTTTTTAAATGCTATTTTCCACAGGTGTTCCTAGTCTGAACTAATTCCTCTGGGTGAAAGTTTTGGCCTGGAGCATAGACCTTGCCTGCATGGAACTATGTGTTGACGAATGGCTATGTCTGCTATTAGGATCATTACACTGCCATCCGTAACTGTTGCTTGAAACCTCCTGTCACGGAGAGGCTTCCCAGGTGGCTGTTTTATGTCCAGGTGTTCAGTTGAGGATGTGCCAGATGGCAAAAATTGACCCTAATACTTTTTTTTTTTAAGATTGTATTTCTTTATTTGAGAGAGAGAGAGAGAGAGAGCACACGAGCAGGGGTGAAGGGCGGAGGGAGAGGGAGAAGCAGACTTCCCACTGAGCAGGGGGCCCTGGTGTGGGGCTCGATCCCAGGACCCTGAGACCATGATCTGAACCGAAGGCAGCTGCTTAACCATCTGAGCCCCAGGTGCCCTGACCCTAACACTTCTAATTTCAGGATAAATAGTACCGGGCAAAGGGAGGTTTAGTTCATCCCTGGAGGGCCTCAGGTGCCCGGATGGGGGGTTGGGCCTTTATTCTGTAGCCTGTAGAAGTCATTGGTTTTTAATCCAAGAAGTGACCCAGTGCTCCGAGAGCATCAGTCAGTGTGATGGATGAGATGGGGGTGAGGCTGACATCAGGATGACAGACCACAGAAGTTACTGAAGTAATTCAGGGGCGAGGGTTGTGACAATGGAATTTGAAAAGAAAGGATAAATGCAAGACATGTAGTGAATGAAAACGAACTCTTGGCCTTCACAACTGTCGGGTTCTTACAGTAAATACTGGCAGCCTTCAACAACTAAAGCTTGATGAGGGTACCCTCCCTTCCTTCACTATTAGGTGGTGTCCCCCAGTGAAAGCAAGCCTGCAGGCTTCATGCAACTACATAGACCATCATCAACAAGCAGGCACAAAAAAAAAAAAAAAAAAAAAACAACACTACACACAAAAAATATCTTGTGCCAAAGTACTAAACAGCATTCTAGATTCAGGGAGCCATTCTAAAGGCTGTCGGTGTGCCATATTCAGAAGATGCTTACAGGTACTACATTTAGGCAAGAACAAAAATGCCAAAAAAAAAAAGTGCCTGTACACTATTCTCACCAGCCACATATCTCCAACACCTGTTATCTCCACAATGAAAAATTATTTATAATCTTTTATGTTAATTAACATACCTCTAGTGCAGATTAACCGTGATGGTGGAAGCACTTGTGCATCCATCTCTATAGTGAAGATTCCTGATTAGTCTTTCAAATGCTAATTATCCACCCTGGAGTGTGCAGATTAAAGTTAAGGCTCAAACACATACACATCTCACTGAAGTATTCTAAAGTATACCGACAAGATAACAAGCATCAAAGAGAGTTTCAAGGTCACCAGGCTGTGGATCATGTTTGAGGAAGATGAAAAAGCACTGTTTTAATGAGGAGCCATAGTGCTAAGGAAGAGGAAACAGCTGTGGGTTAAGCAGAAAAGAAATTTATGAGAGGACACGGAGTAGCTCAGGGGATGGCTGGAAAGGGAGCGTTAGACCTGCATGGTCAGAGACTACAACCGGTAACAACAGACCACTGGACCCATGGGAGGGGGCTCTAGGGTGGCTGTAGGAATGCAGAGGCGTCTTGAGTCACTGACGCCACTAATCCCGGATGCTGGATGCTCACCCCTAGACCCCCTCTCACTGTTGCCCCAGGAGCCGACCTAGCAATACTCCTGCAGTTACCCAGGAAGCATGGTTTTCGGCATTTGCTGTTCTGAGTCAAGAGCTCCCGGCTGGTGTACATGATTGGTAGAACAAGTATGTGGCATTTCAGATTCAGCCAGTGGACTCCTAAGGTGGGGAATTCTCCAAACACAGAATGGTGATTCAGAGGGTAGGCATGCAAAACAAACAAACATCTGTATGTATACACACACACGTACACATCTACATACGTCCATTAAAGGGTAAGCTGGATGAGAAGTGATGGCAATGTATTCAAGTAGGAACATGTGACACGTGTTCCCCAGAGAGCCAGAGTTACAGCTTTGGGAGTTGGCTAGGAACTGCATTTCGAGTTAAGACAGGAATCTGGACAGACTCTCACACTTTTTATTTACATAGGAGGGATCGGATCTAAGTGCTTCATCGCTACTGATCTGCTGCCCACTCTAACCCCCAACGTCTATTACGTAAAAATGAAGAAATTCACATTCTATCAGCGGAGATAGGAAAAGTATAGGTGGTACTAACAGAAAATAAATGGGAGAGAACTCATGATTGTTGAAGGCCTATTGTGTACTCTTTGTTTAATGTTTAAGTGCCAACCCTATATCGTGCGCTACACCAGGCCGATTTAATGGTGAGCAAAACTGGACATGTCCTGGCATATGAGGATGTGAAAGCAGGTTGGGGGTGTTGCGGAGGTCAAGCTGGAGGTAAAAAAAAAAAAAAAAGGCCAGGCTACAGAACTGGTCCATACCTGTTGAAGGATTTTGAGCCTTATCCTAAAGAGGATAAAACATCTAAGGGTTTTAGATGTTTTAAGCTATTTTTTTACATACATCATCTCATTTAATCCCTGCAACAACTCTGTAAGGTGGATGTTACTAGTATCCCATTAACACACAAGGAGACTGGGGTTCAGAGGGAGATTAAGTGACCTGAGACCTACAAGGAGCAGAAGAGGATGGGAAGGATAGAAGGCAGGCTGCAGGGAAGGCTTCTTGGAGAGGAATTCACACTTTTTGAAGGCCTGTTGTTTCGACGAACATTCACAGTATCTTTGCAAGGAAGGTTTACTTTTTTTTTTTTTTTTTTGACAGAGGAACATAATCGCACATATTAAAGAGGAACCAGGATCCAAACTCCAAAACCACTGGACTCCACAGCTGTTGTGAATCCTGGTCCCTAAACAACATCCCCTTAGGTTCACTCAGTGAGTTCAGAGTATAAATGAGCATCAGGGCCTGGCGTCTGAAGGACCCTTAGGAAGAAAGGCTGGTGACGGTGTACGGCCTGGGGCGGGCAGGTGTACCGGCTGGGGGGATGGTGTAAGGGCTGGGGGGGCGGTGCATCGGCTCGGGGGGTGGGGGGCGGGGTAAGGGATGCGGGGGCGGTGTACGAGATGGTGGGTCAGTGCACGGGCTGGGGGAGCCGGTGGGGGAGCCGGTGTACGGGCTGGGGCGGGGGTGTACGAGATGGGGGGGGCAGGTGTAAGGATAGCGGGGGCAGGGATCCCTGGGTGGCGCAGCAGTTTAGCGCCTGCCTTTGGCCCAGGGCGCGATCCTGGAGACCCGGGATCGAATCCCACATCAGGCTCCCGGTGCATGGAGCCTGCTTCTCCCTCTGCCTATGTCTCTGCCTCTCTCTCTCTGTGACTATCATAAATAAATAAATAATACCTTTAAAAAAAAAAAAACATTTAAAAGGATAGCGGGGGCGGTGTACGGGCTGGAGGGGTATGGTGTATAGGATAGGGGGGCCAGTGTACCGGCGGGGGGCGGTATACAGGCGGGGGGGTGGTGTACAGGATGGGGGGATGATGTACGGGATGGGGCAGCGGTGTAAGGGATGCGGGGGCCGGTGTACAGGCCGGGGGGGTATGGTGTACGGGACGGCGGTATGGTGTACGGGATGGGGGGATGGTGTACGGGATAGGGGAGATGGTGTACGGGATGGGGGGATGGTGTACGGGATGGGGGGATGGTGTACGGGATAGGGGAGATGGTGTACGGGACGGCGGTATGGTGTACGGGATGGGGGGATGGTGTACGGGATAGGGGAGATGGTGTACGGGATGGGGGGATGGTGTACGGGATAGGGGGGATGGTGTACGGGATAGGGGAGATGGTGTACGGGATGGGGGGATGGTGTACGGGATGGGGGGATGGTGTACGGGATAGGGGAGATGGTGTACGGGATGGGGGGATGGTGTACGGGATAGGGGGGATGGTGTACGGGATAGGGGAGATGGTGTACGGGATGGGGGGATGGTGTACGGGATAGGGGGGATGGTGTACGGGATAGGGGGGATGGTGTACAGGCTGGGGAGGCGGTGTACGGGATAGGGGGGATGGTATACGAGCTGGGGGGGATGGTGTACGGGATGGGGGGATGGTGTACGGGATGGGGGGATGGTGTACGGGATAGGGGGGATGGTGTACGGGATAGGGGAGATGGTGTACGGGATGGGGGGATGGTGTACGGGATAGGGGGGATGGTGTACGGGATGGGGGGATGGTGTACGGGATAGGGGGGATGGTGTACGGGATAGGGGAGATGGTGTACGGGATGGGGGGATGGTGTACGGGATAGGGGGGATGGTGTACGGGATAGGGGGGATGGTGTACGGGATAGGGGGGATGGTGTACAGGCTGGGGAGGCGGTGTACGGGATAGGGGGGATGGTATACGAGCTGGGGGGGATGGTGTACGGGATGGGGGGATGGTGTACGGGATGGGGGGATGGTGTACGGGATAGGGGGGATGGTGTACGGGATAGGGGAGATGGTGTACGGGATGGGGGGATGGTGTACGGGATAGGGGGGATGGTGTACGGGATGGGGAGATGGTGTACGGGATGGGGGGATGGTGTACGGGATAGGGGGGATGGTGTACGGGATAGGGGGGATGGTGTACAGGCTGGGGAGGCGGTGTACGGGATAGGGGGGATGGTATACGAGCTGGGGGGGATGGTGTACGGGATGGGGGGATGGTGTACGGGCTGGGGGGATGGTGTACGGGATAGGGGGGATGTTGTACGGGATGGGGGGATGTGTACGGGATAGGGGGGATGGTGTATGGGCTGGGGGGACAGTGTACGAGATAGGGGGGATGGTGTACAGGCTGGGGAGGCGGTCTACGGGATAGGGGGGATGGTATACGAGCTGGGGGGGATGGTGTACGGGATGGGGGACGGTGTACGGGATAGGGGGGATGGCGTACAGGATGGGGGGATGGTGTACGGGCTGGGGGGGATGGTGTACGGGATAGGGGGGTATGGTGTACGGGCTGGGGGGATGGTGTACGGGATGGGGGATGGTGTGCGGGTTGGGGGGATGGTGTACGGGCTGGGGGGGATGGTGTGCGGGTTGGGGGGATGGTGTACGGGCTGGGGGGGATGGTGTACAGGCTGGGGGGGATGGTATACGGGATGGGGGATGGTGTACCTGATGGGGGATGGTGTGCGGGTTGGGGGGATGGTGTGCGGGCTGGGGGGGATGGTGTACGGGCTGGGGGGCGGTATACGGGCTGGGGGTGGTGGTGTAAAGGCCTGGGGGGCCGGTGTACGGGCCGGGGGGGGCGGGGGGCGGGGGCCCTGGAGCAGGCCGGAGCTGGGAACTCCGTGCTGTGGGAGGTTCAAGCCCCGGGCGGTGATCTAGGGAGAGCCGGGGCGGCGGCCGGGCTGGGGGGTCTCCGGGCCCCCGTGCGGCCCGTCCTGCAGGTGCTGCCCAGGGCGGCGGCGGCGGCGTCCGGGAGACCTGGAGTCCCGGGTCCGGCCGCGGGGGGGGGCGGGGGGCGGGGCTCGGAGGAAGCGCGGCGCGCCGTGACCCGGGCGGCGTTCCGTACCGGCGCGATCCGGCGGCGGCAACATGGCGGCCGCGCCCGGGCCGGGCCCCCGGAAAGTTTCCACCGAGGCCGGCCTGCGTTAGTGCGTGCGGCCCTCGCCCCCGCGCCGCGCCGCGCCGCCTCCCGCCGCGAGCCTCAGGCCGGGCCCCCGCGCCCCCCCCGCGCCCTCCCGCCCCCCCCCCCCCCGCGCCCCCGCGCCGGCTCCGGGGGTTGGGCGCGCACGGGCGGCGGCGGCCGAGTCAGGTAGGGGGGCGGCGGGGACTGGGGAGGCGGCCCCCGCCCGGCGGCGCCCGGGCTCCGCCCCGCGGGCTGTGGGGCCGAGGCTGCTGCGCGTCCCCGGGAGCACCTGGGGGGCGGTGGGGGGGGGGGGCCGAGGTGGCCGCGAGCCTCCGGGCGGCAGGGGCAGGACCGGCCGCGGGCGCCTCGGACCGAGAGCCTGGGTGCTCGGGGCCCTTGGCTCCCCGTCGCGGGCCCGGGAGTTAACGTGATTCCTAGAGCCGAAGCCCCGAAACCCCCGACCTCCCGCGACCTCCCCCGACCTCGGTGCTCGGTATGGGCCTTTTCGCTTTTGATGCTTCTTCCCGCAGACGGGACAGAGGCAGCTGCGGCCGGAGCCCGGGCCCAGGGTGCAGCGCGTCGGCGAGCAGGACCCGGGGCAGGACACGGGAGCGCCGGCTGCGGGGCTGAGGGGGGCTGAGGGAGCTGAGGGGGGCTGAGGGAGCTGGGGGAGCTGAGGGAGGGCTGAGGAGGGCTGAGGGGGGCTGAGGGGGGCTGAGGAGGGCTGAGGGGGGCTGAGGGAGCTGAGGGAGGGCTGAGGGGGGCTGAGAGGAGCGGAGGGGGGCTGAGGAGGGCTGAGGGGGAGCGGAGGGGGGCTGAGGAGGGCTGAGGGGGGCTGAGGGGGAGCGGAGGGGGGCTGAGGGAGGCTGAGGGGAGCTGAGGGAGGGCTGAGGGGAGCCGAGGGGGGCCGAGGGAGGGCTGAGGGGGGCTGAGGGGAGCTGAGGGAGGCTGAGGGGAGCTGGGGGAGCTGAGGGAGGGCTGAGGGGAGCCGAGGGAGGGCTGAGGGGGGCTGAGGGGAGCCGCCGCGCGCGCCTCTGTGACCAGTACCTGGCATCGGCATTAAACACAATTATTTCTTCATTAGTCTATATTCGTCTCATAGGTGCTTTTTGAACACTCACTCGGTGCCAATTTTTTTTTTTTTTTTTAAGATTTTTATTTATTCATGAGACACACAGGCAGAGGGAGAAGCAGGCTCCACGCGGGGAGCCCGACGCGGGACTCGATCCCGGGTCTCCAGGGTCACGCCCCGGGCCAAAGGCAGGCGCCAGACCGCTGAGCCACCCGGGCGGCCCCGGTGCCAAATTTTCTGCTAAGATACACGTACATGGTGTTAAAGACAAACTCTGAGACTTTGTGAATCCAGTAGGGAGGGACTGCAGACATGGAACAGATGACCAGCAGCATTTCGCTATTCTAGCAGCAGTGCAGGGGCCGTGTAAATGGGTCAGGGGCAGCCTCACTAAGAACTTGATTTGAGGGAGACCTGAAAAGCAGGAGTGAGGCAGGTGTAAGGACTGGGATGGAGCCCTGGAGGAGGGAAGGAGGGCACCTGCGAGGGGACAGCGGTCATGCAGTTCAGAGCTGAAAGTGGAATACAAAGTCCCAAGAGGAAGAGAAAGGAGGCAGGAAAGTTGTTCACCTCCAATTGAAAAGTTTTATAAGGACTCTCGACTCTGTTGCTTAAGATGATGGGAAACTGTTGGAGGGTTTTGCATAACAGCGACCTAACAATTTTTTTTTAAAGATTTATTTATTTATTTATTTATTTATTATTTTTTTTTTTAATTTTTTATTTTTTTAATTTTTTTTAGACATAGAGAAAGAGAGGCAAAGACACAGGCAGAGGGAGGAGCAGGCTCCATGCTGGGAGCCCGATGCGGGACTTGATCCCGGGACTCCAGGATTGTGCCCTGGGCCAAAGGCAGGCGCTAAACCACTGAGCCACCCAGGGATCCCCCTAACAATTTTTTTATTCTAAAAGGAACACTTGTTGGAGAAGGCCAGGCTCGACCACTCGATGCAGGGAGACATTCAAGCATGAGATGATGGCAGCCGGGATTAGGATTTTGACTTTGGGGCTGGAAAAAAGAAACATCTCAGATGTGTCCAAGAAGAGTGGACAGGACTCGGTGGAGACTAAATATAGGTGGTGGAGAAGAGGAGAGTTAGAGTAGTATATGGGGTTTTATAAAACAGACTCTGGGAGTTCCCTTAGCAAATGGACTCTTCTGTGCTCTGTTTTATCTGTCTCATAAGTAACTTCTCATTGAATCAAGTAACAGCAGACCAGTTGAAAACATTGGGATGCTGTGTGGTCTTACTCTCTGATTCAGCCAGTTTCTCCTTTGAAGAAGTTTACAATGTGGAAAGACTTGTATATTGGCTGTTTAAGAATATTCAACTATGTTGATTTTTGACAGTGGGGTTGCATATATTCTATGATAAGGATGTTATGGATATGATTTACAAGCTTCCCTTTTTTCCAGGGTTTTAATATATTTTTTAAAGATTTATTTATTTATTCATGATAGGGAGAGAGAGGCAGAGACATACAAGCAGAGGGAGAAGCAGGCTCCATGCCGGGAGCCAGACACGGGACTCGATCCCGGGACTCGATCCCGGGACTCCAGGATCGTGCCCTGGGCCAAAGGCAGGTGCCAAACCACTGAGCCACCCAGGGATCCCCCAAGGTTTTAGCTCTAAGAGTGAACAGAGCTGATGCTTTATTTGCATCAGGTAGATTAATATATGTTTGTCAGGAGGGGAAGAGAGAATAATTGAAGACCTGGAAATAGACGAGATTGCTCATGGAAGGTGTATAGCAAGAGGAAAGCCTCGACCTGTGATTGAACATCCAAAGGATGGATTGAGAATCGAGAGTCTGCAAGAAGACTGAGAAGGAGAGGTCAATGAGTTAGGAAGAAAATCTGGAGGTTGGTCTTTGAAAGCTAAAGGAAGGGCAGGTTTCAGAAGTTGAGAGGAGTCAACGATGTCAAAGGTTGTGAAGAAGTGCAGGATAATAAGTGAAAAGTACACATTGGTTTTAGGAGCTTATATCATTTTAGAATTTGCCAGAGCAGTTTGTTGTTTGGTGGGAACTGTCGTTAAGTGGTGTGAGAAGTGAGGCGGTCAAAGCTGTCAAGAGGACAGAAGGTTGAACTTGGAAGAGAAGACGGAATTGAGTGAAGATTGCTTTTGTTTCTGGGATTTTCGGAGGGTATTGTTTTTAAAAAGAGCTCTGCAGATGTTTAAGTGCTAATGGATAAGGGAAGAGTGGGAGTTTGAAGAGCGAGGAGATTGTGGAGTTCTGGAAGAGGTAGGGGGGAAAAACTAATCAGTATGGCTAAAGATTTAGCCTTAGGTGTATCGGGAGATGCTGGGTAGAGTGGGTCTGTGGTGTTGGAGACTTAAGGAGGTTCACTTCTGACACCTGGTTGCAGTCATCTAGTGAGAATGCAGGGAATGGGAAGTGAGATTTGAGGACAAGGAAGAGGGGTTGAATAGTTACGAAGACTGACAGAGTGTTGAGCAAAGAAACAGAAAGCTGTCATTCAGTGGCGTTGTTCCCCAGCCCAGTGGGTCATTAGGTGTTAATTCCAGGTTATCATGTTTCTGTCAGGCTGTCTTTTAGTGTCCTGTTAAAGTATAAATAAGCTGATCACAAACAAGTCATTTTTTGAATTTTTATCTCCATGGACATTTAGTGTAACCATGAGCTGTTGAATGGATCAATTCTTCTGAAACAGTATGCCAGAAACTTTGAAGAATTATCTGATAAAGCATTTTTTTTTACCACTGTCATGTTTTAAGTACAACTTGTGGGAGCAAAGATTAAGATAATTATCTGGATCCTTTAACAAATAGTTAACTTTTTAAAAGTATGAAGTTCTTAATTTACAATAAATACTGGTTAGCATTCTAACTTCACAATTTTGACTAGAAAGTTCAGGAATTGGTTTGCTATAGAGATGGTATTTGGATCTACAAGGAGGTTTGATAACCCAAGTAATTTAGTAGAGATAAAAGTACAGGGAAAATTACACGTCAACTTTAGGGACTAACTTTAATAAAATTAAACTTTACTTCTGGTAAGTGGATTAGTTAAACAATGTGAAGACTACGGATTTTCTATCTTGTTAGAGCTGCCTTGTAAAAAAGATGCAGAGGATTTTAGGCAGGTAAGAATGGTCACTATTACTGGATACTAGTGCTTTTCAAATCAGAGGTAGGTTTTCATCATTCAGTTTATCTGCGGAGTTGCTTTGATTGTGCCGAATCCATGTACTACAATCTAAGCTAGGTTCAAGATCTCATATTCGCATGTAGTTGAAACACCAACCCTTAAAGTAAGAAAGGCTTCTAGTCTTTGGAAAACCAGTTTCACTGTTTTTGGTTATTTAATCATACTATCTTAGCATATGTTAAGTAGAAGGCACTGTCATTTTTGTTAGGATAAACTGAGTTTTTAAACCAGAGACGGTTAACCGTTAAGAGACATGCAAGTCAAATTTAAAACAGAGTTTCAGAAGAAACTTTCTCACTTATTATTTTGTACAAAGAAGATAAATATAAAAGGTAAATTATATAAAACTAACACTGACATATTTTTTTCTTCTTTTTAGAGCACTATAAATAATTCCACCAGAGGAAATGCTGAAATAGGAGTTACGGATACATTGGATTTGCTGGATGAAAAACAAGCAGTTAATTTTTGTGCCGTGGGGAGAAAGCCCAAATTGCCAGATTACATGTGTAAATCACTGCGTTACTGCTTTAGTCATTGTCTGTATTTAGCAATGACGAGACTGGAAGAAGTCAACAGAGAAGTGAATATGCATTCTTCAGTGCGTTATCTTGGCTATTTAGCCAGAATCAATTTATTGGTTGCTATATGCTTAGGTCTCTATGTAAGATGGGAAAAAACAGCAAATTCCTTAATTTTGGTAATTTTTATCCTTGGTCTTTTTGTTCTTGGAATTGCCAGCATACTCTATTACTATTTTTCAATGGAAGCAGCAAGTTTAAGTCTCTCAAATCTTTGGTTTGGATTCTTGCTTGGCCTCCTGTGTTTTCTTGACAATTCATCCTTTAAAAATGACGTGAAAGAAGAATCAACCAAATATTTGCTTCTAACTTCCATAGTATTAAGGATATTATGCGCTCTGGTGGAGAGAATTTCTGGGTATGTCCGTCATCGACCCACTTTACTAACCACAGTTGAATTTCTGGAACTTGTTGGATTTGCTATTGCCAGCACAACTATGTTGGTGGAGAAGTCGTTGAGTGTCATTTTACTTGTTGTCGCTTTGGCCATGCTGATTATTGACCTGAGAATGAAGTCTTTCTTAGCTATTCCCAACTTAGTTATTTTTGCAGTCTTGCTGTTTTTCTCCTCATTGGAAACTCCAAAAAATCCAGTTGCTTTTGCATGTTTTTTTATTTGCCTGATAACTGACCCTTTCCTTGACATTTATTTTAGTGGACTTTCAGTCACTGAAAGGTGGAAACCCTTTTTGTACCGTGGAAGGATATGCAGAAGACTTTCAGTAGTTTTCACAGGAATGATTGAGCTTACCTTTTTTATTCTTTCAGCATTTAAACTTAGAGACACTCACCTCTGGTATTTTGTAATACCAGGCTTTTCCATTTTTGGAATTTTCTGGATGATTTGCCATATTATTTTTCTGTTAACTCTTTGGGGATTCCATACCAAATTAAATGACTGCCATAAAGTATATTTCACACACAGGGTAGATAACAATAGCCTTGATAGAATCATGGCATCCAAAGGGATGCGTCACTTTTGCTTAATTTCAGAGCAGTTAGTTTTTTTTAGTCTTCTTGCAACAGCGATTTTAGGAGCAGTTTCCTGGCAGGTAAGCATATAGTTTGTTTATGATGTCAGTGCCTGTGATGTGTGATTAAATGCTTCCTTCAAGGGTTAAATGATCAGAATCAAAAAGTCAAGTTCCTGATTTCAAAAGGAGATCGTTTTTTGGTGCTTATTTTTGTTCATGGAATTGAAGTACTGAATGAATATTGACAGTATAATTTAGTTTGATCTCTACCAAAGAGGTACCAAAATGTTAGGAATACTCAGCAAGTGACTTGCCTTCTGCTTTCTAATTGTTCCTTAAACACTGAGATTAAAGATCCTTAGAATATTACATTTGAAGGGTGCTTTGAGATTGCACGTTAATCCTATCATCTCACCTAGGAGGAACCTGAATGCCCAAGAAGACACATCCAGAGTCTCTGGTACTAGCCTTAACAGGTTACCTAGCTTCTATCTAATCCACTGGTCTTTTCACTACAACGCATTTTTTTTATATAGCCCCTTCCCATTTATGTAAAAGGTGATTAGATAACGTATCAGTTTCTTAATTACAGATTAGTGGCTCTAAGAAAGAAAAAAATGGGTTTTATAATACATTTGCTGCCCATGAAATGTTGAAGACATTAAAAAAGGTCTTTTGTAGACAAAGATATTTAAATTGCACGGTTGGATTTTATATTAAGCTTAGTCTTCCATTTTTTGAACATTTATTGATTGCGGTGTATGTCAGATATTCTACTGGCTGCTGAAGATCTCAAGATGAATAAGAAATGTCGGCCTTAAGTCACAATCTGTTGGGCTAGGGAAGAGGCAGGCTTGTAAACAATTACTACAGTGTGAGAAATGTTGTAATTTGAGTATGTCAGATTAGGATGTAGGGGAAAAAGGAAGGTCATCAATGCTTGGTGCAATTTTCCAATTACTTGCTACAGAGTGATTTCTAGATGTGTTTGAAGGGAGATGTAGAGAGACTTGCCTGGGCATGGTACCTTTTTGTCAGTATGGGCTAGGGCAGGGAGCCTGTGTGGGAGTCAACTAAGTGATAAAAACATCGTGGGTGTTAACCTGAGGCTGTCTTCCTCACTTTCCTTGCCAGTGCCGGGGACTATCAGAATCATGATGATGATGATGATGATGATAAGAAGATGATGTCAGAAACTCTTAAAAAAAATTGTGCTTCTTTCCCTCACCTTTCTCTCGTCAGCTCCTTTTCCGGCTGTAGCCACTCCCCAGGCACACTCCTCAGCCTCATTCATGCTTGACACCTATCCAGACCATCAGATCCTGTCAACCAGTTACTTTCTAAGCCACCATATCTTTCTTGTTTTCTTACACCAGTGGCTTCAACTCTGGTATGTACACCACTGGAGGTACACAGAAGCTTTCCAAAGAATAGGTCAGCAAAAATAATTTTAAGAGAATCAATTTCCAGATTCTGTCCTTCCATTCCACATTTATTTATTTTATTTTATTTTATTTTATTTTATTTTATTTTATTTTAGTTGGTCTACTTGAGAATGCCTCTCAATTTAAGTGGAATGCTAGCTCATTGTGGTTTTAATTTGTATGTCTCTAATGACTAATGATGCTGAGTATCATTTAATGTGTGTATTAGTCATTCATTTATCTTTGTTTTTGAAATATCTATTCAAATATTTTGCCCATTGTTAAATTGAGTTATTTCTCTTCTTGTGATTGAATTTTAAGCGTTCTTATATTATGGTTATAAGTCTTTTATCAGATGACTGGACAATGTTTTCTCCTAGTCTGTGACTTATCTTTTTTTCTTAGTGACCCTTTTTTTTTTTTTTTAAAGATTTTTTTTTTTTATTCATGAGAGACACAGAGAAGAGAGAGGTAGACACAGGCAGGGGGAGAAGCAGGCTCCATGCAGGGAGCCCGATGTGGGACTCCATCCTGGGACTCCAGGATCACACCCTGAGCCGAAGGCAGACGCTTAACTGCTGAGCCACCCAGGGATCCCATCTTAGTGACACATTTTGAAGAGCACAGGTCTTTAATTTCACGAAGACCAACTTATCAACTTTTTCTTTAAGTACTGTGTTTTTAATATCCTATCTAAAAAGTCTTTGCTCAATCCTAGGTCACAAAGATTTTCTTCTATAGTAGTTTTCTTCTAGTGGTTTTATTTTAGCTTTAATAATTAGGTGTAATTTTTGTCAATGGTATGATGTAAGGATCTAATTGTTTTAAAATACAGCTAACTGTTCAGGAAAAGACAATCCTTTTCCCTGTTGAATTGCCTTGACACTTTTGTCCAAAATCAGTGAAATATAAGGCTTTGTTTCTGAGCTCTCTTTTTTTGTTCCTTTGATCTATATGTCTGACCTTATACTAGTACTATGCTGTAAGATATTTTCAAATTTCCCTTGAAGTTTCTTTTTGACCTTTGGGTTATTTAAAAGTTGGTTGTCCGATAACTTGACCTTTGAGGGATTTCTCACATTTCTTTGTTATTGATTTCTAATTTACTTACATGTGATTGGAGAACATAGTATGATTCTAGTCTTTTATTAAGACTTGCTTTGTGGCCCGACATGCATTTTATTCTGGAGAATATACCCATGTTCACTTGAAAAGAATGAGCAGTCTGCTGTTACTGGTTAATAGCAGCTAGGTCAAGCTGGTGATTTTCTTCCTAAATCTATATCCTTGCTGATTATCTGTCGATTTCCATCAGGACAGAGAGGAATATTAAAAATTTTAATTATAAATTGATAAAGTGACATTTTCTTGTTTCATGTACTTGGGCTTCTCTTCCAAGTATATTTTGAAATATATCCAAGTATATCTTTAATTACTATACCTTCTTAATATATAGACCTTTTTCTCAATATAATAAATAGCCTAGTTGAGTAGTACAGAAGAGACCTTATGGCTTACAAGACCTAAAATATGAACTCTCTGGCTCTTTACAGAAAGTTTGCCAACTCCTGTTGTAAGCCAATGCTTCTCAACCTTTAACATGCATTGAAATCATGTGGGGATGTTAAATTTTGAAGACTGAAATTTATTTTGGGAGAAAGCTTGAACAATTAAAGGTGATACAGAAACTCCTGGTCAAAAGTATACCCATTGAGTAACAAGGTATTAATTTAGCTATTTAAGACTAACATGCATCTACCAGAGTTTTGTCTGCATTCCCCAATAAGTTGCTATTTGGTAACTGCTGCCTACCATGTAGGCATTGTGTCTTTGATGCAATTAAATTTAAGACTTAATCTTCTTTTTAAACATTTCTCAAACTATGCTCTGCCGAGTATTCTGTGAGATGTTAATGAGTATACTCAAAGAAAAAGTGTTCAAAGAGAAAAACATTTCCAAACTTACCATGAAATCCTTGCCTATACCCCTCATTATGCCTCATTAACCAGCTCCCCCCACCACACCTATTAACCTCTGTGTGAAACATAATTTAGGAAACACTCCACTGGATTTATAGAAGTTCCCACCCTTTTCACTGATTGAAGCATCAGAAAATTATATAGTGAAAGTCAATAAATTAAGAGTTTTATAAACTCAGGACCATTTTTGGTATAACATCATTGTTAATCCAAGTAAATCCTAAGCCCTATCTCAGATTCTTTTAATTAGATCTTATTCTGTAGAAATTGAACAATTTTTAACATTTCTAAATGATATACTGATTAGCGTTTTAACAATATATTCTAAACCCATTTTTTCACAGTCTTGTGAGCGTAATGCTCAAGTGCAAACATATTTTCCATTGTCTCATTAAAATTTCATTTAATGGATTTACACTGGAAAATTAGCTCCACTGATTGGGAGGGGGGATTGGCAGAGACCCTGTGTGGCAGGAAAAAAAAAAAAAAAAGAATTAGGATCAGTGAGAGTAGAGCTAGCTTGAAATCAAGTATAGCTTGACTAAAGTGTTAGTCTTACACTTAGAACAGCAATTTTTTCCCTAATATCTTGTTGAGAATATAAAGAGAACTTGAAATAAGTTGATGAGGATGCCTGGGTGGCTCAGCAGTTGAGCACCTGCCTTCAGTCCAGGGCGTGATCCTAGAGTCCATGGATTGAGTCCCACATGGGATTCCCTCCATGGAGCCTGCTTTTCTTTCTCTCTGCCAAAGTCTCTGCCCCTCTCTCTCTGTCTCTCTCATGAATAAATAAAATCTTAAAAGTTAAATTAGAAATAAATTGATGAAATAGAGTTGAATACTGTTCTGACATGGACAGCCTAAAAATGTTAAAAAAAAATGTGGGATCCCTGGGTGGCGCAGCGGTTTGGCGCCTGCCTTTGGCCCAGGGCGCGATCCTGGAGACCCGAGATCGAATCCCACGTCGGGCTCCCGGTGCATGGAGCCTGCTTCTCCCTCTGCCTGTGTCTCTGCCCCTCTCTCTCTCTCTCTCTCTGTGTGACTATCATAAATAAATAAAAATTTAAAAAAATATATAAAAAAAAATGTTGGAATAAAGGGAGCAGTTGGGAATGTAGGATGATAGATTTCATTGAGTTAATGACCTAGCAGGAATTTGGAATTAACAAAACATTTTATAGTAGGCTTATTTTTTAAAGTATATTTTTAAGGAGCCAAATGTACTGTTATTTTACTACTTAGAGTAAAACCAAACAAAAGCATAAGCTTAATCTGCCTTGTAGAATACATTGTAGCTTAGACCTTAATTTCCAAAAAAGGGCTTAGCTACTTTTTCTTATTTTAAGCTTATTCACATATTAATTTTGGTTTTGTTAGTTTTACTTAGTAATATACAAACTTTTTTATTTACCCTTTTTTGTATATAATTCTGCAGTTTTGACAAATACAAATAGTTGTGTGGCCGCCATTAACACAATCAGAATATAGAGCAGTTCCATTACCACCCAGAGTTCCCTCCTGCCCCTTTGTAAGTCATGCCTTTCTCAGTCCTCAGTGGCGGCAACCACTGATCTGTTTTATCCCTAGACTCTTCTTTCTTGTTTTTTTTTTTTTTTTTAATTTTTATTTATTTATGATAGTCACACAGAGAGAGAGAGAGGCAGAGACACAGGCAGAGGGAGAAGCAGGCTCCATGCACCAGGAGCCCAATGTGGGATTCGATTCCGGGTCTCCAGGATCGCGCCCTGGGCCAAAGGCAGGCGCCAAACCGCTGCGCCACCCAGGGATCCCAGACTCTTCTTTCACAGAATGTCCTATACATGAAATCATACAGTATATAGCTGTTGGAATCTGGCTTCTTTTACTTAGCATAATTCGTATAGATTCATCTATGTTGTGTGTATGTTTTTTTGTTTATATTGCATAGCAGTATTCCATTGTATGGGTATCTCACAGTTTACTCATTTCTCAATTGAGGGATGTTGAAATTAGTTTTTTGGTAATTATAAGTTGCTAGAAACATTTATAGACAGGGTTTTTTGTTAAGGTAGTTTTTTATTTTAGTTGGTGTGGGATTGCTGGGTCATGTGATAAACATGAATCGTTTTTAACTTTTAAGAAACTACCAAACTGTTTTCAAAGTGGTTGCACCATTTTTGCATTCTCACCAGCAGTGTATAGGAGTTCATTTGCTCCACATAATAACCAGTACTTGGTATTATCTGTTTTTTAACCATTCTAATAGGTGTCTGGTGGTAATTCATTTGATGTTAAGTAGCTTTTCTTTTGCTTACTTGCTATAGTAGGTCTTCTGTGGTGAAGTACCTATTCAGATCTCTTGGCAATTTTTAAAAATGTGCATTGCTTGTTTTCTTAATAGTTCTGAGGATTCTTTATATATTCTAGATGTAAGTCCTTTATCAGATATATGACTTGGAAATATCTTCTCCCAGTGTGTGGCTTATCATTTCTCTTACCATGTTTTCTGAAGAGCAGTTTTGCCACAGTCCATTTTATCAATTTTTTTTTTTATGAATCTTTTGATGTCCTGCCTAGGAAATCTTTGACTTCATTTAAATAGAATCTTATCTACTCTCACAGGGATAGCTTTATTTTTTCCTTAGTTTTACTGAGTTTAATAACATTCTCAAAATGAGTCAATAGTATCATTCTAAGTCATATCCATTAAAAATCTGGAATTTACCATTAACTTCTGTTGTGTTCTATTCATAATCTCATTCTAACTTTAAAATGGAACATTACAGCTGATGTTTCCTGCAGTTTGTATTATGTTCATTCAGTGTACTATTGCTTTCCTCTTTTATCCTTTTTTTTTAATAAGTCAATAAGACAGACTTATACAGTACCACATTTTGTGCTAGTGTTATTGCTTACCTATCGGCTTTTCAGAAATTGTGATAATTGATAATTCATATAAGAATAAAAGGGAAGGAAAGTATCCAGATACCCCCCATGGCTCACTCTTATGTTTGATTCTCTCTGATATCATTCATATGAGGTTTAATATACCTTTCCTTGCCAACCATTGTCATTTGCAGATTCCATGGGAGTATGATGCAACTTTTTGTAGAATACTTTTGACCCAAACCAGAAAACCCATAATCACAGTTGATTTCTCTATAAAGGAAGCAGTGGCAATCACTGGGTGTGACAGATGGAACAAGATCAGCCTCACATCCAATGAAGGGATGAAATCCACAGATGTAGCAGTTTCATTTCTAGCAAGATGGGAGGATCAGCCATATTACTTCACTTGGCATGGGGAGCAGGGAGTTTTCAAATCTGCTGCCAAAACTAGAAGTGCACATGTTTCATAATTTTTTTTTTGTTGTTTCATTTCTCTTTCTAAAGTTTTGAGCTATTTTAGTCTAGATGAGGGGGGGGGACACTAATTCTTTTTAGCTTGAAGGCATTCTTTTAATTTGATTTTTTTATCATTTCTGCCAGAACCCTATGAAACAGGAGTACTTTTTTTTTTTTTTCCTCCAAAAGACCAACAAAGGTTCTAATTTTGTTTTTCTTGGAGTAACAAGGTTTTTCTTCTTTTCCCCAGATGATATTCTAAGCTTTAAAAAATTTTAATGACCATAGAAAATGTTTTCCATAAGATTTACTGTTTATTTACTATTGTCTATGTGCTATACACTGTTCTGTGTACTTTGTGTGTTTACTTAATCCTTATGACACTCTGAAATAGGTACCATTATTATTCCCATTTCATAGATAAGAAACATGCATGAGAGAGAAAGAAACTTGCTCAAAGCTATAGAGCTGGTATGAATCCAGGCAATCTGCCTTCACAGCTCTTAACCACTTTACTTAGTTCCACGTATTTTTAGAGTTGGAAATGAGCATAGAGATTATTTAATGTAACCTCCTTATTCTGCCAACGGGAAAAGTAGAATTCGGTAGACTTCCTGAGTTTGATTCCCATGCCACCACTGTTTCACCTTTATCAGGATTGTTATCTAAAAAAATGTGTTTTTGCTATCTGTATTCTGAGATTACTCAAAAGAAGAAAAGAGATTCCTAATGCATTTACTAGATCTTTAACTCTACATCAGTATCTCCTACACAGTAAGTCATTTAGCTTTCTGTTGTCTTGCTCATAATGACTTCATTTCAATTTAAAAATGCTTCACTGCAAATTACAGCTACCATTTATTGTACTAGCCATATTTCACATATTTCTAATCTATACTACAAGCTCACAAAATAAATTGTAGTCCTCTTTTATAGGTTGTGACTCAAAAGGTTAATTTGCCCATGTACACACAGATGGTAAATGGCTGAACTAGGATAGAACCAAAGTCTAACTCCAAAGCTTAAGTCTTTTGCACTGGACCCTATTGCCTCTGTATAAACAGTCATTTGACTTTAAAACTGTGAGGTAGCTTTCCTAATGTTCTTAAAATTTCCTCTACTGAGCAGATTTTTGGAGGTTGCCCATTGTTTCTTAAATATGGGTTTCTCATATCAAAGAACATAATATCTCCATTTATATATTGCTTTGTAATATACATATTATATATTGTTTTTTAGCTGGACTTCATTTTCTTTAGATTTTCACGTGTGCTGTTCCCCAAATCTGCTTTACTTAAGATGACTCATACAAAAATACTTCTAAACAATAATTTTATCCCTTATGTAAATGCCAGATTTTTAAAAATGAAATTCCAACATTGTATATTGCATAGAGATTTTGTTCCTGTTACCTGAGAACTTTTATGATAGGAACGTGTTGAATGTTTTGACCATGACTTGAAAGCCCAGCTGAGCAAAGAATAGCTAGTAGCTATTCTAGAAAAGAATATTGCTTACAGTTGCTTATTGGTCTGCTAGTATATTCAGATTCTGTCTGCTTTGAAATTTGCATCATGTCCTATAGATTGTAAGTGCTTTGAGTCATTTGGAGAAATGAAGGAAGAAAAGTACCTGTATGTAATAGTTTTGATTAAGTAAAGTTGATCGTATTTATTATAGGAAATTGTTTAAAATACAAGGACGCACTGAAGTCACAGATAACTTTTACAGCTATAACTGTTTGCATGCTAGTAAAATTGAAGCTTTCTGAAAGCGGCAAGTGGATGAAACATTCTAAATTTATTTTTTCTCCCCCCGGATGTATTTACCATCCATTCAGTTAAGATTACTAAGTTTTTGTGTTGCCAAAGTGCTCACTTTTGTGTGTGTTATCTTAATAGTGTATTTAAAACTGTTTTTTAAACTTGCTTACTCAAAATAACCTAATACAAATATTTAATGTTTTTTTTCTGTTAAATTTGACTTTTAAAAATTAATGACAACATGAAATTATCAACTAAGATTATAACAGATCATCTGTTGTATATGAATTGTTGTCAGTAAACCTCTGAATATCTGCTTTAGTCCTTTTAAATATTATCATCTGTGTTATATAACTGACAGGAGAGTATTGAATAACATTACTATCAGTTAACATTTTAATTGGAATTTTAAATTAGTTAATAAGGCTTCCTACTTGAGTCATGTACAAAGTGATTTGCAATTGAAGTTTATCATTAATGTAGTTCATTGCTAAATTATAAACTGTGCAATCCTTTATTCCTAATGGTAAAACTGATAAGTTTTAATTTCACAATAAAAATCTTAGTAGGTTTATAAAATCCTTTAAGGTAGTAAAGAAGATAACCACTGGTATTGTATACACATGGATATATGTATACATGCACAGGCTAAGTCAGTACCCTTGACATAATTTGATAGTAAGGGTAATTTTATTTATTTTTTTATTTATTTATTTTTTATTTTATTTATTTATTCATAGAGTCAGAGAGAGAGAGAGGCAGAGACACAGGCAGAGGGAGAAGCAGGCTCCACGCAGGGAGCCCGATGTGGGACTCGATCCAGGGTCTCCAGGATCACGCCCTGGGCTGCAGGCGGCGCTAAACCGCTGCGCCACCGGGGCTGCCCCGTAAGGGTAATTTTAAATTTTTCTGGGCCACCTTTCAGAAATGGGAACTTCCATTCCTTTGGCTGTAGGAAATTAGAAAGATGAGGAGCTAGCAAATTAATAGTCTTAAATAAAAGAAAATGATTTGATTATTTTTCATTTTGTTTAAACACTTTTTCATGGTACAACATTCTATTACAATTTACATGTCAAAATTTAGTTCCCCACTGTACAATATCAAATTCCTTGCTTATGAATTCTCTTTATGTATCTATATCATGAAATTTCCTAGTAACTCTTAGTACAGAAAGGCTGTTTACAAACCTGAACCTCTCATTCTTGCTTCTAGAAACTATCTTGATTTTAAGAATAATGTGCAGGGCCTTTTTTAATTTTTCTTAAGATGGTGCTATTTTTCTGTAATTCCATTTTTTAAAATCCTATGTCTGTATAGCAAAATAAGTGAATATATATGTTTGTAAGATTGAGTAGACCAGCTTTATTTAGCCAGAACATTTTTTAAAAATATGTGCCTTTAATAAGTGAGACAGAGACAAATACTGCATGATTTCACTTATATGTGGAATCTAAACAAAACAGACTCTTAAATAGAGAACAAACTGGTACTTGTCACTGGGGACACGGATGGGATCATGGGCAAAACAGATGAAGGGGATTAGGAGGTAAATACTTCTAGTTATAAAATATGTCACAGATGAAAATATAGCATATGGAATATAAATAATACTGTGATAATGTTGTATGGTGACAGATGGTGACTACACTTATGGTGGTGAGCAGTGAGTAATGTATGGAATTGTTACATTACTATGTTGTGCACCTGAAATTAATATAATATTGTATGTCAATTATATTTCAATACGTTTTTAAAAATGCCTTAAAAATATGCCTTTAGGCAGTAATGCACTTTCCTTTAGAATCCTGCTTCACATAACACTTTTCTGGCCCCTGAAGGCTTTTGTGACCCTTGCTATAAATTATAGCATAGTGAATTTTTTAGTTTTTTTCTTTTTATTTATTCATGAGAGAGACAGAGAGAAAGAGGCAGAGACATAGGCAGAGAGAGAAGCAGGCTCCATGCAGGGAGCCCAATGTGGGATTCGATTCCAGAACCCCAGGATCACGCCCTGGGCTGAAGACAGATGCTTAACCACTGACCCACCCAGGCATCCCAATTTTTTAGTTTCTTATATTGCCATCTTGATCAGAAAAGTACTAATTGAAGGTAGAAATAATAAAGTTGTCATGTTGGTCACATTCTTTAGTAATTCTTTTATGTGAATGGCTGACATAATGTAGAAGTATTGCTTTGATCAATTAATCCCCTAAAAGACTTTTTGTTATCCTGGAGCAATGCATAAAATAGAAAGTATAGAAAAGAGAAAGTAATGAAATTATTAGTATTTGTAGGTAGGAGGATTACCTGGCAAACATAAGAGCTAACTGGAAAATCAATTGAAAATGCTGTAGTAACAGTTGTGAGAATTAGGCTGCATCTTTAACATTGTAAGCTGTCATAAAAATTTGATTTTGAAGTTATCATTAACGTAGCCAGTATAGAAACTGTAAATTTTCATGGAATTGTATGACGTAGGTAGTATAAGAAATAAATGGTGAATAGTGGGAATATGTATTTTTAATACCATTTAGGTGGCAAATAATAACATGTAAATATACAAAAGTCAGTATCCTAGAAGCCCATAATCAGAAGATGTAATGGAAATCATTTCATTCATAGAACAAGAAACAAGAAAAAGGTTTAAAGACAGTTAAGGAGAAAAGAGAAGGTTAAAAGACAGTTTTACAAAGAAATACAAAACTCCACTAAAGGTTTTGAAGACAGACTTGAATAAATGAAAATACATATCATACTTCCTGGGACAGTATTACTGTGCCTTGTGGACATATTAGTTTAAAACTGAACTGCATTTCTAGTGCCATCAAGAGGAGCAGAAATCAAAGCCCAGAACTTCAGAGGTGGGAGATATCTCTGGTAAATTAACTCCCATTTTAAGATGACACCCTGAAAGAAAAGGGTGGAACTGTGTACATTACAGCACTGTCATGATTTTGCATCCTGATCTTGTGTCCTGTTAGAGATCTGACCTGGGTTAAGTGGTCAAACCTGGATTAAGATACCTAGTTGTAATTCCCCCAGCTCGAGCTCCTAGAAGAAACAAAAATCTTCTTGGAGAAAGTTATCGTTATTCTAGGCCTGAAATTAGTCATAGAACCATGTAACTATACACACATGCGCATGTGTGCATGCACAAATATACATACACATGTGTATTTTTGCATACAGTGTTCAGCTCCTAAGTATAACTAGGTACATGGTATCAAGAGTAATAAGCAGCAGGACCAACAGACGAGGTGACCAGAAAGTCTTGAGATACTGGAATTATCAAAGGTAATTTAACAACTTGAAAAAAATAAAAGCAAAGTCCGTACATAATGGTAGGAAGTTGGAAACCATAAAATAGTGACAAGGCAGATTTGAAAAAGAACAAGCTTTAGAATCATAAAATACCCGAAATTAATTCAGTGTGCAAGATTAACAGATAAAGCTGAAGTGAGCATTAGTGAATTGGAAGATAGATTTCAGAAGAAGCTATTCAAGAAGGAACACAAAAGAAAAGTAGGGAAAATACAGAAGACTCAAAGAGGATATAGTGAGAAGATCTCTATTTTTATTGGAGTTCCAAAAGTAATGAGGAAATGAAAACCAAAGGAAATATTTGAAAGGACAAACTGACCAAAAGAGAGTACAAAAACAAGTCCTATAACACTTGATTTATTACAAAGGCGGCACTGTAGAGTAATGTTGAATGGTTTAGATTTTCTGTGATTGGTAATTGAGTATACAAATAAAATGGAATTGGACCATAAACAAAAATCAATTGTATTTGGATTATAGACCTAAAAATGTGAAGGTCAAAACAATAAAGCCTTTCAAGGGTAATGTAAAATAATCTTCCTGACTTGGGTAGAGGAAGATTTAACTTACATAAAATGACCTTACAACCAAAACATGCTAAGCAAGGGGCACTGGGGTTGCTCAGTTGGTTGCGTATCAGAGTTGGATTTGGCTCAGGTCATGATCTCAGGGTTGTGAGATCAAGCCTCCAGTTGTGCTGTGTGCGGAGTCTGCTTGTCCATCCCCCTCTGCCCCTCCCTCTGTACATGTACACACTTTCTCAAAAGAATAGAATCCTTAAAAAAAAATGCTAAGCAAGCAACAGCATTAAGGGAAGAGGAAAGGCATTTGTCATACAACCCACAAAAGCCTTAAATATACTGAGAGCAAAACAGAGCTGTGTATTAATAATAATAAAAAGGCAGCCCCATGGAAAAATTAGCAAAATATTTAACCCTTCACCAAAGATGAAACTGAAACTATCAAAGGGCTTTAAAACAATAGAGAACTTGGGAGATCCCTGGGTGGCTCAGGGGTTTAGCACCTGCCTTTGGCCCAGGGCGTGATCTTGGAATCCTAGGATGGAGTCCCACGTCAGGCTCCCTGCATGGAGCCTGCTTCTCCCTCTGCCTGTGTCTCTGTGCACCCATCTCCTCTGTCTCTCTCATGAATAAATTTAAAAAAAAATTAGGGAACTGAATACTTATTCTGGTTTTATTAAAATGAAAATTTAAATGGAATCTAGAAATAATAGGGAATCAGCTAATGAAAATTTTAGGGATTTTAATGATAGGAATGCCATTTGTTCTTTACATATTAGTATATTAGTAGGCTTACAATATATTAGTGTATAGAATATTATCCTACACTGGTAAAAAAACAAAACGAATATACATGTTGTGTGAAGTCTAGAATATTTCAAACAACGTGTGTGGAGGACAGTACTTGTAATGATTTAATCACTTATCTCCTTATTTGTATTTTCTGTTGTTTCTAAACTGAACATGTACTGTATTTTATGCAGTTGATAATAGTGTACCCAAAATAGGGCATTTTATCTATTTTTCCATTATGGAAATCACCTATTTTTTATTAAAATTCTGAAGGAATCATCCATCTCTTAGCATTAGAAAAATGCATGTTCATGTACAGAAGCACATAACCATATAGTATGTGCAGTAGCAACACAGAACGTGGAATGCTGTCAGCACTGAGTGACTAGTAGCCTTACATTTGCTTTCCGCTTAATTAGAACCTTTATTTTTTATTATTTTTTTCAGTTGCAATTACTACCCAATCTTATCTCCTTTTAACTATTTCTTTTAGCTTCCCCTTTTCTCTTTTACTTTTAGGATGCTTTGTGCCCTTTATTTATATAGAACATATATAAAATGCACGCTATTTTTTTTTTCAACTTTGAATTTACAGAGTCTAGGGCTTTTCAAAGGAAAACTTCATTAGAAGTTTAATATTTTACTCTCTAATTTTGGACTTTCCACAGGAAAAAAATGAGCCCTTTCTAAGGTAACTTTCAGATAAAGTAACGAGTATGGTATTTGAAAAGTGATTTAGACTATGTAGGTTTGAACAGGAAAGGATTTGTTTTCTGGGTTTTTCTGTCATAGCACGAGGGTTCTGCTTTTGTTTTTTATTTTAATTTGGGTGGGATGTTACCTGACAAAATAAAAAAAAATTATGTGCTGTATTTGTTTTGCCACAACTATAAGAAGCTTCAAGATTAATTTAGGTTTCATTGTTTACCCTTCTATACGTTTCTGCTTCAACTTATAATTGTTTTTAGGTTATTGTTCTTTTTGTCATTTTTGGGCCAAAACTTTAAATGTGCCTGTATGTAAATATATATACAAATGCACACACATAAGTGTAGTGCCACACACTGTATAAATATGCTGTTTTGAATTTCTTTTAGCCAACAAATGGAATCTTCTTGAGCATGTTTCTGATAGTTTTACCTTTGGAATCTATGGCTCATGGGCTCTTCCATGAATTGGGTAGCTGTTTAGGAGGAACATCTGTTGGATATGCTATTGTGATTCCCACCAACTTCTGCAGGTACAGTAATTTAGTATAATTAGCAGTAACTACTTGAACATTTTCCTAATATTTATATGAATTTGAATATTAAGTGTGATAGCTCATTTTTTCAGAAGTATAAGCCCTTGCAGTTTTTTTCCTTTACCCCAAATGTTGAAAGACTTTTATTTATGCTGTGTAGTGATAGAATCTTAAGGATTCAATTTAAATATTTTGATAAATGTGATTAGCTTATACTTAGCTAAAAATCAGAAAATATGCATGACAGTTCTAAGGAAAGGTCTAAAGGTTATCTTGTTTATGAAAATGTCCTGTGAAACAACATGGCAAAATGTAATAGAAATGTATTCTGGACCCGAGAGTCCTAATTCTGGTTTTTTATTACACTAGGCAAATCTTTAACTTCTCTGAACTTCAGTGTCCTTATCTAAAATGCAAGCAATAGGAGGTGTCTGGGTGGCTCAGTTGGTTAGGAGTCCAACTTTGTATTTTAGCTCAAGTCATGGTCTCAGAGTGGTGAGAAGGAGCCCCCAAGCGGGCTCTGCGCTGGGCATGGAGCCTGCTTAAGATTCTCTCCCTCCCCTCTTGCCCCACCTCCTCCCCCCAAAATGCAAACAATACCTATTCTTTCCATCTCAGAGGAACATCATGAAGAGCTAATGAGAATATGAATGTAAAAACAGTGCCCATTGGAAAATGTCATACAAATACCAGAAATTTACAAAGTTGGGAATGAAGTTAAGAATTATTTGTTTCATTGTAGTTTTATTCCAAAATAATTTTGCCCCTAAATGTGTGGCAGATCTTTTTGAATCTGTAAATACTGCCACAATAAAATTTTTTAATAGTACTTTGAAATACAAAAAAAAAAAAAATAGTTCTTTGCTATTAATAAATTTTGATTACCAAATATTCATATTTTCTGTGGTGGTTTTCAAGATGGGGGAGGAGGAAGACTTGAAATAAAAAAAGTTTTATTTCAAATATTTGACATAAAAACCAAAAATAGACTATTTGTAGTAAATATTTTCCTCCATGGTAAAGGCTTTATAAAAAGTGGCAAATTCATATGAGAAGTAAAAGAAATAGATTTAAGAGGGTCCCATAAAGTAAGATGTGATAGTTCAGGTGAGAAAATATGTGGAAATAGTAATTTGCACAGATATTTATTCTGTTATAATTTTTGTTAATGCATTGTTTATTTTACTGTTTGTGACTGCTAAATGTTACAAATGGAGAACAAAATGCCTTATTTCTTTAATGAAAACTGGTAATAGAATATAATAGAATAATACTGGTAATATATGAAGCAAAATATGACGTTTTCAAGACTACTGAAAGAAATTCCTTTTCTGAAAATTCTTTTTCTGAAAAGGAGTGATCATTTTTTTTCCCTCCCTCAATATTGGTATTTTGATTCTGCTAGTTTTAAGATGTGGTTTAATCATCTTCACTAGGTTACCATTTTACATTTGTTCTAGGATCAGATCTGTCTCTGGTTAATGGTCTGTAGTATAAGGGAGTAGGCCTAAATTTTAAAAATTGCTTCAAAATGCCATTTACTAATGTAGTTTCTTCTGTCATTTATGTTCCTTATGTTAGTAGAACTTGAACTTTATAAAGCTTTTACAATATAGAAATATAAAACACATTGCTTTCATATTTTGTTAAAATTTTATCAAGGAAAACAGTTCTTTCATTATAGTTCCTACACCTTGGTGTTCCTAAAACACAGGGTAAGATATGTATGATCTTGCTTTTAGAAAGTCTTATTCCATATCTGACATTTGGTAAAACTATGAATACAGAACCAAAAATAGTATTATCTACATTTGGAGATATTTTCCCAGCTTTCAGTTTGGTAATTATTTTATTGGTTAGAAGTAAAACTTTTAGAAATTAGGCTTTGATGTTCAAGCTTAATTCTTAGCACTTTTGAAAAAAGGATTTTTTTAAAAATTCTGCCATTTAGTTATCAGCAACTGTTAATGATTCTTAGATAATTATAAGTGAAGGGTAAGACTGTGACATAGAATGAACACTCTTTTAACACAAAAATCATTTTTTTGTTCTTCAGTCCTGATGGTCAGCCAACACTTCTTCCACCAGAACACGTACAGGAGTTAAATTTGAGGTCTACTGGCATGCTCAATGCTATCCAAAGATTTTTTGCATATCATATGATTGAGACCTATGGATGTGACTATTCCACAAGTGGACTGTCTTTTGATACTCTGCATTCCAAACTGAAAGCTTTCCTTGAACTTCGGACTGTGGATGGACCTAGACATGATACATATGTTTTGTATTACAGTGGGCATACCCATGGCACAGGAGAGTGGGCTCTTGCAGGTAAATGCACCTCTGGCAATTTCACTATTACTAAGATAGACCTATTCATGGAAATCTACCCCTTCACACTGAAACATTAATTTCCAAAATTCTCAATTTTCTACTTCACAGTTTACTAAGTATATATATATGACTCTGTTTTATTTTTCTTTTCTCTAGCATACTTGTTTAGCATAATATTAGTAATCTCTAAAGGTTATGAGAATTATGTCTTATATTGACTGGAAGAAAAAAATCTGCTAATGTGTTTTCAGAATTATTAAAATTCCATTTTTTGGAAGCTGATTAATTTGACCTACACTTCTAAGTCTTTAAATGTTATGGATGCTGATTTCAGTAGTTTGTACATGTGCAGTTTTATTTATGTTAGACAGTTCACCAAGATTTTGAACAGCAAGTAATGTGATATGGTGGGACTGGCGCTTAGATCAGGAGACCTTGGTTCTGGTCCTGGTTTTGTCACAAGTTTTATTTTTGACAAATTACCTAACTTCTCTATAGCAATTCTCTCCTCTGTAAAATGAGGGGGTAATATTAAATCTCCCTGTCATGAGAGAGGGAGATTGAGATCTATTTTATATGTAAATTTGTTTGTTGAGCTTCCCAACTAGAATAGAGACTATGTATATGTAAGTCATGAGCTTTATGAATTACTTGCTTAGCACCTAGAATACAGCCTGGCTATCCCTAGTAGGGATCCTTAAGTAATGGATAGATGGATGAAATCATTGAATGAATCATGGGGAAACAAAAAAAAAGAAAGATTTTTTTTTTCTTATTTTATGTTAGAAATAGTTCTTTTGAAACTTAATTCTATCCTCTTTTTTCCTTAAATATTGTAGATGTTTTATACTAAGAACACACAGAAATAATAGAATTGACATAAGTAGAAATAGATATTCAGATCAGGACAAATATCAACAGAAGTATTGTGGAAGGACAGAGAGACCTCTTTCAACACAAGAACTCCAAGTAGAGATGATCTTAACCATCATGGTCTCACTAATTTCATGCTAGATTTGTAATGAGGGTTTTATCAAAAAATACTGTTGTAATTTTTGGTTTTGTAAATAATTATTGAATAACTTAATGGCTGTCTAGAAGTAAAGGCAAACATTTATGGGGCATATTTGAAGCAGTTACAATGCTTGGCACTTTATATACATTAAATTTAATCTTCACTTGAAATATTTTGAGGTAAGTACTATGACCTCTCTCATCTCTTCATTTTTTTAAAGAATAAAATGAAAACTTCCAAGTTGTTACATTTCTGTGGCCATACATTTGGTAAGTGATGGAACCATGATTCAAATCCAGACCTGCCTAACCCCTTGAAGTATTTTTTCCCCCTTGTGCTGCCAAAGGCAAAAACCATTAAGATAGAGAAAATCACATACTCTGTTTTAGTAGATATTTTTGGTAGCACAGTTCACCCATTTTCTAAAATACTGTAGAAGAAGGTAGTCAACATCAAAATTACTTGAATATAGTTTGGGAAATCTTTTACTTAACCTGTAACTCAATGTAGAAAACAACTTTTTAACCTTTATGGCTATTTTAATTCTAGATAAAGTATAGTATTCTGTGTACTTGACCTTAGAACACAGAAAAAGTTGGCATCAATTCAAAAATCTTTACAGAAATAGAATTTCAGACCTAAAACCTAGAATTGATTATTGAAAACTTACTGCAATGCTTATAATAATGAACTGTCTCCAAATCAGAAGGGATAAAAGACATAATTTTGGTGGTCATGCATATATCCTTGGTTATTTGTAAGTATTTTAAGAAAGTGATTTAAAAAGTAAGCCTGTTGTATTTTTACATGAAAGATTAATATAAAATTTTTTCAGAACATTTGTATTTTTCCTCCTAAATCTTTTAAGATTTCAAACATCTTTTAAAAGATGGCTTTGGAAATAAATTCTAGATGTATAGTTTACTGCTATTTATATCAGCTTTTTCTTTTCCTAGGAAAAATAATAGACACCAACACAAATAACATATATGTCAGTGTTCTTAAATTTTTACTCACTGAGTTAGCAATAATTTATGAAGACTTAAAAATTTTAAAGTGTGGCTATATTTTAGATAAATATCTAGCAATTATATTCTGGAATGGTATCTTTATAGAATTTTTTTTTTAATATGTCACCAATAAGTTAACACCGTTATACAACCCCTCTCTTAGCCAGGAAGATTTATTCTTGTATGTATAACTTTCTTGGTGGTAGACATTTTTTTACTTTTTTTACAATAAAAAGTAGAACACGGTGGAGAAAGCATTGCTTGACATTGCCCTGCCTTCTCCAAGAAGGGTAGCTTCATCCTGTAATTCAGCAGCTGTATACTCTCTCAGCTTGAGGCACCAAGCCCACTTGAAGGTAACCAGGTTGGACCAGGCATAGAGGCTGAGCCTTCCTCAAGAACTGAAGTCAGTTCCTGCCCTGGGCTGCCAGAGACATAGCCCTGAAAGGCAGATAGTACTAAAAAATGGAACAGAACCCTCCTGCTTGGAGGAAAATGCTTTAATCCATTCCAGGCCGTGTGACAAAGAGCTGTAAGCTGTGAGAATTACATCTTTCTAAACACCTGTAAACATAGGAAGCATGATAACTGGATTTTACCTGAGTTAGCAAATTAAGAGTAGGTCCAGAGCTAAATACTAAATACCACTGTGAGAAAGAGAATTCTGTATCTGCCTTTATATCATATATCTTTACTGACAATATTTGTTAGACGATGTAGACTCCTTACATTTATGAGGCTTCATAATATGGACCCTGGTATTTTTACCTCTGAGAGTAAAAAATAATTCTAATAATGATGAGAGAAATGAGAAAAAAGGTAGATTATCTGTGAATCAGTTTATCACAGATAAACAGAGCCTTTAAAAAGCAGTCTTAATTACTTTAAATGCATCAGATGGCTGTTAGCTGAGATAAATGTAAGTGCTTTGCATCTTGGCCAAAAGCCAGATGCAACATAGGACCTATTCATAGGAGAAAGCAGAGCAACACAAAACAGGGGAAGAGAAATAGTTGAAAGGCTTAAATGCTCCTTTAAATCTCTTATTGATATGTAAAGAGCACATATAAGAGAAGTAGTGTAGAATGTGCTTTTAGAATATTTGTTGAAATAGTTGTAGAAGGCAAGTTAGACAATGATGTTTTGTGGCAGATGGAATTTGTATAATTGCTCTTGTAATCTTGTGTCATTCTCTGATCTCTAGAGAAATTGAAAGAACTGGCAATAATGAAAAGTTAACATTTTACCATATAATAAAAGATACCTTCTGGAGCTCCTTGTGAAGCAACACATTAGTAATATATGGACACCATGTATTGAAATAGTGCCTCTGAAATGATGACTTTAATGAAACAACTTTTTCATTGTCAAGAGTCTGAGTATAGTAGTAGACTGCTGAATAAAAGAATATTAATTGTTCGTAAAGAATGTGTTATGCCCTGGCTTCAGAGGTCATATTACTAATTGAATGTAAATACTAAAAAATTCCCTCCCTCCCTTCCTCTGTCTGTCCCTCTGTCTCTCTCCAGTGTTGTCATTTTGATAAGACAATGGTTGCTCTAGGTAGAGATGTGTATCTGAGGTTGTTGGAGCTTGTGCCAGTAAACTGTACCATGTTAAGACTTTTTCCTAATCATAAAAGTACCATATGCTCAATGTAAAAATGGTAGAGAGTATAGAAAAGTATAAAAAAAAATTACTGAAATCCAAACACCCAGCAATAACTATTGTTTTTATAGATACACTTCCATGTCATACTTTCTCTCCTAGTATCATAGACATTTTCTCATCATCAAAATTTCTTTATAAATACCATTCTATTATTTTTTAAAATATTTTATTTATTCATGAGAGACACAGAGAGAGGCAGAGACACAGGCAGAGAGAAGCAGGCTCCCTGTGGGAGCCCGATGCAGGACCCCGGGATTACAGCCTGAGCCAAAGGCAGACACTCAACCACTGAGCCACCCAGGTGTCCCAATACCATTTTATTACAATTCTCCCTCATAGTTTATTTCCATTCCTCCGGGTTGTTTCAGATTTTACACGTAACAGTGGGAAGAAGATCTTTATATGTAATTTTTGTCCCCATTTTTGCCCTTTCCTCAGGATAAATTCCCTAGAATTGGAATGATTGTATGAATATTAATATACCATTGAAACAGAGCCAGGAGTAGGTTGAATAAGGATGGCAATTGCTGGGGCCCAAAATTTAAGAGGATGACAAAAATTAGTCAGGATAGTATTTTAGTGTAATATATTTAAAAATCAAAATAAATACAAGACCACCTTTGTCTAATGAACTAGATGTAAAACCTACCAGCTTTAAGACACATTTGCTTTAGACCTTTCTGGGTATGTATTTTTTTAGTCCTGTGTTGTTTTTCAGTTAATAAAACAGATTTAAATAGCCATTCTAAATTTATTCTTGGCACAGGTAGGAAGAGTGTTTCTTTTTCTTTTGGTAGGTACCTACATATGAGGCAAGGTAACATTAATTGATCAGTGATTATCAAGGACCAACAAACTTTTTTCTGTAAAGGGCCAGATATTTTTGGCTTAGTAGCCATAAAGACCCAATAGTAACTGCTCAGCTTAGGCACCGTAGAACAAAAGCAGCCACAGACAGAATGTAAATGAATGTTATTTATGAAAATAATAGTATGCAATTTAAGTTTCCTGTATTTTCACATGTCACAAACTTTTGTTCTTTGGATTTTTAACCATGTAAAAATGTAAATAAATTCTTAGCTCTCAGGCCGTACAAACACAGATGGCAGGCTGGATTGGCCCATGAGCCATAATTTGCTGCTCCTGATGCAGAATAGTAGGATTTCATTTTTTTCACTAAATCTTAATTTTTTAAAACTTCATAAGACAACTTTCTTAATTTATTGTAACATATTCCTTTTTTACTATAATAAGGATTTTTTTTAATCTGAAATTGAAAGTCTGTTTTTAAAAATTCTCTGAAAGGAATGTTCCATCTATTTTTTTTTGTCCTACATATATTTAATTCCAGGAACTTAAAGAAAATATACTTAAGAGGAGGCTTCAGAAATTATTACCCTATTGAGTCTTCTTTTGTTCACAGGTGGAGACATACTGCGCCTTGACACACTTTTAGAGTGGTGGAGAGAAAAGAATGCCTCCTTCTGTTCTCGCCTTATTATCGTATTAGACAGTGAGAATTCAGTCCCGTGGGTGAAAGAAGTGAGAAAAATCAATGATCAGTACATTGCGGTACAAGGAGCAGAGATGACAAAGACCATAGATATTGAAGAAGCTGACCCACCACAGCTGGGTGACTTTACAAAAGACTGGGTGGAGTATAACTGCAACCCCAGCAATAACATCTGCTGGACTGAAAAGGGCCGCGCTGTGAAAGCTGTGTACGGTGTGTCAAAGCGCTGGAGCGACTACACTCTGCATTTGCCAACAGGCAGCGACGTGGCCAAGCACTGGATGTTACACTTTCCTCGTATTACATATCCACTGGTGCATTTGGCAAATTGGCTGTGTGGTCTGAACCTCTTTTGGATCTGCAAAACTTGCTTTAGGTGTTTGAAAAGATTAAAAATGAGTTGGTTTCTTCCCACTGTGCTGGACACAGGACAAGGCTTCAAACTTGTCAAATCGTAATTTGGAACCCAAGGTGGAATGTTACTGAGAGTTCATACTACCAGTTATCACTAACTTGCCATTTTTTGTATATTGTTTTTTTATTTGGGAAAAATCTCTTGCTACTTCTGTAGCCGCTCTCACTTTGTCTTTTCTCAAGTAATTATGGTGTATTGTAAGATGTTGGGAATAAGCGTTTTATCCTACAAATATGTAAGGAGTCATAAATGCTGATGCTGTGTAAATGCATAAGAGATGTTAAAAATAACAATGCACTTTGAAGAATGTTTGCCTATGCCTCAGATTAGAAAGAAAACACTTGTCTGTGCTCTGCAGTGGCCGATGAAGAATTACTAATGCCTTATTTTCTAGGCATGATTAGAGAATGTAGACCAGACAGTTTGTTTACTATTATAAGAAAATTTCCAGTTTGCTTACAAAGGATTTTCTTTGTGAACAGTAGGTTTGAGTCCAAGACCATTTGAAGAATGACAAATTCTTTCTTTAGAAAGGATAAAGGGAGAAGCCTGAAATGAATGCAAAAATTTGCTTATAGTCTCCTATTCTGATGTCTTCATTGTGGCCTGTTACCAGTGTAGCAGAAAAGCCCAAGTGACTGTTGAGATCAAAACATTCTTCCCTTAGGTAACTGTAAGAAGCTAGAAGCCTACAGAGCGCTCCTTCCTGCATTGTTGGGGCAGAGGAGGGGCTCTGAAAGCACTGGCAATTTTAAGAGTCTTTCTCAGGGTAACTTTTAATGAACAATGTTTCCAGCTACAAATTGTCTTCCCTTTCAAAAAGTAAACTTAAAAAAAAAATGGCAATTTCTCGTTGATTTAGGCTATTTTCACTATTCAGAAATGATTTTGATCTTGGGAATTAATGCTCTGCCATGAAAATTATCTTTCAGCTCTCTCATTAGTGATGCCATTTTTTTCTATTGAAGGTCAAGGGATTGGAAACAGGTCATTTTTTTTCTTGTATACATGTAATGTATTATGTAAAAATGTATTCATATTGGCAATTTTTGTTATGCATAATGGTGTGGTTGTAATTTTTAAAACTTAATTCAGTGTTTTGTCTGATTAAAGCAGGCACTGATCTGGGTATCCCCTAAGAGGTTATTTACCTCCTGTTCCCTTCCAATAATCCTTACATTCTACATGTTCATATCAGAGAAGTAACAGGAGGGGAATAGAATTAAGTTAGGGGATAATCTAATCTTTGTCGTTTAAAGTGTGACTTCTCACCATTGAAGCCATTTTTCCAGCCTCAGAGAGGAAGTAACGCCTCTACCATTTTCTACCTGGTGACTTGAAAACTGAAGTTTTTGTTAGGTAGCAGTCACTTAGTGTCAGGGAATTCGTATACCACTATCTATGCAGCGCTGTTATGGTCTGATTATTTCTGTGTTTTGAATATGATTTTCCTAATGTTTTGAATAAAATTTTAAAAATTAATTTTTCATGTAATGTGCAAAGAACTTTAGTTACTGAATAATTTTAATATATATTAAAAGTGGTAGTCATAAAAAATGCCCATGTATTAGAGTTGGTAGGTTGATTTGAAATTTTCCAGTATTTGGTTACATATTTATATCAACATTTTCCAGATGAAATAGTATAATGTTTCATTATTATTCAGAGTTAGTATAGGAGAAAAGTCAGGTGTTAAAATTATGAGCTAATAGCTACAAAAAAGTTAAATTAACGTTAAGTAAAATCTTTTAAAATTCCGAGCCAATATTGAGCGAATTAGCTTTAATTAAAGCATGTGTCTTTACTCTGAGAAAGCCAAATATAAAGGTATATTCTGCATTCTTTATAAAGTAATATTAAGATGGTACTAATCATCAGATTCAAAAGGTAGCAGACTTTACAGCCACAGGGCTGTTATTTCGGTACACATTTTCTATGACCAAAAAAGTTCTGAGCTAAAACTGTGACTCAAGCCGATTTATTAACCACAAAGTTACAGAATATCCACTGCAATGAATTCTCCTCCCCAAACCAGAAACTATAAAAGGACAGTTAAGAGGTGGCATCCTAAATTAAAGTTGCCACTTTAAAACATTAAAGTAATTGACAGTATAATACGGAGGAAGACTATAGGGACAAATTGGTTACTCTAACTTAGAGATTAAAAACTCGATCTGACCATTAATAAGGACAATTTTCTTACGGCTTTCATTTTATAGACCATATGTTTACCAAGGAGTTACTGGGAGTAATAGGAATTACTTTAGGGCAAAACTTTACCAGTCCACTAAATAGCTTCAATAGTTGACATGGAGATGTTTTTCAACAAAATGTTGACTTAATTTGTTTCTTACATGATGCCTTGAGGAAACCACAAAAGCACCACCCCCTAAAAAATGTCTTTTAAAAAAGTATATACTGTTATGTGATGAATTAAAGAACCAAGTTCTTTAATTAAGAGAACCAGGTTCTCTTCCTATAATTTTTCAGTTATGCTATTATTTCATTAAAAATTTTTTAGTTTCTTCTGACTAAACTCTTCTTCCTGGGGATATTTGGATTTATCCTTGCGTAGCTTTCTATCTTGCTCTTCTTAATAAATACAAAATTGTACAGAAGACCATTTTTATGACCAGTGTTTTCGTAAGTGTATTAAAAATTGCATTGCTAATTAAAATGCATTTATATTTAATGCATTACTGGATAGATTTTTTTTAAGTAAAATCTTCATTAGAATCTATTTGTAACTGTACATTTTGTAAATTTTGGTCTAAATATATATGATGTTTTGAGTACTGCCTTTTCATATGTGTTCTTTCCCATTTAGAGCTTAGACTTCTTCAAAGTAATGTTGTACATTACCTTTCCATAAGGGATAGCCAACATGTATGCCAGAAGAAAGTGGTTTACTTTTAAGAATGCTGTTAGGTATATTTCATAGTGAATGGCTCAAAGGAGTCAGTACTTTTTTGAACATCTCTCCTCTATTTGGAAACATACTAGATCTTCCTCCCTTTTCAGGCAGAAGCTTACACATGTTGATATTTCTGGTATATAATTACCCAGAAGAGTGCCTTGCTCATGATAAGAGGTATTAAAAGAATTTTTTTTAAGATTTTATTTATTTATTCATGATAGTCACACAGAGAAAGAGAGAGAGAGAGAGGCAGAGACACAGGCAGAGACACAGGCAGAGGGAGAAGCAGGCTCCATGCACCGGGAGCCCGACGTGGGACTCGATCCCGGGTCTCCAGGATCGCGCCCTGGGCCAAAGGCAGGCGCCAAACCGCTGCGCCAGCCAGGGATCCCCTAAAAGAATATTTTTGACATTGAATTTAGAATTCTGAGGAGAAATTGGAATAACTTGATTGTAAATTACTTCATTTTCTTTATAAATTAACGATATTTTTTTTCAAGATCTTCATTCAATTAATATTAAGGACTATTACAGAATCACCAAAGGAAAACATGTCACATTTTTAAAAATATATTTTTCTTACTAACTCCCATGCCCAATATGGGGCTCAAACTCACAACGCCAAGATCAAGAATACCGTGCTCTCTACTAACTGAGCCAGGCAGGTGCCCCAAACATTTCACATTTTTTAAAAGTAGTAAATGTCAAGATTAAAGAAGGAAAACCTCAGGTTTGAATTAAAACATAGCTCATGTCACAAAAAAGCTTTTTGTTGAATTCATTTTCATCAGGACATTGATATGATAAAGACTGAGTCTTTCATTGATTTCCCTTTAGAAACATTTAGACAAATTGGAGACTTTTCACAAATGGAAATTATTAAAAGAAGTCTGATGAACAAAGAAGATGGCTACTATGCTCATCAGTGACAACTGGACTATAAAGTCAAAAAATTGGCCTATCAACATAAACAGGTTCACAGAACAAGCTAGGGCAACTACAAGTATCTCACGTTTGGGGTATCTTCCCTATTGACTAGTATGAAAAGTGACATTTAAGTAGTAATTACCTTGAGCAACTGTTTTGTTGACAGTAATTTACATTTATGTGTATTAGAAAGTACTGTTGCTGTTGTTATTACTTAGACCAAAGCTGATTCAAAAGTAAAATCTGTAGGTTAATCAGTAAATTTTTAAATATCAATACATAAAAACCATTTTGATTAAAAATAAAATTGACCAGTCATCTTGTGTAATGACCTCACAGCATTTTATAGGTATTAAATTAGAATAGACAATTTTAGTAGATTTTTGTTACTACATTTCTGTCCCTACAAATATTGATCTATCACAAATTGAAGATTTTTAGTAGTGTGCCAAGGATAAGAGAGGAACATGATGTATCTTCCTAGATATAGACCAGCAATGTTTACTCCATGTAAAGTAAAAGTATTTTTATGTTAAAACATACCAAAGTGGGACGCCTGGGTGGCTCAGCAGTTGAGCCTTTGGTTCAGGACGTGATCCTGGTTCCAGGAACGAGTCCCACATCGGACTCCCTGCAAGGAACCTGCTTCTCCCTCTGTCTGTGTCTCTGCCTCTCTCTCTGGGTCTCTCATGAATAAATAAATAAAATCTTAAAAAAAAAAAAAAAAAAAAAAACCAAAGTATTGGTAGGCAGGACTTACATTAGCTTTTAGTGTAAGTCAGAAGACTTCAAAGCAGTTTTATTTTTGTAGCAGGTCATTTGTTCTATCCTTCCCACCCCAGGACATCGAAGATTCTTTGGGTATAATATTGAATGTTATTGACACACTATATATGGAGGGGTTTTTTTTTTTTTTTCGTTTTTTTTTTAAGAAATCCTTTGTGTTCTGACTTAGAAATACAAATAGCAATGAATTTTCTCAAAATAATTTTGTTTCTGTCTATATGGAGTTTTACACCTATGCCATCTTAATACAGTTTTATAATAGGCATTTCTAGGTTCTTCGGAGTCCTTAACATATAATGATTTCTACACAAGTAGGTACTGAGGGAAAATGGAATGAGGATTTTAATTTGTAATCCATATCCACTTACATTAATACCCATTCTCATCAATTTCTCTTCTGTACTGCTCTTTTTCTCTAACACCTACCCTTTGGATTCCTATCTTCCTTTCTACATAAAGCAACTACTTCATCAATAACAATAAAATGACAATGTCTATCCCAAAGAGGAGTTCATAAGTAACAAAGACTGGAGCAGCTTCTATACCTGGGGCAAATGCCTGACTGGGTGCTGGTGACTTAGAAGTGCAACTGCCATAGGTGAGAAGATTGTGCAGGAAAAAAGAAATTGGCTGAAGTTTTGACAATATTGTGGGCTGGCGAGATGGGTCTGAAAGGTCATTAAAAGATTGACCCAACAAGCATGCCCTCTTGCCCTGGAATTTTGCCAAGAAACTGGTAGTGGAGCAGGGCTTAGAGACGGAATTTATATAGCGTTATGCATCACACTTAATTGCCACATTTGGATCCAAACTATCTAAAACAACTCTTATTCCAGTTCAAACACTAAAATAATCAAGATGCTCAGTCTTGGGGATCCCTGGGTGGCTCAGCGGTTTGGCGCCTGCCTTCAGCCCATGACATGATCCTGGGGTCCCAGGATTGAGTCCCACATCGGGCTCCCTGCATGGAGCCTGCTTCTCCCTCTCTCTCTCTTTCTCTGTCTCTCTCTCTCTCATGAATAAATAAAACCTTTAAAAAAAAAAAAAGATGCTCAGTCTTGACAGATGTAGCATGGGAGATTAGGGACTGGGCTAACTGAAGGCAAACTCAGTCTAAGTAAAGCTGCAGCCCACCTCTAGCTCAATTCAACCTGTGGAGAATTCTGAAGGATAAGTTCCTCACCCTAATTACCAGAGAATGAAAGGCATGCACTCCCTCAACAGACCCAAATGTACACTTTACTCTCCACTGTTATAATTTTTAAAAATGCATTCTGCATTGTACATAAGACACAAAGAAGGGAGGAATCAGACCCATTAGCAAGAGTAAGTAGTCAAAAGGAAGTCTAAGCCACAGCAATCAGACAAGGAAGGAAAAGCATCCAAATTGGTAAGGAAAAAGTAAAACTTAATATTTGCAGATGGCATGATACTATATAGACTCCACCAAAACACTCCTAGAACAGATAAGTGAATTCAATAAGGCCACAGGATACAAAATCAATATACAGAAATCCATTTCATTTCTATACACTAATACTGAAGTAGCAGAAAGAGAAATTAAGAAAACAGTCTCATTTATAATTGCACCAAAAAGAATACCTAGGAATACACTTAACCAAAGAGGTGAAAGACCTTTCTGACAACTATAAAACACAGATGAAAGAAATTGAAGATGACAAAAAATAAATGGAAAGATACTCCATGCTCATTAATTGGGAGAACAAACATATTGTTTGTATGTCTATACTACCCAAAGGAATCCATAGATTCACTGGAATTCCTATCCAAATACCAATAGCATTTTTCATAACTAGAATAAATAATCCTAAAATTTGTATGGTGCCACAGAAGACCTTAGTCAAAGCAATCTTTGAAAAGAAGAACAAAACTGGAAATATCACAATCCCAGATATTAAGACATGCTATAAAGCTGTAGTAATCAAAACAGTATGGTAGTGGCACAAAACTACACACATAAATCAATGGAGCAGAATAGAGAGCCCAGAAATAAACCCACAATTATATGGTCAATTAGTCTTCAACAAAGCAGGAAAGAATATGCAATGGGAAAAGGACAATCTTTTCAACAAATCCTGTTGGGAAAACTGGACCATACTCTTTCACCATACACAAAAATAAACTCAAAATGGATTAAAAACCTCAATGTAAGACATAAAACTATAAAAATCCTAGAAAAGAGCACAGGTAGTCATTTCTCTGATGTGAGCCATAAGAACAATTTGCTAGATATATCTCCTAAGGCAGGGAAACAAAAGAAAAAATAGACTACTGAGACTATATCAAAATAAGTTTCTGCACAGCAAAATAAATTATCAACAAAGCAAAAAGACACCCTACTGAATGGGAGAAGAGACTTGCAATTGACGTATCCAATAAAGGGTTAGTGTCCAAAATATATAAAGAACTTACACAATACCAAAACCATAAATAATCTAATTTAAAAATGAGCAGAAGACATGAACAGACATTTCTCCAAAGAAAATGTACGGATAGCCAACAGACACATGAAAAGATGCTCAACATCACTCACTCATCAAGGAAATTGCAGATCAAAACCACAATGAGATACCACCTCATACCTGTCAGAATGGCTAAAATAAAAAACACAAGAAACAAATAAATGTTGGAGAGGATGGGGGGTGGGAGGGAACACTCATGCACTGTTGGTAGGAATGCAAACTGATGCAGGAACTGTGGAAAACAATATGGAGGCTCCTCAGAAAATTAAAAATAGTACTGTATGATCTTTAATTCCACTAGTGGATATTTACCCAAAGAATATGAAAACACTACTTTGAAAAGATATATGCACCCCTATGTTTATTGCAGTATTATTTATAATAGCCAAATTATGGAAGCAGCCCAAATGCCTGTCAATAGGCAATTGGATAAAGAAGATGATGTATGTGTATTAAGAGTACATTCATCATGATGAACACTGAGTAATGTGTAGAATTGTTGAACCACGATATAGTACACTTGAAACTAATACAACACTATATGTTCATCTTATTGGAATAAATAAAATAAAAGATTTAAAAAAAAGAGTATGCAGGCAACTGACACTTGTAGGCTACTAGCAGACAAGAATGTTTTTAAAAACTAAAATGTGCTGAGGAATTTACAGGAAAGGACAGATACAATAGGCAAAGAGGAAATTTCAGAACCAAATAGATATTCTAGGACTGATAACTATATTAGAAAAAAAAAAAAATCCCTGGATGGCAATCATGGCGGGGTGGTTAGTCCATGGCATGAGATGTCATAATGTGACAGAACAACAAAAAAGGGGGATGATCTGGCATGTGCTAAGAAGGGAACACTAGGGTTGGGGGGGAGAGGGTAACAGGAGATTGGTTACACTGGAGAGATTTATCAAATATAAAAATACATTAAGGATTATAGGAGCATATTTTTCTTTCAAAGGGCAATTGCAAATATGAAATGGAGAGAACTAGAATGACCTCTAAGATGTCGGGTTGGAAGAGGAAGTGGTTAATAGAGAAATTAATAGAGATGTAAATATATTTAAACATTTATGTGTGTGTGTTTTATACATATAATACTTAGTTTTGCCTGTAAGAGAGCTCGAGATTAGCAGTGCCCCAATAGCAATGAATACATCTATATCATATATTGTGACTTCTGAATATTATTCTCCACTAAAAGAAACCAATGTTCTTTGGAGAAATACCTGATTACTTCTTGTAACTCTTGTTGGAGAAGCAAAAGAACAAGATAAGCCTGGAATATCTGTTAGTTCAGAAAGCAATCAGTGCTCAAAGAATATGCGGTAACAGTTTAAAGGCACCAACAGCAGCTAAAAACAACTCCCAATGGCCAGAGCTGAGACAATTTGAATATATATAAGGATAGTAGCAGACTATAGCCCATGGAGTAAAATAGGAGACTATGTGTCCATACTGATATAAATACATGTTTACATTAAAACTTTGAAGAACAAGATATATTACAACAAAGAGGAATAATAAATTGAGGAGATAGAATGCTTAAAAAATTTATTTTCTTTTTTTTTTTTTAATTCAAAAGGCAGTAGGAAAGGAGGGACGTCTGGGTGGCTCAGGGATTGAGCATCTGCCTTCAGCTCAGGGCATGTTCCCAGAGTCCCGGGATTGAGTCCCACATTGGACTCCCCTCCCCCCGCCAAGAGATCCTGTTTCTCCCTCTGCCTATTTCTCTGCCTCTGTGTTTCTCATGAATAAATAAATAAAATCTTTAAAAAAAAAAGTAAAATAGGAAAAGAGAAAAAAGAAACAAAGAACCAATAGGACAATAGAAAACAAATACCAAGATACCAGATTTAAAGTTAACCTTATTGGTAATTATATTAAATGTAAATGGACTAATTGCTTCAATTAAAAGTCAGAGATTGTCAAACTAAATCAGTTTCACAACCTCAGCTCTATTGTCATTTTAGACCACATAATTCTTTGTTGTAGAAAACTGTCCTGTGGGGGAAAAAAAAAAGAAAAAAAAGAAAACTGTCCTGTGCATTACAGCATATTCGACAGCATCTCTAGCTTCTACCCAGTAGCATCACCCCTTTCCCTTTAGTTATAAGAACCAAAATTGTCTCTAGATAGTTCTAAATGTGCCCTGGGGAACAACATCACTCCTGATGAGCCAATTGACTAGATGAAAAACAAGATCCAACAATATGGCTGTTTATAAGAAATATATGTTAAATATAAAGACACTAATCATTTTAAAGGAAAAAGATGAGGGAAAAGATGCAAATATTAATCATAAGTGAGCTGGTATGATTATGATAGTATCAGACAATGCAAATTTGAAAACAAAGAGCATTTTCAGAAATAGAGATATTTCAAATTGATAAAAAGACCTACCTATCCAAAGGGTTTAAATGTGCATGCAAATAATAGAGCTTCAAAATACAAAAAAAAAAAAAAAAAAAAAAAAGGCAGCCCCGGTGGCGCAGCAGTTTAGCACCACCTGCAGCCCAGGGTGTGGTCCTGGGGATCTAGGATCGAGTCCCATGTTAGGCTCTCTGCATGGAGCCTGCTTCTCCCTCTGCCTGTGTCTCTGCCTCTCTCTCGCTCTCTCTGAATAAATAAATCTTAAAAAAAAAAAAAAAAAACTAACAAAATACAAAAAAAGAAAAAAAAACCAACAAGAAAAAAAACACATGAAGCATAAATTGACAGAAACAAAGGAAAAAGATCTATAATCGTATGTGGAGATTTAAACACTGGTCTTTCAGTAATTGCTAGAATAACTAGATGAAAATCAGTAAGATTATGGAAGATTTTACAACACTTTTAAAGTATTTATTATTTAGAGAGAGAGAACACATACACATGAGAGAGAGGGAGGGGCAGGAGGAGGGGGATAAAAATCTCTGAACTGAGCATGGAGCCCAACAAGGGGGTCAATCTCACAACCCTGGGATCATGATCTGAGCCAAAACCAAGAGTTGGACGTTTAACCAACTGAGCCAACCAGGTGTCCCTGAATAACACTTTTAACCAACTTGACTTAAATGGTATTTTCAGAACATTGTACTCAATAATTGCAGAGTATATATTCTTTTCGAGTGCACCCAGAATATTCACCAAGACCATATGCTGGGCCAAAAAACAAGTCTCATTAAAATTCAATGACTGCCCTCAAAATATATGCTATGACCATAACAAAAATAAATTAAAATCAATCATAAAAACATCCATAAAAGCATACTGTAAAGTAACAAACTACTCAGTAAATAATGGTTCAAAATTGCAAGGGAAATTTAAAAATATTTTTATTAAATATCAAGCTTCTTCAAATTACTTTGTTTTTATACCCCTACTTTGCTGGTACTTTAAGCAAATGCTAAAGTAGAACCAGCATGGAGGCAAGATTATTTACACTGTCCAAACACCAAATATAGAAATTCACTTTTAACTATACTATGTATATCATATCAATATAGTATATATATATATATATATATATATATATATATATATATATATCATGTCAAATGATATCTGGAATGAATTTGTCAATTAATATATACGGTAAAGGCATATTTTAGATACCGAAATCACAGAGGTTTCTCCAAGGATATATAAGATATATAAGAAACTTGAAACCATTTTTCAATCCAGGGTCCCGAGGGTCCCCCTTATGGAGGATTACAGAGCCATGAAGGATACAATGTCCAAAATAAAAGAACACAGACCCTCCTCACATGGAACCATTCTCCCTATGTCTTGAAAGAAGACAATGTTTCAACAGAACTTCTGGGCTGACTTTAGGAAATGATTCTTCCCCTTGTATACAGTTACTTTAGCCCCTTGTAACTAGGACTATTTACCAGGAGCTGCATCTGCATTTCTTTTGGCATTTAAAAATTAGACATTCCTGTCATAGGCTGAGGGATAACAGTTTGGTTCTGGCTGAGATAAAAGATTTCCAGGTAAGAATTTCAACAATATCCATGATTGCTTTGTAGTGTCTCTGAAGGACTTGAAGTACCCTATGTCAGGTCTTTTCATCTGGCCTTTCTGGATAATGCATGGATTCAACCATTTAACACTGGGTCATACTTGACAACATTTTGGCTGGTCACACTTGCTACAGTAGATTTAAAAATGTTTTTCAGGACCAACAGGCTTTTCATAGTCAAAAAGAGTTCAATAAAACCTTTCAATTGCTTTTCTTGCATCCTTGAACAGTCACTTACCCTTCATTTTTAACCTCCCACCTGTAGAAGTGGAAAGCCAAAGAAAATAATAAGTGTAATATTCACGTTCTGTCATTCAGAAGAGAGGTAGAAAATAAATTTAAAAGTTTCTAATGTTCCTTTATTTTATAAGTCAAGAAATTGTTTTCTTTTTGTGTAATGGGTGTTAAGATTGTAGAAAATTGTGGTTAAAACTAGGTTTTTGCAGATGGGGGTTTCTAACTGGGAATGATCTTATAACTTTAGCTCTGATGAGAAAAGAAATTATTTTAGTGATGGATCCTGATCAAATTGAAATTTTGAAAAATCTATATCCAGACTTTCATAATGAGATTGTAGAAAAAACAAAGAGAAATCTAAAGCAGTTAGATTTAAAAAGAGAGAAAAAGAAAAGAGAAGGAGCTTCAAAGAATCAGAATGTATACTAGCAGCTTTGTTTCAGTAACAGCAATGAGAAAAATCAAAGGACAAAAGCATTATATAATCAATATGCTGAGAGAAAATAATGACCAACATCTATACCCAGCAAAAATATCCTTCAGGAATGAAGATGTAGTAACAATATTACAGGCAAAAGCTTAATTTACTACCAGCAGATCTGCAGGAAGGAAGGAAAAGTATTTTTTGGGCAGAAGGAAAAGGACATCAGTTAGAAGACGAACTGTAAAAGCGAAGAATTCCAAAGACAGATACACACACACACACACAAACACACACACATACACACATATATATGGGTGAACTTAAATGAATACAAACTATGTTAAATAATAATGTCTGGGGTGTAAAATACAGAGAAAATGAAAATAAAGAGCATAAGCAATTAGGAGCATATTTGGCCATATTTTCCTGGAGTAGGGCTAAAATACCAACTTGTAATTTCTAGGGTAAAAAATGGCATAAATTTGTTCCCATAAAATAAGGGAACATTTTCAGACTGATAGAGGGAAAAGATGGAATTTAAAAAACCCAATTACTTCAAAAGCAAGAAAGGGAGAAAAACAGAACATACAAACAGAACATACAAAAGGCATGACACATAGAAATAAGGTAGATTTAAACCCACATTTACTGTTTAAGACCTTTATGGATAGTACATGGGAGTATGACAGAAAAGAGAGTAATTGATTTAGTCAAACAGTTTGCCTTGTCCTAAGACATCCTTTTTAATAAGATCCCTAAAGTTTAAAAACCACTACTTCTTGAATATTTCAGGAACCTAGAGCACCAGCAAGTCACTCTCTTCTATCCTTTTTATTGTCACCATGAACCTGCAAAGTAAGTTTTTTCTTATCCCTATTTCAAAGATGAGGCTTACCTAAGGTTGCTCGGATAGTAAATGAGAAACAGGATTCACACCAGTTCAAATTCATCCCAACCTCAACATACATCCCACTAGGACATAATTTCCACCATTTAGTAAACACACATTAGTCATGTTATTTAAATATATCCTAAGTTAATTGCCTAGAAGAAACAGATGGACAAAAGTTTTGCAACAAATCCCACTTTTAAAAATTCAAATTCCTGAGATTTCTCAAGTTACAAATACATAGATTCTTAAAACAAATGCACCAAACTTAGCCTATAGTCCTGTGTGCAGCTACTCATATTCAAAGCATTTTGGAGATGCTATGCATCCTATATTTTTCCATTTTGTGGTCCACAATGCATATGCATTTCAGTTTCTATTTGAATCTCCATTTAATTCTGCTAAGAATATGCATTCATTTCTTGTTAAAACTAGAGTTTTCATTTCTGAAATGATTTATACTAGAAGACAATGTAATTACATTAGGAGACATTTTAATTTGCAAATTCATTTCCAGCCAAGATTTGTCCAAAATAAAATCTAATTTATGCCAAAGAATATCAAACCTGCTAATCAATTCTCTTTTAATGACTTCCCAGGAAGAAACTGATGTTGGCTATGATTCTTTATACAGCACAGTTATAGTCCAACTATATTGCTTTTTAAAAGTATTCAATCTATTTTTATACTCTTTCAGAAATGAGGAATGTATTATCTACCACAAAATGAGAACTTTGTTGCCTAAACGATAAAAAAAAAATAAAAATAAAAAAAGGAAGAGTTTGATGGTTTTCCTGCAGGTCACTTATTTCCAGGTCCATTCATTTTATTTTCTTCATGTTTTTTACTGCTTAATTCCTAATGTCTTCTATACTGGTCTGTTCACTGTATTTTAATATACAATATAAATGCTGAAGTGATGATAGCTTGTCCCAAGACTATTATAAGAGAACAAGTTGGAAAAGAAAAACTGTCACTAGAAAAAATAAATGGATGACACACCATCCCTTAAACTCTGTTTCTAATGGAAAATCCCATGCAATAGAAGAAAAATTACCAGAAAACATGAACTGCCTCATTAATTTTATGCCCAAATTCTATCAGCAATTGATTTTTAATGCCTATGTTCATCATTTATGAGCTTCTACCATTCTTTATATACATTTTAAATTAAGCTTTATAAGATGAACTAGTTACATTGTAATTCTCACTATATTATCTATATAAAGCATTGCAAATAATAATTCAGAAAGAAACAGAGCTGATGAGCCAGTGTTGTTTTGTGATACAAATTACTAATTATTTGTGGCAGCTATAATTGCTACTTGATTTGAGGTGACCTTAAAAATTGGCAACATGTCACGAAAATACTTTTGGAAAATGAAGATACCATTGCTTTCTTTGAGTGTATTTCCATGGCATTTTTCAGCCAACTTTTCTGACAATTCCGCAGTCAGGCCGTCTGCATCACTAGGTATTTGTTATTGATAGAAAAATAACAGATTTAGGGGCTGCCTGGGTGGCTCAGATGATTAAGCATCTTCCTTCAGCTCAGGTCATGATCTCTGGGTCCTGAGATCAAGCCCCACATTGGGCTCCCTGCTCAGTGGGGAGTCTGCTTCTCCTTCTCCCTCTGCCTCTCCCCTTGGCTCATGCTCTCTTTCCCTCCTTCTCTTTCTCTTCCACTCTACATCACTCTCTCTAAAATGAATAAATAAAATTTTTTTAAAAAGATAACAGATTTGGAAACTGTTGTACATCAAAACAAAGCAGATCAAAATGAGCCAAATATATTAATTTTCGAATTGGATTCTGGAGATGCCAATTCCATAGACTTAGCAAACAATTCATTGAGCTTAGTAGAGTTCCTTGGAATATTTTTTAAAAACTGACTTTAAAAAAACTAAGTAGAAAAGAAGGTTTTAAACAGGGTTATGCAAGTTTGCTCTCAATGGTGGGGGGTGTGCAAAATTGTTAAGACTAGCTTTGCTGTTACTGGAACTAAGTTAAAAATAAATTTCCAGAAGCCAGATTGATTTGAGAGACATTTTTTAATTTACCACTAGAGAATAGCTAATATTGACCAACAGCCAACCTCTGTTGAAAGCCATGACATATATTAACCCATTTCATCCTTTCAACAATCCTATGAAGGAGGTACTATCATTATTGATATTTTAGAGATGAGAAAATGAGGCAGGGAAGTAGTCTAACCTGCCTATGTCACTCAGCAGGAAAAGGCAAGATCTAACCTGGGTGGTCCTGCTCTGAAGCCTGTTTCTGTTGTCCTTGTCTAAACTGTGTCTCTTCAATTGAAGTGTTCAAAATGTTTTCTTTCAAGGCAGAGAAGAATATGTGGTGAAATTCTAGTATATGTAGGAACCTTGAAGAATGTTCAAAATGGAGTCAATCATTAACTGGATTAGTGGACTTTCACTGGATTCCTCCCTAAAAGAATACCCTATAGACTTTCAGCCTCTGACGTGTAAATTCTTGCTCAGGATTCTATCATCTCATTTAATTCCCGCAACAACACTATGGATTACAGTGGATTATCTTCACAGGAGGGATGCCTGGGTGGCTCAGTGGGTTAAGCATCTGCCTTCAGCCCAGGTCATGATCTCAGGGTCCCCGGATGGAGCCCCAAGTCAGGTTCCCTACTCTCTCCAGATGGAGCCTGGAGTCAGGCTCCCTGCTCAGCAGGGAATTTGCTCCTCCCTCCCCCTCTGTGCCTCTGACCCACCCCTGCTCATTCTCTATCTCAAATAATAATAAAATCTTAAAAATAAATAAATAAATAGACATATGACATGGACATTTTGCAAATGAGGGCAGAAGATACCACAGATCTTCTAAAAATGCCAAGGGTTTAATATATCCCTACCTCCCTTTTATAGATTTTCTCATGAAAAGTTTTACCTTAAAAACTTAAGACCGTCAGGGGCCCCTGGCTGGCTCAGTCAGTAGAGCATAGGACTCTTGACCTCAGGCTCATGAGCCCTAGCCTTATGTTGGGAGTAGAGTTTACTTAAAAATAAAATTAAAATAAGAAACAAAACCTGAGACCATAGATAACAACATAAAGTTATTCTGATAAGTAAGTTTTTCTAACCTAGATAATACAGGAGAAATATGGAATAATAATGTTTAGATAATGTGGAAATTGGGTTGGTTCACTGACTGCTTTTGCAAGTCAAGGGAATCTGAAACTGTAGGAGCACAATAGGAATCTCATCAGGAAAAGGAAAAGCCCTCAGCTGGGCTGGTGACCTGGCAGGATGAAATTTTTAGCTGTATTACAGAAAAATTAGAAACAAGAGCCTGTATCCAGGGCCCTATCCCCAGAGAAGGGCCCCCGCCCTGGTCAGCTCTCTGCCCCCTAGCAGGCCTACTGTCTCTTATACCCGCTGTAATCTCCACAAGTTCTGACCTCCATGTCCCCTGGCCTTGTCTCATCATGACTAGACCTTGCCTGATTAAATTTGGTCCTCATTCCTATTGTTTTGTGCAATCCAATATTCCCTGTGACAGATTCCAGTCACACTGAGCTGCCTGCCTTGATGGGCCATTTTAATCCCCAGTTATCAATGTTTGTTTGTTTGTTTGGTGGTGGCAGTGGTGGTTGTTAGTGCCCTGGCTATTGTTATTTAAAACAGTCTGTATTGCAAAACAATAAAATAATCACAAATATCATCAGATGGAAAATCTTTCTGTGCAGGGTAACATCTGTTCTGACATTCCAATTCTCCACCTCCATGTTCCTCCTTCCGCTGGTTGTAAACCTGGTGTGTGGGGGGCAGGCAGATATCAAAGTTACCTAGGAAAAGTTTTAAATAACCCCTACCAGTCTCTTCTTCCCTTCGGCAAGATCATATTATGTTGAAAAATCACCATTCTTAAAAACAAAACAAAACAAAAAAACACCATTCTTGTAAAATATGGAGTATAGCCTATATTTCCCTAATTCTTCAAAATTCTTCAACCTAACAAGAGTTTCAAGGTCCTTAGGAATGTATAGACCTACTTCTTTATGACTGGGAGGAGGGCTCTATGCTTGAAAGCAGATAAGTAACAAGCTTTCCTAAGCATAAGTAAAAACATACTGTTTTATGTTAAGTACCATCGCATAACAAGATGTATCAGTATATATTTTTGCAGCAATTTTAAAAATTCTTTCACACCTAAATTGACAAATTTTTTTGTCAATTTTTTTTAAAAATCTTGGTTAAATCTGTTTTTAAACAGATTTTTAAAAATCTGTTTTTAAAATCTTGTTTAAAGGTAAAAGAGTAATTAAAGACTCCTTTGAACATACCAAAGAGAATTCAACAGTATTCTGAAGGTTTTCAGAGTAAAATTATTTCCATCTTGCTTTTAATTCAAGGAAATCTAAGCTCCATTACTTTTTTTAAAAAAAGATTTATTTATTTATTTATTTATTTATTTATTTATTTATTTATTTATTCATGAGACACACAGAGAGTGGCAGAGACACAGGCAGAGGGAGAAGCAGACTCCTTGCGGGGGAGCATGATGCAAGACTCCCTCCCAGGACCCTGGGATCATGCCCTGAGTCAAAGGGTGCTCAACCACTGAACCACACAGGTGCCCAGCTCTATTATTTTAGATATGTACGTTCTTGGTCATTTTCTTCTCCAAAGTGGCTTTTCCATCCAGAAATTAGTACTTGTTTAGGCTGTTGGCCTTCAGGTGAATGAGAAATGCAGGTGAGATTGAAGAAATGCTGTGTCTGTTTTCTCAAACTTTTTTTTTTTCTAAGATTTTATTTATTTTTTCATGAGACAGAGACAGGCAGAGGGAGAGTAGGCTCCCCACAGGGAACCTGATATGGGACTCGATCCCAGGACCCCAAGATCATGCCCTGAGCCGAAGGCAGACACTTAACCACTGAACCACCCAGGTGCCCCTCAAACTGTATTTTCTTTCTTCTATCATCATCTCCTGCTCTCTAACTTGAAATATCCACCATTAAAATTGCATCCCCCTCTCCAGGTTACACACTTAGGGAATTGTTGAGAATCTCTTTTATTAGTTGGCACAGCTTAGTTTTATTTTTTTTACAATTTATGCTCCATGGATCTCCAACATATTTGAGGTGGTCAACAATAAAATTAGATCCATGATGGAAACATAAAGGAATCCATTCCCTTTGGTCCTACTAATCCCTCCAAATAGAAAATCCAAGTCAACTTTGATTTAACCTTTGTTAAATTGTAGGAAAATGTAAACCACAATAACATTTGATTATTTCATATTGGACATCCTCCTGATCTCAGATACATAGGAAACAAAGACACTGGATAGGTAGAGGAAAGGTTTTATTGAAACTTAAATGAATATGTGAGTTGCTAAATTTTTTGTTTTTTGTTTTTTGTTTTTAAGATTTTTATTTATTTATGAGAGAGAAGGAGAGAGAGAGGCAGAGACACAGACAGAGGGAGAAGCAGGCTCCATGCAGGAAGCCCGACATGGGAGTCGATCCCAAGACTCCAGGATCACACCCTGAGCTGAAGGCGGTGCTTAACCACTGAGATACCCAGGCATCCCAGTTGCTAAGTTTTTGTTCCTCAGCACCAAATATACTTTTCCTACTGTGTTACTTGATGTCAGAATGTGGACTTTGCGAGCCACATTTCTGCTTTGCCAGCTGGCTCCCTATTAAGCTCAGCCAACTGCAGTGTGTGGGTGTGTCTGTTTGTAGTAGTGTGTGTATGCAGTGTTTGTGTACATGTGGTGTGAATATGTGGTGATGTGTATGTGGTGATGTATGTGGGTGTGGTGATGTGTGTATGTGGTGTGTGTATATGGTCGTGTTTTTATGTTTGGTAATACGTGTATGTATGTTGTATGTGAATGTGGTAGGTGTGTGTGGTGGTGGCAGTAATGTGTGAGTGTCAAAGGGTGTGGGTTTGTGTATTTGCATTGGGAGGTGATAGAGCGATAGAGTTAGGTGGAAGAAGAAGTAACTACTTGCTTTCAGCGTGCTTCCTGCTCCTGGGAGCATCAACCCAGGAATACTTTGGCACCTCAAGAAGCCAATTCCTTTCCACAACATACACTTGCACAACCATAAGGACACTTCCTATAACCGCTGGTCATCTTCAAAGATACCCAGGACCAGTTGCCTGGAGGCCTCTCTTTAGAAATCTGAGTTTATGCTCCATGTGGCCTCTTCACCAAACTTTTAAGTTTTGATACACCTATCTTTTCTCTTTGTGTACCCAGTCCTAGAGGTGGAAGCAGCTTCCTGTAGTTGATTTCCTTATTTTCTCTTTTTTGCATTTTTGTCAGGTAATTAACTTCATACCTAATGGATAATTCTTTGGGTTATTTTCTATTAAATGGCTAGTGTGACTGCTGTCTCCTGACACATACTTTTTCTGAGCCATTAAAAAGATGTTCCCACGATATCCAATTTTTGTTAAATATAATGTTTATTTTGACAATAAAGCACATAGAACAGTTTTATTCCCTTTTTAATTTTTGGTAAAATTCTTAATGTAAAGATTGTAGTTTGCATTCTTTGAATGTATAAATGAGCTGTGTTAAACCCATGACTGCATGAATCACATATGTGTCAGAAAGCCCCACACCCCAGGGCTAATTTTTATATTTGATAGCTTAGTAAATAAAATGAAAACAGTGGTCCTGGCAGCTTAAAAACTAAACCTAACCAGAGGCCTAGTTTCTTTAATAATTTGGTATCAGGGTATTTAAAAGCCCAACATTTAAAAGATTGTTAGAAAGATGGCTAGTTCTATAAAGAAAGAGGTAATTACGCCAAGAGTCAATGATTTTATTTTTCTCATGAAGATTTTTCTGGCAAGCCATGGTAATAGCATTGCTTTTATGAACAAGAAACAAAGTTATTTTCTTCCAGAGATTAGGTATAATGGGAAGGTATAATTGCCTGGGGTCAGGAGTTTTCAGGGATAACTGGAAACGCAGGCCAAGAGAGCCCAAAATAGGATGATATAAAGGCCAGAATTGTAAGCTAGAAAGGACCTGGATTTTGAGTTCAAAAATAAAGTAGGAGCCAAATTTGCTTAGGATTGCCTTAACAGTGGAGGGAAGAAGACAGTGGAGAAACACATTCAAAGCACTGGATAAAAAAATTACCAGTCAAAAATTCTGTACCCAGCAAAGTGTGATAGAACTTTGATCTGCCTAAAAAAAAAAAAAAACTAAAGAAAGCCCTTTATACTGATAGGAGTGACTCAGGATGGTAACCTGCATCTACAAAAAGAGACCAAGGGCACCAGAAGTAGTAAATATGTGGGTAACTACCAAAAAAAAAATAATAATAATATTCTTTCTTTTCTTCTTTTAATTACTTTAAGAGACATGAGATTATATAAAGCAGTAATTAGAACACTAAGTTGAAGTGCTCTATATGACAATAATAGTACAAAGAAGAAAGGAAAAAAGGTGTATTGGAGCAGAATTACCTTATTTTACCAGAATTAAGTCTTAACCTGACACTGATTATGACATATTATATATATTATGACATATATAATCTTTAACACAACCACTAAGAAAATAACCCCATAAGTATACTTTAAAAAGTTAGCAAAGGAATTTAAATGATATACTACATATTTGCCACAGAAGGCCATAAAGGCAGAACATATAGAGAAGAAATACGTGAAACATCTAGAAGGCGGATAGTGAAAAGCAGACATATTTCCAACAAAATCAATAGTTACATAACTGTGATTACACTCTAATCAAAAGGCAGAAATTGTCAGGCTGAATTTAAAAAGCACTATCCTATCATATGCTCTCTATAAGAGATACAATACATATTGCAAGACAAAAATAGTTGAAAATAAAAGGATATTAATATGGTTGAAGTGGCTACATTAAGACAAAATGAACTTTAAGAATTCTTACTAAAGACAAAGATATTCTATAGTAATAAGTCTATATATTATGAAAATAAAGCTATTTTTAATTTATAATAGCCTAACAAAAGAGCCTCAAATCAAAATAAATAAAAACTGACAAAACTCAAAGGACATATAAACAGCTACAATTAGAGAAGTCAATGCTCTAATTTCAGTAATGGATTGAACCAATAGACATAAAAATCAAATGGAAAAACAGAACAACATTATCAATCCATTTACTTATCTAATTTTTTAAAAGATTTTATTCATTTTTTCATGAGAGACACAGACAGAGAGGCAGGGACACAGGCAGAGAGAGAAGCAGGCTCCTTCTGGGGGAGTGTGATGCAGGACTCGATCCCAGGACCGCAGGATCACAACCTGAGCCAAAGGCAGACACTTAACTACTGAGCCATTCAGGTGTCCCACTATCAATCCATTTAACCTGGTATAGATTATAATAAGTTAAGATGCATATAAACATGCCTCTTCCACCCAATAGAGAAATACAGAGTCACTTCAAGTACACATGGAACATTTTCTAGGACAGATCATATGGCAAACCATAAACAATCAAAGTATGTCCTCTGACCTCAATTAAATACAATTACAAATCAATAGCACAAATGGGAAATTTCCAAATACTTGGAAATTGAATAACATGTTTCAAAACAACCTATGAGGGATCCCTGGGTGGCACAGTGGTTTGGCGCCTGCCTTGGGCCCAGGGCGCAATCCTGGAGACCCGGGATCAAATCCCACGTTGGGCTCCCGGTGCATGGAGCCTGCTTCTCCCTCTGCCTGTGTCTCTGCCTCTCTCTCTCTCTCTCTGTGTGTGTGTGACTATCATAAATTTAAAAAAAAAAAATAAAAAATAAAAAAAACAACCTATGAGACTAAGAAAGCTCAAGGCAAAGTAGAAAGCTTTTTAACCCAGAATGAAAAAAGCATACTTCAAAATGTATAGGATGAAGTCAAGACAATAAGAATTATATAGCTCTAAACACCAATATTTGAAAAGAAGTGTCAAATCAATCATGTAAATTTCTTCCTTAAGAGAACAAAGAGCAAATTAAACCCAAAACAAACAGAAGAAAAGCAGTAATGAGCAGGAAAATCAGGCTAAATGTACCTTGATACCAATACCAAAGATTTCTTAAGAATGGAGAAAAACAGGTTGGAGGAGGCCAGGTGGAGAAGAGTAGGAGCCCTGGTATTCTGGCCCCCTAATTTAGCTAGATAACTATCAAACCATCCTGAAAACCTATGAATTCAACTTGAGATACAAAGAAAGAATGGCTGGAACTCTACAAATAGAAAAATGACCACTTTTTGCAAGGTAGGAGTGCGGAGAAGAGAAAGGGAGGGGATATATGGGAAGATAAATGGTGGAGGGGAGAGAGCCTTTGTAGACCCACTGCAGGAAGGAGATTTGGCCCTGGAACTCAAAATAGGGAACTTTAGAAGCTCCTGTGAGAGACTTTCCTGCCTGAAAGGTGCTCAGTGGTAAAATGGGGCAAAACCGAAGGAGAGACAGTGAGGTCTCAGTATTCCCAGAGACACGGAAAGTACAGGGATGCCTGAGCCAGCAGAGTTCCCAAGCTTTGGAGTGAGGAATGGATTTGGGTCAGTGAGCCCAGGAGAAAGCTCAGCTTGTGCCATAAACCAGGAACCAGGACTGGATGGGGTTACTGCTCTCTGAGCTGGGTCCCTGCAAAGGACTGGAAGGCAGCAATACTCCACTTTTGCCTGAGAGAGCTGAGCGGGTGCAGATTCCACCAGGTGACCACTCTGTTCCAGGGCCTTGCAATGGACAGAAGCAGGGCAACCCTCCCCTTTCTCTGGGAAGGGCAGAGTGGATGCGTGCCAAGCCAGTCTCCCCACAGGGGCCCTGCAAATTGCACAAATCAGTGTCCCCTCACCTGCCCCCAGACAGGATCTGAGTGGGTGGGCACTGTAGGAGTGTGCAGTTTGGCACACACTGGGCTCTCTTGGCTCTGGGGCTGGAGATCTGTGTGCAGCCAATTTTTTTCCCCCTTTTCCCCTCAAAAGAGGAGCAGCCTCCAGGGAACAAACATGTCACACACTGAGTAAGCTGTTTGTAAGCAAACAGCTTACACTGAGCCCAGCCACCTGGCAAGGGGCGGGGCATCTCTGCCTACACACAGACACCTGAGAATCAGCGCAGCAGGCCTCTTCCCCAGAAGACCAGCTGGAAGAACAGGGGAAGAGCAAGGTTACTGACCAAACAGTACTGGAAAGCTCCAGGACTGAGGGAAAATAGTATCTAGAACTCGAGGTTATTTTTCCTATGATCCATTTATCTTTCAGGTTAAAATATTCCAATATTCTTTCTTTTCTCTCTGTATTAACTGTAATATTTTATCAATTCTTCATTTTTAAGTTTATTTTTCTTTCACATTTTACAGCTGCAGGTTATAGATATATTCTTCATTTTTTACTTCCTTTCACCATATTCAATTTTATTTTTGTATATATATGTTTTGTTTCTCTTTTAATTTTGGAATTTAATTATTTTTTAAAGATTTTATTTATTTATTCATGAGAGACACAGAGAGAGGGAGAGACATAGGCAGAGAGAGAAGCCAGCTCCATGCATGGACCCCGATGTGGGACTCCATCCTGGGACTCTGGGATCACGCCCTGAGCCAAAGGCAGACGCTCAAACACTGAGCCACCCAGGCATCCCTAATTTTAGAATTTAGTACCTTCTAACATACTGACCAAAATAGACTCAGAACCAAGGGGATCACTATTTTGGTCCACTCTGTGAGATTATATTCTCTCTTCCCCACTCATGTCCCCTCCCCTTTTTTTTTGTTGTTGTTTCCCTCTCTTTTTTTAACTTGCTTTTCCTTTTTCTTGGTCTTTTTTCTTCTATTTTTTGGCCCCTGGCCTCTTCATAATGGCCTAGTGTGTATTTTGCTTGGGTCATGGTTGATATTTTTGACTCTGCTCATTCATACAGCCATTTTGCACTGGACAAAATGACTAGAAGGAAGAATTCACCACAAAAGAAAGAACCAGAGGTAATACTCTACCACAGATCTAATGAAAAAGGATTTAAGTAAGATTCAGGATTATAATTATAAAGTTACTAATTGGACTTGAAAAAAAGCATAAAAGACTCTAGAGAATCTCTTAGTGCAGAAATGAGATCTAATCAGGCTGAAATTAAAAATACTCTGAGATGCAGTCTAAACTGGATGCTCTAACAGCTAGGGTAAATGAGGCAGAAGAGTGACATAGAAAACAAGTTGATGGAAAAGAAGGAAGCTGAGAAACAGAAAAACAACTAAGCGTCCACAAGGAGATGCTCCGACATATAATAGTGAAGCTTACAAACTTCAGTGATAAAGAGAAAATCCTGAAAGGAGCTCAGGACAAAAGATTCTTAACATATAGGAGGAGAAATATCAGATTAACAGCAGACTTCTCCACAGACACCTGTCATTCAGAATAGAAGGCGAGATAAAGAGCTTCCAAGATAGGCAGAAAATGAAAGAATATGTGATCACCAAACTGGCTCTGTAAGAAATATTAAGGGGGACCCTATGAAAGGAAGAGGAAGCCCAAAGAAACAGTCCACAGAAACAGGGACTGAATAGGTATTATGATGACACTAAATTCATATCTTTCAATAGTTACTCTGAACGTGAATGGGCTAAATGATCCCATCAAAAGACGCAGGGTATCGGACTGGATAAACAAGCAAGACCCATCTATATGCTGTCTACCAGAGACTCATTTTAGACCTAAGGACACTTCCAGACTGAAAGTGAAGGGGTGGAGAACCATTTACCATTCAAATGGTCCTCAAAAGAAAGCTGGGGTAGCAATCCTCATATCAGATAAATTAGAGTTTATACAACCCTCCCTCAAAAATTTAGGGAAATCACAAATACACAAGGTAACCTTACAGCTAAAGCAGCTGGAGAAAGAATAGCAAATAAAGCCTAAGCCAAGCTGGAGAAGAGAAATAATAAAGATTAGAGCATAACTCAACAAAATGAAGACCAGAAGAACAGCAGAACAGATCAATGAAACTAGGAGCTTGTTCTTTGAAAGAATTAATAAGGTAGATAAACCCCTAGAGCCAGACTTATTAAGAAAGAAAAGAGAAAAAATTCAAATTAATAAAATCATGAATGAAAGAGGAGCGATCACAACCAACACCAAGGAAATACAAGAATTTTAAGAAAATATTATGAGCAACTATATGCTAACAAATTAGGCAATCTGAAACAAATGCATGCATTCCTGGAAACCTATAAATTACCAAAACTGAAACAGGAAGAAAGAGAAAACCTGAACAGACCAATAACTAGAAAGTAAATTGAAGGAGTCAGCAAAAACCTCCCAGAAACAAGAGTCCGGGGCCAGATGGCTTCCCGGGAGAATTCCACCACACATTTAAAAAAGAAATAAAACCTATACTACTGAAGCTGTTTGAAAAGATAGAAATGGAAAAAAAACCTTCCAAACTTGTTCTCTGAGGCCAGCATATCTTGATCTCATAACCAGACAAAGACCCTATCCAAAAGGGCAGTTACAGGCCAATATCCCTGATGAATACGGATGTCAAAATACTCACCAAGATACTAGCCAATAGGATCTAACAGCACATTAAAAGGATTATTCACCATAACCAAGTGGGATTTATCCCTGAGATGCAAGGGTGGTTCAGCACTCGGAAATCAATCAACATGATAGATCTCATTAATAAAAGAAAAGACAAGAACCGTATGATCCTCCCAATTGATACAGAAAAAAGTATTTGACAAAATATAGCATCCTTTCCTGATTAAAACTCTTCAGAGTGTAGGGATAGACGGAACATGCCTCAATATCATAAAAGCCATCAATGGAAGGCCCACAGAGAATATCATTCTCAATGGGAAAACACTGAGGGCTTTTCCCCTAAGGTCAGTGGACAGGGATGTCCACTCTCACCACTGTTATTCAACATAGTACTAGAAGTCCCAGCCTCAGCAATCAGACAGTAAAAAAGAATTAAAAAGTATTCAAATTGGCGAAGAAGTCAAACTCTCACTCTTGGCAGATGACATTATACTGAATAGGAGAACCCAAAAGATTTCACTCCAAAATTGCTAGAACTCATACAGCAATTCAGGTGTTAGCAAGTATATATAAAAAAAAAAATCTGGAATGCTCTTAGATCGCTGGTGGGAATGTAAAATGACGCATTTTTGGAAAACATTGCGGCAATGACTTCAAAAGTTAAACACAACTATTGCTATAGGTAATTTACAATTATCTAGCAATTTTGCCCCAAGATACCCATCCAAGAAATTGAAACCTTAGATCCATACAAAGACTTGTACATGAATATGCATAGCAATCTTATCCACAGTCGCCAAAGACTGGAAATAATCCAAATGTCCAGTGGCTAGTGAATGGATAAACAAAGATACAGTGTATTTTCATCAAGACAAGGATCCCTATGTTGCCTTTTGATAACCACACTCCACTCCTTTGCTACTGAATCTCCTGCCCCTCTCCTTCCCCCATCTCCTGTCTGCTCCCCAACCACCACTGATGTGTCCTCCCTCCGCTTTTATAATCTGATGATTTCAAAAGTGTTATACAATGGAATCATATACATAGTACACAACCTCTTGGGATGGGCCTTTTTTCAATAAGTGTAATTCCCCGATGATGAATTCAAGTTTTTACATACCTCTCAATAAGCCATTCTTTTTATTTCTGAGTGGTATTCCACGGTATAAACGTATCAGTTTGTTTAACCACTCACTTAATGAAGAATATTTGGTTATTTCCTAGTTTGGGGCTATGATGAATAAAGCTATTTAGAAATTCATTTATAAGTTTTTATATGAGAAGTTTTTATTTCTCTGAGATAAATGCACAAGAGCATAACTGCTGGACTGGATGGTAGTTGCATATTCGGTTCTTAAAGAAACTGCCAAACTTTTTCAGAGTGACTAAGAATTACCTTTCAAAAAGTAGTTCTGTGTATTGTTAACACTGACCACATAACAGAAAGAAAAGGAAGATACATTTTTATTCAAGCTTAGGTCTTTTACAGGAATAGGAAACTAGAATTCTATGCAGACCCTCTTCTCATAGCTTAACTAACAAGAAAAGGTGACAGTGCAATATTATGAAGTGTCTTTGAAAGAAAAGCAATTTATTAATAAATGCAAATGAAGATTTCATAAGTATTTTGAACATTGACCTAGGAGCCCAGTATCAGTAGCACTTGATATATTGATATAATATTTAACATGGAGCATATTCGGAATGTTTAACTTCGCATTTTTAAATTAAAATGTGGCAAACATAGTCTGCATGTTCCCAATATGTAAACCTGTTTATCTTGGTTTACTTTTATTACAGAACAAGCTCTCAGAAATACAGATGCACCTTCTCTTCCCAAAACAAGATAAACTTTATCATTTGAGGTTGAAAAATAAAAGTTTCAGAAGGTTTCTGAATAATGTAGAAGGTTCTAGACCCTGAGACAACACGTTCTCCTTATGAAATCATTATTGCACAGCAAGTAATTTTGGCCCAGTCTATTCTTTTGAAATATGAAATCTAAAGGAGTTATATGCAGAAGATGTTTATGTTCTACATGCACTAGGCCATTCCCAACCTTGAGGCTTTTCAGTGAAGTATTTATCTCTTCTAAAGCATTTGTTAAAAGTCATCATGGGAATCAACCTTCATGAAGACTATTCAGTATTTTCTTCTTTCTCTATTTACCAGCTGCATAGCTTCTCACTCATTCCAGTTTACATTTTCTGCTATTCTCTACACAACTCTATTCAACTACATCTAAATATCTGAGTGTAGGGAGATCACAGTTTCCAAGACATTTAGTGTAGGATGGGAGGTTTGCAGGATCCTTTTATAGATCCCATCCATAGTGACATTTCCACCATCAATCTTTCCAGGTTGGAACTGCTACTATGTTTTTTCTTTATTCCTATCACTCTCATTCCATAGCAACATTAATTTCCCCCTTTAACATTTGTATTAATACACTGTTTTCACCTTGACAGTAAAGGTTTTATTTACATTATTTTTCTCTAGTTAGCCCACTAGTACTCCTTCCTTTTCCATAATCACCCCCTTCATGGTGAATTTTTATTTCTCATTGATGTGTTGTAATTGTAGCTTAATTGAGGGAGTTAGAACTTTTCCTTATATTTAACAAGTACAGTACATACTTACTGAGTGGCCACTATTTCCACTATGATCTCTCTGCAAGTCTGTGGTGAGAAAGATGGGTACAGTTCTTGCTCTGATGGCATTTACAGTCTAATGGTGGAGACAGACAGTAAGCAGATCATCACCTAAGTAAGTAATTCCATTGTTAGCAACCATAAAGAAAAAAAGTACTAGGAATATATACATAAGGGGTCTTATGGTGATATGGCAGGACTTAGAGACTAGAACAAATGGTGTTCATCCTGAGATCTGAAAATGAGTGGAGTGAGAATGGGACATGATGAATATCACTCAAGTGGCAAAAAAAAAAACACGTTGGCATAGGTAAGAATGCACTGAAAAATCACTGTGCTGTAACTCGGAGTCAAGAGGCAAAAGCTGGGGAGGAGAACAGGAGCCAGGTCATTCAAATTTGCATTTGAAAAAATTTTAAGCAGGGGAATGTCATGATCCACCCCCCCACACACACATCATGAGCAGATGTGCAGTTTAAAAGGATCCCTCTTAGAAAATGAAATAAAGTACCCATTCTAGCTTAGGGTGGAGAATATAAGTAGATGAAGGGAGGCCAGTTAGGAGCTTTTGCAGATGCTCAGGAGAGAAATGACGGATTTCTTGGATCCATGTGCTGGCGCCAAAGAAGAATAATACCTTAGAGGTAAAGCTAGTAAGATGTAGTTTTTAAAGATTTATTTATTTATTCGTGAGAGACACAGAGAGAAGGCAGGGAGATAGGCAGAGGGAGAGGCAGGCAGAGATAGGCAGAGCCCGATGCAGGGTTCGATCCCAGGACCCTGGGATTATGACCTGAGCCGAAGACAGACACTCAACCACTCAGCCGCCCAGGTGTCCACAGTAAGATGTGGTTTTTAGCCAGAGCAACTGACTGGCTTGGGTAGATTTCGGGCATATGGCTTCAGTTTGGGACATACTGAGGATGGGCTAGAAAATGAATTCCACAAAGACAGGGTTTTTGCTTATTTTGTTCACTACTGCAGACCGATGCCTCAAGAGATATACAAATGGAGATGTTGAATAGGCAGATTAATTATATAGATTTGTAGCTCAGAAGAGAGGTTTGGGTTGGAATTTAAAATGTGGGAGTCAACAGAAGAGATGCTCTCAGGAAAATGCCAAACTCTACTGGAGAAGGCGGGAGGGTGGAAAAGGAAGATCAAGGCCTGGCGTCCCGCTGACTTGCTTGCCAAAGCACTTCGTGATCATTCTCATCACGTTGAGATGAATGAGATCCTGTGTAGTCCACGCTCAAAAGGGGTCCTGACAGTGTTTAGGTCCCAGGGTCTCCCACGTGCATTCCGCTTGGCCATGTCCTACCGGAATCCTCAACCCTTTGTCCTGTGTCCTGTGTCCCTTATTCCTCTCTCCCCACTCCTTTCAGAAGTGGGAAGGAAGAAATTAGGAAAATGGTTAAAGTCTAAAGTGCAACCTGGCTGTATTGCCGAGTTGTCATGGAAGACGGAGATTTAATGCTTTACTCATCCTGTCAGGTCCCATTAGGCCAATAGGATATACTTTTAGCCAGAAAGGTACGTCTAGGTCCTTTATTAAGTCAGCTGTTTTCTCCACCTGTCTTCATGACAAAGTCTTCCTTCTTCTGCTTCTTGAAGAAATCCACTCTCCTATTTCTCCCTCTTCTTAATGCATCCAGAGCAGAAAGAAGTTTGGCCATCTCCCACATACACTTGACATATTAGTTAACTTAATTTATTGTGGGGGAAGAAAACACTGCCTTTAGACATTTTGTATTATTCTTTTTACATGAACATGGGCGTCCTCAGCATCCTTGTACTGATCAAATGAGTTTGAATGTATACATTTTACATGTAATTTGTCCTTAATAAAAATTCTTAAAAATTGTATCTTCTCATAGCATGACCATTTTTAAAGATGCAAAACTTCTAAAAACCAAACTGGTCAAACCAGTTTAGAACCAGTTTCATTTTTAGAATTACTTTTTTTTTTTTTTTTTTTTTTAAGAGACAGAGAGAGCACATGAGGAGGGGCAGAGGGAGAGAGAATATCTTAAGCAGGCTCCACACATAGAGCAGAGCCTGATGCAGGGCTTGATCTCATGACCTTGATCCTGAACCAAAATCAAGAGTTGGACACCCCAAGAATTATTTATCTTATCTTCTATGACAATTAATTTAAAATGTAATGTGCTTATTATATCCATGTCTCAATGTTATTTTCTAGGACAATGTGCTTGTTAGAATGAAAACTGTCTTAGGTAGTCAATATAAATTGTCACCAAAAGTGGAAAAATCAGAAGTCACTGAGAGTTACAGTAAAGAAAAAGAGAAACCCCATAGAACCTTTTGCTGTGTCTATAATGGCTAAACATTTCTTTCCTAATCATGAAAAATTATTTCTTTTCCAAAGATAGAGATTACAGCTACACTCTGCTTGAGACCCTCTTATCAGTACATGACTGCCTAAAAATCTCTAGTAAATAAAGGTCATTGAATAAATGTGATTATTAGCATAACTGATTTTATATCATTAGTTGAACAGATTTTAAATTTTCCCAAATAGTATTTTTTTTTAAAGATTTTATTCATTTATTCATGAGAGACACAGAGAGAGAGGCAGAGACACAGGCAGAGGGAGAAGCAGGCTCCCTGCAGGGAGCCCGATGTGGGACTCGATCCCAGAACCCGGGGATCATGCCCTGAGCCGAAGGCAGATGCTCAAACGCTGAGGACCCCAGGCATCCCTCCCAAATATTATTAACACACTTATTACATGATCTTAGCAAAAAATACTGTTGGTCTAATGAATGCATTGTTAGCCCAGTGAAATGCAAACAGGCTACCCTATACAATGGGAATAATGATGCTTGCCTCATAAGACTGCTGTGAGAATTAAATAAATTAATGTTTGGGAAGGATTCAGAACAGCCTCTGACACAAAGCAAGCCAGAGGAGCGTTGGCTGCTGCCGCTGCTGTGACCACTTGCAAATGTGGTTCACGTTTAGCTGCATTTGAGATCCTGCGGGGTGGGGATGACAGCAATGTGGGAAGTACAAGTATTATTTTACAATAGGTTACATTGGCTACTAAGCAGAAATTCTGTATATACAAATTATTTTTAAGGGACTAGAAGAGCCACTATTCAAAAAATTTGTTTAAGCATAGAATTGCTTTGTCAGGAATGCCGAGTATGCCCTTCAAGTCAGTTTCCCTTCTGTCACTACATTCCTCCACAACTCTTTTCTTTTGCTTCTGTGACAGCCTGCTTGAGAACAGTTTAAGTGTGGGTTAGAAGGGAGTATGTTCCAAGACCAGAGATGGCAAACACCCTTGCTAATACATCTTTTTCCTTTTTAAAAAAAAAAAATATTTATTTATTCATGAGAGAGGCAGCGATATAGGCAGAGGGAGAAGCAGACTCCTCATGGGCAGCTTGATGTGGGACTTGATCCTTAGACCCCCAGGATCATGACCTGAGCCAAAGGCAGACGCTCAACCACTGAGCCACCCAGGTGCCCCTGCTAATACATCTTTCAAGTCTGAAAATTTCTTATTTACTTTTTCCATTATCAGTCATTCTTACCTTTCCTAACATGGTCGTACACTAGATCTCAGTCTCCTTTCCCACCCCTGATGATTATTCTCTACTTCCACTCCAAGTTTGTCCTCCTGACCCTCAGCCAGGGTTTTTCTAGGCCTCTCTCAATGCTTCCTGGACTATCAGGTCAGGGTGACCACTGGACTTTACCTCTGAACTATTCTATCCCTTGATTCCATACTCTTTATTCAGACCCTGTGGCAGTTTCTCTGGTCCTACCCTCCTGTCTCTACAGTTCCATCTGTTGCTGCCTTCACCCTTGCATGAAAGACAGTTGAGGAAATTGCCATGGACCCACAGATTTCTGTATCTTTGATGAGGTAGAAGTCCTCTTGAACTTTCCTCTTGCTTCCTGTCCTGGATTTCCTCCTCCTGCCCACCCCGAGCATTTTGCATAAAAAAAAATAATAATCCAAGGAATAATGGGCATACTAGTGGGCAGTAATTAATTATTACCGATTTCAAAGCAGTTTTCTCTCTCCCCATGAAATATAATCTTCAGTGAAGAGCTGAGTTATTTTCTTTCTGGGCTCCCATGATAAAGAGGGACCCAACCCTAGCTGGAGTGAATTGACTTTTTCCAAACAGATCAAAAGAAAGGCCTCACATTGTGGCTCAATTCCCCAACGTGCACATTAGTGCAAACACCTGGAAGCCCAGCACACTGGCCAGTTTTCTGCCTCCTTGCAGTCACAAACTAAAACAAGTTAGATTCACAGGCCCACTTCCAATAAGAGCTTTAGTCACTCCCATGGGATGATCCAAACTTAAGGATTATTGATGTGAATCCACACAGACCTATGGCTGTTGAGCTAAATCTCAAGAAGTAGAGGTCTTTTCCTCTCTTTTATTGTTCTTCAGCTGCAAAATTTCTAGGGCTTATTCAAGGGGAGAGAACCTACCAGTGATTTTTTTCAAGTGAGCCAACCATTGGAACATTCAGCAATAAAAAGAAATGAATTACTGATACATGCACCAACATGGATGAAGCTTGATAAAATTATGCAGAATGGAAGCCAGACAAAATAAGAGCATATACTGTATGATTCCACTTACATAAAATTCTAGAAAATGCAAACTAATCTATGGCACATAAAGTAGTCACACTAAGTTGTAGAGAGGTCACAAAAAGGAAAAAGAAGAAAGGATCACAAAGTGGCACAAGGAAACTTTTGAAGGTGCTTATTGTTTTGACCTCGGTGCTGGTTTCATAGGGGTGCATATGTGCCAAAACTTACCAAATTATCCAGTTTAAATATGTACTATTTATTGTAGGTTAATTATATCGCAATAAGGCTATTTAAAAAGTGTATGTCCATCTCCAACTATTAATATGGTATTAGGATATTACTAAATTTCCTAATATTAAACCAACATTCCTAGAATAAATCTCATGTGGTCATGATATATTAGCCTTTTAGTGTGGTATTGGATTCCATTTGCTAATATTTAATTTTTGCATTTTTTCATTCATTTTTAAAAATAGCTTTTTTATAGTCAACATTAGATAATTCCTTTTTCTGAATTCCTTATGATCTAGACCTATTGTTTGTCATGTTTGCTGGCTTTCACTCATTAGAGTTGTTTTCTTATGTCTGGCAATTTTTCACTGGGAATTTTTATTTGCTTTAATCAAATATATTGGAATCCTGAAGGCCTCAAGTAAGAGATGCTTTCTCTAGGATTATTATTTGCTTATGTCAGGGACCAGGGAATACTTTCAATCCAGGACTACCTTATTTTCCAGTTTGGGATTTTCCTGCTTGTGGGTAGTATAAATTCAATGCAGAATAACATTAAAACCCCAAAGTCACAAATGGATAAGGTTAAAAACACTCAGATGAGATGATAATGTTGTTTTCAGCCCAGTGCTACAACCCAGGCAGATTTCCACTTAGCTGCTCTCTGTTGAGTGTCGGATATTTCTCTAACACACAATTTTGTGGAGATCACATAGCCCTTTCAATAGGTTATGACTTTATATATACATTTCAAGTTCTATTTCCTTCATTTTCACGGCCACAGGTCTTACCCTTTCATTTCCTTAACAATTATAAAACCCGGTACTCCAGATTCCCACCATCAGTCTTTGTTCCAGGATAGTCGGGCTTCTGTGTTCACTTGCCACCCTGATTTCAACTCACAGTTTTTTCTTTTAGTTCTTGGGACTCTTCCTTGCAAACTCAGCCATTTTTAAAAGTATATTTGTCATTTAGGACTTATGTGTATTTCGGCAAAATGGTTTATCAGAATAGCTGACCAATATTAATGCTAGAAATGGATCCCCACTCTTTCTTTAGTATGAAACCTTTCTCTTCACTAAAGTGGACCTCTGTGTAACATTTGATCTGGTCAGAAAACAATCAGTAGATGAACACAAGTCTCATCCACATTTCTTAAGGCTATGCCATTGGGCTTTTTAAGATCCTAAAGACCTTTAGATTTTGGTGAATGCTTTTTCCAGAATTTTCTGGACTGTTGGTTGTGGCCAGTAGGGATGGAAGACACAAATATCAAATGCTGATGGTACTCTAGCATGTTACCAAGAACGAAAGCTGTGACTTTTTCAGTTCTGATTCCCCGCTCTTGCTCAGGTACTGGTCATTAGGATTTGCACACTTTATTAACTGCTCATTCACTGGATCATGACTGGTGACCATAATCACTCACCACTCAAACAATGAACTCTATCTCAGAGGACCACTGAAGTCCAGATGGCTTTTTTAGAAATACAACACAATCTTTTCTTTAGCATCATTGTGAGTTCAATGAAATCTGAAATATTCCTAAGAGGTTGAAGTGGATTAATCAAGTCAAGCTCTATAGTTCTCATCAACCTGCCACAAGGGGTGCAGATCATGTGTGAGAAGCAGCCCTTCTAGTTCACAGGTCAATGCCACAGAGAAGGTGAAGACCAGCCTTGGTGCTTGGCCTGGTGCAATTACTAAGGACCACTCTTAAGAGCCACACCTGTTCTTCATTACCAAGTCTTGCATTTTTTAAAAAAAGATCTTATTTACTTACTTGAGAGAAAGAGCACAAGTTGGGGAAGGGGAAGAAGAAGCAGACTCCCTGCTGATCTTAAAGCCCCACTCAATTCAGAGCTCATCCAGGATCATGACCTGAGCTGAAGTCAGACACTTAACCAACTGAACCATCCAGGTGCCCCTAACATCTTAAATTTTTTAAAGCCACTCCCAACTACCTTGTGTGTGTATATTTCTAGGCTAGATCTAACCAAAGACAGAATATTCCCATCTGAAAAAGGGGAACAAAGCCAAGGGGAGAGGGCACAGTGTTCATTCAGTGCCTATGGCCTGACCCTGTGGTTGCCCAGTCTCTCCTCCTCATGGCTGACCTCTTCATAGTGGTACTCAAATTGTTGTATGCATTAAGATCACAGGGGAACTTGCTAAAAATGTTTTTTAAAGGTCCTGGTTTTATGTTAAAACTAGTGAGAAACTGAGGGTGGGGGGTCTAGAGTGTTTATAAGTTTCTCAGGTGACACACAGCTGGTCCCAGCACCTCACACTGAGCGACTCTTGGGCCTGGATTCTGGATACTGGAATTACTCTTGGCCCTCAGATATTTGCTCACTTTGTTTGCCTCCTATGTCTACACATGTCTGTTTGATCTGATCCGTTTGATCCTGCCTTCCATTTCCCCTCTAGCTTTTATCTAACTGGGCTATAGGTCCTTGCTTCAGCTGCCCACTTCTGAGCCTGCCCTGTCCATGCAGCCTGGCACTGCCCCCACAGCTGATCTCATCTGGGCTGGCTGAGGAGTCCAGCTCCTGATGCAAAACCTGTGTGTGATTTTTCAGGCCTGACCACAGGCAATTACAAGGTCTTTACCTGGCAGGCCTCATGGGGAAACACTGCCCTCTGCAAACTCAATTTGGTGCACAGCCAATAGGTTAATGTTTCCGAAGGGAGCTTCAGTCAAGGACTCAAGCTCGTCTGGTCAGCCAGGCTCTCATGTATATTAGCAATTCCAGCTCAGGCAACCTTCAGCCAAAGGGACTCTTTGGAGGCCTCCTCATTGGGGGAGGACCTTGAAGACACTTTTTCCCCCTCTCAGACCAAGTACCCCATGCTCCACCCCTAGCTCTTATTTCTACCACTTCTTCCCCCATAATAGGCATGTTGTTCCATGTGGCAAAATGGAACTGGGGGCAGCCTTCACCTCCTCTGGTTTTAGCCTCTTATAGTATGGCCATAAGTGATTGAAGGCTTCAGTTGCTTCCATCTTGTCCTGATGTTTTACTGGCTACACCAAAACCTAACAGCTCAGCTCCCTCTTCGGGTTAGCCGAGCTCCTGGTAGCTGGGATCCTAAGCCAAAAAACTTACTTTCAGAAACTGGGAGATAATATAATTAATTTGGGGTAGGTCAGTTTTTAAGCTACTACTTTGATGCACAGCGTTAAGATAGCTAATACTGTATCATCTTTCTCACTTACCTTCTTGTCTACATCTGCACTTTAAACCATTTCAAAGTGTTTCTCACATCTATTATCCCACTTCTTCATAAATACAATAGCTAACATTTATAGAAAATCTAACTTTGTGCCACTGTATTAAGAATAGGCAATCTGGGGATCCCTGGGTGGCGCAGAGGTTTAGCACCTGCCTTTGGCCCAGGGCGTGATCCTGGAGACCCGGGGTCGAATCCCACGTCGGGCTCCCGGTGCATGGAGCCTGTTTCTCCCTCTGCCTGTGTCTCTGCCTCTCTCTCTCTCTCTCTCTCTCTCTCTCTCTGTGACTATCATAAAAAAAAAAGAGAGAGAATAGGCAATCTGAGTAAAGTGCCACAACTCTCTGAGATGGGTCCTTTGACCATCTCTGCTTTATAAATGAGGAGACTGAGGCACTAGGTGCTAAATAACTTGCCCCAACTTATATCTATAGAAGTGGAGTCAGCATTTGAACCCTAGCTCTTTACTACTACAAGCAACTAGAACCCAGAGAAATGATGCTATTTAGGTAAGGCCGCATAGCAGGCTAGTCCCGGAGGCAAAACCAGGATTCCAGTCCCGATTCCTCTCCACAAGTCTGGAATAACTGCTAGGGACCATGAGCATACTCGGAAACCATCCTCAGCTAGGCAGAGAGACCTGCTAAGAGGTTTGGTGGCAAGAAGCCTCCTTAGGTGGCCAAGTCTTCTGCACCTCTATGTCTTCATCTATACCCTGGGGGGCAATAATCTGACTGGTGACCTGGATCAAGTCTTCTCACATCTCTACTACACCAGACAAAACTCCCTTCAGCATGACAGGGAAGATAGTAAGGAATGAAGTACGCAAAATAAAGATACAGTTGGGATTGTTCTAAGCACACGGTCTTCAAGAGAAGATGTACCCCACGGGGGGACCATAAACTGCAGAGGAAAGGAGGATTTGAGAGGGACGGTTTTCTGGAATTAAAAGTCATCAATTTTAGACTTATGAAATTGGAATTCATGATAATTCTGAGGGGCACTGAGCTAAAGCTATGTGTCCCAGTAGAACAAGGAACTGTATTCATGTAAATACAAGATACCATTAAAGAGGGAAGGATGCTTCAACTATTTGAGATAACAAAAATTAAAAATTCTTAAATTCTTTGCAGGACTTGAAACGCTCTCTGTGGAATAAATCTGACAAGGTTTTAAAGGGGAGTTTGAAGAAAATCAGATTCCTAGGCTCTATTCTCAGATGCCGACTTCATAGACAGCCTAAGGGCCAGGGAAGCTGCTCTGAAAGCACCACCGGGTGATTCTGATGCAACTGATTCATGCAGTCTTTTGGGGATCTCTTCTAATTACACAACCCATGTATCTTATCCACTTATTACCTATTATTTATTAACAGAGACTTTAAGGACTCCCAGTCCCATAATAATTAAAATTTAGAAACGCTTTGAGAAATGCTTTGTGAAATTCATAACAACTGGTTGTTCTCACTGGAACTTTATTGATTTATCACCATTGTAATTATACCAGATTAGTAAAATATCATTTGGAACTTGTATTCCCCCATTCTGCACAGACCTTACAATGAACACACAATTCCTGGAACTTGAAGACTCAGCCCCACTCCAGGCTCTCAAAACAGCACCTAATCAGTAGAATTTAAGAAATGAAATGACTACACTACCTTATGTCTGGACGTCCTGGAAATGGTCCTTGTACCAGTCCCATGCCTTGAGTCCCAAATCCAATAGCCAAAGCCATACATTCTTGTCCTGGCACACGGGTCTTTCTGATTCCTTTTTCATTTTATCAGTGATATCTCTCGTGTGTGTTCCAATCCCAAGGGCCGGAACTCAACTCTTTCGAGCTTTCTGGCTTGACCTCTGACCTTTACTGCTACAAGTTTCCCTGTCTTGACTGAGTACCTTTTACCATCAATCAAGGTAACTTCCCGAATCACCTGCCTCACTCTGCTGGGTCCAACAATTCTCTATGGCCCTCCCCCAACCCAGTTCAAGTTCTGATAGAGATTGTATTTTTTACACTCTTGGATATCCCCAAACGTACAGGTTTTCTGACATGGTATCTTTGGCATATTTAAGAGATATTAAATCTCTTTGGTTGTAATCACTTAAAAAAAACAAACACTTCTGAACCAATTTAAGAAATAAAATGAGCTCCTAAAATCAAAACCCTCACATTTTTAACAGAATCTTAATATTCTGTCTTTAGGGGAAAGCCCTTTTATTTTATTCAAATTCATGAATAATGGATGACATTTAAGATGTCTCATTATGCTTGCAACATACAAATATACAGTTTCTTAAAATGGCCTCCTGTCAAATACATATGATTTCTATTTGTCTGCTGTTAATGTAATTGACTAAACACTAGATTCTACTGATTATGCTTTCCCTTGTAAACCACTTACTTTATAGGCATAAGCAGCTGTGTTTATGCTTCTGTGATTTTCGGGTTTCATTATGAAGTTTCAGCATGAGATTCAAGAGCCATAGGCAGTATAAGCACCCAGGCACCAGCTGGCAACCGTTACCAATAAAAGGAATATTCCATCAACACTTGTATATGCTGTGTAGAAGGATACACAGATGCATATGCAAAACCACTGCAACCATATTAACTGTGAGATGTGGACAGGAAGACAACACCGTTAACTTTTCAGGCAATAATTGATCAATAGTCAAAAACCTGACTTTAAACAAGAGCATAAGCACTTCCTCTCCTTCCCTTCCCTCGACTGAGGACTAAAGAGTTTTGTTTTTTAACTTGGGAGTTTGGGAGCATTTGGAAAGGGTGGGGTAAGAGAGGCAGGCAGACAGAGGAGAGAGAGAAAGGCTGACAGAGAAGGAAGCCATCAAGAGTTGGAGGAGGAAATCTATGCCAAGAAATAAGAAAAGGAGGAGCAAGGGGAGGGAGGACTAAGGGACAGAAGACAAAGAGGCCCAGTAGCCAGTAGGTGTTTGTTATCCAAGCCTCTACGACACTTTATTACAATTATCTATTTCTACAGCCTCATATAGAAGAATCCTGGAAAAAGGGCTGGTTCTGCCGTCTATCAGCGTGACCTACACCAATTCCACGACCTCTTCAGGCTGCGGTCTCCCCATCTGTAAATAATAGTGGGTGGCGCTTAGCCCAGTTTTGATGAGGATCAAATAAGACCACAAGGCGGTACTGGTAGCAAAGCTCTGTGGTTAAGAAGTCAGGCTTCGTGATCGGGCTGCTTGTTTGGGTTCCCAGCCTCTAGCTGGACGGCCTGAAGCAAGTCCCTACCTGCCTGTGCTTAGGCTCTTACTATTAAAACAGAGCTAATAGGGCAGCCCGAGTGGCTCAGCGTTTAGCGCTGCCTTCAGCCCAGGGTGTGGTCCTGGAGATCTGGGATCGAGTCCCACGTCAGGCTCCCTACATGGAGCCTGCTTTTCCCTCTGCCTGTGTCTCTGCCTCTGTGTGTGTGTGTGTGTGTGTGTGTGTGTGTGTGTCTCATGAATAAATAAATTAAATTAAAAAAAAAAACAGGGATAATAAAAACAATGCCTACGTGAGTGTTATTGTTCTGAAAGCTGACTGGAAAATACAGGTAAAACACAGCCAACAGGTGGAACAGTGCCTGGCATTTGGTTAGTGCTCGATAAATGATGACTCCCGGGGATAAGAGTAGATGCACAAAACATGGTATTGATGAGGACATCTCCCTTACAGAAGAGTAGACACCATTTTGTCCCTCTCTCTCTCTCTCTCTCTCTCTTTTTTTTTTTTTTTTAGCCCCACTACCTTTGCTGGCGTATTGCAAGCACTTACTAAAAGTGTATAATGTGATCAGAAATGACAGAAAGCTTTTCTTTTCACCTTTGTTTTGCACACTTCCCCTTTGGCTTGTGTAGTATGGAGTAGGTAGTAATCCAGACTTTCAACTGTTCTTTTACTTTGAAAAGTGTTTAAGTGTACAAGAAATATATGAGTATCTTCTTTTGTTAGCTAATAAGACCAAAACCCACTTCCACATTCAAACTCTATCCCAGGTTCTTCCTCAAACTCAAACATTTTATTGATCTTGATGAGTATTTTTTCGTATCTTGTATTTGGCATACATCTATGAATTTACATCTATGGACCTGTGTCGTTCAAGGTTCCACCAGAGAAACACAACCTTTCAATGTCTATGGGGTAAGCAGTGATAGCCTCTCTTTCATTTCTGGCATTAATAATTTGTGTCTTCTCTTTTTTTCCTTGTCAGCTAAATAGAGTTTTATCAATTTTATTGATCTTTTCCAAGAACCAGCTTTGGTTTTATTGATTTTTTTCTATTAATTTTTTGTTTTCAATATCATTGATTTATGCTGCAATGTTTATTGTTTCTTCTGGTTGCTTTAGGTTTATATTACTTTTCTTCCTCTAGTTTCCTGAGGTGGAAGCTTAAATTGTTGATTATTGATCTTTCTTGTCTGCAATTCATTCAGTGCTATAAAATTCACCCTAATTATTGCTTTCACGGCATCCCACAAATTTTGATAGGTTGTAATTTCATTTTTATTCTAAGTATTTTTAAAATTTCTCTCGAGCCTTCTTTTAGCCATGGTTAGAAGTCTGTTGTTTAATCTCCAAATATTTTGGGATTTTCCAGTTCTTTCTGAATATTTAATTTCTACTTTTAATTTCATTGTAGTCTAAGAGCTTACTTTGTTTGATTTTCTTCTTTCAAATTTGTTGAGGTGTGTTTTATTTGGCTCGCCAAAATACTGTCGATCTGGGTAAATGTTCCATGTGACCTTGAAAAGGATGTTTGTTTGTTCTGCTGTTTGTTGTTGGATGAAGTATCCTATGTATGTCCACTAGATATACTGATTGATGGACTGTTTAATTACATTCTTACCGATTTTCTGCCTGCTGGAACCGTCAACTACTAATATAGGGGTGTTGACGTTTCCAACTATAATAGATTTGTCTATTTCTCCCTGCAGTTCTATCAATTTTTGCCTCAGATTTTGATGTTCTGTTATTAGGCAAGTAGACAGTAAGGATTGTTATGTGTTCTTAAAGAATTGACCCCTTTTGATCATTATGTAATGATGCTCTTTATCCCTGATAATTGCCTTTGCTCTGAAGTCCGCTTTGTCTGAGATTCATATGACCACTGTAGCTTTCTTCTGATGGATGTTAACTGTGGTATCTCTTTCTCCATTGCTTTACTTTAAATTATCTTTTTATTTAAAGTGGTTTCTTGTAGACAATATATAGTCAGTCTTGTTTCTGTATCCCACTCTGACAGTTTCTGCCTTTTAATTGATGTACTCAGACCATTCACATATAAAGGGATTACTGATAAATATTGATCATTTTTGTAACTGTTTTCTATTCATTGCACTTATTGTTGCTGCTGTTGTTCTTATTCTTTCTCTTCTTTCTTTTCTTCTTCTTCCTCCTCCTCCTGCCCTTTCTTCTTCCTCTTCTTTCTTTTCTGCCTTCTCTGGTCTCTGCTTTTAACTGTGCATGTTATACGATTACCCTTTCTCTTCTCTTTTAGCCTATCAGTAAGACTTCTTAATTTTTTTAGTGGTTACCCTAGAGTTTACAATATTCATTTTCTTTTTTTTTTCTTTCTTTTTTTTTTTTCAATAAACATTTTCAACTAATCCAATCCAAGGTCCACTTTCAAATAATAGCATATGGCTTCATGGATAGTGTGGGTACTTTATAACAGAGTATTCCTAATCCCTCCTGTCTAATATTACTGCCATTTGCTTCACTTATTCATATGCTATAATCATCAAATATATTGTTGCTACTATTATTTTGAACAAACTGTTCTGTTAGATGAGTTAAGAAAAATAAAAAAGATTTTATTTCACCTTCATTTATTCCTTCCCTAGCATTCTCCTTTTCTTTATGTAGGCCTAATGTTTTGTCCTTATTATTTTCCTTCTTTCTGAGGAACTTCTTTTTACCATTTGCAAGGCAAGTTCACAGGCAACAAATTTCCTCAATTTCTCTTTGTCCAAGAAAGTCTTTATTCCTCTTTCACATTTGAAAGATGATTACATTAGATACAGACTTTAAGGTTGTTGGTTTTCAGTTTTATTAGGATAGCTCTAGAATAGACTTTTTCTAAAAGCATGAGTCTTGCTCTTAAGACATGGCTTTCTGCTGCCTCATCTGGATGCCTGGAGTGTTAACATTCTTTCTGGACTAGAACTATAATGTGCCTCCAAATTGTTCAACCTTGAGAATCTTTGTTTAAATCCCTATCTTACTGCAAATACTCTCTGTGTAGTCTCATCTCATGCATGTTTAGAACATATAAACTTCTATGTCCTCCCCCACACTGCTCCCTCATTTCCTATCCCACACATTGCAGTGACTATATCTTCCCCATTTTGAATCTCTTCCAAGCAGGACTTCCATGCTCTGCTTGGACTTTATCTCATTGTGCCATAGTTGATTAATCTTTGCCAGGCAAAGAGCCAGGGTGATTATGGGATATTATCTGATGAATTTTCTTTTCAGGGATCACAATCTTATGCTGTTCATTGTCCAATAACTGAAAACAATGGTGTCATGTACTTTGTGCAGTTATTTGATTTCTTACAGCATGAAAACTAATCTAGTGTCAATTACTCTGTAATAGTTAGAAGCAGAAATGTTCCTTATTCAATTTTCCATTCCCAATATCTAGCATGGATCCTGGCCTTTGGATGCAATCAACAAGAAATCAATAATGAATTAATGTGTCCATCAATGATTTCAGGGAAGGAAGAAAAGAGGGGGAAGGAGGAAAATTAATTTGAGAGTGTTTGGGAAGCATTAACTAGATAGGAGTGTCCTTAAGCAAATTAAAAGTTTTAGTGGAATCTCTTAAATTCAAAAGATTCAAGAATTAGGCTTAATATCTTTTGAGAAACATATTATTCAATAATGGCTGATTCTCCATTTGTCAATATAATACATGTTGAAAGCCTGAGCCAAGATTTCTGGCTTGAAATTCATCTTACCTATCATGTAACCAATAAACTAGTTCCAAGGTAAATCAAGGCATATACAGATTTTATAATATTCAGATTTAGAAGAATTGTTAGGTTTCAATGTTCTATTGATACATATATTTTAATGTTAGAAACTAATAGGCTAATGCCACATTTTGAAATCTTTTAAGTTTTGAGGAGATCCTTTTTTAGGGATTTTAAAAAACTGCTTCCTCTATATATGCTTCTATATATGCTCTATAACTGCTTCCTCAGATATATGTTTCTGGGCATTATAATCAATCAATCAATCAATTAATTTTATCATTAAAATATATTAATACTACATGATAAAGTGATCAATTTACTTTTTCAAAATATATTTTAGAAGAATCATGTATAACTAGTCTTATATCTATCCATTTATTTTTAAAATATACTTAGCCGAGACAGCTAAGCCATAAATATTTTGTTTAAAATCATTTTTTTCAGGATGCCTCACAGTGGCTCAGGGGTTGCGTGCGTCTGCTTTCGGTCAGGGTGTGATCCTGGAGTCCTAGGATCCAGTCCCACATCGGGCTCCCTACATGAAGCCTGCTTCTCCCTCTTCCTATGTCTCTGCCTCTCTTTCTGTGTCTGTCATGAATAAATAAATAAAATCTTTAAAATAAATAAATGAATAAAATAAAATCTTTTTTTTCTCCAAGCTACCTATTATATAATATCAGGTTGTTGTCTGTTTTCAAGTGGTATTTCTAGATGCTACAGTTAATTTAAATAAAAGCCATTTCATTTTTTATGGATTTAATTTATTTCTCAATTATCAAGCTTTGATTTGTCTTTTACATTGAAAATGTGATCTTGCTAATATTTTCTGAAAATGAAATGTACAACTATGTTATAGAAAAGTTTTAAATATGATGTTGTTATAAAATAGGCAGGATAACTTTTCTTCTGTTCAAGCTTAAGTCAGTGAATTATATTTAAGTGTGATAAAGATAAGTTATAATGAAGAAATAAGATAAAGAAAACAAGAATGACAGAAATTTGCACATAAGGAATCAGCGTAGAAGGTCAATCCCTGACCTGACTTTGTAAGTCTTTAAATATTTACCTATTATAAAATCTTGAAGTGCCAGTACTGGGGCAATCTGTCAAAAACTTTCTTTTGTCTTGAATAATATTTTATTTTCAAGTAAAGCCTAAGGAGACAGGAAAAGGTAACTTTGGGTGGTCCTGAAGGAAATAAGAATTATTCATTTACAAAAATTGGATTTCAAGGAAAGAGTATATGAAGAAGAGTAGCTAGAAGAAGAGAAGGTTGAATAGGAATGTACAACATCCTTCAAAGGTATGTATATGTGTTAGAAAAGCTCCAAAGATAGATACTAAACACACCAAGACAGAGTAAATAGATGAGAAAAGCCTGACCTGGAGACAAGATGTTTCATAAAACTCATAGCACAGGGAAACTTATGGATCTTGACACTCATTGTCTTGTTTAATAACATTGCAAACACACATGAAGATGTTTGATTAAAGCACTGAAATAATGCATAGACTGAGACAAAATAAAGAAAAATGAAGATACATGCAGAATCCATGAATCAGACATATTTAAACCACCACAGCTTAATTTTTTAACCAAGAATGTCAAACACTGATATAGAACACAGTATTTACAATAGATGGTTGGTGTAATATAATTTGCCAAATGGAAGTAACAGACAAATTTAACTGTTTTTTTAAAAAAATACATTGTTGCAGAAAAAGCATGTGAATGGCTTTCTTTTGGCATGCTAATACATGGTAGCCATTAAGCCTTTAATTTCTCCTCTTCCTGCTTATTCTTTTCTCCTTTGATGAGTACTGCTCTTTGAATTCTCCAAACGGAAAAAAAGACAAAGACATTTATTTTGATTGTCTTCTGGAAGTCTATGGCAGCTTAGAGTCTATTTTAAAACAAAATTTAATCAAAATGTTGTTACATCTGGGTACAGACGTTACAATGATTTCTATTGTCTTTATTCTTTCTTGAATTTTCCACATTTTTTACAATGATCATATATTACTATCTCTGTAATCATGAACAAACAAACAAATTTAAGGAACTCATGGGTCTATTTCATTCCAGTTAGGCACTTTTATGGTTCCTTTGTCCCTTTGATATTAGATCATCACACCCTTATAAAAATCTAATGTTAGTTTTAAAATTATTTAGAGCATTCTAAATAAATTGCTTGTCTTAAATTATCCTTATAATCGAAGAACCTTTGGCAAACACAGGCTCAAACACAACAGTCTGTCCCAGGTTTGAGGGAGGAGGGAATAATGAGGAAAAAGTTTTATGCTACAGAGTGATACTTGTAAAGATATTCCAAACATTTTAAGAATTCAAAAAATAATGTGGATGGTGAAAAGGAGAGAGAAAACGGAGTTTAGAAAAATTCTGAGTGGAGGTGATTAAGGCTAATCAGTGGTTTTGTTAAGACTTTACATAATGTTTAGCATTAAAAGAATTAAGAAAATCAATTATATCCTGATATATTAATGCAAGGTGAAGGAAAATGCTAAGTTGAAACAATTTCATAATTTTCAAGGCTTGTTTAATAAAGAATAAAGCAATCAATAAGGAGGGTTGACAGAGAAAGAAGTTCATAGTTCTTGGTATACATATTGCCTATAGAGGGGATTGTTTGTATGTTTATTCTATTTTTAATCAAGAAAATCTTTTTATTATTTTTTACCTGAAAGAGATAGTGGATGATTTTGTTATCGGTGAGTGAGTCGTGGAAGTCTCACTATTAAGATAAAGAAGACAGTCTTACTGTTAGATAAAGAAGATAGTCCTGGAATTCTTTGTGTTGTCTTTGTGCTCTCCAGAGGTGCCTCAACGGCTCAGTTAGTTGAATAACTAAGTCTTGGGTTTGGCTCAGGTTGTGATGTCATGGTTATGGGATTGAACCCCACATGGCTCTGCACTCCACATGGAGCCAACTTGAAAATTCTCTCCCCCTGCCACTCCCCCACACCACGCTATCTACAATAAATGAATAAACAAACAAACCTTTTTTAAAAAGTGCTCTCCAGAGAATCTATGAGAACTACGAGGTGTACACAAATTTTCTATATCATATCTTTTTTATATTGCAAAGTTTGTTTACCAATGTACAATTTCAGATTGTGAATTCTTCCCTTCAGTAACTAAAATATGATTCTGTATGTGTTTTGTTGATATTTCATTTTATTTTTTAAAAAGATTTTATTTATTTACTTTGAGAGAGAGAGAGAACATGAGAGTGGGGTGAGGGGCAGAGAAAGAAGCAGATTCCCCATTGAGCAGGGGGCTCCATAATCATGACCTGAGCTGAAGGCAGCCAGGTGCCCCTTTTGTTGGTATTTTAAACAATGAATCAAAGCCTAATAATTTTTTAATAATAATTTAACACCCCAGTGTAAGCATAATCTTTTAACTCATTGGGTGGCAAATGTGAATGTAAATACACAAACAAGAAAGTTTTGAATATTTTCTATTTATCCTTAGAACTCAAAAACCTCCTATGATATGTCTAATTATATGTATTCTCATCAATCTGGCCAGGAATGTGATGAATATTTAACCTAAAAATTTAGCTCTTTAGCTCAAGGACATTGTCTTCCTCTTTAGCTATCATCAGAGCCTTATCTTCATTTACAGAATTACCTTTCAGTTGAAGCTGCTACTATTTCCAGGTTTACTTTCCTGGAGATAATATATGTTTCTATTACCTTTTCTCTAATGATATACATCTCATTATATTTTTATTTGTACTTTGAGATATATTGTGGGTCAAATTGTGTCCCCTAAAAGATATGTTGGTGTCTTAATCCTCTGGACATATGAAATGTGAATTTATTTGGGAATGGGGTTTTTGTAGATGTAAAGAGTGAAGAGGATGTGGGGCTTAAATCCAATGACTGGTATTGTTATTGGGAGAGAAAAATTTGGAGACTCAGAGACACAAAGTAAAAGGAGTCATGTAATGATGGAGACAGAGATTGGAGTGATGCAGCTGCCAACACAAGGAATGTCAAAGACTAGCAGCAACCACCGGAAGCTAAGAAGAGACTTAAGGATTCTCCCCCAGACACTTCAGTGGAAGCATGGCCCTGCTGACTTTTTAGATTTCTAAGTCTCCAAAACTGTAAGAGAATACATATCTGTTGTTTTAAGCTCTAGATTTATTGTAATTTGTTACAGCAGCCCTAGGAAACTGATGCAAGATAATTCTTCTACTAGATGTTCCAGGTCACTAATTCAAATCAACTTCATTTTATTTACTGAATCACTTAATTAAAGAATTATGTTTTGTTACCGTTTATAAAATTAAAGGAGTGTTTTATGGTCTTCACTTGAATCCCCTCAAGTCATAATGATATTTTATAACTCAGGTTTTTAATCTGTCTTATCTAACAGCTCTATTTCACTAAGTGCTTGGCTTTTTTTGGCCTAATTTTTATTTCTGGATACTAGATTCCCTTTGATGTTATTTCTCTTTATTGACTGACTGAGCCCAAGTCTGATTTGAGGATACATTAAGTGAATGGTGACAGGCAAAGAGATCTCTACCTCTGTGGGCTGATAATTATTATGGAGTAGACAAGGAGCCAGTTCTCTGCTAAGATATTGGTGATAATCTCTCTGCAACTTGGTCTTTCTTTTTTTTTTTTTTTTTAAGATTTTATTTATTTATTCATGAGAAAGGCAGAGACATAGGCAGAGGGAGAAACAAGCTCATTGCTGGGAGCCTGATGCAGGACTTGATCCCAGGACCCTGGGATCATAACCTGAGCCAAAGGCAGATGCTCAACTATTGAGCCACCCAGGTGTCCCTGGTCTTTCTACATCCAAATTTATCAAATGCTGTGTAGGTTTGGCTCACCCATTTAGCAACTACTTAACCTCAGGAAGAGAGTCAGGAAGACATGGTATGTTCATGCAGGATTAATGTTTCTCCTTCTACAGAGGGTCCAGCTCTCTGAGGTCATGCTCTTCCCAGGATCCTGTGCTTTTTGGTCCTTACATGGGAGTCTACTCTGTTCCCTAGGTGCTTTCCTGATCAAGAGGAAGAAAACTCTACACTAATTCCCCTTCCTATGCCCCAGCAATATCATTGTGGTACTCAAAGTACTTAATACTACTTTAATTCTAAATTCTGAAGTAGGAAAAATAGAATCCAATGGATATACGTATGTGTATGTTTAACAATAAATAATTTGTGGGGCACCTGGGTGGCTCAGTGGTTGAGTATCTGCCTTTGGCTCAGGTCATGATCCTGGGGTCCTGGGATCAAGTCCTGCATTGGACTCCCAGCAGGGAACCTGCTTCTCCCTCTGCCTGTGTCTCTGCCTCTCTCTATCTGTGTCTCTGATGGATAAATAAAATCTTAAAAAAACAACAACAACAATAAATAACTGATTACTTCTGGAGTTCTAGAGTGATTATTAGCTAAAAATCTTCAACATGGTGTAAGAATAGGGGAACAGGTTGTAACATAACATGGAACATTTAACTAGAAAACAAAAATGTCAGAGTATTTATTTAAGCATTTGTTTGGTAAATGTGATATTATCTTCATCTGTCTTATAAATTTTGCTTTTGCTTTAACATAAAATAATTTTAATTTTATATAAATAAAGTAGCCTCTTTAGGATAATATGATTTGAAAATGAATCTCAAGGTTTTATTAGCTATGGTCTTTATGACCTTGGTATATGGTTTTATAGAAAATAGCTTTTCAAAATATTTATGTATTTATTTAACTATCTAGCACTCCTTGGCAAGATGATAGCTTAACGCCCAGTGTAAATAGTTGAATTTTCTTCCTACAAACCATGATTTCCTTTTAAAAGTAACTTTTCATCTTTAGTTGGATCAAGACAGCAAGTTTCCTGATTCCTTCCAACTTTCAGGAAAGAAATGTGTTTCTAAAAATAATAAATTATTAACAACACTAGAAAACAATATGAAGGATCAAAACTTTTGAGAAACACCTGAAAAATAAAAAGTAGACAGGGTCATATCTCTGAAGAAAAAATAGGAAATGATAGCCCAAAACAAGCCCCAAAGATAAGAATCCTGCGGCTATAGGGTTAGTTATAAGAAAGCTTCAAGTGCAGACTCAAAAGACCCAAGGAATGAAAGAGAGTTACTTGGCAAACTTTAGGGTGGCCCAATGGGCAGCTGCAGTTGGAACACTGCCCTTTCCCCGCTTACCATTGTGAGCAGTGTGTCTTCTGGCTGAGGGATTCTGTTTTTGGTTTTTGGATGGAGGGTGGAATCTGCTAAGTGGTAACCTTCCCACAGGCTAAAATAGGAACTATCCCTCTAGTATCAGCAAGGCCAAGCAATCCCCCAGTTAGCTTTACTGTTTTACTACCAATTTTTCTGCTTAAACAAGTCCCACACCCAGAAGGTAAATCATGGCACACCCATTTCAGCAGTATGCCTTGCTCTCTCCCACAACTATCAGAAACAGGCTAAATAGAATTACCCAGACTGTCAGATTGAGGGATATGAGGAGGTAGCGTTTATTCATACTTCTAATGATTCTATAGGAAGTTGCTCTGGCTAGATTAAGATGCCTGGTCTCCTTCATACCAAATTGCCTACACACTTTTCCCATGACTTAGCCTATCCATTTCATGTCTACTCAAGGATTAGGAATTCCTATTTGTTTCTTGTTAATAGTATCCCTATGAGTCTTGTAAAAGAAGACAAAAGAGTATCAATATTTGTGTAACCTGAAGTTGGTACAGCCTAGAGATGTTAAGAATGTTAAGAACTCATCTGGGTGGTGCATTGCAGCAGACAAGAAATGCTTGAGGCACAGATCTTTATCAAAGCTTTATCTGACCAAGAGGTCTTTGCTCCCTCTTAGGGTAATGGGCACACACCAAAATCAATTAGTCATGCACACAAACATTTGACTTCATGCCCAATGAGAGCCCTAAAGGTCCTACAGCAATCTTGTTATCAATCCCCACTGGAATGTGTCTACTGACCAGAAGACAGATTTAATTTAAGACAAACAACAAAAGGTAACAGAATCAAGATTTTCAGTTTGACTAATCCCAATTCCTGCCCATGCAGCTTGGCAAATTTCTTTTTCTGATTAAAGAAAAAAAAATCTCCTTCTAAGATAACCACAAAAATAATAAATGTACATAATTCCCCATCTCCACTATATCAACATGTTTGTCCTGTGCAATTCTCTAGAAGCTTTCCCCTATCTTGTTTCAATTCCTTATCAAACGATCTTTTAAAAAGAAAATGTAGTCTGAGGAGAATAAGGAGATTGGGTGGAGGTGGGTGCTGTGAACCTTAATAATTAGCATTACCATGGAGGAAAATAAAATTGATATGGCTAGATGTTGCTTGTGAGAGATAAGCAATGCTCTGTGATGGATGATAATATCTAGTAAATTTAAAAGAATCTAATGAAAATTTGGCAAGTTTAATAAAAAGCACTGTTAAAGGGCTTTTTATTTATTGGCTCTCCAAATTCCATTTTTACTTTTTAACAGCACATCAATTTCCTTTAATATTTTTTCCACATTGCATCAGCCTTTATTAAATGCACACTGTCCAGGAGGATACTGTGCTCTGATGATTTCTCCAGAGACCGTGATGACCTCAGAGAGTGCACTTACTTTGCCTGAAGCGTGGTTCTGTGCTCTCCACTGGAGTGATACCTGAGGCGATGACTGTCTTTACTCCTACAGTTGTGGCCACTGCTGTAGGGAATCATATTCTGATGTCTGAAGGATCAAATGGCTTTCACAAGAGGGTACAGGTATGGCAGCCAAGGATACCATAACAAAGCATCACGGATTGGGTGATTTAAATGACACAGATTTACTTTCTCACAATTGTGATGATTAGAAATCCAAAATCAATGTGTTGGAAGGGTCGGTTTCTTCTGAAGTCCTCTCCTTGGCTTGTAGATAACTGTCTTCTCCTGTGCCTTCATCTGGTCTTCCCTCTGTGTCTACATGTCCCAATCCCCTCTTCCTGCAAGGACATCTGTCTTATTGGATTAGGGCCCCATCATATGATCTCATGTTACCTTACTTTCCTCTTTAACGGCCCTATCTCCAAATATAATCACATTCTGAGGTACTACGTGTCAGTAATTTGGGGAGGACACAATTTATCTTGTAATAGTAGTCTTTTCCTCTTTGGTAGAGGGTGTTCAAACAGTGAAATCTGCTCCATGTTTTAAATTTTCCAGAGATAGGATGCCTGGGTGGCTCAGCGGTTGAGCACCTGCCTTTGGCTCAGGGCGTGATACCGGAGTTCCAGGATCAAGTCCTTCATCTGGCTCCCTGCAAGGAGCCTGCTTCTCCCTCTACCTATGTCTCTGCCTTCTCTCTGTGTCTCTCATGAATAAATAAATAAAATCTTATTTTTTTTCCCCCAGAGTCAAGAAGATCATTTATTGGAGGGTAGAAATTTTACAAGAGCCGAAAGCTTGCACAAACTTCAGGATTAACTCTAAGGCTGACATGACATCAATTTGGCAGCCCCTAACTCCCCACTTCTTCAGCTTTCAGGTTGGTATTAGAAGGTTAGGAGAAGAGAACTAAGTTAGCAGAAATAAAGGCTAGTTACTTTTCTTCATGTCCCAAATTTTACCCTCACTTTCCTAGACTCTCTCAGTCTCAGGAGACAAAGTCCCCTCCGTGTTGGCTCCCTCAACTTCCCTTTCTCTGCACTTCAAGTTTCTTTGGACCTTTATTCATCCTGTCTCCCTTCCACCTTCCCAGTGCCAACTCCTCTGCATGTGTCCTTGCTTCTATGGTCAATCATAACCTTTAAAATCTTTTACATCCATGATTCTTTCCTATCTCCACTGTCTCTCCCTCACCAGGGAGAAACCACAAGTCTCTCCTTCCCTACTATTTCTTCTGGGCTTATCAAAACAAATTCAGAGTTCCAGTATTTTTAAAGTAAAACAAAATACAATTCCCCAAACTGTCTTCCAACCCTCCTCTTCACTGCCAGAGCTCCCGGGATAACCATATACTAGAATTCATTTATCAGTTATCTTCCTTAGTCCTGGTACAGAGACTGGCACTGTTGGCAATATTTTCCTGAAGCATTTTCCTCCCTTGGTTTGTCCTGGCCCCATGTGTTCTTACTCTTACAGCTCAGTTCTTCATCCAGCCCTCTTGTACTGTGGCCTCTCAATATGAGATCTCATCTGCTCCTATGGCTCCAATATAAACCTTTGCTTAAATATTTACCAAATCAATATAATTTGCTTTGACCTAAACACCTGATCCTCACTGCCAGCTGTTTCCTATGCAGCTCCATCTGGATGTTTAACTGGCACCTTCAACACAATGTGAGTGACACCAAATCATTCGTTTCCCCAAGACTCACCCCTTTTTAAACAAATAAATTGCAATTTTTAAAAAAGCAAGAGAGAAATGTAACAGAAACCTATATATTAAAGAGACTTAAAACACACATCAACCTTGTTCTTATATTGAATCTGATGCAAACAAATTGGAAAAAAAATTATGGTACAATCATGGAAATTTGAACAATGGATATTTGATGATATAATGGAATTATTGCTAGATTTGCTTAGGTGTGATGATGTTATTGAAATTATTTTTTAAAACAGTTTATCTTTTTAAGATATATACTAAAATATTTATGGATGAACTTACGTGTTGTATGAACTTTTTCTTTTAAAACCTCTGCCAGGAAAGGGAGTATGGTTATATAGATGAAATAAGACTAACCATGAGTGAAAGTTGGTCATGGTCACACAGGGGGTCATGCACATAATTATATTTATTTTAGTATTTGCTTCTCATAATAAAGAGGCTTTAGAAATCACAAAAAGTTTTAAAAATGAAATGAAGTTTAAAAACTACACCTCCTTCTCATTCCCCTAATTTTGTTGGCAGACCTTTCAAGCTTTGTCTTGTCATTTTGCTATCCTTCATATTCTCCTCCTACCCCCAAACATATAGGAACTGTGGTCAGCACATTCTGTTTTCCTTCCAAAGCATCCTTGTTTTCTTTCTTCTCTGTTTTTCTAATTACCACCTATGTTCACAGGGCCTCTTTTTTTTTTTTTTTAATCTACAATAAATTTTTGTCTCTTGAATCCTGGTTTTCCTAAGAGCAGAGTTTATTCTAAAAGAATAAAAGAATATTCTAATTCCACTTGTTTTCCCAGACTATTATCTACAAACTTATTTTGGGAAAACAACATTCTATGGGGGGGCTTGCTACCTAGAATGAAGCGTGAACAGACTTCTGACCTTGGAATTGGTGGGAGTGAGAGTGAGGAGGAAGTTTGGACTGTGATTTACCATTTGCATTCCAGACTTGGGTTATACTTTTCTAATAACTGTTCAATAGGCAGAGATAGCTGAGTGTACTGGATAAGAACCAAACAGCTTCCCAGCTCCAGGGCCTCAGCTCCCTAAGTAAGTAGTTATGCTTACTCCACAAGATTGTTATAAGGATTAAATGAGATAATATGTATAAACTGCTTAAAATAGTGCTTGGTGCATAGTTAAGTGCCATATAAAGTCAGTAAAATATAACTCCTTTGATGAGTTAGCAAATCCTTCTGTAAATAGAAACTGCTAGATCTCATTGGCTTTTAGAATATTCACATTTTAAAAATAACTGCTGGGTTGTGAGGGTTTTTTTTTTTTTCCTAGGCCTCCAAAGATAGGTGAATGCTCAAGAGATGCATAGGAAAATCTTTTGGGAAACAGAAAAAAATCAGGACTTCTCTTTATATTTTTTCCTAAAAATAATAAATTAGGCTTTATTCAATATTTAGAGAGACAGTGGTGCCCTTATTCCTTCCACACATGGGTCTGTCCATATGACAGGAGAATGTCTTAAAGGAGGATAAGGATCCTATAATGCAGGGAAGGGTAATGGGTTGTAAACGTAAAGTTCATCCTCATTAGCTTTCGGTGTGATGCAATGTATTATAGCTACCTGCACTGGGAAAGGGAGTTTATAGACTATATTCTATAATTATAATGAAATAAAACTCACAAAATAAATAAACAGCTTAAAAAGATGTCTGCAAAGAAAACAGGGAATAAAGACAGACCTAATAATGTAAATACAGGCAAACCGTAAGAAAATGGCAGACCTGATATGCTATTCCTAGTATAAACCCTTGGTAGCTATACTGCAAAGTAAAAACAATGATGATGAAATTAGATTTGACAGGAAGGAAGGAAGGAAGGAAGGAAGGAAGGAAGGAAGGAAAAGAATACTATTTGAACTATTATACCCCTACAATTGTCACGGATAAGTCTCTAAATTCTACAACACACAGAGCTCTGGTTTGTGAGACAATAAAGAAAAGATGCATCAGAGAAGATATAGTCTTAACAGTAAATCACTTCCTAGCTTGAAAAAAATGTTTTACAGGAAAACTATGGTAGTTAGAACTGCTACCTTAGGGGATCCCTGGGTGGCGCAGCGGTTTGGCGCCTGCCTTTGGCCCAGGGCGCGATTCTGGAGACCCGGGATCGAATCCCACGTCGGGCTCCCGGTGCATGGAGCCTGCTTCTCCCTCTGCCTGTGTCTCTGCCTCTCTCTCTCTCTCTCTCTCTGACTATCATAAATAAATAAATAAAATTTAAAAAAAAAAAGAACTGCTACCTTAACTGGAACTGTTTTTAAAAAATGATTCTAGGTCAATATAGCAAGCAAAGTACTGCAGCAAAGTAGTAAAGTTACTAGTGAGCATAGTACTAAAGCATATAGCTATGTAATTACTCATATAAAAACAAGACATTGAAATAAAGTATCCTACCAATATTTTGTAAAGAGATGAGCAGCTGATGGTGAATTTTAAAATCTTAACCAGAGGTTCACTGATTATCTCATCCTTAAGAAAGCTGCCAGATTTTTCTCTTTTACAGAGACAAACCTGCTGACCACTTCTGTGATGACAAGGGGCAGTGAAGTATATGCCAGCCATCCAATGTTTTCAAACACATGAACACAACTAATCTGACTGTTTTTTAAAGATTAAAAAAGAGAGAGAGAGAAACACAGAGAACACCTGATTATTTTTTTGAAGGAAAATATTTCAAAATAAATTGTGTTATACAAACAGTATTTTCTTTCTTTTTTTTTTTTTTTTAAGATTTTATTTATTCATGAGAGACACAGAGAGAGAGAGAGAGAGAGAGGCAGAGACACAGGCAGAGGAGAAGCAGGCTCCATGCAGGGAGCCTGACGTGGGACTCCATCCTGGGTCTCCAGGATCAGGCCCTGGGCTGAAGGCAGTGCTAAACTGCTGAGCCACTGGGGCTGCCCCAAACAGTATTTTCAAACTATTTCCCATGCTATGCATTCTTTGTGGCAAAACAATGTAATTTATCACTGACAAATTGTTATATCTGAACACTTTAAAAAATTAGAAACAGAGCTTTATAATTTGTTTTAAAATCTTTCAAATAAAGAATTTCATTGGCTTTTGAACTCCCTTTTAAAAATGTATAAAAATGCAAAACTATCTAATTTCATTTACAAAAGCAAATGATGGGCATAACAGAAGATGGAAATTTACTAGTCAAATTTCAACAAAAGCCTTTGGCTCCTTGTTGAATAGAATTGGAAGTGATTTAGTAAGTACATCCAATGATGTGCTTCTTCCATTTAGATCTGCAGTTCTTTGTTAGGTGTTTTTCCAGCTAGCGCATTATTAAAAGCAACTACCAAATACATTGAAATAGATCCAAGACTTTAAAAATAAGGAAGCAGCTCAGTCACACTATTCTCATTAAAAATATTAGTATAATTGTAATCATTTACAATATAATGATATAATATTTTGATAAGCCATAAGATATTTTGTACAATATAAAGTATCTCTTAAAAATACTTTATTTGAAATGACTTCATCATTCAAAAATTTATATTCTAGTAAATTATTTATGATGTGCATAATGCATTAGTAAAGCACGTGTGTGTGATATTCAATTAATTAAAATCAAATTCCACTTCTGGCAAGACACTGTGAGAAGCAAAAGCTCCACAGACCCACTCCCTGGTGAAATAGGTGAAAATCATTATTATTTTTAAGATTTATTTATTCATTTGAGAGAGAGAGAGAGAATGAGCGGGAGGGGCAGAGGGAAATCTCAAGCAGACTCCACTCTGAGTGCAGAGCAGGAGGTGCGACTTGATCTTGAGACCCTAAGAGATCACAACCTAAGCCGAAACTGAGTCAGTCACTCAACCAACTGTACTACTCAGGCATCCTGGTGAAAATTATCTTAAAATCAAATTTAAGTCAGGGGAAATGGTACTAAGGGCATATAGCAAATAAATAAACATTTATTCAAAATCCACTACCCATGCTAAAAAAACAGAGTTTATGAAATATGAACTAATACCTGCTTCTTTCTTATCCTCTTACAGCTCAATGAGACAAAAACTACTCTCTAGACTGGTACATGGTTACCTCTCCACCACATCCTGGCTAGAGGGCTATCATCCCAGGGGAAGAAGGATGCCAATATTCCTCATCCTGCTCCCAGTTCCCTATTACTGAAGTTAAATTCCAGATGAGTACAACTAAGAAGTGGAGTTCCCTTCTTCTACCCATTACTCATTGGTAGGATACAGGCTCTATCTTGGGGGCAGCATGCTAGGAATACTAGGGCCAAGATCATCCTTGCCATGACTCCATTGGTAGTTTATAAATCAGGTCTTCCCAGCCAAGAGAGGCAAGCTGAGAAGACTTGCAGCTATTGCCATCCCCTCCACTAGCAATCAACTCCTATAGTGAAGATATCACTCTGATAGAAAAGCAACAATATTTTATCCCTAACTCAAGCTCTGACTCAAGAGATTTTGCTCAGAGTGGGAATCAGGATGTAAAAGAGCTCCAAATCTCTTCCTAAAGTAACTGACTTCATTTGTAACAGATTATAGACAAATTAAAGCAAGCCTAAGCATCCTTTCAAAAACAGTGAAGATTGTGGAGGAAAGGCAACTAGGAAGAGGTTGACAGATTCACTGGAGATAAAAGCTAAACCATATATCACATAGTTTTGTCAGAGAAAACAGATAGCTGGGATGAGACATCTGGGAGGAGCCCTCCTAGGCTCAGTAGAAATCTTAGCATTCACATCTGGAATATCCCTTCAAAGGAGCCTGAATTTTATTGGATCGGATGATAATACAATTTATGACCAGGGCATATTGGAAACTTAAAGCAACCAGTCAACAATACTGGTAATTAGGAGATGGGTATGGTCAGGAAGAAGATAATCTAAGAGAGCTCTGCCAAAACCCAGGATTAACTATGGCCTACTCAAGGCTGCACACACCTCCCATGCCCCCCCCCACCTCCCCCCTCCCTTAGTGGAGCAACATCAGAGATTTCATACTGTGGGAGGAAATGGACTTCACTAAAAAAAATCCAGCCAGCCGCTAAACAAATAAGCAAATAACAATAACAAGCCCTACTGTTGGGGAGGGGGAACAGTACCCAGAGTTTCTACAATATATTTTCTAAAACATCTAGTTTCTAACAACAAAAAAATTACAATCATTATCTTAAAAAATGCATGTGACATAAACTGCATTTGAGACCAACCTGATGTTGGAATTAACAAAAACTTCAAGATAGTCATTATAAATATGTTTCAAATCTCAAGGATATCATGATTACTGAAGTGAAGGAAGGTAATGAACACTGAATAATGTATAGAATTGTCAAATCACTATGTTGTACACCTGAAACTAATACAACATTGTAGGTCAACTATACTTCAATAATAATTTTTTTAAAAAAAGAAATTTAAAAATTTCTTTAAAGAAAGGTATAACAATGTTGCATCAAAAAGAGAATACCAATAGAAAGATTAAAAATTATTTTTAAAAATACCAAATGGAGATATTGCAGTTATAAACTACAATAACTGAAATGAAAAATTCACTATATATAAAAAAAGAAACCTACAGACCAATATCTCTCATAAACACAGACAAATTTCCTCAACAAAATATTAGCAAAATTGAAGCTAAAAAGATGTGAGAAAAATTATATATCATTACCAAGTAGAATCTATCCCAGCATGCAAGGCTGATTTAATAATTGAACATCAATTAATGCAATCCATCACCTCAACTTCATAAAGATTATCTACAAAAAACCTACCGCTGACATCATACTTGATGGTGAGAAACTAGAAGCTTTCCCACTAAAATAAGGTTCAAGGCAAGATCTGGTTGAAAGGTCTACCTTTCCAACATCATACTGGAAGTCCTTGCTAATGCAATAAGGCAACTAAAGGAAATAAAAAGCAAACGGATTTGGAAAGAAGACATGAAAATGATTTTTTTCTCAGATGATATAATCATTTATGCATAAAATCCTAAAGAATTAGCCAAAAGCTCCCAAATCAGTAAGCAATTATACCAAGGTTGCAGGATACAAGATGGATATATAAGAGTCGACTGCTTTTCTATATACCAAAAATAAAAAGGTAGAATGCGAAATTAAAAACACATTATGATTTACATTAGCACCCCCTCAAGATGAAATACTTAAGTATAAATCTAACAAAATATAATATATGACCTATGTGATGAAAACTTTGACTCTAACGAATTAAAACAAAGAACTATATAACTGGAGAGATATTCCATGTTCATGGACAGGAACACTCAATATTGTCAAGTTGTCAGTTCTTCTGAACTTGATCTATACTTTCAGTGCAATCACAATTAAAATCCTAGCAAATTTCTTTTAACAGACATCAACAGAGTAATTCTAAAGCTCATATAGAAAGGCAAAAGATCTAGAAAATCCAACAAAATACTGAAGAAGAGCAAAGCTGAAGGACTGAGATTATCCAACTTCAAGACTTATTCTAAAGCTACAGTAATCAAGACAGTGTGGTATTGACAAAAGAATAGACAGATCAATGGCATAGACTACAGAGCCTATAAACAGACCTCCCATAAATGTACTCAACTGTTCTTTGGCAAGGGAGCAAAGGCAGTACAGTGAAGCCAAGACAGTTTTTTCAATAAATGGTGCTGGAAAAAGTGACGGCCCCAAAAGTGAATTTGGACACAGACCTTATATTCCTCACAAAGATTAACTCAAAATGGATTATAGATCCAAATGCAAAATGCAAAACTATAAAATTCCAAGAAGATAAAATAGAAGAAAACTTAGATGACTTTGAAATATGGTGATGCCTTTTAGATACAGGACCAAGGACGTAATCTATGAAAAAAATAATTGCTAAGCTGGACTTCACTTATATAGTCATAATTTATTTATTTATAGAATGGACTAACACCCATTTTAACCAATTTAAATGAGTTATGAACAACGGGTCTGAACATAGATTTCTCCAAAGAAAATGTATAGATGGCCAATAAGCACGTGAAAAGATGTTCAATATCATTAGTCATATGATAAGCACATACAAAACCACATAAGATACCACTTCACACCCATTAAGAAGGTTAATTAAAAAGCCAGATAATAGCAAGTGCTGGTGAGAATGTGGAGAAGCTGAACAGTTATATGCTGTTAATGGGAATCTAAGATGGTGTGTCAGTTTGGAAAACATTTCAGTATGTCCTCAAACAGTCATACACAAAATTACCATTTAACCCAGCAATTCTACTACAAAGTATATGCCAAGAAGAAATGATAACATATGTCCACAAAAAACCTTGTACACAAATGTTTATGGCAGCATTATTCACAAAAGCCAAAAGGTGGAAACAATGCAAATGTCCATCAGCTTGAGCAGATAAATAAAATGTGGTATATTAATACAATGGAATATTATTCAGCCCTGAAAGGAATGATGTACTGATACATGCTACAGCACGGATGAATCTTGAAGACAATATGCTGGATGAAAGAAGTTACTCACAAAAAAACCCCATATTATATGATCCCATTTATTAGAAAAGCCCAGAGGAGGTAAATCTATACCAGAAAATGTATATTAGAAGTTGCATCAGGCTAGGAGAAATGGGAAAATGGGATAATTAAGGGACATAGGATTTCTTTATGAGGTGATAAAAATGTCTTAAAATGGACTGTGATGGGGATTGCAAATATCTGTGAACCTACTAAAAACTATTGAATTATACATATTAAGTGGATAAATTATGGTGTATGAATTGTATCTCAATAAAAATGTTTCTAACAAAAGAATGGAAGTCACATTCCATATTGTTGCTGATGGCATATAATCAAAAAAGATTGAGACCACTCATTAGATGTTCTTTATGGATGGGTATATCTCTAATTCTTGAGTTATATCATTCTTTACAAGTTATAAACTAGTCTCACTTACAACTGTAGTTGTTTACGAACCAGTATGAGTTCCAGTAAAAAAAGGGTGAAACTCCACAGATCAAATTAAAACCAGTTCCGATCTCATTATATCCAAGAACAAAAACAGTTAGAGTCTAAACACTATAAAGCCTCATCTCTTTCTTTCTAATTCCCTTCACCAAATTCCAACCTCTTGGGCAGGCATTTACAGATCAGTAAAACAGACTTGCTCAGTAACCAATTTATCTTAGTTGCTATCAGTCAATAGTTGGGCTTTTTCTTTTCTTTGTCCTCTCTTTGAATTACATGCACAGTTTGTGGACAAGACTTTGCTAGAGTAGAGGTTGGCAAACCTTTTCTATGGAGCCAGATAGTTAATATTTTAAGCTCTGTGGACATCAAGTCTCTGTCTCAAACACTTAACTCGCTGTTATGGTGCAAAAGCAGCCACAGACAATTTGCTAATGAATTTAGCATGACTGTGTGCCAATAAACTTTACCATGAACATGGAAACTTGAATTTCATATTATTTTCAAGTACAAAATGTTGGGATAATATTATTCTTCTTTTGATGAATTTCATCCATTTAAAAATAAAAAAGCGTTCATAGCTCATGAACCTTACAAAAACAGGTGGCTGACTGAATCTGCCCCATGGGTCACAATTTGTTGACCTCTGTCTTGGACTATGACCGAATAGAGAAATAACTAAAAAAAATTTTTCTGAAATAATTTTTAACCTCTAAAAGCATTTATTTTCCCCACATAGCTCACTTAGGGCACTGGGTAGAGATTGGGAAGAAAGTAATCAAAAGCTTCTCACTGTGGCTTTAATATTTACAACTTAAAAAAAAATAAGACCTCTTAAATAAAACTGTGTACAATTAAAATTAATTCTAGCGTTGACTGAAAACATAAGTACAAACAAATAAACAATCCCCCAAGCTGCTTGGGAACACACATGACAAGCTTGTAAATTGAAAATTGATTTTCATCCTCTTCAACTGAGTGAATTTTAGAGTCACTGGAATCTTGGAAACTAGACACTGAGGGGAAAAGATCATCCTACCATTCCCAGGGGCCAACATCAGACACTTTCTTCCTTTTCTCTCTCTGTCTCTGTCCATGATTTATGATCATTCATAACCTTACACTTCCAATTACTTATTCCACAGGTTGTAGCTAAGTAACATAAAACTGCTTGAAAAAAAAAGTGAAAAAGTCAACAAACCACTTCATAATTTTACTTATTTACAAAGCAGTTTGATGGGATTTTCAAAACTGAACCGACACTAATTACCCATCACCTATACACGCAGTAGGGGCCCGAACTTGTCTCTTATTTTTGCCTGTCCTTCTGGTAGCTTTACTTCTAGATGAAAAACTACAATTCCTTCTTTCGTCAGTATTGGTTCTAATGGCTTGAAAGTCAAACTCAGCTTTTTTTTCTTCTTCTTTTTTTTTTTTTTAACACAGCTTTTCTAATTTTTATTCTCAACTTTGCACATACATACCTGGATCTGAATGTGTACTGCTAGAAGATTAAGTACATCTTTCTGATAGTTTTACCACTGTGATAGTGTGAGAGATGTCTAGGGATGACCATGAGAATCTAAAAGAAAGACAATTTTAATAAGATAAATGTAACTGTTTCCTTTCCTTCTCAAGTTTCCTTCACTGTTTTGGTTAACTTAAATGTGCTATGAACTGCACTCATTTTTACTTAACACAAAAAGATTAAATGTTACTCACAATAGAAAGAAAAACCATTAAACTAGATGAAATTGTTATCTTTTCCAAATACAATTCACTACAGCAATAAGAAGGGAAATCATATTGATATACACCAGGAGGCAATCAGGTTAGGAATCGTGTCATATTTAGTTCTACTGAGGGACCCAGTACATCTGCATTCATTTGTTGTGATAATACCTATGCCTCTTTTCCAGGGGTTTACTGAAGTACATTTTCATTTTCCTGGTATCATTATCTTTCTCTGTCTTCAGTTTTTCTCTAGGCCTTATGGACAAATTTAGAACAGAATATGTTGTAACCATGGTGAGTCAGGAGTATAATCAATGTAAAATGTATTATCAGAATGAGTTTTTTTTTAATGTTTACAATCATCCCTGCAGTATATTGTGACATCCTTATGAAAATGGTTAGTGAGTTTTAGAGCTAAATGACCCTCAGTGGAAGAAATGCAAAATAAAAGTTTGGTAGGTGTAAGTACTTGAGTTAAACTCAAGCTTTTTTGGGCTTCAGGAAAAGTAACAGGGTCTACTGAATTATGAATTTCTTCCCTAGGCAAGTCAAGCTCTAACTTTAGGAATTTCTGTAAGAAAACAACAACCTTGCATTATTCTCAGTCTGAAGCCAAAGTATTCTTTTGAATTTTGGCTTAAAAACTTACATAATATTCCTAAAGCCACCAGATACCAAGCTCAGGAATGTTGCACAAATTTAATATAGACACATTTTAAGTACTCCAACACTGGCAAAGATGCAAATGGGCATACATTTAAGTAGTTAATTGAAACAGCCTCCAACTGTTCTAGAGATTTGGAAAAACACCCAGTCTCTGTGATTTAGCCCTCTAATATACAAATGCCTGGGTATTCACATCCTATATGTGTTCTCTCCCGACCCATGTCTTTGAGTCATTTATAAATTGCCAGCACTGATGCACACTTCATACTTTTGTTAATGGCTCAAGGGAAATAAAACCATTTGATGGTGATCTAAAATCATTACCCACAAGTTCTCAAACTTTTTACAAAGCAGGACAACGTTATTTTCAAACAAAATTATGCATGGAATTCCCAGAGTAGAATGTAGATATTTTAAAAATAAGAGCTTACTTCATAAAGTACATAAGCAAGCAACATAGATTCTCTAAATTACCGCTTACCCACCAAGACCGTCCACTACCTGCTTTTGTACAGCCCACCAACGAAGAATGGTTTTCACGTTTTTAAGTTGTTATAAAGTATCAAAAGAAGAGAGATATTTCATGAGACATGAAATGCTCATGGAATTCAAATTTCAGTGCCCGTAAAGTTTTATCGAAACACATTCATGGCCATTTGTTTACCTGTTGGGTATGGCTGCTTTTACATTATTAGGGCAAACTTGAGTAGTTATGACAAAGACATTATTGCCAACAAAGCCAAAAATATTTTTATCTGGTCCTTTGTAGAAGAAGTTTGCCAACCTCTGCTATAAATGAGAATGTTTTCACTCACTTCCTAAAAAAACAGGTTTTACAACAATTTGCTTTTACTCTTACACATAGGTTTGTTATCCACCATGCCAGTTGTAAACGTACCTGAGAATTGCTCATCATGTCTATGTGAGGGCAAGTTTCATCATTGCTAAGTTGAGTATGTGACTGCTCAGCTTTGGGCTTGGCCCTGTGGGGAATTCTGAAGGAAAATATATTGTAACTTCTGCCTTCAAAGAGCTTAAAATCTAGCTCAAGAGAAAACAGATATTCTATTCTCCATTGAATCAAATGTGAAACAACTCCTCTCTGTGGTTTCTATCAGGAAACCCTCATACTAGGCTTGTGTGTAGAGAGCAAATCAAAGTGTAGGTTGGGGAAAATGGAAGACAGAGCTCTTCCATTACAGCAAAGAAAGTAATTTCAAATTGAAAATCAAACTTCTGGGACATCTGGGTGGCTCAGCAGTTGAGTGTCTGTCTTTGGTTCAGGGTATGATCCCAGAGTCCTGTGATCCAGTCCTGTATTGGGTTCCCTACAGGGAGCCTGCTTCTCCCTCTGCTTATGTCTCTGCCTCTCTCTATGAGTAAATAAATAAATTTAAAAAAAGAAAAAGAAAATCAAACTTCCCTGTATAACAAAGCTGTGATCATCAGGACCATATGGTACTGGCACAAAAACAGACACATAGATGAATGAAACAGAATAGAGAACCCAAAAATGGACCCTCAATTCTATGGTCAACCCATTTTCAACAAAGCAGGAAAGGATATCCACTGGGGCGGGGGCGGGGGGCGAGGGAAGAGTCTCTTCAATAAATGGTGCTGGGAAAATTGAACAGCCACATGCAGAAGAATGAAACTGGACCATCCTCTTACACACAAAGATAAACACAAAATGGTTGAAAGATCTAAATGTGAGAAAAGAATCCATCAAAATTCTAAAGGAGAACAGAGGCAACAACCTTTTTTGAACTTAGCCACAGCAACTTCTTGCAAGATACATCTATGAAGGTAAGGGAAACAAAAGCAAAAATGAACTATTGGGACTTAATCAGGATAGAAAGCTTCAGCACAGCAAAAGAAACAGTCAACAAAACTAAAAGACAACCTACAGAATGGGAGAAGACATTTGCAAATGACGTATCAGATAAAGGACTAAGTATCCAAGATCTATAAAGAACTTATTAAACTCAACACCCAAGAAACAAACAATCCAATCATGAAATGGGCAGAAGACATGAACAGACATTTCACCAAAAAAGACCTACACATGGCCAACAAGCACATGAGAAAATGCTCCGCATCCCTGGTCATCAGGGAAATACAAATCAAAACCACAATGAGATACCACCTCACACCAGTGAGAATGGGGAAAATTAACAAGGCGGGAAACAGCAAATGTTGGAAAGGCTAGGGAAGCCCGGGTGGCTCAGTGGTTTAGCACCGCCTTCAGCCCAAGGTGTGATCCAGGAAACCCAGGATCGAGTCCCACGTCAGGATGCCTGCATGGAGCCTGCTTCTCCCTCTGCCCGTGTCTCTGCCTCTCTCTTTCTCTCTCTCATGAATAAATAAATAAAATCTTTTAAAAAAAATGTTGGAGAGGACGTGGAGAAGGGGGAACCCTCTTGCACTGTTGGTGGGAATGCAAACTGGTGCAGCCACTCTGGAAAACAGTGTGGAGGTTCCTCAAGAAGTAAAAAATAGAGCTATCCTATGACCCAGCAATTGCACTACTGGGTATTTACCCCAAAGATACAGATGTAGTGAAACAACAGGACATCTGCACCCCAATATTCTTAGCAATGTCCACAAATAGCCAAACTGTGGAAGGAGCCAAGATATCCTTTGACAAATGGATGGATAAAGAAGATGTGGTATATATACAATGGAATATTACTCAGCCACCAGAATGGATGAACACTTCCCATTTGCTTCAACGTGGATGGAACTGGAAGGTATTATGCTGAGTGAAGTAAGTTAATCGGAGAAGGACAATCATCATATGGTCTCACTCATTTGTGGAATATAAGAAATGGTGAAAGGGTCTATAAGGGAAAGGAGGGAAACTGAGTGGGGAAAAATTAGAGAGGAAGACAATCCATGAGAGACTCCTAACTCTGGGAAACAAACAAAGGGTTGCAGAAGTAGAGGACGGAGGGAACGAGGTGATTGGGTGATGGGCACTAAGGAGGGCACTTGATGGGATGAGCACCGGGTGTTATATTATATGTTGGCAAATTGCATTTAAATAAAATATTTTTTAAAAAAAGAAAAATAAAATCAAACTTCTCTGGCCCCCCTTACTCTCCTCTGCTCTCTCGCCTTCCCATTCCATCTCTACTGCAGAGGCATCACGTATTTTTCTGCCTTAGCCTCTACTGACCCATGTCCCATTTTTCACCCGACCAGCTTATCAAAGTTTTGTTCTTACATGTTCTCTAAACAAAAATGGTCTCTCCCTCAGAGAAACTCTGATGCCACTTTGTTAAGATAATACTTAAAAAGGGGGGGGGGAAGCATCTCTGAGGAGGAGAGAGGAGAAGGAAAGCATCCTTGGTGACAGATGCACGAACCAAAGTTTGGAGACAGGCACCAGGTGGTGAAGAAACAAGCTAGACAAGAATGGAGTTTGGATAATAGAGGTTAAAGGAAGAAAGGTCAGACAAGCATGCAATGATGGCCAAGGACCTGGCAATGAAAACAAAACTTAGCAAAGAAATTGAGAATCATTGGAAGTTTGTGAGCATGGGAGTGGCACGATGAAAGTAGCACTTAATGAATGTGGATACTGAGGCTAGATTTAAGGGGACACACTTCAGGGTGTAATAGGAGGATGCTGGAATCATCTAAGCATCACATAATTAGAGCCTGAACTTTAGTGGGGGTGATAGTGATAGAGAGTAAAAGCGGCTCTAAGGATTTGCTAGAGAAAAAAAATTGATGCGACATAGCTTTAGGGAATGAAGGGAGGGGAGAAGAGGACTGTAAGATTTGGGCCTGGATGACTTGAAAAATGATGGAGACATTATCAAATATATTACTATTTCAAAAATACATGCATAATTTACAACTTTCCTACTTTCATCATGGAATCCAGTCTTCTTAGAGAAAAGGCACATACATATATACAGAAGGAAGTTAAATTAAGACAGAGATCTAAATTAATAGAAAAAAAAAGGAAAGTGAGGGTGATATAATCCTCTGCCTGGGTACTAAATTTAGCTCTGTGCTTCCTTGCAGCTGAAGCAGGTGGCTTCACAGCTGTGACTATCTATATACTCCTTCTAGACTCCATCACCTGCCTGGCAGTAAATTCCGGAAGAAATCACACTGATCTCTACCAAATAATGTAGAGGCATACCCCATTCTATTGCATTCCACTTTATTGCTCTTCTCAGATATTGTGTTTTCTTATAGATACTGCATTTGAAGGTTTGCGGCAACCCTCCGTCAGGCCAGTCTATCAGCACCATTTTTCCAACAGCATTTGGTCACTTCGTGTCTCTGTGTCACATTTTGGTAATTCTGGTATTTCAAACTTTTTCATTATGATTGTATTTGTTATGGTGACCTGTGATCAGTGATCTTTGATAGTACTATTATAATTGTTTTGGGGTGCCACAAACCGTATCCCTATAAGATGGCAAACTTAACTATAAATGTTGTGTGTGTGTTCTGACTGCAGATGTGGTGGAAATAGCAAGGGAACCAGAATGAGAAGTAGAGCCTGAGGATATGACTAACTTGCCATAATCTCATGATAACACTTTAAGGGATGAGGAGTTGCTTCTTATGGATGAGCAAAGAAAGTGGTCTCTTGAGATGGAATCTACTCCTGGTAAAGATGCTGTGAAGACTGTTGAAGTGACAACAAAGGATTTAGAATAGTACATGAACTTAGTTGACAAAGCAGCAGCAGGATTTGAGGAGATCCCAATTTTGAAAGGAGTTCTACTGTGGGTAAAATGCTGTCAAAATGGGATTGCAACCTGTAGAGGAATCGCTCATTTAAGAGTCAGTCAATGAGGCGAACTTCATATTGTCTTATTTTAAGAAATTGCTACAGCCACCCCAACCTTCAGCAACCACCACCCTGATGAGTCAGCGGCCATCAACACTGAGGCAAGACTCTCCACCAGTAAAAAGATTATGACCTACTCAAAGCTCAGATGGTTAGTATTTTTTAGCAATAAAGTATTTTTAAATTAAGGCTTGTACATTTTTTTAGACACGATGTTACTGCACACTGAACAGATTACAGTATAGTGTAAACAAAACTTTCAGATGCACTGGGAAACCAAAAATTTCATTCAACCCACTTTGCAGCAATATTTGCTTCATTGCGGTGGTCTGGAACCAAACCCACAACATCTTCGGGATATGCCTGTAATAGATATAGTTCTGCTAGTGGTTCCTTAAAAGCTACAGAAAATGTTCTTTGTAGGACTGATGCACTGGTCAACACTTGAGAGAATCTGTGGGCAAGGTCTAAGTCATAGTGCTGTGAAGGCTTTTCGAAATGAAATGAGTCTGATATGAATCAAGCAGGGAGGTAACAGCCTGTTCACAACTGGGATGTGGAGCCAGAGGAGAGAAGGGCAGGTCAGAGGGTATCCCTTCTTGTGCCAGAGATACTCGATCTGACTTCTGGAGCAAAAAAAAGGAAAGAGGTCCAAGAGTGAAGGAACAAGAGCACAAAGTTTCTTCAAGAGAACACGACCATGTTTACTCAGGAACCCTGTCTTCTCTGAGATCTCACTGATGGGGAACAAAGAGTCTATTACTTTGACAGGATCATCACCAAGTTATCCCAAACCATCTTTCATTGCAATGGGAAATTATCACATATGCCCTTATCCCAACCTGTTCCTTGGCATGTGGCATGTAAAGGAACACCGAGGATTGTGAGTATGCAGGGCAGGTCTGAGCAGGCAGTCACATGCTCCCCCAGAGATGGCCAGAGAGGAGCATGACTCATGGAAAACCTTAGGAGGAAAGGTATTTACCTCCCTTTCACTTGTTTCCATTAAAATGGTTTTAAACATATCTGCTCAAAATTTTCAGAAAAACAGCAAATCCTAGGCTGAAACAGAAAATGCTTGACCTCAAATCACCCTGTCCTTCCTGTTGCAGCACTTATCATACTGTAATTGCTTGTTTTCTTGTCTGTCTTTCTGGCTAAATGATAAATAAGTTTCAGAGGGCAAGACCTTGTAATCTCATCCCTCACTGTATCCCTGGCACCTATCCTTTGTGTTCAATAAATACTTGTTGAATAATGTTGAATGAAAACCTTCCCACATCTCTCTCCTTTAGCTACTTCTACTGTTCTTGATCCAGACCCAGTTTCTTCCTAGGCAAACAGACTGTCTCTCATTTGGGCGTAAGAGGCTTGAAGCTGGATTTTTGGAGTAAAAAATATTGTCTAGTATTTTGCTTTATTAACTCTTAATAGAATTGTACTAATAATAAGCGTACATCTCAAATATTTTTTCTCTGTAATCTCCTCAATTTCTGACTCCTTAGTTGTTTCAAAAGCCACAAAAAAATTCTTGTGTTTTGCAGAAATCCCTACTACCCTTTTGTAGAGAAAATTAATGACAACATGGCATTTACTGAATGTTTACCATATGCTAGCCTCTGTTCTAAACACTTTGTAAGTATGAAGTCATTTAAAACTTGCCCTGCTACTATGAAGCAGGTAATTATTACCTCCATTTACAAATAAGGAAAAAGAGAATAATTTCAAGGGTGCTCAAGGTGCAGGGCTATATATATATGGCCATCCAGATTGTATACCACCCAACTCCAGTGGGCACCATTATACACCCACCACTGCTGTATGCAGTTGCTCTCAAGGCCACTGGGCTAGTAATCAGTGCAGCTAAGATTCTAACCCAGGCACTCTGGCTCCAGCCCCTATCCTTAACCATTACACTAATCTAGAGCTTTTTACTTTCAAGTTATTCCTGCCTCAGTGGGATTATGGTTAGATAACGCTGGCAATATCAACCCCTCAGAGCTTACTATGGGTGAGTTCCTGATTCTATCAGGGTCAATTCTATTATATTATTTGAAGACTACTCGTTATCATGCATATTGGTTTTAAACTCTAGTTAAATAGGACTACAGCTATGATGGGTAGGTTACCAGTAGAAGCTGAGGAAAATAGACTACTTTTTTTTTTTTTTTAACCTAACTCAGAACTCTATGGAGTAAAATAGTTTCTTTTCTCATACATGTATAAAACATTTTTTTTTCTTAATGCTAGCAGGATGCCCGAGGTCTTCCCTATGTTCCTAATGCCAACATAGCAGAGAATAAAGATAAGATAAGCAGAGTTAGGTTATGCCATACCAGAGGTTCTAAATGCATGGTTCGTATACAAGCAGCAGCTGCTGCAGCACTTGGAAGCTTGATAAAAATGCAGAATTTCAGGGGTACCTGGGTGGCTCAGTCAGTTAAGTGTCTGACTCTTGATCTAAGCTCAAGTCTTGATCTTAGGGTCATGAGTTCAAGTCCCATTTGGCCCCATGCTGGGTGTGGAGCCTCCTTAAAAAAAAAAAAATACAGACTCTGAGGCCCCACCTCAGACACACTGGCTCAGAATCTGTATTTCAACATGATCTCCAAGTGATCCACGTATATACATCAGGTTTGAGAAGGACTACTCTTGTCTTTTGTTTGCTGGGATGTGATACAATCCTTTGCTCCTCCATGTCCCCAAACCTGCAATACTACTCTGCTAACTGCAAGAGACTTGCTCTTGTATTACTTTGTGGGAATGCAGAAAAGCAGGCTAGTCCATATTTGTGTTGGTGTGGGGCAGAAACCAACTGTAGGAGGCAAGATACAGAGCTCAAGAGCTTGGTACCAGCAAGAACTCAAAGCAAAAGATGATTAGGAGGCTCTCAAATCTCTAGTAAAGTGGGAAGGGGTGAGGTTGCTGGGTCCATGTGTGGAATGGGGATGACAGCCATTACCATGTTAAAGCAGAAATGGCTGCCCCATGCCATTCACATTAAAGGAAAAAATTCTTATAAAATAGAGGAGGAGGGCTGGGTACAAATACCTATACATTTATATTCAATTCTCTGTATGTTCTATATGTTAATTTTAATATGAACAAAGGAAGAAGCAGGACAAGTGACTGACATATTTGTGCTATAGCCCAGGCAGTGAAATGGATCCCTCAAATGGATAATGGGATTATATTTGGCATATCAGGGTTAAATAGCTTGAAAAAAATCTATTGGAGCAAACATTAGTTTGTCAATCAGAAATTCTAAAACATGTATTAACTCCACCAAGACGAATTTTCATTAACTAGTTTAAACAGTAACACCCCACACACCCCCACTTGGGGAATCAACTGCTCTAAAAAGTGCAAGTGCAAGTTCATCTGGAAGAAAGGTTTGTTTTGTAAACAATCAGCTTGATTTCCATTTCAGAAAACAGTTCAGCAGTTTCTTAAGTAGTTAAACATACACTTACCATATGATCCAGCCATCCCACTCCTAAGCATTTACCCAAGATAATGGCAATAACATAGCCATACACAGATTGGTACATAAATGTTCGTAGCAGATTTGCAAGAGCCCAAAGTTTGAAGGAAAAAAAAAAAAGAATGTCCATTAATAGGTGAATGACCAAACAAATCAGAGACTAGCCATCCAATGGAATAGAACTCAGCAATAAAAAGGAAAGACGTATTTATCTACATTAATAACATGGACGGTAAATCAATTATGCTGACTGCAAGAACCCAGACCCTCCCACCCAAAGAAAGAGTACCTATTGTATTATTCTATTTAATAAAACTCTAGAAAATGCAAACTAATATGTAGTGACAAAGAGCACATTAGTGGTTGTCTGGAAGTGGGGGCTTGGAACATGAATTACAAAGGGGCACTGTGAAAGCTTTTGGGGGTGATGGTTATATTTACTATCTTGGTTGTGGTGATGGGTTTCACAGCGTACATGTAAGTCAAAGCTCCTCAAAACAAACATAGTAAATATATGCCATTTATGTCAATTAACCCTCAGCCAAACTGAGAGAAACATTAGACCAAAAACTATTTTAAAAGTAGTTATCAGCCATAAAATAATCACAAAAAAGGACTAAGTGTTCAGTATGTTCGACATTATTCAAGCAGAAATGAACTGGCCCCTCTAATTTCATAGAAATCCTTCCAACCAATCTTACGCAACAGTGGAGCTTGCATGACTTCAGCACAGACCACTGCCCAGTGGGTAGACCACTGTCATTTTGGATGACATTTTGGTCTCTTCCTGTCTATATGAATTTTTTATTTAAATAGGCTTTGGAACAGAGGTCATTCTCTGTGGTTGTAAGAAAAGATACCCTCACTTAAATAGGCCTCTTTGTCTCCTTAAGGGGCTGATTGAACGTATACGACAGGCCTCGCAAGCTCAGCTCATTCATCAAGTAAGATAAATCTGTGAGAGCACTTTGCACACTGTAAAATACTGGAGAGGCAGAAAGTTGTTACTGCTACTGCTTCTGCTGCTATGAATTAATTAGGATGGTGACTGGTGATTATGAATTCATTTGATCAATACAATTAGCTAATTTAGAAGATTCAAAGTGCAAAGTGAACTGATACATTAATAATAAAGTTAACATGCAACATATCGGAGTAACTGAGGGACATCCTCCATAGGCACACACCACAGATGGCCGTGACCAGCACTGCTTTCTTCTTCTCTAACAGAATGATAACATTTATACCTATAGATACAGGTGTGTTTTGGGGTAGGGGGTGTGCATACGTATGGCAGACCCAGGAATGATTAAGATGGTAAAGAAACTCTGGTCAGTGAATGCCATAAGCATCTAACAGGAGGCCAAATAAACCACTCTGAAATAAGAACCCCTCTAACACTTTTCCACACGTTGGAGAGTATTGTCGGAAGGCAAAGATAGCTCAGAATCTCCTGTTTTACAAAGTCCTCTGCAGGCTCTCTTTCTACCCCTGCATTTTACCTTCCCTGTTTTGTTCCCGACCTCCTCTCTTTTAACCCCTCTGGTCTGCTATTCTCTGGTAGGATAAATCAAAAATTCCATTTTCTCTTCCTCTTTCCCTTCCTAGGCTTTTTCTTTCCTGCAGGGATCATCTGTGTCAATCAAATCTTTACACAACTCCTTTCACAAAATTTTTTCAGAGCAATGTCACAATGCTAAGTTTTGCTGGAATGTGTAGCTCTTTTTTAGGACATCATATACGTAAAGATCTTTGAGTGCTTGTTTACCTGCACATTCCAAAGATTTTGAAATGAAAACATATTTTCCCACCTCTTTGCTAAAGCTTTAAAACCTGGAATTATCCCTGACTCATGCCTCTCTTTCATTTCTGAGCCTGGGGGAAGGTCTGGAATCATCTCTCACACTGGATTCACCTATTCAATTCACCAAATAATGGATTTTTTTTTTTTTTTTAAAGAATGAGCCCTACAGTAGTAATTTAATTAGTGGAAGCCTATAGACCCCAAATTATGAACAATGCAATATGATGATCTAATGTTGGTTTGGATTTTGAATAACGTGAACGTTAGCAAGGAGAAAAGAGTATATGAATGGATCATCTGGTAGCACTGGTAAGAACCACAGTACCTTCTTAGCTTCATAAAAAGGGAGACTCCTCTTCTACAAACCTGTTGGATTAGAATATCTTTCTGGGCAGCCACACACACTGCTTTCTCTGCTGGGAACTGTTGACTGAAGAGGTCACTCTTTCTGATTGAAGGGAGCATAACCTAGGGTCCTAGAGGACCTGCAGGATGCTGAGACCTTAGTCTCTAATAGCATGGGCTGAATAACACCCAGATATACCCCCCGCCCTCTGAGGAACTCTCCCAACCAAGGGAGGAACTAATAAAACTCATATTTTTAATGTGAACTTCTGTGTATATAACTTCTCCTTGTCATAAGGCACAAAAAGGAGTTTTGTTTGTTTGTTTGTTTGTTTTGCCAAAAGACAAAACAGCTGAAGTGATATCCCCTACCCACCATTGATACAATCCACAAACTAAGTCCATCTGGCTTACCTTCCAAATGTTCATTTCATTAATCCCCCTTACTGGTATCTAGCCCAGGCCTTGATTTTATTCATGTGCTGATTATATAGAGCTAATACATCTTATAGGCCTGCCATGTGACAGGCACTTTACATACATTTTTATTAATTTTCACAGTAGCACTGCAACGCAATCTTAAAGCTTTTACAAATGAGAAATGGAGAAAAGCTATTATTTTTGTCTGCCTGACACCCCTTGTCTTCCCCTCATCATCTTTTGGGGCATTGCGCCTTCCCCATCCATTTTCATGATATAGATGATAGATGATAGATGATAGATATAGATGATAGAGCCCTTCCCCCTCCTCCCAGGCTAACCATGGTCAACCATGAAACCTCACACTCCCAGCCACAGGGATGGTCCTGGGCTGCCCAAGAGCGATGGTACCATCACACCAGTGCCACTACAGCTTCATGCCAACAACTCTTCCAAAAGTTGTAACATCTTAAGGCATTTCATCCTTTACAACAACTCTACGACATGGGAACCAGTATTTTTCTCATTTATCAGATGAGGTGATAGAGGTACAGAGAGGTTAGGGAACCTGCCTACAGTCATAAGGTAGGTCATAAATTCTTCTCTCAGAATTTAAGATCTCTAGCTAAGGAAAGAGTCTTTTTCTCTTTGGTAAAGAAACAAGGAAGAGGTGAGTGAGCCCACAGTAGCGGGCAGCCACCTCCAGTGGCTACTCCCTAGCGAAAGCTACCCTGCACTCTAATCTTCCCCAGAGAGGAAAAGAGAAATCTCGAGTTCCATTTCTTGAGTCCCACCCTCAGTTCACGTTTTCCCAAGGCTTGGCTGTTCTGCAATCCCTCAGCTTTGGCAGTCAATCCAGTACTTGTCCAACAGATTTTGTTTTTTAAACCTAGATTGAGATTCCATCGCTTGCCAGGAAATGATTACTGACTAACACAAGACAAAAAGAGGCTCGGAGAGGCTAGATGGTAGAGCAGTAGGGAGCACAGTTAGGCTCTTCTGTTTTGAAAGCACCTGCCCGTTTCACCTACCACATAGCCCCTCAGCTGGCCTGCCCCCCACAGAATCACTACTGCACAGCTAGCCTTTCTGAGACATTGTTTTCATCACTCTTTAATTTCTCCAACAATTTCCCACATTTCCAAACACATCAAATTCACACACCTCTGCCTCGTTCTCAACGCCCTCCAAATCACGCCTAGCTTAATTTCAAAAACTTTCCTGCCATCTCCAACCCATCAAGGATCTAGCCCAGCTCATGCCATTCACATTTCTGGGATTCCCTCACTCAGTACCTTTCAAATGACTAAAATCAGTCATTCATGACTCAATTCAAGTCTTGCCCCTTTCCAGAAATCCCAACTACTCTCAACATTAATAATTTCTTCAACTGAGAGTATTGCAACCACTTTGTTTGGAAGCTAATTTTACCAGTATATTTGTCTCCATATCTATATATAGTTTTATTTCATTTGCTAGCTATTCCATGAAAATACTGCTAATTGGGAAGTGTAAAATAGGAGTTATTTTTTAAAAAAAGAACAATAGTAGAATAGATTCCATTTAAGTAATTGTGAAACTGATTACCTTGATACTTTTTTCTTCCAGTTAAATGGTTCATGTTTTATTTTCTGTTCAGTGACAAACACACTAGAATTCAGATAAAAATCCAACTATGAAAAAACAGCACTATGATTTTCTCCAAATATCTCTTAGCTGAAATGTACTACTGTTCCTACAAGGAAGGATTTCAAAGCCCTTCCTCTGAATGAGGTATGCTGTTCCCCCTGATGGTCTTCAGGGAAGCTGGGCTTGCATCCCTCACATCCCAAAGCAATTCATTCTTTTAGTGCACTCAGGAATACTGCAACCCGGTTAGTTGCAAATCACAAAGCCCACTGACCCCAGGATGAACAACCATCATTGTCCCCCCAAAAAGGCTATTTATACCTCCCCTCCTTTGTTTTTTTTTTTTTTTTAATTTTTTTTACCTCCCCTCCTTTGAACCTAAGACTATATATATATATATATACTTTTTTTTTTTTTTTCAGTAAAAACTGCTTGAGTTCTTGACTTGGAGCCATTTATATCGAACTTAAGATCTCTACTTTTCCTCGATAACACTCCTACAAGCCTTGTTTGACTTGCTCTCTAATTCTACAATGCCCAAAAGTGATCTTTAAAAGGTAAATCAATAAAACATTTAGAAGACGGTATAGGAAATACTCTCATGCCTTCAGGATGAGAAAATGACTTCTTCAACTGAATGTAAGAAGTACTAATGTTAGGTAGAAGCTAGCTGTGAGCCGTGGAAGAAGCACCCCAGGCAGAATTCCAAGTTCTTGAAGGGAATGATAGAGACCTAAGTTGGAGGCAAGGCTGGTGATAAATAGGCTCTACACATTAGAACCCCAGGAGCACAACATCCCCACGCTGTAACTTCCAAGAACTTGGGACTGACAGACCAAGAGCCATGGTGCTTTCCTCTTCCACCAATGCTCCAGGGTAACCCTTAGACTCATTATAATGCATGTGCATTGGGGCACAGGCCCACTCCCATTGAGAAAGGTGGCCATGACAGTTCCAGTACAAACTGCATCAAGGGTTGACAATGAGTGGAAGCAGCTGTAACTTCCAAGAACTTGGGACTGACAGACCAAGAGCCATGGTGCTTTCCTCTTCCACCAAGGCTCCAGGGTAACCCTTAGACTCATTATAATGCATGTGCATTGGGGCACAGGCCCACTCCCATTGAGAAAGGTGGCCATGACAGTTCCAGTACAAACTGCATCAAGGGTTGACAATGAGTGGAAGCAGCCTCCGTTAGAGACCACCCCAGTGTACCTCCCAGCTCCTCTCAGCTCACAAAGATCCCAAAACATCCAATCCCAAAACAACCTAGAGGCTGGTTCCACCTCGGAAACCTGTGCTCTTTCCCACCTGAAGATATACTTTCACTTCAATAACCTGCTTTGTCCTTGCTACTTTCCTTCTGGCTGTCTTTATTTGATTGCAGATCTTCACACAAATCTTTTCACTGACAATCCAAGAACTGAGACCTCCATTCACAGAAGGCAGACTCTCTCACGGGTAACACTAATGGTGAAAGAGAAAATTGACAAATTTGATTATATTGAAATTAAAAAATGTATGTTCATCAAAGGCACAGTTAAGGCAGTAAAAAGTCAAGCCACAGACTGGGAGGAGATATGTGTAGTGTATACATATAACTACAAATCAATAAGAAAAAAAACAACAATGCATTAAAACAAATAAATAAATGGGCAAGAGCCCTGAACCAGTACTGCACAAAAGGAAATCCAAACAATAGACTTGTTGAAAAGTGACAAATTTCATCAGTAATCAAGGAAATGCAAACAAAAAATGCTATGAGACACTACTAATCACCTACCAAAATACTTCAATTCACCTCAAAATAACATGCTTGTATAATGAAAAAATCTATACACATCCCTGATGAAGGCAAAAAATTTTGAGACAATTTTTGGCATGTCTTATAAAAGTTGGAATATTCATTCTATGACAGAGCAATCCACTCCTAAATATATAACTCAAAAGAAATATGTGCACAAAAGTGTCCACAGAAGCATTCAAAATGGCTAAACCCGGCTATAACTCAAATCCCCAGGAAAATGGATAAAGTACGACACATTCTATGATAGAACACTCTACGGAAATGAAAATAAATACCTCCATCTAACAATATAGAAGAACTTTCAAAACACACTGGAACAAAGAAATCAGGAAGAGAGAACTGTATGATTGTGTTTACATAAAGGTCAAAACTCAGGCAAAACTAAACCATAAAGGGAAGAATAGCATTGCCTTTAGAAGACAGGGTTCATTGAGATGTACAGTTTTATCATCTGTGCATTTTTCAACGTGTTATTTTAAGCTTCCGTTAAAAATATATTAAAAATCACTGGCACTAGCAATTAGAAAATCATTGGATTTCTCAGAACATTTTCAAAAGGGTAATTTGCCTAAAAGGCAGATTTCAAGTTTTTATAAAAGGCAAAAGTGAGAAGCAAAGGGAGGCAGTCAGATCAACGCTGAAAGAGTCAAGCAGTACCAGCACCAGCTCCCCCAAATATACACAGTGCATCAGCCTATTTCCATGTACATTAAATTTGTTAATTACTCAATCTTTATTTTCACTTTCACAAGAATCTTCACAAAATCACTCCGGTTCCTATGATGTAAATTAACCATAGTAACCATAAACTAAATAATGAACATTTATAACCCTGTCTAGAAAAACAAAAACCATTTTCAGTTCTGAGATAGAAATGGTCAATATTGAAGGAAAAATAATTTTGACTCTGAATTAACATGATATCTAACTTCCAAATTTGTTTCTAAAATACTGGATATTGGGATCCCTGGGTGGCGCAGCGGTTTGGCGCCTGCCTTTGGCCCAGGGCGCGATCCTGGAGACCCAGGATCGAATCCCACATCAGGCTCCCGGTGCATGGAGCCTGCTTCTCCCTCTGCCTGTGTCTCTGCCTCTCTCTCTCTCTCTCTCTGTGACTATCATAAATAAATAAAAATTAAAAAAAAAATTTTTTTTAAAATAAAATACTGGATATTGAAAAGTGAGTTTTAATGATCAGTACAGTTATCTTAAGTTCCAATAGCAATACGTCTTTGGTATTCCTGTTCTATTTTCCACATTCTGGGTAAGATGACTCAGCAACACTTACTATAATTAAAAACTTAATATAAATATAGGAAATACGCTCCATTATAAAAGTTAATGCAGAGGCAAATGGAACAAAATAAATTTTCATTAAAAAAAGTAATTAATAAGAACTTCGCTGTCTGTGTTCCTAAGTCTGATTTCCTCATTAGAATTAGTTATTCAGTCCTCCATTTTGGAACTTGCTTACTTTCTTTTAATATAACACAAAGAGCCATTATCATTTAATTAAAACTATGCCATTAAATAGCTGACCTTTCACTTCATAAGCCTTGGTGCTAAGTTTGATTCAAATTCCAAGTTTTAAGTGCACTTAGCTGAAGGCAGAGGTATGTTTGTGAGTCTCGGATTCAGGGAACTGGCTTTAACGCAGCCCTTTGTGAATTTAGGTTTTCTGCCTCAGTCACTGACTCAGACTGTACATCTTTAGGAATGGTACCCTTTGGGAGGGTTCGCTACAGCTCTAAGTCACAAATTTGACTGGGATTGTTAAATCCCATGGTCAAAAGCTATCCAGGAAATATTGTGAAATAGTGATTAAAATTTCAATTCCACAGAATCATAATTTATGAAAGTATTCTCCAAATGAAAGTCAAAGTTAAATGCATTTGAAAGTTTCCCAAAAATGTAAACTTAATAACTAACACAAACATTTTTGTTGTTGTTGTTGTTGTTATAAGGTTAAGATTACTGGTCAGAGGACAGGATCATTTTCTTTAGCTATCAATACATAGTCAAGTTACCTTCCATAAATATGAGTAGTAGGTTCATTTCTGTGTGTTAGATTCTTCTTTTTTTAATTTGGCTTTTGATTTTTTTTTTTTTGGTCCTTTAAATTACAATATTAAGATGAAGCCATTGCCACAATACATTAATGTGTTCATCTCTCAAATACATGAAGCAAAATGTCTCCAGAGCACCCTCCTAAGACTGCTACAGAGATCCTGGAATAGCCCTGATTCTTGTTCCTTCTGAAACCCAGTGAGCAAATTCTTCTAATAGGGTTCATGTTTCATTAGTCTGTTGCTTGCAATCAACAATCTCTAACTGATACACCTGTGCACATGTAGAACACTTGCAGATAATTTACTTGCCTTTCTATCTGGACCTTAAGCTACAAAGTAGTAAAGATAAATTAAGACAGACCTGAGACAGAGAAGGGTGAGCAAGTAAGTATTTGGCTATGGGCTTCTATTTCTTTGAAGATCTGACCAAGGATCTTCAAAGAAATGGACTTGCAATATAATATCCTCAAAGAAATCTCTGATCCAGACATATAAAAGCTGAGAGGAGGTAAAATTTAAAAATTAAAAAAAAAAAATTACTAAGGGTTTGGATTGTCTTAACATGAAAGAGATTGGGGGGCACTCCTTGAGAATAAAAGTAGTTTAAAGATGAAAAAACAAATTAGTGTTTCACAGAGTAGGCACTAAACTAATACAATTTGTCATCTGAAAAGGAGCAAACTCTCAGACTGATCAAGGCAATACGTAGTATGGTAGAAATTTTCATTAGAAAAATAATAAATTTCTCTCTTTTCTCAATAGCAATAACTTTTTGGCCTCAAGACTTATTTATATACTCAGAGTCATTATCATTTATTTGAAAATAAAAATAGGTTTGATTATTGCTAAACAGAAACAACAGACCCGAAATGGAGTCACTTGCTAAGCGCCACCAACTTAATACCTAACCTAACTGCAGTTTCAGCCTGTCCCTGGAGTGGAATCTGAAACCAATCAGTGTGGAATTTCCTGATTAGCACTTGGGAGACAATCTGCAGGATGAGACCTCCTGCCCTTTCCCCTAAGGGAAGGTGACCTTGTCTGAAACTATTCTTTCTTTTCTTTGCTAATAACTTCCTTATCCCACCTCATTTCTGCCTATAAACACCTTCCATTTTGTAGACTCCTGGAGGCGCACTTCTATTTGTTAGATAGGATGTTGTCTGAGTCATGAATTGTTGGATAAAGCGGAACAGGTCTTTAATTTCACTAGGTTTGTTTTTGTTTTTTAACATGGAAATGTGTAAAGGAAAAAAATAGGTTAGAATACTTATGGAGGCTAAACTCACAAGGAATCTAGGGACTTGGGGGCATGTCACCTTACCCGGACTACCTTTCTCCACACCAGCCCCTTGCTTAAATCTTTTCAGTGACCTCCTACTGCTCTTGTAATAAAATCCCCAATTCCACAAGACCTCAATATGGTCTGGTCCCTGTCTGTCTGTCCAGGATCACATCACACCATGCCCTGTCTGACCTATACACCTCAACCATGCTGCTTTCTTTCAGGCTACCAAGAACAAAGAATAACTTAAGCTTTAAGTAGCCCTTGTTTCTTTAAGTCCCTTGTTTCTCATAGAAAGTGCTATATGCAAATGGAATGAAAACTGCTTGCTTTAAAAAACAATAATGCAGAGCTTCCAGGTTGGTGAACATGTGGGGATTTGGGAGAGTGGCACACCTGGGGAGGATGTGGAAGTTCCGTGTACTTTCCCCCTACCTTCCCCTATACATCTCTTCCACCTGGCTGTTCTTGAGTTATATCCTTTTATGATAAACTAGTGATCTTTTGTGCTCTTGAATGCCTCAAAATTAAAGAAGCCCAAGTTTATGTTATATGTGACAGAACTGAGCCTTCTAGGATATTTCGCTATCCCCAAGAAAATCTATATCCATCAGATTCCAGAAATTCAAGCTATACTGACTCAGTCTCAAGAAGACATTTTCTTCTGGGATATGACTATTAATAAAAAAGCAGAGTTGCTGTACCATTTTAAATTACTACCAGCAATGTATGAGGTGGATCATTTCCCTGCTTCATTACTGACATTTGGCAGTGACTCCTCATTGCCCACTTTCTGGTCCGCATTCCTGCTCACTGCCATCCACAAGAGACATCATGCCTCTACCTCAGAAGAGTCCTCAGTACTTACATGATCTACCTCTTCAAACCTGAAATGAGAGACCCCAAGCCTGGGAGATACACGGGTATCCAAACCTCTGGAGGAGATCTGTCTGTCTTTCCTCTCATCCTCTAAAGCCTAGCAAGCTGAAAGGAGGCTCCTGATGTTGGTATAGCTAGTATTCCTCAGAATCCTCAAGAGTTTCCATTCATCTTCCAATGTCACCATAGCCACCTCATCAAGCACATAGGTATGGGATCCAATAGCCAAGAAGAACTAAAATAGCACTTTATAGTCTGGGCCAGACCCCAAGAACGTGCCCATAGATAAGAGAGTAGTAGATTCATTGGTCATTTTCATGCTGCTCTGGTATCAAATGAATGAATCAATAACAAAGGCAGATCTGTTGAAGGACCACTTCACTGAGATCCTCCTGAGAGTCTGAGCACATGGAAGTGATCTTTGGCCTTGATGTGAAGGAAGTAGATTCACCACCTACCACTATGACCTCTTCATCAAATTGGGCCTCACATTTGATGGGTGAAAAGGGTGTGCCTGAGACCAGCATCCTGGTACTTACCTTGGGTATGATCTCTGTGAAGGGTGATGGTGTCACTGAAGAGGAAATCTAGGAAGTTCTGAATTGGATGGGGATGGATCCTGGGAGTAAGCACGTTGTCTTTGGGGAGCCCAGTGAGCTCATCATCCAAGATTTCATAAAGGAAAAGTACCTGGAGTGATTACTCAGGTTCCACAATGCTCCTACACAATTTGAATTTCTCTGGGGCCCAAGAGCCCACAGTGAAACCACCAAGATGAAAGTCCTAGAGTTTTTGGTCAGGGTTCATGGAACAAACCCAAGTTCTTTCCCACATCAATATGAGGAGGCTCTGAAAGATGAAGAAGATGAAGTCTGAGGCAGAATTTCAGCCAAGGCTGTCTGTATTTCCAAGGCCACTGCATATTCTACTGCCAAGTCTAGTCATTGCTCTTGCCGATAGTGAAGCCTGAGGCAGATTCTTCATTTTGTTAGAAAAGGTCAGTTAGCGATCATAGAATTTAGGTCTAAGGTAGGGCAGAAAGGAATGCAGTACATACTTCTCTATCTCCTATTTTAAATGTATAAGTTGAAAAAAACCTTTTTTTGGAAAATGTATACTTTTTATTTTTTGATCTTGGTACTATTCAAATATTGTTTCTTTCCTTGAAGTTTCAATTAGTTTAAAATTCTCCAAGCTTATGAATGATATCAGTCACACATTTAATGCTATAAATGAGGCTTAATAGTAAGAGTTTTGTTTTGTAAAAGAAATTGTGAAACCATCCATCTTATTTTGTCATCTAGAATGAGAACATGGCATTTCCTTGGAACTGTGAAAGAAATCTGCTTTAAGATAGTTGGGATCAATAGAAAAATAGAGAAGAAAATCTAAAAGATGCTCAAATCTTGGCATTCCTATCCTTTTTATTTTTTATTCCACAAAGTTAAAAGATACATACATGGATTTGCTTAGCTTTTCCAAGAACGTATGAGAAATAGATCTTCGTAAAGGAGAACTCAGGTTTACTGAGGGGAAAAAAAAACCCACAGAATTTTAATTTTCTCTTGCAAAAATCTTAACAAAACTTTGGAAATACAGTCATGAAAAGATACTGGGTTAAAATAAACACAGCAGGTTTTCCTGGTTTAGTAAATAAGATAGCGGTTAACTTTCTTCCATGGTACAGCTATTTAGGTAAGAATGCATTTTAATAATACCAGATGGTACCATTTATGCCTACACCTTAGCAAGGATACCTAGCAATTTGCATACAGCATTGATTTTCAAAGAACAAGGGGAAAATAAACTAGTAGCTAAAAGCAGAAGAGAAAGCTGTTGGATTCAATGAGAGTTTTGCATTTGAATAGTTGGTGTGAATCCTTGACTTTAAGTGTACTTTAAGTGTAAGTACTCAGGGAACACGAAAAGATTCCTATCTATCTTAAGTAAAGATACCTTGGGTTGCCAAATATTTTTTTTTTTTCTCTTTAAAGCCCAGAAATGTTATGCAAAATTTTTATTTGAATTTCAGGCAAAATTTCAAAAGCATTTTGCTTTAAAAAAAACAATCACCAATCTATTCCTCCAATCTGCCGGGGAATAAAATGTAAAGACTTCTCTCAACTTTCATCTCTATTATCAATAATGACTGGATCCTGCAGGATTTGAATTGTTTTCATTCAATCCTTGAAACCAAGTGCAAACGTATATAATCTGTATTTACTTTCTTCTCTCACTAGATCATAAGCCCTCTGAGGGCAGGGACTATCCCAGTCATGACTGTATTTGGTACTCAAGGCCAGGCATACAGCGGGCAGGCAATGTACCTCTTTGTTTCATAAATGCATACATAACTGCTCATGTGAGAAAAATTATTTTATATTCATATAATCTTTATACTTATATAAAATATATTTCTATAATTTATATATAAATATATAATAAATATATTACAGAATATAAATAAATATATTTATATTATAAAACCTCTTCTATATCTTCTAGAGAAGAACTATATGTAAGTATTTAATACTTAGCATATAGCATTCATTTGAATCAGACCAAGTGTCTAAAATGCACTTCATCCCCTGCAATTCTCAGTGCTCACTGAGATTTGCAGATGTCTGGAGGTAAGCTTCTTGTGGGGAGCAGGAGAGGCAAGAGAGGCCACAAACTGGAAGGAAGGACTATCCACCTGGGTAAGGAGCTGACAGTTGTGATGGAAACATACATACACAGCCGGATGCTTTAAGTCTAGTAGGTCCACACCACTCAACTGAATATAGTGTCCAGAGTCAGATGATACCTGATATAAACAGTATACCCCTACAGCTATTGTGAGTCATTCTTTATTCCAAAATAATCTTGAACTAGGCAGAGTGTGGATTATAAAACAAGATCCTGGCCTTGGGGGCTTATGTCCTAGATAATTGGTAGTCTGGGGCAGAATTTAAGAAGCCCATCCTCAAAAAAATAAAAAAAATAAAAAAAATAAAAATAAAAATAAAAAAGGCCATCCTCCAAACCAGATGAAAAGAACAACAAAAATAACAACGAGCAAACCATCAGCATTGACAATAGGAAAGGATCCTAAACTCAGGCCCCACATTTTGAGAAATATTATTTTAAACCAGAACAATTTGGAACAAAAATTTTTTTAATGCCAGGAATCAATCAATATGCTGTATAGCCTCTTGAAAAAATAAAACAGAAGAAATAAATTGCTGAAGAAAACAGACAAAATTCAGAGAAACAAACAATTAACCCTGCTTTGAGGGACCAGGTAGTGTGATAATCCCTGATAAAAATAAAAATACCCTAAGATGAATCCTTGTTCCCTAATACAAGTGAAGAGAGACTGAGCCCAGGCTGAAAGAATCACACAGAATCTGTTCTTTAAAAATTTCTACCAGCAGAAGAAAGGCAAAGAGGGTGAAAGGAAAAATGTTTTAAGGATAATGATCTTGACAGTACATACAGGCCTGACCAGATGGGAGAAAAATGAGAGTAAGGGAAAGCCTGAGGCCATGGAGCCTGTATATCAGATAAGAAAAAAAAGCTCTTCCAGGAAAAAATATAAACCCCAAGTTGTAGCATGACTTCTGAGTTGGTTTGGAACAAAATTTCAGGTTAAAACACACAGTGTGGATATAGGTGCCCAGGCCTGAGTCTCCTTCCCTCCCAGGCCTTCAGATCTTGGTGTGGGCGCGTGTTTATACTAACAGCTCGAAAAAAAAAATTAATTAAGCCTATTTCAGTATAACAGTGAAATTTTTTTTAGGTAGCTTAAATTCTCATCTGTTACAGTACTTACTTGTCATAGAAATCAGCCATTTCAGGACGGTTGAAGTCTGTAACATCCACAAAATGCTTATCAGTTGGGCATATTCTATAAACCTATTAAAGAAAAAAGATGACATCTCAACTGTATTAATGTGAATTGCTAGCACCTCATTAAAGATGCCTAAATGCAATGATCATTTACTGAACACAAGTGAGACATTTTTATCTCAAAAGTTGTTACTCTTTTAAGTTTGTTTATGGCGACTAATTGCATACTTATTATTATACAAAGTCTATTTCTGTGGTTCAAAACGCTGTTTTACAATTACAAGCAATCTAACAAATGAATCTGAATAATTTGATGGTAATAGAAGCATTCAGCGATTAGTCTTTTTATCAGGCTCTTGCTTCAATGCAGTAAGAAACATAATTGTTCAGAAATATATAGAAGAAATTTTTTACACCCTTGGTTAGTAACATTTTCAGATGACAACAGGTTGAATTTTTCTACTTATAACTCAATAAAAGCAAAGTAAGCTGCTTTGTTAATTGAAGCAAGGATTCCAGCAATCAGGGGTTATGATTGGATAGTTTTAATAACTCTCCATTCCACTGCATTGTCAGAGGGTATTCATTTAATTCTATTACTTTTGAGTGCATGAAATCCATACAAGGGAACATGTTCTCTAGTTTTTCCACATTTCTCTCTTCTAGTGGTTGAGAACATTGTGGCTACTATTCCATAATTCTCCATTCGAGCAATTATAAAAATCTCAAAGTTAAGGTCAAATCTGATGCTCCAAGTACTCATTATTTCAAATTGGAATGTTTCATGTTGGAAGGATTTCTTTCTTATTCTTCTTATTCTTTACTATTAGTGTGTGTGTGTGTGTGTGTGTGTATGTGAGAGAGAATGAGAGAATGAAAGAGGAGGAAAGAGCATCCTTTTATAAGATATCCAAAAATGGAGAGTTGCTTAGATTTTGAAGATAAATTTCAAATACTATGAAGTCATGGAAAAGGTCAATGTGTGTGTATAATATGGAAAGATCTTTAAGATGTTACCATTAGGAAAGTAAGTTGCAAAAATGTATTATATCTTCCTGTTTGGATTTGAGTCTCTTTAAAGAACATGAATCCTCTTGTATTAACTACCTGCTTATACCTCTTGGAAGCATATATCCCAAACTGCTACTGTCAAGAGGACTGGAAATCAGCGGAAGTAAGATTCACTTCTCATCCCTGACACCCAATCTCTCTGGGCCTTTCTACCCTTCTCTCTGTCCCTTGTCAGTTTCCTCTCTTTTCTACTTACTATCCTTAAATGCTAAATGTTACTAAGCTCCAGAGCCTATGCTGAGCCCTCTCCTCTTCTCCACTCTCCATCAATGACCTCACTTAGGGACCATGGCTTTCAATAGCCTCAAGTGCTTGTGACTCTCAAGTCAAAACTTCTGTTCCTTATATCTTCCAGGAAATTTTGAATCACGTAGCAAATAGGCCACTTAATATAACCACATGGCTGACTAATGGCATCTCAAACTTAATTTGACAAAAAAAAAAAAAAATAGAACTCTTTTTATCATTGAGTCCTTTCCAGTTGAACAAGTTAAACCACGATTCCCCCAAGTACTGAAGCCAAAATCCAGGAATTATCCTTGATTTCTCTTTTTATTTACACCCAATATTCAATTTATCAAGAAGTCCTTCCAGCTTTATCTTTAGAACTTCCTTTACCCATCCATTTTCTTCCATCTCTTTGACTATAGTTCACATCCAAGCAACTGTTGTACCTCATGCAACTTCTTAGAAGACTTCCTGCTCATTTCCCTGCATTCCATTTCACCCACGGTACCCAGAATGACCCAACTTTTTCTCTTTCTCTGCTTAACATATTCCAATGGCTTCCCCTTGCTCCTAGAACAAATCCTTACTTCTTACACTAGCTAGAAAGCCCTACAAGCCTGAGCCCTGCCTAGCTCTATGACCTCATCTTAGATTGTCCCACCCTTTTCCCACTAAGTTCCATTCATACTGGCTTTATTTTGTTTCCTCAAATGCACCAAGCATGTTCCTACTCTTGCATCTTTCCATTAGCTGTTTCTTCCATTCAAAATCTTTTTTTATTCGTGTCATTCAAACCCTTAACCGAGACTAATACTCAGAAGTGGAGTGTTGCCATAATAAAAGCCTAAAATATCCTATTGATTTAGCAGTGTGATGACAAGAATAAAGGACACTAAAAATCTGGTGACTCTTGCTATGCCACAGCAAAACTTTTGGTAACAGGGTCTCCTGTGATAATTTGGAAGATAAATCATATGCCTATCATGCCAACAGCTCTAATGGAAGCATCTGAAAAAAAAAAAAAAAAAAGCCAGAATGTCACTATGCATTTGCAGCTCCTTGCCACTTTTTGGCAAGTTATTACAAGAGAGATGAGATCAGGTAAGGACTGGCTGTTTGCAAGAGGTAAAAGGATAGAGTATCTATAAGTCTGGGGCTAGACAAGGTCAGAAGAGTTTAACAATGTCAGCAAATCCCAAACAACAGAAGATGTTTTTGCTCATATCCTTTTTCAAAAACCTTACATGAGTCCAAAGGAATAAAACAATTATTCTCAACTGGTTACAGCCTAGTGCCCCCCCACTCCCCTCCCGGGAATAGTTGGCTATTTCTAGAGGCACTTTTGGTTCTTATAACTGAGAGGGAACTACTGGTATCCACTGAGTAGAGTCCAGGGATGTTGCTAAACATCCTTCAATGGACAGGACAGCCCCACATGGTACAGACTCAACCAAGACTTGAAACCACAAAACGCTTACAAAGAAACATAGTGAAAAAGTTCCTTGACATTGGTCTTGGCAATAATTTTATAAATTTGACACACGAAGCACAAGCAACAAAGCAAAAATAAACAAGGGGAATATATCAAACTCAAAAGCTTCTATACGGCAAAACAATCAACAAAATGAAAAAGCAACCTAAGGAATGGAGAAAATATCTGAACACCACGTATCTGATAAGGGGTTAACATCCAAAAGTAATTCATACAACTCAATAGCAAAATTACCACCACCACCATCATCAACTTCATCTGATCAAAACTGGGCAAGGGGGCTCCTGGGTGGCTCAGTTGGCTGAGTGTCCAACTCTTGGTTTCAGCTTAGGTCATAATCTCAGAGTTGTGAGATCAAACCTCCAGTTACACTCTGTGCTCAGTGGAGTCTGCTTGAGGCTCTCTCTCTCTCCATCTCCCTCTGCCCCTCCCTCCATTTGTGTGCTCCCTAAATAAATCAATTCATTAATTTTAAAAAATAGGCAAAGGACCAAAGGAAGGAAAGGAAATTCTAATGGCCAACAGGTACATGGAAAGGTGCTCAACACCACTAATCATAAAGAAATGCAAATCAAAACCACAGGGAGGTATCACCTCACACCTGTTAGAATGGCTAAAATAAAAAAGACAGGAGATATCAAGGACTGCTGAGGATGTGAAGGAAAGGGAACCCTGTGCACTGCTGGTAGGAATGTAAACTAGTACAGCCAGAATGGAAAATAGTATGGAAGTTCCTCAAAAAATTAAAACTTGAACTACCATATGATCCAGCAAACCCACTACTGGGTATATATCCAAACGAAATCTAATCACTATCTTGAAGAGATATATGCAACCCCTTGTTCACTGCATTATTTATAATAGTCAAGACATGGAAATAACCTAAATGTCTATTAACAGATAAATGGATAAAGAAAAGAATACAGAGGACACCTGGTTGGCTCAGTCAGTTAAGTGTCTGACTCTTGATTTCAGCTCAGGTCATGATCTGAGGGTCATGGGATTGAGCCCCATGTTCAGCTCTGTGCTGGGCATGAAGCCTGCTTAAGATTCTCTTTTTTTCCTCTCTCTCTCTGCCTCTCCCCCACCCCCTGCTGTCATGTGCACTCTCTCTCTCTCTCTCTTTCTCAAAAAAATAAAAAAATACACAGAGAGGAATATTATTCAGCCATAAAAAAGAAAATTCTGAAAAAAAAAGAAAATTCTGCAATATGTGATATAAATGAACCCTGACAGCATCGTAATAACTAAAATAATACAGACAGAGAAAGATAAATATTGTATAATCTTATTTATATGTGGAATCTACAAAACCCAAACTTACGGAGACAGAAAACCGATTGGTGGGTTGCCATTGGTGGGTGTGGGGGAAATGATTGAACCTGGTCAAGAGGTACAAACTTCTAGTTATAAGATGAATTAGCTCTGGAGATGCATTGTATAGCATGGTGACTATAGTTAATAATACTCTATATTTGAAAGTTGGTAGGAGAAAAGATTTTTTAAGCTCTTACCACCCACAAAAAATTGCAACTCTGTGAGGTGATAGATGTGCCAACTAACCTTAATGTGGTAATCATTTTCCAACATATACATATATCGAATCATTACATTGTATACCTTTAACTTACACAAAGTCAATTATATCTTCATAAACTTGGAAAAAAAAAAAGAATTAACTCCTTCAAAATGCCAGTAGTGCTGAGATTGAGAAATCCTGTGTAAAGATGTGTGGCAAAGATCAGATGAAGTTTGCCTTCCTACCCAAAAACACAGATGCAAGAACTATGTGGCAATAAATTGGACTGAAACTAAAGATCGAGAAATCTAAGATTTCTAAGTTTGTTTTAATTGAGCTCAAAGAGAATCCCACAAGATTGCATCAGATTGATCAGGAATTGCATGTATCACAATACCAAAAGGCAGCTTCATACCCTGCAAAGTGGGTTCCTGGCAAAGACAGAAGGATTATTTGCAGTTCATCTCATGTTTAATTAATGACCAAGTGCCATCAATGTGACACTGATGTACCAGGTATAAAACTAAGCGTTTCGTTCAGACATTTTCCAAAGATATCTAAAATCTGCAAAGATGTAAAGATCTTCTTTCAGAGATTCTTAACATTGAAAAAGCATGTTAGTGAAAGTTTATGTGATACAGCTTTACATCAGTCACGTACTCAAGTCTTCTGTTTTATCATTTTTGTCCAGGCTTTTTATGTTATCATGAGGCCATGATTTCTAAATTTCTCCCCCCAAATTTATAATTAGTAACTTAGTGTTCTCACTCCACACTTCATATTGAGGTTAAAATTTTAGCTAACAGAAGGAACATATATTAATTTAAAATTCATAATGTCAAAAGCTTTTTGAAAATTACATTTACCTTTTCATGTTCTTCATGCTCATCAAACTCTTCATTTTCATTTATAATAGACTTGACGATGGCACCTCTGAATATGAAGGTACAAATGTGGGAAGGATTTAACCTGAGGCCATAGTTCAAACCATAAAGGGCTCTTTTGATTTCTTTGTATGAATTCCACATGAGAGCCCTAACACAGTACACATTCTGGAAAATATAAAAGGCATGAAAAAAGTGGTTAATCGTTAGGCTTTTTAGAAAGCAGAGTCAAAACAAGCGAAAAAGATATAAAGCAGGCTAGCATAGTTGAAAGAGCCCCAGCCCAGGATCTCAAAGATCTGCATTTTGGTCCCATGAGTTGCATTAACTAACACATTTGTACTAATTTGCAGTCATGTAGCTTGTGCACTGGAAACTCAGGAGCACCATTCACATGATCTAAGTTAGATCATGCGAACGATGCCTCTCAGTATTGGGGTCTTTTACAATCTCATATACCTTGAGCCCATATAACTTCAATCAATTCCCTGGATCTCAGTTTCCTCACCTGCAAAATGAGAGAATTGAAACAGGTATCTTTCAGGCTTTTCAAGCTATAGAGTCATCTCAAGCTTCATAGTCATCTTTTCCGTGCATTTACATTCATTATACTCATTAGCTCTGCTTATCTTTTTAGAAAACTGTATATATCATTTGGTGATAAATTGTTAATAATACTCATGTAACACTTCACCAGTCTATTTCACTGAAAGTGAAGTTTTAAAAGATTTTTTAAAAATTTATTCATGAGAGGCAAAGACACAGGCAGAGGGAGAAGCAGGCTCCCTGCAGGGAACCCGATGTGGGGCTCATCTGAGGACCCCGGGATCACAACCTGAGCCAAAGGCAGACACTCAACTCCTGAGCCACCCAGGTGCCTCTGAAAGTGAAGTTTTTAAAAGCATAGTTTATGATGTCGATGTATAGTAGTAAATCAGCTATAGTATAATATTATGAATTACAGCAATTTGGAGCTTAAGTCTTCCTCAATTTTGCTTTTATGATCCAATGTGCACAATTCCCACTGACTTAAAAACTAGTCAAGGAGATATACCATGGCAGATAGACATAAAAATAGGAAGAATTACAGTATCTAAAAAAAATAGCAAGCAGAGATGATAAGGAAAAGAATCATAGGAAGAGTGCACCATTATTAGTCATTTATTTTACTTTTCAAATTCACCAAACTATAGCATTCAGAATGTTCAAAGAAATAGCTTTGCTTCTCTCACCTGTCCTAAATCAATATAGAGAATGTCAAGAGTATATATTTTTTCATAGTCTCTCTTTACATTTTATTGTCAAGAACAAAATGGATAATAAATGGATTCAATATTCTGATTAATATTCATTTACATAATATGTTCATAAATGGTTACAATTCACTGAACGTCACTACAGGACATGCTGAAATTCTCACATATTTATGAAGTGCAAAAAGATCGTTAAACTGAAAATGGGCCATTGGAGTAATCTAAAAGCAATTGATGGCAGTTAAGGGCTCACCATCTGAAACTAGACCCCCAGAGCTGGCTTTGGACATAGCTTGTATTGGAAGCAAAGATGGGTAGATATAGAAGGCTGGAGAAGAAAGTAGAAGATTAATCTGAGTGGAAAACTGGCTTTAATAATTCTTTACTTTTTTGAATAGAAAACTAAGAAAATGCTTGAGAAAGCTTTGACAAAGCTTAGTAAGATAAAATGCAGTTGTTTCCCCATCAAAACTTAATACTTTAACTGTTTTTATACCCTGGGGATGAAAGTGAGATTATCAAGAGCTTTTGCCGCCTATGCTTATATACTAGGCATCTGTTGCTGGGTAACTAATTACTGGCAACACAAAGCCCCTGGCTAGAGCTGGGCTCTCATCTGGAAGTTCAACTAGAGAAAGATCCATTTCCCCACTCATGTGGTTGATGGAAGCATTCAGTTCCTTGCAGTTACGGGATTCTGAGTCTTGTTTAAAAACAGCAAGTAAAGAGAGAGATAAAGTCTACTGGCCAGACAGGATCTAGTATAACATAATCATCATAGGACATCCCATTATCTTTACCATATTCTATTGGTTAGAATGAAGTCATAGGTCCTGCAAGAAAAGGTAATGACACTAGGAAGTGGGGACCATGAGGACCACCTTAGAGTTTGTTTGCCATAGTTTACCCTCTGGCCATTAGGATTCACATCTCTTCCATATGCAACGTAGATTTTCTCTTCATAAGATTCCCAAGAGTCTCAGTGCATTAAAGCACCAAAGTTCAAAGTCAACATCTAAGACGGGTTCTGGATAGAATCTATTCAGTGCAGCTCCTGAGAGACAATTCTTCTCCATCTGCAGATCAGTGAAACCTAAAGTTATCTGTCCCAACGACCCACCACACAATGGTGGGATAGGTGTGGGAAAACAGCTATGGACATTCCAGTTCATAAAGGGGAGAAATGGAAGGCAAAAAGTGTTACCAGCCTGTAGCAGCTCAAAAATCAATCTAGCCAGACAAAAATTGAGAGTTTCTTTATTAAGTTTCAGTAATTCTCCATGGCTCTCAGCCCAGTCATCTGGGATCTTGGTTCTGCCCTTTGAAACATCTTTCCTTTCTCATAAATGATAGCAAATATTTACAACCAAGTAGTTTTATCCGCCTGCTTGCTGACAGGAGAATGTTGGGAGTCCAACAGCCTTCTTTCATTTTGTACTCTCTTCCCACGCAAAATGGAGGTGTTTCTGCTGAAATAATTTTCTCAAAACTTTTGTGTGTCTCCCATGGATTTCAATGGGATTCATTCCATGAGTTGAAAGCCACACCCACTGATCTTTTCAAGATAATCTTCTTTTTTTCTCTTTGGCTCTGATTGAGATGCCTAAAGAACAACAAACTAAAGCTTCCTAGAGTCCTGTGGTTTGATTGGGAGGAAACCCTTCATCTCTTGAAAAGACTTTGTATGACGGAATATTCTCACCTTTTGATCTTTCCAGGATTAAACAAAAGGTGGTACAGTCACGTCCTCAGCTTTTTCTCTAGGTCACATTGCTTTAATTCTAGCATGTCATCATCTGCAGAGAGATTTCAAAATCATCAGGTCCTGGGTTTCCTGCTCTTTAATAGTTCTTTCTACAATCTCTCTCTTTCTTCTCTCATATTTTTCTGTAAGAGCCTTCAAAACTTGGCTTGGAAATATCTTTAGCTATGGTTCTGCTTTCCACATCACTGCCAGAAACAATCTTTCTAACTTTGTGCTATTACATAACGAGGATTCCTTGTCCTCCATTCTTCAGTAACATGCTCCTTACTTCCTTCTGGATCCTCTGACGGGTTCCTTGAAGCCCTGGTTTCTTCTACCAACCTGTTGGAGGCAAATCAGGCCTTCTCTAGCAGGACACTTAAAATTTCCAGAGATTCCACCTATTGTTTGGTTTCCAAGCCCCTCCTACATTTTTAGGTGTTTGCTACAGCAGTATCCCAGTTCCAGATGCTAAAGTCTGTGTTTGTTTGCCATTGTTGCATACCAAATCACCACAAACTTAGTGGTTTAAAACAACATGCACTTATTATCTTGTAGTTTTTGTGGGCCAATAGGTAGACATGACTTGGGTCCTCTGCTTAGAATCTCACAAGGCTGTTTTCAAAGTGCCGATGAGGATAACATGCTTTTTTTTTTTTTTTTAAGTTTTTATTTTAATCACCCAGTGCTCATCATGGCAAGCGCACTGATGCACACCTTAATCCTGCACTGATGCGCACCTTAATCCTCACTACCTACCAGGTGGCATTCTTTTTTGGAGGCTCAACTAGGGAGGGATTTTCTTCCCTGTTCACATGTTCTGTGTGGCTATAAAATTCATGGCACTTATTTCTTCAGAACCACCGAGGTAAGAGAGGGAATGAATCTGCTAGCAAGACAGAGTATTATAGAATGTAATGCAATCGTGAGACTGACATCTAATCACCTGTGCCATGTTCTACCTGTTAAAATCAAATCACAGTTTCTATCCATTTAAGAGGAAAGGATTACATGTGAACACCAGGAGACAGGGATCAGACACCTCAGATCTTTCACTGTTTTCCAAATGTCAATGATCCTTTTCTCTATTGCTCCCTCATATCCTATTTTTCCACTAATTGAGGCTGTTAGAAAGCCCTCATCTCTGAGTCTGTTTCTTTCATTTTGTTTCCTCTAACTGGACTGTTTTGGTCTACTTCTAACTGTTGGTGCATGCATGTGTTGGTTAAGCTCTTTAATACTCAAGAGTGGAAGTCAGCTCTGCCCTCAACTCAGCTGCCTGTCCAAATATTGGGTTCCACTCTACCTACACAGATTCTTTCTATCTTGGGATCTTAGCAGAAATTATAACTTTGGCCCATCTGCTATGGAAAGCTATCTATGGGAGGCTACAGGAAAGATAACACAGAACCTATGTTCCTTAAATTAAATTATGTTATTTGTTTGGTATACAGTGATGAACAAAACATGGTCTCTGTCCTGAGTGACTGACAATGTAGTGAGGGAGATGGGTATAAGCAGATAATGGCCAAATGTCTATAATATGCTATAGAAAAGATATTCAAGCACAGGCCTTCTATACTAAGGAAATTAAAATAGTTTGCTGTGTCTGAATCAGATGTGAAGAGCATAAAGGGAAAGTTAAAAAAGAAAGCTAGGAGAATTAAAGGTAGATGACCAGTTACCAGCTTTTAATTTTCAATTTAAAAGAAATCTGGATCTTCTCCTACAGGCAGTAAGGAGCAACCAAACATTTTTTTTATATGAAAGTAAAAATATTTTTTTAAGTAGGCTGCATGGCCAGCATGGAGCCCAACGTGGGGCTTGAACTCACGACACTGAGATCAAGACCTGAGCTGAGATCAAGAGTTGGACGCTTAACCAACTGAGCCACCTAGGCACCTCTGAAACAATTTTAAATACCATTTGGGAAAGATAACTCTGGTAGAAAACCATCAAAAGCTAATACAGTAGTCCAGATGTAGATATAAAGAGGAAATCAACTCAAGAAGCATTTTAGAAGTTTAGCTGACAGGTGACAGTCCCTGGATGAAGGAGAGGGAAATCTGAAATAACTGAAGTATTTTTCTTAGGTAAATTCCTGAAAGATGGAACTATGAATCAAGGGAGGGAATAGAGAAAGAGATCCAGACTTGACGGGAAAGGGCTAGGGATGTGGAATCTTGTATAAATTGAATATAACTTTGGTGTCCATATTCAAGCTATTTACACCATTCTCTGCCTAACCCACAGAAGTGGATTTCTCTCCAAGTTAGGTCTTAGGAGACCTAGGATGTAAAAGATAGAAACAAAGTGATCTTCATTTTCCAAGGGGTGCACGCATTGCTCTTCTGAGACCCATAGCATGGTTTTCCTAACTGGTAAAAAAACAAACAAAACAACAACAACAAAAGAAAAAAAAACCCTACATCCATGATCTTCCCCATAAATAGTTCTGTGTTTGAATCTCTGGGTTTAAGTGTCTTCTGGGCATATGAAGATGTCGCACGCATTTCTAAGATCCCAGTACCTAAATCAAGCTGATTGTTTGTGAGTTATAAATGTATAAAAACATCTTAGCATAGGAAGCACTTGACACTTCAGAATAATGGCTTTTTTGTTCATTACTGCTTACGTACAGTGACCATGAGGTCTCTTGTGGAAACTTAATTTTGTAGAGGAAACAGGATGAAAATACCACCCAATTCAGAGGGTAATCATGCATGTTACCACATACTGCATAAGAATATGCCATTCTTAAGAATATGGTGTTGTGGAAAAAAGTTTCATATTTACAGCCAATGCTAACAGTCATTCTGGAAATAAGTGAAGAATACCATTTATACATTATGAATTTAAAATTTTATTAATAAAGCATTATAACAACTGCAGAACATTTGAAAAATAGAGAAGGAAATATGGAATCTCACTATCCTTAAATAGGTTATGACCTATTTTATATGTTCTCTTTTGGTCTTCCCTACATAACTGTATATGATTCCTAATAACAGCCTACATTCTATTTCATATTTTCTCTTAACATTCAATCTGAGGCATTTCTGTGTTGCTGTGTGAGGTGCATTATCATTTCTACTAGTCACACAATCTTCTAACAAATAGATCTACTCTCGTTTACCTAGTATGATATTGTTAGCTATTTTTTCTTCCAATATTTTTGCCATTATAGGTAATACTGCAATGAACATCTTCCTCAACAAGGTTTTCCCCTTCTTTTAGCTTAGTTTTGTAAGATAAATTCAATAAATTGGCTTGTTCTTTTTATGGCTCTTGATTTATATTGCCTCATTGTTCTTCAAGAGTGTTTGCATTATTTATCTCCCCACTTGCATAGTATAAAAATACCATTTTCATTATATCTTCTCAATGATTTTATTTAACTCAACTGAGTGAAAACAACTTATTTTGCCTTTTAATTTGCATTTTATGATTACTAGCGACCACAAACATTTTTACTTCTAGTCCTACTTTGATGTCATTTTATTTATATGCTCGCCAATTATATTGGGGTCTTGTTTTTTCCCTTATAACTGAATTACTCTTCATATTTCATCTTGAGTTCTGATTATATATAATAGAGCACTTTTCTCTGTCATTTCCTTGGATGTTGCAATTTTTCAGAGCGATTTAATGAATTGCCAAATACAAAAATTACTCAGGACAAATCTAACAATATATTTAATACCATAATAGCATTAGCACAATTAGTTCTTTATTTTAAATCACCACTCTTATCTTTACAGGAATCTACAAGACTACTCCCAGGACTTTTCCTACTCCTTTAGGGCTGACTTATGCCATCATTTCAAATGTGTTTCCTGTAACTGCACTCAGTTCTTAAAAACAATGTGAAAACCCGAGAGGCTGTAAAAGGAGCTGTAACATCAGTTACACATTAATATAGATCAATCCACGTCCTTAGAGATTATAACTTTTAAAACACATTTAAATAAACATACAAAATTACACTAAATATACTTTCAAAACAAATGCATCTCACAGAAAAATTTATGAAAACAAAAAATAAGCATTTATTTTAGGTTGCAGGCAAATACTATCTTCATTGTCTGTCCGAGAGTGATCAACACCCCTGGGAAACAGCACAACCGCAAGATGGAAGGGGAAGATCACAGATTTTAGAGTCGGAAAAACTGAGTTCAAATCCTAGCTTTGCCAGTTAGAACTAACTGAGTGGATCTGACCTCGTTAATGCACATCTGTTTCTCCTCTATAAAATACAGCAATAGCTTCCTCTATGCTCAGCACAGGGAGCTTTGAATACTTTATCCCATATTCTTACATCATCACTATAAGGCAAAAAATTATAGCTTCCATTTTACAAGGGAGATCTCGGACTTCTCTTTTTTTTTCCTGACTTCCCTATTTAAACAATAATCTCTCCTACGTTCCATTATCCTCCTTCATTGATCTCCATCACACAACACACCATTTTACTACTTATCAACTTGTCTCATGCTTACTGTCTGTGTTTTGCCACCAGAAAGTTATCTCAGAGCAGGGATTTTGCTGTTCTTACTGCTGATTCTTCAGCACCTAGAAAAGTATGCTCACTAGTTATCTCTTGAATGAACTAACTGTAATACTACTCTTAACCCAGATATCTCCTATCACTTCCCTCTACTATCTATAATTTCTTTTAAAAAAACTATTTAACAGACAAAAATACATGCTACATAATATGCCAAATGTATTTATTTTTCATTTGTTATTTAATCAGTAAATGACTGGGGAAAAACTTCAGCAACATGCTTAAATTCCTCCTATTCAGTTTAAAAATGCCGTTTTTGGCTGGAGCATCAAATCTATTCACAATTTATTTGAAATTGAGATTACACCTTAAGATATCAAGACATCAGATCGTGCATTCAATAGAATCTTAGGATCTGATGGTGCATCTGGTGGCATTCTCCAAGCTGGACATCAAAGTCTGAGTTGGCGTAAATCTATGAGGTGAAAGGGCCTTCAAAGTCCACTTTGTGTATTATTCTGTACAAATCTACTAAACGAGGCGACAATTTTTTTAAAAGATTTTTATTTATTTATTCATGAGAGACAGAGAGAGAGACAGAGGCAGAGACACAGGCAGAGGGTGAAGCAGGCTCCGTGCAGGGAGCCCAATGTGGGACTCGATCCCAGGACTCCAGGATCAGGCCCTAGGCTGAAGTCAGGCGCTAAACCACTGAACCACCCGGGCTGCCCAAGAGGCAACAACTTTTATCTTATGAATCCACGTGGGAAAAAAGAAGCATAAACATAGTTCTCTTGTGTGGCTGGCTAGCAATGACAACTTTGGAAACAGAAAGCTGGGTCACTTCTTAGCGCCACCACTTCTCAGCTGTATGACTTCTACTGAAGCATCTAATCCCCTAAACCTTAGTTTCCACATTTATAAAAGACCATAACATTACCTACCTTGTGAAGTGGGGAGGACTGCCCAGGATCTGTAAGGGAAGTGAGCAACACAGTGCCATAGGCAATGGAGCAACTCAATCAATTAGCTCCTCCCTCCACTTCTTTCACCGTGAGGTAGTAGTGAGTTTGCAGTAGTAGAGTGAGGTAGTCTCACCATGAGAGCAGTGAGTTTGAATCCTAGTCCCTCACTACAGTCTCTGTGGGCCAGGGAATGTTATAGATCACTCTGTGCTTCCACTAACCCATCTGTGTGGCATTACTGGGGATAGTGTCAGCCTCCTGGGTTTCTTGTGTAGACCCAGGGGGACCATTCATATACAGAGCTTAGCTCTTCGTCTGACGCAAAGTGTTCAGGGAGAGAGTTTAGTAGTAGTAACAATAATAATATCAATGTAAGTAAAACAGTCAGAAGAGTTCATTTTTCCCTAAGCTTGTGATATTAGACACATATTTAATATGAAACAAAAGAAAAAAAAAGAAAAATTCTGTTCTTAACAAAAGTCTCTCATTTACATCTTTGAGAGTGACACCGACACTTTAGGAAATGCAGATGCTACAGTTGGTAGGATTTGTGCCTTTCTTCATGCTCCGAATTCTCCACACGGAGTACATATGCCCTCTACAAGGTGAAAATATTTACTTAAAAAAAAAAAAAAAAAAAAAAACATGAGGCAGCACAAAATATTCAGAAAAATGGTTTATGGTACCGCCTGATGTGAATCAAGCAATGTGTTTTGTTCCTGGCCTAGAAAATTTCATGTATTTTCCATGGTACATGTATTGCTGCTGCAAACAAACTGGCTGTCAGTCACCTTCAAATAAATGCACCATGATAAAGCCAGCACGTTATAGTCCTACAATTTGCACATTTTTGAGAATTCTAAGCAATAGCTCCCCAGGCTTACCTTTGGGACAGAGGCAATTTTTACAGCATTTAATTGCTATCTGGCTTTCTTGTGCAGATTCAGGTTTGAGAGAGCTACTGCCAAACGAAAATGTCTCGCATAGACCAGAAAGATAAAAATGGTATCAAAGTACTGAAGGTTTTTTGGGTCGGTTTTGTTGCATTTTGTTTTTTTAGGTAGCAACCTCCAAGCTCAATTCAAACTATAAAACAGATTATTCGGGATCCCTGGGTGGCTCTGCAGTTTAGCGCCTGCATTTGGCCCAGGGTGTGATTCTGGAGACCAGGGATCAAGTCCCAAGTCAGTCTCCCTGCATGGAGCCTGCTTCTCCCTCTGCCTGTGTCTCTGTGTCTCTGTGTCTCTCATGAATAAATAAATAAAATTTTTAAAAATAAAATAAAATGAAACAGATTATTCTTTCTGCCCCTTATCTAATGCCATCCAGGAAGTCAGGTTTTAGTTGCTTCTATCTCGCCAATGCCACTGAGAAAAGACCAGTCCAAAGATACACAAAGCTGAAGCAAGCTCACAAAGCAATGGTCACACTTCCAGGGATCCCTGCCCGGTGCAGCCTCAAGCTCTCACTGGTCTAGGAGGTTAGTAGTTTGAAATTGCAGTCACATTCTTTTATATCACAAACTAGCTTACAATTCCTTCTTGAAACAGTGGCACACACTTCCTGTGGGAGCAGCACAGTTGGAAAAGTCACAAGGCTGGCTCCAGTAGCCGGTCTCTTTGGGGATGTGCTAAACCACACAAACATCCGAAAATTTATTCTTAAAATCTCAACCACTGTTACTTTCAATATCTTTCAGTGCTACAAGGTATGTGTCACAATTTTAAAGTCTTTAAATAGATATCCATTTCCAGAAGGAACATATATTTCTTTCCGACACTACTGATCCTAAATATGCTCTTATTAGATCTAAAAGAGGCACCAAGGCATCCAAAGCACTGAACCCAACAAACCAGGCACAGCTCAGTGTTCTGATTCAACAATGGAGGATAAAAAATAAAAAAATAAAATAAAAATTAAAAAATTCTTCATTGGATCTACAGTCTCCCTCCATAATGTGGCGCTGGTGCAAGCTAGATATATGGAAGTCAAAAGAGAGTGTCAGGCTTTTAGCTGACTCCATCTGTTGTTCCAAAGCCACATCAAGACACATCAGAAAGAGGGGGGAACTAGATCCAGCTCAGATCTCCGGGCCCAACTCAGGGAGCTTCCCTGATGGGAGTCACTCAAATACTCTGTGCCTCAATTTCCCTCCCATTACCCACCCCCCATCATGAAATGAACCAAGATGAACTCCTAAGGTCCTTCTCATTGCTGACATTCTGTGGTTCTCCGATCTTTGCTGGCACCTAATCCCTGGGCAAGATTTTGGCAGCCTGACCTGGAAGGACTTAGAGAAGCACCAGTTCACTCTTTATGTCTACTCCAAACAAACAAAACGATAACATCGCAGAAACAAAATAAAATTTAACACAAAATAAAGAGTAGCATCATCTACCACTGTTTATACTTAATATTTATAATAGTTCTTGCAGGTCACTAATAACCACCTACTTCCTAAATCTTTTTTTTTTTTTTTTTCATTCATCTCTCTCCTCTATTTCTTTGAAAGGCTTAACCATCTTTATTTTGTGTTCATCTTTTGGTAAGTGTCTCCTAGCTGGGGTCTTAGCTTTACTCTGATTCTACTCCCACCTTTATGATTATTTCTGATTTTAACGTTTTCTTCTTTTCTCCCATTTTTAACTAGGTATTTACCATAAAGTTCAACTCTATTTTCTCCGGTCTTCTTTCTGTATATGTACTTCCATACTTTCTAACCGATTAGCCTATCTTTTTTATGTTAAAGATTCTCCAATCCATATCCACAGTGCAAGTTTCTACCCCAATCACATATGTCTAATTGTCCAGAGAGCAGATCTTTTTATATCCTGAGGTACATCATTCTAATATGTTCAAAATTTCATTTCCTTCTTCTCCATTTGCCAAGAAAAATTCAAGCTAGATCATTTCTCCAGATCATTCATGTTCACTAATAACACCCCTCTTATCTCAAGCATCTAACCTCAAAACTGAATAACTTGACTTGGGCAAGTTATTCAACCTCTCTGTGACTCATTTGTAAAATGGGGATGGTAAGAATACCTATCTCATAGGAGAAGTGCAAGAGATAAAGTGTCACTGTATTATAAAGTATTTGGCACAATGTCTGCCATTTGCTAAGTGTTCAGTAAAAAATAGCTAACCAAGCAAACAAAAAACCAAAGTATATTAATGCCAGGAAAAACGACAAGCTAAACAAAAAAGGAAATGTAATCATCATACACTATGTGTGGGACATCTGTGAATAATAACTGTGTCCTGATGATATAAATACTAAATATGGACTTAACCAAAATCTTGTGCAATAATTACCTTGGGAAGATGGAGAAAGGGCAAGTATGTGCAGAGTGCATGCTGCTGGCAGTGTGCGTGTATATGCATGTGTACGTGTGAGATAGTCTCTGAGAGAGATGATTTGGGAGAGTAAGATATCATCTTCCAGAGTGGAAAGCCAATATGCAATGTCTACAGTAGGAACATAAAAAAATAGGACTATATGCATGTTATTGAGAAATAGAGGTAAATGCTAGGAGAAAACCATTGAACTGAAAGACTCAGAACAGGAACCCTGGTTGGGATGAAGTCGTATCTGAGGGCTACTCTTTGTTCCTTAAAAATCTTATAGTAGTGTTTGACTTAAACACTATATCCAAATATTAAATTACTATAAAATTTTTAATTTTTATCATGGATTCTGTGTTTAGAAGTCGTATAAATCCTGAAAAAAATGCTAACATTTAAAGAAGGTAGCATTTGTCCATTTTCATTTCCCACACCGAACCCGTAGCATAAGCTCAAAATCGAAACTGATTCGGAAAATGGTTAGGAAAATTCATGATTAATTTATAGCCAAGACATTAAAAAAAAAAATAGTAAGGATGTCTGGGTGACAGCTTAGTCTTTTTAGGTATCATGAAAAGCAACCAGGAGCTCCAAAAAATATCCCTTATCATTGTTAGAGGCAGAAGGCCAACTCGAAATCCGACCAGCAATTCAACAAGCAGAGTTTCCACGAGTGTCGGTATTTACACAAATGGTGGTCAGGCCCACGATCATTTTGGTAATATTGCCCAGAATAATCTTGGCAAATCATCTTTTCTATTTAAGCATGACAGTGTCATTTTTATTGTTTTATAATCTCTCCATCAGATATCACTGTCACCAACATACTTGGAACAATATTTATGGAAACCAATTATTTACAAAGCGTATTGAATCTCACTGATTGAAACTACAACTTCAGCACAGTTTTAAAAAAAATTCTCAAAATATGTGCTGCCTAATAAATTTAGATGGGTCTGTTGTCTCTAAAAAACAATAAGATCAACAAAATTTATGGTGATTAATAAAAATGGGGAATTCAAAATCTCCAGTTAATAATTTTTAATAGGTAATAGTTTAGATGATGATTTGTTAAAATGGTTAGGTGACGTTAAGAGGGTAAGGAGGACGGGGGAAGAGCCTTAACTGGAAAATGCCTTGGCACTGATTTTCTGCTTTGCTTTGGCTTGTTCCAATGAGCTTTTGAGTACCAGTCGTACCTCAGAAGCATGAAAACCCCATCTTTGCTATTGAGCTCTGAACGAGTGGAGTGGCTTTCTGAGGAGGAGGAGTGCCACTAAGATGCTAAGCCAAGTGCTGGTTGGCAAGATGCAGGGTATCATCATAGAAGACACACAGAGACAGTTCTCCAAGTGCACATTCAAGCACTTGGCGTAGCTTTAGTTGTACCTCTTCAGTATCTTCAAGAGGAAGAAAATAAGTTAATCAGAGCAATTCTGATCTGCACATGTGAATGAATGAAAATCATCTGGAATCAAAAAAAAAAAAAAAAAAAAAAAAAGGTGAGCGCTTCTAAAATCAACACTGGTAGTGCCAGCATAGAAAATACAACAGGCCTTGATGAGACTTCTTTTCACAGTTGGGTTACAGGGCATGCTGATGAGCATGTTTCCAGAGACTGCCACGAAACAAGTTTGTCTGTTCAGATGTTTCTTTTCCCCAATTTAAGAAATTGAGTTTTGAAAAACCTTAATGAATTAAGAATCTTTTCACACACTGCTTTCTTGCCTAAAAGTCACACCATCTTGGTCCCTTACTTCCCCCCTTCTCAGTCAGTGAAATTGTTTTTTGGTTTTGGAGGTTTTTTTAGAATAATTTTGAAATTTTAGGGATGCCTGGGTGGCTCAGTGGTTGAACATCTGCCTTCGGCTCCGGACGTGATCCTGGAGTCCTGGGATCGAGTTCCACATCAGGCTCCTTCTGTGGGGAAGGAGCCTATGTCTCTGCCTATGTCTCTACCTCTCTCTGTGTGTCTCTCGTGAATAAATAAAATCTTCAAAAATAATAATAATAATAATTTTGAAATTTTACTCAGAGCTTTTATTTTTGCAGGATGAGTTCATTTTAACATTGTAAATTTTAATTTTTAAATGTTCACAATCTAGACTTTCTTTGGTCCAAAGTATATTACTATTTTTTAAGTTTTTAAAATTTTTTTTTCATTTAAGTTCAATTAATTAACAGATTATTGGTTTCAGAGGTAGAAGTCAGTGTCAGTGAAACAGTATTAAAAGAACTCCAAATCTGCTTCTGTGATCCCCACATTAAAATTTGCATTTGTTTTAAATTCAGACTCATCTTTAAAAGGCTTTTCTCTGGGATTCAAAGAATGAAATTCATTAAGAAGGTGATACATTCATACTTAATTCTCCAACCTCACTGTTCAATGAAATTGCCTGGGGAGCTTTAAAAAATACTCATCCTGGGTCACAGCCCCAGAGATTCTGATGTAGAGCCAGGGTATCCAAACTTTTCTGAGCACCCCAGGAGAGTCTAAGGTGCAACCCCTGGTGAGACGTACTGCTCCAGAGAACTGGTGCTGTTGACACCACAAAGTTTATACGCTTATCAGCCTCACTGGGTTGTAACACTCCCGGAACCGAGTGGATAGATTTGGTTTTTCTGTCTACTGTTTTGATTTCTCTTCAGTTCTATGCTTTGCAAAGGTAAGTCCAACAGAAGGATGCTGCATAAATCATTTAAGGAGGGTTACGAATAACACATCTGCTTCTGATCCAGTCTTACTGGTTTTTCTGAACCACAAACAAAAACTTACTTTATATCCTTAACAGAATATTTCTTAGGGTAAAAATAACTTTTAAAAACCCTCAATAATGAAAATCACAATATATACTTTGTACTTTTCATTCCAGAAATTCAATTCTATTTTCAAAGTTCACCTTACTACTACCCATAAGAAGACTCTTTGGCAATTAAGTCAGAAATTACCAGTTGAGCTAAAGGAACATGAGGGGCAGATGTCTTGGATTTCTGCTTGGTTTAGAATGTCCAGCGCTTCACTGTAATATTCAACAACCTAAAATTGGAAGGCAAAAGGGAGTCTAATGGCTTGGTCATATTAATTTTTAGAATTTTATCTTCACCCTTATAATTACATGGCACAGCCTTATTTTAAGAGCAACGAAAAGCCACTAAAATCTCTTTAGTACAGGAATAACATGATTTCCCCATAGGGAAACTGGAAGAGGGCCAGGTAGAAAAACATGAGCTCCATTTGGGCCTCCTGAATTTGAAATGCCTTCATGATATCCAAGTAGACATGTCAATTAGTCAGTTGGCTGCTCTGTGAGAGAAGGAGGAGGTCTGCAGGTTTCTGTAAAGAGAAGGTTAACTGAAACTATGGACAAGATGAAGGGGACTTGGGAAAGAGAAGATTGGGAAGAGTAAGGAATTCCTACCTTGTGGTCAGCTGTGACAGGAGAGCAACAAAAGGGGGTGGGGGTGGGGGACCTGCAATAAATACACTTCTAACCCAATCTCTAGGCATACCTCTATTTATTTCCTGTAAAAAAAAAAAAAAAAAAAACAGAAGTGAAATTTTTAGGTTAAAGAGTCTTTAAAGCCTCTTGATTCAGACTGACAGCTTTCCAGAAAAATCATTCCAACTTTCCTACCCCCTCACCGACTCTCTGGTCTTTGTCAACCTGGTTGATGAAAACATTATCCCATCATCTCAGGCAACTGTGTGAAATAATTCACATTATGAAGCATACATGGTGTCCCCACATAAATGAGCCCAAGAGACTCCCAAATGCAGAGTTGTGTTTAAACAGGGACTATGTCGCAAATGTCATAAATACCCAATCAACTTGCTGAATTAAACTGAAATCAAAATATGATCATCTGTTTTCACAGTCTGTTTCTAATAAGCACAAGTTCCGATGTCTGCTTCCTCTGCTGTGTGAAGGTCCCAAGACTGCTCAGCTGGTTAGCTCAGCCCCCTGCAGACTCTTACCCCCCACAGACACCACCAGGAGGCTGCTCAGGGAGCCGGAAAGGCAATAGCGAGGTTTCCAAATTTAGCTTGGAACTTCACAATCATCTTGTTAAGTGTTTTTAACACTGCTTGGTGAATGTGCAAGCAAAGCCTAACATATTTTTTGCCAATCAATCAGTATAAATTCACATGTAAATTTACTGATATCTACTCTATTTTCTGGTTACCCTAAGAATAAGACATCAAACCCTGAATATACCTTAAATAAGTTCAAAGCCTTCTGGCTTCACTGTCTAATCATAATGTGATTAGATCAGGGTTTATTCCCATTGACATCTTCCTGGTATTAGTACATATGATTATTTTTCTTAAAGGAGATTGCAGTCTCTTGTGTTCATATTTTTGACCGACTCCTTTTTACTATAGACTGAAAGGACTTTTTCAACACAGACTATGTTTTAAAATTGGTTCCTGCTCTGGATATTACCTGTGGGTCCTGTTGCTCTCTCCAGCTCCCTAATATTCCACTTAAAAAGTCAACATGACTCTGTGTAGAAATTATGGGATCTCCCACCTTTATTCAATCAAGGTGGTTGGCTTGGTCTGCTTTGAACTTGGACCAGTCACCGTATGTTATGTCAAATTTATACCTTTAATATACACATTTGCTTCTAGTTGCCTTCTCTGGAGAGTGGGTAAAGGCTTCTGCTTGGATTTGAACCCCGACATCATCCCGCATAACCCCCATGATCCCAGGAAGTTTCTTTAATCCTCAGGGGCCTCAGTTTCTTCACACAAGTGGTAAATACTACCTATGTCATATTGAGTACGTACTAGAAGTGTTAATTATTGTCCTTTTGCCAGGCTGTTTTCGCCATTGCTTGTTGTTGTTTCTGTTCATTTGTTTTGGGGGGTGGGGATGGGGTTGAGCAGTGTACTACCTGCAACTCCATCCAGTTTACAACATGGCCACAGGAATAGTGACCCATTCTTTCTAACTTACTAGCTCTGCTGACTCAAAGGCTAGGTTCTTAATGAACACTGGCTTGCCAAAGCAAAAGCAAGGCTCATGGGACTCTCTGGCACTCATTTCCCAGAGACTGTAAGTACATCATATACTCAGAAGTCCTCTGTGAGTCATACCAGTCAACAACACATGAATTTCAGCATATAAAATTCAGATCCCTGCCCTCAGCAAAATAGATAAGCCATAGAATCCCCTCCCCCAGCCTTCTCTCCTCTTCTCTCCTCTTCTCTTCTCTTCTCTTCTCTTCTCTTCTCTTCTCTTCTCTTCTCTTCTCTTCTTTTCTTGCTCTCTCTCACACACATACACACACACACACACTCTCTCTCTCTCTCTCTCTCTCTGCTGGGACAATGAAGAATGAATTTGAGAACAAGCCTGAGGCTGGGAGGCCGTGTGGAAAACTAGTGCAACCATCCCTGGATATTTGAGGGGTGGTGATGGGGGTGGGAGACAAGTAGGGAAATAGAAAATGATACATTTACAGGAGTGAGAGGCATGAACAGTACATTTTATGTTTTCAATGTACCTTCTAAAGCACACAGGATGTTGGAAACAGGGTCTAGGGCTATAATCTTCATGATCCACAGGGCAGGGAGGGTTTTGTGGGAAGATGAATTGCAGAGCTGGCCCAGTCCACATCCCTCATATAGCCGTGAGGGGCTGCGGCAGGCCTTAACACCACAGCCCAGATCTGTGTGGTTACCTCAGTCAGGAGCTCCACGGAGACCATGTCTGGCTGCTGGTGGCATGGGGACTGCCTTGCTCACTGTCCCAAGCCTGATGACAGGAACATCTGACAGGGACATCTGCCCAGGGCAGGTGGCAGGTAGAGACTGAGAATGGGGGGGAGAGGGAGTGGTTGTCACAGGCCCTCCTGGACACTCACCTCAGCATCACAAAGGGATCAGCTCACTTGGGGAGGGGCAGGACCCAGTGTGGGGGACAGGGCCCATCAGGCCACTTAGACCCCTCAGGTGGGTCCTGCACGTGTGACCTGAATTCTAATACAAGCAGGCAAACAAAAACTCTTTCCTTGAAGCACAACCATACCAATATTTCCATTGCATGCCTCACTGCTGCCCCCATTCTATTAATAATAAAAGACAAAGCTGTATTGTTCACTTGCTAATTTTTTCCCTTGCTAACTCCCTCCTCCCCTCAGGCGAGGCTTGTCAATGAAAGACTTCTTCCCCACATTGCTTTCCCTGGTGGCTGCCCCAGCTGTCTGATGACCTTGCCTGTTCCTACCTTTGGGAACCTCTTTGAATGTCTCATTTGTTTCCGCCCAGAGCCCTGACTGGTAAACCCATATTTGCCTGAAATTCTTCACTTTAGTTACACAGTTTGAAATTCACCTACTAGCACTACGCTTCCTATTTAAAATGCAAATACTTCTGCATGGGTAGGCAGTCTATTGTACCCAAATTAGAATTGTTCACTCATGTGGGTTTTTCCTGAAAAGCCAAGAGAGCAGTTTCAGAGGGAAGCTGTATAGTGCAATCAGTGGATCTTGGTGGCTAAGGTACTTGGGGAGGACAGCCTGGCCGGGCTGCAGCCCTGCAAGCAGAGGACTAGGGTTGCTGCAGAGAGCATGGGCATCCGAGGCTCCAGGGGCTATGGCAGGGAGTTCCAGGCTCAAAGACTCACTTTCTTATTTTACCAAGGCCAAGATAGCATGTATACTTGGCTTCTACAGTCAAGGAAAGAAATCACAGGTAATGATACAAACACTAACTTGTTATGATCAGAGATTTTGAGCCAACGATAATCATTTAAAGGAAATTAAGATTTCACCCAAATCTACAAAACATGGAGGGAAGGCTCCATTCACAATATGCAGTAAAATATAGTAACCTCTACTCCATCTCCTCTTTCCACAATTTACACACACACACACACACTACAGATGCCCCTTCAGATCTTTTCCTCTCACACTTCATGCTCCTCCAAATTTCCACCCCAATCCTGAAAGAATAGGTCTTCTTTTGTGTTCTTCCTCTGCATTCTCTGATCTGTCTGGATAGAAAAAAAAAATGTTGGCTCTCACTGTAATTCCTTTATAAACTTTTGTGCAATCTGTCAATAAATCAAGGCGCCTGGGTGGCTCAGTGGTTGAGCGTCTGCCTTTGGCTCAGGGCGTGATCCCAGGATGAGTCCCACATTGGGCTCCCTGCATGGAGTCTGCTTCTCCCTCTGCCTGTGTCTCTGCCTCTCTCTCTGTGTGTCTCTCATGAATAAATAAATAAAATCTTTAAAAGAAAATTGTCAATAAATAAATGTGTCACTATAAAAGAAAAGAGAAGAGAGAACAGATTTTATTTTTAAATAAGACAAGGGTGTTGATTGTTCTGTCTTCCTAATTTTCTATTTCTTTATGGCTGGTTGCTTTGCTTTTTTTCTAAAATGCAAGACACATATTCCAACCTCCTCATTAACATGAGAACAGCTTCCATTTTCGTTTGGAGAACTACATGATGTTTGATTTTTACAGTCCAGAAAGCTAGTGATCACATAATCATCTTCAGTTCCTAAAATTAAGCAGATAGATAACAAATAAGCAAAACAGGGGACTACATTTATTTGCAGATATATTCACAAAGTTCTAGCGGAGATTGCAAATAGGACAACTTGTAGAATTAGTGGCAATGGCCCATGGGAACAAAACAGAGTTTTTAAAAAGATTTATTAATTTATTTATTTTGAGAACAAGAGAGAGAGAGAGAGAGGTAAAGAGAGAGAAAAGGAGAGGGGCAGAGGGAGAGGAAGTGAATCTCAAGCAGACTCCATGATGAGCATGGAGCTCAACATAGAGTTTGATCTCATGACCCTGACATCATGACTTGAACTGAAACCTAGAGTCAAGTGCTTTTACCAACTGTGCCACCCAGGCATCCCAGAACAAAATAGTTTTTAATCAGGTTTAAAAAAATACATTTTAGAAGGAACTGACAGGGACTGATGGTGCTCCTGACTTGATATAAATGACTGATTAACCTTCCTTTGGATTGAATAAGCCCAGCATTATTGGATGAATTAAGGAATTAAGGAGAAAGGCCAGAACTAGATTTTCTAGAAGATGATGCCATGCTGGATGTCATGCCGTTCCAGCAGGTGAGAACAAGCAGGTACAAAAAGGTGAAGTTTCTCAGGATGTTCCAAACTGGAATCCGCATCAATGTCTTCCTCTATTCCCCACTGTCAGGCACCTCACCCGGGGATCATTGTGGAACATAATATCATCACTATTCCAAATTACTTTTTTCTAAGCTTTTTTTCCTCTGTCTGAATCTTACTAATTATTTAGCTTTAAAAAAAAAACATATTTCACTGAACTCCTGAAATTTCTTACGTGTTCAGGAACAGGAAAAATATATATCAAGTGAGAGCAAAGTGGGGAGAAGAGTGGGAAAAAAAAAGTAGGCGAGAGAAGGAAGAGCAAAGAATGATAGTTCTTGGTGTTGCCTTTGTCTTCCACTAACACACAGCGCTTATCATCCCCATGCCCAGAGCACACCTGTGAGATAAAGGAAGGGAATAGTAATCTATCCACAGAACTTCAGCCAACATACTTTTGTGGAGGATCCCTCAATGTTTATTCAGTCAAGCTTTCTCCTGGTTTCATATTTCTGCTTGTCCGTCTACTAGATTATTTCTACTTAGAGGTCTTACTGTCACTTCAAAGTAACCATTTCTCAAATCATTTTAACAGGCTTCATTCCCAAACCAGCTTCCTTTCCCTGCATTCACATTTCTATTAATGTCACCAAAACTTTCTAAACGACTGAACCTAACCCCCTGGTGCCATCAATGACTCTTTCTCCTTCTTTTCACCTTCATACCATCAATGTTTTCATCTTCCTGATGTTATCTCTTATTCCTCATCCCATCCTTCCCTTTCCTTTTAAAATTTTTGTTTTGTTTTGTTTTAGGGAGAAAGTGGAGGCATGAAGGGGGATGGAGGAGAGGGGTAGAGGCAGAGGGAGAAAGAGAAAACCTTAAGCAGACTCTCCACTGAGCACAGAACCCAAAACACAGGAGCTTGATCTCACAACTCTGAGATCATGACCTGAGTCGAAATCAAGAGTCAATGCTTGGGGATCCCCGGGTGGCTCAGGGGTTTAGCACCTGCCTTCAGCCCAGGGTGTGATCCTGGAGTCCCAGGATCGAGTCCCACATCGGCTCCCTATGGAGCCTGCCTCTCCCTCTGCCTGTGTCTCTGCGTCTCTCTCTCTGTCTCTCATGAATAAATAAATAAAATCTTTTTTAAAAATTAAAAAAAAAAGAGTCAATGCTTAATCAAGTCACCCAGGCTCCCCTCTTCCTTTCCATTCTTAATCCTATCAAGATGTTATCACTGCATGAGTACCTGGAGTTGTAAAGATAAACAATTTCATGGGGTTTTTTTCTGGGCTCATCCTGATTCTGAACTGAATCATCCTCATTCTGAACTGAAAGGAAAAATTACTGAAAGGAATAAACTAAAGAAGAGGCAATAATTGTAATGATGATAATAATAGTTAACGTTTCTTGAGCACTCCTTAAAAGCTCTTTGTCAAGTACTCCTTCAAAGCTCTTTACCTGGATAAACACATTCAAGGTTCACAATTAAACTCTACAAAATGGACATTATTTGTACCTTCATTAAAACAGGTAGAGAAACATGACAATGGAAATAAAAATTGTGTGGTGTACTGGAAATCAGAGGACCTGGATTCAAGGTCTCAAAATCATTTTGTAAAATGAGGGGGCCAAGCAGATAATCTCTAAATCCCTTTTCTTGGAAATAATCTGAGATTCTACTTCAATACAGAGATGAGAAATTTAGGATGAAATAGAAAGGGAATCCTGGAATTCTCCAAATTCTATTCTATTTTCCAGGGGTCACTCATAAAGAAACAACGATTCATTCATTCAAAACATTCTTGAGCACCTACAATGTACCATTACCAAGAGACAACTGTTGTGCCATTTCACATAGCCTTCTCATTTGTATCAACTCTTCCCTTATTATTGCTAAAGTCTTACCTGAGGCAGGTAACAGGCCAAATAAAAGAAGAGCTGAGAAAAGGTAATAAATCTTCATAGCAAGGCCACTCAGAAGCAATTAAGTGTCTCAGAAAGATAAACCAACATAAGTGGAGGTGATTTTAGAATCAGAATTCCTGTACTTAGACTTTCATAGGTGAGCTGGGCCTTATGTGTCTTGGTATCTCTCATATTTGTGGGGATAAAAACTCCCCACAACTCCTGTACACTTCTTTTTGTTTGACATATTATGACATGTGTGAGCCCTTATTACATCTTTACAGCACTTTTTGCTCATGCTTGTCCCTCTAGCCTGTCTCCATGACCCACCATCAGGGCTTAACTGTGAGACCTCTTACCACTTGAATGATCTCCCACTTTATGGCTGCTTTAAAGGTGGCACCTTTCCTGGTGCTTATGCCACCTCTCCCCACAGGAGCAGGGCTTTCCCCTTACTCTACATATCTCCTTTCCTCATCTGGACATCATGTTCACCAAGACCAGTGTTGCCTTGAATATTTCTATGAGGCTGTTAGTAAACCTGAATCATCACCGCCCTCAACTCTACTTTCTCTCCTGCTACATCCAGCTGACATCACTGAAGATCATCATGAGATGATGCTAACATTTCGCTTTCCTCTCCTTTCAACTGGGCCCTGCTGGGGGCTTTCCTAATTAGTGTGACAACTCCAAGGAAAGGGATTGTATGTTCTCTGATCCTGTGCCTGCACAGTATTGTAGAAAGGGGTAATGGTCATAGAAGTTTGTTGAACTGTTGAAGTGACCTTCTTTCCCTACTTATTTTCGTTACTCCTTCATTGACTCCTCTTACCCCAATGGGACTGTTACTTTCAGAATAACCTGGACCCCCTGTCCCTCCCTTTGTCATGCAGATAGCTTAAAATCTCCCCTATACTTTCTTTACTGAACACACTGAGCCGTCATTTGTATATTCTTTTTCACCCTATATCTATATTAAAATGTCTTTATCTTTACTTCTATCCTTTTTTATCTTTTGTTGCAGAAGAAATAATCCCTTTCTCCTTCAAAATCTATGTCATCTTCCCAGGCTTTCTCTCCAATTCTTTTCTGCCATTTCCCTCAATCCTAAACTTCACAATTCTCCACCCACTAGGTCGACCACAGAGATATTTAGATTGATACCATCCTGAGTCACAATTGTTTTGGACTCAGGATAGGGAAAGTATGTTTAATGTTGGGCATAGATGGTTAGTACAACCCTTAGCACAACATAAGAGTCTTTCACAAGAAATTAATGATAATTCTTCAAATAAGTTATCATTGTACATTTTTATCATATATTTTTCAAAAGAAGAATTTAAGGCAGCTTACTTAATATACATACAAGAGATTAAAAGTGAGCTGTGTGGGACGCCTAGGTGGCTTAGCGGTTGAGTGCCTGCCTTCGGCCCAGGGCGTGATCCTGGAGCCCTGGGATCGAGTCCCACATCGGGCTCCTTGCATGGAACCTGCTTCTCCCTCTGCCTGTGTCTCTGCCTCTCTCTCTGCATCTCTCATGAACAAATAAATAAAATCTTTAAAATAAAATAAAATAAAATAAAATAAAATAAAATAAAATAAAATAAAAGTGAGCTGTGTACAAAGCTGGGTGTGAAAAATAAGATACAATTATAGGTAAACTAGAGATGGGCCACAAATTGTAGTTGAGTTTTATACAGTAAAAATAAGAGAAATGACACTTACAGAAGTCACTAGGTCAAAGCAATCTCAAGAAGGAAGAATAAAACTGGAGGCATTACATTTTCTGATTTCAAACTATATTGCAAAGCTATAGTAATCAATACAGTATAATATTGGCATTAAAAACAGACACATAGATCAATGAAACAGAACAGAAAACCCAGATAAACCCATGCATATGTGGTCATTTAATTTATGACAAAGGATGGGCACCCCGGGTGGCTCAACAGTTTAGCACCACCTTGAGCCCAGAGCATGATTGAGTCTCACGTCGGGCTCCCTGCATGGAGCCTGCTTCTCCCTCTGCCTGTGTCTCTGTCTCTCTGTGTGTGTGTGTGTGTCTCATAAATAAATCAATAAATAAAATCTTAAAAAAAAATTCATGACAAAGGAGCCAAAAATACACAATGGGGAAAGGACAGTCTCTGCAATAAATGGTGCTTAGAAACCTGGTCAGGTGCATACAAAAGAATGAAACTACACCACTTTCTTTCACTGTACACAAAAATTAATTCAAAATGGATTAAAGACTTGCATGTAAACACCTGAAACCACAGAACTCCGAGAAGAAAATATAGGTAGAAGGCTCCTTGACATTGGTCTTGGTGATGATTTTCTGAATTTTAAGCCAAAAGCAAAGGCAACAAAAGTGAAAATAAATAAGTGGTACTACATCAAACTAAAAAGCTTCTGCACAGCAAAGAATATCATCAATAAAACGAAAAGACCACTCACTAAATGGAGGAGAATATTTGCAAATCATATGCCTGATATGAGGTTAATATTCAAAATATAGAGAATTCATATAATTCAAACAAACAATCAAATTTAAAAATGGGCAGATGGGGCAGCCCGGGTGGCTCAGCGGTTTAGCGCCGCCTTCAACCCAGGGCATGATCCTGGAGACCTGGGATCGAGTCCCGCATCAGGCTCCCTGCATGGAGCCTGCTTCTCCCTCTGCCTGTGTCTCTGCCTCTCTCTCTCTCTCTCTCTCTGTGTCTCTCTGTCTCTGTCTCTCATGAATAAATAAATAAAATCTAAAAAAAAAAAAAAAAATGGGCAGATGATCTAAAAAGACATTTTCCCAAAGAAGACATACAGATGGCCAACAGGTTCCAAGAAAAGGTGCTCAAAAACATCATCAGGGAAATGCCAATGAAATTGATAAAGAGATGACCTCACACCTGTAAGAATGGCTCTTATCAAAAAGACAAGAGATAACAGGTGTTGGCAAGGATGTGCAGAAAAGGAAACATTCATGTACTGTTAGTGGGAACGTAATTGGCAGAGCTACTTTGAAAAACAGCTTGGGGGCAGACCCAGTGGCTCAGCGATTTAGCGCCACCTTCAGCCCAGGGTGGGATCCTGGAGACCCAGGATAGAGTCCCATGTTAGGCTCCCTGCATGGAGCCTGCTTCTCCCTCTGCCTGTGTCTCTGCCTTTCTCTCTCTCTCTCTCATGAATAAATAAATAAAATCCTTAAAAAAAAGAAAAAGAAAGAAAAGAAAAGAAAAGAAAAGAAAAGAAAAGAAAAGAAAAGAAAAGAAAAGAAAAGAAAAGAAAAACAGCTTGGAGGTTCCTCAAAAAATTAAAACTTGAACTACCACATGATCCACCAAATCCACTCTGGAATTCCAAAAGAAATGAAAACACTACCTTGAAAAGTTCATATAATTCCATGTTTGTTGCAGCATTATTTATAATAGCCAAGTGTCCAAGTATTGCTATTTACAATAAGCGTCCCTCAATGAATGAATGGATAAAGAAGATGTGTTACATATATAAAATGGAATATTATTCATGCATTAAAAAAAGAAAATCTTGCCATTTGCAAAAACATAAATGGACCTTGAAGGCATTATGCTAAGAAAAATAGGTCAGAGCAAAGCAAGTATTATCTGATCTCACTTATATGTGGAATCTAAAACAACACAAAAATGAAGCCAAACCAAAAAGACTGAACTCATATAGATAAAGAAAGCAGATTGGTGGTTGTCAGAGGCACTGGGGAGGGGCTCGTGAAGATGGCCAAAAGGTACAAACTTCCATTTATACAGTAAATAATTCCTGGAGATGTAATATAAAACATGGAGACTACAATTAATGATACTAGATTATATATTTGAAGTTTCTAAGAGACTAGATCTTGAAAGTTCTCATAAGAAAAATAATTATAACCATATATAGTAATGGTTTTTTTTAAATATTTTTTTTTATTTATTCATGAGAGATAGAGAGAGAGGGGCAGAGACACAGGCAGAGGGAGAAACAGGCTCCACGCAGGGAGCCCAATGTGGGACTTGATCCCGGGACTCCAGAATCATGCCCCGAGCCGAAGGCAGACAGATGCTTAATCACTGAGTCACCAGGCGTCCCAATATAGTAATGGATATTAAGTAGACTTATGGTGATCATTTTTCAATATATACAAATATCAAATTATTATGTTGTGCATCTGAAACCAACATAATGTTGTATGTCAATTGTATTTCAATATTTTTCTTAATTTTAAAAAGTAATTCAGTAACAAAAAGGCTCTATGATGTCAATAATAAGTCCCATGCTTTCATTTAACAAATGGAAAATCTTTAGCCTTTCACAGTTAGAAATCCCTTTGAGAATTTAATGAAATGCAGGTTTCTACTTAGAAAAAAAAGAAAAAAGAAAGAAACATATCCATGCACATAACCACAGAATATATAATGCATGAAGATTTCACAGGCTCCCCTCACCTCCAGCCAATGCCTTAAGGATACATGAATTCCAGGTTAAGGACTTTGCTGTAGAAGAAACCAGATAAAGGAAGAAATAAGAAATCAGGATGATGGACACCTGGGTGGCTCAGTTGGTTAAGCGTCTGCCTTCAGCTCAGGTCAAGATCCCAGGGATTGAGCCCGATGTCAGGCTCCCTGCTCAGTGGGTGGAGGAGTCTGCTTCTCTTCTGCCTTCTGCTCCACAGCCAGATCATGCACTCTCTCTCTCTCTCTCTCTCTAAAATAAATAAAATACTTTTTAAAAATCTAGGATCCAAAAGCTAGACAATACTGTGGAGTCAGAACTCAGGCCACCTAGCTAAGCAAGCAAGTCATCAGGAACCCGAACACTCAATATAACTAAAGGACGAAGCATGGTCATCATTTTATTCTCAGGATACCAGTTCACACAACCTATTATCACAAAGGAAATATAACCCAAAAGGCAAAGAAGTCACAAAGTCCCCCTACCTCCTTATCCCCACTGTCTCTAAATAGACTATCCAACAATCACAGGACAACAATAACAAATCCTTAATACTTACAAAACCTTACTATGCAATTCAAAATCCCCTTGTGGGGATCCCTGGGTGGCGCAGCAGTTTGGCGCCTGCCTTTGGCCCAGGGCGTGATCCTGGAGATCCAGGATCGAATCCCATGTCGGGCTCCCGGTGCATGGAGCCTGCTTCTCCCTCTGCCTGTGTCTCTGCCTCTCTCTCTCTCTCTGTGACTATCATAAATAAATAAAAATTAAAAAAAAAATCCCCTTGTGCTTCCTAAGACATCAGCCAATTCCAGGGCCTAACCATTCTGAGCTCTTGGAGGCAGGATAAGTGGACTGTGGTGAAAAGTCTATTGAAGTTCCATAAGGAGATGTAATGGTGGTTGGTGGGAAAGCGGAATGAGAGCAGATATACAGGCAGGTACTGCCCCCAAGATAAGGGAGAGAGACTACATTTACCTTATATCTGTATTAGTTAGGTTTAGCTGTGAGAAATTAGCTATTAGGTTTAGCTATGAGAAATAAAAATTTAAAATAATAATGACTTAAACTTGTTAGAATTTTATTCTCTCATAAAGCCTGGAGGTAAATAACTAAATCTCTATCTCTATCTCTATCTATTCAGAGCTGAATGATTGTTTCATGATCGCTAGTATTCTCCTGTCCTACTGATTTATCATACTCAAGACACAGATCCAAGATGGCTACTTAAGCTTCAACTATCTTTTTGCATTCTGGTCAACAAAAAGGAAGAAGCATGAGGAAGGACATAATCCTCTTTGAGGAAACTTCCTGAGGCTGCGCATAATAATACTTCCACTTACATCTCAGTGACTAGGACCCAGTCATATGGCCATATCTAACTGCAAGAGAGGCTGGGGAATTTAGTCTTGATTTTAGACAGCTTTAAATTGGGAGCTTTACTACCAAGCAGCAAAGGGATAATGTATATATTGAGGAGCTAAGTCAGTCTCTACCATCTATAAAACTCTTCTCAAGATTCTCCATCTCTCCGTAATATAGAGATATCATGTCAACATGAAAACAAATGGGGAAAAATCAACACAACTGTTGTCTTAGGATTTCAAGAAGTTTTATGTTCATAAGCTGGGATTTCACATAAGCTTCTGGAGGGAGGAAAGGGTCATTCTCAAGGGACACATCCAAATCAGATAGGAGGGGACCATGATGAAAAAAAAGCATGGGACTTTATGTGTATCACAAGACTATATAAGTTAGGGTTCTCTCTGACACGACATAAGGACACATGAGCAAATACTTTTAATAGAATATGGCTAAATGTATTGACAGAAATATACAGAATGTGCTCTGACAGAAGGACCTTCAAGAATGTCAGTCCTGCCTGGTTGCCATTCCCACACAGATGCTCTCTCTGCAGCTAGCACTATAATTAGGCCCTCCTTTAACCCATAGAAGACTATCTTGGATTTAGTCACTTGCTAGTAAAAATGTTCAGATCTACATTGGTATTTGAAGTTTTATTTTGATATGGATTTGGAAAAGGAGAGAAGTAGAGGCTGTACAGTGCAGTAGTTAAAAGCACAGATTCTACAACCAGACTGAATTTGAATGACGAGTTCTTCAATCATGTGACTTTGGGCAAGCCATTAACCTTTGCATGCTTCAGTTTCCTTCTCTCTAAAATGGTGGTAATAAGAGACATCCCATGTCATTTGAATATGTTTAGTTTCTGAATTAAGATAAGAAGGTAAACTCCACTATCTACCTCATGGGGGTGTGGTGTAAACAAGTTAATACAAGAATTATGTTACACAACATGGAACATTTTACATGCTATGCAAGTATTTGCTATTGTTATTAGGGGCTATATTTTATCTACTAGATGAGAGTCTCAGCACCCCAACATGCATCCGTACTCCAGTGTCTTTCTGGTAGCAGAGGGCAAGAATAACCCACATGCTAGGCCTTCCTAGCTGGCTCTAACCTACTGCTATTAATGAGGTCATGCTCACTGTGTCCCTTTCTGAAAGGACACAAATGACAGAGAACATTTTTGTCCATTAAGTAGATGACAAATGACATGTTTCAGATCTTTAATGAGAGGTAAAATAGTAAAAAAAAAAAAAAAAAAAAAAAACTCCAATCCAGAAAGAACAGGTTAAAAAACAAAACTTCTAGTAGACCCAAACAAATTAATGCCCTACACACAAAGTCCCTTTGTGGGCAGCAACTGCATGTATTCAATTTACTAAAACACCCAGAAAGTAGCACACTACTTAATATAGAATAAGTACTTAATATATTTTTCTTGACTAAATAAATAAATGGTGAATGCCTAAAGATGTTTCAGAAGTTTACTTTAACACTATGATTTAAGTCACAGAGAAGTGAGTAGGAACTTCAGACTGTTTTCATGAGTTTTCTCAGGTCTTGCCCTGCTGCCAAAATGCTAGATGGTAAGGAGAAACCCACCTTCTCTCACTCCTCACCATTGGTACCTCCACTGAGGAACGTTTATGAATGGCAGAGATTTGCTTCAAATTCTTTGATACTCTTCCTTGGAGCTTTTTTCTTTTAAGTTTTGTTTTCAAATTTAAAATATATTCTGGTAATACATCTCAAAATATCATAGCTCATTCTTACTCTCTATGAATCAATCATTTTTTTCTTAGTCTTACACAGCTTTAGCAACATATATTTGGCACTTTTTTTTTTTACCTCTGTAATAACAGGCCTAAAGTTAAAAAAAAAAAAAAAAGACAATCCATTCTTAATAATCACATAGATATTTCTTGAGTTCAAAATGCCAAAGGATAGAGAGGTGTTTTAAGATATTAAAATTAATTAATATATATACATATATGTATATATAATTTGTATGTATTAGACATGTACATACATATATATGTATATATATAAAATTTTGATCTGGAGCTACAGCAGATATTTTAAATGAAAGATTTGATGTTGTGATGTAGACAAACCATCTAGCTTAAGTCAATCCTATAGAAGGAGGTTTTTGTGAAACAATATGTAAAGTACCAATTTCAAGGGCTTTATTGTAGTTTCAAAAGCCTTATCAGATGAGGACCACTTCCCTCCCCCACCCTCAACCATGCATTTTTAAACTGAGACTTTTGACCTGAATAAAAATCCATCAAAAAGCAATTTTTATATTAAAGAGGAAATAGAAATATTCTGCATTAAAATTTAGAACAGAGAACATCTAGCCATTCAATATTTTAGTTCTGTACCATATTCAGTTACAGAGTTAAGGTAGAATGTAACAGATGGTGGGGGCGGACGACAGGGAGGCAGGAATTTGAGAAAGTAGGTAAAAGAAAATCCAGTATTCATCATATTCTGAAAGTATAAAAGTTGAGCAGACTTACCAGTATTACTTTAAGTTATTTCTAACCTCAGAAAATCCAACTTTTTTTTGCAGTTATTTCTCTTTTCCTAATTTTAAGTTGGAGGGGAAAACAGGCTTTACAAAAATTTGTGACCACTGAATGAAAAATAAACTTTAATTACATTATCTAAGTGGTTTACATCTGAGTCCTACAAAAATAATTCTGAATAAACATAGTTTAACACTTTTGACAAAGAAATGAGAAAGGTGATAATTTTCAAACAAGATGCCAAGTGAGGCTCTGGCTATACTCTTGTAGCAATGTCTGAAGTCCAAAATAAATCTTTTACCACCATCAGTCTTCTATTCCTTTCAGTAATATCCTGGATAAAGCTTTTGTTCCCCCAGACTCATCAGCATGATGCTGGATAAATAAATTGTGACTCGTTCATCAAAAGAAGTTATAGAATAGCTAAAATTTATAAACTGAAGCTATATGTATTTTCACAAATAAATCTTAAGCATAATGTGTTCAGCAAACACAAAGGAATTTGCAAAAGGACATATAAAGTAGGATCCGATTATATGAGGTTTAAAAACACATAAACTCTGTGTTGCTTGTGGGCACATACAAATGTAATAAATAGAAAAGCATTTCTACTACAATGGAGGGCAGTAGTTATTCCCGGGGAGGAATACATGAGGGACTTAATATCTGAAATATTTTATTTTTTAAATTATCTGAAGCAAACTTGGCAAAATATTAGGATTTGTCCAAGTTGCATTGAGAATATAATCATATCCTTCTCTACATTTTCCTGTTTGCTTGATATAATTTATAATTTTAAGAAAAAAAGACAAAGTAAGTTAATTGTTTGGATCAATTAGGTATAAAAACAATAATAAAATACCCCTGGAGAAAGAAAAGAAGTCCCATAAAATAGATAACAGCTTTAATCTTTTACTAAGAATGAAAGAGGAAAAATAAACGCCATTCATAATGAAGAAAAAGATATATCTACAGAAGACACTGTTTTTTAAGATTTACTTATTTATTTTATGGGGAGAGAGAAAGAGTGTGAGGGCAAAGGGAAGGGCAGAGGGAGATGGAGAGAACCTCAAGCAGTTTCCTCGTTGTGCATGGAGCCCAACACAGGGCTCAATCTCAAGACCCTGAGATTATGACCTGGGCCAAAATCAAGAGCTGGATACTTCACTGAATGAGCCACCCAGGTGCCTCAACACTATTTAAACTATAAAAGAATGCTAAACTTTCTAATACCAATTAATTTGAAAATATAGATGAAATAATATCAATTATATATTATATATTTAATAGACAATATCAAATTGAACCAAATAGAAGAAAAAAGCATGAATATAGCAATAATTGTAAAAATAATTGCAAGAGTTGTCAAAGTTCTTTTTTTTTTTTTTTTTTAGTTTTATTTATTTATTCATGAGAGACACAGGCAGAGGGAGAAGCAGGCTCCACGCAGGGAGCCCGATGTGGGACTTGATCCCATGACTCCAGGATCACACCCTGGGCCGAAAGCAGGTGCTAAACCACTGAGCCACCCAGGCTGCCCCAGCTGTCAAAGTTCTAACCTAAAAATAGGATCCAGTCCCACATGATTTTATAGGTATTACTAAAGCTATAAAGGGCAGGTAGTTACTATGTAAAGTCTTTCAGAGCATAGAAAGTGTGCAAATCTTCTCACATCATTTTATAATAATAGCCTAACTTTATATCGAAAATAAACAGGGGCGCCTGGGTGGCTCAAGAGTTGAGCATCTGCCTTTGGCTCAGGGTGTGATCCCAGCCTAAGATAGAGTCCCACATCGGGCTCCTTGCAGGGAGCCTGCTTCTCCCTCTGCCTGTCTATGCCTCTCTCCCTGTGTCTCTCATGAATAAATAAATAAAATCTAAAAAATAAAAATAAAAATAAATAAATAAGTAAACAAGGACAGCACAAAAAGAGAATACTATAGATAACTTCATTTTAATATGTAATCATAACATTTTAAATAAAATATTATCTAACTGAATCCAGCAGCTTATTTTTTAAATAATACATCAGAACCATCAGGGACACTAGATATCCTTCTGCGCTACTGAGTATCTGAAAACCTTTTTATTGTTTAGGGAATTCCTAATCTCCCATCAAAGATGTTACTCTTACCACGTATTTTCACTCCCAGTTTCCCCTGAAGTTAAGCAAGAGGTATGTGACGTAAGCTTTGCGCATCAGATACTACCCCTGCAGACTTTGGTTGAAAGCAACTGACAAAGAAGCAGGAACTGCTCAGAATTCATTTGTTGGGCAGTAGAGGCTACATTCAAGTACAAAAATGGTAGAACCAAAGGGTGTGTCTGCTGTGCAGCTTAGGTGACAAAAATGAGGGTGTCAGTGTTCAGTAGTTTCTATAGTGTGTCTTTGCTGGACCAGTTCCACAAAATAATGTGAGATTTTGTTCTGGACCACATAGCATATAAGCCTGATTCTTTTGACTCGCCAGGGATTCCAAGAGTTCCTTGATAGCTTTTAATAACTTGTTTTTCTCCATAACTTAGCATGAGTTGTTTTTCTTGCTTGTAACTAAAACCACACACTAATATGTTGACAAAGTAGACTTTATCCCAATAATGCAAAGATAACTTAATGCTAACAAATCAATTGATGTGATTCACTACAAAAACAGATTCAAAAAGAAGAGCTGTACATTATACAACCCAATGCCGTTGGATGAAGCTCATCTCTTATTGATTAAAAACAATACAACACAAAATCTTGTCAAGGTAGAAATAGGAAAAAAAAAAAAGGTAGAAATAGGAGGACATTTTCTTAATTTATAAAAATATCTACCAGAAACAAAGAGCAAACATCATACTCGATGTGAACACATTGAAAGTATTTCCATTGATGTCACAAACAAGATATAGATGTCCGCCCTCACCAGGACTATTCAGTCATGAACATGAGATCCTGCCCAGCACAATTAGACAACAAAATATGTGAGATAAATAATAGAAAAGTAATCAAACTATCATTCTTTGCAAGGAAAGATGATTTTGTACGTAGAAAGTCAAGAGAAACCCATTGAAAAACTATTAGATTTTTTAGGGGGTTTAGTAACATAGGTAAAAATAAAATGGATGTATAAAAAATTCTACAACATTGTGATATACTAGTGGTAATCAATTTTTAATATAGTAGAAAAATTGTCATTTGTAATAGCAAAAGAAATGTAAAATATATAGGAACACACCTATCAAACATGTTTAAAATGTGTATGAGAAAAACTACAAAGCTTACTTAAAGGATATAAAATTATATTCAAATAAATACAGAAGCCCACCTTGTTCTTGGATTGTTTCTTCAAATTAGTCTGTTAATTTAATATAATTTCATTCAAAATCTCAATGGACATTTGTTTTTTTATATAACTTAGCAAGCTGATTCTAAAATTCATGTGGAAGAAAAATACCCAATAATATTGAAAATGTTTGAAACACCTATTCAAACATACTATGGAGCCTTGATAATAAAAACAGAGTTGAATTTGCACTGAAATATACAAAAGCAAATCAATGGAACAGACTAAAAAGTCCAGAAATTGCTCTTCAGATATATGGCAATAGAATGTTTGATGAAACTGATGCTTAATATCTGTGTGGAAATGATGGAACTCCGCTAAATATGATGGAGAACTAAATTTCTTTTCTCTACCTAACATAAAATTAATTATCTAAGCAAAAAAGGCTTTGAAAGAAAGGGAGAAAAATTTTAAAATCTTGAGATGGTAAGGGTCTTGCTAAGCAAGACACAAACCCCAGAAACTAAAATTAAAAAGGCTGAAAAACTGGACTACATTGAAATGTAAACCTTCTATAGGGTAAAAGATAACATGAAGAAAGTTTTAAGAAGGGGAAATCAAGGACAAATGAGCAGAAAATATTTAATAATCTAGAACAGATGAGGCTATGTATCTATAATACTTAACACATATTCATAAAAGGAAACTTTCACTTTTTCACTTATTACCTATACTGTTTCCATTTCCAACAAGAATCTTCTCATATACTGCTTTGTAATTAAAAAGCTAAAAAGAAATTTTAATGTGGGAATAATGTCCATCTCAGCTTTTCTATTTTAAAATATCTCAAGTTCAAGACTTCAAGGTCTATAAAAAATACATTATTCCATCTACTCAGTTATTTAAGTTTAAAATAATCTTACTTAGAATGAAGAAACTGCGTAGTATTTATGTCTGCTCCCTGTTGCAGCATTAACAAGGGAAAATAACATGGCCATCACTTCCAGTCAAGATCAATATACAACTTGGGCTGCTTTCATATTAAATTATAATTCACAAATGCTAATAAATAGTTTGTAAACAGCAGGTGCTATATCATCAAAGTAATTTAGGTACCAGAAATAAATTAGTGCCCTGGTTTCTTACTAACATGACTAGTTTAACTAGCATAATGACAAATTGGTAACAAATTCCCACAAATTTCGTGTCTCAAAACAACAGAATTTTAGTCTCCCACAGGTCTGGAGGACAGAATCTGAAATCGAGGTGATGGCAGGTTGGATTCTTCCAGAGGTTCTGGGGGAGAATCTGTTCCATGACTCTCTTCTAGCTTCTACTAATGGATTTACCTTGGTATTCTTTGGCTTGTGACTACCCTCTAATCTCTGCCATTGTGTTCACATGGCCCTTTCATCCTTGCATCTCTCCCATGTACCTGCGTATCTCTGGGTCATCTCCTTTTCTGTCTTTTATAAGAACATACGTCATTGGGTTTAGGGTCTACCCTAAATTTAAGATAATCTCAACTCAAGGTCCTTAATTATATCTATAAAACCCTATTTTCAGACAAGGTCACATTCAGAGTTATCAGGTTTAGGACTTAGACATGTTTTAGGAGGATACATAATTTCACCCACTAGAAGCATCAAGGCAGGCTAAGCCCCGGGGCTAAGAAGATTGGAGAAGGCTGAATGAAGGAAATGGCCCCTGAGCCTTGAAGTATGTCTAAGAATTGGAGAGCTCAAGATGAGAACATAGGATTTTACAGAAGTAGGAAAATGTTGAAATGGTGGGTCTGAGGGAAGGGCAGTGTCAGGAAGCAATACTCCTCAGGGAGATAGTTGGAGGTTCTGCTAGCTTACTGAGGATGTGTCAGATTGTGTTTGGGACTATCAGGAAGCCAGAAAAGTTTTCTAAAACACAGAACTGACTAGATATATTATGTATAATAAACTAAAGTTTATTTGCCTCTAGAAATAACACAATTACATGAGGACTTTTTCTTCAAAATTTTTATTTCTACAAATGATTCTAAAATATCTCGGGTAGTTATTAATGGGAAAAAATGAACTTCCATGGAATATTAGATAGAAACCAGTTACCCTGAAAGTCCGTTGCTTGAGTTGGGAGGTTAGGATAATATATTGCAATGCTGCACTTGGATAGGATTGCATGAACAGCTCCATCTAGTTAGCAGGTACAGGCTAGTTGATGACCTTTTGGTAACTGCCAGTAGGAAAGAATGAGGACCCCTGCATCTGTGGGAGGCATTGAGGGTGGTACTTAAGGACAATAGTTATTTAACAGTCTTGCTTCAAATCCTGCCTCTACTCTTGTTCTTTTACTAGCTATGTAATTTTCAGCAAGTTGTTCCATTTTCTAGTCTCTATAATGGGGGTAATAATATTACCTAAGTCATATGTTTATTGAGAGGGTTAAGTGAGGTGGTGTGTTAGTTTCCAGGGGCTGCCATTACAAAATGCCACAATTTGAGTGGTTCAAAACAACAGAAATTTATCGTCTCACAGTTCTAGAGGCTAGAACTCCAAAATTGACGTGGGAGTCAGATTATATCCTCTCTAAAACCTGTAGGGGAATATCCTTCCTTGACTCTTCAAGGTTCTGGTGTTTGCTGGTAATTCTTGTGTTCCTTAGTTTGTAAATGCATCATTCCAATCTCTGCCTCTATCATCACATGACCCTCTTCTCCCTGTGTTCCTCAGCTCTTCCTGGAGAAGCCTTAACACTGGATTCAGGGCCCACTCTACTCTAGTATGGTTTCATCCCAACTAATTCTATTTGCAACTACCCTACTTTCAAATAAAGTCACATTATGAGCCACTAGGGATTAGGATTTTGACATATTTCTGTGGAGGTATGATTCAACCCATATGAAATGGTATTTGAAAATCCTTTGGCACTCAACAAATAACCAATATCTGCTACTATCTTGAAGGCAGAAGAAGGCAACGATTTTGATACAGGTTGACACTATATTACCTTGCACTTGGCAATCACTTGTGAAGGTTGTTGATGTGATGGTTTTGTATGTATTTATGTTTTTATTTTAGAAAGTTAAATAAATATAGTTCTCTGCCAAACTAGAGAAAATATCCTAAGTACAGGAAGTATATCCTCTATTTCTCTTATATGATCCAAAGTTTACAAAGATATTTTAGAAGAATTTAAATGCCAGGGAATTAACATACCTTATAACCACAGTACTGCAGTTTTAAAAGCAGTATGCCTCGAGTTTATGGATTTGTTCTTTTAATAGAGATAGATTCTGTGAATATACACACGTGTGTGTGTACACAAACACACACACACACATACACACACACAAAAGGGATATTCAAAATATTTTACAACCAGTTCGGCATCAACTAATCATAACAGAGGCTGGCTGCAAACAGCCAATATGGTCATACCAACTCACTCCTCCTGAATATCAGCTCAGCAAGGTAAAAGATGAAAGCATAGATATATTGATTTGAATATAAAGGTGGCTTGCTCATACTTTCAGTAAACCAGATCTATATTTACACCCTAAAAATGCAATCCATGTGTAACTGCTCACCAGTAGTAACTTTCCTGCATTGTAGACCTAGGGAGCAGGAGGAAATATAGAGCTTCTGGGAAAGAAGGAAGGAAGGAAGGAAGGAAGGAAGGAAGGAAGGAAGGAAGGAAGGAAGGAAGGAAGGAAGGGAGGGAGGGAGGGAGGGAGGGAGGGAGGGAGGGAGGGAGGGAGGGAGGGAGAATCATCTGCATTTCCGGATCATGATTCCTACATGTAGTGGAGGTTCTGATTAGACTACAACCAGAACTTGGAACCACTTAACAACTAAATACTTGTTTCCATCCTCTGACTTAAGTAGGTGCTAGAGAACCTCTTGGGGAAAAAAAAAATCTGGAACCATAAATCAAATTCAGATGTACAGATTTCAAAGACTCATCTGATGCACCAGGGTAAGAATGAGGGGAGCCGAGAGAATCCAGGTGGGTCCTTGAAAGGGAATCCCCCTTAGGGAAGGAAGAGTCTGACATGGGGCCAGATTTAGCTGGAAGAACAGAATGGTTCCAGGACACACCTGCAAAGCATTGTTCTGGGAGTAAGAACAAGGCCTCTGGACTCTTCTGACAGGGGCTTCTGAACCTACTCAGGCGTCACCTCCTTTGTAACCTTGGCAAGTACTTAGCATCTCTAGACTTCAGTGTCTTTATCTTTAAAATGGGGATGCAAATCATCACAGTCCATGTATCATAGGGCAGCTGCGAAGATAAATGGAGGTATTGCATGTAAAGCCTTTAGAGAGAATTTAACACGTACTAACTGTTGTGATCCTGGAAGCCCAGGTATATTTGGAATAGGAAACACCAGTTGTTTCTGTGTAAACTGAAAAACCTAACAAGAGTAACAGCAACAATCATGACAACAAACTCACCATATATTGGACCCTGCTTGGGGTGCCCCACCCCCACCCTACCCAGTCTTGCTCCTCCTGAAAGGAAGGCATTTTTCTTTTCCCTTCCAAGAGGGTAGCTTGGGGTTGGAAAATTTGGGGATTTCTCTCATCCTGGGGGTAGAATGTGAAATTTTTTTATTTAAAGGCTGAGGCCCCCAGAGCTAGACTGCCCGAGGGAAAAGAGCTCCTTGCATGGAAGGAGCTGAGGACAGCTGACCTGAGGGAGAAGGAGGAAGGAGTAGGGAACAAAGAAGGAGTAGAAAGTGGCACTTGCTCGCCATTCCCAGCAACACGTCAGCTTTTCTAATTAAAAAAGACAAACTATTATGAGAGAAGAACATCTTTATAAGGATTTAAAGTTGTTGTCTATCACCATCTAAAATAGGCTGCCTGGGAGGTGATGACAGGGCTGGAAATGAGAACCATCTGGTCAACCACTGAGACTGAGTGGCACTGCCCAGGATCCAAGTCACAGGTCAAGATGTCATAGTTGAAGAAGGCCTGAATTAAGTTAGAAGATGGGAGTAGGATCAAGGTCATACAGAACTGGGTGCCAGATCAGCCACCAGAAACAATACAGGGGATAGCTGCCCTCCCCTAGGTGCATCTGGTCTTCAGGCTCCCCCAACAATGGAGCCAATAAAAGACTGACCCTATGACAGGGGTCCATCTCAAGATGTGGGACTCAGCTTGCCCTAGAGGGCTGGGAAGAGGGCAGAAGCTTGTAGGAAGTTACCTTTGAAAGACCAGAGAAATAAATTGCTTATTAGTTTAGGAGTTGATTATTTTGAGTTTGTTTTCCCTATGCCATGCACACATATAAAAAATGCCAAAAGCCACTAAATTGCTAAGAATATCATAATCCAGTTCTCAGAATTAAGTCAACTAGAAACAAGTGTAACCTCTTATCAAGAGTTAAATATGAAAAAAAAATAGTTAAATATGAAGTTTGGGTGAGGATTTGGACCATTAGATATATAATCACAAAAACACTTTTTTTTTTTTTTTTGGTAGGAGATGAGTCACTTTTGGTTTTGAAAAGCAAAAGTTGCCATCTTTATTATTTCTAGTCTACCCTGTGTCTGTATGTGATATGAGTTCACAAGTAAAAGCAGTTACCATGGTAGCCAGAGACCTTCCCTTCATAACAGATAAAAGTGAGTAGTAATGTTTTAAACCCACTGCTTTCAACTCTGTTCCTTCTATATATGTGTCTTCCCCATTAATATTACAGCATTAAGATGATCCACAACACACTTAAACCCTCTGCTTTGAATATCAAGATGACTCAGCCACCCTGTCCTGTAAATAAGAAGGTTTCGGCATTTACAGATGACTCCTGTCAACTAAAACGTAGTTCAAGTGAGAATTACACGGTGCTGGCAGACATTCATGTGACCTAAGGTTTGGTTTTTTTTCCTTAGGATTTATGACCCTGACAGTTCATTTTGTGGGCCTTCTTTAAAGCCTGTCATTTAGCACAAATTGACATTTAAGCAGCTTTTTAAAGCTCTAGTATAAAAATGTTAAAAACAGCTTGGGTTTTTTCCTATTAACATCACCGATTATTTATGATCATAGTCAGAGAAGCGAATCATCAATTTTTCCCTTTCCACATTTTCTTAGGAACTGGAGGCAGTGGGGAAGACAAGGCATCCTCCGTCAATTTTATTTCCTTCTTTAAAAAGAAAAAAACAAGCGTCTTAGATTAACAATAAAATCTTTTATACAAAAGACACTACAAAATGAAGAGAAGATACCACTGAGTGTAGTGATGCATTTAACAACACAGGGTTAGTGTCTGGAAAATGTATAAATTGATATTATACAATGTATAAAAATTATATAAAATTTTATATATAATATAAAATTGGACATTATAAAATATATATGTAAGTATATATATTTCTACAAATTAGAAAAAATAAATAATAGGAAAATGGGAAGGAATATAATAGTAGCAATTTACAAAAGAGAGAATTTGAATGGTCACATAAAAAGATGCTTAACCTTGAGTGGCTCAGTGGTTGAGCATCTGCCTTTGGCTCAGGGTGTGATCCCGGGGTCTTAGTATCGAGTCCCACATCGGGTTCCCTTCAGGGAGCCTGCTTCTCCCTCTGCCTATGTCTCTGCCTCTGTCTTTGTGTCTCTCGTGAATAAATAAACAAAGTCTTTAAAAAAAGAAAGAAAGAAAGAAAGAAAGAAAGAAAGAAAGAAAGAAAGAAAGAAAGAAAGAAGAAAGAAAGAAAGAAAGAAAGAAAGAAAGAAAGAAAGAAAGAAAGAAAGAAAGTTAGTTCAATTGATTTCAAAGAAAAGAGATCAAGGAAGGAAGGAAAGAGGGTCCAGGGAAGGAAGGCAAAAATGAAACCTACAAAAAGGTACACTTGAGGGGACGCCTGGGTGACTCAGTTGTTGAGCATCTGCGCCAGGTCAGGGTTTGATCCTGGGGTTCTGGGATTGAGTCCCACATCAGGCTCCCCACGAGGAGCCTTCTTCTCCCTCTGCCTGTGTCTCTGCCTCTCTCTCGCTTGCTCTCTCTCTGTGTGTCTCTCATGAATAAATAAATAAAATCTTTAAAAAAAATAGGTGCTTAACCTTCTTAGTTATTAGAGAAGGTTGAATTAATGCAATGAAATATCATTTTATGTTCATAAGACTGATAAAAACCAAAAGTCTGGGAGAGGAAGGTGGTGGTCTCTGCTCTCCTGTTCACTGGCTCTCACCTCCAATCCAACTGCCACACTACTTTCCAGACAAATGGCCCCCGGGCTTGGAGGGTGTGTGGCTCTGGTCAGTCTTCAAGTGGAGAGGTGAACCTAAGGCACACCAGGGATCAGCAGGAAGAAAGCAGACCAGTAACTGAGGATTCTAGAGAAAGCTTAGCCTGTGGAGATCCTTGGCTCCCTATTCTTTCTGTCCATTGGGAAGCTACAAAGGAGCCATGGAAGTGTCCAAGTCTTCCCTGTTTTGAAAGATGAAAGAATGATACTCGGCTGGTATTTTGTTTTGTTTTCTTTTAGGGATTGTATTTTGTTTATCTTTAACTCCAACAGCATAGAGCTTAGTTAACCTGAAGCAATGCACATTTATTAAGAAGGGTCATAGAGAGATTTCCATCACATCAGGGTGGAACTCAGTCTCCTGGAAAAGAGGAAGAATAAGGCCCTGGTTGACAAACAGTGGGGCAGTAAAAAGGAAGTTGCTACGTGTAGTTCCCACTGTCGTTACGTACAAACATCCCAGGCCCCAACACTGGTCTTTCATGACAGAATGAGGTCTGCGTACGCTTCCTTCTCCAACAACGTTGTGATTCAACCAACATTGTGGTCTCTCCTTGAAATTAGAAATTGCTTGGGTAAAAAACATATCTGCAAGGTTTGGAGAAGACCAGGCCTTACTTACTTGTTCAGTATTTCAAGGTGAGAAAGAGGAGTTCATTCTTGAGGGAAACAATCCTAACCTTGTGTTGAATTCAGCTGCTTCAATTTAAAGAGCCGTGATAGTTAAAAACAAGGAAATCAGAAAGGTTTTGGATGTTATCTGTCTCTGATAAAGGAACAGTTCAACAGGCAGATTAATAACATCTGGGAGCTGCCGAGCTATGGAAAATGATACTTAAGACCTGTCTGTGACATTGAGAGCACAATTGAATTCATCTATTTAAAAGTAAAGAAAAAAAAAGACATGAGAGTAAAATAAAGGCATTTTGAGACATTTGAAACCATTTATCTAAGTAATTCTTGGGTTAAAGCAAAAACCCTAAATTACTGACAAAATGAACGGCAGAGTTCCACACTTCCCGTCTATGGCATGCAGCCAAAGCAATACTCAGCAGAAATGTACATTCTAAGTGCATTTATTAGAAAACAAGACAGAAAATAAATGAATTAAACTTTCACCTCATGATGAGAGAAAAACAACCAAACCAAACAAAAAAATTAGGAAGAAATTTTAAAAGATAAAACAGAACTAGATTAAATAGAAAATAGCCCCCAAAAGGCAGCTAGATTAATTAAAATAAAATTAGTTCTTTGAAAAGCCCAATAAAATACACAAGCCCCTGGTAATTCTGATGATAGAGAGGGAGAGAAAGAACTAACACCAGAAATAAGAATTAATACATAACCAAAGATACAGATAATTACCTACAAAATCCAAAGTCTTGTATCTGACGCATATCAATAAATTTAAAATTTTAGAAAAACAAATTGTTTGGGATATATAGATTATAAAATAATATCAAAGAAGATGTAAAACTGAATACATAGCCATAGAAAAAACTGAAAACATAATTTTTAAAAATCTACTCTTTAAAAAAGGCATCTGGGGATCCCTGGGTGGCTCAGTGGTTTAGCACCACCTTCAGCCCAGGGCATGATCCTGGAGACCTGGGATCGAGTCCCATGTCGGGCTCCCTGCATGGAGCCTGCTTCTCCCTCTGCCTCTCTCTCTCTCTCTCTCTCTCTCTCCCTGTCTTTCATGAATAGATAAATAAAATCTTTAAAAGAATAAATAAATAAATAAATAAATAAATAAGGCATCAGTAAATTTTTAAAAGTCCATTGTTTTAAAAACTCACCATTTTATGAGTGAGTTCTACATAACCTTTTTAAAGGGCAGATTCCCCCCACCCCATGTTTTATTTAAATTGTTCAGGGCATAGAATAGACATAAAATTCCCATACTTGTTCTATAAGGCTAGCATAACACCAAATTCAGTAAAGACTGCCCCAAATAGCCTTTTCTTTTCTTTCTTTTCTTTTCTTTTCTTTTCTTTTCTTTTCTTTTCTTTTTTCTTTTTTCTTTTTTTAAGATTTTATTTACTTATTCATGAGAGACACAGATGATCTCAGAGTTCTGGGATTGAGCTCCACATGGGGCTCCCTGCTCAGCAGAGAGCCTGCTTCTCCCTCTCCCTCTGCTGCTCCCCCTGCTGTGCTTTCTCTCTCTGTCAAATAAAAAATTAAATCTTAAGAAAAAAAAAGATAGGGTGTTCTGCAAGAAATTTATGTGAGTTTTGTTCCCACTTCTTTAAACACATTAGTGAGGAATAAAAGGTAGTTTTACCTCTTTTCAAGAAGATAGCCAGCCAAGGCATGGCCCATGTTTTCCTTTCCTGGATCTGAGATAGAGCTTTTGTGTCTCCTGGCTAGTAAAGGAGAAGTTAACACTCAAGTACTGCCCTGAGCATAATCAGGCTCTACTTTTGGGAGATCTGGTTAACCGAGAGCATTTAAACTAGACTATCCAAATTAAAGACAGAAAAGGCTTTTGACATGTGGAATTTGAAAGTCCTGAATGGCTCTACTGAAAACTCAAATAAGGAAAACACTGCAGTTTTTAGAGAGGTGATGATTTGGGGAATGAGGGTGGGGATGATTAGGGTAGGGAATGATGCGGTTCCAAGTGGGCAGGGATCCTATTGTCACAGGGATAGATGTCAAACCTTGTAGAAGCTGAACCAGCAGGGCTAAAACCCTGGGTGTCCGCTGAGAGCTCCAAGAGCTCTGCAGTATATTGTGCCCACGTGTGTGGTTTATGTGTGCACACATACATCTGTGTGCGTGTACACACCCATGTGTGATGTTCTGGATTTGGATTATCAGTTATCACAGTGAACATACAGCATTTATGAAATATTTTTAAGACTATGAAAACTAATAAGAGAATTTTATCAGATGGCTAGATATAAGATCAACATACAAAAGTGACTTGCATTCCTGCGTGCTGGCAATTAACCAATCCACAAAATAATGAGAAAAATATTCACTCACACTAGCAACAAAACCTATTATATGTGGAATAAACATCATAAAAAATGTGTCAAGCCTATGAGAAAAAAATCATAGAACTTCTTAAAGGAGATATTGAGCACTTCATAAAGGGAATGACATACTACATTTCTGGATATACTATTTTTCTAGTTTTATAAAGTAGGGTAAATTATTTAACCTCCATGTCTTCTTTCTCCTTTGTAAGATAGAAATGAAAATAGTGTCTACTTAATTAAGTTCTTATGAGAATTAAATGAGTTAATTTACAGAAGGTATAATTGTTACTAATAAAAATGTCAATTCTCTTCAAATTACTCTATAATTTTGATGCAGTTCTAAATAAAATTCCTCCCAAATTTTTATGGAGCATGAAAAAGATAATTCTTAAGTTCAAATACAAATGTAAATATTAAAAACTACCTATGGAAATGATGAAAACTTAATTACAATGTAATTACAATTACAAACTTAATTACAACTTGATCCAACTTGATCATTTCAAAACATACATTGGAGAGCTTCAATAATAAAAACAATGTCATATTCATCAAAATAATAAATATTTCAAATAATAGAGAATAAAGAGCTTAAACAGTTTCCTGTTTCTGTAAAGGTGGGATATGATCGAAGAAAAATGTTAACATTTAAGATTCATGGGAAAGAATGGACTGTTCAAAGAATTTTGTTGGTACTAACCCTATGTATTGTATCTTTAATACCAAAAACAAAAATAAATTCCTGATGTGGTTCCAACTTAAATGAAAAACCATAACTATAAAAGTATTAGAAGAAATATAAGCAAGATGCCCAGCTGGCTCAGTCAATAGAGCATGTGACTCTTGATCCCAGGTTTGTGAATTTTCAAGCCCCACGATGAGTGGAGAGATTACTTTAAAAATATTTTATTTTTTAAAAGAGAGAAAATATAAGAGAATGGGTATGTAACTTTAAGGAAGCATTGCAAAGTATATGAATCAGGATTTAACCAAACATAACAGAAATTATTCTACCTGGCTTAAGCAGAAAACAATTAAATACAGAGAACCTAATGATTTAGAAAATTATTAGAAGGGATTGGAAGAACAAGATGTAAATAGAATTTTTAAAAAGAATTTCCAGACATCATTGTAGATCTAGCCCACCTAAAAAATCACCCTGCTCTACTCAGAAAATTCCATGACCAGAAAGTTGAAGAATCACCTAACTTTAAGACCACTTCACCTCCATCAGCCCTTCCATTCCAGCTAAATGGAGCCCCCATCTACCTGTTTCTTGACATCCATGAAAGTAAAAGCAGGAATGGAGACTTCTGCTATCTCTGAAAACCAAATACCCTTTCCATCATGCTCACCTGTGGAAGGAGCTAGACAAGTAAAGACATGGACCCATCTCACTGCCACCTTCTAAATCTTGGGGAGAAGGGGCTTCCCTGCTAGAAGCTAGTTCACATGTAGAACTCAAGCTCAGATGGATTTTGTGAAATGTAGTCTTTCTACATTCTAGCCTTTCTACTCCCCAGCCTTCAGGATGAAGTAAGTCATTCTACAGGGGAGCTGGAATTTCACCACGGGGGTCAATCTGTGATTCCTTTCACAATAAGAAAAATGGAAAACTCACAGTAAGAAGGATAGGAAAAGATTGATAGATGTACTACATAAAGTTTATAATTCTGATGTGACAAAAGGAGCCAAAACAAAGTAAAATCAATAACAATGACAACAAAAAGAAACATACTGGGGGGGAAATATTTGCAGTATATAGGACAGATGAACACCAGTGCTCCTAATATATGATCTCCGAATCACTAAGAAAAACAACAGAGTATAAATATGAACAAAACATCAGAGGAACCAATGAATAGAAAAAGAAATATATATATGAACAATAAATATATGAAAAGATTCTTAACCCAGCCAGTAAAGAGTGAAATGCATATAAAAACAAGGTAGTATTATTTTTATCTGATTAGCATAAAAAAATTTTTAAGTGGTAATATACACAGTTGATGAAATTATAAATCAGTGTTGCCTTTTTGGAGGGCCATTTAGTATTGACAAAATTTTATTTTATTTTATTTTATTTTATTTTATTTTATTTTAAAGATTTATGTACGTATGTATGTATGTATTTATTTATTTATTTATGAGAGAGAGAGAGAGAGAGGCAGAGACACAAGAGGAGGGAGAAGCAGGCTCCATGCCAGGAGCCTGACATGGGACTTGATCCCAGGACTCCAGGATCACGCCCTGGGCCAAAGGCAGGCGCCAAACCACTGAGCCACCCAGGGATCCCCTAATATTGACAAAATTTTATTTTATTTTATTTTATTTTAAAGATTTATGTATGTATGTATGTATTTATTTATTTATGAGAGAGAGAGAGAGGCAGAGACACAGGAGGAGGGAGAAGCAGGCTCCATGCCAGGAGCCTGACATGGGACTTGATCCCGGGACTCCAGGATCACACCCTGGGCCAAAGGCAGGTGCCAAACCACTGAGCCACCCAGGGATCTCCTAATATTGACAAAATTTTAAATGCACATACCATTCAACGGAATGTTTTCACTCCTCAGAATCAGACTTACAGAAATCTGTTTAATGAAGCATTATTTGTGATTATGGAAAAGATAGACAACCTAAATGCTTTCAAAAGGAAAAAGTGTTAAATAGTTTAGGTATAGCTATTCTATGGAATAAATGATTAGTTTTTAACATCTATACTTATTCATAGTATCTTTAAAAATAGTCACAAAATTTCTGGGGAAGGGACGGATTATTACTCGTAATAACTAGTATTTCCTCTTTGTCCCAAGTCTTCCCCTTTCTGGGACGAGAGAATGAGAGCTGGATAGATGTCACCCCACCTATAAAAGGGTCTGTACTACAGACGGGGAACTCCATAAACATAAACCTGGGAGTTTATACAGAAGAGGAACAGCTGCTCCCTGGCTTCTCCCCTGAGAGGTAAGAGACCTCTGTACCCAAATATAAATAAATTGTCCCTGGGAACAAAAGGGAAAGGATGCTAGGAATATAAATAAATGTCTCCAGGGGAAGGATAAGACAAGCATGTCTGAGCTTACAAGCCTGGAATGTTTCCATATTTGGAGGAGGTAAGTTTATGACTTTTTGGATGGGAGCAGATGGCTCCAGGTCTAACACCCTGGATGGGAGGAAGAAGTAGATCTGGGAAAATGGAGATTTCTCTAACCTGTTGGTTTCCTTTCCTTACGAAGCCAAACTATGCAAAAATATGACACACGCAGATGAATGAAGTACAAATTTATGATATCGGTACCCAGAGTGATCAAAATATAGGATATTAAATGAAAAGTCAAGTAAGAACAACATGTTAAATAGCACCTCATCTGTGTGAAATTGGTAAGCCAGATTGTTAACATGGTTATGTCTTAGGAAAGGATGGATGTGATAGTTAAAACAGAAACTTTGCTTTAACTCCATACACTTTTGTTATGGAATTTAGGTATAAACCCAGGGGTGATTTTTAAAATATCTTCCTTCCTGTGTTTTCCAGACTGCTTGCAATAAATATGTTAGTATTATAACAAAAGTCACCTTTTTTTAAATAATAAATTTATTTTTTATTGGTGTTCAATTTGCCAACATACAGAATAACACCCAGTGCTCATCCCGTCAAGTGCCCCCCTCAGTGCCTGTCACTCATTCACCCCCATCCCCCGCCCTCCTCCCCTTCCATCACCCCTAGTTCGTTTCCCAGAGTTAGGAGTCTTTATGTTCTGTCTCCCTTTCTGATATATCCCACAAAAGTCACCTTTTTAATAATCGAAATCAGTTCACCGAATGTTCTTTATACCTCACAACAGCCACAAGATTAACAAATTGTATCTGTTATTATTTATCATTTATTCCAGAAGGGAAATGGGGCACCATTATTGATAAAATTAGATTATCATCTTCTGCTATTTATCAATGTTTGTCCAACAATAACACTTTAAAATTTCATTCACTGGGGCACCTGGGTGGCTCAGTGGGTTAAGTGTCAACCTTTGGCCCAGGTCATGATCTTGGGGTCCTGGGATGGAGCCCCACACCGGGCTCCCTGCTCAGGGGGGAGTCTGCTTGTCTCCTTCGCCCCCCTTCACCCTGTCCCTCCACTCCCACCCACTCATGCTTTCTCTCTCTTTCAAATAAATAAAATATTTTTTAAAAAATTTCATTCATTTAGCAACATTTAGTGTCTATTACGTTTGACATTATAATTGGCGTGGAAGTTACAAAAAAAGTTCATCCTTCTTGAACAGCTCATAGTCTACCGAGGGAAAAAACTTGGGTTAGAATATATTGTAATTCCCTGTGAGAAACACCAGCATGCGAGCTAAGTGTGTGTAGACCATGCCAGGGCAGCTCACTCCTGCTTGAGAGAGGGAGCGTTTCATGAAAAGGTGACATTTGAAATAGCACCTGAAGAACCCCATTTCACCACAGTGCAGCTGATGGAAATCAGACCACTGGGTAATTTGATCTTTGTCAACCCAGGGAAGAACCCCAGTTTGTGTCTTGATTTTTAAACCAAATGACAGATAACACAAATTTCCAACATACTAGAGAGACTGAGTCAGTGAGAAGACAGAGATGCATCTGGTTGAACCGTGAGAGGTCTCTGGAACTGTTATTACAAGTTGGAGGGGTTGTCTAAGTGCAGACAATTCTTAGCCCTTAAAAAGTAAGTCATGTGAAATAGATGTTCTGGATAAAATTAAGGGGGAGAGTAATATAGCAATTAAGTTTTAAGACTTAAGTTCCTCTTGTTCGAAGTGAAAAGTACTGGTCACTGTTATGTCCACTGTTCATTATTCCTACAGAGACTCAGGGGAGTCAGATGAGAGTACAGGTTAACTCAGTAGATCGCAAAATGTGGTCCTCAGATTAGGAGCATCCGTATCACCTAGGACCTTGTTAGCACTGCCAGTTCTCAGTCCCTACTCTCTCTAGACCTACTGAATCAGAAACTCCACGGAGGGGTCCAGCAATCAGTGTTTTAATAAACCCTTCACCTGATTCTGATGCCCATTGCACAATCAAGTTTGAGAACCACTATACTAAGGTAAGCCCTCATTCACATGCGACCAGTTAATGGCTTTAATTTAACCAGCTATCTCTTGTTTACGTACTAGCAGGAAGGAGGAAGCGTAGCACAAAGGAGAATTTAAGAAACGTTTTGCTATTTTTCTCAAATACATTTATGTAAATAATATTTCATAGAGAGTGCATGAGTAAGAATACTCTATTTTTATTTTATTCATTTTTATTTATAAGAAAACAGATCTACGAGTGGTGGGATGGATATTTTTGTCTCTATTGCTTCTTGGGCTTCAGAGAATCAATGGAAGCCACATCAGGACCCGTCTTCACAGTGACAGGGTGGGCAATCTTTGATTTGTTATGACAGGAAGATGCTCCTGGCCTCAAACATGTGTCCAACCAGAGACCGCATGACTAAAAGTCCACTATCAGAGACTAGCTTTCTCCCCACCCCCTTCAGTAAAGCATTTCTCTAACTATTCTTAAAAATTCAAATCCTCCCTGGAGGAACACACTTTAAATTGTCACCAATCTGATTCAATCATGAATTCATCAATAATAACCTTTTCCACTGAAACCAGAGCTCTAGGAAGTGTATCCAGTAAGGCCCTGGTCCCCTGGGTGGGAGGGAAATAATACAGACAAAGAAGGTGGGGGCATTAGTCACTGGAAATACATTTCCACCTTTTCATCTACTATAGACTTAGATTCTTCGGAGTCTAATTCTGGCGTGCCATTAGATAAACCCTCCACCCCTTCAATACCTCAAATTCTCAGCTGTTAAAAGTCTCACAAGTTTAGGGTTTTAAAAATGCTCAGCAATCTTTGAGTGTCAAATATGTGCAGAGAAAAAAAAATCGCATCACCCTATGAGAGATAATCATTCTGGCTAACTTCACTCATTATTCCTGTTATTAATGCCAATCTAAAGACCATCTAGAGTCCTTGGTGAAATCAGAGAAGTCATTTACTGGCACCCAAGAATCATCCCCTGGTGACAGCTTATTTTACCCAGTGAATGAAAAGGTTGATTAAATTATAACCAAATACTAATGGATGCTCAAAGCCCTGAATTATTTTTAAAGGTTGAAGCACAGCAAGGAGACAAGTGCTATTTTTTTTCAGTAACCTATGCTGCTCACACTGTTTAGTTTACATATTTTGTTTTCTTCAACATTCCTTTAAGATGAGAAGAAAGAATTCCTTATATTTTATTATAGAACTGAGTTAAGTGGTTAATTAATAACTTGGACAGCAGCTTTAAACCACTTTCCCTGCCGCCTAATGAAGAATAAGATGTCTCAGGATTTTCTTTCTATTCTTGGCAGCAGAGCTGCTGAAGAGATAAACAACCAGGGCTGCTAACATAAATCACTCTCAAGGAGATAAACTGCCTGACCTTTTGGGGAACCATTTACACTTGTATAACACTGAAATCCAAGGAGCTCAAGATACTTGGGGGAGGCTACTGTGCACACGCATTTTCAAGTATTTAATCTTGCCACTCATTAAGTGAAGAAACAGAAAAAAAGAGTTATGAATATACTCTCCTGGACTTAATACCACAGTAGGGAATAATCAAAGAAAGCCCAAATTTCTCACATCCTAGTTCCATCCGTTCCTCTCTCATCTTTTTCCTTTACAAGCAGAGTTTTTTGGTAGCAAATGTGCTCTTGGGCAGCAATTCTTGATTCTCCATCCTCACCCACACAACACAAATCTTCATCCCCACAAGCTGGCACTACCATTCACCTGTTGCTCAAGACTACATCCTAGAATCATCCTGGATCAGTGTCTTTCCCTGCTTCCACCTCAGCCCATCATAGCAACCAAATCCTACTTCCAAGATATGCATGTCAAACCCAGCCACTTCTCAACACTTCCACGGATACCCTCTCTACCCACCCCCCACCAACATCTCTCACCTGGACCCCATTTCTTCCCTTGTTCCCTACAGCCCACTCATTAGACAAGAGTCTGACTCAACTATGAATCAGATTTTATGACTACCCTGCTTCAAATCCTCCTGCAATTTCTGAGGATAATTACGATAAATTTCAAATTCTATCATGGTCCCTAAGGCTCTGTCTCTACCCTCATCATATTCTCCTTGTGCCCTTGATACAGACACTCCAACTTCACAGGCCTTTTGTTTGGTCTCTCAAACATGCCTAGCTTATTAACTTCCAAGAATCATCTCCTAGAAAGCTCATCACCTGGATCCTTGCCCAGCAGGCACCTGTGTATTATTCAAATCTTACCATGCATATTACCTCCTCGGAGAAGATTTTCTGAAATACCTATCCACACCACAGCTCAGCCATTTTATCACTTTGTTTACATTTTCTTTCTTTTTTTTTTTTTTTTAAGATTTTTTTATTCATGAGAGACACAAAGAGAGAGAGGCAGAGACACAGGCAGAGGGATAAGCAGATTCCATGCAGGGAGCCCTATGTGGGACTCGATCCCGGGTCTCCAGGATCATGCCCTGAGCCGAAGGCAGGGGCTAAACCGCTGAGCCACCCGGGCTGCCCTTGTTTACATTTTCTTTGCATCACTCATCATATATGACATTTTCTGATTTGTTAAATATCTGTCTCTCCATACTAGACTATGAACTTCATGAAAGCAGGGACCTTGTTCTCTTACCCTTTAATCCCTAGAGCCCAGAGCAGAGCCAAGGGCAGAATGGTACTTGATATATATTTGTTGAATTAATGAATAAATGAGTAAATTCTTCTGACCAAACTCATCCTATAAAAGTTTCAGTCATAAATATAATGCTAAGAACAGTTAATTCAACAAAAATTTTTATGTGTCTACCAAGTGCCAGACACTGTCTCAGGTGTTTTGTTGGAGTTGGTTTGCATTTATCTAGTAAAGTTGAACAAAACGTGTTTTGATCATAAAAATATAACAGTTAATTGCATCTTGAAGAAAAGCCCAACATGAGTAGCCCAGGCTGCGACACTCATTCCTGACATGAGTGTTGCTGCTGGGGTTTCTAAAGGAACCACTGTAAAGCACAATTTTATCATTGCCTCTTGAAAAACAAATCACAGAATACCTTTCCTTAGGATGGTGGAGCAGAAGCGCATCTACAGATATGCAAGAATGAGGAGACAAGGTTCAGGTCCTAGGTCTGCCATTTATAATGTGTGTAAATTTGGGCAAGGTATTTTATCCCTGTGTGCTTCAGTTATACATCTCTTAAAGCTAAGAATGCTAACAACTCTGCTGCCTACTTCATAGAGTTATAACCATCAAAGAAATATTGCAGCTAAGAACACTGCATTCTGTAGACGCATGTAGTTTAAGATTATAAACGTGTGCATTCTGACACACAGAGAAACACTAACCATGGGATATTAAATGATTTATGAATGATATTTACCACTTATGCTCAATTAACTCATGTTCAATACAAACGATTACTCACTAGAAGAGTGGTTGGATTTTTCCAAACACATTTGTTTACTATAGATTTTTCCAAACATATTTGTTTACAATAGATTTCCAGGGTCCCTTCCTTCGATTAGTCCCTGTACATGAATCCCCTTCCTAAGAAGGAGTCCCAAGCATTTGGGATGTCCATAGTTACTAGCAATGTCTCCTACCTGAATGGAACCTGAACTCAGAACACAGACACACCTCCAGTTACGACAGTAGTGACGTGCTTAATAGCCTAAAATTCCCTCAAACTATTCCCTTCTGAAACTAACTATAAACCACTGAGGGTAATAGGGAGAAAAAGTGACACACTGAATCCCTTGTTGTGGTTGCAACATGCAGATAGGCCAGGATAATCCCCTCTGGGGGAACACTCTATGTGGAGAATGCTTGGCCCTTCTGGATGCCAAGTAGATGCTTATAATCAATGAACTTCTCAACCCACATAGTTTTTCCAGCTACAGATTTGATAAAGGGGAGAGAAGAAAGTGTCATCTTAAAACCCTAACTTTTAGTGACTTTTTGACAAGTAATCCTAGACAAAACTTAACGATATATATTCAAATGCTTTCTCTTGACTATCTTGCCTTGGAGGCTAAGTCTACTGTTGCTCTGTCTTTCCAGTGGAAAGTCATTTGTATTTCATCAATTATTAGGCACCTATTTCATCTGACAATTTCTTGAGGCTCCTTCTTAATTATTTAAATACTCAGGAATATAAACTAAATAAGCTTCTGTGAACGTCCAGTTTAAAAATCCTTTCAACAATTTTCTGAGATGCACAGATTTAAGAATTGTACCATAAAGTTGCTAGAAATGTGTAAGGAGAACACGAATCTTTAAAGAGAAAAAATAAAAGGTAGTTCCAGTTTAAGTATCCATCAGAACACTTGAGAATATAATCTTGGTATTAGGGCTCACACTTCTTTCTATCTTACACACCCGAGTTCACCCTCTTTCGCCTCACTCCTTCTAGACCTCGCAGGGGTCAGTCACACCATAACACTGGTTACTAAGTGACCAGAATGTATAAGGAGGTTCTTGGTGAAAGCAGTGGGTAATTTCAGAATCAAGGACCTTGGTGCCTGCTGATCGTTGCTCCAGTATGGTTTTGCAGGAGGTTTCAGACCATGTCTCAATTCTGGGTCTGTATCTAAATTCCAGAACCTGGGTTGGGTGTCTGTGGATCTCTGTTGTATACAGAGACACAATCCCTATGTAGTCCAGAATTAAATTCAAAATTGCATGTGTAGTTTTGCGTGTGTGTGTGTGTGTGTGTGTGTGTGTGTGTGTGTGTGTGTTTGGAAGGAGAACAATTGGGTTTTATTAGAAATTAGGAACCACTGATCTCTATTATCTGTGTTCTTTTTATTTCTGTATTCCTTCTAGTTTGACTCACTGCCTTACTTCACACTCAGGCTTCAGGATGTGCCCAGACATAGATTTGGGCAGCTTATCTCATTCCACCCTTTGGTTATTTTTATCCATCATCCCCTGGGCACTTTCCTGGTCTCATCCTTCTCCTGAGTCTTCTTTCCTCTATACACATATTGCTATAGCTTTTGTTCTTGGTCCTAATGTCGATGTGCAAATTCATAGTTCAACCATACACACTAATCTTTGACCCAATTCCTATGATCCTATTCATTGTAAACACTGTTTTCTATCACTGATTTTAAGTACACTATCCAAAACAGATTTCATTTATTTACCACTCCATAAAACTGAAGAAAAAGAAAAAAAAGGTATATATTTAGTAAGAATTTTAAATATTTTGATATAATATGCTAGCTGGCCTATTGAATCGGTCAGGAAAGGTAGTTTTCCTAAATGTTGGTGGTTTAAACACAACACAAACCACGCATGACAGGAGTTTTGTATTAGCTATTATGGTCCATAAATAAATGCTTGAAATCAGGCACCAGATAGGAAAAAATGGGCCCTCAGGTCTACCAGGAAACTACTGGGAAATGTCTAGCAGATTACAGCATTAGAATGAGCATTTGGAAGACCTAAATGTCCTACCTGTAGAGGTGAACTATTTTGTGCAAAACTCAAAAGGAGGTTCACCTTTAAATTCAGTAAAAGATCATATATCCTCATAGTCTGATTTCTGGTTTTCATATAATGCACAAATGATATCCTGCCACAACTAATATATTTGCCAAAGATAGCAACCATATTATCAGCCAATTAAAGTTGAATAATCTAAATTGCATATATGATATAAATTGCATATATTTATAAATACAACCATTTTATTATCATCTTAAATAATGATAGGTTTTAAGCAGAATTCTCAGGTAGACTCCCAAGATTCCTGTCCCCTAACTATTCAATCAAATGCTAATCCCAGTACTGTTATAAAGGGATTTTTAAGATGTAAAGCTCCAAATCAATTGACCTTTAGAGGCAGAGGATATATGGGGAGGCCTAACCTAATCATACAAGCCCTGTAAAAGCTTGTGTGATTTTCTCTGGCTGGTAGTAGAGTGAAGTCTCAGAGATGTGAGCCTGAAAAAGAATTTGACGCACTACTGCTGGCTTTGCAGAAGGACCAGTAGGGGCTGCATGCAAGGACCAGAGAGTAGCTTCTAAGAGCTAAGACAGACTCCTAGCCAGCATCCAGCAAAGAAATGGCAACCTGAGTCTCATAACTGGGAGGAATTGCCTTCTGCCAACAACCTAAATGAGTTTGGAAGTAGATTCTTCCCCAGAGCCTCAAGATTAGAGTTCCCCCATCTCCCATTGGCCAGTGCCTTGATTTCTGCCTTGTTAGAGCCCAAGAGAGAACCCACAGGATCCCCTGCCATATTTCTGACCTACCCAACTCTTCTAATAAATGGGTATCATTTAAGCCACTAACTTTGTGGTAATTTCTTACGCTGCAAGTGATAACCAATGTACTATCCTTCTGGGACTTTACATGCCGTGCTTCTATTGTATCTAATATTTTCAGGCAGCTTTGTAGAAAGACTCCAAATCTGGCTCACCAGGAGAAACAGCAAGGCCACCAGGTGACTGTCAGGAGAGGTCTGTTGACCACAAAGAGCTGTTATAGGAAAATGACTCACTTGGCTTCAATAACAAGCCTAAGTAGAAGAATTGGCAGAACAAGCTAACAAAAATGACTCTAACAATCATTTTCTAGAGTAGGATGCATATTAGGAAGTTTTAGCAGAGGTGTCTGATGAGATTAAATGCTTAATTTTAGAGCAAACAATTTTCTAATAAAAGCAAGTGATTGTGAAAACAAAGAGGCAGAACTACATTGCACGATGCCACAGAAACATGCAAGTAAATTCATACCTACAGGCATGCAAAAGTAGGTTTTAACACTGTCACACAGCACATCTCAACCGTGCTCAACTGTGTTTACCTTTCCCCAACTTTCTGCCTATCTCTCAAGAGAATAAACATAATTGGGGGGCAAGGAAATCGGTCTCCAGGGACCACAAAGAAAGTGCATTAATCAGAATTCTACTGGAAAAGCAGTACAGAGTTGCTTCCACTCATAGTCTGGAAATAGCTCAGCATGATTCTCCAATTAAAAATTAATCAAGTGAATAAGACCCTGCAATACAAAACAGCAAAAGAAAATTAAACATCTCCCCAGGGGAAAGCCTACAAGTCATAAAAAATTAAAACATAAAACTGTGAATATTTACAAGTATCATTTACAAACTTAAGGTTGTTGATGACCCATGACCATGGCAAGATCACAGATCCTTAGGGAACTTGAAAACCTTTCAGGGGTCAAGAAAAGTATATGCCTGCCTAACTAAATGCCAGAACCAGCACCTGGAGGATGATGGGGGGCAGTTAATAAAACACAGACTCTCAGTACCACTCCCAGAGGTGCTGACTCAGAAGTTCTGGGATGCAGACAGTCTAACTTGGGTAACTGTGACAAATAATCTGAAGGCATTCTGGTGGGCATCTAATCTGAGAAGCACTATAGTAGCTGCCAGCTTCCTCACAATTGTCTAACAAGTCTGTGACCCTCATGATGCAATATACTGTCTATTGCTCAGCTGCTTACTCAGGTAGTGAACTTGTATTTGTGAATTACTGAGACACTTATCAATTTTCTTTCCCACTTACAAATGAGATTATCCTAAGCAGAACTAACTTTAGGATAAACATTGGTGAACAAAATTTTCCCATTGCTATTTCCTTCATTCATTTAATCCAACAGATAATGAAAAGTTATATGCCAGGCACCATCCTGGAGATTCAATGACAAGTCAGAAATATCTCCTGCTCTCAGCCTAATGATAGTCTAATGTCATTAATAATCAAATATAATACAACATAATGAAAATATGTTGGGGATGGGGAAAATATAAGAAGCAGAGAAAGTGTTGTTGGCAGGATGAACATCAAACGCAAAATCTAGAGTTAAAAAGGAAGCTTAGTATGGTGGAGTAGAGCTTATCTAGGGATAGATGTCTGGGTGTGTGGACATGCACAATGGGTGAGGGAATAGTGAAAGATGAGATTGGAGAGAAAGTGGCCAAATTATCCCTCCTTAAAAGTAATCTCATCTCGGCAAAGCATGTTGGTAAACTTGCCTGGAGCCATTATCCAACAGATTCTATTCACATCAAGACAAAGATAGTAAGGCTGGATACTATTACAAGGTATGTTTTAAAGACATTCAAGTCTTCTAACAGCTCAACACTTCCTAATAAAGCAGTTTCTGTGTAAATTCAAAAAGATATAAGACTTTTTTCTTTTCCTTTTCCCATTTGCCTAACAGTTTTCAGGAGATGTTGTCACAGAAGATAATTGATCCATAAAGACAGTGATTGTGTACCTTGGCATACTGCCAATATTGTCATGCTTCTAACCACAGTATCCATGGACTTCAGAAGTCATAGTCCCAGTGTCTACCCAAGGAAACAATCTAAGTTTTACATAGTGTTGGGTGGGGGTGGGGAAGCACCAAATGGAACCTCAATTCCCTTCAAGTGGCTTATTCTGAATTTAGGAAGTCATCTTATCTAGTTCAAAATAATGCTCTTCTGGACTAGAATGGAGACTTGAGCTACAGTTCTAGAAATACATAATTTGGAATGGGAAAAATAAAGGGGAGATTATCCAATGTGTATAAGTAAAAGAAAAAGTGTGAGAGTAAACGAACATTAGGTATAGCAAGAAGGGAGTAATTGGTGTCATTCAAGAAAAGGAGTGATGCTAATATCTAGACCAATAAAAGAGAAGACCCCAAGTGAACTGAGGTAGGCAATAGATCAAACTTAGCCCTTAAGCTGGAAATATTTCCCTTGCTTTTCCAGAGCAAATTCACCCTCCAAACTTCTCTTTCTTGCTCTCTATGCTGGTGGCAAACTTATATGAATTGCATCATTGGGCTGTATTATCTTCCAACATCCAGTTGGGTTCAGCCAATGGAAGGCACTAGTAGAGCATCAAACTGAGAGAGGAAAGAGGTATCTATTTCCTTGGCCATGGTTTAACTCTTTCCCTTTGCCAAAAGCCACAACACTTGTCAGACTCTCTTACAGCTGTTTTCTCACTCTGGGGTTCTGGTAATTGCTCTCTTGTCTTGCTATTTCAGGCTTAGGATGATAGTGGCTTCCTGCTATTGCTAGTCCTGTAGTGTTTCATTCCTTGCTGCCTCACTTTGACCTTGCCTACAACTTTGTAAACAGTCCTTTCGTTAAACTCTTCTCCATTACTCTTTTAAGTGAGCCATTTATTTCCTGCCTGGATCCTGACTGATATAACCTGCCATGGACTGCCCGCTTCTTTTATTGACAATGGAGAGTTAGCCTGACTTTCAGAGGTAATTAAAACAATAACTGCTGTTATTATTAACAGTTACATAGAAATTATAGTTCACATGTGCTCTTTTCTCATTCTCTGTGACTATTAAAACTGAAACCACACCCACTCTACTGGAATAATAAAATACACAATTATAATTGAGATATATAATATTCTTTTTTTTGAGATAATATTCTTATAATATAATATCCTTAAGAATCCAAGAGCCCGGGGCACCTGGCTGGCTCAATGGGAAGAGCATGTGATTCTTGATCTCAAGGTCACAAGTTCAAGCTCCATATTGGGTGTAGAGTTTACTTTAAAATAAATAAATATGGGCAGCCTGGGTGACTCAGCAGTGTAGCACCGCCTTCAGCCCAGGGCCTGATCCTGGAGACTAGGGATCGAGTCCCACATCAGGCTCCCTGCATGGAGAGCTGCTTCTCCCTCTGCCTGTGTCTCTGCCCCTCTTTCTCTCTCTCTCTCTCTCTGTGTGTGTCTCTCATTAATAAATAAATAAAATCTTTAAAATAAAATAAATAAAACTTAAAAAAATTCAAGAGCCCAAATATTGTATGGTCTTTTAAAGTAGAATGAATTAGAGTCTTATTATATAAATTGGCTCTATTTCCTTCATCTGGGCTCCAGGTTCTTCAAATTATCTAATACTCATTTTTCAAGTTTTCAATCCTATTAGAAAATTTCTAAAGGCAAATTGTCAGAAAAGGCAAGGTTATGAATCAGAAATTAATCATGAGCTTGTAGATATCTAAGACCATATTTTATAATAATAATTGAATCAATTAAGAATAGAAGTCAGACAAACCAGTTTTATGGTGTCATATAGATAGATTCATGACCATAGTAACTGTTTTCCCTCTTCTCAACCATTCAGTTCTTCTTCATATGGACATAACCCAAATCTCTTCTCAACCATTCAGTTCTTCTTCATATGGACATAACCCAAATCTCTTACTATGTCAGTAAGCAAAACATGCAGAATAATAATTTTTTTAAACAGGTAAGTTTTGTCATTCTAAACAGAGGAGGGGAAAAGAAAGTATCTCTATAATGAAGTTGATAACCAATTTCATAGAACACTCAATTCCCAAAATAAGTAACTCCATGGTGACTTTACACAAAATAGAGTTCAGAAGTACATGAGTAATATTTAAGCAGATACTTTATGCCATTATGATGAGGACACTGTTATTAAAGAAAGATTCTTTTGGTAAAATCCAGGGAGTATGGGTGATCTTCCCTCTAAGAGTAAGAGAAGGTAGATTGGACAGTTAGAATTCAACTTATGTTACTTCTATCAAAGTTAGGTCTCCTCTACACACACACACACACACACACACACACACACATTCACCTTATACCTAGACAACCAAAAGGTTTAAATCACTTAATATCAAAAATTAGGTTTACAATCCATCTCCTTCATATCTATGTGCATCAAAAATAAAATAATTCCCCCTAAATTGTACACAACAAAGACACTATCTCCTTTTATCACTGGAAGGTATATTCCAGATGTAAAAGAATGAAATTTGTGACCTGAAGATATGGCTTAGCATAAACAGAACCTCAATTTCCCATTGAGTGGCTTACCCTAAATTTGCAAGCCAAGCTCACAAGTTCAAGATACTTATGTCCTAACCAAGTTTGACATAAAGCTGCTCTAGAATGAAATGAATATTTGAGCTATAGTTCTAAAAAGAAATAATTTGAGGGTGGGGTGAAATGGTGAAGGAGACTGTCCAATATATAAATACAATATGTACAATAGAAAGAAGAGGAAGCGTGAGAGTAAAAGAAACATGATTTATCAAAAAAGAAGTAATTAGTGACATTCAAGGGTACAGCTTAGCAGGGGACAGGTGTGTACCAAACTATCATAATAAGTGGGCAGAAAGGAAATGAAGATAGTAATCAAAGCCCACAAAAAGAAGTGGGTGAAAAGGAGGAAAATGATCACTGTGGTGACGGATTTATCAATAGGACACCATAAGCTGGTTTGGCAGCTTTTTATTCTCATTTCAATGATCATAACAAAATATGAGCTTCGACATCTACTGACTCATGATTAGCTCATGATGAATTTTCAATCGTTCAGAAAGTTTACTTATGAAAAGGAAGGAATTCTATCTTGTGCTACTCTGAGCCCCTAGAGCCTAGAAGCTAACGCCTGGCAAGTGGATGCCCAGACCTCATACATCAAGTCAATCACTAGTTCAATCAGTGATAAAAAGGGCTTAAGACCACGGGAAGGCTTTTCATGTTAAAAGAGAGCTGTGTATTTTTGAGAGCAAAGAAGATAAAGTCAATGGATGGAAGAAATTGACTATGTTAAAAGAAAGACCTGGATTAAAAGAGAGACATGGGAGAAAGTTCCCAGAAGCAATGACCAAACATGGTACAAGAGCCTTCCCAGGACCTCTCCCCACTGTTTCTAGGAATTGTTTCCATGCCTCCCTCTCCTCATTCCCATCAATCTTCCTTTCCCTCAACTTCCCAGTGCTTCCTTTTCATGTCTCCTGCCCATTTCCCCTTTCCCTCACCTTCTGTCTCTCATCTAGCCAGTGTAGAAGTGAAATAAAAATAATAATGTGAACTGTTGTAAAACTATATTAAGTTTTATGACTGTTCTTAAGTAAAAGTACCTGAATTAAATGTTTTATATTTATCTCTAACTTTTTTTTTTTTGTATGTTGCTCTAGAATAAATATTTTTCCTCAGGGTAAAAGTCAATAGAAAAAAAGCTTCTTCCAAATTTAGACTCTTAGGAAAAGAATTGGATTTTTGGCAGAAAAGGGCATAGTTTGTGGCAGAGAGCATTATGATGTAATCATAGTTTGCAACATGGGCTCCAGAGTTAGGCAGACCTGCACTGCAATCACAGAGCCCCCATTAACTGGCTATGGGACTTGGCATATTTCCTCATCTATGAAGCGGTCCTCTATTGAGAGGCTTGAAGTTTTAAGTGAGGGAATAGTAGAGTTTGAATCTCGAACCCAGCACAGAGTAAACACTCACTAATGGTAGCCACTGCCATTATGAGCTACTTTACATTGTCCTAAACTCCCTGAACAGATGAATTAAGCCAAGAAAATATTCACCTAAACATTTAACCTTTTACAGTCTCATTTTGGTAATTTACCATTAACATTATTCTCACTAACATTAAAAAAAAAAAAAAAGAAGAAGAAGGAAAGAAAGCAATGGAATCAAATCCATTCTGTAGCTAATAGGCACAGAGTTAACTAGTGATTGCAGCCAACTGCCCCAAGATGTAGCAGTGCTGGAAAAGCAAAAGGTGCATGTACTGATTTGACAGTTTGAGACACAAATAAGCACATCAATTTTAATTTAACTTCCCAAGTATGCAAGCTGCCCTTCAAGATCATTTTTATGCCAATTATCTTGCATTAAATATTGTTGTGATTTCTGACACCAAATCCATAGTAAAACACAGTTTTAGAGTGACAGTTCAGTGGGCAATTCCCAGTACTTTCCCTCTGCAATCTGGGCTGGTGAGGTTTAATTAAACAGCCAAATTACAAGCTGTCTCAGAAGATTCTGTAACAAAATTGCTGGCTGGTCTCTAAGTGATAATGGTACTGCAGACCATTGCTTATTGTCACATGAACTACCTTGGATATGAAAGGACTGGTCATTGATCCTGTAATAGAAACCAGGACTTTTTTTATTGCTGTCATTTCTGCTGCCTTTACAGACAATGAAAGAAGGAGATTTAAAGTTTCATTTGTTCTCATCAATATGCACAATCATGAAAAAGCATGCATGGGGAAGGACTCATACTTTAAAGGTCACACACCTGACTACATAATAATGTATAATCATAAGGACTTTGATTTCTATTCCAAACACTAATGAAAAATATCTTCTGGTCTGGGCTCAGGCAAGTCATCTTTGAGCCCTCCTGCCCCTGGTTGCCAGCTCAGTCCCAGCTGCTTGTAGAATGAGAGAGGCCAGCCTGTGCCAGCCTGATGAGTGAGGACGCAAACTGGACATCAAGCTTCCTGCTTCAGCAGCAGATTGCTCCCCAGGGAGTCCTCTGGCTTGTTAGAGCTGGAAAAGCCTATCTGAGGAAGCAAGCGCTCCTTTCAACCTAGTGATATTAGCTCACAACCTTCTAATCCTAATATATTCTTCAGCACCTTTTTTTAATTCTCTTTTCCATGTCTCTTTTTAAGTCTTTTAGGCTTCAGTCTACTTTTCAGACTAGCATCAGTCCTCTCTTGTCTCCTAATCTGTTCAGATTGGCTGCCTAGACATCAGCCAAATAGTCCAGCTCTTCCCTTCCTTCCTCTAGTCATAGAGCCAGCGCCTTACTACAGCACTGAAACTGTATTTATAGACTATAAGAACAAGCAATCTCGGATTCAGGTCAGAGTGCGAAAAAATGACCAAAAGCAGACTTCTCAGTATTAAAGTAAATGGATTTAATGGAACTCCTTTGTAATTATGAGATCTGAAAGCTTATTCTCCCACTATTACCCCTCAGGAATGTCTAAGGTGGCATTATATCCCTCTATTGACTCTTTATTGGGACCTCTTCTCTTTCACATCTTTAGAATTAAAATGTGGGGGGAAATATATCAACGAGATATATCATACTTCTTGTTTAAAATATTTATACTCATGACAGGGAGAATTATCATAGTGGTCTATAAAGAGAAAATTTTGTCCAAGAATCTTGCCTTTTAATACCAAATCTTTCACCCAATATTCTAGTAGAAGTCACTCAAATATCCAAGCAATACGTGTGAAATGATCTTTGACTGACAATGGGCATTAAATTACTATAAAACTTTTACCCCGTTAGTAAAGTAGCTGCTCATTTAGAGCCCCATTGCCAAACCTCAGTCCTATTTCATTTCCCCCATAATCATGAACATGTCACAGAGACAGCTCTGAAGCTGTACTGCCTAGGTTTGAAATCATCAACTCTTGTTAATTATGTGACTACGGGCAAGTTTCTTAACCAATTTGAGTCTCAGATTCCTTATCAGTGAAATGAGGATGGATAATAAAAGCACTTACTGAATATAGCTCTTGTGAAGATTCAACAGTTAATATGTGTGTGAAGTGTTAGAACCCTGCCTAGCACCAAGTACTCTATCAGACTAGCTCTAGTACTCTATGATATCAGTACCACAAGCAGAGGAACTGGGTCTCAGTCCTGGGATAGTGCCCAGCATAGAATATTTGCTCAATAAATATTTGCTAAATGAATGAACCAGAACATTCAAGTATAGAAATAATGCAAAAAAATAATTTTTATCATGCTCCCTGGCAGACTCAGTCTGTAGAGCGTGTGACGCTTTATCTCAGGGTTGTGGGTACAAATCCCAGGTTGGGTGCAGAGATTACTTAAAAATAAAATATATTTTTAAATTGTCTATTGTGGGATCCCTGGGTGGCGCAGCGGTTTGGCGCCTGCCTTTGGCCCGGGGCGCGATCCTGGAGACCCGGGATCGGATCCCACGTCGGGCTCCCGGTGCATGGAGCCTGCTTCTCCCTCTGCCTTGTCTCTGCCTCTCTCTCTCTCTCTCTCTGTGACTATCATGAATAAATAAAAATTAAAAAAAAAATAAAAATGAAAACAGTAAGTTGTCTATTGTTATTTTTTTCATCTGTTTACTTAATATTTATTAAACACCTATTGTGTACACTTTCCAAACACATTTTTGTTAATGTAATCCATACAAATGAGGACATTAAGAAATGGGAATAGAGACGCTACCAGCACTGGGTAAGATGACAAGTTATAAATTCTGCCTGTATCTATTAATTCTATTTTTTTTTATCTATTAATTCTATAAGAAAACTTGTTCTTCAAGCAGTTGCCTGTGGCTCCAAATTGCAGACCTAATTAACCCAAATAAGAAAACATATATTTAAGATTTTCACTTCTAGTAAGTATAACCTAACTGGACTTCCTCCTATTCTTCCTTGAAATAAACTTGAAATAGATTATTTCTCTCTTACATAAGTTTTTTTGGATACAAAATCTAGTTGGTGCACCATGATTTGTTTGACCATTTGGTAGTTCTACATGCATATGTAAGTAAGGAAATGTTTGCTGACCATATACAGCTAAGTCAGAAATGTATACCAATCGAAAAGCTCTTAATTCTATACACCAAGTTAATTTAAATATGTACCTTTAATCAGTTTGAGCCACAGAAAATGACTTATAATACAATGTCTCTCCAAAGTGTCAATGTTTTCTACTCATCAAAAATATGTCAATTATTTCTCATATTTAATTCACTCATTAGCAAAATTATTTGTTGAACACTCACAATGACCCAGGCAGGCCCTCTGCTAGGTTATGAGGATAAATCACAGATATGGGCCCTCCCATCCTGAGATTTATAATCCAGCTCAATTTATATCATAGTTTCATATTTGTATTTTAAATTTTGTTATTTTAACTCATAACATTTTAACTCATTTTAACTCATAACATTATATGTTGATTTACCTTCAATTGTTGTAAGAATAGGAAAATGAATCCCAAATTAAAAACTTCAATTTATCCAACTATCATTTAATCATTTCAAATCATCTGAAATTATCACAAGTCAAAGGAAACTATTGATTTTGATAACTCATAGGCCTGAATATCTGTTTCAAAATAGTCTCTTATAATAGAGCCCCAAACTATTTTTATGTTTATGGATTTTAAAGGAAAGAAAAACTTAAAATTGGGTTCCGTTTAATAAATCCACACAAACTGGAGGGAGAGCAAGTCTGGGGTTCATAGTATACAGACCTAGAGTCACACTGCTAACTGGCAGGGGAGTGAAACAGGGCTGTGGGTCTGAGGAAATGTTCACAAGTTCTTCAGTAAATAATTAATCATTTGTCATTAACATATTCATTGGTACTATTCAAATACTCTAAACATGGTTTACAAATAAGCTTTTGAAAATAGCTTATTGGACTAAGGGACTTCATTCCAGTGCGCTACCCATTTTCTTTGTTTACATGATTAATATTCATATCAAACACATTTTTTAAAATGCAGTTATCCCCCCTACTCCATTCTGCAGGTCAGAATTATCACCAATTCCAATGAAGTCTGTTAATGAGGTGTTTGTTTTTGTGTAGAGTACTATTCAAACCATTGCCGTACATTCCGAGTAGTTTATAGGGGCTTTTTTTTTATTATTATTACACAGTCAAGTATATTCTCAGGGACAACATGCCCTTGTCTGTTTACCATGTCTCTTTATTTATTTACTCACTGATTTATGAAGTGCAATACACTTGCAAAAACTCTCTTAGTAACTGGGGGAAATTACTAAGGTTGCACTGTATAGTATTTCTCATTATATTGTTAGAAGAGTTCACAGAGAAGTCAATTATGTAAACTAAAGATTAAGGTTGTGTCAAAGTGATGATAAAAGGCTTGGTATCCAGTCCACTTTCAATCAATTCAGAAAAAAAAGAAAGAAACTCGCCCAATATTTGATTGATCATAGAGACCAGTGATTGGAAATCTTTTGGCGTCAAAGACCACTTTGAGAATTTAGCAAAAGGTACAGTCTCTCTCTCCACAAAAACTGGACCACGTGAAGAACTTATGATGGGGAGAAAAGACATGATTTTTTTCACTTTTCAACCCGTTGGTGTGCATCCCAGATAGTCTCCAAATGCCAAAGCCTTCTTTTCTGAGCTCTAAATATTTTTATCAGTTTATTTAAAGAACAAATCTACTGGATCCAGAAGTTCCTAATTATAACTTGAAATTAAGTGCGTGCCCTAGAGGCTTGCTTTATACCTATTCTTACCTAAAAGCCTTCACAATTCTAGCGCTTAGAATATGAGGCTCCCAAGATATCTCGTCACTAAGGTAAGTGTTTCGAGACTCTCTTGGCCCTCTCATGGTGGAGACCTTATATTCATGATCCTATCCCTCTCCTTTTAGAAGCCTGATGCTCTTCCATGGTCATTACTTTTCCCAGCTTTCCAAGGACATCCTTGGATGTGACCCAGGACTCATCCCCACCTTCCCTTCCACATCTTCCTCTTGAGTTCTCTAAAATTCCTAAGCAGTGAACACTGCACCCTCAACAACTTCTCTGAACATACCCTTCTCCTCTTTGCCTTAAACAAAACCAGGCCGTCATCCAAGAGTCTTGCTTCCCTGGAAATCTCCTCGAGTAGAGGCTGTTCTTCTCTCACCTGCCCACCGTAGAAAAGAGTTAGAGGGTAAATCATCCTCTGTGCTTTCCACTGCAACTTCAAATCATTTCTCCCTTCCTTCTATTGCTTTCAGGCTCATGCCAGCCAACCATACTAACCACTCTACCTCCTCAATGCTATCATCTTAACTCCAAGCTATTCCCCTCCTTTTTGGACAAGATGCAATCCTGGATCCTAGATCAGAATCTTTACTATAACTCTTACTTTTGTCTCATTCTTAGTGATGATGACATCTCCATGGATGACCTATCATACATCTCAGTGTCTCATTTAATTTCTTAACTGCCTCTACAACAGGGATTTTTCCTTTCGTACCACCTCAGCCAGCCATTCCCATACCACATGGTGGGAATCATCTCTATCATAATCTCCGTTTCAAACATCCCATTTCTGGCCACTATCTTTATTTCTTTGAGTTTCCTTATTCTATTAACAACCTCTTCCACTGCTACCATTTTAAATCTTGATAAAGATTTTATCTTTTGTTGAAATACCTCCTATCTTCAATTACCTTTTTTCCAACCTTAGATGCTATGGTCCATTAGCACTATCAATCCCTTGACGCTCTCTCCTTCAAGTGTACTATACTAACAAAACCCTGGTTGAACCTGAATACCCATTTTTCCTGTTTCTTGCATGATGCTAGAGAAAATCATTTAAATTCATGAATACAAATCTCAAATGGGTACATAACACTTCCTGGGATGTCTACTATGTTTCCCTAGTAAGCTCACTTTCCCTCTCTCTAAGACAATTGTTTCAAACTTCCTTCCTTCGCCCAAACCTTCTATATATCCTTCCCTTTGTACTCTCAGTTGATGATATTGACCTACTTCCTAAAAAACAAGATATCATTATATAGGTCCTCATCTCCATATTTAAACCTACCTGTGTCAGTGCTTGTTTCTCCATCTTTCCTCCCCCTACAATGGAAAATGTGTCATTCTGCTCCTCAAAGGCTAATGTTTCCATTGGGCTCTGGACCCCATCATATCAGTTGTGCAAGTTAGGCAATGTGCTTCTCACAAATCATACAGATTGGTAAGGATGCTTACAGGCTCATGGATTCCAAATGCCAAAAGGACTGCTCTGTCTAAACTACAATCTAATCCAAATTCCACTATACTGCCCTAAAGTATCATGCCTGGACCTGGTTATGGAACTACCCCAAAACAAAATCCATATGTACCAGCCATGCAGCAAACGTGGAATCCTTGTTTCTCCACCTCAGACCAGGTACCCGTTTCATATAGGGATTGGCAAAGAAGCCCACAATCTCGTATGATGTGGGGACTGAGGCACCAAGCTTTCCTCCTTGGGAGGGTACATGAAGATTTTGACCAACCTTTACAATATCCTATTCTTGTTTAATAAGAAGACATTCTGTCCACATCCTTTCTAAATTCTTCTACTTGTTAGAATCCAGAATCTTAAAGCCAATGAGGAGATTGGAAATTATTCATTCATTCCCATTTTAAAGGATCAGCAAAGCAGAGTTGACCAGGCTAAAGTCATATGTCAGATAGTGAGCACTGTATCAGAATCATGCTTTCTAAGAAAGAAACTATTTCCACTGTGCTACTTACAATTGTGGGCTCCATGAAGTAACACCATAAAAGTATTGTTCTGTAAACATTTGACTAAAAGACTATGATATGGATTTGTGGATTCACCTGGCGGGTTCCATATGGATACTCAGAAGATATCCACAATAACTGAATAGAAACCACTCACCAGGAGCACCTGAGTGGGCTCAGTGATTGAGTGCCTGTCTTTGGCTCAGGTTGTGATCCCGGGGTCCTAGGACTGAGTCTTGCATCAGGCTCCCTGTAAGGAGCCTGCTTCTCCCTCTGCCTGTGTCTCTGCCTCTCTCTGTGTGTCTCTCATGAATAAATAAATAAAATCTTAAAAAAAAAGAAAAAGAAAAAAGAAAACCACTCACCAGTGTGTAAAAGTAACAATCCAGGAGTGGACCAACTTCGTATATTACTTCTTCTGAACAGTAATCTCTATCATGGCTTGACTTTGAAGGAATACCCAATTCTAAAGAAGTCTGGTCTTAGGAGCTGCAAGTAGACAGCTGGAAATGGTCACCTGCAGTCCTCTTTGTTTTTATGCAAACACAGTGAATTTTTAAGAAATTAATTTCATCCTGGGCCTGAATGGCTCTGTTAGTTAAGTGTAACAGGGCCTGAATGGCTCTGTTAGTTAAGTGTCTTCACCTCAGGTCATGATCCTGGGATCCTGAGATCCTGAGATCCTGGAAATCAAGCCTCACATCAGTTTCCCAGCTCAGGGAGGAGTCAGCTACTCTCTCTCCCCCTGCCCCTCATCCATCACGTTCTCTAATAAAAAATCTTTTTAAAAATTTTTAACTTCATCTTTAAAAAATAATAAGATAAATTTCATCTTATAGTTTATCAGTCACCAATTAAACACACACTCAGCACCTGCTATTGCCAGAAAGTATGCAAGACACTGGATTTACAGACACAACTGTAAAGTTCCTGCTCTCAGGGATTCCAGATTCTAAACAGAGGCCCTTGGAATACACTGGTGTAGTGCAGCCCCCTTGGAGGTCTAGCATAAGTAATCTGCTATTAATAATGAAGTGCTGAAGTTGGCGAAATATTTACTTTAAAAGATTAGAATGGATTCAGTTGTCCTTATAACTTTGTATTCACTTACTGGCATCAGGACGTGCATTCCTGAGCAGGAATGAAAGGGATAGAGTTACAATTCACAAACTGCAGATATTCCACATCCTATATTGTCTTTGCTGTGGCCCATCATGTGGATAAACCCATTGGAGTGTGTCAACAAATGGAATTCAACTATCGTGGGTCAAAGGAGAAAAAAGAAGTGTTGACCAGCTCTAGCCTGGATGTCTGGTGGGAAAGAGAGACATTCAGATAGACAGTGATTACGGTAGTCTGTTAGGTGCAACTATACATACCTGGTGTATGCACAGAAAGCTTTGGGCATGCAGAGAACGAGAAAGGGTCAGAGAAAACTGTGCTGATAGGAGAGAGTGAGTTAGGACTAGAGGAAACCATGCCAAGACAAAGCTAACATGGGATAAGGCTGATCAGGAAGGGCAGAACCAGGAGCTAAGGCTAGGACAGCTTGGGCATGGCACAGGTTTAGAGTTCCTGATTCCATCAACCTTAGAATGAAGCAGAGAGAGAGTGTGGGCTATCTAGGTAAGCCAGAAAGACATGGCAAGGTTCACAGTCCCGTACAGAGGCTGCAACTTCCAGAGATACAAGCCCAGCAGGGGTCAGGCAGTGTGCCAAAAGTTTGGTGGCATGGGTCAGAGTTCAAGATTCAAGTTCAGCATTTGGAAAGATAATCTAGATAGAGACATAGGACCGCAAGGCAATAGGGTCAGGGTGTGAGTAAAACCAAGATAGGACTGTCTGGTCTCTGTCCTAAGCTTCAATTTCAGTACGTGGTAGGTAGGTAAGGGCTAGCAGGTGTGTGCAACTCCACAGAGTCAAGGAAGAAGGAGAAAAAGAACACAGTGACAGCCCTGCCACTGAAAAGCTCACAGTCTAAAAATGGAAAGAGAAACATGTAAGCAAACAAGCAGCAGAGAGGCTGTGATTAAAAGTTCATACAAGGTGTAGAATCAGAGTGAGAAAGAGAAAGTGGCCAATTCAGCCTGGGGAGTTTGGGTAAAGGTTTCAAAATGGAGGTGACCAATGAACAGACTTGGAAGATAAGTATGTGTTTGCCTGGCAGATCCTGAAAGGAAGGGACTGTTGGGAAAGACATTCCGGGCAAAGGAAGCAGCATAAGCAAGAGTTCATTGGACCCACCGGGCAGTCTGGAATATCCAAGGACAACATGTGAATGAAACATCAAGTCAAGACTGATTACACTGAGCCAGTAATGAAGCCAGACCTGCAGAAAGTACAGAATGGGGTGAAATTTGTTTGAGCTTTATTGAGTAGATCACTGAAGGGTTCTTATTTTTATTTAAACGCCTTTATTGATATATAATTCAAATACAGCATGATTCATCCATTTAAAGTTACAATCCATTGGGTTTTACCGTATTTATAGATATTTGCAATTATCACCACTGTGTTAGAACATTTTCATCACCTCAGAAAGAAACTATACTCTGTAGCTATCACTCCCCATAACCTTATGTCCTCCAAAAGCCCTAAGCAACTGTTAGTCTGCTTTCTATCTCTATAAATTTGCTTATTCTGGATACTTTGTAGGAAATAGAATCATATGATATGTGGTCATTTGTGCCTGGCTTCTTTCATTTAGCATAATGTTTTCAAGGTCCGTCCACGTTGTAGCACATATCAGTATCCCATTAATTTTTATGCCCAAATAACATTCTATCATGTGGATAAACCACATTTTGCTTATCCAGTCATCCATTCCTGGATATTTGGGTTGTTTCCATCTTTTAGCTATTATGAATAATGCTGCCATAAACATTTCTGTACAAGTTCCTTTGCGGACATATGTTTTCATTTCTCTTGAGCATCCACCTAGGCATGGAATTGCTGGATCATATGGCAACTCTACATTTAATCATTTAAGGAGCTGCTAGCATATTTCCCAAAGTGGATGCATCATTTTATAATCCCACTGGCACTGTGTATGCGTTTCAACTTCTTTCATATCTTCATTAATACCTTTTATTATCAGTACTTTTTTCCTAGCCATTCTACTGGATGTCAAGTGGTAAAAGCTTTTAAGTAGAGAATAAAAATTTTAGTTTCAGAAGGATGACTCTGTCATCAAGATGGGAAGAATTGGGGATCCCTGGGTGGCGCAGCAGTTTGGCGCCTGCCTTTGGCCCAGGGCGCGATCCTGGAGACCCGGGATCGAATCCCACATCAGGCTCCCGGTGCATGGAGCCTGCTTCTCCCTCTGCCTATGTCTCTGCCTCTCTCTCTCTCTCTGTGACTATCATAAATTAAAAAAAAAAAAAAGATGGGAAGAATTGAAATAAAAAGTAGGAGTAGAGATAAAGAATTCTAACAGAGAATGAATCTGTGTCTCTGTCATTGGCTGCTTTGGAAAGATAAATAAAAATAGTATCATTGCTCCAACCACTTTCTCCATTATACCAGAGTCTTGAGTTCATGTTGTTTCCTTTAAGAATTTTTATCCTAATAATAACAATTATTGTGGAAAAAAACAAAGGCTACTTTTTGAGAATATGTCCCAAAGGAGCCAATACTTCCCTATTTACCAAGTTCCAGTCTGTTCATCCAGCCTTCATACCCACCTATCCTCAATCCCAAGATACTTCTGGACATGGCCAGAGGCAATTCAGTTTAAAATGCATTAGTAATTCCCAAAGGTTAGGCAACTGATTGCCTCTAAAAGATGAGAAAGAGGGCAGCCCTGGTGGCTCAGCAATTGAGTGCCTGCCTTCTGCCCAGGGCATGATCCTGGAGACCCGGGATCGAGTCCCATGTCAGGCTCCCTGCGTGGAGCCTACTCCTCCCTCTGCCTGTGTCTCTGCCTCTCTCTTTCTCTCTCTGTCTCTCAAGAATAAATAAATAAAATCTTAAAAAAAAAAAAAAGATAATGAGAAAGAAAAATTGGAAGAATCTAGCAATTCCCTGGTTTCTGGCTGGGGTGAGGGGCTAAAATTTTTCTTGTTACCAAGATGCAAAAATCAGACCAGAAGAGGGGAGTTACAGACAGATGAAGTACTTGGATTTGAGCACACTGATGTTGCAGTGTCTGGAGGACTTCAAAGGAAAGCAGTTTGGAGGTAGCTGGATAGACATCCCCAAGGTTGTGGTTCAAATCATCTGTTTCAAATGCTGAAACCAAATGGCACACAGAAGCTCAATATTTGCTCATGTAAAATGACTAGAATATGTTGTCCAGCTGGCTTTATGCTATAGCAAATTCAGTTTGAAATTAAGAAATTGGCCTGGGTACTCAATCAAAAAAAACTTGGAGACGTATCTCAGTAAAAAATAAATTAAAGCTATGTATTTCCCTAGTCCTCTTCTTTACTGGTGATTTACACTGTGTTTCAAAATCCAAAACCAATTACAGACTTCCCCCAATACATGAATTCATTCAGTCACTCAGTCAGTCACTTAACAGAAATTTCCTGAGTATGAGGTACTAGTCAAGAGCTCAAGATGGCAATTCTGGAATAAAATAGGCATCATCTCTACCTGCTTCTTGCCCCCACCATGGTTTAACTTCCATGGTTTTCCTCATTCAAAAGCTAATCATTTTTCTAGGAAAGGCAATCATCTAGCATCTAGGAAATGAACTAGATAGGTAGATTTTATTTCACACATCAACTAATTTTTAAAATGTATATATTGTTGAAGATAACTGACATACAGCCTTATATTAGCTTCAGATGCACAACAGAATGATTCAAGATCATTTTTTAATAACTGTTTAAACCACTTAGAAAACACTTTTAAATGCTTGGCAGTTCTCTTAGGATATTAAGTTTCATGAATAGCATTTTAAAAATGGTAACAAAATTGTTTAAATCTTCAAAGGATGTATTTTTAATTTTCTAAAGCTAGATAAGAGGTGAAAAGCCTGGTTTAAAAAAATGGAAATTCATACTAACATCACACACAAGACTATAAACACTATAGCACAAAAAGATAAATAAGAATAGAGAAAAAGGAGAGGGCAATATTGATGTTCACAAGATTTTTCTTTTTTTTAATGGTGCAATTTCAGGGATAAAACCTTAGACTAGTTCATTAACATCTTTTAAATCAAAAAGTAATAGCACTTTGCTAAATTTTTATTGAAGTGTAATTTATATATGACAAAACTACTAACTTTGAGTATACAATTTGATGACTTTTGACAAAGGTACACAGTCCTGTACCCTTCAACAGAATCAAAATTTAGAGCAGTGCTGTCCAGTAGAACTATTGGCCATGATGGAATTGTTCTCTATCTGCCCTGACCAATATGGAAGCCGTTAAAATGTGACTTAGAGACTGAGTGAACAGAATTAGTAACTTTCATTTTAATTAATCTTAATTTAAATAACTTCATGTGACAAGCAGCTACCATATTAGACAGTGCATGGCATTTCCATCGCCCCCAAAAGTTCCTACTGTTATCATCCTGCAATGTTGCTCCAGTGCCCTCTACTGACAAAGCCTAGCATTACACTAACTGGCAAAGAAACGTTTAGTTTGTCATTCAACTGTTAACGTAGCCCGGAAGAGAAGGAGAAAAAATAAAGGACTTATCCAATAGGTGTAGGTTTAATTGTAATGCATTCCAATTTAACAATTTTTCTCTTCATGCTTTTTGCGTCTTGCCTTAGCAATCTTTGGCTAATGAAATATTATAAATATTTCCTATACTATCAAAGCTTTATACCTTTAGCTCTTCACGCTTAAGGCCTATCATCTAATTTTTGTTAAAAATTTTTATAGTGTGAGGTAAGGAAGGAAGTTACTGTTTTGCATATGGCTATCCAATAGCCTCAGTATTTGTTGAAAAAACATTTTCTTCCCTCCATTTAATTATATTAGCACATTTGTAAAAAATCACCGGACTCTGATTTATATGTTTATCCTTACACCAGTTGCACTGACTTGATTATAGTAGTTTCATAATGAATCTTGAAACTAGTTCTCTAACTTCTTTCTTTTTCCTACTGAAAAGCTATCCAGTTTCACTTACTCAAAATTTTTTTGGCTCTTTTAGGTAGTTACATGTCCATATAAAATCTAGGATCAGCTTGTCAATTTCTATTTTTTAAATTTCCCACTCAATTCTTTTATTGAGATTTTATTAAATCTATAAATCAGTTTGGAGTTCATTGTTATCTTAATTATGCTGCATCTGCCAATCCAGGAACAAGCATATCTCTCCATTTATTTAAATCCTAAATTCTAAAGTTTCTCTCAGTACTGTCTTGTAGTTTTCCTCCGTTGCATCCTGGGCTTTAGAAAAATTTTATAGTTCTTCCCCTGTCAGGTTCATCATCAGGGATTAAACTCTCCTCTGGCTTTCAACTGCTTTGGACATTTTCCATAAACTGTAATTTTTTTCAAATTATTTAACAAGCTTTTATAATTATCTGCTTGGAATTTGTGGGACCACTTCACCTCTGTGTTATGAACAAAAGTAAACTCCTTAAAATTTTAAAGTAATAATTAACCAATCTAGAATAAAGATTGGAGATCCTTTCTGCTTTAAACTCTAGCAACTTTCCAGGTTCAAATTGTTGAATATTATCTACTCGTGTTAGTGATGCATGCACTACAATAACAGTCAGCTACAGTCTGAAATGGGAACAACAAAGTAAACAAAACAAACAGTCTCTACCAAGGTTCTTATATTTGTAAATTACTCAGATTAGCAATTTAGAAGTTATTCGCTGATCAGGAAACCCCAAAGTTGTAGTCATTCTCTTGAAATACTAGATTTTAAGCATAGAAATATCCTCAGTGAAAGATGAGATAGCAGAGAAAGGAATCCAAATAAACATTTTGAAATATTATCTGATGTGTTTTATTTCTCACTTCTAGAATTTTCTCTTGCCATGCAGCCTCTCTCCCATTTCACCAGAGAGCAGTAAGGACAAAGAACAAACAAACTGCCTACAGGTTTGTGTTGTCACAGCAGAAATGAAGCTTGAAAGAAATGAATTAATACTCAGCTTTTGGTGTACAAACTAGACGCGAATATTCAGGTAGAGACAATATCCTTATTTAATGATTTCATTATTAAAAAAATATTTGTCTATGTAATACATGTACCTAGTACAACATTCATAAAGTACAAGAGTCTACAGTGAAGATGCTGTGAATACACAGTGAGGGATGCCTGGGCGGCTCAGCAGTTGAGCATCTGCCTTTAGCTCAGAGCATGATCCCAGAGTCCTGGGATCAAGTCCCTTATCGGGCTCCCTGCATGGAGCCTGCTTCTCCCTCTACCTCTGTCTCTGTCTCTGTCTGTCTGTCTCTCTCTCTCTGTTATGAATAAATAAATAAAAATCTTTACAAAAAATACAGTGATACACACCCTATACCCAGGAAGTTTCCTCTCATATTTTCTTCTATGACTTTTTTAGTTTTGTTTTTTACGTTAAAGTCCGATTCACCTCAGGTATTTTTTCCAGTTTTACTGAGATATTACTGTCATATAACATATGTAAGTTTAAGGGGTACAATATACTGATCTGATACTCGTACAGATTGCAAAATAATTACCACAATACGGTTATTTAACACATCCATCATCTCACACAATAATCTTTTTTGTAGTGATATCATTTAATATATACTCTCCTAACTTTCAAGTATATAATACAATATCTAATTATAGTTACCATGCTGTATATTAGATCCTCAAAACCTATTTATCTCATAGCTGGAAGTTTACACCCTTTGAGAAACATCTCCCCCTTTCTCCTACTTGCCTAACCTCTCTCCCAACCACCATTCTATTTCTATGAATTTGGCTTTTTTCGATTCCACGTGTAAGTGATATGCTATGGCAGTTGTCTGTCTTTGACCAATTTATTTCACTTAGCATAATGTCCTTCATCCATGTTGCTGCAGAAGTCAGGATTTCCTTCTTCTCATGGCTGAATAATATTTAGTGTGTGTGTGTACATAGCATTTTATCTTTTCATCCATCAGTGGACACTTAGGATGGTTCCATGTCTTGGCTATTGTAAATAATGCTGCAGTGAACCTGAGGGTGCATATATCTTTTTAGGATATTGATTTTATTTCCTTCAGATATCTACTCAGAAGTGGAATTGCTAGATCATATGGTAGTTCTATTTTTAATTTTTTTGTAGAACCTTAATGCTGTTTTCCATGGTGCCTGTACCAATTTACATTCTCACCGACAGTGTGTGAGGGTACTCTTTACATTCTTACCAACCCTTGATATCTCTTATCTTTTTTATGATAGCCATTCTAACAGGTGGGAGGTGATATCTCCTTAGGGTTTAGGTTTGCATTTTCTTAATAAATAGTGATGTTGAGCATCTTTTCATGTATCTGTTGGCCATCTGTATGTCTTTTTTTGGAATAATGTCTTTCCAGTTCTTCTGTCCATTTTTTAAACAGATCGTTCGGTTTTGTTGCTACTGAGTTTTAGAGGTTGTTTATATATTTTGGACATTAACCCCTTACCAGGTACATGGTGTGAAAATGTTTCTTCCCATTCCATAGGCTGTCTTTTCATTTTTCTGAATGTTTCCTTTGCTATGAAAAAAAATTTTAGTTTTATATAATCCCACTTGTTTATTTGTGCTGTTGTTGCTTATACTTGTAGTGTCATATCCAAAAAGCATTGCCAAAACCAGTGACAAGGAAATTCTTCCTTATGCTTTTCTTCCAGTAGTTTCACAGTTTGGGATCTCACATTTAGGATTTTAATCCATTTTGAGTGAATTTTGGGGAGTGGTATAAGATGGGGGTCCAGTTTCATTTTTTGGCATGTGAATATCAAGTTTTCCCAGCACCATTATAGAGATTCCTTTCCCACTGAGTATTCTTGGCTTCCTTATCAAATATTAGTTGACCGTATATGTAGAGTTTATTTTTAGGTCTATGTGTTGGTTTTTATGAAAAATGACAGTACCATGCTGTTTTGATTCCTACGACTCTCTAATAATGTTTGAAATCAGGAAGTGTGATGCCTCCCACTTTGATCTTTCTCAGGATTGCTATGGCTATTTGGAGTCTTTGGTGGTTCCAGACAAATTTTAGGATTGCTTGTTCTATTTCTGTGAAAAATGCATTGGAATTTTGATAGATATTGTATTGAATCTATAGATGGCTTTAGGTAGTATGGACATTTTAACAGTATTAATTCTTCCAATTCAAGAACATAGCACAACTTTCCATTTATTTGTTTTCTTCAATTTCTTTAATCTATGACTTATAATTTTCAATGTACAGATCTTTTACCTCCATGGCTAAATGTATTCCTACACATTATATTATTTTTGTTGCTATTTTAAATGGGATTGTTTTCTTTCTTTTTGAGATAGTTAACTATTAATATAGAAACACAATTGATTTTTATATGTTGATTTTGTATCCTGCAAAATCAAAACTTTACTGAATTCATCTGTAAGTTCTGTTTTGGTGAGTCTTTAGGATTTTCTCTATAAAAAAATCATATTATCTGCAAAACAAGATAATCTACTTCTGGGGATCCCTGGGTGGCGCAGCGGTTTGGCGCCTGCCTTTGGCCCAGGGCGCGATCCTGGAGACCCAGGATCGAGTCCCACATCAGGCTCCCGGTGCATGGAGCCTGCTTCTCCCTCTGCCTGTGTCTCTGCCTCCCTCTCTCTCTCTGTGTGACTATCATAAATAAATAAAAATTAAAAAAAAAAAAAAAACAAGATAATCTACTTCTTCCTCTCTGATTTATATGCTTTTTTTTTTTTTCTTGCCTAATTGCTCTGGCTAGAACTTCTAGTACCATGTTGAACAGAAATGGTGAGATTAGACATCCTTGTTGTGTTCCTGACCTTATCAAGGAAGCTTTCAACTTTTCACTATTGACTATAATGTCAACTGTGGTCTTGCAATGAAGCAATTCAGATGAGATATACCTCTTTTCCCCTTTATCATTGCTTAACTTCATCTTGTTTCTGTTTTTATGTGGTGAGCCAAGGGTAATTTTAACTTAGAAAATATTTTCATAAAATTATCCAAAACATTCTTCAGAAACAGAAGAATACCTACTATATGCTTATGGATTTAAAGACTACCTACTGGACAGCCCGGTTGGCTCAGCAGTTTAGCATCACCTTCAGCACAGGGCGTGATCTTGGAGACCCGGGATAGAGTCCCACGTCAGGCTCCCTGTGTGGAGCCTCCTTCTGCCTCTCCCTCTCTCTCTCTCTCTCTCTCTCTCTCTCTGTGTCTCTCATGAATAAATAAATAAAATATTTTTAAAAAATAAAAAATACCTACTATATAGGAGACAATACATTTGGTATTGAGAAGATGGAGAAGCTTATTTTGATAAAATTTTTACTCAAATTTTATTCTATGATATATTATTTCTGGAAACACAATAAAAACTATTAACAGCTTTACTTCTGTAGAAGTAACTTTATTTTTAAAGTCTGCTCTCTTTCACTTTTTGAACTTTGCATCCTATGATTGTGTATTACTTCCTTAAGAAGTTTGGTTTCTAAAATCCTATGTATTCCATAAATCCTCTAGAAAATAATTCATAACATGCAATGGTTTTTTTAATCTCTTTAAAAGTTGTTCCACATTGTAGCAAGTTAATAAATTCCAACAAACTTTTCTGTTTATTCATCTTAATTCTTTTTAAAAGAAAGAAGCCTGTTGTGTACCTTGATTTGCCAACCAGCATAGTTTATTATTGGATACAGAGTATCTTATGACCCTTAACCTGTTCTTAATTAACAATGATAGCTCCAAGGGGAAGATTATAGAGTGTAGCATTCTTCTCTACTTGAAAATCAGCCTATTTGTATTAGCACCAGTTCTTCTAAAGCTCTCCTGTGGCTCTCTAGTAAGTCCTACCTCCCATGTACATGTAGCATCTCAACTCCTGTGTTGATAGAGATTATGAGAGCATTTTTCATCTAATTCCCTTGCCCTGCAGCACTCATCTCCATCAATGAGAGCTGTAGCTGGGAGGAACATGGCAAGCTGCTGAGGAAAGCTGAAACGAATCTTCTATGAATACTAAATATATTGACACTAAGCACTGAAAGAACACCTGATTAGCTGTTTCAGTTGCTTAAAATGAATTAAAATGTTTATCACACTCAGGCTCTAAGAGAAAAGAGGAGACATCTGTTCTGAGGGTGGTATAAAGGAGTTGTGTAACACAGAGGGGTAAATGCCAAAGGCATATTTGGTTTGTGGTCAGTCTCAGAAAGAGGTTCAGATCTCACTGCAGCATATTAAGGACTGAAAGAAGGCAAGATGGAGCAGAGAGACCATTTGGAGGATATGATTAAGTCAGTAAGAGTTGGATAGAAAGAACAGGCCAAATACATTACACATTAAGAAGAAAGATCTAAAATATAACAACCAGGTAAAATCAGTGAGGCCTGAGAACTGACTGGCAGTTAAAGTAAAGAGACTGAAAGCAAGACTCAGGAAACAGTGAATGTTAGCTCTTTATTACTAATAATTCCGGCTTAGTAAGACTCCCAGAAAGAGCAGCTTCTATTATTATTTTTTTTTTATTAGCAGCAGTAGCATCAGCAGCAGCTATTAGTAGAAGGAGGAGGAGTATTAGATGGGAGCAGTGAGATAGGGATGGCTTATAGGTTTCTGGATTGCATGCCTGGTAAACAGACATGCCTTTCACTGGGCTGAAAAAAAACAGAGGATAAACAGGTGTAAATGAGAGGAGAGAAAGATGAAAAAGATGCTGAGTTAGAAGGACCTGGGGAAGCAGCCTGCTATTAAAATGCATATGTGGCATATGTGAAAACTGGTCAGGGTGCCTGGGTGGAGTACAGTTGTCTGAGTGACTGGCTTTTGATTTCAGCTTAGGTCATGATCTTAGGCTGTGAATTTGAGCCTCACATGGGACTACACACTCAGCACATAGTCTGCTTGAGATTCTCCCCCCATCCCTTGCCCCTCTAATTAATAAATAAATAAACAAATCTTTTTTAAAAACTGGTTGGGAGAGGGGTTGAGGTCTAGAAATATAAATACTTTTTTTTATTTTTTTTAGAAATATAAATTTAAGAGTGGCCACACATAAATGGTGACTGACATCATCAGAGTAGATGAGAATGAAAGAACTAAGAGAAACATGTAGAATGTAGAAAAGGGTAAGAATAAAGACCAGAGAACTTACAGGGAAACCAGGAGGGGACAGTAACACAGATAAAGAGGGAAGCCTTTGAGAGAGAAGAGCCTTATCAGGTGTTCCTTCCCCCCATCAGATAATCCAAGAGAAGTTTTGTCTGGAAATGTACAGGTTTGAGGTCTTCTCTTAGACCTCGGGTCCAAGTATCCACAGGCAACCTCTGGGGACACCTGAAACCACCCACAAGCCTCCATGATGATGATGATGATGGTCCAGGACAGAAAAGTCTTCATTTGCACTTCTAGCTCAGGTCAGCCAGGAGTTCCATAGCTTCTTCAAAGAGTTTATCATCCCATTCTTCACTCGCGTCAGTGGGAAAAGATTTAGAAATCATGGAATCATACAAGGTTGACAATTCAACCTATTAAGTAAATTTCAGATTATAGTTACATGTTGGAAATATAAAGTTGACACTCTCAAACTCCTCTACATTGTAGCAGTTGAGTAATGTCTTATATGTACAAGTGAATTTTCTAGATAAAGTTTATTACTGTAGGAACTAAACCTTTAATTTTAGCCATTTGTATATAAATATCCCTAAAATTTTTCTACCTTCCCAACAGACAATATACTGGACAAAATGCAATCTTACATGTAAACTCAAGATCATTGTTATCATTATTTATGATGGTAAAAGATGAAAAGGATGAGTACTAACATTTATTGTGTACTTACTGTACATTACTATGCAGTTATTGCACTATGTGCCAAATGTATAACACTTAACTTCTTCAGTGATCCTATACACTAGGCATTCTTATCTCCATTCCACAGATAAAGACACTAAGATTTAGAAAGTTTAAATTATCCAAAAACAAATACGTATTTTAGCTAAAATTTATATCTAGTTGTGTCTGATTCTAAAACCTTTGATTTCTCTTCCTCTGCATTCCTCTAGAACTCTTGATAGTTATTTTTGATAGGTATTTCTTGCTGCGGGTTCTGTCAAGTATTGTTTCCTCCTATAACTAAATAAGCCAGGTTGTTGAGCTTTTACCTGATGATTTACCTCTCTCCTCCCTTGTTACAAATGACCACTTTCAGTATATCAGCGTCAGCAGTAATCCCTCCCTGATCCTACTGTCTTTTTTTCTAAAACCTAGGCAACTTGCCAGGGAAAACCAAATTATCAATTTTATTAAATGAGTAACATAATTTAACACAATATTTAAGAATGGTTTCACATCTCTCCTATGAATTCTATTTTCATCCTTTCTTAGAGACTTTCCTATACTGTCAGATTTAGGGCTGCATTCAAGAAAGTTAAAGTTAACCAAAGTCTAAATGTTAAATAAATTACTGTCTCAGCTTGCCCAACAAGACTTGGCTGCAATCACTTGCCTGTATGTGGGCCATAGGGACTGGTGCAGAAAAGGGCAGGTACCCAAGTCAAGCAATCAGAGCCTTTCTTGGGAATCTGTCTGGCTAGAGCTAGTACAAAAGAGATGCCCTTGTCACTGGGGCTATTACAAGATGGACTCAGGGCTCTCTACTGTTCTCTGGAGACAACCCACTGCTGTAGTAGAGAATAATTGCCCCTGGCAACAAGAGTACAGACAGGCAATGGAGAGAAAGAGGATCCAGAGAGCCTTAGTTCTGGATCCAGGTATTCCTAGCTCCGCAACTGCCATGATTTTATAAGCTTATAAACATCCTCCTCTTTATTTGTTTCAAGCTATTTATTCATATGTCTCTGTTACCCATCACTAAGAGACTCTTGACCAATATAAGTAGGCATTAATCAAGAATAGCAGTTCTTAACTTAGTCAGAGTTGCACATTAGAAGCATCAGGAGAGGTTTTAAAGTCCCAATGCCCAAGCTGAATCCAAAACCAATTAGATCAGAATTTCTCGGGGTAGGAACTAGGCATCAGTTTTTTTTTAGAAAGCTTCCTAGGGGAGTCCAAAGTGGATCCAAGATAAGAATCACTGCTCTGGAACAGCTTTGATTCTAAGTACTCTATCAAAAACTAACAGCAAAGGATGAAGCTTTGGAAACATTTTCATTGAAGTAAAAACCAAAAGAACAATTTCCATTATTCCCTGTACTGTTCAAGGTATACTGAAAGTCATAATTGATGCAAGAATTCTAAAAAAAGTTGTATGAAGTTAAAAATATAGTATGAAGAGACAAAGTTGTCACATTTTGGAGAAAATATGGTTTCCACATTGAAATCCAAGAGATCCTAGAGACAAATTATTAGAAATAGAGTCAGAAAGGTGCCTGGATGCAAAATCAACACACGTATGAGATGTCAATTCTCTCCAAATAAATATGTATGCTCAATGCAAATCCAGCAAGACTTCTCACAGGATTTGACCAGCTCACGATAATATCCACTTTAAAAACTTAAAGATCAAGAAAAGCCAAAAAAAATTTAGAATGTAACAAGGACTTGCCCTACCAGATATAGTTTCTCACTTTCTCTTTTAAATTGTATTTTACACACACACATGCATACACACACATATTTATACCATATGTGTATCTACTCACGCTCTAGAGATTAAAGGAATCACCAATATAGTAAATAACAAATTAAAAATAATAGAAAGACTGGAAACAGATTAACACATCCAAAAATATAATAGATGAAAGACATAGTATTACAAATCAGGAAGGGGAAAAAATGGACTAGTCAATAAATGGTACTTTTATATGAGGAAAAATAGATCCCTACTCCCACAATACACAAAAGATAAATTCCAGAAGGATTAAAGCACTCAATTTAACAGCAGAAGTTTTAAATTTCAGAACAATAAATGGAAGGTATGTTTGTGGTCTTACGATAGGGAAGGATTTCTAAAACAGGATTAAAAGTACAAACTACAAAGAAACTAACTGGTGAATGGGGCATCATTTAAATTTAAAACTTTTATACAATAGAGAGATAAACACCACAAACTGAGAAAAGATATTTGTACTGTGGAAAGTCAGCAAAAGATTGATATCCAGGCTATATAAAGAACTCCTACAAATTAAGAGGAAACCCAATAGAAAAATAGGCTGAAGATACCTTTTATTTCTGTTTGTTGTCTGATTGTTGTGGCTAGGACTTGCCATTCTATGTTAAACAACAATGGTGAATGTGGACATCCCTGTCTCATTCCTGACTGTAGGGGAAAAGCTCTCAGTGTTTCCCTATTGAGGATGATATCACCTGTGGATTTTGCACATATAGCCTTTACTATGTTGAGGTATGTTCTTCTCAACCTACTTTGTTGAGGATTTTTACTATGAATGGATTGTTATGGGCAGGAGACATGAACAGGTATTTTTCCAAAGAAGATATACAGATGGCCACCAAACACATGAAAAGATGCCCAATATCACTGATCATCAGGGAAATACAAAACAAAACTACAATGAGATATCACTTCACACCTGCCAGATGGCTAAAATCAATAACACAAGAAAAAAAGAGACGTTGTTGAGAATATGGAGAAAAGGGAGCCGTCCTGCATTGTTGGTGGGAATACAAACTGGTGCAGCCACTCTGGAAAACAGAAGGTTCCTCAAAAAGTGAAAAACAGAACTACTAGCAATTGCACTACTAGATACTCATATCTATCCAAAAAAATACAAACATACTAATTCAAAAGGATACATGCACCCCAATGTTTATAGCAGCATTATCTGCAATAGCCAAATTATGAAAACAGGCAACTGTCCAGCTACTGATGAATGGATAAAGACGATGTGGTACATATATACAATGGAATGTTACTCTGGCATAAAGAAGAATGAAATCTTGCAACAACATGGATAGAGCTAGAGAGTATTATGCTAAACTAAGGCAGTCAAAGAAAGAGAAATACCATACAATGTCACTCATATGTGGAATTTAAGAAACAAAACGAATGAGCAGAGGGGTAAAAGAGAGAGAGGGGAAAACCAAGAAACAGACTTTTAACTATGGAGAACAAAGTGATGGTTACCAGAAAGGAGGTGGGAAGGGAATGGGTTAAATAGGTGATGGAGATTAAGGAGTGTACTTGCTGTGACGAACACTGGGTGTTGTATGTTAAGTGCTGAATTACTAAATTATACGTCTGAAATTAATATTACACTGTATGTTAACTGGAATTTAAATAAAAACTTAAAAAAATAAAAGAAAAACAAGCAAAAATTAATGGGAATGGACAAATCACAGATGAAATCTCATCAACAAACACATGAAAATATAAATTTAAAATGAGATATATTTTAAACACATCAAATTAACAAAAATTTAATAAAATGACAATCATAAACTTGGGGACAGTTATGGGAATAAGACACTCTCATAAACAAGTGGGAGTATAAATTGCCAAAACCTTTTAGAACAATTTGAATTCCTCCTAAAATCCAACAATCTATTAGGACTATATGCTTGAGATACCGTAGATCACATGGATCTGGAGACATGTGCAAGCATGTTGACTGCAGTGTAATTTATAATAAGAAAAATGGGAGAGAGAAATTTAAATTTATAAATTATGGTATATTTATACTGAAAACTATATAACAGTTAGATGAATGAACTAGAACTAATGAACAGATGTACGATGAAAACTCAGTAGCATACCATTGACTCTTCATAATAAATATTCAACAAACCAAGAATAAAAGGGAACATTTTCAACCCATGAAAAACCCACAGCTAACATTATACTTAATTGTAATTGATTTGATGTCTTCTCTTTAAAATCAGGAACAAGGGGCAGCTGGGGTGGCTCAGGGGTTTAGCGCTGCCTTCAGCCCAGGGTGTGATCCTGGAGACCCGGGATTGAGTCCCACCTCAGGCTCCCTGCATGGAGCCTGCTTCTCCCTCTGTGTTTCTGCCTCTTTCTCTCTTTCTCTCTATGTCTCTCATGAATAAATAAATAAAATATTTTTTAAAAATCAGGAACAAGATGTGCACTCTTGCTACTTCTATTCAACATTGTAATGCAGGTTCCACTGCAGGAAATTAGGTAGCCAGGCAGGCAGGGAGGGACAGAGAAGGAAGGAGGATGAGAGAGAGAGAGAGAGAGAAAGAGAGAGAGAGAGAGAGAAGTCATCCAGATTGGAAATAAAGAAATAAAACTATCTCTATTCATAAATAGCATGATCTTGTGTACAGGAAATCCTAAGGAATCCACTAAAATCAAGTAGGACCAATAAACAAATTCAGCAGGACTGCAGGATACAATATCAATACACAAAAATCAATTGTTTCATATACTTACAATGAAAAATCTAAAAACTAAATTAACAAAATTTAATTTACAATAGCAACAAAAAGATACCAAGGAATAAGCTTAACAAAAGGAGTGTAAAATTTATAATCTGAAAACTATAAAATGTTGTTGAAAGAAATCAAGGAAGATCTAAATAAACAGAAAACATCCCAAGTTCATGAACTGGAAGACTTAACATGGCTAAGATGGCAATACTCCCAAGTTAACATATGGATTCAATACTTACCAGAATCCCAACTGATCTCTTTGCAGAAAGTGACATGCCAATTTTTAAATGTGTATGGAATTGCAAGGGACTCAGAATAGCCAAAACAATATTGAAAAGAAGAACTAAGTAGAATCACACTTCTCAACTTCAAAACTTACTACAAAGCAATGGTAATCAAGACAGTGTGGTACTGGCACAAAGACAGACATATAGATCAATGGCATAGAACTGAGAGTCCACAAATAAACCCATATACCTATGGTCAAATGATTTTTGGCAAGGATGCCAAGACCTTTGGTGGGAAAAAAATGGTCTTCTCAACAAATTATGCTGAAACAACTGGGTAGCCACATGCATAAGAATGAAGTCAACTGGGCAGCCTGGGTGGCTCAGTGGTTTAGCGCCGCTTTTGGCCCAGGGCGTGATCCTGGACACCTGGGATCGAGTCCCATGTCAGGCTCCCTGCATGGAGCCTGCTTCTCCCTCTGCCTGTGTCTCTGCCTCTCTTTCTCCCTCTCTCCTTTCTGTGTATTCTCATGAATGAATAAAATCTTTAAAAAAAATAAATAATGAGGTCAACCCCTACCTCACACCAAATACAAAAATTAATTCAATATGAATCAAAGACATAAATATGAGACCATAGATTCTTAGGAAAACGCAGGGATAAATCATGACCTTGAATTATGCAATAGATTCTTATTCAAGATACCAAAAGCATGAGGGGGGGAAAAAATAAACAAACTGCACTTCATCAAAATTTAAAATAGGCTCTAAAGGGGTACCGGGAATAAAGTAAAAAGACAAACCAGAGAATTAAAGAAAATGTTTGCAACTCGTATTTCATAAGGAACTTATATTCCAAATACATCAATAACCCTTACAGCTTAATAACAAGAAGGCAAATAGTCAATTTAGAAGTAGGCAAAGGATCTGAACATATATCTCTCCAAGGAAGACATTAAAATAGCCAATAAACATGTAAGAAGACTCTCAACATCACTGGTCATCAGGGAAATGCATGTCAAAACCACAGTGAGACACCCGCTAGGATGGCTAACATAAAAGTCTGATAATAACAAATGTTGGAGAGGATGTGGAGAAATGAGAAGTCTTACACATTACTGACAGAAATGTAAAATGATACAGCCACTTTGGAAAGAGTCTGGCTCTTCCTCAAATTACCCTATCTTTTTTTTTTTAAGATTTTATTTATTTATTCATGAGAGACACACAGAGAGAGAGAAAGGCAGAGACACAGGCAGAGGGAGAAGCAGGCTCCATGCAGGGAGCCTGATGTGGGACTCGATCCTGGGTCTCCAGGATCATGCCCTGGGCTGAAGGTGGCACTAAACCACTGAGCCACCCCAGCTGCCCACTTCCTCAAATTAAAAGTGGAGTTACCATACCACCCAGCATTCTATTCCTAGGTATATACCCATGAGAAATGAAAACATATGTCCACACAAAAATGTGTTCATGAATGTTTATGGCAGCATTATTTTTAATAGTAAAAAGGTGAAAACAATCCAAATGTCCATCAATGAATGAATGGATAACAAACTGTAGTATATCCATACAAATCAATTGCATATGGCCTTAAAAAGGAATGAAATACTGACACATGCTACAAAATTGAGGGACCTTAAAAGCATTAAACTAAGTAAGAGAAATAAGTCACAAAAGACCATGTATTATATGATTCTATTCTTATAAAATGTGCATAATAGGGAAATCTAAGAAATATAAAGTACATTAGTGGTTGCTTAGGATTGAGGGTGAGACAAAAGGGGAAAGATAGGGTGATGATAGCTAATGGGCACAGGTCTTCTTTTCTAGATGATGAAAATGTTCTAAAAATCATTGTGATGGCTGCATTTATCTGTGATCTTAGAAAAAAAAAGCATTACATTGTACACGTCCATTAGGTGAATTGTATGGTATATGAATTATCTCAGTAAAGCTGCTAATAAAGAGTTGCTATTGAGTTAAATAATATGTAGGACATATGTGTTATAATACCATTTATTTAAAGTTTACAAATACAGAAAACAAAAATTTTAATGTTCATAAATACAGCATACACCTTAGAAATCATTTAGGCAGGAACATTTTTAGTCAACATAGCCCTGGAGGTTCTAGACATAGCAATCAGACAATAAAAATAAATAAAAGGCATCCGAATTGGAAGGAAATGTAAAATTGTTACTATTTGCAGAATACATGATACTATACATAGAAAACTCTAAAGACCCCACCAAAAAAACTATTAGAACTAATAAACGAATTCAGTAAAGTTGCACAATACAAAATTAATATGTGGAAATCTGTTGTTTCTATACACTAACAACAAAGTAGCAGAAAGAGAAATTAAGGAAACAATCCCATTTACAATTACACAAAAGACAAGTAAAATACCTAGGAATAAATTTAACAAAGGAGGTGAAGGACATATACTCTGAAAACTATAAAACACTGATGCAAAAAAATTGGAAGACAATACAAATATATGGAAAGATATTCCATGGTCATGGATTGGAAAGAAGTAATATTAGTAAAATTTCCATAACTGTATTTTTATCAAAGTACAAACAGCATTTTTCACAGCATTGTTTTCACAAACAATCCTAAAATTTGTATGGCACCACAAAAGACCTTGAACAGCCAAAGCAATCTTGAAAAAGAAGAACCCAGGGGTATCACACTCCCTGATTTCAAACAATACTACAAAGCTATAGTAATCAAAGCAACATAGTACTGGTGCAAAAACAGACACAGATTAATGAAACAGGATAGAGAGCCCAGAAATAAATGCGTGATTATATGGTCAATTAATCTATGACCATGGAAGCAAGAATATACAATGGGGAAAAAAACAATCTTTTCAATAAATGGTGCTGAAAACACTGGACAGCTACATACAAAAGGATGAAACTGGACTTTCTTACATCATACACAAAAATAAGTTCAAAATGGATTAAAGATCTGAATGTGAGACCTGAAACCATAAAACTCCTTAAAGAAACATAAGCAGTAATCTCTTGGACATTGGCCTTAGCAACATTTTTCTCGATATGTCTCTACATGCAAGAGAAACAAATGCAAAATTAAACTGGTAGGACTACATCAAAATAACTTTTGCACAGCTAAGGAAACCATCAACAAAACAAAAAGGCAACCTACTGAATGGGAGAGGATATTTGCAAATAATACACCCAATTAAGAGCTTAATATCCAAAATACATAAAAAATTTTTACAACTCAACAAAACGAAAAATCTGATTAGAAATGAGCAGAGGATCTGAACATTTTTTCAAAGAAGATATACGGATGGCCAAAAGACAAATGAAGAAGATGCTCAACATCACTAATTATCAGGGAAATGCAAATCAAAACCACAATGAGATACCACTTCACATCAGTCAGAGTGCCTAGTATCAAAAAGATAAGAAATAAAAATAAAAAATAAAAATAAAAAAAAGATAAGAAATAAGTGTTAACAAGGATGTGGAGAAAAAGGGAACCCTCATGCACTGTTGGTGGGAGTGTAAATTGGTGAAGTCACTGGAAAACAGTACGGAAGTTCCTCAAAAAACTAAAAACAGAAATACCATCTGATCCAGTCATTTCCCTTCTAGGTATTTACCCAAAGAAAACAAAAATGCCAATTCCAAAAAAATATATCCACCTCTATGTTTGTTGTAGCATTATTTACAAAAGTCAAGATAGGAAAGCAACCTTAGGTAGATGAGTGGACAAAGAAGACGAGGTAAAATTATACAGTGGGATATTATTCGGCCACAAAAAAGGAATGAGAGGGAGGTTAAGAGGTACAAACTTCCAGTTATAAAATAAGTCAGTCACGAGGATGGAAAGAATGGCGTGGGGAATCGAGTCCAAGGTCCTGCAATGCCATGGTGTGGTAACAGATGGTGACCACACTTAGCGTGGTCCGTGTGGCAAACTGTACAGGACTGTCAAATCGCTATGCTAAACACCCAAAACTAATACAACACTGTATGTCAACCGTACTTTACGATAAAAGATTGTTTAATAATAATAATTTAGGCAGGAAGACACACACACATTGCAAGATAATGGGTTAGCTTTGGGAAAGAGTTTTAAAAAGTGAGTAAATTGCAAAGGGGGCTTTCACCACACCTGTACTACTACTACCTGAAATATTAAAGCAAAGAGGGATAGACATGTAAAAGCATGGTGGTTTTCCTTACAATTTTTAATAAATCCAACTTTCTGAAGCAGCAATTATTCTGATTGCTATGTCAATACGGCCAAAGTTTCCCCAAAGAGAAACAGAAAGTCTATGAGGTACCTCGACTTTGTATATTTTACACAGAAATAAGGACCTGGGTCTCCGGCTAATGAGGACTTGCTGTGCTTTCCATCTTTTGATCTTAGTCCCTCTGGCACGCTCTTTGCTGTCTCTACCCTACTTTACTAAAGAGCTCCGACCAAAAATAGATGTAATATAATCTGACAAATGTTTAACCGACGGAGTGATTTTCATATTATTTTTATCCAGCCCGGCTTCCAACACTTTTCTCCCACAAATGACCTGGGCTACAGGCTCAGTCTCAGTCTGCGGCTGTTGTGCTAGGTTCTCTGGGCTAATGCTGGGCCCCGAACAACGACAGTGGGTGCCAGCAAGGACATTGTGCTAAAAGCTCTTAGACTGAGAATTTGCTTTATTAGATTTCTAGGTTTGGTAACGTGGGACATGCAACTCGTCCAGAGTATTTCAGGTTCTTCTTGCAAACAGAGTTAAAAGTCCACTCTAGATCTCCCGTCACTACAGTCCAGGAGTGCTAGTGCAGAGTTCTTGAAAACTCTGTCTCCCTCGCCCCACCCCTGACATGGGTGCCATGGTTCTCAGACAGGTGTCACGGTGACTTAGCAGAAGAGACCATCAACAGATGGTAGATATATTGCCTGAAATGCTTTGCAACAAATTTTCCCAGTTTCAAACAAACAAATGAAGAACTTTTTGGGGTTTTTTTATTGTTTTGTGTTTTCTTTTGTTTTGTTTTTTCTCCCCACTATGCTGGCTTCCCAGACAAAACCCATGAATTTGCTTAGGACAAATATTTAAAAGATAATATTTGCTTTTAATAAACATGACTTAGAACTCTTTTTAGAGTGCCACCAAAGTGTTTTTGAAGGTGTTGTTTTCATGGCCAATTTGTATTTGCGTGAATGAGTCCTTGGTTCTTGTGCCAGTGATTAGAAATAAACCCTGGGTCAATCTGGAAACACAGAGAATACAGTGGTCAGGGGTGATTTAATGCTATCACAAATATCCCAGATAGGAATTCCCTCCCAGTTCTCTAAAAGACATATTTCAAAATCGATCTTATTTGATCTCCTCTGCTCTCAACAAGACTGAAAAGACATTAAATATTTATGGATTTTTGGGGGATCCCCAGGTGGCGCAGTGGTTGAGCGCCTGCCTTTGGCCCAGAGCGTGACCCCGGAGTCCCAGGATCGAGTCCCACTCGGGCTCCCTGCATGGGGCCTGCTTCTCACTCTGCCTGTGTCTCTGCCTCTCTCTGTGTGTGTCTCTCATGAATAAATAAAAAATCTTTAAAAAATATATTTATGGATTTTCATGGATATCATCTTCTCTCTTTGGATCATACAAAATCCTTGGTCTTACAAGATCTAGAAAAACCAGGAAGGAGATCTGATTCTCAGTCCATGTGGGTAGTGCCCCCCACCATGGGAAGGAACTAGTTTCAACAGTAACTCCACCTCCTCCTTGCCGAGCTTGGCCAAGGAAACCTCCAGCACTATCCACAGGGCCAAGTACTTCATGGCCAGTCCTCTCCATGACCTTTCTAAGGCCCTGTCACCTTGCAAGGTGGCAACTGTCCTCCCACAGGGGCCCAGCTGTTTTCTTCAGACAGATCTGTAAACCTTCCATTTTCTCTTCTCCATCTGACAAGCAGGTCGACAGGACGCTACTGCCTACTTCAACTCTTCCGTGTCCTCCACACAAAAGTCTGTCTCAGTTTATCTCCAGGGTGGGTTCTCTTTCTTCACCACCTCCTTGCATAGCCCACCCCTGCTTTCTAAGACACACACAGACGATTTACACCCCCTCACCCCTCATTCCCCAAGGATCTCTCCTTCTTGGGGAAGGGGGAGAGGAGGCCACAGAGGAATCATACTTTTTTCCTCTGGCAAGTGTATGAGAGAGAGAGATTTGCTTCAATGAACCAGAGTTTTATATAAGATACAGACTACCCCACGTCACGGAACGGCCTGATTTTTGCCTGCAACTTTCACCATTAGATCCAGTTCTCTTGATTGCAGCACCATCTGCAGAAGACCACAATTCATTCATTTACTCATTCAAAGGCACAGTTTTAAGGGAACAGATGCAGGGTCCAGTTGGAGAGAAGTTAAATTTGAGGTGCTGAATGGTGAGATGAAGTAGGCAACTAAGTATAGAGCCTGGACATACATATAAATCAGGCAATCTTGTTCCAGGCGTGAATGAGGCTATGGATGGAAGGAGAGGACACCCTCAGACCGAGGCCTGCGGCACCCCTAGCAAAGCAGACTGATGGGGGGGGCCTCAGGTAGAAGGGTCAGTGGATGTGTGGCCAGAGAGCCAGCAAGCCCGAGCTCCACAAAGCAAGGTACGGGCAGCTGCTTCCAGGGCAGCAGCAAGATGGGAGGAAAGCCCTGGAACTCGCTCTCTCCTATCAAGAATGTAGCCACCACTATCCTACTCGGGCAGGTTACCTCTGCTGATTAGAGCTAAAACTGTAGACAGCACACGGGGCCTGAGGGGGCTGGATGAGGCGGGTATAATTTGGTGGGAGGCGAACGGGAAAGGCGGCTCTGGAATGAGCCCTCTGTACAGGCGGCCCTGGGTGGACAGGAGAGTAATCCTCATCTACCCCACACATTTCTCTCTCTCTCTCTCTCTCTCTCTCTATATATATATATATATATATAGGCAAAATGACAGTCCTGCTGCCAAGGCCTTCCCCACTCCCTAATTAGCTGTCACACTCCTGTGGCTTCCACAGCAGCTCTTAGAGATTTCTTTTGTTGGCACTAAGCAACAGTTTATGCTACAGAAGACTCTGGCCCTTTTCCCTTTCTGAAAAAAAACAAAAAATAACTTTTAGATCTTAAGACTTGTACCAAAATACTTTCTGATTTAAAAATTAAAGTGAATTTATGTATCTATCGTATAAATAATAGGCCCAAAACTTCTCCTGAAAAGCCAGCATCTCTCACCCAACCCTTTCTGACTTCCAGTCCTGTTCCACAGAGAACACCACTTGAAACCATTTCCAGTTTAAGTTATTCCACTTACTACCTCAATATCTGTAAAGAATGTCCCTACACTGCTCTTTCTTGACTTCTCAACTTTAGACCCTGTGAATCTGTGGATTTTCTGCCCCAAGCAGTAAGGATTCAGTGCACACCATTGCCCACCTTCTCCTCCTCCTGCCTCCTCATCTTTTATGTTTAAATAATTACCTTTACCTCATCTATTGCTTGCCTTTGTAACGTTAAATAATTAAATTGCCATCTCTTGACTCCACAGTTTGTAAAATGAAAATATTAACACCTCTGCCCTAACTTCCACCTCATTTCCCCCTTCCCACTCCCATCTATCGGCAGCTACCTTTTTGCTTTTCTGTTTTTGAAGTTGACATCACTTACATTCTGTTCTGTATCTGTTGTGTGTTCTATACTTTTTAAAGATTCATTCACATATTTTAGAGAGAGAACAGGAGCTGGGGGTGGGGGAGACAGAGGGAGAGGGAGAGAGAATCCCAAGCAGGGAGCTCCATCTCACAACCCTGAGATCACCACCTGATCCAAAATCAAGAGTCGGACCTGAACCGACCGTGCCACCCAGGTGCCCCATGTATTCTATACTTTTTAAATGTGAGTGTCTCAACTGGAGTGGTTTCAAAAGCAGGATATCAGAGCAGGGTCACTTCGCAGCTGTGGTTTTGACTTGAAGAAACATTTTGATGTAGTCATGTGGATGCAGCCTTATCAAATATAAGCATTCTCTGTATTTTAAACAAAAATTAGAAATGTACAATAGGCTTCCCTAAGCCTCATGCTACCCCTGAACCGAAGAGGGTGGGAATATCTATGAAGCACATTGCTTGAATTTAAGACCGATGCTTAAAGATATATGCCTATTAGGCCAACTCAAATGTCATGAATCTCTTGTCCTCCCCCACATTAATTTTTATCAAGGCCTATATCCAGAGTTAAATATTGGAAAACTCAATTATCTCTTGAATTTGGGACAGGCTAGGCAGCCAATCTAAGTAAAAATAATAGCAAAACTCCCAAAATAATATGTCTAGCAATGTAAATAGCCCTATGGGGGAAATTTAGAAAAACTGCAAAGAAAAATGCTTTATAAAAATGAAATCCTGGGGCACCTGGGTGGCTTGGTTGGTTGGGCATCTGCCTTTGGCTCAGGTTATGATCCCGGGGTCCTGGATCGAGTCCCACACTGGACTCCCCACAGGGAGCCTGCTTCTCCCTCTCCCTCTTCCCTAAATGGTTCTCTCTCTCTCTCTCTCTCTCTCTTTCATGCTCACTCTCCCCATCTCTGTCAAATAAATAAAGTCTTTTTAAAAAATGAAATCTTGTCTGAAAAAGCCAGTGCTAAAATCTCTTCAATAAAACAAACTGTTAAAATAAAACCCTATAATCTTTAGTTCATCTCCGGTCTTTTTAGAAGCTATAGAGGAGTCATTGTCCTCTTGTTACACATACTAGCCCTACCATCAGTGTAAGTGACTTTCTAAAGCCCAATAAGAATGCCAGAGGGTTATCACCATAACCCAGTCTCATAAAGCTTGAAATTTTTAAGACAAAAATCAGTCTTGGATCCTGAGCCATAGATATTAATTATCAAGAAAAAAAAAGTCACTACACCCTATTTTGATGAATACATAATTCTATAACACAGCTTCCAAAGTGTGTCTCATGGTGAAGCTTCAGTATATTTGACAATTTGTTGACTTAACTGGCTCCTACAATGTTCACTATTGTTTTTGATAAAAGTTTAGTATCTCTTCAGAAATGAAAGAGACTGGACACTCCCTTGTTAGGATATCCAACTGCATATGAGTTGCCAGGATATTTTTGAGAAAGAACAGAAGAGGAAAAAGATATAACACAAAGAGTACAGTAATTGTTGGAAGGAAGGAAGGCAGGAAGAAAGGAAGGAAGAAAGGAAGGAAAAGAAAGAAAAAGAAAGAAAAAAGAAAAAGAAAGAAAGAAGAAGAAAAAGAAAGAAGAAAGAAAGAAAGAAAGAAAGAAAGAAAGAAAGAAAGAAAGAAAGAAAGAAAGAAAAAAAGAAAGAAAGTCTATTTCAACTGGGCTTGAACATTTGAGGAGTAAATTTGCATAAAACCTCTCAAACAGAACGTGCTGCTGCCTCTGCTTAATCTTAAAAACAAAAATTCCCACCTAAATCCCAGGTAAAGATTAAATTAAGAACACCTTGGCCAGCCAAGTCAGCATCATAGCTGGAACAGTTGGGTTTTGGATCTTGTATCAAACAAGAATTGCTTAACAGGCAAGTCCATGACAATCTGGCTAGGATACTGAACAGAGAACCCAAATGGAAGGAGATGATACTGGGAAAGTCCACAAACTTCTACTCTGTTCAATTAGGCCACATATTCCACACAAGAAAAAGGGAGCTTCTAGACCAGAAAAACAGAAGTGAAAATAAAGAGGAAATTGCTTTGGAGAAATGAAGGGTCTAGAGTGAGAATATGCAAGGACACTGAGCTGCCATCAGGAGGCTGAGATGGAGAGATGAGGAAAGAAGAAACATTTGGTGTGTGACGATGTCATTGACTTTTGCTGGGCTGTGCAGGGGGACTTGACCACTTCCAGTAAGCTGCTCGTGAGCCTGGGGAAGATCCCTGTGGGTGGTCTGGAGCTGTCAAGAAGAACAGCTCTCTCTCTCTCTGGATATCAGTGATGGTTGGCCTCTTCCCCTCTGGCCAGGTAAGGTATTCCTAAAGGAATAAGAGCAATTGATCTGGGAATTAAGGTAAAAAATAATCTTCTTAGTAACCTCATTTAGCTGTATTATTAAGGAAGAAAATGAGGGCAAGCAGCAGGCTCTGGTATATTAACCTAACACGTGTAAACCTTTTACAACTGAATGGGTCCCCTAAGGGGCCCAGAAATTCATCATCATGCTATCCTGATGCCACAATTCAGGATTTTTTTTCCTTCTTAAAAAGCTGCTATGGGAATCCACCCTTCTTCTACTCTGAGTGAGACAAAATACTTAGGGTTAATTGAATAGAACTATTCTCAGATATATAAAAATCTTGCTTCTATCCTCTATGTTCACAGAATGACCAAAAGCTCTTATGTGCAAATTAACCCAACATAACCGGAGTGAAAACAGAAGGTTCCAATCGGAGGAAAATATATAAGGATGCCTTTATTCCATCTTATAAGAAACAGAAAAGATGCTCACCTACACAGCTTCTTGCTACCTGGCCAATTAAAGTTCTCATTTGATCCTGCAAACTTCCAGAAGGAATGGGCAGAAATAATTTTAGAAAACAATCTGTCCATAAAATATCTACTATATAGGTTTGTCCTTTGCAAATTTCAGAACTGCCATGTGTGGCTATGGAATAAACATAGTCCAATGAAGTCGTGCAGCATAGTGGCCCTGAATATCTCATACTTCAGGATTCATTTAATCATTCATTCAGAAAATATTTTTATTCAGCACCTACTTTGGGCCAGGCTCTGTTCTAGAAACTGAGAATATAGCAACACAAATGGCAGAGTCACTGTATTCATGGATTTTACATTCTCATGGGATACAGAGACTATAAAAAATGGTAAATATAGGGGCACCTGGGTGCTCAGTTAGTTGGGTGTCTACCTTCAGCTCAGGTCCTGGGCTTGAGCCCCACATCAGGCTCCCTGTTCGGCCAGGAGTCTGCTTCTCCCTCTGCCCCTCTCCCTGCTCATGCATATTCTCTCTGTCTCTCTCTCAAATAAAATCTTTTTTAAAAAAGTAAATATATAACTTCAACGAATAAGGGCTATGAGGAAAAACAAAAGTTAAGGAAATTAGCAGGGACCAGGGGTGGGCAAAGCAGGTCAGTTATTTTACAGAGGATGAGCAGATAAGACCTCTCTGAGTGGTAATAACTAAACAAAAACCTGAATGATATGAAGGAGCAAGCCAAAATAAATGTGAATTTTATTAGAAGTTTGATGGAGGGGTGCCTGGCAGTACCATCCACTGTAGTGGAGGAAGATGAGGACAGGAACAAGTGTTTTGAAGGGAAAGAGGGTGGTCAGCAATTTCACCTAGGACATTTTAAGTTTGAGATGCCCATTAGACTTCTAAATAGAGATGTCAAAGGGCAGATGGTATCCAAACCTGGAGCTTAAAGTGAAGCTGGAACTGATTGGAGATTCAAATTTGGAGATCATCAATCATGTGTAACTTGTCAACATTAGAATAGGGTTTTCTACTTTATCTACTTGACCAATAAAGCTTGGCATTCTATTTACTTTCCTAGTGAGGAAAGGTACCCAAGGGAAGTTTAAAGGCTTTCTGCAAAGAGTGCAAAGCTTCCCAATGTTTGAAGATTCTCCAAAAGCCATCTTTTAAGGAAAATCTTCCTCCGACTGATCTTGCTTCTTGAGAAGTGAGAAGCTGCCTATGCCCTTGATCTGTTCATAATTTTTGAAATGTCTTTGGCAGAAGCATCCTCTACTCACCTGCTTACCTGGCCACACTTAGAGTTGTGGCTCAGATGAGCTTGCACTGGTGCTGTGATTTAGCTAGTTCCACTTGACCACCTCTCTACTTTACAATCAGTATCCACACAGAGAATAGATTGAGTAAAAGTATTCAGAGATCTTGCATAGAAACCAAGGACAGAAATGCAGTAAAGACTCAAAAAGGACCTGGAACCAGGAACAGGAAGATCATCAGGACTTTCCATCCCTTCTTTGTGATTCTTTGTGCTTACTTCGTTCCTCACCCTCATGACCTACTTACCTTTCACAGGCCATATCTCCTAATACCATCTCCTGGAGGATTAGAATGTCAACATACAAATGCAGTCAGGAACACAAACATTCAGATCAGAGCAGCATAAGTACATGCCCAGCCTAGGCCACTGGTTCTGAGATGAGGATGGAAGGCTTCAGTTGGGCCAAGGTTAAATCAGCCAAACATAGACATAAAGAAACTCCGAACGTCATAGGACCAGGATTTGTGATTGTTTTGCAGCATTATTGTTTCAGAGTTAACTGACACATGTGGCAATTATAGTCACTCACCAAGCCTCTCTGTGCCTGAATCCCAAATTTTCTTTCTGAGGAAAGAGACTACAGTAGATTCAGTTTGCGTCAAGTGTCCCTTCCCTGCCCCCCATGACTCAGGTATATTAACACATAGAGAGGCTAGTCAAGGCTATTAGCATAAACCGGGCTGTGGGGTGGGGGTGGAGGGGGGTGGAGGGGGTTACCCCTGTGGATCCGGAGACAGTTCTCAGATGAAAGTGGGGGGTGGAATCGTTATTGCGGGCTGAGCAGACACCCAAAAGAGTCTACTTCTATTTTATGTACAAAGTGCTCCCTACAGCAAGAACTGCCTGAAGGTAAAAACTGTTTCCTGTGAGAAAAATTGTCTCCTGCAAAAAAGTTCTGAATTTCAGAAGAAACTTAACTTTGAAGAAAAAAATCGAAAACAGCAATGTTCCTTAAAAGGGAAAGAGAGAGCAAGTAGAGATGTTTAAATGCTATTAATCACAGGATTCGGGTGGAATTTGATCAATGGTTAACAAGGAAATCAAGTGTGAAATGGAAAGGATAGCAAAGAATTTCAACACTGTGAAATTCACTTCTGTGAATCCAGAAGCATTGGCTGCTACCAGCCATTCCATGCCAGTGGCCATGAGGCATGGATCTGAGCCTGGCAAAAGATAAAGAGTTGTCTCTTAATGAAGAAAAGGGACCAGGGTAGAAAGGTGAAGTTGAGACCTAATCACAACCATTTCAAATTTAGTGAGTACATAAGTGATGTTGGTCCTTTACTTGAATGATGAATTTTAAATCAGAGTTATTACACTATAAAAAAATTGATTATTCAAATTAGCTTCATGGTAGCAAGAAAATAAATTATAAGGTTCTAAGTTGTTTTGTGCCTTAAAGGATTCTGTTCTTTCCATCACTTTTTGAGGAGCCATATGAGAATTTTCAGATTTTGAGCAAACACAGAGAAATGTTTATAATAATGCACAAAACTTCATTTGCATCTAATATTTAAACAACTGATTACGTTTTTCCTTTATATGTCACTTCTAGGGAAGAAATGGCTGATTATTTTACCTACGTATATAAATACAAGCAAACATCCACATATACATATATTTTGAATACTATGATTAGTAAACTCACTATGTACTGATTATCTAAATTGTACAAATAACACCAGATAATAAATCACAGGCAAACTGGATGAATAGATCTTTGAATAAATGATATAGCTCTGAAAGCAATGCAAGATGCATGCCAAAAAGCTATGCTTTTTGAATGATTCTATTGTGGGGTACCTGGGTGGTTCAGTGGTTGAGCATCTGCTTTTGGCTCAGGTCATGATCCCAGGGTCCTGGGATCAAGTCCCACATTACGCTCCCCATAAGGAGCCTGCTTCTCCCTCTGCCTGTGTCTCTGCCTCTCTCTGTGTGTCTCTCATGAATAAATAAATAAAATCTTTTTTTTAAAAAAGGATGATTCTATTGGAAGCAATAAATTAATAATAGTCACTAATTATAATGAGGGCATTTGGGAGATACCTGGTGCCCGACCAAAAATTCACCAGGCAGGCAATACAAATTTGCACAAAAAATCTAATTTAAAGAGAGAGTTGCAAGAAAATTGAGAAGAAATAAAATGTTATTCCAAATACTTTATAAGAAATCATATTGGGACCAGAGTCACCCTGTAGAAGCAGCTCTTCAGTGAGGTTAGGTTTTAATGAAAACTTGGAACACCTGGTCTTTAGCTTGTGTTTTTTTTTTTTTTTTTTTTTCTTCCTCGGCAAAAATCCCAGAAGCAAAGCAAATCAAGAGGCTGCTATCTACTCTGAAGGTGGGTTAGTTCCTCATTCGTAGACCTACTGAATCTAATATTCCAAACTGGACTAAGAATCTCTATTTTTAATAGGCTCCCCCAGTGATTCAATTGTGCAGTCAGGTTCAGAAGCCACTGTTCTAGAGGGGAGATTAAAGCTATTGTTGACACATTTGGTCCTCTGTCTACAGCAGGACTTCAGAAGCCTCAGGAAAAAATCAGGAATCACTGTTTTGGTTTCACAAATCCCACTCTTTCCCCCTCCCTCCTAAGGTTTAAGACTCTTCCTAGAATCTCCCTTTCAACAGACATACAGGGGAAGATGTTTCTATCTTTCTACTGTAAGATTTTAATTGTTGAAAAAGTGTCAGGTGAAAATTGGATCCATCCAGTGACCTGAATGATTTGGGGTTAACCTGGCATAGGGCCTGGACAAGTGAACCTCTCAAGTATGTATTCAGGACTATGATACAACCATAGACACGCTCTCCCTTTGAATGTATGTTTTAAAACCATGTTGCGTGCTGTTTTGAGTTTGAAAAGATACACACCACACACTAAATTCACAACTCCTTCATTCTTTGTTTATTGATCTTTTAAATTACATAGCCCTAAGTGTATCAAGTTGCCTAAGTAGGATTATGCTACATAACAAACTGCTAATAAGTGAAAAACTAAAAAGACCCACCATCTGTCCACATGGTTTTCTGATGAGCAGTCAAGGCAGCACTCATGTTAACTGTGCTTAAAGCCCCACTCCACCTACCCAACTCCCAGCGGCCTCTGTAGCCCCCAGTGCCCTGCAAGCTGCAAGAAGGTTGGCTCTGGTGGAAAGAGCATAACTGAGGGGTGGACAGAGCAAGACAAGTAGAGCATTCTGCTCTTCTGTGAGGCTCTCCTCTGAAGCTCAGATTGCAATTTGGATCTTTCTCTTAATGTGAGCACCGTCCATAAAGCTTGAGGAAGTAGACTCAGGGGCTTAATGATCTTTAGATTTCCAACCAACCTGGTTCAAAGGATAAAATCTCTATCTCCGACTCTCATACATGGTTTCTGAAGGTAACTAAGAACAATTCAGGACACTCCAAAAGGAAGAGGACAAAAAGAGAAGCCTACAGATTATCCACTTCTGGACTTCATGATGTGGTGCAAATAAAATGGAGAGGCTTAGACCTATCATTTACATAATACACACACACACACACACACACACACACACGCAGACGGGAACATTTATGTCAGTGTGGGGGGCAGGATACATAGTAAGCGAGAGGTTCAGTATATCCAGTTTGAAGAAAACAAGGAAGGTCACCAGGCGCAGACCTCCCATAGTTCTGTTTGTATGAGACACTAGCAGGCACCTTCTAAAAGTCTTCCTAAAAGAGAAGAGAATAAAGTTACACAAACTTGATCCAAGAACACCGGGTCGGTATGGGAAAGAAAAAGAGATTTAGGGACGCTTGTTTGCCTGAGTTCCAGTAGAAGAGCCTGAAATAAAAGAAATGAAAAATAAAAGATCTATTTCGCTAAATTTTCAGTTAGGAACAGAACATAAAAAAGCAGTACTCTGCAAAAAGTTAAAAAGGAACTCTGACAGCCTGTATAACAGAATAGAGAAGAGTTCAGTATCCCTTCATATCCCACTTCAGAGGAATGTGGAGCTCATTAGAGGAGACATACAGCAGCCCGGGCATGAAGTTGGACCCACCTCTTTCTGAAATAGAGGAGAGGTAGGAGAGAATGATATGCATCTGAGTCCCTCTCTGGGTGACAGGTGACACTGCCACAGCGGGGGAAGGAAGAGTCGGCAAGCTGACACGGAGGGCTAGCTCCCAAACACATGCACAGCATCTCAGGGTCTTCCTGAACTAGCTGCAAAGATCTGAGAATTGCATGAGTTTCCACAATCATAGATGGGAGCAGAGCTAGAGAAATATCTTTTTTTCTCTTACATTATGACACCATCGTAACCTCCAGGATGGCACAGCCTAGAGAAACGGGAGTCATCCCATTTTAAAAGAACGTGATGATATAATCAGAGATGAGTCATATCTTGAACTAGCATGTGGCATTATCAGTAAGAAAAAGACCTATTCATGAATGTGGGCATACGTACACACCACGTTCACATGTGTCTTGTGGCTGAGCTCGCGTGTATCAAGTGTACACACATATACTCTCATACGTACCTACTTCGATCAGAAATGACAGATCTGGGGAATCCCTGGGTGGCTCAGTGGTTTAGCGCCTGCCTTTGGCCCAAGGCGCGATCCTGGAGTCCCGGGATCAGGTCCCACATCGGGCTCCCGGCATGGAGCCTGCTTCTCCTTCTGCTTGTGTCTCTGCCTCTCCTCCTATGTCTATCATGAATAAATAAATAAAATCTTTAAAAAAAAAAAAAAAGAAAGAAATGACAGATCTTGCTGATAGATTTGAAGACAATCAAGGCAACGAAAGGCGATGTGCTTTACTAAGAAGGGGAAACCAAGTTGAGGAATCAGATGGGGTCAGTGGAGAGCTGCCAACAGAAGTTCAGTTCGGGCCATGTTCTATTTGAGATAGAAATGCTAGGTAGGCAGGGGATGGATACACCGTGTGTTCGGAGGAGAGACTGGGTAGACATGTCAAACTGGGTGTCCTCAGCATTTAAAGTCATGGCCCTAGATGAGCTCTCCTCTGAGGTGAGATGTAAAAAAAAAAAAAAAAAAAAAAAAGCATGTCGGAATGGAGCCCAGGGGAACTCCAATTTTGTGGCTGGATACAGGAAATCAAAGAGTGAGAAACTGAGCTTTATGTTTAACTCAACAGAATTTCATAGAATTGTGTCTCTCCAGCTTTAGTCCTTGGGATACCCTGCAGAAGAAGGGTTTTCGGATCAGATCAAGGTGGGAGAATGTGACACACATGGCTCCCCCCGGGAACTTCAGAACACCAGACTACTATTTGCAGATGAAAGATTCAGAGATGTCCTACAATGAAAAGCTCGGTTTCACTTTATTTAACAGAGCATTTCCTAAGTCAAAGATTCTCAAATGCAGTCCCCAGGTGAGCAGCATGACCATCACCTGAGAACCGGTTAGAAATGTAAATTCTCAGCCCCACTCAGACCTATGCAGTCAGCAGCTCTGGAAGTGGGACCCTGCAGTCTATGTTATTACAAGCCTGCCAAGGGGACTCTGATGCGTGGTTTGAGGACCAATATCCTAAACACTGACCCTTTTTCTATTTTTGGAAAATAATAGTGTTATTGCAAACTCTAGTTTTTAGATTCTTAGTTTAACAAACCCTAAAGTGAGGAATTATGATTAAAGATTAAATCCAATATTTTACTATGTACATGTTTGTCACTAAATCAACAAGCCACCAAATATTTCTCCTTTTTTTAAGAGAGGGAGAGAAAGAGAAAAAGAGAAGGGGAAAGAGAGAGGAAGCGAGAATATCTTAAGCAGACTCCATGTACAGCATGGAGCCAGATGTCGGGCTGGATCTCACACCCCTGAGATCATGACCTGAGCTGAAATCAAGAGTCCGAGGCTTACCATTGAGCCATCCAGTCACCCCAATATTTCTATCAATAAAATAAAGGCTTTAGTTGGCAGGAAGCAATGTGTGGTTATATATATATTATATATATATTATATGTATTTTTCACACATAAAAAAGTGATTTTTTTTTTTTTACATTCTTCAACAGGTCACATTATCTAGACCTGCACTATCCAGTAAGTCAGCCACTAGCTATATGTGGCTATTTACAGTTAAATTAACATAGAATAAATTAAAAATGCAGTGCCTGAGTCCCATCAGCCATACCTCAAGTGCTGTCCACATGTGGCTAGTGGGCAGTGCAGATAAAGAACATCGGTTGAACCGCCTGGTTTAGACAATAATTCCTTCCTCCATGAACACCTTGCAGTCAACAGTGTAGAAAGGAGAGCCACTGTGGTGCTTCAGTGTGATCCTCAGTTCTCCAGACAACACCTGTCTTCACAGGGAAGGTTGAGAGTGGATAATGACAAGCACATGGAAGAAAGTCAGTGGTCTGACTTTTCTAAGCTCGAAAAGTCCCTCTCATTTTTTCTGCATGGAGTCTTAGGAGTCTCCTACTCCTGGTCTATAAAAGTTCTTCACCTTCTGTCCGGGAAACCCCGTCCACTCCACTCCTGCGCCACCCCCACTGCTACTGATACAGCCTTGCCACCAAGGCCAACCTCATCACACGAGACACCCTGGCCACTCCGCACCTTGGAAACCCCCTTCTGTGCTTGGTATCCCTCCCCCACTTCCTGAACTCACTTTCTCTTCCACTTCCAGACTCCATTGCAGGCTACATGCAGTCGTGTAACCAAAGATCCACCAATCAGGCTCATTCAGGGGAGAAAGCTATTCAATTGGAAGGCAATGGCCAGGCACTGCAAGACTACATGCTGCAAGGATGGGGGAGGGTGACAATAGAGAAGGTCAGCTTTCAGAGGCTGCAGTGGCAGTGATCTGCAGGCAGTGCCCCATGCTCACTGTCAGCAAGGGAGATCCTTGCTAACCATGTGGCTCACCATGGCAGGAGGGCCTCCCCTGGAACAACCCACTGATAATAACTTCCATCTTACTCCTGGCTTTAAAACATCCACGTCCCATTCTCTGGCTTCTTGGAAATCCTGTGAGTTACTTAATATCCTTTAATAAATTGCTTCGGAGCTCAAATTATCAAGAGTGAATTCTGTTGCTTGTAAATAACGTCTATAGCAGAAATTCCCACCCAAATTGGGAAGAATTCTTTCCACAGAAGCTACTCACACACATTGATTATATGACTTAGATTCTCTGCCAGAGAGGAGACACAGACACTTGCAGGACTTATTCTCGAGGGCCTTCCAATTCAGGGAAACAGAATGATCAGCAAACCAAGAAGGTGGCCATGACAGAAGTACAAATGTAGCATCATGGAGGCCTAAAGGACAGGGGGGAGCAGGGCGCGTTGGGAAAGCCTTCAAGGGGAAGATGACCCTTGAATTGCCAAAGATAAACAGTTGCTGATAGGCAGGCAGTGGGGCAAAGGCCAAGGCAAAAACATGATCAAGGTCTAGAAGATTATGATAGGCTTCCCTATTTTGGGAAGACAGTCCAAGGGTGGGGTCGGGCAGGGAAAAGAAGGAGTCTCAGCAACCAGCAAAAAACCACTAAAGAAACCCTACTAATGGGATCCCTGGGTGGCGCAGCGGTTTGGCGCCTGCCTTTGGCCCAGGGCGTGATCCTGGAGACCCCGGATCGAATCCCACATCGGGCTCCCGGTGCATGGAGCCTGCTTCTCCCTCTGCCTGTGTCTCTGCCTCTCTCTCTCTCTCTGTGTGACTATCATAAATAAATAAAAATTAAAAAAAAAAAAAGAAAAAAAGAAACCCTACTAATAAGAGCTGACCTCACCTGAGTGCTGTGTGTACTTGTCTGAAGAGCTGACGTGGCATTAACTCAATCACTCCTCACTACAACCCCAGGAAGGAGATGACTAGTGCCCTTATTTTGCAGAAGGAAAAAAAAAAAAAAACTGAGGCAGAGAGGTCAAGGTCATGCTCCAGCACGGAGCAGCAGAGAGAGAGTTTTAACCTCTGGTCCAGCTCCTGAGTCCACAGCCATAAGCACTCCATGCTACTCAAGTCAGGGGAGAGCCAGTTCAGAGAGGATTTTATATCCCACCCTTGGACTTGACCCTCTGGCAGCCCCGGGAGATTTTAAGCAGATGAGTGTAATGATCAGAATTGTGTTTTAGGACAAATGCCAAGTGTTTACAGAGTGGAGGGTAGAAAGAGGGAGGGCAGCCAGGCAGGAAGACCGACTCTACTCCCTACACTCATGCTCATACCCACCCCCGTACAGACATAGACACACACCTCGGTAGAGACACACACACACACACACACACACACACACACGCACCCCTCTTCCTGGGGCCTGCCATACAAACCAAGATAACAAAAAGTGGAGCTTCTGGGGACATGATTCAAAACTAAGGAAGAAATAGCAGCTTTTAGCAGAAAAGCTCCAAATCGACCTATATTGGAACCATAGTCCCCAACTTAGCAGCTTTGTGACACCAAGCAAATTACTTAACCCCCTTAAGCTTCCATGTTTCTAGAGGAGTGGAGAAACAAAATGAAAATCCCTACCACAAAACTCAGAGTGGGGTCGGATGTGTCCCCAGAATTCAGACTTTCTGGATTGTAGAACAGCAACACGCTGTCCATACCGCATATTACGCACTACACCCAGCAAGGTCTGACACAGTCTCCTACAATCGAGTCCATTAATATTTCTACAGAAAAATGTATTTCTGTGGCACAACATATGAATATTCACATTTGGTGGGATAAATCGAAACTATAAACGGTCTCACAGGGGCAGCCTGGGTGGCTTAGCGGTTTGGTGCCGCCTTCAGCCCATGGCGCGATCCTGGAGACCCGGGATCGAGTCCCACGTTGGGCTCCCTGCATGGGGCCTGCTTCTCCCTCTGCCCCTCTCTCTCTCTCATAAATAAATAAAATCTTCAAAAAAAATAAAAATAAAAAAAAATAAACGGTCTCACATAAGTTCAAGTTATGTTTTCCTATCAAAAGATTTCAGGTCACGTCAGTTTTATATTCAAATGAGTTATGAAAACCTGGAGGTTTTCAAAGCTTTGGGGGATTTCAGAATTGCACAAAGGGGTTGTGCCCCTCATGATAATATTTGCTTCAGAGTGTCTGCAAGAATTAAAAAGTTCCTATCTGATATTCCTTCAAAATGACACCAGACGTGACCCAATATCCCAGTTACTCAGGCCAGGTGCCTCAACTCTGCTATCTCAAAAAGCGCCAAAGCTAGAGGCATCATCTTCACTCCGGCTTCTGATCTTGAACTCTTGTCTTTGCCTGCTGTCAGCCCTACCACCAGTCATAAAGCCTGTTTGACCGTTGTTCTTGGGGATCCAAGCCAGTCTTCATGCAGAGTCCCCAAGTTCCTAAGAGGGGTGCTATAGACTGGCCCTGCAAAGACCTGTCTGCAGAGCCACTCTGGAAGGTGGGAACTGGGTAAAATCACACCAGCGTAGACCTTCCCCTGTAGCCACAATATTTTTTAAGGCAAATATTATTAAAATTAGCAAGAGTAATCATGCAGGGTGAAAGATGGGGGCGGGGGGAACACATGAAGCCTCAGCAAGGCCGTGGTGAGCAAGGAAGCCTTTCTGGACCACAGGTAGCACTGCTGGGCCACCTGCCCCACCTTCAAGACAGCACAGCTCCTGCCTCCTCTTCCCCAACCCTCCCTTCTGCTCCCTTCCCTCAGTCAGAGTTTTGCTGAATCACCATCACCATCACCATCATCATCATCATCCTTCCACGACACAGGCTCTCAAATTTCCTTGGGACTCTGAATAGAGCACCTCACAGTGGGGACCTATGTCTCTATCCTTCTGTTCTAGAGGCCTCCTCGCCAGCCAGGCTTTCTTACAGCAGGACATTTCTATAAAACGTAGGGCTCTGGTCAGCAGAGCCCTGGAGTCGCAAACATCAGGCCATGCAGATCAGGACCCGCGACCCCAAGCCACGGGTCCCATATGGTGTGTTTGCCTGGGCTGATTTGCAAGAGCCTCGAGGGGCTGGAGATCAAGCCCAGCGTGTGCACAACGTTCGCAGATTGCCTGTGAGTGAAGAAGGGGAGGGACGCTGTGCGCTGGCGTTTCCCTTGTCGTTACCAGGCATCACGGTCCCCAAACCTTGACTGAGCATCGGACTCACCCTGGGAGATTTTCTAAATCCAGATTTCCAGGCCCCGTCCCGAGACATTCTGAGACCATAGAAGTGAGGGGAAGGCTGAGAATCTGCACTTCATTATGCTTCCAGATGATTCTGCGACAAAGGCAATCTTGGGAACCACTGACCTAGAAAATCAGGAAACACAAATTACAGAAAAATCACTTCAAACATACCAAATTCTAATTTCTGGCGACTGTAAAATCTGTGTTCACACTGGGGGCCGAGAGGAAATGGCCTTGGAATATTAATACAAACAGCTCTGGTGACTATTCACTTCGGATAACCTTTACATAAATGACACCGAGACTCGGCAAAAGATGTAAAACCTCAAATGAGGCAGAGTGACAAATGGGCATCGGTTATCTAGAAGATGCATTGGGGCAGCTTTAGACGAAGGCTTAGCACTGGTTCTCGTCCCTCCCCCTTGAGCTCCCCCTGCCCTCCCACTACTGTCCCCAAGTGAAAGCGCCCTACGGTTGCAGGGTGACACTCCAGAAATCAGATGGAGACCGAGAAATTACTTCTCTGCTTGGCATCTGGGTGGCAATATGTTTACTGCCTCAATTCAGCCCTGAGCAACTGCCAGGAAAGCCAAAAAAGAGGGCAAGAACTCTATTCATCTAATTACTTCAGCAGAAGAAAAATGTGTTAATTAACTGACCTTAATAATTCATATGTATCCGAACCGAGGGATCATTAGACTTGCGCAAAAGGCCTAGCGTCTGAATAAAGAATCCTCAGAATGATCTCAGGGACAGCCTCATTTTGGAGAGGTGATCTATTTTTGTTTTCTCAAGACCAAATCCTCCACCTCCAAAATGATTGAAGAACCTTCCTGCAAATTACGGGTTCGCTAGAATACCTTGATTCCTCCAATTTCCTCAGGCCCTGGGTGGGGTGGGGGGGGGGGGATGTAAAATATTTTTAGAATCACAACAGCCTAACACATTAATTGGATTTCATCACGCGCTGCTGATTGGAACATCATACAGTCCGGGGGGATGTGACTGTGTGTGTCCTCTGCAGACTTCCAGACCCGCAAGAGGGGGGGACGACAAGGGGTCCTGCTCTTCTGGGGAGTTAACACCCGCGTTCAAATCGCAGCTCCCTGCCAAGTATGCGGCTGCCTAGAAACCAGCCAGGAGATTAGGCCAGCTAAGCCTCAGCCCCCCAGTCACTCTGAGAGGGAGCGAGGAGGCTGAGGATGTCATCCTCAGGGGCGGTGACAGCCCCAGGCAGGCATCCTAGTGACCTGGGGTCTCAGCAGGGACAGAGGTGGAGGTGGAGGCGCATCTTTGAGTCCGTGGAGAGGAGCTGGGAGATGATCGCGCCGCGTGTGCAGTCAGGACTAGGTCATTAAGGCATTTATTAAACAATCGGCCGCGCCATCGACAGAGAAGCCCGCAGAGGGAGGCCGGGAGGCTCCTGGCAGAGGACCGCGGGGGCCTCCGCGCGGTGATGACCAAGGTGCGGCCGCCACGTGGCAGGAGGTGAGCACCTGCCCCCGGGGCGACCCAGCTGGGCGGGGCCGGGCGCCCCGCAGGAGGTGGGAACGCGCTGCAAGGCTGCGGCCGGGCGTGCCCCCCCCCGCCCCCGGCCCCGGGGTCCGCGCCCCAGATTCAAGTTCTAATGCGCAGCGCCCCAGAATGGGACCTTGTTCTGACACAGGGCTTTGCAGGTGTAATGGGTCAGGACAAGGTCACCCGGGGCAGGGTGGGTCCCTAATCCAGTAGGGCTGGTGTCTTTCCCCCAAGCACACCAAGCGAAGAGACAGACACCGGCCCAGGCAGGTGTGGTGGACGCGGAGCGCCGCAGGTGCCCTGGGGCGGCCTCCGACGGGCCCCCCCACCCCGCCCTGCTGACACCTCCAGCTCACGCCCCCCCCACAGGGCAGCGCGGCGAGTCCCTGTGGTCCCCAGCCGCTGGGTGCGCCCCTGGGAGCCCAGGTCACCTGCAGGGCGCAGCTGGCAGGTGGAAGGGGATGCGTCCCCGGGCGCCAGGATGCAGCCACCGTGGCCCAGAGCCCAGCTCTGTGCACCTGTTCCTCCCCCTAGAAAACAGTGTCACCTGCACAGCCCGGCCCACGCCAGGCCCCCAACCAACCAACGCGCCTCGGCCGCAAATTCAAATTCCCCAAGTGCAGGCGACACCCCGACCTCCCATCCCTGATCTCTTGGCTCCTGGGCGCTGCTTGCGCTGTGATGCGCATTTCCTGGCTGATCCACAAGCCTCACAGGTGTCCTCAGCTCCTTCCCCTGCGGGGGTCTCCCCAGCTCCCCCCACCCTGCACCCATCTGTTGCCCCGGCAGCCTTCCCACCCCGAAGGTGCCCTTGCCCGCCTGCCCACCTCCGGCTGTGACTCTTTCCTGTTCTCTAGCTGCTGGCCCGCAGCAACCTCCCGCCGTGGGCCCTCCCATCCCTAAGCACCCCCCTCTCATCCCACCTGCTCCTCAAAAACCCATCCACATCCAATTATAGTGAATGGAAATAGGAGGCAGGTTCCCACTCACACCTAAACATCATCAGCTACCTTCTAACCTCAATCCACCCACTGCTGATAAAAATAAACCTTTGAAAAATAGAATGAGTCAGTTTAATCCAACCTCTCTTCATTGAACTGGGAAGAGCTCTGTCTCCACACCCTGCACAGGAAGGCAGCCTGGGCAAGACCGGGAGGCCTGCGTGGGTAACCGTTCAGGAGACAAAGCTGCTCGGAGGTGCCCTGGGCCCCGTCACCTCCCCTGCCCTGCATGAGAGTCTACTAGGTGCTCCCAGAACAAATACAGAGGCTGAGCACCCAATAATTCATCTGCAAATGCACAAAAGGAAAGCCAAGTCCCACAGGCCATCCCCCCTTCCCTCCACCCTGCTACTCCCCAGGAATCAGCCTTTTGGGATTTCCGCCCACCTGTTACAGAAACAGCATCCAAGCTGCAGGCCGCATCAAGTGCAGCGGTGCACGCGTTTGTGGGGAGAGAAGTTCTTCTACTCTTCACCTGACATCTTGCTATCAATTAACAAGTAAAGGTAGTGGATGAATCTGGTTTTTCCCTGCCAGTACTTTTCTATTTCTTTCGGGGAACTATTCTTTTTTCTGTTCCGTATGAGTTTCATGATGCAATCAAGCAAAACCACATGCAGAAAACAACAAAATTGACCTCATCCCCCTGGTGACAGTGATTAGGCAAGGAAAAGGCACATGATCTCAGATGGACCAATCAGAGCCCTTCCCTATGGTGACCTACGGACATGGCGACAGAGAGGTGCCTTTGGCCACTGGTGTTGCTAAACAGAAACGATGTTTCTATGGGACTTTCATTAACTCTCTCCTTCACCACACTGAGAGTCAGTGTGCAGGAGGGGGCCAGAGGAAAGGTGGAGGGGAGAGACTGACAGACTTGCACAAAGCCCTAGCAATGTCATTTGAGCCCCTGGATCCAGTCAAGCTTCAAGCCATATGCACATAGCATCTCTATCCGATGCTACCAAGGGTTGCAGGAGCCCTTTTTGATTTAATTCACTTGGAGTTAGAGTCCTAACTCTTGCAACTAGAAATAACATTGAGGCAATTTTCAACTATATGGCAGTATCTATGTCTTCTTATGACCAGCATCTATCCTGTGTTACGGGTCACTTAATATTTTGATTATCACCACTGCTTCTAGTGTAAAAACTCTGACCCAATAGAAGGGGTGGTTAGCAGTGTTTTCCCAGCTGTGGGAAGGCAGCCTCCAAACCCTGTAGGCTGGGGCTGCCTCCCCAACTCCCATCTCAGCAGGAGGCTGACACAAGGCCTGAAGGTACTCTTCTCTCCCTGAGGTGTGAAGAGGAGGGCAGCAGGGCAGAGTCAGACTCCTTATTCTTCATAATTGTGACACAGCCTCTGTGTCAAGGGAGGATGCAAGGCCTATGGGTATGTGCCATAAGGAAGAGACTGAAAGACTGACTTGGAAGAGCCAAGTCAAGGAAGATGTAAACGAATGCTCAGAAGAATGAGTCTCAGAGAAAGATCAGATGCTCTCCTTAGGAAAATGGCACCACGTGAAGAGATGCTCAATGTTACTCATCATCAGGGAAATACAAATCAAAACTATGAGATATCACCTCACACCTGTCAGGATGGCTAAAATTAACAACACAAGTAACAACACATGTTGGTAAGAATGTGGAGATAGGGGAACCCTCTTGCACTGTTGGTGGGAATGCAAACTGGTGCGGCCACTGTGGAAAAGAGTATGGAGGTTCCTCAAAAAGTTAAAAATAGAACTAACCTAAGACCCACAACTGCACTACTAGGAATTTACCCAAAGGATACAAACATACTGATTCAAAAGGATACACGCACCTCAATGTTTATAGCAGCATTATCAACAAGAGCCAAATTATAGAAAGAGCTCAAACATCCATCCACTGATGAATGGGTAAGGAAGATACGGTAGATAGTACTTGGCCATAAAAAAAACAAAAACAAAAAAATCTTGCCATTTGCAACGCCGTGGATGGAGCTAGACTGTATTATGTTAAGCAAACTAAGTCAGAGAAAGACAAATACCATATGATTTCATTCATATGTGGAATTTAAGAAATGAAACTGATGGAGATGTGGGGGGAGAGAGAGGCAAACCATAAAACAGACTCTAAAATACAGAGAACAAACTGAGGGCCGATGGAGGGAGATGGATGGGGGATGAGCTAGATGGGTGATGGGGATTAAGGAGGGTACTTGTGATGTGAGCACTGGGTGTTAAGTTAGTGAGGAATCACTAAATTCTACTCATGAGACTGATTTACACTATACGTTAACTGGAATTTAAACAAGAAGTTAAGACTATGCACATACATACACGCATAAATGCCTTCACACAGAGCCTGCTGCTCGAGTGGGAATACCGTAGGTCCTCTCCCCCAGCCATGAATGTGAAAAGGTAAGATCCATTATTTTCAGATTTCATGCTTTTCATGTCATTTTTCTTCACTTAACGTCCATGTAAAGTATGATATTCTTGCCTAACTTAGAGATGACATCAAGCCAATTAGATCACAAAATCTAATCCAAGTTCAGTTACTGGTAAAAATGAGGACTTAGCGTTGTTTGTGGATGCTTTCATTTCACTATCAAAAAATAAGCACAAATATATACCTACGTTCATAGATTTAAAAGGAAGAACAAGTGCAGTTTCCCCTTTCTAGGAAGACTGAGATATGAGTGAAGGATTTCAGAGCAACCCATGTTCTACAGACTGAATTATGTCCCCCGCCCCACCAAAGTTTATATTTGAAGCCCTAATCCCCAATGTGATGGTATTTGGAGATGGGGGTCTTTGAGAGGTAATTAGGATTAGATGAGGTCATGAGAGTAGTACGTTCACAATGGGATTAGTGCCCTTATAAGTAGAGACGAGGAGCTTGCTTCCTCTCTCCTTCATGTGAGGACATGGTGAAAAGGTGGCCATGCACAAGTCAGGAAGAGAGTCCTCACTAGAACCCAACCATGCAGGACACCTGGGTGGCTCAGCAGTTGAGCATCTGCCTTCAGCTCAGGGTGTGATCCTGGGGTCCAGGGATCGAGTCCCACATCGGGCTCCCTGCAAGGAGCCTGCTTCTCCCTCTGCCTATGTCTCTATCTCTCTCCCTGTCTCTCATATATAAATAAATAAACTCTTAAAAAAAAAAAAAAAAAGAACCCAACCACACTGGCACCTTGATCTAGAACTGCTAGCCTCCTAAGTTGTGAGAAAATAAATTTCTGTTGCTTAAGTCACCTAGCCTATGGTATTTTGTTATGATGGCCCAAGCACATTAAGACACCAGGAAACCTGGCTGAGTACATGGGGATTCTGAAAGGAATGAGGCAATGCAGTGGTGAGAAGACAAGCCAAGAAGTTGGGTCACCCCTTCAGCCGTGCAGATGTTCTGTTGATATTTCAAGCCAATGTTTGTTGACTCTACGGCGTCCTCTTTATTCCAGTCCCATGAAGATCCTCTACAACCCCTCAGGAGGACTCCAAAAAAATTATCCCACACGTTCTCACAGATCAGTTGGAGCTGTGCCTAGATTCCAGCCTCTGCTGCGCCACCTTCCCCATGGCCCTGCAGGGCCTCACCACCATCCTGCTGACCTCATTCCTCCAGGTGTGTAGGCCGCTCAGAGGCTCTCTGTCGAGGATACAGGATAAGGGTGGCATCTCTCTGGGAAACAGCTGCTGAGCCTCACAAGCCCCAATGTTACAGGCTGTGGGCCTTGATTAGGACCACGTAGGCTCGCTCAAAAGGCTTCATTTTTCCTAACGCAAAGCCCTGAATCTTCAGAAGAGGTGGGTGTACACTCCCACGGCTTCTTATGCAAACTGATCTCTCTTGTCCCCAGATTTTACACACCAAGGGAGAGGTTGGCCCTTCCAAGTCAGACAAAAACTCCCCTCACCCCTTTGCCAAGAGCAGGGACCAGCTTACCTAACTTAATGAACTAAGAGGACCCACTCCAACTGAATCTTCAATGAAAGATCTGGTCCCAGGTGATTCCATTATGAATACAGCCGTCAATTTCTCCGAAGGAGAAAAAAGAAGGAAGAAGAAAGAAAAGAAAAAGACTCAGAGAAAGCAGCCTATAGGACACCTTGTTATACACGTGGAGGCAAATAGATGCATGAGGGGAAAGGCTGTCATTCCATATGCCAGACACAGCTATACCTCTGTTCTAGCCCCGGCCTTGTGACACACATACACAGTTACCCATCTGTTCTCTATGTTGAGGCCTATTAGTTAAATTTCCACTCAGGTAATTCTGGGAGAAGGGCTGAGGGGGGATGTGAAGGTAGTGGCACCCGGCAGAGCACAGGCAGGACGTTATCGGTGGCCACTTACCTGAAGGAAGAGTGAGAGACTGACTCTTGAAGACCCTTCTTCGATAGGCTTCTCCCCCTGCTGAATGAAGGCTCTGCCAAGGGTATGGGGCGTTCTGAGAATTGGGGTATTTAGGAGGCTCATCCCCCTTCTACAATCCAAGAGGCGCTCAGCCAGCCCATCTGTGCAAGGAGGAGAGTCAACAACAGGAGGGATTTGCAATCTTTCAGGAGAATGAAAAATGTGATGCATTGCTTCCTCTGGCTCAGAGGTAAGGGGAGGAGAAGTCCCCCGTCTCATGCCTCAGCCCAGCCTGTTACCTCCCTGAGAGCTTGGACACGTTTGTTTTCCAGCCTCCAGGAACATCTGCTTAGAGCTTTGCAGAGTCCCATTTACATACCAGCTTGCGATTTGGCTGCCATCATCAGGAAGGCTCTGGGCAAAGGCAATGGCAATTCAATGACTATGTAGACAAGATGGCCCAGGGGTCTTGGGAAAGTTCACTTAGTGGAGAAAACACCAAAAGCAGAAGCATACCCAGGGGAGTCATTTGTGCGCTGTTAATCCCCAAAGCATCTTTACAAAGAAAAATCAAAGGCAAATTTAGACCGGAGTTAAGTAAGGGATATCACAAACAGAAAGTGTTATGGGTGTACTAGGAAAATGAACATTTGGAAGTTACCAAAAGCAGCCAGTCTGAGATCTCTCGTGTGCTCTGAATTATCTGGCAGATAATTCTGGGACTTTGGAAATTAAAAATTGAAATGGGGGCAAAATACCCTAACAGAAATAAACCTCAAAGGTGTTGTGTATTTTTGTTAAAAAAAAATAATTCACATCCATGGGGTAGCTAAAAATTTACAGTGTGACGGAATGGCCCAAAGTGACAGGTTTGTGACTGAAGGCGTCTATAAAAAGAGTGATTCCCCAAAGTGCCTGGCAGGAGGGGGGCTGTTCGGAGGTCATTTTCCTAATCTGAGACTTGCCTGGCAGAGAAAGTGGTGGTTCCTGGTGCCTTGAAGTCCTCATATATTCATTCCTTTATATTCTCTCTCTCTCTCTCTCTCTCTCTCTCTCTCTCTCTCTCTCTCTCTCCAGGGTCTTCCCACACTTGCCCTTGGCCTCCACTTCCCATTCTAGTGATGCAGCACTGCTCCTGCCACTGCCACCGTGAAGTCAGTTGCTATTCTTGGATAAGGAGCCATCATCTCAAACTCAAAAGCTAAATTCAAGAACGTCTCCTTTCTTCCTGTCCTCCTTATGTCCCACCCAGGTCTGCTGCTTGGCTTTGTTTCCAAAAACAGCACCTCTGTCCTCCCAATCACCTGCACTGAAACCACCAAGTTACTTTTTACTTTCCATCCATTAATCCTACTGCTTAGTAAAGAATTAACCTTGTGCAAAGGGCGGTCTGGCCTTTGCCCTTGGCTCCTGAAAACTGATCTCAGGCCCTTCAGTGGTCCTTCCTGTTAAGAACGTCTTTGTTTACCCGGGGACCCTCAGCCAAAGCAGATAATCTACCAGGGTGATTTATGCAGCATTAGGTGGGAATTGGGTTAGGAAGGATTTTCCAAAGGTGGCCACAATACTGTCTTTTAGCCCACATGATCTTTGGACCCCTGAGCTGACCACGTAAGGGTCCGACTATTCCAAGGCTGTCATGTTGTGAGGAACCCAGACCACAGTGAGAAGCCATGGGTTCGTACCCCAGTTCATAGCCTCTGCCTGGTGCCAAATGTGTGCATGAAGATGCCGCCAATGATTCCAGCCATCAAGTTATCCCAGCCACTCAAGTCTTATTGACTGAGGTCCCAGACATTGTGGAGCAGAAGAGAACTGATTCCACTCTGTCCTTCCCAAATTCCTGATCCACAAAAATTCTATGAGTGTAATAAGATGGTGGTATTATGCCACTAAGTTTTGGGCCAATTTGTTGCCCAGCACCACTGACTGATACACATTTCTGGCCACACAGGTCTGGCTCAGTCTTCCATCCTCTGGACTGCCATGGCATCTTACACTTTTTTCATTCGAGAGATCACCTTTTTATCCTGAATCGTCATTGCCAGCTTGCTCATCTCTACCCCACACTAGGCATTTAGTCTGTGAAGTCAGAGACCACATTTACCTCTGCGTGTCTATATCTCCTCAGCACAATGCCTAGTAAAAAATAGGGAATCTTAATTACTGACCAACAAATCTCCAATAAGGTAGCTGCCACAAGGGCACTAGACAATGGTCAAAAGCATCACACAACAGGAAAAAAACAGTCCAGAACATATACCTAGTGAATTGGATGTATCATCTTCTTGCATGAAGGAAAGCACTTCAGGTCAGCGAGGGCCAACAAGAGCCTCAGCCAAATCCACTCAAAACCAGCTTCAGAGCACCCCTGGTGGCGCAGCGGTTTGGCGCCGCCTGCAGCCTGGGATATGATCCTGGGGACCGGGGATCAAGTCCCACATCGGGCTCCCTGCATGGAGCCTACTTCTCCCTCTGCCTGTGTCTCTGCCTCTCTCTCTGTGTGTCTATGAATAAATAATCTTTAAAAAAAAAAAAAAAAAACAGCTTCAGTGTGTGAATTTTTCATGAACAGAAGGCAAGGCCTGAGCTGGAAGAAAGACCCAGATAGCAGAAAGGCTAAAAGGTCAGAGCTAGGATGCTGGCTGGCAAATTATACTGTGAGTTTAGGCCACAAAGGGACTGGGAGAGAAACAATGTCTAGCTGACCTTTATCTAAGGCCGGAAATTAATTATTAATCATAGATCTTGACCCACATCTATTGAGCTGAATCCTATTTCAGCAGAGGCCTTTATGGTGCTCAAAAGATCTAGGGAAAAGGGCCAGGGGGTCACACTGGGGGATGATGACGGGATCGGAAAGATTTACTCCCTAGATAAAGAAAAAGTAAAGTGTGGCTAGGAAGCCAGGATTTTATTCAGAAAAACCCGATGGAAATGAAGACATGTGAATTCCTTGGCCAAGTAAAAACCTGCAAAAAAAAAAAAAAAACAAACAAACAAAACCCACAAGGAATATTATCTAATCTTACTTCCTAATTATAAGTGGGAATAATGGATTCCAAGCGTGTTTGGTGGTATGTGAGATGATGACCTGCCAACACCACAGCACGTAATGAAGCAGGCGAGGGAGGCTAGGTACTAGGAGGAAGATTTCCTTAGAAAGAAAACTAGAAATTCAATTTTAAAAAACTATTTTGACAGTAAATAATTGTATCTTTTGACATTTTTCTCTCTTCCATTCTCTGGGCTTTCTTTCTCAAAGTATTAATATGAGAAGGAAGGTGTTAATAAAATACCCAATTCTGACAAATGCTAGAGCAGCATACTCGCTGAAAGGTAGTATAATCAGGGAGGACTGGGGTCTCGCAGAGGTCCAAGATGGTTCTTTAAAAATCCACATCCACGTTCATCTACGTGAGTCACTCAAGGGGAGAAAGAGCCATGTCTTTTCTCTTCCCTCAAGCCGAAAGGGAGTCAAAAGTCAACTCGTTTTTTGAGTATGTAAGGCATGCACATTGGTAGAAAATTCTACAGGTATAAAAGGGTATAAGCTACAACTAAGTTTCCCTCTAAAAGTGTTTTTTAAAAAGACCAGTTTTGTTCTGGAAATTTAGAATCTCTGATGCTTTATTTTGGACCCACGGCAAGAAGAGCATTAGGAGTAATTTTCTGTGTTTGGACCAAGAAAAGAAATCTATTCGATCAATGTGTAGTGTTATTATTACACTCACTTTCTATCTTAATTCAACTCTTCTTGATTAAGTTACTTTCTCTCCTCACCGTAGTTTGAGACTTAGGACCATGGCAAAATCCTACCACCTAGTGGAAAAACTCTCCATCCTTCGCTCTGAATCCTTTCTAGAATTTAGAATACATTAACTGCTAGCCATTAGCTACCTATGTAGGTCACTCTGAAAACATTGCTTTAAAGGAATGAACTGTTCAAACACTTTAATCAATGAAAGATGCTGTAAATTTGGGCCTCAGAGGCTTCAGCAATGCTTCCATTTCTGAGACAAGCAATAGCTACTGGGACTTGCAGAGATCTACCTCCGTCATTAGGACTTTTTTTTTTTTTTCATTTTTGTATTCACTTAGTATGGACGACATCAAGATATATGCACAAGTGGATAACATCAGGCACAGCTTTAATCTCTTGGATGTGTCAAGCATGATAAAGCCACATCAGTCTATGGTAGTCACTCAAATTGAGAAAGAACCAGGTCTTTTCCCTCAAGACTGTGAAGCAGGATCCCACACTTTCAGTAAATTCTGAGGCTACATTTCACAGTGACGAGACAATTCTATGTGTATTCATAGATGAGGATTTTCCAATGCTTTATTTACTTTGACTATGCCATCACATGCAGTAGTTTTGAAGGCACAGAGATTGATGTAGAGATTATGGACCAAGGATCCGACCAAGGCAGAAGAGAAGCGAAGGGGAGGAGAAGAGAGGGAAGAAAATGGTTAATCTTCCCAGGAGACTTCAGTCCATTCTAGCACTAAATCTGCATGAAGTGACACTGAAAGAAAAATAAGATTTTCCTCCTCCTTCCAGGGGAATCTTGGTTTTAGATCATCCCATCACTGGCCTCAGTCAGCAAAGAAAAAAAAAAAATACAAACCTGCCAATAGGGACACAGAAATCATACTTCCGGAAGTCCAAGGTCCTACCTTACATGTGTGATGCCTTACCTGCTCTTCTACTTGAGGATCCAGTTGCCTGCACATCTTTTTGTCCTTTGATTCATTCATTTCGGGATTCCTGCACCATGAAACAGTGTCCCACTTCCCTAGATCACCTTCAACTTTCATATTTCACGCTCTAGAAATTAACCGCCTCAATTCCCTACCCTGAGTGCCCTGCATCTGAATGTATGTCATCCCTTTCCTCCTATATCCTCAGTCAAGGAAAATGCTGGCTGTCTCCTGTCAACAAACTCCCTCTCTGTGCTTTTAAATGGAGCCTTAATATTTTCTGGATTCTCTTGTCTTAATGAGGAGGTGAGGTCACAGATATCCTCTACTTTCTTCAGCTCCCATTTTTACACCACACTCTTAGTCCCCAGTACCAATTCCCACCCCACATTCAGAATTCACGTTCTGAAAAGTCTGTGCCCAAACTAATATTAACTCTTCCTTTTCACTTTATTCCATCAGATTTGGTCATTGAATATCCATATTGATAACTCCTTAGCATCCCCATTTCTCAATAAACATTAGGATTAATCCAGATTGATATATCTCCAGGATGAGTTCAATGGAGGGTTGGAGAAGGATGCAGTCTGGAGGCTCGATTTGTCACCTCCTAGAGTATATGTCCAGCTCATAACAAACCTTTTCTCCGAGAACTACCCTGTTCATACAGGATGGCCACTCCAATTCAGCCATATGTGAAGGGCCCAGAAATAGCCACCTGGTAAAAACTGAGCCACGGATTCTCCTAGGAACTTGGGATGGGGTTCAAAGAGAGCCAGATCATTTCCGGAACTGAGGACATATAAGCTTATGGGCTATCATGAAGTTTTTGAACAGTAAAGCAAAGATTGATCTGCAGAGAAAGAAGAATGAAACAGAGACAAGGGGACCACAGAGTCCCAGAGAGTCAGACTGAGAAAATGCCCTTGTTTCATCTGTTCTTTCTCATTTCTAGGTCCTCTCACTTCCTTCTGGAAAAGGAACTTTAGCGTTTCCTGGAGTGTGTGGATCTGCTGGTGGTTAATTCTTTAAGCTTTTGTAGGTCTGAAAAAAAATCTCTTTTCTCTTGTTTTTAAAAGCTATTTCTGCTGGGTACAGAACTCTGGGCTGACAGTTGTAGTTATTTTAATTTTGGTAGCTTAAAGATATTGTTTTACTATATTCTCATTTTATATTGTTTATACTGTTTTCCATGAAAAACCTGTCATCCTTATCACCATACCTCTCTATTTAACATATCCTTTTCTCTGGCTGCATTTTTTTAAAGATTTTATTTATTTATTCATGAGAGACAGAGACACAGAGAGAGAGAGAGAGAGGCAGAGACACAGGCAGAGGGAGAAGCAGGCTCCATGCAGGGAGCCCGATGTGGGACTTGATCCCGGGTCTCCAGGATCACACCCTGGGCTGAAGGCAGCACCAAACCACTGAGCCACCCAGGCTGCCCTCTGGCTGCTTTTAAGATTTTCTCTTTCTTACTGGTTTTGAGCTATTTGATTACCATATGCTTTCTTCATGTTTCTATGGTTTGGTTTCATGGAGCTTATTGGACCTAGAGATTTTTAGCTCCCATCATATTTGGAAAATTGGGGGCATTTATTCAAATGTTTTCTTTCTGTTCCTTGAGTTCTTCAACCATACAAATCTTAGACTGCTTGGAGTTGTCCTACAGCTCACTGAGGAACTCTATTCTGTAAAATAGTTCTGTTTACTTCTGTTGGCTTCTCTTTACTTCAATTTCTACCACCACGCCATCGAATTCACTGAAAAAGTCTTCTGCAATGTCTAATCTGCTGTAAGTGCATCCAGTATATTTCTCATCTCATGCCTTGTAGTTTTCATCAAGATGCTTAATTTCAGTCTTTTTTATATTTCCCTTTTCTCTAGCTTTTTAAACATATTGAATATAATTCAAGGCAGTAAACAGGGACTATGGTAGGACTTACCTTATTTGCTTCCAAACTCTAGAGATAATGGTCCTCCAATGCCTGAGTCCATCATCTTGAAACCCTAGCTGGGTATATCTTGGGGGACAGGAGTATGGTGAATCCAGTCCTTGTTACTCTGTCTTGATCAGAAGCAGAAATCCCTCTCCCATTTCCTAAGGCTTAATGTTTGACTTTTCCTTGGATGTCAGCATATTAGCTAATATCTTTCCAGAAAATTCTTTTTGCCTATGTGACAGTATCTGATACATTGAACAAGTAGAATTCATGGGGTTTCATAGAAATGACAACAATGACAACAAAACTAAAACTATAGTTTCACCTCCTGTATCTTTAAATCTCTTCACTGCGGGGTAACGATTCTCCTCATCTTGGGGGAAAAAAATAAACTCAAGGCAGTCCATGTGGAAGTATCCAATATGAGTACCCTCCCATGAACAACACATCACTTCCTTAAAAAGGGACAAAGAGAGCTAATGGCAGAGGACATCTTACAGCTCTGAAAGAGGGGAGAGACTGGCAGGGGAAATTGGGAAGTAAAAACTGAAAATAAATAGACCATATAAATAAGTAGTTACAAAGAATTTAGGTAATATCATAGGCTATACAGATCCACAAAATACTTTTTAAGATTTTATTTATTTATTCATGACAGACACACAGGGAGAGGCTGAGACATAGGCAGAGAGAGAAGTAGGCTCCTTGCAGGGAGCCCCATGTGGGACTCGATCACGACTCGATCACGACTCGATCACCCGGGATCACGACCAAGGCAGGTGCTCAACCACTGAGCCACCCAGGCGTCCCCACAATATGTTTTTAATTCGTAATCATTCAGAGGAGCTATGGAAAACCACCATATTCGCCCATTAAAAGATCCTTGATCGTGCAAAGGCAGAATTCTAAACCAAATAAATCTCTGATCTGCCCTAATATGAGTGGGCCTCCTTCCCTTAACACAACCATTAGGACCAAAGAATAAGTTGATATGGAGCCAAAGAATGCCAAGAAATAGACACAAAATCAATTCAGATTCAACTAAAGGTGAGTGCTAACTAAAAAAACTTGGAAGTGCAACTCTACCTAAGAAACTGATACTGAACAGATGTAGGAAAAGATTAAAAAGAGGAAATGCCAAATATATTGTATAACAGGAGCCAATTATGAGAAAAGAGTGAGGATATAATTTGGACCATAACAATGGATGGGGGCTGGTGAACCATCCACGGATAAGCTAGGTTTCCTAAGATAAGGCAGCCAAGTGCTGCCTACACATCCATGGCTCCTCAAACACCACACTCCATTTTAAGCACTTTATTTGCTGAGGAACAAATGAAAATTGGAAAGAATCCAAGGAAAACTAAAAGTGATCACAGAAGAGCAGATTTTTTTAGGACAATCTAAATTAATTAAAGATGGAAAATCTGGTTAAAAGACAGGAAAAGCAAAGAAGGATGCATGGATGAAATTTAGTCATAAAAACAGGGCACAAATCCTAACAGGAAGAGAGCAGGATGAGAACAGGAGGACAAAAGAATCAAACCTGGAAAAATCTATAATTAAAGACTTTTGGGGTTTGGGGCAAACAAATAACTGATGTGAATTACAGGGAACACAACCCAGCTTTATGAAGGAGAAAGGACTTGCCGGCCAGCTCTTTCTCTAAACTTCATGAGTCAGAAATTGAGCTGAATACTGAATAAAATGCCAGCAACACAAAGACTTTCTTGTCTCGAACACAAGTTACAGTCCCCAAAACAGGGCAGTTTCATAAGCAATCAACACATGCAGCAGCACAGGACCCCGTGCTCGGTCTAATGCTCTCCTATCTCCATCTTGGAATTAATCATTTACAAAGGGCCTGCAATTTCATTTTACACTGGACCCCATAAATTAGATAGCTGATCCTGCAATAAACCCAAGACTGTAAAGAATTTTACCACTATTCACAAAATGTCTCCCCCACCACCACCACCTAAGATAACAGATCAATCTAGAGAGAGAGTAAAGCAAGAGCAAGGACCATCCATCCACCTCCTTTATCTGCGAGACTCACCCCCTCTTTCTGTCACACCTGCCGACTGACTTTCCCCAGTCTTCCTTCCCCAGGACGATGATAAGCACAAGGTTAATGAGAATATGCCTTGACAGCATGAGCTGCATCATAAGAGCCCACAGAACAATGGGTTCCCCCACAAGGGTCACCACATGTTAATAAAGTCTTTCTCTGGTCAAGCAACCCCTCTAATCTTTCCAGATTAAATCCACAGTCTCTTTGCAGAATCCACAATCTGTCTTTGGTGAGTAAAAGCTACCTTAGCAAAAAGTAGAGCAGACCTACAAGGCCCAAGAGAATTCGAGATTTCTTATCCCAAAATAGTATTAATAAGCAAGCAGTTGTAGGCAATACACACGTATGTAATACATTCTAACAGCTACAGCCCTTTTAAAAAAAAAATTTTTTTTTTACAGCCTTTTATTCATACATGCAAAAAGTCCCCCTCTGGCCAAGGGCTGACAGGTGCTGAAGATTCAAGGATGAACAGAGCGTAGTTTCTACCTTCGTGGCAGTTATGGTCCAGTCATATTAAACGTGTTCTGTTTATCCAAGCCCAGATATTAAACAGGCAATTCGTTCCATAGCTGAAGCACAGTAGAAAGATCTGGATTGAAAAAACAGATACGGAAGTCATCTATATATAAGTGGCATTTAAAGCCATAAGATAAACTAATCCAGGAATAGTATGTGGAGACAGAACAGTGGGCAAAGCCCCAGGGAATGACAACAATGAGGAGGGAGGAAGAGCAAGAGGGGCCCCGGCAGGAAATAGAATGGAAAGCCCAGGAGTACAGAAGGAAACCCCGGAGGGTGCTCACCCAGAGGTCAAGAGAGTGAAGAGGTGCATGGAAGGAAGGATCAGCAATGTCAAATCCAACAAAAAAGTCCACTAAGAAAAACTTTGGGAAATGAGCATTGGGTCTAGCAATGAGGTCACACGTTTTATGACCTCAACAAGGACAGTTTCCAAAGACAGGCAGGGCTGAATGCCCGTTTGCAGCAGACAGCGAGGACTAGACAAGGGGATCCAATCCTAAGAGACAACGGGGGTAGTCCACCGTCTTGGGAACACACATAGGAAGGACAGCAAGAAAAGACAGAGGCTAGAGGAGATAGCAGGAGAAGGATTTCGGAGGCTCGGGGAGACTTCCCCGGGTATCCACCACAAGAGAGGGCGCTGTGCAAAAGGACAGAGTGACTGGAGAGCATGGCCCCAAGTTAGGAAAAGAGACTGAGATCCAGGATAGAAGGCGGCGCCCTTGACCTGGGTCTTGGGGAAAAGCCACAGTTGGGGTTGCAGTTGTAGGCAGGTCTGTAGAGCAAGAAGACGGACCCTGAGAGAAACCCTCCTGATGGTCCCAGTATTGTCTCCGAAGGTAGGGTGACTGACAATCCCAGTTTGCTGGGGACAGAAGGCTCCTGCAGGACAGCTGGTCCACTCACTGTCTGCTCAGGGACATGCCTTCCCTCCCTGAACCCGGAGCTCTTATTCTCTGGGCCCAACATTGGGGTTATGCCTTCTTTCTTGTTCTGCCCTTGTGTGGTGATCTCATCTCCCCACTTAAGGAGAAGCTCCATGAGGGTGGCACGTCTAGGTGGTGGAAAGACACTTGAGAAGCTTGATAAATTCCTCTGCTTCATGGGGAGATACTTCCCGACAGACCTGAAACAAGGTCACCTCGTGTAGACCTTCCTAAAAGCGAGATCAAAGATGCCCCTTCTGCAGACCGTCCTATAATCCAAGAAAACTATGAGCCTCTCACCAGAGCCAGCAGAAAACTGCTCCTTGGCATCAAACCCCACTCTCACCATTTTGCTCTGAACAAGAAAAATAACAGCCGCTCCCTGTAATTAAGTGCTCACCAAGTCCCAGGGGCATCATTTTGTTCAACTATTACAGCAACCTTATTAGGTAGAATCATCCCCATTTTACAGGTAAGATGATCAACACTAGGACAAGTCAAGTAGCCCAGCCAAGGTCACGTAGCTGGTGAGCCACAGAACCAGATTCGGAGGGAGGCCCTTCAACACCAGAGCACACAGTCCTCGCCCCTATGGGGGTGGCCCCCTAGCCTAGTGGCCTTTCTCCAGACATAAGCCCTCAGCTGTCCCAAGTCTGGAACAACCATTCACTCTCCCATGGAGATCACACACTCTGTTCTCACTCTTGCCTCCTTTCTTCCTTTCAAAGTGACCTCCTTCCTCTGAAATAACCCAACTGCCACCAGGTGTCCCTCCTCTCCTATTGGTGAGCCCCACTTTGTCCTAATTGCCATCAGAGGCAACGCAGGCAAACTGGAAAGACTTCCTGGCTTCATTCAATCACACAAATTCACGTTATTGAGCAGCGTACTCTATACCCTGAGGAAGCCCGGATGAGAGAGCCAAGCGAAGGGTCCACCACAGGCACACAATGACAAGGCAAAATCAGGGTCAAATCAAGTCCTAGGCACAAAGGAGGAATAGGTTGCATCAAATTGATGGAGGTGATGATTATGGAAGATTCCTCTGTGACTTCTACAAGTACTATGGAAAGAACCTGGGTTTTCTGTCATCCGGACTGAATGAAGGTTTAAAAATAGGTCCTAGGTTGTACCTCAAAGGCTACCTGATGTGTTTTCCCTCCTGGTTGGTTTTGGTTTTGTCCTGAGTCTTCAAGAAACGGTTTCTGAGCCCTTAAGTGTAATTCCAAAGCCGACCCCAACTCATCAATATTAAAGAAGCTTGGGCGAGGAAGGATGTGGAAGAGAATTAGAATTCGTTGGTGGCAGTATTTAAAATGACTCTAGGGCCTGGGAAATCAGGCCCTTTGGGCACGTGAGAAGCCACAATTAAATTATTAACTGGTTTTTCAATTGTTTGGCTTACTTGCTTTGTTCACCAGACAATAAATGCTCTGTGGCAGCAGCACTCCACTTTCAGGAAGAATATTCCTGATGGAACAAGCCTGTTACAATCTGTGTCTTTGAGGATTCATGCATGAATAATGCATCAGGTTTCGAAATTTAAAAAGGGACACGAGAGTCAGAGGAAGCCAAAAACAAGGAAAAGTTAGGATCATGATTTCCTTTTTCCCACAGCCCATGGCTTCCTCATCCCTGTGGGGAGGCACAGAGTAGCCACGTCTTCCTCTATCTGGGAAGATGGCAAATGCCACAGCCTTGCCCACGGGCTCTCTGCTCCTCTGCCCTCATTCCCCTCACGTCCTCCTCCCCACGCTCCTCACCTGAAAGCAAAGGTCTACAGAAAAATCTTTAGTATTTTATTGGCAAGACCAACTCTGAAGGAAAAAAATAAGACCTGAAACAAAGGTAACAGCTTCCTCGAATTTCCTTCTGACCAATCATGTGACTTCCTACAGGCCCCGTTTGATTTCTTCTAGATGGTGAAGGAAATTCAGGGGCAACTCAAGCTTTATCCAGATGAACTCTTGCAAAGACAGAAAATTCAACTACATGTTAAGACCAGTTTTCAACCGGGTTTTGTTTTTTTGTCCCACCACCTCCATAGAGTTGTTTCTAGGTCACTTATAACTGTTGGATCAAAGAGGTGGGGCACCTGACCATTCGCCAACATTATTTTTAATCCCTAGGGAACATCAATATTCCATCAAAGGACCTATAAAATGTCTTCAGCTGACTATATGAAAGACAGGACGTTCTCATTCTCATTCGAAATGAAGACAAGGTGGATTCTGACATAACCTGCAGGGATGGGGCAAAGGTGGGTCCTTCTCACCTGCAGCCAGGCCACTCCCTGGGCAGCACCGCCTATCTCAAGCAAAAACCTAAAATCTGAGTCATTTAGATCTGTGTCTTTAGATCAACGTCAAAGGCACCACTTTCCAACGTATGTGAAAAGACAAGCTGTTGGACGGTCTACCTGCCTGTTCAGGTTTGTGTGTCTCACATTTCCAGTAAACCCGCAGGTCAACTCTACACAGGTGGTGGGACCAAAAATAAAAAAATAAAAAAAAAATACAATCAAAGCCAAAATAATCAACAGTCAACTGAAACCAGTGACAGTCATGGACCGTGAAGGGAGGCAAATGATGAATTCGGTCCTCAGCACCGAGGAGCAAAAACAAGCAGTGGAAATGAGAAGTGACTCTGTTTACACAGTGTGACCTGGCAGCGGCCCACCCAAGGTGAGGACCTGAATCATTACAGCAACCTTTTAAAAACATGAGCCCCCAACCCCTGCCCCCTGCCTGCCAGATCAGAATCTCTGAGAGTAGGATCTGGAATCAGGGTTTTTCTTCAGCCTCCCAGGCGACCCCCCCGCGGGCACGCTGGGACCTGCCATCTGTCTGTGGTTATAGATCATACTGGGTTCTTTTTTTTTTTTTTCTTCATACTGGGTTCTTAGGTCTTACTTGTACAAACATTCTTCCCCCCTCCACCCCCGTTTCCAGTGATTACAATTCACTTGTTCCATAGAAGCAAACTGAAAACAAGAAAACATTTTTTAAAACATTTTTTAAATTTACTTTTCAGCCTCAAGTAATCATCTGACCCATTTTTTAAAGAAATCTAACACGTTCTCTTCTTGTGATTAAAAAAAATTATATAAAGAAACCAGCACAGAGCCAGGCATTTAGCAGCACATTAGATGCTTCTGTGTGTTTTCTCTGGCTAGTTATAATTTAAAAACAAGAAATATGGGGATGTTAACCAAATCTTTTGGTTCAAGGAATAACATTTCTCTTAAAAAACCTTAAGTATCAGAGCCTCTCGGAGTAAGACCATAAGACAGCCTATTATCATCAGCTGCTGGAAGTATAACCATTATAAGCACTTGACGTGGATGTAGTTCATCAGTTGTTCTCATAAAACCTACATGATGATCAAAATGCCCCCCATCCCCAACCAAAGGTAATGCATGTCCCATGTGACTTCCCCAGGTTGGAAAATCATCTGTCACTAACCTACCATAGCACCTAGATCAGAAGCCCAGGGGGAGAAGGAGAAGGGACCACCCCACAGCCTCCTCTCGGGTCCCTGCAGCGTGGGCTCCGGGAAGCCCGACCCGGTCCCCACCGCTGGATACTGCACCCTGCTCGCTTCCCACTTGCTTTTTCAACCTGTCTTTAAAACCCCCTGGGGGACACCTGGGTGGCTCAGCGGTTTAGCACCACCTTCAGCCCAGGGCCTGATCCTGGAGACCCGAGATGGAGTCCCATGTCGGGCTCCCTGCAGGGAGCCTGCTTCTCCCTCTGTCTGTGTCTCTGCCTCTCTCTCTCTGTGTCTCTCATGAATAAGTAAATAAGTAAATAAAATCTTTTAAAAATAAAAAATAAAAACCCTTGGGTGGCTCAGTGGCTGAGTCTGCCTTCAGCTCAGGGCCTGGTCCTGGGACCCAGGATGGAGTTCCTCCCTGCAGGGAGCCTGCTTCTCCCTCGGTCTCTCTCCCCCTCTCTCATGAATAAATAAATAAAATCTTAAATTAAAAAAATAAAAATAACCCTTTTCGCCTTCGTAAAGAGTAGGATTACATTTCAGTAATGTTTTCCCCATAAAAAAGTTTACTGAGAAGCATTTGTCTTCACCAAATAAGAATAAAGGGGCACAGAGGTTCCAATAAGAATGTTTTCATTTTTTCCTCTTAAAAAAAAATACACTTCCTGCCCCCCGCGGAGCGATAGCTCTTGGCCCTTCCTGCGTTTTGCAGCTGCTTGTGGGCAAACTCCTTTACAAAGGGGCTAGATTACCAGCTTCCCTCCTCCCGGGCTGACCCCAGTGGGGTCATTATGCTAAGCTGGGATAAAGTCATTTTATACACCCTGACTCAGAGAAATCTCGTTTCCGCTGAAATTATCTTTCAAAGCAATAAAAATGGGTTAGAACACAATGGTTTGAGCCGCATTTCCTAAGACCCTTGGGTGACTCCCCAGGACATGCACAGCAGGACGCTGCCCTTTGCCACGGGCTGTCCTTAGTAAGGCAAACAATGGCTTTGTGTTATTTTTACCCCTGCAGGGTTGCTTTGTTCTTACCCAGAAGCTGGGCTTTGGAGATTGGCGTCCACGTCCACCCGCAGGGCCTCGGGCAGATGGCCCAGGTCCTTTCTGGAGGAGTAAGCCAGGTGTCAACAAGTGTGATGGCAAGGGCTCGGCCATGCTCACCTGCAGGTGGTTGCCAGAGCAGCACAATCGGAGGGGCTCAGGGAAGGGGGACTAGAAATTACCTGGCCTGGGAGCGGTGGGGCAGAAGGTGTGTGGAATCCTCCCAACACAGTGGAGCCCATTGCCAGGGGGGAAAAAAAAAACAACTCTCAGCCTCTTGTGAACACACAACAGGGTCCAAAGAATGATGCAAAACATTCTTTTCCTATCAGGACATGTCTCAGGTCGGCTGTCTCTTCTCTTTCTTTTTCTCCTCCTTTGCTAGCTCCGCCTCCCCCTAGAACCTTGTGGTCAAGCCCTTAGCGCAGGACAGACACACAGATTCCTGGCTCCATCTCAGAGTAGGCAAGTGGGGATCCTGATGGTCTTCAGACTAGACTATTTGGGGAACAATAAAACCCTCCTGCATTTATTGATCACCTCCTACAGCATAGTAAATTTTTTGCTAAAAAAAGGCTCTCACCCTATCGTCCGTGGCCAGATGAGCTCAGGATGCTGTGATCTTGAACTCTGCAGCCGAAAAGATATTTTGGCTTTAAGTCCCAAAGATTTATTTTTTATTTTTATTTTTTTTAAGTCCCAAAGATTTAATGCAGAGGTTTAAATGTAGTGGGTTATTTCCACCATCCCACACTTACTGCGTTTAACAATAATAATTACTAGAACAACTAGTACTTACTTTGTTTCTGATTTCAGTGGTTTATCATCTCTTTTAGGCCTCCCAGCAATACTAAGAAATAGATTTTATAATTATGCGGTTGTGCTGATAAACAACCGGAAGTTAATTTTCCAAAACTCACAGTAAATAGTGGCAGCAGGATCTGAACCAGGAGGTTTGAGTTCCCCAGCCCGCGTCTCAATGGCCCTATTTGACAGCTGTGTAGGCAAAGGGTACAAAGTTCCAGTAACACAAGACGAATCCTCTCTCAAGACCTTATGTCCAGCACGGTGACGACAGTTAACAATACTGTCCTGTATGCCTGAAATGTGTTGAGGATAGATCTTAAATATTCTCACCCCGCACCCCCCAAACACAAACAGTAACCATAGAGGTGATACATATGTTAATTAGCTTCATTGTGGTGCTCATTCAACAATGTATACATACATCAAAACACCAAGTTCTATACCCTACATATATACAATTTTTATATGTTGATAGCTCAAGAAAGCTGTTTAAAATGAAAGCAAAGGGGCACCTGTGTGGCTTAGTTGGTTGGGCGTCCACCTCTTGATTTCAGCTCAGGTCGAGATCTCAGGGCCCTGGGATTGAGCCCTGTGTCCGCCTCCCTGCTCAGTGGAGAGTCTGCTTGGGACTCTCTCTCTCTCTCTCTCTCTCTGTCTCCCTCCCTCCAGATAAAATTATTTTGCCACAACCCATCAACAGTTTCAATAAGAATTTTCCAGTAAACACAAATTTTAGATTATTAAAATACTCTATATGATATCTATCAATTTTAACTAAGTGAGTATAAAGGACAAATGCTTTTGAGGGCAAAAATGGGTAAGTAAAATGTCTTGTGATGTATTTCATCAACTAGTGTCATAAAACATAACTGCTCGTGTATGTGTTTAATAGTTAATGGCAGGTGTTTGATCAACCCCAAATGACTGAATCACAATGCATTCTTCAGTCAACTTGCACGATATATTTGTATTAAGTAAAAGGTTTTCTAAGACTCATAGCTTTATAAGCTCATTTATGTCACACTCTGTCTTATAAACTGTGTATCTTACCTTTGGGGCTAAAACAGGGCGGGTTGCAAATATTCCAAATATACAATTTTCTACTGTAGTTCAGTAAAGACCACAAACCTATCAGATTTCTTCCAAAGGAATCCTCAGAACACTGAAGGATTGTTTTCATGAGAAAGGACGCCAACAAAGTTTATGTAATTTATATATAACCAAACCATTTCCTTGGTTCCCCAAATGAATGTAAACTCTTCTAAGAAAAGTAGATGGTGAACCCTCTTGCACTGTTGGTGGGAAGGTGAACTGGTGCAGCCACTCTGGAAAACTGTGTGGAGGTTCCTCAAAGAGTTCAAAATAGACCTGCCCTACGACCCAGCAATTGCACTGCTGGGGATTTACCCCAAAGATACAGATGCAATGAAACGCCGGGACACCTGCACCCCGATGTTTCTAGCAGCAATGGCCACAATAGCCAAACTGCAGAAGGAGCCTCGGTGTCCATCGAAAGATGATGGATAAAGAAGATGTGGCTTATGTATACATGGAATATTCCTCAGCCATTAGAAATGACAAATACCCACCATTTGCTTCAACGTGGATGGAACTGGAGGGTATTATGCTGAGTGAAATAAGTCAATCGCAGAACGACAAACATTATATGGTCTCATTCATTTGGGGAATATAAATAATAGTGAAAGGGAATAGAGGGGAAGGGAGAAGAAATGGGTAGGAAATACCATAAAGGGAGACAGAACATGGAAGACTGCTAACTCTGGGAAACGAACTAGGGGTGATGGAAGGGGAGGAGGGCGGGGGGTGGGGGTGACTGGTTGATGGGCACTGAGGGGAGCACTTGACGGGATGAGCACTGGGTGTTATTCTGTATGTTGGCAAATTGAACACCAATAAAAAAATTTATTATTAAAAAAAGAAAAGAAAAGTAGATGGTTTGCACAAAGGAAGAGCTCAATAAACATTGGTTGAATAAATTAGGCTCTCGCTTTTCACCAGCCCCCATCCCCTCCCCCCATACACATAGAAATACTACTAGCAAATACCAGAAGGCCACTAGCTCTGATGTCCAGCCATCCCCTGCCCCTGGGGAAATAAGAGTCAAAGTTTAATCACCTGAGCAGAACATCTTTTATTGCAAAGAATTATCACCTGGTTCTCTTGACTACAAATCATTCGCTGACTTCATTAGGCGCCCCCAGGAAGTCATAAAGCTGCACGGGGTGCCACGGACCTCCCCGGCCCAGTGAACTTACTCTGCTGACAAAGCTCCTCTTGTAAGAGAAGTTGTAGGTACAGAGGCGAATTCTCTTGCTCGCTGCTGGTTCCCCGCCACGCCAGCCACCCCTAACCCCAACGGGGCGGGAGGACCCTTCCAGAAAACGAGCCCTTTTCTAAAGGCTGCTGTCCCCAGCCCCTTTGCCTAGGAGCTGCTCCCCTCCCTAGAGCAGAAAGTTGGCCCCAGGGCGGGGGTCACTGACCAGATGTTTTGGGGGTCCTGCAGAAATGCACGTGCCCAGGTCAGAACCGCACGCACACCCAGAAAGAGTGCGAAGCTCAGGTGTTAGCAGCGGCTCTTAGATGCTCAGTTCTTTAGTTTTGCTCAGCGTCCAGTTGATTGAGTAGCTTTACAATCATGCTGTTGATTTTCTTAAGCTCGTCTATGTCCTTTCCCTCGGCTGTTAGTCTTCTTGACACATCATCCATCTTGTTTCCAGTCTGAACTTCAAAATAGAAAACAGACTGTGTTACACTGGTTTCCAGACTGTTCCATCGGGACTCGTTAGTGCCTTGTGTTGGTGCTCAGCTGAATGCTGAAAGGCCCTCTTGGCAAGTCCCCTGCTCCGATAATCCCACGCAGCCCAGAAGCCCGGGAGAGAAACTGCTGAAGACTACAGTTCTCTACCAAATGGATTATTTTTCCAATTTATTGGAGCCAGCTTAGACTACCTTTGGAAGCTCTGCACACACTTTGGCTGAGAAACATCACTGTGAGCAACCAGAGGAAACCTCCAGCGTGCCTCATTATGAGCATGTCAGAGAAGGGGCTGTTACATTGTCTTTTTTAGAGACTTCATCTCAAAAGGATTTTGGCTCCTCATCGGGAAATGAGGTTTTCTGGGTTTCAGCCTATTTTGACATAGGCTCTGCTGGCTATGAATTACCAGCCCATAAATGAATATGTAATAACTCCCCTCGGACCATCCTAAAAGAGCAGAGACAATATTTTCAAAATAAACAGAACTCCTGGCAACACAGTCAGCTATGGAACAGAACACCCTGAGGTCTGCTTATCAGAGTTAAAATTTCCAGAAAACGCAGCACAAAATCCACACTTAATATTTGAGCTTCTTGATTTCCATTTTAGGCAAGTTTCTTCCAAGGTATCTTTCAGGAGCTAATGATACTGGTAACGTGCCATGAAGCTTAGTGGATAAACTAATGTGGGAAGGTAAACCAAACATCAGAGCTTCCCCTGCCAGGCTCAGGACAAACTATTGCTCAGAAGCTGGTTCTTCCTCACGTCTGAAAACTTATGCTGGATAAAGGATGGCCCAAGACATGAAGGAAGGATCTTAATTGAGACTTGCTGCAGAGCAAGGCAGAAATACCACTTGCCTCTGGGAAAAAATGTGAAACTGAAGTAAATTCCTAACACATGATATCCTTTCCCCTCTTGGGAACCTTCTAGAACATTAGTCAGAGAAGGAAGCAGCAGCCATGTTGGCTTAAGTGGATTCCACTTAAATTTTAATTTAATTCCAAATTAAAATCCCCCCCCAAAAAAAGTTGCATGTGCAAAAATTTCAGAGAAAAATTATATACTGACTTGTCTCTTGGAAACTCAGAAGTAAAAAAAAATTACAATATTAAAAAAAAAAAAAAAAAAAAACTTTGAGCATTATCTGACTCAGCAATTCTCAAATGCATTTGACCAGAGAATCCTTTTTCTCTTCAGGCAACACTTGGTAACATCCCATGCCCCTAAGTAGTCTCTAGAATACACGACTTGGCCACTAGAAACCGTGACCTGAGGCATCCATAGTCATCCACCCTTGCTGTCAATTATTTCTTTATAGGACAGAGATTATGACAAAAACATAAGGCCCCATGCTCTAATAAGAAAGTAATCAGTATAAAATAAGTTGTCTCTCTCTCTCTCATGTAAAAAGACCAGAGTTATAAAGAATACAGGTTCTTTCACTTCAGTGAAAAGGCTACAAATCTGCACTAAATACCACTGAGAGCAAAAAGATTTCCATGTTAAAGATGAGCACAGGCCAAGGTCACTTCCAGATGCCGGGGCCAACTCTGGTCTTAGGTTAAGTTTTGTCTGAAAACCACACGAGATCCTTCATTTATTGCTTTATTGCGTTTATTGCCCGTTATTCACCGAGGCCAGGGGAGCTCTGGATCCGGACAGATGAGGGCTTGGATCTCAGGGCTGCTCTGATTTGCACGGTAAACACGGAGAGGTAGGCTCTCTGGGCCTTAGTCTTGCTTCGGTGAAATAGAAACATTAAATACTATCTTAAGAGGTAAAGATTTTTGTTTTTTTTTAAGATTTTATTTATTTATTCATAGAGATGCAGAGAGAGAGAGAGAGAGAGAGGCAGAGACAGAGGCAGAGGGAGAAGCAGGCTCCATGCAGGGAGCCCGACGTGGGACTCGATCCAGGGTCTCCAGGATCACACCCCCGGCTGCAGGCGGCGCTAAACCCCTAAGCCACCGGGGCGGCCCAAGAGGTAAAGATTTAAGATAATGTACTTATGTGTCTGGCACAGAGCAACCGCCCCATAAAGACATTCTTCTCTATTCATGTCTTCCTATTTCTTAATATAACTTTACCCTCAATATAAAACACCAGCAGCAAATATAAAATAAATCCTATTTATAATGACGGTGCTAAGGTGCATGCTCTGTGAGGTCAGGCAGGAGTGTCTTTGGGGACTTAGTAGCTGTGGACCTCGGGCACCGTCATGAATCGAAGCCTCAGCATCTGTAAAACCAGAATAATAGTAGATCCTACACCACAGAGTCGAGAGTGTGAGCAGACATCACGTGCTTAGCACAGTGTGTGCAACAGTGCGCACCCCAAATCTAGCATTTGTCATCATCCTTATCCTACCTATGATCCCGCAGAAGAGAGTTCTTTGGGGGGCTCTCCTGTCGGGGGGCATTCCCAACGTTTCCCAGTAGTGGAACTCAGTAAACAGAATGGTATGTGGAGCAGTAATTTTTGTTGGTATAACATTTCAGAAGAGCACTGCCCATGGGACCTTTCTGGCCCCGAAGGTTCAGGAACAAGCCACATGCAGCTGACGGATGCAAGGGCGCCCTTAGAGGGAGGAGGGTTGCCACTGCGGCTTCTAAGCGCCAGAGGGCGGGGCGGGGCCCGGGAGCCCCAACAGCGGGAGGTCCTTGTCCCCAGCTGCGGAAAGACCTTCCAGCTGGAAGGAGGGCCTTGGGGAAGAAAAGGGGTCTGAAGCTCTGAACAGTCGCACCTGGGGCGCCCGGGGGCTCAGTGGGTTAAGCGATTGCCCTCAGCTCAAGTCGTGATCCTGGGGTCCTGGGATCGAGCCCCGCGCAAACCTCTGCGCCCTGCGGAGCCGACTTCTCCCTCTCCCTCTGCCCCTACAGCCCCCTCCGCTCATGCTCTGTCCCTTTTTTTTTTTTTAAAGGTCACGCCCTCAGCCCGCCTGTCTCCCCCATCACCCCCATCACCACCACTACCGCAGGATTAATCCTGAGTGAATCTAGATTAAAGGCGTTCCCCAGACCAGGCTCCGCTCCCCGCTTAGGAGTTTCGGGGGCTGCCGGGCCTGGGGGAAGGAGGGGGAGACGACCCCCTCCCCGCGGGCTCCTTCCACGGGGCGCCCCAGGGATGCGAACCCCGGGGGTGGGGGGGGCTCGCGGGCGCTGCGGGCTGCAGGGGCGGAGGCAACGAGCAGGGGGCGCGAGGGGTCTGCGGCCGAGGGGCGGTGTGCGCCAGCCCGGGTCACGGGGCGGGGCCGCGCGGCAGAGCAGCCAGTGCCCACCGGGAGGCCAGTGGCCCCACCGCCCCCTCGCGCTGCACCCGGGACCCTGCAGCTGATTCCCGGGACGGGAGAAAACCTGCCCCGGGCTCGTGGGCCGCACGTGCGGGGCGGAGGGTGGGATCACCGTGCCCGTGGGCCCCCGTGGTGGGCGTGTGTCCCGGTGCCCGTGCCCGTGGGGCCCCCCGTGGTGGGTGTGTGTCCCGGTGACCGTCACCGTGGGCCCCCGTGGTGGGCGTGTGTCCCGGTGCCCGTGCCCGTGGGGCCCCCCGTGGTGGGCGTGTGTCCCGGTGCCCGTCGGCCCCGTGGTGGGCGTGTGTCCCGGTGACCGTGCCCGTGGGCCCCGTGGTGGGCGTGTGTCCCGGTGCCCGTGCCCGTGGGCCCCGTGGTGGGCGTGTGTCCCGGTGACCGTCGGCCCCGTGGTGGGCGTGTGTCCCGGTGACCGTCGGCCCCGTGGTGGGCGTGTGTCCCGGTGCCCGTGCCCGTGGGGCCCCCCGTGGTGGGCGTGTGTCCCGGTGACCGTCACCGCGCCCGTGGGCCCCGTGGTGGGCGTGTGTCCCGGTGACCGTCGGCCCCGTGGTGGGCGTGTGTCCCGGTGCCCGTGCCCGTGGGGCCCCCCGTGGTGGGCGTGTGTCCCGGTGCCCGTGGGCCCCGTGGTAGGCGTGTGTCCCGGTGCCCGTCGGCCCCGTGGTGGGCGTGTGTCCCGGTGACCGTCGGCCCCGTGGTGGGCGTGTGTCCCGGTGCCCGTGCCCGTGGGGCCCCCCGTGGTGGGCGTGTGTCCCGGTGACCGTCACCGCGCCCGTGGGCCCCGTGGTGGGCGTGTGTCCCGGTGACCGTCGGCCCCGTGGTGGGCGTGTGTCCCGGTGCCCGTGCCCGTGGGGCCCCCCGTGGTGGGCGTGTGTCCCGGTGCCCGTGGGCCCCGTGGTAGGCGTGTGTCCCGGTGCCCGTCGGCCCCGTGGTGGGCGTGTGTCCCGGTGCCCGTGCGCCCCCCCCCCAGCGGGGAGCCCCGCGGTCACCGCCCGCCGCAGGACACAGCCAAAGCCCCGGCAGGCCGCGTGTAGGTGATGAGAACAGGGGCGCGGCCTTACCTGTTAGAAAAATCACGAAGGAGACCAGCGCCAGGCTGACAATCAGCACAGTTATCAGCCCCATAAAGAACAGGCCCCGGCCGCCGTGTCCCGGGTCGCGGGTGTCCGGGAGCTCCTCCTGGGGGGCTGACAGGGAGCAGAGGGACAGTGACGAGAGCCGGAGCGCAGCCGCGGGGCCGGGCCGCGACCTGCTTCAGGACAGGCCGGGCCCAGGTTGGGGTCGCCTCCTCCCGTCGGGGTTCAAAGCGCAGGCGGCTTCGCAGCCTCCTCGCGGTGGTTCAAGGTGCTGGTAACCCTGAAGAGGGGAGCGCGGGCTTGGGGGGGGTCCCTAGGTGCCATCAGGGGTCAGAGTCCTGGAGGCCTCGCGCCCTTCCTCCCGACGTGACCCCGGAGGGAACACAGCCGCCTGGGGCCATCTCCTGAGTAGAAGGTGTCACCTGGCAGGCTCCTTGCACGGGGAGCCATCGGGGAGCCATGGGGGAGCGATAGGGGAGCCATGGGGGAGCCATCGAGGGAGCCATCGGGGGAGTCATCGGGGAGCCATTGGGGGAAATATCGGGGAGCCACCGGGGAAACCATCAGGGAGCCATCGGGGAGTCATGGGGAGCCATTGGGGGGGGGAACCATCAGGGGAGCCATCCGGAGCCCTCAGGGGAACCATTGGGGTAGCCATCAGGAGCCATTGGGGAAACCATCAGGGGAGCCATCAAGGAACCATCGGGGAGCCATGGGGGAGCCATTGGGGGAGCCACCGGGGGAGCCATCGGGGGAGCCATGGGGGAACCATGGGGGAACCATCAGGGAGCCATCAGGGGAACCATCAGGGAGCCATCGGGGAGCCATCGGGGAAGCTATGGAGGAGCCATAGGGGAGCCTCTGTCCATTTAAACAGGAAAACGGCCCGAGGTATTCGGGCTCCTTAGAGCTTCCTTGGGAGGGCCCTGCTCCCCAAACAGGGTTCTTCCCATGCGGTGCCCTGGAATCAGCCTGCACCCCGGAACGCAGCTGGGGTCCCCGCAGCCTGAAATGCCTGCGTCTGGCCATCACGCCGTGAGGCCTGTGTGCCCAGTGACACTCTAGGTAAATTAACTGACATCGAGAAACTGAGGGTAACGCAGGCTGCTGCCGCCCCGTGTGTCCTCTCCCGCAGCATCAGTCCCGCCGCCTAGTCCCGCAGCCTAGCCCGGTGGGTGGCCTTGTCCTGGGCTGCGGAGCACAGCCCCGTGCCCTGCCACCACCGTGCTCCCTCATGGAAGCGACGGCCCTAGCTGGCCCCCAGGACCTGTCTATGAGACTGGCGGCAGTGAAAGCAAGTGAGAACCTGAACACACCAAAATGAAGCAGATAGTGAGACCTCGGGAAGGATTTAGAAGGGGACTAATAGATGTGGATTTGGGGCGGGAACGCAACAGGCGGCCAGTGGAATATTAGGGCCTGTGTTTGAATGTCAAAGTTGAAGCTGGAAAAATGGGGCTTAGTATTTAGTAGAGTTTTGCTTTTCCCCTTCCCGTGTTCACCCTTTAACTGGGGCCATTTGCAACGTGGAAGTAGGAAACGAAGGGGACTTCTTAGCCCAACAACATCTTCAGGACTTTGTAAAAGCGGGATGAACGTGTGCGGCATCTTCTCCGCAATCCGCTATGAATGAACGAGAGCTGTCCAGGGAAATGGGCACCCGGGGGGCCTGGCTGTGGTCCCCGGAAGGTCCGGCAGCAGCCGAGAGGGATGAGCAGCCTCTGGGAGCCCCCACACCTGGCCGGGGGACAGCGCCCCAGGACTTCTCAGCACCCTTGAAGACAGATCCCAAATCTTGCTTAGGAGCCAAGGAAGCCCATAAGCCTGTCAAAGACTAAGAGAACAAAACCAAAAACTGCCTAATAATAACTAGCACTTCCCTCCTAAGCTGTTCCTACCCCCCACCCCGGTCCCCCCCACTATCTTCCCCCCAACCCAGGTCCACACCAGCAGCGACCGTCTGCAGGTGGCCTGGAAGCCGGGAGGGCCAGCAAGCTGGGAGGGCACACATACGGAACAGGGGCTGTGACCCGGCGGGACAGAGGCTGAGCTTGTGTAGGTCGTTTATGGAGTCCACGACGTACAGCTTCCTCCCCTCGGGCGAACCCCGAGAGCCGGCATCCGGGGAGCAGTGAGTCATCGTTCCTGGAAGAAAACCTGCCATGAGGTGGAAGGCTGGGCCCGGGAGCCCCACGTCACAGGAGTCACAGGCCGCGGGAGGCCGCAGCCACATGCCTTACCCCCAGCTGAAGCCCCATTAAAGCTAGGTCGTCCAGGGGCCCAGGGCCTGTGGGGACCCCTTGGGGCCTGTTCTTTTGCTCAGTGGCTCAGCTCCAGTGAGTGGCCCAAGCTGAGCCCTTGATGTCTCACTTCTCTGAACGTCCTCCCCTCCCTGCCTCCTCGGATTTCTCAGCTCTCCCTGCTTTCCCTGGGCCTGCTTTTCATTTTGTAATTCACTTTTACATAGCCTTTTTTTTTTTTTAATTCATGAGAGACACACAGAGAGAGAGGCAGAGACACAGACAGAGGGAGAAGCAGGCTCCATGCAGGGAGCCCGACGTGGGACTCGATCCTGGGTCTCCAGGATCACGCCTTGGGCTGAAAGTGGCACTAAGTGAGCCACCCGGGCTGCCCTACACAGCTTTCTTTATGACAGCATGTATGTTCTGCTGAGATGCCTCAAATTCTTCACCCAAGAAAAGTAGGTATAAAGGCACAGAAAGATAAGACTAAGCCAGTTGGCCTGTGGCCCAAAGATTCCGAGGGAGGAAGAGAACAGCACCATGAACCCTCCTAATTGCATGAGGCTTTAAAACAAAACTGCAATTTTCTTTTAAAGATTCTATGTGGTTTGTTTTTGGGGTTTTTTTGAGACAGAGAGAGCAGGGGGGAGGGGCAGAGAGAGGAGAGAGAGAGAATCTCAAGCAGACGCCACACTGACAGGAGCCTGACACGGGGCTTGATCCCACAACCCTGAGATCACGGCCTGAGCTGAAATCAGGAGTTGAGCGCTCAATCGACTGTGCAAAACTGCAATTGTTATATTCTCCCTCAATGTGGCAAAAGAGTCTCTACCCTAAATGTATCCTTTAGCCAGGAGATGCTGGCTCAGTCCTCCAGACAAAATCTTTGCAAGCTCAGGGGCTACAGACAGGAACCATACGGTGGGTTGGAGGCTAGACTCTGGGACATCTGAGGTCTCTTCCTCCTGAATTTCCTTAGATCGAGGTCACTTATATAATACAGAATTTTAAAAGTGAGGCTTACGGGGCACCTGAGTGGCTCAGTGGGTTAAGTCTGCCTTTGTGATCCCGGATTCCTGGGTTTCACCCCTGCATCAGGCTCCCTGCCGAATGGGGAGCCTGCTTCTCCCTCCGCCCCTCACCCCGCTCGTGCTCTCTCTCTTGCTCATTCTCTGTCTCTCAAATAAATAAAATCTTTTTTTTTTTTTTTTTTTAAGTGAGGCTTACATTTAAGGTACTATTTTCTTGAAGCACAACTTCAAGCAACCCTGAAAAGCCTGAATGGTTCCAAAGGTCTATTTTAAGAGGTCTCTCCAGGACAACAGAGACCTTGTGGCCTTTTAAGTACATGAAATGAAGGGCTCTAGGAAGACAAATTCAAATTACTGTCAAAGCCATCTCTGTCACAGTTCCCTCTTTGCCTAAAATGAGTCTACTGGTGATTCAGGGCCTTGATGTGAAAGGGAGTATAGACACGGTCTGGTCTGGTCCCCCTCCTTCCCACGAGGGAGGAAATCGAAGCTCGGCTGGTGAAAGGCCCAGATGGTACAGGTAGTTGCAGGGCTGCGAGCGGGCCTCTTGCTTCAGAGTTCGCCGTGTCCTCCTTTCTTCTCCACATCCCTCCCTCGCTGTCTTTCAAGGCTCAGCTCAAACCTCAGGTCCTCTAAGAATCAACCTGCTTTTCCTTTGTGCCTTTGCTCGACGCGGTGCATTCTCCCATCAGAACACTTCTACAGTTTTCCAGCATTTATTGCCACATCTTTGACTTTCCCAACTGCCTGCAAACTCCTTAGGGTGGGCACCAATCCTATTCTTCAAATGCCCAATGTCAAACGTACACGCCAGTGACTTTTGTGAAGTCGGAGCAACTAAAATATTTCATTCAAGATTTGAAGCTCACCATTTCCAAAAGAATTTGAGGCAGTTAATAATAAATACAAGCATAGAAATAAAACTGGGTGTAAAAAATCCCCATGTGCTATCCACCTGGACTCTGGTAAAGTCCGTAAACTCTGTGCCTGCTGATATAAAGCCATACGCTTCGTCCCATAAACATTTAAAAATTTTCCTTTAATAGCAGTTACAGAATGAAGAAAAGTAGGAGAAACCAAATTCAGAAAAAAAGAAAGGTGTGAACACTTGTAGAAGATCTGATAAAAGAATCAGCCGTTTACTAAGTAGACTACATTGCCGTCTAAAATATTAAAACCAAGAATGTCCCAGTGATACCTGAAACCCACTAGTACTTGGGAAAAAATATGCTCCCAAAGCCCTAAGGAAGACAGTGGGTTCAAAATGGCCTGGGGAGTTAGGTGGCTCAGTCAGCTGCACCTGCCTCTTGATCTCGCTCATGATCTCAGGGTGGTGGGGTCGAGCCCCAATCCCAGCTCCAAGCTCAGCGGGGAGTCTGCTTGGGATGCTCTCCCTCTCCCTCTGCTCCTCCCATCACACATGCTCTCTCTCTGAAATGAACAGATAAATCTTTTTTTAAAATGTCATGGTCTAATTAAACGTTTTCTCAAAGCTAAAAACTAAACAAGGTGGTTCAGTTATCTTGAAATTTTAATTAACAAAAAAAATAGAATTCTCTGGGTATCTTAGATTAGCTGCTACTGAAGCACCTTAGATATTGATATTACTGAATTCCAAATATACCTCATGGAGCATTCCTAAGGGAATGACATGATCATTTCTTTAAAAAGCAGCAGCAGCAGCATGTAAAATAAAGGAGCCTTGGAGATCAATCCGATCTTATCCTCTCATAGATGAAACCAGAATGGCTGAGCCCCGGTCACAGATCTCTATTCTTTTAGAAATGTTTTGCATTTTATCATCTCTTATACTTTATTATCCCAAATACTAATATTTGATGAGGGCTAAAGGTTGTGTGTGTGTCACATCACAGGATCATCACTCCAGCCACAGCTTCTATTTTGGGCCTGGTGACTGACGTGTGGTTCATTTTTGGATCTCTGACATAACGTCCTTAGGCCTTAGCTTCCCCTTTAGGAACGGAATTCCGATCGCTCAGATCTCATACTGAAGCTCAATCGACGTTTACAAAGTGGAGGACCAACCAGAAAATCCTGGCCGCAGTGAGCTAACCTAAGAGCAGGGCAGCTGATTAAATCTCCAAATTATGAGCCAAGCTTGCTTCTAGTGACTACAAAGGTGACTCAGCACAACATCAAACCCAAAAGCACTAAGGCAGGAACTTAGAATAAGCTAGGAAGTGCCCTGAAAGTGAATTTCTTCTTCAGGGTGAAGTCACAAAAATAAATGGATGCCACTTTCATATATTTTTAAATTAACTCAACATGCAAGAGGACAATAAGGAACTAGTAAGGAAAATGGAGTTGGCTGGCTGTGGTTCGCGGCCCCCAAGGGCGAAAACGGATATAGGATGGCATGGGCCCCTGAAACCGGGGCCCATGCTGTTGACATCCAGTTGTTGCTATCTCTCCGTATAGGGCAGCAACCAGCGGGGCTGGAGAGGCCACAGTCACTAAATTCTGCATCCCACTAGCTCAGCCCCCCTCCCTCACGCTGCTGTGCAGATCCCATTAAGACCGACCAAAGCAGCAGCCGGTCGATGGAGCCCTTTCTCAGACCTTTGCCCCACAACATGTAAGTAAGTCCGTTTTCCTCCAGCTTAGATCAACGCTCACAGCTGATTCTTATTATCATTTGAGAATCCTTTCACTACCTACAAATAAATATTCTGACAAAATAGTTGTCTATGGAAAATTGCTTTGCTCTTTTTTTTCCCATAGGTGCTCGGAATCAAAGCACAGAAATAGCACACCGGCACCGCTTGCCACGGGATCAGAATTGTTATAATAGGGCTTAATTCAAAGCTAATAGGGAGCTTTATTGAGTGAGTCATGGTAATTTGTTCCTTAATTCCATTTCAGAGTCGGTGCCTCTTCACATTCAGGAATTAATTTTTTAAATCAAGTCTAAATCACTTCTATCAAAAGTTAAAAGCACAGAGCGCATGCAACAAAAAAACATCCCAGCCTCAAGAATCATATAATTCAGTGTGGGGAGAGTAATAGCATGCAAATTACTTACAAAAATGTGAGCTTTGCCTGCTAGGTTACCAGGAAAAAAAAAAAAAAAAACTGTTCAGAAGCAACTGTAATAAAACTTTTTGCAAACTCTGTGGTCCTTTGCCTTCCTTCAGCGCACGGGTGCTCCCGCAGGCCCCGGAACCCCAGCACGATGCCGGACTAGATTTAGGGTTCGTCTAGCCAAGCAATGTCAGGTTCCAAATACTAACTTTTTTCAAAATGTCTTAAGGTTTCTCGTGAAGGTATTACTGAAACTATGCTTTCAAAAGAATCCACTTTGCCTTGATTCAACTGGTAATGGAGAAGGTTCTTACTGGGCCGAAGTTAATGTCCTTATTTGGCCGCTGTGACTGTGGAAGCTGACCCGTTGCCAGCACTTGCGCCACCCTAGGCGCCCGGGTATTAACCCGCAGAGGCCAGCTGGCCCGGGCCCCCAGACCGCAGCCAACAAGGGCAGGATAGGGTGGTGACAACCCAGGGTGACCGTCAGACACCCCCTGGGGCTCCCAGCAGCTACCAAACAGCGCTGTGAGTGGGAGGTCGGATGGCCGAGAGCACATGTCATCCACGGCCCTTTCTCCCCAGGGGCTTGATTCTTTCGGAGTTTCTATGCACGTTTCTCAGGAACGTCAGGCTTTCTCCTGCGTGGTTCCCTCACACACATGCCAAGGAGCTTCTGCCCTCTGGTGTACACGAAAGAAGCTACAGTGAGACCTGCCATGCCCAGTCCCATCTGCAGGCCACAGGGACCGACTACCCCAGCAGGACACTGAGGGCGAGGTAGGCAGCGGACGTGCAGTCCTGTCTAGTCCCACCTTCCCTTGCTACGTCTAGACGGACGTTATTCATCCTTGAAACACTTTGCACGTCAATGAGAAAATGTTTGCTTCACCCAACTCCCTTTAATTTTATATTCAGGGGATGCCTGGGTGGCTCAGGGGTTGAGCATCTGCATTTGGCTCAGGGCATGATTCTGGGGTCCTGGGATCGAGTCCCACCTCGGGCTCCCTGTGTGGAGCCTGCTTCTCCCTCTGCCTGTGTCTCTTCTCTCCGTGTCTCTCATGAATAAATAAATCTACATTTATATTCAGTATAGACCTCACTGTATTTTGAGAGGAAAGGAATGCCATTTTCTTTTTTTTTTAATTTATTTTTTTTATTTTTTTATGATAGTCACAGAGAGAGAGAGAGAGAGAGAGAGAGAGAGAGAGAGAGGCAGAGACACAGGCAGAAGGAGAAGCAGGCTCCATGCACCGGGAGCCCGACGTGGGATTCGATCCCGGGTCTCCAGGATCGCGCCCTGGGCCAAAGGCAGGCACCAAACCGCTGCGCCACCCAGGGATCCCAGGAATGCCATTTTCTTAAGCTTCATCTGTACCAGCAGGCCAGTTCATGGAGGAAAATGATGTAACCTCTGTCTTCTCAGAGGTATATTATACATTAAAAAGCTATGCCAAGGGCAGCCCGGGTGGCCCAACGGTTTAGCGCCGCCTTCAGCCCCAGGGCATGATCCTGGAGACTCCGGATCAAGTCCCACATCGGGCTCCCGGCAGGGAGCCTGCTTCACCCTCTGCCTGTGTCTCTGCCTCTCTTGCTCTCTCTCCGTGTCTGTCATGAATAAATCATCTTAAAAAAAATAAAAAAACTATGCCAAATTCCTTGAAAAATGAGAATGTGTTTGCTGTTATGAACCTGTTTTTTTTTTTTATGAACCTGTTTTTGACATAATCTTCCAACTATCTGATCTATCTTAAACCATCGAACCTTTGAAGAAATAGGATAGCCTCATTTTGAGCATTTACTGTGTTTTTCTCTCTCCTATAACCTTACAAGCCTGTGACGTATCATTTCCCCTTCAGGGATGAAGAAGATGGAGCCTAAGCAATCCTTACACCACAAATCTGAATAAAACCATTATTTGAAGCCAGTGAAGGGGATGAAAGTTTTTATGGCTTATGACCAATTGTCTCCAGTTCTGGAGAACCACTTAACAAAGCAAGATAACATACCTCATTTTATCTATTACATACCTGAAAGACCACATCAAGAAGAGTTCAGAGTTACCAGAAGAAAATAGGTATTCTCACCTGAATTGTTTTGTCTGGGGGCATTTTAAGTATTTCTTAATTTGGGGGATCCCTGGGTGGCTCAGTGGTTGAGCATCTGCCTTCAGCCCAGGGCATGATCCTGGAGTCCCGGGATCGAGTCCCATGACAGGCTCCTTGCATGGAGCCTGCTTCCCCCTCTGCCTGTGTCTTTTCCTCTCTCTCTCTCATGAATAAATAAATAAAATCTTAAAAAAAAAAAGTATTTAATTTTTATTTCAATACTTTATCTGGATTCAAACCCCAGGAAATTCAGTCAATGCCATTAGAGACTTGAATCATGGAATGCTGGATGCTCCAAAATTAAAGCTTGAGCCTCAAAATAAAGAACTTAGTAGGCAGGGACCATTTAAAATTCCTTTAAACCAGCAGGAATAACAAAGAATCAAGGAATAAGCTCGTCTATCATACACTGTTTTACTACTTTCAAGAAAACTCAAACATTTTTATACACTGAATCCCCAGTAATCCTTGTTGAGCAATCACCCATAAATAAATTTCATGAAGACGTACCCATCTATAGAAAAGGAGGTGGGCGGGGGTGGGGGTGACTGGGTGATGGGCACTGAGGGGGGCACTTGATGGGATGAGCACTGGGTGTTATTCTATATGTTGGCAAATTGAACACCAATAAAAAATAAATTTATTAAAAAAATGTACCCATCTATAAATTTAATATGTAGATTAACTCATTTCTCTCGTCTTCCTCCTAAAACCCCAGTAAAAAAAGCAGAATAGGAATAAAAATTACAATACTACAAGAATGAAAATTGAAAGAAACAATGCTGAACAAGATTTCAACAAATGTGCTGAATACGGAAGAGCTAGTGGTTGTTAATCTGCCTTAGCAGACCTCCAGAGGCCCATCACTGATGGGGGAGGTGCAGAATCTTGGCAGGCTCTAGAATTCGAGGAAACAGGTAAGGAGCTAAATACAGGAAGGTAATTTCATGAAGATTGGGAAACTGTTCTAGAAATCTCCCAGAAAGAAAAATTAATGAATGAAAAGTAAGGCCAGAGGCTCAATCCAGCAGCTCTAGTAGGTCATGGGGTTCACACACAAAACGTGTGCGCATTCAGTTGGGTTTTTTTGGCGAAGGCAGTGAGGAGGACAGTGCAGGGCAGGGTTAAGAACTTACAAATACTTTCCGGGTTGCCGGAGGCCACCAAAGCACAGTATCACACAATTTTAGAAGAACACTAAAGAGCCCCTAACAAAAAAACAAGTCAGGAATAAAAATTACACATCACAATGCTTTAATTAGAATAGAGCAATGCCTTCGAAATTCTTAATTTGATGATCTAGCTAAAATTTAAATACCAAGCCATGCTACCTTTCAGACATGTAGTACTCTTAGAAGTAACTGACCTCCCCTGTACCCATCACCGGAGTTATTGAAGGAAGTGTTCCACTTTAGCAAATAATCTAGTAACAAAGACAGAGGGTCCAGGAAACGCAGACTCCCAACATGAGAGGAAAACAAATCACAGGGTGAAGTCTCAGGAAACAGCTGTATACATGAATGAGACCAATTAGTTTAGACTGAAACAACTAAGTATGCAGTTGAGCTTTGACCAGTTGAAAATAATTTTAAGTTTTACATATTTGGGGCTGTTTTGGAAGCAGTGGTGATGTGTATGTAAAACCAAGACCAAATGTTGAGAATGGAAATGGAAGCACAGTAAACTAGTTCAGGAAGGAACATAGAAATTTGGTCACTATAATGCAATGATGCCAATTTAATGCAAAAATACTGGAGAATGGGAAAAAAGTAAAAAGGCAGAAATCTTCATGTATCAAATGGGAAGCTGTCAGACGCCTAAACACAGTAAATTAATAAATAAGCAGCATAAGACTATTACTTAGAAGTCTGAAGCCAAAGCACTAGCAGAAACCTCAAGTCTGAAATGTCCCCCGAGAAAAGGACAGAGCAAGGAGCGTTCTCCCTTACCGTCCTCGCAACACCACTGAGCTATGTACATAGATCACTTTAATAACTCATTATTTAAAGGTATATACATACAGGCAACTGAAGATTTACGGGGGAAAAACACTCCTTGCAATCTCTTTTCCAAGGTTCTAAGCTACTTGGGAGTACAAGGAGGTGAAAGCACGCAGACTCAAGTTCTGGATTCCAAGGTGGTCTTCCCCGGCACCGGAGCTGAGGGATGGGACGCAGACTCCCAGAGGCAGAGAGACTCCACAGGCCACCGCGTGTGCAGGGAGGGGTCACATCAGACCTCCCAGGAGGTGTTGAGGAGGAGAAAGAGGAAGAACGCTAGTTTGGGAAGCACCTTCACTGACTTGGGTTCTTCTCTACAGTGTACATGCTTCAACCGCCCTCTTATTACTGTTTTCTACACTAATACCAAAGAAATCAGTAACTAGAATCCCAATGATATACTACACTATTATTCTACAGTACTACTCCCGGTGACATGGCTACATTTTTTTCATTTATTCTTATGCGTCCAAATATACAAAGCAAGTTTTGTCTCACTCCCTATCTAGATTGGTCACTGTGAACTCTACTTGAAACTCATAACTATTTCTATTAGAAAAGAAGCACTTCTTATGTGAAAAATCTTTATTTCAAAATACAAGAATATAGCAGATAAAATGTGTTAGTACCCTCAGAGGTCAAGGTTAGCAGCCTTTCTGGCGTATGCTAATTCTTCATGAACTCCCAACAGCTGGACTGAATGACCTTTAAGTGCAGCTGTAAGGTCTCGTAGTGTAATTCTGTTGATCCCAGTGACAAAATTAAATTAGGTTCCATTTAAAAATTAAAATATAGCAGCTTTTCCAGAAGAACTAGCTCCCAAAACTGTATTCAGAACTTGCCTAACATCTTAAGTTAAATGCCTCGTATATTTACACCATTATAATCAATATTTTTGGACAACCACAATCAAGAAATTTAACCTTGGGTAATAGTTTTCCTCATTGTGAAATACTGTATTTTTGTTCTCTCATAAATAGAAAATGCCCAAACATTACACTTTATTTATGTTTAATGATTTACAGAGAATATTTAATAATCAGAACTCACCATTTGCAATATTGTACATTAAATTATAATATAACCCCTGCTGCTACAAAAGCTATCTATGTTGACCCAAGATAAAAACTGTCTCTAGTTTAAATACATTAGAAATTAAAAAAAATATATATTAGAAAGTGGTCTTTAAGTGCTGAAAATCTAGAAGAATTCTCCAACATCTGCTCTCTTATCTCGACATTTGCTTCGAGCTTTTGTTCGAGCTTTGAAGGCTGCAGAGTTATACAGGTGCTGAAATGGAGGAAAGGAAAACACATGTGGATCACTAAAGCTTAAGGTATCCTGATAAAGAAAAGGATGAACAAAAATCACAGGAAAGAAATGAGCTAACTCAACTTTATCAATATTTTAAATGTTTATAAAACACATACACAAAAAGAACAAGGGGGAAAACACATAATAGATGATAGCTATTCTGTATTAAGAAAAAATATTAATCAAATATGTAAAATACCAAGAAAATTCCAACAAAAAGTTAAAAAAAATGCATCATTTCATCTGATCAAAGCAAAAACAAATCATGAACCAAAGTGAGCAAAATATCCAATTAATTAAAAGAACATGGAAAAAAGCAATAAGCTTCCATCTCGATGCCAATTAAACCAAAAAATTTTTTTAAATCCTAAAACTCAATGCTGTCAAGAATGTGTGTAATTGCTATGTGCCTTTGTTCATTACTAGAAACAATTCAAAATGATAGAATAACTTTAGAAGGTAATTTGGCAGTACATATGAAAAAGTAGTAATCCAGCCCCATATCCCCATGTGAAGAGAAAAATTTCAAAAGAGAAATAGTATGTAAAGATACTAATATTAAAATACCCAACAATCAATTACATGGCCATATAAATGATTAACTATAAAAAGTCTATAAATCTAATTAAGCACTTCAGGAGCACCCGGGTGGCACAGTCAGTGAAGCTCCTACTCTTGGTTTTGGCTCAGGTCATGATCTCAGGATTATGAGATCAAGCCTGGCATTGGGCTTCTTGCTCAGGGTGGAGTCCGCTTGGGATTCTCTGCCTCTGCCCTTCCCCCAACTCACACGCTCCTGAGCACACTCTCTCAAACAAGCAAATTCTTTAAAAAAGTTTTATATATATATATAAAAATTATATATATATATATATATATATATATGTACATATATATACAAAAATGTTGCACTTCACACCCACTAATATGGCTATAATTTAAAACAAAAACAAAAAAAGGCACAATACAAGTGTTGATAAGGACATAGAAATTGGAATACTCATATACTGCTGATCGCAATGCAAAATCAGTCCCTACAGAAAACAGTTCCTTAAAAAGTTAAACACAGAACTACCATATGACCCTGCAACTCTGCTCCTAGGTATAAACCTAGAAGAACTGAGAACAGCTGTTCTAACAAAAACTTGTACGCAAATGTTCATAGCAGCACTATTCACAATGGCCCAAAACTGGACACAAGCTAAATGTCCATCAATGGATGGATGACTGGATAATCATGTGGTGTCAGCCACACAATGGGGTTTCATTCAGCCACAAAAAGGACTGAAGTACTGGTGTGCGCTAGAACATGGATGACCCTTGGCAACCTTACGCGAAATGAAAAAAGCCTACAATAGGTCACACGATACATGAGTCTATTCATAAGAAATATCCAAAATAGGTAAATGCAGAGACAGAAAGCACACTAGCGGCTGACAGCAGCTGGGGGGAAGTGGGAGAGAGAATGGGAAGTGAATGCTTAAGGGGTTTAGGTTTCCTTTCCCAGCGATGAAAATATTTTGAAACTAGACAGACAGTTGCAAAACATTGTTGAGTGTACTAAATGCTCTGAATTGTACACTTTAAAATAGTTCATGTTATATGAATTTCACCTCGGTAAAAACATAAAAATATAATTAAGAATTTTGAAATGTTAAGGAAATTTTGAGGAATGTTACAAATTCTCTGAGCACATATTTCCTTAACTTGCAAAATGAATCTGGTACTTATTAAGTAGGTTTAGTTGTCAGATATAAAAGCACTATGGACTTATTCTTAAATATAAAAGGCTAACAGAACAAGAAAGGGAGAGAATTTCTACGTTAATGGGATTATGGATAAAATTATTCATTATCACCCCTCCATACTCTAGACGCAGTAAAGTTTCTACAATTTTCATACAGCTGTTCTGTGTCTGATACAGCATGAAGCACTGTAAGCCCAGACTCCACTAAATACCTATTTAGCCCAGACTAAATACTAAATACCCTCCCCCCCACCTGGGAGAATCAAAGCTTTGGCTCTGCTTTTCTTCAATGCATTTAGTCTTGAGGAGAACAAAAACAAAACCTACCCTTTCAAAACGAGAGATCTTCATTGTTTTAAGTGTTGCAGCATCAAGCATCACGGGGGGTCCAAGCTCAAATACATTACGAAGGAATTCATTGGACTTTGGTAAAACAGAAAGGAAATAAGGCTCATTATTAAATACCAGCTCTTTTTTTATTACACAGAGTGAAATCTGATTAACGGAAGTTATGCAGAGCTTATAAATAAGCACTCAGGTCACTTATTTTCTGTTTCTAAGACTAAACTGTTTCCAATGCCTCGAATCCGACAAAGTTATGAGGAAAGCAACAGTGCTCTACTAAATTTATAGATGATCCACCCGATTTATACAATACAAAAAGAACAGTTTATTTACTCAATTTTACTTTTAAAAAAAGTCTCTCATGAATAAATGAAATCTAAATAAATAAATAAATGAATAAATAAATAAATTATAGTTCTGTATCCTGCTGAAAGTATTCTGCACAACCAACTTCAAAAGCCCATTAAGAGAACATTTAAAGCTGCTCTCTCATTTTTTTGTATATTTTTTTATTGGAGTTCGATTTGCCAACATATAGCATAACACCCGTGCTTATCCCGTCAAATGCTCCCTAATTTAAAAGCAAACACACAGAGAAGTCACTCACTCACCTGCAAATGATACTGCATCCCTGATCCAAGAACTTCCTTAAAGGTGTCATAGGTGTGTTTTTTGACCCAGCAATCAATATACATTCGTTCAGGACCAAATTTAACAGTTTCTGTTGGAAAATCCCGTTCCTAGCCAACAAAACAACCAAAATATTAAGAGAAATTAAGATGGCTTGAAGAGATACATAAATATAATTTCTAAATAGACACATTTACATGCTGAGGTAAGAAAAGATGATTTAAACCTGATACCTCCATCCCTGAGATGTGAATAGACTAGAAAGTACTATCCTAATATAAGGGTGTAAAACTTGCCAAGTTGTCATAGACTTGGCACAACTGAGTTCAGATAAATAATACTGGCAAAACCACATTGTTGTGAATGTCTTTAAATTTCAAGAGCACTTGATAAACTTGAAGGAAAAAAATCAGATATCTGTACTGATCTGCCAATGGGGGGTAAGATGGGGAGGGAGAAGGAGGAGGTTGCAAGACAAGTCAGAAGACAAGATGTCCCCACACGCCAGCGATGGTACTGAGAAGGGAAGGGATCAAGAGAAGACAAATGGGGTTAAGACACCAACCAAAAAATAAAGGACCACCAACTAGACGACTCCAAGGGTCTAAGAGCAGGTTTACTAAGAAAATGAGAGGGGGCATCCCTGGGTGCCTCAGTCGGTTAAGCGTCTGCCTTCAGCTCAGGTCATGATCCTGGGGTCCTGGGATCAAGCCCCGCATGGGCTGGGAAGTCTGCTTCTCCCTCTCCCTCTCACATTCTGCTTGTGCTCATTCAGCTTTCACTCTCTAACAATAAGGAGGGAGGGAGGAGGAAAGGAGAGGGAACAACTGAGTTTAAGACTTTAGAGATGGAACAATTTTGCCAGAAGATAATTTCTGAGAGGGAATCAAGTGAACGGAAATAGAGAAAATGTAAAGATCATTGTACCAAATACAGAATAGGGTTTTTCAAAACACAGAGGAGTCACCCAGAATAGGGGCAGACCTGGGATGAAAAAGACCTGGCCGCTCCATTGTTTGATGAATGAGGACTATGAAGAGAAAGCAGGTAGCGAACAGTGGATCACCACAGGGACGGGAGAAAGGAGATGGAACCTGAGCACGCCAACTGCTTTCCCCACATCTACCTAGCTCCTTTCTTTGTCAGCAGACACGGCATGTAATATGGGAGAAAAGAACGTGAACTCTAGACTTAACAACTTGCCGGCTTGTCAATTTGGTAAGTAATTTAACTGCTTTGGGTCTATGCCCCTGCTTGTCAGGTGGGGCTTTCCCTGCCTGTACCACAGTTGTTAGATGTGTGAGATAAACCTGTGAGCCTCATACAGTGCCTGGTCTGTCACAACAGTTCAAAGAAACCCACAAGGGTTCTACTATTTCAGCCGTCCGTATTTCAGAAAATACTAACACACCAGGAAAGAACTCCCTCCTAACTCATCCGCACCCTTACCTACTCCTCTCCTAAATCTCTCCAGTTCAAGGCAAATCATACTGTTTACATCACACTCTCAATCTTTCGTTTATATTTTCAAATGTTCCCTCTCCATGGGTTCCTTCTCCCATAAACTGATCCAGCATCTTCAACAAGACACAATAACAAACCCTCCCCCCAGTCCACTGATCAACTCTCTTCCCGTTTCAATTACAATCCATTTTTCAAAAGACCATCTTCTGGGCAGCCGGGGTGGCTCAGCGGCCGGGGTGTGATCCTAGAGACCCGGGATTGAGTCCCTCGTCAGGCTCCCTGCATGGAGCCTGCTTCTCCCTCTGCCTGCCTGTCTCTCTCTCTCTCTCTCAATAATAAATAAATAAAATCTTAAAAAAAAAAAAAAAAAAAAAAGACCATCTCCCATTTCTTCACTTCCATTCACTCTTCAATTCACTTCCATCATGTTTTTCTGCCATCACTCTGCTGAAGCTGCACTTATAAAGGTCATCACCAATGACCTACCTGACAAAGCCCACTGACACTTTGATTCTTTGTCCCTTGCCCGATCAGCAGCACTTGACACAGTTGAAAGACAGCACAGTAGGTTCAAATTCCAGCTATGCTACTTACTGATCTTTAACTATGCCTTTAGTCTGTTTTTCCTTAAAAAGATAATTCTGTTGCTTAAGTGTTATAATGGAAATGAAATAAGAAAACTGAATGTCAAGGGACCTAACATATTGCTTGCTGATTTAAGAAATACATGAGCTTAAGGAAAGATTTCTGGAGGAAAAGAAATGATAAAAGCACCAATAACTACACCTAAAAGGGAAAATTCTCCTCTAAGCAAAGAAACAAAAACACTTAGCAAGGCTGTGAGGACAGACCTTTTTCATTGGCAGGTGCACTGAGGCAGAGCACAGGGAAGCCAGTCAAATGGAAGGGGAGAAGCAGAAATCCTGAGATGGAGAGGAGAGGGTGCATAAGGCCTGGGAGGGAGAGCACCACAGGTCAGAATCACGAGGCCAAGAAAACGCTTTCACTGAGTGGTGCTGGGCAAGAGCGACAGGCACACAGAGACCTGTTAGAGCTGGTGGACACGGAGATCTGGCTTGTGTCTAAGAAGAATCAGTGCCATGTGCTGTGGGTGGCTTAGGCTGAGGGGTTTGTCACAGGGTCTGCTCACATCCTGTTTTGACTCTTAAAAAAAATCTATTATCCAGAGAGGATGCATCCAGACAGAAAATGTGACGTCAGGTCTAATCCAGAAAACCCACAACACACCATTATCTTCTCTTTAGAGGCAACATCCCAAGAGAGGCGTAGTTTGTAATTATTCAAGAAAACAGCTTAATTTGGGGATACAGCCACACTAAAATTTTAAAACCAAAGGGATCAATTGTTAATATAGATGTCTGCTCAAGTTTGAGGATTTTGTTTTGTTTTTTACATTATAAAAAACCAGAGTAAATATACAATATTACTGTAATGAAATGACAGTTAGCATTAACCAAAATGTTTAGATCCCAGAAGATCTCTAAACTATTTTATACCCCAGGCTTTAGAAGAAAGTAGTTCTTAAGCAGGCTATGTATGAGAATCACTGCAACATTTCAAAACTGCACCTGCCTTAGCATCTTTATTTTAAATTCCCATTCTAAATTTTCATATACGTGTCAAGTTAATGACTCTTTGGTGACATTCTTAACTGAACTGCTCTATCAGATATAGCAAGAAACCCAGATATTTATTCTTTATATCCAAGAAATATTTCTTACCTGGCCAACAAAACAAACAAAAAATTTTATATTCTCCACAGTAAAACTGCTCTTATCCTACAGTTCCTTTTAACCATGCATTCTGTTCAAATCCCTGAAGGTTTCTAAATCAATTTCTTTGCCAGGCAGATAGAAACAGGTTAGAACACTGTACAAGGTTCTCAAGCATCAGATGATAGGTTAGAACACTGTACAAGGTTCTCAAGCATCAGATGATTTTAAACCCTTATTTAAACACTGGGTTTGGGATCCCTGGGTGGCTCAGTGATTAAGCATCTGCTTTTGGCTCAGGTAGTGATCCTGAGGTCCTGGGATTGAGTCCCACATTGGGCTTCCTGCAAGAAGCCTGCTTCTTCCTCTGCCTATGTCTCTACTCCTCTCTCTGTGTCTCTCATGAATAAATAAAATCTAAAAAAAAAAAAAAAAAGAATATTAAAAAAAATAAACGCTTCTTTGTTATTTCAGTTTTTAGCACCTAGGCTTCCTAGGGAGAATACAAAGGTCTTTCCTTAAAAGTACTGAGGGGTAGGAAATAATTTACTATCCATAAAAAGCACTGTACTTAGTATGTACGTGCTAAGTACCACAGCTTAAATGATGGCAAGTACAACCACCTGAAATACACTTTTGTAAACTATGAATCTTATTTTTTAACATAAAAAAAAAAGTACCTTTATGTGTCAGAATTAAATTTTCCTTAGTTTAAAAAAAAAAAAAGTTGTTGGGACACCTGGGTGGCTCAGCACTGAGCGTCTGCCTTTGGCTCGGGGCATGATCCTGGGATCCAGGATCGAGTCCCATATCGGGCTCCCTGCATGGAGCCTGCTTCTCCCTCTGCCTGTGTCTCTGCCTCTCTCTGAGTCTCTCGTGAATAAATAAATAAAATCTTAAAAAAAAAAAAAAAAAAAAAGCTGTCTTTATGTCTGTGTTAAAAACCTACTCCAGGTTTAAAATGAGAAAATTATTTTGATGAAAGGTAAAATTAAAAAAAAAAATGACCCAATTGTCCAGGTTAGCCTAAAACAATCTCATTTCAAAATGAGTAGCAGGCGCCTAGCTGGCTCAGTTGGTGGAGCATACTGACTCTTGATCTCAAGGTAATGATGAGTACAAGCCTCACAGTGGGCATGGAGTCTACTTAAAAAAAAAAAAAAAAAAAAAAAAAAAGGAGTAGCCATTAGAGAGAGCATTAAGAGACCTACCTCCACTGCCCTCAGGATGTCTCTGAACACTGACCGCTGCTTTCTCTTGTCCACTTTGGCACGGTGCTTGTTTCCATCTGTAGCCAAAGCCCTAAGCATCTGAGTCAAAGATTCCATGTCTTCATAAAAGAAGTCCTGGTCAGGAAAAACAATTTTGTTTAGTTCGTTATTTGGGTTCTTTTCCACCCCCAACCTTTCCTAGCTAACAAAGAATACCTAGCAGGGGTAGAAGAATCACATTATCTCTGAGCTCTTTAGAGATCTTGGCATACAGGCACACGTTAAAGCATTTATAATATCATGCAAAAATTTTAATCCAGAAATGCTGACTACAAGATGATATACTCCCACTAAACAATTAACATTCCCCTCCCAAGTATATCCAGATACATTCAACAAATGCTTATTGTGCTCCTACCATATCCAAGACATTTCTGAGATTTCAAAGTTCAGTGAAGATACCACAAATACGATAACAACGTCTATTCTTTGGCACTCTTCAGTCCCCAAAGCACACATCCCCAGAATTCCAAATATTCTTATTCTAAAAGTACAAGCTATCAGTAATGCCTAAAGCACCCTCATTTCTAAAAAATCTTTAAATCAAGTGCGCAACTCAAGTAATTAAATTACTCAAGCTAAGAGAAAATATTTTAATCCCCTTTGAAGAGAAGCCACGAAATATATTACTATTTGCTACTACCTTGGTTTGACTCCCCTCCAACAAAAAATTATCCAGCCCAATAATATATCAACATGCACAGTTGAAAAAACCCACTGTAAACGACCCCTGCAATCAGTAAAACTCAATCTAGTTTTACAGTCTGAATCACGGAGTTCAATAGCACTAACTTGGAAAAATAAATGTTAAGTACTGTAGGGAAATTTCTCCATAACCTTTTTGGGCATTAAAAAGAAAATGTAAAACATAAAAAATAGTCCATAAAATAGCATCCAAAAGCCAATTTATTGGAGTTTAGGATAACTCTACAGTAAAACTATTCACCCAGGGACAAATGAAAACCGGGCTCTCGGAGACACATACCTTAACTCTTAGCAATAATAAAAAGAAAATAGCGTAATCATTAACACACAAGGGGGTGTGTGGGTCGGCCTCCTTCCTGCAGCACCTCCCCTCCTTCCTGCAGCACCTCCCCTGTCGCAGGTTAGGTGGGGGATAAAAAAGGAATTGGGGAAGGTCTGTCTACACTATATTTTGGTATATTTTCCTGAGTCAGTATGTTATGTGGCTGCCAAGATCTGTTAACTCTGCCCGGTAAATAGTCTATCTTATTACAGATTATCCTAGAGAGCTCCTAAAAGGCCACTACTAAAAGATGACTGCCAAAGAGGGGGACGTAATCCTCACTTTAGTGAACAGTTACAATAGCTACCGCTTACACTGTATCTATCCTATGTTCTCAACAACCCCATGAGGTAGTTACTATTTTATTCTCCATCTTAAATATACTGATACTGAGGCATAGAGAAGTTGCTCAACATCATCCAACTAGTAAGGGTGGAAAAAGAGATTTGAACTTGGGAGAGTGACGCAGAGTACGCTCTTACCAGTTTGGTTATAGAACAAACATGCATAATGCACTAGAGAGCTCTCACAAACAACTCCTAATTCCTCATGTCCACTTAAAACTATGTTAGCAAAAGGCTCTGAATATTTCAATGCTATGAATTTGCTACCAAAACCCTAATTTAAATGAGCCTATATATACATGAACACTTGGTTTAATTAATTTTTTGAACACCCTATAACTACTCCCACCACCACCACCACACACTGGCTCCTTTGAAAAAGCTTAACAAAAATAGCAAACAGAACACTAGGTTCTGTTTTGTAATCCATTCATTTTTGTCCTTAGACAAGGACTTATCCAAACATGTTTAATTTGATCAGAGTTCCCCTAGCTATCTTATATGATTTATTAAACCCAGAGAATATACAATACGTGGGCAATAATAAATGTATGTTTATGAAATTTTTTAAAAATTCAACATGTATCATTTAAACTGCATTATCACTTTACTTTTAAGATACACTTCAAAGGAAAAAGAGAAGAAATTACCATTTCTAGCCAGTAGAAAAACAGAAGATTAAAAAATTGGGACATCTGGCTTCTATGCCTTGAGGTTAAGGAGCCATTAACTAGCTCAATAAAATTAGATTGATTGCTAAACTTTAGTCCAATTTCTCAAATAAGCAGATTCATTTGCTACTGAAAGCATTAATAACTTCTTTCCATTCCTACCTGCTATCCTTCAAAGAAAAGGGGATAGGCTGGGGGAAGCCTAAAAAAGACGTGTCTCGGATATTTCTAAACATAGGACTTGAATGGAATGAATTATTAACTGTTAAATGACATCTTTAACTCCAGAGAAGGTTTCATTCCAGAAATATAGTCTTTGTTCCTACACTAAAAAGTAGCTAATAAGTAACCCAAGCTTCAAAACAGGGGACGTGAAATGGGGTGACCAAATGTCCCCCGTTAGCCTAAGATGAAAGGTTTCCTGGAACAGAGAACTCAGTGCTAATCCTGGAACAGAGCCAGGCAAACTGGTAAAGCTGATCACCCATTACAAACTCAAATACCTTTGAGAGCCAAATGGATGTAACAAATATCCATGGACAGTGGGGGGGACTGCAAAGCACACATCCTAGTCCAAAGGGCCATGTTTGCTCCTAGCTTTGGCTCAGAGAAGTTAAACAACAGTGACTAAACTCATCGGATCTCAAACTCATGTCAATTTAGTATCTCATCCATTTGTTTGACATTTATTATAAAGCATCCGTGCCTCAATCACCTTACTGTGCCCTGTGTCTGAGAAATCCCAGCAGATCCATACAGACTGCAGTAAACAACTCTCTCCACGAGGAACAGTGTCCCTAAACTTGAGTTCTCTAGATAGCAAGAGTTAAGTGTAATTAACTAACTATAATCAAATGTTGTTCTACCAACCCCTACCGGTATATGCTCTTAAAATTATTGTATCCGGGACGCCAGCATGGCTCAACAGTTTAGGGGCTGCCTTCGGCCCAGGGCATGATTCTGGGGTCCTAGGATCAAGTCCCACAAGGCACTCCTGTATGGATGGAGTTTGCTTCTCCCTCTCTATGTCTCTGCCTTTCTCTTTCTCTCTCTGTGTCTCTCCTGAATAAATAAATAAAATCTTAAAAAAAAAAAAAATTATTGTATCACCACTGCCAAGAGGCAGGGCAATCACTTGATTCTCAAGGTGGCCGTACTCCAAGGTTATCATCAAATTCTTCATTATGAAGATAATGATAGAATAATGGTCCCTGCGACACAATCTTTTTCCTCTATCCATCAGATACTTACACTCTCCATCCCTCTGGCCAATTCAAACATAAGTGCCAAAGATTCACCAGCAGCTATTCTCATGTTGACATCATCAGAAGAGAGGAGGCTTGGAAGTTTATGGAAATGCCTAAAAAACAGTCATTACTGTGTAAACACAATGAATTATGCCAATAAATTTTGTTTTTATAAAATATGAAACTAAGAGTGCATACATCTCGAGCTTTTTCTTCACTTCACTGATTGGGCATATGGTCAATAATAATGTCCACGCAAGAAGCGAGCTGATATGAAGCCCTGTATTAGGGGTGTTGCAAATAACATTAGTGTCTTTCTCTTTTAGATAGGACTTGGTGAAGACATTTTCCAAACATTCCAATGTTGAATACAGCTCCTAATGTAAAAGAACATGAAATAAAAAAATAAAAATAAAGAACATGAAATAAGGTAACCACCTTAAATTTGAAATGTGCAAATAAGTAGAGTCAAGGGTTTTCTACTTACAGTAATGTCTTCTGTAGCAATAAAACAGCAAACACCAAAGCAAGTTGCACACTAAAAAAAAAAAAAAAAAGTAAATACAGACATTAGTATTTGTAATTTTCTTATTATTTCTGCATCTTCTTGCTTTTAGAATTCGATGTGGAAGTTTTCTCAACTACACGACTACACTGGTCCCAAATATAGAATGAAAAGAGAGAGGGGTGCCTGGATGGCTCAGTCAGTTAAGCATCTGCCTTCAGCTCAGGTCATGGTCCCAGGGTCCTGGGATGAAGTCCCGTGTTGGACTTCCTGCTCGGTAGAGTCTGCTTCTGCCTCTCCCTCTGCACACCATGCCCACTCATGCTCTCTCTCGCTCTCAAATAAATAAATAAAATCTTTTTAAAAAATGAATAAAAAGAGAGAAAGAACATAGGATCAAGAGTTAGGGGAAATGGGGCAGCCCGGGTGGCTGAGCCGTTTAGTGCCACCTTCAGCTCAGGGTGTGATCCTGGAGACCCGGGATCGAGTCCCATGTCGGGCCCCCTGCATGGAGCCTGCTTCTCCCTCTGCCTGTGTCTCTGCCTCTCTTTCTCTCTGTGTCTCTCATGAATAAATAAAATCTTAAAAAAAAAAAAGGGGGGGGGGGGAATGGGTTTCACCCAAACTCTGCTACCAAACTGAGAGTATGACCTTAGGAAAGTTATTCAATTTCTCCTAGGTCTTCCTTCATTAACCCAACAGACCCTTTTCAAACTTCCAACTCCAATTTAAAGACAGAGATGAAGTTTGCACATTGGAGATAGAGAAGCCTACTCTATTAAAAACCTTAAAAACACAGTGTTTGTTATAGGTTTTGAAGCACTGAAAACCATTTACATTCATCTGTTTTTACATAGACCCTATTATGAAAACTTCTAAAAAAAAAATCATTTTCCAAGAAATAAGCACACCTGGAGAAGAAATCTCCTAAAATTTAAATAATTGTCTTTGGGGCATCTGGGTGGCTCAGGTCATGATCCCAGGGTTCTGAGGTTTAGCCCCACCTAGTGCTCTCTGCTCAGCGGGGAGTCTGTTTCTTTCTCCCACTCTGCTTTCCCTCTGGCTTGTAGTCTCTGGTTCTCTCTCTGTGTTAAATAAAATCTTAAAGATAAACAAATAAAGGTCCTCAAACTTGCCACCTAAACAGGGATCTCATTGATTCAGATTTCACTTTTTTCCGAATATGTTGAAAAATGTTCAGGAATCTTATAATTGCCTTTTGTTAGGGGGAAGAGGGGGCTCAACAAGTGATTACACTAGAGGACTACCATACCAAGGTATAAGTTACCAAATAAAATGGAGCTCAGAATACAAAATTAAAAAAAAAAAAAAAGCAAAATTTATATACAATCTGCTTACAACAAAAAAAAAGAGCCATTAATTTTCAGAACACCGTTCTCAACAAATAAATCATCTGAAAACAATTTAAAATTTGTGAGTTTTTATTCTCCATTTCCGTCTTCACTTTAAATTTTCTCGTGCTGTTCTGAGTGCCACTAAGGCATTAAGTCTTTAAAGTCACCATTCACATGCCCAAGTGCCTGGTATCATGAGGACATTTGTGGCACTAATCTGCTTGGGATCACAATTTTATTTTCTTACTACATCCTGGTAAAAACTAAACATAGCGGGGATCCCTGGGTGGCTCGGCGGTTTGGTGCCTGCCTTTGGCCCAGGGCGTGGTCCTGGAGTCCCGGGATCGAGTCCTGCATCGGGCTCCTGGCGTGGAGCCTGCTTCTCCTTCTGCCTGTCTCTGCCTCTCTCTCTCTCTGTCTATCATAAATAATAAATAAATAAATAAATAAATAAATCTTAAAAAAAAACTAAACATAGCTAAAATTAAAAAGTAGTCTAGGTATTATTCTCAGTAAAGGCAACTTTCAAAACTTTCAATCTGTAAATCCTTGTTCTATGCAAGCAGCAGAGGCAAAACCACATCTCTTCTTTTGATGCCTCTAAGTGAAAAAAAAAGGTAGCTTAACAATTAGAACTAAGCTAATTAGTCCCATTAGCTGTCAAGTATTTTTTTTTAATTCACAGCAAGCATCAAATGTATTTAAAAAAAAGACAACAAACGCACATGTAACAAAAATTAACGGCTCACTACAAATATCTACCCAAGTGTTTTCTGTCGAGCATTTTAAAATACCTCTACCGTCCCACATGATTCAAAAGTTGCATGAAAATCCAAAAAGAGGGGATAAAAATGTAAAGAGCAAAAGTTTAATTAGCTATTTGGGGATTACTAACTGCTAGAGGGCAGAGATTCCTATGAAGTTACCAAAATCCTATTTCTTTGCCTATGGCGAAACAGGTTAACTATCCCCAGCCTCTACATAGTCGGTAAACCAAGCAACGGGCCACTAAGTGATGTGTTGTGGCCTGAGCATCTATCTGCCTTCTTTCTTTCCCCACCTAGCCATCCTAGCTGCCATACAGAGGACCTAAAGGTAGGGCCGAGAATAGCCACCCACGGACTCTGCCCACTTACACAGTGATATGAGCAAGAAATAAACTTATTAAGCCCACTAAGATTTCAGGGTTTATCAGACACAAAGATCAACACCATTTACTTTAAGTAACACTAAAGAGAAGGCTAATGTGAAAAGTCAGTATTAAAAAAGTTTTAAACCTGAACTGTTTTTTTCTTAGGAAAACAACTTAAGATTCAAATCTACTAAGATTAAATTCTTAAGATAAAGATTCTTAAGATCCATTAAGATCCAAATCCACTTTCTAAACCCAGAAGGATGTTTGTAACAATCACAAAAGCACACCAAAAACAAACCCCACAATCTAAAGTTATGGGTGATAAATATCAAATTAGAGAATGAAAGGTTTTTCAAATCCCATGACATGACTAGATGAGTATCTCACAAGTTACAGATTCCTACATCTAATACCCAAATCCACCCATGGAAATAAAGCATTCAGCTTTTTCATAAGGACTTATAGGCCACAGCAGCCAATTTTTTTTTAAATACCTATTACATTTCTTAGAATAAAAAATAACCACCCAATAAACACTGTCTAGATCATTTAAGTTCCTATCAAAATTATTCTTCAATCATCCTAAATAACTCAAGATAGTATTTCCTATCAGAGTATGCCCTTTGATTGCAAAGACGTAGAAATCTGCTCTATCTGGGATGGTCTGTGGCATCTCAGAAAATTTAAGAAAACAATTGTCGTATTAAGTCTGCTCACTCTGGGATCCCTGGGTGGCTCCGCGGTTTAGCCCCTGCCTTCGGCTCCTGGAGTCCTGGGATCAAGTCCCACATCAGGCTCCCTACATGGAGCCTGCTTCTCCCTCTTGCCTGTGTCTCTGCCTCTCTCTCTCTGTATATCTCTCATGAATAAATAAATAAAATCTTTAAAAAAAATCTATTTTAAAAAAATGTAACCTTCCTAGATCATTCATTAGAGTATCTGGGTGTCATTCCTAGATAGGTTTAGAAATTTAAAAAATCATATACTTACTGTTTGCCTAGCCTGGATACTAGCTGTTCCATCACAAATTATTTTCTTTAGGATTGGTCCAAGAGTTTTTAAAACCTCTTCACTTTCAATTCCAGGGCCCAATTGAATACAAAGAACAGATGCTAATGCTGCAGCTGCACGCTGCTCATCACTCTTACCTATAAGAAAGCAAAGGTGCAAACATGAAAAATTATTTTGAGAAGACTTAATAAAAGAGCAATTTCCCTAATTTGTACAATTCCAAACTATCATCTACCATTTATAAAATCCCATAATATGTTCTAAACTTTGACATGAGCTGCAAATATAGTGAGCTCAAACTCTGGAAACAGACCTGACTCAAACCCTAGATCCACCACTTATTAGCCAAATGACTTACAATTCTTATTCTCAAAACATATTTCTTCAGCAGTGAAATGAAGATTAACACTGCTCTTTAGGGAGTAGTGTAACAAATCAGCAAAATAATATGTTTCAAGCTGCCTTGACCTTCCAAATCTTTCATGTACTCACAGAACAGTGCTCAGGTAGTCCCTGAGTTAATTGCTCAAGCATTTCAGATGTAACCAGCCTATGAAGTAAACTAAGCCTTCAGGGCTTCCCCTCCTCCAATTTTTTTTTTTTTATATAAACAAACAAGGAATTAAAAATAAATGATTCTTGGAGCACCTGGGTGGCTCTGACGGTTAAGCATCCAACCCTTATTTTGGCTCAGTCATGACCTCAGGGTTGTGAGATCCAGCCCTGGGTTCCTCTCTCCCCTCTCACTTGCATGTGTATGCTTTCTCTCACAAATAAATAATTAGAAGCTTTTGAAAAAAACAATAAAGTTAAAAATAAAGGATTAAGACCATACAGAAATTGCAGACACCAAATGAATACCTGACAAATTAAAAATTTATAAAATAAACAGATCGGAATATAGTTTTTAAAGGTCATCTAATCCAGCTACCATTATAGGAAATAGTTCCAACGTAAACAACTCAAAGCCTTTGTACTATCTCAAAAAAGTTGGCTCTGCTCAACTATACCACAAGAAGTTATATAACCTTAGACCAATCTCCCGTTTCCTAGGCCTTTATTCCATACAATGAGAGAGATGGAATAGATGTAAGGTTTCCAAATACCCATTCATGACAAAGCTTTCAACTGAAGTAAAATAAGAAAAACAAGGACATAACCTAGTAAGCTCATTCAATTTAAAAGAGCACGTGTGCTTCCCACATTTCTGACACTAGAAATATTTTGTTAATAAAGACCTAATGACAGAAGGTCATTATTCTCACAATATTCTTACTTGGCAAAATAATTATGCTGGCATGGCATCTCTAGGTCGTTTTAATTTTGGTGGTTCCTAAAGCTGAATGAAGTCCAGTAATACCAGACTTAACCTTTCAGATCTCTCTTCATTCTTAAAAGTTCTATGATCACAACAATATGAATTCTAGAATTTCTATCACAGAATTCTAGAATTCAAATATTCTAAAGGATATCCTGAAAAATGATGTCATTCACAGGTATAATTGATGTTTTCAGTAACCGCAAGGGAAAATAAGCTATGTGATTATAATACTTTTTAAATTTCAGGAGAATGAAGTAGAATGGCTTTTTTAATAATAAGTTTTGTGAAAATCTGACACAGGTTTTCAAGACTTTCTTATATATGAGAATGGTGATCATCTCTTCCAATACAAAAAAGGATGGCAATCCACAATTCGAGTTTCAAGCCGTTTATTACATAAACAAAAACAACACTTCTCACAAGTCTCATTTTTAATTTGAATTAGCATGGCATATTCCTTGACAACTCTAAAGTTGAAAGAGTGAGCCAGTCTTCCATTTCCCTTAATAAGCACCAAATCCCTTTTTAGTTTGGTGCCTCTGACTCAAAAAGAAGGTTACCTTTCTTCAGGCAGCGCTCAATGCTGTCTGTCAAAGTCATTCTTCGTTCCAGAATCAATTCAGAAAGCATTTTCGAAGCGAGTGCATTTTTAATGCCTTCAAGAGCTGCTTGCCTGGTCTTCGCACTATTTAAAACAAAACAAACAAACAAAAAAAAAAACAAAAAACAGAAGATCCATTTGGAGTGTACCATAAGACAATGACTTGTAAAAACTTCACTATTTCCCTCAATTTCTCTTCATAGATTTGTAGATTTTTTTTCCCTCTATCGCTGTCATCAAGCTCTAACCATTTTTCTTTAATTTAATTTTTATCCATAATTCATCTTATTACACAAAAGACATAAAAGACATGTTCTATATGACATATTTAAGTAAGCTCACTTTTTTTGATGCTTCAAAAGTCTAGAGTTCATATGTGAATCTTCGGGACTTTTTAATTATTATAAGTCAGCTCTAGAACTACTATGAAATATGAAAATTTAGCTTTGCTCTTTTTTCTGTCTGCTACATAATGAACAGAAAAGAGGCTTAAAGCAAAGTTTACCTGTTCTAGCTGAAGAAGAACTTTGAATCCAACAAATCTATTTCAGTTGTAATCATATATAGTTTAATGCCATTATGCTAGAATAATGACTAACTTGAGTCGATCTAATTTCTAGTGGCATGTTCCTATCAACATTAAAAGTCCAAAGGAATAAGAAACATTAAAACATCCAAAGTAAATAAATCAAGCTTAGAAAAACATATTGTTAAATCAGAAAACTGCACATTATATACGTAGTAGCTGATCAGAATCACACAGAATGAACAGAATTTCCAGTATCTCCTACCTCTTATCCAGGGTCAAGTCAATGAATCCCTTCAATTTATACTCTAAGTCTTCTTGAGTTCCTTCCTCATCAAGGACTTCTGGTCCTAAGGAATAATATAAACTAACCATTATAATTTAAGTAGAAAACAAGCAGGGAACAGTGATAGTGTGCCTTAACTCTAAAAATTCTTCTACCTAAAACATCCTTTTATCTAAAGTTGTCCATTTAAATTTAAAACTCATACCATCTTCAGCAAAACTGGAAGGATCGCTGTAACCACTGCAATGGCTCATTGTCTCAATCGATGCATCCTCATCACTAAAAGGTTGAACGTTTCGATGTTGGCCACCTATTAGGTAAAAGAAAGTGGAAGTAAATAACTGTATTGCCATATGCTCAAATATTTAACTTGAGAATTTTTAAATTTACTTAGCAGAAACCCAGCACTAAAAACCCAACCTTATTTAAGAAAAGGGATGATTATGCTACAAAAAAAATAAATATTCTTAAATAAGTCAATTCACCTGTTTTTCAGACCATCAACTGTTTACAATATACATCAACTTCAGAAATGTATCAAAAACTGGTATTATGGCTGAAAAAATGATCTCCAAAACATGACTTCAAATCATGAAAACTACAATAGACCCAGAAATAGAGTGTGAAATTAGAGAATAAGAAGTTTATTTTTCAAGGAGAATGAGCTTAGCAAACACAAACATGGCAAATGGGTTAATTTTTAAGTTACACACCATGTGTGAAGAACTAAGACATTAAGAGACAGTAGTTTTAAAGATAACTTGAATTAAGAGAGGAAAAAAGGAGGGGCAATGGGTGGCTCAGTTGATTAAGCATCTAACTCTTCATTTCAACTCAGGACGTGCTCTGGGATCAAGCCCCATGTAGGGCTCTGGACTCAGTGCACAGTCTGCTGCTTGAGATTCTCTCTCTCTCTCTCTGCCCCTCCCCCTGCTCGCTGGCACGTGTGTAGGCTCACTCTCAAATAAATAAATATTTTTTAAAAAGGGGGGAGGAGTAAAATAGAAATTTTGGTTTTTAATATAGTATAAAAGCCTGTTAGATAATTCATCTTTAAAAGAAAGGTTAACAAACCCAACAGTTTATTTTTATTTATTTATTTTTTTATTTTTTATTTATTTATGATAGGCACACAGTGAGAGAGAGGCAGAGACACAGGCAGAGGGAGAAGCAGGCTCCATGCACCGGGAGCCCGACGTGGGACTCGATCCCGGGTCTCCCAGGATCACGCCCTGGGCCAAAGGCAGGCGCTAAACCGCTGCGCCTCCCAGGGATCCCCAAACCCAACAGTTTAAAAACATCAGGGCTGTTACTAAAAAATAAAATATTAAAAAAAAGATTTATCTCTATACCTAACTTGGAGCTTGAACTCACAACGCTAAGACCAAGAATCGTATGCTCCACTGACTGAACCACTCAAGTGCCCCAAAATAAAATTTTTTAAAACTAGAATCTTTCCTCAAATTAATTAAAAATGAATAAATAAATCCATAGTAATGTTTTGTTTTGTGGGGATTTAATATTAACAGAAGTAATGCTCAGTCATGAATTACATTGAGCATGGAGTTAAAGTAAGTTCCAAATTCTGCCCCCGAAGTGACTTTGTGTCACCTGATTCACCTCTGAGCCCAATTTTCCTTATCAATCAAGTCAAAGATTGCATCAAATATCACTAGGTGCCTATATTCAAAAAATTCATGGCACTTAATTACCTTTAAAAAAGTTTTTTTTTTTAACCCTCTAGGTTTAAGCTTGCTAAGTTTAGGGGTTTTTGGAGTTTTTTAAAAATCAAGAGAGAGAATTTGGCTGATTTTTAAATCAACAGAAGGTGCCAAGCAGCCTTCAAATTTATTTGGTATCCCAAAGGAGTAACTTTGCCAATCAAAGTAGGAAAGCATAAAGAAGCCAAGATACCATAATGTATTAATCAGAGTGCTTAGGGCAGGAATAAACAACCCAAGACCTATGATATCATACTCTATTTCTGGGTCTATCTTCATTGTCTTCATGATTTGAAGTCATGGGGATAGTTCAGAGTCATCTGTTTACTACTACTAATACCTAGTCACAAGTCAACTCATTTTTTTTTTCATATTCAGTCTACCTCTAAACTGCCAAGAAGAGTATTCCTATATAGCTCCTACTCAGCTCCTTTCTCTCCGTTTCAGTTTCCAAGACTCCAGAGAAAGAGAAGTTAAAGAAACAGCCAAAAAATCAAGAAAACCCTGTATGAATGCCTGATACCTAGATCAAAGTCACCCACCTTGCCATCTCAAGTAATATTAATTAGGTGGCACTCTAGACACATGAAGTCTTTATTTCTTAGGTTTACTTAACTAACAAGGTTTGGTTCTTTCATAAAAGATGCTTTCTTTAAATTAAGTGCAATGGAAAGTATGCATACTTGTCAATTTTATCAGCTTTCTAGAACCTTTCACTAACTTAAAAGAGAATTAAATGGAAAATCAACTGAAGTGAAAGGAAAGTTGGTTATCTTTTGATTGTACATGTTAAAATCTCATTTGAATCCCAACTCTTCTAGATATTTAAAAATACCAACAAAGTAAGCAGCTAGAAAAGCACAAGTTTGTGACAACTTTCCATCTCTTCTCAGTTATTTATTCATTTATTGAATAATACAGGCACTTGGAACCAAATTCAGATTTATTTTTAAAAGATTTATTTATTTATTTATGATAGACACAGAGAGAGAGAGAAGAAGACAGAGGGAGAGGGAGGGTGAGAGAGAGAGAGAGAGAGAGAGAGAGAGAGGCAGAGACACAGGCAGAGGAAGAAGCAGGCTCCATGCAGGGAGCCCGATGTGGGACTCGACCCCGGGACCCCAGGATCGTGCCCTGGGCCAAAGGCAGGCGCCAAACCGCCGAGCCACCCAGGGTTACCCCCAAATTCTGATTTTAAAAAATAAATCGCACTGCATACTCAACTCACCAGAGGGAAGCACGGATAACAAGTTCTAGTTTAAATTTCGAAAGATATTCAAAGCCTGTACAGTTTTATTTGTTTTTTTATTTTTTTTTTGCCTGTACAGTTTTATAAACTAATTGAATTCTTTTCTATTTGCTTAGATATGCTAAATCAAGTGTTTAAATTCACCTTTTCTACTGAAAATATTGAAAAAAAAAAAAAAAAAGCAACAGCAATAAGGCTGATGGGAGATAAGGAAAGAGCCTGGAAGCACATTTTGAAAGGCAGCCCCCACCACCACCTGAGGTTATTCTGTTAGTACCAGGAAGGAAGGAAACTTGGGAGCTTCAGACGGAATAAAGGTTTGTTTGCAAATCGAGGAAGCCACTAATAACACAGTTACAATTTTTAACCTGACTTTGGCTTGTTGTTTCATCATTGTTTGTTCCACCAACAAGAGGTTAAAACTTAAAAGGAAAATAAAACGAAGAAGGAAAAGCTGAAATACAGAAAAGAACAGAGGTATTCCCTATTCACACACAGCAATGAGACGCTGCAACAAGCAAATTTTGTATTTTACATCTTGATCACGAACCAATTTCATGAATACCGACCGCGGGCATACAATCAAGGAGCGATATGAAGAAAAGGGAAAAACTTCAAGTATGGTAACCCATTCCTATTGCCAATGTTTAATGCAGGAACACAAGTGCTCGTGCTGCTATAAATCCTAAAGGAAAGCGTTTTATTTACTTATTTTTTAAGATTTTATTTATTCATGAGCGTTTTATTTATTTATTTTTTAAGATTTTATTTATTCATGAGAAAGAGAGAGAGAGGCAGAGGCACAGGCAGAGGGAGAAGCAGGCTCCATGCAGGGAGCCCGACGTGGGACTCGATCCCGGGACTCCAGGATAAGGTCGTGGGCTGAAGGCAGGCGCTAAACCGCTGAGCCACCCAGGGATCCCCCAAGGAAAGCGTTTTAAATGCCACTTTCCAGAGATCTTTAACAAAAAACTGGACTGTTTACTAATGAACGAAGGCCTATCACTCGGAGGGTCGGATTAGCAATTGTGTTGACAAACACCTCACGGCCAGTAGTAGTTCCGATGGGCCCAAATCTGAGAATATTCCAATGCTTAACTGCAAAAATCTCAACCAAAAAAAAAAAAAAAAAAAAATTACTAAATGGGATGATTTCACCCGGTTGAACACTCGATTTGAGTTCGGTCGCGCCTCCTAGGACTTTCCGCTTCGAAGTCCTTTCTCCTTAAGCCTAGAGTTAGCAGGAGAGAATCACTGTTCATCGAAGCACCTACTCATCCAGGAAAAGCTTCACCTTCGCAGAGACCACACACACGCACACACACACACACACACACACACACACACACTCTACGGTCGTGGCCACAATTGCAACCTGAGCTCCTCAACACGTCGCCCGTCCGGGCCTCAGGGCGCAGAGCCTACGGGAGAACAGCACAAAGGAAGGGGGGGGGGGGGGAGGTCGCCGGGCCGCCGGCTGCAGGGGGGGGGGGAATCTCCGCAGGTGCCGGTTAGCAGCAGCAGCACAGCCTGGGCTGGGACAGCGGCCCCGCCCCGCCCCGCCCCGCCGCCAGGTGGACTCGCGGGCTCCCCAGGAGGCAGCGCCCCGGGATGCCACGGGATGCCACGGGATGCCACGGCGCCTCTGCGTCCCCCGCGTCCCCCGCCGCACCGCGCGAGGCCGGGCCTCTGACGCAGGAGCCCCGCCGAACCCGCCGGACGCTCGGCATCCCCGAGAACCCCAGGTCGCGGTCGGGGGGCCGCAGGCGCCCACTGACAGCCAAGCCGCACATCCTAGCTCGGCCCCACCCTCCGTGGGGGGAGGGGGGAGCTCCGAAGAGCGAGCACCAGCTTGGGAAAACGGTGCCCCCGCCGCTCAGCGCCCCGTCACCCCGGACCCCAACCCACTCTCAGGCCCCAGGACCTACTCGCGCCGCCCCCCGCCCTCCGCCCTCCCTCCCCGCCCCCAAGGCCGGTGCCCAAGACTTCGGTTCGCACGCCAGATCCAAATCGCGCGAGGTACCGCCCCCCAGGGCACTCTGGGAATTGTAGTTCGCCAGCCAGGCAGAGGCGGCCGGCCGACGCTTACGTCCAGACGGACGGAACTACAAATCCCACGGTGCCCGAAGCTAGCCGGCCCGGCCGGCCACCGGGATGCCGGCGGCGGGGACACCCCTTTACCTGCTGTCGCCGCCGTCGCTGCAGCTGCCCCTGAGCCGCTGCCACCACTGCCACCGCGGTGGGGAGCGTTCCGCTTCTTATTCTTCGGCATCGTGGGACGCCCGGTGCCGCCTAAACTCGGAGCGTAGCGAGGATCAGCCGATGGAGCTGCACTTTTTACTCGTGCGTCTGTGCGGCGGGCGGCTAAGAGGCGAGTCTTCGGCTAACAACAGAGGCGAGAAGCGGCGGGGGTACGAGTGGGCGGTGGCAGCAGCAGAAATCCCCGTGAAGAGCTGTGATCGGAAACGATACATGTTTCTCTCTAGCGCGGGAGCTAAGGCGGGGCGGTGTGGGCCACGACGCCTTAAGTAGCAAGACCGCCGCCTGTCGTCACCATATGTGGGCGGGACTCGAACGCCGACCAGCCAATCCCTATAGATCTCCCCACCAGAGGCCCGCCTCCGGCGGCCGAGGGACGCTGACTACCAATCCCATGTCGCAAATCTGCCAGCGGGGCCCAGCGAGCAAGTCTTCGCTGCCGCACTGGCCTCTGGGAAACGTAGTACGCCTTGGTGGGGACGCTCCTGCTCCCTCCTGCCTCCCGACTCGTGACCTCTCCCGTACTTCCCAGCGGCCCCGCCTCGGAATAGCCTGAGTTGTTCCCGGCGATGAGCAATGGAGCGAGTATGCCTGGTGACGACGGCCAGCTTCCAGCCGGGAGCCACGCCATCCGCTTAGCTCATCTCTGGGTCGCGGCTGGCCTCCTGCTTAACCTCCCCCGGCTTCCGTGCAGCCGCCGCCGGGCGCCCCCATACGCCCGCCTCGGGAACACCTCCAAGGTTTTAGCTGTTTAATTAGGTTAGCGGTCACCAATGTCTGTAATCGAGCTGTGCGATTCTGCCCCCCCCCCCCGTGTGCCCCCTACCCCCCAAAAAAGGCTGTGCTTTAGTCTAGTTAGTCGTGTAGTGTGGGTATTTCTCCTATTAGGAACTAGAAAGATCTGGCTATTCGGTGTCACGTGAGTCACAAATTCTGCACAAGAGTGAGTCCTTTGACAAGTCGGCCTGCCAAGAGGTCAACCGGGGATAAGAGTTGGTTTCTGAGAATTTCACAGCTGGTAAAACAAACATGAACTATAAATACCGGTATCACGGTGTTCTGCATTTTCCGAGGTGCTCCTAGACAGCTCTGCATTTTCTTTTCTTTTTTTTTTTTTTTTTAAGATTTTATTTATTTATGAGAGAGAGAAAGAGAGAGGCAGAGACACAGGCAGTGGGAGAAGCAGGCTCCATGCAGGGAGCCTGATGTGGGACTCGATCCCGGGACTCCAGGATCACCTCTGGATGGAAGGCAGGTGCCAAACCACTGAGCCACCCAGGGATCCCCTGGTTTGCATTTTCTGAGGTGCTCCTAGACAGGTCTGCATTTTCCAAGGTGCTACCTAGATAGGCCTTCCTCGTTACATTTGTTGTGTATTTAGGACCTGTTATTAGCATCTGTCTTAGGCTTAGGACAGCCCCAACTCAACGGCCTCACCCCAGTGTGGGGGACTCATCCCCACTCCACCTCTCCCCTCGGCTCCTTCTCTTGTTCTCAGCCTCCTGCAGCACATTTCCACGGGAATGGGCCACCTGCACTTCAATATCGTTAAAAGGACAACTGTTTCCCTCTTCCTGTCTGCCCTTGGTGTCTCCACAGTACTACTGTTCTCCCCATATGTCCAAATTCAAAAACTCAACTTCATACATGGTTCCGGCTCTCTCTCCAGTGCCCCCCAGAACAATCAATTTTACAATAAAACTCAAATTCATGTCCTGTTCTCCTCACACATGGCCTCAGTTCATACCTGGGCACTCTAAGGGACCTTCCAGTGTTTTCACCAACGTTTCATGCATGATAATGCTGCCAGGCTTATTTATGGCTCCCCTATATTACTAATACACTAATTTAATAGTTGCTCAAAAACACTCGTTGGTTCCATTACCACTATGTTCGATGCCAACCGTCTTAGCCCGGCCTGGGCTCCCTGTCCAGCTCCACCTGTCCCTGCTTCCCCAAGCACATCCCAGTCTTCAGCCACACTGCACCGACTGCTTGTCATTCCCAGGACACAGCTCTGCTCTCCTCCTCCATTTTATCGCTCACATAGTTCCATGTTCTTGTAATGCCCTGACTCTCACCTTCATCTTAACACTTTATCCCGCCTTTCAAGATCTAGCTCAAATGCCACCTCCTTCATGAATACTTAACCAGAATTGTTTCTCTCTCCTGACAACTCTTAGGGCTCTTTGTAACATTCTATTGCCACTTATTATATCCCTACAGGCCACACAGGTTATTCAAAGATGTTCTTCAAGGGGCCATATTTTGGGGTAGCTTTTCCTCTGTTGAATCCTGAAGCAGCAAGTAAACTGCACAGAGCACGTAAACCAAATAAGGATACAGGTTGATGGACACGGCTCCCACTGACCTCCTTCCATCAGCCCTCCAGACGACTACACATCTGCAGTCTAGTGACCTTGGCCCGCATTGAGTGAGGTGACCCCAGGTTGGAGGAGCACAGAACTCCATACCTTTTATAACACCAGGCTCTCCATCATCCAGAAATAACTAACACTACACAGAAGGCAATAATTTTACTACAGTCTGAGCCCATTTCCCAGGCGGATGTCCAGGTTCCAGGCTTTGATCTGTGCCTTGCCTGCATCTGGGGCACGTTCCTTTTATTTGCATCCATGTTCATGTCCACTTAGAGGCTTTTCTTAGGCAGGCCCAGCCATGGCCTACCACATGACATAAGTACTTGTTTTACGTTTATTTATGAACACATGCGTCATCTAATAAAATTGCCAGCTCCCCAAGAACAAGAACCTTGTTTTCATCATCTCTATTCTTCATGGCATATAAAGAAGTGTTATCTTTGTAAATATAGCCAGTATATGTTAAATGAACTTCTAGGAAATAATTGTTGACTATATTTCTCTAGTGTAAAAAAAGGGAAAAACATTACATACACAGAAGATAAGTTTCAAATTATGAACTCTGAGACGTATTTTTGATAAATTCATCTTAATATATATTTTATATTATATTTTTATGTCTGTAGTTACCTCAGATTAAGTGCCAGAAAGATGCACAGTTCTCACAAGACAGTGGACCTTAACTCCACACATTGGCTTTACAACATATTTAAAGTAATTACAGACTCCCAACAACATTGAGTCACCAAATGACTACAAATAGCAGGAGGAAAGGGAACAGGACCCAAGGGCCTTTTCCTAGCCAGAATTTGCCTTTTTTTACCGAGGAAAGAATACCTTTTCCAGGGACTTCTGCCTAGATCTCACTAGCCAGACTTTTGTCACACGATGATCTTTGGCCAAAGGGGAGTCTAGGGGCAGCCCCAGTGGCTCAGCGGTTTAACGCCGCCTTCAGCCCAGGGCGGGATCCTGGAGACCCCGGCTCGAGTCCCCCAAGTCGGGCTCCCTGCATGGAACCTGCTTCTCCCTCTGCCTGTGTCTCTGCCTCTCTCTCTCATGAATAAATAAATAAAATCTTTAAAAAAGGGGCAGGGGGAGTCTAGAAGACAAGTATTTTCAGCTGGGCTTACTGACCGTCAAATCTGAGGTTCTGTTAATAAGAACAAAGGGGGGATCCCTGGGTGGCGCAGCGGTTTGGCGCCTGCCTTTGGCCCAGGGCACAATCCTGGAGACCCGGGATCGATTCCCACGTCGGGCTCCCGGTGCATGGAGCCTGCTTCTCCCTCTGCCTATGTCTCTGCCTCTGCCTCTCTCTCTCTCTCTGTGACTATCATAAATAAATTAAAAAACTTAAAAAAAATTAAAAAAAAGAACAAAGGGGAGATCATGGATGTGGGGTGGGCAGCTAGCAGTGTCTGCTTCTTGTACTCTGAGACAAAGTTTTCCCATGATCTAATAAATATCACGTTTGCTACCAACTTGACATTATGTGCTGCCTCTCACTTCTGAGTAGTAGGAAGATGTGTCCTCCTCCTACGAAATACAACCTACTCAGATATCACTATCACGGTAAATACACTCATTGTTACAAAAATAAATGGTACATTAATCTGAATTTGTGGGCACACCTATCTGAGAAGAGTTCTAAGCTGCTCATGGGGTCAGTATATTGAGAAATATGGTTCAAGAACAATTAACACAAATAAGACTTGGTATTCAAACCTCCTTTGAAGGCATAAACATAAAAGGTTGTCTTTGAATGACTTTAGTCATGGCTTCCTTGGGATTCCTTGCATAGTATTAAGCAAAATTAAATGTCTCCCAGATCCAGCTAAGACTTCTCATAACCTCGTTGCTGCCTGTCTCTTCCAACCCACCTCTCATCACCTAACAACACAGTCCCTTCCCTTTGACCATATGGAACTCCTGGCAGGTCTCGGAGCTCATCGTGCTCACCAGGCCTCATACAGGCCTGGTGCCTCGCTACTTCTCCGGCCTGACTTCTCACCCACTACACTTTGCCTGAGTGTCTTCTTTGCCACCTCAGAATACAAAGTTCATTCCCTACCCCTTAGACTTCTGTACCAGCCCTCCCTCACCCTTGAGCTTCACAATTGCCATTCAGATCTCAGCTTAAGTGACGCCTCCCTTAGGAGGCCCCACCCTTACTCTCCATCCTGATGTGGTCCTCTCACCCCACTTACCGCCCCCCCCATGTATGTTATTCTCCTAAAGCACATCTCACCACCTGTTTCTCAGGTTCAATCATTGTTTACTCTTGGCCCTACTACAATGTCAGAATTATGAGAAAAGAGATTTTGTTTTAGTCACTGCTGTATCTTCAGTATTGGCACTTAGTAGATATTCATGTTTGCCAAATGAATAAATGGACAAATAACTGAATGTCACTCCTCTGCCTGGAACATCCTTCTCCATAATCTCCCCTCATCCTTTAAGTCACCAATCCTGGGCCTCCCGCCCCCATAGCATCAAGGTTAAATATCTTTCTACTACAATCCTATAGTGCCTTCCCTGGAATAGCATTAGTTATACATATTGTAATTCCTGATGACCACTTCCCATCAGACACAGAGTGGGCAAAGTCCAAGATCATCATTACTGAATCAGACACCAAAGTTTACAAGCACCTGAGCTTTACATGTAGCACTCTTGGGATGCCTGGGTGGCTCAGCGGTTGAGTGTCTGCCTTGGGCTCTGGGCGTGATCCCGGGTCTGGGGATGGAGTCCTATATCAGGCTCCTTGCAGGGAGCCAGCTTCTCCCTCTGCCTGTGTCTCTGCTTCTCTCTCTGTGTCTCTCATGAATAAGTAAAATCTTAAAAAAAAAAATACATGTAGCACTCTTGTGCAAATTAGAAAGACAGGCAAGGGCACCCAGTTTAATGGGTGATAATGAGCTGGAATTCAAGCCCCCTTTCCCCCTTCATCAGGCAACAACCTGTCCATCTGTACACAGTGGCCCTGGTAAGTGGCCCTAGTAAGTGTTTAATTCCATGAGGGAGTGAATTTCTTCTGTAAAACTGCAAACTCAGAATTTTGTAAAACTCAGAATTTCTTCTGAGCAGTTTTCTTAAAGACTGAAACTCAGGTTGAGAGAGAAGATGACACTTAACCATTACCGGAAGTCCACTCTGCTGCTGGCACTGTTGTAGGGCTCTCTTTGTTACTACTTTATTGCAGTATGATTGACATACAAAAAGCTATACTTGATGGATACAACCTGATGAGTTTAGAAATAAATATATACCAGTGGAACCATCACCACAATCAATGCCATAAACATACCCATCATCTACAAAAATTTCCTTCTACACAACTTGTGTGTGTTTGTGTGTGTGTGATAAGAACACTTAATTCTAGGTTCATCTTATACATCTCATACACTTCTTATAGTGACCATACGCAGGACAGATTAGTTTTAACATTTTGTGGATGAAGAACTGGGCTCAGAGAGGATTAGCCACTTTCCCACTGTTATACCATTAGTAAATAGTTCATCTGTGATTAAAGCCCAGGCCCGTCTGATCCCAAGGTTGTCCTTGGCTGACCTCGGCCACATGGGACCCTGAGTGCTCCTTCCGAGGAGTCATGGGTTATGAGTGTAGTCCTGCTAGGAGGGCCCATGTGGGCAGAATATTGCCCTGTTCCCCCACTTTTTACTGTCCCTTGACCTCTACTGTTGTTGACTGCTTGTTTGATTGGTTATTTGGCAGATTTAGAGTTTTCTGATATTCCAAAGGCTATAGCAGAATTATATTATCAAATAGCAATGTTATTCAATCAAATAACATTTAAATGGATTATCACTTATGTTCAATGTATTTTGCTTTTTTTTTTTTTAAGATTTTTTACTTATTTATTCATGAGAGACACAGAGAGAGGCAGAGACATAGGCAGAGGGAGAAGCAGGCTCCTCACAGGGAGCCTGACGCAGGTCTGGATCCCCAGACTGAGATCGTGCCGAGCCAAAGGCAGACACTCAACCGTTGAGCCACCCAGGCCTCCCTGTATGTTGCTTTCTTAACCTGTTTGCAAGTTTTGTTTTATTGCCAGGGAAGGTGATAATACAACATGCTGAATATGAAGTCTCTGTTTATTTGTTTTAAGAAGGGATACGGCGGCAAAGTTAGTTAAAACTCCTAAGGCTTCAGATATATTTTGTTCGCCTTTTCACTTTTTTTATGTAGGAGACATTTCTTTGTGGTCATCGATTTTGAAGTTACATACACTTTCTCTAATGAAATTTCTGAAAAAAAAAATAGGGTTGTCAATTGTCTTCTAAAAAGAGAATGTTGCTTATCTCACAAAGTTGTGGTAGTATCAATAATACAGTATAAGGTATGTTAGAAGAGGGCTGTGAGCCATACATAATATATACAGCCAGACAGTAATGCTCATCACATGTTGTAATGAACGGGCTTTTCATGAAAACGGCATACATATGGATTTTCTTTTCTTTGAAGAGAGAGCTATCATTGGACTATTTCATTTGGATATCCTCTGATACTTCATACCAAATATAATCAAAATCAATCTGTTCTCTCTGACCTCTCTTTCCTAAAACCCTACAGCCAGTTCTACTTCCCCACTTTCTCTGTGGCAGCACCAATCTTCTGGCCAAACAACCAGAGAATCTTAAAGTCAAGAAAGACTTGAGGGGATGCCTGGGTGGCTCAGCAGTTGAGCATCTGCCTTCAGCTCAGGGCATGATCCCGAGGTCCAGGGATCAAGTCCTGCATTAGGCTTCCTGTGAGGAGCCTGCTTCTCCCTCTGCCTATGTCTCTATCTTTCTCTCTGTGTCTCTCATAAATAAATAAAATATAAAATAAAATAATAAAATAAAATAAAAATAAAATAATGACTTGAGGTCATCTACTTCAAACTCCTGTCTCATCTAGGAAATGCTGTGGCAACACGACCGAGATCCTGATCTCTAACTCAGTCTACCAGGATTCAAATCCTGGCCACACTGCTTGCAATGGATTCTTGAGCAAATCACTTCACTTCTCCATGCCTTGGTTTCAATGAGAAGAATAAAAGAACCTATTGCGTTGACTTGTAATGAGGATACATGAAACAATACTATGCAGAGCACTGAGCCCAGGGCCCAACACATAGTAAACATTCAATAAATGTTAGTCTTTAATATAGGAAGCAGATATTTATCCATCTTTCTTAAACCCTGCCAGTACTAAGAATCACACAAATTTCAAGGCAGATCATTCCAATACCAGATAGTTATCATTTTAAGAAGTCCCATATTCCTTCAACAAACATTCATCATCAAGTGGCTACTCTGTGCAAAACATAATGCTAGAATCTGAGAACAAAGAGATGGGTGAGAACAGTGCCCTCATGAAGTCCCCAGTCTATCAAGAGTTCAGTGCCAAGTGGCCTGTGGCTGTCCTGCCCTCATAGCCCTGTAGAAGTGATGCTTTTATGTTCCTCAGGGATATGACCAATGAGAGCCTTCATCTACCCCCCCAAGCAACTAGTCCACAGCACCCCCTCTCCCCGTCCCCAGGGAGGTCAGTCCTCTCTTCTGGAGCAAAGCACTTTGCTCCTGGGAACGTCCTTCCTTACATCTAACTGGCCGTAAATAACCCTGCCTATTAGGTCACTGGATTGTCAAAATAAAATGAGATCATTATATAGTCTTCACAATCTGTCAGGTATTCTGTAATGATGAGATAGTCCATGTGTTAAACCAAAGGAAAAAATGACTCTCCTCATGATGGAATTGTAGATGTCAGTCAGCAAGGGAAGGTCTTTTGGTGAGGAGCTGATAAAGGGGTTAAGACGAAGAGCTGCACCAAGCCCCCAGATCAGGCTTACCAACAGGACAAGACTAGACTGAGTCAACAAGGCATCCAGCTTTGCTTCTGAGAATCCAATTGTGGCCACATATTTTGCTGGAAGGTCACCAGGCTTTAGATCCAGACAGACCTAGGGTCAAAAGGCCTTATCTACACTTACTAGCTGGGTGATCTTGTGCAAGATACTTAATCTAAACCACAGCTTCCTCATTTGTAAATTAGATTCTCTCCACTGGGAATTCAGAGTTAGAATGTAGAGACTCGGTCAGAGTCTGAACTAGTCTTTTGAGTAGAGGGGATATGATGTCAAAGAATATAAATTAGCTATCATCTGCCCACCACAGATATGAAAAAACAAGAAAGTCAGTTTGTAGAGAGAAAAGAAAGAACCAAGCAGTACTGTAGAGAGAAGCAGGAACAAGAGATAAACTGCCAGGCTCCTGAAGGGCTTCTACTTTCAGATAGCAGAACTTCCTGAGACTCAGCTGAATTTGGGTCCCAGGATCATCCCTGAACTTTTAAAATAAACCCTTTCTTTGGACTCAAGTTAGGTCTAGTCTGTTTCTATTTCTTGTAAGCCGGAGTAACTAATAGTTTCTTCTTGGCACTCCCCTGTTTCCTTGAATCTAATGTTTCTTGGAGACCCAGGAAACTGTTCAGGCAGTTGCAAATGGGACTTGCAGAGCCTATCCTCTACTCTCAGATGAAAGGCAGTAGGAAGTAGGAACAGATTCTCCAACACTTTGGAGGCATGTTAGCATTTTAGCATTTTTCTAAATTATGGAGAATGAGTTGAACTGCCAAATTTCATTCATCATCAGTGATATTTACTGTGAACCATCCCAGCCAAAAGAATTCTGAAGAGCTAGTTTGAAAACCTAAACCAAACTGAACTGACCATACCAGGCCCATCACACTGAAATATTTATATTAGGTACTTTTAAAATTATAATTATTTTATTAAAAATAAGAGAAAATTGGCTATTGGACACATTGCTAAAAGACTGAAAATTTTAATAAGATACATTTAACAATTACTTTTCCATTCCATTTAAGAAAGGCTTTTGTAGTAGTTAATCTGAAGCAGATGCCTACTCCAAATCTATCCAACCCTCCCTCCTCATTTACAAAACTCCAATTTTGTCCAGATTTCCAACCCCCTTTGAGTGGCATGTGCCTCAGGGAAGGGTGGATCTAGTCCCAGCTCCAGGCACTGGGTCATGAATGATCCCATGACTGATTCCTCCTACAAATGGTTGGTGTAGTCCTGGATACACAATATAATTCTAACCAATGGTGTTTAAGAGTTGAGGGGTTTGGCAGGAAGACTTCTCCTTCCCAGGAGACCGAGACCAAGACCAAAAAGAGATGGTCTTTCTCTGTGTATATTGTCATTTGAGACCAATGATGGCAAATAAAGCTAATACGCCAGGAACTGCAAGAGAGAAGGTTTACAGAAACTGGATGAGATTCCTGAGACATCAATTACCAAGTAGCATCACCTACCACCTCTAGACCACTCATTATGTGAGATAATAAAAGCACTTATTACTTAAGTCTGTTTTAACCGGAGATTTCTGTGACTTGGGGCTGAAAGGATCCCAACTGATGCTGTTACATCTAAGAATCTCTTTAAAATGATGGTAGCATTTGGCAATTTCTAACATTCTTATATGTATTTAAAAGTGAGTTGAATAAAAATAATCCTTCAACTATTCCCCTACAACCCTTAAAAAGTTCCATATGTTCCAAGAAAGAAAATGTCTTTGAAATCCTCACTCCTGTCATCTGCTGTTTTGTACATAGAATGTACCAACATAGTGCCACTGCCCACTTCATGCCGCCTCCGCAGAAGTCTGTCCAAGGACACCCTGTTAAAACTCTTTATTTGGAGAATTTCCCTTCCTTCACTCCATTAGTGTATGTGAGTGTTTTGTGGACTTTTCCCCCTAGTATCCTTTTCTGTCTCCCTCTTTGCCATTCCTAGTTAAGAGTGATCCTCCTTAAGGCAAATTTCATCACTGTCTCCATGTAGACTTTCCAAACCCTACTTCTGTCCCTGCAGAATGGATCGTCCCCTCTGATGTGGTAAAAAGTGCATTTTCTGGAGTCAGACTGTTAGGATTTGAACCCTGGCTCCCCCTTTACCAGATGCAAGTCACTGAATCTCTGTACTTTGCTTTCCTCTTCTATAAAATGGCATTAATCAATAGCACTTTTAGGATTATTGGGAGAATTAAATAAGACAATGCATGTTAGCACTTAGCACATGCCAGACATGGCAGTAAATACTCGATAAACGTAATAATATGATTATGATCACAGAAAAATCCATGAGTTCTATTGTACCGACTTCTCTATATTTTTCTTTACCAGGCTTTGAGATACTTGCATCTAATTTTTGTAGCTCAGCATCTAGCACTGGCCTGAAAAGTGGTAGGCACTATATGAATACTTTTTGATTGAATGACCATGTTAGTGCCTGGCTCATAACCCTTTATTGGCTCCTGATCGCCTGTAGTATAGAATCCACACATTTCAACGTGGTTTACAAAATTTCGGGTACCTGGCTTCTACACATCCATCTTGCTTCGTCTACCTTTCAGCTAAGCAAGATCAGTAGTAGTTCCCCAAACAAACATCTCCTTCAACTGGGAATGTCTTCCCAGGCCCTTTCTCCAAACCTGGTGAATTTCTTTTGACATTCAAGACCCAAATCAAGTATCTTTTCCTATAAGGTCTTTCCTGACCATCTTCTAGCTGGCCACCAACTCCAGAAACACAGGCAAATATATAGTAATTTTGTTGGTATTATGTTACATTACAGGATGAAATAATATATCTGCATTTCCAGATTTCACAGCTCCCTGGCTCCCTCGCAGCTAGAGCCCATCCCTCCCTCTTCTGTGCTCCCAGAGAAACTTTTGCCTCTTTCATGAACCACTGATTATCCAGGATGCCACACACAGAGGCCCTACCTTATTGATCTGTGTATCCCAGCCACCCAACTCCATGATTGGCACAGGGGAAGCACTCAGCAAATATTTGTCAGGTAAACAAAATGTCAGCCCATATTATGGATCATCTATGTATTAGGCAAGGAAAACTGCCACCTGTTGAAACGTTGATAGTTGAATATCCCTCGCATATAAATCCTGCCTGCAATCACTTTCATCCCTGTTGGTCTAGATAGTAAAGCAAAATGCTTGCCATGTGCCCTGGTGATTTCATACTGAATTACTTATACTCAGCTTTCACTCATGGTTAAAACATGTCTTCTTTGAACAAATATTTGCATGTTTTAAAAAGGAAAAAATTAAGGAAATGTGGTTTATAATCAGTCAATGTTATTTGATGCCTTCAAGAAGAAAAATATCAACAAAGTAAAATGGATAAAACATTTCCAAATTAATGCTATACTAACATACGAATGTTCTTACTAATAAGAGAAAATTTTACAAAGAGCTATTATCTAAACTGAGCAGATAAATACACTGCTGTTAATCAACTTTAATTTATACTGGCTGATAGAGCTCATGTATATAGTTGCAGTCAGATTGTGTGGCATTTCAACTAGTGAACTAGTGGTTCCCCACTCCCTCTACCTGCAGCAGATATCCTCTAGATTACGGTAAAATCCCAAGTCAGGGGTACCTGTGTGGATCAGTCAATTAAGCCCCGGATCTTGGTTTAAGCTCAGGTTATGACCTTAGGATCTTGAGATCAAGTTGCAAATCAGTCTCCTCACTCAGCATGGAGTCTGCTTGGGATTCTCTCTCTCCCTCTCCGTCTGCCCTTCCTCCTGCTTGCATGCTCTCTCGTGCTCTCTCTCTCTCCCCCTAAAATAAGTAAATCTTAAAAAAAAAGAAGAAGAAGCCAGTCTCCTCTCAGAAAACTCTCTAATGAAATAGTATTTCTTAAAGGTGACATTTGGCCAGAAAAATAAATACTTAACATGACAGTTTCATGAAACAGTTTGTGAATTGGAAGATAGCCCCTGGCTAATGATGAAAACCACATTGTCAAAATGCATGTTTTACAGTTGCACACTGGCTGGTCTAATGAGGGAACCATTTAGAGGCTCTCTCTGCTTAAACAATGACTTATTGTCCCCGGGAAACTTCACTTTCTCTGACAGTAGAAGAGCTTATAATTAAGTGGTCGCTATGACCATTCTAACCTTTAAGAGATGCTTCAGATCTGGGGAAGTTATATTTTCAACCTGATTTTGAGTATTGCAGTAGGGAGGTAATGGCATCATCACTCATGCAAATCTAAAGTAAAATTATTGTCATTCAATAAAGAATTACTCTGTTCATCGTTAATCCAACCTATAAAAGGTAACTTGCAAAGTGAGCCATAATAAATATGTATCCATAGCACAATAGCACCCAAAGCTAGGACTGCCAGGTTGGCACTTAAAACCTGTCAGAGGAAGTTGATAAAATGATACAGGGCGACTCAAAAAGTATTGAACGCTTCCAAAGTGGACTACTCCGTAACCAGGTAATATATGATCACGTATGTATTAAACTGTGGGTGACCTTTTAAGTGTCCAGCCATAGGGAATGTACTAGGTTTTGAACACATGTTTCTGTTTGTTAAGTGTTTGATTCTTTTTGAATCATTCTGTATGGGATCCCTGGGTGGCGCAGCGGTTTAGCGCCTGCCTTTGGCCCAGGGCGCGATCCTGGAGACCCGGGATCGAATCCCACGTCGGGCTCCCGGTGCATGGAGCCTGCTTCTCCCTCTGCCTGTGTCTCTGCCTCTCTCTCTCTCACTGTGTGCCTATCATAAATAAAAAAATAAATAAATGAATCATTCTGTATAATACTATGGGTAAACTAATCTGAGGGAGTCCTAGGATCGAGTCCCACACTGGGCTTCCCGCATGGAGCCTGCTTCTCCCTCTGCCTGTGTCTCTGACTCTTTCTCTCTCTCTGTGTGTCTCTCATGAATAAATCAATAAAATCTTTAAAAAAAATATGTGTTATGTGAGTGTGTGTATACACGTGTGTGTGTTTATATACATAATATATACATAATATTCCAATATTACTCCACCATGAAAAATAATGAAATTTTGTCATTTGCACCAACATGGATGGATCTAGAAGATATTGTGCAAATAAAGTAACTCAGACAAATACCATATGATTTCACTTATATGTGGAATCTAAGAAACAAATGAACAAACAGAAAAGAGACTTAGAGGTACAGGGAACAAACTGGTGATTGCCAGAGGGGAGGGGGAGGGTGAAATATGTGAAGGGGATTAAGAGGTACAAACTTCCAGTTATAAAATAAATAAGTCATTGGGATGATAATGTACAGCATAGGGAATATGGTCAATGATATCACAATAACTTTGTATGGTCACAGAGAGTAACTAGACCTGTCGAGGTGATTATTTTATAATTTATAAAAATATCAAATCACTATGTTGTACACCTGAAACTAATAGACTACTGTATATCAAGTATCCCTCAACTTCAAAATAACAAGGACACTTCAACCCCAGCTGCTGCAGTGCTGTTATCAGCATTCTTGCTGTAGGACCCAGGGTCACTGCTAGCCCCTAGAGAATCTTTTCTAACTTCTACAAAATTTTAAAACTCATCAAGTTGCCTTTCCCCTTGGTGAGAGGGAGGCAGTCCTCCAATAGGCAGCACTGCTCGGCATGGGAAATGTGATTAGATTTCAATCCTTTTGCACCCCCCCAGCTGGGTACCTGTGTACAGCACACAAACGATACAACTTCTAAATAGCAGCCCCATTTGGGTGCCAATGCAAGTGAAAATATCCTAGGACTCTTCCATACATTTTCTATAGAAAATACTTCAAACAAATACAGCATACACTCTTACTTAAAAAAAAAAAAAAAAAAAGAATTGTAGGGACGCCTGGGTGGCTCAGCAGTTGATATTCTGCCTTCGGCTCAGGGCCTGATCCCAGGATCCGGGATCAAGTCCCACATCAGGCTCCCTGAGAGGAGCCTGCTTCTCTGTCTCTCTGTCTCTCTGTCTCTCTCTCTCTCTCTCTCTATATATATATATACATATATAGAATTAATAAATAAATCTTAAAAAAAAAAAGAGAATTGTATTTGATTCCAAGATCCACATTTTTAAACAATTCAACATCTCTGAAATTGAGGTTCCTTACAGTGCTCTACACAGTCAGCCACTCAATATATTTTATATAATGAATACATTTGCTAAGCAAAAACAAGGAAGTGAAATAATTCTGAATTCTAGTTTTATACTTCACTCAGAATAATAGGTCATTTTCTACTTGAACAATGACAGACACCCTATAGATCTATCAAATAGAGCATTTTTTCTTGTCCTCTGTTTTCAAGGACTCCTTAGACTAAAATAATTCCCTCTCAACCTTAGAGCACTTTGTTTATACTCTTCTTGTTGGCCTTATGCTGTTGTGCTTTGCACTGTAATTATATTTTGCTTGTCTTGCCTGTAAGCTCCTACAGGACAGGGCCCGTGACCTTTGTCATGGTCACATGGAAGCAAAATGGTCTCTGGAGACAGGCCGACCTGCATCCAGGTCTTAGTCCTGCTGTCTACTGGTTCTATGATCAGGAGCAAGTTATTTAGCCTCCCAGAGCCCTATTCCCTCACTTGTAAAATGGAGATAATCCTTAACACATGGGAGTGGTCTGAAGGTTTAAAAATGAGTTCAGTCATAAAGGACTGGCACTTAGAGGTCCTTTGTAACTGACTGTCACTATTTTTCATAGTTCTGGAAACAAGCAGATTCACATCCAGCCTTGGTCACTTATTGTGTCCCCTAACTACCCGTTCCCTCTGTAAGCTTCAGCTTTTAAGCACCATGAAGGTAGGATGCTGTCTGTCTCGTTCACTGTTTGTCCTTCGCATCTAACACAGAGCCTGGCTATTTTTGAATGGGCCAGTGAATGAATAAAAAAATGAAGATAATCCCTTACAGCGCTATTGTGAGAATTACAAAGAATGTATATAAAATGCCAATCACAGTTACAGTGCCTGGTACATAGGAGGCACCAATAACTGATCTTTGATTTTCAAAACAAATAGATATAAAACAAAAAAAGGATACAAAGACTACTATGGGCATTCCTGCCTGTGTATTTATCATGTAATTGCTGGAAAAGGCATGAGAGGACGTGGCTAAACGACTGGCCCGATGACTAACACATTCTACTATAAAATTATTCGTATACCTCCAACACAACATGATTACAGGCAGCAAGAGTCATTTATTTGCTTAGTAAATATTGAGCACGTAGGATGCAAAGGACAAAATGGGTAACATATTTATGAATAAATACATTGATGTCAGGGACGAACATGAAGTGTTTACTTTCCAAGAATTTGAGGGCCTAGACAACTCAGGTTTCCATGTAAAGTAGATTCAAAAAGATCACAGTGAACATACAGGACACTTGGTAGTCCCTTTCCTCTTTATTGCAAATACTACTCTCATAACTGAATTTTCTGCTCCCACTCATTTAGACAGAGGGAGATAGTGCCTATGATCTTTGCTACAAACACAGAGAGTATAGGAACCATGACTCTGGAGGTCAGGACAAGGGAGTTCCTACTGCCCTGGATACTATCCTCCCATAATTACAACACCATGGGAAGTAGGGCTGTGCAGACATGAAGAATGGGTGGAGGGAGGATAAATTCTAACCATGAGACTAAAGATAAATGCTTGCACCTCATCTGTCACTTGGCTTCTCAGTGATCTCACCTAAAAAAGTCCCTGCTGCTATGTGTCATTCCTCTCCTCCAACACAGATGGGGAAGTAAAGTCCATAAGCCATACTAGAGTACTGTTGATCAAAGAGGACGAAAAAGTTCAGGACTGTCATGCTGAATTACCAATTTGAATTTTGTTGTCATACATCTTTACATTGAGATCCTTAATTCAAAATGTAATAGGACACAGAGTTAAAACAATGTTACAGGTCTTCATACAAGCCTTTCCTGGCAAAAAGTTCTAAGCAGTAACCCCGAGACCCATCCTGAAGCTCCCCCTCAGCCTCCTGCGTCCCCTCTCAGCTTTTAATGATAAATGCAGATTTCTGGCCACTATAGGCAACACAAGATACAGAGAGTGGCAGCAACACTGCCTGAAAAATAATGAACAGAAAGTTTTCTAGGACCACAAATGCAAGAGCAAAAGAAAGGGAGTGCAGGGAGAAGGTGGGAGGGAGGGGGAAAAAAAGGTAAGAATTAATAAATCAATCTAACAAGGTCCAGCCATATCAAGGATTAACTTGTAGAACACGGAGCTGAAGGAGCTCTGATGAATGGCCTTTTCACCCCCATTGGCCTTTTGGGGGGAATATGATGCCGCCTTATATGAGAGAGGATGCTGGGAGAACCCTCTATTTCGGACACCAGATTACACTAGTGCCCAGGGCCACTTCTGGGGATATTAAGCTACAAACAGGTGGCGAGTGACTGAGATCTTCTTTGCTCTGTTTATATAAAATACCTTCCAGTCTTCCCCTTTTCACTTGGGCAACTCCAAATGGAAGAGACAGAAGTCACATGAACACCGACGGGGAGGGAGTGTGTATGTGGAAAGGAGGTGGGGGGTGATTGACATGTGCTCACCGGTGTCTGTTCTGGGTAGGCCAGATGTTATGACTTGTCCAGTCGTCCACGGGTAACAAGGATCAAAGCTAAAGCTCTTGTTATGTGCGACAAGAAGGGCATTTTTCTTACATCAGATTCTCCTTCTAGGTGCTTCTGAGAATCCTTCAAGACGGCTCACTGGCTCTGCACATCTGCGCTGGCCACCGTCTGTCCATCCGCCCGCAGAGAGCAGCACGGAGCACGGAGCCAGGCAGCAGCTCCACACTCCGCAGGTTGTGGCTCCCTGGGTCATCACCCCCTCCCTGGGCTGCTCTTGGCCTTGCCCTTCTGCTCTCCTGCCACCACTTACACTCACCTCTGCCCGAATCCCTCAAAGCATCGGGAAGATCAGAAGGCTTGTTCCCACAGGAAAGAACTCATGGTTTAGAAAACAGTGATTTACCGAAAAAGAATCAGACTCCCAAGTCCTCCTCCTGCCCCACATTGCATTTGTCCCACATTTCTTAGTATTATCATTTTTTGCTTTCCTTGGTTCATGACTCCTGTGGGATCATGGCCGGCAGATCTAAATCTGTTTATCCAAGAGACGTCCTTGGGCCTCTGCGGGTGCTGTCAAGCCCCCTGCACCTCTGATCTGGATCTGTCAACACGTGACAAAGAGAGGGAGAGACTGAAGAAGTAGGAAGAAGCTGAGAAAAAGGAAGAGGACAAAGATCCAGTATAAAAGGTCAGCACTGGGCTCCGCTGCTCACAATCTCTCCTAATAGTAACACCCTGTTTTTACTTCTTTTATGTAACAAATTTTCTCCATAATAAGTCATCTTGTAAGAAAAAGTGAAGGACTGTCTGTTAAAATTTAACCAAGCTGAAATTTTTGTGACATGAGGCCACACAGTATGTTCTTTTATAGAAAACTGCTAGGTGTGCCTTACTGCTAAAGAGAAAAGAACATGGTGAAAAAGAACATGGTGAGACTGTCTCGTTTACTGAGACTGCTAAAATAATACACTGATTATTATGAGTCCCGTTTTAGTGCGTCTGAGTGAGAATTTGTTGAAGCAGAAGGGACATTATGGGAAAAATGCTTAGGAAGTGAAATTAGATATTTCACACATGGAGTAGTGGCTGCTTGATAGCAGAAAAACCCTCAGAAATAATTGATCAGGGGCTAACAGGGCAAACAACAACCAGCACAACTCTTCTTCCAGATGAGAGAATGGTCCGGGATAGCTCTGCGACTGCAGATGACAGCACATTATATTCCAGATATTGGAACTATTGAGTAACTAATGCTCAAAGGTTTATAGCCTGGATGAACATTCTAGAGTGCACATCACTTTTGATTCAACACTATCAAAAACAGAATATTAAAGCAAAATCAAATGATAGAGGTACATACACCACGGCCAAAATGCAAAGTGATGTTGGCTTTAGCACAGAAGCTTTCTATAGGTATGAGACATTCCAAACACCAGCTGCTGCTGAATGGCCAAGTCTGAATAGCAAGGAACATAGAAAAGTCACAACTGGTATAAAAACAAAGCAAGCAAGCAAGAACCAAAAAAAAAAAAAAAAAAAAAAAGAAAAGAAAAAGAAAGAAGAGTGGTAATAAGAAAGTGCAGCAGAGTAATTGCAACTTTCAGTAGATGGATTAGATGGATCTTCAAGGACCTTTGTAATTGATGTCCTTGCTCTTTGGCAGACGGGTCAAAGTTATTTTTCTCAAATCATAAACATTTGTTGGGAGGCAATTTTAGAAAGAGGTAAAAGGCAGTGTTCCAGTAAAATCGCCACTAACACGGTTACAACAGCTTCCAAGGAGAGGACTGACATGTCGTCCATGGTTTTTATAGGAATATTAATCTAGTAATCAGAAGAATAAATGGAAAGAGGATGGGCAGGGTTGGGTTCAGGTTCTGTGTGTCTGAAGCTATTATCAGCTTAAAGAGGGTGTAGGTTGTCTTTAAGAAAAAGAATATATATTTAAGACTACAAAACTGCCGGTGCCACACCCAGAGCCTTTGAATGGACCCATACGAGGAAGGAGGTGTGAAGGTTAAGCTTTCTCATCTTCACAATAAGCTACCTTATGGGCAAGTGATAGCTTAACGCCGCTAACACTGTTGCCCCATCTGTCCGACCACCCTAGCTAGAAACCCAGAAATTGTCTTTGATTCTTCTTCTTCTTTCCTCTTTTCACCAAGTCATGCCCATTTTTCCCCTTAATTATTTCTCAAATCCATTTCTGTCTTCATTCTGTTTTTTCTAAGAGAAAGAGTGAGAGAGGAGGGAGGTGGGGTAAGAGCAGGGAGGGAGGGAGGGAGGGAGAGAATCTTAAGCAGGCTCCACACCAAGCACAGAACCTAAGGTGGGGCTCAATCTCATGACCCTGAACTGAGATCATGACCTGAGCTGAAATCAAGAGTCTGACACTTAACCTATTGAGCCATCCAGGTGCTCCTCTTTTTTCATTCTTAATGCCGACACCATGGATCTAGCCATCTGCATCTCTTCCCTACTCTACTGCAAATAGCTTCCTAACAGGTTCCCTGTTCCCACTCCTGTTTACCTCCCAGAAATCCATGACCCTGTACCTAGAACACTCTGTCTATCCAGAAGGCAAATCTACAATTTCACAATCTATGGAGCACCCTTCATCAAAGCCCCAGTTAGGAGAAAGCTCTAAGCCTCCTTAGCATGACAAGCAGACCTCCATGACCTGGTCCATTGTACCTCTCCACCCTCAGCACTCAACTTTTCACGGTATCAACAACAAACTGCCTGTATTTTCCTGCAAAAACCTTACAGGTTTTCACATCCAGGCTTTTGGCGCCTGGCTGACCTCTTAGCTCAGAGTCTCCCTTTCTCCTCATCTTCCTCCCTTGTACCTCCCTCCAGGTACGTAGCACACTATGTTAGGACTTGTATCTATCTCCCTTTTCCTCACCTCTCCAGCCTGTCATTAACTCTGGGGTAGGGGTCATGTCTGACTCATTTTGTATCCCTAGCACTTAGCAGAATGTCCATCCTCACTAGATTATTTTTGAATGAATAAATTAATGACTGAATCAATCACCATATGAGTCATTCTCTGTGTCAAAGTACAGAGAGACAAAAGAGTAGAGAACTTAGTTCTGGGCTATGCCCATTATTGTAAGTCAGAGAAAGAAAAGAAGGCAATTAAGCATAGGCTACTGAGAATAAGTAGTCAGAAAAGTAGAAGGATTAACAGGAATTGTGTCATCTTCTATTTATCATGAAGTTATAGTTTCTACAGTGAATGCATACTACTTTTTATTTATTTATTTTTTAAAGATTTTATTTATTTATTCATGAGAGACACAAAGAGAGAGAGAGGCAGACACACAGGCAGAGGGAGAAGCAGGCTCCATGCAGGGAGCCCGATGCGGGACTCGATCCCCGGTCTCCAGGATCAGGCCCTGGGTCGAAGGCAGGCACTAAACCGCTGAGCCACCTGGGCTGCCCCTACTAGTTTTTGAATAAGAAATGTTTATGGGGCATCTGGGTGGCTCAGTAGTTGAGTGTCTGCCTTTGGCTCAGGTCATGATCCTGGGGTTCGGGGATCAAGTTCCGCATTGGGCTCCCACAAGGGAGCCTGCTTCTACCTCTGCCTATGTCTCTGCTTCTTTTTCTGTATCTCTTATGAATAAATAAAATCTTTTAAAAAATGTTTATTAGGGTACATGCTAAGCTGCTTAAACAGAGAGACCCCAAAATAAAATTATTAAAATACAGTAGTTTATTTCTCTCTCATGTAAAGACCCAAAGGTGATCAGTCCAGAGCCAGTGGAGCAGCACTGCTATCCTCATCATGCCTGCCCTGCCTCTCGACTGCCAGTTTCCAAGGCTGCTTCTAGTCAGCAGGGAAAACAGGACAGAAGCCCCAAGTTGCCCCCAGTTCCCGGCCATACCCAGCTGCAAGGGATACTGGGAAATGTAGACTCTAGTTGGGCATGAATATGACCAGCTAAAACTCAGGAGAGTTTTATCCATAAAAGGAAAAAAGAAGAAAGGAATACCAGGGATGACTAGTGGTCAGACGGAAAGTGTTCTGTTCTGTTGGTTTTCTACAAGAGAGAGGGAAAGAGAATGTTTTAGTAAAGCAGTAGAAGCAAAAGCCAGATTTCAAGGAACTATCGTTACTGGGTATTGGACAAATGAAGATAAAAAGTACAGACTATTTATTCGAGTTTAACAGTAAATGGAAGAAGAGAAACAGTCTGATGACCATCAAGAACTACAGACTTGAACCAGATTTGTTTTGTTTTGTTTTTGTTCCATCTTTCTTGGAGGAAGACTACACATGCTTGTTCGAAGGTAGCAGTGGAGATAAGGATCAAGCTGGAGACAGCCTCAGGCTGGAGATGGCAGCCTTGTTGGATCAGAGGGCCTGCTCTCCCGGAGCTGAGGGCCAGAGGAGAGGCCAGTCTGGAGACACTGATACTCAAGTGGAAGGAAGGTAGAGGGAAAGTTGACCCTACCCACCAGGTCTCCCACCACAGAGTCCCAAGCCCCACATTTTCCTGCCCTTTATCCTACCCAGCCACGTCCCCCCAAATACTACCTGTTACCCAGTCCCATTTTCTACCTTGCAAAGTCAATGAATCACCTAACAAGAGTCTCAACAAAGCCTTCAAGGGACACTCTATCTCCTGCTCCCCTCTAATCCGTTTAGCTATATACTCTTAATTCAATACACAAAGATTACCTTCTACATTCCCAGGTGGACAAGTAAAATCTTTGCCTTCATGGACTCTGACTTGGAGGACAACACGTACATTTCAAAAATAACCTCCTGGAGACAAAGTCCAGTATTTGCTGTGCTACCAAGTTACCTGAATAGTGAAAATTTCTGGGAGGGTAGGAGATGGGGAAACAGTATGACACATGGGACACACTGTCACACTGAATATACACTTATCCTCCGGTGGCTTGAAGAATACAAATCTAGATAATGCATTCGCAGAACTCATACACAGAAAACGGAGTCAACAAACCATGTCCATCTTGAAGAGATGTTAATAGGTAAACAAGCCTCTAGGTAGGGCCTTGAGTGATCATAAAGAGCCAGTGGTTTTATCACCTCCACTTTCCAGCAGGAGCACATGCTTCTCTCCTGTTCCTCTGTTTGCTTTTAATTTTCTCCACATTCTCCTGCGTATGATCACCTTCTGACTTTCATTTGAACTCAATAGGCCATTTCTAATCTCTGCTGGGCTGAAGAGAGAGATGGGGAAACACAGGGCTAGCTGAGGACAAAGCACGAGCCTGGGGCAGCTCGCTGACGAGTCCTTGAAACAGCCAAAGGACATTCCTCTATGGACTCAACTGCCTCGATGTTCATACTTTCCTATCTTAGCCCGACCCCCTGGATCCTGTGAGTATACTTTAACATAGAAAAATTCCTTTAGAAATCTTTTTTATCTTTACCCTCCAAGATACATGTTGGCAATCATCCCCCAAGCACACGGCCCACCGATAGACATCTGAAGGATCTCATGACTCTGGTTTTATTAGACGGTAATAAGTAACCTTTCCCCAACAATAGCTAGTTCCCTCAAGGTCCTGGAAACCTTGCTTCCAAAATTCCTTACAGTACATCTATCCTCAAACCCCCCCAATCAGCCACCCCTGGGAGCCTTGGTGGTTCAGCGGTTGAACATCCATCATCTGCCTTTGGCTCAGGGTGTGATCCTGGAGTCCCCAGATGGAGTTCCACATCTGGCTCCCTGCATAGAGCCTGCTTCTCCCCCTGCCTATGTCTCTCATGAATAAATAAATAAAATCTTAAAAAAAAAAAAAATCAGCCACCCCTCACAGGCCTGGGGCAGTAGTTCTTCCTGCCCACGGGTTCCGTCCCTGTGCTTTAAGAAAACCACCATTTTGCACCAAAGAAATCTAAAAAATTCTTAAAAAAAAAAAAAAAAATTCTTTCTTTGTCTCGGCTCTGGACCTCACCCCACCAAATCTTACCTATATTCCAAAACTTCATCAGAGAGTACAGGTTTAGAGGGAACATGGACTCATAAGTGAAAGGCATGAGTTAAATTCTCAGTCCTGAGCAATTTCATTGACATCTCTGAGCCTCAGTTCTCATCCGCTGATGCAGATGGATATAACACCTACCTCGCAGCTTGCTTCTGAGAATTAAAGGGGATGTTTGTGTAAAGTTCCCATTCTGTCAGGACCCAACAATCACCGAAAAATGTTACTTGTTATTATGTGACAATGCACCCAGATAAAGTAGCTGGTATCAGCCCAAAGCCTGACCAGCTCAGGCTGTTGGCCCAAGTTAAAAAAAAGTAATGAAAGAGCATAAAATACTGGGATGACTTACGTATCCCTTCTGGAACACCCTATTGCTATGTAGACCTAGAATGAACCAGAAGCCAGGAGACCAGTCTGGTTTTAACAGTAGTCAGCCTTGCTAGGGCCTCTGGAATTGGCCTTATTAGCAATAATAGGAAATGCTGAGTCATCCTACCACCCCCTCCCACACCTGGGCGGGGCAGGAGGCTGGAGGGTGTTGGGGACAGAAATCCTCTCTGGCAGGCCTCCCAGCAGAGCATTCCAGGGCCTACTGGGGCCCACTCTGATCTCCTGACCCACTTGCAGTTGACCTCTTCTTTGTCTGAGCCCTATTTACGCTCTCACCTCTCGCCCACTGATCCAACTGGTTATTTTCCTTCTCTGGGCAGGAGCCTCCTGACCTCAGTTCTTGAGCTGCAGCCAAATGGGCAGGTCCTCCTACTGATAACTGGGAATTTCCACCTGTGACTCAGGGGAATGCCCTGAACAGAAAAAGGTGCTTTCTTCCTGAAAACACCGCTCAAGTTTTTCTTCTAAAAGAGTTAAATGAGGGATCCCTGGGTGGCGCAGCGGTTTGGCGCCTGCCTTTGGCCCAGGGCGCGATCCTGGAGACCCGGGATCGAATCCCACATCAGGCTCCCGGTGCATGGAGCCTGCTTCTCCCTCTGCCTATGTCTCTGCCTCTCTCTCTCTCTGTGACTATCATAAATAAATAAAAAATAAATAAAATAAAAGAGTTAAATGAGAAGGAGGAAGAAAATTAAAAACCTGCTCACAGTGGACATGGATGAAAGTGAAGCAGAAGAAAAAAATTAGATATGTTTTCCAGAATGCAACTACTTTATTAATTTCCTGATCTTATCTATGCAATTTAAGGGTGCTGCCAGAATTTTAAAGATGGCTTGCCATCTATTCTCTGTTATAAATTCTCCCTGTAATAAGTATCAATTTTGGTAGCTAATTGACCTTTGCTCTGTGCTGTAGGCCTGTGAGATGAATGGTTTGGTCTGATTTTCAGGCTTCAGAGCCCTGCAACAGATTGCAGATGTCTTGAGTTATAGAGCTGGTCAACAACACTATTAAAAAAAAAAAAAAAAGCCACATGAGAAACGCTTTTCAGCATCTTTGCTTACTGAATAACCTGTATTGGCAAAAATACTTGCCCTTGGAAGTCTTGAGTCTACTGCTCCCAGCCCCCATGTTCCCTTCTAAGTCCTCACTTCCTATTTTCTCAGTGGTGAAACACCAAGTGGTTAGAAGGAGTGGTTAGAAGTCTGATGCATGAGGACTGAGTGGTCACAAATGCCTCCTCTGTCCCCACTTCTCCTGCAACCCTGATCACAGTCCCTGCGACTGACAGGCGGTGGGAGTGGCTGGCAGGTCTGAAGAGCACTAACCACCAACTGTACCACTTCCTTCCCTCTTGGGTTTCAATCTCTGATAACCGCCCCTGTCCCCTCCCCCCATCAGGTGGTGCAGATGTAGCCCTTCCACCCCAGGGTGCGTACAACCCGGCTGTGGCATCTTCACCAATCCACACTGATCACCAAGGGTGGCTGTAGCATGGGTGATGCTTGCTGCCTCACTGCTCTATGCCTGGCTCCCCAGAGGGCCATTGAAGATGCCTTCCCTGCAGAGAGAGAGAGGGTGCCTTGCTTGATGAGAAATATGCACCCCACCTCGGCTCTCTCTGCTTCACACGGGGCACTCTGTTGAGCCTCATCTTGAGATGGTTCTTCTTGCCCAACACTCAAAGACTTGCCATCTGCTCAGCAGGTCCTAAAAGTTCTGACTTCAATATTTGTGCTAAAGATCAAGTCCTCAGTTTTCATTCTCATTCATATTTGTTTGCAGAAACAAAATTTTTTTTCAGGCCCTAGGTCTGTGTGCTTGTAATCTCCTGGTTGTAAATGAAATGATCAGACACACAACTTGTTTTAGTTTGATTTTTGTTGTGAATTATTATTGGGAGGGGATCCCTGGGTGGCTCAGTGGTTTCGCCCAGGGCGCAATCCTGGAGTCCCAGGATCGAGTCCCGCATCGGGGTCCCAGCATGGAGCCTGCTTCTCCCTCTACCTGTGCCTCTCTCTCTATGTCTGTCATAAATAAATAAAAATAAATATTAAAAAAAATCTTTGAAAAAAAGAATTATTATTGGGAAACTGGACAGAATCATGAAAGGAGAACCGATAATTTTGTTTATTAAGAATTATACAAATTACTTTTATTGATGTTTTCTGATTATAAAACTCTCGTCTAATGGCTTTATAAGATGTGGAGAATCCAGGAAAGTTTAAATCACCAAGATAAAAAGGACAAAAATCTCACCACCCCATGGCCATAACTGTCCATGTTTTTGTTTTTTTTTTTAAGATTTTATTTATTTATTCATGAGAGACACAGAGAGAGGCAGAGATATAGGCCAAGGGGGAAGCAGGCTCCATGCAAGGAGCCCAATATGGGACTCCATCCCAGATCCCATGATCACACCCTGAGCCAAAGGCAGATGCTCAACTGCTGAGCCACTCGGGCATCCCAACTCCACGTTTTGATCTATTTCCTTCCAATCTTTTTTTCCTACAATTTTTAGTAAGAATAGGAAGCCTATTTTTATTACTAGCAAACTTCAGCGGAGAACCCGGGCTGTGCAAGGGGGGTGACATACACATTTGCTGGTGTTTCCAACAGCTCCAAAAGCCAGATGTTGCTGAAATTGTAGAAACTGAGTCCTAGAAAAGTGACTTAATAACTTGTCAGAGTGAGGATTCAAATCCTCGTCTCACTCCCAGGGCAAAACGGTTTATGACATGGATTCCCAGCTGAGGCCTTTTTGTGGATTTTATGGAGAGAAGGAAACTTCCAGAGAGGGATGTGGGAAGGTTGATGCTGTTCTTAGTGAGAGTTGGATCGATCCAGTTTATTATTACACCAGACCTACTGAAAGAAATCTCATTTGTATATAGACATTTTCAAAGAGGGAGTGATTTCTCCATGAATCCAAAATATCACTGTCATTGTAAGCTGAGTAGAAAGAAACGGAGAGATAGGCTCTGAATCGTCTACAAAGCCACTCAGCTGGGGGTGTACCAAAAATGAAAGAGTAATTCTTAGACAGTTTGGGCCACGTTCAACGCACCATGAGCCTGGGCAATGTCTTGGTTTCCAGGGATGTCCAGCTGCAGACAAAGTTATAGCAGCTCTAGCAATATAGCTATTGCCCAGACATGAATAAATGACAGCGAGGACAGAAATGTAGTTGTAGTTCTGCTAAAAACCTTTGGGCTCAGATAACCATATATATTAAGCGATCCCTATGCTAGCCCTCCCTGTACAAGATTTGGGGCATTAAAATACGTACATACAATAAATGGCTTCCCTGCCCACAAAGAGTTTCATCCAGTCAACAAATATTTATTGTATTTGTATAGCACCTACTATGTGCCAGACACTGTATAGACCAGATATGACAGTAAACAAAACAATTAAAGATCCCTACCCTATAGAGCTGGCTGTTGAATGGGAAAAGCTGGACGACAGTCAATAAACATAATTGAGACAAGTTGTGCAAATTCCACAGAGTCCCACAATTTGGTATGAAGTGCAGGCTTTACCGGGGAAGCTCATAAGTGATGGGTTAACAAGAGGCATGGGGTCGCTCAATCTGCTGTTCATTCATTCATTTAGATTTTATTTATTTGAAGGAGAGTGAGCAAGACAGCGCGCATGTGCACAAACACAAGTGAAGGGAGGGGCAAAGAGAGAGGGAGCAGCACACTCCCCGCTGACCAGGGAGCCTGATTAGAACCGGGAGTCCAGGACCCCCGGGGGATCATGACCTGAGTCCAAGGCAGACCCTTAACTGACTGAGCCACCCAGGCACCACTACTATTCATTTTAAATTCACTTATTTCCAGTATGAGGGTTTGCTTTTATTTTACTTTTTAATTTCATTTTATTTTTTAATTTGTAAAATGTTTATACTTTTCACTGTACTTAAAGAAGTGTCTTCTCCACTATCATCCATCTCTTCAGTCCTTTATCCTGCTCCTTCTAGGTGATTTTTACTAATTTTTTACTTAACCTTCCAAGGCCTTGGTTTTGGCAGAAATAAGCAAACATTCATATTTCTCCTCCTTTATTACACAAAAGACAGTATTCTATATATGTCTTTCACTAATCTTTTGTTCTGAATCTTGTTTCTAGAAAGCTGTTTCTTTTTATTTTTTTAACAGCTATTGTGTTTTCTCTTTTGCTTTATTTAACAAGTCCCCAATTGCTGAATATATGTTTTTAATTGTTTGCTATTCTAAATAATGTCATAATGAATAACTCCCTGCACACAGTGTTTCAAATTTCTAGAGAATCTTAAAAGTAGAATTGCTGTCCACTGGTGAAACAAATGTAGCTTTATTAGTTAGTTCCAGATTATTCTTTATAGAGGCTGTACCATTTTGCACTCCCAACAATTATGACAGCAACTGTTTCTCCGCAGCCTCACCAACAGAGGGTATTAGCCAACATTTTGAGTTTTGCCAGTCAGATAGATGAGCAGTTATATATATATTTTTAGTATAATTGACAATGCTGTATTAGTTTCAAGTGTACAAGGTAGTGATTTGACATCATGCTATGCTCACTGCAAGTGAAGTAGCTACCATCATGAGTAGAAATATTTTAAAATACTTTTTTAAAAAAAGATTTTATTTATTCATTAGAGAGAGAGAGAGAGAGAGAGGCAGGCAGAGGGAGAAGCAGGCTCCATGCAGGGAGCCTAACATGGGACTCGATCCCGGGTCTCCAGGATCATGCCTTGGGCTAACGGTGCCGCTAAACTGCTAAGCCACCGGGGCTGCCCTAAAATACTTTTTAAATTCATTTTCCTCTTAATATAAGATGGAGTAGCTTTTGAGAGACAGGCCATCCCCTTTAAAAATTTTTTTAAATTTTTATTTATTTATTTATTTATTTATTTATTTATTTATTTATTTATTTATTTATTTATGATAGAGAGAGAGAGAGAGAGGCAGAGGGAGAAGCAGGCTCCATGCAGGGATCCCGACATGGGATTCGATCCCGGGTCTCCAGGATCGCGCCCTGGGCCAAAGGCAGGCGCCAAACCGCTGCGCCACCCAGGGATCCCCTAAAATTTTTTTTAAAATTTTAACCACCTGTTCATATCTTTTGTCCATTGTGCCTCTTTTTCAGGAAAGTACTTTGGAAACTTTTCTGACTCCGGGGGCGGGGGGGGGGGGCAGGCATTTTTAATGTGGTCACAATAATTGTATTTATCAACTTGGAGAGAACTGGCATCTTCTTGATGCTATATTGCCTAACCCAAGAAGGTAGGATGTCTTCTTATTTGTTCACCTCTATTTGTGTTTCACTGAGTGCTTTCAAGTTGTCCTCCTATCTGTCTTGCACATTTCTTTGCATCCATTTGGTAAAACCGCAACAGGATGCAGCTGACCATGGTTGGAGAAAAGCCCATGGTCATGCTGACTGGTCTTACTTTAAATGTATTACCACAGACCACAAGCGGTACCTTCTTGCTCCTAGCCAGTCACACTGCCCTTTCAGCGTCCAGGTCCCCACCCCCCAACAGCGATTCACATCCTCTCCCTTCCCCATATCCTCCCCACCCCCCCACCTTGTTCAGCTGATTTGTTTTCTATCTCCTTGAGAAATAAAATCAACAAAACCCGAAAAATCAGAAGAGAGCTTCTGCGGTTTTCCTTTGGGATAAAAACACCAGCCACCCAGATTCAAATCTTTCACACACTCTCCCTCTAGGGGGAAAAAAAAACAAAACCAAAAAACTCCAAATAGATTATAAAGAGGGAGGGAGAACACTTTTCCATTTAGATGTAAGTGGGACAGTAGAAATCCAAGGGCAGCCTTCACTCCTGAGCCCAGTCCAGAAGCCCAGACTTGTGAGAATTATGTGGAAGAGAAAAAGAGCAGTGGGGTCTTGCTGCTAGTAGAACCTAAATATCAGCCTGGGCTCACCGCCAGAGATGAGTAGCAGAATACAGGTCTAAGACCATGAGCTGCTTCACTCTCCTCCACGGGGCCCACAAGGGAAGGGTGGACCTTCCCCGTATGTGTGTGCTCCATCATGACCACTGCAGACTGGAGGAGGCCTGGGTATGCCAGGTTCACAGCAAGAATGAAGGCTCCCTCATCATTCCTATTCAAGTCTAGAGGATGTGTGAGGGCTTAGCTGCCATGGCTGAGGCTTCTTTTGAATCCACTTGATGGGGTTGAAGGCCTAGAGAATTGAGAGTCCCTCTGAGAAAACAAGATAAACACCAAGCAATTAGTAAACAAGACAGGATAGAGCTTGTTTATATTTACACACTGATATATCTACTAAATTATGCAGTACAGACAACCCAGAAATAGGATAGTATATAATAAGGTCCTGATCATAGGATGCCATGGATAAATACAAAAGATGCTGGAGAATGGACAGATCTCATAGGTGGAGCCATTAGGTCATGGATATCTTGATTAAAAAAAGCAGCAGTTAAAGCTAGATTCTTATCTCTGGCATAAAGATTGTCAAGAAGGCTTGCCACATAGACCTAAAGATGAGCAGGACAGAGGACCATTGGTACATTGGTGACCTTAAGATTATCTGATGGATGTGTTTTTTAGAAGGTCTCAATTTAGCCAGCAGAGGGCAAAAGAACACAGAAACCATTCCAAGATTTGTGATCCGAGAAATGTTTGGAATAGAAGGGCTCTATAGGTGTCTTTGCAAAACTAAACAACAAAAACACCACAGGTGTGATTCTTTTGAAAGATCATATTTAAAAACAGCATTTCCAAGGCAGTGACTAATTACCGTTGACACGTAACAAATTCTTGTTTTATAAAAAGTCAGAATTTATTTAAATGGTTTAAATGATGCATTTCTTTATAGAACCTTAAATGCCTGACAAAAATACGGGAATCTGTCTAAATAATTTAACCTAAATTTTAAGAAATACTTTTATTTGAAAATCTCACAGAAATAAAGTCTCTGAAACGTTAATAAACATGCATAGCCATGATTAATTTTACAAATCTAAAAAATGGATTTCTTTAAAGACTGTGATGCTACTGTAAATACAGAATGCAGTGACATTTGTTAAATGAGCTAACAAGTGTCAAAATGTTAAATGGGTTGTTGATTAAAGATGATTATGCATTTAGCCTACAGGTCAGTCAGAATGGAGGTGGGGAGAGGGAGAGAAGGAAATGCCCTTTCCAACAGACAGAGGGCAAAAGCAGGCTTAGACCTCAACAAAATCCCGAGGCCAGTGGCCATGTGTTCCCTCCAGTTTCCGGTCCTTTCTTCCTTTCCTGCTGTTCACCCCTGCAATTGCAAAAAGTACATTTACTATTCAAATAAAGCTTCAAGCCCACAGACTTCAGACCCAGAGAGACAAACTGCAACAAGGTTTCTCCAGGCATACTGTTAAAACACTTACCTTAGGTGTGGCAACCGAGTATCAAATTCCCTGAGTTGGAAGTCTGAGAACCAGGGTTCTGGCTGCAGGGTGGACACTAGGAGGGTAAACCACTGACTCTCCACTCTGCAGTATTTTTCATCTACAGGATAAAGGTGTGAGGTTAAGTGATGTCAAAGATCCCTGCTGATTCACAGATCCTAAGATTTCTGTTTATTTTGTCCCCATCTTATACTCCTCCATCTCAGTTGATACGTGAGCTGGTAAGCCTATAGGATGCTAGTCTCTGCTCAAGAAAAATATGTAATTTAAGAAAGAACTCTTAAAGACTCTGAGAAAAATAATCTTTACCAATAGAATTGTAGATCTGAAAGCAGGATGTAAGAAAATTTATCTGCTGAGTAGAAGATTTTGATGGCCATTCAAAACACTTTTTTATTTTTGTAAAGATTTTATTTTTTAATTTTTATCTTTGTAAAGATATTACTTTTAAGTAACCTCTACACCTGACGTGGGGTTCTAATTCACAACCTCGAGATCAGGAGTTTCACACTCCACCGACTGAGCCAGCCAGGCACCCCAAACCACACTTTTAGAGCCCCGCTTCAGGTTAGAAGTCTGCTTTTACACATATCAAGCCTTACTGAACTGTAATCGTTAGGGCTCCTAGGTCACTGAGTAATCAAAGCACTAACTAAAGGAATTAATAGAAGGCAAGATGGCCCATTCTAACACTCCTCCAGGCAATGGTGTGAAGAAGCATTACCTCCTACCCAAACTTTAAACCATCTGCAGCGGCTGAAAAGCATTCGGCTTTAAGTAATAGAATACTCAACCACAGAAGCTTAAGCCATAAGGAACAAGAAGCTCTGAGCTCGGCTCTTCCAGGGGTGGTCATCAGGTCAGTAGTTTCATCCACAGATTTAACACCTGATGCTCACAAGGTATCTGCCAGGTTCTAGGCAGCACAGTCTCACGTAACAGCTCCTTGAGCAGGGACAGATGAGTAGACAGGTGTAACTTTCTTTTCCAGCAGATTTTGCTCTTATTAAATGGAAAAATCTTTCCCCCAGACTACTTGCTCTTATATTTCATTGGCCAGAACTAGTTTACATTTATTTCTTAACAGTTATGGATGCCAGGAAATCCAAGATCAATGTGCCAGCCAAATGCAAAAATCCTCAAAAAAATAATAGCAAACCAAATTCAACAGCCTAATAAAAAGGATCACACAACACAAAAAAGGAGGATTTATCCATAGGATGCAATGATGGCTGAACTTACACAAATTCTAGACACCACATTTAACAGAATTTAGAATGAAAATCCTATGATCATCTCAATAGATGTAGGGGGAAAAAAGCATTTCTTTTATAAGGGCACTAATCCCATTCACAAGGGCTACACCCTCATGCCCTAATTACTTCCCAAAGACCCCACTCCAAATACCGGCACATTGGGGATTCGGGCTCCAACAGGATATTGGGGGTGGGGGCTGGGGCATACAGACACTCACCACCCACCAAAAGAGTTTTAACATTTAATTTTCTATTCTGTTGCTTAGCCTGTTGTGTTTCTCTTGCTCTTCTGTTAAAGGAAGAGTCTTTATGTTGAATCAACAGCCAGGTTATTCCCAGGGAAGTGACTGGAGACATTTCCTGGGGAAGATTCTCTTGGCAGACCAACAATATGCATACTATATGTTTCCACAGCTGCCCAACAGAGTGCAGCACTGCACTGCTCACGCCCTCCTGCGGGCGCAACTGTAGCAGTTGCCAAATTCATTTCTTCTTTCGAAAGGTAGAACATAGTTCACTCTGAGCTTCTGCCTGTTTAAGAAGTTAGAGCCAGAACCTTAGACAAAGGGATTTTAATTGCATGCTGATAAGGTGTCAAAACTATTGTGCATAAAATAGCTCTGGATTTTTTTTTTTTTTTTTTAAGAAAAAGATGCCTCCAGGATTACAAGATAAAGATTTCCCCGGTGAGTGAAATCTGTTTTGTAAGTCATCAGAAAATCTTCAACCTATGAGCAAATTCTCATATTTTCTTCTATAAGCCTTATACCGTGTCTTTCTACTTTTTGGACTGCACAGTAACACAATACACTAAAATGAGTGGTCTGCAAATTTGGTTAACCTATTTTTAACTTTAAGTGGTAATTTTTACCTCCCTGTGAAAACCTTAATGATGAATAAGGGCCACTGTTTGGGAAAGTTGCTTACTCCACAGAACACAGCTGTTCTGCCTCATGTTAAAGCATGAAGAGCTGAATCAGAAGGTCACCTTCTCTAACAGTCTTTCTCGCTTTAAAAAGAAAACATCCAGAGACAGCAAGGAAGTGGCGTGCTTTTCAAGGTCATCCAATAAGAGAAAAAGAGTTGCTCTACGTTAAGGCAGAGCTTTTCAACCAAAGCAAGGTCCCACCACGGGTACCCAGAATAGCCAGGGTGGGCTCTAGGGTTTACAGAACAATTGCTAGAATTACCTAGAAATACAGAATCATCTCCCAAAGGGGAAGTTTTTGTTTCTACGAGGTAAGACACATTCTTTGAGGGAGTGATTAATGAGAGGCAAGATGCAAAAGGTCTAAGGCACTTGTCACCATCCTAAGTATAGCATTTAAGCGACAAGCAAAAATGTATATATACATTTCTATTTGAAGGGATGCCCTTCAGGCACCTAGCTTACTCTGCAGTCCAACTGGCTCTTCTTAATTTCAGCAAAACAGTGTATATATATATATCTCAGCTTATAAAAACCTGTTCATCAAGTCTGAAGTTACACAACAAAGGAACAGATACCCTACTATTCTCATGATCGAATTACAAGTGCCTTAGCTGTTGGAGTGCTTTCCCAGGCAGCTTGCAGCCCATGAAAACCTCTAACTCTTCTGTTAGACCCATTAGGGTCCACAGCGGGTGCGTCCTTCTTTTGGCTAATGATGATGGCAAATGAACCCCCAGGTCACATGAGGGTGCTCACCTCCGCTTTAAGGAAACCCCGTGTTGGGTCCCGGTGGAGATCAAGAAGCTCCCTACGTGCACGCATGGACTCCTAAACTTGTCAGAGGTTACAGCCACGCAACTACGAAGCAAAGATGAAGTGTGCCTGTCAATGCAAGATTAACTGTCAAACGTTTAAATAAACTTTTTTGAAGTTTGACATACATGCGGAAAATTACACAACTATGAAGAGTGCAGCCCAGTGGGGAATTCCTGTCAAGGAGCCGGATCATAGGGGAGTTCGCTGAAGCAGCAGCAGGCACACCATGAAATGTTGTGGGGGGGAGAGAGCGGTCAGGGAAGAGCTTCGTGTGAAACCAAAATGAGAAAACGTGACACATGTCCCCCACAGAAAAACTGGTGTCCATGTTCCTCTAAAAGGCTAAAGCTGCCAGCACCCAGGAAGAGAAGGGCGGCCCTCATACCAGCTGTGGACAAGGGGTGCCTGGTTTCCAAACTGACATCTACGTTTCTGATTAGTCAAGATAGTAGTTTTTAATACCTGAAGACAAGACTCTTCAGATAACTGAAAGAGACCAGACATGAATGTCATTTGCCCAAGATGTCCACAGAGCCAGAAAAGAAAATCCAACATGCTGTGTTGAGGACAGCTCATTTTGTAAAGTGGCTACATAAGTTTGACCATCCAGAGCCAAGAGATGAAAAAAAAATGTCTGCTGACTCTCATAAGTTTGTATGCAGCCTAGGGAGGCTTTGGATTCTGAGGCAGGGTTTTAGATGAGATAAAGAAGTCTTTTAAATAAAGTCAGAGGGTAAGAGCAAGGTGACATAAGATTCTCCTCAAAACTTCAAAGCAAAAAAGATTAAAATGACACCTTGGACACCTTGACCATCCTAAGAGTAGGCTGAAGTTTTGAGTATAGTCAAGGTTTTTTCCAGAAGCTAGGAAAAATAATCTCCTTGACTAGTTATCACTTATGTACCTGGCCCTGTCACGCCACATCTGGAGTCAAATATTTCATTCCAGGGACCTCCCTTTCAGAGGGAAGTGGCCCAAAAGTAATAGAAGAATTTTAAACAGGAGAGGAAGGAGATTTGGAGCCCCAAAACACAAGCAAGTGGAAGGAAGCTGGGATGTTGAGTCTAAAGAGACTTAAGGAGCCCATTTCAGAGCTGTGACTGGCATCGTGGTAGCAGTCACTCTGTGTGCCTCTAGATGGCACACCTGCCACTTCATGAGGGGCGAGAGGGTGGCTGGTTTTGTCTTTAGAACCATTGTGTCAAAACAACTCCTAGCTATCTTTTAGGGGAGAGGGTCAACTTAAGGTCTAACAAGCAAGTCCATTCCCTGCTGGGAGCTCCCCCTCCCTTGAAACATCCAGCGACAAGAATAGATTTATTCCTCACACATGGAATTGGAACTCAAGGTTGAGAAGCAGGCAATGAATGAAATTGGATATTGTAGGCCTTGTTTTCCTATGTCTGCCTTTCAAGGAAGAAAAATCTTCAGAGTTGGCACCTGGGAGGGCAATGAGAGGGTTCTCACACATAGTGAGGTTGGTCAGAATCAAAGAAAAAAAATCAATAGAACTCAATGTAGTAGAATTCAAATAGAATTCCATATAATAATTTCAAGGTATTTTCAAGGCCCTCAGATTCCCATATTCTTGTTGATATCACCAATTTGGAATTGCAAAGAGATATAGGGGTTTCTGGCCCCATGGCTCTTGGGGTGAGCAGTGAATAGTAGTGAACAGTTGGGGGTGAAGAGCAGATAGTAGCAGAAGCCCTGAAGTGCCAGACAGAGCCATATGCTTTTCTCATCAGCCACTCAACCAACTTTGGATGTCATCATTGAAACCTGTGGGACACAATTTTGAAATGTGTAAAAACAAGACTAAAACTCTTTGGCAAGCAAGATCCTAAATCTCACATTCACCTAAGAACTCTTCCCTCCTACTTCCTCTCCTCCTTTTTCATAGAGTCTATAGTATACTTTAAGAGCAGCATGAAAAATAAACTGCTTTTAGGCCCTTTCAAAGAATCGTATTGAAACCTTAATGGTAGATTTATAGTAGGGATTTAAAAATGGACTATCCACCCTAATCTAATACTAGTCTTTTGGTACAAGGATACCAGTTGGATGCACTGCCATTATCATAGGATCTTTGAGTAGTTTTATTTTTATTTGTGGTGGTGATGAGTTTAAACTGGTCCACTCAACATGCTCCTAATGAATACATTTTGCAAGGCAGCAGGTAGCTTAGACGTATAATCAATTCATGGAGGGGGCCAAAAACACATGGATAAGGAACAATAATTATGAATAATATTTAATAAAGGTGTGGTATGTGCTAAGCCCTGTTCTAGTACTTTATTCACATGCATAATCTCATTTAATCATCACAGTAGTCTAGTAAGATAAGAAGTACTAGAAGTTCCCTCTTATCCATGGGAAATATATTCCATGTCAGTGGATGCCTAAAACCAGAGATAGTACTGAACCTGAGATACACAATGTTTTTATCTGTGATAAAACTGAATTTATAAATTAGGCACAGTAACAGTTTAACAATAATAACAAAAAATGAAGTAGAACCATTATAACAATAGACTTAATACAGTTATGTGGATGTAGTTCCCCCCCACCCAATATCTTATTGTGCTGTACTCACCCGTCTTCTTGTAATAATATGAGATGATAAAATGCTTACCTGATAGACAAAGTAAGGTGAATAATGTAAGTGTTGTAACAGAGTGAGGCTGCTACTGATCTTCTGATGATTCATCAGAAAAAGAATCATCTGCTTCTGGACCACAATTGACTGCAAGTCCATGAAACCACAGAAAGCAAAACTGCCAATAGGGCAGACCACTAGATCATTATCTGTCCTTGCTATCAGTGAGGAGCCCAAAGCACAGAGAGGTTAAGTGACTATTCCAAAGCCAAACAGCTTGAAAGTACTGCCACCTGGATACTGCCCAGCTGGGCCTGTTCTTCTGTATTCATTCACATAATAACACAATAATTCAATGCTCCCAATAATAGCACTTTCTGGACACAACCAGTTTGCTCTGATAGGTGCAGTTCCAAAATTTCTCCACATATCCAAAATTTCTGCACACCTCCCGTCCAGCCTTTGGCCTTTTGAAAACAGCTTAACACTAGGTGGGTCTGATTTAATGAAAATCTTGAGAATGAATTGAACGTTTCTAGTTAATATTTCTGAGTATACACTGTTGTGTTTGACATCTTAAAACAGCTGAAACTCTATCTTAAGAATGGGTCAGTTATGTGATTTTTTTTAAGACAAATGAAAATTACAGTTATGTTAGTTATGGGCTGTAATTAACATCACTGTTCGGTTTCCTCTAAAGATGATATTCCTTTCCTGCCTTATAATACCCACTCTTCACTGCTGGTTTCACTCTTAGTAACATTAACCTAAAATACTATAGCAGTCTCCTTGCTCTCTCCCTCTGAGACCTCGTTCCTCCCATTTTACCCTCCCTCTGTCCACGTGACCCAGCATGTGCCAGAGGCAGGGGTTCTTGTTTTAAATCATTTGGGACAAGTTACAATTAAGACTCAGATTTCTGAAACAACAGACTGGACATAAAAAAACCAAAAACACAAAACAAAAAAAAACAGGCTGTTAGTGTCTGATTGCTATACTTAGGGCAGAGAGGGTTATGTCTGAAAGAAATGGAAGCTCAGCAGATTTCAATGTTTGTGGCGCCTAGGGCTAGAGTAAAAATGTTGGGGAGGACGTGGAGAAAAGGGAACTCTTGTGCACTGTTGGTGGGAACGGGAATTGGTGCATCCTGTATGGAAAACAGTATGAAGGTTCCTCAAAAATTAAAATAGGACTACCATATGATCCAGCGTTTCCACTTCTGGGTAGTTATCTGAAGAAAACGAAAACATTGACTCAAAAAGACATATGCACCTCCATTTTCACAGCAGCGTTATTTACCATAGCCAAGACATAGGAGCAACCCAAGTACCTATCAAAGGATGAGTAGATAAAGAAAATGTGGTCTTCAGCCACAGAGGAAAAGAAAACTTGCCACTCGTGACTACATGGGTAGAACTAGAGGGTATTACGCTAGCTAAAATAAGTCACAGAAAGACAAATACCATGATCTCACTAATGTGTGGAATCTAAAACAAAATAAAACAAAACTGAATTCACAGATACAGAGAATAGAAGGGGGGTTACTAGAGGCATGAGGTGGGGGGTGGGGTGGGAGAAATGGATAAGGTGAAACAAAGGCACAAACTTCCAGTTATAGGTTAAGTCATGGAATGGAATGCACAGCATGGTGACTACAGTTAACAATGCTCTACTGTATATTTGAAAGTCGCTGAGAGGGTTGATCTTAAAAGTTCTCATCACAAAAAATAAGTTTTTGTGAATACGTGTGCTGATGGATATTAACTAAACTTACTGTGGTAATCAATTCACAATATATACAAATATAGAATCATTGTTCTATATGACACTCATATGTCTATTATATCTCAATTAAAAAAGAAAACACTTAATTTTAATTCATGTTTCAAAATGTTATATTAAAATGAAAAGGCAAAAACTATTATTGGGGGCAGCCCGGGTGGCTCACTTAGTGCCACTTTCAGCCCAGGGCGTGATCCTGGAGACCCGGGATCAAGTCCCACGTCGGGCTCCCTACATGGAGCCTGCTTCTCCCTCTGCCTATGTCTCTGCCTCTCTCTGTCTCTGTCTCTCATTAATAAATAAATAAAATATTTTAAAAAAACTATTATTGGGGCACCTGGGTGGCTCAGTAGGTGCAATGTCCAACTCCTGATCTCAGATCTTGAACTCAGGGTCATGAGTCCAAGTCCCACATTGGGTGTGGATCCTACTTTTAAAAATAAAATAAAACAAAATAAAACAGAAATAAAAATAAAAGCTATTTTTTTGTGGTAAAAAACTCCTAAAACTTACCATCTTAACCATTTTTAGGTATACTGGACAATACTGTTAACTATATGTAGCTTGTAAACAGATCTCTAGAACTTTCTCATCATGCAAAACTGAAACTGTATGTACTCCTATACCCATTGAATAACTTCTCTTTTGTCTTCCCCCTCTGCCTCTAGCAACTACCATTCTACTTTCTGTTTCTAAGAGTTTGACTACTTTAGTTAGATCTTTATATAAGTGAAATCATGCAGTATTTGTTTTTTTGTGCCTGGTTTATTCCACTTAGCATAATATCCTCAAATTTCATCCATGTTGTAGCATGATTAGTGATATTTAAGTTATTTTTTGGAAATATTAAATCTCACTACGTTTTCTATAAAAATAAAATGATTTACAATTTTTGCCAGCCACAGAGGTAAGTCATTCAGAATTCACTTGAAAGAGAAAAATGGGGGGCATCTGGGTGGCTCAGTGGTTGAAAGTCTGCCTTTAGCTCAGGTTGTGATCCCAGGGTCCTGGGATGGAGTCCCACATCGGGGTCCTTGCAAGGAGCGCGTCTCCCTCTGCCTGTGTCTCTGCCTCCCTCTCTGTGTCCCTCATGAGTAAATAAATAAAATCTTTAAAAGAGAGAGAGAGAGAGAGAGAAATGGCCATGAAGTATGCAGTCATCAATGGCTTCTAGCCATACCTTCAGGATCTACCTCAGTGTGCAGGCTGAGGCTATACCAATCTCATGGGGGCCCTCAGCTAGAGGCTGCTGAGATGTTTCTCATTTGAAAACAAATGCCATTTGTTTTCCATTTGTTAGCCATTTCTGCTCAATCCAGGACTCCTCTACCCACAATCTTTACCCTAGAGATCCCCACCATGCTGGGCCACACTGCCTCAGAACTGTACTACAGTCAGGGTATCCTCCTTCCCAAACTTACTTACTTTCCTCTCTGCCTTCCTGGGTGTCAGATGTACATTGTGGTCTGAAGACTTTCCTGACCCATTTCTTCCTGCTCCCTTTTCTCTTTAACAGATATTTCCCCAAATAAATCCCTTGTACTTCTGACTTTGTCTTGGCATCTGCTTCCTGAAAAACCAAAACTGGCACAACTTTTTAGCATTTAGTATCCATTTAGTTGACAGCCTATAGAGTTGGTATTGCATTCTATTCATGTTACATCTAGGCCCACATATATACAATCTTTAAAATAATATGAATTAATATTGCAAACTATTTCTTGGCCACCATTTGCAGTTTTTGTGGACACAATGCTCTGGAAACACAGATTGAAACATGAGGAGAAGCAAGAACATGGACATTTGCACTACTGAAAAATGATATTTTGTTGTGCAAGAATCTATTACATTCAAGTTACCTTAGAGCAGGCATGCAAAAGTTAATTAATTTGTCTTTTCTTTTTTTTTTTAAAGTTCTTTTTTTTTTAAATTTTATTTATTTTATGATAGTCATCAGAGAGAGAGGGAGGCAGAGACACAGGCAGAGGGAGAAGCAGGCTCCATGCACCGGGAGCCCGATGTGGGATTCGATCCTGGGTCTCCAGGATCGCGCCCTGGGCCAAAGGCAGGCGCCAAACCGCTGCGCCACCCAGGGATCCCTAATTTGTCTTTTCTTTACTAAACATTTCCGCTACTCAAATTCTCACACTAAAGCAGTGCCTATCTCCAATGTCTATAGTGGTAAAAACACACAGACGTTCAGGGCATTCAGATCCCAATGCCTATTGTTTAAAAGTATTTGGGCAAAACATGTGGATAAATATTTTGCTACGTCCTGAACAGTATTAGCCCTGAGGATAGAGGCATAATGTCATAGGTTGTACTAGATGAGAGCCAAGCTCTGGATCACAGTGACAGAGAACCTTATATGTTTTCTGTGTCTATGAAATACTGGTGCCAAAAGCCAGTTGGAAAAGGAAAAGAAACCATGTTGCCTGGATCTAAAGATCTAGGTGCTGACACTTTAAAATGGGTATCCAGACTTCTGAGAAAGAGAGCATATAGTAGGAGGATCCTAGGCTCACCTTGTCCCACAGATACACCTAGATAACACCAACATCACTGTAAATAACCCAGAAAACAACCCAAAGACTGGCAGAAATTACTCTCTGCAGTGAAATATAGAGAAGAGACCACATCAAGGAGAGTAGGTGGGAAAGAGATGCAGTCAGGAGCCAAAATGACCCAAAGGCATGGCCACAGGAGAAAGGGACCCTGCAGGTTCAGGGAGGGGAAAGGATCAGACTCCACTCCAGTACCCCAGGCACAGAGGACCTGCACCATGCTGACAATTCCCCATAACATTTGACTTCGTAAACCAGAGGGGCTTAACTTCTAGAGTTCTTACAATAAATGGGGCTTAATACCTGAAACTTTAAAAATCAGTGGGCTTGGCTCTAGGAAACCTGGAGAGTGATGGAAAACTGAGTAACTGCTCTCAAAGAAATAGCACAAGAAACAGCCCTGCTGAGATAGAGCACAGACGTGGTAATTTGAAAGACACCTGGAGTGTATGGGAGGGCGATTTGTTTGCTAATCTTAGGGCCTTTGCTGCAGGGGCAGGGATCTTTGGGAGACTTCTCTAAGAACAGAAGGGGTGGCAGGTGTCATCTCCACCTCTCACCCCCCTGCCTAGATACACAAATCAGCACAGCATGAACATTCCCCCCCTAGCTTGCTAACAGCATCCCCACCCCTGCACACTTCTGGAGAACTGCCCCCTCCAATCTGGCTACCTCCCATAGCAGACCTGTACAAACCTAGCAAATACTACACACCCCACCTCAGTGCTCTCCTGCACCCACCCCCTTTATTTTTTTTTTATTTTAAAGATTTTTATTTATTTATTTATTCATGAGAGACAGAGAGAGAGGCAGAGACACAGGCAGAGGGAGAAGCAGGCTCCATTCAGGGAGCCCGATGTGGGACTCGATCCCGGGTCTCCAGAATCATACCCCGGGCTGCAGGCGGCGCTAAACCACTGAGCCACCAGGGCTGCCCGTCCCACCTCCTTTAATAAACATGGCAGGGTGCAAGCAGCTCCAAAAGTGATCAGTATCACTCCAAATTGACTCCTGTCCCTACAAGAAATGTTAAAGAGGACTCTTTGAATGGAAAGTAAAGACCATAATTAAGAGTAAGAAAAGTAGGAAGTTTCACAAAAGGAGTAAAAATGAGTGTATCTGTAATAATCAGTAAAGGGATTCACAAAATAAAAGGATGTAACGTATGACTCCATATACTAAAAATGGGGGGTGGGGTAAAGAATGGGTTCAAACTTAACCATTAACTTAATATAGGCTGCTATATGCAGATGTAATATATAAACCTAATGGTAATCATAAATCAAAAATCAGTAATGGATATACAAAAGAGGGAAAGAGAGGGAAAGGAATCTAAGTATATCAGCAAAGAAAGCCAAGTTAAAGTGAAAAGAGAGGAAGGGAAGAAAGGAATAGAGAAGAACTATAAAAACAACCATAAACAAGCAACAAAATGGCAAAATATACATACCCATCTATAACTAACTTGAATGTAAATGGACCAAATGCTCCAATCAAAAGATTTAGGGTGACAGAATATATAAAAAGGACCCATCTATATGCTGCCTACGGGAGACTCATTTCAGACCTAAGGACACATGCAGATTGAAAATGAAGAGATGGAAAAGCATTTATCATGAAAATGGAAGTAAAAAGAAAGCCAGGATGTGATACTTCTATCTAACAAAATGGACTTTAAAACAAAGACTGCAACAAGAGGCAAAGAAGGACACTGTATAATAATAAAGAGAACAAGCCAAGAAGATATAACCATTGTTTAGATTTGTGCACTCAACATGGGAGTATGCAAATACATAAAGCTGCTAATCACACATATATAGGAAGTAATCGATAGTAATACAATATAGTAGGGGACTTTAACACTCCATTTACGTCAATGGACAGATAATCTAAATAAGAATTCAACAAGGAAAGAGTGGCTTTGAATGACACATTGGACTAACAGATAATTGAGAATATTCCATCCTAAAATAGAATACACATTCTTTTCAAGTGCATAGGGAACATTCTCCAGAATAGATCATATTTTGCAGCATTATTTACAATAGCCATGATATAGAAGTGTCCAAGTGTTCACTGATAGATGTATGGATAAATAAGAGGTGGTATAGATATACAATAGAATATTATTCAGCCACAAAAAGGAATGAAATCTTGCCATTTGCAATAACATAGATGGAGCTAGAGAGTATAATGGTAAGTGAAATAAGTCAATCAGAGAAAGACAAATATCACATGATTTCACTCATCTGTGGAATTAAAGAAACAAAAAAGAAATATTGGATAAGGCAGGAAAAATATTCAAGACAAATTACCAGAAGAGAGGGAGCTGCTAAAAGAAAAGGAAAAAGCTCTGGAGATCTTCAGAAGCATGCTCTTGAGTATTTTTGGTTGACTATTTATTATTCTTTGAGTGCCGAAAGGAAACTACCCAAGGTCAGGAAAAGAAACATGGGACATGAGAAGTCCTGACAATTCCCAGAGGTCATGTAGAACTGGGAATGGTTTGTTTTGTATCAGCATGAGTGGAAAGATTTCATAATACATGGGGCATTGTGTAGAATCCTCAAAAGTGGGCCACCTTAGTAGTAGGGCTAAACTATCTCCTAACTAAAGGTGACTCTAGATTTTCCCTGACAGAGAGTGCTTAAAGACAAAAGTGAAAAGGATCCAACTGGTTCCAAGTAACTTAACTATGTGCTGGGACAAAATCCAACACAATTTTAAGGAATACAACAAAACCAAACACTCAAAAATATGGAGTTCACAATGTCTAGCATCCAATCATAAATTACCATGTATGCAAAAGAAATAGGAAATATTATCTATAACCAGGAGACATTTTGACTTAAAAAATAAGAAAAGAAAAATATGATGAGTTAGCAAAGATATTGAAAGAGTTATTATAAATATTCAAGAAGGTAGAGAAACATGACCATTATGAGGAGAGAAATGGAAGACCTAAATCCTAACAGGATCACGCCCTGGGCCAAAGGCAGACACCAAACCGCTGAGCCACCCAGGGATCCCCAGATCTTCAGAATTTCTTAATGAAAAGGATCAAACTACTGAATAATTAAACTGTATAGTTACCTACTCTGTATGACAAATTTTTCCAACCCACAGAGACTTGAAAGAATTCCTGTGTGTCAGGAATCTGAGTGCAGCTTAACTGGGTGCCTCTGGTTCCAGGTCTCTTAGGAGGTTGCAATCAAGCTCTTACCTAGGGTTGTAGTCTCATCCAACAGCTTGACTGGTGGTAAAGCTGAGATCCACTCCACAGGTCATACTTGTGGTTGGCGGCAGGATTCAATCACTTGCCAGTTGGATTTTTCCACAGGGTTGCCTCAAAACATGGCAACTGGCTTTCCATCGTTAGTGATGAGAGAGAGAGAGAAAGAGAGAATCTAAAACAGAAGACAGTCTTCTTATAATCTCAAAAGTAACATGATGTCGCTCCTGCCATATTTTATTCATTAGAAGTGAGCCAGTAATTCCGTTCCAGAGCACTAGTGGGAAGTACCCACGGGCATGAACATCAGATAGTGGAGATCATTAGGTATTATTGTAGAGGCTTCCTACCACAATGGCATTGGAGTTTTATATTTTTGAAATGATTGTCTGACAAATGGTCTTGATTTTATTATTTTTTAAAAATTTTTATTTATTTATGATAGTCACAGAGAGAGAGAGAGAGAGGCAGAGACATAGGCAGAGGGAGAAGCAGGCTCCATGCACCGGGAGCCTGATGTGGGACTCGATCCCGGGTCTCCAGGATCACGCCCTGGGCCAAAGGCAGGCGCCAAACCGCTGCACCACCCAGGGATCCCCAAATGGTCTTGATTTTAATAAATTATTTTGCTTTTACATAGTAGCTAATATTGAAATGCTTAGGTTGGGTCAAGTTTTATGATCAATATTTTAGGCACTGAGCCTGTAAAATATACATACTGTTTTTTATAGGTTCTATATGTTTCATCTAGTAACTTCTCTTTCAGTAAATTAAATAGCAAACTAATTTCCACAACTCTGTTTTTTTTAAATAAATTTACTTTTTATTGGTGTTCAATTTACCAACATACAGAATAACCCCCAGTGCCCATCACCCATTCCCCCCCACCCTCCTCCCCTCTACCACCCCTAGTTCATTTCCCAGAGTTAGCAGTCTTTACGTTCTGTCTCCCTTTCTGATATTTCCCACACATTTCTTCTTCCTTCCCTTATATTCCCTTTCACTATTATTTATATTCCCCAAATGAATGAGAACATATAATGTTTGTCCTTCTCCGACTGACTTACTTCATTCAGCTCAGTTTTTTTAAAGTATTGAAGAGAAAGTAAATTTTCATGGTGAGAATTTCATTTATTATATATTACATAATTGGCTTAAATATTATACACACTTTGGCCATTATATATTTAAATATGCCCTTTCCCTTTCTCCTAGGACTTCAATTACCCATGTATTAGAATACTTGATATTGCTCACAATCATCAATGCTTTGTTAGTCTTTTTTCTCTCTGCTTTATGGGAGTGGTAGAGGGAGAGAGAGTCCTTTTTTTAAAAGATTTATTTAAATAAGATACTTATGTGGTTTGTTTTTTTTTTAAGATCTTACTTATTTATTCATGAGAGACAGAGAGAGAGAGAGAAGCAGAGACACAGGCATGGGGAGCCCGATGTGGGACTTGATCCCGGATCCTGGGATCACATCCTGAGCTGAAGGCAGATGCTCAACGGCTGAATCACCCAGGCATCCAGGGAGAGAGAGTCTTAAGCAGACTCTATGCTGAGTGGGAAGCCCATTGCAGGGCTCAGTCTCATGACCCTGAGATCATAACCTGAGCCAAAACCAAGAGTCAGATGCTTAACCAACTGTACCACCCAGGGGCCCCACTCGTGGATAATTTTCTATTGCTACATAACAAATTAGCACAAACTTTGAGCCTTAAAATTAGCAACGTGAAAGTGATGGTTCTTAAAAATCAACCTGGAAGCAGATCTGCCAACAGAAGAACGTGGTTGAGCGAGTCCAACCAGGAAAAGGAGAAATGGAACCGGCTCCCCATGCCGCCCCCCAGCCCTGGTGTTGCTAAGGCAGCTGCAGTGGCAGAAGTCAAAAGCTCAGGTACAGTGAAGGTCTTCCTGAGGCAGTGGGAGAGACCCAGATCATCTGGAACTGGTGTGGAGTGGTGACAGGATTCTACATGGACTTGTGCTTTAGGAAAACTGAAGAGGCCAAGAAAAAAAAGTCAGACAAGATCTAAGTCCTACACTCAGGATAGACCAGGTCCCTGAGAACAGTCTGTGAGAGAAGTGGCTGGATCATGAATAAATAAATAAATAAATCTTAAAAAGAAACTCTGAAGATCCTTTTTATTTTTTTTAAAGATTTTATTTATTTATTCATGAGACACACACATGGGGGCGCGGTGTGGGCAGAGACACAGGCAGAGGGAGAAGCAGGCTCCATGCTGGGAGCCTGACGTGGGACTCGATCCCAGGTCTCCAGGATCATACCCTGGGCTAAAGGCGGTGCTAAATCACTGGGCCACCTGGGCTGCCTTGAAGATCCTTTTTAGATAATATAGGGGAAAATAATCCTACTTCCTACTTTGTGTACCATAGTATTTTCATGGGTCAGTAAACAAGTCAACATGTAGCAGGCTTTTACATGAAGATTCAAAATCTAATATATTAATAATTTGGCACCATAACATATTCAACTATTGTCACCAAGAAGTAGTAGGATATAGAGAACAGAGTTTGCCAGGAACCAAAGTAACACTTGGTTCATTTTATAATCTTAGAGAATTATTAGGTTCTTTTAAAAGTGTTCCAGAGAGATATCTTTAATTGCTGGTGCTATGTTCAAGTTAAACAACTTTCTACCCACACAAATGGGTAAAATTATGTGACTCACTAGTTCTCCCACTGAACAGAGCTCCACAAAACCTTTTGGCCATCTGGCTAAGATAGCACCTTTGAGACTAACAACCTAAGGCTCTCTGGAACCCAATAATTATATCAGACTAATATATATAGCTCCTACTGGCTAAATAATGTCCATGCTGGAGACATAAGATAAAGAAAATGATGATTAAAATAGCATTGGTTTAAAGGTTAAAGCTTGTATTATTCATCATTTACAGTTACATTTGTTTCTCACCAAAATTCTTGTGTACTAAATGTTTTATCACAAGCCCTTTTTACCATGCTTATTCTTTGCTATATATTTAGGACAGGGTTTGATAATTCTAGAATTCAAAAACAATTTGACACAGAGTAACTGCTGGTTCCTTATGCTTGCATAAAAAGTAAATAGATCTATAATAATAAGAAAAATCCTACTACCTAACTGCCTTCTCAACCTACCCTTCGCTGGACTTTGGATTTTTTTTCTATTCTACATTGTTTAAGGCATTATTTTTTTGGGGGGGCAGGTTTACTCTAGCTTAATGAGCCAGATTCTTTGAGCCAACAACTACCTTCCTTACAAGCCCATAAACAAAATTGACCATATTTGTTATGGGAAAAGGCAGTCCAATGACATGGTAATGACTGCCTACTGTGGAATTTTCATCTCCTGCAGAAATTTATGGCCCCATTCACCACAGCATCATATGCCTCCTAGAAAAAAAAGCAATGGGTAGTTTATTCCTGTCTAGAAATTGATGTGTAGCCAGGGGTAACATGTGCACATTCACATCTGCCTAAAGTAGGGTGTCAATGTGCCCATGAATCAAAGATTCTTTAGTATTTTGAAATCACAGAAAGTCAGAACAAGCTACAAGAGGCAGGTTTTGGGAGATAGGCTGCACTTTCCTGAAATACGTGCCTTGATCTTTTGCTGCTCCATTTCCTGGGCTGGAAGTTCTCTACAGGTTCTTTTCACTCTAATATTATAATATTTGTGGACCAGAAGAGTTCGTTTACGGAATCTTCCTAAGTTGTGCTAGCCTTGTATTAAATCCTTGATGTTATATGATATTTTTCATGGGTGCTTTGGATTATGAGACACCGTGTATGTGGGAAGGATATTACAATATAGCTATGGCTGGCAAGGAGTCATCAAAACTAGTTGAAAAAAGGAAATAGGTGAATGAAAAAGAAAACATAACAAAATAACATGTTTAGCAAAGACCACTAGTGGTGTTCCAATTTCCATTCCCCCCATTTCCTTTATATTAGAACTTCTGATTTTATATATTTTTTAAGATTTTATTTATTTATTCATGAGAGACACAGAGAGAGAGAGAGAGAGAGAGAGAGAGAGAGAGACACAGGCAGAGGAAGAAGCAGGTTCCATGCAGGGAGCCCGACATGGGACTCGATCCCGGGACTCCAGGATCACACCCTGGGCTGAAGGCAGGCACTAAACTGCTGAGCCACCCGGGCTGCCCCGAACTTCTGATTTTAAACAGCCATTGGAAACAGATATTTCTTGGTAATTCACCAGTAGATATGGTCATTTGTCTAAGTCGTAGCCAGTGAGATATAAGGATTAGTATTATGTGCACTATCTGGGGAGAGCCTTGCTGGCTTAAATGCAGACAAGCTGAATGGAACACAAGTATCCATCCTGAACCATGAGATGGAACTTGTATGACAAGGATGGCAGAGCAACAATATCAAGGAGGCCTTGAACCCTGACACTGTGACTGATGTCTACATCAGCTCTGAACTATTTCCAAACTTCATTTACATGACAGAGAAATAAATGGATATCTTTTTTACATTACTACCATTTTGGATATTCTGTCATCCACAGCAGAATTATTATTGATGACAAAGCAGGAATATTTGTACTCCATTTTAATAAAGTTATGTAGGTGTGTGTGTTAGGTCCAGCCACCTAACATCCATTCTCTCATTTTAATATCATTCTGATTTCCTTTTATTGAACTGCCACTCTGTTGCTGTGTGAGGCTGTTGTGGATGGTCATTCTCTCTTTAATGCATCCAAGTCTCCTTTCATTAGGTCCTTCTCACAGTCCTGTTTCAGTGAGAAGCAAGGCAGAGTGTTTTAAAGCTCAGTCCTAAGTCCTCTCGATTTCTTGACTGTGCTCTCCCACAAAGGAATTTATCATCCACACCAGCTTCTGCTATATCTATAAACAGAGGGTCACAAAATACATCTCTAGCCTTAGCCTGTCCCTTGAATTGTTTGCATGAATCAGTCAGAAATGAGTGATACACTCAGACTGGCACAATTTGGGTGGGTAGACAGGGTATAGGGAAATTAAAAGAGGTAGCACAGTGTTCTGGAACAAGCAAGAATGTAGCCAGACCTTCGAGAGACAAGGCTTGGATGGGAAGGTGTCTGACAAGAGCTGTGACCTTTGGTTCAGAGATGCAGCCTTTCCACAGCAACTTGGCAGGGAAGAAGCCAGGAAAACAAAGACCCAACTCACTCCTTTTCCTCCTTTGATATCCTGCTAGTGCACCCCCATTGAACTAATGTGATCTGAAGCCAGGCGCTTCATTGATGCAGGTCAGCCCCATAGGATTGCAAGCAGGGTGGAGAGGTGATCTGGAAGGGCAGACAGAAAATGTGGGGAACAACCCATATATCCAGTTACCTACTTAACATCTTTTGATGTCTCAAGGCACCTGAAATTCAGCATGCCTCAGATGAAACCATTCATGCAACCCCTCCCAAGATTTAGCCAACTGGTCATCTTTCATTATTCCAATCTTAGGAAATGGCATCATTACCAATGTATTTATGCAAGCCAGAAACTGGAAATTATTCTTGGTCCCTCTCTTCCCCTGTCCATCCATACTTAGTCTATTGCCAAGTCCAGCTACTTTTATGTAACCCAAATTCAGCAAAACAAAACAAAATTCATTCTCTCCCAGTTCTTTGATTCTTGAGAACAAAGGTACAAGCAAGGAAGGCAGGCCAGGCTGAGACTGCTAGATCCCTCTCTATTATAAACTCTGTTCTTTAGCCTCTCTTCAATCTCATGAGACCCTTATATTTTTCCAGTAAAGCTTCTTTTTGGTCAACTTAGTGATAATTAGTTTCTGCTGCTTGAACAACAGCTTTAATGAATAAAGTAAAAATGTTTAATTAGAAAGCTAACTAAGAAAGTACTTTGCTCCTCAAACATGTCATCACTCTTTATGACTTACAAAATGTCTGAAATTGTTCTCTACATATCTTCTCCAGAGAGAGGTATTAAAAGATAATTCTGTTAATTAAAAAATGTAAAGTACAGTTATGTATAATTCAATCATAGCATGGGCCTAAATGTTAGCAATGGGTATAACATAATCAGAGGAGGGATTAGAGGTGATTTGTATTTTCCTCTTTGGGTCTATGGTCTCCATGTCTTCTACTATAAGTACTTATTATCTTTGTAATTGAATTTTACAAAGTGAGTAAACATTATCTTAAAAAATAAATTATACTGTATTGATGCTGAAATAATAGTAAAAATGCTTTAATACTACATACCAAGGCAAATAGCAAGAAAGCAGCTATTACAGAACTGTACTTAAAACTAAGGTTTGGGTTTGGGATGGGTGTTCTAGTGACACATACACAGTGGCTGAGGTCATTCATTCAATATGTATCCGTAGATTGTCTGCTTATACTGTATTACTTATATTTCAAACAGGTTGTTTGACTAACAGACTGCATCTTCATTATGTGTCTCTGCATAGCATATAGTCCATAGAGGTCTAACAAATACAAATGAATGAAGACTTTCATCCCCCTCCCCCTTTTTAAAGATTTTATTTATCTGAGAAAGAGAGAGCATGATCAGGGTAAGAAGGAGGGAAAAGCAGACTCCCCACCAAGCAGGGAGCCTGATGAGATGCTCCATACCTGGATTCTGGGATCGTGATCTGTGCCAAAGGCAAACACTCAACTGACTGAGCCACCCAGGCACTCAATACTTTCATTCTTAAAACACTTCTAGTCTTGTAGAGAGTTACACAAAGTGTGGCGTGGGAACCCCCTAAATCACAGCCACCTGTGGCAGTGGTTCAATGAAAATGCTTAGGTTACTCCCCAGGAACCAGGGGAGATGACATATTGAAATGAGATTTAAAGCTGATTTTGAATGATATAAGGCAGTAAGGAAATCACTGGCCAAAGAAACAAGAATATGGCATTCTAGTTAGTATAAGACAAAAAAATATTTAAGGACATAATTCTAGAGTTTCCCAATTTAGTAACTTGTAAATACTGTGTCATAACAACAGTATTACAGATTTATACTTCTACTACCAAGACAGTATACATGTTTGAGTTAAAAGCTGACTGCTGGCACTATGGTCTGAAAAAGTAATTAACATATTTATTAATTATCCTTCTGTTTATACTTCAAATAGGTTAATTGTTTGACTAACAGACTATACTTTTGTTATACGTCACATGTGATCAATAACAAGTTGGATTTTTACAGGTACCGTTGAGTTAGAAATATCTCATATTTCATACCTGGAGCCAAGTTCGACTGACTCTATACTAATACTACCTTTAAGTTCATAGAACATCCAGAAAACTTACATGTAAGTTGTTTTCTAAAAGTTTACTACTGAAATATTAACAAACGATTACTTTAAAATCGTAACTCCCTATTCTGCTTTTACCTTGTCTTAATTGTAGTTAACTCATCTATCCATTCGTCGACTGATTGATTGATTGACTGATTCAGTCATTCATTCAAACATTCATTTACACAGAGCACTGTATACATGTGTAAGACACTGGAGATTCAATAATAATTAAATGCTTCCTCAAAAAAGAAAAGTTTGTAGATAAATTTACAGATAAAATGAATAGGAGAGGTAGTATCTAATAAATGCCACAAACTGAAGCATACAAAGTACTAAGAGAGCTCAGAGGTGAGAAAGCTGGCTGCCATTGGGTTTCACAGGACAGCTTTGCCATTGACAGGCCAGATAATGAGGGAGTAAAACTGACAGTCTCAGCAGTTGGATATAGGAGTGGAAGAATCAAGCAGATGCTTGGAGTCTGGGTAGTGATAATGAAAGCCAAGAGGAGAACAGCTTTTGAGATGGGGGGAAAAGGAGTTCTGTTTAGGGCCAAATCTAATATGCTGCTGGGATTATCTAAGGAGATATGAGAGCAGGGAGTTGGGAAAACTAGTCTCTGGTCCTGGAGAAGGTAGAGGGCTGAAGGTCTCAGGGTCAAGGGTGGAGTCAAGGCTCACTGCCAATTCAAATTGTGGCCTAAGTTGTGTTGCTAAGTCTCTTTGATTTTCAACTTCATTCCGTGCAAAGTGAAAATGCTGCATTAAATCCAAGTCCCCAAAGCATGGTACACATACACTGCAGGATTTTAGGTGGTCCACACAGAAACCTCATTTTAATGTTTTCTATTTATTTTCATGTGTTTTACCTATATATATATATATATATATATATATATACACACACACATATATATGTATATATATTTATTTATTTACTAAGTATAAGTGTATAAGTATATATATACTGATATATATTGCATATATATATATGTATATATATATATTGCACAAGAAAGCCTTGATTTCATTGACATTATTTCTTTGGCTAGGTAAAGAAAAAAGGCATGTTGGTTGTTTTTGTTTGTTTGCTTTAAGATTTTATTTATTTATTCATGAAAGACACACAGGGAGGCAGAGACATAAGCAGAGAGAGGAGAAGCAGGCTTCATGAAGGGAGCCCAAGCAGGACTTGATCCCGGGACTCGGATCACACCCTGAGCTGAAGGCAGATGCTCAACCACTGAGCCACCCAGGCATCTCGGCATGTTGGTTTTTAAGCAACATTACATTATAAAGGCAATAGTCTGGTAAGGTGGAAATTGTGCAGATAGCTTGCAAATGCAAAGTTTGTGAGGCCAAATTTTAGGTTGTCTAGAAGGTGCTTAATACAAAATAGTCCTAAATTCTCTCTAAAATCATAGGTTTGATGGTATTTTCATAGGTGGAAGTGAAGGACTAGATAAGATCATCAAGAAAGAGTATATGAAACAAGAAAGGCACCCAGAGCAGAGCCTGGAGGATCCTACACTCAGGAATGAAGAAGAGAGGTGGGACCAGGATGAGGCAGTCCTGTCAGCAGCCCCAGATGGAGGGAGGGGTGCTGCAGGCAGAGAAGGAGGCAGGCAAAGAAGAGTGGCAAGGAGTATGCCTCTGTTCTTAACTCCAGAAAGTGGGACGTGGGGAGATTTTACTGTGTAGAGGGGGCAGAAGGTGGAGGAGACAGCTAGTTACTTGTAATTCACATGCCAAGTGGAAGTACTCTGATCCCACGATTCAGTAAGCTGAGAGAAAAGGAGGGTAACATTAACCGTACATAGTAGAACAACAAACTCAATCATGCTTTGAATCAAATGTCCCATGCTCTATGTCTGCATCTACTCTTCTACGTGTGGGCAATTCATTCTAACTGACATTTAACTGGCGTCTAACCAGTTCCAGACACTATTCAAGGTGGTGGGGATTTAGAAATAGATGAGATACAGCTACTGCCCTAAAGTGTAGAAAGGAAGGCAGACATATTTATAAATTGTGTGTCCAAGATTGTGAATCCGAGAAACCACCAAGGAGCCAGACACCGATGCAAGTGCACGAGGGTTTATTTGCAAGCTGGAGCTTGGGTCCAAGTATACCCGACACAGCGGAGCAGGGACTTGGACCCCGGAAGTGGGTTACAGCTGGGTTTTTTAATGGGCTGGTCTAGGGGATTTTCAGAATGGGTGGAGGATTTTCTCAAGTTCTGTTTACATTCTGATATGGAGCTTTCAAGGGCATTGAGCTCTGTTCTCATTCTAATATGGGGCTTTCTGCCATGGGTGTGGGCTCTGTTGTCTTTCTGATATGGGATTCCCTGCCGAGGACATTCTGCAGTTTTTCCCATAAAGTTCAGTTCTTATTCAGAGGGGCCTAAGATGGCTGTACTTGTGCTAATGCTAAACTTGAGGTGGAATGGCCTTAATTTTTCTCAGCCTCCACATAAATAAATTAGAATTCAGTGTGAAGACTCCAATTATAAGAGTACATGCAAGAAACAGCAGTAGAAGAGAAAGCATAAAACTCTGCTCCAATGAGAATGGAAGAAAGGGTTAATCAGGAAAGACTACCCAAATTGGATGACCCTAAGTCCTAAAGGAAATTTTACATTTCTAAACACTTTAAGATTTATTTATTCAAACAATATTTATTGAATGCCTATTATGTACCAGGCACTATTCTAGCTAGACCTTAGGGATTAACAGCAAATAAGAGTGATTTTAAAAATCCCTGCTCTTGTGGTATTTACAAGCTAGGGAGGGAAGACAAGTAACAAATCAGCAAATAAATAATATTGAGATGGTGATTAAGGGCTATCTGGAAAAATAAGATAAGAAGGGAGGGTGGGAAGGGCTTGATTTAGAGTGATCTGTTATTTTTAAAAGAGTAGTCAGGGGAAGCCTTAGTAAAAACAGGATCTTGGAACAAATTCCCGAAGGAGAGGAAGCAAGCCATGTAGCTTTATAGGAACAGTGTTCCAAGAAAAGGGAAAAGCAATTACAAAGGTTCTGAAGTGGAAGTATGCCTAATGTGTTTAGAAAAGCATAGAACAGAGTGAGTGGACACCCAGGAGTCATAGGAAATAGGTCAGAGAGTTAACAAAGAGCCAGATTAGGTTTGAACATTTTAAGAGCTCTAGAAACCTCATCCAGGTGGGTATGTCCAGTAGACATTGGGCTCTTTGAATCTAGAGTTGAGGTGTGAGGTCTGAGCTGGGCATAGATGGTCCATGGATGGTATTTCAAGTCATGAGCCTGCATGAGACCAACCAAAGGAGTGAATGTAGATGGCGAATACAGGTCTGTGGACTAAGCCAAGAGCCCTCCAGCATTTGGAGATCAAGACAACTAGAAAGAACCAGGAAAGAAAAAAAAAGAAACCACTAGAAGGGAAGAAGGGAAGCCAGGAAAGTGCAATGTCTTTGAAGCCCAGTGAAGAATAATAGTTTCAAGAAGGAAGGAGCGATCAACTCTGTCAAATGGGTTAAATGCTGCTAATGGGTCAAATAAAAGGAAGACTAGGAGTTGGTCATTGAATAAGCAGCATACTAGTGCTTGTTGATCTCAAAAAGACAAGTTTTGGTACATGAGGGGAGCAAAATCCTTTCTTAGGAGTTCAGGAAAGGAGAGTAGAACTGGAACTGGGGAGCGCAGACCAATCTTTCGAGTTTAAGAAAAAAGAGGCAGAGAAATGGGACAGCGGTCAGAGGGAGATGTGGGGTCAAAGAGCTTTTAAAATTTAAGGGTTTTTGTTGTTGTTATTTTTTAAGAACAGGGGTAGCACAGCCTGTTTGTGTACTGACGAGTGTGATCTAAAAGAGAGGACAGCCCGGGTGGCTTAGCACTGCCTTCGGCCCAGGGTGTGATCCTGGAGACCTGGGATCAAAGTCCCATGTCAGGCTCCCTGCATGGAGCCTGCTTCTCCTTCTGCCTGTGTCTGTGTCTCTGCCTCTGTGTGTGTGTGTGTGTCTAATAAATAAATAAAATCTTTGAAAAAAAAAAAAGAGAAAAGTTGGTGATAGAAGAATAAAAGAAAACTGCAGGAGCAATGGGTCTGAATAGAATAAAAAGAAGAATGATAGGAAAATATGCACAAAAATGTTTGGTTATTGAGACAAATAATCATTCATACATTATTCATCAACTCAGGTTCCCTCCATGGGCACAAGTGTTTGTGTGTATGTTTTTGACATTTTTGTGTAAGTATGGTACACATGGCCTGATAATAAACTTGTTCCTCTCTGGTATCATGGTGTTGAATATATCCATATTTGTGTTGTTCTAAAAGAGCATCATGACTTCCAGGCATTCACCCAATTATTCGTTCAACAGATACCTATTGAGCACATCTACTATGTGCTAGACATTTTGACAAGTGCTAAGGATACAAATGGTGAGCAACACAGACATAGTTATCCTTGTCTTTAAGGATCTGAAAATCAGATTAGTAAGCAAGTATTTACAACACATATAAAAACTACAAAAGGGGCACCTGGGTGGCTCAGTGGTTAGGTGTCTGCTTTTGGCTCAGTTTGTGATCCTGGGGTCCTGGGATCAAGTCCTGCCTCAGGCTTCCTGCAGGGAGCCTGTTTCTCCCTCTGCCTGTGTCTCTGCCTCTCTCTGTCTCTCATGAATAAATAAATAAAATCTTTTTTTTTTTCTTAACTGCAATGGTAGAAGTAGGTACAGTATGTTCAGAAAAGTTTAGAAACATTGTGAGAGAGGTCAGGAAAGCTTTCCTATAGAAGTAACATTGAAGCTGAGACTTAAAGAGAAGAAATTAGCTAGACACAGGAGTAAATAGTGTTCTGACCTCTCAGCAAGTGTGACAGCCACTGTGTTTCCAAGTAATTTACATAGACCCATGATTAAAAAGCCCAGATATTTACATAAGGGTTGCTGCTTTCCAAGGCACTATCCACACATTATGTGACCTTTACAAAAATCTGGATATGTAATCAGTGCCGTGTTATTATCACTATATTACATGTGACCAAGTTGAGGTAGAGAGAGATTAAATTATTCCCTGTCTTAGTCTGTTTGGGCTGCTATAACAAAATATCATAAACTGGGTGGTTTATAAACAACACAAACATTTCTCACAATTCTGGAGCCTGGGAAATCCAAAACCAAGACTCTGACAGATGTGGTGTCTGGTGGTTCATGAATGGTCACCTTTTCCCTGGCAGGGACCAGGGATCTCTCCAGGGTCTCTTTTACAAGGGCACTAATCCTATTCGTGAAGGCTCCACCCTCATGACCTAATCACACCCCAAAGACCCCCATCTCCTAATAACATCACATTGGGGTTTAGGTTTCAACATATGAATTCAGAGGTGGAGGGAGGATGACAAAACATTCAGTCTCTAGCACTCTCTGAAGTCTTACTGGTACTTAAGGATCCTGTGCTTTGAGGGGCACACTGGCACTGCAACATCTAAGTGAGGTTTGTTCTTTTCAAATCAGTTTCTTGAGTAGAAATCTGATGCTACTATTGCTCAAAACATCTTTGCAACTCCTCTTCCACTCATACCCTTTGGCATGTAGAAAATGTTCATCCTTACAGCAAGGAATTTGGGGAATGTCAAATGGAATTTATAGCCAATTCTACTGGTCAAGTTTTTCTTTTTAACAGCTTTATTGAGATCTAATTTATATACCATAAAATTCACCCATTATACATTTATGTTGATGATTTTTGATAAATCTGTAGTTGTGTAGTCATCACCAAAACCCAGCTTTAGGATGTTAGTTTGTTTTCATTATCTCATAAAGCTCCCCAGTGCCCACATACATTTAATCCCCACTGCCCTAGGCAACCACAGATCTTATTTCTATGCCTATAAATTTTCCTTTTCTGGATATTTTCTTTAAATAGGATCATACAGCATGTGATTCTTGCTCCTACTTCTTTCACTTAGCATTATGTTTTTGAAGTTCATCCTAATACATGTTGTAGCACCTGTCAGTACTTTATTTCAATATGTCATTGAATAGTATTTCATTGTATGGGTATATCATATTTTGTTTATCCATTCTCTAGATGATAGACATTTGGGTTTTTAGTTTGGGGCTATTGTGGATGCTATAAACATTCCCATGCATGTCTCTCTGTGGTTGTTTTATTCTGTTGAATAAGGCTTTTTAGTATAGTCCGAGTTATGCAACCATTATCAATCACTATCTAATTGCAGAACATTTTCATCATCCTAAAATGAAATCCCGTATTCACTAGCAGTCATGCCTTATTTTCCCTTCCTTCCATCCCCTAGAAACCACTAATCTACTTTCTAACTATAGATTTACCTATTCTGAGCATTTTATATAAAGGAATCATACCATGTGGAGCTTTTTGTGACTAACTTCTTTCACTTAGCATAATGTGCTCAAGGTTCACCCATGTCATAGCATGTGTCAGTGCTTCATTCCTTCTTAGTGGCAAGTAATACCAGATATTCTATGGACACACCACACTTTAACCATACATCAATTGATGCATACATTTGTGTTGTTTCCACTTTTTGGCTATTATGAATAATGCTGCTATGAACATTTGTGCACAAATTTTTGCATGGACATGCGTTTTCAATTCTCAGTTCTCTGGGGTATATACCTAGGAGTGGATTTACTGGGTCACATGGGAACTCTCTGTTCAACTTTTTGAGGAAGTGCTAAGCTGTTTTGTAAAGTGGCTGCACCATTTTACATTCTAATCAGCAAAGTATGAGGGTTCCATTTTTTTCCACATCCATACCAACACTTGTTATTATCTGTATTTTTTTAAAGTGTCTGTGTGGGGGGAGCAGAGAGAGAGACCATTTTAAGCAGATTCAACACCCAGTGCATGAGCCCGACATGGGGCTTGATCTCACAACTCTTGAAATTATGACCTGAGCTGAAATCAAAAGTCAGACACCTAACCTACTGAGTTACCAAGGTGCCCCATCTGTATTTTTTTAATATTCATCCCAGTGGGAATTGATAAGGTTTTGATCGAGGCTTTAATAATATTAAGTTTTGGTAAAATTAAGTAAAACTAATACCATCAATAAGAACAAAAAAGAATCCCAGAGATTGATAGCAAAACGAAGAAAGAACTTTTGTGTGACATAGTTTTGACTGTTAACAATTCCCAAATAGCTGCTTCCTATGATCCTGGAGTAGCAGTGGCTTTGTAGCCTGAATGTAGCCTTCGTGTGACCCTCAAGATGGACAACACTATTGTCTCCCTATGTCTGTCTGAGGATGCAGGAGCTTTGGGATTCAAACATTGTAGGTACGAAGATAAATCAGTCTGACTTCTTTGGGGGGCAATTGAGTTAGTAAGTTTCAGAGGGCTTAAAGTGAACAATTTCAGCTCTCAGAATTTATCCTGAGAAAATAGACACACACAAAATTTATGCACAAAGATGTTCATCACAGTATTATTTATAAAGAATTACTAAAGGCTTTAAAATCTTAAATCTTCTTTGTTCTTCTCTGTATTTTTCAAATCTTCTATTGTTTCTTTATATAATTAAAACAATTCAGAATAAATACTATTTTTTAAAATCCCTATGAATCTTCAGGGTCCAGCCACCTAGGCTGCATCGTTTTTTATGCTTCTTTCAATCTTCTAGGTGTTCCTCCTCCCTTGGCACTCCAGGTACATGTAGGGCTGGACCTGAGGCAAAATATACTAAGAGAAGGATTGTTCCTAATGACGGAGATATGTCACCAAAAGTGACTTTTTTTTTTTAAATTTATTTATGATAGTCACAGAGAGAGGGGGGGGGGAGGCAGAGACATAGGCAGAGGGAGAAGCAGGCTCCATGCACCGGGAGCCCGACGTGGGATTCAATCCCGGGTCTCCAGGATCGCGCCCTGGGCCAAAGGCAGGCGCTAAACCGCTGTGCCACCCAGGGATCCCCCAAAAGTGACTTTTTAACCAGGTTTCTAACTCTTCAAAAATGGAATATACTTCTTGATATTCAAGACTTCTTTCTGGGATTATCAACAAGAAAATTTTTCTCTTTTCCCTAAATAGGCTGTGGAAATTCACTTTTAACCAGCCTTTTAAAAGGGGTTGAGCAAACTTGTGATGTTTCCTACAAACCTAAGATGGCGATATCCCTGGGTCGATCCTCCACAGTGAATGGCTGGGTTACTCCTGTAACTAAGGAGAGAAAACTTTCAAATGCAGACAATGATCCATGGCTAAATCTCAGAGAAAGACTCCTTTGTAATGAGCTAATCAAATAATAACAACCTCATAGTAATAGCTACCCAACAACAGCCTTGCAACTTTCCAGAAACTGCTTATTAAACCTCAGGGCATTATATATACTTCATGATTTCCCTACCCAAATGAGTAGTTTCACTAACAAGTTTTAACTGGTAAAGTAAACTTTCCTCATTCATGTAGGAAATCTGCAAAAAGAAATGAAATGTATATGTGTGTGTGTGTGTATATATATACATATATACATACATACACATATATTACTATAGAATTCAGCATTGTTTTATTACCTACACTAAATCGTCTAGGCAGATAGCCAAAAACCTCAAAATAAGCTTCCCTTTAGTGCAAATAAGTATCAATGAATAATTTAAAAATAGTTCATTATATTGAATTATAATCAGCAATATCTGAGATTATTACATTCTATATTTTATGTACTGTTCAACTGCTTTAATTATAATTTTGGTTTTTTTTTTTTTTTAAGATTTTATTTATTTGAGAGAGAGAAAGCACAAGCAGGGGGAGTGGCAGAGGGAGAAGCAGGCTCCCAGGCAAGTAGTCCCATGCAGGACTGGATCCCAGGATGCTGAGATCACGACCTGAGCCAAAGGCTGACACTTAACTGACTGAGCCACCCAGGTACCTCGGTTATGTTTTATATAATAATAATAAAAGAAAAATATCACATGTCACTAGTGTATTATAACAACGGGTATAATAATGTTAAGTAACAATGCATCCTTAAGTGTGACTCCATAAAGAAAATTCACATATATCATAGCTTAAGAACACTTTAGAAAATATCACATCAATATATATATTTTTTAGATTTATTTATTAACTTGTTCATGATAGACATAGAGAGAGAGAGGCAGAGACACAGACAGAGGGAGAAGCAGGCTCCATGCCGGGAGCCCGACGTGGGACTAGATCCCAGGACTCCAGGACCACGCCCTGGGCCAAAGGCAGGCACCAAAACGCTGAGCCACCCAGGGATCCCCCCACATCAATATATATTTGAATGGACTTGTAATACCAGGCAAATAAAATAGCAAACAAACCAAACATTCCCCTACTTGATTAAAACAGCAATACAATGTCCGTTAGCAACAAACTTTGTAACAGAGAAAGAAGGGTGGGGGAGAGAAAGAGAATAAGAGAAGACAGGGAATCTAAAATTTCAGTATCAAGTCCCAGAACAAAGTAATCTTAAAAATGTTCTCTTCTCCAGATATGTCTCATAGCTCATATTCATATTAATGTACAATAACCTGTTCTATATTTTATTCATTTTCATTGATAATTGGAATTACTAAACTTTTCTTAGCTTTAAGCACAAATTGAGCACTCTTAGTGAAATGTTAGCAAATCCATCCTTGAAATGTTATGTATCATGTAAATGGCCCATTTCTGGCAAACCTATGTCCACAGGGCTTGTATCAAATGACTACAGTTAAGAAGGACAAAAATGTTCCAAAGGTCCTCTGACCAACAGTATAACCTCATGCATTGTGTACCACAGGTCTTCAATCAATAAAGAAGGAGAAAGATTGGAGAATTTGCTAAGCACATATACAAATCAGAAATCATGTTTGTTTTTTTTTTAAAGATTTTATTTATTCATGAGAGATACACAGAGAGAGGCAGAGACACAGGCAGAGGGAGAAGCAGGCTCCAAGCGGGGAGCCCGACGTGGGACTCGATCCTGGGTCTCCAGGATCACGCCCTGGGCCGAAGTCAGCGTTAAACTGCTGAGCCACCCGGGGTGCCCAATCATGTGTTTTCTAAAAAAAATGAACAGAGGGTATCCAGTTGGTTAAGTGCCTGCCTTTGGTTCAGGTCATAATCCTGGGATCCTGGGGTCAATTCCCACATTGGACTCCCAGCTCAGTGGGGAGTCTGTTTCTCCCTCTCCCTCTACCCCTCCCACCTGCTTGTGCATGTGTGCATTCTCTATCAAATAAATAAAATGTTTTAAAAAAAGTGAAGAGAGACATAAAAGGGCTATCCTTTTTGAATCCCTTACAGTCAACCAGATACAGGATTTAATCAATCTCAGAACATGTTCCTCTTCTGAAATAGAGAAAAAGATCTCATAATTATAACAATGTCACATATACCACATCATACCAGGAAAGCTGATGAGTCACTGGAAGGGGCCTCTACACTACTTGAGAAAAGCCATGTCAAACCTGACTCAGCTCTTCATGCCTTTCCTGCGACTATGTCAAGGGACTCCCCTGCTTGGCCCCAAAGACAGGTGGGAGGCAGAGCATCTGCCATACCACCTGCTGTTTCTACACAGAAGAACCCCCCCACCTTCCCCTCCTGGACTACAGCAAAGTCATCCAGAAAAAATACCCTATTCTCAGATCTGGGCATAAAGGAGTGGGTGGCTATTTAAGGTCTTTCATTCTGACTTACTGCACCCCTAAGAATAGAGTTCTCCTTTAAGAGATTAGGTGCTAAGAGGGCTCAATTCTGATTATTGCCTGAATTAAAACCTGTTACAATTAGGGAAACTGGGGTGAGCTGCCCCTGCTGGCATAACCCTGGAGTCCATCTATCAGAGATACTAGTATTAACATAAATGACTTGGTTCTAGCCTGCAGCTAGATTTGGGCACGTGGGACATAGACAACCCCTAAGTCACCTTAGTAACCCAGAAGGTTCTATAGCCCAGAAAAATTATGATTTGGGCTCATAAATAAAAAGTTAAAACATGACCGAAAGAGAGGTCCTATTTCACTTTATTGTATCATGAGGTTACATGAAAATTCTGTCAGATATGTGTTCCACCACTTGTATTATTTGTGTGCTTCTTTTAATTAAAACTATAAGCTGCTTTACAAGTATATAAGTATATACCAGTTACTATTTTGGCAGGGGAGAGAGGGAGAGAGAGAAAGAGAAGAGGGGAAAGGCAAAGGTAAAGGGAGAGAATCCCAAGCAGACTCCCCACTAAGCATGGAACCCTACATGGGGCTTGATCTCATGACTCTAAGATTGTGACCTGAGCTGAAATCAAGAGTTAGACACTTAACCTAGTGAGCCACCCAGGCACCCTCACAATGTATTTTATATTTATTCTGCACATCTTTTTCTTGTCTTCATTTCAATATAAACACATTATGTAGTTATAGTCAAGATTTTGACATAATTTGAGTGCTACTGACAGTAATAACAAATTAGAAATCTTTCTTGAGTAAAATTTTTAGGTGTTTTTTCCTTAATTAGCTTGAATTTGAAGATACCACTCTGCTCATGCACAAACAAATGGAATATTCAAAAACCTTTTAAAGCAATACTTAGGTTGGAAACAAACTATGATATTTGATCTCATGTTCAAATGTTATAATGAAGTCTTTACTGCAGAAATGATTATATAATATTTAAATTTCTCCTATAAATCAATAGCACTCAATCGCCCTTCTTTCATCTCTCAAAGCAATATCTAGATCTATATGTTTCTTAAATTCTTCTCATTTCTAATTTTTTTAATGTTAAGACGTTATATTTCCTGCAATATCCTACTTCAAAGGACTCAAAATCTTAGAAATTACCCACATCTTCTTGAAGTATGAATACCAGGTTTCCTTTATTATTTAATTTTTTTCTAAAGATTTGATTTATTTATTTGAGAGAGAGAAAGGGAGCATGAACAGGGAGAGTGGCAGAGGGTAAAGCAGACTCCTTGCTAAGCTTGGAGCCCGACATGGGGCTTGATCCCAGGACTCCAGGATCATGACCTGAGCTGAAGGCAGATGCTTAACCCACTGAGTCACCTAGTCGCCCCATCAGGTTTCTTTTAAATTACGAGACTACGTAAGTTAAAAAAAAAATCTATAATCCTTAAAAACTCAGTCATTATTACAGAGATTGACGATATGGTAATAAAGGAACTCTGAAGTACACTGACACAGGTGAGGATGTGGTCAGTATAATGCAGGCAGCAACAAACCATTTGTCTTTCAAAGGACCTCAAATTGTAACAGAACTGAAGGAATAATGGCAAACAAGTTTCCAGAACTGCTAAAACCACACAGGAAAACCCGAACCAGCCATCTAAGACAGATGGAGACAGATGCTTAGGGCTATGCAATAAAACTTGTCTAAAGAGAGTTACTAGGGAAAGAAAAATCTCAAATCTCAGAAGAGAAGGTAATTAATCCAATTATTTCAATGAATTTGAGCTTCTTGCTACAATGTTTCTAGAACATTCATGTGACTGTGATCTTGACAGTATGGTCATTTATTTATAATACAGCAGCAAGTATCTGATATAAAATTATAATATTCCAAGAGTACTTTAGTAAAATGCTTTATATAGAGTAAGAATTTTATATTCCTGTTACTCCCTCATTTATTACTCATCTTAAAGTTAACTGAGTAAGAGAAAATGGTTATTTGGGAGCAAGAGGAAGAAAGAAAACTGAGGAAGGCCATCTATATAGAAAAAGGATTGGATGAAGTGAGCACTGTTTGGATTAATTATCAGGGTAGACCTTCATTCATTCATAATCCTATGCTACTTCTGATAGCATGAGATTCACATTGTGTTGCAAAGGACTTTTTATTTGATTTCCTCACCAATATACCATAAGCTTACAGATAAGGATGGTAACCATTGTGTTTTCCATTGTGTATCCACCAATTACACAGGGTCTAACAGACAATATGTACTAGTAAATGTTAACTGGATGGATGGATGGATGGATGGATAAGTAGGTAGGTAGGAAGGTGGGTGGATTAGCTCATGCAGCTGTGGTGTTAGGGAGCTGCACAATCCTTGGCCACAGTAGATAGCAAAGTTGCTTCATATCCATGGAAAGTTGGACTGCCAATAGCACAGTCACAAACATCTCTCAGATACCGTTAACCTCTCTGGAACAGTTTGCTCAAATTACCACTGTTTACCTAAAAGAAATTCCAAATATTCAAAGAGAAATCTTAGAAATCCAAACATAAAAAATGTAGAAAATGTACTACCTTCTCTTAATTGGCAATACCTTTCAGGGATAGCTCTGGTCAGGGATTTACTGCTGGGATGTCTGAGTGGGTTGATATTAACAAATCCATCCCCATGATACATCATATCAATAAGAGAAATGATAAAAATCATATGACTATTTCAATAGATGCAGAAAAATCATGTGACAAAGTACCACATCCACTCATGGTAAAAACCTTCAGCAAAGTAGGTTCAGAGGGAACATACCTCAACATAGTAAAGACCATATATTAAAAACCCGCAGCTGCAGTGCTTGGGTGGCTCAGCTGATTGAGCCTCCAACTCTTGGTTTAGGCACAGGCCATGATCTCGTGGGTCATGGGCTCAAGCCGTGTGTCAAGCTTCACACTCAGCAAGGAGTATGCTTGGAGAGTCTCTCCCTCTACCTCTCCCTCCACTCACACATGTGCTTTCTCTCTCTAATAAATAAATATTTTTTAAAAATAATAAAATTAAAAACCCAGAGCTAACATCATATTCAATGTGGAAAAATGAGAGCTTTTCCCCTAAGATCAGGAGCAAGACAAGGACCACTTGTCAGAAGCAAGACCACTTCTGTTCAACATAGTACTGGAAGTTCTAGCAACAGCAATCAGACAAGAAAAAGAAATAACAGGCATCCAAATTGGTAAGGAGGAAGAACATGCACTGTTCCCAGATGATGTCATACTATGTAGAAAACCCTAAAGACCACCAAAAACCTACTATGAATTCAGTATGGTTGCAGAATACAAAATCAATGTACAGAAATCCATTGCATTTGTATATACTAATAAGGAATCAGCAGAAAGAGAAATTAAGAAAACAATCCCATTTACAATTGAACCAAAGAAAATAAAATACCTAGGGATAAACCTAACCAAAGAGGTGAAAGACCTGTACTCTGAAAATTATAAAATACTGATGAAAGAACCTGAAGTCAATACAAACAAATAGAAAGATATCCCATGATAACAGATTGTAAAAACAAACATTGTTAAAATGTCCATACTACTCCAAAAGCAACCTACATATATTTTTTAAAGACTTTATTTATTTATTCATGAGAGACACAGAGAGAGGCAGAGACATAGGCAGAGAGAGAAGCAGGCTCCCTGCAGGAGCCTGATGTGGGACTCTATCCCAGGACCCGGGGATCACAACCTGAGCCAAAGGCAGATGTTCAACCACTGAGCCAGTCAGGTGCCCCACAATCTACAGATTTAATGCAATCCCTATCAAAATATCAACAGCATTTTTCACAGAACCAGAACAAACTATCCTAAATTTTGTACAGAACCACAAAAGACCTTGAGCAGCCGAAGCAATCTAAAAAGAAAAAAAGCTAGAGAAACCACAATTCCAGATATCAAGTTACACTATCAAGGTGTAGTAATCAAAACCATATGGTAATGGAACAAAAACAGACACACAGGTCAATGGAACATAATAGAGAGCCCAGAAACAAACCCACAATTAAACAGTCAATCTTCAACAAAGGATGCAAGAATAAGTAATGGGTAAGAGTCTCTTCAATAATTATTTGGGGACAGCTACATGCAAAAGAATGACACTGGACCACTTTTTCACACCATACACAAAAATAAATTCAAAATGGGCTAAGTATCTAAATGTGATACCTGAAACTGTAAGAATCCTAGAAGAGAACACAGGTAGTCATTTCTCTGACATTGGCCATAATAACATTTTTCTAGATATGTTTCCTGAGGCAAGGGAAATGAAAGTAAAGATAAACTATTGGGACTATTTCAAGATAAAAAGCTTCTGCACATAAGTGATCAACAAAACTAAAAGGCAAGCTACTGAATGGGAGAAGATATTTGCAAATGACATATCCAATAAGGGGTTAATACTCAAAAGATATAAAGAATATACAACTCAACACCCAAAACCCAAACAATCCAAGTTAAAAATGAGCAGAAGACATCAACAGACATTTCTCTAAAGAAAATATCCAGATGGCCAACAGACACATGAAAGGATGCTCAGTATTACTTACTCATCATCAGGAAAAAGCAAATCAAAACCACAGTGAGATATCACCTCACACCTGTCAGAATGGCTAAAATAAAAAACACAAGGAACATGTGTTTCAAGGATGTGGAGAAAAAGGAACCCTGGTGCACTGTTGGTGGGAATACAAACTGGTGCAGCCACTGTGGAAAACAGTATGGAGATTGTTCAGAAAATTAAAAATAGGGGATCCCTGGGTGGCTCAGCGGTTTAGCGCCTGCCTTTGGCCCAAGGTGTGATCCCGGAGTCCCAGGATCAAGTCCCACATCGGGCTCCCTGCATGGAGCCTGCTTCTCCCTCTGCCTGTGTTTCCCTGCCTCTCTCTCTCTCTTGAATGAATGAATAAATAAAATTTTTAAAAAAATAAAAAATAAAAATAGAACTAACATGTTCTAGTAGTTACTCTAGTGGGCATTTACCCAAAGAATACACAAACCCTAACTTGAAAGGATATACACCCCTATGTTTACTGAGGCATTATTTACAAGAGCCAAATTATGGAAGCAGCCTGTGTCCATCCATAGATGAATGTATAAAGAGGATTTGGTATGTGTGCACATATGTTATACACATACACAGGGTTGATTATTACTCAGCCATAAAAAAAGAAATGAAATCTTGCCATTTGCAATGACACTGATGGAACTAGAGTATAATGTTACGCAAAATAAATCAGAGAAAGTCAAATACCATATGAGTTCACCACTCACATGTGGAATTTAAGAAACAAAACAAAGGAAAAGAAAGACAAACCACAAAACAGACTCTTAACTACAGAGAACAGATGGTTACCAGAGGGGAGGTGATGGGGGGTGGGTAAAACAGGTGAAGAGGATTAACAGTACACTTACCTTGATGAGCACTGAGTAATATACAGAATTGCTGAATCACTATATCATGCACTGAAACTAATATAACATTACGTGTTAACTATACAAGAACTAGGGCAGCCCCGGTGGCGCAGCGGTTTGGCGCTGCCTGCAGCCTAGGGCGTGATCCTGGAGACCCTGGATCGAGTCCCATGTCAGGCTCTCTGTATGATGCCTGCTTCTCCCTCTGCCTGTGTCTCTGCCTCTCTCTGTGTCTCTCATGAATGAATAAATAAAATCTTAAAAAAAAAAAACCTATACAAGAACTATAATTCTTTAAAAAAAATGTATGGTCCTAAAAAAAAAAAGTATGGTCAGAGACATGCTGGACATCCCCTCCAAAGCGAAAGACAAGCTATTACATCTTTCACCAACTATAATGAAGAAGGATGCCCAATGCCATGTAGGTGTCTCTGGGTTCTGGAGACATCGTCTTATACCGCTAGCAATACTTTTATGACCTAAATATGGAGTGGGGTGAATAGGGGCTGGATTTGAGAGCTGTAAGACAGGGAAGGGATCTGCAGCAAGTCCAGACTCCAATGCAAGCAGCCCTCCTGTTTGAGTCATATGACTCAGTGGATCCGCTGGTGTTATCAATGGAAGGAAAATACGATGTGTGAAGTATGTGACAAGCCCCATTGAAAGAATCATAACATAGGTCCCTAAGGCTTGGGAGCAAGGCCATGTCTTCTGGGGAAAAAAACTCCTGGCATGCTCCTGGGCACTGGTAGAGACAGAGTGCCTGACATAGGACACCAAGGGACCAGCTTCTAGAGCTGCCCATCCTAAGCCCCATTAAGACACAGTGTTGGGGGATGCCTGAGAGGCTCAGCGGTTGAGCATCTGCCTTCATTTCGGAGCGTGATTCCGGGTCCAGAGATCGAGTCCTGCGTCAGGCTCCCTGCGAGGAGCCTGCTTCTCCCTCTGCCTATGTCTCTGCCTCTTTCTCTGTGTCTCTCATGAATAAATTTAAAAAAATCTTAAAAAAAAAAAGACACAGTGTTGGACTGGCCCAACAAAATGAAAGTGGTGTCCAGACTGAGCATGAACAGGATCAGAGGGCATAAGCAAGCTGCATGAGAAGGGAGACCAGACCCCAACATACCCGCTACTATTGCACCAGCTTCCCTTCCTCAGCTCCCACTTTACGGCTGCATGGGTGATTCTGTATGACTAACTGAAGATGGAGGAGAAAGCTTAAGCTTGATTTATGGATGGGTCATGTCAGTATGTGCGGACAACCTGAAAATAGACAGCAGCTGCCTTTCAGCCTCACTTGGAGGTGGCCTTGCAAGACAGTGGCAAGGGAAAATTCTTCCTGTAGGTACACCTGGTTATTCATTTTGTGTAGTAAAAGAAATGGCTTAAGGTTAGAATATACTTATGGATTCACAGGTGGCATCAAAAGGGCCAGCCTTTGGACAGGGGCATGGAAAGAAAAATATCAGGAGATGGGGGACAAAGAGGTCTAGCAAAGAACATGTAGTCAGACATATGGGCAAGGACACAAAGTATGAAGGTCTGTGTATCCTATGTTGGCATCCACCAGACAGTGTCTATCAGAGACAAGGTAATGAGCAATCAAGCAGGTAACAGAACCACATCAGTTGGTGCCTGCCACCCTTTGCCATCAGCTATGTGAGGGCTGGCATCTGGTCACAGTGGAAAAGATGGGGGCAATACCTGGGCCAGGAGCATGGTATTCATGGACTCTCACTTACCAAACTGATTTTGCTACCGGTGATTCAATTCGAATGTAAAGAGAAGAAGTATAAGGTCCATGAATGGCACCGCTGAAGGTCCAGCAACAGACACCAGCGCTGAGCCTCGGGTATGGTGCCACGACCCCAAAGAGACTGACTAGGTAACTTGGCAACAAATTAACCTCAACTGGGCTGCCTGGATCCTGCTTGGATCCTGGGAAAGCCACATATTCTGAGGACAGGCTTGCCCTTCCCAGCTGCAGGTCCCGGGCCACACCAAGGGCTCCGAGAGTGTTGTGTCCGCTGGTGTGAGGTCGCACAGGGCACCGCAGCAGAACACGGGGCCACTTCCGTCAAGGGCTCTGAGGGTGTTCTGTCCCCTGGTGTGAGATCGCACAGGGCACCGCAGAACTCGGGGCCACTTCCATCAAGGGCTCCAAGGGTGCTGTGTCCCCTGGTGTGAGGTCGAACAGGCACCGCAAGGGAGCACGAGGCCACACCCTCAAGGGCTCCGAGGGTGTTCCGTCCCATGGCGTGAGGTCGCACAGGCACCGCAGCAGAGCTTGGGGCCACTTCCATCAAGGGCTCCGAGACTGTTGTGTCCCCTGGTGTGAGGTCGAACAGGCACCGCAGCAGAGCTCGGGGCCACACCGTCACGGCTCCGAGGTGTTCCCTCCCCTGGTGTGAGGTCGCACAGGGCACCACAGGGGAGCACGGGGGCCACTTCCATCAGGGGCTCCGAGACTGTTGTGTCCCCTGGTGTGAGGTCGAACAGGCACCGCAGCAGAGCTCGGGGCCACACCGTCAAGGGCTCCGAGGTGTTCCCTCCCCTGGTGTGAGGTCGCACAGGGCACCACAGGGGAGCACGGGGGCCACTTCCATCAGGGGCTCCGAGACTGTTGTGTCCCCTGGTGTGAGGTCGAACAGGCACCGCAGCAGAGCTCGGGGCCACACCGTCAAGGGCTCCGAGGTGTTCCCTCCCCCGGTGTGAGGTCGCACAGGCACCACAGGGGAGCACGGGGCCACACCGTCAGGGGCTCCGAGGGTGCTGTGTCCCCTGGTGTGAGGTCGCACAGGCACCGCAGCAGACCAGGGGCCACGTCACATCAGCGGAGCAGCAGGTTCGGCCCGGCTCGCGCCTGGTTCCTCAGGAGCAGCTGCTCGCCCGGGAGGGTTTGCCAAGGCCTTGCCCCTGGGGCACGGCGTCCACCCTCCGGAGTGCGGTTGAATTCCCAGGCCGAAGCCTTCCCGCGGCGTCTCCACGAGCAGGAACCATGGACCAAGCGATCCGGATGGAGGCTCCGCGGGGCCACGAGACCCGGCGTCCAGGCGGCAACAGTGCAGGCGGCCGGCGGTCCTCGCTCCCCGAGCCCCGGAACCGGCGGGAGGGAGACGACTTACCACATCGCGTGGGCAACTGCCTGCGGCCCTCAGGGCGCGGAGGCGCGCAGTCCCGCCGTGGGGCCGGAGGACCAGGGGCGCCGCCCTCCTGGCGCCTTCCCGCCTCCCCCCCCGCCCCCCGCGGTGACGGCCTCGTGCCCAGAACCTCGGGCTTCCCGGGTGGGGCGGAGCGTGACGGGAACTCAGGGTCGTGCTCCGCTCGCCGCTCTCCTCCAAGTCTCCCTCAGGACGCGAGACCCAGGAGCCCCAGACAACTGCGCCGCCAACCGGATCGGAAAGGAGCCTCGGCGCGAGGGGAAGATGGACGGGCCCAGCCCGAAGGCGCGGGGAGGCGTGGCCTTGGGCCGCAGGCCGGAAGGGGCGGGGTCAGCCCAGGGCTCCTCACGTGATTGGCCGCGGCGGGGGCCGGCCCGCCCCCCCACTTCCGCTCACCTGCCTCTCCAGGTGTGCACCCCTAGGAGGACCAGGGCAACCCAAGCTCCATCTTCGCGGCGTCTGCTCCTGCAGAACCAACCTGAGACAAGGATTGTGTCAAGCACGGCCGGAATTGTTTAGACTTTTTCCCCCTCCTTTTTTTTTTTGCCTTCTCCCATCAGCTTTTTTCCCCCTAAATATTATCCGCTTCCAGTTTTCTCTTTTTAGAGCTCTCAGTGCTCAGGCCCCGCGGCGCAAAGTGGGCCCCAGTCTCCACCCCCACCTCTCCAGCTCGCGCTCTCTCTCTTGTTCCTTTTTCTGCTTCTCCCTTTACTGTCAATCCCCAGGGGAGGGAAAGCTTAGGACATGCTATGTTTTTGGGCCAATCCCACATATCCTATCAATGTAAATTAATGCTAATAGTTTAATAAAGTACTACGGAGAGGTATTTGCGTTTTTAAAAAGTGATTATCCAAAAAAAATGTGATTATCTGGGCAGCCCAGGTGGCTCAGCGGTTTAGCGCCACCTTTGGCCCAGGGCGTGACCCCGGGTCTAAGGATCGAGTCCTGCGTCGGGCTCCCTGCGTGGAGCCTGCTTCTCTCTCTCTCTCTCTCTCTCTCTCTCTCACTCACTTTCTCTGTGTGTGTGTGTGTCCCTCATGAATAAATAAATAAAATCTTTAAAATAAAAAGTGATTATCCAAAGAATGTTTCTCTAATGGAGAATTTCCGGCAACAATTATGTAATAATAAGGTTGAGCCTTCCCTACATCCTTCCAAATGCGCCATTGCTTTGCCTGCGTGCAGCCTCTTGGCTCACTGAAATACCAAAGAGCATTAAAACAACAAAAATAACAAATGACTGAGTTCTTATTACATGCTAGCCATTGGGCTGGGCCTTTTACATTCCTTTAAACCCCACACCAGCTTCGTTTTAGATAAATAGCTGAGGCTTGGAAAGCCTAAGTGGCTCCCCAAGGCATGCAGCTTGGAAGTGGTAGAGAAAAAAATCCACTCAGCTATTTTGACTGCAAGTGCCCAGCCCACTGGAAGAGAAGGAAAGCCGCTCCCAGCTGGCACACAACTGCGGTGCCATTAGCAACAGCTCAGCAGCACACCACAGAAATCAGCACACACTTTGTTGTTGAATGATGTTCAAAAGGCATTTTTCACCATTTAGGGTCTGAAATAATATACCAGACTGTGAAGAAAATGTTTGGGTGGGACATTCTTGGATCAAATTTCCCAAATTTTCTGTTAATTTTCATACCAAACTTTAAAGCAATAATGAAGCTATCTACATATATGAGGGCTGTGGGTTGGGGGAAAAAAAAAAAAAAGCCCTATCCCTGCCCCCTCTTGGGGTGGAGAGCTGCTCTGTAGCCAATTTCACTCAGAGATCCAAACCTAGATCTTAGTGATGGGCAGTTGTTAGAGGTAGTAGTAGAGGTGCACTCAGATGGAACAAAGATGCCATGGCCTTAGCCCTCCAAGGACTACAGTGGTTGAGCCCCAGTGAATAGGTTTGGCTCAAAGAATGATAGCTGATGTGACACAGCCGAAGTGCCTAGAAGCCGCCTCCCCTCCAGTGCAACACTGCCCTTCTTTGTGAATTCCAAGTCATCCAGTGGTAAACAAGGAAAATATGGAGAAGTGATACTGGAATCCCTTACACAACCATTTCAGTAAGTGCAAACTCCTGCTTGGTCAAAGTGGCAGATATTTAGGGGCAGGTAGAGTGGCTGTGATAAGGGGAATAGTCAAAATATTTCAACCATTATTGTACACTATGGACCCAAAGAGGCCAAGTAAAAGTGATTCCTGGCAGTAGGCAGCAGGACACAGCAGCCTTGGGGTGACCAGGTGTGCACTAGACATATTTCCTTACAGGACAACAATCCTGCTCCCAGAGGGACTGGTGTCTGAATGTACTCATAGCATCATTGATGGTGAGAAGTAGAGGGAGGATGGGGGACATATAGGACACCCTCAGGCATGCCGGAGCCTTAGCCAGTTATAAGGCTATTTCCCTCTAGTGCTGACCAGGGCTCCCTAGGCCTGACGTGGCTAGAGTGGTAAAAGGGCATTCAGGGAGCTTGAGCCACTGTCTATTTACCAATTGGAAAGGAGCTTTCTTTTTTTAAGATTTTATTTATTAATTTGAGAGAGAGGTTGAGAGAGAGAATGTGTGGTGCAGGGAGCAGGGAGCTCGACATGGGGCTCTATCCTAGAACCCTAGTACCATGACCCGAGCTAAAGGGAGACACTTACCCACCTGAACCACCCAGGAGCTCCAGGAGCTTTTAATATTGTACCAATGCACACTGCTATACTGGTAGCTGCTTTACAGGGAACACACGGATGACACATGGTGGCTTCCTAAACAACACTGGTGTTATGATCAAAAAAATCTTTGAGCTACTGATCATTTCTTCCAGAGACTGTCTTGCTTCGAAGCTCCATAGATGCCTGGGGCTCGGCTGCAAACACTCAGCTAAAGTCTTCCCCATGGGCAGAACTATCCAGGGCAGATGTAATCCAGGGTTAGGTCCTACTCTCTAAATCAACTTGAACCTTGTGGGGGCCAGGAGATGCCTGGCATTATATCAGTTCCTTCTTATTGATCAGAGGTGGTAAATAGGTGTCATCCTAGTTGATTGCTGGTGGCTACCGGATGCACTATGTTGAGTAGGATTCTAAAGTTATACCCAGTCTTTGAGAGAAAAGGTCCCATCAGTAGTGTAGTGGTGATGTCTTTTAGAGCAGGGCTTCCCCCTCCCCCAAGCTTTTTGGGTGTGTGTCATGGCCACCCTTTGCCACCTAGCAAAGACTATGGACACTGGTTCAGAGTAATGCTTTTCGAAAAAGAAAATTAAATACAAAGGAAACCAGACATGTTAGATACAGTCAACTAAAAACACTAGAAATTATTTAAGCTACAGTAATATATGTGCATCTTTATTATTGCATTCAACGAGATACAGTGGTGAGCCCAGTAACTGTTGAATTTTGGAGTACTAATGAGTATAGATGATATTTTGAGATGTCTACAACAGCGAATGCGACATGAATACATTTGTGGTTCCTATAATCAAAAGCACTGCTGCCTCTACAGTGATGTCTTGCCTACATTCATAGTGGAAGGAAACACTTTTCAGTTTAAGGTTGGTGAAAATAAAGATGTCATTTTTTTTTCCCCATTTGTGTTCAGAGACTCCTCGGATTTTAGCTATGGATCCCTGCGGGGAGAGTTCAGGGACCCCAGGTTTCTAACCCGTAACTGAGCCTGTAGCATAGCCCCAGCCCCTGGTCTGTCATGTTGTTCTCTAAGACATCAGGACTGGTATTCACTGAAGTCCAGAACTGTGCACATCGGTATTTAATGCCTGTTTACCTAAATACATATCATCCCCTGACTCTGGAGGGTGGGAGTGGTAAGGCATGCAAGTGTTTTTCTGGTTTTCATCATGGCCCAAATCATGGCCTGATTCCTGGGAAAACAGAAAAGTCTCCCTATTGTGTTAATTCTCTGGAAGGTTCAGGTTGCCCCAAGGTCCATAGAATGGAACTGCAGACACCAAGGATTCAGGCACTCATGACCTGACAGCTCCCTGTTATGGGCTGGAAGTCTGGGAGTCACCACCAACTGCTCTGGGTGTGGTTAAGCGAGAAAAGAAGGGGACTCCAATAGAATTTATCTGCTAGATAACAGCAGTAAGAGCACACATCATGACCTTCTTAACTGTGTTTGTAACAGTTATACCTTCTTGCAGGTTGATGAATTTATAATTATCTCCTGGTAAAAAGGAAGACTGAGGGCAGCCCGGGTGGCTCAATGGTTTAGCGCCGCCTTCAGCCCAGGGCCTGTTTCTGGAGACCCGGAATCGAGTCCCACGTCGGGCTCCCTGCATGGAGCCTGCTTCTCCCTCTGCCTGTGTCTCTCATGAATAAATAAATAAATAAATAAATAAATAAATAAATAAATAAATAAAATCTTTAAAAAAAAAAAGACTGAAAGAGACCATTTTCCAGACATAGACTTTTAAATAAAAATCAGCAGTAGACTTTCACAGTGGTCTGAATGTGGCAACTGGGACTAACACTTTTACAATATGAAATGAAACTCGAATTGGTCATTACCATTTATCATATTTGAATTGTAGCTATTATTTAAGAGGAGAAAAAAGCAAACTGCTTCCACCTAGGACATCAAATGATGTTGCCATGAGAGAATGTCAACCCAGCATTCTGGCATAGTTACCAATAAACACTCAGAAATTTTGTTGGCTCTCATTAAGCTCCTCTGAAACTCCAGAAGCAATTGTGGAAAATGCATGCTCAGGCCTTGACCTCTGAGCTGTCAGCCCAACATTTTATTCCTTGACCTCAGGTTGGGTCTGCAATCACCTGTACAATAAAGTTCCCCTGTACACTGTTCATTTGACTGTTCCGTTCTCTGTGCAGTGAGATATCAAAGATTTACCCAGCAGTGCGGCATTCAAGACCACAAGCCGCGTATGGCCTCCCATGCTCTGAAGACTCTGTACTTCTGAACAACAGCCCCTAGGGGTCCATAATTGGCTTTGTGTGAGCTATGCCTTTGCGTATAGACTTGCTGACCACTGCCCGCCCACCAACTCCCAATGATGGGACAACAATAAGTCTTTTCATTTCTATTTAAAACCTTGGAAAGTAGAAAAGATTTGGTCAGGTTGAATCCTTGGGGCCCAATAAGATTGGAATCTGCCCTTCCTCAATTAATCGCTGCCTAAATCACATTTCTCCTTGTACTCAGTCAACACTTGCAAAACTCAAAGTTGGTAAAGAAGTAAAGAAATGCACCTGAACTAAATGGCTGACATTAGAATGCAATATATGGAGAAGTGGGCTGGGAAAAGTATCCAGCTTAGTGATGAAGATGATGATGGTGATGATGATGATGATGATGGCGGCACACTTATTGAGTGCATCCTACATGCTAGAAACTGTTATTTCTGAGCTCTCTATTCCATCCCATTAGTCTAGAAGTCTGTATTCCAGTACCATGCTGCTTTGATTCCTATAGCTTTATGATATGTTTTTGAGATTAAGAAGTGTGAGATCGGGGATCCCTGGGTGACTCAGTGGTTTAGTGCCTGCCTTTGGCCCAGGGCATGATCCTGGAGACCCAGGATCAAGTCCCATATCGGGCTTCCTGCATGGAGGCTGCTTCTCCCTCTGTCCATGTCTCTGCCTCTCTCTCTCTCTCTCTTTCTCTCTGTGTCTCTTATAAATAAATAAATAAATAAATAAATAAATAAATAAATAAATAATTTAAAATTAAAAAAAAGAAAAATCCAGAAATAGATTTATATATAAAAAAAAAGTGTGAGATCTCCCAACTTTGTTCTTCTTTTCCAAGATTGTTTTGGCTACTTAGGGGCCTTGAAATTCCATGTGAATTTTAGGTAAGAATTTTTTTTTCTGTTTTTGAAAAAAAATTTTTTGAAAGGGGTTGCATTGTGGAAACTATGTTATACACTTTAATAATATATCCCCATTTATTTCGTATGATACCCTGTGAGATAGATACTATTATTATTTCCCAAATACACATAATAAAGTGGAGGCACAAAGATGTTCAGTAACTTGCCTACAGGTACACAAATGGGTGAGAAAACCAGGTTTTGCACCCAGACTCCAAATACCATATACTCCACAATCATCTTGAACAGACTTCCCACTGAGGATTTGGATGACCTAAAAAGTTTCTGCACTTCTACTGTATAAGAAGTGAGGAGGAACCAGAAGGAATCAGCTACTTCTCACCAATACCTATTCTTCCTTTCTTTAATAATAGGACTCTGAGGGGAACCCTGGGTGGCTCAACGGTTCAGCACCTGCCTTTGGCCCGGGGCGTGATCCTGGAATCCGGGGATGGAGTCCCACGTGAGGCTCCCTGCATGGAGCCTGCTTCTCCCTCTGCCTGGGTCTCTGCCTCTCTCTCTCTTTCTCTATGTCTATCATGAATAAATAAATAAAATTTTTAAAATATTTTATTTATTTATTCATGAGACACACACAGAGAGGCAGAGACACAGGCAGAGGGAAAAGCAGGCCCCATGCAGGGAGCCCGACGTGGGACTCGATTCTGGGTCTCCAGGATCACACCCTGGGCTGAAGGCGGCGCCAAACCGCTGAGCCACCCGGGCTGCCCAATAAATAAAATTTTTAAAGAAAAAAAAATAATAGGACTCTGAGTTTTGGGTGGCGATGTGATGAATGCATGTCCCAGTAGACTTGTTAAGGGCGGCTTAGGCGACTAAATTCTGTCCAGTGGAGTGTCATTGGAAGTGACTTGTGCACTTCTCAGATGTGCACCGATAGAGAACACTCAGCTACTCTGTGGCTCTTCCCCTTCTTTCTCCCGACTTGGTTGGAAGCCCTGTGCAGGGATGGCCAAGCAGCCCTACACCCTGGAGCACCTCAAGACTGTGATGAGAGAGGCAAATAGAACCTGAGGTAAACCAATGTATCCTTTGGTCTCTTTGTTACAGCAGGATAGCCTAAATCCTATTGGTAGTAGGTTTGGGGAAGTTTCACTTGGAATTTTTGTATTTAGGAGAATGACGTTTTCAAACATTTACTTGAGAATAGAAAAATCACTTGCTGGTATTTTTTTTAACTTTCTTGGTAATTTTTAAGTTACACTTCCCCATCTAGTACCTTTTTACAAAGATGTTGGCACTGAGTTATGGAAATTAGGGCATATGCTTTGAATTTATTTTCTAGCAGTAATAATGAATGCTCATCTAGCTAAATTAGTTTTACCTTATTCTTAGGATCATCTGCGTTTATCTGTGGAGTACCTTGGTTGGAGTTGGGGATCAGGCCCCAGAACCCAGGACAGGGCCTAGCCAACTGGATCATCCATCCCGGCAGTGAGATGGCAGTCCACCTGGAAACAACCCCCCTGACAGCTCTGACAGACTGACGTTATACACGCTAGGATGGTTGATGTTCTTCACGGAAAAGGCCATGCTGGGATCATGAATAAGGCTCAGACCTTGTACATACTTGTGTTGACAGCAGCTCTCCAGTGAGGAGAGTTCAAGAGATGGTGCCTAAAATTCACTGCCCAGGTGTAAATTTCATGTGCTATTGGTCAGAGCTAACCTTAGGGAGGGCAACGTTTGGAGCAGTTCGTGTGAACAAAGACCTTAAAAGACTTTTTTTTAAAGGAAAATTTCAAACATATTCATAAGTAGAGAGATTAGTATGATGAGCGCCCATGTCTGTGAATGTTTTATGGAGATGAAGTCAAGTTAAAAAGAACATCAAGGGCACCTTTGAAGAGGAAAAGAATTTGAGAAAGAACAGACAAAGGAGGTCATGATAAAAGGGAGGAGTCCTGCTCAGACAAAGGCTTTTTGTAAGATGGATGACAAAAGAAATAGGGTGACAGCTCACCTTGCCCTGAAACACTTCAGATCCCTCCCACAGAGTTTGAGAATAAATCAATCATAACAAAATAGTTAATATTTATTTAACCTCTCCTACATGCTGAATATTGCTTCACAAACTTCTTAGGTAGCCCCATTTGTATTATTCCCATATTACACATGAGAAATTTGTGACTTTCAGAAGTTAAAGTTAACTTTCTCAAAGTCCAGTGGCTGATAAATATGGGCCAAGATTTGAAACCAGGACCTTTTGACTCAAGAGCCTCTACTCCTAACAATATGTCTGTGTTGAAGTCTGGTTCATGGGTTTTTGACCCAACATCACTTAGGGCACTTGTTAGAAAGGTAGATTTCTCATTCCCACCCTAGACCTAATGCATCAGAAACTATGGTGTATGAGGTCTAGGGATAGGCATCCGAAACCAGATTTTTCAGTCCATCCAAGTTTGAGAACTGTGGCTTACTGACATACTCTTGAGGTATAGTTTCCATCAGAGGTTCCCGGAACTTTTTTGATTCTATACCTTTATCTGTAAGATGTTTTAAAAGATATTTTCTCAGGATATTCTCATTCTTTCTCCAAATTATATACATTCTTTGTAAATTACTCTTTATGATTTAATATGTAGGTATTGTGGTTCTAGTGTATTATGTATACCGTAAGTAGACACAAATAAAAAATTTTAAATATCTCAAGTGCATGCCTTCTATCTCTCTTTTGAGAACACTGGTCTATAGTCAATGCAATGATGAATTTGTTATCCTATTTTATCATGCCATCTATATCAAGAATCATAAACAGGAATGAGCCATCAGACAACAATTATAAATCAGTATTTTTCACATAAAAAAAATACAGATTTCTGACTTCTTCTGAAAACAGTAGATTTGACACCTGGGCCTGAGTTTGTGATGTCATAACTGGCAGCAGAAAATGAGCAGGATCCCAGCAGTGAGTCCCTGGTGGGGAGGATGTGCTGGTGGACGTCTCCAGTCACTGCAGTGTCTCTGCCTTGCCCACCTCATTTGTATTAAACATGGACTTGGTGGACATTTTAGGCTTTGATGTCAGATCTACTGCCAAGACAGACTATTTGTTTACTGACTGTCTACTGACTGACAGTAGATCTGACAAGGATTTCTTATTCTATCCTAACATGGAGACAGTTTTCATCTTGGTATGTTGTATGCTGCCAGATAATTTTTACCTCCAACATTAACTTTTAAAACCAATCATATTAGCTTGATCCGTATGACTTTGCCATTTCTCAGGTCCCAAATGCTAGAAATAAAGGAATTTTACAGGGTTCACCTAATTGTAAATCTGCTTATTGATGCACCATGGTGAGAGTTGTTTTGTTTTGTTTTTTTTTCCTTTTAGAGAGAGAGAGAGAGAGAGAGGCAGAGACAGAAGCAGACTCCATGCAGGGATCCCGATGTGGGACTCAATCCTGGGACTCTGGGATCACGCCCTGGGCCAAAGGCAGATGTTCAACTGCTGAGCCACCCAGGCGTCCTGAGAGTTGGTTTTAATAACAACCTTTCCATGGCTGAGGTAATGAAATGCTGCTGAAAGAAAGACCTTGACTAATGAAGGTATTTAAAAAACGTGATTAACTGGGGCGCTACTGTGGCTCAGTTGGTTAAGCCTCCCACTCTTGACTTTGGCTCAAGTCACATTCTCAGGGTCATGATCTTAGAGTCATGATATGGAGCCTCACTTTGAGCCCCGCTCAAGAGTGTCTCTCGCTCTCTGTCCATCCCCTGCCTCTCTCCCTCTCTAAATAAATAAGTGAATGAATGAATGAATAAATAAATAAAATGATTAACATCGTCATTGGTTTCTTTTTTTAAAATTTTATTTATGATAGTCACACAGAGAGAGAGAGAGAGGGGCAGAGACACAGGCAGAGGAAGAAGCAGACTCCATGCAGCGGGAGCCCGACGTGGGATTCGATCCCGGGTCTCCAGGATGGCGCTCTGGGCCAAAGGCAGGCGCCAAACTGCTGCACCACCCGGGGATCCCCTAACATCGTCATTGGTTTCAAGGGAGATTTAAAATCACCATGTTGTCACTTTCTAAGGAAAAGAATAGTGTGCAAAAAGGAAAATTATCTTATATGTTATTAAGCCAGATTCTTTCCAGACCTGAAACCATTCATTCATTACAGAGTAGGGACATGATGAGGAAAAAAAAAAAAAAAAAAGAAAAAAAAGAAAGAGTCTTTAGTGCCTCAGAATGTCCTTGGTAAAATGCACTAAATTTCACTATGAAGTTTGTGTTGCTCCATTTGTAACTGGCCTACCACAAGGTTGTCTTGAGTCCTGCCTTTTTGGGGCACATTCGAAAAGAACACAGATCCAACTCCAGAAGCTTTGACAACAGGTTTTTACAGAGGAATTGTTTTTCCTAGTCATAATGAATTTTATTAGAAGGAATAATTGCCTCAAAAAAGAACTGATAAGGGATCCCTGGGTGGTGCAGCGGTTTGGCGCCTGCCTTTGGCCCAGGGCGCGATCCTGGAGACCCGGGATCGAATCCCATGTCGGGTTCCCTGCATGGAGCCTGCTTCTCCCTCTGCCTGTGTCTCTGCCTCTCTCTCTCTCTCTCTCTGTGACTATCATAAATAAATAAAAAATTTTTAAAAAAGTTAAAAAAAAGAACTGATAATGGTTAAAATTTCACACTCTACAATTTGTTAGAGAATAAAAAAAGATCAAGTTGTCTTGATAAAATTTATATCTGTAGATATTTATCTAGGGAAACTGGATTTGACAAAAACAATGTTCACAAAAGAAAAATTACAATGGCAGAAGTTATAATGGATACAATTTGATGGATGTATTAAATACTTTCGGGCAGCCCAGGTGGCTCAGTGGTTTAGCGCCACCTTCAGCCCAGGGCGCGATCCTGGGGACCCGGGATCAAGTCCCATATCAAGCTCCCTGCATGGAGCCTGCTTCTCCCTCTGCTTGTGTCTCTGCCTCTTTCTCTCTGTTTCTCTCATAAATAAATAAATTCAATCTTAAAAAAAATAAAATAAATACTTCCCATACAATCTACACAAAACAGAATTGAGTTCTTTGAAAATAAGTAAAATAAAAGTAAAAAATATTAGAGACAAATTTACAAGAAAGAATAAGAAACTGATCAAGGAATTAAACTAGCTTACTGGAATTCACTGCAGAAAATCTATTACATCTGCATTCATAGACATGGAGTCCAAGGGACCACTCAAAACATCATCCAACTGATGTCAGTGGTCAGGGGAGAGAAGGCCTAGTTCCCACTAGGGGGCAGCTTCCCAAACCCAGTGGAACTAGGGCATATGTGTAGAGGCAGCTTGGTTGATTCTGCTCAAACTCCATAGCCTACAACTTAGACAGCTATGGCTGGCACTACCTACCTTCCAGTCACCCACTCCAACTTCCTCTGATCTCCATTTAGATGAGGTGACTTCCCCAGATTGGGTTACCTGGCTCATACCTATTCCCTGTCTGGCAGGTGGTCTTCCGGGGGCCTACTTCCTACTGTTCCTTCAAGACTCAGACCTAGCCCCTCCTCATTGCCTCCCATGTAGCCTCCATCTCCCTGCAATCCAGACTTCGTCCCTCTGAATAAATTCCTACCAAAGTCACCAAAGACCTCTCTGTTGCCAAATCCAACAGAAACACTTAGATTGCCTTCTCTGTCCATCACTCCCTCATTCTGGTCACCATTTCTTCTCAACTTTCCACGACACACTGCACAATGAAGCTCCATGTGGCCAAGGGCAATGCCCATATCTGGATAAAGCTGTGGGCCATTATCAATCTCTACCCAGGCCAGCTGTGGGGAAATGAGGGCCTCAATCCTGAAGGAGGGAGTTGGAGTGTCCACCACATGCCTCAAATTCAGCAGGTCCGAAATAATAGGCATTTGGTCCTGACCATTCTACTTCCAAATTTTTCCTGATTTTGTTGGCCTAGTTCAAGTTTTCATCAGCTCCTGATAAAGATTGATGTGATCTCTTTCTTGGTTTGCTTGGCCTACTGTTAGTTCCTGCTTTATATAGCTTATTTTTTAAATGCTTTTCCCAGTTTTACTGAGAAACAGTTGACATACATCACTGTATAATTTTAAGGCATACAGCATTATGGTGTATTTTATATTTATAAAATTTATATTTATATAAATATTTATATAATTAAAAACAAAATTAATTTTTATATAACTAAAAACAAAATTAATATTTATATAAATATTTATATAATTAAAAATTAATATTTCTTTTAAAATTTATGTTTTGTGAAATGATTACCACAATAAGTTCAACTAGCACCCGTCATTTCATATAAATATACTAAAAATAAAAGGAAAGAAAAATTCTCCTTGTGTGAGAACTCTTAGGATTTACTCTCTTAACGGCCTATATATCATACAGCAGTGCTAACTATAGTTATTGTGTTGTACATCTCTAGTTATTTATTTTATAACTGGAAGTTTGTACCTTTTGACTACCTCCTTCCAACTTAAGACTATGCCTCTGGTAACCACAAGTCTGATCTCTTTATGAGTTTTAGATTCCACCTGTAAGTGATATCATACAGTGTTTGTCTTTCTCTGTCTGACTTATTCCACTTAGCATAATGCCTTCAAGGTCCATCCATGTTGTTGCAAATAGTAGGACTTCCTCTAAGCGCATTTGTGCCTCAATGATATTCCATTGTACGTATGTATTTATATACACCATAACTTCTTTATTCATTCATCCATTGCTGGACACTTAGGTTGTTTCCATGTCTTGGGTATTGTAAATAATGAGGCTATGAACATGGGAGTGCAGATACATTTTCAATTTAGTGTTTTTATTTCCTTTGGATATATGCCCAGACGTGGAATTGCTGGATCATATGGTAGGTCTCTTTTTATTTTTTAAAGATTTTATTTTATTTTAGGGGTGCCTGGGTGGTTCAGTCAGTTAAGTGGTTGTTTTCAGCTCAAGTCATGATCCAGGGTCCCTCCCTGCTCAGTGGAGAGTCTGCTTCTGCCTCTGCACCTCCCCCCCACACTCATGCACTGTTTCTGTCTTTCTCACTCTCTCAAATAAATAAATCTTTAATAAAATAAAATCTAAAAAAAAAAAAAGATTTTATTTATTTGTGAGAGAGCACGAGCAGGGGTAGGGGCAGAGGAAGAGGGAGAGAGAGAATCTCAAGCAGACTCCCCACTGAGTGTGGAGCCCAACACAGGGCTCAATTCCTTGACCTCAAGATTATGACCTGAGCCAAAAGCATGAGTTTGAACACCTAACTGACTGAGCCACCCTGGTGCTCCTTAAAGATCTTATTTTTAAGTAATCTCTGTATTTAATTTGGGGCTCGAGCTTACAATCCTGAGATCAAGAGTTACATGTTCCACTGACTGAGCCACCCGGGTGACCCTCTTTTTCATTTTTTACAGATCCTCCATCCTGTTTTCCATAGCAGTTGTACCAATTTATAGTCCCAACAGTGCACAAGGCTTTTTTTTTCCTCCACATCCATTATAGTATGTTATCTCTTATCTTTTTGATGATGGCATTCTAACAGGTGATATATTGGCATTATGAGGTGGTATCTCACTGTGGTTTTAATTTGCATTTCCCTAATGAATGCTGATGTTGAGCATCTTTTCATGTGCCTATTGACCTCCTTTGGAAAAATGTTCAAGACCTTTGCTCATTTTCAGCTTATTTTTTTAAAAGATTTCTTAATTTATTCATGAGAGAGAGAGAGAGAGAGAGAGAGGTAGAGACACAGGCAGAGGGAGAAGCAGGCTCCATGCAGGGAGCCCGATGCGGGACTCGATCTGGGGACTCCAGGATCACACCCTGGGCCGAAGGCAGGCACTAAATTGCTGAGCCACCCAGGGATCCCCTCAGCTTATTTTTAAAATATTTTTCTTATTGTGATAAAATATACATAATACAAAATAGATAATTTTGAACATTTAATCTAAAAAAAAATAAAAATATTTATTTATGGGCAGCCCAGGTGGCTCAGCGGTTTAGTGCCACCTTCAGGCCAGGGCGTGATCCTGGAGACCAGGGATCAAGTCCCACGTCGGGCTCCCTGCATGGAGCCTGCTTCTCCCTCTGCCTGTGTCTCTGCCTCTCTGTCTCTGTGTCTCTCATGAATTAATGAATAAAATATTAAAAAGATAAAATAAAAATATTTATTTATTCATGAAAGACAGAGAGAGGCAGAGACATAGTCAGAGGGAGAAGCAGGTCCCCTCAGGAAGCCTAATGTGGGACTCGATTCCTGAACTCTAGGATCATGCCCTGAGCCAAAAGCAGGGCTTAACTGCTGAGCCATCCAGGCATCCCCGAACATTTTTTTATTTTTATTTTTTTATTTTTTCTATTTTTTAAAATTTATGATACACACACACACACACACACACACACACACACACACACAGAGGCAGAGACACAGGCAGAGGGAGAAGCAGGCTCCATGCACTGGGAGCCCGACGTGGGATTTGATCCCGGGTCTCCAGGATCGCGCCCTGGGCCAAAGGCAGGCGCCAAACCGCTGCACCACCCAGGGATCCCCATCCCTGAACATTTTAAAATAAATAATTCAGTGGCATTAATTAAATTTACAATGTTGGGGGTGACTGGGTGGCTCAGTCGGTTAAGTTTGACTCTTGATTTCGGTTCAGGTCATAATCTTGGGGTGGTGAGATCAAGCCCCACATGGGGCTCTGCACCAGGCATGAAGCCTGCTTAGGATTCTCTCTTCCTCTGCTCTTCCCCAACACCCCTTTAAAAAAATTCACAATGTTGTGCAATTATCACCATTATCTATTTCTAGAACTTTGTCGTTATCTAAACAGAAACTCTGTAATCACCTAACAGTAACTCTCCATTTCCCCTTTTCCCTGGGAACCCGATTTTTTGTTTCCCCAGGAACATTTTTAGGGAAGACACCAGTACACCATGTGTTGCTGTCCGTGAATATATCTTCAAAGTTCTCTTCACCCTCCCTCCAGTGCTGAAGAGCCTGTCCTCTCTCTGAGCCCTGCAATCTCTCTCCAGTCTTCTCCTGACTTGCTGCTCTCTGGATCTCTTACCTTCTCATGTGCTATTGCACCAGCTTCCTGCAGGCCTTCTAGATCCCACAGAGCCGGCAGTAAGGTGCAGTCCAGCTTTTGTCTCATGGCAAGCAGCCTCTTGGCATTCTTGGGAATAAAATTCTCCATCCTAACCCCAGAAAAATGTGATGTCCCCATACATTTATAATTTTCTCCTCAGAGGCAAGCGTGGGGAGAAACCAAATGCATGTTGGCTTGTGGCACCAAGACTATTTCCAACTCATAGCCTGACCTTCCCCCAGTTCTTTTCTCATGGGGTTGCTGAAAGTGAAACTGCACTGGCAGTCACCAAGATAGCGTAGGACTCTGAAGTGGAAGGGACCAGCATGTGATGGTGAAGCTGAGGCCTGGATAACAAGAAGACAGTCATGTAAAGAGTCCACACAAGAATATACAGACAGAACATGTGCAAAAAAGCTGAGGTGGGAAGAAGTGTTGCCTATTGGAGGAGGCCTGGTTGCCTGAAGGTGGTGGGCATGCAGGAGAGTGGCCAGGTCCAAATCATGAGGGTTTTGGGTGTGATGTAAGAAGTTTACACTTGATTCCACGTTCAACGGGAAGCCATGTGTATAAGCTCAGACACTTTCACTGTATGTAATAGAAAACCCAGCTTAAGCAGTTTAAGCAATAGAGGGAATTTATTGACCCGAATACCTGAAAAGTCCAGAGGAGGATGGTCTTGAGGTGAGGACTCTGGTTTCATTTTAATTTGCCATTCCTCATCTTGCCATCTTGTCTTGGCCTACTTTCTCCCAAGATGGCAAGATGGTTTGGGCTGCAACCAGGGTACCTGTTTCTTTTTTTGCAAGGAGAGGGAGAGTCTAGCTTCTGTAGGCCAATTAACAGAATCCCCCACCTTCACTGGGTTTGGATCAGCCTGGACCAGTCACAGTGGGCGTATCTCTACACACCTCAATACCTGCAGTGAAGCTCTAACTCTAGTCAGGATTCCCTCCTTCCTGACGCTAGGGCTGGGGTCAATCCCAAATGGCATGTGGATACTTAGTGAGGGTGGAGTGGTCCTCCCAAAACAATTTGGAAACAATTAGGAAAGAAAAGGGAAGTGGATGCTGGGCAAGTAACTCCAAAATTCATTGTACCATGGAAGCATTGTTAAAAATCACTCTAGCTGCTATGAGGGCAGACTGGAGGAGCCAGGAAGGAAGGAGGAAGGCTAACTACTAGACTGTTGCAGTGGTTCAGTCCAGGGTGATGGTGGTACAGACGGAGATGCATTTCGGGGATAGAATTGACTGGACCTAGTGATGGATTGGATGATGGAGGAGGTAGTTGTGTCCAGATTCTAAGAAGTCTCAAGTGACAGGCTTTGGATATTATCTTTGTAGACAATGATGGAGGTTTTGGAATGAGTTGCCTTTTGCGAGAGTAGGAGATTAAGAATTTTTGGTTTTGGATGTCTTTCCATTTTTCTTTTTTAGTTTTTACAATTTACCACAGCATATTCTTTTGCTTTTCTACTGTTTTCCAAGTGATGAAAACACCAAAATGAAAGCCTATGATTTCATTAGCTTGATTTACTGCTCACCCTGTATCCAAGTCAACTGACTGAAATTATCTTCAAAAAATCCTGTTTTCTGTAGCCTAATTTTATAAGCCCACAAGAACTCAGCATCACTTGAATCTTACAACACTTTGAAATTAATATTAACTTAGCTGAATGTTTTCAGTTTGAATTAATATGCTTGCAATGTCATTCAATCTTGCAAATTGCTATTATCAGGAAGTGAGCATGTTTTAGCTTTTCAAAGTATCAATTATGAGGCATAAGAGTTCAACTGCAGCTCCTGGTTTAATCCTCTAGCTATCCATCATCTAAAGCTTATTGAAAGAGTTGAATTAAACTTCAAGGATGTAGGGTGGCTATTTTTTACAGACCAGGTAAACAATAGCTGCAGTTTGATGCCCTTGATGGAAGTGGACTGGTGTGTTAATTCTGCATATGAAGTCAGCAAAGCATTACATTTTAAAGGATCTAGTCTTGTTCTGATTCAAATTTAAGTCTGTCCTTTCAAAAAGAATTGCTATTCCTCCATTCTGTAAAGAAGTTCGGGACTTGGCTTTATTTCATTTTAAGTTCCCATATATTATTTTGTCATTAAAATACAAAATACTTGGTGGGGCTTTTTTCTTTTGGACAAGTCCCCATCTCTGTTTCTCAGTTTTCTTATCATTTCTTTACTCTTAATGAGGATAAAAATTCCTGACTAGATAGCTCATAACACTGTTTTGCGGGGCAGGTCAGATGATACAAGGAAAAGTTGTGAGGCTTGCTAAATTCTACATAAAACATTGCTTTTATGGTCACACAACATCTATAGTTGTAGCAGTTACTGTTAGTGTCTTTTTGCACTACTGCTTCCTCAGTCTGTGTAAAGGCACTAGATCTGTGCAAGGCAGGCTGGGAGTGCCAGGCAATTTATACTGTGGGAACAGTCCTAGATCCATGACCATTGGGGGTTGGTGGATGAATATCCCATTTTTTTTTTGCCCTTTGGTGGCAGAATTGGGTGGAGGGCCACACTATGTGTGCTATGCAATCCCCTACAAGTCCTCGGAAAGGTTGAGGTTCAATTCCCACAGCAGTAATTCTTCATTAGTGCACACTTTTGCATTCCTTCCATTTCATTTTTTACATTTTCTGAGTTTACCTGTGAAATAAATGATCTGCACTCAAGTTATCTTCAGGTCCATTTTTTTTTTTTGAAGATTTTATTTATTCATGAGAGAGAGAGAGAGAGAGAGAGAGAGAGAGAGAGAGAGAGAGAGGCACAGACACAGGAAGAGGGAGAAGCAGGCTCCATGCAGGGAGCCTGATGTGGGACTCAATTCGGGGTCTCCAGGATCACACCCTGGGCTGAGGGTGGTGCTAAACTGCTGAGTCATCCGGGCTGCCCTTCAGGTACATTTTTCGTGGAACTCAACCTAAGACCCTAGTTCTAATGGTCTTTCAAAAAGTATACGTGCAGCTAGCTCACCAAGGATAACCTAGAATTCTCTGGCTTTATTGCCCAGCCTTAGTCCTGGATTGGAACTAAGTCTGTTTTGCCTCCTGACCAGCAGGGCTTAAGAGTATTTCCCAGTAACTCTCCAAGAAGTGGTTTCCTACTAATCCTGATTGTACCTACCATCCCCTGATACTGTGTACCTTTTAGGGGGACAGGTGATACATGAGTCAAGCAGACAGAGAGGAAATATAACCTTTACTGCTAATAAAGATGCCATTGGAGAGCATGGCATATAGTTGTGAGCACTAACGATGAACCCCAAAGTCAGGCGGGTTTATCCAGTCACAGACAGTGGTGGGTAACCACAGGCCTCCAACGTCACAGGCAGAGCCTGCCACTCTAAAGTTTGCAGAATGGAGGAGGAGAACAGGATGTGCTCTCTCTGTAGACAGATCCAAAAGAGAAAAAGGGGTGCGGGGAGGGAGGGGTTGAGTCATAGATGCCTAGTTCCTGTTCTAGTCAAAATTCATTCTCCTTGTTCATAGCAGTAACAGGAGAGCAGAAAGAAACCAAGCAAGTTATTGTTAAGAATTCCTTTTATTATGGAAACATGATGCTAGGGAAAGGGGTTTCCCCTTTCCAATACTCCCAGGGTTTTTGTTCTCATAGCTCATTGGGCTTAACCATTAAGCTCAAGGCCAACCAAGAGTGTGATCTTCTCCTTGGTAGAAGATCAGCAATCTATCCTGACAGTGCTGCTCCCACCATGAGCATATCCCCCTACTCTTCCCATCCGAATGGTTGAAAGAGAATAGCTATTGCCCTCACAAGGTAATTCAGTGAATGAAATAATTCCAGGGCCATGCTGAATCCCAGCTGAAAGTTTCTCATTTCACTCTGCAGTCCTAATTATGTCTAACTATGTTGTTTGGTCAGTCTATCAGAGAAGCTCTGAAAAGAGATTATGACGATATAAAGATACTTCCATAGAAAAAAAGTCAAATATTGATGTCCCCCGATTTAAATATGACCCCTCTACCATTGTGAATTTCCCAGGGAGAAAAAGTTAAAAGATTAGATTCTCTTATATGCTTGGGTTAAACTCATCCTTCTGATTGTGCTTGTTCTGAATTAGATGGGTTCTTCACGCCTTGGATAGCACTGTGGTTCTTTCAGCAACTTGGACAGGGTCTCACGAGAACCACTGGTGTGGCTTTTATCAGAATCTCAAAAGTTAAATTATACACCAAATTTCTGGCATACCTCACTTTTTAAAGGATTTTTTGAAAAGATTTATTTTAGAGAGAGTGAAAACTGAGGGAGGGGCAGAGGAGTAAGGGAGAGAGAGAATCTCAAGCAGTCTCTGTGCTAAGCGTGAAGCCTGACTTGGGGTTTGATCTCACAACCCCGAGATCACGACTTGAGTGGAAACTATGAGTTGGACGTTTAACCGAATGCACCACACCCAGGTGCCCCTGGTATACCTCAGTTTTAAAAGAGTATCATCAAAATTCTTAACACCAACATACTTAAACAGAAGAAAACAAATCAATACCAAGATCTTCAAGTAATTACCAAGATAAAATGATGCTCCCAGAACACTGCACCTTCCATAACAGAGACTCAGTGGTATCCTGATTTCAGCTTCACCAGGATGCTCAAGTCCCTGACCTGTAAACTTAAACTTGATTGGGAGGAGTGTCCTCCAAGAGGTTAGCACTGGCAACATGCTTTAACCATTTCTGTGGGAAGAATCAACTGTTATTTCTCTCAGGGTGACATACGGGACTGTAGGAGATCAGAATATGTCACCCCAATCTTTGCCACTCTGGCATAAGGATTATTTTGAGCCGAAGGCAACTGAGAAAAAGTAGGCATAGGATGACCTCTCTGTGGTATCCTATCTACCTGAAAACAAGATCCTAAATTTCCTTATGAAGGTATCTCCCCCCTCTTTCAACATCCCCTACTTTCCATATCAGGAAGGGAACAAACAACCTTATCACCAGAGATGAGATGGCACCTCCACCATTTAATAATCCCTTGAGTAGAGTACTTTCATCTGACTGATCCTCCCCTTTCAAACTGTCCAGCCTTTTGGGGTACACTTGGCATCAGTGTCCCAGCCTTTAATGAGGACTTCCCAATAGTTTTTGGCAAGTAGTCTCTATTCTCTGTGTAGCTCTAAGAGAGTACTTTCCAGTAGTGGTCTATATTCTTGCTCCCTCTGAGAGTCAGCACAGTTGGCTGAAATTTTGCTTCTATTCTTGTTTGATTTTTTTGGGACCAAGTTATTATTTCTGAGCTAAAAAACAACAACAACAACAACAACAAAAAAAAACAAAAAAAACCCAAACCTCCAAAACATCTACTCAATTTAAAAATAACCTCTTACATGAATTAAACCTAAGTACATCATCTTTTCCCTTTTATCTGTCCTTCAATTTCATTTTTCCTCTTATATCCATCTGATCTGTTCTCTAAGATCTCAACTTTATCTCCAAAAAAATCTTTCTCCTTCACAAGCTTAATTATTCTTAATTTTGTTCTCATTCCTTCATTGTTCTTGTTCTAAAACTGAAGTACATTCTAGAAACATTCTAAACATTCCCTGATTTCCTGAACAAATCTGATTCCTAGACACACAAGGTTCTAGGTTTAGGACTAACTATCTTCTTAATCTTTTAGAATAATTTAATGCAATTGTATCTTTAACTTAGGCATTTTCCATTATAGTAAGGCTTCTATGTCTTTGCTTTTTTCTATCTCTCTTTTTTAAGATTTATTTTTTTTAGAGTGGGAAAGGGGCAGAGGGAGAGAGTCCCAAGCAGACTCCCTGCTGAGAACAGAGCCTGCAGTGGGGCTCAATCTCACGAATCTGAGATCCTGACCTGAGCCAAAACCAAGAGGTGGATGTTCAACTGACTGAGCTACCCAGGTGCTCCTTCACTGCTTGTTTTTTTAATAAAAAACTGGTGTGGATATCTGCAAACCTGGAGGCTTAGAAATCTAAAGCCATGGTCAGAGCCTATTAAATTCACAAATCCAGTAAATTCTGGATCACATGGTGGGAGATTACTCTTGGGACTCTTGACAGGCCATATGACTTCAAGATTAGTCTTTGGGTACTGCCTACATAGGCTGGTATCAACAGTTGAAAACTAGAACTTCAAACTACAGTTCTCTACAGTACACATGCTGTGTAAAGACTGACTGTAAAAGAAATGAGAGAATGAAAATATCATCATTTTGAAGACACTAGAAAAAATAATAGATAACAATTACAATGAACACTAAACTAGTTAGATAAAAGACTGATGGAGAACTTTATAATGGTGCATGGACTGATACCTGAATGGACTATTAGCTCTAAAATCTCTAAAACTGGCACATGGGGTATTATATGCCTGATATGATGCAACAACAACAGTACTTATAGATTATTCTTGCAAAAAAAATTGTTTGAACACAAATTTACTGGAATTTCTTACATCTACCAGTATGCAGGGAAAATGGGTGATAGAGGAACACGTTACATGATACAAAGAACATATGATCATCCAAATTCAGAAAGGGAGAGAAATGGCTCAGTTTCTTTAACAAAAAAGTGCCATTTCAAAAGGAACGGAACAGGAACTGTATAGATTAAAAGACCCTTAAGAACCATGCCAACCAAATGCAATATATGGATCTCACCTGGGACCTGATTTAAACAAACCAACCATAAAAGCATTTAAGACTTACAGAAAAGTTGCCGTAGTACCAAGAATTGCTATATAACCTTCACCTAACCAAATGTTAACAATATACTACATTCACTTTAGCATTTTCTCTCTACATATTCACATTGTTTTTTTGAGAGTAAGTTGCAGCCAAAATGCTCTTTACCCCGAATTTTCACTGTGTATTAACTAAAGACAAGGACATTCTCATATATAACCACAGTACAATTATCAAAATATGGAAATTAATACCAATTAACATTAGCTACAGACCTTATTTAAAGTGTACCATTTGTCCCACTAGATCTTTTACAGGAAAAAAACTTTTTTTTTCTTGGTCCAGAATCCAATCCAGTATAACATGTAGTCGTATCTCTAAAGTTTTCTTTAATCTGGAATAGTATTTCAGTCTTTGTTTTTCATGACCTGGACTTTTAAAGAATAAAGGCTGATTATTTTGTAGACTGTCCCTCAACTTGGGTTTGACTACTATCTCTTTGTTATATTTACATTATGCATTTTTTGAAGAATTCCTCAAGCATGATGCTTTCTCTTCCTCAGTGCATCTAATCAGGAAACATACAATATTTTTCCTATAACCGATATTACTCAAAAGGACATTTTTGAGACAACTAGGGAAAACTGAAAACATAAGATATTAAGAAGTTATTGTTAATTTTGTTAGATGTCATAATGGTATGTGTTTGTTTTTTAAAAATGGCATTGATCTGTTAGTGATATATGCATTGCAGAAGACAAGAGGCTTGATGTCCAGTTATAGGGAGTTTGGTTACATTAGGCAGAAAGCAGTAATAATAATAGAGTCAGATCTTGACTTTTCTGAAATAGTTTCCAATTTGTACATTCTCCAGGTCTTTGACCATTTTTCCTTTCTTTTGGTCACTACTTCTACAGTTTACACAAATAGTCAAATTTTGTGACTTGCTGGATGAAGAAAGAGTGTGGGAGAGGAAATTGAAATTACTGGCTGAAATTAACTTTATAAATAATTTGAACATTTCATTTCTTTGTGATTTGTATGTCTTCCTTATTTAAAAACTTTTTTTGGGGGGGATAATCTCGTCATCCAACATGGGGCTCAAGCTCATACCTGGAGATTGAGAGTCACATGCTCAACCACTTGAGCCAGCCAGGTACCCTGCAGGTCCTTCTTATTACAGATAATCAATCAAGTATAATGAAATGAGATCACTTATAATGATCATATAGTAGAGTTTTACAGCCAAAAATACAAAAAGTCCTCAGGTTATTTTTTGAAAAGTATTTTTAAAAAAATTTGTTTCACCAAGGACTAACCCTTTGCTGATGTCCAAATTTAAACTATTTTTCTGAGTTTGTCTCATAAGAGAAAAACATGAAAAGTTGCTTCTGTGGTATTTTCTTCTAGTTTTTCAAGCCCTCATGTAGTAGCAACTGGTTCAAAATACTGCTTTGTTTCAAAGCATGCAGTTTAGATGTATCTTCACTGATGATGGTAATATTTCCATTTTGTTCCTGAGCCGTCAGGTCACTTTCACTATCAGACAGTGTACACAGTAGAGTGTCGTTTTCATAGGTTGGAAAATAATACCTGAAAACAACCACAGATACAGTGAATAATCAAACTATAAAATATCCAGAAAAGTTTCTAGCAGTTGAACATACACATTAATTCTGCTAAGTTTCTTTGCCCACAATTCCAACAGCATTTTGCGAAGGTGGTATGGGTGTCAACTTTGGAATTACTTTTACTTTAACCTTTACTGGCTGATGTCAATCTCACTAGCATCCTTGCTAGCTGCCCATTCAGCCTATACTTGATGTACCCATAAAACTCACAATCTGGGAATGCCTGGGTGGCTCAGTGGTTGAGCCTTTGGCTCAGGGCGTGATCCTCGAGTCCCAGGATTGAGTCCCACCTCAGGCTCCCTCCAAGGAGCCTGCTTCTCCCTCTGCCTGTGTCTCTGCCTCTCTCTCTCTCTCTCTGTGTCTCTCATGAATAAATAAAAATCTTTAAAAAATTTGTTTAAGTACTATTATAGATTAGGCTCGATGCCCTTTGAAGAACACATCCCCACTGTAGGATTTCTTTTTCCTGATAAAACACAGAGTGTATCATACTTTTTATAGGCTATATTTATTGTTCCAATATAGCTACAAAGTAATTTTTGTTATTTCTGTGTAGGTACGGATCAGTGGACCAACTGCCTAACATTTATAAAATGCTAAGATGCAAAATATATACCAAAAGCTCTAATAGTTGTGCTTTGACATAGTAATTTTATTTCTAGGAGTTTATTTAAATGAAAAATTGGGTAAGTGTGCAATAAGATAGGCATAGGGATACTCATTGTATTACTATTCATAAGAGTAAAATGCAAGAAACAAACCTCAGTATCTAGCAAATTAGGGTATATCTACTGAATGGCATATTTGGCAATCATTAAAAATAATGCAACTGATATGTATTGATATAGAAAAATGCTTACAATATTGTTAATAAACTATAATGAAAAAAATCTATACCTCATCTTTATCTTCATGCCACAATATCTGAGAGTTAGTGACACATATAAAAGGGGGATTCCTTTATTTATTTATTTATTTATTTATTTATTTTTTATTTTTTTATTTTTTAAATTTTTATTTATTTATGATAGTCACACAGAGAGAGAGAGGCAGAGACACAGGCAGAGGGAGAAGCAGGCTCCATGCACCGGGAGCCCGACATGGGGTTCGATCCTGGGTCTCCAGGATCGTGCCCTGGGCCAAAGGCAGGCGCCAAACCGCTGCGCCACCCAGGGATCCCCCTTTTTTTATTTAAAGATTTTATTTATTTATTCATGAGAGACAGAGAGAGAGAGAGGCAGAGACACAGGCAGAGGGAGAAGCAGGCTCCATGCAGGGAGCCCGATGTGGGACTCGATCCTGGGTCTCCAGGATCACACCCTGGGCTGAAGGTGGCGCTAAACCGCTGGGCTACCCAGGGATCCCAAAAGGGGGATTCCTTTAAAAATAAGGTTTTTGGGATCCCTGGGTGGCTCAGTGGTTTAGCACCTGCCTTTGGCCCAGGGCGCAATCCTGGAGTCCCGGGATTGAGTCCCACATCGGGGTCCCTGCATGGAGCCTGCTTCTCCCTGTGCCTGCGTCTCTGCCTTTCTCTCTCTCTCTCTCTCTCTCATGAATAAATAAGTAAAATCTTAAAAAAAAAAGTTTTCTAAGATTTTTGCTTTTTTAAAAAAAATAAACACATATTTCTCTTTTATTTAAGTTTGGAGAAATTGAATAAAGGAACAAGTAAGGGATATAGAGTAAAGAAGTATATGTGTGGTTGAGTAGCACTCACTCTGGTTGATCCCAGGTCTTTCTTTCAGGAAGCAGTGATGTATGTTTAGCTTCTTCCATATGAGTCCTTAACTCTGCTTTGGATTTGAATTTCACATGGCAGCCATAACATCTACATTGGTGAATTTGTCTCCGAATGAAATTGACCAGTTTCACTTGCTGGTAGAAATTTAATCCTGAAAACAACAGTTTATACAATCTTTAGAATCAGTCAGACTCATTTTTGCACTGTTATGATTTTTTAAAGGAGCCACTTCTCTTTCTCTTTTAAAAAAGATTTTATTGGGATCCCTGGGTGGCGCAGCGGTTTGGCGCCTGCCTTTGGCCCAGGGCGCGATCCTGGAGACCCGGGATCGAATCCCACGACGGGCTCCCAGTGCATGGAGCCTGCTTCCCCCTCTGCCTGTGTCTCTGCCCCTCTCTCTCTCTCTCTGTGACTATCATAAATAAAAAGAAAAAAAAAAGATTTTATTTATTTGAAAGAGGGGGGAAAGAGAAAAGAGAGAGAGAGAGAGAGAGAGACATGAGCAGGGAGAGGGCAGAAGATGGACAAGCAGAGTCTACACTGAGTGTGGAGCCCAAGGCAGGGCTCAATCCCAGGACGCTGAAATCATGATCTGAGCCAAAGGCAGACAATTAGCCAATTGAACCACCCAAGTGCCTGAGTCACTTCTCTTTATTAACCAACCTGAAGAGGCAGTCTGATTACAAAGCATAATAATAGATACCAAACTGTAACAGCCAATACTTTTATAGGGCTTATGTGCTAGGCACTGTTCTAATCAGTTTCCATGTATTAATACGTTTAGCTTTTGCAGAACATAGGTAGTATTATCATAGCCATGTATTAGGAAACTGCCCAAGGTTGAATAGCCAGTGGGTGGGTAGAACCAGCATTTGACGTACATACATGTCTGTAAGAAGAGCAAAGAAAAGTAACACATACCAGAGTCTAGGAAAGCAGTCAGTGAACTGAGGAATGGGAAGTAGGCTTTCTACTGTCTTTGATCCATTAGCGAGTCAGTAATTTACATCTTCATGCCCCTAATCTTTCCATCATAGGGATACTGAGAATGATGCACCTGGGTACATCTGTGATAAATAAATAATCCAGCTACACTGCCAAGCAGTACAGTAGGTGTTTTATATACATTATCTACTCCCTGTCACATTCTGTTGACCTGAGGCCTTATGTCACACAGCCAGTAAGTGCTGGAGCTGGAATATGAACTCTAGTCTGACATCAAAATCCATGGTCTTTCCATTAGCCCCTTCCACCTTATTTATGATGGATACTAACCGGTAGCTTGTATTTTATTTGAAGCATTCATATATGTAGGAAAGAAGAAAGACCATATGAAATAAAAAACCGTACTTGAATATTACAGTTCAAAATGGTTGTGAATCACCGCTTCAGGCGGTCCCATTGAGACCATCTGTGGAGAGACACATTTTGGCTGTGCACCCTCCCATCACGACACCGAACACAGGCATCGCTTACAGGATGGTGTATAAAAATGCCACATCATGGAAAACAACTTCTGAATCAAACTTACCAAGTTCTGACTTTATTTTGAGGAGATCAAACTCGTGAGCATCCTAAAAAAAGGAATGAATATCTGTGAGCATATAAATTATTTAATCTTTCAGGCTGAAGTTATAAACAGACGGCTTATTCATAGGAGTTTGAACACTGTTGAAACTCGTCTCAGTTCATCATGTTCTGCTTTTGAAGTATTCGAAATATAACTACTTCCCCCCACCACATCCAACTACTTTTTAAAGCACAGTCCAAACAAGTCATGCCAATCAGTTAAAACATTTTAATTATTCACAGTTTGTATCTACAGTTTTCACAATTTACTGTGTATGCATTCTGCAGTCTGACAAAAGTGTCCTCAGTCTCTAGTAAGATGTGGCCCTACTTACTATACTGTGCGCCTGGACTAGAATTATGGATATAGGTCCTTTGCTACACAAGCACATAGGTAATTTTACAAATCTGCTTTTCGTTTTATGCTGTCAAATATACGGTTTAATGCAAATTTCTCCTCACTGATATCTTATCATAAATTACATTTCTTTTGATTTTTACAATGCAGACTTATTCTGCTCTATTCTTGTAATCGTCCAACTGGGTAAATGTTTGAACTTAAAAGCTTACAGAGAATAAAGACCATCCAACTCCCTATGAAGGCATTAGTGTAACATCAGAGGCAGGATAATTAGGAATTCCATGATAGTTCATGATTGAAAGCTACTGAGTAGAGGCCGAGGACACAGGTCAAGGATGTTGCAAAGGGAATTCCTACACAGGGTAGGGGGTACTAAGACTCCTTTCAATTCAAAGATATTAGGATATTATGAACTAAATTTAAATACTGGTAACTATACCCACATACTATTAGCAACCTGTTTCAGAAAAAAAGACTGCTTTCGGAGGGGTAAATGCTCATGGCCTTTTAAACACCTTCTAGTTTTTTTATTTCATGGAACTAGGAACAGTGTTTCTGAATGAGAGTGGGGAGAAGGTGGGTGAAATAGGACAGTCTATATGATGGTTGGCAGAGATGGCTGGGGGAGGGTAGGGACAGCATATTAGAATCATCCAGTATAATATTCCTTATATTCAAATCACCCCTCTACCCTCAAGCTGCGATACTGTCAAGACTCATTAGATGTTCCCCCTTTCCACCTCCACTGTCCAGCTGAGGATCAGAGATATTGGTAATGTGTCATCTTTCAGATATACTGGGGTAAAAAGAAGATTTTGTTTCAAGCTTCATTATAATATAAAAATGGCATCCACAGAAGGGAACACACAAATTGGAAATGCCCTCAAATATCTTCCCTCCAAATCCTTGTGACTGAAGGAGCTTGCACAGCCACACTCTGTACTCTCTCTGCCCACCCCCCTACCCCCATGCTCTACTATTCCATTTCCATCAAGGGCTTTGTAAATGGAAGTTTCTCCCTTCCTGCTTTCTTCATTCACCAGCACAGAAAGCAGTGGAAAAAGACTCGGAACCTGTCCATATCTTGAGTACTGTTAATCATGGTTATAGGACCCACATTCTAAGCTAGAATTATCTTATGAACATCTAGAGGTAGGATGGCATCAGTGGTCTGTGAAATCCCACCCTAACAGTTCACACTCATCCAGGGCAATGTACTAAATTGCCCTGAGTTCTGGTTCTTCTTGATGGTTCTGACCTGTCTCTTCTGCTTTGCTTATAGCACTTAAAAGAAACAAAAAAAATTATTCATTTATTTATTTGACAGAGAGAGTGAGGGAGGGAGTGAGCGCAGGGGGAGGGTCCGAGGGAGAGAATCTTTCAAGCAGATTCCACGCTGAGCAAGGAGCCCAACTTGGGGGCTCTATCTCATAAATCTGAGACCGTGACAGGAGCTAAAACCAAGAATTGGATGCTTAACTGCCTAAGCCACCCAGGCACTCTGCTTACAACACTTTTAGGAATAGGATAGTGACAGAAATTTCATATATATATGCTGTAAGATTACAATCATGATCAGCTTTCCCCTGTCAGAACAAAACAAAATTCAAATGAATAAAAGTATCTCACCTCCATGTGGACACATAATTTCTCAATTGTTTCTGCTTGCTTTTCACAAAATAGGCAGACAGCAGAGTCAGGGTGTTCTTCCCAATCAGACCAATCACTGTGTTAAAAAGAAAACAGCAAATAGGGAGATTCCCCTCATTAAAAGGGTGTACTACACAGTCACTTGGTATTACTTCCTCCTCCCCGGGAAACCCTGCCAATCTCTTTCAACTCTGATATTTTTGTAAAGACTGTCACATCATATTATGACTCCTTGATATAGCTTTTGAAATTCAAAGCAGCACCATGAAATTAATATAAATAGCGAACAGGTGCTGCTCCATTTTCTTCTATTTGCTTCTCTTCTGAGCAACTATTTCACTACAGAATCAGTATAATGCTTTTCTGAGACAACTAGGTTTAATTTGCAAAAGAGGCATATCAGTAGATGTGATGCTGTCTCTCATTAGCCACAACCACTAAGTACGCATGCTGTGAGGTGCAATGCTGGGAGTGTGTCTCTCTCTGCATGACAAATGGTGTGTTTTAAAAAGGCAAACCGTACATCCTTCATGTGAGAAATACTGATCATTTTAAATGGGCAAGTGTTAAATCTGGTGGTAGACAGAGAAGTCAAAAAACATACAGAACTCATGTTACTAATCCTGCCTACCCCCCACACCCTGCATTTATTTTTGAGACACTGCCAACTTCTTGTCATTCCTAAGCCTGGAAAATTGAAATCCCAAGAGAGGAAAAAAGGCTAAATAGCTTTGAAGGAAAAGAGAATGAATAGCAGGGAATCCTTTTAGTTGAAAAGAACACTTCTCAAGCTTGTAATTCCAAGGAAAGAAGCTGCGAATGTTTTAACTAGGTCAATGGGATGCACATGGAACAAGGTTAACTTGAATTCCGTTATATTCTCTATTTCAATGACAAGCAGCGTGGAGAAGCCAAAAGTCGTATCACTTCAAGGTCTGGGTACCAACCAACTGAGCAAAACACCAATGGAATGTATTTTTCTCTAAATTATATTTTATCTGTGTTTTTAATTAACAGTTTAAAAATTATTTTATTTAAAAAAAGATTAATTTGAAAGAGAGCACGAGAAAGTGAGAGGCAGCATAAGCGAGGGAGAGGGCGTGGGAGGGACTGAGGGAAACAGAGAAGCAGATGCCCTACTCAGCAGGGAGCCCGACATGGGGCTCAATCCCAGGACCCCAGGATCATGATCTGAGCCAAAGGCAGATGCCTAACTGTCTGACCCATCCAGGACTCCAGGATCCTAAATTTAAAAAATTTTTTATTCATTCATTTTTAAAGATTTTATTTATTTGAGAGAAAGAGAAGAGGGAGAGGGACAAGCAGACTCTACACTAAGCACAGACCTTGACATAGGGCTTGATCTCATGATCCTAAGATCAAGACCTGAGCCAAGACCAAGAGTCAGATGCTCGACCAACTGAGCCACCGAGGCACCCCTCAATTAACTGTTTTAATGACAAAACCGTATTTAGTTGGAATAACAATTGCTTTAGTGATTTTTATGTCAAAGTTACTTTGAATTCAAGCTTTTGCACTATTACATGGAAGGATGCATGGCTCAAAGAGAAAGTTTTCTTCGTTTCTACTCTCTCTCCAGAATAATAATTTTAAACCCAACTAAATAAATGTTTTCCTCCTCTTAAAACACAGCAATTAATTAGCAGTTATAAGAAGTCTTACTCTTCCTGATGGTCTAGCAACTCCCGATCATCTTCCAATTGAACTTCCTCCCACGATTTTCCAAGTTCCTTTTGTGGGAAGAACAGAAAAATTAGAGATGGAAGGAGCAAGAGGAAGAGGAGAAAGGAGAGAAAATAGGCATAGACTTAAAAGCCACCATAATAAACCCACTCAAAAACACATACACTCACTGGTTTTAAATCAATACAAGTAGGATTTATTAAGTTATTTCAGTGACAAGGAAGGATGTATCCTAAAATTTTTTTTTTTTTTTTTAGATTATTTATTTATTGATGAGAGACACACAGAGAGAGGCAGGGACACAGACAGAGGGAGAAGTAAGCTCCATGCAGGGAGCCCGACGTGGGACTTGATCCCGGGACTCCAGGATCACACCCTGAGCCGAAGGCAGGTGCTAAACCGCTGAGCCACCCAGGGATCCCCTAAAATGTTTTTAATATGTTTTTCTTTTTGGAGAAGCAGCAATATTCTTTCAAATTCCTTTCTCTTAAATCTCAACCCTGGATGCACATTAGAATCTCTTGATGGGGATCCTAAAACAGCCACTTAGCTGGCTGTTTCTCCTTGAGGTTCCCTGTATCACACAGCAGCCACAGTGATCTTTCTAAAGGACACTTCCCTGTTTGTATAAACCTTCCCATGGCTGCTGCTTCTTCTTTTTTTTTTTCTTTTTAAGATTTTATTTATTCGTTCATGAGAGACACAGAGAGAGAGAGAAAGAGGCAGAGACACAGGCAGAGGGAGAAGCAGGCTCCATGCAGGGAGCCTGATGTGGGACTCGATCCCGGGTCTCCAGGATCACATTCTGGGCTGAAGGGTGGCGCTAAACCACTGAGCCACCCGGGCTGTCCAAAAGTCCCATGGCTTCTTACCACACTTAGAACAAAATTCAGAAGCCTTATCATGGCCTGTAAGATCTGCACGTTCCGCCTTGGCTCTTTTTCCATCCCTTATGTCTCACCACTTTTTCTCTGGCTCAGTTTGCTCCAGACAGATCAGTGTCTTTGCTATCCCTTAAACGCAGCAATCTCCCCTCTACCGGGCTACTTCTGGACTTGTTGCATCATCTGCCTCAACATTGCTCTCTCAAATAACTACATGGCTCAGTCCTTGGGGCATCTGCTTAAATGTTACTATCTCTTCTTCTAACTATTCTGTCTAAAACAACATCTCTCCTCCCAGTTACTTTTTATTCCCCTGTGATTTTTTTTTTAAACATCAATCATTTCCTGAAATCAATTCTGTATATCTATTTGTTTTCTTACTTGCTGTTTATTTTCTCCACCAGAATGTCCCTGAGGACATGGACTTTGTTCATTGTTACATTTCCAGAGCCAAGCATATATAGTAAGTACTAGAAAGTATTTTTTAAACTGAACTGTAACTGAAAAAATCTAAAAATTCAATGCCAATTTAGATCCGGTCTCAAAAGGTTTTTGTAAGGTGATTAAGTAAATTAGCTAATGTATAGGCATACCTCAGAGATATTGCAGGTTTGGTTACAGACTGCCACTGTAAGGAAAGTCAAATGAATATTTTGGTTTCCCAGTGCATATAAAAGTCATGTTTACATTACACTGCAGTGTTATTATGTGCACAAGCATTATGTCCAAAAAAATAATGTATATGCCTTAATTAAGTATTGCGGGAATTACCAAAATGTGACTCAGAGACACAACGTGAGCAAATGCTGTTGCAAAAATGGCACTGATAGATTTGCTCAACATAGGATTGCCACAATCCTTCAATTTGTAAAAATGTATGCCTGCGAAGCACAATAAAGTGAAGTGCAATAAAACAAGGTATGCCTGTATATAAAGTATGTGGCACCAGGCAATAGTAAGTACTCAAATATCTACTTCAGTCCCCTTTCTTCTCTTACAATTTCACCTACTCAGGGCTTTGTCTGGCAAATTTAGTCATACTTTTAGCAAAACTTTATGGAGTAATGAGCAGGGATGATTTCTTTTGGCCTAATCATCTATCTTTTCTATTCTTGAATCATTTGTTCATCTTTCTTTTCCTTTTTCTCCATCTGATTTCCCCACTGTGCCATGCAAAAGCAGACATTACACTAAAGAAGGATGTAAGAACAAAAATGCACACCTTTCCAAGCAGCTAACCAAGCAGTTACAGTCAGGCGCAACCTGACCTGCTATAAATATAGATAACCTTGTTTGTTATTTCTCTTTTGAAAAAAAAAATAACTAAAATTTACTCTTGGGGCACCTGGGTGGCTTAGTGGTTGAGCATCCGCCCTTGGCTCAGGTTGTGACCCTGGGGTCTTGGGATCGAGTCCCGCATCAGGCTCCATGTGGAAAGCCTGTGTCCCCCTCTGCCTATGTCTCTGTGTCTCTCATGAATAAATAAATAAAATCTTAAAAAAAAATTTACTCTCTGTTTTGAACATTTTTTTTCCTTAAAAAAAGGTATTCATTTAACAAAAAAACAAAGAACTACGAGGTCCATTATGATTTAGGGAAAAAAGAAAATCTATCATTCATCAACTTAATGAGAGGTTTTGAAGCTGTCATTATCTATCAGCTAAATGATGCATAAACTCAGACATGCAGAGATTTACCATAATGTCATTAGAGACAGTTAATTTGGACTCTATAATGTACTTTTCAAAGTTGCCATGAAGTGTCTGGACCTCATTATGGACACCAAGAATGGCTTCAACAATGCCAACAGGATCCGTTAGTTGGAATTTTTGGTGATGAATTAAATCTTTCATGGATTACTTGGTCTCTCTGGACTTGTACTTTAAAGTCACTGCTGCGAGATATTATTCAAAGAAGGGCCATCAGTGGTATTACCATTTTCAATATATGGACAAATGTTGCTTATCGATAGATGTTTTGGGCAGAGACTTAAAATATCTTTCAGTGTCAAACTTCCAAATCCAAAGCATTATTTTGAGTATTCTAAGTATTCATTATAACATGTAGGGATTTTCCTAGGCAAGAGCACTAGTCGTTTACCACTTCAGAGGAAAATGGAACTTGCTGATCACTAGTGTATTAAGAAACAAGTGATTTGCATGTGACATGGCTCAGACTTTCCTAGAATGCTCTGCTTGTATAGTCATATATATATGATTTATTATAGGAACAAGACCCAAAAAGGTAAAGAAAAAAACCCAACGCACAGAACTCTCTAATTAAGATGCTGTGCCTGCTAATGAATCATGTTAGGAAAGCAAAGATTTCAAGAAAAACAAAGTTTGGAAAGCATGTCAGTAAAGATGTTCAGCACACCCCCTCAACCCCCTGGATCAGATGGTTTATGATCAATGAGAGGGCAGACAAGAAAAACATATAAAAAAAAGAAATCTCCTTCACCTAGCATCTCCACCACTTCAACACATACACTTATAGGTACTTCTACAAAAAAAATCCGTTATAAACAGAGAAAGAAAAGTGTTTTTAAAATTTTTTCAAGTTTTTATTTAAATTCTAGTATGTTGAGAAATGTTTTAAATGGAGGTACTTGGATGGCTCAGGTCATGATCTCAGGGTCCTGGGATAGAGCCCCAGTGTTGGTGTCAGGTTCCCTGCTCAGCAGGGAGCCTGTTTCTCTCTCTCTCTCTCTCTCTCTCTCTCTCCCCCTCTGCCCCTCCCTGCGCCGCCCACTTGACTCCATTCTTTTTCAAATAAATAAAATTTTCTTTTTAAAAAGTGTTTTAAATATAAATAATTTCAGTAGAAAGAACTATACTAAAGCTATGAAAAACAGGTGAAGAGCTTACTTTTGTTACAAATGGCTTTGTATATCTTAAGAATAAAAAATATAAATAAAAAATGGTAACACCACTGCAAAAATAGTTTCCTTTAGGGAAAACTCAGGGCTTGAAACATGAACACCTTAGGAATAGGTAGCTCAGTCACCATGCACATGGTGTGTTGCCCTCTGAGGCAGGGGCATCTGAATGTGAAACTGCCTGGGAAATTGTCCCCCTGACCATCTCCACTATCCCCGGACTCCTCTTGTTTGTGAGAAAACAAAGAAAGAATCTGTAGTAGGTAATCCAGAGTATGCATAGTGACTTTTTATGTATTTACAAGTCTGTTACTATTCTAAAATTATTAAACATATTAATTATTAAATACAGAAATTATCTCACCTAAGGAAGAAAAAGGAATCTGTCAATTTGCCGAGCTCAGAGAAGGGTCAAAAACAGCTTCTGTCCCTTAACTCTCCCACTTTTGATGACTATGAGAGTGCATCTTGCCAGGAATATCCTGGATGCTGCCATCACTGCTGGCCTGGAGATTCCATTCCAAGTGGATGTGAGGAACTCTGTGGGCACGTATCTGCTACAGGAGAGGTCCAAGCATTAACTCTGTGCACCCTATTCCGAGGTGCTGAATTATGTGCTTACATGTCCCTCTCTCATACCAACCTCTAAACTCTCGGAGTAGTGACTTAAATTAATCACCTGGTCTGTAGTATTTTTCTTTCTATTCCACCAGCATCTAGTACTGGAAGGCACTCAAATGTGTGTAGAATGTATGAAGCCAATGAAAGTGAAGCAGGGAAGAGGACGTGAGAAATGGATGTGCAGAGCCTGACAGCTAGTATAACAGTTCTTTTCTCTGGCCCACATTCATTGCTCATGTCACTTGTTCCCTCAGAGGAATACACAGTGAGTGTCTCTCCATGTTTTTTTCCCCCCTTTTTAAAACTAAAGCAATGTCATTATTCATTGCTTAAGTAAACTTTTAGAATTTATTCTTCATATTAAATATTTTTGTGAAATAATAGGTATTTTCATTAGTGGGGTCTAAACGAAAACTAAAATAATGCTAAGCAATCTCACATTTTCCTCTAATTACACATACTAGTATTTGGAACAGTCTTTTATATACTCATTCCATGTATTATTATACCTTTTATCTATAATACTCAGGATGGTATTAAGGTTGATACTTCTGGTAAGCACTTCTCTATGTGAGGACAATTCAACATCTTTAGAGACTTTATTAGCTTCTTTAATTCTTTTCTAAGGTAAGTTTACATCATTTCCAAAATGCTAAGATTAATCATAATACATTTTAGGTTTTGTTTTTTAATTCATTCTTCTTGTGTGCTATTACCTCAGTAGGAAAGCATACATGGCTAAGACGGTTAAAGTTGTGGGTCCAGAGCCCTTGATGAGCTTATTAAAGTTGGCTTTACTTTGACCTTGACTCACTTTCTAGTCTGGTACAAAAGAGAACAGGCAGGAGGTGGTGAATAGATCATTATGAATTCATCACTATTACTTGACCAAAAACCAACTAAAAAACTAAGGTAGGTACCTTATTTCAACCGAGGAAAAACTGAAGGAAATTGATACACGGAGAGGTTAAGAAGTACCTTGCTCTAACTATGTGACTCTGGGAAAAGATTTGTGCCTCGTTCCCAAATCTATAAAATGGGGATAATGATAAAACTTGTGACATTATGGGTATGGTTAAGAGTAAATGACTTAAAGAAAATACCCAAGACAGTGCCTGACACTTAGCAACTAGTCAAATGCTGCCAGTTAAAAGAAAAAATTATTTCTATCAATATTCTCCTAAAATGATTTAATTTTCATTTTATATATTATTAAAGTCCTTATATTCTCTTGAAACACTTCTCTTAAGCTATGTTTCATGCCACATCGTATCTGGGCACTCAGTGGGTAGTATAATCTAGCACACTCATCTAGAGACAGCTGGTCCTTGCAGATAATTTCAGTTTTGACAGACATACTACTTGATGCCCAGAGAATAAAGTGTCATAATTTTCTAAAAGTACCAGCAGAATTTGAGTGAACAGTCCCTTTGAAGTCTCCTCTAAAGGTGAATACCTCCAGCTATATATATAATGTTCTGCTTGTCCCAAGCTCTTGAATATTATTTTAAAAGATCCCCAGAAGGAAGTACTATCAAATTGCTTCCACAGCTTTCTGCAGTAGCTGATATTTCTTAGAGCTAACACTAAAGTCCACTCCCCACTGGATTTGGCTGGGCCCTGAAGCGGCGTTTGTTCTAGGAATTAATGACTGAGTGATTTCAAGAGAAGATTGAAGGATTACAAGAGTGCCTTTGCCTTTAAGCTGGTTGTAAAACATTTGTAGCAGATCATGGCAACTTCTTAGAGTCAATCTTTAAACACATGTCAAACTTGGTTCTCAAGGGGAATTTCATTTTAACGCTAAAAGGATTAGTTAGAACAGACAAAAATTCTACCCCAAAGCTGAGATTTCCAACATATTTCTGGATATGCTTGTTTCTGTCCAATAGATAATATGGTTATGTCTTCTGTGGCCATGAGTTTGGATTCTAATTCATTCCTATTGAGAGGAAAAAAATAGTTTCCATTTGCTTAAGTAAAGTGTCAGAAGCAACTCTTTTTCTACTAATTCCAGTGGAGAGTGACTTAATCCTTTTCTTTACACGAGTGGATTCTCACCTTTGTTATGTACACCCCAAATTCAGCAGTAGCACAGGACCCATAGCACTTCCAGTCACTGTGTCAGACAAAATCCTCTCTTAAATTACTTTTCTTTTTAAAGGTTTTAAAAATTTGAGAGAGAGAGCATGAGCAGGGAGAGGGAGAAGCAGGCTCCCCACTAAGCATGGAGCCCGAAGTGGGGCTCAATCCCAGCACCTTGGTCACGACCTGAACCAAAGGCAGATGCTTAATGGACTGACACCTAGATACTCCTTCTCCTCTTACATTTCTAGATGTCCCCCTAGTGATACTTGCCTCCAACTGGAAATCTTCTTAACCAAAAAGGTCAGCAAATGGTATTGAAGTTTCTGGGCAAGGAAGGCTTTCAATGTATTTAAAACCCTTGACATGGTAACACCATTATAACATTCTATTAGCCAAACAAATCAATGTCCTTCTGCCTAGTGAAATGACTTGTTTTCTCTAAAATTTCCACCAAAGGTAAGCTAGCCAAGGAGGATAATAAGGTTTTTTTTTTTTTTTTTTAATGGGGAGAGAGGGAGGAATGAAGAGAATTTTTTTTTTTTTTTTTAAGGGGAGTGGGAGGGGCAGAAGGAGAGCGAAAGACTCTTACCCAGGTTTCATACCCAGGGCGTGAGCCTGGCTTGATCTCACAACACTGTGATCATAACCCCAGCAGCAATCAAGAGTCAAATGTCCAACCAAATGAGCCACCCAGGTGCCCTATGAAGAGATTGGTTTTTGAAGAGTTATCTAGCATAGAATACCTAGCATATCTGGAGGTCAAAAGATGGGTTTTTTTTACTGGAATATAGATATCTATGGACTCAAGGTAATAGAACAAATGGGAAGGAGTGTATAGATATCCAAATGCTTTCAATTTGTTATTATTTTTTTTGGGCCAGATCACCATGAATTCTAGAGAAATGACATTTTTACTGTGTAAACATCTGGCAAATCAAAGACAAATCAAATCAAGTTATGTTCTGTAAACTAACCATTCTGAAGCTAATCATTGCTCAGAAGTGTCCCTTGATTACATTTTGACCTTTATACTAATTGCTTGTTTAAATATTAGACAGCCCTTAGAAGGATTTTTGTCTATGGAAATTCAATCAAATTTTAAATTGTGAAGAGGAAGCCTTACCAAATAATTGATGACATAAAATCGGTCATATTCTCTGTTCTTAGGATTAATTCTCCGATGCTGTTTTTTCCTCATATGGTCTTTAAGTGTATTTTTGTCCCGGAAGGTCTTCTCACAGTATAAGCACTGCAAGCTAAAACAAATACACAAACTCTGACAAAATACACAAGTCTCTTGGACAGTTGCTGCAGAAGTCCTTAATTTTTAAGTCTTAAGATTATTTATTTTAGGTCACACAGAATCTTCAAGTGGAATACGACATCCTTGTCAGAACCTGTCTTACTTCATTCATTCAGTTTTGTGGGATGCAAGCTTGGTTTGTTTGTTTGTTTATTTATTTATTTTGCTTGGTTTATTTTGTAGTTGGCTACATTGGCCAACTTGGCTATGTACTTACTTCATGCTGTGACAGAGATAGCTAATATCCAAAAGTTATTTTGTTTTCTAATCAAATTATCTCTTCTAAAAATGAAAATGTAAGTATGTTCTTCAATTATGGTAACTAGCAGTGGCTGCCTCCGTTGAGTGCAACAAATTAGTCCATGGTTTGGTATATCCTGTGACTAATTTGCAGGGTTTAATGCCTAGTTCCAGTACATACTGGCTGTGAGACTTGGTCAAGTTACTGGTCTGCTCTGGTGACATTCATTTTCTAGCGAAAACGAACATATTACTAACAAAATGTCTTTCCTAACCTAAGTCTGAGAGCAGATTCTGCCTATCACTTCTCCCTATCAGTCATTAGAGTTCCACTTTTTGGAGTCACACAGATTATATCTAAGCTCCTTCTACATGAAAACTCTCAAATGAGTGAAATCAGTTGTTTCAATTTCAAATTCTTTTGTCATCACTACTAAACATGCTTTTAACCATTTCTTGTGTCACAGAAATAACTATATTCTTTTACAGCAAGTAATTTATGGCATTAAAAAAAGATTATGCTAAAAAAAGATTATGCTAATCTTGATAGAAAGTACAATTGTTACTTTATAAATGAAGTATCATTTAATAAGCGTGAAAGGACTTGTTTTAATGTAGTGTTGATACCAGAATTTGAACTCAGAACTTTTAATAAGTGATCTATGTCATTTAATATTTCTTTTGTAATGTTATTGTTCCCAATATTGTGAGCTGAGATTTCATTAAAAAAAAAAAGAAAAGAAATATATATATATATATATAGGCACCTGGGTGGCTCAGTTTGTTAGGCGACAGACTCTTGATTTTGGCTCTGGTCATGATCTTGGGGTGGTGGGATTAAGCCCCGTGTCAGGCTCCATGCTTACCAAGGAGTCTGCTTGATATTCTCACTCTCCTTACCTCTCTGCTCATTCCCTTACTCATTCATTCTCTCTCTAAATAAAATCTTTAAAAAGAAATAAACAAAACAAACAAAAGAACTCCTAGGTTTTGAGAGAAAAAATATTGGTCCCTCTCCTAGAGAGAAAAGTGGATAGATTTTTGAAAGCCATTTTTGTGACCTAGAGAATTTCCTTCTTTATTTTTACAGGCTAAGCTCTAGATACCCACAGTCACCCCAATATGACCTTAGGAAAAATGGAATGCTATGATATATAAATGTGAATAAATACTAAAAGGTAAAAGAATGCACAGAGTATGTAATATCTCACATAAAGCTGAATAATGCCAACATTTTGACAATATATTTATTAAATATGTTAAAAATTATACTGAAAAGCAAATGATTTACCAATACAAAATTAAGAAATGGGGAGCTACTACTGAGGAAGGACACACATGAAAATTCAAGGGAATTAGTAATGTTATATTTCTTTTTAAAAAAGATTTATTTATTTGAGAGAGAGAGAGAGAGCGAGGGAGAAAGCACATGCCCATGAGCATGCATGGGGAGGGGAGAGGGGCAGAGGGAGAGAGAAACTTTCAAGCAGACTTGACCCTGAGATTGTAACCTGATCTGAAATCAAAAGTTGGATTCTTAGCTGACTGAGCCATCCAGATGCCCCTGTTCTATTTCCAGGACAGATGGAGAGAAGTAATTTTATTAATTACTTCTGCTAGATTAATCTTAAAAAGTTCACAACAGACAATTAAAAAAAATTCCCAATAGAGTCCAAAATTAAAATCGCTTCAGGTTGTGTTTCATGGAAAAAAAATACTTACTTGTCCAGCTTTTTCTGTAATGTGCATAGAAATTCATTGCAGTTTACAATGTTGTCTGGCAATCCAATGTTGAAAGCATGTTCTCTGGCCATGTGGTTTAAAAGAACAGATCTAGGAACAAATGTGAGCAATTTATATTATTTATGAACCATCTAACAAATCAGGTCAGGAATAGCATTTTTTAAAAAGATTTTATTTATTTGACAGAAAGAGAGCACAAGCAGGGGAAGCAGGATTGGGAGAAACAGGACCCTGGGATCATGACCTGAGCTGAGGCAGACACCCAGCTGACTGAGCAACCCAGGTGCTCTTGGAATAGCATTTTTATAATGATAACACTAATCAAAAGTACATGCAAAGGTAAAACACTAAAACACACATTTGGGCTATAAAAGACTGGTTCATTATCAAGTACTTAAGTATACACACAATCACAACAGTTCTTTAAGGTGGGTTAAGTGCATTCCATTATCTGCTAGTGGACAGGAATATACTCTATAGATGAATTCATTCATGTATAGATGATTCATTATAAATGAATTAAACTGTTAAATAAACTGTGCTTTGCCTACTTTTCCAATTCATTCTGGTGAGGAGGAAGGGACAACTGCCAAAGGGAAATACGCCCTGCACTGCATGTCCTGGGATCAAAGACATTTAATCAGCTCACTATCTGAGACCTGGAACCCACAATTAACACATCTAAGTACATCCAAGTACCATAACCTGAATACACCTATGGCAGCCTGTTGATTAGTTTATTCCAAAAGGAAAATTTTAAATTATCTAAGTTTTACCTAGCAAAATGTCTGTGTGTAAAATATATTATTCGATTGGGTCTTTATCACAACTTTATTTTTATTTATTACTTTTTAACATCTATTTATTTAAGACTTTATCCATTTATTTGAGCATGAGTGAGAGTGCACATGAGAAGGGGGGAGAGGCAGAAGCAGAGGGAGAAAGATGCCCCACTGAGTAGAGAGCCTGCGGGCTTGATCCCAGGACCCTGAGATCATGACCTGAGCTGAAGGCAGATGCTTAACCGACTGAGCCACCCAGGTGCTCCTTAAGTTAGTTAGTATGTTTGTGTGTGTATTCATTCATTCATTCATTCATTCATCCATTCTTTCATTCTCTACACCCAACATGGGCCTTCAACTCAGGAGCCCAAGATCAAGAGTGGCATGTTCTTCTGGCTTAGCGAGCCAGGCACTCTCTTTATTATTTTAGTTCATAAAATAAAGATGACAGTTTTGGGGAACTTACTGGTACAGAAACCACTGACACAGTGACACATTATACAGTTTATCTAGCTTACTTAGACACTCAGCTGGCCCTCAAATCACTGTTTTTTAGGGTTATTATTTTTTTCTTTTAGAAAATAAAATGAAGCAACCATCTCTATGAAAATGTTGATGTTTTTTGACTATGTAGGAGTCACATTTATTAATCACATAGTTAATATGCTCTTTGGGCTAGCCACTTATTTATTGCTGATAACTCTGAATAAACCAAGTATTTCACAGTGCGTTTGGTACAGATTTTTCTCTATGCCAATTGCCCTACAGAAGAATCAGTGTTTTAAACATTGTGTTGCCACCAAACCATTTTTCTAAATTCAAATTAATACTGTATCTGTAGCTACCCTCTTCTTATTGTTTTTCAGATAACAGTATCAGTTACTATGGTAGGTTTTTTAATACAGTAGACTGCTTTTTTTCAAGTGGGCAGAAAAATGACACTTTTCTGATTGTCCACTTTATGTTGCCAGTTCCTAGGGGTTACAACTTTATGACTTGTATTTAAGTGATGTACATTTGTAATATTAAATGCTGTGTAATGAGAAATCTGTCTGGTCTTTGTCCTTGGTTCCTGGCACAGAGCTTCTAAAATCCTTGGAATTTCTCTGCGATAGGATTAACTTTGTTATGCTGACAAGGCAACTCACTGAAGGCCCTTAGTTAGCTTTACAACGGGGGCTGGTCAACAGAAAGACTAACTACATGATTAGAAGGTAGAGATTTTGACCAGCCTGACCTCCAGAGAGAGGAGGGGTCTGGAAATTAAGTTCAATGACTGAATCAATCATGCTTATGTCATAAAGCCTTATTAAAAATTCTGGACATCAAAGCTCAGTGATGATTCTTCGTTGGTGAATACCTTGATGTGCTGGGTGGGTGACGTGTCCTGATTCCTCGGGGGAAAGGGCTTAGAAGCTCTGAGTTCAGGACCCTCCCAGAACTTGCCCTGTGTATCTCTTCATTTAGCTGTTCCCAATTTCTTCACTTGGCTGTTCCTTTATAACAAAACTTCAGTCATACTACTTTCTTGACTTTTGTGAGTCATTCCGTAAATTATTGAACTATGCAAGTTACTGGTGAGAATCTGAATTTTTAGCCAGTTGGTCAAGTGAACTTGTGGCTGGTATCTAAAATGGAGGCAGTTTTGCTGGGGATGATACCCTTTAATCTGCAGAGCCTAATGCTAACTCTGGGCAATTAGTGTTAGAACTGAATCATAATCTGCCAGCTGGTTTAGGACCCAGTTGGGAATGGTAAAGAATTATCAATACCTCAGTTTTTGTTTTTGGTTTTTTTCTTTTTAGAGCTTTATCATTTTTAATATTCAAAAGTGAAACATCAAAAACTTCTAAAGGTTTAGAGTTAACAATATAGAAGGGTGTGTCTGTGGTAGTTTGTTGTACATGGTCTTGCCTACCAGTCAACTGCAAAAGTCTTATGACATTAAACACAAATTTATTGTTGGCATTTAAAGAAAAAGGCAAACCAAGAAACAGACTCTTATATACATAGAACACACTGATGGTTACTGGAGAGGAGTGGCAGTGGGGGACATGGTTTAAATAGGTGACAAGGATTAAGAAGGGCACTTATAATGATGAGCACTGGGTACTGGAGAGTTGCATGTGAGTGATAAATCACTAAATTCTACACCTGAAACTAATATTACACTGTAAACTAACTAGAAATTAAATAAAAGCTGGTAAAACAATGAAAGAAGAAAATAAGAAATTTTTTCCTCATTCTGTTTAGAGGAACTGTAGTCCATCTTTGATGTGAGGCATATTAAAAAAAATTACTGCTGATACATGAAAGGATCTTGAGCTAATCCACAGAACTTAATTTAAATAACCATTATGAACATTTTGATGAGTTTTCAGGTGAAAGTAATATTTGAAGACAGGAATAAAGGCAAACCTGTTCCCGAAAAATTCTTCATTGCAAAACATACAAATACCATGAAAACTGTTATCATTTCTTTCTTGCTGCTGTTGTTCCAGAATTTCTTTCTGTAAAGTAGAAACAGATATTTGATATTATCTTAATAAATGTACAGTTAGCTAATGGAAAATGTTATAGTCTGGATGGGAGGAATCTGGGGAAGAAGCACAAGGGGGAATATATGAATACTGACAACATTTCAAATTTCTCCATATCTGTCCTTGAATCAAAACTCCAAGTCTACACTGTAAAATGCTGACAGACAATCCATTTGGAGAGCTATGCAGAAAACTCAGTCAGCTGGGTCTCAGCACCCTTCCCTATCCTGGTTTTCCTCCTGATTTTGTCAGCTAACTCCCATCCTCAGCCTCTTCCTCAAACAAAAATGTGCTGGGCTTTTTGATTTGCCCCTTTTTGCCAGTTTAGTTCATAATCAAGTCCTTATAAAATTTTCACTTGAACCATCTTTTGACTTCTCTCCATTACCCATGCCATCACCCCGAGTCCAGTTTTTAATCAGTCACTGGATTACTATAAATAAGTCTCTTAGAGGGTCTCCTTGATCTCAATCTCTTTTTCATCACATCCATCCTTCTTTGTGCTCCCAGACAAACTTTTCCGAACACTGCTTTCCTACACAATTATCATTCTTCAACGTAAATAATTTTAAATACGCTTTGGTAACACCTGCTCCAATCAGGGTGGTTCTGCATATAATCTTTTTTTTGACGTCATTTTATTTCTCTTTGCTTTCTGCCTGTTGCAAATCTTAACCTGTAACTTAAGATTTGCATTTTTATCATGCAGCCATTTCCAGACTACTGTAAAAGAGTTACGAGGGGCGCCTGAGTGGCTCAGTGGTTGAGTGTCTGCCTTCGGCTCAGGGCGTGATGCCAGGGTCCTGGGATTGAGTCCCACATCCGGGTCCTTGTGGGGAGTTTGCTTCTCCCTCTGCCTGTGTCCCTGCCTCTCTCATGAATAAATACATAAAATCTTAAAAAACAACAACAAAAAAGAGTTACAAGCTCTGGCTCTGAAACACTAGACCTGGATTTGAACTCTGGCCCTCAGTGCTACTCAATATTTTATCATTTTTAATCATCAGTTTTTTTATTAAAAATTTTTTATTTATTTGAGACAGAGAGAGAGAGCGCACACATGGGGTGGAGGGGAGGGGGAGCAAGCTCTCAGTTAAGCAGAGAGCCCAGCTGGAGGCTCAGTCCTGTGACTCTGGGATCATGACTTGTGCAGACAGACACTTAACCGATGGAGCCACCTAGGCACCCCATCAGTTTTTTCACTTTTTAGATGAGAATGGAAATATTATCTCACAGAAATGTTTATAGGATTAACTCAGGTAATTTATGTAAAGAGTTCAAATTGTGCATGGGTCATTACATGTTGGATATCATTGTTATCCAGCCAATGCCAATTTCCACGGTTTATTACCATCATATTTGTTAACTGTTTGTCTGCCTTGTCTTCTGAAGGGATTTGAAAATTCTTTGAAGTTAAAAGAAAGTCTTTATGCTGTTCTTATAATAGGCATTCTATTCTCTAGCTTCTCGTATACATGGAGCTCAAAAAAGGAATTTTATAAAGTTTATTGCTGTTTTCTGTGAATATTTATAGAATAGCATAAAATGAAATAATTACCTAGAAGTGTAATAAATTCTATGTGGCATTTCTGGAAATGTATCACTAAACATCTAGAAATACTAATCCACTTGAAGAACCAAAATTAAGGTTGCCATGATAAAAATCAATTCAATGAACTGGTTTCAACCATGATGGAATAATGGATATCACACTTCCCCTTCCCCTGAAAACTATCATAAAATAACTTGCTTCGTATATTTTTATGTTTTCAGACATTGTATAATAGACAGTTCAGGGTTGTGATCCATGAAAGAAGAAAATAATACACTGCTAGTTTTCTGCTGGGTGGTATTTTTCAAATTGCAACATAGGGAAGTGAAACTGAAATGAGGTGTAGATACCTCATTGGATAGAGGGGGAAAACAGCCTGGAGTTCAGGACACTATAGTGAGTACACTTTGTGAGACAAGGTACTAGAGAGAAGAGAGCTGAAGAGAGGGAGCTCAAGAAACCTGTACTGGGATTCTTTGGATCTTTGTCTAAATACTGAGCTGTACATGTATAAAGAAGGACTCTATGAGTCCTGCTGGAGGAATTTCCAAGGGCTGTAAAGCTTAGTAGAGATTCCAGAGGTTATAGCACTGGAATACGTTGGGAGTTCTGACATGGAGAATGAAAAGACCTTGCTCAACACTTTAGGCATACAGCAAATATAAAAGAAATAGAAGAACTTTTAAATTTATGAAGGCCAAAGCTTTATGCTGGTAGCAAGTGGATAGATAAAAGCTAGAGAAATTAAAAGGGCTACGGTGGATTTATCAGACCATCTTAATTATTGCTTTTTGAATTTAAGTGAACCTTATGTCAAAACTGAAAAGGACAGAAGTCAAAGAAAAGGGGTGTTGTTAAAGGAAACTGAACTTTTATAAACATGCACAGTTTGACAAAATAAACAAAACAACACATTTCAGAGCTCTACATCAACAACTTTGTTAGCAAAAACAAAAACCCAGCCAACAAAGCTCTTGATAAAGAATCCTATCTCTATTGGTACAGTAAAACGGAGCATGTACTTTCTCGGCCTGCTCCTGTTTTCGGTCCACAAGACTCAGTGCTTATTAAGAGTCACCATTCTGGCTCACATTTCTCAAGTTTGTGATGATCTAATCCATTTGGCTAAAGAAAAATCTTACTCACCTTAATAATCTCCTTGGTTTCGGCTCAGCGCAAACACAATTGTGAATCTAAACCAGAGTGATACTAAGCCATCTAAGGTTTTCTTTGGCCAAATTTAATCAACTGACCCTATATTGCAAAATGTGCAATGTAAACATTAGAAATGATATAAATTCTTCTTAGGAGAGCCTAATTTACACTTTGGTATACTTGAGGCAGCATGGGATAGACAGGACAACAAGCAAAATCACTTTAATGGCAAGTTAACTAAAACCAGGCTGTTTTGTTCTGGGTTCTCTCTCATATGGTGATGGCAGGGTACTGTGCACTCTCAGCTAGTTTACCTGCACAATCGACAACCACAATAAGAGAGACAAAAACTCTGGAGTGCCTCCCATCATTCCTGATCTTGCAGGCCCCAAACAACTCTAATTTCTACCCAAGTTCATTCCATTAAGAGCTGCCTTTTGTCTACAATACAAACTCTTTCTAAACTTCGTTCCAGATCTTCCTCCAAGGGGAGCAACTTAAGCCATTTGTTGCTCCACCTCTGCTTTCTTTCTTCCTCTGTTTATTTCATTTGCATAAAACTTTTCTCATTTTAATATTAACAAATCTGGGAAGAATTTCATAACCGGGAAAAATGAACACAAGGACTAGTTTTATTCAGATTCTCTGCTCTTCCGGGAAAAATGAACACAAGGACTAGTTTTATTCAGATTCTCTGCTCTTCCTAGGCTTGATAATTTTAAAATAAGATAAGTCTTATATAAATGAAATAAATAGAAAGCAGAAGTCAATCAAGAAAAATCATTTTTCTTTTCTTTCCTTTTTCTTTTGTTAAGCATGATATCTGATTAGTTCAAGCATACATTTTTTAACTTACTCTCAAACAAAAAAATATGATATTAACAGACAATCATAGAAAGCAACACAAAGATGTATAAATCAAAGCCCACCAGCTTTGTGGTTTTATTTTTCTAAAAAAAAAAAAAAAAATCCCATGCTGGGTAGGCATACTAGCTTTTATTCACGGATTTATAGAATAGAGGGATGAAGAGAAAGTCACAGATGTTATATGTTTGAAATTCTCAAACTTATCTGATGAAATCCGATAGAATTTTCATTACAAAATAGGCATGGATAAAAACCACAGTTATAAGAATACAAGATCAGCTTATGTATTAGGCAAGGAGTCATAATAACAAGCTGTATTTTTTTGTCTAATTGGTTTAAAATGTCAAGAATGGCAGCAAAAGGGTCAGTGCAGAGTCTTTCATCTTTATTCATAAGCCGAAGGCAGAGGAAACATTAATGAAACAGCAGATAGAGCAGATGGCACTCAATAGTCATAGGGGATTGACATATATAGGTAGAAAATGGAAATGTGAGTTAGGCTGAAAGTTATAAAAATCAGCAATTTAGGAAAAAGCAATTTAGAAAAATCTCAATTTAGTTAAGTAGTGGTATACAGGAAAGCAGAAACGGATGCTTAGAATGATATATCCAATGGAGACAGCTTGCGTTACCATCAGGAAGTAAAACTTAAAGCTGATGTTATTAATTATAGATACTAAAAGCATTCTATAGATACTAACATAACAGATGCACAACAGTTTCTGGATTGAATGGTTGTATGAGTGACTATGAGCACAAAAAACACACTCCTAAGGTTCCTTCCCAATCTGACATCACATGCAGCAGCACCGCAGAACCTGTTAGGCATTCTTGGTTTAGAAGCCCAGCTGAGCTCCTTCAATAGAGAACACAAAGTATGTCCCTACTAAAGTCAGAGTGGTGGCCCAAAGCCTCCAAAGGCAGACAGCATGACCTCCTATCCTCCTGCTCCCTACTTTCTCTGAGGTTTTTGGTATTATTTCATTTACACCTCCTCCTTGGCCCAGTAAGTATTTCAGGCAGCTATAAAACAATGCAGCATAAAGATGAGAGTAAAAGAAAGAAAGTATTAGGTAGGATGGACACATAAATTGAAAATTAAAAAATAAAAATAAGAACTATGAATGAATAAGTACACACACACAAATTCAAACATAAAGATGGACCCCAAATTTGGCTATCAGCTTTCCTAGATAAGGGAAACAGATCAGACAGGGGTTTGTGATGGCTTTGTCCTTATTCCTGGGAGGTAACCTCTAAACCCCTGGCATTTCTCGAGTGGCTAGTGTCCTTGTTATTCAGGGTGAGCCCTTTGACAGCCCCTGATAGCTAATGCTAATGAGATAACTCAGGATGGAGGCTGCCATGCCAGAAAGTCCAACCACGTGGTCAGTGAGTTAGGGCTTTGAGCCACATCAGTCTCACCTCAGAAAGAGCGGAAGAACTGGTAGCTGAATTCAGCTATATGGTCAATGATGCAATCAATCATTAAGCTGGACACCAAAGCTCAGGTCAGCTTTCCTAGTTGGCAGTACTCTGTATTGTCACATATTGATGTGCTAGGAGGGCAACAGATCCCTAGAGTCTATGGAAACTGTGTTTAGGACTTTGCTAGGCCTCTCCCTATGTATCTCTCCTGTTAATTCTGATATGTATCTATTTTTATAACAAAACTATAATCCTAAGTACAGTGGTTTCCTGAGTTCTGAGGCTGTGGGGTAGTGGGAACCCCCGAATTTGTAGCCAGCTGGTCACAAATGAAGGTGGCCTGAAGGTCTCCTCACTTCTGGCTGGTATTAAAGTAAGGACAGTCTTGTGTGGAGGACTGTGCTTTTGAAGTCTAGCTTAGCTCTGGGGAGCTAGAAGTCATTGACAATAGGTATATAATGTGATATAATGGACAATATAATTGGAATAGACTAAACAACATGGACTGTTCTCATAACGATCCTCAAAACAAGTTCACTCTCATGCCAAAGTACATTCCAAACTCAGTGAAGTGCAGATGGGTTGGGTGAGGGTTGCTGGGATACAGTACAGATGCCTGCCTCTTCCTGATTGGAGGCTGAAAGTTTAAGACTATCTAGAAAAACTATAGAACTCAAAAAGTTTTCCTGAATGTGGTTTTTATAAATATTGGTTGTTATAATTTGGACTTTGTCTTTCCAGTAAAACACCTGGAATGTTGCTTTTCTGGCTCTCACTTGGATGTAGAGCCACAGGTCTTAGGAGGTAATGAGGAAATACGTGGGCTGATATTCTCATAGAAATTGCATAATCCTAAACATGGACTGGATCTTGCAAGGCAAGTCATTTAATTATTTCTTAAAATGACTCAAGAGAATAGCCACAAACTAGACAAAAAAAATCCCCTAAAAAATAATTTTTAATCCTCACTCCATCCTTCTGACACTACTACTGGTCTCTAAAGTTGTATTTTGTTTACCATGGTCATAATTTTTAGCATGGATTAAATTTTAAGTAAGGTGTCACCAATTGTCTAGCCCTGATTGGATAAGTGGGTGGAGGATTGTCAGAATATTATCCAAATAACACCTGGCAATGAGGGACATAATTTGCTATCATCTCCTCCAAAGACAAAGGCAAAATATATACTAAGGTAACTAAATACTACAATTTATCGATACATTTATCACTAACAACTTGGTTAAAAGATCAAGATTGGGTACCAAATAAGAATAGGTTTTCGAATTTATGATAACTAGTTAGTTGAGTCAATTGTCTCCTGGAGCTATGTCTGTCATTCAATAGACAAATACACGTGTCTTTTTGAACTCTGTGAATGGAAAAGCGTCTACTTTAACCAAAAGTGGCACTTAATCACTAAGATATTAATTAAAATAAAACAGAGGGAGGAGGAGGAGTTCTGCTCTGCTACCCTGCTTAGGATAAAGAAAGCCAGAGGTGTGCCTGATTGGCTTAGTAGGTAGAGCATGCAATTCTTTTTTTTTTTTTTTTTTTTTAATTTTTTTTTTAATTTTTATTTATTTATGATAGTCACAGAGAGAGAGAGAGAGGCAGAGACACAGGCAGAGGGAGAAGCAGACTCCATGCACCGGGAGCCTGACGTGGGATTCGATCCCAGGTCTCCAGGATCGCGCCCTGGGCCAAAGGCAGGCGCTAAACCACTGCGCCACCCAGGGATCCCTAGAGCATGCAATTCTTGATCTTGGGGTTGTGAGTCTGAGTTCCACGTTGGGTGTGGAAATTACTTAAAAATAAAATCTTAAAAAAGAAAGTCACAGAGAGTATCTTTACAATGAAAAAAAGCTGGAAAATCAAAAAAGAAAAGAAAAAGAAAATCATTCCTTACTTTGTGTGTGTTTTTTTTTTAAAGATTTTTTATTTATTTATTCATGATAGTCACACACACAGAGAGAGAGAGGCAGAGACACAGGCAGAGGGAGAAGCAGGCTCCATGCAGGGAGCCCGACGCGGGATTCGATCCCGCGTCTCCAGGATTGCGCCCTGGGCCAAAGGCAGGCGCCAAACCACTGCGCCACCCAGGGATCCCTCATTCCTTACTTTGAATCTAAAAATCTATATACTTGCAACCATGGAATTGTACACTGTATTTATTTTTAATTAATTTATTATCTAAAATTTTTTTTAGATTTACTTACTATTTTAGACAGAGATAGAGAGAGAGAGGATATGCATGAGCATGGGAGAAAGGGGGTGAGGGGTAGAGGGAGTTAGAGGAGAGAATCTCAAGTAGACTCCCTGCTGAGCACTGAGCCCAAGGCAGGGCTCGATCCTTCGATGCTGAGATCATGACTTAAGACAAAATAAACAGTCTGACACATAAACTGACTGAGGTACCCAGGTGCCCCATTTAATTTTTTTTTTAAAGAATCTCTATACCCAATATGGAGCTCAAATTCATGACCCCTACCAACCACATGCTGTACTAACTGAGCCAGCCAGGCACCCCTGAATTGTACACTTTAAAAAGGTGAATTGTATTTACGTGAATTATATCTCAACAGAGCTGTTATTATTTTTAAAGGAAAAGAAGAAATCTGAAGTCACAAGGCAACCAGACAAACTGAATTCCAAAAAGCAATGAACCTCCCTCAGGAGAGACAGGGACACACAAATCATTTCCCCTTTTGACAGAACATGTGAGGAAAAGGCAAGTAGAAGAAAATAACTGAAGTTTCACAGAGTTTTTAAAGGTTAAGTCCCTGGGAACCCTGGCCACAAAACGGTTCAGCTCTTCTCCATGGGTTTCCTCCAAGTTCTCAGGAGGAAGATTGGGTGTAGGGGAAAGAAATATGAACGACAGCCTATCAACAGTGAGCAGGCATGATATGATGCTTCCCGGGACCATTCTTTAGCATTTAGAGCAAAAGCCAGAAGCTGCTGGGGGAAGGCCCCAAGCCTTGCCTTACCAGAAAGCAGAGGTTTATTGCTGCCAGGGGAGAGGGCAGGAACGCTGAGAAATAAGTATCATTCCTGAGTTCTTTCTGACTGTACAACAGCGTTCAGTAGTAGGAGAGCTGGATATGAAGGCAGGCCCAGGAGACCCTAACCTGTAGTTTGTCCAGCAAGTTCTACAATGCATTCTTCTTAGATTCAAGCAAGTTATAGGGATGTATTTTGGAGTTAAGAGATTTAAATATTAAAAAAAATTAAAATTTATGGAAATGAAGGTTTGCCACAACTTGATGGGATGATAGCAGGGAGAGAAGGTAGACAAAGAGACCTGCAGCACCGTCCCTTGGTCATTCTATTCCCCTGTATGTCCCCAGATCAGCACATTTCACTTATATGATGGGTTACAAAAGGTCATCCCCTCAAAAAAAGGGATGATTTTTAACATGAGTATTTAGGAATTTTAGAGGAGTTAAAACTTTGCAGAAAAATCAAACCTGGAATGGTTGAGAATTTAGATCTTTGTAAGTTTTCAGCCATCAATATAAGTTCAGGGCAAAAAATGAAACAGGAGATCATCAACAAAATGGAGGTTTAAAAGAAAAGTAACAAATATTAAAAATTACATTTGTCAGACCAGAAAAAGGTCTGTATTGTTGTTATAAATGAGTCACAAAGTACTAGCTTTCTTTTGAAGTGACTTAGTTACAATACCAGAACCCAGACTGCATACCAAATGGCAAAGCCCCCTAATGCATATGGAACACTGATCAGCCTTTTCTCTTTAAGAGTGTGAACATTTGCAGCTTCTAAGTACAGCACTGGAGATTCTGGGCTGGCATTCCTTTGAGAAACTGACATCAAGGCATGGAGAATGGTGCCTCAGTTATCTCTGGTGATAAAAAAGAAACCATGGAAATCTGTTTGCTATCTACTTCCTGTTCTCCACATCCCTACTTCCCTCAAAGAAGTTAAATTAATTAAAATTAACATAGAGGTTTTATATTGTTTTTTGGTGAAAACAGGTGACTTGGGACACTCCAGTTGGCTAAAACAAATGCCATTTACTCAGCAAAAATTTCCCAAAGGTTAACTGAAGGTTTGGTATTATACTGGGCACTGTGATCTATGCCTTCTCTTTGGTCATAATCTGGAATTAAGAATAGGTTTAAATCCTTCCTACTCCGTGAGAAAAAAAGGTTCTTGGTAAATTAATCAGTCAATATTTAGTTTTGAGTGTCTATCTTGCAGCTCATAGCTAACGTGAATCCTTTACAGAAACCAATTCTTCCTAAGTCACTTCAGTCAGTTGAAAGACTCTGAATGTCTTTATCTTCCAAAAGAATTTCCAAAGCATTCATTTGTCTGTAGCTCCATTCTAGAGGCTTACCCTGGATATCAGCTTCTCCAAAAACTCTTCCCTCATTCTTCAGAAAAGCCAAGAGATTTTGGAGAATAGTGTTCCAAGTAGAGTCAATAGCAAGTGCAAATGTAAACAACAAGTAATGGTGGAAAGAATCTGGTGTGTCTAAGGAATGGAGATAGAGATGTGGCTATGTGGCTGGATATGGTGACCAGAGAGGGGGAGAGAAACAGGTAACAGAACCTTTGGGATCTTGGTTAGGGGTCTGGATTTTTATTCTAAATAAATTTGAAAGTATTGGAAAATTTGATATACTAGGGTTATATGAACTGAATGAGTGAACATTATATAAACTATTGAAATGGTGTTTAAATTGTTTCAGAATCAGGAAGGATAAAAAAAAAAATAACACCATCCTCTCTGTTCTTTCTGCCATTTCTCATATCTTCTTATAGTAAGCATGGTATTTTCATTTTGATCTCAGAGTTATGGTGAAGGCTTATTTTTCTATCACATCCTTTAAGGTAAAAACTCAATATGAGGAAATTAAAGTACAAAAAGCTCAGTAAACTTCCACCAACTTCAGGAATGGAAAACAAGTTTGATTAACAAAGTAAAATGGAAATGAATTAATTTTGTCTAAAGATATTGATGTAGAGTTTCAACCATGTTCAGAACAGAATTTGCCTGCAACTTACTTAAATATTTTAGAAACCCTCTTGAGCAGGGGTCAAGTAAAAAGGTATGTATTCTCCCTAAAGGATTCCTTTTTAAGTGTCAAAAAATGCTAGGTAGCCCCAGGAAAAGACAAATATGTCAAATCTGATGACTTGAGCATTTTGAATTCACGTTAGTAAGGCACCCGTATTAATACATTCACTATACTTAAAAACACACCTCTTCATGTAGAGGCAGGAATAACTATATTAAAGCATTGATTATCAATGACATATACTGTTTCTTAAAATAAAACCTGCATTTTATGAGAGCTGATCACAAGTTAACTTTGACAATAATATCAAGGATCTTAATAAATAAATGAGAAAAGATATGTCAATGACTAAAGCAAGACAGTAAAACAAAAAAGCCAGAGAGAAATTTCTTAACTGGTTTATGATATACTCCCACAAATCCACGAGGTTTGATGTGACTAATATTCCACCTTCTTGAAAGACATCAGCACCTCCCACCCTTTCTGAAACAGCAATGATAACAGCAACAACCATCTGCTTGCTACACAGGATAGAAAGACAGTATTTTTCTTCCAGTTGGAGTTGTACTGCGGTGGCTCCTGAAGAGAAGGGAATTGACAGGAGAGACAGAACATCTAAAAGAATTAACTAGTAGAGAAAAAGATTACATAAAGGTAACCATTAACATGGAACAGACCATTACAATTAAAAAAAAAAAAAAGAAGTACAGAAGAAAAAAAATTGCAAGAGTTAAACACATGAAAATTAGAAAAGCCTAATTTCAAATTGTACTGAAGATATGAGGGAATCTAGCTGAGGCAAGAAGAGGAGGATTTTAAAAATAGAAAGGTGACTACAGGAGACTGCAAAATGTTCCCCTCTTCCACTATAAGGAGAGAGCGCTATGGCATGGCATGGCATGGATCAGTATAGTATAACCTTGCCTGTGGAAGCATTTTCTTAGATAAATTCAAGGTCAGATATACCCCTATATTTCTTTAAAGATAGGGAAAACTCTGAAAACACACTATCTTCAAGTTTTAAAAGAAAATGTAAGAAGCTTAGGCCCAAAGAAATAAGAATTTACTATTTACCACTGACTTAGGATAACAAAGTAGGAAATTAGATTTTCTTAAAAAAAAAATCTTAGCAACAGAAACAAAACACTATTATTTATTTACATATGCATCTAAGTCCCACTCATTCGTTTTTATTTATTGCAACAAATGTCAATTTAGAAAATGTCACTTTTGCTTATAGAAGTTAAGATCTAATTGAATAAAAGATCCTGGTACAATTGGAAAAAGAATGGCACATGGGGTTTGGGAAATAGTAGGAGTCTGTGTTGCTTCCCATCCTATTTTATACATTATATAACTGTGGCTTTGAACATTTCTCCCAACAACTTTGACTTTGTTTTTTCCATCTAAACAGAAATAATGATATTGCCTTACTGGCCTCATAGAGCCAATGTGTTTTAAAAAAAAATTTAATTCTGTTAAAGGTGTTCAAAGTGGTAAAGTTTAGGATTCAGTTTAGTATAGTTTCAGACTGAGTTTATATTTATTTCCTAAATGGAAACATTAATCTGAAGGCTAAAATCGCTCAGTGGTCATTTTAGCTAACTTGATCTCTGTTGATTGTTAATAATGCTACAGATCTATGGAGATATCACATTATGTTTGGGAAAGTTATTCTAGTTGCAATTAGAGGGTGTGCGCTACAAGGGTAGGAATTATGCCAGAAAGGTATAAATGCAAACTGACCTTTTACTTTGAAGACATCAATAGAAAATAACTTAATCCTTTTCTAAAAACTTCTAAGATCTATGAAGAAAAGTGGCATGAGGAAACAAAATCTTATTGGGAGATACAGAATTTCATTTTGTTGTGCTATTGTGGGAGGAGGTGGGATATATAAAGTAGCATTAACATCAAACATTTTTAGTTTTATTTTTAGAAAAGATTTTGTTTACTTGAGAACAGAGAAAGAAAGAGTGTGCATGAGCAGGGGGAAGGCTTGAGGGAGAGGGGCCAAGGGGCAGAGAGAAGCAAATTCTCTGCTGAGCAGGGAGCCTGATGTGATGCGGGTTTTGATGCCAGGACTGTGGGATCCTGACCTAAGCTGAAGGCAGACACTTAACAGACTGAACCGTCGAGGTGTACAAAATCAAACATCTTTAAATTAAAAAAAATTTTTTTAAATTGTTATATTTGTAGTTGTCATGAATGACTGCTCAAGGTGACATAAGAATGATTACAAAAAAAAAAAAAAAAAAAAAAAGAGAGAGAGAGAGAGAGAGAGAAACTTCCATGCAGTTAAATGGATGTTTCCCCTTATCCCAATTTCATTAAAAGTTACATCTTGCTATTGAGAGCTTACACATGCATCATCTTCTTCTATAGGGCAATTGAAAAACTAGTGCTTCTTAATGCTAAAGTATAACCCAGTGATTAAAGATGTCTGTCTCACAATTTTGTATCTCTCCTAAAAATCAGGGAGATCTGACTATGCAGTTTTATAGAAATACCTCACCAATACCTGAGGATTAACTTTAAGTTAAACCTTTATGACCAAGGCTCAGAGAAGATACAAAGTAAACAGGACATTCCCAACCTTAACAGGCATCTATCACAGTAAGGAAGACAGATTTTTAAGCAACTAACTATAATTGAAAAGCCAAATAAAATAGTACATTAAGAGAGCTCAGAAGAGGTTATTAATTCTCATAGATGGCATCTGGGAAGCTTTTGTGGAAAATGTGGCATTTAAGCAATATCTTGGGGGGGGGGGTGTTTTATAGGTGGATTGGTGGGGCTAGCATTCCTGGTTGATGAAGCAGAGTCCAGTATGTACTTAATACACTCAAGTAAATGTGAGACAAGTAGTGTTTTCATTAGAGTGTGTTCTCTACAAGGGCCTGCAAGGGACTGTGGCCTATTTCATCCACTGCTAGACTAAAAGCATTTAAAACACTATCTGATGCAAGACAAATATTTATTCAATAAATGAGTAAGTTGGACACTGGGTAATTGAAAGATACATAACACTGGAAATGCAAGCTTAGCAATAAAATGATCTGTTATATATTTTAATATTAAAATGTTAAGTTATATTAACATATTAACATTAAAATCCTGGAGGCAATGTCAATTGACCGGAGAGGTGAGTCCATAGGTAAGGTAAGAAAAAGGCATCAGGATTACAAAGAAGGGTATGAAGTCAGGACTTAGAAGTGGAACTGACAGGAGTTAGAGATAATCCTAGAAATTTCCAAATTGAAAGACTAGGAGAATGGTGGTACCATTCATTACATAGGAACATAGGCAGATCACAAATTTCAGTAGAGAAAGGAATATGTCATAGGCACATTCAACTTAAAGTGTTGACTGGAAATCCATATGGAGAAGTGTAACCTAAGGGAAGTTAGAACTGGGGTTTAGAGGTGAGCCAGCATGAAAGTTGTAGATGAACTCCATCAATAGGTATTTATTCTGACCACCTACTCTGCACCAGCACCAATATCTGAGCTATCAGGACTGTAGTAGTAGTTATGGGAGTGCACAGCCTAGAGGAGGGAATGACCCTGAGAAACTTCTATATATTCACTGGAGAGAGAAGAGGGTAAAGGGTATCCACTGGAGGATACTGAAGTAGAATGATGAGATCAAGAGAACACTTTATTTATTTTTAAAAAGACATTTTTCTTTCTTGAGAGTGTGAGTGGGGGAAGGGGCAGAGGGAAAGAGAGAGAATCCTATGCAGACGCCATGCTGAGTGTGGAGCCTGATGTGACACTTGATCTCACAACCCTGAGATCATGACCTGAGTCAAAATCGGGTTGGGTTCTTAACTGACTGAGTCACTCAGGCGTCCAAGGGAACATTTTTAAAGAAGAAAGTTAAAGAAAGGAAGGTATACAAGCTATTAAACTCTCAAGAATCTTTCCTAATTTTGTAGTTCCCTTCTGAGTACAAATAAAAAAATTCAAAGAAGTGTTAAATAGGAATCAAGCTTTTCAAAAAGAAAACTGGGAACACACACAAATCTCAGAAATGTCACAAGGAATCAGTGAGGTCTAGAAGAAAATGGAAAAAGAAATATGGTTTTAGCCTTAAGTCTGCTTTGGTAACCTCAAGTGAATGATTTAAACTCTACATACGTTCAGCTAGTCACATAAGAATTAAAAATAAAAATGGAGTTAGGGGAAAAATACCAACAAGAACTTAGTGATATATTGAATACTACTGAAGAACATTTAAATATAAGACAAAATTCCTGCCCTCAAAGAAATGACAGTCAATTTGAACTCAAAGCATATAAAGGCATTTAAAATAAATGCTTTATTGAGAATTCCAAACAAGAGTAAATATCAAAGAATATAATCCATATGCAAGTTACCATTAATGCAAATCAGTAGAGCAAATGTCACACTAGTACTCCAGTTTGAGGGTGCTTCCCTCATGGACTTGAGTTGAGATCCTATTGACATTAAACTGAGTTCAATTAAATATAGATTACATTATATATCTAGTACCATAAAGCAACTTAATTGGTTTATTTATTTTTTAAAAGGTTTCCTTTAATTTTAATCAATTAAATTTTTAAAATTTAAATTCAATTTGCCAACATATAGTATAATACCCAATGCTCATCCCATCAAGAGCCCTCCTTAGTGCCCGTCACCCAGTTACTCCATCTCGCCGCAACTTAATTGGTTTAAATTACATTTTCCAGAAGCTAGATTTAAACTCTGATGAATGAAGAGAAACCGTTTGATAAAATACAACCAATAACAAACAAAGAAAAAACTACCAAGCTGTGGCAGAATGAGTGACTTAACCCTCTGCGTGTATGATTCTTGGAAGGAGTTCTTAGAAGGCAAATAAGGACCAAGGGCATAAAATCTCTTCAAGAGTTCCAATACACGACAACCTACACAAAGCACCTTTCAGGAATGGCATAGCAATTCATATTCTTAAAAGGGGCTGAAAAAGTTCTTGTCCTTAATGGAAGAAAAAAGGTGTATTACTACTTTTGCTCAAAGTTGTTCCATTTGATCATAGGGACTTCTTTTCGGAAATGCCTGTTCCTGATATGTAGAGCTCATTATACATAAAAGAGAGCTACTCTGTCATCGTCCCAAACTTCCAAAGGAAGATCACCCACACTATCTTCATGCCTCCATAACTATAGAGCATAAAATTGTGAAGAAATGGCTAACTGTAAATTCAACCCAGCTTTCTGCTACTTGGCAAATCTTTTCTTAATGATTCTCTAGCCATGATTCCCAGAGGTAGCCTATTGTAAATCTCCTCTGCTTTCCCTTAACTCCAATCCTAGCCTGAATCCCTTCCCTACTTACACAGACCTGTCAGACTATGAGCATCCATGACAGAGCTGTTCCCAGAGTCTAGAATAAGAGGAAGGTGTATGGGAAGCAGAATAAATTACTACTAGACTGGCATGGCGATCCTTAAAAAGGCACACATCAAGCACATTTGGTTTAAGGTCCCATCTCTGCTTCTTGTTCACTATGTGGTCCTGGGAAAATTAGTCTTTCTATGACACAGTTCCCTCATGAATAGAACAGCGTTTAATAGCTACTGCATGTGGTTGACATAATGCAAGGACCTAAGGCAAGGCATGGCATATGGCTGGCACTTAGTAACTGTCAGCTTCTTTCCATATCTCCATGTTGGTCTGCTCTTGCCAGTTTGTCAGTTTTTTTTTTTTTTTTTTCATTTTAAAGATTTCATTTATTCATGAGAGACACAGAGAGAGAGAGAGAGAGGCAGAGACATAGGCAGAAGGAGAGGGAGGCTCCATGCAGGGAGGCCGGTGTGGGACTCGAACCTGGGACTCCAGGATCATGACCTGAGCCAAAGGCAGATGCTCAACTGCTGAGCCACCCAGGCGTCCCGAGTTTGTCAGCTTTAAGTGGATTTTTACATAGCTGAACTTATCTTTTCTTCTCTTCACTCCCATAGACAATGATGAGACATCGATGGGTCTTCACTACCAAGTCAATATTCTTGGCACTGAGGGATTTCTACAACTCAGCTCCATCTCATATCATTAAATCCATCTCATACTCCTCCTCCACAAATCTTTCTATCTTAGCCAGATTGGATTTAATCAACTTTCCTGACATCTTGAATACTTACTTAGGTCCACATGCATTTTTCCTCCCATTTCCACAACTCTCCAATTGCCCAAACCCATTTCATAGTTTAAGACCTAGTATTATTATTGTTATTTGTCTGCAATATTTATTGAGTGCTTTCTATGTGGCAGATACTGTTCTAAGTATATTATATGCAGTATCTACTTAATCTTCACAAGCCCTACAAGATATTCTATCATTGCCAGTACTGAGATAAGAACATATTTGCCTTTTTTCTCTAGACTTTATGCTCTTTTATGACATGAACCATGCCTTGCATTTTTTTCCTTTGTATGATTATCTAGTTAAGCAGGAATTCAACAAATATATATGTATATATGAACTGACTGTAATTTCACACTTTGTTTAGCTGCCCTAACACTATCACTTAGTCAGACTATAAAGTTGGTAAGAAGGTGTGATGTGATTTAATAAGAAACACATATTTGGTCTTTGTGCTTGTACATAGCTCCTAAAGTCCTAAGTGTCCAGAGCTATAGAAAAGTATTTTTTTGAATGTTACTGAGTTGACTTTTGGAAAGCACACAAGTAACCGAAGGATGAGGGATGGTTGCCAGTGGAACCAACCATGTGATGAGAGGGTAAGCATTTTCAGCAGTCCTCCTTCCTGTCTAGGAGGAGAGAGAGGATGGAGATTGAGTTCAATCATCAAAGGCCAATGAATTAATCAGTCATGTGTAAGTAATGAAGCCTCCACAAAAAACCCACTAAGACAAGGTTTGGAGAGCTTCCAGGCTGATGAATCAGAAAGGGTCCATGTGCTGTCTTACTGGGCCCCAAACTCTGTAGGGACAGAAGCTCCTTTGCTTGAGATCTCATCCCATGCATGTATCTCTTCATCTGGCTATTTACACATATTCTTGGATATCCTTTGTAAATAAACTGGTAATGTAGACAGTAAACTGGTTTCCTAGAGGAATTTGCTTGGCAAATTAATCAAACCTAAGGTCAGGGCGAGGGGATCATGGAAACCTCTGATTTATTGTCAGTGGGTCAGAAGCAGAGGTAACAACCTGGACTTGAAATTGTCATTTAAAGTGGTGGACGGTTTTGTGGGACTGAGCCCTCAATCTGTGGAATCTGATAATATCTCTGGGCAGATAGCATTAGAATTGAGTTGAATTGTAGGACACCCAGCTGGTGCTGGAGAATTGCTTAGTGGCTTGAGGGGAAAAACATGTTGAAACTGGTGTCAGAATCTTAAAAGGTCACCTAAATTTTATACATCTATTATTTCTAGGAACTGAATCTATCTGCAGATACATAGTAGATTTTGTGTACAGAGCACTAGCAATGGCTGAAACAGTAGTTTGATATAAAGAAATCCTTGGAGGTACCAGGAATAGTTCAGTTTGATCATTCTTGATTAAGCCACTGTAACTGAGAAAAAACTCAAAGCAATAAAAAATTATGAGTAAGTACAAGTAAACAAATTCATCCTTGTTTGCAGATTTCTTAAGACATTACAATAGGGAAAGAAGAAAGACTTAAGAAGTCCTGTTTACTTACTGGGTTTGTTGCCACAGTAAAAGCATACTTTTTTTGACATATAAATCAAAATCCAACCATATCGTTTCTTCCTATATGAGAAATAATCATATGGGATGTTTACAGAATATAATGTGCTTCAGGAGACTTTTTCTTAAATCCTGTGACTATGATAGAATTTATTTTCTTAGATGTCTTGAGGATTTAGCAGAAACACTGAAATCACAGCTCTCTGTCATAACACTAGCCAAATCCAAAGACACAAGGAACACTTACAGGTAATCACCAAAGGAGGAACAAGTTATTTTCAAGTAATTGTTGAGGCTAAATCACAAATAATGGAAAACTGCACACTTTAAAAAAAATGAACCAATTTCTGTTCAACTTAGGAAAATAAAAATTTTCACACTTGTATATGTTGTTACCTTTTTTAAAGACCAAAAATGCTGAGATTTTCAAATTAGCTTGCTATGGTTGAAGTTGAAAGTGAGAAAGGCTACTATGATCAAACCATATGCTTAATTCATAAAGGGGAATAAAAGAAGTGCTAGTGCATAGCACATTCCAGTGAAGAGGAGAAAAAAAAAAAGTTAATTAATTCAACTCAATTTTAGCTGAGGGCATTTTTCCACGACTGCTGAACCCTAGCATGTGCCAGGCAGCTAAAATTACACTAAATGTGTAAGCTCTGTTGTTATTTTAGAGATAATCCAGGAAGCAAAACAAAGCCAAAAATTCTCACTGCATTTTTAACATGAAACGCTTTAATCTTCAATCAAGTGTATACTTTCCTTCTGTTTTAAGATTTTTATGTATTATCTCTTTTGTGTATGTTTGAAAGTTTACAGATTAAAAAGTGAAAACAAACAAAAAAGAATAACAAAAATGATTTTGCATATATTTCCAACATTGTTTATCATCTAAAACCATTCTTACCAGTCTCTGTTTCTGAAGTTCTTCTCTAAGTAGTCTATCTTCTGGTAAAACATCACATAACAAAAAGTAATTGTCTTGTTCTTCTGTTGAGAGATTAGGAAAATAAAGGAGAAATGATATTTATCATTTTTTTACAGAAGAATTTTTCCTTTAAAAAACATACATATATGTATGTCCATTAGGATGTCTCTTCTGGTATACAGTACTGTTTTAGCTTTATTGAAGTTAGGCAACATAAACAGGGCAATTTAATTTTAGCTATCATGAAAGTGAGAGAATTCTAATTTAAGAAAGTACGATTATTCCTTTGAATTTTTGGATTGTAGGGAAAAGATGGTAGCTAAGATGTATACTTACCAAGGGGAGCTGTGGAATTGATTCTTATCACACTACAAAAGTCTGTAATGGGCTGTTCAGTGAACCTTTTCCTCCAATATAAAATGTACCTTGGAATAATCAAACAGAAAGGATGGTAAGAAGACAATATACTACTTATTGTAGAGTGACAGGGTTTTATAAAACCATTTAATTATCCCAAAACAATATATCAAATGTTGATTGATAACTGCTAGAAAATTTACAAATGGAAAGGCAGTAGCGCATTTAGAAATATGAAATAAATATTTAATGAAATGAAATTACTCTGTAAAGGCATGGACATGATTAAACTTTACTATCCCCAAATTCAATAAATAGACATATGGGAAAGTTAAAATGAATTATTTTTATGTGATAATGAAGGTTTTAGAAATCACATCTAAGTTTATGTGAATTTAAAATGCAACAATGATTAAATAGGCTTTATCACACATTTCCAAGAAATTGAAAGTTGGGTGGTTATCTTATACATAAAAAGAACTGAAGGCAAAAAAAAATAATGCAATGAGAGGTTAGCCTAAATTAAATACCTATAAGACAAGATAGAAAAATTTTGCATGTGCACATTGTATCTGAAACAAGGCAGATTTTTGGAAAAATGGCCAAGCTTACAATTCTTGTACCTAATAAGCAGAGTTAGAAGAAGCATCCTGGGTAAATTTTTTTTTTTTTTTTATTTATGATAGGCACACAGTGAGAGAGAGAGAGGCAGAGACACAGGCAGAGGGAGAAGCAGGCTCCATGCACCGGGAGCCCGACGTGGGACTCGATCCCGGATCTCCAGGATCGCGCCCTGGGCCAAAGGCAGGCGCTAAACCGCTGCGCCACCCAGGGATCCCCCATCCTGGGTAAATTTTAAAGCAAAGCGTAACACCCAGACCTGCACTGTCTGAGGAAAGAAGGAGCAAGATGAAACGGTTTAACAACCTGTTCATCTTCCCATTTATCTAACGCGATTTACATTGGCAACTGCATCTCATTTATCAAATGGTACCAAGAAGAGAAGGTAGCCTCTTTCATGGGGAGAAGGAACATGGAAAGGCTGACTCCATAGCTGACAGTTTATCAAGCTATATGGTTGATAAAAAACAACCAAAACACTTACAACAGAAAAAGAAAAATCCCTGAAAGGGATGGAACCTACTGAAATAGATTTAGTAATACATTGTAAAAATTTGGACATTTTAAATGGTTTGATATAGCAACTAGCAATGTTCTGTACATAGTAGGTTAACAAGAAATGGTTTTAAGAGATAGAAGAGCATTTAAAGATTCCTGTAAGCTTCTCTAAGTAGCCCTCAACTCGCACTATTTTGTCTCCTTTTTATTTTTCTTCCCCTTTGTCTGAACATTAATGTCCCAACCCCATGGTGCTCTACAGAAAGGGCATTCATGTATTTGAAAAAAGAATTATGTGCTGGGAGAGGTTTGAGAGAAAGAGAACTGTGACAGTTAAAAAATATAAATATGACAACACCGAATATAGAACATATAAGGAAAAGAAGTAAAGGAATAATGAATGAAAATAAAATCATGTTTTAGTTCTTTCTTCTCATGTACAACCACACTGTTGACCTGGATGATTATGTGAGGGGAGAACTCTTTCCTTATAGGACAGTGCTAGACCTTATCTTAAGAGATCTGAAAATGATGATCTGAGGCTGCATCCAGCTTAGCCTCAAACCATAAATATTGACACTATGGCTAGCTTGTTGGCTTCCATATTGGAAGTGTCAGATACAGGAGGCAAGTGCATGTCAGATCCATTAATGTGCACAAAAAGAAGAAAAGTATCTATAAAGGGCAGAAATATTATTCTTTGGTCACCTAGGGCAGTGACAGCACCATCCAGTTATCAGTATCTTACAGAGCAACTCTTATTCTCCATTTCCATTCTCCATTACTTATTCCCAGACCAGGGGAGAGAGAAAAAGGGAGAAATAAAAGGCAAGAGAAGACTTAAGAAAACAAAAATGACATTTCCAGCCACTTTTCTTATTCTCCCTTCAGTATATTTTCTACGGCAAAGTGGTGCAAGGGATGAAGGAACACAGGAGAACCTCTATTAGAGATGTCAGGAATAGAAATTGGATTGTTCTTCCAAACTGTACTACACAACCATCTATTTTCATGACTAATCAAATTCATACAGCAAAACTGGGTGCTGAGATAACAGACTTAAACAAAAACCAGGACAGTCAAGTTTGACAGGGAGTTTCATCATGGCTATTCCTACAATATACAATGGAGAGGTTCCTCACTCCTGATTACCACTCTACTGAAGACCATGTGGGGGCTATTCAATGTTAAGGGACCATTTTTTTCATGTTTTCTTACTTCTCTGGCTTATTTGAAGCTACAACTGTAGTCACTCAATATTTAAAGGTAGCCAAGAAATGACATGCAGTATGAATTCTTTATTTGGAGGATAGTTATCAAGGCATCTCGTACTTTGCTAAAAAGCCGTAAGAGTAGTTATTAGGTCATCAGCAAACACTTTTTTCTTTTGAAAGAATTTTAATGTTTCACGGAATTGTCTCCCAAAAAAATCCTTCTAGTAATCTTGCCTGTTCAGCCCCTCACTGTAATTGGTGTCCTTACTGACAGAGGTATAAAGATTTGAGATATGGCTGTTAATTAAGTAGCACTGAATGAGTGGAATTTAATATAGAAAGGGGCAAGAATTAAGGAGTTAGCATTTATCTTCTGGAAAAAATTTATTTACTGAATAAAGCTAGAAATGGTTCAGTATAAATAACTATGTTAAATGGCTCGAAGGAAAGATTTTTATTTTTGTTTTATTCTGTCTGAGAAAGTTTTACTACTGTTAGCTTTTTTCCAATAACGAAAATGTTAAATATATTTATATGAAAATTTACAGCACAATTTTTCCAGTAAAGCACAAAGTAAGTCTATCTCATCTATTATTTATCATCTTTATTACTTACTGTACTCAGAAGAAACAATTCCTCTCTGAGAAGTTATATATGTATACATACATACATCTATCTGTCTATCCACATATCCATGTAAATATCTATCTATCTATCTATCTATCTATCTATCTATCTATCTATCATCTATCTATCCACATATCCATGTAAATATATACACATACACCCACTCCCACAATTTTTCTGAAGAAAAAGTCATAAAACGTTGAGAAGATTTCAACTTAATTCTCACAGTCAATGTTTGCATTGTTTGAGAGAGGAATTTTTAGTTTCCCTAAATAGTAGACAGATACTATCTAAAGGAGACTGGATATATCAAAAAGCATTTAAAAGCAAGAGTTTATTCACATACATTCTTGGTCAATTTGAATGAACCACCAGAGTAAAGCTTATTGGGAGGACAGTTGACAAGGAAAATTTAGGTTTCCAAATTTAAAGTACATGTTAACCACACACTTTATTTAGAAAGCACTTATATATATCAGCTATGTTCTTTCTCTTTTAAATTAAAGCACCCATTTTATTGCATAACTACATTTAGAGGGTGATCGATTCCCCTCAATTAATTATTGACTCCTAAGTCTGAGACCTAGTAAATAATTTGATTTTCTTGCCCACATGCAGATGGGATTAATATCAATCATACAAAAGACAGATTTGTAAAAATATAGCTACTTAGCTATCATACATAAGAACAAAGGGAAAATACAAACTCTAGATACTTCTCACAGATTTTAGGAGAAAGAAAATCTCAATGTTACTCAATTATCACTGGTAGACCATATTTTTCTCCAATTCCCGAGGGAGAATTTGCATTTACATGACAAAGCAGAATAAAAGAAAATAAAGAAGATATTTACATCAAAGAAAAGCTGAGTGATACAACTTATAAAAGAATATCTCATTTGATAGTCCTGTCAATGGTTACTTGATAAGAATTTGAAGATCTCTAGCCTAAAAAGTATCTAAAACAAAACCAAAAGACCTGACTACATATAACTAGAAATCCTACATGAGGAAGCTCCCAGAATACTTCCCAAACACACACATCCACACACATCCATACACACACACACACACACACACACACACACAGAGGCATAAATACTTTAACTGAAAATAAAGACCAAGGAATGAGAATGAGAAATATTAAGTGCTTCCTCTGCAATTATGTAATAATTAGTTTATTCTACCAGCTGGTGGCATATATCACTCATATAACTGTCCTTTACTGTTGTGTTCTATCTCTGCTTAATCAGGCGACACCAAAATCTACTAAAAAATCGCAATGCTGAGTGGATTTAAGGGGTCATAATAATACAGAAAGCACCAGAGACATTCTGTATCAGTGCTAGGCAGTTGAGAGGAACATGAAGAGTTAGAGAATAGCTAATATTACTCCTGTAGGCATTCTGGCTATTACAACTTAAAAAAGAAAACCCTCATTCTTGAAGTTTAGAGTATTTAGGATCCTAAATTAAATTTTCTCCAAAGTTATAGTTTACAAATGGTAACTAGGTTTCCAGACCAGCATAAATACCTCTACAGAAAACTCAGTTATAGAAAACTATGATTTCAAATATATCTTTTGTAATCAAAATATAATAAAATTTTTGTCTACCATCTGGTGGATTTAAAAGATGTCTCAGAAAAAATAAAAATAAAAATAAAAATAAAAATAAGAATAAAAGATGTTCCAGGCACTGGCTGGTGCTACACATATCCTGTTTTATATAATATCCAACAATCTTACTTGAGTTGCTGTTATCCTCTTTTACTGATGAGGAAACTGATGCTTAAAGTGGTTTAAGTAATTTGTTACAAGTCACATGGTCAGGAAGTCACCAAGTCTGCATTCAACCCTATGCCTGGTTTCACAGTCCGCTTTTAGTAAAATAGCTTGTTGCTCTACAAGACCCATCATAAAAAAGCTGTTGCGTGCTAGGAATGATGTGGTCTGGCAGACACAGAGTTTAGATGCAGAGATACCATAACATCTGGGCTACTGCAATATTTTGTAGGGAAATCAGGGCAGAATATTGCAAAATGGGTCCTGGCCAGATACACCAAAACGCGAGCTTTCGGTAACTATACAAAGCCAGATAATTACCATGCTATTGTGGGTATGGAAAATGCTTCCAAGTGTCAACTAACAACAACATGAACATAACTACTTCACTCCATCTGCTTATGAAAAGGCATTTCTTTGTTGGCTAATTGAATTTAAATTAAAAAAAGGGAAGAAGATATTACACTGGAAAAAAGAGGCATTTCTGTTGAACAATCAGTTCCAGCAATTAGAAATTGGAAAAAAATAAATAATTGCTTATATTACAACTGGTAATAAGGATTGGTGTGGATATTCTAAGTCAGGTGCTCATAAACTGGAGTTTAGCTCACTCTGAGTCCTGGCTATGTAGGTGAAGTTCCTACATTTCACACATGCCCACTGTTGGCAGTTCTGCAACCACTCGCCTCTATCTATCTGTTCTTCATCCTCCTCATCTTCTTCCTCTTGGTACCTCATACACTGACCTCAACAACTGTCTACTCTTATACCCCTTTGGTTTTTGAATGACTTTTTCCCCCCTGATTCTCAATCTCATCACAGCACTTAAACTGAGAATTCTTTGGACAATACCCTTCTGGCTTCAACTAAAGATCTCCATTCCCAACAATGCTTGAAAAAGAATATGAGTTTTCCTATTTGCATAGGAATAATTTTATTTATAAACAAATATAAGTTATGCCTTTCCTTTATGGAATATTGGATTTAATTCATTTATGGTAAAAAACAAAATTTACCTTTGGAAATCAGCAACCAACTTGACATCAGCTATGACCATCTTATGTTCAATAATCATGTGCTTCAGAAGTTTGTCTTGTTCATCCATAGGAAAATGTTCTTCACAGAAAATACAAGGCACAGATGGAGAACCTTCTAAAGCGGTGGTGCCACCTGGACTTTCTGGCAGGGAAAGCGGCTCCAGGATACAATCCTTACTGTCTGGGAGAGAGAAAAAGCAAAAGCAAAAGCGGGGAGGGAAAAAAAAAAGCAAAAGGAAAAGCTGAAATCAACTCTTTAGGATCATTTCTCATCTCCTGCATTAAAAGGATTCTAATGATATTTACTTATTTCCAAAATGAAAAATACACAGTGTCAGAGAGCAGGATACTTTATTATCATTTTAAATAGATTCTGCAACCTAGAGGCAGGGAGTGTTGCAAAGCTGCTCAAACTCCCCATTTGCCGGCTTGAATGGGGGAAACCCATTTGTCAGAGCAGCTGTTCAAGCATTCTTGGACATTGGCCAATGGCAGCAATTCCGGGGGTACTTGTAGGGGGATGGCTGCAACATGCTGGGTTAAGGTTCTAAGGCCTGATTGTGACCTATGGTTGGTAGTCATCACACTATGGGAAGTAAATGGTATATACTGAGGCTCCAGATGATACCACGCCAGTGTTTAAGCTGCTTCCTGTTGCACCTGCAAACTCTTTTCCTGCTTCTGATTATTTGTCATGTGCAAGGAAGATAGCTCTCACACTGGGTTGACACAGCATGTGCTGGGTGGCCCAGGTGGCAGTTTTTAATGTTGATTTATGTCTACCATTTGCTTGTTACACAATTATATACCATAATTCAAGTCCTTGTGAAAAAGAGATGAATGTTCGATTACTAAACATACATGGTAAACATTTTTCCTGCCTAAACTTTCATTTTCCTAACATCACCTATGGTATCTATAAGAGTTGAGCTGTATAAGGTCTATAGGTCTGAATCCAGGTTTCAAACCATACCCAGTTGTGTCAGGAGCCCTCTTTAGTCTTTCAGGGGAGAAGGCTAGACCTGTCACCTTATGCAGTCTACTGAGTAGTTAGTAACTAGGCAACTATGGTAAGACATGTAGTATCTGAGGAAGGGTAGGGAATCTTCTTCATAAAGAAAGACAGCTATTCTGGGGTGTCTGGGTGGTGCAGTAGGTTAAGTGTTCACCTTTCGGTGTCAGCACAGGTCCAGATCTCTGGGTCATGATCTCAAGGTCGTAAGGTCAAGTCCCAAGTCTCAATCTGGGCTCAGTGTGGAGTCAGCTTAAGACTATCTCTCCCTATACCTCCAGCCCCTCCCCTCCATTGTCTCTTTTTCATTCTCTAAAATAAAATAAATAAATCTTAAAAAAAAAAAAAAAAAGACAGGTATTCCACAGAAAAGTCTTTGGAATTAGCTTCCTACTAACTTTATTTCTTGTTTTAATCTTACCTTACCTCATTTCTAAAGACCTTCTTAATTGCCTAGTTCATGCAATCAGTCACTGGGGTGCTGCCGACCATGGCCTCAACACTGGATAAGCATTCATTCACTCCACAAAAACCAGCTGAGTAGCTACTGAGTGCTAGTCTTTTCTGCTTAATGTTGCATAACAGGGTCCTTATTATCAAGGCTAAGGTGCCTGCAACCTGCTTGACAGCACAAATAAATTGAAAGGATAAAGAGAGATAGAAAGTATAGGGTTTGTGGGAACATGGGGACAGGAGAGTCATGTAACTGAGCTGGAGTGAGAAAGTGTCCCAAAGGACATGTCCTCTAGTACATCGCTCATAATACTCTGCTCATATTAAAGTATGCTGAATTAAACTTTTATCTTAGTTCCATAAAATAAATTTATTTATTTATTTATTTATTTATTTATTTATTTATTTATTTATTTATTTATTTTTTAAAGATTTATTTATTTATTCATTCAGAGAGAGCGAAGAGAGAGGCAGAGACAGGCAGAGGGAGAAGCAGGCTCCATGTAGGGAGCCTGATGTGGGACTCGATCCTGGGTCTCTAGGATCACACCCGGGGCTGCAGGCAGCGCTAAACCGCTGCGCCACCGGGGCTGCCCCATAAAATTATTTAATACCAGAAAAGGTGAGATAGATTATATATGACAAGGGAGAGAATATTTAAAATACACAAGCACTTCTAGAAGCACTATTAACAAAAGTGATGTGTTATCAACTTTTACATTCATTAAATTATACAATGGAACCAAGGAATTCTATAGTTTTTCACTTGTAGGTTAAATTCTGTGGGAAATTCGAGATGCCTGGGTGGCTCAGCGGTTGAGCATCTGCCTTTGGCTCAGGGTGTGATCCCGAGGTCCCAGGATTGAGTCCCACTTCGGGCTCCCTGCATGGAGCCTGCTTTTCCCTCTGCCTGGGTCTCTGCCTCTCTCTCTCTCTGTATCTCTCATGAATAAATAAATAAAATCTTAAGAAAAAATTCTGTGGGAAATTAAACCCTCATGTTAAAAACAGGATGGGGGAAGAGAGGCAATACTCTTATGAATCTATATTTTACATTTACTAGAACAAAAGACAACATATATTCTAAGTAAAGGTACCTTTGGTAAACATTGCCTGCCATCTAGAAAATAACAGGTACTGTCCTACACTCTTCTCCCCAAATCTGAATGATGTATGTATCTGAATTCATTTTTCCTGACTTCAAAAAAAAAAAACAAAACAAAAAACAGTATTAGCCATCACCAATAGCAAGAACAAACATTACTAGGTATTTGATATTTGTAAATTACCAGCAAAGGGCTTCAAGGCACTTGCTCAATCACAGCTACCTTTCCCAGTTAGTACTATTACTAAGAGAAAGTCTTCCAGATGAGACTGCTGAGACTTAGGAAAGTTAAATCAAGGGGCCTAAATAAGTAAGTTAAGCCTAAGTTCAAATACTACATTATTCTGCCTCCAGTTCCAAAAGGTATTTCCCCAAATGTGTTTTTCTTTAATGTGTCGATTCGGTACTATTTTGAATTCCTATGTATTTACAAGCCACACTTAATTTCTGTGTAATCTGCCCTGATTACAGAGTCCTGAAGTCTCCCTGGTACTACTTTCACCAAAAAAACTCAGTAGTCCACATCCTCCAAGAGCCACTGGGTACAGTTGGTCTCTGTCATTGTCGGTATGCTTTTCTGGGGTTTCTTTTTTTTTGTTTTAATTTATTTATGATAGTCATACAGAGAGAGAAAGAGAGAGAGGCAGAGACACAGGCAGAGGGAGAAGCAGGCTTCATGCACCGGGAGCCTGACGTAGGATTCGATCCCGGGTCTCCAGGATCGCGCCCTGGGCCAAAGGCAGGTGCTAAACCGCTGTGCCACCCAGGGATCCCCTTTTCTGGGGTTTCACTACAAACTCTCTAATATTCTGTGGTTCATTTCTCCTCCTTTTTGTATGTTCAATGCACAGTTCTCTTTCTTCAAATTATTCCTAAGAGAATGAAACTAAATGTTCACACACACTAGAACCAAACCCTTATGGTTACGGTAAAGGCATACAGGAACAAAATCATAACTATACAAATTTCATGTATGAGGAACTTGTGGTTTAGGGGGTACTAAGTTGTTTTGGGAACTCAAGGTACTATGTAATCCAGAAAAAATTTTTTGAAGATATTTATTTGAGAGAGGGAGATAGCGAGTGTGTGTACAGGGAGGAGGGGCAGAGAGGGAGAGAGAAACTTTAAGCAGACTCCATGCTGAAAGTGGAGCCCCACCTGGGGCTTGATATCATGACCCTGAGGTTATGACCTGAGCCAACACCAAGACTTGGATGCTCAACCAAATGAGCCACCCAGGCACTCCCAGAAAAATAGAAATGTTAATAGAACATTTTGGACAAGATTTTAGTGTTCTCTCTGACTCCTTAATCATTTAGCATCACGTTCAAATTTACAACAGCATTGATCAAAATAAGTAATTTACCTATTTGTTTTTCTTTCCCCACTTCAGACTTTTAATTCCTGGATGGCCAGATGAGTCCTGGTTGTCTTTATTTACCTGGTATGTACACTAGGTTACTGCACCATGGCTGTCACCACCACTGTGGGTTCATTTTGTGCTAGACACTGTTAAGCACTTTATATGTTCAGTATTAACTTTATATGTATAGTATTAATCCAATCAGTCCTCACAATAACCCTCGGACAGAGATTCCATTTCCTTCACTACTTGACAGTTGAGGAAACCAAGACACTGAGAGGCTAAATGCCTTGCTCTAGACAGCTAGTAAATGGTGGAGCCAGGATCTTAATCCAAGTCTGGCTTAAGCCTTAGCACTCTTACCCTATACATTAACACTGAGGCAGTCAGTAGAGCCACTCCTATATTTGAACCGATATAGGGAGAGTAGATTAGAAAGAGGCAAGTCTCAAGATGATGAGATTGGCCAGTTGGGAGATTACTGCAGCATCCAGGATGAAGGCAGGAATGTTAGTAGCACTTAGAGGTGACAGAGGAGAAGCTGCAGAGATTGAATTGATAGTTCCCTGATTACTGGCTGGCCACAGGGAGTGAAGACGACGAATAGGATGCCTTCAGAGTTTCTGGCTGGGGAGGCAGTATAAATGAGGGGTACCAGTCACCAATCTAGGAATGTATGTAGAGAAGCAGGTTTTTTGTTCTGGAGGAATGGATAATGAGTTAAGCTTTAGATGAGTGCAGATGATCGGCTCCAAAGTTAGATATTCCTGGCATGGCTGCTGGACAAGGGCAGCAGTGACTAGTCTCATGTGATGCGTTAGTGTTATTTTCTTGGTTTCCAGCACCCTTCCACCCACTCCTCTTGAAGGCTTGACTCACTCCATCTCTGCATGTCCAATAATAGCAAATATATCTGTTGTAATAAGTGTCTCTAGGGTAGTATGGGAACTCCTCAAGGTTAAGGACTAAATCTTATTTTCCTATCTCTGGTATAGACTATAGAGTGCTTGAAACATAGATGGTATTTTATAATTGCCTAAAAGAATGAATAAGATCAGAGATACTCAAAACTGGAGTTGTACCTTTAACTCAGGTTCTAGTTAAGCCTTATTTCAGGAAACACCTGTGGCTGTCTATCTTTAGGGGAACTTTCTCTAACCCAGAATGAGAGTAGTCTAGAATAATTATATCCAGATCTTTAGGTCTATGGGCCTTGGTATAATGAGCCCACTGATAATAAAGAATGATGTAAAAATTACACTACATTCTAAGATAAAAAAGTATTATTGAGAATAATAGAAGTATGTTATGTTTAATTAGGAATTTCTAAGTTCTTTTACAATTTTTCATGCATTCTGTCCAGTAGACAGAGACAAGTGGCATTTGGAACGCAGAGTAAATTATACCACTCCATCAGAGGATGTTTTTATGGGAAAGGCATGCATCTCAAGGATGTATTTTACTTTAGAGCAGTGGTTTCCAAATCTGTTTGCATTTCATCACTTGGAGGGCTTTTTAAAAGTAATGATTTCAAGACTTTATTATAGACTTTGCCAAGCAGTTGTCCCTAGACTGAAGTTTTGGGATCAATGGTTCAAAGGATGATTCCACATGACTGTGGACATTTTGATTATACATGAGAGTATGGGTATCTTGAACACATGGACGTCTGTAAACAAGGAACAGGGCCTGTGACAAAGCTTACCTGGCACTGTATTCTGTCCTATGGAGAGAGCTTCTCAAATATTAAGCACTGGGTCAGTGGAGATAATTCAGTAAGATAATGTCTAACACATTGTTTATTTCTAGCTGCCACTATAAGAATCATAGCTACAACTTACCACATGGTAAAAATAAATAAATAAATAAATAAATAAATAAATAAATAAATAAATAAATAAATAAATAAATACAGAATTCTTTGCTAAAGGGACCTTGAACTCAAAAAGGCAAAAGGAAATAAACTATATCTAGCTCCTTTCAGCAAAGAGGCAAAGCATCTTGGAAAGTCTGCTTTGGCCCCAAATCTGCTTCACACATTTGTTATAAATTAACAACAACAAATTATCTGCTCTAGTTCTCACTTTGAACAGCAACTCTGTTCAAATGAACTGTAAAAAAATACCATCCCAAGAGAGCTGAATTTTTGAGGAGATCCTATACTGATTGTGAACAATTTTATTGACTCTGGGTAAGATCCCAAAGGGCCAAATTATTATTCTAGAGTCATGCTTCTCAAAGTTTTAATGTGCTTATAATTCACCTGGAGGCTTTGTTAAAATGCAGATCCTGAATCAGGAGGTCTGGTGGCCAGGGAAACATGCCAATCTAATCTCCTGCTGCTAGGAGCATAATTGAAAGATAGTCTCAGGTGCTGTGCTCTGAAATCCTACTTGCACTGAAGCCAAGCTTCCACAGGCTGCTCTCAGTAAATGATTAGAGGCAGCAGAAATAGGAAATCAGCCTTGTTCGAGTGAGCCATGGAATTTCACTGACATGTGACATTGGCTGGAGGATTCCCATCAGCTTGTCAGAAACTTACTTACAACTGTGCCATAGTCTGACATTCTACTCCACCACCCTTCCTTCCCTCTCCTTCACAGGGGTCAGACCTACATTGGTACCTCCTCCAGCACTCTCTCCTTTTTCCCTCCTCTGGTATCTTCCCCTCAAAATCTCTTACACTTCAAATCTCATCTTGGTGTGTGCTTCTTGAAGGACATGAATTAACAGAGTAGGTCTAGGAGGTAAAAAGGCCTGAAATTCTGCATGTCAGAGTTCCCAGAAGATGTCAGTCTGCTCATCCACAATCATGTTTTAGTAGTAAGGTTCTATCTAGGAACAAAACCAGTCATGAATTCATAATACCTCGATGTGCTAAAATGACAACCCTAGACTTTACCGTGTATCATTCCTGCCAAGTAGATAAAAGCTGCTGGTGCTTTGAAGGAAAAATAAGCAGCTTCTGAAGTTTCTGTCCCCCTTAAGTCAAATGAGAAAATAAAAGCCCATATCAACAAATAATTGATGAAAAGTTTTTCAGTATTCCTTCATGAGGAACTACAGAACACGTGACCCATAAGTTCCCCTTTAAGTACCCACACTTTGCTTTGCAAACTACCATCACACTGCTAAAACTTTGAAAAAAAAAAAAGCAGTAATTTGGTGATATAGTAAACCCAGATCAAATAAGTTTAGTTGCTATTCCTATCACACTCTGATAATCTAATTGATAATCATAAAATTTGGAATATAAAGATGGGCAGGGTATTTTTGTTTATTTTTGTAGTTTTAACTTAGAAAATGTGTAAACAAACTCCTAATTTCCAAAGCAAACATTTCCTTTACGTATGTTCTTTATTTACATTAGTGTCATTTATTTGATGATAGCTTGTTTTAGTATTTTATCAAGACTGGATGATATTTTCAGGCTTTTTCTCTAAGCTTTTAATTCAATAAACATCATCCTTTTCCATAAGACTCCAATGCCAACTCAATCTCATTTATTATGTCTTAGTTTTATTGTGAAAGTTAAACTCCAAGAAGGTAACTTTCTTTCTAAGTTAAGGGTACTTCTCTCTTAACTTAAAAAAAAAAATCTACTTCCTGAATAAGTTAGTTCCTTAATTTTTCTCTCTCTTTTTGTTAGTTCCTTAATTTTTAAGTGTGTGCTCCATATACATGCATTTGAAAAAAATGGAGAAGACTGGGTCTGGTCTTTTTAACCACAATCTATCTCTAAAGCTCAGAGTAAGAATGTAAGACCCTTATTTAACTACTTTTGGGCTAATAATTCATTTTGTAAATTACTGAGGCCTAATATTAAAAGGATTGATTTACTGTACAACTACTATGAGTAGGGGAATATGGGCAAGGAGGAAATAAGCTTAAGTGGGCGTTTTTATACATCTTGACACTATACTGCTGATGAGGCTGTGCTGAATTAGTACACTCAACTATAGATGGCAGGTTTGCCACGGCCTTTGGTGTGGAAATAGTTATAAACACATTCAACCCTTAAACCTAATAAACGTGTGCTTAGAAATTTAAGGAATGAATTTAACACAAGTGAAAAGCTATGAAAACTTTATTACAACATCCCCTATAAAGCAAAGTAATAGATACAACCTAAGTGTCATGCAAATCAAAATCAGTTCTTTAATATATGGCAGGGGTGCCTGGTGGCTCAGTCAGTTAAGCATCTGAAGTCAGATGTTTAACATCTATGTTTAACTAACTTTCCTCTATCCCTCCCCCGGCTTGTGCTTTCTCACTCTTAAAAGATTTTTTAAATTTATTTATCTGAAAGAGAAAAAAAGCAAGTGAGAGAGTGAGCATAAGTGGGACAGGGGGTACAGGGAGAAGGGGAGGGAGAAGTAGACTCCCCACTGAGCTGGGGAGCCCAATGCACGGCTCCATCCCAGGACTCTGGAATCACAACCTGAGCCGAAGGCAGATGCTTAACTGACTAAGCCACCCAGGTGCCCCTTTCTGTCTCTCTACCAAATAAATAAACAAAACCTAAAAAAACCCAAAACAAACCAAAAAAAAAAAAAAAAAAACCCACATACAAGTACAGGGCTTGAAAGAAACATACAAAAAGAAAATCAGAGACTATGAATGCATTCATTTACCCCCAATTTTCTTTAACACTAAAATTTATTTTTAAAGAGAGAGAGAGCGCACAAGAGCACACTCGCGCTTGCATGCAGGGGAGGAGGGGGGGGCAGGAGAGGGAGAATCTCAGGCAGGCTCCACACAGCACAGGGCCCAACATGCAGCTTGTTCTCACAATCCTGAGATCATATACTGAACAGAAATCAAGAGTTGGATGCTTAACTGACTAAGCCACCCAGGTGCCCTAACACTGAAAATTTTTCTAAAGATTTTATTTATTTATTCATGAGAGACACAGAGGGGCAGAGACATAGAGGGAGAAGTAGGCTCCAAGCAGGGACTCGATGTGGGACTCAATCCCAGGACCAGCTTCATGCTCTGAGCTGAATGCAGATGCTCAACTGCTGAGCTACCCGGGCATCCCACACTGAAAAATTTCTGCAAGTTATCTGATGAGTTTCTCAATGTGATTGTGAAAGATGAAATTAAGAGAAAAAAATAAAGCAAGTATAATTTTTATTTGGCCATTTTGTTAAGTCTTGACATTTAAGATGAAAAATTTCTATTAAATTTACCATTTTAAACTCAAGTGCTTACTATGCCAAAAGTATATGCTAGACACTATCAGAGCTGCAACAATTATTAATGTAAAATCCCTATCCTGAAGAAGTTGCTAGAGGAAAATATGAGACAACTGTACAAGTAATTATAATACTAGTCAATATATGAAAAGTTCATCATATAAATCAAGAGTTAAGGGATAGGAAGGGAAGAAAGAACACAAACCAGGAGATATAAAGCAAAATCTTCATAGAGGAAGAAATGGTAAAGAATTGAAATGGTAAAGAAATGGTAAATTTGAAATGGTAAAGAATTCCAGCAAGTATATATACAGGCAGTTAAAAAGTTAAAATAGTCCAATTGGTGCTACAGTCTAAGTAAGAAAAGGCTAAAGAAGATGTGGTTTATGTATACAATGGAATATTACTCAGCCATTAGAAACGACAAATACCCACCATTTGCTTCAACGTGGATGGAACTGGAGGGTATTATGCTGAGTGAAGTAAATCAATTGGAGAAGGACAAACATTATATGGTCTCATTCATTTGGGGAATATAAATAGTGAAAGGGAATATAAGGGAAGGGAGAAGAAATGTGTGGGAAATATCAGAAAGGGAGACAGAACATAAAGACTCCTAACTCTGGGAAACGAACTAAGGGTGGTGGAAAGGGAGGAGGGCGGGGGGGTGGGGGTGAATGGGTGATTGGGTGATGGGCACTGAGGGGGGCACTTGACGGGATGAGCACTGGGTGTTATTCTGTATGTTGGTAAATTGAACACCAATAAAAAAAAAATTTATTATAAAAAAAAAGAAAAGGCTGCAAGGGTAGAGGGGTTACATAATGATGGCTCTTAATGCTAGCTCAAAGATTTATATTTAATTTGGAAGTTGCAAGTAGATTCAGAAGGTCTTTAATTAAGGAAGTAACGTAACATATTAGGTCACAAAATAAGTCCTAACAAAATGAAAACACAACAAACTTTGGGGATGCAACAAAAAACATAATAGGGAAGCTTATAGTGTGGTAAGTGCTTATGTTAAAAAGAAGAAAGATTGGGATGCCTGGGTGGCTCAGCCTCTGCCTTTGGCTCAGGTCTTGATTCTGGGGTCCCGGGATTGAGTCCTGCATTGGGTTCCCTGCATGGAGCCTACTTCTTCCTCTGCCTCTCTCTCTGTGTGTCTCTCATGAATAACTAAAATCTTAAAAAAGAAAATTAAAAAAAAAAAAAAGAAGAAGAAGAAAGATCTCGGGATGCCTGGGTGGCTCAGTGGTTAAGCATCTACCTTCCGCTCAGGGCGTGATCCCAGGGTCCTGGAATTGGATCCTGCATTGGGCTCCTGCAGGGAGCCTGCTTCTCCCTCTGACTATGTCTCTGCCTCTTTCTGTGCGTCTCTCATGAATAAATAAGTAAAATCTAAAAAAAAATGATTTCATAGACAATCTAACTCTAAATCAAGGAACTACTCAAAGAAGAACTAAGCTTAAAGTTAACATAAGGAAAGAAATAATAAAGATTAGGACAGATTGAAATACAGAATAGCAAAAAATCAATAAAATTAAGAGTTGGTCTTTCGAAAAGATAAAAAAAATTGACAAACCTTCAGTTAGACTATGAAAAAAAGAAAAAAGACTCAAAATCAGGTATGAAAGGGGGAAATTATAACTGACACCACAGAAATACAAGGATCATAAGAAACTACTATGAATAATTATATGCCAACAAATTGGATGACTTAGATGAAATGGGTAATTTCCTAGAAACATACAACCTGCCAAAACTGAATTGTGAAGAAACAGAAAATCTGAATAGACCTATAAAGAGACTAAATCAGTAATAAAAAACTCTGAACAAAGCAAAAGCCCAGGAACAGATGATCTTACAGAAGAAATCTACCAAAAATTTAAAGATTTAGTGCTAATCCCTCTCAAACTCCAAAACATCAGAGGAATGAATACTCCCAAACTCATTTTATGAGGCCAGGTTTATCCTGATACCAAAACCAAAGAAAGACATTACCAGAAAACTACCAGCCAATATCCCCAATGAATACACATGCAAAAATCCTCAACAAAATACTAGCCAAATTCAATGGCGCATTATGATCATACACCAGAATCAAGTGGGATTTATTTCTGGGATGCAAGGATGGTTCAGAAAATAATAATAATAATAAAAATCAATCTGATACATCACATGAGCAGAATGAAAGATAAAAATCATATGATCAGCTCAATAGATGCAGAAAAAGGATCTGACAAATTCAACATCCTTTCATGATAAAAACACTCAACAAACTAGGAAAAGAACACTTCCCCAACATAGTAAATGCTATATATGAAAAGTCATATTCAACTGTGAAAAACTGAAAGCTTTCCCTCTAAAATCAGGAATAAGACAAGGATGCTCATTCTTGCCACTTCTATTCAACAGAATACTGGAAGTTCTAACAAGAGAAATTAGACAGGAAAAAAGAAATAAAAGGTGTCCAAATCATAAAAAAATGTAAAACTGTTTGAGGATGACTTATGTCTAGAATACAGTAGATTACACACATACAAGACACTTTATAACTAATACATGCAGGCAGGTTGCATGTTACAAAATCAACAGGCAAAAATCAGTTTGTTTCTATACACTAACAATGTATCTTCTGAAAAGGAAATGATTCCATTTAAAAAAGCATCAGAAAGAGTAAAATACAGGGTAGGTAGCTGGCTCAGGCAGTAGAGCATGTGACTCTTAGATCTTGAGGTGGTGAATTCAAGCTCCACGTTAGGTGTATAGATAACTTACAAACAAAATCTTAAAAAGAAAAAAAAAAAAGAGTGAAATACTTAGGAATAAATTTAACCAAAAAGGCAAAAGACTTGTACACTGAAAACTATAAACCAGTGATAAAAGAAACTGAGATACAAATAGTTGGGAAGACCGCCTGTGTTCATGAATTGGAAGACTTAAAATGTTAAGATGTCCACATTATCCAAAACAATCTACAAATTCCATGTAATCTCTATCAAAATCCCAATGGGATTTTTGCAGAAATAGATACAATCCTAAATTACCTAAAATTCATATAGAAGCACAAAGGACTCTGAAAAAACAAAACAATCTTGAGGAATAAAGAGGAACAAAGCTGCAGGCATCACACTTCCTCAAGTCAAAACATATTACAAAGCTACGGTAAACAAAACGGACTGTAATGGCATAAAGACAGATAGAGAGAGATCAGAGAACAAAACAAGAGAGCCTAGAAATAAACCCACACCTATATTGTCAAATGATCTTTGACAAAGATGCTAAGACTACACAATGGGAAAGGACAGTTTCATTTGTTAAAGAACATCACTGTTGTGTAAACTGGATATTCACATGCAAAAGAAAGAAATCATTTCTTTTTCCTTAGAGCACACACAAAAATCTTCCCCAAATGGGCTGAAGACTTAAAATGTAAGCCAATCACAAAAGGACAAATACTGTATGATTCCCCTTATATGAAGCACCTAAAGTAGTTGAACTCATACAAGCAGAAGGTACAATGATGTTTGTCAGGGGCTGGGGGATGGGAAAATGTGGGAGTACTTGTTGAGTGTAGTTTCAATCATGCAAGGTAAAAAAGTTCTAGAGATCTGCTGTTCAACAATGTACACATATTTACAAATACTGTACATTTGATCCCATTAACTCCTAACCAGTCCTGGGCAAGTTAGTCGACCTCTTGTAGCCTGTTTCCACACCATAAAATGGATTGATCATAATGATCACTGATAGAGTTGTTATGAGGGCTCATTGAGGAAATTATTTTATTTTTATTTTTATTTATTTATTTTTATTTTTTTTAATTTATTTTTTATTGGTGTTCAATTTACTAACATACAGAATAACCCCCAGTGCCCATCACCCATTCACTCCCACCCCCCGCCCTCCTCCCCTTCTACCACCCCTAGTTCATTTCCCAGAGTTAGGAGTCTTTACGTTCTGTCTCCCTTTCTGATATTTCCCACACATTTCTTCTCCCTTCCTTTATATTCCCTTTCACTATTATTTATATTCCCCAAATGAATGAGAACATATAATGTTTGTCCTTCTCCAATTGACTTACTTCACTCAGCATAATACCCTCCAGAGAGGAAATTAATATAAAGCACATGGATGATGGAAACAAAGGCTCAGCAAAGGTTAACTCCTATTGTTAGTACTGATAATTATAAGTATGGCTGTAAGTTCAAGGATGGGTATTATCTACATTGAGGTATATTAGAAGTTCCTGTGGATTAATTAAAAAATACACATTCGGGGATCCCTGGGTGGCGCAGCGGTTTGGCGCCTGCCTTTGGCCCAGGGCGCGATCCTGGAGACCCAGGATCGAGTCCCACGTCGGGCTCCCGATGCATGGAGCCTGCTTCTCCCTCTGCCTGTGTCTCTGCCTCTCTCTCTCTATGTGACTATCATAAATAAAATTAAAAAAAAAATACACATTCTATGGCCCTAACATAGACCTAAATGATCAAATTGTATGAGAACAGAGTCCATGCTTCGAAAGCATTATGTCATTCTGTAACTATTTACTCTTAGGTTCTGATTATATTGTTGAAATTCAGAGGCTTTTGCATTCTCTTCATCACCTTGCTATTTCTGTAGCACATGATGATTAAAAAAAACTCAATGAGATTTTTAATACAGAGATAAGGGCAGTTGAGGAATGATAGCCACAGTTTTCTGAACAAATGAAGTCTCCAACCATACTGAAAAGCAAGAGCTTAAGGAAGAGTAGAAGAATTTAGAACTACTACTATGGAAAACGCAATTTAGATACAACAAGATAAAAAAAAAAATCAAAGTAGAAAAGTCCTGAAGGCCCAGCTGAGGTTAGCTAGATGCCTTACTTTATGACATATTTATGTTTCAGGAAAAGATGTATATTTTGTGCCTAAAGGCAACCAATTTTTCTTACAACATGTATGTTTTAGGCTGTCAAATCATGCATTTCTACACAAACACATATACATATATACATAATGGTAAGATTCTTAAGTAGAATAGTTTTAGAAACATCTAACCCAGTGCTATCCAACACAACCTTCTGAAATGAAGGAAATATTTTATATCTGCTCTGTCCAATATGGTAGCCATTAGCCACATGTTGCTCCTGAGCATTGAAAATGTGGATGGTGAGACTAGGGAACTTTAACTGTGTTTAATTTTAATTTAAATAGCTATAAGTGATTATTGGCTGTCATATCAGACAGGGCAGATCTAATTAGTGCTGAAGTTCTGAATGTTGGGTCCATAGGTGATTCACAACCTCAGGTCTATGGAGTTCAATGTGGAACTGTATTCCAAATTGTATGTATGTGAGTTTTTCTGGTAAGAAGGTCATTTGATTTAATAGATTCTTAAAAAATTCTGGGGACCCCAAAAAGTTTAAATGTTTAGTCTAACATTTTTAAATTATGATAAGTATATGAAGTATCCTCATGTTGGGATTTCAAGCAGTCAAATAACTAAATTAATCACTGTTCTGTAGTAAGGATTTAAATTATCTCACTTTGCAGCCAGAGCAAAGGGAGGAGATCCTAAACACAAGAACAGGCATAATTATATAGGGTATAATGTAGAGACTACAGACAAATCCTCTGGCAAAACTATATATATATATTTTAAAGATTTTATTTATTTATTCATGAGAGAGAGAGAGAGAGAGAGAGAGAGAGGCAGAGACACAGGCAGAGGGAGAAGCAGGCTCCACACAGGGAGCCGGATGTGGGACTTGATCCCAGGTCTCCAGGATCATGCCTGGGCTGAAGGCGCTAAACCGCTGAGCCACCCGGGCTGCCCAAAACTATTATTTTTTTAATCTTTTTAAAAAAAATTTTATTTATTTACGATAGTCACACGGGGGCGGGGGGGGGGTGGAGAGAGAGAGAGAGAGAGAGGTGCAGAGACATAGGCAGAGGGAGAAGCAGGCTCCATGCACTGGGAGCCTGACATGGGATTCGATCCCAGGTCTCCAGGATCGCGCCCTGAGCCAAAGGCAGGCGCTAAACCGCTGCGCCACCCAGGGATCCCCAAAACTATTTTTTTTTTCCCAAAACTATTTTTTTAAAACTGTTTATCATGGTGCCTAAAATCTCTGCCATTAAAATTAACCCTCTGGACTACTGTTATCTGGACTAGTGTTATCTTTTTTTTTTTGTCTTTAAGTTTTATTTGTTTATTCATGATAGACACACAGGGAGAGGCAGAAACATAGCCGGAGGGAGAAGCAGGATCCCTGCAGGAAGCCTGATGCAGGACTCATTCCAGGAACAGGGGTTCACAACCTGAACTAAAGGCAGATGCTCAACCACTGAGCCACTCAGGAGCCCAATGTTATCTTTTATATAAATACAGGAACTTACTATCGTGGGATTCTTTATCTATGTGGATATATATTCCAGAAAGTCTCTAATAGGTTCAGATTATTGCATCTTGTCAACGGTAAAGGCAAAATTTTTCACATAGAATCAGGATTAACAACTCTCTTGCTCACCAAAGATTTTTTTTACATTCCCATTCTATAAAGAAAAACTTTTACATGTTAAGCTCTACAGCATATTCTATCACCTAATTCTTTTTTTTTAATTTTTATATTTTTAAGATTTTATTTATTTGAGAGAGAGAGAGAAGGAGAGAGCACATGAGCAGGGGAGAGGGGCTGCAGGAGAGGGAGTAGCAGTCTCTCCAGTGAGTAGGGAGCCTGATGTGGTGCTGGATCCTAGGACCCTGAGATCACAACTTGAGCCAAAGGCAGACACTTAGACCACTGAGCCACCCAGGCGCTTCTATCACCTAATTACCTCTTGTTAAGCAGGTCTGGTCAGTTGGTATGCAAGCATAATCAACAGCAAAGATGAGTCAGAAAAAGACAGGATGACAACACGTGGTTGGATGACAACCATCCTATTGTAATGCTGGAGCTATTACTATGTCCAATATTTCTAGAAATAGTCAGAAATTGCTTTCTTATACATCTCCAAAGCACTGTTCATCTTATTAAATTCCCCAAGGATGGTTTGGAAGGTGGTTATTTGTAGATCTACAAAATGATCTAGCTGTCTGGAAAACTCTCAATTAGCTTAGGAGCTACTAAAAAAGGAAGCTTAGGAGCAAACCATATAGTAGACTAGAGGATGGAGAAATAGTTTGATTTCCACCCATGCTATGGCTAATGAGATAATACCGATTAAGCTCCTTTCCCTTATTATATTATGAAAACAGAGAAATTTTAACTGCTGCCTCCCTTCCATGCTGCATTTCTTACTTTCAAAACTGCCTAATAGTGAAAACGTGATTAAACTCTCAGGAGGAAATTTAACTGGAATTTAAATAAATTTAACTAGCTGGAGTTTAAATAAAAACTTGAAATAATTGCAAAACAGTTTCCTCTTAGGCAACTTTGGTGCAAAACTGGGAAACAAAAAGGTATACTGGTTTCATTTCTTGGCTATAGATTACATATGTTTACGGATTATACATGATACCTTTTTACCTGTTCCCTTAAGAGGAGTTAGTAGCATCTCATTTACTAGTGCAGTAGTAACAATAATGTTACTTATTACTTGAAACGTTTCCAAACAGCAGCAGCTGTTGGAAATATTATAAATTCATGGTATTTTAGGGGGAAATAAATCCTAGGAATATAAATGGATAAAAATAAAGCTTTCCTTATTAATATGATAAATGATTAATTTGTAGATTTAAATCAGATAAGACTACTACTGTTAAAAATATGCCTCCATGGTTAAGTATATTCAGTTCTCTGGAAATAATTTCACTCTAATGTTTACTGCCAATGAGAGATTTAAAATCCAAAAGGATTTGGAATGGAGGATAAATGACTACACTTTGTTATATGATTACTTTAAATATTTTTTCACACCCTCTACTACTTCTACTGTACAGTATCAAAGGTATTTCAGGGTACTTAAATGTAAAGCTTCTATAAGTTCTTATTTGATAGGACCAGTGATGCTGGGACTTTAAGTGGAATTCAAGGTGAGATATATATATATTTCATTCTAAGAAATAATGGAAACAAATGGGAACAAAGTCCTCAATTTTATCCTCTTTCACCAGCAGAAGATAGTAGTCAGGGGTCAGACATCAGGGATTTGGGAATATAAATGTGGAAATAAACAAAAGAGGCAATAAAATTCTGATCTCATTTAATGGTAAATTTAATTAACCAGAATCACCTATTGCAAACAATGCTGGTGATCCTGACAGGAGGGGCAATGTAACAAAAGACTTTGTCAAAAGACCTTTTGGCAGGAATGAGGAAACAAAGTGAATTGGTGAGTTGTTTTATATAATGAAATCTATGGCCGGAAAGATGGGAAAGACAGAAGGGTAGATTCTAACTCAGAAAGAACTGACTGGTTTATTGGCCTGACTCACAGCAATAATAACAACAAACTGTCTCTAATAAGTGGTACCCAGTAGAAGTTACACAGTACATCAGGGGTTGGGTTTAACCTACTTTAATTGATTTGATTTGACAGGTAATTACTTTGGAATTAGTATTCTAGTCAATATTTTAATGAAATGGGTAGCAACTTGAAAACTCTAAATCACCTGTCTGATATTTCTTATTAAGTACAATTAGTGTTTTTGATAGAACCACAAATTTCTGAGTTGTAAGATGAAGATAGTTATCTCTATTTAGAAAATTAAAGAGCTATGTCATCTTTATGTCATCTTTTTATTTCAGTGTTTGATATCTTAATTCATCAACATAGTATTTTTAAATATAATAAAGTTTGTTTTTATGAAACAGGTTAAGAATAATGTTTTAGGAACAGAAAAACACATTAATAAACAAAGACTTTTCAAAAGTATCATATAACCACTGATTTAAACACTTATTTTAGAACATTTGACTTCCTATGCATTTGAAGTATATACTGAGATAGATGTTAGACATGATATGAGAAATACTACACATACATATTTTGTATGTACAGATTTGAGATATATATATGTATGTATATATTAGATATCAATTAGTTCCTTGAAAAAAAATAGTTTTTTGTGTTTCCACTGACTGGAAAGTGTTCTTTGACAACTCTATAAATGCAGTTCACTCTTCAGTTTATGTCCCAAATATATTAATCATTCAGAATAAAGTCAAGTGGTAGTTTCAAATTAGTATCTATGCTGAATGAATTTTTCATGTGGAGAAAAGTCATTGAATACATTTTCTGCTCTCTGGACAAGCAATTCTGCTCTCGTAAATAGTAAATACCACAACCGATTCTGAAATTAAGATAACGTGTGAATTGCTTTTTGATTTTTGGGTGAGATGTTAAAATTATCAATTACTAATTTTGTCTAACTTATTTAGAAGGAAACCTATTATTAATACAGCAGGCCTTGGCAGTGATAGTATTTTCTAGATTATTCAGCACTGGTTAAACCAGCTGAGATTCTATCTGATGGATTATAATTGTCAATATAGTAAAAGACCTCTTTATAATAGCCTTCTCAGCAATGAAGCAGCTCTGTAATCACAAGGCTCTAAAGGATTTGAATATGAGAAATTCATTGTATCATTTCATTTTACAAACATGTTTCCCTAGAAAGTAATTCTCTCTTCCAGGCCACTTATAGGCTTAAAAGACTGTACTGAGGAATAAATGAAGAAAAATAAGAGGGATCCTGCCCTCAAGGAAGCCACATCCTCTCCAGTAGGGAGGCTGGTCATGCTCAAAGACACATCTCATACAACTAAGAAAGTCAAGCACCAGAGGAGAGAAAAGAACAAAGCATAATGGTAAAGTAGCCTGTACCCAGCAAGTGAGATTCTGAAGCACTGAATCATTTACTCAGTTCCAGTCACATGCTAGCTGCTTGGATACTGTTTGGCATTACTTTGAGGCATTTTACAAATCCTTGCAAGTTACTTGGACCTTCCAGGATTTAGGCTTCTTTGATAAAGATATAGTTATGAGTAGCATTCAAAACTCTTGCAAAACACCTGAAATTCAGTCATGTTTGCAGGACATTTAAAAACATGTAACTGTTCAAAAAAAAAAACAAAAACAAAACATGTAACTGTCATTTGTCGAATGACAACCTCTCTTGTATCTTCAGTGAAATTTAGTACAATTCCCATCTCCATGATACAACATAATCTACAAATATGTGGCCACATCACAAAAATCACTTGACTTCCAACACAAAACCATGTGGGAAAAAAATGATGCTGGACAATCAAACACACAACAGAATTTAGTCCTAGCATTTCAGATATTATGTTAATGTTTTATGTCACAATTTCAAAAATTAACCCGAAAAGTGATATAATAAATCTCCTATCTCTAAAATAAGATGGAAGGCAGTTAACATAAATGGTACATGTTGCAAATTACTCACCCAGCATCAAACTCTGAATTCTGCTACCAGTTAATCTAACTAGCATGGGCTTCATTGGAATGTCCAAATGGAAACTGAATACCTTTAGTTATTTTATTTTCAGGCAGTAATTCTCAAATCTGATAGCACATTATGAATTAACCAGGGAACTTTTTGAAATATGATGTTTTTTACACAGAGATTCTAATGAAATTAACTCTATGGTAACTAAGACACGTTTTATATGAAGCCACAAACTACTATTCTAAGGAAAGCTTAATATGAATCAATTCTATGACTTTATAACTTAGTGTCAGTATAAAAAACTAGACATTTTAGGGAGGAAGAGTAAAAAATCATTTCTGGTTTCAGGAAACACATCTTTCTTATAGGTTTTAGAAGGCATTATTTTGATAGACAAAACTATATTTTATAGATAGGCTCACTTAAAAAATGACTTTATTTATGAAATGTAATAAAATTAAAGGCTTTATTGATACAATATGTTTCTTTAATGTGAGTTGGCTCATACACATTTGATAAACTAAAGAATAATGTCAGCATAACATAGAAGTTGTACTGTATTTTTTTTCCAGTAAAAGAATGATTTAAATCAATCAGGACATTATTAAAGAAAGTCTAAGCAATATAGAAAGATCTTTAACAAAACTCCTGAAAATTCTAGGGAGAGGCCTCAAAAATTGCTATCTCTGAGGCACCTGGCTGGCTTAGTCAGTGAAGCATGCAACTCTTGATCTTGGGGTTGTGAGTTTGAGCCCCAGAGTGGGTGTAGAGATTACCTAAAAAATAAAATCTTTAAAAACCAAAAAAACTCCCGCCCTTTCCACTTTGTTAAGCTACTCAAGGAAGCTGAGGATGCTGATGAGGAAGGTGCAAAGGCATTTCTTCCTGTGTTTAAAAAACACCTAATTATCAAAGAGAGTCTCTTCAATGAATGATGCTGGAACAAGTGAACATCCACATGCAGAAAAGTGAATCTAGACACAGACCTTTCATCCTTCACAGATTAACTCAAAATATAGCATAGCGCTAGTTGTAAAACATGGAACTGTAAAACTCTTAAAAGATAACAAAGGAGAAAACCTTGATGACCTGAGTATGGTAACGCCTTTTTAGGTACTATCTAAAAATCAAAGACATGCACCATGAAAGAAACAATTGATAAGCTGAAGTTTGTTAAAATTAAAAATTTCTGCTCTGCAAGACAATATCAAGAACGTCAGAAGATAAGTCACAGACTGGGAGAAAAGATTCACCAAAGACACACTCGGACTACTTAAAATATACAAAGAACTCTTAAATTCAACAAAAGGAAAACAAACCTGATTAAAAAAAATAGGCCAGTAATCTTAACACACATCCCCAAAGAAGATATACAGATGGCAAATAAGCATATTAAAAAAATGTTCCACATATGTTAAGAGGTAAATGTAAATTAAAATAAGATACTACTACACACTTGTAATAATGGCCAAAATCCTGAACACTGACACCAAATGTTGGTGGGGATGTGGAGCAACGGAACTCTTAATGTTTCTGAGAATGCAAAATGGTGCAGCCACTTTGGAAGACAGCTTGGTGGTTTCTCATAAAACTAAACATATTCTTACCATTTGATCCAGCAACCTTGCTCCCTGGTATTTATCCAAAGGAACTGAAAGCTCACGTCTACACAAAAACCTGGGAACAGATATTTATAGCAGATTTATCCCTAACTGCCCAAACTTGGAAACTAAGATGTTCTTCAGTAGGTAAATGGATAAACTGGTATATCCACATAATGGAATATTATTCAGTGCTAAAAGGAGCTATCAAGCCATAATAAGACATATAGGAATCCTAAATGCATATTACTAAGTGGAAGAAGTCAATTTGAAAAGGCTATATACAGTATGATTCCAACTATATGATGTTCTGGAAAAGGTAAAAACAACAGAGACCATATAAATAAAGATCAATGGCTACTAGGGGTGGGGACAGATGATTAGCCAGAGCACAGAGGATTTTTAGGGCACTGAAGACACTTTGTAAGTTAATGATGGATTTATGCCATTCTATATTTGCCCAAACCCTTAGAATGCATAAACTACGGACTTCAGGTGATTATTATACGTCAATGTAGGTTCATCCTTAGTTAAAAAAAATTTACCATTCTGGTGAGTGATGTTAATAATGGGAGAGACTATTCATGTGAGGGGCAGGGGGGAATATGGGAAACTTCTGTACTTCCTTCTGAATTGTATTGTAAACCTAAAACTGCTCTAAAAACATAAAGTCTTAATAACAAAACACGTGATTAGTAGAGGTCTACATACTGAGTCAGTTGTTTAATTCTGATGAAACATATCTTCATTAGGAGCAAATGTCACATTCTGAAGGAGGCAGCATGAATTCCTGAGTTCAAGGATGCAAAGAATCAACTGGACTGTGACTCTGAATGTAAATCCAGTAGAGACTTAACTTTGCTAGTTTTTTTATTAGGACTGCTCGGGTTACAAAGTTCTACTGGTTTTGAGTGATCTGTCCCTAACTCTACTACCCACATGAGATCTGTTTTTACTGTTTGATTTCGTGGAATGCAAACTTTTTCAGGAATAAATCTAAGGTTACTAGGACAGAAGCACCTCTATTATTTGTATATAGCAAAGTATTTTTATGGCACAATACATTGGGACAGACTAGGGCATCTACTGGCTAAGTCTGATAATACAATTCAGCTTTTAGACTTTTACAAGACCTTAATAAAAGAAGTAGGGCTTGGGAATCAGGGTATTCTAAATACTGAAAAATTGATTCCAGGATAGCATATCATAGGTTACTAATAAGAACCTAGAATCAAAACTCCACTTTAAAGATAAGAAAACCTCACAGCTTTTTCTACTTCACTTGCATCCCTAAGTAAAGCTTTACGAGCCTTCTTATATAGGCCAATGCTCATTATGCGAAATGACTGGCTATTTTAACTGTTTTGGCATCATGTTATAACCAAGTCAACAAGGAGGCTTTGTCCTTCCTCAATGCAGTTCCAGTTTTATTCTGCAAAACAATGAGGAAATAGTGCCTTTTTTTTTTTTTTTTAAACTCAAACTGCTTCATAACCAATTTTACTGGAATGGATCTATTCTAAAAATATCCAAATATAAAATTGCCATACAGAGAGATAAAAATATTAAATGGAGAAAGATAATAAAGTATTACTCAATAGTCCCAGTCTGTAAGATCTGGGGTACTGACTCATGGAAGAAAACACTGACATCAAAGAAATGTAGTTTTCAAAGTGAAGAAACTCAAAAAATTTACATTAAAACAAAATGCTTAAGTGACTGCATATCTGAAGTTATTCAGTGGTACTCAATGAAATCTAATCAGGTGTTTATATAAACCACGTAAAACAGACATACAGTAATTATCTTTAAAAAGTTGAGAGTAATTAAAAATAAACAAGTCAAGGAGAGATGATATGTACCGACAAAACAACAGCAATCCATCCAAAGCTTTGGTGTGTTTTACTTTAAGAATACACGACTCCAGAAAATCTTCTGACTTTGGATTTGAATTTTGGGTACACAAAAACACATTTGGAAACAATGATCTATAAACCATCTTTGTACTTCTCCCATTATAAAATCATTCCAGATTTCTACTGTTTACCAAATGATTTTATTAAAAAAAAAAAAAAGATAACGTTCAGAGGAGGAGAGGCTCCTACTTGTCAGTTGGTAGAGTATGCAACTTTTTTTTAAAGACTTTATTTATTTATTTGAGAGAGAGAGAGAGCGCATATGAGTGTGAACACAAGGAAGGGCAGAGGGAGAGAAAGAAAGAATCTCAAGCAGACTCCACTCAGAGCATGGAGTCTGATGTGTGGCTCAATCTCATGACCCTGAGATCATGACCTGAGTCGAAATCAAGAGTTCGTTGCTTAACCAACTGAGCCATCCTGGTGCCCTGAGCATGCAACTTTTCGGATTTTGAGTTCAAGCCTCAGACTGGATGTCGAGATTACTTAAAAAAAAACAAAAAAACAAAAAAAAACCAAAAAAAAAACAAACTTAAAAAAACCCCCACAAAAAACCAGAAAGGAAAGGTCACACACTGTAAACCCTAAGGAACATATAAATTTGTCTTCATGTCAAATTGTCAAACAGTACCTTTGACTTTCCAGAAATGCCACTCAAAACCACTCAGACTTGGGTCTTACACTGGGCCAGGGTTAATAAAAAACGCTTAGCTCTGCTTATGAGAGGAGAGACTGAGTTCCTTTTGCTTGAGAATTTCAGTCATCTGTGGGAGCATCTAGAGAAATCTTGGGGAGGATCTCTGTTGGGGGGGGAGCTCCCACCACGGCTATTTTTGAATGTGCAATGGGCTCAGATCCCCTTGTGGAATGAGGAAATGTCAATAGGAGAGAAAACTGCCTCTCAGCCTCTTAGATATGATGCCTCAAAACTCCTAGTCCTCTTCCAGTCAGCTAGCAAAGAGGGGTACATTAAAAAGAATGGAAAAACAGGCAAGGGGAAAAATGAAGAGGACTTTTAGATGCAGGCACAAGGAAAACAAAAAACAAATAGAAAAATAGCCAGCAAAGCTAATCAAATGTTAGCAATTATTCAAAGGGCTGTTGATTGCCCTTCTTTTCTTCCTTCTTTATTCCCCAACCTCTTCTCATTTCAGCTCTGACTCTATAAAGCTTTAAAGCATTTAAGAAATGAGACTTTTTGAGCAGAATGTAATCATTTTCAAAAGATCCTGTAGGGACGCCTGGGTGGCTCAGCGGTTGAGCGTCTGCCTTCAGCCCAGGGCGTGATCCTGGAGACCCGGGATCGAGTCCCACATCGGGCTCCCTGCATGGAGCCTGCTTCTCCCTCTGCCTGTGTCTCTGCCTCTCTCTCTTTCTCTGTGTCTCTCATGAATAAATAAATAAAATATTAAAAAAACAAAACAAAAAAAAAAAAAAACAAAAGATCCTGTAGTTCAAACGTAACAGGGAAAAGTAATTGATGAAACTGATAAAAAAATAAGATCAGAATCAAGGCCCTACGTTTTTCAAATCCTAACATTCCACTGAACAATGATCATTGATATTGTATGACAGCTACTAAATAAAATGTAAAAAGCAAAATAAGTTACTTGGGTTATATAAAATAAGCTAATGGGAGAGTAATTATATTCAATATATCCAATATACCTAAGAATATATTAAGAGGACATGGTAGTAGTCAAGGGAACCAATGCAAAGCAGAAAGGTGCTCACTTTGAATCTCACTACCAGCTGTCATTTCTGCTGTGTTCGAAAGCAGTAATTTACAATGGAAGAGGAGGATATTGCTATAATTTGAGAAGTTTCAGAAATCACTCCTCCAGGTGAAAGCCACCGGGGTGAACAAACTTGTACTCAAAGAAGAATAAAGAACAGAAAACTTATGAATATCAAAGACATAATTCCTACATTTATAAAAAGATAAATATACTTTTTTTGTGCATTAAGGGATTATTAAGAAACTTTAAGGATGAGTCCTTGAGTTTTCTAATAAATCCATAAGAGAAGAACCAGAACTATAAAGAGCCATAGGATGATTTAGGAAACAAGGAAAATACAACATTATTGGCATTGCTAGTTTTTGGTGAAGCAACTATTTTAGAAATGCAATAGAAGTAGGGCTTTCAATAAGGTTTTCAATGTTTCACACACCTAAATCTTATAATTATTTTCAGAAATCAGTTTGTTGTGATATGCTGGTGAGGTTTTCACATACTGGAAATTTCACAAGTTGTGGCAACTCTATCCACTGTGTTAAAAAAAAAAAAAGTCTTCATTTTTGGTTTGTGATTTTACCGCCAGTGATAACACTGGACAACTGTTAGTGATCCACTGGCCAGACAGTAACAATACAGTCATTTTAGGAATTAAAAAAAAAAAAGTAGTAATGTTAATAATAGGAGGCACAGTTGCCTCTCTCTGTAGGGCAATGATAATACTACTCATAGCTTCTACTTGTTGCTATCACTTAAAGCTTAAGAGAGCATAGTTAGCAACATATCTGCCTCCAGAAGTTTCCTTCTCCAGTTATGATCCTTCTCTTCTACGGAGAGGCACCCAGTACTACTCTGGGACTTTCACCTTTTCTTCCTACTCAAAATTTAAGGAAGAGCTCTCAATTTCATCTGTACTTCTTGGTTGACTGATGTAATATTTTGATTAAACGACTTACTAGTTTGACTAATCCATACAGTTATCTAAAATAAAATTTGCAGACTATAAAAATGAATATATAGTTCACTATAGAACTTCTAAACAAAATGAAAGGGAAACACCAATAATATCACCTTTCAGAAATAACAAATTTATGATAATTTTCTTCATATCATCTCAACATATATTTTTATTAAAAATCCAAAATATATTTTCTTGATACACGCATATTCCCCACTCAATATGCCACCACCTCTCCAGCTGCAGGAGCTCTTTATATCCATAACTCGAGTAGGCCCTATTACAAGTGTGACCTATTCTTGGGTAGGGACACAGCCTCTGTTCAAAAGTTTCTTTTAACCAGAGGTAGGCTAGGGCCCAGAGGAAACAGTCAGCATTTTACTAAGATCAGGTTTTTTTTTATTTGTTTTCAAATCTTATTGAATAATTTATTTAAACTTCTTGCCCTTGTCCCACTCTCTCAAGCCTGAAGACATTTCTGTAATACTTTTATTATTAGACAATAACCAAGAGCAATGACCCCTTTCATCTGACCTAGACTCACTATAAACAATTACCTAACACAAATTAAGCTACGGGTTTGAGTAACTGGTATAAACAATCTAATGTTTGTACCAGCAGTAAGTGAGCCTGGGGGACCAATGATGTATCTGTGACTAGAGCACTGTGGTTCTCATAGTGTGACCCTCACACCAGCAATATCAGTATCACCTAGAAACTCCTTAGAAATGCAGATTACTGGGCCCCAGTCCAGTACCAACTAAATGAGGATCTCTGGGAGTGCAGTCCAGAAGTCTGCATTTTAATAAACCCTCCAGGTTAAGAACCACTAACCTAGAGATCTAACACCGTAAGATCTAGAAAAATTCTTAGGTTGTTTCACAAGATCCATAGGTGCAAGGGGTAAAGATGCCAAAATTGGGCTGGAGGAAGGCAGTTAACTGGTCAGAGAGAACTTGCTGTGTCATAACCACGTTGGGACTTAGTAAAGTAATTCAGGTTTCCTCCTAGAGGGATTAGGACCACAGCCACCTAGTGCCAGACCTAATTAATCAAATTCTGTGGTAAGGCCCGGAGCAGCATTCCCAGTGGTGCTTACATATACTGATCTTCAGCACCTACTGCCCCAGCCTGAACTACTGCCTAGAAAGGGTCACTGTAGATTCTAGGATGTGGCACCTTCCTGTCTAATCCAGTTACCCTCAAACTCCAAGATATGCTTTACGTTTTCTACCATAAAGGGCTTTTTTAAATTGCTATTACCTAATGTCCTGCAACTGAAACCTGGAGGTGAGAATCTGACAGAGAATCACTTTTTTTTTTTTTTAAAGTAGGCTCCACACTCGAAATGGGGTTTGACTCATGACCCTGAGATTAAGAATTGCATGCTCTGCCGACTGAGCCAGCCAGGCGCCCTGAGAACTATCTTTCTGATGTAGTTCTGAAGAGCAGGGCCTTAACCTTTATGGAGTTCAAGAACCCAAGAAACAAACAAACAAACAAACAAACAAAAAGAATACAAAAATGTGTATATGCACATATATATTCCTCAGGGGAAAGAGTTCACAGCTTTTACTAGGTTCTTAAAGGTATCTCTGATGCTCATAAAAGCTTAAAAACCAAACCAAATCCACAAAAAGCCCACTTGTCTGTGAAGTGAATGGTGTCTCTTTAAAAGTGAGATGAACAGTACATAAAATGCTGACATTGTGGAGCTGTGCGTTAGGCATACACCCAAGTGAAAACTAATGGCATGTACTAAATAACGCCAAAGAATGAGACAAATTTGAGGTGCAACACAGCCGCAGTGTTGATGAAAATGCTGTGGAATCTGGGGCTTTTATATGAGGGGTTTTACTCTTTTCAAGGCCAAATTGATGAAGATGATAGTTTGTTTCTTAGCATTATGCTCAGAAATTTATATACATTTTAATTATCAGAAACTTCCTATGAGAAAGGTAGTTTTTTAATTAAGTAGTGAGAGAATAATAAACACGTTTTTTAAAAAATATTTATTTGAGAGAGAGATTAAGAGAGCACACTCACGCACAAAGGGAGGGGCAGAGGGAGAGAATCTTAAGCAGACTCTCCACTGAGTGCCAAGCCAGATCTGGGGCTCAATTTCATGACCCCATGATCATGACCTGAGATGATACGAGGAGTTACATGCTTAACCAACTGAGGAACCCAGGTGCCTCAAATCATAAACAGTTTGTAACTCATCTCAATAGGTCAGTGACAACCAATAGAGGCAATAGCTTCATTCAGTAACTAAACTGCCCCAGCTAAAGCTCTACCAATCCCCACACACTCTTGCTTCTAGGGCCCTGCTGTTCCAACTTCTACAGTTCCCCAAACCCAAAATAATCAGCAGCCTGCTTTGTTCAGAAGGTCTTATGTTTTTTGCAAGTACAGGTCTCCACTGTCCAGCAACAATCTAGCTTTTTGTTTCAGATACTGAGTAGTGAGTCAATTCTTCCTTGACTAGAGGATGGTTACAGAGGGTTATACATCCAATAAGAGTCAAGAGGATTGGAATCCAGGCAGTCTGACTCCAGATCCTAATTTTTTTTTTTTTTAAGTCATTATACTCACCTCAAACAAATACCTTAATATTTGGATTATGATGGTTTATATGGAGACCCTGATTTCCCCTTCCTTTTCTTAACCTTTGAAATATTATTTAAAGATAGTATGTGGGGGGCGCCTGGGTGGCTCAGTCAGTTAAGTGTCTACCTTCGGCTCAGGTCATGATCCTGGGGTCCTGGGATGGAGTCCTGCCTTAGACTCCCTGCTCAGCGGGGAGCCTGCTTCTCCTTCTCTCTCTGCCCCTCCACCAGGCTCATACTCTATAGCTCTCTCTCTCAAAGAAATAAATAAAATATTTTTAAAAAGACAGTATATGGTAATTTATTATTATACCTAGTTTTATTCTTCTATGGACACTGTGAATGTGTTAAGTCCTTATAAAGTTAAACAGTATTATCTACCAACTTTTATAACCCCAAAGTATCCAGTTTTAAAAACTGAAACACATTTAAAACATAATAATCTCAGGGCAGCCCGGGTGGCTCAGTGGTTTAGTGCCGCCTTCAGCCCAGGGCCTGATTCTGGAGATCCGGGATTGAGTCCCATGTCAGGCTTCCTGCACCTGCTTCTCCTTCTGCCTGTGTCTCTGCCTCTCTCTCTCTCTCTCTCTCTCTCTCTCTCTGTGTGTGTCTCTCATGAATAAATAAATAACATCTTAAAAAACAACAACATAATAATCTCTTAAATGCCAAGCTGCAAAGAGTTTCTAAATATAAACAACATATTTTTGTATTAATAAGACAAAATATATCTTAGAAAACATATCTTCTATATTGTTTACAAAACATTTCAGAGATAATCCCATGGAACAGATTTTTCCTGCCATTAAACTACCTTTACTGATATAATTAACTTATCAGCTCTCACAGTTATTAATATAGAAAATAAATCATGTGCAGTATATTTTTCATAAGTAAAAAGTTAAGACTGATAATCTCTAAAAAAAACCCCTGAAACTAAAAATTATTTTTACCATGGGAACTGAAAGTCCAAGTTCTCTTGGTAATGACAATCCCCCCTATGATGCTCTCCCTTTGGCTTTCTTTCTGAGCTTTAATATAAAGCTAAAAATTCTTGGCCAGCATCTTGGCCATTTTAAGATCCATAAATATGGGCAAGCAGTCTATACACATGGCTCAATAATAATCTTTTTTTATTTTATTGCTTTTTAAAATGTCTTAGTAATTTGGAAAACAGAACATAAAGGGAAATGAACTCTACTGAGCCTGCAAAACTAGAAGGGCAGATTGTAGAAAGGAGGAGAACTATTAAATGCAAGCAGGCTGAGAGCAGTGTACAGAACTCATTGTAGAGAAATATAAAGTAATGAGTTAAGCAACATCAAATTCTACAGAAAATGAGTATACCCTTGGTACTCATATGCTACAAGACACTGAACAGAAGAATAAAGACAAGACTAAACTTTTAGCACAGTGCTTAAAAAACTAAATAGAATTCTAAGATATTTATTGCCTTGGTATAAGTCAAAGGATGTTATTTAAAAACAAAGTAACTAACTTTAATTTGAACAAAGGATAGTTCAAGTCACCTTGCTTTAAAAGAGTTTTCTACTACAGAACATTTAAGTAAAAGCAAGCAGAATGACATAAGATCTTTGAGTGGAGGCTTTGATATTCAAAAGGATTACACAAAAGAGCACTGGTGTCTTTTAATGCAGAGAAGATTATGAAGAAACTCATGAAAACAGACACAATTCTAAAGAGAACACAAAGGTTAAAAGAATGTAAGAGCCAGACCAATATTACATGTGGTAATATTCAGAAAAGAAGCATAAAAATAAATGAGAAAGATTACTACTAAAATATGAGGTTTTGCTTACATTTGCAACACTTTATCATTCTTTTCTCACAGAAAAAGCAAGAAATGGTTATCAATATGAGCCCAAATGAAGCAATCACTTTTCTTTATTTGAAAATAAAAAAACAGTCAGAAAGTAGATGTAGCTAGGTATATCCAAATGCCATCCATTTAGCTCTTGTTGGGATTTAGCAAATTTATTTTGCATTCTCTCATTTTTTATAGGCAGAACACCAAACTGTTGGCTGGTTCGTAAAACAGACTTTACAAATGGTGAAATGGAACACAATTGGTCTTCAGGTATATTATTGCTAGTTTTGAAGGAAAATGTCAGGGCTGAAGCTTCATTTTAATCACCAAGCACCTGGTTGAAACAGACATCAGATAGCCTCTAGCACAGGGAAAGCCCAGTAGGAAATTCAAAGACTAATGCAGTGCCCAAAAGACATCTTTAAACTTTCCAAAGCTACTTAATGCATGGAATTTTTTGGTGGCTGGTATCTTCCCAAGCTTTCTAAGCAAACTATAAGCAGGAGAACCACTGAGTCAAATTCTACTTAAAAACCATTCTTAGGGGTGACAGTGGCCTATCATCATAAACTCTAATCTCTTTCTCACACACAGTCTTGTGAGTGGATATGACCGACATGAACAATTCCACCAAATGCTGAAAGAATTAAGACTAAAAGAAAAAAATATTACAAATTTATAAGAAGTGAACCTCAGATGAGAAAAATGCAACCACTCTCTGATGTAAGTGCTCATTGCAGAAGTCAGAGAAGATACAACAGACACCACAGCAGGCACAACTTTCTGGTTCCATTAGCTTTGCTCTCTACCTAACCTCCTGATTTCATTCTCTTATGGCCCTAGTTTTGGAAAACTGATGCATTCTTTACACTCTGAAATATAATATGAATATTAAAGTTTATCTGGTAACTAATGGTGATCCCTTCCCAGAAATAACTGGCCTATATGCAAGACTGAGTTGGTTTATTCAAGAACATCTTTATGTTAATTTAATGATAGGAAAAAAAAAAATAGAAATGACCTGATATCCAACAATAAAAGAACGATTAAATGAATTGGAGGGGCATATTAGAGGCCGAAGGTCCAAAGTGACGACTGCTCAGTTTGAGCTGTTAATTCTGTGCTTGTGCCAGCACACTTAAATCTTTCTCTGCCAATTTCTCTAATAAAAGCTCTGAACATTGGGCAGGCCCAGTGGCTCAGCCGTTTAGCGCCGCCTTTAGTCCAAGGTGTGATCCTGGAGACTGGGGATCGAGTCCCACGTCGTGCTCCCTGCATGGAGCCTGCTTCTCCCCCCTCTGCCTGTGTCTCTACCTCTCTCTCTCTCCCTGTGTCTCTCATGAATAAATAAATAAAATCTTAAAAAAAAAAAAAAAAGCTCTGAACATTAAAATCTCTCCTAAAACCTTGCCTTGTTCTCTCTTTCCTCTTTAAGTAAAAGTCCCTTTGGACACTATAAGCAAAAACATGAAAAGCAAAAAAACAAACTCATTGAATAGTGTCTCTGGAATAAAAGTTCTTAAGTAACTTTTCCAGTGGTTGCTTAATTCAGAAAATGCATCCCCTACCAAAGTACTAAAAAAAAAGAAAAAAAAAAAAAGAAAAAGAAAAAGTCTTTGGAGATAGATCTGTGGCTTAGTTTCCTTTCTATTTATTTGAGGGTCATGATAATCTTTATTCTTAGACTTTATTCTTGTGCCAATTAGAGTTAGGTGAGTGTTCAAAGAAGAAAACTGATTTTCCTTCTGAAATATGGAATACAATGAAGATAAAACTCCTTAGTTAGCCTTTTATAATACATTTTTTTTTAATTTTTATTTATTTATGATAGTCACAGAGAGAGAGAGAGAGAGGCAGAGACACAGGCAGAGGGAGAAGCAGGCTTCATGCACCGGGAGCCTGACGTGGGATTCGATCCCGGGTCTCCAGGATCGCGCCCTGGGCCAAAGGCAGGCGCTAAACCACTGCGCCACCCAGGGATCCCAGCCTTTTATAATACATGGTAGAGTAACAAAACTTGCTTTAGTTTAATTCATGCAAAAACATAAAAAAATTCATTTTATTTTATTATATTTGGGGATAATGAAACAAAATCAGAATATCTGATTAACATATGGCATGTTAAACGTTTTTCTAATTAAATCCAGCAGTTGAATGAATCAATTCATTAACAGTAAGCCTAGTTTATTATCTCATTAATACAGATGGTTAATATCAGGAAAGAAAGAATAAAAGAATCTCAAAAAGTACAAAAAGAATTGCAAAGTAACATGGGCATCAGAGGGAATACTATTTGAAGCAAAGGAATACTATGAAAACAAAAAATAAATAAAGCAATTTAGGAATAATTAGTAGATAAAAATATACGTTATATCAATAGTCATCAAGATCAGATGTTTGTAGTCAGGGACTTATGTAATCCCTTTGAAAAATAACTGCCCAATATAATCTTCAGAAACCTGGTAAACTCCTTATACAAAACATTGTATTGTTTTCTGAGATGTTACCAGATAAATTAAAGCTTATTATAATCCATCACCCCATAGAACGAATGTAAAATTTAAAAAAATTTCCCAATTCTAATCACATTTCCCTAGTACTTTGAATTTTGGATGAGTGTTGAAATTCAAAGAAAGATTTTTTTTTTTATAAGGTCTGACAATTTGGTCCAAGAATTATAATAATTATCATAAACAAGCACAAAAACACTCTATCCTATCCCCTAGCTTAAGACTTCATTAATGGAGTTCCCTCGAAATATTCTTAAATGGCTAACACATCCTTCCTCAAGGGTAGAGATATATTCTTCCTCTTTCCCAATCCCTGGTATATGGTAACTCATTTAAAGGATTTGTTATTTCTGCATGTAAGACGTTAAAGAGATAATTTTGAGTTACAGCAATAGTTGAAGTTACTAGAGCGGAGAGAACAGAACAAAAAATTTCAAATCAGGTTTCAGAAAGAAAATCCATAATTTGTTTGTCATGCCTATCACATGTAAAAATCTACCTTCATTCCAAAATATTTATTGAAAATCTACAGTATACTAGGCACCAAACTAGAAGAAAAGACTAAAGAGATGAAGACATGGATCCTGCTCCCAAAGCACAGGTAGAAACACAAGCAATAATGGCCTTTGTTATAAATAATGATATGTGCAAGGTATAAGGTAAATCCAGGATATGGAGAGCATTTATATCTGCCAATCAAAGTCCAGAAGTTACCTGAATTAAGACAGTAAGGGCAAATATGAGTACTATATGGGAGAAACAAACCTAGTAGGAAACAGCAGGGAGACCACGAACACTTCAAGGAGAAACATGGCATAAGGGCAGAGACAGCATAATCATGGAACTATGAATATTACTAATATTCAGAGGTCTGACCGCAATAAGGAAGCAGTAACAATGGTTCTGGTGGAATACAGGAGGGTCTGAATTAGGGCAGTGATGATCAACAGAGCAAAAGCCAGGTGCTTATCAGGTGAGTGATAAGAATCACTCTGCAGCTATTGTTTCCTTGGACTGAGAGACTTCTGGATTCCTGACCAGATGAATTTTACTTATCTTGATTTTTGAATGCTGTTTGGCTGTTTTTGTTTTTTTACTTTGTCTGATGGCCTGGCTTTCCAATTGGACCTATCAACACATGCAATGCCTTAGGTTCTGGTATACAGATAGTTCCCTTTTTGCAGTAACCAGAAACTTTAAAGACCTTAACTTTCACTCTGCTGCTCCAGCTCAAATTTCTGCCTGGATCTCTGAATTTCAGGGGCCTACCTATCTCTTACAACTTCACGTGACAAAGTAAACTTGTCCTTTTTGCAATTCTCTATTACATCTACTTCCTATTTTTCATTATGGCCTCTAAGATTCTTGCTTTTACTGCCTGCATTGGATGCATTATGTAAAGGATGGATTACTACAAGCAGAAAAAGCACTCTTTAAAATACTCCTTTCAAAAAGGGGGATACAGGTCATCATCCACACATCAAAACATAAGAAACAATAACAACCAAAAAAAAAAAAAAAAAAAAACCCCAGGGAAAAAAAATACCCCATATGCTTTTATAGTCTGAGTCATTACCTGTTTTCATAATTAAATGGCAACTACTTAGCTTTTTTCATGCTAGTTAGTAACGGATAAACAAGGAATAGGAAATATTTCTTTTCATTGGCTGACATCACTCTCCACTGCTGTATTTTATCTTAACACAAATTGGAATTCAGCTAATATTTCTAATTATGTTGGCAAAATCCATCACAAACTGGGTGTGATGTTGCCTACTACAGTACTACCCTGTACACCAGTGGTTCTCAAACTTTAGTGTACATCTGAATCACCTGGAGGACTTGTCAAAACAGAACGCTGAGCTCCATCCCAAGCTGCTGATTCTGTAGGTCTGGGGTGTGGTGTGTGAATTTGTAGTTCTAACAAGTTCCCAGGTGATGCTGATGCAGCTGGGCAACCACATTTTGAGAACCACTGTCATACACCAATAAGGGGGTGTGAATGCAAGGAAAAGGTGGTATTCCAATTATGGTTTAGCACCCTTCAAAAAAAAGCTTCTCTAAATTAGATTGCAATTCTAGTCAGACAGTTAGGAGGTTAAGTCTTGATCATGGGAAAGATTCCAAAGTATCAATTCCTTTCAAGGAAAGAAAATAATAAATGCAACTGTGTTTCATGGCTATTTTAACAGAGATGCTCTGTGGGAGAGCTTAGATGTTGCAGTTTCATTAGCATGATCCAGTGTTGCTATGGGGACCAACTGGAGAGGAATCATCAGTACACAGGAAAATGAAAAGCAAGGAATTAATGAATTAAAACAATAAAAACAAGAACATTTCTGAGAAAATAAAACTAAGTCATATTGCCTATTTCTGGCATCTACATAAATTAAGGTATAAATTCTTTAACAATGAGATAAAGCCACATATAGATCGTTCCATCTTTGGTAGGTGAATACTTCCTCTGCAATTCAGGGAGAGAAGCAAAACCAAAATCTATTATTATTATTATTATTATTATTATTATTATTATTTAAAACAATCTTTTAAAAAGGAGGAGAAGGAAATGGTATTAGGGGCTTTTATCAAGTACAGTTAGGCATGATGGCCCTGAGGCTAGTGGCTATGCAAAAAGGAGCATTTTGCTCACTTGGATCCAGTTCTACACAATATGGAGATGGAAGGCTCAGGCAGGTATGATACACAGTCCCGGGGACTGAGAAAGGGAGAAGGTAGGTGGATGGCCGGCTATCAATCTCAAAAAAAAAAAAAAAAAAAAAAAAAGAAACTAGCAAGAGCCAGAGAGAAAGGAAGAATCTGAAATAAACATCAATTCTCCATCTAAACCATCTTGCACCTGCTACCAGTCTCCATTCTTCAAGTCTTTTATCACATCAGTTCCTAAAATTAAAACCCTGGTGTCTCCCTATTTTCTTTCTCAACATATCTCAACTTTTCTGCCTGTTTTTCTAGGTTATACTTAATGTCTATCACTTTTTTAAATGAGGTGTTTTTTAAAAAAAAAGACTTGAGAGAGCACATGTGCATGCATCCATGAGTAGGGGGAAAGGCAGAGGGAGAGAATCTTCAAGCAGACTCCCTGCCCAATGTGGAGCCAGTTATGGGGCTCAATCCTGGGACCCAAGAGATCACTACCGGAGCAGAAACCAAGAGGTGGACACAAAACCCAATGAGCCACCTGGATGCCCTATCCATCCACTTATCCAACTTACTTTCCTTTTTTTGCATACCTCATGTCCTTTGTTTGCATCAACTTGGAAGGAATCCCTACTCGGAGTTTTTCTGTCCCTGGCAGACCCCATGTTTATGTCCTAATTTAAGTATTTTTAAGTAATCTGAGATGCCACAAATCTCAAAGAACTCCACTAGGGATGATAGGACAGCCAGAGCAGATGGCTCCTTGCCCCTCCGCCCCTTAGTCAAAGAGGCTTGACTTTTATATGTTTTATATGTTGGGATTTTGCATAAGATAATCTAGAAAATAGTTTTATCGCTTAAAAACAATAGTGAGAAATACTTCTAATATACTAAATCTTTTTGCCACTTAACAAATACTGTTACTGATACTTTTGTTTTACATGTTTTGTCTCAAATTATACCAGGTGCTCCTTAAAAGTAGCTTACCTGTCTTTTCCCCATTGTGCTCAGCTTAGAGCCAAGGAAAGCAGTGCATTCTGTTGATTGATTCATTTTAAAATCCATTTGGCAAATGATCTGGTAAAAATCACACTGATGTGACAATTTCTGAGGTGACTGACACAATGTGCTGCCTGTGAATAATATCTCACATTAAAAAAAAAAACCCAAACATAGCTCTTGATAGAAGGTAGTGTATAGTGCAAAATAATGGATTGATAAAGATAAGATTTTTAAAAATCAGCAGCAAACTTACAGTACAGATTTTTGAGGAATAGAGGCCTTTCCAACGACACTCAAATCAGGCCATCGAAATTTGCAGTTAATTTGTGAGAATGGACCCAGTTTTGTGACGTCATTGCTAATTTCTCAATCCCACTCATGCCTTTTGGGTTTACATAACTTTTTCTATACTGACGCACAAATATAGGATTTGGTTCATTTTACTAAACTACATGCACTGCAAAGACCTATTATTTATTTTTTTCTTATCTCATTATTAAGAAATATACAGCTAATGAAACATTCATTGATATGGTTATTTCCTTGGAATTACAACTGCATTTGAGATGTAAGAGGCTAGTTTATTGTAATTGCAATTGAAGAGAAGACAAAAGACAAGGCCACAAGTGGAATACTAAACTGAGAATAAAGTGCCTTTGTCACCATAAGACCCTGCTGTTCTTTAAGCATTTCCTTAAAAGGGTGAGTGACAAGAGTAGAGTAGCATGGTAATATTGTTCATGTGTCCAGTACAGAAATAGAAGCCCCAAACTCTTTTCTTGCAAAAAGATACATTATATGTATATACCCTTAGTGTTTCTAGGAGAAAAACAACTCTGCCTGACTTCTGAAGTCTGTAAGGATAGAAGAGCAAACCCAGAATCTTCCTTGCCTCTGTCTGCTTCTCCTTCCATTTCTCTTTCTTCTGCTTTCAACCTGTGTGAGAACCCTAATAAGAGAGAAGGTAGTCGGAGCTTCAGCTAGCATTCTCTCTAACCTTTATGTAGCTACACTGCCCTTCATAGCCTGTGGATCCCAAAACAATGTACAGGTCTACTGCTATCAGTGTCTTAGAGTAGGGGTGAAGGGGCAACTGAAAAGAAATAAAGACTCGAATCAGGAACCAAAATGACTGGGGAAAGAGTGGTCACTAATACATCAGAAAGTGAGAAAGAGGAATAATTTTTTGAAGGGAAGGCTAAAAATGAAGAGTGTGGAAAAAAAATAGTTTTGGGCATTGTAAATAAAAGCATTTATTCAAAAGACATATATAATTTGAGCTCTTCTGTGACGGTAACTAGGCATTCAAAGTAGAAATACAGTAACAGGATTTATGCTACTTTTCCTAGGTAACAGTAGACAGAGTACATTATATTTCATTTGTGAAAAGTGTTTATAATTGCATTTTGAAATTCTTTTCTAATCACAAAATAATTAATTGCATATAATGAGGGAGGCTTTAAAATACTAAATTATAAACATACATTTAATGTATGTATCAAGATTACAAATAGAAAATGTTGATTAACACTTTAGAAAACATATCAACTAATCACATGACCATAAATTCTAATCTAGATACTTTACTTTTTAATTTTTAAAATATTTTATTTTTTAAAGTAATCTCTACGCCCAACATGGGGCTCAAACTTATGACCCCGACCAAGATCAAAAGCTGCATGCGTGCTCTACCAACTGAGTCAGCCAGGTGCCCCTAATCTAGATACTTTATAAAACGGGGCCACCAAGTGACATCATAAATAGATTGTTGGGTATCTTTATTAGAAAGAGGTAATTAAAACAAACCCACATACATATATGTATATTGTATACCATACAATTATGTATACATAATACATATATGGTATTAAACACCAAAACATCTGTTTAGGGAATATGCTTCTTTTCTTTTTCTACTCTATCTCTGTAAATATACATTCATTTCTAGAGTTTTTCTGTTTTAATTCTAAAGAAGTTGAAGTCACTGGTACCCAGAAGATCAATGGGCCCAACATGCTGAAAAGAGGTATAGTATGATCTAAAATTACAACATAAAGAACCTACTTCGAATCTCAATAGGTTGCATAAACTGAGAACCTAGAAGGAACAATGCTTGCTACAAAAAGTATAGGTGAAATAGTAAGAAATATAAAAATCTATACATTTATTTATTTATTTATTTATTTATTTATTTTTTAAAATCTATACATTTAAATCAGGTTTAATACCTCACTGTCATAGGAAATATATCTTATTTGCAGAGAGACACTTTGACATGTGTTTCTAAAATTGCCTTTTGGGTTCTAATTAAAAATACTAGATTGTGCTTAATTTCTAATATGAAATATGGATGACTGTTAGTGAAAGATTATGTAGAATTTCTAGGGTTAACAAAATTTAGGGTATTTATCATAGTTAGCTTTTCATTCTAAAACTTACTGCCAATTGTATACCATGTAGGTTTCATTAGTACTGACTCATCAGGAAACTCTTTTTCTCACCTATACTTTATGTACATCTTCAACTACATAAGGAAGAGATTACTGAGCCCAAATTTTTAAAGGCTATCAAGAACGGAGATAGTGACTCAATCACTGAACACTAGAAAAAAACTAAAGCCCCACCCCCCAAAACAGGTCTAGTATAACCAAAGAGCAGTATCTAAAAATAGCCCATTAAGAAAAGATTTCAAGAGATTGTTTATATGCTAAAACAAAGAGTTACTACTGATGTGTCTTTCTTTTGATGTACACTGAACCTGGAAAAATAAGCAGATAAGTTAAAAAGATTTTTAACAGAAAAGCAAGGTTGAATATCTCACACTTAATTGATTTCAAAACTTCCTTAAAAAACTATGGTAATTAAGACAGGGTGGGGGATCCCTGGGTGGCGCAGCGGTTTAGCGCCCGCCTTTGGCCCAGGGCGTGATCCTGGAGACCCGGGATCGAATCCCACGTCAGGCTCCCGGTGCATGGAGCCTGCTTCTCCCTCTGCCTATGTCTCTGCCTCTCTCTCTCTCTGTGTGACTATCATAAATTAAAAAAAAAAAAAAAAAAAAGACAGGGTGGTACAGAAAAAAATCTATATAGATCACTGGAATATAATTCAGAGTATAGAAATAAACCCTCACACTTACGGTCAATAGACTTCTCACAAGGATGCCCAGACAATTCAGTTGGAGAAATGACGGTCTTTTCATCAAATGATGCTACAACAACTGAAGGTCAGAGCTGGACCACTTCCTTATATCATATACAAAAATTAACCAAAAATGCTATTCATTTGGGGCACCTGGGTGGCTCAGTCAGTTAAACATCTGCCTTTGGCTCAGGTCATGATCCCAGGGTTTTAGGATTGCGCCCCCACATTGCGCTCTGGGCTCAGTGGGGAGTCTGCCTCTCCCTCTCCTCCCCCTGCTTGTGCTGTTTCTCTGTCATTCTTTCCTCTCAAATAAATAGATAAAATCCTCAAAAAAATGCTATTATTTCAAAGCAGAGATATTTAAAATGACAGCACGAAAGGATTTTGGGTGTGGTATAATGATAATGCACTAAGGGTAAGTGGATACAATAAGGGATCCAATAACAGTGCTGCTTACTAAAAACTAATAGTGTAACTTCTGACTTTTACTTTGTAATTTGCTCATCTCCTAAATGTAGCCAAGGAGATAAAATGAAGTCAAGCATTAACAATGCTCTAGAAAATATGACTTGCTAAAAAATATGGTGAAGACTGTGGAGGGGAGCTGGTATAGCTATTGGCTCTTCAAAGACAGTAAGCCTCCACTAGCTAAGAGGCAGGAAGGAAAAAAAGAAGACGGAAGCAGAGGTGCCTTGGTTTCAGCCCTGGACATACAGCAGACAGATGTCTAATCCCATCCAAATGGCAAGTGTCAAGTCAGGAGTAACTCTGATATCTCTTACTAAGCATCTGAATATAAAATATAAGAGCAAAGCAAAAATCAGTAACACAAGAAACAAGAGGTGTTGGCAAGGAGAAAAAGGAAGCCTCATGCACTGTGGTGGGAATGCAAACTGGTGCAGCCACTTTGGAAAAGGGTATGGAGGTTCCTCAAAAGTTAAAAATAGAGCTATCCTATGAGCCAGCAATCACATTACTGGGTATTTGCCCAAAGAATCCAAAAACACTAGTTCAAAGGGACACATGCACCCTTAAGTTTACTGCAGCATTATTCACAATATCCAAATTATGGAAGCAGCCCAAGTGTCCAATGATTGATGAATGGATAAAGAAGATGTACACACACACACTGCAGTATTATTCAGCCATAAAAAAAAAAATAATGAAACCTTGCCATTTGCCAATCGTATGGACTGAGTATAATGCTAAGTAAAGTAAATCAGAGAAAGACAAATTCTATATGATTTCATTCATATCTAACAAATGAACAAAGGGAAAAAGAGCGAGAGAAACCAGTAGATTCTTACAGAAAACAAACTGATGGTTAACAGAAGGGAGGTGGGTAGGGAGATGGGTGAAATAGGTAAAGGGGATTAAAGAGTGCACTTGTCCTCATGAGGGATGTATGGAAGTGTTTAGTCACTAGTACACCTGAACCTAATATCGCATTGTATGTTAACTGGAATTAAAAACTTAAAAAAAAAACTTAAAAATAAAAACGTGTGTGTGTGTGTGTGTGTGTAAGAGCAAAGTGTATCACAGCTACAATCCCCAAATGGGACCTGTCATCAGAAATTGATAATGTAAATGCTGGGTTACCTTTTTAGTACTGGCAAAGAGTCAGCAAGAACATTCCACAGAAAAGGTGAAGATGATACCTAAACTTAAGTCTTAAGGAATGACTAGGAGTTATAAGGTAGACAGGCAGGAAAAAGATATTTTTGGCAGAGAGAATATATGAGTTACGGTTAGAATGGTCCAAAGATGATAAATCTTCTCAAAATATGCAGAGATAATGGAAGTGGATTTTTCAAGTACCTTTAGGCTTTTAGAATGATGAGTCATTACTCTGAAGATTACAAGGTATACCAGTGACGACACATAAGACTTCAGTGCGGTAAAGTTAATGAGATAAAAACTGCATCACTAATTTCTTGATATGGACACTGCACATAACATTTGATACACAACTGCTATTCAGAGTCAGGACTCTGGAGATCTTGAGGGAATATCATCCCAGAGAACAGCTCTGACTCTTGCTCATCCCTTATAATACCTAGATTGTCATCAAACACTAGGGGTGCTATTGTTTGTGGACACATACATGACTGCACTCCCAGTAACCTCAGAAGTGGCCTCAATACTCAGTACTTTATTTGTAATCTGGCTTTTAAATTAATTCCAAGTAGGAAAATCAACTCAAAATAGGAAGAGGCATATTCAAAGCATTATCCTACATGAATTAAGTGCTAATCCACAAACTATTTCAGATTACTTTCTTCTAATCTCCAAATGGATACACCTTATTTGATTTCACAAGGTTTCTTCTTTTGTCTAGTTGATACCTTGTTCCTTGTGGTTGCAATTCATGTTGTCTGTCTTCCCCCTGAGACTTTAATCCCAATTATCTTGACTCCCAATAGTATCTTAATACCCTTGATCTCTTTATTCACTTTAAAAATTATCTGTTCAGTCTTTAATATATGTCCCTTATGGGATAAAGGCTTTGAAATCATTGTAGCTAAGGCTGGGGGTGGGGGGCGGGGGGGGGGGGAGCTCCTTTTGAAACGGAGGTGGCAGTCCCTGGATACTGCTGTTGTTTTCACCAAGGGAGCTAAGAGGAGAAAACAGAATACTTTAAATTGATAGTAATTTTCTTTCCTAATGAAGTGGAAACTACCATCATAAAAGAAGATTGCCTCCCCCAAAATACCTATGTCAAGCAAATATACTTGATATTAGGGAGGAATACATAAAATAAGCTATACATTGATCACATGAAAGATTCTTTGAATGAGGGAAGTTCTATGGTTGTCTTGATCCCAATACATGATCTAAAATAGTACTGTGATGGCATGTTTGCTTACTTTCAAATATAAATTGAGATGTCATTCATGTTAAAGAAAAAGCAGTAAAAACATTCATAGGCAAGGAAGTAATGTTATAATAATAAATTATGAAAATAGAAAAAAGATAGGAGAACGGGGAGATGAAAGGAACCAAAAACAATTTGGAAAACTGTGATCCTTCATTAGAACCAGATGGCAGGGGGATCCCTGGGTGGTTCAGCGGTTTAGTGCCTGCCTTTGGCCCAGGGCGCAATCCTGGAGTCCCAGGATCGAGTCCCACGTCGGGCTCCAGGCATGGAGCCTGCTTCTCCCTCCTCCTGTGTCTCTGCCTCTCTCTCTCTATCATAAATAAATAAATAAATCTTAAAAAAAAAAAAAAAAGAACCAGATGGCAGTCATCAGAGACTTCAGAGGTAACTGAGCTCCTCACAAAAAAATGCAGTTTATCATTAAAAAGTACCCTACTGGAAAATTCAAGAACTCTGAATACTGGGTAAGGATGACCTTAGACTTATATTAGTTGTGTTAAACCAGAATGAAAGATTTGGTAGTAGATATCATCTAAGTTTTCATTAAGAGGAAAAAATATGGCAACAAACCAGCATTTCACCTTTCTGGTTAATCAGACTTTGCTCCAATGAACACATCATTTAAAAATGTTTACAAATCAAAATTTTTATTGCACTCACATACATGCACACAAAAATATTTAAATATACACAATCACCATCCCTCACAAACGAAGTAAGGTCTTGTTTGAAAATTCTTGGAAGACTTGTACAAAATCTGGAGCTAAATTACAAGTATCTGGTAAAGTCTGCCATGGATCAAAACAAAAATATAGAAATGTAGGGGTACATAGCCACTGTTAATTGTGGAAAAGATACCAACTTTTCTTAGGAAAAAAAGATTTCTTAGAAATAATTAGGAAGAAATATAACTTAAAAATTACTTTCATCTAAAAAATAAAATTTGAAAGTGTATTTCCACATGACAAAGTCAAGTGAGCTCTCAATGGATAGGCTTACTCCTCCATCTGGCCTCTTAAATTATTCTCCTAATACTTATCTCACAACTGAGGAGTGGCTACACCTGTAAGGGAGAAAAAGAAAACGCTCAGCTATCTCTGTGGTAAAGTAGCAGATTAAATTAGTGGTGACAGGCAATGAGGAGTCTTGAATGGGATATATTTTCATTTCGGGCTTTTCCTATAGGCATAGAGAAATCATAGCTGGCTTTTGAGCTGGAAGGTGGTATGATGGTTTGCACATTTTAGAAAGACTTATTTACCTTGACATCCAGTTTGAACTGCCTAAGGAACATACTCTATTAACAAGAGCCTCTGAACTACTTGTCCTGTCTCTGTACATGCATCTTCATATCAGGACTGCCATGAGGTTGTTCCTATTCAGGAAATCTGATTCATTTTATTCACTCACCCAAAACACTCTCCATCATGTAGGAGATAATCTAAATTCTTTTGCTATGCCCACAAACTTATTTTTATTTATTTTAAAGATTTTATTTATTCATTCATGAGAGACACAGAGAGAGAGGCAGAGACACAGATAGAGGAAGAAGCAGGCTCCATCAGGGAGCCTGATGTGGGACTCGATCCCAGGTCTCCAGGATCATGCCCTGGGCTGAAGGTGGCGCTAAACCACTGAGCCACCTGGGCTGCCCCAAAATCCTTTTTTTTTTTTTTTTTCAAACTCCTTTTTAGTACAGCTCTTGCTTCTTTTCAGTCTTATCTCCCAGCTTTGTCTCTACTACATCATTTTTAGACTATGATAACATGTACTTCAAGCCTTTCCTCATGCAGCTTCCTCTATCAAGGAGGCCTACCTCACCTGGCAAAGACCTTGACTATGTATCACCTCTTGGAGAAGCCTACCCAAACCTCCCTGATGGGTTAGAAGCACATATGACAGAGTTATCTCATTGCTTCAGTGTGATTCTTTTACTGCACTTCTGCATTATTATCTTCTGCTACTTAAGTGTCTCCTTTAGGGTAGGAACTTTGTCTTGTTCTTTTTTTATGTTTTCAGGGCCTAGCACATAAGTAGTGCTCAATAAATGCTCGATAAAACTCAGAGCCTAAGAAAATCAAATGTGTTCTTTTTGATTTGTAAGGCAAATTGTGAGCTCTCTTATTTTTATTTATTTATTTTTTAAAGATTGTATTTATTTATTCATGAGAGACACAGAGAGAGAGGCAGAGACACAGGCAGAGGAAGAAGCAGGCTCCATGCAGTGAGCCCGACATGGGACTCGATCCCAGGACTCCAGGATCACACCCTGGGCTGAAGGCAGGCACTAAACCGCTGAGCCACCCGGGCTGCCCCTCTTATTTTTAATTAGGGAGATTCTACTACTGCTTTTGGAGACCATTTGGCCTGAAGGAGAACAAAGATCCAAATCGTGAAATATCTACATCCTTGTAAGTAAGGGCCTGAGCACTGAAGAGCTTCTTGGTTCTTCTAAGACGGTTATCAGATATAGTCTTTTATTCCATTTTATCTCTCACTACTTCTTTCTTTACTCTGAAGCTTTAAGCAGTCTCTGAAATGCCACTGGCTGCATGACACCTGGCTCTTCCCCTCCCCCTGAGCCTCAGGTACTCTATCCATCCACATGCCTGCAGGAATCTTTCCTAGCCCCCTGGTTTCTCTTTTTCCACGAAGGCAACTATGATCATCCCTTTCAAGCAGTTTTCTTCTCTATCCATTCCTGTATCCACTTATGGGAGCTTAACCTAGTTACCCGTATGTGTGTCTCTTCTCCATTCAGAGTACAAGCAAGACAGAAACTATGTCATGGACTTTTAAAATATATTCCAATGTGACTTACCCTAATGTCATGCCCAGCTCAAATATTCTACATTTATTTATTTATTTAGTCTACAAGTATTTATATTAACTGATAAATGATTGACAGTTTAAAGGGGGAAGAGCCCAGTCATACTCAAGATAGAAAGGATAGTCAGGGTAGAAAGGCACTAATCAGTAAATTAAAAAATGGTCATTTCAAGCATGATATTAATGTACTTCTGATTTATTTATATAACCCTTTACATTTTATAAAGTCATCTCCTAAAAACCTCATTATTAAACTGCCAGGTAAGAAAGATTATTATTTCTATCATTATTATGTGAAATAGAAGTTTAGGGAGTATAATTTATTTAAAGTCATACAATTAAAATATGAACTGGATTATTGTCTATAAGTTTAGTGTTCTTTTCACTATACCATGCTCTTGATCTCAGGCAAAGACCAAATTTCAGAGGCTATAAGTACAAAGGACAAGAGCTGACGGTCCTAAAACAATAAAAGATGAGGAAAGTAAAAAATAACAGTGATGGAAAAGCCCCAGCATAAAAAGACTAAAGATTTTTAATAAGCTCTTTCCGAATCCTTGCCAGTGACTTTCTATAAAGAGTTTAATATTCATGAGAATAAGGTCAATGTAAAGTCCCAATGTCCATAAAGTCAAATAGCATGTACCACGTGCTACAGAGTGCTTGAGAGAGAGAGAGAGAGAGAGAGAGAGAGAGAGAGAAAGGACCCTTCCCTTTCTCAACTTACATAAAAACAAGCACTCGCCTGTGCACGTACTCCTTGACTAGGTCAGAAAGAAGGCAAGGCAATCTGGAAAAAAGGGAATATCTTTAATATGTATAGTGGATTGAATGGTGACTTGAGAGAGTGATTCACCTGGAACCTCAGATGTGATCTTATGTGGAATAAGGGTCCCCGCAGATATAATTAATGTAAATAGCTTGAGATGATCCTGGATTAGGGTGGGCTCTAAATGCAATGACTGACAAAGAGACATAGAGAAGAGGGCTGTCTCTTTGAGACAGAAGAAGAAATTGGTGTTACGATGCCATAAACCAAGGAATGCCTGATGCTACCAGATTCTCCTTTAGAGGCTTCAAAGGGAATGTGATCCTGCTGACATCCTGATTTCAGCCTTCTGGCCTTCAGAACTGAGACAGGATAACTTTCTCTTGTTCTAAGTCACTGGTCTGTGGTAATTTGTTACAGGCAGCCTTTGGAAGCTCATATAGTTTATAACAGTTGAATTGAGTAAAAATTTCTCTCTTTACAAGCAGGTAACAAATGGGATTCTCCTACATAACTGTATGATTAAAGCTACAAAGAAGTATGTAGCTTATTCAGTTTATGGTTCAAGAGTGGCTTCATGTAAGAAGTGACATTTAAGCTAAGATTCTAAATATGACAAAGAAAAAGGGAGAAGGTTTACATTTTTTATGAGGGTTATAATATTTATAACTTATGCAGGTTATAACTTTAAAAATGTTGCTCATAAGTACATGAAAACATGTTTGAATTTTTACAAGTATGTTTGACTTTCACAGTAGGGTCCAAAGATCAACTAATATTAATAATATGACAATCACTTTTGGTAACTATCCATATATAAGATGAATTCAGAATCTGAGTAATGTATTATCACAAGGGATACCAACAAACATGAAACTTTAGAAAAAGGTGACAATATAAAGAGAACAATCCAGTTCTTTCACTTATACACTGCTTGCCTAAATTGGTTTACTCTGAAATCACGTTTTAAGTGAGAATCCTGAAGAAATGGAGATTTGCCAGTTGGCTCTGAATACGGCTAACTAGAAGTGAATAACAATGGTCCAATGAATCATTTCTAAGCTGTTTTAAAAAACCTTTCACTAAAAAATTCCTCTACATCATACTAGTTGTGGATTTTACATCAAAGAACTGCCTGGATTCATCATTTCATTAATAAACAGTAATTCAGAAACTCTGACATTTCTGACAATGATGCCATGTACAGGCAATTAAAAAAAAATTGCAACCAACCTACATTCTTCAAGTCAATGAAAGTTGATAGAGGAACATGAATTAAATTTTTATAACCTTAAATAATGCATTAAATGGCTATGGTTACCTGACTTAATAAGAAGCACGGGCTTGAGTGCCCTGGAACAGTAGGTCAGAAATTGGTTACTTAGGAGCACTTTAATTCAAATGTACTAAGAAAGGGATACTAAAATAAAGAAACAAAAGACACTGATTTGAAGAGCTCTCATATTGTGCTCCAGGGCTAGGTTTTGTTTATACAAGTATTTATTTCATTACTACCATGAAAGAACACTGGTGTTCTGGATATAACAGGGGGGAAATGCTCTTTACAGGGTGTTAGATCTCCCTGAGGCAGAACAAATAGTTATGCTTTTTGTTTCTACCCTGTGCCTACTACTCTATGCTTATTTTCCCCCAACTAAGTGCTTGAAGTAAAAGTCAAACTCTTTGGGATGTCTAAGCTTCTAATAAATACCGGCCTAAGAGGAAGATGACCTTGACTAGCATTTCCCAAATCAAATTCATAGAACACTAGCATCCCATGAAATGTTAATGTGCGCTGGTTGAGAAAAAGATACTATGGTCAAGCATTTGGGAAACTGCAGTATAATATTTATCTCTTGGTTACAAAAATGAGCATAGTAAAGTCCTAAAGAAACTAAAAGTTTAACACAGTCATTGCAAATTATTTGATCATGAAATCCTTTGTGTAAGAAGGTATTATAATACTTTTGTCTCATGATTCTATTCTATACTGTCCCTAAAAACAAAAACAGCATACTAAATTTACATTAGCCCTACCTACTTCGATCACATAGATGAATGAAAACAATGAGAATGCAATTTCTATGAATATCTTTCAAAAGCATGACAGCAAGAAATGAATTTTTTCTCAGTCCATTACTTAAAAGTTTAATTCATTTAGGCTCTAAGAATGTGTAAATTCATATGGTTGGATGTACTTGGAGTTTCATATAATAAATGGAAAACAGGATTATACTCTATAGAAACAACAATAACTACTGATACCTTAAAATATCACATTAACAGGGGGGATATTATTAACATCATAATCTATTCTGTCAATAAACTCCTAAGATGTTTCACAAGGAAAAAGATCAAGAATAGGAATCTTTCTCTGAGGCATCAAATTCCATGGAGTCCAGGGGTCATGTGAAAGAAAGGGTGTTATTACCTTATACTTGAGAATTATATTACAACTGGCTGATTATTCAGGATTAATGAGCTCAGGGTCAGGAGTTCAGTGGCCATATGGGCAACTGTAATGAATTGCCTGGAGCTAGGCCTCTGCCAATACTGCCAATCAGCATGGCAGGGGTCCCCAGACCTACCAGCAATTTGGCTCTGCTCCAGCAGGGGACCACCTCAAACCAATGGCTCTACGTCAACCCAGGCTTTTCCTCATCTCCATCTGGATCCAGGATGCTAGTCACTGGGCATGTGACTAATGTCTTAGAACCAAGCCTCAGCTTGTACACCTTTTCTAGTAACTGAGTCCTCAACCCATTGCCCTGATTCCATAAGCTGTCCGTTCAATGTCTCACCAAGAATCCATGTTGCTCTTGTTTCTTTTAGGTCTTTTAATGGTTTAAGACCTATTCCTATAATCCAGTTTATTTGTGATTGTGTTCTTGCTACTGACAGAAATTCTCTTCTTGACCAAACTTTGGTTTCCTGAAGGGTCCTCTGAATCCTTTTGATTAGGCCTCGCCAGCCCAGTTTTTGCAAGAATCCTGGTAAGTCAATTCAGAGAGACTCTCCCCTTCTCTGTTTTTGATGAGGTTCCTCATCCTCTACTGCCCTCCAGGTGGTATCTTGTCACCTGATATCTCACCCTGGCCTGCCTTTAGCAAGAACCTTGTCAAGTCTGTTCAGCCAGATTTCCTCTTAGGAACTTCCGAACCCTTGCCCCCAGCTTGCTCCTTGGCTGAAAGTCCCCATCTTTCCTTATATTTGGAACTGAGCATGGTTCTAGACCTGTTTAGACTTAATTGATACCTTTTTAAAAAAAAAGATTTTGAGAGAGAGTGAGAGAGAACACAAGCTGAGAGGAGAGGGAGAAGCAGGCTCCTCACTAAACAGGGAGCCTGATGTGGGGATGATCCCAGGACCATGACCTGAGCCAAAGATAGACACTTAACCAACTGAGCTACCCAGGCGCCCCATTTGATGGCTGTTTTATCATCTTTGTGGCATTCTCTGCCTGCTGTCTCTGGGCCTTCGTCATGAGTCATGAAAGGGCCTAAGCAGAAGCTCAACCTATCAAAGGGACAATCCTCATATGCCACCTGCTGTGTCCCAGCATTATTTTTCTAATCTCAGGAATTTGTTTACAGGATTGAACTATCTCTGACTTCATTAACAAAGGCATATTATTAAATTCTAGTGTGGGTCTTCATTATCTCTTGCTTTGGTAAATACTCATGCTTCCTGATTCATCCTTTGCTCTTTGGTACACTGCTACCTGATTAAACTTTGATCTTGTCATTCTCTTCCTCTATCTGCAGAGATGGGGTCTAACATTTGAGAGTAAATGATATAGCTTCGACTTACCTCTTCAAACTTGTTTTTATTGCTTCCATTTACCTTTTTTCTCCAGGCAAAATGAACTGACTTTATCTTCCGTATATGCCCTTAGTTTTTCTATTGTTCCTTCCCTTTGCTTAGGCACATAATAAGTGCTTTTCCTTATTTCTCTGCGTGTCTAAATCTTATTCCACTTCAAGGCAGAGCAACACCTGCTGGTCTTAATCTCTTTCTTATTCAACTCCATCTTGATCACTCTGATGGTCCTTAACATTTTCTACCTTGTAATGTAGTTATTTATGTACTCTCCTATCTTCCCTTTTAGGCTCTAAGATACTTGATGGCAAGACCTATCTTGATATCTTTGATCTTTGTGTTCTATAGCATTTAGAATACAGAAGCTTGTATATTGCAATGCTTAATAAAAATTTTGAACGAAGTCTCAGTTCTCTTAAAAGCTCCTTCAGATTCACACTGTTTATTTAAAGAATGGAAAGGAGAGGGGGATACAATGAGATGCGATATGCCCTACTGATCTAACTACACTCTCTTGGAATTTGAGACTGGAGAAGTCAACTATTGCAGTGGTTCTCCACAAAATTTCTACCTTGATACACCTAGTTAATTACACTCACATGTGCAATGAGTTCTTAAGGGAATACCCAGAGATACTTGTTTTTTTTACATAGACTCTAGGATATGTATAACTGGGTTCCCTAGCTGTAAACCTATCTTCTTTTTATTGATACTTGAAAAATGCAGCTGAGAGGATGCTAATATAAATGAATTACCTCATTTACAAACCAGGAAATCTTAACCATGAAGGCAAATAACTTCTCTAAAGTCAGAGAGTCAGAAGCAGAAATAGGATTAAAACTCAGGTCTCTGGATCCTTGTCCAGTGAGCTCTTTATGGAACACTACTATCTATGATCACTGCTGGTAGGAAAAAAACCTCTAAGTCTCAGTGAGTTATTAGCATTGCTTTTCTTTATGTGTGTGCATATTTATAAATAAAACTTTCAAAAATCATTTGCGAACTGGTTTGTAAAATATTCCAATAGGCTTTTGGGCTCTTTTTCACCTTCTTTTCCTACTCCTCCCCTCCACCATTTGTGGAAATTAGGTATAAGATTGCTTTAACAAAGATAGCTTGATTGCTGTTATGTTACTGTTCAACAACAGTTCCTGTTATTAATTGCTTTATAATGATAATTACAATTAGTAGTACAAGATATTTTCCTTTTTAATTGGCTATTACTGGTGAATAGCAGCTTGTTACATAACAGAAGATTGTGTTAAATAACCACAATTACAATTCTGAGGTCCTTCTCTTAAAAAACAAATCTCTTTTTTGGATAAAAACACTAAAAAAAAATTTTTTTTTTTTTTATAAGGCAGGGCCTCTAATTACTTGGGGGAGGATGCATCTTTCAGTGAAGAAATAGCATGAAATGAGGACAGTGTTAGAGAAACCAGAGGCCGGAACATGAATTTCCTTTCTTTTTTTTTTTTTCCTTTCTTTTATAAATAAGCACATTTAAAAGCTTTCAGCTCCTCAGTCAATACATACAAACTGCAGATTCAAATGTATCTACTTCTTCCCACACTGTGATATGGAAACAGAAAGGACTCTCCAATTAAGTCTGATAAAATATGACTGTAGAGCTCCACCAACTACATTGAAATATTCCCACAGATAAAGCCAGGGGTTCTTCCTAATTTGTGCCCCATGTAGGACCCAGCATGGGGCCAATCCGCAGTCACCACTCAACCACACCAAATGCCACCATAGCATGGCACTGTAGAAGATGAAGTGATCCCAAGGTATATGTGACAGTCCCTGACACTAAAGGGTTTACATAAATCCAAGGGTATGCCTTGACTCAAATTCTAATGTTGATTAGTCTGCAATCAGTTAAAAGTCATACTGACTTTTTTAGTAGCGGTAATCATAATGATGAGGTCAAACGACTTGAGGTCACATAGGTTGTATCTGACAGTTACTTTTGAATCCATCTTTTCATATTCCAAAGACCTGTCACAGTCTCATGTGAGACTCCTCCATCAGCAGCATCATTCATTCCTATATTCACTGCTTCACTCAATCTCCCAATAAGATATGCAGTTAACTGCAGCATTTTCATGATGAAATGGGGACTAAGAGGTTAAATAATATTTCCCAAGTTCACACTGCTACAAAGCAGCAAATTCAAGATCAGAGTCCAGTATTTCAGACTTTCAAACCAGTTTTTCCTTCCACACATTTTTACTCAATGTATCCAGTATCCCAATGTATCCCACATTGACTTACATCACTTAAAATATGATGTCAATTGTTGACAACCCCTTCCCAAATGAGGCAAAGGTTCAAGTCCTATTTAGTTCTAGAAACTTTACTTGGTCCATAGAGCTAAAAATAGCACTCAACCACAGTTGGCTATCTTACAAATAAATGACACTGGTCACAAAGGGTATTGGCTGAGATGTAAAGAGAGGCAGAAGACTGATCAGTCAAATCCATCACCACTTTTGGAAAAAGCTGCCCCATGCACATTTGAGTCAATGAGGTCAGTAAGAACACACTTGTTTCAGCAAGAGATGGCAATTCTTTAAGATGCTGTCAATGAAAGGCAAATCTATTCAGAGTCTGATGAGTTTATTAAATTGTAGCAAAACTGAACCCTAATTCTATGGCAAAGTTCTTCAAGAACAGCTAACAGAAACATTTAAAGATTCAATCCCTGGAGATGGCAGTATACTACTTTGTTTCTATTTACTCATGGATTTAGGTTTAGAAGAAAGTAGGAACCTGGTCAACATTATCTTCAATTTTTCAAGATGGGAAGTATAGGAGTATGTGTTACAGAGGATAGCACTGTTCTTTTGCATGAATGGAAGGTCTTTGTCAACACAATGAAAAGTGTATGTAAATTCTGTGTCTGATACTCCAAGTAATCTCTCAACAGGAACCTGGACATGAAATGGAAAGACACTTTAAGGTCGTAATACTCAAAATCATGACCTGTATCACCTCTGGCACACGAGCTAAAGATGAGCCCACACCTGTGTCCACAATAAGTCACCATTTATTGAAGACCAGGCTACTATATCTATCATCTCAGTTATCATTTCAACAGTCCAGCAAAACAGATTTGATTATTATCCATTTTACTGATGAGAAACTGAGGGTCAGAAGTTAATTAACTTGCCTATAGGTGGTAAGTAACCACACGGCCTTTCTACAGTAACATTAGCTTTGGAACATATTTATGTTTAAGGAAAGTCTGTTTCTGACCTTATCCAATGGAATTTAGTTTCTATAAGACAACACTATAATAGTAAATAGGATAAAAGGTCTTTTACCATTACTGTGTGACCTTGTACAAGCCACTCTTGCACAAGTTTCCTCACTTATATATGAAAAAAGGATAATACAAGTATCCACTTCAGGGATGTTGTGAGGATGAAATGGCCTAAGACCTATGACAGCATTTGAAACCATACTTAGCACAGTTACTGCTCAACAGCACCACCATTATTATTATATCCTCTTTTATAACATTTCTTCTTAATATCCTACGAGCCAGTTTCCACCTATTTTTCATAGGAAAATAAAGGATCCTCTGAAGGGGCCCTCTTCAGAGTTTTACACCAAACCTGAAAAACAAGGTCTCTATAATTCTTTTTCTTCCATGACATCCTCTAGCCTGTACCTTGGAAGGCCATCCCAGTGTGCAAGATTATCTGAGCTTCTTGCTGACTCTGAATGTGGGTATATGTGTGGTGAGCTGGGGATGAGGGGGCAGCACTGAGTAGGGGTGAGAATGGGTATGAAGATAACACATTCCTAAGCCTCTCCTTGGCTATAACACAATAAACTGCTTCCTAAGTAAATAGAAAATCAGACAATAGGCAGTTTTATAGTTCATTTAGGCATATCTTTATACTGAGAACTAACATTTATTGAATTCCAAGATGGTACTAGTAAATAAATGCTACGCTGTCATAGATATGTAACTGAATGAAATAATCGTAGCAACTCTGCAAAGTAGGTATTATATTCATATTTTCATAAATGCAACAGCACATGCAATAAAGCTGTACACAACTACTAAACATTGGAATTGAAATTCAAATACAGTTTTTCCAAGATAGGGTCTAGTTCTCTTTCCACTGTCATGTCAAATGTATGAGGCTGGACTTAAGCATCAACACTGGAAATAAGATGACAACCTGTGGAAAACTAGATAACCGCCAGGCAGATGATGGAACACTGATTTCAATTTCTATGCACCAACTCATTCAGTTATGGGTTCAAGGTTATTAAGGGCAGATGGGAATTTTTTTTTTTTTTTAAGATTTTATTCATTTATTCACGAGAGACACAGAGGCAGAAACATAGGCAGAGGGAGAAGCAGGCCCCATGCAGGAAGCCCGATGTGGGACTTGATCCTGGGACTCTGGGATCACACCCTGAGCCAAAGGGAGATGTTCAACCACTGAGCCACCAAGGTGTCCCGGGAATTTTTTTTTAAATCATTCATTATCTATACAACACTAACTTAAAAAAGACTATGTGAAAATGTTAACTATGATTACCTGTGACAGAACATCATCTTCATGACATAATCTGCATTTTCTAGTTGGTGTGTATAACTTTCACAAGCATGAAACATATACTCAGTTTTTTATTTGGTTTCAATTTCTAGTGTAAAGTAGCAGCCATTTAAGTACTTTGAATAAATTTCAAACAGATTCTAACCATTGAACGGTTGAAGTGTTTACTTCATGATGGCACTGGATGTATAAAAGTAAAATAAGACAACTCTTGCCCTCAAGAAGTTCACAGTCTACTGGGGTAGACAAAGTTGCCAATAAATACCTACGGTTTTATATGTCAAGTGTGATAATGGAGATACGGAAAGGAAAGCAGGATGACTGAAAATGAGGCTGGAAAAGCAGATTTGAATCCTTAGAGCCATGTGGAGAATTTAGACCTCATTATACAAGCATCAGAAATCACACTGAAAATTTGAAGTGAGGACCAATGAACACATCTGCATTTTGGAATATGGACTAAAGGAGAGAAAAATCAAGAGTCAGTGAGATCACTAGGAAGATTTTGCAATCATCCAGGCTAGAATTCATTTCTAGTTAAACAATGATTAAACACTGACAAAGTGCCAAGACAGGGTTGGACAGACAAAACCAAACATGTCAAAGTTTTGGCCCCCAAGAACACAGTTTGGAGGATGGGGGACACAGGTAATTCTCAGCAACGGTGAGGGTTAGAAATAGAATAGTGGCTAAAGAGATGAAGAGAAGAACAAATTCAAAAGATTATTTCAGGCACAGAAAAATAAGACTTAGTAACTGATCAGATTCAGGACGTGAAGTCAAGATAGAAATCAAGGATGCTTCCTATGTTTCTAGCTAAGACATGTTGCTATTTATTGAAATAAGAAACATAAGAATGAGTTGACACCACCTGTTACTCCCATTCTTTCTAGAGACATCACAAATTAGTTAATAAGGTCTCCAGAGGAAGTACACTATAAATCCAAAGTAGCATTCCCATGATTATCATCTACTGACCATCCATTTGCAGGGAAAAAAGTGAACTCTGTCAGAATACTACAATACGGATACAAAGGTTAATTCTGTCAGAAAAAAAAAAATCACTTTCAACAGAAGAATTTCCTGTAAGTAATACTGTCAGTTAATAAACTATAGGTGTTATCTTACTGCCTCTAACTAAAACCAGCAAAAGAAAAACTACAAATAATATATCCCAAGTATGAGAAATTGAGTCTATTTACAATCTGTTCTTAATTTCATAGGATAATATGAAGTCCCAGTTATAGTTCACATGTATGCAAAGCAGTGTTGTGCAAGATCAAGGACTTTTCTGGAGAAGGATGGAGCCTGAGGAAGTCTGGAAGCATAGATCTCAGGTAAGGTGCTGTACTTGCCTGCACACCACTCAGTGACATTGTAGTAGAAATCTTCAGTCCCGGGATATTAAGCACACAGATTGATATTTTAATTAGACCTAGAGTGAAACCTCTTAAAAAAAGAGAGTTTTCAAGAAATAAATTATTTTATAGGGAAAGGCATTCCTGAGGGCCTAAATAACCGCTTAACAGAAAAATATGAATATACTTTTAGTATCATTATTTCCACCCCAAATTTGTATCATACTCTGCAGGCTTTGAAAAGAATCTGGATAGGGATGCTGAGTGGCTCATCGGTTGAGCATCTGCCTTTGGCTCAGGGCTTTATCTCGGTCTGGGGATGGAATCTCACATCGGGCTCCCTGCAAGGAGCCTGCTTCTCCCTCTGCCTAGGTCTTTGCCTCTCTCTCTGTGTCTCATGAATAAATAAATAAAATCTTTTTTTGAAAAAAAAAAAAGAAAGAAAAAAGAAAAGAAAAAAAAAAGAAAAAAGAAAAGAATCTGGATAAAATTATAGAATGACACAAAATTTATTAAGGGGATTTTTAATGACAACCTTACCTTCTAGGAATGACATAAAATTCAACCATTAGCTCTCCAAATGACTGCCACAAATTAGTAAGAACACTTGTCAGCTGTAAGCCAGGGTGAGGAATTTTTTTGGTTACAGATACTTCAAATTCACTGCTGCTCGGTACTTTTATTGAAAACAAATTGTAACATAAAATTAAGCTTTATAGCAGTTACTCAATTTAATACAATAGTCACTTAAACATCAGTCCTTGATTAATGATTTCCTTGCAGTAAGTAAGCACATGGGAAAAGGACACTCCTATATTACTGATAGGACTGTGTGCTGTCATCTTTCAAAGGGAACATCTGACATCTATTGAAATTTCAAACTTGTGTTACCTTTGACCCAGCAATTCCTCAAGAAATACACACCAAGAGGGGAAGGATATGTATATAAAGTTGCTCACTAAGCCACACTGCACTTTCATTAACAGAGGTATGGTGAATATGGCACATTCATATTATGGAAAACAATTGGCACAGTCCTTTAAAAAAATGAAGCAACAAACATACGAACATGGAAGAGTGTATATAATAGATCATTGGGAAAAGGAGGTTGTGGATCTTCCAGCTTACGTAGAATGGTCTTTTTTTTTTTTAAGATTTTATTTATTTATCCATGAGAGAGAGAGAGAGAGAGAGAGAGGCAGAGACACAGGCAGAGGGAGAAGCAGGCTCCATGTGGGGAGCCTGATGCGGGACCCAATCCTGGGTCTCCAGGATCACGCCCTGAGCTGAAGGCAGATACTCAACTGCTGAGCCACCAGGGTATCCCGAAAATGGTCCTTCTTTATTTTTCAAAATCAAAACAATACAGATGTGTGTTCATGTAGGAATACGTGAGAAAGAACACACAATGAGCTTTTAACTGTTGTTATTGTGGGAGTAAACTGTGTGGAGGAACTTTCATTTAACTTATACCCACTGGCTTCAAATATTTATAATGAAAACTTATATAAAAAAAAAAGAAAAGAAAACTTTTATAGTAACTAAAGATATTTAAAAGTTCCACAACGTTTTGGAAAGGAGTCCCCAATTTTCTTTTTTATGAGTTACTCTGTGAGATAAACCCGTCAAAGATTTCATCTCTAAATGTTAAAAAGGCAGCCCTCTGGAACTCTGAGAATCTGGAAAACCTTAGTAAGTATCTTACCATCAGGTAAGAGCCCCCCACCCCCCAAATGAACTGCTTAGGGCCTGGTTACAACTATTTAAAGTTGAGAGCCGGGGATGCCTGGGTGGCTCAGTGGTTAAGCATCTGTCTTTGGCTCAGTGTGTGATCCTAGAGTCCCAGATCGAGTCCCACATCAGGCTCCGTGTGTGGAGCCTGCTTCTGTGGAGCCTGCTTCTCCCTCTGCCTGTGTCTCTGCCTCTCCCTCTGTGTTTCTCATGAAAAAAATAAATAAAATCTTAAAAGAAAAAAAAAAAAAGTCGAGAGCCTGGGGATCCCTGGGTGGCTCAGGGGTTCAGCACCTGCCTGAGTCCCAGGATCGAGTCCGACGTCGGGCTCCCTACATGGAGCCTGCTTCTCCCTCCTCCCGTGTCTCTGCCTCTCTATCATGAATAAATAAAATCTTAAAGAAAAAAAATAAAGTCGAGAGCCTACCAATGGTACAGATATTAAAATAATTTCAAACGTAGGTAGTTCCACTGATGGGCAGTGGGAAGAAACTGCACTTTATCTCTGGGCTGCTGCTGTGATGAAAAACCCAAGACTAAATGTCAATTTAATTGTGAAAACAAAAAAGCCATCCCCCCCACCCCACCCCACCCCCCAAAAAAAATCTCAAACAAGGGCAGAGAACCTTAAAGCCCCAAACCATGTCCAAGAGAAAAAAAGACAACTTGGGCTAGATTAGACACATCAAAAGTCCAAAAAGAGGGGATCCCTGGGTGGCTCAGCGGTTTGGCGCCTGCCTTTGGCCTAGGGCGTGATCCTGGAGTCCCGGGATCGAGTCCCGCATCGGGCTCCCGGTGCATGGAGCCCGCTTCTCCCTCTGACTGTGTCTCTGCCTCTCTCTCTCTCTCTATCATGAATAAATAATAAATAAAATCTTAGGGATCGCAGCGGTTTGGCGCCTGCCTTTGGCCCAGGGCACGATCCTGGAGACCGGGGATCGAATCCCACGTCGGGCTCCCGGTGCATGGAGCCTGCTTCTCCCTCTGCCTGTGTCTCTGCCTCTCTCTCTCTCTGTGACTATCATAAATAAATTTTAAAAAAACTTAAAAAAAAAACATTAAAAAAAAAAAAAAAAGACCAAAGGGAGGCGGGCAAGGACGGGTGCACTAAAGGGAAAAAGAACAAGGGCCTCGAGGGATCCTCAAGACAATCCGCTGGCGGCTTCCAAAGTTTGCTTTCCGATCCCTCCGGCGGATCAGAAGGCAACTTAAAAGACAAGTAGAGCTGAGGTCGCAGAGACGATTTTCAGAACCGCCTTCCAATCCTCCACCTGCTCTGCGGGCAGTGCCCGAGGACTCAGCCGGAGCGCAGGCGATCGCCCCCGGGGCTCCGCGCGCCGCACACTGTCCCCTCGGAGGCCGCTCCAGCCCCCACCGAGCGGACGCGCGGAGTGCAGGGGAGCGCCCGGTCTGCAGCTGGAAATCCTCCCGCACACAGGGAAGACCCACCTCGGCCGAGGCCACCCGGGGCGGCGGCGGCGGGGAACCGCGAGGCGCGCGCCGCGAATCCCGGAGCGACCACCGCACCGGCGCCAACGTGACCCGACACACGCCCACCGGGCAGCGGGCGCGAAGCCGGGAGCTCCGAACCGAAGGCAGACGCTCAGGGAGCCTCCCCGGCGGCGGAGTGTCCCGGTTCCATCCCACGGTCCCTCCGCTCCGCCTCCCGTCGGGCTGGGCCCGGCCCGGGGCCCCCTCGCGCCCCGGGGGCCGCACGCCTGCTGGGAGAGAAAGCGGGACCAGCCACTTGCGCTTCGGAGGCGCCGTACTCACCCTCATAACTGACACCCCCGGCTTCGCCACGGTCGCCCTCACAGTCCTCCTCCCCTCGGGCAGCAGCCCCCCGGGTCTCGGGAGCAGCCATTACGCGGCCGCGGAGAAAAGGGCGGGCAGCGCCCGGAGGCCTCGCAACCAATGGGAACGCGCCTGGAGGCGAACTCCCCATCAACGCGGGGTTTCCTCGACGTCCACGCCTCCCCGTCGCGCCCTGGGCCAATAGGACGCGGAGAGTCCAGCCTTGTCCCCGCCCCCGGCCGCCAGCGCCACGCCCCCTTCCGGGATGGAGAGGCGCAGAACTACAATTCCCAGCGTGCAGCGGGGGGCTCCGGGACCGGGAGGGCTGGAAGAGGCGCTGGCGGGCGGGGGGAAGGGGGGGGTGCGCCGGAGAGTATCCTGGCGTGGAGCTTAGTTCAGTGAATCAGAACAATGACTGCGCCGCCGGGTCCCCGGGAGCGCGTCGGAGGACTGTGAGCAGCCGCCGCCGGGGAGAGCGGCGGGCGGCGCAGCCTCAGCCGCGCGGTGTCAACGCCGGGCTCGGGCTCGGGCTCGGGAGCTTCCAGCGCAGACCTTGCCCAGCGCCCGCAGCTCTCGCGCGGGGCCGCCGGGCTCCAGCGTTGCAGCCGCTGCTCGCGAGCGGTGCATTGTTGCGAGCCGGGGCAGGCGCGGGGATTACGAAGCCCGAAGACCCCGGAGCCCCCGTCAGCCATGTGGATACCTACGGAGCACGAGAAATACGGCGTGGGTGAGTCTCGGCGGGGCGAACTTTATTCCGCGCTGGCCCGAGCGGGTGCGCATTTCGCGTCCTTGCCCCTGCGCCCCTGGCGCTCCGCGGGGCTGCGAACGCCCGATCGCGGCATCGCGCTGCGGGCTTGGGGCTGTGGCGAGCGAGCTCCGGGCAGAGGGGCGTGCGCCGGGGGCTCGCCCGCACGGGCTCCGGAGCGCCGGGACGGCGGGGAGGCGCGCGGCCGGCCCTCCCGCTGCGGAGTTTGGAGCGGCGACGGGGCGTGTGTGAGTCAAGTTGGAAGAGGAGGGCGAACGGCGTTCCCCTCGCCCTCCTTCGCCTTCCTCCCCGGGGAGGGCAGGGGGCTGCGCCGATTCCCCGGGGCGGGCGGGAGAGGGAGACGACAACGACCGCGCGGAGCGAACACCCCCGACCCAGAAGGGGGGCGCAGCGCCTTGGCCCCGGCGCTCTCCCGCGTTCCCGGAGTGCGGAATGTGGCTCGGTCCTCGCCCCCGAGCCCGAGCGCGAGCCCAGCTTCCTTCCCCCCTCCCGTCCTGGGTTGCGGGGGTGCGCGGGTCGAGGGGCTGGGGGGGCTCGGTACATTTCAGCATCTGCGCCCCTTTGGGCTTTGCAGGGGAACGGGCATCTCAGCGGCGTCTTTACTCCCGGCCCGGGGTGAGCGCGCTGGGGGCCGGCGGAGGACAGCTGTGGGGTGGGGATGGGGAGGGGGAGCTCGGAAAGCCCGGGTCCTCGGGGCCGGGGCGCCGCGTTCGGGAAGGGAGCGCTGCGACCCTGGGGTTCGGGGGACGCGGAGCGGGGTAGCGCTCGCTGTTCTGTGCAAAGGTGAACAACAAAGGACATTAATGTTGACTGATGAATACCGGAGTCTCCCTTCCTTTCCCTCCTCCCGTTCAGGCTGATTACAGTTCCCGTTTTTGTTGTTTGATTTCAGCTGGGTCCCCCCCCCCCCCCCCCCTTGACAGTTAACTCCTTTTAGGGTTGTGGCTATTAAGAAGCCAGGCTCTTCTGACAAGCCTGCAGCGGCCAAATGCAATTATAACCCCTCGGAAGGTTTAACAGGGCGAAAGCATTTTGGATTTTACCAACGATCTTTATTTCCTATGATGCCTGCTGATTGGTGTACTTTTTAAAAAGAAAGGAAAAAATTGGGTCCAGAGCTAGTGATTTAGACAATGTATAGGTATCTGCTTATGGTCTAAATTAATTTGCCTGTTATTTAAAAAATCTGGAAAGGCTTTCCAGGGAATCAGAGTCATAGGGGATTTTCTTTTTTTCTTTTTTAACTTCGCATGGGGATAGGACTTTGGAGTCCCCTGAAAGGACCGTATGATGAACCAGTCATTCCCATATTTTCATTAGCTTTCACTCTGATTGTCACCGTTCTGCAAGACAATAGTTTGCCCTGGATCCACCTTTGGGAAGGGGTTCCAGCTTTCCCTCTCTTAAAACTGTGTGTGTGTGTGTGTGTGTGTGTGTGTGTGGCTTTGCCAGGCACTATACTGGCAAAGAGTAGATGTTGGTGGTTATTATTTTCCTTCTGATACCACCCCCTCCACCTCCTTTTGGGGCGGATTAACCCTTACGAGGAAACTATATTGCCTTTGCTGAAATGGTGAGGAACTGGAGCGTCCCCCCGCCCCCCCGTCAGTCACTCACAGGGTTTACCACTCAGTGCAAGAGGCACAGATCCATCCAGCAACACTGTCCCGCTTGGAGTCGATCCCAGATGTTGCTTTCTTCCAAGTGTTAAATTATACAGATTATGGATGGGATTTATTTTCTTGATTCCTTTACGTGCCAGGTCACAGCTGGGTGCTGGTATTGATTAGTTTTTCTCTCGCCTTTCTTTATAAGCCTTGGGCAGAGGCTTAAAACACACTCTGGGATTTCCTGGAATGGCAAACCGGATATTATCGGTCAAGTGTTTTGGGCTGCAGCAGACACCTTGCTTTTGGGTGGTTATGATCTGGTTGCAGAGTAGAGGGAGGTGGAAGGGCGAGTACAGCATTGGGAAAAGGAGGTTGAGATGAGGACAGAAGGGTCTGCTCATTTATACAATATCACACATACAGGGATGTTAATCTTTTATTATTAATTTATGAGCATTTGGCTTATGGAATGCTTAGTTATTTTTTAGAATCCATCTGTTAGGGGTGTGCATTTGTGTGTGTGTCTGTGTGGTGAAAATTTTGCTAGGATACTTAAGTGTGGACTTCATTTCTCACCATGGAGAGCACTATTTGTAGCTGTCTATACTTGCAAGTTTTTTTTTTTTTTTTTTAACCTTGGTTAGTACATGTGCTTTTCGCATCTAGTTTTCATAAATACTGAAGAAGAGATACTTTACCGGAAAAAATGTTTGGTTGTTATCGGGTGTAGTAGTAATTCACTTCCTCATTCTTCGAAATAAATTAGTCTTTGTAACTTGGAATAACAAGTTTTAGTGCATATTGTATATTTTTCCAATGATACTTATTACCCACCATAGATTATACATGAGATGATTATGTGTTTTTATATATATATGTGTGTGTGTATATATACGTTTCAATTTGAAACAACGTTGTTAATATGGATAAACTTACTTAAATTTCATACCTGTACTAAGATGTATCAGAGATAGAAATACCTTTTCAAATCTGACATGTGGGCACTCTCTTCTCCGTCCAATTAATGGATGGTCTTAAAAACAATGGATACTTACAACCCTAAGTGTTCTGGTTCTAGAGAATTAGAACGCATAGTGATAAAGCTGTAGTCCTGAGGGATAGGGGACCTTGTCTCTTTAAAAATATATTAGTAGGCACAATGATAGACATATTTTATCTTGGGAAAGTCTGGTTAGCTCTTGGTCCTAGGCTAGTCATAGCTGCTAGCTGTGTGACCTTAGGTAATTCACTTAGCCTTTCCGAGTACCAGTCTTTTAGACAAATGGTATCCAAGGTCCTTCCCAGTATAAATTCTTGAGAGCTCTTCCAAACAAATGTGTCCTTTGGTTAGAAAAATATCTCCATGGTGTAGAGATTGTTATAAGAAGAGACTTTTGTTGTGACACATCCCATATGGTTTTTAACTAAGACCAAAGGTAAGCAAAAGTGAGCTGGCAGACTGCCAGAACCCAGGTGAGAGTTCATTTTTCAATCTGTTTGATACTCTCTCTCTAGTAGGAACTCCATGGGCAGTGACCAAAGCTTTCTTGATAGCCTCCTCACAAATTTCCTTATGATCACTCTGGTTCCTGCATGCTCTCATCAGCCATACCTCCCTTCCCCTCCCATAAAGGGTTGGGGATTCATCACAGAGAAAGTTACTTTATGACCATTGCAAATACATTTCTGTATTTATTTGTTCAGTATCCATTTATGCACCAGTTTCCCAGGTGAGCCAGCGTGTCTTACTGAGCTGCAAACTGCACCTCTCAACCCCAGCCAGATGTTTAACATGTGTGAGCCTGGTTAAGCTTGGAGGGAGATTATGTGCTGGATTGATAAGTGCAAAAAATTCATGAGCCTGACAAGAAATAAAACTCAGAACAAGCTGAAGTTACAACTGTCATTTTAAAAATGAAGTATTTAGTACTTGTAACACTGAGTCCTCAAAACTATTCCTGTCCTGCATTTCTCTTGAAGTGGTCTGAACTCATTCAAGTAGGAATCCCATTCCTACTAAAGCTCCCTCTATTTTAGGGGAAGAGGTACCTTCTCTTGTTATACAGGATCTTTAGGATATCTTTTCCTTTAAAAAAGCGTGCTTTAATGGTAGCTTGTGTGGGAGTGTTATGAGCGAGTGTACCTGTCCTCTTAGCTGCTGTCAGTTTCTTAGCTACTAGTGTCTTAAAATGTTTCCTATTTGTGGTACCATGATGTGTCCAGATAACATGTATAGATAAATAATGATGTGCTGCCTGAAATTGTGGCATTTAGAGCCTGGCACCAATTGTACACTTTAAATGGGAAGCAAAGAGGATGATTTGTCTCTCTAGGCGAAGTACCAGTGAAGGGCTGTGCAGACAGCAGGATGGCAGCTGATGTTCTTGAGCTGGCCTCCTGTGGGAATAGCCTATAAACATGTTTCCCTCTTTTGGCCGTTCTACTAAGTGAGGATTCTTTCACGAGGCCCTGGAAACACAGAGATGCTATGCTGCCTTTCCTCTTTAGTTCCCCCCACCCCAGAGGCAGTATGATAGGCACTGTGAAGGAGATTATACAAATTGTGAGAAGCTTTAGGCTTTCCTGTCTCTGGCTCTACTCTTAGGAGACTGTATTTTCAGAATTATCTTTGATTCAGGATGTCCAAATTTCTAGCATAGTGATTTTATGCTGTGAGCATATATGACAGGGAAACATTATACTCTAAGGAAATCCAACCAAGATGCTGTAACCATAACATATTGATACATGTTTTATAGTTGGAAAAAACATTGTGAAGTTATTTTATTTTGGTATACTCTCTGAAATGGAACAATAAGTTCCATTTAAGGGATATGGAAGGAACTTCATAGAGATTAAGTGACTTACTCTATGTCAGTGGCTGTTAATCTTGTTTAGGAAGAACACTGAAGAGAAAATAAATTTATCCTATTAATCCATAATATCATTCATAATAGGAAATACATTTACTTTTGTCTTTTGATGTATATACACAAATACCATCAGCACCAGCCCACGCACATAGAGTATAACGATATTTGCTCTGTGTGATATTCTATTCTTTATTAAATTAAAAAAAAAAAAAAAGCAAAGCTCATTGCTAACTTGATGACTCCTTAATGCATCCTGACCCACAGTTTGAAAAACACTTCTCTAGATACTACATTCATAATATAGAAAGGACTGGAACTCAACTCTTGTTGGGTTTCTAGTAAGGTTCATTTTTGACATTGGTTTTGTTTTGTCTTTTAACAGTCAGATATTTGTGTTTATTTTTGATTTTGAATTTAGTAACCATGCTTTTTTTCCTTTAGTGTTGTCAAAATCTGCCTTATTAATGTACTATTTCTTATTAAAGATAAAACACCTATCCAAAGCCATCACATGCATTGTATAAGTTGTCTCTTCAAGTTCATGTGTGTCTTCCAACTAGGATCTTCTTGACAAAGACCGATATGGACTACTTAGTGACCGATTTTGGATGTTTTCTACGTAATTTCCTTTGAGAATGATTTCTGACCACTATAACAAGAATAACTATAGTAAATCTACTGAGCAATATTGTCAGTTTTAGGATTACCACCTATCATTATTTTCTGCCTTTTCTCATATTGCTTGCTGATTATTAGAAGAACAAGGCAGATTATATGACTTGTTTTTGTGTTTTTTTAAGGCACCTTAATGCCTTAATTTGTTTTTATTTTTTTTTAAGAGAGAGAGGGAGAGAATCTTAAGCAGGCTCCATGCTCAGTGCAGAGTCCAACATGGGGTTCAATCCCACTCCCTGAGATCACAACTGGCGCCGAAATCAAGAGTCAGCCTCTTAACCACCTGAGCCACCAGTCAACTATGCCTGAAACTGTAAATGGTACAGCATATAGAGAAGATGCAGTTAATGCATAGATGAGAATAATTCTTTTGTTATAATATGGAAATTATCAGCACATTTTTTCTTAAAAACTTTTGTTGGAAATATGAGCAGTATGAAACTTTAAAGCACACATACTATTGCTACTGGAGGAGGAAATTGGCTTAAAAATGAGAAAGATTATTGCAGTAGATGACTTGAGAGAGTAGTACTGGAACCAGTTTAGCAGTCTTTGCAAGGTGAAAAACCAGATGGATCTGAGATGGTTAGAAAATGGGAAACAACGGGGCTTGATAATTGGATGTGGGGAGTTGGGAAAGGAAGAAGTTTAGGATGTCTCCCTGGTTTCTGGCTGCAACAATGGGTAAACATAGGAGGCATTTTTGTAGGCAGGGCAGGTTTATGGTGTAAGATTAAGAGTTTCTTTTGGCCACCTACAGTTTTCCATACCTGTCAAATGTTCAGGCTGCAGTAGCTGGTAGGTAGTCAGCCTGAAGCAAAGGAGGGAGGCTCTGAAGTAAAGAGTATAGTTACAGAGTTTTTAGGTTTATGTATGACGATTGAAGTGGTTGACCTAGATAAGACTTTATTCATTGTATTGGCTTTGATTACGTAGTCTGCTTGTTCATTCTAAATTTTAAGGTGACAGGTCCTAAATTTCCAAAGAGCAGTCATCTTGGAGCACTTTATTAATATGGGTGCAGGGTACTCTAAAGGAAGAAATATTACCTGTCTAGGCAGACTTGGTAGTAAACTAAATTTTATGGTCTTTTCTTGCTTCCCGTTAGTGCCTTGTCTGGCTAAGGCATCAGTTACCTCTATTTCTGTGACAGTTCTCTCCCAAGCAAATATCTCATGCCAGATTGTACATGTTTGTGGGATTTCGCCAACAGGATGTTGAAAACCAGAATGAACAAATATTTCAATAAACAAGATTTATACATCCCTCAAACAGCATATAAGTGTATTTATATATCCAAAAATGGGAAAATGCTCAGATAGCCAAAGCAATATATTAATACATACAGATTCTGTGTGTGTGTGTGTGGGGGGGGTAAATATATAATACCACTTAGGAACCACAAGGTCAAATTTAGAACTCTTAAAGTTATACCACTGCACTTCTGAAAAACATGTCATTTGAAGTAAGGGATTCCAGCTTAAGATGGCATTGGGCTCTCTTCCCCTAATGTAGCCTGTTGTAACTTCCCACTGAAATATCAAGAAATGCACATAAAGAGGCAAACATTGATAATATTAAAAATAAAGTCTGACAGAAGGCCTATTGCCAAGACTTGGGAGTAATTTCCCTCAGGCAGATGGAATTGGATTAAGAAAACCAATTGGTGGTTTCTCCCTGCTTTCTTTCCTTAAGCAGAGCAGCATCAGTGACCTGGGCCGGAAGACCACTATCTCTCCCCGTGTCTCCAGCTTAGATGTCAGGTCAATACTTGGAATGTGGAGTGTTTACTGCCCGAGGCATCTCTGGTCCTTCTCATTCCACCCCATCTTTGTATTTCCATTGAGGGATAACCACTTCCAGAAACAACTGGGATGGGAAGGGGGTGGGTGGGTAGCAAGGAGTCTATGAAAAATGCCCCTCTGTCTTTGAGAAGTGCTCTGTGGTCTTCATAAGAAAAGTGATTTCATGGGTGCCCTTGAAGTGCTGCAGTAACAAAGCATGATGGATATTGTAGTTTCGCCTGCAGTCTCTTGGTGACAGAGAAAGAGGTAGTGGGATAAAAGATGATCTCATCTGAATTGCCAAAAACCATGGCACATGGAACATGATGGCTTATAGCTGGGAACTTGACTCAGAGTTGTGCACATCCACCAGATTTCGAAGGAAGGCCTGTAAGGAGGACTCAACACATACTTTCATTTTCAGCCATGTTCAAAGCACTGCAGGGAGGTTCGAGAACCAGGCTGCCTCAGTCACTGATCACATTTGTGTCCCTACGGAAGGAGGAAAGCAACTAAATCTGGAAACAGGCATCTGTCACTTAGTAATAAACTAAAACATGACTGCCTCTCAGCTGGGGAGGAAGAAGGGAAAGCATGACATTTGTATGGGGAGGCTGTTGGAAATTGCCAGTACATATGTGTATTATCCACCTCAATTCATGTCCTGGGTAAGTGTGCCAGAAAAAGAAGCTTGGCAGGAGGGAGGTTGGTGGTGATTCTTTGGTTTATGACATTAGCAAGTCTTCCCCTTGGTGAATTGAATAACCATTTCTCCCTCAAGTTGTGAACCATTTTCATAAACCAAGCAATTTGTTTATTTTTTAGAAGAGTATTAATTGGACAGTAACCTAAAAATATCTCCTTGATATCTTTAAGCAGAAATGTAGAGATTGGGTTCTATGTCTTTTTCTTTTCTCCAAAATAAAATATTTTGTCTGTCACTGGTGACCATAGGTGAACACGTTCAGTAACATGGGCATGCTTGTATGTGAGGCAACTAAAAATAGCTCTCACCTGGGTCCTGGGGAGAGGAGAGAGAGCCTGTTGGTCATTTTCCTGAGGTGTCCAAAATTGGTTCAACAGTCTGTTGGTAGTGGAGCTTCTTTGCTAGCAGGTGTAAGAGGTTACCTGGGCTCTCAAAGAAACAGGAAAATCCAAACACGAATTGGTAGTTTTAGAAAGAATGAAGGTAGGAGAAATTGCTGAGATTTTTCTCTAGAAATCTGGGTAATAAACACTGAAAAAACATAGGAATATTCCTACAAAATTACACACATAGTAAACGTTTGCTGTTTCTTCAATTTGCCTTTTTTTAAGGAGAATTATATGTGTATTAATTGCACTCTACATTTCACTGTAATACTCCCAGCTGTAATTTATAGAAATTGATTCAGACAACCAGATATTTGCAGTCTTGGCCCCATGTTAAAAGGGGAAACATTTGGTATAAATTATGTTAGAAATACAATGATGAGTGTTGAAATGGGAAAGTGCTTAAGAGAAGTGAAGAATTGGGATACAAAATCACATGTTGCTGTGTTGCTGTAACCAATTGTTTCAGTTGAGAAGTGGCATTGTTTGTTTTGACTTTGTACTTCTAATAATTTACAAAATTAACATGAATTTCTGTTATAATCAGAAATAACAATCTACACTCTTTTATAAGCTGACCATTATTTCCTGTATAGAGTTTCCTCTCAGGATTAGAGGTGAGACTGGTGGAAGTTGAGTCTGGAATGCCTGAATGTACTTGTCATTTATGTCCAGGAAGTACTCTGTTCCAGAGTTTCAAAGTGCCTTTCCCTGGTGCACCGTCTTGATTGCCTGTGATGTTGCTGCCCTGTTGGTTCTTCCTCAGCCACAGTGAATCTGTGCTTTCAGATGGCCTTGAGGTAGAAGCCTTTGAAAAAGAGCCCTAATCCTTCTTTGAAAAAGAGCTTCAGAGGAATTCACCGAAGATAAAAATGCTGTTCTCTCCATGATGTATTCATTTAGAGAACGGATGTTGGTGTCACTGCCCACTTGCCCTTGTTCTGTGATCTCAGTCCTGTGAGGCAGTGGGCCCTGGGATAATTTATGCGACAGAAATTCGTCGACACAGAGAGTCCACAACTGGCAGATTTGAGTTAGCAATCAGAGGAATAATTGCATATTGGTGGACGTTAGGGACTGAATGTTTATGTCCCCACCCATGCACCCAAATTCGTGTATGGAAGCTCTTCCCCCCAGCATGGCTGTATCTGGAGTAAGGAGGTAAGAAAGACTAAATGAGGCCCCAAGAGTGGGGCCCTGATTGGATAGGATTAGTGTTCCCTTGAGAAACCCTAGAGAGTTTGCTTGCTGTCTGCACACATGTGTACCTGAGGGGGCCATGTGAGGCCACAGTGAGACACAGCCATCCCCACGCCAGGAAGAGGTCTCTGACCAAAAACCGATCCCGCCTGCCCCTGTTCTTGGACTGCTAAGCCTCCAGAACAGTGTGAAAATAAATCCCTGTCACTTAAACCACCTGTGGTGTTCTGATGGCAGCCCAAGCTAACAGGATGGATTTGAACAGTTTTGGGTACTGGGAAGAGGGACAAAATAAATAGAAGCTGAATCCTGGACCTCAGCGTGATAGATGCAATCAGTGTAGATCCTTGCCGTGGCTGAGATCTCACTCCCCTGGTCCACACTCGGAAGCACAGACTCGGTTGAGTCAGCCTGATGGTGATTATCCTCTCCAGGCATATGCATGTTTGAATAATGGCATTTTTGCAAAGTTGCTCACATTGTTTTAAGGCATCAAATCACTTCGGGTGCCTGCAAAGCCTCCAACTAGAAAGCCATCCAGAGAAGTAGGGTCTTGAGGTGCTTTAAGTCTTCCCGCTACAATTATTTATGAAGAGTCTGAAGTGATAGTTTTGACATTTAGGTTAGCGTTTAAAACAGGTAGATGCAGTTTTATCATATGGCAATTTGGTTGGCGACATCACTTCGGTGTCCTTTGTTTTTGAAAGGCCTGAGTGTTGAATGCCAGGTCTCAGGTCTCTGAGGAGAATAAAGCAATATTTGGGGAAATTTTTTGCCCTCCCATTCTCTATCCTTAAATATGTTTTTCCTGATGGCTGGTAGCACATCCCTCTAAGAATTTACTTGCTACGTATTTTGTTTTCCTCAGTGGTGACTATACAGGCATTTCCTGTGACACATTAATGGAAAATCTTACATTGGATGATTATTTATTGAGTATGCCTACTACGTATAAGACAATATGCTAGCTTGGTGGGGCGTACAAGGAGATACAGATCTGGATCCATGAATAAGTGAGAAAGCGAGCCATGTATCCTATTTTTTTATCTCCTTTAATTTATACATTTATTCAAGGTAGTTATCTATTTTTTAAAAAATTCAGTAAGGCAGTGCATAAACAGAGAAATCAGTGTGAAGGTTAAGACAGTTATTTCCCCTCAAGCTTTAAAATGAAGATAAGGACTTGGGATGGTGATATTATTCACTTGTGAGCCTGAGGAAACAACCCCGAGGAGGGAGTGTCTCATATCCTGGAAAACTGAGAACTTGTACAAAAGAATAGAAGTTTCATTTTAAGATACTCTGCATAGAAGTGAGTCACCAGCTGCTAGGATTGTCCAATATAAACACCTGAGCGGTGTTGTACTTTAAATAGCTGGAAACCCTTTTTCCTCTTCCTACTAAGCATTTTCTGTGTTCCACCCACCACATCCCCCCCCCTCCCCGTAGCACATTCCTATCACCTCACCAACATCAAATACCTTAGAAAATGATTTGCCTTTTTTTTCCCCCTCTTTGGTAGTTTCCTTCTAAAATTGGACAGAGGAAGAAAGATGGATTCAGTATTTCTTACTCTCCCTTCAAGAGAATTTTGGAGCGATAAATAAAAACCATAGTAGGGATCCCTGGGTGGCGCAGCGGTTTGGCGCCTGCCTTTGGCCCAGGGCGCGATCCTGGAGACCCGGGATCGAATCCCACGTCGGGCTCCCGGTGCATGGAGCCTGCTTCTCCCTCTGCCTGTGTCTCTCTGCCTCTCTCTCTCTCTCTGTGACTATCATGAATAAATAAATAAAATCTTTAAAAAAAATAAAAATAAAAACCATAGTAGTTTAAATTACAGAAATTAGAGTAGGTGAGCAGAGAGGAAACTAACTTTAAGATGAATGAATGCTTCTGTGTCTGTGCCTGTGTGATTGGTCCATGCGGACACACTAAAGCCTAATGGCAAATCGAGAGAGGCGAGTGGTTTGTTCCAGGTGACCCAGCTGTAAGTGGCGGAGCTGAGATTTGGACATGTTGTCCAAGCCCGAAGCTGTAGGCCTGTTGTGACACCTACCACATTCCTCTGTGCATGTAAGCCCGAGTCTGGAGGCCTAGCCCCAGGCTTTGGGGTTCCATGGACGGTGGTGAAGAAATTGGTCATCAGTCTTTACTTTTTTTTTTTTTTTTTTTTTAAGATTTTAGTTATTTATTCATGAGAGGCGGGGGGGGTGGGGTGTAGAGACACAGGCAGAGGGAGAAGCAGGTTCCATACAGGGAGCCCAACGTGGGACTCGATCCCAGGTCTCCAGGATCATGCCCGGGGCCGAAGGCAGCGCTAAAGCCCTGAGCCACCCGGGCTGCCCTCTTTACTTTTTAAATAACTGCTGGTATTAATACCAGAAGTGTGTGCAGTTAAGCACGGGTATCCTTTGCTTTGCCAAAGTTCACCTTACACCCCTTCCCTTTTATGACAGACCTGTATTAGTACTTGTTTTTGCCACCTGAAAGAAATCCAAAGAGGATTGTTGCTTTTATGAAAAAAGGCAAAAAGTGAAAATTGCACTTAGCATTTGTTTTGCAGAAAGCTGTTAGGGCGGCAGTGCCCACCCCCTGGCTGCAAGAGTGGTGCCACCAAGCACTTCCCCCGGGAACTCAGCATCAAGCCACCGTAGCTCTGAACTGTGTCTGTGAGCTTCTGTGCTTTATCTCCACTTATTTCATGCATCCTTTAGCAAGATGTGTCCTAACGTATCAGAGAAGCCCGAGAGAGGTAATTTTTTGAGTCTGGGAATGCTCACAAATTGTTCCATGTAAATTAATGGCCATTGCTTCTTTGTCTTCTGCTAGTTCTGCTTATGAAGGTTTTCATAGGAACGCCCTACTTTCGGACAGCGGGGAAAGCCTGTACTCACACTGTCTTTTTGCTCCAGCATTAGTCTCTGGTGGTGGTGGCCAGCCCCACTGTGTGCTGCCTGCCTGTGGGTGGGGGTTGTGATAGAGCACAGTGGTGCCCAGGGGGTCACTGGAGGGATCAGGAGTTGAAGATGGTGCCAGAAGGGTGTGGGGAAGAGGGAGGGGGGTGAGAGGCAAGGATGAGACCGTGCTCTGTGACCAGAAGGGAACAGAAGTATGTATCCATGCATGAGAGTGGACCTTAGCCAAGCCTGACCAGGAACAAGGAGGAGCCCTGGAGTAAAAATCTCAAGTTCTCAGTGACCAGGGGTTTGTGTCTGGGAGACTGGAAGGAGGAGAGGTAGAAAGGTGGGAGCATCAGCATTGATTTTAGGAACCAGGGAAGCCCTAATTTGTGAAGCTGCTAGCTCTGATGCTGGAAGCCCTGGCTTTGCATGGACCCAGGCGTCTCACTCCCGTCTGTGCTCGGGGCAGCCTCACTGTGCAGAGCCACTGAGCTAGGGCCTTCAGCAACCTTGGTGTGCTGGAGATACCCTTGTTTGAATTACTGCGGTAGCCTCTTAATTTGTCCCCTACTTGTAGTCTCTTCTTTTCTCTGGAACATGCTCTGCATTAAACTGCAAGCGATCTCTTTTGTAAAGCAAATTTTTGTTTGGTGTGTGGTTCATCTGGAGAAACAATACCTGTGGTGTTTTCTTTGTACTTAGGGTAGAGTCCACAGTCAATTCATGGCTCGCAAGGCCCTTCGTAAAGTGGCACCTGTGTGCAATCCAGTCTAGTGACAGGTGGCTCTTTCTCCCACACACTGGGCTCCATCCTGGGGAACCACGTACAGTGTCTCAGACTCTAGGTCTCTGCTTGCTGGAGGTCTGCCTTGCTTGACCACCCTGGTTCCCCTTCTCTACTTTGAAAACCTAACTGTGGTGTCTTCTCTCTGAGAGTTTCCATTTCTGACTTCTTACAGAAATGAAGACTCTTGCCCATCATTGCACATCTGTGCCTGCAGCTGCTTCTCTCAGGACCCTCTCTGCTGCCCTTTGAAACTGTCTGCCATTTCTGTATGCCTGTGAAGCCTTTGAAGCCAGAGATGCTGTGCTGTTCAGCTCTGATTTCCCTGGATGGTAGATAAAGAGCTGACGTTTAGTGGGCTCAGTAAGTGGCGAATCAGTGAGTGAATGGTGTCTTAGTCCATGTGCAGGCCGATAAAACAAAACGCCACAGATGAGGTGGCTTTATAATCCACAGAAATTCATGTCTTACAGCTCTGGAGGCTGGGAGCTCAAGAACAGGGTGCCATGGGGATCCCTGGGTGGCTCAGAGGTTTTGCTCCTGCCTTCAGCCCAGGGCGTGATCCTGGAGTCCTGGGATCGAGTCCCACATCAGGCTCCCTGCATGGAGCCTACTTCTCCCTCTGCCTGTGTCTCTGCCTCTCTCTCTCTCTCTGTGTGTGTCTCTAATGAATAAATAAATAAAATCTTAAAGAAAAAAAAAAGAACAGGGTGCCAGCATGGTTAGGTTTGGTGAGACACTCTTCTGGATTGTGGACTTCTTGCTGTAACCTCATATGGCAGAAGGACCTGTGGAGCTCTCTGGGGTCTCTCTCTCTCTCTCTCTCTCTCTCTTTTTTTTTTTTTTTTTTTAAAGATTTTACCCATCCATTCAGGGAGCCCGAATGGGACTCGATCCCGGGTCTCCGGGATCACGGTGCTAAACTGCTGAGCCACCCTGGCTGCCCTGGGGTCTCTTTTATACAAGCATTAATCTCATTCATGAGGCATTACCCCCATGACTTCAGCACCTCCCAACCCCCCCCCCCCCCCCTAATACCATCCCACTGGGCATCAGGATTTCAACATACAAAATGGGGAGTGGCACAGACGTTCAGGTTGAAGTGAATGGGTTCCTTGGATGAGGGAGGAGATCTCTAAGGCTGGGGCGTTGCCATTATTTGTTAGGTTTATGAATCAGGGGTTGCCAGAATGCATAAACCAGCCTCTGAGAGGATGAAGCAACCAGACTGGGGAATGCCCCCAACATGCTAAAGTGTTGGTCCAGAGGAAGACAGATATTTGTCAGAGAAGTGACAGCATTCGTCAAGAGCATATGAAACTACCTCCACAAATTCTGAAACATACAGCAGGGTTCTGTTTGTTTTGTGACCATATAAAATTGGCATTAAAAAATCCACATAGAAAATAAAATAAGAAAGGTGTGAGTGCTTCTGCATGACGAGATCTATGGCTAACCACTAACCTCTGTGGAGACAGGACTGGATTTTTTTTCTCTTGTATTCTCTGCTCTTAGTGTAACATTTACTACATGATTTATACTGTGAGAAATAAAGCACATTGTATTTGAGTCAGTGTGGGCAGGTCTCAGTTTTTAAGAGCCTGTTCAGCAGTGACGTCTCCACAGCAGCAGCATGTGGCTATTGGACTCCATTCACATGCCAGAAGATGCTCCAGCACATCTGTTTGTCACATGGTCTGGCCACCACGTAATAAGCAATTGTAGAAAATCTTCTGGCTAACACTGTGTCTTAGACATTTTTTTTTAAGTTTTTAATTTTTAATCCCAATTGATTAACATACAGCATAATATTAGTTTCAGGTGTGCCATTCGTGTTTCAGCATTTCTGTGCATCACCCTGTAGGTGTGGTCATCACTGCAGGGGCACTCCTTAGTCCCCATCGCCTATTTCCCCCAGCAGCCCCCCAACACCTTCCCTCTGGTAACCACCGGTTCATTCTCTATAGGTAAGAGTCTGTATCTTATGCATTTGTAGTGCTTCCTGCAAGCTGTGGGTGCTTTTCCAACTTGCCAGTAATTCAGCTTTGCAACACAAGTTTCATACTGCTGCTCTTTCAGGATAAGAGTTTCCTAAGATTGCACGGCTGTTATCAAAGACAAAGACACAAAACTGCTACCAAGTGTGCACTTAGCCTTTGGTGAGAGAAACAGCATCGTCACTCCACTGAAAGCAAAAAAATAACAGATCTATGACATGCTGGAGAGAGAGACTACACTCGTCATTCATAGCTTCTCATTTTTTTAAACAAAGATTTATTTATTTTTAGAGAGAGAGAGCGAGAGCCCACACAGGGGGAGGGGTGGAGGGAGAAGGAAAGAAGCAGACTCCCCTCTGAGCTCAGAGCCTATGCAGATTCCACCTCACAACCCTGAGAACATGACCTGAGCTGAAATCAAGAGTCTGTCTCTTGACCGACTGAGCCACCCAGGTGTCCCAGCTTCTATATATATATTTTTTTTTCATGAGAACAGCTTATTCGTGAGAACATTTTATTAGAGGCCATCTGTCGTGCCTCGTGTGGCGCTGCAGGTTGTGCTCTACACGACGTGGCTGGTTTGGGAACGTTGTCTCTAGAAGGAGGGATGCTCACTTTCTCTGATTTGCAGTACACAGTAGTGTGCTAAGAGCTAACAGGAGCCCCAGTCCTTGTCCTTAATATTGAGCAGATAGAATTTTGAAAATATAAACAAATTTATTAAGATAAAATGCTGTTTTTATTGGCTTGATATGTTGGGGTTCTATCCAAGAGTTCATTAAAAAAAAAAAATAGAAATAAGAAAACCTGACTGTGAAAACCCAAGTTTGAAGACCACTCACTTGGCAGAATGACTTGGAACAAGGCTCAAGTGTCACAGCTGAATCTCTCTTAGAGCAGCAGTCTTTGCAGTCACTGTCCGAATTCTGTTGATGAGGTGACACCTTACTGTTTTCATTGGCTGTGGAGAAGTCTGGCCTGGGGGGTACAAACCACTGCTTTTGTTCATGTGGTCCAGTTTGCACCATTTATAATGATGCAGTAAAGCTTTCGTGCCTGAGAAAAGCATTTGTTTGATACCATCATACTATAAAGAACCGAATTCAAAGGGTTAATGGGAGTTGATCTTATGAGAGAACCCCTAGGCTTTAGTTAGGGTTCTAATTTCGTCCCCCCCTATAATAACTGTATGAACTGTATGAATGTATGTATCTCTTAGGGACTTCTTAGGGCCTTTCTGTAAAATGAGAGTTGGATGAACTGATTTCCAGGGCTCCTTGAAATTCTAGAACCCCATTGTAAGAGATTTCCTTGGGCACCCGGACTAGGTGTCAGTGGAACTGACTGGAATATTCTGTACCTGAAATGTTTCTGTTTGTGTTTAGGTAGCTGAATGTGAAGCATGTGACATACTTAACTCTTTGTGGTGGCCTCTTGTGCCAGGCAGTTTACTGTATTTGCAGCTTTATGTGTTATCTCAAGCCTTGTGGGCAATTCCCTGTGGAATTTGGTTCTGTGAATTTTGGTAAGTGTTTGATAAATATCACATTAGGCCACTCTATTCCACTCTATTCCCCTACGTCTTTCTATCCCTAATAGGCATTGGCCAGGGTTATTAACTTATTCAAATGAATAAACCAAACCCCATTGTCTATTTGCGAGTCACATTGTACCAATTCAAAGAAAACAAATTGGTTGGTTTGGGGTGTGTGTGTGTGTGTGTGTGTGTGTGTGTGTGTGTGTGTGATTTGGAAGTAATTTGTTTCTGGAAAGCATTTTTTCTTTTTCAGTTGTGATAAAAGAGCTCAGGGATGGAAATATATTACACTTCACCGTCAAAAAGAAAAGAATCATCTTAGATCTCATTTCACATCCAAATTATAGCACCCAGAGACCGCACTGTGCAAGAGTGGTCAGATTCCACTGACTGTTTGAGATTACGTCCCTAATTGGAAAAAATTAGGACTATTAATCATGGTGACACAAGGCAAAATGTCATCATGGCATGACATCCTTATTTTCCACCTGAAAAATGGTGGCTTTTGAGAATAAAACCAAACCCTCCTTTCCCTACTCTCCTTCCCGTTTCCTTTCTGGCTGTACTTGTCTGGAATAGATCAGACAAAGAGTTGCAAAAAAGCAGAGGGCACAAAACAGGAAGAAAGCTTTCCTTCGTTTTTATTCCACAGAAATGGGTGTGACAATGGGGTGGAGGTAGAAAGAAGACCTCAAAGCTATGGAATTATATCATTGCATAGACATTTGAAATTATTTGCATGTAAGTAATTGGTGGAGATAAAGTCTTTTTAGGTATGGGGACAGCAAAGTGACTGAACTCTGAATTTTCATTTTGTGCCTCCTAGATTTACTCAGAAGGGAAATGGTTTAAGCAGTTTGCCAGAATTTTCTCAGGAGGGTAATAATTCTCTAACTATAGAAGTAATTATGGTTGTAACACATGAATTATTTTAGTATAGAGTTTTGTAATTTCTTAGTATTTTGGCATACTTAAAATTTATTTGGGCATTTGCACATTTTAAACAGGATTTAAAAGAAAAGGGCAACTGCCAAATGCTAGTCTATCTCATGATTGGTTTTTTTAAAGATTTTATTTATTCATGAGAGATAGAGAGAGATAGAGAGAGAGAGAGGCAGAGACACAGGCAGAGGGAGAAGCAGCTCCATGCAGGGAGCCCGATGTGGGACTTGATCCCAGGTCCTAGGATCATGCCCTGAGACCAAGGCAGATGCTCAACTGCTGAGCCATCCAGGTGTCCATCATGATTGGCTTTTTAAAATATTTAATGCCTCCCCATCATTATTAACTGCTTTTTTTCTCCTAAAACAATAATAACAACAACAAAACAAACAAAAATACAGAGGCTTCTGGATGGCTCCATCGATTAGAGGTCTGAGTCTTGGCTTTGGCTCAGGTCGTGATCTTGGGGTCATGGGATTGAGGCCTGCTTCAGGTTCTGTGGAGTCTGCTCCGGATTCTCTCCCTCTGCCCCTCTCCACCCTGCTTGTGTGTGTGTGTGTGTGCATGTGCTTGTTCGCTCTCTCTTTTCCCCCCTCCCTCTCTCTCTCTCTCTCTCTCTCCCTTCTCTCAAATAAATACATGAATGTGTACAAAAATCTGATTCCTCTTAATATCTGTTTTTGTGGGGTATTTTTGATAGCCGTGGCATTTTTGCTGAGTGACCTTTGTTGCTCTAATAAGCCACATCTTCTGTAGGTCTCTAAAATTCTGTCGCCATGCAGTTTTTGCAGTACTCTAAAGGGGGTAGTGGCGTTTTTTTGTGTTTTTAGTATTTCCAAAAGGGAAAACTTTTGTGACATATTTGGTGAACACTAGGTCCAAATTCTGCAATTTTTCTGTGGATGTCTCATTAAGCACAATGAGAAGATTCTTGTATTTATATTTCTGCCTCAGTACTAATGTTAATTTGATGTCAGATGGTTAATGCAACCATATTTTGTGATCATATAGACTATAATAGGCAGCACCTCATATAGCATAATAGTAAACGTGTACTGAAACTTATGTGTCAGGTCCCATGCCAGGGTTGTGTATACATTTTGTTCTGTGCTCATGACAACTGCATGATACTATTTCATCCCAATTTTACAAATGAGAAACTGAGGCACAGAAATGTTACAGAACCTGCCCAAGATAGTTCTGATTTTTTTGTCACATTCCAAAGCCCAGTGCCTTCACCACTGTGTCATGGTGTCTCCCTGGTCATGTCTTTCTTGCCCATTTGTTTTGGCTTGGGTTGGTGGTGGTAGTGTGGGCCTTGGGGGTGTCGATTGCCCTAAAGTTAAGCTGTTGACAAAATCCATGGTTATAATTGCAGCACATGTTACTTCTTTTGAAACCAGGCAACTCCACTAGGATGGATGAGTGTAAGGTGTTAACTGACAGAGAGCCAAGGCTACTGGTTGGACAGCCTTTGATTTTGAAACCTTCACATTGGGTTGGGCCCTTGATCCTCTGTTCTTTATTGAGAATAAGCATGATGTCCCAGAGTTTCTCCAGCTCAGCCCATCACTGCCCCAGGGCTCATCAGAAGTGAGTTTGGACTGAGACCCAGCTGAGAGGGACTGCTTCCAGGAGCCTGGTGTTGGAGCATCCCTAAGTGTGCAGCTGGGGATGGACACATCTACCAAAGTGACCCCTTCCCTCAGCTGCAGCCAGTCATGGCAGGTACTTTCTCACCTTGTGGTAGTCCTCACCTCATCAGGTGATGTAGAAAAAGGCTAGATTCCACTTAGAAAAGGCAGTGTAGGACAGTGCACTCATAATGTGTGAAAGGCGTGGGATCCCTGGGTGGCTCAGCAGTTTAGTGCCTATCTTTGGCCCAGGGCGTGATCCTGGAGTCCCTGGATCAAGTCCCACATTGGGCTCCCTGCATGGGGCCTGCTTCTCCCTCTGCCTGTGTCTCTGCCTCTCTCTCTCTCTCTCTCTCTCTCTCTCTCTGTCTCTCATGAATAAATAAGTAAAATCTTAAAAAAAAATGTTGGAAAGGCGGGTTATGAAAACAACGCACAACAGTAGAGACCTGCCATATCTTTGGATGGGGTGGAGGGAGAGCTCTATGGCAATACCAGAGAGATGTGATGATAACACCTTCCCATAAATTAAGTATTGTGTTCAGACTGTGTCTTTTATTTCAAGTGACTTTGGCCCAGATAGCTCCCTGAGGATGACCCATGTTCCAACTCCCTTATGAAGTCATCAGGTCTGATAGAAAATGACTTGAGTGCTTAAATTATACCTTTCCTGTGTGCAGAATAATAATACCCTATTCCATTGATTTGGGGCTTTTTTTAATTGGCAGTGCTGTCTCACTGGTCCTGTTTGATCCTCTCATTGTCTCAGAAGCAGATAGGAGGAGATTGTTCCCATTTTAATGATGACACAGTTGAGGCACAGGGAATGAAGTGACCAGTGGAGCACAGATAAAATGTGAAGGGTCAAGACAGCCCAGTTCTGCTCTTTGTTTGAAGGACTATGTCATTTTGTTCTTTGTATACATATTTTCCCCGTGGCAGAACTTTGACCATTTACCACATGCTTTGTGCATGTACACGTGTGAGCAGTGGACCAAACGAGATCCTGATGGGTGGCTACCACATTTGGATGAGCGTATCAGTGTGCCAGCCCGTGCTCTGTCGCTGTGTTCCCCAGACCACGCTCTGCCTCCACGTCGTCGGTGCTGTGTGTGTTGGTTACCCTGTAGTTCAGTACTACTGGTTTCCTTATCATTTGTATGGCCCATGTCAGTTTTATTTAAACATTTTCTAAGTGTGGGAAAGGTGCTAAAGCTGTAGTTTCTTGCCCTGTAAACAGGGATAATAATACCTATCTTGCTTATTCACAATGTAATTATCATGATCAAGTGAAATCATTCTTGTGAAGCCATGGAAATTATAAAGGGCTTTACAGGCATGAGGAATTACTATGGATGACCCTTAAGTTCAAGATGGCAATCAGCTCTAGTTGGAGTAATTGGTCCTGATACCATGCATAAGTCCTTCTCCCGAGACCTGCTGCAAGCCTCATGAGGAATTATGGGGGTCACGCAGATGTTTGTGAAGGAGCAGAAAGGCTTACAGAAAAAAAAAAAATAAATAAAAAAAAAAAAAAAAAAAGAAAGGCTTACAGAGCCCTTTGGGAAAGACCTGGCTCACTCTTCTGGAAGCCATTGTCCAAGGCATATGACAATAGGAGCAGGGTGGGCTCCACTGCCAGGGAGTCACCAGCTGATCTCCAGAGAATTGCATGTTGATGAGTTGACTCAGTGCCATACTCACTGAAACTAGCCAAAACATGGAGAGTAGCTTATACCTTTTGCTCAGAAAGGAAAAAAAAAAAAAAAAAGAATAAAAATGAAAGATACTTTGGAGTATATGCTTTATTAAACCTCAAGTCAGATGATTACTTTGTAACGCTCCTGTGTGACAGTGAGGTGGAGACTCTTGTGCACCGTCCATGTCAAGTGCCCACTGATCATGCAGGGGGAAGGGGGGGAGGCCTTGGGAAGACTTGACCCTGGCCAGATGTTCTTAGCAAGTGATGGTCACTAATGCACCTGTTGTCTGTGCAGTATTCTCTGATTTATGAGTTCCTTCTTTGTGCCAGGCGCTGTGCTAGGGGATGGGTCAACATTGGGGAAGGTGGGGTTTTTGGATCTCAGAAAGCTTAGAAATTCACTCCTCCATTAAGTATGTGTTAGGTACGTGTGTTAGAGCAGTGTGCTGTGGGTGCAGAGATGAACAGTGAATTCCACGGAGCTCAAATCTGCATGGAGAAGACAGGAAGGATCATGGACTGTGGTCCTCGGGAAGGCAGGGGGCCCACTGGGAGGTCTCCTTATATCTACGCAGGCAAGAGTGTTTGGAATGCTGTTTGGAAAGAGTTGTGAAGTGATTGTAGAAGTTAGGTAGGTGGGAGAATTGGAGAAGGACTTTCTTGGATAAGGGAAGTGTTAATAGGGGCCCGTAGGTGTTTCAGTAGTTGAGCATCTGCCTTTGGCTCAGGGTGTGATCCTGGGGTCCTGGGATCAGGACCTGTATCATGCTCCCTTCAGGGAGCCTGCTTCTCCCTCTACCTATGTCTCTGCCTCTCTCTGTGTCCCTCATGAATAAATAAATAAACTCTCAAAAAAAAAAGTGTAGGTAGAGGCAAGTAAGCCTAAGGGTAGGGGTGTGTGGAAAGGCGGGGGAGCTGCACTAGATTACTCCTGGAAAATTACTACCAGAATACCCCTATATGTAGCTGATGTATGACTTTATTCCATTTTAGATCTGTGGCTCTCAGCCTAGCTGAACTCTTCACCCCTCACTCTGAGGAGTGTTGGAAATATATTGTTCTTCATTAATAGAGTGACTGGGAACCCTTCGTGGCATTCATTGGACCTACCTGGAAAAGCTACATGGCCTCCAGAAGGAAAGACGCCTCCATCCCACATGCCTACGGTGTTGTCTCTTAGAAACCCTAGTAGACAAAAATCCCATGACGTAACAATTTGGGAAGCATGCTTGCAATTTTCAATTAAGGCATGAAAGCCAAGGCCTCACAGTTTGTGGGCCATCAGTAGCGTCTGGAATCCCTTTTCTGTGAATATCTTTTGTTTGGAATTTCTTTCACCCTTTCTGGTTTCCACGTTTTGTTGCCATTCTGCCTCAATTCCAGAGAATACCTTAGTTGATAGCATCTTTTTTTAAGAGGAAATACTTAATTCTGCTCTTGTTCCCAAGTGGAGGGGCTCCATCAAAGAGAGAGCCTGCCCTTCCTCTGCTGCTTCTGCCGCTTGCCTCCCTTGATTGGCAACTGGCTGGCTACTTGGAGAGAAGGTATTTGGCTGGCCTGGCTCAGTCCCTCCTTCCCAAGGGTGTCTGTCCCTGCAGAGAATCTGCCTGCTGATTTGCGAGGTTAGTCATGGTGTGGGAGGCCTGCATGCTTGTGACTTTAACTCAGTATTGGAGTGTTAGCTGGGCCCCGTGTACAGTGATGTGGTTTGTGTACTGCACAAAGGGAGCAAGTGGTGGCTGGGAGTCTGCCAGAGCTCCGCTGTACCCAGCCAGCTGTGCTGGGACCTGAGCTGTGCCTTCTGCTCATTTGAACAGGAGCATTGTGTAGACCAGTGGCCACCATGTTGCACAAGGTCAGAGGGCACCATTGTGTTCTCATTGTGTTCCATGTCTGCTGTTCTAAGTCTTAGAGGTTTTGCTTTGGTAGTGAGCGGGATGTGTACACTTCCAGCTGTGTCGCTCCGTGTGGGGTTGGTTGCTAGGAAAGCTGACATTGGTTTGACCTGCTTCCTCTCTCATTCCAGTGGATGAAAGGGGTGTTATTCATTACTTTACCTGGTCCTCTAGTTTCCTTAGTGAAACAAAGCTTTGGTGCTCTGTGAGCTCTAGATTTTGTCTCTCACCCATACAGTTTGCACATGTTTGTGATTAAAAGTTCACAGCATAGAAGAGTATAGAGTATGAAGCTGAAGTTTCTCTTCACCTTCCCCCACTCTCCTTTTAGAAGTTTATCATTGCTTAAAAAAAGAACTTTAAAAGTTTATCATTGCTTAAAAAAAAATATCATTGCTGATGCTTTGGAGGAGAGCCTCTTCGATTCTTTCCTATTCTGTTGCTGTGCGTCTTTTTAAAAATGTGATCATTTGGGGGTGTCTGGGGGGGCTCGGTTAAGCTTCTGACTTTTGAATTTGGCTCAGGTCATGATCTCAGGGTTGTGGGATAGAGCCCCACAGCAGGCTCTACACCCAGCAGGGAGTCTGGTCCTCTCCCTCTGCCCTTCCTGCTGCTCACACTCCTGCACTCTTTCTTTCTAAGATAAATAAATGAATCTTAAAAATATGTTCATAGTATTTAAGTTTTATAACTTTTTTGAGCATTATATTTTTCCATAGAAGTATATTATGAATTTAGCTGTCTTTTAAAAACCATTACATTTTCAAAATTATTTATTTTCAAAATTATGTATGATAATAACAACCATAATACTTAAACTTGAAGCTCGCCATGTCTCTTCATTGCTCTAAGCCCTTTACGTGTATCATGACAATTCTATGGGAATAGGTACTATTTGTACCATTTTTCAGCCCAAAAAAGTGAGGTGCAGAGATCAAGTACCTTGTCTGAGATCATGCAGGGCAAGGTTGTAGCATTAGTATTTGAAGCTGGGTGTCATGGCTTCAGAACGGACATTTTTACATCTGCTTGATAGCATATGGTATAAAATTCAAAAGGTGCAAAAAATTAGTGATCTGATGGCAACTGAGGTTCCTGGCGCTTATCCTGAAGTTTTCATCCCTGGGGCAGCCCTCTGTCAGTTCATTGTGAGCCACTTGGGTACACGTAGCCAGTGTCCACTGTGGACCTGTTAACACAGAAAGCAATACACGGGCATTATTTTTTTTTCCTTTATACCAGTGAGAAACAAATACATCTGTTGTCCATCCATGTCAATCCTGTGATACTGCTTCCTGTCACCCTTTATTTAGCCCCTGGCAAAAACCATTCTGTTCTCTGCTCTGTGTGTTTGACTATTTTAGATTTGACGTGTAAGTAAAATCTTGCAGTATTTGTCCTTCTGTGTCTGGCTTATTTTACTTAGCATAGTATCATCTGAGTCCATTCATGTTGTCACAGACGGCAGGATTTGCTGCTTTATTAAGGCTGGATAATATTCCGTACCACATTTTCTTTATCTGTCCATTGCTTGGTAGATGTTCAGGTTGTTTCCATATCTTGACTACTGTGAATAATTACCTTTTTTTTTAATAGTTGAATACTGTTACGCAGTAGGAATGTATCATAATTTATTTAAACACCTCTCTTTGTGGTTTTCAATATCATGCTATTCTAAACAATGCCACCTCAAAGATATTTCTGTTTATTATAGGCAAATATGTGCAATCATGTAATCACACATGTGAATATTTCCTTACAGTTTATTCCTGGAAGTAGAATTGCTGGGTCAAAAGGGGTGCATGTGGGGTACCTGGGTGGCTCAGTGGTTGAGTATCTGCCTTCAGCTCAGGGCGTGATCCAGGGTCCTGGGATTAAGTCCAGCATCGGGCTCCCTGCAGGATTCCTGCTTCTCCCTCTGCCTATGTCTCTGCCTCTCTCTCTCTGTGTCTTTCATGAATAAATAAATAAAAGCTTTTTTTAAAAAAAAAAGGGACACCTGGGTGGCTAAGCAGTTGAGCATCTGCTTTTGGCTCAGGGTGTGACCTGGGGTCCTGGGATCAAGTACTGCATTGGGTTCCCTGCAGGCAGCCGCCTTCTCCCTCTGCCTATGTCTCTGCCTCTCTGTGTCTCTCATGAATAAACAAATAAATAAAATCTTTAGAAAAAAATAAAAAAGGGGGCACATGTAAGCTTTTTATAGATCTTGACAAATGATCTCCCCACAAATATGTATGATTTTGTGCTCCTACTAATGTCTTTGTTTCCCCAGTCCTTCGCCAGCATTGGATAGTATCTCGAATATTGTATTAGTTTGTTAAGTGATGTCAGTACACCAAGTGAGGGAAATCAATAGCATTTACAGTTCGTTATCTTTAGCTCATCCAGCTTCGCTAGGATTCATTTGCTCAAGAAGAGTTGTGTGCAAGTTATGCATATACTCCCTGCTTTACTAAGAGAGGTCTTCTCTTCTTTTTCTTTAATAATGTAGTTACTATGAAGCATTTTTATCAACTTCAGAAAACAGCCTGCCCCATGTCATCAAGCCTGGGAGACTTCCTAGAGCGGCAGGCACTTACTGATTTGGGAGTCTGGACTTAGTGTCCTCTAATACGTAGGCCAGCCCACTGCACACCCCTCCTCCTGACGTGGTGAAGCAGTGCGTAGCCACGAAGTGCTGGGCGGCTCTGCGGGGACCCCAGCGGCTCCAAAGAAGGATGCCATCGTTGGGACGGTGCCTCTTACAAGCTGCCAGTAAGCTCGTGCTGTCATCATGGAACTGAGACAACTCCATAAGTGACTCCGGAGCTTGTGCTTTTATCGTCGGTGTTGTTCTTTTTCTCAGGAAAAGCCAGTGCTTTGAGCTGCGTGCACACAGATTGCACTTCTGGGTGCTTGGGCTCCACAGGATCAACTCACACTTACTTTCAAGCCTGGGGGAGCAGAATTTTCCATCTAATCTGCCTAGCTGATCTCAGATTGTGTTGTGTGGAGTCCAAGGCTGTTTGCCAAAGGAAGGAAGATGTTGTGTGTTGGGGGATGCTGTGCCTCCGTTTTTCCTGAGGCCTCTGGTCCTTTGAATGCTGGTTGGGCTGTTTGAGGGGCAGGGTTCCCCAGGAGGTTTTGCAGCCTCCAGGGAGGTCTGGATTGAGGTCCTTGCTGTATTCTGCTGCTGCTCAACCTTGGGCTCAGCAGACATCGTTTTTTTCGTATGGTTAGTTTTCTGCATGATGAGCTACGGGTGAATGGTACTTAAGTTGTTCAGTGGTTGACTTTGAGACGATCAAGTTTTGGGTTTTTATTTTGGAATTTTGTTGTCTAGTCATGTTCTCTTTTAGCTTTTCGGACTTATTACTACAGAACAAGGAGCTGATGTGGCCCCCCCTCCCACTCTTTTTCAAACTGAATTGACAACTTGTCAGCTTACTGACAGGCCAGAAGTTTGCACAATAGAGTCTAAATGGAAAGTGTTTATGCTTTTACTAAAGTGATGCTAGTGTACATTCAGTATTCATCACACAGTTCAGGTGCCTGTTTCCCTGGCACGCGTCTGATTTTGAGGGCTTTTCAACAAAGCTATTCTAATCTCCTAAATCTTGACTGTAGAACTGCCAGTTTTATTTCCATATTTCTAATTAAGTTAGGTTTCTGTGGAGTGTGGAAGAAAGGGTTTTGAGGTGACTTTATGTGTCAGTTAGAATCGTGTTGTGATTCTAGAAAAACTTCCTTTGGAGGCACTTGCATATTTCCTTGAAGGGATATTTTGTGTGCTGAGTTTAATTCACCTCTGGGGGTGTGTGTGTGTGTGTGTGTGTGTGTGTGTGTACCTAGGTTTAAAAAAACCAACTCCTTGTGTGGGGCATTTTCCTGCAGCTCCCTAACAGGTAATGATACACTACCACTCTATTACTTGATACCTTAAAGGCAAGGTTCCTAGAAACTTAGCAGTTTCTCTGTGGTCACTTTCATGTCTCTTTGTATTCCTAAGTAAGGATCACAACTTTTTGAGCATTTCTTTTTTTTTTTTTTCCTAAGATCTTTTTATTTATGTATTGAGAGAGAGAGCGAGAGTGTGGGCACACTAGGGGAGGAGGGGCAGAGGGAGAGAGAAGCAGACTCCCCAGTGAGCAAGGATCCCGATATGGGGCTCGATCCCAGGACCCCGAGATTATGACCTGAGCGGAAGGCAGACACTTAACCGACGGAGCCACCCAGGTGCCCCACTGGGCATTTCTTAACTCTTGAGGACTTGGCTAAACTCCCAACACAGGTTTTTAAAATGTTGATTCTTTTTATCATCATGGGTTCATTTTATGTCTGACGGTGCCGCATGTTTCAGTAACGTTTCTGATGGATGGGGCCCGGGGGTCCGGGGTCCGGGGTCGGTTACAGGGTGAGCTGTTCCCCACCGCAGCCTCGGATGCCGCGGCCTGCGCCACCTGCCACCTGCACGGATGTGAACATACGTGTGGACTCGCGTGTGGTTCGCAACTGAGGAGGAAAGGGGCGGTTCGAGGGGAGCGTGGATGGACGGCGGAGTGAAAAATCAATGTTTAGGATCCCTTAAAAGCGCACCAAAGCCATGCCCCCCATGTGATGAGCTGTGTCCTTCCCGCTGTAGCTCTGGCGGCGCCTGGGTCAGCTGGAGGAGGGATGTGGCTTCGTCCGGAGAGGCTGGCCCGGCCGCGCACCTGGGGGTTCACCCAGGAGCCTCTGGACACGAAGCGGGGGCCCGCTCCCCGGCCTGCCCTGCAGCACCTTCCCTCCTCCTCTTGACTCACTTAAATTGTGGGATGACTTCAGACGTTCCAGGTTAAGCGGGACAAAGGCGGGGCGTAGGCCTCAGCTCGCAGGTGCGCAGGTGAGCGGGGCCTGCAGCAGGTAGGCCGTGCAGAGGACCCCCACCTTCCAGCCGCCGCGGTAGCGCCTTGTCACGTCCGTCACGTCCCCGACTGTGAGGAAGGGAAATGAGGCCAGAAGCAGCCTTCACAGAGGTCCCAGGGAATGAGAGTGCTGCTGGTGTCATTAGGCATTCGCGGAGTTTTCTGATCTTGATGCCGGGTACTTGAAACCGTTTGTTGGACTGCCTGCAGCTCTGCAGCCTTCTGCTGTGGCCGTGCAGTCCCAGGAGCAGTGTCCCAGCGTGTGTCCCCACGTGGGCGTGCCCGCACACAGCTCTGCTGAACGGGTGATCACCGATGGCCATTCATGCCCAAGAGACTGGATGTGGTGTCTCCCTAGCAGGAAGCACAGCATTTCCGTAATGCAAACCTAATGCCATGTCCATAGAGATCCAGATTTCCCCAAAAGGTGACTTTTTTTTTTTTTACCTTTATAAAAGGGCTCATTTCAGATTTCTGTGGGAGAAAAAAAATCAATATCCCCCTATTGCATATGACGTACCATCTGTGAATTGACTTGCAAAGAAATTGGTTTACAGAGGTATGAGAGGATATTTTATTTAACAACAATAGCTACTATTAAATGAATAGTTCTATTTGTCAGGCACCAAGGTAAGTGCTTTTAAATGCATTATTACCTTGTCTGCTTCTCCCAATAACCTTGTGAGGTAGATGCTATTATTATCATCCCTATGTTTTAGAGGAGCTGTGTGAGGTTTGGAAAGATTACCTGCCCAAGGTCACACAACTATGGTAAGGGGTGGTATCAGATTTTGGGCCCAGGGCTCTCTGATCCCTGAACAGAAACTCTGCAAGTCCTCAGGCTATGCTGATTGTGTCCTGACGTCTGCAGCAGCTCAACGGGCGCAGCTTTGCAGGGGCAGCGTAGATTCCCAGTGTCTCTGCCTAACGACTTGGCCTGGAGCTGAATTGTCGGACAGGGATGACTGGAATTGGAAGTTGCTTGGCAGGAGAATTATTTTTCTTCCCAACCCTCACCCCACTTCACTATCCCCGTAACCTAGGGCAACTCAGGTTACAAAAGGACGACCTTACCCAAGATCTTATTATGAGGCTGCTCACACCTAGACAATCGACATCTGTGCAGGGCTTTCATTAAAAACAAATACAAACAGTAACCACTGAACTTGTTTTTATTTTATGTGCAATCTCCTCGCCGAATTCAGGACTCTCGGAGCAAATGCACTTGGTTAAAAGAAGTAGGTACTCAGGAGACAGCTTACTATAATGAGTCAGTTTCCACATTCCACATTGTTACCGAGCAGGACTTAGTGGTTAGAAGACTCTGGGGGGTAAAAATTGCTGTAATTAAAATACAGTAATTGGCAGGTTTGCGCAAAATACAGGTTTTTCTGTTTTGATTCTGAAAAAGCCAAATAAGGGCATTGTATGTATGAGAATTCCCCCCTCCAACATATTTTTTCAGTACCAACAAATTGAGCCATTAAGACTTTTGTATCAAAGGCACCTGGGTAGTGCAGTTGGTTAAGCAACTGACTTGATTTCAGCTTAGATCTCAGGGTCTAGGGATCGAGCCCCATGGTGGACTCCCCACTCAGAGGGGAGTGTGCTCTCTCTCTGCCCCTTCCTCTAAAATAAAATGTGTACTCTCTCTCTAAAATAAAAATAAATAAACCTTAAGAAAAAGAATTTTGTATCATTATTAACAATGGGAAGGTAAAAAGGAGAGGTCATGCAGACAGCTGCATTACTACTGCAGGAAGGAAGAACAAAGCTGCCAGCCTCGCCTTGTCTTTGGCGTCAGGGCCAAGTAGAACACCCTGGGGTCAAGGGGAGATCTTTAGACTTGCTCACAGACCCATAGGCTAATGAGCAGGTGAGGGGGCTCGGTGGATTTCAGGTAATCAATTTCCAGATTTCAATTTCATATATATTTTTTCTTTACTACATATCGTCTCCTTTCCTACCTCTGTTTTCCCCTGAAGGTCTTTTCCCACTGGCAGTAAGGCCAGTCTTGTCTCCCATGCATTCCTAATCTTACTAGGGTGCTCTTCAGACCCTGAGCTGGAAAAACTCCTGGAACCCAAACAAAGGGATGATTGAAATAGTGGTGTTGGTGTTGATGAAAATTAATGACTCTAATGACAGGATAACAAATACTTTGGCAATTCAGGTGGCGTCCAATTCTTTATCTTCTACAAATTGAGAGAGGACTTAATTGAGTTGTCAGTTGATCATTAAAAATAATTTTGATGATAGATCACCCTGTGATTGTTCCTGGCATATGTTCCAGAAGGAATTCAAACTACTGAGGAACATCATTACAAGACATTTAAATTTCCATGTAGTTATTTGTGTGAACAAGTTTTCTGAGCCTTTAGATTAACAAAGAGGGAGGGGCACATACGAATAAAATTGATGAAGTCTCATTTTAGCAATATTCATTTACAGATGTGTAATTTAATTGGAAAAAGTTCGTCAGTCCCTAAGTGGTGCATTTCTGAAGCAACTAATTTTTATTTTTAATAATCATTTATGAAATATGTAGTATGTGATTTTATCATTTGTACATTAATATTATAAATCCAGATGAAAAAAATTAGGATCGCAGGAAACTAAAGAATTCACATTTATGTTTTCATAAATCTACAAAGACCCTGTGACCATAAAATAATTTATATGTAAAATTTTCAACTTTTCTGTGACCATATTTACACACCTGTAACATTTAACGTCTTCTGTGAATTATGCATATGTATGTATACTTAATTTACAAAGCTATACATAGGATGGTTAATAAAACTTCAAGCATAAGAATATTTTACACTGAAAGAAAATTCTGCGGGGGAACTGGGATGGAACTACAAAATCAGAGAGAATAAAGAACAGTGTAATATTTCTGTTTCTCAAGAGCTTCTTCAGTTTTTTTTTTTAATGAATAATGATAGGTAGCAAATAGTTCTGATGTTTTGATTTAGTTGAATTCACTTCAGAGAATTATGTTACAATTTAGTTTTCAAATTATATGATACCTGGGCAATTAGATCCTCTGTAACTGTTTAAACTTGAGATGAAAAATTTTGGATGTCAACTTAAACATGTATAAGGGGAAGCATAGTTGTAAGTCTTTTAGTAGGCATACAAGCAAAAACACTAGGGAAAACATGGAGAAAAAGCATCATCTAGTGAGAAACAAGTACCATTCATCTGGGAATACAACATGGAAAGGACAAACCCTAAAATCAGGAGGGCTCTGGAGGCTTTTGGGACCACATGAAGAAAAGCGTTGGGAGGAGCATCTTCTATCCTAAGGTGGTGAGAACTTTTAATTAAAATAGTAATAAGAATTTATTATTTAAAAGTCTGCCTTTATTCCCTATAATCATGATTTCTTTCATAGAAATGGAGGTATGTATATGGGGGGCGTGTGCATGTATGTGTGAGAGTGAGAATAATCTGGTGTGCTAGTGAGGGTTTTGGGGTCCTTTTGCCAGACGAAGGTGAAAATCAGCCTGTGATCCTGTGCAGCGTGGCACTCGCATGCATTTCTGTGGTGGAAGGCCGGCAGCTCATCACTGAATTGAGCAGTGAGTTGGACGAGCTGCTGACTCGTTAAAGCCATCGGGGGAGAAAAGCTCGAACTGGGAAAGGCGTTGTGTTTCAAGGATCACAGCCGTTTTTTCCAGATTATGTGTGCTTGTGTGGACAGTTTTCAGAGAGCAGGAGTCATGTCAGATGGTGTACTAATGTCTGATAGGACCCCACAGACTCCCAAAGCCAACTGAAAAGGTGAAGGTCTTCAGCTGCTCAGGTGGGAGCTGGCACCTGGCGTGGTTCTGGCCGTGGTTCAGGCCACACCTGGCAGGCCCAGGCAGGGTGCAGGGCAGGGGGAGAACCGAGGGAGCCTGGGTGCTGGGTGAGGAGGAGGGGGATCCTCTTGCTGGCATGCTCGTGGGACACCTGCCGGGGCCCAGGGTCCCTGTGGCCAGTCGATACTCTGACTTCGGTGCCTTGTTCGACGTGACACTGCTCACATAGCCTCTCTGGGTGGGGCGGGGGGGACATTTGGCCCTCGGGATTGCCATGAACAGTGTCTTGCTGCCGTGGGGCTTGGCCAGGCCCGCACCTGGGTGTCCAGCGCGTCCTCGGGGCGTGTTGCGAGTGTGCGGGAGCCTCTGGGAGCAGGTGATTCCTAAATATTGCCCAACTAATAACTATTTGGAAAGCCACACGAGATCCCAGTGGAACCCTTCTGAACTAACTGCTGACTGCCTTTGAAAGAGCAGTGCAGGCTTCAAAGCCACTTCTGTTTTGCCCCGTTATTAATCTCTTTAGGAAATGATTCCTTTGGGAACTGGGATAAGAGGACCTGCTGCCTGCAAAACAGCTGCCTGGCCACTAAGTCTTTAGAAAGAGACAATGGAAAATAATCTAATACAACGAGGTCTATTGTCCGGAAGTGACATTTCCCTCCTTCCCTTGAGTTGAAGCAGTTGTGTTGAAACATGGAAAAGTAATTAGAAATTGGGGGCTGGGGAGGCACCATCCCTTTTGCGGTTTCTTTCTCACCCAGCACACGAGGGAGATCATGCTTTTTTAGCGGTTTGTTTTCCTCCCTGGTGTTTGGACAGGATGCCTGTAAAACCTGACACTAAATTAATCAGGCAAATGTATAGAATGTTGGGGGGATTACATTGGATTCTGGGTAATCATTGGTTGGCCTTTGAGCTGTTGACATGCCAGATGTCTTTGGTATCAGTGAAATGATAAATGTCTGTGTGATCAGACTGGTTGTCACGAAGGGCTCAGTGGAGGTAATTAAGCTTCTCTCTGGTTCCCAGGTTTTGTTCCTATCTGAGACTGTGTCTTTTGGGTTAAGGTCTATCTATAAGGGTCCTTGGGGACAATAGGGCCATCAGTTTTACCTGTGCTTCTGTATAGCAGGAAATAAGATTTAACACTCCATGGCTGAAAATGTGGGGAAAAAATGTCAAGAATGACCAAAATCTTATCTGTGATGCCAATACCAGAAGTAACCTGCTATTGTTCTTTACAGTGTTTCCTTTGTGTCTTTACGTTTTTAAAATGTATTTGATGCCTTCTTTTTAATAACAGGATCATATAATATTTACCATATAATATAGTTTTTCTGCTTAATGATAGATTGCAAGCTAATCGATTTATCTCTGTTACACAAGATAAACACTTGAAAATGTGAATTACTGTAATTTTAGGCAATTAGTGTAGTCTAGCTTTAGAGGAGCAATTGCCCTGATTGTTACCTCTGTTTTTAATGCTGGCAGTATCTAAAAGTCATTTTTTTCCATGCAGAGGAAATGAGGAATACCTGGCCTTCATCTGAGGTCAGGTGCTTCTAATTGTTCACCTTTCACTAGAGATAGAGGGTGAGCTCTCCCAGAAATTCGGGAAAACTTCTTACAAAGACATAGTGCAGGACCTAAGAGAGAGCCTGGCACATTGAAGGGAGTTCACAAAGAAGAGATAAAAGCTCTGGCATTTCTTTTTCTAGGAGTGTTTCTGTTTCGGTCTTTTTTTTTTTTTTTTGTGGACATTTCCTGTGTGGCCAAGAGGGAGGACGTTTTCTTTAAATTGCTGTAAAGAATCCCAACACTCACAGCCCTGGAAACTTACTGGAATATTTGCTTTAAGTTTCATTTGGACAGTGTTATGGGCTCGAAATTTATATGTTGAAGGTCTACTCCTTCGTTTCTTAGAATGGGACTGCATTTGGAGACAGAGCCTTTAAAGAGGTGGTTAACCTGAAGCCTTTAGGAAAGAGGGAAAGAAGCTGTAAGAGACTCTTAATGATAGAGAACAAACTGAGGGCTGATGGAGGGAGGTGGGTGGGGGGTGGGCTAGATGGGTGATGGGTATTAAGGAGAGCACTTGTGATGAGCACTGGGTATTGTATGTAAGTGATGAATCACTGAATTCTACTCCTGAAACCTATATTGCACTGTATGTTAACTACCTAAAATTTAAATTAAAAAAGAAAAATGAGGACTTTAGGGAAGCCCTAATCCTATCTGACTGGTGTCCTTATAAGAAGAAATTTGGACACACAGAAACACCAGGGATATGAGTCAAAGAAGGACACCCATGTGAAAGACATGGGAAGAAGGCAACTGTCTGCAAGTTAAGGAGAGACCTCAGAAGAAACTAATACTACAAACACCTTGATCTTAGACTTGTAGCCCTCAGAACCGTGAGAACATTAATTTCTGTTGTTTGAACCACCCACTCTATGGTATTTTGTTTTGGCAGCTCTAGCAAACTAATAAGGCTGCAGAAGAGTCATTTGATATATTTGGGGATATGTTTTCCAACTATAATAATACGGAGAACATTTCCATGAGGGTGTGAAGATATCCCCTTGGGAGGGTAGGGGCATGGGATAAGGGAAGGCAAGTACCTAGTTGGATGCAGGTTTTTGGGAAAGCTCTAGCGACTGGATTGTGTGGTTGATTAAACATTCCATTACATTATTATGCTTTCTAACTTATGTTATTTAACATTGTGTAATTTCCCATGGATCAAATATTAAAGATAAAAGAAAAAGCATTAGATTTAGATATAAAAGAAGGAAAAATTAACTTATTTACATGGATTATATTTAGTGAAATAGGATAAGACATTGTCAGATTTTTTTATTATTACTATCATTTACATAGTTTTTCTTTTCAAAAGCTAGTTTGTTCTGGGAAGCAGATTGTAATTGTATTCATTAGTTATTTCTTTATGGGAAATAGGTTAATTATTTTTCTGTTTAAGGGGAAAATTGATATCAGAAGGGAGCCATTCAGCCTTGTCAATGTGATAAAAAAATGCAGAAGCATGCACCATTGAAGCGTGATCATCCTCAAATACCTGCTACAAAGGAGGGTCAGGCCCACTTGTGAAGCTTTTTCTAATATTTAGGATTGAGAATATTTACCTTGCTCTGGAGAGTAAGTTGTGGGTGTTTAGTGGAAGTGGGTCTGATGTATATTTATGTCAGTTTAGCCTGTGTGCGTGTGTGCGTGCGTGTGCATGCGTGTGTGCATCTGTGTACTGTGACTGTAGAGATTTTTCACATTGATAAATCACATTTTAAATGCCTGGCAGTGGTTGCAAGGTACAGTGTCTGATTAGATCATTGTGCTAGAAAAACACTCTTTTAAGCACATATGGTCTTGCTTCTGAATGTATACTATCTTCTGAGGCAGTAGCTGACAATATTTCTATGTATCTCAGTATCTTGATAATTATTCACAGGGAGCATTTGGCTTTAAAAATCTCTTCGATTAAAAAAAAAAAATCTCTTCGATTACGTGAGCACTTTTTCAGGCATTCTGGATGCCTGGGGTTTCCCTTTTAGCACCTAGTTGAAAATATTTCTTAAGAAAATATCCGTAAAAGGTGTTAAATATCCTCTCCCTCTTAGAGTATTCTGAATATAGCTTGACCTTTTGTGTAAATAATCAAGGTCATCATTATGAAAGCAATTCTTGTTGTGGAATGTAATGATGTGTTTGGAGCTATTGAGTTAAGTATAGCTTACTCCTACAATAAACCTAAGTATATATGGTTTTTGAATGTTTTCCTTGCCTTTTATACTTTTTTCCTCTATTTTGTTGTCACATCATCACTTATAATTTTCTTTGCTGCTTTGTAGCCCCTTGCCTCCTTGTAATTTGCTGCGTCTGCTTTGCTTGTGGGAATGAAGATTATGATAATTGAACTTATAGTGGTTGTGTATAAGTCAGCTGCCTGAGAACGCTAGGGAGCTCTGCTTCAGAAAAAAGTACAAATGGAGTGTGTGATAACTTCCTGAGTTGTTTACCTATTCGGATTAATATACTTCTGTGGGGTGCCTACTGTAGGTGAGTTTGCACCCTGTGCTGCACTGGCCAGTGCCCTGAATTCTGGCTGGTGAATCACAGAAGTGATTTGTCTCCCTCCTGTCTTGTCAGCTTTGACCATTTTTGCAGCTGAAAAATAAAAGTTTCTGTTTCTCTCAGTCTTAATTTGTACTTTCCAATAGAGGCCATAATTCTTATCAAAGGCTGCAAGAGAAAGGCATGGCTCATCCACAAATGCGTAATTGAGGCTCGTGTGACTAATTCTATATTGCTTAGCTATCAGCAAAATGGGTTTCAAAATTTTCTTCATGGAGTCAAGCACAGACTAATTTATAATCCCCTCACTTCCCCCAAAGTGCTTCCATTAAGAAAGCAAATACCTGCTTTGTAGAATTCTCCATTTAGTCTTTCAGAGACTTCAATGATCTTGTTCTAAGTGGTATTTTAATTTTAGTTTATAAAATGAGCTTCAGAGCAATAGCGATAAAACAGATCAATGTGTATTGTCCTTAAAAGGACCACCAGTGTGCTGAATTTTTTTTCCTTAGGGTTACCATGCTTAACTTGCAATTTTTCATGGACTTCTGACCTAAACTGGGGATGACAGATGAACCTGGTTTTCCCCCTCAGTGATTTACAACATCAGCTATGGTCAGCACTTACCTTGCCTAATTTCTTGTGTTGCTTAACTATGTTCATAAAGAAAATTTTTGTGTGTATGCTGGCATTTTGCCCAAAATGAAGAATCACTTTCTCCAGAGACTTTGATTTCTACAGCTCCAAGCAATATATCCAGGTGAAAGCAGATACCAGAATGAGGACTGAGATGTAAAGACGTTTTATTTATTTATTTATTTATTTATTTATTTATTTATTTATTTAGATTTTATTTATTTGTTTATGAGAGACAGAGAGAGAGAGAGAGAGAGAGAGAGAGAGAGAGGCAGAGACACAAGCAGAGGGAGAAGCAGGCTCCATGCCGAGAGCCCAATGTGGGACTTGATCCCGGGACTCCAGGATCATACCCTGGGCCAAAGGCAGGCATTAATCAGCTGAGCCACCCGGGGATCCTCTCAAGACATTTTAAACTTGATCAGTACTTGATATTTTACTCGAAGGTACCAGATAACTTTTATTCCAAACTGAGAGTATTTTTAAGTACTCATGAATAATAGCATTTTTCTGCCAGAAAATGTGATGTGTGGTGGAGTCAATGATTCAAAAGTCATACAGTTTTCTACTTTGGATTTAAGTGAATCATAATCATGACTATATTATGAATCCAAGTTAACAGATGTCAAAGTGTAGGACAATTGTGAGATGTATTAAGGGTGAGGAAAGGGCTGGTGAGATATTTACTGTCCTCGGAGAAAGCCAAGGAGTTTTAATTTTATAGTGATGAAATTAAGAAGCTTAAAAAGATCTTAGAGATTGTGTAGTGCAGTACCTTTTTTTTTTCCCTGAAGAAACAATCAAGGCCCAGCATTGTTAATCAAATTTCTTAAGTTGAGTCAGGTTGTATTTGAACCAGGAATTGAGGAAATAGTAAAAAAAAACCAGAGGCGTTAAAATGAACTGTAAGAGTGACATAGGACAGTTTTGATGATTGATATTCTAAGGTAAATTCCTTGAATCTATATGACCCATCTCACCAGATTTACCTGTCTTTGCTGGGTTCTTTCTTTTGCCATGAGCCTTTCAAATGAATAGGCTGATTTTCTAATGTTTGTTACAGCATTAGCAACTTCTGTAATCAAGTGAGTATTTTACTTTATTGGCCATGTCTTTTGTTGTCTTCAACAAGACTTGACTTTTCTTGTAAAGGTAGGACTGGCTCCTGGACAGCTGTGCATTGGGCAGTTATTGGCAACCTTGGCCTAGACTGAATGCAGGTCACGTGACCACTGGCCAGGGGCTTGGCCAGTTTAACTCCTTGACCACCTGCTTCTGTTCTGTTTCACTTGCAAATGGAGGTGGTTCTTCTGGCATCAACATCATTTGCAAAAAATTCCTTGGAAGACCTTGGAAAGGGGAGGAAGGTGAATGATCCAGGTTCTTGGTTTTGTTCCCTGAAGAATAGCAGCTCTTAGCTGAGATCCTGGGACTTTGGTCCAGCTATAGGCCATTAGGGTGAAGGAAATCTTGTCCACAAACAAGTTCTTTTGTAGTTGAGAACTACTGGGGAGGTGTATTAGGGGGAACCCGGACCATTAAATGGTTTAAACCATTTAAACCTGGAACATTTAAAACCTATTAGATTTTAAAACAAATATAATTATTAGAATTTATTCTTCTAAGTAACTAGTATGACCTAAGAGAAGTTACTTTAAATATTTAATCTGTTTTTCAGTGATCCTGCCAGAATTGAAAATAGGAATTTGGGGATCCCTGGGTGGCGCAGCGGTTTGGCGCCTGCCTTTGGCCCAGGGCGCGATCCTGGAGACCCGGGATTGAATCCCACGTTGGGCTCCTGGTGCATGGAGCCTGCTTCTCCCTCTGCCTGTGTCTCTGCCTCTCTTTCTCTCTCTGTGTGACTATCATAAATAAATAAAACTTAAAAAAAATATTTAAAAAAGAAAATAGGAATTTGTTATAGCCTTATAACACCTATAAAATTTTGTTACTTTAAGGGTTGTAGCTGGGTTGGCATACCTCATTATCTTGAGGGAATTGTGATTTGAATTTAAAGTCAAATCCACTCTTAAGGGTTTTGATTTGAAATATACTGTAGGCTCTGAAGGCATCTCAGTGGCAAGGTATGGCCAAAGTGAATTGTGAAGGTCTCCCTCAGTGGTTGCGTAGGAGAACAAAACACTTACTCTTGGCGGTGTTTGTTTTTTCTTTTTAATGGAGTAGTTCTATTAGCTAGATCATCTCATGCTTCCAATATGCCTTTTCATTTTCTGAGATACCTGGTTCGGATTGTGTAGTGGGCAGTGGTGTTTAAAGGGTTCTCACTTGTCTTTGCCACTTATGGACATGATATTAAAAAAGAGGGATCCCTGGGTGGCGCAGCGGTTTGGCGCCTGCCTTTGGCCCAGGGCGCGATCCTGGAGACCCGGGATCGAATCCCACGTCGGGCTCCCGGTGCATGGAGCCTGCTTCTCCCTCTGCCTGTGTCTCTGCCTCTCTCTCTCTCTCTGTGACTATCATGAATAAATAAAAATTTAAAAAAAAGATATTAAAAAAGAAACAGCAGCCCAGCATGTGATATTCCTCTTGGAAAGAGAGAAAAGATATGACAGAAATGGTGAGGAAGAGTGGCCCGTTGATTTACTCCTCCATAGCGGTAGTGACGCTGTAGGTTGTGACCATGCCCCAGGTCCCAGAAGGTGGCCCTTACTTCAAGGGGAGGGGTCGCAAGACAATCCAGTGCTTGGAACAGAGCGGAGAAGGTGAAGAGGATGTTTAAGTCTTAGGTTTGGGTGGTCATCTTGGTGATTTTGAATGCTTTCCAAAGTACTTCTAACAGAACTCAACCTTATGCTTAATTCATTTTTTTACAGAAAGATACAAAGTTTTTGCTTTTCCTTAATGTCATGTAAGAAGTACACTTGATATTTTAATATTGAGGTAATAGAGTAGTAGTTCTCATATTGGAGCTGATTATAACCCAGGGAGAGAAATCCACTTTAGACACATGTAGTGGACAGTTTTTGTTGGTTGTCGTAGATGGAAAGCCAAGTTAATACTCTGCTTAATGCTGGTATTAATTAGAGTTGCTGATGATGTTAGTACTTAAAGATTTTTGTACTCCTTAATAGATACTTCCCTGTCACATGAGGTTTTAAGAACATGCTTTTCACCAATGAGTGACCTGTCCGAATGGGTTATAGACCTTACTTTATATTCTGGCTTTGCCACTTGGCAGGTGTTTAAGCCTTACATTTCACATGTGTATGAAGGACTAATCGTACCCCCTCAGGACGGCTGTGAGAAGTGCATGAAGTAAAGCATGTAATGCATTTAACACAATGCCTGGCACACTTAGTGCTCTGGAAAGCATTTACTTAATTGTAAATATCGAGCCTGAGTCAAGGCCCTCTGGGCAGTTCTAAGTCTGTTTAAGTGAGATGGATATCCAATTTGTTTATTTTTAGATAGAGCATATAGGCCTGGAGTATATTTGTATGAATGAAGTAGTGCACATTTCGTATAGTTCATGGCACAGGGTGAATGAGTAATCCAGACAGGTTAGAGAACAACAACTACGATTATTATTTATTCCATTTTCAGAAAGTCTACCAAGCGCATACCTTATTAATATGACTATAGATAGACTGTAAAACAATAATAAAATTGTTAATATGGCTATATGTAGACTGTAAAACCAAAAAAACCCCACATATATTTAAAAAACACTTAAGTCCTTTATAACCAGTAAAAATGTGCAGGGTAATATTAATGTGATCAGAATATAAATTCCTCCTGGGGCACGGGGATGGTGCAGTTGGTTAGGCCTCTGACTCATGGTCTCTGCTCAGGTCCTGATCTCAGGGCCATGAGATTGAGCCCCTCTGCACTCAGCTTACAAGCTTACTTGTAAGTCGGCTTACAAGTCTCTATCCCTCTCCCCCTGACTCTCCCTACTGCGCATATTCACACCTGTGTGCTCTCTCTCTCTCTCTCAAATAAATAATAAAATAAAAATAATGCAGACTCTTTCCAGGCAGGGTCTTTGTGTGTTTTGTTCATTGCTCTCTCTTCAGAGAATAAAAAGTGTCTGACACTTAACAGATGCTCAGAAAATTGGAATGAATGGATAAATGTATACTAAACTCAAAATGTGTGCTTGCCCAGTCCCTTTAACTGATGATGAATTTTTCCTTGGCATAGTGGTTAAGAGTAAAAATTGTGGCCTGAGACAACTTAAGGTCATATGCCCTTACCGGCTAAGGACCTTGGGGCAATTATTTCCTTCTGTATGCCTCAGTTTCCTCATTTGTGTAATGGGATGTAATTGTACCTACCTTATTTGTTTATTATGAGTATTAAGTTAATATTTATAAAGCACTTAGGGGAGTGCCTTGCCTCTATTAAGCTCTATGTAAATTTTAAATGATTAAAATAAATGATTAAATATCAAATATATAAAAGGAACTTCTCTGGCTACGGCTAATTGTGCCAGGAGTGGACATCCAACCCAGAGACTGATACTGGTTGACATTGACATGATGGGGGCCAGTCTAGGAAGAAGAGCTCGGTCAGATCCCCCTTCCAGGAAGTTATGCTTGGGAAGTTGAGAAAATAAGCCAATTGGTTGTGAGAAAGGCAGTTTACAAACCAGAGAGGTGGGTGTCCGTTAGAGGATGCGTGCTGCAGGGGGTGCCATGGGCCAGGGCGGCAGTGAGAGTGGGGCATGTTGTGCAGAGAAACAGAGGAGAGGTTGGGGACTGGCCATGCCAGGGTGTCTGCATATATGTAGCATGCACTTCCTGTTCACTCTCCCCTCATCTTTTTGTTTCTTTGTATTGTAATTTGATTGAAGCTCTGTTCCTGTGAGACAAAGGACCTGGGGTGATTACTCATGCACAGCAACTTGCCTGGCATTTCTTAATTTGTTTCCCTTTAGCAAATGTTTTTTTTTGTTTGTTCGTTTAGAAAAAAAAGTCCACCTGCTGTAGGATGTAGCAGTAGCAGCTACAAGAGAGGACAAATTCACATTTGGCCCCAACACACTCAGAAGGTGTTATGTTGCTTACAATATAATAGACACAGAAATCTGTTACAAAGCAGTATTGACCTCTTTAGTGAAGAGTTAAGTATCCCTGGATAATTCAATAGTGCTTGAGAACATCACATGTTACCATGTAAGTGGCTGGATCAATAAGAAAAGGTTAAATTGTGTTTACTATGGCTTAAAAAAAAAAAAAAAACTAAGGTAGAGAAGCATTCAGTTTGTTTTGGGAAGGTTTCCTTTAACCTTGGGAAAATTTTAAATCAGATGAAATTTGTCCATTGTATGAATCAGAATTCTTTTAGTTTCCAGTAATAAAAACTAAGCGGTGTTTCAAAGGTATGGCTGGCTTGGGGGCAAAGCAGTACTCGGGAGATTATATGGAATTTCTTAGGACTCTGTTGCTTTTGCTCCCAGTCTACATGGTTGGGTCTTTTGGACAAAGGAGAGAAGAGACCCTCTTCCTCCCAGGGTCTGTCTACAAACCTAAGTGAAGGGATGCAGGTCCTGCTTGGGTTCCATGCTTGCTTATGGATTTACCACTGTGTCCAGGGGGACACTGGGTGTGATTGGTCCCATCTGGTCACATGCTCCCCCTCGGCAAAGGGGCTGAGTTACATGAGCCCCTCCAGAGTACACAGAGTGGAGGAGGGGAAGTTTTCTAGAGAAGGAGTGTTGGCAGGAGAGAGACTTCCACTCCAGGGAAATGAATGGCAGAGTGTTTGTTATTCAGGAAACCACTCCTCCAGAGCTCTGCTCTCTCCATGCCAGATAAATGAGGTTTCACATTATTTGGAGTTACTTGCTCTCTTTGGAAATGTGCAAAATAAAAATTGTGCATGTAAAAAAAAAAAACTACTTGCACTATCTTTTTTTTTTTTTTAAATCAAATTTGTAATACTGATTCTGTAATGGAAATGGGAACTCTTTTTTCATCAGCTTTTTAACTGCCATAGTAGTAAATGACGTACTCCATTTCTGCCTTCCAAATCTTGAGAGGAAAGTTGAAACCAGTGTGGATGGGGAGAGCAGCAACTGTGAGTTCAGAAGACTCTTTAGTTAGGATGCCCATGATGAAGGCTTTTTGTCATCGTTTACTTACAGTCACAGTGGAAAGAAATTCTTGGCATAAAGGTCCTCTAGTTTTGTTATGCCGCATTAACCAAGATGTGTAAATGTCATAAGTGAACTATTGATATTGCTTAAGTGGTCCAGAGAGATTGTTCCAGAGCTCAAGTTGTTATGCCCAGGAGAGCTTAGCCTACCTTCGTCCATAAATAAAGCATCCCTTATATCACGTAAATTAGCCCAATCTCTCTAGACAGTCAGCATGAACTGCAATTTGTTTTACCCTAAAAGGCTTTGCGGCCTGAAATTCAAGTGCAGAATTAATAAGTTGCTTTTGTGTTTCACAGGTTGGTACTATGATAAAGACAGATCATGAGATCAAAGCACAATCCTCTGATAACCCTTTCTAGTCTAATTAGAATTTATAGGAAGTAGAGCCTTCCATTAGATTTTTCCATGCTAGACGTGAAAGATGTATTTAGCTTTCCTTCCTGTTACTGGGTGCCTAGCCAGATTGTTCTGTGCTGTTCGGTACTAGGGTATGTGACGCAGGGGAAGAATTGGATTCCACGATAGGCATGTGTCCCATTCAGTTTTCTCAACAAGCCCAGCAAATTCACTAGTTCACAGAAGTCTTTTCCCAACCTTTTCTTATGTATTGGATTTATATGGGTTGTAATAAATATGTTCAATACTCTAGAGGTATTTGCGTATGGGGTTTATTTGAAGAGTAGCTGTCAGCAGGTAGACATCATAACAGGAAAGGGAACAATGGGAAGTGGGCCGCTGATAGGCCTTTTCTGTCCATGTGAGCTTTCAAGGCCAGTTTTTAATTATTAAAATCATATGACTCACTTTTGTTGTTAAGTCTGTCTACCCTCAAATATTAGTTACATGCCTGTATCAGAGTACAGGAAATGCTGGATCACAGTGGCGATCCTGATGGTGGGCCTTGGGTCCGGCCTTCAGAACTTGGAGCCCACGTTGTGTGTGAAAATGTTTGCCAAGCTGCATTCTCGGGCAAGAGTTGTGAAATGTAAACTGATGAATGCAGTGATAGGTTCTTTCCTAGAGGCCATAGCCAAGTACAAGCCATTCGTTTAGAAAGATAAATGTACAGAAAGCCAAAGTCCAACAACTTTATTGTTGGTTCCTGCTGAAGCAACATTCTGGTTTCTTTCCTGCTTGGCCACTGACCTGTGGCTGGGGACGTGATGGTGCCTGTTGAGGGAGGGAGACCACCCAATGCCTTTCGGAAGATTTCTAAGTAACCTCTGGCTACCATGTTCAGATTCTTTTTTTTTTTTTTTAATTTTTTTTCCATGTTCAGATTCTTGATGATTTACTAGGAGGTTAAGATAGTTTTCAGAGAGTCTGGACAGGCTGGTAGGCCTCCTTTGTCCTCGCTGCCCCTTTTCGGTTTACACACATTGACCCAGCACCTCCCTCAGGTCTTGCCTCGAATTCTTTCCTCCAGAGGAAACTTTCCGCAGTAATCTGGAGGAGCCCGGAGTGGTGCTTGCTGTCTGCACTCCTGTGACATTCTAACGCTTTGAGAGCTAGAGACGGCGCTGTCTCGTTTGGTTCTCTGGTACTGTGGGAGTATACATTTGCCTCCCCAATTATATTATCCCACCAATTCCTTCTGTGGAGTGTTTTCAAAACGAATATTTTATTATCTCGTTTGATATTCATAAAAGCCCTTTGGGAGAGGTACAGCAGGAACCTATATTTGCAGATGAACTGAGGCACAGAGATGGGCTCCTGGAGTCAAATATTTGTGGGGCGTTTGCTCTGAGTGAAAGTGGTCTGTCATGGACCAGGGATGACAGTAAAGTGAGGCACAGCTCTTGTTAGGTAGAAGCTTTCAATCAGGCCAAGAGGAGAAGTTGGGCACTATTATATAAAATATGTGACAGTTTATCTTGCAGAAAAGTGGGAAAGGAGGATTCTTTAGTGGGATAAGGAAGGCTTCTAGGGCAGAAAGGTGCTGGATTTCAGCATATGGGTAAGTCTTTGACAGATACAGGACATCATTGTCAGGGTGATAACAGAGCGAGAGAAATAAGGAGTTACCAGCCATGTTTTGAGGAGAGGAGAGTAGGATAATTTTTTTTTTTTTTTTTTTTTTTTTTACACGTAGGATAATTTGAATGGAGAAATTTGTTGAGAGAAGCAAAAGGGAAATAGGTCAGAAGATGTGGTTGAGATCAAATGATGGAAGACTTTGGTGCTAGACCAAGGATCTTGGTTGGGCCAAGAACAGGTTTGAGGGAGGGACCAAATTGATAAAGGTGGCGTGTGTGGTGGGAATACAGCCGGGAGCTCCTGGGGATGGGGAGAAGGGTTAAGAGGCTGCTGCAGAGGTCTACCTGGAAAGCACCTGGGTGGGGGTGATGGTAAGAAATGTTAATATGAGAGAGAGGGGGGAAGGAAAAAGGACAGTCCCGGTCATGTGATGGGAGGGTAGTGGGTTATGTGATCTGTAGAGTGGTGTAGACTCGGAAAGATCCTGGAGCTTCGTTCTAGGAGACGATAATGTGCTTCTGAGGTGGGCACATTTGTGGTGATATACCGACAGGTACAATACCAAAGGGACTTGGTTATACTCACAGAGCTAAATCGTGGCTGACTTTCTCTCTGGCTTCTGTAGCATCCTCCATAGCATCCAGCACGGATCAGGCCACTTTACCAACACATACTGAATTCAGAACTGAGATTCTTTTAGTTGATTTGTAGTAACATAAATAAAGCTGGGCTGAATCTTACCTTAAGTGTAAACCTTACACCATAGTTCTAGTAAATGAGAACAAACCAGGACTATTTAAAACAGTCATGGAAACATACGATTTTTAAAGCACCGTCAGGAGCTAGAGAAACAGTCTTTTATAAATAAACCATTGAGATGCTAATTAAAAATAGTTTTCAGCCATTTATTACAAAAGATTCCTTAGAGCTTTTATTGGGCAAGCAAACCTTTGGACTTTGCCGAGTTTATGAAAAGCGACAGTTCCTTAGAAATTTTCAGGATTTGACACTGTTTGCCTTAATAGAGAGGTTTCTTATATATGAAAAAGTAGGATTCAGCATTTTAACAGATTGTGCAAGTATTATTTTGAAATGTAAATGCATGCTGTACATATTTATTCGTATAGGGGAATAGAATGGGTCACCCGAAGAGCTGGTGAATCTTACAAAAACTTGTAAATTAGATCGAAATGGTGTAATCCGTTGTCTTTGGGAGTTCCAAAGATTACCAAAAAAGCATAACAAAAACAAATAAAGGCATAACTTATCCAAGCATATTAAGTTCTAAACTCATTACTGTGGGTGTATTCCTCCTTCATTTGTCCACAAAGCATGTATTGAATTCATACTACGTGCTAAGCTATAATAGGCACTAGGATAGAGAGGTAAGCAAATCTGTCAATAGTACCAAGTCTGCTCAGGGTTCTAGCTAGAAACTTGGGCATCACCCTGGACCAGTGCTTCCTGACTGTGTTCCTGAGACCAGCTTCATCAGCATCATCTGGGCATTTGAGGGTTGGGACCCAACAATGAGTTTTAACAAGCCCTCCCTAGTGACTCTGATAAAGGCTAAAGGCTTTCATGGGGAGAACTGTATGTCGGTGTTAATAGTCCCCTTTTAATTCTGTTATTTTATGCACTTAACATTTTGAGAAACATTTCTGGGCCTCAACAGACTGCACAAATGGTCTATGGCACAGAAAAGATCAGTTAGGAATCCTGTTGTCCTTTCTCTTCCTTCTCTCTATAATCCACCAATTTATCATATCCTCTGGATTCAGTTGTTGAAGTACTTCTCACATCTTCCCTTTCTTCTGTATCCTCAGTGTTATTAATTTAGCTCAAGACTCATTTCCTTCTTCAGCAATTGAAATCACAACCTGAGTGTCCTGCCTCAACAGGCTCACCACTCCCCCAACGGGTCCTCCCCACTGTAGCCAAAGGAATCATTCTTAGGTATGAATCATGTAACTTGTCATCAGTCACGTGGGACCAAGTCCATAGTCTTTAGAATGGCTTGCAAGAAGTTTTCGTGGTCTAGTCCAGACCTTGTCTGCATTTTAAAGATCTCCTCGCTGTACTTTAGCCTCAGCAGAAATGATTGCACAGACCTTTGACTGTACCATGTCATCTTCACCTTTGTGTTGACTGTTCCCCTACCTGGAACATCCCTCCCTTTCTTCCTTGCTTGGAGAGCTTCTAGTCACACTTAAGTTCTATAGCCAGTTGTTCTTTAGCATCCCAGGCAGCGCTAGTTAGTGGCTCTGTTCTCTGAGCTGTTGTAGTGTTTTTTCCTTTAAATAATCATTCCAAAAATTATTTGTGTGCTGCCAAAGTGAGCATTCCAAAAATTATTTGACCACAAACTTCATATTTTAAAAATCTTTGCTACCCAATGAAGACCTTGCAAGCAGATTACTTCGGTGTGTAGTTGCCCCGGGAGGCTGCTTGTTCAGCTTTAAAACGTTCATACCTCTGGAGAGCAAGCCAACAGCTGGTAGAGAACCGAGTATGCCTTCATTCGGGGCAGGGAGGAGATGTCTCCAGTGGCTGCCACAAGGATGGTGTGGGATGGGCACTCTGTAATTACTCTCCTTGTCTGGTTGCCAGGCTGCTGGGGGCCAAAACACATTTGAGGTATTGTGGTTTGGGCTCTTGTCTCAAATGATGGGAAATGTAGATGACTGGGGCTCAACCACAGTGAATAACTTTAAAAACATTTGTGCCCAACCTCCCAGTATAAAAGTCACACATAGTCATTATCAAAATCTAGAGAGATGGGAGAAAAGTATGAGGGGAAAAATTTATATGTTGCTCTCTCTCCTAGTGAAAATCGCTCAGTATAAATTCTCTTTTTTTTTTAAAGATTTGTTTTTTTTGAGGGAAAGTGCATGTGCTTGTGAGTGGGGGGAGGGGCAGAGGGAGAAGGAGAGAGAATCTCAAGCAGACTCCCACTGAGCGTGGAGCCGGACACAGGGCTGGATCTCAGGACACAGATCACAACCTGTGCCGAACTCAGGAGTCAGATTCTCAACTGACTGAACCACCCAGGCACACCCCTCACCATAAATTCTTAATCCATGTTTTATTTTATTTTTTTTAAAGATTTATTTATTTATTTATCATAGAGAGAGAGAGGCAGAGACACAGGAGGAGGGAGAAGCGGGCTCCATGCCGGGAGCCCGACGCGGGACTCGATCCCGGGACTCCAGGATCGTGCCCTGGGCCAAAGGCAGGCGCGAACCACTGAGCCACCCAGGGATCCCCTTAATCCATGTTTTAACCTCTACATGAAATTCCATTGAATGAATGCACCTTTGCTTACTTATGTAATTCCACTGTAATGGAATGTTAAGTCCATTTGCTTTCTTTATAAATAAAACTTCATTGACTATCTCAAATTGTGTGTTTGTGAATAGTCTTTAAATTATCTCTCTAGCTGAGTATGTAATTAAGGATGTCAGTAATTATTCTTGAACTCTGTTTTATCTTTTTAAAGTTTTTATCTTAAAGATTTATTTCTTTTTAAGATTTTTTTTTTTTTTTAATTTACTCATGAGACACACAGAGGGAGAGAGAGGCAGAGACACAGGCAGAGGGAGAAGCAGGCTCCATGCAGGGAGCCCGACGCAGGACTTGATCCTGGGACCCCAGGATCACGCCCTGGGCCAAAGGCAGGTGCCAAAAAGCTGAGCCACCCAGGGATCCCAAGATTTATTTATTTTAGAGAGAGCACCAACAAGGAGAGGGGCAGAGGAGAGGGAGAGGGAAAAGGAAAGAGAGCGAATGTCAAGCAGACTCTGTGCTAAGTGTGAGCCTGTCTTGGGCCTTGATCTCATGATCCTGAGATCATGACCTGAGCCCCAGAGATGGATGCTTAACTAACTGAGCCACCCAGGTGCCCCAAGTTTTTATTTTAATTCCAGTTAACATACAGTGTAACACTGATTTCAGGTGTACAATATAGTGGTTCAACACTTCTGTATATCACTTGGTGCTCATCCCAACAAGTGCACACCTTAATCCCCATCACCTATTAAATGCACCCCCCACCTCCCCTCTGGTAACCATCATTTTTTTCTCTATAATTATTTCTATCAATTTTACAGTCAAACATTTATTGAGAAGTAGAACACTGCTAAGTAATTCTTCCCCTACATAGTAATACAGAGTCTCCGTATCTGCTACTTGTGAAAACGACATCATATAAAGTAACATTTAAATAATTTTAAATGGTTTTTATAGTTTCTGCTATAGAATGTCATGCTTTGTGAGATAAGAGAGGAACATGCTTTAGCTTTCCGGCTCATTAATAAAGTATAGTTATAATTAACCAAATATTAAAAAATGCATACAGTTCATAATTCTTTACATAAAGTTTTTACCAAGTTAAAATGTAAGCTCAGATGTAATTTTCTTTTTTTCTTCATTACCTCATTTCTAAGAAACTCAGACATTTTTATAGATTATTGATGAAGTATCTCATAATTGCCTGGTAAGTCCCAAGTGTAAGTTCTTTTGGATTGGGATGGAAAGGAGATAGACTAATGTTTTCTAGGTTATGTGCTGGACACATGAGAGGGAAACCCCTTTCTTCCCAACCATCCCAAGAAAGCTTTGAGATCCCCATTATAGAGATGAAGATGCTGAGACTCAATAAAGTTACCTTTCAAGGTTGTGCAGCTTGTAAGAGACCCTGGTCTGTTAGCCTCCAAAGCCCGTGTTCTTTCTGTTACCTATAGGTGCCTTGGGATCCATGAGCTCCATGAACAAAAAACTGGGCTAAGATTTTTGTGTGGAGTGATGCCATTACTCTAGAGCTGGGATGTCTACATTTGGTTCTTTGCATTTAAATCAAAATAAACATAAATAAAAGTTAAAATTCAGTTTCTCTTCCACACTACCACATTCCAAGTGCTTGATAGTCCCATGTTGCTTGGGGTTACCACATTGGATAGTGCAGATACAGAGCATTGCCATCACAAAGTTCTGTTGGACCGTACTGGTCTGGAGGCTGCATCTGAGAAAGTCCTTACAGGCTTCTTTCCACTGTCTTAACAGAATCACTAAATGTATAAATACTTCTTTGGGACTTGGACATATATTTGCTCTTAGCCACTTACACTCTCATCTTTCTGAACTCTGGAATCTACACTGTCCACAGTCTGGGGCCTCCTGACTGATTGGGGATTGCATCTTAACCATAATACTAGTTGATGGAATATTACCTAAAAGACATTTAAAAAAAAAAATAGGTTAGACTGTGAGAAGGGTAGTGATTTCTGTTTCTTTGCATAAGTTCCAAACTGTCGATCTGTCAGGTACAAATTATTATTTTAAATTCAATTAATATTTTCTCAACAGAGCGTCTTAATTCACTTGGGGGAAGGATAAACCAAAATGAGGAAGAATTAGTGAAAATTGAAATTCAGGATGTCCTGTGGTGAATTTTTGAACACATTAAAATGAAAATTCTTAGTAATCTGTAGGTAATTTTTTTTTTTTTTGACACAGAGAATAGGCTTTTTAAAGGACTTTTTTGGGGAAGGGAATACATAAAAGGAGTTTTAACTTAACTGTCTGCATATTTTATTATTACGGCATTTAGAAGTAGGACAAAAGACGTCATTTTGCCAACTGAGGCAGCGTTGTAATGGGAAAAAGGGCTTTACTGTGGATCTCTAAAAAGCTGTGTAACCTCCCTGAGCTTTGTCACTTTCCTTATCCACTTCTTCATCAATACATTGGAATAATATTACCTGCCTTGTTTGTCAGAGACATTGGCAACTCAAATGAAATCGTCTACGTGGTAGTGCTTAGGAAACAACCAGTGCTGTGCACATGTGAGCAGGCATCGCCTCCTGGGTCCCCTCTTGTCTGAACCTTTAGTGGAATCTGAGCCACAGCAAGGTATTGCCCGAGGCTTAGCTCTCCCAGTGCGCTCTCTGCTGCTGTTCTGTGTCCCTGACACACACTGATAGTGAAGGATCTTGTTCTTAATAGAGGGTCAGTAGTGATATGATTGACACGATGAAAAATACTCTGTTTGACGAGGAGGATTCCTGGTGCCATGCATGGGCTGTCTTCCCTTTATGAACTCGTTCACCCTGAGCCAATATTCCTGGGAGATGAGAGAGTCTTTATCTCGTGGAGGAATAAATACCAGTCTCCGTCTTAGCACTTCTTTACCAGAGAACAGTTGTCTTGATATATAGTAGACAATACTCTGTGTATCAGCTGCTATCTTTATTCATGAAAGGGGGAAGTTATCTAACACTTCTACTCGTTAAGTCTGGAAGGACGTTGTGACAAATGTAGAACATCATTGTAGGGTTTTGTATAAGTCTGTATTTCAGAAGCAAGTGTGAAGACAAAAGAGTTGTGCAAACGATATCCAAGCGGTATGGAGATGTCACCCCTCACTAGAAGGGCAACAGACTCTTGCTTCGTGGTTATTGCCACTAACCTATATTCTCCAACCTATACTTTCTTTAGGTATGGTGTCCCTTACCTGACCTAAGTAAAGGTTCCTTATTCTTTTTACCTAAAATAATAATAATAATAATAATAATAATAATTATAATAAAACTGTGCCATCAATAGATTATTTTGACGGGTTTGTCCTCTCCATCACAATGATTAATGTTTGTTCCTGGTGGTTTTTGGCCTGGGTGCCAATACCACTGACACGCTGTTGCTTACAGTCCTTCAAAGGACCTCGTGTGCTGCCTTGCACACATTGCTTCCTGGTTCAATAACTGGGGTTGGTAGGAATTGGAGGGTTATCTCTTTGTTTTGCTAGGACAGTGTGTCCTTCGCACACATTCCACATTCTATGTGGGAACTGGCAATTAACTTTGCAGTTGGGATAATGTTGTAAATAGTGAGCGGGTTCCCAGAATGGTCCACCAAACTAAATTAACCCATAAAATGGCTTAGCTGATAGAGAAACATATGTGCTAGGATCTGAAGATGCTTTCAAAAACTGACTTAGAGCTAAATTTTTCACAGCCAACAACTTCAGTTGGTAAGCTGGGAACCGCTAACTCGTTTTTTAAAAACATAAATTCCAAATAACATATGTGTTAAAACTTTATTTCTGACTTCTTAGTGTAGGAGCTTCCTCCCTTCTTAGGAACTTTAACCTGAAAGCTAAAATAAATCAAAATTTAGCAACTGGTGGAAGCGGAGCTAAATTTCATGGTGTCTGCTTTATTTGCCAAAGTTTTGCCTTTTTAAAAAGCACTGTGGCTTTTATATTTCATTTCTTTTGATTAAATGCAGTTTTAAAATGGTCTCATTTTATTGATTCACACTGGTTTTCTTTTGTTGAAAAGAGAATTCCTTAAAAACTCAGCAAGTCAGTACATGGTGGTAGTAACAAAGGCATAAGAATTTATTGTGCTCCATTCTGCAAAGGTAAATACAATTCATTGTAAAATAATGTTGAAGTATAAAGACTATAAGATAAATATTTCCTATCCGTCATTCCAAATTCTGTGGTTTCTAAATTACTATTGAAAATGATATTGTAGGGATCCCTGGGTGGCGCAGTGGTTTAGCGCCTGCCTTTGGCCCAGGGCGCGATCCTGGAGACCCAGGATCGAATCCCACGTCAGTCTCCCGGTGCATGGAGCCTGCTTCTCCCTCTGCCTGTGTCTCTGCCTCTCTCTCTCTCTGTGTGACTATCATAAATAAATAAAAAAAATTTAAAAAAAAAAAAAAAAAAAAAAAGAAAATGATATTGTATCTTGTATGATTCCTGATCCTATTTGGGTTATGTTTTTGAAATGGTTAAACACAGAAATATGTTTAAAATCTTATGACATCATAGACATCATAAACCCTCATAGGATCTTTTTTGTTTGTTTGTTTGTTTTTGTTTTTTTAGGTTTTTATTTGCTTATCCATGAGAGTGGCAGAAAGACACAGGCAGAGGGAGAAGCAGGCTCTCTGTGGGGAGCCGGCTGTGGGACTTGATCCCAGTACCCCAGGATCACACCCTGAACCAAAGGCAGATGCTCGAACACTGAGCCGCCCAGGTGCCCAGGATCTTAGTTTGAATAAATGTTGATGTTTTCCTGTTTTACTCAAGGACTAGAGACACGTCCTTTAGCTTGGTGGCTGTAAGCTGTGGAAGTACTCCTCAGAGTCAGTCTTCTTTGGTATGTTTTGAGTAATGGATGAGTTTTTTGTGTGTGATTTAAAATCTGTGACAGGGTCATTAGGAGGGCATATACCCCTTTTCTTTATTTTTAGTTGCATTGAGGAAACAGAACCTTCTCATTACTGCAAGCTAAGAAATGCTGCACACATGGCCTTCCTGTTGGAATCTGTGACTTGCACCCCATCACACTACAGAGCTGTGTCTTTAGAGGCATGCCGTGTGGCATGTGGGGCCAATTATCATCACCATGACTATTTCATTTGATGGGAAAATCTGTAGTAAATCAAGAATATTAAGTCTGTTTGTTAATATTGAAGTCTTTAGAAGCCAGCTGTGCTGAAACTGTTTATTGCTTATATTTATACAAGTTTGTTAAATGCTAATCCTCTGTCATGGAATGGTCTTATTGTCCATTTTCTGAGCTTGTTACTAACATAGTAAATGGAAGAGTTATTTCTTCTTGAGCTTTTTTTTTTTTTAAATTAAAGTTGAGCATGTGCCTTTATATAAATAGAGTATTGGAGAAAATAGCATTTATTATTCTTTTGTATGTCTTTTAATGGATTTTGGTTTTTCTCTCAGATGCAACGAGGCATCTAGTAACTGCATTTTAGCTTGAATCAGCTGGAGTTCATTTTCTAAGAAATTAGCAGCAGTTTGCTGCTCTAGTTAAAGATAGGTGATTCTTCCTTCTGTAGTTGTGTGTGACTGCTGTTTCTGCCCATCATGCTGTATCTGTAGCCAGACACAGTTTCCTTTTCAATAACAGATTTGTGTAGGTTGTTGGGTCACAGAAGCCTTCATATTAAATTATACTTTTTGTCCTTTATCTCTCTGCTTCTTGATGAACTTCCCTCATTATTGAAAAAAGACATTCATTGGATAAAAACAAAAACAACCAAGCTCTTTGTAAGAAAAGCATTCAGTGACTCACAATAACACAACTTCATGTTCGCTAGATTTAACCTCAGCGTGAAAATGGGATTTGGGAAAGGATGCTCCACTACAGTGGATGACTCAGAGATGCATATTGATGATGAGCTCCAGACACAGGGGTGTCCATCTGAATCTCAAATGTGCCTGCCTTTCCATGGAACTGAAAATCAAGTGGATCCTTATGCAGCTGTCTTTCTTACCCTGGGTGACAGTTGTGGTGTAGTGTGTACACTGTTGAGTCATTCCCCTTTTTACTACTAAGTAATATCTACTGGATTTTAAATAAGTACCTAACATGCATTATTATATTTACCTCCTCCAGTCTTCTAAGGTAGATATTGTGTAGAGATTGTGAGTGTCATATATGTGAGCAAGCTGTGGTTGCGAGAGTTACCAGCTACTGAGTCTGGGCAGCTAACTCAGGGTCAGGTACGACAGCCCCAGGCTTTAGCCACTACCCTGTCCTAGCTGTGGGTGCACCTTTCCTGCTGTAAAACTGCTTCAAAGAAGGGTATTGCATCACCTGTCCTAGGAGCTGGCCCTAGGTGTAAATAAGAGTGTACAGACCTGAGTTATTCTCCCCAGAGCTGAATGTCACTTCCTTTAGATGTGTTGTGCTTAGTGGAGATAAAGAAGCAGTGCTGCCCACCCAAGAACTCTGGAGGACCAATCTTGAAGAGGTTTGTGTGACTGAAACAAATGAACCTTGCCGAGTCTGTCAGCATCCCAGTCCTCCTGGAGCCAAGTGGTGTCTTGTAGTTAAGTTGAGGAGATGCTGTCGGTCTTGTTAATGTTTTAGAAGCAAGTGACTCAGAAATGGTGTCTGGATGTTTGGGAGCCCTGAGAAAGGGCTGTAGTCACACACACAGGGCCTTTGAAAGTCCTGGGGAGGTCACCGTGGTACTGAGAGCTGTGGGGAGTGCCGGAGCAGAGGACTTGGAACTGAATCAGAAACTAGGAGCGTTGGGCAAGAGGTGAGCTGAGCAGATGTTGGAAAAGCTGCTCAGGGAAGATCAGTGAGTGGCAGCTAGGCTGCTGAGAAGTCCAACGTCCGGAGGTTTGCAGGGGGAGCAGGGATGGCTTGCTGTTGAAATGGTGGGCTTTGTTTCTGTTTTTGAAGGAAACAATCAATCCACAGTGCTACCTAAGTGGGAAAAGCAAGATGAGGCAAGGTTATCTCTCAGGTGAGGGGTGGAGGCTGAGAGCCACCTGACTCAAAGAAAGTCGAACTGGGTACCCATGGAGATGGACTCATCCATGAAGCCAAAATAATTGAGTTGGTTGAGACTCTTTACCCATAAATTACCCAATCACTGGGTATTTGCTCCCCCGATATTTCTGCCAACTATAATAAAACAATATGTATTTACCTCTGCACTTGTCATCTGCGATGGACCTTTTGGGAAATGCTTTGTTATAAAGGAAATGTTAGGGTCTTAGGAGGAGAAATTCCTCAGGCAGGGAAGTATTTCAAAACTTTGGAGTAAGACCTATGTTCAAATCCAGACTTTGGCTCCTACTCGTTCTGTTATCTTAGACAAGTTACTTAACTTCTGAGTCCCCGTTTTCTTTTCTAACACATTGGACAATAATAACACACAAACTGCTTTTGTGAGCCTGAGAGACTGTGTCTGTGAAGCACTTCACACCTTGTTTGGGTCCAGGGTAAATGTTCAGTAAGTGTCAGCAGCTGTCGTGTGTCCTCCACCCTTCCCATCAGCTGAGCATGTGGCAATTGAACCAGGCCCAGCCGCCTCCTCTGGGGGCTGCCCTAGGGCGTGTCTCAGAAGCCTTTGCGCACTTGCCCGTTGTGGCTTGGCCTGGAAGCTCATTGTGTTTTCTCCACCAATGGTTTTTATCCTTCCTCCAGATGTAGGGAGTCCAGAGTGTAGACATATTAGAGAATAATATCTTCTAATGAGGGCTGAATTTCTTCTCACAGCATCTGTGAACTTCTGTTCTCTTGTCCACGGTAGAATAGTGGGTTTTCTCTTTGAGCGGCTTCTTTTATCTTCTGTAAAATAAGGATACAATTGTGTATTTTTTTTTATAATGTTCTCTCCCTTTCTTTTAAATTTGTTTTATTTTTTTTCTACAGAGTCTTTAAGAAGACCCTATATTCCCACATACAGAGAGGTTATCAGACCTGTGTTGGCGGGGCAACAGAAAAGTTATGTGCTTTGAGTCTGTACTCTGAAAGCCCCAGTTGCCAAAGACAGCCAGTGGGCTCAGTGCTTGAACATAGAAATAGTGGTGTATTCAAGTGGGAGGCTAAGAATCCATCATGACAAAGAGATGGCATTGACACTCTCTTGTAGAGCCTGATAATGGCCTTTTTTTTTCTTTAAGATTTTATTTATTTATTCATGAGAGACACATAGAGAGGCAGAGACAGAGGCAGAGGGAGAAGCAGGCTCCATGCAGGGAGCCCAACGTGGGACTCTATCCTGGGACTCCAGAATCACGCCTCAACCACTGAGCCACCCAGGCATCCCCCTGGTACCATCTCTTATTCCATAGATCAGAGTCCAAAGTCCCTATTGACTGGCATGAAAAATTTCCATGGAGAGTCTCTATATCCACATGCCAAAAAGAGATATATTAGCAAATAGCACTTATTCAAACTTTGAAAAAAATTAATTCAATAAGTGGTGTTCAAAGAAGCAGGCACAGAGCAAGATGAAGCAGGATTGCTCAGTGGAGAACCTGGCCCCTGCAGCCCAAACTATTTGGGTTGAATCATGCTCTGCAGCTTAGTGGTTGTGCAATCCCAAGCTAGCCATTCAGCCTTTGTGTGCCTCAGTTGACTCATTGTAAAACGAGAATATTAGCAATCTCCTAGGCTTGTCTTAAAAGTTAACTGAGTTCGTATTTAAAAAGTGTTTAGAATGATGCCTGGCACTATATAAATGTTTGTTAAATAATAATATGATTATTTTTTGTTAAATAAATTGATGAATAATGATTATCTGCTAAGCTGATTGGTGTGTTTCTGCAAAAGGCTAAAATACAAGTAAGCATTGGTTAAATAAATGATCTGATGAATTCCATGAATGCATGAAATCTAAGGGCTAATATTTTGAAGCTTGATATATTTCATTGAGGTCTTCAACCTAAGCATAATATTTCAGATCCTCATAATAACATGAAATCACATATTTTTTTATCTAATTCTGAGACATTCTGCTGTACACACTATAATGTCTGAAAATTATGCATATCTTAAAATCAGTGGATCTGTTTAATGTTGTCACCCCTCCCCTAATAAAGCTTTGTTTAATTAATGTTGCAACGAAAAAAGAACTTGGTTGTCTTTCATCAAGGAAGCATGATGATTCATAGGTCCACATAAATGTGCTGAATCTGTACTCTGAGAAGTATAAAATCAGTGTCTGGGAATGAAGACAATTCTCTACCTATCCATTGAAAGCAAGAGCTGCACGTTGCATGGCTAGAGCCTTCCCCTCATTGCTAGGGAATTGGACTTCAGGGCTGCAGAGGCTTCCTTACATCCCCAAAACACAGGAGGTAGTTACCCTTTGGGTCCAGTAGTGGTGTGTCCCATCATCACTGACTTGAATTTGGCATTGGATTTGTATTGACATGAACTTAGAGGTAATTCCTATAAGAAACCTCAACCATTTTAGAATCTGGGAAGAATAACTGTGGCAGAGATTTGTAACCTGGAAGCCCATGAACAGAATTGCAAGGTCTCTGAACTTGAATGGGGGAAAAAATCCTCATTTTCGCTAATCCCTAGCTGAAATTTAGCATTTCCTTTAGTTATCAGGTTCATATTTAGCCTTTGAAATTACAGCACTCGTGAAATATGCCACTAGAGTTAATGTGTTAATAAAGCAGCACTGTATAAATACAATTACATTAGAATTTCTTTTTAATATTTTGATGACTGTATTTCAATATATTTGTGTTCCTTTGTAATCCTATGTCTTTTATGCTTTTGAAAACATTATTCTGAGAAGAGGTTGATGGGCTTCCCCAGGTTGCCTGTGGGGGTCTGGAGTAAAAAATTTACAGAAAAGGACTCCGGTCCTTTGCCTCTATATTAGTTTCAATTCTCAGCCATTCCTCTGTTTTCTTCTCCACCATGTCCCTTTGCCTGCACTGGAGAGCTGACATGTGCACTTTGAAAGGTTCAATATCTATTGTGTCGCTGGCACCTTATTTCTATGTTTTTGACTCTGGCAACCAAAATTCTTCGACTGTATGGTTTACACATCTTAAAGGAAGAGACTCCCTTTAGCTTTTCTGACTCATCAGTACGATTCCTGTCTACATAAACTTCCAGTGAAAGGTGTTGATCTAGTGACCGTTTATTGGAAAGCTGGCCTCTGTGAAAGCAAGACAGAGAGCAGAGAACATGGAGCCCTGGGAGTGGGGCAGGTGGTGGTTGGGGGGGGCGGGGGAGACGGTGGATGGGATAATATGAGGCCTGAGGGAAGAGCCTGTAGAGGCTGTGAAATGAGTTGGGAAATAGTACATCGGGTGGAATAATAAGGAGATGGAGAAGTAATTAAATTGAGGCTTTCCAGCCTACTCTTGATGGAAGCTTCTCCTTATCAAAATCTACTTTTGCTCCTGGGAACTGTTCCTATGTAGTTAAGGATGGATTTTTCACCCGTGTGTTCAATTACTTGAATTCAATATGGAGCTTTTGTGACTCAGGGCTTTCTGTAGGCTTCCTTAGCTCCCAGACAACTCCCTTATTTTAGTTCAAGTTGTTGCCGGAATCTTTATGATGTGGTATGTCCAGATTTTGTCTCGAATAGAAGGAAGTCAGCAAACTGTTGGCTTGTAGGGGATATTGCCTACCTTTGAGGATTTGGAAGTGTTGGGCAAAGGGTAAAAACCGAATCAAAAGAGAATATTTTTAGGTAAAATATCCAGTAACAGAATCTTGAATCTTTATTAAGCCACAAGGGAAATATCACAGGGAAAGTAGATGCAGAAAAGAATTCAAAGTGCATAAGCATGCACTGATATATCTGTAAATAGCTATGCTCAAACACGAATTCTAGGGAATTTTTTTAAAAACTGTTTATTCTGGTAATACTAGGACCTAGGTTTGGATTGCCTTGAGACCCCAGAAACATGTTTTACCATTTGGAAAAGAAGATTTTAATGAATGATTGGGTTTATGTGGATTATAGTCTCTGAAAAACCAACAATTTATTGCTTACATATGTATGTTTCTTTTTTTTTTAATTTTTATTTATTTATGATAGTCACACACAGACACACACACACACACACACACAGAGAGAGAGAGAGAGAGAGAGAGAGGCAGAGACATAGGCAGAGACATAAGCAGGCTCCATGCACCGGGAGCCCGACGTGGGATTCGATCCTGGGTCTCCAGGATGGCGGCCTGGGCCAAAGGCAGGCGCTAAACCGTTGCGCCACCCAGGGATCCCGATATGTATGTTTCTAATGACAGCACTGAATTCAGATTGAGGGTAATCTGAATTAGAAACAAGACAGTATATATAAACGTTATTAGATAAGAACTATATTGTTTTCAAATACTTTTAATAACTAGATCTAATATAACAAATTCTTGTCCAGTATGTTACTAAGGATTCTGCTTTAATAAATAAATAGGATATCTTAGTCACATGCCATTTGTTAGGTAGTTATGTTTATAAAATGCTTTGGAACTTTTAAGAAAGTCTCAAATATCTGGAAAATCATTTTTATTGGCATTTTTGGTTTCCCTATCATATCCTTTTTTAAGAGAAAATGTTAAAATTTTAGATAATGTTAAACTTAACTGAATTATCACAAATCCTTAACCACAAATAAATTAAAAAATTAGATGGGATGAGGGTGTATATATATATATATATATGTATATATATATGCCTGTTGAGAACGTTGGTTGTCAAATATTCTTTCTGTATCAAAGTTCTTTGTCACACAGATAATAAAACAACTTAGGGCGTGCTGTAATTCCTGCCTGTTATTTGGCATTCCCGAAGTTACAGTGACTAAGAAGCAGGGGTGATCAAGTTTTGCTAGTTTATAAAAGAAAGCTCAGGCTAACTCTTTGCATGATGACCAAGCTCTCAAGACCTCTGTAGCCTTGGGCAGGAGGCTTTGAAACTCCTTCCCACATGAGCCTTAAAAAAAAGGCTTATTTCACAAAGTGTGGGAAACCATTTAAGTAAGACCCAGCCACTTCCCAAAGCTGAATCCATGTGTAAAGTCATCTTGTGTTTCTGCTACAAAAACCGATCTATGTTATAGGTATTTGTTAACCACTGCCCCATAGTGATTTTAGATGTTGGATCTTCAGATTTGCTCCATGGGCTTCTGGCTTTGGGAGACACACTTCATCCTATTAGGATGTTATAACTTCCAGTCTGTTTCTCTCCTTTTCTATATTGGAAATGTGCACAAACATTCGTGCACATTCTCATAAAGTATGCAGTTTAAGAAAAGTTAGATGACGTGGAATATTTATCATAAATTAATTTTTATGTACTTGATCTCATACCCTCCCTGCACCATTTTAGTTTTTTTCTTCAAGTTAACTAAGTTTGGTGACTTGTAACTTGTGACCTGGACTTCTGATTTTAGGAGATAAGTCAGATGAGTATAAGCATTTCCATGCAAATCATGTTCTAAAATCATCCCTAGAGTGTATGCGTGTCTAGTGGAATGCAAAGCTTACTAGAGAAAGGATGAAATTAGGTGAGCCTGAAGGAAGTATAAAAATCCTGTTTAATGACCCTGTTAGGTTTTTATATAGATTAATGTTATTAAATGAGGAATGGTAAGCCCGTCTGGAATAGCTCATCCTCTGAATAGCCAGTTTTGGCACTATAAACCGGGAAGACTTCTATTGTGTCTCCGCATAGATAGCATTGCATTATTGCAAGCCCCAAGGCTCTTTTCTTGAACAACATATGCTTGTGTGTGGCTCTGTTTTATTGTGAGCCAAACCAATCTTAGGTCTAGTATGGGAATTTATTAGTGCATATGTGTATGTGTGTGTGTGCATGTTGTTTAAGAGAGGTTTTAGGGCCTGGAGTAATGAGACATGGCCAGTTAAAGCAGAGTGTTGCTTAGGGATGTGGTTCAGTGATCACAGCCTAAATCCAAATACTTATGTTTATAAAATGCCCTCATTACAGACTTGGGTAGGCAAATGTCTTAAATGCACACTTGCCTTTCCTTTCTGTAGGGCTTTATTGCTGCTTGGTCCCTCTTCTCTCTGGTACTGCTACCTTTATCCCTCCATGGTATCCAGTCCCTGCCCTGGTACCTTCTGCTTTCCTCCTTTTCTCAGTGTAAATCTTGTTCCATCACAAAGGGAGCTGCCCTTACTGAGGCACAAGAGAAGTTCTGAGTGTATAGCTTATAAAGTGTAGCACTTTAAAAAGTTTTAACAAGCAAGAGATGTTTCATAACCCAGTCGGAAAAAGATCTCTAATGATGAAATCCAGGCCTATGGAAAAGGAGGTCATTTTGAGATGGGATCCTTCTTTTCACACCTTTGTGCTTTCCCTGTCCTGATAGGTTCCTTGATGTTTGCAGGCATCCCAAGGAGAGTGAGCCTACTGCAACATATTTCAGAGGTATGGCATCTTGGTGTAGGGTGTGATTACAGGATACCTCAGATGGAAGGACAGTCGGTTGCAAAACCACTGGCGTATTTTCTTAGCCGTGCCAGAAATTTGGGTAAAATGAGCATTAGATTATTAATTTTGGCGACATGATGCTGAACCACAAAGCTCCATGGCCACTGCCCTGGCTCCTTGCTGACCTGGCATCCTGGAGAGACCCTGGTCTTCCTAGACCTGACTCAGGCTGCAGCTGTGAGCTGGGGGCCTGGTGCCATCCACATGGGCAAACGCAGGAAATGCCAAATGGCCTGGCAAGTTCTGCTGTGGCCTTTGGATCCTCGCTGAGCCATATGGTGCTAAAATGTCAAACTGTTCCTGAGCGTGGGCCATGATTGAAGAGCTAGATAGAGAAAACACCCTTTAGATAAAGGATCCACTGAGGCTTTTATTCCCCAGCTATTGGCTTTATCAGTTTGTCGCTTTAACCAACATTTAGTAAGTAGTGTTTGGTTGATAGTGGGCTGCTTGTGTTGTGGAAGATACCAAAATCTGCAATAAAATTATCAGTTGTTTCTTATTGGCAAAGAGTATATCTCCCATGGTTCATGTAAATTGCACTTAATAAACTGTCAGTAGAGGGAGGTGGAATGTATGAGTGATTTACACATAGAAATCAATGGGAGGAAACTGTCTTAGAAACTGAGGAAAGATAAAGAAACCAAGTCCCCCAAAAGATAGTAACATCTTTAGATTGTGGTTGCAGAGATCTTACTAGAAACTATGCTTTATCCCCCATTTCCGTTGCAGCTTCTTTGTGCTCTATTCTGGCAATTGCCCCTGTTGACGGATTGACATAATGCCTCGAGGAGTTTGCAGTCCGTGTAGGAAGAGAAAACATAACAGGGGCTTACAGATGATCCCAATCACAACATGTACAAGTGCTAAGTGATTGAGGCCAAAGGGAATGTGGAAGTCCAAAGGGAGAGAGGAGGAGATGAGTGATGTGGTTCAGATGAGGTTAGTCCTGGCAGGCTTCCGAGAGGAGATGGCTGGGCTTGGGTTTGGCCCATGCAGCTCTCCTCAGTCTCAGTTGCTGGGCTTTTACAGAAACATGATTTTCTAATAGTGCAGGATATCTGACTGGTTGCAAAGAAGAGATGTTTGCGCTCAGAGTTTTCCCCCCTGATAGTTTAGGGGGTCTCAAACTTTTAGATGTGTCGCCAAATACACAGAATGAAGTACATATATCATATCCGATTTAGATCGAATGAAAAAGACAAGTCATTTGATGTTCTGGATAGAGGTGCTGTAGCTTAAGAGACTTTTGACTCTGATGAATCTTTCCTGTCTTTTCCATTTAAATAACTCCTTCCAGTCTTGGTTTATAGATATTCAAAAAATTGCTTTGATTTTACTTATCCATACTTGACCATATGTAAGCTCAGCTATTTGAAGTGCTCCAAACAGCCGTGTTCTTAGGGCTGTGTTGTGAAATTTCTGGGTTTGGTTGCTCAGGACTGAGCCTCTTCCTGTTGCCACTGGTTGTGGAGGCTTCATCTGTGCCTGATATTTAGCCCAAAGCTTTGCAATCTTAGGGCAAATTGGTTTGTTTGTTTGTTTGTTTGTTGTTTTTATAAAGGGAGGGAAGGAGTAGAGGGAGAGAAAGAATCCCAAGCAAGCTCCATGGTTAGCAGGTAGCCTGACTTGGGCTTGATCTCACAACCCTGAGATCATGACCTGAGTGGAAACCAAGATCAGACACTTAACCAGCTGAGCCACCCAGAAGCCCTGGGAATTGCTTTAAGTGGCCCGAAGGAGGAGTCCTTTTTTTTTCCTTTAAAACTTTTTATTTTGAACTAATTTTAGAATTACAGAAAATTTTCAAAAATTGTACAGAATCTTCTCACATCTGTCATTCATTCCACTTGCCCAAATGTTAACATTTTGCAGAACCATGTAATTGTCACCCCTGCTTATCCACCCTCAGAGAAAACCTCACCTTTGTCCACAAGAAGACCTATGTAAGAATTTGCTTTGGGGGAAAAAAAAAGTCAGAATTTGCTTTGGGGTCACCTAGTCATTTGAGCGTCTGCCTTGGGCTCAGATCATGATCTTGGGGTCGTGGGGTTGAGCTCTGTCAGGCTCCTGCTCAGGAGGGAGCCTGCTTCTCCCTCTCTCTCCCCCTCTCCCACCCTGATTGTGTGCTCGCTTGTGCTCTCTCTCTCTCTCTCTGCCCCCCTTCCCTCTCCCTCTTTCCCTCCCTCCCTTTCTCTCTCCCTCACTCTCAAATAAAATCTTTTAAGAATATTGCTTTGTTGCGTTGTGCATAATGCAAAGTAAATTCAAGCAAATGGATATATAACGTGTGTAATTTTTGTGTGAGGGAATGTCATGTAATAGTAGACATCAATAAATGTCAGATGCTCATGTTGAAGAAGTGAAACCCAGTTGTAGAAGGATGTATATGCCTGAGGACACCCTTCACCTCAGGGGGAAAGCATGCCGAGTAGTACTAGAAGCTAGTGGAAGCAGTGGCACTGGCACGTGAAGGATTACATACACAATTCAGGCTCCTGATTACTTCTGTGAGCGGGGAGGACTGCGTGTGAGCTATCTGGGGTGCTTGTGGCGTGTAATTTTTGAAACGGAATGGCAGGCACTCTGTGGTTCCCTGCATCATTTTCTAGACTCTTTCAGTGGCTAAAATGTTCAACTTAAAACTTAGAAAATAACGATCCTGCAGAAGCCCAGCCAGGATTCGTGCTCCTGAGAGAGAGTAGTGCACCTGCAGGGTTGCAAGGTCAAGGAGGGAGTCAGCTTTTGATTCAGCGGCTCTTCTACGTGGGTGAGGCCTTCGCCCTGCCGTTAGTTTTCTGTGTCCCATTTTCTCCACTTCTGAAGTTTCCACGATGCCTTAACAAGCCTCGTATAACGTGCAGAAAAGCAAACGAAGAGCCTCAAGCTTTTCAGTCTGAGGACTCGAGACGAGGTAAGCAGAGGTGTCCTGGCAGCCCGCCTACTAGCCGTGTGGCCTTGCGCGGCCGCCTGGCTAGTCACCTCCAGTTGGGTCATCTGCAGAGGGGGCCCAGGGGGGTGTTCTCAGGACTGAGTTATGTACGTAGAGCCTGTAGAGCCTGTTCTCTTCTCTCCCCTCTGGCTCACAAACTCCACCTATTTGATGTTCATAGGATCGGATTACTGGGAGTCTTACATTTGAATGAGTTACCTGTACTTAAGGATCAGGTGAGGGTTCCATTTACAAAGCACGTATTACCGGCTTCTCTTGAACAAGCGGAACACAGAGTGACCCTGGTCTCCCATTGGCAACAACACTGTCCCTTCTAGGTTAGAAGTGTCCCTGGTTGAGTGTAATTCCCAGCACTCCCTTGTGTCTCCTGGTCACTGAGGCAACCCGTTCAGCACCATCTGTCACCTAACAGCTCCTCCGCCCAGTGATGTCACCTGCGTGGCCCCCATTGGCATTGGAATTTGCAACCTGGATTCTAAAAGGTCTGTAGTGATGCAGATAGGGAACTGGATTATGTCAGAACTTTAGAGCTTTCCAGAGAAACAGAACTGGTAAGAGATTTTATATGTATTCTATTCGTGGATGGATGGATGGATGGATGGATGGAGGGATGGAAACCCTTGGGCAGGAGTTGATGGAACAATCTCTAGGCAGAATTTCTTATTCAGAGAAACTTCTGTGTTGCTTTGAAGGCCTTTCAACTGATTGAATGAGGCCCTCCCACATTATCAAGAATGATTGTCTTAACCTAAAGTCACCTGCTTATTAGATATTAAGCACATTTACAAGACACTTTCACAGCAACATCTAGCTTAGTGTTGGTAGGAAACTGAGTACTAGAGCCTAGCCAAGTTGGCACAGGAAACAAACCATCACAGGTTGTGTCTTTTTGAGCACCCTTATATATGTGGCACCACCTATAGACTTTTTCCCATTCCTTAGAGGATTGAGGTGGTATTTAGGATTTTTGAAGGAGTTGAATATAGAAATCTCTGAGAACTTCTGAGCTTTGCAAATAAACCTGCTGTGTCTGGGCTGGGATCTGTGAGGCAGTACCTTGGTGATGGATGATGCAGGATGCTTACTTGGGTGAGGGGTGACAGGGAAGCTGGGTTTGCTAGCTCTGGTGATGCTGTTCAGGGTTGGAAATAGTCGTGAGTAGCCTCATAGGGGAGTTAGGAGGGGGACAGGGCATTTGGGAAGGATAGGTTTCTTCACCAGCTGTGGAGCCTCCTGAGAACCAGGTGTACAGGCTTGTGCTCTTTCTGCTCAAGGTCAGGTATTAATACAGGTTCTGAATACATATCACCACCATTTGCCTCCTGTGGCTTTGTGCATTGGAAGGATGCCAACAGGGCTTAAAAGGCATTCTCCCAAAGCCTTCTTTGTTTCTCTGAGATTTGTGCAGAGCTGCTACAGAGAGGCTGAAAGGCAAGACAAAAAACAATCCTTCCGTGTGTGTTTGTCTCTGCACTGTTTTGTTTGCTGTTTTTTTTAATGCATCAGGTAAGATGATTTTGAGCTTAGTTTTTTTATTTTTGTTGGTAGGGGAGCAGAGACATGGAATAAAGCCTCAATACTCCATTTCTGCATGTTTTTTTCAGAATTCAGAACTTAAAATACTAAATATTTGTTTCATTTCCACGAAAACATAAACTGGCTAAAAAATCTGAAATTAATCTTTTTTATTTATTTATTTTTTGAGAGAGAGAGAGAGCATGTGTGAGCAAGGGAAGGGGCAGAGAAAGAGGAAGAAGCACGTTACCTGCTGAGCAGGGAGCTCAATGGGGGCTTGATCCCAGGACCAAGGGATCATGACCTGAGCTGAAGGCAGAAGCTTCACCAACTGGGCCACCGAGGCACCCCAATCTGAAATTAATCTTAAGGAAGGACACAAAAACCCTGGAAGCTCAGCCTCAGAGTTTAATCTGAAAGACTATGTTCTCTGTGGAACATACCATGACACCATTGAGCACACATGTAGGGGACGAGTCCATGGGATCTGGTGTGGTCTGAACATTGCTGCATCAGAGTGAGGGACAGTGTCCAATGAGGGAGGTAGGCGGGTAGAGGCACCAACATGTCTACATTTCAGAGTTTCTTGTACCAGGAGACAGCATAGAGCCTGATATTGGCTGGTTGGCTAGTCTAACTGATCTCCTACTTTTATCCTTCAGTGGAACCATGCAGCTCAACCCTTGATTTTTCTTGAAAGATTTACAGCTGTGTTAGTGTTTATTCTTGGACTTGTTGCAAGAATTTGGGAGGGAAGAGCAGTGAATGTGGACTTGGGAGCTGTGGTGTCCAATCTTGCTTCAGTGGGTGCCTTTGCTTCACAGCCTTAAGGCAAGTGACTTGGGCCTCTTTTCCCTCATATTAACCACAGGGTGCTTGAGTGGGGTGATAACTAAAATTCTAGGGATATATATTTTACTTTTTCTCCATAAACTGTGTCTTGGCACAGTTTGGATGGAGCCTCTCGTGGTCCCTTGATGGCTCTGCTCTTTCCCTAACATCTTCTCTCTGTTCAGCACCGCCCATGGCCTGTCATATCAATCATTCTTGTCAGGATCTCATCTGTCTTGCTCTCTTCAAACCCCAGGCTCCACCATCTCCTTGTTCCTCCTCAGTTAGTGACCTCACTGTCCTTCCAGTACTTCCTTATTGGTCCTCTTAATTATGTGACCTTGACTTTATTAATATATTTTTTCAGGGGAACTTTTAATTATCACTGTTAGTCCGTAAAACACATGCTATTCTGTCTTCCCTGGCTACAGAAAGTACAGCCTGCTGCTGGATTTGTTAATTTGATATTTTCTCAGCTCTCTCAGTTTTGGTTAAATAAGAGAATTCCATTCTTTTATATCTTAAAATTAGATGTCGATATTGCCCTTTTCCTAAGCTCTGTCTTTTCCACAAATTGCTCTTTATATTTAAAAAATGATAATCTTGATGAAACCTCTATGCAAAAACTGGTGAGAGTGCCTGCTATTGGGATTACTGGTTATTGGAACCAGAAACCCTTTTTTCTCGTGGCGGACTGCTGTGCTTTGGGAATTAATAATGTTTTTTGTTCAAAGGAATCACTCCTTTTGGGTTTCCTACTTACCAGGTGGGAGGTGGGTTCTTGTGTCATTTGAGAGGTTGCCAGACTTCATGCCTTTAGTGGTTGTTTCCTGAATCCCAGCAGCCCTGGTTTGGAACATGGGTGGCTACAGGTGGTTGCAGGAGCTGCTGCTGTGGGTGGCGCCACCAGTTTTTTGCAAAGCTGGGTAACCGTGGTAGCGTTGGGTCTGGACAGGGGTCCTGTGGTGTCTCCTCTCAGAATCTGGGCACGTGATGAGCTTTTCTAATCTGTTTGAAGTCAGAAACTAGTCATGCCCTCTTCTGGTACAGTATTGTGTCATTCTCTGTTTTTATTTTTATTTTTTAATTTATTTATTCATGAGAGACAGAGAGAGAGGCAGAGACACAGGCAAAGGGAGAAGCAGGCTCCATGCAGGGAGCCCGATGTGGGACTCAATCCCGGGACTCCAGGATCACACCCTGGCCAAAGGCAGATGCTCAACCGCTGAGCCACCCAGCATCCCTTCATGCTCTTTTTTTAAAGACTTTATTTATTTATATGAGAGAGAGAGAGAGTGCATGGGGAGGGGCAGCAAGAGAGGGAGAGAATCTCAAGCAGACTTTGTGCTGAGCCCAGAGCCTGACGCAGGGCTCAGTCTCATGACCCTGAGATCAGGACCGGAGCAGAAACCAGGGGTTAGTAGCTCAACTGATTGAGCCACCCAGGCGCCCTGGTATTCTGTTGTTCTGGTGTTCATACTTGGTTTCCACATGTGTTACCTGAATGTATAAATTGTAAAATTCTTGGGCATATGCTTTCTTGATCATTCTACTTTGGCTCTACCAAACAGACAGTCACCCTTGCTCTATATTCAATGTCAAGAGTAAGGGCAATAATTGTCCTCCTGTATTATATTCAAGCCAAACCACTGAGAACATACCTTATTCCTTTCTGGACAAAAGATTTTGTAGGAGGATGTTGACAAATTGGAGTGGATTCAGAAGTGGGCAAGTTTTCATAACCATGTCCTATGGAGGATGATTGTAGGGAGGGAATTATTTAGTCTAGACATTGTTGATGATAATGGGCAACAGTTTACTGAATGTTGGTTGTGTGCCAAACACTGTGCAAAGGATTTGACATGTGTTATTCCATGTAACACACACATACAGAGCCCGGGAGGCAGGTATTGTTGTTAGCTCCATTTTACAAATGAAAGAACTGAAGTACAAAGGAGCATTACTCAGGTCAAAGTCAACCATCCAGCATATGAGGGACTGCCATGGGACCCCACGTGTCCAGGGCCTATACTCATCACCTCTGCTTTGGAGGACATTTGTCAAAGAAGAGATTAGCTTGTGAAGAGGGGTTAGGCCAAGGCTGTGTCACAGATATCACTACTATCTGATATGTTTTATTGCATTGGAGAAACCCATGATTTTAGGATGCATCATTATTTTATTTGCCACTAAGAAAAATTGCTGCCAATTAATATTATGACACACAATTAACGGTAAGACTCCTTCTGATTTGATAGTTGTTACAATGTGAAGAAAGCGTTTCTTAAGTGGAAAAATGTTGTCCTGTGTTCTCCTAGGTTGGGGACTGAAGGACCAAGCTGTAGGAAGACTTTAGTTTTAGGAAACGGTTCCTACCCTCTCAAAGTAGCTGAGAAATGTAACCTCCTGTGTCACAGGGCTTGCCACATAGCAGTGGCTCAGTGTCAAGCTCCTCCTCATGTAAATGCTTGAAACTGGCCAGAACATTTTTCCTGGATGATGTAAAGGGATTCACACAATTAGGTAGAAGGTGAAATAAATGACCTTGTAGGACTCTTCAAATCCTAACATTTTATGTAATGTAAGGAGTATCACATAGCAGTCACAAAAAATAGATGAGCTTAGCAATTCTCTGTGCCAATTATCCATAGCAGCGTGGGACCCACCCTTCTTTTCTTTTCTCTTCTTCTTCTTCTTTTTTTTTTTTCTTTTTCTTTTTTGTCATTCAGCAGCTTAGCTGGTAATAGTCTATTTTACTTTTCTCTCTCATGGAGTCCAGACTTTCTGGCTCAGAATTGGAGACATGCTATACTTGCTCCTACCCCCATCTTCCCTGCTGTTCTGTTTCCCCTCCAGACCTTACAGCCGAATCCCATTGTGCTTCCTCATTGAAAAGGAATTACGAGCCACTATAAGTGAAAACTCATAGCACAGTGTTCACATACACACTAGCCTTCTGGGAAATGTTGGTGCTCTCTGCCCTCTCATTTCTCAAATTATCCATTCATCTCTGCTTCTCAGAATCCTGTTCATCCTTCAAGACCCCATTTAAATTGGATCTCCAAAAAGCTTTGCATCATCACATAAACCAGTGATAATTTGCCTCTTCTTGACTCCTAGAGTTATTTTGTTTATATCATCTGATGGTATTTACAGCATTTGACCTTGAACTCCAGTTATTTGTATCTGATCTTTTGTCCTCCACCGGATTACTAGCTCTGAGGGCAGAGGCAAATCTTCGCCACGTAATCCTCCCACAGAGAGTTGGACACATAGCAGGTGCTACATACATACATTCATGACTGAGTGAATGAATTATTGAATTTTGTAGCTGACTTATCTTTTCATAAATGTCTGGATTAAGCTAATATAAATTATTCTGTGTTGCCTGAGTGCAATGTACTTGTATGTGGGAGTGGGAATTGTGGCATGATTTTAGACTGAATGGTTTACAAGGCAGCCTAGGACTGCAGGTGAGAAATGAACCACAGAGAGAAAAAACCAAAGGAGATAATGCTTTTTTGTGTGTTGCTAGTTCTTTATAGTTTCTATACTTAAAAAAACAATTTTTAAATGCTTACAGCAGACGTAAAATAAAACCTTTTTTTTTTTCTCCCTTTTTCTCAGTTTCTTCAGAGATCTGAAATTTTGCAAGCTCTTGGTTTGGGTTCTAAACCATAGTGAGGTAGAAAGATAGGAGAGTATGTTTAATTTATAGTGACATCTTTGGAAATTGGTCCAAAGAATTCTCCTTTCAACCTGTGGCAATGGGGATGACAGGAGAGAGAAATCTGATTAGTTTTCCATTGTTGCTTAATGGTTGGTTTTTCTCCTTTTGGCTGAAGATTTAAATAATTATTTTGGAGCAAGTGGTCTGGAATTCAGATGAATGTGGAAGGAATTGACAAGGATGGTTGGGATGGTTTGTGTTTCTTATGATTTTCTATACCCATTAGCCTTGTCAGTTGTCCTTTCAGATATTCCTGGGACAGCAACAAAATTCAGTTTTTCATTGTTATATTTTGGTGGTAATTTGGAGTGGTTTAATTTTTTGGTGGGAGAAATGTTGAGAATTGAATGTAACCCTTGGAAAAGAGAGAGAGAAAGCTGTTGGGTCTTTTTTTTTTTTTAAATAAGATTTTCATGGTTGAATTTCACATCTAGATGTTCTGTAATACTTTGTATAATAGTCTGTGTGCAGCTTAACCAAGGCAGCAAGCTGTCAATTGAGTGGGTGTAGTACTGAAGGCTCCGATTGATGGCTTTCTGTTGATTGAAGGAGATAGATTATATAGCTAATAAAAACTTGTATTAGGGAGTAAAATTTAATAAGTAAGTTTGGCTGTAATTGGCTATTGGAAGAAGTTTAATGTGTCCTGTGTAATTTTTCCATTCAGAAAATAATTTTTTTTCAAGTACCTATTATAAATATGGTACTCTTCAGGGAAGAAGGGGGAGGGAGAAGGAGAGAGAGAGATACTGAGATTTTAATGCCCTAGTTTTGACAAAAGCATAAAGGAGAGAAAGGTAAACCTTAAGTAGATACTAAAAAGGCATTTACTTTCATGGTTTTAACTATTTTTAAATGACTTAAAGTTTACTCCATTTATCAATAAGCTTGGATCATATTTACTTGAAAAAATACAGACTTTAATTTAGCAATGTAAAAGAATCAATTTGAGGAGCCCCACTCAGAATAGTTACGTCTTAGTTAAAGCAAACTATGTCTTAAAATTGACCCTTAAATTGACCAAGAATATATAAAGAGTAAATTATACAGAAAGGACTTTATTAAGTAAAGATTGTATTTGTATTTAAAATTTATTTGTGTGATATCTTTTAAGGGTGAAATAAATTTTATAGCAATCGAGAGCGAATACGGATTAAGAAAATTACTGAAGCTAAAGGTTTCTTATATCATGACATATTACTGCCACCCTGAGAAATGGATTTTGCCTCATTGAATCAAAGGCCAGGCATTTTCTTATTAAATAGGATCATATACATGAAGGTTTTGTGAAACATATCTTGATAGAATTATTTTAAAATCTATTTTTTTTTGTTCTTAGATATATTTTCTATTTAACTTTTTAAAGTTATTTTGAAATATTAGTGCAAACACTCCTATAGTTATTGGGTCAGTTTCTGCAGTTCATTGGTTCAAACTGCCATGTCCACATCTGATGTCTTTGGAGTAGATTTCTTGAGGCATTTAGGAATTTAATAGTTTTCAAAGGTGTGTTTACCCCTCCCGCAAGCTGTTGGTGTCACCGCAAGCCTCTGTGCCCGAGGGAGGAGGAATGTTGTTATTGTAGTAAAGGTTCAACTCAGTCTATTAATATCATTTATCTTGAGACTAAACTGTAAAGGGTATGGGACTTTGTCTAATTAAAATGTTTCTGAATCACTGTAATGAGGAATTCAAAGTAATATGAGTTGTATGAATACTGTATCTATATTTTTCTAAATGTCAAGTTGACATTATTAGAATAGGTTTTGTTCTTTTTTCTTCTTTCTGCCTTTCCTTTTTTTAATTTATTTTGAAAGCCAAATCCTAGCCTCTACTATGGTACAAACTTCAACAAATAAGAACCTGAAAACATGTGATACATTCTGATATTTTCTTTTCCATCCTATTCCATTCCATTCAAAAAATTGATTTCATGAGCCATTTTAGGAACCATTAATGAGACATTAACTCACAGTTTGAAAAACTCTGGTCCAAAGTAATAAACACATGCCTGTATATGATTTTCCAAAGATGCAGTCTTTGTCCTTTGTAAGCACACATCCAAGCAGCCTTTTTATTTTTTTAAAGATGTATTTGTTTATTTGAGAGAGAGTGGGTGTGAACAGGCGAGCATCTGGTATGGGAGGGGCAGAGAGAGAATCATAAGCAGACTCCATAATGAGCACAGAGCCCTACACGGGACTCTATCTCACAACCTTGAGATCAAGACCTGAGTTGACTCAAGGCTTGGCCACTTAACTGACTGTACCACCCAAGCGCCCCCCAGCAGCCTTTTTATACCGTATTTCTTTTTCATTCGGGCAAGGAGGTGTACTATTAAAGACTTAATTATAAGATTACAGAAGAAAGCGTGGCTTATATGCTTGAGGAAGTTTAAGAAGGCTCACGACAAGAACATTTATGGAATGGCAAGATAAATTCCACCTCAATCAGCCCTGGTTTCCATTTCAGGTTCAGTCTAGTTAAAAAGAATTATACCTGGACATGCTTCTGCATTCCAGAGACTCAGTGACTTGGGTGGGTAGACACATGACCACCTCACCCTCACTTGTCACCTCCTCCGCCTCCAGCTCTTGAAAGGAGAATTAGGACCTGTGGCACCATTCTGGTGGACTGAAGACCTGGAAGTCTCAGGACTCCAATATTAGAGACTTAGATAATTCTGGAGTTGAGGGGTGGGTGGTGATTCTGGAATTTGGGCTTCTGAATTCTAAGGAACCTGAATACTAACTGGAGTCATCCATTTCACTTCACATTGTCAGTTGAAACCCGGGAGTGAAAGCTGGAACTTCTGACCATCAGGACTGGTTAATTGGGGGCCTCCCAGTAATGAATTCTGCAAAGACAATGGGTCTGTCAGGCCATGGGGCCAGTGCCGAAGGGCAAGCATAAGCCAGGAATAAACCTCCCTATGACCAGAGAATATTCTGCTCATCTTTTACTAACTGCTCTCCATGTGGTCCATGCTACCTCCTACTTGGTAACCAAGGACATTGAATGTAGGTGAATTAGCAAGACTAAAGGCATTTTTAAAAAAAAAAATGTTTCCTTTAAACCATGAATCCACATGCCTTGCTGTGTGTATGCGTGCCTGTGGTCTGTAGCTTCCTCCTTGAAGGTCCTTTCAGGGGAGGGATGCCATCAATCTTCATGCTGTTTCTAGATACCATCTCCGTGTGAATGTTTGTTGATTCTATTTTTAGCATTGCATCCTTTGTAGGAGCTGCCACCAGGCTGGGATGACCACATGTCCTGTTTTCCCCCCAGCCTTTTCCTGGTTAAGTTCCATTCTTTTGTTCGTGATAGCTAGAAATCCTTTTGGGATGGCAATCTGTTCTTTAACCGTGTTGAACCGAATTTCAAGTAAAACTGTGCCTTTGAAACTGTGTGGCTTCAACCTCCTCAGGAATCCCTGTCGTTAAGACATAACAACCACAGAGAAAATGACTTCGGGTTCTGAAGTAGGGGGCCAATTTACATGGGGTGCAGGGATCCTATCAAAGTGAAACTCCTAAACTACACACCAGGACAGTCCACTGTTTTCCTAATGGTCTGGGGAACTGCCAACCTGTGCTCCCACATCCCTTTCATCTTTGCCCTCAATACAATTATTAATAAATGCTTCTGAAAGGAGATTTTTTAAGCTTTCAGGCCTATAGATGATAAGCATATGAAGGCCCCTTGTGTCTGAGTTAGTTTTCTGCCTCCCAGCAGGACAGTGGCTTTCTAAGCAGGGATGGAATTTAAAAGCATCTCCTCCTTCCCCTTCCCCCGTACCATGTATCAGTTTGAAAGCGTGCAGTTTGTTATGACCATACTTGGCTTTTTTCCCTTTATCCTCTCTTGGGTCATTTGGGTCATGTCTTTCTCTCCTATCACATCTCTTATTACGTCCCTTGTGACATAAGATTTTTGTGTGTCTTCCTCATTAGCTAGCATGATACTTGGTTCATTATAAGCACTGATAAATGTTCGTAGCAAAAAAAAATAAGTGAATGGATAAATAATGTATATGTCACGTTTTAACAGTTTCTTGAATTGCACCAGGCATGCATTCATTCTGTTATTCATTCATTTAGTCAAAAAACATTTATTGAGAGGCAGTGTATTAGGGACCGGGGCTACAAAGAGGTAAGGACAGTTATTACTGACAAAAGGCCCGTGGTTTATCAGATGTGAAAGCTCTTGATTTCTTCTTTGTCTTAGGAAAGCTGTGGACAATTACGTACCTCATGAGGTGAATGACTCACCATGATGATTGCCCATTAAGTTGGCATCCCTGCGTCCTGCAAGAGTTACTTGCCTCTCCAGCTAGACAGGAGATCACATTACTGCATGTACTTGATCCTTTGGTCACTGTAGACTCATTGATTAATTGTGGGTCCAGCACATTTGAAAACAATCTTAGGAGCTGTAAGGAGAGCTGATTCTATTCAGCACGTGGCATATAATTCATACTCAGAGTTTTAGATTAATTCAAAGAACAGAAGACAGCTCAAAAGTACAAGAAGCAGAAGCACATTTGTTAGTTTTAAGACATATTTATGGGATTTGGCATGCCATTTCTTTGATAACATGGGAGTTTTCACTGTTATAAGTCTGTGTATTTCAAAGCTAACTTGACATGGGGAGAAATGGCTCTATTTATTGTCTAAAATACTGGAAGTCAAATGGATTTATTTTTGGTAACTTTTACTGATGTAATGACTTGACATAAAATAAAGACTGTGTTCCAGAAATTGTGAATTACTGCTCATGCGAATTCAACTTTGCAGTGCCATTAATATTTTACTGCCATAGTGAACAAAGCTGTTAAATTTAAATCAAGAATTATTGGCTCCTTTTGGTAGGACACCTCTGTGTTTTTAGTTACCTCCTGTATATTTTACTTTTCCCCACAATCAACTAACTTAAAACATGGCTTAAGTTTATTTTGAGTATAGACCAGCTTTGAGAAAGGGCAAGATTGAATAAAAACAGACTTGGGGTATGTTATGTGAGATTCCTTTAGCTTTTGTGTATAATTTGGCTTAGTAATTTTGATATTGTTCATCACTGGCTTAATTCTCCTGCTCAAGAAACCCACTTGTCTTGTTTAGAAGACACACTGACAAAGCATCGCATTATCATAATTATTGAAGGGATTGTTCAAACCAAGATACCTTATTTATATTAACCATGTGAGGAGGCGAAATACTGCCTAAATCTCTTAAAATGTGAAGAGAAGTGTTGAGACTGCCTGTCAATGGTGGGGTGTGGCAGGTGGGGGTCCCTGAGCTTTAAGGCTTTGCACCTGTAGTATGGTCCTGTGGACCTTTAAGACTGCTTCTTTCCCACGGGTGTGTTGTACTGTTGTCACACCCCCTTCCCGGCAGCTCTCTAAACCTGGGGTGCTGTCCCAGGCCTGTGGCTTCCTGGAATGCTCTTTCCTTCTAGTCATGCCAGGTGACGTCCTCCCCAACCTTCAAACTCTGCTCAAATTTCACATCTTGGAGGAAGCCTCCCATGACCTTTCCAGGCAGAGTTAGGTGCTTCCAAGTCTAGATGTAATCAAGGCCCTGTTCATTTGGATCAGGATCCCCAGGGACTCAACACTGAGGGAATGGCTTCACTTAACGGCGGAGACCGTGAATACATTTATACCTTTGCATTTGCCTTTTCCTCCATTATGAAAGGTGTGATAGAGAGCTGTTTTGTGAGGTAAGTGACAGGAGTCTGCAATCTGCTGCTAGTTTGAGGAGCTTTAGGGGAAATCACAACCTCAGAAAAGAAGAATGTTGCCTAGCCTGTTTGCAGGTATCTACATACAGTTGAGCTAAAAAGCTGCTGGGGGGCAGCCCGGGTGGCTCAGCGGTTTAGTGCCACCTTCCGCTCAGGGCCTGATCCTGGAGACCGGGATCGAGTCCCACGTCGGGCTCCCTGCATGGAGCCTGCTTCTCCCTCTGCTCGTGTCTCTACCTCTCTCTCTGCATCTCTCTGTGTCTGTCATGGATAAATTAAAAAAAAAAAAAAAAACTGCTAGGGACCTTAAAAAAAAAACTTTTATTTTAATCTTAAAATAATTAAAATTATCGACTCACAGAAGGTTCCTTGCACATGAAGAGTTCCATGTACACTTCACCTAGCTCCCCCAAAGGTGATAGCCCATTTAGCTGTGATACAGCTTCAGGACTATGACATTGATACTGTACATTACTGTTAACTGGACTACATGCCTTGTTCAGCATGTAGGTGCCCGTGTGTGTGTGTGTGTGTGTGTGTGTGTGTGTGTGTGTGTTTGTATATAGTTTGATGCAGTTTAATCCGATGTATATAGGTTCATGTCACCACCACCACCATCGTCGGAATACAAACTATTCAGTCACCACAAAGGATCCCCCTGGAGCTACTCTGCTGTAAGTGCACCCGTCTCTGGCTGTCTCTGGCTCCTTCTAACTCCTTGTCTGTCCCCCATCTCTATAATCCTGTCATTGTGAGAATATTCTGTAAGTAGACTCATACCGTATATAATCTTTGAGATGGGCTCCCCCCCCCACCCCCAAGCATAATGCTTTGAGATTTGTTCAGGTTGTTCTTATATCAATAGTTCATTTCTTTTATTGCTGAGTGTTGTTCCCTAGTATATAAACCAGTTTGTTTAACCATTCGTTGCACTGGAGAACATTTTGGGTTGTTTCCAGTCTGGGGTTATAATGATTAAAGCTGCTATACAGGTAATGGTGTCCATATAAGTTTTCATTTCTCTGGGATAAATGCCTGAGAGTACAGTTATTAGGTCATATAGTAAGTGCATGTTTAATTTTATAAGAAAATGCCAAAGTGCTTTCCAGAGTGACTATAGCATTTTACATTTTCACTGGCACTGTATGAGAGGGCTTGATTTTTAAGATGACAGTAATTTAACCCTCACAGAGTCATCTGAGGTACAGGATTCAGAATCTTTTAAATAAGTAAGCCATAACTGTAGTAGACGTTCTTTGCAAAGGCACTTGCACACATACCAAGAGGTTATGTAATACTGATTTATTTTTGTTGATTCTCTTCAGTGTTTTCACTGGCAAACATTTAGTAGGACACTTGCTAGTATCAGACACCACAGGGGATACTCTGATCTAATGTGCATATATAGACTTAGGGGTGATGGAGATGGTGTTTAACTCACAACACTTCCCCATTTTAGCTGTGGGTATTTATCTGAGCTTCAGCTTCATCTTTAATTGCAGATGATAATACCTAATACACTGGCTGTTGAGGGCACTGAGTAGGATAATATCGTGACTTCCTGGATTATGGTAGATCCTCAGAGATCCTCTCTTTCTATTTCAATATTATGCCTTTTTGGTTAATTTTTATGTTGATTAAAATTCCTAATGTCTTCATTAGCTCTAGTTTTACAAAAGAGAAAAAAATCCATTGCTGACTCTTTAATAAGAAGAGCAGTCATGATTAATGTCTCATTTATTGATAACATATCAAGTGTAATGCCATACTTGGTAAGCATGTCTCATTTGAGCTTCGTACCAGAGCCATGACTACGTATGCTTATAATACCCACTTTTCAGATGAGGGAAACCAAGGCTTACAGAGGTTAATTAACTGGATGAAGATCAATATATCTTAGGAAGCTGGAATTTGTCTTAATTGTCTTGCCTCTAGTGCCCTAGCCATTATTCTGTACTTGTTCTTTAGTGTCCGTTGCTTTTTCAAATGCAGTTCTCTGCATGGTACAGATGGTAACTGGAGTTCTTGGGTTTGCTGCCTGAGCTTTGTCTAGAAGTCCATGTAAGCAACCCCACATACAAAATCACCTCATATTTCAGAAAGAAAGAATCTGACTGACCTTACTATGTTTTAAATAACTAGTTTGGATTTTTGAGAGGCAAGATGATTACTCTAAATGACACGATAGAGAAGGGTTGGGGTCACCCTGTGGGGGAGGGGGAAGCATTATCTCTGAAACCTATGATTTTTTCCCCACACACTGTAATTTAAATCATAAAGATATGAAAGTAATAGATATTACAGTTACCTGAGAGTTAACCCACCCATCTCTTCATCAGGGATGTAACTTTTAAAACATATAGTTCAGTATTGTTTATAATTTCAAATTTGGTGGAGCTATGGAATTTCAGATTTGTTGTTTTCACAGTGAGGCCCCAGATTAACCCAGTGCTTTAGGGCCATGCTTACACATGAAGCTTCCCTGTGAAAAGACGTTGTGATATTTGTGAAACCAGCTTCATTTTTGGTATGAATATCTCTTTGCAGCCTGTTTATCACTGTCAGTACACGAATAGATTCAAATACAGCCTATGTCTTAGAAGTTTAAGAAGGTTATAGGTGGGAAAGTGATGAAAAAAATGAAACTAAATGATATATGAGATGTATCAGTAAATTTATCACTTTAATGAATGTGGGTTTGTTCCTTGAATTAAAAACAAGGAAATGGAACAAACGTTTTTCTGTTCGTTCATTTGTTTTAAACAGTATTTAATGAGTAGCTCTTATGGGCCAGACACTATGCTAAGCAGTTGATAATATTATTTTATCTTTAAAATGGTCTTATGAAGTAATTGGTGATACTGTCACCATTTTATAAATGAGAAAAGGAGATTTTCCAAGTCACATGGCCAATGAGTCGCTAGTCCGCTCTTCAGTTACTGTTTCTCTGTTTGTAGGCCATGATCTTTTCCCTCTGATACTGGGGGAAGGGAAAATAGGGCTGGGACTTGTTCCTTGGCCAGAAGAGAGGTTATGCTGACGAAGTATCCTTTAGTGTGGCTGTGAGGTCTAAGGAGAATACTCGTCCACTTATTTTTTATTTGAGTATAAATGAAAAAGTTTGTCCATGTTAACCATTTCTCACTCACCTGATGTGTTACATACAAGAATAAGCTGTAGAGAATGTTGGTTTATGATGTCACTTAAAGCATTTTCTCCATGATCTGGAAAGCTAATACCTTTTTCTCGCGATAGAGTCCTGATTATAATTAGTACAAGGATGGAGCAGTGGGGGTGCCACCTAAGTGTGGATAGCGCTTCTGTTACTTCTAGAAAAATTCCTTCTAGCTAGATAAATTCCTTATTATGGTTTGGAGCATATTTTTTAGTTTTTAAAGTAGATTTCTTTCCTCATTACAGCTGATGCAGGGGTGAATGGAGATTTAACTTGCATGCCCTGAATTCTAACAGATGGACATAGTGAATAGATAGTTCAAGTTGGTACTGGACCCAGAATGTAAAAATTACCGTATTCCAGGGGTAAGAGGTCACTTACCTTGATAGCAGTTAAAATTCCAGATGTGATTTGCTCGAATGAAAGAAATGATTGATAGAAACTAGGTTTAGTTAACTAGGCCTTTGAGTTTAAGTCAAAGATTTGTTGATGAATTTGTTGCTGAATTTTTTATTGCTGCATATGACAGAATTGGAAGTGACCTTGCTTTTTAGGGTTTACTGTGTAACTTAATACTTAACTTAATTACTTAACTTACTTAATTACTGTGTAATTTGATAACTTAAAGACAAAGATCATTTAAAGACATATCCTAGTCTTTATAATGAAATGGAAGATACAGTACACAGCAAGTAACACAGAAAAAGGATTAAACAAAATATAAAAAGTAAATGCATACATCTCTGTCATCTCAGTATATGCATTTGGACTAAACATTACAGGGTTCCAACTTGGATTGGGTTTTATTTTATTTGTTTTTAATTTAAAGATTTTATTTATTTATTCATGAGAGACACAGAGAGAGAGGCAGAGACACAGAGAGAGAGGCAGAGACACAACACAGGCAGAGGGAGAAGCAGGCTCCATGCAGGGAGCCCAATGTGGGACTCGATCCCAGGATGCCAGGATCACGCCCTGGGCCAAAGGCAGACGCTTAATCACTGAGTCACTCAGGGGTCCCTGGATTGGGTTTTAACAAATCCAACTAAAGGCTGTTTATAAGAAATAGTCTTGCAACATAATGATGCACCTCGAAAGTAGTCAAATTCATAGAAGTAGAAAGTAGAATGGTGGTTTCCAGGAGTTGGGGGGAAGAGAGGAGAGGGAGCTGCTGTTTAATGGATACTGAGTTTCAGATTTGAAAGACAGAAAAGTCCCCAGGATCTATTTCACAACCACGTGAATATACTTCACAACTACAGTCTAGACACTTGAAGATGTGTGTTAAGATGGCACATTCTACGTTTCGGGTTTTGCCACAATTAAAAAAAACATGACACACCAAAACTAAAACTAAAAAAGACAGGTTAACATTTGTTAACAATGGTGAGAAGCAAGTATGACATTATTAATATCAGACAAAGCAGAATTCAATTAAAGGTTTTTTGTGCTCAAGGATAAATGCAAATCAAATACTAATCGAACTGGGTGGAGAAATTGACAGAGTATTGTGGTGGAGAACTTCCATATTCTAGATTCAAATGGAAGGGAACTTCGTCTGTTCACGAAGACCTCAGTTATCATTTGGCATCCGGAATGTCATCAGTGACTTTTGTGGGAGCAGTTTCTGTGGATGGGTGTGGTCAGAACCACATTCCTCATATAGGAGAATAATGGGGAACCAGACGAAGGGGACCACAGACCCTAAAATAAAGATATGCTGGCCTGTGAGTCTTTCTGACTGGAGTTATTTTCTCTCCTGATTGTTTGCAAATAGAGTCTAATTAGTAAAAGGTAAAAGTTTTCAAAGAGTATTTTCTGTTCTCTCATGTTCAAGTGGAGGTAGAGTTCCTAGACAAGGTTGATGAAGTTAGAGAGGTGAGAAGCTTGGAAGGGAAACTTTTGAAAATTCAAAGGAGAAAATGAACCTCATGCCAAGAGGTTAGTGGCTGTGGACAAAAAGAAGAGACTTTCTGTGGATTTGTAGGAGACTATGCTAAACCCTTTGTTAGTGGAGAATGGGTGTGGGCCTTCTTGGAGGCACTAGGGAAACTATGCTCAACAGAACATGTGAATTCATCGAATCTGGTCACAGCATGAAGTCCTGCTACTGTCCCTGGAAGGGAGAAGACTGCTTGGAATTCAGAGGTTCTTTATTGAGAGATTCAGAAGATACCGCATTTAAGGTAGAAATCCCATTTGAGGCAGGTAGGAGGCATGAGATTTGGGGTCAGGAGGACCTAGGTCCAAATCCCAGCTTTGCCATTTTCTGCATTATGTGATGGACAAGTTATTTACTCCTGCGGTTTGAATATGAGGATATAACCTATATGAAATCTATAGCATGGTGTCTATCTAGCACATAGTAGGTCCTCAACACTGCTAATTCCTCAGTGCTTCCTCTCTACGGTGACTGCCTGAAACCAAGGCAGAGGAGATGGTGCTGGAATCTGAGCCCCGGTTACCTGCCTTCAGAAGCTATACAGAACTTGTCACTGCCCTGCACTGCATCTTTATCAAAGGGCCGTGTTTCTGGTGTAGGGTGCAGGGGCTGGGACTTGGCCTGCAGGTTGCCTAGATGTTCCAATGTGTCTGGTGCCTCAGTGCTGTGGATCATGAAGCCATTCTGACATCTTGAGACAGTGTTGATTTTTTTTTAACTTTGGAAGGCTGAGGACTCCTCTCTCCTCAGTTTCGTCCTGTCCCCGGGCATCTCTACCCTCCCTGGCCCCCCTAGCGCTTGAGCTGGTGGTAATCTACTGCAGTGTGGGGAGGGGGACAGAGGTTAAGCCTCTGGGCTTCAGGAGGGGTTAGGGAGAGGATTCTAGTAAAGCCTCTGGGATTCTGCAGTTCATGGAATTCCTATCTTCCTCTGCCATCCCGCCCCCCCTTTGTGTTTTGTTTTGTTTTGTTTTGTTTTGTTTTCCTGCTCTAGTTTCCTGGTCTTGTCTTGGAGCAGAATTCCTATCTCCTCTCCTGCCCTGGGTCCTTAACGGAATGACATGAGTCCCTGGCTGTTGTTTGAAGAGGTTTTTCCTGCCAGCGATTGTTGGAAACAGGGAGCTAACTGGAGGGACTCGCTTGGCCCTGTCGCTGTTTCTTCTTCACGTACTTGCAGTCTCCTTCGGAGGAGGCGGACATACATACATGAGGGCTGTTTGTGGGCACTGAGCATTTCAGCTTCCAGGGAAAAACGTACCTGCGTTGAGGGGGAAGTGCGGATGGGGTGCGTCTTCGGGGCTAGTCGTTGAAGGAGTTGGGCCTGCACAGGGCAGGTGCACAGGGCAGGTGCAGCGGTGTGGGAAGCAGCTCCAGAGGTGGAGTATCCTGACAGCTACGCCACTTTTGGCCTGTCTGGTTCAGGGCCTGAGGCCAGGCCCTGGACGGGGGTCTAGGAGTTAGAAGAGAAGATGCTCTTACGCTTCAGTCTGCATTACGGCGGGGAGGAAGTGGGAAGGCCTACTGAAGTGAGCAAAGCCCTCCTGGCCGCCCAACTGCCAGACTTCAGAGGAACGCGTTTCAGCAGTTATTTCTCTACATGTGACAGAGCTATTGGATAATTGTTACTCTATTTTTACATGAAGTGTCAATTTTATTTTGATGGTTTATTTGGCAATGCTGAGAGGCCAAAATGTTCTTCTCAAATTATTCTGAGATCTCACTTGTTTATTCTAACCACCGTCTTGCCTCTCTCTCTCTCTCTCTCTCTGAATGATTTTCATTTGGAGCAGTCCAATTAAGTCTAGTTAAGTGTGGCAATAAATTGCTCAATAATCCCCATAAATTTTCTAAAATTTAAGACGGGGAAAATTGACTATGGGGAAGTAAGCTCCAGGGAATTTGAGAGAAACGATTCCTTCAATCTTGGTTCTGTTGTCATTCTTTTGTAAATAAGAGACCTGCAAGCGGATCAGAGATTTGTGTGGAAATGGGTGATGTGAGGAGGGCAACAAGAGTTTCTTTATATAATAGCTCTGTGTCTTGTGCAGGAAATCTTACACGGATTTTTCTGACTGTGGAGGAGGAGGCTGTACCTGCTTAATATGGTGTGAGAATAAATTTTTTTTTTTTTTTTTTTTTTTGTGAGAATAAATTCTGAAGGTAGTTTGGTGGAGAGAGGCTTTTAATAAGTGCAGTGATGTCTTTGGATGTCCAGGATTGAGTCAGAGCAAAAGAAGAAGCAGGTCATGAAAGCCTGGTCTTGGACCTAGGGTTCTATTTTGAAGTAAAAGCCATATATATAGACAGTTCTGTTATCATGCAACTTCTGTGTTCCTAAAAATCACCATGCTGCACAAAATTGCACAATGAAAACCACAGCACTTAGAAAACAGGGTTAGGGACCTAGCATTTAAAAATACATTCAGTGACACATTCATAAAAGGATAGGAACCAAGTACAAACGGTAGCATGGTTTTACACATGTTAAGTGGTTAAGAAATCCATAAATACCAGAATAAATAGGGCATTTTCACTTGAAAACTGTCTGAAGTTGCTTGTGAAGGTAGGTTTCGGGGGTCGCAGCTTGTGAGTCACTGTGAAATGGTGGGCTGTGGGAAGCCATCAATGTGTGTGGCCTGTTTTAATAGGCTTTTATGTCATATAATCCATAGAGACAGCAGGTTAGGAGCTGTTTAGGGAATGACTGCTAACGGGGATGGGGTTCTCAGGGTGATGAAAACGCTCTGAAACTGGGTAGTGGTGACAGTTGCAACAACATTGTGAATCTGCTTTGTGCTACTGAATTGTACACCTTTAAAGAGGTAAAATGTAAACTGTGTAGTTTTGTAAGATGTATTTTATCCCCCCTTTCCCCCCTCATATTTTGGGTTTGTTTTCCTGGAAAAAGTTCTGTGCTTGGTACTACAGGGGACCCAGGAAGAAGTGCAGCAAGTTTGCTGTCGCAATGGATTATAGATCAAGTGTCTGCCTTCAGCTCAGGTCATGATCCCAGGGTCCTGTCTGTCCCTCTCCCTCTGCTGCTCCCCTTTCTGTGCTCTCTCCTCGTGCTCTCTCTCAAATAAATAAATAAATAAATAAATTAAATACTAAAACAAAAAAAGGATGTTGAGGCTCAGTTGGGAGATGAGGTAAATGGAACAATAGGTTATAAAGCAGAATTGAAATACACTGTGGAGGAGGTGAGAACAGTAGGCTTCAAGTGTCCAGAGAGGAAAATGTACCTGCCCTTCTGGAGAAATCCAAAAAGGCTTTCCTCCAGGCAGTTAGCACAAGAGATGGTTTCACGGGGGAGGGCTATGTGTGAACTAGGTGAACTAAGTGTCACCTAGGAAGCTCTAAAAACCTGTTCTCAGGCCTGGCCATGTTCAAATTAAATCAAAATCTTTGGAAGGAAGGGCTTAACAATAGGTATTTACAAAAAACCCCCCCAAAATTCCCAGGTGATTCTTACTAGCAGCCAGGGATAAAAACCACAGGTTTAAGGAATCATTAAATATTGACAGGTATGTTCTGGGCAGAGGAAATTATAGAAGCGAATGTCCAGCTGGGAGAACCTATGTTCTTTTTGACCAGACAAAGCGTGAGTGCAGGAGATGGAGGAGCCAGGCAGAGTGAGCAATTTGGCAATCTCTCAGAGCATCTTTAATGTCAGTGTAAGAATCTGCAGTTAATTTTGTCTTCAGTGGGGAGCATTCCAAGGATTTTGATAGGGGCAGGAGGGATAGATATCTGTAATTGTTCTTTAGGTTAAGTGCATCTGGCAGCATTTTGAGATAAAAATTATCTGCTGTGTAGATTGCTGGAGATAGGGATTCCTATTAGGAATGAATTTTAATGATCTAAACCAGAGGTTTGCAGAGTGGAGTCTGCAGACTCCTAGGTGTCTCCCTACAATTGTTTTGGGGGGAGAGCCTGCAAAGACAAAGCTATTTTTATAATAATGGCAAGATGTTACTACTAGGGGTTTTCGCTGGGTTGAGCATTTGTATTAATGGTACAAAACCAATGCTTGGGAAACTTGGTGCCTTAGCTGAAATCAAGGTCACGGCACAAGCTGTAGTCCTCTTTTTCACCTTCTTGGACCTGTAGGAAAGAAAAAAATACCTGTTTCACTTAAGAGTGCCCTTGATGAAGCAATAAAAATCTCAATCCTCAGGTTCACATCTTTTTAATATTCTCTGTGACAAAATGAAAAGTGCTCAGATAGCACTGCTGCATGCTAGAGAATGTTGGTGGTCTGGAGGGAGAGCACCTCCACAAATGTTTGGGTTGCAAGATGAACCAGCTGCATTTTTCAGGGAGCACCATTTTTTTCATGGGAGACTAATTGACATAATCGTTCAGACTTGGATATTTGGCAGGCATTTTCTTGGAAATGAACAACACGAGCCTGTCACTTCAAGGCATTTGACAGCAGTTATTGCCAATGATAAAATTTGTCCTTTCTAGCAAAAATGAGGATTTTGAAAAATTTGTGTCTGTCACTGTCAACTCACTAGTGTACTGATACTTTAAAACTTTTCGGATGTGATTTTGTGATACTTAAATATTGTGTAACGAAGTGCATCAACATTTGGAAGATATGCATTACTAAGTCAGCCAATATATTTCAGTATTCGTCATGGGGAGTGACTGTGCCATGAGATCTTGACCAGGATGGCTGGTATGTTTGTGCCCTCATCTGGGGAACACAGTAAGGTAGGTTAGGTTTTCAGCATTTCATCTGACCATCCCCCCTACTTGGGGGGATGGTCAGATGAAAAAAAAACAACCCAAAACCACAGATGTTTTGAGCCCAAGGAACATATATACTAGTAATACTTTTATTCTACTTTGTGTTATGTTATTTTAAATGAACAGTTTTATTGAGATAAAATTCACATCCATACAATTCACTTATTTAAAATGTACATTTTGGTTATTTTTGTATTTTGAGAGTTTTGCAACCATCACAATCAATTTCAGAACATTTTCATCACCCCCTGCCAAAACCCTATATCCACTAACAATCCTTCCCATTTCCTCCCAAACCCCCAGCTCTAGGCAAGTAGTAATTTATTTTCTGTTTCTCTAGATTTGTCAGTTCTGGGCATTTCATATAAGTGGAATACACTGGGTTGTGTTTTGTGCTTGACTTCATTTACTTAGCCTAATGTGTTCAGAGTTACACTATGTTGTCTTTTGTGTTCCACTTAATTTACTTGATTTGAGGTGTTCAGGGTTTGTCCATGTTGCAGCACGAATCACTGCATCATTCCGTCTTATGGCTGAATTGTATTCCATTGTATAGGCTGTACCGCGTTTTTTCTAGCATGTGTGCAGAAGTGTACGTATGTCTTTATGTTTGCAGGGGATTTTTAAATTTTTATTCCCGTGTAGTCACCGTACAGTGTTCTGTTAGTTTTAGGTGCGCGGTATAGTGGCTGCGCTATTCGGTATATTGCTCGGAGCTCATCGTGGTAAGTGTGCCCTTGGTCCCCTTCACCTGTGTCACATGCACATCTGCCACCCCCTCCCCGGGGTCGTAGTTCTAGAGGGAAGTCAAGCGGGGGGTACTGGTTGTGGGGAGGGGGGAGAAGGATGTTTTGCTTTTGGCTGACCTCTGATATACGGTTTTCTTACTCCTTCAAATGTATTCAAAATAAGCTACGCTTATCAAAGCTTTTCTGTTTGGGGAAGACTTTTATGGAGTTAGATCTAGAGAAATCAGTTTTCGAAGATCTTTTTCGCCCCCTTTCCACTTACCTTAATAGTCATCATTTCCTTTTTAGTCTCATTTTTTAAATCGTTTATGGCCCAGAGGTTAGCCCCCTCGGGCTGCTGACCCCTTGTCAGAAGGCCTAGGCTCTGCACGGCCGCCCTCACTGTTCCCCGGGGTCACTTAAGACTTTCCTTCCTGGTCTCAGATACTGGGCTTTATATTTGAGAACTCAGGAACAAATCTCTTTGGTTTTTAAACTGCTAGAACTGGCCAACGCCCCACTTTTGCCTCGGGAATTCGCTAATAATGGCTCCTTTCACGGTAGCCTCTGACCTAATTTGTTGCTGCTGTTGATTTGCAAGCTCATTTTTTTTATTGAATATGCATTCGCATAATCCCCCCTCCCCCCAATCCCCTCCTGCCTTCCAGGGATCCTCCTCGTGGAAAATCTGTGGTTTGCTGAGTTTGGGATCAGCTATCTCCCTAACTGGCAGGTGAGGGGACCCAGAAGCCAGTGAGGTTCAGAGAACTGCCTTGCAGAGCTGAAGGGAAGGCTCTCTGGGAGCTGGAGCTGAAGAGAAAGAGTTGAGGGAAGAGAGGCCTGCAGGGCTTGGTTCAGTTCTGTGGGTGGGAACGCCCTGGCGCTCCTTCCCCTGAAATCTAGGAAAATCCATATTGCTTACTCACAGTTTACTCTGAGAGGAATCTTCTTGATGAATGTGGAAAAAAGTGTTCGCCCAGGTTGGAGCTGAAATACAACGGCCTTGGCAAAGAATCATGAGCCTTGCATAGACTGTTCATCTCTCCTTTTCATGAATGAGGATACCTGTATGGCCATTCCCCATTATCCATGGCGGGGGGGGGGGGGGGGGGGGAATACTTCCAAGACTCCCCCCCCCCCCCACCCATGGGTGACTGAAACAGTGGGCAGTATTGAACCCTCTGTATACCATGGTTTTTCCTATGGATACCTATAGTAAAGTTTAATTTATAAACTAGGCATAGGGAGAGTTTAACAATCGTAATTGATGATAAAAGGGAACAATGATAAAAAGACACTGCAATAAAAGTATGTGAATGTGGTCTTTGTCTCTCTAAATATCTTACTGTACTCACCATGATGAGCTGAGAAAATGCCCACCTGGGGAGATGAGTGAAGTGAGGTGACTGAATTAGGTGCTGTGGCGTGGTGTTCGGTGACTGTTGACCTTGTACGTCAGGAGGAGGGTCATCTGCCTCTGGACAGTGGTTGACCTCGGGAGACACAAACTGCAGAAAGCAAAACGGAGTGGGGGGGAACTATTGTACTCAATTAAAATAGCTAGTGATCCCAGGTGAGACAGGCAGGTCATACTGTGTCCAGAACAGGAACCTCACCCTTGACTCTTCCGTATGTGGGACCAGGGCCTATCCAGGCCAGGGCACTATCACATGAGTTCTGAGAGCCAAAACCCAAGTGTCGTGGAGTGATAAGTTTTCTGAGTAAGGACTTTATAAACATTAAAAGTATTCAATGAAAAATTGCAAAGGATGGCTAAATATGTATAATAGAAATTACTGACTGGGATTAAAATAAAGTGATGACAAATGACGAGCATACATGCCCCGCATAGGTGGTAGTTCAATGTATGGTTAATGATCTAAATGTAAACTGGTGACTTTCAACCAATTTGTGAAATGAAAATGAAAATGTTTTTCTAAGCCTGATACAGACACCACTGCGACCAGGACTCTCACAGATGTCCTAAGGACAAGCAGACAGAAGCAACTGGAACTAAGGCAGTCAGTCCCTTTTCCCCTCCGCGCAGAAGGCAGTGTCTTCGTGTCCATTGCTCATACCTCAAGCCATTACTGCCTAGGCTGAGGTGGCTCCATCCTTCCCCAGTAGTCTCACAACCCCTCCCTTAGTGTCATCTTTTCTGCCTAGAACCAGCTCTTGAACTATAGCAGGACCAGGTGCCCCAGAAATGATGAGCTGAAAAGGCCAACTCTTGCTCTACCTTGATGATATCACCTGCTGCGTGTGCTCCTCAGAAATGACCACACCCCTTTTCCAATGAGGCTCCCCTGAAGATTCAGTACTCTGCTATGTGAAGACCTGAGGATTTCCAAAGGGTTAGGGGAGCTGGTAGGAGATGAATAGATGGGACATAGCTGAGAAGTCTCTGCTGAGGTACAGGTGCATTCTGAATGGCGAAGATGCAGGCAGACGTGTCTGCACATTGCACCATGGGGAGGTAGGTTGCCCTGGCCTTGTGGGACGTGAGCCACACGCCGCCTCCAGCTGCCCACCTCCCTGATTTCCCTGAGTGGTGGACACTGGGTCCGTAGTGGGAGTGTCTGAGAGACGGCAGTGGGGAATACCAGATCTGGAAGGCTACAATCAGGAAGGCATTCCAGGCAGGGCTGAGGTCACCCCGAGAGATTTCTGGATGAATCCCCCACCCCTGCTATGCATCATGGTTATGAGATTTGACCTTTGCCCTGCCTCATCTGTCGATGAGGGTGACCTGAAGATCCTGATTGCCACACCCTCCTCTGTGGACAGGCATAGACAGGCCCAATGTCAGGGCTCCAGTACAGGGGTAATAGCACATAAACATGTCCTACCCTATTTAATTTAGAATCTTGGCATATAATAATTTCATCATGTCTCTGAAGACTAAGCTGTGAGATGGACGGGGTGGGACTCAGTGCACCGACTAGGGAATATGCATAGATAGGAGATGCTGCCTCTGCACCTAGCAGTACGAAATACTCATTTCCTTGGGCTTTTATTCTAATCCTAACTGAGCCCTGCAAGTGTTAACAATGTTTTAAGATAAGACTCTTTAGTATTTAAAGTCTTTCTTACCTTTATTGAAATTATCTGCTAATAGATTACTTTTCTTTTTACTGCATATTAATAAAACAAACTGGCATTGGGAGACTTGGAGGCTCGTATTCGTGTTTGGCAGTCCTTTGGCTTCTCTGGGAGGGCATCCACAGATGACTTCGCTTTTGGATCCAATGCTGTGTTTACAGGTGATTTTACGGCAGCTCAACAAAAAAAAATAGTGCTATATATAGAAGTGCACCCTGGTTGCTCACAAATAAGTAGCACTTGTTCAATAACCAGCATCCCTAAACTTTCTTAAAACCTGAAGACCTTCTCTTCTGCTGAGACACAATATCCCTAAAAGTCAATACAATCGTATTTTTAGTTCACTAGTTTTACTTTGAGAGAGCAGGTGGCCCAGGAGTTTTTTTATCATGAGAACTGGTACCATTTATGTGAGACTTGGATTGCTCCACTATCTATACCATTTTCTTTGAAAGAAGTCATATATATATATATATATACTTTTTTTTTTTTTTCCCTTCTCTGCGTCTCATTCAGGGCTGCCAAGAGATGAGTTGGCCAGCGGTCTACCCTTCAGTGTTGCCTCCTCTGTATTCCTAACTGGGGGAATGACTCCTCATCAGCCAAGAACTTTCATCTTGTCTGTATGGCAATTGAGAAAGGGTCTCCTGTTGCTCACGCCTGTTTTTTTTTTTTTTTTTTTTTCACGCCTGTTTTTTATATTGTTTTGTTTGCTTGGGGATATGGGAGTAGGAGGAGGGATGTTTGGAGGCACTGCTGGAGTGCTCTTGGGCATCATCCTGCCCATTCTGCTGCCCAGAGGAAACCCTGGCCTCCCAGCCATGCCAATGGAATGTCACCATGTGGCCTAAAGGCAAGAAACGGCTCTTATGGAGATTAACGCTTTAAGAGAGGCAAAGCACTTTCTTCTCATGTCCATCTTTTGAAATGGGATTAGAATTGGGATATTTTTTCTTTCCTTTTCTCCTCCTTCAATAACTAAAACTGGGCCAAACACTGAAAGTGATTGGTCACCTCTATCTCCCTGCTCCTTAGCAACATTGAGAAATAAGGAGTCTGGCTTTATTTACTGCAAATTAAAATCCCCTGTATTCTACTATCTTCCATCCCTCAGAGGCAGGATTACAGCATCCATTTTTATGGTTTCTTCAACAATTGTTGGATTCCTATTGGCATTGAAATGCATTCATGTGGGCATTTTGACATTTGTCTGCAATAAATAGAAAGAATGTAATTAAAAGTCAGCCCCTGAAATGGGTTTTTAGTTTATTTTGATATCTGTGGAAAGTTAGGGTTTTGGCTAGTGTTCTTTTACTGACTTAAGTTTTAAATGCCCTTTTAATTATCTAAGTTTCACTGGGGTCTGCAAATTAAGGGAGTTTAAATAAATGCCTAGTTACCAAGAGAGTGATCTAACAGTATCCTCAGTGGTCTAATAATAACTAGTGTAATTAATGGTGGAAAATATTTTCATTTATGAACTAAGGTAGAAATTTCAATTCAGAGGGAGAGGAGGGGTCTCCCTGACTTGTACCATCCAAGTTTAGAGGCATAGGAGGCTTCTAATAGGGATTTGTTTGTTTCTGTCACTTTCTGTTCAGTTTCCTAGAAGGATATGCATCACTTCTGTGTTAGATATGACACCTAACATTATGAAATGGATATGAATTTGGAATTTGGGATAGTTTCCTTTATTAGAGAGTGGCATTTATTTTTGCAAGCTCTTCAGAATTCGGATTAGCTTGCATGAAATAATATCTGTATATCTAAGCCAGCAATCCCTTAAATGTTCGTATTATAATATTAGAATTTTACAATAAACTATACTTAGAACTTTAGTGTGTATGTGTTTTTTTTTTTAAAGAAAAGCTCAGAAACTTTATTAACTTCATTGCCCTGTATAAGATTCTTCTCCATATTCTGAAATAGTCCTTCCTGTTGCACTTAAAAGCCATATAATTGGTAATTTCTCTTTTATTTGCAGTCCTGCCTCTACCAAATTCAGGACAAATTCCTGATGCTGACATTCAAAGCCCTTGCTCTATGGCTCTTACTTCCTTGGTTACGGGAAATGAGGACGTCATCAAACTGGGCAACTGGCTGCTTGCCAGATTGTCTACTCCTTGCCACCCTGAGATCTTGGCTCATTCCTGCAATGATTTCTTTCTCTCCTCTTCTGCACCTTCATTTTTTAGAATTCCATCCATCCATTCTAGGTTCTTCCATGAAGTTGTTCTTGATTCCTTTGATTAAATAAAATACAACTTTCCTTTTAAGATATGTATCATTACTTCCCCCAGAGAATGGCTGTGTTAGTCTCTTAGGGCTACTATAACAAAATACCATAGACTGGGTCCCTTAAACTACTGAGATTTGTTTTTTCACAGTTCTGGAGGCTGGCAGTCAAGATCAAGATGTCAGTGGGTTTGGTTTCTCCTGAGGCCTCTCTCTTTGACTAGTGACTTTTCTTCATGGCCTCACATACCTCCTTGACTTCCCTTCCTTTTCTTAGAAGGACACCAATCAGATTGGATATGGCCTCATTTAACTGTAATAACCTCTTTGAAGGTTGTCTCCAAATACAGTTCAGTCATATATTAAGATACTGGGGGGCTTAGGACTTCAATATATTAATTTTGGGGGGAAGAGAGGGGAGAGGAGGAAACCAATTCAATCCAGAACAGTGGCTATTTATACATATTATGTACCCTCGCTTTCCTTTCCCTGATTTGATTGTGAGGTATGTGAAATAGAGCCTTGTATACATGGGCTTATCTGGTGTTAGTTTAAAGCCTCATACATAATAAATGGTCAGTAAATATCTGTTGAATTTAATTTTAATTAAATCAACTCTTCATAAATTTGTGTAGTTATTAGGTTTTTATGAGAATGATCTATGGCCAAAACATGATACTTAAGATTTCTTTATGGATTTGGCAAAATGCTGCCAAGTCATTAATAAAACAAAACATTGCCAGAATAATAGGTTACTCTTCTTTTTCCTTCAGACCTAAGTAATACTCATTTTGCATATATCCTCTCTCATTCTTAAAACTCAAGGTGAAAGGAGAAGTCAAGATGAATTTAATATATCTACCTTTTAAATCCACACATGCATCTTGACTGCTTTGGGAAGTCGTTCTCTGCATTCGGTTGGCACATGTTGAATGATGCTTGGGTGTAGCTCACCAGTTCATTCAGTTCTCTGGGACTAGTGACATCAAAGGCCTTATCAGGAAGCCACCCTCCTGGGAATTAGATATTCCTTGGAAATGTTTTTGTAGTTAACACTGGTTAGACCAAGACACTGCTTATTCACGTTTTGAAAACTTAAGAGATTCAGAGCATTTCTGCCATTGTCCAATGTGCAGATTCTTAGCTCGATCAAATACATATCTTCATGTCAGAGGAAAATCTTTGCTGATGTCCAAGAAAATGTCTTGTTTGGCCTGCAGCCTCCTCGGCACCCAACCTCTGTGTCTGTGCTTTGCTTGGAAGGAACTGATTAAATATCTCAACTTGACACTCCAGGCTCTGCTCTGCTCTCTGCTAGTCTGACCTTTTTGTGTTTAGGGTTGGCCTCATCATCAGTTGGGAACATCAGTCCCGGGGAGCATTTTAGAGTGTACCCTCAGCCTTTCTGGCAAACCGCTTGTATCTGAAGCCTGCCTAAAAAGGGGGGGGGGGGCATTCACTGTGCCTGAAGGACTTGTATCCAGTTACACCTTGAGGTACCATGTTCTTTTCGGTTCCATGGGCGCCTCCCAGTGCCGTACCTGAATGTTATGCTCTCTTCCCTTGCTGAAGACTGTATACGTGTCTTAGTTGACCAGACTGCCGTAACATAATACCAGAAACTGGGTGGTTTATAAACAACAGACATTTATTGCTCACAATTCTGGAGGCTGGGAAGTCCAAGACTAAGGTGCTAGCAGAATCAGTGTCTGGTGACGCCCACTTTCTGGTTCATAGACAATTCTCTTCTTGCTGTTTCCTCACATGGTAGGAGAAAGCATTTTCTCTGGTCTCTCTTATAAGGGCCCTAATCTCATTCATTAGGGCTCTGTTCTTGACCTAATCATTTCCTAACACCATCGTCTTGGGGATTAAGATTCAATATTTGAATTCTGCATGGATGCAGACATTCAGACCGTAGCATTTGGGAACTGCCCAACAGAGTCTGCTGTGGAGTCCATTGTCCATTATGTGTTTTCCCATCCTTCATATAACCATAAAGCTTATAAGAAATTTCTTTTAGAATTAGGTGGCTTTATGCCTTTGCTTCAAGGAAGCTCACTACCAAATTTTAAACTTTGCCATGGTTACTCAAGTTAAACTCATGTAGTTATGTTTGCATTTTGATTTTGCTCTCATAATGATTTAAAAACATTTTAAGATAATTATGCACTGTAGGAAGTTGTAAAAATTAATACAAAGAGGTCCTTATATACCCTCGTGGTTAGTGTCTACTTTTTTTAAAATCTGTTTTATGTTAGAGTTTTAGATTTTCACATTAGTTTTTCAATTGTTTTTCTGATCGTATTGCTATATTCTTAATTGTAGTTTTGTATACATATTTCGACAAAGGTTGAAAATAAAGCTAACAAATAAGGAAAAGTAACAGGATACTGTCACCTTTGAGTTAACCTAAATGTTTCAGATCACCACCGAAGGTGATAGGAACTAGGAGTTTTTCTCTTTGGATATGATATCAGAATAATGTCTCCCATATGATCTCTGACACATTTCTGATAATGGCCAGTATTTTCCCATTTTTTAATGATCCCAGAAATTATTCCACCAACCTCTGAGGAATTGTTTACACAATGCTTTAATCCCTTTCTTGATTCCTAACGGTTATTCTTAAACCTACCACCTCCAGCATTACTGATCTCACTCTGGTTCAGTAAATAAGCCTGTGTACAGCTTATTACTGATATCACACCATCTAGCATCGGGTTAATTATATGCTACCTTATTTTGTTCCAAACTTACTTTTTACTCTGTTCTCCCCCACCACATTACAAGCATTTTGAAACATCTGCCTTCTCATTTTTAATATTCTTTCTGTATTTTTTAGCCGAAATTTAAAACGCAGGAGGTCACTTGATATTTTTCTCCTAAGAAGTGGTATTTTATACTTGTCCATTCTAAATTATGCTGTCCAATATAGGGGGGAAAAGCAGATTTCTTCTGATGACTGATTCTCAGAGTTTGGTAGCAAGTCAAGGTTAATTTTGAATTTGGGTGCTTCCCTTGCAATCAGTGAGCCACATTTCACAAGCCGTGGCCTGCAATTATGTGCAAAAAAAAAGCTATAAAGGTTCTGAGTTGGGAATTTTTTCCCCATTTCTTCTTAGAGTGCCCTACTCTAATGATTCGTTCTCGAATGGAGAGAGCACGGCTTGGTTAATGAGGCATTCTTTTTCAGTGGTGTACTTAAAAGTAATTCAGTAATAATTGCTGCATGCTATGATTCATATTCCAGAACATACAGTAGCAATAACACATCTGTTGTGGAAGTATCATTATAAGACGGAGAGAGCATTAACCTACCTAACCCCTGTTCTCTAATGACCACAATTCTAGGGAAAAAATTCAGACTGAATTTTCCTGCAGAGCCTGCCCTGCAACCTGGCCTCAGTAGGGAGAGGAGAGGAGAGGAGAGCATAGGGTGCAGGAGGTTGAGTTTCCTCTCCCTGTCAGCATAAAGCACAGGCTGGACAGGCGGTCCTTGGAGAGTTGGCCCTGTGTGCCAGAGGGATAGGTAGGACTAGGTCCTGGGTCTCAGAAAAAGGGAGAGATTGTTCAGGACTGTTCTTAAGGCAAGAGCAGTCATAGGTTTATCATTTTTTAAAAAAATCCTTTATAGGTCATCTTTTACCAGTCTACCTTACCCTAAGACTCAAACTTTGGTTTTAAGGGCCATGAGTGAATAATCTGGTCTGATTCCTCTGGGTCAGATGCCTCCGGCTGAGGCCAGAGGGTGGTCCTCTGGGCTTTCCCACAAAGCTCCCAGGAGCCTTGGGCTGGGGCTAGAAAGGGAGGCATGTAATGCTGGGAATTTGTGGTCATGAGTTCTCTAGCCTCACGTTCCTACTCTTCTTTCAGGTTCTCTGCACCTACAGTCTTGTCAGAAAAATTCCACTTTATTCTTCCCATTTGTTCTCCATGTTTGGGAGTTTTGATCCAACAATTAAAAAAAAAACTAATCACATGCTATTTTCCTAAAACATTGTGGGAAAAATTTATAAGTGGGTATGATTTATAAGTTTCATAAATGGAAGGGTTCCATCTAAGTTGAGTTGATGTTGTAGATACTTTAAATGAATTCTGTGTTGTAACAGGTAAACTGAGACACGTATACAAGTCAGCGTTACCAGAGGCAGAAGTCAAGGCATCTGTGGGTTTGCTTCCTTTCAGTAAGAAAACTCAAGAAAAAGAATTATTTTATTTAGTTTAGAGTAACCAGAATTCTTAGATCAGTTCACTGTGTAAATGTTAATTCCCAATACTCCAAGTGTCTAGAATGTTAAGAGGCACTTTTCTAAGTGTTTGATGTCTATTAGTTATTCCTCATAAGACATCGTAACACATCGTAACACATCGTAAGGTAGGTACCTTTCCAAAGGCTACACGACTACAAAATGGCAGGGCTGGGATTTGAACCCTGGTGATTTGCTCTGGAGTCTTTTCTCTGTTAACCATCATACTACACCTACTTTCAGAAATCCCAGTGTTTCTAGCTTTCGTTTTCTTCCTCACCCACATAACAGTTCCTCATTTGCTTGATCACTAGTCTCACATTTATTGAGACCTGCTATCAATTAGGTCTTGCGGTCAAGGATGTTTCCTGTCCTCAAAAACCTCAGCCTGGCAGTGGGAGATAGATACATAAACCACAGAGTGAGGAGTTTGGGAGTAGAAGGGAGAGATCTACTCTGTGTGTGTGTGTGTGTGTGTGTGTGTGTGTAAAGGCCTCAGAACATCAGCATTTAAAGGAAGGGTGAAATATAAGGGCTCGACAAAAAAAAAACCTTAAAAAAAAATCATTCAGCAGGTATATAATGTAGAAGGTTCAGGATGAACTACAGATCTATTTGGGGGCAAAAGGAAAAAAATGATGGTAATTGCCAGTGTGGGAAAGGCAAAAAAGTTACAGTTGGATAGTGAAGCATTCGAGTTAAAAAATACCAAGAGAGGGGGATTCTGAGGGATTTCATTGTGTGGAAAATCATAACAACAATAAATATCAAATTCAACTGAGAGAATTGCTTTGGGAAGTTGGCAGTGGGTCATGACTTTTCTAGGGCTGATTGGTAGCCTTTGTAATAAGCTATTTTATTGGTGCCATTTGTCTTTTGACATAAAAGCACTTGATGCTAAGCAACCCTGTGTAAAAATCAAGCCTCTCTCCTTTATAGCACATATTTCACCCCTCTGGGGACTGGAGCTGTGGTGTAGGCAGGGTCACCATCATCTTGATTCAAAAGACATTTTGAGGGTTATGTCATAGATGAGTTTCTTAACTAGCATATGAAATATATAGCAAAGTAAACCTTATACTGGGTTAGTGGAATTGAATTTATACTGATGGACTGTCTGTGATAAAATTGCTTGTTAATTCTGAGTAGATGACATTTTTTGGTGGGCTGTTGACTGTAATTCTCATCCTTAGAAGTGGTGCCAAAAGTGGAAATCTTCTCACTGTGTGTCACTCCACCCTGTCTTTTTGTAACACACCCAGACTCAGTTCCTAGGAGACTCTTACAATAGATGAATGGCTATTCCGCAGAAACTTGTTAGTATTGCTTTGTTCACTTGGTTATTTAAGTCTGAATTCAAAGATCAGAGTTTGGAATATAAACCATTCTTTAGGGGTGGAGTCTATTTTAAATGCTTCCTTCCCTTAGCCCTGATAACATGTGGAAGAGAGAGAGACAGACAGACAGACACAGATGGAGGAAGAAATCAGGAGCTTTCACTAATCACAATTTCTGACCTCATCTTTGCCTTTGGTAAACATTTGAATGTCTACTTTGTGCTGGGCCTGGGGGATATGGGAGTAAAGGTGCTGGGGTTCTTGAATTTACCAAGCTCCGATTCTAGCGGGAAGAAGATGCAAACAAGTAATTCTGTTGCGCTTTTATATATGCAATCCTGGACTTGGAGTGGGAGTCCAGAGGAGGGAATCGCTACCTCTTTTTTGTGGCAAGGCTTTCCCAGTGGGTGGGGGCAAAGGTGGGCCCCTTGGGATGAGTCCTAAGAAAGAAGCAGTTCTTCAGGCAGGCTTGGTGGGGGAAGATGGGGGTGTTCTCAGGCTTATGTAAAATATTGGAGCTTCCATGCCTACTTGCCTCTGTTGGATAACAAATTGACTTTGAATAGCTGCTTTGTATCTTCTCAAAGGGAATGGATAGGGATGCCTGGGTGGCTGGCTCAGTCAGTTGAGTGTCCTGACTCTTGATATTGGCACAGATCATGATTTCAGGGTCCTGAGATCAAGCCTCTTTTGGGCTCTGGGTTCAGCAGGGAGTCTCTTTGTGCCTCCCCCTCCCTCTCTGCTCTTTCCCCAGCTCGCACTAGCAGACGTGCTCCCTCTCTCTCAAATAAATAAATCTTACACAAATAAACACACCAAGGGAATGGATAGCCTGGTATACTGTATTAACCCAGCATCCAAATGCATGTCAATCAGGGGAGTGCCCAAGATCTTAAAAGAGCATGCTGTAGATAGATCAAAGAGCACTCTCTAGTTAGATAATAACTAACTTATCTTTGGGTAGAATTATGTCTAATTTTTCCTTGGAGATATCCAATTTTAACAATTGCTTTACATGGTTACTAATACCTGAATTGCAACTATACCAAAACATATGAAATGCTTCATGCATAATATTCCTTATTCACAGTTGGAAGGAGGTATGATATTTGGCATATGTAGGCTTGAAACACAGCTCATTTTCATTGCCAGAATTTATTTTTGTTGAACTATTTCGTGGAAACTAAAAATAAAGATATAGTTGTAAAATTATAATAGCCTAGAATTAAAAGGATAAAAGACTGTTTGCGAGTCCTTGTTTTGCAAATATTTATCAGTGTTTAATTTGTGCAAGAATTCCACGAAAATAAAACCTGTTCATTATTTTTTCATTGATTCTGAATTTCATATCGTACCTATCCTCATGTCGGTAGTAATATATTAATTGACTCAAATACCACCAGCGACATTTCTAAGTATGAGTGAAGGGAGTAGTTTTGTCTTTTGCTGTGTCCATCTGGCCAGTCGTCTGTTTAACTGTCTCTTTGACTTTCCTTTTACCCACATATTATGGGGTTTCTGAGCCAACTTCATCCTTGGTTGATTTGAAAGGCAAGTTCTTCTGACTGATGTAAGATCTATGAACCTAAAAGAAAGCAGCATTTGTTCGTGAATTCAGTCAATCAATCTATCGATTTTAATGAATGCCCACCATGTGCTGTGATAGTTGCTTAGTGGTGAAAAGAACTAGCCCCTTTCTTGACCTCATGGAACTTAACAGTGAAGTACTTCAGGCGGCATTGAGTGCGTCAACAAACAAGTCAGTGCATAGTTATCAATTGTGTTAAGGAATACAATAAACTACTTTTTTCCTGTTAAAGAGAATAAGGGACTACTGTTAAAGAGAGGCATGTGTGTGGTGGATCCTACTACAGATCGGGTTATCAGGGCTGGTGTCTGCTGTTTCTGTGGACTGTTATTTATTAGCCCTTCTGGGCTGTAAGTGGTGATAGTAAGTTTTAGAAATTTGAATATGTGCTTTTTTTTTATGGTGTTGTGAAGTGTTTCTTGGTCTATTTAAAGTTCAGTCTGTGTTAATTTGGAGCTAGTATTTATCTTATTTCAAATTGTGTGACATATGCATACATATGTATATATTAAATTATTCACCACTAAAGGAAATTACATATATGATTTCATATACATATATAACTTAATTATAATATATATGTATTGTATAGAATAAAAACTTGCAAATTCCTGGAGCAGTTCAATACTTTCAGAGAATTTGAGCAGAGGGATGTAGTTGATCTATTTTTTTTTTTTTTTTTTAGTGCTTATGCCTTTTAATTTTGACAATTACTCACATTCAAGGCATTTCTAATAATTGTGCAGCATGGAAACATTTGATGCACAGGGTGGAAGAGGAGAAAATATTTCCTGAGAGAGCATGGCATTTGTACGGAGTATTTAAAGCCCTGTTACATAATAATATTTCATTGCCCCTAAGGCATTTTTGCTTGCTGTGGGCAACCTTCTGGTACCCTAAAGTCTGTATTAGGACCGGGGCTTTCTCTGGCATTCTGACATTCTCTGTTTCCTCCTGCATCTTAGCCTGATGACTCTGGAAGTTATTAATAGGCTGTTCTCAGCTTAGTGGTACCGATTGTCCTTGAGTTAACAGGCCCAGGACTTTTGAAAAAGTTCTGTCCTTGCGTCCACCTGTGTGATGACTACACACAATACTGATGAGAACAGCAAAGGCATGCGTGACTAAGCTTTTCACTGTCAAAATAATGTTCAGAACATAAGTGTGTAGTCTACAGAGGGCTCCCGGGACAACCTGAATCCTCATCCCTTTACCTAGAGCTCTTTAAACCTTCCAGTATGCCTTCCAGTATGTCCAGACCTTCCCCTGGGGTTTGGAACCAGTCCTTTCCCCAGCTAAGGAAGTGTAAGGATCCTTGATCTGATGGTTTGGTGACTTAGTGCTGGAACTCTTCTATTACTTGTTCTTTTGGTTTGGGTTGGAATTGGTCACTTAGGTAGGTTCTAGTCACTGAACTTCTCTTTCTCTTTGGACAAGAATTTGCTCCAGTGGTGGTCCCCAGGTCCTCGGTCCATTCCCATGCTCTGCCTCAGTGCGCTCCATCTCTTAAGCATTTCATTTATTCTGTATTGGTGTCCTACTTCCTATAGACAGGCACTCACCCCATGCCCCAGCACTGAATCCTGTCCCTGAGACCCTGCTGCTCTGCCTCTCTTACACAGACTACTTACTTATCTACAAGGCCACCAGTTGGGTCTCTTACACAGACAAACATACTTAACTGTTGCGATGCCAGTTGACTTTCTGTTCTTGCAGTCCTCGATGCGTACCCGGTGATCCACTGCTGGAATGTCCAGTTGCTCATCTCTGTGCTGGCTTGGCTTATGTCTGATGTCTGTCTTGATCTTTTCACTGGGAATTTGACTAATCAGCTACATCTTGGTCTTTGGGTTTGGCCGGCACCAAATCTCACTCATTCTGGAGTACCTCACTGATGTTTAACATTGTCTTGACCCCTGAAGGGAATTCAAAAGCATTAGAGTTCCTTGTGCCTGAATAAACATTTATCGAACACCAACTGTATATAGTAAAGCAATGCTTTGAGTTGTGACAAAGAGGCAGGTGAGACCTGATCCCAATTTCTAGAGCCATATAATCAGTTGAGAGAACAAAATTAGTACATGACACATGGTGGGTAAAAGAATGTCCCCCCTAAATTACACACACAGACAAAATTTTATTTCACTGTAGAACTTGCTCAGAGAGACCTAATTATACCTAGGCTTTTTCACTTCTGGATACACCTAAAGTTTCATGAAACTTGTTTATTCAGTTTTCTTAAGAGAATTTGGTGAAACTTTTGTTTTGTAAAATTTCTTGCATTTATTTTGTCCCTCTCTACTTCAGTGAACTTTATAAAAGTTTTTCAAATTATTATGCATGTTTTGGAAAGAATGAAGCCATTTGTTGATGGACTTATCACTGCAACAATTAGGAGAAAAAAAGACTTCTGTGAAAAGTTGGCTGAATTCTCTATTCATAGGATTCATGGAGCCAAATAATTTCAAGAAATGTGTTGGGTACTTAAATATATATTCTGTCTCATAAGAGATTAAAATGTTGGGGTTTAGAGCACCTGGGTGGCTCAGTTGGTTAAGCGCCTGAGTATTTTGGCTCAGGTCATGATCTTGGGGTTGTGAGATCGAATCCCAAGTCAGGCTCCGTGCTGGGTGTGGAGGCTGCTTAAGATTTTCTTTCTCACTCTCCCAGTGTCCCTCCACACCTCCCTCTCTAAAACAGATAAATAAGGAAATAAATAAATAAATATGTAAATGTATATATTGGGGTTTGACTCCCTTTTGTGTCCTATTCACCATTTCTCCTTTGATTTTAAAGTAAATCTAAATTAAATATTTCTTAAAGCAGTTGAAATCCCTTACTTTCCCCCCTTTGCTTCCCTCCTAACCTTTTATATTCCTTTAGTAACTGCAAGTCTTTGTTCATTTCTAGATAATTCAACATTATTCTCTCAACTTACTGTATTGCCTTTTTTGACTCCAGCTGGTCCTTGTTCTGTATAAAATGAGCGTAACTTCTGCCCTATATGTTTGGGAGGCTGATCAATGGTAAGCAGAGGGATATTTTTTTTTTTCAGGATTGCAAATTATTCTGCTCTGAAAAGTTCACAATAAAATTCCTATTAAGATCATTGGAATATACTGTTAAGAGCTGGCCATTTTTCAGTTTGTTTTCGAGCTTTCTTTGCTGCTGATTCTGCTATTTTCTATCATACACATTTTTAAATCCTTATGTACAGGTTTTATTTTATTTTTTTAAAGATTTTTTTTATTCATGAGAGACACAGAGAGGCAGAGACATAGGTAGGGGGAGAAGCAGACTCCCTGTGGGGAGCCTGAAGCAAGACTCAATCCCAGGACCCCGGGATCACGTCCTGAGCCAAAGGCAGATGCTCAACCACTAAGCCACCCAGGTGCCCACACCTTTTATTTTAATAGGCGCTTATCATGTTTCTATCTTTCACGCTAGCTACAAGTAAGCTGGTGTAATTTGCAAAGTGTCCTTTTCTAAATTGTAATACTGATAAAGACTGGAGATTCCCCAGATGTAAATTCAAAATCTTTGGAAGATGTTTTGACTTAAAATTATCTCCATTTGATAAACCTACAGTTAAGGAGAAATGGACTTTACCGAAATGTAGTTTTCTTTCTCATATCTCCCTTCATCTATAAAACTTGTCACTGTGTCAAAGAAGAAAATTCCCTGTGGTTCATTCTTGAGCTTTGACCTGAGAATATTGCGTTTTTTCCTCCTTGTGATGACCATTAATTTAACCTATAACAGACCAGTGTTATTGAAGTAAGGAGCATACTATTTTAGTGGGAGTAAATGGATTATATTTTAATTGAAAGATGGCACGAATATGCTTTTGAAAGAAGCAATGTATATAAAGATTTTCCAGTCACTTGCTGGTATTTCAGTGTATTTTTCTATCTACTTCACGTAAATGAAATAGTCTTTTATAATATCCAGGCTCAGTAATTTTTTGTGAGACAGAAACTAAATTTACAATTTTTAAATTCCAACGATAACTGAGGAGCCTGGGTGGCTCAGTTGGCTAAGTGTCAGCCTTTGGCTTAGGTCGTGATTACGGGATCCTGGAATCGAGTCCTGCATGGGGCTCCCTGCTCAGCGGGGAGTCTGCTTCTTCCTTCGCCCTCTGTTTCACCCATCCCCACCCTGCTCATGCTCTCTGCCTCTCTCTCTTTGTCAAATAAATAAAAATGAAATCTGAACAAAATTTCTACAATAACCATTTTAAACAGTTTTGTGTTTTTTCTTTTATTTTCCTTTATATTTCTGCAAGCTATTAATTTTTTTAAGACAAGCTTTATAAAGCTAATTTTATATTAAGTATGTATTGGACCTTCTGTTCCTTAAATATTAGGATCAGAATCCCTGGATTTTTTGCACTAGTCTTTGAAATAACAAATTCTAGTCAGAAGAGTTTCCTTACAGAAAGGTAGATTTGCTTATACCCTGTTTCTCATTTAAAAGAAACAACATCTGGGCAGCCCCGGTGGCTCAGCAGTTTAGCACCGTCTTCAGCCCAGGGCGTGATCCTGGAGACCCGGGATCCCTGCATAGAGCCTGCTTCTCCCTCTGCCTGTGTCTCTGTGTCTCTCTCTGTCTCTTTGTGTCTCTCATGAATGGATAAATAAAATCTTTAAAAAAATAAAAATAAAACAAATAAAAGAAACAACATCTTTGCTAATTCCCAGCTCCACTGCAACGACGTTTCAAACAAGAAAAGCAGACGTGCTTCTTAGAATTATTGGTGCACACGAATCAGTCAGGAGGGCAGTCACCGCTGGAGGCCAAAGCGGTAATATTAATATAATGTTTTTTTCCTCTTTTGAAATGTCTGATGACTTTTCACTTAACCTGCAATATTAAGTAGTAGGTTATTTCTGTGAAGATTAATGATGGTGGTAGACTAGCTTAAGTGATACTTTTAACAGGTTAGCTGCCTGGAGAGCATTCATTCCCAGGTTAGTAAGAACAGTGGCTTGTGGGGAGGTGGAGGAGGTGGTGGAGGTGGTGGAGGTGGTGGTACCGAGAGAAAGCACATGTGGCAGGAACCACTCAATGTTTAGTCATGATCAGGTGGCCTGGAAGTGACTCCAGGGTAACATTGTGCCCTCTATGTCTTTGGAAGTGGGTGTAAAACTGTCTGCCTACTTAGGAAGGCAGCAACACCCCTTCCCCACGCTTGGGTTACTTTCTTTTGTCTTCTATGCAGTTACCTCTTCAGTAATAGTGCCAACGTGGGGAAGGGGGAAGCTGTAAACCCTTTGTCATTAAACTGGAGCTGGATTGCTCAGGACCAGGTTCCTGGGCCTAGGCAGGCAGGTGGTTTAGCATTCTGTTCCAGCATCTCCCAAACGCCCCCGGAGAGAGCAGCCCCCTCCGGCCTCCTGAGCTGTGCAGGCCTGTAATTTATTGGTGCCCGGAGCCTGCTGTCTGTGCATTTTGTTCCGTCTTCTTGGGGAAGGAGGACAGTGCAATTTCAAAACTGGAAAAGTGATTATGGCTTTCTGATCTGGGGCTGCCTGTCGGGCATGTTAAAAAAGAAAAGTCAGAGAAGTTTAATGCAAATCACGGTCTGTTCGAGGCAGGGTCATCGTCAGCTGTCTCACGGCGGCGCCGTAGCCTTTGGAGAAACCGTTTTTCACCCCGAGTGCTTCCAGCTGTTGTTTTGCAGAGGCTTGGTGCTGGGGCCCACAGCCCTGGTGCAGGTCCAGGGGCGAGCGGGGGCCCGGTTCTTCGCGGGCAGGTAGAGAGAGGCCGAGAGGCCGTCGCTCCTCCGGCTGCGGTTCTCTGATCCTTGACATCAAAAGCGAGCACGTGTCAGATGTGCAGAGAGCTGTTTTGTAGGCACAAAATTGGATTTCAACATCTTTATCCGTTGGAAAGTGTAAAATATCTCAGGGGCTTGTTGCAGGAATTAAGAAATAAAATGTGAAAACCCTAAAATAATGCTTCACACACGGTGGGCAGTAAATGTTCATTCATTTCCTCCTACGTGACAGACCAGTGTGGCACCAGTGTGACACCAGTGTGGCACCAGTGTGGCACGTGCACTCCGTGGAGGGCGAAGACCAGGCATGATGCGAATATAGTGTGTCAGGCAAGAAATAATTGGTGCGATCCCTGGTGTCTTCATTTATTAAAGTTGCTGCACAGCGGCCTTGGTGAGGATGTGGTGTTAGCAGAGCTGAGGGTGGGCCTTGGTCTGTTCGGGACACAGCAGAACCTTTAGCGGGTTGCTTGTGGAGTGCTCACCTGGATGTCTGGGTGTTTGGGGAGTCAGTGAGAGCATCATACCTGGACGGAATGCCGTGTGGCTTGCGGATACGGTCAAGGGGGAGACAGGTTGATAGGGTTGCACCAACGATACTGCAGAAAAGACAACAAACTTATAAGGTGGACTTCACAGGTTTCTTGCTTTTCAGTTCTAGATGCTTTCAGCAGGTACAGGGAGGATTCTGGGTGTCATTTATGGACTGCCATTCATTTCAAATCTCAGTAGCACATACGCTGTGAATGGGGGGGCTTCAGTGGGTCTAGTCTTCTCCAGGTGAAGAAAGACCTGAGAAATACCCTTGGGAGTCTCCTCTGCTTTCTTCGGGGCTGGAGCGCTGATAGGGGTACAGATTGCCTTATTGATCATCTGTAGCACAGCTGTTCTTGAACTCAAGTAAATCTAATCAGCTCTGGAAAGGAGGAAAAATGATGGGTCTCTAGTCCAAAGATCATCCTTCCAGAGCAGCCCTGTCCACTTCAGTCACATATGTTCTTTTAAGTTTTCTGGTAGCCACATTTAAAAGTTACAAACTGGGGATCCCTGGGTAGCTCAGTGGTTTAGCACCTGCCTTTGGCCCAGGGTGCGATCCTGGAGTCCCGGGATTGAGTCCCACATCGGGCTCCTGGCATGGCCTGCTTCTCCCTCCTCCTGTGTCTCTGCCTCTCTCTCTCTCTCTCTCTCTGTGTGTGTCTATCATAAACAAATAAATAAATAAATCTTAAAAAAAATAAAAGTTAAAAATTAATAAAAGTACAAAAGGTGAAATTAATTATGGTAATCTTTCATTTAACTTAATATATCCTCAAAATAGATCCTTTTAATATGTAACATAAAAATTGAGATGTTGCATATTCTTTTTTTTTTTTTTTTTTTTTTTTAGAAGAAAGCCTTCAGAATCCGGTGTGTCTTTCCCATTGACAACATATAACAAGCACTCTTGAGCACTTACCAAGTATCCTTGTCAGCTCTTTATTATTACTTATTTTTATTTTATTTGAATTCAGGTTAACATATAGTGTTATAGTGTTACAGTATTGGTTTCAGGAGTAGAGTTTAGTGATTTATCACTTCCATATAATGCCCAGTGCTCATCCCAACAAGTGCCCTCTTTAATCCCCATCTCCCATCTAGCATGTCCCCCACCCCCCTCCCCTCCACCAGCCCTTCTCTGGAGTTAAGAGTCTCTTTACGTTAAGCTCTTTAAATGCGTTACTTTGTTTAATCCTCTCAGTTACTCTCAGTGGTATATACTAGAATTATTCCTATTTTATAGATGAGGACACTAAGGTTAAGGAATCTTCCTAAGGTCATAGAGCAACTCATTGGCAGCGCTAGGGGAATCTGAACTTGCCAGTTCAGAATGTGTGATGTTCACCATCAAGGTTTCCTGCCTGTATTAGCACTATCCTTCCAGGTAGGAAGCTGAATGGGTGGAAATTTGCCATTGAAAAGAGGGATCAGCACTGGGAATTGACATCATCTAAATTGGTATCTTGGAACCTGAAAGATGAAATAGCTTATCACAGTCCTGCTGTGGTAAGCTGCCTTCACGCAATGTAGAACTGAGAATCCTGAGGATTTCCTCTTTATTTTTCTAACTTTTCTTACTCGTGCAAACGGTTTAGCATGCATTGTTATTTAACTTGTTGAAATTGTATCCTTTCCTGAGTTTTTTCCACCAGGGGTAGTGGGAGTGTTGGTGGAGTATTCCAATCCTCCTTTAGTGCTTTTGCTTTTCTTTTCCTGGTGCTGTTGACCATGTAAACTGGGACAAAACCCCATTCTGATCTTTGAATACTATTTAATTCTCCTGCTTGTGCTTCACAGTTAACATTTAATGAGCTTGGGCAGGATGGCCTGGGCTCAGCATAAAGCCCATCAGGATCAGTTAGATGTGACTTTGGAGCTGGGTTTTATGGACATTTTATGTGCCAAAGTTGATTTGGGAAACTGCGTCTGTTACCACATCCTTATTTCTGATTCTAATGGGGAAGCTGACATTTGCCAGATTTTTAGCAACCACTGTTTCAACAAGAGGGACCTGTGTCTTTGACACTGTTCCATCCGCACAGCCTTGAGTTTTGACTGAAGTAGAGAAGTAGAGATTCGACTACTATTGAATGAATGAATTTTGGTACACTCAGTTCTATTTTTTTTTTCTGTCTCATTGATTCTCAAGTTGCAGAAAGCACAACTTCCCTCAAACTTACTTATTTAATACAGAACTATAATTTCAAAAAGAAAAGAAAAGAGAGAAGAGACAGGCAAAGTAAACATTAACTGAAGCATTACTAACAGTCCCCATACCTAAAAGAGTGTTAGCTGTGGTGCCTTAGTTTTTCTTGAGTTCACTTTCTGCCCAAATTTATTATAGAAATTGGAACATCTATGTATACAAAAGTAGTTTAAAATATCTGTGTGTATTTTCTGAACTTCAGGAATTATACACATTTTATCAATCCTATCCTCTTTTTCCCTATTTCTGAAGAATTTTAAGTTAAATCCTAGGTATGATGTTATTTTACCTCAAAATTCTTCAATATGCATTTTTAACTGAGGACTAGTTTTAAGAAGTGATTATCTTTTAATCATTACACCTAACATAATGAACAGTAATTTCAAAAGGTAATATTAACAGCCAGCCCATATTTTTGGTAATCTTAAGGAAGTGTTTTTATAGATGTTCCCTGCATGTGGTCCAATTTAGGATCTAAACAGAGTACACATTTTACAGTGATTGTTAGGTCTCTTAAGTTTTTTATTTATTATTGTCCTTTTCTCCCCTGCTGCTGTTTTCTTCTCTTCATGCCATTGACTTGTTGCCAAAATGAGCTCATTTGTATGTTCAGATGTGCCATATTGCTGTTGGCTTTCTCATGGTGTACACTGTCCTTTCACTTGTTACTCTATAACCTGTAAATTTGATATCCCATTTAGAACTGTGGTTAGATTCAGGCTTGTTTGTTCCTTTACTCCTTTGGCAAAAATATCTCACTGGTGACACTATGAGCTTTTACCTTCTTTCAACAAGGACGTGATGTTTGACTTCCCCTCTTTCAGTGGATCTACTCAAGATACATAGGTCAGGTGGTCCCTGTGCCACTGATGTTAGGCTCAGTAACTGACCAGTGAAATCAAATCAGATGTGATACAGGTACCCTTGAACTAACCCTCTTGTATCTCCACAGTCACCATCAGAAAAGCTTCCCTTGGCTTGTTGTCCCCACAGATTGGGCCCCAGAATAAATATTTGTGGGACGGACCTAAATCTACTCCACAGTGAGGACCCAAACCCAGACCAGGCAGGCAGGCAACATTGCCTTGAACACTGCTGGCCAATCAGCTTACTGGAGAATGGAAATGAAGGGATCCCTGGGTGGTGCAGAGGTTTAGCACCTGCCTTTGGCCCAGGGCGCGATCCTGGAGACCTAGGATCGAATCCCACGTCGGGCTCCCGGTGCATGGAGCCTGCTTCTCCCTCTGCCTGTGTCTCTGCCTCTCTCTCTCTCACTGTGTGACTATCATAAATAAATAAATAAATAAAAATAAAAAAAAAGAGAATGGAAATGAATAAAAATTGTTTTAAGATGCTGAGTAGTGGAACTGTTTGTTATATAGCAATAGCTGGCTGATGCAGTCATAGAGAAAAAGTTAGAGACGTTTAAATTGTCTCTGCTTAAGGCAGTTACACTTTTAGTAACATTTCTATCAGAAGCTATAAAAATATTTTGAAGTTTAACATTTGAAGAGATTAGCTTTCACTGGAAAATTCATTTATATGGAAAATATCCCAAAGCCACTACTTAACAGTGTGATACATCGTTCTTATGAATTGTGTGTTCATAAAAAGAGAACAAGCACTTTCTTTAAATAAAGTCTGCTTAGCTTTGCTGAACAGTTGTACCGGACCCTGAGTTAATACACTTTCATCAGGTTTCACACTGCTGACTAGCAATAAGAAACAGTCACATGATGCTGTGGGTTGAGAAAATGTTTCCTTCACATCCCACAAATTAACCAATGCAGGAAATTTTAAGATCTAAATAATAAAAGTGAAAGAAAATCTTCATGTTTTTTTTTTTTTTTATTTTGTTTTGTTTAGAAAACCCCCCTTTATATCTGCACAGAGTGAAGTAAGATGGAATGCCAAATTCCAGGGATGTGACTTGATACCGTTTTGTTCTGTCACTAACTAGACCTTTGCCATATGTGGCAGGAGTGGTGATGGGCATTTCCCCATCATCCCTTCAAGTGGTAAGCTAAGTAGTATGTATTATTGCCCTCTGCACTTTGGAGGATGAAAAAGCTAAAATGTAACTTGGTAAAGCTGTAGAACTAGGAAGTGGTTAGGCAGTGATTTGAAGTTGGGCTGTCTTCACACCAGCGCTCTTACTCATATCCTATACCATGAAAAAATACTTCTCATATCTTCATCTTGACATCCGAAGTTACCATGTAGATAGTTGCCATGTAGATATTGCCACAAAGCCTTCTTCCAATGTTTTCTCCTCAAATTGAAGAGGTCTAACACGGTAACATATAAAGAAATACTTCACGGCTCCCTCATAACCTTGAAATGCTTACATGTAATCAAGCCATCAAGATGCTCACAGAGTGCTGTCAAACACCCTTCAGAAATCAATAAGCAAGATTAGAGGTTAAAAATCCATACCTGGGGGATCCCTGGGTGGCGCAGCAGTTTGGCGCCTGCCTTTGGCCCAGGGCGCGATCCTGGAGACCCCGGATCGAGTCCCACATCGGGCTCCCGGTGCATGGAGCCTGCTTCTCCCTCTGCCTGTGTCTCTGCCTCTCTCTCTCTCTCTCTCTATCATAAATAAATAAAAATTAAAAAAAAAAAAGAAAAAAAAAATCCATACCTGGGATCCCTGGGTGGTGCAGCGGTTTGGCGCCTGTCTTTGGCCGGGGGCGCGATCCTGGAGACCCGGGATCGAATCCCACATCAGGCTCCCAGTGCATGGAGCCTGCTTCTCCCTCTGCCTGTGTCTCTGCCTCTCTCTCTCTCTCTCTCTCTCTCTCTCTCTCTCTCTCTCTCTGTGTGTGACTGTCATAAATAAATAAAAATATAAAAAAAATTAAAAAAAAATCCATACCTGATTAAAGACTGATGGGATGTGTGAAAAAGACACAGGGATCAAAATGGCTGGGAGAGTTCTAGGTGATGTTGCCAAGAATCATGTTTGGGTAAGGAAAAATAAATGTTATAAGAGGATTTAAGGCCACCTTCTGGGAAGTGAAGCATTTTCATGGCTATTTTGGATACTTGGTAACCTTTTTCTTTACCTTTCTCTGCACAATTTGTCTCAAAAAGGATCCCTGGTATTACCAGGAATTTGACTTCTGGGAGTAAGGGGTTAACTCAGCATGTAAAGGTAAAATTCTAGGAAATAGAGGTTAATTTAATTTGTTAGAGTAACTGGGTCATGTACCACACTAGTAACTCTAGAATTTTCAGATTCTTTTTTTTTTTTTTTTAAGATTTTATTTATTTATTAGAGACAAACACAGAGAGAGACAGAGACAGAGACATAGGCAGAGGGAGAAGCAGGGAGCCCGACGTGGGATTCGATCCCGGGTCTCCAGGATCGCGCCCTGGGCCAAAGGCAGGCGCCAAACCGCCGCGCCACCCAGGGATCCCTAGAATTTTCAGATTCTGATCTTTTATCTTCAACCAACTCACAGAACTTCAGGGTCAAGTTGCCTAATCTCTGGGTGCTTGTAAATGAAACCAGTGGAGATGATAGATGTGAAAGCCTGAGGCAACTGTGGTGGTATCACATATCAAATAAAATTATTTTCAAATACTTTAAAATTTTATTAATATCAAATTCTAATTCCTAATTAGCAATCATTCTGCCTAAGCTTCATTGAAATTTACCTTGGTGCAGTTGATGGAGAAAAGGGTTTATTAAAAAGATTAGTGTAATGAACCTATTAAAACATAGTACATTATAAAAATTAGAACATTTATTTTACTGGGTATAATCAATGCTAATTATAATTAGTGCTAATTTGAAGTATGCTTAATCTATTCACAAAGCACGCCCAATGGACTTTAAATTGACAATTTCCATAATGAATTGAAAGTAATAAAGTGGTTTTTATTTAAATATGTTTCACAATAAGTGATATTTCCTTAATTCAAATTCATTTCTAACTAAATCACATGAGTAGGCTTTTTGCCATGTTTACGAAATTACATACTTCCAGATGCATAAAAGGCACGGCCGACCTCAGTTGCTTTTGATACGAAGTGTCTCAGCAAGTGATATGGTGGTTAGTATTTTTCGTTCCCTTCTCTCTCTCTCTCTCTTTAATATATAGAGCTTTCAATGTAGTAAAAATGTAATGTAATCCAAGCAGGAAAGAGATGGAGTTGCCACTATCCCTAAGTGCCTCCCCATCTCCATTAGTTAAGTGTTTCATTTAACAGTACATTGTCTGTAAGATTTTCCAGTTTCTTATAGGAAGAGAAACAAATTTTGCAATAAACCACAGTTGCGATGTTTGATTCAATGGGAAATGCCAGCCCATTGAGGGTTTTCCAGTTCTATTATCTCCCAGTCGAGGGGGAGAAGAAAGTAGATTTCGTACCACAGAGCCCACCACCCCTATTTCTTTCTTTCTACCCATTCTTCCTTTCCCTTTGATTTTACTGTGGAATTATCAACTCCCTACCTGGAGTGTTCTTGACCTTCCAGACCACAGATGAGGGTGTAGTGATGACTCATATCTACTACTGATATTATTGTAATTTATGAGAATTTCAGGATCAAACATTATTATTATTATTATTATTATTATTATTATTATTATTATTATTTAATTAGGCTTCACACCCAGAGTGGAGCCCAATGCAGGGCTTGAACTCACAACCCTGCGATCCTGAGAGTGAGATCTGAGCTGAAATCAAGAGTGGGACACTTAACCGACTGATCAACCCAAGTGACCCAAACATTATGTCCTTGAGATCTTACAAAGAAAGCATGGTTCCGTTAGCCTAGATTTCTTCTTCCTCTAGTCATAAAATATGTTTTTTAAAAGAAGTTTTTCATGTTTCAGTATTTCATTATTACTGCTATTATTGCTATTTCTACTACCATTTATTGAGTGTTTATTTCATGTCAGAGACCCCCTGCAAACTCTCCATATATAATCTCATTTAGTTCCCACAACTCTCTGCAGTAAGTGTTGTTAGGATATCCATTTGACAGAGGATTCTGAGGCCAAGGAGGATCAGCGGTTTGCCCATTTTGTCATGTGGCTGGTAAGAGAGGGAGCAGGGCTCCAAGCCACATCTGTCTCCCTTGGAGCCTGTACTCATGAGCACTATGCTAAATGCCCCATTCCTCTCTGATCTGCCTCCTTTGGTCTTGACATTTTAGATCCGGGTGCCTTAGATCATTTTCCCTCCTTTCATTCTCAAGTCCCAAGTTCAGTTGCCATCTTTCTTTTTGATCCCTTAAAGAAAACAGCCATTAGTTACTTATTTAATACGCATGTCCTAAACATCAGCTGTGTGAAGAGCGCTTCCTATGTTAGGATATGGAGCTATAAAGATTTGTTTCTTTTACAGTCTACAAAACATTTGGGGTAGCTGATAAAATAGATACAATAAGAAAAGGATAAAAAATAAATAAATCCCAGATCATCAGGATAAAATGACTTCCCCCATGGGGGCTGCCTAGAAGAGTCCTACTTGAGGGGCATGCTTTCATGTCCTTTATTTGCCTACCTAACAAATACTGCTGTGGCCACTTTCCATCTCAGACTTCCCTAGAGGCCTCTGCCCTCACCCTGAGCCCTGGATGTGGGCCATCCTGATTCATGACCACAATGACGAGCATCTCCTAAAGATTTCACAGTGTGCAGAATATTTTCACATGGATTGTCTTGTTTGTTCCTTACAACCCTGAGAAGCAGTGGTCATGTGGAAACTGAGTCATGGAGTGCAGCTTGCCCACATTCTGTGAAGCTCCTCCAAACCTCACTACTTCCTTGCCTTGTCCTCTGGACTTCATTCCTCTCTGCTGGGGGCTCCTCCTCCTGATGCAGTTCTTCCAGAGCTGTTGTTTCTGGCACCAGGAAGGTGCCCCTTCCTGTCTTGGCATTTTTGTTAGTGGCAGATCCTCCAGAAGTACACCACAGTGGTCATTTGTGTCCTTTTAAAAATTCTTTTAGGGACGCCTGGGTGGCTCAGCGGTTGAGTGTCTGCCTTCTGCTCAGGGCATGATCCTGGGGTCCTGGGATCGAGTCCCGCATTGAGCTCTCCGCAGGGAGCCTGCTTTTCCCTCTGCCTGTGTCTCTGCCTCTTTCTCTCAGAAATAAATAAAATCTTTATTAAAAAAAAATAAAAATTCTTTTATGTTGTTGAACACCAGCTAGAACAGTTACTTAAATCTGCTTTCTCATTTCTTATACCCCATAAGTCATACAGGTTAAGTTTTTAATGACATAAATATATAAATGCTGAGACCTCAGAATACCTCACTATCTGCATCCAGTTATGAGTTTCCAGCGCTGAGGTGAGGGGATACTTGTGGAGCCTGAGAAGATGGTACCACGTGTGTTTTCTGACAGTGGTCGTCTCTAATGGTTGGTTGCATTAGTTGTGTAAATCTTCCTGGCACAGAAGAACTGTGTTATCTGTACCTAACAGAGGTGAAAACAAAAGTCTACCATCAGGTCCATCTTCCTTTTTAGACAAGTGGGAAGTGATGTCCCTGCAAGTTGCCACAAGTACGTGGCTCATGGTAACCTCTTCTTGAGCAATTTAAGCTGGCGCAGGAAATCTGAGATATGACTAAACGGTGTGTCAGGGAGAGAAATTTTCTAAAGTGTCGTTTAGACAAAAAAGTGGCAAATATGCAAATCTATCAGTGTTAGAAAACATCCTAGGTGAAAAAGCCTCCTCAGAAAATTTGTTTTAAAAAAGCATTTTCGGTTCCTTTGAGGTTTGTGACATTTACCCTTTTAAGTGGAGTTGCTGGATTTGGCAAATAAAAGTACAGGCCACCCTGTTAAATTTTAATTTCAGGTAAACAACGAAAAAAATTTATACCTAAGTCCGTTCCATACAATATTTGAGACCTACTTATGCTAAAAACATCTCTGTTATTTTTCTGAAATCTGTATTTCACTAGGCATTCTGTATTTAATCTGGAAATCCTACTTTGAAGAAAGTGTATTGATCCACATTTAGGTCAGTTAAGAATGTTTTTTTTTTTTTAAATAATGTGTATAAAAGCGTATTGGTCTAAGATTAGCTCTTCTGATAGAAACTTAATTAGCTAAGGAAGCATAGGAATTTAAACACTGACCTATCTGAAGTCAACTAGGTTAGATTTAAAGTGAGGGTAAAGAATCCTAGAGAGAGGAAAGTAGGATTTATAGTTAATACTCCGTGAATATGTTTTCCTTTACCTTCACTTCCCCATGGCTCCTAATTCTGCCCTCTGGAGGCTCTAGAAAATAATGGTATTACTGAGGACAGCCAGCCCCTGCTGACATCAGTTATATGCCAGGCACCCTTGTAGAGTTTGTTTTACTTTCCTTAATCATCACAACAAAATTTTGAGACCGATACTTTTCTGATTTCTGCTTGTTATCAATCAGAAAACTAAAGCACAGAGAAGCTAATTAGCTTAACCAAGGACACATCTCTTTGTCAACCCTTGAAGTATTTTCTCTTTTGTAGTCTTAAAAGTTTCCACCTCTTTGATTCCTTGTAGGGCAAAATGTGTCTAGACTCCTTTCTATCCTCGTTCAGCTCTGGGTTAGCTATGGTATGTGAGTGACCTTGAATGTATTATGGTCAAAATTTAAAAGTACATTTTATGTGTAATATAATTTATAAGTAGAGTACATTGGGATTTTTTCAGTGGCCTTTTGACTGGGTGCTATCTATAGTTCTAATAGTGGTCCAAGGATGATAAGAATTTTTATTTTAATAATTTTATTTCTTGGTGGTGAACAATCTTTCACATAACACAGTTGAGTCTGCTTGAGCTTTTCTTTGAGTAAAACTTCTAGTTTCCTTATCTACACAAAATGCAAGGAAGCCTGGTCTTTTTCAGTTTCTGTGCAGTTTTTTTTTTTTTTTTTAAAGAAATGTATAGGAATTCACTTGTATTTGATTTTTAGAAATTATTTCATTTGACCTCCCTCTTCCTTCCTGGTATCATGTCATATAATAAATCATAGTGGTGGTAATGATTTGTATTTAGAACAGAGATCCAGACTCTGCTGGAAAGTGCATGTATGAATATGTGAGTATCTCCTGTGTGTGTTCTGACTTGGACATTCCTAGCCTCTGCCTGTCTTTGTATTTGGCTTAAGTGGACATACAATGGGGTGATGTCAATGTGTTGTGTACTCTTTGACCATCTCATCTTAGGGAAGAGGGTTGGAGCTATGTTACAGCATTTTTGCTTCCTTATAACCTGACAGGCTCTTAAATCACCTTCCTTTGATCATCCACAGTGATCCTGCCTCGTGAGATATATTATCCCTAAATCACCATGTCATTCTGTGCCCTGCTTATACCTGTAAAGTTCCTCCCCAAATAGTAAGACTCCTAATAGTTTGCTTAATAGCAATGAAAGTAGCAGAGAGTTAACAAGTGGAAAATGTATTTACCTGGGGGATTACAGACCATTTCTATTTCACGTTAGACAATATGCAGCTTTAATGGTATTAGATATAGCTGGGGACAGAATGGGAGACAAAAGGCACTTCTTGTTTGTTTTAGGGAAACTCAGATATAGATTTTAATAAAGAAAGAATCTTCTATCACCTCTTAAAACTAGATGAGAGGTAAAATTATATTCATATACCTGATAACCCTAAAGTTTCAAGAAGAATCCAGTACATTTATGTATCCTGAGTTAATCATCTATCAGTGTACCATTTAGTAGAGAACAATTTCCTGTGTTCGTCGACATTATCAGTAATTAGGGTGCTAACTATGCAGATGTGTTCAATAAATAGTCATAATTTCACTCACTTTGGCTTGTACATTTAATGAATAACTACTACAAAGTGATTAATGTTTATTATTATTCTTTCTGAGACTGCTTTGACATTTTTAAGCTACTTTTAACACATTAAGTTTACTGATTATAGTTCTTATTTCCCAAAGGTATTATGGAGAAAATTATAAGTATTACTCACTGCTTTCCAATATCAACATTCAGCCTAAAATGTTGCTGTGATACTGCAAATAGCTAGCATGTTAAGAAATACACATACACACACATATAAATAAATTATAGATGCTCTTTGAAGGCAATCTGTTATACACCGTGGTTTAAAACATGATATTATATAATACATGGTACCCACAATTCATTACGGAACAATTATAAGTGATTTATTAGTGAAAGATTTTTTTCCAAATACTTAGTCCATCATTCTTACCACAGAGCAGAACTGATTCATAATTCTGCTTTATAGACAGCATATATTTTTAAAAGATATATTAGTGTCTATAAATATTTAAATTATTTTTATAGTATCAGAAGTATAAAATGAAAATAGTTCTAATTTGGTTTCCTTTCATAGGAGTTGTTCTTCCCATCATGCAGATGTGAATACTCTCCCATTTTTATTCTTAATGTTCTGAAGGATCCCAAATGTGTTGCATTTTTTTGCTAGTAAGATATTTAGCAACTTCTGTACCATTTTTCCTTTTTGGATAGCTTCATTGACTATGTAATTGGCCGTGTTGGAGATGGAGGAAAGATTTATCTCAGAAGTTATTTTCACCAGAAAAGCTTATTGCTTTTGGGTTTTGAACTTCTGACTATTGACCAACAATAATCTTATTTGTTGGATATTGGTTGGCATTCATTTGTTCTTCCTCTGTCCCATTGATGTGTCTCTCCCTTTTTCCCATTTTGGCTTCACAGTGAACAAAATCAACCATGTCTAACTATTTTACTTACCATAGACACCTTGACATTTATGTTTAACAGATCTCTTGGAGAAAAGAATTTCTAAATGAGACTGTCTTTGTTATACGCTATGGAAATAACACTTGTGCCTGCCCACCTTTAAGAAATAGTATATTTAGTTATCTCACAATTAAATGTAGTATTTATTCCTGAAAAATAAAACTCTGTGTAATGTTTAGTTTTTACCTATATTATTATACAGAGAGATGAGACTTAACGACTCCTTGAGCCACTGGTTCTAAGCTTCATTTCAATTTTAAATGAAAAATGAATTTTAAAAATCTTACTTTGTTATATGAAACCCTGAACACACTTTACCTAGGTTTTAGGGCTTATTTATAATCATAAAAGAATAATAATAATCAAGCTTTCCAATAAGATGAGTGTTTGGGGAAATGTGAATTAAACCAACCACCTGGAGAATGTCCAAATATTGCAAAACATATTTTGAAAATATCAAGTGGGCCTTAGGGTGGAATTCCGTAAATAGTCAAAAAAGCCAGATGTCTTTGATCATCAAATAGTCTGTGGAATTGTGCCAAGGTGTCCTAAGCTTTCCTCATATGTTTTTTTTTTTTTTTAAATAACCTATTTAATATGAAAATGGTTCCAAAAATTTAAACTATTTTTTGCCAAATCCAATTTGTTTTTGTTAATTCTGATTGTCCAGATACTAAAATAATGAAGAATCTGATTTCAAAATATGTTAAAGATCTTCATCTGATCTCTTCCCTGGTCAGCTCAAATCAACAAATAATGTATTATCTACCTATTGTGGACAGGGTGTTATGCATGTTTCCAAGGGATATAAAAGTACAGAAATCCCAGTTCACCTCAAATTACTGAGAACTGTTCTAACAAAACGGTTTCATGTAGTATGTGTTAGAGTTTTTAAAATGAATATCTGAAAAAATGAATATCTGAGAATACTATATTTTTAGCATATAAATCAAGAAATACTTTAGGAATTTTGATTCACTATGACAGATTCTAGAAAAATATAGGAAAAGTGTCACATGTGATACTTCTCTTTGACAAAGTAATTTTATGATCTAGCTTAAGAGAAGATAAAATAACAGATAATGCACGGATATGAGTAAGTGATAATTATATTATCTGGGAGTTCAAAGAAAATCAAGTTAAGAAATCAGTAGTCACTGCATTTATTTGGGTACTTCCTTTGGACTGGAAGAGTTTATTCCTGGTATGCTATTCATTTCTCTAGGGAACTTTCCTTTTTCTTCCCCGCTTCAGATAAAGGCAAAGTTTAGCCTTTTACACACTCACAAGTTTCATTGTGGTTCTGTATAGTGTATGCATGAGGGTGGTTGACTCTATGTAGAAGTACTTTATGATAAAAATCTCATCAGAAATTAAAGTTGTTATCCCACTTTTGGGAGTGGGATAAAACTCCCTTGTTTGCTGCCAAATTTGGGAACTAGTTATATTTAATTATACAGTATTTAGTGAGCTGTGTCTGAATTTCCTGGTAAATTATATAAATCTTTTAAGGAAAGACTTTGTCTTAGCATTAAGCTTTCTTACTGATCTCCAAGTTCTCTGGTATGCTGTACTTTCTCTAGAAGCTGTCCACTACACCACCATCAGTGCTGTTCCACCCATTGCTGGGAACTGCATGGGAGTCTTCAGTAGCTCTCTTTTGTTTACAAAAAATACCCATTTCTTAGTAACAGCAAAAAGCCTGCCTTCCAACCTGGCCTCCTTTTCTTCCCCTGCAAAAATTATTTTCATGAGGAGGCTCTGCATTTTCTGTGTGGTTGCTTCTGTTATATTTTCTACCAAAGTGTTCCTTTCCCCTTTTTCTAATGGGTGTGAATTCCTTCTTGTCATATACGGTTCTGATTCAGCTCTTAGCTCTTCAGTTATCTTTCCTTGGCCCTGCTGTTGAAATATTTTGTTCCATGATATGTGTTCCCATATTGATGATAGTGTGTTGTGGGATCGTTTCTCAGCCAGAATCCAGTCAGGGTCAGTAACTACACTAGTTATTTGAACAGTGATACTTTAATAGAAAGAATTGTTAACTAGGTATAGAGGGGTTACCAAGGAAGCTGACAAGGCAAGAAGAGACCACTCAAGTATCGGGAAGGTAGCCTCTGAGGGCAGAGGTTAGATTATGAAAACTTAGAAACCACAGAACTGAAACAGACTGAAGAGAGTGTGCTGCTCTTGCTGAGTTCAGAACCGGGTCCCTGTGTGCCCCTAGGGACCAAGGCCAGCTGGTACTGGCTTATTAACTGAGAAGGATAATGAAATAACTTCCTTGAGTTTAGTATGCACTTTTTTAAAAAAGCTTTTGTTTATTTATTAATGAGAGACAGAGAGAGAGAGAGAGAGAGAGCGCAGCAGAGACAGGCCGAGGGAGAAGCAGGCCTCACGCAGGGTGCCTGACACGGGACTCGATCACGGGTCCCCAGGATCAGGCCCTGGGCTGAAAGCAGCGCTAAACCGCTGAGCTACTCGGGCTGTCCTGCACTTTTTTTTTAAATGAAATACTGCTTTTCTCTCCTCCTCCTCCCTTTTTTTTTTTTTTTTTTTTTTGGAATTTATTTATTTATGCATGCATGCAAGAGAGGGTGCATATTGGCAAGGATGCCTGGAGGGCAGGCACAGGGAGAAGCAGACTCCCTGCTGAGTCAGGAACCTGGGGCCATGATCTGAGCCTAAGGCAGATGCCTAACTGAATGAGCCACCCAGGTGCCCTACTATGAGTTTTTTGATGTTGAAAGTGAATCTTCTTTATCTGCTTCCCCCAATCCCCAAATGTCTAAAATCTAAAAATTGTCCTAACTCATTTGATAGTAAAACCTAATCTAACCTATTGATGTAAATATTCATACACATACACGTTGCTGCAGAAATACTGATCCTAAATGGGCATCTGTCTGGGAAGGTTAGATTTAACCCAATTTCCTTTTTAAACCTTGGAAAAATGCTGAATTACACTATGTATCTGGCCCCAAGATTTCAGATAAGGGATCTGGATCGCAAGGGCACGTATAATGGCCTATATATTATGCATAATGTCTTTTGTAGGTGTTGGTAAAGATTCAATGAAATAAAAACAGCTTGTTGACTGGCTTGTTATTGTTATATCATTTTTCAAGCTGATAATCTGGTCATGGCTAGTTTTTTTACACATGAGAATTTCTAAAGGGGTAATAAATTTATGAGCTCTTTGTAGTTCCTGAGTACATAAAAATATTCTGGTGTATTAGAGTTTTGTAAATGAAAATGGAAAACCCTTTTGTCAGAGCCTTTGAAGAAGAAAACAGAAGATATTTCCAAATCCTAGTAGCTATGCAGGTTATGACTCAGGAATTAATTTTCGTATTGGCTTATAATAAGGGGAGTTGAGCAGGATGAAGGGTATGTATTTCATTCAACTTCTGAGAGGCAAATTCCTCTCAAACTGTAGAAAGAGGAGTAATTTGGGATTTCATTAGTCTAATCTTTTTAAAAACTAGGAGGTAAGGCTCTACTCTTCTTTTGACAGGATTTGGATAGTAACTCCCTGCTAGCTTTATTTTTGGCAGTATTGCCTACTGCTCCTGGTGCATTTTCCTCTAGCTAATGTGCTTGTAGTTTTCTGTGCTATGGGCAGGGATATGCCAGGATGAAGATAAGAACTCAGCAGGTAACTGAATAAAAGTACATTCAAAGTATAGCAAATATTTAAGAGAATTTGAATTCCTGGAATTCCTTTGAGAAGATTGAAACCGTTCTGAGAATATAATATTTTACAATTCATATAACATTCCTCTTGATAGAATCATACCCAAGTTCATTCCAGTTAAAGAAATAATAGAACTGGGGTGCCTGGTGGCTCTGTCGATTGAGCTCCCGACTCTTGATCAGGATCAGGCGGTGGTCTCATGGATCATGGGATCGAGCCCTGTGTCAGGCTCTGTGCTCAGTGGGGAGTCTGAGATTCACTCCTTCTGCCCCTCCACCCACTCTCTCTCTCTCTCAAATAAATAAATCTTTAAAAAATAAATAATAGAATTATAGCTTTTTAAAAAATGTTTTTACTCTCAGATGCTAGAATAATAAAGATTTATAATTTAAATCTTGTAGGAGCAGTTAAATTTCAAACTATCCTTAATGATAATGCCAAGGAATTCTTTTTCTTTTTTTTTTCCCCTTCACTCAACATGTATTGATTTTTCTGACATTTAAGTATGCTCCGCCAGGGAGGAGCTGCAGAAGATACAAGAGAAATACAAGAAGTAGGAGATTCCTGACCTGAAGGTGCTTCAAACTGCTTTTGGACAAAAAAATGAAAACAAATGGGAACTGAGTAATACTGATGAAGTAAATAATACCCATTGAAGACGGTAGAAAAAATTGTGTAAGTGCAATCACATTAATTGCCAGTGTCAGAAACCATCAAAACTGCCAGATGCTTTAGGAGGAGGGTCCCGTTGGGGACTGTGGTAAAGTCACATCGTAACTGGTGTTACCATTTCTAAGACAAAACGGCTTTGTAGAACCAATTGTTTTTCTTTTTGTCAAATAACCCAAAGCACTGTTGGTTTGGCTGAAAGAAATGCAGTATAGTGAACCATCCTCTCTGTCCAGTGCTTTACAATAATAAGTATATGTTTATGTGAGGTAAACAGCAATAGTTACTCAAAGAAAAATCCAAAGAAATGCAGGCCTTAAGCTGCATCCTCTTTCTACCTTCATAGTAAAAGAAAAGGGGGGGGGGGCGGAGGGGGCGTGCTGGCAAATGCCATTTTTGCTTTGCTATCTTCCCTTCCTTCTATGCTTGTTGCCTGTTTCTAGTAAGCAGTTTCTTTCCTGAGTTTTCCATTTCCTCCTTCTAAATTGGCTACTCTTGTTAGGTCAGTGCACATCAACCACCATTAATAATAGTAATAATGTCTTAGTCCAGGAGGCTGTAGGCAATTACCGTGGAATGGGTGGCTCAAACAACATTTATTTCTCAACAAACATTTATTTCCAGAGGTTGGAGGTCTGAGATCAGGGTGCCAGCATGGTTGGGTTTCTGGCAAGAGCCTCTTCCTGGTTTACAGAGGGGTAGCCTTCGCAAGGTGAGGGAGAGTTAGCTGGCTCTCTGGCTTCTGCTTATAAGGGCCCTAATCCTAGTCAAGAGACTGGTAAATACTATTTTCCCCATTTTACAGATAAGAAAATTGGAGAAGTTGAACTGTTATCTCCAAGTCTTCCAACAAGAGGTAGAATTGATATTTAAATAAGTTATTCTTCACTGCGAAGCCCAACCTTTACCAGTGACATGGTGCCGGTCCTCCTGAGGACCTCCTGAGAGCCCCTTGAAAGCAGGAATTAGTAATTGGTCAAATGAGTGCTTGAAGGAGGAGATGAGCAAAGGTATGAACATTATAGAAGTGTTTAGCCTGCATAGCCGAAGATAACACATTCTTGTCAGAAGAAAAGCATCGAACCATCATCCATTTGATGACAAAGGCTCCTTGTTTCATTCATTGCCTGACAGTCAAGCAACAGATAATCATTAGATGCTCAAAATGCTGGTCACTGTTATTCAAGGTACTTGCGAGTGCATTTTACTTTATTTTTTTCGAGCATGCATTTTAAATGTCAGGCATAGTCACTGCTCTGAAGGAGACACATTTTGTGTAAGTGTGGAATTAGAGATAGAAGTTGGGAACTCACCCTGATGATATCATTTACGAACATTCCTCTTTTTGTGTTTAACTGTTTCACTTGGGTACTCTCATGTTAGGTCATTAAAGAAGTGATTCTCTGCTATACCACTTGGAGGGTAACCCAGAGGTAGAGATCCTGCGTCTATCAGAGGGCTCTCTGAATCCCCAAGAAGGGTCTTGGGACCATTAATTCAACCAGAGTGCAGGGCACTGTGGGAGATGCCAGGGTTGCAGGGATGAATAGGACTCTCTAGGAAGTTGGGTCTGCCTCAGGCCATTGTGGGGATGTCTGGAAGTTTCTGTCAGGGAAGGCCTGGTTTTCTTTTAGGTTGCCTTACTGGCTTCTCTTTGCCTAAGATGGAGGTAATAATTAAACATTAGTAGGTATTTATGATGTGTCTGAAACTGTGCCAGGCACTTCACATGAATTATTTTTAAAACATCTCATGTTAAAATTATGGGATAAGTATTATTACCTTTATCATAGAGATGAGTAAACTGAAGCTCAGAGAGGTTAGTAACTTGCCCACATTCATATACCTACAAGGAATGCAGCTGGAATTCATACCCAAAGCCAGTGCTCTTAGCCACTCTGCTGCCCTGCCTTCCTGTCTAACCCAAGCAACCTGGGAAAAAACTGCCAGGGTCATTACGAGGTCATCTGACATCATGTGATCATTCCCAGGACCCACTGAGGGACACAGGACACCCCTCCCGTTTTATGGTAGAAGAAGCTGACCATGAGGGGTTGCAAGACTGACATCCCGCTCTTCTTATTAAGTAGCAGTACTGCCTCGTGAATCGAACAGCCCAGTTCTCCTTGTCCGACTCCCAGTAGCAGCTAAACAGGAACAACGTACCGTGCAGGAGCAGAGATCTGGAGTTTATTACATTGTCCTTCTATTCATTTCTCCTTTCCCTTATCATGTGGGACGTGGATGGTTCTCTTGGCTCCGTGTATATGTGACCATGTATCTGCTTTGAGATGAAATCTAAGTGCAGTGATTCATGGGCTGAGATTGGGCACAGTTGCGCTGTCGCCTAAATCCTTATAGATCTTTCCCCCAAAGTGCTAATTGTTAAACTGCTGGCAGCAGACAAGCCAGAGATGTGGTGGGTTCCTGCTGTGGTTTCCCACGGCATGGATGTGGCAGGGGTGGGAGGGTTCCCAAGGACTCCACGTGGTGGCCTTTGAAGGTATGTTTTATATGTCCGCCCATCTCTGGGGAGCTTCCCCCTTCCCCTGTCCCCATAGGTACTGGAGGCAAGTCAAAGCTGTCAGTTCTAGAAGATCTGTCCGGAAACCTGTCCCTGCCTGTTTCCTGAAAGCAGTGCTGCTCCACAGCAGGCAAGGGCCCCAGGACCTTACCACGTCATTCACACTTGCTGTTCCTCTACCGCCCTCTGTTTAGCACTGGTGAGGATGCAAAAGACTTGATTTCCTCGCTCAGGGTATTTTCCATTTTTTAAGATTTAGCTGAAATACCTCCCCTGGGAATCCCACCCTCTCTCCTGCCTACTCAGAATGCCAGGCAGGAAGGTGCCCTCCCCCTGCAGCCCTCCTGGCCAGATTCTCCACATTAGGGTTGTCGGTGTGTTTTGTTTGGTGTCGTGGCAGTATCCGGTTTGATTCCAGGAATAGGCATCTTCTTCTTCCTTTCTTTTAATTGCATGTTTATTTTTTCCTGGTTATAAATTTAATAGTACTCATTGTGTAACATTTTATTTAAAGATATTATTTTTTTATTTGACAGAGAGAGAGAAGGCAAGCACAAGCAGAGGGAGCAGGAGGGAGAGGGAGAAGCGGGCTTCCCGCTGAACAGGGAGCCTGATGTGGGACTCCATCCCAGGACCCCGGGATCATGACCTGAGCCTGACCTGAGCTGAAGGCAGGCACTTAACATTTAATGGTTAAGCTGCCTGTTAAGCATTGTTTACAAAGGAGCCCCATTGTGTAACATTTTTAAAAGAGTTGAAAGGAAAGGTCAACCCTATGGATAACCAGAGTTCATATCTTGAGGCCATTTGCTTTTACTCTCAGGTATGGGAAGCACTGTGTGTTTGTTTTGCCCCTGGCATCTGATGTTTTATCATTTTGGACATCTGATGTTTTTATATCCTGTGGTAGCACCATGGCACTCCCTTAAATCTTTATTTTATCTTATTTTATTTTATTTGCTTCTTGGTCATACACCACCTTTTGGATGCCTGGTGTCATATCACATGGTGATAGCCGTGGCTCTTCCTTACTAATTCCACAAACAGTATTTGTTTTATCTTAGAAGAGCTCACATGATAGTCTTTTTTTTTTTTTTTTAAGATTTTTTATTTATATATTCATGATAGAGAAAGAGAGAAAGAGAGGCAGAGACACAGGCAGGGGGAGAAGCAGGCTGCATGCCAGGAGCCTGAAGCGGGACTCGATCTGGCGACTCCAGGACCACGCCCTGGCCCAAAGCAGGCACTAAACCACTGAGCCACCCAGGGAACCCCTCACATGATAGTTTGAAAGGAAAACAGTTATAATGACACAAAGATATGGAAACAAATGAGTTTTGCAGTGCACCTTGGAGATTATCTAGACTAGTGGCTCCAAAGCCACTGTGCATGATGAGGGTATCTGGGGAACCTGTTAAACTGCTACCATCCTGGGCCAATTGAAGCAGAATCTTCGGGCTAGAGCCTGGGAATAAGAAGTTCCCTAGAAGGTTTCTACAGGTAGCCCCCACCATTCAGTGGGCTGGAATTTGAGAGCTTTGAGACCAGGGTAGACATGATAGTCTCCTTTATGCTGTTTGTGTCTTACTAGGGAAGACAGTGAAATATCAAGCAAGCAAAAATTTAATCATTATATCATGGTAAGTTGTCTGAAAGTAAGACACCAAGAGAAAACAATTTTAGATACAATGGTCAGTGGATGCATCCTCTCAGAGAAGGTCTCAGGAGTTGCAAGCTAAGAAAGAGCCGCTCGTGCAAAGAGTGTGGCCAAGAGTCCCTAGGCTGAGGCATGCCACACGCAGACCCTGAGGTGAGCAAAAGCGTGGTATATTTCAGGAATTGAAGGGTGGTATGTCTGCAAGGCAGTGAAAGATGGGAGCGTGCAGAGATGGGTTCAAGGTTGTTGTAACTAGTACCCACGTACCTGTGCTGGCAACTGGTAGAGTGGCCAGAACCTACTTTGTGAATTTTATGTCCCATTACTCAGTGTCTCCTGTGTCTTAGTTAGCTTCGGCTGCCATAGCCCAATAGTACAGACCAGGGGGCTTAAATAACAAATTTACGGTCTCACATTTCTGAAGGCTAGAAGTCCAAGGTCAAAGTTTCAGCAGGGTTGGTTTCTCCTTGCAGGTGGCCACCGTCTAGCTGTGTCCTCATATGGTCTTAACTGTACTTGTGCATCCTTGGTGTCTCTTGTATGTATCCAGGCTTCCTTTCCTTAGGATATCTTAATTACCTCATTTTAATCAATCCCCTCTTTAAAAGCCTCATCTTCAAATATAGTCACATTCTGAGCTCTTAGACATTAGGGCTTCAACATAGGAATTTGGGGCAGGGCAATAGTTCAGCCCATACAAACTACCTTCATGTAGTTGACAAAATCCCCCATTTGTCAAAGGAGTCAGTCTTACAGAGCAAAGCACCTATTTATCAACTGTGATTCGGGCCAAGAGAGACATGTATATTACTTTAGTAAATTAATTAGCTCGATTTTTTAATTGAAATACCCTAAACAAAAGAGAGACAGGCTTAGTGTCCCTGCAACCTCCGTTAGAGTTGGAGGGGTGGGAAGTGATTTGGAACTGGCTTATGAAATTTTTGCTCTCCTGGCTGGGACTTTTTACAGTTTCAAAATATTTCCTTTCCAGAGAATTCTCTATCTACCAGAGTTTTTTGATGCAGATATTAGAATCTACCCTCGCTAGTTAAAGTGAGATGTAGCTGTTTTACAGACTCCTTGAAAGGATGTAGAAACATGCCGTAGGAGAAATTTCCATGAATTTCTAGAATTTTCTAGAAATACCTCACGGGACTAGTCTGACAAGAGATTGGCTGTTGTCACCAACCCCAGAGCCACATTGCCTCTGCTGTGACCCACCCAGCACTCACACCTCTGTATCATCTGTGCCAGCAAACTGGACGTCCTGGGCCTGTCTTGCTCCCTCACATAAATCATTTCCAAATCAAAATTCACATCTGAGTGATGGGACTTGCTCTCACGGCTGCGCTCAAAGTGCAAGGGAGGTCTCCCAGTATGGGGAGCTTCATTTAAAAAAAAAAAAAAGGACCAAGAAAGAATGATATTTTGGGTGCCCACACATGAAGTTATGACAGATGTTCTCCACAATCCACTTTTCCAAGTTACACTCGCATTTGACATCTCCAGTCCTATCCTGGCAAAATTGTAACACATGAGCAGGGGCTGTGTTCAGTGTCTGTTACATCTTTGAGAGGGCACGAGTGAGACACACAGAACACAAAGTAGGAGATGAAGCGTGGAGAAATCATGAGAGTCCCGTCAGTAAAGACCCTTCCATTACTCGATTGCATTATGTGAGGTAGGGGGATGGCAGGAGGCTGCGGAAGAAAGGCTGGCCTCAGGTGCACACCCCGCATTCGAGACGCCCTGGCTTCTGTCTTGGGGCTTATCTTGAACCCTAGCTGTAATCTTCAGGATGGCCCTCTCCTGTTTGGTCACAGTGGAAGGTATTGTAGATGTCTTCCCCCATGTGGTTTATTTTATTTTATTTTATTTTATTTTATTTTATTTTATTTTATTTTATTTTATTTTATTTTTTTGAGATTTTATTTATTCATGAGAGACATGGAGAGAAAGAGAGAGAGAGAGAGAGAGAGAGAGAGAGAGAGGGAGGCAGAGACACAGGCAGAGGGAGAAGCAGCCTCCATGCAGTTTGCCCGACGTGGGACTCGATCCTGGGGCCTCAGGATCACACCCTGGGCTGAAGACGGTGCTAAACCCCTGAGCCACCCGGGCTGCCCAATGTGGTTTATTTTAAACTGAGGGATTCTGTGTCTGTTAGGTGGACACTAAGAGATTTTTGGATGCAACTTTCTACCTTTGGATGGGGGTGGGAGGTCAACTGTGTGTGGATGTCACAGCCACACCTGAGTGTCCACATGATGTCAAGGCAGGGAGAGCTACTGTACTGTCAGGAAGGGCACAACTAAATCATAGACTGTAGACTTGCCGGTATGCATGCATTTACAAATAGAATTATTTGAAGTCAACCCTCAGGCATCGCCCACGGTATCCCTGGTTTTGGCCCTGAAGATAGAGCGGAGAGAAGGACGCATCAGCACATCTCGGTGGTCACCACAATATATTCATTAGGAAGTGCCGTATAAAGCACTATCTACATATACACATGTTGACAGCGGTCTTTGCTTTGGAATAAAATAGAAGATTTAAGAATTAGCCTTGTTTTTACTGGAGGCAGAAGAGCTCCTTCAGAATGTCTTGTGAATGTTTATAGTGCTTTTCCCCCACTTTCACGGCTTCCTTTATGGGCTTCTCTCCTTTTGAAACTTCCTGTTACACAAAGTGAATTTCCAGGGCAGGAGACATGGATATTCATTGCACTTTTCTTTCAACTTGTGTAGTTTCGAAATTTTTAAAATTAAAAAGTTAGTGGGAGGAGAGACGGTGGTCATGATTACCAATATGATTAGGGCAGAGTACATATTAGGAGTGTCTTACTGTAGATATTTATTTGGTGAGTGAGTGAATGAATAAAAAAAACAAAGATACGTGCCTTGGAGCCAGATCTGGGTTCAGGTTCCTGCTCTGCTCCTTACTACCTGCCTTATCATGATCTCTCTGATCCTCCCTTTCCTCATCTTTTTACTGTATAATTTTGGTTACTGCAAATGCCTGTTTTAAGGATTAAGTAATCTATGTAAAAAAATATGAGAGGAGGCTGGTCTGGCCTCAATCAACATTTCTACCATGACTTTATTCCCCTCTGGGAGATTCCCAGGAACGATTAACATAACAAAGACACTGGGAAGTTCTCCAACAGAAGAACCTGTTGACATTTTGAAAATGATGTACACCATTTTTGTGTGTGGGTGGAACATTATTAACATGTTCCTAGAATATTGTTCCACATAATGAACTTCGGGAAAGGCTACTGCGAATCATAATTATTTTTAAAGGAAAACTTTGGTGTATTTATTTTCAAGACTGTCTCAAGTGGTCACAGAGAGTTTATGAAGAATTTGCTGGTGCCAACCTGGTTTGGTATCAGATAGGAGGGTGGGGTAGTAGTAGCAGGCAGGGGACGGGCAGGCTGGTGTGGAGCAGGCCCAGGGCCTGGCCCCCGAGGGGAGGCCTGGTTGGAGTTTGACGCCCGGGCGTCCACCTTGAGCCACTTCCTGAAGCAGAGCCTGGCTCTTGGGGACGGTCATTCCCAGTGTGGCTCTCATTCTCTTCCTGACGTGACTGTCTCCGTGGTTTCCTTCTGCAACTGCCTGGTCGTGTGACCACCTCTGCAGTCATCGAGGGCATTGAGCCGGCCAGTCAGGGCAGGGTGCAGCTGCTCCCCCAAGGGCGCACCTCGAGTCCATCCCAAGAGTTACTGGAAAGGCTCGTTTACACATGTGTGATCATCAGCCCTTGGTGGGAGAGACCCCCGAAGATGAAGGGGGGAGTTACAGGGAGGGAAGGGGAGTCGTTTGCAGCTCCATCCATTCCCTTTTGTATTGGAAAGTTTTCATTGTGTGAAATAAAGGCATGCAGGAAGAGAACACGAGGTAAAGTGGGACCTGAGGGATCCTTCGCTGTTACCTCAGTACATCTTAACATGATGAACTCAGGCCATTCCTCTCCTGTTAGATTGTGCTTTTGACCTTGAAATGGCGTGAAAGTGAGGGATGAAAGCTCATCCATTCTTTCTCTCTGTAATTCTTTGAAGGAGACAGAAATAAAATCAGCTCTCTGGCAAACCTTTTAGCCCCCACCTTGGATATGATATTAATTCTTTCCATTATATTGAGGAAATTTTCTAAGGTTTCTCTTAAGAATTTCTTTAAAAAGTTTTTTGGCCCTTACCTATATCGTCTTCCTATCATGACTTGGCGTAGACTCTGACAGCAGCAGTAGTGACTGGTGAGGGAGGGGAGTAAATGCCAGTATCTGAAAAGAAAGATTTAAGGTTTTAGACACAGCCATTGGCAAGTGTCCATACGCCCATTTCTAGAGCCTCTTATCAATCTCCCTGTCCCGTGGCTTTCATCTTTTTTTTCTTTTGATGTGTCCATGTTTATGTTAATTTTTATATTAATCAAAAAATTACTGCTTTAGTCAACCATCCCTATTAAATCTAGCAGAGAAACTTCTTTGAGGAGACGGGGTTGGTTAGTCAGGATTGTGTATCTAGAATTCTCTTTGATATATTCCCTCCTGAGTTGGGAAAATAATTGTGTGTCACTTTTTGCTGTTATGAAAGTGACGGAAAATAGAGGGTCATCCTTACACCTTGGTTTGATAGGTGAAAGGGAATAGGTTCCTAAGTTCTGCTATGGTGATTTTATATTCATTGAATTGGAAAAATTCTGAAATGCAGTGGTGTAATTTTATGAGTGGGTAATTATTACATGCATGTAAGAATATTATTGTGACTCTGAGAGTCCTGAGCAGTTGAAACAAGGTCTTCCTCTTGAGTCTTATGAAACATAGGCCAGATCAGATTCAGAAAGCCCTGTCTCTTTCCAGTGCCATTTACTTAAATCAGTGTTTCCCTCAGAGTTTTTGTTTTTGTTTTTGTTTTTTTAACTGTGACTTAAGAGCCTTTTTCCTCCTCTCTGAGCTGTCTCTCCCTGAATTTACTTATTAGAGGAGAATGTGATCCTTGCAGATGTGGGAAGAGGAAGTGGAAGTAGTAGGCTTTGACCTTTGACAGTGTACACCGTAGAACCCACTCCTAGATTTGGCTTTCTTTCCTTTTCTCTCCCCTTCCTCTGTCCAGCTTACTTCATTGTCTTCCTGTTCATTATCTGACCATGTTCTCTGCAAGACAGCAGACAAAAGTGTAATCAAGGCTCTTGCCTGACTGAAGCTCTGAGAATTGGTTACACGAAGCCTTTACTCAAGGGACTCAATATTTAATGTGTTCATGATTGGGTTAATGAAACAGGGAGCAGGTGACAAATTTAGTTTATGGAAGCCCCATGCGTGAGCCCCATGCTTGATGGTAGGCATTTGAAAGGGCGGAGAAGACATAGAGATTCTAATCAAGTAGGGTGGCTTAGATGAAAGGTCACCAATGAAATGTAATGTGGATTATGCTAGGGTAATTCATATTATGAAAATAATTTAGGCATATTAGATCGTGTCATCACTTCTTATTGATTTGGAGCCTTCATGGAATAGAGGAGACAGTACTTGCTATTCCTTACAACAGAGGTTTTAATGATTTATTTTATTTTATTTATTTTTTAAAAGATTTTATTTATTTATTCATGAGAGACACAGAGAGAGAGACAGAGACATAGACAGAGGGAGAAGCAGGCTCCATGGAGGGAGCCTGATGTGGGACTCCATCCCAGGTCTCCAGGATCAGGCCCTGGGCTGAAGGTGGCACTAAACCGCTGAGCCACCTGGGCTGCCCATAATGATTTATTTTTAAAAATTACTTAAATGGCATATTATAAAAATATATTTACCATGATAGAGATGAAACTAGAAGAATATAAACAGGGGTATGGGGGCAATAATAAGGTGCTATTACTGCTACTGAGAGTCTTTCTCTGCAAGTACCTATCCAGACATTTTCCAGATGTTTCTACTTTATATAGTTCATACAGTATCTTCTCTGTTGATAAAACTCCATTGGTGAAAGAATGAGCCTGCACTCCCAAAATGGGTATTTTTACCTACAAATTGCATATGTGTCGTATATACTCTTTTAAAGCATAATTTAAAGCACTTACAAAAACATCCTTATAGGAAGAGCTGAAAGTTAAATAAGCTTGTCATTTAATATTTACTAACACTGTACAACTCTTTTAATCAGATAACATAATACATAATTTTAATGAAAGCAGTGTGTTTAAATATGGTTCATTATTTTTAATCTTAGCTTCTTTGTGGTACAGCCATTTGAAGGTTGGTTTCTAAGTACTTTTTTATCTTTGGCCTCATTGCTTTTATTATAATTTGTATATGATATTGCACCCATTTTTAAAGTATGTATTTTAATAAGTTTTGGATGAAGTTTTTAAAAAATATTTGATTTTAATAGAGGATATCTAATGTACAAAGTATAGTTCAGTCATAATTCATTATTAAAAAATAATGGGTAAAAGGGTATAAGGGGCACCTGGGTGGCTCTGTTGGTAAATCATCTGCCTTGCTCTCAGGTCATGATACCATAGTCCCGGGATGGAGCCTACATCTGGCTTCCTGCTCAGTGGGGAGTCTGCTTCTCCCACTCCCTCTGTCCCTCCACCCCGCTTGTGCTCTCTCTATCCTGCTCTCTCTCTCTCTCTCTCTAATAAATAAAATCTTTTAAAGAAATAATGGGTATAAAATATACATTTCAAATAGTTTTCTTGATTATTTCAGCCTTATGTTGCATGCTTTGTGTAGCCCTTTTATTTCCACATCCAATTAAATCTTCAATTTTTACCTGTAACATATGGTTGACTAAGGTAAATCCATGAAAAGCATCACTTTTACCATTTTTTGTGTGCGTGTGTTTATGTTATTAGCATTATCCTTAATCTGTGTTTTGATTTCAAGAATCTTTTTAAGCCTTTGCTCATTTTATAAGCAAATTCACTTAAACTGATATAATCTTGTTTGTAAATCCACTTAGCCAGACCCAGGTGCATTGCTGTCTTTCACAACATGCTAAAAGTGAAGAACCGCATGAGCTCTTCCCTCTGGGTAGGGGGTGGGGAGTTTCCCCTCTGCTCTCTGGATGCCTCATCAGTTCCCATACCATGTGACATAGAGAATGTACCAGGGAGAGTTTGGATAGTAGACATTAGTAGGGCTTAATTTATTTTTAAGGTAGAAAAAAGTACATATATGTATTTTATATACATGTGCATGCACACATGCACACAGAAATTCTAATCTGTTCTGTGTACCTCAGTGGCTCATCTTGTAGACCTAACTCTTTCAATGGTTGTCAGTTTGCTTAAAATAAAGCCACATAACCCTTTTTAAAAATAACTTATTACAAAAAATGTAACTTATTACAGAGGGCCAATTATATAAATGTAAAAATAAGCAGCGCTGCTGTTGATGCAGTGTTCAAGAGCTGGAGTCTCTTCTGCCTTATTTCTTTCCCACCTGCCGCCCTCCTGCCTCCCCAGCCATAGCTAGCAGAGCACTCTTGGATTCCAGATAGGAAGGAAAACTTTTTTTCAGATCTTACCATCTCATTGTGCTTCTCCTTTGCTCTCTTTGGTTTTTAGCTTATGGACCTTGACAGTCTTGTCAATGATCATTTCCCTCTTTGCCTCTCTGTAGGAAGAGCTTAGAGCCAGTTCCATCTTTTGTACTAAACACACAGTGTTAAGTTCCATTTGTTCGGTCTTTTGCAGTATATGGAAATGCATGGAATACATTTGGGACATCAGGCCCACTCCTGGCTTTCTTGTACTTTTGTCCTTTTATATTCTTTTGCTTCATAGTTCTTTTATATTTTCTGTTTATATTAAACAAGTCAAACTTATTTTAACTTCCCTTAATACATACAGCTTAAAGTACTTTAATCTCTTTTGGAATAAGTACAAGGGCTTTGAAAATATTGCCTATCTTATTAATACTCAAAAATTAATATTTTGGGGAGAAAAGTTCTCGATACATTTAAAATAAGTGATTCCAAAATGTGGTGAATGACTTATTTAAAAGGTTTTGGAAGCAGAGACAGGTAAGTCTAATTTTATATGAAGACCTTTTTTCTACCCACAAAAACTCGAAAATATTTAGTTGTATCTTACTACTTTGTAAAATTTTTTGGTCAGTGATTCCCATTTCAGGAGGCTAGTTTACAAAAGAGGAACATCTGGGTTCTCTAGTTTTAACTTGGAAGTCAGTTAATAAATTCATGGCTTCTGTGGTGGTGTTGGCAGCAGGGTCAGGATTTTAATGCTAGGATTACCAGAGAATGGGGGGGGGTTCTTTTCTCTGGAAATTGGGGTCACTTGTCATGGAGACACATTATTAAAGTATATAATGATAGATCTCATCATTTTGTAGTTGGAAAGTGACCTGGTTCAGACATTGGGGTACTCATTTTCTGAACCTCACTATTCTCAATATGTTAATTTGTTCATTAGATCGTGATTTCTTCAAAGGAGTGTTTTCTGAGAATCAGAGCCTTGAGATGGATGCTGGAGAAGCTCAGAGGGTGACCTCCTGAACATTTGTTTCCCTATCCAGCAACCAGGGCCAGCTCCCATTTTCATTTGCAATTAGTACTCCTCCCCCTAGGTTCATCACAAGTTCTGATGGACATTACTGGTTTTGCAAGATTTAGTAATTGCATGCATACCATTAAGTGGGAGAGCAAGGAAAATTCTAAATAAACTGTCAGAACAAATGTTCATATTGTGTAGTGTAAGTATAGGCAAGTGTTTGCAAAGAGTGTGTTATTATTATGATGTTAGTGACACTGTAATTAAGCTGGATGATGCCTTGGGTTGTACTAGGTAGTGGTACTTTCTTCTCTGAGAAAGTTCAGGGTTACTTCTTGGACTTTTGAGAAATAGGGGTTTGGAGTGGGGATGAAATAAGTGAAATGATTTCTTTTTCTTATAGAAAACTCTGTTTAAAGATACACACACAGAGTAAGTCATAAAAATGAGATGGACAAGGGTGTTTTTACTTGCCTGTGTTTCGTCTTGTGATAACGGTCTGCAGTGGTAGAGTCTGACTATGACACCTTGCTTGTCCTTCCCTTGAACTTCAAACCTTTGAACTTGATCTGAGAAGGATATAAATAGCACCCTGGGGTCTTGCATGTGGCCAAATCTTGTACTATAATTAGTAAGGTTTATGGCCTGCCATTGCCTCTCCACAGTGATGGCTGGTCAGTAAGAATCAGAGCTAATAAAAGCTCTAGGCTTTGAATGGGTAGGAAAATTGAGTCTTATTATATATGAATCCTTTGAAATAATAATAATTGAAATAAACACAAGGTATGGGGAACTGTAGCATTTAACTGGGCTTTTACTTGTTTACTTGTTTTTTTCTAAACCTCTATAAGTTTGGTGATATAGAAAGCAGAACATGAAATTGGGATCAGATGGTTGTGTTCTGTCAATTGATTCTAAAATGGACAGACTGTATATGTTGTATAAATTATGCAAATTGTATCGGGCCTTCGTTTGTAAAACTGTAAAATAAGACTGTTGAGGGGAAGAATTAAGAGCTTAATAATAATATTGGAGAGGAGTGTGAAATCAATTCAGGGACACATCAAAGGAGAATGGTGGGAGGGGGTGGGTGTATAAGCCCAGCTGCTTCTGTGAGGAAGCAGCCACTATTATTGCTAGTCGGTGAGTGGGAAGCAGTGAAGCTTTTTGTATAACGGTCCAGGGCTGGGTCTAGGGCATCAAGACAGAATGTGGAAATACAGATGGTAAATTGGTATGTTGGAAACAGGTCTGGTGATCCATCACTGAAATAAGATAGCCTTGTAATGGATTTTGAAGAAATCTAGCATGGGTATCTGTAATATATTACATGCCCAAAAAGCAAGAAGGAATAGAAAATAAGAAAGAATGTTAAATGAAAGTTCAAAATTCTTCTGAATGTAACATGTATTTATAGGGCTTTCTTTAAGAGGAATATTAAGCTTTGGATAGCGAAAGATAGCTTAAAAATGTATATATACATATGTATACACTTAAAATATTAAAATATGTCTATATTTCATAAGTAAGTACTTATAAATATAAATCTATAAATATACATATAAGGTACCTGTCTAGCTAGAACTTTCTAAGGTTTTAATTGAAAGTAAGTCTTCTTGGGGCACCTGGATGGCTCAGTTGGTTAAGCGTCTGCCTTTGGCTCAGGTGATAATGCCAGGGTCCTGGAATCGAGCCCACCATCAGGCTCTCTGCTCAGCACGGGAGCCTGTTTCTCTTCTTCTTCCTGCCACTCTGCCTACTTGTGCTCTTACTCTTGCTGTCAAATAAATAAATAAAATCTTTAAAAAAAAATGGTAAGTCTTCTTAGAATAGTCTTGGGAAGATGAAGAACATTGTTTTTGGTCTTTTTAAAAATGCTTGAATATTTTTATAGTGATATCAAATCATCTCATATAATGTACCATTTGAACAACTCCTGAGGTTCTTTTCCTTCATGCTCTCAAGTTTTATTGAAAAAAATATTTGCAGCCAGGTGCAAATTAAATTTTTTTCATTATTCGAAAATGCCATGCTTTTGTCTGATCTTTTTCTGACCTATTAATGGCTTCTCTAAAAAATGATTGCAGTCATTTTCAGATATCTTATTTCAGAAATTAACATCAGAAAGTATCGAGCCTACATATTCTTCTGACTCCTTCTTCACTCTTCCTGGCTCGTCTTCTCCTCTACAAAAGAGGTCATTTAAAAAGAGCCTCTAATTTAATGTCATTGATACTTTTCCGTCTTAAAAATGTAATGCATCTGCAGAAACTTCAAGGCTTCTTTTAATCTGGTGCCATTAAATTTGCCCTCCATCATAGGGATAAATCCTGTTGCTGAAGTGTCCCACCTCATCCTCTCTGGAGTTTTGAACCTTCCACCCTGAAAGCCAGGAGCAATTCCAGCCTTATTCACGAAACCTTCGCTCACAACTCCTGCCCACCCTACTCCTGCTGTTCTGTTGCTTTCCTTAACCTTAAAAATAACACTTTACTTTTTAAATTGTACACTAATTGTTCTCTGTGTCAGTAATATTATCCAGCACAAATATATAGATGTGTACCTAATCATATCCTCCCCCCTTTTTTAAACTGTGGTCAGTGGCCGTACTTTACTCTTAGCCCAATAGGCCATCTTGCAAAGGGTGGATTTTCACAATACATTTTCATCTATATAATGCTGTAATTGGGAATTACTACTTTTGAAAGTAAAAATTAAAATCAGCCCATGGATGTTCTAGCTTCAGAATTTGGATTTTAGTAATACTTGGCAATCTGAACTTGTTGTGACAACCTGAAATTTTTATTTATTTATTTATTTATTTATTTATTTATTTATTTATTTATTTATTTATTTATTTATTTATTAGAGAGAGAGAGCACATGAGTGAGAGAGGGAGAGGGAGAGAGAGTCTCAAGCCGACTCCACACTGAGAGCAGAGCCTGATGCACAGCTCTAATCCACAGCCATGAGATCACGACCTGAACCAAAACCAAGAGCCGGACACCCATCTGACTTTGCTACTCAGATGCCCCGGACAACATGAAATCTTATGTAGACTTTTAAGTCAGTGAAAAATCAGATGAGATGGCCAGTTTCCTTACTGTGAAAGAACTATGTGCTCAAAGCTGGAGCTGTCTGCTGTTGTTGTTTTTTTTAAAATAATTCTTTAATGAATTCCCACTCTTGCCTTTTGTTTAAAAAGTGTTATCAGAAAAGAAAAAAAAGTATTATTAGGAATACTTTCATAAGTCATTCATATCAAAGACTACCATTAATTTTCTACACAAATAGCGATTTGACAACGTGGAAGGCCAACTGGAGTCCAATACTCAAAAGTATTTTTTTTTGGACCAATGTAATATTATACGGTTGACCCTTGGACAATGCAGGGGTTGGGGCAGTCACTCCCCATGCAGCCTAAAATATGCATATAACTTTTTTGACTCCCCCAAAACTTAACTAATAGTGTACTTTGATCTTACCAACAACATAAATAGCCAATAAACACATACTTTGTATATGTATTATGTCCTTTCCTCTTACAGTAAGGTTAGAGAAAAGAAGATGTTATTAAGAATGTCATAAGGAATAGAAGATACATTTACCATGCTGCACTGCATTTATGGGAAATAAATCCATGTGTAAGTGGACTTACACAGTTCAAACCGCTTTTATTCAAGGGTCAACTGTATAACATATGGATTAAACAGAATACTAAAAAGGTATTGGGGAAAATAAACACCAGGTTTAGAATTGTTCTGAGGTCTGTACATTTCATTTAAAATCAGGGAGTAGACCCATTGACCTTAGCTTTGAATGGTAACAGAGCTACCACCACAGTCAACTTTCCTTTTATCTCAGTTGGAGGTCCCCCCTTAAAAATTTTAACAAAAACAAGGCTGGTCTAAAAGTGACCAATATTCTAAAGACTTTTAGGAGAAACCTCTTTAAATTCTGGAGGAAAATGCCAGATTTTATTATAAAGACAGATCTCTCATTTTAGAAGGAATGTTGAAACAGACACAGTCACAAGTAAAAGGAGAGAATAATAACCAATTTTGAGTTTTTCTTCTCTATCAGACATTACGTGAAGTCTTGAGGCAAGTCCTTTTTTTAAAGTAAGCTCTGCCCAATGTGGGGCTTGAACCCATGACCCCAAGATTGAGAGTCACATGCTCCACCATCTAAGCCAGCCAGGCGCCCTGAGACGAGTCCTCTTACATCCGTCAAATAAATAGGTTTGAGGATACACACAATATAGATCAAGATATGAAACCCTGAGGGGTTTCCTTTCTTACCCTGGATTTCAAAATTGCCTGATGCTGGACTTAATCTCAGGACCCCAGGAATATGCCCAGAGCCAAAGGCAGGTGCTCAACCACTGAGCCACCCAGGCGTCGCAGTTACTTTAAATTTTTAGCACACATCTTTAACTTACAGTTTACCTTCAAGTGATACAGAACCTTCACATGTAGATTAGAACTTAAAATAGTGTACTTTTCTTTCTTTCCTTCAGAATTTTATGCTTGTTGTCATACATTTTATTCATACATACATTTTAAGCTGTGAAGTACATTATTATTGTTTTTGTTGAAACAGTCAACTTACGGTTAAAATGACTTAAATTATAGCAAATTAAAAGAATTAAGCATGTGATTAGCATTTCTGGTGCTTTTTATTCCTTTTTTTTCCTCCATGCATTTCATGTGCCTGAGTGATTTCCTTTAATATTTCTTAGTGTACTGGTGAAAAATTTTTTCAGCTTTTGTATGTCTGAATAGTCTGTATTTATCTTTTGTCTTTGAGAAATATTTTTATGGTTGTAGAATTCAAGTTTGATGGACTGTTTTTCTTTCAGTGCCTTACTTTCCTCTTACTTAACACTGTTCCTGACACAAAATCTGTCATTCTTATCTTTGTTCCTCTATATATAATGTATATTTTTCTCAATATGCCTTTAATATGTCCTATCACTAATTTTAAGCAATCTCTGTGCATGTGGTATAGTTTTCTCATGTTTCTTATGCTTGGGCTTAATTAAGTTTATCGGATCTGTGATTTCTGTTCTTGTCATATTTAGAAAAATTGTTGTCATTACTTATTTAATGCATGTTTTGCCCCTGCCCTTCTTTTGGAGACTCCAGTTACACATGTGATGGGCATCTTGAGGTTGCATAGATCACTGATACAGTGTTCATTAAAATTTTTTCCTGTTTATTTCATTTTGGGTAGTTACTATTTTTGTCTTTAAATTCACAAGTCCTTTTTTCTATTAATCTCATAGTGGTTCTTCCCCTCACTCGACCTTATGCATGGTAGTTTTCATCTCTAGAATTTTATTTTGGTCTTTTTAATATCTTTTCAATGTCTCTACTTAACTTTGGAACATATGGAATGCAGTTATACTACTATTCCAGTGTCTTTGCTAATTCTAGTATTTGTGTTAGTTTTGAGTCACTTTTCATTGGCTGATTTTTCTTTACATAAAGGGCCATATTTTCTTGATTATTTGCATTTCTGGTATTTATCATTGCACATTCTAATAGCTTTTACCATTTTGGGTGGGTATTTGACATTTCTATATATATTCTTAACCTTCATTCTGGGATACAGTTAATTTTATCCTTTTGGATCTTTTAAGATTTTCTTTAGGACAGAGTAGTGGTTAGTCTGGGGCTACTTTTGCCTCACTGCTAAGGCAAAACCCTTCTCTACCTAATGCCTGGTAAATTATGAGGTTTTCTAATCTGGCTGTTGGGAATAGGCCTTCTGTGAGTTCCAGACACTATTCCTTTCAAATCTTCAAGGTAGTTCTTTCCCCAGACTTAGGTAGTTTCCTCAGATGCATGCACGAATCAATATTCTCCTGAATATTCTTTTTTTCTATCCTATTTTCCACTCAAAGCTTCCTTGGTCTCCCCAGGTTCCCAACTCTATTTCCTCAACTCAAGGAGCCTGCTGGGCTCCATTTGTGCTTTTCCTCAGTGCTACTTGGCCTGGGTATGCTCCCAAGGCATTAAGCTGGGGCAGTCATAGAACTCACCTCATGTGTATCTCTTTCTCAAGGATCCTGTCATTCAGTGCCCCATGTCCACTGGCTTGGAAAACCACTGTTACATATATATATATATGTGTGTGTGTGTGTGTGTGTGTGTGTGTATTTTTACTGTCAGGCATCTTTTATCTGGTGTTTTGGCATTGTAGGCAGCAGATTAAATCTTTTTCCTATTTGTTCATCTTAGAATCAGAAGTATTAGGTGAAGAAATATTACACTGGAGGATTTTTTTTCTTCTTTTTCAGTTTGGCAGCTTTTTGGGAGACTGTTTCCCTTTATCTTGGTTTTTACTTTTTTATTACTGGCCTTTATGTTTTATGAAGGAGTATAATTACATTTTTTTCAGCTGTCTGAATTTTCTTAAATGTTTCAAGTGGAACAAATGAGACCTTTGGTTCCTGATGCCAGCCCCAGATTTGGACAAAGGCTAACTGGTACCCAAAGATCCCTGATGGATGCTGTCTTTTTTTGTTGATTCCAAAGTTGAATAAATGATGATTATTTGCATGGATATGGGTAATTATTACCTTTTAGGTTGTCTTGTAGAGATTTTAAAACATAATGGCCTAGGATTGCTTTTTTTTTTTTTTTTAACAACTGCTTGTTAAAGCTCCCAGAATATAGCAAATAACAAGTATATCCAGCACAAAAAACAAGCTCAAATGAGATGTAGGTTTTTAGTTGGCAAGTTCTTCTGTTTATTTTAAGTGCAGTTGTTATTCAAGGGGCAGGGTGTTGAACAATGATTTCCCTAAGCAGTAGTTCCATATGCCATGAATGTAAACTTAAAAATGGTAGCTTAAAGGGAACTTGCTTTCTTTTTACTCTAAGGAAAAAATCCTATTACTTTTCTGAACTTCACATTATAAGGCATGAATTTTAATATACCTTTTTTTTTTTTTAACTTTTGGCAAATGGCAATTGACCTATATTCTCTCATCTTTTAAATAGTAACATTTGCTATGGCAGTGCTTTCAATGTCTGTTAGGGCTTTTTTGGTCAACAGTGCTCTCTTGAACAAAATGGCATGCTTTCACCAGCCTATCAGATTTAGAGGCATGACTTTGAATCTACTAGTTCTTACCCTGTTATGGAAAGTAGTATGTTTCGGGGTAAAAAAAAAAATGCTCTTGTTAGATAAATATTCTTGAACAATTATCATCTTTTAGGTAAGGGCTAAATTTTGTGTGTGTGGATAAAAAAAAAAGACTTAATCCTTGTTCTCTGTTGACAAGCATTCGGTATCAAATGGTCATTGTAACACATTGTGATAAATATTTGCTGTTTTGTCTGTTTGTTTAGTGAGTGTTTACTGAGAATATGCTGTGTATCAGATACTGTTCCAATCTGTGTATTTGTAGCAGTGAATTGTTGTCTACTCTTATGGAAGTAATATTTTAATGAGGCAGTGAGGAGGTGGCGGTCTAGGAAATGTGGTAAACTAGGGTAATGGGATAGATTTTGACAGTGGGAAGGGACTATTTTTATCTAGTAAGTCAGGAAAGCCTTTGTTTGTAAGGTGACATTTGAGCAGAGACCTGAAAGAAGTGAGAAGACAAATCACGCAGCTGTCTAAGGAAAGCATGTTCTAGATGGAGGCAGGTATGAAAACTAGCAAAGGAGGATGTGCTTGAGTGTATCTGAAGAACCACAGAGAGGCTGGAGTGGCAGGTGGAATGAGCAAGGGGAGAATGACAGGAGGTAAGTTCCCCAAGGTGGGGAGAAGATGGGCGTGGGGTGAGGAACCAGATCACCTGGACTTAATTAGCATGATGTGAAGGATGGCGTGTTCTTTGTGAGCTTTAGGGCAAGACCCTGGAGGATTCTGCAGAGAAGACAGACTTGAAGAACCCTGGCATTGGAAGTTACCCACTGGTTGCTGCCCGGGGAAGAAGGGGAAGAAACTTTGGGGATGTTGTGGGGGTGATTAGAAGCTGTCAAAGCAGCCCAGATGAGATTCTGAAGAGCTTGGGTAGGGATGGGGTACTTGTGTGGTGAAAGTGGTCAATTCAGGTGATATTTTGAAGAACCAATCCTTGGGTTTGCCGAAGGATTGGATGTACAGTGCGAAAAGAGAGGAGAATCAGAATCAAGAATGGCTGTAATGTTTTTGGTCTTGAACTGGTATAGGAGAGTTATGTTTAACAGGGTGATTAGGAATGGGGATCAGGCAATTTGGAGGGATTAAGTAGAATGAAAGAATTTGATTTTGGATCTGGTATGTTTGAGGTAAATAGTAGACACAAGTGGAGATATCCGTTAGGTACTTGGATGTATGTGTGTAGAGTGAGAGGAGAAGTTTGGGCTAGAGGATAAATTTGTTGTGGCATATTATGATGAAAGTAGGAGGAACAAATTCATGTACTTTGAGCACTAGACAAAAATAATGAAACAGAACATATTTTATGCAAATGAAGACTCTGAAGCCTCGGAAAGTAGAATGAAGTGTCCAGGGACACACAGGTTGTTAGTGAAACCCATGTCACTTAGCTCATCATCTACTGTTTCTAACCCAGCACACAGTCTACTATCCATGAAGTTATAGTAATAGAAGGGGTGAAGTCCCACTAACATAAAAGCCACATGTAGTAAACAGTGGTGATGGGCACTGTTAAGGAGCACAGATTCTGGAACACACTTCCTAGGTTCTAATCACTGAGTGACCTTGGATAAATAACCTAGCTTCTCTGGGCTTCAATTTCCTTATCTGTAAATGGGGTTGATAATAATACTTATAGAGTAATTGAGAAGATAAATTGGCAGGATGTATGTCAAGCACTTCAAACAATACCTGTTACTTAGGTAGTGGGATCCAAATAAAGCTGCAGCTCCAATAAATAATAATAATAATAATAATAATAATAATTATTATTATTAACTTTTATTCTTTTTCTAATTTACTAGTTGCAAGAGCTTCACAAAGTCTGTGTGTTAACCTGAGTGTCCTGCCTCAAATGCAAAATAATGTAGCCTGCTAAATGTCATCTAAGATTCTTATTTCAGAATGGAAGCTTTAGAACTTTCCTTGGAACATCTGGGGGACCCAGAATTGGCTTGATATCTGGGGCTATTCAGATAGCAAATATTCTCATATCCCTTCTGTCCAGAGTTGTCTGTTCTCTCCCTGACATTTGGGTCTACTGGTGCTTGTAATTGGTTGCTAACAAACTCTGCTCCTTTGCATTATTTTGTTCTTTAAATTGACTATGTTGTGTGAGAATGGCCTGCCTTTTTATTAAACATTCATGATTTTGTGACACCTCATTTTCTCCATTGATGGCTTTTATGAATGCCTTTTTAATAGAGGACTTAATCTTTCCTTTAACATTTTAGGCAATGTCTTGATTATCTACATTGTAACCTCTCATTGGTGTTTATCAGTGCATCAGTGTGTACAGATCAAAACAAGGAAGTTCCTGGTTTTAAGACCCCATCCTTTGTGGTTAAGAGTGGATTCGTTGGCAGTTTTTGAGGGTGTAAGAATTGAATATGATTTATTAGTAAAACTGTTAAATTTTTCAGAGAGATAGTAAGATTATTGATTAGGATCTTTTTGATTGTAAAGAAGATTTGAGGACACAGTTTTGGTCAAGACATGTACAAGTCACTGTGTACTTCATGGGTAGATTATAATGTCTGCTTATTTCCTTCTTGTGCCTGACATGCCAAGTGTCAGGTAAAGTGTGTTAATAGACCTATTATTGTCCATACATGATTGGTCATTCACATAGCAAGTGGTTGGACAGCAGCAATTTTATTTTGTATAGGTTGTGCATTATCAGCTGAATACCTTTCTTCCCCGCCCTGGTGTGTTTGCTCTAGTTTTTGTCATGTGGTGTTTATGGAATTTTTCTTAGCACAAAATCATCTTCTCCCCCTTTTCCCATGTAACAGGTTTTATTTATTTTTGCTGTCTTGGATGTGAGTTTTGTCAATAGTGTTTGATAACTTTCTGATCCTTTCTCATTGTCTGTAGTCCAGTATCCTCTTTAACATTTTTAAAAAAATTATTTATTTATTTGAGAGAGAGAGAGAGGCCTTTTAAAAATTATTTATTTATTTATTCATGAGAGACACAGAGAGAGGCAGAGACATAGGCAGAGGGAGAAGGAAGCTCCCTGTTGGGAGCCTGATGCAAGACTTGATCCCAGGACCCTGAGATCACACCTGAGCCAAAGGCAGACGCTCAACCACTGAGCCACCCAGGTGCCCTGAGAGACTTTTTGACATGATCTTCCTGTCCTAAGGCAAATAAGGCCTGAGCCTGGGGCTTAGTGTTCGTCTCCTAGTCATTGATTCCTCTGGACTACAGTGATGTCTATTCCAGTGAGTGGAGTTGCACTAAAATGATTGATAGACATCTTCAGAGAACATTACCCTTTTCACCTTGAAGCTGGTTGCTTGCATTCTGTTAGGAACTGGACAATTTTTATGTCGGCAGCGTGCTCCCCTGTGAGCCCACAGACTGGCACTCTTGACCCAATGGGCTAGAAGTAGTTATGTGGTGCCAAGAGGGGCAGACTGGGGTCCAAGCAAACGTCTTCCCTTTGCCATTGAGTCATAGCATTTTAAGTCTTAGAGTGTCATTGAAATCATGGAGATCTAGTTCTTCATTTTATTGGTAAGGAAAAGAAACTCATAAATGGTAAGTGTCTTTGCCAACGTGAAAGTTGATAGGAATACAGGAACCATAACTAAAATGTCTTTTGAGTCCTGTATTATACCCGTGGTGAAATGACACAAGAAGCAGAGTGATAGAGTAGAAACAGTATTGGGTCTGCAATCTGAAGATAGGGTTTTTACGTCTGGGTCTATTGGGACACAGTAGTTGCGATTTGGAATGATTAAAATTCCTTGTTCCCAAAGTTGCTTATCCATTGAACAGTGGATTTGTCAGTGACCCTCCTTTTGTCTAAAATTTGTCTGTTGTCTGCTCATATACAGTGAGTTGTGTCACATTTGATACTTAAAATTCACTCAAGCTATAAATTGGTGAAAAATGTTGACTAATATGGAAATACACTATGATCCCATTTTCTTCTCTTCTCCCATTTCCTTGAGTCAGAGGAAATACATTTTTTAACTCCTACAATTGTATATTCTTATCTGCTTTGACAGCTACACCCCAGGACCTCACCTCTCCTGAAAAGAATTATAATAATTGGGCATTCTGTGGCCTTCCTGTCACAATAGATGGGTGCTGGACACTCTGGAAGGATTTCTATCGGCAGTGTTCATCAGTTGTTTTGTTAAACCTAAGGAAAATAGTTCATACGGTGTCTCAAACAATGGTTTCAACTTGGGGCTACATTTCAGGCTGAACCGGTTATGTTATCATTGTCATACTAAAAAATAATATTTGGTTATGTTAAAATGTAAAATAATAATAATAATTCTGAGTCTACTACCCAGAGGTAACTACTTTAAGCATTGTATATACTTTCTGTCTTTTAAAATGGGTATTTATAGAATCCTGTATATATAATTGCACATGCTTACTGTGTATATGCATAATAACTGGACATACTGTTTTAGAACATGCTCCTTTCACTGAATGTTACTTCTTGATCAGTTTCTTACGTGGTTAAATTTCCTTGTGTCACATCATTCCTAATGCTAGTATTCCTTTGTATGGTGCACCGCGATTTATTTAATCAAACTCTTATTATTGAATATTTAAAAACAAAAGCACAGTCTACCTGTGACATAATTTCCCCTATTTGTGTCACTTAAATATGATGACCTTTTTACATAGAATTCTAATCATAAGAGTTGATAGCACAGAAACTGGAAACTTAGTGTATCGCTTGAGAATCTTGTTGGAGGATTTCCATCTACTCACACATTGTTATTTCATATTGATCTCATTAAATTTTCTCTGTAAAACATTTTGACCTCACTTTAAACTGGGTCAGCATACATATAAGGAGAGTATTTTCTCAGCTACTGGGCTCCATACAAGATGGTTTAAAATTTTGCCAAACTCACTCTTAACTGTATTAATGAAAGCAGCAGTATGACTAAGGTAGTTATAGAAGACACCTGTTGTGTAGTGGGGGCTGAAAATTCAAATGCTGATTGGTGCATGGCATGAGTGGGAGGGGCCAGGTAATAAATAATAGGGGCAATAATTGGTTATGTCTTTCACCTAAAGGGGTCAGTTGTTATGTAAATCAAACTAAGTTGTTAGCATGGGAAACAAGGATCCGGAGTAACAGGATTTTCTGATTTTTTAAGAAAATCTGGAAATTAAATTTATTTATGAAAAACTCCTCATTCATAAATGTTGGCTGAAATTATAATTGTTTTAAAACACAGTGCTAAGGAAACAGGAGACATCTGTGCATCTAATAGAGTCCACAGGTCTAGATATAGAGGTAGCCTGAGGGGGAAGTTTTTAGCTCTTTAGGAATCTGGACATCGTTTGGAAAGACAAGGTTTCGCTTTCTACACTCTTTTTTCCAGGGTTACTAAAAGGGTAGGTATAATATATAAAAACCAGAAGATTTCGAGTAAGAAATTACTTAAGGAAAAAGAATGAGTAACTGTTTAAAACTAGACTTCATTCCTTTCTAAGGCTCCCAAATGAAATTCTCTTTAAAATCTCTATAAAATCTTCAGTTTTCTGCATAGCACAGTAAGTGCCTTGATAATTCAGTCATATCAGCAGGAATTGTGACAGGGTTCCTCATACTGTAGGTAATCAGCAAGTATCTTTCCATTGAAATAATAATGTAAGCATTGGGGACAGTTCTGATATCACTTAGACTTAAGTGTGGAATGCGTTTGAAGTGCTTGTTTCAATATGGATGATTCTGGAGGATCTTGGAGATTCACTGAGCCTGAAGCAATATAATATGTTATGGTATACGAATGTTAATATTGGTTTCTCTGTCTGCTTCCCGTGTTTAAATCCCATTTCCTGTTATTTAGTCTTTGTCTTGCAGAGACTAAACACCTCTCAGAGGAGAAGGAGCAGCCCAAAGTGGACATGAACACCTCTGTGAGGGTGAACTTGTTGAGAGGCACTGTTTCTTAGGCCCAGATGGTAGTTTGATTGGTCCAGTTGGCCTCTTTTGTGGCTTTTTAAAAAAAGTTTCCACTGAGTGAAACAGACATAAGCCTCTTAATTTTCACACAACATTAGAGATGGTAACTCAGGAGTGGGGATTGAAGTTGGTTCTAGAACCAAACAAGGTTTGACTTAATTGAGGATTATCCAGATTCAACTTGGTTCTTACATTTTTTTTTACTTTGTCACCTGGAAGAGATACATGGTCCCACTGGTGGTGGTTTTCAGGATACACACTCAATGACAGTATAAAGTATAGCCTGTCCAGAGTGCGCTTGAAACTCCACAGCCAGTGGTGGCACTGGAGTGACAGTACTGCCACCTCCAAGCTGTTTGTTCTTGGCCTCACTTGACATATTGATCTATAGTCCTCATCCAGTTGTGTGGCATGATGACATTAGTGTTTATCACCACTAATCCCTTCTGTTGCTCCTCCCTACAAAGTTTTTGAGGAGTCATAAGTCCCCGAAATAGAGATAGCTATTTTTCAAAAGGACTTGGATCTCACCTTCATATTTTTCTCTATTTGCATTTATGTGGCTTGTGATTTCCACTAAGCAACAAATAATGACTTCATAACACTTTTAAAATATAAGACATACTCATTTTATAAAATTCCAAAAATATAGAAAAACACAAAGAAGACAGTTACAAATCATCTCCAAATCATCATACCTGCCAGAAATAAAATATTATCGTCTGTGGAGTATTAGCAGAAGCTAATTTTACTGAATTTTGAAGCTAATTTTGCTAAATTTACGACTAGAAGGACGAATGAGTGGATAGGTAGGTTGGTATGAATACTTTTATAACAGTGGCTTCATGTTGTACATGCTGTTTTAGAATTTAAAGCATTACATTTAATGAAATGAAACTGGAGGGATTTTTGAATTTCTGAATAAGTTCCTTCATCCTAAAACATTAATATCTAGAATAATGCCTCTAAGGTAAGGAAAAGAGTTAAGAACCATTAGGAGGTTGGGGTCATCATGATACTACCACTATGCAACCCTCAGAATGGCTGGAATGAAAAATACTGAAAACACGAAGTTTATATGAGGTTATGGAACAACTGGAAATCTCATACACTCTGGGTGGGAATGTAAAATGATAGAGGCCTTAGAAATTTTTTCTTATAAAATTAAGATCTTAGGATCTAGTAATCCACTGAGTCTCCCTAGAAATGAAATCTCATGCCTACAAAAAGATTTGTGCACGAATGTGCATTTCAAAAGTACTTAGAAACAATATCCACAAACAAAATGTGATATGTCCATGCAATAGAATTGTGTCCATCAGTAAGAAAGGAAGGGACTGTAAAGGATGCACAACATAGACGACATTGCATTGAGCAAAGCAGGCAGACACAAAAGCACATATATTAAATGACTCCATTTATATTATGTTTAAGAGCAGGTACAATTTGTCTTTGGTGTTGGAAATCAGAACAGTAGTTGCCTATGAGATGATTGGAGGATAGACTGGAGAGGAAACGTTCTCTGGTAACATCTGTGTTTTGTATTTTCCCTGGGGTATTGGTTATGAGTGTATGTATTTGTCAAAACCCATCAAACTGTATACTTAAGGTCTGTCCACTTTATTATAAGTATGCCTCAACTTAAAAATTGTTTAAGCAAACTAAATGTAAGCATCTTAGATATTATGGATTGTCTTTCTGTGAAAAAATGAGAAGAATGAACAAACTGGTGCTTCCTCCCACCGCCCCTTATGTTACTTGAATTCATTTTTCTTTTTTCAGGTTTTATAGCATTCATACTCTGATCTGCAATCATAATCCCCTAGTTGTTTAGTCTTAGTTCTATATTTAAATAGATTCTGTGTTCACCATGGGTTCTTTTGCCACAGTTTTTCCATTTCTGAATTTTTTATTTTGATTCATCTCTTGTTTATCCAGATTTCATGGTCAAGTAGTTTTTTTTTTTTTTTTTTGGTTTGTTTATTCTAAAGGAATACTCATGGATTATCTATTTCCTGAGTTTATAAATGTTTGCAAATGCCTTTGTTTTGCTTTTGTACTTGAACCACAAATTAACTGTATTTAATAATATGATATTCTTGGGTCATACGTTTCTGTTTTTAAACACGCGGCCCCACTATCTCCTGACTTTGAACATTATTATGAAGATGTCTGTAGTCACCCTAGTTTTGTGGTCTTTCCCCCTCTAGTAGATGGCTTGCTTTTTATACTTGATGTCTGGAAATTTTTTTATTCTTCTGTTCAACAATTTAAACATTGTCTCAATTCTTTTGTATTATGTATAAATTGTTCCTGGCCTGAGAAGCCCTTTTGAGCTGCAGTTTTAGTTCCATCCTTTATTTTGGAAAGTTTTTGGTGTGTTATAATGCTTTGTTCTCTGGTTTTGTTTTGTTTTAATTTTTTTAATTCCAATATAATTAACATACAGTGCTATATGAGTTTCAGGTGTACAATACAGTGATTCAGCAATTCTCTACATTACTCAGTGCTCATCACAATAAGTGTACTCTTGATCCCCTTGCCTGTTTCACCCATCCCCCACCTGCCTCCCTTCTGGTAACCAGTTTATTCTCTGTATCTAAGGGTCTGGGGTGGGTTTTTTTTGTTTTTGTTTTTTTTTTTTTTTTTTGGTCTCTTTTTCTCTTTGTTTTGTTACTTAAATTCCATATGTGAGTGAAATCATATGGTGTTTGTCTTTCTCTGACTTCATTTTACTTAGCACTATACCCTCTAGATCCTTCCATGCTGTTGAGTAGGGCAAGATTTCATTCTGTTTTAGAACTGAGTAATACTCCTTTCTGTATATAGACCACATCTTCTTTATCTATTCATCTATAGATGGACCCTTGGGTTACTTCCAAAACTTGGTTATTGTAAGTAATGCTGCAGTAAACATAGGGGTGCATATATCTTTTCAAATTAGTGTTTTCATATTCTTTGGGTAAATACCCTACTAGTGGAATTACTAGGTTATATGGTAATTCCATTTTTATTTTTTTGAGGAAACTCCATAATTTTTTTTTTTTTTACAGTGGCCACACCAGTTTGCATTCCCACCAACAATGCATGATGGTTCCTTTTTCTTTGTAGCCTGGTTTTTAAATATGAACACTGCTTTTCTCTTTCCTGTGTGTGTGTATATATGTGTTATTTCAAGAACAACAATCATCTTCACGTTTGATTATCTTGATTCTCCATGTGTCACCTTCTCTCTTCTTCCCTTAGTTTTATCCTTTCCTGCTGCTTGTAGCAAGATTTATCTCTGACCTTTACTTGTGCCCTTAGATTTTTATCTCTTCTACCCCTTGCTCTGATTTGTTTACTAGCTACCTAATGTTGTTTTATTTTATATGAATCTCCTTATTTCTACTTTCTTCCTTTCATCTTAGCCTGCTGTCCTGTCATCTAGTTTTTGAGTCCTTGCTTTATAGGCCTCATAGTTGTATGAAGTTTTTATAGAATGTGAAACTCTCACTGCAAGTCCTGTTTCTAAGGTGATGTTCTTACAGTCTTAGTTCCACATCTGCCATTTGCAAGTGAGATCCTTTTCTTGTATTTTTTGTTTTACTAGAGTTTTAAAATTACCTTTATGTCATCTCATTCATGCATAATGGAGGCCACTCTCCACAACATCTGTTTGTTCTGATCAATTCACTTGATCCTGTTCCTCCTTTATCCAGGATTAAATTGTCTCTCAAATCCCTATGTACAACTTGAGGGCTGGCTGTCAGCCTCATGGGCCATGAGAAAGGGGAGAAGTCAGTTGGAGCAGAGTACAGTCTTTGCTGGAGGATCTGGACCTGGGGTGACTAACCATCCTTATGTGTCTGGAATTTTCCTATATTTAGCATTCAAAATCCCACATCCCACGAAACCCTCTTAGTTCTAGCCTTGCTGAGATGGCTGGTCACCCTATTGGGGTATTCTCTTTTCTGTGTATTTTTGAATTCCCTAGATATGTGTCCATTCCATGTAGCCACAGCTAGTTTAACTTGACCCTAATTTTGTTTAATGTCTTGGAGTATGGCAAGCCTGGGGTACCTGAGGAAATGCAGGATTCTAGTGTCAGGCTTTTTTTTTTTTTTTTTTTCTTTTAGGATCTCCAATTTGGATCTCTCCAGTTGAGAGCATTTAAGTAAGAATGCTCAGGGTGTAGTCAGCTCATTGTTTTTCCTTATTACTACTCTTGGGCAGAATAACTTGGGGGGCAGGACTCAGAACTGTGCTAGAGTCTTGTTTCTTTCAGTGGTCACATTTCAAACGATGGCACACATAGTTTCTTTCCCTTGTTTAATCACTTTAAAAAGATATTTAAAATGACCCATTAGGCATTTGAGGAAGTACTTTTAGTAATCTTGTTTGATTCCTCTATTGTTACTCAGTCCCTGTAAAACTCAGTTGGTCACATGATGTATCCTCATATCTTCTTTCTTTCTCCCTTTCTGTCCCCAGATACACACGAGAATCAACTTCACCTTCCTCCCCCTCTTCCTCTCTCTTTCCCCTACCCCAGATGTGTATGCAAGTGAAAATATTAGGCTCTTTAAATAAAAAGTAAAGGTTTGAGAGGGAGCTCAGAACCCAAACCCAATCAAAAGCACAATAGATGAGCCCATGAATTGAAAATGTGCTCTTTTATTGCAGGATTCATACATTTAGATGCTATCATTGAAACTTCTATTTCTAGGGATTGCTTCATGCTGAGCACTATATTTAACAGTGAAACATTAATGCTGATGTGGATTTTATGTTGAGCTTACTCATTCTCTTTAAAGATTTAATTTTTTTTTAAGTGTAAAGATGATTATGATCCCCTAACAGTGAAGTGTGTAGTGGCTCAGATTTCCAAGGACTGTGTTATTTGAGGCAGTGAACATTGGGAACCAGTGTCAGCTCTTTGTGCCTGTTCTCTGCAGAGCTGCTTTAATAATCCTGTGTCCACACAAGCTGATCAAGCAGTCAAAACCAGTAAAGTCAAGAAAAAGAAGCCCTGTCTTAGCTGATATGGTCAGAAAAACAATGCTATGCTGTGATCCTAAAAGAGGATCAGCATTTTGAATGAAGGTGAGAAAGCATTTCAAGTAAATTTCCAAAAGAAATTTTAGGCACACCTAGAAAAGTATTGCTGAATGCAATAGCAGGTTGTAGCAAGTGCCATCAGAATAAAAGGCATTTACCTCTACCCTCCCATGGGTGCTTTTTTGTTTGTTTGGCTTTGCTTTGTCTTAAGGAATGGGATTGAGATTATTCAAATATCCATTTATCAATTTGAAGTTTTGTGCTTTTTCATTAAGCCTCAATGATAGATAACAAGAGAAATGATCATTTTTATATTTGCTTTTCTTAGCCCATTTTTTCTAGTCTAGAAAGATAAAGAGGTTTGGCTTATTTTCAAATTCTGTTGTATTTGTCTGTCTGTATATTGTATTTTTTTACGGAATTATCTGCCTTCTATTGAGCTTTCCAGGGATAAATGCAATATACAAATTGGGAAAAAATTTAAAATATACCTCTGTGTCTTATTGGATGGTTTGCTCAAATTTATGACTGCTGAAATAAACAGATGCATTTAGTAACTGTGCTTAGAAACAATTCCACTGAATTTTATTATATTTACATTGGTTAGCTGAATAAATGAGTGCTATAACACTTCCCTTCTCCTTTCCTTTGGGGATATTATGATAAAAGATTTTTTTCTCTGGGAGATTAGAATGTTTTCTCCTCATAGAAAACAAAATATATTGGAGAAAATTATTCAGTTAATACTGAAATGTTCACTTGAAACTGTGAATAAAAGGCTATTGCCCCCCCCCCCCCATTTTAGTAGAGAGTGGGGTCCTGGGGGCATGAATAAGACAATAGAAGTAACCAATGTGGGCTCACAAAGGTATGGTTGGAAATACAATCTAGTCTACCTTCCAGCCACTTCCAGACTTGCTGTTTTATATGGTGTTCACATAATACACAGCAATCGGACTGCAACACAATATCATGTAGTGAGGAATTCAGAATAAGACCTGTCTTTCTTGAGTATTTGGACACCTTGCAATGAATACCAAAATACCAAAAGACTCTTTTAAAAGTAACGCGAGCAGCCCCCCGAATGGAAGCCAAGAACAGCCTTCATGTGAGACCTCACTGTAGTAATATGTAAAAGGTTTATTTTCAAAAATTTAATTAGCTTACTTGCATAAATAACTTCGTAATTGTGTTCGATGTTTATAGCCATTCCCTTAGGATTTCCAATTTAAGGGAAGCAGTACCTCAAGCCTAATCAGTCACCAAATATTTTGACTGAAGGTGGTATAGTATTTCTAGTTTCTCTGTTTGAGAAGGTATTTTTATACTCTCTCTTCCTAAATATTTCATAATTTTAATGCAGTCAAGATTTGGTCAGAATAGCAAAATACTGAATTTTCCTCCTGAGATGTACACATTGTCACCCATCACACTTTTCTTGCTGTCATTTTTTTTTTTAAGCTTGCTATGACCTACTTAAGGGTCTTATGACAAGATTAAAAATCCTGGTGAATTTTGTGCCGCAGACTGCAGTGAATTCAGCATTTACACTTGTGTTTTCCAGTCTTGTTCCTATGGAGATAATGGCCAGCCTTGTCATGCAAACCCACTGCCTTCTTTTTTTGGTAGACATGCTTTTTGTTGTGACTCTCAAGAAGGAATGCCACTTGATTTGGTTGATTTGAGTTTCTAGTGGACACTGCATGCATCTCTTGGCATTTTGGCAGATGTTCACCTCATCTGAATTCTGATTCTCATTCGTCAGTATCTCCCTTCTAAGACTATTTTTCAAGGGTTAATCTAATAGTTTCAAAAACGTTCTTGGGCTGAAGCAAGAAATTGCCCTGTAGCAATGAGATTAATTGAAGAAGCTTGAAATGATGAACTGCACATAGCAAATTCCCTTTGAAAAGAAGTCCGCCCATGAGTTACAGCTCAAGAGAATGGGGGGGGGGGAGGGGGAGGCGTCAGGAAGAGGTTCTGGCTTGATTATGGGTTTGCAAGCAGTGCACACAATGGGAGGTTATGAATACTGCGCTGGGTGTGCTTTTTGAAAAGTTTGTAGGAAGATGTCATCCATCTTTAACAATATTAAAGCTCATATGAGGAAGGCCAGATCACAGGGAGAGAGGGAAGGTGGGAAGGAAGATGGCAGGAAGGGAGGGAACGAACCATGAAGAGTAAGAGTGGAATTAAGCTTTCCTAAAGAGAAACCCTTTGCCATCCTACTTTAAGTAGATGAGAGGGTGATGCTCCAGCTCCACTGAAGATCCGCAAACAGGAAAGGGAGTCAGTTGACTGCGTGCATGATGACTTGGGTCAGTGGGGAATTGGGAGAAGGCTACCCTTGCTGGCTAGGGATCTGTTCTGGATGGAATATTTGTGTTCTCCCCAAAATCAGATATTGAAATCTACTTTTATTGGGATGGTTTTTGGAGGTGGGAACTTTGGAGGTAATCAGGTCATGAGGGTGCAGCCCTCATGAATGAGACTAGGGCCCTTCTAAGAAGAGTCCAGAGAACAGCTGGCTGCCTTCCTGCCACATGAGGGTATGATGACAAGTCAATGGTGTGCAACCTGGAAGAGAGCTCTCACTAGAACCTAACCATGCTGGCACCCTGATCTCAAACTTCCAGCCTCCAGAACTCCAAGAGGTAAAATCTTGTTGTCTATAAGCCTCTCAGTCTTTGGCACTTTGTTATAGCAGCCTGAAGTAAGAGTGGAGGTGAACCAGCCCAGGCTTTTCAGCATCCTTCCATCCACGGTCATCCTCGCTTGGCTTTCATGGTTGCTGGTGTCTCTTATTTTATGGCATAATTGTTGGTAGGTCATGGCCATGGTTGCGTAATGTCTCTGCTGTTTGTGTAATGCTCCTGTTCTTCTCTCTCTGCTCTGTTCTGATTTGGTGACACTAACTGAAGGGGACAGACAGGCATGAGTTCACCATGATGAACTGCAAGTCACAAGAGAATATAACCCAGTAACTTCTCCTTTAAAGTGCTCCAACCCTTGCCCTACAGTTGCATCCCTTTCTGGGTATTTGCATAGTAGATGGTCGCTATTCTTACGCTGTTCTTGGCAGTTCCCCCAAATTCAAACTAGCTAAAAATATTCATTAACTTGAGAAATCTGCGGTGCTTACTGCTGCTGGAGCACGGCTGGCTCCAGGAGTTCATTGTACTAGCAGAGCTCTCTTCATCCCTCTGGGAAGGTTTCTTTTCTAGCAAGTTCTGTCTGTATGGCTCCAGCCTTTCACATCTCTAACAGCTCAAAGTCCCAAAAAGATGAAAGCTCTTCTTTCTCATCAGCTCTGGCTGAAGTTGGAGAGAAGAATCTGCTAGACCTTACTCAGTGCCTGGCTAGAGGGCGTGTAAAATGTGAGGGGCCTTTCCCTCCAAGGTATGGGGCCTGAGTGAAATGGTTAGAAAAGATAAAAGCGCTCTGCAGAATGTTCACCTTGCGAGTGTTTCATGATGTTTGTAGTTTCAGTGTGATTTTAGAAACACTCTGAATCCGTTCTTTAGCTGCATTAATTGAGGCGGCATTAACACAGGATTCTGTAGGGTTGGCTTCGGACAGGGATTGTATTTGTACAGCTGGGTTTGTATGTCTCAGATCTGATGGTTCTCTGTTCAGACCCCACCTGAGTTCGCATCGCAGCCCGCTCAGTGAGGCTGCGTGTTCTCCTTAGGAGATCAATACTTGGAACTTGCTGTTTCATGCCCAAAGGCTAATTTGGGCTTAAAAGGACATCTCTTCTACTTTCTGCAAAACCAAAGTCCTGGTCCTCTTTGTTGGTGTGTATGAATCAGAAGCCAGCATTCGAGTTAGATACATGACATGCCAGTAGCAAAATTCTTGACACCAATAGGTAGTGGTCTCCTTCTTAACTGCTTTGCTTGTATTATGAAAGCAAACTCTTCAAGACATTTTGAACTGGAAAGCTACATTTGTAGTGATTTAGACATTCAGATCTTTTTTCTGAAATATTACAGCTATTTAATGACCATGAATGTCTAGAAAAACAATGAATCATGACACCGGTTTCGGCTGTATTCCTTAAAAATACTTTCTGTGATGCATCAGTAGTTTACCCTTGTACTTCCAAGGATTAAAGGGGATCAGATTGGTTCATAATAGAATCTCCTGTCAACATAAGCAAAGAAACCACCCAGTGACCGCAATTACTGTCTTCATTAACACTGCTGTCTGTTGGAACTAATGAATTTCCATGAGTTCAGGAGTGACTGCTGGCTGACATTTTAGATTATCCAAATGAAAGTGGTAAGTTCTGTCCTTCATGTTAGCAAGGAAGTTCAGGGGTTAATGACAGTTCTCCAATGTCGATTTGACTTTGCAAAAGATGTTGCAGATACCAAGTGCTGGTCCTGTGCTGAAAATGAATGATGACGTTTTATGAATAATTTTTTCCTATTTATGTTTACCCCTGGAGGCTGCTTCGGATTTTCATTTTTACAAAACAGATGCATATCCAAGGCCTCCCTGTGAAAGAAGTGGTTTTGTGTTGTGCAATTTGAGAGGTCCAAAATGCTGTTCATCCTCCTGTGGTCACCTGATGAATCAGATGTGCAGGGATGGGAAGTCTGAGGAGAGATGTCTGTTCTTCCCACAAAAGCCTGTCGTTGAAATGATGATGCTCCCAGAGACCGGCCATTCAGCCTTTCTGTGCCTGCACATTCATAATGATTAGCTTATCAGATCTGCTTCAGATCTCATGGGCCCCAGTGATAGGAGAGAACTCAGGTATGAGCAGCTACATTTCCAAGCTGGGTGCCCCCAGCTCAGTGACAGATTCTTCAAGGGCAGCTGGGAGGAGCTGGATGCCAGGAGACAAAGGAGGGGAAGCTCCGAATGCACCTTGCTTGTATTGTAGCATCGTAGGATCAGCCCTGCTGGCTTGGCTGTCTGATGCACATTTGATGTATTCGATTGAAAAATCTTAGCCCCAGCATTATTATTTTTAAACAATTGGAAGTCTGAAAAGAAAATCAGCATACAAGGAGGACAGAGCGGTAGTATGATTCAGTGTGGCATGTGTGTCCTCTGTGCCGAGAGAGGAATGGACTGAGGGGAGGCAGTGAGGCAGTTAGAGCCTTTTTGTGCCGGAGAACGGAGCACTGCTGGGACTTGCTGTGTAGAGGATGATTGGAGAGGCTCATTCTTTCCAGAGTTTCCATTTCACTTCATCTAGGTTCTTTCAGAAAGCTTTTCTTCTGGGTTGAAATTGCTCCCATTGATTTCAGCCATGTGATGATTCTTTAAATGAAGAGGTTAAGTCGGTCTTTTTAAGGTATTATTGGGCAATTACAATCTAGCCAGTGACTTCTGCTGAGACCATGCCAGTGAGATGAGGTAGTTCTGTGCTGGGATCAGGGCGGTGGCAGTTTTCAAACAAATACGGATGGGTCCTTTTGATGCAGGCTCTCAGCCTCTACTCTGCCAACGAAATGCTTTTGCTCTTGGGAAAGTTGTGTCTTCATAGAGGTCTGCGAAGATGTTGGAGCTCATTTCTTATTTTTGCTGCCACCTGTGAGGTTCTGAGTCCGAGCGTCTCAGCCCTTGGAGATCTTGGACTTGGAACCTACCCTTTGGTGGGGCCTTCTTCAAGTTAATCTTTAAAAAAGTTGATCGACTAATTCCACTGCCTTCTCTTCCCTGTGGGATCTGTATGTTAGGCTCTAGTGAGACTCACCTACTTGTGGGTCCCTAAATGGCCTGCTGTTTTTTTCGCCCCCCTTCTCTCTACAATCCTTTTCATTAATTAAAACTCAAGTCAGGTATTGTGTTTCTTCTAGAGGCTTTATCCTCCATCTCCCGGATCTGTCGATAAGCCTCTTCTCTGTACTGCTCGGTATACACCTTTTGTAGCATGCTTCTCAAACTGCATTGTCACTGTTGGGCTGCACCCCAAGTGTCCATCGCTTCCCTAGACTGTGAGTTTGGAGAAAGTGCTGAGATTTACTCACCTTGTATCTTAGCCTTTCTGCCTGGCACTCAGGTGCTTAAGAAAGACTATTGAAGGGGATTTGTGTGTGGTGAAGGAAGTCAAATTAACCTTTAAAAAAAAAATCAAGAGTATTTTTCCCCTTCTTTTCCCTCCCTTCCTGCGCTATGTGTCTATGGCCCCCCAAAGCCCTTTGGTTTAGCATGAGTGTCCTGTTTTTTTTTAAAGTGTGTATAGTCTTCTGCTTTGACAAAAATACCAAAGCTGAATGAGCTTAGTTTATTATTTGCTTATCAATTTGGTATAAATTATTTTCTTTAGTTAATAGAAATTAGAGTCCATAAAGACATAAGTAAAGAAAGGTAGCCTGCCTGTGTACGAAGTTACTTTGTCTGTACTGAGGATCTGGCACTTTAGAACTCTATGAAAGTATCAGATTTTTCCAGAATATTTGTGGGTTAAATTATCTTATTTAGGGGATCCCTGGGTGGCTTGGCAGTTTGCCACCTGCCTTCGGCCCAGGGCATGATCCTGGAGTGCCGGGATTGAGTCCCACATCAGGCTTCCTGTGTGGAGCCTGCTTCTCCCTCTGCCTGTGTCTCTGCCTCTCTCTCTCTCTCTCTCTCTCTCTCTCCCTCCCTCCCTCTGTCTCTCATGAATGAATAAATAAAGTCCTTAAAAAATTATCTTAGTAATTATTTTGAACAGTTTCCCCCAAATTATAAAGTGCCAGTGAGTAGCAAATGAGTTCATCCAAACTCAGTTCATCCAAGCTCAGGTGGTGAAGCTAAGCTCCTTCTGCCATAAAACTATCCTGAGCAACCCTGTTTTTAGCTGGAGCACATCTCCCTTCTTTTGCCACTTGTGATCTTTTTGATCCTCTTTAATTTGAACTTATGTTGCATTTTGTATATCAATTCAAAGTGCTACTGATTTGCAAGGACTAGGATAGTAATAGGCAAAGAAGTTGGGTTGAAGAGTAGAGGCAGGAAACCTGTAAGTGGCCAGATGGTAAATATTGGAGGCTCTGGGCGCCCTATAGTCTCTGTTGCAGCAAGTTAACTCTGCCATAGTATGTAGTGCCAAGCACATGTAGCCAGTGTGAGCATGGATGAGCACGAAGGTCCAATAAAAGTTGACGGAAGCTGAAATTTGAACTTTATAAAATTTTCACAAGTCCCAAATTATTGCTTTTTTTTTTTTTTAGATTTTATTCTAAGCATTTACAAATATAAAAACCATTCTTGGGCAGCCTGGGTGGCTCAGCAGTTTAGCACTGCCTTCGGCCCAGGGCATGATCCTGGAGACCTGGGATTGAGTCCCACTTCGGGTTCCCTGTGTGGAGCCTGCTTCTCCCTCTGCCTGTGTCTCTGCCTTTCTCTCTATGTCTCTCATGAATAAATAAATAAAATCTTTAAAACAAACAGACAAAAACAGAGCAAAACAAACCATTCTTACCTCATAGGCTTTACAAAAACAAGTGGCAGGCTGGATGTGGCCAGTGGTGCATCTTTTTCTGACCTTTGTTCTAGGGGACAGTTGGAAAGGTGGTAATGGGACCTTTATGAAGTGGCCCCTGTGTGTTAGATAATGTACTGTGTGTTAGGCAAAGTTCTGGAAGCTTAAAGTTTGGTGGGGAAGACTGATGCTTATATGTACACAGGGGTAAGTATAGTGAGAGGGGTTTGTTCTGGGCTTAATGGGGGTACCAAGCCAGGACACTTAACTGAGCCTTGTAGGTGGGAAGATAGCTGTGTGCACAGGACTAGGCATGAAGGCTGCCTGGTGGAGGTGACACAGTCTTAGTTGAATTTAAAGTGATTTATAATAGACCAAGTAGGGAATGAAGCAGAAGGCTACTCCCAGTAGACGGACTCACATGAGACAGTAGAAGTTAAGAAACTGCCTCATGAGTGAGAGGAACTACAGGTTCTGGTGGTGTTGATACAATTAAAAGATGGTGAAGGAGGAGACCCCCAAATAAGGCTGGTATGGGTCACACCACTAAAGATGCAGACTCTATCTTAGCGGTCACGGGGGTAGCCACTGAAGGGTTTTACATGGAAGGGACCCATCTCTGTCGGCAGCATGTTATGCTGACACCCACATGCAGGGAGAATCCGAGGGGCTGAGGCCAGAGGGAACGTGAGGGTGGCTGAAAGAGGAGTTTGTCATAGTGTGGAGTAGGTTTTCCTCTCCTTGGCTGGTCTGATACCTCAGCACTTTAAGACGAAAAGGCCAAGAAATACCCAAAGTAGCTCAAATAAACCATGTGTTGCTACCATCCATGGTACAGATCAGAAGCTGGGCCTGTGTTTACTGCTTGTTCTCATCTGGGGGTCTCTGAGTTGTCAGTGATTTCACAGGCAGGGAATCGAGCGGACCTGGAAGCTCAGTGAGGAGAAGGTGGAAAGGGCTTTTTTATCCATCACCCAATCCCTAGCACCTAGCGTGGTGCTGGCATATGGGAGCTGCTGAGTGAACGCTGAGGATTTGGCTTATATCAGCATTTGGAAGACATCTGTACTATCATTACTGTCACTGAGTGCTTTAGGTGGGTCTTGAACATTTCTCTTGATTAGTGCTTTCGCGATGACCAGCTGTGTTATGCAAGCTAAGTTTCTAAACTTGGAAATTTAGTTATTTTGTAAATGTATTTAGTAGCATGAAATAATGAGGAAGAAGTTGTATCACTTTGCTAATTTTGTGAAAGATTTTATATCACTTTGCTAATTTTAGATTATACATGGCTAAGTACAACAGGTCTTGATAACTGCACTGTTCGTGAGAACCCAACATGTGAAAAAAACAAAAACAAAAACAAAAACAACAAATCAATGCCTGTCAAGAAACAGTAGAGGAGAAATTATGTTTTTTTGAGTGAGAGATGATATGATCTAAGTTTTAAAAGAATCACTCCAGCTGCCCTGTGGAGAATTAACTGAAAGCCAAGGTTTTGGAAGCAGAGAGAGCTTTGGGAGGCTATACCTGCAATAATCCAGGTTAGCGATGATGGTGGTTTGATTAGGCTGGTGTTAGTGGAGGGGGACGAGGTGGTGGGACTCTAGATGTACTTTACAGTAGGCAACAGAATTTGTCGGTGGGTTAGTTAAAGGATGTAAGAGAAAAGAGGCAAGGGTGACTCTTGGGTTTTAGACCTGAGCTAGAAGGGATAATATACTTTCCTAAAACATAGGGCTAGGAGTAGAGCAGGGTTGAGACTGGGGACTAGGGCGGGTGGGAAAAGGAGATGGGGAGATGGGTTTCATGCAGATATGAAGCAGATAGTTGAGTGTACTGATCTGGAATTCAAGGGAGGAGTCACAACTAGATACATCCATTTGGGAATCCTCAGGATTTAGATGGTATTGAAGCCCAGCAGGTGGAAAAAGCCCTCTTGTGACACCTGAACTATGTACTCATTAAGTTTTAAAGCAAATTGATTATCTTTATGAAGCCATTTTACTAGAAAATAGAAAGCATTGTGTCCTCGATGATATCTTTTCAGAGATACAGTCTTTTTTGAGAAGCAAGTGGAGGTTAACCAACGTGTACGTGATTAATACTGTCTTGCCTCTGAAGAGCATAAACAAAGCAGTTTAGGAAGGAAAGCTGTTGACCAGCATATGACCAAGCAAGGGAAGGAGACGCTCTTCAGTACTGGTATCCCTAGGTCTCCTGGCTAGCAGTTAGCAGCATTAAATATCAGTTTAATTTGTTTAATGACGTGAAGAGAGCTCTACTGTAGATTAAAGAGTAAGTCTGACGTTGAGTATTTGTTAATTCCTCGGAGACATAGTATGAGTTGATAAGTTGAGGACTTTCCTTTTTTTTTTTTTTAAAGATTTTATTTATTTATTCATGAGAGACAGAGAGAGAGAGAGAGAGAGGCAGAGACACAGGCAGAGGGAGAAGCAGGCTCCATGCAGGGAGCCCGACATGGGACTTGATCCCGGGTCTCCAGGATCACACCCCAGGCTGCAGCATCACTAAACCACTGCGCCACCAGGGCTGCCCGTTGAGGACTTTCCTTGCAGATGTGTGAGTCGCGGAGATAACGCGGCCTAAGTGCCGCCCTACCGCCACTCGGGTGCAGTGCAAAATGCCTGGCCCTCTTTCATTAGTATTCTAGTGGTTGGATTCCAGGAACAAAGTTTAAGGGAGAAGAAAAAAAAAAAAAGCCCTCCCCCATGACTGATTTGAAGCATCAAGGAAAGCACAATACCCCAGAACCTCTCTTTCCTGATTCAGAAGGATTGATGATGGGTCTGACATCGTACTTTTGTACTAAGGTTAGGGCCCCGGGGAAGCGGTGGCTGTGTCTCCGTGAGTCAGGGTGTAGGTGTCCCATTGCTTGGCCTGGTTGATCGGGTGCTCTGTGCGACTTGGATGGAAGTGGGCGGCAGAGCCTCCGGGGAACGCGGGCGCCTGCCTGGGCTCTGCGGGCGCCGGCCCCCAGGTAGAAGCAGGCTGCAGACTTTGGTTTCTAGTGCTTAGAAGGAACGTGCATGGGGAAGTCACGGGGGCAGAAGTGAGGGAAGAGCCTCTGGGCAGGGAGCGCGTCGTCGCGGCTGAGCTGCTTGCCCGGGGCGGTGGCCGTCGCTGTGCCGGCTGCCCTCGATTTGCTCCAGGTGCCTGGGGTGCCCTCCGCGAGCCCTGGGGGCACCCACTGTTGGTGCCCCAGTGATAGATGGAGGAGACTTGCCGGTGCAAGTGGGGCTGGACCCCCCCGCGGCCATGCAGGCGATTGTCCCCGGCAAGGGCAGGAAGCCGCCGCTGGGACAGCCATCAGCCGCCTGGGATTGGAGCTGTCCCGGGTACCACCGTGTGGGTGGCCTTCCTCCCCGGGAGCCAGGGAGCCCGTACCCGGGCCCCGTCCGGGGTGTCGCTGAGGGTGCCCCAGGGTGGTGTTTGTGGCCCCCCGGCTCAGGCCCCAGAGGAGCCCCGGCCTGTAGTCTGGGCGGGCGCGGGGTTCGCAGAGCATCACCGCTGCCCCAGGAGCCCCGCGGCAACAGAGCAGAGGTGCAGGTGGCAGCCCTGAGGCCTCGGGGTCCCCGCCGCACCTGCGCTCACCGTGCGTGGCAGTGCCAAGTGCCGTGCATCCCGCTGGACCCCTTCGATTGTCCCCCTGCTGAGGAGCACAAATGATCCGGTGCATATTTTATAGACACAGCGGTCGTGGGCCTTTGGGCAGCCTTGGGCCCTCTGGGTTGCGCCTTCCGTGGGTGCGGGGGCCCGACGGGCCTGCTTCGGCTGGGGGAGCAGGGAACCCCATGACAAAGAGCTTGGGTCTGAATTAGCCAAAAATGAGAGACGGCCCGGATGCCCGTTGGTAACAGGTCGCCTCGGTAAATTCTGGGACTGCGCGCCGTGCATCCCGGGCACCAGCGGTTGACAGGAATTTCCCTGATGCTGTGTCGCGGAGCGGAAAGCAGGCCGTGGAGGACTATGTATACGGTGAGCCCGAATTGTCTTGTCTGTAGAAACAAAACAAAGTTTGTTGTTGGTTTTTTAAAATATTTTATTTACTCATGAGAGACAGAGAGAGAGAGAGAGAGAGAGAGAGGCAGACACACAGGCAGAGGGAGAAGCAGGCCCCATGCAGGGAGCCCGACGTGGGACTCGACCCTGGGACCCCAGGATCACGCCCTGGGCTGAATGAAGGCAGGCGCTAAACTGCTGAGCCACCCAGGGATCCCAACAAAACAAAGTTTTAACAGTAATGAATAAAAACACTCTGTGAGAGGGAGGAGGAGAGGCGAGAAAGAGACAATGAACAGTTAATTCCAGGGAGTGGGATTGAAAGAAGGTGGCTGGAGATGGGGTAAACGGTCTTTTCGTACTTTAGACAGTTTTGTGTTGTTTACATATATATATATATATATATAAATATATCAAACACACATTAGTTGATAAAGATTGATAAAAAGCAAGTCTTGATCTGTTGTTTTGTGCAGTCCTGTCCAACAGAGAGAAATGATTTGAGAGTCGTACTCTGTGCAGTAAGTAAATGAAAACGCATAGATTTTAAGGAAACTGTTAACAGATGGGGGAAAATTAGCTTATGGAGTAGATTTGGGTGCATTTATGGAAATGATGAGATCCTTTGTGGATGATACGAAATGCTTCAACTGACAGACTCCCAGAGAGGATTAGCCTGACTTGCCTGTTGGAAGACGTTAGACTTCCTCCTATACTGCAGGAAGCCTAAGGAGTTTTTATTCAGCCTACGTGCTAGAACTATGTGTGAAATTCACACACTACTTCTTTCTTTTTTTGAGCTACTCAAAGGATAAACAGGATTGATGTTTTCCCTTATTTTTTCATTTGTATCTGCCCTTTTCTTCATATAGGTATAGGCCCTTAGAGGACAGGTATATTTATAACCTTTTCTATCTCTGGGACTCACCTCACCTATATATAACATGGCCCGTAACTAGCAAGTAATTTTCTGAACAAACAACATGGGTTTGCTGAAGTCCATGCTTTAAAGCTCATGATATTTATTCTAGCAGTTTATTGATTCTTTTTTTAATGCTCAAATCTAAAGGGCTGATTTCTGAACCAAAACAATGGAGAAATATTATGGCAGCTTTGGGCATCACCTTTTGTCTTCCATGTCCAGTCCGGTGTGTGTCTCCTGATAAGCACAGGACATGGTCACGGGCCCATCTCCCATCCTCGGTTGGCCTCCACCTTCGATCTAGTTGGTGGTGTTGAGCCTTTGAGATTCAGCTCACAGTCCATGCAGCCTGACTCTGAGCTGTCCACCCCACAGCCTCCGCAGGTCCAGCAGGAATGCGATTCTGTATTCTCAGCTGCCTTCTACTGCCTCTCGAGTGGAAGAGGCTGCCTTGAGGGAAGGCGTGAAGGCTAGCTAATTCTGACCCGACTTATTAACGATACCAGCCTGCCATTTGTACTCTGCTTAATCGTTTCCTCCCCTCCCAGAGGACCATGGAGCAGTGAGCACAGAATTCTTTGCTTTGAATTTTTCAAATTCCATCAGGGAATCTCTCTCTCCATCATGGGTCTTGACCCCAGTAGGATTCCAGACAGGCCCTAGGTTTGTATGCCACCCTCCATGACTTGCCTCTTTCTTCCTCCTGGAAGAGCTTTTCTCCTTCCAATGGTGGGAATGCCTTCTGCAACTTCATGTTCTGTATCTTAGAGCATGACTCTGAGTCCTCCAGGTTCTAAGCCTTGATATTTAAAGGACACCCTTTGGAGTTTAGAAGACGCTTGGCCTTGCAAAGCCAGCCTCTGGCTAATGAAAGCCTTGATTTTCACAACTTTTTTTTTTTTTTTAAGATTTTATTTATTTATTCATGAGAGAGACAGAGAGAGGTAGAGACATAGGCAGAGGGAGAAGCAGGCTTCATGCAGGGAGCCTGATGCAGGACTCGATCCTAGGACCCCAGGAGCCAAAGGCATATGCTTAACCACTGAGCCACCCAGGGGTGCCCCAATTTTCACAACTGTTGACTGGGAAATGAGCAAGCTGATTTGGGAAACAAATCGAGTTCGCCTCCTTTGTTTGTTGCCCTTTAGAAGCCATGCAGCTCCCCCAGTGGGAGGAGGGCTCAGGGGCATAGGAAATCGCTGGGAATGAGAAACACAGAGGATAATATGTAAGCGTACTGTCCAGCTGTAGAATCAAATGTGGACCTGTAAATTCAAGAGACCCCCCCACCCCCGACCTCTGCAACCCGGCTACCTTCCCTACCCCAAATGATCTGATGTTCTAACTTACTCATGACAGTATTCGAGTGTGTGGAAGAAGACAGTGGGGCTGTGTGCTTTTTGATTACAGGAGCCGATTCTAACTCCTTATAAGAAACTACACTATTTTATAGATCCTCAAGTCTTGAGGACCTAAATCTGGAGATAACATTCATCTAAAAGCCAGGCCGTTGTGATTAGTAGCTACCACCCTCCGCTTTTCCTTATTCTAGCACCCTGGCTCTGTTGCCTAGCTTTTGTTCATTTATTACATTTCCTTTAAAAATTTTACTTGTGAAGTACAAGTGGCTCTTTGGCATAGAATGCAAGATCCTTATCAGCCTCTTTTCTGAATCCTGTGATCTTACCCAGCCCTTGGGTTTGGGATACTAAAAGTTTGATCATTTAAGCCAAAGACTTCAAAAAATGATTGACATCAACTCATTTTCAAAGACAGTTGTAAATTCAGAAATTCATTTTCTCAAGGCCACTAGGTGCAAGCTGCAGACTAAATGAAGGGCATCAAGGATTCAAACTGAGACGGTTTTTGTTTCTTTTGTTGTTAAAAACAAGCAGAAGGGCTGCCTTGTCGAGGGAATTGTATGAAGCTGAACTCTTTCACCTTGGGAGTTTGAGATTGATGCATATTGAGTCGCTTGACATATCTTACATCTAGTAGGACCCCACTTGTCTTTGGGAAACTGACAGAATGATCTGTTATTTCTACTTATGTATCATGAACCGAAAAGGGTTCAGTCTTAAGGCAAAGAAAGGGAAATAATAGCTTGATGGAGGGAAGGGTGGGTACATTTTAACTCATCTGTTTTGATGAGATCTTGGTTAATATGTTTTTTGCCTGTTGTGTTTGTCAGAATTGGGGCAGCTGGTAGGGAGGAGACGATTGAGAAGCTCTTAGGACTTTTTAAATATCTGTCACATAGCTTCAAACCCAGCATAGGAAAGTTTTTCCCTGTACTGTTCGGTATTTTTAACTGCAGCTCCAATTGTAAATTGGAATTTCCTGGCATAGCATAGCTTAGTTCTACATTTATCTCCTAGGTAAACAAACAGACAAACAAATGACCTTCTGGGACACCCATGTTTTTAAGAACTCAGAGGAAAATGCAGAATTTTTTTAAGTTGCATTCTCCAATAGGCAAATCTGCTACTCCAGATTCATTGAAAGGGTTAAAAAAAGACACAAACAATGACACAAAAAGACCTTCAAACTTAGTAACTGAAAAAACTTTCGAGAAGTATCTAATCCTTTACTCTGATACTTCACTTAGCTCTATAAGAGCTACAGTTTGGGGAGATGATGGGGACATTTATAATTATTTACATTTTTTAATTTGAATTTTACAAGTTGGTAAGTTCAGAATTTTTGAGCTTATGGAGTCTTGATAGCCTATAGTTACTTTTTGATCTGTTCATTTGTTTTTAGAAATAACTACATTACTCTTTTATATGGGTTGCTCTTTAAGAATTCACTCTGTTTACCTATGTTTATAATTAATAATGAAACTTTTAGTAATTCGCCAATGCTTTATTTTTTTTTAAATTTTTTAATTTATTTATGATAGTCACAGAGAGAGAGAGAGAGAGGCAGAGACACAGGCAGAGGGAGAAGCAGGCTCCATGCACCGGGAGCCCGATGTGGGATTCGATCCCGGGTCTCCAGGATCGCGCCCTGGGCCAAAGGCAGGCGCCAAACCGCTGCGCCACCCAGGGATCCCTCGCCAATGCTTTATAAGGGATAACTAACATACCGCTGTCACCGGAGGCTATGAAACAAGATACTTTTCATTGTAGTCGCTAATAAAAGAAGAAATACTCCATCTTCTCATATATACTTTTCATGGATGTGTAACTGATTCTAGTGCTGCTTAGGAATTTGAGATCCTAATTCTTCTAATTTTGTTAAATGGAATTATTTTTAAATTCCCACACACCAGTGGAAGAACACACACCGTGGTCATTTTAATTTTGTGTGTTAAGGTTATTTTGTGCTGTTTGAGATTATCTTCTGAAAAAACAAATTTTCTGTGTTGCTTGAAATTTTTTTCTCTTTTTCTAATCTTATTATATTTGGGCACTTGTTATTTTACTCTGCACTGGCTAGAATATTAAAGGCAGTCACTTTGTACGTAAGCCCCAAGGGCATTCACGTTGTCAGATTTAGTTCATGACCAGACTGAGTCACCTCCGGTAATACTCAGGAAAATAAAAACAAATGCAAAATTATCATTCAGACTAAGGAATTGCAATAGATGGATTGTTCCTAATTAACATATTGTGAAATAAATGACTGGTTTTGGCTCTAACACCAGACCTGTTGTCTGTTTTTGAAGATATTTTGGAAACTTAGCTAGTTTATTTGGCGAGTTCCATTGTATAAGGAGAAAGAATAAATATTTACAAAGACTTTTAACCCCAGCTGAGCACAGTGATTTCTGATTTTTATTTATAAAAAAAAAAGAGATATACTTGTGTGGGAGGAATGTGGCCGAGGGGGGTGGGTGTCAGAGTTTTAAGAACTTTCTTCTAAAAAGTGCCACATTTTGCTAACAAAGAATCCAGATTTCAGTTATTATAGACAACATCTGGGATCAATAGCTGAAATTCATAGTGAGAAGAAAGGCTTGGGAAGCAGTTGCTTCATTACTTGATAAAATTGGAAGAGGCACTATCCCCAGAGAAACTTGGTGCCCTCTAAAAACCCTGAGGAAGGATTTAAAAGTTCATTTATAATTGATAAGTGCTGAATTGGTAATGTTCATTTTTATCCTGGTTCCCTGATTTGGCCATTATAGTTTCATGAGTTTGCCTTAACTTGTCATTAAAATCTCAAAGATAAACTGGCAGCATTTCTTTTTAATATCTTTTAATTTTAAAAATAGTAATTGAGGGGGAACAGAAAGGCTTCATAGAGAATTTATAAAGTAGAAATAATAGGGTTAGATGAATTTCTTGGATAAAATGAGCTACATGAATACCAGGTTTACAAGTACCCTGTATATATGCTGTGATCGTTCCTATAAGGTTCTTCTGGTCATACCACTTTGCAAATCTGGGCTGGGCTGGGTACCTACTAGATCGTAGACTATATGGGCATGTGTTCTCTCAGCTTCCACTGGTCAGGTGGCTCTTGTGTCCGCACTGGGTATTGGGATGGGAGTGGAGTTGAAAGAGAGAGGTGTTCTTATTGTAAGTATGTTCCTCTGGGGAGAAAGGAAGAAGAGCAAGATGTCTTCATAATTATGCAGTTTCTATTGGGGGCATTGAGCAGTGTGGTTGGCTTACGAGGTCGTGGCAAGGTGAGGTATGGTGGCCCTCTTTGGGATGGAGGTTTTCCAGGAGACCAGGATGAGAAGCATCCTATCAGGAAGGAGTTAGCCCATTGTCTCTCCACATTGGCCAGTACCTCTCCACCACGCCCAAAGTATATCCTTGACAAAAGTCTCTCTCATCCCCTAATTTTCAATGCATGTGAAATTATTGTTTAAGCTGCTTAATTGATTAAGTAGGCTATTATGTGGTAGCTTGAGGTTCTACTTATTGATGCTAAATAACCAAATTTATAAAATGTAAGTCACCTGCAAATTAGAGATTCACTGTAGTTTGTAAGTCATTGTCTCATTTTATTTTTTATTTTATTTTTTATTTTTTTTTTTCATTTTTTTTTTTTCATTGTCTCATTTTAAGTGAGATTTTAGTAATCAGTTCTAATACAGCATGTGAAGAATTAATAAATAATAGTAGCCAATGTAAACACCAGTAAAACCTAAGACTTTGGCTAAAAAGAAGTATTATGGCACAAAATGATTAGGAAGGTGTATTAATGTTCTCCAGAGAAATGGAACCAATAGGATTCTATATGATTTATTATATTTTACATATATATGACTTATTATAAGCAATTGGCTCTTGTGATTATGGAGGCAGAGAGGTTCCACAATGCAAGCTGGTAATAAAGTTCTGAGAACTAGAGGTCCTTGCGGAGGGCAGGAGAAGACTGATGTTCCAGCCTGGAGTCAGGCAGAGATGGAATTCTTCCTTCTACCTTTGTTCTTTTCAGGCCCTCAGTGGGTGGGATCATGCCCACCCACCTCAAGGAGAGCAGTATGTTTTACTCAACCCACCAAATCAAAGGCTAATCTCTTCCAGAAACACCCTCACAGACACAATCAGAAATAATGTTTCATCTGAGTACCTGGAGTCCCAGTCAAGTTGACAAATTAGCCATCATAGAAGGCTAGATTCCTTCTGTGAAATAAAAGTAGAGAATTTTACCAAGGTTCCCTTATTAGGCACCAGTAAGTATGATAAAGACCCAAGAGTTTGATTCAGACCTGCACATGGCTACGGTTAATGACAGGACCCATCCGATTTTTCTTAAAAATGTTGAGTTGAAACTCAACTCAAAAACTGTTTTTGACCAAACACACACATGTGCGCATATACACACACATTCATTGGTTAAGGAAATGGACCTGAAGAGGTCATGGGATATACTGAAAACTGAGCAAAAAAGTGAAACTTTTTCACTTTCTGAAACAAGTGAAGGTTAAGGTTTTATTTTGTTTAATATGAGTAGATCATCTCAAGGTTGCCTCTGGTAGCAGTGGTGTTAATTTTATGCCTTATGCATAAAAAATCAAGCCTACACTCAGGATATTGTGCCCACTTCAAAAAGGGTCCATTGTATTTTTTGACTGCAATTAAGATAATTCATCTGTGTCTGGGTAACCCTATGAAAAAACATCAGAGTTAAATGGCTAAGGTTGCAGGCAAGAATCATCAATGAATGCTATAAAATATGATGAAAAACAGTATATTTGCATAGTTTCAAAGATACTTGTTAATTACAAGGGAAAAAATAGTAAGTCTGTGGTGGGAAAACTGCCTTAACCAAGTGATCAAGGTTAACATCACCAGCAGTGATACATATTGCCATTGTATACCTCCTGATAAGGTACACTGGGCAGGGCATATGGTCACTTCCTTGGTATCCTTGCCAAATTTGCCTATCCTACATTGAATCATGAGGAAATATCAGACCTAATTTAGAGGCATTGTACAAAATAACTTATTATTAAGTATTCTTAAAAGCCTCAGACAAAGGCTGAGATATCGTCATATGGGAGGAGACTAATGGGATATAACATGAAATGTAATGTGGAATTCTGGTTTGGATCCTTAACCAGAAAAAAGACATCATTTGGACAGTTGGAGAAATTCACATATTGATCTGTTGAATAGTTAATAGTATTATATCAACATTAACATCCTGGTTTTGGTAAGCGTGCTGTATTTAAGATCTTGATATTCGATGATGGGAAATGACGGATGTATCAATTTTGATGTTTCTTGTAAATCTAAAATTATTTCAAAATGAGAAATTAACAAAATAGACGGTGGATTCTCTTTTTTTTTTTCACATAAGAAGAAACAGAACTGTGTAAGTGTGTCAGTTTTGTGTAATTTTAAAAGTCACTTGGGGAAGGGCACCTGGCTGGCTCAGTCGGTGGAGCATGTGACTCTTGGGGCTGTGTGTTCAAGCCCCACATTGGGAGTAGAGATTATTTAAAAATAAAAATCTTAAAAAAAAAAAAGTTACTGGGGATAGAAAAATAACTGTATTTCATAGGAACCAAAAAGTATAAGAAACATTCCTTCTTGTGATTTATGAACTCAATGAAGTAGTGCCAAAGCGTTGTCTTCACTGTGCTTCCAGTGCCCACCATGGAGCTGGCATATACAAGAAGGTGGCCATTGGCTGAATAAGTCAGTGAACGAATTGTACACCTTGGTGATTTCATTACATTGTATGTTCAGCAGATACTTTTTGAGTACCTGTTGGGTGTCATACATTGTCATACAATGTCATACATTGTGCTGGGTGTTGGAAATGAAAAGTTGCTGCAAAACTAGAGGGGATGAGTGTTAACAGAAGGATGTATAACTGGAGGGGTATGGGGGCGGGGGAGTAAGCCTTCCTTGAAGAGGATGCTTAAGTGTTTTTAAAGAACACCTGGTGGGGAAAGGCAACAAGAATCCAGAATCCCAAGTAGTGTGAAAAGCATTTGCTCAGACCCATGAGAGGTCTGTTGTGACCATTGAATGTGGTTTATAAAGGGAAGATTGCACAAGTGTGTAGGAACCGGATTTTGGAAAACAAAACAAAACAAAAAAAAAAACAACAAAAAAAACAACCTTTGGATTTGGCTTTATTCCTCCATTGAACTGTTCACTGGCTCCCTGTTTTCTAAAGAAATTTTGACTGGTTTTCAGCAGCCGAAACCACTTAGAACTAGTGTTTGTTCAAAATTGGAAACTGGCTTAGTTCTCAGAGCAGGAGGGAGGGTAATAAATAGGAATGTAGAGTTTGCTTCTCTTCGCATGGGAGTTATGCAAGTTGCAGGTGACAGACCAGCAGATTTCTTGAGAAGTCAACATTGGGAATGGAAGTCAAACTTCAAAGTGGAAAAAGAAAAGCCTGTGGAAACAAAACTAGAAATATGCATGCTTCACTGTGGGGGGGAATGAATGACCAGAGATGGGACAGGGCCGAATAATAGTTTGCTTTGGACAAAAGGTTAGAGGAGAGGAGAGGAAGCCAGGCTCTCCCCACTTGGGGGCAGCCTGGAGGTCATTCCGCCGTGGTGCAGAAGGCACAGATGCTGGGGCTCAGGTGTGCCCTTCAGTTCTCCTGCCCTGTCTTGTGACTGAGTGTTTAGTCCTTGGAGAGAGAAATCAGGGGGAAGGAAAGGCAAGGGAAGACATAACAGATTTTTTTTTCTCTTCCCTTATAGCAAAAAAACTAAAACTAAAAAAATGTCAGGAAACTTAATCCTGTGTTTCAGAAATTCTCCTAAATTGCATAATTTTCATATTAACTGCCTCACATTGGAAAAAAAAAAAGCACATTATGGATATGCATAGATAATATGCGATATATATACACATGTATATATGTGCATATATACATCCTATATATATCATCTATCTACACCAAATATTTGGTGGTAGATTTAATGTTTCCTTGGAAAATGGTGTTTTGCTTCTTAGTGGAAATTCTTCACTTGGATCCAGGCAAAGCAATGACTGTTTCCTGTCACTTCATTCCACTCTGTGACACGAAGGCTGTCTTGTGATTTTTTTTGATCCTGATGCCCCTTTCCCTCAGATAAACCCTCTTGAGGTGGAGTGAACGCTTGAAGCTGCATCTCCTTCCTGTCCTGTCTCTGCATTTTAGGAAGATGCCTCTTTACTCTTTTACGTTCCTTATCAATCTCAGTTGCCAAAGATTTCTGTTTTATCAGCTTTTCCTCCCCCCTCTCTCGAATGGCTGAGCCTGAATCTAAGTTTAACTTGTTAATAATGATTTCCAAGAAGCTGTAATAACAGAAAGTTTTTGACTTACTGTTGTAAATGTGTTTTTGCCTGAGACAGACTCAGGTCCAGACACCAAGTTTCTGGTTAGCAATGATGGTAAAAATATAATATCCTATATATCCTATATTTCCTTACATTTTATAGGCTCATAAATCCCATTCTCCTACATTTGTGTGATCCTCGTGACATGTCTGTGAGCAAGGCCAGGTAGGTGATGTCATCCCAGAAGAGTAAATGGAAGGACCCAGGTTCATAAGCAGTGGAGCTGAGCCCCAGGCCTCCTCTCTCTCTTCAACTTTGTCTCCCTTTCCTAAGTGCTGGGATGCTTTTGAGATAATTGTTTAAACTTTGTCTCTTCCCTCCTCTTGGCGGGCACTTGGCCAAAACCATAACCTTTCTATCATATTAAGTTGTTTTTAAAAGTACAGATAGGCGGATGCAATAATTAGTTCAGAGCTTTATTGTTTGACCTTCAGTTATTCTTGTAGCCACTTAGGCAAATGCCTTTGCTTTTGTAGCGTTAAAACCAAGGTGAAGAATATGTTTGTGACTCTGGAGAATAAAAGTGGTTCGTTTACTGCCACGGCAACAGTAGCTTCCGATGAATCTTAATGTGGAATAATTCCCTCCTGATATCGTTGATTTGTTTCCTTGTTTGCCTCTCTTCTCTTCATTTTCTCTCTCTCTAAAATGGGAATAGAAACATTTACATCATAGAAGATTAGAAATAATACATAAAGAATTTAGCAAAACCCTTAACACAAAGTAGCCATGCAATAAGATTGCTTTCCTTCTCCCTTAGAAACAAATTTTGCAAGAAATAAATTTTGAGTGGTTAAAGCTTTAATGCTGGTAGCAGGTTGGGCTCTCCAGGAAGCAGACTCTGGGCTGGAGATGAGCTTGCTGGGTGTTTATCAGGGAGTGCTCTAGGGCTCCACACGCATGGAGGGCAGTGGAAGGAAGCAGGGCGGGGCAGAGGGAGAAGACCTGTGAGGCAGGGCCAGTGACAGCCTTGGTCACTTGAGCTAAAATGACCCTTCAGAATTATACCAAGTGGTAGCAGGAGGATCTGACCCTCTTACTCCCACCCAGTCTGTCACCACATGCAAGCCACCCTGGGAGGAAAGCATGACCTTGGGGAAAGCAGCTCTCTTCAGCTGAGATAATTCCAGAAGGGGGCTGACAGCCAAGGGACACCTGCCCTGATTCTCTCAGCAGCTGGGAGAATAAGTCATGCATTTCTGAAGAGGAAGCTTGGTGTCGCAGCAGCCACCACAGACTTGATGTTTACCTGGAGTCCAAATGGCAGTGGTTCAAGCAGAATGAAGTTCTGCAGTTCCTGATAGAATTATCCTCGTAACAGTCAAGGACAGCAATACATTTTCAGGTGATTCGTGTGAGATGTCAGAACTGAATATATTTTACTCGGTACGCTTTTGATTTTTCAGTCAGTTGGGCCAGAAGGGAGTCTCAAGACTGATGAATGGTAAACGAATGGAATCCTGCTTGTAAGTGAGCCTACGCGTGGGCCCCTCAGCTGTGCCTGCAAGGTGTATGGGGCCCGTGGGCACGGGCCACCTCCAGGATGAGTCAGATCCCAAACTCCTGGCAAGTCGCAGAGGATAAGAAGAAGGAGCACAGCATTTCTTTCATTTTCTTAGTTCATTTTCAGCATCAGAGCGACATTCAGGAGCTACCATTCCATCCCCCCCCCCCTTACATTCTTCTTTTCTTTTCATTTTTCTCTCTGGTCCCACATTTCTTTCTTTCCTCCTCTTTCTTTCTTTTTTTCTTTCTTTCTTTCCTCCCCTTTCTTTCTTTCTTTCTTTCTTTCTTTCTTTCTTTCTTTCTTTCTCTCTTTCTTCTTCCTTTTTTTTTTTTTTTTAGATTTATTTATTTATTAGAAAGAGAGAGTGAGAGAAAGAGAGAGCATGAGCAGGGTGGGGAGAGGGAGAAGCAGGTTCCCTGCTGAGCGGGAAGCCAATCCCATCCCAGGACCCTGGCACCATGACCTGAGCTGAAGACAGACATTAACCCACTGAGCCACCCAGGCACCACTCCCTCCCACATTTCATCTCAATTTTTTTCTTGAGTCTTTCTGAGCCATCTGCTTGCACAGTCCTGCTGTCATACTGATAGCCAGCCTGAAATCCCGTGGGGTTAGGAAAGACCACTTCCTCCTAACTTGTGGAGGGAAAAGAGAGAAGAGGACCTGGGAGAAAGACAGTTCTGTCCTGTACTAGTGATGGTACCAACAGAAATCCTCAAGCGACCTCTGTCTGCCCTCAAGCCCTATTCCAGGCAGCTATAAAGAAAGAAGAGTCTTTGATTAGATTAGTATCTTGGTTTTCCCTACCGTATTGTATCTTTGCCTACAGGAGGATTTTGTGCATGTGCAAAGGAGGTGACCCCTTGTTCTCTTCCACAGTTCACCATTTCATCAAATAAAGCCCCAGGAAAGACTTCCTCATTAAGCTTATTTCCCTCTTCTGTTTCCTCCAGTCCTTATCCAGGACCTTCAGAAATCCTACCTCTTTCTCCACTTATCCATTTGTGCTCCCCCAGCCACCAGTGGCACTCAAAACTGATAAACCTAAATGTAGATCCATCTATGACCAGCCAGAGATGAACAATGTGAAATGTGAAATGAATGCGGACACAGGCAAGAACCAGTTTTAAATGGGCTCTCAGGAAGAGTTTTCTTAGCATGCCTCTATGGTCAACACCTGCTTCATCATTGTCTTCTAACTGTCCCTGCTGTGCCTCAAGATTTTACAACTGCTCACATCAACATGTTTATTTGGTTTCTGGTGCAGTCATAGCACGCTTTTTGTGGAGCAAAACAGCAGTTTCATTTTTGTATTAAATAGGATTCTGTGGACTAATCCCAGAATTAGAGAACAATAGAACCATGTTCTGTATTGTAAGTAGTCAGCCCACAAGTGACCTTTCAGACCACAACCTGTTCATGAGTAGGAGATCCTATTATTAGAAAGATGAAGCCAAAACTCTGACTTTGAGAGATGAGTTTCCTTCTTTTGTGCCACAAGTGACAAAGCATTTTCATTATTTTTATTTTTATTTTATTTTTTACAGTATGTTCCATTCATCTTAGATTGTCAGCCCATAAAGGGCAAGGGCAGGCTTTGCCAGGCTTGAATTGAATTATAGTGGACAGAATTGCATAAATATTATTTTGACAATGATGCTGCACAACTTGTTATTGTCTGCACTATAGAGCTCCATAGTTGACTTAGGGTAGGTTTTTTTTAAACATTGGTTTTCTAGTTTTGCTTTTAAAAGTCATAGAACTCTATGATGGAGTGTCTCTGTACTGCTTAAAAGTTTTAAAATGTGATTTTGTTGCTTGTATGAACAAATAGTGTCATTGAAACTGAGGTATGAGTCCCTACTTCACAGAACAACTTTGCTTTCTTTTTACCTTCTTCATAGAAGATATGTCTGAGTCTATATGAGGATGTTTCTCACAGCCATTAATTTTAAATAAATGGGCAATAGGTACTAAACTGATTATCATATAAAGTAATAACATTATGAGTGATAATAGCTATTGATAAGATTTTCAAGATGATTATGCTCTACATTGAACATGTTGACCTTACCTATATATTCTTAAAGAATTGATTATAACTTTGGTTATGTGATGTTAATCCAAATAAATTTTTTTTTTACATAATAGCAAGTGAGCAGAGATGAACACAATACCATACAGTAGTTTATATATGCTGTTTAAAATTATACTCTCAAGGCTTATGACTGAAACAATAGTATTGGACCTTTACATTTTCGGTTCTGTGAAGAGTTCATTCTCAGTGATCTATCTATACTAAAATTGTTCAATTTATAAGAAAAAAAGGATCAAGACATGTGTGTCATGTTCAGTAGGCCCCAATATTATTAGGGGAAAGACGCCCCTGGAAAGTATACGCTGAAGACTTTTGTAGAAAGATATAGCTTCATTAGAATAACCGGGGACAAAGTAGATTTTCAACTATTTGCTAAAAAGACGTGTTTTATGCAAAAATGCCTGAAGGATCTTAAAGGGATTTAGTTAGAAAGTTGTATCCACAATGGAATCTAAAAATAACATGTAGTACATTTGATGAAAATGCAAATTGAGGCTTTGTGAATGCCTGTGTTATCTCCTGAATCTTTGCTTTGCTAAACCAGTTTGCTTACTTTATGATATATCACACACTACCACTAATAAACAAGAGCCAATCCATTTTTCAAATCTTTTGCTTTTTTGCCCAGAACTGCCTTTCTCTTTCATAACCTGAAGCATAAATAATATAGCATTCATCCATCCATTGACAAGTTTAGTACACTGCAAGGTGGAGTTACTTGTGTAAGTCAAAGGTTGAAAATGGCTTACCATTTTAGAGGGTAAAGTTCAAAGTCATGCCTGAACTATGTCTTGAAAAAGCTTCATACCCTAATGTGATCTGCAGTTCAATGCTTGCCCCTCAGTGTTCTCGGCTAAAAGAGGTGACCCTAACATTCTGTGAATCTCTAAAACCTGGATGCCATTTTTAAGTGGCTTCATGTATCCCATGTGTGTGTTCATTCTCTGTTCATGTACTCAGACACTCATATACTGAGTCTTGAAGGTGAATTAGAAATAGTTCATGTTCTTAAGTAGACAGAGATGAATAAAGTAGTAGAATACCATATGGTGCCTTATCCTATTGAAGGTGTGGTCAGAGTCCCTTTGGAGCACGGATGAGAGAGTAATTGATTACACTTGAAGCAAGGATGAGGAAAGGAAAAAGGGTAGCATCAGGAAATCAAAAGAGCTAACCGTGGAGCTAGAACTTAAACGAAGACTCCTTGGCAGTTCCCCGCGTAGAAGGGATGGCATAGGTAACCCCCCAAAAGGGAATAATATGTATAAAGGCACTGAGGCCTGCAAAAAAGATCTTGATACAGTTTGGGGTATGGCTGAGCACAGGGCACCCTGTCTACCTCCTTTGTTTTGTAGAGGAGGCACCTGAAGCCCAATGGGATTGAAGAACTTACTAGCATGCTCTTATTAGTTTTCAAATATTACGTAGCTGAAGAGTAAAATCAGAATTCATCCATATAGACTACTTAGATAAGAAATGAGATGATACACAGATAAAACCCAGACAAAGTGTCATCCCACTTTCAGCAACTCCTATGAAAGCGTGAGTTTTGACAGATAATATAATTTGGATCTTGAAATTTTAAGTACCCTCTAAAAATAGTATTTGCAATAATAAGGAAGCTTCTTGTTTAAGATCAGAGTGTTTAGCAGTAATGACCACACCCTCATTCATTCCCTCAGTGATTATTTACTGAACTCAGATTGAGTACCAAGGTCGGTACTGAATTGGGTATACAATGGGGAGCTAAAACCAGCACAATCCTTACATTTGTGGAAATTTGCACAAATAAGGATTGTGATTCAGTAGTCTGTTGCTACGAGTGCACGTAGTTGGGATGAGTGAACGTGCATCAAGGAAGGCTGCCCTAGAAGTGACTGACCCCTGAACTCATATCTGTAGGATGAAAATGGCCTAACTTGGTAAGGAGTGAAAGGAACAGTCTTTGCAAGAGGTCAGCCCCGTGTAAAGTCCAGCGTATGAGGGAATATATACCAAAGTATTGACAGAAGGTCTCTGTAACTGGAGTACAGAAAGTCAGAGTCAAGGAGTACAGGATGGTACCAGAGAGAAGGGCAGGACTGTATGGGCTGTGGTACTGATCTCTTTATCATTCTCAGAGCTCTAATATATTTAGGAGGAGGATGACATCATCACATGTGCATTTTGAAATGACCACTTTAACTGTCATGTGAAAAAAGGATTGGAAAGGGTCCTGAGTATCTAAACATGGACCTGTTAGGAGTCCACAGGAGAGGGCCAGTCAGTGTGGGGAGTGGCAGGAGTGGAAATGTTGAGAGAGGGTGCCTCCAGGAGGTGTTTCAGAGATAAGATGATTGCGACATGGTGTTGGATTGTATATGTGGATGAGAGGGCTAGTTCATGACCCCCGGGTTCTTGACCTTACCAGTCAATGGACAGTGCTAACATTCGATAGAACTGGGAACAGTGGAGGAGGATCTGGTTTGGAGACACCTAAGGATTGTATGAACTAAATGGCAGCATTAAATAAGAGGAAAACAGCCTGATCAAGCTCTTGTCCAGCACGGCACGATCTATTTAATCATCTTTTAGTACAAAAGAAATAGAAATCTAATGGAAGAAATATAAGCTACATACAGAAACAGAAAAACACACACAGAAAACAACAACAAACCCCACAAAACCTTAGGCCAAACGCGACGGAATCAAAGGTAACTAGTGGCATCATGGACCTTGTGCTGAGGAAAGACAACCAGGGAGACATCCGAGAAGGCTTCCCAGTGGCCCTGTAGAGCGATACAGAGAAATCCACCTAGTAATAGCAGGATAAAGCAGGACTGGCAATAGACTACAATTTTAGACTAACATTTCAGATTAGGTGATTGGAAGAGAAAATATCTTAGATTTGGTTAGAGAATGAGGGGAGATGATGGGTTTAGCTGGAAGTATACTAAGTTTTGGGTCCTTAGACATCTGAACAGGGATACACAATTGGCAAGTCTGTGTCAGATTCTCAGGGGCACAGATCAGACCTGGAGAGGGACTTGGCAAGCCATCTGTCAACAGGTGATGCTAGAAGTCTTGAAACTCTTTCCAAAGAGGAAGAATGAATATATATGATAGAAAAGGAAAAGTCCAGTTTAAATAACTGAGGTATTTATGAAATGACTAGAACGTTCCTGAGTGTAGTAAGTTATTTCCAGTAGGCACCTTAATTAAGCCTCCAGTATCTTTTGCAGTTCTTTTACTGTTACCCCCATTTGCTTGATGAGGTGATGCAGATTTTGAGAAGTATCTTGACTATAGTCATGCAGCTAATAACTGCTAAAATCTGGGCTCTCCTTTCATGTCTCATGATGACGCTGTTGTCCTGCACCTCAGCCTTTATGCTTCAGCATCTTGGGCATAGAATGCTAGGTGACACCAACATTTAAGGAGAGGGCTAAGAAGAGAAGGTCTACAGAGGAAGGCTGGGGAGTGTGAGAGATGAGGTTCAAACGAAGGTGAACTTCTGAAAGCAATATGCTCGTGGTCGCAGTGAGGGGATAGTGACTTCATTAGTGTGGTTTCAGAGCACATGGAAGGCTGTGTTGAGTGGGCTGGAGCATGAAGGGGGGAGGAAGAAATGAAGTCCATGGATGGTACCACTGTGTTCAAGAAGGTGATGGGGGCTGGGAGAGAACATGCAGTCTGGGAATTACAAGGCCATTTGTGAGTGGTAAGAGCTATAGAGAGAGCCGTGTTGGGTACTCTGAGCTCTCAAATCTTGAAGCGGTGCAGTGTGGAACCACTAGGGTCGTGAAGAGTCTAGATAACTTCATGAATGTAGAAAGGGGATTCTGGGTGCAGGCTTGCTCTGAAGTCTTTTAAATTCTAATCAGTCTACTGACTGTCCAGCTGTGATCTCTTGTAAGAAGAGGTCTCTGAAAGTTGTTTAAGATAATCTGTCAAGATATACAGACCCTGGATTATTTTTTGAGTGAACATCTCCTAGCACGTCAATATGAGGTCATAGGGTATTTAGGTTGGAAAATGACATCACGGATTAATGCTTGTCTAAAACGTTCTAACTTGGTTACTCTACAGTTATTTTCATCCATCTCATGTACTGTGGGTTATGCTTTCTGTCTTGCATTTTGATCTCTACTGTTAATTTTGTTTTGAGATTATGAAAGGGCTTTAGACCTCTTGTAAAAGCCCATTACTTACCGGCATGTCCTGATTTTTGACAGATTCATGTGTTTCTTCAAGCTTTTAAAATACGTTCTCAACAGTAGCCATGATTTATTTGGGGGTTTGGGGTTGTATCTGAATCTTACTATGTGAGACAGAGCTATAGAATTCACTCTCAAAATTTTGGTCTTTTAAAAATCACTCAGTCAAAGCTTTTACTATCATTTTTCAAACGTGAATGGAAAGTTGATTACAGTGCACTGTATCGAGCGGGAGATGTTTCTTCTTTTTTCATGTAGTGAGGTGCATTTTTGTTATTTCTCCATCCTCATCTCCTTTTTGACTCAGGCATTACTCTCCCGGGGAGAATCACTGTGCTTCATTCTCTCTGTAACTCTCTGAGGTATCCGGAGATAACTAACCTATACACACTTTCTTTCTGGCTTTAACATCCTCGCCCTGCCCAGCCCTGTGAAATGTTTCAGAAACCAGTCAGTCCATAACCACTAGGTAAGGCTAAATGGTGACACCCTACTCTCCCCTGGACATACGTGCCCTATTCCGAGAGAGTTGGGGCATGTGGGAATTGTCAGAGTGGGTGTATATTTAATCCTAGGGGCGGAGCTTAGTCAAGACTAAATAAAATGTTACTCTTAATTACTACTCAAGGTGACCGCTTTTATGCCACATACGTGGCCAAGCCCTGGGGACATACTAGTAAGCAAATAAATGCAGCCTCTTCTCTTGAGCTTACAGTCTAAGAGAAAAGAAATCTCCTACAAGCAACATAATAGGAAGGTAGATGAAGCTGAACAGCGAGTAGGATATGTATTCCTCATTTGTTATTGAACACATTTATTGAGGAACTACTGTGGGCAAGGGGTCTGGATGCAGAGTGAATATAGCAGTATACAAGAGTGGCACAGAGCTCTTCGGGAAATAACATTGTCACATAGGTTATTGAGTGATACTCTGCAAAAACATATAAAAGTTAAATATGACAGCAGGTTTTAGCTCTCAAAGTATACTTCCTCTTTGCATTCGTTTTTCTAGTCAGTGACATTTAATAGCAAGCAGTATAACTGGCTATAACGGATATGATTATCTTCATATATTCTATAACATTTCTTACAGTTATTGCCAGTTTTCGAGGAACTGTCCCATATGGCCTGTCACTGGAAATTGGAGATACAGTTCAGATCCTGGAGAAGTGTGATGGTAAGTGGGCTAGTGCTGATTGTTCAAGGTTGTATAACCAACCTCATCACCATTGGACAGTTCATAGTGTTTGCAAATTCTGTCCTGTTAATTTCTGGGATTTTTCCAGTGGTCACAGTGATCCATTTTTGACAAAGCTTATTTCTTGCAGATTCAATGTTTGGCTTATGGAAAAGCATCAGTTGCTATTTTTAAGCTGATATATTTTTCCTGATATTATTTCCTTATATTCACTAGATGCCAACATATAAAGCAGTTGAGGCTACTGTATTTGAGGGGATTCATGACTCAGTTCCAAACTAGAAGGTCTTTCTCAGGATCTCAGGGGTCTAATAGGTCCCCCAGGACAGGAAGAAACAGATCCAGAGCAGAAATGGCTTCTCCAAGGTTAAGTAACCAGATGCCTTGGAGAAGACTCCTGCCAAGGCCAACTCTGCTGTAGTTCTGCAGTCTTCTTCCCTGCCACCCCCAAACTTGAACTAAAGTTATTCAATGCATATGAAATGTTAGTGGAATATATTGTAAGGGCCTTATGATTATTAATTTATACTGCATGTAACTCATTAAATCAAAATACTTAACATGTTCTCAAATGTTTCCAGTCCTGTTCCACAAGACATGCTTAAGCTCTCATATTTAAAAAGATCCCAGTTGAAATGACTGCTCTTTTTTTATTCTCGTTAAGATGACCACATTTTAAATATCCATTTTTCTCCTGAAATGTTGTGCTTAATAGGATTTATAATATGATAACATTCTGTCGTAGCAAGATTTATTAAACTGTGTTCCTCCAAACAGAACTCTTAAAATTACTTAGAACCTGGCATTAAATGGTGATGGTACATGGACATTTATTCTGTGCCCTGTAAATGAGATCTCTAAAAGTATAATCAGGTCTTTCATGTTATTGTCAGATGCATTTTGTCTATTTTTACCCTGTATACAGATGAATATCAAATCTGTTTTGAATTGGTGCATGAAAATGGGCTCCATGGCTAATGAGAGCTGTTTTGTAACCTAAAAACCTTCCCCTGCAATATAATTGAACAGAGACCTCCTTTTAAGACTTTAGCAGTTCTCAAAAAGTTGTGGTTTCTGTTAGAGTAATTATTTAAGAATAGATATATTTCTTGGATGTGTCTTTAAGGGATTTTTAAATCCTGAGATAGTTTCTGTTCAATTCATTTTGCTTTTCTTCAGACTGATTTTAAAGCTGTTAGGTATGACATTTTACAATATATCTTTCTAAAAAAATTTAAAAGGAACAGAGTATTGAAATAAAAAGTTCAAATAGTTTGTTTTAAAAATTCAATTAATAAAAAAAAACAATGCAACAGAATATTTGTTACATGGTAACTTCTTACCAATAAACAAAATGGTTCTATACTTGAAGAAACTGTAAGTTGAAAATAATACATTTAGAGGGAGTATATATTTACCATTTATTTTCATATATATATATATACCCTGTACTTGTTTTAAGGTATAAAAAGGTAAGTTCCTCTTTCAGGATAGTGCTGAAAATGATTCAGAATTGCTTGGAGGTTAAGCCATAGGCATTCCACAGAATAAACATTAAGGTGAGCTCAGGTGGTAGGACATTTTGCTGATAAGAGTGCCCATCACTTTCCTTGATAGGTGATACCTGATTTTCCTCTTATGCTATCAGACTGATCCTAAACCTAGATGATGGGCTGAAGGATGTGCAAATTCACTCTATGACTGTTGGCTGAGCCCTATTCTTTGGTGATAGGGTCTGGGCCTTGTAGTCAGGCAAAGAGAAATTGGAAACTTATTAAATCTTGTGCAGATTCTTGAATTTCCCTGAGACGTAATGTAGCCTTTTATAAAATGTGGAGAAACCATGCTCATGTCAATTAACTTGCCCAAAATAAAATAGTCTGATAAGTAGCAAAGCCAGAATTTAAGCCCAATGCTATTCCAAACCCTGTACTTCCATTATGCATGTTTCTATTTTTCATATAGATTTCCATTACAATTTTTTAAATGGTTTCTTAATAGAATGCTTAAACTATTAGTCACTTGAGCTATAGTCTAGCCCAATCCAACCCCCATTTTATTCATACACAGAATATTTACCGGTAGGGTAAAATTCCGTCAGTAAAGGACAGATTGATTTGTAATAATTTCTTTTCTTTAAAATATTATAATGGTTTATCAAAATAATGACCATGATTATTTCTCCACAGGCTGGTACAGAGGATTTGCCTTAAAAAACCCAAATGTCAAGGTAATAAAAAATATTACTCATAATCATAATTATGGGATTTTTAAAAAAAAGTTATTTTATTTCATTTTACAATTGAAATTACAGTTGGGACTCTTAAAGTGCCAAATGGCAATACAGATTTTCATAATTTTGGGAATTCCTTTGAACTTGGATTATCGTTAAGACATGCTACTCAAATGATAATCCTAGGTAGCTCTTGCAGTTTGTGCTGAGAAGACCTTAATAAGCTCATTATATTATAAACAAAATCTTTTTGAAGTGTTAGTTTAGCAGAGAGTGAAATTAAAATTCAAGCAGGGGAAATAGATATTCCAAAAGAAAAATTGAATAGAGGTGTTAAGATTTCTGTGGTATCATTTGTAAAAGAGTGATGTGGAGAAACACGTTTATTTCAGCAGCCTAGTAAGATTCCCTTCTGGGTTTGGGCAGGTGAAACATGGGGAAGCCGTGTTACAAAGAGCTCCCTGTTCCTACGATTCCAGACAGAAACTAAGACTCACTATCCTTTATATGTTTATATACATCCTCAGAAATTATAGTAAGGAGGTAGTATGATTTTTATTTTACCTTTCGTTTGTATACTTTATGACTTTGACACTAATCCTTACTATTTTCTGTGTTTGTCTACTTTATTCTAATCTCTCCAACTTTCATCCACACTTCCCAGGTTCTATAATACTCTCTTGCGTGTCATGTTCATTTCTTGGTTTAATTCTGGCTTTATTAGGATTGTAGATAAGAAAATGTATCATTTCTTACTCTCAAAATACAGTATAAGCTAAGTTCTTCTACCTGCCTTTCTCCTTAAATATACCTTTTTCTGGATCACCTAGCTATGTTTAATAACTGTATTTCATTTATTTTTGGTCATTCTAAAGGAGAGGCTGAGGGACAAAAGACTATAGAAATTTATTTTTTTAAATACTTTAGCTCTCATTTAAAGTTATTTTTGAACATCTGCAAGGCACATGCCAATGTAGCTTCAGTATTTAATTATTCATTTAGAGTAATTTTGAAAAAAATTTATTTTGACTTATTTCTGCCCCTCTTCTAACCTCAAATTCTGACTTTTTAAAAATTATAATTAACTCTGTTGGTTAATCTTACCATATTGAGTTAGTGTAAATTTTGAAGAAAATATTTTTAACACGTATATCTATTTACTACTATTGTTTGTACAGAATTTGCTTATTAAATTTTATGTTATCCTTGGATCCACAATGGTGATAATATATTCAAATGACATTTGCTTTCCTAAATATTTAATTGAATTTGTCATGTGATGATACATCAAAAATCATTCAGAAGATATTGTCATTTAATGGACAATAAAATTGATGCTAATGTTTTTTTATGTTGTTTCTTTCAACTTCCCATTTAGAACAAAGGAACAATTTCCTTGTCCTGTCTTTTGTCTACAATAAAAAGCTTTGAGCTAGCATGCTGTCTTTTGTTTAATTTTTGTTCCATCACAATGCAGCCTGGTGATTAATTGCTACTATGTTTTCATCAAAGTTCTTCCGCTAACACATAGTGTATGTATTGTCTCCCAATTCATTGTGGTATTTTGTTTTTAGTGTATATTTTAAAATAGACACGAGTGTTTTAGAAGAAAATGAACAACTACCAAAACAAACAAAAACTAATGTAATATTAAAGAAACTATGCAATACTAAAAAAAATTCTTATTTGGTATAACATGCTTTCTATTCTATGCAGAATTCCTGAAAATTTAGAAATTTTGTTTTATAAAGAAAATACTTCTAAGTGAGATTTAATTTGTTTTATTATATTTACTTTAGAGAATCCCTGAATTTGTCAACTAATGAATAGCAGAAAATAAGAGGAATGGATCCAGTGTGGTAGAGATGTTGTTTTTCCCTGTTCCCAGTACTGTTATGGTTGTATGACTGTGTTTTATACGTATAACTTGTGAAAACACCCCCGCCTTATCAGTCACCTAGCACCATAACCTCATCTTTTCTCCTGCAGGGTATCTTTCCTTCCAGCTACGTTCACTTGAAAAATGCCTGTGTGAAGAACAAAGGGTAAGAAATGAGTTTTATTAATAGTGAGGGGATTTTCACAGAACCATTGCTTATTCGAGAAATTGAAAGGCTTAGTAATTGTCTTGAAAAATGAACTACAGGAGATCATGCTATTGTCTGTGTGGTTTGATAAAGGTGGATTACACTAAGGCAGTTGGTGGAGAAAATGTAATACCCTGCATCTGTGTGTGCTAGACCAGAGGGGAATCTAGGGCCTCAGAGGTCTTTCATTGTCCACAAATCATGGAATCAGCCTAATCTTAAGGAGAAGGGGTTGGTTCTTTTTGGTTTCCTGCTATATAGAGAAGCATGGCAGTCAACCCATGGAGTGCTGAGTCATGTCTCAAACCCCAGGCATTTCCTAGATTTACCACTGATTATAAGCAGCCAAGCCTGACTGTTTTTTCCTAATTGGGGATAATACCATATTCTTGTGTGACCACTTCACAAAGCCACTCTTCTATTTTAGGGAATGGTATTTCTGTACTTGGTTTGGTTGAGCTCATTGATCACCTAAGATTTCTTATACATTTAAAAAGTTTTTCCAGTCTATTTCCAAAAGGACTTAAAGTCGTTGTCAGGATAACAGATCATTCAAATAAAATACCATAGTATAAAACAGTAGAACTTGCTTATTTTAGTGGTTGTCATGAGCAGAAAGTTATAAGTAGGCCATGGATTTGGACCCAAACATTCACTGCCAGTGTCACAACAAATATGCACTAGATCACTGAATGATTGTCATTTTATGACAAAAGGAAGAATACAGATTCAGCCTTAAAAATTACATTTTGGGATGCCTGGGTGGCTCAGCAGTTGAGCGTCTGCCTTCAGCTTAGGGCATGATTCCAGAGTTCTGGGATCGAGTCCCACATCAGGCTTCCTGCATAGAGCCTGCTTCTCCCTCTGCCTGTGTCTCTGCCTCTTTCTCTGTGTCTCTCATGAATAAATAAATAAAATCTGGGGCAGCCCTGGTGGCTCAGTGGTGTAGCGCTGCCTTAGGCCCAGAGCGTGATCCTGGAGACCCGGGATCGAGTCCCATGTCGGGCTCCCTTCATGGAGCCTGTTTCTCCCTCTGCCTGCGTCTCTGCCTCTCTCTCTCTGTCTCTCATGAATAAGTAAATAAAATCTTAATAAATAAATAAATACATACATACATAAAATCCATAAAATCTTGTTTAAAAAAATTACATTTTACTTCAAATAAAAAAAAATTTATTTGAATTACTAAAGCACTTTTTTTTTTTTTTAAAGATTTTTATTTATTTATTCATGAGAGACACAGGGGGAGAGAAAGGCAGAGACACAGGCAGAGGGAGAAGCAGGCTCCTTGCTGGGAGCCCGATGCGGGACTCAATCCAGGGACCCCAGTATTATGTATGCTCTGGGCCAAAGGTAGGCGCTAAACCGCTGAGCCACCCAGGGATTCCCCCCTAAAGCACATTTTAAATCATAGTAAATGAGATCTTTAAACTTGAATTTTACCAAAGAAGTTCCAAGTCATGCTATTTAAATGGATGATTCTTATATCCACTGTCTATAAAGGTAAAGTATTAATCTTAATTCATTGAAATAACTTCTGCAGGTGGGTGAGCATCTGTGGTATAAGTACCTTGAGAGTTACCTATATGGATAAATCTCTAGGAGATCTTATACTGTATGTCATTCAATACTGCTTGAAGCAATATTACCATCATTAGTAGTAGCCATAGTAATTATTTAAAATAGTAGATTAAAAACATGATAATTCTAATATGAATAATTACCACTGCTGCTACTGTTTTAATCAGTGTGTGTCCTTTGGGAATGTCGCACCAGAAATGAGTCAAGCTTGGAGTCCTCCCGCCAGGCTTACTTTGCACTGTCTAGCTCCCCTCAAGCAAACCAGAAGAAACTCTAGCAGTTGCTTGGGCCATAGGCTCACTCTTTGTTCTGAGCTTTCTGCTCTAGTGATCCGGGCTGGACAATATGGAAACCCCAAGCTCTCTACCCCGATCCTTAAAATATCCACTTGGGTTGACCCATGCAGTCAGTTCTCTTTGCTGCCTGTGCCCCAAGCCCAGCCCTACCCCTTTAACTATGCAGAGCAAAGGGATGATCAGCCCCCACCATACACTCTGACCAAGGGAAGTAGAGAATGCTAGCAAAGATAATGTCAAGCATCGTTCTACCCCATGGAAGTCCTACCTCAGAGCAGATTGGGGTGGGGCATTATCAAAACAAGTGCCTTCTTTTATTTATTTTTGTCCCAGGGAGAAACTACAGACCTGGCCCCCTTCCCTGAGTCTGAGGAAGTTTAAGTAAGGATAAAGTGTTTTCAGAATTTAGTTGTGTAAGTTTAAGACTTGGTTGTGGGTTCTTCATGTGACACAGGGCATAATGAGCATTAAGTAGCAGGAGAACGTTGTGGGGAGAATACAAATTTATTTTCTTAACAAGAAAAAAGTTATTGGAATTAATTGAGACTCCAGATTCTAGGACCATTAACTGGAAGAAAATCTTGAGCCTGAAAACATTTGAGAACACACATTACCAGATGATTGCTTTCCCAAAGAGGAACTTCTTTGGATTTTGACATTAACCTCTCTTATTTTAAGATCAGCAGCCTGATGGCTGCTGCAAAGTATATCTCGGAAGGATGAAGTAGCTGCAAAGTGTATCAGAATAACTGAACAAAATGTAATTTCAGGGGCCACTACTTACAACTATTTGAACATCGACTTTGGTTTTGGTGTAATTAAGAGGAAACAGCTGGCTTGCCGAAAACGGTGATTTTGTAAAGCTTCTTAAAAATTTACATTTTGGTTGAACAAACACCAAATCAACTTCTCACAGACTGAATTGCCTTTTTCTTCATTCCTGGGTCTTCGGAGCAATGTTGGGCGGATGGGGGTCCTTAAATTAAGTGATGGTTTATGAACAACGAGGCCACTTCTCTAGTGTTTAATTGCTGCTTGAGGTCATGCCACTTTTTAAATGTTAAGTAGGTTGTCGAGTTGTCCTGGAAATTCATTATTCCCTTTTTGACCTTACATCTGATCATTTTATAATCTCTGTCTCCAAATATTCATCATTTAAATTGCAACAGCTGCTTCAAAAGCAAAATAAAGGCGCTACCATTTGAAAATGTCACACGTAGACTTGATGTAAGGATCTGTATATGTCGTAGTTCATATACTACTGTTTACTTTTATTTCTAGTTTTGAATCCCACTTTCACATTTTCAGCTGTGTTTCAGCTCTAGAAAGAAGGGAAATATTCACAGAGCACGCATTTTAGCAGCAGTATGAAATGAGGAAATGAGGCTCTGTTGGTGAAGATTTTTCGTTCTCTTACTCGCTGTCAAGAAGACTTTACAAAAGACAATTATACACCCTTTGGATATAACATCACAAAGGAGCTACAGAGCAGTTATTAGCCTCATGCTAAGAAGTAATTTTCCCTTGATCATCTAGACAACCTGGTTCAGTGTCTAAAATGCTGTTACCTTGTACATATTAGATGTTGTCCTTGAAAAAAATACATACTCAAATGTTAAGAAAATAATCCCCATCAAATAGCTGGCAGCATTCTTATGAGAAGTTGTAGTAATAATAGCCACTTAAGCATTTTAACCTGCACACAAACTGAAAAAAAAATTGAAAAAAGAAACTTGAGATGAGGGAAAAGGTTGTTGTACATCAGAGATAGATGCAGGGGATAAAGAAAATCTTCTGGGTTTTCTTTTCGTCCATAGCTTCATGGATCTCCTCAACAACAGACCACTGTATGTACCCCAGTAGATGCTGGTATGAGTGTTTTCCCAGTATAGTGTTTCACTTTTAGAGAAGAAACAGGAAAAATATATTACCCTAATCATAGAGAAGAGCGTTGTGCAATGGATATCCGAACGTCTGTGATAGCAAAAGCTTTGAAGTTCAATGACGCATGATGACATTACTAGCATATTAATCGTTTTTCATGGTCCCATTTACAAATAATAAAAATGAAGTGTTAATAAAATCAAGCGACTGTTTAATTGGTACCTCGGTGTCTAGGTACTTATAACACTAGGTTAGGTTGGACGTTTGCAGCCGTAATATCCTGATCATTGAGCAAGTCTGTTACTCCCTTTGAATCGTATGGTCATAGTGCTTGAAAAGCAAAAGCTGTTTCCTAGTTTATGTGGGCTCAGTGACCTCATGTTACATGAAGGCTTTTGGGCTTGGGAACTTAAATGAGTTGTTGTTTAGTGGTCACATTGTGGCTGGAGCAGAAGTCTTCTGATTTTGTTGCTTCTCACCACACTCCTCAAAATTGATGTGGATAAAGTGGCTGGTCCTTTTGGTGTTGTACTGCCATGACCCACATAACATGCCTCACACAGGTCTCTAATCAGATCCTTGTTACTGTCTGCAGAACCCAAACTAATAGGCAGTTTCCTTTCCTAGTTTTATCTTTCGGAGGATTGAAAAGAAAATTGTTATCTATGATAATTGCATATATACTTTGTTTTTCTCTTTTAATTTCACAGACAATTTGAAATGGTTATTCCCACCGAAGACTCCGTTATAACAGAAATGACATCGACATTAAGAGACTGGGGAACTATGTGGAAGCAGCTGTATGTGGTAGGTAACTTTTTAATGGTGTAATTTTTTGGATTGCGAATTGTTTTAAGAAATACTTGAGCAAGAGTCAGCATCGGCCAATGGTTGAGCACTCACTTTAAGGCATTAGCACTGCTCTAGAAATCACATACAGAGCCTAATAGCACATAGCCTTGCTGCAATCTGAGAGTACTAAGCATGGGCTAAGTTCTTTTTCAAGCTGCAGAAATGTAAAAGATGGTTTTTCTGGCACATCTCACCAAGTAGAATGGTTTACGTGGATCTAGTTAGTGTCAAGCTTTCTGAGTATTTTTAATTTTCAAGGAGAGAGGAATTTATTTGCATACAATTGGAGTATTGGTGGGATTTTATATTAATTTTCTGTAAGTAATTCAGATATACTGAAAATGATAGACTCCTTAGGCAGAATGAACAAGACTATTCTAAATATATAAGAGAAAGGAATGCTTCTCAAACAAAATGGAAGGGGGTCAGGTCAGGTCAATGTTTGGGGAGTATGTTTTCATGTACTTACTTTTTATAACAAATTGTACTTATGAAGAGCTTACTATGTTGCAAACCCTGTGGAAGTCCTCCATGTGCAGCATCTCCTCCGATCTCTACAACCACTTAAGGAAATGATGACTGTGATCATCCCCAGCTCACGAATGAGGAGCAAGAGGCAGAGAGTGAAGTGTTGGCTCTGGCCCACGCAGCCAGAAAATGGCAGGGCTGGGATTCTGATGTGAATCTAGTGCTTTGGATCTCTGATAAGCACAAATTTGGGGGTGGTGGAGGTTTGAGGATGAGGAACACTATTTCTCCTTTTATTTTCAAAGACATTTATAGAACAGCTTGATCATTTGAAGGGATGCGTTCAAAATACAAAGGTGTACTTAGCCTGACAAAACGATTTGAAACAGCTTGTCAAAGAGAAAATCCAAATTAGCGAAGGACATTGGCACGGAATGACAGTTTTTATTGTCTCTTACATATAAAATGCAATAGGATATTTCATTGAAGCAAGAAAATCTTAAAAATAAAACCCCTTTTGATGTTGGATTTCTCTGACCATGCCCTCCTGGCGCTGGTGGCTTTAGGACTCACTCCTAAAATCCACAAGGCAGTCTTAGATTAAATGCCAGTCTAAGCTTTGCCGGAATGAGGTAAATGCAAAGTCAAGATAACGGAACTCAAGGGGTCTGAGCTGAGAGGCTACAAAGGAAATGCACGCAGATCTCCTCTTGAGATTTTTTTGGAAAAAAAAAATTATATTAGAATGAGTATAAAATCCAACTATTATTTCACTTAAAATAACATTGTGCATAATATTAACATGGGAATGAAGCTATTTGAAACGTTCAAATCATTGCATCTTAAACACCCAACAGAAGAGTTATAAAAATAATGGCAGTGTAAGTGTCATCCATTAGTTGAGCTAGAGCCCCAGCACTTTGCCTTTTATGCGGCAGCTTGTGGGGAACAAAGTTGAATTGCCTCTTGAGTCTGTCTTATCTAGCTATTTTTACCTGCTTTTCAGGTTGCGAGCATCTATTTTGGGGACATACTTGATTGGCTTGAAAATCTATGTGCTGTAAGCCCCAGGAGTAACTTTTCCACTTCCTGACGTCCTGAGTAATGGACACACAGAGAGAATGATTTGAAAGTTGCCCCTGGAGACTGGCATGGTAGTCAGTTATGTTAGGGACAGATAGGAAGTTGGACCTGGAAATAATAGATTTTCGACCTTGAGAATGAGGCTGACTTGGCTGTGTCGGACCATCTGGGTTCTCTTTTCCTAATCCAGGTGTTCCAAGCCCAGTGTCTGGTTCAGGTCGGTGCATGTTCTTTTCTAGTGGTTTTTAAGGTGCCTGGCTTCTCCCCTGGTAGATGTTTGATGAGGATACTAAGATCTTGTAAATTGTAAGCCGTTTATGAGGTATACTTTGTATAAGTAGAACTTGTAGCTTAAAAGCTCATGGTAAATACTTGCTTGAGAAGTGCTAGTTGCTCTTTTTAATATCATTGGGAAGAGCCTAAATAATGTTCTTTCAACTATCAGTTAATGAAATACCAGTAACATAACCGCAAAAAGCTTAGGAGAAATACAGCAACCATCTTTTACTAAGTACTTCTGTGCAGGCCTTTGGCTGGATATTTTATATCTTTCTTCTCGGGGCTCTGCCAGAGTGTTTTTATTCTCAAATCTTAGCAGAGATAACGTATTCAGGGTCCCGTGCTAAGTGGTAAGGCCTGAGTCTGAAGGTAGATCTGCTGCTCTAAACCCTATGCTGTTTTCGTTTGAGGCAAATGAAAACTTACCCATTCTCTAAAACACTAAAATCCAATTGGCTTTTTGCTACAGCTCCAATATATTGCAGGAACTTTTAGATATGGCTTTACTCCAAGTGCTTGGTATTGCACCCTACCCTTTTCATTTAATGTTAAAATCGAGAGCACTTTTTATCTAAATAGTCTTCATAAGTGTCCAGTGTTTGAAATCCAGTTTTTGATGAATCATCATTTTATGACCCGCTGTCAGACCAGATGAGAGGCGTACGGCTTGCACATTAGTAGGGCAGGTGTGCTGGTCATGACTGCAGGATGTCAGTGTTCCTGCCTCCCCTCCCCTAAAGGGAAAGCTGACCAGCTGGTTTTCATTTTTATAAAGGATCCAGCTTCCTTTTCATGTCAGCGTTCTCTTCAACCTAAGTACTAGAGGTGACATCATTAAAAAATCAAGTCCATCCTACTGAACGACTGCAGAACACCTCTCCCAAGAGCAGGGCAGATGACTTTCACACTGTGACAGTCAGGTCTATGGAGCTGGCTCTCCCTTTTGCTGCATGAGAGTTGACTTATTTTACATCCTCCTTATGGGACTTCTTTGACTCTCATGGACCTTTCCACTGACCACTGACTTCCTCAAGCTTTTCCTGATCTTCTTCCCTTATTGTTTCACATGACTTACACAGGATCTGCCTCTCAAGATCTACAGAATGACCTCCTATAAATCAAGTATCTATTTATTCATTCTCCAGCTGCTGGGGCTACCCAAGGCCGACCCAGCATCTATGGTTGGGAGTTGACACCAAGTGGAGAGCACAGACACTGAGCGGCGAATTACCAGAGTCTTGCATCACAATGCCCCTGGTGTGACTTGTATGGTAGCATATAACATGAGTAAAGAGCGAGACGAAGAAGCTCCATAGAGTGCTTTACGAGTCAAGAGGCACAATTATTTATATCTCAGGGATGGTGTCATGGAGAATGCTTTGCTGTTTAGCCAGCACATTTGTCTCACCTGCACAGTACATTAAAACACTCCAAGTCACCAAGTCTTGATAAAGTAGAAGACATGTCACGACTTTTTAAAATTAAAATAAAAAAAATTGTGTTCCAACCGAGCATCTTTACCCATCACACAGGATTTTTGCAATTTTTGGTAGTTTATCACAGCAGAGGACTTCACGTGTATGATAATCTCAATCCTTTCATAACACTGTTTCTGTCCTCTACTACTATCTTAGTAGAAAGTAAAATCATAACTTCTGGTTAAGAAAGATGAAAGATGGATGTTGAGAAATGGTTTTGCCCTCAATGTCTCCGAGTAAGAGAGATAGGCTAGCTTTTGGTAAGGACACAACATTTGTAGAGGGCTTATTCTAGATGAAACCCACAACGGTAGCAGTATTGGTAATGGCCAACACTTGGGTGGTATTTATTCTAGGCCAGGTGTTATTCTCAAGAGTTTTGGTATGTTAACTCATCAATCTTGACAGTGACCCCATCAGATGGTTATTATAATACCCATTATACAGATAAGAAAATACACACCAAGAAGTTAATACATTGCCGAAGGTTTTTCAGCCAGTTAGTGGCAAAGTTGGAATGCAGGCCTGGTAGTCAGGCTCCCGAGTCTGTGCTCTTCGTCACTGTGCCGTTCTGCTCTCTTCACGAACCTTATCTCCAGTCCACAAAACAACCTCACAGGAAGGTAGTACTGTCTGTCTCACAGGTGACAAAACTCGTTCCAAAGCCTGTAAAACAAGTAAGTAGCAAAACCAGGATCTGAAACCAGTTAACTCATTTACCTTACATTAAACCGCCCTTGCTGGACGAATTTCTCAGGAGAGTATCTTGAATCTACACGAATGTTTAACCAGTCAGAAAAAAAACAGTGTTTATTTGCAGAGGTCTGAATAGGGACCAGGTAATAGCTGCGAATGAGGTTGAGAGCCACTGGCATACCCAGCTTATGGTGAGAAAGACCGGAGAGCCTTAAGACCAACATGCAGGAAATAATTAGAAAACAGTATTTTCCGTTAAAGTGGCCTTCGTTGCATGCAGCCACTGTTCAGAGAAGGGAGAAAAGAACATGGGTGAGACTTACCAGGGAAGATTCCTGACCGAGGTGGGATACAGGCGGAGCCTTGAAGGACAGTAGAATTTGGATAGAGCTGAAGAAAGGAGGATTTGAAGTGGGAAAGGAGGCAGGGAAGGTGAGCTCCGGGTGTGGAGGCGAAGTGAGGACGCTGGGCGGTCTGAGAGGTGAAGTTGGACTCTTGGCCAGGAGGGCGGAGCCGCGGAGCTGGGTGAAAGCGTGCAGAGCAGGTGTGTAGCCCAGAGTCCGAGGGGAGAGGGGCCTGTGAACAGAGGATCTGCCCGCGGAGTGGCGGGCACGTGGAGGGTGGGCACAACTGTCCTTCCCTTCCCTCCCTCCCTCCCTCCCTCCCTCCCTTCCTTCCTCCCTCCCTCCCTCCCTCCCTCCCTCCCTCCCTCCCTTCCTTCCTTCCTTTCTTTTTTTTCAAGATTTTATTTATTTATTCGTGAGAGACACACAGAGACAGGCAGAGACACAGGCAGAGGGAGAAGCAGGCCCCATGCAGGGAGCCTGATGCGGGACTCGATCCCAGGACTCCAGGATGACGCCCGGAGTCAAAGGCAGATGCTCAACCGCTGAGCCACCCAGGTGTCCCTGTCCTTCCCTTTCCCGCCTGGTTTCCTCACCATTCACTCTGGAGACTGACCTGCGATGCCACGTTTGTGTACCTCTCAGAGAAACGAAGGCGATCTCTTCCACCGGCTGTGGCATATCATGAATGAGATCCTGGATCTGCGGCGGCAGGTGCTGGTGGGCCACCTGACCCACGACCGGATGAAGGACGTGAAACGCCACATCACGGCCCGCCTGGACTGGGGCAATGAGTGAGTACCGTCCACTGCAGTGGGGGCAAGGGGGGATCTCTGCTGGCAGCGCACAGGTGTGAGCCACTGCAGGGTAATGTCTCCAGAAAACACCCTAGGGGGATGTTTCAGCTCTTTTTTCCTTTTGGGGACTTAGGGGAAGATTGTCACCCATGGAGCTGAGAACCACAGCCTGTCCAGCTGGCGAGGGCACCAGGTTGCTGTTTGTTCACTAGTGCCCCGTGAGGGCAGACGGTGTGCATGTGCTCACAGAGTAGGGAGTGTTCACAGGGATCAGCCACATATGGCTTCTGCTAAATAGATCTTATTTAAAAATAGGCTTTAGGTTTGGCATGTGTATTTGCTTTTAATATATACCCCTTCCGTAGCGTCGTAATATGTCACCGAAGAAATCTGGAGGGAGATACTAATGCTAACACTGCCTATTGAAAGTCTTAAAACAGGTGCACCAGTGGGGCATTCACGATTGCCCTGATTCCGCCTGTGTGTACGCAGTGGCCCCTTGGAGGAGCTGCTTGGGAGAACTCCGTAAAAGGCAGACCAAGACTTACTCTTAAAGAAAACTATGACTAATGTAAAATAAGAGCAAAGCGCTTTAGTAAATCTCATCACTTAAAGCCCTGATCAAAGCTGATATTGTACCAAGTAGGAATGTTAAAATGTGGGTGAGAAATTAGAAAAAGCTTGGACTGTGATCCTAGGCTTGTTGAAAGACGTTGAAAGGTGTCTCAATGTCAAAGTCACATCCTCTCTTCCTTTTCTCTCCCCAAATCCCCATTTGCTATTTGGACCTTCAGAGGATCTTAGGGCTACGGAATAAAAGAAAAGCAGGCAGGAAAGGAGAAAATGGCAGGACATAAACCACAGATAAATTCGCCTCTTACTGAATCTGGAAAAACCGATTTGAAGCTAGAGTGCTGCTTCCTCTGATGACAGGGAGTAGCTCTATCAGAAGCCACTTCTGATTCTGCTGAGACGTGACATACTACAGACATGAGCACATGGACCTCCTGACACATTTTAAGCCTCGTGCTCACGCAGACTACTTCCGTTATTTTGTTAAGATGTGCCATTCATCCTTTTATAGATGACCAACCAGCATGGTTGCCCTAAATTATTTACATCTACAAGATTGATTCCTGGAGGGAATTAAAAAAGAACAACCATAGGTGTGGAATGGCAAAAAGACATTGGACTAGGAATGCTGCTTTTTTAAGATGTGAGACGAATGTCTGAGCTGTTCTTGACTTCGCCTTCTTGACCTGTGGAAGGAGTATGTTAAACTAGAGGAGGTCCATGGGCCCTCTTGGCTCCAGGACAGTATGAGTCCAAACACATAGCATTTCCTGAGGAAAAGAACTTGGCAGCCACTTGCCCAAGAGCCTCCGGTCTTGCTGTGTGAGACGAGGCAGGCCGAGCAGAGTGGATCTCAAGGCCCTTTGAAAGGGGCCCATGCTGTCTAGAATGTGTTTCTTTTTGATTTTGAAAAAAACTTTGAGTTTTCACTGAATTATAATGGCTCTTAGTCATTATGCTGGTCCTTGCTTAAAGCCTAGTTTGTAAATAGGAAGGCAGTTGGTTGAAGTAGCTTATCAAAAATAACTTAGAAATATAGAGCAGGCAAGAAGTTACTTTTTCAGTTGTAGGAAGGAGGATGATGACCGAGAGAAAAACACTAATTCTAACTGAATCATGACTCAGTTTTGACTCATGTGAGTTCTGGCCTGTACTTTGGGCAGTTCTGTGGCTAATTTATGGTAAGTTGTTAAAACATTGATGTGTGAAAATGAACAGTATAGTTTATATAGCTCATCCTCAAATTCACGAATTTTCTGAGGTCTCATTTTTTCTTCGACCACTTAGTTAAAAACAGCTTGTAGCACACAGATTGTGCGCGGACTATAAGAAAACGTCATTTTTCTTAAGGAGTAGTACTAACCGGAAAGCAAATTCCGATAATGCTCCCGCATATTAAACTGGATCAGATTGTCCTGCAAAATTATCTGTTAGCACGTAGATCTCTGGATGAAACGGAGTTAAGAATGTTCAGTCTCGAGTTGTGTATCACAACTGCTGAAGAGTGGTAAAGAGAAGCCCTCTGGATGTGGGAAGCTTGGGGGGCAGAGGAGGAGGAGTTATTCATTTTGTTCCTCAACAGAGCCATGAAAAGAAATATTCTCACCTGGAGGTGTCACACAGAGTTAAAATAATGGTGTCTGTTTCTGTTGCCCATAGAGTCCTGTACTGTCCTTTGACTTTTCCTGCTAAGATCTTACAGGATGGAGAATCTGTTCATCCTTCTTTCCTGATGTCCCAGAGCAGTGCAGTGCCTGAAATGAGAGAGAACTTGCCCCCCACCCCCACCCCACTGCTCTGGTTTCCTGCATCCTGAGAGCTCTCTTCGCATTTTCTCCTTTCTCACTTTGCCTCCTATCTTCTTCTTGGTTTGAAAAGCACTGCCATGCTCCTGTTCTGTGAGCTAAGAAAATCTCAAACACTGGGAGAGTTATCCTAACGATATACCTAGGAATTAATAAAACAAAACAGAAACAGAGGGGACTCTCTTCACACAGCTAGGACCCAGGAAGCCAGCAGAAGTTGAGCAATGAAAGCCTTACGAGAGAGAGAGACTTGCAAGTTACAAGTTCCGGAGGCCCCAAAGCTCGTGAAGTTTCTGGACTTCACACCTGCTCCAGCACCTGTGCAGCTAGAGTTGGTCTTGGCTTATTCTACAGTGATGTCAACCAGTTGCCCTTCATGTATCTTTTCTTCCTTGCGCCATATGGCTGATGCTCTGAATCTCTAGGTCTGAATTCTCAAAAAAGGAATCTCATTGAAAGCCAAAATCTACTATTCCTGTTTAGACTGAGCATGTTATACCAGTCACTCCTAAGCTACTGGCCAGTCCATAGATTATTTATCCTTAGGTCAGGTGCCCAGGCAGGTGTGGCTCAGGAAGGGGAGATGGTCAGATGACTAGACTGCCTCAGCTCTCCCTCATGCCTCCTAGCAAAGAAGATGGGTAGGACAGCTTCTCATAGAAGGAGCTGTGGGTAGGGTAGGTGAGGTGAATTCATACGTGGTTATATATCCTCTTTCCTTTGCTAGATCATCTTTCCTCAGTGATACTGACCTGGTGTCAAATGATGTCTTACATTGTAGGGCAGTGGTTCTCTCTTGGGAGGGAGTAGAGAATGGGGAATAGATCCTATCAGAATCCCTGGTGAGGTGTACCAAGGGGGATGTATTCATTTGCTAGGGCTGCCATAACAAAATACCATAGACTGAGTGGCTTGAACGACACATTTATTTTCTCACAGTTCTGGAGGCTAGAAGTCCATCCATGACCAAGGTACCATCGACCTTGGTGAGGACACTGTTGCCAGCTTGCAGACAGCTGCCTTCTTGCTGTGTCCTCACATGACCTTTTCTCTGTGCTTGCATGGACATTGAGAAATCTGTGGGGTCTATTGTAAGAACACCTATTCTATTGTAAGAACACCAGTTCTGTTGGATCAGGGCCCTACCCTTATGACCTCATGTAATGTGTATTACCATATAGACCCTATCGTCAAATATAGCCATGATGGGGTTGGCATATTGGGCTTCTACATATACATTTTGGGAGGGCACGTTCAGTCCATAACAGGGAAACATGAATATTTTGAGAACAGATCACAGCGCTGTCTATGATTCAAAAGTTCAACAAAAATTAGAGAACGGGGGAGTGTGATTTTTAAGTTTCTCAAAGAAAACCATAACTAAAGAAAATTAAGAAACTGTTTCCATGTCTAAAACAACTACTGCCATTGGGAGGGTCCAGATGTGATCTTCTTAAGAAGATTCCCTCAGAATGGCTAGATCAGTGCCTGGCTTGATGTAAGGGCCGAATTAGTAAGGTCTACTTATGAAACCTCTAATGAAGTTTTGAGTAGGATACAGAATTTCAGGATTTTTTTTTTAAAGTACAAGTGAGGAAGCTCTGGCTTTATAACTGGAAATGCCATGCCAGAAGGCTTCCATGTTAGAAAATGATGTGAAAAGGACACGGAACAAATTCGCACCAGAGAATTGCAGGATACCTGGAATGGGGTAACTGAGGGGGAGTCTGGGAGAGACAGTAGCATTACACAGGTATTGTGACATTTTTGGGATAGTTATGGAAGGTTAAGGAGATGAATAGAGTGATACAGCATTGATAGCAATGTAGTCAAGTGGGCACCCTGGAGAGGAGGTTGTCACCAAGGTCACTAGAAGCAACTTGGCAGTTACACTTTCCTCTGTGGTAGGACCTCGCAAATCAGTCACCAGATGGCTTCCCACTGAGGCTGGATGTATGACCGCAGAGCCACATGTCAATCATGTCAAGCTGACACAAGAGATTAAACCATTTCGCCACCGCAGGCCTAAAACTACAGTGCCTTAATTTCTGTCATCTGCCTTTTCTGAGTTTCTTCTAATGAGTGACTGCAGAACTCTATGACTGAGGTCTACACACACTGCCAGAGATTCACATTAGAAATATATTAGTTCAGGATCCCTGGGTGGCTCAGAGGTTTAGTGCCTGCCTTTGGCCCAGGGCGTGATCCTGGAGACCCAGGATCGAGTCCCACGTTGGGCTCCCTGCGTGTAGCCTGCTTCTCCCTCTGCCTGTGTCTCTGCCTCTCTCTCTCTTTGTGTGTGTCCCTCATGAATAAATGAATAAAATATTTTTTAAAAAAAGAAATGTATTAGCTCTGGATATAATTTTAATGCCAGGTCACATCCTAAAGGCCAAACCTCCCTCTTCTCAACTCTGATTTCTGGAACAAAATTAGGTCTCGCTCTTGGTTCTCCCCCAGTTCAAGTTGGAGGGGTTTCTATGGTGATAGTTCTTGAGGTGCTGATGGCTCCCCACCACCCAGCACCAGGCCTCCAGTGGCAGAGGCACTCCATTCACAGTGCCTGCCCATCCCCCGGATTTCCCTTCCTTCGTCGTCTTCTGTTTCTCGAGTTATGCCCAGTGTCCAGCCTAGTTATATCCGCTACTCCAAATGTGGTAACCAGTTAATACGAGGCAAAAAATAGGAGTGAAAGAAGCATGGTGTGCGACATATGTAATTTCGGGGTGATATAATAAAAATAATGATTTTTGATATATTCTATCGAGGTGACTTTTCCCCCAATCTTTTGCCATGTGTTTTCTAGACAACTGGGACTGGATCTGGTGCCTAGGAAAGAGTATGCGATGGTGGACCCAGAGGACATCAGCATTACCGAGCTCTACCGATTGGTAGGTACAAGAAACCTTGGCTCACAACCTCACTGCTAATTTTGTGGTTTCCATGGTGCTCTTCATACTTGATTGATTTTGTGAGAACAGGATGTCCCAGGTTTAATTTGGAGCAAGTGAAGAGAATTGAGAGTTGAGGTGACCATGCCCTAAGTAAAAAACTGAGGCACTCTACCTGTTTGAGAATCCTTTGATATGCTCTACTGAGCTCTTTAGTCTTAGATACTAGGAAGTAAATCCAAAGGAGTTTTAAGTTCTTTTGCACGTCTTTGTACATTTTGTTAGTGAAATGCCTACAAATCACACGTATTTATCTATCGTGTTCCAGGACAGTGCTGTGACCAGTGATATCCATTTATTGTTCCCCAACATGTTGCCCCCTCCCTGCCCCCATTACTACAATGTGCAAAGACCATTGAAAGCATCTCCTCTATTGCCTCCAACTGCTGTCCTACACCCTAATCCATCCAAAGTGCTGAAGTCTGTTAATAATTCTAAAATACTTGATCATATTGCCCATCACCTACAATTTCAGATTTTTTTCTAGTTACATGTTAAGATTCATTTATTTGCTTGGTATCTAGGTTTCCCCAAATCTGGTCCAATCTGCCTTGTATTCTTAATACTTGTTTTAAAATTACCTAATCTCTCAATATTAACTAAGTTCTTAGTTAATACCCCAAATCAAAAAAGAATGTGGCTGGGAAGGGCTTTCCCAGGCCATTACACCAGTGTAATTTTACTTTGATACAGTTTCCCATGCATCTTACTGTCATGTTCAAAGGAAGAATGCCTGTGGTAAATAGTAGACTTCTTTTTGGAGGATCCTGCCCCTTTTGGATAGCTTCCCAAGTGTACAATATTCTTCATAGAAGAGTGAGGTATTCTTGACCCAAGATTATCTGGGTCTGAGAAATGTGGGAAAAAAATCATCAGTAAACCCATCAGAGCTTATGTCTGATTTTAGAAAGTAATTCTCTCACTTTCAGTTTTTTCCCTAGTCGCTGATCTATTCAGTTTACACCGTATTATGTCAGTTGGGATTCATTCTGCTTTTTATAACTTCCTTCATATTGAGGTTCTTGAGAGTGATGTTTCATGTGGCACACCTTTGTGGCATCAGTGCTAAGTAGAATATTTGGCACATGGCAAAAACACAGTTAAAGGTGAGTTGGAGGGAGGCAGAGGAGAAGGAAGGAAACGAGTATTTTGAGATAAAATTATCCGTAATTCTTCACTTGTATAACAAATAAAATCTGTATAACTTATTTGCCAGTCACATCCTCTCATGGAACATCTTCATTGTAGTTACTTTATTTAACTCACTGAGCATCAAATTTGCCTCTTGCTTTTTAAATCCCACCCAACTGGAAGTTTCTTCAGGGTGGGCACTGTCTTATACTTCCTCTGCCATGCCCCAGATAATCTTGTTTAGTGCTTTGCACTTAATAAGCAATAACTCAGTGTTTTGAGGTTACTATGGTATTATGAAAAGACCATGGGTATAGATCCAAAAAACTAAATTTGAATTCCGTCTCTTCCTTTTATCAGATCTTTGGTCTTGAGCTTATTGCTTGGTCTCTCAGAGCTTCAATTTTGTTCCTCTATTAAGTAAGGAACTAATTCTAACCGTGTTATGAAGATTAAATAAGAAATGCATGTGAAATACCTTTCATTGACAGTTAATGTTTGCAGAGCATCTAAACACTCAGTTGATTTTCATTCCTTGCTCACTTTTATTTCTTCCTTATTACAGAGGCAAGATGGCAAGAATAATTGATACCTTATATACTAAATCTTAGTATATAAGATTAAATCTAATCTAAGATTAGATTCAGCTGTGTTCAATGAAATAGTAGAAGCTTAGACATGATAGAAATTTCTCTCGGGCAGCTGGGTGGCTCAGTGGTTTAGCGCCGCCTTCAGCCTAGGGTGTGATCCTGGGGCCCCTGGATCGAGTCCCACGTCGGGCTCCCTGCATGGAGCCTGCTTTATCCCTCTGCCTGTATCTGTGCCTCTCTCTCTCTCTGTGTCTCTCATGAATAAATAAATAAAATCTTTAAAAAAAAGAAAACAAAAGAAATTTATTTATCTCTCACAATATGCAGGCCAAGAGGCAGGAAGTCCTGGGCTTGCATGTGGTTTCATGGTGTCAAAAGTGATACAGGCTCTTATTTTTCTGCTGTATAGTACGTGGCTTCCATCATCAAGGGTACTTCAAAGTTTGATACAACTGCAAGAGCTCTAGCCCATTACATCTGCTCTCCAGCAATGGAAGGAGAAAGGTTCTTAGTTCAACGACTGTAAGGAGCTTTGCTGGAAATTCCACACAATATTTGCAGTTATATATCATTGGCCAGAACATAGTCACATTCCCCATATTTAGCTAAGGATGTCTTATATTTAATAAGCAACTAACAGTGTCTGACACAAATACATTTTACTTTTTTTAGTATAATTTTCTGTGTGTGTGATTTTGTCTTTGTTCTTTTCACTTAATGTTGTGTATGGGATGGCAAATTGATTTTATGTCTTTCAATATTCAAATTTGTTAGTGGTGGCTATGTTGATACAATTCTGGGGTCTCATCTGGTCTGTGACTGATGAGCAGTAGCTGCTGGTGGTGCAAGAAACTATCCCTGATGAGCAGTGACTGCCAGTCCAAGATGTTTTCCATTTTTATAGCTCAGATCCTAGCTCAAAGTCTTCATTTGTGATTTTCTATAAAAATTTAATTTCTCCCAGTAGTGGCTGTATTTTACTGTTTGTAAAGCATAGATAATAGCCAAACTATTACAAGCCTCAGAAGGACATGTTATCTTTAAGGAAGCTTCAGGATTCTGTTTAGTACCCTGGCCTAGCACTAATCAGATTGTCCAGCATGTTAACCAGCACGATGGACAATCTCTGGGCAGCATAAAAGTGACTGACTATATTGACTTCGCCAGGGAGAGTTTGCAGGCGCTCCCACTAACCCCTTGTTGCTTTTGTTGTTGTTTTGGTGTTTATTGTCACTTAGGGATCAAGGGCCATGGCAATGCATGCCCCAGTAGAGGATGCTTGATTGTTGCCACTTGTCTTTTTTTACTATGTCTTTTCTGTGTCCTATTTGAAACACAAGTGTTTGTGCCTTGCTAAATCCATATTGCATCATTAGAAGAAAAAAAAAGTCTTGCTTTAGGTTTTTGATAGCCCTGTTAACAGGTCTTTCTCACCTAATTATGTTCATCTAAGCAGTAAAACGTGCTAAACCTCACAGTGTTAACATATGTCCACTTGGAATATTTGGTTTTCTGCCAAAGGCCAGATTTCAATCCTTCTATAAATAAAGAGAGCCGTAGCTAGATTCTCTGGTTATCTGTGCATACAGAGTATCTTTTTATGAGCCTTTCTTGGTTTTATAAGATCATGTTAACTTCTTGCTTTGTGATCTTTAGTGGGTGGACCAGGGGCTCTCAAACAGAGAGGAGGGGACGTTTGGCAATGTCTGGAGACATTTTTGCGTTTCACAGTTAGAGGTGAGGTAGGGGTGGGAGTGGGGAGAGGTGCTACTGGGTCTGATACATGGAGGCCAGAGAAAGCTACTAAACATCTTACAATGTTGGACAGCCCCCACAACAAAGAAATATCCAGCCCAAATTAACAGTAGTGTTGAGGTTGAAAAACTTTGGATAGTTCACCCAGTAACATATACATTATATGAAGATTAAAAATTTGCATCCTTCCAATAAATCTTTGGAATAAATCTGTTTCTTTTCCTAATCAAAGGTCTAGTTAAACTGTAAGCACATTTAGAGCATCTGGTAGGTTCCTTCGTAACCATAATTTATTTCCGAGATAGATTTTTATCTGTTTCTTATAACTACCAAGTTATAGCCCTTGAGGTATGAACATGCCTCTTTAATTTTGTTTTTATTATAATATTTTCACAGAGACCTTTTTGGCAGTTCCCCATCGTAGGCAGTTACCAAGAGATAAACAAGTCATCCTAACTTACTTACATCCACATCTTTTCTAGACCTGGAAGAGAGGTGGGTGAGGAAGGAGAGATTTCAGTGCCATTTGTGATGACCTGCGTCACATGTGCAAAATCAGAGTGGAAGCAGGCAGGCTTAGGCCAAGCATACATGCAAAGATCAAGGTTCCAAGGCAATAATTGCACAGAAGATGCAAAAATGCATTTTTCATTTGCCTGTGATTTGCATGTCTTTGCATATGATCTCAATCCATAGTTCTCCACCCTCATTGCACATTAGAATCACCTGGGGAGCTTTTAAAACTATCACTGTCTGGACCCCCACCCCCTAGAAATTCTAATTTAATTGTTCTGGGATAGATCCCGGGCATAAGTATTTTTTAAAAGCTCTCTTGGTGATTCTAAAGTGCAGTCAAGGTTGAGAACCACTGATCTAGATATATTGAATTCCTTGCATGAGTAAAGGAGCTAATTTTTTTTTTCTCTCTGTTTTTAGCAAATGTCATGACTGATGCTAGGAACTTTGCACTGTTTGAAGTAAAGACCAGATGCCTCCTTGAAGTCCTTTATTTAAATAAGGTTTTTATACCTGTTTTTCCCACTCTGGTCCTCGGTAGTTATTCATTTCTTCATAGTACTCTGTGCTGCGTTAACCTAAACTTTTAAGTATATCAGAAAATAAGTTAGCATTTTCAAAAAATAAAAAGCTTCTTTGTGAGTTAAAGAGATAGAGTTTTATAAATGTCTGATGCTTTTCTTCTGGTAAAAAAGAACTTTAAAAGCACAAAAAGAGCAACCTTCTCAGAAAACAAGACAGAATTATACTTGTTTTTTTTTTTTTTTCCCTATAGTTAGAATATTTCTCTGCAGGAGGCTTTTTCTAGCAATTATGACTAACACATAACACGATGCCGAGGTGCACTTTACAAGAAAGTGTACTTACTCTTCAGTTTCACGGAGAGATGTCCATTGTACCTGTTGAGGATACAGTGATTACAGATGCATTTGCTTAATTACATTTTTTAACCGTTTACTTTTTGAATAGTGCAAATTAAAAGATAAAAGTGAAATTCTGGTAATTTCAAGCTGTTGCATTTACACCTGTAAATATAGATCATGTTTTTTTCCTTTCAAATGTTGGTCAGTTAGCAATTGCTGAACTAAGAAACTTAAAAAGATGGTTAATGTAGAAACAGGTTATGTACCTTAATCCTAAGTGAAGGATATTACCCTATTACTGTAGAATTAATACCTGAGCTGTTTTATTGTTTTTGTTGTCAAGTTTAGTTGTTTAGTTGTCAAGTGATCCAAAAGAGGTGGTCGTTAGTAATCTTTGTTAGGAAAGCAAAAATCCTCCACATTCTTAGCACTGACTCTGTGAATACATAGTCCTCTGTATATGTTTTCCCTCTGCTCTTACCCTGAGCCAGTTCTCCTTGAAGGTGGTCCAAGAACTAGCTGGACCATGAATTGATTATTACTGGTCCAAGTACAAAAATGGTGAGTAAAGATTTAGGAACCTTCCTAACATTCTAACATTACCATGACATTCTTATTGTATTTCGTGGAAATATCTGCCTATAGTAGGTTAGGAGGAAGAACAACTTGGTTTTTTTCCTGCACATAATTTGAGAAGCACTGTCCTAGATGGTTCATCGCTCTGCTCCCTCCTTGCCTCTCTGCCAAAGTGTCACTTTCTCAGGACGCCTGCTCTGACCGCTCAGACACAAGTCAGATCACTTCCTTGCAGATCCTCATGAGTATCTGGTTCTTCCCCTCCATTTGTCACAGTTGCAGTTTCCTATCTGAATGTGGGATGATTTTGTTGATGTTTGCTCCCCCTGGTAGATAAGACCCATGAAGGTAGGGGCTATTTCTTTTTTTGCTCATCAGTCCATTCCACTGCTTGGCACATAATAGACACTTAACGACTATGTGTTGCCTGACTCTTTACCCTGGAACTATGGGTGATTCTTTCCCTCCTTCGACTTCTGTTAATTCTCACTTCTGATCCTGCCTCCCAAGTGTAACCTACGCTAGGCAGACATAAGATGGGCACAGATGCTGCTCCACCCCTTAGCCATCTATCTCACTGGCTTTCCCAGTCTGCCTCCCCGTAGCTCCACAGCAAGTTAGAAACATTTTTTTGCTCTTGTGATTGAATATCACTTGCCACAGCACGTCTCAGAAAATTACCACAATTTCACAATTTAGTATACTTTAAAAAGACTTTTAATTATGAGAAATATGAAATCATAGCTGCATTGTTCAACTACCATCAATGAAATGACCAGATAGACACCATTGAGTCTGTTTTTTTTAAAGATGACTAATAATTTGTTCTCACCCTGGGAGTTGATAAGGGAGCAGTAGGATCTTTTGAACCTCATGATGCCTGAATCTACTCATTTTAAGCTGGTATCATTTTAACATTAATGATTCAAAACCAAATTATTGGGGCTCCTAAGTGGCTCAGTTGGTTAAGCGTCTTGACTCCTAATTTTGACCCAGATGATGATATCAGGGTCATGAGATTGAGCCCCACGTTGGGTTCTGCACTGAGTGTGGGTTCTCCCTCTCCCCTACCTCTCCCTGTCTAAATGAATGAATGAATAGATAAATAAATACATACCAAATTCTTAAAGCAAGATTCCTTAATAGTCTGCAAACTTCATGGTTTCTTTTTTTAGAAGTTTGGAAGAAAATTTGGAATGTAACATCCAACCAGATGCCAAATCCACAGGAAAAAAAAAAAAAAAGATAGCACAGGACATCATAATCATACCATAGCTAATTAGTTGTTGGATCACATTGTTTTCTTCAGTTCATGCTGATCTGATTTTTTTGTCGGGGCCGGGGTGGGTGTTACTCAGATGGAACACCGGCATCGGAAGAAGGATACCCCTGTGCAGGCCAGCAATCACCACCTTTTTGTGCAGATGAAGAGCCTCATGTGTTCCAACCTGGGGGAGGAGCTTGAGGTCATCTTCTCACTCTTTGACAGTAAAGAGAATCGACCAATCAGGTAACTGTGTACGGAAACATGATTTGAATTTCTTAGTGTCAGAATGGTGAGCATTGGTAATTGGCAAGCGTTGGGATATATGACCTTGTCTACTTTTCCTCTGTGAGCCGCAATTTTCTCATTTGTAGAACTCTGGATTTCTAAGCTGCCTACCCTCTGGAGGCTTCCGTGAAACTTGAATCAGGTGATGCGTACTGAAGTGCTTTGAGAAACTCAACAGGGGTGTGGAACCATAATAATTAATACTAAATGAAAATATGGCATTGATATCAGGTCTGCTATTTGAGTTATTTTGTATTGATAATGCAAGGAAGACATAATATTTCTAAAGCCCAAAGTTTGTTTGCTTATTAAGGTAAACATGTTTTATTTTTTCAAATCTTCAGTAAACAATTACATTATTTTTATCCTGTCTACATCAGGTAAAATCACAAAGGGAGTAAGTATTTGGAAACCTCATTAGAGTTTCAGAGCTGAGAAATGGTAAACAGTTTCACTTTTTTTTTCCTTTCTCAATTCTCAGAGTCTTCTCTTAGGGCAAGTTTTCAATATTTAGGAAAAAGCTATAGTAGATGTTTTGCTTGGTATTCGAAAACTTCCACTCTTGTTGAGACTTCTTTAGGTTTCAAGTTTTTTCTTTTGTATTTGTTTTAAAGTTAGACACAGTGCATACAACCTTCTACGTTAAAAAATTTAAATTTAAACTTAAAATCGTATCACACAATTCACGCATAATGACCCAACTCTACAATGTTTTTAAAATGATCAAATATCATTTTAAAAATGATGCTTATTTAAATAATGAATATGCTGACAATTTGAAGCAACTCTGAGTCAAATACATTGTTTTATAAATACAAAATAATTCTGGAGTGTTTCTCTCCTCATCAAAAGGGCTTTTTTTCCAGGTGCCTGGATGGCTCAGTCAGTTAAGTGTCTGCCTTTGGCCCAGATCATGATCCTGGAGTCCCAGTATCTAATGGGGCTCCCTGCTCAGCGGGGAGTCTGCTTCTCCCTGTCTCTACCCATCCCCCCCACCCTCCAGCTTGTGTTCTCGCCTTTGCTCACTCTCTCTCCCTCTCAAATAAATAAATAAAATCTTTGATATATATTCTTTTTCTACAAAATATGTGTAAAGTTTATTTTTAATGCATTTATAGCCACAAAATCTTTGGTGAGTTAATTTATATCTTAATCATTACCTGCTAGTGAGAGTACTTTCCTAGTCTTGACAGTGGACTGAATCCATGGAATTTAAAGGGTAGCAATTTTAGGGTGGCAAGGACAGAATTTATGGGATGTGTAAATAACAATGATAATAGTTTCAAAATCTGCTTTATATACTTTAGGAGGAAATGAATCTGTAAGTTAGAAAACTTTTCCCCCTTCACAACTCGGCAGTGCTAAAAAGGGAAGAAAACAAAGACTTGAAGAACAGATCCAAATTACAGCTTAGCACTTGCTTTGGAAATGTGAAAGATTAGTAATACTTGCTAACGTACTGAAGTGTGTCTTAGAAAGCTTGGCTTCCAGGTAGTTGACCAAAAATTCCTTATAATATCGTCTATGTAATATGTTGTCTCTAACATATTGAACAAACTATAGGAAATGTATGAGAACCAGGAGCTTCTACTGTTTTACTCATTCCTGTTACGCTAAGGTTTTGAAGACAATAGATTCCCCTTTGCCACTAGTGTTCACATTGTATTACTATAGGAGGGCATTAATTTAGGATTAATAGTGCTTTGTCTCTTAGTTTTGCCTTGTTATAAACATTTTGAATTTTCCTAAAACATCCTTTTAGGTTTTGATCAACAGACTTCTCCCTTGTTTTATTCCTATGCACTTGTTGAGAGTAGGAAAATAACCTGGGTGCGGGATCCCCAAAGTATGTTTTTGGGGCCCCAAAGTTCAGACCAGGAGCTGGACCTTTTTTGACATGGTTAGGCTACCACATGTGCCTGCCTCCTCTGTCTCCCTCCCCCTTTTCTTTCTCTTCCTCTCCCCTCCCCTCCCCTCCCCTCTGTCACACACACTCCCTTGAATAATCCCCCTGATACATATAAGCCAAGAAGAAATCAAGTCAAAATCCTCTTCACTGCTTCTACTCACTGAGCTTGACCATCGGCTCTCAGCAGCCAAATTCATAATCACCTTAAAGGTAATCAGCCAAAGAATGAATAAGGGTGAAAGTATGTGCTTACTAGGTGATGGGACAGGCTCAGATTTATTTACTTGACTTTCTGAGGCCTTGGGCAGCACCGTGCTTATTCTTTGGGGAGTTTTCAAAACCTTGCTGTGAGTAGCTTCGATTCCATTGATAGCACAAGGCAGTATCATCGTTACCTTTTGAAGAGGGTGCACAGATCTGGAAACTGGACTGGACTCTGATCTCTGCAGTTGACTACTGCTGCCCTGAGCCCTTCACTTCCATCTGTCTTTTCCTTCATCTTGAAACTTTTGACAAGTCTGGCTTCCCTCATTGCTCCCACCCTAACTCGTGAGTGTGAAGTATTTGCATCTTCTCAGGAAAGGGTATTATAAAGGTAAGATATGATTTTGAGACATTGTTGTGTTTCTTCTTAGGCCCAACAGTGTAAGTTGTAGGGATATTTTAAAATCAACTTATATTTCTTTTTTCAACTTTTTTTTTTTTTAAGAAAATTTCAGATGTGTGAAAAAGTAGAATGATTCACTGAAGCCCCATGTACCTGCCTCTAGCTTCAACAATGATCAGCTCAGGCCCGATCTTGTTTTAACCACACCTCTTTCCTGTCCTCCTCCTTGCCCCCAGATTATTTGACAGCAAATCCCCAACATCGTATTTTCAAATGTAAATATTGTGGGCTATATCCTGAAAAAGGGGAACTCCAAAGAAATTACTACCTAAGAAATTAGTATCCCTCAGGATCAAATATCCATCTCCAGCCAGTCTTCACTTTTTCCATGTTGACTCATATAATTTTACAAATTCCTTATCTGGAATTCCAGATAATTGATTAGATCCACTTCCACTCCATCTCTGACACCATCTTGCTAACATACACCTACCCTGCACTTTCCCAGCTTACCTTCCTTGGCCACTTGTATAACAGCACCAGCCCAGAGCCCCCTGCAGATAAAGCTACATTGGACTCAACTATCAGCAAATATAACATACTTTTACTTATTGGAGTTTTGTAAAGTCTTGACATGATTTATCACTATAAAGCATAATTAGTAAAAAAAAATGAGTTTGAGCTATTAAGTTTTATATGAGTAAAGTGATTTTACAGAACATCTCTCTGGTTGAAAGTTTATAATTTCCCTAGTCTTACAAGGGTGGGAAAAGTCAGGCAGCCATTTCCCTAGATATCATCTATAATTTTGTTTTATTCTTTTCTATTCTATTTGTTTAACAAAGCACTTATATGATGCTTATGACGTGCCAGGCATTGTTCTAAGCTCTTTTAAAAATATTTACTTATTTATCCCTTGCAAAAACCCTATGAGGTAGGCACTATTAACATTCCCATTTTTTACGGATGGGGAAACTGAGGCATAGAGCGATTAATAGGTGACATGGCTGGTATGTTGTATGCCTGGTATTTTCACTTGCAGCACTCATCAGTACTCTGAATCACTTTTCTACACCTATTCTCTTCATCTTCAGTACTTACCATGTTCTGTTTTCTTCCTCAACCAAGTTTTACTCACCAGTGTGGAGTAGGGGATCTGCTGAGGGTTTGTGTTTTTTTTTTTTTTTTTTTTGAAGAAACTGGGAGAGACAAGGAGCTTGTTGACAGGAAGGATCCAGTAACAAAAGAGGCTGTACTCAGGGGAGAGGGAAAGCCTTTGCTGGATCATTGTCCCTTCAGAGGCTTCAGGAAATAGACTTGAGACTTCAGGCAGAGAGATGAGCCAGGAACCAGAGAAAGGGACAACAGTAAGGGTATGGATGTGCATAAACTGAGCTATAGGATTGGGAATATCAGGAGGTTTTTTAAACTATATGTGTGTGTGTGTTTTATTTAAACTAAATAAATAAATACATATATAAAGAAATATATACATATATAAAGAAATCAAGAAATCAAAGCTATGTAACATTATGTAACATTATATGCTACAAATGTCTCCTTTGGCTTGCATTTAAAATTGGTTGTTTAACAATTTGCTAACAGACATACTCCTAGTGTTTCTCTTTTCCGTAGGCTGTACAGATCTGCATGGGTGTACTCATTCATATCTTCCCTGTGTGGATAAGTGTCAATTAATCTACAACAGACTGTAAATTATATGGGCCAATGAAAATGACATTGTTCACTGGTTGACTACTTCCCTTATAATTTTCATTACTTTGTTTACTGGTGTATTCTAAGGCTTCATTAATTAAAGCTGTAAATTTGTTTCACAACTAATCTATTACTGTATTTCATTCTCATCAGAGAATATATTTAATAGGACCTAAGTGCCACAAATGGGTACTTAGCTTAGTACAGGGCTGCTCATGCATGCACGCTGTTGGCATGGGCTTTTATTTGAGAAAATAGCACTCTTTGAAAGTCTTATTCTGGTAATTAAATTCCAAAAGTCTTTTCATAGTAGTTAAATTCAGATAAAATTTACTTTCTTCCAGTACCTTATTCACATTCTTTCCTGAAGTCATGTTATGTTTCCTCCCATCATACATGTAAACTCTCCATTTTCTTGAAATGCCTCATTTCCATGTAAATTTTATATTACCCACAATCACCCTCTTTTCTAGTGTATTGTTCTAATTCTGTCATTTAAGAAAAAGAGAAGTAGCAAATATTATTCGTGGAGTACAGGTTTTTATGAGTTTATATAGAACTATGAAGTATGTCTGAATTTATCTCCATCCTCAAGACCTGTATCTTCCTATATCTAATGTAGGCACCACCGTATAGTATAAAAGTGGCCTGGCTCTGGTGTCATAGTCTGGGTTCAAATCTTGGTTTTTTAGTTTAGTAGATGCATCAGCCTGGGTAGTTAATCATTTTTCTTATGGCTGTTAATTATCTGCTAACTGAAGATGATAATAACACTTTCCTCTTGGGATTATTTGAGGATTAAATGAGATAATAGATATACTTTGTAGTGTAATGGTTGGCCCCTGGTAATTGGCCAGTAAATGTTAGCTATAAAGATTATGATTTTCAAAAACCCAAAATAGGAAATATACTTTAACATAACCAGAAATGATACATAGTATTTGGTCTTGAATTCTTATATTTTACAAGGAATTATTCTTGACTTTTTTTTTTAGGTGTATGTTGTTATATTTAGATAAGATTCAGAGAAGCTTACTAGTAAACAGAATGGCATCAGGGATATGATTTTCTTTAAAGTACTTCAACAAGAAGAAAAAAAAAGCAAAAAAGAAAAAAGGGATAGGTGGAGCTAGTGTGATAAAATTGAATGGTTGTGGATTCCCTTTAGGTATATGGGCTCTTGATTTAACTTTTAGCAATATAGTATGTATAGTTAATGAATTGCCTGCTTCACGTGTTTTGTGCACGTTGGCAAAAAAGCAATGAGGGCAGGCATTTTCTTCAGTGTCTTTGAAGAAGACTAGTTTGTGAGTCTGGTCTAGTCGCTAGTTGCTTGGATGGTCTGGATTCCATTCTGCCTATAATAATGTTCCTGGGTTCATATAAACTGAGTGATACTCTTGATAATGTATTTGACAAAGCCTAAGAGGAGTGTTTTCCTAAGGTCTAGGACATCAGTATTTTATAACATGGACATTACAATATTACCTTTAAAGCATAAACTCTGATTTGTATGATGTACAACAAAATAGCAGTTCTTAGAAGATTAATAAAGATCCTGTGAGGGGAAGTACATTATAGGCTCAAGCAAAATCCTATGTCTTCATTAGGGCCAGCTTCCCAGAAACTCTGAATTAGTACAAGTTTGTCCTCTCGAAGGTGAGGAAATGCAACCGTTCTGTGAATGGCATGTTGCCTGTAACCAATCTCGTGTTCATTTGCTCACTCATTACACAAGCACATAGGAGTATCTGTTGTGTGCCAGCAGTATGAGACCCTCCTGGAGATTCAAAGATGAATCCTGGAGCAAATGGCAGAAGGGATCCAGGATCCAAGTGAAGGAATCTACTTTGAGAGGAAGGACACTGCTTCTAAAGGGGGAGGAAGGAAGGTAAGGGCAGTGAAATGGACAGAAAATGTTGAGATGGAGAGATGGGGTTTGTGGCCTCGATCATGTATAGTCAAGGCTGGGAAGCAAGATCTGCTGTCATTGGAGAGCAAGGGAAGGAATGGAGGGCCAAAAGTGATTTATAGGAACAAGGGAAGTGGACGCTGAGCACAAGTGTGATAGGAAGTGAGGTAGTGAGGAATAACAGAATTGCTGCGTGTGGTGAGGTACCTCCCAAGAGGGACATCTGAAAGGGGTACTGAATCCTGGCTCCCACGTTACACAGCTTTTGCCAGTGGTGCTCAGGAAGTAGGGATCAGATGCAGGTGATGGGAGTTGGAGTTTGAAATATCAGAGTTGGAAAAGGATGAGAAGATTGGGAATATAGCATAATGGAGAGGAGAATCAAAGAAATTACAACTGAAGCTTCCGATAGGTCTCTTCAGAGGCAGAGGTGATCTAATAATAGCCTTTTCATTTTTTAAAGGAAATTAAAGAAGTGCTGTTTTGTTTTGTTTTTGAAAAATGCGGTTACTGGGAACATTTTTCAAGGGCTCATAGAAGGCAGCTGTCAGAATAGTTATTCAGCCCAGACCAGGAAAAATGTATTTTTTGTATTGTATGTATTACGGTACATCGTATGTATTGTAGTACAGAACACAGTTAAGAGAGTGGATGAGATTTTTTAATTCTCTGAGCACTGTGCTAGAATTTCTCATTTCATACATCATTTACAACTTTATTAGAGTGTGATCACATAAGTGCAGCATTTATATTTTTGTCATAAATTAAGAGCATTTATGGTTTGTGAATGTTGAAAGATAGCTGGTGGAGATCTCTTCTTAGAGTTTTCTGTGATGAAGCTCACTCAAAATCGTAACCTCTCCAAAGCACAGCAATAATGCAGAGAAAAAATCTGGCCATACGTGCAGGGGGCACAACTCTGCTTGAGAACAAAAATAGATGAAGAAGGCGTTCAGAGATCCTCCTTGGATTGTGGCAATATCAACTATTCCATACGGCCCAGAGCATTTCCTGCTGTGTCTAGACATGTTGGCACACATCTCACTGTGGGTGTCTGTGCAGCGGTGACCCGCAGTGACCTTCCCTGGGGCCTCCTGTTTAAAGGCACTACTGCTTTCCACTCCCCCTCTTCTTTACCATCATTTAATTCTTCCAGCAGGTGTGTGAAAATTGGGACTGTTGTCCCTTTGGAGTTAATCAGATTTTGTGGTTTGCTTCCTCTTTGGTCGCACTTCAGTGTCATGTATTAAAAAAACAACAACAACATATAATTGCTTTCGAGATGTAGTGATGTCTTTAATAGGAGACATTTTAAGAAATGGACCAGGAGGAAGATCTAAATTAGAATAAAAGAAGCGAGAAATAGCTTCATTTGTGCTGAGAATACCCAGGGTACCAGCCATCCACTCTTTTCCCCTCCCTGTAGCATTTTAAAAGCCATACAATTCCAGTTATTTTTCAAATTGCAAATTAGTACATTATTGTGATGATAAGTGGCTGGAAATTCAAGGTGACAAAAAACAAAACTATTCATAGAGTCAGTGGATTCAGTACTGGCTTCCTTGTTCTTAGCTCTTCCCAGTTATTCTGGCTCCTTGTCTCTTCCTACTTAAACAGTGTAATAATATTTTAGAATGTGGCCAGAAGGCCCTTTTACCCCTCTTCCTGTGTGTGCGTGTGTTTGTGTGTGTTTAAAATTTTATTCATTCATTTGAAAGAAAGAGAGTGTGCACAAGAGAGCAAGCGCGAAGTGGGAGGAAAGAGGGAGGGGAAAGGCAGGAGGGGGAGGGAGAAGCAGACTCAACAGAGAGCCCAACCGTGGCTCAATCCTAGGACCCTGAGAACATGACCTGAGCAGAAGGCAGACACTTAACCGACTAGGCCACCCAAGTGCCCCACTCTTCCCGTATTTTGGAAGACGGTGAACCTGGTCATTTGCCTCCCTTTCCCTGTGCTGCATTTGCTACTTGTAGAGAATTCAAGTTTCATTTTCCTAAGTTCCCCAATGAAGAAGCTGCAGCCACACAAAGTAACCCATCTTGCAAGGACTTCTTTGGCATTCGCTGCCATTTCTGTTGTAAGACTGTTGAACGCTGACAAAGGAATTATGAATGGTTTGGCCCTCATTGGCTCCTGTTCTGAAGATAAGACTTTATCCTCTCAGCATCTGTGCCCACTGGGTGGGCATTGATGCGCTAAAGGAAGCTTACAAGTCTTCTGTGGTTGTTGAAGCAAAACATTGTAAGATCATGCCATTACTGTCTTCATTTTTGTGGTCATCCTATTCCAGCGGGGATGGCTTATCAGTGAGAGGGAGAAGCCAAGCTGTTGAGGGCTTCCAGAGCGTCGATGGACTCGTTTCCTGTTACTCTGTGTGCATCAGACCTGTCCCTATGGGGGCATCACTTACAAAATCTGTCATGCTAAAAAATGTGAATAAAAAATGGTGGAGACAAATACAGTGTCTTTTCCTAAGTATTTCTATTTAGAGGTTTTTCTGCACGTTTGGCAGAGCCTATGTCTTCTTTTTTATTTCCATTGATCATGGTTTCACACGGTTGCTGTTGAATCACTGATGCTCATTCATTGAGCTGTTACTGCCGTCCTCCCCAGAGCCAGCCACCGATCTGGGCAGTGGGGACACATCAGTGAGTAATACAGGGGAAAAAAAAATCCTGCTCTTCCAGAACTTGGATTCTAATACTCTTAAGCTTTAAGTCGAGAAGTATTTTTAAAATACAGTTTCTATACCATCTCTTCCTATTGTAACCAATATGCTGGTTCCATTTCACAAAAATATTTGCAGTGTCTCTAAAGTACTGCACTTTCTAACCTTTTGGTGCCTTCAGCTCCTTCTCAAACTTACAGAAACTGTAAATCTCTCTGGAAAGTAATGTACCTATTCTCATGCACCTTAACATTTGTGTGTCAGTTTAGAGACTTTGTAGCTGTCTTGTTAAGAAAAAAAAAGATCATTTGACCTTTAAAAAGCCCAGCTGCATGTGTCATCTAGCTAATAAGTAGTATTTAATCATGATTTAGATAGCTTTCGGTTTTTAAACTTGTAATGAATACAAAGAATCTGTCAGTAAACTGTAGAAAGGAAATTTGATTTTCTCTTATTGTCTTTTAAAAAAATAGAACATCTTTTTGAAGTAATAAATGCATGAAAGATGTGTTGTACTTAGTGGTTTTGCAGGGCTTGACTTACTTCCAGTTTTATTATTTATTCTGTTTTCATTTAAAGTTTCCTTGCAAGGACCTGCGAGCTTCAATCCAGAGAATATTTAAGCCCTGGTTTGCTCTATTTTCAAGATTCTTTTTTACAGGTGCTTTCCCTAACGAAGAGGCATTGTTAGAAAGGTCAGAATAATTACCCAGAGTGTTTCCTCCCTCACAGCATGTCCGAGATACAGTATTTATAATGATCAAATTATGTAAATTCCCAGAAGAATAAGCATAAGATATCCTGCCTATATAGGCCTTCTTATTTTGTGGTTCCTGTTTCTGTTGACCAGATCCTATCATTGCCTGCTTTTTGTTACTTCTCTGAGAAACTTGTTTTCTAATGAAATTCTTAATGAGTTCTCTTGAGATAGATGCAAGTGAGTATTTCCCGGATTGCTCAAATGGTATAACTATTTCTAAGGATTTTACTTGAGTACAACCTTGGGACTTCTGGGGTCTTGGGTCTTTTGAACTTATAGTCATTACTGTTTTTCTCAAATCAACAGTCAACCGAGATCACTTTTTAAAATTCATCAGTGATGAATAGCACAGGTAAGGTAAAATGGCAGGTGCTGTATATATCACTTATTTATAACTTTACAAAGCACGGAATTTCTTTTTTCATTGAGTTATACTTTTCTAGAAAGAGTTTCAATTCAGGTAACTTTATTCTCTAAAAAGAAGAATAACATGAAGCACTTCCCAGCCATCGTAAATAGTAAGAAAGAATCTGTTTCATGTTCAAAATCGGCAATGCAGTTGACTATAGTTTAAAAACTTACCTCCCCTTGTATCATTCAACTTAAAAATCCTTTGCTGTCCTGACAAAGGCATCGTATTAGTTGGTTGCTTAGTCCCTCACCCTCCAATATTCTTAAGGTGAATGTGGGCATGGACATTAATATTAAAAAAAAAAAGAAAACTCAGAGTCTGTACTCTTTAGGTGAACTTCAGAAACCTTGATATCGACAATCACTCTTTCCATTTCCCTGTAATCAGAAAAGCTCATGACCCTAGTGTTGCTTTAGTTTTAAATTTAGAAAGCACGTTAATAGGTTTATTGAGGAAGTCTTGTTTGAGGAGTTGCTTTCTTTATTGCCAAGGAGAAACTCTGTCCCTTACTGGTCATGTGGTTGAGAAAAGAGTCTTTGTCCTGAAGGTACCAGGCATGTGTTGCCTGCTTGCTGGTATATATGAGTCTCGTAACAGACGGCAGGCAATTCTGACTTGTTGGGGCTTGGACATATGGGTCAAAACAGTGGTCTTTAAACATGATTGGGCTTTTAAACATGCAGGGAGCTTTTAAGTCCATCCTGACGTCGGAAGTCAGGAAGTCCAGGGTAGGGTATGGGTTTTATGTGACTCCCAAGAGCATGTCATGCACTCCTGGGTTAGGAGCCCCTGGATGAGAAGGCCAGCAGTGCCTTTTTTCCTACTGAGCATTCCTTTCATCTTCCTCTCTGCCACCCTGAGCAATGAATCCCCTGATCCAGCGGCCAGCACACCTTCCAGCCACCTCCCCGAAGTCTTGCCTGACCAACCATAGCACCAGATCATGGGGGGCATTAGTCCACATTTAGAAAGTTTCTTGAGTCTTCCTGTTTTGAGTTGTCCTTCACCACTTGTTCTAGAAAAGAACACAGTAATGGTCGCCCTCAGACTGTTGGCAGCATCTTAAACTGTTCATCAGGGGATCCCTGGGTGGTGCAGCGGTTTAGCTCCTGCCTTTGGCCCAGGGCGCGATCCTGGAGACCCGGGATCGAATCCCACATCGGGCTCCCGGTGCATGGAGCCTGCCTCTCCCTCTGCCTATGTCTCTGCCTCTCTCTCTCTCTCTCTCTGTGACTATCATAAATAAATTTTTAAAAAAAATTAATAAAAAAATTAAAAAAAAATAAACTGTTCATCAGTCAGAAAGCATTTGAAAAAAGGCAGAAGCTGTGAAATAGAAGCATGAAATCACTGCATGTTTGCGTTCTCTTGCCTTTTGGATAGAGGCTCTGGAGTCAGCACAGCTGAACTATTCCCTCACCTCTTCTCACTCTTCCCTTTGTCCTCTTGCTCCCACTGCTGCCTCCTTGCCTCCTGGCACATCTCACCTCACTTCTGTTCATTGTAGAGTCGATATTGTCATCCTTTAACTTTACAAGTGACTTTGTATTTTCAAAGGCACTACATGGAGTATTTTTTCGGCCAATGGTTCCATAAAGTATGAGTGTAAAAGAACTGGACAGTTCAGGTTTTTTTCCCATTAGTTTACCAGAACATGAGCATCTAAATGTTTTCTCTCTTTTTTTATTATTCCTCTTGGGGACCATATGTTTATTTCAATGATTTAAGTGTTCAAATGATTTTAGAAATATTCTTTGTAATTTTTTTTAGATTGATCAGACTAGACCACTAATCTTTTACACCACATGTTTCTACCCAAGATATTCCCCAGTCATATATTTTTGTACAAAGTACAGGCTGTACAATTTTCACATACCTGAAATCAGGCAGTTTTGCTTCTTACAAGATGGGAACTGTAGGGAGGTAAACATGAATCCATACAGAGAAATGTAAAAGTCTCCTTGGCATTGGCCATTCCTAACTTTAGGTGCATTGCTCTTTGAAGCCAACTGAATATCTTAGGAACACCCTACGGGAGAACCACTTGATGAGGTTACTCAGAAGGCTGGAAGCACCCTTCCGCATCTGGCCTGCAGGCTTCCAAGACCCTAGGCAGGGCCTTTCCTACAAAAGGGTGATACTTCTCAGTGAAGATGATAGAGGGTCAGGAAGACAGGAGCATCCTACCCTGCTGAGAATGGGAACAGAAGCCATCAGGGGGCTTCATGGCCCTGCTGCACACCCCACAGTATTTGATCACTAGTAAGGACTTTTCTATCAAACTGTGCTATGGAAATACACCCTTCGTTGTCAGAGATCTTTTTTAATATTTCAGAATGTAGTAGTACAGCTGAACAGGTTCACAGATGTACACTGAACACAGATACGTTTGTGACTTGCTGGCTGCCTTTCTTTCTTAATTTCTTTCCAGATTCATGCGTTTTCATTACTTTTTATTTTATTGAAAATATTCACAATAAAAACCCTCAGTTAACACGACATGGTTAGTCTTGCTCTCCTTTGTTCAAGGTAATCTGTTCTTTTAAATACAGCATAGTGTTGTGGTTAAGAGCTGAGATTCTGGAGTCAAGCCCTGAATAATTGATTTCCTGGCTCCATCCTTGCTGATCATGCAGGTTTGGCTGATTTACCTAATATTTCCAAGCCTCAGCTTTCTCATATGTAAAGTAGGGACACAGAGGTGGTTCCTACCACATAGGGCAGTTGTGACAATTAAGTGAGAGAATCCATGTGAAGTGTAAGTTGTGGTGCCTAGCACAGGGTATGTATTTACTGGTACTGTTTTTCCCTGGGGCCATCCTGGAAATGCTTATTTACACTCTATTTCATTATCTTGGTTTTCTTGCATCCTTGTTAGAAAAAGGCAAGTCATAGATAATAGATAATTATGGCTTTTTTATTCTTTATTTCCAAAGAACATATTTCCTTGTTGATTTATAATATAGAATGATTTATAAGGGCTCACATGTGGAATTCAAGTGGACACTAAATTTCTCTGGCAGTGAAATTTCCTCTGGGAGAACATGGCAGTATATGGAAAAGTCAAATGAGAATTTTTTTTTTTCCTTGCTGGTAATACCAATTCACATTTCTCAGTGTTTCTGGAAGTGTTTCTATTTGCTTATTCATTCCTTGATGATGAAGGATGCAGTATTCTCATTTGGAAATATATGATGTCACTGTAGATTTTTCCATTACTGTATGTTTAATATAATAAAGATATAAAATGCGCATGAGGACAAGGTTAAAAGCATGATCTAGAATCTGGGAGGTCCACGAAGTTAATTAGGTGGCTCTCACATCTGGTGGGGAGGCACCATTGATTGAAATGTCTCTTTGGAGAATTTCCTACATTTCTCACCATAAAGTAAAGGACACTATGGAGAAGAGAGAGAAAGTTAAGAAGGGAAATAAAGCTCCCCAATTATTTGGATTGTGTTGTATTTTTTCCTAAAAGAGTGTTCAGTCTTTAGTTAAACACTGAGGAAGTACCGAGTCATTGGCTAGCAGCTGGGGATGTCAAGGTTAATAATGATCACCCTGTACTCTGATTCCTCACAATGTAATAGAAACACACAAACCTGCTATGATGAGGGAAAAATGTAAAGGATGTAATTGAGGGATTTACATCTTATCATAGGACACTTTTTAAACTCACAAAAACTAGTTTTGTTTTCTAATGAGAGATGCCACCTGTCTACTTAGAGTTCTGAAATGTGTGGCTATAAGTCTTTTGTTTACTCTGAAATCATTCGCTGGTTAAATAGGTTCTGTATCACCAAAGCTGAAGAGACCCTGATTTGACTTTGTAAAATAAATTGTCACTAAATGAATAAAAAAGGTGGGTTTTTTTTGTTTTTTGTTTTTGTTTTTGTTTTTAATTAGCAACAGAGGTTTTCTTTTTCCTTTGAATAGAAGTCTGGTTTTTAAAAAATTGCACATGAGTTATTTTTCCATAGTACCCATCGTTGGTCTATTTTTATCTCCCCCTTAAGGCATGCTTAAGCTCAGGGATATGTCATTGGCTTAGTACATATTGATATTCTTTCTGAAACAGGATATGATATAGTATAATACTTGCATAATCAGGATTCTGTCTAGACTGGTGAAATTAAAATAGTGACAGAGCAAAAGGAATCTCTTTCTGAAATAGAATACTTTAGGAAACATTGCTTTACCAGAATATTGATGAAGCTTACAAATATGGAGTGGTATTTTATATCAGTATTAAAGTTAAGGTTTTAATATCTAGAATGCCTTGTTGACTTTTGTATAGTAATCTTATTGGCATTCATTATTTTAGACTGGCCTGTCAGAAGATAAAGTGAAATTGGTTTTACCACTTATGTTGGATAAAGAGGAACCTCCAACCTAAGTGCATCTCAACAAAATATAAAAACATAAAGTAGTTTGTGCCATCTGTGATACAGAAGAGGGGAAAGTGGTCACACTGCTTGTGTTTTGGGGCTAAAATATAATCAATAAATGTTCTTTGATGACTAAGAAGCAAAACCAAATACCAGTCTTAAATCTCAAGAGTTTTGTTTCACTAAAGCCAAGTTCTTACATCATTTTGGAGCTCTGTGTTTGTTTAATAAAATAATTTATTCCCCAATTTATTTTTCTATGTATGTTTCCTTGAACAAACTACCAAGGAACTATTTTAAGCCAGGGACTGGTTTGATACCTGCTGAACTAGATCTCTACTTCTTTCATTCCTGGGAGGCCAGGAAGAGTGGAGACAGTGACCCTGTACTCTTAGGACCAGGCTTGACTGAATCAGTGGTTGTCCCAAGCAAATAAATGGCTTTTCCCTTATCTCAGTATTCTGGAAATATTGGCTCTCTATTTCTACAAAGCAGAGGAAAGATTTACCATACAGCATTCAAATGAAGTGCATAGGTTTTGAATTAACACATGGGTTGGAGCCACTACTCAGCCACACACCAGGTCTGTGATCTTGGGTGTAAAACTATTTACTATTTCTCAGTTTTCCCATCTATAAAACGGGCATAATAGTACTGTCTTTATAAGGACATAGTGAGGATTAAATGAATTATTATCTTTTATTTTTTTAAAGATTTTATTTATTCATACATGAGAGACCCAGAGAGAGAGAGAGAGAGAGAGAGAGAGGGAGAGAGGGAGGCAGAGACACAGGCAGAGGGAGAAGCAGGCTCCATGCAGGGAGCCCGACGAGGGACTCAATCCCGGGTCTCTAGGATCACCCTGGACCAAAGGCGGCGCTAAACCGCTGAGCCACCTGGGCTGCCCAGATTAAATGAATTAAACCCTGTAAAGTCCTTAGCAGAATAGCCATCAAATGGTAAATTCTGGGAAAAATAGTAATACTTAATATGATTATTTAATTCATTTATCTGAAGATTTTTACATATTCCCTTTTAGCGTATCTTTATTTAGAAATAATAGTGAATTATCTTCCATGGTGAAGAAAGCTTACAGTTCTTCTCCTTTCATTATAGGAAATAATGATTGGGTATCATTAATTTAACTCTGCATCCTCAGTTGGAGCTGTCATTTCCCACCTCTTCTTCAGAATTGTATATTGTGGGAACTTTAGCTTCACTTGAGAATCCTTGCAGCAATTTATATTCTCTTCATTCAGATCTCATCAGCCACCGCTCTATGGAAAAATACCCAAAAAACCCCATAGATAATAGGTGTGGAAATGACCCCACAGAAATGTGCATTGGTTTGCCCTTTCTCATATGAGAGGTCAGGAATAGGTATAATGGAAGGAAAAAAAAAAAAAAAAGAACAAGGTAAGTCAGGTAGTTGAATCTGTTACAAGGATCTATCTAGATTTAAATCACAAAAGAGAATAAAAATGTTCAAAACAGCCATAAATTCGTATCCTTATGCTTCCTTGGAGATGTGGTTATGGCTCTCATTTCTCCCCTTGTATGAGAGAAGGAAGATTGGAGTCAATAGAGCCATTATTTAAGGCAAGGATTGGGTGGTGAATAAGCATGGGGTTGGTAGTTCTGAGCCTCACTAATGCCCTACAGTCCCTTTCTCCACTCGGTCCCCAGGCTGAAGCTACCCCAAGCAAGGCCACACTGTGTGCTAATACCCCCTGGTACCACATTCTGTGGATTGTTGGCTCTGTATTCTCTGCCCGAGGCAGGCAGCTACTGGATACTGTTGTAGGCACCAGGATATTGAAATTCAGAAGCTCATGGTTGAAGCACATTCATTTTTGGGGGCTTGATAGTCTTCCTGTTTTATTTATTTATTTGACTATAAATGGGATAACATTACCTTGGATCTAAATGATATCCACAAGTATTTATTGATTTGAATTAGTAACTGACCAATAGCATTTGTGTTTGTATTAAATTTGGGGACCCTGTATTTTCAAACACAAGTTCTGTGGGGAGTTTGGGGTCTCCTTTTCCTTTGTGGACCAGTGCAAATTCATTTCTTGGGCCTTCTCTTTATGTTTTGGAGCATAACATATTAAGCTTTCTATTAGATGGTTGCCACTCAGGATGGTGTCCTTGTATGATGTTAATTAACTACTAAGACATACAACTTGAAAAACAATATTCTTGGATACAAACACAAAAAAGATGTTAGATCATGTTTTTTTCCCTTACAGCACCTGTTTCTACTTTTTGGAATAATAAGAATGATTTCACGGATATGGAAACCTATTCTTTTAAAAGTTAATTTTTCGCTTGCATGTATATTTATGTTTTCTGCTTTTGTAGTTGCTGATTTGCCAGTATTGTCAGAAGTGAAGCAAATGTTTATTGTTTTGGGCGTCCTCCTAATTAACAAGCAATTTTGATATCAAATGAAGGACCTAATATGTTTCGAGTCTAACTTAAGATGAAGAACAACTAGAAGAGTGACAAGCCCTTAGATATTAAATAATTTTCAGAAAATGAAACTTTTTTTTCTCTTGTAGTGAGAGATTTTTCTTGAGGCTGAATAGAAATGGACTTCCCAAAGCCCCAGATAAACCAGAACGACATTGCTCTCTCTTTGTGGTAGGTCGATCTTGTTTCATCTACAGGTGAATTCTTCCAATTGTACTTTATATTATTTAAAGGAAATGAAGTATTGTGAGAGAACATAGTGACTTTGCTTAAACTTTGTAAATAACACACGAAGTACGGTAGTGCCCCGAACTCTGAATATCACCCTTCATAGACACACCTCTCTTCCTTTGGTGTACGTTAGAGCCTGTTACGCTCCGCACAGCGTATGGTATTTAGAATGTACTAAATGTTTAAAGAATCAGTGAGTGAGAGATTAAAATAAGAATGGTTTTTTTTTTTAAGTATTATTTGACATCAGTAGACTTAGAGTGTTAAGTTGATTGGAGTGGTATTTTTAGAACAGGATTTGAATTATATACCTCTGCTACAAAATTCCATTAGGAGTGTCTACATTATCTTTGTCATCTGTTATTTGTGGAAATAATGTGCTTTGACCTTTAATGCTTCTATATAAATTATGAGTTTTAAAATAATCATGCTTTTTTTTTTCTTTTTGCTTTTTTTTCTTTTCATAGGATCTGGGTAGCAGCGAGCTAAGAAGAGACATCTATATCACTGTGCACATTATCCGAATTGGTAAGTTCAACATTTGTCAGTGTGATAGGAGCACAGCAGGGGGAAGAAATGCTGAAAGGTCTCTGTGTTGTGATTTCTTTGCTATCTGGATCAGCAAGAAGTGAAAGCCAGTTTGGAATCCCAGAATCACCGCATTTGGAAATTTTTCCCTTGCCTCTCCAAACCCACCACCAGCCTCCCCATGCATCACAAATAGACTTTGTTTTCTTTCCATAGAAGTCACGAGGTAGTCTGTTGTGCTTCTTTTTGTTTTATTGGACTCCCTAAACAGATTTGATTCAAAATTTGGCATTTGTCTTTTTAAATTCTAATTTCTGTTAACAGCATAAATTACTTTTAGAATCTGGATTTCCTACAAGTTTTTGAAAATTTTATACTAACTGACATGTTCCAAAGTGCAGGGTGCTACAGAGCATTATTGCAAAAAGTGCTACAACTTAAAAAAAAAAAAAAGTGCTATAACTAAAGACTAAAGGGCTATGGAACACTGAATGCTATGTATTTTTTCCACTTTTATAATATCAGCTCATTGAAGGGTCTGAGAAGTCCTACCGGGAAATATTAAAATGCCTCTCTAACTTGGTTGGCCCTAGCTTTCTACAAATTTGATTTGACCATGGAAACATTTATATAATGTAACATTTATTAATATCTTGCAGAGCACACTTTGGGTGTTCTACACCGAGCTTGCACAACAAAGCCAGAATGTGTTCACTTGTTTTTACCCATAAAATACCTCTAAAAGCAGATATTTAATGGCAGAGGAACTAGGTAAAATGAGGAATGGTAAAGCCTACACAGTTTTTGTATTAAAGCTAACCAGCTAATACTGGAAACTGGTTTCCGCTTCTTCACTAACTGTACTACATCATTTGCTTAGGAATGCTTCTGCAGGATAGTAATATATTGCCAGGCAATCCTGCATAGTGATCTTTATTTTTATAGTCTTGTATCTTATGCATCTGATAAGTGCACCGTGCATCGAGAGACTATAAAACATGTTACTATCCTAACATAGATTTTCTATACATTTTTCTCATAAAAGTCAGTTCCGGGGACCTGTTTTCATTTTATGCTATTTTTTTATTTGAGGGACAGTTGAAATAAAAAAAGTAAACATTTTTGTGTTAATTTTCTTTTTATAAGTGAGTATATATGCGGAGAAAATCAGAAAGAATCCTTAAAAAGGTTGGAAAAGTTGGAATGCATGCTACCGTGTATTTATGAGATGAAGCTTTTGTGTTCCCAGGATGGCAGGGGTGCAGTTCGTCAAGTAATTCTTTGTGTGTGTGTGTTTTTAATTCAAATTTGTAATGCCAATTGTTTTTTTTTTTTTTTAAAGATTTTATTTATTTATTCATGATAGTCACACAGAGAGAGAGAGAGGCAGAGACACAGGCAGAGGGAGAAGCAGGCTCCATGCAGGGAGCCTGACGTGGGATTCGATCCCGGGTCTCCAGGATCGCGCCCTGGGCCAAAGGCAGTCGCCAAACCGCTGCACCACCCGGGGATCCCTGTAATGCCAATTGTTAATGTAAAATGTGGCTTTTGATACCTTCCTGTAAACGTTGCATTTGAATATAATCTTCTATAGTATCGAGAGAAAAAGTATAGTACTTTTGCTTTCAGAACTTTTTAAAAGGTAGCTGCAGGTCTTTGGTGGTAGTAGCCCATGTGGCAGCGGGGCCCCGGGCCCTGTTCACCTGTGGCCCAGGTGGCTCTACTGCTGAGGAAGCTGCTTTCGTGTTACCAGTCATAGGGCTGCCTTTCAAATACATGGTCCTGGATTAGCGATTGCATTCTTTATTAAGATTTTTATGATCATTAATGAATGTTGAATCAGACATTACCTGTACCCCCTCCCCACCCACCCACCGAGTTTTGGTCAAACTAATCCTTCCCTGAGATTACCGCCAAAACTGCCTGATGGTTGGTCACATTTACTGGTTTGACATTTTGAGACTGACAAGAAATAAAATTGAAGGTAAGAAACGCTAAGAAAGGGCAAGACTTCATCTGCTGCAGTGAAATTAAGGAGTGGAAGATTCTTGTCTATCAGGGGCAGATACTTCCTACTTTTTCTGGAGTGTTGCTTTAGTAAGAAAAGGGCAAGCTGACCCTCACCGGTTGCAGAAAACAGGAGCAGTGGCACCTTGCCTCACAATCTAAGCCTGGATCTTTGATTGGTTAGAAGAGGAGGAGAAAAAAAGAAATAAATAGTTCCATATCCTCATAGCCATCCTGCTAAAGGTTTTTCCACCTCTGTGTTTCTCCTTTTGGCTTTTAGCTGGTTGCTGAAACTATTCACTAAATACAGCTAGATATTTTTACCTTCCCCACGCCTACCTTCCTTTCTGCTTAGAGAATTTTCCTAGAAATCTGACCAGAACCGTGAACTTTTATTAATTCTAGAGTTGGGAACGCCAGGGCTGGCATCATACAGTCTTTTCAGTACAGGACTTAGACCAAAGTTTTGGTGTTCAAAGAGGTGATGCCTGCAGAGCCAGGAAAGAAAACTTGAAATTGAAAGTCTGAGGACCTGAGTGGTGCAGAGGCTCAGGAGTGATGCTGACCTGCAGTTAGAGGGAGGGATCAAAACCTCCCTGCAGTCTCCTCTGGTTGTGAGAGATGGCCTCCTGCATCCCCTGTACTTGGCTGTCCTCCCCAGGCTCCTGCAGGGTTTTCTTTCATGCAGTTCTAACCAAAAGGGGCCAAAAAATTGGGATGATAGCCTTGCCCTGCATAAACTTCTAGGAATTTAGAGCTAGGAGAGTCCATGGGAATAATCATGGTGAGAGTTTCAGGGTTTTCTTGTTGTTTTTTAGTACTGAATTTCTTGTGTGATGTTAAAGGACTTTGAAATACTCCACTCAGAAATCTTCTAATCACTTAGTTGTCTTGCATTTGCAAGGGAATGATCAAGAAGGAAAAATAAATCATGATATTGGTAAAGATTGGAGAGTATGCTTCATCCTAATCCAATCTGTAATAATATTCAAAACAGAGATAACCTAGAATTTTTTCCCATTTAATAAGTCATTAGAGTTTTAAGATTGTCAGTTTTGTGAATAAAAGTATGATTTGTTGATAAATTCAAGTATGACATGTAAAGCATATGATTTGCCAGTGTAATTTATATTAAAACATGGATTGAAGTTTAGCCACACGTTACAGCATCAGGCCATGAAACATGTTTCCTTGAATTTCGCACCTCTACAAAGCAACTGGCATGTTTTTTAGTTTTGATTCTAGCTGATAAAATGAGAAATTTTCATGCTGTTTGTAAGCATTTCCCTAAAAATGATGCATTGCCATGGTAATTTTACTTTATTACCGATGAATGGAAGCCAAATTGGATATTGCCATCCTCCCCCACCCCCTTTTATTTTTACACTGTTTCACATTGGATTTCGGAAGTGCTGAAGTCCTCTAGATGTGCTATGGGAGAATTTTGCTCAAATGGAAAACAATTTATGTATCTGTTGCCAAGCATCTGGAAACAGATTTGCATATTTTTTTCATTATTTTTCCTCACATTAACTTGTTATATTTCAGCTTCACTATATTTTCTGCTTCCTGTCTTCACAATAATCCACTGGTAAATATAATAATAAATTACAGCAGTATCTCAATAATACTTAAAAATATATAACAAGTTGAAACTGTATGAGAGTGAAAAGCATCCCAGGAGATTTCAGCCATTGGCTGAGTTATAATCAGCCTGAGCCCTGGGTCAGGAAAGGGGCATGCATGCTCATTTGATCGTCTGTGCTTAGTTCTTCTACTTTCAGGGAGTCTCAAACTGCTTCCTTTCAAAGGTATAATGTTTGAAATAGTTCTTTAAATATGGAAATTTTTTAAAAATAGAAAAATGAAACAGGCACCATTTTTGCATTTCTTAAGTCGAACCTTCTGGGTTACCGTGGTGAATCCTTGGGAGAGGGTTCCCAAACCTGGGATCAGCTCCAGTCTCCATGTTTCACTGGTGACAGCTGGAGCCCAGAGATTCATCTATAAGCCCAAGGTCACCCAGCTAGGTGCTTAGAAAGGAGAATCAAGAACTGAAGTAACATCTTCTGTGCCCTTTTACTTGCCCAGTTACATTTACTATGACCTCTGTATTTGTTTAAGGGGCACCAGTCAAATGGCCCTATGGGCCATCTTTGCTTTTCAATTGAACAGGTCGAATGGGAGCAGGAGAGAAAAAGAATGCCTGTAGTGTCCAGTACCGGCGACCCTTTGGCTGTGCAGTTCTGAGCATTGCTGACCTGCTGACAGGCGAGACAAAAGATGACCTCATCCTGAAAGTGTACATGTAAGAAGCACACACAGCACGACAGGGGCTGGGGTGGGTGCAGAGGCCCATGTGGACCCTCCGTGGTGAATGCTACTCCAAGGAGGGTGATGGAAGAGCAGGGAACGATTGGGTTTATGAGCCACTCCCCCAAAACTCAATCTGGTGACTCAACTACAAGTGAGCCCACAAACCACCATTCACCAATCAGAGGAGTTATGAAATTAAGAACCCAAGAGTATAAACAGACTAGCAGTTGGGTGGACCATCTACTTCACAGAGTACCTTCTCTGAATTAAAAACCTAACCTGTCTTTACCTCCAGAGAGTTCATTTGTTCTTGGAAAATGAAAATAGTTTTTAACATAACCTAATTAGAATTAGGAAAAAACACCCAGGTAGGGGATTTCCCTTCTATTTCCTATAATATTAGTTGGCTAGGTCTGCCCAGCAAAGTCCCAGAAAGAGAGAGGCTGAAGCAGCAAAAGTGGATTGTCTCAGTCCTGGAGGCTGTAAGTCCTAGGTCAGGGTGATGGCTAGGTTGAGGCTTCTGAGGGCTGGGAGGGACAGTCTGTCCCTCTCTTCTGGTTTCTGGTGGTTGTTGGCAGTCTTTGGTGTTCTGTGACCCTTAAATGCACTACCCAGCCCCTGCCTTCATCTCTGTGTCCACCTCTCCCCTTGTTTAAGGGCATAGTTATATTAGGTTGGGGCCCCACCTCAGTGACCTAATTTTAACTTGATTACTTCTGTAAAGGCCCAGTGTCCAAATAAAGTCACATTCTGAGGTACTAAGGTTTTGGACTTCATGATTCTCTCTTTAAGGGGACACACAGTTCAACTCATAGCACTCCACTAAGAAAATCACTTAATGTATTCCAAATCTTAAATTAGGTGATTTTTTTTAAATGCACATGGCTTCAGATCACCCACCCTGAGCATCTCCCCGCAGGTTTGGAAATTGAGAGTTGACATACAGTGGTGTCCCCAACCTGGGGTGAGGGAGTTGGGTAGGGGGGTGGGATGGGGTTTCCTCATTCCTGATTTGAGGACCATACTTCTGGTCACCTCCATGAGTGAGCGTGCTCTAGTTTCGTTTCTGTTTGTGGAGCTGATATACCCAATGGATGCCAATAGTTTTCCTATGTTGGCTTAATATAAGCAGCCCATTGCCTGTAGGACATAGACTTCAAATTGCTTTTTGACCACTGCTGGAGGGTTTCATGGATTTATCCAATTCTCCATCCAGTGCCCCCTGGACCTGTGCCACACATTTGCTAATTAGTTGACAGAGATTTGTCTATAGCCTGTGGTTTAGGACCACAAACTATATCTCTCTTTTTTTTTTTTTTAACTTTATCTCTTTTAAGAGGGATAAAATCTGTGACCTTGATATTAAACTTGAAAACTTTGGGTGAAACTAGTGGGTAGAAAACTCACGACTCTTTTTATCATGTGGCAGCCCTCAATTTCCATGACAATCCTCTTCCCACATTCTGGTGATCATAAAATATAATTTTTTTGAAATAATTCTGGCGAGAATGGCCCTCATTTAATATGTGCTTACTATGTTCAAGGAACTGTTAGGCATTTTCCATGTGTCATGTCACTTTATCTTCATGACATACACATAAAGCAGATGCTATTGCCTCTGATTTCCATGTAAGGGGACAGAGAGGCTGGATAATGCTCCAAAATCACTTGGCTAATCAGAACAGGAACCAGATGTGAAATCAGGAATATCTGACTCCAGAATGCAAGCTGTCACATACCAGGTCCCGTGCTCTCAGGTGTTATTTGACACCGCTGTCTAGTGATGTGATAATGATGCTGTTGTGTAGCATTGCTTTTTAAGAAAACTGGAATTCCTTAGAAACCCAGTCTCATCCTTTCTTAGAGTAGTCTTTCCAGGTGTGGCTAGCAAGCACTATATTTATCTTGCCACTGGGAAAACAGGACCAACAGTTGCATGCATCACCCTTGGCTATGCAACCTGCTGAAAAAGACCCATGAATTCCAGCTCTGCCTATGGGAGACACTCACTCTCATAAAAATAAATTGTATTTCTCTTTGTGGTTGTCACTATCTGTTTTTTTATAAGCATCAAATAAGGCTTTAGATTATTCTTGTTGGAAGAGAGATCCCCTTGAAAATGCCAGTTCAGCAAATTATGAATGTGTTTCAGGAGGAATGCTAGCCAATCAAAACAGTCACTGTAGATGAAACAGAAAGTGTGATTTTAGTAAAACATTTTAAGGAAGTGCCTGTTAGAAACAATTTGGAAGAAATTTCTATTTGTTAATATGACTGAATCCCTCACCCATCTGGGACTCGAATATGGAACAGTAACAAATACCTCATCTGAGCCCGGAAGATATTTCAGTCACACTTTGAGCTTTGATTTTACGTAGAGTTTTGTAGGTTAAAAGCATGAATCCGGGAGTCCGTTCACTAATAGGAAGTCTCTTCCTTCCCCGCCTGAGCTGAAATAAGAAAACTAGAGGCCGAATATACTAAATTGCAATTTGGTATCCTGCAGCTGGATGGTGGGATGGTTTCATTTCATCTTAATTTCTCAGCCTTCCAAGATGCCTGTTCTGTTTGGTACCCTACTGTTAAGTGGCTCAGAAATGCCCTCCATCATGTACATCCTGGAAAAGCCTATGGTGATGAAATAAATATGTAATCGAACTGTGAACTCTCAGCCACAGACAAGGAACTTGCCGTGGAATGCTTTGACTGATATGTATAGAAGCTTGATATTCACGGCCCTTAGGAAAGGAGCATTTGTGGCTAATAGAAGTAGTGATTTACATAGTCAGATGAGGGAGGCTGTCCCCGGCTAACTGAGGCAGTCATGGCAGTAAGGAAGGATAACCAACCTCAATATTTAGGGGCCATTAGGAGTTGCCAGTCAGAGGGACTTCCATCCATTCATTGATGCAGCTCATTAATTTTTCAGCACCCTTGGTATTTAGAGTCCCAAGGGGGACACATGTCCTAGATCCATTCCTCAAGAAACCTTAAAAGTTTCCTGGGTGAACTACAGCATGTAAAACAAAGATGACATGAGCTAGCAAGTGACAAGAGCTAAAAGAGCAAGATACAGATGGCTATGAGAGTAAGAAGATGGAAAGATGCCTATTAACCAGTAGAGGAAAAACTGGGGAGCTTAACTTTTCAGTGCAAGGGTAATTTTTTTTTAAAGATTTATTTATTTATTCATGAGAGACACACACGGAGAGAGAGAGAGAGAGAGAGAGAGAGAGAGAGAGGCAGAGACATAGGCAGAGGGAGAGGCAGGCTCTTCACAGGGAGCCCGATGCGGGACTCGATCCCAGATCCCGGGATCACAACCTGAGCCGAAGGCAGCCATCCAACCGCTGAGCCACCCAGGTGTCCAAAGGGTAATTTTTAATTACCCTCTTTCAAGTAGTGTTAACCTCAGTTGCATTTTGCTTGCTTTGTTGCATTCTGATGCTAGCCCAACTTGGTCATGTTGTTGTAGGCAGAGACCCACTAATGAGAACTAATTCATGGAGCATTTACTATATGTCAGGTGTTATCCTAAGCCCAGAATCATCTTAAACCCAAGCTTATTTAACTGTAATATATTAACCCCATTTCACAAATGAGGAAATCAAGGCACAAGGAGGGTAAATAACTTGCCCAAAGAACATAATTTAGTTATTGGTGAGGGTTCAGATCCAGGGAGTAGCACGTTTCATCTGCACTGCCTTCCACTGTGTGCATTAGTTCTCTGAGATTTTGAGGCGAGGGGGACTCTCATAAATTGTTCATTCCTCACAGCCACTCCTGGCATGAAGTAGGTAGTCATGCATTTACCAGATATGGGCATCCTGCTCATCCTGGGGCAATTATGCTATCACTGACCAGTTTGGGGGAGTTCCCAAGGAGATTTAAGGGCGTACGTTCTGATGGTTATTCCAAACAGAACAGGTGTGCTACTAAGGCCATTGTTTGATCTCATCCATTATGGAAGCTTAACCGAGTGTCAATGTCTTCATAGGTGTAACACAGAGAGTGAGTGGTACCAAATCCACGAGAACATCATCAAAAAACTGAATGCACGTTACAATCTGACGGGCTCCAACGCAGGTGAGTGTGTGGGACTGGCTGACTCTCCCTCCGCTTTTCATTTCAGGCCTTTTATTTTATGTATCTGTGTAAGAAGGAGATGAACCATGCTTTGTTTTTCTCTTCATTCACTTTGTAACTTTAAAAACGTACAGTCAACAATCTGGTACGTCTCCCTGTGCTAAGATGGGTTTATAGCTATAACTCTATTTAAAGTAACTCTATTTAATGTATTCTGTTCTGGTTTGAAACAAGGCAGAGTATGTGGATTTGTTCAGTAATACCAAGTGGTGAGGCCTCTGAGTTGTTACCAGTCACTAAAACCCAAATGACAAATATGCTTGGGTTCTTGACTGTGGTATGGAATAGGGTTGATGGACGGAAGTTAGGTCCAAGAAAGTCATGCTTCCCTGCCTATAGCTGGGAGCAGAACAACATACTGGAGAACAAGCATACAGGTTCATGTGTTGAAATCGGCTAGGGAGACAAATGTTGTTGGCTGCAGTTTCACGTACAGAAAAACGTATGCACGCGTAGTAAGAGGGGGAACTGAAATACAGAGCGTTACAAGTTATATATGATACGTGGTACGTATTCTTAACCTGGAAACTTCATAGATACTGCATCATACAGCATATATAGTGACATTTTTACGTTTGGTCAGTGGACAAAAACTAGGTGAATATTCTTAGCTCCCTGTCCCCCCCCCCCTTCAAATCCAAGTTGAAGCAAAACAGACTGTGCAGCTGTGTGGTTTCATTGACATAAGAAAAAACTTGACATTAAGTCATCTATAGAACTGAATGCATTATTTTTTAAGACTGGTTTTCAAAGTAACTTGAGTATAGATATTTATGCCCTTGTCCAACCTTCCTGGTAATCTAGAACAAGAATCTCAGCTCAAACCACCTTTTTTTCAGACCCGTACACATCTTACTAGGCTACACCGACCCACAAAGAAAAAGTAACCATAGACAGAAACTTTCTGCTTCAGTGAGAGTCCTAAGCATCGACAGGTCACACATGTGGCAGCATTCAGGTTGTTATGAGTGGTGAGATCACCCTCTCCTCCCTTTCCCAAGAGTTGGGGAGGTAACTTGAGTTTGACCTAATTCACACAAAGTCCTCCATCTACCGGCTAAATAAGCAAAGAGACTTGGAGCAGTAGAAGGCAGAGTCCCTAAAGGGTCTGGAAGAGATGGTAGTAGTAGTATACAAGGTGAAGTGATAAGATACTTTAGAATCTGGTATGTGTATTTGTCTTCACCTTTTCTGGTAAAGAATTATAACACTAGTTGTGTGCAGACCACATGATTTATTTTAAATGTACGCCTGGTGAGATGGCAAAGATCCCACTTTTTAAAAACTAATCATGCCAAATTCGTTGGCAGACTTCTAGGTAAATCCTGGTTAGTTTTGTTCTAAACCTTCTGGGGTTTCATGATACCACTGACTATTTTTTATCATTAATTACCCTCTAAACCTGTGCTGTCCAGTTCATTGGGCAGTATCTACATGTGGCTTTTGAGCACTAGATACGAGGCTTACAGCACTGGGATTGAGGTGTGCTGTGATTATAAAATATGTACTGGGTTTTGAAAACATGGTACTTTAAAAAAATGTAAAATATCCCATTAATAACTTTTATATTGATTACATGTTGAAAGATAACATTGTGGAGATAATGGGTTAAAATACATCACTAAAATTAATTTTGTTTCCTTTTACTTTTTAGCATGGCTACTAGAAAATTTTTAATTTCACTGGTGGCTCCAATTGTATCCCTATTAGATAGTGCTGCCCTGGACTTAAAGATTTTTTTCAGGGATGCCTGGGTGGCTCAATCAGTTAAGCATTCAACCTTTGATTTTGTCTCAGGTCATGATCTCAGTCGTGAGATCAAGCCCCACGTTGGGCTCCTCACTCAGCGTCAAGTTGGCTTGAGATTCTCTATCTCTCTGGCCCTCCTTCTCCACATTTGCTCACACTCGCACAGGATTTCTGTAGCGCGCTCTCTCTCTCTCTCTCTTTCTCTCTCTCAAATAAATAAATCTTAAAAAAAAAATTTTTTTTTAGTTCTTTCCATGTCTCTTCAGGATTCCTACTACTCCTAATTTGCATTTGCCTCCTTATGAATAAACAAATCCCTGACCTTGTGATTTTTTTTTTCCCCATGGATTACCTTCTCTCACTACCATCACAGATGTATTCTTGCCTAAGCAGTGTGTGTTGGCCTGCCCCAGTAGATTTTTTTTCCCCAACTCCTTATTGACTCCAAAGCCTTTCCTCTTCCACTATGCTTCATGCAGAACAAAATTCCTCTGTTCTTGGATTGTTTGCGCATATCGTTGTCCAGACTCTGATGTGATTCCCAGTTGCCTCTTGAATCATGGTGAAGTTCTCAATGATGTGCTTTGATTTATGCCTCCAGATAGATTCCTAACATCACTGATTCTATATCCTGTGAGGTCAGAGTTCCAGTAAAGCCAAATTGCACATTTCTCTCTGCTTATAGATGAGAGTCATCTTAAAGAGAGGATAGCATTGGGATGCCTGGGTGGCTCAGCAGTTGAGTGTCTGCCTTCTGCTCAGGGCATGATCCCGGGGTCCAAGATCGAGTCCCACATGGGGCTCCATGCGGGGAGCCTGCTCCTCCCTCTGCCTGTGTCTCTGCCTCTCTCTCTCTGTCTGTGTCTCTCATGAATAAATAAATAAATCTTAAAAAAAAAAAACAGATAGCCTCTAAGAACTTTGCCTGAGGAAGTAGGATGTCCTAAGTACTGTTTTACTGGGATAATAATAATATCATCTTCTAAGGATTATCAGGGAGAAAGCATATGCAAAGTGTGTTGGATTATTGATAGGTTAGATCATTGACCGGGCCTTCCTACTTTGTTTCTTTCATCTTATCTCTGCTGATTTAATTGCTAAGATCCCTCCCTTCTTTGAAATTTAATTGTTGTCCTTGTGATTATGCAGATTAATTCTGAAGGAAGGACAGCACAATTTATTTCCTTGGGAAGTTCCTGGAGCTTAGACATGCCTCTCTATTCCATGTGATCTGTCAATCTTACTGACCTACGGACCATTTATCCTTGCTCCGGAGTGAGACTACCAGTTAGTGACATCTAAACCACCATATTCCCTGAGTGTTCCCTTTTCTGTTTACAACCATCATACTGAAATGAAAAACTATTTGCTGCATCTTTGGAAAGAGTGAAAGGAACCATTGTACTGTAGAGCCCTGAATGAAAGGTTTTGCCTTTAGCAGAATCCATCCTCCTCCATTTTGTTGCCTACTGTGATACTTTGATGCTGAGGCAGCCAGATTTATGTGCTTTATACTTGGCTTCTGCTGCAGAGCCCCATCTATTCCTGTTCTAATGGCCACTACTCTCCATTCTTCTCCTTTTAAGCCTGAGCCTCAGCCAGCTGCCCACAGCCAACATCTGTCTGCCTTCCACTCTTCTGGTCTCTCCACTGAGATTTCTACCCTTCAGTCTTAGTGGATCATTCTCCTTGTAGAAAACAGATATAAGAACAGAAGAGAAATAGGAGTTGTTTGGCTTTATTACTGAAAGGGAGACCCTTAATGACTTAATTAAAAATAGTGGGAGAAGCAGGGTGCCTGGCTGGCTTAGTTAGAAGAGCATGTGACTCTTGAGCTTGAGGTTGTGAGTTCGAGCCCCACTTTGGGTGTAGAGGTTACTTAAAAATAAAATCCTTAGAAACAAAAAGTGGGGGAGACAAGGGTACACAAAATTGAGGTTGGAAATTGGGATACCTAATGTTCAAACTATCACAGTGATTAGATCTGTTGACTTACATAGTTTTCTCCTTGAACCACGGGATTGTTGATTAAATGGAAGTAGTGTGGTCAGATGTCTTCAAGAAAATTGAGTTCATTCAGTAAAGTATTGTTTTTTTCCTGCTTTCGTCCCACTATTCCTTGGTCATTGATACTAAAAAAGGAAAAAAAAAAAGGAACTTTGAAATTAGTTTTCGGAACAAATTCTACCAACAAATTTCCAGGCCCTTTATGCTTCATTGAAGTCTTCCTATCTCTTGGAGTTGTAATCTTGTCTGTTAAATAGTTAAAGGGATTTGTCTAGTTAACTGGGTTTTTGTACCCCCTAACTAAGACTTATGTTGCAAAGGCACATTAACCACTATCTTTGAGTTTAGAAGCTGGGAGAAAATTGTAAGCGATCCATTTATCTTTTAAAGATGAAGAAAAAAATAATTGAATTAACATATCTCTCTGGTTGGATTTAGTTAGGCTGAATAATTTGAAATTTTTGTGCTCTGTGGGAATTTTAAAATCCAAAAGTAATATTGTAAGAATTTGAAATTCTAAAAATATTCATGAAATGAGCCTGGTTTAGGTTTGTTGAGCAAATGGTTATTATAAATGTCACCTCCAATAGGCATTAGCAATTGAAATGCTAGGAATGTGTACTAAGACTGAGCCAGTGTGATTTACTGAAGCAAATTCAGTTCTGTGACTTGAAGTAAATTGTGTAAGAATCATTGGCTCTGGTTCAGTATGTCCTGAGAGAAACTTCAAAATCTTTTCATATTATCTGTATATTTATGAAATCCTATTTCCTGCAGTTTACACATGTAGTTTCCAGCTAGAAGAAATCATATCAACTAATTAGGTCAATTTCTGCACTTTTTTTTTTGCCTTAGCAAGATGAGTTGCATTCCTGCCAACTATGCATTTTAACCCCCACAAGATTGAGGAATTACCTAGATGAGGAACTCATGAGTGCAGGAAGAACAGTTTAACTCTATGCAGGAAGTGAGCAGTGTTCTTTCTTTGGCTGAAGTAAAAGGAGGCTTTTGATCATTATATTGCATTTTGGGGTTGAGTAACCTACCTTTATAGAGCAGTGTGGTTATTTAATTCATTATTATTGAACTGCTAGAATTCTTGAGGATTGTATCAATGCTCCTGACTTTTGGGCATGGCATTTAGAAACTTTGCTTTCTAATATTGTTAAAAGAAGCTGGTACTTATTGGCACCATCTGTTGGCTGGAAATGTGGGATGTGACCTTTTTGCTCGCTTTAGAAATTCCCTAATTATTAAACCATGCTCTCTCTTTTATTCTTTTGGGGTTTTTTAGTTTCAACTAAATTTACTTCCGGAAAAGTTGCATGAGTAGTACAAAGAATTCCTAGTTTCTCAAAGGTTAACATTTTATACATTTGCTGTATCCTTCTCTACTTCATACTCACTCAATCTCTTCTCCTTCTATAATCTATAATTTAGCATCACTGAATTGGTATAATTCTTAAGATTGGCCCAGTGCTCCTAATGTTTAAACGTGTGTGTACAATACGTATAATACATACACAACACAAATACTTTCCCCCCCAGAACTGTTTGAGAACAAAATGCAGGCATGATTCCTCTATACTTCTGCTTACTCCAAGACATGACAACATAACCAAAGTACATTGATAAAAATCAGGAAATTAACATACTCGTATTTCGACAGTTTTCTCAGTGTCCTTTATAATTAAAGAGATCCAGGCTGTATCACATGCAGTTGTAATATCTTTTCAGTTTCCTTTAATCTAAACCATTCTCCTTTAATTACAGTGAACAAAAAAGAGTTCAAAATATGAATTATATGTATAAAGTATTTTTATAGCTTCATGAAATATACAAAAAACAAATCATAAACTAAAAAAGTAGTGATTAGAGCTTGATTTTATTCTCCAAATTACTTATATTTTGCTAATTTAGTCACTAGTAAAACTGTTTGGAAGATTTGCTATATAGAAAAACTTTGCATTTTATAAAAGCAAGTGTATGAATAAACTAATCAGATGTTAAATTATACTCATATATGATATGTTCTGTGTACATTTTAAAAAAACAGTTTTCATCCAGGGGCTTACAACCTGCTTCATGTTTTGGAAAAATTACAAATCAATAATAATGATGATTATTATATACCTGTAACAAACAAACAAAACCCTTTTGAAGCTTGACAGAACCCTCATGAACTGAAATGTTGATATCCAAAATCATAACAAGGAAGGAAATTTTAAGATGAAAATTCTCCTCTGTTAAGAAGGAAATGTGAATTTCCTCTGAATGGTCTCATCCACTCCTATAATTACAGCTTCCACTGCATGCCAGCGCATGCCCTCTCCATCCCTCTGTTCTGGTCAGTAAATTTCTTTTCTGGTTACGACTCAATGAAAATAAACAATTGCAGATGTCTCTTCTGTTTTTTAGTTTGATGTTCCATAACTCGTTATGTATTACTTCAGTCTTATTTGTGCTATAACCCTTAGCCATGGGCTAACCACTTCTTTAAAGAAAGCTTTAAAGTTTTTTCTAAGACTTTGAAATAGCAGATCTGTGGACTGGCAGTTATAATTACAAGAATATTTGCACATATTTATCATACCTTTTACATGATAGACCATAGCATCCCAATCAGTAGGGTTACCTGTTCAGAGATCTCAGGAAAATGTTCTTCAGAAAGTGAGCCTATAGTCAGACCCTTTGATTATCCTCAGCGGTGTCAAAATCACATCTTCCTGAGTTAAATTTATTTATTTTTATTTCAGTTTATTCACAAACTGAATAATACTGGTTGAAAGGCAGAAATAGAGGTGTGACTAGACTATTAAGAAAGGAGAATGATTTTCTTTTACTTTATCTTTCTTTTATTTTTCTCTTCTTCAATTTTTTTTAAAATGTAAGTTGGCTTTAAAACTACATCTGAAAGAAGAGATACATCCCCAAATTTGAGCATTGGCAACATTAATAATATAGTGTCTGGATTTTCAAGATGACAGTGTTAAAGGACACTTGTCCTTTGGGTAATCTGGTCCTGCTGGGCAGAGGATTTAAGCAACTAGGCCCCTCTACCATGTACCTAACAATTCAGTGGGCTTCTAGTACTGTCATGGCTCCCATTTTATTTCTTTATCTAATCTGACTCATTTTGACACTCTAGTGTCTTTTTAGTGCTTCTGACTTTTGCTCCATTGACTCATTTTCCAAGTGCTGTTTTACTTGACAGCACTCCTGCTAGACATTTGGCTTCCCTTCTCTCCTCTACTCCAGAGACTATGAGATCCTGTCTCTGACCTCTCTGTGTAAATACTCCCTTAATCCTGCCAGGTTTTTATTGATGCAGCCAGAATCTACTCTTGAAAGTTCTCTTTGGCTTTGAGTTGGGCCCACATTAGATACATGCTTTTAGTGTATTTATTTTAAAAGTCAGTTATCTGAAGAATGCCTGGGAGGGGGGTCAGTCGATTGAGTGTCCGACTCTTGATTTTGACTCAGATCATAATCTCAGGGTCATGAGATCGAGCCCCATGTCAGGCACTGTGCTAGATGTGAAGCCTGCTTAAGACTTTCTCTCTCTCTCTCTCTGCTCCTGCCCCACTTGCACTCGCATGCTCATTCTCTCTCTCTCTCAAAAAAAAGCCAATAATAATAATACTAAAAGTTAGTTATCTTACCTTATAGACTCCACATATAATATTCTAGTACTCAAAGCAAAACTCTGTTGATAGATTTTTGTAAATCAAGCACATAGGAATAAATAGAAGTAAACATTCTTCTTCTGATAACAATGAGGTCCTAAATATTTTGGAAATAAGCAGACTTTACTGAAGATAATTTTATGAAAGAATCTAATAATACCATCTTTTTTTTAAAAGATTTTATTTATTTCATAGAAAAAGCAAAAGAAAGAGAACAAGCAAAAAAAAAAAAAAAAAAGAAAGAGAACAAGCACAAAGGGAGAAGCGGACTCCCTGCTGAGCAGAAAGCCCAATGTGAGTCTTGATCCCAGGACCCTGAGATCATGACCTGAGCCCAAGGCAGATGTCCAACTGACTGAGCACCTAGGTGCCCCATAATACCATCTTTTGCACGTTTTGCTGCTACCTCATTATGTTAGTGATTTTGTACTTCCAAGTTTAGAAGTCCTAGCAATTATGTTTTAGTATGCAAATATTGCGAAGAAATAATGTTTTTAGTGATGGCTGGGTGGCTCAGTCAGTTAAGTGTCCAACTCTTGGTTTTGCCTCAGGCCCGTGCTCAGCGGGGAATCCACTTGAAGATTCTCTCCCTGCACTCTCCCCCACCCCCACTTATGCATCTGTCTCTCTCTCAAATAAATAAATCTTTTTTAAAAATTAGTTTTTTTAGAGTTTTGCTTCATAAGAGGAGCCTGAGGAGCTACATAGATGCATTCCAAATTGAAAAACATTAAAATCTGAAGATTTTTCTAAGAACGTACAGCATATAGAGAGAAACTTATTCAAGAGTCATACTAAATCTTAATAGAGAGATTTGGTGACACTTGTGCCAATACTCATTTACTCCTTTCCCCCCTGCCTCTGCTCATCATGATGGATGTTCTGCTCCAGGCACATGTGACCAAGAAGATGACACTCCTTCTCTGAGCTCTCAGTCAAGGGATACCATATCTGGCTGAGAGGTAAAGGCTCCCAGCACCTTTCATCACCCTTAGCTTTGAGTTATGGAGGAGTCTCCCTTCTTCTGCCCAATGCTTAGTCATAGGACAGTGGCTCTACCTGTGATCCAGCAAGCCAGGAATATTGGGCATCAGTTGCCCTTGTCCCAGCTTGCTCATTGGATGGAGCTGCCTCACAAAGAGAGGCAACTTAAGAAAACCCAGAGATTACTATCTCAGCCTAGTACCTTGCCCATGAAGCAGGGGTGTCCCTCTAAAAAATAGACCACTGTACGCACTTCCAACTCTGGAGCAATGGATCAAAGCTTTGGCCCAAGGAGAAGTGGTAGTTCATGAGGAGAGAAAATTAAGAAGCCCTCCTGAAAGGAAATGACTTTATTTAAAACAGAGTATGGAGAAACAAGCCTGTGGGACTTCTTGAGACTGGAGACTTTGGAAAAAGGTTTTTTTAAAAAAAGAATGAAGAAAAAAAAAAACTGCAGAAAAATATACCATCAAGTGCACCAACATATACAAAATAGGAATACCAGAAGGAATGGAGAGAAAGAAAGGAGTAGGAAAAATATTTGGAGACATAGTAGCAGAAAAACTTCCCAAATTTGATGGAAAACATTAATCTGTACATCCAAGGAGCTCAGTGACTTTGAGTATGATAAGCAGGAAGAGATATGCATCCTAACACATCATAGCAAAAATGCTAAAAGACAATGACAGAATTTTTGAAAGTAGCAAGAGAAAAATTACTCCTCATACCCAGGAGAACCTCAAGGAAGTTGCTACCTAACTTCTTATAATATACAGTGAAGGTCAGAAGGCAGTGATGACATATTCAAAGTGCTTAATTTTTTTTTTTTTTTAAAGACAACAACAACAAAAAAAACCCACCAAAGTGTCAATCAAGAATCTTATATCCAGCAAAATTATCTTTCAAAATTCTAGGAAAAATAAAGACAAAACAAAAAAAAAAAAACAGAATTTTTTGCTAACAAATCTGCTTTGCAAGAAATACTAAAGTTGTTCAGGCTGAAAGCAAGTGACCCAGACCATAATCCAAATCTCCATGAAAAATAACACCACTCAAGGTCATTTATGCATTTATAAAAGACAATATAGATTGCTGTTTCTTCTCCTTTCTTAACTAATCTTCTCAACTCAGTGTACAGCCACATTTTTCTACAGAGTTTCTCAGATCAGGCACTCAAAGAGTCTCTTATGATTCCTTATTTTCCCTCATTCCCCCACATCTCATGTACCAAAAAGAAATAACTTCTTGTATGTCAGTATGTAACTTTTTAAACACTATTTCCCATCTTTGTTGTAACTGTGTCAGCATAGCCTCCATCATTTCCTGCCTTCATACATGTGCTCATCAGTAATTAATTATGACCCCTGTGATTGCTACTTATTTTTCTGGCTTTCCCTGTGCTGTTAGGAACTTCCCCATCTTCACATGTGTCTATCTGTACATATTACCTACTTGTATTTATCACGTTTGTCTTTGCCAAATCTCCAGTAATTGAGTCTTGCTCATGATAGACAGATTTGCCTCCAAAGCCACCATAGAATTTCATCTTTCAAATATACAGGAGATTTGCAAAACTTGGCTTAATCTAGTGGTAAGTGGGCATGACTATTGAAAGGAATAGTCTTTGCATATGGCACATAGGATGTCGAACATTTTTTGATAGAAGATAATTTGTTGATATTAATGGTAGGGAGGAATAAGAACAGAAACAATGGGCAGCCCCGGTGATTCAGCAGTTTAGCGCCGCCTTCAGCCCAGGGTGTAATCCTGGGGACCCGGGATCAAATCTCATATCAGGCTCCCTGCCTGGAGCCTGCTTCTCCCTCTGCCTTTGTCTCTGCCTTTCTCTCTCGAATAAATAAATAAAATCTTAAAAAAAAAAAAAAACAGAAACAATGATATTATATAATAACGGTAGCGACAGTGGTAGTTGTAGTGACAGCAGCCAACATTGTCGAACACCTCCTTTGTGCTAGATATCACCCAAAGTGTTTAATGGAGTTGGTATCATTATTATCTTGATTTTATAGATGTGGAAAACAGAGCACAGAGAAGTTAACATTTGGCAGGGTCTTAACTTGCACACTTAATCACAACATGTATTTATCAAATGTATTTGTCATTTTTTTTTATTTTTGCTTTGCTGTACGTTCACAGCTCCATGTTATTTGGTTCAATGGTGGCAAAATGGCTGATCTAGTCTAAAATTAATTTTGCCTGCTACTTATAAATCATGCTGAGCTTGGCATTTTTTTATATAAAAGTGCAGAATTTCATGAATTTGAAAAGAACCATCTTATGGAGTGAGTTAACTTCAATTCCTATGAAATTAGAGCTAACAAATAGCCATGTTTGATTTATCAGATATGAAGCCTTTCTTTCCTGTACTACTGCTCTGTAAGTGTAGCTGCATCATGAAAAATACGTTATTTTGTGACAGACTCTAGATTAATTAATGCCTATTCCTTTATTTAAAATTAGATATCAAATCATTATAATTGACTCTTAAGCATCTAGGCAGATAAAAATGTTCAGTTTAATGATTGCATCTTTTAATAAAAGGAACAGTTCTCCCTTAGCAATTTCATTTTTGGTACTTAGATTAAGGACCAGGAAAAAGCGATTGTAAAACATTATTGATTTATTTTGTGAAATTAAAAATCTAACCTAGTTCTTCAGTTTATTGGTTGTCATAAATTCTTGTTTTTCCCCCAAAAAATCTACCCTGCACTTTAAAATTTCCTCAGTCAGTAATTTTTTTCTTATTTCAATATCCTTATCATACATTTAACCCATTCTGCTTTACATTTATTTATGTGTGTGTGTCTTGTATTCAGTATTAGAATATCAGTTCCTTTGGAGTAGGAACCTTATCAAAAATATCCTTATAGCCCACCTTTCACCTTCCTCTCAAGCTGAAAGTTACTGCCACACCCAAAATGGGCAGTATGAGTTGCGGCAGAACTAAACTAGTGTACAAATAAAATTCTATTTCTTAAAATTTAATTAAAAACTTTTTATTTGAGTATAGTTGGAATATAGTGTTACATTCATTGAAGGTGTACAGCACATAAAATTTTAGAAGTCCCAGCCCCAGAGATAGCAGGTACGGTAGGTAAGGACTGACAAGGAATAGAATAGAAATAAAAATACTGCTCTGTGAACAAACTAAATTTATGACACATAAATGACCATTCCTGAAAGGATAGGGCTAATCCTTGGATAATTGAAATGAGTATTTGATGAGTCTCTCCTTTGTGGTGATGAGTAGTTTCCTCATCTTAATACATTATTTCTTGTTTTTCTGATGACTCTTTTACCCACCCTGTTGATTTTTGTCATGGTAATTAAGGGACACCATGAAAGTAGGATCAGGAGTTTCCTTGATTGAAAAATAAGTAGTATTGCAATGGCTCCTTGCGGGTGAGTGCCTGTGGACTCACATTATATCGTGTTCTTTCTTTGTTTTATTGAAAGTACACCTACTCTTGAGTGTTGCATGTTGAGTCTTGTGGGGTTTTTTGTTTTTAAATTTTTTTTTTTTTAATGAAAACTGAGTCGATGATTTAGGAGAAGCCAAGTAAGTTGTGGTCAAGTCCTCAGTTCTGTTGGCCTTTCCAATTCTTGACTGTGAGCTCTTTATTTTGAAGAAATTGGGTCACCTCTAAATGGCAGTACCTTCCCCTTTCCTCCAGATTGGTGTCACTTGGCAAGACAAATGAAATCATTACACCTAGGGCTTAAATCTGCATCTTCTAAACCTCTAAAATGAAAACTGCTGAACTGTCTAACCAAATTTTAAGATGCATTCAACTCCTAAATACAGTATTTTCCTTCCCCCCAACCCAGTATTTGTCTGATTTACCCCTGTCACTTCTTCATTCCCTTCACATATCTACTAGCTGGCTCTTCCCTGTTACTCCCTAATTGAATCCTCTCTATCCTTTTGCATTCTCTAATCTCTATGGCATTTACTGTTTAGAGTACATTAATGTATTTTTCTTTTCTTGTTTACATCTATATCCTTCCGTAACATGTAGTATTTGTCTGTCTTGGATTTTCTTAAGCTTCATCTCTGACTGAATGCTTTTCTTCTTTCATTGTCTTATCCTCTGTTAGGTATTCAGCTTACATTAAAAAAAGAAAATCACTGATGATTAAAATGAATTCTGGCTCCAATAGGGCAAAACCAGAATTCTAGTCACTTTTCCTTCTTCCAGCCCCTACCCTGAATAGCATGATGTCTTTGCTTTTCACTACTGTTCGTTTTTTTCCCTACTTTAGACATGGCACATAATGTCGCCAGTGTCTGATCAGATCCTTTGATGAGAAGTCCTAGTGAATTGACCTTCACTTGTAAAAAGAAAAAAAGAAATTGTAGGACCCCAAGGATTTTGTTAAATCCATCTGATTCTCTATTTGAAAGCATTGTTTCTGGTCCCCCAGATTTGGATAGTGTTCTTCCCAGCAGGAGGGACTGTTCTTATGTACCGTGTCTGGCACACACTGCTATTCTACAGATACCAGCTCCTGATGATGTTAATGATGATGGTGATGGTGTGGGTGAGTATTTTGAAGGCAAAAGGACAGAAGTGGGAAGAGAACAGAAACACCAGTAATGAGGTAGGGATAGTGGGAGAGCGTGAGTCAGGAAGAAATAGCTGCTGGGACAGATGGATTATAACACATGCTACACTTTGTCTTCATCCACTGCCTCTGGGTTTTAAAAGGAACCAATCACACCACATAAAAGTATCCCAAAGCTGCACTGACTGTTTCACCATCAAACCATCCAGACCACTTATACTACCCTCCTTCATTCCCCGTGGGTCTCAGGGACAGAAGTGCCTCCATTTTGTTGCCTTCAGTCACCCAACTCAAATGGAGTGGGGGCAGGGAGGGAGATAAAAGATAGGTAAGTAAAATGGAATGAGCTTTTAATTAAAGTTCCTGAATCCTGCCAGATTCAACCTTATTCTAACAACAGCTTTCTGACACATCCTATTAGGCCCACACACTAGAAGGTGTGAGGACATAATGATGCGGTCCTCTCCTACCTGTCATTTTTTTTTTTGGCTTCGCCCCTTAGGTATGCCCCATCTAGGTCAGACTTGAACCCCAGAAATGGCTCCATCTTCTCTCTGAACCAAATGCTTCTTTTTAAACAAATTTTCCTGATGTTGTTACCACTTAATTGAGAACCAAGTAAAACCAACAAACAAGACACTGTTTTTGTTGTTGTCTGTTCATACTGCTGAGGGAGAACAAAAGCAAGATCCTAATGTAGATGTGTGCTAAATAAACTTTGCATTTCTTTTTTATTCCAGTGTGATTGTTGTCATTCTTATGGTTCATGTTTGATATTGCATTGTAGTACTGTAAGTTATGAAAGGGGAATGATAAGTTGCACGTGGTAAGTAATGATATAGATAGTCTTTGGAGTACAGATTTATCATCCTCTTAACTCTACCATCCAAGTGCATTTTAAAATTGAGTTCATACCAGGTGTTTACCCAAAGGATACAGAAATACAGATTTGAAGGGATGCATGCCTTCCAGTGTTTGTAGCAGCATTATCAGTAATACCCAAACTGTGGAGAGAGCCCAAATGTCCATTGACTGATGAATGGACAAGAAGATGTGAGATAGGGCAGCCCCAGTGGCTCAGCAGTTTAGTGCCGCATGCAGCCCAGGGTGTGATCCTGGAGACCTGGGATTAAGTCCCACATCAGGCTCCCTGCATGGAGCCTGCTTTTCCCTCTGCCTGTGTCTCTGCTTCTCTCTCTCCTCTCTGTGTATTCTCATGAATAAATAAATAAAATCTTTGAAAAAAAAAAAGATGTGAGATAGTTATATATATATAGTGTATATACACAATATATGTATATACACAACATTGACTCCTCAGCCACCAAAGAGAATGAAATCTTGCCATTTGCAATGACATGGATGGAGCTAGATTACATTATGCTAAGTGAAATAAGTCAGAAAAAGACAAATACCATATAATCTCACTCATGTGGTGTTTAAGAAAGGAAACAGATGAACATATGGGGGAGGGGAGAAAAAAGGAGAGAAGGAGACAAGCCATAAGAGATTCTTAATGATAGAGAACAAACTGAGGGCTGATGGAGGAATGTGGGCTGGGGATGGGCTAGATGGATGATGGGTATCAAGAGGGCACTTGTGATAAGCCCTGGGTGTTGTATGTAAGTGATGAATCACTGAATTCTACAGAAATCAATAGTGCACTGTTGCAACTACCTAAAATTAAAAACAAATAATAAAATAAACGGGAAAAAATTGAGTTCAGTTCAATGATGACTGGAAGCTTTAAAAATCAGCCCCCTTTGATCGGGTTCATTTTCTATCACTAAGGGGCTTTTTTGCTGTTTTTCTTTCCTTTTTTTTTTTTTTTTTTTGGTCTTTCTTGTTAAAGATAATAGAAGAAAAACAAGAAGGAATTAAAAAGCAGAAAGAAGGGGATCCCTGGGTGGCTCAGCGGTTTGGTGCCTGCCTTTGGCCCAGGGCGTGATCCTGGAGTCCCAGGATCGAGTCCTGTGTCGGGCTCCTGGCATGGAGCCTGCTTCTCCCTCCTCCTGTGTCTCTGCCTCTCTCTCTCTCTCTCTGTGTCTATCATAAGTAAATAAATAAATTTTTTTTTTGAAAAAAAAAAAAGCAGAAAGAAGTGGCATCTCAGAAACATACAAACATAGTCACAAGGCTGGCATTAATTTCCTTTCTGTAGTTCTTGCCTACAGAAGAACTGAGAGTTGGGGGAAAAAAAGATAAGAAAAATGTATCTCACTCATCTTTTATGTATCCTACTGTAGTAATGTCATTGTAATTGCAGTTAAAAGAAAGACAGTTTTACTACTTTCCTGACTAAATACTCTTTTATTTGTCACAGTAGCCTGTATCCTGCTTAATTCTCGGTAGAAAATAATGCCACTATGAGTTTCTAATGCACATAATATAATCTTGATTTTGTTATAAGCACCTCTGTTATGTGAGTTTTTAAAGGTTGATTGATTTGAGAGAGAGAGAGAGAGAGAGTGTGTGTGTGTGTGTGTGTGTGTGCATGAGCAAGAGAATCCCAAGCAGACTCCTTGCCAATCACAGAGCCCTATAGGAGTTTGATATCATGACTCTGAGATCACAATCAAAACCAAGAGTAGATACTTAACCCACCCAGGTACCCCTGTTCCTTAAATTTTAAGAAAATCTCTGTGAATATCCTTAAAAATCTTTGAATTATGATATGACTTTTTATTTGTGTATCCTTTTATGATACTTATTATATCATATATATTTATATTTATTTAGTAACTATTCATAGGTTTTATGGAGTTAAAGGAAATCAGAACTCATCCTTTGAGATCAGTGTCTTCTAGGGCCAGTAGCCACTGACAGTTGCTGGCATGAGCGTCCTTGCAGCAGGGATATTTCCGTCTGGCAGGGGCCTGGAGAAGAGGGTATAGGGGCTAGAAACCAGACTTCCTCTTCTTAGTATCCTGCTCAAGTTTTTTCCAGTCACTATGAACCTCCTTAAACACAGCCAACTCAGATATTTATGTTGGAAAAGTGTTCTCTAGAAATTATTTCTATAGATTCTTTTGATTTTGCCTGAATAGTAACCTTTCGTTTACAACAATGCTATTATAGTTGTGGGCTTGTTGAAACAAGTTCAGATTTCCATTCATGCTATTTCTGTCCTCCTATTTTTTACTCTGGTATCTCTCATTTATTTTAGGTTTAGCGGTTTCCCTACAGCTATTACATGGAGACATTGAGCAAATCAGAAGAGAATACTCATCAGTATTTTCTCACGGAGTGTCTATAACAAGGAAGTTGGGTTTTTCTAATATTATTATGCCTGGTAAGTGATGTGGGATGGACCAAAGGTTGACATATGGGTATTATGTTTGTTTTTGACACTTGAGAAATTTTTCAAATGGTCAGTTTTGAAGAGTTCAAATGGACCATTGCTAAAGAAGAAAATGAGGTATGTGATAATAAATAAGCAAAAGTTTTTTTTTTAAATCTTTACATTTTTATTATATTAGGGTGAGTAACTTATAGGGCCGTGCTGCATTCTGTATGACCATGATATGATGGAGAACTGGGGTAGGATCCAGAAAATATTTTACACTTTGGTGGAAAATGTTAGCAAAGACATTTAGGGGAAATCCTTATAGGTTTTGTTAAGAGTAATTATTGAGCAGCAGTTGGTCCTTCTTGGAGGATTCTTCTACCCAGAATATGTATATGTAAATAAGCAACCATATGCAAATACCATATGTATTTCTGCACCTTTCCTAGTTCTGTTTGAGATCTATCCAGATCTCTTTTAGCAACCTAAAAGGACTCGAAAACAAGTGTCTGTTTCTAAGTGGAGAAGGTGGCAGTTAGTGAGAGTCACACTATTGAAGTAAATGCCACATAGTAGTAGTTTCTCAGTGCCCCACATCCCACCTTCTACAACCAAGACAGAAAGGAGACCAGATGAAATACCCTCAAATTGTTAACAGTATTTTTAGAAACGAGATTGTGTAAATCTCCGTTTAAGGCCCACGTATGAAAGCAGGCATGGGAAGTTGCATCTGACAAGGCCTCTGGCACAGCTGTGAGAGGAATGGTAAGACTGCTCTGGACAGAGACCTAACGTGATGCAGCAAGTGACCAGCATCGCCCTGTTGCAGCATCCCTGTGATCTCTTTATGCAAATCTGTTTATGCAAGGAAGGCTGAGAGAGAGAGAGCCTGGAAATTTCCTGAGATGACCCGACCTGGCTTAGGGACCTGGCCTGCCTGAGCATCTCATGCCACTGTCATTGAAAATGACTGTTTATAGAACTGTTTACTTGGTGGCTCTCGCACCCCCTTCATTATTTCCTTCAGTTGCTATAAATAACTGGTATTTCCTTTGTAACAAAAAAAGAAAAACCTTCATGCCACTGGGAAGCAAATTGATGGGCAAATCTAATATAAAAAACATATTTTCGAACAGAATGCAGACAGCTGCTGGAAGAATTCCTCAGCTTGGTCTCTGGGCAGTATCACCGAGAAGTGGAAAAACATAAAGCAACATGACACTTCACCAGCTGACTAATTGTCTGGGATGTGCCGCGCTCAGGCCGCGTTTGTCTGGCTTTCCTGACGGAATGAGCTCTGCGTGGAAGGGGGCTCCCTGCGCCCCGTCACGGCCGCTGTGGTCGCGCTGCCCGGCCCGCGGCCTGCAGGCCCAGGTCTGCAGTGCTGGGCACGCCAACACATCATTTCAAAGCACTTGCTGCTTTTTCTCCCCTCCTTTTTCTCCTGCAGCGTCTTAATCTTCCAAGTTAGACAAAGAGGGGAAGGACGTGTGTGTTTACATCCACAGCGGAAAGCAGCCTCGAACCTCCCTGGGACTGTTTTACGTGGGCAGACGTGGCGCTGGCTTTCCCTTGGTCATTTTCAGAATGTTGACTTGTCAGTCGATTCTCAGGGTGGCCCTCTCATGAGCGCTTGAGCTGAATTCTCCAACGAGAAAATGGGTGGGGACAACATTTCCGCTGCCAGGGTGGCAGTGACAGTCTGCTGGCATGACTCTCTATTTTCTCGCTTTCTAGACTCATCCTTCAGAGTTGATTTGTGTGCTGGTGGGGGTCAGGACAGGTGAGGCCGCGCTCAGACCAGCAGGACAGGCTCCTCAACATAGCTGCTGCCTCTCTGCAGAAGGAGGAGTCTGTGGTCTTGACACTGAGGCGAGCGTACACCGAACTCCCGTCGAGGCCCATAGATTGTGCTCAGTGCCAGACTCTTTACGGAATGGGGAGCGGCACAGGAACAGGAACTCTCCCCTTGGTCTGCCGGTGGCAGGGGCACATGTCTACGATGTCACCTAGTGTGAGGAGGTGATCCGGCTGTGCGCTTTCGAGCTACCGTGACCCTTCCCTGTTGTTAAGGGTCGGTCACCCAGCACTTTGTTTCTCAGGGTGTGTAATTTTCAAAGAGGCTAAGTCACTTCCTTTGAAGCTCCATCACTGCTACCTACAAGCCGAGTAACTCTGCCAAAAGTTCCACGATCCGCTCTCTGAGCCCATGACGGGGAGCGCAGCAAAAACATTTCAATCCATGCTCTGCAGAAGAAATGTAATGAGAGCCACAAATGTAATCGTAACTTTGCTAGTAGCCGCTTTCAAAAAAGTGGGGAGAAAGAGTTGGGATTAATGTTAATAATACATTTTCCTTAACCCACTGCATCCAAAATATTATCATTTCTAATAGGTAATTCCTGCAAAAAATTCTTAATGAGTTATTTTACACTGTCTTTTTTTAACCTCCATCCCTGAATGCCGGTGAGGGTTGTACATTTACAGCACATCTCTTTCTAGCCAAGTCACATTTCAAGTACTCAGTTGCCACACATGGCAGCGGTTACAGTATTGGACAGGCTGCCTCTAAATGTCTTAGCAGACTGTACAGAGCAGGACCTGGGCCATTGCTGAATATCGGGAAGCACGAAGTTTCCATCCAGCAGACATTTTTGAGCAAAGCTGGCTAATGTGTCAGGAATGTCAAGAGAGGTCAGACGGAGCCCTTCCCCACCCTGAAGGTCCATTCTTATTCCGAGTTTATGGTTCTTTTTAGGCAAAATGACCTTTGCTTTAATCACGGCCTCCCTACATTCTCTTCCCCATTTCTGCCCTCTTCCCTTAGAGACTTGTTCCCATGTACCAAGTGGTTAAACTGTCACTCTTTGTTAGGGAACCCCTAATTAATACCTTCTGGTACAGTCTTTCATACGAGGTCTATGAAGTTCCTAACCTAAAAGGAATTAAGTAAAAGTTGTGCAGTGTTGGAAGAAGGGGAGGTTGAGATTTGGAGGGGAGAGGCTCACACTGAAAACAATTAGCAGAGCCTGTGTTTCAAATGGCTGCCCTTGGGGGAAGTAGCTTTGACAGTGACCTCAAGATTTATTTAAGTTTATTTTTCAAGCATCATTCAATAAGCCGCCTTCTTCTTTGACTGTTAGGTGATAGTTCACATAAGTCAAATTTCTCTTTGGTCAAAGATGACTAGATAATGATTTACTGGCTGGGGTAAGAAAAATGTACATATGTTTGTCTCGTGTTTAAGAAGATATGCAGTTTTGTTCTTTTAAATATAAATATTATTATTCTTTACCAGTCACTGACAGACACAATACATATCAGCAGATGGGATTACCTGAGATTTCTTTTGACGAAAGCAGGTGGGAGCCAGTGTGATATGATTTGATCTTCCTTAAGATACATCCTAAATCTAACCAAACCCCACCACCTCTCAGTGCATGTCACCGGGCCTCCATGCCATGTATGTGCAACCACTTGGCCTGAACCCCATGATCATGCTGGGGAAGGGAGACATGGTCTTCCAACCAGTGAATACCGCAGTGATCCAAGAGAGGTGAGTCTTAAGGCTCTCCCATGTTATGCTGAGATGGGATTCCAGCCTCAAACCATAAAGCAGTGGGGGGCTGGTTCCTCCAAAATATTGAAGCTTACAGGCCCCTTTACACAAGGGAGTAGGACTTTCCCCAGCTGTCCCTACCAGAAGACCGTTCTTTGTCCTAGAATGTGATGGACATCAGGGAGCCCCCGCCCATCCCTACTCCTATTTTTACACAACACTGTTCTGGCAAGCCTGTCATGGATGCTATTGTGGCATTTACCATTGTTTGCTTAATAGGCATAAGCAAAAAAGTAAAAACTACACCCCCAAAAAGCTCAATATCTCATAATACTCTCCTAAAATAAAGCAAGACAAAAATAAGAATGACACAAAAAAAAATACAAAAAAAAATTAATAGATTTCACAGAAGTGCACTCTGAGCAAGAAATCTGAAGTTGAATTTTCAACCCATGCATAAATTTCCCCTTTCTGTGTTCTACTTTGATTTCCAGTTACCTGTGATCTTGTCCCTGTCCCTCCCCCCACCCATGAAGTTTTCATGAAGTGATGGAATCTTGGATATGGATGGCACATTGTGTTGGTTTCTTATGGCTGCTGTTACAGATCACCACAGACAGGGTGGCTTAAAACACCACAAAAAAATGTTATCTTCCAGTTCTGGAGATCAGAAATTTGTAGAGGTATTACTAGGCTAAAAGCAAGCCCTATAATCAGGGCTGCATTTTTTCTGATGACTCTAAGAGAGAATTGAGTTCCTTGCCTCATGCAGCTTCTGGAGACTGCCCACACTCCTTGGCTCATGGCCCCACATCATTCCAGTGTCTTCTTCCCTCATCACATCCCCTTCTCTGACTCTGGCCCTCCTGCTTCCCTCTCCCTCTCCCTGCTATAAGGACCCTTGTAATTATATTGAACCTATGCTGATAATCCAGGCAAATCTTCCCATCTCAAGGTCCTTAACTTAATTAATCGCAGCTACAAAGTCCCTTTTGCCATGTAAGGTCACATATTCACAGGTTCCTAGGATTAGGACATGGACATCTTTTGGGAGTGCAGGTGGTGTCATTATCCTGGCTGCCACACACATGAAGGGTCATGCAGCCCAGCTGTGTGTCCAGTGCATGAGTTTCTTCCTCAGGTTCCTGGTAATGGTTTTCTGGCATGTTACTTGAATATTAATAATGACCAAGAACACATCATATCTCAGAATGACCTCTGTCATGTTGGACCAGGTTCTCTCTACCTTCTACCCATTGCATTGAGTTTTTCTGCTTGAAACCTCAACATGTTTAAATTCACTTAACTCTCTTGGGACCCTCGTTCCTCCTCCGATGGGTTCTGAGTCCTTGCTCTGTATTATTTATGGCCTGGAGGATACTGTTCATGTCTGTGCCAGTCCTGTAAGGATAGTCTCTAGAACTGAAATTGGTGCTTCAAGCCTGGTCTGACCATTGCAGGGTAGAGTAGGAGTCATACCTTCCTTGCTCAAGGTGAAGAAAGCTGAATTGCACTAGCTTATTCAATGGCCATTCTCACCCTGTTGAATTCCATTTTTCATACTAAAAAGAAATGATTTTCATACTAAAAAAAGATTTTATTTTCATACTAAAAATATTTAATATGTTAGACACATTTCTTAATCTCTACATATCCTTTTTTTAATCTATAAAATGGAAATAATAGGACCTTCTTAGAATGTCATTGTGAGGACTTAATGCGCTCTTTGTAGTGCCTGGAAGAGACCTAACTACCATCTGTCCACTGCTACTGTCATCATCATTAGTGTAATCTAAGTTGTTAGTCTTAGACACGTGTTGATTTGTTTATAAAAAGGACAGGAGCTTTTCTTTTCCAGTTCCATAAATCTTAACAAACATCCAGCACACATTAAGGCACTTGGTCAGCCCGTAGCTGAGTGCAGTGGTTTACTTGATGTGGTGAGCTTGCACTCTGCGGCTTTATGCAAGGAGTTCATAGCACAGAATCAAAGATCAAGGTTTTCAGCTACTGATGGAAACCTCTTGGCTCTGGAGGTCAAGCCATAAATTGACCCCATTTGACTGCAATCGCTGAACTCTTTTGACTTTGTTCCCATTGTTGTGACCTTATATTTTTTCTGTCTACAGTGATATTTTCAGAAGCCTTCACATGTGCAAAGGCAGTGGGCCTGCTAAACAGAAGAAAAGTGTTATGCACATCAAATTTACAGAGTATTAAATATGAGAGAGAGGTGCAAGGTGTTAATAAACATTGTCAGGAAAATAGCTTTTCACACTAGTGCTATGACTCCATTTCATACTCACTTTATGGTTTCTCTCTTAATTACCCAAGATGCTTTCTTAACACCGTTTGGGCTTATTAGTTTTCTCCAGAGCTGACCTCAAGTGTATTGATTTTAATTAGCACATGTTTCAACTTTATCCTGCTGCATATTTTGGCAAGATGTGGTACCTTGCAGTATTGGAACATAGCAAGCTGCGGAATTCCTGGGGAGACATATGTAGAATGTCATCCAGCAGAAATATTCTCCTTGTCATGTGTTCTCTTTTCAAAGACATCTTACTCGAGTCTAAAAGACTTGCAAAGGAGGAAGGGGTTGCAGGGATAGTGACCGTTTAAGACCAGAAAAGGAAAGCTTGTGCATCAGGGGCTCTCGTTTATGAATTCTATATTTCAGAATTTCCTAAGTCACAGACTCAGCGTGACATAGCAAAGTAGTCTTGTCCCTCCTACCACCTGTCTTACCCATACCTCTGTCTTTATTCTGTCCCCATTTTAATAACTCGAGACCCAGAGGTTTATAGTAACCTATCTAGACTGATATCACACACAACAGACAGTAGAGAGAGGAAGACTGGAGTCTAGATCTTTTATTCCAATCTTCCCATGACCCTATATTCCTTAGGCTTATTTGAACCCAGAATCTCTTTTGAATTCAGAAGAGTTCGAAGAATCCAACTATGGTATAAGCGCAACAGGCTTTATGGCTTAATTTGGGAACTAATGCCATTTTCAGCCTTGCTCCTTTGTCAAAATATACCATAGCTTCCTCAGATCTCTCATCTTCTCAGTACAGTCTTTTCTCATATAACACCCCCTCTGCCCCCATTCAGCACTCCCTATGCCCCTTTCTTGGTCTGACTTTTATCCCCAGGATTTCCTATTATTATTCAACGTGCTGTATATTTAACTTCTTTATTAAAGACTCCCCCCCCCCCCCCCCCGCCGCCCCATTACTAGACTCTAAACTCTGTAGGAAAAGGATTTTTGCTTTGCTTTGCTCACTGCTGGTCTACAAGGCCCAGGATAATATCTGGCATGTAGTGGGTGCTAAAAATATCTTTGCTGAATGACTACATGGAGAAAGAATGTCATAGTACCGGCAGTACATTCCTCTCCCCATCACCCCAGTTCCTCCTTCGGACCTAGACTACAGACTGGGGAAAACTGGTCACCTTGCAAACCTCCCTCATCCCCTCTTGCCTTCGTTAAAGTCCAAGTTGCCATTCCTTCCGACAGATGAGAGTGAATGTCCCCTCCCCAAGAAACACTTACTCTTCTTTTTGCAGGACAATTAATCCCCATGGGGTTTGGACCAGCTAATTACTCATTAGGAGAAATTCCTAAGGTGAAAATCCCTGTAGCTGTACTTCCCCTTAATCAGTATGTTTTAGTCTGTTTGTAAGCAGAGCTACTCATTATGTGTCACCTACTCCAAGAAGCAAAGGAATTTTGCTATTGTTAACAGACATCTTTTGCTCTAAATTACCCTGATTGAGTGTTTCTTTTTTATCTGCCAAATCTGTTAGTGGGGAAACTATTGTCAAGAATTTCCTCCGAGACATATTGTTGAAATAGCACGTGTGCGGACCATCAACATACCAGGCCTATTTTGATTTTGTTGAAATTGGCTGATTCAGAGGACAGAGTTTTTGAATGTACTCGTCATTCTGTAATGGAATTGTTAAAATGCACATCTATTAAGGATGTGTGTATGTATAGGAATGAGTACATATAGTAATAAAACCAAGCAAACTTACAAAAATTTACAGGATCGTTTTCTTAAAAAAAAAAGAGAGATGGTTCAGACAAAACAAAAAGCATACAGCTATAATTTTAAATGTGTTGAAATACATTGGTTTTCTCTTGGAATTCCAAGTTCATTGCCTTTTCAAATTGATTTGTAAGAAAGTACTAGAAATGAGTAAGCCAGAGACCATTATATCCATTATTTCCAATGTATTTTTTACATACTCTTTGTAAAGGGTGGCTTCGATTTCATCTGTTCTGGGACTTACTCATTTTGTCTCTTTTATGGCCCATCTGTTTCCTGGTCAGCCCAGGTCATTCGCACGTCATGCCCTCATCAAAAGTTGATCTTAGTGGAGGAAGATGACCAGTCACATTGGTATTCCCCTATGGTTTCAAAAGCTGGGGTACTTTCTTGTACACACTTTGGTCAGGAAGTTTTGTAAATCTCCCAATTGTGGACTTACTTGTATGGTTATCACTTTCTAGTGATCTGCTTTTTGTGTGTGTGTGTGGAGAGGTGGTTTTTTTGTTGTTGTTGTTTCTTTTTAGAAAAAAGTTTGCTTATAATTCTTCTGTTTGAAAGCTATGTTAAATAAAAGTGAGTTCAGCTCTGCCAACCTCACCAATATTCATCTTCAAAAACGTTCTGGTAACAGTTTGTTTACTTCTTTCTCATTTCCCTCGTCACTCACCACTTACCCTTAATTTAATTCTAATAGGAGAGTAAAAGCATGCTTTCAGCCTGTTGGCCTTAGTTTACGCATTGGCATCAACTTTCTCTTTTTCTTGGGGCCGTAAGTTTTATAAATAACCAATGGATTAAAAAAATAAATGGTATATGTGTTCATAGAGTATGTCAGTTTGAATCTTACTTGTTTTATAGCTTGATGGTAACTGATTTATTCTACATCTGTTCGTAAAGCACTAACCTGGATTCTTCTAGCAGTGAGATCATTTTGTCCGTGAATTTTGAAAAAGATTTAAATTGTAACTCTACCCTTTGCAGTCCTGTCATTTTATTCCACTTGGGTATTTCTTCTACTCTTAAGCGTTGTGTCTATAAAGTATTAAGACTAGCTTCTTTGAGCCACCCTGCTCGGCTGTCATTTTGTAATCACACCTCATAAATGAAATGAGGGAAATATTGAAAAATGATGAAACTTGACAACACCTTCCTACTCAATCCCCGTATTCACCTCTTAACTATACATTTTTCAGTATTGCAAATTCAGACCAGCAGAGGCTGGCCTTTACTTCTCTTGGATATTGGCAATGAGTGTGGGGACCTTTATATAAAAGTGTAAATATAATATATTTTACTTTTATATGTATGCTATAGCAGTACATTTTATGAAGTAAGATCCTTCTTGATAGAGTATTACACTTCCTGGTTTTACACACACACACACACACACACACACACACACATATATAAACATGGTTTTAATCTTCCTAGGTGAAATGAGAAATGATTTATACATCACTATAGAAAGGGGTGAATTTGAGAAAGGAGGGAAGAGCGTGGCCAGAAATGTGGAAGTTACCATGTTCATTGTGGAGAGTAGTGGCCAGATCTTAAAGGTATGTGAATACTGGGTATTTTCTGGTAAAACAATCCCACGTCCTCATTTTGGGTTCACCTTTAATGTGAGTGGTTAATTTCTGATTTGCAGTCCTATTCATCTTATTTTTCTCCTCCACCCTGTGTAGTTTTCTTTCCTTTTTTTTAATCGTTGAAATACCTTCCAGAAAAGAAGGTAGAGAAACAAAAGGCTTTTACGGTTGGATTGTTTAATGAACTGTGGCAGTACTTTCCTCGTGGCAGCTCTTCCTTAAACATAGCATTTGTAATGTCATTCCATTCTCCCCCTTTCATCTGTCATAGTTTTGGAGATGAACACTTTGGTGACTGGGTTAACACAAATAAGGTAAAAACTACCACCTTTAGCCCCGTTATTTTCATTTTGATCAAAGTGAGTCATGAGCAGTGGGGCGTTACTGATTTGGGGTGGTGCTAGCAGGTTCCTTTATGCCAAAAGTGTTTTTTGCGTGAGTCTCGGAGCTTGGCAGCCAGGCACACAGCAGCCTTGTGACAGTGGCAGGCTGGGGACTGGGCCGCACAGTTGGACTCCAGATTGGGCACGCAATTGCCCGTCTCGCACTTGTCCCGGAGGCCCACCTGCAGGCAGCAGGCCCTGGGGGCTGTGTCTGGGCATCAAACAGGTGCAGCCGCAGGCGGGAGCAAGTGCAAACCAGCCCTGCCAGGGACGGGGAGGTCATTCTAGAGGAAGTGCTGTCTGGGGAGCAGGCAAGCAGAGCAAAGCAGCCGCTCTGCTGCTCTTCAGATCATCTCTAAATGAAGCTGTCTTTAACCTGCTTGTTTCCTTTGTTAGGATTTTATCTCCTTCGGCTCTGGAGAGCCGCCAGCTAGTGAGTACCACTCCTTTGTGCTTTATCATAACAACAGTCCCAGGTGGTCTGAACTGCTGAAACTTCCTATTCCTGTGGACAAATTCAGGGGCGCGCACATCCGCTTTGAATTTCGGCATTGTTCCAGTAAGTGTTTCTTGGGGTTGGCTTTGTCGTGTTGGGGTAGGGTGCTTACTGAGCTGTAGTGTTAATATGGGCCAATCTGCGGAAAGTGTGACAAAGCAGAGACCTTGGAGAGGGAGGAATGAAGGCCAGTGGAGTCCTGAGAGGTGAGTGGGCTCACTACTTCTCGAAGAACCAGTATCCTCTGTGGAAACATACAGGAAGGAGAAGGAGGGAAACAATACCTGTGGAAGTCTACAGGATTCGCCTTAAATTGATCATTTTCATAAAAGTGAGTTTATCATTTTTGTAATCTAGAAAGATTGAATGGAAAGGGAGAGACACAGCATTAAAAACTTGTCTGGCTCAGGGGGTCTAAGGCAGTCCTGACCTATCCGCTGCTCTCCAGCCAAGAGCTCATCCAGCTCTCAGAGAGCTTAGGGGAACCCAGGAGGACTTTTCTGGGCCTGTGAAGTTCCTAGGATTTATGGGCTCAGATTTATATCTGAGTGGCTTATCTCCATATCACAATGCAATCTCAGTATTTAAATGACAAGTAATGCCAGTATGCCTCAAATATGACGTGAAATCATTGTTTCATTTCACAGATCTAAAAAACCCAAGATGTAGAGATGATATAGGATTTGCCCATATGAGCATTACTGTCCCTAAAATTGTCATCTCTTGACATCTCTATTTTAATTCTTTTGCTCTCTCTACCACCCTCTCCAGCCCCCACTCCCATCTTCTGGTATCCCCGTGTCCCTGACGTATATCTTGGACACTACCAGAAGTGTACACTGTGACTAGAGAAGGTTCTGGTGAATCTTGCTTCAGGAACAAAGGAGAGGTACAGAAGAATCACATCACTGGAGGAGCAGCAGACTCCTCTGTAGTCTGGAAAGAATGGGGGCATTGCCAATAGATATGCGGTGACCTCACCTGAGCGCTATGCAATTCTCACAGGATTCAGAGAGGGGATGACTGCCTGTTGCAGGGATGATGGCATGTTTTGGAATTGGCTCAGGGAGCCCCAGTAATTATGCTTTCGTGGATGTTTCACAATATAGGGAGATGAATAGCAAGGTCCTACCATTTTTCCAAATTCCCAGAGGAATGTCATGGAAAGGACTTAGAGTGGGAAAACATAAAGCCCTTGGAATGGTGTCAGAACATTCCTTCCCCAATCTTTGTTATAAATTTTCAGTCGAGCCAAATACGAGCTTTAAGCTTTAAGGTAAGAAAAAGATAGGAGAAAAGTAAGGATGAAATGAGAGAAAAGAGAGAAAGAGCATTTGGAGAAATTTATTTTAACTCAGAACTCGGAAAATGAAATAAAGGCTGTTTTCAGTAAAACCTATTAGATTTCTGTCCTCTTGTCCTTGTGTTTCAAACATTGTTCACATTGTTTGTTTTTTGAATATTTGATTTTTTTTGAATATTCGATGTTAAAATTCAGAAGAAACACCACAAGCATGAAGAAAAGAAATCCCCGTAATCCCATAAACTGGATAATCAGTATGATTACTTTATCACAAAGCTCCCAAATATTTCTCTGTATATCTATTTATTCAAGAAGTATCTTTTATCCGTGAAACACATGTTCACCGAACACCTGCTATGTGTCAAGCACTTTCCTGGGCATTGGAGATACATGAGTGAACACAAGAGAATACTTCCTCATAGAGCTTTAGTTCTAAAGGGAAGACAGACCATATCTGAGCAAATAAACACATACTACATCAGGTCCTGTTAAGTGCAGTATAGAAGATTAAATTGGGGTAAAGTGCTGAAAAATGATGCTGCTGTGTTGCTCTTTTACAAAGAGTGGTCAGAAAGAAGCTCTCTGATAAGGAGATGTATCAACAATAAGCTAAAAGAAATAAAGCCATGAGCCTTTGGATATCATGGGAAAGAATATTACAGGCAGAGAGAACAGTAAATACAAAACAGTCAAGGTTGAAACATGCTTGGTATTTTCAAGGAATATCAAGGAGGCCAGAGTGAGCAGCTGGGGAGAGTTTGGAGATGACACCACAGAGGTAGCAGGGGAGCCAGATCCCATATTGTCTTGTAAGTCGGGGGGAAGACTTGAGACTTTGTTTGGTGTGAGGAGCACCATTGGAGAATTTAGACTGAAGATAATATGGTGCTTTTGTATGATAGGTTGTAGGTGTGAACAGAAAGTCCATTCAAGAGGCTTTTGCAGTCCTCCAAGTAAGATGTTAAAATTATTTGCATTAGAATGCTAGGAGATCAATTCTCTTTCACAGATTTATTGAGAAACTAGCTATGAAGGAAGGAGAAAAGTCAAGGATGACCCCCAAGATTTTGGCCTGAGAATGAAGTGATTATTTAATGAAGTGGAGAAGGACAACAAGAAAAGTGTTTTTAGGGGCAGCCCAGGTGGCTCAGCAGTTTAGCGCCACCTTCAGGCCAGGGCCTGATCCTGGAGACCCGGGATAGAGTCCCATGTCAGGCTCCCTGCATGGAGCCTGCTTCTCCCTCTGCCTGTGTGTCTCTGCCCCCACCCCCCACCCCCCCTCTGTCTCTGTCTCTCATGAATAAATAAATAAAATGTTAAAAAAAAAAAGTGTTTTTAGAGAGCAAAAACCAAACATTGCATGTGAAATCTGAGAGATCTCTTAGATATTCAATATGTCAAATAGACAGTTGAATGAGATTCAAGCTAGAGACTTAAGCTTTAGAAGGAGGACAAACAGTGGTGTGCTGTAAACATTTAATAACCAGCATGTGGGCTGGGGCAGAAGGGGGCCCTGAATTCCATCAGTGAATACTCCTGTCATGGGCAAATTCAAGCTACAAACATGACCATCACTCAACTTGGAGTTGGGGACAGATGCACACTGTCCACTCTTGTGAGGCGCTACAGGGCAGCCGTGATTTTCACAACCATGATGCTGGATGTGATTCCTAAACAGTAAGTTTAGATAGCAAAGGGAAGCCAAAGAATGGATCTCTGGGGTACTTTCACATTGAGGTCTTAGGGGAATGAGAAGAAGCCATTTAGGAAATTAAGAAGGAATTGCCAGTGAGGTAGAAGGAGTATCCAGTAATAGAATCCAGGAGATTAATTGAAGAAAGATTTTCAAGAAGGGATTGATCTGATATGTCAGGTGCCAGTAATAAATAAGTGGAGGACAGAGGGATGATCACCCAGTTTGGCATCATGGAAGTCAGTGAACCTGACAAGTAGTTTTAGTGGATTTGTGGTGATGAAAGTCTGGTGTGAGTGAGTCCAAGAGTGAGGTGGAGGAGAAAGGAAGGGCAGGCAATAAATACAGACAAAGATTTCCAGAAAATTTGCTATAAAGAATATGAGAGAGCAGAGAAATGGGATAGTAACTATAGTGGAATGGTAGGTCATGGGAGGGTATTTTTTTCTTTTCTAAGGTGGAGTTCTAAAACATGTTTGGTGCAGATGATTCAGAAGAGAGGAAGAACTGTTGATGTAGATGAAAGAGGTGACAAGTGTAGGAGCAGTGCCCTTGAGGAAGGGAAGCGTGGGGCCAGTGCTCCTGGTTAAGTGGAGAATTCGGGAATAGTGCAGGACGGCCGATGCAGGAGCGTTAATGGGCAGAGCATGGAGGAGTCCTCTCTGCATCTGCTGAAAGTGAGGAAAGTGCTGAGGTATTGGAGGCTGAGAAGCATGAAACCCCTGTCTAGAAAAGTGAAAAGGTGAGCTGGTCAGGAAAATGTGGAAGGTTTGCCCAGCTCAGGGCCCATCTGTGGTTAATGTGAGTTAATTAAAGTGAGATTAGTCTGGCATAGATGTAGACTAAGGTGCAAGTTGGGTTTCAGCCCAGTGCAGCAGTGTAGCAGGAAGGGTAGAGGATAGCAGTGGGCTGAGGGGATTCAAAGTGATTAGAATGATGGAGCCTAGTAGACATGGGAAGTGAGAGCAGAGGGGCACGGAGAAGGGCATCAGTAAATTCTGAGGTCCCAGGGCAAAGTTGTTGGAGTTGAGATATTAGAAAGAACGAATTGAAAGGTCAAGAGGTGGAATCCATGAATGTAGGGTCTTCATTAGTAAAAAGGGATCATATTAGGCATAATAGTCCATTCAACTTATTAATTCTGATCTAGTAGCTCAGGACAAAAGGCCATGCCCTTTAAACTTTGTTCGGTGTTTATTCTTCTTTTATAACAAAAGACAAATTTGGGGAAACGATTGCTTTATTTTTTACCTTTGCTAATGTTATTCATTCACGGAATCTTGTTCCCCTTCCAAATTAAATACCAAATCTACACCAAAAAAAGATAGTCAGATAAACTTAGGAAATTACTTCTAAATAAGTGTTCTTCCCTAAATCATAAGTTCCATAGCTAGCACTCTCATTGATATAGAAATCGCATCCTAGAGCTCTTCACTGTGATTTTCGCTTAACTTGAAAGAATATGGATATTTTCCCAGTTTCTCTCTGGGGTTGAAATTAATGACTTCAGAAGAAAATAATTTCCTAGAATCACATTTTCAGGGATGTCTTCATGCTAGGGGCCAAAACCAGCTAGCCAAAATTTCTCTCCTGTATGTGGAGCCCACTTCTCTGTGGTTAAATGCCAGAAGCAATCGTGAGGGAGTGATGTGTTGCTCAAGTCTCTTGTCTGATCTTCAAGGTCACTATGTCTGACTCCTCTAGCTCAGGCCTTACTGCATCCCAAAGCTGAACTCTTCTATCATGTGTAATGCTCCACTTGCACACCTACGTGGGAAATAATAACTGTCTGGCCTGCAGGCTTGGAACTCCTCCCACATATCTAAATATAAAGACACAGTCCAGTTGAACCAATCAGTTTCTTTTAATGCTTTCTCCATTTTTGGAGGAGAGGAAGGTTGGTGGAAAGAACCAGAATGGTACTGGAGACCTAGAGCAGGTTACCTAGTATCATGTGATCTCAGTTTCCTTCTCTGCAAATAATTGCCAATGATCCTTGACCTTTCTAGCCATTGTAATTCTTCATTAGGCATCTGAAAACCTCATTGCTCCGTTTCCAGTTCACAGAGTACTACTCTCTCTAATAAGCAATTCTTAAATTATAGATAGCAATTCATGTCATTTATCCACATGCCTAAGAGCTCAAGGAAGTGGCTTCCACGGCGCTCTCTGTCTTCACACACATGGACGTAGGGAAAGTTCTTTTACAGAGCAAGGCAGAGCCTGGAAACTGCCTTTGCACAAGGAGCAAGCAAAACATTGAATTTCATGTTCATTCATTCACTTGTTCATTGATTTAACATATACTTATTGAGAACCTACTATGTGCTTGGCACTCTTTGAGATACCAAAGTTAGAATAAAATAAAATAGAAGAATCCTGCCCTCAATGGTGCTTACAGCCAGGGGTGGAGGGTAGGATGCAAAGAGAAAAAAATAGGCAATCCAGAAGTTTTTCTAAAACATATTCTGAGATAGTCCTATGAAGAAGATTCGTCAAGCAGGATACTTTGCAGGCTACGGGGCAGGAATATGGGTCGGAGCGTGGCTACTGTAGATAGAGGTCTCATCATAAAGGCTGCTCTCCGTTGTATAGAGAGGGAGCTGGTGAGCGTGGGTTGTATTTCTTGATGAACATGTTTGCTGGCAGTCTGTGTATCTGAACACGGGTGAGTAGGCAAGCATTTTGAAAAGCAAGTAATTCTTTTTCTCTTTTCTCACAGCAAAGGAGAAAGGAGAGAAGAAATTGTTTGGTTTCTCCTTTGTCCCCCTGATGCAAGAAGATGGTAGGACTCTTCCAGATGGCACTCATGAGCTCATCGTGCATAAGGTAACATCAGTCAGATGTTGGCAACAGGCTGTGATAAACAGGACTGAATTATTAACTCGTTATCTTATTATCACTCTGGAAAAGAGGAAAAAATGACTGAAAAGAACACTTTTTTAGGAGATTGCTGGCAAGGACTATGTCTTTTTGAAAGGATTGTCTCTGTATTCTGTATCTAATGCTCCCTTGGCTTATTCCAATAGATGAATGTGTCCCTTAAGCGTGACAGCTGTGTCAGGGGTTCTGGCACACGGTACATGTGCAGCAAAGATTTATGGAATGAATGAAGAAGATACAAACAAAAACTTTCCTTACCTTTGGATTATTGCTAATAAAATGAGTGTCGATGCACAACACACCTGGTAATTTCTGCTGCTATGCACGTTTAATCATTCATTTTCTAGTTATTTGTTCAACGTATTTACCAACCACACACTACAAGTCAGGCACTGGAAATGTAGTGGTGAACAAAACAGGTAAAGTCCCTTCCATTTCTGGCACTTATATTCTCTCTACTTCAAAAAAGACTTAAGGACGCTTACAGTGTTCAAATACAAAGAAAAAACAACTTAAAGTGATCAGTAAAGCAAACAGAGGAGCTCAATGTCCTAGACATCTGAGAGGATCAGTTTATCTTACCGTTGGGTGAGAGGTGCCCTATGTGAGATACGACAGGCAATGTCTTTAGCTACAATTTCCCAAAGACATATGGTACTTTGTATGAGTGTTTGTGCTATTACCTCTGTGTAGCATTAAATCTTGACTTGGAAAAGGCAAGGCTCAGATAATTAAAACTGAGCTCCCATTTCCTAATAATATATAGAAGAATGAATCACTTTTATATGGCACATCAGGTATGGGCTTTCTCACCTGCGGGTTAGACAGTGTTTTAGGGCAGGTGCTAAGTGTCCAGTCAAGTCCAGGTTGACTCTAAATATTAAAAAATACCAAGATTCATAGCTGGTGTTTAGAGACATCCATCTACTTAAAATGCCATGAGGACAGGTCTCATGGCTTGTTTCTCTACAGAAGCATTTAGCAGTTCAACTGATATATCGATTCCCAGACAGGGAACCATTCTACTTTGATATCAGAGGCCTGTCTGTGTCTGTTGGCAAAGGCAAAAATTTTCTCAGAAGCAGAGCTGTGGATCTGCTCAGGCCTTTGTATAAGTTTTCATGGAGTATTCAGAATTCTGATCCATAAAGCATAGGAAAATTTATTTATTTGAGCTTGAGCAATTGAAAAGGCAGGTGTTCCCAGTAATCTTTCTCGACCACAAGGGAGGCTCAGGATGATGCCTATAGATTGTCTAATTTTGGGCAGACTTACTTTGAGGAGACCCATCAGGAAGTGTTAGCTCCACAGGAGAAACCTAAGTAGCTGTGTTGTCTTATGATTGGGGTTTTTCGGTATTGCTGATTTAAAGAGGTGTGGGATACTCGCCAAGTATAACAACTTTGGTTTTTAGTCTCATTGATGCCATGGTTTTCTTTTTCATAGTACTGAGCCAACAAGTTCAGTTTCAGCCTGAGGCCTCTTGTAGTGTAATGATTATAAAACCATATTATGAGGATAATGCTTATTATCCTTCTTCTGCCATGGCAGGAAGGCACACGGCCTGCGGATAATTGCAGCCTTGAATTTACTATTTAAAAAAAAAAGAAGTAGAAAAGAAAAAAAAAATGGAGGCACAGTAGATTTCAAAGCATTGAATAAATTTAAAAAAATAGCCTGTTTAATAAGTGGTGTTGAGATGACCATGATGGGTGTTGGGGGAAAAGGAAGAACTGGATTCCTATCTTGCTTCTTAGACCAAAACATGTTCCAGATTAAAGGTAGAAAACAAACAAACAAAAAACTTGTAAGAGCTTTACAAAAATATGATTGAACATTTTTATACTATCGAGGTAAGGAGGGTCTTTCTAAGACTGGCTCACGTGTTAGAAATCAGGTACTAAAAAAAACGTGTAAGTTTGACTGCATAGAATTTCAGACCTCTTTATTGATAAAACCATCTAAATCAAGGCTGAGAGACACATGACAGACTCACACGTTGCTACACAGCTTGCGAAGGGTGGCTGTCCCCAGTTCGCCTGCAGCCCCCCAGGGGCCACTGACCAGATTTTACCATTGGGCCTTCCCCACACCACTTCCTCCCTACTTAGCAGAGAAAACAGAAGCCACCAGGCAGGAATCTCTGAGCTTCCCATGGTCTCTCCTTTGCCACCTGCGAACCTCCCAGCCTCCTTCCCTTCCTTCCTGCTTCCTGTCTCAGGCGATGGGACCAGACTCCTTCCCTCCTCATTCTTCCACCTGCTTCCTTCAGGATCTCCCTCCCTCCTGACTCCCTGGAGGCCTCGCTCTTCCCATTGTCCGCTCTTCCTCCTGCAACTCTGTCTGTTTCCTTTCTTCTGGCCGTGTTTTCTCAGATCGTCAACCTGCTTGAGCCTTTTTCTGAAAAACAAAGACCACAAAAACCTTTTTAAAGGGCCGCACACTGGTTCTTCCTTTCCCAGCACCGTCCGTCTACGTGAAAAGCCGGTCTTCCCCCACTGTGGCTGCTTCCTTGCATTCCACTGGCTCCTCTGGCTCAGGTGAACTTTTCCCTGGAGGCCACGAGTGCCCAACCTGGGTCACATTACCTTTGGTTTATTACTCACTGTGACAGAAATTAAAAAGGAAACACCTGGGTAGGCTCAGCAGTTGAGCGTCTGCCTTCAGCTTCCCGGGATCGAGTCCCACATCGGGCTCCCCTCCATCCGCCTGTGTCTCTGCCTCTCTCGGTGTGTCTCTCGTGAATAAAGAGATAAAATCTTAAAAAAAAAAATAAGAATGAAACACCTATAAAATTTTAAAAATTAGAAGTGCATCAATATATTTAATGCAGAAATGTGCCACGATGAACAGAGAAAAGAAAAAAAGGCTAAAATAATCTGCAGGCGTGGTCTTAGCGCTGAAGGCTATTAATGTGACATCCAGGAAGCACCTTCATTCTCACAAATTATACCAGGACATCTTCAGTCTTCCCAAAGTGGCTAAAGCCACTGGCCACTCTCAGAATCTTTCCTTATTTCCTTGTAGCATGTGGCACCATTGATTGCCCTTCCTGAAAATCCCACATTCTTGCCTCTATTCAACAGTGTTCTCCTGAGTTTCGTCCTCCTCCTCCTTTGAGGACCCTTCTGTCATTATCTACACCTTACATGACGAGGGTATTTTCATGGGTTTCATCCTTGGCCACCATTTGTGACTCCTCCAGTCTAAAACCATCTCAGCCACTTCCGCGGGTTAGCTCATCACCACATCTCTGCTGCAGAAGGCCGCACTGGATTTCCAGCCCACGCCTTTTAGCAGCCCACTGACCATCTACAGCTGCCTTCTCCAGGGACACTTCAAACTCATCAGGTCCCAAACTGAGCTTTTCTCTTGGGTTTTTCCTAATTGAGAGGCTTAGGGCAGTTCCAAGGCTTTTTTGGTACTGAAAGATCCCATGCTCCAGCCTTACTAAGCTACATGTAGTTGTCTGAATATACCTGTGCTTTCTTAAGAAAATAAAAAAAAAGGGAGAAGATGAAGAAGAAAGGTTTTTTTTTTTTTAATATTTTAAAACGTTTTAAAAATATTTTAGACTTGCAGAAGAATTGCAAAAAATAGTATAGAACATTCCCATATACCCCTCCCCTAGCTTCTCCTTACGTTAACATCTTACACAACCCAACCATAGCATATTTATTGAAACTAAATTAACCCATGTGCAGTACTGTTAACACAAAACTTAGGTGAATTTCAGGAGTTTTCCCACTAATGTCATTTTTCTCTTGGGGAGTCCAGTCGAGGATCCCACATTGCACTTCATTGCCATGGCCCCATAGTCTCACTTATGTGCTTTTATTAGCCCAAGGCCTTTATAGCTACCATGTCTCCCACATGATATGCCTTTTCCTCCATTGCCTGCTTGGTGAGCCTCTTATTCTCTCTGACTGAAGTCAGGCAGACCTGCTCCCATAGACCCTGCTTCCCTTCCCCAGCAGGGCGGGAATCCAGGGGCCCTCATCACAACATTGGCATGGGTGTTAACGGTGCAGAGGTCAGGTGGGTAATGCCCTGAGGGACAGGGAGTGTTTATTTCCCTGGTACGTTCTGAATACCAAATTAAAGGACTGGTAATTTGGAATTCAATAAATTTCTAAAATTTGTGATATCATTCAGGATGGCTAATCATACTAAGAGTGTTCCCAAAAGAAGATACTTCGCTACCACAAACTGTTTAAATCTGCTTTTGATTGACCGGTTAAATACAGTTCCAACTGCATTGTCTAACTTACTGTATTTTTTTCAACTTAATTCTTTACTTTTTGCAAATTATAGACCCCTTAAGTTGATTAATGTACTATGAATGTCCATACCAGTTTATTTCTACATAAATTTTAAATGCTTAATGCTCAGTCACATAGCTTATACTACTCCAGATACCACATTTCTGGAACACTGCTCATGACGGACCATCACAGCTCTCTTTCCCTTGTCTAGGAGGATGGGTCAAAACAGTGGCCTGGGGTATGATGCACCACTCATTGCTGTGCCAAGTGGTTTCAACTCTGAGCGAGGGAATAGCCTGTGAGCCAAGCTCATGGAGACTACCACTGCCTCCTCACAAAGCCTGCACTTAGTTCTTCTATGAGCACATTTCTCCTGTCAGGTCTGATTTCAGTCTCAAGTGTGGTAAAGCAGAGGACTCATTCTTAATCCTTCCTCCTTAATTTGTAATAAATTAACTTTACTCCATTTTGAGATGGCGTGCACAGATGCCAGCCTATCAGAGCAAACACAGAGAATTGTCCTTTACTGCGACAATGACATTGTTTTGCTCCTGTAATCTAGTGGCAGCCTCATGAGGCTGCGATCATGTTGCCTTGTTTCTTCCAGAAAGAGTGGTTCAGTTCATTGTTCCCTCATCTGTCTATCATCATATAGCCATCACACTGGTAGTACATTAGCTGTGTCTGTCACAAGTGTACGGGGAGGACAGTGTCTTATTATTCTCATGTCCTCGTTGCCTTGTTCCACACCTGCACCAGATTTGATGAAAAAAGTTGCCCTTATGCCCAAACCCAAACAGTTGTGCGAGTCCCCAAAATGCAAGTGATTTGTATTTAACAGCTCATCTAGGTTAGTGGTATAACTGGATTTTACTGTGGTGACAAAGCCACTTCTCGCCTTCCTGAGAAGCTTCCTGGGAAGCTACGGTGGACTCACAGGCTTGCAGACACTCAACCACGACTCATTTATACCAGTATTTACAGTTAACATGCAGGCAGTGCCACACCAGACTTTTCCAGCTTCATTTCTGTGACTTAACTGACTCTTAGCCTAAGAGTAGGGGGATCAGGGTTGTTCACTTCTGGTTGTTTTCTCCACTCTATGTCCTGATTTGGATCTGTGCCCCCAGTACCCTCCCTTCTCCCACCTGGCTGAGGGTGCCCCAGGAATTTGATGCTGAGTCTTCCTCACTGCCTGGCTTTTGCTAATGAACGGTACATTTCCTCATGAAAGGCTGGAGAACCTTCTCGGCTTCAGCTCTTGCTGATACCTGCCCCTGCCTTGTAGGTCTGCCTTCTTGAACCTCATTTCTATTCTTCACTGCTCCTCATCTACTTTTTACTTCATTAGATTCTCTTTCTTCAGATGAATTGACATATTATCTCTGACTCACCTGTTGAGTTCCCGAGCTCCTGTGTCATGCCTAATCTGCTCCTACCTGGCCTTGCTCCCCACTACAGTCATGTCACATGATCCTCCTTGCTCCGTGCCTGGTTTCAGAATAGAGCCTAGCTGCCTCGCTGTAGGGCTCCTAGGCTTGATTGACAGAAATCCATTTCAGCTCTACAGGCCACTCTGAGCTGCCTCCCAGGGTGTCTCCCACAAATAGACTTTTTTTTTTTTTTGGAAAAGTGAACTTTTTAGTCTTTCTTAGCCTTACCTACCATTCAGTATGTTACCTATAGATCAATAAATGTTTATTCATTATAACAAAACTCAAAACTTGGTTAAAACAACATTTGAAGGAGACAGTGTTCTCTAGTAGTTGTGAACACAAACTTTGGTTCAAATCCCAACTCTTGACACTTACTGATAATGTGACATTGAGCAAATCACATAGCTCCTCAGATTACAGTGTCCTGCCTTGTGAGGTGATTATGAGAATAAGAAAATGCACATAAAGTGCTTTGCAGTGCTTGACATGTAGTAAACCATCATAAATGGTGATTGCTTGGATGCTTTTAAAATCTCCAGTGTATGTATGATGTGTTAAGGATGCATGCTGAGAACCTCAGAGAACAACAAAAGATATGCTATGAGATTGTTCTGTACAACTTCTTGAGGCCACATAAGTTCTTCAGAAATAGATCCAAACCTCCAGCTCTAACCCTATACCTAGCATTATCTCCTTGGGCTCCTACTGGACAAAAAAATTCAGTGTCAAACTCCTGGCAAATGTTCTCATCAAAAGGTTCATTGAGACCAAAGAGTGATTATGTGCTTTTCTTCGCTGAATTGGTGGGTAGAATTTTCTCTACCTGCCCTTTCCCTACCAGCACATGCAAGCTCATGCACACATACCCAGTGTTGTTGGCGGGAGATCTTGAAATGACTTTTACATCTTAATATTTATGTTAATTATTGTCTTTGTACTTGACTGCGAGTGATAGTGTTCAGCTGCAAGAATTGTTAAGGTATCACGCCTCAGACAAATTCAGATGCTGAGGTCTTGACCCCCCCCCCCCCACCCAGGCTGAAGGAGAAGTAAAGTGAACCAGTGCTGGTGGCACTCATCTGGCCACAGTGATTGGCCCAAGAGAAGACAACCAAGTCTTCTATTCACAGGGCTCCCTAAATACATGAAACAGCCATCCTATCTTCAGTCACAGAAGTCGTCAGTCCGTGGCCACCAGCAGAGCTAGATGAGCGTATCAAGCAGAAATTCTAAGAGGGTGCCAGAAGTGCTCATGAACTAGGCAATTATTTGATGGGTGGGGGAATAAGAGCTATATCTGTAGGGGCACAATTTCTGTGAGTAGATGGAACACAGCAGGCTAGAGCCTCTCCAGCTCCTGAAGAGGACGCTTGGCAATAGCTGGACAGTATGTCTGTTGTGTTCCCCCATGCTTGTCACAGTAGGAAGTGGCGGTTAGATAGATGGAACACAAGTCAGGTGAGGGCTGGGAGACCAGAGCATGTTCCTGACCCCACAGACCAGACCCAGGCAGGAAGTACGGGGCAGTGCGGGGTGCTGTGACTCATGCTTTGGCTTGCTATCTTCCGAGCCCCGATACCAAGAACAAGACAAGAAGGGATGGCAGTCAAGGGTTCCAGAACATTACTTTGCCAAAGGGCTGTTTCTGAAGAAGGCATTTGAAGCATTTACTTTGTAATGATTCTCTAAACCATATATGTGTGTTTCACACGCTCTGCTGTCTCCATGAAATATCTCCCAGTAATAAAAGAAAGCATTTGGAGTTGTAACGTTAGAAGAGAATTATAGAGGCTGCTTATTGTGTTTATAGGTACTCCTGTTACTGGGCAGGTGTGCTAGTAAGAACATCTTGTAGTATTCTGATTCCATCTCTCTGAACTCGTTAGGTCTTTCCTAAAATTTATTGTTTAAAATTTTTAAAATATTTTATGAATCACACACAGTACTCTGGAATACCAAAGGGATTCTCTGCTTAAACCCCTGCCTGTTAACCAAGACACTAGTCTTGAAAACATTTAAAGGAATTAAGCTGATGTGAGTTTTAAAATTTATACTCAAAATAGCCTAAGTTATACGAACTCTGTATCTGTGAAAATATTTTTTTTCAGAATTGTAGTTTAAAATCACTTTTATCATTATAAAGAAGTACAGAGATAATTCAAAATAAAAACAATACCCTCATTACCTGGGTGCTGTTAACTATTAATCCTCTAGTGTATATGCTTTTAGATATTTTTCTCTGTGGATTTTTTTTACACAAATGATATCATAGAACAGAACCATAAAACAAGTTTATAATAATATTGAGAGGAGGAGGTAGATTTCTCTATGCCAACCCCCCACATACATAGCCTCTCCCCTTATCAACCTCACTCACCAGAATGTTTTTTTTTTTTTTAACCAAGGATAAACCTATATTGACATATCATAATCACCCCAAGTCCACAGTTTACCTTAAGATCCACTCTAGGTATAGTATATACTGTGGGTTCAGACAAATGAATAATATGGCCATTATATCATACTGCCCTAAAACCTACTTTTTCAGTTAATGATTTCTTTCTTTTTTTTAGACTAATACATTTAAAAAATTTTTTAATAATAAATTTATTTTTTATTGGTGTTCAATTTGCCAACATACAGAATAATGTTTGTCCTTCTCCGATTGACTTACTTCACTCAGCATAATACCCTCCAGTTCCATCCACGTTGAAGCAAATGGTGGGTATTTGTCGTTTCTAATGGCTGAGGAATATTCCATTGCATACATAAACCACATCTTCTTTATCCATTCATCTTTCGATGGACACCGAGGCTCCTTCCACAGTTTGGCTACTGTGGACATTGCTGCTATAAACATCGGGGTGCAGGTGTCCCAGCATTTCATTGCATCTGTATCTTTGGGGTAAATGATTTTCTAATCACTGAATTTTTTCAATCTCATCTAGAACTTAAGTCAATGTATAAATTTCAAAAAATCCTTTTCAGTAGGTTGATCCAAATCTGGGACTATATGTCACATTTGCCTTAAGTGTTGGTTAGTCTAGAACAATCCTTTTCTTTTTTTCTTTCTTTCTTCCTTTCTTTCCTTTCTTTCTTATTTCTTTTTCTTTCTTTCTTTCTTTCTTTCTTTCTTTCTTTCTTTCTTTTTCTTTCTTTCTTTCTTCTTTCTTCTTTCTTCTTTCTTCATTGGACTTGAAGAGACAAAGCCTGGCATCCTGCAGAAAATGCTGCCTTCAGGGTTTTTCTAGTTGCTTCCCCTATAGTATTGTTCAGCATGTTGTTCTGTCCATTGTATCTATTATGAAATGGAAGTGGAATCTGTACTTGTGGTAGACTGAGGTTCAACATCTGTAGTAAGAATACATTACAGACAGCGATATTTGTACCATCGTGCATCGGTATAACCACAACCTGATTCCCCCCTGCCCCATGTGTGTGCATCGTGCATCGGTATAACCACAACCTGATTCCCCCCTGCCCCATGTGTGTGCATCGTGCATCGGTATAACCACAACCTGATTCCCCCCTGCCCCATGTGTGTGCAGTTTCCTCTTGCCACTGGAAATTAATCTGTGTGTTATACTACATTGGCATCATAAGAATGTCTAGTTTGGGGGGGTGGCGTTTCCAAGTAAGCTTTACGCCCAATGTGGGCTTGAACTCATGATCCAAGATCAAGAGTTGCATGCTCTACCTACCGAGCCAACCCCATGTGCCAAATGTCCAGTTCTTTATCCAACAATTTTCTTGCTGATTTTAGCATTAAGTGACCATCTTTGACTAAAGAAAGAATTACATTAGGGATATGAAACTATATTTTCTAAATTTGTAATCCCTCTTATATTTGTTAACTGGCATGTTCTGTGAAGTAGAGATTTCTCTCACATGGTGGGACTCTTAGATGACCCTGAAAAAGTTTCCTGTAATTGCCAGTTTTCAAAGTTAGGAGCTGTTCGATAGCAGCCTCAGATGAGATGTTGGAAGAATTTAATAAGCATTTGTTTTAAATGTGGTTACTGCAAATATGATTTCTTGAGTACTTCCTGTATATCAGGCTCTGTGTGAAAGGCTTTATGGAACCTGATTCTTACGATAACACACTGAGGTTTAGATTTAGAAATGGTGATCTCGAGAGGTGAGATAATGTGATAGAGTTACTCCTGGGAGAAGTAGCAGAACTGGGATTTGAACCCAAATTGGTCTGAGCCCAAAAATCCATGCTTAATTCCATCTCTCTGTTTTTGTGTACTTTACTTAAAAGCCAAATTCTACTTGTAATCCCGTGTGGAATGTTTCCCAGTTTATAAACAGCAGAAATGGAAAGTATGCTTAACAATTTTCATGAGGTCTCTTATCTCTCCCTTTTTAATTTTATTTTTAATATCTTTAACAGTGTGAAGAGAATACAAATCTTCAGGATACTGCCCGCTACCTCAAACTTCCCTTTTCCAAGGGCATCCTCCTTGGAAATAATCACCAAGCCATGAAGGCCACAAAGGAGTCTTTTTGGATAACATCGTTTCTCTGTTCCACGAAACTCACACAGAATGGTAACGTTTAATGCTGTTTTATTTGAAAGCCCTTGTACTTAAGCGCTCGTGAGAATTTTGGCAGGCATGTTTAACAAACACCAGTGTTATATTGGAGAACTTTGCACCAGAAAAACTGTTGGTCCTTCTGTTTGTGACCTCCAGTAAAATGGAAACTGTTGTGCCCCGATGGCCTGTTAATGCGTGTAATTTAAAGACTTCAAAATTATCCCAGTATGGAAACCCAAGTGCACAAGGCATCAAAACCCAGCTGCTTTTTAAAAAGAGGAAGACAGAGAGACAAAGGATACCACCACCTTAATCTCTCTTGTTTTATAGCGCCATAAACAGTGCTGATTGCAGGCTTTGGAACAAGGGGCTGTTTTTAGCTTAATTAGATGGATATTGCTTTTCTGTTCTACCATATTTTTTATGTCAGTGATTGTTTAGCAAGTTATGATTAATAAAACAAGCTCTTCTCCTTGGAAAATTGTCATGAAAACATCATCTGTAATGAAGGAAGGAAATTAAATATTTTTTAATTCTTCATGGTTGCTATATAAGGCTTCTGGCTAGCATTCGCAGTGCCGTATTAATAAGTCAGACTCATGATGTTGAGGAGAGTCACTTCGTAATAAGGTATTGAATCTCACAAAGTGTCCCTGGGCCTCAGCATTGGTAAGTGCTATTAGCTCTTTCTTCTGTGTCACAGAACAGCATTTGTAGGAGGAAACACAGTTACTCTCTAGAACGTGACCCGAGAAAAGAAGTAAAATGTCACACTATAACATTGATCTCTTTTAAGATCCCTTTCGATTCCTCTTGTGGCGCTGTTATATTTATGTAGGACTTCGGCAAATGATCCTTTCACATTTGTATTAGTTTTTGTTTCTCCCCTTCCAAAAGTATTTTTGGGGAAAATTTTTTTAAAAATCAGCTGCGTATTTTTAGTAAATTTGGTTGAAGGTAGCCATCACCAAGTTAAGAAACTTCAAGACTTGATCTGTATTCAGGGATTAGTGGTTTTCCTTAAATTAAAACTTCACTGAAAAAAAAAAAAAAACTTCACTGACAGATCTCTATAATGTTTATAAAGCATTCACCAAACAGCAGATGTTTTTTTATGGTGCTAGTCTACCCTACAGAGATTTTGAAGATAAGAAAATCAACCTGCTATTTATTTACTCCCTTAGACAGAAAATCTATTTATTCTGAGCGGATTAGTTGTATGTCTGCTATAGAACCTAGGTTCACATTTAACTGATCGATTACTCTGGTAGAGGAATTTCAGGTTGTATTAGTTATCTCTTGCTGTAGTGATAATTACTATAAACTCATTATTGGCTTCCAACAACAAAAGTATATCTTTGAGCGTTTCTGGAGGTCAGAAATCTGAAATCCTTTTCATTGGACTAAAATCAAGGTATCATCAGAACAGCATTTCTCCTGGAAACTCTGGGGGAGAATCCTTTTGCTTCCCTTTGATAGCTGCTAGCTGCTTGGCTCACAGCCCCTCCTCCATCTTCAGAGCCAGGAGCAGAGCATCTTTACATGTTCACGACTCTGACCATCTTCTCTCTCTTAAGGATCCTTGTGCTTTACAGGGGGCCCACTAGATATTCCAGGATAATCCCCCCTGTTTTAAGACCTTTAACTTAATCACATCTGTGAAATCTCTTTTCTCATAAAAGGTAAACATATTCACAGGTACCGGAGATGAAGACATTGACATCTGTGGGGCCATCATTTTGCCACCCACCCAGATAATCCTAACAATAGCTTATCTGCCATCAAAGTATTTGGCCCTGCAGACTTAATTTGTTCTTGTTCTCAGGTTTAGGATGTCAGACAGAATTGTGAACATAAAACTGAACTAAAACCTAAAAATTAGGTTTGTAAAAGCAGAGAACATTTTCAAGTAGATACGGGTAAATAAACCTATTCAGAAATCATTATGTTAAACATCTCACTGTGTGGAAGGCAATGCTTGGCTCATTTTTGGACACTTGATAAGTGGTTAATTATCATTTGACTTTGATTACCCTTGTCAATGTAACAAAGCCCAAAATGAACCAGGAAATAAATACTGTGTTTCAAAGAGATGGGAAGAAGGAAGTTAGTTGATCTTTCTGAAATTTACATGCTAGACACACATTTCTGACCAGAAGTAATCCAGTTCCAAATTGGAATTAAATTGCTTTGTATTCATTTTACTCAAATTGGAAAATACACAAATCCCATTTCCATTACAACCGGGCATTTAGCAAGTGATATGGTCTCTAGGAACAATTTCTTATAGAAGATTTGCATTTCAGGATCCTGAAAGTGTGTCTGTCTGCACATATTCCGTATTCCAGTTTGTTCATGGATAGCATACCAAGGCCAGAGCACCCTGCCGAACATCTGTGGTTGCCAGATCAAGTAGATATTTTAAGCTTCTTAATGTAGGGATCAGGGAAGAAATTTTTTACTTCTTTGTTTTCTTCCTAGGGCTGTTACACATAACTTTTAAAAAGTCTAAAAATAAAAAACAGTGCTTAAATTTAGCCTACCAGTTAGTTGTACAGTTGCTGACTTCCGCACGTCCCCTTCTCCCCCAAATAATGGGCGGTTTATTCAGTCTCTTCCTGAGAGTGTGATTTAAAAGAAAAGGAAGAAAAGGAGTAGGGATTATGTCATCCACCTATTTTCTAGCTCTTGGTAGATCAAACATACTGTATAGTCTAAAATGCTTGCTGAATGGAATACTTAAAAATCACAGTTTTCAGCAATAGGGCCATAGCTCTTAATTTGCAACTAATGTATCTGCAGGCAGCTAAAAGAGAGACCTAAGAGATGACAGTTTTGACTTAATTCTGAGCACTTTGTACACATGATTAATTACATCCAGATGAACACACTGCTTTACTCTTCCGCTTCCCCCATTACGAGCAGCCTAGAGAGTCATCAGACTGCTCGCAGGAAAGGTCAGCAGCCCCATTCCGATCTGGTTGTCTGGACCACTGTCATCTCTCCTCCGGCTCTGCTAGGACAGTGCTGGTCTTGGTTTCCCACTGCAGCCGCTGGGGAGGCCTCTCGCAGGCCTGCAGAGCCCCTCCTTCCTCTGCACACACTCCGCTCCTCACGCCAGGCTTTGCCCTGGATGCCCCTGCAACAGCCTGGCTCTGGGGGGCAAGAAAGAGAGGAGCGAGAGGGAGTGGCAGGGATCATGCCGTGGGGAACTGGAAGGGAGGATGCCCGGGTTGGAATTAGGAAGGAAGCGCAAGGCAGGAGCTGATGGGAGAACGCAGAGCACTTCTGCTGTGGCGCGTCTCCACTTGTGGAAATACGTGATATTCTAAATATAACCAATGATTTTTTTTTTTTAATGGTTCCAATCCTACCTCTAGGATGTCTGAATGAGACATGAATAGTAAACATTTTCCGATTTTTTTCCACTAGGGAATATGACAAAAATTTTTCAAAATCATTATTCTTAAAATTCCCTCATTTTCCTGATTCTGAACCATCCTCTTATCCCTGTTTGATGTAGATCAATATTTCCATTTAATACTAAATTTCTCACTATTAAGTCCTTTGTGAAGTTTTTCTCTTGAATCTGGCTTCGGTGAACGTTGCTTCTTTTTCCTCTGAAGATTGTTATATATTTTCTCATCTCTTTTTGCTACATCATTTATTTATTTATTTATTTATTTATTTATTTATTTATTTATTTATTTATTTATTTTTCATCACAGCTACTTCTTCCTTGGTTTCTTGTTTTTGTTTTCTTCTAGTTTTTGTTTCCATGTTGGTCTTTCTGTGTCTCAGCAAGTCCCATTTGGGTCTTTCCTGAAAGAGTGCTTTCAAGCTAACTTCTCCCTGTTAAGGCTGGAAAATCCCTCCTGGTTTCTTTCTTGGCTGTTCTAGTCTGTCAGCCTCACTGAGCCTGGGAAGCCGGCCCTGCCAGCTTCCCTCGCCTTGTGCGCTTCCTGCATACACAAGCCTGATGTCAGTTCTGAATTGCTTTCATTGGCTTCCAGAGACCATTGTCTCTCTGCTCCTTCTGGAGACTAGTGAAGCTGGACACCATGCTCAGGAGCCTTTCTAACTTATGCCCAGGAAAGCTGAGAGAAGGATTTTTTTCCCCTTCACCAGGTGAAGAGGTTCTCAGAGGACTCTGTTAGACTCAGGCCCATGTCTTGTCAGTTTAGGAAAGGGAGGGACTTGAAGAGCTCAGCCCTGTGCCTGCCCAGAATCTGGGATGGATGATGACCGTGGAGTCCAGGAACTAGCCCTCTTCAGCTCCACGGGCTCACTCGATGACCCGACAATTGACTAGACTTGTCATCGTTGTGCAGGGGACCTTCTAGTCCTGCCCGGTTTGAGTCACATTGTCCAGAAGACCTTCATTGCTGGGTAGAATTGATTTCTAGGCAGAGTGCTATGTGTTGGGGACACAAACATGACTAAAGCAGGTTCCTGACCCTCAAGAAACTCCCATTTTAACAGGAGGAGGCAGAAAATGATTCCATAGATATTTATCACCTGCCTCCTATGTGCTGCTCTTTACCTGTGCTGGGATGCCATAGGGCCAGACTCCGCATGTCAGTTGTGTTGTTTGTTTGTTTGTTTTCCCTTGGAGTTTACAAACTAGTAGGGGCAAAGACCGGTAAACAACTGAAATAGTTGGGGTCATTGCCACTTTGGGATGAGAGCACATGGCGGGGCCAGTTGGCTCAGTCTGGAGGTTTCAGGAAAGACTTCTGGACGAAGCAACAGCTACTCTGGGAACTGAAGGATGAGTAGGAGTTTGTAAATCAAGAGCATTGGGAAGGGAGAAATAATTAGAATACATTGTAATAAATGCCATCCTAGAGAGCTAGTCATGGTCTGGGGGAACTTGAAACTTAGATGACTGGGAAGAGTAGGTAACATGTGTAAGAACCTAGCTTTTACCAGTGAAATATTTTCACATGACGGACTATTCTCTGCTAAGGCAATTAATCTTCCTTTTCTGTTTGAAAAGGTGATATGCTTGATCTCTTGAAATGGAGAACCCACCCAGACAAGATCACAGGCTGTCTCTCTAAATTAAAAGAAATTGATGGCTCAGAGATAGTAAAGGTATATGCTATTTTGTTATCCCTCTCTTGGAGATTCATGGAATAAAGAATATTTGGAGGGGGAAGGACAGGTGATATTTTCTTTATTGATTTACTTCTTTATCTGACAGTTTCTGCAAGATACACTGGATACCTTATTTGGAATTTTAGATGAAAATTCCCAAAAATATGGGTCTAAAGTATTTGATTCGTTGGTGAGTTTAAATTCACTTTAATTATATCTTAACAATTTTGTCTCTTGGTCTTGACCAAGACTTTCTGAAATGTGCACTTAATAGCTTAAGAGTCACTTAAAAAGAACCAAAAAAAAAAAAATCTTGATTTGCATTCAGTTTATAAAGCTCAATTTTCTTTTTAGGTTCACATAATAAATTTGCTGCAAGATAGCAAATTCCATCATTTTAAACCTGTAATGGACACCTACATTGAGAGTCACTTTGCTGGGGCACTTGCATACAGGTAAGGCCTTTATCTTGTAATTGGTTCAGAAGCAGATCCTTTTGAGCTTTTCTAGGCAGAACCAGCAATATAGGAAAATTTAAAAGAAAGTGTAGGAAGAAATGAAGCACAGCAACTGAAGTGTCTCTTGAGTCAGTCTCTTCCTTTCTCACACATCTTTTTTTAATGGCTGCAACTTACTTTGATTAAAAGAGAAAAAAAAACCTTTCTGAATTCTATTCCTAAAACCTAACATATAAAGTGTTTTCTTCTTGTCTCTATTTCATGTGATACGCTTTGGTCTGAAATAACTGGTTATTTCAGTTTGGCTGCCAAGAACCCCATTTAACCACCACGTTCCTTGGGGATTCTAGAAGTCTTTACGAACAAGAGGTGAAGGGAAAACAGCCTTTGTCAAAATACCTTTTTAACTCATTCATTCATTTATCTGCTCATGTATACTGAGTACCTACTGTGTGCCTAGTGCATGCTGATTAATGTGAAGACCGGATTCCTGGCCACAAGCAGTGCAGCCATGGACTCCACCCTGTGATACGAGCTGCCTTTTTAACTGCTCATCCCTTCTGATGAGCTCAAACTCTGCAGGCAAGGCTAAAGCAAATGAGTAATGACAAGCTGTAGCTCCTACCTGCCTCCCTGCAGCCTGGTTGATAATTGCCAGAAGGCAACAGCTTCTCTCCTGTGCTATGTATAATATCTTCCCTGGCTTTGGCCCTGCTTAAATACAGCCCTGGAATGTTCCCCCAAAGTTCTTTCTCCCCATTCTAACACTGCCATTGCTACTCTGCCCACGTTTGTACCTCATCCCTTAAGCACTATGGCTGTGCATACGAGCCTTTTTCCCAGAAGTGTGTTTAAAAAGATTGAATCATGTTTTTGCCCGTTTTTCCCCATCATGTGATATATAAAAGATAATAAGTAATCAAAGAAGCATCTGATCCTATTACCTTGGGTATTCCCTATCAATGCACGTGAAGATTTATGCCTCCAACATTTAAGTGAACGGTATGTCAACATGATTTTTACAGAGGGTGAAATGTACTATCAGGGACCGTTTGGGACGTTGGCCCGACTGTACCACTCGGCCTGACATTTGGGGCCTTAGTAGCACCTCACCATTTGTGATTGAAATTACCAGTGGAAGCTAGAGAGGAAGGGCATAATTTCCAACACTTTATGTTGGCCAGGAGAGCAGGATAATCATTCCTAATAAGACAGGTAAGGCCTATGGAATCTTCTCAGGCTATGGGTGGTCAGAAACTCACTGACATTTATCTTCAAAATAACATTCCTGGCAGCACCTGTCTAGTAGAACATCCACGTGCTCTTTTCTGACTGAGAGAAAAGAGGAGCATTTTTTAAAAATTGCTCTGTTTCCCAGAAACCAAGAACTGAACAAAGGTAAAGGTAGGAAGACTGCAATCTTGAGAATTATTGTTGGATTTTTTTAAATTCTCTTTTTGTTCCTTAAAAAACAAAACAAACAAACAAAAAAAAACCAACTTGGCTGTTTTGGAAATTCTCTTACTAAGGCGCTCTGAGGGTAAGCCTTTTTCTTCCCACAGGTCAGAGAGTTGGCTAGATAAACCCATAGGCATGTGACTTGAAGTAGAGAGATGATCCCTTATCCTTCCCCACACCCCCTTTTGCCTCCAACTGAATATTTCATCCAGCTATTTACATGGTCACTGGGGAAGAAATCCCAACTAGCAGTTGTCCAGGATTGACCATGATGGTCAGACTTCCAGATTTCTTGGCCAGAGACCTTTTCTCTGGTATTTGTGTCTGCCCATTGGAAAGCTTTGCCAGAAAACAGCAGAGTCAATGGGATATATCCACACTGTAGAGAATCTCAATGGGAGGAAGTGTTTCTCTCTGCATCTTCAAAAAGGGGTAGTGATGCTGATGTGCAGATTCCTAACATTATCAGATCAAGCAGTTTGACAGAAAATGGTGAGAACTGATGGGAAAGAAGCCTCCTTGTGATAACAACGTTTTATTTGTTGTCTTTTACCTAAGAACTCGACCAAGTCCACCTTCTGTACATTTTCCCCTGTATTTTAGAGATCTCATCAAAGTTCTCAAGTGGTACGTGGACAGGATCACGGAAGCAGAACGGCAAGAGCACATCCAGGAGGTGTTGAAGGTAATGACGTGCTGTCAATAACAGATAATATAGTCTAATGGAGCTGTTGCATGATGCTGCCTAAACTAATTGCTTTCCTCTACACAGACAGTAATTGGGGATGATATATTACTGGCTTTCCAATTCAAGGCTCTTAATCAGTTTATGCTCCTCCAGAGCTGATGAAATTTGAAAGAAACTTTGCCAGGCTCACCCACTGGAACTGCTTGGGATTGAATCCTTATACCTCTGAGCTCCAGAATACTCGGAGTGAAGTCTAGGATTAGCAGGAGGGAGGTTTCATGACAGAAGACCACACATAGGCAGTTAAGCTTGGGACTTCCTGGCTCTTGCTTCCAATACCCTGACAGAGGCCATTTGAGGGCGATTTGTCCTAATTTTGAAAGGGAATAGGGTGGCTTAGCAGGGGTCACAGTGAGGAGACCTGAGGTTTTGCTGGGTCTCATGGTTTAATGCTGCCCAGGTGTCTGGACCCTTTGTGTTCAGTTGTATATGGAGATGTTAACACTTTACTTGCAAACATGTTCATAAAAGAACATAGGCTCTTTTTTTTTTTTAAGATTTTATTTATTCATGAGAGACACACAGAGGCAAACACACAGGCAGAGTAAGAAGCAGACTCCCTGAGGGGAGCCCGATGCAGGACTTCATCCTAGGAACCCCAGGTCACAGCCTGAGCCAAAGACAGATGCTCAACCACTGAGCCACCCAGGCATCCCAAGAACACAGGTTCTTAAAGGGATTGTCCATTAGCTGCTCTGAGGTCCTCTGATGTCCTATTGTTGAATGCCGCTCTATTTGAGGTCACTAGATAGAAGTTGACAGGTATACATTTTTAAAAACAAGTCTTTTACTGATTATAAATCTATCACCTTGGGCTGATTGGAGGTAAAATGCTAAGTGGCAAGAGTACCTGCCAGCAAAACACAGTAATTTTTGAGAAACAGACGTATCTCTCTGTTAACTAAAAACCACCTGAGGATCAAAAGCATTTCAAGTTCATATATCTTGAAAATTACAAAGGATTTTCAAATTATCTATACCTTTTCTCTCACTAGCATCAGAGAAAAAAAATGGCTCTTTGCCCACAAGTAAATACTGTTCGAAAATCTCATGGGGTCTTAGCATTTAAATCAATAATTTAACAATCTAATGCTGTCCGTGGTTTTTATGCCGTGTCATTGTTAAATGCTCTTGGTTTCTTTTGAGGCTAACTTTTAAAATGTTTTGTTTTAAGGCACAAGAATATATTTTTAAGTATATAGTGCAATCCCGAAGGCTCTTCTCCCTTGCTACTGGTGGACAAAATGAAGAGGAATTTCGCTGCTGCATTCAGGAGCTCCTTATGTCGGTCCGTTTCTTCCTTTCTCAAGAGAGCAAAGGGTCAGGAGCGTTATCTCAATCACAGGTAATGTCTTTTTCGTCTCTGCTCAGTAGAGCAAAAATGAGTCCAGTTTATTTGTGTTTACACAGCAGCAGAAGCGAATGTTTTCGCCAACGAGAAATCCATAGCTCCAGTTTATATTTGTAGCGTAAGCAACTTTGCAGACTTTTAAAAGGTGCCCTAGTCTCTGAGCCCCAGCAGAGCAGAAGTTAGGTTGCCTTTCCTCCGACTGTTCTCCCTCTTCTTGGGGAGACTGTTGGTCTGCAGCAGCCTGGATTTCAGTTCCCAGAACACATGCCGATGAGTAGACACGCTGTCACCATCAGCCTTGGGGAAGGAAGTTCACTGGAGCTGACTTGTTACTGTTGTTTACTCCAACCCTTTCACTGCATTTTAATCTGTCAACTTGAGACTCATTATATTGGACTTGGCTAAACTGCATGTTGTTTTGTTTTATTTAACTTGACCCTAGTTGTCCTGGGACCGATCTTGTATGACCAGTGCTGAGAGGCTGTTGCCACATGCCATTACCTGAAGTAGCTCCACATGTTCTGTTTGAGAACGGGATTTAGCCACTTTCCAAGTGGCTTGAAGTGTTGGCCTTGAAGTGTTCTGAGCAATCGGTCTCAATATCTACTCTACATTTTCTTAATCCTTTTGATACACTTTGAGTTCTAATGACTTGGTTAAAAACCTGTCAGATGGAGAAGCAGCCTCTTTGCTGCCATCCCCTGGAGAGTAGAGATTGATAATCACCGAGAATTAGGGGAAAGAAATGGGAGATTAGAAGACAAAACTAGATCCCTTAGAGTATCATCATAATTTAGTGCCATTTGACATTTGGAAGGCATTACATAGAATGGTAAAACAGCAGAAATGTACCAACCTTCCAATAGCAGCGCTGTGCTTTTTCTCACTTTTGGGGGCTATTCTTGCTAATCTCTTCTTTACACAAGTGGACGGATCTTACATCTGGGCAAGGATACAACTCAGGCCCTTTAAATGACATTTTGGGCTCTGTTGCCAATAGTGCAATCACTGCACTTAAGGAACTTGCCAGATACCTCAAAGTCACATTGCCCACTAGCTAAACTCTACTTCCAGCAGTTGATATTTGAAAAGGATAATCCAACAAGCTACTTATGTATTCCTTTAAATCAAAGTTCTCAGTAACTCACTACTTTTATAAAAGCTATTATATTTGAGACTTCTTTTTTAATCTTAAACCTTTACCGGTTAAAGGGACAAACTTATCTAATTCACATCTGAAAAATATTCTCTTACTTTTAAGAGTAACCATAAGTCATGGTTTCTCAATGACATGCCTTCCTAGGGACTCAAGAGGTTTTTATTTTTCCCTTCTATAAAGTTAGAGAAATATTCTTTTTCCTTAAGTTATGTTTCCACTGCATCTCAGTAGTTGCCCTGAACTGAGAATATGAGCCCACGTGATGTGACAATTTTCTTTTAGTTTGATCCTAAAAGGCTTCATCTAAAACGATGAAGTGGTTAATTTTCTTTATTAAGCAAAGAGGACTTCCTAGTCCCTCTGTATTTTGGGAGCGTGGGGAACACTTTACACTTTGCTTATTCCAAGTCCCCTCTTGACCCCACACCTTCATAGCTCTCTTTTCTAAGAAGGAAGGTGTCACTAATCTGATTGACACTGTGTGTGATTTTTTTCTGTTGTTGCCTAACACATAACCGCGGGCTTAATGGCTTTATATAACATCCATTTATTAGCTCACAGTTCTGTAGATCAGGAGGGTAGGGTGGATTTTTTGCTTGGAATCTCCTACAGCCAAAATCCAAGTGTTGGCTTTGATGGCTTCTTTGGAGGTCCTGGGGAAAAATTCACTTTCAGAATCTTCCAGGCCTTTGGTAGGAAACAGTTTCCTTGTGTTCATAAGACTGAGATTCCCATTTCCTTGCTGGTTATCAGCGAGGGGTTGGGAGAAGGGAGAGGCCTTCTCACTTCTAGAGCCCATTCACATTCCTTGGTATGTGGCCCCTCCATCCTCAAAGCCAGCAACAGTAGGTCAGATCCTTCTCATGCTTCAGATCTCTCTCAGTTCTCCCACCATGAGCTAGAGAAAACTTCTGCTTGGAAGGGTCATGTCAGTAGGACAACCCCATATGAATAATCTCCATATTTTAAGATCAACTCATTAGTAACCTTCATTATACCTGCCAAGTCGTTTTTGCCATGTAATATAACAAAGTCCTAGGAACAGCGCCAGGGGGAAAAAGTCTTGGGAGTCATCTTAGAATTCTGTCACACCCAGAGCCAAGGAAACCCACTAGTCTGAATTTTACTGTTAAATTGCCTTAAAGACAAAAACCTGGTTCCCTTGCTCTCCTCTGCATGGTTTTCCCTGTAGGCTACAACTCAGGGCAATTTTTGTCTTCTGGAGGCAGAGCAACCATCCCAGAAAACCTTCACATTGAATCCGTTTCTAGTGCCCCCACAGATCTGGCCCCCGTGGTTCTACCGGGATCCCCTAAACCCAGCTCACTCATGACTCTGTCTTTGGGATCCCTGCCCCAACAGAACTGCCATTTCACTCAGCTCTTGGAGCTGTGGCTCTTGGTTTCCCTTCCACAGATAGATACCTATCCTGGATCCCTCAGAGCAGAAGAGGAATGTCAGAAGGAATTGAGGCCCAAGACCCTGCCCCAAGTTCCTAATAATTACCTTTATCCGTCTTGGTTATCGGGAAGGTCAAAACAAGCGTAGGCTTTTCTTTTTATTTGCAATGAAAATCCTTAGTTTAGGTAGCTTGGTCCAGCTGTCTCTCTGTCCTTATCAAAAGGTCCTTGTTCCTTTATCCTTTTTAATACATGTGTCTCCACTTCAGGCACATTCACATGCTTTTTTGAAGAGCTCTAAGTAAAGAATTAATGGATAAATGAAAAGATTCCTCAGGAAAATCAGCATAGTTGCCTTTTCAGTAATCAGCTGGGCTCATTTTATTGTTTTTTTTTTTTTTAACTTCATCTGTATGACTCAGCTCTTTGCAGATGAAATGAAGGTTATATAAATATCGTCTTTAACAGAGAATACCAAGTTATTAATTTTAAATGCATTCAAGTAAATCTATAATGTCTAAGAGTCAAGGAGAGCATAGCTGTCAGTTGTAGCACCTGAAGCATTTTGATGGTTCTGGCATCAAAAACAGGTCTTGGCTCTTCTAGATATTTTTGCTGCTGCTGTATAGATAAATGCCAAAACCCATGAATTTGAATTTGAGTCTGCGTTTGAATCATCAGCACATGTACACTCGACCTACTTTCTGCTGGTGTCAGGTCTCATTGGTAAGCCAGCTAGTGCTTGAATATCAGCATATTAGAAACATGTGCCTCCTTCCCCCACTTCATAGACTTGAGGCTGGTTGACGCTTCCTTCCATTGCCCTCCTTTTGTGGAATTTAAAAGACTAGGTTTGTTTTGATGTACAATCCCAGCCCAGTTTGTGCCCCTTAGGATTTAATACTGGCATCTTTTTTTTTTTCCTTAAAAAATGATTATCAGGTTTCTTCACTTACATAAAGAATATTGTTCTGAGTACACACAGTTCTGGGGTTACAATAAATCTCAAAACAACCTAAAGGTTAGTTATAATAATCTTTTCATTTTACCGGTGATAAAGCTGAAACCCAAGAGGCTAAAATGACCTGAGGTCACAGAGTTGATTAGTAGCAAAGCTAGTAGGATATACAATCTAGGTCTACTGAGTCCCTGTCTCGTTTCTTTCTTTAACCATAACTTCAGTGCTTTTGGGAATCAATGTGTTTGGTTTCTTAAAGGTAAATGAGATTTATATGAGCTCTTCAGAAACCTTCTCCAAAAAGAAATGAACTATAAGTGACTGCATTCCAGGTCTTGGTTGAGCATTCTTTCCATTCGATCATGCTGCATTTTGCTGATTCTGTGGGATTTTTTGCCAATCATTTTGCTAATGTCAGTGATTTTCCAGAAATTCTTAGTTTTATTATATTGCACCCTGGCACATTTAAAAATACTGTTCTAATTTGCTACACTTTTTAAAAAATTGCAGCCTTTTAGCTTTAGGCACCAGAAATGTTTTACGTTCATTTTTTTTAATCATTCACAATTATTTGTCACAGTCTTAAATTCATTGACATTTTATAGCAGATTTCTCTGGGTGCATATTGGAGTTGATTTACATTTCTTCCTTTTAAGGCTGTGTTTCTGAGCTCCTTTCCAGCTGTGTACTCAGAATTGTTGAAGCTCTTTGATGTCAGGGAAGTGGCCAACTTGGTGCAGGACACCCTGGGCAGTCTGCCGACCATCGTACACGTAGATGACTCCCTTCAGGCCGTTAAACTGCAGTGCATCGGCAAAACCGTGGAAAGCCAGCTTTACACCAATCCAGGTAGGGTGATGAGTCTCTTTCCAGAAACAATGTTTCTGGAAAGCCATTACTTACCTGCAGTAGTCATAGTTCAGCAGAAGCAATGAGAAAGAGGAAACAGAAAATTCCTTTCTCAGAAGCATTGTGTATTTGGATAGTAGGATGAATTTATTTAGTAGCCAAATACAGTGGTATGGCTATTAAAGCTTTATTTCCAGAAAGAGTGAAAACCCTAATGATTAAATTGATTCTAATCACAAACTAGTTGTGATATCAGGCATGCTTATTTTCTTGTTATAGATTTCATTTTTTTGGTTCAATAAAATTTAACATTTACATTCAGAGATGTTTACAGGGACCTGATCCTTGTTTGTTTGTTTTGTTCTTAAAATGTTTCCATCGATTTATGTTCTGAAACTGAGTGAAAGTTTTGATGTGTTATCATTTTTTATTTTATCCTAGTAGCAAATGACCAGTTACTAAGTTGATTTCATCATAATATCTGTTATTAAATCCCATTGCCTTTTGTTTTCTTCTAGTTTTTCCTGAAATAAAGTACCAGCCTCATTTTAAAGTTTATTTTAAGAAGTTTCTATCACTATCACCAAATAGACTTTTAAAAATTGACTCTATTGAAAATTATCTTTCCACATGAATACATGTGTATATAATATTTTTGAAATAGCATTTCAAATGTAGCAAACAACGCTTTTTTTTTTTACAGTATTTTATTGTAAAATCTTTTAAACATACAGACAAGAGTAGAGTATAAGATAGTAAATCATTAATAAATCTCAACAATACCAGATATTTGCTCTAGGTCTTTTATTAAGAAATTTGTCATTAGAGATATATTTAGACCCTCCTGCATGTACTTACTTATTTCAGAGAAATTCCCACTGTCAGAGACACCTGTTTCTATTTTCTATGCCTTTATTACAAATCTATAAAAATATTTTTTCATCTTTTCAAATGTCTTTCACCATTTAGTCTTTATATGATGATATTATGTTGTATGACATTCTATAGAGTGCTCCTTTTTAAAAAAAAAAAGATTATTTATTCATGAGAGACACACACAGAGAGAGAGGGAGAGAGGCAAAGACATAGGCAGAGGGAGAAGCAGGCTCTTCACAGGAGAGCCGAAGGCAGCCGCCCAACCCCTGAGCCACCCAGGCGTCCCTAGAGTGCTTCTTTTTGACTAATATTATACTTTTATATTTATCCAAGCTACTAGATACAGCTCTAGTCCTTTTATTATTTTTATTATTATTGGATAGCGTTCCACTCTGAACAAATTTATCATGGTTAATTTATTCTTCCTCCTGTTGATAGACTTTGTTTATGGTTTGTTTTGGGTTTTTTTTTTTTTTCCCTGAAATAATACTTCAGTGAATAAAAGAAATTTCAAACCTTCTAATTTCTCCCCAGGAAAACATCTCATCCTGGAGTAAAGATGTTTCTTGCAGTGGTTTTCAAACTCTGCTCCTCAGAGACATGGAGGTTCTTCTGCAGTGACCCAGGGTTAGGAACAGAGGTGCAAAGCGTAGGGGGTAGAGGTCCAGGCCAGGTACCTGGTGTAACTAGAACACCAATCTTGCTTTCACCAAATCAAGAAAATCAAGATTTTGCTTTCACCAAATCACCTCATCTCAGAGGAATTGGTTGTTTCTGCCATATTTCTCCCTCACTGGCCAGTTAATTCTTTGTTAAAGTCTAACACCAAAAGAACAACGTAGATCATGAAAATTGTTCTCAAAGGTAAAGAAATTATCTGAAGGGATTGTGTTCATCATATGCCTCTCTGAAATGTGTTCTGTCTGTGGACTCAGTTCTTACTGATTACTGATGCTTAGTTGGTGGTACAGAAATCAGGACTAAGGAGACACAAAGAGAAGAAGTTGTTTGAATCCAGGAGAAAAGTAATTGGGTCTTTGTGGGAGGTGGTAAGATTATGTCTTGAGGTGGGGGTGGATGGACTCAAGAGACCCAGGAAATGTGGATGTTGGAGTGTCTTTACTGGTGATGTGGAGGAGAGGCTCAGAGGCCATGTTGGGAGGTTGGTGACTGTGTCACTGTGCTGCAGAGGAGGAGGAGGAGAAGGGGAAACCTGTCTCTTGTGTTATGTGCGACGTTCCCCATGGAGGACGATTATGGAGAAACATAACCTTCTGGAGAAGCAGAAGCAGCTCCTGATCAATGGGACACCTAGAAGCATACAGATCTAGTAAAAGGAAAGACCTCCATCACTGCCCCAGGATGAGGTTTGGCTTGATGTTGAGTGATTCACCATTGGAGAAAACAGAAACTTACATATAAATGGCAAGGCATATCGGAAACAGGTTGTCTTCATGAAAAGAAAACAGCAAATTTACCTGAGAACTTCCCAAGTCGCCAACTATGCTCTGCTTAAATTACCTGAGCACCAACACTAGCATTAGGGAAACCTGGAGAGTGTTTCTAGTAACTGCTCCAAAATCCCAAGTTGGAAACTATGGACTTAGATGATAGATGGAGCCTATCTGTATTGTCCAGTTGAAATATGAGATGTTAGAGGAAAGGAAGATGTGCGGTGCAAATAGTAGGCTCCATAGATAGTATCAAAGGACAGGATAGGATGTGTTAGGTTGTGATTAACAGGAGAATGTAGATCCCTGCATCTCACAAACTTAGGCTGATTTTGTCTAGCTAGAGGGAGAAGAAGAAGGACAATATAAAACTATAGCTAAAGGTGTCGGGGAGAGGGATACAAAGAATTAAAAGGAATTCCTGTCGTAGGCCACCGCCAACAACAAGTAAAAGAATTTAAGTCTAACGTTTTGGGCCTCTAATTAAGAAAAAAAAAAAAAAGGCATGTATACACACACTTCTTAAAACAGAGGAAAGGTTTGGTTTGGTTTAGGGTATTTGGATTTTTATCTTATATCCCCAGAAGTAACTGTAACCGAATGATAGAGAATGGGTTAAAACATACCTCGAAACTATAAACCTAGAGAATTGAATGGCATCACCAAAATTTGATGAAATCAGACCCTGTTCAGATACAGTTTGGGGGTACTAGTTTTCTGTTGGTACTGTAACAGTTACTACAAGTGTAATGGTTTAAAACAACATAAATTTTGTATCTTACATTTCAGTAGGGCTGCAGTTCGAAATGCTTCCCCCTCCACTAAAATTAAGGAGTCCGCAGAGCTGCATTTCTTTGTGGAGGGTCTAGGAGAGTTCTGTTTTCTTGCCTTTTACACCTGCACTCCTTGGCCTCTGGCCCCCTCCTCCATCTTTAAAACCTGCAGTGGAGCATCGCCAGCTCTCTCTCTCTGACTCAGCAGTCTCTCCTCTTTCACCTGTAAGGACCCCTGTGTTTACATTGGGCCGATCTAGATAATCCCGGGTAACCTCATCATCTCAAGACCCTTAGTCACTTACGCAAAGTCCATTTTGCCATTACATACTCACTGGTTCTAGGAATTAAGGCATGGACCTCTTTGGGGGACCATTAGTCTGTCTACCCTCAGATGGATAACCTGCATGTAAGAAGGTTAAAAAAGGAAAAAAAAAAAACCCACTTGGAAATCTATGAGTTTTATTTATGGATCGAAAGTTTTAAGGAATGAGACTCAGAGTGCTGCACTTGTGTGACTCTATACATCTTAGCCAGGAGGATGGTACAAATGACACTTTCCCAATTTAAGATTATAAATCTAAACTAGGACAAGTTAAAGTAGAGATAAGGACACAACAGGGCATCAGCTGGACACATAATCAGTCAAAGATCAAGTACTTAGTTCTTGCCAGTTCCCATTTCTCAGAACATAGAGTATGGTGCAGACAGTTGCTACTCTGAGCTTGATCTGTGTGAAAACAAATGCAAACATCGAGGCCCAATTTAAGCAGTTTTCTTACCTTTTTTCCAAACTTTCCAATGCTGATTGGCATGAGCAAGCACATTACTGGGGAACACTTGAAAGCCTTTCCCTCCAGGCCCGCTCCTCCCATCTCAGTATATGGCAGCACCAAACCCTAGAAAGTTCGGAGCTGTCCTTGCAAACCTCCCCGCCTTCTGTCCTCATCCCGACCTCTCTTGGACTACTCTGGGGCCTCCACAGCATCTCACATCTGCCTCCCCTACCCCCAGTCCCCCGCCTGCCTGCCACGGGGCCCTTCCACACTGCCGCCTTGCCTGCGCTCCCTCAGGTCCATACTTGCATCCCTCTCCTTTCTCCCATCCTTTCTGGAACTCACACCAGGTGATGTCACCCCCAGCTCCCTTGCTCGCATCCCCTGCTTGTGCTCTGTTTTGAGGACACAGAACAGACTCGGGCTTTCAGGCCCCGTGACCTCGCCCTGCCCACCTGCCTGGTCCCATGTCTTGATGCTTCACTCTGCTTGAACCCCCGCTCTCCTGCTCCTCGCCCTCCCATCCTGGGTGATCCCGGTTCACCTGCTGGGGGCTCAGTTTAACCCTCACTTTCTCAAGCATCTCCTCTCTGCCCTGCTCGCTCAGTTCTCTCTCTCATACTCGCTTTGCGTTTTGCTTCTTGGATGACCTGACACATCTGTAACTGAATAAAGAATTGGGTTTTAGTCATTTAAAGTCTGTCTTCATCCCTCGTTCCAGAAGGAAAACCTCAGAGGGCAGGGGTTTTATCTATCCTGATGACCGTGATCTCCCCAGCTTCCAGAACTGGGCCTGGTGCATAGTAGGTGTTCAGTAGAAGTTTCTTGAATGAATACTGTGTACTGCTGGGTCATACATTCAGGATCAGGATAGAGTACCAATAAGTAAATACATGATCTGTATAAAGAAATCTTACTGGAAAAGCGAATTTTGAGCTCAGGATGAGCACAAATATGACAACAGAACAGCTTGGGCTGTGGGAGGCCCAGAGCAGAAGCAAAGCTCAGTGGAAAAAAAGTAGCAAGTGTTCATAGCATCTATTTTGCTGTAGGAAGGCGCCCCGTGGTGGAGGCACCCAGGGTGGGATTAAATCCAGTGAGTGAGCTCTATGAGCCACAGTCAGGCCGTCCTTCGGCCTCTCCTGTCATTGTCCTCTGTGATCCTGACATTGTCTGCATGGGAATAGAGCCCCTGCATAGTCAGCCCTCCTTTCCATTCGGAGTGTTGTCTGTCCTCCAGCATGTGAAAGGCTCCTTTGCAGGTTTTGTTGCTGTCTGTGGCATTGGCATTTCAGGTGCTGGTGGCTTTGATCACCAGGGCCCAACCAAGCTCCGATTTCAGGTTTTCTGCCCTGCTGCTGCTTCTCTGCAGCCTGCAGCTCTGCTCACCTGCTTTATAATCCCCCCCTCCTGAGGCTGCCTGGGAGCAGCTACGGAGGTGGCCCTGCTGGTGTCCAGCCTGCGTCGCCCATTGTAGAGAGTGGCTGGCAACCCTGCATGGCACCGCAGGACTCCCAGACCTCACTCCTCTATGGACAGAGGCTGACTTCAAGGGTCTTGGTTAGTAGAGGAGGTAAAGACCAGTTTCTGACTTTCTTCAAAATTAACCTCAGCAGGAAATCTAGCAGCATTTCATAGCTGCTTCTCCTTCTTAGCCCCACACCCATTGAGAATTACTCATGGGAGCTGGCTTTATCCACTCAAGTGTGTACGGACAAAATAAAAAGTAAATGAGAGTCACTCCTTTATACACTCAATGAGATACATAATACAGCAAGCTTTGCCTGAGATGTGGAATATGAGTGTGCTGACCCTTTCAAGGACAGAAACTGCATAACAGATTCTATTGTTAAATGTTTGGAAAGTTGGTATCTGTTCAAAGTGGATTTCTTCTTTTTTGGGGGGTGGGTGGGGAGCTTGCTTGATGAGTCCAGGTGTTTCCTTTTAAAGGTAAGAATTAGCATTTTAACCAGTCAGCTTGTTTGGCATTTACCCACCGACTGTATCATTTGCATTGGCTGACATTGCCCTAGTAATGGAGAAAAAGCAAATCTGCAGTTTAGGTAGTCCTATATTTCTTTTTATGCACACCACACACGAATTATTTGTCTACCTTACTCACTTTTTTTGCAGTAAATATTCTCTTAACAGTTGGTTGCAAACTGAATTTTTAGAAATCAAATTCTGCTGGCTGCAGGAACACATCAGATAAGCTTTATCTTCCTTTCTAATTAATCATCACTAGGCAGTGACTCCTGTCATTTAATTTTGTAGATTCTTTTCCTTGGTTCTTTTTGTCAAGTAATTGATTTATAAATGATTACTTAAGTTTCCTGGTCAGACTTACAGTTTAAAGGAAGCCTGCAATGAATTACTTCACAAGTTTGGATTTTAATGTTCTGTGTTGCCTTGTGAGGAATGGCCTGTACCTTGTGTGGTTTGTTGTAATGGTAAACTTGAGGCCAAACCCCTTTGTGTTGGTAAACCAATAAGAGAAATCATGCGAACACTGATTAATAGCACTTTCCCAGGTATGAATATTTTGCATTCCCTATGATTTTTGTTAGGATTCAGAATCGTATATTCTTTTACCTATGGATATATCTTCTTATACTGGCTAGGAATCCACTATAGTGTTGAACCGAGTTGTTGCTTGACCATCTTTGCCTTCATTTTGATCTTAAAAAGAAAGCATTCAATCTTTCACTGTTAAGTATTAATATTAGCTAAAGGTAGGCATTTCATTAATGCTCATCATCAATTTGGGAAATTACCTTCCATTATTAGCTTCCTGATAGTTTTTTGTCAAGAATGGATGCTAAATTTTGTACATTTTTTTCTACATCTGTTAATATGGTGAATTAACATTGATGGATTGACTTTCAAATGTTATATGAAACTTGCCTTCATGATAAATCCTATTCAATCATAGTATTTATATATATATGGACATATATATGTATTTATATATATATAAAAATAGATTCATTTTTCTAAAATTTTATAAGGATTTTTTTCATCTGTGTTTATGAGAGATAGCAGTCTATAGTTTTCTTGTCTCATAATATCTTTGACTAATTTTGGCATCAATGCTGGCCTCATAAAAAGAGTTAGTTGTGTTCTCTGTTCATTCTATTTTCTGGGAGAATTTTTGTAGACTTGATTTCTTCCATAAGCTTTACAGAATTTGTAGAAATCATCTGTGCCTGGAATTTTTCTTGTGAAAAGGTTCTTAACTACAAGTTCAGTTTCTGTAGTAGGTATAGTGTTATTTAAGCTGTCCATTTTTTTCTTGAGTGGGTCAAGTTGAATTATAACTTATGCAACTATTTATAAGCACATGGGTTTTAATAAATCAAGAATAATTCATCTAAATTGTTGCACAGTTGACATCTTTTAAAATTCCAAGCAGATCAAGGAAAGAGGCTAGGGCATTTGCAAGTGGGCATATCCACAAATATATGACCATGATGGGCACATAATAGAAAATAGTTTTGTGCATATGACATCCTATTGAAAAGCAAACACTCAAGACAATAAGCATACTTACTTGTTTCTTTTCCAAAATATTGAACTACATACTGAATAAGTTACTTTATTATTTCAAATACTAGTTTAATGACGGGATAAATATAAGACTTTGCGTTAATGGAGGAGTGATACTTGTACAGTCAAAATTCACTAGTTATGGGTTCAGTTACTAAAATGTATTTGTAAGTTCAAAATCAATACTTGTGACACTCTTACATTCATTCATGGACATGCAAAGAGCAGTGAAAAATTTGAGTAGCAGAATGCAGACATTCCCAGCTGAGATCAAACAAGGCAATGCTCTGCCTTCCTTTCCACTCTCTTACAGGGATAACTAGAGGATGGAGCAGTAGGGGGCAGTGCAGTGCAGTGCAAGAAGCTCCAGCTCTGGGGCCATTTGATAGTTTGATTTCCACCTTTGGCCCTTCTTAGTAGAGTGGCCTCAGGCAACTCACTTACCACTTCTGAACCTCTTTTTATCTTTTGTTAAATAAAATAGAATCTAACTGGATGAGTTGTTTTTAGGATTTAACAGTGTTATCTATGTGGGATATGTATCATATTTGTATGTATATTTCTCCTAGGAGAAATGATTCATTATTTGCTGTTTCATTGTTCCCAGTGACTTGTTCGAACTTACCTAGCATGAATAACAAGAATCAGCTATATTTATCTTTCTTCCCTGATGAAAGTATAGAAGTATGATTTTCAGATGTTTATCAACTTTGCTTTTAAGATAAACCTTATCTCCTCGTGAAGTAATATGTATTTTACCTATTGCTAGAATTGATTGACTGAAGTTGTAAAAAGCATTTTTGCATCTTTGGTCGGTAAAGTTTTTTTTTTTTTTTAATGTTGTAATCTCACAAGTTTTAGGAGCATGAGAGAGGAGATAACATGTAAATATCAACAGTTTTTACAAAGTTGAGTGGCAGCTGACAGCAGACAAGAGAAGGCTGACACACACAGGTGTGTGGAGTTGGAGTAGAGCCAGGAACAAACTAGTTTACTTCTCAGCACTGCAGATGGCTCAAGACGGTTTCAGAAAGGATCAGGAATTGAAAATACCAGTTATCCAGGGGCACCTGGCTGGTTCAGTTGGAAGAGCATGTGACTCTTGATCTTCAGGTTGTGAGTTCAAGCCCCACATTGAGTGTAGAGATTACTAAAAAAAGATAAACTTTTTTAAAATTATGGAAAATAGAAAGTACCTGGTATCTGCAGATTAAGGGTGCTAGAAATATGGAAATTGGATTTTTAAAAGCCCTAAGAAGGAATAGTTAGCACCCTGCCCTGTCCTCTCCTTTCATTCAGGCAAAAATGGAAAGTTCACTCCCTAGAGAAAGTGAATGAGATATGCCTGGATTCAGGAGATCAGACAGTGCTAAATTCAAGAATTAGGATCTGCACCATAAAGGGAACCTCACAGTTAAACAGAGAGACCCCTATTCCTTCCTTTCTTGATTTCAAATGACTAAAAGATGATGGTGTCATGCTCCTCAGAGAGGAGATTGGCGGATTTCTCTGTAGAGAACTGGCCAGCCTAAGAAAAGGCATCTTGGATTCTGATATTTGGGGGTCTCCTGATGAAACATCTGGATACCTACTCTTCCTGCTGTAAAGCTTCACCAGTTCACAAGCTTGCCAAGGCACGCTGTTGTGTTTTGTTCCCCAGTTAGCATTTTAATGCTCACTTGTAAAGACAACCAACAATCACCAGATACTGTAGAAATACCTTTAATGTTGTGCAAGCAGAGGCCAAAATGAAGAAACAGAAAAGAGAACTTGAAAGAAAAAGATAATTCAAGGAGAAAAAAAAATATATCACAAAATCATCTCTGACTAACCCAGAGAGAAAAGATCCATGAAACATGTTATAAAAGGATATCACTCAGAGAAATAAACAGGAGTGGCTACATAATAAAAATACAGTGCCTCTTCTTTGAAAATTATTAGGAATTGCATGATAGGAGCCACAGGGCATGAAAACAAGTGTGGGGCCCTTCTGAGGTCCCTGTGCTATCACACAGGTGGCACATCTGTGACACTAGCCTTGCAAATAAGAAAGAATTCTTGGAGATTAAATGTATGAGAGCATAAATTTAAAAAATTGAAGAGTTTGAAGATAAAGAAGTTGGACAAAAGGATGGTAAAGTACTTAAAAAGAGAAGATAGTTTAAGACATTCATGATGTAAATGTAGTCAGAATTCCAGACAGAGAACAGAAAATCTGGAGAGAAGAAAACAATCCTAGAAGTATTTCAAGGCAAGTTTCCAGAGCTTAAGGACACAAATTTATAGATATCAAGGGCCAACGCAAGGCACACAATCAGGAAATTTTGAATTACCAGAAACAATTTCCCAAAAGCTTTCAAAGACAGATGAACAAAAGTAAAACAAAAACATGGTCATGTGCAAAGCACTGGAAATCAGAATGGTAGCAAATACAAAACATTAATTTAGCCAGAAATTGTGATAGGTTTTTTTTTTTTTTTTGAGGGGGTGGGGGTGTTGTTTTTGTGAGACTGGGGAGAAGAAAAGAAGGTAAAAAAAAAAAAAACTAAATTTTCATCTGCAGTAAGAAGTCAGTAAATAGTCGATCTCAATGAAAAAATCAGAAAATGGTCGGGTAAGCATACCATTTAGATATTTGGAGGTAAAACAAACAATTTAAAAAATATTTCAGTACAAGAATCAAAGGCCTCTCTTGAGTGCAGGAATCATGGATTGGGGAAAGGAACCACTGCTTTTTAATATCAGTCATGTACCTTTTAACTGTGTTAATCATTTAACAAGTACAATTAGATTAAAGAGTAGATAAGGGGGATCCCTGGGTGGCGCAGCGGTTTGGCGCCTGCCTTTGGCCCAGGGCGCGATCCTGGAGACCCGGGATCGAATCCCACGTCGGGCTCCCTGCATGGAGCCTGCTTCTCCCTCTGCCTGTGTCTCTGCCTCTCTCTCTCTCTGTGACTCTCATGAATAAATAAATAAAATCTTAAAAAAAAAAAAAAAAAGAGTAGATAAGGATTTGTACAAGGTTGGTGTGGGGCTCCACAGATGGGACACTAACGCTGCTTCTCTCTCCAGATTCCAGGTACATTCTCCTGCCCGTCGTGTTACATCACCTCCATATGCACCTGCAAGAACAGAAGGACCTGATCATGTGCGCACGTATCCTTAGCAACGTATTTTGTCTCATCAAGAAAAATAGCTCAGTAAGTAAATACAGGTCATAGTATGTAGTTCCCATCAAATGGCTTCTGGAAATAAAAATGTTAAGGTCTTCAGAGAAACCACACTGAAGAGTAACCCTCTGAGGCTCTGAACTTTTATTTCCAGCTGGGTCGGACATTTTATTTTTCCTCTGAAATAATTTTTTTTAACCTTGTAAGATTGCTGTAACCCCAAATAACCTGGCTTCCCTAAACTTGTATTGCGAGAAAGAACTGAATACCCAGTGAGAAAAATTAGAAATCTCAAAGCCTCCTACATGTGTCTTTAATCTTGATATGATGAATACTCTGTGGCAAGAATAAATTACTGCCTGCAGAGTGAAGTCTTTTTGGGCTCATTCTGTGGAAGGCTGCATGGTGATGCTCTGAGCTTGGCCATGGCCATTGGGCCCTGCCCTACAGAAGTTGGAGAAACAGGAAAGCTCCAGGAGACTGAGGGTATCTCTCACTACAGTCATTACTCAGCCTCAACAGTTATCACTAAATTGTTATGGATTTGGGAATTCCTATGGATGTACCTGACTCTTGATGCAATGTGGTTGCATTAGAGGATACAGGACAAATAGAGAAAAAAAAATCACATGCTTACTTAGAAATGGGGACAACTCTTAGAGTGTGCATGTCCATGGCTCACGGGGCTGATGTGAAGTTCCCATATAAGGGATGTCCTATTCTAGTTCTGTCAGTTGCAGCTGTGAGTTGGCATTATGGTCCTCTTTGACAGCGTGTGTAGAGTAATGCAGGGACTTTTATTTCTCTGCCTCCCTTCTAGACCTATGCTACATAGTTTCCCCATCTTTGTCACTCTTCCTTATGATCCTTATGATCCTTCACCTTCTGAAGGGCTCAGTGGTAAGCTGGCCTGGGACCTCCCCTTCCCACTCACCCCCAGTGGAATCAGTGGTGAGAGGGCCCTACACTATGGGAACAGGTTGGCATTTGAGAGGAAAGGGTCGGAAGATCTGTGTATAAAAAGTGCAATTAAGAGAAACCTGCCTGGGGAGGGAAGACTGACTTTTACCCATCCCCATGATCCCAGGCCCCACAAGGTTGATACTGGACTGGGGAGAAGAGCAACGATGGGAGGAAATGCTAGTTTTGCTTTGAAACTTTTCTATGTAATTCAGTAAAGAATAGCTATCGCATGCCTAGTGTGAATGTTTTTGCGAACCGTAATTCTGCTAAGTGAGATAGCCCGCTGCCGAAAACTGAAAACCAGTATCAGCAGTGTGGAAAAGATTTTTTTTTTAAATTTCTCCTGTTTGTGTCAGTTTGGAAGTTACAGTCAGCTTTTGGACCTACCTGATAGGGAATTCAGAACAGAAACTCTGCCCTGGGGATGGGGCATGGGGTTGGGAGGTAGAAGGGAACCCTTGGTAGTTATCTTGCAAGCGTAGGACAGTTTATCATAAATCTCTGGCTAAAAAGCTGTTTCAAACCCACACTTTGTAAAAGTTTTTATTTTTGTTTGGCTGGTTCTTTTTTGGAATGGCAGTCTTCTTGGTAGGGAGCCTTTGGACACAGAGTTTTGTCTTCTGCAGATGTAATAAGAATCCAACTCTACTATGTATACAGTCAGTGCAGAGCAATTTGGGTTTCTCTCTCAAGTCCCAGGGGCTTGGATACAAGTACTAATTTTGCTTTAGAGGAGCTGTGCCCCCCCGTGGCCACTGGTCTTACGTCTAGTCTGGAGCTATTGGTGTTCATCTAACACTGAATGCTGTTTGCTCATCTTACATGGAGAATGTTTTAAAAATCATTTTTATAGCAGTAGTCATCTGCACTTATAAGACAGCTCTGGAAAATGACCTGTGCAACTCAAGTGATGAGAAGAGTATATGTAAGCACAATAAAAAAGAATTAGGGACTTTGGGGCCCAAGAGAGACTTTCAAGTGATGAATCAGACTCAGGCAAACTGACTGGATCACATCACACACCATGTCAGTGCATAGCCGCTACTCTGAGTAAGTCTGGCCTGCTTTCCAGAACATCGCCTCACCTTTTCATTTGCGTGTCAGGTGTCCACTGCACAGCCTCGTTAAGTACTCTTGAGTGAGCTGTGAGTTCACAGTGAGCTGTGAACTTCCTTGTGCCTTTGTTTTCTGGAAAAGAAGGTCATTTACTTAGGTGACATAGGTGAGGCCCAATCCAAGTTCTCAGGTCCCCTGACTTTTTGATTCTGTATTTGGAAATAGGGGTTTTTCCTCCCTTTTCTGTTAAAGAGAGACTGATACATAAGCCACCATTTTTTGAACTCTATTTTTTTTTTCTCTTAAGGAAAAATCTGTGTTGGAGGAAATAGATGTGATAGTGGCCAGCCTGCTGGATATCCTGCTGAGAACCATATTAGAGATCACCAGTCGACCTCAGCCGTCCGGCTCCGCCATGCGGCTCCAGTTCCAGGATGTCACTGTAAGATCATAAAGCAAATGGTATAGGAACAGAGCATAGTTGTGCTTATAAAAGCTTGTATCCCTTTGAGGGTGGGTTGCTATGGGAATCTGGGAAATGTGACCTTGGGTGAGTGACCCATGTCTGTTTCAAATACACATGAAGCTACTTTCATTTTACCAGGGAATGAAGATAAGAAGCACTGTTTGTTACAAGATCTTGGGTTAAGATATGTTTAATTTCAGGAAGCCGAATTTGTTATTAGCTCTCCTTTGCCCAATTTAAATTAACGTGTGATTCTGTGTCCCCAGTCCTCTTGATAATTCTTCATTCTCTTTTTAGCCATCAAATTGCTCGAGGAAATGAGAATAGTGAAATAGAGAACCAGGGATCAAGGGCCTTGAATTCTAATTCTGGATTTTTCACTGTGAATAGTAAGGACCTTAACTTAGGGAGGCCTCAGTTTCCTCAGCCATACAATGAGAAAGTTTGACGTCGTAATTTCTAAGTAACCTTCAAGCTCCACAGTTTTATGAGTCTAATATAACGTGATTTAGAAAATACTAAGAAATAATGTGTCTGATAGTTTATGTATGTGTATATATATGTGTGTGTGTGTGTTTGTCTGTAGAGAGAGTTGGATGGATGGATAGGTGGATGGGTGGATTCTATTTAAAGTTCACATTCAGTTGACCAAGAATGGGACTTTTTTTTTTAGATCTGATTAAGAATGTTCTTTCAAATATCAGAAATGGTAGTAGATGCTATATATCTTTCACATATATTTACAAAAATGTCAGCGTTTGCCATTCTTTCTATAAATCATCCACGGCAGAACCTCTGTCTTAAGAATGTTTGCCTAGCCTCTGATGAAAATAATTTTTATTTTTACTTAAAAAAATAAAAAGTCTGCCCTGACTCTCCTACCAAGTTCTCCTGTTTTAGGATGGCCACGTTGTTTTGAATTTTATTTTCTTTGCTTTCAGAGCTAAGATTTACCTGAGGAAACCAAGCTCTGAGTTTGGGAAACAAAATTAAACTCTTTCTTTTAACAAATTAATTTAAAGATAGTATGAAAAGCTTCCTGATGTGTGTAATAGCTGTACTGCCTCATTTAAAGAAGAGAGGAGCAAGCAATTGATTTTTCAATTTCATGTGGAAAATGGTACCTACATCGTGGGATGTACATTTGGCTTTGCATATTTAGCACACTACTTGATCCAAAGTAAATGCTCAAAACATGTCATTGTTGCTTAAGACTCCTGGGGTTCATCATGGATATGGAAGTTTGGGGTTTTGGGGGGTTGATTTTATTTTATTTTTCATGTTCTTTAAATTAAACTTTTCGTTTTGTGATAATTGTAGAGCCACTTGCAGTTGTAAGAATTATTAGAGTTGTAAGAAATATTACAGAGCTTTTACCCAGTTTCCACAATGGTAATATCTTACAGAACTATAGGACGATATCACAACTAGGATATTGACATTAATACAGTCAAGACACAGAATATTTCCATCACCCCAAAGATCCCTCATGTTGCCTTTTTACAATCCAACCCACTTCCTTCCCATCTCTACCTCCTCCTCAACCCTGACAATCACAAATCTGTTCTCCATTTTTATAATTTTGTCATTTCAAGCATGTTGTAGAACTGAAATCATGCAGTATATAACATTTTGTAATAAGCTTTTTTTTTTTTTTTAACTCAGCATAATTCTCTGGAGATTCAGCCAGATTATTAACAAGGTCTTTTTAAAGGTTTTTAATATTGATGAAATCCAATTTATCAGTATTTCCTTTAATGGATCATGCTTTTGCTGTCAAGTCTAAGAATTCTTTTGTCTAGACCTATACCCTAAAGTTTATCTCCCAGGTTTTTTTCCTAAGACTTTTACAGTTTTGTATTTTACATTTGAGTCAACAAACAAATTTTTGCATAAGCTGTGCCAGATAATTCTAATACTCTATTACTCACTTTTGACTTATATTGTCTTTTTTCATTCAATTTGAGATCTTCCTGGTTCTTGGTCTAATAAGTGATTTTTAATTGAAGTCTGGACATTTTTATCTTATGAGACTCTGAATCTTATATAAACCTTGTTTTAGCTGGCTTTATGTGATTCCACCGGTAGGGGAAGGGGGAGGGTGCTAACTCGCAATGGCCAGAGGTAGAAGTTTGGTTCCCCATACTGTCTTCACTGAACACTGACCATATCTTCCTGAAAGTACTGGTTCCTGATTTGGCTTTCTCTGAGGAAGATATGAGGGCACCTCTGCACAGCTTGGTAAGCATGGAAGTCTAAGCTGCCCACTCAGTGTGGATGAGGCCAAAGTTTTTTGTGGTGTTCAACTGGAGTAGAGCCATTATGACTGAAAGTTTTGTCTTACTAAATCGCCATTTGCCTGATCCTTTGGCCAAAGAGAGTAGACTTGTGTTGAGGATTTTTGTTGTTTGTGATTGTTGGTGTTTCAGAGTGGCCACCTTCTTCAACTCCAGGTGTGGCATCTCCAAACCAGGAAGAACACCCAGAGCACTCAGTACCATGTCCTTCCTCAGATCACAAGGTCCCTGGCCAGACTGCTGTCTTTTCTCCACCTTCAGACTTTTCGGTTTGTTCTCTATGTAATAGCGAGGTTTTAAACGTGGTACTGAGCAGGAGGATTAGGTAAAAATATATCTATCCCATCTTCTCCAAAGCAGGAGAAAATTCTCCTTCATTATGGTTTAGATGGCAGTGTTTTAACTGCTTCCTGGCAGTACAGCTCTAACATAGTTTTGAAATTATAATGGCCCAGCAAACCTCAGAGTGAATCCTGGCTGCAGATAAAGACTGCCTGAGGCCAGAAGCTAAAACCCTTTTTCAGACTGCTTCTATCCATAGGCAGGATTGTTGGTGACAAACCTCTCTGGGATATGCATGGACGCATGGCCCTCAGGCCTTCCCAATGTAATAATCAATGCAAATTAGGAGACTTAAAGGCAGTGAATCAGGTTTGCAGATGAAGTTGGGAATAGGGCAGGCAGGCTATTCTTCCATTGTTTTAAATTTTAGGAAAAATCACAGAAAGAAACTTACCCAGCATACCCACTTTGTACCTCCCCTGAAAAACCAAACTCTCTCAAGGTATGCGGATTGAAATTTGCTTAGGAAACATGCACTTGAGGGCAGCCCGGGTGGCTCAGTGGTTTAGCGCCACCTTCGGTCGAGGTCATGATCCTAGAGACCCGGGATCGAGTCCCATGTCAAGCTTTCTGCGTGAAGCCTGCTTCTCCTTCTGCCTGTGTCTCTGCCTGTCTCTCTCTCTCTCTCTCTCTCTCTCTCCCCCTATGTGAATGAATGAATAAATAAAATCTTAAAAAAAAAAAAAGGAAACATGCACTTGAATTATTTGGCTCCTTTGATTTTATGCTGCAAGACATTTAGATGGTAGTCCTCCATTGAACACTTTCAATCTTTGCAGAAAAAGTGCCTACAATAAGTAGACGTACTGTGGGTAAAAGCAGTTCCCACAGTGTGTCATGGTGAAGTGTTCCAGTTCTCTGGCAAGTACCATGGCTAGCCCCCTGCCTCCCCATAAAGCTGACAGGAGGTCTGGCTTCCGCTGTATCATAATTCTAGATAACAGTAGCCTTATTTTTGCTATTTAAAAGGATTGTACTTTTTGTTCCTTTACCAACTGTTCTTTAAACTTTGAAGTGCTCTCTTTGCTAGAAAGAAAAAAAAAAAACACCATTGTAATCGGTTCCTTTCAAAAATCTAATTATGTGTGGAAGCAGTTTTAATAAAAGCAGCATATATGGCCATTTGCTCACACCCTCAACTAATTGGACTCCAGAATTCCTTACAATTTATAAATGCTTCCTTCTTTGCAGATAATTTAGTTAATCACCATTTATAGTGCAGGCGACTCAACTCGACACAGACCATGTCTAAGAAAGATACACTTGTCTAAACTTTCCATGCACTGTGGGCTTGTGGTCAGAAGAGGGAAAGAGATGCAGAATTCTGTAAGAAATTTCTGGAAAAAATAGTGCATATGTATAATAGAAGGTTTCATGAGGGCCACGGTAGCCATCTAATCCTCTTGTTATTCACAATTATTGATAGAAATGCCCACCATACTCAACGTATACATAAAACGGATGCAAACCACGGAGACACCTACTGTTTTAAAGGCGATGTATATGCAAATTCCCACACTGAAACAAAGCTAATCTTGGCCACAAATGGTTTTCGTTTATTCTTCTTAACAAATTGTTGAGCCTTGGGTTTTTATACATACACTTAAATTTTTTAAAAATTTTATTTACTTATTTGAGAGAGAAGGGGAAAGAGCGCACATGCATGCGAGTGCACAAGCCAGGGGAGCAGCAGCAGGAGAGGAAGAAGCAGACTCCCCACTGAGCAGGGAGCTCGCTGTGAGGCTCTATCCCAAGATCCTGAGATCGTGACCTGAGCCAAAGACAAATGCCCAACCTACTGAGCCACCCAGGTGCCCCTGGACATTTAAAATATTTTAAAAACAAAAATTACATTATAGATGAAAACATGTTAGTTAAAATATTGGACATCTTTTTGGAATATAGTTGACACACAATGTTGTATAGTTTGAGGTGTACAACTTAGTGATTGGACATGGTTGTACCTTACGCTGTGTTCACCCCAAGTGTTCCTACCATCTGTACTATTGCATTGTTTTTATAGTATCACTGACTGTATTCCTTATGCTTTGCCTTTTATTCCTGTGATTTACTCATACCATAACTGGAGGTCTGTGTTTCCCCCCTCCTTCATCCATTTTGCTTAACCTTTCACTCCCATCCCCTCTGGCAACCATCACTTCTCTGTATTTATAGGTCTAATTCTGCTTTTTGTAGGTTTATTTTTTTAAGATTCTGTTTGTGAGTGGAATCATATAGTATTTCTCTTTCTCAGTCTGACTTATTTCACTTAGGTCCATCCATGTTGTCTCAAATGGCACGATCTCATCCTTTTTATGGTTACATAATATTCCATGATGTATATTTACCACCTTTTCCTTATCTATTTGTTCATTGATAGACATGTAGGACATGTGTCTTGACTATTGTAAATTATAAGTAATGCTTCAGTAAACACAAGGATACATATATTCTTTCAAGTTAATGTTTTCATTTTCTTTGGGTAAATACCTAGTAGTGGGATTATTGGATTATATGGTATTTCTGTTTTTAATTTTTTGAGGAAAACTCCACATATATTCTTTCAAGTTAATGTTTTCATTTTCTTTGGGTAAATACCTAGTAGTGGGATTATTGGATTATATGGTATTTCTGTTTTTAATTTTTTGAGGAAACTCCATGCTGTTTTCCACAGTGGCTGTACCAATTTACATTCCCACCAGCTGTGCACAAGAATTCTTTTTTTTTTTCTGACATCCTCTTCAACACTTATTGTTTCTGGCCTTTTTGATTTTAGCCATTCAAACAAGTGTGAAGTGATACCTTTTGTGATTTTGATTTGCATTTTGCTGATGATGAGTGATGTTGGGCATCTTTTTGTGTACTTGTTGGCGATCTGTATGTAGTCTTTGGAAAAATGTTTATTCAGGTTCTCTGCCTGTTTTTAAATCACATTGTTTGATTTTTTTTTTTGGTGTTGCATTGTGTTGTTACTTATATATTTTGGATATTAATGCCTTATCAGATATATCATTTGCAAATATTTTCTTCCATTCGGTAGGTTGTCTTTTTGTTCTGTTAATGGTTTCCTTTGCTGTGCAAAAGCTTTTTATTTTTATATAGTTCCAGTAGTTTATTTTTGCTTTTGTTTCCCTTGCCTTAGGAGATATACCTAGGAAAATGTTCCTATGGCCAATAGACATATGCTTAGAGTTCCTAAATAAATTAAGTGAATAAACAAAATGACATTGCAGAGTAGATGTTCAGATTAACAACACATTGTAAATGTGCCAAAGATGAGATACCAGGATAAGTTGTTTGCAGTCTATAACAGATGTAACAAATATAGATAATAACATGGATTCCTATGTACATTGAATGTAAAGACTTAATGAAAGGCTCTTGTTTTTTGAATAATTTTTTTTCTTATTACTAAAATTATTGTAGGAATATGTAATTCTTCCAACTTTAAGGTATGTTACTATTCACAGGATGGCATGTTTTAGGAATAAACATTTTAAGAATATTAATCTAGGAGCTATATTAGAGATAGTGTAGTTAGGATGTAGAAAAACAGATGAGGAATTAAATAGGTTTCTACTAAGTAGGATTTGTTTTTTTTTAATTGCGACTTAACAGAGAGGTTAAAAAATCAGATATTGTTTATCACCTGATAGATTCTTAGATGCCTATTTAAATTTGAAATATAACCTCAAACTCTGGTATATTTCCTCTATAAATCAAATCAGTCTGAGCAGTAATAGAAGAACCAGAGATGGCTGGGTTCACATCCTAGCTTTGCCATTTTCTGACTGTGAGACCTGGGATAAATACCATAACCTTAACAGATCTTACTGTAAAATGAATTTAATAGTATCCACCCAACTCTGTTAGGGAGTGAATTTGATAATAGAATCAAAATATAGTAACTTACACATAGTACCATTTCCATAAATGATAATGTTGTCATAATGTCTTTCTTAAATTTATTAAAGTGTAGTAGACATTCAAAAAAATTGTACATGTTCTTAAGTATACAATTTGGTAAGTTTTGACATATGTATTCCTGTACACCATTATCACAATCGAGATGAATAACATATCCATCACTCTCAAAAGTTTCCTTTTGCCCCCCTCTCTCTCTTCTCCCTCTTACCCTCCATACTACATCATCCCCAGGCAACCACTGACCTGTTTTCTGTTACTACCCTTTCTAGAATTTTATATGAATAGAATCCTACAGTACATAGTTACTGTTAGTTTGGGGGGTTTTTTTGGTGAGAGGTGGTGACATTTTGACCACTTTCCTCTCAGTATAATTATCTGAGTTTCTTCATTGCTGCTGTGCATATCAATAGTTCATTTTTTTTTAATGCTGAATAGTGTTTCATTATATAGATATACTACCATTTGTCTATTCACCCTTTCGTGAACATTTGGTTGTTTTTTTGTTTGGGCAAATCTGTTCTATCATCAGTATTTTCCCATTTTGACACCAGTAACACAGTATCCTGACTACCATAACTTTATAGTAAATCTTGAAGTTCCTTCAACTTTATTTTTTTGAATGGTGTTTTGCTATTTCAAGTCCTTTGCATTTCCATATGAATTTTAAAATCAGATTGTCACTTTCTACCCTATAAAAGGCCTGCTGTCATATTGATTGAGATTACACTGAATCTGTATATCAATTTGAGTAGAATTGACATCTTAACAATATTAAATCTCCCAATCCATGAACATAGTATTCTTTCTTTTTAGCTAGGTCTTCTTTAATTGTTCTCATCAGTATGTTATGATTTTTAGTGTGCAGATCTTTTGTCATTTATATCACCAAGTACTTCCATGTTTCAATAGTATTATAAATTATGTTATTTTAAATGCCGGTTTCCAATGACTCATTTCTCATATGTAGAAGTAAAATTGATTTTGGTACATTGATCTTGTATTCTGAGACCTTTTCTAATTCAATTAAGTAGTTCTAGTGGCTCATTATAGATTTGATAGCATTTTCTATGTACACAAATATGTTGTCTGTGAATAACAACAGATTTTTTTATTCCTTTCCAATGTATATTCCTTTCATCATTTGTTCTTTATTGCACTGGCTAGTATAGTGTTGAATAGAAGTGGTGTATTGTTTAAGCTTTGGAATGTCTGAAAAGTATTTTGTCTTTCTTTTTGAAAAATGTTTGCTGGGTAATGCAGTCTTGATCGATAGTGGTTTTTGTTCTTTCTGTACTCCAAAGGTGTTGCTCCATGGTCTTCCAGCTTGTATTATTTCTAATAAGAAATATCTCATCCTTGTCTTTGTACCTATGTGATGTGTTTTTTTTTCCACTGGCTGTCCTTAAGTTGTCCTTTATCTCTGGTTTATTATAATGTAACTTTGTGTATTTTTTTCATGTTTCTTGTGCTTAAGGATTGTTGAAATGTTCTGATACATAAATTTACAGTTTTCAGAGAATCTGAAATTTTCTCCTATTTTTTCAATTGCTTTTTCTATGCCCTCCTCCTCTTTGAACTCTCCAATTACATATATATTCTGCTACCTGAAGTTGTCCTATAGTTTACTGATACTTTTTCTTTTATTTCCGTTTTTAAAAAATGGTTGGAGAATTTCTACTGTCTTCAAGTTCAGTAATCTTTCCTTCTGCAGAGGTCTAATCTGCCATTAGCCCTATTAAGTAAATTTTCATCTCTCACATTATAGTCTTTATCTCTAAAAGTTCAATTTGGGTCTTTTTGCTGTCTTTAAAGTCTGTAATTAACATCTTCAAACTTTGCTTATAGCTTCCTGAATATATAAACTACAGCAATAATAGCTATTTTAATGCCTTTTACTGCTAATTCTGTTACTTATGTCATTTCTGGGGCTGTTTTTATTGATTTTTTTTTCTCCTCATTTGCATCATTATTTTTTCCTGCTTCCTTGTGTGCCTTGTAATTTTTTATTGAATGTAAGACATTGTGAATTTTATATTGGAAAATGGTTTTTTTTTTTTTAATTCCTAGAAATATATTTGAACTTTGCTCTGGAATGAGGTTGAATTTCTTAGGAACTATTTGATTGTTATATATCTTGCATATGAGCTTTCTTAGGATCAGAGCAGCATTTGTTCTAGGTGTAATTTTTCCCTGCTACTGAAAGAAGATGTTTTTTAGTATTCTGATACCCTAATAATGGCAAGGTTTTTCCAGTCTTGCTGATAAGATAAAGTACTATTCCCAGTCCTGTGTGAGCACCAGGTGGTGTTCTCTCAGTCCTTTTTAGTCATTATTTTCCTAGCCTTGGATTGTTTCCTCACACATATGCACTAAAATATGACTCACTGTGCCCTTAAATTTTCCACTTCTTGTGTTAAGTACCAAGAGTTTCTTTGTTCATTAACAAAGTATTCAGCTTAGATTTCTACTAGCCCTTACTAGTTAGTTTCTTAAATATTTGGCCCATTAAGTGTGAAGGAACAATCATTTGTCATACTTGTCTATTACAGATGTTTATCCTCATGCAAGAAGCCAGCCTGCATCTTTGGTTACCCTGACATGGTGATTAAGTACTATCTCCAGCCCTTCCTTGGCAGCTGCTAGGGACTTTCCTAACTTAACTGCCTCTGTTGGAAAATCTCGATTCTAAGAGCTTTCAGTCCCTGATTTTACACATAAGTCTATAGTCTCTTTCCACTTAAATGCAAAACAAAACACCCTACCAATCCCCAATTAAAGTACTTTTTTGTAAATTTACAGTTACCACTGATTGCTTCTTGTTGTGTTCATATTGTTCTAAATGTTATTGTTCTCGTTAAAAGTAGATACATTTTTCGCTGAGCAGAAAAGGTTGCATCAGAGCACAAATATTTTAAATTAGATGTACTTTGGGAAATGCAAGTGATAGCAATTTTATAGATCTTCAAATCTATGGATGCTATTTTTTTCATTATTAATCTTTAAGAATGGACTTTTTAGGAGTCAAACAGAAAGCACCCTAGCAGAATAGGATCATAATAAACTGTTTTTAAAAGGAGTTTGAAACCAACATTGTAATATATGGCTTTTCTATACCCTGCTAGTCAGCAGACCAGCACTCAGATGAGTTGGAGGAGATTGTGTGAATTCAAAAATGGAGCATGAGGTTACAGGAAGAGCTTTGGAGTCAGAAAGACATAGAGATAACTTCAACTCTTCCACTTTTGAGTGATGTGACTTTTAGCCCACTGAACCTACAATGTATCATCTTTAAATAAATATTATACCCCCTCCCTCATAGTACTGATAATGAGTTTCAAATGACAATGAATGAAGACATAGTAAAGGCCCAGTCAATGGCCTTTACCTCTGTTAAGTGTGTGAAGTTACTTTCCTAGTGAGAAGCTTCCACCCAAGGGAAAATATCTACTCCTAATTGGAAAATGTGTGTGTGTGTGTGTGTGTGTGTGTATAGATATATATATATCTATATCTATATGTATATATAGATATAGATATATATATAAAGTAAATGGCATTCATCACAGGAAGAAACATTGACTATTATATTATGGTTAATTTAGATTTAAAAGACTTCATAGAGTTACTTTAGATCCTACTGTTTTTTTGGTTTTTTTTTTAATGTTCTGTATGAGGGCAGTTCAGAGTAAGTTACTGATGTTCATTTTTACTGTTACTAAAAAGTATGCTTTTTTTTTTTTTTTTTTTTAATTAGGGAGAGTTTGTTGCTTGTCTCCTGTCCCTATTACGACAAATGACAGATAGACATTATCAACAACTTCTTGATAGTTTCAATACAAAGGAAGAATTAAGGGTAAGTGACTTTTTAAAAAAATTCCTACATCTTTCTAGCTTTCCTTGTTCTCATTCATCATTGTTAAGAGAGCTTCTTGACAGTTGTTTTACCTGTTTCGGTTAAATTCTAAGCTGTTTTTTCTCACCTTCATCCACATGTCTATCTATTTTGGCTCTTAAAGATTTCAACAACTCAAGCAAAGCAATTAACTTTGCTTTTATACAAGAACATAGGAGTTGAAATACCTGTCAGCAAAATCCAATAAACTAAAACAGAATCACAGACCTAATGAGACAAAAGCAAATAGACTAACTCTAGTTAGGTGGACTTAGAAATATTGCCTTAATAGAAGGGAGAATCTGTAAATACATTAGCTGATTTCCTCCTTCTCTAGAACCACAGTGAGTTCTGGCTACAACGTTCTGACCAGGGAGCAGAGTTGTATTTGATATTCTCTATCAGCTACGGCCTAATCAATATGCTGTGCTAGTGTGACAGGCTGACATTAAATAGAAAATATTGATGCCAGATTTATAAAAGTTCAATCTTTGCTGAGATTTAGGGAACATCAATATTTCCTTCGTGGTGTTCACTAAAACCTTAGAAGTTGATTGTCCTCAGTTGGAGGAATGACCTGTCATCTCTTCTTATTTACTTTGATTTCTCTTCCATCTCTTGAGTTTCCCAGACACCTTTATATGTAAGCCCTTGTAATGGACGGGGTGCTTACATGCTGGTGGTGCTGAATTATAGGACAGTAGGAACAGTTGTGCTGCAACGTTTGTATGACCAGAAGCCTTCACAGCACCTCAGGGAAAGACTTGTATATTTGTTTAATATAGATCACTCACAGAAATCACTTATCTTTGATTTTTAACTGCCAGGAAGATGTTGTATGACCTCAGAAGAATCTTTCACTTACCTTGGAGCAGTTGACGAGCTGAATCACAAAACAAAGAACAGGTTTGGGCAGATATAATTGCTCTAGCAGAAAGTCAGTTGGCATATACCCATGCCTAAAAATACATTTTTCATGTTTACTTTCAATCTTGAGTTTAGAATTAAAAACAGATAAAAGGCCTTAGAAGATGCTCACTCTACATACAGAAATTCATGTGGTTAAAAAGGAAGATAATTATACAGTCATTAACTTTCTTCAGAAGTTAAATATGTAAAACAGTTAAGGAATTATTAGGTTTTGAGGTGTTTTTTTTAAGATTTTATTTATTCATGAGAGAAATAGAGAGGTAGAGACATAGACAGAGGGAGAAGCAGGCTACCTGCGAGGAGCCTGACGGGGGGACTCGATCCCAGGACCCCAGGATCACGACCTACACCAAAGGCAGACGCTCAATCACTGAGCCACCCAGGTGCCCCAGGAACTATTAGGTTTTACATAAGAAGACTATGACTTCATATTTCAAAATTTCATATAGGAAAAGTTACTTATTTTTACAGAGCCTGGGAATAAAAAAAAATGCAGAGAAACATACACTGAAAATCATAATTAATTTAATCCAGGTATTGAATTTTATGCCTTATTATTCACATTAATAATAACAAAGTAAATGGGGGATCCCTGGGTGGCGCAGCGGTTTGGCGCCTGCCTTTGGCCCAGGGCGTGATCCTGGAGACCCGGGATCGAATCCCACATCAGGCTCCCAGTGCATGGAGCCTGCTTCTCCCTCTGCCTGTGTCTCTGCCTCTCTCTCTCTCTCTCTGTGACTATCATAAATAAATTAAAAAAATAATAAAAAATAAATAAATAAATAACAAAGTAAATGGAAGTAAGTAATGAATAAAGTGTTTTATGTGGCCTTTCCTCATTTCAGTCAGCCACACACCTTTTCACAATTTCCCACTTCAAAATTAACTGGGCCTTCAGGCCAGGAAAGTTATTGAATGCTATTAATAATCTATCCTTTAAGCAATATCGATTGAGAAATTCAGGCAAGTACTGGTTTTATTATGCAGCCAGGTACAAATTGTCCAGTCCTTGTAGGGGGAGAAATCAGACAGATAGTAGGCATTAACCCCACAAGTGGGGGTTAACTCCCAGGGTGAGCACATGGTGCTTTGGAGCATCTGCGAATTGCTGCCAACCCAAATTCATAATATGAGGAAAAGTTTCCAAGGGTGATCTCAGCTGAGAGCTAAGAGATAGGAGAGTAGGAGTGTAGCGGACCTGCCTTTGGCTAGGATATTCAGATCACTCAACTAAAATGACAAAGAATATACTAACAAAGCATACTCTCTGCACCACTTTTATTAATAGCTATTCAAAATCTGGAATGTTTTAGTTTATTTGTGTGAATCCCAGCCCCTAGTCACTAGATTATAAGCTCCTTGGTGTGTGAAGCATTGCTGTATCCTCAGATCCCGGAACATGCTTACCACATTGTAGGCACTCAAGAAACATTTGTTCATTGTTTGGTAGAATATAGAGTATGAGGAACAGAGTTTTAAGACACAAGGCTTAGAGAGTGTCTGTGAACTTTATTTTGACGACATTTGGAAGCTGGAGGATTTTAAGAAAAAAGGGAGAGCCATGATCACATTTGAGTTTAGAAAAACCTGTCTGGTTGCACCTTTGAAAATAAATTAACTGAGGTCAAACAGGAGGCAGAAGCCTGTAAAGGATCTGATGCACTAGTATGAGCTAGAGATGACCATGCCCTGAAAGTGAGGTGATCATATTGGTAGTTCGAGGGACATTTAGGAAGTTGAACTGGCAGGTCCTGGTGATAGAATTTATAACAGAAGTGAAAGAGAGAAGAGTTGAAGATGACTCCCAGACTCTTTGACAACTGGCCAGATGTTGGTGCCACTCACTGCATGGGGAACCCAGGAGGTGTGGGTGTACAGGTTTGGGAACGAACATAAATCCAGTTTCAGCTAGAGTTTGGTCACCTGAGGGACATCAAAATGGAGATGTCTTAATAGATAGGGTCTGAAGTTCAGGGGAGAAAACTGGGCTGCAGATGCAGATTTGGGAATTGTCAGCCAATAAATAGTAATCGACATCATGAGAGTAAATGTGAACATCCAAGGAGAGTGTAGAATATGCAATTGAAGGAATCTAAATAGAATCCTAAGCACTGGGGCACCGGGGTGGCTCAGTGGTTGAGTGTCTGCCTCGACTCAGGTCATGATCCCTGGGTCCTGGGATCAAGTCCCGCATCGGGCTCCCCATGGGGAGCCTGCTTCTCCCTCTGCCTGTGTCTCTGCCTCCCTTTCTTTGTCTCTCATGAATAAATAAATAAAATCTTAAGAAAAAAACATCTTAAGCACTAAGAAGGAAGAAATGTTGAACACTGCTTGCTACTGCAAGGAAGTGAACTAAGATCCTAAAAGGGTCCTTTAATATTGTTGATGAACTAGATGAGCAATTTCAGTGCAGAGGACAGAAGCCAAGCTGTCATGAACTGGGGGATGAAAAAGGGAAAAAGAGATAGTAGATGTAAACCGTGTTTCAAGAAAAGGAGGATAAGGTGTTTACGGAAGGAGAACTTTGGTATCATGGGAGTATTTATGATGAAGGAGACTGAAGCGTGTTTAAATGTTGCTGATCAGAGCTAGTAGATTATAAGGTGAAGGTGAGGTGTAAGGAAGAAGCCCTCAGGGTAGTGAGACTCCCTGAGACGGCCGCGGGGAGGCTGGAGGTGGGGACAGAAGTAGCCCTGACTTCGAGGAAGAATGGAAGGGGGGGTAACTGAGGTGAAGGCAAGCTAAAGGTCACTTATTTTACTAAAGGCTAATTATCTGGTTTTAATCTGTATTTTTAAAGTTCAGAGATCACCTTTTAAGAGATCAATTTTTCTTTTTTTTTAAGATTTATTTATTTATTCATGAGAAACACAGAGAGAGAGGCAGAGATGCAAGCAGAGGGAGAAGCAGGCTCAGATCACCCCCCCGAGCAGAAGGGAGACGTTCAACTGCTGAGCCACCCAAGGCATCCCAGACAATTTTTCTTGTTCTCATTTTTCCTCAAAGCCAAACACCCCCTATTTATACTGCTAAAACCTATATTACAAGATCTTTCAAAGATAGTAACCCTGGCCCCAGTCCTTTAGGCAAAGTCCTTATTATCATGTGTTTTTTAGAAATTAGAATCTTTTGACACTTCAGAAAGATAATATGGTGCACATAGCAAGTATGATGTAGCCCCTCCAGTAGGATTTGGGACAGCCGCTATAATCAAACATCTTAATATTTCTGCAGTCAAAAAATATTCAGTCTAAGTGGGATTAAATAAAAACGATATAGCTCAGGTCAGGTTTTGCTGCCAAATGGATTATAAAACCCAAATTTTTAGGCTACTTTGGGATTTTGCTCTTGTGGGGAAGGACCCCTTACAGCAAATGAGAACCCCTTATAGCAAATGCCTAATGCATGCAAGGTACTGTTCTCAAAGGCTGATTCGTAGTAACTCATTTAATCCTGAAAAGAACCCCCAAAGGTAGGCACTGTTATGATTTAATTACAAGTGTCAATTATTTGATTCAGCAGACATCTATTGAGCACCTTGGCTAGACATTAAGGATATCAAGACTAACAAAACAATCTCTGTCAATGCTTTGATGTTATTAAGAGCATCTCAATCATTAAATTATAAATGAGCGTGACGTATATAAACACGGCGATGCCCGCTGACAGTTATGGGCTATCTCCTTACCCCCACTCCCACTGCCATGAGCCAGATGCAGTGCTTAAACACTTTTTCCTCATTTTACTCCTGCTAATCTCACCCAAACTCCTTTCACCCCCGCAAGGAAGTAATTGAGAGGACCTAGAATTCTATTAACATCTGAGCTATTTGCTTAGGCAGCTAAACTCAGCTTTTTTGTAAACTTTAATGAAATTTGTTAAACCAAAATCTTTGCTATCAAATTGCATGAAATTTCATTTGTCAACTCTGTATAAAGTAATAAGGTCATGAAATGGGGGATAAAAAGCCAAATTAATGGAAGGAGAGTTATTTGGGGTTTTTGTGACTATCTTCAGGTTAGAAATGGAATGTATAATATATAAGGGAACTATACATAAGGAAAGGTACAGCTTACTAAAGTGCTATTTAATGGAAAATCATAACTGATACTGGGATTAGACATTAAAAATCCCATTTAACCTACTGCTTAAAAGTGATTAAGTATACATCCCCCTCCCCTCCACACACGTGTATTCTAATTTCCAGAGGTAGCTACTGTTAATACATAAGGTTGTGTCCTCATAGACTGTATTTTATGATATGTACACACCATATGTATTTTTAATGGAATCCTACTTTTCATATTAGTTGCACTTTTTCACACAATAATATGTCCTGAATATTGTAGAGCTCGCTGTATCATTTATTCTTCTGAATTTCACTATGTGGATGCTGATAATTTAAGCATTCCCCTCTTGCTGAGCAACAGGACGATTCTGATTTTTGCCAATAGAAAGGACACTGCAGGGGACATCATGATGCCCCTGTCTCTGTGGACTTCTGCCCTTAGAGCTGTAGAATGAATTCCTGGAAGTCAAACTAATTGGGTCATGGGATATGTGCATTTTAAATCTTCATTGATACTGACAAATTTTATGTTGAGATATTCAAATTAATATTTTTGATGTTCTTTAGCCCTAGCATCACTGCTTTTTTCTTTCTTCTTATCAATTCAAAGAAAGATGTGGCCTTGCATTTCACAGTGGTTTTCTAAATGAAAGCAAATTTTGGAAGTGTGTAGTTCTCGTAACTACTAAGATTATTAGTGTTTTGTCTCCATTGCTGCTAGAAGAATTAGGACATCTCCAGGGTTATTGTTGGAGTGACTTCTGGCATTTTGAACCATATTGCCATTTCTCCTCCTGGGTCCTCAGGTGCTCTGTGTGATGAGTGGTGTGAGTCACGATGTCAGCAGAACTGTGTAGGAGCAAGGACCCGAGGGCTGGTGCTCTGCATTGTGTAGCCCTTTCCTTCTGTAGAGCATGGCATTATTTTAGAAATGAACAAAAGCAAAGACTAGCAAGTAATTAGAGTTGTTTTTTTTCCTCCTTCTGTAGCCAGTAATGTTTTATTATACACCCACCTTCTGCTGAGGGCTAAAGTTTTGCCCATATCCATGGGACTTCTCGTACATGGAGAGCAGTGAGTCTCCTGTTCTTTGTTGATTATGACTTTTCATAAAGAACTGTGGGGATCCTGCTTGAAGTATGACATTGTACATGTTCTGGAAGTTAAGTATAGCACTAGGGTAACCTCTCATTGTCTCCCATATGCTGGCTCACTAGCTTTGAAAAATCATGTCTGATCAAGTCACAATCCAGCTTTAAACCCCTGAGGACAAGATCCAGTCCCTGCCAGGTCATCCCTGTCCTCAGTCTACCTTCTGTCCTCATTACCTTCCACTCTCCTCCAAACCCCTTTCACAACAGCCACTTAAAATTACTAGTCCCAACCAAGCATACAGTTTTTAATTCTTCTGAATAATTTTTTTGTCTCCCTGAAATGCCCATTCTACCACCACTCCTTGAATTGCTTAATTTCACCCCTGTTAATCCCTCCTTGATTTCAGCTCCTGCTATAAAATCCAGCTCAAGGATCACTTTACTTATGAAGTGTTCACAGAATACGGTGCCCCACCCCCACCCCACCCCCACCCTCTGTGACAGCACCCAACAATGCCTTGTACTGTTGTTTCCTTGGATCCTTGATGACTGCTCTGTGAGAGGAGGGACCATGTCTTTTGTGTCCTAAGCACAGAGCCCAGAACGGTGTTTCTGTTGAATGAAACAACCCTCTCAATAAATATCTGCATACCTCACAAACCATCTTTTTTTGTACAATTATCTCAACTTATAGTCTTCATTTTATTATTAAAAAATAGTTCTATAGCTCTTGAAGACTAAAGACCGCTTGGGAATTATTTTTGCATAATGTGCTTAAACATTCAACTTTAAGGATATGAATTTCAACATGATAATGATTATTAACACCCTTTAATTGAATTCAAACCCCATACAAAGGGTGTTACACATTTGAAATTTGTGGCAAGTTTTTAAAATGATATTTGACATAAGTCATAGGTGAAGGAAATATGTTCCTAGAAGGCTCTGTCCCTGTTCGTTGCTTTTGAAGTAAGGAGACCGGGCCTTGGTCCATCTGCTCACGTCATGATGCTTTATTTTCCTGAGGTAATCATGTTTTATCATCTCAGAATTCTTCCTCCCGTGTCTCACTAGTTTTGTTTCATGAACTTCATTTCTGTCTTGTGCTTTTCTGGTACCACAGTATTGTGTGTAAACACAAAACAATTTTTTTGTTCAATATAGTCAGGAAATGAGCGTAAAACATAAAATTTAATTCTCTCACTCGTCTTCTTAAAATCCCTCACTGCCTTACGTTGCCCTCAGGATAAATTGCTGCATTCCCTACTGTGAAGCAGGACTGAGATTTGTTTACCTTTTATTTCTCTTTCATCCCCATTTCTTGTCACAACATGGTGCAGTCCTTGCAACCCTGTATTGTCTCTTGCCTTTAAGGCTTGCTGGTACCCTTCCCTCTGTGTGGAATACCTGGTCCTCAGACTTATCCTTTTTTGTAGTGCATGTATAGTTCTGTGTGGTTTTTAGAGTAACATTCATCTCTCCCACCAAACTATAAGCTCCATGAGGGCAAGCATCATATTTAACTTAACTGTGCTATGGCGTGTCACAGGCACTCCATAAATACTCTTGCATGAATAAATTAAAGAATGTATCTTACCCACTAGGTGTCCCCAGCATCGAACACAGTGCCTGGTACGTAACAGAGCGCTCAGTATTTATGAATGAATAAATGTCACTGATGATTTGTAAAATTAAAAAAAAAATGTTCTTGCTTTCTTTTCTGTTTGAGTATGGGACTTTTTATCGTTTTGGTTTTCACGTGAACTTTCTTACTTGGACCTCTTGCACTGCAAAAGTGCTTCTGTAAAGTGCCATCTCCCTGTTCCTTTTTCTATTTTGAACCCTGATTGGAATAAAACCAGCAATGCAGTTACCATGTTATGCTATTTGAAGTAAACAAACAAAAAAAGAAACTGCTCCCAGGCTACCAATTTTAAAATAGTGGCATATGAAACACTTATTTCTTGCTATCCAAACTGGAATATTATTATAGCGATGTTCTTTTTTTAAATTATGGGAAAGATCTGTTAGTTATGGCTGTGTGTACAAAATAATTTGATACATATGTGCAAAAGCACACATTCAGTGAAATGATCAGAACTGACAAGTACTTGGGGCAGACAAGGAAACCGCATTGGATTTGGGGAGGACAGGCAGGGAGATGTTGAAGTACCCAGCATTCTAGTGCTTTAAAATATAGAACTGAACTTGAAATGAAACCTGTTGTATGGCAGCTGACAGTAAATCCTTGCTGAACTAAATCACGTGTGAGTGCCACAGTAGAAAGTGTTTATATTACCATCTGATGAAACATCAGTCTACAGCTGAGAAATAAGAAAAATTTTTGTCTAGTATATGAATAGATCAGTGATCATATTAACTTTTTAAAATCCCCTCTAATTACCAGGGACCTGAAAACCCTGGATGAGAGTTCTGTTCCAAAGAGGTTAAGTTACCAAGGCCTTTGAGCTAGTTCATTGCAGGATTAAAATTTAGACTTTCTGATTTTCAGTGTAATGTTTTTTTCACTTTCATTGTAAGATTGCCACAATGTGTTGGGTTCTATAAAGGTAGATGAGCTTGTGCGGATATCCTAGAAAGCTATTTAAGACGCTAAAAGGTTTTCTTAGGGGAAGTAAAGATTTAAGTGAATACATGATCAGTGGTCATTGGGACATGTCACACGATGCCATACCTTTTATTTTGTGAGGTAAGTGGGAATAAGAAAAAAAGATGGCACAGAAACAGATTGTCTGTCCCCAGCTCCTACACCTGGACTATCGTACCCTTTGTCCCCAGCACTACAAAAGAACAACCAAAATTGCTTGCCCAGAAGGCAGATTGTCCTGCCTCCTGTCACCAGTTCTTCAGCCCATTTTTTTCTCTGTGCGATGGGCATCACTCTCTCCTACTCTCCCCCACCCCCTGCCACCGTACACATACCCCATCGCTAAGGGGGCTACCTCCAATTTCCAATTCTCAAAAAGTTTTGAGGGGAAAGGATGAAGTTTCAATATTTTAGAAATTAAAATATTCCTAAGCAAGTGTAGACTATGAGAAGTGGCTCCCCACTTCATGACTTTTTTTTTTTTATAACATCTCTCTAAGCAAGTCAAACCAGATAGAAAACTGAAATAGGATATAATTCTTTGAAAGGTAAATGCAAACATCCATTTTTGCAGGGATTATATATATTCATATACATTCACTGAAGAACTTTTTGGAATAAGTTTGAGAAATGTATTACATCAGAGAGGGAGACAAACTCTAAGAGTTCTGAATCATAGGAAACAAACTGAGGGTCACTGGAGGGGTGGTGGCGGGGGACAGGGTAACCAGGTGATGGGCATTAAGGAGGGCACGGGCTGTAATGAGCACTGGGCGTTATAGAAGACTGGTGCATCACTGACCTCCATCTCTGAAATCAATAGTACATTATATGTTAATTAATTGAATTTAAATAAAAAGAAAAAAAGAAATGCATTCAAAAGGGTTTCTCACAGTCTTAGCATGCTAATAACCTACTTTCCCTGAGAGAGGACTAGAATGTCAAGTGTTTTTACCAAATTATCTGACCTGCAGTAGAATGCATTTGGGAAATTGTTTCTCTTGTGATTCTGCCTACAGGAGAAGGATCTGTCTGTCTGGCCATTTAAAGGCAAATGACCTAGCGGTCATATTCCCACATGGCACATACTACCTATCAACGAATGCGTGTTGATGCCGAAGAAGCTAAAATAATTTCATGTCAAAATATTTATGGGCTTGATCAAATCTGTTACAGAATGTTAAAAAACCACACACACACACACACACACACACACACACAGCTACCACATGTTTCTTATGTTTTCAGATTCTATCTTCTGATGATATGAATGATAACCATAATCTTATGTTCAAGCAGCTTACATGTTTAACACAATGTGTTGTTAGGGTTCGTAAATAAAACTCGTGTGTGTGTGTGTGTGTGTGTGTTTTAAATTTAGCAACATCATACTGTTGCCTTCAACCAGATTGGTAGAGAGCTGTATTTTCCTAGCATTGCTTAAGGTTACCAACATTATCTTTAAGTTTTCTAGGTAATAAATCTAAAGAAAAGCTAGACTGAAGCCACTCTCCTTCTGATTGGGCACGCTTTATGTCATTCAGTTCATGGAGTATGTTGTCTCCTTGAGTCCCCTTCAAGTGCAATATGCTGCAGTGTTTGGGGCCCTGTCACTTGCTTGCAGTGTTTTAAGAAGAGGTATTTCTGTGTCTGACAGTAGCTTCTTGTCAAGAGTGTCTCCAGGTGATCAGTTTAAAGATAACATCTCAGTAAATACTACTGCCCTCTGGCATGGCATCTCGGTGAAGAATTCCTTGATACCGGCACAGCTACTAAGCATTCATCACTGGGCTCAGCGTAGCACACGTCCTGTTTGAGTGTGTTCTGCTTGGCACACTCAACCTATAAACCTGCATGCATACCATTAATACTGCATCTTCAGAATGCCCTCGAAGAAACATGGGTGTCTGCTTAAAATGCTTTTTAATGAACGTAACTTTCTAAATTTTGACACCTGCTTAAAGGGAAGGACTGCTGATGGGGTTTGCTCGATATGAAAAGTTCTGATGTTGTAATAAAAAAAATAATAAAAAAAAAAGAGAATATATTTGCCTGCTAATCTTCTACTACCAGTAGAAGATTTATGAAATCTTCTTTATTTATGAAATCAAAATGTTTATGAAATCAAAATGTTTAGCGCTTGTGAACGGAAATGTTCACATTTATTTATGAAATCAAAGTGTTTAGCGCTTGTGAACAGAAATGAAATGTCACCTGCACTGTGTACAAGAAAGAAAAGGAAAAGAGAACATTTGGGAAGGGTAGCAAGCCAGTTGGGGGTGGAGAATGGTAAGAGTGAGGAAGAGGGATGATTCCTGCTCCTGGTGAACCCTGAAAACTTGGCTTTCTTCTCTGTTGTTGCTTTGGAAATGGTAACGACAGTGCTGTGTGTGTGTGTGTGTGTGTGTGTGTGTGTGTTGACAGTTACAACAACTCAGTAAACTGGTCTCTTTCCTCCCTACCCAAGGATTTCCTGCTGCAGATATTTACTGTGTTCCGAATATTGATACGCCCAGAGATGTTTCCAAAGGACTGGACTGTTATGCGCTTGGTGGCTAACAAGTAAGACGTTTAAGTTGATGATAATTGCAGCTCATTGTATGGAGGAGAGGAGGTATAAGACGATTTTTTTAGTTTGATCTCAAGTTTGGAAACTTCAAATCCTGGGGTTCTTTTTCTTTATCTCTGAATTAACTTCTCTCACTTAGAAAAACTATATTTGTTTTAAACAGATGATACATGTTAATGTAATATTTCAAAAATCAAACAATGTAACAAGAGTGTATATTGAAAAATCCCCCTCCCACCTACTGTGTCTATCCCTTACCCCCAGGCTGTAGTAACCACTTTTTATTAGTTTCTTGCATGACCTTCCAGCATTCTCTTAATGCAGAGCCTGACAGATGGCATAATATATACACTATTTAGCACATTGCTCTTTCACTTAACAATCCTGGCAGTCTTTCCACATTAATACATAGAAAGTCCCTCGTTCATTTCTGTTTCTCTTTTTTCTTTTTGAGTCATAAAATGTTCTATTGTATCGATGTACCATCATTTCTTTAACTAGCCCTGTTGCTGGACCCTTGAGTCATTTCTAATCTTTCTCAATTCAGTTTAACTCAACAGAGTACATTACACATCTACCATGTGCTCAGCCCTGGGAATAAGATATTACCCCTGAGTTGGATACATGAAGATTGAAGTTCCTTTTTTACAGCCAAGTGATATGGCCAGTAGAGAGCTGAAAATAATGCCCTCAGCAAAATTCAGAACTAGAGAAGACATTTGGGGAGATACTGACATAATGTTGAAGCTCTGGAAGTTGGTAAAATTAGCTTGTATTAGGCATATCCAGCAAAAAAATAAAAGCTCTAAAAGCTCTGAAATCAGTACTTGAGAAATAGGAGCCAGGAAAGGAGATTGGGGGGGCAGCTACAATGGCAGGAGCCTTCCCAGAGTGGACAGTGTCATAGCTGTATCTGCTCTCCCGCTTCCTGTCTGTGTCATCTCAAGGTACAAAATGAAGGTAAAGTTCTTCAGGAAACTGGCTGGTGTTTACTTCCACACTTATAATTCACTCTGTTTCATAAGCATTCTTTCCTTCAAGTCTCCATTTGTCTGCCTCTCCTTCCTCCTCTTGTCCAGCCCCGAACACCCTCATATTCAGGATAAAGGTTGAATTCTCCAGGTATCTATCCATAGACCAAAGACACCATCTGTCCTCCCCAGATGCCAGAGATGATGGTGGTAAGAGCCACAGGCATATAGGGTTGGATTTTGATAAGATATGCCTAATATGGCTTCTGCTGCAGTATACATTTATAGATGTGGAGGTGTTAAAACGATGTGTTAAAAACTTGTGAAGTAACAAATAGTATAATATGGCATATTATGTTTTACATAAGTACAGAAGCAGCTTTTCCATGTTCAAGACTAATTGAAACTCCTGAAATAGCTCTCTTTAGAATTTAGCATATTTAGTTTGATATCTGTGAGCAGAATCAAATATCTTTTCATCTGGATGTCCAGATGCCACAGATTTAAGTGGGAGCTTTTGGTCATGAATCTGGCCTTGTTACCAAAGATCTACTAACATTTTGGGTACCTGCGGAGGGCTATGAAGTGGTCTAGGGAGCCAGGCAGGAAGAGGTCCAGGCTGCTGACATCACCATCATGCAACATTATCATTTGGTCATTATGCCTGCCCTGTGTGCAGAAGGATATTTTGACTTGAATTAGAATACTCAATGGCAAAAATTCAAACCAGAAATAAATGTGACATTTTGTTCCTTATGCACACTGGCTCTACTTGAGCTTCCTGAAAACCATGACCACAATGTGGCTTTTTTATATTAAAACACCTTCTCTCTCAATCTAAAAATCTCTACTCCGTTTATGAAGACTTCATGGTCACACAAATGGGTAACAGAAGTATAGATCCTGCTTTTGAGTAAACACACGATGCTTGAGATTTTTATCTACAGTGTTAACCAAACAGGAGCGTGAGTTAAAGATGAGCTCTGTGTAAAACATTTAAACAGAAGATATTCCCAAAGCAAATCCAAGCAAAAAAGCCATCAGCCTTTGCTAAATGCAGTAACATCATACTGTTGCCACTCACGTTGGTGCTGATAAGAAATAGTTACTGTTTTTCCAGGGGTAATGGCAAGTCCGACCTAATTTGTAGAGAGGACTCCAAGTCTGGTAGAAAACGCTGGCCAAGTTGGAACAGACACTGCTTTCTGCTGTCCTGCTTCCCTCTTTTCTCCCCATTTAACCACCCTAGCCATTTCCCATTTATATTATGAAACCATATAAGATTTTTCTTGCCTTGTGAATGTAATATATTCCAGAAATAAGCCTTCAACTATTTCTGCTCTATACATAAAAAAAAATTAGCCACTATAATATTGGTAGAAAAGTAATTTTCTGAAAGATGTTAAAGGTATTTGAAATACATTAAAGAGCAGGGGCACCTGGGTAGCTCAATTGGTTGAGCATCTGACTCTTGACTTTGGCTCAGGTCATGGTCTACAGGATCATGACTTCAAGCCCTGTGTCAACTCTGTGCTCAGCACAGTCTGCTTGGGATTCTCTCTCTCCCTCTACTCACACTTGTGTGCATACTCACTCTCTCTTTCAAATAAATGAATAAAACACTTTTTTTTTCATTTTTTTAACCCTTTATTTTTTATTTTTTTAAATAATAAATTTATTTTTTATTGGTGTTCAACTTACCAACATACAGAATAACACCCAGTGCTCATCCCGTCAAGTGCCCCCCTCAGTGCCTGTCACCCATTCACCCCCACCCCCTGCCCTGCTCCCCTTCCATCACCCCTAGTTTGTTTCCCAGAGTTAGGAGTCTTTATGTTCTGTCTCCCTTTCTGATATTTCCCACACATTTCTTCTCCCTTCCCTTATATTCCCTTTCACTACTATTTATATTCCCCAAATGAATGAGAACATACAATGTTTGTCCTTCTCTGATTGACTTACTTCTCTCAGCTTCATCCATGTTGAAGCAAATGGTGGGTATTTGTCGTTTCTAATGGCTGAGTAATATTCCATTGTATACATAGACCACATCTTCTTGATCCACTCATCTTTCAATGCACCGAGGCTCCTTCCACAGTTTGGCTATTGTGGACATTGCTGCTATAAACATCGGGGTGCAGGTGTCCCGGCGTTTCATTGCATCTCTATCTTTGGGGTAAATCCCCAACAGTGCAATTGCTGGGTCGTAGGGCAGGTCTATTTTTAACTCTTTGAGGAACCTCCACACAGTTTTCCAGAGTGGCTGTACCAGTTCACATTCCCACCAACAGTGTAAGAGGGTTCCCTTTTCTCCACATCCTCTCCAACATCTGTGGTTTCCTGCCTTGTTAATTTTCCCCATTCTCCCTGGTGTGAGGTGGTATCTCATTGTGGTTTTGATTTGTATTTCCCTGATGGCAAGTGATGCAGAGCATTTTCTCATGTGCATGTTGGCCATGTCTATGTCTTCCTCTGTGAGATTTCTCTTCATGTCTTTTGCCCATTTCATGATTGGATTGTTTGTTTCTTTGCTGTTGAGTTTAATAAGTTCTTTATAAATCTTGGAAACTAGCCCTTTATCTGATACGTCATTTGCAAATATCTTCTCCCCATTCTGTAGGTTGTCTTTTAGTTTTGTTGACTGTATCCTTTGCTGTGCAAAAGCTTCTTACTTGATGAAGTCCCAATAGTTCATTTTTGCTTTTGTTTCTTTTGCCTTCATGGATGAATCTTGCAAGAAGTTACTGTGGCTGAGTTCAAAAAGGGTGTTGCCTGTGTTCTCCTCTAGGATTTTGATGGACTCTTGTCTCACATTTAGATCTTTCATCCATTTTGAGTTTATCTTTGTGTCTGGTGCAAGAGAGTGGTCTAGTTTCATTCTTCTGCATGTGGATGTTCAATTTTCCCAGCACCATTTATTGAAGAGACTGTCTTTCTTCCAGTGGATAGTCTTTCCTCCTTTATCGAATATTAGTTGACCATAAAGTTCAGGGTCCACTTCTGGGTTCTCTATTCTGTTCCACTGATCTATGTGTCTGTTTTTGTGCCAGTACCACACTGTCTTGATGACCACAGCTTTGTAGTACAACCTGAAATCTGGCATTGTGATGCCCCCAGATATGGTTTTCTTTTTTAAAATTCCCCTGGCTATTCAGGGTCTTTTCTGATTCCACACAAATCTTAAAATAATTTGCTCTCTCTGAAGAAAGTCCATGGTATTTTGATAGGGATTGCATTAAACATGTACATTTCCCTGGGTAACATTGACATTTTCACAATATTAATTCTGCCAATCGCTGAGCATGGAATATTTTTCCATCTCTTTGTGTCTTCCTCAATTTCTTTCAGAAGCATTCTATAGTTTTGAGGGTATAGATCCTTTACCTCTTTGGTTAGGGTTATTCCTAGGTATCTTATGCTTTGGGGTGCGATTGCAAATGGGACTGACTCCTTAATTTCTCTTTCTTCAGTCTCATTGTTAGTGTATAGAAATGCCATTGATTTCTGGGCATTGATTTTGTATCCTGCCACGCTACCAAATTGCTGTATGAGTTCTAGCAATCTTGGGGTGGAGGCTTTTGGGTTTTCTATGTAGAGTATCATGTCATCGGCGAAGAGGGAGAGTTTGACTTCTTCTTTGCCAATTTGAATGCCTTTTATTTCTTTTTGTTGTCTGATTGCTGAGGCTAGGACTTCCAGTACTATGTTGAATAGTAGTGGTGAAAGTGGACATCCCTGTCTTGTTCCTGATCTTAGGGGAAAGGCTCCCAGTGCTTCCCCATTGAGAATTTGCTGTGGGCTTTTCATAGATGGCTTTTAAGATGTCGAGGAATGTTCCCTCTATCCCTACGCTCTGAAGAGTTTTGATCAGGAATGGATGCTGTTAAAATACTTTTTAAAAATGTTAAAGAGCATACATTGGAAAGAAGACATTATCACTTTCCCAAACTATGTAGAAGCAAGTTGCAGGAGCTAGATCTACATCTCTGAAGTTGACCACCTTTCTTCCATGGTGCTAACTTTCTTAGACAAATATTTGATCAGGGCCCCTCAAAGAGGCATTTTTACCCAAACTCCCATTTTTTATTACCCACTATGTGCTTAATACATGTCAAATCATAGTAACTAGTTGAGAAGTCACCTTGAACCCTGCTGAATAGCCCATCCTTCAAAATATGTATTCTTTTATGTGTTGGTCCTTGGTCCTTTCTATATTTTCAAGTAAGTTAAATGCCTTTAACTTTCATCTATAAACCATGTTGTTCCAAATCCTGTAGCTTCTTTACTTTATGTGAAGTCCTACCAAAAGCTGTGACCAGACATTTGGTGATTAGTATGGTCTTGTGTTTGTTTATTTCCACCTGAATGTCTAGTATTGGGTGACACAGTAAGTGTGTCCAGCCTAAATTGTGCAAGGATAAGACATGTGTCTTTCTTGCTTGTGTGCAAAGCTATATTGTCCTCACTGCTAAGTTCTTGTTAGATGTTTCTGATGAGAACAACTGCTCAATTTGAGAAAGAAGGAACATAAGGGAGATGAAAATTAAGTACCAAAAATACAGGACACTTTGAGACAAGCTTCTCTCCACCCCCTTCCCATACACATTGCAAAATATAGAACAAAAATAAAGTCACAGCTTTATACATTTTCAGAGATAAATCTTATAACAGCCTTGCTTACTGAGGAAAGTAAAACCTTCTGGCCTTTTGGTTGAAATTTCAGGCCCTCATTTTGTTTATCTTGAGTGCATGTTGGCTTCAAAAGTAGCATACATTTTGTTTTGTGCTTTTTCTCACCAAACACTGAATTATTTAGTTGACTATTACCCTCAACTAATTTAGCTTTCAAATAAGATCAGTGTAGCAAATAGGTGGTTATGGAATCAAAAATTCATAGGGAAGGTCATTCATTCATTTACTGACCCATCCATTCACCAAATAGTTTTCATTGCCTAAAGTAATAGATAAAGATATCTAGTACTAGATAAAGATTGAGTATAGTTCTTTGAATATGTTTTTGAAAGGAACTTGTTCTGAACTGGGATTGGAAGCCTCTTTCATTAGGAAGTAAAACTTGAGCTGAAAGCCAAAGCAGGAGTTAAGAGGCAAACAGCAAAGGAAGGATGTTCTTATCAGCAGGAATAGCTTACACAAAGGCTCTGTGGTCAGAGTGAATACAGCACATTCAAGAAGCTGAAAGACTATTAGTGTGGCTGGAACAGGAGGAGAGAAGGAACCAGTAATGATGAGGTTAGAAGGGGGAGACAGGGCCCAAATATTAGGAAGTAGAGAAACATAAGAGAAACCAAGAAGGCAGCACCTGGGTGGCTCAATTGGTTAAGCATCTGCCTTTGGCTCAGGTCATGATCTTAGGGTCCTGGGACTGAGCATCACATGAGGCTCCCTGTTCAGTGAGGAGCCTGTTTCTCCCTCTCACTGTTCCTCTGCCACCCATGCTGTCTCTCTCTCAAATAAATAAATAAAATCTTATAAAGGAAGGAAGGGAGGGAGGGAAAGAAGAATGAAACCAATGAAGAAGGACCAGTTAGGAGCTTAATATAACAGTCCAGCTAAGAGATGCTGATGGCTTGGGCAGGTAGATGGCAGTGAAGGTAAAGAAGATCAATTTTGAAGATCAAGGTGACATAATTTGCAGATGACTGGATGTGGGTGGCAGAGAAAAAAATGGAAGATGGCCTTTAGAATTTTGGCCTGAACAGAAGGATGAATGGTGGTGCCATTCTCTTTGGTGGGGAAATACTCAGAGGAGCAGCTTTGGGGGCAGGGAGGGTGAAGAATCTTAGGTGAAATGGAAGTTTGAGGTACTCTTAGATATCCTAGTGGAAACATGGAAGAGGAAGCTAAACCTGTTTATATGGAGCCGAGGGAAGAGGTTAGGGCTGGAGATGTGCATTTGAGAATCACTAGCATATGGATGATAATTGAAGCCATGGCACTGAATGAAAGCACCTGGAAGAGAGTGTAGATTAAAAACAGAAAAGTACTTAGGAATGGGCTGTAGAGCGTGCTCCTATTTTAAAGGTCAAGATCTGGAGAAACATCCAGCAAAAGAGATTGAAAAGGAGCAACCGTGATTAAAGATGAGAACCAGCAGAGTATAATGTTCTGTGAAGAAGGTATTTCATGAAGGAAGCAGTATCAGGAGCTGCTGGGAGCTTGGAGATGATGAAGACAGACAGTTGCCCCGGGTTGGGCAGAGTGGTGTAGATACTGATGACCATGACATGTGCTGTTTGAGTGCAGTGATGCAGGAGGAAGCCTTGGAGTGAATTCAAGATCAGATAGGAACTGAGAAAGTGAAAACAGTTCTTTAGAAGTTTTGCTTTGAAAGGGAGCAGAGAAATGGGGCTACATCTGGAGAGAATTATGGGACTAAGACCCTTTTAAAAATATGGAATAATAGAGTATTTGGGCTTACAAGTAGGAATGGCCCAGCAAAGACAGAAATACCGATGATACTAAAGAAAACAGGAATAAGTGAAGGAGCATGTTGTGGGGGCCAGTGGTGTTGGTACAAGTGCAATATCGCAGTGTGCCCGTTGAGAACTGCCTGTTACCTGTCCACAGTCAGCTTGCACTGGAAGTTAAACCAACCATGGAGGTGTGCAGTTTAGGTTAGTTGGCGTTGCCAATGTGGTAAGACTTTCTCAGTGAAAGAAGCTTGCCACACTTAGAGTAGCTCTGATCTTGCGTACACAAAGAAAGCTTGGCCTTAGCTAGAAGCGTTGGCATGGTAACAGGAGGGAAGACAGGGTGTGTGATATTGACGATGGAAAATTGGGTGGTGGAGCAACTAATCTGTTGAGCACCCACCAACACCACTACTGTTTTGTGGTGGTGGTGGTGGTGGTGTTTTTCTATTAGGGTGTAATAATCCTTAAACAATTCTGTCCAGGAGAGAGATAAGATACTGATTTTTACCACAAAACTATCTATTGCTACAATGAAATGTGCCAAACTTAAATAGTGACAGCAAATATTTGCACAAGAATTTCCCTCATACTCCATCCCTGGTGAGTTGTGAGGAGCTGGTAGGAAGAATGAATACATGAACAAAAGGCTTCTGTAAGATTCGAGCCTGAGAGGCTAAAACTGAGCCTGTTGACACATGAGTGCCTTTCTGCCAGTACCACTCAGTGGAGAAGGTAAAGGGAGTTGTTAAAATCCCTCCATTTCAATCCTGGTTCACTCTTCCTCATCACACTGCATGCTTCCTTGACCGCAAGCAAGATCACTCCATTTCCTGCTTCCCCATTTTGGCTTATGCTGTCCCCTCCCCTTGGAGTACCTTCAGTCCCTTCCTTCAAAATAGCTTTTAAAAAGGCATAGTGTTTTACAGGCTTCTCATTTGAGAATTACCTAGTACAGCAAGGAAGTCTAACAAATCACAGGTTTAAATATAGTTGCGAGGCTACCGTCATTTAGTAAGACTTACTGTGGCCTAGGCCCATGGTGAACCCATGGTTAGTTAACAAGGCCAGCTCTCCTCAACATTGTTCCTCTCCAAGGTCCAGCCATTGGCTGTCTTCTCTTCCATCTGTGACACAGTCCCCAAAACCAGACAGGATGATCATGTGTGTTAGAATCCTCTGGTTGGGCCCCGTCTTGAACTCACCAGGGCATAAGTGGTGGTGAGGCCCTGAAGTCTTGTGAATCCTTCAGGTGATCATCACATACTCTAATGTTTGAGAGCCACTAGCTTAGATCAGTTCCCTTGATGGCCTTCTGGGAGTCTCCCCTCCCCCACGTGTCTTTGTGTTGATTTCTTCTGCTCCTATTAACCCACCAGGTTGAAGGGAAGTTGTTGTCCTCCATGATTACAAGTCCTTAGGTTTTCAATGTGTAAACATTGGTCTTTGTTGATACCCAGTTTATCCACAAAGGGGCATCTCCCAGTCCAAGTATATTTTGTGGAGGTGGGCTTTTGCTTAAGCACGTTGTCGGGCTGGAGTAGTTTACAACAAACAAATTATAATGAGATTTCTGTAGCAGGGAGAGAGCATTGTTTAAAGAATACTTTCTAAATGCCAGAATGAGGTGGCAACTGAAAATCTTGAAGCAATAACTTTGATTTCTGTGCACCAGTTCCTCTTTTATGTGTAAGTTTTATCACGCTGTGCCCATAGATGAAGGTTGTCAGAAGTGATCCTGTGCCTGCACTTCTACGGCAGCTATCGGTAACTTGACCGTTTGTAGTAACAGATTGCAAACCGTTCTTGGCTATTGAATCGGGAGTGCTGAGATTTGAAATGTCCTTATATTCAGAAACTGAGTCATGAGTAAAAGAATAAAACCAAAGGAGCCTCGTGGTTTTGGAGGAGTAAAGAAAGATCCCTAAACACCACAGGTATTGACTACAGTGAAGGAGCAATAATGTTAAATGCCCTTAACTGGCTTGGAGACCTGTGTGCCAGGTTCCTGACTCAGTGCTGAGTTACCATAAAAAGCTCCGGGAGCTTCCTCTGTGACTTGGGCTGAATGTTAGAAGTGTAAAAGCAAAGCATTTGAAGTAGACTCATTTTAGGTCTTTCTAGCTCTGAGAAGTCTTATTTTTGGAGGTCTTACCTCTCAACATATCAAACGTACTGAATAGACCCACATACCACATTTTACTGCAGGAAAAAAAAAAAAAGTAAAGAGCAATTTTTACATTTTGCTTTTTAAATTATTGACCTATGAGTGAATCAGTGAACTCCAATTGCTTCTGATTTCTCAGCACTTTTGTATATTTAGGAATTCTTTGGAAGGTGTAAATAGTAACCTATGCTTTTTCCTAATGTTATAGAAGTTGCCTAAGTATGAAATTGGACAATAAATGAAAAAAAATAATGCTGCATTCTGTGGACATATGTAATTAACCTTTTTTTTTTTTTTAGTTTTTATTTTGCAGTTTTATTTTTTGATCACATAGCATTTTTTCAGGTCTCAGTATTTCCCAAAGCTCCTCAAAAGATCTTAGTCCTATGCACTGTGCTTCTTGTGCCTAACAATGAAGCAGCCTTGGTGAGAAGATGAGGTGTTCAGTCTAGAACAAGGACTACATGCCCTGTGAAAGATCTCCTAAGTATAATGATTCTAGAAGTCAGGAGAATGTGAAGCAGTGTTCCGTCTGCAAGTTTTTCTGGCTTAGGCCTGTGTAGAGCTCTTCAAAGTGTAGACCAAGGATCAACAGCATGAGCATCCCCTTAGCTTGTTAGAAATGGCAGCAGCTCTTATGACTACCGAGTCATAATCTTTTTAACTAGATCACCAGGTACCCACTGTTTGAGAAGCACTGCTTTGTCTAGAGCAGCCATTCTCAGCTCTGAGTGCACAGGGGAATCACCTTAACACTCCTGATGTCCAGGTTGCACCCCAGTCCAGTCATGAGGATCTCCAGGGGTGTGATCAAGGTATCTATCTATTTTAAATGCTCCTGGGTGATTCCAGGAAGCAGCCAGGTTAAGACTCACTGGTTGACAAGAAGGCCGCAGAGGCTCCACATTGTTTACCAGTGAGAACAGTTCAGGAAGCTGTGAATTTTGTTTGTGTGTTTAGGACTCAGCATATAACTAACAAATGGGTCATCTTTGCTGTGAAATAACCTCTTACATGGAAGGTTGGATTTGTTGGCTGCTTTCCAGGATATTAGGCCCAATAGTCTAAATCCCAGATATGTCAAGTTTCACTAGCACTGGATGCAATTCTTTTGTTTTGTTTTCTTTTGTTTTAATTTATTTGTGAGGAGGGGGGAGGAGAGAGCATGAGTGGGGTGAGGGGCGGAGGGAGAAGCAAGCTCTCCGCTGAGTAGGGAGCCCATGACTCCAGGATCATGACCTGAGCCAAAGGCAGATGCTTAACCAACTGAGCCACCCAGGTGCCCCATGGGCGCTCTTGTTTCTGGACAACAATTCATGCTACAGTTATGGGCCAGAAGGTGGTTTTTTTATGTAAAACTCAGGTATGGTGGGACTGAGTGTATTTCTCCATTGAATACCAAAGCAGAACGTTCGTGCTTAGAACCACGTTAAGGATGAACTGCTTCTTTGCTTGATAGCATTTCATATTCTGATAATTAAGTTTTAGTTTCCTAACGTAAGTTTTAGATAAACCACTTTGGGAATTTTAATGATTTCTTCAGTTACCGTCATTGATTTTGGTAGTCACTATGGAAAATTGCCACTTTATACTGTAATTCGCAGGTGATTTATCTCTTTAATAGGAAATTCACTGATGATTTCTGCTGTTTAGGGGGCTGGAGACACCATAGGACACAGGACTTTTTTTTTTTTTTTTTTTCATTAAACTTTTGTTTTAATGGGTCTCAAAATTCTGTGGCAGATTTTTGGTCAAGTTGTTTCCATTAAAAAGTACTGATTTTAAAAACTAATAACTTAAAACTGCCACACACACACACACACACACACACACACAAATGGTCCACAAAACATTCTCCTTTCCTTCTGAAGGTTTTACGATGCATTGTTATCATTAACCAGTCTTTTACTATTAAACTTAAATGGCCAGTGGACACAAATAGTTCTGAAACCTGCTTCCACCACTGATTAAGACTGGGGGGGGGGGCAGGTATTGGGGATAATATTCACTTATCCTTCTGAGCTTTCTGGGCAGACGTGATGACTTTGCCAGCTCCAGCTGCCTCCTTGTCCACTGCTTTGATGACACCCACAGCAACCGTCTGTCTCATGTCACGAACAGCAAAATGGCCCAGAGGAGGATAGTCAGAGAAGCTCTCAACACACATAGGTTTGCCAGGAACCATATCAACAATGGCAGCATCCCCAGATTTCAAGAACTTGGGACCATCCTCCAGCTTTTTTTCAGAATGATGATCTATCTTCTCCTTCAGCTCAGCAAACTTGCAAGCACTGTGAGCCATGTGACAATGCCCAGGTGCATATCCAGCACTGATTTGGCTAGGATGGTTCAGGATAATCCCCTGAGCTGTGAAGCCAGCTGCTTCCATGGATGGGTCAATTTTGCTGTCATCAGCCACACTGTCACCACGAACATCTTTGACAGATACGTTCTTGACATTGAAGCCCACATTGTCCCCAGGAAGAGCCTCACTCAAAGCTTCATGGTGCATTTCAACAGACTTTATTTCAGTTGTAACATTGACCAGAGCAAAGGTGACCACCATGCCAGGCTTAAGAACACCAGTCTCCACTCGACCCACTGGGACAGTACCAATACCACCAATTTTGTAGACGTCCTGGAGAGGCAGCTGCAAGGGCTTATCAGTTGGACGAGTTGGTGGCAGGATGCAATCCAGAGCCTCAAGCAGTGTGGTTCCACTGGCATTCCCGTCTTTAGGGGTGACTTTCCATCCCTTGAACCAAGGCATGTTAGCACTTGGCTCCAGCATGTTGTCACCATTCCAACCAGAAATTGGCACAAATGCTACTGTGTTGGGGTTGTAGCCAATTTTCTTAATGTAGGTGCCGACTTCCTTAATGATTTCCTCATATCTCTTCTGGCTGGAGAAGATATGGTTCAGTGGAATCCATTTTGTTAACACCAACAATTAGTTGTTTTACACCCACTGTGTAAGCCAGAAGGGCATGCTCACGGGTCTGCCCATCCTTGGAGATACCTGCTCCCAGTTCACCAACACCAGCAGCAACAATCAGGACAACACAGTCAGCCTGAGAAGTGCCTATAATCATATTTTTGATAAAGTCTCTGTGTCCTGGGGCATCAGTGATGGTCACATAATACTTGCTGGTCTCGAATTTCCACAGGGAGATATCAATGGTGATACCACATTCACATTCAGCTTTCAGATTGTCCAAGACCCAGGCATACTTGAAGGAGCCTTTTCCCATCTCAGCAGCCTCCTTCTCGAATTTTTCGATAGTTCTTTTGTCGATCCCACCACATTTGTAGATCAGATGGCCAGTAGCGGTAGACGTGCCCGAATCTATGTGTCCAATAACGACAATGTTGTTGTGAGTCTTTTCCTTTCCCATTTTGGTTTAGGTTTAGTGGTGGTTTTCACCACACCTGTGTTCTGGTGGCAAACCCGTTGGAAAAAAGGGACTTTTCATTTTCATAGGCTTTGCTTATACTTAACTTTCACAGTAAGATTCATTGAGAGATATAATTGACATACATAAAACATACATGCTTGCTTATGGTAGAGTAGGTGCCCGAAAAATGGTGATTCTCTTCTCTTTCCCTTTCTTTACCTTGAGCTATTCTCATTCAACCATCCAGCCCCTTAGTCTCAGTAATATTCTCCTATCCCAGGAGAAGGCTATAATAATGGGTTTTCCAGCAGATAACAATAATGAACCCTTATGTCCTTCAAAGACTATAAATATTCTTCTAATTAGTAAATATCCCTCTAATCCTACTGGTTTTCCTACTGGTTTTACCAGTAGGATAATGAAGGTGTGAATGACGTTGGTGGGGTGTTCTGTATCATTTCATTTTATTTGCGGCCACAGAACTCTACCCCTCGATTCTAAATCCTGTGGTGACAACTGGAGTCTCATCACATCACAAACTCTCCACTGGGCGTGCATCTCAGCAAAGGCTGAGGAGGTTTTGAGTATCAACCATATATATTCCATTAGTTTATATTATAGTATTTTGGGGGAATGGCCTATGTTGCTTCAGTGTAATGCTGTATGTAATATTAAATGAACCAACTAGATATGTATGCATTGGATTCTGAATGTCAACTCATATAGCTGCAAAAAAGGAGCAGGTTTTGAACAAGTTGTATAACTCTAGAATTAGCCACGAGTGTTCACCAAACCCTTATCTTTTAATCTCCCTAGCAAGGTACACATGGCTGCATATGTCCCCTTGTCAGGCTTTCCCTAATTTCTCCAGCCCTGAGATGCCCCATTCTCTGAATTGCCTTAACACCCACTGGCAGTTTCACACAGTTTAGCGCTGCGTTATAGACAATTTCACAGTCTGTAATTGTTTCTTTAGTGGCACTCTGTCACTAGGACAGAGGGAGTCCGCCTTCCATAGCTCTTGCATGCCCCCTAACCCCTTAAACAGGAGAGAACAGAGAGAAGACTTTTAATAAATACTTAGTATATTCTATCATTTTATCCATTTCATCTTTGGGCTCCGTTTCTTTTTCCTTTTGTTTTTGAAGTGTGGCTTTCTTCCATGTTAATAAAATATGGAATATTATATTTGGATTCATCATTTTGATTTGTTCAGAAATTAATAAAAGCATTGTAAAAACATCAAGAGTTTAATATATTTCTGCCTGGGTCATATGAATTTATAGATCTGGGTATCATTTTACAAAGAACCCAAATTCAGTGATTGATTTTCTTTTTCTTTCTTTTTTAAAATTTTTAATTGTTTTGCTTGTTTTTTGTTTGTTTGTTTCCCTGGTGTCCCTTTTTTCTATTTCAAATATGAATTATATAATATTGTTCCACATTGGGAGCACCTGGCTGGCTCAGTCGGTAGAGCATGTGACTCATGATCTGGATGAGGTCATGAGTTCAAGCCCCAAGTTGGATGTAGAGATTACTTTAAATAAAAGTTTTAAAAGCTAGCACAGGATATTCATAATACTGTTTTACATGCTTTCTGAAGGTTTTCTTTCCTTTTTTAAAAAAACTTATTGATTGATTGGAGGGGAGGGTTGCAGAGTAGAAGGGAGGGAGAAGGAGAGGGAAAGAATCCCAAGCTGACTCCACCCTGAGTGTGGAGCCTGACATGGGGCTTTATCTCACATGACCCTGAGATCATGAGCTGAAACCAAGAGTTGGAGGCTGAACTAACTGATCCACCCAAGTGCCCCCTAAAAGTTATCTTTTACCTTAATTGCTTTTTATTCTTATCAAATAAATGATTCTCACTAATGCAAAGTTTCCAACATAAAATGTTTTTTTTTTTTTTATCATTAGTGTTATTATTACAACAGTTCTATACCTGTCAGATGCACTTCGTAAGAACTTCTTAAATGAAAACTTTGATTATAAGGTAAGTGTCCATCTGGATAACTATCCTGCATGAGCTGAAATCTTTTACCTTATACTTAAGGAAACTTCCCAACATATTTTCTTCCTCTTAATAATAGGAAAACACATGTAGTCTCCCTACCCTAATTTAATCTTGGGCTATATTAGTTTTCATGATAAATAATATTGAAGAGTTTTCATTATATTTGTGAACAAGTTAAAACTAATCATGCTTACCAACCTAGTAGAAATCAATGCTTAAGAGGCTGTATGTAACTCCTTGTCGTTACTATAAATTTTCATTCTTTCCTGTATGGTCCTCATGTGTGGCAAAGGGAACTTACAACATAAGTTTTTAAGACATTTTTTAAAGTAGAGTTTATGTGAAGAAAATATTCACAAAGTAAATGCTCCAGTTCCTTTATTTCTCCATCTACACATTTTTTTAGAATGAATTAATGAAAAGAAACAAAATAAAAGGTTGGTAAAATTCTTTAAGGCAGAACTCACTATACATCTATAATATAATTTGATATGCCCAAGAATTCTTGATATACTACTTTTTAAATGGTAAACAAAGATGGGCAGTGCCTATTTTGGCTTCCCTTCTTAATGATGTTTTATGTTTTTGGCATCTTTATTATTCTTTTTAAATAACATTTTTCATATTAAACATTGAATAAATTATCCCTATTGGATAACTCGAAAATACAAAACAAACAAACAAACACAAATACAATAAACACCAATGGAATTTAAAGGTTGTATAATATGTCTTTATATCATGCCATATAATAATAAATACATGTAAATTTTCTAATTACAGCTCTGTTTTCTAATATTCAAGTTGTTTCTGCTATTTTATTCTTTAAATTACTCTTTCTATTTGCCTTCTTGCAAAGTAAAATTTGACATACCTCCTTAATTATTTTTTGGATAAATATTTATAAGTGAAATTATTGAGTTAAAGATTATACCAATTGTATTTTATTTCCTACGTATATACCAACCTGAATGATTAAAATTCATATTTTGTGAAGTATCTGTTCTTGACTTTTGTTCATTATTTTGCTTAGTCTAAGCATATTCTTTTTTGTTTGTAAGGGCTCTTTATATATAAAAGATATTAATTCTTTGCAATGGTTTGCCTTATTATTTCTAATTTTTACTTGGTGTCAGTAAAGAAGTAGTTTCCTTCCATTATGTCATGTTTTTGGTTAAATTTATTTCTGGGAATTTTATTCTGATCTCTTTCTGATGCTGTTTTTAGTATAAGAAAACTTAGTCTCAAAAGATTTGTCTGGGTAGGGAATTTTTATACACCGTCTGAATTTAAAGCAATTAGCATATCCAGAGAAGTGTATGCCTTTTTTTTTAATTCTCCATTAAAAGGAGTTCCAAAAATGAATTCTCACAGGAATAAAGTAACCCAGCTTATACCTCAGCTTCCATGGAGATACTAAGACATATTATAAGAGAAACAAAACATTTAACATATACCCAAGAGCTTAAGAAACCTGTGATGCAGCACTGAAGCAGTATATAAATAGACAGTATTTATTTGCTTTACTTCTTTGTTACAGCAAATTTCAAGCATATATAAAAGTAGAGCGAATGGTGTAATGAACCCCCACATACCCATATCCAACTTTGACTATTATCCACATAGAGCCAATCTTATTTCAACTGTACCCTCCTCCACTTACCACTTTTGAAGCAAATCCAAGATATCGTGTCACTTAATCTGTAAATATTTTTGTAACACTATAGCATTTAAATATTTTGTTCTTGTTTTAGATTTGGGATTCCTACTTTTACCTTGCGGTCATTTTTATAAACCAGTTATGTCTGCAGTTGGAGATGTTCACACCTTCCAAAAAGAAAAAGGTGTTAGAAAAGTAAGTACCAGGGTATAATTGGGTGGGAACGTGAGGCAAATCAAATGTTGTGCCTTTAAAGTGGTGTTTAGTTCAAATGATTCATAGATCAGATGTCTATAACTGGAAATGACAATAGAGAAGCAATGAGCAAGAGGACAAGAAGCATTCTTTTCTGGAAATTTTCAACTTACCCTTTTTTTTTTTTTTTTGCCTCAGTCTTTCAGGAATCAATATATTATAGAAGCAAATAAATTAGAGGATAGATCTGTATTATCAAAGGATTTATATAAGGATTTACATTAGAAGCATCAAGACATCTACATTAAACATCTTTAATTACAAATATAGTGTCCCTTAATTCAGAATGATAGGCTATATCCTAAAGAGACACAAATACTTCTTTGTTGGAGGTTTTGTATCAGGTTTGCTTTTTGTTTTATTTCAGGTATGGTGATATGCGTGTCACAATGGGTTGTGAAATTTTCAGCATGTGGCAAAACCTAGGTAAGTGATGGAAAGAGAAGCCGCCTCCACTGTACAGTTTATCACTATATTCCTAAGTGAATAACTGAAGAAGGGCAATTTACCAATGACAGCATTTGAAACCAAATGTTTAAATCAATTAAGTTATCCATAGAAAGTAATCAACATTTTGGCACTGAATATGGTTATAACTAATTTTTAAAATCGATATCTGAAAACTCACCTTACTTTTGTGTGTTTCATCATTAATGAATGATAAATTTTATAATCTAGCATTGCTCCAATAACATGCACATTTTTAGCAATGAGCTAACCTTTCAGAATTTGAGATTGTAACAACTCAAAGTTTCTAGAACTCTGAATTGAGTCTATGAATCATAAAAGATTTAAAATTAACTTCATGAAACATTGACTTGCACAAAAGTACTCTTGAAAACTTGACACCGTGGACCTATACCATAAAGAGTGTAGCCAAAGGATTTTAAAGCCTCTGCCGTTGCTAAGAAACTATTAAATTCAATTTTGTTACTCTGACACAGCAGATAGAGCATACTACTCCAGCAAATTGATGACCCAGACCTGGTTGCATAGAAAATAATAATATTTGGAAAATAAATTGTTTTACAACCTCATTGGCATAGGGTTTATTTCTGGAGATTCCAACTTATTTAATTTTGTATGCTAACTATGCAAGTTTATAGTATTCATTTACTATTACTGCACTGTAAACTTCTTGTGATTCATTAAAGTGATGGGCCTATTTGAATTGAATACGTAATGATCTAAAAATATCTTTTCTCTTGGGCTCATCCAAGCACATCTTGGAAATGGCAGGATTTGTTTTCTGTAAATGAAAATAGAACTATTATCGTTTTACTTCAATTCATGTTACAGAGTGATTTTTGACCACGATCTGTATATATGTATAGCAATATTCATAGCAGTTTGAGGAAGCCTTGTTATATATAATTGAGCCTGGTGTTCAGTGCTTGCTGGTAATTTCAGGAAAAAAGTGAGCATCTTGAAAGCAACCTCCAACTCTGTCTAAGGCCAGCCAGAAGAAGTCCATGATGTATCTTTAGATTCAGCTCTAAAATAGCATCGGTTTATCTTATTTAAAGAGTATTCCTTTCAGTCTTTATGTTCTGTTAATTCTTTGTGTTGTTTTTCAAAGCCCTGTTGTGTCCATATTGCATTTGGCATTAATTTAACAAGATGTTTTCCGAAGAATTCTGCATTGGAATGCCATTGTGGTTGATTAAACTCTTCTCAGAACTCAGATGACAAATGTTAGAAGACATGGAGGGTTTCCTTTCCTAGATGAACATTGGCTTTGCCAATAACGTATAATTATTTCCACATAAATCTTTATTCAAGCCAGGATAGCTATATGCACCTTGTGCATGACCTTTGGCTTGTTAAATAAAGCCAGCACCGTTAGTCTCCTTAAAGATGTCTTTGTATTCTTCATAAACTTTTCCCAACTCTTTGGTCTTTAAAACAAAAATATTTCTAGCTCTCTGGCTTTTATGTGAAATGATTTCTCAAAAATTTCCTCAGAAATCTAGAGGAAAATCTCTGGAGCATATTGATCCCCGTAACGCATTATGTCAGTACTCTTTAGAACACTGGAATTCCAGTAGGGCCTGCAGCATCTGGGAGCTTGTGAGAAATGCAAATTACCTGGCTCTAGCCTGGACCTGCTGAAACAGAATCACCAAGAGTGGGACACAACTGAGTCTTAACAGGCTCTCCAGGTGATTCTTGACGAAAGATTGAAAAGCACTGTTTTAGATACTCTCCCCTTTCTTTGTTTTCCCAGCCCTAAAGACTAGCTCTAGCTCAGTTCTAGCAGTCTGTTAGAAAAGTTTCATTATACTCAGCTACAAATTCCCAGCATGACATAGTTCCAAAGCAGGGTGAGTGTAAATTTTCACTTCGTTCCTTGGTTTTTCCTCTTGGTATTTCATCCTCTTCGTATTTCCCTAGAGTTGTGTTCTGACTTTTCTGACACTTCCACAGCGTAAGGTGAATTCTAAAGGTCACTGCCTTTGTACAATGACTAGAATTGGAAAATGTTCAGAAATGTGGAAGACTCTCTTCCAACGTATATTTTTACAAAATGATAAGAAAAATCAAGTATTCAGAGTACTATTTTAACACCCCTTATAGACCTTAAGTCAGCTTGTTACTTAGGAATATGAAAATATATCTATTATAATTTGGTTTATCTGTAAATATGTCACATTGAGTATTTTGAATGCTAAAGAAGAATTTATTCAGATAATTATAGATGTGCATTTCTTAACAGATCAGGCCAATAAATTCAGTTTATCACAGTTGATGAAGCACTGGCTATGTGCAACTTATTTGGAGGGATATAAGAAAAAATGGTCCATACCAGTACAGAGCTTAGTTTTTAAATCTCATATTTTAAACTTTTTGTTCAATTTGTGTGAATAAAAAAAATCTTGATAAAAACCAATCATCATGTTTTAGTAAAGCAAGTAGGATTTATGATTTCATAAATCAAGATCCTTAACAGTTTTTAGTAGATACCAAAAAACATTAACTTTTAAAAAATAAATTGCAAAGAGGAAATACTGAGAGTACTGAATATATATATGTATTTTTTGACACTTGAAACTACCCAGTTAGTCTAATACACAAACACAGATTTTACTGAACAATATTTTTTAATCAGATTTTGGTCATCGATGCTTACCTAGAAGTGTAGAAACTCTTGCATACGCTAGAAACAAGTTGTTTTTTCCCTTCTGTTGAGAGCAAGGACTAAAGGGTGCATATAATTTAGTCTGCTTTTAAGCACAAAGCTGTACGCTTTTCAAGTCTGATCATTATATCCCCCACATTTACCTTTGAGCAATGGATCGTATAGTAAATATAGGTTTAATTTTTTGAGAAACTGCCATACTGTATTCCAGAGTGATGCACCATTTTACATTCCTATTCACAGTCCACAAGGGTTCCAGTGTCTCCACATCCTTGCCAACATTTGTTCTCTCTCTCTCTCTCTCTCTCTTTCTTTTTGAGAGCACAGGTGTGAGCAGGCTGGGAGGCAAAAGTAGAGAGCGAGAGAGAATCTTAAGCAGGCTACACACCTAGCATGGAGCCTGATGTGGGGCTCTATCCCACAACCCTGAATTCATGACCTGAGCCAAAATCAAGAGTCAAATGCTTAACTGACTGAACCACCCATGAACCCCTTACCTTTCCTTTTTTGTTTGAAAATAGCCATGCTAATGGGTGTGAGGTGGTATTTCCTTGTAGATTTGATAAAATAATTTTCTTTTGAAGAGTAAGGACCAAGTAGTGAAAAGTAAATACCTTTTCTGAAATGTGTTATTCCTCAGTCCAGTGGAAGGACTAAAACTGCAGTCAAGGGAATAGGGAAGGCATAAAGTTTCCCCCAAAATATTGTACATTACTACTGACAAGAATAGTCTACTAAGAAAGAGGCTAGTCTTGACTACTGTGTCCCATCTTTGGCATTCATTGTGCTTCAAGGTTAAGTTTTTTCTTGCTATTTTTAGTTGAACCAACATTCTTACTAAATATAAAGTGGGCTCTTTTTTCTGCATTTGCAAACACAGTGTCTTGTAACTGCCGTAGAAAAATCAATACTTCCCTAACAGGCTGTTCTGCGCCCATAAATATAAAACTCCAGCAGCCCAAGTAGCAGATGCCCTAAATACTTCAAAACAAGACCATGTGGCTGACAATTAGAGCTGGGGAAAGTATACTAAATCTTCAGTTTAAAAAGAAATCATTTAAGTAAAGTTTATTTTGCTGTTGTCATACATAGCTCAGAATTTTGCTTTGCTGGGACGCCTGGGTGGCTCAGTGGTTGAGCATCTGCCTTTGGCTCAGGGCGTGATCCCAGAGTCCCGGGATTGAGTCCCACATCGGGCTTCCTGCATGGAGCCTGCTTCTCCCTCTGCCTATGTGTGTCTCTCATGAATAAATAAATAAAATCTTTTAAAAAATAATAACATGCGCATATTCAAGGACGAAGGTGCAGCATGATATGACATTTAAAAAAAGAATTTTGCTTTGCTGATCAGGAAGGGATTAAGTTTTCTATGGCGAGAGTCTCTTCAGGTTTACACAGTACTCATCTGCTAGATGAAATCGTCAGTGTCCATCCTACCCTCTACCTTCCTATTCAAAGAAGTATCAGTACCATATATTGTGTACTTTGGTAATACCCCATTTTGAGGTCACTGTTATTAATTATACTGTAAACTTTTAGAAAATTGTTACATTCTTTTTTTTAGAGTACCATTTAGTTTTTTATTTAGGCTGTGTGTTTATTATGTTTAAAAACATAAGAAAAATTATATGTTGCAGGGACCACTTTTTTTCATATATAAAAATTGACTGTACTCTTACCACCCAGACATAACCTTTGTGGTTAACATTAGGGGATATGATCTTCTTGACTATTATATATAGCTTTTTTTTTTTTTTTAATGAAAGAGGTACCTGTCCATACTGTATTGTACCTTGCTTTTTCAATTAATTATGTTGAAAAGCTTTGCCTGATTATCCTTCTTAAGCCCCTCATTTTTAGTGACTACATAAAAATTTGAATGTTCGTGACTGTATAATAGTACATATATAACCAATTCTTGAAGATTTAACTTTTGGTGTAATGTCATTTTTAACTTGTGGTGTAATTTTTTTCCTGGTATCTTATAGCTTTTTTTTTTTTTAACTGTGAAAAGGTAAATCTATAGTTTTTCAATAAAAAATGATGGAGAAACATTGATCAACATATGGAAATTTACTGTTTACATATCTGCTTGGGGAAATACTTTCTTGCCTGGAGAGACAACTATAATTGAATATACTGGTGGTAGTCATTTAAAATAAATTTAATAATACTAATTTTCTGAAATCCTGCTATGGTTAAATATACTGAAACTCAAATGTGTTATTCAATTTAGGAGAGCACAAGCTTCATTTTATCCCTGCCTTGATTGGCCCTTTCCTAGAAGTGACCCTGATACCCCAGCCAGATCTCCGGAATGTCATGATTCCTATTTTTCATGATATGATGGATTGGGAGCAGAGGCGGAGCGGCAATTTTAAACAGGTAGGTGGATGAGCTGCTCAGAGCAGTTGGGAGAGTTTCAGTTCTCCTTGAGCACCTCTGAGCTATGAGATTCAACTCTGAGTTGGGAAATGAGCACTGAGCCAGCTGTCAAGGGATTTAGATTCCAGCCCGGCCTGCCTTCTCCCATTCCTGTGGCCTTGATCACCTCTCCAGTCTTATGTCCCCCTAAGCCTGTGGGGAAGCCTTCAAATCCCTTTCAGCTGAAAAATTCTGTGATTTCCAAGGTCTCTGTTTAAGAGCCAGCAGAGACTTGATCTGTTCCCAGTTAGACACAACACAGAGGAATCAGAAGTTTAATGTTTCTTAACATCATGGACCTTTCAGTGGTCTGATCATTGCATTTGGTGAATGGCTTTGTTTTGAGCATTGGATGCCCAGTATGTTATATTGCTGTTTGCTTGAAGCATGGATAATTTAAACAGGAAAGCAGTGGAAATTCTTGCAAAGGAGATTCCAAGATGAGCCTATTATTTCTCAATGACACAGGTTCTGATAGCTCTGCTCCAGTTTTGGAAAGAACACATTTTGTTGTTGTTGTTGTTGTTTTACAAAACCAGATCACATAAGAAATCAGCTGCCTTCACCACACCAGGTCACTCAAATTGAGGATAATAGCTTCTTTCTGTTCACACACTTACTGCAGTGACCTGTACACACTTACCTGTGTGAAGGATCTGCCCCCCCACTTCATGCTTCTCCAAATGAAGCCTTTCTCAAATTTTAAAAATGATTATAAACGGTATGAGCAAGCTGAACACAACACAGAGCCCTCCTACTGTCGGAAGCATGGCATTTCACCTGTATTAATATCTCATTTCAAGAAAGCTAATAAGTAAAAAAAAAAAAAACTAATAAGTAAATGGAAGGCTCTTTTAAAACCTTTCCTGGGTGTGGGGCACTCCTTCCCTTTGGTCTTCTTACCCTTAATAGAATTTGATTCAAAGGAAGAATTGAGCTTCGTCCTTTGACAAAGTCAAATATGCCTCCCAATCTGCACTTGTTTACCTCTCTCTGGCCGTGCGGGGGTGTCTCATTCCTGTCTCTGCTGCCTCCAATAGACAGATGAAGGGCTATTTCTGCTTTCCTGATATTCAAGGCCCAGAGGATTTACATTCTTGAAGATATAAATGTTTTGACTACAGTTTTTCAGGAAATATGTCCCTTCTCTCTCATGTAGCTTATTGCTGACTTAGAATATTTCTATGGATCTACCATCTGTACATGGATAAGGCAAGTTCTCAACTTGAGCAAAGATTTAGTGCAACCTCGAACTGTTTTGAGAAAGAAAATAGATACAAAACACATCAAAGATTTAAATTAACGTCTGTGGGTATGTTTCTTTGCTAACGTTCTTACACATAAAGTGATTTAAAAAAAAAATAAATAAGTAGGACTTGCCAGTTTTTATAGCTCTTAAAAAAAATCCAAGTGTTTAAGCTGGGCTGCAAGCATTTGTGTTTGAGTCAACAAATAGATGTCTCTGGTGGCAGCAAATGGTACCCCTCCGGGAGTTTGAAGTCATGTTGCTCCATCTAAATTAGCCCCCTAGAATTCCGAGGGGCTGTCTGCTATTAACCACAGTTTATGATAATGTTGCTTTCATAAAATTCACTGTGGGTTTTTTTTTTCCCCTTGCAGATATAAATGCGTTTCGGTTTGCCTAGAGATCCCACTTGTAAAGGGGAAGAAAGGGAGTAACATTTGGGTATATTTCAGGTGGAAGCCAAGCTCATTGACAAACTGGATAGCCTGATGTCGGAAGGCAAAGGTGATGAAACATACCGCGAGCTCTTCAACAGTATGTGAGTAGCATGTGTATGTAAGTCAGTTCCATTCAGAGGATTTGGTGTCAGTGCTAAGCGACTGAGAGCTGCAAAGACAGCCTGGGTCTCACAGGAGTGCTTTGTCTTTGTGTAGTGTGAAATAAAAGATAATTGCCTAACTCTGGCGAATGGATCTTTTTATGTTGATGATTAGACACGTCTCCTTATTTTAATCTCTGATTAGGTCAGGTCACTTGTGTTATGTAACAAACCTCTCTCTTTTCAACCCAAAGAATTAAAACCGGGGCTGCAAGATCATGATTTTAAGTAGGGTTAAGAGTGGAGAGGAGTGGTGTGATTATCATGTTCGTGTGCAATGCTTTCCAAGGCAAGATGTCCTTGGCTGATTTGTTGGTGGGGAAACTAACCTAGCTGGCATCTGTTTTTCAGCGCTTGATTTGATTCATCAATACTGATTGCTCACTCAGCATTATCATTTACTGTCTACCTGTTTCTTATTAGAATATCACAGAAGCAAGTCATTTTTAGTAGTTTCTGTGATTTGGATTTAGATGGAGGACAGAATGACAACAGGGTGCTGGGAGGGAGCTTTGAGGTTGTCCTTATCAATAGGAGGTGATCACAGTCCAGGGTGAATTGCTTATACCAAATTTTCATGCACTGTGTGAGATGGCCAGTGAGGACATGTAAGAATGTTTTAGTACTTTAGGATTTAAAGTCTAACACTTGTTTTCTCTATGGTTTTCTGTGGATCTTAACCATTTTCAGTTCTAGGATATTGATAAAGTGTGTTTCTTTTTGAAGGCAAGACTAGCTTATGATGCTTGGAAAATGTTTGCAAGTCTTTCAGAAATACAAAAATCATTCAGCAATATATTTTTCTATTACAGAATGTACCTTTCCATGTATTTATGCCTAAGTGTCATGTAAAACTATTAATGCTTTAGGATTGATAAGCCAAAAGCAAAGTTGTATACTTCGTGTTATGATTATTAATTTTAAAAAGTAGATACATTAGTATCCAGGTTTAGGAAGTATTATTAGTGATTGATAGATTTCAAGTTGCCTAATTCAGAATCATCCCTGAACCCTTTAAGAAATTTATATTCAAAGGAAAAGTCAAGAAAGGGTATACAGATTTCTTAGGATGGTGGTGGGTGATGATAAAATACATTCTTTGTACTGAATCCTGAACAAAACCATTTTCTTCTGATACTGTAATTAAACTGGAACTTTTAGTAATTATTCACCAAGCCCTTGTTCATTCTAGTGTACAAAGCGCCGGCGTTTCATGACAGCTGGAGTTTAGCAAGAACTCTGATTAAAACCTCATCCAGTGTAATAAATTGCCTTTGAAAACTGCTCTCATTTCAGTTACCAGTCCTTGGTTGGAACAAAGAAATAAAATGAGCAAGCACTCAGTGAAATGAATCTCTTGAGATTTGTGATTAATTATTTATAATAAACTCACAAGATTAATAAATACATCATTTTATAGTGCCTCTTATCTGCTTTAATAAAAGCCTATAGCTTGCAATTTGGATTGCTTGTGTATAAATGGGGCTTTGAAATAGAAGATGTACCTTGACATTAGAATCAAACCAATAATTAATGTATTAAGCCTCTATAGTTAAGACTGTTTTAAGGTGCCTGATTTCATTCAATGAAGATTATTTTTCTTTTGTGATTTTTAGCATATTATTAGAAATGTTACTATAAATATTTTTCTTTCATGCTTTTCTCATCAGCATATTGGGATTAAACAAAACCTAAAGTGATAATTAAATATCATTACTACCTGGGCTCAGAAAAGAAAGTGAAAATCTAACTATATTTCAGGAAACAATGAAATGCTTCTTTGGCAATAGAAGTCACCATGAATTAGTATAGGCACAGTGAGTCACCGCACACATTATGAATTAGGAACAAATGCCATTATGGTACAGATTCTCATTTGTTCTCTGTAATTCATATCTAAAACTTCTTCACATTTGTTCAGAAGCTGAAAGGAGCTCCCTGCTTCCTGAACATGTAGCAATTGCCCAAGTAGTCTCCTTAGAAGGAGACCTGAAATGTGTGCAGTAGTTTCCTTCCTAAGAGCTCACTCACCTCCCCCCCCCCCCATTATCTTCAGGGACCCAGAAAACATCTTTTGGAGATAAGTTGAGTCAGGATTTATTATTTTTGATAATGCTGAAATTGTAGATCATAGACACCAGAGTGATATCTCCCGAATAGAGTACCAGAATTAAATCCTGCCTCCCCTGACTCTACGTGATTTACTTATTTGGTTTTATTTATCAAGCACCTCCCTGTGTCAGGGATGAATTTTTCTTCTGGGACAGGGGACATTGCAGTGACTGTGCTGTCAGAGCACACAGTAGGGCACTTGCTGAAAGAGATACCATCCCTCTCATTTCTTTCTCGTGTGTTGCTCTAAGTAATTAAATAAGACTCCAAGTTATTGCAAAGCTATTTTTTTAAAATTTTTTAAATATTTTATTTATCCATGAGAGACACAGAGAGATATAGAGACACAGGCAGAGGGAGAAGCAGGCTCCTCATAAGGAGCCCGATGCGGGACTCGGTCCCGGGTCTCCAGGATCACGCCTTGGGCCAAAAGCAGACACTGAACTGCTGAGCCACCCAGGCGTCCCTCGAAGCTCTTTCTTTGGTGATCACACATTTAATTTTAGTTTGGAGACCAGCATTGGCTATGCAATACATATGTCTAACTCTTGTCTTTGGATTAAGAAGAGCATGGACAGACACGAGTGTTTCATGTAGGAGTGATGGCCTCAAGGCCATGGCACGATGGCGTAGAGAGAAGCCAACTTAGGTCAGATCCTACCTCCCCCTGTTAATATTCTTTCACAGCGTAAGAGCCCGTTGAGCATTATGTCATCCTACAGAACTGTGGTGTATGTATCCCTCTCTCCCATGTTACAGAAGCCCATTGCCTATCAACTTGGCAATCAGAAATCACCCTTCACTGTTACTGGATGCATTCCCTGTGTCCTCAGCCTGGGCCCATGGGCATGATTATAGACCAAATAAAAAAATACCCCGTCTCACCAAAGTTATCTCTAGAAAGACTCTTCTCTTCTTGCTGATAGGCTCCCCTTCTCAGTTAAATGGGGAGAACAAGCTTCCTGACAGAAAGAGCAGGCTGGCTGTGAAAGCAGATGACTTGGGTTCTGGACCTGTTCTTAGGGTCTGAGATTAGTCGAGGTTAAGGAGGCTCTGCACAGCTGTGCCCCTTCTTACAGGAGGGCTTCTCTAGCTCTGATTTCTTACTGCATCAGGAGCTGTGCAAATTAATGAAATTCATGCCCACAAAGGAAGTCTCCATATATTTTTAGAATCATTACTTAACTTGAGTTCTTTGTTTTTCAGCCCGTAAAGTATATGAGGTGTGGGCTGTCACTTGGGGAAATTTCTCCATCATCCTGCATTGCTTTGGCAGGCAGATTTGCATTTGAGTACTTGGTTCAATACCAGTTTGGCATTTAAGCTTGAAACAGGTGCTGTTCAGAGGTTTGTTTGTTTTTTTGTTTTGTTTTGTTTTTTAAAGAAAACACATTTAAACAAACTAAGGGGCCTTCCCTGGGGAATGATTAGCCAGGGCAGGCCCCATCGCTTCCTATACTTCTCCCTCCCCTGCTCCCTTTCTCCTCCCACTTAATCCATGGAAGCAAGTCAGAAGAAACCAGGAAAGGAATGATCAGAGATGCTTGGGCAACAGATGAGGAAACAAGACACAGGACATTGGAATGGCAACAGCAAGAAGTGGGGAGGGAAACTGAGAGACAGCAGAGCCACAGGAAAGAAAGGAAGGAAAGAAGGAAGCTAGCTAGCTTTGGCAGAATGGCTTTTTTCTTTAATGTTTATTTTTCCTTTAAGCACAATATATGATTGACTTAGATTGTAGTCTTGAGAAATGCTTTCTCTCTCCGCTATTCCCCGAGACCGAGATGAAAGGGATGCAAGATTTTAGACAGAAAAGATCATTAAATGCGGAGGGGCAGGGAAGGATCCTCCCAGTGCCATGCCTGTGCTCTTACTTTTATCTTTCGGAGAAAGTTCAGTCCCTAAAGGCTTTGCCAAGTGCAATCTTAATTTGCCAAGAGGCAGGAGTGAAAGTCAAACAGATCCTAATTATCCTGATTGTTGTGATTTTGTGTTTACGAAGTGCCTCTGCTCCAAGGGGCTTAAGATTAGGGGAGATGTAGGAGGAGAGATGTGGTTCGGTACTCGTCATCAATCTGCTGTAACAGCCACATAGACAATCCCCCGTGATTAATGACAAAATGAATGAAACTGTTGAGTGAGTGCACAGATAGTACAATATGTATTGAGTGGGCAAATGTGAAGGGAAGGGAAGAACGCCAAACGTCATACCGTCTGTACAAGGATTTTCCTCTAGCACTTGCATTGCAGTAAAATTGCCTGGATGAAGATGCATTCCACCGAGAGGTAGGAAAACATTTTTCTGCGAATAAAAGCAAGATCTTATTTCAAAGTAAACTTCGAGGTACTCCTGTTGTTGCTTTTCGTGGTGTTATTTGCTGTGGGTAGGCTCCAGCCTCTGTGAGTGTAAGAGAGAAGCCAGGGGGAAATGTCTTGGAGCCATGGGGGTGCTTGTATATTTTGTAAAAAATGATCATATGCATGTGTTCGTATTTTATGACTTGGATAATCTGAACATCAATTTGCTTTGTCAATGCTTCCTGGATTAGAATTCCACTATTTGGTCCCTATCCTAGGTAAGACATTGTTTGCAAATCGTGCTACTTGTGAGATGTTGCAGTGGTTGCTAAGGCATTTAAGGTACTGATGAAAGTAAAATGGTTGTCATGGTGACTGATAAAAATAAATGTTGAAAATGCCCTGGGTTCTTTCTTTTCCAGTCTACTAAAGAAAATTGAGCGGGAAACATGGAGGGAAAGTGGCGTTTCATTAATCGCCACCGTAACTCGTCTGATGGAGAGGTTGTTAGATTACAGGTAAGCAGAGTCCCCCCATCTCCCAGGTGTGATGTGCTCCAGCTAGAAAATCCCAAAGTTCAAACGCAGTCAACTTTCCGCTGGAGTTAATCACGCAAAGGATTGATAATCAGATCGCAGAACCTTGTGCAGTAGGATAATGCACTTGTAACTGGCTGGTTTTGAGTTTTTTGTTGATTTTTCCCCCCTTTTTCTCTCTTTGTTTTGGTTGACGGTTCTTTCAAAGTCTTAGAGTGAGTTGAGAAGGTTCTCAGAGTCCCAGTAGTAAAGGAATCCTTTTTGGTGTTTAGACTCAGCCAGTAGAACCAGTCGATCCGTGTGGGTTTTAAGGTGAGGACATTGTGACAGAAAATTGTACAGTCATGCTGCTTTCTTATGAAAGGGGGTGCTGTGTGGCGCGCACCACCGTTACCTTTCATAGATGGGATTTTTTTTTTTTTAATTTTTAAGTTATCTCAACTGTTAAAGCAGTTCATCCCATTTAAATGGGTGGTGTTTTTCTTTTAAGAATGAATCCCTCCTTCTCATTGTTGATGTCCAGGCTTCCAGCTATGTCTCACCCCTCTGGAAGAAGGTGTATAAGAACACATCTTCACTCTTCCTTCTCCCAGAGGGACCCCCCCCCCCCCATCTATTGACAGGGAGCGCAGTCCACATGCAAGTGAAGTGCGCCCCAGAAACGGGTGCTCAGGAATGTCTCACCTGAGATCATATAGCCTGGGGCAGCTCCTCTGGTCCCCAGAGCCTCTGTCTCTACTACTTGCAAATTGCCTCGGTCTCTAACAGTACTTCCCCACCTCCCCACCCCTGCCTTAAAATGAAGAAGCTGTCCCTAGGAAGGGAGTTCTGAGTTCTGACGATTGCTTTTTGTTTTTAGGGACTGCATGAAAATGGGAGAGGTAGATGGCAAAAAGATTGGCTGCACAGTTAGCCTTCTGGTTAGTAAACATATTCCCCTTTTCTTCCTTTTAGCCTAATGTTTGATTTTTCACAGAAATACTGTTTTGCTTGTTTTTAGTTTACAATGTGTTTTTTTTTTTTTATCTGGATGTTTCTTAGAAGAGCTTAAAAGTGTTTTCAAAAGAAGCTTCAGGTTGAATTAAATCCCAGAAAACTCTCAGCTGCGAACACTGTAGAATGCACCCACTGCATCCCCCGAGGCTCCGTGAGATCAGAGTGATGCCCCCTGTTCTCCTGTGGCACTGCTTCACCATCCCCGAGTCTTTGGTGGCTTTCCTAGGAAAAGGCACAGGGTCCCCGGGTAGAGATCTTTTTACCTCTGTGCAGACAGTTTCTTTCTTTCTGTCCCTCCTCTTTTTTTTTTTCTGTCCCTCTTCTTATAGTCAGTCTACATTTTAATGAATACTCGTCATCTCTTCTTTTGTGAACAAATGACAGTTTCTGCTTAACGCACTAATTTTCGCTCTCTAGTTTGTTGGCAAACTAAGTGTCTGATACCACTATGGTTAAGTTTTGCATTATAACTAAGATAACCATATAATCGATCACCCAAACAGGACTTTTTTTTTTTTTTAAGAGTAAAATTAAAAATGATGTCAGGAAAACAGGCTGCACCAGAATTTTCCTGGAAAACTGAACTGTATTGAAATGTCTCATGACTAATTATCAAATAGGATGGTTGATAGGATTCACTTCCCACCAAAGAGCTAAAGAATAACCATCCATAGAGACATTCTTGTTTTGTATATATATTTTTTAATATAGGGTGTACTGATGCTTTTGATGATTTCCCTTAGTCAGATTTGAAATACAGACTATGTGACTGCTTCCAGTTCTAAATTTGTGAGTACTTATGTTGCAGAAGAGATGCAACCTCACCAGCTATTCTAAGTGCCTGTACAGACAGTCTTATCTTGACCGTGGTTGTTGGGATCGCTCGCATGCCCCCCTCTTCTCTCTTGGCCGGCACCCTAGAAGTGTCCTTTGCCCCCCTCTCATTCTCTCTGATCCCAGCTCACTGGCTTTAGTCTTTTCAGCCCGTCTTGTTTATTCCCCTCAGAGCCCCTCTTCAAAGCACAGGACTTCTGCTTTCTCCTTACCAGTGTCCCTCACTCGCCTTCTCACTAAGCCGTGCTCCCCTCCGGGTACGTGCCCGTGTCCTTCTTAACCACACCTGCTGCTTGTTCCTCATTTCGAATTCAGGCACCACATCTCCACCTCCAATACCGGTCACTAAAAACTGTGCCCCAGAGTCCTCTCTCAGGCCACATCTTATGCGCTTTCTTCCATAATTTTTGTCATCAGACCCAACAATGACATCAGGCCACCAGGCCAGACTCACGAGGCCAGCCCACTCACCTCCTCCCTGGGCTCTCATTTCTTTTCTTTTCTTTTCTTTTTTTTTTTTTAAGATCTTATTCATGAGAAACACAGAGAGGAAAGAGAGAAAGGCTGAGACACAGGCAGAGGGAGAAGCAGGCTCCATGCAGGGAGCCCGACGTGGGACTCGATCCCGGGTCTCCAGGATCAGCCCCTGGGCTGAAGGCGGCACTAAACCGCTGAGCCACCCGGGCTGCCCTGGGCTTTCATTTCTAACCTTGAGCGTAGTCATTACCACTTTTAAGTCTCCTGTGTGTGTTTCCCCAGTGTCCTGCCTGCCCTTGCCAGCCTTCTACCACATTCGAGATCCTCAGCCCGAGCTGCCTCTGTATCAGTGTTGGGAAGAAGAGCCAAAGTGCTCTGTAAACTCTGTTTTCTTAATCTGTCTCCTTAACCCCAGCTTTTCCCAGTGCCTGCCACAAAGTCTTAGAAATAACCTCAAAGGACAACCTTTACCTTTTTCCAGAACAATCGTCTTCTCTTGTCTCCATCTTCTCCCACAGTGCTTTCTGTGTGCAGGTAAACAGGTACGTGCAAGACTCTAGGCTCACTTCCTCAGTTGGTGTAACCAAAGAGATCATTTCCTCGGATGAAGGAATGAATGTTCTGCCCAAAATGTGTGTAGTCCCCCAGCAGGAATAAGCCAGACACCTAATAAAAATCAGTAGCCCCAGCAGGATTCACTTGACACAAAGAATTTATCCTGTTGGCTTTGCACTAAGAACAATCTTCACAGAAAATGTTAACATTGTGAGAGCTGTTCTAATTTCAAACTAGCACAAGAAGGCTTATTATCCAAGTGCCAGATACATAACTTTGAAGCTAATCTTTTTAGCTTCTAGTCCATATGGAAAGTTCTTGATATTTTCTGGTAGTAATATGGTTCTCTTCAGCTACTCACTTCCTCTTAGAGATTTTTCTTAACTCTTTGGAAAGACCACTTCCAGATAGTCTTCAGGAGAGCTCTGGCATCCTTCACAAGATTGAAGTTAAACTAGTGTTAAATCGGTAAAAAATGCATAATGTTTGACATGACTAATACTAGGAAATGTAATTATTGTTTTGTTCTTTGTGTCACAAGTTTTGCCAGACATATGTGAAGAGTTCTCATCTGCTGACTGGAGAAATTTTTCTTCTTCTTCTTCTTCTTCTTTTTTTTTTTTTTTTCAAGGAGAATCATTCATTTACAAAGTGATCACTTATTTTCTCAAAAAAAAAAAAAAAAAAAAAAAAAGCTGCTTCTTACCAGAAAGCTATTAGAGCAAATCATCCCTTAATAATGTATAAAGCCTGCTGTGGGTTTGTTAGACTTGTGTTTACGGTACAACAATTCTTGCTAATTAAAATGATTTTGGTTATAATAAGAGAGATGTGACTAGCACTATTTGCTTAGATATTTAAAGAATGCCAAGATCTATAGGTGATAAGAAGAAAAGAGGGAGGATAATGGTATAAATTGGAAGAAAAAAACTCTTACAATGCATTCAACTAAATGTCAGTGCCTCAAGGTTATAAGAGTTCTCATATTGAAGAATAGACACCTATTAGGTAGTGGACAGAAAGTACATTTGACAGAAAGTCCTCAGGCTTGAAGCCAAGAACAATTTAAGCAGCCACGTTGGCTAGTTTGGTTCATCACCAGAGCCCTGTCTAGCTAATCAGTTTCAAAGATTTTTAGAATTCCTGGTCTTTCTCCCTTAAAGAAAACCTGTCACTCCTTGAGGTCAACAGATTTATTCCCATATCACCACTCATTTTCCTTTCTTCCCCATACTGGCTAGATCAGTCAACAACAGTGATAGTAGTTTGGATGACTTGAGCAGGGATTTCATATTGTACAATGATCTGCTAACAAAAAATGCCCCATTTAGAACCTCATGGCATCTTGCTTTTTTGCCAGAACCTAACGTCATGTACATTTTTGTTCTATGTTTACTAAGTTCAGTGAGGGCTGAGGTACTTTGTACAATGTGGTGAAGGAGTACATGTGGGTGTGTATAGCTTATGCCTTTAAAAAGCCAATGTAATGTGTCCAGGTAGGTCAGAGTTGAATTTTTCATAACACATAACCATGTAATGTGTCCAGGTAGGTCAGAGTTGAGTTGAATGTTCTCAAAACATTTTAGAGAATTTTAATAAGATCCAGATATTTTTTTCTTTAAATAAACAAAAATATTTTCAGTAAGCATGCCCCTCTATAAATAGTTTGAAATCTCTTGTTAATAATCCCTTGGCTGGAAAAACTGAAACTCCAACACAAGAAACTCAGAATAGTGCCTTACCAGTAAAGAGCATTTTCATTTACCCTCTTTTACAGGATTCTTCAGAGGAAGAAAAAAATGCTTTTACCTTATTTTTATTTATCCTTACCCATAGATTTTAGAAACTTTTTTTTTTTTTTTAGAAACTTTTTTTTTCTTTAGTACAAAATATGTTTGAAACTTGAAATTAAGCTATCCTTTGACTATCAGTAGTCAGGCTTAATAAGCAGAGTAATCTGTTACATATTTTTAATATTTTTAGTTGAATAGGCAGTAAAAACTAACAAATAGTGTACAAAAGAAATGTGAGTCACTGGTAGTGACACTATCCAAGCATTACCAACTTATCCAGTAGTTGCTAGGTAATGTTTAACACAGACAGTATTGCATTAAAAGTATATCACTGGGTCTCTTTACTTAATTTTTAAAAAGACATTTATTTAAAAAAAAAGAAAAAAAAAGACACTTATATGGAGGAATGCATCCATTCTCGTGGTTCCAGACATGGAACTTCTACAGAGTAAAAGGCAGCTGTTTGCAGGCCTGACTGTTGAGAAACGGTCCATACCTGTATTCTTTTTTTACAGAACTTCTATAAAACTGAACTGAACAAGGAAGAGATGTACATACGCTACATCCACAAACTCTATGATCTGCATCTCAAAGCCCAAAACTTTACAGGTAATTCTTTCTGTCTTTTGGCTCAGGCTGGGGAGAGTGGGCTGAACACTGGTTTATTAGACATGTCACTCCCTGGGTTTTTACATTTAGAGCTGAGGCCTCAAGCATTGCATTTGTACTTCCAAACTGAAATTTTTGCTTGGATCTATGTTTCTGAATACTCCATTTTAATGTATTGGCTTTGTCACTATACCACTTGGCATTGTTTTTTGAGAGGTTGCTTTTGCAATTACCAAATACATATCTAACTTTTCAGAGTCCACTTACAGTTGGTATTGTAGCACTTCAAATTAAATGCTATGTTGTCATTGTCCTATGTATTACATGTGCATGCACTGAAAACCCCATATTACTGTTTGTATTGCTCTTTCTTCATTCAGGAAAGTTCTCAGCTCCTCTTTGTTACCATTTTTATTCAACCTAAAGAACTTGTCTTCATATTTCTTTTAAAGTAGATCTAGGGATCCCTGGGTGGCGCAGCGGTTTGGCGCCTGCCTTTGGCCCGGGGCGCGATCCTGGAGACCCGGGATCGAATCCCACGTCGGGCTCCCGGTGCATGGAGCCTGCTTCTCCCTCTGCCTTTGTCTCTGCCTCTCTCTCTCTCTCTCTCTCTCTCTGTGACTATCATAAATAAATAAAAAAAAAAAAAATAAAGTAGATCTAGTGGTGAGGGGCACCTGGGTGGCTCAGTCAGTTCGGCAGCTGACTCTTGGTCTCCAGTCAGGTCATGATCTCAAAATTGTGAGTTCGAGCCCTGTGATGGGCTCTGTGCTCAGTGCAGAGCCTACTTTGGATTCTCTCTCCCTCCCTCCCCCCCCTCTCTCTTTCTCAAATAAATAAATAAAATCTTTAAAAACAAAACAAAAAAACTAGATCTAGTAGTGAAGAATTCTCTTTGTTTTGCTTCATCTGAGAATGTCTTCATTTTGCCTTTATCCCTGAAGGATACATTTGCTGGATATTGAATTCTAGGTGGATAGTTCTTTTGTTTGAGTACTTGAAAAATGTTGTTCTGCTGTCTTCTGGCCTCCATGGTTTCCAGTAAGACATCAGCATCATCTAAATTGTGTCCCTATGTTTAATGTCTAAGTTTCTCTGGTTGCTTTTAAGCCTTTATCTTTGGTTTCCAGCAGTTTGTTATGATGTACATGAGCATGGGCTTTCTTTAAGATTATCCTGTTTAGGTCATGGTGTCTCTTGAATTTACAGACTTATTTCCTTCACCAGATCTGGGAAGTTTTCAGGCATTATTTCCTCAAATGTGTTTTCTGTACCAGTCCTTGTCTTTTGGGACTCTGATGACATGAATGTTAGGCCTTTTGGTATTGTTCCATAAGTTCTTGAGGCTTTATTAATTTTTTTCCCCAATGTTTCTTCTTTCTTTCTTGTTCAAATAGGATAATTTCTGCTGATCCATTTGCAAATCCACTGTCTCTTCTCTGCCATTTCCATTCAGCTACTGAGACCTTCCAGTGAAATTTTAATTTTTGTTACTTTATTACTCAGTTGTAAAATTTCCTTTCCACTTTTGGTTTTTTGTTTGGTTTGTTGTTGTTGTTTTGTGGGTTTTTTTGTAGCTTCCTTTTCTTTGCAGGGAGCTTATATCTTTCTATTTAAGAGCGTTCACTTTCGGGGCCCCTGGATGGCTCAGCCGTTGAGCGTCTGCCTTGGGCTCAGGTTGTGATCCTGGGATCCTGGGATCGAGTCCCACATTTGGCTCCCTGCAGGAAGCCTGCTTTTCCCTCTACCTATACTCTGCCTCTCTCTCTGTGTGTCTCATGAATAAATAAATTAAATCTTTAAATAAAAAAAGGAAAAGAAATCAGCAAATGCCAAAACCAAAATGAATGAGATGTTTGAATGACATCGCACACCAAATTTAAAAATTGCTTTCTCTATGTGCCTCCTCTCTGTGATCTTCCTCATTTTTCCTATCTCCCAAGGGCTCCTTTACTTAGCACTCTAGCTTAATCAAAGCCAAATTGGTCAAAGCCAAGGCTTGATCTCCCCCCCCTCCCCAAACACACACACACACATTATGATGCACTCTATACAGCTGGTCTTCCTGGGAGCCAATCACTGAACAGAAGAAAAGCCCGTGGACGCCTCTGCTGCCATTGTGATTGTTCGCACTGTCCCCCCCCCCCCCCCCCCCCACCACCACAAGTTTGCTCTGTGTTCCTGGGACCCAGAAGAGGCTGGAAGGGTCAAAAGTACTCCACCCAGCCCAGGAAGTTCCTCTCACCAGAGGAGCTTTCCTTGGAGCCTTTTCTGTCCATTTCCATTTGTAGTTCCAGGAGACCAGGAAGGCTAAGCCAGGAGATGGGAAAGGCAAAAAAATAAAAACCGAGAAGTCACTACTTTTTTTTTTTTAAGATTTTATTTATTTATTCATGAGAGACACAGAGAAAGAGGCAAAGACATAGGCAGAGGGAGAAGCAGACTTCCTGTGGGGAGCCTGACACGGGACTCCATCCCAGGACCCCGCGCCAAGCCAAAGGCAGATGCTCAACCACTGAGCCACCCAGGCTCCCCGAGAACTCACTATTTTATGGTCATTCTTTGAGTATTGTTTTTCTTACTCTTCCTACCTTCTTTTTTTTTACTTTTCAGAATCCTCCAAGAGTTGCCTTATATTTTCTGCCTAGGGTTTTTAGTTACAATCAGTGGGAAAGATAGGATATAGATGCTCCCTACATTGTAACCAGAAAACAATGCTTTAGCTCGATGTAGGAACTATAAATCTGAGTCTGCTGCCACACTGTTCTTCCCAGGAACTCCTGAATTGTGGCCCTTCCTCCAGCTTTAAAAGAAAGCAATCCTTTCAGAAATGGTGCTTGTGTGGCCAGAATTTAAATATTGCCTCCAGCTACTGTGTCACTGTATCAATTAACAGCATCTCCATTGACTCAGTGTGGAGACCTCGGTATCTCTGAGCCTCCTGCAACCTAATCATTCACCGTGTTCTATTCATTTCCCTTCCTAACAATCTCTCAAAAATATTTCCCTTTCTTTGTTTCCCCCCTTCCCTGCCCCCCACAGGCCTCCGTGCGGCCTTCGTGGTCTCATGCCTGGACTGTTTCTTAAGTAGCCCCAGAGTTCTTCCCTAGAGCAGAGGGGCAGAGACTGCAGCCTGCAGACCAACCATCTGATCTTGTAAAGGAAGTGTTACTGGAGGGGCACCTGGGTGGCTCAGTCGGTTGTCTGCCTTCGTCTCAGACCATGATCCTCAGGGTCCTGTGATCGAGCCCCACATGGGGCTCCCATCTCAGCAGGGAGTCTGCTTCTCCCTCTCCCTTTGTCCCTCCCCATGCTTGTGCTCACTCTCAGGTATGTGTGCATGTGCTCTCTATCTTTCTCTCTCAAATAAATAAATAATCTTTTTTAAAAAAATGTGTTATTAGAACTCAGCCACACTCACTTCCGCAGACATTGTCTATGGCGGCTTTTGTGCCACAAAAGGCAGAACTGAGTAGTTACAACAACAAACACATCACCTGCAAGCTAGACTGTAAATCATGATCATTTTAATTATCAGTTTTTTTTATTGTCTGGCCCCTTTCAACAATTTCACCAGCCCCTTCTCTAGATAGAACTGTTTTTAGTTGGTATCTTCTACAAAAAAAGAAAAAGTTTAAACTCTTTATTCAGGGTCCATCATCATAAAACCAACACCTGCCCATCTGTGCAGCCTCATCTTACCACTTGGACTACGTGCCTTGTCTTCATCCTTCAGGGCGTGTGTCTTTACCATCTTTTTCTGGATTTCTCTTCCTTTTATTTCCCACAGCAACCTCATGCCCCCCACCCCTCGCCCATGCCCTGAGTTGATGATTCCCACTCTTTAACCATTGCATTTTTTCAGATTCATGAAAGTAGTTATCAAATTGTATTTAATAGTTATATAAGGGGTGTGTAGGTAGGTAGGTAGAGATATCTCTAGGTTTTTTTTTTTTTTTTTGAGATATCTCTAGTTAAAGAGTGAATTCCTTGAAGACAGACGTAATTTTTTCTTCTTAGTCTTCTCCTTTTAGTGCCTAGCCGTGTGAGATTTGTTTTTGTCTTTGAGAGAGAGAGAAAGAGAGAGAGCACATGTGCGTGGGGGGGGCAGAGGGAGAGGGAGAAGCTCCAGGCCTGACACCCAGAGCAGAGCTGGCATGAGGCTCAATCTCAGGACCCTGAGATCATGACCTAAGCAAAAACCAAGCGTCGTATACATAACCGACTGAGCCACCCAGGCGCCCCAGCAGTGTGAGATTTAAATAAATGCATCACCAATAAATTTACTTGGTTAAATTTTAACACCTGCAGAGATTTTTCTCCTTCAATATTGATAATTCCTGAGTCACTAAGGAAGCCCCAGTATCTCTTCACACAGATGCGCTGATGGTTTTGATTAAATAGACTAAGATTTTGGAGGTATGTTGTCTGGGAGTTTCACTGACCATTTTCATAGTAGTTAGTAGCCAAATTTTGACAGAAATGGTGAGCTTAGTTATTAGAGCTGTAGAAACCACCTTGTGGACTAATTTTAAAGGTCATTAAAAAAGAAATGAGGGAGGGAACCTAGGACAAGCTCTTGCAGCTATGTAATAGACATATTTTGGTTCTCTGAAACAGTCCAAATCTGTTGGATTATATTTCAGCAATGGGTGGGTTGTTTTCCTTTAATTTGTTTACTGAACTTGCAGTTTTTATGTCCCTCAAAGTCATAAGAAATAAGTTCTCCTCCCATGCAGCATTTTATTCATCACTCCTCTGTCCTCATTTTTGTGTGTCCTTGGAGAAAGAGAAATTAATGGGAAAACTTCTCTATCTTTATAGGATCCTGTTTAAATGGCTTTAACCCTTTGCAGCCTTCCGTGACAGTACTCTTCATTCCTAATTTACCTCCAGTCTTCTCCTGTGTTCTTCCTTGTTGCATATTGGTGTCCTCACTGTATATTTGTCAAGATGATGGAGTGAGAGGGTCCATATTTAATTATGTGGTGATGCCTTTTGTTCAAAATTATAAATACTTTTTCAATGATTGCTGGAAATTTTGGATATGATTCATTCTTCCCTCTTCAGTACATGCTATTGTCTTCTTGAGATGCAGAAGAAAAAATATCCGATGTATTGCCATAAGGCATCTACAGTTTGCTAATGTGTTTAAAATCAGCCTCAGTAGTCTCCTGTGTCGGTCATGCCTCAAACAGATATATGTTTGATTTCATGAAAAGTTTCTTTCTTTTTTTTTAAGATTTTATTTATTTCTTCATGAGAGACACAGAGAGGCAGAGACATAGAGAAAGAAGCAGGCTCCCTGCAAGGAGCCCAATGTGGGACTTGATCCAGGGACTCCAAGATCACGCCATGGGCTGAAGGAGCGCTCAACTGCTGAGCCACCCAGGTGTCCCTCATGAAAAGTTTCTACCGCTTCCATTGCACATACCATTTTCCCCAGAAAGACATCATTTTCTTGAATCAGATTCTGAAACAAGTGTCACTGATTTCACACTTTTCCATGTCCCCATTCAGTCACTGATCAGCTTCTGATGGCTTGTCAATACCTGCTTATCTTCAGGGGCACACCCATCTTCTATCACGCCCTGGGACCATCCCAGGGCAAGCATGATTTGGAAAGCACTTTAGGGACTAAAATCCCTTCATTGCCCCTCTCCCGACTTTTAATTTTTTTTTTTTAATTTTTATTTATTTATGATAGTCACAGAGAGAGAAAGAGAGAGAGGCAGAGACATAGGCAGAGGGAGAAGCAGGCTCCATGCACCGGGAGCCTGATGTGGGATTCGATCCCGGGTCTCCAGGATCGCGCCCTGGGCCAAAGGCAGGTGCCAAACCGCTGCGCCACCCAGGGATCCCTCCCGACTTTTAATTTTTTTTATTGTAAAATTTATGTAACATGGAATTTACCATCTGACCTGTTTTTAAGGTCACATGTCAGTGGCATGAAGTACATTCCCACTATTGTGCGACCATCACCTTTCTCCCTCCGGAACTTTATCATCTGCACAAACCAAAACTATACCAATGAAACAGTAACTTCCCATTTTCTCTTCCCCCACCATTCTACCTTCTGGCTCTGTGAACTGGACTTTCATTGCCCTTCCATTCACTCCCTGTGGGCAGCTGAACGCTTCAACTTAGTCTTTCTCATCCTTTTCTCTATGAAATAATTAATCGCAAGAATATTTTGTGAATTCGCAGGCCTGGGGGAGACACGCAAGAAATTTGAGAGATAAAAGTGATCATTCCTGTGCTGTGTATTAAGAGAAAAAGGAGTTATTCAGCAAGAGTTTGAAGGAACAGTCTGTGAGGGGTTGCAGGTGTCAGCCCATGTGGTAAATGAAGGGAACTATGGATTATTCACGTGGCAGGAGCAAAGTGTATAGACAGAGGAACAAAGACACACACAGAGCTTTCTTAGATGCTTGGCATTTATTATAAGGATATGTGGGGAATTAGAGATCAGGAAATCATCTCAGGATGTCTCACCGAAAACTAGAAAGCTATTCAGATACAGTGCAGAACTGACAGTCATTATTATCATCATTCTTGTCCTGTCAAAAGCAGCCTTCCATGGCAACCTATGTTGTGGCGATTCGGCTCTGTTTCTGCATCCACCAAGTAACCAACAGCCCTTAGCCAATACTCTTCTCTGTCCATGTCACATTCAGCTTCCACAAGAAAGCTGTGGCTAGTGCCCATTAAAGCAGAAGGTACCTCCATCCCTTGGGGAAGCTTTCTTGCAACAGCTGCTTCCAGGTCAGGATACATCTTGTTTCATTCAGCAAAAGCCGATGATGGGATCCAGGGGCCCCAACCATGGAGGCTGGAGGCTTCTTAGGAGAAACCGTGGTGAGCTCCTCCTTACCTGTACTGGGTGGAGGGATAAAGGGAAATGTGAGCAGAGAGGTTGGTAGGGACCAGTTCACGGCCAGCCTTCTCTGTCACGTTAGGAAGCCTACATTTATTGTGAGCTACTGAGAATCACCCTGATTCAGGGGAGCGACATGATCCTTGGCGGTTGAAAGATCATACTGGTAACAGTCGCAAACTGAACAGAGGGGAATAAGAGACCACTGGTGGGTTATGAAAGCTTTTGCAGTTATTGAAGCCCGGAGACTAAGCTCACCAAAGGTAATTAAGAAGAAGAAAAGCCAGAGCCTGTGCTTCACAGGACTTCTGTGCAGAAGAGGCAAGAAAAAAGTGATAGGGACACAGACCTTTCTTATTACAGCTACATTTTATATGCTGAGATGGTCAAATCATGTAGGACTTAGCATGCTACTTTAGAGCCTTATGTGTAGCTACTCTTAAGGCAAATAAGTGAAGATTAAGTATGACCATTTATTGGTATTATGTTCAAAGCTACCATTACATTTTTTTTTTAAGATTTATTTATTTGAGAGAGAGAGAGAGAGCTTGAGCGGGAGGGGCAGAGGGAGAAGGAGAGAGAATCTCAAGCAGACTCTGACAAGCACAGAGCCCAACATGGGACTCAATCTCATGACCCTGAGATCATGACCCAAGCTGAAACCAACCGACTGCACCACCCAGACGCCAACCATTACGTCATTTAAGAGACATATAGGGATGGTAATGGATTAATAGCATAAGGGTTTGTCTATTCAATTTAATAAACGACTTGGCTGTCACAATATTAAAGGAAAAAAAATAATCATAGTCTTCATCAGTGACAATGGAACTCTGGTTCCTGTTGATCTGTTTGGCCAGATTCAGGGAGAGACCTGCAGAATGGCAAGTATTCTGTTAAGTGCACTACCTGCCAACTGTGCTTAGGCCTACAGATCACCATTTCCATGTGTGTATACAGAATATCACCCCTTTACATGTTTTCCCAAGAAATCCCAACCACGTCATTACTGAGATTTGTGGGGCCAACTTAGCATCATACCACACAACATTCCTCCCTCTATATCCCTGTCTCTCTCTTTACACATATACACACACACTTCTTACCAACACTTTTGCCCTTTCTAGTTCCTCCTGTTACTAGATTTTTTTTCTTTTTCTTCTCTACCTTTAGCTCCTCTGTCTTCTTTGCACCTCCCAAATTCTGCCTCGATCTCCTAACCCTGCCCCAGAACACCATTTTCAAACTTTTCAGCCTTTTATTATCAAGAAGAATTTAATTACCATTTTTCGTTTCCTAGTATGTCCTTTGGAAGATGCCCATAGTCTTACCCCAAGGGATTTACCAGTGCACTTCCCCAGCAATCAAAGGCATGTTGCCCTATTTCTTTGAACAAGCTCCAACAATATATCCTTAAACATTTTTATTACCCCAGCAGCATTGTAGAAGCAAGGAAGAGGGATGGGAAGAGAAAGCAAGAAAGAGAAGTAAGGGAGAGAATTAATATAGGGAGCCAAAATATAAAATATACAGTTCCATCTTCCAGGGGGGGAAGTCATCACTCATCAGTCTGCTCTTGCATATATTCTGAACATTTTTTCTTCGTTATCATGAAATTCAACAAATTTTTTTTTCAATTCGTCCCAAACCAGCCCCGTTTGAGGGGATGCTGTTTGGGATCCTGTCTTTTTTTTTTTTTTTTTTTTTCAAGATTTTATTTATTTATTCATGAGAGACACAGAGAGAGAGAGACAGAGACAGAGACAGAGACAGAGACAGAGAAACAGGCAGAGGGAGAAGCAGGCTCCATGCAGGGAGCCCAATCTGGGACTCGATCCCTCAACTCCGGGATCATGCCCCGAGCCAAAGGCAGATGCTCAACCACTGAGCCACCCAGGTGTCCCTGGGATCCTGTCTTGATCACAGCCTTCCCACTCAACTTTCAGAGGCTGCATATACTCTCCTGTTGTACGATGAGCTGCTGGAATGGTCCGATCGGCCCCTCCGGGAGTTCCTGACCTACCCCATGCAAACCGAATGGCAGCGAAAGGAGCACCTACACCTTGCCATCATCCAGAATTTTGACCGAGGCAAAGTATGTAGCCCTACCCCGCCCCCTCCATGGCCTCGTTCAAGGTGGTTGTATGGGTGGCATGTGTCCTTTCATTTAGTTTTTTGATGCCCACCTCCTCAAGCCAGGCACCCTCAGGTTTTAATGTGCATTGAAAACACCTAAGAGTCTGTTAAAATTCCCAGGTCTCACCTCTAGACACTCTGATTAGGTCTGTCTGGCATAAGCAGGGGATTTTGTGACTTTAACAGGGCTTCAGGAAATTCCAGTGTGTGCAAACTTGGGGCCATATTTGAAAAACACTGGTCCAGAGGTTTTAACACCAGGTATTTTATTTTCTGGAAAATCATTACCACCCTCACCCACCTCCCCAAATCGGCATGTGTTTTGCCCCATTCCACTTTCTTTGTAAGGCAAAATAAATGAAACTCACTTTGTTTAAAGAATATTATGGCATCCCATCATATACTTAAGAGATGCCATGGGGTATGGAAAAACCTCACTGAACTAATGATGCCATTCAGCCCATTACTTCACCTGCTCCCCACCCATCTCCCTCTTCAAGAGCTTGCAGTGCCCTTTAGGAAAACTTATGAATCCAACCACAGTTGTTTATTTGATTGGACATTTGGCTGCTTTGATGATACCTGTCTTAGATTTAAATATAGCTCCTCAAATGCCAAGGTTAAACAGGAGACTAAAATACAAACAGTGGCTGTCGTTCTTTTACAAAACATAATTGCATAATTTGATGCAAGGGAATTGCCTCTTTGCGATTCTCCTTTATTATTTATCTAAATACACTGACATATCATTTTTAACATTAATAGTAAGGAAATGCCTTTGTATCCTCCATTGGTAAAGTTTCCATCTTTAGGATAAATTGTCATTAAATCTCTATCTGCTTACCTTGGCCCTTCCAAAAGTTTTTTGCTAGATTGGAGGTTACAAACCATGGCCCTTGGATCAGCTGGCTCACCATCCATTTCTGTATCACCCACATTCCAAGAATTGCTTTTATATTTTTGAGTGTTTGAAAGATACCACAAGAAAAAGAATATCTAACAGATGAAAATTTCATGAAATTCACATTTTGGTGTCCCTAGTTGATAGTTTTATTGCAACACAGACAAGTTTATTCATTGTGGCTGCTTTTGTGCCTTAATGGCTGAGTTGAGTAGCTGTGACATAGACTGTATGGCCACAAAGCCTGAGTTATTTACTGTCTGGCCTTTTGTAGAAAAAGTTTGCTGACACTTGGGCTAGACGAAAGAATTTTTGCATTTCTGCTGATAGCAACCAGCTGGGTTAGATCCTCACAATTTACAAGTGCAATTGAGCCAAGCAAGGCATCCAGCATGCCAGCTGTGGATAATTGGGCCTTAGGGGTCAGTGGTAATTCCCTCCTTAGCACCGAGGGCCTATTTATTCATGTACTTGGCCATTGTGGAACTGTAGTTATTTCAAGATGATGATTCTGAAATGACACCAGAAAATGCTTCCGCACCATATGTTAATGCCTGTTGTAGTGGATTATATTTTCTCGCTTCCTAAAGATTTTTAATAATTTACATGCTGATTGCATGCTGTGATCAAGCTTAAAGTGGCAGTGACACTATTAAAGGTAGATTATAAAGATGAAGAAATAAGGCTTGATGATCTGAAAGCAGTCCCACTCTGACCTCTGGGTGGAAATAAGTAGATGTGGGATCGTAAGCATTTATATCATTCATTTGTCCACAGTGTTGGGAGAACGGTATCATCTTGTGCCGGAAGATTGCAGAGCAGTACGAGAGTTATTACGACTATAGAAACCTGAGCAAGATGAGGGTAAGGCACCCGGGTGCATGCTAATCAGCCTCAGGCATCCTTTTTTCACTCACTTTCCCGTATCGTTCCATAAAAACTAACTTTGTGATCATCTCGACCTGTCTTGCAGAAGGCTTTTGAAAGAGAAGTCTTGCCTCTGAAGCATGCTCAGCTATTTATACAAATAGCAAATGCTTTTAGTTAGTACGCAAAAGTGAGCCTTGGATCTCTTCTAAACATCACCTCTGGAATACACAATCTAATCACGATTAATTCTTTTGGTTTATTGAAGAAAAATCTCCCCACTGTTTGAAGAGCTTCTCACCTGTACGCAGAGCTCTGCAACAACATACCATTCTTAGTTTCGTAATCTGCACCGCAAAACAGTAGACATGGCGTGCTGACCCATTTGGAACTATTTTGGGGCTAAATTCTGTCAGTGTCATCCCTTTAGCTTCAGCAATATGTTTTATTTGCTAACCCTGAACCAAGGTCTTAGTACTCATGAGCTCAAGGAGTTCAATATTCTGTATCCCTGAACCAAATGTTTTGTCCCTTCTTTTCTTTTTAGGTTCAAATGGGCCCCTCTTGCACCCTGAGTCCTTACTCTTCAGAGCCATGAGCATTTTGTGTCATCTCATAACACTTAAGCTCTGCAGAGTTTCTGAAGTAGGAAGAAGATTATGATGTTGCCTTTTAATTCTGAGGTAGCAGTTTAAGAGATGATATCGTCAACCCTTAACAGCTCGTAAAATCCCATACCCCACAAGTAACTCATCCAGCCTGCGGGAACTGGTCCTGTACTGCTGGCGTAGTATTTCATGCCAGTGGTTCATCGATGTTTCTCCTAACATGAAAACCAAAGAGAAAAAACCTTGTTTTAACTTCAGTCCATCATGCTGGCCCTGGCAGGCCCTGCAGTTTTATATAAAAACGTTGCTGTGCATCTCTTGGCATACTGTCCCCGTGACAGAAGTGAGGTTACAGTGTTTACCCGGGAGAGCCCTTGGGTACCATAGTCACTCGGATTTTTATAAACCCAGAGCATTACACTTCACGCCAACTGCTCTTTGGGGTGCTGTTACTAGGGGCAGGGGGAGGGGGAGAAGTTTTCAAGTGCAATATTAGTCTTTCTCTATAAACCCTGGGGATGATAATACCATGAATGGAAAACCATAAGCTTTATGTGCTTCATAATGCCAACATTGTCAGAGACACACTTAAGGGCTTTCAGCCCAGACAGCACTTTGCACTATGGGTCTCCTTTGGTTTGGTTTATCCCTGTGCAAGGTTGCACCCTCCAAATGTCCTGAATTACTGTGACCAAGGAGAACCAGATCCACAGGTGTGGTACCTTTGGCACTAGAATCTTCCAGAAAGATCCGGCCTCTAATCATTCTTTCCTTTTCTTTTCATTTTTGTTGATTTTTATTTAATTGTGAAGAAAATATCTTTTTGAGAGACTTTGTGCATAGAAATTATTTTCTCTGGTGAGAACATGTGGTAAAATTGTTCCTTTAAATACAGGGTCAACAAACGGAGCCTGTGGAACATCACAGGACTGAGTAGTAGTGACATGGACCAAATGGCCTGCAAAGCCTAGACTTTTTGTTCTCTGGCCATTTACAGAACCGGTTTGCTGATCCCCACCTTAAAGCATAGAAAGGGAGTGAAACCTTCTTTTCTGCAAACTGGAAACTACAGTGAAGTTCTTGTTTATAGAAAAGAAATATCCTCTTCCATAAATAGGGAGAGCTGAAGGGTGAGATAAAATTATTGGAACATCTCCTTTGCTTTCCAGATGATGGAAGCCTCTTTGTATGATAAAATCATGGACCAGCAACGCCTTGAACCAGAGTTCTTCAGAGTTGGATTTTATGGGAAGAAATTTCCATTTTTCTTAAGAGTAAGTTAATGCACTATTTAACTTGTTGTTATACCTTCAGTATAGATATCCCAGTCAAGAAAACGAAGATGCTAATGACATTATTGTCCTTTTAGGACAATAACGTCATAAGATTTAACTTTTTGGTTTGCAGACACTATATTAAATCTAGAATACCTTGTTTTGAATAATTTCCCAAGGTATCAAACAATTATTTGATTTTTCTTCCTAAATTTCTTTTTTTTTTCTTTTTTAAAGATTTTATCTATTCATAGAGACACAGAGAAAGAGAGAGAGAGAGAGAGAGGCAGAGACACAGGCAGAGAGAGAAGCAGGCTCCATGAAGGGGGCCTGACGTGGGACTTGATCCCGGGACTCCAGGATCACACTCTGGACCAAATGCGACGCTAAACTGCTGAGGCACCCAGGGATCCCCTGCAGATTCCCTTTTAACCCAGCAAGGAGATTTTATGTAATGTCTACATGGCATCAAAGCATATGGTCATTTCAATCAACCTGTCATTTGAGTGTTTGCTCTATGTAAGACTAAAATGAATTTTTGCCTATGACGTTTGGATATTTTGGAATCTACGTCTATATTTAGCATATACGTATAGAGATAAACTTCATATATAAATATATAAATAAGGAAATACGTATAAAACTTTCATTCTAAAAGTTGATGATAAGTTGATGATTATTAAACAAACAATGAAGTCCAATCTTTCTCCTCTCCCTTCTCCTTCAAGGATCCCCATCCTATATTTATTCGTATTGTGCTGGCAGTTAAAGCAAGATGCAGAGCGACACAGATACTGAAGTATTTGTATGCTGAGATTTAAAGTTTGTCATGAATTCGCTCAATTTTTAAATTACTCCAGATACTTCTCCTTCATTACTTGTTTTTATATTAGTATAAGTAAGATGTGTCTCTTGTGAATAAATAAAATATATAAATAAATAAATAAATAAATAAATAAATAAATAAATAAATAAATAAATAAATAAATAAATAACTGCATGATGGTCATGGTGTGTGACATGATCACAAAGCTGATTCTGCAGGTGGACCTAAGGACAGAGGAAAGCTTGATTCTGGATCAAAAATAGAGACAGGTTTAGAACACTTGCTGACTTTGAAGACTAAATTTTGAAAGTGGACGTACTAGGCCCAGACTGTCATCAGCAACCCCCACCAAGAATGCATGGCCAGGATCCAGGTAGTGAGTAGAAGAGAAACAATCTAGCACACAGAGAGAGGGCTGGAGACCCCACAGGAGGGTACAGACATAACTCTGGTGCAGCAGATGCCCTTCCTCTCTTGGCTCAAAATGAAGCAAAGCAAAAGATTACTTTTTCTTCCACATCATACTCAGGACTAATCAATCTATTACATATAGTGGGTATAATGTTTACAAATCATAATATTACCTACCAAAGCATTTTAATTTCTTTTAAAGATCAGAAGAAAAAAGTGAGGTTTTTTTGTTGAAGAAAATGTTATAATATATATTAAATTGTATCTGATACACTAGATTATCGTGTATTCATTTGTCCCTATGCCAAATCAGTCTCTCAGTATGATTTTTAATGCTTTTTTATAGAGGAAGGAGCCCACAAAAGTCATATTGTGGCCCTGCTCAAATTCTGAATTCAGCTGCAAGTACACTATAAACTACTCTAGATGCTTATCTAATAAATGAAACCGTGATAGAAGTGTAAAGTTTTTTTAAAATCAGAAATTTAGGAGCCACAATTTTAAAGGGAACTTAGCAAATTAGAAAACAGAATTGGCTAATAAAAAAAAAAATTTGTTAGAAAATCAATTAGAGGGATGCCTGGATGGCTCAGTGGTTGAGCATCTATCTGCCTTTGATTCAGGTCATGATCCTGGGGTCCTGGGATCAAGTTCTGCATCGAGTTTCTCACAGGGAGCCTGCCTCTCTCTCTGCCTATGTCTCTGCCTCTCTCTTTGTCTCTCATGAATAAATAAATAAAATCTTCTAAAAAAAGTCAATTAGAATAAATCAACCTATGTTATTAGTCTTTTCAAAACAGCTTTCCTAGATATAAATAGCATTTTCTTCAAAGTGAAAGTGAAGGGTCACCCTCTATTGGTTTCTAAGGGGCACCGCACCCTTCAGAATCACAGGGCTGGACCTCTTTTTAGGAAATCAGATTCTAGTCCTTCAATTTAAAAACAAGCAAATATCAACATTAAAAATTCCCTTATTGATCAATTTCAAGATAATTTTTCAAGCTGCAATAAATTAATACATTTATATAAGTGTATGATCTAAGTAGATTTTTTTTTTTTTTACCCTCATGAAAAATGGCTTCTTTATTGACAATTTCTTTAGGCACAGAATACCTCTGAGGACTGATTTATTGGGGAAGAATGAACAAGGTCAAGGATGGGAGAGAGATTTACTTTTCATTGTATGCCCTGTACTGTTTGGGATTTTTCTTTAATCCATAGATATATATTTCCTTTTCAAAAGAAAAAGATAATAAAAAAAATTTTAAGTATTAACAAATGTGACCCAGCAGTTCCATTCCTAGGTATATACTCAAGAGAATTGAAAACATATGTCTACACAAAGACCTATACGCAAATGTTCATAGCAGCATTATTCACTATTGCCAAAAAGTGGAAGCAGCCCAAATATCCATCAACTGGTGAATGGATAAACAACATCAACATATGGTATATCCACACAGTGGAATATTTAGCAGTAGGAAAGGAATCAAGTACTGAAATATGCTACACAGTGGGTGAACTTTAAGCATATCATGTTAATTGAAAAAGCCAGTCACAAAAGACCACATGTTATATGATTCCATGTATATGAAATGTCAGAAGAGGCAAATCCATAGAAACAGAAAGTAGAGGAGTGGTCGCCAGAGGCTGGGGGGATGGGAAGGGAAACGGAGTGACTGTTAGAGGGTACGAGTTTCTCTTCAGGGTAACGAAAATGTTCTCGCATTTGACCGTGGTGATAGTTGATATACTAAAAACCTTCAATAGGGTGTATTTTGTGGAATGTGAACTATATCTCAAAGCTGTGATGAAAAAAATGGATTGATGGGGGCAATGCTTAACTCCCTTTTCTTTCTCTCTTTTTTTTTTTTAAGATTTTATTTATTTATTCATGAGAGATATAAAGAGAGGGGCAGAGACACAGGCAGAGGGAGAAGCAGGCTCCATGCAGGGAGCCTGACATGGGACTCGATCCCGGTCTCCAGGATCACACCCTGGGCTGAAGGTGGCACTAAACCGCTGAGCCACCCGGGCTGCCCTCCTTTTTATTTCTTGACAACTCCAATACCAGACTCCAAATTCATTTTTATTTCAGAATGCCTTAACACTGTTGACTGATTATATGCTTAGAATAACCCCTGAGTTTACAAACTGCTGTAATACACAAGATTGCAGTTATTAGAGCACTCAGATATTTATTTTAGGACTTCTGTAATATGCAGGAATATATATATGTATATATATATAGTCTTATCAAGCAAGTTTATTATCTTTTGAGTAAAAAGCACATAGCATCAGAAGGTATACCTTCTTTTACCTAGAAAATATTAAACACGGGATCGTCTGGGGGGCCTGACATCTACGTAGTCTGTCTTAGCCTGTGTCACCAAAGGATCGTGCCCGGTTTCCGGAGCCCAGGCCCGGCTGTCTCCTCTGCCTGCCGCTGCCTTTTCTCAGCCGCAGCCCTGAGCCCCCCGCCCTGCTCAGGGTTTCGAAGTCGTCCGGTGGTGGCTCTGATTTCTTCTTAGGGCAGTTTTGTACAACAGAGGAACCTCATCAAGCAGAGAAATGCTGAGAACATTGGGCCTTAGCAAGCTCTCCCAGACCTCGAACGTCTCCCTCTTTCTCTGAAAAGATCTTCAGGGCATGTCACCCACAACACCACCTTTCGTGGTCTCGGTAGCAAGTAGGAGTTTTTTCCTGGATGTACTGGCCGCGTTCAGCAGAGCCCGAGCTCAGGCCTTGGTCCCACCCCTGAGCTCGAATGCGGTGCAGGCGGACAGAGTGCGTGGGGATACTGAGCCTCGGTCCCAGCTCTACAGTGGGTGCCACGCGGGAGCCAGCTACCTCTTAGTAGGTTAAATAAGTTATGTGCAGAGTGTCAGTGACTTGTCCACAGTGAACTTGATAACCATCAAAGTGGCAGAGTTCCCTCTTACCTAACCTGACCAGTGCTGGGGCTTTCCAGAAACCCCTGCCCACCTTCCCAGCTCTCGGGCCTACTTCAAGGATAACCTTCATTTTTCCGGAATGAGAGACAGTCCCAGGCCACAGAATACTCGTACATCTTGTAAAACAGAACAAACAAACCAAAAAAAAAAACAAAACAAAACAAAAAACAACGAAAAAAAATGTGTCCACCATTTGGCAAGTCCCTAAAAATCCTAAATCTCAGTTTGGGCCCGTAAATAAGACCCTTGGCTACAGGAAGCCGTGCTGAGTTGGTGATGGCAGAGAAGCTTCCTGTGCCAGCCGTGCTGAGAGCAGGAACACAAACAGGCGCAGCCTTTCTTTTTTCCACGCCGGGATCCGGAGTTGAGGCTGATCTCTGTGGCCGTTGCAAAGGATGCAGCAAAATGCATTTTTGAAGATTGCATTTACTTCTTTTTTTCCATATTGAGAATGTATCCCCTAAACTCTGATACCTAGCTTATTAAAACAAAAAAACAAAAAAACAAAACAAAAAAAACTTTACCACGTGCTCGTTAGCGCTCAGGGGGAACACGATTGCCTTGTTTTGAATCTTGGTGCTCTGAGAATCAGATGCCTCTTTGTCCCCGACACACTGACACTAAGAGTGGCACACTGCATCCGGGTCTGAAGCTCACGATCCTTGCCCTGCATTCTCCATATGTGGGCAGATTTTTCAGACTGTTTTTGGGGTTTTGTGTTATAGTGTATGGAGGTGAGGCATACGTTCACTAGTTGCCAGTGTGTCCTCTCTTTTTGGCTTCTCTCTGTAATTAATGCACTCAATTACATGGCTCTCTTTTTTGTTTTTTTTTAATTTCACCTCCAGAATAAGGAGTTTGTGTGTCGAGGGCATGACTACGAAAGGCTGGAGGCCTTCCAACAGAGAATGCTGAATGAGTTCCCCCACGCCATCGCCATGCAGCATGCCAACCAGCCCGACGAGACCATCTTCCAGGCGGAAGCTCAGTGTATCCACACCTAGACGGGTTAGATCCACTGGCCATTAGCTGCAGAGCATTTTTGTGCCAGGTTGTTTAGCCTCTGGCCCCTTTGCAATAGCCAAGTTCTTACTCTCCCTCCTTCCCTTCTTGATTTTTAGCTTAGTTCCTTCCAAACAACATTGTCCTAGTTATTATCACAATGTCAGATGAAAGGAAATCCCTTAAGGATTCTGGTTAAGATTTTTTTTTTTCCTTTCAATTAAAACTTTTCTATCTCAGCCCTGCTTTTAAAGCTCCTTTTAGTGATTTCCCTTAGAATAACTTTCCTCCAACATATCCTGTGGAAACCGCTTCGGTTGGAGGAAATGATAGCATCATATTTACTGGCATATGCCATTCAGCCCCTTTTCCCTTTTTATTTTTATTCTGGAAGGAAGGGCAGGGAAGGAGGTGCCTTAGTATCTTTGGGGGACTCTTAGCCATGGCATCTTGGACAGCCTTTGATGATTGCTGTGTAATTGACACTCTCGTGGTCTAAAATACGAACAACTCAACTGAAATTACCCAGGCCCTAGAGACAAACGGAATTCACCCCTTGAGAATGTTTCTGCCTCTTCCTAAAACTTACGATCTTTAAGGAGACAAGAAGCTCCCACTGATAATCATGGATACCATTTCAAAGTAGAAAATAAAATGCAACAGAAGCAAGACTTTACATCAGGGAAAAGATTTTGCTATCCTTCTTTGAGAAGAAGGTAACTATACTAGTAAATATGATACCCTTTAATGTAATTTTAAAAATATCATCTACATGATATACTCTGCTAATCAGTACAAGATTTGGGAGAGTGATACCCCAAGTGTGGGAAGGCTGGAGACACAGAGCATCACACAGGTAAATATAAATCACTGTCAGAACTGGTTTCTGTCTTTGGCCACGGTTGCATGGGTATTTATACATTATTTTACAAACATTAATTAAGAGGGGCCATGCATGAACTAAAGAGAAGAGTGTCTCTTAAATGAGGATTAGGATTAATACGATTCTGAGTACCTAAGATCCAAGCCCTTCCCACCCACCCCCACCAAAACACCAAAAAGAGGAAAAAAGAAACAAAAAAATCAGTGACACATAAATTCATGAGTTATTTTAATCAGGTGCTTAGAATCACCTCCCTAAACCTAGTGCAAGGCCTGTAGTTTGAGAAATGGTTTGTTGTCAACTGAGTTCTTGGCGCCTTCTTGGCAATTTTTTTAAATGACTTTGACCCAACGGAAGCACCAGATTGTTACCCATCCTCTGCTCTCTGCCACAGCGCAGCTCAAGCCAGGTTTCTGTGGCGTTTGCCAAGTCAGGTTTCTTCCTTGACTTTTTAATCCTAGATTTGCAGATATATGCCGTGACTCCTATTCCGGAGAGCCAGGAGGTCCTGCAGAGAGAGGGTGTTCCGGACAACATCAAAAGTTTCTATAAAGTGAATCATATCTGGAAATTCCGCTATGACAGACCATTTCACAAAGGCACTAAAGATAAAGAGAATGAATTCAAGGTACCGTGCAGTTCTCATTACATACGGCTTCCTGTGAGCTTCTTGGGACAAGCCCCTCGATAAATAGAGTCCAGTAGGGGCATCTGAGTGCCTTCAGCACAGGTCATGATCCCAGAGCCCTGGGATGGAGCCCCGAGTCAGGCTCCCTGCTCGGTGGGGAGTCTGCTTCTCCCTCTGCCCCTCTCCCTGCTTGTGCTTGCTAGCTTGCTCTCTCTCTGTCTCTCCATCTCTCCCTCTCCCCCTCTCTGTCAAATAAATAAATAAAATCTTAAAAAAAAAAAAAAAAAAAAAGAATGGAATCAAGTGATAGAACCAGAAGGGACCAGAAATCATTTAGTCTTGTTGATCTCAAACTCAGCTGTATGAGTTGAGTGCCATGGGGTGCTTTCGTAACCAGCCTTCTTAGCTCAGGAATCCTGCCTCAGTAGGTCTGAGAGGAAGGCCTGGGATCAGCTTCTTTGTGACAATGCTGGTGGTCCTCAGACCATGTCAAAGATGTCATGGTTGAGCCCAGTCCTCTCATTCCTTCATGCTGAACGAGTGGAGGGGACCTCAGGGTGTTCATTCTCAGAGACAGTAGTCAGCGGTGAGTAGCGAATGCCTGACCGACAGGGAAGAGGAGCTTCTGAGACGGGGAACAGCCAGGTAGACCGCTGGTACGGTGGAAGATTTCCGTGTGATCCTCTGCTTTTTCTTGTTAGGATGGGGTGTCCCTAGGACTTCTGAGAAGACACAGAGTGAAGGCGCCCCATAGACCCCTTGCCTGTGCTGTGAGCTGTCTGTTCTCACCAGCTGTAATACGCCTTGCTGTCTCTCGGGCTGTCACAGCCCCACTGGGGGGGGGGGGGGGGTGCCACAGAGACATTATAATCTCTTCTTTCCTTGATAACAGTGAGACCCGATAGAGCCCCAGGTAGTCAGAACACAAAGCAAACCCGTTACTGTGGGCCAATCGGCTTAGCTTCTTTCATCACAGAGTCTCTACTTACGCTGGGAAACGTTCTCCTAACACGATTAGCATTGCCGGCGTGATGTCAGGTTGCCTCGTGGCCTCCGTCCGCCCAAGTGTCCGTTCCCAGTGCCCACAGCAGTGGCTCCGGGATCGGGCCCGGCCCGGTGATCGCAACGGGAAGCTGAGGTTGGGCCGCAGTGTCACGACGGGCCTCACACCAAGCCGTCCTCTGCACCAGGAGGCTGACGGGTTACGCATCAAGGCAAAGAACCTGTTGGAAGAGACAGTCCTGGGATGTCACTGAGAAAACCCACGATCATTTTCTAGTCCTTTTGGATACTTACATTTTTCTTTGTGTCCCACAAAACCAATTAGCGATCGTTCGTTTGTGATGTAGTTTTGGCTGCAGGTGTTTTCACTGATTGCCAAGTCTGAGAGATCCCCCGGAGTCAGGCAGTCGACTTGCTCAAAGTCACGTCCTAACGACCCGGAGCCCCAACACGACCACCCACACCTTCTAGTACCTTCTCTGCACCGCAGTTCCTCGTGGCTGTCACTTTAAGTATTGTCAGTGGGATGGCAGTCCCCCTAGAAAAATGATAAGAAATCTGGCTCCTCGTGCCTGTGCATGCAGCACTTGGCATCTGGCTCCGAGCTGCCCTTCCAGAAGCCTCATCAGTGCCACAGCCCACTCACCTGCCCTCCTCGTGGGCTCCCACGACATTGAACTTCTCTCCCCCGTCTCCTGCTATGGGGCCTGTGCGGGCTGCTTCCCGCTGCCTCCCTCCCTGCCCTCCGCCTGGCAAACTCCTACTCGCTCGTCAGCAGCCCGCTCACGCGTCACCTCCTCTGAGCAGCACCGTCCTCCCCCCACCGGCCGTGTGCCTGTGGCCTCCTGCTCTCTCCCCGCACCTCAGACCTTCCCTCCTCTTGGCCCTGAGCCCTCCCTTCCCCACCGACCTCCCAGCCACCGTCCCAGGGACCCTGCCCTATTTGTCTCAGTCTATCTTGGCCGACATGAAGAAATCCTTCCATTTTCTGTTGTTCTGGAATAAGTGGCACTGTTTCAGGGAGTTTGTCCAGTTTATCATCCTCTTGAGAATGTACTTTGTTGAAGTAAGAAAAAAGAGGCATGCACACAGAAACGTGGTTGACAAAAGAGAAATCTGTCACCCGCAGCGGCTCCCATCAAGGCAGCTGTGGCTTCACGTGTCACAGGGGTGCCCTTCCTGGCCAGGGGAAGCCTCAGCTCCTTAAATACAGATCCTCTTGGATGATGGCCTTTGAAATGGGCATGAGAAAATGTGGCCCAGTGAGGACATCAGAAGTTCTAGGAGATAGGGTCTGTGCTGCTTCTCCAGGAAACTAGAACATACCCCCAAGCAGGTCACCCCCCAGCACTGCCTCCTTGATGCTTAGCTTCTTCCTCTTTACAAGAGAAAGATGGAGCTACATGATTCCTCACGGACCTTTCCTCCGTGAGGATGTTGTTATTCTGATCCTGTGTTGACTGGCTGATACTCTTGACCCTTCTAGATAAAAATGGCAAGACCTTAAAGAGTGATGGGGGTTTACGTTGGAATTTGAAAGAACAGGCAAAGGAAATAACGTAGTGGCCTCTTCCTATATCTCAGGCCTGCTGTCTGAAGTAGATCATGTAGTCCACGCAGGAAAAAGTGTCTGACAACATAGAATGGAACTATTAACCCGGCCTCGGTGGTATCTTACTGTGATGGCTTCACGAGTGTGAAGGGATGGCCCACATGCTGGAGAGAAGCCTACAGAAATAAGCAAACCTGACCAAGTTGAATGGCACACATTAGTCATAGCTCAGTAACTACAAAGAAGGGACACTTGGGGACTTAATTTGTTTTGTATTCCGTAGAGTCTCTGGGTGGAGAGAACATCGCTGTACTTGGTGCAGAGTTTACCTGGAATTTCCCGCTGGTTTGAAGTGGAAAAGCGTGAAGTGGTAAGGATCAGAGCTTATTCTCAGGTACTTTCCCATCACACTTGCTCACCGGGAGTCACGCCATAGATTCATTGCTTCTGCTGTTGACTCCAAGTCCCCGGAAGCGCACAGAGTAAGTTAGTGAATGTTAATGGTATTGACCCCTGTGTGACCGAGGCTTGAAGGGGAGCGTTACTGTACTCCTAGTCCGGCCAGCGAGAGGCATTCCTCAAAAAGGACTCTGACTACAGCATGGGAACAACTCGGGTCCTTGAGTAAAAGATCCGGAATTCGAATGCCTGTAGGCCAGAGGGAAGAGGTTCTCTACCTTGTCTTATTGACTCATCCTACCAAAACTATGAGGTATGTATCCCTACCCCTATTTTTGCAAGTTTCAACAAGAAGCTAAAAGCCTTTGCCAGAGGTCTCACATCAAGACAATAAAAAAGGATAGATTCGAGCCCAGATTTTCCTGACTCGAAAGCCAATTCTATCCATGCCTTTTAGCTCAGTGTCCTTAGGGGCTGCAGGGGGGCTGGCGCAGAGCCCCAGCACCCTGTCTTCCTGTTGGCAGTAGAAGGGTTAGCCTCACTGTGCAGTCCCGGGTGAACACCAGCTAGAGACCAGCAGGTGGCATTCTAGAACCTGGAAACCAGCACCCCAGAACCCTTCAGGCTGTAAAACATGCTCCAGCTCTGGGCCCCAGTTCTGGAGCCGACAGCAGCTATATGGGGGTGAGACCTCACCCTGGTGCCTCTGCCGCTCTTCAGGCTCGCAGCACCTCATGGCAGCCCTGCTCCCAAGCCGCAGCCCTTCTCCCTCCCTTGGGGCATCCATCATGATCAAAGCCAGCCCTTTGATTGCCGTAGCCCTCTACCTGATAGAAAACCTGACAATTGTGAAAATATCATTTAACCCCTTTCTTATTTAGATGACAAGCCTACTCTGTCAGGGAGTAAGTAAGTAGTTCCTGCCCAAATCATCTTCCAAGAATGGCTTATCCAACCTGAAACTTCACTAAGCACTGAAACCACTCAGCTTATCATGGTCGATGAAGCTCAGGATTTAGGGGCATCTTCCCTTCACAGTGCTGAAAAATCCACGTGGCTTCCAAAACAAATGGAACTCAGTTCAGTAGACTGCCTCAGTGTACTCATCTTCTTGTAGGGTGTGAGTCAAGGGTGCCCAGAGCTGGTTGCCCACATAGTATACCCTGGTGCCTTCCATGGAAGAGGAGAGGCTGTTCAACAGCGTCAGAAGGTCTTATTATGCTTCCTGCTGAATGGCATTGCCCCAAAACCACGGAATGTTCTTAGTCATCTAGCCCTGCATTAATGATTCAGAGAGCCTTTTCATCTACTTACTACCCAGAGTGTTAAATTCTCTGAGGCCTTACCAATGGTCCTAACCTTTGAAATATAACCCCCTCCCCCTCACACACACACACACACACACACACACACACACACGTACAAATAGGCATAAAAAGTACCATGCTGATAATGATTAAAGAAGCGTTACAAAACACAACCTTTCAAACGTCAGCTGCCTACTTTATTAGAATATATATAATCTTACATTCTGTCAAACAGAACAAATTAAATTGGGCTACTTTGTTCTCTGAACACAGCCCACTCATAACAACCTTATGTCTTTCTCTTGTTCCTACTGCCTGGAATGTCCCCACCTTCTATTAAAGTTGCTGGTTTACCGCTTCAGTTCATGGCATATAAGGTCCTCGAGATCAGGGGCATGTAGTAGGTACTAAATACATGTATCCCAACCTGAATTGAATTCCTTATGTACAATGCCAAAACTTAAAAGATTCTCAAAACCAAAAGATGTTTTCATAAGCTCATCTCCAAAACTCAGTTTGGCAATAAGCCTAACCTGATCTGACATAAGACCACTCATGATCTGTATTTCACTTAGTACAAATATTCCTATGTTTTGCTGCAGAAATATTAATGCATTTGGTTAAAGAGAGTCTCCCCAGACCTTTCTTGAGGATTATGTAATATGCTTCGAGCTATATATCACATTTCTAAAATTTGAAATTTTCTGAAATGTGAAACATCTAGCACCAGAGGTGTTACAGGAGGCTGTGGGCCTTTACTCACTAAGTCATAACCCCAGAATATATTATCCTATTCTTTTGAAGATAACAATGCCTTTGAACTACTGTTTTCTTGGAAATTGCCTTTATTGTCTTGAGAACAAAAAAATCTGTACTTTTTTCTGATTAATAAAGTAAGCTCATTTAAAAAAATTTTTAAACAAGATTTAAAAATTATAAAGGAAATGTATGATGAGGTTTTAAACGCCAATTACAGATAATGAGAATATTTTCACGTCATGTTATATCCATCAGGAAATCGTGGGGCTCTCCTATCAGAATATACGCAGAATCCAGCCACTCTTCGCCAGCCCCCACTAATAGCACCATCTAGCGTCTGGTTTCTGCACTAGTGTCCTACCTAAGTGGTCATGTGCTTCTCCCTTAATCCCCTGCAATCACCTCTGTGCAGAGTACCCGGTGTCCCTTTTAAATTAAAGTTGTATCATACAAAAATAAAGAAAATATATATTGAACCTGATTTGCCCATCATTTTACTTAAACAGCCATCCAAAAGGCCAATATTGTTTTACCAGCACCTGTTTTATACTGGGTTATTGTAAAGTAAATCTCAGGCATCCTATCATTTCATCTATAAATAATCCAGTATGTATATTAACAAAAAAATATCACCACAATATCATGCATCATCTCATCTAAAAAAAATTAACAGTAATTCCTTCACATAAAATATCAAGTCAGTGTTCACACTTCACCAAGGGTCTGTTTATTTTATGAGTTTTGTTTGGGTCTTTTTTTGGTCATTTGTTGTCTTTTATTTTTTTTTAAGATTTTATTTATTTAGTCTTATTTTTTATTTATTTTTTAATATTTCATTTAAATTCAATTTGCCAACATATAGTCGTTTGTTGTTTCAGTTCAGATCCAAATAAGGGCCATACATTGCAGCTAGTTGAAATGTCTCCTAAAGTCTCTTTTGATCTATAGGTTCTCCTTGAATTGCTTTTTTTCCTTGCAATCTGCAGACTGAACCAGTGGGATAATTTAATGGGTTTCTTTGTCCCTATATTTTTTTGTAAATTGGCAGTGAGATTTAGGAGTTTGATAAGATACTGTTATTTTGGATTTTTCTTTTTTCTTTTTTTTTTTTTTTTTGCAAGAGTACTTCATAGGGGATGTTACATGCTTCTGGTTGTCTCTCTTGTTGCTGAGTTGGCAGCCACTGATGATCATGGCCCCCAGCTACTGGGTGTCACAAAATGGTGGTATCTTATCATTCCTTCTTTGTTTATTCATTGGAACACTTCTGCAGTGAGAAGGTTCTCTCCTCAACCATGAGTACCCTGAGGTATAGCAGGGGAAGGATAACAGCCTATAAAAGTGACCACAGAAGTTCTTGTTTGGTTGGTTTTGTTTTTCGTATCATTGGTAATTCATGGATTTAAGCATGCTTAGTTTTTTAAATCCGTTGCAGTTATTGCTGTTATTAATTTTCAGGTTGTTCCATTTTGCCCTTGGGAGCCTCTTCAGATTGACTTCCGAGTCTCTGATAGTATCCAGTAGTCGTTACTGAGCTGACACACAGGCCTGGATTGTCAAATCAGATGTGGGAATCGGCAGCAAGCTTGGCTGATAACTTTAAGGCAATCAGGAGGCTCAGATGAAGCACAGAGACATCTGAGACCTCAAGCCTTATCTTCTAGATCCTTCTTCCCCACATCAATAATAATTTGAAATAAAGTCTTTAAGTGAGGCTCACAGGATTTCTCACGCAGGGGGCACATTTAAATTGTGAAATATTCCATTTTGTGCGGCAGAGAGTTATGAAACTTTCCTGGGACATTCTGTAGGAAATCAGGTCTTCAGGCAGAGTTCTAGGTTTTATTAGTATAAGCAATTCTTTAGCTGAGGACACAGATACCATCTCTCCCTCCTAGTAATTAGTCTTAATGTATTTACTTGAAGGTTCAATTGACAAGGGGATAAGACCCTCTCACCTGCCGCCTTTTCTATTCCCCAAAGATATGCCTCCGTTAAAGAGAGTGAAGGGTCACAGGCCAGCTGCTTTAATGCCTTCCTCCCAGCTGCCTTCCTGGCTTACTGGGATGACTTAGGTACTCCATGCTCAGTTATACATGCTCTGCCCCAGACTTTAAAGCAACCATTTCTCCAATGACTCCTGCTGCTTTGTAGTGGTAAACGGAATTTAAAGATCACAGTCTGGGGACTAGCAGAAAACAATCCCTTGATGAACATTTTTTACACAATATTCTTTGCACACTTCTGACCATCTCCCTAGGAAAATTTCCTTGGGGGTGAAACGATCTATCAAAGAGTCCATAGTTTAACCTTTGATTCACGGACCAACAACAGCATATTATCAACTTATATCTTGTCTGGCGGGAATAACTGTTCTTGGGAATACCCAGCTTCCCAGCATCCTCTCCAACCCTGGGCACAACAGGGTTGTGTTATTTAAATCTTTCCAGGGATCCCTGGGTGGCGCAGCGGTTTAGCGCCCGCCTTTGGCCCAGGGCGCGATCCTGGAGACCCGGGATCGAATCCCACATCGGGCTCCCGGTGCATGGAGCCTGCTTCTCCCTCTGTCTATGTCTTGGTCTCTCTCTCTCTCTCTCTCTCTCTCTCTCCCCAACTATCATAAATAAATAAATAATTTTAAAAAAATAAATCTTTCCAAATAACAGATCAAAAGTGATCATACTAGGGTTGATTTTTTTTTTTTTTTTGGCATTTGTTGAATACTGGAGGAGATGATATGTTTTCATATTATTTACTTGTTTCTCTTTATTTTGTGAATGCACTGGTTATATCCTATGTCTGATTTTCTTCAGTATTTGAGAAATATCAATAATTAGGAATATTTGTGGAAACATTTCCTGAAGTTATTATTTATCTTTGGTCTGCGTTGCATTTTATTTACTTTTTAAGTATTCATATTAACAGCATTTGAATCTATAGAGATGAGCATGATTTTTTTTCTCCATCAGCCAAAACACATAAAATTTTCCATCTTAACTATTTTTAAGTGTACGGTACAACCGTGTTAACTATGTGGGCATTGTTATGCAACAGACCAGTTTCATCTCCAAAAACTAAAACTCTGCATCCTTTGAACATTTCCTCTTTTCCCCCTCACTGGCCCCTAGCAACCCCTGTTGTACTTCCTAAGACATCTTACTTTTTAACTTTCCATCCATCAGAGTCCTCAGACTTTTCCTTTATAGTTTAGCTTTTGTGATTATAAGACAAAGGTTTATTGTCATAAATAGTGTCATAAATACCCACTAACCAGCACTCAGTCAAGAAACAGAACATTGCCAGGAGCACCCCAGAAGCTTCCCATGTACTCTTTCCAGTTGCAACTCGCTCCCTTTCCTTTCCCTTACAGGTCACTGCTATCCTCACTTAAGTGGTATCCATTCCCTTGCTTGGTTGATCATCTAAGTTTGTTTCCCCAAAACAAGTCAGTTTCCTTTTGCCTGATTTTGAACTGTATCTAACAGTGTCATAGTGTGTATATTCTATTATAATTTGGTTCTGTTACTCAGTACTATTTGTAACGTTAGTCCATGGTATTACCTGTGACTGACCTTTGCATTGCTGTGTCCTATCCCATGGTGTGAACATACCACGGTATGTTTATGCATTCTCTTATCAGTGAACATAGAGATTTTTGAGACACTTATGACCATTTTTGTATGTTTCTTCACATACATGTACACACATCTCCTACTCCGCTTTTTTCTCAGATATATGCCTGCAGAGAACTGCATGTAGGACCGTAATGTATAATAAAGAGCTCTTTAACTTTAGTGGATAATGCCAGATTGTTTTACAAAGTGATTGAAACAATTTGAACTTCCAACAGCCGAAATCGAGAGAGTCTAGCATGTACTTTCTCATCCTTGTTTGCTCTTGTCCTATTTATTTTTGCCATTTGGTGGGTGCTTAGTAGTGTATTACTGTGGTATTGTTTTTCACATTGTTGATCAAGTGAGGTTCAATACCGTCTCATATATTTATTGGCCATTTGGATTTCTTCCTTTGTAAAGTGCCTATAGAAGTCTTTAGCCCAATTTTTATTGGGTCACTTGCTTTTTTCTTATTGGTTTGTAAGAGTTCTTTATATATTCTGGACAGAGGCTCTTTGATGGCATTATATGTTATTAATATCTTCTCCTTTCTGGCTTATCTTTCCTTCTCTTTATAGTGTCTCTTGAAGAATGTATAATCTTAATTTTGACATAGTCAAATTATTCTAGTACTTTTCAGTGTTGTTTTAAGATGATGTAAGTGACCTTTAAAAATCTAATTTGTTTCCTTAACTGAAAAAACCAATATTTAAATGTGCTTATTGTAAGCTTGAATTATTTTACGGCTAAGAGCTTGGCAGACCTTCACTTCAAAAAGAATGTCAATGACAATAATGGCCACAATGTTTAACATCTGAAGAACACTTTCATCATTTTCACAGTCAGGTCGCCCATATAACCTAGAATTTTTAACTCATTATAATTCTGTTTGGCTCTCCTTCAACAAATAGATCCTGCAGCATATATGATTATCTTATTTTCTGTAACTCCCAACTGAGTACCATCCTGTGCCACCTTATGGTGCTGATATATATGCATATGGGGTCCATATGGGCATATGTCCCATCTTCCCAACTGGGCTGAAAGCTCCTTGACATCAGAGGATTTGTAAATGCATCTTTGTATCTCCTGTGGTGCTCTTCATTAAGTAAGCAACTGAAAAGGTGATAATAACATGCAGGGCCCCTGAATACTTAACCCTTCATAAGAAAAAAAAAAAAGAGTTTAAATAGACATGAGATCGAGTTTTCTTTTAAGGATTACATGGCTTGTTGCAGTACTAATATATAATTGATGATTGCTGATTACCCAAACCTCATTTCAACCGGTCAGTATAATCACCTTCACTTTCCAGAACTCTGAATGCACAGTTCATTTGTCTTCCACATCCTTGTCTATTCTACTGTATGGCCCCCCGGTAGAGATATTGATGGGGGCCAGGGGGGAGCACAGATCATTCAGAACATGGACAATCTATTTTCTTCTTGAATGTCACAAAATCCAAAATGTGGTTTATTCTCATTTGCTTCTCAGGTAGAAATGAGTCCTCTGGAGAATGCAATTGAAGTATTGGAAAATAAAAATCAGCAGCTGAAGACTCTGATTAGTCAGTGTCAGACAAGACAGATGCAGAATATCAATCCCTTGACCATGTGCCTGAATGGAGTTATAGATGCTGCGGTGAATGGCGGGGTTTCCAGGTATCAAGAGGTGAGGATTCAGTGTTGTTGTTTGAAAGTTTTTAAATGGGGGCAGCTGGGTGGCCCAGTGAGTTGTGTCTGCCTTCTGCTCAGGTCATGATCCCAGGGTCCTGGAATCAAGCCCTCTGTGGGGCTCCCTGTTCAGCGGGGAGCCTGCTTCTCCCTCTCCCACTGCCTCTTCCCCCTGCTTGTGCTCTCTTTTGCTTATCTCTCTCTCTTTCTCTTTCTCTCTCTCTAATAAATAAAATCTTAAAGTTTTTAAGTGTGATTTCTTAGGGGTTCAGAAGTCTTTTTTCAAAATGTGTACAAATTGCCACATGCTAATATAGGGCTCCCACTGATACAGAGTTCTTTGTTAAGTAGAGCAAACAAGTCATTTGCGATGCACACTTACTCCATTTTCCTATATGTGATATTTTGAAGACAAAAGTGTGTGTGTGTGTGTGTGTGTGTGTGTGTGTTCTTGGATGAATAAAGGTTATCAAGAATGTTAAATAAATGTCTACCTAAAACCAGTTCCCTGACCAAAGAGGTTTCTGGGCATAGAAAAATCTGATCTTGTTTAGAAGATTCTTTAAGTGGACTTTTCATCTGCCCTTGTGGTTTTAAACAGAAAAGCACAACAGCTTGGAAGGTGAGGCCACCATTTTAGTCATACTGACTCTTCAAGCACTTTATTTTATGATATAAAGCTTATTGATTTGGATTTGCTACTTGCTTGCTATATCAAAGACACTTATTTACATAATTTCTGCTCTCCCTTAAACAATCCTTTCCTGGGGGATCCCTGGGTGGCGCAGCGGTTTGGCGCCTGCCTTTGGCCCAGGGCGCGATCCTGGAGACCCGGGATCGAATCCCACATCGGGCTCCCGGTGCATGGAGCCTGCTTCTCCCTCTGCCTGTGTCTCTGCCTCTCTCTCTCTCACTGTGTGCCTATCATAAATAAATAAAAAAATTTTAAAAAAAAAAAAAAAAAAACAATCCTTTCCTTATAGGCCCTTTCTGACCAGCTGTCCATAGTAGGAGTAATTCCTTCTGCCACCACAAATGTGGTTTACACTGGTGCTTCTTTAAAGATGCTGGGTCTTTAGGAGCAGGTTTGTGGCTCATACTTTCTTTTTAACTCCCCTGAAGTAAACTGACTATCCTTTCTCTCTCTAGGCATTTTTTGTCAAAGAATATATCTTAAGTCACCCTGAAGATGGAGAGAAAATTGCACGGTTAAGAGAGCTGATGCTTGAGCAGGTAAGGTGGGGGCAGAAGCCAATCACCTTCTCTCTTTCCTGCCTAGCTATGCATGATTACCCAGAGACCATCTACTTGGCTTTTCTACGTCTGTGTTCTAAGAGAAGCCATCAGTCAGGGGTTAGGGATTCATCTGTAATGTATTCCAGCTTGCTAATTTTTATTTTTACTTTCCACTTTGAATCAGCAATAAGTAAACTGTGAGTAAACAATGAGTAAACTATGAGTAAACTAAGCCCCTTACAACAGACCGCGTCATGTAGTCTCTTGGAACAATGCTTGAAGTTTCTCTCCCTAAAGACTTGCTGTAGGCTTGATGCCAACTTTTCCCTCAAAATTTTGGGCTCGAATCAAGCCAGCTCAAAATAAATGAATAGATGAATGAACAAGTGAAGGAATGAGATTCTTACTTAAATGTTCCAGTGAGGGGGCAATCAATAGACTTTGCTTTAAAACAAAGACTAAAGCCTATAGATAATATGATATGGACAAAACTGGATACAAGCTCATCATTTTCTTCTCCAGAGAAGCATGGTTTATTTATTTAGTTCCAGCAAGTACAAAGAACTAGAGTAATCTCTTGCCTGCTGTGTTCCTGCAGATAGCTCCTGGCCTGAAAAAGGTTTGAAAACCTCTGAAGGAGGAGACGTGAGGTTAAGAGGCTGGGGTTCAATAGGAAATAAAGACATTTTAGATCCATAAAAAATAGAATACATATCATAAAATATAACCAAGGCATCTCTTTCTACTTGATAATACCAAATTAATCAACAAATAAGGCATGCCCTTTGGGGTTAGAAAGTGATGAGGCTGCATCTGATTTTCATCCATATTTTATGCTCTGCAGGCTTAACCCACAGAACTTAATACTTGGGAGAAAGAAGTGGCCATGGACAGGGACCATGGCTGGAAGAGGGTCAGTTATGCAGCTTCTGGAAAAGAGAAAAGAGTTACTTTAAGTTGACCTGCAAGGAAATAGAGAATAAGTTAAGTTCTCGATGTGGCCCTGGGGGCGATATAGATACTAGAAGTGAGCAACTTAGGTTATTCAGTTCTATGGAATGATTGTGGCCTTTGTTGATATTCAAAATCACATATATTTAACCCGCGCACAGTCTCTAGCGAGTGGTTTGCCTCACTAGGACTCTGACTTGGTGTCTGACTGAATTCTTTCCCCAGAATTAAAATCAAAAGGGCCAAGGAGGCTCTCAAGAAAAATAAAATTGGAAACCTTTGTTTCCTCCATATCTTGCCTGGTTATGTTCACAGGGTCTTGTGGCAAGAGCTGTGACACAAGGAACCTTTAGATCTCTGTCATAGGACAAGCAGTCAAGCGTCTGCCGTGTGGCCTTGGGCCGGCCGTGCCATTTTTGTGAGGCTGTGGTAGTAGGGGACTGGGGATCAGGCTAGCAAGCGCACCATCCTCCTGTGGACCTCTGTGAGCTGGTTCAGGTAAACTTCTAGGAGACTCAGAGTTGTACTGCCCCAGTGGCTCTTCCAGAAAGGATTTGTTGTCCCAGCTGATGGGAGTGGTGGCCGTCGACATACACCTTGGGCTCTCAGGTCCTTTAGCTATTGCCTCAGCTGCAGAATGCTCCCCGGCCCAAGACCACCTGGTCTTGGATGGCCCACATCCAAAATACACATACAAAGCTGAGGCCCAGGGCTCCCCGGTGTGACTTCTCTGTGTCTTGGCTTCTTTTCAGTCCAGTCCTGCTTCTGCCCCTCCCATCCCTGTACAGAGGGTGCCGGACGCTCTAACCCACCAGGCTCAGTCCTGTTTGACTTGAGCTTTCAATCTTGAATCTTCATAAAATGTAAAGAGAAAAACCACTGTGGTGATGGTGTGATGGGCTTTCCTCACAGTTCATGAAATTCGTTCTTTTAACCACTTTAGCATGGGGCATTTTTTAAAATGTAAAAGACAGCTAATACTCAAAGGAATTAAGCACTATTAGTAGTTGAAGAACAAAAGAAACTTGAATGTTTGTGTTCATCTCATTTGGATCCTCAATGCAGGAAACCTTTTCTCGCTCTTTTTTTTTTTTTTTTTTAAAGAAGGGAGCTTCTCCTTATTGCATTGTAATAGTGAATCAGAATAATAGTTTTTAACAAAAACAAAAAGCAAAAAAGCATGGCAACTATTACAGAATTCCTGTTCCTATCTTTAAGATTTTTAAAAATTTATTTATCTATTCATGAGAGACACAGAGAGAGAGGCAGAGACACAGGCAGAGGGAGAAGCAGGCTCCATGCAGGGAACTCAACGTGGGACTCGATCCTGGGTCTCCAGGACCACGCCCTGGGCCGAAGGGAGGTGCTAAATCACTGAGCCAGGGTAGCCCCAGTGGTGCAGTGGTTTGGCACCTCCTGCAGCCTGGGTTGTGATCCTGGAGACCCGGGATCGAGTCCCGCGTTGGGCTCCCTGCATGGAGCCTGCTTCTCCCTCTGCCTGTGTCTCTGCCTTTCTCTCTCTCTCTCTTTGAATAAATAAATAAATCTTTAAAAAAAAATTATTTAAATCACTGAGCCACCTAGGCATCCCTCCTGTTCCTATCTTACCTCCATGTCCTCTTCAACAAATTTTAGAAACCCAGGGGAGGATAGATGGGCAGAGCAGAATCTGATGGAAGAGAAAGAGAGTATCATGGAAAAGGAGGTGCCATCCAGAAAAGAGATCCCTTGGGGAGAAGCACCTGACCCACTAACAGAGAGCAGCTCCTGCCCAATCCTGGAAAGTGCAGAAGGGGACCAACGCCACGTAACTGCTTACACGGGTTGTTATCACAGATCTAAAATACATGGGAAGGAAGCTTAGGGCAGAAGGAAAATCAGACCTTAGTTGGAATCCCCATTCGTCTTTTAGTACCTGCGGGATCTTTCTGACCCTCTGTGTCCTCATCTGTAAATGAAGGACCACTCCTTACTTGTGGGATTGAGAGGATTAGCGAGGACACGTGCCAAACGCGTGGTACACTGCTTGACCCCCTTGCAGGCACTTGGAGTTACTCACTGATGCGGGTTTTTTTTTTTTTTCCTTGTCTTATTATCCAGGCACAGATTTTGGAGTTTGGTCTGGCCGTGCACGAGAAGTTTGTGCCTCAAGATATGAGACCCCTCCACAAAAAGCTGGTCGACCAGTTCTTTGTGATGAAGTCAAGTTTAGGGATACAGGTACGTCCACCAAGCGTCCATAGGAGGCAGTCTGCCCGCTGCCCACTGCCCGCTGCTGGTTGCTCTTTGTTAGGGGGACCACGAAGCATCCAATAGTGACATCTTTTGGTTTTCCTACCAAACTGCACCATTCCACCAGGGAGTCCTCCAGTATGGAAGTTGCGTCATCTTCTATCTGCCCCCTTCAACTTTTATGAAAACAGAAAAGGGTGAGAAAACTTACGGATGCCGAAACTCACCTTTGTAACCCGACGTAAAGACCACAGCAGTAGGCTCAAACACCTCACGACTTGTTTTGCCCACAGAACATTTCCTTTCCTCCCTCTCCAGGAGTTCTCCGCCTGCATACAAGCCAGCCCAGTCCACTTTCCCAATGGAAGCCCCCGCGTGTGTAGAAACTCTGCACCTGCTTCTCTGAGCCCAGATGGCCCCAGGGTAATTCCTAGACGCAGGTAAGTCATATTCTGAATTATCTGACAATTTGGCAGCCCCACAAGATGATCTCAGCTGATTCTCTCATTCTTTATGGCACAATTTGTCAAACACGCGATTTCTTAATGAAATAATTAACCCGCGAGGCAGCTGCAGACATCTGCCACTGGTAAAACAGAACAGCTGAGAAACAAACAGACTCCAACTCTGGATTATGTTGAGGCAAACGGGAGACAACAAAAGGGGATGTGTGTGTGTGTGTGTGTGTGTATTCTCCCCCTTCGGTTCTCTACCGCACCAGCATGGGATAGAGTGCAATTCAGAGACTGAGTGAATGACCTTTCCTTTTCCCCCCCAAAACAGCCCATTAAGTTACCCAGCTGTGAACCGATACTCCTCTTCCTCACTGTCCTCACAAGCGTCTGCTGAAGTAAGCAATATTACAGGGCAATCAGAAAGCTCTGATGAAGTCTTTAACATGCAGGTACTTGACTGGCTTCTTAATCGTCTGCTCGTGTGTATTCCTTTTCTGTCTCCATCCTGAGAGTTTCTGTTCACTCTGCCGTCCTATCGGGCAGATCTGCGGGCAAGAGCTAAGTTAAGGACTCACCTTTAAATGCTCTCACGGCCTTCTGGGTCCCCGCAGAGTCTCCAGAGACGTGTCTCCCCAAACCGCCCCATCCACTCCAAGGAGCGAGAGTGGGAAAAGCCCGGGCCAGCCGTGCAGGGTTAGCTGTGAAACCCACCTGGGACTGGCTCCTTGGGTTCAGGACGCGTGGAGCCTGTCACCACCCACTAGCCGCCTCGTAGCATTGCTAAGTGGCCTTTTTGCTTCACGGTACGAGGTGGAGAGGTCGTTCTAAGATTCCTCTACCTACTTACGAGTCAGAAATTTTCCCTGATCAAAAGATTTTGATTGAAGGGGGAAAAAAGTAGTTTTTAAGGACAGGAGTCCATGTAATTCCTGCAACATAAAATTGTACTTAGACACCACTGCTACAGCATTTATAATAATTTATTGAGAATAAGCTGAAACTTCCCTCACCACTACCCTTAGAAAAGGGGGCATAATACATGTTGCCAAACTCATGCCTTGAGCACATTTTTGGAGAAAACGAGCAGGTGTGTGTTCCACCTTTGAGAAGCATCGGCTGTTTCGGGGCCCTAGGTGGGGGCCTCCAGAGTGTACTTTAGTCAGGGAGGGCACTGCTCCCCGGGCCTAAGTCCCAGGACGTCCACAAAACTAACGCGAGTGCGATCCTTTGGCAGGAGTCAAAAATCTCAGAGTATTTTTTTTCCCCCAGAGTATTTTGTTTGTTTTTTAAATCTCGGGTCCTTGATTAATCCAGACAGTCTTATCAGTCTGAGGTTTGTTTGTTTGTTTTTTTTAAGATTTTATTTATTTATTTATTCATGAGAGACACAGAGAGAGAGAGGCAGAGACAGAGGGAGAAGCAGGCTCCATGCAGGGAGCCCGATGTGGGACTCAATTCCGGGACCCCGGGACCATGCCCTGGGTCGAAGGCAGATGCTCAACCGCTGAGCCACCCAGGGGTCCCTGAGATTTTTCTAGATTTCTAAGTGGCCTTTTTCTTTTCGTTTTTGTTTCGTTCTGTTCTGTTTGGGTTTTTTGGCCTCTTTGAAAGAAAAGAGCAGCGATGCTGTTCTCAATATGTCAGTGTTGTCTGGGGCCTCTAAGCAGTGGGTGATAACAGCTCCCGTGTATTTGCAGCCAAGTCCATCTACCTCAAGCTTGAGTTCGACTCACTCCGCTTCGCCTAACGTGACAAGCTCCGCCCCATCGAGTGCCAGAGGTCAGTGCCGGGCTGTGGGGTTGAGCCGGGGCGCCCCCGGAGCTGTGGCTTCAGGTTCCTCATCCCTGGCCAGCTGCCACAGCACACAAGCCCTCCAGGCAGGTCCAGCACCACCCCCTGATGACCCTTCCTTTCCTTCTCTTCTCAGCTTCCCCTTTGTTGTCTGACAAACACAAACATTCCAGAGAAAACTCTTGCCTGTCCCCGCGAGAGAGGCCATGCAGTGCCATCTATCCAACACCTGTGGAACCTTCTCAGGTAGTCCTTATGGGATGGAGATACTAGGAAACAAGCCAGTGTCTGGAATGGCTTACATACCTCTGCAGAGAAGCCCTGTGCCTGCCAGAGGCAACCAGATGGGCTGTTAGACGACAAGGCAAGCTGAGTGAAGAGCCAACCTCTCTGTCCCATGCCTGTTGTTCGCAATTTCTGTTGGAGTCATGTTTCCGATACAGATACACGGGTGGTTGCCTGAGCAGTAAAGCTGAGCGGAAAATGGGAAGTGATTTTGCCCTCCTTGACCTGATGTAACCATCACAAGGGGTAATTAGGTGGATGCGTTGGAGTGTCTGGGTGTGTTTGCATGCGTGTGTAGCAAAAATTTCGAGCGACTCTCGATGTTAGCAAAAGACCCTTGAGCAGAAACAGGACTTGTCCAGCAGCCTCTCCTCTTGGCGTCCCCCTAGTCCGAGAGAGCCTCAGTTGGTTCCTTTCTGGGGTACCCAGGAGAGCAAGGACAATCCTGGTCACCCCTGCCGTTCTTCAATGCGCCGAGGGAAGAGCGGTTGGGTGCTTGGGCTTTCCCTGCACCCCCCCCCCCCAAGAGCAAAGGAGCGTGGCCCTCAGTTCCTGCTCCCACTTGATTTTGACGTGGCCTCTCTCATGCCAGGTGAGGACAGGGCTTTGCCCCCCTGCGCACTTCGAGGGCTCTGAAGGGGGGGTCTCAGAGGCGAAGATTCTTGGGTAGCCCTGAGGTTTACCGATGATCTGGGAATGACTTAGGAGCGGACAACAATACTTATGTATGTTCCGGCTAATTGTTCTGTTTTTCTACACCATCCTGGCAGAAGTCGGTAGCTGCATCTGGAAGTGGATGAGAGCGAGTGGGATGTGGCTTGATTGGTTTATCTTTGCTGATTGTGTAATCTTCCCGAAAGCCCCAGGATACCTCCTCTGCACAGCACTGATGTCTCGCAGAAACTCTCTCTGAGTGCGTTTGGCCGAACCAGCTCACCAGTTTTCCTTCCCTTTGTCACTTGCTGTTGCAAGCGAATCTCACCCTTTGTTCCCGTCTGCTCCAGGAGCGCGGTGCCAGCGCGGGGGACCCTGAAAACCTTCCTTGATTAGCCTCCGCCTTGTCCGCTTTTGGTAAAATGTGAAGCAGTGTGTAGTTGCCAAAACCTCAGTAATACACATTGCTATGGTGCCTCTACTTTTAAGGACTTGCACTTTTCCCTCTAATGTGTCAGGGAGAAGCACGTAAAATCGGCATTTTCGTGGGTTAAAAATTGTAGAATATTATCCATTTCATGTTTTTAACCTAGGATCGAAAACGTGCCCATCCACTAGAGATTTCTTGAGCTACTATTTCTCAATTTTTATTTACGTTTCCTGTGGCCAGTCTCGCATTCCTGTTTATAAAGAGCACCATAGCTTAACTGCTACTCACCAGTTTTCCGTCCATCTTATTATGAAAACTTATTTACCATTTACACCTAAAGTCTAATACAAGCTTCTTAAACTTGAGACTCTTCTCCCCCGTTTTTCCCTTAAATATGATTGAATTCTTGGTTCCTAGGCTCATCATGTGCCACATAAAAATTATTTTGAACAAAAAGTTTCAGTAATGAGACAGTCATCTCATTCTCTAGAAGGTCTCACTGTGACAGCATGTTGCATCATGAAAATAGACTCTTGTACTTTCCAGAGGCTGCTGTTTAATCATATTGCAGAAGGAGCCTTGCCACGCAGCGACCCAAATCTCTCTGCACCTGAGAAAGGTGGGTATAAAGCCAGCCCCTCCATCGGTCCCGAGAGGTGTGCGGCTTCGTTGTGTCTTCATTCTCTCCAGTCTACCGTGTGTCTGTGTGGAAGGCAGATCTCCAGTCTGTAATGATCGGGACTCATTTGCCCTTTTGGGGATTCGTGAAAGGCGGTCACTCGTGATACAGTCTTTCCAAACTGTTTTCTTGTAGGGTGTAACAGCAGAATCTAGGCAAATTAGGAACTCCTCTGCGAGCTGGCTTTTGGTGTCGGGTCACCAAGGCGATCCCTGTGGTCCCCGCAGCAAAGCTGCCAGTGAGGCTCCTTGTTCAGCACATGAAAATAGCACCTGCCCAGCTCGAGTCTCTGGTCCCACCCTTTGTTTCCCTTACGAAGCTCATTCTGCTGGTTCATCTGTTGTTTGTGGTGACTCAGAGACTATTTAAGAATCGCAATCCAGTGCATAATGGAGTGTGCCCTGCCTCAAGGTCGCACAAAACATGACAAACACGTGCAAAGCCCTTAATAGCCAATTAGCAGCAGTGTGTGCAACACAGCAGAAGATGGAGAGCGGACTCCGCGCGACTTGCTCCACGGTGCAGGTGGGGGCTCGCGGCGGGTCCCCCATTCGCCTCCCTCAGGGTCAGGCCTCAAAAAGCCCAGCCAGTCTCGGAAGCCAACGAATCGAGTGACTAATGAAACGTTCCCGTAAAGTGCACTTTAATTGCCCTCGTTAAGAGCTAAACTGTATTGTCATTTGAGTCCACAGAGAGATTAACATTAAAACTTTTCCTTGGGAGACTGAAGTTAGTGAGACGGTGGCCAAAATGACTTTAAGACACAAATCTTGCTTTCACGTTGACAAGTCAAATATGAATCTTTGCCTGGAGAACTTGGTATTTTTCTCAGCCCTTCTACCTACGAAAACCGCAAAGGCGATTTAAAACGACTGAGAAAAATTATTTTAAGACCGGTGATTCCACTATCCATTAAATCGATGTGGTAATTTAGAGTAAAATGCTGAAATCCTAGCCGTGTCCATCAGATGGCAGTGTCTGTACAGGGAGCAAGCCACTGGAAATCTTAAGACTTGCTTTTCTGTAAACTTGATTTCCTAGCAGCTATTTATAATCTGGTGTGTCTTGCCCTTGCTCCTAACAGGGTTGTTCCATATTTCTGCATCTTACTGAAGCGTGGAACAGACAAATTACAAAAAAAGGAATGATACTGTCACTATCCCAAATCATTTTTCTTAGGACATACATCAGTGTAATCCATTGATTTCAGGAACGAGGGTCCTTTTCCCAAAGAGTTCGTCAACAGGGTAGTGTGGCGGGGTAATCCTGCCAGGTAGTTGAAATATTAGCCTATTACTGCCTTCCCCCTTGTTGGGCACCAGTTGTCCAGGAGTTTCCACTAAAAACCAAGTTTTAAAATACTTTATTGACTCCATCCTCCATCTGTTATCCAGCATTTGTGATTCTCAACAAGATCCCGCGAACTGGTGTCAAGAGAGGTAGTTCTGTTTGACTGCTCGAGGGGAAATAAACAGACATGACATCGTCCAATTAAATGTCAATTATAACTGTGAGGTAGAAAATTAAATAAAGATTTAGTATTTAGGAGGTTTCCTGGGTTGTTTTTGTTTTTGCTTTTTTTTTTTTAATCCAGTTGGGTTTTTTTTTTTTCATTCTGGATAATTTTGACTTTCTTCTAAGATCTCAGGTGTTCAAAAGGCAAAGTGGACCGTGTGTTTTTAGCTGTGTTATTCCCTTCCAGCTGTGAATCCCACCCCTAGCAGCTGGAGCCTGGACAGTGGGAAAGAAGCCAAGAACATGTCGGATAGTGGGAAAATTCTCTCTCCCCCTGTCCCTCCAAGACCCACACAAACTGGTGGGTATTTGAAGCATTTGAACAATCACTTTTATAAAATAACTTTTATGACTACTCCAGCTTGTCATGAATTCCTCAGAGAAAGGTAGGCATTTGGTTCTGAGGTAAAAACCTTAGTCTCCCAATCCACTTACAATGTTTTCCCTCTTCCCTGAACTTCTAACTACACTAAGTCACACCGTGCTCCATTCCTTACAAACCCCATAGACCGATTTTGTAGAATGTTCTGCTGCTAGGCCTCATCCTCAGAATTTGAGGAGGTCCCCTAACCTCACCAAGCCATTAGCATTTTTCTGGATCCTTTGCTTGAACTGCCTCATTCTTATCAACTTCTGCTAACTCAGCCACTTCACTCGTACTCAGGACTGATGCCAGGGTTTCACACTGCCCCAACATAGGAACTGACTAACTCTAACTCTGACAGGCTTGTGGGGAGCATCCAACCTCCCATCCATTGATGTCCCTTGCATAGAGGGGTCTGTATTCAAGAGTGAGTGAAATTTCGCAGGGTGCCTGGGTGGCTCAGTTAAGCGTCTGACTCTTCATTTCAGCTCAGATCATGATCTCAGGGTCGTGGGATCGAGCCCCCCATCACATAGGGCTCAGCATGGAGTCGGCTTGAGATTCTTTCCCTCTCCCTGTGCTCCTCCCCCACCCCTTGCTCACGCACTCACTTGCATGCTCGCTCTCTCTCTTTCTAAACTAAATAAATCTTTTTAAAAAAAGAAAAAAAGGTGAGATTTCTCAAGGGGTTGATTCAGGGTACTTCATTCCGTCAGTTGGTGGTTTAAGAAGCAAATTTTTAGGCCTAATGTCAGACCTACTGAATCAGAAGTTCACCATTTCTGGGGTAAGGCCGTAGAATCGGTATTTTACCAAACCTTTCTAGATTTTGGGAACCAGTGAAAATTCTGAAGAAACTTTCTTGATGAGCTTATAGCAATAACAGGGCTTTCCAACCGAATAAGCCATTTGCTTGGTGACCTTGGTAACCTTGACATGGTACAGTCTTTAACCGACTCTGCTGACTCTGCCTATCCTGGTGATAAGGAGAGTCTTTTCAACATTTGCACACATCTAGAGTAGTTTTGAAGCTTTACAAATAGAACTGGCCTAAAGCAAGAGGAAATATGACATGTCCTTCACAGATGTTCCTGGGTTGATCGTTCATACTTCATTCACTATATTTTAGCATCTCATCTTTTTCTTTTTTTACTGACTTTCTCTGTCTTTTTAAAACAAACCATGTGCTATCCAGTGTGTTCGGTACTTGCCAAAGCTAAAAGTCACCAGTAGGTTTTGAAGAGTACATGAGGTTTTTCAACAGAAGAAATAACTAGGCTTACTCGATAATCCACACTAGAATGCCACCGTGACCCAAGATGGTGAATAAGATTCATCACCCGAGATGGTTAATAAGATTCATCAACCAAGTAATTTGTATCTATTCACGCTGTACATATGTTCAAGGAGTCTGCAGTTTAAACTGGTCGTATCACTAATGTTGGAAACTCAAAAAGCATCTTCAGAGGAACAGTGTTATTGATGGTAGTTAAGATCCTAGGCCCATTCAGACTTAGAGGCCAGAATAATGATGGGACCATTTTAGGTGTCTGGGGGAGAATGCCTTTCTAGAGAAACATCACTGTGGACATGCTGTGGCTACAAGGGCCCACCGCGGTGGGGTCACGGAATGCCAGAGTCAGGAGGAGGAGGACCTTGACTTCGCCACACATAGCCGTGGCAGGACTGCGGTTCCCAGTCAGGATCTGTTTCTCCACCCATACGGGATTTTCTTCTGTAAGCAACACCCCCAACTGGCAGGCTAGAGCTGACCCTGGTGTCTGAGCGTGGCATGTGCTGATGGCATGCCCTCGGGCGCAAGGCAGAGGCTGCATATCCCCCCCCCCACCGGGGCAGTCAAGGGCCCCTCTCCCTGGGCTCTAGCGCCGGGAGCACGCAGGTGACCCTACAGCTCCCAGTTTAACCCTGCAGGGCTGCCCTCCCTTCTGCACTGATTGCTCTCCTGGTCTGTCCTCATGTCGTCATTCGTGGTCACTGTTGGGAGGTCTGTCTGTCTGTATTTCCTTCAGCTTCGCTCTAGTTTTCCTAAGAGTCGCAAACCTCACTTGGGCAGCAGGGAGCATGGCAGCTCATGCCAGAGCAGCAAAGCCTGAACTCAGTGAAACCTGTGCAGGTGGAATTGGGAAATGGGGCTCACACGGGCTGCGTGGACTGTGTCGCGGCAGCTTTCCACACACGTGCTTGTGTTTCAGGGGGCAGGGCCTGACCTACCAGCACGTAGAGCAGGGCCGTCGCCTGCTGCATCCCAGGTGCAGGGCTTGAAAACCTAGAGGGAAAAACAGAAAGAGAGCATTTCTTTGCCATGATGATGAAATCCACTGAGTGCTGCTGCTGCCACCACCACCGCCACCGCCACCGCCACCGCAACCCCACGGCCAGGACAGAGGGAAGACCTGAGTATAAGCTTGCAGGGGAGAAATGGAAAACTTCTTGCTTCTTGTTTGGGCCTGGCCAAGGGTTTTTTATTCCAGGAGGATTAGGTTGTGAAAGGGGAGGCGGGTGTAGATTTATTCTCACAGACCCCTGCTAGTCTGCCTCAGTGGCGTGGGTTTCCCCATTACTGCTCAGACCAGTCAGCAGCTCTTTTCCAAAGACTGCTCCCTGGCACCTCACACATGAAAGCACCTTTCGAAATGGGCCAGGCAGTGGAAAAGCACCGGGACTTCTGGGAAATGGAACATTGGCCCAGTTGGAGCCCCTGTCACTGCTTATAGCATCATGTATGTGCTGGTGACTTTTCGCTAATTGGCCCATGTCTTGGAGCTGCCATTCTTAGTGAGGAATCTGCTTTGGATGGGCGTCATTTAGTTTCTCCCCTACCTCTCCTTGCCTAGGAGGGCTTTAGGCACTGGACCATCTGTATGGGTTTGTACACAAGGGCATTTGCAGAGAATCAACCTCCTGGGTTTTCTCAATTGAAAGGACTTCTCTCTCTCTGTTCACAGCTTCACCAGCAAGACATACGACGTCCGTGTCCCCCTCACCTGCTGGGAGGTCTCCGTTGAAGGTATAGTCTCATATTTAGACTCAGGCCAGACACTGGCCCCACCTTCCTTCTTTCCTTAAGACTCATCCCTGGCACACCACTGAGCTGCTTTCATAGGCACAAACTAGGCAAGGGACGGAGGAAGATTGGTAAGAAGACACTAGGCTTTCCTTTCAGGAGGCCGCCTCCACAAATGGAGTCATTTGTGTTCAGGTTATTAGCCTCATTCCCCAAATGGTGGCAACGAGAATATACAGGCTAGAGTCTGTGTATACACTAAATTAGGAAACAAGTATTTACAAGGAAATACACTGTATTTCTTAGGATGTTTCAGTCTGGTCTTACTGGCTTCAGGGACATAAAAGAAAAAAAAGGAAGGAAGGTAGGAAGGTAGAAAAGAAAGAAAGGAGTGAAAGAAAAGAATTGAAAAACTAATCAAGCCTAGTAAATGGTCTCCTGTTTCTTTTTGCTTCTGTCAGCCTCACCCATTGTGGCAAAGTCAAAACCAACTTGTTCTCCTTTAATATTTCATACCAAGGTTTTCATTTACATTAGAGTTATATACTTGACAGTGAAAAACAAGATAGTAAAATGAATAAAAAATTTCTAGGCAACAAACTGAAGAGCTTTAAAGGTGAGATGTTTAAATTGATATATAAATGTAGGCTATTTAACATCTCTAAACATACAAAATCCCTCATGAAGGTAAAGAATAATATTTAGTCTCTATCCAAATTGAATCAGACTGGCTGCAAGGATTGTCAATACCAGTAGACATTGGTGTTCAGAGCTACTGCACCAGAGGCAAATATGAAGTTGAAGTGTTAAAAGAATGATTTTGGATCTGAGTGACTGAGGATGTACATGCTCTGTGTCCTTTTTATTAGGGAGGTATTTCTAGCTAATGTGAAAGAAAAAGACAAATTAGCTTCTAAAAACACTTAGGGGCAGGTCGTGATCCAGTGCATCTGTGTTGCTAAGGATAGTTGCTGATAGAAACTGAGAATCTGGAAAACAAAAGCCCCCAAATGGAGAAAATTGCAAAGAAGTGTGATTTCATTTGCATTGCCAACATTTCTGATGTAGAAATTTGCTGGAGAGAGCAAATTATTTGCTGGGTTTTTTTGTCATTCTGCAATGCAGCTGTTAATCATAAAGTGCACGTGACTGCCTTCACTCTGGAAGCCACGGACCATCACTTTGATGTGATGGGAGAGGAAGCATCATGATGTTTCCACATCTTACATTTAGCCTTACCCGCGAGGAGCTCCCACGTATTGCTATGCAATTAACATCTGCATTTTCCAACTTGATTTTGCAGAGTAGTGATAAGATGGTAAGTCTTAGAGATTGATTCTGTAAAAAAGAACTGAAGGATGAAAATACTCAAGTGGTGACCCAACAGTCCTGTTTATTAGCAAGGTAGCATCTACTTTCTCTCCGCAGAGCTGCTGCTGGTCTCCCTAGCCAGGTGTAGCTCACGGCCATAGCTTTACAAATGGGGTTTGGAGAGAAAATGAATGGAGTGTTTCTGTTGTGACTCCTGCATTACATTAGAGGGCACACTGCTACCAGGTTACGAGTTTCGCTATGCCTAGAATGCAGTTGGTTGCCTTGACTTAGTTTTTTCAGCAATTAAATGATGGAGTCCATCCTGGGGGGGGGGGGGGGGGGGGGGACTGAGCTTACCTGCCTTGTTTTAACCTTGCTGTCTAACTGTCGACAGTGACCAGCATTGAATTTGGATCTCGTCATTGGCAACACTTAATTTTAAGCTCCTGCTAAATGACTTTGTGTCTCCCAGCATTTTGTTTAAAAAGAGAGACCAAGGTGCGGTTGGCTTAGAACATTAGTTTTTGATTAACGTTTATCACGTACCATGATGTGATAAACAAAAAAACTGATCTGTGGTCAGATACGTTTAGACAACCCTGGGCTGCAAAGTCCTTTCATTTTCTTTATTGTAAGACTTTAACGTGCTCCTACCCTTTGAATGCAGTCAAGGAGGACTTGAGTACTACACATTTCCCCGGTAGAACCGTCCTTTCACAGAGCATCACCTAGGCCCCCATTTCCATCGGACACCAGTTAGGGAAGTAGCAGATTCAGATGCCAGCGGAGTGGACAGCTACCATAAATGAGCCAAGGAAGCTTGTAGAACCCCGCATGAAGACTATGGTATCCTGAAGAATTCATGCCCCGTCACCAAGGAAAAGCTCCCGCTCGGTTTCAAAAGATTATCTCCATTAAGAGAAAGCGAGCCATTGTTGCTAGAACTAATAGTTATTTATCCAAGGCCAAAAATCTGGGGTTTAGGAGAAATCTTCCTCTTTAAAAAAAAAAAAAAAAAAAAAAGCAACTGAGTCAGGTCTTGAGAAACCACTCTGGATGAAACAAGTCTTATTTCAGAGCAGAGCCTGAGAGCTGCCGGTGTGCAGCTGCTTCAGCTCGGGGGTCTGGGGAGCGAGAGACCTGGAAGGCAGGCCTCTGGTGCCTCTGCCACCCAGCCCCCCTGCCCTGCTCCAGGCTCCAGCACCGCCCCACCCTTGCTGAGCCAGAAAGGGGAGAATGGCACTGCCAGCGCTCTCTGGTGTTGGCCAGTTCCATGTCTTTCGAGTCATGGGACTAATTCTATATCTCTGAGTTCTCCATCTGCTTACTTTTAGCCTCTTTCTGCCCGGAGGATGGGGAGGAGGAAAGTGGGCAGGGAGGTGGACAATGCGCGGCAAGTGCTTCGTGCTGGGGATGCCGCGGTCTCACCCGAGTGTGGCTGTTGGCAGCAGGCCGCCCTAGCCAGGCCCCCGAACAGCAGAGCCGCATCTCCTCCAGGCCCCGGAGGCTACGGGGGCCAAAGTCAGGGTGGCCGCCCCCTGGTTTGGCGCGGGGGGGCCCCTCCTTGGCCTGCAGACGGCCGCTGCCTCAGCGCACCTGCAGGGCCTCTGCACCCACATTCCTTTCTCCGAGGACCCCATCCGAGGGCGCGAGAGGGCGCGAGGGCCACCCTCAAGGCGTCCTTGGAGCTCTGGCGCCGTCGGGGCCGAGGAGGGGGCTGGGGGGGGGCGCTTCCCACCCCGCCCGCCCTCACCACCCCGTCTCCTTCCCCGCAGCAGGGCTCCGGGCAGGGGTTCACGCCCTCCCCGGTGGAGTACCAGTCCCCGGGCCTGACCTCCCACTCCCCGGTGCTGTCGGGCAGCTACAGCAGCGGCATCTCCTCCCTGAGCCGGTGCAGCACGTCGGAGACCTCGGGCTTCGAGAGCCAGGCGCCCGAGGGGCCGGCGCAGGCGGCGGGGCCGGGCGCGGAGGAGCCGGGCCGCCGGGAGAGCCGGACGCCGCCGCCCTACAGCGTGTACGAGCGGACCCTGCGGCGGCCCGGGCCGCTGCCGCACAGCCTGTCCATCCCGGTGGCGGTGGCGGTGGCGGCCACGGTCGAGCCGCCCGCGCTGCCCCCCAAGCCGCCCGCGCCGCGGCCCGGGCCCCCCGAGAACGGGCCGCGCAGGACCGAGCCCGGCCCCCGGCCCCGGCCGCTGCCCCGCAAGGTGTCCCAGCTGTGAGCCGCGGCGGGCGCCCCGGACCCTCGCCCCTGGCTCCCTCAGCCGGCGGAATTAAAACCTGCTTATTAACACGTTGCACAATATTAAAAAAAAAAGTCACTGATCTCAAACGCCGGATGGTCCGTGGCCTGGGGCTGACTTTCCTTAGGTGTCTCCCCTCTGAAAGTGGTAAAGAGCGTTAAAGACTTCTTTTGGATCTTTTTATGTTCACCCCCGCCCCCCCCCCACCCCACACACACACACTTTTTATTTCTTTTTATAATCCAGTTGCACGTCCACACCAGGAGGCTGTCGCCGAACCACAGGGCGCGTGCAGTTGTCGTGCCCTTGTGACCTTGCACTTGGTCCCCTGCAAAAGGGAAGGCCGCGCACAGCCTAACGCGGTGGCCCTGCTAATGGGAGGCTTCTCGTGGGCCCGTGGGTGCCCACCCCGAGTTCCCAGTTCAGGCGGCCTTCGCTAGGCCATGCACTTAAGCGGTTGCAAGGAAGAGGGCTGCAGGTGATTTTGTTCTTGAAACAAAAACTAATTCTTGGAGGTTGCTTTTGACATTCGACCCCTTGTCTGCTTTCTTAAGCCTCTGCTCTGTGAATTGCTTGGTGGGTCCCTTAGTGCCCCGACACCAGGGCATCTACTGTAGTTCTTCTCGAGGTACAGTTGACTGTCGGAGTCGCAGTCGGCTCGATTAAGCAGAGGAGCCCGGGATAAATGTTTACTTGAATCTTGTGCTTCCGTACTTGATAGTTTCCTCCGCAGCCTTTGTCATTGAAGAAGAGCAGATGTTCACGTGTTAAATAGGCACAAATTAATGTGTCCCATTAACGAGAATTCAGGAATCGATACAGGACAGTATTAAATCAATAGCGTAAATGAAGAAAAAAACCTTGGAGAAAATAGATTAGCATGATTAAATGGCAAAAGGACTTTCAGAAGGCAAGGGCATTAACTTTCAGTCCTGCACTGAGTGGAAAAGTCTTCACAACTCCCCAGGCTCCTAGCGGAGCTTGCCTTCGTAGCGGATCCCACTTCTTGTTGAAGGGGGAGATGGCCGCAGACCCCTCTGGCTTGGGTATTGCTGCACAGCGTCTCAGAGCTGGGTAGGGATGCTAAGGCCCCAGTTGCAGGAGTGTGAAAAAAGCACCTTGTATGTAGTAATGGATTTTGTATCTATGTCTTTTTCTTTTACTGACTGTTTATAACACTCAATTGACGATAAATATGACTGTATTTTAAATCATACTGTTAAATATTTTCCCTCTTTTGTTGGGAAGCTCATTTTAGTTTAACCGTGTTTGTTTTTGTTGATAGCTTACCTGGAAGGCAGTGACCACTTTTTTATATTCTCTTAATGAAACCATTCAGCAGGTATATGCTGTTGAGGCTGGTTATAGAGGTTTTCTATAATAAATGTTCAAGTATTTTTGTACATAACTGGTTAATTTTAATAAGAGATACCATTATGTGTAAAAAAAAAAAAAGTAAAAATAAAAGCAAACAGTCGTGGATGCAGTATGATTGTTATAATTATGCCAAATACTTTATGTATGGAAAAGAATATTTGTACATATGTGCTTTTAACAATAATTCTGCCATTATTGACTTTACAATTTTGAATGTCAGAAAGATTAATATATGTTAAAATATTTATGTTTAGTGAAAGTATTCATAATGGAGAAAAGGAACATACGAATTTTAGCTTTGTATCTTGCAAGTTTTGCAGTCAGAAATTTCTGGAACTAGCTTTTGCTTTTGATGATAACACTTTGTGTTTGTAATCACATTCTTAAAACTATCTACACACACACATACATAGGAAGCTCCATATTCCTGTTGCTTTAAGCAGTAAAGCCTTCCATTTAAATAAGTTGACATGCATAAGGTAACAAAGCTTCTTTGATTTCCTTTTCCTTTGTAATTTAATAGATCGTTGACTAGTGCTTGGGCACTGTATAAATCAGTGTTATCTGCTCTTGAAGCCATTTTTTAAAGAAGTTTTTTGGCAATGAACAGTTCAATTTATCACGTGCGTGTATTTCTGAAGCAGCTATATAGCAGAACATTTCAAAAGACTCTTAGCTCAGATGTTCATGTTGGTTGCTGCTGAATGGTAAATATTTAATAAAATTACCTGATTAATCTTAATTTAACTGTCTTTATTCCTGTTATCAGTGTGTCTTCGCCCAAAACAAAAGCTGTGTGTATCTCTTGGTCATAACCTTTGTTGATAGATCCTGTTTTGTCGTTGTCTTGCCTTGGTTGATGTACTTCTTCCGCCTACAAAGCTTATTTATGCTTTAGAGAAAAAGAAAGTTGAAAAAGTAATGGTATTGGTCACTACCAGTAGAGAAGTAAGATTTACCTGGGCGGGAGACTGTTAATTAACCTAACCAGAGCCATTTTCAAAAGTCAAGGCATGGGGGGTGCCAACTCTTGGTTTCAGCTCAGGTCATCAGCTCAGCGTTCTGAGATCTAGCTCCCTGCCTGGCTCGTGCTGGCCCATGCTGGGCGTGGAGCCTGCTTGGGATTCTCCCTCCTTCCTCCGCCCCTTCTCACCCACCCCCACACATACTCCCTGCCCCGTTGCTGCTGCTGTGCTCACACTGTCTCTTTCTCTCAAAAGAAAGCTAAAACCATCCAGGTTTGTTTACATTGAAAAACTTGACACAAGACCGGTAACTGCCAACCATGCAAAGGAATAGCTGCTGGTGCCAGCTGTGACAAATTCTATCCACGGGCCGGCTTTTCTTCCTGATTTTCATAAAAAGATAGAAAACCTATTTGACAAACACTGCAAAACCCATCGACTATAAGATTTCTGTTAATAGAACCTGGCGTTTAATGTTGTGAGATGCATCTATTCTGTGTTAGGTTTACAACATTTATGTGACTCAGTGCTAAGCAAGCCATTGTCTAAAGCCTCCATCCCATTAAATACCAAAACCCATTTAAAGGCCATAGTCATGTCCTCCTGATTGTTTCTCAACATTAACTAAGTGATTTTAGAGCATTTTTGGATCATTTTCATTACAACAGAGCCCGTAAGTATTTCGATTCTACAAGCATAATTACAATATGAATAGCTCTGCTTCCTACCGAAGTAGTCTTCTCTCTGGATGGTTATTGATTGTTCCACAAAACACAACAAAGAGAATAACAAGTTGCACAGCTTTGCCTTTATTTGATCTTTACATATTAAAACGTGGCTGTACCAAATGAATTCTTAGTTATTGATTGAAATAAGCCTTGCCCTCATTACATAAGAATACTATTTAAAAAGCCTTGAAAATTTGACCAAATTCCAATCCCCTATTACTATTTTTACACATTCCTTTCATTTTTTCTGCGTATATTTATTGCATAGTTTTTCTACATTGTTGAGTGTGGTTCCCCAAGAATCACCAACATAACCAGTTAATACAGGGCCAACTCATTGCCAGTGGGGAGAGCACCACACCTCAATAGAGCTTTCTTTGGGTCTCAGGGAGGGAAGGGCAAGATCAGATTTTGCTGGAATTTTGAAGTTTTGTTTAAGGTGGGACTTTCAGTGAGCAGGCATTGTTGAAGATTGGGTAAACATCATGATAGGATTGTTCAGGTTTGATGGAAATAACCAGATCAGAATTTTGGGCTTAGGGGTTCAGAAAGTGCTAGGATAGGAACTGTCAGTTGATGCTTTCTGTTGCTGATTTGATAGGATCGATTGAAAAGTTCCTGTTATGAACAATAAAGTTATTTGCCTCACCAAGAGAGTCCTCGTAAACTTGATGCTAATGAACATTGGAATATGGAGTCATAGTCATGTAGACTACAGCTGTAGTATGAGATAGTTTCAGTTCTCAATGTATACATTTTATATAGTTATAGTCACAGTAAACCTAGACAAATTATTTTATACTATTTGCATATAACATAAGTAAAGGCAAAGTAATATATTCCATAATTCATTGAGCCATTCCCTTGTTAATTGACATTATATTGTTTCCAACCTCTGGCTCCTACAAACACCACCACTTTGACTCTTCTTACATACAGCTTTGTCCAGGTTTTGGATTGTTATTTCCTTACAAAGTATTCCTACACTGAAATTGCAGAGGCAGAGGAATGAGGATTTTTATAGTTCTTTTGCGTATTGGCAAATTTGTTCCCAAAAGTGTTGTACCAATTTTAATGCCACCAGCAATATCTTTCCGTGATTGGATATTGATGCAGTATTTTGTGCTATGTGGGAAGAAAACATTGCTGCCTTACCCAAAATTTGAGAAAATGTTCATAAGTCTTTTACAGAATCTTGTGCTAAGGAAATTGATGTCTTTACAAAGGAAATGAAAAGGAGCGATAAGAAGACAGAAAAGAAACGAGCTAATGCTAATATTCACATGGCACCTACTGAAAATACTTCATCCCAGAGAAGAAATTGCTAGGAAGATCCTTACTAGAAAAGCCTTAGCATTCTGTACACAAATACAACCTCACTTATCCAGAGTTTACCCCTGTCATTCACAATCCGTGAAGGAATCAAAAACCTGGAAGCGAGGACGGCGACCTGAACAGCTGTGGTAAATGCCACAGTCTGCTGAGTCAACTGTCTCCATGAAGATGAGGCTGATAAAAAGTCTGTTGTGTTTGAACATAGTTACCAAAGAGTAAGTTCTTACTTTGTATGTGGGTGGACGGGTGGAGGGGTCAGGGGGTGGAGGAGATGGGTTTCTAGCAAGCTATTCAAGTAGAAAAAAAAAAAATGAAGTCAACTCCAGAGAATAAAAAAAAATTGTATAAAAGTAAATGTAATTATAGTACACTGTGGGGGTCAGCTACATATAATATTTACATAGCCACAGAAAAGTAAAACATATATTGATCTAATCCCAAATTATAATGTAATTAGACTGGAAGGATGAAGGTAAGGAAGGAATTGTATGTGTGGAGAATAAATTCTCATCTTCTATAAAGGGATGTCAATGGTGAAGGAGAGGAAGAAATTTTCTTGAGTCCAAGATTCTGTTCTAGCTGGGCTAAGAATTAAAAAATCATTTTCTCTATTATCCAAAAGTTTATTCCCAAAAGTGGTATGAGAGTAAAGGCCGTGGTTGCACAAGTGATAAGAACATGGGAGACCTGTCCAGGCAGGCTCTACTGGAATGGGACGTGCCAGTCCTAACAAGCAACAAAGGTTGAGATAATAGCTCCTAGCCCACAAAGGACCTTGGTTAACAGATTCCTGAGGGCTGGCAGGGCTGGACAAAGAGTGCTGCTTATTACTATATGTCTCCGATCCCCATTCCATGTGGCACCCAAGGTGCATCCAGGGAAGTGCGCCCGCCGAATGGTCAAGACCATGTGGAGTATCCTCACTGGTCCCAAAGTCAAGCTCTTTGACAGAACAAGACAAAAGCAAAAATCTCATCCAATTTTTCTTAATGTGCACATTAACAGTTTTAGCTCAGCCTTGGATCTCTTGGAAACACGCTAATACCTAGAAGGGGTGTGCCACAGGGTTGGAGATGGTATGTTTTGTAGTGTATTTCATTGCACAGAACTTTTTGAGGTTTCCGGGTGACCTAGTGTCAAAATAACCCATTCCATGACCAACTTATCCTAACACGAGGGCCTCTGGGTTAGGCGGTGAGTGCTCTAACAACTTCTAAGTGCCCCCCCCACCCCGTCCCCCATGCCCACCAGCTCTGTAGCTTTAGCTTTCAACGTGTCCCATAGCAATAGCCTTGACGTCATATGCACAATCACCCACAACAAAGCTTGTCTAAGTAGACGGTGGTCTGACAATCTTTGAATTCCCCTATCTGGGAAGCCAGTCTGAACAGTCAGCTTATAGGATCCATGCCTGCATTCTGCCCAATGGTGAGTTTCGTTTTGCTTTGTTTTGTAGTGACAAATGGCATAGAAGACAGGCAAGGAGAAACAAAGGCCATCTCTGGGAGGAAATGGATCAGTAACCCCAGAGTACCATATTTTTACCAAGAGTCCTTAAGCCCCAGGAATTATTCTGGTACTTAATCTACTAAATTTAGAAGGAACAAAAATCTCACCTCTCTTGCTCCATAAGACAGGGATTTGGGGAGGCTGACTTAAGAAGTCTTACCTTCGGGGTGCCTGGCTGGCTCAGTGGTTGAGTGTCTGCCTTCGGTTCAGGGTGGTCCCGGGGTCCTGGGATCGAGTCCCACATCGGGTTCACCACGGGGAGCCTGCTTCTCCCTCTGCCTGTGTCTCTGCCTCTCTGTGTGTGTCTCTCATGAATATATACATAAAATCTTAAAAAAAAAAAAAAGTCATCTTACCTTCTGCTGGTTTTGTGTCCTATGTCCCACGATCTCAAAGCTACGAAATCATCAGAGCCAATATCCAGTGGAAGTTTATCCTGCTATGTCAAGTGGAAGACAGGAGGAACTTTTCCTTGGTCCAGGGTTCTTCTAGCTGGGCTAAGAATTAAATTTGCATGTGATAGATTAACAGGAGAAAATAAACCAAAGTTTTATTACATGGATTTGTGCAACTGAGACCAAAAGAAATGACCAATGCAGGCAGCTTTTACATCTTTTAGACCAAGAGACAATAAATCTGTGAGGAATTGACCTCAGGACCAAGAAAACTTAACTTTGGGAGCTTCAGTTGGTAAGGAATTCTAAGCAGAACTTGGACTAGGGGAGTAAATTAATAAAAAGTAACAAGGGTTGTTTATACCGCCTTCTTGGCTCTAAATTTGCTCTTTGGTGATAAGGAGTTCTCTTGACCTTTCACATAGGAGATTTATTTGCAGCTTTCAGGGGGACAGAGGAGGGTCTGACTGTCCTTCTCACACGGACTGTCTATAAATAAGTTTTATTTAAGGTAATCAACAGGCCAGAGTAGCATAGTTTAGGCAGCCTGCCCTTGATCCCCGTAATAGAAAATGCTTGAAATTTAAAGACCGTCAAAAGATAGCAACTTAAGATACTTTTTTACTTAGAGATATCAGGGCAAACATTGAGAAATAACTTTTAAAATGGAAATATTGGTCTCTGGGGAATTAAAAATGGCTAGGGACAGAAATACCGTCGGGGACGCCTTTCACGTGGTTTTGTAGAACTATATGCATATATAACTGTGAGACATTTTTAAGAGACTGAAAAAAAAAAAGAATTCTACAACATTCAGATACCATCATGCTGGTTTCATGTTCCCCGACTTATTTTTTTTCTTCTCTTTTCTATGACATTGCTGATTAGGAGCTAAAACTCTTTGAGAAGCCTGCCTGGAGTTTGCCACCAGGTGTCTACCTAAAGGAATAGAGACGGGACGCAGGCAGGTCGCTGGAAGTGAAGGGGAGGGGGGTCTCTGGACCCAGGTGAAAGTCCTCCAGGAGTGGAAGTGATTGGCAGGAACACAAGCTCACTTCAATCACACTCCTTAAGTCATTTGCAGCAGGTTTAAAGCACAAGATCCTCTTTGTTCTTTAGTAGCAGCACCAGGCACCCTGCAGCAACAATTTTGAGACAGGATTCCGAAAGGACACTGCAAGGTTTACCGGTTTACAGGTTCCTTTTGTGTCAGGGACGTGACTTCTCATTCTGGTAGAAGCACACATAGGTCTGGGTGTAAAGTGCTTGCCAACAATAGCCAGGAGTCCCAGGTTAGTTCCTTCCACGGGGAAAAAACAGCAGATACACAGTGAGTGTTATGTGGGCTTCAGGCCTAGAGGCAAGAAATTTGGTGGAAGAGGATCTCCTGTGACACTCATTGTCCTTCCACTCACGTTCAAATTCTTGCCTGAACACCTACAACCTACACAAATCCTCATTCCCAACCCAGAGGAAGAGATGGTCTCCTCATCAGAGTCAAGCTTCCCATCCAGGAGCTAATCCCATCTTACTTCCCTCCCTCCTCTGAACTCTTATCAGAAACCCTTCCTTACCCTGAGGAAGTGAGAGGGAATCTGGTGGTGACCTTTGACCCTATCTATCACAGCGATCTGAAAGTGCCTGAGTCTGAAACCCCAGAATAGAGATAACTGAATACCAACCCAGACAGCAGGATAACTTTCATTTTCTGTCTTTCTCATTTTTTTTATTCCTTTTGGTAAGGCAACTTTCTAAGCCCAAGGATATACAAAAAGTTGACCGACTTCACAGTGTTAAATTTCAAAACTTAAGTAAGTCAAAGAAAAATACAGCTAAGACAAAAGAACAGACAAAAAACCATTTGCACTAAGTCTGACAATGTTAATATCTTTATAAAGAATTCATACATGCAGATTTTTAAAACTAATAACAAGGACACTGTTAAGAGGCATGAGAATCAGGGCGCCTCGGTGGCTCAGTGGTTGAGTGCCAGCCTTTGGCTCAGGTCATGATCCCAGGGTCCTGGGATCAAGTCCCGCATCAGGCTCTCCACAGGAAGCCTGCTTCTCCCTCTGCCTATGTCTCTGCCTCTCTATATATCTCTCATGGGTAAATAAATAAAATCTTAAAAAAAAAAAAGGCACAGAGATCAGAAAGGAAGGGAGAAAATATGGTAACAGGCAAATAAATAGGTAATTTATAAAAGATGACGGGTAAACATGGGAAATTAAAAAAAACCACTAATCCAAGAAAAATAAAACAAAGTAACATTTGTTGCTGATGAAATTAGCTATATGTATAAAATGATAGCACTCAATTCTGAGAAGAATCGGTAAAAGCTGTATCCATTGATACAGCTGGTGGCACTAAATTAGGATAACCTTTTCAAATACAATTTGTTAATATGGATCAAGAGTCTAAAAAATGGTCATGTCCTTTGAGCCATAACTTCATTACTGGAAATCTATACTAAAAAAATATTTCAAAATGGGACATGCATATAGAGAAGCAACAGGCAAAAATATCAAGACATAGAAATATTGGTATAGAGATGGTCACATAAAATAGAACACAGCCAATCAATGGAATGGTACACACTACCTTTTAAAATATTTTCGAAGTCTGGTAATAAAGAGGAAACCCTAATAGTGCATGAAATGCAAAAAGACTTTATATGCACACTATGATTACAGGAATTTTTCTTAAGTTGAAATAGAGTTAAAAATACATTGAAACAGTTGACAATGTTACCTTAGTTTCATGTATACAACACGGTGGCTCCGTATCTGCATATGTTGTGCTGTGGTCACCACAAGTTCAGCCACCGCGTTCCCATATAACACAATACTGTTGATTATATTCCCTATGCTGTCCCTTTGATCTTCATAACTTATCCATTCCATAACTAGACGCCCGTATCTTCCTTTCCCCTTCACTCCTGCTTGCCCATCCGCCCCACACTCCTCTCCTCTGGCAACCATCAATTTATTCTACGTAGTTATGGATTTTGTTTCTTTTTTGCTTTTTTAGAGCCCATATGTAAGTAAAACCAGATGGCATGTATCTCTGTCTGACTTATTTCACATAGAATATCCTCTGAGTCAATCCATATGGTCACAAATGGTGAGAGCACATTCCTTTTTATGGCTAATGGTACACGGTGTGTAGCTAGCACATCTTCTTAACCATTCATCTTTGGTGGACATCTAGGTTACTTCCATATCTTGGCTGTTATAAATAATGCAGCAGTGAACACAGAGGTACATATATCTTTTCATAATTACTATTTTTGAGTAGATACCCAGTAATGGAATTACCAGATTGTATGGCATTCCTATTTTTCCTTTTTTTGAGGAGGCTCCATACTGTTTTCCAGTGGCTGCCCCAATTTACATTCTCACCGACAGAACATTTTTTTTAAGCACATACTTTCAAGCAACACACCAAACTGATAAAAGTTGTTTTCAGTAGTGAAGTTATGGATGACGATTTGTGTTTATTTTTAATGTTTCAACTTTTAAAATAATTACTCATAATTTACCAAAAAAGATAAGAGGGCCAAGGAACAACCAACTCAGAGTTATTTTCTAGAAGTGAGAAAATTTTCGGGGAGGAGAAGCAGGAGCAGCCTCAGGCATGGATCTGGTGAACTTTGCTCATCTTCTCAGAGCTGAATGGGGTTGGAAAGGGGGGGGGAACATCCTTCCACCCCAAGGCATAGTCAGCTTCCTCCCTTAGTAGCTCTGGGGATGCTGGGAATGGACTATAATTAGGACCTGTGGGGATGTAACATAACAGAGTTTGGAGAAACAGAGCCAAGAGGTAAGAAAAAGAGGTTGGCTCACGACGGAGTCACACAGCTCCATGGGGTCAAAGGAGGAGGGGGGCAGGAGGAAGAATCAGAGAAAGAAAAGGATGAGTGTTAGGAGAGGAGGCCAAGGGCTTGGGGAGAGGAGCAGGAGACCCAGAACAACAGACTGGAAACAGCAAGACGGTGCTTTGATGGGGCGCCTGGGTGGCTCAGTCAGTTAAGCAACTGCCTTTGGCTCAGGTCATGATCTCAGGGTCCTGGGATCTTGGCCCAAGCCTGCTTCTCCCTCGCCCACTCCCACTGCTTATGCTCACTTGCTCACCCTCTAAATAAATATTTTTTAAAAATGAGAAAGAGAGAGACAGTGCTTTGAGGCATGTGCTGGGGAAAAGTGGGAAACATGCAGGCACAGACTGAGAGAGTTTCCCAAATGCCCGTATTTCCCAATTAGCAAGTTTACACACATTTTTCACAAAAAGAGAAACAAGAATAAGAGGATGTAGTTATCTGTTGTTGGCTTACTCTCCAAATTTAGGGGGCACTTTATCCTCTCTCTCCTTCGAGGGTGTTGCTGTGTTCTGTGTTTTTATACAGTTAGTGAACCTGGATGCCAGGGTCATCCCCAGTATCTTTAACTTGCACCATTAAAAGGCAGCAGCCTCACAACCCTGCTGCCCAGCCCCGCTTTCTCCCATTTCATGAAACCTGGGAGGCTGGGAAGCAGAGGAGAAGCCCCACCTCCAGCTGGTGCACGGTGTGGGTGACGGCGTAGGGCCCGGGGCCACTCAGGAGTCCTGAGGAGATGAGAGGGCACAATTACAGACACTGGTTTTGAGACTTTGCTATGCAAGAGTCAAACCGTCCCACAGGAATGAGAGGCTCAGTTCTTACCTTGGCCTGGACCAGTTAGTAGAATGTAGTTACTTAATAATCATTTTTTATAATTTAGTAAGTTTTGACCTGTTTTACTCTTCTTGCTCTCTCCCTCCACCATGCTGAGCTGTGATTTCAAACCTTTTAGGCTAAAGGCCCGGGGTACATTTTGAACCTTGAGTGCTTAGTTGCCATAGGATTCAAGTCAAAACTACCAGAGCGAGCTGCTAAGTGGGTGACTGCTCCCAGGGACTCATTTTCTTTTCTCCCATATTCCTGTTATTAAAGAATATTCCTACGTTCTTTAAGCTGGTAGAAGGTGTATGTCATTCAGACAATTTGCTCCAATTAGATACAGAAAATATCAGACACTCAGGGCTGAAAGGAAGAGATGGGTTGGAGGGTGGGGCCTGGGTGGCAACAGCAAAAGTACATTTACTTGAGAGGCTGAAATGGTCTTTAGCCTCAGACTTGACTGTTAGCAATGCCCACTGGCTGCCTCAGCCAAGATGATCTGCTCACTGTCACCCGTGAGTGACACGTGACATGGGGCAGAGACAGCCACCTTCAACTGTATCTAAGCAGAATGCGAGGTGGTTAATTTTTTCTTATCTGGCCCTTTGTCAGGGGCTGAAAACATTAGTAGAACAAGTCCCTTCCCTTTCCCCTAGTAGTTTTATCATCAAGACTAGATATATTTAGGGACACCTGGGTGGCTTAGCGGTTGAGCGTCTGCCTTTGACTCAGGGCACGATCCCAGGGTCCAGGATCGAGTCCCACATCAGGATCCTTGCTGGGAGCCTCCTTCTCCTTCTGTCTGTGTCTCTGCCTCTCTCTGTCATGAATAAATAAAATCTTCAAAAAAAAAAAAAGACTAGATGTATTTGGGTGATTAAAAAACATTTAATTGGGGCCTACTTAGAACACAAACTTATAAGCATACAAAGAAAATAATTGTCCCTGTTTTCCAGGAATGATATATATATATATATATTAACTGGTGAATAATATCACAAGAAAAGCCATTCGTGGACATGAATAAGTGATTCATTATGAAATTAGCAGCACAGCCCATAAATGCTGACTTCATATGCTATATATCCCATTCAACATATAGGTTCAAACACTGTGCTTGTCATGCTGTTAACTTGATTTTCTTGAAGATGCTGAAACTAAGTTAATCTGGAGCTGATGATCCTGAAGCCCTGTCTTGGGTTTCCTTATTTTTAGAAAAGGGCAATCAGCTGAATGGCATGAATCTCTGACATACTTGATTATGATATGAGGGGGTAATACTCCAAGTGTGCTCCTGGGGACATAAAAACTAACAAGACAATGTTTCCACCTTGAAGGAGGCTCCAGATTAATGGCAAGGAAGAGAAATGGACAAGCATTTAAACATAGAGTGATTCTGCTATTGGGCCGAGGATCTATGAATACCCCTCTTGACCCAGAAATTGTACTTCTAAAAACTTATTCCAGGGGAGCCTGGATGGCTCAATCAGTTATACATCCAACTTGGTTTCAGCTCAGGTCATGACCTCACGGGTTGTGGGATGGAGCCCCTTATTGGGCTCCTCGCTCAGTGGGGAGTCCGCTTGAAAGATTCTCTCCCTCTGCCCGTCCCCCTCCCCCTGCTCTCTCTGTCAAATAAAATCTTTTAAAAAAAACTTATTTATTTATTCATGAAAGTAACAGGGCACCTGGGTGGCTCAGTTGGTTGAGCGTCTGCCTTGGGCTCAGGGTGTGATCTCAGGGTCCTAGGAGCAAGCCCTGTGTCAGGATCTCTGCCCAGCGGGGAGTCTGCTTCTCCCTCTGCCCCTCCCCCCACTCATGCCCGATCTCTCTCTCTCTCGCTCTCTAAAATAAATAAAATCTTAAGAAAAATAAATACTTATTCCAAGAAACTATCCCTAGTAGAAATGTGCACATTTACGCATAATCATTTCAACATTGATTATAATAATGAAAAATTTAAAATATTCTGAATGGCTAATAGCAGGGAATGGATTAAAATATCCATACATTGTAACTCTCAACAGCTTTTAAAAGGTTTGATGCATAGGCCTATTTATTAACATAGAAAGATATTCACATCACTGCTAACAAAATTTTTATGATGTAAAATAGCACGTATAGCATTAACTCGTTATCAAATAATTACACACTCCTATATAAACTTAGAAATGCTAGGATATATGCCAAAAGGCTAGAATTGATTAAATCTGGGGGATTATACATTTGGTTTTTCTGGAGGGGGTTTGTTTATGTATATTTTTTATTTTTCTATGATTATTTCTATAAATAAAGAAATCAATAGCCAAACAGATAAATAAATAATAAGACATGGTAAGAACTATAAAAGAACCATGAGAGGAATACTATGGTGATGCTAAGGCATTTAACCTAGGTGGGGAGTAATAGGGTGAAGTGGGTAGAGAAGACACCCCAGAGGTGGCAGCCCTGATCAAAGACTTGAGGAACCACCAAGTTTGACAGGGGTAAGACCTCCAGGCAGAGACACCTACACAAGCAGAGACCCAGGAGTCAGTAGTGTTTCAGGGATGGTGAGTGGGCTCTGACTGCAGGAGCCTTAGGTGGCAGAGAGTAGAGACCTGCTGCTAAGGAGGTGGGTAGGTTACAAAGTGCATGGTTTGCCATGCCCGGGAGTCGAAACTTTTCCCGTAGTAGATATAAGAAGCCTCGGAAGGATTTAAAATGGAGGAAGGGATGCTCAAACTTACATTTTAGAAAGATTGTTGTAAGATTATGCACAGTGGTGAGGAGGATGGACTAGAAGAAGAATCAGCCAGGAGTTCCTAGAGGTTTGCATTAAGGGATAACTAAAGGCAGAGATGCAGAGAGACAGGGAGGACCAATGTAAGAGATCTGCAAGAGAAATAACAGAATGCATCTGCCAGAGAAAGCATTGGCCTACAGGGTGGGGGAAGGTGTTCCTGAGAATGGGAATGGGATCCAGGGGACAGGAGAGGGATTTTTCTTGAACAGGAAGAAGGATGCCCCTTCCTCCAATGCTCCTGGTATTGAATATGGACCAGCATTTGTAGGGATATAGTGGGATTTTGAAGAGTTCCTACCCAGTGGCCCTATTTTATCCATGTAGTGGGAGAAGAATTATTTTCTGAGAGTAAGGACAGTGAGCTGATAAAGTAGGCATAAGGATTGCTGTGAAGTTTTGGCCAAAATTGTTGAAGTTGGTGACATCTAAGTATTTAAGTATTAGTGGGCAGTGTGGAGGGCCAGCTGTGATTGGAGATCACAAATCTTTGATAACGTCAACTGGTGCCATTTTCTGACTTCCTCCAAGAGCATTCAGTGGCCAAAGGCTGGCTTCCAGGAAAGTAGGTGAAAGTTGCCTTCATCCTAGTTTATTATAAGTTGAGGCCTAACAGGGCATGAAGGACGAGGGCCCAAAGACACGTGTAAAACAATAGGCCACTGGGTTGGGTCAGGCAGGAAGGGAAGTCAAAACTTGTGGACTTCTGATAGACTTGGAAGATGACTGGAGGTTTGGACAAAGCCAAAGAAGGGATGTGGGAAAAGTGAGAACTGGAAGGAGAGGAAGGTGGGCCAAGAATTGGGTACTGGTGATTACCATTTCTGAGCAGTTCTACAGGAGGAGCAGTTTAGAGGGTGCAGTGGAAGTGGGTGGTTCATGTCGAGGGGAAGGGAGAGTCAGAAATCAAAACACAGGGCTGTATGTAACCGTATGTTCCTGTAACGTACATGGCTGTATTGGCCCTCTGTGCAATCTTCCTTGGAGTGTGTGTGTGTGTGTGTGTGTCTATGAGAGGGAGAGAGAGAGATACACACTTGCACATACACACACACACATTTTATTATTTTAGCTGTGACATTATTTGTAGACCAACATATGTGTAATTACCATGGCTCACTCACTGACTCGCACTATAATGATGGCCACTTGTCATTTTTTTTGTACCTCTTTTCATGCTTTTCTTCATGCTCTAGCATTTTTCATTGACTAGTTATCGCTTCAAATATGACCCCCCCCCCAAAAAAAATAAGTTGACATCCCATTAAAAACAGCCATGAGAAGATGAAAATGTTTGTTGTCTCTCCCTAGTTTAAAAAAAAAAAAAAGTCCAGAGAAGCTTAGTTGCATGGCCTTGGGAACTCCATCAAATGTAATGATCCAAGGAACAGCTGGTGAACCAGACACTTGGATTAAAAGTAGGTTGTGCTGCTGGTCAGGTGTGAGTGGATCCTGAGTAGCAGAGGTGGTCACCGAAGGCCCGAAAGGTTGGATTTTACATTAAGCCCTTTTCGTATTTTCTACCATGTGCAGCGTCCAGGTCATTTGTGTCACATTTGGAATTACTAGCATAAATGCCAAGATAACATTTTTTTTTTCCCATGTAACCACTGGCTATAAATTGTAGTGTTAATTAGACAAGACAGCACCGGAAAGAATTAAAGACTCCTATTTTCCTTATCAATTACAACCAGGCCAGACTCCCTGAAGCTGTTCGGAAGACAGAAAGCACTATTGTTATCCTGACCTCTGGGTTTCCCTGGCCTCAGTGACTCATTTTCCATTCATTCAACCATTATTATGCACCTATTATATGTTCAAACATATCCCTTCAGAGGTCTTTTTCTTTTTTTTTTTTTTAATTTTAAAAGAAAAACTAACCCTCAGGGCTTTAGTGGTATTGTGAAAAGGACAAATCCCTAACCCCAAATAACTAAAAGTGTTATCAAGTTACCAAAGAATTTATGGCTGTGGGGGGCAGGTTGGATGGTGGGACTTGGGATAAATGTCTAAGGAAATTCTGAGCATGAATTGTATGGAAGGGCTTTGGAAGGAGGAAGTGGAATGAGCCAAAACAGGAAACAGCCAAGTCTTGGGAATGGGAAAGAACTTCGGGGAGAAGCAAGGGATGAGATTAGAAACATTACATGAAGCCAGGGCACCTGGGTTACTCAGTGATTGAATGTCTGCCTTTGGCTCGGGTTTGACTCAGGTCCCGGGATCGAGTCCCACATCGGGCTCCCTATGAGGAGCCTGCTTCTCCCTCTGCCTATGTCTCTGCCTCTCTCTTTCTGTGTCTCTCCTGAATAAACAAATAAAATCTTTAAAAAAAAAATACTAGCAAAACGCAGGTTATTACCCTCGGTGACCACTAGAAATACAAACTAATATAATTGAGAGCTTGTTGTAACACAGCTACCTTTCGTCCCTCTCATCTTTGTGAAGAGATGCAAGCACAGAAAAGTCATTCACTCAAAGTCACAGAGCCAGTGCACAGCAAGGCTCGAGTTACCAGCTCAGGTAGCTCCCACACTCTCCCCGCTCATGTGCTGGGTAACCGCCTTTTCTCTCTGTAAGGAGCAAACAGTAAGAGAGTCCTTGTTAGATAGGACACCCCTCTTCGAACTGCATTGCAGCAAGGACAGAGGCAATGGTGGAAAAACAGATAGAAATCCACATATTAGCTGTCCCCTGATTTGGTGGACAGAGCCTCACCCCTGGTAGACCTACCTGGTCTCCCAGCAAAGACATTCCTCAGCGTGCTTGTAGCTGGAGTGACCATGTGGCTAAAGCCACGCCAATGGAATGTGACCCTAAGTGACACATGCAAGTTCTGGGGCAGCTCTAACACAGAGACCAGCTGCTTACCCTGCCCCACAGCCCTTCCCCTTCACTGCCAGTTGCAAACAGGAAGCACTATACGAGTGACCTCGGGTCTAGGAATGGAATCCACACATTCGGAGCAAAGCTTTCTGGACAGGGATCAGAGCCATTGACCAATCCTGGAACATGGGGAGGATTATGTGGGGAGAAGAAAATAAAACCTCTACCTAATTTCATCCACAGTACTAAAGCAACTTAACCAACACATGTGGAATTTAAATTAAAGATTGATGCAAGTAAAATTAAACCATGTTTGCCAGGGGCTTCTTGTTGGATATTTGTACTGCAGTAAGCAGCCATAAGTGGAATGGGATAAATCAAAGCAGACACTTAGCATATTTTTACATATACAGGAAAGATTATTTTCAATGAGTTGTCTTTGTGTGTGTATGTGCATGTGTTGAGAATACTTTAACTCTAGGAATATATGATGCCTTAAAAATAGTTCTGAAGATTACACTTTCCAAAAAAAATATCTAGGCTGATAGAATTCATACCTCAAACCATCTAGACCAAACATGCAGTTAAAAGTGACAGCAAATCAGATATTTATATGTGAATGTGACTTGATATTGAATCTCTGTCACCTAGCCCAGAGGATTTTATCTAAAACATTCTTTTAAAGACGACATGAAAATTTAACAAATAGTCTGTGTGGCAGACTTTTGTCTTCTGAGAGGAAGAACAACCCAGAATCAAATCCCCATTTTCAGTTAGGAGAAGCCTTCCTGGTGGGTAGTATTGGTGGGAGGCAGTTACTCAGTCTCCCACTGTGGAAACCAAGAGTGCTAGCATCTCTCTCTGCTCCCCAGCAGCCAGAGATTTCTAGCTGGATAAATCACCTCAGGATTTTAAGTCTTGTTCTAGTGATGTGAAGACAAAGGATCAATGAGAATTCACTCCAGGATTCCCCTCAAAGTAGCCCAACATCCCAATCATACACCAGCCTCCTAACCCTCCTACATGGCTTCTCTAACTTCCAAATACTGATCAACAACTGTTCAATGACTTTAATCCCTTTCCTGAACATCCCTTTGACTCCCTTGTCTGATCTAAAATCTGACACCTCTGAGGACCCCTCCTCCCCTGCAATTTGCCACCCTCTCAACTTGAGGTTTTCTTTCTTATTTACCCCATGTGCCTCAGGACCAGGAGGGGGCTTAGTCCCCGCACAATCTACTCCAGCAGCAGGAGTCCAACCCCAACATTTCAGGAACCTTCCAAGGTCACAGTGACTTCCTCATTGCCAGGCCTGGAGGGATTTCTCTGTCTTCACTCTACCCAATCTCTCCCAGTACTCAAAGCACAGTTGACTATGGCAGCAAAAGAATAAGCAACAAAACTAAAAATGGGTAAGATGGCCTTCTCCAAAGTTTAACACTTTTGTGCTTCCAAGGGCACTACTAGGAAAATGGAAAGACACAGAGCAAGAGAACATATTTGCAAAGCATCTATCTGATGAGAGACTTATAACCAGGACATATAAAGAACTCCTATGACTCAAAAATAAGAGACAACCCAGTTGAATTGGCAAAGGATTCCAGCAGACAGTTCTCCAAAGAAAATATAAAAATGGCCAATAAGCATGTGAAAAGATACCCAACATCATTAGTTTTCAGAGAAATGCAAATCAAATCCACAATGGGATATCACTGGTCACCAACTAGGATAACCATAGTCAAAAAAGATGGATAATATCAAATATTGGTGAAGATATGGGGAAATGGAACCCTCACCCATAGCTGCTAGTGGGAATGTGAAATAGTGAAGCCACCTTGAAAGCAGTCTGATAGCTCCTCAAACAGTTAAATACAGTTATGTTATGACCCATCGATGCCACCCCTAGGTATATACTCAAGAAAACGAAACATACATCCATACGAAAAGTTATATATCAATGTTCATAGAATTATTCATAATATCCAAAAAGCAAAGCAGCCTAAGTGTCCAACCGATGAATAACAAACAAAAATGTGGCATATCTATGTGATAAATTATTTAGCAATAAATGGGAATAAAGTAATGATAATGCTACAACACGATGAATCTTGAAAGCATAAGTGAAAGAAGTCAGTCACAGAGGACCACATATTATAGGATTCCATCTATATGAATTATCCAGAACACACAAATTCATAGAGATAAAATGAGATCTGTGGTTGTCAGAGGCCAGGGGAAGGAAAAATGAGAAGTGACCGATAGTGGACATGTGATTTCTATTTGGGGAAGATAAAAATACTCTGGAATGAGATAGCAGTAATGGATGCTCAGGTCTCTGAAATGTTTATTTTAAAAGGGCAAAGTTTATGATATGTGAATTATATCTCAAAAATGCTGTTATTTTTTAAAAAGCCACACATGACCACTCTGTCCCTGTTGAAGCACTCTGGCACCCAGAATATGACATTGTCCTTGTTTGCTCTCACTCTGGTCACTCTTTCTCAGTCTCCTTTGCAGACCCTACAACCTCTGCCAGGCCTCTAGAATGAACCTCCAAGCTCATCCTCAGTTGTCGTCTCTCTCTTCTCACTCTCCCTAGATAACCTCATTCCCTCCCCATGGTTTTATATGGCAGTGTTATGCTGACTCCCACATTTCTTCTGAGTTCAAGATTGCTCTATCATTTTTTTTTTAAGAGAGAGAGAGCATGAGCAGTGGTGGGGGTGGGGGGCAAGCAGCAGAGAGAGAGGGAGAGAGGGAATCTTAAGCCAGCTCCATGCCTGATGCAGGGCTCGATCTCACAACCCTGAGATCATGACTCAGCTGAAATCAAGAATTGGTTGCTTAACAGACTGAGCCACTCAAGTGCCCCAAGATTGCTCTATCAAATAGACTATTTGCTTTTTCTGGTTGGATATCTATTAAGTACCTCTGGTTTAGCTGGTCCGAACTCTTAAAGCACACTATTTGTAAAAACAATATGTATGTACACAAACTATATTAGGAGCAAATATATTAGGGGAATTTCTGGGAGTTAGAGTAGGTGATCATAAGGGAGGGAAAATAGAGGGATCCTCCATAGGCATGGACAAGATGTGGGCAGAAGGCATTTTAAGGTCAATTTATGCTCCTAAAATCTTTGACTGAGTGCATGGATGTTTCAGTTGTATCTGATATAACTGTAGGCATTGAAAGAATGTAGGTGAACAACCTAGATAAGCTGCAGCCATCAGTATACTGTCTTTCATAATAAAATGCATTGATAAAGCCACCATCCCTTATCCCTAGGGAAGGCACCTGGAAATGTGAAGATTTGGGGTTTTTTGGTTTTTAAAGATTTTATTTAACAGAGAGGACAAGAAGGGGGAGCAGCAGGCAGAGGGAGATGGAGAAGGAGACTCCCCGAGGAGCAGGGAGCCCAATGCAGGGCTTGATCCCAGGACCCTGGAATCATGACTTGAGCTGAAGGCAGAAACTTAACTGACTGAACCACCCAGGCGCCCAGAAATGTGAAACCAGGCAAAAATTCAGTCTTGGTTCAATATTCGTCTACAAGCAAGCTCTTGAGACATAACTGTATGTTGTAGTTCTTGCGTCCAGGAGCAGACTGTAGGAAAGAAATTTGGGTGCAGGGCTTTTATTGGGGAGCTGAGGAACAACACTGGGAGAAGGCGAGGAAACAAGATGTGGCAGAGGGAGCAGAGGAACTTCGATGTCTTGCCAAAGAGCCTGAGCTGATCCCACAGGGAGCTCTGAGCAAGCTCATGTAATGGAGAGTAAGCAATTTGGGGGGTGGGGGGGTGGAGGTGGGGAGCACACCTGTGAGACACTCCTGCCCATCTCACCCCCGCTGCTGGGGAAAGGGACACCTCAGGCCTGAAGAGGACCCAAGTCTGGTATGGCAGCTCCACTATGTGTACTTGAACCGCTGCCATGGTTACAGCTGTCACTGCAGCTGCCTGCCACCAGCCATCACAGCAAAGCAAGCCTTCAAGCCTGAGAATCGCTTTGGTGGGAAGCTATTGATGAACTGCCCAAAAGGGAAAGGGGCCTAGTTTACCCACTTTGGTTTGGAGCAAGAATAGAAATGTTTACATCTTCACCAACCAGGTTTGGGCAATTATTTCTGGGTCATGAGGCTACAAGGAGGTCGAGAGGCTCTCAACCCCTGGCTCTACAGATGGATCGACTGTAAGTTCTGTGCAGCAGAAACTGCACTAAACAGGGTTAATATTTCATATGCAATGAATGAAATGTTCTACGCAAGAAATGACAGCAGATGGTGAGGTCAGCTTGTTAGCTATATTTATCTAATTAAAGGCTTTACACATATTGTCAGGTAAAAATCAGCTGTCAAAAAGCCCACCTGGTCATAATTGATCATCATTAATAAGTCTGTTCTAGCCACTGCTGCCAAAATCTTAGTTATGATCACATAATCTCAATTAATTAAGAAAACAACTCAAGTAACTGAGGTTGGCATTACTTTCCCAAACTGGAAGAAAATGGTGATTGGCAGCAAGGAGGGAAACAGACCATGTCTGTCATGTGAATAGATCTGGACTCCAGAGCCAGGTACCATCACAGACCAAAGAGCCAATCGTCAGGCTTCACCGCTCAGCCTGAATCCGATTAGGACACAGGCACTGTGGGTGCAGCAAAATACTGATAAAAACAAATGAGTCTGGAGTTCCTCTTTGCCCTTTGAAACCCAATTTAGTTGGGGGCATTCTCTTGACCTTTAGTTGAAACATCTTCATCTAAAATATCAATTTGCATATAACTGTTGAATGAAATTAGCCTTGACTTGACAAAGCTAGTTTTTTTTTTTTTTCTTCACAGAAGACTGATGATATGCTTTCATTTGAAAAGAATTGCAAGAGCCAATGGGCTGTATTTCATTAATTCTTTAAAGTATCAAATAATTGGTGAGTTTCTACCCTTTGCTATAGTTTCTCTACCCTCTTACCTGACCCATAGCATTTCAGAGCGCTTTACGAGTGCAATAGAGCAAAACAGAGCACATGTCTCTGTTCATCGTGCCAGCGCTGTGGACTATTTATTTTCTCATATGGCACATCCTTTAGTGTTTTAAATACCTACTGATATATTTTTAAAATTGTGTCTATTAAAGTGTGCAATTTCTCAGGAGCATGCCAACAGAACTATTCTTAAATGCTACTTGGGCCATTGAGGCCAGTGGGAGAGACATTAATACACACTAGCATGGGAGCTGCACCCATCCATCAAAATCTCCAGGCATCAAGAAACTAAAAAGAAGAGAAAAGGAAGATCATATAAGAGTAATGTCTAGGAACATGATCCAGTTTCTAAGGTAGGCAAAACTCCCTTTGAAGTCAGAAGGAGTTTTATGCATCTAAGAAGCAAAGGATTTAGTTCCCAAAGAATATTATATGAAATAATGTTAGCTTAAATTAGCTCTCAGTAAGTAGAGAGTGGATATGCCTATAATTGGCTTTGTCATATAAAATCACACCAACTCAGAGCTTACAGCTCCATAGATTATATTTTCTCGTAAAGCAATTTTCTCAGTCTTTGAGCCTATTTTAACCCCATCGGGATAGTTTTGATATTCCCAATGGAAGTTTCACTAGAAGTGATGGATGATTTTAAGTAAAATATCCAAGTTTACCTAATACTTTTCAAAAAGCACTTCAAAGGTGTAACATATTCAATAATCCTTCCTGCTGCTTTTAAATTATTATTATTTTTAAAGATTTTATTTATTTATTCACGAAAGACACAGAGAGGGAAGTAGAGACATAGGTAGAGGGAGGGCAGGCTCCCTGTGGGAAGTCTGATATGGGACTCGATCTCAGGACCCTGGGATCATGCCCTGAACCAAAGACAGATGCTCAACCACTGAGATACCCAGGTCCCCCTAAATTATTATTTTGGTCATTATGTGGGGCCAAATTTGAAATGTTTAAGTGGCCTAAGTTTATCTTATTTGACCATGATCAATGTTATATCTTAAGAATTAAATATTGAACCCTTGGCCTTTTTATTTTTCTTTGCAATTTTTAGTAGTGGATGTTTCAGAAAGAAATATAATAATTATTTGTAATAATTATCAGAGATCTCTGACACTATTGAGTTCAGCAATCACTACCTTGAGTTACTAATAGCGACCTTGGAAGTTTGCGATATTATGAATTGCAACTCTGTTAGGACACAAATTTGAGTTCTGTGAGCTTCAAGTTACCCAGCTAGTATAGGAAATTACAGTTCACTCCCATGCTAAATTCCTATCTCGGGTCAACTTTTTTGCTTTTGGTATTTGTAGCTAAGCTAAATCTGATATTTATTTTATCAATTTTTCTGTACCAAGTACCAAGTACTGTGATAAAACTTTCTATCCCTTGGTCATCTCAATAACACCTTGAGTTATCTTCTCTATTCATTAACTGCTCCCTTTCTCCAAGATTTACCTTCTTCTTCTTTTTTTTTTTTTTTTTTTTTTTTTTTTACAGATGTATTTGAGAGAGAGAGACAGAGATAGCAACAGCACGAGCAGTGGGGGACGAGGAGAAGCAGACTCCCCGCTGAGCAGGATGTCCAATGTGGGGCTCAATCCCAGGACCCTGGGATCATGACCTGAGCCAAAGGCAGATGCTTCACCATCTGAGCCACCCAGGCACCCCTGAGATTTACCTTCTATTTAGAGAAACCCCCATATTTCTACCACCTGTCACTGACCAACGACCACCCAGAACAGGTGCAGACATCTGACCCAAGCTAGTCAATCAAGACTGTGCCAGCAGTTTGGGGAGTTCTGTAAGCCTGCCTGTAGCCCTGTGGGACAGCTTTGCATGGGGAAAAGCTAAGAACACTCGTCTACAGAGAGGAGAATAAAGCTAATGGACTCAGAGTATAAGAAGATCATGTGCTTCAGATTAAGGGAGACAAAGACATAGGGAGAAACCGAGTGGCTGCCTGCCTGATGGCTTTCCTACAATGAATTCCTTCAGGCTAGACTATACTTCTTGCTCTTCGATGTTCTGGAATAGCTCTGTTGAAACTTAAGATAAATTGCACATTTTTCTTATGCTGGTTTGAAGAGGATTTCTATGATTCACAGACACAAGAGCCTGGTTCTCCAAGCAGGAGGTGACATGGCCCCTGCCACAGAGGCCAGAAAACCGGAGTGTCAGAGCACCATGTCAGTGCTCACACAGAAGTCTCTAAAGAAGATTTAAACATTTTTCCCCAGGTTCTGAGTCACAGCTAATATTTATCACATAGCAGAGAATAGGTAGAGGGAGTTCTTGATGAAAATTCATTGTCTAACAGAATAATTTGTTAATTTAACTGATAAGTATTGTCATTGAGTCAAGGAGTTTCAAAGCTGGAAGGGACTTTCCTCTGACGTCCCCTAGCAGATGGCCACCCAGCAGCCTCACCCCTCAGGAGACATTGTATTGTCTTGCTGTGAAGCTCTGGGGCACTCTGGCAAAGCCAAAGGCTTTCCCACTGCAACATTGGCCCCCTGAAGCCTAACCCTTTGGAAAACAAGTCTCTCTGCTCAAGAACAATGTCTCATGTGTTTGAATACAGCTTAATCTGCTCTGTACTGGACTACACATTCCTCCCAACCTTCTGTGACCATGCATTCAGGATCCCTTACTACCCCCCAAGGCCAGCTATGGCCTTCTCAGCAGTGTGCTTAGAACCTAAGCGAGGTTCCAGTGTGTTCTGAGTGGATCAGTTTTAAAGGAGATACTACTATGTACAATGATCTCTATTCCAGACATATATGTAGCTTAAAGTGCCTTAACCATGATTTTTTTTAAAGATTTATTAGAGAGCGTGCACATGCAGATGGGAGGGGCAGAGGGAGAGGAAGAGGCTGTCTTAAGCAGACTCCACACTGAGTGCAGAGCGCAACACAGGCATCAGGGATCAATAAGACCCTGAGATCAGGGCCTGATCCAAAACCAAGAGTTGGATGTTTAACTGATTGTACTACCAGGTACCCAACTTTTTTTTAATGTAGTAATTTTATTTAGTTATATATTTATATTTATTGTGGTAAAATATACATAACAGGAGATCTACTATTTCAACAAATTTTTAGGAATGCCTGGGTGGCTAAGCAGTTGAGCATCTGCCTTTGGCTCAGGGGGCGATCCTGGGGTCTGGGATCAAGTCCTACATTGGGCTCTTTTCAGGGAGCCTGCTTCTCCCTCTGCCTATGTCTCTGCCTGTCTCTGTGTTTCTCATGAATAAATAAATAAAATCTTTAAAGAAAAAACATTTTTAAGTGTACAGGACAATACAATCTATAAACCCAATGCTGAACAGCAGACCTCTAGAACTTTTAATCTTATATGACTCCAACTCTATTATACCCATTGAACAGCAAATCCCAATTTCTTCTTCCCCCTAGCCCCTTGCAACCACCATTCAACTTTCTGTTTCTCTGAGTTGGACTATTTTAGAAAACTCATATAAGTGGAATCATGTGGTATATACACACAATGGGAAATTGTTCAGCTCTAAAAGAGAAGGAAATCCTGTTATATAGTAGAACATCAGTGAACCTTGAGGACATTATACTAAGTGAAATAAATCAATCATTGAAGGATACCCAGGAGCCAGTTGTATCACTGGTAAATTTACCAAACATTTATAGGAGAATTAACTCTTATACTTCTCAAACTCTTCCCAAAAAGAATCAAAGAAAGGGAATACTTCCATTGACCTGCATTACCTTGATACCAAAGCCAGATAAGGATACTACAAGAAGAAAATATTACAGGTATATCTGATGAATATAGCTGTAAAAATTCTCAAACAAAACTTAACAGCATTAAAAAGATCATGCACCATGATCAAGTAGGATTCATCTCTGGGATACAGGGATGGTTCACCATGCACAAATCAATAAATGTGATACATCACATTAATAGAATTAAAGGTAAAAAAAAGTCACACAATCATCTCAATAAATATAGAAAAATAATTTGACATTATTAAACATCTACTCATGATAAAAACTCTCAACAAGTTGAATATACAAGGAACAAACATCAACGTTATTAAGGATATACATGACTAGCCCACAACTAGCATCATACTCAATGGTGAAAGGTTAAAAGCTTTGCCTCTAAGATTAGAGCAAGATAAAGAATGCTTACTCCTACCACTCCCATCCGAGATAGTAGTGAAGTCCTAGCAAAGCCAATCAAGCAAGAAAAAATAAAAAGCATCCAAATCAGAAAGGAAGATCCAAAATTATATTTGCATATGACATAATTTCATAAACCAAATCCTAAAGTTCACCAAAAAACTGTCAGAATAAGCAAATTTAGTAAAATTTCATAATACATGGAGAACATGGCATCCCAGTCAGTTAAAACTCTTGATTTTGGCTCAGGTCATGATCTCAGGGTCGTGATCTCAGGGTTGTGAGAGATCAAGCCCCACATGGGCTTTGCACTCGTGTAGAGTCTACTTAAGACTCTCTGTCTTCCCTCTCCCTTTGCCCCTCCCCGTGTGTGTGCATGCACGCACTCTCTCACAATAAATGTTTTTTAAAAAGTTACATGATGCAAAAATATATAAAAATCAATTGTGTTTTTATACATCAACAAATTAACAAAAAGAAAAAAGAAGAAAAGCATCAAAAACCATAAAATACTTGGAATAAATTTTTTAACCAATGAGGTAAAAGATCTGTGCACTGGAAATTGGAAGACATAGAAGTCCTCCAATAAAAAACTGAAGAAGACACAAATGGTCAATATCCATGTTCATGGACTAGAAATCTATAGAACCTCACCTTCTGATTGGGAAAGTGTCAAAGAATTTATGGCCAAGTTTTAAAACTGCCATAACTGGTTCACTGGTCCCAAGGATTTACATTCCTCCCCTACACAAAATATACTCACTTTATTAAAAAAAAAAAAAAAAAAAATATATATATATATATATCTCACAAAAGTCTCATCCTTCTACAATATCAAGTTCAGGTTTGAGGACCAGAATCTTGTTAACCAAATCAGGTCCAGAGGTGTACCTGAGGCTCTTGGGGGTACAGTTTCTCAGATAGGATTTCTCTTGTTTGAAAGACCAGTGAACTAAAGAGACAAGTAATCTACCCCTCTGTATCACCATTCAGGGCCAGGACAGACCTAGAATTACTGCAATAGATACTCAAAATCAAAAAGGGGGTAAGGGTGCCTGGGTGGCTTAGTCGACTGACTCTTGAATTCAGCTCAGACCGTGATCTCAGGGTTGTGAGATTAGCCCCATGTCAGGCTCCGGGCTCAATACATAGTCTCCCTCGTCCCTGCCCCTCCCCCCTGCTTGCACACACATGCACACTCATTCTCACACTCTAAAATAAATAAATAGAATCTTTTTTAAAAGGGACAGGGGCTGGGAGGGGAGTGCTAACCAGAAGGCACACAGCAGTCACCAGTCCTTAGCAATTCTGAAATCAGTCAGCCCCATGTTGTAAGTTCCAGACCAGTGCCTTCCTGGAAATGACTCACCATGACTCTGGACTCCACACTCTGGGTTCCTGGGTTTACTCTGTGTGTCCTCCATCCTTTCCTAAAATAAATAACTCATTTCTGCATCTGATAAGTATTCTCAGTTTGCTTCTTGCCCATAGAAGTCCAGGGGTCCAAAGACCTCATTTCATTTTATACTATTTCTCTCCCTTTCATTCGAAGTATTTCTTTAAAAATTATGTTTCTTGTTGATCCATTAATATATTTCATTAGACACACACAGAACTCTGTACTGAGAAGTCTTTATCTTGGGCCCTCTGAGGCTGCCAAGGAACAATGACCTTGAGAGTCTTTGATTTGTCTATTACATCAAGTTATGTTTGTGTGTCTCTCTCACAAAGTCTCTAATGGGAGTGTCTCCCAGGTACACACTTAAGACCCCTAGACGATTTTTGTTTGTTTGAAAAGCCTAAACACAGGGTTTAAAGGTCATACCCTAAGATTTGTCTTTTCCCTGAGACCACATTATCCTGACATCAACTAACATTTGGTCCTTTCTAGCATTTGGTCCTTTCTCTGAGATTTTTTTCTTAGTTTCCCTTACAAGCTGGGAAAACGCACTTGTGCCTTTTTTACTTTTTCCAAACTCTTTAATGTATTTCTCTTTTCTCACATTTCATTAGAGGGAGAAATGAAGCCAGGAGAGACCTTTTATATTCTGCACAGACTCTCCTTCAGCTAGATCACTGAGTTTATCAGGTGTGTTTTCTATTTAAAAAAAAAAAAAAAAAAAAGGATATTTATTTATTTATTTATTTATTTATTTATTTCCTCAAGACACAGAGAGAGGGGGAGTGGGGGCAGAGACACACTCAGAGGGAGAAGCAGGCTCCATGCAGGGAGCCCGACGTGGGACTCGATTCCATGTCTCCAGGATCAGGCCCTGGGCCGAATGTGGCCCTACACCTCTGAGCCACCCGGGCTGCCCTATTTTCTATTTTCTAGGTTATCACAGGTGACAGTGCTACCAAACGTCCCACTAACAAGGACCCTTTTTTCCTCCAACTTCCCCTAAGGCAGTCAAGTTCCCTCTATATTTCACCTCATGTTCCTCAAAGTTCAAGAGGCTTCCATCGACTGCCTGGCCCCCAACATGCCATGTTTTTGGTTTTATTATGATCACATCCCTTTTTGAGGTACCAAGTTATGTTCCATGTATCTGTTGCTGAATAATGACTCCAAAACTTAGAGGCATAAGATAGCCACACTTTTATTGTGCTCGTGGATTCTGTTAGTGAGGAAGTCAGACAGGGCACGGGGAGGTTGGATCGTCTCTGTTCCATGTGGTCAGGGGCTTCAGTTGAGAAGGCTTGAATAGCTGCAGGTAACTTAAAGGACCAGAACCATCTGGAGGCCTCTTCACTTTTGTCTGGCATCTTTGTGATGAGGGCAGAAAGGTAGGCTCAACTGGAGCCATCAGCTAGAGAACTTATGTGGGGCCTCTTGAGCACAGTAGCTAAACTTCTTACATGTAGCTTAAGGCTCCCAGGTCTTTTCCTGCAAACAAGTTTTATGGTCTTTTGTGTTCCAGCATCATGGATCATTTAGTGTCACTTCCGCTGAGCTCTACTGTTGCACCTTTCCAAACCTGCCCAAATTCAATGGGAGGGGTACTGACTTCAGCTCTTAATGGGTTAAAGAATGTGAGGCCGTGTTTTCAAAACTTCCAGAACCACACATTTTTGTTTTGTTTTGTAATGCTATCAATTTTGGCAAAGTTCAGAAATGGAATTCCTTTGATGTTTCTTTGCATAACTAGCACATATTCTTATTTTGAACCAGAATTTATCAAAAGCATATTGAACTATTTATGAGTAGAATAAGACATTGTGAATTGAAATTTCAAATGAACAATAAGTATCATGATGTAGCTGGCAGAAACAGTTCAAATAACTTTAAGAAGCACTGAAATTAGATCTTGACTCAACATTAACCTCAATAAAAATGATATATAACTTGGGAAACAATTGTATTTAACCTTATGAAGTAAGATCAATGCAATTAAAATGAATTTTCTCTTGAGACTGCCATAGGACTTGAGCTCTCATTTCATTTGCCTGTGGTTGGGGTCCTTGAGAAAAGACAAGACTTTCAAAGAAAATACTGTAATTTGGAGCAGATAATTTTAGTTTTTAGAGTCAACCTTTTTTTTTTTTTAAACCAAGAATCAGCATGCAAATACTAAACACAGCATATTGTAATTATGAATGACTAATGAAAATGAAACCGAAGTTCATCCTCTTTTGTAGGAAAGAAATTACTGTGCTTTCCTTACTCTAGAAACATAAGAATTTTAATTGTAACCTTATACATATGTTTTCATTTCCTTCCTCAAAGATATTCTATACTTACATAAAACTTCATTTCAAAGCAAAGGATTTCTTTTTTTTTTTTTTTCTTTTTAGGGATATTAGAAAATATGACCCTCTCAGGTATTGGTTAGAAGTCTATGTGCAAACCGGTATCTGGGGCTTACTGAAGTTTGAGAAGGAAGAAAAAAGATGATTTGGCACTTTAAAAAGCATAAGTAAATTTTAAAAATCACTTTTTATTGAATTCTAGGCAACAAATTAAACAGTGAAATTCTTAAGACAAAATTGTCTTTGAACCCTTAAGCTGGTCTTCAAACTCAGAAAAATTTAGTCTCTGAAACTGCCAATGAATTACATGATCCATTTGACATTAGACTTGTCGAGACAGAAGCAAACGATTTTGGACTTAGGAATCAAAAAGCAAAAAATTGGCAAGACCTTATTGTATACTTTGTGAATTTTATCTTTTTTTTAACAGATTATAAAATTTCAGGGAGGCTATTAGTGGCTGTTTCTGTGAAGTATCTATATTGGTTTATCTGTTACCATCTTAGGTAGGTAGGTAAGACTGAGTTATGTAAAGAAGAAAAATGACAAAGTTTCCCTAGTACCTTCACAAAATTGGATTTAAATTTTAAAACTTGAGTCACCAAAGAAATAATATGAAACCCAATGCTATTATGCTGTAAATAAAAGAAAAAAATATAGAGCATATAAATGCTCACTGGGAAATGACCGAGCACATAAGTACTTCCAGAAAAGATTATATCAAGCATGGCAAACTCATGGTACTCATTATGCCACTCCCTGCTCCAGAGCCCATGGGAGACATTTCTAATTAATTATCCTTTCCCTGCCAAGCCCTCAAACTGTCTCCCAATGCAGAGCTTCAGGCAGCTTTTGCCTTGTGCTTGGCATTGACATTCAGATGAAACCTATTTGCCATCTCTGGAATCACTATAACCATTTCATCCAAACTGAAAATAAGTCATGGGCATAGCTGATTTGATTTTATTACTAGGAATAGGGCACTTATCAATAGGAATCTCGAGGCAATGCTGCCATGATACTCAGCCATGATGTGACTACTAAAAAAACTCCAGCACTTTCATGAAGACAGCATGGGGCAGGGGTGAACAAACAAGCCATTTAAATCTCTAGCTCTGTAATGTTCAGCAAAGTTTTCACATCTGTAAAATAGAGATCATGATATCTATCTCTCAAGGTTGTTATGAAGATTAAAAGAGATAGGCCATATCAATCATCCTAAGATAGGTGCTTGCTCAATGTCAGTTCCAAATTCTATCTAGCTGCATTATCATAAGGAGGACCCTAGAGCAGTGCATCAGAAGTGGTTAACATGGTTGGAAAGTAAAATAGTGAAGATGTTAAAGTAATCAGAAGTAGTTTAGGGCACATATAGGGGGAAAAATTAGGAATTCCTACTTAACACAGAAGTGATCAAGATAGTCACAAGCCTTTCATCTCTTGAGAGCGTAAACTCATGCATTGTTACCCAAGGTGTGGTACGGGTACCAGTGGTGGTGCATGGTGTTCACCACTGGCAACTTACTAGCTGCTTGGCTTTAGAGAGGACCTGAATTGTCATTTCAAATATAGCTTTTCAGCTTATACAAAGCCCATCATACAAAGCGGATCATCAAGGGGGAAGAACATATTTAGGATCCAAGAGAAGAGCCTTCTCTGAATTCTTGTTCAGTGTGGATCTGATTTCCTAGCAGGTTAGAATTTTCTTTTTAAGTGTTTATATATTTAAGTAATCTCTACACCCAAGTGAGGCTCATGACCCCAGGATCAAGAGTTGCATGCTGCTCCAAATGACCCAGCCAAGTGCCCCTAGAATTTGTTATATATTTTCAAGGTGATCTCTGGCTCATGATAAGTTATACTGGTTACTGGTTAAGGTTGTCATATTAGCTTTGCCTTTAGTGTACATTAACAAAACACAAACCATGTAAAAATATTAATGGGACATCGATGTGGCAGGAATTATAAAAAAGAAATCTTGTGTTGTAATGACTCAAAGTTGGAAAGAGTAAACTAAAGTGTACCAGAGAAAAAAGTCATAAGGGCCAAGTATGTAGGAAGGGATCTGCTCATTTAGGTAGTAGAAGGTTTCCTTCTCCAGGCTCTGCTTTTGACAATGTTAATGCCTGCCCCTCTACTCTCATTTGTCACCTAGACAAGAAAGAAACTGAGGATAATTCTAAGGACTCAGCATGGTCATTTAAAAAAATTACCCGATCATTTAATTCAATTGCTCCCTCTCTCTTTAATTAAGAAACAATTCATGCTTTGCAATTTAGTCCCTTTTGACACTTAATTAGGGCTTCCAATTTGTAAGGATGAGTGCTATCAATCAAATCAGAAGAGCGGTAACGCTTGTTTGCACATTAACAGCACAGAGGTGGTTATCATCATAGATGGTCCACTCTGAACCAATGAGCAGTATTCAAACAAATTTGTTTCCAGAATTTAAGTAACTTCTCCCCAGGCACTGTGTAGCTCAGAGTCTAATAGGGTTTTACCTGTCATAAGGTAAGTAAACAGGACAGTTGGGATATGGTATACGCCCAAACTAGCATGGTGAACACTCTGACATAGGTCAATAAAATTCCAGGAGTTGCAGATGAGGTTGAGAAAGGCTTCCACAGAGATGGGAAAGCTCAGTTTCATCCTGTAGGAGAAGTTGGGACTAGCTGGGAAGAGAAGTTGGGCAAGAAATCGTGTCTAGTTGGGGTAGCTTGGGCAAGGGCGGAGAGACCCAGGGGAATGTGGTGCTGGTGGAAAAATTCAAGCAGCCTGTGAGGCTGGAGTACGAGGAGGATTGTTTGAGTGGCAAGAGGGGAGGGAGTGTGGAGTTAGGGCATGAAGGAGTTAGACCATGAAGGGCCTTCTGTGAAATACTAATGAGTCCAGATTTGTGAAAGACAAAATGCATCAGACAATTAAAGAGGTGATTTTATTCAGGCTGTCGTGAAAGGGAGAGCATTCATCAGTGAGGACAGTCTCCAGAGAGGGAGGATAGTGGAGATTTTATACAGCAAGCAAGTCACTGAAAAAAAGGTCTCTGGATTTTATCAGGGAACATACAAGGGCAGGCTGATCCTTCACAGGATTACAAAGGGTGGGGGTGGGTGGTTTCTCCCCCACCTCCAGCCTCCTTCAGCATAAGACCCAGGCCACGTTCAAAGTCATCAGACTTTGTCCTGGTTGCCCCAAGGAGGATAGTCAAGGCACTCAAGGTTTGGAAGCAGGAGTGAAGTCTGATCACATGAGGCACACCCCACTGACCGCAGCCATCACTTGCCCCTCCTCCCCCTCAGAAGAACTTGCCTGCCAACCTAACCTTGTCAGGAGGCAAGAATATATTTTTTTTTTTGAGATAAAAGAATTGCAATTCATGGTACAAGATATCGTAGCAACCCAAATAGTGCCCCACGTGAGCAAAAGTCAGGAGTTTTTTTAAGCACAAAGGGAATGCTTGTATATGTTGATTACAAAGGTTTTTCTTTTCTTTTGTTTTTTTTTATTTTTTTATTTTTTTTATTTTAATTTTTTTAATTTTTTTAATTTATTTATGATAGTCACACACAGAGAGAGAGAGAGAGAGGCAGAGACACAGGCAGAGGGAGAAGCAGGCTCCATGCACCGGGAGCCCGATGTGGGATTCGATCCCGGGTCTCCAGGATCGCGCCCTGGGCCAAAGGCAGGCGCCAAACCGCTGCGCCACCCAGGGATCCCTCTTTTGTTTTTTTTTAAACTAGTGTGGGCAGTAGGAATTCTTCTCATCTAGATCGAATATAATTGGTTACTAAGGCTTTGTCTAGAAAAGTCTCACTCTATGTAGCAAGTTGCAGGTTTTTGGGCTGAGTCCTGGGAATATTTACAGTTTGGTCCAGTTCAAAATTTCAGGGTTCTACTGGTGAGGATGCTCCTAAGCCCGTCTCCATTTAAAAACTCCTTGACATAGGTAACCCCATTTCATTTCCCCTTCCACGAGCCTCTGGCCTATCACATGCGCCTGTCTTGTTCCTCACTTTCATCTTTGACACTAACCCCAGGCTCCCCGGATCTCCGTCCAAGCATCATATCTTAGTTTGATGACCAGGAGTCTCCCATTCCTGCCTCTCGCCCTGAGGCTTGCATATACCAAGACCACCATTCCTCATAAGACTTACACCATATTTTAACCCATTTTCTTAGAGAACCTTATCTCTTTCCTCCCTTCCAACTGACTCCTTTTGATCACACCAGCCCACAGTTCCTAAACCATCGGGGGAGTATCTTGGTTAAATAGCACTTCCTGGGTAAAGGAAAGTATTGGCAAATTCTGGATTGCTGCACCAACCTAGTTAATTTTCCCTACAGTCAGCCTGTTGTCAGCCTGGACAAGGGCTGGCACTGGTGATCTACGCACCATTTCCTACAGTGTAGGGGTACAGGCAGCTGCAGCCTTGGACACACGAACAAGCTCAGTCCTGAGTTGAGCTGCTCAACTCCCAGCCACTCAAGCCCTGAGTCACACAGTAACTGGGTTTTGCAAACCTTGGGCTCCTTTGAGTTGGCTGGAATAATGATTCTCCCCAATCTGTTAGCACATAAGGGAGCATCATGTATAAGATTAATATTGTACCGTAGGATAGACTGGGGGGAAAGGGGCAGGGGAGGAACACTACAAGTTACATGGTTCTAACATTGCGTCATCAAGTCCAGCCCAAACACAGCAGTGTTTGATAGTCCTGATGGCTTCGGCTGGTGCCACACAAACTTCATTAGGTATGTAGATGTTGAATCATAGCAATAAAATTATTTTGTTCTATTCCTTTTTAAAAAAAATATTTTGTTTATTTGACAGAGAGAGCACAAAGGAGACCTTCTGCTTCAGGAAAAACAAAAACTAATAAAAGATATAACTGAGGTTATTCAAGTTTCACAAGATATAATCCAACAAATATAATACACAGCTTCCACAAGCATCCAAAAGCTTTCTGGAGATGCAAAGACCTCTAAGTAAACCCAATTACCATCATGGTAGCTGGTTGAAGGTCACAGAAAACCAAGAATGCTTATGCACTAGGGTTGGGTTTTTTGGTAGTTTTTTTTTTTTTTTTTTTTTTAAGACAGCTATCATATAAATGGCAGATCTTTATTTCTGTAACAAATGGTTTTAATGTAAAAAGGGTTGTACTATTATGAATTTAAGCAAAATTAAATTGAGCCATGGAACTTAATAATACCCTTGATAGATCATTATTCTTAACATAGCTCCCTTTGTTCTTATGTGCGTATCAAGTCCATTTGCTTCTAATATAATTTTCAAAGTAAAGCATAAGGTTTACCAATTAAATCCTTCTCCTCTCCCAGTAAATTCTACTAGCATTTCCCGTCACAGTCATCTTTTGCAATTGCATAGCAATTTCTAAGGTCCTCCAAGTGTTTTACAAGCATTAATTAAGCTTTGCAATAGCCCAGCAAGGGAGAAGACCACAGTCTACCCAGGAGTCCTCCTCGTGCTGAGGCAGTGGTTGGAATGACATTTGTTCCTGTCACTCACAATCAGCACATGGAGCTCTAACCTGTGGGAGGAGATGTGCTGATTCTGCCAGAATTACAAGTGACACCACGATGCTCCACTTGCTCTAACAAAGGAAGATGGGGTGACTTTTCCTATCAAGTAATTGCACTCATACAGTATGTGAAGATACTTATTTTTATCCATCCTTCTGAATAACTGATCCGGTTTTTCAATGTTTTGAAATCAGCTTCAAGTCAATGTTCTATGGATCCCGTTCTATTCATAAACACTGATTTAGTAGCAGAGCTTTAAACTTATGTAGCTAGCCATCGGAAAACGGGAAATGGCCATGCAGACCCTAGCTGGCGAAGTGTCTACTTCTAGACACACGTGGATCTCATCCCACCTTCGAAATGTGTATATTGAACCCTAGCCCCTCAACTGCCCTTAATGCTCAGTAGACACTGTCTGCTGAGTATGATGCCTCTTTGGCTCTCAACCCTGACTACACCTCATAACCATGTGGGGAGCTATTTTAAAATACTTCTAGAAGCTACCTTACACTAATTAAAACAGTCTCCGGGGAAGAAGCTGGGTGTGGGCATTTCATATGCCCCTGGGTTATTGCTACCAGCAGCCCTGGTTAATACCCCTTGAGGAGCAGCTGAAGTTCTCAGGAGTCAGGTGAAGCAGCTAAGCCCTTCCTGAAGGCTGTGACCTCCAATTCTAAGAAACGCCCTTTGCAAAAACCTTCTAAATTCTTTGCACTTGTCACATTGCCTTTTATGATTTCCAATTTTCTCATGTTACAAGTACCTGATTGCTGGCTTGAAACGTCATCCAGCAATAGAGAGGGACTGCCTGTACTCAACCCGTTCTCACCAGCGTTGTGAAAATTAATAAAAGGAGACCTTACTAATGTAGTCCAGAGGCCACGAGGGGAAGCTCTCACATCCTATGATTTTAGTCAATTGCAAAACCAACAGGGAGTGGTACTTTGCAAATTGATACTACTTTCACCCCAATAGGAAGAAAGGTTTTCTCCTGGCCTGGAAAAAGCCCAAAGAGAGACTGTCACAATTCAGTGAATTGAACTGAACTCCCAGTTTATTCCAATAGGCTTTTTGTTTATAAGAACCCCTCCCAACTACCCTTCCTTGGGCTTTCCTCTGCAGAAGAGCAACCGTTCCCTTTGTTTTCTGCACTTGCCTGTGGTTTTGCAATAGTTTGTGTGTACTGAATTGAAATTCCCTGCTCTTCCCAAATAAACACATTTTTGCTGGTAGAATAACTGATGGTTTTTTTTTTTTTTAAATTTATTTATGATAGTCAGAGAGAGAGAGAGAGAGAGACAGGCAGAGGGAGAAGCAGGCTCCATGTACCAGGAGCCCGACGTGGGATTCGATCCCGGGTCTCCAGGATCGCGCCCTGGGCCAAAGGCAGGCGCCAAACCACTGCGCCACCCAGGGATCCCATAACTGATGGTTTTATGTTTGAGGTTAACAAGGTCAGTGGATGTCTGCTGGGGTGTTATCCTTGGTATATTGCCTAGTGTCCATCTCGGGCTTTACTGGCTGCTCCCATGATGATAATTCTAGGCTTGGGTGCCAAAATATTACAGAGGGGAATAGCTTTATAGGACAGATGGCAGGTACCATGCCAACATATAGGCTGATGCGTCAAGGAGGACATGCTATAGACTGCAGAAGAATTGTAAAACAGATCAGCTGGGATGATACCAAAGATGTTACCTAGGTTAGCATTTAGTTAAGTCAGACATTATCCCCTCGTTAAATCTGTCATAAGATATTTTTTTCTACATGGGTCTTAATGGATGAAGATCTGCAATATTAATTATGTAGGAAAGGGAGAAGTTATGCTTCACAGCAGTGTTTGATAATCCTGATGGCTTCGGCTGGTGCCACACAAACTTCATTAGGTATGTAGATGTTGAATCATAGTAATAAAATGATTTTGTTCTATTCTTTTTTTAAAAAAAATATTTTATTTGACAGAGAGAGCACAAACAAGTGGAGCAGCAGACAGAAGGAGAGGGAGAAGCAGGCTCTCTGCTGAGCAGGGAGCCTGACATGGGGCTCGATCCCAGGACCTGGAGATCATGACCTAAGCTGAAGGCAGATGCTTAACCAACTGAGCCACCCAGATGCCCTTCATTCTTTTAAATTTTTTAAAAAATTTTTTAAATTTACCTTCTGATCATACCAAGGTAATAGGCTCAGTTTAGTGTTAATAAGTTTTTAACGTCTTTCTGGTAATGATAGTATCTCTTTTTAACGAAGAATTTGGGAAAAATGGTAACCAGCTGGAATAGAAGACCTGGTTTCATTTGTATTTATGTGTTCTCTTTTATTCATGACCAGCAATAATGTTTTCCAGTTTGGGACGGTGATTTAGAGCTTTTTTATAATCACACGTATTTAAGAAAATGTGAGTTGATTTAAAGAGATAATAACCAGGTGGTGCCCATATATAGCAAAAATTGCAAAGGGGATCTATTAGTTTACCTGGAAACTATTCCACCACTACCTTTTTTGAAGATGGACATGTTCTTAAACCAATATCATTGTCAACTTGATCTTAAGGCAAAGCATCATGCCTCATTTTTTAAAAATGAAGTAATTAATACTTTAAATTTAAATGCATCTCAGATATATCATGCACAACTATCCCTAACTTAGTTTCTAAGTGGGAAGGCTTTAATAGTGTCATATTCAACTGTTTGGGTTATTATCCATAACTTCAACTTGTTTTTAGTACTCATACTGGATTGCTTTTGAAAGCTTCAAAAAAGTTTTCTAGAAGGTAAGCATCTATTCAATTCAATGATGAACACAGATGCAAAAATTCTCAACCAAAGGTTCATACACCATGATCAAGAGGTATTTATTCCAGTAATACAAGGAGGATTCAACATCCACAGATAAATAATTAATAAAACTAAGGATAAAAGTCTTATGATCCTCTCAATAAACACAGAAAACATTGGACAAAATTCAAGATCCATTCATGTTCATGATAGAAGTCTCAACACATTGGGTATAAAGGGAACAGACCACAACACAGTAAAGGCCATATATGACAAACCCCCAGCTAACATACTCAACTGTGAAACACTGAAAGCTTTTCTTCTAAGATCAATAACAAGACAAGGGTGACCACTCTCAGTACTTTTATTCAACATACTAACTGGATGTCCTAGCTGGAGCAATTAAGCAAGGAAATAAAAGGTACCCAAATCAGAAAGGAAGAAGTAAAGTTGTCTCATATTATATGCAGATGACATGATATTTAATATAGAAAACTCTGAAGACAATTGCAAAAAACTGATAGAATTAATGAATTCACTAAAGTTGCAAGATACAAAATTAATGTAAAAATCATTTGCATTTCTATATGCCAACAACAGAAAGAGAAATTAAGAAAATAATCCCATTTACAATAGCATCAAAACCAAAAAAATACATAGGAATAAATTTAACCAGTGAGGTGAATTATCTGTGCACTGAAAACTATACACTATTGTTGAAAGAAATTGAAGACACAAATAAATGAAAAGATATTCCATGTTGATGGATTGGAAGAATATTGCTAAAATGTCCATACTACTCAAAGCCATCTCCAGAATTGATACGACTCTTACCAAAATTCCAATTTTGTCACAGAAATAAAGACAATCCTAAAATTTCTATGGAACCCCAAAAGACTCCCAAATAGCCTAAGCAATCCTGGGAAAGAAAAACAAAGTTGATTTTGTTTTCAAACCATGCTACTGATTTCAAACCATGTTACAAAGCTATAGCTATCAAACATTGTAGTACTAGCATAAAAACACACATTTAGGGACACCTGGGTGGCTCAGCGGTTGAGCATCTGTCTGACTTTGGCTAAGGGGGTGATCCCTGAGTCCTAGGATGGAGTCCCATATCAGGCTCCTTGCATGGAGCCTGCTTCTCCCTCTGCATATGTCTCTGTCTCTGTCTCTCTCATGAATAAATAAAATCTTTAAACACACACACACACACACAAAAACCCACACACATTTACCAATGGAACAGAATAGAAAGCCCAGAAATAAACACACACACATATGGTCAATTTACGACACAAGAATATACATATAATAGACATAAATCGAGTTGGAAAAACTGGACAGCTATATTCCAAAGAATAAAAGTGAACAATAAATATATATATCAGCTCAAAATGGATTAAAGACTTGAATGTAAGTCCTGAAACCCTAAAACTCCTCCAAGAAAATAAAAGGTAAGCTCCTGGATGTTGGCCTTGGCAATGAATTTTTGGGGAGTTGACATCAAAAGCAAAGGAAACAAAAGGAAAACAACCAAGTGGGACTACATCCAATAAAAAGCTTCTATGCAGCAAAGAAAACTATCAACAGAATGAAAAGGCAACCAAGGAATGGGAGAAAATTTTTGCAAACCATGTATCTGATAAAGGATTAACATTCAAAATATACAAAAAGTTTATATAACTCAGTAGCGAAATAAAAACCAACTCCATTTAAAAAATGGGCAGAGAACCTGAATAGACATTTGTCAAAAAAAGACATACAGATGGCCAACAGGTACGTGAGAAGGTATTCTACAGCACTCATCATCAGGGGAAGGCGCCGATGTGCTTTCACATCCTGTGAGATGGAGCTCGATCTGTTGATTAACAAAAAGACAAGCAATAGCAAGGCAGGGAGGTGGAGCAAAGGGAGCCCGGTTTGCAGGGGGTGGGAATGTAGACTGGCACAGCCCACAGGCGCCGGGAAAACCAATACGGAGCTTCCTCAATAACTTACACACAGAACTACCTTATGACCCAGCAATCCCACTTCTGGTTATATATCCAAAGGAAATGAAATCCTCATCTTGGAAAGCTATCTGCACCCCCATGTTCATAGCAGCATTATTATTCACTAGGGCCAAGGTAGGACAACAACCTAAGCGTCCATCAACAAATGGTTAAAGGATACCTATGGAATATTATTCAGCTGTAAGAAGAAGGAAAATCTGTCATTCTAACTCTCTGGATACCAAGCAGGTGTCCTACAATTCAATTCTGACAAACTAAGTGTTTGTCAGCACAGAACCCACAAGTTACAGGCTCAGTTTCCCCAAGACTGCCTCCCACTTCAGGTGCCAGGAACAAGTAGTCAGTCCCCTAGATTGGCCTATGGTTCTGTCCAATGTGGCTACAAGTTGGCGGTCCCGCCTCAGGTTCAGTAATTTGCTGTAATGACCCACAGAACTCCAGAAAACACTTTCGTTCCCTGGCTGATTACAAAAGAGATGACAAAAGACACAGTTGAATAGCCAGATGACGAGGTACAAAGAGTTAAACAAGAAAGGATCCAGAGTCCAGAAGCTTCTGTGCCACCTTCTCAGCTTGTGTATATGTTCACCGACCCAGAAACTCTCCTACTCCTGAATTTATGGAGGCTTCATATAAAGTAGTCCTGTTTATTTCAATCTCTGGCTCCCTCCCCTCCCCAGAGGATGAAGATTGGAGCTAAAAATTCAAAGTTTCAAATCATGGCTTGGTCTTTCTTTTGGCCAGCCCTCATCCAGGAGCCCACCAGGAGTCACTTTATTGACACAAAAGATGACCCTATTACTGGGAATATGACAAGGATTTAGGAGCTTGTGCCAGGAAATAGGATCAAACACCAAATATCAGAACAAAGGATGCTCTTGGCACCTCTTTTACTTTACTCTTACCAGGAAATGACAAGGTGTTTTTTTTTTTTTTTTTTTTTAGGAGATTTGGGTCAGGAACTGGGGAGAGAGACCAACACATTTTTTTCTTAGTTCACAGAACAAAACAGACACCTATAGCCTAGTTAATGGTATCCCACCAATGTCAGTGTCCTGGTGTTGGTATTCCACTACAGCTACAGAAGAAGGGGAAAGGATATACCAGACTACCATTTGTATAACTTCCTGTGAGTCTTCAGTAACTATTTCAAAGTAAGTAGTTTTTTTTTAAAGTACACTTAATCTTTCCAGAAACGCAGTGATTATTTTTAAGACCAGAGACATGACATATGTGATTTCTACTCTATCTACTCGAACATGCAGAAGCACAAGCACATTTCTGCTATCTACCCAAAGGTGTGAGAAAAATCATCAACAGGTGTGAACCTGTGTAAATAAACTTTCTGAGAGATGTTAACAGAATCCACTCTTTGGAGCTAGGACAGAAATACTTGCCTTATGCATTAGGTGGTCTCCAGTTTACCTGCCAAAGTTGCAAAAAGGATACTTAGGGCCAAAACTTTTTGGAAGGATGAAGAGATGAAATACAAACAGCCTCTTTTGTAGAGAAAATCAGCAGTAGTTGACAGGTTTCTCTGCTCGGCTCCTCTGCAGGCGACTCCCGCACCTTGCCCTGCGGGGTGTGCTACGGTGCTGGGGTGGCGAGGTGGTGGTGGGGAGACACCTTCCTCTGTCTTGGGAAACTCATCACAAGTAAAAAATAAATAAGTGTCAACCGTGGTGAAACTCAAAATCCCCCATCCCAATGCAGCTCACTTTCTTGTTTTCTTTCCACGGCCTTTGTCTAATCAGCCACTCTGCATGTGGGCACCCCGCGAGATGGCAAACAGGCAGATTGCAAACAGGCACTGGCGCATAGGGCCCTCCCTTAGCTCACTCTACAACTCTTTTCATCTAAAAATCCTGGGACTTCAAACTCAGAAACCATGTCTGAAGCAAAAATAACAAAGGAAGCCTTCGTATAAAGACAGATTCTCAGGCTCCTTAGGTGGTGCCACTTACAACACAGGGGAAGCGTCTGGAAAATCAGCTTTGTTCTGTGGAGTGAATTAGCCTTTAAGGCTCCACAGTTGCCAAAGCACCAGAAGTCCTTCTTGCGCTGTTACCTCTCAGCACACTTGAGGGCCCGAGTGCTGGGCTCACAGATGGAGAATTCAGGTGAGTTACCTGGACAGCTCACATCTTCCCTGCACCCCTCTCATCCTTATTATTGTTACCCATCGGGTACAGGGGGCGTGCGTTTACACAACTCAGTATGCACTTCGTGTGCGGCTACACGAAGCCATTGGAGTCATCTGGTACTTGAGGAGCTTGAGTGTTTTAGAACTTCCACGGTGAACACAAGTCAGAAATTCGCAAACATTCGTGTGTGCAACAGAAGCGATGACTTTGGTGCAGAAATGGTGTCTGCTGTACTGAAGGCCCTGTGGCTGACTTAGTGGATTTTTTTTTAAGATTTTTTTTTTTTTTTTTTTTTTTTATTCAGAGAGACACAGACAGAGAGAGAGGCAGAGACATAGGCAGAGGGAGAAGCAGTCTCCATGCAGGGAGCCCGACGGGGAACTCGATCCCGGGACTCCAGGATCACACCCTGGGCCAAAGGTGGGCGCTCAACTACTGAGCCACCCAGGGTGGATTTTTAAGAAGTTTTCACTCTTCCACTCGCACAAGGCCGCCAGTTGGGCTACTGGCTCTGGGACCATGTTTCAAAGGCTACACCACCCTATTTCACGACTGGCCAAACAAAGCTTTTTCTAATCAGGAGGCAGGGGCGCCTGTGTGGCTTAATGGGTTAAGCGTCGGACTCTTGATTTCAGCTCAGGTCCCCATCTCAGGGTTGTGAGATCAAGCCCTCCTGTGCAGAGCCTGCTTAAGATTCTCGCTCTCCCTCTCCCTCTACCCTCCTTCCCCCAAATAAAACGACAGTGTGAAAAACAGCACCAACAGCACGAAGCAGCAGCCTCTTCTTAAGTAACACCAGCATGTAACTGAAATACGGCTCCGAGCCCAGAGCTTGTAGAGACGCCCTGCTTACAGATTGACGTTTGCAGCCCGTTACACATTTGAGGTCAATCATCAAACGTCCAGAAACGCATATACTGAGAGGCTCTCTTTCTACCCTGAACCAAAAAGATCATGGCCTTGTATTAGTTTTCTCTTTCCGATCTAACAAACGACTTCAGCAACTTAAAACGTTCCAAACTTATTATCTTATAATTCTGTAGGTCAGAATTCGGATACAGTTACGGGGCTGGAGTCAAGGTGTTGGCAGGGCAGCATTTCTTTTTGGAGGCTCCAGGGAGGAACCTGTTTTCTTACCTTTTCTGGCTCGCAGAGGTCGTTCATATTCCTGAGCTCGTGGCCTCCTTCCTCCATGTTCAAAGCCAGTGAGAGGAATTCAAGTCCCTTTAATGCTGCCATGTTCCTGGTCATCTGCAGCTGAGGATGCTTTTCTGCTTTTAAGCACTCCTGTGAGTAGATTGGATTCACCTAGATAATTCAGACTAATCTCCACATCTCCAGATCCTTAACTTTCACCATCTCTGCAAAGTCCCTACTGCCACGCAGGATACATTCACAAGTTCTGGGGATTAGGAGGTGGGCATCTGTAGGGGCTATGGTTTTGCCACCGTAGGCTTCTGCACAGAAGTATGCCCGGCTCGTGGTAGACTGTGTGTCTTAGCTTGGGCCGCTGTAACAAAGCACCATAGACAGGGTGGCTTATAAATAGCAGAAACCCACTTCTCACAGTTCTGGAAGCTGGAAGTCTGAGAGAATGCTGGCAGCCGGATCAGGTTCTAGTGAAGGCCCTCTTCCAAGTTGCAGACTGTCAATTTCTTTTTTCTTTTCTTTTTTTTTTTTTTTTTTTGTTCGGACTGTCAATTTTTTACCGTATCCTCACATGATGGAGAGCACGATGAGAAGAAGCAAGGGTTCTCATGTTTTTGTTTTTTTTTTATAAGGGTACCAAGCCCATTCCTGAAGTCCCCACCCTCGTGACCCCATTACCTCCCAAAGGCCCCCCTCTTAATACCATCCCGTTGGTGATTAGGATTTCAGTGTATGAATCTAGGGACACACAAACATCCAGTCCATATCACCAGAGGACGATCTCTTGGTGCTTCTGTTTTAACAAAACACAGATAATGGAAAGCTTGGGAAATTACTGACATGGACTCCCATCAGCTGTTACAATTCAGAGATTTACATTTCAAATCATGCACAGCCCTATTACTTTGATGAGAAGGCTGTGGCCCTTCAATCATTGCAACTTGGAAATTTTTTTTTTTGGTAAAGATTTATTTATTCATGAGAGACAGAGAGAGAGTGGGGGGGGAGAGGCAGAGACACAGGCAGAGGGAGAAGCAGGCTCCATGCAGGGAGCCCGATGTGGGACTCGATCCTGGGACTTTGGGATCATGCCCTGAGCTGAAGGCAGACACTCAACTGCCAAACCACCCAGACACCCACAACCTGGGAATTTAGATCATGTGATGGGAAGCTCATGATCTACCATCCAAGAGGAAGAAGGATTCACATTGATTACGTTTCTACTCTTCAAGGAGACTCATCTTTATGAACTGTACCACTCAGGTGCCCTTGACCTCTGCCTAAAGGTTGACTTTGGTCAATAGCCTGCACTAGCAGATCAGGAGGTATGATGAGAACTTGAGGAATTGATTCGGTCAATCCCCATCCCTTTGGGCCCCAGTTTGGCAGTGCCTGCTTTCTTCTACCTCATATTACAGCTTCTCTTGACTATTCCCTCTCCTGCGGCTACAGGTCTCTCTGAGTTCTGGTGAGCACTCCTTCCCCGTGGTCCTGGAGGTCTAGAGGTGGTAATGGCCCCCACTGTTGTTAGCCCGTGTATGGCTCACCATTCCTTGCTGGTCCTGCTTACTTCTGCCCACACCCCGACTAACACTTCCTTTATTAAACTCTCCTCAATTATCTTATTTCTACGTGCCAACCATCTCTTGCCAGCACCCTGTCTGATACACCTGGATGTGTCAGCATCTTGTGATCTTGGCCAAGTTACTCAACCTTCTCGAACCTCAGCATTTTCATATGTAAGATGGAGATAAAAATAGCTACCCCTATGCTGGTGGCGACAACTAAATTATTTAATTCATATACAGCTTAACTTAACACAGTGTTTGGCACACAGTGAACATTTAAGTATATTTTTGTCAAAATAAAGGAAATGAATTCTCTGAGGAACCGAAAGCTCCATCTGGATCCAAATGTTCCACCACATTACTTCTTAAAATGTACTTTTGGCTCCAATGAAAAAGTTTTATTTTGAGCAACCATTAAACCAAGGTCTTTGGATTTACCCATAACTAACTGTTAATAATGCTGTTCAAGGTACCACCCAAATAGTCCTCATGTACTGAGGGAGGTACAAATCCAAGTATATTTACTTTATAATTTGATACTTCTGGAATTTTCCAGTATGACACTGAGTCTCTGCTTTCTAGTTTTCTGGATATAGAACAATTTAAATAATGTAAGCAGAGAACTGTTACAGTAGATTAGGTAATATTTAGGAAATAAAAGTCTGTCTATAAATCAGTTCAGACTCTCTAACTGCTTCTCAGCTTACAAAAAGTTTACACCAGGATCTACTTACAGCTATAAGAATATAAATGTAGAATTTTTAAAAGGACATTCAACTTTTAAAAGGTGATTTTTTTTTAAAGTGATGTTTGTCATGGAATCAGGAAAAGGATAAAATTGCAAAAACTGCAAGAAGTCCATCAGTATTTTGGCACATGCTGATCCAAATTGAGAGAGACAGAGACAGAGAATTGGAGTTTCCCATGTCACCTTTCCAGATATGGATGAAAAAAACTTATAACAGCCAGCATCAGACCCTTTAGGCAGTCTTGCTGTTGTTGGTTTCAGACTATCTAAGAGAATGGAAGGGAGCACGGGTGTGGGTGGGAGGTACTAGAGGAAAATCCACAATGAGTGGTTCAAGCTTTATAAAATTTAAGTTGTTCACCTTGCTGTGATTTAACCTCTGTTTCCCAATATCTTTGGTAAAGCCTGCTACACGCTCAAATGTCTCATCTGTGTGATTTTCTCAAGAAGAAAATGGGGCTCCAGTCCACATCTGGGTTAGTACAAGAGTGGGGGCAGGGAGGCCAGACCAAAGGGCAAGAGGAGGTCAGCAGAAGTGGGAACTCAGAGCAGATATAATTATAGAAACATGATCCTGAAGGCCTTTGTGCAAGTATCAGGGAGAGTTGTTAGACTTACCACAGGACAGAGAACAAAGAATTTAAACCAACTTTATTTAAATCTGAAAGGGCAGGATCACCTCAGCTGATAACTGAATTTGTCAGGGATCCCAGTGAAAAAATAGAAATATGAAATTAGAGCTACTGGTGTCAATCTGTTAGAATAGCTATATTTTTACTGTTAGTGTTTTCTTGACCCCATATTTCAATAGTTCTTGCTAAATCTATAGCAAAAAACAAAATAAGAGCTTCTAGTCCATTAAAAGGTTAGTCAAATTTTTTGCCTTGACAAAAGACAGCCATTGCTAAAACACTGTATCAACTACTGAGAAAATGCAGTTCATGGCCTTGGACTTAACCACATGAAGACTTTAAAATGTCTTATTTGGTTAGTTAGTTATTCACAGTCAAGCATTTATTGAGTTCCAAATCTATGCTGGCATATGAAATGACTACAAGCCATTGCCTTATCCTGTGATATCTCACCATTTAGGGGTTAACTACAAAATGCTAGATGACATCAATGCTCAAGAGCACTGTTGTCAAAAAAAAAATAGAAAGGCACATGCCCACCATATACACCCATAGACTCACACACACCCTCTCATTTTGGGCATCTACAGGCTTTACAATGATCTCTAAACCCATGTGGTTTGCATTGATCACAACAGTTGCTAAAATTTTACAATTTGTAATGATCATAGTCTCTTTGCCAACTTTTTGTAGAGCTTAAGATTTTTACCCAGGGCTTATGGCTTCACATGTCTCTCCAAGCCAAGAAAAGCCTTATGTAACAATGATATTCTAGGTCGTTGTCCATCAAAGAACCCAGATTCTGTTAGGCCACCTCCAGTGGAAGTGGTTGTTTGGAGGACTTTCTATACTTATCTCTTAGCTTGTGTAAAGGATATAAAAATCGACAGTGACCTTTTTTTATAAAAGTAACTGAGCAATTTAACAGGACAGTTTCTGGAGACCTTTAAAGGTGAAAGTAAATTTTTGATTTTTGTTCATTATGTTGCCTTGGCTTCATTATATGAAAGTCACCTCATATTTATCAATCCTGGGGGGCACCTGGATGGCTTAGCCGGTTAAATATGTCACTCCTGATCTCGGCTCAGATCTTGATCTCAGGGTCAGGCCCCATATTGGGCTCCACGCTGGGTATGGAGTCTACTGAAAAACAACAAACAAACAAAAACAACATAACAACAAGATATTTATTAATCACCTGCTTTCCTGAAAACCAATGTACCCAGGGAGTTTATAGATAAGTGCAGGGACAAAGCAAGCAAATTCAAAAAATTTATATTTGAAATAACCTAATGTCTAATTTTATGTATTAGCTTTACTAGGCCACAATGTCTACATTTTGGTTAAACATTTATTCTGGATGTTTCTGTACAGGTATCTTTTGGGTGAGATTAACGTTTAAACTGGTAGACTTTGAATAAAGCACGTTACCCTCCATAGTGTGGGAAAGCCTCATGCAATCAGATGAAAACCTTAATAGAACAAAGACTGACCTCTCACCCTAGCAAGAAAGAGTTCTGTCTTTGGACTCAAACTATAACTCTTCCCTGAGTCTTCAGCCCACCAACTTTACCCATCAGATTTTGGTCTTGCCAAGCCTTTATAATCACATGAGTCAATTCCTTAAAATAAATTATCTCTCTGTCTCGATCTCTCTCTATGCTATTGGTTCTGTTTCTTTGGAGAGCCCTAACTAATATACTACCAAATTAGAGTTTAGGTGTAATATCCATAACAACAAAAAAAAAGTCTTAAAAAGTCTTTGCCAAGTATTCACACTTGCAGGATTATTCTAGAGAAAAATGTGGATGTTGCAGTTTGATTTTTTAAATCATTCCAAGTAATCCTAGCTCAATCTCCTGAAGCAAAGGTTGTAGTTCTGAGTAATTGCACCAGGCAGTACTTATGCAACAAATATTTGGAGGAAGGGGGCACCTATTTTATGTGAAACACTGTTCTAAGTGCTGGGGATAAAGCAGTGAATTACGGAGACAAAAATTCCTGTTTTCATGGAGTTTGTATCCTAGTGGATGGGGATAGACAACAAATAAATTTATATTAGTCTGATGGTGATGAGTGCAAAGGGACTAAAATAATCACCCTACTTTAGGGTGGAGAGTGATGAGATAATTGTGTTTATGTGATTTCATATAGGGTGTTTGGAGTCAGTGACATTTCAGCAAAGACCTAAATGTAATGAAAGAGAGAGTCATGCAGATTTGTGAGTAGGAAGGGTTCCAGGCACTGGGAGTAGTAAGGGCCCAGGCTATGGGGCAGGAATGAGTTCATGGTACTAGAGGAACACAAAGAGGGCAGTATGTCTCGAGAGGCGTGAGCAAAGGATTGTGTAGGAAATGAAGCCAGAGGAGTTTCCATGACTTGACTCTGTAGACCCCAACAAAAATTGAAAAGAAGTCTGAGGACATAGTCTCGGGGCACTCCAGTGTTTAGAGGTCAGGAAAGTAGTCGCATGGAGTCAAAGAGACTGAGGAGGGGGAGCAGGGACGTAGAAGAAAAATCCAGAGAAAGTGGGATCTTGAAGGAAGTGTTTCAGATAAAGGGGGAGTGATCAAAACAGGTCAATTAAAACGAGGACCGGGCATTCATCATTGGGTCTATCTATGTGGAGGTTTATTATAATCTTGCTAATAGGAATTTGGGTACAACAGAGGAAACAAAAGTGTAATTGTAGTCCATTTGAGAATGACTTAGAGGAAAGGAAGTGTAGACAAAAATACTGGAATGCCTTGAGGAGAGTGCTGGAGAAGTTCACCAAGAATACTCACTCGGCCTCAGGGGTGACGACTGTCAAAGATCATCCTGGCCTTGCCGCCCGGTGCAGAGATTCCATGCGGTCCCCCGACCCCAGAGCTCATGGCTCCCCACCCAGAACACGTGGTAGGGGAGCAGAAAGTGGGCCTCGGTGAGGACGGGATGAAAGCACGGGTGACCCTTTCCAGCGGAGCTATGCGGAGGCCTCTGACCATGTTGCGGAGCACCCATATGGCCTTCAGGAAGGTGACAGAGGAAACGGTGGACCCCTGAGCCGGGCACCCTCTCAGGTCAGGCATTGCTGACATCCTGGCCTGCACCACGAAGCCAGGCTTCACCACAGCCTACAGAAATGTTACGGAGTTCAAAACGCTGAGGGGCTTGGTGCTACGTGGTAGCCCGACAGAGAGACACTTGTTTGTGTACAGAGTTGACTTCCCACCTTTGGGAAGGTGACAGAGGAAATGGTGCACCCCTGTGCCGGGCACCCCCTCAGGTCAAACATTGTTGACATCCTGGCCTGCACGCTGACTCCAGGCTTCCCCACAGCCTACAGAAATGTTAGGGAGTTGAAAACGCTGAGGGGTTTGGTGCTACATGGTAGCCTGACAGAAAGAACTTTTTGTGCACAGAGTTGACTTCCCACCTTCGCTTCGAGCACATTTACTGACCAAAAAGACAGACACAAAGTACAGACTTTCTGTTGGTATCCAGGAGAAGATTCAGCTGAGAGCTCTCCTTGCCATTTTCCAGGTCACCAGGGACCTGACTGTCACAGAGGCTTAGAGGCTGAGCCTGTTCACGGCCAGTTGGCAGGCCCTGTGGTGATTGGAGAACAGGAAACTGAGTCACGGGCTAATATGCTGCCCAGGCTGGGTAGTGAGGCCAGTCGCCCCGAATTGTGGGAACCTCTGTCCCCGGCACCGGTGGGCAAAGGTTGAAAAAGTACCGTGTCTGTGGCTATTTGGAGCAGGTATAAAACCATCAGAACAGACAGCTGTCTTACTGTGCTGCCGGTTGTGTTTTTACAGGGAAAAAGAAAGTGCAAAAAGTTGTGTGTGGGTTTTTGTTGTTGTTAAGCCTTAAGGCTTTTATCATTCAGTTGCTTGGATGGCAGGAAATTGCCCTGCCCTATTTTGGTCGAGAACTTAAGGGCTTCCAAAGCCTCCATGGTGCCGTTGCCTCCTAACTCCAGGTAAACAAAGCATCTCCACAATCCAGCGTCTAAACCTTCATCTGCCGCACAGTCTGTGTCTGTTCTAAATAGGGGTTAACAGATTTCTGGCCCAAACTATTATACTCTTATAAATGTGCTCAGTTCTCTTACTTTAAAAACGTCTTTTAATTTTTCTGATGCTAGCAGATTCCTAATTGTGGCGGGGACAGTGAAGTGTCACTGTATGGCCATGGGGGCAAGGCTGTATAGTACTCCCTTCTTAATGTACGGAGGGAGATGGGCTCGGGCCAGACTCTAAACCTCCAAGTGCTGAAAAGGCAGGCCCAGTGTCCAGTGTAGTGGCTTATTTTACAGCAAACAGGCTGCCTTTATGATAATGTTCTTCTCAATAAAAATAAAGCAGCTGGCATGTTGGCTGTCTTAAAAAAAAAACAAACAAACCCATCCAGTGTTCATCCCATCAAGTGCCCTCCTCAGTGTCCATCATCCAGTTACCCCATCCCCTCACCCGCCTCCCCTTCCACTACCCTTTGTTCATTTCCCAGAGTTAGGAGTCTCTCATGTTTTGTCACCCTCTCTAATTTTTCCCACTCAGTTCCCCTCCTTTCCCTTATAATCCCTTTCACTATTTCTTATATTCCCCGTATGAGTGAAACCATATGATGATTGTCCTTCTCCGATTGACTTACTTCACTCAGCATAATACCCTCCAGTTCCAACCACGTTGAAGCAATTGGTGGGTATTTGTCCTTTCTGATGGCTGAGTAATATTCCATTGTATATACAGACCACATCTTCTTTATCCATTCATCTGTCAAAGGACATTGAGGCTCCTTCCACAGCTTGGCTACTGTGGACATTGCTGCTATGAACATTGGGGTACGGGTGTGCCAGTGTTTCACTACATCTGTATCTTTGGGGTAAATCCCCACTAGTGCAATTGCCGGGTCATAGGGTCGCTCTATTTTTAACTCTGAGGAACCTCCACACAGTTTTCCAGGGTGGCTGCACCAGTTTGCATTCCCACCAACAGTGCAAGAGGGTTCCCCTTTCTCCACATCCTCTCCAACATTTGTTGTTTCCTGTCTTGTTAATTTTCTCCATTCTCACTGGTGTGAGGCGGTATCTCATTGTGGTTTTGATTTGTATTTCCCTGATGGCAAGGGATGCGGAGCATTTTCTCATGTGCTTGTTGGCCATGTGTAGGTCTTCTTTGGTGAAATCTCTGTCCATGTTTTCTGCCCATTTCATGATTGGACTGTTTGTTTCTTGGGTATTGAGTTTAATAAGCTCTTTATAGATCATGGATACTAGCCCTTTATCTGATATGTCATTTGCAAATATCTTCTCCCATTCTGTAGGTTGTCTTTTAGTTTTGTTGACTGTTTCTTTTGCTCTGCAGAAGCTTTTTATCCTGATTAAATCCTAATAGCTCATTTTTGCTTTTGTTTCCTGGCAATTCTTTTCAGTTTGAGGTAAAAGGCAGCGAAGAGTGACCTTCTGGCTAGAAAGGGATGTAGGGAAGGGTTTTAAAAATATTTGGGGATTTTTTATTTTTTATTAGGTTAGAGATTTGCTAACTTGCATGTACCCTAATGGGAATGATCCCAGGAAGGGGACGGAGAGGTAGCAACTGATAAGGCGGGGTGGGAGGGAACGGAATCAGTGCACGAAGTTGAATTTGATAGGGAAAAGGGCCAAGTCTGGGATACAGATGCAAATAAGTTTGTATATTCAGTGATGGAAATATGGAGAAGCTCTTTTGACTGGCCAGTTTCTTTCATGAAATAAAAGCCACGAGTGAAGATAGGGGAAGGGATGTTAAATACCAGAAACTTTCTTTCCTGACAGTGGTTCTCTATTTTCTTCAGTTGAGTTTAAGGAATTGCAAGTGGGAGACTTTCTATCTTATCCTCTGTAAGCAGAAGATATTTACAACTGAGGACATCTTTGACTTTTTGAAAGAGATTGACCAAGAACGCCTGCCAGCTATCTCATTGCTTAACCTGTCACTCCATTGCTCCAGGAACCAGGAGCTGTTCAGCTACATTACTAATGGAGTACAGCTTAAGACTGACCTTGACTTCTTCTATGTAGGCTTGGATAAGATCTTACTAATAAAACTGTGTTTTAGTTATTGCACTGGCTCTTATTACTCCTTCCTTGTTTTCAGGATCTAATCCCATAGGGGTTAAGAATACCTGCTTTAGAATTATTATTAAAAACTCATTCCTGGGTATGGGGGTAAGGGAAATGGGTGAAGGGGATCAAGAGATACAAACTTCTAGTTATAAATAGGTCATGGGGAAATACAGTCAATAATACCGTATAAATTTTCCATGGTGGCAGATGGTAACTAGACTTAATGTGGTCATCAGTTTGCAATGGATACAAATGTCAAATCACTATGTTGTACACGTGAACATAACAGAATATTGGATATCAATTACATTTCAATAAAAAATTCATTCCTTCTGACAATATACAAGGCAAATACAACAAGCATTTACTAAGTACCCACCATGTACATTGGAACTAATACTTTTTGTTTAATTACAGTTGACATACAATGTTATATTAGTTTCAAATGTACATTATGGTGATTCAGCAATTCTGTACATTATGCAGTGCTCACCACAATAAGTGTTCTCACCATCTGTCACCATCCAATGTTATTACAATATTATTGGCTATATCCCCTATGCTCTATTTTTCATCTCTGTGAATTATTTATTTTACAAATGCAATTTTGTTTTTTGTTTTTTAAAGATTTTTTTATTTATTCACATAGGCAGAGGGAGAAGCAAGCCCCCCGCAGGGAGCCCAGTGCAGGACTAGATCCTTGACCCCATGAGCTAAAGGCAGATGCTCAACCGCTCAGCCACCCAGGAATCCCTACAACTGCAATTCTGTATATCTTATTTCTTTTTACCTATGTCGTCCATCCCCCCGGCCCACTCACTGCCCCCTGGCAACCACCAGTTTGTTCTTTGTGTTTGAGTCCGTTTCTGTTTGTTTGCTCATTTGTTTTGTTTTTTAGATTCTACACATATGTGAAATCATATATTTGTCTTTCTCAGTCAGACTTATTTTGCTTGGCATAATACCCTCTAGGTCCATCCATACTGTCGAAAATGGCAAGATCTCATTGTCTTTTATGATGGAGTAACATTTCATTATGTACATATACCACATCTTTATCCACTCACCTATGGATGGACACTTGGGTTGTTTCCATAACTTGGCTAATGTAAATAATGCTGGGATAAACATGAGGGTGCATTAAATATCTTTTCGAGCTAGTGTTTTTGTTTTCTTTGGATAAATTCCCTGTACTGGAATAACTGGATCATATGGTATTTTTATTTTTAATATTTTGAGGTATCTTCCATACTGTTTTCCAATATACAGTAGTTGTGCCCATTTACATTCTCACCAATGATGCACAAGGGTTCAGCGTGGGACTAATCTTTTCTAAGATTTATGAAGTAAAAGAAGCAGTAATTCTCTAACTCTCCCAATGGTTGATGGCCAGTTTCTTAAAATTTTTATATCTTTGCATTAGCTAATTAATGTTGCAAAAATTTTCCACTTGATTAAAATATTATTAAAGGATAGTGTTTTGATCCAACAGAGGATGCTTTAAGGTCCAATGCTATTATTTTTGTTTCTTGGAAGATTCCCTTTTCCTTTTGAATTTCTGTATTGAATTCAGAGCTTTTCCTTCCCAGTGCTAGTCCCACTACAGCAAGAGTGAGAAAAGAGGGAGGAAGAAGAGAACTAACATTTAGCATCCACTACTTTCCAGGGGTTTTTAAATTCTAAAAGAATATCACAAAACATATCTCTGAGTCTTCATTTTGCAAATCAGGAAACTAGTATAATAAAAGTAGCTCTAAACCACTTGGCATCGTGGAGAGTTGTTACTTAATTATAGTGCCTCAGAAAATTTTGGAAATAAAACACTGTCGAATTTTGCTGCAACATGCCATAAGCTCTCTTGCATAGAAAATCTGCCCACTGTGTCTTGGCCTGGCATCTTGGCTTTGAGCTTGTCCCACTCTACGAGCCCGACTTAATCAAGGTCACTGAAAGCTGTTCCTGTCTTGCCAGTGTAAGAAGCTGCTCCAGATTGATGTTATCAGCAAATTTATTGAACTTACACACACTTCCATCACCCTGTGGATAACTCTGGCCCACAACTAGCCCTTATGGATGGACACCACTTGACAAATGTCCTCAGGATGAGACGAAATCATTGATAGCTGTTCTTTGATTGCGACTCTTCAGCCACTTGACAGCGCTGTGATCCAAGCTATGCATTACCAGCTTGTTGAAAAAAAATGTCATGTGAAATGATATCAAAAGCCTGACTGAAGTCTGGATATACATCATCTATCATTTCTCCTTTGTTGGTGTGTCAAAGAAAGAAATTAAACTTACTTGCTGGTTTCTTCCTAAAGATTTGTTTTGGTGACTGCCTGACCACTCTTATTTTGCAAATTTGCCAATTAATGGATTCTTTGTGTCTTGCCCAAATTGAGGTTTTTGCAATTCAACTAATGAGCATTCCTAGTGCCACATTCTAAAAACCTTCAGATACTTTTAGATTGTCTTTCCGCAGATTCTATTCTGACTCTCTAAGGCATAGGAATAAGCTTTTTAGGATCCAGAGACTGGGAAAGATACTCCCTTTGTCCAATCACAAGCACTCTATTTAAGCTCACTTCAAACAAGTGACTACTGGCCACTAGACAGGGTTGTCTTTATATTTCAGTTCTGACTGCAATAAAGAGGAAATCAGCCAACTTTGTGAGACGGGGAGGACTGGAGTGCCAGTGCATGTGTATTTGTGTGAAGGATGATACAGAGGGAAGAAGGAGCCAGGCTTTTTCGAGGAAGGGTGAATTCTTTCCTACCACTCTGCCTGCTTTTCTTCCCTTAAATAAACCTATAGAGACTTTTCCTCCAGATTTTCTGTATTGCTAATGAGTGCAAATCAATCCATAGAATAGAAAACTAAACTTAATGCACTTACAGTTTGAATGATAGATTTGGTTATATATATTATCTGTCATTCCCAGTGACAAGTCACCTCTTTTCCCTGACATCACTTCCCACATCCTTGCCACCAACACTTTTGATATACTAATCAATGTCCTCCCATTCCTGGTGGAGATAATTAGGCTTTGGGTTTGATGCTGAACCTATCTTTTCATAGCTCATATTTCTCATCATGCTGTTCTTACTTCTGGGAAGAGGGTAGAGTGTGGCTGATAAATGTATGGCACGCCTCCTGTATGAATATAGCAGACATTAAAAAAAAATCAATCACAGTATTCTTTATTCCTGAGACTAGCTCAGGAGTCTTCCCAACATAATGCCCTAGGCCAGGGATCAGCAAACATTTTCTGTAAAAGACCAGACAATAAATAGTTTAGGTTTTGTGAACCTATACAGTCTTTGTTGCAACTACTCAACTCTGCCATTGTAGGGTGAAAACAGCCACAGATCATATGGAATGAATGAGAATATCACAAAACATATCTCTGAGTCCATTTTGCAAATCAAGAAACTAGTATGGCTGTGGTCCAAAAAAATGTTATTTACCAAAGCAGGTGGCTGGCTGGTTTAAGCCCACGGACTGTTATCTATAGTTTGCCAGCTATAGTTTGTAGGTCCTTGCTCTAAATAACTACCAACTAAAGTTGTCATCTGAAGAAGGAACCTATCCAGTGTTCTGAGGCTGAAATACAAGATGCTACAAGGCTCTCGTGTTGACTCCATTGATATGGTGACTTCCACCCAAGAAACTGATGTAACTGAGTTTTGAACCCTCTGCTCTGAGTGTCTTGAAGGGAAAAGTCACTTTGGAACCCAGGAAAGCAAGTTTCAGGCCCTACTCATTTTCATGCTCTTTGACTTTGTCAGTGGTGGGGCTAGCGTGGGAATTCTACACATTCATTTTCCAAACATGAAAAAAAAATTGACATGAAATACCTCCAAGCATTGCTTTAGAATAGATACTATTGTGTATAGCACTTTGATCACCAAAAGCTTTCCCTCCTCTCCCATCAGATTTAAAGAACCATAACAACAACCAAACAAATCTAAATTACATTTTAATGGAATAGGATGAAATGGAATTCAACTGCAGCCTAGCAACCATCAATTGTAACTCAATTATTTATGAGACTTAAAATGCACAGAATAAGTAGTTTAAACTTTCCTATTGGGGATCCCTGGGTGGCTCAGCGGTTTGGCACCTGCCTTTGGCCCAGGGCGTGATCCTGGAGTCCTGGGATTGAGTCCCACGTCAGGCTCCCGGCATGGAGCTCTCTCTCTCTCTCTATGTCTATAATGAATAATATAAATAAATAAATCTTTAAAAAAATAAATAAAAAATAAAAATAAACTATCCCATTCCTGATTCTTGTGGACTCTTTAGCCAAATGGATCACTTTAGTGAAGGTAGCTAGGGCTTTGAAAACCTAATGGGACATTTCAGGCAAAAAATAAAGTAAAGTAAAATAAAATAAAATGAGAAAGATTAACTTTTCTCCAAAGAGTTTGGCTTGAATGAAAAGTCTCTTATTGTCTTTTAACAAGGATAGTTAACAAACCTCTTAGACCTGTTCAATATTATTACATAATACACCTTTATATTTTGAAAAAGAAAGCTTCTGTGATTTAAATGATAGGATGTTAACATGAGCCCTCTTTTAGGAAGTTGTTTAATAGAATTCATTCTCTTCTCTCAGGCTGGCACTTATCATCTACGTGCATTTTATTCTTCTCCTGCCATCACTTCCAGCAGAGATCATAAATGTCCTCTTCACAGATTATTATCCAGAAGAAAAAGTACAAAATACTTCATTTGAGCCTTTCAAGCCCGACATTATATGAAAAGACAAGAAATCTATTTTTATATCCACTCATTACCCTCAAACTCTCTTTAATGCAGCTTTATCAATTTGGACAATAAAATCTCATTAATTTGTACTCCATCACTTTGGAATTTGAGATAATTTGGGCAGGGCTAGCTTGAAGATGATCTGTTCAATATTTATGGGAAAATAAAATTATTCATGCTGATGATTAATGCAAATAACTTACCAAAGCAAGTTAAAAGTTCAACTGAGATTATTAAAGTCTATGCTTATCGGTAGGCTTTAAGGGCCCTCTCTGAACTAACCAGAACATGCTTTGCCAGCTTCATGCCCAACTCCATGTAACTACTGTCATAGCCAAAGCCAAAGATCACCCTGTGATTTCCTTTCTTTATTCCTTGCTTGTCCTGTCCTTTCTTGGGAATGCCCTTGTCTTCTTTCCACTAGTTCTAGCTCTCAACGTCCCATTCCTCCTTTAAGAGCCAAACTGAAATGTTACCAGCATTGTGAAGATTTCTCTAATACTGCAACCAAGATGAACTCTCTTCCAACATTCTGGGACATTCTGGGACATGACGTTGGTATATTGGAATAACACATGGCTAAGTCACAGTGACTTCACCTGTAGGTCCAAAAATCTGACTACTTCATTATGCTTTTATGTAATTATGCCTGAACATTTACATATTGTTAAAGATACTTTTTCCCCAATTACTTTTCTTTTCCTTATTCTTTATCTTACTGTTGGGCCGCTGCATTAAAGTTAAAAAGTATGTGTATATGTAAGTTAAATTATCCATGAATTTTCAGTATGGTCAGAGGATATTACAAATTTTTGATGAAAAAAGAACGTGTTGTATTTAATAAGGTTGCGAATACCCGAAAGAGATTATGGAAAGATCTGTTTCCCTTTCATTAATTCTTAGTTCATAAAATGATACTACCAAAGACCCATTTGCCCGAGCCAGAAATTTTAGCGACATCATAAATTCTTCCTTCACCTTCTCTGCCCGTCTAATCAATTACTAAGACTTATTGGTTCTACATCCCAAGAGTCCTGTCATCTCCAAGCCTACAACCACAACTGCTATGGCTCCTCAAAGTCTTATAATCTGTGATCCAGATTATTTCAACTCTACTTAGTTTTCTTTTTTTTTTTTTTTAAGATTTTATTTTTACTTATTTGTTCACAAGAGACATAGAGAGAGAGGCAGAGACACAGGCAGAGGGCGAAGCAGGTTCCCTGTGGGGAGCCTGATGCAGGACTCTATATGAGGACCCCAGGATCATGACCTGAGCCAAATGTAGACGCTCAACCACTGAGCCACCCAGGTGCCATCTCTACTCAATTTTCTAAGGATTTTTTTAAACATGTAAGTCTGATTATATTATATTTGCATTCAAAATTATTGTCTACTTCCTATTGCATACAGAATAAATAGCCTCTTAACATGACAAATAAGAGCTCTTATGAGCTGGTCCCACATCCCTATCTAGTGTCACCTCCTGTTTAGTCTAATGTCCTCTGGTTCCTACAGTTCTTACCTTGTGCTTTCCACTCCAGCAACATAAACTATACTTTAATTTCCAACCCACCTTGCTCTTATAAACCTCAGACTTTGCACATGCTACTTCCTTTATTTTGGATGTTACCTGGAAAACTCTTCTCTAAAAACATCCTGACTTCCTAAGGAACACTCTTTAAAAAAATCTTTGTTTTTTAAAGGCAATAGACTTTTTTGTATCTGTACTTCCATAGACAGGAAGTTTTTAAAGGCAGAAGTCCGTGTTGGGTTCCCTGTTCGGGTGTTGCTTGTGCTCTCTCCCTCAAATTAATAAATAAAATCTTTAAAAAAAATAAAAATCAAATTCCAGATTCCTACCAAAACCTCTTATTTGAATCTCTATGTGTTAGGGGCCTAAGAAGATGAACTTAACAAGGATCTCAGGTGATGCTGGCACAGGCAACCTGAGCAATATACTTTGAGAAACACTGCAGAACAACTTCAAATCCATATCTCTATATGTTTAGGACAACTTCACCAATAATAATAATAATAATAATAATAATAATAATAATAATAATTGTTGTTAGGATAAAATTAGATAACCCATGTAGACAACTTAGCACAGTGCTTTGTGCAGAGCAAATGCTACTGAGGGAGGGGAGGTTATCTGTTATTTGGTTTGGTGTCTTTGCTGTTGTTGTTGGATATTAGTAGTTTTAGTTTAAAGGTACCTGAAAGGAAACCAATTATTTAAATTAACTGAGACAAAGAGGGGTACCTGGGTGGCTCTGTCAGTTAAGCATCTGCGTTGGGCTCAGGTCATGATCACAGGGTCCTGGGATCCAGCCCTGCTTCGGGCTCCCTGCTCTGGGAGGAGCCTCCTTCTCTCTCTCTCCCCTGCCCTTCCCCACTGCTCCTTTTTGCTCTCTCTCACTCTCTCTTTCTCAAGCAAATATATGAAATCTTTTAAAAAATTGAGACAAGAAATTGTGTACTGAGAAAAATTGTTCTTCGAGCACCTTTACAAAATGTTTAGTGTTCTTTCCTATTCTTCACTGAAAACAGGTACTTTTTCATTTGGAACAGCAGTTACATATAAAATCATATGTAACTATTTGATACTATTATTTTATTATAAAGTTTTATTTTTCCATTGCATATATGAATTTTCATGGTGCTTCAGAGTCAAGATTTATCTTGTGTGGAAACATATATCTTAAAAAACAAAAAGTCAAAAAAAGTCAGTGGTAGTATATGATTTGATTTACAAGAGTGTGGTTTTGTTCAAACTTTTCAAAATGTATCATTATGAGGTGACAAACACAAAACTCTGGGGAGAACTGCAGTTGATTCTATGCATCATGATCATATTCTATTTGCCAGGCAGGCCTCTGGTGAAGAGGTTCAGAATGAGCCTCCCCAAAACATGCTGCTTTGGCATATGGATTATTTTAAGCTGAAGACAATAAAGGCCCAAAAGGCTCAAGAAGAGCTTTTTATGGGGATCCCTGGGTGGCTCAGTGGTTGAGCACCTGCCTTCAGCCCAGGGTGTGATCCTGGAGACCTAGAATCGAGTCCCACATCGGGCTCCCCACATGGAGACTGCTTCTCCCTCTGTCTGTGTCTCTGTCTCTCTCTCTGTATCTTTCATGAATAAATAAATAAAATCTTTAAAAAAAAGGAAGAGCTTTTTATATCTTCCTTAATTAATTAAAAGAATTTAGATAGAGAGGCTGGTCTATGAAGAGAGCTATACCAGGGATGCTACTAAAGAGTATGGGCTAGGGGTGGTGGTGGTGAGGGTGGAGCTTGCAGGACAGGTTTGCTCAGATTCTTCACAGTATCGGATTTTCTCTGCATGGCATGATGAACATCTAATTATCAAACATCTGCTCTTCTTATTTTCTTATGGACCCTCCTCCTCTTTGAAGTCCTAGGTCCCTAATCTATTCCTTAGCTTAGGGTGGCATATAAGTCTCAACTGCCTGACTCACCCTTGGGTCTCATATTTTTTATGGGCTCCTGAACACATGTAATTATTTGTTTTTCTCCTGTTAATCTGCGTTAGGTCCGTTTAATTATTAGACCAGTCAAAATAATCTAGAAAGATAGAGGAGAAATTTTTCTTCCTTCATACTGCCCTAGAGGATGTTTTTAAGTCCTGTGGTCAAAAGAAAGATAGTATATCCTGGGAAACATCATGGCCTCTTACGCTACATATTCACCAGAAAACTGACAGTGAAACATAGCCAATAGCACAAAAATGAGCCAGTGGATTTGTAGCCAGTTGTAAATCTCAATCAACTAGCTCCACTTGCTCCATCTCTGATGACATCTTTTGAAGCCCCATGGACAAGCAGAGAAGTCTGTCCTATATAACTCATTTAATCCTTCAAGGGATTGCACAAATGTTATTGCAATTAAGGAAAAAGAGGTATAGCCACACTTTTTCAGGGCTCTTCTTTTTATGGGTCTTTCCATGGCCACTTGGGATTCCAGTCAGTAGCAGTTTTATCTGAAGCTGCCCTCAATAGGCAGCCCTACCTAGGACATATCTTGGCTCCTTTATCAAATGTTAACTCTCCTAAGGATTTGAACCAATCTGATATACTAATATCTATAAAAGTACCAGAAGACACATTAGGTGGTAACAGGATCCCTGTGCTACCTAAATCCAAAGATGGAACTAATGTGGAAATTTGGGCTCTCAAGTCAGTTAGTAGAGAAATGTTTCTTTTTTGTTTTATGTGGTGGTAGGACTTTGAAAAAACATGTTTTATATTTAACATTATAATTTTATATGTATTTATTAAAGTTATTTTAACTTTTTTAAAGATTTTATTTATTTCTTCATGAGAGACACAGAGAGAGAGGCAGAGACATAGGCAGAGGGAGAAGCAGGCTCCTCACAGGGAGCCCGATGTGGGACTCAATCTCGGGACCCCAGGATCACGCCCCGAGCCAAAGGCAGATGCTCAACTGGTGAGCCACCCGATGTCACTAATAATTTTATATTTTAAAAAAAACAAAAACTCTGCCATTTTTAAAAATGTAAGCTATAGAAAATAAAGTCCTCTTCTCTGGAAAGGATTCAAAGAAAAAACTCTGTTCTTCATTTAAGAGATCCTCACTGAGGAAGGTGGAAGCTTCCCCCATGACAAATTGTTTTCATCAGGGTGGATGGAAGTCTTTAATGATTTTCAAAGAGCGCATCAATTGGAGAGGTTAGCAACATTTCACTGCTCTAATTAGTCTGTGGGTTGAACTGGGTGGCTGGGCGTGTCCACTGATATATCTTTGTCTTCTCCTCTTAATTTCTGGTCCTTGGAAATATATAAAACTGAGCTCTTCAACTGAATCACTAAGCCCAGCCTGGTTAGTGTAAATGGCAACTATCTGCATGCCCTGGGTTTACCCTTCACCCCCATCCCAATAACCTTACCCCTTAGGGATATGGTATTTATATGCTCTTTTTACTAAGAATACTACCTGATACAAAGCATTCTTTTGCTTTTAAAATGTTACTCAAAGGAACTTTAACTGAGGAGTTCTACTTTTTTTAATAAGGTAATTTAATACACCCTATTAAATTGTCCTGGAAAAAATAATCAAACCCTCTCAAAAGAGAGCAATCTACTGGCTTCTTACCAGCAAACTTGAGCTGAACTCAAATGTCTTTAAGTGAGTGATTCCTTGATTGATTTTTCGACTTCTAACAATGCTTTTCAGTGTTCCCATTCACTCTCTGAAATGTCACTAACCTCCGTTCTGGGATGCTGAGAAGTCTATTAGAAAAAATAATCTAGAAAATAGGATTCTCTTAGTCTGAAAGAGTTAATACAATACTACAGAGGAGAAACGTAATTGCCTCTCATCTTTAGGTGTCTTAAATTATTAAACAATTCTTCCAATTTTAGTAACCTGCCAATACATAAAACAAGGAGAGCAGCAAATGAAAGAACCTATGTAATGGAGGTTTGTTACATTCTCAAGTAAGATTTTTGTCTTAAGATATGTATTGTTAACTACATATGAAAACATTTAGGGAAATGTGAAAAATGGTAGGTAGACCTAAAAGCATTGACATTTTTAGCTTAGTATATATATTTTATATTAAACAACAAAATAAATGATCATTATTTGATAATTTAGAAACAAACGGAAAGAAACCATATTCTTTCTTCTTGCACATTCTTAACAGAGTGTGAAACAGTATTGCAGAGAATAAATGATATTTTTTCTAGCATTTCTAAAATGCAGAGGTAAACAGAATTTAAAAGTTGCTCTCTAATCACTAATATATTTCTAATGTGTTTTGAACTGTGTTGTTTCCATTAAAATCTGAAACTACACAGTTGGAATAATATGGAGTAGAATGCTTAAAAACATCAGCAGAAATTTAACCGAAAACATAGTTATGAGCCACCGATAACAGATATGCACCTCTTTCTTCTAATCAAGCACTTCAAAGTAATCATCTCCCTCTTAAAATCCTTCACACAGGAAGAGACCATGCACTGCTGTGAGCACAAATATCTGGGCATTTTCTCCCTTGGCTGACATATTAAATAATAAGAAACCAATATGACATTACAAACGAGAGCTTCTCTAACTGCTTCCAGGAGTCCAGGCCAACCAGCCTGCCTGAAAGTCCAGAATCATTTTAATACAATTTACAAACACTTCTTCTTGGGAGAAAATGAACTGATGTTGGTGTTGAGCAGCCTCAGACCAATGCAACAGGGCCGCACACCATCATGTTTATCCCATCGTTGTCTATTCTTTTCCTTTCCTCCTTGGCATTTGAGCAAAAAGCTGTTGGATGTGTTGGTAAAATATTGCAGATTTTAAATGCACCACAAATATTCCCAACAAATCCACCACAGTGTTCCCAATTGAAGGCAAGCTCTCATCATTTGAGGTTCCTTAGCCTTTGGATATTTTTCTCCAGGTAGTCCTTGTTTCTCATTGTTTCAAAGTTCTCACAAACCAGGACAGATTTTTCTCTAAGAAGTGCATCTGAGGAAAGTATCAGATCCCTAAGGATATAAAGTTTTCTCAAAAAAGTAAATTGGATAAGGTTTTAGGGAAGAGGTTGATTTTTTTTTTTAATGGCATTGGAAGAAGATAGTAATGAGAAATTGGCTAAGACTTGGGTTCTTAAACTATTTTTTGAGCCACTGGCCCAATACAGGTTTCTCTTCCACGTACAGTCACAGAACTGCTCTCCTTCAGCTGAGAATCCCTGAAGAGAGGTTCTCCCTGGCTCTGGTTGGAAGTACCAAGTGGGCCAAGCTTGTTTGGGGTACTCTCCTTCTGCATGCACCTCCTTCTCTAACTGCCTCCCTGTCCCAGGTTCAAGTACCCGTGGAGCTCCTGGCCTTGATGCCCTGTCTCTGAGCAACACTCTATCCATCTTTAAACCCTTTCCTCTGTTGTCACCGACCCCACCTCACCCCCCAATTCAATGCACTCCTCTCTCAGGTTTTATTCTCATGATTAGAAATTCTTAAGAGGCATCTGGGTGACTCAGTTGGGTAAGCCTCTGATGCTTGATTTTAACTCAGGTCATGAATGTGGGTGGGAATGGTGTGAAAGGCAGAAACAGCCTTGTGGCATTTAACAAAGTAATTGGAGCTTCTTATTTAATCAATGAATTTATACTAAACTATGTCCAAAGTGAAATCTATTTTATTTAAAACAGTGTAACCCTTTACAAATAGAACTGATACTTTTTTATTATTATTCATAGAGAGAGAGAGCGCGAACGTGCAAACGCACGCAAGTGTTGGTGGAGGGGCAGAGAGAAAGGGATAGGCAGACTCTCCATTGAGCAGGGAGCCCAATGCGCAGCTCGATCTGAGGACCCTGGGATCATGACCTGAGCCCAAGGCAGATGCTTAACAGACGGAGCAACCCAGGCCCCCCATAGAACTGATTTCAATGCTGAGAATTAGAATAGGTTGGGCAGGGCAACATTTTGAGGCACACTTTCTATTTCAGAAAAGGCAAATGCCTCCTTCCTCACGTAAACCTGGGTGTGTGGAGTTAGCCTTTGAATATGGATTCACACAATGGGTGAGTCTTCTCCAAATGACAAAAATAAAACAAAAACAAAAATGAAATGCTGCCACACCCCCACACAGCAACAAGCTCCAGATTATATGGCTGAGGCTCTCCTTTCTCAGAAGGGACTAGAAGTTGGATGTGGAGCCCATATGTTGATATTTGCTTGTTTTAGATGGGATGGGACAATGAAGTGATGCAGTTTGCTACTGATGTGTCTTTGCCCTACTCACCCACCCCCACTTCCACTCCTCAAATCCTAAACAAGGGTCATGGGTGCAAGATGGGACAAGAATAGGCTGACTCCATCAAAATTTTTATTATTTTTATAAAGTACAATGGGAAGCTATCTGAAGGATTTTGGACTATGGAGATGGTATAAAATTCAAATTTTAAAGAAAAATCACTTTAAATAAGATATTTAACATTCCAGTACTAACTACCAAAGTTAAAATCTTGTTATAGTTAGGCACTGCTGATTAAAATCTTCAATTCTTATTCATTCTTATTTTTCTATTTTATTCTCGAATATTTTATTTCCTTTTTTATTTACACAAGTAGTTCCTAGTGATATGTTCTTTCTCACTTTTTGTCTATACTATTTGAGAACTTCACTGTGATTCCAAATATTCAAAATATTCATATGTCTTTGTTTATATCTTTAATGCAAATATTATTCAGAAAATGAACACTACTCACTGAGCAGTACAAACCAATAAACTGAGATGGCTTCTCTTCCAGTGAGCAGTGAATTCAAACTGGAAGAGATGGGGCTGGAGCTTCAGTGCTCTGTTTTGTTTTGTTTAAATGTTGATGGGAGCCAACTCAGGAATTTAGTATGACCTGGGGAAAACAAAGGTCAGGGGTAAGAGTGGAAGAATTAGCTTAGAGGAGCTGGGGAGGGCAGGCACACACTGATTTTGTGTTATAATTTTAAAAGAGAGGTTTCTTGGACATAAGAAATAAGGGATGTGAGCCAAATAGTAATTTTTCTCAGAGCTAACTAAAATTTGACTGGGTTTTATGGAACCTCTGGAGCTCTCTATGGCTACTTCATGTTTTTTGTACAGTTTTTTTTTTCTTTTTGTATATGGTTTTTCCCCTCTTGAATCACATTAACTTTAGAGTTTCTTAAGGATTAAAATAAGCCTAATAAAAATTCTTGGAGTAGAATTTTAGAAGAGTTTAAAGGACTGATGAGCATTTCATGGGACATCTACACTTCTCCACGTGGAAATACAGCCACAGGTTTGTTTTTCTTACCAAACCAGGAAGAACTGGTGCCTGAATATATGATGTTAGATCTTACACCATATTTGTTAACTTATAATTTTCAAAAATGTGTAATTATGACTCTTACACAAAATAAAATGAACACGTCAAATACTTTTTTAAAAAAGATTTTATTTATTTATGAGAGACACAGAGAGAGAGAGAGAGAGAGAGAGAGAAAGAGGCAGAGACACAGGCAGAGGGAGAAGCAGGCTCCACGCAGGGAGCCCGACGTGGGACTCGATCCCGGGACTCCAGGATCACACCCTGGGCCGAAGGCGGTGCTAAACCGCTGAGCCACCGAGGCTGCCCTCAAATACTTTTTTTAACTCATTTATAAATAAGGGAATAGGTAAGAAGTTAAAACTACTTAAAAAAAAAATGTAAAGAACAGACATTTATATAGACTACCAGAATGAGTTCATGACTTCTTAATAGATGCAAATTGGCTAATATTGCTCTATAGAGCAATAAAGTGTAATATTTGGGAATCATCTTTTCTAAAAGGTGGAAATCAACTATAACTCTGGCAGACAACATTTGTTTGGATTTTTATAAAAGAAAATAAGCATTTGCATTGCTTTGGACAAGAAACATTTGCATTGTTACCCATTTTCTACAACATAACTGCCTTCTCTATGGGTTGTAAGATGGTCTCACCAATGAAGGACAAAGATACAATGTTTTATATCAGAAGTTACTGTTTTACTCTGGCCGAATAAACATTCAAAGGTTGTGGCACACTTACTTTTCCATGTTATTCTTCCCAAATGATTTAATACCCTAAACTTCAAATAATCTATTGTCTTCTTTCCTTTCCAACAAACTCCATTTTCAACTTATAGGACCTTTCAGATCAAGTAGACTCGCTCATATTCTTTCTGTAATGTGCTCTCAAAACACCCCGTACTTTTATTCTTCTCAATTTTCATAATTTTGATTTGAAAGCTACTGTGTAATATAGGTCTCTCTACCTGCCCCTAGGTTTCATGAGGGCAAAATGCTTGTCTGTTTTATTCATAATTGTATCCTTAAAATGCCTAGTTGATAGTAGATGCTCAGTAAGTATCCAATGAGTGAATGCATGTATTCCCTCAGTGCATCTCCTCCTTCCATTGGCTTCCAAGTAGGAAGCTGACAGAGTAGTATATACCATTGATTTTTTAAAGAGAGTTTTAATGTCAGACTGTCTGGAATTCTAGAATTCTAACTCCCCCATTTGTTAGCTATAGTAAGGACAAATACTAATTAAAAATAGGAGGCTTAACTCTCTCAGTTAAAAATAAGAGTAGAGATTTGCCTCCCATCCTTTTCCTTAAAGCCTTTACTTTAGAAAACTTTTAATAAGTACTTTCTCCTCTTTTTTGAAATGCAAATAAATCCTTTTCGAAACTAGATAAGCTTTTTGTGTGTCAGCTTTATGACCCAATAATGTCTTTCTGAAAGACCTGAGAGCCATCTCTTTGAAGGGAGATGGAGACATTAAGGGAAAGAGTGCCCCAGTCTCCCAGTTTCCAGGAAAAAATAGGAGCCTCTCTGAGGTGGGCACCTTGCTCCCAGTTGCAAAACTTCTTGTCATAAATAAAAGAGAAGTTTATGTTTCTTTGGAATAAACCAATGAGCTAATATGCAGATGGCCACCCCAATGGCCAGCTGAAGTAAGGATGAATTAGGTATGATTAAAGGTGCTCTCCAGTCCTTGTTGGAGGACTAAGTTATTGTTCGTGTAAAGAAGATGGATGTAATGGGTTGTACCTGCTTGGCTACACAACAAAGTAGAGATTTCTTTTGTCTTTGCAGTCTCTTAGTGGATTGCCTATGATGCACATCACATTCTGGTTTGATGCTTATTCAATATTAAAACTGTTGACTTTCTCTTGTAACCTTTGTGAAGAGATTTTTCTGGGTTGGCAGGTTTTGTTTCTCATTATATTTCCCCAACACCTTAACCTTATGCAAGTTATTTTTAACTCCAAAATAGTGGCTCAGTTCCTTTGTCTATTAAATAAGAAACCTAATAGTACAACTATTTGTGGGGTTATTATGGAGATTTAGTGAAAGAATACTGTTGGGGAAGAAAAATGTCCTTTGCCCTTTAAGATCTTTCTAGCTGGACTAAGAATCAAATTGGCTGGCCTGAGCCAGATTAAAAGGAGAATATCAAATTTAATAATGTACAAATGGGAAATCCACAGAGATGTGGAAATTCCAAATAATGAGGCAATTCAATGCTTATAGGAGCTTAGAAGAGGTATTCCTCTTCTAAGGGGTCAAGGATACAAAGGAGAGAAAGATCATTAGCAGGAATGTGAAAGGAAATGTTTAGGAAATGAAGATTGCCCTATTATATACATCCATTTCTTAGGTAAGGAAGAATCTGTTATACCTCTCTTCCTGGTAAAGTGGAAAGTTGAGAGAGAGAGAGATAAAGATCTTCCCCGAATCTGCTGAGTTTTGATTACTTTTAATTCCAAATAATGTTCATGTCAAAGTGGCCCATTTTGGGACAGCCTGCCCTTGGCTCCTAGAACACTAAAAAGAACTTGAAACAGATCCTTCTGTGAAGTGCCTACTGTAGCAAGTCCTTCCGTTCACCAACGGGTATCTCCAGTTGCAGGGCAGGTCCTGCAGCAGCACCTTGGTGAGAAAGGAGGGCAGTGTGGGGTCTCCCTAGGAAATCAGAGGCAAAGCAGAGTTCTCTCACTCACATCTACCATTCCCAACTAACATCTCAGGATGGGTCCTAGGAAGGGAAGATGAGGGATGTGGCTCCAGGCATGGATGAGAGGAGGCCCAGGGGTCTGTCATACATCCTTGGACACAGATTCAGGCAGGGACAGTATGCACTAAGTGCCTACTCTGTGCCAGTCACTGTTCAAAGAGAGTCCTTGTCTTAAAGAACCAAACAAGCATACAAGCAAGTAAGATGACTTGAGGTACTGGTAAGGGCTGCAAAGAAGACAAAATAGTACTGTGGTAGAAGGTGAGTGGCTGGGCCACTTTAGGTAGTTGGGTAGGAGACAATCCCTGAGTGGGGAACCACTGGCTGTTGTACACTTGCAATGTGGCCACTCAAGAATCGAGATGTAATATGATACACTGGATTTTGAAGTGAAATGTACACTCACTCTGGATTTTGGAGATTTAGTATGGGAAAAAAAGAACTTAAAATACCTTAACAATTTTTATATTGATCATATGCTAAACTGGTAATATTTTGGATATACTTAATTAAATAAAATGTTATTACAATTTCAAAATAAACAATGCCTCCCTGAAGCACCTGGCTGGCTCGGTCAGTGGAACATACAACTCTTGATCTCGGGGTTGTGAGTTTGAGCTCCACTCTGGGGATAGAGATTACTTAAAATCTTTAAAAAGAAAAAATGCCACCTCTAAATCCGGAAGTCAATAAACACTGGCTATTCATGTCATACAAAACTGGTCACCGTAGCAGCTTCTAGAGGCGATGCGCCAAGACATATCTGTATTTAAAAATAGTATCCCAGAGGCCACTGTGCTCTAGATGGAAGTACTGGTGTAGGCTTTGACAGGTAGAAAGGGCAATGTTGCTGCTTGCCTAACGTTTGTGTTTTGTTGCGTGTTAGTTTCCTGTCTGTCCAAGTCTTATGGGAAGTTTTGAACATATGTTTTCACGTGTTCTGTAGCTTAACTTTCAGTCATTTTTTTTTTCAGGCAGAACAGAATTTTTATTCTTATTTGTCTTTTCAAACTGATTTGATGACTCCACAGTCTCCCAGGTTTCAAGGGACCCCTTTGGTTACATACTGATTCTACCCTTAGCCATTTCTGTTTCAGCTGTGTTTTCAGTATTCTAGTCTCGTGTTTTCAGCAATTCTCATTTCATTATGTTTCTATTTTAGTTTCTTCTCAAACTGTTTTTTAAAATGCATTATTAAATAGGAGGCAAGGCAATTTGAAGGGGAAAGCAAGCTATTTGGGTGATAATACAATAATAATAATTTTGTAACAAATTATCCCTGGGGGTTAAATGATAAATTCTAAAGCTGTAAAGTATGTTAGCTGCAAACATTTACAATAAAGCCAGTGCCAACTGCATGGAGGTTATTTCAGAGGCTGTAGGTCAGTGTTAGGGCTGAGTTCAGTTAACTAGAGGCAATTCTTTGCCATTAACAGCTGAAATCGGGCCACATGAGAAGTGCTGTTGTGTGATCACATTTTAGTGCCTATTAGGTCTTGATTAAGACTCCCCTGGATATTCCTTTTTAATGGAATTTGAGGAATTAAAAATGGCTTCACAAATCACTTTTTAATCTGGTGAAGTAAGCAGAGAATGAAAAACACCATGCTGTCATCTTCAAGAGCAAGGAAAGTTGTAAATAAAGAAAACAAATTAGTGGCTGGTTCACACCTCATCAGCTACCTAACAACCTGTTACCAGTTAATTACACACCTCTAAAATGCATGTACAAGAGAAATTATTCAGAAATCAGTTTCTCCAGAGGGGAGGATGGCAGACAGGTACCAGATCAGAAGAGGCTAGATTTAACTATTTCTATGACCAAACATGAAGGAGAGAAAAATAGTTTCTCAAGAATTATAGTCCTGAAAGTGTCATCTCTTAGTAATCTAGCCCCAATGGCCTCCACACCAATTATTCACTCTCGACGGATAAATATTTGTTGAGGACCTCCTGGGAAATACAGTCTCTGATATCCCCGTGACCTAGTCTAATTTTCCCAGTCAATCAGCAGCCTCCACTGGTTGTTTACTGTGCTCAGAGCCCAATCCTGAGCATTGCGAGAAGAATTAGACCACGGATCATAATGCTAAATACTGCTGCCAAGAAGTTTGAACAGTCTCCCTGTGGGCTTCCCATTCCACGATGTATCTATTTCCTCCTGTTTTACTGTAGTATGAATGGAAAGCAGTTAGAAATTATATATATTCAACAACAAACGATTTTGGGATAGAAGCTAGCCAGGACTATCATGTTATCTCATCTATACACACAGTCTTGTGGAGGGATTTGCGTGTGCATGTGTGTGATTTATTTCTTTAGAATTGTTCTCAATAAGTGAAAGGCCCCAAAATGTGGCTTTGTAAATGCTAATATGATGAAGCTGTCCTCCAGGATTTTGGTCTGTGTACTGGCTTTGATTCCCTGGCCTATCTGGAGTCAATCCTTTTCTTACTCTGTGCCCCAGGGTACCCCTGTTAATCATAGCCTACCTCACTGGGTTGCTTGGAGGCACAATTGATGGAGATGATTCCAATGCACTAAGTCTGTGGTAAAGGTTAATTACTCTTATTTTCCATGGTGTTTATGGAGAGTGAACCATGAGATTGGTTTGGTTGTCTGATCAAATCTATTTCCTATAGGTTTTATTATAATTTGTGATCTAAATTTTTAAAATGGTAATATGCTCTGCATCTACTAAAGGTACTTTACTTACTTCAAATTGGCCTATTTTGAAATTGGAAGTATAAGCAATTTGAAATCAATTAACTCCACAAATTAATATACTTTATGTTATTACATTTGAATTATATTAATTCATAAGTGATTATTTACATGATGCCTGTTCAGATAATTTAGCATTAATTCATCATCTCGCAACTTAATTCTTCAATGGGCACTATAGCCAAAAGACATCTAGACAATTTCAATTAAAAAAATATGTATATGTATATGTATATACAAACTTATGTACACACACATATTCCACAGTCCATAAGTTAACTGTTCAAAATAATTGGGGTAAAATTCTCCCAGTTATTTGCCCAAAGACATTGTTAGTTGGTTAGGTAAAGGCTATGAATAGTTTGAGCAGGATACGTGGGTCTGTATTAAATCTTTGTCTAAATATTGAGCATATCCATAGAAAATCTCCTCAGAGAGTAATCACCTCTCTCCACCCCATGTAGATCAAATCCAGAATGATGTTCTATAACTCTCCCCAATTCCACTGGTAAGTTTCCACTGGTGCATTGAAAAAAAAAAAAAAAAGAGTTGATTTGTATGATATGGCTCATCATGGAGCACTGGAAAAGATACTGCATCAAGTTTTGATTCTCTTATATCTTCACTATATTATTTTTGCATGTTACAAAAGTAATGCATACATATAAAGCAAAAAAAAAATGTGTAGTGGAGGACTTCCATAGTTCCATCCCTCTAAGCTAACTACTTTATATACATGGCTTTAAAAAAAAAAAAAGCATTATTCTATATACTCTGTTCTGAAGCAACTCCATACTGATAGGAATTTAGGGTGTTCTCAAGTGTTTCTATTATTGTAATAGTGGAAATAAACATCCTTGGATATATATCATCACTTGTGCAAGTCTTTTACTGGTTAAATATTCAAAAGTAGAGTTGCTCGTTGAGGAGTATCCAGATTTAAATCTTAATAAATATTACTGATTAGTCTTCCAAAGAGTTTATAATGTACACTCACTCATAAAGCAGAAATGTGCCTATTCCTACCACCCCTTGCTTACACGGGATAGTAGCACCCTTTCCTGTGTTTGCCACTCTCTTAGAGAAGAAAAGAGAGTTCTAGAGTTTTATTTGGGGATTTAAGACCATCATGGGATTGACTACTCATTCACATGCTTTTGGTGATTTTCATTTATTTTTCCATTAATTATTGTTTACCCTTCACCTTCATTTCACCCCTATCTTCTGGTTCTATCACCTTGGACAAGTCAATCTCACTAAGGTTTTGTTCATTACCTATACATTGTCCAAATGAGATATATCCAAAACCTGTGCTTTCTCTTTTGTCCCTTTCTCACCTATCTGATTTTCATCTCTATCCCATTTTAAATGCTTTGTGAAAAGATAGTTAAAAAAAAAATAAAATTATGGCTCTTGTAACAATGTAAAAATGAACGTTTTAAATATTTTACTTACTTATTTGACGAGGGAAGCAAGCAGATGTTATACCAGTTCAAATGAATAGTCAGAAATCAGATATCTATATGGAGTAAAGCAATGGAATTGCAAATGGAGGACTAAGTGGTCTTCTAAGGGAGAAGGAAGTCAATTGAAACTCTATCAGACAAGACAGAATGTGGCTATCAATTTTTAAAGAATTGTAAAATAGTTCCAAGACTATGAAAAGCTAGAGTCTGATAACATAGAAAAATATGCTATATGTAGGTAATGCATAGTTTTCCACTAAAACATATTTTTTCTACAGTCTCTCCCCTTTTTATAAAAAAAAATCTCAAAAGATTATTCTTGATTACAAAATAAAGTTGGTGTTAGTGAATTTAGCCTGGTTATTTAAATAGGTGCAGTAAAAATATTACTTTGATATATAGGTATTAAGTTTGTTTTGCTGGAAGCTTTTATAAGGAATCTCAGAATGGACTTTTAAAAGCCTCTTGTTATTTGCTATTCTGAGGTTAGGAGACTGAGGTAAGAACTCACCACTAGATTTCACCTGCACCTATAAATCTGGGCAAATTCTTCTCTTTTCCAGTTCCCCAAAATACCTTAAGATTCTTGAACCTACCAGAAGTGACCATACTCACTTGGAAGGCTGGGAACCCCATAAGCCAGGTACAGGCTAGTTTACTTGATCAGTCTTTGTAAGCACTTATTCATAAAGTCTAAAACCTTCCTTTGTTAAAAGTACAGGGTCATAGGGTGCCTGGGTGGCTCAGTCAGTTAAGCAGTCAACCCTTAATTTCATCTCAGGTCATGATCTCAGGATCCCGTGATTGAGCCCTTGGGTCGGGCTCCATGCTCAGTGAGGAGTCGGCTTCAGGATTCTCTCTCTTTCCACCACTACCCCCCCCCCCAATAAATACACAAATCTTTAAAAAGAGTACATGATCATAAGTGAGCTTGATTAAGTGAGCATCATTCCAAAATATATGACTGTATGTCCATATATGAAATAATAAAGTTGGACCCTTTTCCCACTTTATACACAAAATTAACTCAAAATAGACTGTGGACCTAAATATAAGAGCTGAAACAATAAAACTCTTAGGAGGTAAATCTTTGTTTCTTTGGGTTAGGTAAAGCCATCTTAGTTATGACACCAAAAATGCAAATGGCAAAAGAAGAATTCAGACTTTATCATAATTTACTTCAAAGGGCACCATCAAGAAAATGAAAAGACAACACAGAATGGGAGAAAATATTTGCAAATCATATCTTATGAAGGACTTGTAGCTAGAATATATAAAGAAGTCTTGGGCAGCCCGGGTGGCTCAGCGGTTAGCGCCATCTTCAGCCCAGGGTGATCCCGGAGACCCGGAATTGAGTCCCATGTCAGGCTCCCTGCATGGAGCCTGCTTCTCCCCCTGCCTGTGTTTCTGCCTCTCTCTCTCTCTGTGTGTCTCTCATGAATAAATAAATAAAATACTAAAAAAAGAAGTCTTACAATTCAATAATAAAAATTAATAATGCAATTTTTAAATGGACAAAAGATTTGAGTAGATATTTCTCAAAAAAAAGTCATACAAATAGCCAGTAAACTCATGAAAAGACATTCAACATCATTACTATCAGGGAAATGTCAATCAAAATCATAAAGTGATACCACTTTACACCTATAAAGATGGCAATAATCAAAAGGTATATAATAACAAGTGTTGGCAAAGAGGTGGGGAAATTGAACCCTCATATACTGGTAGTGGGAGTGTAAAATGGTGCAGCCATTTGGAAAACAGTTTGGCAGTTAAACACGGAGTTACCATAAAAAAATTAACATAGAATTACCTTATGACCCAGTAAATCTACTAGGTATAAACCAAATAGAAATGAAAACAGTATGTCCACACAAACCCTGGTACATGGATAATTAGACCAGCATTCCAAGAAGTGGGAAAACAATCCTATAAACTGAGAAATGGATAAATAAAATGTGTTGGTTTCATACAGTTGAATAATATTTGACAATAGCAAGGAATAAAGCACTAGGAATGCTACAATATGGATGAATCTTCAAACATGCTAAGGGAAGGAAACCAATAACAAAAAAAGAAATCACATATTGTATGATTCCATTTATATGAAACATCTCAAATAGGCAAATCCAAGTTGGTGAGTTTTTGGAACAATGGGGAGTGACTGCTAATAGGTACAGGATTTCTTTTTGGGGTGATAAAAATGTCCTAAAATGGATTGTGGTGATGGTCGTCTAATAAATCAAGAATCATTGAATGATTGTACTTTAAATGGTTGAATTTTACAGTAGGTGAATTATATCTCAATAAGGCAATTAAGTAAAAAATAATAACTGGAAGTATGACTGATAGTATTATACTGTTATCTGATATCAGGCAAAGCAGCGCCAGAACTGTGATAAATGGAAACACATTTTGGACAATGAGGGAATTAACAAGTCTCTTAGGAACTTCACATTCTGGCTTCAATTTCTGAAATACTTGTATTAACAAGATTTTTCTCATATAAGTTTCACCTAGGGTAGGCTAAGCATCTCTTCTTACTTGACTACTCTTCCTACACAATTGAGCAATGATAGCATATCAAATAAACCTGTTTTTTTCCCCTAGCACTTCTCTATGATGTGAAAGAACAAATCTTTGTGATTTCAAAGGAGACCTCTGAGAAATTTCAAAAATAGTTTTAGTTCTTTGGGGTCCTCAATTAGCTTGAAGATCACAAAGGAGTTTGAAGACCAAAGATAACCTACTCCTTTAGGACAAAACTACTCTTCTCCTTAAAAAAAAAAAAAAAAAAAAAAAAAAGGAAGTAGAGGGGTATTGAGTGGCTCAGTAGGTTAAGTGTCTGACCCTAGCTCAGGTCATGATCCCAGAGTCCTGGGATCAAGCCCTGCATGGGGCTCCCTGCTCAGTGGGGAGTCTGCTTCTTCCTTTCCCTCTGCTTCTACATGTTCCCTCAATCTCTGTCTCTCACTTGTTCACTCTCTTTCTCAAATAAATAAATAAATAAATAGCATCTTAAAAAAAAAAAAAATGGAAGTACATACACAGCTGTATTTCTCTAAAACTATGGCTCCTAAGTATGATCTAAACCACATGAATTATAACTTTTAATGAAAGTTACAAACTTCTAATTCACAGAGAAAACTGAGGAGTGGATAATTGTCTGCCTGTCACACACCAGCATTTTGCAGCACACTAGAAGGGCTCATGAATACACATAACATCGCTTTCTACAGCCACATGCCATCATTTATATACATTCCTCAAAGTGGCAAAAATGAGCATACTCATTACAGACCCAAGAGATAGGCTCATAAAAATGCGAAGCAAATGGATATAAACTTAAAATTATGATTACTAATCAGTATTTCAGTATTCTATCATACTATCTTAAATACTTACTAACACGCTAATTATCAAATGAATGTCCCTTAATTAACTTCAGTTAGCATTAGCCTAAGGTTTTAAGTCAACTATAGATCTTGTGAATTGTCTTCAAACTGACATATGACAAAATGTAATTACTGTTGAAATGGAGTTTATCAGAATAATGATTTAATTGGGGTAAACACAAATTTTAAATATTTCATAATCTTAAACATTAAATAGCGGGATCCCTGGGTGGCTCAGCTGTTTAGCGCCTGCCTTCAGCCCAGGGCCTGATCCTGGAGTCCCAGGATCGAATCCCACATCGGGCTCCCTGCATGGAGCCTGCTTCTCCCTCTGCCTGTGTCTCTGCCTCTCTCTCTCTCTCTCTCTCTCTCTGTGTGTGTGTCTCTCATGAGTAAATAAATTAAAAAAAAAAAACACTAAGTAGAAGTAACATAATAAACTTCGATCAGTAAATCTGTTTAAGATTAGAAAGAATATATGTGAGTAAAAACCTTCTCTTTTATATACATTTATATGTGTATATGTTTGTATATGTATATACATATTTTTGTATATAGCATTAACAAAGCAGAGAAGACAGAGCTATTTTTTTAAAAATAAAACTGGTAATATTAAATTTGTCTCATTTATTAAATTACGTGGAAGTGAATTCTTTATTTTATTTTATTATATATTTATTTAAATTCAACTTGTCAACATATAACACCCAGTGCTTTTCTCATGAAAGTGAATTCTTTTTTTTTTTTTAAAGATTTTATTTATTTATTCATGAGAGATACAGACAGAGAGAGAGGGAGACATAGGCAGAGGAAGAAGCAGGCTCCATACAGGGAGCCCCATGCGGGACTCGATCCTAGGTCTCCAGGATCACACACTGGGCTGAAGGCAGACGCTAAACCTCTGAGCCACCAGGGCTGCCCATGAAAATGAATTCTTAAAACATTTCTGGGCTGAATACTTTTTAAATCTAACACATTGAAAACATGAGGAATTAAATTACCTTATTTTCTGAGGATTTTGGAAATATTTTAATTATATGTGTTTATTTAGCTTTGTTGGCCAATCAAAATAAAATTTCTTTAAGAGTTTTTATAATCTAATTTATTAACAGTATTGAAAGCAAGAAAATATTACACACTCACACAATGAAAATAAAGGCTTTCCTGAATTATCATCACATATATACACACAGAGAGGGAGAAAGCTTATAATTTCCAATCTAAAATTTTAGCCATGTGTCAAGAATAAACACAGAACTATAAGCTCATTAGGTTGCTCAGTGGTTGAGTGTCTGCCTTTGGCTCAGGGCATGACCCCTGGAGTCCCAGGATTGAGTCCCACATTGGGCTCCCTGCAGGGAGCCTGCTTCTCCCTCTGCCTATGTCTCTGTTTCTCTCTTTGTGTCTCTCGTGAATAAGTAAGTAAAAATAAAATCTTAAAAAAAAAAAAAAAGAACTATAAGCTCATCAGTTTAGATATCACCTTCCCACAATTCTTAATTTGATCTCAAAATAGACAAACAGAAAAGACTAACACACCAGATTCTCTGCCATCTCTCTGCCAGCAGAGATCTCTATAAACTTTTAATCCATTTATGGAGATTGTCAAATAGTCCAATCATAAAACCAAATTCCTCTTAATTACTGGGAAATAATGTATTGACTACTGTTAAATAACAAAAGTTCAAATGAGAGAGGGGGACAAACCATAAGAGATCATAACCATTCCTCTTAATCATAGGAAACAAACTGAGGGTTGCTGGAGAGGAGGTGGGCGGGGGACAGGGTAACTGGGTGATAGACATTAAGGAGGGCATGGGATGCAATGAGCACTGGGCGTTATAGAAGACATCATGATGGGAAGAGAGCCTGCTTCTCCCCCTGCCTGTGTCTCTGCCTCTCTCTCTCTGACTCTCATGAATAAATAAATAAAATCTTAAAAAAAAAAAGACATCATGATGAATCACTGACTTCTACCTCTGAAACCAATAATACATTATATGTTAATTAATTGAATTTAAATAAAATAAAAAACTATTATGATATCCTTAAAAGAAAAGTTTGACCGAGTGAATCTTAAAGATCTAATTGTCTTTATTAATCAGTTTATGAATCAGGCAGCAGCCTACAGAGCAAGCAGAGGGGAGCTCCAAAGGGCTACAGGGAGGGTTTTTAACGGTATAGAAGGTGTGGAAGAAAGGAAATTATTAGCAAAGGCAAGGTCACCCTATCACAGTGAGCGGAAAGCGTTTATCAGTAAATTTCCTAGTGCTGATCAGGAAATAACCCCGTTAAAGTTTACATTTCTGGGTGGTTGAAACTGCAGTCAAGTTAGGTAATTAAGCTTAGGTTAAGTGACTTGGGGCTTTAACCGAAGTGGCAGCATTTCAGGCCTGTGGTTTTCTGTTTTACACCACAAACAATCCAAAACCCGAACACAAAATATAAAATAGGCAGAGAGGAAACTTAAAATTACAAAAGCAGTGAGCAAAAAATTCTATTGCCATTTTGAATTCACTTTTGGGAACCGAGAAAAAAATCAGCTCGGGCATACACTTGCCCATGGAGTGTGCTTCTCGGCTTATGAAATTTTCCTGGCTCTGGTAGGTAAATCCACTGGGCATCTCAGTGGAACCTCAAAAACTGTTAAAAGATAATTTTCTGGGCAAGGTAAAATCACAACTCTCATATGGATATAAAAACGAGCATGTGTTAAAGATTTTATGTTACTCATTCAATGAAGGAACCAGGTAGATGTTATAATTGGTTTATAGGAAAGTCAAAAGGCACACATTTCTATGGAGTAAAGAAATGGAATTGCCAATGGGAGCAAAACTTGTTTACACAGGAGGATGGGAAGTCAATTGAAACTCTACCAGACCAGAGAGAATGTGCATGTGTATTCACTTTTTCAAAGAGTTGTCAAGTAATTCAAAGATTTTGAAAGGCTAGATTCTAATAACCCAGAAGGATATATGCTATATGTAGCTAACACATGGTTTTCCCCTGAAACACAAATTTATTTTTTCTACTGTCTGTTCTTCTGGACGTCTTTATATAGCATCTGTTCATGTCTCCTGTAGACCCCATAAATGTTTAATTGTTCTTCAGGAAAAAACCTGGCTCTCATATAACCAGCGGTTGAGAAAGGATTTCTACTTACGTGGTAAATGCAAAGTGGTTTTACTAATACTTTTCCACTTTATATGATATTGAGCTACCCTTTTAGCTGACTTTTTTTTCCATTTCTCTATTAGTTGTTTGGGCATCATTATAAATAGTATGCAAAAGAAAATAAATTGCTTGTAGTTGGAAACAATTGAAGTTACAGGCTGAAGTGAAGGGGCCCAAAGACCATTTAATTAATGGACTGATTGATTCAATAATCACTCATGGATTGTTTTCCATGTGCTAGGCACCGTACTTAAAGAAAATGCACTTTCAGCATTCAATAATTTTAAATATATCTGGGGCAGTAGACAAGGAAATAAGCATCTATAGAGAGTTGTGAGAATGTAATAATACAGGTATGCAAAGGATGTCTTAGGAACACAGTTTGGGAGTCAAAGTCGCCTAAGACACCTAAGCTCAATCTTCAAGGAGCTAGCAAGGTCAAGGATGTTTCAGGGACAGTGGGTGACAAGGCCATGGGTCGGAAAGCAAGAGAGCAGATTTCATTCTGGAAATTACAATTCCTCCTGGGTAGCTGGATCCTAAAATGTGAGAGGAAGAAATGGCAGCCAATCAGATAGGGAAGGAAAGCAAGGTCAACCTCGGAGGAGCCAGAAGAACCAGTTGAAAGCATTTTAAGCCAGGGGTTTCCGTGATCAAATTTGCATTTAAAAAAAATTATTCAAGCAGCAGGATGGGAAATGGGTTGTTAACGCTAATGTTTCCCAGCGTATATTTCATTAATGATTTAGCACAGACTTTTAACTGATTCTCAGGTTCACCCCTGCAATCTTTGTTTACAATGTTTGGCCTGTAGCCACAGCTTTGCTGCATTTTGAGTGTAAAACTGTGACTTTGTGATAGAGGATGAATGAAAAGAAGTGAAGGGGAAATGATGAAATGAAGCAGGGGTCAGCAATCTATGGCTTGCAGGTCAAAGTCCACCGCCTGTTATTGTAAATAATACTTTATTGGCATACAGCCACGCCCCTGTTCAGTATTGTTTGTGGCTGCAGTTGTGTCATGCAGCACAACTGAGTAGTTTCAAGAAGCTGTACAGAACGCCAAGTTTGCCAACCCTTGATATGAAGGGTTGAAATTTGTATGTTAACTTATTTCGTTTATTGGATCATTTATTATTTATTATTCCCTATATTCAAAAGGATTAATGCAAATGTTTGTGGCCAGCCCAGTGCAAATTTTCAAACCTTGAAAGCTGGGCTGGTCATAAAACTTCTCAAAATGACAATATTAATGCCATGTAGAAGATCATCTATATGACATTAATTCTTCCAAAAATCTTCTAAGAAGAAGCAGAAAGACGTGGTTTATATGCTACCGAACTTGATTTGTTTTTGCTTAAGAAGAGATACTTGATAACAGCTACATTTAAAAAATATTCTGCAAAACTTTTAGGGCCTTGATTTTGAAAATCTCAAAGACAGTAAGTACAAGTTTGGGCACTGAGTATTAATAGTTATGATTTTTTTCTGGATTTCTGGTTTCCTACCTCTGGACTTAGCATCTAATACCCTATTGGTGGGAGAAATACACAAGAGTGTTTTGTCATTGACTAATTTTAGCATCTTCTTAAAGTCTCTATTCTAAATAAGACTGCCTTGGATCACGTCCAATAGGCACCTTACAGAGGGCAGCATCCTTCTCCAGGTCCCACAAGCTGTTCCCTGCTCTGCCATCCTTAGCTGGGACACCTTGAATATCAGGAAATTGAAAGAAGAGGAGCAAAAACATGTTCATTGTGCTGTAGGGTCTCAGTTCTCACCTCAGGAGACTGACTGGGACACATGCATGAGTAGCATTTACTTAATATAACTCCTTTGAGTAGTTGAAGCCCAGAAAACAGTGATTTTTTTTTTTTTAAGTATATTTTGGTCCTTGATTGAAATTATCCAACATTTTGGGAAAAGTCAATTTGCATAACAGTTGGTGTTTCACCTCCTGGTGTTAAACCCATCTTCCCTACGCTGTCTTTTTGGATCTGTTAATCAAGTTTTCTGCTTTCTCTAGACAGCAGTCTAATTGCTTCTGTCCTGCAGAAACCCCTTACCGAGAAAGAGATTTAATTTGTACCTTAATCCAATATTTTTATGCAGTATGGTAAAACACTATTACTGGCTACAGTGTTTTGTCAACTTCATCATTAGTTCCTAATGGAATTCCTTCCTTTGATCTTAATCTGACATTTATTTTTTCTGCCGCCTCTGTCACAACTTCTGGTTTTATTTTTTTGACCCAGAATATCCTTTGCTGCCAGAGACAAATCGTTCCCCTCACCCCGAGAAATACCGACGGCTTTGCCCGCAGGGTGTACTTCATTGTACCTGGACGGCGGGATTTCACCAGGTTTCATTAGCCTTCTTCTGTGAGGCTGCAGGAAAACAAACAAAAACAAAAGACAAAACCCAAAACAAAACAAACAGAAAAGCATAACCAAATACAACGAACAAACAAAATCCCAACAACAACCCGCTTGGTGTCGTTCCTTTTATCCAGAGCACATGAAAAAACGAGTGTTCCAAAGTGTGAATCAGGCACTAATGGGGATCTCAAGAATAGGTGATTCAATTAGAAATGTATTCAAGCCTGTAAGTACAGTAGCCCTGACCTTCCACCCTGTTTGGTTTTTTGTTTCTTGCCGGCATGACTTTCTCTTCCATCTACCCTTTCCCTTTTGCCCCCATCTGGCCTTCTGACAGCAGTAGAATGAGTGTTAGCTATGTACTATTATTTGACATCCTTCTTTTTATAAAATTGAATTTCTTTTGATAAATGTCAGAAGGGGACACACATTCTTCAGTAAAATGAGCTAAGCCTAGAACAGATTTGTCACTGCCACCTCACCAGTCATCTCTTTTGCTTCTGACAAATACAGTATGTCCTGAGCTTGTCTGTCCTTGGTGACCTTAGAGAAATGGAAAAGTGATCCCATCCTTTCTGATTTCAGCACTGTGAATTGTCACAGATGGCAAGTGAGAAATGATTTAAATGTTTACATATTCTTCCTTTGTTGCCGTCCCCTCCGAGTCAGTGTGTATTTAGAAGGATGGCAGGACAAAGCAATGTGAAAGCCTTTATGTTAAGTAAGGCTGTTTTGTAGTTTGGTTTGGAAACTTTTAATGCCACAAAGATTCTCTTAGGTTTTCACTTCCCAAATCCTTTTAGTATCCTGATGGAGGGATCAATTTGAAAAATGGCTGATTTGTCTTCATTGACGCTCTCTATACGGATCATATTAGAAAATGAACATTTGTGTGAAATAAACTTTCACTTTATTGCAGTATAGGGGAGGAAAAATATCTTTTTCTTCTACTTTTCTAAGTTCTCTGTTGGGAACTCTATCACAAAAGACGTATTAAGAAAAGAAAAGCATACACATTTATTTACTATAAGCTTTATGTGACATGGAGTCTTCCTAAGGAAACGAAGACTCAAAGAAATGGTTAAATCTGAGTGTTTTTATGCTATGTGTGATGAGGAGTGGGAAGTCATGGGAAGATAAAGCAGGATAAAAAATGTGAACTAAGCGTAGTACATTGGGGAAAAAGGGGGTACCTAGCAATTTTTTTCTGTGTCCCTTCATCCCTGGAAATAAGGATGCTCCTTTCCTCCAGGTATAGATGAGGTAAGGAAGCTGAAGAGAATCCATAAAAAATCTGCTTTTTGCTCCTTTTCCTGCTTCTATTTTTGTTAGGATCTGCACCCCCTCTCACACTTGCCTCATAATGTATGTCCTCTTGTAAAGGGCAAGGAATTCATGATTTCTTTAGGGTTTTTCAGCACCATCGATAACATCTAAGAAGGGATCAGGCAAGAATGATGAGATGAAGCTGTCATGTGCTTATTCCAGACCAGTGATGCTAGATGTCTCGGCACCAAGACCCCATGGCTCCAAGAAATAAGCGACTTCTGGGGGACACCTGGACCCCTGTCCTTGTTCTAACCTGTCTCTGAATGACCAAGAGGACATATATCCCAGACTACAACCCTGAGCAAAAAAAGACACTCTCTCCCCTTTTCATCCCGAGTCTCCCAGACACTCTGTACCTCCACTCTCTCTGTATCTTCAGTAAACTCTGCTCTCACCACTGGTTCAAGTTTGATTTTTATCCTATGCATGTAGCCAAGGACCCCCTTGGACCCAGCCTGTCTGCGTGATGGGGAAGGCGCTGCTCACGTGAGGATTGTACAGCCTGCTCCTGGGGAAGTTCAACAAGTATTTCGTGTACATGCCCTTCCTCAAAATCCTTCAGCTTAAAATTCTTAAGATGTCAAGTTGCCATATTTGGGTAACCTGTCCTGAACCCTGTGACCAGTGAGTAGATCAGTCTTTTTCTAAGAGCATTTGGAATAACAGAATGATATTATCAAGGCTGCCCGGAAGAGCAGAAACAGGATAAAAATGAGTATGTTAATGCAATGATGCAAAGTATTATCTTATTTTCAGGTAGTTCTGTAAGGGAACTAATGCTGAATTTGCTCTTTGGTGAGTTACAGATAGAGGCTCCATCAGGCGTTGGACTTTATTTGCAGCAAATAAGGAGATGGCTGGGAATAACTTATAAAGGCTTGACTTCCTGAGCAGGGATGAGTGAGCTCCTTTTATTTAGGGTTAGGATGAATATTCAGAAACAGAACTTTGTCATCTCAGGTAAAGGCGGGGAGGAGGTAGAAAACTTGGCTGTAAGAGCATCATCCTATGTTAGGTTAGGGAAGCTCACCCTCCTCTTAGGGTGGAGTCTTTGACATGTAATGAAGCAGAGGGGACCGTGGGGCTGGGGGCAGGGGCTCTGGATGTGCTCTGGGTAGGGTCTTAGCTCCTCTGCTGGGTGAGGAACTCAGGGCCGGGCTTACTTGTGAAACAGCACTGGGAGTTCTGGCCACTGATTGTGTCTGATGTGGTTAAGGCTCTAGGCTGTTCATTTTTACATTCCCTTTGTTCCCTTAAAACTCTAAACTACTGAAAGTTTTCCATTTCTCCGTGATTCTGACACCTCCTAGGAGGTTCTGCAAGAAGTAGGCCTGGGCAAGTAGGGCTAGTAAGGCACAGATCACAAAAATAGCTGGGGGAATCAAATGACGTTTGTCCTTTTTCTGGGAACCCTTACAGCTGGTCCTGGATGTACTAGCAAGGTCTCCTTTCCCAGATCTGCCTGAAAGTCGATTATTACTACACCTTACCTTTCCTTTGACTTTGAACAAGGAGTTTCGGAGTTAGCTCCATGAGAAAGATTTTACTTAGACTTTACAAAGTATTCAATGGTCATTGACTGAAATGGATCATTCAACAATTTATTCCTTGGACAAACTGTTACTAATCTCCACTGGATGAAGACAAAGGGTTAAGCATAGAATGGGCGGAAAACTAAACAGACGAGGTTCTTGCCCGCAAGGGACTTACCTGTTAATAGAGAAGTTAATGAACCTACAGATTATGATACTGTCAAGAAGGAAACAAGAATATGTGAAATAAAAGCACAAGGCAGGCCTACTTTAGACTGCAGTACAGAGTGTCAGAAGGCTTTATTCTACTTAATAATTTGATAGCATATTTGTGCTTATCGATCATGTATTGAACACTTACTATATGGTCAGTACTAAGTGCTTTAAATGTATGAATTTACTTAATTGTCACAACAGTATCATGAGGAGGGTCTTATTATTATTCCATATTATAAAGAGGAAACTGAGGCACAGAGTGACTTTTTTTTTTTTTTTAGTAATTTGTCCAAAGTCACAAAGCTAATATGCATTAGAACCAGGATTTATTCCAGATGGTCTAGCTTCAGAAACTGTGCCATTATACAATTGTTACTGCAATTTATCCAACAATTATTACATAAATTCTCTAAAATGCTGAATATCGTGCTAGATAATTGAGATACAAATGCAAATAAAAATGGTGCACTGGGGGCCCCTTGGTGGTACAGTAGGTTAAACATCCCACTCCTGGTTTCACTGGAGTCATGATCTCTTAGGTCATGAGATCAAGCCCTACAGCCCTGTGGGGTAGAGGTAGGGGTCACAAGCCCTGTGGGGGCTCTGAGTTCCATGAGGAGTCTGCTGAGAAGTCTGCTAAAATTTCTATCTCCCCCTCTCTCTGCCCCACACTGCGTTTGCACTCCCTCTCTCTCTCAAATAAATTAATTACTTTTAAAAAATGGTACATTGGGAACCCTGGGTGGCGCAGCGGTTTAGCGCCTGCCTTTGGCCCAGGGCGCGATCCTGGAGACCCGGGATCGAATCCCACGTCGGGCTCCCGGTGCATGGAGCCTGCTTCTCCCTCTGCCTGTGTCTCTGCCTCTCTCTCTCTCTCTCTCTCTCTGTGTGTGTGTGTGTGTGACTATCATAAATAAATTTAAAACTTTTTTAAAAAAATAAAAAATGGTACATTGCCCTCAAAAAAATCACAATCGGGGGGGGAGATGGAATGATAATTAAAATAATAGTATAAATGCAATACTAGGATTCTGAGCAAAGTGCACTAGGAGCAGTGAGAATATGGTTTGTTGTTTTTTTATTTAAAAAAATAACAAAGACAGTAATCCACAGTGAAGTTTAGAAAATGCTGCTAAATTTGCTACTAAGGCAAACAGGAAATCAAAGCCCTGCTAAGGACTTTTTCCAGTCTTAGTTTGTGAAAATTTACTGGTCCTTGTAAACCAAATTCATTAATCCTCAGTAATGCTAGCTTTCTCTTCTCCTCCCACATGGAGATACAATTTGGAAATGGATAGGAGGGAAACCATTGTGTTGAAGTGGGCACCACAATTATATTCTAAATTATAAACTATTGTGAGATGGAGTTCACTTTTTTCCCCCAGCAGTCTCTTTACTCTTTAAGTCACTCTTTAAGCCTAAATCCATGATCCCGTTCCTGCCTAACATCCCCATATGAACATTTCTTAAATGTCTCATGGCGAACACACTTAACCCGTGTCAATGGTACCTTCCCCAGCTCCTATGCTCCTTCACCCAGTGTATTATTTTTCTAGGGTTGCTGGGGCAAATTGTGACAAACTGAGTGGCTTAGAACAGTGGAATTAATTTTCTTAACAGTTCAAGAGGCCAGAAATTTGAAAACAAAGCATCAGCAGAGCAGTGCTCCTTCCAAAGTTTCTGGGGGAGGATCCTACCTTGCCACTTCCAGCTTTTGATGGGTCCTGGTTCTCCTTGGGTTTTGGCAGCATGACTCCAGTCTCTGCCTCTGTCTTCATATAGCCTTTTCACTTTGCATCTCTAATGACAAGGATTATCTCCTTGATCAACCTCTGGTCAGGTTCCTCTAATCTCTCTTCTCTACTAGTCCTCTAATTTAGTCTATAAAAACTGCATTTTGGTTTTGTCCATTCTCCCCTCTTCCTTACCCCCTCCAAATGCATTAAAAGATTTGAACAAACACTACCATCATTTCTAATAATTACAGGCCAAATTCCTAGGAAAATCAGTCCAGACCTCTTAAGTGTCTGCCTGGGAGAGCTCAAGGCAGCCAAAAAGACTTACTGTTTGTTCCAGGCAACACCTGAGGAAGATGGCGCCCTTGTCTCCCAGTCTATGTGTGAGAGTAGAAGCCTAACTTTGAGCAGTGGCAGTTAGCAAATCTGATGGATTTCACATGAACCAACCCTTCCTCCTCCTCCCACTTTTTCTAAGTGGTCCCTTTCCAGAGTGCTCAAACCCTGCCTTTCTCCCTCCCTACTCTTTCATTCTTCCTTTAAAATGCCCCGTCACCTGTGCACAAATCAAGGTTGAAATCAATTCATGATGGATCCTCCTCCCCATTGTGATAGTTTATTGTTGATTAAAACCTGTCCTTACCATTTTAACTAGTGTGGTTTTGTCTTTGACAGTTATAAGAATGTAGGGCCCATCCTATTCTGGTGTGATTTCACCATGCTCTTCACCTTATTTACATTTGCAAAGATCTTATGTCTAAATGAAGTCCTATTTTGAAGTTCTGAGTGGACAGAAATTTTAGAGGGACAGCATGCATCCCACTGCACCTCATTTATCCAATTAGTCACTGTTAATTCTCTACCTAATACCCAATGCCTATTTATTCCATGCTAATAATTGTTTCAAAAAAGACAATGTGATCAGCCCCTAGTTGTGGACCATGGTCAATCTCAGGCAATCAAGACTCTCCAGTTCCCAATTTTCCCAGCCTGTACTACAGCTAGAAGCTGCCATATGACTCTGCTTTGGCTAATGACACCTCAATCAGCTATGAAGGAGAGGGTTGTTCAACAGCTTGACTCAAAAATAAGAGAACTGAAAAATGTCCCTAATATTGTGAAACTTCTGCACGGACACCAGCACTGCCTACCTGCATCTATTTAAATAAAGTAATCTTTTTGAAAAATGAAGAATCTTAGCAATATCTGGTCACTTTCCTTTTTTTTTTTTTTAAGATTTATTTATTTATTCATGAGAGACACAAAGAGAGAGGCAGAGACACAGGCAGAGGGAGAAGCAGGCTCCAGGCAGGGAGCCCGATGTGGGACTCGATCCCAGGACTCCAGGATCACGCCCTGGGCTGAAGGCAGGCGCTAAACCGCTGAGCCACCCAGGTGTCCCTCCAAATGTATTTTTAATAGATTTATTCACTAAGTTCAGTTAGTTTTCATTTTGAAATGTCTCTCCTATTTATTGTTTCTGATGGGGCTCAGAGCAGGCCAACCCAAAATGCCAAAGTGGCATATTATTTTGAATTAAGATTACTTGAGAAACAGCTGGTGCAAGAAAGATAGATACTCTGACTCTCCTTCTGTCCCCCTGAAAGCAGGAAATGAATCTCCCTTGTGTGCTGGGAGATAGGGAGACATCCTTATCAAAGAGATAGAAAAGTTAAAAGATAGAAGAGACATAGAGAAGGCTGTGTAAACAAACTCTGCTTACCCTAAGTTTCTTTGCCTTGTCAGTTGTTCACAAATTTATTTTATTTTTTGGTTATTTTCTAAAAGGTATATAAGAAGCCTACTTTGGTCCCTTTTTAGGTCCTATATCTATGGGACCTCTCTATATATGAAATTAATTTTTTTCCTCTCCTGTTAATCTGTCTTATGTCAATTTAATTATTAGACCAGCCAGAAGGACTGAGAAGGGTAAGAGGAAAATTTTCCCCTCCCTGACACTTTTTTTCCATTCAATCAAGTTTTCCTTGTTTCTCACTAACAATTATAACATCCTAATTAGCCTCCTAGCCTCCCTGCCTCATTCCAGACTCATCTATTCCCTATGGGCCCAAGAGTAATTGTCCTGAAACACAGATCATGCCCTCTGCTCAAAAACTTTTCTCAGCGCCCAGTTACTAAAAGAATAATGTCTAAACTTGTTAGCACTAATGATCTGGCCTCAAACTATTGTTTTCTAGTCTCATTTACATCCATATCCTTCACACCCTCTAGAGTTTGCATACCAAATTACTCTCCTAGATGCACTATGTATATTCATATCTCAGGCTCTCTCCTCAGTTGGGAATAATTGTGGGAATTTTATTTATCCCTCAGAATGCAGCCAAATGTTTCCTCTTTCATGAAGGCCTCCATAGTCATCCAATACGAATTCATCCTTGAGTTCCTGTTATGTATTGTTTGTTCTTTTGTTGGGGAGCAATTCCTGTCCCCTTCAAGGGTCCTAGCTAGACTAAAAATCAAGTTGACATGAGATGGATTAACAGGAGAAAATTGAATTTAATAGCATATGTATGGGGAATCCACACAGGTATGGAAATTCCAAAGACATCAAGCACAATGAGGTACATACGTCTTCTTGAACTAAGGAGAAGGGGCTAGGGGGTTTAGGACTGCAGAGGGAAGGAATCCAATTTACAAGGCAATGGGAGTAAGAGCAGAGGTTTGGTAATTAGATATTTGCTCTGTCCTATAGATGGGTCACCAAGATAAAATGTATTGCTGCTAATAGCCTTTATTCTGGGAAAGAGCCCCAATTTAGGGTCTTCTGTGTAGTTAAGGGAGGGAAAAATGTTTCTCTTCAGACTGTACAGTCTTTTTTTTTTTAAAGATTTTTCCATTTAGTTTAGAGAAAGAGTGAGGGAGTGCACATGTGCATACATGAATAAGCAGAGGTGGGGCAGAGGGAGAAAAAGAGGGAGAGAAACTCCAGGCAGACTCCCCACTGAGTGTGGAGCCCAAGGGGATCCCAAGATCATGACCTGAGCTGAAATCAACAGTCCCTCAACTAACTGAGCCACTCAGGTGTCCCATGCCTGTACAGTTTAGATTGCCTTTAGCTCAGAATAATCTTCATGGTAGAGTGGCTCATGCTGGGGCAGTCTGCCTTTGGCCCTACATTCTGTTTCAGGGGGTCTTAGGCTTTAGAATGTTTGACTTTCAGATAATTTGTGCTTCCATCCAGTGTATACATCTTTTCCTATGCTGCATGTAGACTTTCATCCTTCATTGATAAACATTTCCCATTTTCACAAGGTGCTTCTGACTGCCAAATGTTTGATCTTGGCAACTTCATTTTCTCTCTTTGTAATGCCTGTGCAATTATTTAAGTATCCTAATGTGTTTTACTCGATATTTTATAAACATGAAAGTGATACCACTAATGAAAATATAATTAAGACCAACATTAAAATCATCAGTGGGCTCAAATTTGCTGTATCTTTAGAACTAATTGAATATTATTAAGTACAACTTAATTGTATGTAAATTGGTCCACCATGTTTAATTGTGAAGAAATGGTACAAAATTGGAGAGTATGTAGAAAATACAGGACTATATCGTTGAAGGTTATGGCTGAAGTCTAGGTCTAGTAACGGAAGAAATGGAGACATATTATAAATGATGGAAAATATGTTGCAATTATTGCAATTAGCTGCAAAATACACTGCGATTATCCAAAGGAAAATCATAGATCCTGAAAGCTATTGATTAGAATACAGCTTAGTAGGAATTCTTTTTTTTTTTTTTTTTTAGGCCATCTTTTTTTTTTTTTTAATTTATTTATGATAGTCACAGAGAGAGAGAGAGAGAGAGAGAGAGAGAGGCAGAGACACAGGCAGAGGGAAAAGCAGGCTCCATGCACCGGGAGCCCGACGTGGGATTCGATCCTGGGTCTCCAGGATCGCGCCCTGGGCCAAAGGCAGGCGCCAAACCGCTGTGCCACCCAGGGATCCCAGGAATTCTTTTATTAAGAAAAAAATGAGGATTGATGCTCTATTTTTTTTTTAAGATTTTATTTATTTATTCATGAGAGACAGAAACACAGAGAGAGGCAGAGACCCAGGCAGAGGGAGAAGCAGGCTCCATGCAGGGAGCCCGACGTGGGACTCAATCCCGAGTCTCCAGGACCAGGACCTAGGCTGAAGGCGGCGCTAAACCACTGAGCCACCCGGGCTGCCCGAAGCTCTATTTTTTTTAATTAAAAATGTTTAGACATTACATACCACAATTTTGTCACCACAATTTTCTGTAAAATCTATTAAGTCCTTCTCAAAATGGGAATAAATAACGTTTTAAAAAAGAATATTAAGTGCCATCCAAGAGAGATAGAAAACCATACATTGAGGTAAGAAATTAGAAAATTACATTTACATTAAGGAGGGCATGTGATGTAATGAGCACTGGGTGTTATACACAAGTGATGAATTATTGAGAACTACATCTGAAACTAATGATGTACTATATGTTGGCTAAGTGAATTTAAATTAAAAAAAGAAAATTACATTTATTGTCTTTTAATGTTGGATCTACATTTTTAATTTTTTTAAATGTTAAAAATAAACATATACATTCTAAAACACTTAGAGGTAAGATAAACCACACATTCATACCATAATTACAGATTGCATAATACATTTAGCTCTGTGAAAAAGAGAATCCCCCACTTGCGCAGTCACAGGAAAAGAGGCACATATCAATTAATTGGGCTTCAAGAGAATAAAGAATTCCTGTTCTAATAAATTTAGGAATACTGGTTCCTAAATCCTGTTTGGAAATTCAAAATATACGTTTGCATATTAAAGAAGTCCCACAATTTAAAAAATCGATTTAATGGGCAGCCCGGATGGCTCAGCGATTTAGTGCCGCCTTCAACTCAGGTCCTGGGTTGAAGACCTGGGATCGAGTCCCGTGGCAGGCTCCCTGCATGGAGCCTGCTTCTGCCTGTGTCTCTGCCTCCCTCTCTGTCTCTCATGAATACATAAATAAAATCTTTAAAAAAATCCATTTAACTTTGTTTAATGGTTTATTTGTAAAGAGGAAAAATTTTTTCCCTCAGCTCACTGATTAACAACATTTTCCCAGTAAAAGAAACAAAACCATATAAAAAGTTAACCAGCTTTCTCTTAATCTTGGTTTGAGAAGAACTAAACCATGGATTTCAGGGAAAGAAACAAGTCTTATTTTGAATTTTCTACTGTGCCTAGCAGAGTGTTTAGTATAAAGCTCTCAAATGCTTATTGATCAATTAACTTCATGAGAGAAAAAATCGAAAGACAATTTGAGGTGTTTGGAGCTCTGAAAGAGTTTTGAAACCTACTTGACTTCCAAGTAATAAAATTTGTGCACAGGTGTGTATGGTAACTACACATAACATAAATCTCACCATTTTAATCTTTTTTTTTAAAGTGTGCACTTTTAGTGGCATTAAGAACATTCCTTGTAGTGCAACCACCACCACTATCTATCTCCAGAACTTGTACATCATCTCAAACAGAAACTCTGTACCTATCGTAGGGGAGGAAAAAAATTTTCCTTGACTTTCTTAAGGTAACTGGGTGGGTCTGAAAATTAAAATGACAAAGACAAATTAACAGAAAAGCATACAAGTTTATCTAATGTAAGTTTTACAATGACGGGGGTGGGGGGGAACCTTCATAACCCAAAGAAATGGTTAAACCTTAGTGTTTTTATGCCAGGTTTGATGAAGAGTGATGTGATAGGACAAAGATGCCCTAAGTGTAGTAAACAGGGCAAGTCTTGTTCATCAGATTCTCCTTGATGACCCTCTTTCTTAGAGATAAGGACACTCCTTTTCTCCCCAGATAGGGAGAGTGCCTCCCCAGAAGGGTTTTATGATCTACTTCAGGGGAAGGTCAGAAAGTCCTTCCTGCACATGCCATTTCTCAAATTCCTTCAGTTTGAAACATCAATATGCCAAGTTGCCATATGAACTGTGTAGTGTGTAGTAGTGTGTGTGTCCTGAACTGCATCACTATTACACAATAGCCTCATTCTCCACTCCCTCAGTGATTAAAAATCTCTCCTTTTTCTTTCTCTGTGCATTTGCCAATTCTAGGTATCTCATGCAATATTTGCTCTACGTTCAATCTTGTTACTATGAACATTGGCGTACTGTTTGAGCTCCTGATGCCAATTCTTTAGGGGACATATTTAGGAGAATGGATAGATCACATGTTTAACTTTATAAGGAATCACAAATCATACAATATTTGTTCTTTTGTATCTGACTTATTTCACTTAGCATAATGTTTTCAAGTTTCATCCACATTGTAGCATGTATCAGAATTTCATTCCTTTTTAAGGCTGAATAATATTCTATTGTATCTATATACTGAAAGGGTTCAGAACATGTCATCCCCAAATATGCCACTTTGTGTATTGATTATTTTGAGCTAAATGCACTTGAGAAACAACAGATACAAAAAGGGGTCTCTGACCGCCTTCTTTCTACTTAAAAGCAGACCATAAAATTTCCCATGAGAGAAGTATCCTTTCTGTAACAGGAAAAGAACATTTTTATCACTGGAGACTGAGAGCCTACACTGAAATGGATCTGTGCAAAACAAACCTACTAAAATAATCCTTCAGTTATTTTAGTACAAAACTATTAAAATAACTGCCGGGGATGCCTGGGTGGCTCAGCGGTTGAGCATCTGCCTTTGGCTCAGGGCGTGATCCTGGAGACCAGGGATTGAGTCCCGCGTTGGGATCCCCGCAAGGAGCCTGCTTCTCCCTCTGCCTGTGTCTCTGTCTCTCTCTCTCTCTCTCTCTTTGTGTGTCTCTCATGAATAAATAAGTAAATCTTTAAAAAAAACCACAAAACTTCCGTCAGTGTCCTCCATATAGTTCCTCGTTACTGTCTCACACTTTACTGCCCCTAACTTAAAGCCCTTTGACTTGTCACATCTCCATATTTATCATTCTTTGTTTATTTTTTTTTATTTTTTATTTTTTTTCATTCTTTGTTTAAAAAGGTACTCAAGATTTGGGGCTCCAAAATTTTTCTGGGTCTTCATTTTCTTTTTGGAAATTTCTGTGTACATAAAAAAGTATTAAATAACATTTGTTTTTCTCCTGTTGATCGGTCTTATGTTAGTTTAATTCTTAGGCTGAGCCACGAAACCTAAGAAGGTAGAAGGAAGTTTTTGGCCCCTTATAATACCATCATCATTTGATGGACACTTGGGTTATTTCTACCTGATGGCTGTTGTGAATAATGTTACTATGAACATTGGTATATAAGCGTCTGTTTGAGTTCCTGGTTCTAATTCTTTTGGGCATGTACTTAGGAGTAGAATGACTAGATCATATGTTTAACTTTATAAGGCATCACTATTCTATTTTCTACACTGGTTCACCATTCTTATCAGCAACGCAGAGGGGTCCAATTTCTCTAAATCCTCACCAACACTTATTTTGTTTTTTGATAATAGCCATCCTAAGGCGAGTGAACTGGTATCTCATTTCAGTTTTGAAATGTATTTCCCTAATAACTAGGAATGTTGAACATCTTTTCATATGCTTCTTGGCCTTTTTAATATTTTCTTTGTCCATTTTCGAATTCCAACCAGTGTTTTTCTTATTTTTTAAGATTTATTTTGAAAGATTTTATTTATTTTTACTTATTTTATTTATTTTGTAATGAGAGACACAGAGAGAGAGGCAGAGACATAGGCAGAGGGAGAAGTAGGCTCCCTGGGACTCAGGAATCACACCCTGAGCAGAAGGCAGATGCTCAAGCACTGAGCCACCCTGGCGTCCCCCCATGATTTTTTAAAATACAAGATCAGGAATATCTTCAGCTTGTCAGTGATCATCTGTACATACAAAATGTCATCAATTACATAACACCACTTTTAAATATAATTTTTGTCAGTTGAATGAGCAGAATTTATTAATTTTTCCAATCTTTCTCTTTTTTCTAGTTCCCATCTGGTTTTGTGTATAGTGAGTAACCAGTTTACTTGAAGAATGTGACAAAGAAGAACCTAAGAAAATAATCTCATGATTTTTCTGGATTATTCCATTTCTTATAGATTTTCATAGTGTCTTTCTGAAAAAATTATAAGATATTCCAAACATCATAATTCCCATTTAAACAACAAAGCTCTCCCAGTTTTTTCCTTTAGTGTCCTATTAGGAAACTGCATTGGAAAGAATTGGGAAGGGCAGCCCAGTGGCTCAGCAGTTTAGCGCCGCCTTCGGCCCAGGGCATGATCCTGGAGACCCAGGATCGAGTCCCACGTTGGGCTCCCTGCATGGAGCCTGCTTCTCCCTCTGCCTGTGTCTCTTCCTCTCTCTCTCTGTGTGTCTCTCATGAATAAATAAATAAAATCTTTAAAAAAAAAAAAAAGAAAGAATTGGGAAAGATTTTTGACGTGGGCACAATTACTGGGTATTCCTTCAGTAGAACATGGGACATTGTCTGGCTTAATCTTTGGGTTATCTGATTCTCTTGGGCTTGTTCTTTGAGCTGTCCTTGACTGAGCTATTTTATAACTCAGGGAATTGTAGAAAACTGACTAATAGTAAAATGCAAATTATTGTTGCCCATAGACATGTAAATGAACTTCATTGCAGAGACATAATTTTTTTAAAAAGATTTTATTTATGTATTCTTGAGAGACACACAGAGAGAAGCAGAGACACAGGCAGAAGGAGAAGCAGGCTCCATGCAGGGAGCCCGATGTCGGACTCCATCCCCAGACCCAGGATCATGCCCTGAGCCAAAGGCAGATGCTCAACTGCTGAGCCACCCAGGAGCCCACAATAATTGATTTCCTCTCTATGGAAAAGATTCCAAATATTATAATTAGTGTTATCATTTGGCACTTATAGGATCTACTCTTTGCGTTTATTAGCAAATTCACTTCAAGACTACTGATTGCCTTATAGTTCTCTGTTCTGATCCTTTTTAAAAGAAGTTATTATTTTTTTTTTTTCAGTAATCTCTGCATCCATCGTAGGGCTCGAACTCACAAACCTGAGATCTAGAGTCACACACTCTTCCAACTAAACCAGCCAGCTGCCCCTAATCGGATTCTTTTTTGAATAGGTTGTAATACCTTACTGGTTCTCTCATTAATGAATGAACTTAACAAAATCTTTTTCATGTGTTCATATAATGTTTATATTTTACCATTTTGAAAAATCATCTTTTTAAACCTTATTATCAGGACACCTGGATGGCTCAGCGGTTGAGCATCTGCCTTTGGCTCAGGGCGTGATCCTGGGTCTGGGGATGGAGTCCAATATCAGGCTCCCTGCATGGAGCTTGCTTCTCCCTCTGCCTGTATCTCTGCCTCTTTCTCTCTCTGTCTGTGTGTCTCTCATGAATAAATAAATAAAATCTTTAAATAAATAAATACAACCTTATTATCCTCAATAGTGATTATTTACTTAGTTCTTTTGTCACTTTAGTTGAATCTTCAGTATAAACAACACTTTACCTTTAAACAAATTCTATTTTTCCCAATTTATTAAAAATTTTTTCTCCCATTTACAAAGGAAGTCAGCATTTACTAGGTTTTCTCTACTTTCCTGTTAATAAAATATATGCTTATTAATTTTAAAAAACATTATTTAATGTTCTTTCATCTTTGCCTACTTCCCCCCAAGTTCTAATTGTTGCTCACCAATCTAGGAATCATTACCTTTTTTTTTTTTCATTACCTTTTTTGACAAGGAAACTCAGCTTGTAGATTAAAGAGATGGTATATCTGTATATCTGGACTTAAACATCGCATTTACCTTTTTCTGATAGTTTTTTGCATAAAATGGAGAAGTGCAAGCTGGATGAGATGCAATTCGCACTGGCCCTGTCTTACTGAAATTATACCAATGACTGTTGTGCCCATCATGGGGATGGACTTAGATGAATCTTTGTTGCACACATAGTGTTTGGGGGGCCCTTTTACTATATCATCTAATTTGTGAAATATTATATTTATTTTACGTGCGTTCCAGGGCCAAATTAAGATCAGTGACTGAATGTTATAGGAAAAATAATTTCCCTGAATATAAAGAGCAACTTTTTGGTAGTTAGAGCTCTCTGGAAATGGAATAGTGTATTTTACGAGGCAGAACATAGCAGAGTGGTTAAGAACATAAAGCTTGATGGGGCGCCTGGGTTGCTCAGTCAGTAGAGCATCTGCATTCTGCTTGGGTTATGATCCCGGATGGAGCCCCAGTCAGGCTTCCTGCTCAGCAGGGAGTCTGCTTCTCCCTCTGCCTCTTCCCCTGCTGCTGCTGCTTTCTCTCTCAGTCTCTCTCTCTCAAATAAATAACTAAAATCTTAAAACAAAAACAAACACAAAAACATAAAGTTTGATGTAGACAAACCTGTGTTTATGTGTTCCAGGCCCATCTTATACTAACTTCATGAGCTTGAGAAAGCTTCTTCTTAGCATCCCAATCTATAAAATTAAGATAATAATGGTAATCAATTCATAATGTTTCTATGAGGAGTAAAGGAAATAATATTTTTAGCGTTTTTAGTAAAGAGTCTGACACATAGTAAGCCCTCGACAAGTGGCAGCTTTAAAAGTACGCAGTAGTATATTTTTGTTTGTTTGTTTGTGGTCCAAGGAGAATGAGAAACACGTGGAACAGAGTCAGCTCAGCTGATCTCAGACTAGATTAGCCAACCCCCAGATAATCCATAGAAATGAGCAAAAGCAAATGTTTGTTGTTTTAAGCCACTGAGTTTTGAGTTGGTTTGTTATACAATAGCTGACCAATACATCAAGATCCCTCTTAGTTCTAATATTCTATAATTCCATGGGAGTACATTGGACCTGTTTGCCTCTGTTATTTGGAAGCTGAATTAGACACTTCCCCAACCATGGAGTAAAGAGTAAAATGCATCTGTTCTCATCGTTGACACTTAATCTAAGTTTCCATTTGCTATAGCACTGCTGTCTCAAGAATCCATACTTGATTACTAATCCTATTTCCCATTTCTTCTATAAGCTTCTCACAGCCTATCTCTCAGAAGAATAGATTTTGTCTGGCTTATTACTACAAAAAAGCCAAAGTCTGTATCGGAAATACACGATAACTTATCAATTAATACAAAAAGAACTTCTTGGTGTTTCAAAAAAAATATTGAAACATATACCCTTAGGCATTTAAACATTAATCCCTTATGATCTGTTCTTGCCATTGCTAATGGAAGAGTAGGAGAAAACTTTAAGGACTTCTACAGTCTTATTCATGTCTTCAGGAGTCTGAGACTCCTCAGTTTATTTGAAATTCAAGTTAATTTTAGTTACTGAAGCTCAAGGATGATCTCTGTGCATCTATTGCGTTTACTTAAAAAAATTTAATCTGATCTTATGTACATACAGGTCAAATACAAATAGCAAATTTTATTTACTTGGGACTGATTATTCCAATCATTATTTCCCTTTCTTTTTTTCCTTTGCTTTATTTAAAAAATTACCTCCTTTACAGAAATTAAACAGGTCAATACAAGGGGATAAACTCAAATCACAGTTGTATTTTATATTACATGGTACTAAAATAGCTTTAACAGAATTTTTAGGTAATTATGAATTTTATTAGTATCTCATTCCTCTGACCCATGTTAGCATAATGGTATTTAGGATCTGATTATAAAGTATAGAGCAATAGTAAAGCTTAATTAAGTAACCAGTTATTTTGAAAGAACCAAGTTGTTGAACTGAATTTAGACTTTTTTTCTTCTAAATTGGTTTTAAGTTTCGTGGAATAGCAAGTTATTGATATTCTGAAATGCTTATGTTAGCCTTTCTATTCATGACCTTATGTTTCCCCATTAATTATTAATTCACAAGTTAAAATTAATCCTAAGACAAAATAATAAACCCAATGTTGATTGCTAAGACATAGATACTTTTTGAAATCCTGATATCAATCTCCTCTATGGTCTGATGTAACTAACTCGATATCTGTGCAAAAAGACACTAATTTGGGGGTATTTGCCCATGCTCTTTCCCCTGGAAATTGCTTTTCCTGTTCACAGGGGTGGATCTATGACAATCAGGTTTCCTACAAGAACTTGACCAACTATAACAGTTGATTGGAAGACAGGCAAATTCTTAGTTGTAAACAATACAAAATGATTCTGTTGTTTTCAAAAAGAAAAAATAATTATTGCAAGAATTTATGAATGCTTGTGAAATCCATGAGAAGACCTGAAGAACTGGGCTTGGAAAACAATGAGCAATAACTGAGGGAGGCCATAACACAAGACAGCCAGAGTCGTGCTGCAGAAAGAACCCAGCTAGGATGTGACCGCTGTCATTGCTGAGTAGTTAGCACTGCATCACCAGAAACCAAGAGCTGCTACTGCCATTACTGCCATGAAAACTAGATGCCAACGCCAGTGGAATCACAGCTATAGAAACAAACAAACAAACAAACAAACAAACAATTTATTTTTTTGGTCCAGATTCAGTGTTCCAGGGAAGAGCATCAGATTGGCTGAGATTAAGTCATATGTCTTCATTCTAGGAACCAAAGAGGTCAGAGCTCAAATTTCTGCCCACCTAGTTTGAGATTCTCTATCATGAGAAAGATGTTTGGATGTTGGACAGATACTATTGATCAAAGATAAAGTAGGCCAATCAGATTTTCTCCTTGAACATCACTGAATGGAAACTGCTGATTTTAGCATACCATCCTTCATCTGTCAAGTAAAAGAGATATAAACTTGGGAGCTGTTGTGTGGCCACTATCTACCTAGTATAAGAGAAAGCCTATCTTTAGAGGGAGAAAAACAAAGCAAGCATACAGAAGAATACATGAGACATGGAGAAAGATCTGGTCAATTTTCAGCTCCATCCATAGGCTTGACTGCTCTTCTATACTATTAAATTATTTTCCTGCTTGGTTAGGCTCAAAATATAGTTAGGGGCAACAGAGACTTCTGTTTAATACAAAATTGGTACCAGGGGCAGTTTGAAGAAGACATTCTTAATCAGAAAAAATTGGTCAAGTCAAGGCAGGATATGGGGTAGGATGAGCCGGAATGCAGGGAGGAGCCTTGCCCCCTCCCTCCCAAGCCTTGGTGCAGAAGTTATTGCAACATTAAAGTAACTAGTTAAATTTATTTATTGTGTCACAGAACTGAGACCATTGTCCACCAAACTATCAGGGGCCTTAGTAGAAAACATTAGTATATACAATTTTTTTTTAGTTGTCAGTAAAAGGTGCAGCAGAAGAAAAAACATCAAGTTGAATTTGCATGACTGGAAATATAAAAAGAAATTTGAGCTTCCAAACAGATTGCTGAGGTTCATATGAAGAAATAAATCAAGAAGGTGTGAACTGCAGTAATCAAGTCCTGATTTGTCTCTCCTTTTTGTGCATAAGAAAAATGTCTTAACTGGGATTCTGGAAAGAAGAATGCGGACATTCTAGAGGAACCAGAGAAGTTAGGAAACACTGATCTTATCCCTACATCCTCACCCTCATCCTTCCAAAGTACAACTCACTAGATAAAATAGAACAGGGACAATATACCATAGCTGGTTAGAAGAAATAAATTCTGGCACTCTAACTGCAGCACCTCAGACCAGTTTCTAACTCACATCCTGGGGTAAGGTATAGTGTAGATGACAGAGCCTTCAGAGTTGCTTCAAAAACAAATAAACAAAACACAGAGGCCTCAGTGGCCAAGTCCTGGTTATTCAATTCAGATAGTAGAAAATTTTCAGTGCACTAACTAGCAAGATTTATGATGCTAGATTTTAGCAAGTGGAGTCCAAAACGACTGTGACAGCCAGCCAACAAATCTTTATAGGAGTTGCAGTGCCAGTAAAAAAAACTAAACATGGGGTACCTGGGTAGCTTAGTTGGTTAAGTGTTGCCCTTGGACTTAGGTCATGATCCTGGGGTCCTGGGATTGAGCCCCACGTCAGGCTCTCTGCTCAGCGGGAAGCCAGTTTCTCCCTCTGCCCCTGCCTGCTGCTCTGCCTACTTGTACTCTCTCTCTCTGTGTCAAATAAATACATAAAATATTAAAAAAAAAAAAAAACCCAAACACCTAAATGTGATAAAAGTGGCCCATAGTTGACTCAAATCAGAATAAAATGGAGACTCAAGTCTTAGGAAATCTTCCAAGCCAATTTAAAGGACAATAACACCCACTGGAAGTTCACCATTGCATCACTGAGAAATTTGCCAAAGGACTAAAGTCAAAATTATGCCCTTATGGTTCTTTTGCTTTTCATACTGCCACTGGCTAACAGAATAAATCACATGTTCTGAACCAGTAACCACTATGTGTTTTCTTCTTTTCTACTTCTCTACATGGGTATTTCCCTCTAGCATAATATATTAGCTGTCCCGGGGGTGGTTATATTTGTATTTTGTCTACTCATTGTAAGATAAGAGCATAAGTAAAACTGGCTTAGAGGAGTAGATGGACATCACATGGAAATCATGTAAAAAAAGAGAAGTGGCCCTCAGACATCATTTTTGGGGTGTAATGGATTATCTATTTGTTACTTTGAGTAGTCTTCTGCTGCAAAGTGTATGTTAGTGGTTGTGTGTGCTTGTACTGGATCATGGAGTAGTTGGACCTTAATATCAGGAATAGCTTTATAATGTAGAGATAGAAGTATGTGCACTTTTTACATGTATGCAAGTACACATATATTGGATGCCTTCCCCTTGCAATAACCTAAGTGTATGTATTGGGATACTGCCTAGCCATCTTTTTCCAGGAATTGCCTGTCCTATCCATAACAGTGATCCACTGCCAGCCATGTGTTTTTCTTGAGTGACTGTGCTAGAATGATAATTCAATTGGCTTTAGATGAATACCTGGTTCAAAGTGGGCCAATTGGTCTTTCCACATCCAGAAGTAGGAATTAGCAATTGAGGGAAGGATATTCTCTTTCCGTCTCCATGCCTTAGTCCATCCTATAAAATTCTTAACTTCTTGAAAATACTGTGGAGCAAGTTTTTTCCCTTCTCTCCATCATTCAGTCTCTCATCGCTGTTAAGTGTTTTACTTTTTTTTTTAAAGACTTTATTTATTTATTCATAAAAGACACACAGAGAGAGAGAGGCAGAGACACAGGCAGAGGGAGAAGCAGGCTCCATGCAGGGAGCCCGACGTGGGACTCAATCCCAGGTCTTCAGGATCATGCCCTGGGCCAAAGGCAGGTGCTAAACCGCTGAGCCACCAGGGCTGCCCTGAAGTTTTACTTAGTGATGAGTTTGGGAAAGGGTCATTGCACATGTTCCGACCAAACTCTTTTTTTCTCTTCTTTTTGTATGTGAATGGAGTGTGCTCACTTTCTGCATGCCTCCCCCATGAGATAAGCTCACCAGGTCAGGCTTGCTTCTGAGAGGGAAGAAATGCAATTGTTTGGTAATCTGCCTGAGGCTGAGTGCACTCAATTCAAGGATAGCTGTAGAAAACTCCATTTCTGCTCCAACTCCAAGTCACATTCTCCAATCCAGTTTTACTACAGTTATGTGTCAATTGGCTTAGGAATCAGATGGGAGAATGGTGTCATGAATTGGCACCATAAAATCCAAAATAATGGAGACTGCCAGTCATTCTAGGCTTGTTTCTTAAATAATAGAGATGTAAACAATGAGCTTGGAGAAATATCTCCCACCTATCATGTGGCTGGGAAGCACAGAAAATACATCTGTAGAGAAAGAGAAGAGAGCAATTTATAGAAAAAAGCAATGTCAAGACACATAGTTCTGATGCCTTCCGCCCCATTCTGGAGCCCCACTGCATTATACTGGCCTTAGGTTCTCTGAAATAGCACTCAATCTTATACTGTCTTTCATTTTTGCTTAGGCTAGCTCAGGTTGCTTTTATAATTTATCAAGAATCCTAACCAATATACTCTCTGAATTTCATTATTCTCATCCATAAATGGCAATTTTGATACTTGCCCTATGTATCTCACTAGGAGAATAAAATGAGATAATAGAGATAGATTGAATCATAAACTCTTAAAAGTCCCTTTGATAATATCCCCAATAAGTGGTTGTCCAGCCTTTTTCCTTGACAGGAAATCACTGTTTCTTGAGGCAATCTGTTCTCTTTTCAGAGTTCTATAGTTGCTAGAAAATGGATATATATATGAAATAAAAATTTTCTTCCCATGTCATTTATCCTAATTCTATCCTCTTGGGTCACAAAGAATAAATGCAATCTCTCTTGTTCAGGACAGCCCTTGAAGTATATGAAGATAGCTATGAAATTCTCACCCAAGCCTTTCCTGCTGTAGGCTGAGTGTTTTCAGGTTGTTTAAACATATATCATCATTTCCCTGCATCAGAGTGCCTAGGATACCCAAGTAAGTTTGGACACGTGAGTTGGAGAGACAAAATATTTGATTAAGCCTTTATTATTGAATAAGAAAAAAAGAGAGACTTTGTTAATAAGACAATCAGTCAAGAGCATTAACATTTTTATAGTGCTTCCAAATTCATAATAGATATATCTATGATTTAGGAAAAAAATAGGAGTTTCCAGGAATTCTCAAATCATAAGTTATTATGTATTTTTTATTGTACTTAAGTGTTTTTAACAATGATAGGTGACCATAGTAATAAGCAGTATATCAGTATATACTGTATAAATAGGGTTGTACTAAAAGTTTTAGTTGTAGGTTTGTACTAAAAATTTTAGAGGTTTTCTGTAAAAATAAGGACAAAACAATAAGTGCATGTTATAGGAATATATATTTCAACATATCAAAAATGACTTTTATCTGATAATAGAAAAAAATAAAATAGAATTAACTAAATATCAAAGAGAATTGACTAAAAATTGACAAAATATTTTAAAAAATATTTAAAAGAAATAAATCATTTGGGAGGTCTGGGTGGCTCAGTTGGTTAGACATCTGACTCTTGATCTCAGCTCAGGTCTCAGTCTCAGGGTTGTGAATTCGAGCCCTGTGATGAGCTCACTGCTGGGTGTGGCATCTACTTACAAAAAAAAAAGGAACAAATATTTAAAAGTTATCCTTTCTAAAATAAAAAATTTAGAATGCACAAAGCATAAATTGCCCTATCTGGTAACCTTGGTCTCTGTTTTGTAACAAATGACCTAGACATAGAGAATTTTCTTTTATTTTGTGTTATGTCTGTAGAATTGTTAAAAGCATATCCAAAAGCATCTTGAAGTTAGTATTACAGCACACATAACTTTTGTATAAGGTCATTTATTTTATCTGCTTGCCCTGATTTCAGAAATTGATATTGCTTTTGATTTGGATTTTAGATTAGTTTCTGATTTCATGTTGTAATAGTACACTCATATCTCCTTTGCATTTCTTGTATTAAAATATATACAGAAAGGACTTCTGGTTTTGGTCAAATTGAAGTATCCTCATTCCTTCCAGGTCCTAATTCTTACAATTAAAAACCCCAGGCATACAAGGTTTGTATTTGTACAAACTAGAGGGTTGACATGGTGATGGGCTTCCTGGGCTTCCTTGTTGCCTTTCACATGTCCTGGACAGGGCCCTGCAGGAACTTCTAACGTGGAAGCACCAACAGACACATACAAAAAAAGCTCCAAGAAAAGCCTGTTTAGCCACAACTTTTTGGTAATAACTGTCCTACTCTAGTCAAACACTGATGGAAAAACTGCACCCTTCCCCATCTTGAGGTCCTATTAAGACCAAGGAGAAAGCTGACTTTCCACCCCACTCACTGGAAGCAAGCAGCAATGCTCTGATTCCCACACGGGGTGGTGTTGATTGGTTGACTGGGAACTGACCTCTAACCCCCATCTTCTGGCAGAAGCAGATCTTCACCAATTCCCCACCAGCATGGTTATCAACAGGGCCCAGCACTGAGCCAAGCTTACAGCTATGCTTTGCAGCAGCCAGACTTAATGAGGTGAGGTTGCAGGGGGTAGATTTGTCACAGCCATGCCTCAGTTCCTACCTCACCACCCATCCACTACCAGGTAAGTGGAGCCTAGGACAGAGCTAAGCCTCTAATCCCACACAGCACCAATAAGACTAAACAAGTTGGTAGGCATCAAGTCTAGTCAGTTCTCCATTTTCTTCCTCAGACCCCACACCCACTGTTAAAGGGCCCAGTGAGTGGCTGAGCCTCTACTCCCAGAGGCGGGACTAGTTGTAACTCTGCTTACTCCTCAAAACCCCCCACCCCCACGCTGTGTCAGTGAGGCCCAGTGCAGAATTGGGAGCTGAGATTCCACTCCAGTCCTGCCGTAACAAAATGGTGTGAGTCACCTGTCTACTTTCCCTCTCCTTGGTGGCACCTCAACTCAGAGACATTTAGGTGGTGTGAGTAAGTGTTTTACTTCCTTTGGAAAGGCACCTCACTAGCCAACATTAGGGCAGGAAAAGTGAGTGCTCTGCTTCTGCCTTGGTGGTGTTGGTGGTACCCAGTAGGAAGCTGAACATACAAAATCCCCTGGACCTCCTGCTATACCTCAACTGGAGACTGATTGTTTAAAGAAGAGTAAATGAAATCCAGTCTTATAATAGCCACAATATCCAGTATATAATTGAACATTATCCATCACTCAAGAACAAGGAACATCACAACTTGAATGAGAAAAGAAAATCAGCAGGGGCACCTGGGTGGCTCAGTGTTTAAGCATCTGCCTTAGACTCAGATGGTGATCCCGGGGTTCTAGGATGAGTCCCTCATCAGGCTCCCCACAGGGAGCCTGCTTCTTCCTCTGCTTGTGTCTCTGCCTCTCTCTATCTGTGTCTCTCATGAATAAATAATTTTTTTTTAAAGAGGGAAAGGAAATCAGCAAATGCCAAAACCAAAATGAATGAGATGTTAGAATGAGGAGACATAGATTTTAAAGCAGCCATCACAAAAATGGTTCAACTAACAATTGTGAATTCTGTTGATACAAATGAAAAAAATAGAAAATCTCAGCAAAAAAATAAAAAATTATTTTTATTCCATATGGGAATTGCAGAACTAAAAAACACAATAACAAAATAAAAACCTTGCTAGATGAGTTCAACTGTAGAGTGGAAATGAATTGGTGAACTTGAGGACTGATCAATAGAATTTACCCAACCTGAACAAAAAAGAGAAAATAGACTGGAACAAAAAAAAAAAAAGAACAGTTTCAGGAACCTGTGGGCAGTAACAAAAGAGCAAATATTTGTATCCTTGAAGTTCCAGAAGGAGAGGAAAAAGAATATAAGTCTTATAGTATTATAGTATTTGAAGAAATAATAGCTGATAACTTCCTAAAGTCGGTGAAAGACATAACCCTGCAGATTTAAGAGGTTGAGCAAACCCTAAACAGAAAAAAATACAAAACCAAATAAATAAAGAAATCCATGGCAAGACATCCCAATGCTTCTGTAAACTAAAAACAAATTAAAACATCTTGGAAGCAGAGAGAAATACTGTAGTGTTTACAGAGGTACAGAGATTTGAACAAGAGCAGGTTATTCATTTGGCAACAGTGGAGGTCAGAAACAGGTGGTGTTTTCCTTTCCAACATTTTTCAAATATCCTTTCGAATGAAAGACAAGAATTGGCAATTCCCTATCTGGTGAAAATATCCTTCAGGAATGAGGGAGATATAAAAACACCTTCAGATGAAAGAAAACAGAATTTGTTAATTGTATACCTTATTCATGAGAAGTTTAAGCTTTTGGTAAATTATTTTGTATTGATTATTTCCATTAAACCTACTAACACAGTGTTTTCAGTTTTCAGTTATCAACAAGAATGAATCTTGGGTTTTTGTTTTTGTTTTTTTCCACTTTAACAAATTTTTGCTATGTGCTGTTTTATTTTGAATCATTTCTCCCACAAGTAGTTATTATGGATTGCTGGTTTGTAATTATTATCTGGCTGATTCATGAGAGAATGTAAGCAATTCCTTCAGATATGTCAGGATTGTCAATCAAAAGCCAATTAAAAGAACTGAACATGGGGAGCACCTGGGTGGCTCAGTGGTTGAGCGTCTGCCTTTGGCTCAGGTTGTGATTCCCGAGTCCTGGGATCGAGTCCCGTACTGGGCCCCTTGCAGGAAGCCTGCTTCTCTCTGTGTCTCTCATGAATAAATAAATAAAATCTTAAAAGAAAAGAAAAGAATTGCACATGTTACCACTTTAGAGTGCCAGGAAACCCGTGGACAAAATATGAAGCAGATCAGTGTCTTCCATGTCACCGTTTCCTTCCTTTGTGGATCTAAGGATATGGTTAACTGTTGATAGGATAGAATCATTTAGTAAGGCTTAGACGTTTCCATTCCCAAGAAATAATTTGCATAAGTCACGATAAGGGAAAGGAAGGAAAAGGAATGAAAGGAATGAGCTATTCCTTAGTCTTTAAGTTTTATGCTGTCATCTGTCATCTTCCTGTTTGCTGCTTTGTTATGTCTCTGTAAGAGAACAGAGGAATCCTGCCTCTCAGTGTACCAAATAAGAATGGCCAAGTGCTAGCTGGATGGCATCATTATTAATCATCTTATATATAAGAAAGGGAGGCAGTCACCTACCTGTGAAAGAGCAAGTAGGGCTCTTGCTTCTCTCTTATTCTAGTGGTTACCAGACCTTTAAAATCCAACATGGATAATGTCAAACCAGGAACAGAAAATGTGTGTACTTTGTTGAAAATGCTTTAAAAAAAAAAGATTTTATTTATTTATTTATTCATGATAGACATAGAGAGAGAGATGAGGGCAGAGACACAGGCAAAGGGAGAAGCAGGCTGCATGCTGGCAGCCTGATGTGGGACTCGATCCTGGGACTCCAGGATCATACCCTGGGCCAAAGGCAGGCGCTAAACCACTGAGCCACCCAGGGATCCCTGAAAATGCTTCTGATTGACTTTTATGTTTTAGGAGGTGTAATTCTTTACCTGATTTGTACAAGTATTCCACTAATTAATTTGTATATAATACATATATAAAAGGAGAAGGAAGTCTTCTTCCATCATTGATCAAAAATTATCCTGCAACACTTAGAGAAAAAAGTACTGTTTCTGAAAATGTGACTCTAAGTCATTCATATCTTCTGATCAGTGTGTGTACTAGGTGCTGAGCATCCACACTGCAGGCTGACCGAAGAGCAAACAGTGAAGAGTAAAGACTGTCTTTGGGGTTAAACAGAGTGAAAATTTCTGCTTATGATTTAGCAAGACAAGGCAGACAGATTCATGCAGTAAGGCAGCAATAAACCGTTTTTTAGATTCGAACAGCTTATGAATTATTTAGATGGTAAAACCACGTGTGGCCAAAGGTATCAGCACCCGTGTCGTTTACATGGGTGACACTGAAGAAAGGTCCCAGATGACTGCGCCATGGATGACTGGACACTCTTCATTTGAGAGCCAACGGCGTGCTTCAGAGAGGCAGCTTTAGAGCTTGCAGCCCTGCTCTCAGAGGGTGAGGTAGGAACTTTGATACCTCATCAGGGCTCAGGAGGCAAGGAGAAGCATCTTGGGACAGCCTTTGTGATAGACCAGGAGGCAAATGAGAACGGCGTGGCTGGTGGCAGCGCCTTACAAGCCTCCCATGATGCTGTGTCATGGGAGGATCAAACGGTGTCACATCAAGCCTGTGGTCAGCGGTGGTTGTCGGGTCGTGCGGCCTGCGTGGAGATGTGCCAGGTTGCCAGGGCACCATGGTAGAGCCATTCCTCTACATTTAGTTCCTGCAACCACTTGTGTGGGTGTGCTCTTGTTAATCAAAAATAATGACTTTGGCCTGGATAAAATTTCTGAGGTAAAAAGATCAAGCAGAATGATTATTCCAGTCAACAGAAGTTACATTAACAGGCGAGTCTCCACTAAACCTGAAAGTCACTGATTGGTTTAAATTCTAAATTGTTGTAATAAATCAACCTCAGTCACTTTAGGAGACCCGGTTATTTGCCTCTCCATTTCCACTCTCAGGCCCCTCCCAACCTTTTTCTCCACAGGCTTGCCCTGCTTTGTGGAGCAAACATTGATGAATGAGAGACAGAAGGCAGGAAGAAGCCAGTAGAAAAAGTTGCATGCTGTTTCTCCTTCTGAGGGACAGTTCTGTTACAGTGCCTGGTGGTTTCATAGTCTCCTTGAGATGCCCCTTGTGACCAAGCAGTCAACTGTATACACAGTTGATTCTTGAGCAACACAGGTTTGAACTTTGCATGTCCACTTATAAGTGGAATTTTTAAGAGAAATACAGTACTGTAAACATATTTTCTCTTCCTTATTATTAGTAACATTTCTTAATAACATTTTCTTTTCTCGAGCTTACTTTATTGTAAGAATACAGTATATAATACATATATAAAATTCGTGTTAATCTGCTGCTTATGTTATGGTAAGGCTTTTGGTCAACAATAGGCTATTAGTAGTTAAGTTTTCAGGGAGTCAAAAGTTATATGTGGAGTTTTGACTTAGTCCCCACTCAGTCAAGTCACCTGTACTGTGAAGCTTGTAACATACCACCTACATATTCCTTCCTCCTGTCCCTGCCTCACTCACCCTACTCACCCTATCCCCTCATTCTTGCTTCTCTAGGACTGGACCCTCCACACTCAATAAAGTTTTAGCATGTACACTTTCTCTCTGGCACTCTTTTCTAGGAAAATCTGGGCTAAAGCAGTCACTTACATTTAGTTTTAAATCTGTATTATGAAAAACTTCACACATGGATGAAAGCTGAGGGAAAGGCCAATGAACTCATATCTGTTCATCACCAGATTCAATAATTACCCATTTTTGTCACGTTTATGTCATCTATCCCTTCTTTCTCCTTTTCTTTCTTTTCTCTCTCTTTCCTTCCTCCCTCTCTTCCTCCTCCCCTCTATGTTCTTTTTCTTGTTAAAAGTATTTTAAAGCAAGTCCCAAACAGTATGTCATTTCACTTCAACATACTCCAGAATGTCTCTGCAAAGATGATGGGCATTTTCTTACATAAACACACCACGCTATTACTACACCTTATAGAATAACAGTATTTCTTTGACATTGTCTAACAACAATTCACGGTCAAATGTCCATGATTGTCTTACAAATCTTTTTACTGCTGATGTTTGAATCAGGACCCAGACAAGGTTCCTACTTTACATTTGGTTCCTGCGTGTCTTTAATCTACAGCTTCTCTTAATCATTTCCCTCTCTCTTTTGTCCTGTTATTAACTTGCTGTGAAGATTATGTCAATTGTTTTATACACTGTTTTACACTCTAGATTTATCTGTTTCTTTTCTTTGTGGTGTCATTTAACTTGTTCCTGTCATCCTCGTGTTTCCTGTAAGCCTGTGAGTAGGAAGTCAGTTTTAAGGCTTGCTTAGATTCCATTTTTGATTTTGTTTTGTTTGTGTTTGCAAGAATACACCATGGGGGTGCTGAGTGCTTCAGATGGTGTTAGCTCAGAAGGCACACAGTATCTTGAGTCTCATCTGTAGCACTACTTAGACTATTAGACAGAGGTAGTGACATGCCAATCTCCAAAGTACATCATTGACCTTTCATGTAATGGTTTCATCCATTGATGATTGTTGCCTGAATCATTTATTTCACACAGGATTGTGAAGTTGCAATTTTCCAATTCTCTTATTCCTTTCACATTAATTATAAGAAACACCTTTCCCTCAACAGTAATTTGATTTTCTGAAATAGGAAAGGCAATGTGCATTCTAATTCTTTCTCTTTCTTTTCTTTCCTATAGAATAAGGAGTTAGTGCCCTTGTTGCTTTCAACAGTGTCCAATCAATTTGTTTTCTTTGTTTTTTGATTTTGGTTTCTTACCTTTGGAGTATCATTAAGTACTCATGGATTTTTATAAATTCAATATGTTTCAAACAATTGCATTCATGATTTTTGTTGGTTCTCAAATTATCCCATCTTAGGCCAAGGGATTCTGTAATTTTCGTGTTTGTGAACTTTTGACATCCTTATTGGTTGTAAATGAATTCCTTGGCTTTGTGGCACAAGTTATCCCACACTTATCAGCTATATATCCTGCCCCAGACCTGAAATTAGACATTTCTCTAGGTAGGTGGTGGTTTCTTTTTCTCCAGTTTCTTTTAGTTGGAAATTATATTTAAAAAGCCAAAATGGGTGACTTACATTATTTTATTTGTAATAAAAATGAAATAAAATTTTATTTCAAAGCAGTAACTTTAGAATCTAGTATTTATTTAGGTAAAAAATAAACCTATAATTACTTGTTTTATTTATATTTTAAACTCACTTTAAAATTACTTATATAAAAGAAGATGCACACATTTCATTATAAGTATACCTAAAATTAGATTAATAACGGTACAGCAATGTTTCATTTTTCCAGGTGGTACAATTTATATTCAAAATTTCCCAGAAAGTTTGAAATGAGGGATATAAATGAAATCTCAAATGTTTTCATATGTATTCAAATAAGAATATCAATTTCATCAGAGTTGCTATAGTAAAAGCTTTGAAAAAACTTTTGGAAATGTGATGGTTTGATAAGAGCTGTCAAATTTGAGTTTTAGCTAGGAATAAGTGAAGGGCTATAATTTCAAGTGTTAGCAGACTTTGGTGTGGGAATGCATAATATTGAGTTAAATGAATGCAAAATGCTATTTGGCAGCAATTCTCAAAGTGAGGTTGGAGAAACCTTGGGGTTACTGAGACCCTTTTTTGGGGGGTTTGCAAGGTCTTCCTCTTTTTAACTAAGAATTTGAATAAGGGCTGCTTTTCTTCATAATATCCCTAGCTGTAACAACATCTTGCAACAGATTGAATGCAGAAGCAGAATGTAGGAATTCACCTGCTTCCCTTAAGCCTGAGAATAAAGAGATTTGCAAAACATGTAGAAAAGTCCATTTTTTCTATTTTTTTTTTTTTTTAATTAGTCATTGGGATGCCTGGGTGGCTCAATGGTTGAGCGTCTGCCTTTGGCTCAGGGCGTGATCCTGGGGTCTGGGATTGAGTCCTTCATCAGCATCCTTGCAGGAAGCCTGCTTCTCCCTCTGCCTATGTCTCTGCCTCACTCTGTGTGTCTCTCATGAATAAATAAATAAAATCTTTAAAAAAAAGTAGTTATTATTCAAAAATGTTCATTATAGTAACATGTAATGGGTTTATTATTTAAAAAACGAATTAAACACATCTCTAAAATTTTTCTTAGTTTTTAATACAGTTAATATAGACATATATAACCCATACAGGCTAAAACCTTTGTAAAGCTCTCAGTTTTAAGAATGTAAAGAGATCTTGAGACCCAAAAGTTTGTTATTTTATTTTATTTATTCATGAGAGATATATATAGAGAGAAAGAGAGAGGCAGAGACATAGAGAGAGAGAAGCAGGCTCCATGCAGGGAGCCGGATGTAGGACTTGATTCTGGGACTCCAGGATTGTGCCCTCAGCTGAAGGCAGACACTCAACTGCTGAGCCACCCAAGTGTCCAGACACCCAAAAGTTTGAAAACGTCTGTGATGTCTTGGACTGTTTGTTTACTAATTGTAAGTATGCGTGAAGAGAAATAGATTTGAAATATAAACATATTCATAGAATTTGTAAATTTAATTATTTCAGGTTAACCTTGCTTAAATATCTCCTTGAATATTAGACACATCTAACCATACTTTAATTTTGTACCTTATCATACATATATGATTCATTTTCTCTCTGATGACATTAATGCCACATGGAGGACTGTTCTTTTTTTAAATTTATTTTTATTTAGTTTTAAAAAGATTTTATTTATTCATGAGAGACATATAAATAGAGAGAGGCAGAGACATAGGCAGAAGGAGAAGCAGGCTCCATTCAGGGAGCCCGATGTTGAACTTGATCCTGGGACTCTAGGATCACAGCCTGAGCTGAAGGCAGATGCTCAACCGCTGAGCCACCCAGGCATCCCTGGAGGACTGGTCTAATATTATAAGACAAATCATTGTATCTCAACTCCATACATAGAGCCAAATATTCACTTTAGAATTTAATTGATGGATTTGAAGAAAGTGGGATGTTCTGAGGATTTACCCCAGCTTCATTTTTTTAACAGACTATTTTTTAGAGACAGTTTTACAGAAAAATGGAGCAGAAAGTATAGAGTTCCAACATATTCCCTGACCCCACATTTGCACAGCTTCCTCAACTATCAATATCCCAGCACCAAAGAGGCACATTTGTTACAATCAATGAACCTACATTGACACATCATTGCTACTAAGAGTCTGTAGTGTATGGTTATAGTTCATTCTTGGTAGACAAATTATAATGTGATGTATCATAGAGAGTATTTTCACTGCCCTAAAAATCTGTGCTCCACATATTCTTCCCTCTACGCAGCCCCCCGACCTTTGGCAATCACTGATCTTTTTACTGTTTCCATAGTTTTACCTTTTCCAGAATGGCACATACTCGGCATCATACACTATACCAAAGCCTTTCCAGGTGACCTCAGTTTTTTAAGCACATTTGATGAATCTTAGTGACAAAGTCCAGTCAGACTTAGCAACACCCTTTGTATGCTAATTAACTTTCATTATTATTATTATTTTTTAAAATCATACCTACCTGTCTTTGTTATTTATCCATGTATATTCCATTCCAGAAGGTCAGCTAATAATGGCCAGGAACTCCATCTATTTAAATTTGGGGTCATCCAAATTGATTATTAATTATTAGTACTGTTAATCTAAAAAATAAAACAGCCACTTACTTTATCAGCAAAATGGGTTTATTTAGGAATAGTAGAGAATGATTTGGAACATGCAAACTGTGGCAAAAACTACAGGCAAATGCAACAAAGGAGAGGAGAAGAAGGAGGAAGTCAGGAGGTGTTGCTTTCAATGTAAAACCAATGGAAAAAAGCAAGAGTGCAGAATGATGATGGTTTCTCACCGTCTGGGCTCCTCTTTTCGTGCGGGAGACGCAGTGTACATCTTTCCCTGGGAAGGACTGTCATTGATGATTCTTTCCTGTGGAGCATTGCTTTGTTGGGGCCTGTAGAACAGGCCTCATCCAACTCCACTTTAGTGAGGTTTCCCTTTATTAATTTTTACAAGGCCAGTGCATTCCAGTCCCATTTACAGATGGGTCACAACTGCTATTTGATGAGGGTGGTCCTCACAGCCAAGTACTGGTGGAATTAAATCCTTGAGCCTTGGCAGAGAAGAGCTTGCCCTACCGCAATTATTTCAGTGATGAATGAGAAAAACTACAAAACTGGCACATACCCTCTTTGCAGGAAAGCAATTTTATTCTCAGGAGACGCTAGGGGTTCTAGTTACTAGGTCGTTGGAGTCTCTGAGTAGGTTCTTAAACCTTTAGGATTAATTTTGAGCCAAAGAACCAGAGCATCTGGTACTAATAGTTTGTATTAAATGATTTGAAAATGCACAGGGTAGTTTGTCAGTATTCATAAGATAAAGACAGAAGGAATAAGGGATATATATAATTGGGGGAGGGATAAACGAGAGAATAAGTATTTTAGGTCTGTTTGGTAGGTTTAGGTTTCACTTTGTCGTTTGTCATAACCCTGTCGAGTTTCAAGACAAAAGCTAAGGCGTGAAACTCCAGCTTTTCCAAAGAAAAACCACCTGTTTTGGACGATTCCTTTTGGCTTGCGTAGAGAATGCAAAACTGAAATAGTTTTCCTGTGTACTCTTGAGTAGAAAAACCACCGTAACGGAGGAGCCCGAGGGGGAGCACCGGGAGGGCTCTTTGCCCGCGGACTGTGCGCTCCAAGCCACCGCTGGGGTCTCCGCTTCGTGACCTCTAGGAAGGCGAGGAGCCGGGGACGCGGTTCCACGGAGTTCCAGGTCTCGGTTGCCCTCCCTGCGGCTCAGCGCGGTGCAGACCGGAGAGAAAGGGCGCGAGCATCTGGCTGGCTGAACCGGTGACCTTTTTGGATCCGCTCGACATCCACGCCGGGTTTTGGGCTTATCCCAGGCGGAGCGGGAGGGGGCGGGGCCCGGGTTCCGCCGGGGGCGGAGCTTCGCGCGGCTCCCGCGCGCCGCGGAAGGGGGCGGGGCTTGCCGCGGGCGGAGGGCGGGGCCAGCGTGGGGCCCTCCCCCCCCACCCGGGCCGAGCTGCGCAGCGGGTGCGGAGGGCGGGAGCCCCGCGGCGGGTCAGGGGGGGCCTGAGAGGCCGGCGGGGGGGCCCTCACCGCCACCCCGGGCTGGGGCCGGTTCCCGGGGCGTCGGCGCCCGGCGGGGCGGGAATGCCGGGAGGCTGAGGGCCGCCCGGCCGCGGTCTGGCGGTGTCGCGAGCATGTGTGCGCGCGCGTGTTTGTCCGAGGCCCGCGCGGCCGCCCCCGCCTCCCCCTCCCCCCGCGGCTGCAGAGCGGCCCCTTACGGCGGCGACACCGCGCGGGGCGGCGGGGGAGGGGCAGGGGCGAGCTCGTGCCCCGCCCGGCGGGCGCCCCCGGGTCGCGCCCCAGCTCGTCGGCCGCTGAGGGGGCAGCTCCGGCTCCAAGCCCTGGCCGGGAGGGAGCGCTGTGGGGACGTGCACCGCGGGGCGTGTGGCGGGAGTTCCGAGGCGGGCCCGTCAGGATTTTAAAGCACCTGTCTCTGTCATTTTTACTTTTAGGGTTTTGGCCAAATTGGGCACAAAATAACCACTTACCCCTTCTCGCCGAGGAAGAGCGGGAGAAAGGGTAAGTAAGGGATGGAAGTAAGGCAGGGGTGGAAGGAGCAGGTCTCGAGCCAGGGCTGCCCCGGGGGGTGGGGGGCCGGACGCCGCGGTTCCCTCAGGCCCCGGGGCCCCCTGGGCGGGCCTAGGCCGCAGCCCCAGGAGCCGGTAGAACTGGCCGGGACTTGGGCAGCTCGGCCTACACCCCTCGTGGCCACTTGACCTGACAGAGAACTGGCCTTCCCTTGCCTCGGCTCTCCCCGGACTTGGATTCACCGCTGAGGCTGTGCTGCTGGGGAGGCACGGTCCTGCCTCTGTACTGGCGGGAGCCCCGCCCGCAGATCTTCACATCTCATTTAGTCATTTGTTTATTTTTAAAAAGATTTTATTTATTTATTTATTCATGAGAGACACAGAGAGATAGAGAGAGAGAGAGAGAGAGAGAGAAAGGCAGGCTCCATGCAGGGACCCAATGTGGGACTCGATCCCTGGACCCCCGGGGTCACGCCCTGGGCCGAAGGGAGGGGCTAAACCGTCGAGCCACCCGGGCGTCCCTCAGATCTTTACATTTTATTTTTATTAAAGATTTTATTCATTTATTCATGAGAGACACTGAAAAAAAAAGGCAGAGACACAAGCAGAGGCAGGCTCCTCGCGGGGAGCCCGATGCGGGACTCGATCCAGGGTCTCCAGGGTCACGCCCTGGGCTGAAGGTGACGCTAAACCGCCGAGCCACCCGGGCTGCCCAGATCTTTACATTTTATTTTATTTTATTTTTTTTAGATTTTTATTTATTTATGATAGAGAGAGAGAGAAAGAGGCAGAGACACAGGCAGAGGGAGAAGCAGGCTCCATGCACCGGGAGCCGCCCAGTGTGGGACTCGATCCCGGGTCGCGCCCTGGGCCAAAGGCAGGCGCCAAACCGCTGCGCCACCCAGGGATCCCCCAGATCTTTACCTTTTATTTTTATTATTATTATTTTTTTAAATTTTTATTTATTTATGATAGTCACAGAGAGAGAGAGAGAGAGGCAGAGACATAGGCAGAGGGAGAAGCAGGCTCCATGCACCGGGAGCCCGACGTGGGATTCGATCCCGGGTCTCCAGGATCGCGCCCTGGGCCAAAGGCAGGCGCTAAACCGCTGCGCCACCCAGGGATCCCAGATCTTTACCTTTTAAAAAGACACTCCTGTCAAAATTCTTTAGAACACCAAAGGGGAAGGTTAATAGCAATATGGTAACTGTTGAAATTCTTTTGGGTTCTTCTCACAGGCTCATAGAGGAAGGGTTTTTTTTTTTCTTTGTTTTTGTTTTTGGTGTAGGAGGGTGACCTTACCAAGCCGGGCCTTTTGCTCGTGACTTTCACATCCATACCCTCTCACAGATACTCTGTTCACTTCTGGAAAGTAGCCACACAGCGCACAGAAGCCCTTGAAGGTTTGCTCTGATTTTCAGTGTGATCGCTTGCATCGTTTTTTTTTTTTTTTTTTTTTAAAGATTTTATTTATTTATTCATGAGAGACAGAGAGAGAGAGGAAGAGACACAGGCAGAGGGAGAAGCAGGCTCCATGCAGGGACTCAATGTGGGACTCGATCCTAGGACTCCGGGGTCACGCCCTGGACTGAAGGCGGTGCTAAGCCGCTGAGCCACCCAAGGATCCCTCATTGGTTCTTTTGCGCCAATTTTCCATCACTTCTCCAATATACTATCCTTTCTATCTTCTTACTGGCGAAATGAAACACAGCTCCTCTGAGAAGCTTGGGAATACCTTATGCATCCTATGTGCTCCGTATAAACAAACATTTTAAATTTGTTAAAATTCAGGTTAGCCACAAGCAATGTAGCAAACCATTCTTGGATACTTAAGAAAGCTAGAATTGCTCTCTGTAGCCATTGGATGTTGGCTGCGTGTGCCCTGAACCTGTCTTCTTACTTGTCTGTACTCAAGTGATAGACAACCATATAATTTATGAAAAACCAGAAAATAGTTGTTTATTGATGATAGGTGCATTCATTGATTCAGTAGATATTTATTAACTTTTGCTACCAAAGTGTGGGGCACAGATATATAGGTAAGATGGTAAAAATGATAACACTGGCTTTGGAGAAGGCCATTTGGAGCAGGCCTTTCACCAGTTTTCTGTGGATTATTGGAATGCTTAAGTGTTAATGTATAAGACCTTTCCTATTGATCTTAGTCATGTGCAGGTCTGTACAGTGTTATGGGAGGATAGTACTATTTTTCCACCTTCTAGGACTTTCAGAGATAAACTTTCAAGGATTAATGACCATGGTGATTTGTGTCCTGTTTTAGAATAGTGTTACTGGACAGAAAATTAGTTCTGAACTCAGGTTTGGCTGCTGGCAGCTTGAAAATCAATACTTGAGAGACAAGTGGGAAGGGAAAGTTTGTTTTATTCGGGAAGCCAGCAGACTGAGAGGATGGTGGACTGATGTCCCAAAGACCATCTTCCCTGTCCAGGCAAAGCTGGAGAGTTTTAAAGGGGAGGTGCTTAAGACAGGAGAAGCTGGGGCCCAATTTGTGATATGTCGACATGACCCTGAACTGATTTGCTGGTATCAGTGGCAGCTGTTTTCAAATGTGATTAGGTGTTATCTTCTGGGCAAGTTTGGTCTTTCACTCCCCAAGGCCAGTGGTTTGCAAATCTCAAGGAAATTTAGGTTAGTTTGGCTACAGACCAAGGGACTTAGGTAGGCAAGCAAGGAGTGCATAAGCTTGAGGCAAGTTAACCCTTAAGACAGATTGGAGTACCATTATAATGTGTTATAGTCATTTTCTAGTGTAATAAATGTACCAGTATAAAAATGAGATGAGGCTAATATGTTGAATCGTCCAATAAAGATGACATAAGATGAGAAAACATGGAGAGTAGTAAGGATGATGCACTTAAGAAAGATACTAGATTGTTCACTTGTATGAGTTTCTGTACATTTAACCTCATTTTTTATTGAAGATAACTTTTTCTGGTTGCAAAGGATATCTAAGGTTAAGAAAGTTACTTAAATATGAGTCTTGCAGGGATATAAAAGTAGAAAGTCTCTTATGAACTTAGATGAGCTCTCTCAACTATTTGTGTTTATTTCTTCAACTTTTTGTTTCATGATTATATGTTACTATATGGCAAAATTGTAAATTTCTTACTTTTACCTCCATATTCTTGGCTATGTCCCCATAGGGAGCTCAACCCTCAGTCCTCACATAGAAGTAGCATGTCTTTTAGAGTCTTTTAAACTTGGGCTTGAGTTCTGGCTCTTATCTCATTAGCCCTACAACTTTGTACCAGTTAGAACTTTGCTCCCTAACTTCTCAGCTGTCAAAACAGAACTTTGAGCATATTAAAAAGTGTGCAAAAACCAGCGTCTGGCATATAGATACTGTTAATTTCCCCTCCCTTTTTATCTGGTCACCTATCACATTCTTAATGATCTTCTTCGCAATTGAAACAAGACATCTAGTACTTAACTTTCCTGAAGGTAGGTGTTTGCATTTTCACAGTGATCGCCCTGTTTTATCTGATCCTGGAATTTCTGGGACAAGGACTGACACCTGATGTGGTTTGAATCCCACCCCCCCACCCCCTTTAAAATCATTTCCGTAGCCATGCCTAAGAGTGTCAGCTTGAAAAATGAAGGGAAAGAGTTTCTATAAATATGTTTAAAAAGCTCTGACACTGTTCCTAATGTGGGGAAGACATACTACCACATTTAGCTGAGTGCTTAAATTTAGGATTTCTATTTCAGAAATGTCTTTGGTTTATAAGAATTACAATAAAAATGCTGATGCTTCATGTCCAAACTGTCATGATTTTGCCAAGTTGTGGGTTTAATATACAGCTAAGCTGCGTATTTAGTGTATCTAATACAGCTCTGGAAGCCAAGAAAGACAAGTCCACAGACATCAGATTTTACACCAGACATCTGGTTTCACTTTGCTAAGGAGTACATTTTGTCAGTAGATTATAGGCATATCAGCTGTACTGCTGTAGTTTGTGGCAGTCTATCATAAGCTCTGGTCTACAGGGTTTAGTGTGATGTTTTATTCAAATGACAGCACACTGTAAACGAGCACCTGGTCAGAGAAGCACAGTTCCCACAGGTGTCTTCTAGTGTCATTGTTCTTACAGGTTAACAAGGTAAAATAGTTTCTGTCCTTGGTGATTTTTTTATGGACGGAAAATATTTTTAAAGAAAAGCCTCACTTAAGAGCCCATTTTATTCTGAAAAGTCATTTTCAAGTCCATTTTTTGTTTGTGATGTTGAACAGTGTACATATAGGAATAAAATAACAAATAACATTTGGATTTCCAGATCAGGATGCCAAAGCTATTTTTTTTACTTGTTTATTTATTCTTTGTTTTTAAAAAAACTACTCTGAGATCAAGACCTCAGCTGAGATCAAGAGTTGGATGCTTAACCAACTGAGCTACTTTAACTCATTGTATGCCCATTATGTATTCGTGGTACTATAGACTTTAGCCAGTATTTATAATAGTATTTTAGAGAATAATATATTCTGAGTTCCAACCTAGAACAGCTAGACCACAGCTCTCTTCATTTTTTTCCCCCCAGCACAACTCTCTTTATTTTGAGGTAGTCAGGAGTATGGAAATACTCTAGAGGCTATTATCTCTGAGTTTTCAAGTAGGCTCTGTGATTTCTTAGCTGTGATCTTGGATTCTTCATCTGTAAAATGGGATAATTACTCAGGATTACTCTGAGATTTAATGTTTGTAAAGTAGTGGCACGATATCTGGTACAAAGCTAGCCCTCAATAAATAGTAGTTTCATTTCTTTCCTCTAGGTCCTTGCCACAAGAACAACGATTGTCAACCCCCTAACCCCTGCCTTACGTCTCAGACTAATCCACTGGAAGGACTTGTGGCTCTAGTAGAGGGAAATTACTCCTGAAATCTGGGATTTAATAATGGGGGCTGGGAAAAGGCTATGGAGAATAATGACAAAGGGGAGGAGTGGTGAACTGACAGAGGAAGATGCCAATCATAGTCTATGGACTTAGGCTGAAGAATTACATGACTTGAAAGAACCACCTTTATCTCTGGCCTTTCAGTTGATCTTTTGTCAGCTGCTCCATTAGAGACTCTTAACTTCTTATTGCTTGCTTAGTCTATTGATAAGTTTTTTTTTTTTTGTTACCTTGATAACACCTGAATAATAATTTCTTTCTTTTCTTTCTTTCTTTCTTTTTTTTTTTTTTAATAGGTGGGACTTAATAATAGATTCTGTACTTCCTTTAGATCTGGACTTTTTCTCTACTTGCAGTCCAGTTGATCTTCTTGTCCTTTCACTGGCTTACAGTTCATTAATTTTTTTTTCTTTTAAACTCTATGCTATGTACATTGAACTTATGCTGATAATATAAAAATAAAGTCACTGTCTTTGATCAGGGATCTTCTAGTAGAATTGTGGACATCTTGACCAACAGTTCAAATATTGTGTGCTATTTGCCGTAATGAAGATAGAAGTACAAACGAAGGCTAGCAGGAGCTCTTGATCCCTGATGGAAATGCCAGGGGAGGATTTTAGCAGTGGTTATGTTTGAGCTGAATCTTGAAAGTTGAGTAGAAGTGGGCCAGTTGACAAGCAGCAGAGAGCATTTCCACTCAGGGCTAATGGCATGAGTAGTTGTATGGCATTATGAGGGCATAGTGTGTTCAGGGAGCTATATGTAGGTCAGTTATATTAGAGTGTGAAGGGCAAAGTCAGGAATGAAAGGAGATGAAACTGGATAGCTAAGTCAGGGCACACTTCTATGCCACGTGCAGCATTGTGAGCGACTTGAAAGGTCACTGAAATCAGTGTGCTGGGTTGATTGGTGGTGGAGTGAGGTGGTGTCAGATGGGGAGGCAAGATTGGCGATCTAAGCCGACAGTGCATTAATATGGATAATGGAAACCTAAGAGCAGAAACAAGGCTGGAAGTAGTGGGGATACTCAGAAATGAGAATGTTTAGGAAAAATATTTAGAAGGAGGGAAGATTGGCTGGTTTTGGTGACTGAATGTAACAGGAATGGGAGAGTGAGGATGCTGGAATAGATAGCTGCCAGGTTTCCGGGTAGTGAGAGGGAGGAGCAATGAGGAAGCAGGTCTGAGGAGCAGCTGATGAGTTTAGGTTGGGACATGTGATTAAATTACTTGAAGGGCATATCCTTGGTGAGTTGGGGCTGTCTCGGAGGCAGTTGGATATAGGATCTTGGAGCATCACAAGAGATGTGGAAGCTGGAAATGCAGATTTCTGGGAGCTTACTATATGGAGAGTAATTGAAGGTGTGGGTAAGGACAAAAGTACTTAGAGGAGCTACATAGAGAAAAGGGCTCAAAGTAAGTCCTGGAGAATATTGAAATTTTAGGGATAAACCAAGACAGAGACAGCTATAAGGACGCTGAAGGGGAGTGGCGAGAGAGGCTGGGAGGAAGGAGAAAGCACAACTTTTCAGGCCAACTTGCAGAGTTTAAAGAAGTAGAACCCAGTTAAAAATGGAATGCTACGAATCATCAAGTATGATGAGGATTGTAAAGTGCCTGTTAGAAGTCGGTGGTTCCTTTGGACTTGTGGGAGTGGAGACTACAGTGTGTGGCTAGATGAGTGAACAGGAGGGGAGGAGTGAGGAGAGAGTAGGTATGGCTAGGCTCCTCCTTAGAGATTTTGTCTTCATTTATCTTCACTCCAGAATTTTCAAAGCTCGCCAAGGGATTCTAATATGTGTCTCAGGAGGAGAACCACTGTGGCAGGGTCTTTTTTTTGAGGGGAGAGGTAGCATGTATGTATGCTGAGAGGAAGGAACCCCACAGACAGGGAGATGTTGAAAAGGTGGTTGCCTGTAATTACTGTTCTTTGAATAAAAATCAGATTGTCACTGTCTTTGCCTAATCTTTCCTTTAAAACAAACAAAATGCATACCTGACCCTACCCTTCAATATCCTATTTACCCTTTTTTCCTAGTCCAGAATTCCACTGCTAACTTGCTCTCCCCACATCTCGCCTTTTTGCATAATTCCTAATCTCTAATCCACTTGTGGGAGGAAAAAGTCCCCTTTCTTTTATTAAAAACTGAAAAATTTCTTTCTTTTTTTTTTTAAAGATTATTTGCTTATTTATTTATGAGAGACACACACAGAGAGAGAGATAGGCAGAAACACAGGCAGAGGGAGAAGCAGCCTCCCTGCAAGGAGCCTTATGTGGGACTCCATCCCAGATCCCAGGATCATGCCCTGGGCCAAAGGCAGATACCCAACCCCTGAGCCACCCAGGCATCCCAAAAAACTGAAAAATTTCAAAGGACTATGTACTAGGAAGCCCAGGGGGAATTAACCATGCCAAACATAAAACATGATTTGATTTAGCAGACTTATTAATATCTGCTATCATCAAGGCTTTAAGATGTATAAGATGGAAAGATACATAAGATGGGAAGGATGAATGAGAGAGATCCTGCCCTTACCTCAGGTCAGGGGGAGAAATGGCTGTGTAAGTAAATGACATAGGCAATATGTTACAGAGGTTCAAAGTAAGATGGATGCAAAAAATGGCCTGCTTTGTTTTGTGTGATCTGAAGACTTCACATAGGAGGTAACACTTGAACTAGAACTTGCAGTGGAGTTAAGGTATGGGATGATGAGGTTCAAGAGTGGGATCGAGGGAATAAAGTACTCCTTGGTGACCCCATAATACTGGCAGAGTGGGTTTGAGTTTTTCATCCCTTCTTCCTCTTTGTTCTTTTTGTTTTATTGAAGAGATTTGTGTCTTTCAGGGAGTTTTGGGAAATAAAGTTTCCCAGAGTAAGTTGGGAAGTTTCCCAATGTAAGTTTCAGTTTACATATAGAGATATCTGCATTTCTCCTTTTGCAGTCTAAGCTTTCTGTGAATTTACCACTACTGGTTATTATATGCTAGACAGCTAAAACAGACCAGAGCAATTAAATCAGAGTCTCTGGGGAAGATGTTCAGGTACTGATATTTTTCAGAATACCCCCAGTTGTTCTAATGGCAGCCTGAGTAGAGAACCATTGGGCTAAAATATGGTGCAGAAGAAAAGTCTGGGACTTGGAGCTAAAAAGTTATAATACTTTTATATTTAAGAATTTATATACTCTTTTTAATAGCATGTATCCTCAGTTAAGTTACTTAGACTTCTCTTAGCCCCATCATCCTTTGGAAAATGGGAATGGTAGTAAACCTGTCTTACTTGTAGGATTGTGTGGGTCAAAAGAGGTGATTATGTGAAGGGATATTACAGGTAGATGTGGTTGTGACAATGAAATATTCTGTTGGCTTTCTCCAGGAGTAGACAGGCTAAGAGCTAGCCACCTGGTCCTGCAAGGTAGTAATCATTTTATGGATTGGGATTTAAGACTTCACCATCAAGAACATTTTGATGCTATATTATACTACATTTGTATAATGCTAAAATGTTGAAGACCTAAAGCAAAAATGCACATCCTTAAGCAATCAGCTGTTGAGCATTTCTTGTCTGACATATTAAGTTCTGTTTAAAATTATACCGATGTTTATTGCGATTAAGATTGTAAATTATATAAATATTTTCAATGTCTGTAATGTGATTTTTGAGTATTAAGTGCTCTAAATATGTTTTTATTTTAATTTTAAAATTTTTAAAATTTTTATTTTTTAAAGACTTATTTATTTATTCATGAGAGACACAGAGAGAGAGGGAGAGGCAGAGGCATAGGCAGAGGGAGAAGCAGGCTCCTCATAGGGAGCCCGATGCGGGACTCGATTCCAGATCCTGGGATTACGCCCTGAACTGAAGGCAGATGCTCAACCGCTGTACCACCCAGGCATCCCAGGTTTTTATTTTTAAAATCTGTGCATTAAAAAAGCCCAAAAAACCAACAACCAGAAATCTTCCAGAACAGAGTAAAAACACAAAGTACCAAGGAACACATGAATTCAATTTTATTGCAGGTCTCCTCATGTCTGTCAAGTATATAGGGACATGTGCTATGTCTTTTTTTTGGGGGGGGGAGGGGGTACCTGATATATTGGTGGTGGTGGTATAATCACAGGAATGATCATGCTTATGGTGCTATAACTTATTTTTACCTGAGAAGTAATGTTGTTTAATGGCAAGAATGAACCTAAAGCCGAGAGATTAGATTCCAGACCTGGTTTCCCTACCCACTCCTAAATGGTAGTAGGTAAGTTAGTTTCTCTGAGCGTCAAATGTAAAATTGGGATGCATTAGTTCTCTGTTGCTTTGTAACATAATAAAAAATTCAGTGGCTGAAAACAACAATAATTATTTATTATATCATGTTTGCTGTGGGGTCAGCACTTTGGGTGGTTCTGGCTCAGGATCTCATGTGGTTGCTGTCAGATGCCAGCAGGAGGTACATATATTGGAGGACATGCCTGAGGCTAAAAGGTTCACTTCCAGAGTGCCCACTCACATTGGCTGGCAAGCTGGTGGTCACAGGTTCCTCTCTACAAGGGGCTTTCCATGGGGCTGTCCTCATCATGGGACCTGGCTTCCCTAGAGTGACATACAGGAGACCAAGGTGGAAACAGTAGTGCCAGGATGCCTGGGTGGCTCAGTGGTTGAACGTCTGCTTTCAGCTGAGGTCGTGATTCGGGGGTCCTGGAATGGAGTCCCACATTGGCTTCCCTGCAGGGAGCCTGCTTCTCCCTCTGCCTCTCTCTCTGTGTCTCTCATGAATAAAAAAATTAAGAAAAAATATCTCTTTAGAAACTGTAGTGTCTTTTATGACCTATCCTTGGACATTGTACACCATTTTTGATGTCTTACTGGTCTCATGGGCCCACCCTGATTCAGAGTGAAGACTACACAGGATATGAGGCATGGATCATTTGATCGTCTTGGGGGCTTGGCTGCTTGATAGGATAACAACCTCTACCTGGCATAGCATAGCTTTGAGTTTCAATGACGAATTTATGGAAAATCATTTGTGAAACATTAAAGTAGCAGATAGATTTTTCAATTTTTTCATATCTTCTAGTATAGAAGTAGTACATCTTGTGGGAGAAAATTATAAACAAGAACAGTAACCAGAGCAAGAACCTGTTGGTCAACTGAGTGACCACAAGTTTTATGCTAAGCAGTCTGTCTCTTTGATGCAATCTCTGAATCTCTGTTTTTGTATCTCTCTTTTGGCATTTTCTCTACTTTGCCTGGATTATAGTCATTTGCAGATGTGTCGTACCCTGTATTGGGCTGGAAACTTTTAAAGTAGGGGCTGCATCTTACTCTTCATTGTCTTATGGCACCTTTAACTTAGTGCCTGTTACTTCATTGGTGTTTAATTGCTATTAGCTGAACTGAATTGGATCACTAGCACGGCTGCAGTGTTTATGCCTCCCCTGAAATTTCAGATGCAGAGTCATTATTTGCTCAGGTGGAATTGATAGTGGTGGTGGCTCCTGCCAGAACCATCTTTAAGCCTGTCTAATGGGTCCCTGGTTTACCACTATTGCCTTTAACCTCTCCTTAATGACTTAATACTTGGATCTGTCAGGTGCTTAGCCTATTCTCATTAAGGGCCAAAGCAAGTAAGGACGTACACCCCACAGTCATTCCTGTATGACTGTTTCAAAATCGCATTGTACTCCTGCTTGGCTTGGTAACTCATAGCAGGTTTTTGACTTCTCAGATTAAGAATATCTAGAAGATAAAAGTGTACATCTTTCTTCCATGTAATAAATCATAAAAATTTAATCTTTGCAGTTTTATCCAAAAGTTTATCTTGAGAGCTAGGTCTTTGTAATGGCACTTTGACACACACTCTTTTATATATCTTTCTTTTGAAAAATGTTTGTAGCATTTATGGTCAGCTTTTGAAAAATCATCTTGCTTGTAGCTGGAGGATACATAGTAAACACATCAAGTTGTAGTGTTCTACTTTTAGAATAGCGTATAGCAAAAACTTTTTTTAAAGAAGGGAAATGTTTGTAATATCTTTTACATTTTAGAGTAATTTCATTTCATATGATTTTCACATTATGTAGACCAGTAAATTCAGAGCAACTCAGTATTCTTTTCTCCTTTTTTGCTCTCTCATGTGGATTTTCCTCTTTAGGAATTCTTTACTTCCTTCTCCATTACCTTCCTTCTCCATCTGTTGTCTGTACCATACTTTCTCCTTGTCTTGGGACTTAGTCTACCAATGTCATGTTTGAGGATGAGCGGGCTATGAGGAGCAGAGCAGGCAATGTGAGGGGTCCTGGGTATATTAAGAAGAGTTCAACTGAAGGTTAGGGTTCATGGTTAAAGATGTTTTTGCTGAGTAGATAGTGGACTTACAGCAACAGGTGGCAGGAAAAGATTAGAGTTGCCACAGATAAGTTGTCTTAATTTTTTAAAATAGATTTTTTTTTTTAGTGCAGTTTCAGGTTTACAGCAAAGTTTGAGTGGAAGGTACAGATATTTCCCATATACTCCCACCCGTACACATGCATAGCTTCTCCATTATCAACATTTCTTAGCAGAATGATGTATTTATTACAACTGGTGAACCAACACTGACACAGTATTTTCGCCTAAAGTCAGTATTTAGAGTTCACTCTTTGTGTTGTACATTCTAGTGTACATTTGAACAAACATATAACATGTATCTCCCATTAAAATATACAGTAGTTTCACTGCCCCAGAGTCTACTGCTCTGCCCTCATTAACCTCACCCTGCTAACCCTGATAACCATAGATCTTTTTACAGTCTCCCTAGTTTTGCCTTTTCCCAGAAAGTCATCTAGTTGGAATCATAGAGTCTTACTTCCTTAAATTTTAGTTTGCCTGGTATAGCAGAGTATTTATAAAGCATTTTGGTATTTTTCCAAGAGTGTATTTGTTTAATAAGAGTTTTATTAGTGTCAGATTCAAATATTAAGTAATTATTATTTAGTTTCATTTAATAATATTTAGTATCGTTATATAAAGATAGTTGGAGGCACTTCATAAACTAATTAGCTTTTTTATGAGTCGATTTCTCATGTGTAAGAGAAGTACTGTAGTCTGAACACTTGAGTTATGACAGTAATAACTAAGTTTGAGATTAATAGTTTGAGATGTGTGGCATATATGAATGCATGATGTTAATATTCTAAACATTTCATTAAAACCTTTGTTTTAAACTAAAACAATAGACATTAAATTTCTAGACTTTATTTTTATATATTTATTTATTTATTTATTTATTTATTTATTTATTTATTTATTGTCAATATAGTCCCCATTTTTACTGGGCATTAAGCTCTCTTGTTGGGGAAATTTAGAAAGATTTTTTTTTTCCCCAAGGAAAACTTTGTTCTCTCTACAACGCATTGAGAAAAAAGGAGTGTCCTTGTCTTCTACAGCTTTAGACTTTATTTATTTTTTAAAAAGATTTTATTTATTTACTCATGAGAGACAGAGGCAGAGACATAGAGAGAGAGAAATAGGCTCCATGCAGGGAGCCTGACGTGGGACTCAGATCCCGGGACTCGGGATCATGCCCTGAGCTGAAGGCAGGTGGTTAACTGCTGAGCCACCCAGGCATCCCAAATTTCTAGACTTTAAAATGGTGATATATAGTGGAAAAAAAAAAAAGTGGCTTTATTTGAGTACTAGCTCTATCAGCAATGTGAATTAGAACTTGTCGTCTCTGAACTTTTTTTTTTTTTAAATGGAGATAAAAGGTACTTTATAGGTTATTTTTGAGCCCTATGTGAGCCATTTGTTAAAATCCTATGTAAAGGGTTTTTTTTGGGGGAGGGCATAGGAAGAGGAAGAGAGAAGAGTATCTTAAGCAGGTTCCAGGTCCAGCATAGAGCCTGATTTCAGGCTTGATCTTACAACCCTGAGATCATGACCTGAGCTGAAATCAAGAGTTAGATGCTTAACCAATTGAACCACCCAGGCAACACAAAATCCTATGTGAATTTTAACTCATTATAAAGAAATGTAAGGGATTATTCAGTTAGTAAGTCATACTTGGTTATTACATTTAATTTTAAATTTTTCTTTTTTTTGGTTTTGCAGACAAGTAATAAAGGGAAATAATAATTTGGCGTTAAGAAGGCAGTACTGCTGAAAAGTTGATTATTTAGCTGTGTCTGAGAAAAAAATGCATTTTTTTCTCTGAATGTCTTGTTGATTAAGCCTGCTTGTATTTTATTATGAAAGATATTCACTTTGGGATATTCAGCTTGTGTGCTTGGCTCCTAATCGTATTTATTACCTAGTTGTTAGCTTGAGATATTAGTCTTCCTTCCAGAAGCACAAATTATATTGTTACCTTTTCTATAGAGTCAGCGACACAGTATTTGCTGTTTGTGGTAAGAAAAGGCTCGATTCTAAAGTTCTTGTGACCAGTCTCTGTGTGATTAAAGCCACTAGGGCAAGGCAGAGTTAGGTAGAAAGATTTTGGAGGAAGAGACTACAAATAGTCTTATGAAATTGAAATCTTTTCTTTTTTAAAAAAAATTTTATTTATTTATTCACGAGAGACACAGAGAGAGGGAGAGGCAGAGACACAGGTAGAGGGAGAACCAGGCTCCGTGCAGAAGCCCGACGTGGGACTCCATCCCAGGTCTCCAGGATCATGCCCTGGGCTGAAGGCGGCGCTAAACCACTGAGCCATCAAGGCTGCCCAGGAAATTGAAATCTTGGGGCAAGTGATAATATTAAATGCAATTCTTGTTTCAAAGTGTCCTTCTAGTTTAAAATACTTAGAAGAATGGTCAGTGACATACTAATGCATTATAGTTATAGAAAACTCTACACTTCTGAGTTTGAGAATGCTTGATGTTGTTCAGTTGAAAATAAAACTCTAATAGTCATGTCCTTTTTCATTAACATCTTTTTTATATTGCAATCTCACTTTTTGTATTTCTGCTAATTTAAAGTTCTTTTTTTATCTTCAAAATATATCATATGGTCAAAGACATAACAAAGTGCTCTTTCCACCACATCTGTAGTCAGTATGCACACATTTATTGATTAAGTTCACTGTCTTTTATGGACATGAATCGTCGTGCTCCAAAACAATAATAAGAGTAACATCAAAGATCACTCACAGATCACCATAACAATGATGATAATAATGAAAAAGTTTGAAATATTGTGACAATTACCAAGATGTGATAGAGATGTGTAGTGAGCAAATGATGTTGAAAAAATGGCACTCATACACTTGCTTGATGCAAGGTTGCCACAAACCTTCAATCTGTAAAAAAAAAAGAAACAAAAAAACAAAAAACAAAACAAAACAAAAAAGCAATTATCTGCAAAGAATAGCACAATAAAATGAGATATGCCTGTATAGCTTAATGTTCTAGAGACCACTGTCCATTCTAGGTTGACTTTCCCTACTCTGATATCCCATAGCACAGAATTCATTTACTTTTCTATAATATAGTAGACTTACTAAATAGTTGTTAAATCCATGCAGTCTTTTGTGTTTGTGGGGAGAGCAGAGAGATCATCTTGAACTAACCTTTGAAGGAACAAAGAACATTCCAAATAACAGATATGGTTTGAACAAAGCATAGAGGAAATACCTTCTTCCTAAATTTAGAAACAATAAGAAACTATTTTACTATAGTAAAAGGCCATTGGACATGTAGATTGAGGTTGGATTGTGAATGACCCAAATATTAGGCTTAGTAGTTGATCAGACTGACAAATAAGAAATAAATAAAAAATTTTGAAAACACAATGTGTTATTGAGGATATAAGGAAATAGAATCATCATTGACAATGGGAGTATGGAGTTTTGCAGTTTTCATTGAGACTGATTTGAAAATAGTTATCAAATGATATGTATTAATATACACATATAATTTGATTTCTTATTAGAATTTATTCTATAGATCTTGTACTTGGATGAGATAATATATATTTAGAGATATTCTTTGTAATAATTGAAAACAACTTAAGTGCCCATTCTTGGGGGATTGGATAAATAAATTATATTACATATAGTAGAATATGTAGTAGTTGTTAAAAAGAATAAGGCAGTTTAAATATGCTGAAATGGAATAATTATTAAGTCAAAAAGGTAAGGTGCAGAACAGTAGGTGTTAGTAGGTTAATATTTTGGAGGAGACTAAATTAAGATACATGTTTTCTTGTATATGCACAGAATATCTCTGGAGGGAATAATTAGAAAGAGCAAAATGCCTCTGGGAGTTGCAGGCAAACAGGGTTGGAAGGTTGTCTTATTTTCTATTGTATATCCCTTTTTGGATATTTTGAATTTTTTATTATATAAAAATTTTTTTTTAAAAGGAAGAAGCATATTCAACTTAAAATGTATTTCTGTGTTACATGTGATATACTCTGGAAAATTAGAGAATAGAATGAATTAAAAAAATCAGTTGTTCATATATTTGATAAGGGGTTAATATCTAGAGTATATAAAAACTCCTATAACTCAACAACAAAAACCAAATAACCCAATTAAAAAATGAACAAAGGGCTTAAGTAGACATTTCTTCAAAGTAGATATATAAATGGCTGAAAAGAACATGGTAAGGTGCTTAGTATCACTAATCATTAGGAAAATGCAAATGGAAACCACAGTGAGACACTAAGAATTCACACTCATTAAGATAGCTACTATTAAAAAAATGGAAAATAAACAGTATTGGTGAGGATGTGGAGAAATCGTAAGCCTTGTGTGCTTTTAATAAGAATATAAGATGGTTTAGCCGCTATGGAAAATAGTATGGCAGTTCCTTTGAAAATTGAAAATCGTCCTATTATGATCCAGCAATTCCACTTTTACAAATACATACAAAAGGATTGAAAGCAGGAGTGCCTGGTTGGCATAGTTGGTTAAGCAACCCACACTTGATTTTGGCTCAGGTCATCATCTCAGGGTCCTGGGATCGAGCCCTATGCTGGGCTTCGAACTCAGCGCAAAGTCTGCTTGAGAGTCTCTCACTCCCTTTCCCTCTGTTCCTCCTGCTTGTGCGCTCTCTCTCTCTCTCTCTCTCAAATAAATAAATCTTAAAAAAAAAAAAAAACAATTGAAACAGCCTCTAAGACCCACGTTCATAGCAACATTAATCATAATAGCTAAAAGGTAGAAGCAACCCGAGTGTCCATGGATGGATGAATGGATAGACAAAATATTTACTAAGTGAAATAAGTCACAAGAAAACAAATACCGTATGATTCCATTATGTGAGGTACATAGAGTAGTCAAATTCGCAGAAGAGAAAGTGAATGATGGTTGCCAGCAGTGGGGGGTAGGGAGGAATAAGGAGTTGTTTAAATGGGTACATAGCTTCAGTTTGTAAGATGAAAAGTTCTGGAGATTGGTTGCACAACAATGTGAATATACTTATCACTACTGAACTATATACTTAAAAGTGGTTAATATGGTAAATTTTAGATCATGTGTATTTTACCACAATTAAAAAAATATAACATATCCCCAACTCCCCCCAAAATAAGAACTCCTAGGTATAGTGGTGGGGAAGATGAGATGAATATGTAAATAAATGACTGTGATTCAGAGTATAATCTAAATGCCCACAATGAGGTATAAACAAAGCTTTGGGGTGCTACACATGGAGTGTAAGTAAGAGATTGGAGATTGCCTGTGACTTCACAAAATGGAGGGAGATTTTGAGCTTGTATTAGGAGACTATGGCGTTGAGTGGAGAGATTGGAAAGAAATTCTAGGCTGAAAGAGTAGCATAAGTAAAGGTAGAAAGAGAGAAGAGGAAAGGAGGAGAGAACAAGAAGGGAACAAGATGGTGCTGGAAAAAAATCAGGTCAGATTCTCGTCTTTGATTTTTTTTAAAATTTTATTTATTCATGAGAGACAGAGAGAGAGAGAGAGAGAGAGAGAGAGAGAGGCAGAGACACAGGCAGAGGGAGAAGCAGGCTCCATGCAGGGAGCCCGACCTGGGACTCGATCCCGGGTCTCCAGGATCAGGCCCTGGGCTGATGGTGGCGCTAAACCGCTGAGCCACTCGGGCTGCCTCGTCTTTGATTGTTGAACCACATTTTTCCTACTTACGTTTGTCTCTTGTTTTGTGTGGGGTGTAAACCACTTTCAGGGCTCCTTTAATCCTTCTGTTGTTTTGTTTCTACCAAAGCTGATTCTGATTATTTCTGTCTTAGGGTAGTCACATTCCTTTCCCTGTAAAAAAGCCCTTATTTTTGTCTGTCAAATGGAAAATTCCCCCTTCCCAACTTCTTTTTTTTCATCTTGTTCTACTTCTCTGTTGTACTGCGTCCTATTTGCTTCCTGCCATAGAGGCCATCTTTTCTTAGATTTCTTCCAGCCAATGGAGCAGAATATGTTAAGTACATAAAAAGCTAAAGACATTGTATTTCACAGTTTTTCCTTAAATGAATCAGTGTACAATATAAATTCATTGGGCCTTATTGATTTTCTCCGCGACAGGTGAGGTATCTAATTTAGTTGTTTGGCTGATATGGCACTGTTTTGTCTCTGCATGCTATAACCTTGATCTTTCACTCTTTTCATTAAAGAACTGAATTCATAGAGTTGATAGAACCATACTCAATTTTAAAGATAGAATTTGTCCTTTAGCCAGGCATTAGATTGCTCTGTTTGTTTCCTTGATCTCTTTTTCTTTCTAATTTTCAGATGTTAAAGGCAATAAATCGGGATGATGTAGATTCTGACTTCATTTGTCTTGCTAATTTTAATCTCCTACTAGAAGTAGTGCAGCAAAAAAAAAAAAAAAAAATTGAGAAAAAGTATTTTCTGATCAGCTTCTATGAAAATACTTAATCAAAGTAGTCAAAGGGAAAAGATATATTCTCAAGGATTGCTACTTGATTATGGAATTAAAATTGTGAGAGTGATGATTTATCTCAAGTGTGATTCTCTCTTGGGGAAAGTTTGCCATCCTATTAGCATTTATTTGCATATCTTTTACTTTTAACAAATATATGATTGGATCTGAAGATAGAAGACTACATTTACTCTTATACAAAATTTAATTTTATGGTAATACCAACTACCTAATTATTATCTTTGTTCTCAGTACTTTGAGGAGTCTGGTTAGAAAACATGTTGAAGTCAGTGTCTTGGAATTAATCAGGGTGGTCCTGTTGGCTTATAGAGGGCTCATCTTGGCCCTTCGTCCGACAGAACTTTTAGATCTCCAGACGCCTGGGTGGCTCAGCCATTGAGCGTCTGCGCTCAGGGCATGATTCTGGAGTTCCCAGATGAGTCCCACATCAGCCTCCTTGTGGGGAGCCTCTGTCTGTGTCTGTCTCTCTGTGGTCTCTGATGAATAAGTGGATAAAATCTAAAAAAAAAAAAAAAAAAAAAAAGGAACTTTTAGTTCTCAAGCAAACTAATATGGCTAAATTGGGGGAGAATTAGTCATACTGGTAGGCCTTACCAATTGCAGTAGGTGACTGGGTTTGGGTAGTGGTGACATCAGCTCTGTATGTGAAAAGTGAAACACACCAATATGGCTATGAATGTTTAATACTTAAGGTAACTACTGCAGAAAAAGTGGTGGTTTAAAATAAACTGCAGCTTTTGTTGAAAAAATGTGGTTGATTTTTAAGTACTTTGTTCTGTATTTGCTTTTATGTTTGCTGAAAATATTACACATGAAGACTATGCTTTAAACACTATAAAATGTTTTTCTACTATTAAGTAAATGATTGTGGCAAATGTTACATTTTAAAGGTCATGTTGATTTTGTGGCATTTCCAATTTTACATTTTATACATATAGTTGAATTGGTTTAGCTCCTAGTTGAGCGTTTAAAGATCTGGGTAATAAATGTAGAAGGGAACTTGCAAAAAGGCACAATGTTTTGGAATGCACGTATCTTGCAGCTTTCTTTTGTTTCCCTGGTGAAATTTCAAATTCTAAGAGCCAATTTGGGGAGCTGAAAGGATAGCACAGTAATAAGAGTTTTAGTACTTGGTAAGTCCAAAAACAACTCAGTGATATTTTTCTATTAATTGATGTTGTATATACAGATTTGTACTTTTCTTCCTTTTGTAAAACCCCTTTCCCAATTGAAAATTTATATTAGAAATTAATGAGACAACATTTATCTTTTATATAGTGGATTGAACTAATTGTGTATTCAGGACACTGACATTAGTTGCATTTGAGGGCTGTAGTAGCAGTTATGAAATCAGTAACTCTTGTTATGTTTATTGGGAGTGGTGAATATTTACTGGGAGTGGCAACTACATGGGAGGCAGGGAATGTAGTACTCAAATGTATGGGCCATGGGGTCAGACAATCTGGATTTAGCTCTGGTACTTACTATCTGTGTGACCTTAGGAAGATTACTTAAATACTGTGAGTATTAGTTTATATCTCTCAAAATGGGATAAAAATAGGTTAATGGAAGAGATTAATCGAGGTAACAAAATAGAATAACAATTTTTATATTAATATAGCTATACAGTATTTTAAACAACACAAATGAATATTCTTTTCTAGAAAGAAATTTTTATTTCATGGTTTCAAAATAGTTTCTTTCAGTTTTTCTTTGTTTCCAATTAATGCTTTTTTCAGAGGTTATAGATCTTATAATTTGTGAAAGAGTATTTCTGACTGATTTTGAGAGTGGCCACCAATCACTCTATCCTTATTAAAAATGAAACAAAACCTCACTGTACTGTTAGTCAGAATTTTTTATGTGATTGTTTAATGTTTGTACTGAAGTTAACATCCAAAGTATAGCAAAATGTTGGTATAATTTTGGCCAAGGGAAAATAGCATTTTAAATATTGCCTGGGGGATTCTGTGATTTTATTATGGGTCTTTTTGCTAGACACATGAAGAAGTGAAGTTGTCACATTTCTTTGTAATTAATTGGGTAACAAATTACTTGGCTAGGCAAAGGGGAAGGTCTTTGGGTGATATGCTTAGTCTTTTTCCAGAACAAAGCTATATTACGTTCTGGAAAACCTCTTCATTATTTAAAAGTGATAGATGTTAATTTAAGTTTCTTTGAATTTCTATATGGTTCATATATTTTTAACTAAGCTCATATGCTTCCTAAAAACTATCAAAATTGTTACTAAATTTTCTTTCTGAGCCATTTACCATAACAACCATTGTGATGTTCCCTAATATCATTTGATGTTGATGAAACAATAAAAATAAGTTTCTTACAAAATTAGAAAGATCAGGAAATTATTCTCAGGACTATTGAACTATTGATTAAGTTGACAACAATGTATTTGGCGACCCATATGAAAGTGATTTTATTTATTATTAATGGTGCTTATTTGCAAATGGATTATACTTATCTTTGCTCCTGAAAGCAAGAATGTATTAGAAGTTTCCCCAGGTGTGTGTGTTATTTTGTATTATCTAACCAACCATGAGACATGTGTTTGTTAAATGAACACAGGTAAAGATCAGGCAAGAAATTTAACCATGTCATCATTAGAATGAACATGATTTCATGAGCATGTTAACCATGCAGTAAAAGTCAGAAATGGTCTTGGAGCAGGGGTGCGATGATGATGATGATGATGATGATGATGATGGGGTGTATTCCATGGATTTCTGATGTGGGAGGTAAAGGGCTGAAGTTAGACTCATAGCTAGTTGAAGCAAAGAATCTTACAGGTAATCTACTCAGATAGATGAAATGAATTGCTATGTCATTGGCATAGCTAGGACCTGAATCCAAGTTTTCTGATTTCTAATTTAGTACTGAGTATAGGAAGAGAAGTAATGATCAAGCTCTAGAATAAGATGGGCACTTGGTTCTTTGGGAGTGGCATGTGTAGGGAAGTGCTGTATCAGATTCATTCGATGGCTCTCCACAAAGCCTGCTCTGGCCCTCTAGTTTCTTTCTTATGCTCCTGACTGGTATTTAAAGGAATGGAGTGTCTGACACAATCATACCAAACTGTCTTTCCATTACATTATAAGTGAGTGATAATAGAAACCATATCTAAGATTAAGCAGTCAAGAAAAACTTAGCACCTATAAATGCTTAGCAAAATTCTGGGACTAATATGAAAACATTAGGACTTGAATTACATAGTCTGAGCCTCAATCCACCTCTAATTCTTTAAAGTGGTGGTTTTTAACCTTTTTTTCTTATTTTTTAAGTCCCACATTGGGCTCCCTGCAGGGAGCCTGCTTCTCCTTCTGTCTGTGTCTGTGTCTGTCTCTCTGTCTCTCATGAATAAATACATAAAATCTTACAAAAAAAAGATAATAATACTGGCTGCCAAATGAGGATATGGCTACTATATGCCATTGGAGTCTCGGGTTAGACAATGGTGCTGGGGGTTAGAGTACTCATGTAATATATCTCAGAAGAGATGAAAATTAGATTAGTTGTTGCTCAGCTCAGTAGATCTTAGGCACAATTACATATTTTTAGCTCTAAAGATTTCAGATTTACCTACTTTATGAAGTTACAGAGCTGGGAATTTTCAGGTATTTACCTGACTTGCAGTCGAATACCATTCCACAATTCCAATGCTGTTGTGCAGAGGATGGCTGAAGGTTTTGTTTTGAGACTCCTATTCTGCATATCACTCCTGAGTGTGTTCACCAGCAGATCGAATTCTCCCTACTGGTGTTCTGAATGGTCTTCTGAATGTTGCAGTATAGAGCAACCCCTGGTTTCAATTACCTTGTTCCCCCTTCTTTATTGGCAAAATAGTTAAAATTGCTACTTAAGTGTGAGTTTGGTGAATTTTCCCACCTAAGGTGATCTTTTTAGTAAGAAATTATTAAAGTGGGGTGGGATATTCATCTATTGTACATAAAACAGCTGTAGCTAGCACTTACAGTGAGCTTTTCTGTCGTTCATTATATTATTTTGATTTCTGTGTTATGAATCATTAACTTGAAGATTGGTACATAAATAATGCTATTAAATGTTATAAGATAAATAATCTTACAGCTGCGTCAGAGAATAAATTCACTTCTCAAAACCCATGTTGTTTTCACTCTACCTGGGTATCTCTGCATTCAAATGGTATTTCTCATTTTAGCACAAATAAGGGCTTATAAACCTGACAGAGGTGAATTTAAATAAAAAATATAAAAACATTAGGACTTGAATTACATAGTCTGAGCCTCAGTCCACCTCTAATTCTTTAAAGTGGTGGTTTTTATCCTTTTTTTCTTATTTTTTAATGTAGTGAACTCTTCAAAGAAAACCTTTTTTAGAATTCTGTTATTAAAAAAACCAAACAGATAGAAGCAGAGTGGCTCTGACTGAAGAAGGGAATTGGGACTCAGAGGTTTGGTCACTTTGTACCCGCATCCTTTGGCCCTTGTACCTCTAGGGAATCCTGAGGACCACTGTGGAATATGGATTGAAAAACATTGCTTTTAAGGAAAACCCAAGCTAAACACTTCCTGAAAGTAAGATTTTAATTGAAAAAAAGAATTCTTGATGTCTTACAATTGAGTAGATTGTGAAAAATTACTTGATCTTTGTTACCTGTCTTTATTGCCTTTAGACATGAACGCTGTGCTATAATTTATTGAAGAAAAATACCCCAAAAAAATCAACTTCTTGAAGTTCAGGATACATAAACATACACGTACATTAATATAACTTAAAAAGAAATACTTTCTCAATAAATATCTTCCAACTGCCAAGTAAAGTTATCAGTTGAGAGAGAGGGTAGTCACACATGAGCATGCTCACCCATGTGCTCAGACACAGCACACAAACACACACACAACTTGTTGCATGGGGTCAAACAATGCCTTTCTCTCAATCCATGTCTCCATAGCATCCATCATATTCTGAATACAGTGCAGATAGTCTACATGGACAGGAAATTATGTTAATGATTTGTAGTAATTATTGAACTAATTTATCGATTTCTTCAGTAAAACTGTATTGAACATTGAACACTTTACTGCAAGGTGCTGAGGTCTGGCAGTGAACAAGAGGCCCTGCTCTCACAGAACTCATAGTTGATTGAGGAGGTAAGGATGAGAATATCAGGTGTGATAAATGCTCTGGGAGATGAAGCATAAACTTTTATAGGAACACAGAGGAGGAGCATCTAATTCAGACCTAAGTCAGGGTGGACTTCCTGATGGGTGACATCTGAGCAGACCTGAAGGGTAAATAAGAGTTGGCCAAGACATGGGTATCTGGCTGGCTCAGTTGGTAGAGCCTGCAACTCTTGATCTAAAGGGGTGTGAGTTCAAGCCCCACATTGGGCATTGGGCTTGCTTAAAAAAAAAAAATGATGAAGAAGAAGAAAAAGAAAAAATAATAATTGGCCAAGACAAAGGAAGGTGGGAAGAATGACAAAAACAGAGAAGAACATATGTAAGGGCCCAAAAACAAGTAAAAGCACGACACTTTGTAGTAATTGCATGTAGCTGGGTTTGGCTGGAGCCTGATGTGCTGATGAAAGATAAGTGTATGCTAAATCTAAGGAGCTTGATATTATGCTATAGGACATGGAGAGTTATTGAAGGATTTCAAGTAGGAGGAAGTTGTGATTTGTGTTTTTTTAGTAGAGGGCACTTCAGCTAACTACAATGTTGACCTTGGGGCAGCCATTTGGATGATAGAGTCATTTTTTGAGAGCAGAAGGACCAGAGATTATAGAATACTGTGTAGTTTGTCTTTCCATAACATCCTCAATTGCCTATGTCTTTTATAAAACCTATCTTTCTTCATTTTAGTTTTATGGCCCTTGTAACCTTATCACAAGGCTAGATTAATTCAAAAGAACAATGTTTAATGTTCAATATCTATATAGATACACAGATACATCTTCATTCTTTCAGTATGGAAACTGGTGTGATACCCTGCACATAGCAGGTACTTACGTATTTATTGACATAAAAGGAGTAAATACTGAAGGAAGAAATGCCAACTTAATTCTTTCTCCTTTTTTGGTGATCATTTCTCTGCTCTTCCCAAAGCTCTGTAGGCTTAGGAATTTCAACACCAGCTGTTTCTTAACAAACCGTAGGGGTCTGACCATTATATACTAGGACTAATGATAATAAAATGTGCATTTAAAGTGGTTCAGGCTCACACTTTTGTATTTTACCATTGGATCGCAAAGTCACATAACAGCTGGACATGCAGATATAAAATCAAAAAGTAGTGGGAAGCCTTATATACTCCTCTCGATAATTATACTTTGGAAATTATATAGAAGGAAAATTTATGAATTGAGAATGTATTTTGCACCTGCAAGGGAACTAACTTCATTTCTATCATATATCTGATGGTCATCGCAAAGGAAACTCATTTTAAAGTAATATTTTGCACTTTATTAAACTTAACAGTTTATACATAATTTCATGGTATTACTTAAATTAAATTCACATTGCATAATTTACCTTTTGGGGCTAAATACTCAATTCTTTAATACTGCCAATTTCAGAAAATAAGCAAATTGAAAGGTATTTTTTGATAGTTTATAATTATTACTGATGTGAATTATTTAGTGATCAAATTTTCCTGCATTTAGTCAGTAGAAATACCTTCAAGCAGGATCCTGTGTCCTACTGTTCTTCCATCATTTTGCTGAGCACCTCTTTGCTTAGTGGTATAACAAAATATTCCAGGCTCATTTTGTACCTTCTCAGGCCCAGCCCTGGTGTCAACCCTTTCTCTGAAGAGCTTAGGTTCCTTATAGTAAGGAATGGTATTAGAACCTAAGATCCTAGTACTGGAAGTACTTGTCCCTACTGAAGTATCTTTGCTTTTAGGTCTCCAGAAGGTCTTGTCTTGACTTCCCCCTGTGTATTTATATCTCCTCTTTTCCACAGAGCACCAGAGTTTCCAACTAACACTTTTATTCATTTGGTCAATGCTGCAGTGTTTCTAAAATAGTTTCAGAGCTGCTTCACTCATTTACATTTCTCTTTCTCTTCATCCCAACTGAGGGTATATAATTGAATACTGTGTTCAAAAGTTAATGGGATTAAAAGAGGGTGGGAGGAAACTTTTGGAGGTGTCCCATATGTTTGTGAAATACATTGTGGTGATGGTTTCACTGGTGTATACTTATCTCCAAACTTATCAAGGTATATCCATTAAATATATGCACTTTTTTATGTCACTTATACTGCAATAAAGTGGTTTTAAAAAAAGTAATGATGATGGGTGAATTGCCTTGATGGACAGTGCAGGGTCAGAATGAACTGCCCACCTCTGGTATTCTTTTATATGAGAAAGAAATAAATCTTTCTCTTGTTTGTGCCAGTGAGGGGGAAAAAAAGTTAATTGGATCACTGCCTCTTCCATAGTTGATGCCTGTTTAATTCTCTGTCTTGTTTAGATTTTAAATGGATAGTAGAGCAAAGACCATTTCTTTTTCTTTATATGTATAAGATGCAATAAAAATGTATGGTGTAAATCATGAATATTGAAATTGTTTTGCCCTGTGTTTCACATCTTTCATTAGAAACTGTGGCTGAAGCAAAATAAAGTTTAAAGTTTTGTTTCCTTTTCTTTTTTTACTTATAGAATGTTTCTCTATCTCTTTGCATTTTACTCAGAATAGCATAGGCATTTCTCTATTAATGCTGTTTGCATTCCTGAAAAATCTTTAATTCTGCAAAGTCATGTGTTAGAAGTGATAGGGCTTATAGAGAAAACAGGGTTAGGAACAGATGAGAACAGATGATTTGAAACCAGTGGAATGTTGTAAACATAACTAATACAAAAAAAAATGACAATTGTAATAAAAATGGCTAAATCTCAACTGGCATTTACACCCAGCATCACAGTTAATCTTAGGCAGCCTTAAACCCTGGCTTTCCTCCTGATAGCTGTAAATCCTTAAAATCATCCACTTCTACCAGAGACTAATTTCATCAAAGTTAAAAGTCTGATCCAGGGTGTTGACTTACCAATTTTATTTTATTCTAAAGACAGGAAGAAAAAAAGTGCATTTCTTTATCTGCACCCCCAGCTTCCTCAGGTAGCTTAACATAGTGGAAGTCTTGAAGTCATGAAATGGAATTTTCTCATTAAGTGTGAGAAAACTTGCTCCTGAAGTGCTGAGGAAAATTAATATATAAGCCAGCACAACTGAAGTTATTTTCCTGCATATGAGCTAATTTACATGAAAGAGATATCTATTGTAGCAGTAAAGACTAATTTGCTCTAGTTTGTAAAGATAATACGAACCCATTATTAAAAATTTAAATAATATGGAAAAGTACAAAGTAAAAAGTAAAAATCCCTTGATTACAATAAACACTTACTGCCATCATTTTGTTCATATTCTCTCACTTGACCTCTCTCGATGATATGGTGATGATACTCTGTGTGTGTGTGTGTGTGTGTGTGTGTGTGTGTGTGTGTATAAAATTTCAAATAAATGAGTTTTTATTAGAAACTTAAAGTTTTCCAATTTTTTTTTCAAAAGTGAATGTCAAGCAAGCAATATAGGTATACAATATCCTCTTTAATGATTGCAAATGATTCTACTTCATGCATGCAGGTCATAGTCTGTGTGTTCATGGACATTTTTTAGATTGCTTTCAGGTTCACTGTTATTAGTAATGGAGTACTAAAAATCCATGATCATATCTTTGTGCCCTAGAGGTGGGGCCCTGCACAGAAGGTGTGTTTGTGTAACCTGTTGGTGCACATCTCCATAATAGATGGATGGGTAAAAAAATGAGTAAAAGAAAGCTTTTACCCATTTGTACTACCAGGAGAACATGAGAGATTGTATTTTTTATACCGTGGGTGCTTTTAGTTCTCTACATCTTTGTCAGCTTGATAAGTGAAAAAGGTGATTTTTATTTGTATTTATTTTATGATTAGTGTGGTTGAACATCTTCTTTATAGCTCTATAACTATCCATATTTTGCTTTCAATGAAATGCCTTTCACATATTTTGCTCACTTTTCACTCAGAACATTTATAATTTGTAAGAATTGTATAATTTTAGAGATATTAAACTTTGAGGATTAATATATATTGCAGCTTTTTATATCATTCTAGTTATCTTTTACCCTTATTTATGGTGTGTTTTGATTTTTATGTAGTCAGACCCATCAGTATTTTTCTTTAGAGTTTTCTGGGTTTTTAAAAATGTTCAGAAATGCCTCTTTCCACCCCTAAAAGACTATCTGCCTTTATTTTCCTTTATTTTATATTTGTATTTTTTATATTTAATCTTTGAGTTATATGAGATTTTTTTCTATAATGAGTTAAGTAAATATCCATCTGTGATCCCCCCCCCCCGCCTCTTCAAGTTGTGGCTGGTTATTTCAAGATGATTTTTTTAAAAATTTAATTTTATTTATTTACTCATGAGAGACAGAGAGAGAGAGAGAGAGGCAGAGACACAGGCAGAGGGAGAAGCAGGCTCCATGCAGGGAACCTGATGTGGGACTTGATCCCGGGGCTCAAGGATCATGCCCTGGGCTGAAGGCAAGCACTAAACCAATGAGCCACCCAGGGATCCCTCAACATGATTTGTTAATTCAAGCCCCTCAATGCTAATATATTCATTATTTAGCGTGTTTCTTTGTATCTTTCTTTGGGTTTGCTATTTCTGGGTTTACTATTTTATTAGGTATTTCTGCAAGACAAGTTATCCCAAAGAGTGGCTTAAAGCCTGTATCATCTCTCAGTTTCCGTGGGTCTGTGATTTAGGAGCAGTTCTGATTCAGGTCTCTCTTACTATTGAAGTTAAGATTTCAGCCCAAGCCACCATCATGTGAAGGCTTCACTCAGGTAGGAAGATCAGCCTTGAAGTTGGCTCACTCATATTGCTGGCCACAGTAGTGCTGACGACTGGGGAGAGGATGGCCTCAGTTCCTTTCCAACTGGGCCTCTCCCATGGCTAGCTGTTCTCAGGAGATGATGTTTTGTCTAGAAGTGATTAGGAGGGAGAACTAGGAGGTGGCATTCCTTTTTATGACTGGCCACACAAATCACATAGTGTCATTTATGCCACCTTCCTCTTTGCTGGAAGCCAGTCACTAGTCCCACCCACCCTTAAGAAGATGGGAATTAGGCTCATCATTTTGAAAGAGGCCTGTCAAGGAATTTGTAGACATATTTTGAAGCCACCATGGTTCCTTTTTGTTCCATTCATATATTTGACTATTTTTGTATGAATATCGCACTTTTTAAGAGTGTTGTATCAAACTGATGGAATGTCACCTAATGCTATGATCCACTGTGTTTGACAGCCGTTGGCACTTACTGGTTAAGTATCTAAAAACAGATATACAAAATAACATTAATAATAATCTGGTGACATTTTAAGTTGTCTTATCTTCCCAAGTTCTCCTCCTTCTTTAAAATTATACCATAGGGAGGGATGCCTGGGTGGCTCAGCAGTTGAGCCTCTGCCTTGGCTCAGAGAGTAATCCTGGGATCTGGTACGAGTCCCCGCATCCGGCTCCCTGTGGGGATCCTGCTTCTCCCTCTGTCCGTGTCTCCTCCTCTCTCTCTCTCTCTGTCTCTCATGAATAAATAAATGTCTTTAAAAAATTATATCATAGGGATCATTGTATTTCACTGAAGGTACCTGCTTACAGCATTAAAAAATTTTTGTTTTACATTATTTCATACTGCTCTGAGTAATTTTGAATGTTTTGATTGGCAGATACATCCTGGCTTCAGAGCATTGCATGTTGATGCAATTTCACAGGCATCTTAAACAGTAATTCTTAAGAGTTACTGGCAAGTAGGTAAAACCAAAATAAGGTATTTATGTTTGGGGAGCAATCTAACTAACATCTCAGCTCCATATGCTGTATACTCACCAGGGACTCATTATGATCCCTGGACTTTCTGTGCAGCAGACACTTGAGTCCAGAAAGTGCTGTGCTCCATCTGCCTTAGTCTCTAGGCTGCACAGGATGAGCCTCTTTGTACTTTGACCTTTTGGCTGCTATTTGTTTTTAAACTTATGTTGCCAGCCTGGCATTTGTTGCCATTTCAACAAGTGTGCACTCCGCACCCTATACTTGCACTTGTAAATTTAAAGGATGTAGCTACTTCTTCCAAATGCATCAGTTACTGTTGCTTTTACCTTAAATTGCATAAATCTCATCTGGCTTGCATCTTTATTGAGCACTGAGCCTGTACCACTCTTATTTGAGCTCCCCGTGGACATGCAGCTGCCAGAGTTGGGCCTTGGGCAACCTTCCAAAACTTCCGACCATTTGGACAGGTTTTATTTTTGACAGACTAATCAGAGCTTTAATATGCTTCCCTGCTGGGGGAGCCTGTGTTTCTAATTTTTATCTTTGTCATTCTGTAAAGAGTAATAACGATCCCTGGGCTGGCTGGAAGTTTGATGGTTACATTGTATTTTCTAGTCCTACTTTTTCTTTTTTTTATGACCTTGCTTTCTCCTCTTTGCCCCTTTTAGGGTCTGGTTGACTTTGGTTATTTTGAGAAACATTCAGGCTTCCCATTCCCAACCCCCATCAAAGGAAAAGCTACATTTTCCTCCTTTATCTCTTCATGTGAATTTGAGCTGATGTTTTATATTCACTTACAGGCATTTGTAGCTTAGTAAAGAAAGCAGTTTATTTGAGGCAGGGATAGGATTTTCATGAGACACTCTTTTTTTTTTTTTTTTTTTTTTAAATCATGCTCTTTTAAAAAATTGCTTATTCCACTTACTGTTGAACCCGTTAGAGACCCTATTTAGAAATAGGGCAAAAATAGGGGTAGTGTACATAGTAACTAAGAGAAATGAATATGAAGCAGTTAGAAAGTGGGCCAGAATCTGATATCGTAAGGTAGGTAAGGACCAGCAAAGCTTCTACCTCAGATAATTGTGCTCCAGGAACTGTGTGTCGCATGGTGTTTCCAGGGACATTTTCCCATTACTCATGTTATTGCCTGATGGTTACTTTCCAATATTCTTATTTATTTTGTGCCATTCTTTTTTAGATTCTCAATGTTACGTTTTTTTCAATGTTACATTTTTCTCATTATTTTCCCTACTTCCTATTTCTTAGTTTTGATTTTTGAAGGGTTTTAAGATTTTGAGAAGGAAGCTTTTTCCTTTTACAAACTATCATGATTTTTTTTTTTTTAAACTGTTCTGGTTCTTTTTTTTTTTTTTCTTTTTTTTTTAAGATTTATTTATTTATTCATTCAGAGAGAGCGAAGAGAGAGGCAGAGACACAGGCAGAGGGAGAAGCAGGCTCCATGCAGGAACCCGATGTGGGACTCGATCCTGGGTCTCCAGGATCACACCCCAGGCTGCAGGCGGCGCTAAACCGCTGTGCCACCGGGGTTGCCCCCGTGATTTTTTTAAAAGCCAATTTCACACACAGTGAATGCTACATAATTGTGTGTGTATGTGTGTGTGTGTATTTTAAAGCTATTCAGTAAATATTATAATACTGGAAGTATGTTCTTTTGCTAAATCAAAAGGTTAGTGTTTCAGGAATAAGTAGGCTTATGGTGAATAGTCCAAAATTCTCTAACTACTTTGGGTTATAGATGAGTACGTGGTCTGTTTCATTTACACATATATTTAAGTTGCCACATTGTTAGCTTAAAATCCTCATTGCCTTTAGTTTCTACTTAATGACAGCAGTTATGCTTTTCTATTAAAAAAGAGTGCGGTGTTGATGTCCAGATTTTGTGATTATGAGAGTTAAAGCTTATCAAACTTCTCCTTGCTAATGGGTGTCATTTTATAGGATTTTCCTCACTCTATAGAAAGCTATCCACTTGCCTGTTAATTTTTATGCAAAACTATTTTTGCAGAATTTATGACATTTTAATAACAAATTTAAGATTGGGCATTAGTTGTAAATGTGGTCAAATGGTATCTATATGGAGTTAAAATATAAAGATAATTTATAGGATTTGGGTAGACTGAACCAGCTCTTAGAGAAGCCATGGTATTATGGATTTAGTTTTATATGGTTTTCAAAAATAGTGAAGTCAAGGTTTCCATATTAAGGGACAAAATAGCAAAATAAAAAATAAGTATTAAATCCAGTCTTATTCCTCAATTCTTTTTTTTTAAAGAATTTTTAAAAAAGATTTTGTTTACTTATTCATGAGACACACACAGAGAGAGGCAGAGACACAGGCAGAGGGAGAAGCAGGCTCCATGCAGGGAGCCCGACCTGGGACTCGATCTCGGGTCTCCAGGGTAGCGCCCTGGGCTGAAGGTGGTGCTAAACTGCTGAGCCACCCGGGCTACCCCTTCCTCAATTCTCTTAACATATATCCTGTTTGTGGTCTGGCCAGCATTCTCACTATTTCAGGCCATAGATATCTTTACTCTCAGAATCCTATTTTCTTTTTCTTTGAGAAATTTACCAAATATAATGTCTCTTTTTATTTCCAACATTTTAATGGCAACGTTTTGAAAAAGATTTTTACTTTTTTTTTTTTTTTTTTTTGAGAGACAGAGAGAGAGGAGATAGTGAGAAAGAGAGCACAAGCAGGGGGAACAGCAGGGAGAGGGAGAGGGAGAAGCAGGCTCCCCACTGAGCAAGGTACCCAGTGCAGGGCTTGATGCCAAGACCCTGGGGTCATGACTTGAGCCAAAGGCAGTTGCTTAACCAACTGAGCCACCCAGGTGCCCTTTAATGGCAATTTTTTTTTCAAATTGCATCACAGCATTACCTACCCAATGCTGTGCCATTTTATTCTATGCAAATTATACCATAATTAATTTGGTCACAAGGCAGTTCCACAGATACAGCTACAGGCTAGAACTACATCTGGAGAACCAAAGCTGGAGAACGACCTTCGGGAGTATCAGAGTTAAAATATTTGGAACAGCATTTGACAAAGGGGCTAACATTTTATGGATGTATTGTATGTGTGGTCCAATTTAATCCTCATAAGAATCTTCTAAGATTAAATGGGCAGTTTTATTTTTTAATTTTTAATTTTTAATTTTTTTGTTTTTTCCTTTTTTTAATTTAAATTCAATTTGCCAACATATAGTATACTCATTAGTTACAAATGTAGCTTTCGATAATGGCAGTTTTTAAATGTAAAGAAAAGTTGTAAGAATTTTTTATTTTATTTATTTATTATGTTTTAAAGATTTTATTTATTTATTTGACACAGAGAAAGAGAGAGAGAATGCACAAATAGGGAAAAGGGCAGATGGAGAGGGAGAGCAGACTCCCCACTGAGCGAGGAGCCTGATGTGATGCAGGGCTTAATCCCAAAATCCCAGGATCATGTCCTGAGCCTAAGGCAAACGCTTAACCAACTGAGTCACCTAGGCACCCTGAAAAGTTGTAAGAATTTTTTAGTGGACATTCTTAAACCTATCTTCTACATTTAAATTCATTTTTTTCTTTCCACTTTTTCTTGTGAATTTTTTTCTTGCAATTTCAGCTTCTATCTTTTTTTTTTTCTTCAGTGGCTATTATGACTTATTCCTGTGATCTAATTCTGGCAGTAAGGCATTTTTTCCTTTATTCTGCCTTTAAAATAATCTCAAATCATCTAAGACAGTGCTACAATGTTGGCACTTCATAATTGTTAGCTAGCTAATATCAGTAAATATGATAGTCCCTAACTAGTTAAATCCTAGAACAAGATTAAGTTCAAAGCAGAATAAAAGCATCACTCTGTTTAGTAGATATCCCATTACCTAGAAGATAGGCTTTACTGGTTTTATTGCATGCAGTAGACATCCTTAAGTCTTTTGTCCTTTTTCAATTTGTTATAGCTAGTCCCTTTCTTTAGATATGGCTAATGCTTTTACCTGAAGAAATACCTTTTATTTGATGTTCTAGCCATTGTTCTCCAATATTCTGTATTCAGATCGTAGCTTTGTGGGACTCTTTTTTCTTCATACAAATGCTTTCTTAAACAGAACAACATGTGTGAACATTTTGTTATCTCCAAAACACCCTGCAGGTTTTTTCAGATGAAAAAATTGTGGCTCAACGAGATGAAGTAATATGTCCAAAGTTGCATGACTGAATCATGATTTGAATTGAAGTCAGATTCAGAGGCCACCAACTTTCTACTGTCTTTCCCTCTTTTGTTGATGTTCCCTCTGCAGAGCAATGCTGGCTTTTCTTCAGACAGAGGGAGGTCTCCTTTTCTGAGGCAGAGGGAAAGTGAGCATAAATGCTGGACATTTGCAAATTGGAGTCCTTACCAAAAACTCATGAAGTTGTATAACCTAGTTGTTTTCTGGTGATGTTTTCTCTCTATGCCAGTTATAGTAGAACATAACTGTGGAACTCATTTACATTTAAACATTCCTGGCTCAAAATTAAATACATCAATTTTAATCTCTATTCTCTTGAAATCCAGATGCTCGTTAGTTTACCAATAGAGAATTACAATTATCTCTATCAAAGAAGCAGTTTTAGGTCAAGACAGAGGACTATTATTATCTTCGTTAGGCTACTAGTGTTGACTTTTATTGGGTATCTTTGCCAGAACATGGTTCACTTTATGTCCAACTGCATTACATTTATCCCCTTTATTATTTTTGGCTAGTTTTTCTTTATTTTTTGTTTTTTCTTACCATTTTGTCCGTTCTAAGAATTTTTGAGTAAGAACTGCTAAGTCACATGAGTTAAAAGATAAAGGAATTGGTGCTGGAGTTCACGTTCTAAAGATTACCAATGGTCTATTTTATCATCTATTGTTTGTTAAATGACAGGAGCAAGGTGGTCCTGAATTTTTTTTTAAGTTGGTTTCCATAGGTTACTTTTCCGAATCTGCTTCTGGTAGAAACAAATTGTTCTAGTTCAGGGGCACCTGGTTGGCTCAGTGGGTTAAGCATCTGCTTTCAGCTCAGGTCATGATCCTAGGGTCCTGGAGTCAAGCCCCCTGTTGACCCCCATGTCGAACCCTGAATGGAACCCTGTCTCAAGCTCTCCGTCTAGCCTGCCCTGCCTTGAGCCTTACTTGGAGCTGCTCTACCTAGAGCCCCACCCACCTGGGCCTCCCTGATCAGTAGAGTCTGCTTCTTCCCTCTCCCTCTGCCCCTGCCCCCTGCTTCTTCTCACTCTCCTCTCTCTCACAGATAAATAAAATATTTAAAAAAATTGTAATAGTTCATCAGTTATTATTTTTATCTTGCATTAGTTAGTTCAATTGTATCCAAAGGTTATTGGTAATGGGCTCCTGGAGAGCTCCATGGAGAAGGGTAGTCTGATCATGCATGGTCATCTACTCATTTCTTATGAACTTGTAACAAGTCTCCCTTGGAGGGAACTTGACTTTGTCTTTTTACCTTTGCTGTCCTAGCACAGTATCTAGCAAAGTAGACAGTGTAGCAAGAATGAAATATAAGCTCAGTGTGACCAAGGACCATACACCTACCTTCTTCTGCATTGTGTACTCATCCCTTAGCACAATTCCTAGAAACATAGCAGGTAAGCAATAAATACATATTGAGTTAGCCGAAAATTAGGTGTCCAGTTTGCTTGAATCTCTGCTCTTATATTCTCTGATGTTCATAGTTTGATATATATGATTTGAGTTTAGAAATAAAATTTTGATTTGGTTACCCAAATGTGCAGGCTCATTATTATGATTGAAAGATTACATTTTATATAAGATACTGCCTTGTAATTTATTATTTTCCTCTTACCTTCAAGACTCCCACACAATTTTTAAATAGTGTTTGTAATTAGGATGACTTGAGGTGTATTTATCCACCTGGTTGCTATGGATGAGTGACTGGTGACTTTGTAGAGGCTAAAATATAGCAAGTTTAAGAATCATTTTAGATGAATTCATGCATGATCAAGCCATTGCAAGTCATAAGAGGGAAGAGGCATTTATGATGTAGGTCATTATGTGGTTGAGGTCAGCATCACCAAGAAACTTTCCCTTGCAGGTGCTATATAGCAAGTGGCAAATATGATTTCAACTGAATCTGAAAGCTTATTTAAAAATATTCTCAGTTCAGCAATGAACCAGGTGTGCCTACTACTTACACATCAATTTTCTCAGGAGTGATGTTTTGAACCTAAATGACTTGCATGGTTACTAGAAGAATGAGGTTACTGATAAAAATTATTCCCTTTTTACTGGGGATGGTGTTAGTAGCATATTGTCATTGCTTAAAGGAAATTTTCTCAGAGGAAACAGATGCTAGGTACTTATTAGTATGGAGGTTTTAAACATTGAAGGTGTGAACAAAAGACCAGATCATTCTGATGATTCTTTGGCAATTTCTATAGAAAAAGAAATACATAAACTTTAATAAAATGTGAATAACATAGAACTTAATTTATTTGTATGACCTGACATGGAAATGTAATGTTTGTTTCATTTATGTGTGATTTCTTTAACATTTTAGTGATAGAAGCTTTTAAAAGTGTTTGACTTTTATGTTGTATAGGTGTCCTTCACAGTTCAGGTAGGACTGGACTATACTGAATCTTTTCTTTTGAGCCTCTGAAAATAGTGACAACATGTTTGCAAGGTAGCTTTATTTTTTCCCTTGGTTTGGGCAGAATCCGTGCAGCTTCAGATTGGCATCCTCCCACATACTCTTTGAGAGTCTCTCGGTGGAAAAATACCTGTCTTGATTTTGTTGTGTAGGAGATGGTCAGCAGTGAAGTTGTAAAGACAAGAAGTGAATGAGCAGTGGCTTTCACTATAATTAAATCTTCTTTGACATGATTTGCACTTGTTCTAGCTTCTGTTTTTTTTTTAACTACCTGTTTAATAACAGCAAAGTATTTTCTTTTTTTTAACACTTAGACTCTCAAAGGTAAGCATGCATGTTACCTTATAACTGAGGTTGCTACGGCATCATCATATTCTAAAAAGCTTTCCTAGTTTCTATTCTGCACATATCCCTAGTCATTTAGTGAAGGTCCATGCATGCAGGACACAAGGAATCAGCAAATCTAAAAGGCAACTTCCTGTCTCTTATTAGTAATAACCTGATTGACTTTTTAAAATTTTAGTATCTGCTGAAGTCCTGGAGAAACAATTGAAAAATTTATAGAAGTAAGAATGTTGGGCATAGAAAGGACCTTAGAAATTGAATCTAGCCTCTTTCTTTTTACAGACAAGAATACTGAGGCCTGAAAGTAAGTTGGTGAGACACACAGCTAGTTATAGGCCACCCCAGGGCCCTGGATCCTTCCTGGGTGCCACAGTGACCAAATGGAGTGGCAGCATATGAGGGAGTGGATATCGGAAAAGAAGGGGAGGCTCAAAATTCTGGGACTTTAATTCTAATACAACTTATGTTCTCTTTTCCCCTTAATTTACGTTGTAAGCATGCATGTTACCTTATAACCAAGGTTGCTACGGCATCATCATATTCTAAAAAGCTTTCCTAGTTTCTATTCTGCGCATATCCCTAGTCATTTAGTGAAGGTCCATGCATGCAGGACACAAGGAATCAGCAAAGATAACATTTTCATTCTGTCATGTTTGCTTTTTTTTAATTCTAAGAGCCACAGATATATAGGAGCATGCTTTTCTATTTACATTTGTCCTATCCTCTTCTCTTCTCTTTCATCACAATGCTTTCATAGGTCACTACTGCCTCTTGGCGCTTTCTTCTCTTAACTCTCTCCCCTTCCCTGCCATTGCCCACCTGTGTCTAATCCTGTCATTTTAACCTCCAAAGTATGTATCATAAGTCTGCTCATTTTTTTTTTTTAAGTAAGCTCCATGCCCAGCATGGAGTTAGAACTCACAACCCTGAAATCAAGAGTCGCCTGCTCCACTGACTGCACCAGCCAGGCACCCCAGTCTGCTCATTTTATTCTATCTCTGTCACCACCACCATAGTCCAACCTACCATCATCTCTTGCTCAGGACCACTAGAATAATCTGGTCTCCCCACGTCCATTTTGTCCCAACCGGTGAAATAGAACAGACTAAAATGATAGGCTATTATGTAATAAGAATAAATGCTGTTTTGTGAAACTTCAATTCTATTTGCTGTATTTTGAGGGTACATGTGTAAGTCTTTGTGTGTGTGTGTGTGTGTGTGTGTGTATGTGTGTATGTGTGTATGAGTGAGTACTTGAGTACTTGGTTGCTCTATAGAATGTATTTCTTAATGTGGGACCTGAGCAAAGCAGTTTGAAAGCCATTGTCCTATACCGATAACTCTGGAGAATTCTTTTGCTCTGTCAGGTTGAGAAGGTTATGCATTCTTCATTACCATATGACCCTCTTTTGTATGTGTCTCTAAAGGAAAAATTCCTTTAAAATAAAGTGAGAAGTGAAGTCTTTTGGATGAAGCTATTGGAAGTGATCCCCTGTTTATATGTTCCTCTTGTCTCTCATTTCAAGTTTAAATTATATAGGTCAGTGGGTAAATCTTCAGAACTGAGTACTTGGACTGAATTTAACTGAAACATTTCTGTTTTTTTTTTTTTTTGGTATTATGTAAATAAGTAAATAATTATACTTACATATTTATATTTACTTATTTTCTGCCTCCCTCTCCCTAAATTGCTCATGAATATATTTAATCTTTTTCTTTTCCTTCTTATACTATCTTTAGCTTATTTTTATGTCTTTAATATTAATATTATCATAACACTGCTCTCATTGGAAGTATGACTTTTGGGAACTTAAAAATGAAAAGTCTAAATACTGCTCTGGTGTATGCCTTTCTGGTATATGCTTGGTGTGAATTGCATTTCTGGACCCTTTTGAACCTGCTGTCAAAAGGACAAGAAATCTTAGGTCATCTCTTGGAAGCAAACTGACCTGTAGGTTTAGGGCTAAACAAGCCTTGTGATTGTTTTAGGGAACTTTTCAGTTACTCTGATCTAGTTGCACACTGCAAAGAAGGAGAGGTCAAGAGACCTCTCATCTCACCGTCCCATTCACCACCTCCTTCAGTATTGGGTAGCCCTTGGAGCTTGTCTAAGTAAGACTATGAACAAAATGATCATTTATCTTTCCCAACCATCAAGATTCTTGATCTGTTGGACCGTGTTTGCCTCTATTTGGTCTGGTAGGGTAGCATATCTTGATCTCTCACTATTTTATTTTATTTTTATTTATTTTATTTTTTTTTAAAGATATTTTTTTTAAAAATTTTTAATTTATTTATGATAGTCACAGAGAGAGAGAGAGAGAGGCACAGAGACACAGGCAGAGGGAGAAGCAGGCTCCATGCACCGGGAGCCCGATGTGGGATTCGATCCCGGGTCTACCAGGATCGTGCCCTGGGCCAAAGGCAGGTGCCAAACCGCTGCGCCACCCAGGGATCCCCACTATTTTATTTTTAATTACATGAGACAATGAAGGGATTTCTAATGCCTAGAAAATCTGAAAAATTTTCGAGTGGTTACAGAGTGAGTGAGTATTCATAGTTATCTGTATTGAATTCACGTTCAGTGATTTTTTTTCTTGATGTATCATAGATTTCATTGTTGTATTAGTTAGGGTTAGGTTGGTTACTGTAATACAGACTCTTATAGGAGTGGTTTAAACACGATGGAAGGTGGTAGATGTCTCATTTAATAGTTCAAAGGTAAGCAGTGCAGCACAATTACAGTGCCTCCATGGTGCTGGGCACCTGGGACCCTTCTATCTTGTTGCTTTGCCATCTTTAACTTGAGATGGCTATTTCTGCTCCTACTACTACCTTGTTATCATGGTATCATAAAAAGGGCAACAGGAAAGGGGAGGACATTTTCCTTTTCAGGGCACGATGGAGAAGTTTATCATTTTTGCTCTTAGGCCTTTTCATCAGACTTAGTCACCTGGTCACACTTACCTGCAAGGGAGGCCAGGAAGCCATATGTCCCACAAAAACTTCTGTGACTATGGAAGAGAACAGATCTCAGGAGTGTAAGAAGTATCTCCGCCATAATAGTCAGCAACCTGAAAGGATTTCCTTTTGGAATGCTTGTTTGTTTTCTAACGTAGTGCTTTGTGAAGAGAAAGTTTCCACTGAAGTTAGCAAGTGGACTTTAGTTGCTGAAGAGAATTAACCTGAGTTAGTGTACTTGCCTTTGAGATTTAAGTCAAATTTATTCCACTACTTACAGGGATAAGTGTGAAACTAAGATTATAATAATTAATTATATATAATTATTAATTATATTTATATTATGTATTATTGATAATTATATACTTAAATACAATTAATTATATTAAGAGATGAGGTTTTTCCTTAACTCTTTTCTTGTGCTGTTTTTGTTTCTTTTTTACCTTTTTTAGAAGCTAATCTCATACTTTCTTTTGTGTGTTTTAAGGTATGGCACAGTCACAAGGCTGGGTGAGAAGATATGCTAAGGCCTTCTGTAAGGGTTTTTTTGTGGCAGTGCCTGTGGCAGTGACTTTCCTGGACCGGGTGGCCTGTGTTGCAAGAGTGGAGGGAGCATCAATGCAGGTAAAAATGAATCTGGCTTCATTATTTGTAGCACATGCTTTACGGTTTCTCATGTACCAGCAATGGGATTTCTGTATATTATTTCTATGCTGGGACCTGAAAAGTTTTAAAAAGGCCTTGGCCTGAAATTTAACTTTTCTAAATTTTTTTAAAAGGTCTTTTAATGTGGTCATATTATAAACAGGTAGAGTTCAATAAACATAATTATCAAATAGTTCTTTATGTCTATTTATTTATTTATTTTTTAGTTTTTATTTATTTTAGGAATTCTAAGTAGAGATTCTAAAGAAATTGTACTAAATGACACCATTTTCTGTGGATATGGCCTGGGATTTTAGGATATTTTGATTATCTATATTTGAATCCACACTTAAATATCCTTTTAAGACCAAATTAGTATACTTGCAGGATGGGTTTGGATCAAATTCAGTCACTGTGTGTGTGTGTGTGTATATGTGTGTGTGGGTGTATGTGTGTGTGTGTATATATGTGTGTGTGTGTATATATATATATATATGATTGCTATATCTATCTCTATGTCTATATAAATATATGAGTGTATATATATATGTACACACACCCAAAATATGTATACACATAGAAAATATATACAAACTATATATATGTGTGTATATATACACATGAATACACATATCTATGCATGTTTATATATGTGTATATGTATATATGTGTATACATAGACACTTTTAGCAGGTAAAAAAGTCTAGAGCACTGGTCCCACATGTTCTGGACATATTATTTTTAAGCATGTTGCAGATTGAAAAGATTAAATGCCAGTTTACACTGGAAGAATTTTGCAGTAGAGATTTCTAAAATTTAATATGCAAATAGTCTTCTGGAATAACTTAGAGAAGACTTTGTTGTTCTAAACTTTGTGTCTTGAATCTAGCCGTGTAAGTAAGTTTATGTAATTCAGAAGAATTTGCATCTTGTGATATGACTTGTTTTCTTCCATTATGAGCTTGTATGAAGTTCACATTGTGCTAAATAACTGTATAAAACAAGTAAAATGAATATGTAAGCTGATAAGAGCTTGAAGTTATATAAAGAAAAACCATTTTGTTTTTTCTTTTTGTTTTAGTCAGAACTAGTTAAGGGCATAGGTATCAGCTTTGAGGAGTTAGAATGAGTTTGTTTTTTTAAATGTAATTATTGTATGGAAAATCCGATCTCTTCCTGAGTTCTGGTAGTGAGTGCTATTTGGTTTACAACCATTACTGTCCTGAGGTAGATTTTTCCAGAACACAAGCCTTCTTACTTTGGATCTAATGATAGTCCAGAGAATCATATGGCAATCATAGTATCCTAATCTTCATGTTTTAGCCCAGTATATAGCCACTGAACATCTGTGTTCATGACTTGTTGCTAACAGGTTAATTCACTAAAAAATACAAGAAGTTGATTGGCTTAGGAAAAGACAAAGCTTATCCCCAGTTAGGAAGGTAGTGAAGAAAGTGTTAAATAGTGTTATTCTATTAACTCATACTAATTTTGCTGCAGGTACATTTCTTACAGTGTTCCTGACCCTACTCCCAAGAAGTCAAATTTGTTACCTTGTAGTTTGTTTGATATATTATGTAGAACTTCCTTGGCTACTGATTCCAGGAAAACAGCTTGAATTGTGTTAGATATACAGGAGAGTTTATTGGAAGGCTTATTATGTACCTAGGAGAAAGACTAAAGTGTGGCAATCATCAGGGACAACTGGAACCAGGGATTTGGATGCTGCAGGGTGCTCAGTCTTCTGTGTTTCTGACTTCTGCTGCTTTTTTTTTCCGACCAGCTTTCTTCACAGTGCGGGGCACATGGCTGCCTGATCAGATGCCTGATCTTAAGGAATGAGATCTTAAGGAATCATCTCTTAAGGAATGAGAGAGATCTCTCCTCTTGCCTTAATTTCACTTTGAAAGATCTTGGGAAAAGACTGATTTATTCAGTTTTGGTCACATGCCCTTATCTATACAAATATAGATAAAGTTTGATCAGTGGCCTGGGGTGCCCAGCTTCAGACAGGTATACACCCCTAACCTGTGGCTCGGGGACTTTCAGCCTTCAGGGTAAGATGGCATGACCTTTCCCACAAGAGAGGCAGGCTATTTTCAGAATAAAAGAGGAAAGGATGTTCTGGGAAGAAAATAAAGGTGTATGTTTATTACAGTTGGGTCTGTATTTGGGGATTATTTTGACTTTTTCTAACTATAATTATTTATATTTCATTAGATATTACTAAATTATACTTAAAATTATTTAGGAGCAGAAATTGCAATAATGGGATATAGTGATTAATTAATTAAGCATTTTTGAAGATATCTTTACTACCATTCAGCTCTGATGAACTGAACATGTTTAGACCATGGGGTTCAGCAGAATTTTTGACCAAAAATTTGAAAAAAATTCTTGTCTTGAAATCTCCCTAATGACACAAGTACTAAAATAGCTGGCAGGGTGTGTGGACATCTTTGGAAGTTCTTGAGCATCCTGCAAGGAACACACCTGCTTTTTAATTTTTATTTATTTTTAATTTTTTTCTTTTATTTAAATTCAGTTTGCCAACATCTAGCATAACCGCAGGGCTCATCCCATCAAGTGCCCTCTTCAGTGCCTGTCACCCAGTTGCCCCATCCCCCCAGATGCTTCCCCTTCTGCAACCCTTTGTTTGTTTCCCAGAGTCAAGAGGCTCTTATGGTTAGTCTCCCTCTTTAATTTTTTCCCCACTCAGTTTCCTTCCTTTCTCTTATAATCCCTTTCACTATTTCTTACATTCCACATTTGAGTGAAACTATATGATTATTGTCTTTCTCCGATTGACTTACTTCACTCAGCATAATACCCTCCAGTTCTATCCATGTTAAAACAAATGGTGGGTATTCACCTTTTCTGAGGACCGAGTAGTGTTCCATTGAGTATATACCGTTCATCTGTTGAAGGACATTGTGGCTCCTTCCACAGTTTGGTTATTGTGGACATTGCTACTAAGAACATTGGGGTGCAGGTGTCTTGGTGTTTCACTACATCTGTATCTTTGGGGTAAATCCCCACTAGTGCAATTGCTGGGTCATAGAGTAGCTCTATTTTTAACTTGTGAGGAACCTCTACACTGTTTTCCAGAGTGGCTGCAGCAGTTTGCATTCCCACCAACAGTGCAAGAGGTTTTCCCCTTTCTCCACATCCTGTCCAACATTTGTTGTTTCCTATCTTGTTAATTTTAGCCATTCTCACTGCTGTGAGGTGGTATCTCATTGTGATTTTGATTTGTATTTCCCTGATGGCAAGTGATGTGGAGCATTTTTTCCTGTGCTTGTTGGCCATGGGAACACACCTGCTTTTACTGACTCTGAGACCTGAGGATTATATCTGGTATTTGGCAGTTGGTTGATTTGTTGTGAAGGAAGGGAGTTCTCTGGATGTGTGCTGATGTTGAAAGAGAGCAAGACAGAAATGTGCTCCCCTGAAGGCATTGATAGGTCCCTTTGTGAAACCTCCCTTGAATGCTGACATGCCTCCATGGCAGCACCATGCTTTATGTGTGGCACTATTAGATATTTCATATAGCCACCTATTCTATATCTCACTATTCATTGAAGGAATCTATGCCATTTCAAAGGAATTCATGTTGGTGTAGGTTACTAGTCTTTAGCATCATTCATTGTGTAGTGCCTTAGAATACCTGTATATTCAGGTGGAAAGATCATATCTAGTCATTTCTGTCATTTCAAATATATGAAGCACTTTGTGACTCTGGAGGTCATTTTGGGATATGGATAATAATGAAAAGCAGTGGTAACTTTGAGTTGGAATAGGAAGTCATTTATCAAATGGCTAGAAAGTGTGAAACACTGTTTTAGGTCCTATAGGGGGATGGCGAATCAGGTACGGATTCCATCTTCAATGTACTTTTACTTTAGTAGGAGAGGTTCAAAGTTATTAATCGTGAATGATGGATGCATTTTCAGACGAGAAGATATCAAGCTGTCAGACATATTTGACCAATGCCTGGTGCATCAGAAATGAGAACCAGTTTGCTTTAGCATACTATTTTGGAGACTGGACCTGGAAATTTTTAATTTGGAACAGAGAGGTACCAGAAAATAATATGTTGAGCCCTCTTACTGTTGTCCACTGTATTAACTTTTACTACAGCAATAAATAAACCACTCTAAGATTTCATTTGCTTGCATTCCAATCATTTCTTACACATGAGTCAATAGATTAACTGTAGTTACTCTAGACTATGGTTTTGGTTCAGTCCACTTCATGTATCTTTCATTATGAGACCTATGCTGAAGGAGCCAGGGGTGCTTGGGGTATGTTCTCCTGGGTGATAGCAGGATACTGGAGGGTGAGTGGAAAAAGTCAGAACCTCTTAAAGCCTCAGTTCAGAACTTCTACTCTTCTGTTCACATTCCATTGGTCAAAGTAAGTCACATGTCAAAACCCAAAGTCAATGAGATCAGGGAGTCATGGTAAAGTGAGGAGGTAAGGAAGAATAGTGAGTAGGTGAGTACATCCACTATGACTCCAATGGTATTTAGTTGACTTCAGAGGTAATCTAAAGAGTTGTTTTTCACCTTTGAGTCTACTTACAATGACCCTAATCTTTGGAGCCAAAGACTGACAAAACTAATAGATTGAAATTTTGAGTCACTGAATTCTGGAATGGGTTGATCCATTTTAGATGTCTTTAGGTTGGAAGTCACCCAGGGCCAGTTGGATCATCACTTTAGAGTGGCTTTTCTTAAAAAGTTACTCTGCAACTTCTAGAAATGTTATTTAAGAAAATCCAAGGATTCAAAGATCAAATCTCATTAGAGAGACTATATTACCAGTCTTTTTGAGTATATTGAATAAATGCTGTTATAGGAACACTGGAAATTCACTTTGGTAACAAATTTTGCATCAGAACTTTTTTTTTTTTTTTTTTTAAAGATTTTATTTATTTATTCATGAGAGGCAGAGAGAGAGAGAGAGAGAGGCAGAGACACAGGCAGAGGGAGAAGCAGGCTCCTCGCAGGGAGCCCAACGTGGGAGTCGATCCCGGGACTCCAGGATCACGCCCTGGGCTGAAGGCGATGCTAAACCGCTGAGCCACCCGGGCTGCCCCGCATCAGAACTTTCTTATGTCATTTTAGAATTCTGCTGGCTTGAGATTTAATAGAAGAGGCTTATTTCCAGGATCCCCTCTTACAAGAAATCTTTACTTTTTAAACCCTATTGAGTAGGTTAGGTTTTCCAGTTTTAATTTATAATCTATTAGGTTTCTGACTAGAAGGATAGAGTTGATGAAACATGAGGACTCACAGTTGTTGAAGGTAAGTCATAAATGAAAAAGTTTTTAATGATATGATATAATTCAATGGGAAATAGGATTGTTTATGAAACACTTGATTTTTTAAAATAAAGTTATATAGATATATCTATTTTATTAGATGAGATATACCTTTAGCAATGCTCTGCACACAGGGAATGCTGGCAGAAATTGTTGCTTAATGATTATTCATACTGACCTATTCCCCTCTACTGCGCATGAATCACTTCTACTAGTTGCTGAAAGGTTCCTGTGAAAGTAGATGCACTTTTTTTTTTTTAAAGAAGCACCACATTACTCAACATTAATTTAACTCAGGAAATGGAGACTGATACTGCATACAGTTGAAACTACAGAGGGAATTTATGTTGGTGGAATGCAATTATTCAAATTAGAAGTTCAATCGCTTACTGAGGCTTTTAGAGTAAAAAAGGTGCCCTAGGAATAGTTTAATGACCTCACACCAGAGTTTTAGATTTTTATTTGAGTGAGAATGCCTGCAGTAGGGTCACTGGTTCTTATAAAAGGTGTATGCCTTCTACATTTAAAATTAAGATTTAAGACTTTAAGAAGTTAGTGAAGGAAATAACTGTAGGTATCATTGTCTTGTTTTGTTGTAATTGCTACAGAATTTTTATATAGTATACTGTCTTCTTTTTTCCAGTTGGCATAGCCAGAGGGGAAAATACTTGAAAACATTACTCCACAATTCCATCTCTCTAGCTCAGACTTCAGAGAAAGATTTATGCAGAATATATTAGAAAGTTAGAGAATGGGAGAGAAAATAGAGTTTAATCAGCATTGAGGTATTTACTAATCAGTAACACACTTTCATTGGCTCAAAATTGTCTTGACTTTCAGCTACCTGCAAATGATCTTGAAGAAACTCGTTTGTAATAAACTTCTTAGGCTCCTTCTTGGCTCTTTACAGTCATTATCTTGTTTCCTGCTGAGTTTAAAATTAAAAGTTCTGTCAAATACATAAGCAAAGAGGCTAACACTCTCTCCTTGTCACATTTATTTATTTTATTAAAAAGTTTTAAATCTATAGTGGGCTTAATATCCAACAATCATCATTGTTTATAATTATTATTATTACATTCTGAGAAGCTAGATACAAATGTAGACTCTTAAGGAAAGAGATATATTGTGACTTATGCACCAGAATTTATTGTAGATTTAGGGAGTTTTATCTGCTGAATTTGCACTTCCAAGATGCTGAGAACCACCGGGCACACATTTCCTGTGATGCTGAATGCTCTGTGTTTTACTCCCCTTGGCCGTCTGGGGCTGACTTTGGAGGAAGCCAGGAGTTAATGTTGGAATGCTTTTTCAGCTTATGTGTGAGCTTTCTTCCCAAATTACCTTTGGCTCAAAAATCTCACCTAAGGTGTTTACCCCTCAGGATGTTCTACATTTTTATGTAGTTCTGCAACCTGTCATTAATAGAGAATTCAAATAGATCAGTTTGTATTTATAGCAACAAACATATGTGAAACCGAAACAGTTGGTGAGTGATAACTTTATAATGTCCCTTCATGGATTTCCTTCACTTCCCATGATAGAAGAACAGTATGCTTCTGTTTTATGGAGCCAGGGTTATATCTGTTATTTAAATGCTGACTTTATAACACTTTTAAAAAAGATGTTGAAGTAATTTTAGACTTACAGAAAAGTTGTAAGAGTAGTACAGAGAACTCCCACGGGTTCTCAATATTTTGTCACATTTATGTTATTTTCTTCCTTTTCTCTTTTTCCCTCCCTCTCTTTCTCTCTCTCTCTCTCAAACATAGGTATTGATGTCTCTCTGTATACACACACGTACATACCTGTGTATGTATCTACATACACAAAAACATTGTTATTGAGCCATTTAAGTTGGGTACATCATGCCCCTTTAATGAAACTTTTATATACTCTTCTGAGTCATGGTCATTGCTGATTGGCATATTAATGCTTATCTTTTACATAATTTTAAATGTAATACTTTCTTCAGATTCCCTTGGATAGGACTTTTGCTACATTAAAGGATATTGACCCAAGTTCTAAACTGCACATTTAAAAAAAACTGAGGCTAAACATTTGAGGTAATTTACCTAAACTCACATAGCCATCAAGCTTTAGAACTGACTCCAGCTAACTCTGGTAATGCTTTCCATTTTACTAAATGATAATTAATAAAAGTCATGCTTTATTACTATTGTGTTAATAATACCTTCCTATAATATTGCTCACAGAGCTATTTTGTTCCATTTTATTTTTGTTTATGCAGTGGTGTAATTGGTAAGTTACTTAATTTTGGGATCATTCTGTATACATTTGGAATTAAAACAAAGGTAGAAATTAATGTTATAGTGAGAGATGAAGCATTTCAAACTTTGAAACTCAGGTTTATAGAAAATGCCCGATTTTAAACTGAAGATTATAAACTTTATAATTAGACCTCATAAAAGAAGGAGTTAGATTTCACTTTGTGGAAATACAGCAGAGTAGATATCTAGAAAATATTCTCAATGCAAAACTCATAAAAAAGTATAAATAAAACATTAAAAATCTTTAAAAATGCATAGTGACCTTGCAGGGAGGTGAGGGAAATGATGGAAATGATCTGAGACCACAAATAAGGGGGAGTACATTTCCAGAATAGTAAGTACGCATTCAAGCCAGCAGCTGTCCTATGGACATTTGTCAATTCCGGGTAACTCAGAGTTTTTGGTTTTAACAGCCACGTGGGGATCAGAAGATAAGGCCCTGGGCTCAGACAGGGTAGAGAGGTGGAACAGGAATGCTGAATAAATTCAGGACTATGGAGGAGACATATCTTTAGGGAATGCATACACTAAAACCAAAATCTGTTCTGCAAGAAAAAAATTCTAGACTCTGAGTAAAGGACAAAAGCCCTAAATGCGGGACTGAGGTTTGAATTCACCTTCACTGCAATTGAAATACCCTAAATTGAGATTTTCATTCTCTTTGGACTTAGTGGTGCCTAGGCACTCAGTGGGGGCTATCACCAATCTTCCTGGGCACATACAATGTTTGATAAACATGATCTCACAGTAAAAATATCACACAAGGCAAAGATCACTATTACAAGTGAGAGTCTGTAACATCCTTTGGCAGAGTTGGACCTTAAAGTCTAGTATTAGAACGATGAGTGGCTAAATGTGATATGTTCAAAGAAATAAAAGACAAAATTGAAAATATGAGAAAACAACAAAAGATTATTTAAAATGACCAAAGTTCCATTTTATCACTTGTACTTTTATATGTGTGTGTGTGTGTGTGTGTGTATGTTTAAGATTTTATTTATTTATTCATGAGAGACACAGAGAGAGGCAGAGACACAGGCAGAGGGAGAAGCAGGCCCCATGCAGGGAGCCTGACATGGGACTCCATCCTGGGTCTCCAGGATCACGCCCTGGGCTGAGGGCGGTGCTAAACCGCTGAGCCACCTGGGCTGCCCTTTATATTTTTTTAAGGTATAAAAATTGTATTGTGGTTAGTTTAAAAAATTCTGTATTCATCACATAAAATTTACAACGAAATGTATAATAGCTGAGATTTACATTATAGTAATATGGGAGGAAGAAGAATGGAATGATGGTATAGATGAAACAAGATTGGCCATGACTTCATAACTGTGCACACTAGGTAATGGGTAAAATGGTAGTTCATTGTACCCTTCTGTCTATTTTTAAAAAAAGTTTTATTGAGGTATAATTTATATATCATTGAATTTATCCATGGTGAATGATTTAGTAATTTTTAATAAATTTATGGAGTTATGTAATCATCACCTTTTAGAACATTTCCATCCACCCCAAGATGATCCCTCATGTCTATTTTAAGTTAATTCTTATTTTTACCTGTGCCTTTTCTGGGCATTCTCTGCAAATAGAACCATTCAATATGTGGTGTTTTATGTTTTGCTTCTTTGACTTACCATAATGTGTTTTGAGGTTTACTTACATTGTACCATATATCAATAGTTTTTTTTTTTTAAATTATCAAAAATAATTCCATTGTATGGATTTTTTTTCCCACGTTGTTTCTGCTTACCAGCTGATGAATATTTAGGTTGTTTCCACATTTTCATTATTGTGAATAATACTTCTAGGAGTGGCGTGCTAAGTCATATGGTACGTTTATGTTTCATTTTAAAGAGATTATCAAACTATCCTGGGTTAGATGATAGTGTGTGTATTGACTAACATGTCCTGCATTCTCATTCTACCTCTTTGTTCTAGGACAGGGGGAAGTGAAGGGAATGTACCCAGTCTCATTGATGCTGTTTTAGCCCCAGTTTCCTGTTTAGCCCACTAACATCTGGTGTTGGGGCAGGGTTTTCTTTGGTGTTTGTTGGGATTAAGATAGGTATTAGAAGTGTTTTCCATCCTTGGACATCCTTTTCCTGGCCCTGTGGCTAGAAAGTAAGCTTTTCTTTAATTTTTTTTTTTTTTTTGTTCTGCCTGTTCTGGTGGCTCCTGGTTGCAGGCTTCTTCAGTACCTTATCTAGGATATCTGAGAAAAAGAACCCAGGGAACTTGCCACAGTGTCGTTCCTCAAGTCCTACGGTCCCTAACCTCCAGTCTGTCTTCTTTCTATCTTTCAGAGTCTTCCTCTATTTATTCTTTGTATTATGTTTGGGATACTTTAGTTGTAAGAGAAAGTACTAGCAATGAATGGAGGCACTCCATTTTGATCCTAGGCTATATTATTTGCCTTTCCTACTAGTAAAATGGGGCTGAGTTCTGGACAATGGAAAGAGGATGAAAAGTAAGTTGCCATTTCCAGACTCGGTCTGGCTCTGAGGCCCTAGGAGATGGTGGATCTATAAGATAGAAAGAACCTGGGTTTCTGAATGACTGAGTGTGGTATGTGTACTCACTATTGTGTTATATGCCAAGTGTTTGAGACTTTTATAGGCATTAGCCTCATTTGGCTATATAACAAGACTTATTACTATACCTTTTCCTCTCTGCTTTTTTTTTTTTTTTTTTTTTTTTTTTACCTTATGCTCCCTTTAAGGCTAAACTCCAGTCCTATCTTCTTCAGGCAACTTTCCCTAATTCTGTCACTCATTTATTTGAAATCCCACAGCACTGTAAATTTAACTCATGATTATACATGTTTTGTATTGTCTTGTAATCTTCTAGTTATTTCATGGGTTAATGCTTAACTCTACTTTGTAAGCTTCTAAAAGAAAAGAACCATATTCCTCTCACCTACCCATTCAGAGGGATGCTGAATAAATGCATATTAAATTTGTTCTTTGAAGCATTGAAGTGCTTGAATAATTAAACCCTACAGAAATATGATGAAATGAAATTATCATCATTAAAATTTTTTTCTTTGACTTTGAGGGTGTTTCTGCACTCTTCACCTGAAAACTTTTTAGCTTCTTGATGAATCCATCATATTCTTTTGGCAGAGGTTTTCAAACCTTTTTGCTCATGACTCATTAAGTAGTATAGTTTTTCATTGTACCTATACACACACAACTGAAACAGAAGTTTCATGTAACAATACTAAAATTGTAATTACCATCATTATGTGCAGTGCCCTCTGATATTTTCTATTCTGGTTGCATCCCATTAAATTGATTCTATGACTCACTCATTGGTCATGACCTGTAATTTGAAAAAAGCTGCTTTATTGCTGGAAGGAGGCTTGAAAGGGTGAAGCTGCTCAAATTGAGCTATAGCTAAGGAGGATGTTAGCTTTTGAATCTGGAATTCTAAATGTGGGCTTGTCCTAAGGGCTTCAAGCTGTAAATGCAATGCAAAGGATAAGGAGGCCCATGGTCTGAGAAAGCCCTTTGACAGTTAGTGCCATTTTTAGGTTTTTATTAATATCACCTGGGGTGCTTATTCATTAAAGTTCCTGAGCCCGATCCCAGTTCTATGAAAATGGAATCATTACTAGGACCTTGGAATCTGCATTGTGACAAGGTCTGTAAATACTCAGGTTTGAAAAACAATTTCATAACTATGTATGGTGATGGATGGTAACTAGACTTACTGGGGTCATCATTTTACAGTGTATACAAGTGTTGAATCATTGTGTTGTACATCTGAAACTAATATAATGTTATGTCTCAATTATGCTTTAATAAAAAAATACGTTTGAGAAACCTTTGTTGTAGAGAATCCCAACTCTTGGGTAGGGCAGATTTTGGGGGCATTTGCCAGACCTGGAAACTGCTTTTGCTTCAAAACTCCTGATTGTCTTAGTGTGTTAAGCTTTTGAATTCTAACTTTTAGTACCTTTTAAAAATACATTTTTCATTCTCTATATATTTATGCTAGTTTTAGCTTATTTTATTGCTTGTAATCTCTTGCATCAATAGTTATATCAATTTATACTTTTCATTTTGATTTTTCTTTCTAGTTGTAGACTGTACTTTAAATTTCTTCTAGTTTTGATTTTATATTATCTTACTACTTTAACTTTTTAAATTTTTAGCAAGATTTTACTTAATTATTTATTCATGAGAGACAGAGAGAGAGGGAGGCAGAGATATAGGCAGAGAGGGAAGCAGTCTCCATACAGGGAGTCTGATGTGGGATTTGATCCCGGGACTCCAGGATCACACCCTGGGCCAAAGGCAGATGCTCAACTCCAGAGCCACCCAGGTGTCCCGCTACTTTAACTTTTAAATGTGTGGGCTGTACTTTATAGCTTAAAGTCCCGCTACTTTAACTTTTAAATGTGTGGGCTGTACTTTATAGCTTAAAGCATCAACAGATCTTTTAACTTTTTTGTTCAGTTTTTTATTTTGCCAGCTAATCTTCTTTCTTTCTTTTTTATGAATATAAACCATCTTTCTTTTTTTGTAGTTTTATTTATTTATTTATATTTTTTGAAGATTTTATTATTTATTTGAGACAGAGTGTACATGAGCAGGGGTTGGGCAGGGAGAGTGAAGCAGAAGAGGGAGAAGCAGACTCCCAATTATTAGGGAGCCTGATGTGGGGCTTGATCCCAGGATCCTGAGATCATTAGCTGAGCTGAAGACAGACCGTTAACTGACTGAGCCACCAAGGCACCCATCTGTAGTTTTTAAAATGACCAAGAAGAAGCATAGAGTGTCACCTGAGAGAATGGCCCATTTACTTAGCATGGGAGATGTGTAGATTTTTACAGTAATGACTCCTCAGTGAAACACAGTTCCCTCATTGATTTACAAAGTTCCCTTCCACAGTGAATCTGGCCATATGGGCTTGTTTAAACCAATTGGGCATCAACAGATGTTACTCAAGTGGAAACTTGGTCAGTACTTGTGAACTGGGAACATGTAAGAAACTCAGGCTGTCCTGCTAGAGGGGGCATTGGAAGACAAGTGAAACATCCTGGCCAGGGAGCCCCAGTTCAGTGCTTGATGTGTGAATAGGACCACGTTGGGCCTTTCCAGCCCTTTTCAAGTCACAAATGATTGCAGACACATGAATGGCCTTAGGCAGAGGATCTGCTCCTTTGAGTGAAACCTGTGTTGCAGGATTATGAGTGAATAAATGGTTGTTATTTTGAGACTGATAGTTTTGGAGTGGTTTGTTATGAAGCAATAGGTAACCCAAACAAAAATTGCCATTTTTAGGGAGGAGCTGCCAAAACAAAATTCTAAAATAGATGGCATTGGTTTTGGAACTGGGTAGCAGTGGGGGGCTGGAAAAATGCTAGGAGATTATTGGCAAAAGTTGGACAAATGACAGACAACTGTTACTAGAAGCTGGAAAGGTGGTAAGGGAGCTGTTTTTGGAGACTGGAATAGTGGTGACCATGTTTCATGGTATTGAAACAGTTTGAGAAACTTACCTGTAGGAACTTGGAATATAGAAGGTGTACCTAACAAATTTATGGATCTGGCTAAGGAGATTTCTAGGCAGAATATTGACATTGTCAATTGGTTACTTATAGCTTTGTACAAGGTATAGGAAGAAAGAAAAGAACTTAAAGTAGAACTTAGAGGAATACAAGGTGTCCAGTAATTTCTGTTTTAAAAAATAAAACTATTTCTTTAGCAGTCTCTGCCAGACAAAGATCCTCAAAGTAAAAAGTGGCCTGGGGTAAATATCAAATCTTGACTGGAAGACTCTTTGGTAAGACCTCAGAAAGCTTTAAGGTGTGACTGAGTAGATCCTTTTAGCCAGACAAAAGAGATTATAATGGTGTAAGATTCTGAAGGTCCTTGTACCACAGCAGCCTGACAAAGTAGAGAGAGCTCTAGTTTGCGAAGAGTTATGAATATAGTTATATGGGAATGGAGTGAATGTCAATCAGATGAATAGGAAGTCAACAGAGTTTTGAGGAACTTGAATTGGTGAATACATAAAGGGATGGTCAAAATTTACATGGAACCACCAAAAACCCCGAATAGTCACAGCAATCTTGAAAAAAGAAAAACAAAACTGAAGTTATCACTATTTCAGATTTCAAGTTATACTACAAAGCTGTAGTAATCAAAACAGTATGGTTCCAGCACAAAAATAGACACATAGATCAATGGAACAGAAGAGAAAACCCAGAAATAGGGGATCCCTGAGTGGCTCAGCGGTTTGGCGCTTGCCTTTGGCCCAGGGCATGATCCTGGAGACCCGGGATTGAGTCTCCCGCATCAGGCTCCCTGCATGGAGCCCGCTTCTCACTCTGCCTGTGTCTCTGCCATTCTCTCTCTCTCTCTCTCTCTCTCTGTGTGTCTCTCATGAATAAATAAATAAAATATTAAAGAAAAAAGAAAACCCAGAAACAAACCTACCATTATATGGTCAATTAGTCTTCAACAAAGGAGGCAAGAATATGAATGGGAAAAAGTCCCCTCAGCAAAAAGTGTTGGGAAAATTGGACAGCTACATGCAAAAGAATGAAACTGGACCAATTTCTTATACCATACACACAGATAAACTCAAAATTGACTAAAGACCTAAATGTGATACCTGAAATAAAAATCCTAGAATAGAGCACAGGCAGTAATTTTTCTGACATTGGCTCCAGCAACGTTTCTCTAGATATATCTCCTTAGACAATGAAGCAAAAGCAAAAATAAAATATTGGGAGTACATCAAAATAAAAAGTTTCTGCACAGCAAAGGAAACAATCAAAACTAAGAGACAGCCTACTGAATGGGAGAAGATATTTGCAAAGGACATATCATAGTCAGTATCCAAAATATATGAAGAACTTACACAACACCAAAAAACCCCACAATCCATTAAAAAATGCCTCAGAAGACATGAGCAGACATTTCTCTAAAGAAGGCGTACAGATGGTCAATAGGCACGTGGAAACATACTCAACATCATTCATCAGGGAAATGCAAAACAGAACCTCAATGAGATATTACTTCACACCTGTTGGAATGGCTTAAATCAAAAGCACAAGAGACAATGTGAGTGTTAGTGAGTGAGGATGTGGAGAAAAAGGAGCCCTTATGCATTGTTGATGGGTATGCACACTGATGCAGCCACTCTGGAAGACAGTATGAAGGTTCCTCAAATAGTTTAAAAATGGAAGTATCATGTAATACAGCAATTGTGCTACTGAGTATTTACCCAAAGAAAATGAAAACATTAATTCAAAAAGATATAGGCCCCTCAGTTTATTACAGCATTATTTACAACAGCTAAATTATGGAAGCAGAACAAGTGTCCATCAATAAATGAATGGGTAAAGAAGAAGTGTTAAATATATATGCACACACAAACACACACACACAAGGAATATTACTCAGCCTTAAAAAGAATGAAATCTTTCCATTTTGCAATGACATAGATGGAGCTAGAGAGTATTATGCTAAGCGAAATAGAGAAACACAAATGCCATATCAATTCATTTATACATGGAATTTAAGAAATAAATGAATAAAGGAAAAAAAGAGACAAACCAGAAAACAGACTCCTAACTATACAGAACAAACTGTTGGTTACCATAGAGGAGGTGGATGGGGGGGATAAGTGAAATAGGTGAAGGGGATTAAAAGTACACTCATCCCGAAGAGCTCTGAGTAATGTATAGAATTGTTGAATCACTATATTGTAACCTTAAACTAATATGATTGTTAACTGTACTGTAATTAAAATTTGAACAATGAGAAAGAAAAATAAGAGGGATGGTTAGTTTAAAAAGAGGCCTCTGGGACCCAGCTAACTATGAACAGAAACATTTTTTTTTAAAGATTTCATTTATTTATTTGAGAGAGATAGCATGCTCAAGAGAGAGTATTGGGGGAGAAGCAGACTCCCCACTGAACAGGAAGCCAGACTAGGGGCTCAGTCTCAGGACCTTAAGATCATGACCTGAGCCAAAGGCAGATGCTTAGATTGCGATCTGAGCTAGGGGGATGCTTAGACACTGAAGAATTTGTTAAAGAAGAAAACATACTTCATAAATATTTGTAATAAGAGGGTGCAAAAATCAGATAGTTTTACTTTTAAAAAATTAGTTCTTACTCTAAGACATTATTATTCTGCAATAATAATAATAATAGTTGGAAAATATTGAAAGATCACTGTATTTCAGGACACCATTCACTGTGAATATAATAGTTTATTTAAAATCCCCCACAACTCTATAGTGAAGGTACTATTACCCATTTTACGGATGAAGAAACAGGAGCAAAGAGATTAATTTGTTGAAGATTACACAGATTTAAGCCCAGGTTTTTGACTTCAAAATTTGCATTTCTGAACCACTATAGATTCTTCTTATCCTTTTCTGTACAATTTTCCTTTCTCCCTCCCCACCTACTCTCCCTTCTTTCTCTATTTTGAATTATACCTTTTGAAAAAATATATTACCACCTAATTTATATTGCCAAACATATCCAAATATTCTTTTTTAAAAAAAGATTTTATTTATTCATGAGACACAGAGAGAGAAGCAGGCTCCCTGCGGGGAGCCCGATGTGGGACTTGATCCCAGGACCCCAGGATCATGGCGGATGCTCAACCACTGAGCCACCCAGGTGCCCCATATCCAAATATTCTTAAATATTTTTCTGCAGTAAGATTTTCAATGGCTTTTAATATCCCTGTACCATATTGTTTAACCAAATATGACATTTCCAGGTCTAAGGATAGGACCACTTTATAGACTAGATTTATTTTGGCAAATTCCTTGTAGATAGTTTGTAATCACTTATTTGTACAAGTAATATATGAGAGTACCTATAAAATTGTGATATGTCATTCTATGGTGCATAGGAAATATATTGAAAGGTTAGAAGAATGAGAAATTAGCAACTCACTGTACTTCCAAGTTAACTAATATGGTAGAAGTCCATTTAAAAATTGTATTAATATAGCTCTCAGGACCTGGTATTATTTATTTATTTATTTATTTATTTATTTATTTATTTATTTATTTATTTATTTATTTATTTTTAAAGATTTATTTATTTATGATAGAGAGAGAGAAGGCAGAGACACAGGAGGAGGGAGAAGCAGACTCCATGCCCGGAGCCCAATGAGGGATTCAATTCCGGGACTCCAGGATCACGCCCTGGGTCAAAGGCAGGCGCCAAACCACTGAGCTACCCAGGGATCCCCAGGACCTGCTTTTTAAAGAAAAAAGAAGAAAGTTAATGTCTACAGAAATACAAGTTATTTTTATGTGAATGAAATTTCATACAGAAATATCAAAAGGAAGAAGAAAATATTCACTCTAATTTTAAGCAGGGAATGCTTGAAGAACTGTACATCTGTAAAATAGAGGGTGAGATTAAAGCAAAGTTATTTTTTTAAAAGGCTCTCAGATCTTGGAATAAAATGTGGTCAGGTCCATATCTGGATTTGCAAAAACGAAGAATCCTATTGCCTAGCACAGTGCCTATCAGAGTTGGAATTCAGTAGTTTTTCAGGGATGAAGGAATGAATGAATATGTGAAAGGAAGCATGAATGAATTTTTATAGCTTCACATCTATAGTGAAGGCATCCTTTTTCTCCCTATTGTAGTTTAAGTTGGACATGTGAAGAATATATTTCTTACCCAGCTCCTGTGGGGCCTGTCCAAAGTCTACAGATGTGAGTAGAAAGAGGCTTCCAGGACTGTTTGGTTTAGAGCAGGGCTCTCAAATGACTTGGTAAGGAGGGGTCTCAGTGGGAACTTCATGATATTGCCAGGATGCTCCTGTGGGAGAGCCTCTGGAAGCTGGAGCAGGCATGAAGAACCCACTATTCTGTACTTATTAATAAAGTGTCAGATATAACTAGGGCTTATAAGTATATATTTCCTGCAATGACTTATGATTTGAATTTCTTCTTTTAGCATTCAAGCGTTATGTATGTGTGACTCTAGGTTTTAATACCCTTGCCAGGTTAAGGGCCCTACGGACAAAAGTTTGAGTAATTTTTGAATTAGATGGTTGGCTCTTGAAGGGGGTCAAGTAGTAAGGGGAAGGGATAATAAGCATCCTTTGTCTGAAAGGAATGGTCCGTTTCTAACTTAAACCTTCACAGAGACTAGGGCACAGTTATTACCCATTTTATTTTGTACATCTAGTGAGACAAATCCAAGAACTCTAGAAGCCTCAGTAGCAAGAGAAGGAAGATGATATTTTAGACCATTTTATCCACATTCTTTCAAAAGTGTGGCTCCTCATAGTAAAAATAATTCTATAATCAGAATATACATTTATTTTAACTGTATTTCATGCTTCTTGGCCAGTGCTGCAGTTAAAAAAAAGCCATTATCATTTCTCTAAAATAATGGTTCTTCAAAAGAAATCTGAGGGCTACTGCTCATTCCTCATGGTTGCAACTGGGGACCATCTCAATGAAAAGCACAATATTTAATATTCCAACATTTTAGATTGTATATAGCCAGGGTGGGTAGTGCTCTTTCTAGACATGAAGGAGTTGAAAGCTTTGCACCCAGAGAAGTGAGGTTAAAACCAGGCTTTGTTGGTAGATGATAGTGAATTATAGGTTGTGAACTTGTTTTTTTTTTTTTTTTTTAATTAAAAAACGAATGTGCAAAACATGAATGAGAAATTTACAGAAAAAAATCAAAGTCAGAATAATATCATTTACTGATTGATGGCTGTGGCTAAATTTTACAAGGTAAGAAGTCCATCATGTCTCTGTTCAGTTCTCTAGGGGAGTTTTATTTTTCTAAACCAAGACATAAATTCCTCTAAAACTGTCATATGGTTTGAACTTAGACACAAGCTGAGAATTTAGGATACCTTGACAATAATATTTGTTTGTAGGAGGAATAAAAAATCCTTCAGCAAAGTCTTTGATCAGAGATAGCATTAAAGCCCAACTGCTGTGTTGTACTTGTTCCAAAAGCAGGTTTGAAATCTGCTATTTCTAGCTTTAGCATAATTTATTAACATCTGCTGAAATCTGCTGACTTATGTTGCCTTTCTTAGAGTGAATGATATAATATTTAGGTCAGAGGAAATCATACCATAGCCTTTTTAAATATTACAAATTCCCCCCCCCTCAAGAAAAAGGAAAGAAAAGGAAACCAGAATACCATCAATCAGAGATAATGACTGTTGGATTTTTAATGAATATATATATGTATATATATGTGTGTATGTTTAAAAATGGTAACTTCAAACAATGGGTGTAATGTTTTTATAGAAAAAATATTTTTAAAGATTTTATTTATTCATGTGAGACACACACACACACACAGAGGCAGAGACATAGACAGAGGGAGAGAAGCAGGCTCCATGCAGGGCCCCCGAAGTGGAACTCGATTCCGGGACCCCAAGCCAAAGGCAGACGCTCAGCTGCTGAGCCACCCAGGTGTCCCTATAGAAAATATTTTTAACTAAATAGTTGTGCACATTAAATTTTGGGAAGATTAATTCCTAAAATCAGAACAATTGGAACTCTAACAATTGTTAGAGTTCTAACAATTGTTCTAACAATTGGAACCCTAACAATTGGTTAGGGTTCCGACTCTTGATTTCATCTCAGGTCATGATGTCAGGGCTCTGAGATCGAGCTCTGCATCAGGCTGCATGCTGGGCATGGAGCCTGCTTAAGATTTTCTCTCCCTCTGCTCTCCCTCTCATCTTTCTCTCTCTTTCTCTACTTTTCTAAAAAAAAAAAGAAATGAAGAAAGAATCTAAGCATTTAGAAAGAAGAGGTAGAATTTTCAGTCTTAAGACTTCCAGTTTATTATTTAAAAGGGAAAACATTCAGGGCAATATGTAAATGCTTATTCTTACCTTGAATCCTTCAGAAATAATACTGTAGTTGATTTTGTTTCCTTAGTTTATTGACTATTTACTCTGTATCATGCACTGTGTTAACACTTTGTGGACCCTCTTTATTTCTCATGACAACCCTCTAACAGGTGGTATGCAATCCCCATTTTGTAGTTGTGGAAATGAGGATTTGAGAACCTTTCTAAACATGATTTGGTTAAGGTAATCTGGCTAGTAAGGAAATGGTACCAAGATGTGACCACAGTTCTGTCTTTGGACAGAGGGCTATCCAAAAGACTCCTGTAAGTTGTTGATTTTTTTAAAAAAATTAAATTAAATTAATTATCATGTAGTGTATTATTAGTTCATTGATTCATCACTCTTATATAATGCCCAGTGCTCATTTCATCATGTGCCCTCCTTAATGTCCATCATCCAGTTACCCCATCCCCCACTCCCCTCCCCTCCAGCACCCTCAGTTTGTTTCATATGATTGAGAGTTTCTTATGATTTGTCTCCCTCTCTGGTTTTGTCTTGTTTTATTGTTTTCTCCCTTCCCCTGTGATCCTCTGTTTTGCTCCTTAAATTCCACATGTGAAGTAGATCATATGATAATTGTCTTTCTCTCATGGACTTATTTTGCTTAGCATGATACCCTCTAGTTCCATCCAGGTCATTGCAAATGGTGAGATTTTGCTTTTTGATGGCTGAGTAGTATTCCAATATATCTATATACCACATCTTCTTTATTCATTCATCTGTTGATGGACATCTGGGCTATTGTTTGGCTATTGTGGACATTGCCGCTATAAACATTGGGGTGCAGGTGCCCCTTTAGATCACTACATTTGTATCTTTGGGGTAGACACCTGTAGTGCAATTGCTGGGTCCTAGGGTAGCTCTATTTTCAACTTTATGAGGAACCTTCATACTGTTTTCCAGAGTGGCTGCACCAGCTTGTATTCCCACTAACAGTGTACAAAGGTTCCCCTATTTCTATGCATCCCTGCCAACATTTAATTGTTTTTGTTGTTTCCTGACATGTTAATTTTAGCAATTCTTACTGGTGTGAGGTAGTATCTTACTGTGGTTTTGATTTGTATTTCCACAATGTCAAGTGATGTTGAGCATTTTTTTCATGTGTCTGTTGGCCATTTATATGTCTCCTTTGGATAAATATCTGTTCATGTCATCTGCCCATTTCTTGATTGGATTATTTGTTCTTTGTAGATCTTGGATACTAGCCCTTTATCTGATAAGACATTTGCAAATATCTTCTCCCATTCTGTCCATTCTCTTTTGTTTGTCACCTATTTCTTTTGCTGTGCAAAGACTTTTTATCTGGATGAAGTGTCCCGATAGTTCATTTTTTGCCTTTGTGTTCTTTGCCTTTGGAGACGTGTCTAGCAATAAGTTGCTGTGGCTGAGGTCACAGAAGTTGCTGCTTGTGTTCTTCTCTGGGATTTTGATGGATTCCTGTCTCACATTTAGGTCTTTCATCCATTTTGAGTCTTTTTTTGTGTATGGTGTAAGAAAATGGTCCAGTTTCATTCTTCTGCATGTGACTGTCCAGTTTTCTCAACAGCGTTTGTTGAAGAGATTGTCTTTTTAACACTGGAAAGTCCTTCCTGCTTTGTTGAAGATGAGGTGAGGGTCCATTTTTGGGTTCTGTATTCTGTTCCATTGATCTGTATGTCTCTTTTTGTGTAATACCATACAGTCTTGATGATTACAGCTTTGTAATATAGCCTAATGTCTGGAATTGTGATGTCACCAGCTTTGGTTTCTTTTTCAACATTCTTCTGGCTATTTGGGGTCTTTTCTGGTTCCATACAAATTTTAGGATTATTTGTTCCAGCTCTGTGAAAAATTTTGATGGCATTTTTAAAAAAAATTTTTATTTATTTATGATAGTCACACACAGACACAGACACACACACACACACACACACAGAGAGAGAGAGAGAGAGAGAGAGAGAGAGAGAGAGGCAGAGACACAGGCAGAGGGAGAAGCAGGCTCCATGCTCCCAGCCCAACGTGGGATTCGATCCCAGGTCTTCAGGATCGCGCCCCGGGCCAAAGGCAGGCGCTAAACCGCTGTGCCACCCAGGGATCCCTGTTGATGGCATTTTGATAGGGATTGCATTGAATGTATAGATTGACCTAGGTAGCATAGCTCTTTTAACAATATTTGTTCTTCCAATCCATGAGCATAGAACTTTTTTCCCATTTCTTTGTGTCTTCCTCAATTTCTTTCATAAGTGTTCTACAGTTTTCCGAGTACAGATCTTTTGCCTCTTTGGTTAGGTTTATTCTTAGGTGTCTTATGGTTTTGGGTGCAATTGAAAATGGGATCGACTCCTTAATTTCTTTCTTCTGTTTCATTGTTAGTATATAGAAATGGCAACTGATTTTTTGTTTATTGATTTTATGTCCTGCCACTTTGCTGAATTCCTATATGAGTTCTAACAATTTTGGAGTGGAGTCTTTTGGGTTTTCCACATAGAGTGTCATATCATCTGTGAGGAGTGAGAGTTTGACGACTTCTTTGCTGATTCAGATGGCTTTTATTTCTTTTTTGTTGTCTGATTGCTGAGGCTAGGACTTCTAGTAATATGTTGAACAACAGTGGTGAGAGTGGACATCCCTGCCATGTTTCTGACCTTAGGGGAAAAGCTCTCAGTTTTTCTCCATTGGTAATGATATTTGCTGTGGGCTTTTATGATTTTGAGATATGTTCCCTCTATTTCTACACTGTGAAGGTTTTTTTTTTTTTTCACTGTGAAGGATTTTAATCAAGAAAGGATGCTGTACTTTGTCAGATGCTTTTTCTGCATCTTTTGTAAGGATCATATGGTTCTTGTCCTTTCTTTTATTAATGCAGTGTATCATACCAATTGATTTGCGGATGTTGTGGATGCCGAACCACTCTTGAAGCCCAGGAATAAATCCCACTTTGCCCTAGTGAATAATCCTCTTAATGTAGTGTTGGAGCTGATTGGCCAGTATCTTGGTGAGAATTTTGCATCCATACTCATCAGGGATATTGGTCTGTAATTCTGCTTGGTGAGGACTTTGGTTTTGGGTAAATTGTTGATTTTTAATCTTAATCCTTCATGGTAGAAGCCTGTGAAGAGATTGAGTGTTGAGGATGTAAATCACTGAAGAAAAGGAAGACAGAACAGCTGTGGGATTTGTTTTGTTCTTTCTTGATAATCCTATCAGTGGTTTTCCCTTTACTACTGGAAATCTCCTAAACTACTAGGAGGAACATCTAACACAGTCACACATTTTAAATAGAGGTGGAAACTCCTAAATTAAATATTCTCAGGTTTCTTACTTCCAAAAAGTTTATTATCTTAAGTTGGTTATAATTTTGATGTAGTCTCGGTGAATATAGGATTTAAGGTATTAACAACATGACAAGAAAATACAGACTCTTCATTCCGGAAGTTTATGACTTTTAATTTAGATTTCATGTGTATAACTTCTTTGATTCGAAAAGATTACTTGCTCTGTCTGAAGCATAAACTGCCATTCCCACAAGGGAAAATGAGATGTAAAATTTCTAAGTAATAACATGACTTACTAATTTTTCTGAGATAGCATTATTCGAATGAGATTTTCTTCATTTTCATATAAAATTTTCATTTTGAAGTTCATTATTTTTTCTTCTCAAAAGTTGTTTTAGAAAACTCAGGAACTAAAGTGCTTTTTTTTCTTTTTAATAAATTTTTAAATTGGAGTACAAAGAACTATGGTTGTTACAGTACTGTAGAACAGTTTTGTAATTTAAGAAAATTTTTCTTTATAAGTGTAATTCATATTCATAAATGAACAGTAAAGAAAAAATTTTATTCTGTTGTGAAAATTTTATTCTGTTTTATTCTATTTCACATTATGAATAATACAAGAGTATTATTTCATTATGCATAATATAAAGCACTGTTCAACTTTATTTCTAGTGTTTAAATTGCCTAACTTGATGCAACACAATAGATTTCTTACTAGACTTAGGTAGAATATGTTTTCACTGAAAGAAATATATAAGTTGTTTAGATAATGTACATTGCCTAGGAACCATCTTATTTAAATATACTTTTAAAAACCTTTAATCTTTTAAAGTACAGAAATACTATTTTCCAGCCTTTCATCTGGGCATACAAACATGGGTAAGACATGATTTCTGCAACTGAAAAGCTTACAATTGAGTGAAAGAATCATATGTGTAGGCAGGTACCAATAACAAGGTTTTAGAAAGTATCATTGAAGTTAACCTAAATAGCTAAGGGAGCACTGATGGGGGAATGATTAAATGTAACCTTGTAGAGGAGAGGAAAGGTAAAAGAAAACTATTGTTTCCTTTATAAAATCAAACAAGGGCTTCTAAGTGTTGACTGATGATTCTAATATTTTACTGTTTGAAATTAGATATGCTTCCTTCTGGGATTTTTTTTTTTCCCTACACAGATCTTTTGTTTACAACTCATTACCTTTTAGTTCTAACAATTGGAGTTAGAAAAGCTGGTTGATGAGTGGTCTCTAAGGGAAAGGTAAATAAATCCAAGTGTCAAGATTTGAGTCTATGGGGATTCTTCTGTTCTCGACCTTGGAGCACCAGGGTGTAATTTCCTAATTTCTACAAGGAAACTGCAGGTGTTTGTTTGTTTAAGGCTTCATGCAGAAGTCACCATCCAAACTGTGCTTTGAGAGGTAAGTAGAATTTTCCAAGTAGGGGAAACGTGTTCAGGGCAGAGGAGATAGTCAAATGATGAGAGACTAAAAGGGAGAGTTAGAAACTGAGGCTGACTCAAAAGTATTTTAGTTTGGGGAGCAGAGTGAATAGTGATACTGTTAACTAAGGAAGGGAATACAGAAATACAATTGGGAGCTGGTGTGGAACATTATCTCTGTTCTGGGCATGTTAATTTGGGAAATTTTTGGGAATTTCAGTCATTGATATTTTTGATTCTTTCCATTGAAAATTATTAATCATCCTATGTGCTTAGGGGTCAAGAACACAGACATAAGAAACAACATATTCTCAAAATGCTTACAGGCTCTTGGAAAGAAAGACAAGGCAATAATAACAGTGCACATTTAAATACGATGTGATAGAAATGATCACAGGTTGGTGATGAGGAACTTGTGAGTTTTGATAACCTAGTGGACACTGAAGTTGGGAATGGGGAGAAGGAGAGATGTAGGTTAGGAAAGAATTCTTGTGAAATTGCCTCATGAGACTCAAATGTTTTGATGTAGGAGTTAACCAGATGGCAGAAGGTAGAAAGAGGGGGAAGCATTTCAGACAGAAATATTTGCTTATATGATGCCTTGAAAGTGTCAGTGAATGTAACCCGTAGGAACTATGTGAGTGGGGGGCACCTGGGTGGCTCAGTGGTTGAGTGTCTGCCTTTGGCTCAGGTCGTGATCTTGGGATCCTGGGGTTGAGTCCCATATCAGGCTCCCTGCAGGGAGACTAGTTCTCCCTCTGCTTATGTCTCTGTCTCTCTCTATGTCTCTCATGAATAAATAAATAAAATCTTTTTTTTTAAAAAAGCAACTGTGTGAGTGGGGATTGATGGAAGGCAGTTGTTTTGGTAGTGTTAGGAAGTTAGTGAAGGATTTAAGGTAGGAGAATGACTTGAGATGAGATGGCAGAGAAGAATCTCAGAGAAGTAGTTGGTGTTAAAGTATAAATCTAAGCATGGGCTAACATAAGGGATAAAAAGTGCTTCCTACTTACTTGTGGAGACAGGTAAGCAAAAATTACATTACAGAATGTACATGCTGTAGTGTGAAGTGCTATGGATTGAGGAGGAAGTGATTTTGGGACCGGGCATTTAGGAGTCATTGGTATATGGGTGGTAGTTGCAACTAAGAATGTTAATGAGATTTTTTTCAGGGAAAGAATTTAATAACATGAATGAATGAACTATAGGTAGAATTCTGGAAAAATGCAACCTTCATAGGATAATGGTTGAAGAAGAATCATCTAAATCTATGGTTTTAGCACTGTGGATTGCAACTTATTAGCAGGTTACAAAATAAAGACAGTGGATATGAATGTAATGTGGTGGTTATAGACAGAATTTTAAAAACAGGTTAGGGGAGAACAAATGTCAGTATATGTAGTAAAGGTAATTATTGTGAAATTTTGTTCAGAATTGTGCATTTGTGCATGTGTGTAAAGTGCATTTCTCATTATGTGCAGTGGTCACAAACTCTTGAAAAACTCCAATAAAAGACACTAAGTAAGGAAGAGCAATCAGAAATGACTTAATCACTTTTGTTCTTCACTAATCGGATGGCAAGGAAAAGAAAAAGTCAGTGAAGGTGCAATGGGAAGGAGATTCTCTCTTTGATGATTCAGATGGTTTCCCCATAGGCCACGTTTAATTATATCAGTTGTATAGGAAGAAAAATAAAAAGAAATAAGGGAAAAGGACTCACAAGATACTAAACTCAAAGACTGAGAGGGAGGTAGAGAATGTGAATTAGAGAACAAACCCCCAACGGAAGCTGAATGTTTAATCTAACCCTACTGTGTGATGGCAAAAGCTCCGTTCATAGCACGTGGCCCAACAAAGCCCCTTGGATTCATCCAATTATATCAACTATGTTCTTTATTATGGAGCTAGAGGAGGAACCTGAGAGAGGACACGAAACTATAATTAAAATCATGATGTAGTATTACTAATAATATAGATTACTGAGAACTTGATTATGGCTCAAGAACTGTTCTATGTACTTAAAGTGAATAATCCACCAAGTAAGTGAATATTTGTAAGGCCCTTAGTGCCATGCACATGGTAAGCACTCAGTATATCTGGTTATTATTCATAGAACAGTGTACATGGCAAGCATTGGATCAGTATTGGCTATTATTGCGTATTATTACTAATTAGCTATGTTACTAATTATCACCACAATTACCAGTAAGGAAATTGAAATGTAATAAATGTGAGTAACTTGCCGAAAATCGTATATCTAGAAAGAAATGGAATCATTCGTTTCTGAGTTGGAGGTGAAAGACTGATTAGTGTAGATACATGATGAGTTATATAATTGGTGCTTGAAGTACATTAATGGGAGAGGGAAGAGAAAAGATGGGCCATAAGTGAAAGGCATTGTGAGGGGGAAAAAAAAAAACCTCCTTAGCTTGGTGACTGGTTAGATATGAAGTAAAAAGATGATTAAGATTTTAAGCTGGTTGACTGGGAAAGTGGTAAATAAGATGTAAGAAAATAAGGAAGAAAACCTTCTTTTTGGTAAGAAATAATGACAAATTCCATATGATTGTGTTGAATTTTATGTAAGACAGTCAAGGAAAATGAGTAGCCAGGGATTCAAAACTAAAGATATAGATACTTTGGCATTATCGTCATGTAAATGAGTTGATAGAAACTATGAGTGTGGGATCTTCAAAAATGACCCATATATTTTGGCCATGACAAAACCAGGGGAGTTAAAAAATAAGATCATGGATAATTGCCCCCACACAAAAATTTCTACAGTGTTGCCCACATCTGCTTTGCAGAAATCTACAAATAATTTCAGGAATCTTTGAAAAAGAGTATATTACTACTGCTTCTGGGATTGGCTCTTGTCTGGCATCCACTGTTTTCCTGGCTCCTGCCCTGGCTGCTGGGGCTGTGTCTCCTCTTGCTGCCACTGTCGATGAAGGCAGGAGAGGCTCAGCTGTGGTTTGGCACCTTCCCACTAGCACAGAGAGTGCCGTTTCCCCTCATGCCATTCTCAGAGACCCTGGAGAGTCAATGATGAGAAAGCTCTCCTAGTTTTTCTTATTCTTTTCTTATTTTCTCTATTCCCACCTCAGGTTTCAGACTTCTTATTCACCGGGTTTTTCAGCACCCCTATCCAAGTGACAGGTGTGTTGGCTTCATGGTTCCTCCATCAAATTTTTATGCCTAGATGGCTCCTGACTTTCAGATGAATTCTCACACAAAACGCGTCTCAATTTTTGCTCCATCAATCCTCAGGCACGTTGAGACTCATCTGAATGCTAGCGTGAATGTCCCTTATTAGGTTTCAACTGGGACCAGGACCCTCACTCCTTGCTCTCTCTAGAAAAGAGAGATTGAAGTGGAAATGCCCACATCTTCCATGATTATCCCATCTCTTGTTTCTTCCACTCCCTTCTCTTCTTCCTAGGGCTGTTTTCCTGGCTGATTGAAGATTATTTCTTTTTCCCAAACGGAACAGTGATGTGCACTACTGTGAAATTAGATCCCAAGTGACTATTCCTTTGGGAGGTTTGATTCACTTCCTCCTCTTTTTTTTTTTTTTTTTTTAAATAATCCTTCTTAAAGCTTTTCATACCTCTTTACTGGAGCTTAGTAAAGATTTGAATATCTAGCACATTTTCCTTTCAAATAAGTATTGGTAATGTATTTCTCCCCCCAGTTCACCTGTGAAGAATACCGATGAGTCTTTTTGAAAACTCATCATTGGCAGTTACTTTAGAACAGCAATTTATTGAAAGCTACTATATTAGAAATGTTTTATTGCACTGCACTAGAGCTATGAAGTGCAAGGAACCATGAAGATTGAAAAATACAAATGATAGATGTGTCTCTTTCTCCTTATTTTTTAGCCTTCTTTGAATCCTGGGGGGAGCCAGTCATCTGATGTGGTGCTTTTGAACCACTGGAAAGTGAGGAATTTTGAAGTACAACGTGGTGACATTGTGTCATTGGTGTAAGTAAATCAGAAACATATAATATTTGCATATAGAATTATTTATAATTGAGTTACCTCGTAATTTGCTGTTAATATCATTGCCAATTATTACATTAATAGGTACATTTTAAATGTAATATATTTTTAAAAATCACTTTTGAAACCTAACATTGCCATAAAAAAGGATTTTTCTTTTATGTCTAAAATATATCCAGTGATTGATATACTTGAATTTGGTAAAATGTCTTTAATGAAATGTTGATTAGATATTATATTGATGATCATAAAGTACATGTAATCGGTATCAATTTGGATTATTTTGGGAATTTTGCATCTTGGAAGCAACCTTTATGTTACTTTCATTTTTATTACTTTGTGTAGGTACACAATATTTCTAAAAGGTGATAATTGTGACACGAAATTCACTGATATTTCTGTGTATGTCTCAGTGATTGAACTGAAATAAGGCAGTTTGGAAGATTAGTAGACTGGAGGCTTTTGTCTGGGACCAAAAGGTGGCACTGTTTCTCTGTTAAAGCATTTTGACTGGTCCAGAGCAAAAATTTCATTCCAGTCTTAATGTAGAAAAAGAATGTCAAAGTGTGCATAACTAATGCAATGATATAATACATAGTCAGTCCCAGCACATGCTTGAATGGGTTAGATTTGAGATTTGTTTGTTTTAAAAGTAAATTCACACTGAGAAGACTAACAGAACTTGCCTGACTTCTTCTGGTTTCAGCTACTTATAAAAATGTTTTTATATGCTTCCTTGTTATGGCAGTTAGTGTGTCGGGGTAGCAATTAATATAGCAGTTACTGTCATTTTTTTTTTTTTGTCATTTGTTTTAATGATAGTAAATTCCTGGTGTTTGGTGAAGACTTCCAGTTTATATTTCTGGTTCTTTAATTGGAATGATTGCTTTTTTGTTGGATGAGAATTTATAATTGTTCGGTAAATGTAAAACATGATCTACTTGTTCAAACTTATCTTTGGCTAGTACTTTGTGGAAATAGATGTTTCATAAATGTGTCTCTTTCAAGCCTGTTTTTCTAGGATTCATTTGAAAAAACTTATTATCTAAATCTGGTAGTAACTCATAAAATAAAAACATTTGAATAGAGTTTTGTATGGCAGACATCCAAGGATAGGGATTAAATGCTTCTCATGTTCTTGAGTGCTTTCTTTAATATTAACCTACTCTTTGGACTCTTATTTTGTCATTCAGAGTAGTTTTTTTTTTTTTTTTTTTGCAACCTCCTTAACAACCTTTTCCATGCTGGGTTAGCCTGTTGTGTGCTCATTATTCTTTTGCCTTTGGTTTGACAAGGTTACATTCTCACTTAGTCGGTGATGGAGAGGATACCCACCCAAGTGAAAGAGGTCACACTGTAGGCAGACAATTGTGCAGTTTTTTTTTTTTTTCCAAGAGAAACATGCTGACTATCTCGAAGCAGGTAAATTTGAATAGATAATTGGAAAAAGGAGACTCCTTGAAATTCAGGGTTGCATGGGTTTGTGAAAGTACACTAGCATATCATGGACTATGTGAAAAACAGAACACTATTCTCTTATGTAAATATTAAACTAATTGATACATATTATATAAATTAACTGAAAAATAGCATATCTGAATTGAAGGTGATATAATAAATTATAGCTACTTGGGTTCAGCTATATTTTTAATGAGTTAATTATGTGCTATATCTCTGTCATGTACAAATAACACAAATTTTCTTTTATAATTCTTGTTGCTAGAAGGAGCCATTTACATAAAAGAATGCTTAGTGATTGGTATTATATATTTTAAGAACAAATAATCATTAAGCAATGATTTTTTTTGAGAAAGAGACAAAAAGTCTTTTGCTAAATTCTTTTTTAGCATGATGTAATACTATATAAAAGACAGTATTTAAAGTATCTTTTTAATTTTATGAACAAAAGTACTTTTTAAATGTCCTTATATTTATATATATTTTATAGACTGCTTCATTTCAAAAGATTAATGTTGGTTTGATTAATGTTCATGAATATATATTTAATTCACATCAACACTGAATATTTGCTTTTCTTAGAAAATCTATCAGTCTGGTTTTAACTTAGATCATAATTATCATTAGTACATCAGAACATTTTCTGTATTTAAGAGATGCGTGACTCAAGAAATATGTGACTAAACTTGAATTTAAGGCTAAATAGAAAATGTTTGTAATTTTTTTTGTTTATAAATTGATATAACATATTTCATTGATACATACAATCTTTGGAAACAAGGTAGTATAACAGTTTATAGTAAAAAAATCCTGGGACAGTGTTGCATATATTCGGTGTTTGTAGTAATACAGCATTTTTATTATGTATTATATATACATTTCTGGAAAAGTTCAGTTTGCAAATTCATAAAGTAGTAGGGCTTGTGCAACTTTGTAACTAGAGCACTAGTGAAAACAAAAACAATTCAATAGAAGTGCTATCACAGTTTAAATGACATGAAATTTTTTATAAATAAGCACTGCAATAAATGTAGGATTTATTTAAGACAAAAAAGCTGAAGGTAACCTGATGGAAGGGCAGATGGACATTTTCATTAGAAGTTACAAATAGTGAAAAGATTGCAAGCTTTGTATAAAATGTACGGATACTGGAGGTATATTCTCTGCTCATTGTTCAGTGTTACCTAATTACTTATTTATTTAAAACAAAGATCAGAGTTAACCTTGCAATAAGCACTTCTAAGAAGATTGAATATGTAATACAGATTCCTTTCTGGCTTATTGCTGTTAGTGTACTTAGCCTTCAGTTGCTATTATTGATGAGACAGTGCATTAATGATCTGGGAAAAAATTCCTTATGAACTAATGCAACGTCTGCTTTATACTGTAACTCTTTCTCCATGGTGCCTATGAGCTAATTTATGTTACAGAAACACATGCTGTAGCAGAACAGACTTTCTTTTCTGTTGCAGTGGGTTTTGCTCAGAGATTATTGACCAAGGCTGTTCCCTAAAGCATGAAGGGTCTGAGGAGCTACAGATTAGAATATGCTTCGTTTCATCTCTTCCTTATCTTTTCCTGTCACTTTCTTTCTATGAATAGTGGAGCTAATGTTTAAACATGTTATTCAGTAACGTTAAATCAAAAGTTATATTTATTTAGTAACATTACTAGTCACATAAAACATTTGCTGTCATCAAGTGCTTAGTATTATTGAGTGTATGTAGGTGACATCATACTCTCTTAGTGGATTTGCAACCTAATAGTGGTGATTAAGGTGGATTTTCTATACCTTGGAATTGACTCTTCATTAACCTGTGTGATGGCCTTACTGCAATAGGCTTAACATAAGTAGCATATTTACAGTGATGTTTCAATGAACAAATCCATTGGGACAGAGGTTCCTTCATAATAGTTTCAAATGATCACATTTAAAAGTGTTTTAACTTTTTATTTTGATATTAGATGTCAAGAAAGGTTGTAAGAGTAGTATGGAGAGTTCTCATATAATCTTTTTTTCCGCTTTACTGATGTACAATTGACAAATAAAATTGTAACATTTAAAATGTAAAATGAGATGGTTCATATATATATATATATATATCTGTATATATATAATGATAGGATTGACCTCATTGTGTTAATTAGCACATCTGTCACCTTTACCTTTTGTGTGTGTGTGTGTGTGTGTGAGAACATTTAAGTTCTACTTTCTAAGCAAATTTCAGTTGTACAATACAGTGTTATCAGCTGTAGTCCCCATGTTATCCATTTGATCCATAGAGTATGGATCTTACACCCCCCCCCACATTAATATTGTCCACTACCGTGGTACAATTACTGAGATGAGAAAGTTGACATTGATACAGTACTATTAAATAACTATGCATTTCACCAGTTTTCCCACTAATGTCCTTTTTCTACACCAAGATCCATTGTAGGATCCCATATTTCATTTTTATTTTTTAATGTCTCTCTAGTTGCCTCCAATCTGTAATAGTTCCTCATTTCTTCTTCATCTTTTTTGATCTTGACACCTTTAAAGGGTTCTGCCAGTTATTTTGTAGAAAAATACTTACCTTTAGAAATTCTGAGGTCAGTGTATGTTCCAGTGGAGAAGCATTGCTGTTGATGGCAGTTGCGGGGGAAGCTGTAGTGGTGGTAAGAGCTGGGGAGGTAGATGAGACAGGGCCAGAGAAGCAAATACTCTGGCGTAAGTCATTCTGGTTTCTTAGGACCACATACGTGGGTCATGACTGAGAGACGCCATGGCTTCCCGAAGTCTACACAAGCATGTTACTGCTGCTAAGAAGCAAGGAGGAAGAGCTGTGCAGGTGGGGGAAAGTCTAAAGTTTATAGTACAGATAGAAGAGAAGGAGCTAAGGCTGGGTCCTAGATGATACTATACTGAGCCCATGTGAGGTTTTAGATCTAGTAGAAGGTGAGGGTGGGGAAATTCTCTTTTAATGAGTGCCCTGTATATCAGGCATTGTGCTATGCATTTTATGTATGCTATTTTTACTTAATTCTCATAACAATATCTGGAGATAGTTAGTTTTAACCCAGTGAAGATGAGATTTAACAAGTAAATAGCAAGTGAATAGCAGAGCTAGAATGAGAATCCAGGCCTACTTGACTCTGAACCTGTCCTGTTGGACATAGCTGGTAAATATGGCTACTGAGCAGCTGAAGTAGTTATTATCACTTGTTAAAATGACAAAATTTTGGATATATTCATTAGATAAAATACTTTATTAGAATTAACTTAAACTTTTTTTTTAAAGATTTTATTTATTTATTCATGAGATATATAGAGAGAGGCAGAGACAGAGGCAGAGGGAGAAGCAGGCCCACCGCTGCAAGCCCAATGTTGGACTCGATCCCTGGACTGGGATCACGCCCTGAGCTGAAGGCAGATGCTCAACCACTGAGCCACCCAGGCGTTCCTTCTTTTTCTTTTTTTAATGTGGCTGGTAGAAGACTCAAAATTAAACATGTGACACACATTCTGTTTTTATTGGACGGAGACCGCAGTGTTTAAACCCTTTCCATCAACCACTGCTGCTTTCCTAGATTCAAAAGTCTGGGGTGGCAAAATACTAAGGTAGTTTCTATGAAGCAAAGGCAGTCTCCCCAAGATAGCTAAACACTTTGTATTGGTAAGAGTATTGTGGTGATAAGGTTCAAAAGAAAAAAAAATACATGCAGTCTATGAGAGAGAGGAAAAAAAATATTCACAACTGAATTTGTTTTAAGTAGACTCCATGCCAGATATGGGACTTGAACTCATGACCCTGAGATCAAGAGGCATATACTCAACCGAGTCAGCCAGGCATCCCACAATAGTTTTTAATATGTATTGACTGTTTATTATTTTCCAGGCACAGGGCTAAGAGTTCTATATTTATTTTTATTCAATCCTTATTTTAACTACCCCCCAAAAGTAGATAATGTTGTTATTCTTATTTTATAGACAAAACAATGAGGTATGGAGAGGTTAAGTAACTTGCTTAAGAATGTACAGCTAGTAAATGGAAAAGCAAAGTTTTGACGTGCCTCTCCTCAAATCCTGTGGTCTTAACCTTAAAACTGTAAAGCCTCTATATATAGTGGTGGTGCTCTGGTTGAGGACATTTACTCGTTCTCAGCAGAGAAGTCAAGCAGGCCCTAATATCTTGGCATCTATCATATCCCCATTTCTGTAATAAAATTTCTGATATAGTGGTTTATGAAATGTATCTCTTCATTAATAGCAGCAAGACATTATTATGAACATATAGTGTGCATACAATTTCTACAGCTGGTTTGTGACATGTAAACTAATTGCCATTTTTTGACAGATGGCCACCACAATGGTTGCATTTCTAGCAGTGAGTGTGAGCAAAGAGTTACGAAGATTTCAGCGAGGAAAATGGATGAAATAGAATAGAGCCTTTGGAAAAAAAATGAAATTTGCTAGTTTCTTTGTGTCTGGAGTGTTTGTAAATCTTTAAATATCCCTTAATCCCCTGAGGTAAATTAATTGGAATCTGTTAAAAAACCAAATTCAGGTTTTGAACAAATACTCAGAGCGGTGATAATACTGACTGATGACCTGTAATTGTATTAAAAGCCAGTTATCTCTTGAGCTAGAAGAATTGTGGATGCTTATCTGTTGAATCTGTATGCATTCCCAATTTTTTTTTTTGTTTATAACCAAAAATTTTTCTGAGTTTGTAGGTAATATTGTATATTTCAGGGACACAAAGTTAGAAAGACCATGACTTTCAAAGAAAAGTTCTATAAGCAGAATTTTTTCTTTTCTTTTTAAATTAATGGACTGTGAAAATGTTGTACAGTGAAATCCAGTTTGCAGTTTATTTTGATGAGAGATTTAGTTTTCAGCACTTTCAATTACCCGTTGTTGTTTGCAGTCATTACTAACTTTATTTACAAACAATTCCTTAAAAAATGAGACAGTGTAAGTATTTATTGCTATTATTTGATATAGATTAAACTGTTTTTGTAACTGCTCTTCATAGGCATGCAAAAAGTTGGTGCCTTTGAGGTAGCCCTTAATATCGATTTGCTTTCTTGAGTAGGATAAACTACCTCCACAATTGTTATACATTTAATTACGCAATAAAACATTTTCTTAGTTCTGGGCTAGGAAATGTTTCAGTGATCATATGTTTCACTTTTGAATTATCGAGATTTTATGGTAATGAGCAGAAGCTATGGATATCTTGTATAGCAAGATATATACCCATTTCCTAAATCTTATATCCTTCGAGAGATGACTAGAAATTGTCAAAGAATAAATTTATACAGGGGATATTCTATGAAATAGTAGGTACTTAGGTTTGTAACTGGTTTATTGTAAACAGTTAGTTATGTTGTAACTGTTTTATTTTCACTGTGGAAAAATCCAGTATCTGAGAACACTGTGACTTTTATTAAAAAAAAAAAAAAAGTTCAGGACAGAATTCATAAAGGTATACACATTTTATGTTATATGTACTGAGTCAGATTGAACTCTTAAGGAGAAGCATTTTGAAGGATCCTTGGGTGGCTTGGCGGTTTAGCACCTGCCTTCGGCCCAGGGCATGATCCTGGAGACCCCGAATTGAATCCCACGTGGTGCTCCCTGCATGGAGCCTGCTTCTCCCTCTGTCTACGTCTCTTCCTTTCTCTGTGTGTCTCTCATGAATAAATAAAGAAAATCTTAAAAAAAAAAACATTTTGAATATAAGCTTAAATAATTGTAACAGAGAAATAATAAGAATTTTGGGGAAGTAGACAATTTAAGTTTCAAACAGTAAATATAACTCAGAAAAATAAACTATTACATAGGTATGGCAACTTTTTAAAAATACTTCTGGAACCATTAAAATATAGGTACATATATAAAGATAGGCCACTAATATCAATCAGTATCTGATTTCCATCTTCATCTGTGATAGACTGGTTTATTTCAAACTAAGTCCCATACTGAGAAACATGGGAAAGCTGCATTTAAAAAAAAATTACATGCATTGTAGCTTTGTCAAAGGGCAAAGATCCCAGAGTGAAGAGAAACACATTGAGGTGCGCCCTGTATTCAGTGCTACTTTTTATCTTGGGTTACTTGTCACTTTGTAAGCACCACAGGCATGAAACTGAGAAGCCAAAGAGTGGCAGCTAAGATGGTAAGAGGCTGAGCAGAATTTTTGACAGTTTTACCCTGCTAGGAGGTCAAACTAGAATTCAAGGAGGAGGAGGCAGGACCCTGGTAAATACTCCATACTTTTAATTGGAATCCTTGAAGGGTATATCCTAGGAGTTAGGGAGAACTAGAAATAGACCATAACTTAAAATAATTGAGATGCAGTCTCTGATAAACTAAATCCTGATTTTAAGATGATCTGCCTTTTCATTAACTGTCTTTGCCAGAAGCAAGAGGCATCATGCAGAATCTTAAGTTTTTTGTATCCCACGCTTGGCATTCAATAAAAAATCACCATGCATGTCAGAAGGCAAGACCAAGATAAAAACAAAATAGAACAATAAATGATAGAAACAATCATAATGATCTAGTTGTTGGAATGATCAGATATGGGCTATAAAATAATTATAATGAATATTTTGAAAAATTGATGAAAAGATGGATAATTTCATCAGAAAACAGAATCTATAAAAAAAAATTAAAAGGAATTCTAGAAATGAAAACTAGTATTAACTGAGGACAAGAACTCAGTTGATGAGTTTGACAGCAAATTAGATATAGTCTTGGAGAAGATTCATGAACAGGGTGAAAGGACTTAGAAAATATCTAGACTGGAATACGGAGGGATAAAAGATTGTGACATACAATGAATAGTGCAAGAGGTATGCGTGTAGCACATAGTGAAAAGGGCTGGCATCTATCTAATTGGGGTAGCAGAAGAGGAAGAGAGAGTGGGGCAGAGAAAGTACTATCTGAATAAAGGCCAGACATTTTCCAGAACTTATGAAGGACATCAACATACAGAATCAAGAAGCACTACAAATCTGATCAGGATAAATACAATGAAAAAAGACATTTAAGGCACATGATAGACCTTTGAAAGCCAAAGAAAAAGAGAAAAATCTTGAGAAAAAAAAAAAGACATTGTCAAAGAAGCAAAAAATAGCTGATTTCTTAACCAATGGAAGGCAGGAGATAACTGAATGATGTCTGTAAGGTGCTAAAGGGAAAAAAAAAATTCCAGCCTAGCATTTTGTACCTTTTAGAACTATTCTTCAAAAATCAAAGAGAAATATACTCTTTTTCAGACAACCACCCCCTAGCATATTGTCCATTGTCCTATTGGATTTCACTTATAAAACATTCAAACTAGTAAGAATTTTAAGATGGCAGCTGGAGAGCATTAAGGCCCAAGTGTGTGGTCTGTCTGAGCCTCAGACTCCTGTGTGATTGCACTGGTCGCAACCTTAGGAAGCTGGCCCTGTGATTGGTATGGGGGTCAGCATTGGACATCAGTTGGGCTGATGTGAGCAATTACTGGAAACAGATGCATAAATATTAGAGGTGAGAAAAGGAATGTTTAGTTAAAGTGTGAACAATATGAATCTCTTAAAAAATAAGTCACATTTCTTTGGGGCATCTGGGTGACTCAGTTGGTTAGGTGTCAGACTTTTGATTTCAGTTCATATCCTGGTCTCAGGGTCATGAGATCAAGCCCTATCCTGGGCTCCACTTTCTGCAGGGAGTCTGCTTGGGATTCTTTCTTTCTTCCTCTCCCTCTGCCTCCTCTCCTATGTGGCCTCTGCCTCTCTTTCTCAAAATCAATCAATCAATCAATCTTAAAACAAAACACAAAACACCCCAAACCAGTCACATTTCCTTAAGTTTACATTAACAAAATAGGTGGTAAGTATAGTAGACAGAATTTTGGTCTCCAAGAAGATTATATACTCTAATCCCCAGGACAGTGAATATGATGAAATATCATGGCCATGAATATGTGACCTTGTATTGCCAAAGGACTTTGCAGATGTAATTAAGGTTGACCTTTAATTGACCTCAAAATAATGAGATTATTTTCAATTATCCAGGCCCAATTTAATCACGAGTTAATTTCTTTTTAAATTTTACTTTATTTAAATTCAGTTTGCCGTCATACAATATAACACCCAGGGCTCATCTCATCGTGCACCCTCCTTTTTTTTTTTTTTTTTTTAAAGATTTTTATTTATTTATTCATGAGAGACAGAGAGAGAGAGAGAGAGGCAGAGACATAGGCAGAGGGAGAAGTAGGCTCCATGCAGGGAGCTCGATATGGGACTCAATCCAGAACTCCAGGATCATGCCCTGAGCCAAAGGCAGACACTTAACTGCTGAGCCACCCAGGCGTCCCCATCGTGCGCCCTCCTTAATGCCCGTCACCCAGCCACATGAGTCTTTAAAAGCAGCGGTTGACGTGAGGGAGATGTAGAAGAAAAGTCAGAGAGATCCAAATGCAGGAAAGGTTTGAAGCATTATTGCTGGCTTTGAAGAGTCAGGGGCCCTGAGCAGAGAAAAGTGTGCTGCCTCTAGAAGCTAAGAATAACGCCTGACCAAAAGTCGGCAAAGGAATCAGGAGCTCAGTCCTGTAACTATATAGAATTGAATTTTGCCCACAACCTTATAAGACCTAGAGTAGATTCTCCCCCATTTTCCAGATAAGGGCCCAGAGCAGCAGACACCTTGATTTTGGCCTTCTGAAGAACTTAAGCAGAGTACCCAGCCAAACCTGCCGGACTTCTGTCCTAGAGAATGGTGAGCTAATGAATGAGTGCTGTTTCCTAAGTTTGCTTTAATTTGCTCTAGGGGCAGTAGAAAATTTTGTTACACAATTAAAAATTAAAAACAGTTCTAATATTACCCTTAAAATATATGGAAAAGTAAAGTGAACTTTTACAAAAGATTCTTACAAGCATTTGTAAATACTGATTTTATTTAGGTAACTTGACCAACTATCTAAAAATTATTTTCTTGGAAAGCCTGGGTGGCTCAGTGGTTTAGAGCCACCTTCAGCCCAGGGTGTGATCCTGGAGTCCCAGGATGGAGTCCCAGGATCAAGTCCCACGTCAGGCTCCCTGCATGGAACCTGCTTCTCCCTCTGCCTCTCTCTCTCTCTCTGTGTCTCTCATGAATAAATAAATAAAATCTTAAAAAAATATAAAAATTATTTTCTTTTACAGAAAACAACTCTGTCAGCCTGTACCTGCCAGTTTCTTGGTACAAAGTGTAGTATAAAGCCTTAGGAGATCTTCCTTCTCCTTTCAGCTATATTACTTGTTAACTGTCCTGTGACCTCGTACCAGTTATCTTAATTTACTCTGTGTCAGTTTTAGCATATACAAAATATAAAGTATAGGCTAACAGTTGATCTCCAAGGTCTCTTCCATTTTAAGATTGCATGACAATAGTTTTAAGGAGCTGGACATAAGAATCAATCACTCAGAATATCAGAAAAATATAGACTTTTGCATACTTGTGAAGCAGTAGTCAAAACGAATTTTAAATTTTTAAAAGAAAAGAAGCCATGTTGGCATATGAAACAGAAGTTTTAGAATGGATAAGGAGACTTTGAACACCAAAGCTCTTTTGGTCAAAGGCATCAAATGAATCTGCTTGTTAAGATTATGTCTTCAGTAGAAATTATTGAAAATGGAGAAATTAAAAGTTGGCAAGTAGGTGTGTTACAGGAGGATGAGAGCAAAATCTTTTCCCGCTTGCTTACAATTATTTAAAATAAGTAAGAAAGCTGTAGAAAGTGTACATTTCTTTATTCCTTCTAATTTACCCTGAGAATTGAGCTATTAAGCTTCTAATGGTCATTCTTGTTCTGGTTATCTGTTTTGTTAATTTATGATGCACTTCCTGCTGGTCAACACTGTTCATTTGCTCTTACAAGAAATGCCAGTGTCCATATTTTGTTTCATAGTTTAGGTCCTGGAAATGTGGAAGGAATCTCAAAACTTCAACATAACTGTATTTGCTCCAAGGTCAGTAGTCACCATTCCATTTTTTTTTTTTTTTTTTTTTTACCTTTTATAAAAAAATAGGCACTGTTTTTGGTGAGTGGAGGTAGCAGTTGCTGGGAAATGTGGCTGTGGCTGATAAGAAAGGGAAAGGGCTTAAAAGCAACAGCCACCAAACTTTATCTGTGCTTTGGAGCTCAGGAAAATGTTCTTGTCCAAAAAGGGAACAGGAATCCTGTTTTTGCTGCTGTTGTTTTTTACTGTTTATTTCCATTAGCGAGAAGCCTCAATGCCCCATATTATGAAAGATTACTCCTTGGATAATCTAGTGACAGGTTTACTCACATTCAGAGGTCATGTTCATATTTACTGAAGGCACCACAAATATAAGTTTCACTTTATTAAAAATTGTATGGATGTTGAAACTGCTGACAGAGAAGCTGGCTCAGTTGGATTTGACTATGGATATGATAATTATAATATGGCTTTTTGTTCTTTTAGAGGTCATAAGTTACATTGCAAAGATCTGTGTATTTGGATGCTGAAAAGTTACTCTAGAGTGTTATGACAAAACAGTGGGAAACATTTCACTGTGAGTAGTATGTCTCACGTAAATTTCATTATAGAATTAATGAAGAATCATTTAAATATTCAAGTTTATTAAAAATTCATTATTCTTCTAGAGGATCTTTAAAGTGCAATAAGAACTTGAAGAAATAATAGGAAAGTTTTGGTAACCGTGACAGTGTGTTAATTGAGTTGAAGGAAGGTAAAAAATGTATTAACAGAATGGATCCAAATTTGGCAAAAAAGATGTATAATAAATCAAGAGGGGAAATCAGTTAATAAAGAAAGAGGCCAATTATTAGTGAAGGAGGGGGGTATATTTAATGATTCTAAATGAAAGGTTAAACTGCTTCTGTGAATTTCAGTTGAACAAAAAGGAAGAAAAGCATTATGGATAATTAGGCAGTAATAAGATCATACTGAAAAAAAAATCAGAAAACTGCCTTAGGTGTTAGGGGAATATTGGCTAATGAACTTAACCTCCTGCAATTATCTTTGAATACTCACTTTTACTTTAGAAATGGAGGGGAATGATGTTTTTAGTTATCTTCAGAATGGTATGATTTTTTAAACACATTTATTGTATGTAGACTTTTAAATGGTAACAAATAAAGAAATGGAGTAAAATAATTTCTCATGAAAAGGGTATCATCTATCGTTCAGTAAAATACTATAATTTTAGCTATGATGTATTTTTTGTTATTGATTAATTCTTTAAATTTGGATTCTACTTAAGTGTTTGACAAGGGAAACATTTTAGAGGCTGCCAACCTAATTGAACCATTCAGAGAAATGCAATATAAGAAATTAGGATTCCTGTAAGGGTTTCTCTCAGTTCAGGTCTTATTAAAGACATAAATGGGTAGAAATCCCAAATATTGTCTAAAGGAAGATTTTTTTTCTCTCAAATTAACCGAATAATTTATATATATGTAAATTATTAAAATTTTATAAAGATGTTGGTAAATTCTTGACCATTTTTACAGTTTGTCTTAGGCCTTTGAATTGTGGGAAGATCTTGGTAATCATTTCTGGAATCAATATAAGGTCTAGTTTTACACATGACCTCTGTACTAATGATCAGATAGAGTAATCAATATAATTAAGTTCATAGATGATTCCAAATTTAAAGATGGTATGAATACAAAATTTGGACTAATCTTTGCTTCTGTGATGCTATGTTGACAAAAAGGTTATCTGATATATACAGAAATATCCTTTATAATTATAGTCTTTTTTTGGTCATTGATAGTCTTATAATTACCTTGATTTTTCTTTTATTAGATATTATACCAAATATAGTTCTGCATTGTATATTAATGTGGAAAACCAATGAAAAATCTGCTTTTTAAAATAATGGCAGCTCCTCAATAGGATATAAGCTCAAGAAGACAATAACCCAAGGGGCAGTCATTATTCTCTATTCAGAAAAGACTTGGACCAGATACCAACAGCCCTGCTGGGTTCAAGGCCCACTCTGGCACCAAGAGACTCTTGTTGATTAACTTCTGTGGATTTTTCTTTTTTTAAATAAAATGAAGGGATTGCACTCAATAATTTCTAACATACGCTTTAACTTGACAGTTGTTTTTTTTCTGTGATTATTTTATTTTCTACATGTATAGGTTAATTATTTTATGATAGAGACATATCACAGCTTTTATTGGATGCTTATATAGTATTTTATTATATTTAAATAACCAACAACTTATTCATCTCACAAATATTTTCTAAGGGATTACCCTGGGCATAGAACTAGCCACTGTGATATAGTAGTAAAGAAAACAGACAGGCAAAATACCTCCTTTCATGGGACTTAACCATTCTACTGAATGAATATGTCTCGAATAAGACAGATTTAAAAATAGATTTTTTTTGACACTTGTCAAAATTCTGGCAGGTGGCCATATTAGAAGGGAAACTGCATATTCATCAAATCAGCCATTGTGTGCAGCATCATACATTGTCTTGAATTAGCTCCCAAGTCAGTGGTGGTAGCCTGAAGTCAGCTATGGTGGGAGTATTTATATCATGAAAATTGGTCAACACTACACATCAGGGCTTTAAAAGTGTTTTTTTTTTTTTTTTTTTAAGTAATCTGGTTTAACAGCATACCATTGGTGCTAAGTGTTGTTAGAGTGTTGTTAGGTGCCACAGCAGAAATGGAGACGTAGTTTCTACCTGTGTATATCGTTGGTCAGGCAAAGAGATGAGTCAGAGACACATGATGTGTAATGAGCTTATAGAGCCATACCAACAACCATTGATAGGATACTGATACTAATGAATTACTGAAGAGGAGTTGAAAGAAAAATATGTGAATTTAAAACTAGATTTTAAAGATGAAGTGATACATACTTGACCAGAGAAGCAGCAAGAAAATTTTAGAGAGAACATGTATAAACATTTTGAGGCAAGTGTTTACAGTTTTATGGAGGAAGTGGTGAGTAGGTTTGTTGATCTAGAACAAGGTGTCAAACATTAGCTTCATATGAGCATGACAATGTCTGGATCCCTTATTAGCCTTGTCCTAGTGAAGTCCTAAACGCGGCCAGGTTTTCACTAGCAGTGAAAAATGGAAGACTCTTTGAATTTAGTGACCTTATCTCTGAGTGATGCCTTGAAAGTTAAGGAAATAAACAATCCTTTCTACCAAATTTTGGGCTTAATATCAAATTGAAGGCTTCAGATGTTATGTGTAGAATTCTGATATTGAATCTGCTGCAGATCCTTAGACAACCTCCTCACCATCATGTTAAATCAGTTATTCTTAATATAAGGTAGGTTGACATAAACACCCAGCACTGTGAGATGCAGTCTTCCAACATTGAAGGGGAATGATCCTCTGTAGTATCATGCTGGATTATGCTTTTGCTAAGAATGGATGATGGTGGGACACTTGTACCTACTATGCATTAAGCTGAATGACACATGCGTGGAGGGAAAAATGGAAAACTCTTTTAAGAATGTGCTGCTGCTCAGCTTTAAATGACACCTGGATCTGTACTTTTAGGAGATAACTGCAGCCAGTGGGCATGCTGCCCTATAGGAGTCCAGACTAGAATGCCTTTGAAATGGATGAGTACACAAACTCCAGTTATTTGTAGAGGGGCCACAAACCATAAGGCAAAGAATTGAAAACATGTAGATCAAAATTGGAAACCTGCTTTGAAATGCACAGTCACCCTGTGCATGCCTAACTCCATGCTAGGTTCACACCAGCCTTTTATCTGTGTGATGCATTGAGATAGCAGCAGATATTCAAGAAGTGGGAGCTGGAATTCTTTATTTCTGTCAATTTCCATAATGATGTTTTAGAATACTAATAGTAGTTTTATTTTTTAAAATAAATAGAGGGTGGATGTACAGAATGAAGTAAACATGCTGTCTAATCAAATAATCTGTTTTTCATTTTTCAGCTCTGTATTTTGGAACAATAACTGTATGAAGAAAATAACTAGCATGATTTTAGCAGTTATTAGCTTTTTAAGCTACCCTACAAAATCAAGTACTGTGTATGTACAGTTTAAAGTGATTTTTTTTTCAATTTTCACATGGAAAATTAGCATGAGAAGAAAAATATCATAAATATCATTTTTTTCCTCACCTTCTTGATATGCCCTTTCTTACATAGGAAGTATAAATAGATTTATAATAGCTTAGAATAATCAAGAAATTATAGCCAGAGATTTTGGTTGGTTATAATTTGGTTGGTGATCCTGAAACTGAGGCTGACCTTTAACATAGTCATTGAATGAGCTTTGAAGGTTTCATTGGGCAAACTAGGACTTGAAATGCTGCTTGAACTTGGAATATATAGTATACGATCATATACCATAGCAATACTTTGAACTTTCTAATTTTTAACTTGCTGTAAGTATCGTACTTAGGAGCACCATGATGTCTTAGTGAGTTACCACTTGCAAATGACAGGTAATGACATAATAGTTGAGAAATAAATTCCTTGAAATTGTTCAAATATGTTTTGTACAACTTTTTAAAAGAGGTATATACTTGAATGGGTGATACCATCTTTAAAATTAGTGTGGAATTAGGTTGAAATAAATTCAGAGTGTATATATGCCCAAAGTAAAACAGAAGCAAAACAAATTCTGGGTTGACATGCCTTAAATTGTTATGGGTTGGCTGGTGCATATAGGAAACTGAATGTTTATTGAGGTCATGATTTTAATGTTGGAGGTTATTATTATTATTTTTTTTTACCACAGGTAGCCATCTTATTGGATGTGGTATAGAATCAGTTGTATTTAACAGTTAAGTTATTATAATTTTTTAAATTCAAATTGTTTAATTTTCACTGACAAATCAAGAAGTGAAATAATAGAGGTAATCCTCTGGATGAGTTCTCCTCTGGGTTTTCCTTCTAATGAAGCAGGTGACCTGAGTAAACCATCTAATCAGTTAGGACCTTAGCTTTTTAAACTATATAATCATGAAGTTTTCCTGGGTGACTTCTTTAGAAATTTCACCTTAAAAGATACATAAGGGCCAATTCTTTCAGAGCCTTTTTGAATCCTGCTCTTCTTCCAATTTAGTATTTATTCCCTAGATCAGGGCTATCCAACAGAAGCACAACATGAGCTATATATGTACTTTCAAAGTGTCTAGTTGGCATGTTAACAAAGGAAAAAGAAACTGGAGAAATTAATTATAGTTGTAAATTTTTTTTAAATTTTTATTTACTTATGATAGTCACACAGAGAGAGAAAGAGAGGCAGAGACACAGGCAGAGGGAGAAGCAGGCTCCATGCACCGGGAGCCCGACGTGGGATTCGATCCTGGGTCTCCAGGATTGTGCCCTGGGCCAAAGGCAAGCGCCAAACTGCTGCGCCACCCAGGGATCCCTGTAAATTTTATTTAACTCAATTTATCCAAAATATTATTTTCCCATGTAATTAATATTAAATATTAAATATTAATATTAAATATTAAAATATTATGAAATACTAAATCTTGAAATACTAAGTCTTGAAAATCTGGTGTGAGTTTCACAGAGCATATTTCTAATTGGATGAGCCATATTTCAAGTGCTCAGTAGCCTACCTGAGGCTCATGTCTACTATATTGGACAGTGTAGCGGAGGTCATTAGATCCCTATATCACTACCCAAATTTTGGGACTTTAGAATTACCTGTAATTTCCTTTGTTTTCTTCACTCTTCTATACAGTGGTAACAGAGACTCTCACTCCCTAGAATCAATCATGATTTAGAGTTAAATTGGCACATTTTCTTTATTTTCAAACTTCTAGAAAGAGTAGTCTGAATTCTCTTCAGTTCTTTAATTTGCTTATTTCCTCAATCCATTGAAATCATATCTAAATCGCAAATACTCTGTAGAAACTCCTTGGAAAAATTACCATACCTTCTCAATGCTTAAATACAATGGTCACAATATGCATGCTTCCTGGTATCTTAGCAGAATCAGACACTATAAATACTTAATCCTTGGAACTTTCTTGTCCTTTGTCATGTACTACCTTAATTTTTTTTCTTGGTTTTCCTTTTAGCTCTCTGTTTTGCTGGTTACTTTCTCAGTTTTCTCTTCTTTGTTCTTTGCCCACTGTCTTTGACTTCTTGTCTACTTGACTTCTTTCCTAAGCATCAGGATTTAATTTTTAGTTGTCTACTGGATATATCTACATGATGATATTCTGTGGTTCTTCCAACATAACACAGCCTTCTCCCCATACCAAACGTGCTCTCTCCTTCTGCATATAATTTTAGTTTTTGACATTACTGTATTTAGTTACAAGTCACAGTTAGAAATTTTGCCATCATCTTTATTTCCATTTTCTTACCATCTTCATACAGTTAGATACAGAATCTTTTTTGGATCTACCTATGAAATATGTATTGGGTATTTCTCTGTTCTCTTTTTTGCAGTGCTTCATTTTGGATCCTCTTACTAAGATCCCATGTGTTCTCTCTTTCTTTGACTGTTTTCTCTAATATATTTTGCATGTCACTTCCAGAGTTCTTTTCAACACAATTTAGATAATTAGTCTGTTTAAAACTCATACTGATTCCATTTGTTCTCTTCTTATGTGGCATCTAAGTCCTAGATGACTCTTCTATGTCTAAATCTGGACATTCTCTTCTGCATTTCCCTCTCTGAAATCCTTTAAGACCTAAAATTATTTTAGTGATGAAACTTTAGGCTTCTTAATGGCCAGTCAAGCATGAAACTAGTCATCATGCTTGAATAGTATGACCTGACAGCATTCCTATACTCATAACAAATGGTTGAATACATGGTTTACTTACATGATTCTTATGTGAGTTAGGTTAACAAGTAGATTTCTTTTGTTTTTCTATAAGAAAATCCCTGTATTTTGGTTCCTGAGCAGCAAGAGTTAATAACATCTTGGTAACAATGAATGATGTATGCTTTTATTTACAGATAAGCTTTCTATACTTGAAAACTAATATAGAGAAATACCTTGGTTGAGCTGTGCAGCTGGCTGGCTTTTATAGGAAAACAATAGATTCTCTGAGGTAATACTAATGTAAGAAGAAAGTAACGCTGGCAGTTAGTAGATCTAGTTGGAGTGAGAAAGAATGACTTTAATTGTTATGTATTTCTTAATATTTTTACAGTTGGTTGTCTCCTGGTTTCTTTATTCTCCTAGCATATTTCAGTTGGATGAGATATTCGTTCTTTATAATGCAACATTATTATTATCCTTCTATGCCTTAGCTGGCAACTGGCTTCTCTTAGGCAACCTAGTCATTGATGCTTCGAGGAAGAGAATAAATATTAATTGGAGGGTGTTACTTGTGGGAGACCTTTAAGAAGTACTAAATATGCTGAGGAAGTGGTTTTTGCTTCTATTTCATGAGTGTTTGTTTAAAATCTAATTGCTTGATTTGAAAGAAAACTAGAGGTCATAAACAGCAATGAATAAATTGTCAACAGGAATATTTTTGCATTTAGTAAGAATGTTTTGCCCTTTTCTCAAAAGGGAAACAAGGCAACAGCCAATCATCATGTTTAAAATGGTAATTAACCTCCTCATCTTTGTAATTCTAAGAAGCCTAGTCATGAACTCAGGATCCAGCATCCAAGGTAAACATCAGTTATCATTGAAAATTTATTTTCTAAAATCACCTGTACTATGTGTGTTTAAGTGAATGTAAGCAGTGTGACTCATAAAAGTAGAAGGAAACAAGCCAAAAACTATAGCTGCAACAAAATGCTCTTGTTACAACCAATTCCATCTTTTGTAGAACTGTATATAGTGCTGGACAATATATACAGCTGGAAATTTTAGGACCAGAAGTTTCTGAGGACCTACTATGTGATGAGAATTGTTCTAAATGACTTCTATAAATTACCTTATTTAATTATACTAATAACTGGATGAGGAAAGAAGTGTTATTGTACAATGAGAAAACTATGGACCCTAGAGATGAGTTAACTTGCCCAAGGTCACCAGCAAATGCTGGAGTGAGGATTCAGACCAGGGCCTTTTCCCCTCAAAGCTGTACTCTTGATCATTGCTCTCTTCCGGTAATTAGTCATTTAGCCTGGCAGTCAGTCTGATTTTGTAACAATGAACTCTATAGCTACTCCTTTATATAAGACACACACATACAGTACATTTAAATGTATCTCAAGTGTTTTATACAGTAACAGTGTTCACTTTTTGTTGATTATAGTTGCAGCTAAGATATGTTCTGCTAAGCCAAGTAAGGGATTTTTTTTAAATTAAGGTTTTTAAGTTAAAAAGAAGCCTAACAATTTCCAAATATCTGTAAGAGTTTCTCTTCTGCAAGTTCTCTCCACAGCTCCTTACCCATTCCTAAAAAAGCTACTAAAGAGTGACATCTGGCCTCAAACATCATCTCTTTTCTCCACCCTAAACAAAATCAAGCATAGGGATGCCTGGATAGTTCAGTTCGTTAAATGTTAGACTCTTGATCTTAGCTCAAATCTTGATCTCAGGGTTGTGAGTTCAAGCTCCACCCAGTGTGGAGCTTACTTAAAAGAAAAACAAAACAAACAAACAAAAAAAAACCAACCCTTCCTCCAACCTCCCTCTCCCCCCCAATCAAGCATACACATTTTGGGATGAAAATCACTATAAAGTGCCATTATCTCTGGCTAAAGGAGGATTTGTTAACTATCTTTTAACAGGCTAAATAGAGCTTGGGATAGTAAGTTGAATGTGGTATCTTACACGTACCTAGGAATAGCCTGGCTGGGAGATTGATGAATATCAAAATCTTGTCTGACAGTGAAATCATCAAACAGGAATTGTAAGGACATAAAAACTCCTGAGGATTTAAGATGTACTGCCAAATAGGGGTCAGCGAGTCAGGTATAGCAGGAGTGATAAGTCTTATTGACCTTTTGGCCTTTAGTTTGGATAGTAAAAGTTAAACTCTTTGGCTATGTGTTTATATATTATTAGCATACATTTGATAGGGGAGATAGGGTCCACTTAAAATAATTGGGGCTAGATTGACTTGGTTGTGATTACTTATATGCTGGGAATTACTTTGGTTGTTAATTAAAAAATTTAGAATGTTTATTGTTAAAGCATATAAATAAAGATGTTTCTAAAAATCACTAATAATATCAATATCAACCCCCTAAGAAGATACTATTTTTATTAGTATATGTACTTCTAGTTTTTTTTTCCATGTGAGTGTATACATATGGGTGTGTATATAATATAAGCAAGGCAGGATTATGTCACAAACATTTTTGTAGCCTACATTTTGAAGTACTGCATAGGGGATCCCTGGGTGGCGCAGCAGTTTAGCGCCTGCCTTTGGCCCAGGGCGCGATCCTGGAGATCCGGGATCGAATCCCACGTCGGGCTCCCGGTGCATGGAGCCTGCTTCTCCCTCTGCCTGTGTCTCTGCCTCTCTCTCTCACTGTGTGCCTAAGTAAGTAAATAAGTAAATAAGTAAATAAAAATTAAAAAAAAAATGAAGTACTGCATAGCCCCTGAAAGTGATACTGTAATGATTGCTTCTAAATTTTGCTAAATAATGCTAGGATACAGTTTTGCCTTGTAAACAATAATATGATAAACACCCCTGTAGGTAAATCATTGTGTTATCCAGTTGTTCTGAGTGGAATCATGTTTCCATGATGAACAACAGAGCACATAAAAGCAATTACCAGTTTCTAGAATCAAGTGAAAACTCAGAAACCTATCTCAATATAAAAAAATTGTAGTAGGTTAGAGAGGCAACACCAAAGTCCATGTATAAACAAAGACTTGAAAGAAAAGAAGACTTAAAGAAGCCTTCACGGGCAGCCCTGGTGGCTCAGTGGTTCAGCGCCGCCTTCGGCCCAGGGCGTGATCCTGGAGACCTGGGATCGAGTCGGGCTCCCTGCTTGGAACCTGCTTCTCCCTCTACCTTTGACTCTGCCTCTCTCTCTGTCTCTCATGAATAAAAAAAAAAAAAAGAAGCCTTCACAATAAACCTGAAGGTTATGTTGGTATTAATGATTATAGTCCTTAGGGACACAGTCTGGCAATGTGCATCAAGAGCCCTTAAACTTTCATCTTTGCTAAAATGAAAAAAAAAATTATATATTCTAGGAATGTGTTCTGCTTTTTTTTTTGTTTGAACATCTTATTGTGGAAACTTTTCTACATGCACAATCTTGTTTCATCTGTAACTCTCACTCACCCCCCTACCCTGTATTAGTTTGTTATAAACCCAGACATCATATTGCCTTTTAATTTTATCATTTTTGTTATATAGTAGTTCACTTTTGAGGAATATATTCTAAGAAAAGAATTTTAAATACTAGAAAAACTTTATGCCCAATATGTTCTTCAGAGAATTATTTATGATAGTAAAAGAAATTGATAGCAACTACCCAGCACTAAGGCAAAATACATATTGTGAAATGCTCACTTGATGGAATGTTATATTAAAATGAAGCCTGTGAAGAGATTGAGGTAACATGAGTAAAAGCTTATGTTGTTATGTTTTGTAATAAAAATGGAGAATTAAAGTATATAGAAACAAATGAACAAGCAGAAACTCTTCTGGGAAAAATATGAGAGGGGGGCTATACCAAGATATGAAGTAATGATCTACTTAGATCACAGTTTTGGAAATGATTTTCCCCTCCACCTTTTGCCTGCTGTTCATTGAATTCCCTGTCTTCTATATTGACCATGAATTAGTTTAATGATAGGAAAAATATAACAAACTTGAGTTGTGATGAAAGCATGACAAACTATATTTGGCTTTAGATAATTGTACTACATGACTGTAATCATTTATGGTAATTGTGGGAACTAAGTATGAGAACAAATAACATCATAGAAGGATATTCTGAGGATTCCTCTGGATTGCAAAATTTGCAAATGACTGCTCTTATTCCCTCCTTTTCCTAGTTAACTTTTTCTCTTTTACTATTTAAAAAAATAAAGAAGCCAGTATTTATTTAAACATCTCCCACAAATGCCTTTACTTATGAAATACAAACAAAACAATAAGAAAATACCCTCCTCTTCTATCTTTTGTGAAACGTTAATTGGTATTAAACTTCTCATTTCCATTTGGACTTCCTCTACATTCTTTTAAGTCTTAGAATTTGAAATAAAACTCCTAAACATCTGTGTTTAGCTGTGGAAGACATATTCTTTATCTAATGGGGTTTAGATCATACGGTTAAAATTTCTTTAGAAAATCAAATTATGTGCCCCCATATTTATACATTTGTTTTGTTTGGTTTATTTTTTGCAGTTAAAATATATCAAGTTGAATTATACTTTGTATCTGAGGCTTTGGCTACCTTCTCTTTATCTCCTTGGCCTTATGCTAGGGTGCATTTCACCTCGTATATAGGAATTTTAAAATGAAGCATGTTGCCTGGTTTCTCGATGCTTTTTGGGGCTTCTAGACCTGCAATAAAACTATCTGTGAGCTGCACTATGAAGCATTTTTATTTCACTGAACTCTAACAAAACTTTAGTGGAATTCTCTGAATTAAAGTATTCTCTGATTTTCAAAGTCTGCTTGATCTCAAAGCAGAGAGTCAAGAATGCCTTCTGACTTTAGCAATTTTCTTTATTGCTCTATATTCTTTCTTAGGACTGGGATTCCACACCTGTAATGCTCCTATCAAAGGGCCTCCCTGCATGCAGATCTTTTTAAGGGCATTACCTGTAACTTTCTGCTTAATAAAAGGGTGTATTTCAAGGGAAAAAAACCCTCTACCTTTTACTCTGTGAAAATAATGATGATAAATAATAATTACAGAAGAGAAACATTTACCTGTCACCTTGGTTGCTGTCACAGGGAAAAAGAACATGACAAGTGGCTCTTAACACTTTTGCCTGGAAGTATCTTATGTCCTTTTTGCTCATATTTTGTTGGTTAAAGGTTGATATGGCCATTCTTAAAAAGGACTGGAAAATAGAGCAAGGATTGACAGGATTGTTTATTTAGTATGTGTGAACACTTTCATAGGTCTTATTGGTTGATTGATTCATATATTTAATCAAAATTTATTGAGCATGTAATGTTTGCTGCTTATTGTTCTAAGTACTTGTAATACACACAAAACAGACAAGATCCCTGTTCTCCTGGAGCTAATATTTTTGTGATAGCACTATTTAAGAATCACCTTGTCAGTGTTAATCAAGAATCTTAATCGTTTTACCTTATCATCCAGTAATTCCACTTCTGTATTGCTAGACTAAGGAAATACTTTTGAACATGAAAAGAATTATAATAATGAACATTGTAACTTTATTTGTAAAATCGAAAAATTTGAAGCAAATGTCCAGTAGGGAAAGAGTGAACCATAGTACATTTATTCATAGAATACTATGAACCTGTGGGGCCCCTGGGTGGCTCAGTGGATTAAGCTGCCAACTCTTTCTTTCAGCTCAGGTCATGATCTCAGGGTCCTTGAGTGAGCACCACACTCAACAGGGAGTCTGCTTGAGGATTCTCTTTCTCTCTCCCTCTGTCCCTTCCGCCTTCACTCTTTCTCTCCTCTCGCTCTCTCTCAAATACATAAATAAATCTTAAAAAATAAAAGAGAGAATACTATGAACTTGTCAGTTTGTATTGAAAACAGTTGTCACACTTTTTTGTGTGTGTGACTATTTTTAGTGACATTTTAGCATCCTGGGATGAAATAAAGGAGGTAGCCTAATTCATTCTGGGATCGTGGTTGGCAGTATGGTCAGGATTTGAAATTGTTAGAATTACTTAGGAGAGTTAGATGTCCCTAAATATGAGATTATGACTAGTGAGATTGGGAGTATGTAGAGAAACTAGAAGTTTTAAATTCTAACAGGATATCAAGTCTTTCAAGTAGATATATCCTGAAGGCAGCTGGAAACGCAGAATTAGAGATTGGTCAGAGATGAGGGCTGATGTTCTTGGGGATTCATCATCATAGAAATGTTCAGAGCTTGTGGAAGCGAATGACCTATGAAGGAGTGAAGTAGGAGGAAGGTGAATATAGGCAGAGAATCAAAGGGAAGAAAGGATGAAGAGGATCCCAAAGAAAGGGATGAAGAGATAGGAGAGATAGGAGAAAAAAATGGTCATTTTGGGAAATTTTTCAGGAGAGAATTAAAAACAATTTTTAAGGTTTAATTTTTAAAAATAATTTCTAGGGCAGCCCTGGTGGCGCAGCGGTTTGGCGCAGCGGTTTAGCGCTGCCTGGGGACCCTGGATCGAGTCCCATGTTGGGCTCCCTGCATGGAGCCTGCTTCTCCCTCTGTCTGTGCCTCTGCCCCCCTCTCTCTCTGTGTCTCTATGAATAAATAAATAAAATCTTTAAAAAAAAATAAAAATAATTTCTATATCCAACATGGGGCTTGAAATCACAACCCTGAGATCAAGAGTCACTCACTCTTCTGACTGAGCCGGCTCAGGTGCCCTGAAGAGAACTTTTGAAGGGAAATAGGGCAGAGAGGCAAAGGAGAAAGGGATTGGAAGAATCGTTTTACTGATGATTTAGGGCAGGTTTTTTTTTTTTTTTTTTTTTTTTTAATAAGTTAAGGCAGCACAGTGGTAGTGCATTTGTTAAAACAAAGCATTATCATAGAAATTAGTTGGTAGTAACAGCATTCTATAAAAGTTGATCAAAGTTTTCTGACCATTTAAAAAGTACTTCTAGTGACAGGCTCAACTGATAGAAATAATTTACATTTTAATAGAAATTTACTCTTACAAAGATGTACTCATACAAGGAAAATTAGCTTATACAACCCTTTTTATGCTACCTAGGTAGTCTAAAATATCAATTTTATTTATTCACCGATTGAAAAAATAATTTATATCTTGGAGATTGAAGCAGGTTAAGTAACCTGAAAGCTGCAAATGAGGGTGGGGGGGGCGGAATATGGGAAATTTGTTTAAAATCTTTTAGGCAAAAAAAATCTAGATAGTATCGTTCTCTTTAGAAGCTCAATGATTTATATGCTGTATCTTGAAGCAACTAAAGGACATGGTGAACATTTTTCATATGGCAGAGTATTTCACATGTTGCTTTAAGGGACAAATTAGTGACGTTTGGGACTTGACAATAACTTTGTGGGAAAAACTAGGGCATTTGTAATGAGAAAAGTGTAGTTTTTCCATGTATAAAAAAAGGATGTACAGTAAAATTTAACAGCATCCTGTATACCTAGAAGGGCTTCTGTGGCAATTGTGTCCATATAGATCTCTTTTATCCTCAAAACTGTCTAGTTTGAAATGAGTACAGTCAGTATTCTTAGGCAATGGTTGGAATATATTAACATTTCTGTTTATGTATTCTCCATTCTTCTCCCACTGAAATCCTTAGCTGGAATTTAACAGCTAAGTTTCTATAGTTTCCTCTTTTTCTTTCAACACATTATGAAAGACTAGATATCCAGAAGTAGAAAATTTAGGTCTGATTGTTATCATTGATAAGGATTTAGAATATTCAGTTTCTAATTAGGAAAAGACCTGAGAGATCATCTTCATTTCACCATGCTTTTGTGAAGGAAGAATTTGAGGCATAGGAAAGTTAAGTGTTCAAGTCTCAGGGGAATCTGACTGTCAATATTGTGTATTTCCACTGGTTTCTGCTGTACTTAATATTACCATATCTGTGCTAGCTGCATGTAACCAGGTAGAGAATTACCACATTAAGAATGACTTACTGCCTGTTGAAAGAGTTTCTGTAACTGAGCAAGCCAGATGTAGGGAGAAATATCATGTTATATGACGGAAGAGAGAGGGAAGGAAAGCTCCTAGCCATGGGCATTAAGTCTGTGATTATAAGAAATATTCTGGACCCAGAGTCAAAGGGCCTGAGATTCAGTTCTGACAACTCTATTTATTAACCGTGTGACTTTGAGCAAAGTCCTAAACTTAAGTTTCTTCATGTATTGAAGAGGAATAATGATTGTTGCCATACTTACTTCACTGGTTGGTGGTGAGAATCCAGGTTCTTGTGGAGTCAAGAACAAATTTACTAGTGGTTATGACTACTGTGGTATTGTAGGCAATACTGCAAACCCTAGCAATAAAGAGACAATGAAAACTTTTAAAAGTTTTATGAAATTATGGAAAGCCAAAAATTAAAAAATAAAATTCAGCAGGAAATCTGATTGTGTCATTGATAAGTACTTACAATACTAGGTTTTTTACTTGGAAAAAGTACCTGAGTCTTCAAGAAGAATTTTGTCTCCTTTATCCTCAAGGAGATTACAACTAGTTGGAGCTACAATCCTTTAAGAAAAAAGCCTTATGTTATATTAGTGGAAGTGGTTGTTAAAATAACAATTTAGCAAGCTGTTAATCTATACTAGACTGAAAATGGGAAAGATATGTAATTAGTTCATCAAAAAGGAGAAGGAAGATTATTTGCTTAAGAAGGATGGTGGAGATTTTTTTGTCATTGTTTTTATTATAAGCCAGTCCTTTCATGCTGTATCTTTCCTGCCCTTCTACTAGAGATAAAGACCCATTACTAATCTTTCAGTCAATAGGAGATTGAATAACCTTGATTCATTTGAGGACCACACATTTCATTTTTACCTCTAAAGAGCTGTTTGCCTTCACTTGAGATTTTGGGTCTTACTTTTAAGACAATTACATTTCTAGCAATCTACATGGATTTTACTAGTTCCAATATTGAAGCAAATGATGACCATCTAGTGATAGGGTTTCTGATTGAAGCAAATGATGACCATCTAGTGATAGGGTTTCTGATAGGGTTTCCCATTTACCTTTTATAATCATGTTATAATAGGTTTATACATTTATCACAATGGTATTTTGTGGTTTCTAAGATGGACATTTCGGTTCATATTTCAACATACTTGAAATTGGCAAGCATCTTTAAATTGATAGCTTCATACATTCTCTGTTGGATTGGTGGTGATTTTTTTTAAATTTTTAAATATTTTATTTATTTATTTATGAGAAGCACAGAGAGAGTGAGAGAGGCAGAGACACAGGCAGAGGGAGAAGCAGGCTCCATGCAGGGAGCCCGATGTGGGACTCGATCCCAGATCTCCAGGATCACGCCCTGGGCCGAAGGCAGACACCAAACTGCTGAGCCACCTGGGTTGCCCTTGGTGGTGGTTTTGATATGATTATTATTGTTATTACATGGATAGCATCAATGCTTTAATTGAGTTTAAGTGTATTTTAGGTACTATCATAATTCCCAGATCCTCGATTTGGCCTTAGATACAGAGTCATGGAAGCAGAGCAATAGAAAAAAGTGAAAAACACAGAGAAAAAAATACAAGAAATCTTAAATGATAGGAAAACATTGTTTCATGGTTTGGTTGGCAGTTTTTCCCTTTCTTATATAAACAATAAAGGAATATCATATAATGATAGAGTTTTGGATTCACTGAAGCATACTATATTATTTTAGCTTGAATAATTTACATGGGATGACTTATGACCTAGTGGAAATTTTAAGAATGTGTATTCATGGAAAGTGATTGTCATTTCAAAACTCATACTTTTAGTTATAGACAGTGCTAAAGGTTACTTTAAAAAAAATCATGGCTCTTACTCAAATATCAAATGGATAAGTATCAAAGATTTTATTTAGCTCCTTAATTGAGGGAACCAGTATGATATTACAGCTTGTTCACGGAGAATTAGAAGAGCACATAGATACAGGCAATTAGGGATGTTGAAATGAATGTACAACAGATACAAAGTTGGTCAATATGCATAGGGCAATGATTTTGTAGATTATGATCACCACGGATTTTTTTTTCTCCAATGTGAGAATTTATTTGCATTTCAATGGAAAAGAATCATTTATATTATTTCGTGTTTTACACCTTGCAGGGTTGTAAAGTAGCTGAAAGACAATAAAAGACTTAAGCACTAAAAAAAAAAAAATTAAAAAAACGTAAGCACTGCGGCACCTGGATGGGCCAGTGGTTGAGCATCTGCCTTTGGCTCAGGTCGTGATCCCTAGGGTCCTGGGATCAAGTCCTACACCTGCCTCTCCCTCTGCCTAAGTCTCTGCCTCTCTGTCTCTTATGAATAAATAAATAAAATATTAAAAAAAAGCTTGACTTATAGAACCAGATAACCTAGAAGGGTATACTAGTCAGGATACCCACTAATAAATATTAATATAATATGTAGCATTTTCAATAAATATGTATTTATATCATATATTGATAGTATTATGACAAAAATGTCATATATATTTTTTTAGACTATTTCACAGTTTTTCACATTGTTTCCTGACAAATCTTAGAGTTTAGAAGGTTTCCCAGCAGGCCTTTTACTGAACTTGAACTTGTTAGGGAGGATTATATTCACACTATGCTAGAAAGATTATTGTTTTCTAATGGCCTTTTCCTTTACCACTCATTACTCTATATTTTAGCTGTATTTCAAGGTATTAATGATTTGGAATTTCTCATTTGTATCTTTGATTTGGAAGATCAAATTTAGCCCAGATTTTATTTTTGAGTGGAGAAAAAATTATTTAAAAACCTTTTAAAATCAAGAATCTTTTCTTAAAAAATTTTTTTTATTTATTTATGATAGTCACACAGAGAGAGAGAGAAAGAGAGAGAGGCAGGGACACAGGCAGAGGGAGAAGCAGGCTCCATGCACCGGGAGCCCGACGTGGGATTCGATCCCAGTTCTCCAGGATCACGCCCCGGGCCAAAGGCAGGCGCCAAACCGCTGCGCCACCCAGGGATCCCTAAAATCAAGAATCTACTAATACTTTTTGATCACCTACCTTGTAATGGCCCAGTTAATTAAAATAATTACATTTGTCTCAAGAATGAATTCTTAGTAAGAAGGCTGTGCAAATTAAAAAAGAATTCTAGCAACACTTTTTAGCAATGTTCTTTTGAAATGTTATGAACAACAACAGATATTTGCAATGAGCTTGTCTATATTTGAAAAAGAGTCTTTGTGTTTAATGCCTTTTATATTTTAGTGAGCTGAGAATGAAATGTTTTTCACTACTTTATGTGATTAATCTTAAATATGGAAAAATGGAAAATTAAATGTCTTTGGAGGGCAGAATCAAAATTATTATAACAAAATACATATTACTTCAAAATTGAGAGTAAATTAAAATTAATTTTCTTACTGTTTTTGACCCACTAATTTAGGAAACAAATATTCTCATTTTCTGGTAGCTGTATGACTGACAAATTGTCACTAGAGAATTATTTGATTCAAATCAAAAGTGTTTCAATTTATTGTAAAACTGGCTCACATTGGTTTGAGGTTGTGTTGAATGTATGAAATGTATGAATGCATGAAGTTCTTATTGAGCATCCAGTTATACTTCTTTAACTATTATTCTATTTATCACATTATTATTATTATATATTATTGTGTTATTATATTAATACACATTTTTGAGACCTAATCTTTTACATGTAAAATTTTGGCATTTAATTTGGGCTGAACTTCCCAAACCGTAGGGAGATACTCATTGATTCATTAATTTATTCAGCAGGTATTTATTGAATGCTTTCTATATACTACTTATGAATGCATCTTATTTTAGGGAGCTTTTCCTTTTTACAATTAAAAGAACAGGAATGATTGAGTTTATGAAATAGTCATATTTCAGTTAGCTTGAGACATTGATTATAGGTAGGAGGTAGCTAATCACCTAATACCTGCACTACTCAAAACCACCCTGGTGACAGCCATCTTCCCCCCACCCCCCACCCCAGTCTCTTTTCCTTATCCCTCACTGACTCAAGAGCAGGTAGTCAAGCCCTGGAGTTGTTCCATATTCACAATAAAGTGAGCTATTCATTTCATTCTTTTCTATAGTAGCATTTACCTTTACATGTATCAGATTAAAGTAAAGCTACAGTTTACTGTGAATATTTTTATACTAATACATGTTACAGCATTTACTTATATATGTTTAATAGATTCGCAAATGTGTATGTGAATCTATTACCAATGACTTTTTTTTGGTTTTAAACAACATCTGAAATCAAAGTGTTGGCAATGTTGGTTTCTTCACAGGCTTCTCTCCCTGCCTTGTAGATGACTGTCTTCTCTTTGTATCTTCACATGATCTCTCCTCTGGCTGTGCACATGACTCCTTCCAACTTTCCTCTTAAGAGGATAACAGTCATTTGAGATGAGGGCCCACCCCAATGACCTAATCTTAATTACCTCTTCTTCTGCTAATGGGCCTTTATGGAAGTTTTTTTTTTTTTTTTTTATGGAAGTTTTTGAGGGACATTGGTGTTGGTCAAGGGAAAGTCAGAGGAGTAGGTCTACTGTAAGGGTTGGGAGAAGGCATAATGGATAAGGTACGTAGAAATGAATGGAGGTAGTAAATTTATGGGAGAGGTAGTCAGAGCAGGAGACTCTGAAGACACTGCCCAAGGAGGGAAAAGAAACAAGATAAACTCTTACATGTTTGGTTTTTTGTGGCCATAAAATGAAGAACACAAGTACTTGTTAGGGTTTTAATGAAAGCTGAATTGTGCTGATATCACTTTCCATTCTTGTGGCAACAAATTCTTACCCATGACCATGACATTAGGGTGAGAAAAATCACATGTAAATTAAGTACTTAAAATTGGAGCAACTGTTTAGTTGTGGCACCTCAGATGGGGAATTTGGTACAGGTAGAACCCTAGGCAAAATAAGAATTTGTTGGGTTAGTATGTTTTTGAGTACCTACTATGTGTCAGGTACTGTTCTAGGTAGCTGGGATAGGTCAGTGAACAAAATGATATAGATGCCTGCCCATGTGGAGATTACTTTTTTTCTAGTGACAAGAGATTATTTAAAATATTATATATAATAAATGTCAAATTATATGGCATATTAAAATATAAGTTTAGAAAAGATTGGTCTCAAGGGGATCCAGGAGCGTTGGAGGAGATGATGGCAGGACATAAATGGAATAATATGTTGGCTTTGAGTTCAAGAGAGGTAGCAACTTGATACTCAGATTTCCTTTTCTTTCCTAGAACTCCAGAGGATGGGGGGTTGGGCCTGCCAGAGAGAGATTAGTGGCAGAGGAACAGGAAGTCAGCTGTTGGGTATTTTTCAACATGGTAATAAATTCACTAATGATAATAATAAAAGATAAGCCTCTGATGCTCATTTGTCCTTTCTTTGAGCAAGAGAAAATAAAATGTTAAAGAAAAAGGGGCAGGAAATTGTCAGAATTTAAAAACTAGTAGTCTATTGAAAATGAATCTCATTTAGGAAAGATTTTGATAGTATTTGGGTCACATGCTTTATAGGAATTTTATGACAGTTTTGTGTAACAGGTTTATTGAGGGAATTCTAAGTTTCATCTACTTTCAAAAGACCAGTATAAACGATGTTTCTTTAACAAAACTGCCTATCTTCACGGCTTGTTAAAATAATTGTTTGCTTCTGGCTTTTAATTTCAACTGAGTCCAAGCTCATTCTACCTGCCACACAAGAGGCCCATATGTCAAGCATGAGATTGAGCTCCTTTTATGTTAGAAAGAGTGGGGGAAGGAGGGGGCTGGGTCAAAAGGTGACCAACATCTGTTGACATCAGAGAAGGTTGTGTAACTTCTTTTTCCTTGGTCAGTTGATCTTTGTGTGTAAGAATCTGGTCACGTCATTCCTGTAAATATCGAAGATAGCATAGTCATGTATGTATGCACTCCCTTATCTGAGGCAGAATTCTGATAAAAAGCAGTTTTTGCAAATCTTTGCTTGTAGCATGTCTAAGCAGAAGTTTCTAGCCATAGATCACAGCAGCAAGGGAAATAGAGGCATTATGGACTCAGACGTGCTAAGTTTCACCCTGTAACAGCCTTACTGAATGTGATGCATATATATAGTCATGGAAGATTATACGAAATTATTGTTGATAAGAACCTTACAGTAAGACTCAGAATTAAACTATAAACCTGCATCTTGATTAATATAGAAATGTTACTAGGAAAAGATAAGTCTAAACTATTCCACGTATCACTGAGTATCTCCTAAAGGTATCTCTCTCCCTCAGCCCCACTGCCCATTAGTGCCCAGAATTGTTTTAAGTCTGTATGTAGAGACACCATTAGTTTTATATTCTCTGTGACCTATATATTTTCTCTTATCTTCTGCTTAAGCCTTCCTTTTAAGCAAGTCTTTATTGATTTTCTTCTTATGCTACTAGTGATATGTCCAGAGAAAATTTAGGATTTCTTTATTGACAAAGTAGAATTTAGGCATTTTGTTTTGATAATATAGCATTTCAGTCACTGATTATGCACTATTAATTATTTGTGGCCTTTATGTGATTGGTCTATTTCATAGGATTTCTTCCTTTAATTCTAAATCAGTTTGCCTTGCTTTTTCTTTTCTTTCCTACTTTGCTTGTTCTTGCTCCTCCTTTTTCTTCAGTTAATCCTATTTTCCAACCTTTACCCTTTCAGCAATGCACAAAAAGGATCCTCTAATTTGAGCTCTGAAACATATCTGAAAATGCTCAGAATGTCTTGGAGAACGTGCTTGAATTCCCATTCTCTATTCATACTTTCAAGTTTCATTACTCTCAGTCTTCAGCTTTGTGCTTCTTTGTCATTCACCATGACCTTGTATGTATTTGCTCCTTTGAAGGCTAAAGCAGCTTATACTAATGTATGTATTGCATGTATCTATTCTTTTTTTCTTTTTTTCCCCATCCTTCTTCTAAGAAGGAGGTGGGTGAATTTGTTAGGAAGGAGAGAGAGGGTATGGTTTGCTCACTTGGGGAGATACTCCTATCTTCAGCAGGGAGTGCCAACAGTGGCAAAATACACGAGGAGTTGTACTTTTATTTTTGATGCAGGCTTTTCCATCTCAGAACGATACACTGTAGTATGCTTAGGGATCTGTGAGAGCACAATTGTTTTCCTATAAAGCAGGAGAGAAGAGGGTAGTTGGGAGAAGGGAAATGGAAAAGGAGGTCCTATGTGAGAGGAGCTTTATCACATAGATTGGTTTTAGCAAAGAGTTTATATGGAATTTGAGGTTCTGGGAATTGATTCCCTTGAAAATATTGTGTGTCTAACCACCTTTTAGAAAGGTCTTCACGTCATTATAGGAGTAGACATACTGCAGGTAGAAGACCAAGTAGATTGTACTATGTAGTTTCTGTCCTTGATTATTACTCGTACTCTCTTGCTTGTGTTAGAAATAAATGTACATTATCATCAGGGTTAAGTGTGACTTATTTTCTGAGGGTCAGAAGTGTATAGATATCATCTGTGGTGCTGGGTTTGATTTTAAGCACTTGACAAAGATGTTGCCGTGGAAATGATGATGAAGGAAAGAGAGAGAGATGGAGAAGAAAGAAAAAGGAAGTTAAAAATAATTTTCTAAAATTCAACACTATTCAATGATACTAGAAAAGTGCCATAGACTATTTTAATCACTTTACAAATGATCTATCTTTATTTAGTCATATTTAGATCCTAAGAAGCAGGTTACTATTATTATTCTCACTTTACAGGTGAGGAAACTATGGTGCAGAGAGGTTAAGTAACTTGCCTAAGCTTCTGAGTGGTGAAGCCAGAATTTGAACCAAGTAGTATTGCTTTAGAACCTCAACCACTATACTGTCTTCCTGCTGTGCATATGTATATATGTATCATATGACTGCATATGTGGGTATGTGTACATGTACATATTTGCCTGTGCATTAGCTGAGCCAGAATATAAATATGGGGTATACAACAGATAAATGAATAAGGAGATTATTTTAAATTATGACAAAGGGTATTATAATTAATGGAGGAAAAACAAACAAATTTGAGTTTGATAATGGGGGAATATAGAAAATAGTAACAACCTTATTTCTCCCAAGTGATAAAGAAACTTGAGTTTTTTATAAAAATGCTGTGTTTAACAAAATTAAGGCTGTATATTTAATGTTGTGTGTTATTTTTAGAGAAGTCATTTAGAAGCCTAAACATTTTTTTTACCTTTTGAAATTTGATGCTGTCAAGATGCACACCCAATATTTTTTTAAGGTCCAATTTTTGCACATATAATGTCATTTAAAAATTTCCTCCCTTTATAAAAGGGATGGAAAATCAAACTATTCCCTTTTTAATTCACCACTTCTTTCTGTTGTGGCTGTATAGAAAGAAGTGACAATGCATTAAGTGTTAGAATATTTACAATAACTCCTACATTTAAAAGTAAAAAAGGAAATGAGTAGCAGCTGCATGTATTTGAATTAAATATTTTGAGATTTTGAGTTTTTTGAGATTTTTTAATAATTTCAGCCTTTTCAATGTTAAATCAGAACATTTGAAAAAAAAAGGATTCTGAAGTCCCTCTTAGAGATTTTGAGGAGAGTTTGATCTGTAGCAGCCTGGACTGAGAAGGAATGTAAAACAGTACACGAATATGTCATCATACTCAGAAGTGTACAGAGGATGATTGATAAATATTGGAGCACTGTACCTTGCTGTACCAAGTCACTTCAAGTTTACCGTGTTTCTTGGGACTGTTTTTAAATCAGAGACCATGATTGTGTCCTCTGCTTCCTTGACCAGCCTACTCAAGTGTCCTCCTCTGCCGACAGGTCTAACACTCTGAATGTATTGAAGGTAGTATGTTACTTTGGTAGATTTGTAAAATAATTTATTCTATTTTATTTGAAAAATGGGTTATTTTATGGGGCATAAGTATAAATAATAGAGGGATTCTTGTCTAATTGATTGTGTGGTCTTGAGTGAATCATCCTTTCTCACTTTTATTTTCTCATCTTTAAAATGAAGAGGATTGAAGGAAGTAATCTTTAAGCCTCCTTCTTAAAAAAAATCAATGCTATTATGTGTATATATTTTTACTAACTGATTTTTTGTTGGAGGTTCTGTAAAGGAGAAAGTGAAGTGAAAAATCCTCTGTATTTCCAAAGCAAATGTGAAATTGAGACATTTTAGATGATAGTGTGAGGCCTCTGTTCCACTTTGATACTGTTTCTGTCAACATAGAGACTTTTGTTCTTTTGTACTTAAATGGTAATTATAAGTAGGTCCAAGCCAGCTCCATTTAACTTTTCAATTCCCAGGACTTGCTTGGGCACAGCAGTTAACTATATGGGGGAATTGAATGTTAAAACACTTATCCTCCTATGATGTACAAAGGATCTACTGGCATACAATTTTAGAAAATTCTGTTAGTATTTATATTCAGCCTTGTAGTATTCTGAGCTTTATTAGCTGCATCGAGTCCTAGTTTATTCGTGCCAGACTTTTTTGTTGGTACTTGGCAATCGTTTGAGGTAGCTACACATACATATTGCAGCGAACACCTGTGCCTCCTCATTAGCACAGGCCATTACTGAAGGTTAGAGATGTACTTTGTTGCCACCCTTAATCTGAAGGCTGGTTTCAGAGTTATTTTGTTCAATATCCTGGCATTGATGAAAGTTTATATTGGGAGCAGAGGGTCATTAAGAGGGTAAAATTCAGTATTGAGAAGGTCTAGAAAATCAGTCAACTGCAAATGATGAAGTTCTCAAATATATGTCCCTAAAGCTACTTCCAGTGATTGAAGCTTGTTTTGAGAAGGCAAAAGACTGAAATAGTTTTGACTGTAAGTTCCTGTGGATAAAATGCACTATAGCTACCTTCAGACCAATTTCTAGTACATGGTTGGTGGCTCCCCAAAAGGAATCCCTACTCTGCAGTAAACATCTATATATCTTTGGGCATTTTTATGATAAAAAACTCAGACCACATTACCTGCAGAGCTCTCATGCATTTTCTTCCTGTCTTCCTTATTTTATAGTTAGATGTGTATTTGTCTTTTTCTTACATCACATGCAGACACAGATGTTCCCTCCCTAGGTCAAGTCTGGGAGTGTGGTTTTGAGGAGGTGTGAGGACTCTTGAGGTAGAGAGGGTGCCTCAGATGGGGACCTTGGAGTTTTAAAACAAGAATTGGAAGAGACCACTGGGAAGCACCATTTCTGAAAAGCAGAGATGAAGATATTAGCTGTGGAATAAGTTGCTAGAATAGCTACATAAGGAGTCTTACTTCCAAAGGAAGCAGTTCCGGAAGAGGATTATATACTGGGATGCAGAACAGCATGGTTTGAGATTAGTCTGCCCTGGGTCTAGCCATAGAAGGGCCAATTCTAACTGCTGAGCCCCACCTTGATTTGACATTGTGTCCATGATTCTTCATTGTCAAATAATGTCTTCCTATGAGTGTGAAGCTCCTCTGGGGGGCAAGTAGTGTTTTCCTAGTTCTTATTGTCTTGATGCCTACCATATAGTAGACAAAAATTTGTTTAATTCATATTTGCAAGTGGGGATTAGGGGTTATAACTTCCATTTTATGTGGGTGTGTGGGGTCTGGATGTGGGCATGAGAAGGTTATTGAGTAGCTGATAGTCATACTGGTCAGCATTTGTCTTGTAGAAAGAAGAATGACCAATCCAATGATTCTTTTCACATTGACCTTTGTATGCTTTCTTTTGGCTATCAGCTTCATCTGGATTGTAAACAATAACCCAGAAGAGAAAGGTTTTATATTCCATTATCATTTCTTGCAGCCACACAGTTTTGTGTGAATAGGACAATCTCAAGTAAAAAAGAGATTGCTTATTTTGAATTGGATTTCCCAGGAAATAGTTCTTAGCCTTAACTTTGATTACAAGTAGAGCTTTCGTTTCCTGTAGGATTGTCAGACATTATTATAAAAAGAACTATGTTTGGAAACAGTATGGGATGGATACCTGAATGTAATAATTTAAACTCTGAAGCCCCTATAATGAAACAGAAATGGCACTCTATTAGAAAGAATAGTTCTATAATTTTTAATGTTTAGGATCTCTTTCTATGCTTAATATTCTATGAATTATATTATGGTATATATGTAATGTAATAGTATTCTTTGAAACCATTAGAAAGTTATTTTAAAAATAATGTTATGTACCTAGTGCTAAACAACTGAGTAATTTTGGGTTGAAAAATACTTTAAAAAATTTGCTATGATCATAACTCATACTGATTGGCCTTTAATAAGTAACTCTGATGGACTGGTTTCTGCCTCAGGAATAGTTTGCTTTTATAAACTTCATAGAATAACAACAGATTCATACATGCTTATGTGAAATAATGCTAAAGAAAATGTAGGAATTGAAAAATTAGAGGAACAGCTTTTCCTGACATGCAGGTTGAGAGTGAGATTACCATCACCATGGAAGACCTGGTACTGTTAAGATCACTGGTATTTTATGACATGTATGGTAATTATTCATAGACAGACTTGTCATATTCATTTGTATAGGTTGCACATTGCATAACTGTAGTGAGATACTATTCATGTATGAAGAACCTACATGTCTATATGTGACGACTCTTGGGCTTATTAATGAGATAGAAAACACTCCTTTACTATGGGAGCCTACTTGCTAGAGGGCCAGATAGATAATACATAAATAAAAGGCATATATATCAGTTTAAAATAAGTGCTATATAAGTAATTAAAACAGTGTGCTGTGGTAGTAATTTGATGGCAAGATTAAATTAGGTGGTCACGGGCAGCCCCGATGACCCAGCGGTTTGGCGCCACCTTTAGCCCGGGGTATGATCCTGGAGACCCGGGATCGAGTCCCACGTCAGGTTCCCTGCAGTGAGCCTGCTTCTTCCTTTGCCTGTGTCTCTGCCTCTCTCTCTCTCTCTCTGTGTCTGTCATGAATAAATAAATAAATAGAATCTTAAAAAAAAATAAATTAGGTGGTCATGAAGAAATACTGAAATGAAAAGAAATGGTAATTTGAAAGTAAAATCTTTGCTAAGTGACACCATTAAATTTATTCTGTATTCATATCTTTTGAGAGTGTCGTTTTTATACTTTTGTTACTGAGGGTACTAAGTCTGACACAGTTCTTTGCTCTCTGGATTTTTTTCAAACTCTTACAGCAATGAGTTTTTTTTTTTTTTTTAAAGATCTATTTTGTCTGATTTTCATAAAAAAACAAGTGTAGTTTTGTATAATGATCTAATGTTAAATTCTATGAGTTTAACTCAGTGGCAGGATTCCACATAATAAAACAGTTTTTAAAAAATTGAGTGACTTTATTTGGATTTTTACATAATGAGAAAAATTCTTTAAGTATTCAGTGATTATATATAACTAAGTATGAGGAGAAAAGATTTGGAAGATAACTCAGACCTATCATAGTTAAAGATGTTTATTTAATTTAACTTTTCTAGTTTCTTTAAGAAATACCATGAGGAATGATTTTGCTTTTGTGTTATTACAACATTTGGTTAAAACTGTTCCCTTTTTGGGGGATAATGTAGTTCCTTTCAGCCTATTTGTGTGTGTGTGTGTGTGTGTGTGTGTGTGTGTATTAAAAAAAACATTTCCACATCATAATGTGGGTTTTATGTCCATCATTTTTAATGGCTTCAAAATGGAGGATCAAGTTGGTATGCTACAATTTCTATAATCATTCTATTTTAATAATTTTTAGTTAATTCTGGAATTTTACTGTTATCAATAATTTTGTATTAAATATTTCGTGGCTTACAGCTTTTTTCCTTAATATTGGAATATTAAGAAGATTGTCCACATGTGAATTTCTAAGTACTAATTTCTTTGTTGCCCAAAAAGCATAAACATTTTAAAAAAGAAATTAGGGAAGGGGCACCTGGGTGGCTCAGTTGGTTGATTGTACCACTCTTGGTCATGATCTCAGGGTTGTGAGATGGAGCCCAGTGTTAGGCTCCCTGCTGGGCGCGGAATCTGTTTAAGATTCTCTCCTTTCCTTTCCTCTCCCTCCTCTACAAACAAACAAACAAACAAACAAACAAACAAACAAAAAAACAAACAAACAAACAAACAAAAACGAACAAAAAAAGGAATTTAGAGAGGTTTTGGTTTTATGGTAATTCAAATTATGATTAGGCATTATATGAAAGTTTTAACTGGGAAAAAACAAGCAAAGAGAAATCGGAAGAGAAACTATAATTCTATGGCTTTTCTATAAAATTTAACACTAGAGGTTTAGATAGAGTTTTGGTAAAATCTGATGCAGGCAACTCTTAGTAAGTTGGATAATCAAAGCTTGGAATTACTTATATTTATCAAAAAACAATTTTAAGATTTAACTGATCTAATTTATCTTCTCATATCTTAATTTCTGTCTCTGGAATCCTCTGAAAACTTTGGTCTAACAATATAAAAGATAAATGCAAATGGTTCTTTAGCTAATCTTCAACTCTGGCAAATTGTTTCTTTCTCTTGTCTTCAATTTTTACCACATTTTTATGGATCTTCCACTCTCTTAAATGTTCTGCTACATTTTATGGACTTACCCACACAAAGATAATACTTAAGAAATTAAAGAAATGAAGAATAAATAGACTGGAAAGAACATTTGTAATTTTGTATCCTGCACATTAGTTTTTGTCAGCCTATTATGGGTAGATGTCAGGGTACCATGAGCTCTTCTGACAAAGGTTTGTAGATGAATAAAATTTATAATAAATATTATGTATGAGAAGACTGAGACCCACTGAGCAAAATGACTTGTTCATGAGTGCACAATTTTCTGTTCCATTGGCCAGTAAAATCTTAAGAAAGTCCAAAATGCATGAGTGATGAATATTATCTGACCAAGGATTGCATTTCTTTTCTGGTTTATCTAGGTTTTGTTTTCTAACAGAAGCTCTATAAATCCTGGCTGTATCCCATGGAAGTGCTGCATGTATAATAACCACTACTGAGATGGAGCCCATTTGTTCTCAAGATAAAAAAGGACATAGCATATTTAAATTTAATAGTGTCTATTGTCTGTTTATTTCCTGTAGTAAGACAAAATGGTAAAAATAATCACGCGTGTACAAGTTCTTACTTTATACACCTAAGATTCAGGAAAATACTTGGCTACCCTACTTAGATCTCTTAAAGCTTATTTTTGTAAATGAATAGTTTAAAACAGTTATCCCATTACTTTTCTAAGTGATTAATTTTACTCGTTTTACTCAAGTAAGGATTTTGACTTGAGCTTAGAATATCTAGTAAATTAAGGAATAGCTGATAAGAAATTTGTCTTTATCTTTCCCATAGACTAGCATCAAGAGATACTCTGAGAGCTATAGGTCTGTTAAAAACTCAGATAAAGTGCAGCTGGGGTGGCTTCCCTTTAGCGCTGCCTTTGGCCCAGGGCCTGATCCTGAAGACCCCGGGATCGGGTTCCGCGTTGGGCTCCTTGCATGGAGCCTACTTCTCCCTCTGCCTGTGTCTCTGCCCCTCTCTCTCTCTGTGTGTGTCTCTTATTAATAAATAAATAAAATCTTTAAAAAAAATAAACTCAAATGAAAAAGTAATATATTAGACTAGGCTAAAAAGGCATACTTGATGATATCCTTAGCTTTCCCTAAGACTTTATAAGTTTACTTTCTTTTTAAAATATTTTTTTATACCAGGAAAGAGAGGAAGAATAGTATTTTAGTTGAGTTATTTTTAGAAAAAATGGCAGTAGTTTTCAGGCATAAGTCATTTAGCATACTTAGGATGCACGTTGCAGAAACTGTGAAAATATCAAATACATTTTCCCTAATGTTAATAATTTCCAATATCTTTATGTATTCTCCAATTTTTAAAAAACTTAGTATTCTAATCAGGATCTCAAGCAGGACTTTGTTATTTATGAGATAAAGCCAGAGAGACAAAAACTAGAGTGGCTCAAGGCTATAATGTCCCCCCCCCCCACCCCGCCCATGTTTGCTTTGTATACATGTGGCAGCAGTAACTGAAAGCAAACTACATCATGATCATGCTTGCCCAGGAGCTCACATTCATCCATGTGATGTTAACACTAAGACCCTATGTCTTCTGATTTGAATCTGGTCTAACATACTTTCCACAGTGCTGTGTTACCCCTCCTGCAGTGAATTTGCTTCTTGGGTCTGAATTTCTCTAAATGTGAGCTGATATGTCCAATAAAGTAACTTATGAAATTATTTGCCACCATGATAAATGTTTATGAAAATCTCAAAAGGGATCTCTGGTAAGATACCATTTTTTCTGAAGTTCTGCTACTCTTGAAGGACAAAATTTAGCTTTTGGAATCTTAAGAAACACAGTGTTTCATCTGGGTTGGAGTTCAGTTCTGTGTATCTTTAAATCCTTTACTTAATTCACCCAGGCAATTATGAAAGGGTGATGTTTAATAAATATGAAATCAGGGAAGATATTGTGAATTAATTATTTTTTTTAGCTGACTTTCAGCACTTTTGTTATGTACTGGGTGGATATTATCCTGCTGCTCTGAATTCAGGAACCATGCCTGGCACCATCTGGGAGTGCCAGAGCTTCCCTATATGTATGGAAAATGTTTGTTCAAGCTGCTTTGCCAGATTCTTTTTACTCAGGCCTTGCTTCTTTGGATGGTAGGTGACTCTGGCAAAGTACACTTTTATTTTTATTTTTTAAAAGATTTTATTTATTTATTCATGAGAGTCGCAGAGAGAAAGGCAGAGACACAAGCAGAGGGAGAAGCAGGCTCCCTCTCAGGTGCCTGATGTGGGACTCGATCCTAGGACCCCAGGATCACGACCTGAGCCAAAGGCAGACACTCAACCACTGAGTCACCCATGTGTCCCCAAAGTACACTTTTAAAAAAGAGTAGGGTAATTGTTTCTGAAGATCAAAAGAAGGGGTCCTTTTGTTAATGGACTTTATTTCTATTCTATGCATCTGTATGTTATCTTAAGGCACATTGTGGGAACTCAGTGCTAAGAATTTTCCTTGCACAAAGTACTGAATGCTGATAAAACTGAGAACTTTTGTGTCCTAACTTCAGTCTTATTAAAAGTAAATTTTGAGAACAGTCAGTGCCCGCTTAGGCTTTTAATTTTAATTTTGTTAAAAAATAGTCTTAAACAGTGTAATTTTCAACCTCTTTAAGGCAGCTAAGAGTTAACTGAGTACCCTGAGTTTGAGAAAACCCTTAGGTTTTCTTGCAATTATTAGCATGGCTCCCCAGCTTTGAGAATATTTTCTAGCATTGCCCTATCATTTAGTGAATCATGTAAAACACTTTACAATAGTGGGCCTTAACTTTCCTTTAGGTCATCAGACCTTTAAGAACTCTTAATTCCAGTAAATGCATCAGTGAATGTCTATACACGCACTGACTCACACTCTTTCTTTCACATACACATTCATGTGTCTGCCCCTATCAATGTGCATCTCCCTCCTTGGGACTCCATGGGGACTCATAAACTCTCTCCTGACCTTGAGAACACCTGTATTAAGGACTTCTACAGGTAAGAGTGAAAAGAGAAAAGAAAGATTGTGGGTTTTTTGTTTTGTTTTGTTTTTTGTTTTTGCTTTGATAGAAAGCACCTTATTTATCCATTCACCTGCCTTTCTGAGCATCTGTTGATTCACACCTGTGTATCTACCCACCCACCTGTGTATCCACCCATAATCTATCTGCCCCCTGCCCATCTATCCATCTTTTATCATATGCTTTCTATTTGTGAAAACTTAATGCATTTTATTTTTCTACTTATTTTTTTCTTTCCTTTAAAATCAGTACTGCTTTTTAAATACTTGCAGAAAATGAAAGAATAAGTCATGGCAACTGAGAACTATACAAGTAGGAAATATATAAATAGTTATGTTGTCTTATAATATACTTTTAAGCCTGACAGATTTGGGAAGGTGTATAGCTAGTCATTCTAGCTGTGGCTTAGTATAGCCTAGACTTTTTTTTTTTTTTTGTATTTTGGGAAGTCTTCCTTTGAACTTTTTGTACTACTCTAGTTTTAAAATAAAGCATATTGTCAGTAAAGACAGAATAGGATTTTCTTGGGTAAAAAAAATTGTTAGGCACCTGGCCATTTATTTATTTATTTTTATTATTATTTTTTTTTAAATATTTTTTTTTTGCGTTCAATTTGCCAACATATATCACCCAGTGCTCATCTCATCAAGTGCCCCCCTCAATGCCAGTCACCCAGTCACCCCAACCTCCCGCCCACCTCCCTTTCCACTACCCTTTGTTCGTTTCCCAGAGTTAGGAGTCTCTCATGTTCTCTTACCTTCACTAATATTTCCCACTTATTTTCTCTCCTTTTCCCTATCAAAGTACTTTTTAAAAAGTTTTAAATGGAATCAGATTTTATTCCTTTTACTAAAAAGTTTTGCTTTTCTTTTTGAAATAACAGGTTTATTTATTTATCATAGGAATCATTTTGTAAAGGCTTTTTAGGATTGTATGGGTTCACCAAGTATTTTTAGACATTCAAATTTTTATGTACTCTGTAAGCAATTATTGTTGAAATCTCCATTTCTTCTAACCTTTTTAGTTTTCATTTTTTTGCTACCTTGTGTCCTCATTTAGTTTAAGAAACCATCTGTTTATTTATATTCATTCATTCATTCATTCATTCATTCATTTGACAAGGGAAGCAGGGTGACTTATTTGCTAAATAAGACCCTAATGGCCCTCTCATTTTCTTTAAGATTGAAATACAGGACTAGGGGACAGTAAAGAAAATCACTCTGTTAGAATATTGCAAATAAGAGCAACATGAAGCTTCAAATGCATACAACCTGCTGGCAGGAGTCAGCTGAGGAGGGCAGCATGAGCACAGCTGCTCACAGCCCACTCATATCAGGAGCATATCATAAAGATGACAAAGTGAAAATCAGGACTAATAGCTTTCAGGTTTTTAATGAGTATAATTAGCATTCCAGCAAAACAAGATTCATACCTATATCTTAAATTCAACCTGTTTTAAGAGAAGAAAATGTCCATGTTATGGACTTGCCTATTAAGATTGAGTGTTAGCCTCTATTTGCTCTTATGGCATTATTAAAGATTTAACTGTTTTTAAATCTTTATGACATGTTGGGCTAGATTTATAATTTAACAGTAAATCTCTAGACTATTTTAGTTTTCACTTAATGGAAACATAACATGGAGATTAATAAATTGATCAATAGTAAAGATCATTTTGCAGGGTTGTTCCCAAATTTACAGACTGTTCTGACACTCTGCACACAAACGTCCCCCCTCTGTTGAAGATTGAGTTAGGCTGCTTAATTGGATCTCAAAGTATAACCTCAAATCCTCACTTTTTTCTAGCTCAAAGTGATAATGTACTTTATTATTAAATAATAATAGCCATTATAGGTACTAACAAGTGAAATCAGGCTATTTAATTCTTTTTCACCCTAGAAATATCTTTTCCATAGGGTCTCTGAATATTCTTTATAAAATTCAGTTTTCAGCCCTAAAGAACTCCCCTAATATTACCTTTCCTAACTGACTTTTTCAAAGCCCCTCAGAACAAAACATCTCATTCAGCCTAGGGATCATTTGAAGGTACCTATAGAAAATGGTTTGAAACAAATTACAAAGCATCTTGAGTCTGAACCTCTAGCCCAACTCAGTCACTGGGAATTTTTTTAGAGGATTATTTGAGGTCAAGGTCCAGTGATATTTCTATTCTCAGCCACTAACGGATAAATGATAAAAGAATTCTAAGGTCTTTGCTAGTGAACTCTGTAAAGAGTGCCAGTCTTGGGTGAGCAGTGAAGTAAGGAGTTTGGATCTGAAAGGGAGCAAATGAAAAGCTATCATGACATTGAAGTGGTCAGTAATGCAATGAGACTAAGAGTTAGGACTTTTGTAACTAAACTGAAAAGATAAGATGAATTCTGGCTCACTTTAGCTTGTGGCCCAGATCAAAAAGCACATCTGTGCAATTGCATGAGTATGAATGTGGATAACTATGTTTTAATATGAGTTACTACTATTTATTGAACAGTAGCACTAACTCCTTTTCATTTAAAAAAATCTCACTTAATTTTCTTAAGCATGTGAGCTCTATAGCACTACACACATTTTGTGGATAAAACCCATTGTAGTAAACCCACAGATACTAGAATTTTGTTGTTCAGAGAGACAAAGTAGTCATGAAAGGAAATGTTTAGAGAGACAAAGTAGTCATTAAAGGACCATCTACATATCTTAAAAGGATATAAAATATTAAAAATATCTAAATAGATTGTCTACAATTTAGACAGTACTTTGACATTTGTCCTTTGTGCATTTTATATTGAGCTGAGTTGCAGTGTTAGAAATTTGCATTTTTATTTGCTGCTTGATCTGGGAAACTTTTTAATCTCTTAGTATTCATTCACTCCTGGAATTTCAAGACATTAGACCAGAACTTCCCAAAGTGAGTTCCAGCTAAAAAGCTTTATATAAAAAAACAAACAACAACCCAACCCTAATTAGTAGTAAAATCAAATATGAACATACCTTTAAATATTTAAGTGAAATATATGCAGCTTGAAGTCAGTGGTAAAAAAGATACACCTAGATTTATATTGGTGACTGAAAAAGACTGCAGAATCTTCCAAAAGTAGTCTGTAAGATAGTAGGAGGAGACATCTAATATATGTAAATTGACTTTAGATATTTTGATAAGTTTAAGATGCAACTACCATAAACTTAATTTTAGATGTGAAATAAAGTTTCTGTATTATATGCTTACTTATTCAATTTTCCCCAGTCTAGAATTAATTTCCCCCCTCCCTGTATTCCATCTGGAAAAATCATACTCATTCTTTACAGTCCGGAAAATGTCCTGCCAGTCATATTCCTCTATCACTTGATACGTATCACATCGTATTACAATTAAGTTGGCTTTCTTCCTTTAGCATTACAGACATCTAGTACATAGAAGGTGATTGACAGATATTTGTAGAATGAATGAAGGAATGGATGAGTAGGTTATATATTTAATTAATTTAACTAATTAAAGATTTTATTTTATTTGAGAGACAGAGTGAGCACCAGCGGGAGAGGGGCAGAGGGAGAGGGAGAAGCAGACTCCCCGCTGAGCAGGGAGCCCAATGCTGATGCGGGTTCAATCCCAGAACCCTGAGATTATAACCTGAGGCCAAGGTGGATGTCCAACCAGCTGAGCCACCCGGGCACCCCAATTTAACAATATTTTTATCCGGTGCTATTTGGATCAACTTTTATAAATATCGAAAGTTATCAAGCAAGGGGGTAACCAAGGTCATGGTCAAAATCTTTGGGAACATTTACTGATGCCTTTTTCTTTACTGGGTGAATATTAAATTGAAAAGGATTATGAAAAAAAAAAAGGATTATGAAGAAATTACAAACCTTAAGACATTTTATTATGGAAATTTTCAAATGAAGAATTCTACAGTGAAGAGCAGAATACCTACCTCTCATATTTTAGCAGACATTTTCTGATTATATATCTATCCACTATTCATCCCTCTATTCATGTGTTAATCCGTCTTATTTATTTTGCATTTCAAAGTAAATTTCAGGAACTTATCCCTAAATACTTCAGCATGCATATCATTAACTAGAGTTCAGTCATAGTTTTTTTTTTTTTTTTTCTTTTTCCTCTTGAGGTAAAATTTAAATACAACAAAGATGTATAAGTCTTAAGGAAACATTTGCTGAGTTTTGACATATGTGTAGACCTGTGTAACCCAAACCTTTATCAAGATACAGAATATTACCATCAGCCCAGAATGTTCCCTCATGTCCATTACTAGTCAAACTCTGCCCTCACACCCTACAGGCAACCATTTTTCTGTTCATTGCCCCCAACCCTGTACCAGTTAGTTTTGCCAAAAAAATGACATCTTTAGGGAATCAAAATATGTAAATGTTTGCCTGAAAAGAACACGGAAAGGTGAAGAATTGCTTTGTGAATTGATCTTAAGAATGATAGCTGAAAAATCTGAGAGGGTAGTTGACAGAGGAAAGCTGAAATGATTCATGAAATGACTAATGACATGGATTGAGGGGAATGCCAGAAGTACACACAGCTAGCATTCTGTTCAGCCTGTAATTGCTTATAATGGCACATAGTGTATCAACCTGAAAGTCACTTGACAGAGGTTTTTTGCCTGGTGGTCAGCAAAAAGCGACACAATTCTCTGGCCAAAACAAGCTCATATTTTATAAAGGTTATAAAATTGAAATATTTGAAATGATTATTTCAAATGTTTTGCTTTTGTGATATAATTGTTTACTATTTGGCTTCAAAATGATCTATCATAAAATGTTGATAAAAATGCAGAGTTTTAGTTATTGCACAGAGAAGAAACCTACTTTGGGATATATAAAACTGCTCTGGATTAAGACTGTATTTAAAGTTTTAATGGTGTAGTTGTACATCATGTATGGTTGTAATGAATCCCAGATGTTGTTCAGGTACTTTGTATAGATCACTAATATATTTGAATTCAATAAAGAAAGAAGCCAGCAATAAAATGTACAAAATTGCACAGCTTAGTCGGGGCACCTGCCCTGACTGTCCATCAACGGCTTCCAGCCTCTCTTCTGTACAGCACAGCCAGACTCTGAGTGCCAGCTGATGGATTGTTAAAGTGCATAGAACCATTTGCCCACTTTCCCTTTCTTTTCCCCCCTCAATTTCCTCCTTTACCTCTCTCCTTCCTTTCTTGCTAATTAAACATATTTATTTTCTACCTCCTATGTGACTCTATGTTAGAAGGTGGAGTTACTGTTGCATATCCCTTATTGTAAAATGGGTTCTACAGATGCTACTCAGATTTATAAACATAAACTTCTAATAAACTAGAACTCATTTTTATTTTTTTTTATTATTTGTTTTTTTTTAGAACTCATTTTTAAAAATATCATGCATCCTAGAATTTGTGAACGGGGTTTCTAGAAGATGGGACATGTTGGTATCTGTGATAGGATAGATTCTTGGAAGTTAATTGCATGCTCATACTGTTGACTTCATTCCTTTCTCTCCACAACTGACAACTGGACTTGCTTTCCTACTGATACTGCCCACTGTATCAACTGTTCATGCTCAGTGTGTGATAGGTATAGTTTGCTATCTTTTTTTTTTTTGGAAAAATTTTCACTTGAGCCTTTGTCCAATAGATAGGACCTTATATAATTATAAAATTATATAAAAACATTATAAAATCATATAAAATATATAATTTTATTTGTTTTGAAATAAGTATTCTGAGAGAAGTTTGGAATTTCTTAGGTGATCTCTCAATTTGTGTAGTAGTAGAGAAAAATGTTCAGAGCCTGAAGCAAGAAACTGAATTAGTTTTCTCCATTTTATTAGCTATGACTTTTAATGATTCACTTAAGTACTTAGTTTTCATTATTTAAAACAAAGTACTTTTCAATTCAGGCTAAATCCCAGAAAAGAAAAAAAAAACATAAAAATGTAAGTATATTTACTTTAGAAGAATTAAATATTTTTAGTGATAAAATGTACATAACATAAAACATATCACTTCAGCCATTTATTTCTACGTGTACAGTTCTGTAGCATTTGAGTATATTCTCATTGGGCAACCATCAGCATTCATCTCCCTAAACTGGAAGTATGTATCTATTAAGGAGTAACTCAGTAACCGCTTATTCCAAACCTTGCCCCGCCCTTCCTGGCCCCAAACCCCTGGCAACCACCATTCCACCTTCTGTCTCTGAATAAAACCATTTTTCTTGAGTAAGGGTGACAGGTTGTCTCTTTACTTCTAATCTTATTTCAGTTCTTTCTTTTTTATCAAACAGGGTTAATCAGAGAAAAGGAATATACTAGAATACATGCTTTCCAAGTCTAATTTCAGTTAATTTTTTCACATAGCCTCTAATTTTTTTTTAGTTGATTGAAATCTTTTTGTCTTAACTGTCAATGTATTGTTTACATATTAGAATAACATCCTACAGCTATAGGAGGAGACAGCAACAAAAACACTTCTGAATAAGTGTGCCTAGGCAATTAAATAAGTGCAATCCATTTAAAGCTTTAGCCATTTATGTGAAATTAAGCATTTCATTTGATTTCCACCTATGGTTATGGCTTTCAGAAATTTGATTTACAATTTATTTGATGTAATTTCAGGTTGAGAATATCTTTGCAATACAATAATGAGAAATTAGGTTATCTGAAGTATGGCTTAATGAAGTGTAAAGGGTATGAAATAAAAAATAAAATGTAACTTAGGGAATATTTGCATGAATGGCATTACCTATTGGGCATTTTTATACTATTGTAAGTACATTTTCATAATACATAAAGTTGGTTTAAAATGTTGATAGAACGTTTTCTAAATATAATTAAAAGACTAAACTTTTTGTCTTACTTAAATGAATTGTTATTGTTAGATTAGCATTTAGTTTCTTTTTTTTTTTTTTTGTCTGCCCTCCCCAGCATTTAGTTTCAATATATTGTTTACTTAAAAAAAAAGCCTTGGTCATTTGAATAACTATAACTGTAATTGTATTAAGAACTTAACTGCCATTAGCAGCAGTATAATACAAAGCTCAAAGGCACCCAGTGTAACTCAATTACCAGGACTGACATTTGTATCTGTGCTAGTGAGGTGTGAACTTTTTTTGTACTGAAGGTTGAAGAGATATCAGATAAGCTTCAGTGAGAGTAGAAGGCATATATTTCAAATTAACCACTTCAAATTCTGGGATTTAATGATAGTGATGTGACTGGGTTATTAAATGTTGTAACAAATGTAAAATGAAGAAACAAAAATGAGGATATTGCTAATTAGTAAGTATATATTTTAATCAAGACATAATTTCCTAGCACCATGAGCAGATCAAGGTTTTGTTGGGGACCGAAACAGATCTTTGTGGGGGGGGGGGGTTCCCTTTTAAGAAAGAAGTACAAAATTACAAATACAAGTTTATGTACAAAAGTCAACATTTTTTTAGAATGAAAAAAGAACAGATTACAGATTGCAAAAGAGGCCAATGACATAATCACCACAATATTTAGAAAATGACATTTTAAAACTGTTGATTGTAGTTTTAAATTATTTTTTCTACAAGTATAGGATGTTTAGTGTTTGCTTCTATCACAATGCTTTTATAATACGATTTTCTATGAAGAAACTCCAAAGATAAATCTTTGCTCTAACTTGGCTAATAATTTTTTTAAAACATTTAATTTATTTATTCATGAGAGACACAGAGAGAGAGAGGCAGAGACATAAGCAGAAGGAGAGGCAGGCTCCCTCTGGGGAATCCGATGCAGAACTTGATCCCAGGACCCTGGGATCCTGATCTCAGCTGAAGGCAGACACTCAACCACTGAGCTACCCAAGTGCCCCTAAAATTTTGTTTTTATTGATAGTTGAAGTATAAGAAACATGCAGTTTCACTTACAGACACGCCCAGTATTTGTAGAAGTGTTACAAATCTGTGCTGTACAATTTCAGAGAAATTCCATTTCATGAGTCCTATCAATAAGAAAAAAAATATGGTGCATTTATAATTAAATATATTATCAACTATATTCATAATAAGAGAAATTTGGCCAGGTATTGATTAAAAATGGAAATTATTTGCTTATACTGTTTCGTATCTCATGATTGGAAAAATTTCCCAATGATTCGTTTCTAGCTGTGTACATTTCAGACTGTTTCTCCTCTACTTATATATCCTGTGATTCTAGTTGCCATGAGACACGTTCATGTCACCTCTGATATCTGATTTTGCATCTTCATTTCATGACTCTAGGAGAGGTGAAGTAGTAGGAAAAAGGTATATTCCCAGAAGCCATCCTGCAATATGACAGTAATTTATTACATGAGAAAATGACTGAGACCCACATGCATATGTCCCACTAAACCGAAACTGAATATATCTCTAACTCACCTTTTCTTTTGCTGGAATCCCAGTCTACCCACTCATGCCATTCAATGTGCATTCAAGTGCAAGGGTGGTGAAGTGTAAGTTGGAGGGGCAAGAGAAAGAATTTTTTTATGACTAAAGCATCTTAAAATTTTGCATCGTGTATGAAAATGCATCATCATGAGAACACATTGCTAAGGCTCCTCCCAGGTCCCTGAAAGGGTCTATTCAAGCAAGGAGCCCTGAAGCTTAAGCTTCATGGGCAATTGTATGGTTAACAAGTCAAAAAGTACTATTTTCTGTATTGATAGAAATCTGTTCAATATGGTAGCTGCTAGACCTTCTTCTGTGGCTATTGAAGACTTGAAAAATAATTTGTGCAATTGAAGAAATGAGTCTTTATTATGCAATTCTAATTACTTTAAATTTAGATAGATATATGTGGTTAATGGCTACTCTATTGGACAGTGCAGGTCTAGTGCCTTCTTCATTACTACTTGCATATAATATTAGTACTCATTTAATTTTATTAAAGATAGTACATATTCTATTTTGCTTAACTTATGATGTCATTTAGGTATGAACTCTGAATTGTCACCTACATTCTGTATTTCATATGATACATTTATTGCCTACTGAGTAAAGTAGGCAACTCTCGTAATTATGGACAAGATTTTAGCTTGTAAATCTATTTAAATTATTGAAAAAATACCTTTAAAGTGTTTCTTCTGATTGGAATCTTTTGATTGTCTTACTAGAAAATAATCTTGAACCAAACATACTGAAAAATCTTCAATTATGGGTTAAAACGTGTGTTTTCAAAGCAGTGGTTAAGATCTTTTGTATGAATGTTTTTCTCTTTGGAAATTTAATAAAGTGTTTCCAAAAACAACAGGAAAGTGTATTATTTGGTTGACGTACTTAATATTTTATTTGACTGCTTTGTTTGCTAATCCTAGTAATTCAAACCAGATTCCAAAATTTGGGTTAAATCTTACCTTTCTGCAACATGGCATTTGGCAATAATTTATGAATATTTAATTGGTAGAGAAAAGAGAAAGCATGCATATTGTTCAGTACAATTATGTGAACTGCCATTGTCACTTAACATTTTATATAATTTTTGAAAAATGTTGCAAATATTTTATGTCTAGCACAGGATAGAACATTTCCATTATTGTTCATGCAGTGAACAGATGACCTTTCAAGCATCATGTATAAAGTTTTAATGTGTACTAAAATAGGATAGTTAATGATTTTCTGTTCATGTGCTAGTGATTTTTATTTGCACAGTTGAGTGTTGTACAGAGACCATCTATTCCCAATTTCTGTCACCTATATGTAATAATTCAGTGTTTAGACTGACTAGATTAACTTTTTAAAATTGAGGTAAAATTCACATAATATAAAATTATTTTAAAGCATATCATTCATTGGCATTCACAATGCTGTGTCACCTTTTAGTTCCAAAAAGCTATTATTCCTAACGGAGTCTCCCATATCCAGAATGGATTTACTTATCTGAATATTTTATATAAATAATAAACCATGTGGCCTTTTGTTTCTGGTTCTTTCACTTAGTATAATATTTTCAGGGCTCACCCACCCTATAGCATGTGTTGATGCTTCATTTCTTTTTCTTTTTTGTTTTTTTGCTTCATTCCTTTAAAAAAATTTTTTTTTTAATTTTGTAAAGATTTTATTTATTTATTCATCAGAGAGAGAGAGAGAGAGAGAGAGAGAGACATAGGCGCATAGACACAGGCAGAGGGAGAAGCAGGCTCCATGCAGGGAGCCTGACATGGACTCGATATCGGGTCTTTAGGACCATACCTTGGGCCAAAGGCAGCGCTAAACCGCTGAGCCACCCAGGCTGCCCTGCTTCATTCCTTTTTAACGCTGAAGAGTAATTCATTGTATAGATATACCACATTTTGTTTATTGCTTTATCCATTAGAATAACTTTTAAAATACAGTTGAACTATGTTTTTCAGTAATTTATCTTAACCAGTTCTAAGCCTTGGTTGACCATATGACCTTCCCCTTAAAGTATTTATTTAAATGTTAATAATATAGTCTAATACAATTGTAAATTTAATGATGAATCATAAAATGATATGGCTGGAAGAAAAAGAAAATTTGGTTTCTCAGAGACTGATACCATTTTTTCCACTATAATTTGATAAGAAAAGAAGATAGAAATCAAATACTCTTTATCCACACGGAGAAGAAAAGTCATAAAAATACTTAGATCTCAAATTTTCAATATTCTTTTCAATATCAGTGAATATACATGTTTTTAAAAATGGTGAGTCTCACCAGAATTTTGAATTTTGTGATATAAGATGTGTTACATCATAGTATAAGGGCTTTTTTGGTGTGTAATGTCTTGTTTCACTAGGGTGGGCTTTACTTTTTTTTTAGTTTAGAGATTGGCACATAGAAAAGAATTAATATTGACTCTGCTTTTGAAAATTATGTAAAATCTATATTCAGAAATTCGAGATTCATAATATGTCTTATTTGCAAATTTTTACACTTTTGATTTCTCTTTGTACTTCTTTTGGGGGTCTTTTGACCCCCCCCTTTATTTTTAAAGTTATCACTTGGCGACATTTTACAAAATACTAAGTAGCATTTAAAAAAGTTGTACCTGGGTGGCTCAGTGGTTGAGCGTCTGTCTTTGGCTCTGGTTGTGATCCCAGAGAGTCCTGGGATCGAGTTCTGTGTCAGGCTCCTTGCAGGGAGCCTGCTTCTTCCTTTGCGCATGTCTCTGCCTCTCTGGGTCTCTCATGAATAAATAAATAAAATCTTAAAAAAAAAATATATATATATATAAAGTTGCTTCCCAAAAGAATTGTTCTTGTATTTTATTCTTGATTGTGCATTTTTAAAAATAGGCCTTGGTTGTGTCATATAGGCTTGTTGTATTTTGGCTTTTCAAAATGTCATATGCCAGCTATATGCAAAATAAAGTAATTTGCATTTTTATAACAATGACAGTACTTATTTCAGAATAAACAAAAATCCCAAATGACTTCTTTGGCCTAATTTGTTGACTTTGGTAGTTTGTCAGCTGGAGGGTAACAGTGTTTGTTTTCTATGACTATGTAACAATTACCACAAATTTAGTGGCTGAAGAGAACATGAATTATCCCATAGTTATTGCGGGTGAAGAATCTGGTCTGGGCGTAGCTGGACTCTGTGAGCAGAATCTCACAGGGTAAAAACCAAGGTCATGGTGGGGCTGCAATCTCATGAAGTCCTATCCCATGTTGGTGTGGTATGATTATAGTCCCCATTTTGTTGTTTGCTATTGTCTGGAGACTGCTTTCAATCCTTCTGAGGTGATCCTTGCTATGTGATTTTTCTTTTCTTTTCTTTTCTTTTCTTTTCTTTTCTTTTCTTTTCTTTTCTTTTCTTTTCTTTTCTTTTCTTTTCCTTTCCTTTTTCCTTTTTCCTTTTTCCTTTTTTCTTTCCTTTCTCTTTTCTTTTCTTTTCTTTTCTTTTCTTTTTCTTTTCTTTTCTTTCTTTCTTTTTTTTTTTAAAGATTTTATTTATGCATGAGAGACACGGAGAGAGAGGCAGAGACACAGGCAGAGAGAGAAGCAGCCTCCATGCAGGGAGCCTGATGTGGAACTCCATCCAGGGACCCCAGGATCACACCCTGAGCCAAAGGCAGGTGCTAAACTGCTGAGCCACCCAGGGATCCCATATGATCCTTTTTCTTGAAGGCCAACCAGAGAATCTCTCCCAAGTTTTGAGGCTTTTCTCTTTTAAGTCCCAGGCTTTAAGTCCCTTTTAAGGGCTTACCTGATTAGCCCCGAACAATCTCCCTTTGATTAACTCAAAGTCCATTGCTTTGGGACCTTAATTACATCTGTAAAATCGCTTCACCTTTGTCATATAATGTAACCTGATACAGGGAGTGAACCTTATCATATTCACAGTGCTGTCCACACTCAAGGGAAAGAGATTATGGGGTGTGTACAGCAGGAGGCAGGAATCTTGGAGGCTACTTAGAATTCTCCCTACCACACATTATTATAAATTATGTGATATTTTAAAAATGTGTGTTTTAAAATCAGTAACTATATTTTTTAGAGCAGTTTTAGGCTTATGGAAAAGTTGAGTAGAAAGTAAAGTTCCCACATATTTCTGCTCTCTCTACATATGTTCTCTTATTAGTCTCATATTTAATGTGGTACATTTGTTAAAATTGATGAACCCTCTATTGATGAAATATTATTAAGGCAAGTTCTTACTTAACATTCAGGGTTCACTCCTTGCGTCTCCTTGCGTTTAGTTCTATCAGTTTTGACACATGCATAATATTGTATATCTACCATTACAGTATCAAACAGAAGAGTTTAATCTCCCTACAAATCCCTTGTGATCCACCTGTTATTCACCCTTCCCTGCCTCCTCCTGTACCTCTGGTAACCACTGGCCTTTTTGTTTTCTCTAATCGCTTACTTTTCCAGAATGCCACATAGTTGGGACCATACAGTATGTAGCTTTTCCAGACTTATCTTATTTCACGTACTAGTATGCATTTAAAGTTCCTGCATGTGGGGTGCCTTAGTGGCTCAGTCGGTTAAGTGTCTGACTCTTGATTTAGTCTTGGGGTTGTGAAATCTAACCCCGCATCAGGCTTCATTCTGAGTAGAGTCTGCTTCAGGTCATCTCTCTTCCTCTCCCTCTGTCCTTCTCCCTGCCATGCACTTGTGCATGCTCTCTCTCTTAAATCAATGTTTTTTAAAAAAATAAAGTTCCTCCATGTCTTTCCAGGGCTTGTCAGCTCATTTTTCTAAATTGTTGAATAATATCCTATTATATAGATGTACCATAGTTGTTTATCGAGTAAGCCACCTTCCCTGGTCCTGTTGAGCATTTTGGGGAAGCTGTCTGTGGAGGAGTCACTGAAATTCATTTGGCAGCCTCCTGCTAGGGCAGGAGGAAGGAGTTTCTCTTTGTGGGTCCAGTGTGCCCGATTGTCTTACTCCTGTGGTGTATGGTAGCGATGAGCCACCCCGAGCAATGGGCAGAATTCACAGGGAAGGAGATCACAGAGGTGCTGTTGAAAGTTTATGGGAAACTGTTGGTTGGGGCTTGTGGGACTTGCTGGGGAAACTGCCTGAGAAGTTGCTCAGGTGGGTGCTACTGAAACTTCTGGGGAAATGGGGTTGAGGGCCTCCGGGTACCCCTATGCTACTGGCTGTCAGAGGAGCAGGAAAAGTATAAATCACACTGAAACCAGAAACAAATATTTTCTTACTGCAGTGTTCGTGTAGTACCCTCTCCTGACAAAACAACGTCATGGCAGCTGGGAAGGAACAAATACAGAGCCCTGCTGCAGTATAACACAGCAGGGCAATGGAGGGTGGATTTGAAGCCAACAGTCAAGGAATTGTAACTCCACACTTGGTGTTTCTACTTGGCTGAGTGGTTTTTGAATTTTCATTTATTTTATTTTTTATTATTTTTTAAAGATTTTATTTATTTATTCAGGAGAGTCACAGAGAGAGAGAGAGGCAGAGACACAGGCAGAGGGAGAAGCCGGCTCCATGCAGGGAGCCCGACGTGGGACTCGATCCTAGGTCTCCAGGATCAGGCCCTGGGCTGCAGATGGCACTAAACAGCTGAGCCACAGGCGGCGACCTGGCTTTTGAATTTTTAAAAATCAGTAACAAATATGGTAGCTTACTTTCTGCAACTATCAAGATGGTCCTCTGGTTTTGTGTAATCTGTTAATGTGGTGAATTACTTTGATTTGATTTTTGAATGTTAAACTACTCTTGAATTCCTGAATAAGCTTCATTTGATCATGATGTGTTATCCTTTTATATGTTGCTAGATTTGATTTGGTGTTACTTTGTTAAAGATCTTTATGTGTATATTTATGAAGTATATTGGTCTGTCATATTCTTTTTCCTGGAATATGCATCTGGTTTTGGTGGTTTGGTGGCTCTCTAGAGTTAACTTGGGAAGTGCTCCTTTTCTTTTTTGGACAAGTTTGCTTAGGATTTTTCTCTTTTCTTAAATATTTTATAGAATTAACCAGTGAAGCCATCTGATCCTAAGATTTTCTTCATGAGAAGACTTTTAGTTATAAATTCAATTTATGAAATTGTTTATTGGTTTAGCATCCTGTTTGTAATTTGCATCATATAAGCAATTTATCCTTGTAACCTAAGTTATCAAGAATATTAGTGTAAGCTTATTTATGCTATTCCCTTGTTTTAATGCTTGAAGCATCTCTAGAATGTACTCTTTCATTTCTGATATTTATAATTTGTGTCTTCTATATTTTCTATTCCTTTAGTCATTGTAAGAGGTTTATCATAAAAAAAGTTTAAAAAAAAGTGGCTTTTGGTTTATGATTTATCTGATACTGTTTATTCGTTTTTCTATGTATTTTAATTTGTTTTTTCTACTTTCTTGAGATAGAAATTTATGTTTCTTAAAAATAAATTATTTTTTCTAAACCAGTGGCTTTCAAATTTTGTTATAAATTGAAATCATATGAGAATCATTAAAAACTACTGATGCCTGTTTTCCAACCCCAGACATTTTGGTTTATTTGTTTACATTGATAATGGGTACAATGGGATATTTAAAAAGTCCCTAGGTGATTCTAGTGTGTAGCACATTTTATGAAGCACTGTTCTGAACATTACATTAGCTCCCCCCTCCCCATTTTGATATTTTGTGTTTTCATTTCATTTTCATTGACTTTAAAATTTCCCTTGTGATTTCTTTTTCTCCTTTGATTATTTAGAAGTATATTGGTTGACTTCTGTATTTTAGAGGTTTTTGGCTTTGCTTTTATTGATTTGTAGTTTAATTATGTTGCTATTGAAGAAAGTATTCTGAATGATTCCAGTCCTTTCAAATTGAGTTTTTTTTTGTTTTGTTTTGTTTTTGATTTTGTTTTGTTTTTTTCCTCAAGGCCTGTCACATACTCTCTTTGTTAATTTTTCATGTGCACAGGAAAAATATGTATTCTGTCACTCATAGGTGGTGGAGTGTTCTATAAATTTCAATTAGGTCAAATTTGTTGATGTGTTATTTAGGTGTTCTATAATTTGCTGATTTTTCTCATTGTTCTATCTGTTACTGGAAGAAGACTGTTGAAATCTACAACTGTTATTGTATCTTGGTTTATTTTTCTTTTCAGTTCTATTAGTTTTTGCTTCATGTGTTCTGAAATTCTGTTTTAATGCATATGTATTTAGGATTGATTGGTATTTTTTTAAAACTTTATTTGAGAGAGAGAACCAGAGAGAGACCAGGAGTGGAGGGTGGGGCAAAGGGAGAAGCAGACTCCCCATTCAGTAGATAGCCCAATTACAGGCCTCATCCCAGAAACCTAGGATCATGACCTGAGCCAAAGGCAGACAATGAACTGAGCCACCAGACGCCTAATTGATTGGTATTCTTGATGAATTGGTTACTTTATCATAATAAAATATCTATCTTTATCCTTGGTGATATTCCTTGTTCTGATACCTACTTTGAAATTGTTGTAGCTATTCAAGCCTTCTTATGTTTAGTGTTATTATGATTTATGTATCTTTTAAATTCATTTTACTTTTAACATCTTGTGTCCTTATATTTAATTTGGGCTCATTTTAGATAGCATGCATTTGCTTTTGTTAAATCTGATGATCTATGCCTTTAAATTGGACATGTACTGGCCTTGCTTAGTTAGGCTTCTGCAAGAGAATTAAACCCTATGGAAAATGATTTTAATGATTGTTTTCCCAGTTTCTTGAGGATGGGACATTTCAAGTACCAATGTAGGTAACATAGAAGACAAGTTAATTTATTGCTTTGTAAGACTTAGACTTATGACTTAGAGCATTAGGGCTTAATTCTTTCTGGGAGCCCTGGTAAAGATACTGGTTTAGATTATTTACATATAATGTGATTATTTATAGGGTTGAATTTAAATCTGCCACTTTGTTTCTTTGTCTCTCCTTTTTGTTTGTAATATTTTCTTTTCCTGCCTGGTTTTGGGAAAATTGTGTATATTTTATATATCATTTTATCTCCATTATTGGCTATACCTTTTTCTTTTAGTTTTTAGTGGTTACACTAGTAGGTATTAGTAAATTATCACATTGTACTTTCAAATAACTATTAGTGAAATGGCATAAAAATATCTTAAAATAGTATACTTTATGTTGCCCCTGCCATCTTTTGTGCTATTGTGGTCTTATTTTTTGCTTCTGCATATTTATAAGCTCCATAGTACATAATTTTTGTTGTATGCAATCAATTAACTTTTTCAGAGATTTACTTATGTATGAGAGAGAGAGAGAGAGAGCAGGGGGGAGGGGCAGAGAGAGAGAGAGCAGGGAGGAGGGGCAGAAAGAGAGAGAGAGAGAGACTGAGAGTCAGTCTTAAGCAGACTCCATGCTGACCATGGAACCCAATGCATGACTTGATCTTATGATCCTGAGATCATGACCTGAGCTGAAATCAAGAGTTGGATGCTAAACCCCAACTGTGCCACCCAGGTGTCCTCATAGTCAGTTATGTTTTTAAAGAGATGAAAACTTAGGGGAAAATACTGTGTCTATATATATTCTTCATGCCTTTTATGTAGATGCAAGGTATTACTGCTATTATTTTCCTTGGTATTATTTTCCTTTTACTTGAGAAACCACTGTCAACATTTCTTAAAATGCAGATGAGCTATCTACAACACCTCTGCCTTTATTTGATGTTAATTTTTAAATATTTATTTATTTATTTGTTTAAAAGATTTATTTTAGAGAGAAATTGTGTGTGTGAGTGCATGAGCAAGGGGAGGGACAGAGGGAGACAGAGAATCTCAAGCAGACTCTTTGCTGAGTATGGAGGCCAACTTGGTGCTTGATCTCACAACCCTGAGCTGAAATCAAGAGTCAGTGCTTAACTGACTGAGCCACCCAGGCACCCCGTGTTCATTTTTTAAAACTTTTAAACTCCAGTTATCATATAGTGTTATATTAGTTTCAAGTGTATGATACAGTGATTCAACAATTCTCTACATCACCTGGTGCTCATCACAAATGCATTCTGTGATAACCAACACCTATTAGCTCATTCAAATACTCCTCTCCTTGCTAGTAACCATTAGTTTGTTCTCTAATTAAGTCCGTTTCTTTGTTTTTCTTTCTTTTTCCCCTTTGCTCATTTGCTTTGTTTCTTAAATTTCACATATGAATGGAATCATATGGTATTTGTCTTTCTCTGACTTATTTCATTTACCGTTGTATACTGTAGCTGTATCTATGTTGTTGCAAATGAGATTTCATTCTTTTTTAAGGCTGAATAACATTCCATTGTATGTATATCAAATCTTCCTTATTTGTTCATCAACCGATGGACTTGGACTGTTTCCATCTTTGCTATTGTAAATAATGCTGCACTAATCATTGAGATGCATATATCCCTTTGAATTAATATTTTTGTATTCTTTGGGTAAATATATAGTAGTGTGATTACTGGGTCCTAGGATAATTCTGTTTTTAAATTTTGAGGAACCTCTATACTGTTTTCCACAGTGATTGCACTAATTTGCATTCCCACCAGCAGTGCAGGAGGGTGCCTTTTTCTCCACATTCTTGAGGAGACCTGTTGTTTATTGTGTTGATGTTAGCCAATCTGACAGATAGGAAGTGGTATCTCATTGTAGTTTTGATTTACATTTCTCTGGTGATGAGGGATGTTGAACATCTTTTCATGTGTCTGTAGGCCATGTGGATGTTTTCTTTGGAAAAAAGTCTCTATGACTTCTGCCAATTTTTTAATGGATTATTCTTTTTGGGGGGTGTTGGATTTTATAAGGTCTTTGTATTTTTTGGATACTAACCCTTTATCGATATATTTTTTTTTGCAAATATCTTCTTCCATTTCATAGTTTGCCTTTTAATTTTGTTGATTGTTTTCTTTGCTATGCGAAGCCTTTTAGTTTGATGTACTCCCAATAGTTTATTTTTCCTTTGTTTCTCTTGCTTCGGGAGACTTTTCTAGAAAACATTGCTATAGCTGGTGTCAAATAGGTTACTGCCTGTGTTCTCATCTAGGATTTTTATAGTTTCAGGTCTCATATTTAGATATTTAATACATTTTGAATTTGTTCTTGTGTATGGTATATGAAAGTGGTTCAGTTTCATTCTAATGTACGTTGCTGTCCAGTTTTCTTGACATAATTTGTTGAAGAGACACTCTTCTTATATATTATATTATATTATATTATATTATATTATATTATATTATATATTCTTTCCTACTCTGTTAAAGACTAATTGACCATAAAGTTTTGAGTTCATTTTAGGTTCTATTTTGTTCCACTGATTTATGTGTCTATTTTTTTTTTTTTTTTGTGCCAGTATCAGGCTGTTTTGATTACTGAAGCTTCATAAAGAATATGAATTCTGGAATTGTGATTCCTCTAGCTTTGCTTTTCTTTGTCAAGATTGCTTTGGCTTTGAAGATCTTATCTGGTTCCATATAAATTTTAGGATTGTTTTTCTATTTCTGTGAAAAATGCTCTTTGTGTTTTGATTGGGCTTGCATTAAATGTGTAGCTTGTTATAGGTAGTATAGACTATTAATATTTGTTTTTCCATTCCATGAGCATTGGACTACCTTTCCATTTATTTCTGTCATCTTCAAGATTTTTCATTAGTGTTTTATAGTTTTCAGGGTAAAAGACCTAGTTCTTTTACCTCTTTGGTAAGGTTTATCAGTTCTAGTTTTTTTTTTTTTTTTTTTTTTTTGAGTAGAGTCTTTCAAATTTTCTATGTAGTGTATCACATCACATCACCTACACATAATGTAAGTTTTACCTCTCAGTGATTTGGATGGCTTTTATTTCTTTTTGTTGTCTGATTGCTGTGTACTATACTGAATAACAGTGGTGGGGATGGGAATCCTTTTCTTGTTCCTGAGCTTGAGAGAATAGCTCTCAGTTTTCCCCATTTAGGGAGATGTTAGCTGTGGGTTTTTTATAGATGGCCTCTATTCTGCTTAGGTATGTTTCCTGTAAACCTACTTTGTTCTGGGTTTTTAAAATGAATGGATGCTGTACTTTGTCAAATGCTTTTCCTGCATCTATTGAAATGATGATATGATTCTTATCCTTTCTCTTAATGTGATATATTAAAAATATTGAACCACCCTTGTAACCCAGGAATAAATCCTTGTTGATTGTGTTGAATGATTTTTTGAATGTATTATTGAATTCATTTGCTAGTCTTTTGTTGAGGACTTTTATTTTTATGTTCATCAGAGATACTGTCCTATAGTTGTCCTTTTTTGTGGTGTCTTTATCTGATTTTGGTATCAAGATAATGCTGGCTGCCTAGAATGAATTTGGAAGTTTTCTTTCATTTTCTGTTTTTTGGAATAGTTTGAGAAGATAGGAAAACTCTGGCTCTGAACTTTTGTTTGCTGGGGTTTTTTTTGTTTAATGATTCTATTTCTTCACTGGTTATCAATCTGTTCAAATATTTGATTTTTTTTTCCAATTTCAGTTTTGGTAGTTTATATGTTTCTAGGAATTTATCCATGTCTTCCAGGATGTCTAATTTGTTTGCATATAGTTTTTCATAATATTCTCTTTTAATTCTTTGTATTTCTGTGATTTTGGTGATTATTTCTCTTCTCATTTGTGATTTTGAGCCCTTTCTCTTTCTTCCTTGAAAAATCTGGCAAGACGTTGATCAATTTTATTGATTCCCATCCTCACCCCCATCCCAAAGAACCATTTCCTGGTTTCAGTGATGGTTTTTGTATATTTGTTTAGTTTCTTTGTCATTTATTTCTGCTCTAATCATTATTCCTTCCTTCCTTCTGCTGGTTTTAGATTTTGTTTTTCTTTTTCTAACTCCTTTAGATGCAAGCCTAGGTTGATTTTTCTTCTTGAGTTAGGCCTGTAGTGCCATAAATTTCCCTCTTAAAACTGCTTTTGCTTCATCCCAAAGGTTTTGGACCATTGTGTTTTCATTTCCACTTCTTTCCATGTAGTTTTAAATTCTTTTATTCCTGGTTGACCCATTCATTGTTTGGTAACATGTTATTTAATCTCTATGTATTTGTGTTCTTTCTAGATTTTTTTTCTTATAGTTGCTTTCTAGTTTCAAAGCGTTATGGTCAGAAAAGATGCATAGCATGGCTTTTTTTTTTTTAATGTTATGACTTTAATCTTGAATTTGTTGAGCCTGGTTTTGTGAGCTAGTAAATTATCTATTCTGGAGAATGTTCTGTGTGCACATGAAAAGAATATGTATTTTGTTTTTTCAGGATAGAATATTCTGAATTTACCTGTTAAGTCCATCTGGTCCAGTGTGTCGTTCAAAGACATTGATTGCTTGTTGGTTTTCTGTTTAGATGATATGTCCATTGATGTAAGTGGGTTGTTAAAGTCCCTTATTACTTTGTGTTATTGATTAGTTCCTTTATGTTTGCTATTAATTGTTTTATGTGTTTGGGTACTCTCATATTGGATGCATCAATATTTACGATTATTATGTTCTTATTGGATTGTCCCCTTTATTATTATATAGTGTCGTTCTTTGTCTCTTGTTACAGTTTTCGTTTTAAAGTCTAGTTTGTCTGATATAAAGATTGCTACCTTGGCTTTCTTTTCACATCAGTTTGCATGATAGCTATTTCTCCATCTCCTCACTTTCAATCTGTAAGTGTCTTTAGGTCTATAATGAGTCTCTCGTAGGCAGCATATAAATGGGTCTTTTTTTTTTTTTTAATCCATTCTATCACCCTATGTCTTTTGATTGGAGCATTTAGTCCATTTACATTCAGAATAATTATTGATAGATATGTATTTATTGTCATTTTATTACTTGTTTTGTGGTTGTTTCTAATGATTTTGACTGATCCTTTCTTGGCTTTCTCTCTTTCATGTTTTGCTAAATTTCTTTAGTGATATATTTTGGTTTGTTTCTCCTTATTTTTTGCATACTTACTAATAGCTTTTGGTATATGCTTACCATTCAGTTTGTATATAACTCTTTCTGCATATGGCAGTCTATATTAAATTGATGATTGTTTAAGTTTGAACCCATTCTTTTCTCCTCTCCTTCCCATGTTTTAGGTATATGTTATTTTTTTTATATTCTTTTTTTGGTGAGTTCCTTGTCTTATTTTTTACAGAAGTATTCATTTTTACTGCTTTTTTTTCTGCCTTTATAGTGGCTCTTTTGATCTCCCTTTCCAGTCAAAGAGTTCTCTTTATTATTTCTTTTTTTTTTTTTTTTTAAAGATTTTATTTATTTATTCATGATAGTCACAGAGAGAGAGAGAGGCAGAGACACAGGCAGAGGGAGAAGCAGGCTCCATGCACCGGGAGCCCGACGTGGGATTCGATCCCGGGTCTCCAGGATCGTGCCCTGGGCCAAAGGCAGGCGCCAAACCGCTGCGCCACCCAGGGATCCCTCTTTATTATTTCTTGTGGTGCTAGTTTAGTGTTCATGAAGTGCTTTAGTTTTTGTTTGGGAAAATTATTATCTTTCCTTCTGTTCTGAATGATAGCCTTGCTGGACAGAGTATTCTTGGCTGCAGATTTTTCCCATTCAACACTTGAATAAATCATGCCATTCTCTTCTGGCTTGCAAAGTTTCTGTTGAATAATCTCCTGCTAGTCTGAGTTTTCCCCTGTAAGCTAATGACTTCTTTTTGTCTTGGTCCTTTTAAAATTTTCTCTTTATCATTATATTTTGCCAATTTCATTGCAATATGTCTTGGTTTGAGTCTGCTTTTGTTGATTTTGGTGGGAGTTCTCTGTGCCTTCTGGATCTGGATATCTAATCTGGATATCCCAGATTAAGGAAGATTTCAGCTATTATTTCTTGAGATAAATTTCTGTCCCCTTTTCTCTTTTTCTTCTGGGATTCCTATAATATGAATGTTATTACCTTTAATGGAGTCACTGAGTTCCCTAAGTCCATTCTTGTTTTGTATAATTCTTTTTTCTCTCTTTTGTTCACCTTTTAGATCACCGATTTGTTCCTCTGCTTCTTCCATCTGATGTTCATTCTGACAAGTGTGTTTCTCATTTTTTTTTTTATTAAGCCTTTTATCTCAACTATTTTATTCCTTATCTCTGGGTTAAGGGTCTCACTCATGTCTTCCACTGTTTTTTCAAGTCCAGTGAGTATCCTTATGGTCATTGCTTTAAATTCTCTATCAGGAATGTTGCTTATGTCTGTTTTGCTTACACGTCTGGCCATGGCCTTATCTATCTTTCATTTGGGATACATTTCTCTTTCTCCTCTCTCTTGTCTGCCTCTCAGTTAGCTATGTCTTCTCCTCTTGAAAGTAGTGACTTATGAAGAAGAGGTTCTGGAGTGCGCTTGTAGTGCAGTGTCCTCTCTTTGCTTGACCCTTCCTCTTCAGAAGAGTAACCTATGTTTTTGGATTATATCCTGCTATTGTTTCTGAGTCACTTTTCCTTTCAGTGCATTTGGCTGCACTGACTCCCTGCCTGTTGTGGGCTCCACTTGGTCTTTTTGGTGTTAACGGGACCCAGACAGACCAGCTCTGAGAGGGAATGCTTGCCAGGGAACTTGGGAGCAGGGCAGTGGTTTTAGCAAAATTTGTTCTGGGCACCTAGCCTATACTGTATCCTCCGAAGCACTGTGATATCTGGGGACTGTGTACTGGGTCAGCTGGGGACTTGAGCCTGGGCATGGTACCAGGTGGTGGCTAGGCTCTGTGGGGTGGCTGGATATGACATATGGCAGCAGCAGTGCATTTGGAGGCTAAGTAGAGCATGCATGCAACTTTAACAAAATTTGCCCTGAAGCTAGGGGTCCAGCCTAGCAGGTTTGGAGTGGATGAATCCTCAGAAGAATTTGTGGGTGTGGAATGCTGCTAGAAGGTTAGGCACAAGTGTCTGTGTAGCACCACTCCTCGCAGGTTATTCTATGTTTATGCTGGTGGGTAGGGGAGTAAAATGGTCCCTACCAGCTCCCTCATTTTTGGAGAAGTCCTCCAACATGCTCCAAAATCAGTATGAACAGATCTGTTTCCCGTTTGTCCCTAGCATTGTGTATACTGCTGTTTTTATGTTGCCTCTTTGTGTAGGCTGCTCTCTTTTTAAGGGTGGCAACCTAGGCATCACTCCCCCTTTCAGCTCAGTGCTGAATCAGCTGAATTTTATTTATTTATTATTTATTTATTTTTATTTTTTATGTTTTCACCAATTTTAAATCATTAAAGTTTTATAAAATGGAATTGAACATTTTAGGTACTTAAAAATAACTAAAACTCTCTTCTACTTTGTCTCGAAACACAGTTGTCTCTTTAATAGTTAAATTTTGTTGAGTCAGCTGATTTTTAAAGCTCCAGGCTCAAAAATCCCACTGGTTTTAAAAGCCCAGGGAATTCAGTCTCTCTGGTTTTTAGAGCCAAATTTTTGGGGATTAGTCTCCCCTATGTGAGTTCACTGGTGTAAGGGCTTGTTTCTCTGTCCGCTCCCTATGTGCAGCTCCCTCCCTCCTTGGGCTATTTCCCTCCACCTTTCTGACCTTGCTGACCTTTCAGATTTATTTTCTTCTCTATATTTAGGTGTGGAGTTTTTTCTGCCAGTCTTCAGATTGCTCTCTGGTTTATTGACTTGGATGTAGAAGGAATCTACTTGTAAACATGGGGCAGGGTGAGCTTAGGGTCTTCCTTCTCCACCATCTTTCCAAGTTCCCTCTACTTTTGTATTCATTTTTGGAAGCTATTGGGGCTGGATAGAGAATTTTAGTTTCACAGTTTTTTCTTTTAGAAGTTAAAAAACAAAACAAAACATTTTTCTATTATATTTCTGGCCAGCATAGTTCCTGACGAAATGTTTGTGTTATTTGTATATTTGTTCTTGTGGGTGTATGTACCTTTTTTCCCCAGTGTGTTTTTAACATTTTGTTTTTATTACTGGTTTTTAGCAATTTGATTATAACATGTCTTGTGTTTTTTCATTATTATTAATCTGCCTCAGCATTCTTGAACTTCTTGGATTCATAGGTACATAGCCTGTATTAAATTTAGAAAGTTCGGGGGCATGGTTTATTTAAATATTTTTTTGACTTTCTTTCTCCTTTAGGACTCTTAATTATGCAAATGTTAGATTATTTGATTTTGTCTTACCTGTTATTGAGACTGTATTCATGTTTTGACTATTCCTCTGTACTTTGGTTAAGATAATTCACAGGACTATGTCTTCAGTTTCACTGACAAGTTGTTTCTATGCTGTCTAATCTGCTGATAATCCTATCCAGTGAAATTTTTATGTCATGTATTTTATTTTTATTTTTTTATTTTTTATTATTTTTTATTTTTTTACTGTATTTTTTTTTAAACGTTTAATTTGTTCTTTTAAATATTTTTCCTTTCTCATTGTATTTGTGTTTTCCTTTAAGTCTTTAATCCTACCTAGCTTATTTTAATAGCTATTATAAAGTCCTTTTATATTAATCTTTTCAATTTCTGGGTCCATTTTTATTGACTGATTTCCCCACCCCCCTACTTATGGGTACTATTTTCTGACTTTTTACCTGTCAGATACCTTTCTAGTATTTTTTAAAAATAGATAATGAATATCAGGATTCATAGGATGATCTAGGATAGTATTTATTCTAGAGCTAGTTTACCCTCACTATTAAGGCATGAACTTTCTGGAGTCTATGGAATTTACTGAGTATTCAACATGGTCTCTACAATTAAGGAATTGTTCAGTTGACAGCTTCTCTGAAATTGATTTTTCCTTTCTAGTTGTTCTTCAATTGACCTCTTGAAGTTTCACCCTAAGAAACACAGCTTGAAGGATCCCTGGGTGGCTCAGTGGGTTAGTGCTGCCTTCAGCTCAGGGTATAATCTTGGAGTCCTGGGGTTGAGTACCGCATCGGGCTCCCTGCATGGAGCCCGCTTCTCCCTCTGCTTGTGTCTCTGCCTCCCTCTTCTCTGTGTTTCTCAAGAATAAATAAATAAAATCTTAAAAAAAAAAAAAAAAAGGAAACACAGCTTGATATTTAAAGCCTTAAGGGGATTTCTATGTCAATTACTATAGCTTTTTTCTCTGCACAGCTCCCTTTTCACCAGCACTGTGTCCCACAAATTCTGGCTATCTCAGCCTTCTCAAACACTAGTTTCAGTATCTCTCCATATTCAGCCTGTGAGGCTCTTTTTGGGTCCCCTTTTCCTATACCACAATCTGGACTTGGTTTCCAGTTTGAAATGTGGGCAGTTTTGGAGAGCACCTACTTTGTTTCCCTTCTCCTAATAGTCACAGGCCTGTCTCGCCATTTTCCCCAGTAGCTGAGATAAACTCATATAATTTGCTTACTTTTCTAGTTACACACATGATTGGGAAAGTAGTCCTTTAGCAGTCCAGCATCATTGTTTTTTTCTGCTTATATTTATTGTAGTGAATGAAGTTTATTTAAACCTGAATATTGAATCTGGTTACTATTAGAAGCAAGCTTTATGTTACTGTGTATTTTTTTTTTAAGATTTTATTTATTTATTCATGAGAGACACAGAGAGAGAGAGGCAGAGACAGAGGGAGAAGCAGGCTCCATGTAGGGAGCCTGATGTGGGACTCGATCCCTGAACCACGGGACCATGGACCCGAGTGAGACAAGGCAAACGCTCAACTGCTGAGCTACCCAGGTGTCCCACTGTGTATTTTTATTTTCAGGAATTTCAAAGAATTGTTTATATAGAAATCAAAAGATTATTTAATCAAAGTATCAAAATTATACCAACATCTTAAAAAAAAACTAAAATAGAATTTTTTCACAGTGGTTAAGATACTTTTTAGTTCATATTTTTGTTCTTTGTTTTTTTGTTTGTTAATTTTTGTTTTGTTTTCTTTTGTTTTCTGGGGGGGGTTCAAGTTGATGATTTCATTCATTACATTCATAACACCTACAGCTTCTTTTAAAATGGACTGGGACTCAAAATGAACACACGTTGTTATAATGTTCTTATTGTATGTATGTATGCATGTATTATATGTATGTATATATTGACTTCTGTGAAATACGCGTGGCTGTATGTTACCCAGGGGGACTATTTAATGTACTTGGTTGTATAGATCTACAAATTTTTAGCTATGTTCTGGTATCCATATTGAATCATAAATTTATTATTGATGTATTGCTTTCTAGGCAGACATATTATGCTCTAAGAGAATTAAGAATAGGAATTAATTTTCTATTATGGAATGTTTCCTTCAAGTATAAATGAATTCATTAAACACACAATTACTAATTCCTGGAACTAACACGCAAAAAAGTGTTTAATTATTAGTTTAGAACATAAATTAATTATAAAGTTTTCTAATAAAAATACTAGAGAAACATTTAGGGAAAAATATTTCTATGTTAAAGCAATTTAACTGACAGAAGCTTGTCAGCACTTAAAACATTTATTCTCAGTTATAAATGGTACATTTTTCAGCACCATTTTTATTCTAGCTTTCCATCAATATATCATTTAGACAGAAAGTGCTGATGTGGGCTTTTCAGTCTTAGCCTGCAAATGTATTGAAGGTGAATGTAGTTTTAGTTAGATATCCTGTTTCCTACATAGTCCGAGTATTGGGTTTTATTAGACTGTTCAAAAGACTTTGTTGTCAAATATGTAGGCTTGCTGATCATTTATATGAAGTGCCTTAGTTTTAAAAAAAATTAGCTACATACAAGGTTTATTTATCAGCTCTCTTATCTAGAGCTATTTTCAAATTTGGAAGTGTATTATTGAAAGATACATGAGAAGTTATTGTCACCAGGTTTTCCATTTATATTGGTTTACTGCCATGTGAAATTTATAACTAACCTTTCATATGAAGAAGATAAAACACACTGTCATCTCATCTTGTCCCATTGTACTTTTCAGTTATAGGAGCAATGATATGCCTTTAGTTTGGTGACATGGTGAACTAGAAAAACTTTATTATACAGTATATGTCATTCAATGTGTGTTTGTGAGTATACTTATGCATGATTCTTGCAGAATGAAGTTATATTTATATATACCATGATTATATTTTTGTAGCTTTATGAATACAGAGATTCAGTGGATTAGATGATGGATATTCTTTGTATTTGTTTATAATAATTAAGTCCCTAACACATATGTTTGTTACTGACCAAGCTGTCTTACAATGAACATATATTAATGGCTGGTTTCATTGGCTAGCAGAAAGAAGTATTGCAATATGGTAATTTATTAGACCATCTTAAATATGCTACTTATGGTAAAGTTACCATGTTTATACACATAAGATGCTGTCTTGGTTTGTTGTATATAGTAAATGCTGTTACTTAGCATTTCAAAGTAGAATTAGTTATTTTTATGAGTATAAATTAATACATTCTTGATATATTACTTCTCTGATCTTGGGCCACTTACTTCCATGTGTGTCATTTATTAATCTCTGAGATGGAAATGAAATAGTTCCTGTTTCATGGGATTATGGTGAAAATTAAATGAGTTAATCCATGTTAAGCTCTTAGAACCTGTCTTGATTCCTAGCGAACTCAGTGAGTCTTTGTTATTATCATTATTATCACTTTAGATAATTCAAGAATCTCCCAAAATTTTTTTTATTCTTTTCCTTTGTACATATTTATTAATGTGTAAGTTACATCTCCAAAAAATCACCAACGCTAAGTGTAGAAATCAGTGATACATAGTGGATTTACAGAGCTGTGTAGCCATCACCACAAACCAGTTTTAGAGCATTTTCTACAATTAAAAAAAAAGATTTTATTTATGAGAGAGAGAGAATGAGAGAGCATGCTAGTGAGGGGAGGGCCAGAGACAAAGGAAGAGAGAGTGGGAGAGAAGGAGACATGAGCCCAGTGTGAGGCTTGATCTCATGAGCCTGAGATCGTGACCTGAGCTGAAACTAAGAGTCAGATGCTTAACTGACTAAGCTACCCAGGTGCCTCAACATTTTCCACCATTCTAAAAGTATTCCTTATGCTTATTTGTAGTCACTCCTCTTGCCTACCCTCAGCCCAGGCCACTAGTAATTTCTCTGTTGTTATAAGTTTGTCCTTTCTGGGCATTTTATTTGTGTAGAATCATACAACAAATGGACTTTTGTGTCTGGCTCCTTTCACTGAGCATGTTTCAGAGGTTCATCCACGTTGTAGTAAGTATAAATGTGTTATTCCTTTTCATAGCTGAATAATATTCTGTGTATGTATGTACTCCCTTTCAAAAATCTGTTTGCTATTTGATGGACCTTAGGGTTTTTTTTGCAGTTTTTAGATACTATGAATAATACTGCTACAAATATTATTTTGTTTGTTTATTTGACAGATAGATTTTTTAAATTATTTTTTTAAATATTTTATTTATGAGACAGAGAGAGAGAGAAAGAGAGAGAGAGGGAGAGAGGCCGAGATACAGGTAGAGGGAGAAGCAGGCTCCATGCAGGGAGCCTGACATGGGACTCGATCCCGGGTCTCCAGGATCACGCCCTGGGCTGAAGGTGGCGCTAAACCCCTGAGCCACCCAGGCTGCCCAAGAGAGAGAGATTGAGAGTAGAAGTAGGAGGAGTGGCAGGCAGAGGGAGAGGGAGAAGCAGACTCCCCGCGGAGCAGGGAGCCCGATGTGGGGCTTGATCTCAGGACCTTGACATCCTGACCTGAGCCAAAGGCAGATGCTTAACTGACTGAGCCACCCAGGCATCCTCAAATGTTCTTTATAAGTCTATAGACCTATATTTTTGTTTCTCTTGAGTAGATTCCTAGATGTGGAATTTCTGGTTTGTGTGGTAAATTTATGTTAATTTTTAAAGAAACTACCAAACTGTTTTCTAAAGCAGCTGTGTGTAACATTTCACATTCTCATCAGCAATGTGTGACGGCTCCAGTTTCTCTATATCTTCGCCAATGTTTGATATTTTCCGTGTTTTTGATTATAGCTATTCCAGTGTGCATAAAATACTATGTTGTTGCGGTTTGAATTTTCATTTTCCTAAATTCCCTAAAGCACATTTTCATGTTTCTTCTGGTTTATGCCCCCTTTCTGGGATACCCTACATCTCATAATACATCAGTATGTGGGCTCAAAGACCCAGCCCCTTGCCTTAATTGGAGTAATTCTGAAAGGCTATTCCCAACTTGAGGTTTTTGTGTCATTGGCTAAAGCCCCTGATAAAAATGCATTGCAGTCCAGTCTCCTTCTGCCTGTCTTGCTTCCTTCACTTATTTCCAGATGTCGTTTCTGAGAGCACTCCTCCAAATGCATGCAAATCTCAGTCTTGGAGTTCGTTTCCCAGAGAATCCAACAATGGCAGAAATAGAGTTGACAGAAGTCACTAATTTAGAGACTGCCTCTAGTCTGAATTACTATTTGAGCAGACTCTAATAAAAAAGAGGAAGTGAGCCAACTAGCTATCCAGGGGAAAAATTTTCCTGACACAGCAGTGAGTGGAAAGATCCTGGGCAGAATTATGCTTGACAGCAAGGAGCGCCATGTGAAGAAACAAAAGAGGGAGAAGAGGTGGATGTACCCAAGGGCCAGATCATGTAGGGCTTTGATGAGCCATACTCTGCATAGCCTTTAAAGTATTTTTGGCAGTGGGGTTCCATGATCATTCCAGATGCTCTGTGAAAATAGGATGTAAGGGGCTGAGAGTGGAACTAGGGAGCCATTCAGGAGGCCTATGGTGAGAATGGTGAGAAATGGTTGTGGCTTGACTCAGAGTGGTAGCATTGGAGTAGGTAAGAAATGGCAAGATTCTGAATATATTTTGAGGATATAAATTTTTGATTGTTGGGGCATGGGATGGAATAGAAACAGCGAAATGAACGATGATGATTCTAAAGCTTTTGGCCAAGGCAATTGAATGAGTAGAAATGTGTGTACTGAGAAAGGAGAGGTGTAGGAGCGGGTAGGGGGTAGGTGGAAAGCAAATTTCCAGTTTTAGACTTGTGAAATTTGCATGCCTAATAGAAATCCAAGAGTAGATGTGGCCTGAAAAGTTGAAATGCAAATCTAGGTTGAGACGGAAGACAGAATGTTGTGAGTTGTCAAGTCATAGATTTAAAGGTTCGGCAAACCTTATCTGTAAAGAGTCAGATGGGTACATTATGCAGTCTTTATTGCAACTATTCAACTCTGCTCTTGTATTGTGAAATATGGTGACAATAATTAAGCAAATGGGTATGATTGTGTTCTAATGAATCTTTATTTATAAAAATAGGTGGTAGGTTGGACTTGACCTGCAGGAAGTGGTTTGCTCTTCTCTGAGCTAGCCTGTAAATGGAGAAAGAAGAGATTTTAGACTTGAACCTTTAGTGAGCCCCAGTAATCTAACTTAGAACCAGGGGGATGAGAAGGAAGAGCTAATGATGCCAGAGTGAAGCTCAGAAAATGTGTTTATATTTACAATTTATGTTTATTCTCCTCTCACTTATATTTGTAATTGTACAAATAATTTATATGTAAATCTAAATATGTAATATTCTGACTTCCTCTGGTCTTAAACATACTATTTCTCTGATATTATTCTTTATTAACTGTTATCTAGAATTTACGGGTAGTATCATGTAAAATGCTCAGAACTCTTCATATATTTTGTGGGTGGAATTCTAATCAAAATTTTTAGTGCATTGTTCCAAATATTGTTATGCATATATTATCGTTTGCATATATTGTTTGTATCTGATGTGTAGGGTTATGTGTTAAGGTGATGTAGTTGAAGTTTTCTGTTCCTGAATTTTCAGGTGGTCACTGTGTGGGGGGCACCTACATTCTCAGGAATAGTCAAAGTAGAGTTCAGGGATAACAAATAAATCTTAAATTTGAGTATTTCCATTTCTCAAGACCTTTAAAATCTTAGTTGAAGAATGTAGTTGTACACTGTCTATGAAGTAACTTAAAAAATGAGCTGTGTAAACACCTGTAAGCTCACTAACTCATAGTGGGTAGAAGGGATTTCCTAGATTTTTGGGATTTTAGCTCAGAAAAATGACTGGTTTTTAGCAGAAATCTTGTTTAAACTTGTATTTAATTTGTAGAATTGAATTTATAGTAAGCTGTTCCTGGTGTAATTTTTATTTTTCTGATATTGTTGTAAGCAACAGATCCAGGTGAGGTAGGAATTAAGGAACTACTTAAGATACATTTTTTTTTTCAGTAGCTTTTAGGAGTTCAGACACCAGAAGTGATTCTGAAATTTTTGTATTGCCAACTGACAGACATTATGTATAAAGAACTCACATTATTGTAGGTCACTGAATTAATTTAAGAAATACCAATTGACATCACTCCTTTAGGGAATTGTGGGCTGCTGTTTGATATTATTGTCTTTGTCAAATATGAAAGTTTAGAATGAATTTAATTTTAGTGTATAGGGACTTTAAGAATGGAATGATGTGCTTTCCAAATTAAATTTTTTTTTCAAATGGATGAGAAATAGAGTATATAGACTTTGTTTTTACCTTTTTTTTTACTAAGATAGTTAGGTGCCTGAGTGTTCCACAGACTTTTGTATATAGTCATTTATTCTTAAATGGAAAAAGAGAGTTCCAGGAAGCATTGGAAACACTTTATAGTTTTGCTCAAAAATTATTTTTTTATTTGTGGGAGAGGGTGGTCATAATTGATGTCCCTATGTGTGCCTATTATATTTGAATGCTTTTGTATTCTGTCAAATATAATGTGTTCTAGATGAAATCATCAAGAAAGAACATTTTTCATTGTCATTACAATAGCAGTTGGGCAAACCCTTTTTTGCTAAAAGGGTCTCCTAACACTCCTGTTATTTCAACTCTTTGTGGTAACCAGTTTTAATTGTGTTACATTGAGCCTGATTCCATGATATATTAATGATCTTCTCAGATGAATTTATGTTCTTTGTACTCCAAAATATTTCAGAAAAGAAATTGACTAGTATGAATTTATGTGGCCATTTATTTTTCTTTTTTTTCTTTTTTTTTTTTTTTAAAGATTTTATTTATTTATTCATAGAGACAGAGAGAGGGAGAGGCAGAGACACAGGCAGAGGAAGAAGCAGGCATCATACAGAGAGCCTGACGTGGGACTCGATCCAGGGTCTCCAGGATCACGCTCTGGTCTGCAGGCGGCGCTAAACCGCTGCGCCACTGGGGCTGCCCGGCCATTTATTTTTCTAGCCAAGTAGATAAAGTACTGTGAGCTAGGGCATTGTTAAATATGATGGCTAAGTAATGCCTTCACAGTAAAACTCCTTATACGGTATACTGTTATTTGCTATTGATTACTTTATATGTGTGGGGTTGTTCTAGGTATGGCCCATACAATAATGTCAATTAAAAAATAAACATAAACCATCCAAAAGACTTCAAAATAACATGACTAATTTAGCCCAAATATTACATTTGGCTATGATGGTAATTCCACATTCAGAATTCAAGCTGCTTTTTCAATCAAAGGATCCTAACTTCTACAGTGTTGCATGGGAAGGGGTCCTTGCTTCTACCTTTCCAGGATCCTCTGCAGGATTCTTAACCATCTGAAAAGTATAGAGTTTTGGGTTTCAGATTTAGCTATCAAATTGTATGTGATTTTGAAATACTTTTTGTTCCCTGTTTCTTCATATATTAAAAAAAAAGACTTTTAGACTTGATTACATTATTAACCATTTTTAAAGAGTGCATATATTTTGAACAATTGCTGTTCACTCTGTGATATACTAAATATCCTAGGAAGTACAAAATAAAAGGTAAACCTTGAGAATGTTAACATATAATCTCTATGAAAACAGCTGATCATAATTTAAAACAGCATTAAGATAAACTGAACATTATATATAATAAGGGAGAAAGTAGTGTAGATTTGAAGGAAGGATATAAGAGGACTTTTTGGAAGAAATTGTTTTGGAGTTAAGCTGTAGTGAGTTTGGATAGGATGTAGAGATATGTCATATGAGGATGGCCATAGAGAAAACAAGTATAAATAGATACAAGTAAACTTTATGTGTTTGTGGGACTAGTAGGATATTGTGACTAGAACAGAAAATTCCTATGGGGAAGCTATTAGGAAACAGGTTGGATATATAGAGATGGAGGATCTTGAATGCTGCCTTGAGGAGTTTCAATCTGATTTTGTGGTAAGTGGAAATTCTTATGTTTTTTCAGCAAATAGTCATAAAAACAATATCTTAAGGAAAAGAGAGAATCCATTTCATCATGTGGATAATGTATAGATTTGAATCTATATATATATAATAAGAGAACTTGATGCGACAGACCAAGATTACCAGTTGAGGTGTTTTATAAAAAGGTAGTTTCAGAATGAAAGGCTTTTGATTTGCTTTGTTTTGAATATATAGGATATTTTCAGGGTAAATATATGAAGGATTGGTCTCTGATTTTATTGCTTTCTTTTAAAACATGAATGTATAACATGGGACACAGTCTCCCAGAGAACATTTTTCCTTGATTTTATTTACTAACCTAGCATTTCATATTATGTTTGGATGATTGGAAACTCTAAATAAATGTTGGTTTAATTATGAACTTGTAGTCTTCCCAGTTCTATTGTTAAATAGCATCTCAAAGTTTTCCTTTCACCTGACCTGGTATGTAGTCATGTAGTCCACGTTTACCAGTTGAATTGCTGTGTATGACCATACCTTGCCTGACTTTTTTCTTACTCACTTCCCATGGATAGTAGAGGGGTCTACTGAATAGCAAGCAGTGGTCTACTCCCAGTCAGAGCCCATTTTACGTAAGTGCTGCTGGAAGCATAATCTGCAGTGTGTCTTTGGAAAGGCCATGGTTGGGTAATTTCTCCCTTACTTATTGCTCAAAGAATACTTGAAAGTCAGAAGGGTATTAGAGCTATAGTTTTAATTCTCTCTACTTACCTGTATATTCTTTTAATGCTAAAACTCTTTCATGCCACTAGAGAATGTGTTTATTTATTTATTTTTTTTGAAGACCATTTTATTCTACCTTGTATTATTGTTAATTGAGCTTAGCTCCTCTGTAACACTTAGCACAAGTTGGCAATAGAAAATATTTGTTGAATTAAAATGCTGTTCTAAATATTTGTATATAAATATTCACTAGCAAGTTGGAATATTTTTACAGATTTTCTTTCTTCCTTTCTTTTTTATAGATTTCATTTTAACTCCTGTTATAACTTGGATTACATTTAAAACAACAGGCTAAAATTTTAAGGCAACTCAAAAAAAATCCACAATCTCACCACATGTCATCAAATTCTTAAAAAAAAATAAAAGCAAGTTGTACAGTCCAAAGTGAAGTTACTCTGAAAATTTCTGGAAGTATTTAAAAAACAGAAATGAGGAGAAAAAGTGAAAGACATAAACATAAGACCTATAAGAATAGATTTGAGAAGGGCTCATTAGTCTAGTCCTTTTCTCTTTCCTTTTTTTTTTTCTTTTGGTATGATTCTAAAAAATCATAAGTGTCCTTTCTGTTGGTGATCATTATGGAAATGTGAGTAGTAAAATTATAAAATAGCCTTTACTACAGAGATAATTTATTTCAGAGTAGAAATGCAATCATGCCTCATGCTGTTTGCTTTTTCCAAAGATGTAGTTAGGATAGACTGAGAGCTGCTCCACAGACTTAGTGCCTGAACGTCTCATATCACTCCTACCTTCCCATTAAGTCATGCAGTGCACCTGCATGTAAACTTAGCACAAAGAAGGTACCTTAAAAGGTATTGTCATTCAGATTACAGGTAAAGGTGGTTGATCATGTACAAAAACCCTAAGGAGAACATGATAAGAACATTTGAAATGGATGGTGGGGTGGGGTGGAGAAGGTCAAGACAGTTTAGAAGAACCAAACTGGTCAGAGCTTGGAAATACCATCAAGGAGGAGACAAAGCAGAGGGAGTATAAGACTGAGTTCTGGAAATAGAGGTCATGTCCTTACAGAATTTTGATCCTGAATAGATTCAATAGATAATTTTATTAAGAAATAACCCATTTCTGAATTTGACAGCATGGCTTACAAAGTTTAAATGACTCATTTGTTATTTTAATCATTAATAATTGACAGACTTGAAAGAGCCTAGAAGTCTTGAAATCCTGCACTCATGCATTCACGTAACAAGTATTTACAAACTGCTTTCTATTAGCTTGATGATAGGGATGAAATGATATTTGAGATAAAGTTTTTACTTCTAAGGCTCTAATGTTTTAGTGGGGAAACTTGTTGGTAAGTCAGAAAGTAGAATACAAGGTTTTAAGTGTTAGGATTAGACGTGTTCAGGTGGCTTGGAAAGCCCCAGGAGAGGCACCTCAACCAGCTGGATTGGGGGTCTAGGGCCAGGAAATGCTTCTGGGGCAAGCTGACATTTCATCAAAGCCCACTCTGTACTGTGTTGGTATACTGGAAATAGTGCAGGCATTTTCATGGTAGTTTAAGATAGAACTTAGGTAGCTTTATCTTCTGCTTTTAATTTTGGATCTTTTTCAATAGCTAGAGGAATTGAGTCCACTTTTTAAAGTAGTGCATTACAGATGTACTTGTCATGATGTATATTGATCTAAAACATAAAACTTTCCTTTATAATATAGGACGTTTAACAAAAAACAAACAAACAAACAAACAAACAAACAAACAAAAAAACCCAAAAAGGACGTTCTGTTGATTCTTGTACTTCATAGTACTGATAATATAAGAGAGTAGAAATGAAGGAGAATCTTAATACTGTGCTCTGGAAAAGAAGCTAAAAACATAGGATATGCTACTACATATTTATACCCTAGATTTAAAAAAAAAAAGGTTTCAAAAAGTGTGAGAAGACCATTAATTATACATTTAATATAAAAAGTGGTGGTTTAAACTTGGTGTGTTAGAACAATTTTGTCTGAAAAGAATATGATTAGCTCTCCACTGAGCCTCTATGCAAAATACATTTTAGATGGGTTAAAAAAGTAAATATCCAAAATGGAAACTGTAAAATAGTTAGAGGAAAGCATGGATGAATCATTTGATAGTACAGTGAGGAAAGCTTTCTTTGATATAAAACCAAAGGAAGTATTAATGAAAGAAAGTTTAATGATTTGATTATGTAAGATGAACATTTTTTATTTGTCAAAAAACTTGAAATGATATTTAAAAGCAAATGAGAACCTTAAAAAGTATTTGCAGTATCTAAACTATCACTTGTGTATGAAGAGCAGCCACGGGGAAAAAAAAAAGTGGGGTGGGTGGAGAAAAAGCATCGACTTTGAGGGAAAGTGGGCAAAGGTAGTTTGGTGGTGGTCATAAAAAGCCTGGGAAAAGTTTACATAACTTTACTAATAAACATTTTCCACTTCTAGAAATTTTTCCTAAGGAACAAGTCAGAGACCAGAGCAAAGATAAGGGTTTGTTGACTCTTGCATTATTATAGCAGTAAAGTTCTAAATGTCCAAAGCAGTCATTTGCTGAGTAACTATGACCTCTCCAAATGGTGGGCTGCACAGTTGCAGCCATTCAAATATTATGTTTTTGAAGATTATGTAAGGATATTGAAAATGCTATTATATCATCAAATTTAAAAAAAAATTACAAAATGGTGGTGCTATAATTTTAATATTTAAAAAATAAAGTATGTGTAGATAAAAGAGTAGAGGAACATAGACTGTATTGTGAGTATGTGTCTTATATGTGATTTTTCTTAGAATTTAAAAATACTTTTCATGTTTCTTATGGCCTCATACATTTTAGTGAGAAAAAATTAAAAACTGAAGACTAACAATCTATATTGAATTATAACCATATTGTATTTATGCAAATAATTTGCCAATTCTATTTCTCTGATCTTAGGGCAATATGATACATCAAAATTCAATAATTAGAACTATAGTTTAAGTTTGTTGTATTACACTGTTCAGATGAGGATTCAAGTTGAATCAATATCTAATAGTTTTTGCTACAGAATAATGTTACTACAGTTAGCTGTATACTTTTTACCTGACTAGAGATAAAATTATACTATGATTTCAGTGAAGTTATTTTAAATATGAGAAAGGCAAAACCATAAAGAACAAAATAAAGAAACAATTTCATATATAAAAATACCAAAAAGCTATTCTGTTTGCCTTATTTGTTCACTTTTAGAAATGCTGTAGCTGTATTATATTTTTCATTAAAATCTGGATATTTGTTATATTTCATATTCATTGACAATTCCAAAATGACTGCATGAATCAGTATAAGAAGTAAAACAGTATAAGTAGTAATATGTAGGCAAATAAAATTAGGCTACAATTTTTAAAATCAATTGATTTCTAATTGAAGCAGAAACACATTTCAAATTGCTGTTTATGGAAATGGAAAAAAAAGACTGAGGGTAGAAGAGTGTTGTGAAAGAAAATAGCTCACATGGTTTAAAAATAGGTTTGATACATTTAGTTGGGGAAAAAAGATGATTGATTAGAGCCATTTTCAAAGATTCCTCATGATGAAATTGTCCCATAGTCTATTTTCCAATGAGATTCCTACTTTCTTGATTTGGTAGCTAAAGGATCTGATGTTCAAATTCCTTTGATATGAAAATATCCTAACCTGTTGGGCTTGAATACTATGAGTTATCATTTAGCACAACCTTTAGCAATTCCATCAGATTTTTTTACTGTTCTTTCACGTAGAGACAGATGGAAACTTTAGAAAATTAAGACAGAAACAAACAAAAGGCACTCAGAGAAAAAAAGTAGTATAAGGGGAATGTATCCAAACTTTAACTTAATTTACCTTTATTTTTGAAGCTTCGGTTATTGGTTTAGAAACATGATGATGATAGCAAATAAGATTTATTGAACACTTACTGTATGCCATCTCCAGTGCTCACTGCTTCACATAGATTATCTCTAGTAGTCAACCAGAGCCTGTTGGGAGAGAAAGTTATTTTGTCAAATCTCAGGTGGATCCTTATTTTACGTGCCACTAAGAAAAAAATCACTCTTATTAAACTATAGTATCCCAGACTGCAACATATATCCTAATGCCAGAAATGACAAAATATTTAAAGAATTGTGATAAATGAAATGCATTGGCTGGTAGATATGAGACTTGACTAGCAGACTAATCAGTAGCTGGTTTCTGTCTTGAAGGTTTTTTTTTTTTTTTTTGAAGGTTGGTTTTTAAGAAAGTTATTATCACGGAAAGGAGAGAATTTATAAATGTGCGAACATGGAAATAAAAGATGAGTGGTTCAGTTCAGAATGAGAGTGAATGTCTTCCTGCATCTCTTGGCTATCTTTAGGACTGTCCTTTCTGGGAAAATTATACAACACCTTTTTATGTGAACAGAAGATTAAAAAAAAAAAAAAAAAGGGATTCCCAGGGGTCTGTCAATCTTTAGGGAGGCATAGCTTTTTTTTTTTTTTTTTTTTTTTTTTTTTTTTATTTATTCATGATAGTCACAGAGAGAGAGAGAGAGAGGGGCAGAGACACAGGCAGAGGGAGAAGCAGGCTCCATGCACCGGGAGCCCGACGTGGGATTCGATCCCGGGTCTCCAGGATCACGCCCCGGGCCAAAGGCAGGCGCCAAACCGCTGCGCCACCCAGGGATCCCGGCATAGCTTTTTCTGTAAGCAAAAGCTAAGCTTTTATTTCTGCTGGTCTTACATATTAGACTGCAAAGTTGTACTCCTGGCAGTGAGGATTGGTGATGGGGAAGATGTTTAAAGTGAAACAGTAAATGGCTATTGAGAAATAGATTAGTTGTTACTCGGGGAATGTTGTTTCTGGAGATACTGAAATGTAAGCCATTCTTACATGTAAGGCTTTAGGAGCAAAATTAAATAACACTTACTAGTATACAGTTTACAGATTGCATATATTCCCCCCCCCAACACAATGGACAACAAAGTATAAGTCTAACTGATACTATGTTTGAGTTAAATCTTGCCTATTACCTGGTGCAAACTTGAGGAAGGAAGAGGGAAGGGAAGGAGAAATGGAAGGTTTTTGTTTTGTTTTGTGTTTTTTTTATTTTTTTATTTTTATTTATCTTTTTTAAAGATTTTATTTATTTATTCATGAGAAACACAGAGATGTGTGAGAGAGAGGCAGAGACACAGACAGAGGGAGAAGCAGCTCCATGCAGGGAGCCCGATGTGGGACTTGATCCCAGGACTCCAGGATCACGCCCTGAGCCAAAGGCAGGGGCTAAACCTCTGAGCCACCCAGGGATCCCCTGTTTTGTGTTTTTTTAAAAGGTAATGCAAGAGGAGCACTTGTAAGGGCTAGAAACTGCAATATCTAGCATAGTATTAGTATATCTAATAATAGTTGCAGAGAGCTATAACTTGTAGTCTGTGGGAGAAAAAGGAAAAAGAGTTATTAATGCATTGTTTTATGATAGAGAGTTGGTCTTTGTTCCTAGTTCCTGGCACAGAGCTCCTAAAATCCTTGGAATTTTCTGAGTGGTAAAGGTAATATGAGCATCTTTTGTTTTAATGAGGCAATTCTTGGTGGGCCCCTAGATAGCTTCAGGTGGACCTGGTCACCAGAAATAGCAAGTCTTGACTGGAAACTTACAACTTTCAGCCATTACAGAACCTGTGGGGAAGGGACTAGAGATTGAGTGTATCACCAATAGCCAATGCTTTAGTCAGCTATGCTTAGGTAATGAAACCTCCATAAAAATCCCTAAATGACAAGGCTCAGAGAGCTTGTGAGTTACCCCCATGTGCTAGGACGGTGCATACCCCACCTCCAAGGGGACAGAAACCCATGTGTTTGGGAGCCTTCCAGACCTTGCCCCATGACCCTTCTTCATCCGACTATCCATTTGTACTCCTTATAATTAACCAGTAATAGTTATGAAAAAAAATTTCAGAGTTTTCTGAGCCATTCTGGCAGCTTATTGGATCTAAAAGTGTGGGATTGGGGAACCCCCTGGCTTTGTAGGCAAGTTGGATGGAGTGTCTTATGACTGATGTCTGAAGTGGTCAGTTGTGGGAGACTGAGCCCTTGAACCTGTGGAGTCTAATGCTAACTCTGGAGTTTGTATCAGAATTGAATTGAATTGTAAGATACCCAGTTGTAGTCAGAGTTCATTGGTGTCAGAAGTGATGTGAATAAAAGCAGCTCAAGCATAATTTGGAGAAGCACGGAGTTAAAGGCCAGAGAATTGGAGGCAGAAGTAAGGATATAGTAAGTTGATGGGAAGTGAGTTCAGTGAAGGCTGAGGAAGTTAAATTGATAGACTAGAGCAAGCAGTGGTCTGATAAGGTACCTTAGGATCTAAATCTACAAATGCTGGACCCATGGTGGAACTTTTTTTTTTTGGTTGCTCTTGTACATTTTCAGTGGGCAGGGAAGGGACATCAGCCATTAAAATGTCACTAAACTAGGAAAAAAAAAAAAGGCTTGAATCGCCTAGGTAAACATTTTCCTGGTTAGCCAATATATCCATTGACAGAGGTGTTTAAAAGGATTGGAAATGTGTCCAGTTAAGCAATTGCCCATGTGACTCCGGGGCTAGGAATACCTTCCCATCCAGGCCACCTTGGGTAGCAGATGACCAAAGACAAAGTATGGTTTGTTGGCCCGATCTGCTGGATACGAGTGAAATCAGGTGGATAATGAAGAATCCATATTTGCAAAGCAAGGAGAGGACAGGGAAGCATGCAGGGGAAGAATGCCTTTTAAGCCTTCACCGCCAGCCGGGAGGAATTAGCCTGTGATTGACGCTGTCTGAATTGCAGGTCAGGGACAAGGGGGCTGTGCTCAGTGCCATCCCTAAAGAGGGGGAATCCCACCTGGAGAAGGGAAGCAAATCAGAGAGTCGTGCGTTTGTATAACTAACACGAAGGAATTCTATTTGGGCTTCCTTGAACTCATATGTTTGTCTCACTTATTTGTCTGTTTGTCATTTTTTGTTGTAAGGCTGGAGTTTTTTCCTTTCAACAGCTTGGAGTTTTGCATAGTCAGTATTGAATAAAGTACAGACACAGTGCATTGTCTACAATTTGCAGTTTGGATTATTAAGAACAAAAATTTAAGACACAAAGCAATCTGAGTGTACAATATTTTTAGATATGAATAATTGTTTCCTTAGTTGTCCAAAGTCTAGTTTTGTTCAATTTGATTTCTTCGTACTTTTTTGTGACTCATTTTTATCAGATCTTTGCAAAACATTGTAGTTATTTTTCTTAGATACAATAATTCTTCCATTCTTGCACTTATATTTCATCAGATTGTGAACAATTTATGCCATTGTAGTGAGGACAGTTGGTAATAAGTGTGAGAACAAAACATTACTCTCGGTGAGTATACAACTTGGGGTGTAGGGAGAGGACCATGTGCTTAATAGACTGTCCAACAGAGTGTGCTGCCCCAGGGCATCAGTGTGCACGTTTCACAGGGGAAATGGGGAGTTTTGGCTCACTGGGTATCCGATGAGATCTGTGGCAGTATTTGTTATGGTCCTAAACCCTCCAGCTCCTTTGTTTCTAGGCTTTGTAGAGATTCGGAGGTCTTTTGAGACTCTTTCATTTATATATTAATCTTAAACCATATTTTTAATTATTACTAAAAATGAACATAATGGAATATATTAGTAGTTGGAGCTGGTATTAAAGGAGATAATAGACTTTCAAATCAAACTTGTAAGAATTCTCAAATTCATGAGTAAATTTTCAAATGATAATTGAATGTATTTTGGCAGTAATGGTAGGGAGTAATATTACAAATTGATCATTGAGATCTGTCTTTTAAACTTATCCTATAATTAGAGTTTTACTCTTCATATTTCTGTGTGTATAAATTTGTCTGTGTTTGCTTTGTTTTAAAATGTGATACTAAAAATACACAGAAATTGAAATTTAGTCCCATTGCAGTCCCATAATCTCCTCCTATTTTGTTCTGTTGCTAAGCCAGAAATTCACATTTACTAGATTATTATCTATTGCCATGGAAATCGTTTTGTTATATTTCAATTTCACTACAGGAACAAGCAGCAGGAGCTAATGGACCATAAGAGGGAAATTTGTTGTTTAAATAATGATTATCTTTTATATTTGGCTAACATGAAAAGGGGAAAGTACAATTCTTTTGTCACACAGCATGAGAAGGTAAATGGATGAGAGTTAGAGGCAGAATTCACCTTAAGAAAATTTACAGCTGTCTTGTGAGCAGAAATAATATGACCCACTCACAAGGCAGAACTGTTAAAGGTGTCCATACCAAGCTATGTTTCATCAAATAACAAAGGAAGTCCTTGTCGTAGGCTGGGCTCCCCAGAGGTGAACACTGACACGGAGTTTGGTGTGCAAGATGTGTGTAGGGGGTTGTGTGCTGTGGCTGGAAAGGGAAGCTGCAGGATTGGCCAAAAAAGAGAAAGAAAAAGAAGCCCAACTGTCCGGCAGGCCTGATGAAACTCAGGTAGTATTCCCTGAGGGTTGCCTCTTGTGGCCCCTGCTTTGTCGTGGGCTGTGGGAGGCCCCCTGGGGGGCTCCTGTCTGCAGCTGCAGGAGATTGAATTCTCTGGACCTGGAGCCCGCCTCCTGACCACACTCCCTGCACACAGCAGTGAGCCAGTGTGTCCTTGAAGGCTCGTCGGGGAGACACATCTGTCTATATCCATCTTTTTCTCCTATGAGTATCAGGGATATCCTGCAGTTTTATCCTTATGGTATTTATAATTCTCAGTATACATCACCTTTAATCAGGCAAGTGTTCACATTTTTTAGACATATTGACGATAAAAAACCTTTAAAAGGTTTTTTTTTTTTAAAAACCAATGTCCTTATTTGGTTTAAGTGTTTTTTGAATTATGTAGGTTGTATTTTTTCTCTAGCCACAGCATATCCTTTTTTAAAAAATTCAGAGCAGATTGTGGCCCTTCATAGAGAGTTGGCTTTTCTTAATAGTATATGAACATTTATAAACAGACATTTTTTAAAAAAAAACTTTTAATTTTACAATGATTTCAAACTCAGAGAAACATTTCAAGAATAGGACAAAGAGCCAGCATATGTTCTTCACTCACATTCCCCTGTTACTAGTATTTTACTACAGTTGCCTTGTCATATTCTCATTTTTTTTCTCTCTCTTTCTCCCTTATTTTTTACTCTGATACATTATCATTTTGAAGATTTTTCTTTTTCTTTTTTTTTTTTTTTTTTTACTTGAGAGTAAAAATTGCAGACATGATACCTGAGTATTCCTTTGGTACTTCAAGGAGTATTACCTAAAATTAAGGACGTTGTCCCACATAAACCCAATAAATATTAAAATTATGTTACCATCTAATCCATAGATCTTGTTCACAACTCACCAGTTGTCCCATTGATGTTCTTTATGAGTCCAGAATCCAGGATCACACTCTATGTTTATTTGCCTGGTTTTCTGGTCTTTTTCAATATGGAACTGTTCCTTAGTCTTCTCTCATCTTTCATAATCTTGATATTTTGGAAGAGTTCAGCCAAATATTGCGTCTCTACTTGGCTTTATCTGATGTTTCCTTATGAACGGGTGCAGATGTATTTTGGGCAGGATTACCATAGCAGTGATGCTGTGTTCTTAGTTCATTCATCATGTTAAAACGTGGTCAGGCTTATCTTATACTTTTCTTGTTCCAGCCTTGGAATCACTAAGGAATTCTGGTTCCTTTTAATGGAGAATGACATTTAGACACTTAGAAACCAAGGTCTGGATTCATTCCTGCTAAGTCTTCCCAGGGAATGAAATGAGGAAATAAGGGTTTTACATACTCTCTATCTACGCATATATGTAAGTATCTGTAGATTGATTGATCTATCTAAAGAATATGTTCACACTGATACCTCCTTTTTTTACTTGTAGTTTCCTCTCCACCATTGAAAAACCTAGCTCCCCAAAACCTCAACTGTATACTGTTTCCTCATTTCCCCCTGTATATAACCAATCTCTCAGCTATGTGGGTCACAACTTTGGCTTGGCTCTACTTCCCCAACCAGCTGATTGATAATTTGGTTTTGGCTTTGCTGGCCATGCCTACTACTTGCTCAGTCTCAGCAAGGGGAAAGGGCCCAGATACTCTTATATTTCCTTTTCTTCTTCTTATTTTTCTGTGGATATAAAGTGTTGCAGTGACTCTGAAAAAGATTCAGCTGAGGAGGTAGTTTTTGGTATGCGTTATATCATAGAAGACATTCCTAAATTAAAAATGGGATTCTCTAATAGTTTAGTCATTTCTTTTTTTTTATTTGTTTTTTCAAAATTATTACTCTTCTAAGATGTGAATGACAGGATTTTAGTGCTTAGCTTAAGATTCTGTTATGGACAATAATAATAGCACTGGGATATGTGCTAGCTATTTCTGACATTAAATATAGTTTCTGAATAAGAAACCATTTATATCGTTAAGGCAGATCTCTCTTTGGTTTCTTTTGGATTTATTTCTTGGCCATTCAATAAGTGATAGCTATTAGCAAAGACAATTTTTGTTGAGCCTTGTTTATTGGTTTGCAATAATGAGAACAGTTGAGTCTGATAATTTTGTGCTTTTATTTTCAAGTAACAAAGTGTTCTTATTTTGTGATGATACTAAGGAAAAGCAGTTTAAAAGCTAGCTTTAAAGGATCCGTAGCTTTGAGAGGTTATAATTTAGAATGGAGGCATGGTGGTCAGAGGAAATGAGCCAAAGTTAAAAGCCTTTTCTGTGCCATTGAATCTGTAACCATCCTCAAAGTACTCTGCACTTTATGTCACAAAAAAGCCTCAAATCCCATGGGTAAATGTTATCTGCAGGAACCTCATCATTTCTGAAAACAGTTCTTTTATTCTTAGAGTGTTTGAACAAGAAATACAAATAATAGTATTTTCTTCTCTTTTTGCAGGACAACATATGGATATAGGGGTTCTTATGCTATTTTTGAATAAGTGCTTTGTGATACAAAGAGCAAAACCAAATTGAAAATTAATGGATGGTGAGACAGAAACTTCAGGTGTTGGGTAAATCTCTTTTGCCTCCTTTCTGAAGCAGGGCTAGGCTACCAATTCTTCTCATCTTTTCTTGTGCAGTTTTATGCTTGATTTTCTTTGGAAGATAAAATACAGTTACTTGTCAGCCAAAAGTTTATGGCATAGACACTTTTGCAAATCGCTTTAAAGGTAGATCTTGATTGTATATAACCTGTAAGGAGCACACGGGGTATGGGTGAAGCATTTGGTGAGCAGTAAATGTGATTTTACAGAGGAGAGGAGTGAGTGAAGGCCGGCTTCGTTCTTGTGCTTTAAATATGTTCACATTTTCTCGTGAGTCTTTTATGACTTCTGCTGTTCTCTTTGGACGTAACTTTAGTTGCCTCTTATCCCATCCCTCATTTCTTTTACTCTGCCTCTCTCCCTGATACAAACTCACTCACACACAAATACACATACCTTCACACTTCACACCTTCACACTTGAATTTAAGTAGTTGGTATGCCTCCAGCTGGAGGCTGCACAGTGCCTATGTCTATAATTGTGTGTTTGTATATATGTATGCGTATTTACACACATGGGGACCATATTCAAATAGTTGACCACTGAAATTACTTGACTTATTGTAGGTATGCAGCTCACATTTGTTAAGCGAATGAATCAATGAGTCCAAAAAGACAAGTGATATTAAGGACTGAAGCGAGCAGGCAAAAGAATGGGCAGAGTCTCATGGAGACATCATTTCTGCTACGAAGATTTGTTTGTTGTAGAGATGGCTACTCCAGAATGATCTAGTACTTATATGGAGCAGTCGTTAGGTTGAGTCAGCTGCTTTACCCCACCTCTCTGAACTGACATTTATTTCTGACTGACAGAAGGTAATTAATTGAACTGTACAGATGCTTCCCTGGAACGGGTAAATCATGCCTTAGATGAAGACCAGTGATCTGTGTATGGGACAGATATGTGTACTTTTCCTTCCTTTTCTGATTGCAGCTCATTTTATGTCTTGTGACAGCCGAGTAACTCAGAGTGGAGCAAAATGACTTTTGTATGATAGAAAACCATAGCAAACCATGCAGGACATTTGCCTTTAAAAACAACAATAAAAGGATCAAACATTCTCTAGTTACCATTTTAACATTTTACAGTTTGGAGTGGTACTGTTAGTCCTGTCAATGAAAATTACCACTTGGCATCTTTTTGGAGTATCTAAATGTGTGGTCAGGGACCCACTTGGGCACAAGATAGTGCTATGAGCCCTGTTCATGATTTTCTGAACTACTTCCTAATGTGCCTGAAATGCTGAGAGCAGGGCACTGCTTCCCCTGCTACTTTTTTGAATGTCAGTATCTTCCTTTTTTTTCTCATGCATAGTTATTTTTATTCCATTGTGTGGCAGCAATGCAGTTCCCCCCTGTTAAAAGGGATCTCTCACCCTGCCAGTAGAGTGATCCCCTTCTCTCTCTGTTGGTTAGTGAGAGGAAAAAGCACAAACTTGCTAGTGAGCAGTGTCCACTTCAAATTCACTGAAACCATTTTCCTCTGTTCATTACTAAGACCTTCAAGACTACTAAGTCCAAATTTCAGGAACGAAAAAATTCTTCAAGTGGGTTATTAGATATGATAGAGAACTCAATGAAAATGCATGCATGTGTACACCAAAAGATGAACACAGGTTGTTCATAGCAGCACTCCTCCTAATAGCCCCAGATGGAAACACCTCTAATGTCTATCAACAGTACAGTGAATAAATTGTGGTTTAGTCATTAAATGTGGTATAATCACTCATTGTATAGCCATAGAAACAAATGAACAACTGGTCCAGGTAAGAACATAGATGAATCTCAATGATGTTAAAAGAAGCCAAACACACACACAAAAAATATGTTATGCATTCAATTTGTATAAAGGTTAACCATTGGCAAACCTCATTTTTGGTTTTAGAAACCAGGATAGTGATTAGCTTTGGGAAGGAAGAAGAATGATAACTAAGAAGGGGAAGATTTGTGTTGTAGTTATTGATGTGGGTGGTGGTTAAATAGTCATCTTCACTTTGTGATAAGTCGTGGCAAATAATTATATTTGTTCCGCATGTGTTATGCTTCCATTAAAAACTTATTTAAAAATTGATGTAATTGCCCTCTTGTATGTAATGTCTACTTTATCTGGATGCTTTAAAGGTGCTTTTTTGGTCTTAGTTTTATGTTTGACTATAGCATGCATAGGTGTGATTTTCATTGTAATTTTCCTACTGTGGTTCACTGAGCTTTGTGAATCTGTAATTTCATGCTTTTCACCAAATTTAGAAAACATACTGCCAATACATTTTTTTTGATTAGAGTTAAAGGAAATAGAGGGAACACTCTCACCTCCACTTTATACCTTCTGGAAAAGATGGCACTATATATGCATTACTGGTTTTAAGCATATACTTCATTTTATAGCAGCATCTCAAATTTGCAGGTTACTGCCTGCCAGCTGGCCCCATAAACTGAACCAGTTTTCCAGTTTGTTCTAAGTTATTGTCTAGCTTGTCAACTCCTAAGCCACTAACAATTAACCAATGTATGCCCTGACCTCAGGCCATGCCTCCTAACTAAAGTTCTACCCAATGGAAGGGCCACTAATGAGTGGTGGTGTTGTACAATGACCACTTACACCTAGCTTTTGCCAGCTCAATACAGATCCTTTTGTGAAAGAAGAAGACCTACCCTTTTTTCTCTTCCAGTAACTGGCCAGAGAGAACTTCTTATGATGCCAATTTATATGGATTGAAGGAGAAGTGCTGAAGGATTAGGGGCAGGGACTCTAGTAGTCTGAGTCATCTGCTCATTCAGCTTAATAGTGGCCATGTTCCCAGTCTTCTGGAGAATGGATGGCTGTTGGGCCCAGATAGTTGTATGGTTTGGTGAATCAGATAACACCAGTTTATGATGGTAGTTTGATTATTCATATAGTCACTTGATGTCCTGTCATCTGGTGTTCTAGCTCTAGCAGGTACCAGTAGCAAATCACGAGAACAATCTTAGTAAGGTCCCCAAGAACCACATGTGATTAGCACTGACACATTGGATTATGATACTGACTGTGCAGTTGTACAGCAGCCGTTTCTAAAGGCACTTTCTGGTTACATGCTTTATCTCATAGGACGCAATATCCTTTCTGCTGGCCTGCAGTGTCTACAGATGTAAGAGGCCCAATGTGAAATTGAGATTCCAAAGAGGACCTGGCTATTCCTGTGGCTCTGCAGTCTATGGCTCTTTCTCTTCTCTGTCTCCTCTTCCTCTTCCTTCTTCTTCTTAAATGAGAATTTAATGTTGGAGAAGGAGGATGCTTAGGGGTTAGCCTCTGGCAAGGGGATACCCTGGCCCTAGTCTTGGGCCAGCATATGCAGAAGCAGGGAGTGCCAGTCCCAGTGGACAGCTGTGTAGCCCAGATGGTTCAGATGCAGGTATTCGTACATGCCATGGTGACTTATGGTACCATCTAAGTGCACAAAGCCAGAGTTGGCATCTAGGAAGTGGGCCTGTGGGTGGCCAGCCAGTGCTGCCTGGACCAGCTCATTCATCTATCAGTTTTTCTCATGAAGTGGGTTAGGATACTGGCCCTGGGAAACAAGCCCAGCACCAAACACTCGGGCCTGCGGCTGCTGTTGCTTCACCAGTTGCACGATGGTCTTGATGCCGCCAGTCACTTGCTCCACTGTGTGCCTGTGGTGGTTAGTACCCACCCAGACCCCTATAATCTTGGGTTGGATTTGTTCCAGCTCCCCATTCTCCACTTGCCAAAGCACTTGCTATGTGTTATCACTGCCAATGCCAAAGTTAAGTGCATGCAGAGGGGAAAAGAGCTCCTGCCAGATCTTGCACTGGTACATTAGCTGAACCCAGGAGTCTCCAATGAACAGTACCTCATGTTCCTTATCTTTGCTGTCAGATATGAACCAATGGTTCAGGGATATTCAGCCTCTGTCACCTTGCACATCCCATACCAGCATGGACTTGTCAGTGCATTCTCCTCTTCACTTTTCTTGGCATAGCAACTCGTGCAGGATCCAACATCTTCTTTTAAGGCAACTTGCTATATTTGAAGGAACATAAAAGCAGTAGAAACCCAAGATTTGGATAATAGTTCAGATTAGAACACCAACCACTTGGCTCTCTTCCTCTCTGTTCATGTCTCTGCTTAAATGTCATTTTTGCCTTTGAGGCCTTCTTTGGCCATCTAATTCAAAACCCCTATTTCCTACCTACCTTGCTTTATTTTCCCAGCAGTACCATTTGGCTACTATATATTTTATTTATTTTATTATCTGGCTTTCCCATTAAAAATAAGCTCCATGAGAACAGAATTGCTTACATCCAGTGCATTGCATATAGAAAGTATTTATTTGGGGTGCCTCAGTTGATTAAATATCCAACTCTTTATTTTGGCTCAGGTCAAGGTCTCAGGGTTGTGAGATCAAGCCCCGTGTCAGGCTGCACGCTGGGCATGGAGCCTGCTTAAGAGTCTCTCTCCCTCTGCCCCTCCCCCCCAAGAAAGTATTTATTTCATATTTGTTGGTGAATAAGGTCTTAATAGAACTCAACCAAATCATCTGAGACTTCATTTCCTCAAGTGTAAAATGGAAATATTTAGAAGTACTCTGTGTGTTGTCATGTACTTTATAAGGGACTTTCCCATTACTAATAATCAAGTTAGAAATTCATTATTTGTTAAGCATAATCTATGTACTTCCTAGCATATTTTAACTGGTTAAAAAATATGTTTATGAAGTACTCTTCCTGAAATTCTGGGATACCAACCCCAGCTGCTGGCTGTCTTTGGGGCCTTAGGCCCATGGACTGCTTCATGACTCATTTTCACTGCCTGTGCATCTTCCTTGTAGCCTGGCAATTTAAGAGTTCTCATAGCTCCAGGCCAAAACAGTGATTGGCTGAGGAGTCAAAAGATTGCTCCTTAGGTTCTTCTGGTCTGGTCAGTAAGATTAGTTCGGATTGGTTATCCATGATAAAATATCCTTCTAGGTCTCCTTTCCTTTTTCCTTTCTTTTTCTTTGTTTAATTTTTTCTTCTTCCAAAAAAAGAGGGAGGGTGCTGATTAAGGGCTCCTGAGCCCAGTTGCTCCCTACAAAGTGCTGTGGGAATTCAGGGGAAGGAGAGATGAATTGTGGCATAGAGCAGGGACCAGCCTGGATGGACTGCTCAAGTCGGGGATACACAGCTGAATGTTTCAAACTCCATCTGATTTACTAGGGGAGATACAATTGAATAACTAATTAAGGACTTAATAGAGACATAAGCAAGGCCTGTGAGAACATAGATGAGGCAGTGATACTTAAATCTAACTGGAGGGTTCAGGGAGGACTCCCTTGGGAAGGTGACATATGAGATAGATATTCATGGACTTGAACATGTTGAAAGCAGAAAGAGAGAGGATTTCAGGAGAGTCAGACTGAGGAAAAGAAAAATGACAAAGAGGCAGAAAAACTTCGTGTAAATTTTAGTTTCCCTTTTGCTAAGGGCTTTTGAGTTAAGGGAGTTTCAAGGTAAGATTTTGATATCTTAATTATCCTCTTTTACCCTTTCTGCCTTCTGTGTTTTCTGGACTGAAGAATGGATTTATAAAAAGGTGTAGGAGCCAGCAGGGAAATAAAGTGCTTCTTCAAAGCTGGTTGAATTTTTGGTAACCTTTAGTGTCTGGCTTTTCCAGTAAGCATTGTTGAACCATGAGGCTTTGGGTTTGGAGGCTTCTCTGTGTTTCCAGTGAGGTTCAATTTCCCTTACCTCCTCAGGTTCAAGTGGAGAAATTGGAGCAGAGAGGGGATGAGGAGCTCTAGGTCTGATTTTTTTTTAATCATAAAATGATCATGACCTCTCTGCTTGGGGTTCCAGACCCTGCGTAGGCACTCATGCTTACTACCCCAAACCAGAAACTTTAAGAGTAGAGGAGAAGGATTTGTGGGTTTCAGTCTTTAAGGCACGGTAAGTAACTCCACCACATGGCTGAAACTGTGGCTCAATGTGATAGCTGTGACTCTTCCCTTGGGAAGGAGCTAGTGAGGGTTTATGTGGAGAGAAGGAAGGCTCTGTCCCACCCCCTCCACTCCAGGTACACAGAGGTGGAAATCCTAGAGGGACATAAGTGCTCCTCGACCCAAGACAAGTTAGCCCACATTTTCTCCCTCCTTTCTCTTTGAGACTAATGATAGTCACTTCTTACAGGGTTGTGTTTTGTTTTGTTTTTGTATTAGAGCATAGTAAATCATGGGTCATGGAGTAGACAGATGTTGACTTGCCCTTAATGTGATAAATCTGTGCCTTTGGCTTTAGAACATTTGCTGTAAGTATGGATCAGATCCTTGGAACCATAGAACCACATTTGTAGTTACCTATAACCAAAGGAGCCTGGTGATGACTTTATAGCCTGGGTAATATTTTAATACAGAAAGAGTTTTTACTTGCATCTGAATTGATTGTCATCTCTTTAGCCACATTCACTTCCATCTTTGTGGAAGAGCTGCTCTTTCTCCTGTTCAAAGTTGCCTGTGCTCCTGTGTTCCAGGTCTTCTCTTTCCCCAGGAACTTTGGCTTTTGTTCCATTAATTATTTCTTGCCTTTTGAACTATCCCCTCTGCCTTGATTGCTTTTCTGAGCTTTTGAACATGTTCAAGTCTCTCCCGAGTCAAAGCACAAAGATGGAAGCACCTTACACCCTCCCTTAATTATGTACTCACTGCTTGATCATTCTTTTATTCACAAGTAAGTTTTTAGAAACAGGTGTCTCTACCTGGCCTCTCTACTTCCTTGCTTCCCCTGTGTTGTACAGCCTTCTCCTGGATCACTTTTGTGAAGGTCGTCAATCTCTGACTTGCCAAATGTTAAATGTTTTTCAGTGCTTCTTTGAAACCACTCTTCTTACTGGTTTCTATTGAATGTTAGTTCATTAAAACATACTTCTCTTTTGGTTTTTGGGACTCTCCTCTTTATGGGTTTCTCTCTTTCATATCTGGCTACCCTCTGTTAGTGGACTTGCTCTCTACCTTCCTCTCCTTTTTAGTGTCCTTAGTGTTCTTCCTTGGATCCTGGCTCCTTACCCCTTGTGTAATCAGAGCCCCTCCTAAGGATTAGCTGCCAATTATTATGCCAGTTATATATTAATAACTCAAAACTTTCAAGCTTTACCCTAGACCTTTTTCCTGACATCCAGTTGCTTTCCAGATACTCCATTAAATATCTTGGAAGATAGAAGAAGGTAAATGGAAGAATATCCAACCATAAGATGATAGACACATGTGATGATAACAGAACTGTACCTGCTCCTTTATTTGCTATTTCGGTGTGTGGAACAACCTTGACTCCATTTCTTAGCCCAGAATGTTGATAAGCATTTCAGACTTCCATTTAGTTCATGATACCACAACCAGCATAGTACCTGCCGTATCTGAGGCATCCAGTATTATGTTTGGATGAATGAATTAATGAATACATAACTTTTTCTCCCTCATCCCTTACATCCATTCAGTCACCAAGTTCTGTCCCTTCTACTTGGTTTTCTTCTCTTGAAATTTTCTCTCCTATTCCTCTTCATTCTTACTGTTCTGGGCTGTCATCTTCCCTCACTTTGGTTATTTCAGAAGCTTAACTTTGGCATTATCACTGCTAGTGTAATTTCCTCCCTCCACTTTATCATCTCCACCATGACTGTCCAATTGAAGCATCTATGTAGTTTTACATATTCTATTAGCCACATTTAAAAAAAGTGATACTGATTTTAATAATGAACTTTATTTGATCCAGTGTATCCAAAATATTATTTCAGTATGTGGCCCTAATCACATTTCAATGTCCTCAACCTATATATACCCTATTCTCTTTGTCAGGAAGCCTCCAATTCTTCTACTGAACAAACTTCGTCTTAGAGTACCACCCGAATGCTGTTTCCTTCATGAATCCTTCCTTGAGTTATTTAGGCAACTTTCATATACATGTGGCTTTCAAGGATTTTTTTGCCATACCAAGTAAGAGGCATATTTTACATTGTAACCAAGGTGTGTGTGTGTGTGTGTGTCTTCCTTATTTTTGTCTATAACTATACTCTGTATCTAAATTTATACCTATAAGACACTGGAACAGAAGTTCAAAGTTGTTTTATTTCATGAGGTACATTATAGTGTTTAATATTCTATTACATTATCAAAAAACAAAAAAACAAAAAAACAAAAAAACAAAAACAAAACTGCCTGAAACTGCCCATATTGATTCTAAGGCTCACAAAATGAGTCTGAATACCTACTTTGAAAAACATAGGTCTGTACTAGTGGCAGTTTTACACGTAAGTCTATTACTGCATTTACCAGGTTGCACAGATTTTTTTTGGCATATATCTGCTCTCCCTAGACTCTATATCTTTTTTTTTTTTAAATTCCTTATTTATTTGGTGACAAGTCCAATGCCTGGTGCAATGTGTGTGCTCAATATATATTTATTGATTGACTCAAGTTCAGAAGAGCTGTTCACGTGGCTTCAAAGGCATCATTTTAACCATCAATATTAATTAGCTACAACAATTTGTGCAGTATTGTTTAGGCCTGGCTGACTGAAATACAAGCACCTGGGTAATAACAAGGTTTTCTTTATTCCCAGATCTACTTATATCTGAATAAGGAGTTCAGATTTGTTTTCTTATTCTGGCAACATGGAAAATGGATAGCAGTGAGAACAACTTGATGTTTTGCACTTAGAATCCACTCAAATAATTTAGAGAAACACATTCTGTTACTTTTTATGAAAGGAGTTTGTACTATAAGGTTAGCAATTTATGCCTAGTATTTAAAAAAATTTCCTGATGACATGATACAATCTCAGAGTAGATCAGAGATAAACCAGGTGGCTCATTTCTAGACTAGTTTCATTGCTAATTAAAGGGCTAATTTTTCTCTCACAAACTCCAGAGTGTGAATATATTTATTGTCAAAATACTCAATAGCTGGACAAGCTAAATTGGTTCAGGAAAACCTAATTGGGTATTTTCCATCTTGCAAAACTCGGGTGCTTATATGTAAGAGAGCCTGGGGAATAGCTGTTAGTAAAGGTATTGATTACAAGTCTGCCACTTTTTAATAGCTGTGTATTAACTCAAGAAGTTGGATTTCAAGGGACTGAAATTTTAAAGAAAAGTAAAAATCTCAACATTTAGAACTCATCCTTTCACTTCCACTTAGGGGAATGGTTCTGCCTTTATTACATTCTGTAAGCCTGTATGAAGATGGCCACACGAGAAGATTGCTCTCACACTGACGAAAGATCATTATCTGGCTGGAACATACTCTAGGAGTCAATAAATATATAATATGCCATTTCAGATTCTTTGAAGATATTAAGTATAATCTCATTTTGAATGTAGGAGGTGTTGCTTAATAAATATTTAAAAACTCTATTGGCAGGGCCTTAATGTGACAACTAATAAATATACCATCGAATAAGTGTTAACAAAAAGACCTATTACTGTGAAGTGCCTTCAAATTATTTACGTGAAATAATAAGGTATCACTTTTTCCTAACAAATAAATTAGTGATGCCTTAATGCTTTCATGTAAATTTATGTTGAGGAATACAGACAGAACAGAAAAGTTTTTGATGGAAGTATTTTTACCCTCTTCTAGTAATTTACTTAGGATTTTTATTCAGATAATTTATGATGCTAAATTATCTGCAGAAAAGAGTTGCTACTTGCAATATATATGTGAATTTTGCTTTTTACCTAGACTTACTTGTATATGTATGAATGCTGTTATGAATGTTAGGAAATATTTAACTGAGGTCCTGACTTAGAAAGTTGCTATTTCATCTAAAAATTGCAAATTTGAACTGACCTGCTACTTATTCTTACTTCTTAAAATGAGTTCCTGTTTATGTGATGAGCAAATAGTTTGCATTTACATGTTAAACAATTTTGTTATTCAGAGTTTGATAATATGTGCCATTTTGATATCATTGGACTTTTCCATTCTTGAACCTCAAAGCCTTCAGATATATATTGTTACTATTAATTATCATTTGAGAAAATGACTGGCATTTCCACTTGCCTTTCAGTATGGTTACGTTCCACTATATTCACATGGTAAGGGAACTTTGCTTTTTGGCTCAATGAAATATCAACAGTGTTTTTCTGAGGTGTAGCCATCTACTGTGAGATTGTTTTAGGTGCAGTGTTATGAAATTTTATTTCACCTTGTGAGCATCATGGCTTATCTTGCCATTGTGCAATGACTTGTATTTAAATACCTATAATGACTCTAATCCTGGAAAATGGAATAATAATTTATATACTCTCATTAGATAGGTTCTTTGACAAGACTATAAACTTTCATTTATCTATCCGTTTAAGTGGGAAGCTGACATTGTACATGGTCTTTCTTTTTTTAATTTGTTGTTAAAATATTTTTTATTGGAGTTCAAATTGCCAACATATAGCATAACACCCAGTGCTCCTCCCTTGAGTTATTTAGGCAACTTTCATATACTTGTGGCTTTCAAGTACACTTGGGGTGGCCAAGTGCCCCCCTCATTGTGTACATGTTTTTTTCTTATCTCTAATATGACTTTTTTTTTCACTGTAAGGTTTATGAGAAGCTTTCAGTGATATTTTACTTTTTAATTCTGGTTCTCTCTTACTTTGTATAGTTGCCACATATCTTGTTCTTCAGTTAATAAACAGCTCATATTCTACTGTCTCATTAGCCTTTCAGTAAATGGGATTCAAAATGATCTCATTAGCCTTTTGATAAATATCATTTTAATTAAATATGCATAAATATGGAAAGATCTGTAACAATGTCTGTAGTAATTACAATGTATTTTATATTATTTTGCCTTATTATGGAATTGTGTACCTATTTCTGTTGCAGAATAATTACACCATTAGGAGTCTATACTAACCTGTTTTTTGTGTTTATAAAGATCACAAGTAGGTGGCTTGAATTAATTTGACTTCACCTTTATCACAGTGCTAATGGAATTGATAGTGTAAGTTCTTCACCTGTATGAAGAAGCAAAGAACTTGAGTTTAATAACTGCTGATTCAGAAAATCGATTTGTTGCTTGTGGGATTTTCTTAAGTATAGATGCTTTAATGCAATTAAGTTTTAATGTATAAAAACTCTTTTACTTTAGTTCTTCAGCTACTCATTAAAATCATTTTTATGATATTCCAGAGATATTGGTTAAGAAAGGCACCTGAGAGAGAGAGAGAGACCTAATTTGGATCTTAGATTTGGCATTGACTGTCACAGTCAATTGGGTGATTATGGTAATACCTGCCTCAAAGGCTCATTTTTTGAGAAATAATTGAGACAGTAAGATTTACTAAGTACTAAGTTTACTAACTACATTTTTATTATCATAATAATAAAGGTCGTGAACTTTTTCTTCCTAAATATATTTCAGTTTGCTGGAAATTTTGTTGGTTAATATTTGCATTGTGATAATTACAAAATATAGACTAAGTGAATAAGTATACCACTGTAAATTTTTTTTAACCTCTTGAAGGCCAGTGAAAAACATTACATAGTTCACATTTAATAAAGTTGATTTGAATTTGCATGGTTTCAACTGGTATGGGATGACTGTTATACAAATTTGCTTGTTTCCTGGTATATAATTATTTTATAATTGTTCTGTATTATCTGCCAAAGTAAATTTTAAACAAAAATTGATTAGAAATTATTTTTCAGCTTTCTCTTACATGTCTAAAATTAGGTAAAAAAAAAAATTTTAACCACCAAATCTGTTTAGTAAGTGTTTGTTAGATTTTAATCTTTTTTAACCTGATATACTTTTTAAAATTTATTTTAATTTAATTTATTTAAATTTTGTTAATTAACATACAGTACAATATTGATTTCTGGAGTAGAATTCAGTGATTCATCACTCATATACAGCACCTGGTGCTCATCACAAATCCCCATTACCCATCTAGCTCTTCCTTCCATCAACCCTCGTTTGTTCTCTATCATTAAGAGTCATTTATGACTTATTTACTCTCTCCTTTTTTTCTTTTCCCCCTTTCCATATGTTCACCTGTTTTCTTTCTTAATTTGACACATGAGTGAGATCAAATGGTATTTGTCTTTGACTTACTTATTTTAATTATAATATACTCTAGCTCCATCCACATCATTGCAAATGGCAAGATTTCATTCTTTTTGATGGTTGAGTAATATTCCATTCCATAATATATATATATATTATATATCCATTCCATTCCATAATATATATATAGTATATATCCATTCCATTCCATAATATATATATATCATTCCATTCCACTATATATATATATCCATAATATATATATATAGTATATATCCATTCCATTCCATAATATATATATATACACACACACACATATATATGAAGATATTAAGTATAATTTTAATATTGGTGCATAGAAATGCAACAGATTTGGTGTGCTTGGGTGGCTCAGCCGGTTAAGCAGCTGCCTTCAGCTCAGGTCATGATCTCAGGGTCCTGGGATTGAGCCCCCTTGTTGGGCTACCTGCTCAGCCGGGAATCTGCTTCTGCCTTTCCCTCTGCCCCTCCCCGCAATTGTGCATACTCTCTTTCTCTCTCTCAAATACATAAATAAAATCTTTAAAAAAATATGACAGTAGAACTAGAATAGTTAGATATTTTTCACTTATAATAAACTCAAATACTTTAGAGAAACACATTCTGTTGCTTTTTTTGAAGGGAGCTGAAGCTTGTACTCTGAGGTTAGCAATTTATGTCTGGTATTTTAAAAACTTTCTTTATCCAGCAAGGCTGTCTTTCAGAATAGGTGACATAAAGAGTTTCCTAGACAAACAGTAACCTGATACACTTTTGATGGGTACTTTCTAGTCCCCTTGATTTTAAAAGAAAAATGGATAAATAAAACAATTAATTATTCATGAAGCAATAATAAAATCAGTTATGATACAGTCATACTATATATAGTATTATAATGTTAAGACATTTATATATGTGCATATGTAACTATATGCATAGAAAAATTGTATTAGGATTCATAGCAAATTGTTGATAGAATTATTTTTACAGTAGGGATTGAAACAATATAATTGTTGAGTGTATATCAAATAGAGTTTCATGATTGCAAGCAACCCAAACTGAGAGATGATCTAAGCAAAAAAAGAGTAATTTATTGAATAAAGTTTGGGTGTATCACACAATTGAAAATTGAGTTGAATAAGTAGGCCTCAGGAAGCCCAGAAGTAGAAACAGTTCAGAGTTAAGTGACAGTGATTTGTGAGCAATTTCTATGGCAGGAGTGGGGTTTGAAGACTTCCTGTAACTGATAGCCTTACTACAGTGACATAATAAGGAGGTGAGGTAGGGGGATGGTGGTGGATGGCAGTTCACTAAGAGGAAAGGGTACTGTTCATGAAGAGCATCAGAGATTTCTACTATAGCATCACAGTTTTCTTTCTTATTTTATGTCTTTTTAAAAAATAGCTTTGTTGTGATTTAATCCATACACCATATGATTCACCCATTTGAAGTGTATAATTCAGTGGCATAGTTTTAGTCACAAAATTGTACATTCATCAGTATAATTAATTTTAGAATACTTTCATTACTCCGAAAAATGAACCCCATATCCTTTAGCCATCAACTCCAAACCATCTCTCTATTCTCAGCCTCTATTTTTCACTCATCTTCTGTCTCTAGATTTCCCAATTTTGAACATTACATATTAATAAAGTTATACAATATGTAGTCCTTTGTGACTGACTTCCTTCACTTAGCACAGTATTTTCAAGGTTCATGAGGTTGTAGCACATGTCCATAATTTATTCTTTTTTTATGGTGGAATAATATTATTCCGTTATAGGGACATACCATGTCTTATTTATCCCCTCATCAGTTAGTGGACATTTGGATTCTTTCCACCTTTTGCCTATTATGAATAATGCTGCTAGGAACCTTCAGCTACAAAATTTTGTTTGGCTACCTGTTTTCAGTTCTCTTAGGTATATAGTTAGGTATGGTATTGCTGGATCTTATGGTAACTGTATTTTAAACTTTTGAGGACCTGCCAAACCGTTTTTTAGAAGTGGCTGCACCATTTCACAATCTCACCATCAGGGTAGGGAAGTTTCTGTTTTTCCACATGCTTATTAACATGTTAAATGTCTTTTTGACCATAGCCATCCTAGTAGTGTGTATGAAGTGGTATATCATTGTGATTTTGATTTGCATTTACCTGATGGCTAATGATGTTAAATATTTTTGTAAATGCTGTTTGGTGTTACGACTTTTTCTGCATTTCATAGTTTTTTAAACTAAAAACATGTCAGAGTTTTTCACTTTTTCCTTACCATTGCTTTTCAATCTTTATAATTTTTGGTGAGTGTTTAACAGAAAGTTAGTTAATCATAATTTTTCTCTGAGCTGAGTATTATGACATTAAAAATAAAAGGACCTTAGAGAAGGTAAGTAATTTGCTCAAGTTGCATAGGTTTGGAACCTAGGCCATTTTAAATCCAGTGCCTGGTTTCTTAAACATGACACTGTAATGTATATTAAATCATATATGTTTTCAAGTTTAGTCTATTGCTGTTGACTTTATAATCTTACAGAAACAAAGACTCTTAAATTCAAAGGGAACTGACAGTTCATCAAGTGTTACTTCTACCCAATGTAGGTAATCTGTCCACAGGTTTGCTAAGGCCTGGTTGTTTAGCCAGGATTGTATATTGTTTTCCACCTACATCAGAATCAACTCAGTTGTTTGTTAAAACTGCACATTTCCAAGTTTCACCCTCGACTTCATAAACAGGCCAGTTGAGTATCCCGCCTAGGAAACAAAATTTTAAGTGAGCAGATTGAGAACCACTTCTTCGGTGGCAGATATCTCACCAGACCATTATTTTGTTTGATGCTTTTCATGTTTCCTGGTAGCTTTTATCATTTGATCTGCCTCTACTCTACAGCAGCACTCAATAGGCATATTCTCTTTGATGCTTGGCAAATATGGCTCTCGAGTGCTGATAGAAAGGACTTTTAGTCTGTAGTTTCCATCCTGGGAGTTCTGCTGAGTTAATCATTCAGTTAAGAATCTCTTGCTCAGCACCTCCTGAATAGGTGGGAGACAGCACTGCTATGCATAACCTCTGCTATGAAAGAGGCAAAACTCTGTTAGGAATTTTAAGCATTAACCAAAAATATTCAAGTCTATTTAATCATGATACCATCTTTGAAAGTACGTGATGTGAAAATTTCATATTTTCTTTTCTCTGAAGACAGAAGTGCAGTCTTAGAGATAATAGTTTTACTTGATTTCACGTAAGAGGTATTCTGAACAATGTGATAGCTACTGCCAATATCAGATGCAGTGTCCAGTGTCTTTGCACAGGCGATAACCCCTATACTCTGTTTTCTCACTTGGGTTACCAAGCTAGGAGAGAATACTATTAAAGAGTCAGACTCATGTGTTCAGGCTCTATTAGCTTTTGATTTATGACCCAAGCCATTTTACTTATGTCTTTACTTGTCTGACTCTCAGGATTTGATTGTCCTTTGGTTTTAATTTGATGAGAACTGTATGGATTGCTTTCTTAATACTGTGAAAAAATGCAAGGAGCTTTATGATAACTTGAACATCAGATGACCTGTGAGTGCTAGATAAAAGGACAGTAATAATGTGGAGACAGCATGGACTTGGAAAAGCTAATTTTGTAGAATTGCTAAGTCTTGTTATTTTTTTTAGAATGTTAGATTTTTTCCCCCCTGAGAACTAGCTCATCATTTCATTCTATAGCTTTTTCTCAGGCATTCTCTTAGAGGCCTTTATGTTTTTTGTTTTTTTTTTTTAATACTGTCATCAGCCTAGTCCAGGACCTTAGCAGCTGCAGAATGATCAATAGTAGGAAAGGTTAAAAAGGTCAGATGTGAATTTATCACACAAGTATTCTCTTGATTTATGCAAATGCATTGTCAACAGGTTACCAATTTGCATTATTCAGTATTCATTTACAGGCACTTATGACACTGTCAAACTCAAGCATGTGAGCAATTTTTAAAGACTGGCTTATACCTGGTAGTTCAAAGCAGTTCCCATTAAATAATTTGAAGTGACTATGATAAGGCTATGATAAGGGTTTCTTTTTTTTTCCCTTCTCTCAGGAACCGAATGGGGTCTTTACTGAAGACGAAAGGGTCAGAGCAAACCTAGAATCAGAAAGAAGTGCTTGGCATTTTTTTCCTCCATTGTTAACAAAGTAGGTACAGGAAAGCATTTTGAAGCTTTGCTTTGATTCAAAACAGTGTTTTCTAAAACATAAGCCATTCTTGTCCTTAACTTAAAAATAGGCTCATTTAAATCACTGATGTATTTCTCTATGTTCTTCATTCATTCTTAGGAGGCAGGTGATTTATGAACTACTGTACTCAGCAGAAGAGAAATTAATTTGGCACAAAATATGTAGGATCAAATCTGTTTTCATATATATATGTGAAATATATATTTTATATAGTATTTTCACGAACCTATTTGTCTCTTGCAGGAACTTAGAAGCACTAGCAAAGGTTATAATTGAAGTTGTCAATAAAAACAGACGTATTAAAGTCTACCCTAGAGCAATTTTGCAAGTGGCTGAACCTGGAGCAGCAAGGAACCAGGAAAGGGAATCCTGACTATATTGCCTCCTTTCCACTTTGTCTTACCTTGCAGCATTGAAAGACCATTTTCTTTCCTTTGCTCAGTATTTTTCTCAATTTTATGTTTTTACCAGCTGGTATTTGCCAGGTACATTTACAAACATTATCTCATCCAGTTTTCAAAGCAGTTCTCCTAAGATTGGTGGTATCAGCCTTTATTCCAGCATGTTGTACCCCTTAACTCTATTATAGTAACTTTTCTGACAATCTCTGGTATTTTTTCTTTTTACAGAGAAAATGTGTTTCCTTTCTCTGACATATAGTTTCAGAGAAATTTAAGAAATACTCATTAACAACCAACCACTCTATGGAAGGCATGCCATTACACTTTCCCTATATATGATCCTCCCCGCCACCACCCTGCCACCTCATAATTTATGCCACTTTTCAGTGTTTGGGGTAAAATCACTTAATTCTCTGTAATGATTTATGGGTATTTGTAAGAATATGATCTATGATGTCATAGTACTTGAAACAGGAAAACAAAACTGATCAGAAATTCTGACTGCTTAGACTTTTCTTTCTCTATTTTGTTTCCCTAGTGTAGAACTAGTGTCTCTTAATATCCTGGCTCACTCATAGTGTTCATGACTTCTTGGATAGACTGGAGGGGGATGGCTATAAACTTAAATATCCTTAGATAATCCCCACATACCTTCCCCTAACCACCATAGAGTTTCTCCTATTAAAAACTTGTATTAGTATGGAACATTTGTTATAATTGGTGAGCAAATATTGATATATTATTATTAACTCAAGTCCATAATTTACATTAGGGTTCACTCTTTGTGTTTTACAGTTTTATGGATTTTGGCACATGTCCACAATTATAGTATCATACCTTGCTGTCTTAAAAATTCCCTGTGCTCTACCTATTGCTCCGTCACTCCTTCCCACCCCACTTTCCCACCTTGTGAACCCCTGTAGCCACCAATCTTTTTGTTGTCTCTGTAGTTTTGCCTTTTCTAGAATGTCACTTAGTTTGGATCATACAGTGTGTAGGCTTTTCAGACTGGCTTCTTTCACTTAGTAATAGGCACTTAAGGCTCCTTTATATATATTTTTTTGTATCCTTAGAGCTCATTTCTGTTTATTGCTGAATAATATTCCATTATATCGATGTACCACAGTTTGTTTATCCTTTCCCCCATTGAAGAATATCTAGTTGCTTCCAAGTTTTGGCAATTATGAATAAAACTGGTATAAACATTTTTGTGCAGGTTTCAGTATGGACATATGTTTTGAACACATTTAGGCAAATACTAGGATTGTTTATACCTTTTTAACACTCAGAAAATTAGAATGATTATGAATATTTTAGAGTCTTAAAATATTCCATATCAAAGATAGAAAACATGCTCATTAAAATGATTATATGTGTTTGGCTCTGAAATATGCATTGTGGACAATGGAAACTGTCAGGTTTAATCTGATCGGTAGTGAAATGGAATAGAGAGGCCTGGCAAAAGTTGGTCGAAACAGGCTTTTAGTGGGATGCGCTCTTGGGCGAGGTTCCGCGGCCTGCAGGGGAGGGAGAGAATGGGAAGTCTCACCCAGGCAAACTGCAGGGGGGCTCTATAAAGAGTTCTCAGCGGGAAAGTGGGGGCAGGGTGGCATTCCAGTTAGGGCAAGGGTTACAGGTCTTTGTAAGCTAAGTTAGGGTAGGGTGGCAAGGCCTCAGAGGGAATTTGGAGATGGGGCAGCAAGGTGGCTTATTGGGAGGTTGCTGGCCTGGGGTCAGCTGTTTTGAGGTTCCGTCTCGCCAGCCTAACAGAAACCTTTTAGAAATAATTAGGAAAGCAGTTAATTTTTGAATTTTTGAAATTGAGAATGTTTACATTTTATATGAAGAGTTATTATAGAACTAAAAAGAGGCCAAACTAGCTCTTTTCAAAGCAGTGTTCCAGATTGACATTCATAATTTTTGGTAATGTTTTTGTGCACGGAATATGTTAATTCTATATATTATGAGTCCAATCCCTTCCTCACACCCAAAAGAGTAAAATCTGTGAAGTCTGGAAAAATCCCATCATCTTTTTTTTTTTTTTTTAAATCTTTTGGATAGTCCTTCACTGAACAATGTGAAAATTCTCCCAGTATGCAGAAGATACAGCAGTTAACAGAAAAAAAGACAAAAATCTCTGCTCTCATGGGGCTTGCATTTTAAATAGAGTTCATAGTGCATCAGATGTTTACAAGCAGTCATAGAAAACATAAAGTAAATATGAAGGGGAATGTGTCCCTGGTGACTTTGGGGTTGTCTCAATGCTCACAGGGCTCTGTGGGAATTAGGTATGACCTGCGTCTGGGGCTTCCCTGAACGCTAATGAGAAAGGGAAGTAAAGATGAGTTCTGCTAATCCCTGGTTGTCTAAACATGTTAAGGTTGTAAGCATTGCTGAGGGAGAGGTAGTGATGGTTGTCAGTTTTCAATGCTGTCCCTGCCTGTGTATATGCTGAAGAGAGGTGGTCCTATCTAGAATTCTTTGGCCTGTCTGATTTATGCTGATGGAGGCCCAGGAGCCAGAGGAGGTGATGTCTGTTTTTTTTTAAGATTTTATTTATTTATTCATGAGAGACACAGAGAAAGAGGCAGAGACACAGGCAGAGGGAGAAGCAGGCTCCTTGAGGGGAGCCCGATGCATCAGGACTCAATCCCAGGACCCTGGGATCACTTATTTATGTGAGATAGCGAGAGAGAAAGAGAGTGAGAATGAGCAGGGGAAGGAGCAGGAGGAGATGGAGAAGCAGACTTGCCACTGAGCAGGGAGCCTGATGTGGGGCTGATCCCAGTATCTGAGATCATGACCTGAGCTGAAGGCAGATGATCAACGGACTGAGCCACCCAGGTGCCCCGAGTAGGTGATGTCTTATCCAAAGTGTGAAAGCCCCAAGGGTCTTTTGTGCAGGTACAAGCTGGGTCAGGTGTAGGTGAGTCTGGACTGTGTATGCCACTCGTGTATCCTTTCTCTGCTTTCCTTGTCATCTGCTTCATTCCAAAATGACTCTTGTCACCTCACAGCTATGCATTCTGCCTGGCCATTTACCCACAGAAAGAACAAGAAGAGATGGGTGTCCTTTCTTTCATGAGTCTCTAATAGTTTCTTATGGAAGTAGTCATAAAACAAGTTTATCCCAAAGTCTTCTTTGCCGTGTTTTGTTTTGTAGTTTGATTGCAACTTTTACAGATGAGGCCAGAACAGAGCTGTCAGGCTAGCAGTTGTGCAGCGCTTCTGCCCCTCTCTGGTAAAATTGGAGTGCTGAAGCTTTGGGAAATACTTGCCAGGGTGATTGCTCTCTCATCCAGAATTGTGGCCATTTGTTAATGTAGTCTGAGTTTCACAGTGTGAAGATGATCCCTTATGGTTGACTAGCTGAAGTCCAAGATGTTTTGCAGTGCACATTTGATGCTGACTGGCTCAACAAGCAAAGTAGGTATTTCACAGTGTGTTTTGTTTGTATAGATGTTTATTTTGTTTGGCTTTAAAGAGTCATTTCCCAAACTGAGCTTGTTTATTCTAAAACACATTACACACATACCCACCTCTTCACAATATTTTGAATTTTAAATTTGTAGTATATGCCATATATACTTGCTTCCTGTATCTTTAAAGAAATGGCCTAACTTTGTGGTGTGACTTGTGAGTTAAGTTTCTATACATAAGGTCTCTCTGGTGAGACAATATCTTTGGTTCTAAACAGCCCGTGGATGCCTAACAGTTATGGTGTGTCTACAAAACTGTGTGGTATGTCATGGTCCTCTTTTTTTTTTTTTTAAAGATTTTATTCATTTATTTGAGAACGAGAGAGAGCGTGAGCAGGAGGAGGGGCAGGGGGATTGGAAGGAGAGGGAGAAGCACTCCCTGCTGAGCAGGGAGTCCTATCTGGGGCTTGATCCCAGCACCCTAGGATCATGACCTGAGCTGAAGGCAGACCCTTAACTGACTGAGCCATGCAGGTGCCCCTGCTATAGTCCTCTTTTAAAGGATGACTTATTCATATAGCATCAGGTTTTTTTTTTTTTTAATCATGTGATTCCATCATCTTTATTATTGATTATAGAAAGGCAGACAAGATACACAGTCATTGAAGGCGCTGGGCTTGAGAACTCTGTTCCACAGGGTTGCTCTATACAGGAGACTGGCACAATCCATAGGGTTGCCCTATACAGGAGAGTGGCCACAACCCCAGGAAGACCTAAGGAGAGGGGTGTGATGCATAGAATGATGCAGAAGTGCGCAGAATTTCTGAGAGAGGCTGGCAGCAGAATCCAGGAGGCTGTCGCAGATGTGAAGAAGGCATTGCCTTCAGACAACGGGAAAGGGCATGCCAAGAAATGAGTAGCTTAGTAAAGGAGAGAGCACACAGAGAAGAGGGGTCCAGCATGGAAGACCGAGTTGCCACGGGCCTCCTCCTGTCACTGTATATTATGAGAACAGGTGGATTCTGTTCTACCTCACCTCATCTCATATCCTTTCAACACTCTGAGTTTCCTGACATACTCAGAGTGAGTTTATTTCTTGGAGCTGCCTGAAATTGCTGATGTCTCACAGTTGCTTATTGAATAATAAATCAGTTTTTGAAAAGTGATAATATATAACTCTCAAATAAAGACCTTGTATAATAAAATAGTTCATCTAGAACATGCTGAAAAGTATTAGGGAAGTGGAATCTCTGAAAAGGAAATGAGATTGTAGGTTTTTGAATTTATTTTTTCATACCATGTACAAATTTTATGTATCTTTAAATAAAGCTTGCCTGGTTGTAGCTCTCAAGAAACTAATAGCTTAAATGAAGAGGAAAAGATGTCTGTATACTAAATTGGTTTAAGAGAGCTCGTTAACATGCTGCCTTTTGTGTGAAGTTGCTAAGAAGCACTGATTCAATGTGGATTTAGAGAAACCTATCTTGATGTGGTGTTGCCAACTATACCTCATCTGTAAATTTCTCTTTGTATGTTAATGTTCATAGTTATTTCAGTTTTCCCAGTGTTAAATTTCTTACACATATGTAAAACTTATAGGTGAATGATGTATGAAGAAGGAAGTAGCAAAGTGTTTCAAAAGCTACTTTCTGTGTAATTTCCATGAGATTTTGGCTTATTTTGTTCACAGATGCATACCAGGTTCTTGGAACAGTGCCTGACACATAGTAGGTACTCTATTATAAATACTTGCTAAATGGAGACTTCCAACCGAGATAGAGATTTCTATAGTTTGATGTAAAATACAGATTCATGTTATAATTAGAGGGGAAATTAAAGATCTTAAACCAAGACTCCATGAGTTCCATCACAGATTAGGAAATTGAGGTCTAGAGAGGTGAAGTGAATGGCCTAAGATCACAAGTAGTGAGTGCCAGAATAGGGGCTACATTCTAGATTTCCAGACAAACTGCTCAGTTTCACATGGCCAACAAGGAAAGAAATCGAGTTTAAATTCAGATATGACAAGCTATGAAGTTCCTTTTCTAGATAAAAGTTTTAGTATTTGTATTTTTAACATTTTATTTATTTATTTATTTTTATTATCTTTTTAAGATTTTATTTATTTATTTATGAGAGACACAGAGAGAGATAGAGCACAGGCAGAAGGAGAAGCAGGCTCCATGCAGGGAAGCCTGACGTGGGACTCAATCCCGGGTCCCCAAGATCACACCCTGGGCTGAAGGTGTTGCTAAACTGCTGAGCTACCCGGGCTACCCATTTTTAATATTTTAAATAAAGGTTTAATGTATCACTTTTTCTCTGTAGCCTTTTCTCTGTCCCCAAACAGAATTAATTTCTCCCTTGACAGATAGCACTAGATACCATTTCTTTTCTAGCATTTATCATATTACATTGAGTCTGTTTTCATGGCTGTATGTGCCTTAAGGCCTGGGACCAATTCTTACTCCTCTTTGCTACCCTGGAATTTAGCATAGTGATTTACAAGATGGATAGAGTTCCCTGTGTTTTGAATTGTGTTGAGAGTTAGTAACAAATAGAATAGTCAAGCTTAGGTTTAGGGAAATAAAACTTTCATGACAGAAACAAAATCTCATAGGCTTTCAAGTACAATTAATGCTTGCTAAATGTTAATATTAAATAACCATTATTTTGTAGACTTGACTTAATGATTGTCAGTCTTCTTAGTTTGAATAGCTTTTTGAGGATGGCTCCACTTTTTAACTTTTAAAGAATTCGTAATGGTACTCTTCTGTGGATTTTTTTTTTTTAAAGAATTTATTTATTTTAGAGAGAGCATGAGTGGGGAGAGGGGTAGAGGGGAAGGGAAAGGGAAAGGGAGATCAATGCAGGAGCCCTATGTGGGGCTTCATCTCAGGACCCTGAGATCTTGACTTATGCTGAAGCCGAGTCAGATGCTTAACTGACTGAGCTATCCAGGCATCCCTGTCTTCGCTTCATGCTAAAACTATTGACTTCATGATATGCCCTCCTTTGGTATTTTAGATCCACACCAATCCATAGTTAATGCCAGTGCTTAAAATTTTGGCTGACTTTGACACAAGTAATTTTAGGTCTTTTAGAAAAATTGAACCCCCAGTACTGTTAAGGATATATTACTTAGTAAGTGAACCAAACAGTTTTATACACAGTTAACAAACCATTAATGAATTTTAAAAGGAATTATTTATTCTCTTGAACTTGAAACTTTTTTGTAAGGATGGCATTATATATTGGAAAACAAGAAAGAAAGCACATTTCAGGAGAATATTGTGATATTAGAAAATGTAAAAATTTATAGAAAATATATTGCTTTACCTGTGATCTTATAAATATAATGGTATTTACTGCGCAGTGCTGTTTCAAATCCTTGTATTTCTTACAGCTAAATCTTCTGAGGCAAGGGATGTTATTCCCTTCGGGAAATAGTCTGAAACTATGTGATTTCTGTTTGTCACGTTAGAAACTATAGAACATTTTATTTGTATGAAAAGCAATATTATTTAAGAGGAATGGGAAATACTAAGTTCAGTAGCATCTATGTGCAAATTTCTTGAAAGAAGACCTATGCTATTGGTATTGTTATTAAGAATCTGATCTTTTCTAAAAAACCTAATGTTTTATGAATGCAAGAAGACTTGCAATTCAAACCACTTTAATGCATAGATGAGAGAAAAGATATGAAAAACAAGAGTGAATTCACTTTAGATGTTAAAGCCAACTGATGGAAAGCCTGGAGTAGATTTTCGATCTTCAAATTCTTTGGCCAACATATTTTCCGCTTTACCAAACTGATGGATAAGAATAAAAGTCATTCAAGGAGTATCTAGGTGGCTCAGTCTGTTGAGCTTCTGACTCTTGATCTCAGCTTGGGTCTTGATCTCAGGTTCATGAGTTCAAGCCCTATATTGGGCTCCATACTTAAGAAAAAAAAAAGAGGGATGCCTGGGTGGCTCAGTGGTTGAGCATCTGCCTTTACTGAGTGTGATCTCGGAATCCCAGGATCAAGTCCCACATTGGGTTCCCTGCATGGAGCCTGCTTCTCCCTCTGCCGGTGTCTCTGCCTCTCTCTCTGTGTCCCTCATTAATCAATAAATAAAATCTTAAAAAAAAAGTGAAACTTGCCAAAGGGGCACATAGGTGGCTTAGTGGTTGGGTGTCTGCCTCTGGCTCAGGTTGTGATCCCAGGGTCCGAGGATTGAGTCCTGCCTCAGGCTCCCTGCAGGGAGTTTGCTTCTCCCACTGCCTGTGTCTCTGCCTCTCTCTGTGTCTCTCATGAATAAATAAATAAGAAATCTTAAAAAAAAAAAAAAAAAAAAGAAATAAATGCCATTCAGAGAAATACTAAATAAAATTAGGTAATTTTCTCCCCTCATGTCTTTATATTTTGTTTTACATGTTTATCACTTTTGTTATTGTCTTTGCCTGCACAGGAAACAGACTCTGACTTAAAAGCAAAAAAAGAATTTATTAGATAGAATGGGAGAAGTTCTCCGGATTGAAGGGAGGCTGTATAGTCAGTCTTAGAAGGGAGACAGAGTTCTAAAGGTCTTGGTGGCAGGCTTGGTTGCTGACCTAAATCAGCTCTAACTACATCTTTAGTTTATGCATGGACTCTGCTTCATATACCAAAGTCCTAAGAGATTGTGTCTGACTGGCTAAGCTTGGGCTCTGTGCCCACCAACCTATATCAGTGAGTGAGCTGAAGTTCTCTGGAAGCAGCCTCCAAGGGATGCCTTTGGTTGCCATAGTTGGAGAGCATGTACTTGGATGTATGCTCCCACCAGGACTATATGGTAGAGTAGAACATTCCCCAAAAGGGACCTGAGGTGCTGTCAGGAAAGGGGCTGAATTCTGGGCAGCCACAAAATGACTTACGGCCACCGTTTATCAGTGATCATACCATGCTAGAAGCCTCTTTTTCTGTATTCAGCAAAATCAGCCTTTTATGAATAGCATACTAAGTATCTAAAAACTGTAGATTATCTAGTCTGTATAGATTGAGAATATTTTAATAGTGTTTCTATTCATTGCTTTGTCTCTGGTAGCATTTCAATTATTCAGCAACAGTTTTTTCTCCCCATGAGTGGTCAGAGGAAGAAACAGGGGAATTCAATTCTAAAGCAGTATTAGTTTCTAAATTTTAAATACAGCATTTTCTGCCCACACTGAATAGAAATAATAGCTATAATTTATTTTTTACCTGCTGGCTTAAAGTACTGGATTTAAAGTACTATGTGGGCATTTTACCTATGTTTTCAGTGCAAAAACAATTTGAGGTCAGAATTTTGAGTACAGGAAGGTAATAAAGACACAGTGAAGCATGGTATTTCCAAGTATGGGGTCTGGAGTGACATTCTCTACATTCATATTCAAGTCTGACAGTTGCTAGCTGTGTGACCTTGGGCAAGTTACTTAACCTTTCTGTTCCTGGTTTTTCTCCAGCTGAAAAGAGGTGAAATAGCACAATTTGTCATAAGAGTGATTATAAAATTTAAAGATATAGATCAAATGCTCATTAGCATGGTTCCTGGCACTTAGCAATATGTTAACTATAATAACTATCTGTATGAAACTTGTTAAGTGTACTATATGTTATGTTTAAAGAAGCCAAAAACCTTTTGTTGAGGGAGTTTTAAAACGTATTATTAATTAGAGGAAGAAGAAAGAAAACTAAAGAACTGGGCCTGAAACCAGTATTACATTTTTGACCCAGTGTAATAAAAACAGATTGGTGATTATTGCATTAGGAAAACTAATCAGTCTATGTCCTTTTGTGCTTGCATTGTGAGGACTTTTCATATTCTTACAGTAGTTTTGAAGGAATTAATAAAACAATTTACAGAGAATCAATTTTTCCTTTATTCTCCTCTCTAATGTGTTAATTTACACACATAAGAGTATCTGTCACATATGTATAGTTATAAAGCATACTAAGAAGAGGAAGTCATGCTCCTTTCACCAGGATCAGGAATATCTCACACCCATCCATGTACCTCCCCTTCTGGTCCCTCACTTTTGATGAATTTTGTATTTACCATTCCCCTGCTTTTTTTCCTTAAACTTTTTATTTGGAAATAATTTTAAGCTAAAGTTGTAAGGATAGTACAAAGAATACCCATACACTTAAATACACACACACACACACACATATATATACATATATATATATATACTTACACCTACACACAAATGTGCATGCACACGCAGACACGCAGAATATATATTCATTCTTTTGTGAGTAATTTGCTGTCATTGCCCTCCTTTACCATTAAATATTTAAGTGCGATTTCCTGAGAGTATGGTATTTTCTTATATCACCACAGTATAGTTTTTAACTTCAATAAGTCTAGCTTCGGTGTAATCTATTATCTTAACATCCCTATTCACATTTTGTCATTGCAGCCAATAATGTACTTTAGAAGCAATTATTGTTATTTTTTCTCTAGCACAGGATCTAATATAAGACCAAGCATTGCAGTTGGTTGTTGTGTCTCTGTAGTCTCTTTATTCTATAATAATCCTTTGGCCCGTTTGTCTATTATAACATTGGTATATTTGAAGAATACAAGATTCTACCTCTTTTTTTTTTTTTAGTAGTATGCCTGTTATTTGAGGTAAATCTGCTATTTCCTTATGAGTTACATTCAGATTATATCTTCCCAGAATAACTCTATCAGTGATATTTCCTTTCCAGATATCATGTCTGGAAGCCCTCACTGACCACCTGGTCAAGGTGTTGTCCAGGTTCTCCATTTTATAGTTACTGTTTTCCCCTTGTTATTGGTGAGCCCGCTGATACATTTTGAAACCATGCATATGTTCTCCTCCTAAAGGAAATTTCTCCTCCTGATTTAGCATCTGTTGCTAATTCTTGCCTGAACCAGGCTTTACTGCAGTGGTTGCAGAGTGAGGGATATCTTAATACCAATAACCTCGACTTGTACCAGTCAGCTCTCAGCATTTTACTCAAAGAGCCTTCCCTTTGCAACATTTCCTTCTATATTTATTATTTTTCTATTCTCCCCCCCCCCCAGTGGTTTATAATTGAGTCCTTGTGACATTTCTTATCATTTCTGTACTTTCTGGCATAATCAGGTGCTCCAGGGTCATTGTGTGCCTTCTCTGCCCAGCCCTGGAATCAGCCTTTTTTTTTTTTTTTTTTCCTTCAAGGGAGTCCTGGTTCTTTTTAGTGAGGAATGGCACTAAAAACCAAGATCTGGATACTAGATTTACTGGCTCTGTAAGTTGATTAAGTTGTGGTTTTTGAACCAGTTGGTGACTGTTTCTTCTTTTCATTCTCAAGCAACCTGATTATTTATTGAGTTTCTCTGACTTAAAATGCATCCTTTATAACCTGTGATGTTTTAGTACTGTTTGCTTTATTTATAGTCGTTTATGTATTTGTGATAGTATTCCTCATGAGTGTCAGGATTGGCTGCCATGTTGTAGGACATCCAATAACAGCTCCGGTGTGGTATGAAATGAGCAGCTGTATGAGATTAGTAATAATATCTGTCACAAGCAGGGAAAATAAAGCATTATGATGTGAGATTGTTGAAAAAGGATAAGCTTGAATATATTTTCAATAAATGAAATATTCATGACAGTAGCTTATGTTTCAGAAACTGACCAATCTAAAAAAAATCACTTATTTTCTACATTTTTTTTTTGAAGTACAGGAAATGAAGGAAATACAGAATTGTGCAAAGGCCACTCCAGGTTATTAATATTATACTAAATTAAAATTTCAACATTCAGCAGCAGAAAGGTTATAACCTAATCGCTTGAAGTCTGTTTTATTTCTTAAGTCATTCTCTTGGTTTAAAGTTCTAATGACTAGAATTTGATATGATAGGTTGTGATTTTAATAAAAATAATTTCTATGTGTATAATGTTTATAGTTTATGTAAAAATTTTCACATGCATCTCTAATTTGATACTACCTACCTGACATGATCTTATAATTTAATTAATATAAAGAAACTGACTGAGACGGATTACATAATTTCATCAAAATCACATAGCCATGCTCTATATATGTATTTGTACTTTGCATAATTACAAAGAGAATTGAAGTAGAAATTTTAAAAAAACCCACAAAACAACAAAATAAAAATCAAAACATAAGAACTATTAGATAATATGAAAACACCAAAAGCATAAAATAAGGGAAGAAACAAAAATGCTAACTGCAAGTGCTATTACAGTCCTTGTGATTAGGAATTTAATTGTTTTTTGTTCAGGTGGACTCAGTACTCATTACCTGCTTTATGCCATTTATTTTGTCAGTCCATGGAGGTTACTGTTTATTTAGGGAGAAAGGCATTTAAAGAAAGGATTTGGATATAAAATAAGTGTTGTGGGAGTACAAAGAAAATAAACTTTCCCCTGTGTGTATGTGTATGTGTACGTGTGTGTGTGTGTGTGTGTGTGTGTGTGTAGGGTTGTTGGCATCCAGAAAAGTTTCCTGGAAGAGAAAATGCTTGAGTTGGGCTTTGAAGGACAGTTAAGAATTAGCCAGACAGTAAGTGGGAAAGTGTATTTTAGAAAGGGACAGTGTGATGGACAGTAGAGATAGCAAACCCAAATTAGGGTGAAATTCTCTGGGGAAGTGAGGAAAAAATGAGCTCAAGCATAGAGGTGAACAATGTAAAATATCTTACTCTTAAAGAATGCATTTAAAAACAGATGGTAGTGTCTAATAAATTGCTGTGGAATTTAGATTCCTTTGGTACCCCTGAGTGATGTAACTTTTTTGTTTAAAAAGGCAGTATTTACAACATACTGGAAATTAAGCCTTTGGTAACCATTTAAACTTGTGATGAAAACTTTTTGATGTCAACCAAAAAAGTGTATTGCAGGGTTTTAGAAAATTCTTTCCAGAGTATGGGAGAAAAATCAAATGAAGACTATTGTTGAGAGCACCTTTCTCACTTTTCTCATCTCTCTTATTTTCCTCAAAAAGACTTTTGGTAAATTGAGATGACAAAAGGAGACCATGCTCTTTGAGAGCTCATTACATTGTTCGTAATGGAGAGGATATCCCTAAGGGTTTGAATATCTGACAAACAAGTTACCATAAAGTGAATCTTCTGCTGTCAAAGATGAGTGTTCCAGATAACTCTCTTAGAGGAACTCTTCTTCCCTGAAAGGTAGGAATACCTCTAGATTTTACCCCTAAATACCACACAGATTGTCCTGAGACAGAAATCTTTGGATCCATGTAGGCCTTTGAACAAATGAGTATTTTGCTGAGACGTGGTGGAGCAAGGCAGATGTAATTTGGGCAAGGAAAAAATTTGTAATGGCCTCAGCTATACTCAGCTATGCTGCAACTGTTTCTATAGAATCTGTAACTCTGGATCGTGAGTAGCTGGGAAATAGACTCCCAGATAATCAAATTAGCTAATGGCTATAATTATATAAAAATTACTGTATATAATCCTGGGTAATTAAATGTTCAAGAATGCTTGAGAAATGCAGTGATTTTAGTTTTGATATGCGTGCTGTTGAATTTGTCATATTGGTATAAGTGAGAATAATAGGAACCAGATGCCAACTTAGCTAATAAATTGTGAAACTGGTATTTAAATCCCATGTATTGAGTATCATGTGCTTTCTACTGTAGCACTTAGAAAGGCTGCGTAGTATTTTATACATTCAGAAAGCTGGTTAAACTTAAATAGACTTTATTGTTTACTAAAAGGAATTCTGGCAGTGTTACAGGATTTTGCTAATTTGTTTATACTTCTTAAAAACTTAAAAACCAAGGACCCCAAAGAACTTTATGGGGGATCATTTTATCAATATTTAGCATATTATAAATTAAAACTGAGAAAATTAAAAATATGTATTGAATTCACTAAAAAACAATGAACTGATCATTATGCTAATGTAAATAAGATATTCTTATGGAAAATAACTATATTTTCGAAAGCAAAAATATTTAGTGAGAAGAGTAACACTGTTTTACATTTTTATAAATCTCTTTATGTATGACTTAATAGTAACAGCTGGATTCCCATATCTACTTTTGCATTCAGTCTGCCGTGATAGTTTTTTTGGTTGAAGTACATGCAGCAAAATCTGCCCTCATGCTGATATATACTTGGAAAAGGGAGACCTTTTGGAACCCCTGAAAGGTTCTTGGGGACCATGCAAGACATTTGGACCCACACTGTGAGAACTGCTGCTTTAAAATATTGTCACAAATGCTGTATCATAATTTGCATGCACATAGTAAAATGGGAGTACAGTTTTTATAGTATGTGTTATTTTGATGTTGTCTGCCTTTGATTTTAGCTTCATGTATTATGGAAGACTTTTTCCTTAACTCTTGGATGTGTAATGAGGTTTATGACAAAATTATAATTTTAACCTGAAAACATTTAAGTAAAATTACAGGGTATATTAGAATGTAAGTTTCCATAGGATAGGAATGCTGAACAGACATTTCTTTTTTAGAAAAATCAATAGAAAAGAAGTTCAAATATATTATAATTAAATTAAAGTACTTGTAATGATAACAGAGAATTCCAAACTTCAGGAAAACCTTTTTTCCATAAATCCTTTAAAATAATCTTCATCTGACTATCTTTTTCAGTGTTTCTAGCCTCCCTCCCTCTTTTCTCTTTCACTGACTAGGAAGCAGTAATTTCTAGAACAAAGAGATAAAAGCATACTACACTGATTCAAATAGAAGAAAACTTTATTTCTTGCTATATCCAATGAGCATGTTTCTGTTGTGGGAGGGTCTGTGCATTGCAAAGGTGGCCAGAAAAGGAAACTGCAATTTCTGCCATGTTTAGGAATCTGGAGAGGCCCAAGGACCACATCATCAGTGCCACGATTCACATTAGTAAGACAGATGACTGGCGCTGGCTCTTGACGCTCATGAAAATAGGGATTGGACATTAGGATCTATGCTGCAGAGAAATCAGATTTCTCTCTGACTGATTTTGTAAGTACAAGCAGCCGAGGCAGCAGCAGCCAGCCTGGCCTCACTCACTGTGTTAACTCTGATTCAAAGTCATGCCATTGCATCTGCTTGGCGGAGCGGGATCCTGTGCCCCAGTCTAGCTGTCGGGGAGTTCAGGAAGTGAACGTCAGCTTTCTAGCATAGTCATGTAGTTGTCTCCCTGGCCTGCATTAAAGAGCACAACTGAAATGGAGTTGAGGCAACCAATTTACACATAGAACAAAAGACTGAAATGAAATGTATTCAAATGTTGATAGCGATTATCCCTGGGTAATTAAATCTACAGCACTTTCTCTTTCCTTTACTGTCTTGATTTCTGTCCTCACCCATGTTATCTTTGTTACTTTTTTTAATCTTTGTTATTTTGAAAGAGATTTCCCCTTTCCCCAATTCAGAGTATCTGGTTTGTTAGAAGAGCACGAGGCCAACCAACAGTTAGAACTGGTCATTTCTAGACTTTATCTCTACCGTGAAAACTATAGAAATTTCACCCTTGCATAGTTCTCATGGGGATGGGGGTCATCTAGTGAACTGGCTAAGTGAATCTTTCAGTGAAACTATGTGTATGTTGGAATATGTCAGTCTAGATCTTTACCACTTCGCTGCCATGTGTGGATGCTTTGGGGTTGCTAACTCCTGAGCTTTGGCATTATGGTAACCGAAGGGTATTATCTTGTGGAGGAAACCAAGGTAATTTTATGCTTTGTGATTTTTCCCCTGGGCATGTCAGAATCAATCACTTTTCTCTCTTCTGCACTGCTGCCTGTTGAAGATTCTATATAGTACGTAATGGGCAAAGATACTTTGATTAATGCCTTGGAGTTGCCTAAGTAACTGGTGGAATAAATAATTTATCTTCAACTCTGGGTGATATCCCAGTCTTTTAAGAGACAGGGAATAGAGGAATTTAAGGTAATGCATCTGAAGCTATGATGCAGGTGAAGAAATATGAAAAAATAGTTTAGAAAGGAAGGCAAATCTAAACATACTGGGGTCTGCAATTCGAATAGTTTGTTCTGGAGCATCAGGCACCCAGAGGGTGTAGCAAAGACAACCCAAATGGTTTTGTGTTTTGAATCTAAAAGATGAGTTGTTGACAGCCCAATGAAGACTGGATTTCCAGAGCTGAGCTATGGTGTGTAAAAGGTCTGGATAGGCCTACGGTGGAAAACTAGGGCTACATGTAGACAGTATAAGGGGAGAGGACTAGGTGGTCATGGTATAGGGGTGGTACAGCAATCATTTCAGTGCTGGCTACTTCCTTTGCTTTGGCTTCACTTTCCTTGTTCACAGAGAGATGAGAATGTCCCAGATGATTAAAGATGCCAGATAGAAATGTACAATAGCATATATATATTTTTCCTATAAATTCTTTATGATGGCTCATGTTGCCAAAAGCTAAAGTTTTTTTTAAACACATTGTTCACCTCGTGAAAATCAGTTTGATGGATGTCATTGCCTTAATCATTTAATAAAAATATTTAGACATAATAGCTAGAGCTGGTGAATGTTACCAGTAATATAAAAGAAAAAACCAGGTGCAACATACAGGCAAAACAAGTTAATTTAGTTGACACTATTCTACTTTGAAAAAAGCACAGACCAGCTTTTGAAAGGAACGCATTTAGGAATTTTAATGTGGCAATTAAACATGGTTAGGGGGCTATGTAAATTAGCATGTTTTTAACTGCATTTATGGTCATCTTAATCTGATATGGCTGACTTAATTTCATAGTCATTTGAGGATAGTTAATTCTGCTTTATAGTTGCTTACCAGGAAATTATGCCTCATGCTGTGTGGTGAGGTTTTGTAAATGAATTTAAAGAAAATTGTTATTGTTGGAAAAAAAAATTCATTGTTTAAGCACCATCTAAAGTTGCTGCCTCTAAGGGATCATTGCTGCATGGTATTTAAAAAAAAGATTTTAAATGTGTTTCAGAGCTTGTCAGTTTTTGAGTAGAAAGACACAGATGTGTGTATTTAACAACAACAACAAAAACCCTTTAAATACCATGTTGGGCCAGTCTGTGTTCACATCTCCTTCTTGAAGTGGTTAAAATTAGTGCCATGGCAAAGATGAGTTTGCAGTTTATGCAGTACTGTACTGGTTGATGATAATCTCCTATTTGTACATACATGTATGTAAAATCCTGCAAAAAACAATCTGTAAAAATGTCAGATTTTTCTGTTTTATTTTTTTAAACAAGGATTTTTTCCCAGCCGACCTAGAAAATTAGTTTTCTCAGAAACACTATTGCATATATGAGAATTCTCCTACAAACTTTCAATTTTGTGTTAAAAAGTGAACATTTTGGATTTGATAGCACATAAGGCATTATGTTAATTAGTGGAATGCATTGAGTTTGTTAGTCTCAAAGGTAATTTAGGTCTATTTAATTTGTAACTGATTATATTTTATTTAATATACAGCTTTAAGAGTGTGTATGAGTGTGTATGTATACACAAACACACACACATATATATAGTATGTGTACCTAAATGTATAAATTCTGTATATGTGGTACCCCATGTGGATTAATTGTTGTTCTTTGGACTTTGTTTCTCAAATAATCATTGCATACTCATGAAAGCAAATATTTTCAGAAATGCAAGATTTTCTAACAGAATTAGATATTTTCAAATAAATATAATTGAAGACCTATTGATATAAAAATAACTTAATACTATTAATAAAGCTTAAATGTGTATTTTAGAGATATGAAGCAAAATTAAAATGGATTACACTGGAGGTATGTTCTCTTTATTTTTTTATTTATTTAAAGATTTTATTTATTTATTCATGAGAAACACAGAGAGAGAGAGAGAGAGAGAGAGAGAGAGAGAGAGAGGCAGAGGGAGAAGCAGGCTCCATGCAGGGAGCCCAATGTGGGACTCGATCTCAGGTCTCCAGGATCAGGCCCTGGGCTGAAGGCAGGTGCTAAACCACTGAGCCACCTGGGCTGCCCTGTATGTTCTCTTTAATTAAAAAATTGCTCTAGGTATGTTTGGATCATTCCTCCAAAGGAAAATGATTTTCTGTATTCCTTAGTACAGATTATATTTGTTATGTAGGTGAAAAATTGAAACCTTCCTATCAGTGACATTTCTGTACATCTTATGAGTAGAAGGTCTTAAGTATTTTTTTATTGTTGTTTGCTTGTTTCTTTGTTTTCCTATTTTTAACTACTTTTCTTTTTTGAGTTGAAGTTTTTTGGTTTTAAGTACACTGGGGGAAATTTATGAAGGGAACTGAAGAAAAGCAAGAAAATTTGGAACAATATTGAATTACTAATTAAGAGGATGTACATGCATTCTATAAACTAAATAATGCTGCTCAATGATACAGTTACATAGAGTTTTGAAAAGAAATAGCACTTTGCCCATGTACAGTACCTCTGGCAAAAGACTCAAAGTATATAAATTACTTATTTTCATAATTAATTTGTGGTTTCACTTCATCAAACTTATTTTACGCATTAGTATTATCACACCTACATATATTTAAAATCTTGCAAAGGGACACCTGGGTGGTTCCTTGGTTGAGCATCTGCCTTTGGCTCAGGTGGTGATCCCAGGGTCCTGGGATGGAGTCCCACATCAGGCACCCTGCATGGAGCCTGCCTCTCCCTCTGCCTGTGTCTCTGCCTCTCTGTGTCCCTCATGAATAAATAAAATCTTTAAAAAAGAATAAAATCCTGCCAAAAACAATCCATAAAAATGTCGTATTGTTTTTTAACATTTGTTTCCTCGTGATTTTTAAAAAATTTCAACATTTGTTTCTTTGTAATCTTTTTTTAAAGATTTTATTTATTTATTCATGAGAGACACAGAGAGAGAGAGAGAGAGGCAGAGACACAGGCAGAGGGAGAAGCAGGCTCCATGCAGGGAGCCCAACGTGGGACTTGATCCCGGGTCTCCAGGATCACGCCCTGGGCTGAAGGCAGCGCCAAACCACTGAGCCACGGGGGCAGCCCATGTTTCTTTGTAATTAAAAAAAAAAAATTCCATGTTTGTTGTAGAAAATATGATAATTAGTGGGAGCCTGGGTGGCTCAGCGGTTTAGTGCCGCCTTCAGCCCAGGGCGTGATCCTGGAGACCCGGGATCGAGTTCCACATCGCACATCGGGCTCCCTGCATGGAGCCTACTTCTCCCTCTGCCTGTGTCTCTGCCTCTCTTTCTCTCTGTGTCTCTCATGAATAAATAAAATCTTAAAAAAAAAGAAAATATGACAATTATTAAAATGGCAAATTTAATTTTTCCTTTCAGAGGCAACCACTGTTACTTATATTTAATACAAAGTATCATGTTTCATGTAATAGAATACATTCATGAAACATTCATAAAATGTTTTCTATTGATGATAGTGCTAAAAATTAACTCAGGGAAGACAGAATTCATTAACGTTTTTCCCAAGTGATCTTCTTCCCAGCTTCTCATTTTTTCTTTATTCTCTCATATTTTGTTCTAGTACCTACAGTTTTATAGATTCTGTTGAGATTTTTAAGACATCTGGAATTTGTTTGGGGTTTGATACACAGTAAGGATTTAATTTTTGGTCAGAACTTTTATTTCCTTTGGTAAAATTTTATAATATTCTTTATTTATGGTTGCATATTTCTTGCACATTAGATTTATTCCTACTTATTCCATAGATTTGTATGACTGTTCAAAAGATCTTTTTTTCCAGATAAAATTTGCAATTGATTATTTCTGTGGATGGGAAAATCATTCATACTGCTCTTGATTCTGGCTGCATTTCTGAACATCAATACATTCAGTTGATTGTGTCTGTCTTTCTGGGTAGGCATAAACAAAACTTATACTTCTCATTTTTCTTTCCTTCTTTGACTAAAACCTTCATTCCCCTCCCTCTTGAGCTTCATGGGAACCTTTTACTGTTTACCATTAAATGTAATATTTCCCTTGGCTCCGTATATGGAATTAAAGAAGTGTTCTTTGTTCTCAGTTGGTTAAGAGGCTTTTCTTTTCTTTTCTTTCTTTCTTTCTTTCTTTCTTTCTTTCTTTCTTTCTTTCTTTCTTTCTTTCTTTCTTTTTGGTTGTTAAATGTTTATTTTAAAGTGGAAGTTAGATCTTAAGTAGTTGAGCCTTTGTACTATGCATCAATCAAGGTAGCAATAGATGTGTTTTGTATTTATCTGTTAATATGGTGAATGTATTGTACTAATAGATATCTTTAAATTAATGTGCCCTGTATTCTTGTGAAGAATCCTGTTTGGTAATGAGGGAATATTTGTAACTGTGCAACTGGATTTCTCAAGATTTTATTTGGGTATTTATTTATTTATTTAAAGATTTTATTTATTTTTATTTATGAGAGAGATACAGAGAGAGAGGCGGAGACATAGGCAGAGGGAGAAGCAGGCTCCCTGCAGGGAGCCTGATGTGGGGGACTCGATTCCAGGACCCTGGAATCATACCCTGAGCCAAAGGCAGACGCTCAACCGCTGAGCCACCCAGGTGCCCCTATTTGAGTATTTATAAAGAGAATCTGTAGGGTTTGGGGATATGTTTATTAATTTTTAGTGTTAGAGATATTCTAGGTTCATATCTCCATAAATATAAAGCTCTAGGCTCTATTCTTATTTTTACATTCTTTCTAAATGGTAGTGTTCTCACCACTCCAATTCATGTCTACCATGCTATCTTACCACTAGAATCCTACCAGAGGACCCTCTGTAGGCTGCATTATTTGATATTTCAAATGTTTTCAGATTTAAGAGTAAGGGGGAAGGAGGAGGAGGAGAAGGGATATTAAAATTTGTTAATAAAACCAGTGTTTCCTTTTCATAATTATTGTAACATATATAACTGACTACATTTGTGTATATAGAATCTGTTATACAAATGAGAACAGGTTGTCTTTTGATATATTAAGTTGTATAATTTTTTTAGTAAATCTTTTTTTTTAATATCATTTATTTATTTATTCATGAGAGACACACAGAGAGAGGCAAAGACACAGGCAGAGGGAGAAGCAGGCTCCAGGCAGGGAGCCCGATGCGGGACTCGATCCTGGGTCTCCAGGATCAGGCCCTGGGCTGAAGGCGGGGCCAAACCGCTGAGCCACCCGGGCTGCTCAGTAAATCCTTTTTTTTTTTTTTTTTTTTTTTTTTTTAACATATATGTATTTGTGTGTATGCATATGGGTTTAATACTCAAATCCCTTTTTCCCATTAAAATAGATTGAAGCTTATGACAATTACAGCCTTATGTCTGAGAAAAGAGTTAAGCTTTTCAAGAAGAGTCAAATTCTTATTTTTTGAGTTCTAAGTAAGCTGCTGAAATTGACAGTTGATGCGAAAGTCTTGAAATCCAAGATGTTTATGTTGAAGAAGCTGGTGCTCTATGAGATAGAAAGCATTTTGAAAAGTGTAAAGTAAAGCTCTGAAAATACCAGTGCATAAATTCTTTGTTTTTTTTTTGAACTTAAACAATAGATTAGAATGAAAATAGCTAAAAAGTGAGATGATCTCATCGAAACACTAAGTGTTGTTGGCTAGAAGGAGAGTTGCATTAGAAGCAAGAATTGATAGACATGGCATTGTCTTCCTTTCCTCTTCAGGCTGAGTTATGGGAGGGATAATGATGCTAGGAATCCCTTAAGATGAATATTTGAGCTTTACTGTCTAGGTGAAAGCCAGGAAGATGGAAAGACTTACATGACAGTTTACATGGTCCTTTTTGAGTATGGTGTGATACTAGTAGCATTGGAATAGCTGAACCTCCCACTTCTTCCAGAACTTTGAGGAGCAACAATCTAATGGATATGTCCTACACTAGAGTGACATGGAGTCAGCAGGATAGAGATGTTTATGAGAAGCGTCTGAAGACTAAGAAGATGTAATAATACAATCTAATGGATATGTCCTACACTAAAGTGACATGGGGTCAGCAGGATAGAGATGTTTATGAGAAGTGTCTGAAGACTAAGGAGATGTAATAATAATCCCCAATTTACTGTCAATTCAGGAAGGCAGTTGGAACTTCTTGCATTCCAGGGCAGGGAAGTTGGTTGAGAGACCAGTGCTTGAAAGTACAGCTCTGTTACCATGAGGGAACATGGTCCAAAATGACAGCATGGTATACATAATTGGAGGCCAGCAACTATGGATAATTCTCTGAGAACCAGATTGCATAAATGCTGTTTATCAGAGACTTGGAAGATGCCAGAGTAGGGCACTGCAGATCTGATGATGCTCCCACTAATGTCCTATGGCTGTTGTGTGAACTGCCCCTTCACATGGAACCCTCGCCTCAAGGAGAAGAAAGATGAAGAGTCATGAAATTGTGAATGTAAGTTAAATTACTGAGGAAACCCAGAAGTGACTAAGTTTATCTATAAATGACTAGATTAGGTTTTCTGACATTAGGAGAAAGAAGAGCTTGAGAGATATTTGATAAAACTTTACAGTAGAAAAAAATTGTTATATATCTGAATTTTTATTTTATGAAATAAAACATGAAATATTGATAGTATACTTTGGAACTTAGGGTTCTCAAAATGCGGTTGAGGGAATGCTGATGGATCCCTGAAATCCGTTTAGGGTATGGTATCTATGAGGGCAACACTATTTGCAATATAGTACCAAGAATTTAAAAGCCATTTTTAACTATTTTGGGGAAAAATACAGTTATTTTAAACAAAAGCTTATTTTGTTAACGTGTAAGGGTTGTGTTTTTATTTTTAAATGAATTAACACATTTTAAGTTGTCAATTTTAAATTTTAATGTAGCATAAAGTAATTGGCAAAATCCATATAAAGAAAAGGTTTTTGGGATCTTCAGTGAATTTTAGAAATGTCAGGGAGTCCTATATACAACAAGTTTGAGAACCATTGGCTCAGACTCATTAGGGCCAGCCCGTGGATTGGAGATTTGAAAGTAGAGTACAGAGACTGAAATCTGATTGGTATCTGAATCACATTGAGTCTGATTCTCAAATTTTCTAAATCTCACTTTGTTTATTTATAAAACTGGGACAATAATGTTTAATTCTCAAGAACTTGTGAAGATTAGAGATATATGTACATTGACTAATATGCTTTTCCTACTAAGTGCTTATGCTTGTTGGATACATGAATATTAGATATTTATGTTTCAGATAACATCAGGGACATTTATGTGGAAATCACCCATAGTTTTCTTATCTACTTACCTTGTCCTTTGAAACCCGTTCAAAAGTTAGAAAAAAGTTGGAAAGATTATTGTTTTTCCTTTGAGTAAATTTTTACAGACACAATGTATGAGCCTCCATGTTTGCCTAGCATTTTTTGAGCCAGTGATTATCAAGTATTATGTTTCCCTATGTTGTATATTCTTAATTCTTCATTGTGCATTTCCACTAACTGCCATGTCTAGATTTTTGTTGCCTTGGTACTGTGTATGTGTGTGTATGTTTTTCTTTTCCTCTTTCTTCTCCCATAGCCTGCCAAACATCACCCTTCACATAGGCTCTTTTATGCCCCAGGTATGTGTGCGCTTGATTGCAAAATTACAGTTGAGTGACTGCATTTATACATTTTCCTTGTAAGTGTTGGTATTACGAATACATCTATTCTCTTAATGAGAAACAGATTGATATAAAATTCTACTGTAAAAAAAAGACACAGAAAAAGGAAATAGTCCCAGATTGGTGACATGTTTAAGTAAGTGACTATCATTTCTCTGAAGAATTGCAGCCTAATCGGATTCATTTTTATATTAATAAATCAAATAAAATATAGTGAGGTACTTGGAGCAGCTTTCTTGATATACACAGGTCAGAAAAATCAAAAGTCATATTTATTGGATACGTGGTACAACATGGATGAAATTGAGATGGACAACCTGCTGCTTTTACTCATTTCAAAAGCATGGTTTGTTATTTAACATAACAATGAAATAATTAGATAAAGAGAAAGAGCAGTGAGTGGATGACTTTATTTTTGCAGTCTTTCGTTACTATAGCCACTTATTTAGCAATTTTTGTCTGTAGCAACCATTTGGAATTTGCATATATCAGAAGGAATACTTGTATTTATTTATTTATATTTTTTGGCCAGGAATGGAAGCAGAACTTGATGACAAAACGATCTTGGTGATGAATTGCTCCTGTTGCTGGTTATCTTGAATTAGGAGTTATCTACAGTGCAGTATAAGAAAAAAAGATGCCACCCCCATTCATTTTGATTTAATGGGTGTGGAATACAACATACCATCTTTTCCTTTTTTTTTTTTTTTTTTTAAATTTTTTTTTGGTGTTCAATTTACTAACATACAGAATAACCCCCAGTGCCCATCACCCATTCACTCCCACCCCCCGCCCTCCTCCCCTTCTACCACCCCTAGTTCGTTTCCCAGAGTTAGGAGTCTTTACGTTCTGTCTCCCTTTCTGATATTTCCCACACATTTCTTCTCTCTTCCTTTATATTCCGTTTCACTATTATTTATATTCCCCAAATGAATGTTTTCCTATAGCGTACATTCAATAGTGAATTGGGCAAAAAATGTATTAAGTAAACTTCTTCGTTTTATATCAAAATCAATACCAGACTGTTACTGCAAATTTTAACATGATTTCCTCATCAGTTTGTGTGGTACTTTCATCTCTGATAACAGCTGGCCATCTAACTTAATAATATTAAATATAATGATTGAAAATGCATAGTCAGTTTTTCCTCTAACTCTTCATCCCCAACAATTACCGTGTTCATCATTCTGCTTGAAGTAAACAGAAACTCTGAGGAAATTAATTTAATAAAATTAAAAATCGATCAAAGGTATAAGAGGTGAAAATCCTTATGACTGTGAATAAACATACATGTTTTGGATTATTTTTGGAAAGGTGTGAAGTTCTCTTTTATTTACTATTAAATATTCTATAGAAAGGAAGTGAAAAAGTTGTCCTATGGTGAAGGTAAAATCTCCAATCAGTCACTTCAGATAATAATCTGTCATAGTGGGTATGATTACTTACAGAGAATAAGATTCAGATAGTAAACACCTAGATCCTCCTCTAGGCAGGAGGAATATTGTCTCATTGTAATGTATTATGTACTGTACATATACATTGCAATGTACATGTACATATATGTTGTAATGTTTAATGTATTACTATCACTTACTGCTGTAGGCTCTGGGGATACTAAGAAGATCCTGCCCTTAAGGTGTCATTGCCTAATAATTTATAATAATATATTGAATTAATAATTATAAAATAGTGATAAGCCCAACAATATAAGTATATGTGTAAAATTAATGGTGTGGAATATATTTTATTATTTTAATAATTGGCATCAAGATTCCTCTTATGAAGGGAACATCTTTGAATAAAGAACATAATGAGTTCACATGGAGTAGATGAGAACCATCATATTGGAGGGGGGAGAGTGCAGAGACTCTTTCTGCATCAGAGAACCAGAGGCATTAATTTTGATATGAATAGGGAGAGGGCCTCTGTGGGATGTCATCGGGGGCGGGATGGGGAGTGGAGTGTCTGGTCATGTCTGGAAAAGACCACGTCTTTTTCTGGCCTGGCACTCCTTTTCTTGCTCTCCGTGGCTATTATTCCAGTTCTTCTTCTCATAAGCGAGGGATCCCATTCTACTTTTCTCCCTTGTACCATAGCACCATGCTTCTTCTACATTCTTAGAATGTTTATCTGTTAGTGTTTTAACACCTACATAGTTAAGGCTCATAGAGCTCTAGGAAAGCCAAGAGAAATTATTTGCTTTAGTAAAGTTTAGAAAGAAAGGCTGATTTTTAACATTTGAATCTAAAAGACACCTATTGTAAATTAAGTCGCTACATTTGTTGAATTTCTTGCTCAGAACTCTTTAAACTCTTTGTTTTCTTCATGTATGTTCTATATCACTTGCCTGTATAATTCCTGGAGAGAGGGAATAATGTTTCCTGTAGTTTTGTTAGCATTCCTATACCTAACATAACGGCTGCCCGACATAGGTGCTCGTTCATATTTGTAAAAAAATTTATTGCTATTAATGTTAACAATTAATCTTTAATTCTGCCCCCCTTCCAATTTTAGAGAAAAATAGGATTGAGATAGTTATTCTATGTTCTGATTCTGGTAATTAGGACTCTTAGCTCAAAACAACTCCTCTGTTTTGATAATGCGATTGTAGTTCAAAAATCATTCTTTTCCTAATGGCATACTTGTTTGCAGGAAAACTATCTCTGGAAATAAAAGAGCCTCTGTGTTCTTGCATGCAAGCCCAAGCTTATAAAGTATTAACTAGTAGACACAGAACTCAGTCTCCTTGGGAAGAAAATGAATACTTGAAAGGATTTTTGATGAAGAAAAGATTTCTTTGCTAGTTTAAATTTATTCTAGGAAGATCATTAGGAGTTTATGATATGTACACATAAGGACAGAAGAAGAAATATTTCTTGCTTTAAGATATCCGAGCTTTTGGGTGGCAGAGTCAGCTTGTAAGTAATGGCAGAGGTTCATTTTCTCCTAGAACATCTGGGGCCTATGTGGTGTAGTTAAGCCTGTCTTAACAGTTTCTAAAAACTATCTCACAATTCTGGTCCTATTAATGAGGCTAATAATGCTATTTGGGCATAATATTAATAATAATTAAAAAACTATGAACCCAATGACCTTATTCAGAGAGCAGATCCCTAATCACTGTTTGTTGCTATTTGAAAAAGTTTTGCAAATTTTCTTTTACTTAGATTTAAAATGACATTGTTTGGTTTCCAACACAGTAGCATGAGCAAGTGGGTGGGAGTAGAGTCCAGTCAGATGACTTGATAACTGGTTTCCTGCTTCTAAGAAAGCATGAACACCTCCTGTATTTTAGAGAAACTTGACATTGAACTGAACATGATCTAGTGGGGAAGATAAACATACAGATATTTTATCATGATAAATGCTTTCATAGAATTTTAAACCAAATGTTATAGAAGAGCTATAAGTTGAATTTTTTCTGAGAGAAGAGTTAGGGGAAATGCCATAGGGGATGACTGGGCCCTGAAAGACAGAGATGCCTTTCTTTTGTCAGGCTCACCCTCATTTTAGTGTCCCAAACTTTGACTCCCTAGCCTCCTTCAACTCCCTTGGATCTCAGGTTATTAGGAAATAGGGACACTATAGAGAATCTCCCTCAATTTCCTGCCATAAACCTGTCCATGCTTTTGCCTTTGCCTCTTCCCTGCTTTTCTAGAAGAAGGAAGATCTTTTGCTCCTATTTGAGACTTATTCTGATGCTCTGGGCCCACTTCTTTCCAACTTCTCTGAAACCACTTCCACCCACTTAACCCCTTAATCATTGATACCTTCCATCCTTCCCTGTCTCCAGGTGCTTCTCTTTCAAACCACTAGTGCTTGTGTCATCCATCAAAATAAGTCACTTTCTTCCCTCCGGCTCTTCCCTTCCTTCTATTTCCCTTCATAGCCAAGTTTGTTTACAAGGCTAGTGTCAAGCCAATGTTCACTTCCATGCTCTTCACCTCATCGCTGCCTGGATAACTTCAGATGTCTCATGCTCATCATCTTCAAATCTGAACTCACGGTCTACCTTCTTGAGCCTGGTCTGCTGCCTGTGTTCCCTCTCTGAATTCACCTAGTCACAGAATAGAGACCTGGAGCTACCTTCTACCTCCTTATTTCTCTTCTCTCTCCTTCTCCCCCCCTCCCCTTTTTTTGTCATCATCACTAATATTTATTTAGCATTTTGTATGTAATGGGGACTTTTCTGAATGCTCTGTGTCTGTTGTCACAGGTAAAGGTACCAGCATCTCCTTGAGTTAGGTACTCCTGTGCCTGTTTTACCAAGACACACACTGAAGAACAGCTTCAGTCCCACAAATTGAAGCTGTGGGGCTGTAATTCAAATCCTGGCATCAGACTTGAGCCCACAGTCTGAAACAGCAGTACCACAGTTTATAATCTAAACTGTCACCAAGTGCTGTCACTTCTGCTTTTAAATCTCTTAAATCCACGTACTTGGTTCCATCCCCATACCACTAATGCAGTTCAGACTCTTGTCCAGAGTTCACTTGAACTATTATGAGAGCTTTCTTGCTGCTCTCAGCCCCTCCTATGGCTTTCGTTTTCTCTCTCCATATCTACTTCCAGAAAAATCTTTTAAAATGACTTTAGTAAACATATAATTCTAACACTTAAAATACTCAATGGCCTCATAACTCTATGGTAAGTTCAGACTTCTTCCTGGAGCATTTGGAAGACTGCATCCTCGTCCTCGCTTTGTTTAGCCCCCCCCCTTTTTTTTTTCAATTACATGGAGAAAAATGTAATTGGTACATTGATCACGTAGCTGGCTCAAACACGTGAGTCAGTTTATATATTAAATAACAGAATAAGGATTTAGCAGATGTCAGAACCTTCTCTTCCCCATTCTTATTCTACCCTGGTCAGGTCTCCCTTGAAGTAGTCTAGGACAGGGGTTAGTTAGGCTTTGGAGTCAGACATGGGTTCAGTTCCTGACCTTCCTCTATTTATGTAATCCTCAGTATCTTCATTATATGATTCTGATTATAATAATTCCATCCTTATTAGGATTTAGTGACCTGAGACATGCAAAGTACTTAGTACAATTATTGGTTCTTATTGGTAGGTTAGTACATTTGGCTTTGCTTCTTAAAATACAACAATTGCAACAAATTTAGAAGAGAATGGTCTGGTAATTGAAGTGACTCAACACGATGTTTTACAATAAACATTACAGTTGAATAACCTACAGTGATACAGTCCAAAGATAAAATGAGGCATGAGGATATGTAATAATTGTTTCCAGATATTTGTGGGGATATGGAAGATTAGTTTGATTCATTCTTTTGGCTCTAGGGGCCATAACCTAATGGATATGAATTTAAGAGTTGAGGTAGATTTTTTCGCTCAATATAAAGAATTCTATTAACAGAACTGCCTTAAAATGACCTGCCCACTCTAGCAGGCATTCCAGTGGAGACTGTGATTGTCAAGTGGTACATCAGCACTTTGACTAGAGATTCAGACTTGTTAATCATTAGCCAGAACTGCTGCCAGTTAGTCTCCTGGTGCCACTCATCTCTGCTGTTCTGTGTCAACTCCGTTTTTGTACAACATATTTTCTAGCCTATTCCACCTAGGCCATTTACAGATCATAGTTTCTGTGGCAACCAATCCCTATAATAAGTTGCAGTCCTCAAATAATAAAAAACCATGCCTATTTCTCCTGTAGTTGTTTGATGTCTTTTAATTTCCCCAAAGTGTTAAATCTGCCCTTTAGGAATCAACATCCTGTAAACCCCAGGAGACAATCTACTGTTGTCTGCAACATGGGATTATTGCAAACAGCTGCTCATGTCAGAGTGGTGGGTAGCAAATTGTGCCTCAAGTGACCAACATGAAATGAAGCTGAGTGCATTGAACTCTGATGAAGCACAACTAAAGCAGTTTGTTGTAAGATGTATCTACTTGACATTTTCACCTGACCTCAAATTAGAAATATCATACATTTAGCAGTTATTAGACTTGTCTAGGAGTTACAAACAATTGATTGACTCATAAAATCTGGATTACAATCTATATATGATTTTATATAAAATGTCTAATTTTCATGCTAAGTATTTCAGCACAAGGAAAAGTCTAGGAGGAAACATATGAAGTGTGGAATAATTAGAATTTATCTTTGCTACTACTTCTGTCTCCATCAGTTCTACTTGTATTCAAATGCCTGGGTTTCTGGAACTCATATGTTTTGCCTCATTTTCTCATCCAAAACTTTATCATGTAGCTTCATCCTGATGCTGCCACCCTTAGGTGGCACTTCATTTTTAGAACTTTCTGGACCTACTTTCTGAAGCATTTTATTTTCTATTTCTCCATGATCCTACTCATTTTTCCTGAGGTAAGAGCTATCTACTTCTGTCAACTCAATTATATCATCCCATGCCTTATTTTAGATAATGTATGTATTAACAATAGACTTTAAAAAAATCTTTCTTTTTCTTTCTTTCTTTCTTTCTTTCTTTCTTTCTTTCTTTCTTTCTTTCTTTCTTTCTTCTTTCTTTCTTTCTTTCTCTTTCTTTTCTTTCTTTCTTCTTTCTTTCTTTCTTTCTCTCTCTCTCTCTCTCTCTAAATATTTTATTTATTTATCATGACACACACACACACAGAGAGAGAGAGAGAGAGAGAGAGAGACATAGGCAGAGGGAGAGAGAAGCAGGGTCCTCACAGAAAGCCTGATGTGGAACTCAGTCCCCGAACTGGCATCATACCCTGAACCAAAGGCAGATTCTCAACCACTGAGCCACCCAGGCATCCCAATAGTAGATTTTAAACAGAAGGCATTTATCCAATTCTACTGGTAGATGTTAGACTGTTGAAGGTGAAATTTAAAGAAAATAGGAAACCTGTGTTCACATCAAAATAGACTGCACATGTTCTGCCCGTGTACAGTTTCCCTTCTTTTCTTCTGCCTTCCAGAAAGAATTTTAGTCTGTTTGTTGTGTACCAGGCATGTCTCTACACATGCCTGAAGGCAGAGAAGGAAGGAAAGGTTCATGTGTGGTGTTAGAGAATAAAAGGAATGTGGGATGAGGCAACAGTTTGGATATGGTGAACAGGAGGGAAAGTCCCTCGTAGGATATATAATGCTGAAACTGAAGGAAGGAATCAGCCCTACAAGAAAAATGAAGCAAAGAGTGTGGTAGGCAGAGTGAACAGCATGTGCCAAGACTCTGAGGCAGTAAAAAGCTTAGCATGTTGCAAGATCTGGAAGGAGGCCAGTGTGGCTGGAGTTTCGTTCAGGTGAAGTTGGATGAGATGAGTTTGGATATGCTGTTAAGGGCCGTATCATTTAAGAGGGCAGAGGAAGTCTTTGAGGGAGATCTTTTCTTTTTTTAATTTTTCTTTATTTATGATAGTCACACAGAGAGAGAGAGAGAGAGGCAGAGACATAGGCAGAGGGAGAAGCAGGCTCCATGCACCGGGAGCCCGACGTGGGACTCGATCCCGGGTCTCCAGGATCGCGCCCTGGGCCAAAGGCAGGCACTAATTTGAGGGAGATCTTAAGTAGAGTGATGTTCAATTTATAGTTTGATAAAGATTCTCTGACTATAATAATAATTTGGATGAAATAAGAATGGAAATATACCTACAAGTCTAGGAAAGAAACTGGATTACTGTGGGGACAGAAAAAATAGAAGCAGATGGGTTGAAATACCTCTTGGGAGGTAGATATATAGACATTTTGGTTGGATTGGCTATAGTAGTAGAGGGAGAGAGAGGAAATGAGAATGGTGACTGGTTTTCTGACTTGATGGATGAGTGGATGGTTGTACTATGTAATGAGGTGGTGAAGTACCCCAGTTAATAGAAGAGGAAGATAAAACTTGAATCCCCAAGATTGCCTCTTTCTCTATTCTGTGTTTTCATTTTAAGCAAATGCTTGCAATATGAAATTATTTGTGTGGGAATTATATTCTTATTTTGTGTTGTGTCCCAAGGACTCAGCACTTAACTTCACTTATATTGAAGGCTGACATTCATATCATTCACTCATTTATCCAAGAGATAGTGAATTCTTTAAGTATCACTGGGTACAGAGTAGTAACAAAGAGAAATGGTGAGGAAGGTAGGCCATCAAGTGATATAGCCAATACTCGACTGGGTTGGGAAGAAGCACTGGATATGAAGGAAGCCAGGAAAATCTTCTCAGTGAAGGGCATGTCTTGTCTTAGCTGAACATTGAAAACTGAGGAGAATTTAGGAAGAAAGATCAGGAAATCATATTCTGGACAGAAGCGACAGCTCATATTTCAAGCCAGGAATTCACAAAGCTCAGAGAATTTGAAATTGGAGACATGTGGCTGAAAAATTAAGTTCAGATGGAGCAGGGAGAGGTAAGTCTGCATAGGCAAGCAGGGCAAGTTATTTTGAGGAACTTGGGTGTTATCCTGTGGTAGAAGGGAAGCCATTTATACTTTTAAGAGGACATGGTTTGATAAAAATCATCATATTAGAAAGGCCATGGTAACTATAGTATGGAAAATGAATTAGAAGGGGGTACAACCACTCAATAAATACTTGATAATATTCTTCAAATGTCTCATATATATGACAGGCAGTTTTGAGGATTTTCAGTTTGGTTGAGTTCAAACCATGAAAGATTTAAAAACCATATGGTATGGTATAAATAAGGCATTACTGCTTTTTTATTCTGTTATTAGAATTTTTAAGCAGTCTGATTTTTAGTATATAATAAGTTTCTTGAAAGTTGGCTCATTTTTTGCACATCTTTATGCTAGAAGAATATTAAAATAAATTGTAAACAAACCCTGTAACTTTTTAGAGATTTGTATATCTTTTTCTATTAAAAAGGGTATGTTTACTGATACACATGTTCTTATTAGCCTATCTAGAATTACAGTAAAAATTAACATATTTCAAATGCTTCTAGAGATCATACTCAAGAGGACAAAGTAGAAAAGGAATATAAAATTTTATTGCTGTTATAAGTACATTTACCTGTAATTATGACAACATTTTTAAGGTCTGCAAGAAAATACTGAGTAGTTTAAATATCAACTTTTATGAACGTAAGATTATATATGACATTTGTTCATTTTATTAGTGTATATGTGCCGTAAATATTTTAAAAGCAAACAATATTTGAACATATTTTCAAAACTCCTAATTGCTAATTCTTGTTCTTGAAATTAAATCCCAGAAGGGTCTTGTAGGTCAAATCTAATTTCCTTCCCAAACACAATGTATTTTTCTACAATCCAGAATCAAGCTTCTCTTTTACCGTGTCTTTTTAAATGTTTTGATTATTTGAAGTTCCTTCTGAAATACAGAACTAATCTCTTTCTTTGAAAAATCTGCCTTTTTGGCTCCAGCTCTATCCTCTGTGGTTTCAAGGATATGTTTAAATATTTCATATGTTATCAAGACTTATTCATGAAGATTTATGCTGGAGTGTTAACCCTGGGAAAGGATTTACTTCAGAGTATAATGAAATAGTTATTTAAAGCTAGTTTCCCTTCTGTGTTTATGTGTGCTCAGAAGTGTTCAGACTGGATTGAAAGTCTCATTTGGTATGTACTTATATATTTTTTCCCCAAACTCTGATTGCAGTTTACATTATGATTCATTCATTCATTGTGTTTGCTGCATATTTTCCATTTCTCTACACTAGAATATAAGTGGCAGGTGCCTAGAACACTGTTTTATACATAGTAGGATCACAACAAATATTTGTTAATTGAATTTGTCATTGAATAAAAGTGATTTAAAGTCTTCCTAAAAAATCTCCACGATCTTGGTGAGATTTATTGGCTATTAGACTTGCCACTGAAAAGTTGTTATGTGAAAGATCATAAGGCTAGTTGGTTGAGATGTCCTTCCTAGATTCTGATTATTCTGGTTACCATTGCTGGGATGAAATCATTACCCCAGGATGTAATCTCAGAACAAATGTAATACATGCTTAAGGACTCTGTCTCCCTCATGTTGCTTGCTTCCTTTGTGTTGCTGCCTCGCCGGGATGATTTTTTTTTTTTAAGATTTTATTTATTTATTCATGAGAGGCACAGAGAGAGAGAGACAGGCAGAGACACAGGCAAAGGGAGAAAGAGGCTCCATGCAGAGAGCTCGATGCGGGACTCCATTCCGGGGTCTCCAGGATCAGGCCTTGGGCTGAAGGCGGCGCCAAACTGCTGAGCCAACCTGGGCTGCCCCGCCAGGATGATTTTTATTACCATAATTAGTTCTGCTTATTTCCAGAAGTACATATAAGTTGAATCATATAGTATATGTTCTTGCTGTCTGACTTCTTTCACTCAACATTCTGTAGATGAGGTTCTTCCCAAGTGTGCATAGCAGAAGTTCAGTTTTATTGCTCTGAAGTAAAATGATTCCACAATTTATATTTCATTCTTTTGTCAACATTTAGATTGCTATTCATTCATTCATTCATTCATTCATTCATTCATTCATTCCTGCTACAGATACTCTTTAATTTTTTCTTTATGTGTGTGAATTTCTCTTGGCTATCCACCTAGGAGTGGGATTGTAGGGAGACAGGGTATCATATGTCCAGCTCTAAGAGACGATGCTAAAGATTTTTCTATAGTGTTTGTGTTATATTTATATTTTAGAATATGGTGAACACTAGGGAAGTATTTTGATGAAAAAGGGGTTATATGGCTGAAACCACGCATGGTTTTAAATTTTGAGAAATCTAAATGTATGTAAGTAAGCCCCGGTGGCTCAGTGGTTTGGCGCCGCCTTCAGTCCAGGGTGTGATCCTGGAGACCCTGGATCGAGTCCCACGTCGGGCTCCCTGCATGGAGCCTGCTTCTCCCTCTTCCTGCATCTCTCTCTGTGTCTCTCATGAATAAATAAATTCTTAAAAAAAAAAAAAAAAAGTTAGAATGATGTCTTTTGTACTTCTCTTTTTGTCCCCACTTTTCCATTTCATATGGGAAAAAGTGAAGTGGGTAAGTATATTGTCCTGCAGCAGTCATCTTGAAGTACAAAGATATCTCAGTAACAGAACTTTAAAAACGGAATGTTCAGGGAACTACTAAAGATGTACTTGATGTCCAATAGTGATGAATTTTCTTCTTTTTTTTTTTGTATGCTATAAAAACTGAGTGACTCATAGACTTGAAATCATGAAAAAACTTGGAAAGTTTAGTTCATTTGACATTCAAAAATTTTTTCTTTCTTTTCTTCTCCTCTACTAAGGTTTCTTGGTAATGTGTAACACGTTACAGACAACGGACTGTGTCTAAAGAATTTTGTATACAGAATAATAGTATTAGTGATAAACATAGAATTGCTATCTCTTTGGCAATGATAATTTTCTAATAATCCAAAATTAGCACTTAGGGGGTACATGCAGGTCTCACTATGTGTTTTAAAACATAGACATCTTCTTTAATATGGTTTCAGAAGACTATTTCAGCCTCAGGTACTATATTAAGTACAGTGTTTGGAAAGTATTTGGATGTATTGCAGAGGCTAATTGCTCAATTTTTACCAAATTCCTTTACTAATGTAAGAGTAAGTCCAGAAGAAAAAGTTGAGTTGAAATTTGTGAGATTGGGAGATGAAAACATCACTTCATTTATTTGTTTATTTCATGCTCAGTTTTACTTTCTTTTTTTTAAAGATTTTATTTATTTATTCATGAGAGAAGCAGAGACACAGGCAGAGAGAGAGGCAGGCCCCATGCAGGGAGCCTGATGCGGAACTCGATCCCAGGACTCCAGGACCACACCATGGGCCAAAGACAGGCACCAAACCGCTGAGCCATCCAGGGATTCCCGCTCAGTTTTACTTTAATCTAGCTGAGAGCAGTGGTATAATTTGATTACCATTCTTGACTTTGGTTCTTTCAATCAGTATTTCTGTACCTTTAGATAAACCTTTTACTTCATTGAGTCTTAGTTTCTGTTAATTGAGTCTTCTCTGTTACTGAGAATGTGTGCCTAAGCTGGTCTCTTCTAGAGCTAATTTTTGGGTGATATTAATGTAGGGTACTAGATGTATTTTTAACAAAGCATTGCTTGGATATGCCTCTCTGGTTTCCTTTCTTCTTCCTTGCAAGTGGAAGGAAATATTTTGAGAGAAAATAACTATTCTCCCTTTTCAGAGCTTCATAACTGGTCCAAAATGAACCAAGGAAAAGAGAGATCTGCTAAATCATGGCATTGAACTTGGTGTTCTAGGCATTATAATTTCTGATGAATGGTGTCTCCTGAGACTTCTGTAAAATGATACATTCTGACATCCAGTGACCTTTTAAACTAATATTTCTATTATATAATTCAGTTGCTTCTGTTTCCTGGAGATAATGACATTAGTTTGTACTGAGGTAGATAATGATTTTGTTAGCAATTTCCTTTGTGGTAAGTGTTTTTAAAGTAATTTAGTTTGAAGGAAGAATCGTTTATACAAATAAAATCCAGAGGAACTCACCTGTAGTGTACTATGATAAAAAAAAAAGAGTCAGTGACTACTGGGATAACATACTTGAGACTCAAGGTAAATAGTCACATTGACTAATTTATTTTTAGCAAAACTTGTTGCCAACTATAAATTTTTTAAAAAAGATTTTATTTACTTATTCATGAGAGACACAGAGAGGCAGAGACATAGGCAGAGGGAGATGCTGGCTCCATGCAGGGAGCCCGATGTGGGACTCAATCCTGGGACTCCAGGATAATGCCTTCAACCACTGAGCTACTATTCAGGTGTCCCGCCAACTATAAATAGTTTTAAAACACACACATACACGTACAGTAGTATGGTGAACGGTCAAGACTGTGGAATCAGACCCATTGCTAGTTCTCTCATGAATGAATAAGGAATATTAGACACCTGAATTTTTTAATGCATAAAACAAGAATAATAATACTTCACAAATACACATGGTAAATACTAAGTGAAGTGATAACCAGAAGCATTCATTACAGCACTTGGCATACAGTGGTACTCAATAAATATCAGCAATTTTTTTTTTCCTTCATGATGCTAGAAGGTATTATATGGCTTCTAAGTTATCAAAGACAGTTGAAGTTATATGAATCAAGTTTTACCATTAAGCATAATTGTTATTATTTTTTAAAAGATTTATTTATTTATTCATGAGAGACACAGATTGAGAGGAGAGGCAGAGACATAGGCAGAGGGAGAAGCAGGCTTCTCTCAGGGAGCCCGATGCAGGACTCGATCCTGGATCCGGGGATCACGACCTGAGCCAAAGGCAGGCGCCCAACTGCTGAGCCACCCAGGCATCCCAAGCATAGTTGTTATACTCTAATGTTTGATTCCTGTTGTATCTGTTAACTGTTTTTACAAAAGTTGTTGATTGCTCAGAACAGCTATTTTCTTTTTATGGCTGATAATAGTTTTCTCTAGCCAGAATGACAAGGATGGGGTGGATGGTTGACCTTTAGTCTTAGATTTTTATCTATAATATTTACAGTCAGAGCAAAACAAGGATGCGTTAAGAAGAAATAGCATTTGTTCCTTCCTTCCTTCCTTGCATAGTTTGGGTCTAGTCTGATCATGCACAACTTCTGCCCACCTTTCTCCCATGGCTCTCTCTTCAACATGGACCTCGTTGGACCTCATAGGCCATCATCTCTGCCACTGTGCACTCCATCATAACTGAGGTCTCCCTCCTCCATGAAATTCTTGTACTGTGCTTCTTGTCTTCTTCCTCTGTCTCACCTTCTTGCCACCTAGCATAGCTACCTCAAATTGTAATATGTTTTGTTATGTGTGTTTTTTTTTTTAAAGATTTATTTATTTATTCAGAGAGAGAGAGGCAGAGACGCAGGCAGAGGAAGAAGCAGGCTCCATGCAGGGAAGCCCGATGTGGGACTCGATCCCAGGTCTCCAGGATCACACCCTGGGCTGCAGGTGGCAGTAAACCGCTGTGCCACTGGGGCTGCCCTGTTATGTGTGTTTTAAGTCTACAACCTGATTATGTGTAGAGGCAGTCTTTGTGTGTGTGTGTGTGTGTGTGTGTGTGGTGTGTGTCTGATAAAACTTAAAGAATCTTTCACATAGTAGATTTGTAGTGAAAGTTTGTTGGTACTGTTGCTGCTTCTACTCCGGCTGATGTTAAAAAAGGACAAAAATTTGCTTCTAGTTGTATGGCACTTTGAGTAACTAATACACTCAAGTTTTGACTAATTTGAGGTCAGACTTGGTTCTTTGAGCTGAGTATTTGATTCGTTCCCATTTATCTGTTTGTTGATCTGCCCATCCATCCAAATAATTTATTTAATACTTTAATTACAAAGCATGTGCCAGGAGCCATGGGAAATAGGAAAAAATCAATTGGTAAGGGATGATTAAACTAATTACTGGTATTGCTATTCCTAAATAATTGTTTTGTATCTTTAAATAACTTCAAAAGACTGGCAATTCAGGGTTTATTTATGTTTCTAAATTCAAGTAAACATTTTAATACAATGTACTAGTTTTTGTGATTCCTTGTTTAAAGAAAACTATGACATTTTTATTTAAGTGATAACTACTGGTCCTTGTTGCATTGGTTAGAATTTTAATCCTAATATAAAAATGTTATTGAGCCAAGAAAGTGCTGCAGAATTTCTGAAGGCCAAATATTCAAATTTAAATAATAACAATGTAGGCTTGCTTTTAAATAACTTGACTAAAATTTAAAGATGGAGTTAAAACAAGATTTGACCAACTCAGATTATATATATGATATGTGCTAATCTGTTTTTGGTACTATGCTTATTTATTTGGTCTACCTCATTGGGGCTAGTTTCTATTGGGCCACTTTACATTACCCACTGTAAATGACATAAAAAACCTGAAATCCGCTTTTAAGAAAGACAATCTGATTAAAAATGTGAACACATTTGCTTTTTACATAAAATTTGTTTAATGGAAGGATCTGATAAAAACTTTAAAATAAATGTGTTTGATTTTTTTTTTTCATGGATATAAGTGAAGCAATTGCTTTAACTGATTAGAGAAGAGATTATGTAACAACAAAACAGGCAGACCTAAAAACGAATGTATGGATATAAAAAGGAACTAATCAGAAATTGTAGAATTGAAAAATGTCACTTACAGTAAAACATGACTCAGGATAAACTCTAGAAACTACACTGGTAGAGTTTTTGAACTGGAATATATGGTTGAGGAATCTACACCAAAATAAAAAAAAATAGGTAAAAATAAAAAAGCAAAAAAATATTGTTGAGGGGCACCTGGGTGGCTCAGATGGTTAAGTGTCTGCCTACAGCTCAGGTCATGGTCCCAGGGTCCTGGGATCAAGCCCCACATCAGGCTCCCAGCTCAGCGGGGAGCCTGCTTCTCCCTCCCCTTTGCCTGCATGCTCCCTTGCTTGCATGCTCTCTCTCTCTTTGTCAAATAAATTAATAAAATCTTAAAAAAATATTGTTGAGACTAAAGGAATGGCTAAAAAGTGCCATCATGACTAAAAGGATCTAAAACATCTTAAGCACATGCTCTCTTCATTTATCTCCTATTCACTTTATTTATTTATTTATTTATTTTTAAAGATTTTATTTATTTATTCATGAGAGACAATGAGAGAGAGACAGAGACACAGGCAGAGGGAGAAGCAGGCTCCATGCAAGGAGCCCAGTGTGGGACTCGATCCCGGATGCCGGGATCACGCCCTGAGCCGAAGGCAGACGCCCAACCGCTGAGCCACCCAGGTGTCCCTCCTATTCACTTTAGAAATAATTTACTAAAATGAGATTATGTAAGCATACATAAAAACATTTTTGACAGAAAAATCAAAATTAAGGAAGAATATAATTGAATTAAAAAGTGCAAGTGCTTCTTTACTCTTTTTAACCATCCACAGTATCATCTCAGACCTTTATTCCTATGTAAATTTTTCATATCATTACACACCTTTTAAAAAAATCCACATTTAAAATTGTGTCTCTTTGTAATCATGTGTATCTCCAGAATAGATGATTAGAGATGGAAATAATATGTGCAAATTTTTAAAAAAGATTTTATTTATTTATTCATGAAAGACACAGAGAGAGACACAGGGACATAGGCAAGGGAGAAACAGGTTCCCTGCGGGGAGCCCGATGCAGGAATTGATCCCAGGACCCTGGGATCATGCCCTGAGCCAAAGGCAGAGGCTCAACTACTGAGCCACCCAGGTGCCCATGGTGTGCAAATTTTAAATTTTGATAGGTACTGGCAATGTTGTTCTTCAATAAAGTTGTACCATTTTTTTTTAAATTTTGTATTCTCACCAATATTATAAGAGAATGACAGTTTTCCCATACTCTCAGTAACTCTGGTTGTTATGAAACTATTCAATCTGTCATTTCATTGGAAAAGTATCTTGATTTTATTTGCATTTCTTAATTTATTAGTGATGTTGGACATCTCTTCAACTTCTTATGTTTATTTTTATTTCTTCTGTTAATTGAATGTTCATAACTTTTACTTATCCTTATTTTGACTTGTTTTGTATAATCAGTACTAACCTTTCATTGTTATATGTGATATACATGTTTCCTTCTCATCCATTTGCCATTTGACTTCATTATATTTCCACTTGCGGACCTTTTATCTTTCATGTTGCATAGTTGAGTTTTTAGAACTCTTCAGGCTTATAATGTAGATGCCTGGTATCATCCTCAAATTGATCTTACATAAAGGGAGGCATCATTTCATCAAATACAATTTTAAATATCTGAGTCATCCACTCAGAAAGGGTGAAGGGGGCAAAAATAAAGCTCTAGTTTGTATCTTTTCTATCAGAGCACCATTCCTGTCTCCCCTGCTCCCTGTGCCTGAGTTAAGCTTAGATTTCACAAGAGCATCAGTAAGAGTGAATCTCTGCTGAGCTCATGGGAATTGGCCTGTAACTTGTTCTTGTCTCAGGATCAAAGGCCAATAAAAGCTTCTCATCAGAGCTCTCAACAGGATGATTAATACATGCAAGAGTGATGTGATTGGAGAAAGAAGGAATAGGTATGTCTCAAAATTTTGGTCTTTGACCAATCTTACCTAAAATCGACTTACCTTTTCTTTCTGTCTTTCTGTGTAGTGAGGCATGATGGAAAAAGGGAGGGAAATGGAATATGATGTGACATGGCATAAAGATAGTGAAAGTGAAAGATTAAAATAGAAGGTGCATTTCATAGTCTTGATATCTCCGATGCTGGGGCAGCTGGTGCCGCATATCTGCAGGGAGCTCCATTCCCAGGGGCTCTTTTGCACTGTCAGGACCAGGTGGAAAAGAAGCAGTGAGAACTTGCAGCGTACCTGGGTGCTGTCTTTCTGTAGTCATGCAGATCTGAAACACCATGTTATACAAGTTAGTTTTTATTGTGAACACCTTTGTGAGCTGAGATTTTTATCTATCTATCTATCTATCTATCTATCTATCTATCTATCCATCCATCCATCTACATATGTGAATTTCTTTTCTCGTTTATTTCAGGTTGAAAAGTGTGCGAGTTGTGTTTATGTGTGTAATTGCTGGATAAAAGGGAATGTATATTTTATGAGGTTGGCAAGATAATGCTCCGGGCCCCCATCAGAGATGTCCATACCCTAATTGTTAGCACCTTTGCATATGTTATTTTGCATAGTAAAGGCATTTGGCAGACATGATTTTGGTTACCAACCTCCCACTGGTGGGGTTAGCCTGGACTGTCTGGGTGTACATGAGTCCTGAAAAGTGGAGCACCTTTTCTAAGGGTTCAGAGCTTGTGTTCAGAGCTTGGACATAAGAAGAAAAACATGGGAAGCATGAGAGGGCCTGAAGCTGTCACTACTTGGCTTTGGCAGTGATTCATATTTTTATTCCTTCCATTTCATTGATAGAAATGTTGAAGGCTTTGAATTTGTCTCTGATCTGTGCTTTCAAAACATCCATGTGTTGTAATTTCATTAATATTTAAAAAAATATTATTATTTCAGTTTGTATTCACCTTTTCACCCAAGAGTTGCTTTAAAAAACACACAACAAAATAGGTAGAAGCGCTGTTTACAAAATTGCTTAACTAATTTGTAGTTTTTATTTCATTGAGACCAGAAATTGTTGTTTTCTAATACTGCTCTTTTGCAGAACTTACTGATACTTTCCTTGTGACCTAAAATAGTATTAATTTTGGGGGTTTTCTGTACACATGTGAAAAGGAAGGCTGATTTCTATTTTCTGCATGTTAAGTTTAATATATGACCCTAAAATCGACATTATTAATTACATGTTCAGGGTTAAAAGAATCTTTGCAGTGTTAGTCCACTTGATCTTTTACTTAGTGGCATGTGAAAGACTCCTATGAATAGTTTTGGTTTGTCTTTGTCTCCTGGTATCTCTGAGGGTTGTTTTTTTGTTGTTGTTGTTGTTTTAAAGTAGACTCCATGGCCAGTGTGGAGCCTAACCCAGAAGAGCTTGAACTCATGACCCTGAGATCAAGACTTGAACTGAGATCAAGAGTCAGATGCTTAACCAACTGAGTCACCCAGGTGCCACTTAGTTTTTGCTTCAAAAAGAAGAATACTTTGTTATATGTTATGTAGATATTTATTATATCTTCACTGTATTTTTTTGGCTTTTAACATTAAGAAGTGTCTCTCTTTTTTACATTTAATGGTTTTTGTTTGCCATTTTATTTTGTTTGATACCCATGTTACTATCCCTGCTCATTTATTATTTCAATTTTCCTGATATTTTTGCTTATCCCTTTATATTTGGGCTTGTTGACTCATTTTCTTTTAAGGATCTACATTGTATACAGTGCGTAGTTAGGTTCTGCTTTATGAGCCAGATTAAACAGTCTTTTCCTTAAAATGGGTTAATTGCATTCAGAATTACTAAAATGACTGCTGTGTTTGGCCTTAATTCTATTATGTTATTTCATATTATAATTGTTATATATGTTATGGTATATTTGCTGGGTGTCTTTTTCTACGTGTTTTTTTTTTTTTTTTTTTTTTGAATTTTCTAGCAAGGTTTTTAGTGGCTGCACTGAAGTTGTGTCTTTGTTAATGCCTTTATTCCCAGTTTAAAATTTTATTCATTTGATGTCTGGTTTGGTAATGTTTAATAGTATACTTACTATGGCCTGTACAAAAAGTGCCTTCTACTTTGTTTTCCTCTCATTTCTTATTTCACTGTTTTATCATTATTTATACTTCATGAGAACATTCAGATCATAATATATCACATATAGCATAATATTATTTCCCCATGCTTAATTGTCTTTGTGTCTTACTTCTACAAATGAGGATATAAATGTACACTATTTGTTCTTTGTGTAATTTTCCCAGTCACTGCTTAGTTGGATTAAGTTCATCTTTAAGTACACTCTTCAAGGACTCATGGACATAGAATTTTTTGAGCTATTATATGTTTAAAAGTGTTTTTCAGTAGCTTTGATACTCAAAGGCTGCTTTACTACATATCAATACTGAGATTGCATTTGTTTCCTGGGGTTTTATGAAAATGCAGCTCCAATAGTGTGTTACTTTGTATCTTGTTTTTGATAAATCTGTTGCCAGTCTAATTCTTTTTCTTTCATACATTATTTGAAATTTTTGCCTGGAGACCCTGAGAACTTTTCCTTTAACATCTGCTAATTTTATTAGGATATATCTCTGAGTTGATCATTGCAGGTCCTTTCCCCCTGGTGCCCATTCAGGGTGTAGATTCAGGTCTTTCATTTTTGAAAACCTTATTGAATTGGAGTTTCAAATATTAATGCTATTCCATTTAACAAAAATCTTCTTTAGGAACTCCATTTACATGTACGTTGGGATTTCTTTTGCCTGTCTTTCATTTTAGTCACTTTCTCTCTGATCCTGCTTACTTTATTCTCTATTTCATTTTATTCACCTGGCTGTTTTTGTTGTTTCTCCAGTAACCTTTTTTGTATTTTCATTCAAATCTATTTTCCCTTTAGCATCTTGCAGTTTAGTTTCCATTTGTGGATGGGTCGAAAAATGTGGCATTTAGATTTCAGTCTGTTAAAAGTATAGTAATTCTATGATTTGTATTTTTCTTCTTTTTTTTTTTTTTTCTGGGTTTAGTTAACTCTTGTTTTATTTCTTCCTTCATTCTTGTCATGCATTTTTTTCCGAGTTTTTAATTTCTGTTTTATCTACCTAAAGCTGGATCTGTGGGTATTTAATTAAGCTGGGAATGTTATGTTAAAGTTTCCATCTGTTTTGGCAATTAGTGGAGAGGGGGTGGAATTTCCATCAGCCAAATTGTTTGGGTTCTCACTTTCAATTTTCTTTTGACAGTTTTTTTGTTGGCTTCTTTTCAGTGGGTTGGGATGGTTATGACATTACTAGTTCAAGAGCCACTCTCTTTTGTCACATAGGCAAAGTACTATTTCTTTACTGAATAGCATGGCTCTTGATTTTTAAATTTTCCTATGTCTTCAGGGATTCTAAACATCCCACTGCTTCTTTATCTCTCTATGTAAAGTTGCCAAGGAAACCTTTCCTTCTGTTTTAACTCCCTTCTTGCTCCAACGTGAAGCTTTTCTATGTTGCCTTGTCATGGCCCCAAATACCTTTGCAAGTCCTTGTTCTTGTCAGTGCTCTTATCTAACTGTTGACCTTTCAGTATTTTCATGTAGAAGATCAACTTTTTAGCAGTGGTTTTAAGACTTAGGTCTGTCATCAGCTCCCCTCTTCTTACCTTCAGTGTAATTTCTCCCAAACTGTCCTTGGTCCCCATGACGTTTGGTGGCAGGAGCACCACTGAGAGCTTGCTGGGATTTAAGGTTTAGTTTTGTACTTACGCGTAATTTGAAGTTGAGAAGTTTCTGTCTTCTAGTTATGTTGAAGTCATGAGTTTGTGTTGTTTTATTTCTTCTTCCTGTTCTTTTTAAAAGTTGTTTTTTTTTGCCCCAGAATATGTTGGGACTTTGAGATTTTAAACTACAGCCATTGCTGTGACTACCCAGAATCTTCTCTCTCCATTGATATCACCCAATATCCTGTAACAATTTACATGTTTCTTAGTTTTGCTTGAGATTCAAATCTTGAATATATACAAAAGCTTTGCAAATGATGAGAAGATATTTTAACTAATTAAATTTATACATCATAGTCTTTATCAGCATGTAGGTTCAGCAGGTTTGAAAAAAAAGTGGATTTTGAGGTCTTACCAAGGTCTAACTACTGTAAAAATCAATGCGTTTTTGTCTTTCTGTTATTAATGTTTAGGGTCCTAATGTGTTTTGTGAGACTAAATGATAAAACAATGATCTTCTTTTTCAGTGTGATACATCATTGACTGCTGCCTTTTTGCTAAATTATTTGAGACAACTATGCATGTTTAGTAGTCCAAGGGCACGTTGAAGTTTCATGTGGAATAGTTACATGGGAATTTGCTGAAGCAATTACTTTGCTGTTTAATGACAAGTAATTATCCACATCACTTCCCAAGCTATACATCTCTCTCTTGCCCTTCAGCATTACGAACATCCCACCCATTGGCACGAACATTTATTCTGCATAGTATCCAGCTGTTACCCACTCTAAGATATAACACACCTCTAATTTATTTAACTAAATCTAAGTCTTGCTTTTGGGGCTTGTAAAATCTACCTTTTGACTGATTTTTTTGTATTCTTCAAACTTTGTAATACTTTTAGAATCTGTGGCCCCTGAAATAGTTTTTTGTAACACTAAGGAGCAAGAAGGGATAGTAACTTTCCTACTGGAGAAAACTGGGTAATCTGTAAATGCATTCTTAGTTACCATTCTTTGAGCTCCTATTCATTACTAGCTGCCATAGATTTCATTGTAACATCATAATTGCACTCCTATTGTTTAAATTATTTTTTCTGAATTATATCAATTCTTGGAGCTTCTTTAATAATTCTTCGTAACCTGCAGCAGAGTTGAAAAGAACTCCTGCTGTATTGGCAATTTTTAAAATAACTTTGAAGAGCTTATAGGAGAGTACTCTGAGAGAGCTGTTCCAATGGTACTGTTTTTAAAAATCATACAAGTTCTCTGAGTAAGATTGGATCATTGTACTTTCATTAGTTCTGTTATGACTGAGAGGTCATGAAGTGGCTACTGCAGTTAGCTTTTATGTTCTTCAGCTTAGCAATGATAAGATGGAAAAATATGAGCAGATCTTGTGCTTCATAATGCTCCTATTCCCATACTTAATACTATGTATTATATATTTATCTCCTCTCCCCAGACAGGTGATCATGTATGTTGTTTAAACTCCATTTCCATACTGAAATTTTAGGAGCTTTTTCATATGTAAATATCTGGAGAGTTCAACATTTCATATTTTATATGCTCCATGTTTTTCTGTTTCCATTTCTGACCTTAAGGAATTTGTGACTCTCTTATTTCTACTTCTGCATTTACCTGGATAAACCAGAGGATTTGATGATAACATTTAAGTCATCGAGATATTGTAAGATTACTTCTCAGCTTCTAATTTACCTCTAAAAATAGTTAAAAATACTTTTTCAGTTCAGAATCAATGCATTGGTGAGCTAAATTCTCCCACTTTTATTTAGCTGTTGTTTGTTCATATATTCATATATTTGTATATTCTGTACCACATGCCATGAAAGATTTAGTTCAGTCTTTGAGGGTATAATGAGATATATGGATAAATGTACAATTATTATACCTCGTAAGAACAGTTGTGATCTATATGTATAGCAAGGGGAGAGCATGTTTACACAGTCATAGAAATTATTTCTTTACAGTGACACATTTATGTAAGCTACATCATGATTTACTAGAAGTTGAGTGAAAACTCAGATAAAGCAGGTTAAATGAGTCATTCTATTGAGATCATATTTTCTCTTACATAAATTTTAAGAATTAGTATCTTGAGTTAAACTTTTCTGAATTAGTTATGTTTTCTAACTGAGTTTAGGAGATGTCTGTTGTTACTGTATCTAATTTCAGTTTTCAAGAGAGTAATTTGGAATCAGACATTTGAAGACAAATACTTAGAATGTTCATTCTTCCAAGAAAGAAGTCTATAGAGCTGTGATTATGTCTTCTCAAGTTAATTTTGTAATATCATCTAGTATCTGGTTCACAATTATCCCTAAAGTATCTTTTATATAGTGTCTTTCTGGTACTAAAACTAAAGTTCACAGGATTGTTGTATCTCATACATCTTTTTAAATAAAATCCAGTGCCTTCTGTTTGATAGCTGTGACTACGATAAAAAACAGTGGGTCTTTCCCAGGGAATAGCCTCTCTTTGTTTAAGAAAAAAAAAAAAAGATACATTGGAAGCATTTCACACAAACTCATCGTGGCACAAAGTGCTGAAACCCTTCTTTGCCTCCATTGTTGATTCAAGTGGGATTAACAGTGGAGGAAACAATATTGTACAGCTCCTTTCTTTTTCTCCTCTTTTCACTTTTGCTCTCCTCCCCTTTGCACTTTTGCTCTCCTCCTTTTTGCACTTTACCCTTGGACTTCTCTTCCAGATTCGTGACTCTTAATGTGGAATGAAGACAGCTAAGAGGATTTCTGAATCAGGTTGTATAGGAGGCAGCTGAAAATTGAACTGTCTTGAAACTTGTACTTCTGTGAGAAGATTACATGCTGACAGTTTTGAAATTATTATAACGATGAAGAGAGAAGACGATGAAGAGAGATTTTAATTCTAATCTTTTCTCTTTATTAAAAAGTTTTTCTGTGGTTTCAAGAAAATTGAAAATACTTTCATTAATTTTATCAACTATTTGCTAAACTCAATTTTTTTTCCAGTCTCATTCTTACATATGGATAATTGATACTTTTAATTGAAGAATGATGATTTCAAAATACCTCAAATATAAAACACTCTATTAAGTGTAATTTCCTTTGTATCTTTATAGATCTTAAGGCAATAGGAAGTAAGGTGAGAAGATGTTTACTCTGGTTTGGCTTGGGAGATGTTATGAAATAGAACTTAAAAAAATATACTGTACATAACTTAAGCACAGCATATATTAGTGTATGTGACTTTAAGCAACAATAAATTATGAATAGCACGGTTGATCATAATTCAGTTATAGGCAAAACCATATTACAGTTTAATTTAAAATTCCAGCAGATTATTACTACAGTAAAATTTCACAAGAGGTTCAACCTCTTTAATAAAGAAATGCAAATGAATGAATGGTGAGATAGTTAGATCTAGCACCTAGACAGTGCTAAACAATAATATAGAATATGGGCACGGGTTCCAGGGAATAGAAGTTATATCCTCATGGTGGGAATGTAAAATTCTTCAATCTTTTTGGACAGTAATTAGATGATATATATATTACGATTTCCATTGATTCAGTAATTCCACATCAAGGAAATTTTTTCTTGAAGAAATCATCAAAGAGCTATAGAAATAAATACCTGAAGTATTCATTAATGAAGAATTTTAATAACTAATACATTTTTTTTAAACTGAAAAAATAGGGGCACCTGTGGGCTCAGTCCGCTAAGCCACCAACTCTTGATTTCAGCTGGGGTCATGATCTTGGATCGAGCTCTGTTGTGAGCCCTGCCTGGGACTCTGAACTCAGCATGGAGTCTGCTTGTCCCTCTGCCTTCCCTTTTCTCCTGGCTCTCTCTCTCTCTCTCTCTCTCTCAAGTAAAGAAATAAGTAAAATCTTAAAAAAAAACCTCAACAACAATAAAAACTATAAAATAATAGAATGATTAAAAACAATTTGATAGACCCATATGGATATCACAACATGTATTCACTCATTTAAAATTTCATTTTGGAATTTTTTACTGATATGATAAAATGTCTATAATATTAATAGTAAACAAAAAGAATGGAATACAAAATTATATTTACTGTGTTTACTGTTACATTCATATTTTTAAAAAATATATCACTAGACAAGAATGTAGGAACAAAATATACCAATTATTACTTATAAAGATAACAGATTTTTAAATGGTTTCTTTATATGTATTTTTTAATATTCCAAACTTTTACCATTAAGAAGTGTTAGTTTAAAAGTAAAGAAATACTTGTTTCAAAACACTGTCAACCAACAGCTCAAATAATATACATTTTTAGGGATGTTTATAAATTATTTTGTGATGAAAATCTCAGATTACCTCTTTTCTGTGGACTAAACTATTGTTGGATTTTGTGCTAGTAAAATAATATTCACTAAATATTGTATTCTCTGTGGATGGCCTTTGCAAAACTCATAAATTTAGAGAACACAATTATATCAGTGAATTGAAATTAATGAAATGCCATCTCACACAGGTACCGTAATTTGCATATTAATTTCAGTTAATGTTTTTAACATTAGATGTGACAGACTTTTCCCAGCCATATTTGAAAAAAAAAAAAAAAAAAACCAGATTGTGAAGCAACCAAATGCTGAGCAGTTGTTCTTGTAGATTTACAGTATCCCAAAACAATCCTTGATGTGCAGTTGTTTGGTACTTTGACTTCAGGTTTGTTTCCATTTTATTGCTTTTTTTTTTAAAAGTAAAAATACATTTTTTCATTACATAGATACTTAGCTTTTAAAAATATTTATTATTTATTTATTTATTTGAGAGTGGAGAGAGAGAGAGCGCGAGCAGGAAAGGGGGGGTGGGGAGGTGGGGAGGGGGGACAGAGGGAGAGAGAGAGAAGGTGATTGTCTATTGAGTAGGAAGCTTGTAGTATGGCTCCATCCCAGGACCTAGAGATCATGACCTGAACTGAAAGCAGACACTTAACTGACTGAGCCACCCTGGTGCCCTTAAATAGACACTTGTTAATAGTGAATATTTACTTTTTAACTACAGAAGATTATTTTTTTCTCTTTTGAATTGGAATTTATCATTTAACAAATTACATGTAAATTAAAAATTATATATGACTTTAAATTGATTTTGTTATTTGAATCCCGCTACTGTTAAAAACATTCAGTGGCTTTCTATTGAGGTGACATCCCTCAACTTAATTTAAGGAACCTGTTAGAAATTATAATCTGTAGATGATGAATTGACTTTACCTCTTTTCTATGTATTTTCTCAGTGGCATTCTCTGTTAAGTTCAGTTTTACTGAATGAAATTTTATTTCATCCTTGTTTTCAAATTTGGATGTACAGTAAGTAGGCTTTTCATCTTATTCTTCAGTTCATCTCCCTTTCTCTTTTTGCTTCATCTCTTTTGATGATTATTTATTCCTTGTCTTTTTTTTTATCATTTTTTTTTGAGTTTTCTACTCACCCTGCCCACCCCTCTTTTTATTAGGTTGACTAGTAGTTTGTCTGTTTTGTTGAGTGTTTCAAAGAGCTAGTTTAAATTTTTATTTTATTTTGTTGAAGTACAATTGACATATGACATTATATTACTTCAGGTGTACAGCATATGATTTGACATTTGTAAACATTATGAAATGATCATCACAATAAGCCTAGTCAATATCTGTCATTACACATAGTTACAGAAATGCTTTTCTTCTTCTGATGAGGGCTCTTAAGATTACTCTCTGAGCAACTTTCAAATATGCAGCATGTTGACTATAGTAACCATGCTGTACATTACATCCCCATGACTTACTTATTTTATTGCTGCAAGTTTGCCCCTTCTGACCATCTTTGCCTATTTTGTGTCCCCTTTCCTCCTCTGACAACCACCAATGTGTTCTCTATGTCTATAAGCTTGTTTTTAAATTTATTTTATTTTTTTGGATTCTTTGTCTTGTTGTCTAGATTTAACATAAATGTAACATCATATGGTATTTATCTTTCTCTGTGTGACTTGCTTCATTTAGCATAATGCTTTCAAGTCCATCAGTGTTTGTCACAAAAGGCAAGATTTTCTTCTTTTTTATGTCTAAACAGTACTCGTGTGTGTGTGTGTATGTGTGTATTCACATCTTCTTTATTCATACATCTATAAGACGACATTTAAGTTATTTCCATATCTTAGCTATTATAAATAATGGTGCAGTGAACGGGGGGATACATATATCTTTTCAAATTAGTGTTTTCATTTTCTTTGAATAAATATCCAGACGTGGAATTGCTGGATCATATGGTAATACTATTTTTAATTTTTTCAGGAATCTCCATACTCTTTTCCACCGTGGCTGGACCACCAACAGCATACAAACAAGGATTCCCTTTCTCCACATCTTGGCCAACACTTGTTAATTCTTGTCCCTTTGATAATAGCTGTTCTAACAGGTGTGAAATGATAACCTTATTGTGGTTTTCATTTGCATTTCATTGATGATTAGTGGTGTTGAACATCTTTTCATGTACCTGTTGGCCATCTATGTATACATCTTCTTTGGAAAAATGTCGATTCTGATCCTATACCTATTTTTAAATTGGATTATTTGTTTACTTGCTATTGAGGTGTATTAGTTCTTTATATATTTTCAATTTTAACCCCTATTGGATATATGTTTTGCAAATACCTCCTATTCAGTAGTTTGCCTTTTCATTTTGTTGATGATTTCCTTTGCAGAAACTTTTTAGTTTAATGTAGTCTCATGTGTTTATTTTTGCTTTTGTTGATTTTTCTTTTGGAGTCAAAAAAATCATTGCCAAGACCAGTGTCAAGATGTTTACTCTTTTCTTTTGGAAGTTTTGTGGTTTCAGGTCTTATATTCAGATCTTAAATTCATTTTGAGTTAATTCTTGTATATGGTGTAAGATAGTAGTATAGTAGTTTAGTTTTATTCTTTTGCATGTGGCAAAAGAATTTTTCCTAGCACCATTTATTGAAGAGACTAGACTATCCTTTCTCTGTTGCATATCCTTGCCTCTTTTGTCATAAATGAATCAACCATGTATGCATGGGTTTATTTCTGGGCTCTCCATTCCTTTGATCCATGTGTCTGTTAGAAAGAATCAGATTTTTTACAATTCAAAATGGACAAAAGACCTAAATGTGAGATGGGAAATCATCAGATGCCTAGAGGAGAACACAGACAGGCCTTAGCAGCTACTTACTGGATACGTCTCCTGAGATAAGAGAAACAAAAGCAAAAATGAACTATTGGGGCTTCATCATGATAAAAAGTTTCTACACAGTGAAGGAAACAATCAATAAAACTAAAAGGCAGCCTACAGAAGGAGAGAAGATATTTGCAAATAACATATCTGATAAGGGTTAGTATCCAAAATCTATAAAGAACTTACCAAACTCAATACCCAAGAAACACATAATCGAGGTAAGAAATGGGCAGAAGACATGAATAGACACTTTTCCAAAGAAGACATCCAGATGGCTAACAGACATATGAAAAAATGCTCAACATCCCTCATCATCAGGAAAATACAAATCAAAACCACAATGAGATACCACCTTACACCTGTCAGAATTGCTAAAATTAACAACACAGGAAACAATAGCTGTTGGTGAGGAAGTGATAAAAGGGAAAACCTCTTGCATTATTGATGGGAATGCAAACTGGTGCAGCCACTCTGGAGAAGAGTATGGAGGTTCCTCAAAAAGTTAAAAATAGAACTACCCTATGACCCAACAATTGTACTCCTATGTATTTACCCAAAGGACACCAAAATACAGATTTGAAGGGGTACATGCACCCCAATGTTTAAAGCAGCATTATCAACAATAGCCAAACTCTAGGGAGAGCCTAAATGTCCACTGGCTGATGAATGGTTGAAGAAGATATGGGGATCACCTGGGTATCTCAGGTGGTTAAGCTGATTTCAGCTTAGGTCATGATCTTAGGGTTGTGAGATGGAGCCCCCCTCTCAGGCTTACACTGGGTGTGGAGCCTGCTTAAGATTCTCTCCCTCTGCCTTCTCTCTAAAATAATAATAATAAATAATAATAATAATAATAATAATAATAATAATAATAATAAAACACACACAAACATACTGGAATATTACTCAGACATCAGAAATGAGATCTTGCCATATGCAATGACATGGATGGAGCTAGAGAGTATTATGCTAAATGAAGTAAGTCAGTCAGAGATATACAAATACTATATGATCTCACTCAAATGTGGAATTTAAGAAAGATACAGATGAACATATAGGAAGGGGGAAAAGAAAAGAGGAAGAGGGAAACAAACTGTAAGAGACTTAATGATAGAGAACAAACTGAGGATTGGAGGAGGGAGGTGTGTGGGTGGTGGGCTAGATGGGTGATGGGTATCAAAGAGGGCACTTGCTGTGATGAGCACTTACTATTGTATGTAAGTAATGAATCATTGAATTCTATTCCAGAAACCAGTATTGCACTGTATGTTAACTAAAATTAAAAAGAAAAAGAACCAGATTGAAAAAAAAAAGATTTTATTTCTTTGGGAGAGAGAGAGAGAGAGAGAGAGCAAGTGGGCATGAGCAGAGGGAGAGTGGCAGAGGGGGAAGCAGGCTCCCTGCTGAGCAAGCAGGGAGCCCAACTGGGGCTCCACATCCCAGGACCCCGAGATCATGACCTGAGCTGAAGGCAGACACTTAACTGACTGAGCCACCTGGGTGCCTGAAGAATTAGATTTTTTAAATTATTCTATTGCTTTTCTGCCTTTTTAAAAAATTAATTTCCTCCTATTATTCTATTGCTTTTCTGCTTTTTTTTTTTAAATTAATTTCCTCCTTCTGCTTCTGTTTACTTTGTTGATCTCTTTCTGGATTTTTGAGGTGAACACTTAAATCACTTCTTTTTTTAAAAAATGTTTATGTAAATAATAACACGATGAATTCTCTTTAAAGAAGTGCTTTTGTCATGACTATAAGTTGTTTATTAGTTGTTCAATAGCTTTTTAATTTCTAGGTGAAAAGTTCTTTTTTACTTTGACATCATTAGTTAATAAGTTGGGTGTTTTTTTTTTTTTTGTTATTGCATTGTGATAATAGAACACTACTTAGTATTTGTATATACTATTATAGCATTGGTATTAATATACTAATACTAGTATAAGTGTATTTCTCATTTTTTGGATTCACTTCCTGCTACCAGTCAGACTTTGAGTTCCTTCTTCACTTTGGCTCCTGGATATTTCTTTCACTTACTTCAAATTTGGCTATATAACCCAAAAGTCTTTTGTTACTCCCTTCTACTTCAGTATTTCACTGATTGGGAGCAGAAAGTGACATGATTCTGTCCGTATAATCCATAATGGTATTATGCTGAAGCTATGCTTGTGTTTTCTTCAGTTTCAGGGTACCTTGATGATGTGAAATAAAATTCTACATAACCAGTTTTGGGGTTATTTTGACTTCAACAAGTGTTTATTGGGAATCTATTATCTGTTCTCTACTACCCCAGTGGGTCAGGTATAAAGAAATTATGGAAACAAGCTCTTATTTATTAGTGATTGTTCAGTAGATGTCAAATCCTAAAGTCATAGGGTCTGTGTTTAGGATTAATTATGCAGGCAGTACTACAAAGTGAAAGCCATTATCTTACATTCCTACAGGGATATCTCTTGGCATTGTTTTCTTTTGCAGAAATCATGTAAGTTCAAACATGAAGGAAAGTAGGTTTTGTGAATGAGGTATACTGTTTATTATGTTTTAGGTTTTAAAATGCATTGGATTTTAACATAAGGCATTTTAGGCTTAAGGATTTATATCATTTTAACTCAAAGGTATTTTAAGGTAAGTTACTTAGTAACCAAGGCAAAGATGAAAGTAGTCTTAAAATTTTTATAGAAGCTTTGAAAAGGCATGCTGAAATTTTCTATAGTAATCACTGTATACTAGACTTTTAAATTAAATAACCTGCTGTTCATATTGTTTCCCTCATTCTTGGACTTGGAAGAGTGAGTCTATAAAGAGGATGGTTAAATTGAAGTCACATTCAAGTGTTTATATCCAAGGACTTTTGAATTTAGACATTTGGAGCATAATTCCAGACTTTAGATTCAGGACTACAATTTTCATTTGCAGATTTTTAAAAGAACTTCTTATCACTCCCAGGATGCATCGCTAACACCTGAATACCTCAACCTTAAAGATAAATAATTTAGGGGAAAAAAAAGATATCTGCAGTTTTTCCCCAGTTGAGAATATTTGCATTTAATTTAGGACATTACATATGTTATCTCAAATCAGAGTTGTGAGCAGTTGTGAGCTTCTAAGGAGCACTCAGAATGGATGGAAACATTCTTTATAATTACTGTCATTTATTTAATCAGTGTGCAATGATTAAATCATGTAAGGAAGCAGGATTTTGATTAAAATCCTTTTCTTTCAATAGAAGTTCTAATCTGCTGACACTGAACCAATTGAGTGTTGACTTAAATTTACAGTATGGACAGGTGCTTATTTGTTATGGTGGGGAGACAATTGGGCAAGTTGGATCTAAAGGTCAGCATGAATCTATAACTTCTTGATCAGTAAACTTTCCTGGATTCACTAGGAGTGTCCTAGAATTTCTGAGAAACTCTTAGTTGTTATTATTTCTTTATTTAGTTAGGTTTTTTACTTGGCAGACCTGGAGAGTAGCCTAGCATAGTTTGTATGTATTTTGGTAGGCATTTTTTTCCTAAAGGAAACACAAATTTGCTTATCATCTCATCTCCACATCTATTTATGTATTTTATTCAGCAAATATTTATTGAGAGTTTCACATGTTTCAAATACTGTGCTAGGCACCATGATATGAATTTGAATCAGGTTGCTTCTACTTTTTAAGGATATTATAGTCAGGGATGGAGGGAGGGAGAGAAAAAAAGTAAACAGGACAATATAGTATGGTAACTATAAGCACAGGGTAGTTTGGGAGCTCATGAATGGATCACCTGGCCAAACAGGAAAGTTCTAAGAATGTTTTCTGGAGGATTACAAGTAAACTACACTCTGATGAATGAGAAGTTTTGGAACTTGGTGGAAAAAGAGTATGGCCAATTGAATTACTCCTAATACTTTGGCACTGTTGAGTGTGAACTGGTAAGAGATCCAGCTTAAGAAGTAAACAGAATTCAATTATAAAGAGTCTTTTAAGTTATGTTATGAAGTTAGAACTTGACCTGAGGGCAGTGGGGAACCACATAAAGGTTTAGGAAGATTACTCTGGCTGTGTTTTGGAGCATGATTTTGTGGGTCATAGAATCAGAGGCAGAGACCCAGTTAGGAAATTTGGTTAAATAACCTGGATTAGAAATGCTTCAGCAGGGTGCCTGGCTGGCTCAGTTGGTTAGGCGTTGGACTCTTGATTTCAACTTTGGTCATGATCTCAGGGTTGTGAGATTGAGCCCCACATTGGGTTCTGTGCTGGGCGTAGAGCCTGCTTTTAAGATTCTCTATCTCCCTCTCTGTCTGACCCTCTCCACCAGCTCTTAAGAAAGAAAAGAAAAGAAAAGAAAAGAAAAGAAAAGAAAAGAAAAGAAAGAAAGAAAAGGAAAGGAGGAAGGAAGGAAGGAAGGAAGGAAGGAAAAAGGAAGGAAGGAAGGAAAGAAAGAAAAGAAAGAAAGAAAGAAAGAAAGAGAAAGAGATAGAAAAAGAAAGGCAGGCAGCCTTACATGAATGCCAAGGCATTTAGCTGGGGAGAAGTGAATAGATAGATTCATGAGCTAACAAGAATTTGGACTGATTGTGGGATAAAAAGGCATGACTCTCAAGTTTTTGATCTGGGTAAGAAGGTGGGTGGGTAGTCATGCCGTTGAATAAGTGAATGGAGCAACATGGGAATGCGGTTTGGGGCTCTGGTCTTTTTCAGATGTAAACCATAGAATTAGCTTCTGTCCTGGAATGACATTCTGGCCCAGTGTTCTCCATTTTCCAGTGATATGCAGTATCCAGGTGTGATCTGCTGGTGTGGTTGAAACCTCACATGACTTAAAGATGGGGATGAATGATTTGTCCTTTCTTAGATGTCTTCCCTTCAAGATGGGGGATGATATGGTGATGAGGGTATTTTTTCAAAGAGGCCATTATGCCTCGGATACAGTAATAACTAGCCAAGAAGGGAGGAAAAGATTCCAGTTAACAGTACTAAAGTTAAAAATGTAGGTAAGAGAGAAAAATGAAAGCAATTTTCATGTGAAGTCATTGTTACCACATCTTACAGAATGTTGCACCTGAAATATTAACCATTAGTTATTCCCTAATAGACCTTGGTTTGCCTTGAAGTCTGCCCTGAAGGTATATTTAAACCAATGTTCTTGCCTTCCTGTAATCTGTTTGCTTCCTTTTATATAATAACTATTTTAACATTTCAGGAAACTTAGTTTCAGTTACAATGTTGATAATTTAAAACCTATCTCTTTGCTAAAATATTACCTGTCCCTATAGAACGTATTCTTCCCTATTGAAACAGATTATGGAATTGTTCTTAAGGGCTGGCCTTTGGAAAAATCAAATGTTTAAAATTGATATATTACGAGAATTTTGTTAGTTCACTGATAACATTCTCTTTGGAGTCAGCTTCCTCTGCCTCCTATCCTAATCCAGTCCTACAACCTCATCAGGCAAAATGAGTCCTACTTTGATATGCTATATTGTGAATCTCTTACTGTTCTACAAATAATATTGTATCACATTTGGAAGATATTGAAGAAGTCTATAATATGTATATAGTATGTAGCATATTAGTGTAGGAGAATCTTCCACTTCCTGTGCAGAAATGGTTTTTAGTGATTGCAAGGACCATGAAACAACACAACAGGGTTATGACTTGATACTGCTGAATAGTTCTCTGGATGCTGTGGGGTGAAAAAAGGATGCTCTCAGCACTTTTGGAGTGTGACATGATTACAAATGATTCCTCACAACATCCTGTAAGTGTAAGCATGCCCTCAGCCTTGCCCTCCCACAGATATAGTTGGTAGCTTCTAGTCAGACTATCAAAGTCTAAAGTAGTCCTACATTAAGCCACATGGTGATTTTCTGATTACTGTGATGGTATGAGAGGGATATTTTCTTCCTTTTGTTATTACGGTGTGTGGACAAAATTTGAGGTAATGTTAACAAAGATAGAGTTCATATGCATGGCTGGCCCCTGACTAATTAGCATGCTAATCTAAGAGTTATTCAGTGAAGTCTGGCTAACACTGAACCTTGTGAAGAAGAGACAATATATTTGCTCATTAATTGGTTTGAAAGAACTGTTATTTCCATAGTTGAAATGTAAATAACACCAGCTATTTAAGGCTCCTAATTTAGTAACTAAAATATTTTTAAAAGAATCTATTAAATAAGGGCAATCTTTCTTAATTATGTTATGGTTGGTTAGTTATTTAGTCTTGAAGTGGCATGGTGAGGTTTTGTCTTTAAGGTCCACATTGAGTTGTGTTGAGGCCTGCTGTGGGCTGCATCTGATCTGAGGCTTATAAATGATTGTGATCACTTCTGTGGTAAAATATTTTCACGGAGAGTGAGTTTCCAGAGTTCCCATTTCCTTGTTTCTTCAGACATGTTTGGTACATGGTGTTTTTTTTTACCACCCCTGCTAGTACCCTGTAAGCTTTCATGTCTGTACTAATGGCATCTTAAGGAAAGGCTGCCATCTGCTTAGTGGACAGAATCTATCTGCCTTTTAATTATATTGATGTTAGGGCCTCTTAAAGGCCCTCGCCTGGCACCTGTGGCACTCCTTTACACTTAGACTTTTTATATTTTGATCTATATTGGAAAACGTAACTGTAAAATTGTAAGCCAACATACTCTTCACTTCTCTAATCCTCCATAGCTTGGGTAAGTATAGCACCAGGTGATTACATCATAAATAAATCTTTATATTCTGTTGATAAATATTTAACATACTTGGGGCTCATCAAAGGGCAGATTGGAAAAATGTAGGTTTAAAAAACATAGCTCCCTATTTAACATTTTTCTTTTTCTTTTTCTTTTGGCAAACTAAGAGCTTTTTATTTAGACAAGAAATAATTATTAGGAAATACATATGATTTAATCTAAGTCTCCTGTAGCTGTTTTTTTTTTTAATTTATTTTTTATTGGAGTTCAGTTTGCCAACATATAGCATAACACCCAGTGCTCATCCCATCAAGTGCCCCCCTCAGTGCCCGTCACCCAGTCACCCCCACCCCCCACCCACCACCCTTTCTACCACCCCTTGTTCGTTTCCCAGAGTTTGGAGTCTCTCATGTTCTGTCTCCCTTTCTGATATTTCCCACTCAGTTTTTCAGTTCCATCCACGTCGAACCACATGGTGGGTATTAGTCGTTTCTAATGGCTGAGGAACATTCCATTGTGTACATAAACCACATCTTCTTTATCCATTCATCTTTCGATGGACACCGAGGCTCCTTCCACAGCTTGGCTATTGTGGCCATTGCTGCTATAAACACTGGGGTGCAGGTGTCCCTACGTTTCATTGCATCTGCATCTTTGGGGTAAATCCCCAGCAGTGCAACTGCTGGGTCGTAGGGCAGGTCTATTTTTAACTGTTTGAGGAACCTCCACACAGTTTTCCAGAGTGGCTGCACCAGTTCACAGTCCCACCAACAGTGTAAGAGGGTTCCCTTTTCTCCGCATCCTCTCCAACATTTGTGGTTGCCTGCCTTGTTAATTTTCCCCATTCTCACTGGTGTGAGGTGGTATCTCATTGTGGTTTTGATTTGTATTTCCCTGATGGCAAGTGATGCAGAGCATTTTCTCATGTGCGTGTTGGCCATGTCTATGTCTTCCTCTGTGAGATTTCTCTTCATGTCTTTTGCCCATTTCATGATTGGATTGTTTGTTTCTTTGGTGTTGAGTTTAATAAGTTCTTTATAGATCTTGGAAACTAGCCCTTTATCTGACATGTCATTTGCAAATATCTTCTCCCATTCTGTAGGTTGTCTTTTAGTTTTGTTGACTGTATCCTTTGCTGTGCAAAAGCTTCTTATCTTGATGAAGTCCCAATAGTTCATTTTTGCTTTTGTTATAAGCTTTTGTCATAAGTTCTTTATAGATCTTGGATACTAGACCTTTATCTGATAGGTCATTTGCAAATATCTTCTCCCATTCTGTAGGTTGTCTTTTAGTTTTGTTGACTGTTTCTTTTGCTGTGCAAAAGCTTCTTATCTTGATGAAGTCCCAATAGTTCGTTTTTGCTTTTGTTTCTCTTGCCTTCATGGATGTATCTTGCAAGAAGTTACTGTGGCCGAGTTCAAAAAGGGTGTTGCCTGTGTTCTTCTCTAGGATTTTGATGGAATCTTGTCTCACATTTAGATCTTTCATCCATTTTGAGTTTATCTTTGTGTATGGTGTAAGAGAATGGTCCAGTTTCATTCTTCTTCATGTGAATGTCCAATTTTCCCAGCACCATTTATTGAAGAGACTGTCTTTTTTCCAGTGGATAGTCTTTCCTCCTTTGTCGAATATTAATTGACCATAAATTTGAGGATAAGTAAGAGAAAAATGAGAACACATAGAACCTCTAATGATTTTTTTTCAACCTTTCTTGACATTTTGAAAGTTTGATTTAACTCTGACAGGTTTAAGGAAGTAATGAAATATTAAAGTCACAAACTTAAAAAAAAAACCTGTTAACCTGCTTTAAGAGTCTTATATTTCCCTTAAGTAATTCAACAACAAAATAAACATCCTTTCCTGACCTAATGAAATCAGTGACTGACAGGCTGTTCCCAACAGCCTTATAATGGTCTCTTTTGGGCCATGATAATTAGCCTTAAGAGAATGAAGATGAATTGTTTATTTTTGTGTTTTTTAAAATCGCATATTACCTTTGCTGAGAAGCACTGCCTTTACCTTTTAGAACTTTAAATATTTTGTTACTAATATTTTGTTCCTATTTGTGATTTATTACTATTATGTGTTCAAAATATTGACCATATAGGTGCTCTTGGAATGATAAATCTCAATTTCTAGGTAGTCATGTAATATTTCTTTGCTTTTGTTAACATATAAATCTTGCTTTTGGCCAAATCATGTTCAGCTTGACTAAATTTTCATTTCTGCTTTATGTCTCAGTAATGATGTGTTAACAATTAAAGTCTTCATATATCTGTACATCAGAATGGCTATAGAAGTTGTTGAACTTTGTATTATAGGTATCACTTAGATGAAATGAGGTAGGCTGCTGGGGGAACAAGGTATAGGGCCAGAGGTCTGGATGAGAATCTGGCTCTTCCATGTCCACTTAACTTCTATGATTTCATTTTCATGCCTGTTTAAAAGAGTTAGCAAAACCTCTATCACAAAGGTTTTGTGAGAATCAGAAGAGCTAATATATGGGAGGTCCTTTAAAAATGCTCCTTTATAAGTGTTTATAAATATGAGAATATAATTTTTCTTGCTTGGGCATATAAATATGTGAGACAATACATATTGACTATCAGATACATTCATTCATTTTTTAATTTTTCCCCTTTTCTACTTTTTAAAAATGTACTTATTCTCTTTATTCCTTTATAAAAGAATTTATGTGTGAAATTGAAGTCCCTGGTAGCCTGAGTCTTCTAAGCAGTAGCCCTTTAGAATGGAGTGCTAAAGAATTATAAGAACTACTGTAGTGTTATAATTTTATGTCCTGCTAAAAAGTTCAAAAAGACTTTCTTTTTTCCTCTATGTGTTCATCCCTTAAATGATTAAGTGATACATTTAAATCACATCAAAGAATTTTACTCTCTTGGTTCTTTTTTTTTTTATTTATTTTTTATTTTTTTTATTTTTTTTTACTCTCTTGGTTCTTAACACGATGAGATATATACTGGTTCTCAAACCCTTACTCCTACTTTTTTTTTTTTCCGTATATTCTCTTTGTCTATCAATCTTTCACGTAGCTTTGCTAGCGTGTGCTTTGAATATATCTGCTATCATCTGCTCTTTGTTTTTATTGCCTCTGTTTATGCCATCTACCTCTTTGCAGTTCCTTTCCACTCTTGCGATTCTTTCTTTGCTTATAGGCATGATGTCTTATCTCCCCCATGAAGTCTATCCAGACCACTGTAGCCAGTGTAATTATTCTTTTTCTTACTTTCCTATGTAATGGTGAACTCTAACATTCATCTTTTTATTAGTTGACTACTGAGGAAGACTTTTTTTTTCCTTAAAGATTCTTTTCTGGTGTGTCAATTGCCTAAATTGACCTAGGTGTTTCACTATTGAAGTTCTAGTAGGTGGTGAAGGAAGATATTGCCCTGATGTTGCTTTAGATGGAACAGTGTTTAACTCTGAAGCTGGGATGGAATGAAATTTGGGGGATTAAAGTGCATTGTAAAAAAAAAAAAAATTGCATTGTATAGAGAGATCCTATGATAACATCTTCATCTATTTATTACCCCATCCCCAAAATAGCTATGCAAATGTTTAAGAAATCCCAAAGCCTTAGAAATAGTTATAAACATGTAAGTCTTTTTTAAAAGAAAGGCAATATTTCCAGAATCCCACTGAAAAATTTTCAAAATTAATTTTTGATATTTTAAATGAAAAACGATATTTATGAGTGATGATAACTGTTAAAGGGTTAGTTTATTAAGGAAAGGGAATTGTTAGAGATTAGATTCCCTGGGTTAAGTGGAGGATTATATATATATATATATTTTTTTTTTTTTTCTTGAGGATCATATTTTGTCTTTGAACTTTTTCCTACTTCATCTTTCAGTATCTGTCCCTTCTGTTCACCATCTATTTCTGTTCCTTTTCATTAAGCATTTATTCTGTGTTTATTGTGTGCCCATTCTGTGCTATGTACAAAGAACACAGAAGTGAATAATAATTGATCCTGCTGTCAAGGGTCTCTTATGCTACTGGAGGAGTCATAAATTTTTAGCAAAGTGTTGTAAGTACGGTAATATAAGTATAAGTAAGATGCTGAGGAAACACCAGTGTGCCCTTTTGTCCTCTCACCTGTCAAGGCTAGTTCCTTATTTTTTGCCCTCTTTGGATCTTACTCTGCTCAAATGCCCAAATTTTCCATAGCAGGAATCTAATAAAATACATTTTGTGTGAAACTATTGATTGTAATTGAATAGGGCCATCTCTTTCCTGACCAGCTATATAAAATGGACTGTGATAGAGTCACAAATGATTTGCCTTTTTTATGAGATAAAAGAAGTCCATGCTATTCTGGGGGAGGGTGACTTTAAAAGCAGTAGGAATCGATTCTTAAGTTTTTAGTGGGTGGTATTTTTCACTGTGCTTTAAAAATACTATATCCTTTTGGTTTCCTTTGGGCAACTTTAGTTCTTCTAGTTAATATGTATGAGGAAATCTGACAGAATTTAAATGATAACCCAAACAGAATATTATTAAGAGGTAGATTTACTGTAAAACAATCATAACGAAATAGGCAAATAAAAAATGGAATATATTCCACAGCTTAATTTACATTACTTTTTACTAGCTACTTTTTTTAGTTAGAGTCCGTAAGTCTCCATCTTTTTTGTTTTTTAGAAAAATCTGTGGGATAATTTTATTTATTTAATCTCAGTAAAGAAATATATGTTATTAAAATGGACATTGAAAATTAATATATTAATATACCTTAACATTTATATTAATATTTTTATTAATTAATTGTTTTCAAACTAGGCCTAAGAGATTGATCAGAAGCTAGGGGACTTACCTATGGAAAGAGGATGAGAGCCTGCCTTGTCTTAGAGTATAGATAGAGGATGCATGGCGTTATGTTCACTTTACTGAACCTTTGATTCCGTTTTATCACCTTTGAATAGTTTTCTTACTGATCTCCCATTCCCCCAGTCTTATAACCACTCTAATCAATACTCTACTCCTCTGGCAGTCACCATTGTAGAATGCAAATCTACTCTTACCATGCTACTATATCAAGCCCTGAAACACCATCTGATCAGTTGCAGGAGAGAGAGAGAGAGAAAGAGAGAGAGAGACAGAGAGACAGAGAGAGAGAGAGAGAGAGAGAGAGAGAGTCATACTTTCCTCATTTTAACTTGTCCAGTCTTGGGTGATCACCTCACTTGCCATTCCAACCATATACAACTCTGACACTTTCCAGGACAGCCCATGCTTTGTCATGGCTGTATGCTGCTGCACAGGTTGCATTATGACCTGAATACCCTTTTCTTTCTGTATTCTGGCCACGCTCTGATTTTCTTCCAAGAGTCACTTCTTTGCTGCACCCATCTGGATTCTTACTGCCAGCCATGGTTCTCTCTCCTCTATAACTGCTACACATAGTCTGGTCTTAACTACTATATTGTATTTTGGTTTTTTCCTCTGAATCTATTTTCCAACTAGAGTAGAAACTCCTGTAGTTGATTTTGTATATGTCTCCCCAGCATTTGAAACATATCAGGTACAATAGATACAGGAAATCCTTGTTGAATGATAAGAATGCTTAGGTTAGATTGAAAGTGGCATTTTGAGTGCTTGTGATATTCCGTTTTCTCTACAGTTACCATTATGCCACTGAAGTTACTTTATAAATGGCTAAGAAAGGATAAAAATGCTCATAGTTCATTTTACCAGTAGTGGTTAGTTTTGTGCTGGTTAGTGCTATCATCTCTCAGCTCCATAGCTGCCCATTTATACTCTGTGGTGGTCATAAAACACCTGAGAACTGTCATCCTGATGCCATTGCTTGTAAGTTTTCTCTAATGGTCAGCGGAAAGAAGGCAATGGTGAAAGATTGGGAAATTTCCAATTTGTTACATATGTATAGTAATAATAAATAAAAATCAGCATTATTTCTTGTAAGGACTGTAGAGTTAGAGTTAGCAATAAGTCTAACAATACTTTTAAATACTTGTGATTTCTGTAGGCCACAGGTACTGCTAAATACTATTGTCATTTATTGTCTGTGTTCTTCAAGGAGGGAAATTTAAGTATTTACTTAGATATTAGAGAAAATAAAAATCTTTTTTTTTTTTTTTTTTTTTTTTTATCCCTATACGGGAACCGTTCCCTCTTTCCCCTGAATTCTCTCAGTTGAACTTTTTGATTGGGGTTATGTTCACTTTACTGCATATGGGGGATACGTGAGTCTTATTTAGGGAATTCTGCTGTAAATAGATTTGTATAACAAAATGGCCCAGAGTATTTACTGTCTTTTGAACATATCTGCTTAATCATATTTTCTACCATTAATACTGTATTACTTTATGGGGAAACAAAATCCTCTAACATAATGGAAAGAGGAGACTAAGTAAATCTATGTGAATAAGTATTAATTCTTTGGTCACTGAGATACCACATAGTAAAGTAACTCCTCTAGCATACTAAATGCTCATGGACCTATTGTGGTAAAAATCTGAAGATACATTGTTGTTTTCCATTTTGTCAACTGGTTCAAGCTCATTTACTTGTAATGCTCAAGTAGACTGGCTACATGACATTTAAATTTTTTATTTCCAAATGATTGAGTTTCTGCAATAATCTTCACTAATTTCCTGGTGTAATATTCTTACTAGAGTATTTACAAATGTATTATTTGTTGTGTATCTGTCAGTTCACTCAAATAAAACTCCAAATAATGAAAACAATTGCATTTCACCCATTATAGCTACAAAATAATTTCTGCATTATTTTCTTCCTTCTCTACAATGTCAACCCTGAATTATGACAATTTCACCAGCATTTTGAAAAATTATTATGTTTATTGGATTATTTGCAGGTGGGGCTCTGTGCTTTAGTCTACAAATCAGTGGTTAATTTAATGATGCACTAGTTTATATTTAGCAAAATGAAGCATAACAAGCTCAGCTGAAAAAATGATACTTGCTTTAACCAGTATCTTCACACAGCTGTTTAAATACCATATTGTACTTGTTTTTTTTCCTCTTTCCTTATTTAGGATGGCACATGGTACTTGTGTAATCTTTGCTTATTTTAAGCTGGCATAAAAGAATGGCTCTCAGCAAATTGGAGGCAATTTGCAAAACTAAAGGATATTCTTATGAATTCAGGCCAAGTTAAATTATTATTGAAAATTGTATCTTTTTCTCCCCCAATTTTTTTTTTTAGGATTTTTTTTTTCATGATAATGCTATATTTCAAAGTTTATGACAGTGGTACCTTTTTTCATTTATTCCTTGTAAATTTCGTTCTTTTGTCTGAAGATACCATTGAAGTCAAATTGGCCCCAAAAAATCAGATCATTTGAAATTGTAGTAGCTGACAGTTTGTGTTATCAATTTCATAATAGTTTTCTTCCTAGAAAAAGGTTGGCTCTTTATATACAGAAGTAAGTGATGATCATGGAGATGGAAAGTTTAATAATTTTCCATAACTATTTTTTTCCATTCCTGACTCATCCTCCTCACTGCCTGTCTCCTTGACCCCCGACTCCTACACCACTAAATAAGAGGCAGTTTCCTTTCCTTTGCATTTGTGCCTAATGTACCAAAAACAAACTTTCTCTGAAGATCCCATTGTCTTATTTGCCTTATACACTTATTTAACTTCCACATTTTCATGAAATGTACCGTAATATTTTCAGAGAGGATCATTTTGTCACAGTACCTCTGTGAAGTGGGACACTGTGCTATGTCTGGATCTTACATCTGCTTTACATGTGGAACTCTTTCCCTTATATTTGCTGACCTAAACATATGATCTGCTAGAAAATGGACGCAATTGAGATGGGAAAGATAAGGAATAGAGTTGTAGGAACACAGTTGTTACTGTAAAGATTGAGTGGAAACTGCACCAGTGTAATTGTTCTACTTTGTAAAACAGTTCAGTCTGCATCTCTATTTCCTTAAATGTAGAGTATCACTTAAAATGTTCAGTTATATTTTATATATTTATTATGGGGTTCTGAATATCATGAATATCAGGCCTGATTTTATTTTATTTTTAAAAAGATTTTATTTATTTATTTGTTTATTTGAGAGAAGAAGAGAGAGAGCAAGGGAAGGAGCAGAGAGAGAGGGACAAGCAGACTCCATGCTGAGTTAGGAGCCTGACACAGAGCTCCATCCCATGACCCTGAGATCATGACCTGAGCCGAAATCAAGAGTTGGATGGATACTTAACTAACTGAGCCACCTAGGGGACCCTGATTTTATTATTTTATTTTATTTTATTCTTAAATTTTATTTGTTCATTTGAGTGAGAGCAAGCACAAGCAGAGGTGAAGGGAGGTGGAGGGGTAGAGAGAGAGGAAGAAGCAGACTCCCTGCTGAGCAGGGAGCCTGAGGCGGGGCTTGATCCCAGGACCCTGAGATCATGACCTGAGCTGAAGGCAGATGCTTAACTATTTTAGCCACCCAGATGCCCTCGGGCCTGATTTTAGTTGATCATTTTTTATTAGGTGGAACAGTTATATTGTTGTCTTAATACTAGACTTAAATCTAACAGCTAGAAGTACTGTCCCAGGAATTGTTACAGCAATGAACGTTGTACTGCTATGGATCTTCTAAGGAAATTAGAAATGGAATGAGGACATGTAGGAAACAGTTGTAAGTAAGGGAAAAACAGCCTGTCAAAGAATAAAGATAAACTGTGTAAATTATGAATATGGTTAAAACTTAAGGGAAATGTAGGACTTGAAACTTATTTTGTTGAATTAAAAATATTGTATGTATAACTTATTGTAGTACATTAAGTTTTCAAGCAAAGTTTATATATTAAATATAGATGTATAACTTTGGGAAGTATTACTCTGGGGCCTTTTATATTTTGACCTGCTGTGAGGTAGATAATCATAGCTTTTCCTAGTTGAATTTTATAATAGAAGAGAGCACATATGAACATGCTTTGCACAAAGTACACAACTAGCATTCTTGAGCGAAATTTGAAAGAATGGAACCAAAAATCAAAACTCAGTGACTTAAAAGTAATGTTAGAGCCTATTAAAATAAAAATAGCAATAAGGATGCCTTATTGCTCAGTGTGGCTCAGCAGTTGAGCGTCTGCCTTGGCTCAGGACGTGATCCCAGGGTGCTGTATCAGGCTTCCTGAGGGGAGCCTGCTCTCCCTCTGCCTGTATCTCTCTGTCTTTCATGAATAAATAAGTAAAATATTAAAAAAAACCAAATTGTGATGTTTGTGGTACAGTTCTCAGCCAAATAAGCAAATATTTAAATAAATTAAAATCTTTCCATTGTGACATACATCAAAAAAAACTTTTTAGGGTTAAATAATTATAATGAGGTATTAAAGTTTTATAGCATAATTGAAGATCTTGGGTATACACTTTTTCTTTTGACTTTTTTGGTTTTGTCTTTGAGTTTTCCATTTTATTCCTATGTGAAAAATGGACTGAAATTATAAACTAAGAACTGAATAAAAATTACTTTAAAAATGCTTCTAAAAATTAATCATTTTTTTAAACATCAGAAAGTCTTTTTAAATAATGAGTGATCAATTCTATAAGCATAAATTTTAAAACTGTAATGCTAATATATATTGATATTTACTATAGTATTCTCCTTCATTTTGCTGAGGGTAGCTGACTCTTAATCGTATTAACTTATTCATTTTCCCTGATTCGCCCCAAGGGATAAAAGTTAGGAGACATCACCTGATAGAATAGTTTGGTCAAGAGCTTTATAACTGCACTCTGAAATAAAAAAAAAAACTGGTAGCACTTAATCCACATGTGTTTCTTGTTTAGAACATAGTTCATAGAAATAGCCAGCATTTTTAGATTCCATTTAATGGTTAAAGACACATAGAAACAGTGACAGGCTATATCTGATTTGGCTTTTTCTTTCTAGATGCTGTCATGAGGTTATAGATCCTGATCTTACTGAGCCACTTTGAAACTAGTAATAAAGTTTGGCAGTTGATTGTGCTTAGTCCAGTTCCTGAAAGTTCACATCAAAATCCCTCTATAAAACTGAGAATAATTGGCTTTATATTCATCAAGCTCAACCAAAAGCAGAATTGCTAGATTTCAGCTGTCATTTCATTCAATAAACAAGTGTTGGTAGCTATCATGTACTAGATATTCTGGTAGCAATACAAAGATGAATAACCCTTGGATGTTGCCCTCAAGAAGTAAATAGACAGTGGGGAAGACACAAACACACAAACACACACACACAGTTGCACACAAGTACTGTGAACATAGTACAGCCCAGGGTTTTGAAGGTTATGTTAGGAGTTCTGTTTAAAGAGAAGGAAAGGGGCCTATATGCCATCGTATGAACAGTGGGAAGAAGCATTTAAAATATTAAGTAGAAGAGGAATACCAGTCTGTGAATTGACATAATCTGTAAAGATGGAGTCAGATACTTGAAACTGAAATTGCCTCTGAAAATTCTAGATAAATTGTCATAACTGTGTTCTAGTCCCTGTGCTGGTATGGTGCAAAGATAATGAGGTGCATTTCTGGCCTTTCCCAACTCACTATTAAATTGGAGGATATAGATAATATAAAATAAACTACAATTCAAAGTGCTGAGTGCTATAATAATGTTAGAAGTGCTGTGGGAAAATTCAAGGTGATTAACTTTTTGATTTTGTGAATTTCTTTCTCTCATGCGTTGCTTTTCTTTCTTTCTTTTTTTTTTTTTTTGGAGAATTAACTCCATTGAGGTAAATTATATAAATTTATAAATTATATAAAATTTGAGATTTTTTTGGAGAATTAACTCCATTGAGGTAAATTATATAAAATTTGAGACTAATCCTATTCTTTATCAGAAGAAGATGTGAATTTGTTAAGGAAGGCCCAAATTTGATTTTCTGTATTTAGATTTTTATAACACTGAAAGTACACCTATATTTCAGAAACAGGTCTTAGGCTGAGAAGGTGATATGGAGGCATTAAATTGAAGTGTATTTCATGGAATGAATAGCAATCACTAGTTTGGACTGAGAGGCACAAAAAAAGCTTTATCATTCATGGTAGTTTGAAAATACAGAGTAAAGGAAAAATCTGAAATCTGGAGCCACCTTCTCCAATAGAAGACCTTCTCTCTCTCAGACAAACTTTGAAATTCTTATTTCTGGATCTTTCCTTTTATAGATGTCATCTAGATCACTCCTCTTTTGGCACATTCTTTATCTTTTAAGGAGAATTGCAAGGATCATAATTACGTTTTCTTTTTTTTTAAGATTTTATTTATTTGAGAGAGAGAGAATGAGCAGGGGCAGGGGGGGGGGGAGAGAGAGAGAGAGAGAGAGAGAGAGAGAGAGAGAGAGAGAGAGAGAGATGCAGACTACCCACTGAGCAGGAAGTCGGATGCGAAGCTCCATCCTAGGACCCCAGGATCATGACCTGAGCTGAAGGCAGATGCTTAAGCAATTGAGCCACTCAGGCACCCCATATTTACCTTCTTTTTTTTTTTTAAGATTTTATTTATTTATTCATGAGAGACACACAGAGAGAGACAGAGACATAAGCAGAGGGATAAGCAGGCTCCTTTAAAGGGAGCCTGATCCCTCGACTCCGGGATCACACCCTGAGCTGAAGGCATATGCTCAACCGCTGAGCCACCCAGGCGTCACGATGCCCAGATAGTTTAATCTCCTGTTTCCAGGCTTTTTCTCAGAAAAAAATATTTAATATATAACGATATGTGTGCATATATATGTAAATGTGTGTATATATAAAAATGTATATATTTTTGAGCTCATGATATTTCTACAAATGGCTGAATATTACATTTTGACCCTTCTCAATTCTTTATCAGGGTATTAACTTCATTTCCATTTGGGGTGCAATATTTACTGTCCTCCATTTTCTCCACCCTACCATCACTAGTATATTTTTGCTTTGGAAAGAGCTATCTCCATAAATACCATGGCATTTATTTTCTGTAAAAGCTTTAGCTCACATTTTACTTGGACATTGATTTCTCATCATGTGACAGAAATGGCAAGGTTAGCATTTCAGGAGAGCTTCTCTTCTGTTAACAATATCTTCATCCTCTCATTAGTTTAATTCATGATAATAATCCAGACAAGCTTTGACCATTAAATCCTTTTAGGCAGCAGAGTTTCCCAAAGGCCATTCTTCGTTTTTTGAATAATTAGTTTTTCAATTCATTTTAGTGTATGAAGCTAATAGTATATGGGAATTCATTTTCTTCTGATGCTATAAACTTTCCATTAATTGTAGGAGATTAACTTTTATGTTTTTTTCTTTTCCTATACAGCTTACTCTTGTAGTATCCAACAGAGTATTTTGTAGTATTCAGAGAAAGCTCTTTTGGAGGGTTAGTGGTTTTATTAGGTGTTCCCTACACTCTGTTCCTTCCATCTACACCTTTTTCTTTTATTGCGCGGGAAATTATGAGGTAACAACAAAAAGCATTTATGAAATCCCTGAAGAACCCTGAGATTGATCTTTGTGTTTCCTTTTAAAAAAATACTCAAATTTGAGAAGCCCATATCTTTGGGAAGGTTAATATTAAAAGAAAACTGTCTACCTAGTTCTGAAAAATTGCCTTGTTATGCTATTATTATTTCTGATGAATGGATCAGGCATAGTTCCAAAGAACAAGAGAATTAACGTTAACTTATTTCTTCTCAAAATTAGAAGGGAGTCTCACAGACTAAAATACAGGATATTCCAACTTTACGTAGTCATGATTACAGAATTGAAATCTTAATGTACTTTCTAGAGGTAAGGAAAAGCATTGCAGAAATAAATAATTAAGATTGGCTGCTTCCAAACAGCAAGTGTATGTAAGTCATAAAAGAAAATTTCTTTATGAGGCTGAGCTTTTTCACTTATTCAGCCCAAGATTCATTACTTTGATTTTTTTATGTGATTTTTTGTCTTGAAGGAAGGACTGAGAACATATTCATACTCAGGAGTTGCTAATACTTACTACTTAATATAATGGTGAAATAATTTGTAAATAATTAATGTTTTACTTTTTTTAGGTCTCTATAGTCACATTAGAAAGAGAAAAAAAGCACCTTGAAGACTCTTAGTAGAGCAGAACAAGGCAATCAAAGGTGGAAATTTTATACTTAAAAACTCATTTGGATTTTTAAAAGTTTGTATCTTGGATATTTATGCAATTTCAAAATTCCACATGATATTTATATAAATCTGTCTTTTACTTCCTAAAGCTTCAAGGATGGGGGGGGGGCAAAGGAAGCAGTATAATAAGCTATTTTAAGACTAGTAAGATATAATTAAGTTTGAGAAGAAATTTAGTAAATACTGTATTTGGAATTTAAGTTGCTGGAGTAGAGTGGAAAGCTACGGAAGTTGTAGCCCTAGTAATTATCTCTAAAGTGAGTCATGTTGAGAAAACTCTCCTTAAAATCTATTCAATGTCATAGCCTTTCCTGATATAGCAATATTTTTGTAGAGGACTGGAACTAGAAGTAATCAAATAAGAGATGCTAATTAATAGCGGGTGAAAGCTGGCATAATCTCCATCAGAGAAGCCAAAGAGAAAAAAGGAGAACATTCTTTTTCCAGTGCCTTTTTGTGTGATGTTTTAGCCTAGGAACAGCCTAGGCCTGAGTTCCTTCCTGCTCTGCCCTTTAGTAAGATGGATGACCTTGGTTAGGTATTTAATCCATCTGTGCCTCAGTTTCTTCATTTATAAAATGAGGACAGTAATAACACCTCTTATGGTTATTGTTAGGAGTCAATGAACACATAGGCCTAAGAGTATGTGTGTGTGTGCATGCACATGTATATGTGTACAGAGACATCTTAAAAGGTTGCTATACGTAGGTGTTAGCTGTTACCATTAATGCTATCACTATTATTCGTACTAGACTTCATAAATACTTTCATTTTTTTCAATAAATATTAGTTAGGCTCCAGCGTATGCCAAACACTACTCTTAAGTACTGGGCATACCATAATGAAAAAGGCAGTTAAGGACCTTGTTCTCATGGAACTTATATTCTAGTTTGGGAAGTCCAGAGAGATAATTCCACAAGTAGTTAAGTGATACAAATATCATGAGTGCTAACTGCTATATAGAGGATTAAAGAGGAGTGATGAGATAAATTGTGTAGTCAAGGAAGGCTTTTTAAGGGAGATGAAATTTAAATTGAGAGCTGATGACAAAGAACAAATCATGTGAAGATCTGGGGCAAGAGCATTCCAGTGAAGAGTTTCTAAGATGTGCACAGAGAACAAAAATTGATGATGGGTAGTAGCCTGGGCATAAACACCATGAGATATGACCTGAAGTGGATGGGATCTGGTTTTATAGGTCTCTGTGAGCCTCAATAAGGAGTTAGGGTATCATTTTAAGTGTGGCAGGGAAGTTTTGCAAGGTTTTTAAGTGGAAGGTTGACATGACCTAATCCATATTGTAAAAACTCTTAATGAAGGTCTTCTGTAATCAAGGCAATGTGGTGTTCGAGGAGGGATAGGCATATCAATGGCAGCAAATTGGAGCCCAGAATAGACTTGGGCTCAGATAGCCCAATAGCCGAGATATTCCCAAAGGTATGAAAGCACTTTAATGGAGAAAGGGAAGTCATTTTAACCAATAGTGCTGGAGCAATTGGACATTCACAGGTGAAATCCTGAACCTTGACCTAAATTTCACACCTTATAGAAGAGTGAACTCAGGATGGATCATTGACTTAAATGTGAAACATAAAAGTTAAAAATTTTAGAAACAGGGAGATCCCTGGGTGGCTCAGCAGTTTAGTGCCTGCCTTTGGCCCAGGGCATGATCCTGGGGTCCTGGGATCGAGTCCCACGTCGGGCTCCCTGCATGGAGCCTGCTTCTCCCTCTGCTTGTGTCTCTGCCTCTCTCTCTCTCTCTCTCTCTGTCTGTCTGTCTGTCTCATGAATAAATAAATAAAATCTTTAAAAAAATAAAAATAAAAATTTTAGAAACAAAAAACAATAGGATAAGATCTTCAGGATCCATGGCGAGGCAAACAGTTCTGCCTTGACACCAAAGGCACAATACATAGAAGGAAAGATTGATAAATTTAATTTGTTTTGTAAAAGACCTTTGTTGAGAAAATGAAAAGATAAGCTACATACTGCCAGAAAATATTGGCATACTCCGTATCTGACCAAAAACTAGTATCTATCTAAAATATGTAAATAACTATTAAAACTTACCTGCAAAAAGCCAAACAATCCAATTAGAAAATAGGCAAAGGGCATGAAGAAACATTACACCAAATGTATACAGGTGGCAAATAAGCACATGAATTAATCCTGGGGTTATTACACCTTAAGTTCAAACAAAAACCTGAACAGGAATGTTCATAGCAGCTTCACTGGTAATCAGCCCAAACTGGAAACATCCCAGATGCACCTCAAAGGTGAATGGTTAAATAAATGGTGACACATACGTACCATGTAATCCTACTCAGCAATAAAAAAGGGATGATACATGGAACAATTTGGCTGAATCTCCAGAGAATTCTTCTGAGTAAAAGAAACTAGTCCCCAAAGGTCACATACTGAATGATTCCATTTATAAACCATTCTTGAAATGAGAAAATTATGAAATGGGGAACATGGGTGGCTGCCAGGGTGTCAGGACCAGGGGTTGGGGATAGGAGGTAGTTGTGTCTATGAAAGGACAGCAGGAGGGATCCTTGTGGCGATGGACAATGGAATTATTCTGTATCTTGACTGCTTCAATGTCAACATCCTGGTTGTGGTTTTGTAATACAGTTTTGGAAACATGTTACCTCTTAGAAAAACTGGATAGAGGGTACATGGCTTATACCTGTATACTTAAAACTGTATATGAGGCTACGATTATCTCAATATAACAAGTTTAATGAAAGAAAATACATTATTTTATTTGATTAGTCAAGAATGTAGAGCCTCCAGCCTTTGTTATTCTGACTTAACTGGTCAGTTGTGTGGTCTGTGTCTTGTACTTTTATAAAGACCTTCAGGGGATTCTAGTGTGGAGACAGGATTAAGGAGTTCTGCAATGCTACAAACAAATCGCACTGGGCTTTTAAGTACAGGATGTTACCCATGCTTTCTTTAGGTTGTGATACTTGTTACAGACTTTTGACTTTGCAAGCCTGTGATGTGATCCCAGAGGACCACTGTCACTTCCTCAGCTGAGACCACGCAGCTGAGAATGTTTGAGGCATCTATATATCTATGAATATCTTAATACTTTTCCCTTGAAAGTAAGTTGGACTCTGATGTTTTTTTCTACCCGAACTTTATTCAGCTTGTTGAAATAATTATTTTCATTACTTGTAGTAACTGTAATTTTGTTGGTAAGGATGCAGGCACTGCTTATTCATGTTTGCAGATTGCTGTTCCTCCTTTTGTTTCTCTTTTTCTTTAATATGGTCCCTGGCTGAGCAGTAAAATCCTATGTGTAAACAGAACACATGCAAATCTTCCTGCATGGTAGCTGCAGGAGTCTTTTGAAAAAAAAAAATATTTAATTCACATTGAGATTCCTCTTTTGAGTGCATGCTGTTTATGATTAGAAACTACATAAATTATTACCTTATGAATAAGTTTAATACTTTATTTTCCAGGAGACCTACTTGTTTTTCATCTTTTTAAAATAGAGAAGCATACATTTATTTTTCCTCTTACTCAGCTATACTTTTAAAGGATATTCTGACAAAACCCCACTGATAGTAGATTGTATTTGCTCCTGACAATGTCAAACTCTTGTCTAATTTTTAATGACCACTTAATTAGTGTTGCATATGGAGGATTATTTATTTGATGTAGAGCTCTGCAGGATATCTACCACATAGTAGGTATACAGTGATTGTTGTCTATTTAGGGATCACTGCTATGTACCAGCACAGTGGACCATCCCATCTTCATATAGCTTTCAGTTTTGTGGTGAGATACATAAAGAATGAGAATCATTGGAGATTTATTATTTTAATATTCCACTATTGGACATTATGGAACCCCTAAAACTTATTGAGTCCTTGTGTTTGTGTGTGTGTGCACACACGCATGTATAGGTGTATGTAACAGTGTGCTAACCTTTTGTTCTCAGTCTCTGTTCTTATGCCTCAGTCTCATCGTTATACACCTGTAATTTATGGCTCTGATAGTTCAGAACTAAGAGTGATGTCTGTGGGTGTTCCCTGAATCAGGTGTGGTCCAGACTGTTTTGTCTTTTGACAAAACTTTTTTTCCGATTTGTGACCTCTAGTGTACAGAATTTGTTTGCTCATGGCAAGATTCTCATCATTGATCAGTTTATCCCCTCTTTTAGTTCGGTTTATTACTTTTTCCCTCCTGTCTGCATTCCTCTCTGTCTTCATTAAGCATCAGTATCAAGTATTTAATGGATGTCCCTACAATTTGCTTTCCATTCGCTTATTTAGATATATGTGCATCCTTGAAAAAGAATTATCCTGTTTTGGTTTTTTTTTCTATTTATTTTTAACAAATACTTAGGATTTCTCACATCCCAGTTATTGTTTTGAGCTTTTACCAACATTATTTAGTCATCACAGTAATGCTGTGAGGGTAGGCACTGTTATCTCTGTTGTCAAAAAAAGACTGAGTAACTTTTTTTACTCAGATGCCTAAGGGTACATAACTCATAGGTGTGAAGCCAGGATTTCAATTTGGGCCCTCTAGCTCTGGAGTCTACACCTTGAACTACAACGATTAGCTGTGTCTCCATGAATACCAAGGTATTGTGCTGTAAATCCTACTTGGTTCTTTCCCTTTTGTCCATGTTTCCATGGGTACATCAAATTCATGACCTCTAATTGCTACCTGACAACTCTGTTGCAATACCACATTTTACAAACATCAACTTTATTGAGGTATAATATACATACAATAAAGTAAACCTATTTTTAGTATGTAATTTACTGGGTTTTGAGAAAGGTATACATCCCTATAACTAGCATCACAATCAGCATACAGAATACTTCCTTCCCCTTGAATACACTGTGATGCCTCTTGCCCCCCTCAGTTCTACCTCTGGCATAAGACACCACTGATTTTTCTGTCACAGTGGATTAGTTTTTCCTATACTAGATTTTGCATAAATGGAATCAAATAGTATGTGCTCTTTAATCTGGCTTAATTCAGCATGGTTTTGAGATTCATTCATACTGTTGCTGAATCAGTAATTTATTTCTCTTCATTACCGTGTAATTTCCCATTGAATGGATGTACCACAATTTGTTTATACATTCATCTGTTGATGGACATTTGGATTGTTTCCAGTTTTTGGCTAAGATAAATAAAGCTGGAAAGAATATTTGTGCATGTAGCTTTTTATTGACATAGGTGTTCATTTTTTCTTGAGCAAATACCTAGGAATAGACTTCCTGGGTTTTATGATAAATACATGTTTAACATTATGAAAAACTTACAAAATGTTTTACAATGTGCTTATGTCATTTACACTTTCATTAATAATGAGTAAGAGTTTGCGTTCCACCTTTCTTGGCAATACTTGGGATCATTCACCTCTCTTTTTTTCTAATAGCTTTTTTTCTGGAATAATTGTGAAAATAAGAGTCATAATTTCAAAAATAATACAAGAAGGTCCTGAGTACTCTTGACCTAGTTTTTCCCACTATGATAATATCTTGTGTGACCTCAGGACAGTGTCAAAACCGAGAAATTGACATGAGTACAAATCACAAAGCTTATTCAGATTTCATTAGTTTTATACACTACTTTCTTTGTATGTGTATATGTAGTTCTATAGAATTTTATTGTGTTTAGATTCATGTAACCAATACCACAATCAAGATATAGAACTATGCCATCACCACAAAGATTCCTCATGTAAGCCCATTATATTCACATTCAACCCTCTTGGCTCCCCTCCCTCACCTCTTGCTGCTCCTTTTGTGATGCCCTGAAAACAGTCTCTTTCCCATTTTTATAATTTTTTCATTTCAAGAATGTTATATAAATGGAGTCATACAGAATGTAACGTCTTGAGATTAGCTTTTTTTGCTCAGCATAATGCCCTTAATATTAATGCAAGATATTGTCTTATGTATATCAATAGTTCTTTCCTTTTAATTACTGAGTAACATGAATATGGCAAGTGGTTGTTTAACCACTTACCCATTGAAAGAAACTAGGATTGTTTCCATTTTTCACTGTTACAAACATAGCTGCTGTGAGCTAGAGTGTATATGCTTTTTTGCAGACATAAATTTTACTTTCTCTGAGATAAATGCCCTGTAGTGTATGTTAAGTTTTCTCTTTTCTTTTCTTTTTCTTTTCTTTTCTTTTCTTTTTTCTTTTCTTTTCTTTTCTTTTCTTTTCTTTTCTTTTCTTTTCTTTTCTTTTCTTTTCTTTTCTTTCTTTTCTTTTCTTTTCTTTTCTTTTTTCTTTTCTTTTCTTTCTTTTTTCTTTTCCTTTTCTTTCTCTTTCTTTCTTTCTTTCTTTCTTTCTTTCTTTCTTTCTTTCTTTCTTTTCTTTTCTTTTCTTTTCTTTTCTTTTTTCTTTTCTTTTTTCTTTTCTTTTCTTTCTTTCTTTTCTTTCTTTTCTCTTCCTCCCTCCTTCCCTCCCTCCCTCTCTTTCTTTCTTTCAAAACTCCCAAACTGTTTTCCAGAATGGTCATGTCTTTTTGCATTCCCACCAGCAATGTATGATTTTTTCTGTTTCTCTGCATTCTTGCCAGCATTTGGCATTACTGTTATTTTTTTTTATTTTAATCACTCTAATAGTTGTGTAATAATATCCCATTTTGGTTTTAATTTGCATTTTCTTAATGGCTAGTGGTGTTGAACATCTTTGCATGTGCTTATTTGCCATCTGTATATCCTCTTTGGTGAAATGTCTGTTCATGTGTTCTTTTGCCAATTTTGAATCTTAGCCATTCTATTGCAGTGCATTGGTATCTCACTGTGGTTTTAATCTTTGTTTTCCTGATAAATTCAGATGTGAGCATCTTTTCAATTCCCTATTGGTCATCCTTTCATATTTGTGAAATGCGTGTTCAGTTTTTTTTTTTTGCATGTTTTTAAGTTGGTTTGTCTTAGTTATGAGTTCTTTCTTCCTGGTACTAATCCTTTTTGTTAGATACATGTTTTATAAATATTTTCTTCTGTTGTATGGCTGGCCTTTCTCATATTTTACATAATTTATTTATAATGGTAGTTTTTAGTTTTGATAAATTTAAATTTGTCCATTTTTTTCTTTTATTGTTAGTGCATTTTTACATCCTTCTAATGAATCTTGTCTATTCACAAGTCATGAACATTTTCTCCTAGAAATTTTATAATTGTAGATTTTATATTTAGGTTCTAAGATCCATTTGGAGTTAATTTTTGTGTATGTGCTACATTTTAATCCTACTTCCTAGTGAATTGAATAGTTACTAGGTTTACTAGCATAAATAACAGTGATGACACATTATCACACATGGTTCCGTGTATGCAAGCTATTATCCACAATGATTGTATGTTTATATTCCCACCAGAATGGCAGGAGAGTTCCTGTTTCCTTAATTTTGACTTCTTATAAATAATTAAATACTAATGTTTTTCCTTCACTTGCTTACAAACTCTGATTTTATATACTATGTTGTTCTTAGCATGCTTCTCTGTGACAGTCAAGTGATTCTTTTCCATTTAGTTATTATAATATTTTGTGGTACTCTTTGAACTGTGTCTAAATTATGAGTACAGAGGCTGAGTGTGAAGGCTTTAGGGCTGTGCCATTGCTTCAGTGTGTAGGCATTATGATATGTATTTTGCCAACTTGACCACTCTTTTATCTCCTTTTTCATTCTCATCTTTTATCCTTATTTTCATGATGTTGAATTGGTGACCTCAGGTAAGTGAGGTATTAATACATATAATTAAGCACCAAATTGTGTGAAGATAATATTCTAATATAGTTATGAATGCCATATAATTTTAGGTGAAAATATATATGAGCAGATGGTGATGTGAGCAATAATTTAAGTACTTCAATACAGGTCACACCTTAAAAGTCTCTTACCTAGTAAAGGACAAAACCATCATACTATAAATATGCTATGAACTGCTGTAATATGCAGTTTGAAACTTCATGTATTATAAGAAAAACTTGTATGGAACAGATGTTTCAAGTCATAAGGGCTGCAGTATAAGCCAGTTAAATTTACATAATGATTTTATAGGCTAAAATATTAGTTATCTTCTCACTGAAAAGTCCATTCATTGCTACATAACACTTAGCTGGGATAAGGAATACCCGTACTAATCTTCACTCTGAAGTTCTGAGAAAATGACATGTGAAAATAAATACTCCTTTTTTTAGTTTTCTTTGCTAAGTTCTTTGAATATTAATATTAGTTATGAATCACATTTATAGATACTATTACTTGCATTAAATGTAGCTTGCATCTGGTGAGCATTATTTTACAGTGTCAGCAATTTAGTTTAAATCTGCCCTTGCTAGTTTTGGTATCAAAACTGGAAAATACTGAGAATCCAGGTTCATCTTTGACAAGGTCTTAAAAGATTCTTTGCTATCTTGCATAAAGTCTATTTTTTCCCTCCTGTTTCTCTGGTAGCCTAGTGTTTAAATTATATAAATATCAAAACAAAAAGAAAAAAGAATTCACAGCATAGAAATAAGACCATTACTTGCTTACAGATTTATGTATACAAACTGCTCTGCCTTGTTTGAAGAAAAAAAGAGAGAGAGAGACTTCTATTGACACACAAATTTTTTCAGCCATGTTTGTTTAATAGACAAGTTAGGTTTATTTCTAAAGCCTTATACCATACATTCTGGTTTGCTCAGGACAGTTCAGGTTTATGCCTATGTTCCCAGTGTAGTTATTGATAGTATCCCCTTTCACTCTCAAAGTAAAATAGGCCTTATAATATATTTCTTAAATCAATTTACTTTCAACACCCCTGGGCTCTTGTTCTGACCCTGCCACCAACTAGCCACATGAATATGGGTATAGAAAGTCACCTAAACTTTGAGTTTCTTCATCTATACAGTGAAATAGAACAGTAGGACTAAATGATCTCCGAGTATTCTGGAAAGCTTTAACATTTTATTTCTAGACACTTAGTTACTTCTGGAATAACTGGTGTAGAGAAGTAGCATTCCAAAAAAGTTTCTTTCTCTTTTACCATTTATGGTCCTATTCTGTTCTACCCTATTAGATCCTTTTATTTTTATTTATTTATTTATTTATTTATTTATTTATTTATTTATTTATTTATTAGATCCTTTTAAAAGAAATGCTGGTCATGACCTCTGAACTTGATTTCATGAGCAGAACTGGGTTGACTTGAGATTTCTATCTTGATTTAGATATTCTTTTTTTTTTAAGATTTATTTATTTATTTATTTATTTATTTATTTATTTATTTATTTATAATAGACACAGAGAGAGAGAGGCAGAGATACAGGAGGAGAGAGAAGCAGGCTCCATGCCAGGAGCCCGACGCGGGACTCGATCCCGGGACTCCAGGATCGCGCCCTGGGCCAAAGGCAGGCGCTAAACCGCTGAGCCACCGAGGGATCCCTTGGTTTCTGAGTTTATGTTGCCTCTATCAGGTTACTGTCTTTTGAGTTTCCCTGTACTTTTTATCTGTGCACCAGTGCTTATATTCCATTCTACCTTTCATTGCTGCTATCCTTTCTGAAAAACAGGGGATTGTGTGGTATATGTTAAGTCCTTTGACTTACTGTTATTACTTTGTCCAGCCTTGCATCCTCCACATTGAGTTTCATTCTGAAGAGGAATGAACCTTTTTGACCTTTGCCATTGTGCTATGAAAGTAGTTCAAAATGGCAAGGATGGTTGTTCCATAAAGAAGATGAAATAGTAAGTACATGTCAGTATTATGGTAGAGTACATATCCCCTCTGCCATATCCTTTCCATTATTAACTCAATTCATTTCTCATGATAGCCCTGTTGAAGTAGGTGTATTATCCTCAGGAAAGTCAATATTTGTCAAACAGTCCTGAAACTAGTAGATGGCAGAGTTGAAATTTAAACCCAGGAGTGTCCAACTCATGCGACTCATCCTGGGAAGTTTGTGGAAGTGCATTCTGAATGATACTCTGCAGACCGCAGTTCTGACCCTAGAGTTATTCATTTTCATTAGTAACAGATGATGTCAGTATGACCAGGCCAGGCTAGGGTTCTAGTACTTTGAAAAAGAAAAGTAGGATTATAATTCGAAGATAATCCTGGCAAATTGGGAGAACCAGTAAATGTAAACAGTGTAGCTCTGTAGAGATCTACGCAGGGTAATTCACATGAGGAGAAGAAACAAGGTGTACAAATGCAAGAGTATATAACATTAAGAGGCTACCAGGCAATTCTCTTTTTTCTCCTGCAGCCCTGGTCATGACTTAATTATGTAGAATTTGGAGAGAATCCAGAGGAATCCAACAGAAAATATTATAAAAGGGTTGAGAGATTTGCTCTGTGATGAAAGTCTGAAGGACTGGGTTTATTTAGCCTAGAGAAGCAGAGTCTGAATAGGGACTTAATTACAGTCTTCAGGTTCAGTGAAATCATAGACACAGAGGCCATGAGTGGTTCCCAGGAGAACTGTCTTTTGACAGGCATTCTCAAATATGGTTGTTTTCTTGGTTTTCACTGCATGTGAAAGGATATTATATGAGTGATGATGAGCAGCTGTTCTTTCTTCCCTGCAGGGGTACAAGCAAGAAAGAGCTTAAATCACCACAGGAGTGATTTAAGGAGAACTTTTCAGCTGGTGGAGATTCTTCTCTCTAAGTGCTATACAAGTATGAGAGCACCTGTCAAAAATCAGGCTGGATGAGAGGCATTTTCATGTTATAAATTTCAAGCCTGGTTCAGTTTGGTGGAACCACTTAGGCCCTTTCTGAGGTACTTGTGGGCCAAGCCCAGGAAGATCCTGATTTTTGAGAAAAGAAATGCAGAGGATGTGAGAGGCTGTGATACTGGTCATCTGCAAAGGCTTCTCTATTTTCTTCCTCAACCTTCTTTTTGGTGGTTATTGTTCCTTCAAAGCTCTCTTCTGACTGAATCTCCCCAGATTGCAAAATATTATTTGTGCCTCTTCATTGCCTCTTTATATCTAGAAAAACATTCATTTCCTTACTCATTAGTCTCATCTAAGTTTTAAGGGATGGTTGGTTTCCAATTGAAGTGAATAGGAAGGTATGGAATGCAGACAAATACCTCCTATAGGATCTTTATTTGGATTAGCTTCCTTCCTTCCTTCCTTCCTCCCTCCCTCCCTCCCTCCCTCCTTTCCTTCTTTCCTTCCTTTCTTCCATGAATAGCTTCTGAAAACTTGCAAAGTTCTAGACACTGGGAATATAAAACAGACAAAAATCTCTGCCCTGGAGAGGTGGATAAAAAAATAACATATATAGTTTGTTAAATTGTGATAAATGCCATTGGGGAAAATGAAGCATAAGAAAGGGATTATATAAGATCAAAAGGTTGATTTGAAATACATTGTCAGGAAGGCCTCACATATCTAAACATTGAAGATATGTTTGAGTTGCCCATTCTGGGCTTCTGCTGCTTTCCCCCTCTTACATGCCAGAAACAGGAATCAGCAGATTGGCACTTCACTTCTATAGGGGTGCTGACCTCTGATATAAGTAGAGCCTGCAAGATTTATGTCATTAACTTCATTTTTAAAAAAGAAGTCCATCCATCAAATTTTAATAAATACTAATTATATTTTAAAATTACCTCCAATTCTCCCCCCTTTATATTTTATCTCATGTTGCATGTTGCACATGTGAATGATTTTTTGCAAAGGGCAGCTTGGTGTGGAGTGTGGAGGGATTCAAGAGCCCCACTCCCAGAAAGCCTACTGAATGCACATGATCCAGGGATGGCAGGTAACACCATAACCTTTATACTTGAAGAAAGCCCTTTAAAAAAAAAAAAAAGAATGATGTGTAATTACTGCAGTAAGCATGGGATGCAATTGAATTACATTCTTGTTTTCTTTGTGTAGGAGCAAGTTTGGGTGGGGAAGACATTAAGAAATAGGGTATGGGTTAGAGATTTGCAGTAATGTCTAATCTAGTAGAAATTAGTAATTTGTGGTAGATGTGTTTCAAGAGAGTGTGACTCAGTTCAAGGCTCCCCCTTTGTGGTGACAGTTAAGAGAAATTTAACTGTGCTAATAGTTATTATGTTCATTAATAAAATTCCAATTCAAATGGCTTTTAAAATGTAAATCTGAGGGTGCCTGGCTGGCTCAGTCAGTTAAGTGTCTGACTCTTGATTTTGGCTCAGCTTGTGATCTCAGAGTCATGAGATAGAGCCCTACACTGTGTTCTGAGCTGAGCATGGAGCCTACTTAAGATTCTCTCTCTCCCCATGCCCCCACTCCTGTCTTAAAAAAAACGTGAAATCTGGGGCAGTGTTAACATCAAAATTCTTTGGGTACAGAACACTTCAAAGACAAAACAGTCAAAGATAAGGGAGGTAGTTATATTTGCAATTTTTGAATAAAGGCATTGGAGTTTCTCTCTGGAACTCTAAAATGGTTTGGATCTCTTCCCTTAAATTCCCAGAATTGGTATTCTGATTTGTATATCCCTTTGAAATCACTGAAGGAATAACCTGGGAAACTTGCCCAGTGTTGTAATTTCATGTCCAAGTTCAGTTCAACACCATCACCATTGCTTAAACCTTGCCTCAGTATTTAAGGCCATTCAGAATTTGCCACCAACTTGTCTTTCCAGGCTTTTCCCTACTTCTTAAAAAAAATTCCCTAAATACTAATTTAGGAAAAAAATTTCCTAAGGAATTTCCTTGTTTAGAATACTTAATTCCTTTTGACAAAGTTTGGTCTACCATACAGTGACAATCTTTATTCTTATTTAGGGTCGCTTATCTACAATCGGATGCAATGTCTCCTTTCTTTGGAACTGATGTAAACACTTTGTTTAATATACATATCTCAGTACCTCAGAAACAACAGTAACAACAAAAGCATTAAGCAAAAAAAAAAAAAAAAAAATTCCAAATTGCAAGACAATCTTAATGTGACTCTTAAGAAATATAAGGTGGTTGGGACCCCTGGGTGGCTTAGGGGTTAAGTGCCTTCCACTAAAGGTGTGATCCTGGAGTCCTGGGATTGAGTCCCACATCGGGCTCCCTACATGGAGCCTGCTTCTCCCTCTGCCTGTGCCTCTGCCTCTCTCTCTGTGTGTCTCTCATCAATCAGTAAATAAAGTCTTTTAAAAAATACATAAGGTGGACAATTTTTGATGTTTGCTTATGAAGTGAATTTTATTATGGCGCTCGTGGAAACTTAGATCCTGTTGGGTTGGTATTTGGAAAGTTTACATTTCTCAGCTTCATGGATCAAGATAAAATATTGTAGACTTTATACTTTTTCTCTTGCTCTCTTGTAACTATACCTTGCATTGGAGGCAGTCCAGTGAATTTTCCCTGTCTTTGAAACTGTTTGAGGACCATTTCAAAGGTCGGCTTCCATTCCTCACCCTCTTTGGCTTGACATTTCTGGTTCTCTGTGATTGGACACAGAAACTATACCTCTTTTTTTTTTTTTTTTTTTTTATTTTAAAGAATGATCTTCTTTTCCCCCCACACTGGACCCAAATCAAAATATCTGGCAGCTCTTAGTTCATGACAACTGAACAAAACTAGCAAGCAGCTATTGATATTTTCATACTCTGTTCCTCGAAGGCAATATCTTAACAAGGAAGCCTTTGTTTTATTGTAGTTGTTGTTGTTATTATTTTTGTGGGGGATTCTTTGTGCAACAGAAGACTGTTACCTCTGTATTTATGATATAAGTGCCTTCCTCCTCTTCCACCATGTTGCGGTGCCTAAACAAGACAGTAAAATCAAAATCTATCAATGTTTTCCTGATAGCATAGTAAATACTTTTGAACAAGTGAAGGAGAAATATGTTTGGGAATTCTACTTTGTATCTTAATAGCTTGATTCACTACTAAGCAAGCAGGGTATATGCCCCTTCTCACTTTTCTTCCCACCTGGAGAGAAAAAAAAAAAAGTTTTTGATTATTTGGAATTTATTATCACAAACTAGGGGTGGTCTGTAAAAAGAAACTGTTTCTTATCTTTAATTATTGTCATTAAGAACGGTTTCATAGAACTTGCTCTAAAATCAGTTGCAGACATCCTGTAGCATTTTATTAGTTTGTTGCTAACAGCTACATAAAGCAAGTTATCTCACTTTACAGCCAGTTTATCTTGAAAGATATCTTGAAACATTGCCTGATGTTAATTACTCTAAAGCTGTCTTATCAAGTCTTTTCTTTTATAGTGTGGTGATGGAGAATGCTGACCTCAAAAATTGTGTATCCTAAAATTATTGTGACCTGGCCCCAAGTCTCTAGGATCTCAAGCACATATTGATGAGTATGCTAGAGGACCCATCACCTTTTCTGAAGGAAATCTAGCCTTCCTTTGCTTAAGAATGGGATGATAATCACCTGTAGCTCTTAGGTCTTCATGAGGTGATACAAGCCTGGCTGTTGGTCAGCTGGTTAACAAAACTCACTATACCCTTAACTGAGTCTTATTTCTTCTCAGAGACCACAGTTTCTAACTCAGTGCTGCTTTATCCTTATTGAAACTCAGTCGTGGTAACTAATATTTGTGGGATGTTCCTAAGGAATATGTAATACATTCATCACACTGGAGATTCAGTTGTTTTACTTAATTCAAGTCAGACCATCAGAGCTGTGTTTTGCCTCCCTCAAGTTTGCTTTTTCTTAGTTGCCCTGGGGCATTAGGTCATCGGCCAGATAGAGGGTCAATAGGAACAAGCAGCCTCAGGAAAGCGGTTATTGTATTCATCACAGCAGAGATGATGAAGGGGGTGGAACTGTCCCTGAGAAGCCCCTAGCACCTGATTTTCCCATGCATCTCTGAATTTCTGTTAGACTTCTGTGAACTATCTTGACTCCATCTTTGGGTTACTTTTGCTTTACTTTACTAGCTAGGCTTGTTTGTGTCATGCTGTACTTCCATAAGTGCTTAAAAATCCTTTAGAAAAAAATCCTTTCCGGATGAGGTAGGGAATGAATGAAAAAAAATTATACAAATGAATACTTTGATTGCACCTCCTTCCTTGATTTTATGTGCAAGTAACATTTCTTTACCGAACCTCCCTACCAGGTGTGAGGTCTTCTGGGGTAGAGATCGTGTTGCTCATGTCTTTATTGTGTGGAAGTATTAAACACAGTGTTTTGCATTTAATAGGCTCTCCATGAAAATTTTTTGTTAAATGAATATGCATTTATTGAATTAAAATGCTGTTGGGTCTACAAATATCAATAAAATATGGTTCCTAGCCTTAGGAAATTTAGTTACAGTTTGGAGGGACAAAAGGAAGGCTGTGTTAAGAGCTGTCCTGTGGAAGTCTTGGGGAGGGAAAAATGGTTCCAGATTCTTGAAGGCATAGCAGTGACATTAGATGGGTCTGGAAGGATGAATGAGATTTTCCCAGGGGCAGACTGCCTCGGGGCCCTCCACTCTTAGCATTGAAAGTTGATTTGGGTGAATGTTTATACAATTCTTGTGTGCTCCAGAAGCACTTTTTTTCTTCAAGCTTCAAGGATTTTCCTTTAAGTTGGTGTTCTGAAATTTAAAGAAAAGATCTTATTGACGTTATGATGTAATAGACTTTGGTCTTCTCCAGTCCACACTTTAGAACCTTAATCTTTGTAGTTTGTCTTGGTGTATTAACCTCTTCCCTTCATTTTCTGAATATTTTAAAAGCTTTTATCTGGACCTTCTCAAGTCCTATTAGAGCTTTCCAAAGAAACCTTATTTAACCCATGGTTTTATAAATGATGATCTCTGATTTTTTGGGTAATTTTTGTTTTTATTTTCCTGCACAGTACATCTTATTCAGAAGCTGCCTTTGAGGTTGTTCTTTGGGCTGTGGCACTAATTTAAAGGCCGTTTGAGGTCTCCATCCTGATGACCTTTATAGCCCTGGGTCCTTTCACTTCTTCCTGATAAGCCATACTGTTTCATGTCATAGGGGCAGCTGCTGTCTCTCGCTGAAAGGCCTTGTTGCATGATGCCCTCTATGTGAATGCCCCCCCTCCTCCATGATGCTGTCATTCACCTGTGAAGCCTTCCATGATCACCCCCCCAACATAGTCACACTATTCCTGCACCTCATGACTCTAGGCACACAGCTCTATTTGTCCTCATTTCATTGATTGCAAATAATAATTTGCATTTCTGCCTCTCTAAGATTTGAGCTCCTAGAAGGCCATGGCTGCATTTTATTTAACTTTCTCCAGCGCTTGGTAGAGGGAGCTACCTCTGTATTTGCAGTTTTCTGTCTACTCATAAAGATACACGATCTTGCAGTATATCACAAACCTCTTGAACTCTCATTGCCTCACAGAGCTTTTTGTCATGATTGAGCTGGAGATTTCACTCTGCACTTTTTATAAACATGTTAAATAAGCATTATGTTGGAGAGGTTTTCTGAGGAACACTTGTTTAAATTACTTTTATCAGAGAAGTTCATGTTCATTATTGTCTTTTTTTCCTTCTCTTTAAATAAATTATTTATGACCAATATAAAATTAGGCAAATGTGGCTAAATGATTATATTTTTTTGCAGAAAATTTGAAGTTTTTAATAAAAAAAAAAACCCTCAGAACCTAATTTGTTTTATCATACTGATTTTGGGTCTTTGAAACTATATCCTGTCTAACCTGAATAATGCTAGGCAAATCTCTCTCCTAGTTGTATACTTCTAAAGACTTCTAATTCCATATTAACTTGATTTTAAAAACCTTTTTAGAGTGAAACTTGACCAGATGTCTCTCTGCACCCCTTTGGGAAATTGATAGAAGTTGGTCAGATGTCATGTTTCCTTATAGAAGTCAGTTCTTCCTTTCCTGAAGTTATGTATATTTAGGTGGCTCTATGGTTGTACATCACATTTACTAGTAGAAAAAATGTATTACCAATTATTTTTTAATTTTGCATATATATTCATCTTAAAACTGGGTGCAGATTTATTTACTCTTCTGATTCTGTCTTTTGCCTTCACTTATTTTACACATCAGAAGAAATTCTTAGTATGGGTGTGGGAATTGACAGCAGGCTAGAAAGCAGGGACTGTTTACAAATTATTTAATAATTCCTACATTTGGTTCTCACAAATGGCTCTGTGGCTTTAATCCTCATTGATAGTTGGACCTAGTACTCTCTTGATATTTTTAGAAAGGTAGGCAATGTCTGGGAGCCACCTGGGTGAGATTATTTTAGGATGATGTCTCCTCCAGGCAATATATATTAAACAATATTATTTTGTGGTTATTATTATTTTCTTGCAAACATTTTGATTTTTCGAAAATGTCAGGAGAAACCTCTTGTCTGTATTACTTTATACAGTTGATTTTGGATAATAGAAAGTATATCCTGACAGCATGAATTATATTAGGCAAAACTGGGGTTTAGTTGTATGCTCTATAATTCCTTGCTGATCAAAGTATAGTCTATGAACCAGCAGCATCTGTACACCTGGGATATTCAGAAATGTGGAATATTTGGTTCCACTTGAGATCTACTTAGCCATATCTGCTGCACTTTAGCAAAATTCCAGAATGAGTTATAGGTACACTAGAGTTTGAGAAACATTCCTCAAAGGCACACACCCATCATACATGTTTTGAAGGTACTGAAATCTAGGTCCTTGTTACTGTTAGTGGTGTGCATACCATTACGTAAGTGTCATCTGGGAGCTTGTTAGAAATCCAGACTTTCAGGTCCAATCCCTGGCCTCTTGAGGCAGAATTTAAATTTTAACAAGATCCCCTGGTGGTTTCTATGAACATTAAAATATGAGAAGCACTGATCTAGATTACACCATCTTCTTGTAGCTAGATTAACTTGAATTCTAGTTTTAGAATACATTTTTTTTTTCAAAATGCTCTTTAGTAGTCTTAGCTATAACATGGTCAATTTAGTAAATATGACCATTGTCTCTAAATATATATATGAAGGGGGAATCTACTGCACTTCCTTAGTAATTAATGTAAAACCTCTGACATTTGCCCTTGACTTCTCTCCAAACTCTTTAGTGAATAATTCTACTTGCACTTATTCTTATGAAAATAGAAGGGGGGTATGTCATTTTTTTCCTCCTCATTTTGATTTCGAGAGCATTGTTCTGTAAAATTATTTAACAATTTCCCTTAAGATGCCACATCTTTATTTGCATTTATTTCTCTAGTCCCATTCTCCTAGCCTTATCCCCACTATTTGCAATCCTTCTGGGTATTTTCCTTCTGTTCTGGGTGGTAGCTCCTCATTCAGCTTTCTACTTTCTCTCAAGGCCTGCTACCTTTCTTGTCTGTGGCATTCTCAGTGCTTCAAATCATAGACATTCTCAGTGGTATCAACTTTATTGCCTCTTCACTCTTGCTACCCTTGAGTGAAGTCCTCTTTGTCATTCCAGTTTGCCCATCTCCAAGCTCCTCCTTCCAAGGACCTTGAATTTCCAAGTTTCCTTTCTGTGAACTAAGCTTTCCTTCTCAATTTCTTACTCTGGTTCTCTCCACATGAACATTGGCTTCCACCACTGCCATGAGCGGTTATTAACAGTGCTTTTACTAGCATCTTTGAAAGTTCTCTTTGATTTTTCCTGATCTTCTCTCTGAACCTTGGATTGCCTATGCTTTTGTTTTCAGGCAATTAAGCTTTGCTTATGAAAATCATGAAACAAAGATGATTGAATCAAATAACAGTTTTTGGCTTTATAACCTCAGTTGGACAGTCCTGTCTGCTTCACTGTCCTTTTACACATTTACTGTAGTACCCAGTCCCATACACATTTTTGTAATTTTTTAGGAGAGGTGGGAGATAGTCTTCTCATAGTGAATGGTGGTAAGGATCTATGCTTTTAGATTAAATTTGCTGGTAGGTTTCTAAATTATGGTTCTTTTATTTCATTACAATTTTTTTCTAGAACAGTTACAATAAACTTAATATATTTGGCACATTGCTGTGTTGCAGATTTTATTATGGTCTTTAGATGCCAATGGCTTTTACCTTCTTGTGGATATAAACCACAGTAACAAAGATCTGGTGCTTAATTGGTCTCATTTCCTGTTAAGCATTGTCACTTTAAAAATTGCTACATAGAAGTAAGAGAAGAAGTTATTAAGATTTCTTTACTAGTGGCATTAAAGAGTAAGAAAGCAAAATTCAATTATAATTTGTTCAGTTATTTCAGATAGACAAGAAGACTGAATAAATTAAAAAATAAATGTTAGCTTATGGGCCAAATATCTCTAGAAATTTTGCACTGTTTATGCAGTAAAGAAGTAATTGTTTTATTAAAGTGCTTTAGTATCCCAGCATCGCACCAGTGACTGTAGGAAGTACAGGATATTTTGTCCAACTTGAAAAGCGTATATTATACATTGAAGAGAAAATGATAGTACACATGAATGTTTTGAGACAGAATGTGATATAAAACACAAGCTGATTAGGTCACTTCCTTTTTTACAAAGGTTAATGGTATCCTGTTCCCCAGAATAGAGTCCATACTCCATAGAACGGAGTACTTGCTCATTAACCACCTGGTCCGAACCATCTTTTCCAGCATTGTCTTCCTCCATTGCTTCCTCCTGCCATGTGCCTAGTCACTGTGGTGTGCTTATTATTCTAGAATATATCATCCACTTTAATACCCTCCTGCTTTAGTAAACTGCTTTATTATTATTATTTTTATTATTATTATTATTGTTAATATTATTTAATTTTTAATTTTATTCTTTATTCCTGACTTTGTCACATAAATTCATGTTCATCTTTTAAGATCTACTTCAAAGTTCTGCAGAAGTTTCTTGCATTTTCCTAGATAAAATTAGTATCTACTCTATATGTTCTTCTGCCTCCTTGCTAGCTTTCTATCATTTACCACATTGTTTCTTGTTCTTTTTTTTTTTTCTTCTGATTTTGCTTTTGATTTTTTCTTTGACCCATGGGCTATTTAGGAGTATCTTAGTCATTTTGGGCTGCTGTAATGAAATACGATATACTGGGTGGCCTATCAACAACACAAAGTTAGTTCTCTTGGTTCTGGAGTTTAGCAGTTCAAGATCAAAATGCCAACACGATTGGGTTCTGGTGAGATTTCTCTTTTTGATGTGCAAATGACTATCTTCTCCTTGTATTTTCACAAGGAGAGTGTTGGAGAGCAAAGAGAGGGGAGCAGTATATATTGTTAAAAGGGCACTAATCCCATTCATGAGGGCTCCACCTTCATGACTTAATTTCCTGCCAAAAGCCCCACCTCCTAACACCATCACTTTAGGAGTTAGGAGTCCAAAGGACTCCTTATGCCAGGGAACACAAGCTTTCAGTCCATAGAAAGTCCATTATTACATTTATACACATTCATAAGTTTCCCAAAATGTACCTGATACTAATTTTTAATTCCATCTGTTGTTGCACAAAAATAATTGTATTATATCTATCTTTTCTATTATATCCCTATCCTATAGTCTGTCCTGGAGAATGTTCCATTTGTGCTTTAAAATAATATATATTCTGGGGATCCCTGGGTGGCGCAGCGGTTTGGCGCCTGCCTTTTGGCCTAGGGTGCGATCCTGGAGACCCAGGATTGAGTCCCACGTCGGGCTCCTGGTGCATGGACCCGGAGTGTCTCTGTGACTATCATAATAAATAAAAATTTAAAAAAAATAAATAAAAAATAATATAATATATATTCTGTTGTTTGGTGGAGTGTTCTACAGATATCTGTTAGGTTAGTTGATTTACAGTGCTATTCAAGTCTTCTGTTTCCTTGTTGATCATGTGTCTAGTTGTCCTATCCATTATTGAAAGTCAAATATTAAAATCTTTATTATTGTAGAATTGTCTTTCTCTTTTCATTTCTGGAAGTTTATGCTTCATATACTTCAGTGCATTGTTATTGGCCGGATATATGCTTATAATTGTTATAACCCCCTGATGAACTGAACCTTTTATCATTGTAAAATTTTCCTCTTTATCTTCCAGCTACGAGCAGGGAGAAGGAAGTAATGTTCATTCACAAACCACAGGGTTTTCTTTTCTTACAGAATTTCCATAGATTTTCTTGAATAGATTTTTTTTTTTTTAATTTACTATTTGCCGTTAGGATCATTTGCAAAGTCTTTAAATTTTTCAAGTACTTTTGCCAGTTTTTAATATTTCACTAGTTTTTTTCCAGTTTTAAACTGATTAGCAGAGCTCCTTGTGCTATCATGCCAGTTGATCCATATGCCTTTTTCTATAATTTGTTTGTGTGTATGTGTTCCTTTTCCTTAATAGCTGATGAGTTTTATAAGCTTTATGAGATTGCAACTTACTCATTTTTGTTTGCCTAGACTTAGTATGATACTTGAAATACTACAGGTCAGTGATTCTCAAGCATTTTTTATTTTAGAGAGTTTTGAATACTGAAATTTTTGGTGGAACACTTGAAGTCATTAAAATGATCAGAGTAACATTAAATAACTTAGCAATAATTATGACACATTTATTCTTTCAGTTAAACAGTATTTGGTGCTTATAAAAACAACCACATTTTCTACCATTCCTGTGGTCTCCTTTCAGTTCCCTGTCACATGCAGAGGAGCGTTTACTTCCCTGACTTACCTTCCTCATAACCTTATCAAGTTTGGTTGGTTTTTGTTTTTGGTGCCATTTCACATCAACTTCTATCTGTGACTTACTGCATAATACTAATGTATTTGATTTTGATTCACAGTGTATTTTTATACCTGTTCAGTCCACCATTCTTTCTTGTAAACTTGGATATGATAATATGTTTTGTTGTTGTTGTTGTTGTTTAGTTTTGGCAAAAATGATATTTCTCACATTAGTTATACTGGATGAAACTTCTGTGAAGTTTGGAAAGCCTCCTGAGTATGTTTGCTGGTTTCTTACTTTATGTTTGTTACTGTCAGATAAACCAAAAACTAAATTGTGAAGTATAGACTAAATGGTCTGGGAGTATTCCATGGAACCGAAGCCTAAGGCTTGGGAAAATTTCAACATTTCTATTCCTATATTCTTTGTATTTAATGGGTCACCAAATTTTATTGCCTTTATCTTCTAGAGGTCTCTGCATTTCAGTCTTTGTTTGGTGTTTTTGCCTATTCAGTTCTTATAGGCCTTAAAACACTCATCACTAGTTTGTACTAATAGCCTCCTAATTCATCTCTTTCTTTAGCCTGTGCCTTTTGAGAATCCATGCTGTACTCTATTACCCAGACCAAGTTTCTTGGAATTCTAGTGCATCATGCCATTTCATTAATTCTCATTAGAGCTGTTTTCTGATGTGTTTGTTATGAGCCAGTAACTGTTCTGGCTGCTGTGTTTTAGTGGTAAAATAAGCTAGTCAAGGTCCCTTCCCTCTTGGACATTCTGCTGTTTGTTACAATAGGTAGTAACCAAGTAAATGAGATTATCACATCATGGTAAATGCTATATGGGAGGAATAAATCCAATGATGGAGTACCTTTGGGATGGCACTCGAGGTAGGTGCCAAGTGAAGACCTCTTTTAGGAGATGTCATGTGATCTGGGACCTGAAGGATGAGAAAGAGCTAGCCACAAGGAACTGGGGAAAAAAGGACTTCTTGTAGAGAGAACACTAAGTGCAAAGGGCCGTTGACATGCTTGTGAAACAGAAAGGAGGCTGTTGTCACTGGAGCATGCTGAAGGATGAGAGTGTTGGTATGAGGTGATGTTAAAGAGGAAGCCAGATCATGGAGGATCTTGCTCTGGATTTTATTTGAGGAGCACTGGGAAGCCATTGATGATTTTTTAAAAATATTTTATTTACTTACTTGAAAGAGAGAGAGATATATATAGAGAGAGCACAGGTGGGAGGTATAGGGAGGGAGAGGGAGAAGAAGACTCCCTTTTTGAGGTGGGGCTTCCAGGATCCCAGGATTCCAGGATCATCTGAGGGCAGACACTTAACTGACTGAGTCACCCAGGCACCCTGCCATTGATGAATGACTTGTTTTTAAAAAGGAAATGTGGCTTCTGAATGCGAGATGGATTGAATGGGCAAGAGTAAAACCAAGAGACTACTTAGGAGGTTGAAATTTGTTCTAGGCAAGTGATGCTGGTAGCTTATTCTAGAATAGTGTCATTTACAGGTGGATAAAAGCAGGTAGATTCAAGATCTATGTTGAAGGTGGAGCCAATGGACTTGACAATACATTGGAAGCCTAACCTGTTTGTTGTTTATCTTCTGTGTTATGGACAAAATCTTTTGTCAGTTTTTTCAAGGTCTTTGTAACCTGACCTTTTTATATATCTATTTATTTTCCTTTATACTCCAAGATATACTTTACGCTTCAAGTAGATGAGAGTATAATATTTAGTAGTTAAAAGTGCATGCGGTGGTGCTAGCCTTTCAGGGTTCAAATCTTAGATTTGTCCCTAGAATTTCTACTGATTTCACATCTTAGACTCTTTGTTCTTTAGTTTGGAGACAGTGGTTTTTCTAACTTATAGGGTTGCTTTTAGGATGAAATAAATTAATCCATGAAAAGTGTTTGTAACACACTCTGCCATAATAAGTAAGAGATGGATGAGGTGCCCAGGTTAGTTATTTCCAGCTGCACAAGTAGGTTTGCATATTTACCCATGTTCCATACAAAGGCCACAATTTTCTCTCTGTGTCCTAGGGCAGAAAAGGTTGGGAAACACTGCAAAGTATATATGCTCAAACTTAGTGTTGCCTTGTGAGTAACTCATGGGTACAACAAACATACACACATACATGCTCATACACACAAAGCAGTCCAAGTAAAGTCTACCTGATCTGTTAAAAGTAGAATTTTTATTATTAAAACTTTAATATAATTACTTGCTTTTCTTGCCAACCCCCCACAAATGTTTGTGGAGTGTGGGGCATTATAGGAAGTAGTTCAAGTAGAGAAGTGCTAGTGGAGAACAATAATTCTGGTCCAGAGCCATTAGGAATTCAATATAGAACATAAACTACCTTTCTAACAAGCTCATTTCCCTTGGAAATATTTGAGTTTGTTTTTAGAACTGTTTATGTAAGAGTGTTTTACTGTTATTTGCATAGAAAGAGTCATTTGGGCCACATCCATGTCTGTTTAGAAGGGTCCCCCATGTTAGTGGGCACTGTGAGTTTATTGACTTAACAGGCAGCAACCTGCAGTCCCTAAGTCCCTCTGAACAGATCTTCTCTGGGATGCCTCTGAATATGCACAGTGCAATTGTTTTGTTTTGTTTTCTTTTCTTTTTTAAATGTGAATAAATTCAAATAAGCTGGAAACTTGCCAAGTTTAATTTTGACACGTCTCAAGATTAGTGTCTGTATAAATGGAAGATCAAAGTTGTGCCTTGGGGCTACCACTTTGGGACCCAGGACTGTGGGATGTCCAGCAGACTGAGCTGTAAACACTACTATGTGAGTGCTGTACATACTGATGGGGAATGCTGGCATCTTTCCATGTCATCACTCTCTCAATTCTCTAAATCACTAAAGTGTTACTCATTCTGTTGGGAATGGCAAGAAAAGCTATTCTCTCTGTATTCTTTGCTCCTGGGACATGTGCCTATTTGCTTAAAGACTGGTCTTTGAATTTAGGGTTGCAAAACAGTTGTTCTGAAAACAACCACAGCAGTCTACTTCAGAAAACCCTTCTCTCTTTTGAGATATAACTGGATTGGTGGTTCGCGTCTGTTTGTTAATTGCAATAAAGCTGCTATTGTAATTTAGAATGCTTGTTAAGAATAGTCCAACAGTCCTCTAAGGGACAATAGATAACCTGCTATGTGTCTTGCTTAGGGAGCTGGTAATTATTTTACTGTAAATGAATCTAACAATAGCCCATTGGAAAACCACAAGAGGGACAAGCTTTGAGGGAGGAGTGTTAAAATCAAGGCTCTTCTTTATTGACTCCATTCATCAGCCCAAATTACTAGCAATAAAGTTTTTTAGAGAGGTTCAAGTAAAGTAAAATAATTAAGGTTCTTTTCAGTTACTGTAAAAAATTCTTTGTATGAGTGCATCTTACTTAGACTCACTTTTACCTTCCTTTTAATGAGAGTTTTAATGTTTTCTATTATGTAATGATGACTTCTTGCTTTTTAAAACGCTACCATACCAGATCAGAGACTTGTAAATTTTTCTTGTGTTATTAGGCTATTCTCACTAATTTGACATCTTAGAACTACCTGCTACTTAGAGCTACTTGTATTTTTGACTTATGCTATTTTTTGTTTTGTTTTGTTTTGTTTTGTTTTGTGGGGGAAAAAACAGGTGTAGGTAAAAGTCAGGTGCAAGTAATAATTTTGGGTGATATTGCCAGAGTAAATAAAGGAAAAGTTAGAGAAGCACATTTTCTTCCCATAAAGGAAAAGTTAGAGAAGCACATTTTCTTCCCATAGAAAGACTTTCATAATTATGTGTTGGCCAAAGAAACTCTAGGTAAGTTATCAATTTTCAAAAATTTCAGGATATATGTATATATATATTTTGAGTACTATATGTAGTACTCAAGCCTGTTTTGCTTACTATATATGGTACTCAAAGCAAAATGTCAAGCTGAAGACTCAGGTTTATGCACCCTTCTAGCATTAGGTCAAATCAACTTTTCGTTTCACCCTTTTTAATCTGTCCGCTTATGCCACCTGTGCTCCACCCAAACGTAATTATTACTTCTTAGACTATTCAGTGCACCTTGAGGTTTGGGGAGTGATTTATCCTCAGCCTTGAAGCCTTCTAATCCCAACATCTGTATGCCCAAAGCTCAAGACCCCTTCAAATCCCACTCCTTCAGGAAGTCCTCCCTAAACAGGTGGAATGAATGGCCCCTACCTCTGAAGTCCCACAACAGTGTATGTGAATCTTCATGGAACCTCAGAACTGAAGCTTACATGTCCTCTTCATCATAACCTCTCTCTCATGGTAAGATCACTGTCCTTTTGTCTCCTAGCATTTCCTTTAACTTTGAGTCTATTACTTTTTATTACCTTTAGTTTTCCAGATCTTTCCTGTTAGGCTAGGAGTTCTAACTTCTCACATGCATTTCTTTTCCTCCATTTCTTTTGCCTCTGTGCTGGTTGAAGTCCTCACTGTCCTCACTGAGATGGCTGCAGTGACCTTCTTTGTGCCTGTCCCCAGTTTTGTGCCCTTGCATCTCTTCTGCACACTCTCCTCTAGAGGTATCTGTCAAAATTCCAGTCTGACCATGCTGGTCTTCTCCATAGGTGCCATTTGCTATAAGAACAAAATGTAGTCTCCTCAGTGTGCCAAATTAAAAAAGGCTGTCTGTGGTCTGACCTCTGTCCTCTTACAGCCCAAATTCCCACTATAAGTTCTTCATACCTTATATTCCAGCAGTGGTGAGCTAATTTTATTTCACTGTGAGACTTCTGATATATTTGATTCTGAACTTGTGCTGGTAATGTTTTTCTTTAAAACATAGTTTAATTTCTGATCATCCATCAAGGCTCCATTATTACTTCCTCCAGGAAGGCCTCTAGATAAAGTTAGCTGCTCTTTGTACTCTTAGAACATCTCAATACATACTTGTATTATATTCTTAGTATATTATGGCATATTGAATTCTTAGATGTATTATAATCTTAGTGATATTATGATCATTTCCTTAAGGTGTAGTGTTGTATTTGGCACACAGTAGATTTGCAGTAAGTGTTTGAATGAATGGATAGAAGAGCAGAGATTAAGAATATCCCACAGGCCATAAGGAGAAAGGCCAGGAATACAAATTGTGGAGAAAAATCAAGATACGAGTTTTGTAGCAGATTCTGTTGGTAGCTTCGGACTTAAGAGATGAGTCTGTGGGGATAAGGGTTAGCAGTATAACTCTTGTGCAAGGCCTATATAGATTCTGCATAAATATCCCTTTGGGGCAGGTATATGCTTAGTAGAGAGAAGGCTACTTTTCAAGATTCAGATAGGTGGCTGTGGTTGGGAATGGTTTTAAGGAGATAGCCTGGATTTCATCTTTATTCCATTGGGATTCAGAGGTAGCCTGAATTTTGAGGCTGGAAAGCACTTACTGGGGAATTAGGCTGAAACACAGGCTGGAATCTTGGAGGAGAGCTGGACAAATAAGAGAAATGGTCACAGGTTAACTAGATAGAAGCTTGACTACTACAAAGCTGGGCTAGAATATTTAAAGTATACAAGGATTGCTGAGAAAAAGAAAATAACTTGCAGATCTTTTTCTTCTTTTGCCAGTGCCCAGGATTGGTTCTGGATTTGGGGGTGTGTGGATACAAAGAGGAGGGCTAAGTAGCATTGTTGAGAAGGTTGGAGCATTCCTGGAAGCAAGCCCAGACTGGACATTACAGTGAGCTTGGCTAACCTCTTTCTACTTTTGTCCACTTCCCATTTCTTTTAACATATCAACATTTTTGCAATTGCATTTGTATCATCCAGTCAGTGATTACTTGGGGACTCTTACTGAAGGTTAAGCAATGTACAAGGTGTTAGAATTATAGGAATGAACAAGACACACTGGTTCCTTATGGAGTCTAACTAGTGAAGTAGATGTACAACGAACAAATAATTTCAAATGTGATTAATCACACTAATGGGGTAGTGCACAGTGACTTGGGATAAAATAGTTTCAATTTAATTTATTCTGGGGAATCAGGGAAGGTTTGTAGTAGACATGGCACTTAAGCAGAGATCCAAGGAATGAGGAGTTTCCTAGAAAAAGTAAGGTGGAGAATGTATAGAGTCTTCAGTGTAAGCAGAAATCCTGAGGTAAGATAGAGAGGTGTGGCACAAGGCCAGCGCGGTCAGAGGGGAGAGTTATATGAGCCCGAAGAGCTATAGCAGAGGTTTTTTTCTCTGAGGCTGTGGGAAACGGTGTTAAGACTTTTATTTATTTTTTATTTTTTAAAGCTTTTCTTTATTAGAGAGAGAGAGTGAGTGAGACAGAGAGAGCACAGCGCACAGGAGCAGGGTGAAGGACAGAGGGAGAAGCCGATTTCCAGCTGAGCAGGGAGCCCGATGCAGGTTGGATCCCAGGACCCTTGGGATCATGACTGGTGCTGAAGGCAGACTCTTAGCCCACTGAGCCACCCAGGTGCCCCCACGTTAATGGTTTTTCGACTTTGTTCTAAAAGATATAGAAATCATTGGAGAGTTAACCTCATCATGTTTGTTTTAGCATGATTGCTTTCTCTGCACTGTGGAAAGTAGATTGAAGGTAGAAAAGGAGTATCTGGTTAAGAAGCTATTGCTGTGATCTGAGCATTAGACGATGCTGGCTACATCAGGATAGAAGTGGGGAAGAAGTCAAGTGGGTAGATGGGAAAGATGTGCAGAAATAAAATAGACAGTTTTGACCAATTGATTAGATGTGGCCAGAGAGAATAGTTAAGAGTGACTTGGGAACTTTGAGCTACTAACTTGCTACATGGTGGGGCCTTTTTTTTTTTTTTTTTTTTTTTTTTTAAGGTAGGTTTTGCAGAGAAATTTTGTGTAGGGTGTTTTCATGAGGGAGGTGTAAGTCCTCTTTCTAGTGATGTCTCCTTTGTATGTATAACATAAGCAAAATTCAATTGTTGTATCTTTCCAGAGGACTGAGGAAAAATGCTATGAATAGGAAAATAAGAAGATAAATATTTGTATTTTCATTAAATGGAGGTCTTTTCAGGTCCACCTTGCAGTCTGTAAATTATTAAAACATAGGTATCATGTAAAAGTTACTTTGATTAAACTCTTTACCTTGGAAACTACTTTCCAAAGGGGAGGACGTTATTTGGTAAGCCTTTTAAAAGTTGCTTTTGACAGCTAATTTGCGCACATAATAGCACCAGGCTTCTTCTCTTCTTCTTCTCTTTTTATTTTTAAAAAGAGGAAAAAAATTTTCCTTTATAATGAACTCTGATAAATATGAGATAATTGATGGATTATATCTGCATAAAAAGAATTCAAGTTGCTAAATACAATACTCATGATAAATGGAATGCATTTAGATTTTCGGTCCTGAGATTGCATTCTGTCACTATGCCCAAGAATAATACTGAACATTTTGAAAAAATGAAAAGCAGATCAGTAGAAGAGGTTTCTTTAAGGTAACACTGAAGTTTATTTATCATAATGGGAGGCAGGTAATGATAACTTTCAAGTAATAGAATCTATGCTATAGTACATTCACTTGACACATTTTCCTCTGAATATAGTGGTTTTTTTTTTATATTAAAGGAAAGGTAAAGCTTCCTCTTGTCCCATTTAATGGGCATCTACATTGTAGGCACTATGAAAAGCTAATTGGTGGTTTTCAGATTGATGGGGAAGACACACACACACACACAACACACACGCACACACAGACACAGACACACACAGACACACACCTGGTTGGTGCAATGGGTAGGAATTGCAAAGGTTAATAGTATGCAAATGCCAATGGGTGATGCCAAAATTGAATCTTGAATGGCAAGAGTAGTTAGCCAGTATGGAGAAAGGTATTCTAGAATCACAACATAGTATTTGGAAATTACAAATTGGCAGAGGTGTTAAAGACCACAGCACATTCTGAGAAGTTCAGGTTGTCCAAGATAATATGCCCAGAATATTGGGTGCTTAAGAAAGAGATTCAGCATGATGCTAGAGAAATAGGTAGATACCTGATTGCAAACACCTTCCTATGCAAAGCTAACAACTCTGACCTTTATCTTGAAGACTTAGGTCGCCATATAAGGATTTTAAATAGGGAAGTCATATACTCAGATTTTCATTTTAGAAAGATCATTGCACATTATTTTGTTCGTGTACTGGAAGGGACAAGCCTTAGACATGGATGGCTCCCAGGTTTTGGCTTTGAGTGAGAAGTCTGATTATCTTTTTGCTCATATCTTTATTTATCAAACGCAGTTTGATGCTTATGAAGGTTACAGGATTGGAAAAAGAAAAAGACCCAGGAAAAGTCCCAGAGAAGCATTGAGCAGACAGGTAGGGGGATAAGAACATGGTTTCTAGATGTGTGCATGCCTCAGAAGTGAAGAGAGGGATTACAAACGGGAGCTAGTGGCCAACAGTGTCAAATGTTAGATACAGATTATATAAGAACTAAAAATTCTCGATTGCTTTTCCCCAAACAGGTGTTGCTGGTCAATGTGAAGAGAGCAATTTTGACAGGGTTATTGAGGGTAGGCAGATGTTGGAATGTTGAGTGCTGAAGACTAATTATACATTGTAGAACTACAGTTGGAGTATATAGTTGTTCCTTCAGTGAGCTGAGAAAGAAAGGAAAAAAGGGACATAGGGTGATAGGACATGGTGATATGTGAGAGCAGTGGTTTTAAATTGCAGGAGGCTTGAGCTTATTTATTTGCTTAGGTAAAAGTGCAGTAGGAAGAGAGGGAGATTAAAGATGCAGAAGAGAGAAGGCAACACTGATGGATTGTAGTCCCTGAGGGAAGTAGAATGAATGGGATTCAGCACCAAGGTGGTGGGATTGGTGATAGAAAAGATGGATGTGTTTCCTCTGAGAGAAGGTACAAGTGGCCAAGAATGGTGTAGCTCCAGGTTCATTTCTAAGGGGACTTTGATTAGGAAATGCTTTCCATGTGGTGTCTTTGTCTGTTCTTAGCCTTCTTGCTGATGAGTTAGTGGAGCTTACCTGGAATTAAATACATGATTCCATTTTTTGACAACATAATTCTACAATTGGTTACCTTTTCTTTCATGATGTCAACATTAATAACTTGTTTTTTTAATAATTTTTAAAAATTTTTTAATTTATTCATTCATGATAGAGAGAGAGAGAGAGAGAGAGAGAGAGAGAGGCAGAGACACAGGCAGAGGGAGAAGCAGGCCCCACGCTAGGAGACCGACACGGGATGTGATCTTGGGACTCAGGATCACGCCCCAGGCCAAAGGCAGGCGCTAAACCACTGAGCCACTCAGGGATCCCCAATAACTTGTTTTTTTTTTTTAACTGTAATACATACTACCAGCAATTAAAATTCATTTTTAACATCACATACATAGAAAGGAAAATACCTTATTCATTGTTTAATACTTAAAATACTTATAACAGTTCTATCTTTTTATTCTTAAACTATAAAATGAAGTAAATGACATCTTTGTGAAGAGATAGGTCATAGTATATAGCAAACACATAAAATTTTTGTTTGCTACTTACTTTTACAATTATTTGCACACTTTCATGTTTTCCAAGATAATATGGGCCTGATTTGGCTTAAAAATCTTGTTGTTTGTTCATTCTTCCCCATGAATGATTTTTTTTCTTATGCAGATTGCATTTCTTAATGCTTGCTTACATTTTCTTCAGCATGATGAGACAATATAATAAGACAAAAACCTGAAAAAGATTTGACGTTTGTTGTGACAAGGAAATGAATCAAATAAAGGTGTTTCTTAAATGGGCAGATGCTGCTTTGGATATACATTTTCATGGAGGTATCTCCTCCCTCTGCAAACAGTGCCCTGCCATGGAATCATTCATGTGTGGGTATGTGATCTCAGATGCTGGCAGCTTTGCAGGCAGACCTAGTGTGGTCCTGATGCCAGTGTTCTGAGCCTGGGGTCCTCTTTCCCTGGTTGGGCTTGGCTTTTGTGTCGTACATAGTCATGAGGCCTGGCTCTACTTCATTTAGAAGCAATAAAGAATGAGCAAGATTTGCAGATGCCTCCAGTTACCAACGATCGCAAAGATCGTAGTTTGTATAGAATTGTGAAATTTTATTCATATCTCTACCCTAGGGGTATAGTTTTCATTTTCTGTTTTTTGTCGAGGTTGAATTTTTTAAGCCAGCAAGTTTACCTTTTTGCCATTGTGTTTTCCCATTGCTACCACCACAGAGCTAAAGACTATTACTGGAAGGCTGCCCTGGGCAAAACCATGAAATAGGTGAAGTTTGTCTTAGACATCTGTTACCTTTTTTTTCTAACTCTGCTACCCCCCAAACACCCAATACTCCTGAGTTCCTCCTGCCTGAGGGGCTTCAGACAGTGTTAGTGATTGATTGTATCCTACGTCTTCCAGGGATATAAACTTTTTTAGAAACTATCTGGGGGGAGTAACATCTCTAACAGCAGAATTTAAAGTTTCATTGTTGGGGGCATCGATGAGTGAAAAATTGGAGGTCAAGACCTTCCAATTCTAAAACAAATATGTAAATGACTGTTTCCTCTATTCCTTTTGAAAAATTGGGGTTATTAGTAATAATTAGTGCCAATTAAAAATCCCTTGAATTATACTGAAATATGATATTGTACAGGCATGAATGGGCCAACTTTTCTTTATTCTTCTCTGAGGAAGATACACTGTAATGATATAAAGAATGAACGGAGACTTTTTATACAATGGCTCATGAACTCACAGACATGAGGCAACAATCATTGTTTAGTATTTCAATTTGTGGTCTTAGAATCGTATTTTAATTAACCCAGCCAACACCTTTGTGTGTGATAAGTGATGTTATCCCTGGAGTATCACATATAGAAAAAAAAAAGAAAGTAATCTAATCTGAAAGTATGAGAGGAAAAAAAAATACTGCTCTTATCAAATCTGTTAAAGATCGGGTTAAAGAGATAGCTCAAGGTTAAGGGTCTCCTGCTAAGAAGTTGCCCAGTTAATCAGTCAGAGAGTTGCAGTAAGAGCATCTGAGCTTCTGGCCTCTTTGGGCACGCAGTCACTGTTTCCTTTGAGGCTATGTTAATAATCACAGTTAGTGACCTCAGGAGACCACATCTCCTAGCAATGAAGCAGATGGCATGCTTCCCCTATCACCCTACAGCTCTTGAGCCATAATGCCACCCAAGTGGGATGCGAATGTTAAATAATAACAAATTAGGCTGTGTTGAAATCATGGCTTTGAATATATCTCAATAACTTTGTTTCCAAAGGACTTTAAGTTATATTTATAATCCACTCAAACTAGTTAAAATTCTTCTAATTCAAAATCACTATGCTTTTTTTCATGTTTAAAGAAATAGCTATCTGGTAGGACCATACATACTCTGATGGTGAATTTGTATTTAGAGGAGAAAGGTTATCAACCTTAAAACTAGGTGAGGTCCTATAGAAGTTTATAGAAATATAGCATAAAGGGAATCTTGGAGGTTGGGAGGAAATGATTTGTGACTGGGATCTTCAGAACAAACTCATTATCATAACTACAGAGATAACAGGTTTTAAATCAGTTAATAATAGCCTTTGGAGAAGCAAGCTTTCTGGAACATTGGAAAGTTAGGGCAGAGAAATTGACCAAGGACACCCAGGCCCTGACTCTGCTTTCTCCTTGTGGATGGGGGCTGTGACCTTGCTCATGCTGAGTTTGATTCAACAACTAGAAGAGCTGCTGTTTGTAAACATTCCTCTAAATGGAAACATGTCTGTGGAAGTATAAGTTCCTTCTGGGTAAGTGATTTTAATCACATGTATAAAAGGGCAGTGGGATGACAAGCATTTGGTCACTTCACAGATCTGGTAGTAAGATTCCATATCCTTGGCTAATTAAATCGGGATTTGTGTAATCCTACAGTGGGCATATGTAAATTCAATTAATCCCTGTTTTTACAAAGGAGAGAAATGCAGTTTAGAAGAAAAAAAAACTGAGTTGTTTAAAGTGACAGACATCATTAGTATCAGAGATGGAGATTGAACCCAGGTCTCCTGCCCTGCCCTAATGCTCTTGATATGATATGATAATCTATAGTCTCAAGATTCCAAAAAGAAAACCCCGACCCCATGGTTTCTGTTAATGATACCATCATTCTTCAGTCATTTTTGCCTTTATTCATTTAACAAATATTTAGTAAGTTCTTAAGTGCTGGGGATATAGCAGTGAATAAAACAACTCCAAGTTCCTGCCCTGATGACACATTTTGGTCGAGGAAGACAGACAAACTAGGTAAGTAAGATATGGTTTAAAGTATGCTTCAATATGTTTAAAGTGTGTCCAGTGGTGGTAAGTACTATGAAAAAGATGAGGTGGAAAAGAGGCATGGGGTTGTGTGTGTGAGGAGGCTGTGGTGATTTTCAATAGAGTGGTCAGGGAAGACCTCAGTAGCTAATCAGTCATTTTCCTAGTCATGTAAGGTCTACCCATGTAGTGTCAACAACTTCTGGTTTTCGCTTTCCATTTCCCTGAAGAGAAACAAAAAGCTCTCACTGTGTGTCTTCCTGACCACAGATTCTCTCTCTCTCTCTCTCTGTCCTCTCTGCTTTAACTGTGAGGCATCCTTTTTCCTGCATCCAGCCTAATTTTCAAGAAATCAGACCTGAATCATAATACTCCCTGCCTCATTCCACACGGCCTCTTGACCAGGACGTTCAAGTCTTTCCACGTGGCCATATCTCCTCTTCCCTCCAGCACCCCCTCATGCTTGGGCAGGCCCCTCATTGGTCTCCCTCTCCATCTTGCCTCACTCTTTCCCCTTTTAGGAGTGCTCTTCTACTGGGTGAAACTTTGGCCATCTTTACAGTTCATCTCAAATGATGTCCCTTTTCATGAAGTTTTCTTTCCTGATCCTTTCCTGCTCTGCTCTCCCTCCTCCCATGAATAAAAATCCAGTTTGCAATTCGAGGGTAAGAATTGGTCTTCTACTCTATCTTTTCGTCAGCATGGCTTCTGGCACACTGTAACTGCTCTATAAGGGTTTGTGGAATCAAACTGAATGATCCTTATCAGATTCCACTGACAATCAGGTATCTCAACAGAGAGTTGAGTTTTCAGTGGGGATTCAATATAACGCTCATGAAAATGTAGCCAGAGTATAGGAGAAAAAGTATTGAATAGAATATAATTCCGACAGGAAGACTCTCAGTAATATAGCCTATTCTATGCTCAGGGACAGTTGGAGAGAGAATGTACTCACGTGAATTTATGTGGGAAGCTGGCTGTCAGCTGAGCCATGTGGAAATGAATCTGCCTTAAACTGTTTTCTGCTAAAATAAGCAACATTTAGAAATGTTGTCTATCTCTTTAGATTAGTACTAAATTATCCCACAGCTTCCTGAAGCTCATCAAATTAATAATTGTTTCCAATGATCTGTAAACAAGCTTACTTTAAGCAGTTAACCCATTTGCTTTGTTAATGTGAAAGACTCCAGTAATAAAGGATTGAAGTTGACAGGGTCAATTCAGGATAGCAGTGTCCTTGCCCATTGGTTCTTTCCCTGACTACCATGCTGCACAGCTGTGATACCAAAGACTTGCCTCTAGAAGATTTAGCCTTTTCTCCACCTGAATCCACATTTACCATGACGTAGGAGTTGCTTTTTCAGTAGTGAAAAAAGTCTGGGAATGATTGGCTGCTTCTATAAGCAATATCCCGTCCCTGGAATCAGGATGGAGGGGCAGTTTCCCAGGTGGCTACGTGAATTTTCCATGGATGCTGACCTTACCATCTAGTCTTTTCTGTCTTAATTATCTGGTCAACTTCTGGTCTGTCTGTCTCAGTTTCTGGCTTACAATCAGTTCATGGCTAATGCTGGAATTTAGCCCTGAATTTCCCATCCATAGGTTGGATTCCTTTTGGGCAGAAATTAAAAAAAAAAAAAAAATCCTGCTTAGAGGATTAGTTTCTTCTGGGTAAGTTTTCTAGAAGTGAATTTGCCAAAGGGTACATATAAAACAAAACAAAATAAACAAAATCTCCATCTGCTGTTTCTAGCAGAAAGGATTTGGAAGCATCTTTCCTACCCAAAGTATTAGACTCTGTTGGGCAAGCTCATAGACTCAAAACTGGATCTCTCTTGGAGGGATGAGGCCTTTTAATCCTACATAATTTTAATCCTACATAACATAGATGAGCCTAGCACCCTTATTCAGGTGATAGTCATCATCTCATTTTAAGAAGAGATAGGTGAAAAACAGTGAATTGTTATGCCTTGAGACTTATTTTTTAAGTTTTTCATATTAATATGTTGGTATTTCACTTCAGATGTTAATACTTTGTGGGTTAAAAATTTAATTGGGAACTTTTCTTACACTCTGAAGCTAAGCAAGGAGAATCATGACTGTGCTTCCTGTTATCTGAATATACTATCACTCACCAAGTCACCCTAGTCACAACCTGAGGAACCAGTTTTAAATATCTAAAACCCGGGCAGTCCTCGTGGCTTAGCGGTTTAGTGCCACCTTCAGCCGGGGGCCTGATCCTGGAGACCTGGAATCCAGTCCCACATCAAGCTCCCTGCATGGAGCCTGCTTCTCCCTCTGCCTGTGTCTCTGCCTTTCTCTCTGTGTCTCTCATGAATAAATAAATAAAATTTAAAAAAAAATAAATATCTAAAACCCGTGTGTTCTACCTTTTAAGATTTTATTTTTATTTATTTTTTCATGAGAGACACACAGAGAGAGGCAGAGAGGCAGAAACACAGGCAGAGGCAGAAGCAGGTTCCCTGCAGGGAGGGACTCGAGTCCCAGGATGTGGGAGTTGATCCCAGGATGCCGGGATCATGACCTGAGCCAAAGGCAAATGCTCAACCACTAAGCTACCCAGGTGCCCCTCTACCTTTTAAATACCTTTTCTTATTAAGTCATCTGTGGCCTCTATTTTGCTAAATTCAGTGAAAAAGCCTTACTCATTTTTCTTGACTATCAGGTAAGATGACAAAGATGACCGTTCCCTTTCTCTTGAAATAAGTTTCTTTATTTGGTGTTCAGTGAAACTGTGCCCTCCCGGGGTTCCTCCTGTTTCCCTAGTCACTCTTCAGTTTTCTTTGTCTGTTCTTCCTCTTTCTGATCTCTAGTAACTAGAGTCCCTCAGTGCTCAGTTCTTGGACCTTTTCTCTAACGGCACTAAAGTCTCTTGGTGATTTAATGCAAGCTCATGGTTTTAAACACCATCTATATGAAGCTCTCTCCCAAATTTGTATAGCTAGCCCAGACTACTCTCTGGAAGTGCAGACTCATTTATGCAGCGGTCCACTTCTCATTTCCATTTAAATGTCTAATTAGTTTTGAAGTCTAATATATAAAGCTGAACTCCTGATCATTTCTATGAAACCTGCTCCTCTCATAGTTCTTCTCATCTCAGTAAATGGCTATTTCATCCTTCCAGGTTCTCAGGCCAAGACAATGTGGGGTTATACTTGATTCCTCTCTTTTTCTCATACTTTACATCGAATCTGTCAGCAAATGTCATTGGTTTTGTTTTTAAAATATATCCAGAATAGAGGTTACTTCTCATTACCTCTACCTCCCCAGATTGCCATCATCTTTTACCTATTATTTTTTTCTTTTGGTGATGACCTCCTAACTGGTCTCCCTGTTTCTGTCCCATGGCATCATATAATCTTTTCTCAAAACACGAGTCACAATTACCATGTCACTCTTCTACTCCAAACCCTTCAGTGGTTTCCCATCTCTCTCAGAGTAAGAGTGAAAGGCATTACAATCCTAGAAAGGCACTATAATTTCCAACCTTATATTTCCCACTATGAACTCCTCTTTCTGTGACTCTCCTTCCAGTCATAATGGGGCAGCCTCACTGGCCTTCTTATTATCCCTCCCTGAGCAAACATAGGGCCAGACTGTCCAATGAGACTGACATGAATCAGTGCTCTTAACCTGTATTATTCTATTAGATGCTGCCAGGGATACAGGCAGTCACTAGAGAGTGGTCCCTGATGTCAAGGTCCTTCCTACGTTGGACATGACCCTCTGGCTTAGCATAGATCAAGTACCCAAATGAGGCTCATGAGATTACCTCAGACAGAAGGAATATTTACATTTTGAAGCATCTCCATTTTGTACTCTCTAGGGTGTTGCATTTGTACATGATACAGATATGACGCATATCTAATATGCAGAGAGACATACCTTTAAATGTTAGCTTCTGTTTACTTAGGTCATCCTTAAGTAGGGATATCTTGCTACGTGCATTTCAGGGATTGTTTCTTCTTCCTGGGTAAATCCCATTAGTTTAATTATCTGGAAGTCTAGATGACAGGCGTTTAAGTAGTTGTGACCCTTTGTCCCCCATCCCCCTTTCCTCCCACTCATGCAAGCACAGTCCTACTTACAAGGGTGATCCTCTTATGGAAATGATCCTGATCCAGATAGTCTCACAGCCTTCTCTTTAACTTTCTTCAGATCTTTACCAACTTTCTGGGGGAGATTTCAAGCCCACTCCCTAATACATTCTCTTCCTTTTCCTAGCTTTTCCCCTTTGTACTTCTCCCTATCTGCAATCCTATTATTTCAGTTATTCATCTTGTTTGTAGATTGTTTATGCAATTAGAATATAACTTCCATGAGGGTAGATATTTTTGTTCATAGCTGTATCCCTAGTGCCTGGCAGAGCATGTAACCATGGTGGGTTCTAATTTTAAATTTGTTATATATCCCCAGGGCCATGACCACAATTAAGGACCTCATCATTCCTCACATTGATTACTGCTGTCATCTGCTAACAGACTTATGGCTTATTGTTTCCAACATGATTTCTTTCAAACTCAAGTCTGCTCTGTGGTAGTATCTCAGTCCTGCTTAAAATTCTTCATTGCCTCCCATAGCCTTCAGTATAAACTCCATATTTCTTAGCATGACACTCAAGGCCCTCTTTACCTTTCCAACTCCTTTACTTATACTTATGTGACTTTTCCTTGCATGTTATTCCTGAATTTTTGTGCCTGAAATGATCTATTTGAATCAAATGAATAACTAGCTCCTTAATGATTTAGCCTAAAGCTCTTTCCTGTAATGTTTTGCCTTCTTCCCTTTTGTCTGGATGAAGGGTTCTTCTTCCGTAGCAACCAGTGCCTGCCTCTGCTATAGCACTTATATGCAACGTAGTAATTGTCCTTGAATGTGTAGGTCTTATTCCCTAGACTTCAAGATTCTTGACTTCTATTCATTTTGTATCTCCAAGATATTTGGTAATTTGGTTCACAGTAGGTCCTCAAAATGTGTTGAATGAGTGAAGCCCTACACCAAAGAATAAAGGACATTGAGATAGATGTAGCTTTAAAAAATAGTTCTGACTTGGTTACACAAGACACAGAAGATTGTCTCCTTGATCAGGTCTCATAGGAAAAGAATAACAACTAAGTAGGTATCCCTGGTAGGATCAAAGTCTGGGAGAAAATGATAATGTTGGTGATGTTGGTGAATGCTCAGAGAATAGTATGGGGTACATTTCCTTCAAAATGCTGAATTGTGAGCAGGGAACTTTGAGGAAGAGCCTTGTTCATCTTTATCCTATACCTAAAAGCTCTGGAGAAATTAGCCATAATTAAATCCTTGTAGTGTTATTAAATAGGTCAACTTAAAGAACTTAATGGAAATTTTTTGACCCACGATCTTGTTATATTATGCTGTGAGTCAAGTGTTAACTAGAGAAGGGCACATTTTCCACTGAGATTCACAACTCTTGGCTTGATAGAATTGTTATTTTTGATTCTAAACATCCAAATTTATAATTTACAACACCACAGTTTGTTACCTCTGTAGATGTTTGCACTGAAATCAAGATAAATAAAAATAATCATTTACAAAATGTCATTTACCTACTAATTTATTAATTTAGGCTGCTATATCTTTATTAAACTCCTACACATAGGGAACTTGATAGGAAACCTGATAGAGTAAGTTGAAAAATTCTATATTTACAGGTATTTTAAATATAATTTATGTTCCTGTAATTTGTAATATCTTTTTCAATTATTGCATTGTATTTTTGAGAAAACAATGTCCTGCTCATATATTTCATATAAAAATGATTCATTCTTATACTTTTTAAGGTAATGCAATTTGTTATGATTAAAATGTTTTGGGAAATAGATTTACAAGGTGTAGAAGAGAATTGATATGCGAATATTCTTTACAGGTTTAGACCTCCACACTGCCTTATAGGTGTTATCCTAAAATATTGTCTTATTTTGCTTTTTAAATTACCATAATCTCCTTAAAATAAGACCAAAAATGACCTACCTCATACTAAATTCCGCTCTGTAGTGAACTGACCAATGGACAGCATAGCTTAATTTCAGTATTGTAGATTTACTTATTTATTTAATATTGTAGCCTTTCTATTACAATTTAGATAATTAATTATTTCCTCAATTATATGCTAGTGGCCATAAATATAAGCATTTGAAAGTTGGAGTTTTAACATGCTGGTTTTAAAATATACTCTTCTTCAGAAAGCCAGTATTTTAAAGGGGACTATTAAACTATTAAACAGATGATCTATTATATAAAGATATACAAACATGAATGAACAAAACAGAAGATTCTTAGTGATTAATTGATGTCCATCCTGCCATGTTGTGAACATATTTTATATTTTACTCTGGTCTTCTTGTTTTTGATCAATCACCTTTTTTTCTTCTCAGTAATATCTTTGCAATCACCTCACATTTGAGGGATGACATGTTAGCTGATCTTTAATTTATTCTTCCAAATATCTTCTTTGTTCAAATTTGTGATAGAAGGAAAGATACAGGAGCAGTCCATAGTTATTATTTTATTGATATTCCAAGAATTTTTAAATTATTCTTTATTGAGCAAAGTAGTGGGTTCAGTACAAAAATACATTTTTGTGGTAGGAAAACTTGCCTTGTGTAATTACTGAATCAAATGGCCTTTGGAAAAAGGTGTTTTGAAGATGTATAGGCCATATATTTTATATGAAAGTAATCATTCACTATGTTGCTTAAGTAAATAAGCTAGTTTAAATAGGCTCATGATGAGTTTTTAATTTATAAAGAAATGAATCAGTAGGGCAAAGGGAGGTGCAAAGTCTTAGAAGAATTTGCCTTGTATAATAATTGAAGAATCACTTGGGTAAAATCCCCACTGATCTAGCTTTTGTTGGACGAAAGAATGTAATTACATTAAAAATTAATACTTCAGTGTAATATGAAACCAGTGCTGCCTGAATTATTATGTGCCAAATTAGGTTGCTATAAACAATAACAAAATGGGTGACTGTGCAGATGGAAGCATGGAGTTATTTAAACTTGCAGTGGCTTGTTTAATGAGATGCAGTGAGAGTAGAAAATGTTTAATTTAGTAACGGGTGACCTGAATCACTCTGTCCTACAGATGATAAGCTTTGGATTAATTTTCAGTTAAAACAAAATAACTGAATAACCATTCCTATTAATATATAAATGTGGTCTATTTCATATTATTTTGTTTTTAGTTAGAGAAATGGCAGCTTTCAGTGGGGTTGTTATGGTTTCTATGTGAAACACAGTCAACCAAATTAAGTCTTTGTTAGTTTTTTTTCCCTTAGAGAATCTGAGAATGCTTTGTGTTGCTTTCTGTTTGGATTACATTAAGATCATAATTTAATAAACACCTTGAAGGAAATCTTATTTTGGTATTTGTCTGGAATATAATTGTGTAAGTCTGGTCTGCTTTTATAAATTGTAGGTGGTTTAAGATGATTAAATAAAAACAAGATGGACTGATCTCATATTTAGAAAGATCTCTGGGGTTGATGACTGACCCAAATATGCTTCAGCTAAGGACCTGAAACTGCTTTTTGGCATTGTTTTCCATGTTTTAGAATTAGAGCACTATCCTCAAATTATGAGTATTTTGGAAACTTCTTTCTCAGAGGGTATGAATTCACAGTATATGATAATTAAATGTGGCAATTCGGGGCAGGGAGTTGAATTATTGAAGAGCCACCTTGCATCACTTTAGGAACACTCATTCTATGGTTAATCCTATGATGTGGAAACACACACTTACATTCAATATTAAAAAAAAAAGCAAATTTTCACTCTAGGTGGCATGGTCCTCTGAACAATGGACATGTAGAGAACATCTGTGATGAGAATGAGAAGCTACAAGTATGCTTTACACTTCTTTGTAAATGTGGAGTACAGTTTATTGTCTTAAACCCCTTTAATAGGATGACTCCTTGATATATCTTATTCATTTGGAGTTGGTTTCCAAATTAAACTGAAAGAAAAAAAACAAGTGTCGTGTCAATGCAGTGAACAAAACTGTGTCCCTAGAGTCACATTTGTAAGCATTTAGTGTTAGGAATGTGATTGTGTTTCTTCTTCAACCTGAACTCTGCACAGTTATAAAGTGGTATTTTTAGAAAACATTGAATATTAGATTCAAATGTTTTTCAAATCCAAAAATTATTATAGTTCATATGTGCATAAGTTGCAGGTGTAGAACCTTAAATCCTTTTGGTTTAAAGGCAAAACAAAGTATTACATTTACATATGATATTTTGTAACTCTGTAACTTTGGAAATAAATGCTTTTGTACTGGAAAAAAAAACCCCAGCATAATACTTTAAAAGAAAAAAGAGCAGATTACTTTATGAGCTTGCTAGAATATTATGTAAAACATGTGACTAATTCTTTTGTTTTAAATAAAAACAATCTCACTTTTCCAAAGAAACAACATGAGGGTACTGTATAAATCTCTATGCTTTCTTCTGGTGAAGAATTTTCCAAGGTTTATTCTTTCAAATGACAAGACTTTAGAATGTTACAGCTATTGAATATCTCTGAAAAATAGAAAAAAAGATCAAAAGAATTTATTGTTTCCAGAAACAGTCCTTGGTAATTGTGCTTTGGATAATAGAATACAGGGAAAGCTAGTCTGTGGAGTTATTTTCTGGTTAGAAACAGCATATAGATAGATAATCTTTTCTTGAAAAGAATTCTAATATTTAGTTAAAGCTTTTGGTTGGGGTAATAATTATTACAGGACATTTTCTGCACTCTGAGTGTTCTAGAAATGCTCATATTAGCCACAACAGGAGATTTGGGTTAGTAGGCTTTAGTTCAAATCCTGGCTCCTCTATCCCTGGCTCTTTTATTTTTTAGATTTTATTTTACTGGACATACTCCTTACCTTTTCTGAGCCTCGTTTTCCTCACTTGTAAACTTGTGTTTATAACTCATGACTCACAGGTTTTTATTAGTGTAAAATAACTCGTATGTGAATGTTTTTGTTAATTATACTTTATAAGATCATTATTATTATTACTAAGTTTCTTTGTAAAGGAATCCTATATTGAATCATCTTAGATGGAAAATTCTTTGTAAAGTAAATGATTACTATCTTTCATTCTCTCCCTTCTAACAGTCCTTTGTTCTACTAATTTTGTACCCAGAAATATTCAAACACTGTGTTTAAAGTTGTGTCTGTTGATATTGTACTTGTATGATATATTTGAGAACACATGCAAGCCTCATGGAAAAGGTAGTATTTGGTTTGTAGTTGTGGTTTATTTATATTCTTTAATTAGGATATTTGTGGTATTTTCTGGAAGAGAAATTAATCTGTCAGTATTGGCACTTCTTAAACTTAAAGAGAGAAAGGGCACATGTGTGTGAGAGTGGGACCAAGGGGAGAGGCAGATGGAGAGGGAAACAAGCAGACTCCCCACTGAGCTCAGAGCCTCTCTTGGGGCTCCATCCAAGGACCCCCAAGATCATGGCCTGAGCCAAAAACAAGAGTCAGATGCTTGACTGACTGAGCCACTGGGCACCCCCAGTATTGGTACCTATTTTGATCACCATGGGAAGAAGAAACGCTTTAAAAATGTCTTGGTGGGATGCCCGGGTGGCTCAGCGGTTTAGCACCTGCCTTCAGCCCAGGGCGTGATCCTGGAGACCCGGGATTGAGTCCCACATCAGGCTCCCTGCGTGGAGCCTGCTTCTCCCTCTGCCTGTGTCTCTGCCTCTCTGTCTCTTCTCATGAATAAATAAATAGAATCTTAAAAAAATAAAAATAAAAAAATGTCTTGGTAATTTGCATTTAAATTTACTCCTTGTCTTTTCATGGCCTGATAGCTCATTTCTGTCCACCACTCAATAATATTCCATTGTCTGGATTTACCACATCTATTTTATTTATCCATTTACCTACTGAAGGATGTCTTGGTTGTTTGTAGGTTTTGGCAATTATGAATAAAGCTTTTTATAAGCATCCACGTGCAGAGCTTTGATTCCTTCAGATACATACGGACGAAGTTGATTTTGAGTATTTGCAGTTAAGACAAACTTTGAATCCCAATTTAGCAAAATATTATTACCCATGAAAGAATCACATTGTTCTCATTAGTAGAAGTATATTACAAAATAACTGTATCCAATTATTATATATATATATATATATTTTTTTTGTCAATAAAAATCTGTAGATATAAGAAAAAAATGTGGTGCTTATAAAAGTAGGTATTGTTGAATGGAGATGGAATTGCCATAGAACTGACAATACAGTCAGTCCAGAACTGCTGACCTATTAGTTTAGAATAACAGATTAAAAATGTAAAGTCATATCTGGGTATGAGACTATGGGTAATTAAAAATTTTCCACTTCATGTTGACTGAGTTACATTTGAGAGTTGCATATACGTTTACCTTGCAAAAATTAACATTAATAAAGAGCTAAAGATTTTTTACCAGAAACAAAACATGCAAACTAGATAAGCCTTTGTGTGTGTGTCTGATTTTTATTTTCCTTTTGCTATCTTAATACATTGGCCTCATTGTTTACCTGATAAACTAGTATTAAGTATACTGACAGTCCACCTGAGGATTAAAATAGCACTTTGTCTATGGTATTAAATAATGAAGTCTTGTTTTAGAGGAGTTTTTCATTCATGAAGTAGCATTTCTTTATTCATTTCTGTTTACCAGATCAGATGTTGATAGGTGAGAACAAAAGTATTCCATGTTTGTTATTGTCCATATTTGTAAGCTTTCCTTTGTGAAGATTTGCATATATTCAAAGCCTTTTAGGATCATTTTAGAATGCTTAGGAACAATCCACTTGACTTTGAGATGAGCAAAACCAAATAAAACAAAGGCAAATAGATTTTTGCTCAAATGAAAACTAGTTAACTTGTTTTCCTCTACCATTCATAGCTACCAAAGCAAACTTTTTAAAGGCCTTATCACTCAGAAATCCCTTCCAATAAGGCTATTTTGGAGAAAAAAAATGCTTAGCTGAAATCAGAGGTAATTTGATGCATGTCTTCTGTGTTTCAGTGAATTGGTTCTAAATGTCCTTGAAATCTGTGCAGTTAGATAATTTCTGCAAATATTTTGTTTAGTATTTCAGTGTTTTGCACAGCATTGATGTAGTTGGCTGTTGTTTAAAAAAAATCAATATATTTCATCTAAGAATCTTGATAGTTAGTTTTCTTAAGTGTTAGGATATTCTGTATCCACACTTCTGCCTGGCAGTTGTTTTCGGGGGCTGACTGAACATTCTCCTCCATAGTTCACTAAGGTCCCTGAAGGATCTGTTCATTTACTTCCTTTGCTTGCCCAGTTTTTGTAAACGTTTGACTTTGTCAACCTTGGCCTAAGGACTTATCTGACTTAAAAGTTTTATATGTACCTTGTGTTGAGAGCCCTTAATACACATTGATATGTATTTTGTGATTCTTTGGTAACAAACTTGGACCCCACCTAGTTTGTGTGATCTTTCTGAAACATAAATTTGAGAAAGCTCTTTGAAGTTTAAGGGGTTCTCCTTCCAGATCTTTGATGTTGCTCTTCATGGCCTTGTCCTTGACGTTCTCTCAAGGGCTTTATTATCTGGCAGTCCTTGCAACAAACAGAATGACCTCTGGCTTCCTCTTACCTCTGAACCGTACATCTTCTATTGCCTGCAGTGCATTCCCACCCTTGTTCATCTGGCTTAGAGCTCCTCCTCTTCCCTGGGCAGTTTGCCCTCATGCTCCCTCTACCTTCTGGAGCAGGGTGCCCTCCCTGCTGCCTGGGAGCTCCTTGAGATCTGGCACGGTCATCTTTTGCTGCACTCTACACCTACTCACTGCACCTGTGAGTATTCATTTAGTAAATGGCTATTAAGTTTTTTTGGTGTCATTTGTCTGTTATAATTCTTCATCACATTGAAATCTAGATAGTTTACATTTTGAGAAATGTTTAATTTTAGTGGAGGAGTGACAGAGTTCCTTCTCCCCTGCCCCCCAGTAGATATTCTAGGCAAGACTTTTATCACATAACATTTTATAATGGATGACATTAAGTCTCTTTCATATTCTCTCTATTTTAACTATATTTTCTACTTAAGATAGAATTGGAAACATTTGTAGAAATTAGGAAGCCTAGGGAGTATTAGTAAAATCTGTGAAAGTTTTATGACTCCAATCATATCATTTTTACTTTTAAAGGAAGCAGTTTATATGGATGCAAACTAAATCTTTGTTCTTATAAATAATGACATTGTCAGTCTTGGAACTTACTAACTTTTAAAATGTAGTCTTCCAGCAAGACTCTCATATTTTAGAATAACATGCAGTAGAAAACACCATTTTTTAATGCTTAGAGCTAAAAAACCAAATTCTTGCATTTGAAACAATATCAAAAGATATCTCTGAATAATTATCTTCATATTGTGCCAATGTTACTAATCTTAAATAGATTCTTCACAGGTTCTCAAAAATAGAATTTTAATTTAAATGCTCAAAAAGCACAGTTTAGTGTTGGCTTTGAGCCTAATGCAACATAGGGGCTGCATATTATTCATCAGTGGCTGGTATTCTTTTCCTCTCCTACCTTCCATCCCAAATTGTTCCCTGTCCCCTTTCCCTTTTCCACTGGTGATATCCACTAACCTTGCTCTTCTCTAATCATATGACAGTTATTTAAAATATTCTTATGACAGTATTTAGAGTGCTTGTTCATCTGCTAAAATAACATATCTCTGGAATCTATTGGCCAGCTCTGAGTTTGTACTGCACAATGCAGAATTTATTCCATTGGCATATTTCTAAAAGCCCCATACACAAATACTTATAACATTCACATACACGCATCCGTGCACATGCAAACACACATACACACATGCACACACAGGCTTTGACTTTGTTGTTCTTGTTGGTTGTATGTACCTACTTTTTGTATGTACCATCAGCTGAAGAAATTGTTACTTCATTTCATCATACTCATTCCTAAGGGAAAGATATCTGTGTGTGGGCTTAAAGTAGAGAGGAACGTCATTCTTCACCTTAGAATAGAGAGGTACACCACCTCACTGTAAGAAGTGATGATTGGTGAGATTCTGAGAAATACTCTCTTCTAGTTAAAGTAAATTCTGTTCCCCTTTTCTGCTCATGCCACAGTTTTCAAAGATGGGAGAATGTTTTGTTTAGGAGACAGTGTACTGGGTAGGTCTTTAGAGAGGTTCTTATGTTAGGGAGTAAAACTCATGAAGAAAGGGGTGACAGAGATGTTACATTTCTAGATGTTAAGATGGAAATTCAGCAGAAAAAGTATTGTCCCCCCCAGATGAATAGTTTTATATCCTTCGAAGCACTTTGTGAACATTTGGTAATAAAAAGCAGGAGATAGGGATTTGCCTTTCACTTCTTTAAAGTTGAAAATTTTACTTATCTAAAGCATGTAACTTTCCTGTCATATAGGATAGCAACCCAATACATGAAGGGCTTTAAGATCTGTCATTGTGGGACTCACTAATCCATGCAGTTATCAGCTCTCACAACTTGGGAGTTTACAAGTGCAGCGTACCTTCCTGTTGTGTGCTTCAGTGACATTGCAGCTTATAATGCTGTAAGGGATTTAGATGGAGAATTACCAGTGATAGTGAACAACATAAGCATAGTGTTTCATAATTCAACATATTAATAAATATTTAACATTTAGCATATTAAATATTTCTGGAATGATTGAATGGCCAGTGAACAAGGCAGCATCATGCCATATTTTTTGCATTTTGTTTTTAAATTAATGCTGTTTCTTCTGAAGACAATGGCTAGTTAGGTGAGGTCGTTCTTTTGATAACAGTATTTTTCACCTTCAGACTTTTGAGTCCCAAGAAAAGTGTACAGAAAAAGATTTGTTATATGATAGGAAAAAAAAATCCCAAAGTCCCCTTTTTCTTTCCTAGTAAAATGTAGCATCGTATATATAGAAAATTAAAAAGTAGTTAGAGAAGACCAGATAATAGCCAATTTCTAGGTAATAGTCATTACAAAAGATAATAGTATGCCAGAGTCCCAACTTTATTGAAGAATATTTATAAATTTCTCTTTCATTTTTGGAAAAATTCTCAAACATGATGCAGGCTTTAGCCTCCCAGATTTGCTCCCTCTCATGCCTCATGAGCTAGTTGTGCTCTAGTCTTTGGTTGAGTTGTAGGAGCATTTAGTGTTGTCATCTAACATGTCTGGCAATTTGATGATGCACAAAGCCTTCGCATCTGAGAAGGATGGCAAAAATGGCCCCAGTTAAGTTCTTCCGTGTGATAGGAATGGCTCACTAGGTGACATGCAGCTGATGCAAAGTACCTGGGTGATTCGGGGTAATGAACTGTGCTTTGTAGCCTGTTCAATTTTTCAGCACTCTAGTAACCTCTCTTCCCACTGTTCCTTTAACTCATCCCCTGGATTGTGAAATATTGTTGAGATGCAGCTCTCTTTTTGTTTCTCTTTTATGCTCAGGAGTTAGAGCTATGAAAGGCAGATTCATTTATTGTTTAGTTGAATCAGAATGACTGCAATTCCACAAACAAATTGGACTTCAGTTAGGAGTGCTTCATCATAAATAATCTTGGAAGAGATTGGATTCTCTACTAGCTGATATACTTCAACTGTACATTAAAATCAGTGTCTCAGAGGGACTGATTTACTGGTGAACTGAGTGATCACTGAGCATCATACACTTGTCCTCACCCCACTCTGTTGTAGTCACTTCTATTTCCCTAAAGCGTATTCCACAAAAGTTTATGGTAAGGGAAGCAAATATTCTATTTTCCAAATTATTCTTTTCATTTTAGCCTCCATTTAAAAAAGTCAGTTCTAGGATGCAAACTCTTTCAGTGAATAATTCTTCATGATCTGGAAAGAAAACCTATTTCATAGATTGGTTAAGGGCATTTTCCATGGTTGGGTCAGGTGAATCACATTTTTCACATATAATGTTAGGACATTTTAAAATTTAACAACATGTTTTTGCTAGAGGCTTCAAAAACCTTAGCAATACCTGCAAATGTCTCTTTCCGTTGACTGTAAAAATGTTATTTTTTTGTCCCCATTAAAAGTATATCTACTTCATTTTGTTTCAAGTTATTCGGTTCCATAAATCATCTGGAGACAGAAAATCCAATAGCTTTCCTTTTTGGTGGAACAAATATATATATATTATATATATATATTTGTATATATAAAGCATGTACCCTATACCTATGTATAAAGATAAAACTTAAAGCCTAGTTACATTTGGCTAGATCCTAGATATTGAACTATAAATGCCACAAGTAGTACTTTGCTTCCTTGGTTCATAAGTACTGCTGTGGTCAGTTATACTGTATCTGTAAGGATAGGTTCACGTGAATAGGCTAGGTTGGCATTAGTTTATTAAGCTTTTTTTTTTTTTTGCTAGACACATTACATATATTATTTAACTTTAGGTAAATATTTTTTTTTCTGTTTTTTAAAAAGATTATTTATTTATTTGCAAGAAAGACAGAGATAAGGTGAGAAAACAGGAGCACAGAGGAGAGGGAGAAGTATACTCTACTGAGCAAGTTGCTGACACAGGGCTAGATCCCAAGGCTGAAGGCAGATACTTAACTGACTGAGCCACCCAGCACCCTAACTTGAGGTAAATATCATCTCCATTTTTACAGTGGAGAAATCTGACACTTAAAAGTGTTAAATGACTTACCCTCAGTCACACAGCTAGCAAGTTGGAAAACCAAAATTTGCAGGTAACTCTAGCTCCAAAGCTTATATACTTCGTCTTTGCCTACTACTTTGTCTTGTATAGGGATAAAGTTCTTACAAAGCAAATCATATTTTCAATTTGACACATGATAGAAAACAGCAGTGAATGTGTTTTTAAAGTAACTTTTTAAAAGTTAACTTTTAAACATTTGTAACTTTGTATTTGTAACTTTGAGTTACTGTTTATTTTTCTCAAGTGAGATACACCCATAGTGACATGGTTTGTATTAACAGGTGTTTTATATGGACACATTCTTGTTGGTAACATTCAAAAGGATATTCAATTAATAGTGTTTAGAAAATAAGATGGAAATATACATTTTTGCCTCACTCAAGCACAAAAGTGACATATTTTGCTTTAGGGTGTTTCATGGAATAGTATGCTCATAACACTGTAGGATTTGCCTGTGCTGGATGTGCTCAGTTATTATTGTACCATCTGTATTTTAGGTGCCCCATGGTTTGCGTTTTGAAAGCACTTAGTGTTCACAGCTCTTCAGTGTCTCTAGGATATAGGGTCTGAGTAGGTGTGATGTCTGATGTGATGTTGATAAACACTTCACCATAGTAGAGACTTAAGAGTAGGTGTTGCAGTGAGAAAGATAATGTTTAATTTTTCTGACATCAAGCTTCACAGAGAAATTTAACAAAGGTCATCAGACTGAGTACCAATATAAAGTAGGTCCAGAGCCTCGACCTACAAGTACTAGCCTTTATAACAGATTTGACAGCAACACAAATCTGTTAAAAGAAGTAGAACTGTCCTTGATATGAAATAATGGGATTGTCACAGATACAACACATTGTACAGTTTTTCCTTTTAATTACCATATGAGAACAAAATCATTTTTTGCAGCTGGTCCTTCTCCATTTTCATTTGCCTTGACTAAATCTCACGCCTAGGGGTTTAAAACATGACATACAACAGGTGTGAATCTGTACCTAATAATTGACTTCAGCTTCTGTCCTTCCTTTAAAAATTATCTAGGTTGTAAACATCTGTAACAATAATAAAGACAGCCTTTTTTCCCTTAAGTGTAAAATGCTTTCCAAACCATTGTTAGATTATATGTTGGAATCAAATCACAAACTTAAATAAGGCAAGTTATTAAATTACACTTTCTAGAAGAATAGATTTTAAAGAAATGATGAGTTTCAGTCAATTTAAGTAGAGTTGGCAAGCAGCCATTCATTATGGCCTGGTGTGACATTGCTTTTTGACCAAAAGAAATGGAAACATAGCAGTCACTGTGTATCCTTAAGGAAACATTCTATGGTATTGACATAGTTGGTTGGTTGCCTTAAGAGCCACTACCAAAACTTTATTCAAATTGAATTTTGACTGTACTAATGAGGAAATCTATTCATTTTCAAAGTCAAAACATGTGTTGTGAAAATAAGATGCTAATCCCAAACTATTATCTTAGTGACTATTTCTAACCATTCTTCCTTAAGGACACAAGATGTATTTTAGACAAGACCTCCTTTTTTTTTTTAAAAAGGAAAAATTACAAAATAACACTTAATTACATTTAGTAAGAACACTTAGGCTTACTCATTGTGCACATAGTCTATCGAAACAAAATCAGTTGATTTGGCTCATTTTTTTCTCCTATATTTTCTCCAGTGATTACTGCTCTCATCTGCTTGCCAAATTGATGGGACTTGGCAGTAAAAAATAAGCAGTTGAAAATGTAGGAGATTAAGTTTTCTGGATTTCATAGATGATCATCAGAGATAAAGAGATTACAAAAAGTTAGTTTTATCAGGTTGGCATGCTGCATCATGAGTTTGTCTGTTTTCAGTCATAATCAACTAGACCTAATTTAAGAATCCTTGCCTTAAGAAAGAGCGTTATTTTTGTTTCCAAGATTTTCAAAAATTTAGTGGGTTCAACCAAGGAGGTGTTTATAATTCTTGCACAGTTTGTCTTTGTCTTGTCAGTTAAGTGTGAGGACATTATATTCAAATTTTATGAAAAGTGTGTGAAATTTCACAGTTGGAAAATGGTACCATTTTTAATTGGCATAAAATAGATCTTGTTGAAATTAGTGCTTAGGAGGTTGAATGCTGGCTTTGAGGTCTGATCATATTGAATGCTATACCTACTAAAATTCATTTATGTAAGAAAAAGAAATAAGGGAGATGATTTCAGGGAAGCTAGTTAGTATTTATTCAAACCCAAAGCTTGGATAGCAAATTGATTACAGGACAGTGTTGAATTTAATGTGGATTTGAACCAGCCATTGAAGTTCCAATTGACAGGGACCTGGAATCAGTCCAAATTTGCATATGAGGAAGATGTTCTGAGGTGGAGACACTAGAAAGCCTACTGCTCTTTGGGTGTAGTGAGCAGAAGCCTTATTCGACCTCTTCAGCTAGGTGGGGGACATCTTGATCTTCTCTGCCTTTCTGCTCCAGTCGTGAAAGTGACAATTATTACAATTATGGCAAGTACATTACATGTATTCCCATTTAGTTCTAAGAAAAATTCTGAAAGATGGTTGTTCCTATGCTTATTTTTACAGATGTGAACATTAAGTTTCAAAGAATTTAGCGAATTTAATCAGGGTTGGTCAGCTAATAAGTGAATTTGGACTCAAACTAGGTCTTTCTGATTACAAAACCTTGACTTTTCCATTCATTGCATGGTAGTACAAATGACCTCTACCTCCCTCCCTCCCCTTGCCCCCCCACCAAATTAGAATAATTCTTCTATGCAATGTTGTCTATCTTGGGTCAGCTTTCAGTTCAGCTTATGTCAAAAAAGCTATTTTCCACATGGATATTTTACCTTTGAAGAAGTATTTTATTACTCTAAAACCCATCTTCTAGATCATTTGGGGTGAGGGCTTAAAAGAGAGGCAGCTGCTGAAATTATTTTCCTAGACTGATGCTGGGATCTACCCCTGTCCTGTTTTATCCATCTCTAGAAGCATTCATTTGATGTTTTTACCCCTTTCCAGTCTTCCTGGTGTTTTATAATAAGAATCATTTGTTGAATGTTTGGTATATGTAAGATTCTGATATATTTGTAGTATGGTTAACAAATCACAGAAGGAAGACAAAGGAAGAAGAAGGAAGAAGGAAGAAAGAAGAAAGAAATTTACTGGTTTGGGATATTCAACATATCAGAGACAGAAGTAGCTGATTTAGGACCTGTCTTTGCAGTTCAGTTCTGGTGTCTGTGTTGCTGTCACATCCTGCTGAGTTCTCTACAGATGATGGCTTTGAAGTTCACAAAAAACTAAGTGATTTTTTTCTTTCTTTTTCTTAAAATCCTTTCACCCCCACTCCCCAACATGAGTTAATATGGTAAATTACTTATGAAAATATATGCACTTTTGTGGGATTTGTTAACTCTTGTTATTGATGTTTTGTTTGATGAATTCTTTAAGTTGAAGATTCTTCCTCCCATTTTAAACTGTTTCTGCTATTGTAGATATAAATATACCAGTGACACTTTTATATGCTCAGTTTTCTCTAAGGTTCGTAAGAAGGATAATTATGTTGAAGTGTCACATGTAAATTCATGTTACTTGTCTGCACTTACAATTGTGAAGAAAACAGTTGTAGAAATACTAGACATGTATTCATTCCTTCCATATTTATTGAACATTTCTTTTTTTTTATTTTTTCTTCTGTATTATGTATGATTGAATCTTTGTGAAAGTGATTGTGTTTAGTAGGAGTTTTTATTTGTAAGAAGTTTTTTTTCTTTTCCTATTTTCCATTTTGAATGTTCTTAAGATTCAAATCAACTTCCTGGATAGCATTCCAAAATTGAGCAGTATTCCTCATAGAAACAATCATTATACTTGACAGATCATGTGATATTCCTTGAGAATTTCTCAGAGGAGTATTTCAAAATGTCTTCACTTATAGAACTTTTTAAATAAACATTATAATACATATTTATTTGTGTTTCTCTAACTTTATTTTACTCATTTACTCAGTCATCATTCATTTTCAGTAAATAAATACTTACCAAGCCCGTAACTTATGTGTTGCTCTTCATAGATAAACGAGACATGAATATTTTCTCTTGTGAGGTTTACACTGTCTTCTTTGTTGGGGAAGACAGGTTAAACAAATAAACATCTAAACAACTTAGTAAATAAGATGACAACTGGTGCGAGGAAAAGAATAGCATGCCAGCAACCCACTAGAATGAAGAAGAAGGGCAACTTCACTGGGTGAATTTCCTTGGGGGAGGATCTGATGGGAGGGGTGTGTTGTGTAGCTTGGTAGAGACTTAGGAGTACACCTATGTAAATAAACTGAGGAGGGAAAGAGCTAGGCATTTCTGAAGGATCAAAGAAGACCTGTGCAGCTCTTTTTTTTTTTTTTTAAGATTTTATTTATTTATTTATTTATTTATTTATTTATTTATTTATTTATGATAGACATAGAGAGAGAGAGAGAGGCAGAGACACAGGCAGAAGGAGAAACAGGCTCCATGCCGGGAGCCTGACACGGGACTCGATCCCGGGGCTCCAGGATCGGACCCTGGGCCAAAGGCAGGCACCAAACCGCTGAGCCACCCAGAGATCCCCGACCTGTGCAGCTCTTAAGAGTGAAGGCCAAAGTTGTGCCAGAGTTGCAATTTAATGATTTCCATTTCCAAGTAAGAAGTGGAGTTGTGTAAGCATTCATGTACTGATTTTAGGAGCAGTAGTTATATGATGGTGTAAAGATCAAAATGATTTAACTGTTTGGAAGATGGAGACATGTGTTACATCTGCATAACTGGTTAAAATAGGTAAGTTATTGGTTAATGATAACCTCACACCTTAATTTTTTTTCATTGCTTTAAGTCAAAGGAATAAACAGTGCACTAAAATATTGCGAGTTGAACTTAGATGTAAAATATATGACTATTTCATACCTTTTTCTTAGTTTATATATCTCAAGCACCATTTTCTGTTAGGGATATTTTCTTTAAAAAATGGTATTTTTGCTATCCTGCTATACTCTTTGATTGCTCTGCTAGATTTCTTGTCTGAGCTCCAGTTAGACCTCTAATTATCTGCCTAACATCTTCACTTGGATATCTCAGAGCCACCTCAAATTCATCATGCTCCAGAACGAACCAGGTTCTCTTCCAGTGTTCTCTCTCTCAGTGAATGACATCACAACACATCTAGTGGAATAAACACCATATCTCAAATTTATCCTTGAAACATCTTGCTACCCCTTTCCTCATATTTCTCCAACCACAGAGTTCTCTCATCTGATTTTCATCCATTCCTGTCTGTGTCTAGTGACAATATCTGTGTCCAGTACTACTGTACTCATTGATTAGCCTGTCTCTCCTCATCTCATCCAGTCAACTTCACATAACCTTTTGCCCCTCAGCATTCAGAGATCTTTTGAAAATTCAAACTTACTATCATGTGAAAAACCTTCATTGTCTGAAGACCAAAATTATTCATGTGATGTCTGTTCCCTGCCTACCTCTCCAGAGTCATCCCCCCCATTTTCATGTAATGTTCAAAATAAGATAATACTTGCAAAAAATCTAAGTTGTAAAGAACAGTAAAAAACTGAACAATCATGAATCTACACCCCATCCTAAGAATCACATCTCCATGTGTGTACTTCTTCATTCTCATCCCTCTGTCTCCTTGATGAGAAGTAACCACTGTCCTAAAGGTTGTGTTTTAACAAATCTTTGCTTAAAAAAACAAAACAAGAACAACAAAACTGTTATCAGAGAGGGAAAAGGAAAGGAAGAGATCAGTTTCCCTTACTATGTAGGGATTTCCCTTACCAGCACTGCCACTGAAACTTTGTTAAGACTGGATCTGCTTGTAGACCATCGAAGATCTCCCCCAGTCTTGGTCTGCTATGTGATCTGAGGGGAAAGTCTTTTTCAGATTCATCTGTTCAGTTCATTGTCTACATTCCAGGTTCACTGTCTAATTATTTTTGCACCGGGATTATCTCTTGCTTTTTTCCTCCTCCTATCGCCTTCTCATCATAGGGATTCTGTGTATTTTATTATTTTTTTCAGATCTCACCCCCTCCCTGTAAACTTTCCCTCATTGTTTGGCTCTCAACTCAAGCATCTCTTTTTCAAAGAAGGCTTTCCTTATCCACTCTTCCTCTGGTAACCAAGTCTAAGACAGTTTTCTGTGTCACAGATACTCCTAGCTCTGTTTCCTTTGTTTAGATGGTATTTCATTCCATACTCGATAGTGTGTTTGATTACTGTCTTCTTCTTTCACACCTCCTCACTAAACTATGATGTATTGTAGCATCGTAATATATATAAGGATGGGCACAGAGCCTGACACCTGTGTTGGGTGATAAATATTTGATGGGGAAAAAAAAGAGTGAATGTATGAATGAAGAAGTGTAATACTACCTCAGCCTCAAGTGTCCTATAAAACAGAGCTAGCTTTGTCCTGCATTTATCTTCTTTCAAGATAAACTATGAAGTTTACTTATTTAAAGTTCTTGAAATTACATGTTTATGAATATATAAACACTATCATCAAAATTATCTTAAAGATAAGAATAAAATAAATATTTCACCTTGTTCATCTTCCTTCACTATTTCTTCCTTTTTAAATCTCTTTATTCCTCATATCCCTATGTGATTTAGAGTATGAAGGACCTTGCTAATTTTGAGTTGATACCAGATTGCCGGAGGTACTTATGAGGTAAAGAAACGAATTATTTACAATACAAGAGGCAGTCCTTCACAGTTATTAAGTTGGTTGTAGAAATGATCTAGAGAGGAAGAACACTGAGCACTAACTAACCCATTTTCATGATTAAAACAAATGCCTTAGGCACACATTTCTTTTTCTATGCCATCAAAACAAATAAAGACCCTGGCATCCCACAACCTATTACTGTTTCTTTTCTATTTGGTGAAGTCCAAAGAGATGTTCTGTGGTTGTGGTTAGAAATTTATGGAAACTTACAAAGCCTTGTTGTTCCATAAAGCTCAAAATAAACCATATGCTAGCCTATCCCACACTGTCCAGAGTCCTTTTTGGAAGTATATCTAAGAGCTGAGAAAAATGTAACACAGATTTTTACCAAAGCTTACATAATTTTCAGTTCTTTACACTTAGGCTTTTTCTGAGCATTTCTCAAATGTGACATTTCCCACATATTTAGACATAGTGAATTTAAAAAAAATTCTTCTAATTGAACCTTATCAAACATTTGCCTTTGAAATGGAAAAGCCTAGTATACACTAACAGTATGGACTATTTTATTTATTTATTCATGAGAATGAGTGGGAGGGAGAAGGAGACAGAGAATCTGCAGACCCCACGCTGAGCACAGAGCGGGAGGTAGGGCTCCATCCCACGCCTGTGAGATCATCACCTGAGTGGAAACCAAGAGTCTGACGCTTAACAGAGTGACCCGTTCAGGGCAGCCCTGGACTACTTTGATACATACAGTATTTCCTTTTGTCTTACAGTCAAACACTCTGTAAATTCTTCAGTAAATCCAATTTTATCCATGATTGAGGTCGCTCTCAATGATAAATTAAGTGCTTAAGTGATACATATTAACTTAAAAAGATGGAACAAGATGTTGAATGAGAGGTATAGGGCAGGGTGTGTGCGAACATTTGGAATAACTGTAGTGAATAATCAGTAGCCTTCCTATTAGAAACCAGGCATGATTTTGACACTAAGAAAAAGCAGTTTTCTTGATCACCTGATTGTAATTTTCATATCCAGAGCTGATAAAATCATAACTGGTAGATATGTATCACCACCCTAAACCATAGTTTAATAATGTTAGTATTTCTTTTCAAACAGAAATTAAGAATTATTTAAAGCAACAGTTTTTAAAAATAATTACAAAATGTGATTATTGAGAATTAATTAGTGTTGCCATTGGAGTATATGTGTCATCAATGTGGAGAGAAATTACTTTGTAATAAAGGTGATTAAGTAGAAGACCTCAAGGTTTATAAACTGTTAGTATGTTGGTAAATTGTTAGTATTTCAGATACATGACCAATCAGACATTATTAGTAGATGGTTAAGAGAGAAACTAGCAATGCTAGTGCTTATTTACTTCTTTTTTTGTACTTTAATGCTTCCTGATATGTCTTGGTCATTTTTGAGAGGTATAAATTGTTTTACCTTTGTTTTTACATGTATCTATTAATATTTTTGCAATATAGTTAAATACCTTTTACCTGAAATGGTCTTTGGTTAAATCTCTTCTTAAAATGGATATCTGTGGAGCACTTGGGTGGCTCATTTGATTGAATGTCCAACTTTTAATTTCAGCTTAGGCCTTGATCTCAGGGTTGTGAGTTCAAGCTCTGCATTGGGCTCCATGTCCAGCATGGAGCCTACTTTAAATAAATAAATAGATCAATAGATATATGCTCAGGGTCTATATTTAAGTATAGTCTTCCTTGTGTAAATAATTATAGAATATTTATGCATTTTGGATATCGTTTCAGGGGTAAAAATGTCACCATTGATCAAGTTAGGAAATCTCACACAAAATTCACCAAATGTGTCCAATGTATGGTCAGTTTCTTGGGATGGATGCAAAGGAGAATTTCCACTTGTTCCCCCATCTTCTTGTATCTCTAGCACACAAGGGAGAGAGACGTTGAAGATGCCATTCAAACCAAAACTTGTCATGTTAGACTCTAACAAATACAAATAATGAGAAAACAGGTTAATAATAGAGAAAAAATTTCAAATATTCTAAAGTACTCAAAACGTTAGAATCACTAATCTGGATTAACATTAAACTGGACTACTGTGCAATGTATTTCTTTCTTGTAGCTGCTAGAATTTTGTTTATAAGAATGTTTTAGTGATAACATTTTGAATGTGAAAAGATGTATATTGACAATTATTTATACTGAGCATCAGATGTCTGTTGTATGCTTACAGTACTAGAAGTGGTTTATTCCTGGCTTATCTGGAATCATGAGAGAAGCTTTATTGAATGTTTTTAGTCAGTTTTTGTGTTTATAGGCACTGACTTTTTGTAGACAGGTCTATGCCTTGGGATTCCTTTTTTACCATTGTCCTGTGAGACTGGCAAGAAAAGTTTTAGGTAGATATAGTTTTGTACAGAACAGGTTTCTATGACTAGCATTCCCTCTTTGGTGCTATAAAAATAATGGACTCTTACAGTCTAAGCCCAAAAGAAAACAGGTAGACGTTCTATAATATATCCTACTTCCTTCTTTGCTTATTGATTTTTGGGAACGTGTGTTGTCTGGAGGCAGAAGTTTACGGTTTCCTAGAGTAATGATTTGGAGAGCAACTGAAATATAGAAAGAAGGACAGAGGCTCAACAAGCAACAGTCATGGAATAATGTAGAAATGCATTCTGGTCCAAATAGAGCACTGGTGAGTAGAAAATGGCATCATGGTTGTTTGTAAGGTAAAACCAGGTGGCATTGTGTGGGAAGTGCTGCTCTTCTGTGCCACCAATACCCAAGAAAGATGTCTGAAATCATTAAACACTGCTTGTTTACTTTACCCCTGCTCTTCCCATCCTTTTTTTTTTTTTCCGCCTCAGTATTTTCTGTATGTTCAATCTCCCTCTCATCCATGATCTCTTTATCTTATTCTTTCCCATTTCATTAGAAATCTCAATCTACCAGTCATCTTCCCCTTTCTAATGACATTTCCGGTCTTTTCCTTTCCACTGATTATTAACTTGACCTATAAACTTGCTCACAGTATTGCTATATTATTTCTTTATCCCATCATAGTATTGCTATATTATTTCCATTTCCTTACAGCCAGTTTTCTAGAAGAATGTTACAATGTTATAGACTCAAAAATTTTATAGCTGATAATATCCTTTCTGAAAAATGAACCAAGCATCATAACTGAAATTTATTTATTTGTTTTTGTTGGCAGAGTTAAAATTTCTTCTTTCACATTTCATTCACTCCACATTTAGCTTTAATTAGGTTGATATAAAATGAAATTGTACATTAACCTTCTCATTACATGAGAGTCAAATGGATCATCGCTTACCAGAAATTTAAAGAGCAGCATTGATCAAACAATTGGATGACTCTTTACTGGCTATCTGATGCTGGATTCCCTAGAAGCAGATTCTAACATAAGGATTTATTTGAAAATAATTTATTAAAGTGAGAAATCAGAGGTGACAAACAGGAAGGATAGGGTAGGGAAAGGGAAGAAGAGGTTTAATTTTCAGCACAGTGTCTCCAATGGTAGTTTCCATTTAAACTTTCATGGGAGCTCTGTAGTATGAATTATGCCTCTGTTCCAACCCAAGTTAAATGAGCTGGATGTTCATTCTTGTGTGCTTGTCAACCATTGATTAGGAATCACAGGATTGGAGGGTAAAGGAGGTGAGGGAAGAACACTTGCAGGTGCTAAGAACTGTGTGATGGAAATGAGTAATTTCCTTTCTTTTCCTTTCTTTTCCACTCTGCTACTTTACTCTGCTATTCTACATTGCATTCCTAAATTTATTTTAAAAATTTGTTCATTTATTTGTTTTTGGTTATAGCCAACTTCACTGATTAGTGAAGGGAAGAATATTTTAATAGCACTCTTGGATAGTTATGGGCATTTTTTTTGATACTACACTAAAAATCATCAAATGGCATTTTTTTTAAAGATTAGTTCCAATGTGGAATCTGAAATCATGTTGATGAATTTTTGGTTTTCTTGCTCTAAAATCCATTGATCTGTCTTATACTTTGAATGCATATTTAACCCAGATATAATATTGTAACATCATGCATTGGTCATTTGGAAGATATTGATTTGCTGAGTTTTGTAGATACTCCAAATGTGGATACATTTCATCATACAGTATAAACAAATCCCATTTCTTGATATCACCAACTGATTTCATTAGAGATTGTAACTGGAACCTGTTTTGCTCACGTAGGTCATTATAAGCTTTTCAAACTTCTAATTTTTACTTGAAAGCTTTAATGTTGTTGTTGGCATTGAACACCATTGGTGAATACAGATTCACTTCATTTTAGCAAAAATGTCTGCCAAAAGTCCAAGTTTGAATATTTGCAGTCTGTCAATTGTCCCTTCAAGTAAAATTGTTGTTCCATGAAAAAAAGTGGCTAGTTCAGCCTGCAACTAAAACAACCACACAGGTGCTACTCCTTAAAACAACCCTTTGTAGTTTATATGGAGCCAGTACTTTCTTTGTATTTACCTTTTCACTACACAGAATGAAACAATGCATTGAACTAAAAAGTTGAGATGTAACAGAATTAAAAAAAAATTTAACTACTTAATCACTGATGTTCTTGAATTAAACTGATTGTGTTTGTTGCTTTGTTTCAATGCATGTGCATGGCAGTGAAGAGTACAATGATGACTAATACAGTTTGGTGCTGTGGCCCTGCTTTATGGTAAAGCAATAACAATTTTCCCATCAGTACTTTCATACCATCTGTGCAAATATCCATACCGCAAAAAAAGGGCGATTAGCATCTAAGTGTTGTTATGAAAATAATTTTGCCCTCACGGATTCCTGAAAGGTTCTCAGGGACCCTAGGGGTCCATGAGCTCACTTGAAGAACCACTGTTCTAAGGAAAGCAACAACTCTTGGCATACTTCATCTTGTAACTTCCTTCACCTAGTGTCTACTGTAATTTTTGCACACAAATTGCAATTGCTATTTAATTTAGTCCTTGAGCAATTTTGGGATAAAGTACTTTGGACAACTTTCTTCAACTTCTTTGAATAAGCCTACTTTGAACAGAATTCCTTCTTAAACTATCATTAGTGGTTGTTTATGTTCTCATAGAAGTACTACTTTAACGGATATACTTACTCATGGACAAACCCCAGCTTGTTGAGGTTACCAGTTTAACTACTCTTATCTCTTTGTTTCTGAGAATTTTAAGGTATTTATTTTATAAGTATGTTTTTCAGTTCCAAAAGAATCAGATGGCAATCACATTTTGAGGTTTTTGAACGGTTTATCGTTCATGGAGCACTTCCACATGCATCATCTCTTTCCAGCACATGCCAGTCCTGAGAGATTGGCAGGACATTTGCCATTTTCTCCACATGAGTAATCCCAGGTTGAGAGAGGGGATGTGGGTTGCCTAAGGCCATGAGAAGTAAGTAGTAGAATAGAACTGAGATGCTCTGTTTTCTATCTCTTGCTTCCTTCACTGAAGAGCACGATTGCTTTTCTTGTAACAATTTAGAAGGCATTTCATACTCTTCGCCTTAGTCTAGGCAGCACATTTCTGTTATCATTTCCTATCACATGATGCCCACATAGGCTGTTGACTTAGATAAAAATACCGTACAACTGAAGGGATGGCAGCAACTCATAGGAGCTTTGGACTCAGTGAAGGCCTGATAGTGCTCAGAATTCTTCTGTAACCATGAAGGTTAATACCTTTTTAACCTTAATAAATATCAGCCAGCCCAGGTATGAAATTTTCAGCTGCAAGGAGAACTGCAGGAAACAATTTAAATAAACTCTACAGCTAATATGAAGCAAAACAATACAGAGAATGGAGATGTGCTGGGTAATTAAGCATGTTACAAAGTAAAGTTGACTGACTAATCTATAATCATATGCTGGGATTAATAATACAAAAGGCTAAAGTACATGGTGAGAATTAATGAAAAGGGGTTTTGAAGAGTTTATAATAGCAAGGAGTGTTTGCATATTGTAAAATTTAATTAAACATTAGTTTATTATATTTCTTTGTGGTAGTCCTTTTTGGCCAAGAGGATTGAATTGAGCTTCCTAGAGTTTTTAGTTTCATTAGAAATAAAAAAAAATGATTTGTTAGATAATATTTTTGAAACACAACAAATGATAGAGAATAATGATAATAAATAGACATGTAGTCACTATCCAGTTTTATCATATTTTAACATTTTGCTGTATTTTCTGCCTTTCTTAAATAAAATATTTTAAGACAATTAGAGCTCTCTGTGTACCTCTCCTAGAGCTGTGCTGCTCACTCTGCAGAGTTGTTTATTATTCTGAATTTACTGTTCAGTGTTCAGAATGCTTGTTTTTCTATTTGGTACATATACTGATAAATATATGGTACATTTTCATGTTTTTTTTTCATTTTCATGTCTTAATACTTTATGATGTTTGGTAACATTTTGCAATAGTTTTTTCCCCTCAATGTTGCTTTTGAGTCTGCCCATATTAACATGTGTAGCTCTGACCTAGGTATCTAATGCATAGAGTTTGTTAATGACAATGCTGTAACTCATGTATACATTCTACTATTGATGGTAATTTAGACTGATTCTTACAGCAAGAATTGGAAGAAACATCTTTTTTTTTTTTCTTTTTTGGAAGAAACATCCTAACAGTCCTTCTTAGGTATACCTCTTTGGGCACATGGTAACATTTTGTCCAAATATTAATGTTGTCTGTTGTCTGTTAGTGTGTGTGTCTGTGTGTGTAAACTATAGTCTCCCCACCAGAACCATTTGAAAGTAGGTTGCATTGATCATGCCTCTTTACTTTGTAATACTTCACCACGTCTTTCCTAGGATCAGGAACATTCTGTCAGATAACCGCAATACAGTTAACAAAATCAGGACATTTAACATAGAAGTAATACTTTAACCTACAGTCCATCTTGCAGTGTTGTCTGTTGTCCCAATAATGTCCTTATAGGGGTTGTTGTTGTTGTTGCCCAGAGTGGGATGATGTGGGGTGATGTGGGATGACATGTTGTATTTAGCTGTCATGTCTCTTTAGATTTTTTTAGTCTAGAAGATTCTTCAGCCTTTCTTTGTCTTTTATGACATTGCCATTTCTAAAGAATCAAGGAGATTATTTTATTAACTGTTTTTCAATTTGTGTATCCAGTGTTTTCTCATGCTTAGATTCAGATTATGCATTTTTGGCTGAAATGAACATTAGTGATGATGTATCCTTGTAAGGAATTGTTCCTTATGGTTGACATTATTTGGATTCTTTGGTTAGAGAGTCATTCAGTTTTTCTACTGTATTTACTTTTATTCCTTTTGAAATTAATAGGTAATTTGTAGAGAAATACTTTGATAAGTTGTAAATACTCTGTTTATAATCAAACCATTCCCCCTTAGATTTAGCATCTGCTGATGATGATTGCCTGAATCACTTTTTACTATTCTATTTGCAAAAATGTGATTTTCTAACTTCATCATTCCTTTGTTCTTTTTTTTTAATTTATTTTTTATTGGTGTTCAATTTACTAACATACAGAATAACCCCCAGTGCCCGTCACCCATTCACTCCCACCCCCCGCCCTTCTCCCCTTCCACCACCCCTAGTTCGTTTCCCAGAGTTAGCAGTCTTTACGTTCTGTCTCCCTTTCTGATATTTCCCACACATTTCTTCTCCCTTCCCTTAAGTGCATCATTCTTTAGTAGATTCTGAAGAAATACTATGAGTGTGAATTCCTAGTCTAAAAATTAGAATCAGAATTTATTTTGTGAGAATTCTTTCCCTACTAGCCTTTTATTCACTTCTGAGAAGGAAAGTTAAACTGATATTCCCATTGCCTGAATCAATCTAAAATGACTCTAAGATCACTTATTTGTTTAAAATTTATACCTCATTTACTTCCATTAAGAATTTGAGGAAGCTTTTCAAACTAAACATGAAAAAAAAACAGAACAAAGAAGGTAAGAAACACAATTAGGTTTCTGTTATATAGAACAGAAAATGTAGTGCTGTTTACTTATTACAGTTAAACATTGATTTCAGATCATAGAAAATTGGCAGCTAAGGAAAAAAGACAACCATATTTAATTAGGTGTGATTTTACTGTTTCATAAGAAGAGGTATCCTAGAAGAGCTTAATAAAAATGTCATCAGGAGGGCTAAATTTGTTTTGAGCCAATTCTATTTATTTAAAATGATGCAGTGGCAAAAAAACCCCAGCTCAAACCAGTGCAGACTAAATTTAGAATTTTTGGTTAAGGTTTAGGATCTGAGGTTCCATTTCCAGATATTCTGGTTCACCAGGTCCTGGGAAGGGCCTGAAAATTAGCATATTGAACATCACAGGTACTCTTTGCATCACACTTTGAGAAACAGTGCCTCAAATGGGAAAAAACAAAACAAAACAAAACAAAAAACAGTTGTGATTTATTGTAATTGGGTCAGTATTCCAGACTTTATAAAGAAACATTTAAAATTCTTTCTGTAGTCTGGTATTTAAAGTACAGTAACTTAGAAATTTGATATAAAAATAATTTGGGATAGTAAACAGCTAAAAAGCTAAACTGAACCATTGGAACATATATCAACAGTTGACTTAGTCAGCAATGTAGTCTTTTCCATTCTACCTAATTCCCCTATTTCATTAACTATTTTCAGAAACTCCTTAACTCTTTTAGTTTTAGTGGCTCCAATATAGATAACTTTTTAACTTGTATAGAACATTCTAAGTTATGGAATATCTGTTATGTCAACTTTTAAGCACGATCCTGTTTTTTTTTATTATTATTCATTATTTTGTATTAGAAAGGACAGGTCACTGAGTTCTCAGATTTATTACTCTTTTGCAATAACTGGGTTTAGCCAGAGGCCCAAATTTCAGAACTGCTCATAGGAAAGTAATTTCCACTGGTGTCATTGCTAACTAAGTGAGTGACTTTGACACATATAGCCCTGGCCTACAACTGGTCAGCCTGAAATAATTAATCAGAAACAACAACTATTTTAGTAACTGATTAAATTCCAATCTTATAGTTTATAAACTAGGTTAATTGGATATCTTTCAACAATGGAGACTTTCACAACTCCTGTTGGGTTAAATGAAAATATTTTAGATATCTAGCAGAATGTATAAGCCTTAGATATTTCTGTGATTTCTTTTAAGACTGTATAGGGGACATTTTATTTATGTTTCCTCTGATGTTGCAATGGAAACAACTGATAAAACTTCTGAAGATATGCTGGAAGTTTACCCCTTTGTTTCATTAAATGTAGCAAAGATAGCATATAATAACATACATAGGTTCATATGTTCTTGATTTGCAGCTCTTTCAGGAGAAAGGCATTTATTTTCATAGGAAATGTGACATTTATAAGGATTGAGCAGCTTAAAGAGTGTGCACAGAAATTGGTAGGACTTGTAAAATGTTGGTTTACCAGGCCTGGTTGATGCCTGGGCAAGAAAATTTTAGTACAGGAGCAGAGACTTAGTTCCCAGCTTGGAACATTTGTTTATGTTTGGGTATTTATTTATAAGACCATAGATGTCAGGCTAAACCAGTTTCACATGAGGAAAGGTCGGTTAAAGGGAGAAAATTTTTATTGTTGTGTTTATGTTTCAAATTTTCTGTCTACCATACAGTCCTTTGAGTTTTACTGCTTATTAAAGTACAAGCATTTCTTTAGCTCACTATTTGCAAAAGAAAAGTGAAAGGAGAAATGCTGTTGCTTCTGAGCATTCTAAGCATCCTACTCCCCTCAACCACCCCAAAAGAGATATTGAAGATATCAATTAATAATAGAGATCTAAGCATTCCAAAACCACTCAATTTAATTTTATATCAAATATGTGATTCCTAGAATATGTAGGGAAGGTTGATAGCTATTTCCTAATACTTTTTCTGCCTTGAGTTAGAATTTGATTCATGTGAATATTTTGCAGTTTTATGATTTTGAGGTCGAAGGTTTCCTGCAATTACTGTAATTTACTCCTAATCAGAATATTGCTAGTTTTGTCGTTGTTTACAAAAGGAAAAGTAAAAAAAAGTAAAACATTGAGTTACAACATTCACTTTGACAGTGGTCACTAGTTAGCTGTCCATCCAGCATCCATTTCTCTTTGCCTCTTTCCTTACAATACCCCAGTTTTCCTGATGCAGCCACTCTGCTCTTCTGCAGTACAGTGCTTTCCAAGGAGCTGAGCCCAGTCTCAGCTTCAGCAGTTGTTTCGATTTGTCTACAGTGAACCACCCATCTTTGGTACCTCTCACATTTTCATATGAAGAGGGGTCAGGTGATATTAGGAGTAATGTTAGGAGTAATGCTGCTGGGTGCCTTTTTGGAAAGGTCTTCCTTATTCTGACCAAGAGAAAGCTTCCAGAACTGCTCCTCTTTCCCTCCTGCTGGGCTATTGACTGCATCTTAATACCAAAAGGCAAACTAGCTTTAGGACAAAGATTCACTGTGGATCAAAGAGCAGAAAAAAACATTCCCAATCAGGACTGTTGTAATGTGTGTGTTTGTGTCTGTCTGTGTGTGTGTGTGTGTCTGAGTGAGGGAGAGAGAATGAGAGAGATGGAGAAATAGTCAATGGGGGAACATTCTAGAAAATATAAATCTGCATTTTTTTTCAGAAATTCACAAAGGGAAAGTTAAAATGTACTGTTTGGGCTTTTATTTTAAATATCTTTCTGAACTAAATCATCTGCAAGCATTTAATAAAATATCTTTTCTTCTGTTCCCTTTCCCCTCAAAGATGCTCTATTTTCCCATTGAAAAATTTCAAAATGCTTATGTGGTTGACTGGATATAAAATCGTAAGCCAAGCCTTCTGAAGTTGAAAGGCTTATTGCCTAAAATCATGTCCTTTTGATGATATAGTTAGTTTTCTAATGTTTGCGTTTTTATTAGTTCCTCATATGATAGAATTGGACTTATCTTTTGCCCAAAAGATGTTAGAATCTGAGAAACTATTTACTTGCAAGTTCAAATTTATTAAAAATTGTATCCCCCAAATTAAGTTTCAAAGCAAATCTAAAATGCAAATACACTTTGAACCATTCCCTCTTTTCCTAGGGAAGAAAGAAAATGGGATTTAGTTAGTCCTTCATGTGATTTCCTGTTCTTCCGCCTTGATAGGCACCATTTTAAAACAATGTTCTTGAAAAGAGAATACCTCAAAGAATATCTGCTTGGGACCTCATGAAAGGAATATGAGATGAAAAAATTGGTGATGTGTGACTCTATGGTCTAATGACAGAAGAGATAATTACAGTGAGGTATCCAGAGTGATTTAGAGGTAAATTGGAATTTTACAAGAGAAAATGAAGATGCATTTGTAAGAAGGAGGGACAGTTGGGGGGAAATGTTATTTTAGCCACATATTCTGGCCCTCCATGACTTAAAGAGTATGAATTTCAAGAGGACAATAAAAAAAGAAATTATAGTAATCAAGATAGGAAATTATTAAGGAATAGGAGAAAATTTCAGCGGAGAGGGAATGTGAAGATTAAGTATAAATTCTAACAGTCTGGTTGATAAGTTGATGAGCACATTTACAGATGAGAAACGTAGAGGGAACAAAAGGATGACTTCAACTGTTTTGTGTAAGAGCCAACGTTAGATTTGTATTAGAAAGAATGAGTCAAATTTCAGTAGAGACGTTTCTGAGAAAAGGAGAAAGGTAATGTTTTGCAGAAGTTTTCTTGTGAGGTCTCCTTGAAGTTAGACAGAATCACAGGTGCCCATTGGTGGGTGATCTGATGCTTTGTCTATTTCACTTTCCTTTGACTGTTGTGGGGAATAAGAGGACAATTCAGAGAGGAGAGATGTATATCATTTTAGAAGTTAGACTGAATGGGTGCCTTCCTTATTTTGCCTGTTGTGTGGAGTAAATTTGATCTTGTGATGTAAAGATGGCCATATTCAGAAACTAGAATAACTCCTAATTCATAATTCCTGTTTGGGAGAAGTGACTGTTAGTCATTTGCTAGCTACATTAGCTGTACCAAAGCTGGAAAAGCACTGGATTTTGGGTCTGAAGATTCAAATTCAACTCTGGTTCTTCCATTTAGCAGCATTTTGACTCTGAGCAAGACAATTATTTTAGGCAGGATATGGTCAGATGTATGTATGCGAGGAAATGGAATGGCTTATATAAATGATCTGGAAAATACCTAAAATTGCTGAGGAAATAGTACTTCTGGATTTTTTTCTGATATAATGTCTATGTGTGGAGGCAACCATAGCACTTTGAACCGGTGGTAAACACTGAAGACTAGTGGAGACCCATGTCTGTATGCCAGGACTAGAGAGTGTAGTACTTTTCTCAGCTCAACATGATTATTGACATGTGGGATTGCAGGTCTAGTTTTATAAGAACTTACAGTTTTTTGTTTTGTTTTATTTGTTTATTTTTATGAGAAGACTGAGATTTGGATTTTTTAGTGAAGTTTCATACACACACAAATCTATATATGTATATTATATATATATATATATATAGAGAGAGAGAGAGAGAGAGAGAGAGAGAGACAAGAGAAAGAGATAGAAAGACAGAAAGAGACAGAGAGAGAGATATTCAGTTCATCAAAAAACAATTTTGCCTCACTGTTATGGGCTGAGCAAAACAAGTCTCTGAGCCAGAGGCAGCCTGTGGCTACACTTTGGGTCTTCCACTTTAATCTCTTTTTCTTAATGTGTATTGATATTCTGATAAGCTAAATGGCATTGTACTAGACTTTTTAAACGTTGAACAATATTCCAGGAAGTTTCTAATGTCCTTTTTTTTTTTTTAGATAAAGTTTAAACTTTTACTTCAATTTGGAAAAAAAAACTTTATTGATTTGAAAATAAACTTGCTATTAAAGCCCAGGAAGGATTGTGAAGGAGGGGATGATTGATTTCATTTCTTTATTTTTATTGATTCATTATCATAAACTTTGTTCTCTGTTTCTTACAGAATTTTTAAAATAAAAGAAGTACTGTGGACACTAAAAGGTGAAAGATGGAGCATTTTTATTAAAATAGTCTTTTCAAAATAATATTACTTTTATTTACTTAAAAAAAATATTTTATTTATTTATTTGAAAGAGAGACAGAGAGTGAGCCAGTGAAAGAGACAGAGCATGAGCAGGGGGAGAGGGAGAAGCAGATGCCCCACTGAGCAGGGAGCTTGAGATGGGACTAGATCCCAGGACCCAGGGATCATGACCTGAGCTTGAAGGCAGATGCTTAACCAACTGAGCCATCCTGGTGCCCCTCATTATTTCTATTTGACTGACCTCTATGTTTTAAAAAATATATCTCTATTCTAAGGATAACTGAAGCTAATTATTGATCTGCTTTATGTTAGAAAAACATGGATACTTACAACACTTCATTGTTTGTGTGATTCAAGTGCTTCCTTTAACGTTTCCTGCTATTCTGTGGCCATAGAATTGCAAATTAAGAGTAATTTAATTCTGGCCATTTGATTACTTTTTGGTTTTAGGGAAAGCTCTAGAAATGGAGGAAGCAGCCATTGTTTGAATCAGATTACCCTCACAGATGATTGATTTGGGAGTGGGCACCTGTTCCAAAGAGAGTCAAACTCTAGGTCACTGGCTCTGTGGCCCAGCCTGACTGAAACACGGGAGGGGTTTTATGCAGATCAAGAGAAAGTTAATAATTCAAACAACGCAGAAAGAATGCCATGAAGTGGCAGATGGCCATGAAACAGAAACGATGGATAGAAAGAAGATATTATGAGACAGAGATGAAAACATGCAGTGTGAGGGGTGGGAGTGTTCACGAAGAAGCCAAGGCAAAACAAAATTTCTACTCTGAGGAGAAGGCACACGAAGAACAACAGAGCACCAGAATGAATGTCCAGGAACACCCAAGGCTGACGCCACTGAGCTGCCCTTCAACTCGGGACCCATGCTTCAGCTTCTATCAAGGCTCTTTTTGGGATTCTTACAACCCAGGGTTTTTCTTTTGGCGGCAGTCTTTGCACCCACTAGTCTTCTTTCTCCAGTTCCCCCTCCCCATCTCTGCTCCCTCCCACTTCCACTGTGGCCCAGCTCCTTCCTAATCACTCAGCAGGTCTCACTCAAGATCTCTTTTCCTCCAAGAAGCCTTTGCTGATTCCCTCCTCCTTTTTTTTCTTAAACCATGAATCCCTTCTTAGAATAGGTTATATCTCAGTTTTTGCCCCTGCCATTCCTACATGTTTACAGCCTCCAAGTCTTGCGTTTTTCTATCTCCACTGACACAGCATTGAGTCCTTATTATCTCTCACTTAGATGATAAGTTTCACCTCTAAGTGACTTTTCTGTCATTCTGCCTTTCCAGAATTCCAGATACTTATTCATAAGGTGAAGGGGAAAATCTTATCACTCTGCTCAAAAATTATCATGAAATCTCTAATTCATACATAATTAGGTCTCAATTAGTTAAGGTTATTATTGCAGGCATTACAAAAGGAGATTCTACTTCCCTGTCCAATTCTTTGACCACTACTCATCTGTGAGGATTTTATGAGGGCACCAGATAATGCTGCTTGCTGTTCTGTTCTCCTTCTCAGCACCCCTATTTATTCCATTCCCATTTTCTGGATTTCCTCCTTTCCACACCCCCCAATAGGTTTTCTTAGCAATCCTTTAAAGTCCTACTTCCATTCTGCCATTATGTACTTGTTTTTTTGTTTTTTGTTTTGGTTTTGTTTTGTTTTGTTTTTGCATGTAGGTTGTTTTTTTTTGTTTTTATTTTTTTGAATCACACAGTCTCATGTATAAAAGAAAATAGAGCATGAGGATTAAGAGCACTGGTCCTGGAATCAAACTGCTTGAGATCCAGCAGTTCTGTCTCTGCTTCTGACTCTCTGGCTTCAGAGATCTTACATAATCACTCCTTGCCTTAATGTTCTCCTCTCTTAAAAGGAAATAATTAGTGCCTATCTTGCAGGGTTGTTGACCAGGTTGAATGAATGCATACATGAATACATGACCCATAGGACACTGTCTGGCACATAGTAAGTGCCTAACAAGTATTGTTATTGTTACATAGATGATCAAAGCAATGAATATTTTATTGGTAATAAACAAAAAGAAAAAAAGAGACTCATCGCTGCCAGCATAGTTTAATTGAGTAAAGATTTAGTGATTTGGTAGATCAAAGCCTTCTCTGCTTCATTTGGGGCTTGGGTATTAAGGCAATAAACATAGAACAATTTTAATTTAATTTTGAATAGCTCCTTCTGGGACTTTAAGAGTTTCATTAAAGAAATCGCAATGTATCGCAATGTAAGAAGTGCTACTTTTTCTCAACTGAACTTTCAAGCTCCTTAGAATAAAGTAGGATCTTTACTTATTTTTCCTCATTCAAGCTTTTGATGTCTTTCTTCTCTTATATCACTTCCATTAATGAGAATGCCTTTCAAATTGTGGTGTAGCCTGTCTGGTTACTTGTGTTTTTCAGGAATAACAGGCTATTTTATAATAATTGACTAAGTGACTAGATTAAAAAGGAAGATGAGAACAAGTTGAAGAAATCATTTCAGTTTTAAAATGCGACTTCCAGTTGACCCTTGAGAAATATGCTGTATGGAATGTGTTTGCCTGGACAAAAGCACAGGTCAGTCTTAGTTTATGTTAAGTATTAAAGATGTTCCTCTGGTGCGGCACAGACTATCTCTAGTTACATCTAATTTTTAAATGAATTTGGAAGAGCGAGAGTGCCCTGAAGCAGAGGCAATGGTATCATAGCAGATGCAAGATTTTCTTTTTGTTCTCCAGTGAAGCTAATGTTAGGCTTCCCCACTTGCCTCTCCTCAATTCCCTTTTGCACAGCCCTCAACCTCTACAACCGCCATGCTCAGCAGCTGGATGGGCATTTGCACTGCACTGACCACTTGATTCATTGTTGGGCGTCATCACACATTTGTAATTTGTAGAGGTTTTGGATTCCATCTGACAGAAATCTAAGTTCAGTTAGCTTTTCATTTCAAGGGAATGGATTGGGAAATATGGAGGGTGGTTTATTGACTAACAAAATTAGAAACTCCAGAAGTGAAAGCAACCTCAGAAACTCCATGTGCTCAAATACTGTTGTCACATTTCCCTCTTACTCCTCTTTGGTCCCATCCTTTTCAGCTGTGCTTCTCTGTATTTTCTCCTATGTGAGATCATGTTTAGGAGGGGCACATGGTAGCCAGTATCTTCGAATATACATAGTCTTATCTCAGTTCCCAGAAAGAAGAGTATCTTTTTCTCTCAGTGAACATTTATAAAATCTCAGGGAATAATGTGAATTGACTTTGTTTTGATGTTCTGGCCAACTCTTGAGATAGGCGCTGTACACAAAGGGTCCAGGATTTATAATTGGCTAGGCTCTTGGCAGAATTTAAGTATAAGAATTGAGAACCTTACCAGAACATGTGGAGTGAGAAGGATGGTCCTCTTAAGGAAAGAGCAGAAATTGAGAATGGCCCTGGGCAGACATAAACTGCAGACATCCTAGGGTCTTCACAGATCTAACATTAGATTGTCCTCTACTTTTGGCACCATTGCCCTCTTTTTTTCACCCACTTAGATCTATTTTTGTGCAGTAGATAGATTTCTCTATAATTGGGTTCTAACATTATCGTATTTATCCGCTGAATCTATTTAAAACATCTATACTGTTGTGGTGGCAGAAACAATACACAATAATTTAACAACATTTGCTTGTTTTTTAAAGGAAAATATATATTCTTTTATGAAGTGAAATTAACCTTCTAGATAAGGGTTCTCAGACCTGCTGCATTATAATTTTCTGGGAAGTGTTGAGAGAGAAAGAGAGGATGAGAGAGGGAGAGGGAGAGAGAGAGAGAGAGAGAAAGAGAGAGATGGAGACATACAGATAGAGCAACAGAGTCAGAGTGAGAGATGTGGTTCAGGTACATCAAGCAGACGGGTGGGAATATGGATGGTTAGGGTGATTTAATGATTAGTTAGTTTCATTCATATAAAAAGACAAGAGCAATGTTAAGCATGATTTCAGTCTTCTGATGTGGACTTTTGAAACTTCTAATTTCCCTTTGTACAGTCCTCTCCATTTTTTTGTCTCCCCCCAGGTGACAGGGCCTTTCCACTGCTGTCTTCTAAGTGTAAGACTACCAATGTGTTTATACTCTGGGCTTTCTTTCCTGCTTCAGAACTTATCTGTCTGGTGTTCTCATCCCTCTCAAAAACTTTCTTGAGGCAAATTCTGTCAAAATATTCCTGGGGGGGGGGGGGGGTAGAAAGAAAGAAGAAGAAGAAAAAACCTTTTTCAAAGGGCATGAGTTTCTAAAGTGTATAATGCTGTGTTCCCTGGTAGATTGGTTTTCTCAGTATTACCATATTGGCTCATGAGTACTCCCGCATGACAGCTATAGCCCCTTTAGAGAAAAACTGGGCCACAAAAAACTTAGTCCAGGAGTGCTGTGACATCAGAGCTTGCTATTTGGAATGTGTCCTCTTGATAAATCATTCTAAGGATCTTACAAAGGCTGCTTCCCCTCTGTCCACTGTCTCCAAGTTCCAACTCTGTCTTTTCTTTGCAGACTGTGTCTTTAATTGTCTAAAACAACCAAGTATTTTGATATAAACTCTTTCACCATCCTTTTTCTGACTCAAACATTTCCTGAGGCCTTTTAACCTGTTCCTTTTACTTTCTTTCTTTTTTTTTTTTTTAAGATTTTATTTATTTATTCATGAGAGACAGGGAGAGAGGCAGAGACACAGGCAGAGAGAGAAGCAGGCTCCAGGCAGAGAGCCCGATGCGGGACTTGATCCCAGGACCCCAGAATCAAGCCCTGAGCTGAAGGCAGATGCTTAACCACTGAGCCACCCAGGTGCCCCTTTTTACCTTCTTCTATGATCTTGCTTAAGAAATGATTTCCCCCTTACTCCTGTGTCTTCCATTGCTTCCTTTCCCCAGATGAAGGCATTATGCAGAGTTCTCCCATCCTTTTCATAATCCCTCCTCGGGCTCCCATTTCTCAATCTTGCCACTTGTTCTTAGACTTTTCAAAGGAGAGGAAAGCCCCTGTGGAAGTTGTTTCCTCTTGCCCATGTCTATTCGCCTTTTCCTTCCTTGTCGTCCGGCTTCTACACTTGCTGCTCCCCTGAAGTGGCTGCTTTTGAAGGGCCACAAATTGTCTGGTTCAGTGGCTTTTTCTTTTGTTTTTCTTCTGTGAATTCTCTGTGATATTTGCATCATTGACCAGCATTTCCTGCTTAAATTCTTTTTCTTTGGCTTCAGGTTCCCTATGAATTCATGCTTTAGGGCCTATCTGGAATGCTTTCGTATCCACATAGAGCAAACTGGTATAGTTTCTTATCTCTAAACTTCTGTAGCTCCCTCTCTGTTATTGCCTTGAAGTACTTATAGTTTTCTTATATTTCTTCATATCCTCTGATGGCACAAAATCTTATATATAGAATGAACTTAATAAATATTTTTTAAATGAATTGGTGGATGGAAAACTGAACTGATATATATATATATTATATTAAATATATGTTATTATAGAAGAAATATATATATATATGTATGTTCTTTCTCTTTTCATCCAGATAAGGCAGGGGCCCTATCCATATCTATATTGTTGGGGGACATATCACAAAATTCTAAAGTTCTAGTTTTATTTCCCACTTTGACTAATGCTTCAGTTCTCTCAGAAGAAGAATGCTTTTTGTTACTTTGAAGATTTCTTTGTTGGGATTCTTACTTCAATACTCATGCTACTATCATGATACAAGGGCAATTTTTGTTTTCTATGAGACCTTCCCTTAAAGGACAGTACTGTGATTGAAGATATAAGTATAGGCATATGCAGTATGTCTTGTATTTTAAGCAGATGGTGAAACTAGAGAAGAAAAGAAACCTAAAAATGCGTACTACTTGTCAATATATCAGGCATAGAGAAAGAGAAATGCTTCCTGCTTATGGCAGTGAGAAGACACCTTAATGATTGGGTTTATAAAATAAGTTTGCAGATAGTAGTTAGTTTTCTAAGAATAATGAGGCACCTATCTTCCTGGTTGAAGAGACTTCTACCTAGAAACATCAGAGAAAATTAGATGAATTTTATAAGATGTTCTAGTTTTTAGTTTAGATGTGAAACAAACCCAGCATGGAAATTTCAAACCGATGAATAGAGACAGTGAAATAATCATGTTGGAAGAGTGTTCTTTTCTTTAAAAACGAACTTCAAAATTTTTAAGACAGTGTGCCAACTGAATTTCTAGTAATCTTTACATTAGGGGTCTCTTCTTATGGAAATGCCAAGGCTGAGATAATTTTAGTTAAGATGAGGCAGGGAGTCAAGGACGTAAGAATCAAAGTCTCAACCCAAACGAGTTACTTAGAAGAGAGGAAAAGGAGAAGACATGGATCGCTCACCCTTGGCAAGAAACACCTCGCTTGGAATCTGAAAGTACAGAATGAGTACTTGGCCTCCCTTCGCAGATTGGAATAGAGCTGAGGGGCAGGTAGGATAAGGCCTACAGACTAAGGATACCTGGATTGTTTTTCTTTACCTGACCCAAACCCTCAGGTCTATCTAGAAGTGTCCTACCCACCTATTTCTGGGCAGGTTCTTGATACCATATTTGTGCATGCTATAAAGAGAAATGAAGAAAAGTTATTTTATATTTCAAATACCCTTCTATATTGTTGTTAGGGTAATCAGGTAGATACGTTCTTTAGAGACTCATTTAATACAATTATGTCTTCTAAAAAGTCATTTGCTCTTAAAGGCTAATTGAACCATACTTTGTGTTATTATAGGAAGGCATCTTTTCCTGATAAAAGTGGTAATTATTTATTTAGCTAAGCAATCTTGTTGATTGAATATAGCTAAATGTTTGGCATTTAGGCTAAGGGAATACCTTTAGGCTCTATTGGTATGTGAATAAATTGCAGATGAACATTAGTTTACTACTTGCGTTGGCTGAAACTACATGCTAATTTTTGAGTTTTAATGTAATTAGTTATTTCTTTCTGAAAATTAAAATTTTTGAAGAAATAAATCATGCTCTTTAGGTTCTCATCACTGTATTTTCATAAACACTTAGTTTTAAATGATACACATGGAACCAGCACCCATGGTAGTAAGGTACTGAATGTGTAAAACCATTTGTGCATAAGCTGCCTCAAAGGATAATTAGATGATTATAATGGTACTTGCTTTGAGATAGCTAATTAAAAAAATCTATTGCTCCCAAGTCTAATTATTTGAGTAATGATAACATATTAGCAGTCATGAAACTTCAGTTACAGCCAACCCCGCTGAAGAAAAGAAAATAAATATGTTAACATTTTCTACAAAGACCCAAAGGATGGCACCAGACCAATCTGCATTTTCTACTTTGTATTCTATGCTCAGCCTCCCATACATGTGAGCACTCTAAACCACCTACACAAATATCATTCATCTGATTCACTCTATTTGTTTTCATTTATTTTATAACTCTTCCTTTGGCACCAGGGAGATAATTTTCTCACTCTTCTCTATCCTTTGCGAGCCTCAGAAAGAAGTCTTTTGTAATTTATACTTCATAGTTTTAACAAACATTTCATAACCGGTCAGTAAAAATGTCAGATCTCTGGGCCAGGACATAATTAAATGAATGAGTATCAATGTGGTAATTCAGCAACAGAATAAAATAATTTAAAGGGGTTATTAATTAGGGACTTACTTTGATTTTGGAATTCTAATCAATAATGAACTATGTTATGGAGAAAATCTTTCTTGCTTTTACCATTCCCATTACTTGGACTGTTAAAAATATTAAATAAAACCATGTCAGTGAAAATTTTACTTTATTGTTCTTTTCCTGAATGATTAATCACCTAAGAGAATGTTGTTAAAATATCAACAAATTGGATATGGTCAAAAGGAATGTTTTGCTGTGAGCCTTTAAATCCAAACTGAGTGAGTCAAGGAATATATAAAACTTTGTAATGGACTCCGTTTGAGGCCATTACTTCCTGATTGAAGACTGAAAAAAGAGCAAGAATTGAATGCTGGAGGCTAATAATAATTTGTTTGGCAGGGAACCCTCTAAGCTGAAAGCAGATGTGTAAAGTGTTGGGTACTGTTGGGATGAGGTATGGTAAGGACAGGGAACAAGTAACAGTGGTGGCTCTTGGAATACCAAAGAATGAAAAGTTAATTTTGAGAACCAATCCAAAAGGCTGATGGAGTCAATCTTTTGAAATAGAAAGGATCTGTCTTTTGTTAGGAATTAGTTGATTCTATATTTTTAAAAATCTCTTTGAAGTCTGGGGATGACAGAGGTGAGCCGAGACATAGAATTCAGCATAATAACGAGCAACAGTAATTGAAATTTTCATTCTAGGGGCTGCAGTAAGTGCTTTATGTTTATCATGTCAGTTCTTAAAATCCTGTGAAATATGTCAGTCTCCCACGAGGAAACTGAGGCACATAGTTACTTCATTAGTGTCTGAGCTGAGGTGTTTGACCAAGGCAACCCAATTCTTTTTTGTGTGTGTGAAGATTTAATTAATTGATTTATTTATTAGAGAGAGAGAGAGTTAAATCATAGAATAGGTTTCCTTGAATATCTTAAAAATATTTTTTGTTAAAGTTACTTTATTCAGAAACATTGGAAGAGTGATAAATGGCGATTGCTGGTCTTTTATCTGCCTACTAGAAATTTTTACCCATTTTTGCCCATCAGGAGCCTAAGAGCAATCCCTCTGGAAAAGTCTCCCTTGATGAGGCTTATTGTTTGTTTGTTCTGTTCTGTTCTTTTTCATTGTTCTCTTGCTTGAGAGATGAGAATAGGCTTCTAAGGCTGTGCTCCTACTTAAAAAATCTCAAGATCAGAGTCACTGAGTAGGCTACTGTAGTACAAAAAGAGCATAAGTACAGATCCTACCTTTACTGTGGTATCTTTACTGGAAAATTGCCTAGCAAGTCTGGACATATATGCTGAGAGTGGAAAGCTAAGGGGGATTTACTTCGTATGAAGGGATATTAAAAGAATCATGTTTTTGTTTGTTTCCTCTGGATGGATAGAGAAAAAATAAGCTTAAGTTAAAGCAAGCAGGATCTAGTGTACTAAAACAGATGTAATGAAAAACCTCTGCACTTTACTAGTAGTGAGATCTGAAGGAGTTTATGTATTTTTTAAAATCACAGTTGTTCAAGAATAAGGTAGTATATGAGGTGGTTTGAAAACAGTGTAGTGTGTCATTAGGAAAGCAGACTTGGTGTCATTGGGCTGTATTTGAAGATTTAACACTGTATATTGTAGCATGTTTTAATTGTGTGTGCACTTGGGTTTGGAGCTGTACAGGCAGTTCTCTACTTAGGGTGATTGCACTTCTAGATGATGCAGAAAGGCTGCCAGCCAGTTTTACCCGTGTTATTATGTAATAGCACTTAATGCAAGCAGGGCACAAATGAACTCACCCCTGCTTGTCTGATTCCTGACGTGAATCAAATAAGGCCCCCTCATCAACAACTTCAGCTTGTTCCCATGCGCTCCTCTATGGAACCCTGTATAAGGATTAGATTCAGCTCCAGAGCAGTGGCAGCTAAGAGAGAGCAGAGTGGGAGCAAAATAAACTGAGCCATAGTTCCTGACTTGACCTTCTGTGTGTGTGTGTATAAAACATATGGTATTTAGTTGTCATTGTTAGTTATTATAACTTACTGTTAATCATTGTGTACCAAAAAGATTAGTTTGTAAATTCTTTTTTTTTCCTAAGATTTTATTTATTTATTCATGAGAGACACATAGAGAGAGGCAGAGACACAGGCAGAGGGAGAAGCAGGCTCCATGCAGGGAGCCTGATGTGGGACTCGATCCCGGGTCTCCAGGATCACACCCTGGGCTGACGGCGGCGCTAAACTGCTAAGCCACTGGGGCTGCCCTAGTTTGTAAATTTCATTTATGAAATTAAAAAGGTAAAGATGGAAGGAAGGAGAAGAATATGTATTTGGCTAGCAGGAGAGACCTCTTTGACCTATAATGTCCTGTGACATTCAGTGGGACCTGTTTCTTGAAGAGCTGGTTAGTTGGTTCTGTGAAAGTCACCATAGAGAATTTCTAAAAGTGGCAATGACAATGTCTTTGAAATAAATATATAGCCCGTCCAGCAAAAATACTTTGAAGGGCTGCACTCATTTGATGTATGATGCTTGATGTATTATACGTATGCATTATGTTTGATATATTTAGGAAAAAGAACTGAGTCTCTGTACTGTATAGTCACGCCTTACATCCCAGTATATCCTAAGGAAAAATAATATAAGCAGACTTTCTAGCAACAATGTTCAAGGAATGACTATACCAGTAATACCATTTTTAGATAGGAAAGAAAGACTTGATTATGTCAATTTTGTACCTTTGGTATTTGTCATTATTCAGGTCAAAGCTTTAAAGTGGGTTTTTTTTTGACATTGTGAAGAAATCCTATAATGAGAGAGATCAAAGCAAGGAAAATTTGATGCGATTGAGGATTGGTTCACCCATGAAGCTTTTGCATGTCACCAAAGAGCAGGCTGTACATGCAGCACAGACACTAAAGGACCCATACTATTTATCCAGGGAAATTTGCTTTGAGACAATGAGAGTGGTACAATAAACTCTTTTAAAAATGAAAGCTATTGTCTGGAAAAGCCATCAGGGATTGCTATTTGACCCAGAATCATCTCCTCTAAAGCCTTCTGTCCTTGCATACTTATGTTATACAGATAGTACTTAATATTTTGTATTATGAGTGTTTTTATTGTCTTTTTTTCCTGTCAAATGGGACTTCTTTAAAGATAAGAACCTTGCTTTCATATATATATATATATATATATATATATATATATATATATATATATAATTTTTTTATTTTTTATTTTTTTATTTTTTTGCTTTTCCTTCCTTGCATTGTGCCTGTCACAGAGAGGTGTACAGAATACTTTTTTCAGGTACATGTCCAACTCTCAGAATCTCTCTGCAAGAACCTTAAATCTGTCCTTGAGGTTTTTTTCCTGTTTGTTTGCTTTACCTTTTCCTTCTGTTTGCTTCTATAAAAACAAGTCAGGTGTACCAAAAGTACACCTTTTGGGGTACTTTTGGGGGTAGGAACTTGGAATGGAAACCTAAATCTAGATTATTATTTTTCTTTCACCTATTTTCAAATTTAATTTAATTAATTTTCAAATTTAATTGTTTTATTGTGGTAAAGAGCATGTAACATAGAGATTATTATTACCTTTAGGTGTCTCAGAACTATATGATTTATAGATATCTCAGAACTATGTGATTGATAGTCTATAAAATAGTTAATTGAACATGCTTTTTATTTCTTCAGATTCTTTTAGCATTAGGCCTTTGATAAGGATTATAATCTCATAATTTCATATCTTTGAGGAAATAGCATCAGCTTATTATCATTCTGATTTAATGATTTTGTTTTTTTCCTGGAGGGATTTTGGCAATTGACTGTGTGAACTGAGGTTTGAATCCTAAATTCTTACCCTGTGATCTTTGTTAGGTCTGTTAACTTCTCTGTCTCAGTCTATCTTTAAAATGAGAATAGCAACATATACCCTACAGGCTGTTGTAAAGAGTAAGTGACTTATTATATGAAAGTATTCAGTTAATACCTACATATAGGTGGTGATCAAGAAATGATTTTTTTATAATTTGTTCTTTGTTAATCTAAATAGCAAAGTATATAGTATTAAAATTTTTCATGGGAAAAGAGAGCTTTTAGATCATTGAAATATTATCAGATACAGCTACTTTATGTGTATGTGCTAATACATATAATAAACATCAGTAAACATTATTGAGTACATAGTATGCATGGCAAATTATACATATACATTTTTCATGTGTGTTTTAATGCAGAGGTGACTATATGCTCTGGAGTTTATTATAAACTAAAATGAGATTTTTGTTTTATGACTTGCAGTTCATATTGTAATTTATTTAAAAAGAAGGGGATTGTAAATTGCATTTTAAGGATAGATGTCTCTTATGAAACATTTGCATCAATGCACACGGTGGACTCTGGAAAGTATTTTCAAAGCTACTTGCAGCAGGATTTGTCTCAGTCATTGAAACATTCTTGGACAGGACATAATAATTTCTCACCCACTAGAGAAATGATATTATTGTAGAATAACATTTTAAAATGCAGATCTTGTAAAAGGTGATAGATGACTATTTTAAAGTGAGATTTATTTCCTTTCTGAGTATAGATTAGGATGGATAGACTTAGGAGCATGACTGATCAGTGCTTCTGGTCTATTCAGCAGTTCTATAGTGGGTAGATTCTTTGTATTAATAAAGTAACTATTTTAAACTTATTCCTAACAAAGCTCTTACAAAGGTAAGCAGTGTAATGTGATCCCAAGACAAGGAAATTGTTTCCATGAGAAGTTTTAAATTTCAGTGATTTTTTTTTTTCAATCGGGAACTATTTTGAGGGGATTACGTTGCTCTGCTACTGAATGTTGGGGATGATATCCTGAGGATCCTTTTAGTGTTTAGGGTCCTTTGTATCAGATCCATGCCCCTCCTTCCAGGAAATGGAAAAAGAGGGAGCCAGAGATACATTATTTTACATGTTTGACAGTGACAGAGCCAGTGGCAGATGACACTGGAATCTTAATTTTTTGCATTTTTTTTTTTTTGCTCCTCCAGTTTTAATTACAAACAAAACAAAACATTTACTTTTGAAAGTGTAATGTAATCCCTATTCTTTCCCAAACATTATTGCTTATTTTCTTTAAAAATATGTATCTTGCCTTCCCTTACCATCTTATTTAAAGTAACATCTTCCCCCCCAATTCCCTATCTTCCTGGCTTCTTTATTTTGCTTTATACCACCACTATCATCTGACTTACTGTATATTTTTCTTATTGGCTTATTGTCTGTCTCCTCTATTAGAATCAAAACTGCAAAAGCACTAATGTATATCTGTTATGTGTACCACTGTATCCTGTTTCCAAGAAGAATGCCTGACGTATAGGGTAGCTTCAGTTAAAAAAAAAAATTAAAAAAATGTAGTCAAAACAACACAAAACTTATGCTTTGCTTCTTAAGGTGATTGAGCTCTTTCTACAGAAGCATTGGTTTCATGAATCAATTCATCTTAAATGAAATATCCCTTTAAATATTAGTCATTTCCTTTTTTCTGATATCTCTGAATATATATTTCTATTTTGGCAGCTTTTAATTTTTACTGCTGATTTTCTAGATAGCAAAATGGACTTTTTATAAGGGTCTAGATTACTTTCCCATGATTATCAGTGTTTGTAATTTGGGGCCGAGAACTACCTCTCAAGTCATCTCTACTTGGTCTCCCAATATGGTGGGCACTTACAGATTTCTTTGTGTCTTGCTCACCTGGTTGTGTCCATCCACCATTTTCCAAGAATTTTAGGTGGTCAGCTGTCTACAAATCCCCAACGTCGCATGCACACTCACCTCCATTTCTACTCTACTAATCAATCAGTATTGGGTCACCTAGAGTTCATTGAGTAAAATCGCTCATTATCTCTTCATCCCATTCCTAAAGAGAACTAGTCCATTTTCCCAAACTCCCTTCCTGCTCAGGTAATGTTTTCCTTTGATGCTATTTTTTAGCACTGTTTCAACCAGTCTCTGTGAAAAGTCAATTCTACATATCCTCTTTACTGTCGATCATTAGAGCACAGCCACCTAGAACAAAGAAGAGGCACTTGAATCGCTGCCTGGGTTCATGAGTGAAACTAACTGTGAGGACACTCATCTTTGCCCCTCTGGGTATATTTGGAGTAGAATCAGTTTAAATGATAGGCTTCCATGGGAGAAAGGAAGACACTTCTCTGACAATGAATTCTACATGACAGGAAGCTCTGAGTGCATGACAAGTGCAGTTATTTTTGATTCTTGAAACTTGTCATCAGAGAATTGTTAGTAAGGTAGACGTAGGGGCCAGCACTCCAGTTGATAGTTTCCTTTTCGAGGCAAATTTAAGTTACATTAGTAAATTTTAATTGCACTGATGTTTTCTTCCAAGAGTGGGGATCGTGCAAATTAAAGGAAAAAGAAATCCTTCATTGGACTTCTAATTGTTTCTCAATTCTTATCTTAGGAGTTATTTATTTATTTAAAGATTTTATTTATTTTATTTATGAAAGACACAGAGAGAGGCAGAGACATAGGCAGAGGGAGATGTAGGCTCATTGCAGGGTGTCCAATGTGGATTCCATCCCCAGACTCCAGGATCATGCCCTGAGCCAAAGGCTCAACTGCTGAGCCACCCAGGCATCCCTAGGAGTGATATATTTATTACAACATTTGAAATATGTTTAGTCAAGTAAAGAAGCTGCTTCTTGAAAGATGTGCTTTGAGATTGGTATCTAGTTTTTCACATAGTTTGGGTAGAGTGTAATTCTCTAAAAATTGCATAAAGATTGCATTCCTGAAATTGAGGCAATTGCCTGTGGATTTGATATGATAAATGTCAGTTGGGGACAACACATTGATTTTCATTATATAGCTGTAGGATGTAGGCATGCTTTGCATTTCCATTTAAAGAAGAGTTGTGTTTTTAAAGATGTATTTGGGCCCTCCAAACATATGTGTGTGATGCTAGATTTTTTATACGACTTTCTCAAGAGAACAGATAAATTGTTCCCAAATACCTGAACAAGCTAAAATGGGAATCATGATTGTATGAATAGGATCTGAATTTGCCTTTGTGGAAGACTTAATCTAAAAGCATATGGTAAAAATTTCCTTGTTTTCTAACCATAATACTATATTTTTGTTGAGATTATTATTGAACCAAGAAAGAATTAAAATCTTAATTTGTGTAGTCATACTAAATTTGACTAGCCATCATGTGTGGGTTCCTCTTATTGTTTACAAAGCCTTTGTAGCTTTAATCTGTTTGACGAACTCCTAGTAATCTTTCAAGTTCTGCATGAAGCAGCACTTCCATGAAGTCTTTTCTCTGCTAGGCAGGGTTGGTTGCTCTTCCTCTGGCCCTACTACTGCTCTGCATTATCTATTCTAGATACAGATTCCTATTATAGCCATATCACAACAGATTACAGATGGTTATGTATCTGTTTCTCCCTTTTCTCTAGCAGATAGTGAGTTTTTCATGGGCCTGCTTTACTTCTTTAATATCAGTTCCTTAAGTAGGGACTGAGTTTATAATGGGGTTCTTTAGTTGGGAAAGTAAACATACCTAATTGCCTATATTTGTCGTTAGTTCATTTGTCATAATCCCTGCTCTTGAGCTTGGCTTTGACTTTGATGGTGTAAATAAAGCGAGTCTATCTGACAATTTTATATGGATGTGCTAGGTATAATAAAAGGACTGATTAAAGATCCTCCAAGTTAAATTAAACAGTGTTACACTCTCTACTGCACCAATAAGTCAATGTAAAAGGATTTTATTATACTTTATTCTGAAAAGGCAATATCACAAATCCTGTTTTATTAATATCTAAATATGTTATATATCTTGATATAACCATTGATTGGTTTTGAGAGGTTTTGTATGATGGAAAGGATATAGAAGGAATCAGATTAGAAAGAGATTTTAATCTTCTGTACTTTTCCCCGTGATTTTGTAAGCTTGCATCCCATACACGTCGGCGAAAATAACTCTATACCTTTATTAAAACTTCAATATCTTCATTTATATTTAGAGTGGTAGCAACATAAAATTGAAACCTGAGAGTTGTGAAAGATATAAAGTCATGTTTTAATAGAGAAACTAAATTGCTCCTTCAAAGAGCCTATAAAACTGAAAAGCATTCATTATAAATGTAATAAAAACTTATGAGTCCCATTTTATTAAAACTACACCCCGTTTCCTGAAGAGACTGGATCATTTAGAGGTAAACCAGTGACACTTTGTCTAGCAACCTACTTTATGTGGGATCAGCTATCTACTGAAATGAAGTTGGTGGTTTTAACATGATCCCTAAAGGACACCCATTCATGTTATAAGTTTAGAATTTTTATTTTAGCAGAGTTTGCAGCTTCTGATGAAAATGCACCCCAATCAGGTTAATAACAATAGTAAATTACTTAAAGTTCCTTCAAGAAAAAGAACAATCATGAAGGATAAAGCTTATGCTCCCACTAATTGGTGTGTTACATCAATCTATCATTCTGTAAACTTCTTACTGAAGTCAGATTATATAGAGTAACATTGTTGCGGGATAATAACATTCTAGTGATTAACATTAATTAGCCTTTTTTCCTCCTTTCAGATACAGTAATATTTTTAGTGTGTTAAAGGAGAATCATTTCCTTTTAGCCTCAGACTGCTTTTCAGCACTTTCAACTTCTACACATTTGATATTTGATTCTATTTTACATATTCCATGCACCTATTTCTGTATTATTTTAGTTGACTGTGGTTGTATTGGTGATAGTGATTTTAAAGTAGAAAAAGAAACCAGGTAAAATGATAGGTAAGTTGGCCAATCGACTCTAAGTAAGAGTACTTAGTTTTAGAATCAAACAGCTTAAAAAAGAGATTCTTGGATGTTTAAATGAGAGAATTGGGGGGGGGGGTGCTGCATCGCTCATTTGATTAAGTGTCTGACTTTTTATTTTGGCTCAGGTTGTGATCTCAGGGTCTTGGGTTTGAGCCTCCCATTGGGCTCTGTGTTTAGTACACGCAGTCTGCTTGTCCCTCTCCTTCTGCTTCTTCCCCCTCATGCTTTCACTCTCGCTCTTTAAGATAAATAAATAAGATCTTTTAAAAAATGAGAGAATTGAAGTATTTTAATTAGTAGACATATCGATTTATTTAGAAAATAAGGCAAGATTTCTGGAAATGGTGGCAGAGCATGTGTTTATTCTAATTCTTTTCTTGAAACACATTCCATATATAAATAAATGCAAAATCATGGGAGAAATGGGCAAAAATTATATCACCAAGAAAACTAGGGAACTGTAATTCCAAGACACAATGACTAACATGTTTGTCACGTTCGGTGGAATTTGGACCACATTGCGGGAGGACATGGTGAGCTAAAACATACTTTTTCAGATCTCTGCCAGTTTGTACATACTTCTGGAAAAGCACATATTCTCTTCTCAAACATTCACTTCAGTAGTTGGGCCCAACATGAAAAGTATTGAAGAGGTTACAAAAATAAGTAAGAGTGTACTCTCAAGGATCTTATAGTCTAAAGAGAAAAATATGACAAAGACATAGAACTATAAGGACAGATATAAGTATTACGGGAACACAAGATCCTACAGTGACTGGGTTCCAATAACAAATGAGGACTGGGTGGGAGTGGGGGGCGGAGGGGAGGCTTTTATGCCATGCATTTGCAGAAGTGTCAACAAAAGATAAAATTATGGTAGTTGATGATGGAGGAAAAATAATTGATTATAGAGGAAGTGGTAAGAATAATGGCAAAAATCTACAATGCATAGTTAGGGAATACTTGTCAATTCTGGTCTGGTTCCTGCATAAGCTACATGTGAAGTGGAAGCATCACTGTTTCATAATGAGCTGCAGTTAACCAGAGTGACCCAGCACTGTCACTTTGAGTTTGTTATCTCAATTAAGCCACACAGCGATCCTATGAGTTAATAACTACTTGTACAAGTTAGGAAAACAAGGCTCAGAGAGAACTTGCCTGAAGTTACTCTGCCATTGAGTGGTTGAACCAAGAATATGAACCCGACCTTTCTGACCCATGTTCTCACTCACTGTATTATATGATTCTGTGGGTGGGTCTGGAGCTGTATTTAGAAGAATCATCATGTCAGGCCAAACCTTCAGCAAGTTTATAAAGAGTAGAGAGAACATTATTGTCTCCTTATTCTTCTCCTCCTCCTCCCTCTTTTCCCCTTCCTTCTTCATCCTCTTCTTCTTTTAATAAAATGAGCAAAAAGAGGGCTTTGTTTATCCTCCTGTAATTGCATTCTTCCTGGAGGACAAGAAAAAAACACTTATCTCAAAATGCTTTGGAATTATTGGAGAAAAATTTTAATTACAACCTAAGTATCCCTAAAATTGACTTATCCACATAATCTCTATTACACTATGCAATGTCATCTGTCTACTGGTTTCAAAATTATATTCAGTCAGCATTTTTCCTTCTTGTTGGTTACTTTTGTTACTGTAAGGCAGATATTTGCCTCTAAATCCCTACTAATGTGTGGCAATTCCAAAGTATGAAGAATCTTTTAATTTGAAAGCAGTGGCTTTGTGTTCAGGAAATTTCCAGGGAAGAAAATTACTTTAGATTTTTGAGACTGCAATTTCAGCATTAGAATTGGGCCAATTTATCATTTGATAGAATGTAATGGTACTGAGTAAAGCTCTAGTTCTGTTGAGTTTTTAAACATTATTGTTTTTTCCATCCTTCTAGTTGATCCCTCCCTTAAGGTTTGTTGAATTGGTGCTCATATTTCATTTTTAACTGATGGTATATTCCACTTCAGTCTGTTGAAGCCCAGTGCTACAATTTTGTTTATCTTTGTTTACCTTTTTAAGGATGTATTAAGATTGCTTTGTCAGAAATTAGCCATATTGCTCTGAGAATTATTTTCCTATAAATACTTAGTTTATTTACAAAGTAATTGATTGGCTTACTCGACCTTGATGACAGTTGCTGTTTTTATTTCCTCAACATTTTCAGTATTTTTAAGCCTCAGGGCATGTAAAATCATATATCATCATCTCAAGAAGTCTGTGTGAAATCTAGAAACTTTAGGAAGTTTAGGGCAGCATTGTAATAGTGAAAATCTGGAACCAACCTCATAGGAATAAAATAAATTGTGAAATACTACTTCAGTGAAATACTACACAGCTATGAAAACCAATAAGAGAGTTTTGAGTGTACCACCAGAGATGTCTAAGATACATGAATGAGTAAAATAAATAAAATGTAAAATGCAAATAGTATGAGTGATTTATGCATAGACAAAGCTATATAGATACATGAGTAACAAACATATATAGAGAGGATTTTTTTCTTTTAATTTCCAAGGAACCATTAACAATGTTACTTCTGAAGAAAGAAACTAAGGAAAAATGAGAAGGATTTACATTTTCATATATTCATCTTCTCTTTCTGTACACTGCTTTGATTTTTCTTTTTTTTCTTTCTCCTTGTCTCTCCTTCTTTCTTTTTCAATGAGCAGGTATTGCTTTTAAAACTGAAAGGCTTTTTTTTTTTTTGTTTAATTTTTTTTTTATTATTATTATTTTTTATTTTTTATTTTTTTATATATTTTATTGGTGTTCAATTTACTAACATACAGAATAACACCCAGTGCCCGTCACCCATTCACTCCCACCCCCCGCCCTCCTCCCCTTCTACCACCCCTAGTTCGTTTCCCAGAGTTAGCAGTCTTTACGTTCTGTCTCCCTTTCTGATATTTCCCACACATTTCTTCTCCCTTCCCTTATTTTCCCTTTCACTATTATTTATATTCCCCAAATGAATGAGAACATATAATGTTTGTCCTTCTCCGACTGACTTACTTCACTCAGCATAATACCCTCCAGTTCCATCCACGTTGAAGCAAATGGTGGGTATTTGTCATTTCTAATAGCTGAGTAATATTCCATTGTATACATAAACCACATCTTCTTTATCCATTCATCTTTCGTTGGACACCGCGGCTCCTTCCACAGTTTGGCTATCGTGGCCATTGCTGCTAGAAACATCGGGGTGCAGGTGTCCCGGCGTTTCATTGCATTTGTATCTTTGGGGTAAATCCCCAACAGTGCAATTGCTGGGTCGTAGGGCAGGTATATTTTTAACTGTTTGAGGAACCTCCACACAGTTTTCCAGAGTGGCTGCACCAGTTCACATTCCCACCAACAGTGTAAGAGGGTTCCCTTTTCTCCGCATCCTCTCCAACATTTGTGGTTTCCTGCCTTGTTAATTTTCCCCATTCTCACTGGTGTGAGGTGGTATCTCATTGTAGTTTTGATTTGTATTTCCCTGATGGCAAGTGATGCAGAGCATTTTCTCATATGCATGTTGGCCATGTCTATGTCTTCCTCTGTGAGATTTCTGTTCATGTCTTTTGCCCATTTCATGATTGGATTGTTTGTTTCTTTGGTGTTGAGTTTAATAAGTTCTTTATAGATCTTGGAAACTAGCCCTTTATCTGATATGTCATTTGCAAATATCTTCTCCCATTCTGTAGGTTGTCTTTGAGTTTTGTTGACTGTATCCTTTGCTGTGCAAAAGCTTCTTATCTTGATGAAGTCCCAATAGTCCATTTTTGCTTTTGTTTCTTTTGCCTTCGTGGATGTATCTTGCAAGAAGTTACTATGGCCGAGTTCAAAAAGGGTGTTGCCTGTGTTCTCCTCTAGGATTTTGATGGAATCTTGTCTCACATTTAGATCTCTCATCCATTTTGAGTTTATCTTTGTGTATGGTGAAAGAGAGTGGTCTAGTTTCATTCTTCTGCATGTGGATGTCCTGAAAGGCTTTTTTATAAAAAGTACACATTTACTTAGAAAACAATAATATGAGACCATTCTTTTGGTGTCCTCGACAACTTTTTTTTGAATGAAAATTCATCGTCCTCTAATATTCACAATGATTGTAAAAAAAACTGTAGGGAAAAGTGCCACATTGTTTAATTTTAAAACTTCTAGTGCTGAATGGGTCATTTCATTGAACTTTTTCCCCTTAGTTTGATTTTATGGTTTGATTCTTAAAATGAAGAGCAAGGCAATGCTTCACTTGTGTGGTGCTGTGTAAAAAGATTACTACTGCAATGCATTTTGTTCTTTTGAGTGAACAATGTAAACATTTACTTCATTCTACAAGATTAATTATCTTGATTGTTTAGTTTTTGTACTGCCATAATTAAACATGGTTTGAAAAATTAAATTTGACTGCACATTGCAGTGTTTTGTTCATATTGCCAAAGCAAATTTGTAGATTCGGAGAGACCTCAGATAAACTGTTCTGAGTATGTTGCTTTTAATTTATTTTGTATTCTTCTGATAATTTCTAAACATTAAATCTATAATGTTCTGAAAGGAATAGGAATTTTAAAATCATATATACTTGTGAAAAAGTTCTCGTTGGGTAATTAAATGAAAATAAAGGAGATAACATGTAAAGCATCCTGAGGAAGGACTTGGTCACATAATAGGCCTTCAGAAAACTATTTATATGTGTCTATTTTTAAAAATGAAAATACCTTCATACTAAAATTCTTACACAATAAAAAGGTAGTGTAGTAATTGGTGGAGTGATGCAATTGCAATTTTATACTGGATTTTGACTATATTGATTCTTTACTTTGGATATAGGAGGCACTAGTGTTGTCTCTCCTATTCTCCCAGCCTGTCTCATTTTTATTCCTTGCAACTGTATGCTTTTGTGAAATTAGTCTTCAGAAGCAATTGATAATGTCAGTCCCGTGTGTAATTAGATCATAGAAACTTGCATCACTTGAAGCAGAACTGATAAGTTAAAAAAAAAAATTGAAAAAAAAATTAAAAAAAAATTAAAAAAAAATTGTTTCTAGCCTCTCATCCCATCTTCCAAAGATACTAATGAGATTTAGGTTTCCACTGTCCTTAAATGAGAGTAAATGGTGTTAATCCAAATATTTAATAAAATCTTTGTAATTCCATGTAAGTGTAAATGGAAGCCAAAAATCTATTACTTGGGTACATCTTTCCTATACCTGACCACGTCAGTTTTAAGTAATGTCTATTACACCTTTAGAAACTAACATATTAAATAACATACCAAACATTGGCAATTTTGTGTTACTTTAAAATAATTTATTCTTTTTCAATAATTCACTAAAATGCATTATTCAAAGATTGTTAGACCTATAAAAGATATTAATAATATATTCCTGCTGAGGCAATAGAACCTCTGAAAATAAGTGAAAAATGTTTTATTGCGGTTTTTTTTGGAATAACCTAAGTGTACAGCAAAGTAAACTATTTGATGTCTGCATGCTAAATGTAATTATAGAAGCTGATACTGACTGGAGCTAGGCAGGTATGTTCTGTGTAAGTGGTTTTGCAATTTGTAATATAAGGTTGGAAATAGTGGCAAATGTGCTTACCTCACAGAGTTGGTGAGAATAATTTATAAAAGAAATTTTATGAAGGAAATACTATGTTTCAGGTGTTTCCTTTCTTCTAGAAACAAATACCAATTAATATTTTTATTAGCTACAAATAGATTTATTGAAAAGTGAGGAAGTGCTAATCATTTGCAAACATTTATTTGGACTTGCTGTGTACTAGACATTGTGCCAGGCAGTAGATATGGTGATAGAAAAGATAATGGAGTTCAAAGGTATTAAAAGGGAAAGAGCATTAAAAAATAATTATGATATGTAGTAGCACCTATTATAAACAGATGTAGGGGTACAAAGGAGAGATTGATTCTGCTGGGGATCTCAGGAATCCTTCCCAGAGGCTCTGCTTGAAGCTGGATAAATAAGAGCGTTAACAGAGCAGAACAGTAATGGTTATCACAGGTAGACTGGAATTAAGGAAATGTTTATTCCAATATTGAAAGAATACTAAATGTGCAAGGGGAACAGTACTCAGCTCATTTAATGTTACCAAACAGCTGCAAGGAGCAAGTCCCTGTGTTAGCCGCTGAGAGGCTAGAAAGCTGAAAATGTCTGGCGCCTTCTCTGGAGGCGCTCACAGACCTGCCTGCATGTGCAGGGAGAGCGGTGTGTAAGGCGATGTCAAGTAGAGGTTCTGGGTGGACTTTGTGCCATCTATCCAGGCCATGGTGTAACTGCTAAATCCCAAAGAGACAGCTGAGACTTTCTAAGTAAGTTAGCCTCTTGAGTACTGAATTAAAAATGGACTGACATGAAGGAAGAGAGAAATTTCAAGAAATCAGTAATAGTTTAAAAACACACATGGGACATAGCCTTGAAGATTCACAGACAATGAATGGGTGAGATACAGTTTAAATAATGGCAAGCAGACCTATAGTGTGGTCAGAGTAAGTGTTGTAATGTAAAATAATACGTACAAATAAGTTATGTCAAAAGGGATCTAAATTACACTCTTCTAAGTGTGCTACTGGCTAACCCATCTAGAATCTCTTAACTAGGTTTACCGAACAATCTATTTACTAGGAAATTCCCTATTGATCTCTAAGTCATTGCTCACTCAGATGAGAAGGCTTTTACCAACCTAATCCCAAACACGCTCTAGTCAAGATCTCTGGGTATTGAGGACCCCCCATGCAAGGACCATATTAGCACCCCTCCATTTCTTACTCTGAAATAATCACCACTGAGGATTATAAAAGCTGGGAGAAATGAGAACTATCTTTTCTTTTAAAGAAGCTGGGGATGGGTGCTCAGTGTTTTATTGTTTTTAAGAGCATTTCTAAGTTTTTTATTACAAATCTCTACCACCCCTTTTCTACCCCTGGACATAAATTCTCCCAGTTTTATTTTTACTGTACCTTTGGATTTGTTTATCCACTCATTCATTCTTACCCTACTGCTGGAGTGGGAGAAAGGCATTTGAATTCACTTCAGAGAGCAAAGCTTCCACCTGTGCTCTTCTATCACTGTCTGCTTCCTATTAACTTTCTTCTGTATTTTATTTTTTTTTCTCCCGAGAGCCCTCAAGTAGGCTAAATCATTCAAAAAGAAGAAGAAAGGGGGGGGGGAGTCCCTCAGACCAGGGACTCTATAAGCTAAGCAAGAAAACCTTAAATTTTTCCCCTCAAATTTTTCCATTTTCTTTTTTCTTCCATCTTTATTTTTTCCATCTTTAAATGGTTGTTTTTACTCAGCGTGTCTATTTATGCATTTCCTATTAACACTCCATGCACTGAAGCCTGGCTTCTGCCCAAGTCATCCATTCTCCTGAAGCACAGCTCAGTGAGGTTGCCATGGACTTCAGATTGCCAAACTCAGCCTCTCCTCCGGTGTTTGATCGCTGCCCAGTCTACATGGTTAGCTATTCCCCTCTCCAAACTCCTCCCTTGCCTCATGAGCTGTGACTCGGTTTTCTTACCTCTGTGACTTGTTTTCAGTCTTAGCTGTTTCTTCTGTCTTTATCCTGCTCAAAAAAGTGGCTATTCACTTGAGCTCTGTATTTGATCTTCTCTTTTTACTCTTCGCACCCTCTTGGGCAGTCATCCACTTTCCTTGATTAAACTGTGCATATGACTCCCAAATCCAGAGCTCCCATCCAAATTTCTCTTGAGCTCTAGACTTGCAGCTCCATCTGGATGGACCAGGCACTCCAAACTTGGTATGTTCCCAACCCTTTACTGATTTATATCTGGTGTCAGCTAGAATCAAGACTTCTCTCTTTCAAAACAAACAATTCATGCACTTTTATTTAAACTAAATATTTTACATCTTAAAATATTTAATATTTTGTTGGAAGACATAGGAAGAAAAGCAATTAGTGATGGTGGCAGTTTTAGATTTTTCAATTTGCAGACTAAATACAAACCCAGGGAAAGAGAAACAAAAATACAATTTTTTTAAGGAAATTTGCATAGGATATTTTTAAAAGTTATCACAGGAAACAAAGAACTTTGTTGGAGTTGCTTATACTTATGTTATAGTGTAGTGTTTTTATTTAAAAAATATTTGCCTCTGGGGCACCTGCAGTCTCAGCTCAGGTCTTGATCTCAGGGTCGAGAGTTCAAGCCCTGTGTTGGGCTCCATGCTGGGTGTGGAGCCTACTTAAATAAGAAAAAAAATTGCTTTTGCCTTTAACATACGGGGAATGGGACCTTATAATTATTTTCAAGGCATAAGGTAATCTGATGGTGGTTGATGAAGGTTTTAAAAATTCATTGTTGTATTCTGATTTTATTGGTTTCTCGGTAAGTCTGGGAGAAAATTACTTCCTCCACTTGGATATATAGTTGATCAGGTTGTTCTGTGTAAACGTAACTTCTGTTTGCTCCAGTTGCCTTCTGTCCAATCTCGGTAAATCTAGATTTCCATGTAGCTACCCCCCTCCCCTGCCTCTGTGAGCATCCCCCTTCAACTGCTTCTCCCACATTGTTCCTGATGTAGAAATAGTGCCACATAGCCTTCTTTGGGGAATGAATGCTTTCATCCCTAAACAGAGATGGAGAATGAGGGCAGGGTGGTGGGGGGAGAGATGTGTACAGAAAGGATGTAAAATGCAAAGTGCCCTTTTCGAAAAGGTTTTCTTGCTTAGCTCATAGAAGTTCAATTTTTGTTTGGCCTGACTTCATTTTCTAAAGGCACTCACTAGTCCCAAGACGTGTTTGAGAGTAAAAAATGCTAGAATCATCTTACTTTAGAAACTGGATTGTGCTACTAACCTAAAATACTTCCAAGTCAGGAGGAAGGAATATAAAGTTATTTGCCTTCACAGGAATTACTTTTAATAGTACATTAAAAGTCAGGTTCAGTCAACGCAGTTTGTTTGGAAGTAAGAGCATACAGGTGTGTGTGTGTGTGTGTGTGTGTGTGTGTGTGTGTGTGCGTGTGCATTTAAACAGCAACATCTTACCTAGCTGCAGTTTTTGACTATATTTCTGGAAGTGTTCTGTTAGCAAATGTAACTGTGATGTAACGAATGCATTTTACATGCAGTAATGGAATTTAAATTGTTTTGTGAGGCTAAGTAAAATAGTGAATCTATTTTTTGCCTTAGTTTTCTAACCTGCAGTTTGGGGGAGGAACACTGCAAAGAATATTAATTAAAAAAAGGAAATCATTCAAAATGCAAAGTAATGTACTGTGGCCTGTATTAAGTCATTTAACTTTGTTAAACTGGAAACCTGGTAAGTCACGCTGGCCTTGGAAGAAGTGGTGAACAAGACTGTATGCCTTTATTCCTTCTTACCCTTGCCATCCCTGGAACATTCTATTACCTCCTAGTTCAGATATGCGGTGGTCAATGCATTTCTATTCTTCAAAGCTTGCTCTAAGGGAAAGAAAGTAGCATAATTGATGTTTGCTGTGTCAGACTTTCTATTAGGTGTTATACATGTATTCTCATTTGGGTCACTAGGATGACTGTCAAACTTGGGAAGCTCTTTTTCCCTAGAGTCACACTCTAGATAGTCAAACTGCTTAGTCATGAACGTGATGAGACTGATTTACATTATATAACGATATACACAGATACCTGTGTGCCTACCCACCTACAGAGATGAATAATCTTGTTTTATATAGAGAAACAGTATGCCCATAGTGGTAAAAGAGTGTGGCTTTTGAAGCCAGACTATTGAGGAAAGCAGGGCTCCAGAGATGGCCACCTGCCCAGGGTCACATATTATTGGTGACACATCTATAAAAGAATTTGCTCCTGAGTGTGACTGACTTCAGTGCCCATCCTTTGAACCACTTTTAGCCTCTCCTCTCTACCTAGCTTTTCTGTTTGTTCTATTAGTGTATAAAAGAGTGAAATATTTTCTACAGTCCTGTATTTTGTATTATATATATAACATATTTTATGCAAAGCAAATAATTTTTACTTTTGTTGAGTCTAAAGTGTATTTGATGACAAATGAAGGAGCTCTATAATTTGAATTCAGTGATATGGTAATGCTAGATTTAATTTCAAACTGAAGGCTGAAGGACTAGTGAAATCAGCGAAAGCCTTGTTTTTTCTTGGATGTCATTGTTTGCCTTGAACATGAAAAATAGAGTGAGTAGCTAGAAAGCTTAGAGGAATAAAAAATAATAACCATCATGCTGCCCTGGAAATAAAAGGAAATGATAAAGCATACACCTACCAGCTCCATGATCAGTGATTTTAGCTATTGGCCAGACATTTAATTTAGTGTAAAAAATGGTGTGTGATGATGCTTTAAAATGTGTATCTGTAGACAGTTTTCTCATCATTATTTATTTTGATATGCTGACAACTGGCCACTTTAATTTGTGCTGGTAATACAACTTGAAATTATCTCATGAATATACACATATACTGCAATCCCCCCCACCCGCCAAAACATATAGGATTGTCCTGTAAACAAAACTTTATTATACTGGAACTGATATATTAGGGCTAATCTATGGTAGCAGTTTGCTTGAACAAGCATTTAGACGAGGAAAGACATTCTTTCCTCTTAAAAGATATAGTAAGTCTTCCTGCTTGCACCTGCCTCTCCAACCCCCCCCCCCAAGCCCCCACCCAGCCCTTCTACTCTCCATCACTGGGGTGGATTGGAGGTGGAGAAATAACCTCAAGCCAAGTGAGTTCAAGATCATAAAAGCTATAAAGAATTGCAGTTCTCTGAAACTTCACTGAAAATAGCATCCTTATTCTCTTACCTTCATCTTTGTCCTAGTTCTTTGCTGAGGGATGCATAGTTTCTTTAGTATTTGTAGTTTAGGAGAATGTGGACCAGTACATCTTTCTTTTTTCTCTTACTTTCTGTACTTGGGTTATGAGTGACAGAAAAGTTAAAGGAAAATCCATGAGTAGAGCACAAAAACATTAAAGGAAAGCTCTTGAGAAGATAACTGCCATACTTATTAAGCATTAGTATAGTCATTAATGTCTAGTTAATTTCCTTTCAGGTAGGCCCTAGTAGTATTTCTTTCCTTCTTTTTCTTAAATTATAAAAGGGTAGGTTCCCTGAAAGCATTGATATCTTTCAATGGTTTTAATTGATACAGAGTACTCTCAAACCTCTGGGACCACAGAGGCAAAGCTTCTGCTTGTGAGACCACGTCCTCTCTTTTTTCATCCATCCCTAATTGTTTTCATTATTGTGACTGAAACCTTTGATTTCAAGGAATGGAATCCTATAGAGCCTTGATTGGAGAATGGCCACAGTAAATGTCAATTTTCTCATGTTTTCCTAAGTAGCACACTTCAGCTTCTGGTGCACATAGACCATTCTCTAGAGTTCGCTTCCGTTTGCTACTTGAGGGCAATTTTCTCTCCACCATTCTCCTTGTCAGTGTGATTAGCATAGCTGGCTGATGTTAGTAGAAAGTACTTACCTCTTAGGTTTACTGGTAAAGGACTTCTAGCTAGTTTCTACTGGATTTCTATCTGTACATCTGCTCATCTCTCTTTACCATCTTGTGTATATTTGCCTATCGGTCCCCCAGTCCATATTTCAAAGTGCTTTGTTAGTAGCATGTCACTGTATAAACATCATGCTGGAATGGTGCTTGAACAAGAGAAACTTTTTTTTTTAATAGGCAGTTTTTTGTAGGTCTGACCTGACATGAAATCAGACAGTTGAGATAAGGTCCTTGGCTTAAAAATATCTTATTAGGGGAGCACCTGGGTGGTTCAGTCAGTTAAGCGTCTGCCTTTAGCTCAGGTCATGATCCTGAGATCATGGGGTCCTGAGATTGAGCTCCACATTGGGCCCCTTGCTCAGCAGGGAGTCTGTCTCTCCCTCTCCCATTGCCCCACCCCCTCCCTCAGACTTGTGCCCTGGCCCCCAACCCCAATAAATAAAGTTTTAAAGAATATCTTATTAGGTAGGAGATCTCTCTATTGAATAAGAAGTGGTTTTCTTGAGGGTTAATAGCTAAATAACAAGCTAGTGTGTATAATGACATAAATATCCCTCTTTTGGGGTGATCAGTAATGCCAAATTTGTCAAGTGGTCATGGTCTGGGTCTCTTCCTATCATGCACATGTGCCTGACTATTTCACTGGGAATTTGACTCCTGGTTCCTCCCAGGACAAAACAATTCTTTCCTTAAACTAAAAGATCCAGCTACGACAGGCAGAGCCCTCTACTGAGTACTATGCATTGACCTGAAACATGTGGCATACAATCTTTATGAAGCCCTTGTTAAAAGAGCAACAGGGAATTTAAGTCATAGTGCAACTGAGGCTGTCAGGCAATAAAGGGAGCAAGAGTAGTAGAAGCTGGCAAGGGAAGACAAGCCTGGACTTTGTGCTCTTCAGACCCTGTCTGGCAGGTCCCAACCCTTCCAACTAAAATCTTGCCTTCTCTAACACGTCTAAACCTGATTTCCACCTTCTCCAATGCTGTTTCTTAAGAAAATAATAATTTTTCCTTTTCAAAGCAATATCATCACTATAGATGTAAACCTTATTCACACATGGCAGTATGGTAAAGGGTTGAGGCCTTCAGACTCTGGAGCCAACCTGCCTGGATTTGATCCCAAAATCCGTAGTTACTACAACAGTGATTTTAGGCAGAGGATTCCAGATCTTTGTGCTTCAAATGCTTCTTGTGTAAATTTTTAAAGATGAAAATATTTAAGTGAATTAGTATTTATAAAGCACTAAAACAATACCTGCCATGTAATAAGCTCTTTCTAAGTGTTTGCTGTAATGATGATTTACAATATAATCTTGACTGATGTGTAAACCATTCTCTTCTATCTTGTCCTATTGAATGCAGCATTCATTCACTCACTCAACAAATAATTGTTAAGAGCATATGTGCTAGGCACAGTATTCTATCTTGTCTCATTCCCAGCAGGCTTCATACTATAAGTGAAGTCAAAACTAATTATTATAATATAATAATTACATTATTATTTTGAATGCCTGCCCCAGCACTTTGGGATGTAAGCATGTAAATGGCTTTTATTCACACTCTTTTAAAAAGGTTAGTGTGTAACTTTAGCTTGGGTCATGTTGCCTGGAAGTCTAGGTACTCTTGCTAAGTGGCAGGATTAGATTACTTTGATTCTGAAAGGGAGCTGATGGTCACCTATAGCCGCAGTACCCTCCGCCCCCCATCCCCCCCCCACCCCCCCCACCACAATGCCCACGCCTTTCCTCTGCTGAGACTCACTGCTGGAAGGGGTAATAACCCTTTTGACCAGAAGAGTAAGGACCTAATTCCCCTGCGTGCAGAGGCTAGTGACTCGGTGCACAGGGAGTGACTCCATCTTACTCCCTTTGACATCATTTTGTGCCACACATCATGTGTGTTCAGTTGTTCTAGACAACATTGATGTGTACTTATGTTTTACCCAGACTTTTTGAGGGTTTTTTTTTGTGTGTGTGTGTGTGTGTGTGTGTGTAAAGGTATACTCATTTGGGGAAGAAAAGAGCCTACTACTAATTCTACTCCCAGAACCAAGTGGACTAATTTATACTGTACTGGCGAGATGGGAAGGTATTAAAACTTTAAAAAAAAAAAAAAAGAAGAAGAAGAAGAAGGGGGAAAGTTACAGAAAACAGTGGGGAGAGATTTTCAAAAAACAAATGTGGCTCTTCCCAGTGTTGCTTCAGTCTGACCCCATCCTTAATTTATGAATCCAAGAGACTATTGAAAAATGGGGCAGTAAGAACCATCCTTAGGTTATATATTGAAATTAATTTTCTCATCAGTCTTCTGATAAACGTTGAGATACAGTCCTGGAAGCTTAAAACAATGAAGCAGAATGATATTCACATATGTACTAGACAGAAAAGAGGAACAAAGAAGGCCTAAGTAGGCAAGAGGGAATGAGTAATCTGATAGCGGTAGTTCCAAGTGTTGTGACTGTCATGTGCCAGAAGCACATGCTTATACATTGGCATCACTATCTATTTGTGTGGTGTTTCCTTTAAAAATGATAATTGGCACCCCTTTTTTGTATTGTACACTCCTCTTTTTATTAAGATTTTATTTATTTATTTGTGAGAGACATAGGGAGAGAGAGAGAGAAAGAGAGAGAGAGAGAGAGAGGCAGAGACACAGGCAAAGGGAGAAGCAGGCTCCATGCAGGGAACCTGATGTGAGACTCGATCCCGGGTCTCCAGGATCATGCCCTGGGACAAAGGCAGGCGCTAAACTGCTGAGCCACCCAGGGATCCCTGTATTGTACACTCCTTTGGTGTGCATATAACCTGTAGGTAGGCTGTAGCCTATGGACCCCTTCTCAGAATAAATTTTTAAATGCATGAAATAGGATAGAGTTATAAGAGAAAACAGTTATATTGAATACATTTATCAAAATATTAAAAAATTTATGATGCCCTATATATGTGCTTTTTCATGTTGTATTTAAATATATTAAAAGATGTGATTTAACATTGGATCTAAAAATAACCATGGTCATGGTTGTGTTGAAAATAAAGTAGTGTTGAAAATAAATAGTATTTTAAGATAACATGGGTGACCAAGTCACAGGAACTGCTAGTATGTCTGTTGTTTTTCCTTTCTTTTCTTTCCCTTTCTTTTCTTCATATTAGAAAGAGATGCTCAGGCAGAAGTTAGCAAAAATACGTATGTATTTTTTTCCTTCCATGTTTACAAATATTCCTGAATTCTGTGAATGGGCCCGTGGGTCCTTGAAACCCAAGTTAAGAACTGTATTGCAGCAGCCCTGAAGGCAGTAATGCCAGAGTATTAGGATAGATATAGTGAAAACAGTGGAAAACTCTATAGTGATGACATGCTCTATGATGGTGGAAATTTACCTTCCATTTTTTTTTAAATTAAAAGCTATACCTTTTTGTAGTAAGATATTCTTCAAACTTCTAGGACCTTTTCAAAATTTTCCATAATAGTGCCTTGATTTCTTTAAAAAATCATAGAACCATATAATTTTCTTGATTTAACCTTTGAAGATTTCATAACATAATAAGAGATAATTTAGGATTATGTTTTTCTATTCCGATAGATACGTTTATCCCTCATTATGGGACTAAAATGTATTTCCCTACCTTTCACAAAGTTAGGCACACTAATCACTTGTTTCTGATTATACTTCTCCTCTTATTTAATCTAAAATGCTTAGGACCATTGAAATAAACATTTGAATGAAAAAAGTGGTTTTGTAATAATGAAAAGGGATATGCCATATGGTTTGCTCTAATGTTCTTGCTATTCTTTTCATTAGGTTATGGACATTATAGTCTCCTATTGTTCTGACCTACAAGTATAATGCACAAAGTTTGAGTTCTCAGTTTTGGTAATTGCTGTTTACTTATATATATTGATGTAAATGTACTTTTATGTTTAATTGCATAGTTCATTTAGAAATAAATCCTTGGACGTAATATGCCTAGAACCTATAGATTTTCTTATTTTGTTGTCATTTTTAGATCTTCAGTCTTCATGCCTCCTGACATCCAGACTTATTTTTCCCAGTGTATTTTATTTCTAGTTGCTAAATGCAATGAACACAGTCAGACATAGTCAAAAGAAAAAGGCCTGTGAGTTATGGGTGATTGCTTTTATGTATTAATGGTGCCTATGGAGGGTCTCATTAACACGCACAGCATGGGGACTTTTTGCAGCTACCACACAGAGCTCAAAAACCCACTGCAAAGCAGACTTGATTGTTTATGTCTCAGTATTTTTATTTGGAGCTTTAGAGGACGTTAACAAAACTTCTTGGGGCAGGTGGAATGCCATATGGCACAGGGACTGGACCACCGCCATAGCTTTAGAGATTTATCGAAGCTTCTCCTTCTAATGGGAGTGATATGAATCCTTGGACCACTTCCATTCAGTGATGACATTCATGTACAGATTGGCAATAAGCCACTTAAAAACAAAACACAACAGCAACTGTTTAGAAAGAGACTTGTTATTTTAATGTATACTTATTGATAGGGCCTGAAAGAGAGCATCTTTATTAACAGTGTCTTTATTGGATTCAAAACTTTTGTACATTTATCAATTTGTATAAATTTCATACAATACTATTGTAGGGTAATTTTGGGATGGAGGTGGGGGATATAGATAAAGTGATTTTCTATACCATAACCAAATACTCCAAAAATCAGATGTTATGTCTTCGTGTCTTTCACACACACACCACATTTTCACATCTATGGGCAGTTCTGAATGTTTTTATAGCCATTAAGTGGCAGTGTCTGGGACCGGCTGGAGGTAACACCAGAAATCACACTGCTGTTTGAAGTTTACCGTTAGCACAGCAACCTTGCTTACGATGGGGTTTCTATGCCAACCTTGAAGCAGAGTAGAAGGAACTGCCTTTCTGGTACTGCTTGCTAGGGGCTCCTAATGGGCTCTATGGTGGTGGTGAGACCAGAAGCTCGAGAAAGAGAAGGCAAGGGAACTTTTTCAATGTTAGAGAGACTGAATGGAATATGTCCTTGTTTAGTTGAATATGGAGAAATTGAATATTTATAATTATGTTGCTGACTTCAAATTATCAGTATGTATGTGCTAGAATACTCTATGTAATTTGTTCTATGCAATATAATTTTTGTAAAGAATGAGCCTGCCATTTTATATGAAAATTGGCACTGCAAATAATTTAAAATAAAGATTAAAGGATATAGAAGAACATTTACTTACTAACTGAATTTTCACTTTTGTTTCCCCCGGCTTCTCTTTGATTCCTAAGGCAGAATTTTAATTTCTCTCAGGAAGATCCCAGAGTATTCTTCGATTCTTGATGGCTGCTTATATACCTATAATAAGTAGTGAAGCATAATATGAAAAAAATTGTCTTTCATTGAATATGAAATGTAATAACTACCATTTATAGGCACTTTCTATTTTCATAAATGAGCCACACACCTTATAATTTCTTTATTATTATGACAACAGTGCAAACTAGGGTGCTAGCTTTTCCATTTTATTAATGCCAAAAATGAGACAAAGAGAAATTAAGTAACTTCCTCAGGTTCCTTAAGCGGTAGAACTGGATTTAAAAAGCCATTGTCTGTTGAACTCCAGAGTCCATGTTCTTTTCTGTATGCCTAAATCGTGTCTCTTGTTTCATGACAAATATTTCCTAGGGATTTGTAATTTCTTGATTTGGGCACTTTGCCCTTTCGAATGAAAAGGGCCATGGGATCTATAAATAAGTCCTATGGAAGGAATTGCTCTCTTAACAACAACAAAATCTTATAAATGAGAGGTCATGCTAATGTACATGTAGCTGTCTAGGAAAGTGCCAACGCAACTTCTGGCTGTAAGTCTGAGAATATAGCTTCTGCTTGTCCCAGTTAAGCTGTGAATGCATATGCAGTCATTTCTCTTTATAACTCTCTGTGGACAGAGTTTGCAATATCAGATGTGAGATGATGGAAGTGACTCCCAGGAAAAAGAAGCCAAGGAAGCTGTGGCCTAAAATATAAACTCTTTTTTAAAAACTTGTTTCCTTACTGAGCTTGCCAATTTCCATAATTAGTCAGAGGCAATTAAGTACTTTAATTAGTTTGATCTTTATGGAATTTCCAGCATATTTTTGTTTTATAATCAGAACTAAATTTGAGTATATGACTAATATCCCTTGTAAAGGCTGACGCTAGCATGCATCAAAATGGTTTACTTCCCTTCCAGGATAGAGATATTTTATTGGCATAATTTTAACATGCATTTCATAAAAACACAGTGTTTATACATTATTACTTATTTGAAATACCATGACATTCATCTGTAGGCAGCATGGGGTTAAGCAGAACATAATGGCTTTATTTTTTGGTTTAGATGCAGCCACAAAGTAAACATTTAAGATGCATTTATAAATACTTAATATGTCTTTGCATTTAATATAAATGATATCTTAGATTTTGGTATAAAATCATCATTAATATAAAAGTTTATGTAATCTTCCAAGGAAGCAATTTAAGAGAAAACTGCCAGCCTACGTCTGTAAGGTTTAGCATTCAAATCATAATACAAATTAAGGTTGATTTGATTAGTGAATTGCTGACTTCCAAATTTCAATTTACATAAGCACTTGACAGAATCCAAACTACTTAAAAACTAGCCTGACTTCTCTGATTTTCTTGTGCATGTCTTTGTTTCTAAGTCCATTGGATATATAACTAAGATTAGCTTTTTTCTTTCTTATTTGCAACTAAATGCATTGTCGAAACCAGGATTGCCCTGGATTCATACCACATTCTCACCTTCACTCCACCCGAGAGCTTTCTTCTTTGAGGAACATGATTGATTTTATTTTCTTGGCTCCTAATTTTCCTAATTTTTTTTCATCCCTGGGGGTACTTTAGGTTATTTGCTAATTTTTATTTTTCAGACTTCTTTCCTTCCTTTTTTCCTTTTCAGCTGATACATAAACTGACAAACTCTATTTTGAATCCAAGCTGATTTTTTGAAAGTCTCCGAGGATTCCTTTGAATGGAATGTATCATAGAGGTTGGAGGGCATTAGGCGCACAGCACCCTGACTCCCTCCTCTGCAACTGACTCATGTTGAGATTTCTGAACAGCCTCTAACTTCCTTAGATCTAATAGGATCAAAGAAGTGGTAAATACCTGGTGGCAGTAGAGACTAGAAAACAGTGGATTTAGTTCCATTAGTGCTCTTGGCTTGGGAGCTAGAAGTTCTGCCCTAGAGTTCCATTGAGCATGCTAAGTAATTGAGTCCTGAAAACATGACAGTGATGGACACTTAAAGAATTGACTTTACTGAGGATGGGACTTAGGGAAAAAAGAAGATTCTGCATTTTATATATCAGCTACACATTCATTCCCGCTTTTGCCACTTAAAATCTCTTTTTAAAAAAGAGACAAGCAAAAAACAAACAAACAAACATACTCCTAATATAGAGAACAAACTGGTGATTACCAGAGGGGAGGTGGGTGAGGCATTGGTGAAATAGGCAAAGGGGATTAAGAGTACACTCATAGTGATGAGCAATGAGTAATATGTAAAATTGTTGAATCACTGTATTGTACACTTGAAACTAATATAACACTGTATGTTAATTATACTAGAATTTAAACACAAATGCAAAACAAAAAACCTTAAACCTACAACAACCATATGACCCATATATTCCGCTTCTCTTTATTTACTAAAGCAAAGTTAAAAGATATGTCCACACACACAAAAAAACTCTCCTTTAGATGCCTTTTATTTATTTTTATGCTTATTTCTTTTATTGAAGTAAGAAATGGGTTGTGTATGCAGATGCGTATTTTTAAACCTTTTGAACCCAAGGAACTTTATTCAGTATTCATTCTGTTTGTAAGCATGGTTTGAGCATATCTAAAGTGACGGATTAGCTGGCTACAAAATTTATAGTTATTGGTTTTAACTATAAGAAGTAATCAGAAATGTGGAAGCAATGATAAGGCCTTAGTGTACTTTATTCTGTGTTAGGCTTTATCATGTTATTAAAAGGAGTTACAAGTCATTTTTTGGTTATGGTTTATGGCATACAACTAGATTAAATAATGCTGGTCATTTGTTTAGGATTGTATAAAACCTTTGCATTTGTTCCATTATCTACTTTCAAAATTGGAAAATTCAACCATGTATTTTAGGGGATTGGAGCCTTCCTTCTTGCCTCTTATTGATCATCTGGATTTGGACTCATTATTGTGCTGCCAAATGGTGGCTGTGTATGTAGGGCCAAAGCCTGTGAATGAAGCTGGGTACGCCCATGAGAATATATGTACTACGTACTCCACATTTTCTCTCCAAACCATTACCCTTTTCAGCATTTTGGGTTGCTCAAATACACACTTGACTCATTCACCATATATATGTATTGAGCACTTATAATATGTTAGGCAATATTTAGAGGGTTGAATATATAATGATGAACAAGGCAGACAAGATCCCTGTTCAGAGCTTATATTCTATTAACATTCTTTAAACATAAATAAGAAAATATCAGAATAGTGCCAAGAATGACAAAAGTATAGAGTTACTATCAGATACATGTTTCTTAGGGGAAATATTATCTATTCCTACCTTGGAAAACCACGTGAAGATACTGCTTTATTTATTCTCCTGCCAACCACAGCAGAGAAAACTGGGCTCAGTGATCGACATTTTCTTTAATGTGGATCTTAAATGTATGTGCAAATTGTCTACTTACAACAAAAATAGTATGGTATTAGGGACATCGGGTAATGTATACTCCTAATTATATTTAAATAGGTGTCCATATAGTGATAATAAGTAGTAAGATAAGATAGTCATAATGGTATAATAGTAAGATAATATAGCAATAATGGTATATTTGGTAGTTATAAAAACTAAATATCCCTTTCTTTTTTCAATAGCACCAACTAAGCACCATAATATGTTACTTTAGTATGCTAGATTTAGCTTCAAAGATAACATTTTCTACCCTGGAAACATCATAGGAACTTAATAAACAGTATGTCAAAATTTTTCTTAATTTATGCAATAAAATATAGAACAGCCAAAATGAAAAAAAAATTGGAGACTTTGTCACTATGTAGGCATAATTGAATCAAAAATAATTAGTACATTCATTTCAGCACAATTTTATTTTTTGGTTATGTGATTCATGGGAAATATACTTGTTGGTTCTTTAGAGAATGTAGATGTCCCCTAGCTAGTTGGAAATAGTAATGTGAAAAGGAATTAGCATATTCCAGCCTGTACTATGTCCCATTCAGGGTATTAGATGCTTTCTTTGGTTGTCATTATGACCCCATTTTTACAGTAAAAGAAAGTGAAGATCCAAGCAAATGCACACAGGCGATGTGAAAGCTAAGATTCCATTTCCTGCCCTCTGACTCCCAAGTCCCTTGCAGGCCCTTATATTTGGCAACATGAAGCCTCCTACCTCATCTTCCTGTCATATTTGATGTTTCTGTATGTAAATAAAAGTAATCTCACAGGTAGTTAACTGTCAGGGAACATTTTAGGGCAAAGGCAAGGTAAATTAAATTTGTGGGTCATATCCAAAGGTCATTATAATAATGTTTTAGTTACTTCATGAACTAAAGGATCTAAAATTAGTACATAACCATCTGGATCTTTAGTTTTATATTACTCTATTTGACACCTACAGCTTTTAAATTTGGATATGTGTAAATGATAGAAAATAATAATTAACAAAGAGAAGGACAAAGGAAAGAGGACAAATTTTCAAAAAGAAGGGCAGTTTGATACATTTACAATTGCACCCAAAAGCATAAGATACCTAGGAATAAACCTAACAAAAGAGGTAAAGGATCTATACCCTAAAAACTATAGAACACTTCTGAAAGAAATTGAGGAAGACACAAAGAGATGGAAAAATATTCCATGCTCATGGATTGGTAGAATTAATATTGTGAAAATGATAGTCAAGAATTGAGTCAGGTTTTTGTTGTCATCAAAAACTGTCCCTGACTATTTTTTAATGAATTTCTTATGGAGTACTTTGAAGATTCAGCTTTTTTCCTGATTTTTTCATCCATATTCACCAATGAAATTGAGGTTGTTAGTCATCAAATGAGGTGCATATTTGGTAAGAAAACAATTGAGTAGGGTTCCTGGGTGGCTCAGTCAGTTAGGCATCTACCTTTGGCTCAGGTCCTGGGATCAAGCCCCACATTTGGCTCCCTGCTCAGCGGGGGTTGACTTCTCCTTCTACTCTTCCCCTCACTTGTGCTCTGTCTCTCAAATAAATAAATAAAATCTTTAAAAAAATAACTGAGTTGGGCATCCCTGAGTGCTCAGTGGTTTAGTGCCTGCCTTCAGCCCAGAGCCTGATCCTGGAGTCCCGGGATCGAGTCCCACATCAGGTTCCTTGCATGGAGCCTGCTTCTCCCTCTGCCTGTGCCTCTGGCGTGCGCGCTCTCTCTCTCTCTCTCTCTCTCTCTCTGTGTGTGTCTATCATGAATAAATAAAATCTTTAAAAAAATGAGTAAAAGAAAAGATATTAAGATGACACATTGTTCTCTTCTTTCTGATTTTCATTATGTTTATAAAATAAATGAGATTAAATAAATAATGTTCTGGAACTGAAAGAGAATCATTGAAAAACCATGGTAATAAGAGTCCACACCATGGACCATTTTTCTTTATGGTTTAAATGAGGTTAAGTTATTTTACATTTTTTTAGGTAATATATTGTGATTTTCATGAGTTAGCAAACAGTGAAAGTTTGATGCCTTTTGGTCAATCTGCATTTTTGAATAGATTTACAATATGCTGTAGACTTAACAAATGACATTCATATGCCAAAACTAAACTTTCTGACACTTCATTTCATACCTGACATGTATATGATACTTTAAAAATGTAGGATACTGGGGATCCCTGGGTGGCTCCGCGGTTTAGTGCCTGCCTTTGTTCAGCCCAGGGCGTAGTCCTGGGGTCCGGGGGTCGAGTTCCGCATGGGGCTCCCTGCATGGAGCCTGCTTCTCCCTCTGCCTGTGTCTCTGCCTGTGTTTTTCCCTCTGTGCCTCTCATGAATAAATAAATAAAATCTTAAAAAAAATGTAGGATACTTGTAGATCATAATGAGACAACTATATTTCTTCTGTTGACTTTTTTAGCTATATTTTCCAATATAAAGTCACATATTGTGCTTTTCATAAAAGAATACATGTATTTCTTAAACTTAATTTTCTCCCTTACTCTGTGCATTTTGTTTTTAAAGTTCCATATCACAGATCTATTTTGCTTTTCCTCAGGTAATTTATGATTTTCTGAACTATTTGATTTCCAATCCATATGTACTTTTTCATAAATAAATTATAGATTCTTTTCAACAATAAACCTAGGATGATTATTGCTTAAAAAAAGTATATAATGCATAACTTAGGAATTAGTAAAGAGCCTAGTTAATCTTTAGTGAATTTACAATCTCTTCATCAGGGAAAGAAACCCTAGGAAATGACTTTGATGATATTAGTAAATGATATTAAGTCTTAGATAATATAGTTCAGATACCTCAAAAATTAAAACTCAAATGCATTAATTTTGGGAAGAATAATGCACTGATATGATGGAAGGGTTACCAGAAAATACTTTATTTTGCCATTTGTCCCCCTTTGGATTAATCCATGCTTTTTTTTTTTTTTTTTTTTTTTGGCTTATTTATCATATAAATTTTGCTTCAATATACAGTGTTATAGTTTTCATTCCCCTGACTTTAAGGAAGTTTTTAATGGTCCATGGTTTTTAAGTCAAACATTTCCATTTCTAAGTTGTTAGTGATTTTTAAACACATTTATTGAGTTGCAATTCACAAATTATACAATTCACTCATTTAATATATACAATTCAGTGGTTTTTAGTGAATTTACAGATACATGCAACCATCTAGTCTGTACTAGAACATTTTCATTGTTTCTAAAAGAAATCCAGGACCTGTTAGCTTTCACCCCACTTCCTCCCATCCCTTCTGCCTAAGAATCGCAAAGTACAGTTGATTTTTGTATATTGATTTTGCATCCTGAAACCTTAAGGAACTTGTTTATTAGTTCTAACAGCTTTCGAGTGGATTCTTTAAGATTTTCAATATCCAAGATTATGTTATCTGTGAACAGAGTTGGTTTTACTTCTTCCTTTCTAATATGGATGCTTTTTATTTCTCTTTCTTGCCTAATTGTTCTGGCTAGTACCTCTAGTACAGTGTGTTAACTAGATTTGGCAAGACCAGGTATCCTTGCTTTGCTTCTGATCTTATGGGGAAGCATCCCATTTTTAACCATTATGTATTTTCATAGATGCCCTTTTTCAAGTTGAGGATGTTCATTTCCATTACTAGTTTGTTGAATGTTCTATGGTTTTTTGGGCTTTTTTCCCCCCTGTGGAAGGGTGTTCAGTTTTTGTCAAAGGCTTTTTCTGCATCTATTGAGATGATTATATGATTTCTGTTTTTTATTATTTTGGTTTGAAGTACTACATTAATTGATTTTTCAGATATTGAATCAACCTTGTATCTCTGGGATAAATCCCATTTGAAAATGGAGTAATCTTTTTATACATTGTTATATTCAGTTTGCTAGCATTTTATTGGTCTTTTTTGTATTATATTCATAAGAGATATTTGTATCTTTCTTGTGATGTTTTTGTTTGGTTATGGTATCGGAAAAACTGGCCTCATAAAATGAGCTATAATGTATATACTCCTCTTATCTTTTGTGAGAGTTAGTGAAGAAATGGTATTAATTCTTAATATGTTTGGTGTACTGTCAGAATAGCTAAAATTAATAACAAGCAGGTGTTAGTGAGGATATTGAGAAAGGGGAATCCTTTTGCACTGTGGATGGGAGTGCAAACTGGTGCAGCCACTCTGGAAAACAGTATGGAGGTTCCTCAAAAAGTTAAAAATAGAACTAACCTATGATCTAGCAATTGCACTACTAGGTATTTACCCAAAGGATACAGAAATACATATTCAAAAGGCTATGTGCACCTTGTCGTTTATAGCAGCATTATCAGTAATAGCCAAACTGTGGAGAGAGCCCAAATGTCTATCCAATAATGAGTGGATAAAGAAGATGTGGTATATATATCTACAACAGAATATTTCTCAGCCATCAAAAAGAATGAAATCTTGCCATTTGCAATGACAGAGGTGGTGCTAGAGAGTATTATGTTAAGCAAAATAAATCAGAGAAAGAGAAATACCATATGATTTTACTCATATGTGGAATTTAAGAAACAAAACAGATGAACATATGGCAGGGGAACAGGAGACAGGGAAGCAAACCATAAGAGGCTCTTAATGATAGAGAACAAATGGGTTGATGGAGGGAGGTGGGTGGGATGGGCTAGGTGGACGATGGGTATTAAGAAGGGCACTTGTTATGATGAACACTGGGAGTTTTATGTAAGTGATGAACCACTGAATTCTACTCCTGAAGCCACAGTATGTTAACTACCTAAATTTTAATAAGATTTCCATTAAATAAGAAAAAAAATGTTTGGTGTAATTTAATGGAGAAGCCATCTGGATCTGGGCATTTTTTTATTGCTACTTTAATCTTTCATTTTTTTTTTAATATTTATTTATTTGAGAGACAGTGTGAGAGAGAGTGAACCATCAGAAGGAGAAGCAGACTCCCTGCTGACTAGGGAGCCTGACCAGGGGATGGGTGGGGAGCTGCCCATGGTTGGACTTGCTCCCAGGACCCTGAGCTGAAGGCAGATGCTTAATTGACTGAGCCACCCACATGCCCTTAACCTTTCATTTCTTGTGTGTCTTTTCATATTATCTGGGTTTTTTTTTTTTGAGACAATTTCAGTATAGTTTGTGTCTTTTTAGGAAATTGTCTATTTTATCTAAATTATCATACAAGATGCCACACAGATTGTTCATAGTTTTAATTTATAACCTTTATTTTTGTAGGATCAGCAGTAATTCCCCCTCTTTCAGGGTAAGTTCTACTTTATGTAAATAATACCTTAATAAAGAAGTAAAAACAAAATTATTGTCTTAACCTATTTTTAAATTTAGTTTTTATAAAGAAATACTCCTATTTCCTCCTCTAGTATCTAGTACTACCACACTTAAAACACTTCTGATGCTAGATGTATGGTCCCTCTACTGACCGATTCTCTAATACCAGCCTGATGTCATCCAGTTCAGCTCCATTTTAACACCGTCTACCTGGAGTTAGTGTTAGATCTCACAAGTTAGGAGTTCAGCTCCCACTTCAGATACCACTCACAAGTTCCACGTTTTCACCCAAACTTCTGACCCACCAAACATAAATCAGGGTTCCCACTAATCTCTCATCAGGTTCAACAGTTTGCTAGAGTGGCTCACAGAACCCAGGGAAACACAGACTTCTATTTACCAGTTTATTATATAATAAAGAATCTGATGAACAGCAAGATGGAAGATGTAGTTAGGGTGAGGTCTGAAAGGGTCCTGAATGCAGGAGCCTTTGGCATGTGGATGTGTTACCGATCCAGGAGCTCTCTAAACCTTTCAATTTTAACCTGGATTTTTAAGGAGGCTTCATTACATAGACATGATTGATTATTACTCAGTCTTCAACTTCTTCCCCTCCCCAGAGGATGGGATGGGGGAGCTGAAAGTTCCAAGCTTCTAACCGTGGCTTGGTTTTTCTGGTGACCAGCCTCTATCCTGAAGCTATCCCAGAACCCACCAAGAGTCACTTCTTTGAACAAAGATGCTCCTATCACCTAGAAAATTCCAGCGGATTTAGGAGCTCTGTGTCAGAACCTGGGACCATAGACCAAATATTAGAATAAAGGTGCTCTTAGCACTGTATCATGTAGGAAATTACAAAGGCTTTAGGAGCTCTGACCAGGAACTGGGAGCAAAGACAAAATACTCATTATGTCACAATATCAAAATCTTCATATCAACTCCTTTAGGATAGATAATCTTCATTTTAGAGAAGAAGAAATCAAAACATGGAAAAACATGAGGGCTTACCTTGATGCCAGGGGGAAAGGCAGGATCTTTTTCATTCAGACTTGGTTTTGTTTTCATCTCTTCTGGAGGAAAATTGGATTTTAAGTTTAACTTTTAAAATTCAAAAGTCAGAAAGCTGACTTCCTATTGCTTGTTAAGGTAAAAGTTTTCAGTCTCTTATTATGGATAATGGCTTTTGTTCTAGAAGTTAGACCTGTCTATTGGTGTTAACTCAGCTCCCCCTGAACTGACATAACAGCAAGTACTTGGGCTATTCTGAAGCTTCTTTTCTTTGAGTGGGTGAGAAAAGTTCGTAGTAATGGTGGGATAGAGTAAGATGGTATTTATTTATTTATTTTTAATGTGGCTAAGCCAGGATGGGGGAAGTGTTGGCTGTTTTAATGTTTTCCTTGACCTTCTGCTAGCCCTCATACTGAATGAGTCAGACATGAAGACAAAAGGTTACAGGGGGCTCTGGAGTTAATCCTAATCCGTCTACATACAGCTGAGATATACAGTGTTACGAAGACTCTGAAATGAAGGCAGTAGTTTTTTCTGATTTTCACTTAATTTTTGATATATAAATGTTATATATATATTTTGAAAATCCTTTTCAGTTTAATAGAGCTTAATAGTTGGTTTCATAAAATGTAAAGTCTCTTTAAGGCAATAAGAAACTATTCAGTGCCTGTTGTATGCCTCGTATTCATTCTACCAGGGGTCTTATCTATCTTCGATTTGTTGGCTTTTTATTCTTTATTGGAAAGTCCAGCCCACTTAGAGGAATTCTTTAAATGCTAAGCTTTATATATGTACACCTCCCTTGCCTTTCATATTTCCCTGTGACCATTTACTGCACATGTATTGATTTGAAATATCTTTCAGATTTCTTTCTCGGCAGTTTTAATTTGTGCATCTTTGCCAAGAAGGGATTATATTTGTTGCCATGCACATGCTTTATGGGGCTATGTTCTTTTTTTTTCAATAATTGTTTTACTAGAGTCAATAGGAGGCTGGTTAATAGTTTTTCATATGGTAATAGAATTTTCTGAAGCAGAGAAAATGTAATTGTGAAATTTAAAAATAAGCAAACAAGGGCCAGAAGATTTAAGCAGTATATTTCCTGTAAGTACCGTGAACTTTGAAACCAGCAATATGTTTTTGCATTGGGTGAGGTAGTAACTTAAAAAATAAAACATACAATAAAAATAGAGATTATAGCTGTGGGCGGTATGCATATAAAGATGCTTATGTGTGTGCATGGTAATATGTTGTTTGATCAGGAGTTAGAAGACTAGGTTTTGTCACTCACCAGCTGTAAGAAATCATTAAACCCCTGTCTGCCTCAGTTTTCTGGTTTATAATAAAACTTGCCTTGCCCATCTCATTTCTAAAGAAATTAGATGAGATTAACTATGTGAAAGGACTGAAAATGATAGAATTGTTAAATTGTGAAATATTGTTATATGTCTGTGTTTATAGCCAATTCACCATTGATTGTAGTATCATTTTAATGAGTCTGAGGCTAGGTTCCTAAGGTTAAAGAAAATATTTTTGGGGCTTAGTTAAGTGTCTGATTTCAGCTCAGGTTGTGATCTTAGGGTTCTGGAATTGAGCCCATATGGGGCTCTGTGCTCAATGAGGAGTCTGCTTCTCCCTCTCCCTCTGCCCCTCCCCATGCAAATAAATAAAAGCTTTAAAAAAATAAAAATGTTCTTATGACTCTGTGTGTGTATGTATGTGTGTAATTTTACTTTATGATATTAGACACATAGTGAAATCTAAGGATGGGATTCCATATAGATGAATGCCCATGAGAGGTACCTATTTGTGAGAAGTGTTGATATTTAGAATTCATTTGAAGAGATGTTTAAAGTGATCAGTAACCGTTGTTACATTAATATATTTAGCCTCACTAAAGGTAGATATTTTTAGAATAGTTTGAAATTTTAAATTTCTTTCCCTTTTCGGAGATGGAAGATCATGAAATGATGTAACAGAGAAAGGCTGATTATTGTTTGTGATTCTCTAAAATGTTATAACAATCTTATAAGCCTTATATTTGAACCTCATTTTCTTGATAGATATGCTCTATAATTAATAAACCTTCAACTCTTCTTATTTTCATTTAATATATGAATTACATTTCACTCCTGGCTTGTGCTTCTGATAATAACATTAACATCCTAGGATGCACCCCGTATCTGCTCTTCTGCTGGGGATTGGAAGTGACACTGTTACTCCAGAAATGCATTCATCTTACTCTCTGATAGGGAACATACAGGTTATAGTTTATTACTCACCAACCATGAGGAAGAAACGATTGCATAGATCCCTAAACCATTGTGGTAGTCACAAGTTGTTCAAGTAATATATAAAAAGCACAGACTTTCTTGGCAGAATTTTTCTTCTATTGTGCACATACAGCCTTAACATTCTCAGTATCTTTAAAAAATTTGAGAAGTAGCTCATAAGGAACCTGTGCCAGAATGAATGTGAGAGGCTACAGCATAGACAAGTAACTCAGTGATTTAGGTTATCTCAACTTACATCTTGGAACAGCAGTGTTTATTTATTCCCTTGCCAGCACTTGTACTCAGTCCTTTGTAAATTGTTATAGGAGATTATTTGAACTCTTCTATAGAAATTGTTAATAATAGCTCTGCCATTGTGCCCCTGATAGCATGTATGTGTAGCACTTGATTAACAAATACATCGAAAGTACCTAAATGGCAGCCATAATAACTATGTGATGTGTTTGCCATCATTTTACAGTTGAGGAAAAAAAGAGAAGTCGTGTTCACTTTTCGCATAGGGACTAGCAGAGCCACATGCTAAATTCTCCAGGGTCCAAGCTCTTAACTATTACCCTATGCTGCCTTCTAGTCATTTAAACAAATTATTGGTTATGTTAAATACCATTTCACTTGGAAAATATAGAGGTACCCTTCATGTTACCAGTGAGGAAAGTATACCATGGGGCATACTAGCTAATGCTTGGGAGCATTCGCAGTCGAGTAGCGTGTGATCATGTGGGAGAGGGAAATACTCATACACATTTGCAGTTTTTTCAGTTTACCTTATGCTCAGAATGTTGCTTGTGGTAGGTGAAAATGGTAATCCTACCATTCTTTGTATAATTAAGTAACTTAATTACTTAAGAGTGAGACATTTTAGCTGAATTGTGCATTGATTCTATTAGATTCCATGCACTATTACGAACATAGAACACACAGTGGAAATTAATACTGTACCATGATGGCCTTGTGAGCAACGTGGCCTTTGGCAAGTAATTTCTTGTGTGAGTGTAAAAGACTCTTGGTCTATAAAATGGATTATTCTGCTCACATGACATTGTGCAATGAGTTCTTAATTATGAGTTACATTTAACACAATTAAGTATAATAAAATAAAAATTAAGCAAGCATACTCCTACTTGATGCCAACTTAATGCTTAATTAGATATTGAATCATTTTTTTCATTTTTCCTTTTTGCATCAGCTAATAATTTTGTGTATTCTTAAATTTTCATTCATGCAGAAAGTTGTTTAAAAGTGTCTTTCAGAAATCATTTGGTAAAAAATCAATTTATTGGGAAGTGCAGTATTTGACAGATAGGCTTGTATTTTATCTATTAAGTTTTTAGATGTCATTGTCTAATTATGTTAAATTCTGGAAAAGGAAATTCAAGTTATTAAAATTCTTTCTCTGATTGGAACAGTTTGGTTAATGATGTTAATGCTTTGAGAGAAACTTCTACTTCTAGGAGATTAGAATCTCCTGGGGCTTTTATGACCTAAACTCTCAGTTATTCTTTGCTGGAATTCTTACTGACTTCATGTATTGTTCATTTGTCTATAGCATATGGTGCAATAACAGTCCCTCAGCAGGTTATGTTTCTCTCTTTACCATATAGAAAACAATAGTAGTCCAACATTATCTCCATTGTCAGCACAGTGGTTTTTCCAACACTTTACCATGCATTTTCTGCCTTTTTGTTAATTTCAAGTTGATTTTAATTAATTTGATGGTATGTTGCCTTTTAAAAATGTTTTTATTACATAGCATATACAAGTCCAGATTGAAGAAGTGTTGACAGAGATAAGAAATTACATCATAGAGTGTTTCAATTTGTAGATTAAATTCAGTATTAAATCCAACATCAGTAATAAATAAAGCTGCTAAGTTTCCTTTCTTTTTTCCTCAAAGAACTTGAAGTTGAGTGGATTCTGCTTCAGACTCAGCACTATGGTGCATATTTGTATCATGAAAATCTCTTACATTTCATATTGTTTAACAAACAGATTTAGCAAGTGACATATATGATTTCTTTATTTTCACAACATAGTCTCAACAATACTCATGTTTACAGTATGGAGGAGATTCTTCAGGGCCTATATTACTTTCTTGGTTGAGGTTAATACTGTTTTCTGTTAAGTCAGAGAAAAACTTACCAAATGCCTCTGCCCATTTTTCACCAAACTCACGTTCCACTCATTCTTTTCTTCAAGTTACGGATTTCTTGTTCCATTTCCCACCCCTGACCTTACTTTATTACCTGGCCCTTATCTTTTAATTTTTTTTGAGTCATAGATTTATTTATTTTGAATTTGCAAAGACATATTGCTTTATTATTATTATTTTTTAAAATTATGGCATAATTAACATACCATAAAATTTACCATTTTGTGTACAGTTCAATGATTTCCTTGGTCTTTTTACAATTTTGTGAAACTATCACCCCCTATCTAAATCTAGAATATCTTCACTACCCAGGAAACCCTATGCCTACTGGCAGTTAATCCCCATTCTGCATTCTCTCAGCCCTTGGTCACCACTAATTGACTTCCTCCGTCTATTGTCTATTCTGAACATTTCTCCTACTTTTTTGTTTTAATTCTTGATTTAATATTTTTTAGTTACATTTCTGTCTGCTTTTAGTGTAAGCTACCTGATTTTTGTTTTGTTTTGAAGCAGCAGGATTGTAATTGAGAAGAAAAATTGTTCACGCGGTTTCTTGTCTAACGAGCATTTTAAGACATACCCTAAGCAAATCCCAGCCTGATCAGGATGTTAAGTTTCCTTCAGGATTTTAGGCTTCCCCCCTTAAATTCTTCTGTTATAAACATTATGACTGTAGTCTTTAAACATCAAATGTGGGATCCCTGGGTGGCGCAGCGGATTGGCGCCTGCCTTTGGCCCAGGGCACGATCCTGGAGACCCGGGATCGAATCCCACGTCAGGCTCCCGGTGCATGGAGCCTGCTTCTCCCTCTGCCTGTGTCTCTGCCTCTCTCTCTGTGTGTGTGACTATCATAAATAAATAAAAATTAAAAAAAAATAAAAAAAAATAAAAAAAATAAACATCAAATGTTATGTAATGTGTTTTTCGTAAACGTTGGATTGACCATGTTCTTTTTTGAGGCAGAAAAATCTTGAGCCCTGGGAGTAGAGGCAGAAAAGCCTTGCATGATTTATGCTCTACAGATTGTCCCTTAATAGTTGTGTTTGCCTTTCTGGGCTTTAAAAGCAAACATGTAAAGTTTTGTTGTGTGATATTTATAAAATTAGGAGATTCAGATATCATTTCCCTTGATATCACTGATTCCCAACATTAGTTTTATGTGATCCCAATAGTTTCTAATAATTTCAGGGTGGTACAATATTGAAAATGCCTTATGAGAAAGGGGAAAGTGTAATACGTGGTAATTTTAAATATAAATATGTACCATCTGGCTGTGTGTATGTGTCTTGCATGCATATTTTTCTTTTCAGGAAAGGGTAGTCAAAGTGCTTGTGACAGAAATTGATTACATTCATTGCTTTATACTTAGAAAAATTTCGAATTCTTATACTGATCACTATAGGCAAAAATGGACCAATGAAGTGCAATTACACTCATAAGTTTGTTCTTGCCTTGTGAGCAACTGGAACTATTTAGAATAGCCTGATTTTAAGATAAAATCACTGTCTTTTAAATACTGTGATCATGTATCTCAAGCTTCATTTTTCTGTTGTAAGAATCTTTCCAAGTACAAGAAAACAATTGTAGGCAAAGTGATACTATTGGTGAACTAGGAGCTTAGAAGGTAATAACAGGAAATCTCAGACCTTGTTATTTCGACATGCCAATAAATGGGTAGGTTTGTAGGGTTGTCATTGCTAGAGCTACTCTGCCTATTAGATTCCATTCCATGTGCCCTTCCAAAGCTCTTAGTTTCTTCTGGAAACAATTGCCCAGCTTTAGTTCTTTTTTTTTTTTTTTTTTTTTTAAGATTTTATTTATTTATTCATGAGAGACAGAGAGAGGCAGAGACACAGGCAGAGGGAGAAGCAGGCTCCATGCAGGGAGCCCGACGTTGGACTCGATCCCGGGACTCCAGGATCATGCCCTGGGCTGAAGGCAGGTGCTAAACCACTGAGCCACCCAGGCTGCCCCTAGTTCTTAAAGATATTTGCCTAAAGTTTTGTGTTGTGAACTCCTCTTCTGGCCTCAGCCTTCTTTCAAACAACTCTGTTTTTGGCCTTAATGTTTCCTCCAGTTATTCCAGACTTTTGCCCTGCCATGATCATCTGGAGTAACTGAAGAAGTAAATGTCTCTATTCTTCAGTTGGCCTTTATATGCTTGCCAATCCACCTGTTGATTACACATCCAAATTCCCTGGTTTGAAAGTTGCCTTGATTTATCAGCTTAGTATTCAGGTCTTCTGGTGGAAGAGGAACTAACAAATTAACCAAGAAAGAGAACTTTTCTCTTTGTAGGAAAGGATTCTCAGAATTAGTTTTTTTTTTTCCCCCCTCCAAGTGCTAATCCATATTATGTGTCAAAATATAATTGTTTGAGGAGGTTTTCCTTGTTAAACTTTAGGTTGCTTTTTAAAACAAATTTTGAATGTAAGCATAGGCATATATAAAGAAAAAAATTAGATGTGAATATATTTCATCAAGAATATATATGCATTATTACAAATACTTAAAAAAATCTGTATACATCTCTCTTTTCTGAACCTGAATTACTTAAAGTGTTTTTAAAATCTAATAAAGAAAACTAAATCAATAAACACCAATATAGACATAGCGAAAGAGTAGAATCACTGGATCTTATAGAAATGTGGAAATACTAGTGTGCCAGGAAGTTTATGACACTTCTTCATGAATTAATTTTGTTTTGGGTTTTATTGTATCCATCCAAAAGATGTTGAAGTCCTAATCCTGAGTACTTGTGACTATAACCTTATTTGGGAAAATAGTCTTTATGGATGACCAAGTTAAGATGAGGTCGTTAGGGTGGGCCCTAATCCAATATGACTTTTCCTATAAAAAGCAGAAGCTTGGACTCAGAGACACAGGGAGCATGCCCTCTGAAGATTGGAATTATGCTGCCATAAGCTAAGGAGAGCCAAAGATTGCCAAACCAGCAAACCAATGGAAGCTAGGAAAGATGCATGGAATTGATTCTTGCTCACAGCCTTTGGAAGAAAACAAACCTGAAGATACCCTAATTTTAGACTTTTAGTAGTCTCCAGACTCTAAGACAGGACATTTCTATTTATTTTGCCACTCAGTACTTTGTTATGGTAGCCTTAGTCGACTAACACAGGTTTAATTCAATAACACGTAGTCTGATATCCATTTGAGAAGCAATAGCAACTTTATTTTTAGTGTCAGTTGTAGAGTCTAGACTATTTCTCATGACAAATTATTTCCTATAGAATGAATGCAGGGAAAGGCTATCATTTACAACCTTGCTTGAAAGGTATACAAGTAGATCTTTAAGATTATCTTTAGATCTGTTTTTTAAATTAAGGAAGTCTTTGTTAAGTCAAATCTATATAGCAGTATGGAAGATGCAGGGGTAAAACAGCAAAATAAATTTAGCATAGGTCAATAAGTATATACATTTGCCCAGAAAGAAATGTAAGATGGCTAAGCAGCAAGACTCCTTTCTTCTTTAATGATGTGCTGGTTTAAAATGCACTGACCTACTCTCAACCTGTAAGACTGGCTCACATTCAAACCTCCTGTTTATAGATGCTGCTAGGTGGTTTGCTTAGCAACATACTTAATGGGACCACAGGGAATTTGCTTTTCCAGTTAAATAAGTTTAGAATGCTCAAATAAAAGCAAAGGTTCAGATTAAAAAAAAAGAAAGAAAAGAAAAAAATTAAGAAATATCACAAGTAAAATCCAATCATGGATAATTATATCATGTGCAAATATTTTTTGTGAATGTATATAAATAATTTTAACACTCAAAATTAAATCCATTTTTTTTTTTTTTTTTTTTCAGAAAACATATCCAGTAGAAAATGAGGTATCAGATTTCACCAGAAGGGTTTAAATATCCAGTATCCTTTAAATATACCTAAATGAATTTATAAAGAAGAAAACCTGGTGGGATCCGTGGGTGGCTCAGTGGTTTAGTGCCTGCCTTTGGCCCAGGGTGTGATCCTGGAGACCAGGATCAAGTCCCACATCAGGTTCCCTGCATGGGGCCTGCTTTTCCCTCTGCCTATGTCTCTGCCAATCTCTCTCTCTCTCTCTCTCTCTCTCTCTCTCTCTCTCTGTCTCTCATGAAAAAATACATAAAATCTTAAAAAAAAAAAAGGAAAACCTTTTTTTTAATTTAAAAATAGTAAATTATGGGATGCCTGGCTGGCTCAGTGAGTAGAACATGGGGCTCTTGATCCTGAGGTCGTGAGTTCAATTTCCATGTTGGTCATAGAACCTACTTATTTTATGTATTTATTTGTTTGTTTGCTTAAAGATTTGTTTATTTGAGAGAGAGAGAGAGAGAGAGAGAGAGAGCCTGTGCAAGTGGATGGAAGGGCAGAGAGAGGTAGAGAGAGAATCTCAAGCAGGCTCCATGCCCATTGTGGAGGTGAATGTAGGCTTGATCTCACAACTCTGAGATCATGACCTGAGCTGAAATCAAGAGTCAGACGCTTAACTGACTGAGCCACTCACATGCCCTAGAACCTACTTTTAAAAAAGTAAAATTAAATAGATAAATCACCAACTCTATTAATAATAATAATAAAAATAGTAAATCATTTTGTCAGTGTTGAGCTTTTGCAGATTGACACTTTAATGGGGCTGGGATCTTACCAGGGGTGTGACCCTGTATGTTAGAAATGATACTAGTGTTAGTTCAAGTCTTAGTGTGTGTGTAGAGGAGGCGTGGAGTAGACAAAATCATTTGTGCTCAAAGTATGTGGTTTTTTATAGGCTACAGTTGAGGCCTAGTTGAGAAGAGGGCTTAGAGAAGCCTGATTAGAGTTTGGTCAAGCCAAGGATTTTTGTCAAGAATATATGCAGCATTAGGGCTTGGAGACTACCCACAATGTGTAAGAAAGAGAACTCAAGATCTAGAATCTTCTTTATTTCACAAACATGACTATTGTAAAGGAAAAATCAATTTATAAACAGATAATAGATGCATCTTCATGAAGATTGTGCCCTCCCTTAACTGAGCATGGCATCGGATGATTCTAATATGTATTTTTACAAAGTTTAGTATATGTGTATTGTACTCATATTTAAAAAATATTTAAATTCAATTTTTTTAAAGATTTTACTTATTTATTCATGAGAGACAGAGAGAGAGAGAGTCAGAGACACAGGCAGAGGGAGAAGCAGGCTCCATGTGGGGAGCCTGACGTGGGACTCGATCCCAGGTCTGCGGGATCACGCCCTGGGCCAAAGGCAGGAGCTAAACCACTGAGCCACCCAGGGATCCTGAGTCCCAATTTGATTAACATATCCTATGTTACTAATTTGGGAGGTAGAATTTAGTGATTCATCAGTTACATAATCAAATAATCATACTTGAAGTGCTCTCCTTAATGCCCATCACACAGTTACCCTCTCCCCTCCACCCATCTCCCACTGGCAACCCTCCATTTGTTCCCTGTAGTTAAGATGCCACATTTTCCCTGTTTATTCAGGCAAAACTTCTTTTCTGTTTTTAATCACATATGACTCTGCAGAGAGTGTATAGTTATTTGAGGTCATTGCTTCTTGAGGTGATTTTAGGGACAAATTCGAATATAAATCTAATCAAATAAAAGTTTATTAAGTTTCTTCAGATTTTATTTCTTCAGGTGTTGGTCACTTGTAAAACCCTTTGGAACCACATACATATATGCATTAAGGGAGATGTAGAAGACACATAACAAAAAGCTAGTAATCAACAATTTGTTTACTAATAAGTGTAGAAGTACTGGTATGATCTTACTTTTGGTTTACAATAATTGATTATATGATTTCAATAAAAAGTTCTAAGGTGCTGATTCAGAGCAGAAGACCATTATTTGGACTACAGTTAGATATATAACAGTTATTGCATGCTGACTCATATATGGTGGTGATGTAGCCTCAGAATTCTATTTAAGGCATATACTAATATAAAACTTAAAAAAAAAAAGTTGGGTCCTTTACTTGAAGTAGAAACATTTCATTTTGTCAAATCATCTTATGTATAGACCTGTCAATGAAAGTATGTACTACTAAAATGCATGAGTTGTTTCTTGGCTACCAAAAGACAATAAACATTTTATTGGATAGAATTTTTTAAAAACCTCAAACTTTGTAGCTAATGAGTATCCTGAAGTATTTCTGTAACTCTGTTCACCAAATCGATATTTATTAATGTTACCCATACTGTCCACTTAGAATACTAATTACTCAGATTCTTGAATTCTTAAATGTGCTGAAGGGTTGGCAGAATTTGAATATGTTGTGTTAAGATATCTAATAATTCATCATTAGCAATTACTCCTGAAGGTTTTTTGATAAATGCCTTTTATTTTCTGGTTTTCTAACAGTTTTTACTACAACTAGGTGTTAGATCTCAAATGCTTTTTCTGCACCTGTTGAGCTGACAATGATTTTCTCTTTTAACCTGTTAATGTTATCAGTGACATTTATAGATCTTTTAGTGGTAATCCCCTTTGCATTCCTAGAAGTTTATCTTATTTAAACAAAAGTGTTTTTATGTGTCACTGGAGTTTAAAAAAATATTTGTTCACTATACCTGTATCTAAATGCACAAATGAGATGAGCATATTATTTTTCTGCTATCTGGTCATTTTCTGGTTTGTTATCAAGATTATATTGGCTTCATGGAGTTGAGAAATAACTCCATACTTTCTCTCCCACTCCCTTGTTTTCCATTCTCTGGAAAACTTTATGACTGAAATGGTTTGTTTATTGCAAGTCTGATAAAACTTGCATCTAAAATCTCTGATTCTGGCATACTTGTGTGGAAAACTTTTTAAGCTAGTAATTCCATTTCTGTAATAGTTGTAGATATATTGGGATTTTAATTTTTTCTTGGGATTGATTATATTTTCATAAAGGTTTATCCATTTCATGAAAGTTTCCCAAATTGCTGGAATACGAGTATTCATGGAATTATCTTATTTTTTTTGTATTTTTTAATTGGAGTTCTATTTGCCAACATATAGTATAATATTTTTAAATTGTTATGTCTCAGATTATGTTCTAGTTCTCATTCTTAATATTTATTTGGCCTCTCTTTTCAATTTTTCAAACTCATCAAAGGTTTATCTGAATTACTTGTGTTTTTTAAAGATTTACCTTTGATCTTAGTGATTCCCTAATTAATTTTTACTTTCTATTTATTTCTTGTTCTTTATTATGACATTTCTTCAATTAAATTTAATTTTTCACTAACTTTCTAAGTGCCACACTTAACTTATGAATTTATAGCTTTTATTCTGTCTTAATAAAATGTTAAACATCTTTGAACTTTTAGCAGAGAGTTTTCTTGGTATGTGTGATAATGAGTAGAGACCCAATTGGTTTCATTAATATACTTGGCTTATTTATAAGCAAAGTGACTTGCTCACTATATGACCTTAAAACATGTATCATTTAGGGATACAGCGGTTTGGCGCCTGCCTTTGGCCCAGGGCGCGATCCTGGAGACCCGGGATCGAATCCCACGTCGGGCTCCCTGTGCATGGAGCCTGCTTCTCCCTCTGCTTCTGTCTCTGCCTCTCTCTCTCTCTCTCTGTATGACTATCATAAATAAATAATAAAAAAAAAATTAAAAAAAAAACCATGTATCATTTAAATTTGAGTATTAGCAAAAACTCTTGTAACTCCAACTGGAGAATATGGAGATTTCAGTGTACTATTCTGTTAAGTATAAATCCAAACAGAAATATTGATTAAAGATTTGTTAGTGGGATTTATCATTTCTTCTACAGATGGCAAGTATATTGAGCATTTTGTTTCTAACTTTCAAATTTTTTTGAGTAACTTTATAATAATATGTGGTCCTGGAGACCCGGACATAATAATAATAACAGTTTTATGCATATAAGTGAAATTTGCCTCCAGTTACTTTGACATTTTATTTGTTTTGAGATACTTAATAATAATGTATTCTGTTTGTGCATATTTACGATGAGGGAGAAACCAAACCTCATATCTTCATTGGTCAATTTTAAACAGAATTAGAATTTTCCAAACTGAGTGCTAAAATATCCTTTACAAATTATGTCATTCAGTAGGTGAAGAACCAGACACCTAAAGCTGCACTGTGGTACTACTAGCTATGGAGCACTTGCAATACAGCCAGTCTGAACAGAGACGTGTCCTAAGGTGTAAAATACACATTGCATTTTGTTTTGTTTTGTTTTGTTTTGTTTTTATTTTTTATTTTTTTGGATTTTGAAAAATAAGATGCAAAAGAATACAAAACATCTCATTAATAAATTTTATATTGATTACATGTTGGAGTTACAATATTTTGGTTATATTGGATTAAATAGTGTGTATCATCAAATTTACTTTCACCTTTTATTCTTTTTTACCTTTTTAATGTGGCTATTAGAAAACTTGAAACTACATGTATGGCTTACCTTAAATATCTGGTGAACCATGCTGGTCTTCTTGTATACTTTCGTGGCGAATTGGTAAGAAACTGATTAACAAAACCCAGGCCTGTCTATTGCCTATTTAAAGCACAAAAAATAATTTATTTTCTTCTCTTCTCTTTTGTTCAGTGAGTTTATTTTTGCTAGCTGAGTGTTTTCTTAATTTGGAGAAGTTATAAAATCTAACAGGAAGCGCTATTATTTTATCAAGTAAAACATATGAACCAGATAAAGTGTTAAATTATAAACATTATGAGCAATATTCTGAACAGAAAATATTCTTAGTTAGTAGAATGCTTCCCAAAACATTTTAGATTATTATTATTATTTTTAAAGATTTTATTTATTTATTCATGAGAGACACACACACACACACACACAGAGAGAGAGAGAGAGGCAGAGACACAGGCAGAGGGAGAAGCAGGCTCCACACGAGGAGCCTGACGTAGGACTCGATCCCGGGTCTCCAGGACCAGGCCCTGGGCCAAAGGCAGGCACCAAACTGCCGAGCCACCCGGGCTGCCCCATAAAACATTTTAAATTTCAAAAAGTTATAATTTTAAATGACCAAGTTTAGAATTTCTGAAAGTACATTATGACACTCAGAGAAATAAATATCTTTTGTTAGTAAACATGTTTAGAGAAGAAGATGAGTTTCAATTTAATTATGGTCATGCTCATTTCATTGATAGTATAAATTTGGGTGAATTTACAAAGCATCTGTTGGAGAATGGTTAGACCCACCTCTGATTTCAAATTACATTTTGTGTTATGCCTGGGCTGAATAGTTTGCAATGGAGCCTTGGGTTTTACTTTACAGAACAGCTTGTTTTTCAGTTTGATAATTAAAAGGAAAAACTGGAGTAAACTATCCTATTTATTATCTACATTATCCAATGGAATACATATTTGTGACTCTTAGAGAAAATGTATACACAGTATAGTTTTCTTACCTGTTTAGAATCAACATCATAGAGTGTTCTATAGCATCCATGAATATGGCAATGTTCTAAAATAACTGAAAGCAGTGTGATTTGAAAAATTAGCATTTTGGATAGAAGTTAAATTTGCATTTCATAACAGTTTTTCATTCTAAAATTACACTTTGCAATTGTAAAAGCACATAATTACCTCGAAGCTTAATTACCACTACTTTCTGTATGAAGTGAAAAGTGTTTAGTTGTAAGTGCTATAATGGATGATATTACACAATTAAAAAATCTCACCCTTATGAATTGTGTGTTGACTGTCTGTCATTGGTGTTGGGTTTATTTTGTATTCAACACTGGAGATTATCCATATATGTGTGTGTGTGTGCACGCGCACGCATCTTTCTTCCTCTGTCTGTCTATCATCTATCTATCATCTATCTATCTATCATCTATCTATCTATCATCTATCTATCTATCTATCTATCTATCTATCTATCTATCTATCTATCTATCTATCTATCATTTATCAGACTGCTTTGAAGAGCTGGAAATACTGAAATAAGTTTTCTTTGACATAAAAAATGCAATAATCTTATTTTATAGGTTTCTAATTCTGTGTCAAAATATGTGTTTGCTTCTTGAACAGTAAAAAGCTAGAATAAAATGTTCCTTTTGTATATAGAATGTGGGTCCAGAGATCGTTCGCATGGTAAAAAACTAAAAGAATTTGGACTGAAAGAATAAACAGGGCTGACAGTAATACCTTTGAGTTGTGTCATCACTGAGGTTAGATTTTTTTTTCCCCTGCTTGTGCTACCATGTAGCTGAATAAGTTCATATAAGTATTTAATAATCAGGGTTCCCTGGGTGGCTCGGTGGTTCAGCACCTGCCTTTGGCCCAGGGCGTGATCCTGGAGTCCCAGGATTGAGTCCTGCGTCGGGCTTCTGGCATGGAGAGCCTCTGCCTCCATGCCTCTCTCTCTCTCTCTCTCTCTATGTCTATCATGAACAAATAAATAAAAAATCTTTTAAAAAAGTATTTAATAATCAATAATTGTCTAGAGATTATTAAATACTTCTATGAACTTACAAGATGTGTTTCACTATTAGATTATATTTTTTCTTCTTCTGTTGGACCTTATAATTGTATAGTATAATGCTGTTTTCAAAATGGAAGATAAAGTTCTATCACCTGATAAACTTTTACCTTTTCCCATTCTTTGCAGAGTGTGTTCTGTCATGCAGGAAAAATCAATTTTTATTAATGGATGCTTAGGATAATTCATAACAGATATGTAAAGAAATTTTTACTAGGAGATAGATCTAGAAAATGATAGATTTGTTGGACAGATTTAAGTAATACAAGTGCTTCTGAGTAGTTGTTCAGAATCACAGCCTTCAACCAAGGGCCACTCCTCCAGCCACAGCAGGGAATTCCCACATAAGACAGATTATGTTCTGACCATTCCAGTGATTTCTAAGGATAGCAGTTTCATAGTTTTCATCAATAAAAAGTCTTGGCCTACAAAATTCTATAGACATTATAGCATACTGCAGGATCATTTTGAATATTAGAAGGGAAAATCTTATCCAGATTTTCCTATAGAAGATGATGAAGATCTTATCATGTGTATGCTCTTTGATGATGCACGAGGAGAAGAAAATACCTGCTTCATTATTTACAGTGAAAAATGAATGGTTTTACATCCTTTTATGATATGTAACTATATCAGTAATAATAAAATAATAAAGCAGTTGTACATGTGAGTCTTTTTAAATTTCTAGTCCTATGGTGCTGAATTAGTAGAGTACAATGAGTTTGGCATTTTGTTCCATAATGTATCAGGGACCCATGAGATTAAATTTTTAAAGAATAAGAAAGCATTTCTGTGATTAGAATATATCTTGTATGTGCACAGTATTTAATATTATCATTTTGTCTTCTAAACTTAAAATCATAACATTTCATTGCAAATTTGTGTCTCTTTTTTAACCTGAAATGTTCTCCAGCTGGGAAGACTAAGTTGGTGCAATTTTTCCAGACAGGAGTTTAGCAGTATCATTAAGATTAATATTAACTTTTAGAAATTTATTTTATGGAAATAATCGAAGATGTGTATAAATATTACTATACAATAATGTTTATATTACATTTATTTTTAAGTGGCAAGAAGTTGGAAACAACTTCCAGAAAGAAAGTGGTGATTGATTTTTTAAAAATTATGTGTTCATAAACAACGTTATTTTAAATAGCTCCAAACTGAGAACAATGAAATATCTATCTAGAATAGGATTGATGAGTAAGTTGGGGATATAAATTTAAATTTTATAGATCAGCAAAAAGTAATAAAATATTATAACAGAGAACATATATAAATTTCACAGGTACTCCTGTGTTCCTATTTCTATGAGTTCAAAGACGGACAAGGTTAATCTGGGGTGTTACAGTGAGAAATTTTTGTTGCTGTAGAAGAAGGATAATGACTCAGATAAGGCCTGAGGAACAGCTTCCTGCAATGGTGTATTCAACTGTGTTCATGTCAGGAAAATACATCCAAGCTATGCTTAAGATGTGTGCATTTTACAGTATTTATATTACGCAACAGTGAAATGTTTTTAAAAGTAAGTATAGATTATTTTGGTTCAGTTGAAAACATGCATTGTGGTAGAAAACTGTGTACAATTATGTACATATCGGCAGATGTAATGTAGGTGAAAGGCTTCCTAGTGAAACAATTCTTTTTGATATTTTGGCATCTCAGGTGGCTTAGGGATTGGTCAGAAGAGACCACAGCTTACTCACTATGAAGTTCCAATTTATTTAGCCAAAGTTACAGAATTTCACAAAAGGATAATGCCTACCTGCAACTGGTTCAAATACTGCTTCTTTTAGAGAGGATATTTCTTAGCCCCTTGGTTTTCTAGCGGACAAGCAGCTGCCAGTCACATTCTCCCCACAGTCCGAGCCAACCAGAGTTGAATGTTATGCTTTGCCACCACATTGTTATTCTCGGGACATGTGTCACCACCCCCCAAAGAAAGGACATGTTCTCTGTGCTTCTGTGCAGGAAAGTATTACAAAGTTTTAACTCTTGTATTTTTACTTCACAAGCAGGAAGGCCATATTCATCCTAATCCTGAGGAAGAAAGCAGATTTATTACACCTATATCTCTTCCCCCAGCATAGTTTTAATAAGAACTAATTTACAGTGATTTTTATATTACAACAGTCTCCTTTGTGAAATGTAAAACTGAAACTGCTACTCAGGAGTTTATTGATTATCTCCAGTTCACAGCCATTAAGATTCAGAACACTGAGGCTGTGTATTCCAATGGAAATTCCTTTCTGTAGATAGTGTTGCTTGCATTGGTTCATCATTACCATTTTTCTCTTTTCTGAAATTAATTTGAAAGTCAGATTTAACAACTTTAGTGATAAAAAGGTTTTTTTTTTTTTCATGTTGAAGTATGGGCTTACCTGGTGTTATTTTTCTTATTGTACTTAAAAATAAAATTCTGTTTGCTGATGTGATGCTTATAATTCTTATTAGGCAAATCCTAAGCAATATATCCATAGGATAATAATGCTAATACCTTTCTATCTACCATCATTTATGTTTCTAAGAGAACTTTAAAAATCTAAGTGAGAAATAAATAGCTAGCCAGTCAGTATATGATAAATCAGAAAAGATAAGGCAGTAGTTAGAAATTTCCATGAAACATATTTTAGAGTAGTTTTAATTTCATTTTTAACATTTTTAAAGCCAGCTACTGAATATAATAATGTGGCACAACAGTGCATATGCATCTTTAATTTTCATAGACTAAGAAACAAGATTAAGTAATGAATGAATTATTGTACTGTGAAATTAGTGGGGATCCTTTTCTTTTTCATGAAAAGCAAAAAGCAATGATACATGAGAGCCTTGTTAGTATGAATCTGACTGGGAGAATAATTTGATGAAATGTGAAGTCTATCTGCAGTGCAGTTTCTAGTCCAAAGAATTTGAATAAGTGTTAGGAGATATGAATTTGTTTCCGCTTCATCTAACCAGATTTGGTACAATGGGGTGTGCAGTTTAGAGGGAAAAATTTCCTGGTACTTAATAAGGCAATAATTCATGCTGATGGATATGAGCATTCATTCAATGAAAAACTGATTTTTATAGTGTCCTAGTATTGGTAACTTTTGGAGATTTGTGTGCTTATTGTTTAAGTACCATAAAGAAAATACATAGTTTTCATTAAAAGGTGAACAAATTTTTTTTCTGTACTTTATATGTATTTTGTTAAAAGTTTAACCATTTTTCATTTGCAGTTTTAGATGCTCTACATTCAAGAACAATGTAGGTAAAGAAATAATGTGGCTCCAGAGTTCACTGATTTCTCTTAGCCAGGAGTGGCTTTATGCATAAACTAATTTTCATCTTTAGCAAGAGAGGTTTAGTTTTACATTGTGAATCAAGACATCCTTTAGCAGTTCAAAAGGTCACACAGTCAAGATTACTCATCAGAAAGTTAGACTCATTATTGAGTTTGTTGTAAATCAAAATACAGCACTAATTCTACATAGTAGCCTAGTGTTTATTTTTAGAGCATGTCGTAATCTGTAAAACAAAGAATTCATCTTTAGTGTAGGTATAATGCCTTGTGTTGAAATTTTAATAAGAGGAGTTTGAATACCTATAATTAATCTGCTTTAAAATTTCCAAAGTTGTGATGAGTTTTAGATACTACTTTGATGAGAGCTTTCTTTTAAAAGTAGATTAACTTGCTGTTTCCCATCAGGCAGTACTTCCAAACATAAAAATGCTCTTTTAAGAAGATGTTATTTTCCTCTCCTTGTAATATATGTTTTCTTAAATGCCTTTAGAATTCCTTACAGTAAAACTGGAGGGTTTTGCATTTATATTTAGTTCAGAAACACACACACACACACACACACACACACACAAAATATTGCATTGGAGTTTGATATTCGTTTATCCAAATTTAAAAAAAAATGGGGTTTTCTTGGTTCATTTTCAAAATTCATGAAAATACCTGGCACTGTGCTAATCCCTAGGATACTATAATAATTGGTTCCTAATGTGTTAGCTCACAATCCAGTAAAGACAGTAATTTAAAAAGAGAAATTGAAGAAGTGGCATTAGAAGAAAGTAAAAGAGACATAGATGATTTTCGTAGTAAAATCTTAAAGAAGATGAAATAATGGTCTTTTTGTCCATTAGGAGGAGTTGAATTGTGGATAAAGGATGCAGAACATCCTGTTAGCATCTGCTGTTAGAAGTTTTATGGGCAGAGCTGAAGTTAAGGAAGTGATCCTGTTCCTTAGGAAGGATGATGAGGAATGGTTTTTTGTATGTGTAACTGTTATTTTTTACTATAGCAGGCCAAGTAAGTTAAGATTTACTTTCCTAAAATATTTTGTACTGGAGAAATTGCCAGCATGAGAAACAAACCACACTAACGTGGGATGTGTGCAGTAATAGAGGTGTGTGCAGGACGCAGTGGGAGAAACGAACACCACACGTGTGCTGAACTGACGAGGAGCCTAGGAAGTTACACATAAGAGGAGAGGCAAAGAAGTGTAAACAAAGCAGTATGGTGGTCATTTTAAGTACTCATGAGTACCTAAGTCCCCAACTTCAATAGTTCTACTTGATTCCTCCCTTCTAAGATTTTTTTAAAGCAAACCCAGAGATATGACATTACTTCATCTATAAATATTTCTCTCTGAACCTATAAAAAGTCTTAAAACTTTGCCATCATACCATTGTCACTCCTAAAACTTTGATGATAATTCCTTACTATCAAATATTCAGTGTTAAAATTTCCACTATTACTTGATACTTGATTTTTTTTACAGTTTTGTTCAAATCAGAATCTTAAACAAGATCCACATTATGCATTTTGACTATGTCCTTTAAGTACGTTTTAAAATCCATAACTTAGTCTTTTTCTTTCTCTCTCTACAATTTACTTTTTGAAGAAACCAAGCTAGTTGCATTGTGGCAAGTTGGATTTTGCTGATTAAATACGTGAATCGTCTTTGAGCTGATTTCTCTGTGCCCTATGCTTTATGTAAGCTGGTAGTTAGACCTTTCTAGATTATTTTAAAGATTTGAAAAAAAAAAAGAATGAAAATTCAAGTGGATTGCCTGTGGTGGGTTTCAGGAGAACTGAGGTTGTCCCTCTCCAAATTATTTAAGGCTAACAAATGCTGGTTGAATCTTCTCTATGGCCTTGGCATTACAGAGTTCAATAAAATTCCAGTTCTCTTTTCAAGTGCTTATAGTACTTATAATAGTTTCTCGTGACACAGGAACAACACTGGCCAGCTTGCTCAGGACTCCCTGGGACAATTTTCTCTATGACATCCTGACCCGAACATAGGCAGGCAGAGCAGCTTTCTAGTGACAAATAGCTTTTCCTATGTAGTAAAGGCCATCATTGCTTATAACCTCTCCAGGCATCAGGATTGGACTGTGGCTAATGAAATGGCCCAGTGGTCATGTGGAAGCCATGCAGAAGAGCAGGTAACCCCAAGTAATCTACTAGGAGGCCAGGGAGAAAATTGAGCTGAAGCAAGAACAGTACAGTGATTTAAACAAATCTGATTATTTCTTTGAGAAAGGATAGCAATGAGGCTGTGTCTCTGCCATAAAATGGATCCATATGTATGTCTGTAGACACACGTACATATTTATATAAGTAATCTTTTTACTTCAAGGGTGAAAAATTACATAGCAATCAATATCTTGAGTGCTTAGTGGAAAAACAAAGTGCAGAAAATATCCAAACCTTGCTTCTCCTTAGTTGGCTTTGTTTCATGTTTGAAATGAAAAGCCAGCTCAGTGGCAGAGCCAATTAAAGCAAAGGTCTGTCAAACTCAGTCCCAAGGACTCAGTTGCAAGTATAGTCCAAGTTTGTACTGTCAAGATGAGTGGTTTGTTACATGATCTTAAAGGTAACAGCAGATCATGTACTCTTTAATGCCAGGAAGTTCATTTGACTGCTGTGGAAAGGGTGGAGGAAACTTTGTCCATGTCTCAGAACAAGGGTCCCTGGACTGACTGCCTATAGGGATGAGAGCACACCATGTATCTTAGAGATGATTGGGAGATTAAGGAATTGTTTGAAGAGATAATGAAAGGCCATATTTAAAAATTCAAAATCTATGTATCTATGGTGGCTTGTTACCAATGCCTTTATCAAACTTTAATATATTACTTAATCCTGAAAAGAGATCATTGTATTCTGTTTGGTTTTCATGTCATGGATGAGATTTTACATTTTCTTGAAAGTTCCCACATGGTGAGGGCAGGTGTCACAAAGTCAAATAAAATAAAGTAGTCTTGAAAAGAAAATAAAAACAAAAAGTAAAATAAAATTCTGCTGAGGTTGGACCTTTTGGCATTATCCAAATTTATCAGCAGACTAACAAGTATTACTTCGTGGACTATGAGAATAGCTAAAAGTTGTTGTTTCGTGGCTTCAATTGAAAAGTGACTTGTTGTTAGGTCACCTGGTCCCCCGAAGAAAAGTAATCTTGGGCATAAAGTGATCCCCTGTTTTTCATATACATGATTGCAGAGGACTCAAATTCTATTTAGTATTTTATTTTAAGAGGCGGGTGCAGAGGGAGAAGAAGAGGAAGACTCGCAAGCAGAGTCCATGCCCAGAGTGGAGCCTATAGGTGCTCGATCCCATGACCTTGAGATTATGACCTGAGCCTAAATCCATAGTCAGATGCTTAACAGATTGAGCCACCCAGGCTTCCCTATTTAACATTTTATTAATTTTATTACATTTATTTAAAATCACATATATAACTTACTGATTTAAATAGTTTTTTATCCTGTTATATTTCATAAAGAACATTTCATTTTTCTATGTGCATCTTCAACATCAGTGTTTTCCTTGCTAGAGCCTCACTGAGTCATTCAGTAGTGGTTCAGAATGCATCATCTTCTTTTCTGTCTAAGCTGAGTCCCAACATGATGTTCTAAATGGAAATTATATATCAAGCTCTAAGAACCTATTTACAAAACATGAAGAAATTATTTTTGTTAGTTCCCCGCCCCTCCCATTCTCCCTGTGGTTTATGTTTGTGATATCTTCAACATAACTACTTACTGTGTTTCTTTTAATGTGCTACTTAAAGGTTTTTATTACAGAAGCAGCATGGCACGTGGTTAAACGCACAGGCTCTGGAGCCAGTCAGCCTTGTTTTGAATTTCAGCTCCATCACTTAGATCGCTGACTTTGGCCTCATTAATTGGTTTCATTTTTCTTTGCTGTTAATGATGGTTCCCACCTCCTAGAGTAGTTTTGAGAAATCAGTGAGTTATTCCACACAAAATACTTAGAACAACTCTATGTTATGATAACTAAGAATAAGCATTTGATAGTAAATAAACAAATATAAGCATTTGCTAATACTACTACCCTACACATGCACTCCTCTACTATTTGCATTTGTGAGATCATATTCCCAGAAATAATTTCTAGAACGAATAAAGATGGAAGTAAACAAATCTGTCAGGTGACCTTTGTGAAACAAATTATTTTAAGCTTTTTTTTATGTTACTATGTCTTATTATATGATAATTTTGCTTCAGGTAAAAACTGTCACCTACTGAAATGTTTTAAAATTAACTTTGTTGAGATATAATTCATTTGCTATACATGTCACACATAAAGTATATGATTCAATTTTGTATACTCACACATTTGTGTAGTTACCACCACTATGTAATTTCAGAGCATTTTAATCACATCAAGGGGACACCCATACTCTTCTGCATTTGTTCTCTGATCTGTTCTCCTCCAGCCTTAGCAAGCACTGATGTATACTTCTACTCTGCATATATGAAGGATTGCCCCATCCTGGCAACTTCCTATAAGTAGAATCATACAATATGTAGTCTGTTGTGACTGGCTTCTTTCACTTAGCATCTTTTTAAGGTTCCCGATGTTAGCATGTATCAGAACTTCAGTCCTTTTTTTTTGTTAAAAAAAATTCCATTGCACAGACACACAATTTTGTATTTTCCTCAGTCAGTAGAGACTTAGGTTATTCCTACTTTTTGCCTATTATGAGTAATGGTGTTGTGAACACTGGTGTAGAGGTTTTCATGAGGGACAGTCTGTTTCTGGGTCTCACGGAATTACTGGATCATATTATATCTCTGTGTTTCACCTTTTTAGGAAATGCCAGGTTGTTTTCTAGAATGACAATTAAAATACGAGGAAGCTCTCTGATCTTAGCAAGAGTCACCTACTGTTGTTCAATTAATGCTTCTCAGATTGTTGTGAGTCTTTGGTTACTTTCTAGGATTCTGATAGAGTTCATATTGAGAGAGTTCATAGTTTTTAGTGGTTTCGTTGCTTTAATGGAGGTCCTGGGTTCACCATTCCAGAAGTGTTTTTCTTATCTACTGAGGTTGAAATAGTTGACCTAGAGAGGGCTAAGTTTTCTGAAGTGATTTCAAGTCCAAAAGCAGGACTAGGTTTGTGATGGCTGAGGTGTCTCTGAGCCTTCACAGTAGAAAACTGAGGGAATAAGAACTGCCTAGGGGGACCACATGCTGAAGTGACCCATAGGGGAGATTCCCTTTTTATGTGGATTCATAGGTATTGCCAACATGTTCTGATTTGCCCTATGCATATTGACATGATAAGACCAATTCTCATGCTTTCTTAGTTTTCATAAAAAGATATATTACAGTAACTAGTAACAAGAATGGTACAGATCCCCTAATTTTGAATTACAAGTTCTTCTGTTTTTAGTTAATGTTATCAGTTACCTGAGAGATATTTTTAGCTACTATATTCATCTGCAGGTATATCACATTGCACCTCTCTTCATTTAGTTTTTCTGTTCCTTTGTTTTTTAAAAAAATTCTGTAGAAAAAAATACTTTTGGCTCATATTACTTTAGTCTGTCTTAGCAGGTTGGGATGTCTGTGTTCTGGCTTCCATAGTTTCCAGGAGCTGCAACTGAGTTGACTTCAAATGAAGAATCGAGCTAGCCTGTCCAGAGAGCAGCTACCCATTAGCATATGCTTTAATAGCATACTCTCCAAAGCCATCCTTTGGAATAATGTTTTTATTTATTAATTTATTTTTAATTGCTCGTTTTGCACATTGTTTCTCTTACTCCCCCAGATTTCGCTTCACAGAATTATGCTCCTTAGTAAGAAGTGGGTCATGGTTCTAAAATCCCTTAATTTGGTTTTAATGTCTGTGATTATCGACTCTGCAATCACCCTGACGTTCAGGTGACACCCTGCGAGTGAGTAGAAAAGTTCATTGTAATGAATCATCTAGGAGACATATCATTGCTATCACATCATCTTATTTGGTAATTCCTGATTTTGGTGATCTAGCGGATTTATACATCCATTCTGGGAGATTTCTTCATTGTTACCCCTTACAATAGATATTTGCCATCTGTGACTTGTTTATAATTAGATTCAGCCATCCAAAATGTCAGTCCCATGCTGGCTCAGCTCTGTGTGCCATTTTCTGTTGCTCAAAAGGTCTGTTATTTCTTCTTTTTACTTTTACTTTTTTTACTTTTTTACTTCACCAAGATCAGTATATATTATTAAAATTTAATTATTTGAAAGAAGAAATAGATATTCCCAATTTAATGCTTATATATGTATATATTTAAAGATTTTATTTATTTATTCATGAGGGACACAGAGAGAGAGGCGGTGACATAGGCAGAGGAGGGGAGAGCAGGCTTGGGGAGCCTGATGCAGGACTCGATCCCAGGACCCTGGGCTCATGACCTGAGCCAAAGGCAGATGCTCAACCTCTGAGCCACCCAGGCATCCCTAATGTAATATATTAAAACAAATTGCAGTAGGCGATCACTCTTGGTGGTATCCTTTATACCTGTGGCTTAATTACAATTTGCATGGTAATAGCTCTCAAAGATATGGCTTGAGCCCAGTTCTCTCCTTTGAGCTCTCACTCTTTATATTTGACATCTCCATTTGGATGTTAAAAACACCTCAAAGGCACACATGTGAGAAACAGATTTTCAGCCCATACCTGATTGTCTTTTAGAGTTTTCTTGTAGTGAATAATACCACCATCCATACCGGTATGAGTCAGAGATCTAGGATTCATTTTTGACAGATTCTCTTTCTGACCTCCATTATTTGATCCATTAGCAAGCACTGTTGGTTTTATCTTCTAAAACTGTCATCATTCTGATTTTTTACTTTCTCCCTCGCTCCCTAGGCCGACACAAACCACAGCAGTAGCCTCCTACTTATTCCCTTAGCATTCACTGTCCCTCCAATCAATTCTTCCTATAAGAGCCAGTGATTGAAATATATTTAACATTGTTTTCTTTTAAGTAGGTACTTTAAAGAGTACAAAGATATAAAATTCAAAAGGTGGAACAGGCAGTGCAGTGAACAGTAAGCCTCCTTCCTCCTTCTGCCATCCAGAGCCTCTTAGTTTCTGTCTTCAGAAGCACTCTGTGTATTTCTTGCAGACACATGTGCGTTATTAGCAAAGCACCTGCTTAGTGGATAAGACCCAAAGACTTACTTGACATACTTGCCTGGGTCTATGAGCGCTCAGCACTTTCTTTAGTTCTCTCTGCTCCAGCCACACTGCACCATCGCCCCTGCTTTTTCTGAACTCTTTACACGTGCTATCCACATTTCTGCCGGGAAGATTCTTCTTTGTTCTCTTCAATAGCAGTATTTCTATTGCTATAGATTCTTCTTTGTTCTCTCTCTAGCAATATTTTACCTACTCATATGTAATATTCCAAGTTAAACAGTACTTTCCCAGGAGAATCTTCACCAAACTCACAGTCCAGATCAGGGTCCTCTGAAACAGGATCTTACATTTAGCCTTCATAGCACTCGTCACCATGTGTTTTTATATTTAGTGATTGGTTAATTTCTCTCTCCTTTCCAAGACTCTACATACCATTAGGACTTGTATTTGGTTAAATTATGTTGCTCAGTATTAGCACGTGAATGGCCCATACATTCCTGAGGGGGCTCGCTCACCTTTGGGGAGCACTTCTCTCAAAGTCACCCAGGTCAGTTGTTTCTCAGCAACCCAGTTGCTGTTTCTTTAAACAGCCAGTCCTCCAGAACCCCCACCGGCTGTGAGTTTCAGGTATTTTACCTCAGCAGCCTTCAAATAAATAGTATTTCAGATAGTAAGGAGGGGGAAAAGAAGTAAAAACTATGCGAGCACAAGGGAAGAGGGGATTCCTGGGTTATACAAGTTATATTTGAGCTAGCCCGCCAGTCAGCATTATCCTCAGCTTCTCTACGGAAGGTGTGATTTTCCCTTTAGCAAGCACTCCAAATATATCCCTTTCCTGATTGCATGGCTTTTCAGCTCTAAGATCCACAGAGGGCAGAGATGGTGATCTGTCTTGCTCACTGCTATATTCCCACTACTTACTATCATGCCTGGCAAATAGGCACTAAATAAATATTTGCTAGCTTGGAATTTAAATTGAATGTGGCTGCATTGTGTTTGACTTAGAAGTATCGTAGGAAAAGGAATAGTCATTCAGGGAGAATCTAGCACATGGGGACGTATAAAGAAGTGTTATTTGTGTTCATGGTTTGGGCTCTGCTTTTGTCTAGTAAACATAGTAGATTTTGTCATAACAGGGTGGGTTTGCCTTGCAAGTAAAATTGCCTTATAATAATACAGAGATTTCATTAGTCCAGCAAATAAATCTTGTCATTTGATAGGCTTGCAGTGTATAAATTATCACACTAAAACTGAAATAATAATTTTTAAAAAATGTTTTCCAAAATGGATCAGAGTAAAGAAAGAATAAAATAAACCTATTTTAAAGCTTCAGTTAGGCCACTAGTTTGTGCATAAGAGTAATATGCATTTTGAATATATAGTACCTAAGTTGGTTTCTCTCTAAGGCGCGAAATGATTACTACTGTTATCATTTAAAATGAGAATGCATTTTCCCCCAGTTCATAGCTCCATAGATATGCCATCTCATAATGGCCCTGATGAAAGGATCAGCTATTGGGTATGGTTTCAATTTACTTTTGTGTCGTTCAATTGTGAGAGCCATTTTCATTAAAGGTATTATTCTTTCTCTTGACTTCACTAAGGAGTGTCTATAAAGAATGCTTTCTTCCTGCATCAGCGGAACAGATTTGGAAGCAAAGGAAAATAAATTTCTAAAAAATAAATATTTTAAAAATGATCCAAAGTTTTTAAAATGTGGATGGGATAGAACATTTTTATTTTTCTTTAAAAAAAAAAAGTGATCCAACAGTATTTGGCCTTTTACTGGTACTGTCTTGTCAGTACTTTTAGCGTAGCCGTGGTGTTATGTATTTATTTCTGGTTGTTTTGAAAGAGTCAGTGCTGCTTGGTCTATAGTCATGGATATGTAGTCATGGTATGTACTCCATTGATTTAGCCTGGAAAGGAGTTGGAGAGATGGGATTCCTCAAACATGTATCAAAACAGCAAGTTACTTCCTGATAGTTCTATATTACTGTGATTATATACTGTGTCACCCCTTTTTAAAATCCATGCTTTTGCTTATTTCTTGTTTGCAGAGTAATATAGTCATTTCTAAGGATGGATTTTTTTCTGTGACTTTGTATTTTGTTTGTTTTTATTTGTAAACATTGTTCTGTTTTTTTTTTTTTTTTTTTTTTTTTACCTCAAAACAAACATGTAAGTATAAAGTATTAATTGGAGCTCACACCAAAAAGAATCATGGTCCTTCAGCTGCTGAGTGATTGCAAACTTCAGAAATATCTTAAAAAGGAATATACAACTCTGCAATGTAGGCAGTAGTGTAGGGCAGGTTATGTTCTGCTTTCTGTTCATAATAACAAAGATGTCACAATCTAAAAATAAAATCAGTATGATGAATTTCAGTGACAACAATGAAAGTTTTGGGGCCTGGAGAGTTGTTCATCTAATTGAGGGCATTGCTTTCTCCTGTCCTCAGGTACAGAATATTGTTCCGTTTTTAAGCCATTGAGGTAGAAGAGCTTTATATTTTAAATTGCAAGCTAATAAATGCTCTTTTTCTCATTAACACACATGACCTCTATGATTTATGCTTTCATGCATACTGGCCCAGTTTCTCAGTCTCTGTTAATAGAGGCTGAGAATCTGTGTTTAATGTGAATTATTTTCTAACTGAATTCCTGTAAATTCACAAAAGATATTCACTGTAGTGATCTGCTTGTCCTGTTCAGGGAAGAAAAATACCAGAATGAATCCAGCTTGCTGTGCCTCTTCTGATTTCTTCAACATGTGTCTGTCTAAAATGACTCCATTTATAGGAATTGTGCAGGCAGCTTTGTCATGCTTTTGATACTAGAGATAATACATGAGTTTCTTACTTCAAATAATAAGCTATTTGCTGTTCAAATAACAATTAGTAGAGCTGGAATGAGAAAGACAGATGAAGGATAACTGATAATTAAGTTTAGAGGGCTCTGTCCTATTTTATGTTCTTCTTAATTTATGGTGGATTAAATATTCTCATATTGTTTTGCCTTCTTTGACACAGATGGCCATGGAATTTGGATTTAATTCCAAATCCATAATGTCCACAGTAAAGTCCTAGAAAATGATAATAAATACATTCCTAAAGCTGCATAATTAATTAACAGATTGAGTTAATTTTTAGTTTTTTAAAGTTAGTGAAGAAGATAATTTAGAGAACAGAGTTTTAGCAAAACATGCAGTTTAGGGCAAGCTAATACCTAAAGCCTTTTTTCTTTCCCCACTATTTGAATATTGGGTTATTATTTTAATATAATTAACACAAGGATGTTTGTGAGAGTTGTTATTTTGACCAATCTAGAAGGTGATAATTTTGGCAACTGGCTAAATCACTCCATAACTGGGCAAATGAATAAAGCAGATTTTTTTTAAAACTCATAGAGTTATAGAATATTAAAGTCATAAAATTGCCAAGGAGGTCATCCAATTCAATTCCTTACTGATAATAGGGAGGAAACTAAGACCCAGTGAGATACAATGATTTGTCACATGTATATTGCCAATTTAGTTAGGAGCCAGACTAGAATTCAGTTTTTAAACTTTTTTTTTTGTTTTTGATCAAAACAAAAACAAAGTTTTTTTTTGTTGTTTTAATCTTTTTCTTAATTCATTCCTAAAAAGAATGCATTTATTTCTTAATTAAGGTAAAAGAGAATGTAGTGAAATTTGCCAAATAGAATACAGAGAAGATGTTACATAATAAAGAATTCAAATAGTCTTTGTCTTAGGTTTCTGATACAGATGAGGGACTCTGTTGTTGATGAGCTTCTTACACAACATCTGAAGTTATGTTATTAAAGTGACTAATGGTGGGCTCCTCGATGGCATCAGGATGGGGGCTGGTCATGCTGGAAAGACCAATCATTTGATTAGAATGTTTGAGTCACATGATAATCATCCCAACCTCCCAACCTCCAAGGAGGGATGGTAGGTTGGAGATTGAGTTAAGTCATGTGACCAAAATCCAGATAGAAACCCTGGACAGTGAAGCTCAGTGGAGCTTCTTATTTGGTGAACACATTATTGTACTGGGAGGGTGGCATGCCTTGATTTCATAGGGAGACGGCACAGAAGCTCTGGGTTTGGAACCCTTCAATACCTTTCCTTGTGTGTCTCTTCATTTGAGTGTTCTTGTTTGTATCCTTTGTAATACAACTGTGAGGTGTCTGGGTAGCACAGATAGTTCAGTATCCAACTCTTGGTTTTGGCTTGGGTCATGATCTCAGGGTTGTGGTATCAAGTCATGAGTCATGCTCAGTGTAGAGTTTGCTTAAGATTCTCTCTCCTTCTCCTGCCCCTTCCCCCCTCCCAAAATAAATCTTAAAAAAATACTATAATTCAACTGTAATTGTAAAGATAGCACTTTACAGAGTTCCGTGAGTCATTCTATAGAGTCCTCAAATCTAAGTATGGTCAGTTGAAGGCCCCATATTTGTAGTTATTTGATCAGATATGCAGGTGACTTGAGAGCCTATATACGGCTGGCTTCTGCAGGAGAGCAGTCTTGCGGAGACTGAAACCCTAACTTGAGGGGTCTGCACCAAATTCAGGTGCTTAGTTGCCATCACTGTTGAAATGTACTACAAAATGGCAGTTGTGGTTTGCTTAGATGCATAGTAATGATGTTTGCTTTAGTATGGTTCATAAACCATATATTAGTGTCATCTGGGAACATGTTAGAAATGAAGACTTTAGGGATGCCTGGGTGGCTCAATGGTTTAGCATCTGCCTGCAGCATAGGGCAAGATCTTGGGATCCTGGGATCGAGTCCCACATCTGAATCCCTGCATGGAGCTTGCTTCTCCTTCTGCCTGTGTCTCTGCCTCTCTCTCTCTCTCTCTCTCTCCATCTGTGTCTTTCATGAATAAATAAATAAAATCTTTTAAAAAAATGAAGACTTTATCATAATTTGTAGTTTCACAAACTCCCCAGAGGAGTCACATGCACATTAAAGTTCTAGCAGCTTTAATGTTTTGAGATAATGAGAGAGATTTATATTAAACTAAATCTAAACCATTTATCTAAAAAATGAAAATGAAAATTCTGGCTTATTTTTAGGTTTGTTATTTTCATTGAAAATCATAACCCATTTATAATGGATAAAGTCTTCCATATCTGCTCTTTGTGTGTTGATACTCTGTGTTTCATGACTTTTGGCATTTATTAATATCTGTTAATGTTTCACTGTTGCACACAGGTAACAAACATCAGTCTCTAGTTTTTTGTTAAATATGGTTGATGGAACACATATATTTATTTGCTCTCCTTAAAATGTCACTAATATACCAATAAAGAATAAAAACAGAAAGAGAAACGAAGATAACATTACCCTATCTACAATTATACAAAAATAATAAAGTACCTAAGAATAAACTTAATGAAGGAGGTAAAGGATCTGTACTCTGAAAACTCTGAAATGTTGACGAAAGAAATTGAAGATGACATAAACAAATGGAAAGATATTCCATGCTCATGGGTTGGAAGAACAAATATTGTTAAAATGTCCATACTACCTAAAGCAATCTGTAGATTTAATGCAATTCCTATAACAATGCAACATTTGTCACAGAACTAGAACAAATAATCCTCAAATTTGTATGGAAGCACAAAAGACCCCAAAGTAAAAGCAATCTTAAGAAAGAAGAACAAAGCTGAAGTATCACAATCCCAGATTTCAAGATATATTACAAAAAAAGTAGTAATCAAAACAGTATGGTACTGACACAAAAATAGATGTAGGTCAATGGAACAGAATAAAATGTCCAGAATAAACCCACATTTTTATGGTCAATTAATCTGCAGTGAAGGAGTCAAGAATACACAGTGGAAAAAAAGTCTCTTCAAAAAATGGTGTTGGGAAAATTGGACAGCTACATGCAAAAGAATGAAAGTGGACCATTTTCTTACACCATACACAAAAATAAACTCAAAAGGGATGAAAGACCTAATGTGAGACCATAAACCATAAAATTCCTAGAAGAAAACCTAGGCAGTAATTTCTTTGGCATCAGCCTTAGTAACATTTTCCTAGATATGTCTTCTCTGGCAATGGAAACAAAACTAAAATAAACTATTGGGATTATACCAAAATAAAAAGCTTCTGCACAGTAAAGGAAACCATCAACAAAATGGAGAGGCAATCTGCTGAGTCATAGAAGATATCTAATAAGGGGTTAACATCCAAAATACATAAAGAACTCATTCAACTCAATACCAAAAAGAATAATAATAATTTAATTTAAAAATGGGCAGAGGACCTGAATATACATGCAGTGCTCAACATCGCTAATCACCAGGGAAATGCAAATCAAAACCACCAAGAGATATCACTTTATACTTGTCAGAATGGCTAAAATAAAAAAAAAAAAAAAACATAAGAAATAACAAGTGTTTCGAGGGGATGTGGAGAAGAAGGAACCCTCATACACTGTTGATAAGAATATAAATTGGTGCAGCCCCTGTAGAAAACTATATGAAGGTTCTTCAAAAATTAAAAAATAGAGTTATCATATGATCCAGTAATTCTACTACTGAGTATTTATCCAAAGAAAATGAAAACACTAACTCAAAAAGATAAATGCATCCCTATGTTTATTGCAATGTTCTTTTCTTTTCTTTTTTTTTTTTGCAATGTTATTTTCAATAACCAATAAAGCGAAGCCACCCAAGTGTCCATCAATAGATGAATGGATAAAGAAGTTATGGTATGTACCGTCATACACACACACACACACAATGAAATATTACTCAGACATAAAAAAGAATGGAATCTTGCCTTTTGCAACAACATGGCTAGACCTAGAAGGCATAATGTTAAGTGAAATAAATCAGCCAGGGAAAGACGGGTGCCATATGATTTCACACATATGTAGAATTTAAGAAATAAAACAAATGAACAAAGAAAAAAAGGGCCACATGGACTCTTAAATATGCTCGAATAATTCACAACAATGTCTATATGAAAGTTGATTTTAAAAGTGTTAATGGACATCTTTGTCTTTACTGGTCTTAGGGTAAAAGCTCTCAGTTATTCAACTTTGAGTATGAAGTTAGCTGTGGAGTTTTTAAAAATAGCCTTTATTATGCTGAGGTATCTTCTTTCTAAACCCCCTTTGTTAAAGAATTATTATTATGAATGGGTATTGAATTTTGTCAAATGCTTTTTCTGCATCATATGATTTTTATCCTTTGTTTTGTTGATTTGGTATATCATGTTTATTGATCTGCAAATATTCAACCATCCTTGAATCCTTGGAATGAATCTCAGTTGACTGTTCAATGACCCTTTTAATGTATTGCTTAGTAATACTAATCACCAGGGAAATGCAAATCAAAACCACATTGAGATGTTGCCTTACACTGGTCAGAATGGCTAAAATAAAGAAAATAAGAAATAGCAAGAGCTGAAGAGTATATGGAGAAAAGGAACTCTCATGCACTCTTGGCGGGAGTGTAAATTGGTACATCCCCTATGGAAAACAGACTAGAACCCTCATAAAATTAAAAATAGAAATGCGATCTGAGCCAATAATTCTACTAGTGGGTATTTTCACAAAGAAAAGGAAAACACTAACTCAAAAGGACACATGCAGCCCTATGTTTATTGTGGTATTATTTATAATAGCCAAGAAATGGAAGCAATCTAAGTGTCCATCCAGAGATTAATAGATAAGGAAAAGGTGATGTACACATGCACACACACCACGGAATATTACCTAGTGATAAAAACTGATATGTTGGCATTTGCGATAATGTGGGTGGACCTAGGAGGTATCATGCTAAGTAAAATAAGACGGATTGAGAAAGACAAATACCCTATCAATCACTCATATGTGGAATCTAAAAAACCAGACAAATGAATAAACAAACAGAAAGCAGAATCAGACCTATAAATACAGAGAACAACTGATGGTTGTGGAGGAGGTGGGGGATTGGGAGAAGGGTGGACAAATGGGTGAAAGGTAGTAGGAGATAGAAGCTTCCAGTTATGGAATAAATAAGTCACAGGAATAAAAGGCACAGTGGAAAGAATATAGCTTCGTATGGTGACAGATGGTAGCTACACTTCTGGTGAGCATAACATAATACATAGAAAAGTTGAATCACTATATTGTACATTTGAAACTAATGTAACATTGTATGTCACCTATACTCAAAGAAAAAATTGTTTTAGGGGCACCTGAGTGGCTTAGTTGGTTAAGCAACCTACTCTTGTTTTTGGCTCAGGTCATGATCCCAGAATTGTGGGATTGAGCCCTGTGTTGGGCTCTGAACTCAGTGGGGAGTCTGCTTGAAGAACTCTCTCCCTCTCCCAATGCCCCTCCCCCTGCTGTGCTCTCTCTCTCTCACTCTCTCTCTCTAATACATAAATAAATCTTTTAAAAATTGTTTTAAAGGTGATAACTTTTATTTTGAGGAAAGCGTGGGAGGGAAAAGGTGGTGAGGTATTAGAGAATGAAATTTTCATTCTTCATAGAATTATTTCTAGTTAGCAAATTATATCTAAGACTTTAGAATTAATATCAGTAATATAGGTATGGATGTAATGCCAACACCAGAAATAATAGGCAATTAATGTTAGTTGTCTCTCTTTGCTTTCTCCCAGTTCTAACCATGCCAGAATTTGTGGCTATCGATGCACAGTATAGAAACCATTGCATTAACAGTCAGAAGATCTGAGTGCTAGTCCTACTCTGACACCAAGTAGGCATGCCATTTTCAATTAAAAGGGGTATAATATTCGTGATCCTTATGGTATTTCATTATTCAAGTTCTATGTGATATGTCCTAGATATTTTCCTCTATTGTTAGCATGGTGGACAGGAAGAGACTATGTCTCGCAGGTCTATCAATGGTGTTAATTTTTGCTTTGCTTTGTCACTCAGCCATTTACCTAAGTGGCTTCACCCTTTTAGGTGAAGAGACAATTTTTCTTCTCAAGCAGCCAAACAGTCTTAATAAGTCAGAGAACAGCATGGAATTGCCATAAGCATGAATGAAGAGCAATAGTTCTTTTAGTCGAGGCAGATGGAAATGTTTTCATTTCTTATACTCTGTGACGTTTGTGAGAAGTTCAGATATTTCCAAAATTACAAAAAGCCATCTGGCCAAAATGCCTTGGCCCTGTTAACTTATTTAACCTCTGCCAATTAGATTTTTTTCAGTTTCTCATAATCTGCCAATTAGATTTTTTTCAGTTTCTCATAATCTGCATTGCAAATTTTTATTAAGTTTGTTCAATAGCAAACAGATTAAGTGAACTATCATTTTTTTGAAGGGCACTTAGCTATCACTTTGAATTGCATCATCTTCCGAACCCTGCAGGTTGAATGTGTGAGCAGAAAATTGTATTAACTCACTTGGGCTCAGGAATATATGGTCCTGTCCAAAAGGTTCATATTAGCCAGGTCATTGCCACTTAATGTTGTAACTGTCTTTGCCAACCAATTTTTTAAACGGTAGTAAAGAATTGGTGATAATAGACACAAACTAACATTAGGAGAGGGCAAATAAGCTATTACCTCGTTCAAGTGGACTTGGAGCTTCATTCTCTTAGATCTCCCTGAATCTCAGTCTCGCTCTCCTGCCCTCTTTCTCTCACTCGATTCTGTTTGTTTGTATCTTTTTTCTTACCTTGCTTTTTGTCTCTTGTGTCTCAAATTTACGGATCAGTTTGCTCTGTTTTTGTCTCTCCCCTTTCTTTTCTGCTCCCCACCCTCTTTCCCCCCACTCCTGTTCACTGTACTCCAAGAAAACAACAAAATTAGGAAATTGAAATGTAATTGTACTGGGGTTTCATAGATGAGAAACTGTAGAAATAAAATTAGAGTCTCAGCTTTTGAAGAAGTGCTAATAAGAACAACATAAGGTGGTCTTATCGGGGAAAGAATGATCCTAATTCCACCTACCCCCACCCCCGCCCCAAGGGGGGGAATTGCTAGGTGAGCCACATTTTCATCATCATCAATACATCTTAATAGGTCTTTTATCTTCCTGGCTCAGAGTAGGTTTTTAACTCAGAGAAAAATGTATTTTTTTCTATTTTAGAAAAATGGAGATTGTTATATTTATTGTTTAAAAAGATGATTTTATGTGTCTTCTGTTATAAAGAGAACAACTTTTTAGATAGGAGAGGTAATTAACTTGCATATCAGGATCAGGTTAATTACTATTATCTGGAAGTCTCACAAAATATATTTGGAAGCTACTTAATTGCTCCAATGTTCCTTATCTCTCTTTCCTCCTGCATAATTTTCCCTACCATACAGAATTCTCTAAACACTTGCAGGGAAGTTGCATATCTGGTCCATCTTTGTAAATACTGAAACTTCTAACATTTTAATTTCTTAGCAAATACTATTGAACAAAGCAATACCAACTTAGTCCAGTCTCTGGCCATTGTTCTCATTTATTATCTGTTCATAGAATCATTTAGGATTTTTGCCTCTTGGGTAGTGATGCCACTGAGATTCCTGAGCAGTAAAGTTGTGTCTTCACTTAGTCTTTTATTAGCTCAGTTCCAACAACTTTTCTTCAATGTGCAATGTAAATAGGACAAAGATAAAACATTTCAGATTTATCCTTGGTTTATCTGTTGCTGAAATACTTGACATCAAATGGACATAGTATTCATTTGTTTGCTCATTTATTGTCACAATGGCCAAAAAAAGTATTTTAAATAAAGGGATCAGTAGTGATATTTTTAAAAAAAAATCATGTTAACTAAAGAATACTTAGCAGTGTTTTTTTCTGCTGTATTTGTGGTATTTGAATGCATCATAATGTTCGATATTTTTCCCCCTAGAATATAGATGCAAGCAGTTCTCTTTTGCCTTAAAGAGTTTTACAAGTAAGTTATATTATTTGAAGATGCACAAATGCTAAGCTATTTCAGGCAAGTGACCACAAAATTTTTGGCATCCTTCATTGGCAAAGCAACGAACTATACTTTTCAGTTTGTAAGAATGGAATATGACTTGAGATGAATTAAAAAAACAAGAGGAGTGTATGTTGGTAGAACCTTATCTCTAATCTTTTTTTAGCTGTGTTCCACTTTTCTCACAGGACTGTTTTAATTTATTGTAAGTCATTTTGCAGGGTCGTATCTGTAAATTACACCTAACTTGGAACACTTCTGTTATTTGTTTGTTTGTAGATGGCTATTAAAATTTAAGATGGGTTAAGTAGTTAAATAAGAAACAATGAATTATATTGCCTGTGTCATACAGAGTAGCTACCACAACTAAGCAGAAAGGCGCAATATTTTCCTTCTTATTTTGGCCCTGTGGCTCCAGGAGTTAATGTAAAGCACAGAGTGCCAGTGCTGGAGGGATGCAACTCATTGGACAACTCATTGGACAGACTGAGTGCCTTCACTTTTTTTCTTTATGAGTCTGTCACCCTAGTTGTGTTAGTGCTGAACAGACAAAAGCAGAGGAAAACCTCTAGCTGGAGGGATCTTGTTTCCTCCAGTAGAACAAAGGCATCAAGATTACTTACTTTAGGCAATATGACATTATCCACATCCACCAAATATACTGAAAAGAATGAATGAGACAACTTTTTGTATTTTAAAGTAGCGTTATACAAAAGTGTAGTGAATCCATCTGTATTCCAATTGTATTTCAAAGCAATATTTTAAGTATAATTTCTTAACTCATTCGTATTAAAGCTCACACAGAAATTTGACACTGATTTCTGTTCTTTGGTAAAACTGTTGAAATAGCACTTGGTTTTCAGAAAACTGAACTGCTTTTTGACTCTGCTTTTTATCATTCATAGCATTGAGGTGGTAATTTAATGTCTTTACCCTTCAAATCAAATTATTTTTTTTCCTATCATTTGCTTGGCTTCTTGGCTTATCAAGCTTGATTACATTTGCCTTTTCTTACTTTAAGCAATGTGGCCTGAAAGTGTGAAATAGAAAAAAATTGATCTTCCTAAGTATATAAAGCAATATGCCAGTGTTCTGTGTAAGTTTTGTTTTGCATAATGGAAAATTGTAATTTTGGCTTAACATCTTTTTTTGCAATGATTAGGAAACGGTGAAATGAATCAAAAGCAACTAAATAAACACTGATTAAGAAATTCTTAATTTCAAACAGAAAAAAAATTTTTTTCTAAGGCATCTATATGGCTCTTCCAGCATGTTAATTAGTATAAACTGAATGTAGGATGAATTCTTCCTGAAAAATAATTTTACTTTGTTTGCATTTTTGTTATACCATTGTAAATGTTCAAAGGACTGAGTTGGAAGGAGTGTGACACTGTTCCATCCATACTCTGCTGCTACTAGAACTTGAACTAAGCCACCATATCTTCATAATATTCCAACTTGCCTAAACTATGTACTTGACATCCTAGATTTATGCATTTCTTTCTGCTTGTAGTGGGTTGAATTGTATCCCCAGAAAAGACATTGTCAAGTCCTAACCCCAGTACCTGTGAATGTGACCTTATTTTGAAGTAGAGTCTTTGCAGATTTAATCAAATTAAAATGAGGTCATACTAGAATTAGTCCAATGACTTTATAAGAGAGAGCAGAGGGAGATTTGGGCATTGAGGCATAGAGACATAGGGCAGAAGGCTGTGAGGTACTTTCCTTTTTTTTTTTTTTTGTATGAAGATGAACAAAGACATTTTATATTTTTTGTATGAAGATGAACAAAGACATTTGTTTTTTTGTATGAAGATGAACAAACATTTATTTTTTAATTTTTTTTTTTTTTTTTTTTGTGAGGTACTTTCTTATGGCAGCTTATTCACTCACTGCTCCTTTCTTGAAATGAAACCCAGGAAAACATTCCTAGTTGAAAGCCCCATGGCTTTCAGATTGGAATCTACCAATGGATGTTCTTGCTTAGAAATCTATAAGGAGTTTATCTGAAAATTTACTGATTTAATTATTTCAAGATTTTTATTATCTCCTTTGAGAGATTTTTAGTATGATATCTTTAGACAGATGCATTTTAGATATATTAATTATATTCCTGTAGTCCATTCTCTAACTTATGAAAAAAATAGGAACTTTCATAAGTTAGAAAAAATTAGGAACTTTGGAGTCATACAGATAAGGGTTTTAATCCCAAACCTTTCTTTAGGACATGTTCAAGCCTGCCTCAGCGTATATGTAACATGCTCACCTTTTTCTCATCTCCTTATGTAGGACCACTTCAGCACCTGCTATTGTCATCTTTTCTTCTCTTTTACTTCCCCTCATTTTTCTGGAGTGAAGAGAAACAGTATTAAGCTTTGAACTGATTTGGACAAGAAAAGAGGAGTAAAATGGCACTTCCACACTCATTTCTTGAGGTGCTCAGTGTTTTCCAAATTGCAGATCCTGACTTACTAGTAGTTAATGGAATCAATTAATAGACCATCTAGCCTTAAAGAAAATACCTAGAATAGAATATATACTATCAGTTTACATTGCCCAGAATAGGATAAAATTCTTTTTCCTGAAACTTAAATTTTGTGTTAGTGTTGCGATCATATTTATGTAGAATACAATTTAAAACCAGTTTAGAAGCCAGGTAGCTAAATGATGAAAACAAGCTTTAGTTATTCTAATCTATGCTCTCCTCCTCAGCATCCTATTTACTTATGGTGGGGATTGAGTACTGTGACTAAATTATAAAATAACCAGGATATATGGGAATACCTTTCACTAGTTTTCTTTTTGAGTAGCTGGGATTATCTTTCTGGTTGTGACTGAAAGCCTTGTAGCTCTATGGATTTTTCTAATGACTGTGGCATCAAAAAAGTGTGATGACTCTGCTTGTCTTTTCTCATTCCTAGTTTGAGTTAGGCTTTACTTTTGAAAGTATACAATCAAGGAAATATGATTGCTAACTATAGAGATTCTTAATTCTCTGTTGTTATAACTTCTCAGACTAATTAAGTTGCCATAAGACCCATTCCTTTTGCCTGCTGAATGACCTTTATTTAAGAGGTCATATTGGTTCATATGATAAGCGAACTAATAGGTGTTTTATTATAGGTATTAGTAAGCTATAGATGTTAGTAAGCTAACAACCAATTTACTTTTATATAAATTCCAGTCCCTTTCATCACTGCCCATAAACACTAACTTGTGAAGTTACTTAAACTTTCTAAGCCTAAAATCTCTCACCTGTAATATAAAATATGCCATCGTTAGAATCTTCATCATAGAAGTTAAACGAATTTATATGTATTGTAGGTCAGCATTTATTAAGTGCTTGGTGATGTGGGTGATGTTGCTAACCACAAGATTTGTCATCAAGTGTAATGACCCTCGTCTGCCTAGAGTTGGCTGTTATCATTTGAAAATAGTGCAAGAATTTAATTAACATTGCTCCCTAACAAAGAGATTAGAGTTTAGCACACCTGGAGGGTTGCATTCTGTTTATATTTTGAGAGTTTCATGATTTGGATCATTTCCAAAGAAGAGTGACCCGAAGTACTTTAAAGATGTGGATTTCTTCAGTGTGGAGCAAAGACATAGAGGCATGATAGCATAGTGGACTTGAAGGGTTGCTATCTATGGTACATAGATACATTTATTCTTTTGTTGTTGTTGATCCCTAAAATAAACCTGGTGTAGATTAGAAAGAAGAAAATGCTTAGTTTAACGCAAGGGGAATGATCTGTTTACTCTCAGAATTTTGAAAAATGTAATAGGCTGACATATAAGGGACCTATCTAGTAAAGAAAGATAACTTCTGTCAACCGTGTTGTGGGGGGATATTGGGGTTTGGTAAAGTGATGGGGTGAGCACTGAAGTCTTCTTTCATTCTGAGATTGGACGTCTTTGCCACTTTCAATGTCTGGACAGCTCTAGCTTGGACTAAGAGTGAAGGTAATAGAGTCAGATAATAGCGTCTTTACACAAGGCAAAATGGCAGGCTTTTATAAAACTGTATGGCAGACATGGAGAATGTGAGGCTCTATTTTCTGTAGTGTCTTGATGTTATATAATTATGCGTTATAAACTATATTAAGAGAATATACAATTATGCTTTAAAATATTATATTTTAAAAGAATAATGTGAGATCCTCATGATAAGCTTGGGATTTTAAGTCAAGAGGAACTTTAGGAGACCCTTAATATAAAAGCTCCTTTCTGAAGCCAGATTATTTAAAGATCACAGGGTTGTCTTGTCACAATATAGCAAAAATCTTTATTGATAAGCCTGTTGCCACTGGGAAAGGCATCTGCAGATATTTGATAGTGCTCATTTTGTAGGAGTAGAAAGATTCAAAGGGTTTGAAAATTTGTCTGATGATAATTTTATTTGATATCTCCTACCTCATGACCAATAATTCATCAAGGTAGGTTAGCATAATTTTTCTGACATCACAGAGTAGCTATGGGTAATATATTCAAATGCCAGCTATATTGTGTATGAAAATGTCATATCTTCAGACGTACTTTACAGAGATGTAATCAGTAAAATTTTATAATGCCCTTATAAGTTTAAGATTTTCACTTTAGTTCCAAAGTCTAGGGCTACTGATCTCAGACTTTCTAGTATTTTTATATCTTGTGGCTTCCGTGAAGTTCAAACTTAAATTTTGTTTTTTTAAGAATGGGATGACAGTTAGGATATGACATACATATTCTTACCTGGTGTTTTAAGTATTCACACTGAAAAACAGTGACCTCGCTACCATAGCCTAGTCGTGGGGGAGAGTTACTCTTATTAATAAAATAGAGACCACTCTGTCATTACACTTATTTAGTAATCATTTTGTCCTAGAGCTCCCTGGCCTTTCTCTATTATCTCTCCCAGAGTGAAATGAAACAAACACATCTGCCATGGTGAGTTGGCATCCTCTCCACAAATTAGTGGCTAGCAGCAGGATATTATAGAAGTCTTTCTGGGCTACTCAGACACTGGCATTTTAAATATCTTGGGAAAGCAGATGTGCTTTTACCCATTTTATTTTCTGTTTGGAATTGCCCCTTGGTTTCAGAAAATGTCCAACAACATTTTCAAACAAGTTATTGAAGAATTGAAAAATAACTAATTTAATAGTCTATGTATTACAGTTCTTTTAAAACACTTTTGAGAAAATTTAATAGGAGTATCCTCAAATATTTATGTTAATGTTATCTCTCATTATGTTTATTATGTCTTTTAATGCTTAGCTCCTCTATTATTTTCAAGTACATCTTCAAAATCAAACCTTAAATTATTGTGCTACAATGTACCTCTTTACTTTGAAAACCTATATTATATTAGACAACCTTGATAAAACCTTTTTTCTTGAGAGAGTACGGTGGTGAGTAAGTAGAGAAAATCTGGAATGAGTGTCCAATTTGTGTGAGTATTTCTGCAAATACTCTTTCCTATTTTAAAGTTATTTTGAGTTCAGGGTCTCACTTAGAGACATATAATAAAGGACAGTTTTTTTTTCTGTTATCTAACAAAAGTGATACCTATGAAATCTCATCATAACTGTGTCTAATATTGCAGAAAACATAGTCCAAATAAATTAGACACACTATTTTTCCCCTTGGTTTTCCTACATCTGTTTTTATACTCATATACTTATTAAAGTCTATGTCACATATTCATGAAATTTCTGAAAGAGAAGTACAATTGGTAATGAAAATGGAGCTAGATAATTCTTAAGTTGAAAGATATAGACCTTAATTTTAAATCACATTTGGTTTTTTATGCATAAAATTTCTCAAAATACCTACGATCTCTTTCATTTATCTGCCTCATGGGCAGAGAGTGAAGAGCTGTAGTGACATTTTAAACCTCTGTTGGTTTCATAGGAGATGTATTTTAAAATATCTGAAATTAGAATAACTTGCAAATAATGGACTCTGCTAATCCTGAATGTGAAGGTGTACACCTGAGTGTATGTTTAGGAGGGTGTTGTGTGCGCACGTGCGTGTGTGTGTGTGTTTCAAATTAGGGAAGGCCTGCCTGAGAGAGTAGTGTATAAAATGTGCTTATATATTTCCTTTTTCGTTTCCTACTTCTCATGTTTTTAGCTATGGAGGACGAGGGATAGGATGGGAGCCTAGGACTTGGCTATAGAGGGAGACAGGATTGAAAGATGGAGAACTAGTATTTGTAGCCTTATTGATTAGTCCCAGTGTTTTATTTTTCCTAGTCTTCTAAATTTGACCTTGTCATTTTCCCTTGGATATTAGTGTCCACAAACTATTTGTTAGTAACAACTTTAAGTTTGATTTTTTTACCCATGTTTCCACTTTTCTTTCTGAAGGCCAGCTCCAGCTTTTTCCTTCTGCAGCACTTTCTCTCAGTGACTCAATACCTTGATGGTATTCAAACTCTTCCATGTATTATCACTTTCTCTGCATTTCTCTGTTTTTTTAATTGGGAGTTTGTGTAAAGATAGTCTTAGCTGTTAGAACCCTTTCTGGGTCCCCTTATAATAACCTGTGTACCCCACATATATATAAGCTATCCCCATACCTACCAAATTTTATTAGCTTGTATTGCAATTACTGGATTTATTTGTTGCCACCTACATGTGGAGGGTAAATGTTATCATGTCAAGGAATTTGTCTATCACAATCAGTCTTGAAGTTCTAATAGTTAATATTGTATTTAGCACATTTGCAGGGTAAGATGCCTATATGAATGAAAACATGGGCCACTTCTTGCTTTTCTGTTTAGAAATTTTGCTGCTGTTGTTTTCCAAGTCACATTCCTTAGAAGAAGGTCTACCATACCAATGATTCATTGCAAAATAACCAAAGTGGGGGGCATATCATTTGGAATTAGAACATGGTTTAGCATAGTGGCTTTCAAATACTTGCAAGCAAAATTTAGTATTCACTGAATACTGAGAAACTTCTTTACACATCAAATTATTTCTGCATGTCAGTTTAATTTCATAGAAGTTCATTAACCTGTGGAAGTGTTTGTTTTTGTTCATTTGTTTATTTTACTGAACCACCCTGCGTCTGCTGGGAAGTATAGATGATGAACTTCTTAGATAGGCATCTGTAGGTTTTAATCATGGATAAGTTTGGCAGTGTTTTTATTTAATATTTTTGTTGTCCCATTTATGCACAAACTCTCTGTAACATCTAACGTTTGCTTATTAAGTAATTTTGTTCTCCTAGAGCAAAACCCATTTATTAGAACTCCTCAAAACCAACTCACAAATTCCATTTCATAAATTAGAACTCCTCAGGAGCCAAGGCTTATAACACAAGACAAGAGATCTAACAAAGATTAACTCTGTCAGAGCACACTGACTACTGACTCTCTAAGATGGTGGTGGTGGTGCTCCAGAACTGGCAAGGATGGGGATGATGGCAAAAGATTGAAAAGAAAATCCTTCCCCCTCAATCCTTATTTTTTAAGCTGGATTCTCCTTCTAAGGTCAGAGTAACTGTGTACGATATTATTATCTGGGAGTCAAAAAAGCAGGTTAAACAGGTAATTGACCATTTTGTACTTTACAGTGATGGGATTGAAAAAAATTGGGACTCGGAGATCCATGCATGGAAATAATCACAAGAAAGTCTTTTAAAAGTCCCTAGAAGTGCTTTGTACCCAGTGAGTAGTTAGTGAATATACTTATTTTAAAATTTTTATTTATAAGAATATTTGCAGGTTTTGCTATTGATAAACTAGTACTCACTGTTCAGTCTTCAGCAAGTAATAACTTGAAGTTGACAAATACTAGCGCTATATCTCCAATTCCTCATGCAAACGGATGTTCAATTTGCCAACATATAGAATAACACCCAGTGCTCATCCCATCAAGTGCTCCCCTCAGTGCCCATCACCCAGTCACCCCCACCCCCCACCTATCTCCCCTTCCCCCACCCCTAGTTCGTTTCCCAGAGTTAGGAGTCTCTCATGTCTGTCTCCCTTTCTGATATTTCCCACTCATTTTTTCTCCTTTCCCCTTTATTCTCTGTCATTATTTTTTATATTCCCCAAATGACTGAGACCATATAATGTTTGTCCTCATGCAAACTGAGATAAGGATATTATAAAGAAACATGTTAATGGAATAGATAGAAAATAGTAGGCACAATTAATAAATCTGGCATATTCTTGATGGATTGTTAGTTATTTTTGTGGGTTATGCATGCTTAAAAAAAGTGCCTGATTATTATTATTTCTCATGATATTGTATCTTTTGGCTTTTTGCTTTGTTGTCATTATTATTGTTCTCTTGGGAAAAATGATTACTTCTTTGAGACTGATCTATAAAATGGGAATGTGAATACTCCTGGTAATGAAAATTGAATTAATTAATTAAAATATGTGTGTGTATATATATGTATATCTACATATATATATATATATATCTACATATATATATATATATATAGAGAGAGAGAGAGAGAGAGACAGACAGACAGACAGACAGACGACAGACAAGAGAGGAAGTAAGTGCATTCATCAGTATGCCTGACATTCTAAAATGGTAAATGTTCATTTTTCCCACACCCCTTCTCCTTTAGATGTGTAGTGAAATTTCTTTTCTTTTACTTTTTATTTTATTTTATTTATTCATGAGGGATACAGAGAGAGAGAGGCAGAGACATAGGCAGAGGGAGAAGCAGGCTCCATGCAGGGAGCTTGATGCAGAACTTGATCCCGGGACTCCAGGATTAGGCCCTGGGCCAAAGGCAGGCACTAAACCGCTGAACCACCCAGGTGTCCCTGTAGGGGATTTCTTAAGACCATAGCAAATTGTTAGTTGGGCACATGCTCAGGATTCAGTAAATGTTTCTCTTCCTAATTTTCATCTTGCCTCTCGAGTATATATTAATGCGTATTATTCAAATATAATAATAGGGTCATAACGTATTTATTAATTTCTATGCATTTTATGTGTCAGGAAAATATTTCAAGCATCATATTGTCACCTCAGGACTGAGCCTGGACTGAGACACACATAATCCATTGGACAGAAACTCTAACTACCCTTATTCTCACACAGTTTTTTTGCTGTAAATCCTCTTTTCAGTGCAATCTGTTACTTCTTAAATATTCTTATTGATAAAAATTCTGTTAGTAGGAAGAAATGAATGTTTCTTTCCTTCTGTTTTTATACTTTTCCTATATCATATCCATCATCTGAAGGATTTTTGTTTTTAAGCTCAGTGGTTTAAATTGGGTAGTTAAAATTACATAATTATATAAATTCATGCATTCTGTTTGTAAATGCATTTTAAACTCTGATAAAATAAATTATTTGATATGAAAACCATATACTGGAATGTTGGTTTGTGGATTAACTGACTAGTAAAACAGAGAAGAGGATCCTAGAAGACTCAAAGTTCTCTTAGAGACATGTTTTCATGTTCTTTGAGTATGTGACTTGTCTCTCTAGCTATTATTAAAAGAATGTTTACCAGAGGTGCCTTTTATTTGAATTCTATTAATAGATTTCATCTTTATAAAGTATTCTTTTGAAGAACTCCTTTGGTGTGTTTGACTATATTGCTTTTTGCTTTAATAATGGCAGCTCTCATGGTTTAAAAACTATTTCTCTTTACTAGCCCTGAATCTGGTACCATAAATGACAGGGAGGTTTTTTTGTTGTTGTTGTTTGCTTAATACTTTCATTCTCTCAGTGCTAGGATTAGGATGGTCAATATATTTCCCAAGCTTACTCTGTTATTTGTCCAGTGGCTAGTAAACATTATAAATGGATATTGCAATTGGATTTTGAATCAATAACTTCAGACACTGAACTATATGTTTTTTTTTTAAATTTTTATTTATTTATGATAGTCACAGAGAGAGAGAGAGAGAGAGGCAGAGACACAGGCAGAGGGAGAAGCAGGCTCCATGCACCGGGAGCCCAACGTGGGATTTGATCCCGGGTCTCCAGGATCGCGCCCTGGGCCAAAGGCAGGTGCTAAACCGCTGCGCCACCCAGGGATCCCCTGAACTATATGTTTTAATGAGAAGCTGGGTTTTCCTTACATTGGTCACATAGTACTATTAGTTTTTTGATGATATATCAGAGTCAGAAAAGACAAATAGAAGAACATAAAGTACCATGAGTTCTTCAAATTCCATTTTAGTTCATTCTCCTGGAAGGCTTGCCACGGTCAACCATAACTCTCTGTGCTATGCTTTGCTACTTTGTCCACTCTACATTATTTTTGAAATCATATATGATATTTGCTCTGAATTTATTACTTATTTAAATACCTCAGTTCACTCTTAAGAAAAAGTTGTATTGATATTTCTGTGATGTATCTAACCCCTTAGTTGGTATTGGCTATATGGCTTATTTCAAACATACCTTTAAGAGCCCTCTGATGTGTATGTAAAGTGAACCAGAATAGTAAATTCAAATCTCTGTGGGCTTGTCTATTTTCAGTAGGAATAAAAAGGAGTCGTGTTCTATTTCATATGATCTTCTCACTTGAGCATACTGAATGCTTACTAGTCAATTCAAGAGGAGCTTTGTGATGTCATTAATAAAACGTTTAGGCAAGATTTTGTAAATAATGTATATTTCTCTGGAATATTCTTTTTAAAACACTTATCTTTTAATGGTTTGTCTTAGGATTGGTTATATGTATTATAACTTTCAGAATGAACTCTGATTTTGTGATTTTATCCTTGGGTACAAATAGTGTTTTATTTTTCCCTTGCTTCAGAGGAGTAAGATAAATCAAAGTAGGGGTCACCCTTAATAATAGTCCCCACTTTACAAATGAACACACAAAAGCATCCACTATTGTGTTGAAACTCCAATTAGTTTTTTTCTTTTTCCTGACCTCCATGGTGCTGATTATAACATTTTGATTCTAAGTATAGTTCTTTCATTCCACTATAATATTGCCATGATCCCAAGCAGTGACCTAGTTATCAATGCGTTAGTCAGGGTAAAATGATATAGAGTACAGGTTGTAGAACTAAGGGTGAGAATATTACCATCTGAGATGGTGGTAGAAGAGAAGATCATTGTGGTTTTGGAATGTTCAATATAGTAAACATATCTGGCAAGTATATTTAAAACAAACTTTTACCTATTATAACTTGTTATGAGAAAGAGTGGGGGAGAGAGGGAGAGATTGAGATTTGATCAAAGAAAATGTAGCCACAATTTGGGATGCCTGGGTGGCTCAGCGGTTGAGCATCTGCCTTTGGCTCAGGGCATCATCTGGCGATCCTGGGATCGAGTCCCACATCGGGCTCCCTGCATGGAGCCTGCTTCTCCCTCTGTCTCTGCCTTTTTCTCTCTGTGTCTTTCATGAATAAATAAATAAAATACTTTTTTAAAAAAAGAAAGAAAATTTAGCCACAATTTAATCACTATTCATTATTCCTTATCTCGTAGACTACCAACACTGGGATGAAGCTGAAGGTTTTGTTTAATAGTGACATATACAATTAGAATTTTTTCTTTCTAATACTTGTGATAGCTGTGAGGATATATCATTGGAATTTTCCCTTTATTTAGCAAATACATATCTTTAAACTTTTAGTTGTTTTTGTTATTGGCTTTGTTACTCACATATCTGATTTTTTTCATGTAAAAGGCTAATCTGTGAAATTTTAAGGTTTTTCTTCATAGTTAAGTGCCTTTTAATTTAACCAGTTTAAGGATAGTATTAGGCTGCTATTTGTGTGTGTGTGTGTATGTGTGTGTGTGTGTGTTAAGATCAATAATAAATTTGAATTAAGTTCTTATATCAACATATAATAAGTAAAATCTTTCTAGAGCAAGAACAAAATTTGTGATATTTTTGAGTATTAATATTCTGTGAGAATACGGATTGAGGCTGGGACTCTCTACTAGGTAACATAGTTAACACATACTAATGAAAGCAGTGGTATGTAACCAGCATGTAATCCAGTAGAATGTAATCTCCTTAATGCATGAAGTTTGTTCTGTTCACTTTGTTTTTCCAGGGAGTAATAGCCATACAGTAAATATTTATTGAAAGTAGCCCGAGAATATATAGTTAAATAGACTAAGGAATTGTAATTTTATTTTATTTTGTTAAAGATTTTATTTATTTATTCATGAGAGACACACACACACACACGGAGAGAGAGAGAGAGAGAGAGAGAGAGAGAGAGAGAGGCAGAGATGCAGGCAGAGGGAGAAGCAGGCTCCATGCAGGAGCCCGATGCAGAACTCAATCCTGGGACTCCGGGATCACGCCCTGGGCAGAAGGTAGGCGCTAAACTGCCGAGCCACCCCGGGATCCCCAGGAATTATAATTTTAAACTTATGCTTGCTGTTATATAATTTTGCTTAAAAACTTTTTATCTAATTAGAATAAAATTGTAGGAACTGAAACGAGTGTCAAAAGATAGATATACATACCATAAATGGATTTCATTTCTTTTCTAGGGAAAATAGCACATGACTGGCAACATACTGTTGATTGGCTTTGCTGACAATCACACATTTTGCTCCACATTCGTTTTATACATTATTTGTATTCAACTAGACATGTTTATTTTCAGAAAATTTGAATTTTATTATATAGTGTAAATTAGAAAATATATAATTATTTAAAAATCATTTTTATGAAAAAAATGTTTTTCTCCATACAAGGTGAGAAGATCAGTTGACATTCACAGTGGTATAAACTTAGAGTTTTATTTGTTATAGGTAAAGTTTGCCATTGCATCTATATGTATCACCAAATTGAAAGTTATATACTTTAAGTACTTTGACTAGAGCTTAATTTTATGTGAGGTTTAGAAGGGAACATAGAGAGTATGAAATACCATTCTTATTATTGAAACAAATGTCTTTTTGTTCTCACTGGCAATTCAGATTAAATTATAAGCAAGTAAATAAGATCATGATTTGCTTTGACCATCTGTATTTATTTGGCTGTAACAAAGATACTTCATTTCAGTGTTCACTGTTAGGTAACTATTCAAAGTGCTTATTTGCTACAGGTTTTCTAGGAAAAATGTAGCTTGAAAGCATTTTAAGCTTTATGCTATGTTTGTTATAGTTCTTCAGGCATATAGGTTTAAAAGAAACATACAAGATACCTGAGCAAGTTCTTGCTGACCTATGCAATACCTGCTTCCTAATAGGTCATATTTCAGCTCTTATATTTTTGACAAATAGCCTGGCTCTAAAAAGCTCTGTCCGTGGTGCTGAAACATCTCATGATGTATGAGCATGTCTTACTGATAAATTCTAATGTCAGCCGCTGTGTGATAGTGATTCATCAGGTTGTAAAATTTGCGTTTGGGAAACACATTGAATTAGCAAGTTTCATATTTTGATGTGTTAAAATTAACGCAATTTGTCCTTTCGTTTTAAAGAGTTCATAACAATTACCTTCCACATTGTTAAAAACAGCAGGATTTAATTAGAAACCGTCAAGGCTATCATAAAAGCAAATGTCTACATTAACAAATAAATTGATATGACTACAGTGCTGGAAGTGTTTACAGGCCAGTGACATGTTGATAACATGCACCAAGCTATTGTAAGAAAAGTTAAATGTTTGATTATGAACAGGCACAGCAGCAATTAACATGGAAGCCTTGTAGCTTTGTAGAGATAAGTGATCTGCATGTAAAAAGTATGGCTTATTATCTTAGATTTTTTTTATTGTTTCAGGATATTGTTTTGTACACAAATACATTTATTTTGCAGGATTGTGGGTTTTGTTTGGAAATATGACTTAAAACCCTAAAAGATTTTGGTTATTTTCTGCAAATGAAATCTTTAGATTTCTTATTTTAGATTCTTTAAATAATTAGGAATGTTTTTGGCACTTCAGTTATTCTCATTTTTTAAGCTGTGTTTTTTAGGTGTCTTAAATATAGTCATAGAGAACTACACTTCATCTTTTTCTTTTACTCTGTTTTTAAAATATTTACTTATTAGAGACAGAGAACTCATGCACACACATGCACACACACACACATACACTCATGGGAGGGAGGGGCAGAGGGAGAGGGAAAAAGGAAACTTAATCAGACTTTGCACTGAGGTCAGGGCTTGTTCTCACAACCCTGAGGTCATGACCTGAGCTGAAACCAAGAGTCAGACACTCAATCACCTGTGCACCTGGATGCCCCTCTTTTACTCTACATCAGTCTTAGAAGCTTTTTCTTTTATTACCAAAACTTCTCTCTCAAATTTTTATTAAACTCTGGAATTATCTGATTTATGTCATTTTTATATGACAGTGAACCAAATAAAAGGGAAAATTTCAGAAAATTGTACTTGAAAAACTTATTCTATTAATAATCCAGTATGTTTAAAGTTTTAAAATTCTAGTCTTAAGAAAATCCTAATCTTCTAAAATTCTTAAATTAATTGTTATCCTGAGGAAAAGAACCGTTCAATCTGATCAGAGCATACTTCAAGTCAGCATCAACTAGGTTAGTTGCTATACAAGTATATAAACCTACCTTTTTTGAGTTCATGTGGTTGTTACATTTGCAGCACAGAAAATTATTAGATTTTTTGCTTATTACTTCAGTCAGGCACATTAAGTGTTTAGAATCACAGAGATTTGAATACTAGACCTAAATCATAAATCCTAGAAAAAATTGGCAATATTTTCTGCAAAGCAAGCAGCTTTCATTTGAGTTACTATTAATTATTAAAATAAAAATTTCAGTTCCTCAGATATTGGATTTATATTATGTGAACTTATCAATTAAATCTATTCTAAAACCTGCTTGTTAAGAAAATATTTAAATGAATACGTGATATCCTTGAGGATTTGTTTCTGTCAATATAGGGTTAAAGAATGTTGTTATTGCCTTTCAATACTGATAAAGAACTCTAAATTCACTTCTGTGTTTTATAAAAATGTAATTACAGAACCCAATAAAAGTGTCTTAGGATACCAAATTTCATTATAAAAAAACAGTTTTAAAAAAATGTCATTTAAATGATACCTGGTCAGATGACATTTCCCAGAAATTATTCTTTATTTAGAAACAAAAACAAGACAAAAGCAATTGGTTTTAATCCAAAATGTATTTTTTCTTATAAAAGAGGCCCACATACTCACTGTGTCTACTCTACAGAATTTGTCCATTTTATTACACCACGTGTCAATTCAAGTTACCTAGTCACTGCAAAAACTCGTGGCTAATATGTGTAATACAACACAGGAGGAGGTATTGCTCAGTTCAACTACTCTTATATACTTAAAAAAAATACAGAAATGTTTTTGTCCACTTTAACTGTAGTCCAGACATAAAAGTTACATGAAAGTTCTAGAAAATGGAATTATTTTATTTGGTTGCCACAGTACCCTTTGAAGCCAGTTAATTAAAATGCTGAACTTGTACATATTTCCCTTGGTCAGGAGCAGCATTGGTGAAGCTTAAACTTCTTTCTAGAAAGCAATATTTCTCTGCCTTTTTTTTTTTCAAGCACAGCTGCAGTCTTAAGCTTTTCTTTGAAGTAGGTTTAGTTAGTTGTTTTTAGGACATATTTGTTGGCACTCCTATAACAGTTGCTTTCACTTCCAATGCTGTACTTTTTTCTTTGCCTGTTTCCCAGAGGTTGATTAGAGGAGGATAAAGCTCACTAAATGTGAAGGTTGGTTTCTGTAAGTAATTCCTCATATAGCTATGTCCACCATCACAGTTCATTTGTTGAGAGAGGCAACTGTAAAGACATATCACACCAATAATCCCTAGTAAACCTCCAAGGCAGGCCATAAAGGTTGTGGTGTTACTCTTTTCATATTCTCTTTGATCAGGGTCCAAACCTTTTGTGGTGACATTTACACATTCTTTTCTGGTTTTTTGATAGATGGTGGGGATATCAATACAAATTTTATACTCAGTTGATGGGTTCAGGTGAGTAAGATTATATACCTTGACATCAGATGGTATTCGAGCACTTTGGGCAGCATGGGAATTTTCAGTCTTGACAAAGGCTGTCCATTTAACACTGGATTTGAGAATTTTAGAGCTTGCTTTCCAAGACACCAGAACTGAATTGGCCTGAACATCTTTTATTTTAATATTTAAGGATTCATTGTTATCCTGGGGAAAAGAACCATCCACTTTGATCATAACAGACTTCAAGTCAGCACCAACCAGGTTAGTTGCTATGCAAGTATATAGGCCCCCTTCTGATGGGGTTATGTCATTTATATCTAGTGTGCCTTCAGAATGTACATAGAACTTGTCTTTCAGAGTATTAGGTAAGAGTTTTTGGCCAGAAGGTGTTATCCAGTAGATTTCAGGCTGTGGCTCTGCAGTAGCTCTACAATGCAAGGAAACATAGCTCCCAGCTTCTAAATCCAGATTAGAAGGAAAGCTCTCAGGAGCTATTAGAGGGAGACAGATTTCCATCATTTCCCTGAAATGCACCTGCCGAACATTTTGGCCTTGAAATTCAGGTGGGTCCACGCAAAATAGTGAGTCTGGTTCCATAAATCGAATGTCGGTTTTGTTCATATTAATCCAACGGATGACGCAATCACACCTGATGGGATTGCTATGTATGCTGATCTCCTTGAGGTTTGGCAGAGACTCAATTGTACCATGGTACAGGGCACTAAGGGCATTGCTGTTCAGCATGAGTGATTCCAGCCTGGGTAGTCTGAAAAATGCATTTGGGTGAATGTAAGACAACCTTGGGTTGTTTGTAGCTTCTATTTTTCTTAGATCTGGCAGGTTATCCACAGCAAGACTGTCGATGGAAATCAGCTCAGGCATATTATTTATTCCCAACTCTTTTAAGTGTAGCATATTGCTGAAATCACCTCTCCGTATTCTATTAATGGGATTTTTATTTAGATCCAAGAATTTGAGGTTTATAGCTTTTTGGAGAGCAACATGGGGCACTCTAATAAGCCTGTTGTCGTAAAAAGAGATGCTTTCTAAGTTTTCAAGTCCAACCAAGGCATTATCTGGTATTTCTGTGAGGTTTATACCAGCTATAACCAGACTGCGAAGATTGATAAGCGGCTTAAAGTTCATGTCTTTGATTCTGATGATTGGATTTTCCCCAATCATCAGAATCTCCAGATTGGGAAGAGCGTCAAACCACTTACTGTTGATCATCTGCAATCTATTTGAATTGAGATGAAGTCGAAGAAGATTATGTAGGCCAATAAAAGCTCCGGGGGAAATTGTAGAAAGCAAATTGTGATTAATATAGAGTTCTTGTAAGTTGCTCAGTCCAGACAGACATTTTTCAGGAAGCTCAGTTAGTTTGTTTTCCTCTAAATACACAGAAAGAAGCTGAGGCATCTTTTTTACATTAATATTGGTGACTGAAGATAAATTGTTTTGAGATAAGTCCAGGCCGGTAAGGTTTACTGGAAAGTCTATGGAGTATTCAATTTTTGCAATATTGTTAGTCTGTAGGAGCAGAATCTGTGTGTCAGCAGGCAATCTGGCTGGGAAATTTAAAAGACCTAAATCGTTACAATCCACAGTAGATGCTTCCATATAAATGGATCTGGGTGTAAACCAAGGCCTGATTTCACATGTACATAATTGTGGGCAATCCGCTTTTTTATCTACAGCTTGTACTAGTGTAGTGATAGCTAGGCCAAGTAGCACATGAATTCGGAGTGGCATGTCCTTCATCTTAGCTTCCTTCTTCAGAAATTTAATGGGTCCTTAAGGATTCCACAGTTACTGCTAGGAAGTTCAGTAAGAGTTGCTTGATAAGGAAAATAGTTGCATTTGTCAAATGATGAATGCCATAAAACTGCAAAGTTTTTCTTCATGGAAATAAGTGCTCGTGTCACAATTGTCTTGTCCAGAAATGTCATGCATATTGGAAAAAAGATCACTGTCCCCTTTATGGTAGAATATTGGTAAACTTTCTGAAGATGGAGTATGTATAGATGGTCACAGGAAATTGAGCAATTCATTTATTTAGGAGTGTAATATTCAAATCCCATGCTTGTTCAATACTTGCAGGAATAGCAGCATGATGCTGACTATAATAAAATGGAACATAAAAGAAAAAAGAGAAGAAGAATTAGTCCAAAGGAAAAAAATACCATAATTAAATATCCATTAACTGATTGTGATTTTCTTACATATAATTGTTTAGAGTTTACAATTAATTCAATATGTTTTGATGACTTTGTCCTTGTTATGACTCCTTGGCCCACACATTGGACAGGCTAAGAAACTGAATCTTTAGAAGGCTGGTGTTATATCAAACGTAATGAATATGCTTCCAGTATTTTTTTTTTTTTGTTACTTCCAATCTTTACTTGTTCACATTTGGTAATTTTGTTTATCATATTTGTCATTCTCTTTGACAATTAGTTCTAGGGAAAAAGATGAAAAATCTTTCAGTGATGGTGGCTTGCTTTTTTCTCTTAGAGAAGAAAAATTAAATGGTTATAAGTAAATAATACTGTTCAGTTACAATCAGATGAATTAGCCTATGGTTCCTCGGGTCCCCAGGACACAACATTTAGAAACAAATTCATGTTCATGAAATGACCGAGAAGTAGTGGTATTTAGCTGGATTTCCCCTTTTTCATTCATATTTCTTTCCCTAGTCTCCTTTGTGTAAAGTGACTTGAATTTCCCAGTGTTTGGAAGAGATTGTCTAACTTGCCATAGATGTGCCTGTATGTTGTCATTCTTTACTGAAATTCAGATTAATGTTTGACTTTTATTTTTCCCTGAAAATAACTTATGTTCCATTAGTCACTAACAATTAAGAAGTAACTTTATTACATCAGTAAAACAGGCACTTAGACATTCATTCTTTTAAATGGATACTTATGTCTTTATCACATGAAAATAAGCAATCCAAAACCAAGTTGCAGTTTTGATATGTGCTGTATTTTAAAATACCATACTACTTTTAGATAAATACTCCATCAGTTGGACTGCTGGTGAGCTCTTCCTGCAAATCTACAGGACAGCTGGAGCATGCCTGGGCTCTTCATTCTGGGGCTTTTTGCCTACCAGCAATAGTGGTCTGCTGAATGATCATTTTGCAAATACTGTAGACTCGTTCTAAGATAGGTGCTTCAGTGACAGGGATAAATATAGTTGAAGATGTAGTCTCTACAGTGAGAGAGAAGCATTTTTTTAAGTAAAATATTTATTTTTCAAAATTATAAAAAATTTGCATTTCAAAGTCACACCTAATTATTTTCATCTTATCCTTTTAGAGATGTGATTTTTTTTAAGATTTTATTTTGAAGTAATCTCTACACTCAAACTCATAACCTGAAGATCAAGTGTCACATGCTCTACTGACTGAACCAACCAGGTTCCCTGAGACATTATTTTATCTAAAAACTGGATCATGAAGTTCAGATAACATATTAAGTTATCTTGAATTAAAAGTGTTTTTGCTTTTCTTTTTTCATCAGTTCATCTGTTTGCTGATCGAAAATTCCACTTTTTTGTTATTTTTTTTAATTGAAGTTCGATTTGCCAACATATAGTATAACATTCAGTGTTCATCCCATCAAGTGCCCTCCTTAGTGGAAAATTCCACTTTTTAATTAAAATTTTTTATTTTAATTGATGTATAGTTGACATACAATATTATATTCATTTACATATAACATTGTGATTCAACAGTTCTATACATAACAAGATGCTCACTGCAGTAAGTGTAGTTATCATCTACTGCCGTACTCAGTTATTATATTACTGATAATATTCCTTATGCTGTACTTTTTCATCTCTGTGACTTATTTATTTTATAACTGGAAGTTCATACCTCTTACTCTCTTTCACTTATTTCACCCATCTCCCCTCTGGCATCCACCAGTGCATTCTCTGTATCTATGAGTCTATTTGTGTGTTGTTTTGTTGTTCATTTGTTTTACTTTTTATATTCATATGGTATTTGTCTTTTTTTCTTTGTAACTTACTTCACTTAACATAATACCTTCTAGGTCTATCAATGTTGTTTGCAAATGGTAAGATGCCATTATTTGTTTATGATTGAGTCCTTTTTTGTTGTTTTGTTTTAAACCGGACCTTCTAGCTATTATTCCTAATCTCTTGTAAGTAGACTGAGTCCCTTTAGAAGAGAATCTCCTACAGCTCCTTCTTCACTGAAGATTCCTGTTAAATTTGGCCCATAGGACCCTCCACAATCTGTGGTCTCTCTTCTCTTTCTCTTTGTTTCTCCTCATCTTCTGCAGTTCTGCAGACAGCCTTCACTCTGTCAGCAGGGCTCTGGGCACCTCATCTTCTCCCTGTCTAGAATTCCTGTTTCTTTGTCTTAAGCTAACTCTGTTTTTGTCAAACCTTAGTTCATGCATCACCTCTCTGTGAAGCCTTCTGTATAACCCCTCCCCTCTGGCTGTACCTCCCTGCCATCCACAGTGATCCCATGGTCCTAGCACACATCTCTGTCAGAATATTTACTTGATTCTCTGCCTCAACCAGTATTCATCTCCTTGAGATCTGGAGGCCTGTCTGCCTTTCCATTCTCAGCTCCTGGGCATGGTAATTAGAATGTAGTAAATTCTCCAGAAATGTTTTGAATGAAAGGATAACTGAGTTATATTAATAAATGTATATATTCATCTTCTCTACATATAATTTAAGCAATTCAATCTGTTTAATTTACTAATTTCAATATTCAGCTGCTTAACTTGCATAAATCTATTACACAGAATGCATGTTGCCTATATTACTAAAATCCAAAGACTAAATTTGAGTATAATCCAAAGGAACATTAGGCATTAAAGAAAAGTCAGTCTAATATTATATCTGCAGTTTATTCCTTAATTTATTCAGTCAACATTTAATGAGTACCTTCTGTGTTCCAGTTACTGTGTTAATAGCATGAGAATAAAAAATAACCTGGACATGTTCTCATCCCTCCTTAAGTTTTTAGTCTGGAGGGAGAAGCACAAGTAAACAGATGGTTACAATTTACTGTATAGCTGATACGGGAGTGCATAGGAAGGATACCTGAATACAACTAAAATAGAAATCTACTTCCTATTTCTTCCAAAATGGAGAAAAAGCCTAAAGTACAAAGTACAAAATATTTTTCTGCATGTTCCCATAAATCAGTCAGTTGAAAACTAAGAAAACATAACTTCTGCCAATTAATCAGTTAAATCGACTTTCTCCGGTAGAGCAAAGGGAGGCCTATATCCATATGTTACCTACAGGATTAGAAATATTTAAGATGAAAACTTATTTTGGGGGACATTAACCTAATAATGCCACTTTTCAGTTTGAAATTCTTCTTCTCTTTTCTTAAATTATATCTTTGTTTAATTAGAAACTCTTTTCTGAGCTCATTTCATTATTTATATAGCCATATGCCAGAAACAACCACATTTGAACTAGATTTGTTCTGGAAGCTTTTGAAAATAAGGAGAGTTGTTATAGTAGTGAGCAAGTCAAATTTTATTTCTCCAGATCTGTAGGAAGAAACTGTCAGTATGAGAAGCACAATGGAGATGTGGAAATTTTGCCTTTCTTCATTATAATATTGATTTTTTTCTCATGTCTTTGGAAATGATTATGGTACTTTCACTAATGGACTCTTTGGCATAGATTGTTTTCAGGATAGTAAGGCAGTAATAATATCTTATATCTTAATGCTTTATGGTTTTTAAAGCCTTTTCTTATTCATTGTTTATTTTATGTTAATAATGACCTTGTGGGGTTAGCTGGAAGATAACTTAAATTCCCTTTTTTTTTTTTTTTATTATAAGAGTATTGAGATCCATCAGCCAGAGATCACACAGCTAATAAATGATGGGTAACAATAGAACCCAAGTTTTGTGTTTAGGCTTGGCATCTCTTTCTAATTATCCACACTGCATATCTCTACATATGCAGAGATGAGATGAAATAATAGATAAGCCATACAAACTCTTGTTACAGTATATACTCTTGACAGTGTATGCATTGTCAATAACTTATTCTCCTCTTTTTAGGGTGGACATTCATGTATATGGTCCTATTCATGGGAGCTAAGAACAAGCTCATAATTAACTATTTTCTTTTCAGTTGCTTTTTAAATGTAAAACTATTTTAGAAGGTCATTTTTGTACATTCTTTTAGTCTTAAAGGCGACTGAACTTTTATTATATATTAAAGCAAAATAAACTATAATTGAGTATTGTAAGAGTTCAGAAGATAACGTTAATGACACCAGGAATGAAAACTGACATCTCAGGGAAATGTATTATAGAAAGGCTCTTTTAAATGACTTGAATGACTTTAAATGACTTGAATGAATGAGTCCTACAAGTTCAACATCAGCCCTCATTAGAACTTATCATTTATCTACTTTCATTTATTCTTCCATCTGTCTTTCCCTAAATGTTTGCTGAGGGCCTACCGTATCAGTCACTGTGCTTTCATTTCTAATCTCATAAGATTTCTAAAAATTTACAGATTAAAGATTATTTTTCATTGACAGAATAAAATTTGACAGTTAAGGCTTTTGTGTGTGTGTGGAGGGGGAGTTGGTTCAGAAGACCTTTAAAAAAATTTTTTTTAAAGATTTTATTTATTTATTCATGACAGACACACAGAGAGAAAGGCAGAGACATAGGCAGAGAGATAAGCAGGCTCCATGCAGGGAGCACGACATGGGACTCGATCCCAGGACTCCAGGATAACACCCTGGGCCGAAGGCAGATGCTCAACTGCTGAGCCACCCAGGTGTCCCTAAAAATTTTTTTTTAAAGCATTTTAAGTTGTGGAATTTAATTCAACATAGTGCTTTGTGTTTTTAAATTTTTTTTCACAGTATCTTTCATTTTTCTTATTGGCTTCTCCATGTAGATTTTACCTAACAAAGAGTCAAAGTCCTAAAACATTTTATGTTTCAAATTGTATGTATAACACATGTATAATTACTCTGGCCAACAACATGAAACTTAACAGTTTAGGATATTGAGAGAAAGAAATGTTAGGACTTCTCAAATCTTACAATATTTTTAATACCTTCGGATACTCATTATAACTTGAGGCTTCTTCAATCTAAATAGAAAGAGAAACTGTTTCTAGACATAATTATATGTGGAAACTTTTAGGGCGAAAGCTTCCTTTTCCTAAATCAAAAAATTCTTTTTTCCTTAGCTTCATCTGTGTTTTATCACTTAAGAAGCATTATTGAACAACTACTTTTGGGGAGGCACTGTTGTAGCTGCTGGAGAGTCAGCAGTACATCAGAGGCAATATCTACTCACCAAGTTTGCAGTTATCGAGGGTATGCATAGTGCTGTACAACAGACTTGACATGATAAAAGTTTATGCAGTTCTCCGTGGATGTACCAAAGAGGGGATGCTTAGTTCTGGCCATCTAACAGAAGCAGCCTGGATGTTCTGTGTTCTGTTATGATGCTGATTAAAAAAAAAAGAAAAAACAACAACAACTAAAGTATACTGGGGAGGACAGCCTGGATGGCTCAGCGGTTTAGCCCTGCCTTCAGCCCAGGGCATGATCCTGGAGACCCAGGATGGAGTCTCACGTGGGGTTCCCTGCAGGGAGCCTGCTTCTCCCTCTGCCTATGTCTCTGCCTGTGTGTGTCTCATGAATAAATAAATAAAATCTTTAAAACAAATTTAAAAAAATTATACTGAGGAAACATGGTGGGGAAGAAGATTTAAAATCCACTGTCTTTCAGATGAATTTTTACAATGTTAAAGCTTCAGAACAAAGCGTGCCTTCTTTCCTGTATCTTATTATGTGTATTATAAAGACTATAGAATCAGGAGAAGAGAAACATTTGGATATTTAAGTTAAAAAATTGGTGAAGATAGGAAGTTGCCATGGCTACATTAATGCCCAGTTTTTCCTTTTCTTCTATAGCAAATTACTAGCTAAGTTCATTTGTGTAAGGAACTTAAATTCTATTTTCCCATTATGTGACTTTATATTCCTCTGTTGTAAGACTTAATCTTTCCTTGATCCTGATTGAAGGTTCCATATCCCAAAGGTGGTGTTGAATTATACTATATGCATTTCTGTGAAAGAGTATTCATTTCTCCTTGAGAAATATTTATTTTCCAGTTTTTCAAAACTAATTAATTGTTTGAATTTGTAGATCAACCTTCAGGGAGTAGTTAATGGTAACTATCTCGAATAGTCTAGTGAACGTTATAGTATTCATCTGTTAATAAAAAATCGATATAGGGGAAGAAAATTTGCTTTGGATATGAAACATGGGTCAAGTTACTAGATGATCTTGTAATTGTGGACAGGACATCTTACTTTCCTGTACTTCAAGTTATAGATTATTAAAATTTAGGAATTGGTTATATGACAGTTAAGGTTCCTTCCATTTCTAAAAGATATATACATCTCTGTGAACATGAGTGGTTTTTAGAAAGATGTCTAAAAAATAGTTGTGGGTAAACTGACTTACTCAGTTTTAACCTTTGTATGTAATTGATCACAAGTTTATATTCAGCACCCTAGGCCTATGTCATTAACATGTTAGGGTCAGTGCATTCTAGTCATGAGGTTTTGAAACACTGTCAGATTAATTTCCTGGAGTTATTGCTATTTTGTTTCATGTTTATATCTACACAGTAGTAAATGAAGAGAGTTACCTTAGTCATCAAATTAAGGCATACTAAGCACTGGGTAAGTAAATTGCCTGGATTAGTTCCCTTGATTGAAAAATGAGTTGTCTGGGCAGCCCAGGTGTCTCAGCAGTTTAGCGCCACCTTCAGTCCAGAGCATGATCCTGGAGACCAGGGATCCAGTCCCATGTTGGGCTCCCTACATGGAGCCTGTTTCTCCCTCTGCCTGTGTCTCTGCCTCTCTCTCTCTCTCACTCTCTCTCTCTCTCTCTCTCTTGCTGTGTGTGTGTGTGTCTCATGAATAAATAAAATATTAAAAAAATGAGTTGTCAGTAAATATTAATATTGACATATATACAATATAACCATTATGATTATTTGCTAAATTGGAAGATAGGGATTTTTTTTTTTACGTTTATTTATTTGAGATAGAGAGCAAGCACAAGCTGGGGAAGGGGCAGTGGGAGAGAGAGAGAGACAGAGACAGAGACAGAGAGAGAGAGGAAGAAGCAGACTCCCTGATGAGCAAGGAGCCTGATGTGGGGTTCAATCCCAGAGCCCCAAGGTCATGACCTGAGCTGGAGGCAGATGCTTAATCGACTGAGCCACCCAGGCACCCTGAGAGAGAAGGACTTTTGATACTATTGAAGTTTCAGCCACCTGGATATATTTGGTATCATATAAAATCAGCATTATTTTTGGTGTTGTAAATTCTTAGGTGGAAATGGTTATAGAGATCCATTTGTTCTCAACCTAAGTTTGAACATAAAACCCTTTGTTCACATAAAGTCTTACCTGTATTTACATTAAATCAAACATAGGAAAGAAGATCTATTCTGGTTAGCACAGGAGGTAGGGTGGTGGTAGAGAGTGTGGGAAGGCAGACATCTGGAAAGATCTAGATGGTACCCAGCTTGGCTTTCCTGCCCAGAGTATCTGATCCTAAAAGGGCTCCAAAGATCTCACTTTCTGAACCATCCATCTTCTCTTAGAAATAAAGTGGTAGAGGCCCTCAGAGATGAAATGACTCATGCAAAGGTGGTTTATTCTAAAGTATTATTGAAAATTTGGAGACTTTAGTCATTATTTCTAGTGCAAATTCCCCCACTGTCATCTCAGTCTATAGGCCTGCCACAGTTAGGTTTATTTCCCTTGGCTCTCGCCGAATCCAAATTGGCTTGCGAGGTGGGAAGAATCCCCAAGTGTGATGTGATAGCACTCAGCCCTCATGGTCAATATTAGCTGCCTAAGGAATGGGCAGAGAAAAGGGAAATGCTCAGGAAGATGGTGGGTATAGTAGTAGCAGTTAATAATAATAATACATCAATGCCAAACATGTCCTGTGCCACTGGTCTCATACCTTACATGTATTCTCAAAGGTAAGCCTCATGTCCGCTCTTTTTGTAGACACTATTATTATCCTTACTCTATATATAAGGCCAAAAATGTTAAATGACTTGCCAGTTCACACCCTCTCAGATGTATATTCAGATCCCTTCATTTTGCCTCTGAAGCCCAGTCTTGTTAAATTAATTAAACAAGGAGACAGTTAGACTGAAGTGGCCCATAACCAGAGGCCCTTGTAAGCAAACCAGAATCTAAGCCTGCAAATGCCTCAAGATTATGAAATAGAAACCTACGAGAACCAGCCAAGGCGACTTTAAACTAGAGTTAATCAATAATTCTCTTTCTTTGCTCCCACATTGTCTCTATAAGTCTCTCTTCAACTGCCTGTCAGTGGAGGTGCTTCCAGTTTGGTGCTGCCCTACTGGAATGGATTTTCACTCAAATGAACTTGAAATTTTAATACTCTTCAGTTTATCTTTTAATGCTAGTAAACTCTACTTTCTCTCAAGTGTTTATTAACATAGCAACCATCATCTTAGCTTTTCAGAAAGGTGTTTCCTTCAACTAGATGGGTACCTGGTTTTTCTTATTTGTTTCTCCTTATCTGGTTAAAAAAAAAGTTTTATGCAAATGAAATTTCAAAGGCAGCTAAGTGTTGTAGAATAAGAAAACCTGTTTTCTGGGTCAGAGTTTTGCTGTGCCATTCTCTTAGTTCTTTGCAAAATGTGGGGTTCGAATAAAATTTTCACTATTGTGTACAAATTGATTATTAATATTCTATGAATCCCATAGAGATTTCCTATACACTTGCCATTATACAGAAGCATGTTGCACTTAGAGCAAAATTATTTTTGTTATTGTACTGAATTTATGTGCTGAAATGTAATGGATACCCATACAGTTCATGGATACCATCATTTGAGATTGATTTCCTTAGATTCTGGCATTTTCAGATTCTCACATCAGATATTTTGAGATTCTCAAACTGGCTTAGAGTCTCTGCCCTTATGATAGGAATAGCTATAGGTACAGAGAAAGAAAGAAGAGAGTAGATTTGATATTATTTTGTGTCCCTGTCATGTTCAAGACCTTATATTTGAACACAGAGAACATTCCTGCAGATCTGAAATCATGTACTATTTCCATCCCTTATGAAATTAAGCTTGCAATGAATTTCTTTTAGAGAAACCAAGAGTAACTTAAATAGCACAATTCTTTTTTTTCTCCCAAATCCTAAAATATGCTGTTAGGCAGATTTTGAGGGAGTCTTGGACTTTTATCTTTTTTTCTTCTACTGTTTTCAGATTTGAGGCTTGTGCTATGTGGGGAGATCCATAGGAATAAAGTAAAGCAGGGTCATATAGTTTTCTTAAAAAAAAAAAATTCCAAATTCAGCACCCCCAAAACATGAGATTTGTGGAAGCTAGTTAGAGCATAGCGACAATCAAGTAGGATAATTTTCAGTGCAGAAATTCCTTCCTTATAATTTTGTTTAAAAGGTGAGGAATGAAATCCGAGTCTCAGAACTGTTTCATATTGGTGTAGTGATTTCGGTATACTCACAAATTACCAGCTTATCATGATACTGTCATTTCTCATTATGAAAAGAATTCTGATTTGTATTTATTTTTAATTATAGTTTTTGCTCAACTGAGCACTTCATTAATAGCATTATATGTGAAGTTGATTTTTGTACATGATTAGCAAAACAAATGATATTTCTAAACCAGAACTCGTCTCTTTATGCTTGACGTCTATGAGAATCACTTCATGTATTGAGGAACTGTATAGTAAAACATAACAGTACTTCATTCAATATTTTGTGAGAGCCAGTGGAGTTTGGTTGCCTAAATCACTTTTTAAAATCCTTTTTTATTATTCCCTTGTTATTTAGCATTTGTTTAGCCCCAAGTTGTAGGCGTCTTTGGGGAAAAGCACTCACTTATGCATTATCCTTAACATTCACTAATGTTAGACTGTAGTATAATCATCTTATTTTCCAATTTGGGAAACAGGGTAATGGAAATCTTGCTTCAGGTCATAATTGAACTATAGATCTCTATTTGGGTGATTGACGGTACTTTGGCAGCAGGGTGCTGAAAGCATGCAGACCCAAGAATTGAGAGAAGACCTTGTGATCTGTAGTGACTTCATTTCTAAAGAAAGATGCCCCCTAAGTGCTATAATTACATAAGTTTTGTAATACTCTTAAATAAATAAGCTCAAAGCTCTTCCAGTATTTTCCTTTATGCAAAAATAATCTTAAGGACAGATAAATTTACATAGACATTTCATTATACTTTCAGGTTTTCATTATGTTTGTTTACATTTTACATGTGTGTCAAACCATGGCATACACAAAGGGAACCAATTTTACTAGGGTGAGAAGTAGTCTATGATAGGATTCTTAGGACATTTACAAATTTATAGAGATTTTGGAGACTATTTTTTACTTGTATCTCAGAAACAATTTATGTATTTTTATGGGCAAAATAATTACTGTCTTGATAAAATGTGTGCATGCATATACATGTTTATATGAAGATCCCTTCTGTTCAAAAAATCTTCAATGTGATTGACTAAACTCTCATACTAAAATTTCCCATTTTGTTCCAATTTTTATTCCTATCAGTAGATGTTAAGGATAATTGATTTCACTAGGCATGAATTTATATTTAAAAATTTCACGTGGGTGAAGAGGAAAGTCTTTGTATATATGCTTTCCTTTTTTCCTTGATACTTTTGATTTCAAAGAGCTCATTCTTATTGTTCAGTTCCAGTTTATTTGGGAAGCTAAGGCAGGGGGATAATTTATTTCTATATGATGCCATCTTTTTATCTTCAGAGGCATTTCCACCTACCTTTGGGGATAGCTTCCCTAGCAATCCCTTGACTGAATGACAAGAAATACTCACAGTATTGCAGTACAGTAGTTTGGAAATGCATGTCTGATGGAGACCTGCTATCAATTATTCTACGTTTCAGATGAAAGTGTTTGGGGTAATTATGCAGATAATTCAAGCGATTTTTAAATCATTTTCTTCTTCATTGGAAGACAGCCAAATACCCTAACCTGAGTCTTTGAAGTCTCCATTCTCTGAGTCACCTGACGACTATCTATCTTCCTGGCGTAGTTAAAAAAACAAAACAAAACAAAACAAAACAAAACGAAAAACAGTGATTCCAGCTTCAGTTGATTACATGGACTAGGTACATGCATGCTGCCTTGTGTTTCTGATCTTACATTGCCTTCCCTAGGTCTTATATATGAGAGCACATAATAGGCATGTGTGTGTTCCTCCCACCCCTCAAAAAAAAAAAAAAAAAGAAAGAAAAATAGTTTGTTCTATATTGTTGCTGCAAGTAAATGCCTTTATACCACTCTCAGAAAGGATGACTTCTTAAGCATAGATTTGTTACAGAAGGATGGTAGCCAAAAAAGGTTTTCATCACATCTGTACTCCTTGATTAGCTCAGTTTGGCAGAACAGAAAGTCATTGTAAAGAAGATAAGAAAGCTTCTGGACAAAAATCTTATGATGTACTACAGATAGAGAATGAAGAATATTTTAGTTGTAGTATTATTAGAGAAAACTCAAAATTACATTCCAGTAAAGCATGTTCCTCTGACAAGAACTGAGAGCAGAGAGTCTCTGGGGAGTTCAGTTTCTGTTCTGCATATGATAAAATGTTGTTTTTCTTTGCTACTAAACATAACAGCATAAATATCAGTGTGTTTTATATTTTTACTAAGGATTATGAAAATAAATTTTGAAAGGAAGTAAAATAAAATGAGCTCCTGTGATTGAAAAATTTCTTCAAATGCAGTGAACAAGAGAATAAATCATAGCACCACATTTCGAGTGTGTCATGGGTCAGCACGTGGCTGCCATAAGTTCAGTGATAGATGATGCTTTTCTGTTACTGTAACTTAGAACTGATAATACTGATATAGTCTATGTCATTAGTTCCTTAATAATGAGCAAGGAACTATTTATTTTCATTTGGAAAGTGCCAGACTTCCTTCATGCTATATGACTTCTCCATAAGACTCCTGACACACTGCTTAAAACAACGGGGCCATATTTGTGTCCAGAGCTGTAAGATTTTAAAACAGAAGGACAACAAAAACTACACTGAAAGCTTGAAAAAATCCTCCTGGATTATGGTGTTGAGTCTCGAAAGTAACCATCAAGGAAAAGAGGCAGTTTACACGTCTTTGTGCATGTTTGCATCTTCCAGTGAGAAGACACTCATTATTAATCCAGTCCTGGACTCTATCTCTAATGCTTGTGTTAACAAATGATCAATGGGAGATGACCTGGTGGTACTTTGAAGAAGTCTGAAAGGGCAGACAGAGTTAGTTCTTGGATGTGTAGAGGGTCAGTGAAGCTTTATTTTATGTTTCATGTGTGGAAATAAAAGGTACTACATGCAAGTTAAAGCTGTGTTTCCTTCTGGAGACACCTACTTTACAGCCACTTAACTTTACAGGAATATCACAACAGCTGTTTACACAGGGTTCATTATGTAGGCCTGCCTCAGGGTGACAACCTTGTGAGATTTAGTTGCCTAAGACTACCTTGAGTTCATTAGAAATTATTATTGACAAACAGGATCAAATTAATTCATATTATACCTGCTCATAATGGGCTTTATAAGTTTCCAGGGATATTTGAACACTATACTCTTTAAGGATTAGACTACCTCTGAGTAATGAACATTTGAGGGAATGCGAGATCCCTAAAAATAGTGACATAACAAAAGAAATATGTATTGCCTTTAGGTAATGAATAGAAAAGACTAAAGTTAAATGAGGAAGTAAAAAAGGCAAAATGGCTATTTCTTTGAAATAGAGAGTAGTACAATTTGTGGTGCCTACCAAATTTTAATTTTGTGTTAATGGGCTATATATAGGTCCTCACTAACATACTTCTTTTACAACAGCCATCTCTTGAAGAGCTTGGGTAATATGCCAACTTCAGCATCTTTTTTTGTTGGGGGACGGGTAGGTTGCACATGGCTAGAGAATCAGTTATGGAAAAAGAATTCTAGATCTTAATGGGAAGAGAGAGTACTTTCATAATAATGAAAATTTGCATCCACTTTACACTTAAAAGCCTGGAATTCAACTCATATGTGGATTAGATGAAAACTAGGTGGAAAATATCTGTTTGAAAGAATTTCTCAGTGATAAACTCTCTATAGAAATTTAAGAATATGTTTCAAACTATCCTTTTAGGCAAAGAAAAGCAAATGGTTTTACAATATGTTATAATATCTTCACAGGGTAGGATTTAATATTTTTTTTTGATTACTGGATTGCAGTTATGAAAAGACATTTTCCCTTCACTCTATTACTTGATTCAAAATCTAGAATCCTTTAAATTTGATCTGGGACATTCACCTAGATTTACTATTCTCATGTGTCCAACTGAAATTACTTTGTGAAATAAAGTTAATTTACCATTAATTTCTATTGCAGGAATAGTTCATATTGCTCAATGAAGAATTAGTCAACATTGATTTATACTATGAGAAACTTTCTCTGAAGCTTAAGAGTTGCATGTATTTTTTACTTACTGTTTTATATTATGTTCATATTTTACATATTTTCTTCACATACAACCATGTAATAAAGTTTAGATCAAACTACTGTGGTTTGGAGTTCAAGATTTAAATTGCAAATAGAATAAATTTTTTTTTCTGATTTCTGCTTGTTGTAATTCAGGTTGCTGGTTAGTAAGTTATATCTTTATGATTATTCCTGGTGTTGTATAGATTTTCTTGGAAGGTAGTTTTGTTTTAGTGAATAAAAGCTCTCCTTAACATAGAAGAATTAAACTGTTTCAGGATAATGAAGAATATGGAGTTGAAAAATTTTAGTTTGATTTTCTTTAATGACTGATTCCCATTAATTAGAGAAACATAGATTAGAAAAAACATATAATTTTCCCTAGTGTGGATTTAATTCAATATCCATGGACAGATAGGGTTATTGATGATTTCTTTATCTTTTCATATTTTACTACGGTCCTGATCCTAAAAATTCTTGAAGGTCCTTGTCATTTCTGTTAATTTCTTATTTCTATCATATAACAATATCAGCAAACAAAAACAATAAAAGTAATGGCAATCATAATTCAATCAAAATTCTGCTACGTTGCAGACATTTGGTTCAATTTCCACTTACGTCCTTATTTGATTCCCAAAAACAATCCTGCTGGCATATGCTGCTATACCTTCTTTACAACTGATACCTTATTATATACCACCTTATCTAAAAGTTCTGCTTTGAGTCACTATCTCTGTTTCATTTTCCTTTCATAGCCTCTAAGACTTTCAGAAAGGACTTATTTACTTTTGGTTTATTGCTTGCCTCCCACCACACCAAACCAATTTGGACGACTTTTCTCAAGACTGACAGACTTTTTGGTTTGTTGTGGGTGGAGGCCAGACCTTGTTGGTCGCTAGTTGATAGTGATCAAGTAGAAAAGTAGTGATTATTTCAACAGCCTCAAGTTTGTGTCTTTAATGAAGCCTAGTTGGAATACAGAATCTGTGCTGGAAAATGATACTTACAGAAGATGCTGTTCCCCTGAGTTCTTTAGGGCATAAGAAAACACCCTTGCTGTAATAAAATTCATATATACTCTGTTATAGAAAAGGGTTAATGTGGGAACCCCAGGTGGCGCAGTGGTTTAGCACCTGCCTTTGGCCCGGGGCGTGATCCTGGAGACCTGGGATCGAATCCCACGTCGGGATCCCGGTGCATGGAGTCTGCTTCTCCCTCTGCCTATGTCTCTGCCTCTCTCTCTCTCTGTGTGACTATCATAAATAAATAAAAATTAAAAAAAAAAAAAGAAAAGAGTTAATGCAAACCAAAACAATAGCTGTTCTGAGTCAGGTTTGGGCAAATATTGTTGGCACTAAGTTTCAGCAGAAGCACTCAGAATTCATGAAGCACATATGAAATGAGTAAAATTTACTTGGAAATTGAAGTTCTGTATACTAGATTCTCTAATATTATTAGCAGAGTTGGAAATATATAGGATGACCCAGAGCTTTGAAATGGACAGTTGAGCAAAGAAATCTTTGGGGGTTCATTATTATCCAACAATACTGCTCACTATATCTGAAATAATAAATCTATGGCTTCGACATTTAATATGAGCATGAAAAACATTTATTGAATCTCCTATTGGAGATTATAACTTCAGGAGCACCACAATTAAAGCATGTGAATTAAAAAAAATTCCTTTTGGACATAGTGAGATACAAATATGCTTATTGTGCATGTGCAGAATCTTTTTTATTCATTGCTTCGTGTTCGGTCGCCTCTTCTTGAACATGCTTTTGAGTTTTTTGATGAATAGAAATGGGCTTAATGTAAATGTGCAAAGGAACAAACCAAGACTTTTTGTGTGTGATCCAGAGGGCTGAAACTGCCCATATTCCCCTGTGACTGACCAGTTGAGTGTAAACTATTTATAACTGAATGCTGTCAGGAATCTTCGCCCTGCTGGAGGACTGGACTACAATGTGAGGTGATTTTTTTTAATTTATTTTTTATTGGTGTTCAATTTACTAACATACAGAATAACACCCAGTGCCCGTCACCCATTCACTCCCACCCCCCGCCCTCCTCCCCTTCTACCACCAATGTGAGGTGATTTTACATGCCTACATAATTTCTAGTATTAGACTTTAAATAAAAACTCTCCTTATTCTGTGTCCAAGAAGAAAGGAAGGAAGAGATGGAGGGAGGGTAGGAAAGAATAGAGAAAGGAGGAAGGAAAACAGGAGGGAGAGAGGGTGGAGGGAATCTCTGAATGTCCACCAGCCTCTCTTTCACTTTTGAGTGAGAGAAACTCTAAGTATTGTCTATTCATGAGCATCGGCAAATCACATTGCAGCTTAACTGTCTCTTTCCTGATTTAATAGAAACTTTGATTGTTTTCTAGGATTTACATTCAGAGTAATTGTTTTTGCATTTTAATATAGTAAGAAGTAGATTGAATAAATGCATAACATATTAGAAATGCTATTAAGCAAATGATTCTATGTGGTACTATTGAATGAATGTTTTCCTTTTCTCTTCTGAACAAAACACAAATTTCTCCAATTATTTTTAAATTGATTGTTCTCTATTGTTGCCCAAGGAAAAGTGGGAAAAAAAAATCTATTTGTGTGTTCATTCTATTTCTTAGTATGATTAAATGGAGCAGCAGACTAAGAAAGACAGCATACAGTCAGGTATTTTCCCTCTAAGATCTATAAAGGGCACTTTTATCTGCATACTGCATAGATAGTATTTTCACACACTGAGGCTTCAGTTCCTGTTACCTTATAGTTATTTATATTATAAAATCCCTAGTATATTTTAGCAGCCGTATCTCCCCAATCTTTGCCCTGTTTGACTTTCTGCCACCAAACAATCCTTTAGTCAGGCCTAGGGTGGTAAGAAACTCGGGAGGGTTTTCATATGGCATTTGTGATGATGATGGAGGACCTATCTGTTCTTTCTTCAAGTGGACCATTTTGCTTGGCTTGCTCAAAGTCCCCAAAGTTCCAGAGAGAAGAGACTTAATACTATTGTTTCAAGAGCTGATAACTGAGCTCTTTCAGAGTTGAACTGCCCACATCAGAGCAGTATCTGGGGAGGTTGAAAAGTTATCTAACTGGCCATTCAATAAGGAGAACAATGACTGGAGCTTTTATTGTTCTGTTTTCAGGGCCTTAAATGTTCTACATATTTGCCTTCACTCCCTTAGGTCCCAGTGGAGAAGTAATGAGGGGATGAGCATTCTTCTTCCTGTTTTATTCAGCGTGGAGGTGTTAATTTGCTTGCTCCATTGTGCACAGATGTTGGAAACCTGATGTGTTCCAAGGTCCCACATAGCATCTTTGTGAACAGACTATGTTATATGTTACTGTGAGATTAAGAATGTGCTTCCATGAAAATTAATGATCTTTTCTTTGCACCTTGCTCTTATTTTCGGTTCAGAAAAATAAGCTTGCCCTTGCTGATGCTTAAAGAATTGAGCTCTTGGTGTATTCCTCGGCGTATCATGCGTGAATTCAATACATACATTGGTGGAGTTAAACTGGCTAAAAGAGCTGCTGATGACAAAAGTGGGGATGCTATATATGACAACGGCCCTATCACATTCATGTGACTCAGGCAATCTGTATCCATCTCCTTTATATTTCTGTGGATTCTTTTTTCTTTCCTACTTGCATAAATTGGTAGTATACATGATAGAAAATGCAAATGACAGAAAGCAAGCCCATTTTTAAAGCTATGCAAAAGTAAATCTACTGTCAGGAGATTTGTTCCCCTGGGGCGGGAGGAACAATAAAAAGGCATGCTGTATTTGTGTCTTAAAAGGTACTTTGAGGTTTTTGTTTTGTTTTGTTTTTTTCCTTCCAGCAAGCTAAATAACACATGACAGTTGCCACAGCAACCCATTTTTGTGATTTGCAGAATCGGGGAGCAAACCAGATGTAAATTGTCAGTCAATAAGTGTCTGTTGTCATAGAAGATGGTTACATATGCAGTCTCATTTGGTCAATTTATATACTTTTGTGGTGTTTTGTTCTCATCTGCTCTTCACCATGTGCTGTCGTGAATTAATATTCCATTCTTTGGCTACATAATTTTTTGAGTTTCATACATGATGTTAAGTGGGATAACTAGATGTCAGATTCATAGCAGGTGGTTGTTGCAAAATAAAGGTTATTTGACATCTGTTTTGTCATCTTTCGACATAGTGACACTTGGATTCTTTGGTTTATCCCAGGGAGAAGAATCAAATTAACTCTTAAGGGGCACTTTAAAAGGTTTTGTGGTTATTTTATTTGGAAATGCAGATTTATTTACAATTTATTTGTAAATTCTCAATCTACAGAAATGAGTACATTTCTGTTTTCATGATTCTTTTGTTGTTTGTAGCAATAGAAATCGTTCTGCACTGGGAGTTCTTGGAGTCCATGGCCATGCTTTTGTATCTGTGCTTTGGCAAGTGGATCCACAGTTTGGACTCAACTCACTTCTAACTGCTATTGTACCTGCAACTCCTCTGTCCTTCCTCTTATTTTTTCTTCTCTCATTTGTATAAGACTGTCCCCTCCCTCTGCTTGCATTTCCATTCTTCCCCATTGTTCCTGAAGTCATGACTCTCTTGTTCCAGATTTTGCTTCTGCTTCCAGTGGAATGAGAGCCTGGGTATTTGTGTGCATATTTTAAATTAATAAATAGTGCAGGTTACAACTTCCCGGAATACACTGACGTCTCTTCCCCTGCTTCCCCTTGGCAAGTCCTCCACATTTTCCATCCCTACTAACAACCCTCCTTTTCCCCCACACCTAAAAATCTTTCTTTAGCAGGTGCTCCAAAAAGCCAAGCCCAAAGAGACTAGGTAGAGGGATTAATGATGAGGTTTTTCTATTATTTAGCACCATTTTAAACTACTGCTGGCAATCATACTTAATACTTTCATGTATACTATCCTCTCCTCCCTCTTTAAACTGAGAGCAGCAGCAACTGAAGTGATGGTGGTAGTTACTCAAGTGACAGCATAATGATACTCAAAATATATAAACTGGAAGCACTAGCGGCAGATGTGAGAGAACTTCTATAACGAACGGTTATATTGGGTAAATCTAAAGCAGATGACAAAAGACACTGTTTCATTCTCTAGACTAATACTGGACTGTGGCTTACAGAACTATGCATTTATGGGACACGAGGACACAGAGGGAGTGGGTGAAAGAGAATTGTATGACTCTGTCTCCTCTCGACCTGGGGTTCCATCAGTTTCTAACTGTAAAACCAGCTAGAGCTGTGAAAAATGAAGGCATGCACGAAGGAAGGAAAGAAGGAATTCTTCAACAGTAGGACTCATTTCTCTAGCAAGGTTGACTTTCAGAAATGTTGCCTGAGTATAAGCCCAAACCCAGAGATATGTGGTGTTAAGCTTGAAAATTGAAAATGAATATAAAGCCTTCCCTCCAAAGCAGTATCATAGGAATATCACTTCACTCTTCCCACTTTACCCCACACTTAACCTTAAGATTCCTTAAGTAACCAATGCAAATGCTTGATCTGATTCTCCTGCTCTCTGACTCTTAAAATGGTGGTCAGTACATGCAGCCTAGTAATAAAGGGATCAGACATGGACTCTAGTTCTTTCTCTTCCTCTGACACTGATTTTTATCTATTAAAAGATGGGTGATGACAGTATCTGCACAGGGAGATGTCATGAAAATTAAAACAAATAGTGCATTAAAAATTGTTAGTACAAAAAAGTTCTTACTACTGCATCAGAAACAAAATAATCACTAAATGTTAATCGCTATCAAATTATTAATAGTAATAATAATGCTTATAGCTTATTAGAATATACTGTAATTTAGACTAATTTTGGAATTGGAGATGTGAGAACAGGAGAAATGGCAGAGCAAAATGGAGCTACTTGAGATGGTATTTGACTCTTAATTTCCATTAAAGATTGCAGAATTTTATTGGCCAGTGGATTTTTTTTTCCAGAGTTTTCAATGAAAATAACTCTTGAAAGACACCATGGTATTTTTCACCTCAGTTATGTGGCATGTCTTAGAAGAAGAAATTTTATTGGCGACCAGGTACACGTAAATGTTCCTAGACTTAATTGAAATGTTTGAAAACTGGAAAGAAACTATTAACAGATGGCAAATGTTTTTAAGTCTAATATTTGTGTATGTGCATGCATGCTTATATTAAGATGGCACAGTTGTTAACGAAATCTACAAAAATGATAATACCGCTTTTCTGAGGTGATGAAATAGGACAGTTGTCATTTCTTAAGATGTGGTTACATTTTGGGGGAAACAAAATTGTACATAGATTGTTAAAATGTAACTTAACCATCATTCATTTGTATTCACAAGGAGGATTTTTCACATGAGAGAAAAGTGAGAACTCTCTCTTTGAAACCACTATAATAAATGGACATGGTGGTATTGAAGAAGATCATGTTATTGTCAGCAATTTAAAAATTTTAGTGCAGCAACTCAACGGTTTGAGTCCCCATTATCCTAGACTCTGCATTCTTTGGGGTGAAACTCACGACTGAGTCTTAATGAAAGTTCACAAAAATAACTTGGCAATGAGATTTATAATTTCAAAGATTGCAGTTATTTTCTGTGTGTTGTTAAGTTTCTGAGGACCCCGGCAAAGAAGATTAGAGTGGGATGGTCTCAGAGCCTTTTAAATTTGGGGTAGAGTGTCTAAGAAGAGAGGAAATTTCCAAAGGAGTAGCACAAAGAACTGGGATCATTCTATTTCTGTTTTGGATGAATATGAAACTTTTTGTAGAGTTGTCATTTCTTGTATGTTTTTCTTTTTAAGAATTTGTCTTTCTCTCTCCCTCTCTCTTTGCCTGACTTAAAAGGGAAACAAAACAACTCTTCAGCTAAAATTGCTTTAGGGCGCATATTCAAAACCCCAGTCCCATATACTTAATATGCTTAATGCGGCAGCAGCAACATATTACCGTCAATAAAATGCTACTCTAAAGAGGCATCTTAAAAAGTGAGTGGAGAATGAATTGGGCTTCTGCAAGACTCCCAACAGCTAAGAGGTTGTACATATGTGGGTCCCTCACAGAGAAGGCTCTGCCCAATTTCCCTACAGGGTTGACTTTGGGAACTCTGGGTCATGATGGTGCTTAAGAAAATGAATGATTTGGGATGCCCTGGTGGCTCAGCGGTTTAGCACCCGCCTTCAGCCCAGGGCATGATCCTGGGATCCAGGATCGAGTCCCATATCGGGCTCCCTGCATGGAGGCTGCTTCTCCCTTTGCCTCTCTCTCTCTCTCTCTCTGTCTGTCTCTCTGTCTCTCATGAATAAATAAATAAAATCTTAAAAAAAAAAAATGAATGATTTGACAGGAGCAGTTGGCCCAATGTTTTTGAAACCCTACCATCACATGCTGTGAAACAACCACTAGACAAGGATTGAATCACCTGGTTTCTGGTTCTAGTTATGTATTTAAGTAATGAGTCACTTTGAGCAAGTGACCTAAGATCTGTAAAATCTCTCTCAGTTTAACAATTCTGTTATACCAGCTCTGACTCCTTATATTAGTCAATGACATTTGAAAGCAAATCAATAGGCAGTATAGAATCCATTCATTACTGATGTCAGTGGGCAGTTTCTGGGTGACCCTCAGTTGAATTGGATGTGAAATGTAGTAGAGTGCATGAAAATAGGAGTTCAGGAACATGTGGGAATAAAGGGTATTGTCTACTTCTGGTGATACTCCCCCTGAGGATATGCACCCTACCACACACAGGCATTATCTGAGAGCCAAGAAATGACTATAAATGGCAGTAGAGAATGGGACCATTGTTACCATACACTTACAATCATATTACTAAAAACATCCACCTGACTGTCAGATCCTTGATCAAATCCTTAACTCAGTTAGCCTATTATTCTTATAAAATCCTTATCAAATCCTTAACTCATTAGACATTATTCCCAGTGTCCTTTGGGGAAAAACACAACATGGTAGGCCTATTTTATGAATATTTTATCATTTCAGGCAATTAATTGTTTGTCTCAAATAAACAATCTTTATAAACCTGAAACAAGAACGACAGACAATGGACAAAGGAAAGGGATCTGAATCTTTAACCTTCAGTTCTGAATCTTTGTGCCCCGCCCCCAACCAAAAAAAACACTAGGGATTCTTATATTCTTCCAGACATTTTAATATTCTGTGTTAAAAATAAGTGCCCAAGTGAAAATGATGTAGCTCATCACAGAGACAGCCTAATAAATTTTGCTTTCACATTAAAAATGAAGCAAAATATACAAACATATTTATAACATTTAGACAATGAATTTATAAATACTTTTGGAATATGGTGCCTTCAAAAATCTTGACAGAACGGTATCTCTTAAGATGGGAAAATTTAGAGGGATCAACAGACACATTTGATTCTATTTGCTGTGTCACACATACATCATTCCTTATTAAATCTTGAGATCCTATTTATGGACTATCCTATATCTATGGTGATTGAGTAAATGACCATGATGTGATGATGTGTCTAAATGAATGCCTAATTGGTATATTATCTTAGAATATCTCTCCTTTCAAAGATTCATAGACACCTCAATCAAGTAAAGTACAGAGTAGCACACTGATTTATAATTTAACATGATTATGTCAAACAGGAAGCCCTTTGCTTAAGTGAGGTTAAGAACTCAATATACCATTACCTTCAGTGCAGTGTAGAAAGGAGTGGAGGCAGGATGTGGCAGTCAAGGAGTTACCATTCTAGATAGGAAAAATTCTTTATGGAGCAGAATTAAACTTTCAAGTGTTCACGATTTTTCCTAGGTGTACAAAATATTTAAAAATATTTCAAAAAATATTTCAAATATTTCCCAAATCTGATAAGAAACATTTGAGGAGGAGAGGGGGGGAAATTGGGTTGAAATCCTGTTCTGTATGTTCAATTTGGAAGATATTCACTGTAAAAAAAAATCTTATTCTGTTACTGATTTGCATTTCCTAAGAAATGATAAAGATCTTAGCTATTCATAAGTCCTTTTGGAATTCAACCATGATTTTTTTTAAACACACTACACTTCTGAAGTTACACAGATTAACGAGAATGTTTGAGTAAAAAATCCACAAGTAATACTTTTACTTTAGGTTAGTTGAGTTATGTTAAATGTTCATTATGTCACTTGTGAAATGCTATCAGGTTGCACCAGGTGGCAAAACTGTCAAGTTTGCTTAATTATTATATAAGCTTTCTGATCTTTGCTGAGAAGCTTAAAACTATAGAAGAAACCTATTGTTGGATGCTTTTGCATAAAAAGTAAAATGCTTCCCAAAGGAGAAATATATTATGCTTATTCTAAGAAATATGTGATGTAGGAGGCACAATAATGTGGTTTTAATAGAATAGGTTTTGAAGTCAGAAATTCAGGGTTCAACTCGGGCCTCTGGGCACAGTGGGAAGTTGGGGATGCTTCTCCATTCTGAGCCAGTGCCTTTGTGAGGACAAAAAACATAAAGTATGAAAGAATTTAACTGGGGTCCAGGCTGTGGTACATGTTGAAAAACTGTTGACCAGCATCCTCTTTCTCTCTGCTCCTCATTGTTGTATAAGAATATAAGAAGTAGTAGGAAAACAAAAAAACAGTCCAAAACTTTAATCTAAAATTATACACATCCTTTATTTCTTACATGTGTTGAGTTAGGTTTTTCATAATGCATGGATATTTTAGCTGTTTTTCACCTTAAACTTGAATTTCATTTTCATTTGTCTAATTACTTACATTTTAAAAAAATCTTCATTCTGAAAAGAAAATATACATGAACATGAGCTCTCAAAACCCCATTCCTAATCATGGGAAGATTCCTTAGTAACATTTTGGCCTTAATTTCACATTCAGCTTTTTCTATGTAGGACAAATTGAAGGACTCCCCAGATAGCTCTTTGAGGAGGTCACTCAGTGAGAAACGCTGAAGTTTTGCAAACAGCTGGCATAGAATACTTCTGCTGAAGTTTTAGGTTTGGCTCAGCATGCTCAGTTTGAAAATCAGATTTTGTCTATTAACTCTGCAGAGCTGGAAGCTTATTAATACTGAGGAGGATTGATGAACTTCATTGAAAATTGATGATCATACTAGCAGTATGAAATAGTATTCATTGTTTTGATGCTTCCTGTTTAAAAGGGAATGCATGAGTAAGGAAGGACCCACAGATTGGAATTAGGGCAGTGGACAGATTGTTACAAATAATGAAAATTAAGACTTAAAGGCTAAGCTTTGCGTTTTTCCTTTGTACCAGTTACCACAATCCATGGCCACAGGTAAAGAAGCGTGTTGCATTCTACTTGATGGAAAAATGGTGGAAGAGGACTATAAGCTGCCAGTTCTCTAGTCTGGCTATGTCCTAAACTGCAAAAATCATTTTAGTTAATCACACAGTGGTACCCAAATATAAATAAATAAATCACTTCCTCCAGAAACAACAACAAAAAGAAAATGTGAATGAATCTTGCAGAGATAATATCCTCGTATGAACAGAATGCATGGTAAGAAATGATAAATGGAGTGATTTCATTTGATAGAGAATCTGACTTCTAGAAGGCAACATGGACAAACTATATTCAGGAACTACCAACAAGAGGCAGTGTTGCCTCCTGCACAAAAGCTGTGTTCCTTAGAGCCAAACCAACTTAGGTTCCTTTTCCTGTTCTGCCGTTCATTAGTTGAGGCAAGTTGCTTTTCTTTGTTAAGGCTTAATTTCCTTATTTGTAAAGTGGGGGTTAGTAATAGTACTTGCCCCATATGGTTATTATGAGAATTAAAAGGGAAAGCACCTGTGAAGCGCTTAGTACAATGTTTGGCACAGAAAACACCTGTATGTAATAAGGGAGATCGGCTAATATTATGACCATTCCCTTAGCCAGTAAAGGATTATCTAAGAGATAGTGTGCTCTGAATTCTTAAGGTCTCTACTGGAAGTATTTTATGTCATAAAACATGTAATTCTTCCCTGTTTTGTCCAACAGCATTACGTCGTGATACAATTTATAGTGTAAACGAAAGATGAGCCTCAGATGTTTACATGGAATTTACTTGCTCATTAAAAATAAAAGTAACTGATTAAGGAAATGGTAGTTTGGCAAATGTCTCACTGATTTTAAAAAGTTAGCTAAACATCACCTTATGACACTCCTTGAGCAGCTGTAGTGTTTGTGTAAGAAAATGCGTGGGTGATAAACTACAGAAGAGGAACAAATATAAATTATGTGTTTGGTAAGTGAATCAGTTCAGCTCGTCACACAAGAAATTGACTTGTTGGATGAATACAGTCTAAGCTCATATCTAATAATGGCATGTGTTTTTCACTCAAAAATTACTAGGACTAGAACTTCCAGGGTTTCTGTGTGCTTAGAATGCCGCCCCCCCGCCCCCCCCCCCGCCCCGCGTAAGGTAGTAGCTTTGTTTTTCTCTTTCCATCCTATTGTGCTTTCTCTTAAATGATACAGCATTGTAACCCAGACTGAGCCCCATTTTGCCTACTTTATTGCTTTGTTCTCAGCCCTTAGACAAATGCAGTGGAAGGCTATTAACCCCCTAGCCTTTGTAGAAATCAAAATATGATCTGTCTGGGTGTTTCAAATTACCCCCTGCAACTATTGAAATTTCAATAAAAGCCATTGTGGTTCCATATACTCTTTGTAGAATAGATTCAGTAATTGGTGATTCTGAGTGGCCAATTTTTGATGAAAATAAAATTCGGGGTAGAGCCCAGAGATACTGTTAGTGAATGGTGATAAAGACCACTATGTCTTGGGCATATGAGTATAGCATAGCAATGGGAAAAATATTCTAAGGATATATAAAGGCCATTATGAATTGTATTTCTGAAAGTACATGTCTTTTTTGAATTTTTTTGAGTTTTTATTTTTTTTTCTTAAGGAAACTGTAAATTAGCTGACAATGTAATTTAAGTGCCTTGACCTTTCAATATTATGGGACTGTAAGGTATTATGGATAAATTTTATTCCTATGATAAATTTTACTTCTACCAAAATATTTGCCCTTGTTTCTTTACAGTAATTTTATTAATTCAGTTTTGTAATTTTAGAGAAAACTTTTAAGAAGCACAATTTTCTCAACCACATTGAAAGTGAGGCCTCCTTAAATATTTTCTGTAGTCAAAATATACTATTATTCTAAGTCATTGTAAGTGTCGGAAGTCCTGAGCCTTCCTGATGGCCATTGCTTAGTCCATGGCACAGTAGCAGGCTCGGTCCCCGGGGGAATGAATGCATTCTCCCATTCTTGGAATCCCTACTTTGAACACATCAGTAAACATTGCCTCTCTCTTACTCTTTGGGGAATTAAATCCCAGGGATTTCAAGCCTCTGGAAATAGAAAGGGTTTCCTGTTGATTCCAGGCCCTTAATTGATTCAGGGGGTTGGGGAATCTGTGGGCTTTTTTCAATATAGGTGTGGAAAAATGATAGGAAAAATGTTTACACTCCTTCCCAAATAGAGTAACCAATTATTTGTGGAATGCTTTACTTTCTGGAAATAAGACTTTGTATGACAACCTTGAGTACATGCGTTTTGGGCATTTTCACCTATTCCAAGGACAACATTATTTTTGAAAGACAAAATTTCCCCTAGAGAGCTCTCAGCATAATGTGAATACACTTACTGGCATATTGAGGTCTTTGTGTGTCATTATCTCCCTAAGACAGACTAACCAGGAAGGAGATGCCAAAGTTGGTGCTTTTATGTTGACCTTTCATCCATTGGTGGTACATGAAAAGATTTTGAGAACTTTGTGCATAATTGTCCAGCAACATGGAACCTGCCTGAATAATTTATTCATTCAATTTTATCTAGTTTTTGAGACCTTTGCCAACTGTTTACCAAAATATTAATGCCGTCAGAGAAACATACAGAGGAGCAGGTAAAACAACATGGAGTCCTTTCCTCCAAGGATAGATGTTGGGTGTGTTTTTCATATTTAACTTGATCATATCATTAACTTTGCTTTAAATTAAGAAGTACAGATTTTTATTTGCAAAAATCTGCCTGCATAGAGTGGTATGGTGCAAAGGATATAGGCCTTGGAAGGGTAGGTCTAGAGTGGAAGTTCATCAGGAAAATGGGAGTGTCTATTTTCTAACAGAATCATGAAGTGCTGGGTACTATGATCAGCGCCATACCCCTCTTTATAGTCAGAAGACACTAATCCCTCTACATGTTAGCTCCCTCACAGTGGCAAATCTGTAATCCCATAGAACCTCGTTCTCTGATCTTAAAGGGAAGATGATAACATCATACCTACCTAACCAAATTATTGTGAGGAGCAAATGTCATTGTTAAGAAAGCACATTGTAAGCAAATAATAATTGCTCTACACAAATATTCACAATCATCATGTTACTTTTTTATATCCTTTTCAACTTCTGCAAAGTTTTTGAGTCAGTTCATTACTATTATCCTAAGCAAAATTTGGACAGCACATTTAGAAACCAAGAAAAATTTGCCAGGAAGAAAAAAATAGGGCTGTGAAATTCAGGGGAGATGTCATTGCCTACAGACTCTCATTCAAACTTTGGAAATGAAAACATATAAGGCAGGATGGGGAGAATGGAGAGAGGGAAGTGTAGGGATTGCTATCCTGAGACTGTCCTCACTGTTTTTCAGTAAGGTGTAAGCCAAGCACAGACCCTGGGAATGGACGAGGGTGCATGTAAATGCCTTAAAGTATTACAGTGAAACCCAGTAAAAAAGGAGGTAGAGATTCTCTTCAAAATTCCTGTAAAAACTTCTAATGGATGACTAATATTTGAATCTTTATAGCTGAAGGATAGCAATAATGTTATTAAGATGTTTTAAAAACAGGGTCAAGCTCGAATTCTTATGACTCTTTACAAAACATAGTGGGCTATATTCAAAAGATGATCAGTTTGAAATATTTGGGTGTATGTACTTAACAAATTGTTATTGCTTCTATTGTTGAATTCCTGCTTTTGCTTTTAAAATACTTGACTATCTGGATAAACATTTCCTTAAGTTTTGTAGGGTTTTTTGTTTTGTTTTGTTGGGTTTTTTTTTTTTGCACAGATCCATAAGCTTTTTGTCTCTTTAAAAAATATTTGAGGGACACCTGGGTGGCTCAGCGGTTGAGCCTCTGCCTTTGGCTCAGGGTGTGATCCTGGAGTCCCGGGATCGAGTCCCACATCGGGCTCCCTGCATGGAGCCTGCTTCTCCCTCTGCCTGTGTCTCCACCTCTCTGTCTCTCTGTCTCTCTATCTCCCCTGCCCCATGTGTCTCTCATGAATAAATAAATAAAATCTTTAAAAAATGTATATAGTTGAAAGACTGAGTAGGTGGACTTTTAATGGAGTGTTGGAGGGAGCACTCTAAAGGGATCTACTCTAGACTTCCAGAAAGAACTGTGTGATTTGGACTAAACATGTTAAACCCTTTGTGCCTCAGTTTCCACACCTGTGAAATGAGCATATTAGGCCATCTTCCAAAGGTCCTTTTCAGTCCTAAAATTCTATTTTTATATGAAAATACGTTTTCCTTCTTTATTCTCTTATGCTGAGACTATGTGTGCTCTTATTAATGGCACCTTAAAAAAAAAAGCCCTCCCTTATTATGGCCTAAAAATATATTAACATAATAGCAAGCACTTATATACAAACTTCATAGTTATACAGATATAGCAGATGGCTGGCTGGGTACCATATTTCTTCATAAAGATTTGAGATGAGCATTTTGTCTTTTTCTCTAGCCTTGTATGTAATGACCTCTAAATAGCATCTACTGAGATCTTCTTTCACCCCTCCCATCATATTAAAGAAAACATTTTTATTTCTCCATTGCTTTTTCTATCCTCTGGCACCATCTACTTTCTTTATATTAGAATTTGATTTGCTTTCACACTGTGGTCAGAGGAAGAGTTGTTGTTACCACGTTCTACTTCCCAGGTGTGGAAGCAGACATCACTTTATCAGAAGAGAGGCAGGGAGGATTCACTGAGCTGTGTGCGGGACCTGTGTTCAGCGGCAACACGGTGCAGCTTTCCTCAGTACCCACTGCCTGGCCAGCATCAGAGAGCTTTATCTCTGACAGCACAGGCAAGATGTGCTGATGTATTGCCCGCTGTTTACCTGCCTTAGTTAGTTTCATGGGACTAAAGAGTGATTCATAAGTGATTAAACCCTTATAACCAGCTATACGTGGAACATTTTAGTGGGTTGCAGATGTGTCTATTGTTTCTTCAGATTGGCTACAGCTACATTATTTTAAATTATTCTTTGGGGGCATCCTTACTGAGGCTTGAAGGAGGGACTCATGTTTTTAGTATGCTAGTAGCTTCCTTTTAATGATCTGCTTCAAATTCCCCAACAGATACCTCATCTATGACCCTCTTCAGGGGCTGCTAAGTAATAACATTTAACTTACATAAGTGTTGTTTTTTTAAACTCAGGTTACAAACGTTTCTGATCAACTTCATCAGTTTGCAATAAACATCACCATGCCATATCCCGGAGGAATTTTGCACTAGAGAAAATTCAGAGTGTGTGTGTGTGTGTGGGGGGGGGTAAGAGAAAGTAAAACATCAAGCTCATTTTGTGCCAAAAAAGAGAAAAAAAGGGAGGAAAAAAAAGCAATAGGTGTAAAAAAGAACAAAGAAATAATAAAATACAGTTAATGAATCCTAAGTTGATCACCTGTCTCATAGGTCCCTAAATTTCTGACCTAGAAAGCAGATAACACTGTTTATGGAACCACTGACAGCAACAACAACCACCACAGAAAAAAAATGCCACTTACTCATCAGCATTCTCACTCAGTGTGTTGCCTGTGACAAGCGACACTCTTGAAAAGATGGTCCTTTGAAGCTTGTCTTGCCAGAAAGCTATTTCTGGTATAGCTACACAACTGGGGAGACTACGGTTAAGTCTTCCGGGCATGTTCCTAGGTCCATCATCTGGCATTGGCAGCTGCTGATCAGATCACCAAACTCACCGGCACACATGGGGTGAACACACGGAGACGACTGGAATGGTAGTATTTCTCAGACTCAAGTGGGCACAGTGTTGATCTGTGTAATCCACAAAATATGTATGTGGATTTAACCAAGGTTAAAGAGTGAATCCACTGTTCTTAGGTGTCATTGACTGCAATTTAAAAATAGGCTCCGTAGGATTTAAGTATGTGTACGTTTCATATGGGAAGTTTCCTAGTAAAAGGTCTAAGAAAAAACTGAAATCAGTACTGCAGTGCTACATTATCTAGGAGTTTGAGATTGGGAGGCTATCTACTTCAGGCTTTTCCTCTTGGTTAGCAACTTAGGAGTTACCTCAGAATCTCAGATCTGCTCTGTGGCAAAAGCAGCACTTCTAATGAACAGCAAAAAGCAAAGAAAACACCTTTTCCTCTTTGTAATGAATCATTTTGTTTTTTTCTATAGATTGCATGTGGCATTTGAAGCAGAGTGAGCAAGCCTGCCAATACTGCGAGCTAATGCTTCAGCACCTTTCATTTTTCACTCTGAGCAGGAAACCTCTTCTTAAACTTGTTCATTTTACAGAGGGAAAATCGAAGCCAGTGGCATATTGTCAGAGCTGCTTTATTGTCATCATTTACAAAGGTCACTGGAATTAATTGACTTCTTCTTACATATTGTAAAGTGACTCATATTTTGAGACATTTATGGGAAAGTGGCAAGATCTAAGTGGCTGGTTATTGTCTTTTGGTTTTAGCTCATATCATCAACTAGGAAACCAGTAATAACTCTGAAATCACAGTTGTAGAAAAAAAAATACCTTGCAGTTGGAAAGAAGCTGACCCCATTAACTATTTGGTTAGTTAAACTAAAGGAAGGGAAGAGAGAGCTCCGGAAGATGAAAAGCAAATACTAAGTTTGTTTTAATGTCTGTACAGGACCCATTAAAGGAGGTAGTGAATGTTTCCACGAACATCCTTAATTGATGTTGTCTGTTTGAACGCATATTCTAAGTAGCTGGCTTCCTTTGACAAGACTGGAAGTATAAATTAACCCACACTGTATTCCATGAATCATCGGTACATAGATGCTCATAGTTTACTGAGAGTAATTCTGTCTCAAAGGCATTGCTTCTGAAACTAAAGAGAAATGTAGGATATGAGTAATACATATATAGTGCCAGGGCACACTATCTCCTAGGTAGGTATTTTGAATGCTGACTTCTTGCCTTTTTTATTCCTCACATTATCCCCTTTGCACCAAATTAGGAAGGTTCCACTCATATTCATAGCCTGCCCTCACTAAAATTAGAGGCATGGAAACAAGGACATACTGTCAAAAATAAATAAACTAGAAGCGAATCAAACCACATAAGCTCAATAAGAGCCAAGGGAATAGAATAGTCGGTCTGAACAAAAATCTTCGGAAATAGCGAACGTACTTTCCAGCCACCCTGCTGTGATTCCGTTAATTACCAAAGAAGATTAGAACTCTTCTGGTTCATGGGATCCTTTTACCACGCGTGTGTCAGTTGCAGCTGCATTAGCAATCAGGCATTGCCCTGTCCCTTCAGAGCGGCGGGAGGATGTTATTAAAGGGAAGTCATTTACCCCGATCCGAGCCGTAAGATGTAGCCTGGCGGAAATTCAAGAACTGTTTGTGATATGCTCATTCCGCCACTCCGCTTAATGGTTCTTAGCTCTTGACATAACACCACCATTTGCCTCAATCTCCGTCCATTGGGTGTAAAGGGAGGAAGATGCCCCCTTTTGGGGGGGGGGGCGTTGGTTTCAAAATACAGAATGATGTGTGGTCTGCTTTTCATGACAAATAATGTGAAGAAAAACGAAAATTCTGCTCTTCTCTTTCCTCTCTTCACTCCCACTGTCCCCTCTCCCTCCCTCCTCTCCTCCTCTCCCTCCTCTCCCCAGCACTGCTTTTTCTCTCCCACTCACATCCTCTGATGGGCGTTCAAGCTAGTAAAATGCATGTTGGAGAATCCCACAAACACAGCTAAGCATCCCCAAAGCCAGAGGGCTTTTGCATTTGAATTTCCCCTCAAAAGTAAAAACGGAAAGCAGCATGCTTTAGATTTCAGACAAGAAGAAAACATCCACGGAGAATTTAGGTTTGAGAGGAAAAACAACCACCACCACAACCACCACCGCCACCAGCATCAACTACAGAGGAGACCGAGCCCTATTTCCATTGAAATGTATATTTTGAACTTACCTTGCCAAAGCAGTTTCGGGGATACACCGCCCTCCGTGTCCCTCCGTGCTGGGGTCCTCAGTCCTCTTAGCAGCGATAATCACATGGTGGTGTTCTCGCCCGGGTGTAAATAGGTGCATGTGTGTGTGCGTGCGATAAAGTATGCACAAACATGTGCTACAGCTGGGCACACATGCGAGCGAGCTTGTGTCTGTCTGTTCTAAGCTCTCAAGGGAGGCAGGAGGCTGCGGCTGGGGTTCCTTCCCTCCTCGGGAACTCTGTCTCCGCCGGCTGGGCTGGGGCTCTCAGTGCCGGGGACCGAGGTGCTGGGAGCTGGCTTTCTCTCGCCTCGTTTCCATGGTGGTTAGTGGTGCATCGCTCACCCGATCAGTTGTCACACTGACATGGTGCTGCCTGCTTGGCGGTCATTAATAACCGAACACCCTCCGCTCCCCAGAGAGGAGCCAATCGCCTCGGACTGCCAGGATGTAGCACTCGCAGCTGCTCCCGTCTGGTTGGCTGAAGCAACCTGTCTGTTCTGTGACACTGCTGCTTAGGATACAAATAAATGAACCAGGCTTGCATATTTTCCTAGGTACCATTCCCTTCCTGCCTGCCTTTCATCCTGCCTTCCTTCCCTCCTGCCTCCTTCCTCCCTTCCCTCCTTCCCCTTTTCCTTCCTCCCCCTCTCCTTCCTCCTCCCATCCTTCCTCTGTCCTTTCTTCCTTTTTTATTTTTATTTTGGAGAGGAAGAAATTTTTGACAAGTTTTCCCATTTTCAGGTTATCATCCATCCAGAGAAACTGTGTTTTCTCTCTGGAAATAGCAGGCATGCTACAAATAAGGATTTCCCAAATATTAAAAACACCTGGAAGGGACGCAGCGGCTCTGACTCCTCTGTAAAGTTCACCAGTGGCTCTATTATTTAAGAAGAGTAGCTCAAAACTGTTTTGAGTGGCATTTGATTTTCTGTTGGATGCTACTTAATTTAGTGCATGTGCTTACTGTTCAATAGCATTTTTCTTTTTCAGCACTGACCTTTCTTATCTGGATTGACTACATTTTAATTTTTTCTCTATAATTCACAACACTATGGCATATGGGAGGGTATTTAAAAATAAGTATTTCCAATTATATTCATTTCTTTATATCTGTGCAATTAATCTGACGGCCGTAGATGAATGGGTACACGTGTCAAGGTGTTCGTGTGGGTATTTCTATGTGTATGTTTAGAAGGTATGTTTTACTACTCTTGGGAGAGTATTTCAACTCTAATCAATTAAATCCTCAAGAAACCGATTTCCCTTTTTTTTTAAATTTACTAGTTCTGAATTATATTCACCCGGAAAATATGACACATATACCACATATGTAAGACACTTACCCAATTATCAGAAATTTAGAAAAGAAACACAGAAAAGTATAGCAGTGTATATTACTGAAAGAACACCTATAAGAAAGTAGACAGCAATTTTAAAAATGCATGTTTGACAACCTTAATTAGTATCCTAGGGGAACATCTTGTTGAGAGGACTGGAACATGAGGATTAATTTATCAACAGGTCAAAAACAGGCTAGATTCATGGCTCCAAGCCCTAGTTTTGAAAGACTACCCTCTAGTGGAGTAAAAAAAAAATGACATTTTCATGTTAAATTTAGTTTGTGTGTGTGTGTGTGGGGGGGGGGGGGGCTTCACATCTAATTGTTGCTTAAATGTTTATCAAAATGACAAAGACCAATAGTTTTAAGTTATTATAATCATAATGGCAGGAAATTTATTAAAATATTAGCTTGTTTCTAACCAGTAAATATTCTCACTCTAGGTTTTTTTTTTAAAGTTCTCAAGTGCTTTATTTTATCCTTCTCTAAAACTTTATTTAAATGGCTGTTAATCTTTTGAATAAAAATGAGTTTGAGAAAAAAGTTGTTTCTTGCTTAAACTACTAACACTAATATCAGAAAATCTATTGTAAGACTTTATTCTTTACTGGCTATATAATGTTTACTCTGTAAGCATTGCTCTGGGAATGGTAGGGATTATGGCCAAGTATTGGGGATGTTGAGATGTTGAGATGTCTGCATATGATTTAATGTACTTTTAATAATAGTAATAATCATCCTCATTACTCCTCCCTCGATTTTACCTTCTCCAGGTTTTACTCCTTGAATTTTCCATAGCATTTCAATATCTGCAGGATTATATTTCTGCATGCTGGAAGAATTATAATAACATTGTGATAATTATTTTAAAAAGGAATTTTAGTTTTCTACTCTTGATTCCTTAAGCATTTCATTTTGGTTGATTGGTATTGACTGTATAATAGACAAATTCAGTAATCAAACCAATTATAATGCACTTCCATAATGAAAGTAAGTGGTGATAATCAGATACATGATTAAACCACTTTCTTGGTTTATAAATGAAACCAGCAATCATACCTAATATTTTAAATTTCAGTCTCTTTAAAAAATAAAAGAAAAATCTAAGTTTAATTTAGTGAAAGTTGGATCTTTTTAAATGCTACCTGATGCTATATCATAGGAAATTGTTTTCACTCATTGTTTAGCTGTTCTTTGGCATATGGGGATGAAATTGCTTTTCTTGCAATTGTCCTTCTGCTGTAGGCACATGACAAATTTAAAAGCTTTCATTTTTATAAATTTCATATCATGGACATTAGAAGTAAGTGAGATTTTAATGTATGAGAGAAAAATAGCTCTGGCTTTGGATGAAAAGGGAGAAGAGTTTGTTCTTTGTAGTTTCCTTCTTGCTACAAGAGCATAGGAAGCTTTAGTAGAATCACTATATGTTCAGGTGACTGTTAGTTATCAGCCATTTACTGGAAATATGAAAGGTAGCTCTCCAAAAAAAAAAAAACCATGTTAAGAACTTATTTAGTTATCACATCTATATAATGAAGTGCCATATAAAAACATTAAACTGTGATTGACTAAGGATTTCAGTGATTTTGAATTAGTACAATTGTGAATAGTCATCAAATGAGAACCAGAGAATCTTTAGACTCTAATGCCCTGAGTCTTAAAGAGGTCAGGAGACTTGTCTAAGTGCATACAGCTGGTCAGAGAGAGCAAGAGTAGACCCCACCATCTTCCAAGCTTTTCCTACCATTTCACCCTCTCATCTATTGGATAATTGATAGATCTCCACTTTCTCTTCTTTTTCCATTCCATTTATTACTTTTTTTTCTTTTCTTTCTCAAGATTTTATCTTTAGAACCCAGTAAAACTTCAGAACAGTTTCACATTCCAAATATACTGTGTTACATGGACGTATGTGTCAGCTGCCTCATAGTAAATATCTGCAGGGTTTCCTGCATGAGTGTTCAGTTTTTAAAATGATTTTAAAAGATAAATGAATAATTACAGCCCAAAACTATGTTGAAAAAGTTCTGCCTTCATCATCAAGTAAACCATAGGGGTACAATAAGTATTAATTCGTTGATTTAATGGTTGAATTTCCATTAATTAATTTAATGGTTTCTCAATATTTCATGGAATCCTGGACATTGGTTTCCTGTTCACTTTCGTGGGAGAAGTGGTCTGGGTAGTGGGTCAGAGTGCACTTTCTGGGAATAGACTTCCTAGGTTTGAGTGCTTACCTTGCTACTTCCTAGCCCTGTGACCCTGAACAAGAACTTAACATCTCTGCATCTCAGTTTCCTCCTAGGATTGTTACAAGGGTTACTGCAGTTAATATGTGTAAAAGCTTAGAAAGGTACTTGGGATATAGTAAGCTTTTATGGATGTTTGGCAACAACATTATTGCTGTTATTGTCACTGTCACTCTTGTCATCATCACTCCCATCATCATCATCTGTTCCAGTTCTCTGCTTTGTTTGGAATGGCCTTTCTACCTTCTACTCCAGGTGCCTGCCTCTACTTAGGCCTAAACAAGTGAGCACAGTGCAAATGCTACTTCCCCTGTGAAGCCTCTTCTGACCCTCTAGCAAGATAGGATCTCTCATTAGACCCACAATCACGATCTTTATCCCCACCTACCATTTATCACTTTTTAAAATGTGTTACAATTGTTTCTGTAATTTGACTCATTTCCCTTTTTAGTTTATAGAGTAAAGTCTCCTGGAAGGAGTCTATATTTTATTCGTCTTTAAGCTCCATAGCTTACATAATCATGGAGACAACAATGTTTGTTGAGTACAACTATGTATGTTTTAAAGGTTATTGAATCTCCACAACATAAAATAGATGTTTTATCCCCATTCGACAATGTAGAAACATTGGCTCAGAGAAGTTAGGTTTCTTGCCCAATGTACCAAAACTATGAAATAATGGGGCAAAAATTTGAACTCAGTTCTGTCTGCCTACAGAGCCAAGGCTCTTTTACTAAACAAGCCACTCAATATTCATTTGTAAAATAAGTGAATGCTTGATTGATGACTGAGCCAACCAATTCAATATAGTCAGCAACAAGGGAGGCTAAAAATAAAATACGATTTTTTAAAAGGAATGAATTTTTGCATTAGGTAGTAGATGTTTTTATATAGTTATGGTTGTTCGGTGTAATGAAAGAATTTACTAGCTCTGTTTGAGAAATGGAGCTCTGAAGTAATGCAGTGTCTGGTTGGAAAGTGAGTTGATATGCTCAGAAAGCTAAATAACTATTCATGGGCCACTGATGAGGAGGGGCTGACATTGTACTAGGAAGATCTTCAGTGACATGATCCTTTGTAGTCTAATTCTGATAGCAGATTAGGTCTTAATTAAGTTAGAAGTATGATGTAAGGGGAGTGGCATTGGCTGTTTGTTAGAATGTTGAACAAAAGCACATCGGATCAGAGAGTTTTCTTTTCTCAAAAGGGTTTGAGAAAGTAGAAATGGAAACAAAAGTGGATTCCCCTTTAACTATAGGTCTTATTTTTTATATTTTTTAGTGTGACTTCCTTCTTATAGTAAAATATATAATGCAAAATTTGCCATTTTAACAGTTTTTAAGCTTGTACTTCAATGGCACAAGTACATTCACATGGTTTACAGCCTCATTATGGCTTTTTGTGAACATTTAGAATCAGAGATTCACAGAATATTAGAACTGGAGAAGAAAGAGATCTTTACATGCTAAAATATGCAAATTCAACTATCAGAATTTAGCAGACATGAAAAGAAACAAGGATTGATGGGAAGTGTAAGAAAGAAAAATAAACATAAAGCAGGCATGGCCTCCCTCTATGACAAGTGAGCAAGAAGTATAGATCTGCTGCTCCTGCAGGGACCCCGTTCACTCTGCTTCTCCAGGATGGCATCTTTCCATGCCGAGGGTGATTAGGGAGGTAAGATTTGTATTTTGCTGTAACCAAGCATATTTTTAGTGAAGGTTAGAACTCCACTGGAACAACAAAAGTAATTTTATCACTCAAGGAATTTACCCCCAGGAATAAGAAAGATGTCAGAAATTAAGGAGATAAAATCTCTGTCTTTGTCTGGCTCTTCCCCAGACTTCTTTGTCCCTCTCTTCTTGCCATTCTCTGTCTCTTATCTTGGCTTCTCTCTGTGCATCCCTTTATTCTTTTCTTTCAGAGAATTGAATATTACTTCCCTAGCCATGTAAACAATCAGTGAAATAAAACATGAAAGTCATTTAAAAAAATATAGCAGGTAGACAGGTAAATAGACAAGTAGATAGTTTGTAAGTTACACAGAAATAATTGAAAAGAACAGAAATAACAAAAGAAATACATCAAAAACGGAAATACACCAAATCCCTAGCAGTAGTTATCTTTGATAATAGGTGGTTTTTATTTTATTTATACTTCTCAAACATTCCACAGTAAATACATAGTATTTTTATAATCAGAAATAATAGGTATTACTTAAAAAATAAGATAGGAAATTCTTTTGAGGTGGAGCTTTCCGTCTACAACTGGAGCTGTCTTGTTTGGTAAAATATCTGACCTTCCTAACTTAGTGTTTAGTTCTCCCACGACATGATAATTAAGATAACAGCAATAATCGTAGACATTTATTGAGCGTTCTTTTTGTGCCAGGTGGTCTGTTAGTAGTTTTTCATGGATTGTCTCATTCAGTCCTCCCTATTAAAGTACTAGCTGTTAGTTTCATTTTGCAAATCAGAGAACCGAGGGCTGAGTCTGCAAAAACTCATGGAGCTGCTCATTGGTAGCGTCAGCAATCAAACAGAAGTGTTTCTGACTCCAAGGCTGAGACTTGCAGCCACTATGCTCTATCAACTCTGATGCGTTTCCCGTATCGCTGGGCATTCTCTCTACTCCTAACTCCAACACATCTCCATCCTCAGCACATCACATGGCTTACCGTTTCCTGAATGGATCCTGTGTGTTGCATTCTTAGCTCTCTCTCTCTCTTTTTTTTTTTTTTTCCTGTAAATGTGCCAGTTCTATAAGGCTTCTACTCAAAGACCTCATCCTTTAAGAAGCTCCCCTATCTCAGTGAAAAGGAGTATTTTCCTTATTTTATCACATTTTACATTTACTTGTTATTATGTTTCTCTTGTCCTAACGTGCATTATCACATATGGTTTATTTGTGCCTAGATAGTAAGCAACTTGAAGGCAAAAGTAACGTCCTGTTTGCCTTGTATATTCAATAGTGCACTTTACATATTAAAAGGTCAGTATTTGATTAATTAAACCTCACTGAGTGAAAGAGTAATTTACTACTCTCTTCTGTGTGCTGGTTTTGTTCCAATCATTGAGTAAAATCAGAGAATTGTTAATGAAAAACCTACCTCCCCCAAGAGGATAGATTTGGGCAGATCAGTGACTTCAGTTACGGATAAGGTTATTCCTAAGACAGCTGTTTTTTTTTTTTTTTTTTATGGTAGAATAGAGTGTGTCTCTTGACTTTGCCTTTTTCTTTGCTGGTCACTGTCTCTTTTCATCTTCTTTGATTAGGACACATTAACTGGAGTTGGGTTCATAAAACTACTAAGATACATGTAAGTTCTGGGCAAAAATAAAACTCCCAAGAACCAAGAAGGCACGTACAGTCATGGAAATTTTAGGCAAAAATTAAGAACCAAAATGGCATGAGGTGACAGTTTGCCCCTGGTGTGATATTTTTATGCAAAGCCTGTTAGAATTTCCCTGGTTTTAGGTGGGCTCTTTTGTAAAGGTGGGCTAATGAAAGTGATCCATTTGTATCTAAACAAGAGCTCAAAGCAGTGATTTCTTTGCAAGAGAAAGCAAACATTTTTTTGTCACTAAAATATTTAGGCATCCAGTTATATTGTGTCATCTAGAAGTTAAAGGGTCATTTGAATTTTCATGAATATTTTATGTCACTTTTGCTTCTAGACTTCTGCTAGGCAGGAGAACAAAGGTGACTGTTAGCATCCTCATCTGATTTTCTTCCTTCATTGATGGAGAAGGCAGGAGGCCCAGAGCTAAACTTCTCTGTCTAATCTTCTAGTGATTGTTTCATAGAGTTATTCTTTTTAGTGTTGGGAAGGTACTTTGAAGAATGAAAGGCACTTACTACCACTCTCGAGATTGGCAGAGTATGATGAAAGATACTTATAGTTATTGCCTACACTGAGGCGCCCGCTGAATTTCTAGCTTTAAATTCTATCTCATAATCCTACTATATTCTACTAGGACTATTTGGGGTTGCTCTAATCGTTGGTCTTTAGACTGTCTTTAAAAATGAGTTGATTGGTGTGCCTGGGTGGCTCAGTTAGTTGAGCATCTGACTCTGGATTTTAGCTTAGGTCATGATCTCAGGGTCCTGGGATCAAGCCTTAGGTCTGACTCCCCACAGCAGGGAGTCTGCTTCTCTCCCTCTCCCTTTATCCACTCCCCCCCAACACACACCAGTGCACATGCAAGTTTTTTCTCTGAAATGAATATATAAATCTTAGAAAAAAAACCGAGTTAATTAGATGAGCACGTAGAGGTAGTTATGGGCATGTACTTGGCATTCAATGTGCATCTATTATGGAGAGCTCCTGCTTCATTTATTATTTATATGATATTCGGGCCTGACTTCCTTTGGAGTCACCTATTCATCATCTGGTTTCTTATTCAGGATGCTGGAAGAGTTCTGGGTAGCAAGAGGAATACTCAAGTCTGACCAAATGCATATGGGTCAGTGTCCAGGCTTTGCCGATAGAATTCAAGTTTTGTCTCTCGATGGCATGTATTGACCTGAGTGTGTGTAGGGCACTCTTCAAGGAATCATGACAAGGGGATAACAGCCGTGGTCTCTGCCACCCTCCACTCTGTCTGCACTATTTTAAATGTATCAATAGCCGTCCCCACTCGGGGTACTTTTGGCTGCCAGGGAGACAAACCCTATTTAAACTAGCTTAGATTTAAACTAGCTGTGGTTACAAAGTGGGTTTGTAACAAGGGTCATGCGGTCTCACGTGCTCTAGTATGGGCAGAGGGGAAACTGGACCTCAGACACCAATGGACCATGGACTCAGATACTCCTGGAGGTCCTGTCTGTCTTCTCCCCAGTGGGCTGTTCTCAGAGCACCCGCTTTATTCTCTCATTACAGACCAACTTTCTTTCTGCGCCCAGCAGCCTGGCCCCCACTGGCTGCCCAGTCCCTCATCACACTACTTGCCACCAGAGAGAGACTGTCCCTTTCTCTTAGCTTGAATTTAAAAGTTGTGGGGGGAAGACCTTCCACTAGTCTACTTGGGCCCTATGCTTGTCCCTGGTTAAAGTCCTCCTCTGTCATCTCTCTCCCCCCAAATTAGAGGGCAGGGAACAAGGAGTCATGCCCCTGGAAGAGGAAGGTATCTGGTACAGCGAGCAATAAGGACCTGCGGATACCAGGTACCCCTTACCGAGAGCAGTACCCCAAGCTCTGAGCTGAATAAACACTCTCCTGGCAGCAGCTCTTTCATTTCTTACAGTCAGCTTGGAAGCAGGTGCTGTTTTCTCATTTCGCAGAGAGAGGACGCAGGTTCCTTCACCTCCTGTGGTAACGTGGCCTGTGAGTGGCTTAGCCAGACCTCAGAGCCACATCTGTCTGGCTCCCAAGCTTGAGTTCCGAACCACTCAACTGTGCTAAGTGTGGCTTTGTCATCAAATGACACAGAGCCGAGCACACAGCATGGTGGCATCATGCAGCCAGGCAGGCCTCTGTTTCCTGGCACCATCGCCTCAGTGCCAGGGGTCTGGGGCTGCAGGCCACCACGTGCCCTGCCCCTGAGGACTGGGAGCCTGACAGGGTAGGCACTGAACCATGTCCTCTCTGCTGTCCTCAAACTGCGAATAACCTTTAGCGGAGCTCAAAGTCCTGTAACCCTCACCATCTGTGTGGCTCAGTCAGGTCACTCCCCGAGACTTGGCCTTTTGTGGTCCTCTTGGGTATTTACAGACATTTGAGGCAGGCCGTGTCCCTGCGCTGCTCATGTTGCTTGGGTTTCTCTGTCTGCGATAACAAGGCCCTGGCAGCCTTGAGCATTCATAGCTGCCCTTGGCTTCATATACCCGAATCCCCCCTATTTTCACTTTTCCTATCATTCAATTGTGAGCAGATTTACCATCCTTTTGACAACTTCCCAAACCTCCCCTTCCATTTCCTCCTTTACCTAAAATCCAGTCGCCTTTCAGGACCTGATTATTTTTATGACCTCTGTTCTTGGAGACCACTCTTCATCCCACCTCTCAGGACTGGGTGTGCAGGTGCCTGCCCCTGAGTGTGCGTGTGTGTTGGGAAGGGACCATGTTCTTGCACATCGTCTGGCTTCCCAATACCGAGCCATTAATTATTATATGTTTCTGTAAAACACATGCCACTTCTTACCTTCCTATTTTGTTCTTTTCTACTTGTCAGTAGATTACAGACTGGATACCCAGTGAAAAGTATTCTACTCTGCCCAAATACTGCTAAAATCTCCGGAGATTTCAACCTTTAAGTATAAAACCAGCCCCAAATAACTCAGTTCCTTAAAAGAAAATAAGTGTCACTTTTACTTCATTTCAGAAACCCACTCCCAGAGATGCTCCTGTAATCTTACTGGTAATTCGAGTTGTTCTATCTTGAAAATCTTGAACTGAAGTATCCTTCTTTCTTCCATAACTCTATCTATCTGGCTATTTTAAAACTATGCTTCTCCTACATCTGCTTTTTGACACCACGAAGACCTCAAATCCTTTGAGACCGGTTCTTCCATGGTCATCTTTCTTTCTCTTTCTTTCCTACCCACCAAGGTTGGTCGTGTAAACTCAGCAGTCACCTTGATTCTCTTGCTCCGGTCCTCTCCTGCGCATCAAACCCCTGAACAACACCATGGTGGTTCTTCTCTGCTCCTGTCCCAGGAGGTGAAGTGCTCCTGGAGGAAATCATGTGGTGGTGCACACACTACACCCCCAATAAATGCAGGGCATCGTGTTTCAGCTGGCTCCTCTGCAGTACCCGTCCATTCCGGTATTCATCCTAGGGCCACTCTTTATCCCATCATCTACAGGGATGATTTCAAACTTTCATGCTCTCTTCAACAAGCCTTTTCAATCTAAATATTCTTTAGGAAAATGTCATTGCTTTTAACTTCACTGAATTCTCGGCTTTAGGTGTGAACGCCCTTTATTTCACACCGTCTTAGCTTACCAATGTCTCTTTATTCACATGCATCATTATCTCTCATTTGTAGTCTTGAAAGATGAGACATTTTCTTATTACCAACCTTTATGCCCCTCCTTTTTTTCTTCCAAATTCATTCACTTCTGTATTCTTAGCAATTTGTCTCTAAAAGCCTTTTTCCCCATTCCACTCTGCAATTGACTTATTTACACAATATCCATGGGCATGCTTCTTACTCATACTAAAATATTAACAACAATCCTCCTTTAGCCCTTAGGCCTACTCTGCCATTCCATCTCTGTTCTCCTCATAAATTTCTTAAGGGTCCTGTCAATATTTGGTATTGTTGCATTCATCACTTTCTCCTTTTCCAGCTCACTTTTATCCAGCTTCTACTCCACCCATGCCACCGAAACTCCCCTTTGAATCTTTCCAGTACCCTCCCAATTTGGTTCTTGCACATCGAAGCCTCCTGGTCCCGCTCATACATGCCTGCACACCCTGCCTCCTGTCCTTGTGGGCTTATCTGCCTCTTAAATATTTATACTAAATTTCTTCTTTTTCCTCCTCCTCTTCCTATGCTCTCTTAGATAATATAATCTCTTCTTATGTAATCCTTACCCTCAAGTGTATATCACTGCTCTTCCTTTATTTTTTATTTATTTCAGTGATAGTAGCACTACCCATTTGCTCAGGGGGGTTCAAGGTCTTTGATCCTCTTTATGACTTATGTCCTGCATTGAACTGGTCTAAATCCTGCTGATTTTACTCCCACATTTCCATGAATCTTGGTCTTGATCAGCTAGGCCTCCATCATCCCATGGTCTGTTTGCTGCAACTGTTCCTAACTTCCTGCCTTCAGTATCATCCTCTCCAGTCCATCTTCTGCAAACAAAACCCTATTTTGTGTCTCATCATAAATGGAAAAATGTCCCAAGCTCCTTAGCATTCAGTTGCTCCTATAATCTGGCTCTTGGATCCAGGTACGCATTATAGGTCACCTTTTGCTCCAGCCATGTAAACTGCTGTTCCTCAAGTACATGCTGATTTTTCTCTGCTTTGTGTGCTTCCTAATTCCAAGCAGGGTACTTGGAGTGCTGTACTGCTTGTACGGTAGGCACACAGCTTTCTTCAGCAAGGCTGTTCACCTTTAATCCTCAGTTTAAATAGCCCCTCTTGTGGGAAATCTGTCCTGCTCAAAGAGTCTGGGTTTAGTGCTCTGCCTCTGGGCTCATAATATAGAATAATTGATCAGAATGCATTATTGAATCAATGGACGAATGAATTTTGAGTAGCAGTTTAATGGATAAGACAGTAAAATTGCAAAGTGTCTAAGCATAGCAGCATTGAGTCTTTAAATCTGTGAGAGTGGATGTGTAGACTTGCATAAATGAGAACAAGACTGTGCTTTGGTTCTTGTGTGAGATAATTAGCCATAATCCATGGCTAACTGGGTCAGAGACATTTGTTCTTGATGCATAGAGAACCATTGTGCAAATAGAAACCATGAGAAGGAGTCCATCACAGTTTCTGGCGAGAAACAGCTCACTACTCTCAACGATGGGGATGCAATATTCTCTCTGATAGCAAATTTCATGTTGTTGTTATTCTGTTGTTACATTTATTATTGCTGTTGCTCAGGGAGATACAAATGATTTTCCTTGAGCTATCCACAAAACACAATGGAATACATCAGAATTTGAAATATATACTGCTTTGCAAGTGCAGAAATTATGCATGCTGAAATCATAAGAATACTTAGTGTAATAATAAATAGCATTTGTTGAGTATTAACCTCATGTCAGATACTCAAGTGTGTATAGCACTGTGTACATATGGTTTTATTCTCACAAAACTGTGAAACATTCAGGAACATTCCCCTTTTTGCAGAAGAGGAAACTGAGCTTCAGAAAGTTTGGTTAATGTTGGCAATCACAGGGATAGTGAAGACCTGAGGCTGGAATGTAGATCAACCAAAGCCAACCCTCTACAAACCGTATTTTCTTCCCTCCAAATATCTCTTGATGTTCATTCATCTCTTTGTGTGTTTTATAGCATAACTTTTGCTGTGTGTTTGATTATTTGTAATCAGATTCATGAAAGAATGCTAACCATAATTTAGCTGTGCCTTACTTTGCTCATGTCAAAATCTTTTATTGTATCCCATTCTTCCTACTTGGATGATTTCAACATAGTAGGAAGATATCTGTCAACTATTATCCTCAAAAACAGGCATCCTACCAACACTGTTATTTTTTTTTTCTGAATTTTCATGTTGGTTTTTATTCTAGGATAGCCTATATTTGATTGCCCTTTGGAGTCAATATTTAAGATGAATGATTATTATATTCCTCTGTTAAAGTAACCAGCTCTCTCTGTCTCTCTCTCTGTGTCTCTCTCTCTTTGTCTTTCTCGCTCTCTCTCTCTTTAGTTGTATTGTCCTGAAAATAAATAAGTAAATGGATAAATATGTACACATACATAAAACTTCAACAATGCTATACATAAAACTACTGTTTTTTTTTTTTAACTTTGAGACTGTAAAAAGGCAGAATCCATACCCTTTCCAAGCAACAGAATTTCAGAGCTTTATCAAAGATGATCACTACGCAGAAAACTGAAAAATCAGAAGAAGCAGTCTTTAGGCATAGCCAGAAAAATAATAAGACATGCTTATGTTTTTAAGACAAGGAAATGTTTTAAAATGTACTCAAAGGAAAACATGTGTCTGTCTCTTTGCTGAAATCTCTGTTTTTCTTTCCATCTCATGACATGATACAGAAATTGGGTAAATTAACCCTCACCATTAAGAGTACTTCTTACATCCTTAACCTTTTATAAAGGGTACATTTTATTAGACATGCGATGAATATTCAGTGTTTTAGCCATTTCAGACTTTGGAGGTGCTCCCCAGCTGTATAATGCTCACTGAGAGCCTATGTGCTCACTGCAAGGCAGGGAGAAGCCTGGCTGGCTGGAGGGGCTGTGCTTTCACATCGTTCCCATTACTAAGGAAACCACTCGTTTTGTCTGAACATGCTCTGAATAGATGTCTCATTTGAAGTCTAGTGCTCAAACCGTGAGGATTGCATTATGGAGCCTAGAAAGAAATGAGGGGAACAAAAAGGGCTTGAAAATGCCACCAAGCATTCACAGAGCGTCTTACTGTAATAACATGCCATGAGACAGAAGGTGCATTTATTTTTGCCGCATCCCAAGTTATTTTGGTGTTATAAAAGCAAATTCCTTTGCCTGCCCACGTAATCAAAATAAGCAAAGCAGATGTTCTTCTGACCTATTCTTAATTCCTGCTCTTGTGAGGGTCTCACTCAGAAGTGTCACATACAGGCCAGGAAGGACAGAAATATGCATTCTTGTATTAATCTAGATTCGCTCCATTGTGCTTTGTAACTAAATGGTATAGTGCTATCTCTGTGCCAGTAAACAAACACATGTTTAGAGTCAGACCTTCGAATTTGCAGCCTCCAAATTGTCACTGTTAAATTCAGAATGGCTACTGCAGACTGGTGCTTGGTGTTCTTTAATGAGCATCCAATTCAGATAAGGAGTGAGAAAATGCTGCTTGTAGAAGACTCCTGCTCCGCTCTCTAGCCCCTGCCAACCACAGCGAAGAATGTAGCTCCTGCTGAAAAATCAGAAGATCTTTTTTCTTCCTCACTCTGGAAAGTATGGTTTATGGGACTTTGATTACAATATAATTATTTTCACCCCCCCCCACCATTGTGCAGTGTAGGCAATTGATAGTTTTTTCAATGTACGGAAAGTGCTGTGCAGACACGCCAGTCAGAGGTTGCCACCTCTAAGCCCATAATGAAAGTCAGGAGGAGCTTCCATTGCAGGGAAGGGAGGCATAATTATTTCCTTTTTGAGCTACTTTAATCCTTTCAACAAATAAGAGATGTAACATTACATCACTTAATCCACAAATGCAGAAATTAATGCATATTTATAGATTCCTTGCCATTTTGCTAGGTCGCTGACACTCATAGCAGTTAGATGACTTGTCTGCATGACAGCCAGTGACTGAAGGAGACCTTTGGACTCTGGACAGTCCCTATGTGAAGAAACTGCTCAAGTGTGTCCTAGGGCACTGATGTTAACAAAGTCTAAAACCTAGACAATGAACAGAGTAAGCAAGTACAAGTTTATTTCCTTCATAAATTCTTAAAGATCAGTAGTGTAAACTAATAAATGTAAAAGCCCTCAGCAGTGTCAGAAAGTCTTGTATGTGTGTTTAAATCCTTTTTCTCTAGTATCCTTAAATTCATTGACAGTTGTACATTTTTAATAAATGTGTTATTTCAAGTAGATGTCCTTCTCAGACCTCCTGCCTGACCAGGTTTAAGAAATACCATAAACTTGGCTATTTTCTAGAATTTTGTTGCATCCCAACACCACTTAAAAGGCCCTAGATTTGAAAGAAAGTTTATTCTTGTGAAAGCACACAAGTACTTATCCTGTCGATAATACCCGCACTAGTTCTGATTATGAGCCTTCAATTCATTTTGAAATGAACGCCTGAAGCTGCCAGCTGTTTCTGATCCGATGTGCCTACGGAGTATTTACTTAGAGTGTATGCTTAGCACTTTAGCTATCGTGGCTGCTGACAGGAGAGTTCTAATACCGAGACTTATTACGAAGTTTCTGTTTTCAACATGAGTATACATTAGGTCCCTTACAGGTTATCCTGTCATGGTTTGGCAGAGATCAGGGTGCATGCATCTCCATATTCTCAGTACTCAGCATGATGCCTGGTATCCAGTGAGCAATCACAGGGGAGATTGAAGGGAATTGTATGATAGGAGCAAACTCAGCATTATTATTAAATTTATCTTTATTATTAGCCTGGCTTAATTGAGTGTTAAATGATGGAAACGTGTCCAATGTTTGACTTGATTTAACATTCAGCTAATAAAGTCTAATTTTTCCATGTCCCTTAGATCACCTATATACTTTTTTGAAATATTCTTTGTATGTTTATAAAAGTGACACCATTGCACTGAAAGGATTGAGTCAGCTCTGTCAAACAGCCTTTGCTCTTTTTCAGGCCAATGTGGTTATATTTGTACTTCATTCCTTTAATGGGTGAACTCTCAAAATGTCTCCAGGTACCAGGAATCATCAGATATTCATTATAATTCTGTTTTTGCCTGCAGCAAGAATATTTGCAGTCTGTTGTAACAATCATACCTTTGATTAACACCAAGCAGCATCCTATTTGGAGAAGTAAGTCCTGTTTAGAAGGCTTATATTTGTCAGTAGACCAAAGAGATCTGAATAAGAACTGAGAATTTACAGTTATAATTTAAATTACTAGCACATAGTTATGATTTGATAAAGTTAGAAGCTTATTTAGTAATGTTTTTGGAAAGTTAGAATCCTTAATATGCATATTCGAGCATTCCTGTTTTGTTATGAAGCACATATCTCATATATAATTTAGGACATTGTGTTAAAGCCCAAGTCAAAACTTATCTTCCCAGGACAGATCAAATTTAAGGATGATCAAAATATAGTGAATTTAAAAATAATTATACTCATTCATGTGGTATTATATTTAGAAAGAGTGAGCTTATTAAAAAAATTGTCATATTTGACTCAACAAAACTTGTATTATTTCTTTTCCATGTTTTAACTAGGTAAATGTGGGTTTCAACATGTTTATTAACAAAATAGCTCAGGTTTACTGTAGAAAATTCGGAAAATTCAGAAAGAATCAGGAGAGGAAAAGCATTTGCCCACCAAGGAGGCATGGCATATACTTCAGGATGCTTTGTTGTAGGACATTTTTTTATCCTTAAATAATAGAAAATATTCCATATTTTAAAAATTACATCATAAAAGAAATCTTAATTATGTTTAGCATGTATATTAATATCATATGGATGACTCATTCCCCAAATATTGGACATTTGTTTTTTACAGTTTTTTCAATGTTTCATATTGTTGATAATGCAGTGGTAGAGTTCATGGGATTGGATTGCCATAATGACTTTCTAGATTGAAGGATTTGGGCATTTTAGACTCTTGACATATGTATTACAGCTAGCTTTCCTGAAACCTAATACCAAATTCACACAGCAGTTTATGAATCTTCTTCCTACCATGCCCTTGCCGGCATGCATGCATGTATGCATTTATTCATTTACTTAAGAGAGATATTTGAACACTAAGGTGTTGGACTAGGTACTGGGACTATAAAAGTAAAAAAAACTCACCAATGTCAAAAAAGTTTTTTGTTGGGGACATGTAGGAGATAGGTGATAAATAGGCAATGATAAACTTGCAAATATATGATGAGATGATTCCAGAGATTGGTATATGTTGCTTTAAAAAATTAGAACAAGCTAATAGCATGGTGAATAACAAAGAGAGATGATTAACATATAGTATTAAAGAGGTTCTTCTGGAGAAGGTGACATTTGAGCCAAGACATGAACGTCTAAAAGGACAGTTGGGCCATGACACCAGGGCAGAGTGTTCCAGGCAGAATAACAGTGCATACAAAAGTCTGAGGGCAAGAATGAGTCTAGCATGTCCTAAGGACAGAAAAAGGCCAGTGTGCCTAAATGTAATGAATAAAGAGAAAGTAGTAGGACGTGAGGTGCAGATGGGACCAGGACTGAGTTCATCTTTGGTCTTGGAAACCCATGAGAGAGAATTGGATTTTAATTTGTGGGCAGCCATTAAATGTTTTTTTTTTTTTTTCATTAAATGGTTTTAATAGGGATCCCTGGGTGGCGCAGCGGTTTGGCGCCTGCCTTTGGCCCAGGGCACGATCCTGGAGACCCGGGATTGAATCCCACGTCGGGCTCCCGGTGCGTGGAGCCTGCTTCTCCCTCTGCCTGTGTCTCTGCCTCTCTCTCTCTCTCTCTCTCTCTCTCTCTCTGTGACTATCATAAATAAATAAAAAAATAAAAAAAAAATAAATGGTTTTAATGGCTTGCTTTTTATTCACCATTTCAGAAATTACTAGGCTGCTAGAGTGAGAATTGGTTAGAGGAAGGTCGGAGTTAAGAGGAAAAAGATACAGTAAAGGCTGGACTTCCATGATAAATAGATGGTGAGGGATGGTAGGATTCCAGAGGTATTTTAAATTTAGATGTGAAAGGACTGCTAGTGGGTGGTGTGTGAAGGATATAGGAGACAATTATTTAAGCAAGACTCCTACATTGAAACCACCTATGTGGGTGATTGGTTTCACTATTAAATGAGATGTGGGATTCTGAGAGAAGAGCAAGTTGTCCCCATCCCCGCACAGAGTTGTTTTGCCTGTATAATGGAGGGGTAAAAATTTTTAAAAAGTTAAAATGCTTTCATATTTCACTCTGCTGTCGAAAGCAAAAAACAGAACAAATGAAAAACAAAGCACAAACCAACTTTACCCTCTTCAGTTCTATCATTCATTTCCCAGAGGGGAGATTAAACATTTTAACAGAAGGAATTCAATGTTCAATACTCAATATGAGTTTTTAGTTTGTAATAAGATCACACTGTACCTCCAAATGTAGACCTTTCCTAATTATGCTTAGCATAGAAGGTAGGTATATAGATACATTATTCTATAGACTACCATAGATCTATACTTGGTGAAAAATTATATTTCATTCTTTGGGAATTTTATTTTACTGTAATAATAAACTGTACTAAAATAAATATAAACTATCTAAAAAAAGGGAATTCCTGGAAGTCACTATAATGTTTACCTCTGTTTCTAAAAAACATAACTATGCAATGAGCAAAAGAAACAATTATACATAGGCTGTAAGATGTGGATTTCTAAACCAAATATGGCAAGCTAGGTAGGCTTTTATCTGGAGATAAGATTTTCCTAATTCTCTCTGAGCCCAAGTGACTCAGTTTATGTAATTTTTCCTTAGTTGGGAAGAAACTTTATCTACTATTAAGGCTTCTGTAGAATCAAAAAAAAAAAAAAAAGAAAAATAAGATGTAGTGGAAGGAAAGGAAAAAGCCTTTTATTCACTCTAGTCCAAGGAACTATAGGAAGAAAAGAGGGGAGAGGGATGACAGTAAGGTAGTTGGAGCAGTGTCTTCCAAAGACCCCTTGAGCCTTCGACTTATAGATGGTGGATGCATTAGATAAACAGTAATATCACTGCTTAGGTCTCTAAAATACCACCTCAACATTTTCCTATTACTCTTACCCCATGCCATAGCAATTTACCCATATCATATATAGCAGAAAGATCCCTCAAGAGTAACCTTCCCAAAGCCATAAAAGCTGAGCTGGAGACAGTGAGCCAGTGGCCAGAGAGTCCCTAGAAAAGGGGCTGAGCAAAAAAAATAAAAAAATAAAAAATAAAAATAAAAATAAAAATAAAAATAAAAGGAGCTGAGCTGGTCCCTGAACTACACACTGAATGGAGGACAAATCAGCCAGTCAGGAGTGCCACAGTCGAAGCTGACTTGATTCACCAACACAGAACTACAAGATTCTGAGCAAAGCAAAGCAAACCAACTGATCAAAATTTCATAAAAACTGTGGCAACCATAGATCACAGTTCTGAACATCAGCAGAGGAAGAGGCATGGATGTCAGCTTTGGGCAGTACTTCTTATACTTGTGAATCACCTAAGGATCTTGTTAAGACGCAGATTCTGGTTCAGTAGGGCTGGAGTGTAGCCTGGGATCCTGTATCTTGGACAAGCTCCCAGGTGATGTCCATGCCGCTGGCGCACAGACCACATTTTGAGTAGCAAGGAGCTTATACATTAATAGGATTACGACAAAAGCCAGTGGATGCCTCCCACCAATGTCATGAGGGAGACTATTTGAAGAACCAGGTAGGTCTTTTTTTTTTTTTTTTTGCTTTTTTTTTCCCTAGAGAAAAATAAAATATTAAAGGATCTCTCAAACTACCAGACTTGACCAAGTTTAAACTAGATAAGATATCTTTTTTTTTTTTTTTTTTTTTTTTTTTTAATTTTCTTCTAGCAAGCAAGTAGAAGCCTGGGAAAGATTGGCTGTAAATAAAAATGAAACATTACTTTTTTTCTCTACACATTTCAGAATAGTGAGTTAATCTTGGGTTGCTTTTTTGCCAAATAATGGCTGCATCACATTTTGGAAGTAGAAGCCTGGAGCCCAGAGGAGAAAACAGAGCTGCAGACATAACTGTGGAAGTCATCAGCATGTCTTTAGATAACCCCCCTGGGGAAAAGTGTGTAGAGGGAGGATAGAGAGGTCTGGAGATTTGACCTGAAGCCCTCTATCATTTAATTTGAGCCCAACGTGGAATAGCTACCAGAAGAGGAAGGAAAGGAGCACCCAGCAGGGAGAAAGCCAGAAGAGCTCAGTGTTTTCGAAGCCCAGAGAAGAAAGGAATGGCTGTTTTAAATCCTTCTGCAATTTTGAGTTTTATGAAAACAGACTATTGACCATCAGATTTGGCAGTTACTAATACAGATTTATCACAAATACTAATAAAACTTAAAAATTTGAAAGCAAACTAAAAATGACTGCTAGACTTTTCTGTTCCTGTTACAATCTGACTCCATGAGACTGTTGCCTTACAGCCATTATCTCCACTTTCTGGCTTCCCATCATGTCTTCTTCATTCCACTCTGATTGGCCTTTGATGTCTGTCATTCCATTGAATGGTTCCTAGCAGTCACCTTCATATTGATGAATTCTCCCAGATTTCTTTTTTCTTACAGGTTCTATACAAATAGATTTTCTCAAGATTTTTAGCAGTTCTCTATTTTTTTTTTTGATTATGGCAAAAATTACTCCAAAACTACTCTTATTGCTGAAATCTGATATGTGATTACAGTCTTGGCTGGAACCAGAAGTGGAAGGAAAAATAGGCATTGACATGTTTTTGGAAGTAAAAAACATGGCATTTTAAGAAAAATTGGGACTCTGTCACCCTCTTTTGTAATCAAGCCCCATTAGCAAGAACATTAGAATGTTGATTCCCAGCAGTGTCTGTACGGGTGAGATCTCTGTAAGCCAACTTCCCTCTTCCAAAGTGAGCTAAATATTGTTCAGAGATGTCTAGGTAGTTGGCAGAAGAACAAGCACTTAGGCAGAGCTGTGTCCAAAAATGAGAGAGCTAAAGATACACTTCATGGGCCTGTGTATTTACATGAGACCAAGATTAACTGCATTTTGCCCTAAACCTTAATAAATAAAGCTCTTTCAACTTTGTTAGAAATAAACTTTGCTTTCAAAGATGATTGCAAGTGTAGTGTTTATGAAAAGCAAATTAGCATTCTACAAATTCTCATGGATATTTAGAGTGGTAATCAGCTAAAAGAAAGACCCTGAACCATTTGATGAAGGATCGTGGAAGGTGGAAAGACTACAGGTCAGGAATTGAATAGAGGGCAGCCCGGGTGGCTCAGCGGTTTAGCGCCACCTTCAGTCCAGGGCATGATCCTGGAGACCTGGGATCGAGTCCCACGTCAGGCTCCCTGCAGTGAGCCTGCTTCTTCCTTTGCCTGTGTCTCTGCCTCTCTCTCTCTCTCTCTCTCTCTCTCTCTCTTTCTCTCATTCTCTGTGTGTGTGTCTCATGAATAAATAAATATTTAAAAAAAAAAGGAATTGAATAGAACAGGTTTCTTACTCTAGCTCTGACCTCAATTTAATGTATTAGTTTGGGCAGGTCATTTAGCCTTTCTGGACCTTGTTTCTTTATCTATAAAATGAGGGAATTAAACCTGGTTGTCTCTGAGGTCCCTTTCAGCTCTGATGCTTTTATGAGACTATAGTTCAATAGTCCAAATCACTAGGAAGAATCCAGGAGGTGTCTTCTGTATGGAAGTGATTTCCATCTGAATGTTTGGCTATTGGAGATGAAGCATTCATTGTAGATACTAAGAACAGGCCAAGGGATAGAGAGAAAGAAACTTCTGGCCAAGTCAGTAAACACATATGTTTTTACATTTAACAATTTTATTCCAAATAGAATATTTTCCAAATTTCCCTGCAAAGAAGCCAAATGTTAATAATTAAAGGAAGTTGAAGCACAGGCCATTAGAAATAAGTATCTTTCTGAGTGACAAGTTCTGCTGAGCAATTGGTAACACAGCTAATGAAACATTTGAGGGAGACCTCTATTTGAGCAAACAACAGTTAACAGAAGATACCTCTCAGGGGAAGTAGTGGAATCCCATACATTTGAGATTCCTAAAAATGGACCCAAAATAGCAGTAAAAGTGATGCCATGGGGAATAATCTTGCACTGGCAAGCAGATAGACTCAATAAGCAAATGAAATTTCTCATTTCTGTTTGCCATGTTTCTAAGAGGAAAATAGCAATTAGGAGAGAAAATGGCTGAGAACACAATCTCTGATTTGAACAAGATTGCAGGCTTTAGTGAAAATAAACTTATTTCAGAAATCCAATAAAAAATAGTTTTTAATTTAAAAAAAGTTGCAGACTTGTAATAAAGTTGCAAAGATAGTACAATGAATTTCCAGATACCCTCGGCAATTAGTAGCTTCTTGGCCCATTTGCTTGTTTGTTGTCCCCCCCCCCCGCACCAAGTGTGTGTGTGTGTCTATATACGAATATATATAAGTGTATATAGGTAGGTGGACATAGTGTTGTCACTGTTACTACTATCACTGTTGCTGAGCTACTTGAAGGTAAGTTGCAGATATGATGACCCTTTAGCCCTAAATCCTTTCTAAGAAGTTTTTCTTTTATATAATCATGGTACCTTTATCAAATTCAGGATTTTTAACATCAGTACGATGTTATTATCTAATATATTACCCATTTCCCAATTTCACGAATTGTTCCAGTAGTATTCTTTACAGCCACTTTTGTCATAAGAATCCAGCTGAGGATGATACATTGCCTTCGGTTGTTTAGACTCTGTTTTTCATGACACTGACATTTTTTGAATTTTCTAAAATCTTCTTTATTTTGGATTTTCCTAATATTTCTTCATGATTGGATTGAGGCTTTGCCTTTTGGGACTAGTACAACTTTACATCATATCAAGAGGCACAGGGTGTCAGTTTGCTCCAGTCTTAGTGACATTATCTTTGTTCCCTTAGTAAAGGTAGCATTTGGCAGATTTCTGTGCTATAGTGTTACTATGGGTGTGTGTGTGTGTATTAAGTAACATCTTTCGGGGCACCTGGGTGCTCAATTGGTTAAGCATCTGCCTTCAGCTCAGGTCATGATCCCGGGGTCCTGGGATTGAGCCCCATGTCAGGCTCTCTGCTCCGTAGGAAGTCTGCTTCTCTCTCTCCTTTTTGCCTCTCCCCACCCCCCACTCATGCTCTCTCTTTCTCTCTCTCTCTCTGTCTCTCTCTCATTCTCTCTCTCAAATAAATGAAATCTTTTAAAAAAGTAACAACTCTATGTATATATTCCATTCCTTATCAAATTTTATGCAATGGTTTTAGCATCTAGGGCTGATCCTTGCCTGAATCAACTACTATTATGATGCTTATTGCAAATGGTTATTTCTAACCCTATCATTTCTTTTATATTTATTAGTTGGCATCCTTTTGTAAAGCATAGCTTTCTGTTCTCTCTTTTTGCTTAGTACCAGTAAGGGCTAATGGATTCTTTTTCCCCACAATGTGTTATAAGCTATTACCATCATTGTTCATTGTGATTCTTATATTGTCCCAGATTTGGCAGTGGGCAATATTTCCTTTTAAAATTCTCTTTCACTCATTTGTCATGACCCCATCATTTTTTTTTTTTTTTTATGGACACTTATCAGCAGCAGAGTCTTGGGAAGCCTGCTATATATTAAAAAAAAAAAAAAAACGAAAGTGAAACTACATAACATAAAATTAACCATTTTAAAGCACACAGTGTACCATTCGGTGGCGTTTACTATATTCATGGTGTTGTGCAACCACCACTTATGTCAAATTCCAAAACATTTTTACCATGTCCCCCAAAAACTGTGTACTTATTATGTAAGCACTCCTTGTTCTCCCTTCCCTTTAGCTCTTGGCAACCACCAATCTAGGCTTTCTGACTCCATGGATTTATCTATTCCAGATATTTCATATAAATGGAATCATAGAATATGTGACCTTTTATGTCTGGGTCCTTTCATTTAGAATAATGTTTTATGGGTTCATCCACATTGTAGTATGTGTGAGCACTTCATTCCTTTTTATGACTGAATGCTATTCCATTGAATGGATATACTGCATTTTGTTTATACAGTCACTCAGTTGTGGACATTTGAGTTGTTTCTACCACTTGACTATTTTAAATAGTGCTGTTATGAGCATTTATGTACCAGTATTTGTTTGAGTACCTGTTTTCAGCTTTGGAGGTATATGCTTAGGAATGAAATTGCTGGGTTATCTGGTACTTCTATGTTTAACTTTTTGAGGAACACCAAACTGTTTTCTACAGTGGCTGCAGTTTACATTTCCACCAGCTGTATGTCAGGGTTATAATTTCTCTGCACTCTTGCCAACATTTGTTATTTTCCCTTTTTTAAAAAAATTGTCTTCGTTCTAGTGGATATAAAGTTATATTTTGTAGTTTTGATTTGTAATTCTTTAATACCTAATAAGCACCTTTTTATGTGCTTATTGGTCATTTGTATATATTCTTTGTAAAAATGTCTATTGAAGTCCTTTGCCCATTTTTGAAGTGGGTTATTTGGTTTCTTCTTGCTGAGTTCTAGAAGTTCTTCATATACCATAAACTTGTAGTAATACATATCACATAGTTAAAAACTAAAAAGTGCAAAGTTCTAGAGTTATTTTTTCCTGATCTGAAATTTGAGACTTCAATTAGTGTAAAAAAATACCAAATAGATAACCCTTTTTAATTACTTAACTGAAATTTGAATATATATTTATATTAGCAATTAAGATATGTGTGTTCTATCTTTAAGTATCTAGGGTTCAGTGAAAATATTATATATCTGCTATTCAAGACACTTTAGTGTGGCCATAATGGCACAACAGATGCTTTTGAGGTATTCCGATGAACTCTAGTTCAAACTTAGCAGGGAAAAATAATTTTACACTCAGTTAGCATTTCCCTGTTGAGACTCAATTTGGCAGACTTGGAAACTCTAGTTTGCAAAACAACCTAGCCTTGTTAAGTTTTTCTGGGGGGCCAATTTTTCTTATTTTTTTTAATCAAAAATTCTCCAATCACTAGTCCTTTCTAGACAAGTAACATTTTTATTTAAACAAACAAACAAACAAACAAAAAAGTAAGAAAAAAGCATTCACTAGCCATTACCTCTACATATAATTACTTCCCTATGCTATCATTTATTAACTGACTGCTACTAATCACCCTTTGCCATGACAGACAGCAACAGTGTAGCCATGGGGTGTGTTCCTTAATACTTTGGTGGGATGTTTTGCAGCATGCTGGATTACTGACATTTTCAGATGCAAAGATTTCCTTTTTAGGTGGGAACTGCAGCCCTTTACAGTTTTGTGGCACTCACTTTTTTTTTTTCCCCAATAGAATTTATAGCTTTGTTTTCAGTATTCAAAGCTTCTTTGGACATTACACATTGGCAGGTGTTCTTCTCACTATGGTTTTACATCTGGTCCTATATTTCTGACAAAAATGTGAACTACTTTTGATAAAACTGTTTTTCTTTCAACCTATAAATCTATGTTACAAGTTTCTGGATAGTATTTATCGCCTCTGTTCTGTTATATATGGACTGCCTTTGAGAAGGGCAAGAGTGGCAGATACCGTGAATATGAAACCTGATGGCTGGCTGTACTGGAGACTGAACTGTGGTGTTTTGTGATATACTTGCAAATCCTGAAAGAAATTTTGGGGGAACACTGCCCTCTCTTTGTCCCTGGGAACTGGTTCAGTGTCGTGTTCTGGGCAGATCTGAAGAGAGCCTGGATATCAATTCTTTGAAATTGGTGCAGCTGTGTTTCCACCTTAGCTGTCTCCCTCCCAGGGATGGCCCATGTCCCCTGGACATTGGTGGGGATCAGAGAGACATTGAGCCAATGGTGCCAGGAGAATCACCGCTTTGTACACATCTGTATGTTGGGAATCCAAATGCTGCTTAACATTGGTCAATAGAATGAGAGTGTTCCTTATAATTATTAATCGCCAAATAGCAATTAAGACACATTTAAAATCTTTTCTACCTGGAAACATAGAATTTTCTAGTTTTAAGAGATCCCAGATATTATCCACTATAACTTTCCAATTTTACAGGTGAAAAAACTCGACTCTAGTGGTCTTTATGGTCTGTCATTATAGATTGGTTCATTATTATTCCTTGTTATGCCAAATATGTGAGTTCAAAGGATATCTAACAATCACCTGGCAAATAAACAGCATTTTTTTACTGCAGCTTGCCCATGGCTGACATTTCTAATTGATCAAAGTGTTTTTTCCTACTGAGGTCCAAGCCTCCTCATCCTAACTCCTTGCTTGCCCAGTAGTCATTACCAGTAAAAAAGAGTTGGTACAAGGGAAGGAATCTATTTGCCTTGCTACATCTAGTCCAGTCCCTTCAATTTAAAGATGAGGAAGATTAAAGAAAAACGATAGTGGAGTTGTGTGCTTAGATTGCAGAAAGATTATTTGCTGAGCAGACCTCTTGACTCTTGGTATAGCCATTGGCTCTACTTTGCCAGAGCATATCCACACACTCAGCCTTCCCTCATAGCTGAGTACCAGACTGAGGGCTGAGGAAAAAGCAACTCTCTCAAGGAATTCTTTTTTTATTGCTATTGGCAGAGAGATAGCTGGCTTCACCCTCTGATTAGCCCATTAATCCAGTGAACAAAAGAACAAAGGGATTTGCGTTAGACTTCTGAGATGTCTTTTCTAAAATTAGAATGACCTCATGATTTGTTCTCAGAAGTTTAAAGTTTGGAAAATAGACAATTGGGGTGTCTTTCAACACTACTATTTTCTATGTTAAATTTTAGTTGGGTATTAAAGGAATCTTTTAATTGCTTTTGATAGCACTAAGAGGCTTTTTTTTCTTAATGCCTGAAGTTGACACACATGCTCTTATAAAAACAATAGTAATTTGGATCATAATTTATTGGTTGATGTTCTTTCTCAAAAACAGTTTTGTTTGACTTAAAAATCTTTGCTACATTTTAGATCCCACACTTTGTGCTGTCATTTTTTCCCTCTGGAACTGGAAAGCAGTACTGTTTTAGAAAATATGCATAGAATGACAAATTTAAGCTGCATGTTGATTTCATGACAATATGGTGATCAATCACTTTTTTCCTTGGTGATTTTTGCATATTAATTTATATCAACTTGGAAATGTGAGAAATTATATCATATAGAATACATTTTTCCCTGCTAAAGTTTATTGTGAAACGTTCCTTCTCTTCAATGAAAAAAATGCTGCCCCTGAGTCACAATTTTTTTTTTTTTAAGTAGGCTCCACACTGGGTGTGCAGCCCAGCATGGGGCTTGAACTCACAACCCTGAGACTTGAGCTGTGATCTAGAGTGGGATGCTTAACCAGCTGAGTCACCCAGGTGCCCCAATTGCAAGATTAATAATGATACATGAAATATATTTAGTTATTTGTCTTCTTACAGATTTTCCTTCTCTTATTCTATATTTCTATGTTGACTGTGGTCTCTTTATATATGTGAGTGTACATGAATGTAGGTAAGTATGTATACATGCACAGATACACACACTCTGTTCTTTGCCATGATTAGTTGACCCAGATAATGTTTACATGATTTTATTTATTTATTTTTATTTTTATATATTTATTGCTTCACACTTCAAATGTCCTGGTGTCACATTGGCTTAATTCAGGAATCACCAAACCTTCAGTTATTCTTTAAAGGATTTTGTATCTTTCATACTGCTCCTCACATCCTCAGTCTCCTGCTGAAATAGTCCTATCTGTTAGAGACTGTAACCAGGCATTTTTCTGGTTTTCTGCCTATTTCTCTTGCTTTTCTTATTTCCTTTGCCAAATTTCCTCCTGCTTATAATAAAAAGAACATATGTTCTGCCATTAGACAAACCTGGGTTCAAGTCTCACTTTTGCCCCACTTATGTGACTTTAAACAATTTATTTTTACTTCTTTGAGCCTCTGTTTTCACATGTGTAAAATGATATAGTGCTTTCCTGTATCAGTAACGCTCCTAACAGAGTGGGGCAGGGGGAAGGCCCCGCTCAGTTTAGAAAAAATTCAGAATAATTTATTTACAGAAATACTGATTGCAAAAATGTGAATGGGTTCTAGGGGAATAACCAGGGAAAGTAGTGCAGGAATCCAAAGCCAGCATTGTCAGGACTGCTGTCACCCTCCCTCACTTCCATATCTTCCTTTTGCATCCCAAGGGAAAATGGGAGGAGAGAGTTAACCAGATTCTAGAATGAAAAAGGGTGTAAGGATCATGTGGAGCATCCTGCCTTAACAGGTGTGATGACCTTCTTTCAAAGATGGACACAGCCAGTCTGAGTCCTGCTGAAAGAGGAACACATGATTAAAAGCCAGCTTTTCTCTCTTCCTTCTCTCTGTCCTCATCTGGGCTTCCCATTGGCTTCACTCAACCTTAAGCCAATGATACAGCCCATTTATATAATCCATACAGGTCAATTTTCCAAGTCAGATATCATGGTGTGTGCAGGAGTTTAAGTCAATTACAAAGTTGGAGGGAACAGTCCTGAAGACTGCCCTTACTTCTACCACCACTTGCATTTTGGGAGGAGATTCTCAAAACCAACCTGCAGGTTTGATAATTTTCCAGAAGGGCTCACCTAACTTAAATGAAAGCTGTTGCACTCACAGCTATGGTTTATTATAGAGAAAGGGTGCAGGTTAAAATCAGCCAATGAGAGAAGCACATAGGGCAGAGTCTGGGAAAGTACCAAATGCAAAGCTTCTATTATACTGTTCTTGTGGAGTCAGGACACGTTATTTTCCTGGCACCAGTGCATGATCGTATGCATGTATTGTTGCCAACCAGGGAAGCTCACCCAAACCTTGGCATTCAGAGTTTGTATTAGGGCTCTATTACATAGGCGGGATTGATTGATTGATTGTCTATGTGGTTAATCTCAGTCTGGAGGTTGACTGACTATGTGACCCAAAGCCCCCACCCTAAAGCACATTGTTATTTTTTCTGGGATGGCCAGCCTTTACCCTAAATCATATTGATAGACTATCAAGCATGACCTAAGTTTAGAGAGACTTCTAACATCTCAGGGGAATAGAGATTATGTTCCATGGGCCAAGAGCAAAGGTTAGACCTCATTTTAGCCAAGGTTAGAATATTTACCGTACAGCAGAAAAGAAATGCTGAGTGGATCTGAAGGGGCAAAAGTTAGCAGTTAGGCCCACTGCCTTTAAGAGTAAAGGAAATAACCAGTGCCAAATACCTCCTGTGGTACCTGGACCATGGTCCCTGTGTATTTAGAATGCTCTTTCTAAGCAGTTTCTTTGATCCTTCTCTTCTTTTACTTCAAAAATAGCATTCGTTCCTATGACCACTTTAGTTTTTATTTGATGATTCACATATTTTAAAATCTTTCTTTTTTTTCTTTGTTCATTGATTTATTCACTAAGTATTTGAGTGCCTACTTTATCCCACTACAGGCATTGTTCCTGTCCTCATAGAATTTATAGCCTAATAGAAGAGACTCACAAAAACTAAACCAAATACACACACACACACACACACACACACAGAGGTATATAAACAGAAAGTAGAATAGTTCCAAATTGCAGAAAGTACTTTAAAGAAAAGGTGCTGAGTCAGAGAATTACAGTGGAAGCCTGCTGAATGGGGAAGAAGATAACCTTCAAGTTGTAGTGCTAAGGTAGGAAAGAAACCAGCTCCAAAATGGTTAGACGGTGATGGGGGACATCCTGTGAAAAAGAAGCGGTATTTCTAGAGGCAGGAAAAAGCTTGATGTGAAGTTTAAGTTATAGAATATATATATATACACACACACACACACACACACACACACACACAGCTAGAGTACGTTGTAATTGAAGGACTATGATAAAGAACATTGATTTTAATGAAAATATCATAGGAAAATCATTAAAAGGCCTTTATGCAAATAAATGAAATAAATCTATACTTTTAAATATTACATTGACTACAAGGTGGAGAATCAGTAGGTTTTGGAAACTGCATAGGAACAGGTCACACTGGAAGCCATAAGACTTCTTCGAAGTCTGTTAGAGTGGCCAAAGAGCTGAGCCTGGCTTGGATGATGGAACTGGCAGTAGCATGGTGAAAAGCCTGGAGACTTGAGCTAGATTTGGAGGTAGGTTTGATAGGACTTGCAGATGAGGAATGCAAAGGAGAAGTAGGAATGGAGCATGACTCTCTACCCCTACCTACTCCACCCCCTTTCAGCCACGCTCTGAGCTAGAGAAGATTCTCCGTAGATACACAGCATCAGCATCATCATTTCCAGTGCCTACAGGCAGTCCTAGTTGGAACTCCAATAGTGCAAGACCAACAAACCTCCTTGCCTGGATAATGAATTCCAGACTCCTTGCCTGGATAATGAATTCCAGACCCTTGGTCCTGACCTTTCTTACTTTACTGACCACCTCTTCACCAGCACATATGGTTCACTAGCCAGTCTGATTGGTTGCTATGCTCTGAACGATATGCCCACTTTTCTCTACACACCTGACAGCCCAGACTGCCTGCCATGTTTACCTTTGAAATCCTACTTGTTTTTGAAAGCTAACCGATAGGTGATCTTCTGCATAAACCTCCTCTCCCATTCCTACCCCTACTACTCTCTGTAAAAAACTAGACTAAAAATGTTTACGTAAACACTAATAGACATGCATTTTAGGAATGCAAATAGATGCATGAAAACAAATACCATTCTATTCTAAGTTTATCTTTTATTATGAAATTATGATTTCAGAATATTTTTAAGTATTTACTTATTAGAGAGAGAGAAGGAGAACACTTGTGTGTGTGCATGTGAGGATAAGCAGGGGGAGGGGAAGAGGGAGAAGGAGAAAGAGAATCCCAAGCAGACTCCCTGCTGAATGCAGAGCCAGATACAGAACTCAGTCCCTTGGCCCCGAGATCATGACCCCAGCCCAAACCAAGAATCAGACCCTCAACCAACTGAACTACCCAGGTGCCGCAAAATTTCAGAATTTTTTTAAAAAGGGCATTGAATCCTAACTTGGTCTAAGACCTAGCAACCTAATGCCATGGTTTCCTATAGTTTGTGGGAGTGAAATTCATCTAAGTCAGTGAAATAACGAGGCTTTTAAGAGTATCTGAATCAAAACAGAGATAAAGCAAGCTCCGAAAATATATACAGTATCCATTTTCCCAAGCAGCTTAATTTTAAATCAGTGATCCATATTGGTGGATATGAACTTTTATTGAGTTCTTAATGTATCACAGGCATGCCCTAGCATTTTACATGAACTAATTCATTTAATCATTTGAAGAAAACAGCGAGATGGATACTAAAAGATCTCTATTTTGTAGATTTAAGACTGAGGCTTTAGGATATTAAAATAACTTGCCCCAAAGTCTTACAACCAGTACATGCTCAGGCCAGGACTTAAACAGCTTGACTCCCAAGTATGCCCAGCCCCATACTCTGCTATGGTGCCTCTTCATAGAATCTCCTTGTAATATAATTAATGCAAAGTGAAGGCTATATGCAGACATGGTGAGGGAGAAAAGTGGAATTCTTGAGCATTATTTCACTTTGCAGATTTATATTATTGGATTTTCCTGAAAGGTCAGAAAATAATAAGGTACCTGGGTAAAATAATGTGACTCCTTATATAAAAGCCACAGGAATGCAAAATTGAGGGCATTTTAAAACTTGAGTTGTAGTGGTTCCTGCAAATGTAGTTAAGATAAATGAATGTCTAGTTCATATAGTCTTTCTGAATTGTCTGTAATAGGCTTAGGTAAAAAGGTCATATCCATCTTGATAGCAAATGAATATTTATTTTTAAAAAATTTGCTTTTTTGGCTTCCTTGGGTTTATTACACCACTATTTACAAAAATAAATCAGTGAAGACTTGGCAAATTGCAGACTCTGTTTTCTAGACACTGAAAGAAAAGCTGGCAAAGTTTCTATTAGCTTACTAACTAATGAGACAGCACTGGCTACTTTCACAGGACTTGGATTCTGGCAAGAACAGCTCTTTTTTACAATTAGGTATTTAATCTTAAAGTTATTACCATATGCTGTAGAGTCAGAAGTATATTTATATGTATATACCTGGAATGAAAAGGTTCTACCTTCTTATGGAAACAGATGGCTATAATTTTAGACACTTGACGTCACCAACATGAAAAGGTGAGGATATTAAGGTTACCCTTGGGGAGAATTCACTCTGTGGTCTACTGCTGAAATTTTGAGTATTAGCTCAATGCATTTTCCCTCTTGGTCAGTGGAATATGTAGGTGACAAATATCATGTCAAAATATATAAAATCAATTCCTTGAACATTTAGGGAGTGCCCTATAAGGTTCTAGTCACTTTTCTATACCCTGGGAGAACAGAGGTGATAATAAGAGTTTTCCTCTCATCAAGTGCCTAATCTAGCAAAGAAGGTAGGTCTGTAAATAACTATTTTAGGCAACTAAAACTAGGTACTATGGACTATTATATTGGACTGTAGAGGGGAAAATGCTTAATTGCCCTGGAACAAGTAGGGAAGGCTTATATTTTTTATAATCCCATATATGAGTATGTAAGGTCAAATATTTTAAAAAACTTTAATTTCATTTCAGTTTATGGTCCTATTTTCTATGGCTAAAGTACTGCCTTTTTAACTACCCCTGATAAGATATGAGAAAGGGGCATAAGGAAGGAAGAAACATGGTGAGATAGCAGTGAGGTGAAAAAATATAATCAATTTTTTTATGTAATCAATTTTTATTTATTTTTTTAAAGATTTTTTATTTATTTATTCATGACAGACACAGAGAGAGAGGGAGGGAGGCAGAGACACAGGCAGAGGGAGAAGCAGGCTCCATGCAGGGGAGCCTGACATGGGACTCGATCCCGGGACTTCAAGATCAGGCCCTGGGCTGAAGGCTGTGCTAAACCGCTAAGCCACCCGGGCTGCCCTATAATCAATTTTTAAAGAAAAATCAAATTATTTCAGTTATTCAGTGTGATTATCAAAGGTTTAGTTTTTGAAAGCAGAAATTTGGTACTAAGGCTTATGCCAGTATACACTGGGACATTTGTCAAAAGTGAGTGGTTCTTTAAGACTTTTGTTAATTTCTCTGAAGGGCAAGAAAGATGGTAATAATTTTTGGATGATTATTCTGGGTTTATATATGCTAGTATCTTTTGGAGTTTCTTAAAGCTTCATTCTTAAGACAAATGGGTTGGAAGTAGTGTGGCCAACTGAATTCTGTAGGTTTGTTCTTTGCCCTTAGTTGTCCCCATTTTCATAGATACAAAGAACTTAATTTTTTAAAATATATAACATAAAGGATCATGTTCTCTTTAATTGTAAGATTATTTATGATTCAGTTATGGTTCATATTTAATGGAAACATACTGTGTCCTACAAGCACCAAGAAATCTTCTTAGTTTAAGCTTTTTCTTCACAAGAACTGTTTGTTCTTTTATGTATGAAGTTTGAATTATTTTAAAATAGGCTTGCCAGTGCATTTCAGAAATAAGTGTAAAATATACATTTATAATTTTGTATAGTCATGGTGTAAATCTTTATAGATACATTTTTATTAATTATCTTTTATTTGGACATAACTGGAAATAATCTTTGACTGCAATGACAGCTTAAGTTAGAAAGGCTTTGGCTTTATTTTACCTTTCAGATGTCTGCATCTATTTTTATATGACTTTTTTAGAAGAAGAAAGGAGACAGATTTATAAGTTCATGGAAATTGAAGGCATTGTAATTTTTAGTTGACCAAATTCTGCCTTTTGCAGAAGTGAAAATATTGGTTACCTGGGGCTTGTATGTTGTAAGGGTAAGAAATCTGCTGAAGAGCCTAAGTAACAAAATTAAAATAATCTTTCATTTAGAAAACATATAATATACATCTGATATGCATATAACAATGTGCCTATGTGCATATATAAAATTTATGTAATTAAATTTTATGTATATATATATATAATTGAGGAAATTTTTATAGATAAAATGTTTTACAGTGATTATTTTCTTTCTATTGCTGAATTATCAAATGTGGCATTTCATCTGACTTGAAAACACCAAATGATGTTTAATAAACATCCAGTTGATGTGAATTTTAACCGAAGAGTTAAGCCTAATTAATATTCATGATCCCAGAAGGTACACTGATTAGATGTAAGGGTACTAGTGCTGATGACAGGTGTTATTTCACTGAAAATCTTGTCTTATAGGTTGTCATTTATTCAGTTCCATTTAATACGTATGCAGACTCCTATGAATGGTAAATACTGTTAAACCCTCTTTAAAATAGATGTCCACAGGAAATTAACCAAGGATATTAACCAATTATCTGTCATATTACTTGCATTTCTCTTTGGCTAGACTTGTTTTGGTGTTAGGCTGTAACAAATAAGAATTATAATTGAAAAATATTATTATTTCAAGACCAACTGGTTATCACATTTTGTTCTCTGAGATGATTAGCTCAAAGCAATATGAGTCTCTCCAGTTTTCTGGGGAGATGGAGGAGACAGATGGCTAAAGCCTGTGTCATGGAAGACATCATCGGCCTGCTATAGGTGAATGCACTATTGCCAATGAATCAAATATAGGAAGCAGGCGCTGAGAAATTCTGCAGAGGGCAGGTGTGATGCATGAGAGAGAATTCTAAAATTAGTTACAATCACTGGAAGCCAAAATGTCATGTCCTTTATGAACTCAAAAAAAGAATGTTATTTACAATTTGGAAAAATTATTTCTCTGAGCAAAAATGAAATATTTCAAGGTAATTACATCTGGAAGTGAAATCCAGTTGAACATGATAAGCTCTATTATGTAGATTTGGGGTTCTGGAATAATTATTATGAAGGGGCTTTCTGTCAAACATTTTAAATATCTAAAATTTAAAGCTATTTGGGACAGTCTTGATATATCAGCATATTTAGAGGCATGTAACCCTGTGAGTATCTTTCCAGTATGTGTAATGTGTAACTATAAAAGCTTCTTTCTCTTCTACTTTCACATCTCAGGCTTCATCTTGGGTCTAGGCTGAAGAGGCAGGAGGAAGGTATCAGGGAGCAAAATCATTGATGCTCTTGTCCAGACTTATATGGCTGACAAAATGCCATTAGTGTAGTGTTTTATGTAATTGAATATGCTATAGATGATAAAGCCCACGTTAGTGTTACTCACTTAATTTTTACTAGAAAACTTTCATTAACATTAATGCTGTTAAATGCTATTCCATACTAAATAGGTATGAATATTCTCAGAGACATGTTATTTTTTTAAATTATTTATTTATGTAAGAGAGAGAGGCGGGACATGGAGGGGGGGCGAGGGTCAGAGGAGAGAGAGAAAATCCCAAGCAAATCCTGAGCTTAGCTCAGAGCCCAACATGGGGCTTGATCTCTTGACCCTCAGATCATGATCTGAGCTGGAACCAAGAATCAGATACTTAACCAACTGAGCCACCAGGTGCTCTAGAGACATGTTACAGTTTTAAAAAAATAAATAGTTTACCCTGAAATGCATCTTTAAATATAAAATTAGAGATTAATTTTAAATAACACAATTTATTGATAATTTAGTCTTTAATTGATAAAATATAAATCATACTAAATATCAAAAAAGTGGAATGTCACAAGTTTTTATGAAATATACCAATTCAGAAGCACTAGCTTCAATATGTTATTGCCACACATATGTCAGTCTAATAAATTTCCGGTGTTAGCATGTACTAGCTGCTAGAAGTCACCCATTGTATCCCAAGATTATAAGAGGGCATGTGTAAATAAATATATGTAGCTGCTGATTAGGCTGATGTGTATAGGCTTATAAGCCATTACTCTGTCTCCCCTGAATTCTCTCCTTCTTCTGCTCACTATATCCTTTGAAGACTAATGGATTGCTTTTCTTTCAAACATTGTTATACATTCTACCATGTATAATACGAAGCTAGCGCAGAGGAGCAGAGAGCTGCATTCCAATCATCCAACTCAAGAAAGCAGTTGAGAGGTTCCCTAAGGCAGGCAGGGGTCAGAACAGAATGGGGCCAGCAGAGGTCCAGGCAAGGGCTTATGAACAAGTTAAGGTAAGGAATCCAATTGGTATTTTAGCAACAGAGGGAAGCTTCCCAAGAGGAAGTAAGAGCAGAGTTGCTATTAGAGTCCTTGCCTTCTGAGGTGGGAGTTTCCAGACCCGGAACCACATGCATGAGCACAGACTCGCTCGGTGGCCCACATTTAGTGGCCACCTGTGAGCCAGCCGGAGTATTTCATTTTCTGTTAATTTATTGTTGCTTTTCAAGTGAAGAAGATATCCATTGAGCCTATCATTTTAACTTCTAATTCTCTCCTCCTTTACTATTTTCTCCTTCAAATTTATCACATTCAGAAATTTTTTTCTGAACTACTGAAGAATTGTCTATTGGAGAAAGGAAACATTATAGAGGCTTTCTTCCTGCTGTTGTTTTTAGAGCCTGATGTGGGGAGTACTCTTTCCAAAAGAAGGAGGTGCTGGTGGTTTCATTTTCCTCTGGCCACAGCACCTCACCAGAAGAAGGCATTTACCATCATTCTGTTCAGCTTGAAGAGTCTCTTCTCTTCTGTAGTAACTACTACTATCCTCCAGCGTGTGTCTGAGACAAACCTCTGCAGGGATTTATGTGCTCAGTTCCTGAGGCATAGCTCATTGGTAAAGATAATTCTGCATGAGGAACCATTTGACATTTCTTGGGTACATTTAAATCGTGTATTGCAAAGACTACAAATGGTTTAATTGGGCCATTTGGTGTGCCCTGATGCCAAGCATATGTGCCAGTTGATGCCCCTTTGATAGTTTCTTCAAAATGAAGTATTTTGGAATGTCTTCAAGACAGGGAAGATTTTATCATGTTAAAAAATAGCAGAAAGAGAGAAAAGGATGTTTAAAAAGCCAAAACAACCAAATGATTAAAAATCTTCTGTCTCTAAGGTATAGATTTTTTTTAATTTATTTTTTTAAATGTATTTATTTATTCATTCAGAGAGAGCGAGAGAGAGGCAGAGACACAGGCAGAGGGAGAAGCAGGCTCCGTGCAGGAAGCCCAATGTGGGACTCGATTCCGGGTCTCCGATCACACCCCGGGCTGCAGGCGGCGCCAAACCACTGCGCCACTGGGGCTGCCCTAAGGTATAGATTTAAAAAAAAAACAACAACTGAAATATCCATGTCTAGATGAATTTTTAAATGCATATAGATTAAAATGTATCAAATAGAATTATTTTTATGTGCAGCCCTAAAAATATGTTTTCATAAAAAGATGGTGATTTTAAAGATTTTAGTACGCTGATTGCTTCTTTCCCTAGTGACCCATTTTTTCTTTTCCTTTTATTGCAAATTAACACTTCACTGATTCTTCTCTTACTAATGATTCATATAAATCTAATTTCTTTTTGAAAATGATTTGTTTTTTTCCCGGATTACCTTAACTTGCTACCATAAAGACCTTGATTAATTTGAATTAAAATACTAAATACAACATGATTAATTTGTTTAGCAATTAAGGGTTTTAATATTGTATAATCTGATATAGTTCCCTCTTGCAAAGTCTTGTGGAATTGATTAAACAGAGATACACTTATTTGTCAGAAGAGCATTTGCTGCTACATTTTACACCGTGAGTAGTCTCCTATCCAGATGTATTTCTTAAGATTCTTTTTTGACTTTATATTATTGTCTGCTGTCTGCTACATTGCTAAGCTTATGTGGTGCTGAATTTTGGTGGGAAAAAATAAACCCATTGAGATGAAAGGGAAAGATAGAGGAATGACCAAAACTAAATTGAAGCTGTTTATTAATATCCGCCCGAAAGCTGGAGAAGCACCTGTTCAGAAGAGAGACTTGGACTGTAAAATCTCTCTCCTTTCTCTGCAGGCTGGTAAAACTTACCAGTTTTATCACTTATTCTAAAAAAGAGGCCCTTTATAATTAATCATGATTGCTTTTAAAATGGCACAACCTAAGCTTTCAAAATAAAGATGTATCAATATATAGCTGCTTTGAAGATTTTTTTTTTTTAATATAATGCCTTCTGGGATCAGTTACAATTAAAGTGAACCTACTTTTCATATTATAGCCAACCTTTATCTCAAAAGATAGACATTTCTCAAATTTTTTTTTTCCCCAGGAGATTTTTAGTATGAAAGCATGAGCTTTGGTGAATCGCTGAGATTTTTTATACAGACATAAGCAGCCTTGTATGTATAGAGAAATTTTTTATTAAAGGGCTTCAAAAACACTTTAGAAATGTTTCCTGATGATAATAAGAATAGAGGTGACTCTTCGGGATGCACAGAACCAAGACTGATCGCAGGTTGCTTTGTCCTGTGTTCCATTCACTAGATGCATTTACTCAGGAAAGTTCCCTAGAGCCTTTCTCAGGCTCCCCAGGAGAAATTTACTGTGGTCTCAGAAACAAAATAACTTAGTGACATAAGAGAAGAACAAAGCATGGCTTTAGTAAAAATGCTGACAAAATAGAAAGGAAGTCATGTGCTAGCCTTTCTTTGCCTTTGTTTTTCAAGTGGAGGAGTTGTATAAAAATACTTAGATCATTAAAAAAACAAACACAAAAACTATCCCACACTCTCCCTTTGGAGGATGCTGAATATGTTCCTTTCATCCTTGGTTTCCAATAACTCTTAAGTCAGCTTTCTCATTTGTTAATTTCTTTTCCTGTAATCAACTCATTCGTTTCCACTGAGGTTTTCCAGACAAGAGGCCTGATCAGTAAAACAACTTAAGTTGTATCCTGTGTGTTTCAATTAACCCAGTTCCGACTTCTTTTAGAGATATCCCATGGATACCAAAGAGGCATGTTTTAGGGATTAAAAAAAAAAAAAAAAACAAAACAAAACTTTTGAGGGGGTATGTTACACATTAAGCACAAATGTGTTTGAACCCAAAAGGATGTATGTTTTAGGCTCGCAGCCATAGCTAGGCGGTAATTAGGCCCAACATTGAGTCATCTATAAAGCTGAGACTTTACTAAAATCCACACACAGTAGATAATTCACAAATCTGGCAACATCACTTTATGGAGGCTGGCAATCTGCCAGACAAAAAGCAGAAAAAGAGGTTTTCACTTTAAACCAGACTACATAACGTTAACATACCTTCAGAAAGACTGTAGCAACAGGAAGGGGATGACAGACAGTGGACGAAAGTTTTCAGGACCTTTTGCTGTTATGCAGACACTTTACACTGCGTGGTTGGTTTGTTTGTTTGTTTTTTTGTTTGTTTGTCACAACAACCCTTTAATAAGGTTACAGATGGGAGAGCCGAGCTCATGGAGATTAATTGAATCTGTCCCAGAGTTTTAGAAGGCCGTCGTGACAGAGTACCAATTTGAAATAGGGAGAATTTGACTTCAAAACATGTCCAGTTCTTTGCTCTAGTGCCCCCAGCAATATCAACTTCTATCTGGGGAAAGCTTCAGGGGACATTAGAGACATTAGGGTTTTGTGAATGGATCCAGGATTATGCGAGTGCTTATCGAATGCTTATTACATACCTCATTCCTAGAAACGAAACTTCTGGAGCATAATCATTTACTTGAATACCACAATTAGAATGGAATGAATCAGAAATTTGAAAATCTACCCGGGCCTTTCTTATCAGTCTTCCTCACACGGGGTCCAGGAGGAACTCAAAACTCCAAACCTTTGACCAAGAAGAGATAAGATAGGTTCCTTAGATTTCTAGGTGGGAATCAGACCACTGGTCCACTGTGCTCCTAAATGGCATGTTCCAGTGGTTCCTTTGGTTTTCAGCCCTTTAAAAAACCTCCCCCCAAGGATCTAGTTTTCCCAAAGTGACAAAACCTTACACCCTTGAAGGGGATTCTGAACTGTAACACTTTTTTTTTTTTTTTAACTCCTCCATTTGCAAGTCCTGAAAAAGTAAGCTAGCAGTTTGCCTGTGCTTTGAAATGTGTTTGGGAGGTACTTTAACTTTGAAAACTTTTGTTCTCAACCTTTTGGGGCATCAGGTAAATTAGGACAAAGAGACCCAATTTAATATCCTGTTGTTATACACTATTTTACAAAGAAAGAAAACTCAGTATGTAAAGTAGAATTTAGGTGAATCAAAGGGAAATGATGTTCCAAGGTAATAACTAGCTTTTTATTAAGAGTAATCAGTTATCAGAATTTTAGAGGAAATAAAAAGCCACTTAATTATGGGCTGAAGTCATAATATCCCATAGCACTTTTTAAAAGTATCATAAAAATCAATGCTCTAAATTTTAAACAGAGCAGTTTCTTTAGTATTGTAATTTTAAAAGAGGCCCCGAAGGTAGTTGGTATCGGATGTGTAACGCTCTATATTTAAGTCAGTCTCTGCTAGTCGATTGGGAAAATGCCAGTGCAACAACTCTGAGTCTACTTAGCAGATGATTTTTCTTAGATTTCAAATTGATGTATCTAGTATTTGGATATGTTCTGAACCTCTTCAGTGGTGTTGCCGGCTTGTGTCAGAAGGCACAGCTCATAGAGTCACTGCAGAACAGATCTTGAATTAGTTTATTGTATCCTGCACTGGTTGCAGCAGCATTTTTTTTTTTTTTAGCATTTTTAGCTAATAATGCTTATAATTGATCAAATAAATGACCTAGAGAAATATATATTATATATTTGATATATATTTATATATATATAATATATTTATATATTTAGATTTAATATATTTATATATAATATATATTATATGCTATATATAATTTTTATTTTTTATGCTATGTATAATTTTTATTTTGTATATATTTAAATATATATATATTTAAGTTTATTTGAGAGGGAGAAAGAGAGCTAGGGGTGGGGGGAGGTCAGAGGGAGAGGGAAAGAGAATTCCAAGTAGACTCTGCACTGAGCATGGAGCCTCATCACCCATGAGATCATGACCTGAGCCGAAACTGAGAATCTCATGCTTTAACCCACTGAGCTAACCAGGTGCCCCGATAAGTATATTTTTAATAAAAAGCTGACTTCAAGATATAGCTCTACCCAAATTACTCCATTTTTTTTAGATTATCACAGTCATTAAAAAAACTATATTCTCTTTTCATACATGATATAGAAAAGGTGGATGTCTTACATCTGAGTGAGGCCAAAAAAGTTGCAGTTACTTGGGTTCTATGCTGCCGGGCAATTGTCAATTTGAATAGAAGTAAGAACAATTCGGGGATCCCTGGGTGGCTCAGAGGTTTGGTGCCTGCCTTTGGTCTGGGGCGGGATCCTGGAATCCTGGAGTCCCAGGATCGGGTCCCGCATTGGGCTCTGGGCATGGAGCCTGCTTCTCCCTCTGCCTGTGTCTCTGCCTCTCTCTCTCTCTCTCTGTGTGTGTTTGTTTCTCATGAATAAATAAATAAAATCTTGAAAAAATAAAGTCAGAACAATTCTAAATTGCAGAGTTTAGGGGTTGGATGTCATGAGCTGATCTGTGAGCCTGTTCTCAAAAGCTAGGGAGAGAGTTCTGGCCAGCCTTATCCCAACTCATTTTGTGTGTTAATGGTTTCCTTAAATAAGGAAAACAGTCACTGGTGATCTTTTCACAAGTGACTGGCCACTTAACTCCCACCTCAAGATCATTGTCAGTACAAATACACATTGCTGTCCTAAGTAACTAAATAACTTGCAAAGTAAAATACACCTGCATTTCATTTTTCTGTTGCTTTTGTCATCTTCTCTGATACTGGCTATCTTCTCCCTGGCTCCTCTCCTTTTCCTTGGGTGGACAGTAACATTAGAATCCCACTTGCAAATCTCTAAAGAAATACCTTGTGGAAGCTGGCAAGATATTCAGATGTATGTCCCAACTTTTCAGCCATGAATGCAGAACAGTTGCTTATACAGAGTATATTTCAGTAAAATGCTGAGCATGTTTATGTTACCTAAACTTAAGCAAATGTCAGGAACTTTTAGAACTTTTAGAACTTTCATTGAGCCTCATAAAAATAACTCTCTGAAGACATAGTATGCTTCCTACCTCCTTTAGTTGTTCTGAGACCTTGTCTTTAGGATTGCTATTATGGGCATAGGGGGTTTTGGATCACTTACAGTCTCATGATTAAATGGTTAAAAAGTTTCTTCAAGACTTAGGCCCTTTAGATAAGTGGTTCCCACACTTGCCTGTACATTGGAATTCCCCGGGAAGCTTCAGGATGTACTGTTACCTGGGCCCCAATTCCAGAGAGTGATATAATTATCTCTGAGTATGTTCTGGGTTTGGAATTTTAAGGACTCCCGGTTAATTCCAATGTGCAGGTGGTTTTGAGGATCACTGCATTACATTCATTTAGGAGCTTTGAAGAATACCTCTGCTTCAATCCTACGTCATACCAATCACATTGGTAAGTTTGGGGCTCAGGTTTGTACGCAGCCAGGGTTTCCAACCACTCCTTCAGAGAGACCCAAAAGTTGATATTGTTTTTAGAAATAGAGGCTTTTGATGAATCTGATAACTTAATTATTGATTAAACCTTCAATCACCTATTGAGTGGTTTCTAAATAGTTGGGTTTATGATTTAATTTACTATGCATTCTAACTAAACATGCAATTAATTACCAATGCTTGTTATCTATCCTGTCTCTAAGGAAGCTATAGAAAATGAATATGGTTTGGTTAATGTATTCTCATAAAGACTTTGAACAACAAGTGAGAAGGTCTGGTTCCTTGGCTATAAACTGCCCTGCTTCAGAGTCATTCTGCCAATTTCTCCTCGGAATAGCCATGACTTGTGGCCTTAGATGTTGTTTTTACAGATTTACCCCTTTGAATTAGTTCAAGAATCATCTGTAGCTAAATATATTGTAGTCAACAATTACCCTTTCTTACCAAGGATTTCCTAACTTTATAGAGAGAAGTTCAGTTCCTTTGGTTCAATAATTCTACAAGTACTATTAGCACTTTATATGTACCATGTGTCATGGTAGGTACTGGAGATACATTGATGACTAAGATATAGCCCCTGGTCTCAAGAAACTCAAGAACTGGCTGTTCCAGTTCATTATGATAAGATGCTAAGATAGTGGCAAATACAGTTTGCTAAATATCTGTTGTTGTTGTTGTTGTTGTTGTTGTTGTTGTTTTTTAATATGGCTACTAGGTAAAGGAGCTCACCAGGCAGTGAACACTTGCTCTCTTGCTCTCTCCTTTTTGAAATTGGATTCTCTTGGTTTCTTCACTGTCCTCAGGCACAGGTAAACATAACCCTCCTGTATTCTGTTTCCTCCTTTAACTGATCAGCCGTTCACTGAGGAGAGAGCCTTAAATATAATCTCAACACTGATAACATATTGTTATCTATTAGTATGTCAGTTCACACACATTTTCTGTATACCTCTAAAATGACAAATGGAGTATATTCTCTGAAGAGCTAGGCTTGCTTTAGTTTATGATTGTCAGTTAGTTTATTTTATAATACTTTCTCTGAGGTAGGTGTCTTCTTTCATTTTCTAGATAGGAATAACAAGAACCTACATTAAAAAAAGATTGTAGTAGATGTGAAGGAATGTGAGGGAAAGCTAAGTTTCCCTATTTACAGTCCAGTGTCTTCTTTATTCAATGACATAAACTTTGAAAAGCTGTTTCCACAGAACTTTATTCTATGAAGCCTTCCTTCATATAATATGTGAAGGGCTTCCAGGCTATTCTCTGAGTGGGTCTGTATGATGCTTCCTTATACTGCACAGCTGTAACTTAAGCAGAACAAGCCTAGAGGAAAATGTCTTGCCCCGTGAAGGGTTTAAGGATTTCTCCTAATAGTGGGTGCTGAACCTTGATAACTGGTTTCCCATTGCCAACCCTCAGGGTGTGACCTAGCTTGATTGAATGCAAAGCCAAGAATTTCATTGGTAAAGGGAGCAATTCTTCATTACCCCCAGACTATAAAAAGGTTTAGTTAATAGCTACTCCATCTAAAAATGTGCCAGATTTTTTTTCTATATAAATTATCATCCTATGCTTTTGAGGCCAGTGATTCTCCACATTTATACTGCCTCTTTACAATGCCATGTAGTACCTCTAAACCACCCATGTTAATATCAAATAGAATAGTTTGGTCCCTCTTTTTTAAATACAAAATTTACTTATTTTTGATACCTTACTATCAGTTGAGCGCCTGAAAACATTTTACCAATTTCTGTGTTTACTATTATTTCTGTTACTTTCTCTGGATTTACTTCTCTTTTTGCTGACGTCAAGGGTAAAGTCTAGTTTTATGAAACCTGCAGATAATACACTTTGGGGGCCTTATTTTAATAAAATGCAAATTTAGTAACGGAACTGTGTGTTGTTTTGTTCTGTTTTAGAATAGGAAAAGACACAATAATCACTCAAGCCTTGAAAATTCAGGCCCTTTCCTTCTAAAATCTCTGTAGGCAGTTTTCCAGAAATGCATCATTGATATGCTTTGCCCTTTCTGTCTGGAGCACTCTGCAATTTCCAACAGCTCTCAGCATTATTGGGTAGGCGCCTGTGCACATGAAGAAAGTGATGCTTACCTTTCATTAGTTTACGCTAAACCCCTCCCTGACTGATATCCATCCTTTCTTTGCCTCATTCTTTTTTTTTTTTTTTTCTTTTCTTTGCCTCATTCTTGATCAGTACTTTAGGGGCTATAGAGTTCTATTTCCTTCAACACTCTGAAGATAATATTTAATAGTCTTCCATAATCTGTTGCTAATGAGAAATCTGCTTCCAGTCTATTTGTCATCTTCTATAGATGATTGTTTCTTTCTGGCAGCATTTAAGTTTCTGTCTTTATCTTGTATTACAATTTCCCTGGGATGGTTCTACAGATTGATTTATGTTTATTTTTTTGGTTTCCTCTTTGGTCCTCAGTGTATAAATTCCCACATAACCTTCTTTGGTTCTGGAAACTTCTTATCCATTATCTCTCTTGATATTTTTTTCTTTACCTCCCACACTTTTGTCTCTTTGTGTAACTACTATTGAATGTATGTTGTAGCTTCTGAGTCTCCCCTCCATGCCCTTTAAATGCACTGTCATGTTCCTTTTCCATTACCTTACTGTGATGCATTCTGAGACTCTGAAATTTACTCATCCTCTCTTGGACTGTGGTAAGTTTACAGGTTATTCAATCTATTTTTTAATTTCAAATTTTTATTTCCAAATTTCTGTTTTTTTTTTAATGTGTACTTGGTGTTGTTTAATTTCTATTTTAAGTTTCTTATGCTTCATTTTAGGGACTTACTCTTTGTCTTATCTTTTTAAATTTAAAAATGATCCTAATTTTCAAGTCATTTTAGATTATATTATTTTTTTCTGGCAAATACTTTCCTCCCAATTTCATTTTATTTGCTTTGCTTCTTATCATTATTATTTTAAAATGTATTTTGGTGTTTTTGCCTTTGTTCTTCTGTGGGAGGTTTAATTACAATCAGTAATATTAGTTTCCTAATGCTGTTGTAACAAATTACCATAAATGTAGTGACTTAAAACAACACAAATTTATTAACTTATAATTTTGTAGTCAGAAGCCTGACATGTTTCAAGGGCTAAAATCAAGGTGTCTGCAGGGTTGTGTTCCTTTTGGAGGCTCTGTGGAAGAATTTGATTCCTTGCTTTTCCAGCCTCTAGGGGCTACCTGCATCCTTGGTTTGTGGCTCTCTTATGTCTTCTAAGCTAACAGTAGCCTGGTCAGACTTTATTATATAGCATTACTCTGATTCTTCCTCCTGCTTCTATTTTTAAGGACTCTAGTAATTACATTGGGCCCACTGGATAATCCAGGATTCTTTCTCTATTTTGAAGTTTTCTGATTAGCAACTTAATTCTATGTGCAACCTGATTCCCCTTTGCCAAGTAATATAACATGTTCACAGTTCCAAAGATTAGGATATGGATGTTTTTTTGTTTTAGGATTAGGACCATGTTCTGCCTACTAAACAACCTCCACCATTTTTGCTGTCTGGCTAGTCATTTGCATTGCCTCCAGCCTGTCTTCTGGGTCGTGCAGTCTGTAACTCCCAGATGCCTCTGCATGCCTCTGGATCTGGAGGCTGGAAGCCCAGAGCCTCAGGCTCCATCACTGCTTGGTGTTTCTGTTCCTGGAGCCTGTGTTGGACAACTCAAAAGGGGCACCACTGACATGTATGTCGGGCGGCTTATTATTTTTGTGGTAGAGATGTTTGTGTAGGTGGAAGGGTTAGGATGGTTGACTTGTGCCGAGATGTTGATTTGTTTTTTAATACAGGAATTTCTTTTTAATTTGCTCATCTCATATTTATCTTTTGTTGCTTTGTGTTTGTTACAGAGGGATGGCCTCAAAGCATGAAATCACACTGCGATCTTGACTGAAAATCTTTCCAAAATTACCTTGTACAAAATATATTTATCAGATAGGAATGGGAACAAAGTTAGGTTATTTTCTACTTTTCCAGTATGGTGGACTAATGAATGTACCATATTAGTTATAATAACCTGACTGCCTAGAGTAGCTGCTTTGCATGTTTGGGCAGCCAGCAGATTTTCAGACTCATTCCTCCTCCTTTCAAAATCTTGGTTGAGAGAAACAAGTTTGTGGAGAATATGGAGTTCAGCAATCCTTCTAGACACTCTTAAGATCTATACATTGATTATGTCAGACCACAGGGAGCTGCATGCTGGAAGTACACGCACGGGTATTCACTCCTCCTATCCAGTTTCTTTTACTGAATTAATAGATAGTCATGTCAGTGCTGGCTTTATTTTAGGAGAAAAAAATGTCATTTATTGTGGAGAAGTTTCTTTTGATCCCATTGTCTGGAATTTTCATTGTGTTGAGCTCTGACTTCATGTTATGGGGCTGATAGGTTCTCTCCTCACATTAAACATACATTTTAGTTGACAGTAGGGAGACAGACAATGAACAAATGGCCAAGGAAATTAATAAGATAATTTTATTTAGAAAAGTTGTAAAGAGAATAAAACTGCATTATATGACTAACTGTGTGAATGTGTGCGAGTGTGTGTGTATGCATATTTACTTTGGGTTTTTAGTAAAGTTATCAAGGAGATGATATTTGAATTGAGCCCTGACAAGGTGTGAGTCATGTTAAAAGATTAAAGACTGAATGTTCTGGGCAAGAGCAATGGCCTTGAAGCAGAAATGAGTTTGGCATCTATTGAAGAAGAGAATGAATATGCTAGAGAATGGTGGGCCCAGGGCAGAGTCACAGGAGAAGAGTTCAAAGAGGTAGTCCATGTCCAGATGACCAAAATTCATGAGGAAGGACTTGCAGTTAATTAAAAATACAACAGTAAGCCATGGATCCGTGTATACAGAAGAAGAACAAGATTTGATTTGTGTTTTTAAATATTTCTGTTGTCTGCTATGTGAAGAATAAATTGTGAGAAGACCAGATAGGAGGGGCTTTGAATAATCTAAATGAGAGAAGGTAGTATGGTGGACTAGGGTGTCAATACTGGGAATGGAGAAGAGTAGGCATATTTTGAGGATGTGCTTCATCAATAAAACCTACAAATTTTACTAATAGAAAATGTGGAATGTGAGGGAAAAGGAAAAATCAAGGATGACTCATTACTTTGGCTGAGTAGGCTAACTAGCAAACCCAGTAGTTGTGCTTTTGCACAGCAGGTTTTGCTTTACGTCATAGCTGTTGTGATGTTTGTGTCTGAAAGCTAAGACTGCAGCTTGTGAGTTGTTTTCAGCAATTTCTTCCAGCAGAGTCTCATTACTGAAATTTACGTTATTAATCTCCCTATTATCTCCTTAATACTTTTCTGTGTTTATATTCTTTCTCACTTTTAAATTATTTTTCTCATTATATTATTCACATCTCTGTAAGCTGCTTTAAATCAATGTAGAGTATAAATAAACTATAAAAATTATAATCACATAGCATCCTGAGTTGTCAGTTATGTACTATCCACATATATACCCTTCCAAATGATCATTATGTATTATTTCACTTAACATACACACATTTACTGATAGTATAAAACAGTTTCAAATTTAATCAATTGTTAGTTTTTGTCTTTTTGGTTTTACATCAGTCTTGTCTGAATTTGTTGTTCTGTCACTCATTAACCAATTCTGAATAGTTAAGAAGGAACACATTAATATATTGATGAATGTTTGATCTGGTTTGTTCATAAAGACGTCCAAGATAGCAGAGTGTGTACAATATTAGATTCTAAGTTTCTGGAAGTCAAAAGCAATACTGGCTTAATTTTTTTCCATCCTCTTTATTCCATGCTATATGAAGATGAGATGGTAATCTTGCTTTTAATGATAAAGGTGAGGAAACTTCTAGATAGTTCAGAAGGCATCTAAAGAACAGTAGATTCACTCCACTGGAACTACTTCAGAGAACCAAGTTGCTTGACATAAGATTTTTTGATTGATACTGAAATGACAAGAATCAGCTTAGTGAGTGTCTCAGTGTTTTATTATTTTTGTTAAAGGATCAGTACCTCGTGAATTATGACCTTTCTTATACATCTCTATCATATGCCTTCAGTGACAATAGAGCTGACAAATTATCGTCATCCTCTTATAATTGAAGGCAAAGGATGATCTCTACTTAATATTCTTGTCAGCAACTGTTTTTGTCTCATATTTAGTAATTAAAATCATTGTCTTCTATGCTACTTTCTTGCTGGAGCATATTAACTAAAATTTCTTTGTTATACCTCTGCAGAGATTGCATGAAGAAGGCCACAGATATAATTATTTTTGTTTTAGACTAAAAAACTATTTTATCAAGGGTCACACAATAATACTGGCATTTTTCAATAGTGAAATGCTGCTTTTTACTGTTTTCTGTCTGTCCTCTTTTTTACATATAATTTTTAAGCCATAGTATTTATTTAGAGGGGATGAATTCGTACCTAAAGAAAAATCTCAAATTCAGCTAAGATGGAGAATATAAAATTCTGCAAGACTAAAGTGGCAGATGTCAAATTTGCATCTCCTTTAATGTTTCTGTATTTTCCTACAGGCATTTTTGGGTACTGTATAAATAAACTGTTTAGATGTTAATGTTGGGAGGAGGAGGGGTAAGAAGGTGGGACATTAAGTAGCCATGAAATTCTAGGCTTCTTGTCTGAGTTCATTTTAATTCCACATTACTGTACTACATTAATACTTTTTGTACCTTTCTTGTTACTTTTTAAAAATCAACCTGTTGGGTATGTTTAATTCAAGAGACCTTTAAGAAAGGAACTTATGTAAATATTGGTTCTTCTTTTTATATATTGAAAATTAAAGGAGGATACAGTAAAATGCCTTTAGAACCTACCACAGGTTGGAAAAGTAGCCACTACTTTTAAGTATTGTAGAAGTGCATGTGGATGGTGTGAAGTAGGGTATGGGTGTGGTAGATGGTTGTTTCTCAGGCAAGTAGAGTCAACAGAATTAGCTATAGAAATAGGAATTTGACTTCTTTTTCCTGTTTCACTTTTGACAGTTTATCTTTTTATTCAAGAACTATTTGTTGAACTCCAGTTACGTGTCAGGCATTCTGTTAGGTGCTAGAGTACAGCACATAAGACCCCGTCTCTGCCCTTTTAAAGTGTTTAGCTATCTTTTACTTCTTTTTTGCTTTTCCTAGCGCTAGAATACCAGAGGATGCAGAGAGGCAATTTTATCATGAATTAGAGGCAATGGAGAAAAGTGGAGATTTATGAACTACTTAAAAAAAATCCTGAAATCCCTATTTACTTTATTTGCTTGTTTTTAAAGATTTTATTTATTTGAGAGAGAAAGAGAGAACATGAGTGTGGGGAGGGGCAGAGCCAGAGGGAGAAGCAGACTCCTCCCTACTGAGCAGGGAGCGCAACTCTAGACTCATCCCAGGACCATGGGATCACGACCTGAGCTGAAGGCAGATGCTTAACCAACTGAGCCACCCAGGCACCCGTGAAATTCCAATTTAGATGTCAACTATCTCTTGTTGCCTGGTAAGCCATATTGTTCAGGATACTGATGGTCATCACTAAGATCCTAGGCAGAGTCTTAAATGGATCAAGCTCTTATCTGGCCTGCTTACCTCCTTGTTTCTTCTTGCTTACACTGGACCCAAAGACCCCTGCCACCATTCTAGCTCTCTGCTTGAGCTTATTGTTTCCTCCAAGTACTTTAAGCTCAGATCTCACCAGTGAATTAATCTTTTCCAGGAGATAAAAATCTTTAAATGTTATGTATGATGGCCAGCCATATTAGTTATCAAGACAAGTGGCTTTACCCATACAAGTGTACATAAAGGGATTATAAGGGCTGTTTTAAGAATCTTAAATTATTTTGTTATTTATTTAACAAATATTTTATTCATCACTTATTCTGTGCCAACCTCCATTCTTTTTTTTTTTTTTTTCCAACCTCCATTCTAAGATCATTTCACTCTATAGCAGCCTTCTAAGGTAGATTATTATTATTTTCTCTATTTTACTGATAAGGAAACTGAAGCATGAGGATTAAGTGTCTTGCTCACATTCACACAACTAGTGGACCTGGGATTCAAACTCAGGCCTTCTGGCTCCAGAATCTGTGCTCTTCATGTTAACTACATTAGACTGCCTCAGATCTCTGTGGTCCTATGCAGGATGTCCAGATGTCAATGGCACAGTAGAAATCCCAAGGAAAGGCCTGGGCAAAAAACAAATCAAAACTTATGTGCCTATGGAGAGTGGTTGAAACCATGAGAGTACATAAAATCCCTTCAAGGATTGCAAATGGAATGATGAGAGTAGTTTCTCAGAGTTTGGGACCTGGGATTTAGCAACATTTGACTCCTGGGAAGAGCAATCAGAAATAAGACAAGAGTGAAGAGATTCAGGACAGTGGAATCTTGGACTCCAAAGGAAAACAGAGTTTCAACAAGTTAACTTTGTCATGTGTCCCTGAGAAGTTCAAAGAAGGCAGACTGGTAAGAGTCACTATATCTGGCAATTGAGAGGTCCGTGTTGGCATTTGGTACAGTTGGGTGTTGAGAGTGAAGAAGATTGAATGAGCTCCCACAAAGACACATTTTAAGGCAAGGGCATGCTTAGACTTTTTAATTTAAACACAGTTAGTTGTTACTTATTTTGGAAACAAATTTGTAGATTTGAACCTTCTATTTCCCTATAAATTAATTCTTTTGGCCACAACGCAGCTCAGTTTTATATATATTTACCTTGTAGGCACTTACATGTTTCTTCAATAAAGGAATATCAAAAATTTATAAGCCTCAGGGAAACAATAATTTAAATTTCCTTAGGTGGTATATGGCCATCAGAAATAGCCACTAATCCCTAAGCAGGATTATCTTCTGGAAGATTTATCATACCAAAAATACCAGCTGTGAATCATAATTCAGAACAGCCATAATTATATGATGACATTTTGCATTTATAATTGAACGCATGCTAAAGTAAGAGATTTGAATATTTCCCTTCAGTGCAATATTTGAGCCAAGTAATGGCAACAATATTAATTTATGATATTTTCTGATGTAACTAAAACTTGATTTATCATACAGTGCTTTATTGCCATAGTTAAAGTCTTATACATCTTTGTTATGTGTCATTCTTGAAGAATATGTCCTAAAATGTGGGACCAGTCATAGATTCTTGAAATAAAGAAAAGAAAGTTTTAGATTAAAAAGGTATTGGAGGGGACCCCTTGGTGGTGCAGCTGGGTAGGTGTTTGACTCTTGGTTTTAGCTCAGGTTGATACCGGGGTGTTGAGATCAAGCCCCCTATTGGGTTCTGTGTGCAGCTGGGTGGGTGTTTGACTCTTGGTATTGGCTCAGGTTGATCTCGGGGTGTTGAGATCAAGCCCCCTATTGGGTTCTGTGCTCAGTGCGTCTGCTTGAGTTTCTCTCTCCCTCTTCCTCTGTCCCTCCCCACTGCACTCTCTCTCTTTCACTGAAATAAATAAATAAATAAATAAATAAATAAATAAATAAATAAATTTATTTTAAGAAGTATTTCAGGGTATGTAACCATATATTAGATTTGGCAAACTCTTTGCTCTATTGTTTAGTTCAACATTTTATTAAACTCAGAGAGAAAAAGCCCGTAAACTGGTTGATTGCTGAAATAAGAATTAAAACTCAGGTTGTTTGAATTATTTTCAATGTCACTATTGTCAACTCTGTGTATCCTGACGTTTCCCAACTTGTAAAATGTTGGTCAGTGTGGTAACTTCTACAACTATGTAAGTAATTTAGTTATTTATTGGAAATATAAAATTCTTTACTAATAAATCATTTTAGGAGATTTAGTTTAAAATTCTCATTAATGAAAATAACATCTATTATGGCCATAATCTCTATGAGACGGGCCTGGATATAAAGAACTGGGCTGGGGCACCTGAGTGGCTCAGTGGTTGAGTATCTGCTTTCTGCTCAGGTCATGATCCTGGAGTCCTGGGATCAAGTCCCACATCAGGCTCCGCATAGGAAGCCTGCTTCTCTCTCTGCCTATGTCTCTGTCTCTCTGTGTGTCTCTCAAGAATAAATAAATAAAATCTGAAGAAAAAAAAAGAAGAAGAATTGGGCCAATGTGCTGTTTATTTAATACATGGCGGCCAATACCATACATAGAGAAATGGAGAAATACCTGGTAGGTAACATTTGCACATTAATCTGATTAAGGGATGAACAGAGATGTTGGGATTACTTCCTGACTTCCATATGTTTGTGGACTTTTGATTACTATAGCAAATATTAATTTTTGTGTTGTCATTGTTTTATTACTGTGTTAATACTTTGTTATATAGGCCAATAAATAAATAGGGAATACAAGGAGGAGAGCTCACTGATCTAAATTTACATGGATTTCTTTGAATTGGGCTATCCACACTTGATGCTAAATATAATGTACTGTGTGGGTAACACTTACCTACTAATGAGAATCACCAAACATAGCATCTGAACATGTCTTCCTTAAAGTGCTATAAGTATAATATTTATGTTAATAGATATGCTTATGTTTATAGAAGTATATTCTGGTTTTATTAAAAATAAACTAGCTGTTTGGAAATTTTTTTATGATTCCCTTGGTGGAACACTCTATTACATGTTTTCATTCTAATTATAATTTGAATAACTTACTCTTAAATAAAATCCTGAAACTTTAGCTCTCAGATTTGAGCTTTTATATTTTCTGAAATTAAAATGAAGTACATGTTCTGAATTAATGGTTGGAACAGATGTAGTGACCTCATATATAAAAAATAATGACAAAAGTTATAAGATCAAAGTTGTCTTCATGTTACTAATGCAGACCATCCTATTCTGTGCCTTGTGGCTGTCAGAGTTTGGAAGATAAATTATATTCAAAAGGAAATGATACCTGTTTCCCAAATATTTTAAGTCAGAAGTGAAAAAGAAAAAAATTCCCTGAGTTCTGAGACTTAAAATGTATTTCTATTACCATCTTTTTTATATGAGATCAAAGTGGAAACCTGAATTTTAGTTAATGAGTTATCATCCCCAAGTTTGACCTTAGCTATTACTTATGCTTTGAGGAGCTTCCCAATATCTTGTTCCCCAGATTTCTTAATTTGTTCTCTTTTAATAACATGATCTGTGAGGATGTTCTCCTTTGATTTTAAACGGTGTTCTGTTTCAACTTATTTTGGATAAAAAAATTGGTTTTATAAAAGCATCAAAAATGGTACCCTTCTCCATACATACTCAATTTAAAAACCAGTATACCCAGTATACTGTTCATTATATTTCCATTATCTTTCTACAACTAAAAGCAGGTGTGTGCCCAAGGGCTCATGTTACTGAACAAACTGGAACTCTACTTCACCTCTTTCCATTTTAGTTAAATGCTGGTGCCTGAGTCATTGTGACTGCTCATTGCACACTATTCAGGATTATAGTTGAATTTAGTGGGCTTGCTAACCTACATTAGGGTCTTTGAATGTACCCTTTCGTTTCAACCAGTGGATAGCTTCAGCAAGTTAAAAAAGAGAATGACTTTCATTCCCTTTTCTTGCCTGCCTCCCATTTATTGGTAGTGATTGATGAAGATAGAATCTGCAACAATAAGAAAACCAGGTGCAGCTGTGTGTTACCTCTTTTTCTGTTGCTCTTTCAGTTTGCTTTCCCTTAATCTATTGCTTTTCATTTTTGCCACCCAGGAATTCCAAATAATTACAAGAGGTTTTGTAAAAATAAGAATCTTTGGACCCTCATTCCCTTTCTGTGTCTTGTAAATTCTGCAAGTTCTCCTGAATGGTCACAAGCTCTTCTCTTGATTTAGGATTAGTGCTGTACCCACCACTCGTATGAGAAAATATTTTAGCTTCAAATCAGAGTCCTTCATTGCAACATTTGCTATCTGTGGTGTGTTTGATGCTTTACCAGTATTTACCAAAGATTTATTTATTTGAGAGAGAGAGGGAGAGAGCCGGCATGCAGCCATGAGTGAGGTGGGGGGAAGAGCTGAGAGAGAGAGAGAGAGAATCTCAAGGAGACTCCCTGGTGAACAAGGGAGTCTAGGGAGCAGGATTTTACCTTCACCCTGAGATCATGACTCTGAAATCATGACCTGAGCTGAAATCAAGAGTTGGATATTTAACTAAGCTACCCAAGGTGCCCCAGTGCCCTACCAGCATTTTACCGATCTCAAAATCACCTTTGGGAGAGTTTTCTGTGATGGATGGCTGTTTTATATGCACAGATATTAGGTTGGGTAGATCAACACAACTTTTTTACTTCTTGATAAAATACATTGCATTTTAAACTGTCACCTGGAAATAGATATGTAAACTTGAGCACTTCTGTATCAATTTCCTGTAGTTTTTGCAAATCGTTAGTCTCTTTTTACTGCCCCCCCTTAGATTATTTAAAATTATACATAGTTAATTACCTTAAGTTGTTTTAGTAGTTTACTTTCTGTCTGCTGTTGAAAAGACTGAGATTCTATCACGTATATCTCAAAACAGGAGAGAACCTGAAAGTAAATACTTGAATAATAATCATGTGCTTTGAAGACAACTGAGTTTATTTATATTGTAAATCTTTCTTTGCAATTTAGTCTGTTACCTTCCTGTATAATAAAGACTCTAAAATTAAAATGACCTCTTTTCACAAAATAAGGCTGTGGCATTCATTTACTACAAAGCTTGCCTCGGTTTGATATTACTCCTCCTGAAATAGAAAATGATCTCCTAGTAATGCATCTGAAGTGGACTTTAAACCATTGAAGGCACTCTTGAGAAATTAATGACTTCTGCTTTTGGCCTCAATTACATCTTGTGATTCTCCTGTATTATTCTTACTTTTCCTCTGTTTCTCCTCTGACTTTGTAAATATATCTTATTGGTTGCACTTCAGATCTTTGAGAAACCTCCATGTCAGAAAAAGTATGTGTTTGTAGCTGCCTTGAAAACCTTTAGACCTTTACAAATTTGGACACACAATTCTTAAGACTAATGCTGCAGAGTAGATACGGTAGTTTAAGGTCATCTTAGCCTCTTAAATTTATAAGCACCTAGCAGCTTGATGAAGAAAATCAGCTTACAACAAAATAGCATGGTGACGACAAAATGTTAATTAAATTTTTCCTTGTAAAAAATTTCATTTTCGGTCTGAGTGAGTTTATACAACAGTGTCACTAGCTAAGAGTGAGGGGTCTGCTCAGCAGTTTTGACTGCTTATTATTGGTCCTTGACATTTAGTACCTATGCATATTTATTCTGTTGTAAAACACTGTGTCACTTGAAAACATTAATAAACAAAAATGTTTCCTTTTAATCACAAGACTCCTACCTGGTGATCTCTTACAGCGTTTAGGGAGAAGTTTATAATCTTAATGGATGCATTAGGAATATAAGTGGCACCGATTTTGAACATGTTAGGGCCCATATTCATCTATCCCAAACCACAAAAAATGTAAAGGTATCTGGTTTGGAAAGTACCCTTGTACATGAGTACATTACCCTTAAAAATACCCTTTTGCATGATAGAATTAAGCAGCTTTTTAATTAGGTAGCAGTATTAATAAAATATAAGTGTAACATTGACAAAATTCCCGATTGCTTCAGTAAGTACTGATGGTTTTATTAATCCCTTATTTTTCACTCACTGATATTTTTTGGCTAATCATCTGTTTTCTGAATGAGCAAAGTGCAATGGAGAGAAAGGAAAAGGAGAATAAAGATCCTGCCCTAGAGGATCCTGATGCTTATAATCTAGTTAAGTGCCTAGAGATAAATTCTGAAGTGTCAAAAAGCCAAATTTATAATGTCATATAAATACATTGAAGAACACTAAGGGATTTATTGAATCAAAATATTAGGACTAAAGGGACTTCAGCAATCTTCAAGTACAAACACTTTATTTTAGAAATGAGGAGGCTGAGGCCACCAAAAGGAAGGTGACTTACCTGGGGCTCACCAGCTGTCCTTGGTAAAGCTGGGACCAGAGCCTAATTTTAGTGTTCTCTCACTATCAAGAAGGGGACTTGTTTATACAGAAGAAGGCTTCTGGGAAGATGCAAATCTTGGACTTAAAGGAAATGACATTATAAACAGCCCTGAATTCGAACCAGCAATTTAGGTTTCTTGTGTCAGCTATAAGATTTATCTAGACTGAAAATCCCCTATTTCTTGATTTAGATTGTATGAAAGAGGGAATAATATGAGCAAATAATAATGAGAATAGTGATAACAATGTTGACCTAAAATCTGTAGAATTTCCTATGAGCTCAGCTCTGCTTTAAGCACTGTACATTCATTAGTTCATCTTAGTTTCACAATTACCATGTGAGGTTAACTACTACTATTATTCCCATTTTACAGAGGGGGACCCTGAGGCCCAGAGAAGTAACTTGTTCAGTATCATACATGGAATATAAAAAATATCAAACATGGAATGTTATTAAGAAGAATATATATACAGGACAACCAGCCTAGTCAATGTCAGGTGACTCTATTTAGGAGGGGAGGTACTGTGTTGATGAATATTAGTTAAGAAGGGCTTCTTCAATGAGAAATGTTTTTTTAAAAAAAAGAACCACTTGGTATTGCCTTACTAACTAATCATTAATAATATTGCCATGTTACTAATCATGTAACATGATTGTGTCCAATATTTCTATAGTTTCCCCCATCTAATAGAGGGAATAATTAGTGGTTTGAAAAATTGTCTAGTCATAGCTTGTGCCCATAATTCTCATAGATATTATTGCTAGCACTTAAATATGTCAACATGCATATGCCTGAGGCAGGGAATATGGCTGCAGACATGTGAGCACGTGTGTTTGGTCCTTTGCGCTTGTGATCTGTCATAGACGTAGATGCAGTCACTGTTTATTTCCGTGTTCTTTGCTTCAAGGTGTCATTCTCACTGAGCAATCCTATACCTGAAAGTATTTCTAACTAACTACTAATTCATGTTGCTCCATATTTTTGTTCAGAGTTGTGCTGTCTTCCATTTCTTGCATGCTCTCAGAAATTTTGTGGAGCTTTTTTTTTTACTTTACTGAGCACCAGCTGTTTATGTGGGAAGATGTGAAGAGGGTTAACTGATTATACTTTCTTATTCCTGTGCTTGTCTTGACCTTTTAGGTATCTGCCAGTGTTATTTGTCAAAGTGGGGCAGGAAATACAGAATAAGGTAGTGATAGTGGTTTCAGGAAAAGTACCCATTTTTGTAGGCTTGGAGAAGCTGATGCCATTTTGATGCAGAACTATTTAATCCTTTCAAAGGATTATTGGATTTCTTAATGTTCTCTGGTTTCATTTAACATCTTATTGAATTGACTAATAAAATGGTTAAAAAATAGTATAACTGTACAGGATCTATAATGGAAATACAGTTTACTTATATGTGGAGTTTTCCTCTGTGTTGTTCGATAAAGTTTAATTAATAATCTGTCTGTTTTGTTTTCATTCAACAGTATTTACTTCCCAGGAAGCATTAGATACTGTTGCAGGTGCCAGAGTGTGCATCTGCTATTGTGGTCATTAGTGTGTTACTACTCTAGGTTATACAGGAAGTAGATAAGTTTTTCATAGGATCAGATTTAAATTTTTGTAGCTAAGGTACACAGTAAATATGCAGTGTCATACATCTTAAATTTATTCTAGCTGTTCTTCAGAAATTATTAGACATAAAACACAAGATAATAAATTCTATGGTACAAGGTCTGAAGTGTTGCTGTTCTACAATACACAGTTTGGTCTACAGCTCTTTCCTTTCCTCCTTTCTACCTTCCTTCTTTTCTTCCTTTATAGAACCAGTAGAAAAAAATTAAAATTAGTGTATATATCAAACTTTTTTTCTATTAGTTTTAGCTAGTGAAAAATAGACTATTATTTGGGACATTTGGTGATATCTAGAGAACATGCTGGGTAAACTCTAAAGATCTGCAAAGTAGGGGCACCTGGGTGGCTCAGTTGGTTAAGCATCTGCCTTCAGATCAGGTCATGATCTAAGGGTTCTGGGACTGACACCCAAGTCGGGCTCCCTGCTCAGCGGGGAGCCTGTTTCTCCCTTCCCTCTGCTGTTCCTCCTACTTCTGCTCTCCATCTCCCTCTCTCTCTCTCTCTGTTAAATAAATAAATAAAACTTAAAAAATCTGCAAAGTATATTTAAAATTTAGAATAACGTTTTATAAGTTAACATCAAAACAAATAAGAACTCAATAGCCAGTTATACAGAGATTGATGTACTCATAAAATTTGTGTCTGTCTTTACAACAGCTTTCTTGACATGTCATATCTGGAATGACCAACTCTTCCCTGTCTGCCTCAAATTTTCCCAGTTTTAGCATGGAAACCCCTTGGTTCTTAGCAACTGGATGGTTGGTTACCCTTAACTGTATATAAATTTGAAGATTTGATTTTCTCAGTTTTGTGAATGAAGTGATTACTGGACAAAAACTATTTAGCTAAAGGGCACCTATTTATTTAAATACATACATATACATAAACACATGTTAGATGCCTATTTACTTCCAGTGATAGATAATTGAAAAGTGAGGGGATTCGTAGGTGGATGGGTGGATAGATAGATAAATCTATAGATAAATGACTATGTCATCATGATCACCTATTAGAATCCTAAGCACCTCTTAAGTCCCAACATGGTTGTCGTGCTTTTATCATGATTTCTCTTGCAGAATTAGTCACTCTCCCCTATGCCTATGAAATTCTGTTTATGCATCTATTATTGATTTACCATAGTTATATTATAGTTGCTTGTATGCATATCTGTCTTCTCCACTAGAACATGAATTCTTTGTAGAACCTTAATACATTGTTGCACCTCCAAAAGCTCAGTATGTAATGGAGCATCCATTCACCTTCCCCAGTTTAATAACTACTTTATATTTAACCATCTTAATTGAAATATAATTTACCTACAATAACACAATAACATTCACCAACTTGAAGTGTATAGATCAAAAAGTCCTAACAAAATCAAGATTAGGAACATTTCAGTCCCCTAAGTCCCCTTGTTCCCCTTTGCAGTTATTCTCTCCCTGCCATCCTGGCCCCTTGCAACTACTGAAACACTTTATGTCACTACAGTTTTGCCTTTCCTAGCATTACATATGAATTTCATATATCTAGCTTCTTGGACTTAACATAATACTTTTTGAGATTTATCCATGTTTTTGTGTGTATCAGTAATGTGTTTCATTTTATTACTGAGTAGTATTCCATTATATGGATAATACCACAATTTGTTTATCCTTTAACCTTTTGATGGACATTTAGTTATTTTCAGTTTTTGGCTATTATAAATAACACTGCTGCGAATGCTGACATATACATTTTTATATTCACGTAATGTTTTCATTTCTCCTGGGTAAATATCTAGAAGTGCAATCGTTGAATCTCATGGTAAAGATATGTTTTAACTTACAAGGAATTGTTAAATGTTGTGCAAAGTGGATGTACCACTTTGCATCTATACCAGCAATGCATGAGAACTCAGCTTGTTCTACATCCTTGCGAACATTTGATACTGGTTCGTCTTGACTTTTTTAACTTATTCCAACAGGTGTGGTGGTATCCCACTGTGGTTTTATTTTGCATTTCCCAGTGACTGATGATTTAACCATCTTTTGATGAATTTATTTGCCATAGTCTGTATAACTCTTGCTAAGGTGTATGTTCAAGTATTTTGCACATCTTAAAATTCAGGTTTGGTTTTTGTTTTTTTGTTTTTTGTTTTTTTTGTTTTTTTGCAGGGGGTTCTATTTCTCATTGAAGTGCAAGATCTCTTTATATTTACTGCATTCAAGTCTTTATCAGATATGTGTCTCCTAAATACTTCCCACCAGTCTAGTCTAAACTTCATTTTAAGAGAGTCTTTCAAAGGGTCTTTCAAAAGTTTAAATTTTGTGGAAGTACAATCAACCAGCTGTTTCTTTTATGATTCTGCATGTGGGTAGTGTTCTCTCTAAGAAATATTTGCTTAGCATAATGTGATAAAGAATTTCTCTTGTATTCTTAAAATTTTATAAATTTAAGTTTTATATTTAGGTCTATGATTCATTTTGAGTTAATTTGCCTTGGAGGCTCTGTAAAAAATGATAATAATTGGACCATATAAATATGGGCCTATTTTTAGACTATTTTGTTCAATTAACCTTATGTTTATCTTTATGCCACTAGTACAGTATCTTTATTAAAATAGCTTTTTGGTGAGTCATAAAATCAGGTAGTGTAAGTGGGTCAATTTTGTCTTTTTCAAAAATATTTGGTCTATTTCAAGTCTTCTGCACATCTGTTAAAATCAGCTTGTCAATTTCTACTAGGATTCTTATTTGGCATTTTTCATTCTTTTGTATTGATCCACATTTCCATCTCGTGTCATTTTTCCTTCCGCTTGAAGAATTTCTTTAAACATTTCTTCTAGTACAGACCTGGTGATAAAAAGGAATTTACAAGAAAAAAATGAAGACCGGTGTTGTTCATAAACACAGGTGCAAGAATGTTTAACAAACGTTTTACAAATCAAATCCATTAATATATAAAAAGGATAAATAATTATGACTGCATAGGGTTTATTCCAGGAATGAAAGGCTGGTTTAACATGAAAACAACCTAAGGTAATCTACCAAGTTAATCGACTAAGAAAGAGAAAACATGATCATTTCTAAAGATGTAGATAAAGCATCTGACAATTCAACACCCATTCATGATTCAAACAAACAAACAAACAAACAAAAACTATCAGCAAACTAAATGGAAGGGAAATCCTGCAGCCTGGCTTTCCAAAAGAATCTATGAAAAACATCTACAAGGAATGTCATACTTAGTAGCAAAAGATTGAATATTTCCTTTTAAGATTTAGGAAAAGGATGTCAACACTCTTCTGTTCAACATTGTTTTTTGCAACACTGCACTGGAAGTCCTAGCCAGGGCCAAATCTGTTTTTATATTTTTTAGAGGGACAAGCATCCTTGACTCTAAGCAAGGGGCTCTACGCAGGGCTCAATCTCAGGACCCTGAGTTCGTGACTTGAGCCAAAATTAAGAGTCAGACAGTTAATCAACTGAGTCAGGGCCAAATTGAAAAATAAATTCTAGGCTAAACATATCTTAATTCATTCTTTTAGTGTGTGTGTGTATTTTTTTTAAACAGTATTTATTAAGAACTCTGCTGAGCTTTAAGGTACATTCTCTTGGTGAATATCTTGTTCATTTTCCTCTATATTCTCCTGGGGAAGATAAACCTTGGTCTTGACTGCAACATTTCTTACTCCTACATGTATCTTAATTCCTTCTTTTAGTGTGTGTGTGTGTGTGTGTGTGTGTGTGTGTGTGTGTGTGTGATTAAAAAATAAACAGTATTGAGAACTCTGCTAAGCTTTAAGGTACACTCTCTTGGTGAATATCTTGTTTATTTCCCCCTATATTCTCCTAGGGAAGATAAACCTTGGTCTTGACTGCAACATTTCTTTTACATGTACTCACTAGATAATTCATGGGAAATCTAATGGAATGGATAGGATATATTATAAAAATTAATATATAAATTAACAGACTAATTGTATTAAGTAGACTATATGGTTGCATTTTGCAATAGAGGAAAAATCTGGTGATTCCTATGACTATGGACATATTCTTTTGTGTAGTCATATGAAAAAAATATTACTTTCTTAATCACATTTGTAATATAATGCAAACTACCATATCAAGATTGAACAACTTTCCCTTTATAAAAAATAGTTGTAGTATGGCAACATAAAATGATTTGCATATATCAAAATAACATCTTACAGATGTCTTCAAAGCACATTGGAGCTATATAGAGAGAAATGTAATTTTATTTTGTTTCAGCCAGATTGCATGTTAATAATTAATAATTGGTGCATTCTTTTCCTGTCCAAATACTACCCATGCATCACAGACCAGCTCAAATTTCTGCTCCTTGGAGTTTTTCCTAATCAGCCTTATTGGAAATTACTTCTACTCCCTCTAAATTTCCTTCAGAGCTATAATCTCTACCATTCAACATGTGAGATTTTACATTGTATTGTCATTTAGCTTTTTTGTCACATATGTAAGAATTTTAATTTGATAGACTATTTTTAGAGACGCTTTTGGATTTACACAAAAATGAACAGAATGCACAAAGTTCCCCTATCATAAATATCTTCTAAACATAATACATTTGTTACAGTGGACAAGTGAATATTCATATATTATTATTAGCTAAAATCCATAGTTTACATTTGATTTTGCTCTTTGTGTTATAGATTCTTTGGGTTGTGCCAAATGTGTAGTGACGTGTATCCACAATGACAGAATTATTATACAGAATACTTTCACTTCCCTAAAAATGTCCTCTGCTCTGCGTATTCATCCATCCCCTTTTCTCCCTTGATCCCAACCCCTGGAAACCACTGATATTTTTACTGTGTCCATGGTTTGCTTTTCTCAGGATATATCATATATTTGGACTCATTCAGTATGTAGCCTTTTTAGATTGCCTTGTTTCACCTGGTAATATATATTTAACATTCTTCCATGTCTTTCATGAGTTGATAGCTCTTTTGTTTTAGCACTTAATATTCTACCATCTTGGTATACCACAGTTTATTTATCCATTTATCTACTGAAGCCCATCTTGCTTTCTTCCAAGTTTTGGCGAAAAAAACTGCTATGTGAGCAAAATTGCTAGAAACATCCATGTACAGGTTTTTGTGTGGACATTTTTTCAACTATTTTGGGTAAATACCAAAGAGTATGGATCGTATGGTAAAGGTATGTGCAGTTTTGTAAGAAACTGCCAAACTGTCTTCCAGTGTAGCTGTACCATTTTTCTTTTCCACCACTGATGAATGAGAGTTCCTCTTGCTCCACATCCTTGTTAGCTTTTGGTATTCAGTTTTTGGGATTTTAGCCATTCTGATAGGGGTGTAGTGGTATGTCACTGTTTTAACTTGTAATTCACTAATGACATATGTTGAGCATCTTTTTATATGCTCACTTGCAATCTATATTTCCTTTGGTGACATGTCTGTTCATGTCTCTTGCCCATTTTTTAATCTGTTCTTGCTGTTACTATTAGTTTTAACAGTACTTTTTATATTCTGGATATAAGTCATTTATCAGATATATGTCTTACAAATATTTTCTCACAGTCTATGGATTGTCTTCATTTTACTAACAGTGTATTTTTTGTAATTTTAACAAAATCCAAGTCATCCATTTTTTCCTTTCATGGATTGTACTTTTGGTGTTATATCTAAAAAGTGCCTACCACCTGCCTCCTTAGCACTGTAGACAGCATATCAGTCTCATTAACAGTCCTTAGCAGGGTCACCCAGGGTCACCTAGCTTTTCTCCTAAATTATATAACAGGCCTTTTATAATTTTCTGTTTTCCACTCAGATCTCTGATCTGTTTTGAGTTGTTATGAGAGATGAAAAGTCTGTGTCTAGATTCATTCTTTTGCAGGTGGATGTCCAGTTGTTGGAGCACCATTACTAAAAAAGAATATCCTTTTCTCTACCGAATTACCTTTGCTCATTTGTCACAGATCGGTTTACTATATCTGAATGGATCTGTCTCTGGGCTGTCTATTCTGTTCCACTGATTTGTGTGTTCTTTTGCCAATACCACATTGTCTTGATTCTAGTAGCTGTCTAATAAGTTTTGCAGTCAGGTGGTGTCAGTCTTCCAACTCTGCTCTTCTTCCACATTATGTTGGCCCTTCTGGGTCTTTTGCCTTCCAACATAAACTTTAGAAACAGTTTGCTGATATCTGAGAAATAATCCACTGCGGTTTTGATTGGAATTTCATTGAATCTGTATATCAAGTTAGGAAAAACTGATATCTTGAAAGAATTCAGCCTTTCTACCCATATACATGGAACAGCTCTCCATTTATTTAGATCTTCTTTGATTTCTTTCCTAAGTTTTGCTGTTTTCCTCATATAGACCTTGTGCATGTTTTGCTAGACTTATACCTCAGTATTTCTTTTCTTTTTTTTTTTCCTTCCTTTCCTCTCCATCCCATCTCCTTTCTGTGTGTGCTTGAATTAGTCAGAATTCTTCAGAAACTAAGACATGGAGTTATTTTTGCTACTGAAGGTGGTTGCTTTTTGGCCCTCTTACCTTATAGAGCAAAGAAATAGATTTGTCTATTACTTACCTGTCTATATATGTATATACATACAAGTATACACATTTTTACATGTAATCATCTATGTATATATTAAGCTAAACATGAGTTTATACTGGTGTCTCCTATTCTAATCTGTTAGCATATGGATCATCCTAGCCTTCATTCCCTTGCTTACCCCTGCCCTCCCACTGCAACATCAAGGAATCTGGCTCCCACCATTCATTACCCATTTACTTGATTGTTCAGTATGGGAGGGGGAGGAGTCATACAGTTTTGTTGTTGTTGTTGTTGTTGTTGTTGTTGTCATCCTCATCTTGGCATATTTTTCTCCCTTAAGTTTTTTTAGCCTTTTTAAAATGTTTACACTTCATTTATCAGGTTGACTCCAGGGTCAGCCATTCAAAATACATAAGTGAAGGGTAGCAATTTATGTAGGAAAATCTAGAAATATACAAGACAGTGCTTTTTCAACTGAGAAGTATTATAAACCTCTAAGAGTGGTTATCTATCACTAATATTATCTATCTATCAACTAATACTATTAATGTTTTTATGTGTCCATTTTATCAGGTCAGTAATTCAACATGAGAGTGATTTTGTAAAATCAGTATAGTATCACTGATGACTTTCTTTAGCTTTCAGCTTTGGTCCACACCATATACATTTTTGCTTGAAAGTGTGGTAAATACAATGGGTACCTATGCAAATCATGTTTTACTAATGTAAACAATGTTACTATTACTCTATTCAGCCACACATACATGATCATTTCAGTAGCCTTTCCTTCCTCCCAGGACGTTTCTTAGCTTGAGTGTTAGTGACAGCACTCAGTGAGATTTCTTCAGGAGCAACAAAGCTAAATCTTTACTATGACTCAAAATTGGCATCTTCTATGATTTCCTCATTATTGTTCTGTAGAACCTTCCAAATGTACAACGTCCATGTAAAGAAGAGGAAAAGAAGCCAACATATTTCATGATAACACAACTCGTCCCGCCATCTATTGACATTTATTATCTGATCATATGTTTTCACATTAACAGAGAAATTAAGGATTTAAGAAAAGGGAAAAAGCTTTTTAAGTGTCATCAATCTTCAGCACATTTATAGTTTTTGTTCCTTTTTTTTTTTTTTTTTTTTTTACATTTTCAGTGATGGGGAAATTGTAGAAAGTGGCTGATTTTTAAAAAGTAACTGACTCAACTCTCTAATTTCCATTCAATGATTAGATGGGATTTCAGCCCCAAGCTCTGCACCTCCTTCTAACTGCCATTGGCTCTGGAGGCAGAACCCTGAACAACCCTCCCAACCCCAGCAGCTCTGTCAGGATCCAGGCTTCCTTTGTAGGAAGGAGCTGGATGGAGCTGGATAATGGCTGCATGGCTGCCTGGAAGGAATGGGGGAACTCGGGAGGAGCAGCAAATCTGGCAGACTGAGTTGGAGAATTGTCACTGTGTTCTGTCACTGTCCCATTACAATGACTGCCTTTTTTGTTCTCTTTTTACACTGCCTGTGAAACATGATCTGGAGTCTGGCCAGAAACCTCTCTTACACTGTCAATATATATTTTTTAAAAGCTGCTGTCCTCTTTGACTAACAATGATTTTCTTAAAAATCAGGTTTGCTCCTTCAGTCATTTTAGAAATGTGTTGCTGGCTGAAATTGTAGCTGGTGTGGAAAGTGCTGAACAATAAATTGAAATACCCCAATACCTTATTTTCTAAGTATAATAGTCATTTCACTTTCCTCTAAACATGGCAGGCCTACATTTATATCTGCTTTTAGGTTCATGGCAGAAGAGTCACAAGGTGTTTGACCATTACTGGTGGACTCTAGGTATTGATAAGGGAATTTGACATATTTAGTTCTCTGCTGAGGCTGTGTGAGTTTCATTATAACCTTTGGTTCTGGGGACAAAACAAGTCTTTGAAAGGAGTTTACTCCTGCTTGTCCAGAGCCACCTGATAGGGAGAGACAGGTAGCTCCATCTCTTTGATGGCTTATTGGTAACTTGACCTGAATATGTCACTTGACCTTTTATATTTCAATTTTTTTCACCTCTAAAATGGAAAGAGTGCCTCCCCAGAGGACCCCACTTCTCAGAAGATGACTCCGAAAACTGTGAGACATTGTCTGTTCTCATCTCGGCTGGCCCCAGGAAGCAGTGAGCTGAAACCACCTCTTTCTTTTGCTTATATAATTCTCTCCTTGACCTTCCATGAACTATACCCCATGGAAGTTGTTAAAGTCTCCATTATTGCACCTAGGTCATACCACTGGTTTATGGAAATTGGATCAATGTCCGCGAGTTTTAAATTTGTTGAAAACTCATGTGATACCTGACTGTTCTATAGTGACATCTGATCAACTATAACTACGCAGAAGAATCATGTTTGCTCCATTTAAATTAAGTCTGTCTGGTTTCTTCAGTATCTTTTAAATAGTGATTTTTCAGAAGACTCTTTAATAAAAGCTGTTTACTGAAATTTATTAATGGAAATAATCTTTAAAAATTTTATTTGAGTACTGTTGATGCTCAATGTTACATTAGTTTCAGGTATACAGCATAGTGTTTCAACTACTCTCTATATCTTGAGTTATGCTTATCACAAGTGGAAACATTTCAAAAATCTCTTTACAAGTTCCACTGGATACCAAAGAGTAGTAAAGATTAGTTAAAGATATGAGATTATATAAAGAGTATTTAATTTTAATTGATGTACTATATATCCTAATCATTAGGGTATAGCTCAGATTTTCTTAAGAGAAAGTTTCAAATTCCAGTGACATTTGAAGAAAATCTTATTTTATAACTTAGTTTTCACAGTACTACTCATACAAATTTTCCCTATCCCAAACCCAATCATTTTAGATTGTGAACATATGTCATTTTTTTCTTTTTAAATACATAGGCTTTTCCTTAGCAACATATTGTGATATTAAGAGAAAATTTTTTTTTAAAAAAAAAGAGAAAATTAAAGGGAAAGAGCAAGGAAAACCATGGAATACTAAAAGCTTAGTGTGTTAGCAGCAGGTAATACCTGTTAGAGAAAACAAGTTCTCAAATAATGAGGCCTATATGAACCACAACTTAGTTTATTCTTTTTTTCCAGAAAACTCCTTTTAGTTGGCATTTTTAGTAAGCCAATTAACAGACAGTACCATGTGCATTACAAATAAATTACACAGTTTTTCCATTGCATAAAAAATTCATCGTAGCCTTTTGCTGTTATCTTTGTTTGGAAAGAAGATGATTATTGAGTATATTCAACAATAATGGCAGGCACAGAGATTTCCCTGTGCTGATTTTTTTAATGCTGATTGCAAAATCTAATTTGTATAATGTGTAGAGCAAGAGCAGAAGGGAGAGGACATTGGTTGACTACAAGGAAAAAGTCACATGCCAAACGATATACTTGTAATTTATCACTGACTCGTGTGTTCAGCATGAGTGTGTTTGATGTGGAAGTTAATGGCAGAGCTACTGTAGTTTATGATTGCTTGCCCTAATAATGCAGATTCATTTTGCCATGTTTTGGCTAAGAATACAAAAAAATCTCATGTTCAGTGCTGAATTTGGTGACTTATTTGCAAACATTAATAAAGAATAGTTTTATACTTCAGGGTTGTTCACAGGTCTATAAAAAGAAAGAAACAGCAGAAGTTGATTGACAATTGCACTTTGATTATTTTCATAAAATTTAATCTGCCATTTGTTTCTGAGCTTCTAAAATTCTTAAGGGTACAAACCTTTAAATTATAAACTTTAAGAAATTAATTCTCTGTAATACATCATATTTATTTTTTACCCTACATTAAAATCTCTTAGCTACATATCTGTTTCATTTTGCTTTTGCCTTTTGCTTTTTTGTTTTCTTAATATTTTATTCATTAATTTGACGGAGAGAGCATGGGGGGAGAGGCAGAGGGAGGCTCAGACTCCCCGCTGAGCAGGGTTTGATACCAGGATCCTGAGGTCATGACCTGAGCCTAAGGCAGACATTTAACTGACTGAGCCACCCAGATGCTCCTGCCTTTTACTTGGAAGAAATCATTTCTCCTAGTCTAAGTTGTTAAACTTTTGAGATTAAAAATAATAACAATACTGCTTTAGTCTGTGAATTTAGTTTTTTTTTCTATTCTGAGATCATCTACCCCATGAAATGTGAAGTTAGTGTTGTTGTTTTTTTCTGTACGTATATCAAGGTTTGTGTCTGAACACTGTGCAACTCAGAGAAACAGTATTAGACTTCCTGCACATGGTAGATACTCAGTGATGTATGTGGTTTATCAATTACACATGAAACTTACATAGTAGTCATTTTTTGCAAACACTTGAGCTATGTATGTACATCAGTTGTATTTCTGTCATACACTCTGCAGTATCGTACCCCCCAGACTTCCCACTAAATCCCCTTACCCCTGCCATTTACAGAATGGTGTCCACTTCTCTCCATCTCTGTCTCTATTACTCTTTCTCCTTCTCTCTCCCTCTCTTCCCCTTTGACACCCCCACACACACCATTATTAGGAGGAGAGATTTTAGCCATTTTTATCTGCAAAATTCAGTGAACTAAGTATTTTCAGTTATTTACACAGGACGAATAATTGTGATATAATTTGTAAAACATAAAAAAACACCAATATTATTTCAATGCATGAGCGGTTACCAAAGCAGCCTCCTTGTCTCTGTGTATCCATCTAGACCCACAGGTGAATTGAGAAATCTGAACTCAGCTCATACTGGTCACAGACAGAATTGTTTGTGTAAGCCGTGTACCAAATCCAGTTGTGAAACGGCAGTGGAAGTAGAGGTGGCTCTTTATAAGCAATAGATCAATAAATGGAGTGGTCAATCTGTGGTGAGTTGGTAGGTTAAGACTGCCGATGAGGTTATACTCAGGACAGAATGTCTTCCAGTGGGAGAGAACATGACAAGGACTAGAAATTTAAACCAGGTTGTACAGAAAGAGAAAAACAAGTTCTCTTGGCCAAAGCACCTCGATTCCATTGTATCTTTTACAAGGCACTGGCTAGTTCAAGACTCATCTCTAACGTAGGCAGGAAAAACCAAAAAACTGCAGTATATATTCCAGACATCACACTACAACTTTATACAACTACTTATTCTGTTTTTTTTTTTTTTTTTAAAGTAAACCACCACCCCCCCCCACCCCCCGCCCCGGCCCCCGCGTGACAGCATGCTAAAAGAAACTGGACTGAAGGATTTAAGAGCAGTGCGGGAATAATTTCAATAAGTTAAAAAGATGTTGCTTTCTGTAATAAAAATGGATTCCATTTCTTTTATTTACTGGAACACATGCTTGTTGTAAACACCTTCAAATTAAATTGCAATACACCTAATCCATGTTTTTCTGAACTACTTGATTCAGTGTTTTCAAGTACATTTGTATTGGAATTTCGGAGCTATTTATATGTAAATGGAAAGTCTTCTGTAATTGGCACGGGAGAGCTTGCTAGAGGTCCAGTAATCTAATCTAAGTTGCACATTTTTTTCTTCTCTGTTATACATTCATCGTGGCATTTGAGGGCAAACAGTTTGATCCTTGTGTCAACATCACTCTCTTTTGCAATAAGGCGAAGAATAGGGAAACTTTGTTTTAAGGATTAAATGGTGAAATTTTTTTGTGACACACCGTCTTAGATGGAGCTGCCAGGTCTTATAGGGAGCAAAAAGATATCATTAACTTCTAACTACTTGGAATAGGAATTTAAATTATTTGCTTCGGGTAGTAGAATGAAAGGAAGATTGCACAATTGTTTGGGCTGTGACTGTTTTATTGAATTTTATTTTATTTTTTAAAATAGGTGCTACTTGAGGCTTTGGTAATAATGGTACCAAAGTAATTTTTCTTTTCTTGTGTTTTTCTTAATTTGTTTTTTTTGGGGGGGGCAAATATTAGCAAAAAGAGCTATCAGATAGAGACATTTAACTATGTTAATTCTCCAGGGAACTTGTTACATGCCTATTCTAAAAAATGGGATGTTTATTTATTTTTTATTTTTAAAGATGTATTTGTGAGAAAGAGGGAGCGGGATAGAGAGCACAGGGGTGGGGGTGGGAAGAGGGAAAAGAGGGCTCCCTGGTGGGCTCTGTGCTCAGCGGAGAGCCAGACACAAGACTCATCCTAAGAGTCTGGGATCATGACATGACCTGAGCCAAAGGCAAATGCTTAATGGACTGAGCACCCAGGCACCCCTAAATCATGGAATGTTTAAACTTTAAGGAATCTGAGAAGAAGATACTTGAATTCCAAATTCTATTCTGGAGCAAGCAATGGTAAGGAAAAGACTTAGTATTAAATTAGCTCAGATAGAGATTTGTTATTCATGCAGCCCTCTAGCTATGCATTCAGATAATCTTCATTCATCTATCTGTTCCTTCGAGAAATATCATACCCAGCTGGGCCTGAGCACTGGGCTGGCTGCTGGGACTACAGTAGTAATCAGAAAACTCACATTGCCCCCATGGGAAGTACTGTCTTATAATCTGTAAACCAACATACACAGTTGAATGAAAACTACATTAAAAGTTTAGCTACTTTCCATTTTCAGGAGCTACATGGTTCTGAATATTTTCTTTCCAGATAGATGGTTGGTTAAGAGTTAACTGTTTAAGCTTAACAGTTTCAGATGGAAATCTTTCTAATAGATAAACCCCTATGTAGAAAGTATTTGGTATAATAATTTTATTTTTGGGATCATCGTTTTAGAGATTATGTTGACCTGTAACTCAATACCTAAATAACCTAGGTGGCCACATTATTCTTTTTGATTTGGGTTTGTATTTCTTTTCTGACTACCAGACTGTCAGATATTGTATTCTTGCTGGTCATTGTGTTTGCTTCCATAGCAGAAACTTTCCTTTTCTCTCACCCCTCTTATTAATCTTTTTAATCTCTGATGAGTATGGACACAGGACTACTAGCCTTATTAAAATAATTATAACTATTTTTAAAATAAGAGGTCCTTTATAAAGTGAGAATGTCTTCTATGAATAAATACGTCTTCTCTGCTAAATTTATTTTTGCTGCCTGCAGGTCTTCTTTGATTTCTTCCTGGCCCTATTCCTAATGGAACACTAATTTAACCATGCATTTAACAGTTTAGGAAATCAAGTTAAAAGGATGGTAGTACCAAAAATTCAATTGTAAATCAAAGTTGTTTTTTTTTTTTTTTTTTTAGTATTTGTAATAGTCCCAAACTAAAAACAACTCAAATATTTATCAACAGTTGAATGAATAAACTCTGGTATATCCATATAATAAAATATTATTCACCGATAAAAAAGAATAGGGTAATTGATATATACTGCAATGTGGATGAATCTCAAAGTAATTATGTTGAGTGGAAGAAACCAGACAAAAGAGAATATGAATTAATTTCCTGTGACTGTCATATCTAATTACCACAACTTGGTGGCTTAAAACAGAAATTTCTTCCCTCACAGGTCTGAAGGCTAGAAGTAAAACAATCAGGGTGTTGACAGAGGTGTACTCTCCACAGAGGTTCCAGGGGAGAATCTCTTCTTTTCCTTCTTCGGCTTCTGGTGGCTTACATCATTCCTTGTCTTATGGCTTGAAACTGGTAGACTCTGTTTCTTCTCTGCCTCAGTGCTGACATTGTGTTCTCTCTTGTTTTCATCTCTGAGTGATATCACACTTCTCATTAGATTTAGGGCCTATTTTAGTAATCTAGGATGATCTCCTCATCTCCAAAAGCTTTACTTTATTATATCTGCAAAGACCCTTTTCCCAAATGTGGCAATGTTCACAGGTTGCACGGATTAGAACATAGACATATATTTTGAGGGACCACCATTCAACCAACTATATTTAGTATTAAATTAGCATCTTATTATAAATTAGTATATATAGTAAATTAGTATAATTTTATACCATGTATATAGTATAAATTACTATATATATTGTAAATTAGTATAAATTACTATGTATGTTTCCATTTATATAAAATTCTGGGAAATGTAAACTAATGTATAGCAACAGGGACAGGGCTGGAAAGTGGGATTACTAAGGGATTATGAGAAAACTTTTGGTGATGATGGGCATAGTCATTATCTTGATTGTGGTGATGGTATCACAAATGTATTCATGTGTCAAAACCTACCTAATTGTATAATTTACATATGAACTGTTTATTATATACCACTTATAGTTTAATAAAGCTATTTTTTAAGTATAGGGAATATCTTACTGAAATTGTAACCCAGAATTTGTCTTTGGTAGCATAGGTTCCCCCAAATAATAAATTCCAGATTCATAATTTTATAGTAGAGCTCCTCATGGCCTAATATTTTGGATCTATTCAGGTTATGAGTCTAACATGGCCATTTACACATAACTGATATTTTCTGTTTTCTCTTGCTTGTGGCATGGGATTACAATGGAATATACCCTTGACTATTCACTCATTTCTCTAAAATAGTGATTATTAACCTTCCTAGAGTCATTTAGCCTCTTGGAAATTTGTAGAGAGTCATGGGGAAGAAATACACAGGGGATTCTGAGTGTTTTTATAACCCTCTGAAGGCCTGTGGCTTAACCACTCACCTCCAACATCATGAAGTTTGAGAAGCCATGACTTGAAGGAAATTACAAATATATGTGTTTGAAATGGGGGCATTTTGAGCTTTAATAATCTGGATGATTTATTTATATATTTTTTACCAAGACTAGGAACACCCAAATATTTAGGTATCAGTTTAACAAGGAATTGATGTCATTTTGCGTGCACATGTATTTAGCTTATACAGAAAGTGTATGAAGTCAAAACTTTACTTTGAATACGTGCTCACATTACTGCAGATGCTAAGCAAAGAATAGAGTTTGCCTTCAGGACACTGTTAAAGCAGATGCAAAATCTCAAAGGGTCCAACTTTACACATCACATCCTCATGTCCACAGCAGCAGATTTGCAGGGTCTTCTGTGACCATGTAGCCCTGTCAACAGTTTCACTGCTACACTATGTATGACTCTTTTATTGAGGTTATGAGCATTTGGTACAAAACTGCAAGAGTGATTTTGTATTGTATCTAGTCAGAAACGTGTCACATCTGCTTTGTCTTTCTCATTCAATCTTTCAACATTTTCCCATTATTAAAAAAAAGGAAAAAAAGAGAAAAAAGGTCAGCATTAAAAATTAATGAAATTTATTTTTGATCAGATTTTCAGGATGTTTTTTAAGGTCATCTTGAGTCTGTTAAACAGGAGGTTGGAGAAAGGATCAGCCAATTTGGTGACCCAACAGTTGGGTGTCATGACATGAATTGGTGACTTCTGCTTCTGTTTTTAGTGTTGGAACTATAGGATATAGTTCATCCTTGAGGAGAGTCAAGGGTTTTAGTGAGTGCAGATCAGTGTTTCTCTTTCTCCTATCCCCCCAACATTTGCAAGGGCCATCAACACCAGCTAATTTCTAAGATTTTTAAGGAGCAGGATGTCTCAGAATGTCTGAAGGGAAGTAGAGTTTAAGAGATCCTAACTTCTCCCAACACCTCTGGAGAAGCCTGTTCATCTCCACGCTCCCAAGTTGAAAGATACTTATAGGCTGATGCATGATATTGCATCTGTTGGAGGATCATGGCAATGGAGACCAAACTTTAAGCTCTGGTGTTTCCTTAGTTGGCTTGATGAGGTCTTCATTCTAAGGATGTTACTTAAATCCTGAAATGATGATGCCAGAGAGCTGAATTTCTGCCATGACCTATCACACTAGTCCCTTAGGAATTTTTAAAGCTAAGTTCATGTCTCACCTATACTCAGGTGGGAGAGATGAGATTTAGAAAATGGCTCTATCTTCAGAGGAGGGTTTGTTGACACAACCAGACTAGTTTTAGTTCAGGTGAAAGGAGCGTAGCATAATGCTCAGGACAGGGCAGTCCACTTAAGAAACACTGTTGATTGATTAGGATAAGCAAGGGATGGAGTTGTGAAGAATATTTATTATTTATACCCTGCTTACTTTGAGATAGAATTTTCTGAGGCTTATGTGAAAAACAAATATTTGCAAATTAAATGAGAAAAGGAAATGAGAAGAGGGAGAAGAGAAGATGGATTGAACCATCTCCCCCAAAGAAGTCACTAACCTATAACTTAAGTGTTTTTTGGTATAAATAATAGTGCATTATAGACTTGCTATCTATATTGAGCAGTATCACTCTCAATGGTGTGGTCACTACAGGGTGATTTATTAATTACACTGGGATTTCCATCAATGCATTTGACTGTTTTAGAGATTAAAGTCAGATGAGGAAGTACTTAATCTATTCTAGTTATTACAGTTGTCATACTTTCTCAAAATGAGCAGGAATTTGAGAAACACTTAATAACATACTTATTTAGATTCCTTTGAGAATAATTTGAATTATGTCAGTCACTGATTTTAAAAATGCTTCCCTCTGCCCCTCTCCCTTAACTTGTTTTAGTAAATACCCTTTTGGGGATAGAAGCTTCACAATATTATCTTTTTTTCTTATATCATTTTTATTACATTGGAAATAGAAATGGACTTTTTCCTTTCCTCTGACAAAGTGTGATGTTTTCACTCTTTCATGTCTAGAGTTATGTGGTCATATATAAGAATTTATGCCAAATACAAAGGTGAAGTTGTCTCCTGCAAGTTCATCAAAGGTAGCATGTTCCAGTCCAGATTTCCTACTGATTTCAAAAGGTTAAACTCAGTTTTTGTTTGTTTGTTTTTTTTTAAAGCATTGCCTGGTCTGTGCAAGACACTGTGTTAGGCAAGATGAGATTTTAAAAATATATGAAACATGAAGGCTGCCTATCACAAGTTTATTGTTCAATATGAAGCTTATAAAATATGTAATATATAGTAAAACAACTATAATTTAATACACAATATATTATGGTGGAGTATGAGCCCCCTTGATGCCAGAGTTTGTTCTATTCATCCTATCTCCATTGTCTAGAAGGATAACCTGGCACAGGGCAGGCATGCAGTATATGTGTGTTGGATAAGTGAATAGGATATGCCACTGACAGCTAAGAGCTATCTAGATAAAGCATCATTCCGGTGATGAGGAAAGGCCTCACCAGAAAGACGGTATTTTGACCATGATGTGGATATGTATGGCAGTATTCCAGGAAAAGGTGAAGGTGTGATTCAGGAAAGCCCGGAGAAGCAAGGTCATTGAGTTTTCTTTCAATTTATGCCCTTACCTCTGATAATTTTTTTTCTGGGAATAATTAACAGTGTCAGCAGGCCGGGCTCCAGAACCCCGTGGTAGCGTGTCCCTTCCAAAGGTATTAACTGCTGATTTACACTGGCTCTTAAAATGTGTTTTAACTCCAGGCATGAATCTGACTTTCCTGTGTGCTCCCTTTCAACCCTGCCTTTTCTTTTCTAAGATCATCTTCAAAGGGAGACAGAAGACCCTGAGTAGGAGGAGGCAAAAAATCCTTTTTTCTTTCAGTTTGACTCCTGGGTTCTTTGTGTGAGAAGGAAGGAGGGGGGACCCTTGCTGCCTGCCTCCCACTCCACCCCCTCAGGCCTTGCCTCCCTCCTGCCGGTGCCCCTGGATGGGGGTGTGACTCAGCCCCTGCCGCTCCCCACCAGAGGCCCTCTGATTTCTGACTTCCCTCTTGGCTTTCCCAGCCCCTTGCTCTGCTGCCTGAACTCCTTTCAAGCACAGTGAGATGTGCAGAGCTGGGGCCACCACCGGCTTCTGCAAAGAATAAGGAAGCCACATGGCCAAAGCAGCAAGGAGGAGCTGCTGAACACCACTCCTTCCCCTTCATCCTCCCTCTTCGGGCTCCCCTCTCGTGCCACCAGACAGTCCCTTCACGTACTGGTGATTTATTTACCTGCCATCCTCATTCCACACATTTCTTGAATGTTTACCCTAGTTTAGGTGCTCAGAATACAAACATGGCAAGTCCTGATTTCCGGAGTAGGATTATCCGAGTAGTGATGTGAGGTAGCATAACTGGTCTTCACAGTGGGCTTCCCCACTGGGCTTGCCTGTACCCCTAGTTAGGCTGCACATGTTCACTGACATAGCTGACAATTTGTCTTGACTAACTAAGCATGTTTATTGGAAAGATTAAATCAGGCATATGTAGGTGTTGCCTAAGTAATTAAAAAAAAAAAGTCAATGCTGCTATAAAATGGAGAGTTGTTAAAAAAAGGTACTGATACTGATACTTGGAAATTACACACTATTTTTGATTGGTTAAGAGCATAGACTTGGAAGCCATACTATGTGACTCAAATTTTGGTTTCTCCCTGTGTGGTATGGGGTGAGTGATTCAACCCGCCCTGAGCTTCAGTTTCCTTATGTGAAATGGCAACAGTAGTGCTATCTATGTTTTGGGGTAGCTGAGGTATTTAAGGATTAAAGAGGTATATGCAAAGCACAGAAAACAGTGGCTGGTGCTTGTAAAGTGCAATGGAAGTGTTTAGTCACTACTGGAAGTGTTTTTACTTCTTTAGGTCTTAATGATGGAGCAGGCAGCAGGACTTAAATTCATGGTTTGAACACAAGAAAATGTTTCTTTTCCCAGAAACTGGCCTGTGTTTCGGGGCCCTGCCTTTCATACACCATTATCTAGAGATTCCTGTGTATGTCAGCAGGCACAATTCGCAATCAGTATCAATGCTTGCTCCTCAGAGCTGCTAACACTGTTCCATTAATTCTGGGTCCCACCGTGCTGCCTGGTGCTTTTAATGAACACCCAGGCTGGCTCTGCAGCGGTGAAAATTGTCTTGCTACCTTTCATAATAATGAACTTGTAGGGAATTATTAGATTTTTTCCTACTTCTGAGCAATAGCTTGAGTTCAAGTAATAGCATGGTGGTGCTGCCTTAGATTTGAAAACTAGAGAAGCAAACCAAGACAGTTTAAGAATGGATGTGACTTACAGGTGACTGATACTCCAGATTCGAGCCTAAACTAAAGATGCCCATCTCTTTCATTTGCCAAAATGGGTAACGGTTTGCCCAAAAGATATTAAGTGGATATGTTGCTTTGGAAAGAAATAAACCTTTGTAAAATTCAGAATCACATCTTTTTGGAAAGTCAGGAGCCTTTCTTTCTGCTCAATGGGTGTTTTCTCTGATGTTGTTTCTGTGGAATCTGTTCTCCTGGTGGTTCCTGCTATATCTGTCTACTTTCTAGGCAACTTTTCTGAGCCTTGAGTGGGTGGAGGCTTCGTGGTGGGTCCGAGTTCAGTCTCTTGGGGGAAAGGACATGAACACAGCACCAAAGGTCAAAACCAGAGAGACCTCCACCTGTCTGTATGACTGTAAAGAAGAGATTATATCAAACATAAGGACAAGTTGAAAGTAAATTGAATGGGGAGTGAAAAGAAAGGATAATAAAAGGAAGAGGCTTGAAGACAATTTCTATAACCAGGACTGGGATATATAAATCTATTGTTTTTTGTTCACTGATCTGTGATCTTTGAGTTTATAGGCAAAGATTGGCATACACATACCCTCCCTTCCAGCTGACGCACATATTAGTTTTTTTTTTTTAAGATTTTATTTATTTATTCATGAGAGACACAGAGAGAGAGACAGAGACAGAGGCAGAGACACAGGCAGAGGGAGAAACAGGCTCCATGCAGGGAGCCTGACGTGGGACTCCATCCCGGGTCTCCAGGATCAGGCCCGGGGCTGAAGGCAGTGTTAAACCGCTGAGCCACTTGGGCTGCCCACATATTGGTTTTTGTTAGAAGTAAGACACATTCTATTATCCTGGACTTTCGAGATTGCTGGAAAATAAGTAATAGCAATAGAGTTAAAAAATAAGCAAATATGTTTAGAAAATACAATTTGAAGTTCTATTGATTATAATCATTGTGAATTATCTGTTGAGATGAAGTGATTGCTGTCATCTTAGTGAAATTTCTACTTTATTTTTCAGCTCAAACTGTTATTAAAGTGTAATCATGATATATCTTCAAAATAGCTATCATGTTATTGCAAGATATTTACAAATTACTGAACTTTTTTCACATTTGAGAGAGGAAGAAGACAAACAAGTATTCTTATAACTAATCTTCATCCTGAATTCTTATCTGAGTTTAACCTAGATGAAACACAAAGCTTTTAGTGCAAATTGAAGATGTAGTTTTAATTTTAGATGTTGAGATAAGATGTCAAAACATCTTATTCAAGCTGAGTGATCCATATAGTTGTTTCTTCAGTGCACACTAAATCTCAAGCAAGGAATTTCATGTTTTTATCCTTGAAATTCTCTGGCATTATGCCCTTGTTTTTAGCATAACATTATTAATGCTGCATTCGAGTTTGTTGCCTTAGGATTCCTAGGGAGCTGAATGCAGTGGCTCAAAGAAAATAATTATTAAGATACCCGAAAGAAATACTTTATATATTAGTGTTTGAAGGGGGTGCTGAATAGTGGGAAATTGCTTAAAACAATCTTTGTTTGGCAGCTAAGAGAGGCTGTATGGGCGGGAACACAACAAGTATGCCAATCACTAGACATCAAAAAGCCTTTTAATTGCACAATTCAAAGGTTTTTTAATATCCACAGAGTGCTAACCATCACCAATATTAATTCCAGAACATTTTCATTACCCCCAAAAGAAACTATATCCATTGGCAGTCACTCCTCATTTCTTCTAATCTCCCCAGCCCTGGGCAGCTATTACTCTACTTTGTTTCTATAGATTTCCCTATTCTTGACATTCCATATGTCAAGACATGTGGTTTTTTTTCTTTTAATGTGATCAAAATCAGGAAACTTAAAATTGACCATTAAAAAAAATCTTAGTCGTTTTTAAGTGTACAGTTCAGCAGTATATGCACATCATTGTGACACACATCTCCAAAACTTTTTGTCTTGAAAATCTGAAATTCTATACCCATGAAAAAGCAAATCCCTACTCCCCACTTCTTCACAGCCCCTGCTAACCACAATTATACTTTTTGTTTCTATTAATTGGACTACTTTCCTGCCTCATGTAAGTGGGATCATACACTAATTGTCTTTTTGTGACTGGCTTACATCGCTTAGCATCATGTCCTCAAGGTTCATCCATGTTGTGACATGTGACAGGATTTCCTTTTTAAGGCTGAGTAATGTTCCATTGTATGTACATACTGCATTTGATTTATCCACTCAGCTGTCAATGGACATTTGAGTTGCTTCCACCTCTGGCTATTGTAATAATGCTGTTCTTAACATGGATGCATGCATACCTCCTGGAGACCCTGTTTTCAATTATTTTGGATGTATACCCAGAGGTGGGATTGCTGGATGCTATAGTAGTTGTATTTTTAATTTTTTTTTTTTGAGGAACCACTGTACTGTTTCAGCTGTTGCATCAGTTTACAGTTGTACCAATAGTACACAAAGGTTCCTATCTCTCCACATCCTTGCCAACACTTATTTTCTGTTTCTTCATTGCCTTTTATTGTAGCCATCCTAATGGGTATGGGATTATATGTCATTGTTCTTTTGATTTGCATTTCTCTGATGATTAGTGATCTTGCTTTATTTTTTACATTTTTTTTTTTTTACCATTTGTATATAATCTTTGGAGAAATATTTAATCAAGTTTTTTGCCTATTTTTAAATTGGATCATTTTTGTTTTTGAGTTGTAGGGATTCTTTTTTAAATTCTATTTTTTTAAGATTTTATTTATTCATATGAGGCACACAGAGAAGCAGAGACACAGGCAGAGGAAGAAGCAGGCTCCCCACGGGGAGCCTGATGTGGGACTCAATCCCAGAACTCCATCACATGGCCTGAGCTAAAGGCAGACACTCAACCACTGAGCTACCCAGGTGTCCCCCTTTTTTCAAAGTCTAGATGTAGCTGCTTGTCAGATGTAAGATTCGCAAACATTTTCTTCCATCCTGTAGGTTGCCTTTTCATTCTGTTGTTTGTATTCTTTAATACATAAGTTTTTAAGTTTGATGTGGTCATGTTTGCCGGTGTTTGCTTTTCTTGCTTGTGTTTTTTGTCACATATTCAAGACATCATTCTAAAAGTCTTTTACAAATGTATATGCATGGTCAGCTTCTGGTTATAAGAATGCCCAAGTTAGAGGGACTTATGCTACTTTGCTATGAAATTAATTATTTTTCCCACTTTCCAGCAGAGGTGTGTGTGTGTGTGTATATATATATATATGTTTATATGTGGGAGGAGTTAGTTTGGGTCATTGAGTGTATACCCTACATTCAATGCTTCCTCTTTCTCCTCCTGTGTTTCTTGTTTGTATTATGGTTTTTATTTTATTTTTACTTTATTTTACTATATATTTTAGAGAGAAAGACAGAGTGAGCAAGAGAAGGGGCAGAAGCAGAGGGGAGAGAAAATCTTAAGTAGGCTCTATATCCAGTGCAGAGCCTGACTTGGGGCTCGATCTCAGGACTCTGAGATCATGACCAGAGCTGAAAACAAGAGTCAGTCATTTGACTGAGCTACTAGGCACCTCTGTTTTATGGTATGTATGTATGTATGTATTTATGTATGTATTTATTTATTTATGCATGGATGGCTTCCTATTTACTTACTGAAATGGGAAGATGGGCGCCATCTCTGTCTTCATCTCCCTCATATTTCACACCTAGTCAGTCATAAAATTCTTTCAGTTTTACCTCCAAAATATAAGGCCACTTCTCTTCATTGTGACTCCTGCTTTCCTTGTGCAGGACATAGCATTCTGCCTCAGATACTACCCCAGCCTTCTCGTTGGTCTGGCTGCCTTGACTTGCCCCCCTTAAAATCAGAAGTCGTTTTTCTAAAATACAAGTTGTTCACATCTCTCTCTTCCTTAGAACTCCTAACACAATTCTCACTTATTCTTAAGACTAATGTTACACTTGCTGGCATAGCTCACAAGACCGTCCACAGTTGGGCACAGACATACTCCCAACAACCTCGTCTGCCGTCATTTAAACACCCCACTTTGAGCCTTTATCTTGGAGTCTTCTGAGTGCCTCTCTACCTGTCTATATTCCTCGGTGGACTGTGAGGCATGAGGTCAGGGATCCTGTCTCTGTAGCCCACTGCTACTGCCTGAGAGCCTGCTTAGCACAATGTGCAACACAGGAGTCATTCCGTGAGAATGTGTTGAATGAATGAGAGCTACAGTGTGGGTAGGTTATATGGAACCCTTGTCCTTTTCTTAATTTCAAATTTTCTGATAATAACATAGTACTTATACTATTTTCTGACTTCTGAGGAGGCTTGGACAAGTTCTGAAGAAATCAGACAGTGGATTCTCCAAGTTTCCATTTCCTCATGTGCAACATAAAGACTAAAGCCTTTGCAGATAAATCTATAATTGAAAGGGGCTAAACCAGGCCATTTCTGAAATTCAGTTCCGTGATCCTATATACATGGGGCACTCTCACTTCACCTAAAACTCTCTCTTTACACATATACATGCATGTGTGTATCTATATCTATATCTATATCTATATTAATATCTATAATATCTTATTTATGCCTAATATATGATAATACATAATAATTTATATAAATATATAAATGTTCTAAATTTATATTTATTTGCCTTTTTAAACCTAATCTCTGTTAAGGTTTGTTTAATTGTTTTTAATGTCAAGTATGTGTCTTTTTCAAGTTATGTTGGATTTGCCTCTATGTTAGAATCATATATAAAGATTACTATATGTAAATCCCTTCACTCTGAACTGAAAAGCTATAAAAGTGCAAGAAATGAATGCATTCATGTTTATTTGCCTCTGTGAAATAGTATTTGTTTTTATTTTAATAGTTGCTTTATTATGAAGTACTGTTGCCACTCCAGTGAGGATATTTCTGAGGGCAATTGCTGTACTGTATGAATTACTGAAGCTCTTTGGAGAAATAATACAATATAGATTCAAAATAATAATGGAAATAATTGTATTGCCTACTCTGAAAACTCATGCTTGGACATCTTATTAGAAATGATGTATATAAAAATTAGCTAGATCAAATATTAACTGAAAAAGCCATAGAAATTTATTTTATTCATGTACTTCTGATCTACACCACATCCCAGCTTTTTTACTAACAGAATTCTCCTTCCCTGTATCTCTTTACACACTTAATCTCACCAAATTCCTGTGTTGCCCAACATGGCCAGGAGCTAAGGAATTGAATATACTGGCCTCTGTTGCATTCCCACATGTGAGTAGAAGTGGCTCTGGAAAAGCGAGCCTCAGTTATATGTTTCCCGGGCTTCAAAGTCCCAGAGGGACATGTGGCATGACAGGAAGTGGCACGTCAGGAGAATTTGGCTCTGTTCTTCTCCTGAAGATGTACCATTTCCAAGCTGATGATGCTCTGTCCTTCCCCACACCAGGCACAGCTTCTTCCTGGTGAGACCAGATCCATCCCCTACCAAAATCACATGAGCAGATAAATAGTTTCCCCTTTTGTTCACTTGCTTACTCCTCATTCATTCTTTGGGGAGAAACTAATCACCTGACACTCTTTCTCAGTTGTTCAAGTCTTCAGTACAACAAGGTGTCAGAATTCACTCCTTGCCTGGTGCAAAGTTACAGACTACCAGATCATGTCAAAGAAGCATATTGGCTAGGAGGATAATGAATGTAGGGGATGATCATGGTCTACGGAAGGAGGCTTTAATATCCTTCAAGTGCTCTATTTGTTACCTCCCTCCCCACAGGTTTCATTTAAGAGGGATGATATAGGAAGGGCCTCTTTTCTTCAGCAAACTGTTTTTCAGATGTGCTGCATCCCTGCAGGAAAATGTCCCTTGAGCATGTGTTTTTATTCTTCGATGATAATATATATACCCGTCTGTTTGGCCAACACATGGCATTCAGAAAAGGGCAAGAGCAGGATTTCTCTAGGTGAACAATCTCACAATGTTAGTAGTAAGTGTCACTGAATTAGATATTAATGAATCCTGCTCTCAGCAAGTAGAAGTTCTTGTAAGATTTAGTCCCAGTAACACCACATAATTAAACCGGCACACCATTATCTCTCTTTCCCATGGTGACTGGCTTCATGCATTTGAAGATCTTCTGTGATTCTTCCTACTCTCCGCAGGCACTCCTGTCCCTCTAGCCTTCTGTGCTACTCACTTCTACAGCCCTGTCCTAATTGTCTGCTGATACGGGCAGCACTCTCTTGCCATCCATGGTGATGAGGCACCTGACACATCTCATCCTGGGGACACTGTCAACACCTGAGTCTACATCTTGACTTTTTTCTTTAAAACTCTCATAGCCTCATTATTCATCTGTGAAGGTATCCGTCACACTTGGCTTTAGTTGAAATCAGGCTACTTTTGTGGTCTTGAGCCTAGAATACTCCTTCTCAGGCCAACAAATGGCCTATGCTTGCAATTCTCTCTTTCCTTTATGCTCAGTGAACCCACCCTGTGCACTAACATGAGCTTCAGTTATCTAATTTCTCTCAGCCTACTTGAGTGGATGACCCAGGTAGCTCTATGACCTTGAAATATCCACTAGATGCTCACAAACCATGATTGCTTTCTGTGCAAAATGGTTGCTGGCCTAGAGCTGTATGTTCCCTTCCAGCTGTAAAATTTTATAAATTATGATCGGTAATAAGCATCTTTGAGGTAAGCATGCTGAGTTAAATTATAAATTCTCTATAGCTCTAATGGGAAGTATCCATTTTTGCTCCCTTATACATACGTGTGAGAGTTTGCTACTTGATTAGTTTTTTCCTCATCTGAAGCATCTAAGTGAATATACTGCCATGCGAATGGAAGAACTCATTAAAATGATTAAACGTGATTATTGGGACTAGGAGGAAAAAGAAGCAGGGTAACAGGAAGGAAGTTAAGATCTGTCTCCATACAAATAATTGTTAAACTAAAGTATCTGTTACATTACTAAAGACAGAAAACTCTGATTTCTCTAAACCCTCTTATTTGTTGCTAATGAAAACATTTATATTTTAAATAGCAGATCTTTGAAAATATGTGTCAAAAATGAGATAGAACTAAGAAAAATAAGCAGAATGATATGCTAAATATTCCACAGAATCTTGTCTGCTCTAACACTCTCTTTACTGTTTTCTTTGCATATAAAATCTATGGGAAATGGCTTGGAATATTTATCTAAGGAACCTGCAGATATGCTGATATAGTTAAAACCATAACTGTTCAATTAGGATTCAATTGTAAATCAGCCGATGGGTAGGTTATTTTGGTAGCAGGGACACTGACACAGGGAGTTCATTTCTTAATTTCCTAAGTAAATGAGGGCATACATTTAGAAGTAAAAATGTTGCCTTGAAGCAGTGTTACCGAACACAAATAAGGTTCAGAGCCTTTGTTTAATTTCTCTTCAGTGCCTTTGCAGCACTCTCAAAACCTTAGCATTTATTTTTCAGCTCCTACTCAGGATGCTCCAAGAGCCTTAAATCCCTTCTCCATGGTGGCATATGAATATGAATGGAGGAGTGGCTTTGAGAGCCTTTGCACTGTGTTTACAGTTGCCAAAGCTTGACTCTTTCTTTTTATTCAATTCAGAGACAGACTGAAAACAAACACAAAAAATAAATGTGGTTAAAGCCATATATAACATTTTCAGTATGTCAAAATTTTAAATTTTCACAGATTAACAATCTAAATTGGAACGATTTCATTTGCAAGATACTCATATGTGTGCTTCATGCCTTGGTTCATCATTATTGGCATGTTTTTAGGGCCTCTTATGTGTGAGGTACTTTGCTAGGTGCCTTGAGCTGTACATAGTCTCTGCCCTGGTGGAATTTACAGTCTTAGGAAAATTGTTACAATCAAAATTAATATGAAAAAATTGGCTGAGAAATATACGTATGTTCTGCATTATGTTTGCAATTGATTTGACTTGCTAATATATCTTATTAATATCATTGTATTTTAGCTTTTTACTGAATAAATAGGTACTCATATTGGCTAAACTAAAAGAATAGTGTGTTACAGTAAAGGTACTCAAGTGGCAAAATTTTTCCTATCTAGAACAATCTAATAAGGCCAGATCACTAAGGTTTTTATTGTTTTTAGGGAGGAGATACCCTGGTAGATTATTATGGTAGGCACAAAATAGGTAAACGTAAATACTTATTGATTATATTAAAAGAATAGCCAGAAAAAAATAACATTGAAGTAAATGCTAGATTATGTATTATAGATCACACATACCAAAAATATTTAGATATGAAAACAGTCAGTATACACTGAGACTGATGTGTGTCTGGGGAGGAGTCCTTCATGAATAACTGACCTCCAAGTTTACTAAATGTGGCACAAGATGAACGCATATTTCTGCTTTTGCTTAGAATAGCCTATTTCATTTATGGGAATCTTCAATTCATTCTTTAGAACTCAGGAAAGGCCAGTATTATATGTTTCTTTGTATCTTCCTCCTTGATACTCATACAACGAAGAGTTTTGAGTGCTGACTATGTGCCTGGCATTATTTTAGTCCCTGAGGATGCAGCAGTAAATCCAGCTGACCAAAGTCCCTGTCCACATGTAACCCACATTGTTCTGTGTATATGTAGGGATGGGGGAGGAGACATAAAAGTAAACAGCAATAGTGACCTTGTGTGTGGGGGGGGAGCGTAAATAGGGTTAGGGTTAAAAATAACATTTAAAATGGATAGGAAGTACCTAGGAGCCTGCAGGAGGATGTCTTATATTAAAAGTGTCAGGGAAGACTTTTCCTAATACGATGACATTTGGCCAGAGACTTGAAGGAAATGAGAAAGGGAACCCTACAGATAGATATCTGGTGCAGGAGTGATCTAGGCAAAGAGACTATCAGTTACAAAGTCCCTAGAGATAGTACCAGTTGTGCCATGCTCAAGGCATAGGACAGCCATTGCCACTGAGAGTAGAGCCAGAGAGGGTGGAAGGAAGGAAATGACTTCAGGGAAAAACTGGGGAGTCCTGCTCTATAGAGCTTTAGAGGCTGTTGGTGGGTATAGGCAGAGGACTGTGCCAATCTTAACATGGCAAAAATATTCACATTGGTGTTGTGTTGAGAATGGAGAAGAAGGAGGGGCAAGGAAATAAATAGGAAAAAATGGTTAGGAGCTTCTTGCAATAGTCCAGAAAAGAGATGATTGTAGCTTGAACCAATAGTAGTAGAAGTGATGAAAAGTCGTTGGATTCTGGATATATTTTGAAGAAAAAGTGAACAAGATTTGCTGATAAATTGGATATAGGAGAGACCTACAGAGAAGAGTCAATAATGCCTTAAGGTTTTTAGCCTAGAAAGACAAAGTTGCTATTAACTGAAGTTTGGAAGACAGAAATCGGGTGGAAAGTGAAGAATAATCAGGCTTTTTATTAGGGATATGTTAAGTTTTAGATGCATATGATACATGCACGTGGGGATAACAATTAGGCAGTTGGATATATGAATGTGAAATCCAGAGGAAGAAGTTTGGAATGAATATATGTACATATATGCATATGTGTGTGTGTACACACTTGTGTGTGTTGTATATATGTACACGTATGCCTATCAATAGTATTTAAACACATGAGACCAGATGAGGTGAACTAGTGAGGGAGTGTAGATGAAGGGAAGCATGAGGTCAGCCCCACAGAATTCTAACATTTAGAGGTCAGGGAGAGAAGGAAAAATTGACAAGGCAGACTGAAAAGTTGCCGCTTATAAGGCAGAAGTAGAATTAAGACAAGATTGTATCCCAGAAACCCAGTGAAGTGTGAGTTTCAGAGAGAGAGTGATCAACCATGTCACATGGAGAGGCCCTAGCAAGAGCTTTCGATGGAATGGTTGGAACCAAAGTCCAAGCGATATGGGTTGAAGAGAAACAAGGAGGAAAGTAGGGAAGACAGGGATTTTGCAGAGATACGGGGTCAAGGGAGTGAGCTTATGTGTGTGTTGTTAGGAATAATTCAGCAAAGGGAAAGAAATTGATGAAGCAAGTGATAGAGGAGAGAATTCTTAGAGCAACTTCCTTGGCTGGGTGAATGGAGATGGCTTCTCAGAGAGCTTCTATGATTATGACGGGGTTTCAGGAAGGGAAGGAGAAGCACATGGTCTTAAAAGATCAGAGCCCGGCGGCAGTGGTTCCGATAAGGAGGTAACTGGAACAATCAGATTTTGAGACCCTGGAAGGAACTGGTGACAGTCACCTGATGACAGTGAGGACTTTGGCATCTGGGACACTGAATAAAACTGTTGCTCATGAAAGACATAGAAAAGCAGGAAAATATGCTTCCTCCAGCATAGCATCTGTCAACGATTTGTGCTTAATAAATGTCTCATGAATGAATGAATATTAAAATAAATGGCTGTTGTGGGGAAATGTGCTTTTGCTTGAGGGGATTAAACTGGTTGTTTTATAAAATCACTTTTTGTGCTGAAAGTCTACGAACCTATAAAAAAGAGCATATTATACAATGCAGAGGGCAAATAATAAGATACAAATGCTGTCATTTTTCCTTTGTTATAACCTTATCAGTCATGGTATATTGGTCATTGTACTCTTTTCATTCTCAATTAGTCTTAAATTGTCCTTAGAATATTTTTTTTAAGTTCGTCAGCTACTACTTTATGATTGGTTTGACATTCAAGATCAAATTTATATAGCATCACTAATATATACTTACAAGATGACAGCAACAGTTAAGTCCTTCTTAAACCACGTATGAGGTGTAGTACCCCAAACCTGAGCATGCCTTTCAGCTCAGGACTGGATGGACCCCTTGAGAGCTGGTAGAGAGGAGAGGGTGTGTGGAGGGACTAGAGCAGTTCGACTTTCATCAGCAGTGATCCAGTACCAAGCGGTCTATAGTTTTAAGAAATTGGGAAAACCACTGACCTAGTTGAAACTAGTTTCTGTATACTTCATATTCTATTGCTCACTAAGCCATATTCATTCCCTACTAGTTCAGTAGTTACTAGTAGCTACTAGTTTAGTTTTTATGCATCCTCCAGCTAGGAAGAATTATCCCCGAGGGCAGTCGTAAGTGACTAGTCCTTTAGTGAGTAGAAAGGAGAGGAGGACCTTATCAAAGAGTACTCCTGAATGACTGTCTTCAAAATCAAACTCAAAGAAAGGGATTAAAGGTCTTTAGTAACTGTTTAATTACAGAAAGCAGTCTGGCCACTATTCACAATTGTGACTCTCCGTAAGTCATGAACTGTATAGACTAATTATCTGCTTCATTGAGGCAATCGCAAATTCAGGACTCTGCTTGTATGTGATCAACAGATGCTAGGGTAGTTTTGTGTAGAATGGTGATGTATATACTAGATGTAAGTGGTTTCTCAGGACTGTATCATAGCAAGGTATGCTTAAGTTTCTTTTCTCTGTGTAATTTAGGTCTTATTTAGCTTTACATATAGGTCAAAACTGCTCAGTGATTTCTGAGGGCTACTTTATGAAACAGAAGTCTTGTTGCTAAAAGGAAACACCGTATCTGGGGCACCCAGGTGGCTCAGTCAGTTAAGCATCTGCCTTTGGCTCAGGTCATGATCCCGGGGTCCTGGGATCAAGCCCCCCCTGCCCCATGGCAGGCTTCCCTGCTCAGCGGGGAATCTACTTCTCCTGCTCCATCTCCCTTTGCACCTCCTCCTGCTTGTGCTCGCTCTGTCAAATAAATAAATAAAATCTTAAAAATAAATAAATAAATAAAAAGAAACATTGCATCTGATTTCCTTCTTTTTCAACCTATAGAAGAGATAGCATGATGCTGGAACAATTTTTACTGGAGGTATGCCAGTGATTCTGGGTAGACCAATTTGTAGACCTCCAATAAAGCAGGTGAGATTCGAAATGAAACCACTAATTTGCAAAGCAGCAGAGCAAAATACTGACGAAATGGTCACACAGGCAGGATTACAGGTTCAAATTCTTTGACTCTGGAAATATTAAAGTCACATATTCCAATGTTTCTGGTGATAAAATTCGCTGTCCTTAGGATGGGCTCCTAAGTTGCTCATGACTTAGTAGCTGTGCCATATATTGGATCTATTGCAACCTGGGACATACTGAAATGGATTTAGATACATTTATTTGATATTTTGATGTGATAAGTGACAGTATTTTTGTCTTCCTTTGCACATCCACCTTGAGATTTCAAAATCTAACTTCTGTATATTCCCAAATGCTTAGTTGTTTTGCTAATGAATTTATTTCTGGAGGGTAAGGAAGTAAACCACCCCTGCAACAAGCACTGAAGAAATAACCATACCCAGATATAGGAGTCACAGAGCACATCACAAGAAATATATGCTTCATGCAGACTCTGTAAAGCTTTGCATTCTTGGAAGAGAACGGGTGGTCGAGAACACCTTTCATTTTATTCAGCTCTGGTCAGATGTTATATGCCATGGTATTGCTTTCATTCTGGGTATAATGATTTGTTTCTCAGAAGATCATGGAACACCCTTTTTGTAAGGAGGTAGGAGTGGAAACTTGGAACTCTAATGATAGTTGTGTCAAATAACATTTATCAGATAGTTTTAGGCTAAGTGCTTTGTGAGAATTATTTAAGCCTCATGGCAACTCTCTGAAGGTGAGATATCATTTCCTTTTCCTGGACAATTTGTATAAGCTCACTAAGATAATATGTGGTAAAACCAAGTGTTCCTACCGAGGTAGTCTGCTTCCCAAACTCGGACTTCACTGGCTATATTGGGGTATCCTATTCTCATCGTCTCTCACCTATTTATTTATTTATTTATTTATTTAAAGGTTTTATTTATTTAATCATGACGAGAGAGAGAGAGAGAGAGAGAGAGAGAGGCAGAGACACAGGCAGAAGGAGAAGCAGGCTCCATGCAGGGAGCCCGACGTGGGACTTGATCCCGGGACTCCAGGATCACACCCCAGGCTGAAGGTGGCCCCAAACCGCTGGGCCATTGGGGCTGCCCATCTCTCACCTTTTTAGAGAATCTGTAATGTTTGGCAATGATTCAGGGCTTCCTTTCTAAAATGTATCAATATATATTAGTTGAAAATATACAAAGTGCTATCATTTGATTTGTTAAATATTTTTTTTAATAAAAAGTTGGTTTAAAAAAAAAAAAAGTTGGTTTAAGTGAAATTTCAAGTCACAAAATAAGAGATGCCCTGAGAGGAGTGGGAAAAGAATATATGATTTGGAATTCTTGATGTTGAATCACTCAAACATTTTTTTCTTATTTTACCAAATTTACTGTTTATTGTGATATTTTGTGTTCAACAATCTATCTGGGATTTACAAAAATTAAAATCACTGATATTTTAATAGCAGTAATATTTTTTTATTTGTGTAGTACTTTACAAAATAAGAAGATGTCTTTATGACCTCTGCTTTAATAAGGGATATTTTGATGATATTTTGATTAAGTAAGGGAGTGAGTGAATATGTAAGAAACAAGTAGTTTAATAGCTCACATACTGTTTCAAAAAGAATATATTATTTGGTCTTTGGATCACACAAGCCTCTAGGATGGAGAACAGAGGATATAGATTAGTATTCTCTCTAATTATAGTGAAGAAAAATTACATCAAATTATCAGTAATAAAATTTTAAAACCTTGAGGTGCCTCAGTGGCACAGTTGGTTAAGCATACAACTCTTGGTTTTGGCTCAGCTGGTGATCTCATGGATCATGAGATCGAGCCCTGCATTGGGCTCCATGTCCAGGGCAGTCTGTGTGCTTCTCTCTCCCTCTGCTCTGCCCCCCACCCCTTGTGTGCAGTCTTTCTCCTCTCTCTCTCTCTCTCTCTCTCTCTCACAAAAAAAAAACAAAAACAAAAACAAAAAAGTTTTAAAACCAGGCTAAACCCAGATTGTTCTGACTCAGTGTATGATAAAATGCTAACATAAACTAAGAATAATAAAAGTAGTAACAATAGTGACATAGAAGTGTAAAAATTCTCTCAAAGGGCACTTATGGTTTGAAGGTTCCAGTGGCAATGCCTTGTAAGCAAGAGAATGTTCTAGTTTCTCAGAGGAGATATATGGGGAGACGTCACCTGGGTGGCATCATTGGCACAACCTTGGGTTGTGCAGCTTGGGAAATGTTTTTACCCACATTCCCCAATATACTCAGTCTTCTGTGCACCGGCTCACCCTCACCAAACTCTTAAGAGCCACTTATACCAAGACAAAAGAAACAGAGTGCAAGTGTGTTATCTCCAAAAAGAATCTTACTTTCTAGTGACCTTACTTGCTTGAGACTGCTGCCCATGATCATTTCTAGAGCCAGGATGCACGGAAAGTGAAACGCTGTCTGGAATACCATGCGATGAACCTGCAACCAGAGTAGCAGAAACAATTTCAACTAAGCCCATATTTTTTCCATGGTTTTAGAGATGTAGATGAAGTATAAAAGCCAATGAAAACAGAACAGAAAACAAAACAATCCACCATACCCTGCACCCTCCCCCCATTTCCCACTGCAGCTTCTGAAGTGGCTGCAAGAACTCAAGGCATAGAGGGTTGGAAACCACTCCTCTGGGACATAGAGAATTGCAAAGAAGTATCTTTGTCTTAAAAAAGACACACATCTTTAGGGAAAGGGACAGATAGCCCAAATCCCCCAAATTCATCCTCTTTCCCTGAAGACCTTGCTGCATAAAACTTTGACCAATTTGGTTGCTCCCTGACTCCATTCCTTGTTCTTTTTTTTCCTGACCAACTTCACCCATTAACATGTTCTTCTCCTATGTGGGTGATAAGTTTGACTGGATAATAGCCAGCCTTGCGGACCTGAGAATTCTTTAGGGTAACTTTGCTTTTCGTTCACTTCTTTGCCTAGTGCTGATGTTATTAAAACTCCTTTTCAGAATTCTGCAGGTATCCCACAGGACCTCTTCATTTATACCTCCTTCACTTCACTCTCACAGTATCTGGAAGTTCAGTTAGTTTTGTCAAGCAGCTATTGTAACATATTGATGTTTGATGCATCAGTGGGTCCTGAAGTTTCATTTTAGTTTGCTCAGTTCCATTATAACTCCTTGAGGCCCTTTCTAGATTGCATTGGTGTGTTGGAAGAATTTGAGTGTGGTCGGTTTTGTCACCCATAGCTGTAGCAAGTTCTCTACCACTAATTGTTTTCTTCTATCTTACAAATACGGAAGTGGATCATGTATCTAGTTTTCCTAGTGAATGGTTTTGGGGATGATGTCAGGCTGAAATCTTTCGGTAAAGAGTAAAAGAGTCCCGAGTCCATTACAGATGGGAATTGTCGATTGACCTTAGTGTGCCACTAACACTGTTAGCGGTTCATATTGGAAATTGGCCTAACACTTCAATATCATTTTCATCATGTTTTAGCAATGAAAGATTTTGACAGATTATTAATTGTGAGATTCTAATAAATGGTTCTTTAATTGAGTCAGGTAAGAGTATAATCACCTTCCAAATTCCATAATAGTCCTTTTTCAAATACTTAGTTATAGTGAAACAAGATCTCCTTTTTGATATAAAACAGCTGACTTTAGCCTGTCCTCACAAGTTTTTTTAATCTTTAAAATGAATCTGTCAAAGCATTTTTAAAGGACCTACTATATTTTTTAAATAGTTTTATATTTTTATCATACTTTCATACATGATTGAATGCAATAATATAAGGTATGAAAAATATGTAAGTTGAAGTTATGCCTCACTGGATTTTAATTACATTGGGACCCTCATGAAAGATTGCTTAAAAAGATGTTTGAAATAATTAAATACTATGTTATTTTATTTTATAGCAGCAAAATAATGTTTTGTATAATAACAACTGACAGATGTTTTGGTGCCTGTGTTAGAGATTTAAAACTGATGTTTTGGCGAATCCTCTGTGACAATGAAGTCCATACACTGTGATTGTACATGCGAAGGATAACTTGTGATTCATTGATAATGCTCTGTCTACACATTACCACCAACTTTTGACACATTCATGAATTGGCCAATTGATATCATTGTCAACATAGAAACATCTATAAGCGATTCTTGTTACTGCTTTTGCTACTAACTTTGGCTTTTCTAGGTCTTTCATTATCTTTTTTCAACATTTGCAAAACAGATAAAAGTATGTCGAAATATTAGTAAGATGTTCCATGTTTTCAGCCTATCACAGGGAAGTCACTCATCTGGTTTTTAGTGAGCACTTGTTAATACATTCTAAATGGTATATAATAAAAGGCATTTACAAAATGAAGCCCTACCTTCATTCAGATATATTGTCACCCAACTTCCTTTTCTGTTCTATCGTATTATCTTCTGGTGATCTTGAAATTTGTAAAGGCAAGAGCTATTACCACTGCTAAGTGGAGACTATATATAAAAGATTATTAAGAACTTTTAGTTAGAGGTAGAAGACCAGGAACATGTGCTTGCCTTCCATTTCTCATGAAATATTTTAAAAGGGATAAACCTTTCAGAGAAGAGGAATTCTGGGCTGAGAGTTAGCAAGGCTCATAGGGGGTTTGGTAAGAAGTTCAGCTATAAGCAGGGATTAATGGAGAATCCCTCCATCCTCTTCCCTACTTTCTGTTCTTAGAACAGACTCATATGGCAGCTATTCACTTAAAACAACAACAACAACAACAAAACAGATGGTTCTTCTATAAAGAAATTGAAGGATTGACTTGGGAAAGCTAAGGCTTCTTTATGGATATTGATGTTCCAGAGCAAAGGGAGTCAACCTCCTCCTGTTCTGTCAGTTGAAAGATTGCGGAGAGGGGGGCTCCATTAAATCTGTCTGGTGGCTTCTCACTCTTTTACCTTCATTTACAAGCTGATAAATTTAACTCTTTGCCTTTGATTCCTTCCTTCCATGATACCCTACCACAAACAAATATCCCAGGCAGAATTTTCATTCATGGAAAAGACCTAACAAGGAAAAAAAAAAAATCCTTCTTTAACAACTGGAGATGAAACCTACACCAGCAACTCCCTCTTGCTACCCAACAACATGAAAGTAAAAGATCAAATAAAAATAGAAGAAAGATGGGCCAGATGAAATGTGACAATCAGGGAACATACATCTGTTATTTTTTTTTTATTTACTCATCTGACAATCAGAAATATTTGAGGGCATTTTGTATTCTTAAACTAAGAATTAAGGATATACGATAAAGGATCCGTGAGGGAAATAGAGCACACTCATAGAGCACGAAAAATATGATTGTCAAAATTATATCAATAAAGTTAGAAAACAACTCTGAGGAAATCATGCAGAAAATAGAGCAAAAAGATAGAGAATAAGTATAAAGAATAAAGCTGTAAGGCATAGATACCAAGAAAAGAGGTATAAGGTAGAAATCTCAGAAAAAAATATGGAAAATAAAAACCAAGACTTAACAAGAAAATAGTAGAAGACCTGTAGAAGGAAATTTGTCCTTTGATTACCTCTATACAATTATCCACATGAAGGTATTGAATTTTTAAAACACCAAGGATAAGTATGAGGTCATAAAAACTTCAATAGAAGAAAAAAAAATGTCTTACAGAAGACCATGGATCAGATTTACATCTGATTTCTCAGGCACAGTACAGGGTACCAGAAGGCAGAGATGGTTTTAGAAATTCTGAGGGAAAATCTCTTTTTCAACTTTCGATAGTGTCTGTCCTTTATTCTGTAATGGCAGACTAAAGGCATTTTCACATATTTAAGAACTCAGACCATTTCTCTCCTAATCTACCACCAAATCCTATGGTGGGTTAAAAATTGCCAGAAACTTTTCAGCATACTTTGAATTGAGAGATGTGATCCCTGTATCCTCTCCCTCTTGAATCTGAGGTTTTATGTCAGCTTTGACTAGTGAAGCACAGTGGAAGGGACACCGTGTCAGTTGCCTAGCCCATGCCTTCTGAATATATCAACTTTTACTTCCTATCATTTGGAAAACTCTTGATGGGATCCCTGAGTCACCATGTTAGGAGTCCAACTGCCCTGCAACTGCCTTCTTGAATTGGCTCCCTGTCAGCTTTCTAGTTGATGAGCCCAGCTTTCCAGTCACCTCTGCCAAGGGCATGTGAGTGATACCATATTTGAATTAACAAAATTTTCATGAGAAACGACTTGAATATATGAAATTTGAAAGAGCAGAGTATATATATTGCCAAGTAAGCAAACTTTGATTACTTAGATTAAATATTTACTATTTTGCAATGATGAGTGATAATTGCTAGAGAAAGTAAATGTAGATGAGGCATTTAATTTCAGAGTAAGAGGATTATGTGCCTTGTGTTATAGAACTCTGCATATTCTTTGTTCCCATGACAGCTCCCATCTAGGAGACCAAATATAGGCCTCTCAGTACTGGGGCCTTTTGTCAAGTCTTAGAGGCAATTTTTAAGGTATAATGACTCTGGTAAAAATTTTAGGGCAGAGGAAGTAGGAAGAAGGAGGCACTTTGGGTCACACTATGATAATCTTTAAATATTGGGTTGACAAATTCATACCTTTTGTAGTCCGTGAGGATTACTAAAGATTTTTGAGCTGGTAAGTAGAAGGAAAGATTGCTCTCAGGCCATCCTGGGAAGAGGACAAAAGCTTAGTCCTGGATCTGGGACCCATCTAATCAGATTTCATGAGAAACATCAATTTTGGACACAGAAATATGCTCTTGTTGGTATTGATTAACTCCTAAGAATAATGACATATTATGAAAAGAAATAGTCCATACAAATAGTAGGCAGATGTGGGAGTGGGTGAAGTAGTGGTTGCAGTGCAAACCATATGCCCAAAATATATAAGAACCCTCAAAATTCAACGGTAAAAAGCCAAAAATCCAATTATAAAATGGGCAAAAGCTACAGACAAAAAAATAATTGAAAAGGTTATACAGTTGGCAGTTAAGCACAAGAAAAGATATTAAACATCATTAGTCATTAGGCAGACACAAATTAAAACCACAATAAGATGCTACTACACAACTATTAGAATGGCTAAAATAAATAGTGACAGCACCAAATGCCATCGTGGCTCATCCGTACATTATTGGGATGTAATGTGTGAAGTAGAATGTAAATGATCCTGCAGCTTTGGAAAATAGTTTAACAGTTTCTTGTAAAACTCAGCATGTGACTAAGTACCATGATCCAGCAATGGTACACTTAGGCAGTTATCCTAGAGAAATGAAAACATGTGTTCACACAAAACCCTGAACATGAATGTTGCTGCTAGTGATAGCCAGAAGTAGAGAAAATTCATATAGCCCTCAACAGGCAAATGCTTCAACAAAACTCTGTATGTCTATACTATGGAGTAAAGAGAGAGATGAGCTTTTGACACATGTAATTACTTGGATGGATCTCTAAGGATTATACTGAGTGAAAAAAAAATCCAGAAAAGATAAATTTGGTATGATTCCATTTATATCACATTCTTGATATTACCAAACTACAGAGATAGAACAGATTTAGTGGTTGCCTGGGTTTAGGGAGATGGGAGGGAAGGCGAGAGATGGGTGTGGCTATTCAAGGATAACATGAAGGCCCCTTGTAATGGAGCTGTTCAGGATCTTGACCATGGCAATAGTCACGTGAATGGATATGTATGGAGAAATCGCATAGAACGTACATACTACGAAGGTACATGTAAACCTGGTGAAATCCGAGTAAGGTCAATGGATTAAGTCGATGGCAGTATTCTGGCCGAGATATCTTATGATAGTTATGTAGAGGGGAAACCGAGTGAAGGTTATACAGCATCTGTCTGTATTATTTCTTACAACTGCATGTCAATCTACAATTATCTCAAAATTAAAAATCGAGAAAAATAACTAAAAGACCTGTGTGTTGTTGTAGCCCACTCAGACAGATTGAGGCTTTTAAAGATACCATCTAGGGACGCCTGGGTGGCTCATCATTTGGGTGTCTGCCTTTGGCTCAGGGCGTCATCCCGGAGTTCCGGGGGTTGAGTTCCACATCGGGCTCCCTATGGGGAGCCTGCTTCTCCCTCTGCCTGTGTCTCTGCCTCTGTGTGTGTGTGTCTTTCATGAATACATAAAATCTTAAAAAAAAAAAAAAAAAAAGATAACACTCTATAAGGAGGGATTACTTGGTGGCTCTCCTGTCTTCTGGGCCCAGAATCAATGACCTTAAGTCAACCTCTACCCAGCTTAGGTGCTATTTCCCACCAGTGGTGATAAAACTAATATTTACTAAGTACTTACCTTGTGCATGTCATCCTGCTACCTCAGAGCCCTCATTGGAAGTGTCATATCCTGTTCTGTATTGTCTGACATTTGCATACTTCTCTGATTTCACTGTCTGCCGAGCTCCACCCATGTCCTGTGCTCCAACTACAGTTGCTTTCTTTCAGTTCCAAAAACATGTCATACTTTCTCCCACCACAGGCCATTTCTCTTGCTGTTCTCTTCACCTAGAACTCTTTGCCAACCCCTGCTTAGCCCTTTCTTTCCTTCAGATCTTAGCTGTAATACTGCATCTTCAGAGAAGCCTTCCTGATTTTCCAAACCGAGTCAAGTGCCGTGTAACAGACTCCTGCCGTTTTTTGACTTGTCGTAGCACTTACCACAGATGCAATTGTATGCTTGTCTGTATTGTTATTTGATCTTAATTTTGTAGTGTAATACACCAAACCTCAGAGATGTTCTGTAAGTTCTCCAAAATTACCTCCTACTTGGGTAAACCTAAGATCTAACCCCATGCTTTTATTCTTGTGTTCTATGGCATCCTACATCTATTATATCTGGAGGGATTTCTTACTTTAGGATTTTATAAATGCCACAAAAGGATTTGTTGAAGTGACCTAGCCCGTAGAATTATATTTCCTTACAATTGCAGTTTTTCTGGAGGATTTTAGATAGGTAAGAAACACACACACACACACACACACACACACACACACACAGCTTGTGATTCATTTGGCTAACGATACCAAGACTAGCAGAAACCAGGAGGGAGTTGCAGCATCTGCTAGCCGGTCTTTCCTTCATCCAGGGACCCTAACAGGGCTCACAGTTGGCTTGTGATGCTGCAAGAATATTTAGGATCTTGCCAGATCTGAGAAACTACCTGCTTCTTAGAAAGTTGGACCAGAAAGAATCGACATAGAGTTTGTGTGCCACACATGTCTATTTCAAGGACTATTTCTGCTGTTGGGACCCCTTTTGTCATTGAACCAAACTTTGTAACAACAGTGCACCTCCTTGTCTCAGGGAAGAAACAAAGTGATTTCACTGTGTCCCTGATCACTTTGTTAGCCTCTTGATGATCAGCATCTGGGGGAATCCAATTTCTCACAACTACTGTTTAACATAGACACATATATGATCGATGACCAGAAAACCACAGATACGTTCCAGTGGGGTTCTGGTATCAACTCCTGATGTTTCCTTAGCACAGAGATTGTGATAATGTTTGGTTGAGGTTCTGTCTCTGTTCTGATCCTTTGATAGTTTCTCTTCCTGTGCTCTTCCGATTCCACCTCTCTTCTTCACTGGCCCCCATAATGTGCACACACCATGGTGGTCCACTTCAGAATTGTAGCCTTGTTCTTTCGGCTCCTTATTTCCCATTTTGAGGTCCTTGTATGAGAAAATGAGTAATGTTCTTGTTGGTTTTATTTCTCTCTATTGTCTCTTCAAAATGTCTCCTTTCCTTTTTAAGAGAAGTGGGGTTGGTTGCTGTAGCTCTCTAATCTTCTATCTACGTTGACTGCGCTGTAACTATGGGCCTTTCTCAGGGAAGATTTATTTTCTTATTAGGGGCCAAACTGAAAATAGATTTCTTCACTTCTTGCACCGTGTTCGTCTCTATGTAATACTAATCAAACCTTTCTCCTGGTGTTAGAAGCTCAAGAATGTGTCTGCTTACGTCCTTCTTGCTATATAGTCTCTCGCGAGCCACACAGGCCACTGCTCCTAACAAGTAGGAGAGGTGTTGAAGAGATTGTGTCTATCAGATAGCCTGTCATATTGGCTAATTTAACAGAAACCAAAATAACAAAGGCTTGAACAAGGTAGAAGTTTATTTCTCTCATGTACAAGCATCCAGACAAGTAGTCTGGAAAAGGAGGATAGAGAGCATGGTTCTGGTCCTGGAGGTTCTTGAGGAACCAAACTCCTTATTCTTCCCCAACCCCTAGGGTGTTTCTGGCATCTGTGTTGTCAATGACGGTAAGTGGGAAAGAAGTGGAGGGCATACTTCTTCCTTTTAAGGGCACAATCTGGAAGCTTCAGGTGTTATCCACTTGCTTGTATCTCATTGACGAAAAGATGGTCATTTGGCTGCAGTCAGCAGTCAGGGAGACTAGGAAATGGCACCTTTAGCTGGGCACTAAGTTTTTTCTATTGCTAAACGCAGTAAAGTGAGAGTGATCATTCAGGAACAACTTAGCCCATGTGTGTTTAGGCTCAAGGGAGGAAAAGGAATCCCAAGAACATCGTTCACAGTAGGCAAAGTTCCTAGGGCTTGTGGCAAATGAAGAGAGAACATAGGAAACTGATGTGGACCTGACCAAAGGTTATCAGGAGTTGATCAGTGGAAAGCCAGGTGCGGTGGTTTCTCTATTAAAAAACAAAAACAAAAGATAGGGCAGCCCGGGTGGCTCAGCCGTTTAGTGCCGCCTTCAGCCCAGGGTGCGATCCCGGGGACCCGGGATCGAGTCCCACATCGGGCTCCCTGCATGGAGCCTGCTTCTCCCTCTGCCTGTGTCTCTGCCTCTCTCTCTCTCTCTCTCTCTCCCTGGTCTCTCATATATAAATAAATAAAATCTTAAAAAAAAAAAAAAAGACAAAAGTAGTGAACGTGAGTGAATAATCAGAGCCATTCCTAGCACATTAACATGAGACTGGCATGAATGGAATGGCTAGGGGTAAATAAAAGACTTAATCTTTTTATTCTAAGGAAGAACCAATGAAAGCTGGCTGTGGACTGTGTACTAGGAAAAGGGCAAAGACAGGAGAGACAGGGGAGAGGCAGACTCCTGTAATGGGAAGTGAGGGTCTAGGAGTCAAATTTGGCGCTAAAGTGTCAAGCCCGGGCCTCTAGGGGGACCTTGTCTTCAGTAGGAGAAATAGGGAAATTTGGAGGAGTGTTTTTGTTTTGTGTTTTATTGTGTTTGTTTTTTGTGGTTTGTGGCAGTATGGGAGAAGAGAAAGATGTATATTTGATTTTTGACGGTTTGAGTTTGGGGTATAATGCAACATGCAGGTGGTTATGTTCACAAGAAGTCAGACTGTTGGATGGGAAATAAGAAGAGCTTTAGAACTGTATGATAAAGAAAAGAGATTTTAGATCTTCATGTCATTTTTATGGATCTAATAATTGGAGACATGAGGATTCCCAGGTAAAGAGAGGAAAAGGCCAATTTTTTTTTGGGGGGGGACCCATTTATTGGAGGATAGCAAGAAGGGCTAGTAAAGGAGCTAATATAAACAAAAACCCCAAGACACTTCCTGGAGAGAAGCAGTCACCAGGGTAGAATTTCTAGTGAAAATAAGAAGAAAGAATTCAGCCCAATGGATTTACTTACTGAAAAAATTATTATAACATTTAAGAGACCAGTTTCAGGAGAGTAGCAGGGATTCGAGCCACAACTACACAAATAACTAATGTGCAGAGTGGGCAGCAAACAGAAGGGGAGCCAGGGTGCTGGATCTCTCCTTTTCTTTCTTATTTCTGTCATTTAAAATGGCATGTATCTGTCTATTATTTTGAGCTGGAAGGAGCTGGCACAGGTTGAAAGGTGGAAAAGGCAGGTAAGACTTAAGGAGACCTGGCCTTTTTTTCTTTAAAATTTTTGACAGGGTACTGTAATATGACTTTTTTCTCAATTAGTTGCATTACTCTTGTGTTTTTAATAGATACACAATCTTGTTTTTACATAACAGGATTAGACTGAGAACTAAGTACATGTAAGTAGGTTATTGTTTTTCTACATTATGTACCCTCTTTGATGCAGTGAATTCTCACTAACGAAATGATCTTCTTCCCTAAGTGATTTGTCGTTGGAGCCCAGCCAAGTTATTTTAACTCCAGGGACTGAATATGAGTGGCCTACAAGGACAACATTAATTTATTTGCTAAGAAGTTGGCAATTTGAATAAACATTAATTATGGCATTATTTCTGAATATATTCTTAATTATAATTATATTGATATTGGCTAAGAGTTTTGATGCATTTGGATGAACTTTCCATATGGACAAATGCCTGACTGATCTGATTAAACTTTCTAATGAATCTGTTGTATATTATAAAGCTCTTGCCAAGACATTTAGGAACTCAGTTAAGTTAAAATAAAAAAAGAAGTAATACATCTTTATTCGAATTTCAAATATGGCTTAGATTTTTGTTGGAAATTATATCATGATTCTGATTTATCTTTTAAGGGCTGATAACATTATTGATGCATTAACAATAGACTTCTTTCTTTGCTTAATATTTATGAACTATATATTTTATGCCTCTTATGCTTGAAATGAGTAGCAAATCTAAATTATTATGCGTGTTATTTAATAACTCTCCTGTTAAATACATAGTTGGGTATTTAAGTTACTGAGGCCACAAAAAATATTTTCTCGAATAAGCATGTTGCAAAAATCTGCAGCTATTGTAATTTCTAATTAATGTATATTTATCAAATGTTTACCATGTGTAATACATTTTGCTGGAGGGCACAGGTAATGTAGAGATGTATACAAGATTTTCCTTGTCCCTCATAGACCTATAATACCTTGGGGAAATAAAAGAAATGTGCATATAATTGCAACCTATAATTTATGTAATGAAAAATATATGAAATATAATCAAGGTTTTAAAAATCAAGAATACGGACAGTTTCGTAAAAGAGAAGTATGTTTCAAAAAAGTTTTGGCCAATGGTTGGGCTTTGAAATAAGAAGGGTTTCCCAGGTAAAGTGAATAGCCTCAGCAAAAGCAAAGAGAAGAAGAGCATGATCTAAATTTGGAGTTGAAGAGGTAGACTGGATGCAGGACTGAACCTGAAGATTGATGAGGAGGGAGTTATTGTGGAAAGCATGTTAGCTAGCGGAAGGTATAGACAACTACTTAGACTCGTAGATAAGAGGAAGCTGTTTGGCGGTGATTGTTATTGTTAGAGCTGTGTGTTTCCTTTGCAATTTCCAGAGTCTAGTCATAGTTATGTCTTCCAAAAATTAGGAGGTTAGTCAATTGATCTATGTTTGAAGACAGGAGCGTGAACCATGGGGGGCAAGGGGAAGAATGGCCCTGTGGACCTGGTTTCCATTTGAGAAAAGGCCTAAAATGAGAGACTTTAATGTCATCATACAGTGACAAAGACATGCTAACGAGACTGAAAAAAGGTGGTCATCAAAAAACTTTAAGCTTTGCTCCTGTTACTGGACCACCTTTAGTAAATTGTGAAATAGCCATTGTGATGATAATGAATCTTAATTATTTTGTGAGGAATACAATTATATTGCATTCTATTTTTAAATCTTGAACATGTTAATCTATTAAATATAAACATTTAGAACGAGCTACACAATATATAGTTATGTTTTAGCCCTTCTCCACTTTTTAATTTGCTGAGAGGCTCAAAAAATGGAAGTGGCATGGTCCTACCTTGACCTCTGAGAGGCTTTGTCAGGGCCATAACATTTTCTTTTATGTACAGAGCATTATCATTTATTAATCTTCTGTAGACTTTTCATTGATCATTCTAAATGATGTGGTTTGAAATACCAGTACTGTGTAAACAGTTGATAGGATTTGTGCTAATCCAGTGTAACTCATGAAATTTACTTTTAATTATGAAACACACATTTTCATCTTATTGCATGAAAATTAGAAAAAATTCTGAGAGAGAAAAAAGAAAGAACATTAACATGTGCTATTAACAGAAAGGTACCACGTGTGAATATGGGTTTATTCTTGTCCAGTAACACTTTAGAATTTGCCATTAAGAGTGCACAGCTCACTGCAGTGGGGTCAGATCTTAAAGTCCTAACTTCCTATATGTCATTTAACTGGACAACCAATAAAGGTTTTTTAAGTAGTAAATGATGTCCTTAGGCTTTTGTGTTTACAAGCCAATCTTGATAGTAGGGTAGCTAAAAGCAGATCTGCACTGGAGTTAGGGAATGTGGTTATGAGGTTTATACAGTAATGCAGCTACAAGATAAGAAATCAAAACCAGTCAGTCTGACTCCAATGTCTGTGAAAAATTTCTACTATTACAGGTTGTTCATGAAAAATAAGTGTAAGGATCCTGTCTTCTTGATACTTACCATCTAGTTGGGATATAATTATAATACCTGGGATTCTATATTTAGAGGAATGGTGCTAGCTATCAGGACAACAGTGGTGACAGATATAAGAATATGTATGTAAATTCTTCTCTAGTCTTAAATATGGCCTTCCTAAATATCTCTTTTTCTTCCATTTATTTTTCTGGCATTCTCTGTTAAACTGACCTAGAACCAAGCTATTAGAGATAGATAATGGGATAATATGCCATCTTTCTCAAGAGTATTTTTATCTTAGTAGAATATTCTGGGAGATTAAGGATCTTAGCTAAGAGGACAACTTTCAGTTTTTAATTATTATCTTTAAATGCATGTAATATATTTACTTACATATTAGAATCATTGCTTTATAAACCATCATTTGTTACTCATTCCTATATGCTTCTAATTAGGATCAGTAAACAGAAAATAATGTATGGGTTTTTATTGTGCAAGACTCTTAATGGAAAGTAATTGCCGGCACATCAGTCGGCACAGATAATTGGTGGCACAAAATAGTGTTGACATTTGTCTACATAGGTTCATAGTGAATGCTCAGAAATATTTTTTTTCTTTGTTGAAATTATAAAATAAAACAAGTAGATTACAATAAAAGTTGAAGTTAGTAACTTTTTCACCATAAGCAATCACTTTTTCCATTCTTTTTTTGTGTCTTAAAAGAATTTGCCCTCTGGATATGTGTGGGGAAAGAGATGAAATATATAATTTTTGTTTTTTTTTTTTACTTTTACTATAAAACATCCCCCAAATTTTGTCATTGGCACATATTTAATTACATATTTATATTTTTATTTAGAAATACTATTTATTATAACTATAGTACATATTTTCAAACATGAGAAATTACAGATAAAAATTTTAACATTAAACACATATAATCCCAACACTCAAATAAAGCTACCCAGAAATAATATCTTAATATCTCTCTCTCTCCAGGTATTTTCTTCCATATGCTCATAACCCTATAGATTTTTTTTATAAAAGTTATATCAGATTGAACACACCATATTTGTTACATCTTAATATATTGTGGAGTCCTTCCAGATTTTCAGATATTTTTCCACAACACCATGTTTATTGAGTACATAACTAGTCTATTTTAGGAATACTCTTAACACTTTAATTTACTTAATTTCTCTCTTACTTTTGATGTTTGGATTAATTTTAATCTTTTCAAAAATAGTTCTTTTTTCTTATTTTTTATGGTACAATTTTATTTTTTTATTTTTTTAAATTTTTATTTATTTATGATAGTCACACAGAGAGAGAGAGAGAGAGAGAGAGAGAGAGAGAGGCAGAGACATAGGCAGAGGGAGAAGCAGGCTCCATGCACCGGGAGCCTGACGTGGGATTCGATCCCGGGTCTCCAGGATTGCGCCCTGGGCCAAAGGCAGGCACTAAACCGCTGCGCCATCCAGGGATCCCCTATGGTACAATTTTAACACTTGATAATCACATATGACACATTTTGTGTTGCCCTTGTTGTGCTTTGTGACTTTTCCTTTTCCTTTACAACCTCATTTTTACATCTTTTCCCCCCTATGTGGCACAGATAAAAAAATCTCTGCTTGTTTCTTCTTCCTGTGCATCAGCTGGACCACATTTCACTCCTTCCTCTGCAGTTATTACAGTCACGTGACTGTATTCTAGCCGAAGAAATGTGAACAGGATTCACCAACTATAGGTCTGGCCCAAAATATCTCCCGTGCTTGCACCTCTATTTTAACTTTTTTTCCCACTACTGGGATGGAGGCAACCCCTTTGTTGATCTTGGTAGCCATGTTTTGAAGAGGAAAGAGCCATGACAACATCACTACAAGGTTTGATGCATTTTGGGGTCACTCTGTCGGAGCAGTTGGCCTACCTTAAAGTTACTCTAAAGCTTCTTCCTTGAGCCTCTAGAGATTGAGAAGTGACTCTCTACTTTGCCCTCCATAGTCAGCCTCCCATGCTTCCTAAACATCTCTTTTACTTTCTTCCATTTATTTTTCTGGCATTTCTGTTAAATTGATCTAGAACCAAGCTATTAGAGATAGACAATAGGATAATATGCCATCTTTCTCAAGAATATTTTTATTTTAGTAGAATATTCTGGGAGATTAAGGACCTTAGCTAAGAGGACAACTTTCAGTTTTTAATTATTATCTTTAAATGCATGTAATGCTTCTTAACTAAATCATAGAGCAATGCCGTCCATACCATCTGTGAGATGTTAACACGTTTTCGGCAAAAAAAGAGATTCTATTCTTAAAGACATTTTGGACACCTGCATACTCTATCCATCTGTTAGCAATGTATAGTTCATATTAGCAGATGAAAAGCTCTAAGAAACCTTGCAGTGAAGAAGCCCCTCTCCCTTCTCTGACCTTGTGTTTCCAAAGCTTACATGCCCATAGATCCCTTGCCTTAGTGTTCTGCCATTATCATTTTGGAAAGCTAGCATTTCCTAAGCTAGTGTTCCATGATGCACAATTTGGGACATGCTTTCCTCAGGATGTTTGAATCAAAGAACACTTTGAAATGGCTGACACACACAAAATCAAATGGAAAGACCATTGAAAACTTTGCATGTAGTATTAAAGAGATAACTATTCTGATTCAAAAAGCGTTGTCAATTGTGTTTTCAAAAAATAGGTTTATTGAGCAGAATACGGTGCATTGTGAATACCTGTCAACTCTGATTATCCTCTCCTCTGTCAAGAGTTTAAAAATAACAAGAACACTTGTTTTTGTGAGAATTCAACTCTTATTTTCTTCCTTGACATCTTTACAAATATTATAGATTATCTAATTCAGTTAAGTAAGCTGTTCAACTTGTCTCTTTCTTGAATTTTAACTTGTTACCTGCCCATACATTGTAGGTGAATATAAAAGTGATGGAGTAATCTTAAAAAGGGATATTTTTGATACTTTCAAGTTTTTATCCTTCCTATCCACTAGTTTGATGTTTATTTTTCTTATTTTGTTGTTGCTATTTGGATTAAGAATTTTTGACTATTTCAGTGAGAATTAACTAAAGACTAGAGATCTGAACTATCACATTATATAGCACTTTATCTCATAAGAAAATAGGTAATCCAAGAGGGAAAATATTTAGAAAACAAAATATATGGAGCATTATAGCAAGTCCTAGAGTGTTTTCTTGAGAGAAACAATATTATTGTTTGATTTTGTTTTGGTTTGTTTTGTTTTTGTTTACCAGCCGTGAAGATGTGCTTTAACCTGCCCTTGTCATAGTGACAGCACTGGAGGGGGTGTAGAGATCACATTTTACAAATAAACCCTTGAGATCCGGGAGGCTATGAGATTTCGCCAGGAATCAAAACTAAGTTTCTCGAATCTGAAGTATGTGTTCTTTCTGCTATAATAGCATATTGTTTCTCATTTATCTTTTAAAAATTCTCTTAGCTGGGACAGGCTTCACCTGGGGGTAGTAGATGACAATCTCTATGGTAGGATTTTCAGGAAGCCCCCAAATCCAGATTATTTCTCCCACCCCCTGTCCTGTTTGACTTGATAGAGATGGACCCCTCCATGTTTTTAATGGCCTTTTAGTCATTAAGGGCCTCTTGTTAAAATGTAACTATGCCTGGAGGAATCTCTCTAAAAGTCAAGCTAGGCTCAAATTTTGTCTCAGAGATTACATGATTAAATTGGTTTCTAACCAGGATGGCTGAGAGCAAATACCCTGGGGAGAAGAGTAAACAGGACAGCCCCAAGTAGGGGCTGGTATGTGGCTCAGCAGGCAAGGTAGGTAACAGGGTTCTAAAGTTTTGCCTCCCTTAGAAGCAGAACCAGCCCTGTATAAATTATTGTTGTTCAATCAGTAGATTTGAAATGAAATGGAGAGTTAACAAATTCTGAGTGGATAGATGGAATCACTGATATTGCAAGGCAGAAATTGGAGCCAGATGGCAACTTGGGTTTGCCAATGCTCAGTCTATGCTGAAAGCTCAATGAGATAATGAGTAACCTTTTTTTTTTTTTTTTTGTATGTTTCTCAAGTTTCAGAAGTCCTGCATGATTACTGGTTCTACCTGTGATACTTTGGTTTTATTTTTATTTATTTATTTATTTTTTAAGATTTTGTTTATTTATTCATGAGAGACCCAGAGAGAGAGGCAGGGACAAGGCAGAGGGAAAAGCAGGCTCCCTGCAGGGAGCCCAATGAGAGACTGGATCCCGGGACCCCGGGGTCATGCCCTGAGCTGAAGGCAGACGCTCAACCACTGAGCCACCCAGATGCCCCTGCTTTTATTTATTTATTTTTTCAGGTGCCTGTTTTTATTTTTAAAGGAAATATTCCAGTGAACTTCGTGTACTCGCTCAAGTTTACAAGTTGTGTTATTATTACACTACCATTAAGTTAGTAAATGTGACTTGCTGTTTTGGTTTTTACTAATAAACATTGCATTTTAATAACCTTTATCCTTTTAGGGATGTATAGTACCTTCTGCCTATGGATATCGAATAAAATATAGATTTTGTTGACTTCATGTGAAACTGCATTCATCACTTTGATTTTGATGTTCTAACTCACTTGAGAGGGGAAAAAAAAAAAAAAAACGCTTTTAAGAACCATGGCATTTTGGGCAGCCCGGGTGGCTCAGTGGTTTAGCGCTGCCCTCAGCCCAGGGCGTGCTCCTGGAGACCTGGGATCGAGTCCCATGTCAGGCTCCCTGCATGGAGCCTGCTTCTCCTCTGCCTGTGTCTCTGCCTCTCTCTCTGTCTCTCTCTCTCTCTTTGTCTTTCATGAATAAATTAATAAAATCTTAAAAAAAAAAAAAGTGGCTCTGGAGTTTCCTCTGTCTTCAAAGCCAGCAACATAAGATCTCTGACCCTACTTCTGTCATTACACCTCTTTCTTTGATTCTTTTTTTCCTGCCTCCCCCTCCCTGCTTTTAATGGCCTTACTGATTACATTGGGACCAGCTGAATAATCCAGAATGGTCTATTTTAAGATAGGGACTTTAAGGTCAGCCTTCATGTCCTTTTGCCTTATAAACTAACATTCATAGGGCCTGGGGACTTGGATGGAGGCATCGTGGAGGGGCAGTTATTCTGCCTACCATGCTGGCTTTAAATAAAAGTTTGAAATGTAAGATCAGCCCTGAAGACACTACTGTTTCTTAGATGTTTTACTGCACCTAGGGTCAAGGCCTAATAATTAAGTAATCATAACAGAAGAAAAGAGTAATGGTTTTTGTTTGTGAACAAAATTTTTTTTTTTTATCAAAATAGCCATGCATAAACATTGACTATTGATTTTGGAAAGGGTAAAATATCACTAAAAGACGATTTAAGGAAACATGAACACTTAAAATTATTCCTAATCTTTTCAAGTTTGGTCACTAATACATCTCTGGTTTTAGAAAGGCTTAAGCGATTGTCTTAATTTTTATGCAACCTAAATCATTAACTCTTCTGGGGTATATTCTCAATTCCAGTGTTTTGAGATTAAATCTAAAACACTGTATTTAAAGACATTCATTGATTTAGCTTGATAATCCAAAGTTTTCTTGAATTTGATTTAAAGACAGGAGTTTGCTTTTACTGATGCTCCTTCTCTAAGAATCAGGCTTTTTTTGTGTGTTGTACGATGAAACACTAAACCCCTAAACTAGCTTGAGGATAAAGTGGATGTTTAAAATGAATCTGAGGTCTGAAATACCCATTTCCCTATTTCCTCAAAAATTAGGTTTCATTCCTCAGAGTGTATACCACTGTACATGCCTACCTCACAGAGCTGCATTTACAAGCCCTCTGTTAAAGTCTTAAGTGATTGAGTCATATCTGAATCCCCAGGGAAGAGAATCTGCTTGCTTGCTTGCTTTCTTTCTTTCTTTCTTTTTTTTTAAGATTTTATTTATTTTTTCACGAGAGACACAAGAGAGAGACAGAGACATAGGCAGAGGACAAGGCAGGCTCCATGCAGGGAGCCCAATGCAGGACTCGATCCCAGGACCTCGGGATCACACCCTGAGCCGAAGGCAGACGCTTAACCTCTGAGCCTCCCAAGTGCCCGACTCTGCTTATTCTAGTTTGTGTCAGGTGTTTGTCCTTTACTAAGTCTTGAAAGACTGGAAGGGATAAAATTATAGAGCATAGTCTTATCCCTTTTGGGGAGTGGTTAAGTGGTCATGAACTGGGAAGATAAAACCATACATAGTTTCTTTATTTTTTTTTTAAGTTTATTTTTAAGTAATCACTATACTCAGCATGGGGCTTGAGCTCATGGCCCCAAGATCAAGAGTCGTATGCTTTTTCAACTGAATCAGCCAAGTACTCCAACATACAGTTTAAGTACTAAAATATTGGTGACTAAATAAATAATGAGGAATAGCTCTCTTTCCCATTTTCTTCCCTGGATAAGTACTACACGCTGCCTGAATGTGTGTAGACATAAAGTACTTCAAAGTGCTGATGTTCAGCCAGTATGCGCTGGTATACCTAGATGCTCATTTACAGCCTACCTTTCTTGTAATTGGTCTGTGCTTTATCATGACACTGCATAAGTACTTTGAATTTCATCTCTAGTTCTTTGTACAATTTTAACAAAACAGGTATAGTCCAATATTTAAGTTGCGTATAGGAGCTAAGAGAGATTGTAATGGTAGAATGTGTTAAGATCATTTCTTACGTGACTTGTTGATGGAGTTGCACTCCTCAACTGGTAATTAAATTTCTAAGTGACGAGGGGAAGGGAGGCAATGTGTGGAGGCACTGATTTCTGAAATGAACATTGAGAAGATCTTGTTTTTTTTTTTTTTTTTTAAGTAATTGTAAAGAAGCAATAGTAAATATTTACTATCAATCTGCCAAAATAATAGTATTAAGACTATATCAACTATTTTTGGAAAGGAGGGCATATCTTTTATTATATTGACGGCTGCATTATACTTGAGCAATCAGGCTGTTAGACTTCCTTGAAGTCTGGTGTCAATTCACTTACTCTACTTTCTCTTAATACTTAGTTGTTTTTTGTTTCATGTAGAATAATTTCCAATAACTTATATTTAATGGAAGAACTGGCCAATTTATCTATATTTCTTTACAAAAATTACTTATGTGGAATTCATCACATGCTTTCATTTCAAGGAGAATTTATTGGTTGATAGTTGCATGAGTATAAATAAAATTAAAATTCTATATGTGTGATGTTTAATGATGGTAAGTATTGTTTTAAAGATATGCTCCTAAATCAAGGTGGGGGAGGGTGCTAAGAGGTTATAGGTAATAATCTTTAACCTATGGCTTTCTGTTTTGAGGGACTAAGGGATCATAGTGGTACTCTCACATGGCTTTTCAAATTAGATAAGACAAATTATGTGACTTCAGAAAATTGGCAAACTACCATTTCCACAAGAGTCTTGAATTGCAGAAATCCTATCTAAAAAGAATACCTTTAGTTACTATGTACTTGAAACTGGATTGTTTAATTTATGATAATTGAGAAAACTTTAACTTATAAGAAAAAATAAATGTGGTTGGTATATACTGTTCGTGTCTTTTCAAATATACATTAGCTCTTACAAAGCATGCTTGTGCAGTCACAGTGGGTCTTTTTAGGTGGTTCATGGACTCTCTTGTGTTAGCTCCTTCATGATGCCCACCAATATGCTTCATTTTTGACCTAGTAGGACCACCTCCAGGGATCAGAGAGTTGCGAGGTCTTCATGTCTATTCAGCCCCAGGATTCTCTACTGAGACTGCCAACAGAGGTGCAAATTTTGATGTTCTGTGTATCTTTTCCCCCCTAATATGAGCACTTACGCAGTAAGAACTCAACTAAAACTACTTGACTTTGAGTAACTAGTGATCTAGCTAGGGTCAAAATGTTGCCCTAAACGGGAGTTCCAAATCAATGGCTTCTTCATGGAGGCGTGTCTCTGGATATGTGACCTGATTCAGTTTTATGCCTTTGCCTCAATGACGCAGCAGGGTCTAGCTTTTGGAGGACGGTGGCTGAACTGTATCTGTATTATTTTTGAAGACATGAGAGTTACACAGGACAAATCACTAGGTTGGTTCAGATTTTCTCATCAAAACTAAAATTAGATGCAGGTATTAGTGAATTTGCAGTTAGTACATGACCAGTCCTCACATTTACCATTTTAAAAAGTCTTTGAAAAAGACCTTGCAATGTATGTTCCACCCTAGATGTCCTACTATTAGCTTTTTAATTAATCCCTCTATATTTAGCCTCCCATTCATTTTTCCACTAAATGAGAGAACAAAGGTTAAGAGAAGGTACTTATTATTCCAGACACTGAATACTGTTGTTTCAACTCTCCTAACTGAGAAAGTGGCAGGTGTTGCTTTTGTGCAGGGTTTGTCTCCATGGAGCAAAAATAAGGAAGGCAGCAGAAATGAAGAGGACCAGATGCAGGGAAAGAAAAGTGAGTGAGTTAGTAAGACAACCCTCACATTTATTTTAAATATTTTGTTATGCCCCAGAAGAGTAGTCATAATTGTTTGTCTGTCCCAGTCTTAATTGTAAGTAGAGCAAGGTTTTCCTAAATGCTGTAGGAAGCATGACCAATTGGCCTGAATTGCCAAAGGCAGATCTAACTGTAGGCAAGAATTGCTAATCACCCACATAATTTAACAGTGTGAGTGCTGCCAAACCCAATAATTCAATTATCTCAAAGCCCTACTTTGGGTTAGTATCTGATCGACCATTAGTATTGATAGAATTAATCAGATAATCACAAATCTTTCACTTTTAATTTGTGTTTGTCCTATCTGAAACTTCTCTTTCTGTTAGGGGTTAAGAATTGGAAGAACTTGTCATGACAAACTAGTAAATTTTGAAAAAAGAAGACTGCAAAACATCATAAATTATAAAATATAAAAATATAAGTATGTATGATGGTTATATGGACAGATGATAGTCATACTCGTGAACATAGCATAGCATCATATATAGACTTGTTGAATCACTATGTTGTATACCTGAAACTAATGTAACATTGTATGTCAACTAGGCTTCAATAAAAACAAAAAACAAAAACCTTTCTTAGGAAAAAAATAGAGTTAGAAAAGAAATGTGAATTGATGAATACCAAAATGTTACTAGCAGTTATTTCTGGATGATGGGAACAAGGTTGACTTTGAAAAAAAAAAAAAAAAGAAAGAAAGAAAGAAAGAAAGAAAGAAAGAAAGAAAGAAAGAAAGAAAGAAAGAAAGAAAAAATAAGTAGTAAGAAACCCAAAGTACCAGGAGTGCGATTTGTAGTGATAGCTAGACAACATAGTACATTCTGCCCCAGAGAAAATTAGCTTAATCTATGTGGGTTTATGTGGATAGTCATGTTGTATAGATATTCTTGGGAAGTTGTATATAATTCATATGAAACTCTTGAAGAACACATTATTGGACCAACAGTTGGTCTAAATCATGATCCTCTCTAAGTGTATACCAACTGTTGACCTTAAATTCTTAATAACACCAAACCTTCTTAATTTCCTCTTCATTAATTAATTTAAATTTCTAGTAAGAATTATTTTAAGTTTATATATTTTGAATTTATAAATAAATTTATTTTTTTAACTCACACTTTAACACAAAATGTGTTGAGTTTAGCAAAATTATAGAGTTTTCCTTTTTTAGAAAGAAGGCTTTATGGTTTTGATATACACCTTGAAAGATCTATCAGTGAATTTTAGAGATCAAAAAAGTCAGAAAATTAGCTGGAGGGTTTTACAGGGTCTTTGTATCAACCATTAATCTACCCAAACTAGGATTAAATATTTTTTTCTTTCTCACATGAAAATATGATGTATTTAGTGTAGATGATAATCTTATTTTAAATAAGATTTGTCACTTTTAATAAGTGTGGTTTGATACGTTTATCTCATATCAAATTTATTGTGGATATACAACTTTTTAGAAGAACGAAAGTAATTTTAGTAATTTTAGGCTGCCACCGCTGATTTCTCTATGATGGTGTTACTTAACACATTTCTTCATATTGATTTATTTTGTTCACTGAGAGCTTACTGGAAATAATGCCGCCATGAGAAATTATAATATAGTATTCTGAGTAATAGATGTAATAGCCTCATACCTGTTGTCTTGGTTTTAGTTCGAATCCGATTTGTACTTTTTCGGAAAATACTCATTGGTTTATGGTGTACCTTTCGTATTGTAAAATGTAGATACCCACTATTTCACTCTTTTAAAATACTACCATAATTAAGTCAGAACACTTTAAAATATTCAAAATAAAAACCTAAAAAATAGCATAGTCCCTTATCCTAGACAGAAACAACTGAAACAACGTGGGACTGAAAAGGGGACAAATGTCTGTCATTTGTCAACCTGCTAGTGGGTTATGTTGAATATTTCTTAGGCCTTGTATTTCTCTGTGCTTGTTCTCAAGGATGTTCTGTGAACCGTTTGCTGTATTTCCTGAGCATTTTAAATACAATATCATGTCTTCATTTTGCTACCTCATTTTTGAGTGAGGGACAATTAATTAAAATACACAACAGATAGAATAATTAGAGTCCCTTCACTTTCTACACAAAATTGGTTGATTGAACTTTTGCATTTCATTGGAACAATTAAATTGCACACTAAAAATACATTTAGCTACAAACTTAACAACTCACAAACTAATGAAAAAAATCAAATTACTGGGCCTCAGAATGGCTTCATCTGTGTATACCATCCTCAGTTTATTAACAAGATCCTCTGAAGAAAGTTCTAAGAAAGAAGGAAGGAAGGTGGAAGGATAAAAAAGTAAAAGGGTAGGAAGAAGAGTAGAAAGAAGGAAAGAAGGAGAGAGAGAGAAAAAAAAGAACTATTGACATTTATTTGGAAGTAGGGTCAAGCTTTCTTTTTGGTGGCACAGTTGCTGTCTAGGTATAAGAGAGCACAACACACACTTCACAGAAAGTTACCTGGTGATCTTTGTAGTGAGAAGTTCATTGCGTGGCCTTAGTTTCAGAGAATATAACTTCTCTCCTACTTAAAGTAGGAATTGGACCCTTGGAGCTCCCCAGTATAATTTATCACATTCTGTGATTCCTTCTATAAAAATCAGATGCTTAGAATCAGCTTATGCTTAACAGCCCATTTGATCCCTACAGCAGCATTTGGGAGGGTCAGCTGTACCAGTTATCATCACTTCTCTTTACTCAAGAAAAAAACAGATGCCTAGAGTCGTACAGGACTTGCTCAAGATAATACAGCTAGCATTGGTCCTGAATCCTAAAAATACCATGAGTGTCATTAATTTTAATAAGAGTTCTTTAGTAAACTAGTGCTATATGTAGACAGAGTGCCTGGCACCTGGTTTTCATTTCACAAATATTTGTTGTATGGATTCATGACTCCAAGAAATAAATTTTTCTGGAGGCGCCTGGATGGTTCAATCAGTTAAGCATTTGCCTTTGGCTCAGGTCAGGATCTCAGGGTCTTGGGATTGAGCCCCATGATGGGCTCTCTGCTCAGCAGGGAGCCTGCTTCTCCCTCTCCCACTGTCCCTCCCTGCTGCTGGTGCTCTTTTTTTCTCAAATAAAATCTTTTTAAAAAAGAAAGAAATTTTGTATCTAATACCATAGCCTTTCTGATACGTCATAGTTTCTCATCATTGTGTTTGTTCTAAATGCTGTTTTTATATTCTAAAAAACCTTGGAAATGGAATGTCTTGCTTTTTCTTGCTTGAGTTATGCTATTTCATAGTAGTTGTAGATTCAGTTCAAGGTTGAATTTAAATATGGAATTATTAGAATGTTTTTTCCTAGTAGGAAATTTTTGCTTTCATACTGATTTAGAAACGTGTACCTTTTATTATATTTGTATTATTTGTTATGTTCATTTTTAAAATATTTCTTTATGCCCTATATCTTTATTGAATGTGTATGGGGGGGCAGTATCCTATGAAACTTATGTTTTTCATGTGAGGGTTCCCAACTGTGTTTATGAAAGCTGGGCTAGGACCACCTGCATCATAATCACCTAAGTGAAAAAAAAAATCACCTAAGTGGTTTTGCTTTATTTTTATTAGTATGTATGTATGTATGTATGTATGTATGTATGTATTTATTTATTTATTTATTTATTTATTTATTTATTTATTTATCTAGATGCTTTTTAAAATGTGGATTCTAGATTTCCAGGGCTGAACTCTAGATTTTAATGTTTTAGAACCACTTATCTACAGACCAAGATCAGCAGACAACAGAATCATTTATTTTTGTGTCAGTAGAAATTCTCTTGGAAATAATTGAGTAGTTACGAGTTTTTTTGTTTTGTTTTGTTTTCAAAATTTCAGTTGCCATTTAAAAAATTAGATTATAAGAAATAAAGAAATATACCAAGATATTGCTACTAGGTTGATAAATCTTTTTGGGTATTCATGAAACAGTAACTAGTATCAGTCATAAAAATGACAAAGAATGAAATTCAGATACATGCAACACCATGGCTGAAACCTTGAAAACCTTATGCTAAGTGAAATAAGCCAGGCACAAAAGAACAGTTATTGTGTGATTCTACTTACACAAGATGCCTGGAAGCAGTATCTTGGTATATTTGTTATGACCTTGGTATATTTGTTAGATTATTAGATCATCATCATCTAATAATAATAGTTATTATTATAATTACATGAAATTATTATTATTATTATTATTATTATTATTATTATTATTATTATTATTATTTTGAGTGCCAGTAACTGGTTTAGGACTGGATACAATGAAACAGTTAAGATAATCAATGTTTTCAATCTTATGATACACTTGTGAAGACAGGAATAATCTATAAACAGATATGTAGCAAATAGGAACTTGTAAAATGTTACACAGTATCAGTATTAAAGGAATTTAAAAGAAATAGGAAGGTTCTTTGCTATCTTTTGGCTTTGTGGCTCGTTTTTCACAGTTAGACCTTCACAGGTATCAGTAATACTTTGCATATACATTGCAAAAGCCTTTTTTACATTTCCTTTGAAGCTATTTTCTTGTTCTGTTTTGGTGTTTCAGGATTGCAATATGAGATTATACTATTGAGTTTAATGTAACTAAAAGTGTATAGGAAAAGTGAAAAGTATGTTGAAAAAACCAATACACTATTAATTTACATACCTTCAGTATATAGTGTAAGCCTTTCATTTTTGTTTGGTAAGATTTCTGATGAAACCGGCGTTTCCCTGTAACCGTGACACCACACAGCTCTTTGTAGTGCTTGTGTGTCTCTTTATCTATACCAAGGTAATAGCTTAGCACCCAAGCTGCCATTCAGAATGAAGAGGCCCTCTTAGAAGATGATGTGCCACCAGGTCAATATGTTACTTTAGCTGACTCTAGCATAAGATACGTAGGAGCTATGGTCCTGTAAATTAGCTTTCTGGATCAAGATGGTTTATTAGTTGGCAGTTAAGAAATTCTGTGTGCATTCTCCAAAGCTAAGGTTAAGGTGATAAAGCAATTGAGCCTTTTAACACTTAAAGAAAGGTGGAGGTGAAATGAAATAGCCATTCAAAACAGCAAATAATTAATTGAGTCTCTTTGTTAACAGGCAGGAGGTCAAGTACACATAACCACAGCAGTGATACAGTCTGCATTCTAAACAGCCGAGTCTTTGACTTGAAAGTGATTAGGTTGGATTGTTGGGAACTAATTAAAGTGAGATTTTAATTTAGAAGGTAGTCATATAGCTTGAAAGATACTATAAGAGATTCAAATATGGTCATTTACCTTATTTATTGTCTTCTCATTGGTTTTGTAGAGTTACAACCTTTGAATTCCATTTCCTCGCCTTTTCTTTTTATTAAATCATGTTACATATTTGTTTTAAATTTGTGATCATTCTGCAGTTGCATATTGATTATGTGATTAGGTCAGTGTACCTATGAGTAGACAGATTTTATGTATTAAAAGTTAATGAAAAGGAAGCATTACTTTTCCAGAAACATTTGAACTAACTACTTCTTCACCATAGAACTTCTCTGAAGATGGTGTTTAAATCATTAAAGCCTGGAATTACAAGGACTTTGTTGAATTGTAATTGTAAAAGCTGAGATAGCCAGAAAGTTTCCTCCTAAGCATGGCACGGAGCAAATCATTGTGTTAAAACCAAAACCAAAACCAAAACCAAACTTGCACATTACCTAATTGAAAAATGACATCCGAGAAGCCTGCGTATCCAAAATATACAAGGGGTGGTGTTAAGGAGAATCCTTGGGAAGATGACTTGGAAAAGACATGGACATTTCTTGGATTGTTCTATAAAGAATTAGAAGGAGGTGTCCAGGTGCCAGTAAACAGACTGGACAGAGGGGCAGTGTGCTGGAAAAAGCCAGGCAAACAGATGGCAGTGGCAAGAAAGAACTGATAAAAGGTGGGGGAGACAGGGTATACATTAGCACAGTTTTGGGGCTATACATTTTTAAATGAAGCTGAATCAGAAGATTTCTGAGAGAAGTCTTTTTATGATTTTGTTATATCTTTTCAAGGAAGGTATTTTATGTTAGGCAGTAGGTTTAGGTTATTTAAAAGTCCAAAATAGAGTTTAATAATGTTATATAAATGAGAACATCTCTTCATGTGGTCAGTCCAAAACAGGATGCCGTTGCCTATAAACCTATTCTAAGGTAGATTAGACCCCTGAAAACATCTTTTATACTGGAGATCTTTCTTAATTGCTGATGTTTGTGCTCCTGCCTCTTGGCAAAGCTCCAATGCTACAGTGAAATGAAACTCCTTAGTTTCTACCATTCAGATGAAGAATGGTGGGTGGTGAGCATATGTTTCTGAGAATCTGCTTTTATTTAAATCAAAGCCTCCTTCATACATTTAACCCACAGGCATATAAAACCAGTTGGAGATTATTTCCCTTAATTCTACGTGGACTTGTTTTACTCCGTTGTAAAGGTGTTTGAGGATTATGAACGGTTTTACCTGTATCTGGAAGATACTCATTAAGCTTTAGCTGTGGGAACCGTATGGAAATCAGGCCCCCTATGAATTTCCTGCACATGTGAAGATGAGGGTTCGCTCCCGTTTTGATTTAATAATCTCACACTGCTGTTCTGGTTTGAGGAGAGCTGTTGATCATGTTTGAGCTGCAGAGTGGTTTTAGAGCCTGTGAAATGTACAGCTCACGAAGAGCATCAACATGACAGCTGTAGAGATTAGAGTCCATTTTGTGTGTGTACAGAATTAGGAGACCGGTGCTCAGAAAAGCAGGCGAGCCTTCTCACATTAATCACTGTCTTTCATCCTAGAATCAAAGTGACTTCCTGTAAGGAACAACACATGTGGGTAGACATCATATGTTCCATTCTAAGTGGGTACCCATTATTCAAAATACAATTTTATGGGCTAAAAAAAAAAAAAGTGACTACGGTATGTGCATACTAAAGGATGATAGGAAGGGGTAAATAATCTGGCACACTGTAGCCTCAACATAACTCAGGTTTTACAAAAAAAAAAAAAAAAAAAAAAGCTTACTTGAGCACATTTTGTAGTTCTGGCTCATTATGTACAATCAACTAAAAATAGCAGGACAATCCTTAGCCTTGTGAAAGGATGCATCATAGGTGGAGATGTGGTTGTGATTTTTGGAACGGGAGTTCCCTGATGTTCTAGAGCTAGAACTGGTGCAATGAGGTATATTTTGATCTCTGAATTTTCTTGCAAAAAAATAAAACTTCTCCAGGATAACCTAAAAAGGGAAAGGACAATCATGGGATTGTGATGACAACGTAACCAACTTGCCCCGATTCTGAGGCTCTGTTAAGCTGCTAGAAAGCAAATTGAGCAACTCCAAGGGTCTTTGGTCTCCAAGTAGGGTGGGCAGGGCTTCTGCGCTCCCTTTGGTGAATCCATTGGCACAACACTGTGCTTCACCTAGCTGTGTTGCTCTAGTCACAGCTCTATTCCTCTGTGATTGGTTTACTCTAATCAGGTAACTTCAGTCCTTGGAAATATTCTCTCCATTTTCCTTTCATTGTCCCCAAAGTTCCCTTACAATCGCTCATAATTCTTCTAACTCCTCATCACTTTTTTTTCTTTCTTTTTTTTTTTTTTTTTTTTTTTTGCCATTCTCAACTCTCCTCTTCTCACCAAAAGACATTTATTCTCGGCGATTCAAAATTCTTTCTAATTTGAAACCCTTATAGCTTCTTGGACATGATATTCTTCTTGTCCTCTGTCACTCCATGGACTCCATCCAGCAGAGGGGGAAGAAAGTCATACATACTAGGATACCTGGATACAAATGCAAACCATTAAACAAAGAATTAGACATTTAAACTTACCATTAGTATTTTTTTAACATTAGTAGTTTTTTTAGTTTAAAGCATTGATCATCACAGGAGCAGGTTATTGCAGCATAAATAGCAGAAAAAAAATAGATATGGAAAAAGTTACTGATAGCTGAGTGTCTGGAGCTATGTAACGGCTCTCAAGCTGAGCAAGTAAACGATACTGCTGTTTTCAGAGGTGACCAGTTATAGTTGATTTTGTAAAATCCTGAACCTCATGGATTTTTTTTTTTTTTCCTGGAGACAATTTGCTAATGCTGTTCAGTTTACTACTGGGAGCATAAAGTTGACATTTTCAAGGGAACAAATTGTGTTTAGTTATTGGAGCCTCGCTGAAAACTCTTCCACAGAGCAATGGTACTCTACAGTATTTTAAAAATTAATAAGTTCGACAGGGTTAGGACAGAAATAAGCCAGGATGCTTTATAGTCTACTTATATTCTGTCCTCACACTGTCAATATTCTCTAGGAGACTGAGCATTTTAGAGAAATTATGATACTTTCAATGATCATGTAGCATTTCACTTCTCCCCATATATATATCTAATTCAAGTTTACTAGAAGAATTTGAATTCAGCAGTTCACTTGAAACATTAATAGTGCTTGTCACCACAGTCACTAGAGAGCAGATTAGTCCACTGATATATTTGGTGAAATAAAGAAAATGGAATGGGTGCCCATTCTCATGTCATAACAATAAGGTATGCGGAAACATACAACTTTAGTTTGCCATTGTTGGGATTTAGGTTTCTTATTGCAAGCAAAACCTAATTCTTTTCAAATCAGGCTAAGCTCAAGAACTTTCGAAGGTAATTCAAGTCAAATTAAATCTGTTTATGGTCTTCCTCTTGTCAGAGTAGCTTGTAAGCTCTGGGGAGTTTATAGTGTGATAACATCAGGGGAGGGCACCTTAACCTCAGTTGACATCTCTCTGGGCTTTTATCCATTGAATGGTATGTCTGGCCTGTCTGGTTGTAAAGATCCTCCACCCCCACATCCATGCTGGCAGCCCTTGAAATGCCCCCCTCCCTATCTGACTCTTGATGGTCTGTTGCCTGATTTTGGAAAGTGTCTATGGTAACCATCACCATAAAACAAAAAGGTGGCAGATCGGCACATCAATGTATACCTCACATTTGTTATGACCACAAAAAGTTACCACGAAGACGCTCTAGCCATGTTGCTTGGAGTGCACAGCTCTAATGTGTACATGTGAATTTCACAGGTTCTGTCCATCACAAACACCTGTTGAGTACAATTAGGCAGATTTCAGAAGCTTACTTTACCCAAGAGAAAATGTTCACTTTATATTTGTAAGGAAAATAATTCTGTTTCTTCCTCTCCTTCTTCTTTTTGATATTTGTCCAGTGAGAAATTAGTTATGGGTGGGGGTTAAAGGCTGGCTCCAGGTAAAATAGTCAAGACTGCCTTTGTTCTCTCTCCTCACTTTTACCAAGATACCTCCTGCCCGAAGCTTGTTATCTCACACCCCACAACCTGAACAACATGGAGGCCAACTGTAAATAGGATGTTAGACACAGACTGGCCCCTGGCCCGTTCTTCCAAAAACATTCTCTAGGTGATTGCACATGCTATGGACGTCTTACATGGCCATCAATTTAAGTGTTCTCATTTCTGCTCCTGTGTGCTGTATTTGTTTTGTATCTCAGTTGGCCTGCCATTTCCATGATGTATTAATGGATGCAGATGGCTTGATGTATCTTGTACTTTCAGGCTTTTTCATGGTTTGTATTTTCCTCAAGCCTACCATAAGAATGTGGCACTATTTGCTAGCCTGGTTGAAGCTAAAAGTACAAACCCTAATTGCAGAATTAGGGTTATGAGGCTAGTTTGATTCCTTTGAAGACTGGTTAATTTTCATTCTGTGGCCTTAACTGGTGCTCTGTTACAAAGACATGCTGATTGATATGTGGATAAAGGGACAAAATCTATCTTGACTATAGTAGGAACAACTCCGATACTCCTGAGTGCATGTTGTACTTTGGGAACAGAATAGTAGTAGTTCTATGTGAAGGTCTGAAGGTCCAGTAGATTCTAACTAAAAGTATAGTCAGTATACATATTTATGTTAAGTGTTCATCTCCTCCAGTTCCACAGACATGCCAACTCTAAGCATATTCAATGTGTGAAAACCCAGATTTACAAAATAAATTCAGTGAATATATTTTTCAGTCCAGGAGTTTCTTTATAGATCAGAGGCATTTCTTTAAATAGCAAGATTCCATATTGCATGGTAGGACACACACAGATACACATGATATATAAGTATTACATATGTGTTGTGTATTTTATATGTGTGCTATATAAATATATTCATTTACATACAACCTATCCTAGACCATGAGGTATCGTTGTAATTATGTTCAATACCCAAATATTGCAGTGTTCTGGGTTTTGACATGCTTGAGTTAATAAACTGGTGGAAATTAACTCATTGTTATGATTATACTAAATTCCTCAAAATGTTCACAGTTAGGTGACAACATTTATTTCATAATCAAAATACACAATTATGAGGCTGTTTCGGCTCTTCCCAAGTACAGAAGTAAAAAGTCATAATACGCATTTGATTGATTTTCTGTATCAAGGCTGATTTACTTAGAAGGCCAGTTGTCACCATTTGCTTTTTAAATTTCTTACAATCCTGGTTATCGACAGTGAAACAACTCTCCAATTTAACCAAGAAAAATTTTTTATCAGTAAACAACATCTTAATTCTCTGAAGTCCATGCTCCTGTTGTTTCATCAGTACTGTTAAAATACTTTTGAGTAAGTAATTAGTAATTATGGTAGATAAATCTGATACAGCTTGTTGCTCCTGCTGCCACGTTCTTAGATCACTGAGAACCCCAAGTAGAATCTCTTGGGTTCTCTGAAAGACTCTCTTGCTGCTGCTCAGTGGTCTGATTCAGGTAGGATATGCTGTGAGGAAATAGCCAAAGTACATAAATCATCCCTTCCCTATGCCATCCCTACCCTACATAGAAGCCTACTGAAGAGCGGTGGCTTCAGTGCTCTGGAGCCCATTTCATTTCTCAGGGTTTTCTATGCACATAATCACCTATGCCCCTGCCTAATGGTGCTTTTCCCATAATCTTCCTTCCCCCCAAGAGCTGACCCCTATCTAAGAAACTAAGGTATTCTAGAAAACACATTTGAAACATTGACTTGTGGGACGCCTGGATGGCTCAGCAGTTGAAAGTCTGCCTTTGGCTCAGGGCCTGATCCCAGGGTTCCGGGATCGAGTCCCACATCGGGCTCCCTGCGTGGAGCCTGCTTCTCCCTCTGCCTATGTCTCTGCCTCTCTCTGTCTCTCATAAATAAATAAATAAATAAAATCTTAAAAAAAATTTTAACCTGGTTTTAACAACCTCATCTGTACTTCACCTTAACAAATAGTAAGGCTGTTGGGTTGGAGCACTTTCTGAGGTATCAGGGCAGAAGTGATTGGGATTGAAATACAAAATAATAAATAAACGTATTCAGCATTATATTGAAAATCATATTGAATATATAAACATATTGAAATATAGAATATTAAAATTCTGAAAATATAGCTGAAATAGTAAGTTCCACATTTGTGATGATTTCAAGAATGAACCCAAAGAGCAACAAAAGTCAATGTAGTTTCTTTTGTTTAAATTTAAGAGTCACGTGATACAAAGCAAAGTCTACAAGGGGCAACAATGTGGCTGAAATAATGACACAAGTAAAAAGTTTGCAGAGAACTAATTAATGAAACTGCACTGAATTAAAAAAAAAAGAGTTATTAAAAATGCAGCTGTTTGCACAAAGTTCACATTACTGATGGTGAAGCAAGTGTACAGAATCTAACATTGAAAATTACTCATTTTAATCTTGGTTTTACAGATAATATCCATTTAAGGCTAATCTGTCCTTTTCCATGTGAATAATATTATATTTAGTTTTAATATTTCTTTAGTTAATTGTATAATAAAACTTGACCAAACCTTTAAAATTCCTTTTTTGCCTTCTAACGCAACAGACTGTGAAAATCCATTTATTAGAGGGTTTTTGAAATAAATATTCTATGAGCATAAAAGAAAGATTGTGACGTTTGCTTGAGCCCAGTTAGTTGATCTTGTTTATGAATTTATTTTAGGAAAAGATCACTCTAAAATGTATCTAATTACTGTGCGCTAGACCTACCCTTCTAGAGATTTCATACATGTTGACCCAGTGGTTATATGTCACCAAGATTTCTAGAGATTCCTAACCTCACACGTCCTCAGGCGCTAGAGATTTGTTAAATACGCTGTGGGGACTCTGGCTCATCCTCAGTATCTGCTTCTCAGCTCCTGTGGACTTTGTTTCATGCAAGAATGTGGGCCTAGGATTGCTGGATCTTCCTATTTTTTTCAAGAGGAACAAGAAATTAGAATTTTTATATTGTCTCCTGCTTGCTTGGCTAGTTCAGGATAAAAGAAAAAATTATACATGAACCAAACAAAACATTTCTACAAGCTAGCCTTGATTATCTGACTTTTGGTTTATGACCTCTGATCTAGCCTTATCTCCCTGAAATTGAGACCCAGGTTGGTTATGATGGTGCCTATAGTCGGCAGCTTGCTTGTAGCAGAAAAGTGATAGCCATCTCCATCGTAATGGGGTTGTACCCCATGGAAACTGTACCCCACTCCAGCCTTTGCAAAGCATGAGGTGACCCAGGGCAAACACTTAGGCTGCAGAGAATGGGTGAGATCACAAGCAGCAGGGAAAGGACTAGATACACTCGGGCCTTTCTAGCTCTAGCCTTTTATGAAAACCATGCCAAACCCAGGCAACATTTTCCAAAATCTAAAAAAACAAACAAACAAACAATTGTAGCTATGTGATGATGGATGTTAACAAAACTTACTTTGGTGATCATTTTGCACTATATACAAATATCAAATCAGTATGTTGTACACCTAAAACTAATAAAATATTTTATGTTACTTAATCTCAAAAGGAAGAGGGAAGCCATCATTTGGTGTGACTTACTTTTTATATATATATATATATATATATATATATATATATATATATATATATATAACTATGTTGAATAGACTTTTGATGATTCAAACAGCAATGTTCATTTTTTATTGTGATGATGTAAAATTATATGTTTTAATGAATGACCATTCTTTAAGACAACAACAACAAAAAAAACCAATGTGAGGCATTCCCAGAATATTAGATCTTTTATCTCATTAATGAAGAGTTAGAATTTAGACTGCATTGGGATGTATGTAATTAGTGACCAATATACTATGGCATTTTTGAGGAATTAATGCTTAAATTAGACTGTAGCTAAGATAACTTTTGGTAATTAGATTAATTCTAGTGTAATCTGGGGCAGCCCTGAGCCATGCAAACATAAAAATCCATACAATCCAGAGGGAGGTTTTAGGATTTTACTATAAATGAGAGAAGACTGAGAGCCTAGACAAAGATTTAAGGTATATGTGTGATGTCAGGATGGGCATGAAAGCAGAAACAGAGAGTGTGGCATACTTGCTAATCTTTCCATCCCCACAAAACACAAGAGGGCATCTCCTGAGTATTCCAAAGTACCTTCCTAGTGCTCCAGACAGGATCAAAATTACAGTGTGCAGCGAGAACATAAGAGAACATGAAATCAGTTTCAGAGATTATGAGACCCAAAAACAGCATTTTTATCAAGATAGGAAGTGAAATTCAAGAAGAACATTAAGTGTCATAGAAATCTTAGGACTGTGCTAGACCCTGTTCCCCTCCCTACAGCTGTTCCCGTTAGACACACATTCTTCCACACTAAACTGATCTGAGACCTGTGCAGACAATTTGAAGCATCCTGTCCAAGCCTCTGGAGAAATCTTGCCTAATTAAATCAGTGGCATAAAACAGAATGTTTAAAATTCAGGCTCCAGAAATAAATATTGTAAAACAATGCTTAATATGAAAACACTGAAATTACAAATTTAAATGCAAATTTTAGTATTTATTGGACAGCATACATCGTATCCCTAAAGGAAGGCATATAATCCTTCATAGTTATTCTTGACACTTCCCAGGAGATAGCCAAATGGCCAATAAAATTTAGACAAAGGGAAGTTCAATGACTTTCACAGTGTAAATCTATAATAACTCTCATACCACTTCTACTTACATCAAAGTAGTGCATTCAACAGTCTAATGATTAAAATATAGATATAGATTTTGAGCAGTAATGGGATTAATGTTAGTAATAGCTTTTTTTCTATTTTGAATCATTTGATTAGATTCATGAGTTTAATATTACATTAAAATTTATAGATATATTTGAAGTGGTAATTCATAAGACTTTAATTATATAGATAGTTCACTTTGCATATTCTATTTTGCCTCATGATCTTAAAATATAGATTATTTTACAATATGAAATACTTTTCAAGTACCTCAAAAGCTCAAAAGTTGTTGGCATAAAATATTGTTTTACAGTGATAAGGATTGCTTTTCATATTCATTGATGGTAATACTGCATCCATATTAGATGGGGGAACTTGGCAATTAGTTCAGGTCTCACCCCTTTCTTGAAGCATTTCTTCTCAGATAATGTCATATGACACAAACAGTTGTCATCTGTTAATAGACTTCCCACAAATCTGAACCAAAAAATCTAGGCCTGTTTTTTTTTTTTTTTTTTTTTTTAATCAGATACAGAACTCCATACCCTCCAACTTTGTTTTTATGTCCTTCCTGATTTTTTTCTAGTACAGTTACCTGTGAATTTTCTCTCTCTAATTATGGAGGCAAGGTCATAGTACACACAATATTGTCTATTTCCATTTTAATCAATAGATTATGTTGATATTTTTACATCATTAAAAATTCTTTTATAATATAATTTTAAATGACTGGAAAATGTTTTATTATGCAAATGGGCTATTTAACCAATCTACTTTTACTGATTTTTTTTTCCTTTTAAAAATATGTAACATCCATATAGCTAAAATTTTGCATATATTCATAATCAGTTCGTTAGGATAAATTCCTAAAAATAGAATTGTCATTTTTTTAAAAGATTTTATTTATTTATTTATTCCTGAGAGACAGAGAGAGAGGCAGACACAGGCAGCAGGAGAAGCAGGCTGCATTTAGGGAGCCCTGTGTGGGACTCAATCCTGGGACTCCAGGATCATGTCTTGGGCCAAAGGCAGGTGCTAAACTGCTGAGCCACCCAGGGATCCCTATAATTGTCATGTTAAAGAGAATATAAAACCTTGACACTTTTACAGAAAGGCATGTTACATGACCATATGCTTCATATATAGAGTGCCCATGTTCCTAGACCTCAACAAAAAATCATATTACTAGTATTGCTATTATTATTATTATTATTATTTGTCAGTTCTAATATTCAATTCTTTGATGACCACTGAGGCTGAATATTATCTTATACATTTCTGGTTATCTAAAACAGAGCGACATGAGAGGAGAATTTTCTAAATGTCTGTAAGTAGTCCTGCACAATTTTACTAGTTTCACTGTGCTGAGATCTCTTGCTCTGGCTATATATAAATGACAGGAAAATTATAGAAATATAATGATTAATCAGTTCAGTGAAGGGGACAGTTCCGTCAAAGACTCTGATCAAATTTCCTCTTAAAATAAAGAATTTTTGAAATTTAGTGAAAAATTGTGAGACTGATTTTCACAAGTAGATGCAAATGGTTTAGATGATTTCATTTTCTCTGCAAGATATAATGTGAAATATAAATCTTATTGAAACTGCATATTTACTTTGATGAAATGTTACATTTTGAATATGTTTAATCTTAGTTTTTGTGCATTTACTTTCCTTTTTAAAAGCAACTCAATTCAAAATGTGACTTGGATTGAAAATATTTTCCAAGGAAAATATCTATCCTTGATTTCCAAATTCATATTAAATGATCATTTTTGTGATGATGTATGAGATGTTCCTTGAAATGTGTCTGTTAAAAGACTTAAAATGTTATTGGCAGGAAATTGGCCTTATTAAGATTTAGTCATTGCTGTGTAACAAATTACCCCAACATCTTGAAGCTTAAAACCACAGATGTTTATTATCTCACACATTTTCTGAGTATCAGGAAGCCAGAAGCAGTGTGGATGGGTGGTCTGGCTTATGGTCTCTCATGAGACTGTTGTAACACTGTTGGCCAGAGCTACAGTCTCTGAATACTTGACTAGGCCTGAAAGTTCTGCTGCTAAAGCTCCCTCACACGGTTGGCAGACCGTATTTCCTCACCAAATGAGTCTCTCAGTAGGGCTGCTTAGGACAGACATGACTTTCCCCAGAGTGCAATTCTAGGGATGGACTGGGATGTCGGTACCCTTGTTTTAGCACTCTGAATCACATAATTTTCAAAGGGCTAAACCTAAATGCAGTTTAAGAGGATCTTCTGTGTTTTTTAAACACCTCTCATCTTCATTGTTTTCTTGAGGATTTAAATCAAATTCCACTGTTTATTTTAAATGAAATAAAGAAACTGAAGTATGTGATTTTAAAGAAATGCCTAATCATTTTCTTCTATATGAATCCTCTTTCTTACAAGTGCTTAGCCCTAATATTAAAATTCTTACCACTCCATATTTTTTTTATTTTAATACACTTTCAGCATGGCTTCTCCTTCTGCAGAGGTTTAAAATGAGTGACATCAATAGGAGCTTTCCATCACTTGGGACCTAAGTAGGATTGATGTCACTGTCATGGGTGTGAAAGACTCTGTCATGATTTTAAGATAGTCCATTTAGTTGCAAAATTGCTTTTCATTGTCTTAAAACAATAAAGACATAACTGATTGTATAACCTTATTTTATTCTAGGTCCCCTAAAAACCCAGAACAGAAGATCATTAAAAGAGTGATTGCTCTTGAAGGAGATATTGTAAAGTAAGTACTGAAACTGTTGTTTTTGAGTTTAAGTTAGAAATTCTGGAACTTTGTTGAATTTTAAGTCATATCACTTGGGAAGTACCACTCAATTCAAAGAGGACCAAAGCTTTGGAGACATCCCAAATGCACTGGTATGTCTTCAGCAAGAATCATCAACCATTTCAGGATGTGAGGCATACATAAACTTCTGATTATATTATTATCTTTTAATTGTGAGCCACAGGAGAAATAAATATTAACTGAAATTAACTATATTTTCTAAAATGACCACTAAATAGTTATTTTTTCAAATATTAAAATTAGCATGATTGTTTTAGGTTATGGTATCGAGTTTCTTTTAGAAAAAAATCATGAACATTTTATCATTTTAGAAGTGACTACAGAAACTAAGTGGGAGCTTTTATATTTATATACCCATGACCCTGAGATCATGACCTGTGCTGAAACCGAGTCACATGCTTAAACCTGACTGCGCCGAGGCGCCCCCAATATTCAGAAAATTTTCTGATCCTGTTTGCCAAAAAACTTAATCCTCAAGTATTAGTGATCCTACGGATTAAACAGTCTCATTAAAATGAATCTCAATTGGTTTTAGGGCAGAATCAAGGCCAGCAGTTCTCAAAGGGTGGCCAGAGGATCTCTGGGCATTCTCAAGATCCTTTGTGGGGGTCAATGAGATCAGAACTACTTTCCTAATAATACTAAGATGCTGTTTGCCTTTTGCCCTCTCATTTTCTCTTGAGTGTGCAGCGGAGTTTTCCAGAGGGTATGTGATGTGGGCTGTGGCATCAGAGGGAATACAGGAGCAGATATTGGAATATGGTTGTCTTCTATTAAGCTACACTGCATGGATTGGCAAAAATATAAAAAATGCTACTGATCTCATTATTTTTTCCCTTGTTTTGGAAAATAGTTATACTTTTCATTAAACATATTTTTGTGTGTGTTAACATATAGGTTATTATTTTAGACTGAATCTATAAAGATTTTTTTAATTTACCATTTTAATTTCCCATATGGTAAATATTGACAGAGTATATTTTCTAATGTGGTTAATATTGACAAACAGTTCTTTGAGAGCCTCAGTTATTTTTAAGAATATAAAGGAGCCCTCATCCCAAACAGTTTGAGAAATTGCTGATATAGGAACGAATGGTAAAAATTTTTGTGTCATGATGACCTGGTCATGAGTAGTCTGTGTGGTATGAATGGAGTGGTGTGGTATGGTTTCAGTGGTTTATAATTATGAATATTTGTTCAGTCTTTTTTTGTTTTAAAAGCTTTATTGAAGTAAAATTTATATACTGAACAACTCACCCATTTAAAATATACAGTTTAATGAGTTTTAGTTTTAATATACACGATTGTTCAAGCCTCACCACAATCTAGTTTTCGATTTAAAAGCCTTCAAAAGTTCCCTCCTCCCATTTACACTTAACTGAGGCTCCCACAGTCCCAGTGGCTTCCGCCTGTCTGAGGTAACCATGGATCTGCTTTTTGTCTCCATAGTTTAGCCTTTTCTAGAAAATCTATTTAGATGGTGTTATACAAAATGTAGTCTCTTATTTGTGTTTTCCCCCATATAAGAATGATTTTTCAGTTTCCCCATGTGTGTATATCTGTAGTTTGTTCCTTTTTATTGTTGAATATATTCCATTGTATAGAACCACCACATTTTGTTTGTTCATTCATGAGCTAATGAACATTAGGATTTTTCCAGTTTGGTAATATTATTAGTAGAGATAGGGACATTTGTGTAAATACTATGGACATTTGTGTCTTTGGGTGGAAAAACGTTTTTATTTCTATTCAGATGTAGTCACATATATCACTGTGAAGATACAGTGCTGGCTGTATTGGTGAAGATGCTGGCTTTTATGGTGAAGTATATGTTTAACTTTGGTAGCTACCAAACTATTTCAAAAGTAACTAATTTTTTATGTTCTACCAGCAATGTACAAGGGTTTCAGTTTCTTTGTGTCCTTGCCAGCACTTGGTATTATGAATATTTTTGATTCTAGCCATCCTCATTTGTGTGAGGTAGAATCTTGTGGTTTTGATTTCCATTTCCCTGAAGACTCCTAATGTTGATTATGTTTCCATGTGCTTACTTGCCTTTTGTATATTTTCTTGAGTGAAGTGTCTATTCAATGCATTTGCTCATTTTGGTTATTTAATATTTTGAATTATAAGAGGTCCATTGATTTTGATTCCTTAAATAGATTGGGCATTTAGGGGAAGGTGAATGTGTGTGTTTAATAATGTGATTTTAATCAGGTGTAAAGGTATTAATATCAAAGAGTTTAGTTATGTTACCTGTAGGATTTGCATAGTCAATTTGCAGAATTTGGTGACTGCTTTCTGTTTTGAAGATTCTATCTAGCCTTCTGATTTCAGTAAGAAACTGAGAAGAGCAATAAATTTGGAATACTATTTCATAGACACCCATAAATATCTAAAATGTGCTTTTAATATTTGGAAAACAGTTTGTGTGGATATGATACAAATCCCATTCAAGGAATGAGTCAGCAACCGTGAATACATTATGTTAGATGAAAGAAGCCTGTCACAAAAGACCATCTAGAATTTGATTCTATTTATGCTATATGAAGTGTCTGGAATAGGCAAATTCATAGAGGCAAAAAATAGATTAGGGGTTCCTAGGGGCATTAAAAAGGGGAATAAGAGATATGGATACAATGATTTTCGTGATTTTTGCTTTTGTTTGTTTGTTTTGGTAGGGGGCAAGAAAACATTCCAAAATAAATTGTGAAAGTCACACTGCTCTGTGAATATATTAAAAACAAAAAGTTGTACATTTTAAATGGGTAAAGTACACGTCATATAAAGTACATCTCCATAAAGCTATTAAAAAAAAGAGAGAACTGGGATCCCTGGGTGGCGCAGCGGTTTGGCGCCTGACTTTGGCCCAGGGCGCGATCCTGGAGACCCGGGATCGAATCCCACGTCGGGCTCCCGGTGCATGGGGCCTGCTTCTCCCTCTGCCTGTGTCTCTGCCTCTCTCTCTCTCTCTCTCTCTCTCTCTCTCTGTGTGACTATCATAAATAAATAAAAATTAAAAAAAAAAAAGAGAGAACTGGTCAACAAAGGGAGCGAAAATTTTATCTATGTCAAATAATCTACAAGATTAGGAATGCCAAGGGATTCATTTTACGTTATAATCCAAAGAGAACATAGCTTTAATTCAGATGTATCATTATTGGTCACTAGCTGAAGAGTCAACAATGTGAGATTGTAAAACTTGATCAGACATAAAAAAAACTCTTGTGTAATTAGAAATCCTACAGGAGACCTCCCTGAAGAAAAACCTGGGTTGTTAACTTTCCTCAGTAAATGTAAATACTGTATTGGGTCCATGGACTGAGATAGAATAAGCATTACTGGTGTAGTGTTGGGAGATGAGTGAAGGCAGATGGGGATCTAAGAGATTTATACCTTATTTTCCCCACATGTGCAAAGGCTGGCTTCATTATTCTATTCTAATACTGAAAATTAACACTTTGGACACATGGCCCTTTCCTTCCCCTTTCACTACACATCTATCATGAAGTTTTGGATAACATAAAGTATGGAGCTATCAAGGCTCAAGACTCTGCTAGTACGTAGCCTCTACAGACCTTTTGGTAATTGATAAGAAAAAAAACATTTAATTTGTTGTTTTGAAAGAAAATTTAAAATTTTATTCCTCTGAATAAAATAGGTACTTAGAAATTCTAGGCTTCCTGGGCTTTAAATTTATAATTGGATATATTCCTATAATAATTTTCTAATGGCATTGAAAAACATTAAGGGATATTACAGTATTATTTACTGACATGCTGTGGTCTGTGACTCATTTTTTTTTAAATGCCAGAACATCTAAAAAACAAATTTAAAAATATGCTGTCTTTCTACTACCAGAAGTCATTTGTCTATTTGGTGTCATAACTTGTAGTATACAAGATGCTTTGGTCTGTGGTGTGGATTTTCCTTTCCCACTTTTGTCTTGGATAATACTTGATTACTTGGTAGGCAAGTTAAACATAAATGCATATCACCAGAATATTTTTTTTTTGGAAAGAACTCGATATTTCATAAAGTGATGAAAGAAAAAAATCTGTCTTATTAGAACTCAGTTACCCTTATTGTGGGTTTTGTAGTATTTTTTATTGTGAATTACACATAATTAGAGGGTAGAGAAGAAGCGATTATCTCTTCAGAGCTAAGCACTTTAAAGGCTTAATCTAAACCTCAATTTAGTGTTCTGTTAGTTATAAAAAACAGGTATGCAGTAAAATATAGTTTTAAAGAGCACTTATTTTAAAGATAGTTCAGCAGATGGTTGAATCATATTACTTTTCTACCTGGGAAAAGAAGGGTGGTGGAAGCCAAGGATCAGGCTTGCCTCACTGAAGAATAGAAATGTGACTACAGCAGGACTTTCTGTATGATGTCTACTGGCATGTTGTTCTTGTTTTTCTGTTTGTGTTCCAGTTGGCTTTTGCCCCATTGCCAACTGCTAACTTCCTTGGGTGTGCCTCTCATTTAAACTACCTGAGACAAATCTGAGTGTGTTCCTTTCAGTATGAAACTAGGATATATCCACCTGACAGGCTACTGGTCAATCAGTCAATGGCCTTCCTTGGTAGGTGCCTTTCCTTGGTCTGGTCAGTCGTGGCTGTGTAGGCCAGTCTACTATACAGACCCTGTGGCTGTGAGGAACCTCTTGGAAGGGGCTTGTAGATATGGCAGGTACTGCAAGGCCTCCCAAATTGGTGCATTGTGATTATCACTCATTTCACTCAGCATTACCCTTTGAAACTTTGTGTTCAATAAAACTATATTCTCCCTGGTAATTGCTTCGACATGACTCTCTGGAGAAGATTTACTTATTTATTTACTTAATTACTTACTTATTTAAGTTATAGAAATAACACAAACTGGAAAAATTCAAAATGCTGTAATGAACATCCTTGCAGGCATACTTTTGGACATTTGTGTGTTTATTGTTGTAGAATTGATAGCTAGAAGTAGAAATACTGGGTTAACATATGTTGTGGTTGTTGTTGTTGTTATTTTTAGTTCTAATGCATACAGCCAGATTTCCCTCCTAAGTGGTTTGTTTTACATCTTACCAATAACTGCATGAAATCTGCTTTTCAGAGGAAGTTGATTTAAAGATCAAATGTGATGGGGAAGTCGTGGAGTTCAGATTCAGAAGTCAACATTTCAACACAAATTTTGAAATTAGTTTAGATTGAGTAGGTTCTATTTACTTTAATCAGTTTGCTAACATAGTAGGCCTTAGAAACATCCATTTAATGAGCACTAGTCTAGCCACTAGAGAGACATGATGGAATAGAAGAGACAAAGTCCCTGCCCTCGTGGAGATTACATTCTAGTGATTAGAAGGAGATAATAGGAAAATACATGACACATAATGCAATGTCCTGAGCTAGAAGTGCTAAAGAAAAAGTCATAAAGGATGTATAGAGTAGGGGTCTGGGACTGCTATTTTAGGTAGGATATTCACTATAAACTTCTCTAATAAGAAGATACTTGAGCAAACTTCTAAATTAAGGGAGAAAGAAAGAGAGCCATACTAGTATCTGGAACAAAAGTGGTTCACACCAAAGAAATAAATGCAATCCTGAGATGGATACATATTAAGTGACTTTAAGGAATTACAAGAAATCAGCATATCAAATTGAGGTGGGAAAATTGAGGTAGGAGACTAGATATAAGAGGCTTGCAGAACTTTGTGGGTCATAGTAAGGACTTTGCATTTTATTATAGTGGGATGGCAAGCTCGTGGAATGGTCTGAGCTATGAGCGATACATAGGGTGTGATTGGCATTTTTAAAGAATCCCTCTGTCTGCTGTGTGCAGTCTGACCCAACTAACTGGTCAAAGCATTTTTCTCTTGGGGAAATAATATGTAGCTTCCTCTAAATAATATGTAGCTTCTTCTTTTAAGTATTCTTGTTTATGACATGAATGATGACTACTTTGATTCGATATTTTCAGAGTGACTCATAAACGTAGTCACATTATTTGTAATCACAGTTATTACACAAGGCAAAAGTAGAGTTGAAGTATTTGTTCAGTGAATTCAGCCAGATATTCCTAGGATGGTAAGAGAGGTGACTTTTGCAAGTTTGAACTTTCTTCTGCTGTCATGATGTCAACATTGATTAACATCACAAGACAGTTACTTGATGGTGTGGATAGCTTAGCTAGGAGTATAGCCATTTTCATAATGTTAGCCCAAATGGGTCTACTTATCTATAACACGAATAGTAAAAAGCTAATGAAAGTAATATTTAGACAAGGCCATTAGATCCACCAAAATATTTTTCATAGTTATTTGCTTTTTCTTACTAATTTCTTATGACTCATATAGAAGGACTCTTTTAGAAAAAGATAAAATGAATACAAAGCACCAAACTGCAGGAAGTCAATATGAATCAACCACAACTGAAATTTGTAGGACATCAACATTTTTTATTGGGCACTTGTGTTTCTGTTTCACAGATTTTCTCAGCCCCATCAGAAATGAAGCCTCTTATCATTTCTCTTGTTACCTACTGAAATACACTTACAGGTACTCAGCATCTGGGAATCCTTGCAGTTAGCAACCTCAGTGAAGTTAGTCACCAGTGAAGAGAGTAGCCATATAATTCATCACTTAAATTAGGATACTTTTGAGAGCAAAAGGGGATGATTATTATATTGTAATAATCAGCATACAGTGGCTGCCAAGACAAACTGCAATAAATGGTCACCAGCAATATGTAATCTACTTTATAATTTACTTTACGTAATTTGATTTTCTTTAGTTTGTGGTTCTCCTTGTTCAGGAGAATTCCAAGAAGTGTTCATAGAAAACAATCACTTCCTGGCCCCAGGGAGGCCTTAGGTTGGGCAGGATCAATGGCTTTATGGAGAAGCATGTCCTGCCCACAACATAGTCATTTCCATGCTAGAAAGCACAGTGCAGGACTTTCTATAACAATTACAAGTACAGAAGTATTCTCTCACTGCAAAACATTTAAATGATATTTCCTCTTCAAGTCTAGAGACTATATTGTAAAATGTAAAAACAGCCTAACTTATTAAAAATAACTTGATATTAGCAAAAAAGTCCATTGAATCATTAGAAATTAAACATTTTAAAGCTTGTTGATTTTAAACGTGCTAGTGAAGATACAGAAATCAATATTAGCCTATCACAGATGGTTGAATCATATTATGTTCCAGGAAATGATGAAGTTTTATAGGAAGAAAAACAGAACTAAATTGAGTTTTCCCCAGTAAAACTAAAAGTAATGCTTGGTTAATAACTTTTTTCTTTATTCTTTTTCGTGTGTGTGTGTGTGTGTGTGTGTGTGTGTGTGTGTGCAGTAGCTTTGAATTATAGAAGCCTAATGTATCTCTATGGCACTATTTTAAAACCATGCATTGATTTATGACATTTTTGGTAGATTAGGAATTAGGAATATATTCTTTACTAAAAGAAAGGACAGAATGAAGAAGAAATTTGAAAAGAAATTGTGTCAAGGACCCTGATTAAGATTGTTGAATGGAATGTTTTAGAGCATGAAAGCTAATGTCCCTCAAATGGGACCCAGGTAGGTGGTTGCTTTTGAAGACAGGAGGATATTATTCTGGGCCCTATTTGTTAGTAATTTGAACAGGAGGTTTTTTTTTTTAATTTTTATTTATTTATGATAGTCACAGAGAGAGAGGAGAGAGAGAGAGAGAGAGGCAGAGACACAGGCAGAGGGAAGAGCAGGCTCCATGCACCGGGAGCCCGACGTGGGACTCGATCCCGGGTCTCCAGGATCGCACCCTGGGCCAAAGGCAGGCGCCAAACTGCTGCGCCACCCAGGGATCCCTGAACAGGAGGTTTTTACAAATTTCTGAGCCTCTTAAGCCTGGTTTAGTTTGAATTCTGAATTCTCCCAAATCAAAATAGCATGGTGCATTCTTGTTTAGTACTTAGGGTCTGACCAATACAATTATTTAATACATAAGATGTTCACCGTGAAATTAAGCATCCCAAGATCTGTCCAATAAGGTTTAGGTACCAGTAAATTAGAAGCATTTGTGAAAAAAATCATAGTTTTGCTCTGATATCAACTTGAGTAATTATTAATTTCTTCAGGACATTCTTCCTTTCTTTTTGAAAGAATAATAATTCTTCTTTACTAAAGAATTATAGATTGGTAGGTAACCCATGACTTTGTTGGAGATCTTTCTTTCTTTTATGTAGTCGTAGATGATTATCACACTGCTGCTGTATCAGTGAACAAAAATGGAATTGCTAATAAAAACTATGTGCATTAGCAATAGATATTTCTTCCTCACCATCAGAGAGATAGTCACTTTAGGTTTATATGTAAAAATGTTGATCCTGATTTTTAAAGTCAAGATTATTTCTGTAATCAATTTAGCAATATAGGGAGGTTTTCTGAGGCACTACACCAAACATAGTGTGTACACTTTCGTGTAGGAGGATGTGACAGTTGCTGGAAGTCACTAGACCGTTTAGATTGAATTGCTTTTTCTTATAATGGTGACAGTAAGTATTGTGGTACTCTCCCCAAGCCCATCAATGGTTTCTCTGGTTTCATTTTCTACCTTAGTCTGTCTCTTGAATAAGATTCTTCTTTAGATATGAACATCTTCACTATTTATTCTCTCATGCATAGTCATTTATTCATGTAGTATGGTGTGGGGGTCAAGAGCACAAACTACAAATTCAGACTTCCTTGATTTGTATCCCAGCTTTGCCGCTTCTTGCGTTACAAATCACTTAATTTTCTACACTTAATTTTCCTCATCTGTAAGGTGGAAATTATAATAGCACATACTGCATAAGGTTTTCTTCAGGATAACATGACATAATATATATGATTTTGTTAGCACAGCGCTCAGCACATAAGAATGTATTCAGTAATTATCAGATATTCTTAGCAGTAGTCATGATTTAATCACTATTTATTGAGTGCTTGGAGTATTTACTGTTGCTAGACATTGTGTGGAATTCTGAGATTATAAGATTAAAAGCCATAGATAGTTCTTGCCTTTCTGAAGTTTATGCTCTGGTGGAAAGACAACAAAAGCAACAAATACAATATAACAAGAGAATTGTCACCATTAAATTGTACAAAGGTCCCTGGAGCATCCCCAGAGGAAGAGCATCTGGTCTGCCTGAGGGGCTGGGCTGTGTTGTGTTCAACTCTTTGGATAAAATTTGAGATGAATAAGAGATCCACAGCTCCCTCCTTAATTGCAAAAACAATATAGGCTTAATATAATCTAGGAAAACTGAAATAATACTGGGGAAAATGGGATAAAAAGAAAAAGTCCTTTTTTCCCTCATACTTCTAATAATACTCCCAGAGGTATATATACTGTGTATTTTTTAATTTTTATAGACAGTATATATACACAGTATATATACTTCTGGGAGTATGATTAGAAGTCCTGATTTTTGTCTTATAGTAGGAGATTGAAAGGATTAGAAAAGTATTTATATGATAGCATTTTCCCTTGAATATTCCAGAAAAAAAATGATTCAGATATAACTACAAGAATTTATGTTTCCCCGTGTGTGTGTTACACAGGTAGATATACCTACGTTATAGTAATATACTCGTATACCTTTACTAGTAGGTATTTGAAAACATGGCAACTCCAGAATTACTCATTTGTTAAGTTCTAAATAATAAATTATAGTCCTGGGACTTATGTACACAAAGAGACTATGAGCAAATTACTGGGTAACAATAAAATGTGATCCAGACAAAACCATTTATAGAAAATTACAGGCAATAGGGCACCTGGGTGGCTCAGTTGGTTGTCTGCCTTAGGCTCAGGTCATGATCCTGGGGCCCTGGGATCCAGCCCCCCATCAGGTTCCCTGGTCAACTGAGGGTCTGTTTCTCCCTCTCCCTCTGACCATCCCCGGTGATTGTGCTCTTGCTCTCTCTCTCGAATAAATAAAAAAATCTTAAAAGCATTAGAACCATCGTGTTCTCTCCAGGTAGTGCCTGGACTACAATGACCAGGGTGCTTCAGGTGGGAAACCCATTGGCTTAGCTTAATTAGGGAAAATGTTCTGCAGCTGGTTGCCTAGCAGGATGCTCTGATCTGACTCCATCCTTGTCAACATCTCCTCGCTGCTCTCCAAAATATAGTGGTCAGTTTCTAACTTGAATGCTTTCCACTAAGTTGGTTTTCTCCCTTCTTGGGCTGGCTTTGGGGACTCTACTCCCCAATTCTGCCGTGAGCCCCCTTACCTCCCCCAGGGCAGACAGATCATGTGAAGTGCTCTTGTGCAGTCTGCTGTTTCCTAGCACGAAGCACATCACTCCGGGGGCCAGCTAGCGTATTAGTCTATTATCCCTCTTCGCTGCTGGCTTAATCATGTTTCTTAGTAGTATAACTTTTTGAAGTTGTGACCTCCAAGTAAAAATATAGAAAAATGCTGACTTTTGTACATTCCTTTGAACTAAATATTGATTTTTATTTTTTTCCTCTGCTCACAGTAATATAAGTCTGTCAAATATTTGGAAAAGGCATATAAGTATAATTATCTTAGTAGGAAGCTAAAAAGATTGTCTTAAAATACCTTTTTAACTAAGCTTAAGAAGCATGCCAGAAAGACTTAAGAATATTTCAACCTGAATAATTACTTAATAATTAAGGAACAGATAGCTCTTCTGTTTTTGTGCAGTTTTAGTTAACCTTGCTTAAACTTAACATTGACCACTGTTCCTCTTTTAAAATGTTTGGAGAAACAATTTCATGTGGGGAGCAGGTGTGTTTAAGGTATTAAGTTAGTTGTGGATGCTATTAAATTTCTGTAACTTTTTTTTTTTGTATGAAAGCTGCTTTTAGGTATCTAAGGGCAATGGGGTAGCGCAATATAGTAGAAGGAACGTTACACTTGGAGTAAGATGATAGATTCAATTCTAGCTGTTCCTTAAAAGCTTTGTGGCCTTGGAAAGGTCATTGACCTCTCTGATTTGGAAAAAAAGAAAAAAAAAAACACAAGACAACTCTCTATTATCAGGGTTATTTTGAAGACCAAATATCTCCCAATTCTTTGTAATTTTTAACACACTACTAAAATGTATTGTTTAATGTATACATTTAAATACATCTAATATATTTAGTGTATTATTAACTGATTTTCTATTTGGCTTCCCCAGATCTTAACAGAATGCCTTGGCCACTTTAGATTATCAATTTTTTGTTGTTGTTAAAAAAATTTAATTGTACCATTCAATCAAGGTATAGTTCCATATTTTGTAAATTCTGAAGCTTGGAAAAAAAAACACTTTTACAATGTTCCATGCAAGTACTCAAATGCTAGCTACTGTATCTTTGATATCTTGAACTGGTTCCTCAGGCACAGTTACCTGATGTTTATAGCAGGGGTCAATATGCTTTTTTTGTAAACAGTCAGATAGAAAATAATTTTGGCTTTGCAGGCTATACTGTCTCTGACAGAATGACTCAATCCTGATACTGTAGCATAAAAGCAACTATAAATGACATATAAAGTGAGTGTTCCAATAAAGCGTTAATTACAAAACGGATCCTGGACTAGATTTGGCCCCTCGGCCCTCGTTTGCTAATCCTGGTCTATATTATCACTTTTGGGATGCCTGAGTGGCTCAGCGGTTGAGCGTCTGCCTTTAGCCCAGGGTGTGATCCTGGGGTCCTGGGATCGAGTCCTGTGTCGGGCTCCCTGCAGGGAGCCTGCTTCTCCCTCTGCCTGTGTCTCTTGTGAATAAATAAATAAAAATCTTTAAAAAATAGAATATATTATCTACTCTCATTCCTTTAACCTTAGAAATAAATAGAAAATACTAAACTTTTTTCTAGTCCTGGCCAGCAGTTTAAATAGTAGGGAAGAATTCGGCTAAGAGCCATGGGTTCTTTGGTTATATGTTGGTTGAGACGGAGTAGCTCTGCTACTCGAGGTGAGATTTTTGCTGCATTGCTCGAAGCCGCACAGATACACCTGGACAGTGAAGATATTTGTCTTGAGCTGGATGGGGAAGAGCTATTATACGTTAAGAACGCTGCAGAGTGTCTTCACTGGTGAGCAGCCACAATGCTCATAAAAGAGTAGAATAAATTTCATTGCCCAAATAGTTTCTTCCTAATACAAAAGGAATAGCCCTGCAGATGGGAAAATTCTGTATCAGAATACTACCCCAGGCTATTTAAGCTCTTCTTATAAGCCCAGCATTAGAACTCCAATTATCTTCTGGCTGTTATTTGAGCTCAATCTTGCCCGTACTGGACTAAACTGATAGTGCCATGCAGAAGGAGCTAATAATCTAGGCAATCTTCTTTTTTTTTTTTTTTTTTATTAAGTAATTTATTCGGATAGCCCAGTGGCTCAGCAGTTTAGCGCGACCTTCAGCCCTGGGGCCTGATCCTGGAGTCCTGGGATCGACTCCCACATTGGGCTCCCTGCATGGAGCCTGCTTCTCCCTCTGCCTGTGTCTCTGCCCCTCTCTCTCTCTCTCTCTCTCTTTCTGTGTCTCTCATGAATAAATAATAAAATCTTTTTTAAAAATAAAATAATTTATTTTAGTTCCTCAGTTTATTCATTGTGTTAAGGAAAATGTTCAAATGTTATCTAATTTATTATGAGGGGTACCTTTATACATTATAGCATCTCAGTTAGGCACAGGCAGTAATCATTCCCATATTTAAAATGTCAATTGGGAAACTAAAGTCTATGTTTGCAGTTTTAATAAAATTGGAAAATGTTCGTTGACAGAAATGTTAATCATAAATTGTTCATTTAGAAGAAGAGTGCCTCCCTAGTTTTTCTTTTTTTTTTTTCTCCCAAGAATCTGAATGGTTCACACTAGCAGAACTAATAAGACTTTGAAATTGATCATCCTCAACTCAAAGGAGAATCTGAGTGAAAATAATTAATTTTTTTTTTCATTATTAAGGGAGCTGACAGTTGTTGATCTTTCCTTTCAGAAGAGTCGATTACGTGATGAAAGTTGTATATCTGGGGTATGATGAATAGCAAGTCATTAACTTTGGGCTTCTGCGACTGGACACTTGGGAACTAAGGAGATTTTCTACTTTGCTTATTACAAAAATAAATTCTACTCCCTGCCCATTATGCGATACCTGGTTTTAATATGCAGCCCAGAGCAGGCAGTGATAAACGCTGTATCCCACACTGCTACACCTCAAGGTGTTTTGATGCTTCCAAGGAACATTTCTGCAGTTTGGATTCCAATTTTACATATATCAAAAAGTAAATGACTATTTAATCTGTGACTATAACATGAAGAGGAGCAAGTAATACATACTGGAATGGAGTTTAGTAGGACGGAAAGCCAACCTGAAAGATTTTCTATTTGAGATGAAAGTATAATAAGCAGTAAGCTTTACAAGAGCAAGGCGTATGATAATAGAAGGGGAAATGAATGAACAGATTAGAATTTGGTATGTGTATGGAAAAGTAAGGTGACCTTAAATGGATTTCTGGGGCCGACTTTGGGGGATTATGTAAATCAAGCCTGAACTCTAAGTCTCATATGACTATCATTAAAATCAAGAGAATGCTTACTGCCTGATGGAAATTGAAGTGACTCCTAACTTTATGCATCTGAGCTCTAGTATTCTCAAATTACTTTTAAAAAATAATGATTTGTTAAAATTAAAACTTACAACTTCCTTGCCAATGAAGTGAAGGAAATCAAGAGGATATGCATATGCAACTTATCTGAAAGTTTCACTTTTCATATTTCTGGCAATGTATGAATATTGCACTGTGTATTGAGCCAGTGATGAATACTAACAATCATTTTCCGTCGGTGCTAATATAAAAGGTGAAGCAATGTTTCTCACTGTTGTATAATTTTCATTGTTTATAAGGATGAGTATTTTATGCATTTATTGGTCTTTTACTTCCTTTTCTAAGAACTATTTCAGAATTGCCCATTTTTAAATGGTATTCAGGGATCCCTGGGTGGCGCAGCGGTTTGGCGCCTGCCTTTGGCCCAGGGCGTGATCCTGGAGACCCGGGATCGAATCCCACGTCGGGCTCCCGGTGCATGGAGCCTGCTTCTCCCTCTGCCTGTGCCTCTGCCTCTCTCTCTCTCTCACTGTGTGCCTATCATAAAAAAAAAAAAAAAAATGGTATTCAGTTTTCTTCTGTTTGTATTTATTATCTTTTTTCCTGAAGGGGGAAGAGAGAGTGTGTGTGTCTGTGTGTGTGCACGGGGAGTACCAGGGGGAGAGAGGTTAAAGGGTGATGGAGAGAGAGGGTCTTAAGCAGGCTCCACGCCCAGTGCAGAGCCAAAGGCAGGGCTCCATCTCACCACCCTGAGATCATGACCTAGGCCAAAATCAAGAATCGGTCTCTTAAGTGGCTGAACTACCCAGGTGTATGTTAATTCCTTGTCATATTTAGATCAAATATATTTCCAATTTACGATTTGCCTTTTAGCTTTAGTCATTCTCATAGGTTACTTAAGGAAATTAGGTCTTTTTTTTTTTTTTTAAGCCATTTAATTTTAGTTTTGGTGATTAAAGCTCCATGAAGTAGAACTTTAGAAATTGAATTCTTTGACATAACTTGTATGCGTTTATCTGCTGAGTTAATGCTATTAGTGTGTTAATGCTAATCTATGAGTTTTACAAATAAAGAGAAATGAGACTTCACTAAAAGTTTGTAATGTGTTTCTCTCAATATTGCAAAGTTACAAATATCTAGTAATACTTTATTGTAGAAGACCATACATATTTATATACATTCACATATATGTATGTATGTTCTATAGGCAACATATCTACCATATGGAGGGTGGCATTGTTCTAGCAGAATGTCTCTCAAAGTGTGATCTCCAGACTATAGCATCAACCACACCAAGGAACTTGTTAAAAATGCAAATTCTTGATTCCCCGCTTCCCCGTAATGAATCAGAAACTCTGAGGCCGGAGCCAGAAATCTATGTTTTAATAAGCCCTGAAGGTGACTGGTGCATGCTGAAATTTGAGGAAATGTTGCAATATTAGGTCTGTCACCAGTTATCTGTTCTTACTTGAGTAGTTTACCCTGTTTAGATTTTGGTCTACTCAGGTATGAAATGGTGTTTTCTTCAAGTTGGCTCTAATGCCACCCTGGGTAAGTTTAAACTTCCAGTGCTGGGATTTGGGTTGGGAATTTTGGAAGTGGAAAAAACAGTAGTGTCATGACCCCTTGTTCCCTTTGCAGCTTTAACGAGGTGTCAGATCCTGACCACCAAACCATGATAATCTTTTTCTAAGGAGCTGGCCCTTACTTTCCTCATAATCTCTGACCTCCCTGTTATGTCATGCTTTTAGGAAAATGGAAAGCATCTCACAAATTTAAGGACTTCTGGACTAAGTGATTTGGGACATGTTTTTCAGCTCTTAAATTCTATGATGTTTATTCTATAGAAAAGAGGGAGGCAGTCAGTACACAAATTTTTGTAGGATTAGTACCAGGGAGGATTATTTTCCCATTCCAGAGTAGAGAGGTGGATCCCATCCCTGGCTCATTCCCCAGGGCTGCTGCTTTACCATGAGACGTGGGTCTCGGAAGTCTCCCCAGAGGAGAGAGCTTGAGAGACGAGCCTGGGAGGACTTGCTCTAATAGTGTCAGGGAAGATGGGCTACTCGGCCTTCATGATTTCCTCCCTGGATTACCGTGTCTGTCTCCTAACTGATTTCCCTTTCATTCCCTTGCCAGTTCATCTTCCACACTCCCATGAGAATGATGTTTTTTAAAGTGTTAATCCTAAAAAAAAATAAAGTGTTAATCCTTTATGCGTTCCACGAACCCGGTTTATAAAGGTCCCCCCTGGTCCACCCCTGTGTCTCTCAAGCTGCAGTCTCCCCCTGTGTTCTAGCCAGGGGGAGTGATAGTTTGTAGTTTCTCGGCAGTTCCGCATCTTCTCACATACATTTGCCTTTATAGGAAGCACCCTCACTTTTTTTTTTGTCCAGTTCCTTTGTTTTGCTTTTGCCTTGCTAACTCCCACTCAACAATTGCATTTCTAGGAATTTATCTGGTACACAGACCTGCACGTGAGTGCAGAGGAGTGTGTACAAGGGAGTTACTTGCAGGGCTGTTTATAATAGCAAAAGATTGAACCCTAAATGGACATCCGTACAGGTAAGGACATTGTGATGCGTTCATAAAATAGAGACTCAGGACGATCAACAAAAAAGGATAGACCTATACGTACACACATAGATGTGTACGTAGTACACGTAGTTTCCGTACATGGGTAAACTCTCCGATCCTGATATCAGATCCTGAACACCACTTCCACCCCTGTCATTTTTCTAGGCATTCATACTCAGTTTCTCTAAATTGCTCAGTAATTACTAGTAATGTGTAACTTCCACTTTTAGAGAAGAGAACTGGAAGGCTTGAGGGGGCAGGAGTGTGAGGGGAATTTTACAGTATATCCTTTAATACTGTTGGATTGTGTCTTTAACATTTCTCTCTCTCTCTCTGTCTCTCTGTCTCATACAGACACACATACAAACACATATTATGTGTAGAGATATATGCACACTTATGTGTAGATGTGTGTGTAAGCCAAAGATTCCATTCTGGCATCTCTTTTTAAAACCTTCCATGGTTGGGATTACATCCCTTTTGTGCTCCTATTGAATACTAGCTTCCTCTTTCATAACATTTACCACTCACGGTGGGCGGTTTTTCGCTTTCATCTCCTTCCCCTACCCACTCTTCCTACACCCATGTGCCCGTGTGGGCGCACGTGTGTGTGCGTGCACATGTGCTCTCTCTTTCTCTCTCTTTCTCTCTCACACACAGTGCTACAGCTATATTCTTACAGTTTAAAAACTGCTTTCATGCTTCTCTATCCGTGCTCATGTTTCATCCTGTGCATGGCAGATGCTTCACCCTCCCCCACCCATCTAGCAGAATCCTGCAGCCTTACGCTGACAGAAATGATTGTCCTCTTCTCTGTTTCCAAAGTACTGTATTGATCCTACAGGTATAAAATGCACCTAATTGTATTAGAGCCAGTCGTACATGCATCTTTCTGCTGGTGTCCAATTTGAATCAAGGGCAGTGACTCACTTCTGGGGCTTGGCATCTAGCACAGTCCCATCTTACAAAATTTAGCATATTGAGGGTGTGCCTAATAAGTATTTGTCAAATTAAATGACTGCAGAAAGCCCTGTGCAGTATTTATAAAACATCAATCCTGAATATCACTCTGTGAAATGATTCTGTTTATTCTGGAAATATTTCAGCTTAGTCCAATTAGTATCAGTCCCAACTCCTTATCTTTAAAAATGTAAACTCTCTAATTTGCTGAACGTTTTCAATGTTGCTGAAGGTTAAGGAAAGCAAGCGCTAAAGAACATGAGTCTCAGCCATCTGTCTTTCTTTGCTCTCTCCAGCAGCATAAATGCTGTAGGGATTGTTCCCGCAAAGCAAAGGGGATGAGAATATGCTTGTTTCTTATTGAGACGGCTTAAATGGGTGCTCTGTCAGTCAGTCTAGACTTATTCCGTGATAACAAAGGACCCCCAAATCTCAGTGGTTTATTGTAGTAGAGGCTTTCTTCTCACTCTATTATAGGTTTACCATAGGCTGCCTGAAACACTGTTCCATGTTTTATTCCCTTAGGGGTTCAAGATGACAGGTTTTAATAGTCATAGGGGAGATGGAAGAGGAAGCATGATAGAACCATGAGATGGAATTTGAGGCTTCTATTTCTACTCCTGTGTCCTTGGCCAAAACCAGTCACATGGCACCACCTGCTATCAATATGGTGGGTCTGTACAACTCTCCCTCAGGGATGGGAGGCAAACAGGTTGAACAATAGTGTGCTCTACTGAAGCCTCTTTCAGAGTTCTTCTCTTGAAAATAAGTTGGTTTTGTTCTTGCATCAGTGTGCTTATTTCACACACATTAATTGAATGTGTACCACAAATGGAGTGCAGTGTTGGGAGGGGCGATGACGTTAAGTCAGAGACTCTTTACAAGGACCTAACAACCAGAAGGGCATAAAAATACCTCCCTGCACAGTGGGCAGGTGGGTGCTGGTGGAGAGAGCACCTGGAGGAGAGATAGTTAGGATTGGCATAAGCATGAAATCATATGCATTAGCTACTGATATTGGAATTAATTCCATATTGTTACTATACCTTTCAAGGTTTCATCACATCCATTTGCTCTTCAATTATTTTCATCATTTCAGAAATATTATGTTGTGTGTATGTCAATGTATGTTATATATACACATATATGTACTTGTAGATATTTATTTAATAAATAATTTAATGTTGATGATGAAGTGGTAACACTGATCAAAATATCTGGTGTTACCTCATTCGTCGTACTCCTTGGGTATTGGATGTATATGGTAGCATCTAAAACCCGCAAAGTATTGTATTTTTAAGTATTCTGTTTATTTTTCTATTTACTTATTTGTTTTATGTACCTATCTTTTTTATTTTTTTTTGAGAATAAAAATCTGTTCATGCCCCATGTGGCCTTGGATTTCCTAGCTTAGAAATTACTATTCTGTCTACAAACTGAATACGTAGTGCTGATGCCTAAGCTGCGAGAGTTTTTCTGTTGGTAGATTATTCCTTGTCCATTGCCTATTAAATATATATTCAGAAGGATCATACTTTAAGAACGGATTAAGTATTTCAAGGGAGAAAAACCATTCTGCTGTTTCTAAAGCATACACAGCTGTTAAACTTTAATTAAACAGGTTTGTAAGAAAGGGGACTGGAGACCGAGTTCATAAAACCAGACAGATATGCTTTGTAAATGAAGAAGAAAGTTAATTAAGCCAAGCATAGCAGCTTAATATTAATTTTTAAAATGCTTCCAGTGTATTTGTTGTAAATCTTGACACTGCTATTGCATATTTCCTAATGAGTTATTCTACAATTTAAGTTCAGCATTTGGATGTCAAAGATTCCTAGTCAGTTGGAAAATTGTAAGATCTTCCCACGTTGTGTTAATATTCATTGCAAGAAACTTAACTCTTGAATGAAATGCAACCCATCGATGAAAATAAATGGTGAATTTATACTTTGCAAATAGAATTTGTTATATAAGCCGCGAAAATAATCCAGAGCAACCCACTGGTTTTTAAAAACTTATTAAATTACCAGCAGATTCTGAACATCACAATGAGACTGATAAAACAGATTTAATATTCAGTTGTGGTGTTTTTGAGCTTATCCTTAAGTCTTTTAACCAAGTTACAATTTTTTTTTTTAAATTACTAAAGGAGAGCTATGCTGTTTTAACAAAAACTTGAGCTCAACAGTACACCCATAATTCTGTGAAGGAGAAGGAACAAAAAAGCCTAATGAATTAGAATTTGTTACCATACTGTCAGACCCTAAGAAACTTGCAGATGCATTCAGTTATTGAATTGCATTCATGATTTTCCTTTGTGTCTTATTATGCATTGAATCTGTGAAGGAACACTCTTAAGATTTAGATTTCACCTTCTCAATAGGGAAGGCATGCAGGAAAAACTTTAAAAGCATAAAGGTGTTTAAATTAAGCCTGCTGGGTATGAATGCAGTAAATAAACCAAATTGTGATTTATTTAAATTATTCACAGGTTCAAACCTCTTGTTTCCCATGCAACAGTGTGTCCTGCTTTATTCTCTAAATAGAAGTACGAACTGTAAATTCAACATTGACTATATTCTTAAGTGCATTAATGTAATTATAAGAATTTCAAAGTATTACTTCATCCCAACTGAACAAATCTCTTTTTTGCTTGTGTTAAGCAAAAGGTTTATAAGGCACTGTTTATTCAAAAGACCACCAAAGAATAAGAAAGATGTTTGAGATCCTCAGTAAGTTTTTCTAGACAGTCACAATAGCTGCAAATAAATGAAGATTTAAAAAGGAATTATGCTAAGCAAGGTAGCTTGTAAGGCAAGTCGTCTTGTGGTGCTTCAGTTGATATACCGTGTAGCTATAATACTGTCATCAACAGAATATCCCTGAAAATGGGATGTTTCTCCCAGTAGGTTGCTGGGTAAAATGAAATGTTTTACTTATGCTGGAGATGAGAAATGCACAAACCACTCCTTTGAGAGATGCATTCAACCTAAAAGGGTGGTGTTACTTTAGGTTCTGCTTTCCATTTTAAAGGCAGTATTACCACTGATTATGCTGAACATAACTCTCCAGAGTAGCGATTTCCTCTGTCAAGCTGGACGAGTGTCAACAGCGATGATGGGTCCCAAAAGCATCTTATCAGACCAGCTTCCTTCATGCAGCACACTGTCAGCCTGTGATGTGGTAATTATTAAAACACCACTCAGAAGTGTATTAGTCATAAAGACTTTCTAAATTCTTTCATTTTTCCCCCTAAGCCATCTAGTAATTGAAACATAATCTTGCACTTTTTCTTTCTCACGACACCTGAGGCATCTCCAGATCCGTAAGTTGTTCCAGGAGGTCAGTCTCCTTTAGAAGAGGCCTACTGAGTGGGCCAGCGCATCTAAGGATATTTGTTGTTTTCGTTCAGTTACTAGTTTACTAAAAGACGGGAATATACGTTTGCATCTGTGCGTCTGAACTTCGGAGATGGAGTTCAGTTCATTCATGTCATCGATAAGGACTCTGAGGCCTGAGAAGTTATGCGACTCGCCCAAGCTTCCACAGCTAGCTGCTAATGAACTAGAACTCGTAGTCTGGCCTGATCAGATGTTACTCATTGGAAATCTAAATTTCACTGCCGCTGTCCTTTGTTTCGTTGGGTGGGTGGATAAGTGGTTGGGTCTTATTTCTGAGATTCTCTAACTGTATGATTTCTAATGAATAACCACAAGCTGTGCATATCTGAAATTTTACTTCTACTTGTCTGTGTTATTACATTTAAATATTTATTTTTATCTTTTTTAAGGGTTACCTGGATATGAAATTTCTGAAATTAGATCTTTATTTCCAGATGTGGGGAATTTAAGGTTAATGGTGGGCCTTAGTGCTACTGTTTTGTCCGTGTGAGTTTATAATGTCAAGATCTGTTTCACCTTGCAACAAGATTCAGCAGAGGGTTCCCCTCTGTTTTGTGTCTGTGTTGAAACTCCTAGTGGTCTTTTCTGTGTAAGATCTCTTTTGCTGCACTTGTGCTTTGGTGTGTCACATGGTAACTTTTTCTAACAGCCTACTGGATCCTTCTATTGTTGGTATAATGAGTACAGTGAGATGCCTGCATTTTACTTAAAGTTAACTACTGAGCTGTTGCCCTAAAGCCTGATTATATGGCTGCTTAATGTGGGTGTGCTTATTTATTTATTTATTTATTATTTATTTTTATTTTTATTTTATTTTTTTTAAAGATTTCACCCATTTACTCATGAGAGACACACAGAGGGAAAGAGGCAGGGACGCAGGCAGAGGGAGAAGCAGACTCCATGCAGGGAGCCCGACGTGGGACTGGATTCTGGGTTTCCAGGATCACGCCCTAGGCCGTAGGGGGCGCTAAACCGCTGAGCCACCCAGGCTGCCTTAGGTGTGCTTTTTTAGGGGTAGATGTATTTGTCTTCCCTTAAAATAGGAGCAAAGTGGAAGTTCTTTGGTTTACTTTTTAGGAGGAAGGATTCAAGAAGTGGAGGTTTGATCACTGCTTTATAGTGTTGCAGCACTACTTTCCAGGTAGCCCAGAAATCATTAAGTCTTCGGGCCCTTTGTCCCACAGCGCAAGGAGTCTCAGCACATACATACATTATTTTCAGACCCTTTTGCTCTAGCTTTATGATTTTTGGAACCAACTGCCTCTGCTTTCTGCAATTGTGCATTAGGTCCGTGGTTTTTTAAACCTGGCCAAACAGGGAAGATCTTGGGACACCTTTTAAAACACAGATTCCTAGAAGTCACTTCAAATCAACTGACTTGGAAACAACTAGGAATGGAGCCCAGGAATCTGTCATTCTTAAAAGCTTGCCTGGGACACTTAAGAAAACAATGGCTGGGTTCCCTGCCAGGCCAATTAAATCTGAATTGATGGAGGTAATGCCCTAGAATCCAGCACTAAAGAAGCTCCCTAGGTGACTTTCATGTGGAACCAGGGTTGAAAACCACCTCTCTAAACTTTCCTCCATCCCTTGGATTCAGCATCTTTCCTTCAGGGTAAGGTAAGCTTCGCTCTCTGCCTGTCATTTGTATGTTTATGAGGGAAGTGGTGAGGTGATCTCCGTGCTGTCAGCTGCAGAATCTGAACTATTGGAAGCTTAACTTTTAGTGGTCTATCTAGACTTCCCGATAGTTTTAAGGAAAGTGATTTGCATAGAAAATAATCTAGCATTCTGGCCTCTGCTTTATCTCACTCGCTGCCAACTCATCTTCTAGGAGGAACTGAACATTATATTTTAAGGATAGTCCTCCTCTTAGGTGACCATTAGGAAAAAAATCCATTTTCGTTTTCATCAAGACTCTATCAATGTTTACTTTATCCAAATGTTTAAGCCGCAATTGGCACATATACAGGAACTAGTTTTAAAGGGACTATTTGGATATTTTTCTTGTTCTATTTATAGAAAAGTATTTATTAGAGGCGTATTTTTAGTAAGAATATGTGATTCCTGTCTTATGGTTTCCAAGTCCGTTTGGCTCAGAAAATGCCATCACATAGTATGTATCCTTATTCCTTTGCAGTAAACTTTTTATTTTGAAATGTCTGCCCTACCTGGCTATACAATTCCTCAGCCAGGAGGCATTGTGGGCCCATTGTTTTATACCCCCTCCAGCACCTAGCATGACGCTGACCACACATCAGTGAGTTAGTTGGCAGGCCATAAATGTGTGTTGAATCATGTGTTGATAACCTGGACTGCATTGTAAAGAGGATAGATCCTCCTCAGTTGTTTTGCCATCTACCTAATAGATGATAACACTGAAGCTGGGGGATCAGGAGCCAGGAGGAGCTGAAACAATGTGCAAAAGCCAAGGGGACAGACCAGGGAGTGAGGACAGACCAGGGAATGTGAGGAGCAGGAAGGGGAGAGGGAGAAAGGGGCTACTCAGGGGACAAGAGGCCACTCAGTAGACTCCCAAGTTCTCCAACGAGCCTCTAAATTCAAATGCTTCGTGTCTGCGGCTTTCTTGTAGAAGCCAGCAGGGGCTCTGAATGAATTTTTGTGGGCACAGGTGAAACTTAGACAAGATTCACCAGTGGAGGGTCCGGAGACTGAGGTTCTGTGAGAGCATAAAAAGTCCCTTCTCTCTTCTACTGGGACATGGGATAAAGTACAAAGTGGCTTTTGTACTTCCGCAAATGACAGACTAGTAGTATGAGCCCAGCTGCACTGGCTTTGTAAAGTCAACGTCTTCTTGTTCTCACACCCCAGTTGTAGGAGATGAAACCAAATGATACTGCCATCTTGTCAGCCGAATATGGTCCAGTTTGAGCAGTTGCATAACACCTGGGCTAGAAGGACTAGAATCATTCCACAGAGACTCTTGCCATTATGTCTCAGAGCTGTAAGTCACTTCTAGAATTTAGAGTGCTCTGAACCTATCCTCAAATGTGGAAAGTCTTGGTACTGGAGTCTTGAACTACGTGTCTCCTCACACCACTGCTGTAGACTAGGTGAACATGAGCCCACTTATGCTCCACTCCTCTTTCATCCTCCTCCTCCTCTTCTTCTTTTTTTCTTTTTTTTTTCTTCTTCTTCTTATTTTTCTTCTTCTTCTTCTTTTTCTTCTTCTCCTTCTTCTCCCCGTCCTCCTCCTTCTTTTCCTCCTTCTCCTCCTCCCCCTCCTCCTCCTCCTTCTTCTCTCCTCCTCCTCCTAGATAGCATGCATATGGAGGGAGAGGCAATGGTAGGAGCAGAGGGAGCAGGCTGCTGCCCAGCCTAGAGCTGCATGTGGAACTCGAACTCGGGGCCCTGGGATCATGACTTGAGCAAAACCAACAGTCAGACACTTAACTGATTGAGCCCCCCAGGTGCCCTGGTCCACTCTTCTTAATAACATTTACATCCTGAGAGGGGACCTTTATCAAAAATGCTACTTCTTACTGTTTTTGCTGTTTGTGCTTATTTTCATTATTTATTAGGAACAGAAATCTGAAGAAAAAGAGAACATGTACTTTCTCTTTATAGAAAAAGAACCAGGGGCCAGGGAGAGCCCTATAAGTAGTTAAAGCCCAAAGGCCTTATCCATGGAATGAGATTTGAAGAAAGATTAAAGGACGCCTGGGTGGTTTAGCAGTTAAGCCTTTCAGCCCAGGGTGTGATCCTGGAGTCCCGGGATTGGGTTCCACACTGGGCTCCCTGCATGGAGCCTGCTTCTCCTTCTGCCTGTGTCTCTGTCTTCTCTCTCTCTCTCTGTGTGTCTGTCATGAATAAATAAATAAAATCTTTAAAAAAAAACTATGAAGAAAGACTGAAAACATCTCCTGAACCCAAAGTCCTAGAGCCTGAAACTTTTGCATCTGAGTGGACAAGTATAGAGCAAGGCTGACAACCCTAAAAATCGTTAGGCGTCCTGTTTTTTTAAAAGTACATACTTACTACAAAGAATCATATGATTTCTCACTTCTAATATCAAAGGAAAATTAATCCTCCATTATGTATCTATTGTATTCACAGAAAAGTGTCTGAAACTATGGAGAGAGGTAGGTGGGAGTTCCTTTAAAGGAGGTAGAAAGTCTGCAAAGACAAACGTCATAGTCTTAACTACTTCCTCCCTTGGGTTTTGTACTTTGAGCGTTTCTAGATATTTCATCTCTGTTCTGCGAGGTGTGAGCCAGAGACCTCAGTGTTTGATAAGTGCCCCATTACCGCCCCACCAGCCTGTGGGCATCTGGCCATACTATTGGAGTTGAGTGCAGCTACATCTTCACCAGGCCCTTCTGCCAAGTCTATTTCTCTATGTAGCGTGCTATGAAAATGAAGGAGCGCTGCTTTCAAGTGTGCTGAATACTTAACTATACATGATAAAGTTAATATAGCTGTCGTTTCCACACACTTCTTGTTTGTGATTATGTTTCAAGTAAGCACAGTAACAGCAATCTTAAAAACCCTGTGGCAAAACTGAAGAGAGTTAGAGCTCTTCCCTGATGTAATATTATGAAATAACATTTTCGCAGGTTCTCCTTATTACTGAGGGCATGTGTAGTACTATATCATGCTAGAAAATTCTATTGCATTCTCCAGCAAGGCAACATGGAGTTTTTTATGCTATTCTTTCAATTATCTCTTTTATCCTCACATTATAATTCTGAGGTTAGATTCCCATAGAGGGAAATCACAGTTTTGAAAGTGTATGTATAAGGGAGATGTAGGTGATATGCCCTCGTTTCTTTGCGAAGGCAAAAATATCAAATATTTTCTCTTATATCATCTGAGAAAGTAAAAACCATATTTCACACGCTCCAAAGTAAATTCTTACCTAGCATTTCACAAGGGGCTTAAGCACATAAGACTATTCATGTGATTCATTCATCCATTCATTCCGGAAATAGTTATCAAGACTTGCTATGTAACCGGTGTTGTTCTAGACAATGTGGATAAATTAGAATTCCTACTCCCCTGAGTCTATATGAACTGTGGTTTAAGCAGGTAGGGGCCAGAAACAGGACACAAAGACAATGCACAAGCAAATAAATAAATGACAATGGTAGGATCTATGAAGAAAATAGAAGATGTAGTGACATCCATTGACTGGATTCAGTGGAGTAACCATGTTTGACGGTTTAGGTAGTCAGAGTAGATGGCCCAGACTGAGCAACTGGAGTACTGTGAAGATACGGAGTTGATTTAAGGGAGAAGTAAAGGTAAGACTTTAAAGGGTTAATGAGCTAGCACATATGACAAAAAGAAAGAATGGTCCTTTTGTAGGCTATGAAGTGGACAAGAGTAGAAGATGAACCCAGAGAAAGAGGTAGGGGAAGGCCATGTAAAGCCAGGGAGCCATGGCAGAGCTTGGACTTTAGTTCAGTGAGATAAGAAGCCTCTAGAGTGTTTGAAGTAAGAGAAGGATGTGGTCTGATTGATATGTGTAATGATCATGAGGCTGGTATGTGTAAGGCTATGACAGGAAGAGACAAGAATAGAAGCAAGAAGCTAAGTAGCAGAGGTGGGGGCTTTACTAATCCAGACAAGAGGTGATGGTGATTTCAACCAGGGAAATAGAGCGGAAATGGAAAGGAGCTGTAGTAGATGGAGTTGGCATGTGTTTTAAAGATAGAGTCAAAAGATTTGCTGAGGATTAGATATAGGGGCTGAGGGAAAAGGGAAGAATGGAAGATGTCCCCTTGCATGGGTTTTGGTTTGAACTATTTGGTCCATGGTAGGAATGTTCACTGAGAAGAGATATGCAAGAGAGAATAAGTTAGATGGGAATATAGGTCAATAGGAATGAGGTAAAAATGACCTGAACACTGTACTCAATTAAGAAGGATTACTTTTGGGGCACTTGGGTGGCTCAGTTGGTTAAGCAGCTGCTTTTGTCTCAGGTCGTGATCCCAGGGTCCTGGGATCAGGCTCCACATCAGGCTTTCTACTCAGCAGGGAAGCTGCTTCTCTCTCTGCCCTGCTCATGTGTTCTCTCTCTCTCTCTCTCTCTCTCAAATAAATAAATAGAATTTATAAAAAAGAAAGAAGTGTTACTTTCTTTTATTCCTGCCAGTGGCATCCTTTTTTAGGGATTAGTAACATGCCTTCATTCCAGTATGTCTTAGGCCAGGAAAATTCCTGATCATCTCTCTTCTTTGTCCCCACAGAAACATTTGGAACATTCCTAGAACATAATAAGGAAGGAAAGTGTATCCCTTATGCATCCCCAATCTAGGACTCTCATCCTTTCATCTCATCAGGGGTTGCTCTACTTTCCATCTGCTTGCCTTTCTGAGCTCTACTTAAGTGTAGCATCCCACCACTTATCCCCCACCCCATCCTTCTTGGACCATTATCACTTTTCTCTTTGTTTATCCCCCTCTCCCCCAAAGAATTGCATTTCCATTTTTTAGATTTTAGGTAATTATATCCTTTAAAGGCCTAAAAGAGTATTTTGAGATCACACAATTTAGAATTCATTCAATCATTGTATATTGATCATTCTCATGGATAACACTGTGTTTGGCGCTAAAGAACAAATTTAACTTATATGAACATAGCTTTTGTTATTTATGAGTTTAGAGTATATTTGAAGATATAAAACACATTCATATGAAATAATAATACTAGATAATTAAGCTTTGTGGAAAACATAGGGCAGAGTTTACCATCCGGCCCCATATGATTGCTTACTCACTGGAGTATGATTATAGTGATATCATAGTAATTCTGATCTCCTATGACTTAAAAACTTTACTAGTAATGTAAATCATTAATGTGATGATTAAGTGCACTGAGTTTTATAGCACAGTTTAAGCCCTTTCTGTGCTACTTTGTGTGATTCTAGGCAAGTTTCTTAAGTCTTCCAAATCTCACCATCCTCCTTGGAAAAAAGGTAATAATGGTATTGCTGCCTATATGTTTTTTGTGACAAGTATTTGAAAAAACTGTCTGACATGTGGTAAAAAGTAACTCAGCTGTCCTCCTCCTTCTTATCATCATTATCATTTGCTGGCATGAGTGGTGTAAACATTGAGAGTTTTCAGGTACAGGCTGCCTGACGATAGGTCAATTCCTGGGGCAGGTGGATCTGGAGAAAAAGACGGTAACAGCAGGTCTAATGCTGCTCAAGACCATGCCACAAGGGAAGGAGGGTGATATCGGTGGAAAAAGATAAAAGAAACGAGCTACTAAAGGAAATGGGCTGGTGGAGGAGCTGGTCACCATCTTTCTAAATAATTGTACTGCAGAAGGAAAGGAAGTAAAAGTTTCAGCACAATAATGAAGTTTTATTGTTGTGCCGTCTTGAAGCACCTGTTAACTATGTATTGACATAACAGGGTTTCTGATTTATACAGCTTAGTCCTCACTATAATGCAATTATTAAGAGCCGTATACTCATTAGCTACAGAACTGATTACTTCTTCTGAGCTCAGACTAACTCTACCATCAAGACAACGATAGATTTGTCTCTTGACAGACTAGTATTTAATAGCACTTATCTTTCCCCATCTACCACCTCCTTTTATGGTCATTTTCTTGTTATTGGAGACTAGAAGAAATTCACAATTCAATCATTTTATGACATTTCTTTTTGTAAATGGCACCTTCTCTGTCACTTCTTGATCAGTGAAGAATCAGACAGTAAGTGACTCATTCCTGATTTGTTAATGCGAAACCTTTTGTTATTTAATCGTTTTGAGGCAGCATTGGGTAGTTATTTAGCTTTGCCGATTCCTCTAAGTCATGAGCCTGCTTAGGCAGAAGATGTTCAGTAGCTTGTTGAATTATGCAAAGTTAGGTTCAAAAAGTCAATCTTGATTTACAGCTGTTGCGTGAACAATTCAGTGCAGGCTCAGTGAAGCACATTATCTGCAAATAATACTCTGTACTTGTATAGAAGCAGCCTGAACAGAAAGAGACTTCATTCTATATGATTAATGCACAAGTGCTTTATAAACTGTGACATACTCTACTGAGATAAAGTAGAATTCACAGGCAACATTGATGTGAACATGGATGGACCTTTCCCAAGGATAATGAAGAGTTCCTCTTGACACCCAAGATTAAAGGGGACCTTACTCTCTCAAAAAGGGTAGATACCTTGGTATTACTTAATTCCATATACTGCTTTGCAGGTTTCCATGTATTATCGATTATGATGATGAGAGCAATTTCAGTAGTCATTAAAGCCTTTGGGCATCAAGTCCCTACCTCTGTAGAGATACAAGGAAGCATAAGATACAGTCTCCTTAAGAATTCCCAAGATTTTGTTCTCTTTCCACATTGACTCCCAACAGACGAATCACTTTGCCAAGTCAAAGGACTCTGCTGAGATGGGAGTGTGTGTGTGTGTATATATATATATATACTCAAGCATCATTTTTGTTTCTCTTTTTTCTGGCTGGTAGTTGGCATATAGGGTAACTTTGCTTTTGCATCCCCCCCCCCGCCCCCACCCCGTGAGGGGACTCTTCTGCCTTTTCTTTTATAAGCAAAAGTATACAGACAGAGCTGGGATAGTGACTTCAGTAAGGTGACCCAAAATACGAATTATAATTTTGAAAGGGAATAGGAAACTGGCCAGGTGGGAATAGCAGGAGTCTGTGGCTAGGTCACTATGTATTGTGGCTTTGTATGGTACATATGTTTTGGAGCAAGACCCCAACCAGTAGCATAAAGTACATAAAAGAAACAGGTGCATGTTTACTGGGTTGTGCAGCCTGAAGTGTGCTGGGGGCAGGGCAGGCAAGGGAAGCTGAGGTAGAGGCTTAGGGACACAGATGTTACGCATATGCGATGATTGCAGACAGGTGGCAGGTAGAGGACAGGCAAGTACAGAAGAGTCAGCTAATATATCAGGAAGGATCCCAGTTGTCAGGTGATGCTTCTGCTCTGCACTCTTGGCCCTGGTGACCTCTGCCCCTGGTTTCTGCAGCTGGGAAGACCTGAGGGAGGGCCAGGTATTGCTGAGAGATATATAATCTCCCTATTGTCATTTTAGAATATTAAAATCTAGTGTAGTATCAGAAATTCTCAATGAGAATATCTTCAAAAGGCATATGCTAGGAGTGTTACTTACTCCATGAAAGTCTTTCTCTTTTTACTTAATGTTCCTCTTTTTGTGAGCATTTCGTATGGATTCCTTTTTGGTTCTTTATCTCTTGTGTGTCTCTGTGAGCTCCCAGGTGTCTCTTTCCTTCCCTGAATAGCAAACATTTTAATACCATTTCGTTTTCCCTTCTGTTTCTGTGTCTTTCTCTGTCAATTTCTGGTTTCTATTTACCTCTTTTTTAATTCTCTCTTCCTTAAGCAGATACAATACAAAGCTGAAATATATATATATATATATATATATATATATATTATGTATTTATACATTGATTATATATTTATATTATATGCATAAAATGTGCATATAGATATACATACACAAACATATGTACATACATAGATGTTCTTATTACATTTTCTATGAGTTTTCATTTCCTGTTCTTAAATTGAAAAACAGAAGTGTTAGACACTTTATTTCCCTATTTTTAGAAAAACATTAAACATTAAAAAAATTAAACTAACATTGCTTTTGTCTTCAGTTGATGCTGTCCGTAGCTGTGGATCAGCTTTAGAAGTTCGGTTTTGTTTTTAGCAGAGACAAAGAAAAGATACTTTTCATTCAGTCTACTTCATTACTTCTGGTAGGTCATAGCAAATATATCATTTTAACCCATCTTATTTATTTATTAATGGTCCTATTCTAAAAGAATTCGAGGTAGTATAAAACAATAGACATAACAAAAGCGAGGAAACATATCAGGAGAAAGGGAGCATGAGGGTGGAAAAAGGAGATGCTGCAAAGTTGCCATAGGTTGTTTGTTGATTTGGTTAAGCTTCCTATAGGCCAGATGTGAGAATTGGACAAGGTCACTATCCCAACTATAGGATGGCAAGTAAGAAAGCCCCCCATGGGGCGCCTGGGTGGCTCAGTTGGTTAAACATCTGCCTTTGGCTCAGGTCATGATCCTAGGATCCTGGGATGGAGCCCTGCTTTGGGCCTGCTGCTCATCAGGGAGTCTGCTTATCCCTCTCTCTCTGCCTTTCTCCTCAGCTTGTACTCTCTCTCTCACTCGTTCACTCTCTCTCTCTCTCACATAAATAATAAAATCTTGAAAGAAAGAAAGAAAGAAAGAAAGAAAGAAAGAAAGAAAGAAAGAAAAAAAAGAAAGCGCTCCAAACTTAGAGACTTAAACCAGAGTATGGAGTTTTCTCTTGCTGCTGCAATGAAGTATCACAAGCTTAGTAACTTAAACAACCTTTATAATTAAAATTGTGGAGATCAGCAGTCCCACCTAGGTCTTAGGCTAAAATGGAGCTGAATTTCTTCAGCTCTAGGAGAGAATCTGTTTCTTTGCCTTTTACAGCTTCTGGGGGCTCTCCATATTATTTGGCTCATGGTCCCATTCCGACATCTTCAAAGCCAGTGATGTTGCATCTCTCTGGCCCTACTTTTTGCACTCCTCTCTCCTTCTGACTCTCTTCTCCTTCCTCCCTTTTTAGGGGCCTTTTGATAACTTTGGCCCACTTGGATAATCCAGGATAAACTCCCTATCCTGAGGTCAACTAATTAACAGGTTTCATTCCGTCTGCAAACTTAATTCCCCTTTGCCCCGTAGACTAACATATCCGTAGGCCTCAGGGGACAGGATATGGGCATCTTTGGGGAGCCATTATTATGCCTATCACATAAGAGTAACAACATTTATTCCGCTCATGAATCTGTAATTTGGGCAGAACTTAATGGGGACAGCTCATTTCTGTACCACCTGGCATCAGCCAGCTTGGCTGGAACGCTGGGACTAGAATCATTTGAAGTTTTTCCCACTCAAATATTTGGCAGTTGATGATAGGAAGATTCAAAAAGCTGACACTGGAACAGTTGGCATTCCTTGGGCATGTCTATGTCTGTATGGTTGTTCCATGTGGGTCTCCCTCGCACAGTGGCTCAGGAAGCTACATATCTTACATATGTTGGCTAAGGTCTCCAAGGCATGGTGGTGGTGGTGGTGGGCAGGGAATGGCTGAAAACTGTGTTGCCTTTCATTCCCTAGCTTCCCAAATCATGCAGCATCACTTCTATCACCTTCTTTTCGCTAGAACCAAGTCACAACAGCAAGTCATAGTCAATGGAGGGGTATTAGATTGAAGAGTGTCAAAGAATTTGCAGACATGTTTTAAAACCACTATAGTCTCTTAAAAGATTTACTGTGTCCTCTAAACATCTTTTCTTGGGAATAACAAATACATATTTTACATAGGTCTCATAAAAGCACACTGGTGTGATGTAAAAGATGATGGCCTCACCAGTATCTATGCCTAAAAAAATGCATTAATAAAATTCATAGAGATGTTTATTATAGCATTTCTAGGTGCTAGCACCAAAGTACATTTCAGGAAAAAAAATTCTATAAATTGCTAAAGCTTTTATCTAAAGTGTACAGATCTCCAATGGACTAAAGAGAATCCAGGCAAAAATTTAAAGACTATAGAAGGGAAATTAATGGACTATGCATCCTTTCCTGATCCTTCACAAATATATTTTATGATAAAACATTTTAAAAGACTTCTGCATCACAGAGGTCAGGATTATATTCCTTGACAAGAACCAAGAGTAAGACTAATCTTCATGGCTACTTAAGGGTAGGTCTTTTGTTTTTTTTTGTTTTTAAAGATTTTATTTATTTTTTCATGAGAGACACAGAGAGAAAGAAGCAGAGACACAGGCAGAGGGAGAAGCAGACTCCATGCAGGGAGTCTGATGTGGGACTCGATCCTGGGACTCTGGGATCACGCCCTGAGCTTAAGGCAGACGCTCAACTGCTGATCCACCCAGGTGTCCCGGTCTTTTGGTTTTTAAACTCGTTTGACATTCAGTTTTTGGATGAAGTGAGTAAACTGCACTCCTCCTCACATAGTCACCAATTTCAGACAGAAATAAACACAGACCATTTATTAATATAGATGAAAACATATCAACTTAAATATGGTTGTTTTCAAGTTTCATTGGAACAGCTTTTTAGCAAATGTACTTTGCTGTTCTTGAGCTCCCATTCTTGTGGGTAAAATCGTTATAGTAATCGATTGTCATCATCACTATTTCCTTGCAGATATTTAAACCTTGTGTAACGTATATTTTGTTTTAATTTGGAGTATGAATAAAATGAGTAAGATCAAGTACAAGAGTTAATTAAATGTGTCCTTCTGCTATCTGTTCTTGAATCATGTTTTACTACGAGAGCAGTATAAACTTCTGTTGACTCTGTCCTCCTATTTTTGCCTTAGTCATACTGTCTTCATTAATATATTTTTCTGTCATGGATTGAGATCAGGATCATTCAAGTCACTTACACGTTTAGCAATTAGTGTGCACACGAGAGCAGTCTCCTCCTTTCTTTGCAATGAGTGTTACAGGATGCAGACTGTGAAATGAATGAATAAAAGCTAATTACTTGGCGCACTTAAGAGAGCCAAGTTCACCAGCTTTTAATGTACTTTCATTTAAGTATCCATACTTGATTATTGCTGTGGGTTTTTTTCCTACTGCTACCCAATAAAACAGGAAATTACAAAGATCTTCTGAATGCCTGTCAAGTAGTCTCATATCATTTTACCTCAGACATAATGACAGTGGATCTCCATGGAAATGGTAGGCAGCCTCTCCTATAAAAGTGTATGGCAAAGTGGAGCTGTGACAGTATTTAGAGGAGGGGCCCTCCAAGGGCTGTTTTTCTTTTCAAAGATAGCTCCTTATTTACTCGTTATGCCTAGAAAGACTGCTGTTGCGTGAGGCCATACCCTTGAAATTAGAGTTAACTCAAGACCAAATATCCAAAAGTATGCACAGCTGCTTATTTTCAGTTCATGCAACCTATGAAAAAATAACATAGTTCAATGTTTGAATATATCTGTGTGGAAAATAAAAGCTGGTTTTCCTTTGTCCCTGCTATGTAGCTCTACTATGTTTCTTATCATCTTTTTTTTCCTTACCTCTTGTGCCTTGAGTTGATTGTTCACCCAGGCAAAACAAGTTTTAAGAGAGGACCTTTCTCCTGCCAACTGCTACCTATTTTTCCATTGTTATCATGAATAGCCATGAGTGGTTAGAGATAGTTAAAGTTTTTCAATTGTTCCTTTTGTTTTCTCTCTCTTAGAGAAAACACCCTTAACTTTTTCTCCAAAGATAGGTATGAGAGGCTCTAGGGCAATGTAGGGGCAGAGGCATAAGTAAGAGCATTCCTTCAAATTGGTTAACCATCTGTATACCAATTCTGCTTTGGAGTAATAATCACAACACAAAGATGTGGTAAAAAGTGAAACATCCAACAACTATCCACATATTTTTCTCTTACTTGAGATTCCTGTTTTTCAAGTCAGAACTTTATTACCCATAGTTCATTTATGTTATCAGAATATACAATATTTAAAATACAACCTGTCTGTGCAGCCCCCCACTGCAACAGAAACATCAGATAAATGTGGTACCTGCAGCCAAGAGGGCCCCGTGACTGACGGGAAGGATGGGGCTCCTGTAAGGTTTTGCAGGACTCCTTTGGCAAAGGTACTACTAGATTGGACTCTTCTGAGGCCTTCTAACATCTGGAGATCCTTTCCCCGGGGATGATTATTGATTATTATTATTATTATTGATTATTGATTATTATTATTGATTCTAAGATATTGAAGGAAACCAAAAACAAATAAATCCCAATCCCTAAAAAAAAAAAAAAAAAAAAAAAAAAAAATCCCAATCCCTGTCCACACCACTGTATGTGCCTACAAAACTACAAATGTCTTCACCAGAAAACTTTTCTCAGTTTTCCTTTAATAAAGTGGATCGGAGAAACTCTGGGGAGAAAAATAAAGTTTGTCCGTGTCCTCTTTGGTCAAAGCCTGGCTTCCTGCTGATACAGGCTGGCTGTTCAAAAAAAGAGGTATCCCACATAAAATTACAAGGGGATGGGGGAAGGAAGTTTTAGATAAAACACAGAATTTTAATTTATACTGTGAACTGTTACTTTGTTACACATTAGATTCAATCAGGTGGACTAGCCACTGAGTGACAAGGTGAGCGGAATGTTACCTTAAAGCCTCAGAGAAGGGTAGGCTTTTGATTCCCCAGTACAACTATGAGTAACTACTCCTGGGCAAGTGTGAATCTGGGCTTCTGATGTCGATCAGTAAGATTAAGGCTACAATGTGAAATAATCTGTAGGACCTTGGGATATAGTGTTCTCATTAACCTAAGTTCTTGGAAGTCAGTTTCCATTCTATCCCAAAGGAGCACTTAAAGACTGTAATGTTCTAACTGAAAAATGAGATCCTTTGAGTCACAAGTTAGATGAAATTAACAATGTGTTGACAATGTATTTCAGCTATTAAGCAATAATTAACTGTGACCAAAATATTTACGTTTAAATGTTTGACAGATTTTATGAAGAAGTAATGTTTAAGTATAGTAGCCTTAGTGAATTATTTTTAAAGTCTTAGTAACACAAGAGTAGAATCTCTCTTAAAAGTAAAATGATAGTAAAGATTCCTTTCAGGTAAAACCCATTGTATTGAAGAGTTTACTTTTTGTGAGTTCACTTTTTTTTTTAAGAGTTCACCTTCTATTTGTTTCTTTTCTTGTGATATTAATGACACCAAATGCATATGTGCTTTATCTTTATATGGAAAGATCATTTGTTGGGTAAGTGACCCTAACAAAAACTTTATTTTAATTAATTCTCAAAATAGTACGTTTTAAAAAAACTTCTTGGGATGCCTGGGTAGCTCAGTGGTTGAGTGTCTGCCTTTGGCCCAGGGCGGGATCCTGGAGTCCCGGGATCAAGTCCCACATTGGGCTCCCTACATGGATCCTGCTTCTCCCTCTGCCTGTGTCTCTGCCTCTCTCTCTGTCTCTCATGAATAAATAAATAAATAAATATTTAAAAAAATTAAAAAATAAATAAAAAGTAAAAAACTTCTTTCCTGTATTTGTGGTCAAAAGATAGAAGTTTTCTCTAATAGTACAAGATTACTTATATCTTTTTAAAAATTTTTTAAATTCCTATATAGTTAATGTACAGTATTACAAGTAATTACTTATTCTTGAAAAAAAATTTAAAAAGTTATATCCATTTTTCTTCATCATCAAGGCTGATTCATGATCAACAGATGACTCACTGCTTATGCGTTCTTTTTCCTTATTGCAGTCCAAGAGCTAAAATTCAAAGATTGCTGGTGGGACTAGTGTGTTTATGCCTGTGGGCCTGGCCTGGGCACGGTCACCACAGCAACTGCCCCGGGCTTGCTTCTTCCTGGGTGGAGATCTGAAATGTGGAAACTCTTTGAAACAACTAATCTAATTGTTGCCATGCAGTGGGGCAAATCAGAAAATCAATCAAGTGCCCCCAGTTTCCAGCTCCTATCTCGTTACACATCAAATGAAAGTCTTGACAATCAATCTAATAAGAAAAACATTACGTCCAAAATTTAGCAAGAAAGCTTGCTAAAGAAATGCCTTGCTCATGATAGATGTCTGGAGCAACAGGTCAGCCTCCTCATCTCTTGGTAGGTGGTGGAAGAATTTTTCATGATCCTAAGTTCTGCTTGAGGTATAGGTCTAATTTCTGTGGGCCCGTCAGCCAAACCCAATCAATAGTGTAAGTGAGAAGAGAAAAAATAATATTTTAAAGCTTCGTTTAATTTTTAAAGTCTTCTCCTAGGGATGTAAATGTGTCAAATGGGTTTAAATGGTTCAAGTAAATTAACAAAAACAAACCCCACCCTTTTAAAATATGTTAACAAATTATAGCAACCTTCATATGATTATGGCTTTTATATCTTGTATACAGTATATGTTTCTATTATGTTTGTTTATTTATTTAAAATTTTAAAAAAATATTTTATTTATTTGAGAGAAAAAGAAAGAGCGCACAGGGAGGGGGAGAGGTAGAGGTAGAAGCAGGCTCCTGGCTTCTAGAAGCAGGGAGCCCAATGTGAAGCTCAGTACTGAGATCATAACCTGAGCCAAAGGCAGACACTTAACCAACTGAGCCACACAGGTGCCCCTATTATGTTTATTTAAATATAATTAATTATTTTAGCATCTCTTTTTACTATCAAGTTCCCTTGGACCAAGAATATCAGGCAGTTGACAAACATCTTAGGATTTTTATATGCAGGGGTCTATGGAAAAGGTAAAGATGTAGAATTGCATTGAAGCCTGAAGTTTACACACTTCTTTACAGTTTGCAAACATTAGCACATACATTCTCTCCTGAAACCTAGGCCTTCCAACAACTTCTTAAATAAGTAACAATTTTTTCCATAATTTTATAAATGCTTCTCTTTTCAAAGCAGAGTGGAATTATTATTTTCATAGCATCTGGGTGGGAGTGGTGAAAAACTAATGGCCTGAAATTTATTCTTATTTAACCAAAGGAAATACTGTTGCTATTAATATGTTTTTCTGGCTAATGGACCAAATCTATAAGGCTACAGGTTCCAGCCGTGCTGCAAGCGCCTTGCAGTGCACTTAGAAATGACACTGCAAGAAGAGATAATTTCTGATGAATGCCAGGGACTCTGGAGAATATAAAAAAGCAACTCCCTGATCAGTTATATCAAAGTAGTCTACTGTTAACTTCTAGGAGAGATGGAGTATCCTCCTTGTGCCAGAGCAATTTTTACTCCCAGTTTTCATATATATGTCAAAATAATGTTCCTTGTGGTGTACCATGGGTAGTTGAGCACATTTGTTATTCCAAGATCCAAGCTTTCACATTACTGAATGAATGAAAATATAATGTGATCCCAGCAAATGCTACCAATCTGAAAAGGAGAATGGAAGAAGAAACAAACATGAGGGGATCATCTCAGGTATTTCATCCCTGGCCTGGTTTCCTTTCATTATTTTGTTTAAATAATGTTGAAGGGTTTAAAACAAAACCCTTCAAAGAAGGAATGATATGAAACAAAGCACCCACCATGGGTTCTCTTGGGCAATTGGATAAGAAATAATGCAGAGGAAAAATGAGGGATGTACAGAGATTCTGATAACAAGTCACTTCTTGCTTTGACGTTAGGCAGTGGAGGAGCTCTGGCTTCCAGCAGATGAGAATCTTGATGTGGGTGTCGGCAACTGCCACTCTCCTGCTGAAACATAGAACTTTCAGATGCTACTTTCTTGTGAAACCTCACCCTACGGGACCAAAACTCCTATCCCTAGCATACGGAACCATCTCCTGTTGGTAGAGAATGGAATTGTGAAAATGTATTTTTGTGCATTTATCATGTATCCCAGTTCAGCCAAGATTATACAATGAGTGGATATAAAATGACATTGATCAAAGCTTATCTCTTTGAACAAAGCTTACGTTTGTTTCAAAGGATAAAAGAAGAAATATTCTTAACTATGAATGTTTCATTGAGGAAGCTGGCAATTCTAATCCCTGTTCCTTTTTCTCACTCATATAACTGGTCATTTACTAAACTATATATAAAAAAATAGTTAAAAGAAAAAGTCAAGGTGTTGAAGAAGGAAAAGGACATCAGTAGAACTGTTGAAATCTAAATCAGGTTTGCAATTTAGTCAATAGTATTAGACCAATGCTAATTTCTTATATTTGGTTACATAAGATATTAACATTAGGGAAATCTGGGTGAAACGTATATGGGTACCCTCCCTACTATTTTTGTAACTCTCTAAGTCTATAAGTATCTCAAACTACTTTTTTGACAAAAACCTCAGACTAGTTATTGGGGGAAAGGGGTGACACGAATATAAACTAAATGAATGGGATATACCCTGTAATGACAAAGTCTTTTTAAAAAGCCTAGGTATAGGAGAGCTAGAAGCTTAGGAATGCCCATCAAATATGAAAATGCGACTTCAAAAGTATAGGATCACATGTAATCAATTTCCAGCATTCAGACTTTCAGATTTACCTGACGCCTAGCAAGAACCTCAATAATGCAGGGTAAATTATGAGATACTCCAACTGAAAGAAGCAAAAAGCCAAGTTACTTCCAAAACCTTTAAAAGAATAGGTCTTCGATGGCTTTTCTACCTCAGAGATATCTGTGAGATGTTTCTGATCCCTCCAGAATAAATGAACTCCCCCCCCGCCCCCGTGTTTCCCACATCACCACCGCCTATGGCACTTAACAAATCTCAGTGCGTTCCTAACTCGGGTGCCAACCCCTCAAGGCAGATACCTATTTATTGTTTATCTTCCCTCACGCCTTAATTCACAATAGGTACTTGGAGAAGTTTTTTTTTTTTTCAAGGAATCAGTGAATTTGTTTGGCGTGGGAGGGGGTAAGGGGGGGAGCAGAACATGTACAGTGTAAAACCTTTTTTGTAAGAGCACCTTTGGTTCAGTGTCCTCCCCAGAGTTCAAGTGAGGAACAAGCCATGAGGAAAACACTTCTCTGAAGCCCTTGCCAACTTGAGGGTGCTTGAAATATGCCCTCACTGCTATATAGAATTAAATTTAAATGATCCTGAAAACAAGTGGGGCCTCTATGAGAAAAGCCTTGGGTGGCATAGTCTCAATACATTTGTCAGTTTGTTCTTTTAAAGTTCCATCTGTGGTTTCTAATACTGAAATCCTGGTTACCTGAGGGTATAGGCGAGACGAACATATCTCACAATTTCTACCTGGGCCAGTTTCTGTCTCTTATGGCTCATTTCAATAAGTCCCAAGAGGGCAAATCAATCAAAAATTAATTGCCAGTTATCAGTTTGTCATTTTGAACATGCTATTGAAAGTAAAAGGGGAAAAATACCATTTGAAAGAAAATATAATGAAAAGAGAAAGTCAGGCAGAAGTCAGCATATGGAAATGGATCATCCTCAAACAGCCCTGGACTGGCTTTGACTTCATTGAAGCATCCTGTACCATGGTTGGTGCGTTTAGTATGCAGTGTGGGTGCTGCTGTTTGAAGGTTATTAAGTTTGACCTAGATTTTATTGGTGTTCACTCTAATCTACTCAATTATCTTTGGGGGTTTTCATGTGTCTCTGGGAAGGATGAAGCACTGACTTCGACTGGCATATTGAGTAGTTGTAAAGATTTGATAAAATGCTAATTGATAATAATCAAAAGATTGAGTCACTACTTTGATAAATATTTTCTTGTTTTTTTGAAAATTATTAGAGAAATTCCTTTTTAATGAAAAGAGGAGTGGCTTAGTAAGAAAGAATCCCAGGAAGAGGGAAATAAAAGTAAGGATCCGATTTCGCTGGTATCTTTGTAGCTCCCACATCTTAGATCGGAGGATCATGGTGAAAGGCACCAACATTCTAGAGCTGTAGGTTCAGGAGTAACCATCAGAGGCCATAAACATTTCCTTCTCTGAATTCTAAGTCTAAATGCAAATCGCTCAGGCCCGAAAATCTCCATTTTCTTAAATGACATCCAGAGAACACAGACTTATAACTCCCTTGATAATAATTTCATAATCTGTGTTTTGAGACACCCAATTTCTCCTGTCTCTCAGGCCACATTAGTAACCTTGTAAGAACTAGAGCAAACAGAAGAGAAATGCCTGCGAGAGAGACTTGCACACCTAACACTGGCATATTTAGCTCCTGTTGCTCGCTGGTGGCCTCTCGTCGGGGACATGGTAGATGCCTAGGAGTGGAGCAGAAGGTGGGACGTAGGTAGAAGAGGCTTGACTTTTATTTGAATAACAACAAAAAGGACAGCAGCATTCTAGTGATCACTTTTATTACTATGATCACTAGTGATCATTAATACTTTCTTGGTGCATCTCCCTGTTTTCTCAGTTAGATTCTGAAAATTGTTCATTTTGCTTATATATTTTTTATTTTCACTCATTTCTGGTGATTCATTTAGAGATTTAATATTTTTTTCTTTTGCTTGGCAACTGCACTTTTCTTTCGTTATTAATTTTTTTAAAAAATAAATTTATTTTTTATTGGTGTTCAATTTGCCAACATACAGAATAACACCCAGTGCTCATCCTGTCAAGTGCCCCCCTCAGTGCCTGTCACCCATTCACCCCCACCCCCCGCCCTCCTCCCCTTCCACCACCCCTAGTTCGTTTCCCAGAGTTAGGAGTCTTTATGTTCTGTCTCCCTTTCTGATATTTCCCACACATTTCTTCTCCCTTCCCTTCTATTCCCTTTATTCCTCAGCCATTAGAAATGACAAATACCCACCATTTGCTTCAACGAGGATGGAACTGGAGGGTCTCATGCTGAGTGAAATGAGTCAATCGGAGAAGGACAAACATTATATGTTCTCATTCATTTGGGGAATATAAATAATAGTGAAAGGGAATTTCATTATTAATTTTTAAAAGTATATACTACTTTAACATGCCTCAGATATTTTTAAAAATGGGATGGAATGCAAGATACTGTCTTACCTTGTCTTTCACCTCCCTCTTCATCCCCCCTCCTTCCAGAGACTCTATAAACACGTATGCAAGCAGAAAAGTATTCATTTACTTTCTGCTTGTCCTTCTTCTCTGGTATTTTTAATGGAAGAGCATGGCCTGGGATCAGACTGACTTGGATTCTCAGTTCTTCATCGCTAATATGAGCTAATAATGTCATCTTCACAGGACAGTTAGAAAGGTTAAATGAGACAAGGAATGTAAAAAACTTACCACTATTTCTGACATGCAGCTAGTGCTCAGTGAGCATGATTATCATTATTTATAACCTTTGAATGAATGGAGGGGCGTGAAAAGAAAAAAATGCATTCATTTCCAAGGGCTGCCAGAACAAATTACCACAATCTTGGAGGCTTAAAACAATAGAAATGTCTTCTTTCCCATTTCTTGAAGCCAGAAGTCTGTTTATAAGGTGGTACTCTGCGCTTTGCTTCTTCCACTTCTGGTTGTTGACATGTTCCTAGGCTCTAGGCTGTCTGCATTGATTTAAAGATTTTATTTATTTATTCATTCATTCATGAAAGACACACAGAGAGAGAGAGAGGCAGAGACACAGGCAGAGGGAGAAGCAGGCTCCATGCTGGGAGCCCGACGTGGGACTCGATCCCGGGATCCAGGACCACGCCCTGGGCTGAAGGCAGGCGCTAAGTGGCTGCGCCACCCAGGGATCCCTGTCTGTATGGATTTAATCTCCACCTCCTTGTTCCTCTGTGTGTCTCTTATAAGGACTTGTCACTGGATTTAGGGCCTGCCCAGATCACGGAGGATAATCTCATCTCAAGATCCTTAACTGAATTACATCTGCAAAGACCCTTTTCCCCAATAAGGCCCCATTTGGGGATTAGAGATGACCGGAATTACAATGCAGGCTTATCTTTTGGGATGGAGGGGACACCAACCAATCCAATTAAAATGTGTGTTTTTTTTTTCTTTTTTTGCTTATTTCAGGATGATTCATTTAATAATACAGATGATTCATTTAATAATACAGAAGGTATCCTTGAGAACCGTTAATGTACTGCAAACCGTCATACTGCAAACATGGAAGCATTAATTGGCATTTTGTTTTATATCAGTATCACACATAGTGATACTCACATAGTGAAAGTTTACTGGCAACCTACAAAATATAAAATTATCAAATTGGTGGTAATAAAATAGGCATAAATATTATTTTTTTTGCCAATAAATTGTTTGGTTTTCCTGCCACTCTTTGGCGCTATATGTATGTTTGTGCAGGGAATAGGGAAGGAAATGGAGTCGGAGGTTTAAAGAAAAAAAAAAAGGATACACTGATGAGGATTTTAATCCCACCTGAGAACAGAAACTTGAATCGGCTTGTCACATCTTCAAGGATTCACTTTTACTCTCTGTTGTAAATTTCCTATCCCAATGGGGACCCACCTTCTGTACATAATAGTGGAATGGCCTATTCATGCTGTCCTAGTGCAAAAGAGACGGAAGATATAGAGGCACCAGATGTATTTCCTCTATATCTTTTGGAACAACAAGAGGAGAGAGAATATTAAAATTTTTGTTTAGAATACATATGATTCTGCTTCAAAGAACCGCCATTTCTAAGAAAGTAGACTCTTGATTGCTATACAAGCATTCAAACAGAGGTAACTTATGCTACAAAGTCTTCATTTCATCCACCAGTATCATCATCATCACTGCAATGTCCTAAATCTGTATATGGCCAAGACACTGATTTCTAATTCTGATTTCTTTTGCAGTTGATTAACTTATAGCAACATCATACGTCCATAAAGTAATCGAGTGCTAGAGGCATTGTCTGTGATGTTAGCCTTTTCATAAACATTTTTTTAGTTGGCAGAATGTAAAAACTCTTGGCCATGTTAAACAATTAACCTCTCACTGGCTAAGAAATGCCTTACTAGTCTTTTTAATTCACTCCTCAGCCTATGTGTTAGGAATGCTTTAAGAGATGTATGATTTTCACTAGTAAATAGCTTCCAGTGTATTATTAAACTTTTCACCCTTAAAGCTTTTCTAAATCCTACTCAGAGATATGCTTTCCTCTCTTAATTAACAGAATATTTTCACTGATGCAACTTTGTTTGGTGGTTTTTTGAGGAAGGTAAAACTTAGTTCTGTTTGATATTTGTCCAGCAAGATTATTCTTGGCCCTCCAGTATTGATGCAATCTCATTGTCAGATCTAAAGTGGAAGGGTGGGATGCCTGGGTGGCTCAGTGATTAAGCGTCTGCCTTCTGCTCAGGTCACAATCCCGGGGTCCTGGGATCGAGTCCTACATCAGGCTCCCTGCAGGGAGCCTGCCTCTCCCTCTGCCTTTGTCTCTGCCTCTCTCTGTGTGTCTCTCATGAATAAATAAATTTTAAAAAAAACTTTTAAAAAATAAGTGGAAGGACAGGGTATATGCATAGGTCTCACCTATTGTCCAATACCCAGTGGTTATTAATCTTACCAGGACCTTCCTGTTGCAGGTGAGACATCTGTCCCTCCCTACTTCCTTCTCCATCCCTAAGGAAGACTGCATGTTACCAAGCAGTCCTTAGTCAGACTTTGGATTTCTTTGACATCACATCAAAAACCACAACTACCCAACTTTACTGCCCCCAGTTTTTTTTTTCTAACTCTTCTTCACTCACATATTTTTACTACGAGATAATCTCAACCTTCCCAAATTCATTTGCCACTCTCTATTCCTTCTCTAGCCATGTCTGTCCTCCCTGTCATTGCTGTCTCCTAGGATATGTCGTCCCTGGATGGATGGAAAGGAGCAGGTTCTCATGGGATGCTGGGACAGCAGGGCAGAGAAGAGGTAGCTACCTCAATTTTATATAGGTTGTAAACCTTGATATTTAAGGAGCAAATAGCAACTGCTTCCCAGAAACTCTCTGGCATTTAGTCAAACTTTTGCTTGCTTTCTTGTTTTCACATGACATTAAAACAAAACAAAACAAAACCCAAATACTGAATTGTATAAAATAGAGATAAGAGTTTCTCTAACTTAAAAAAAAAAGTATCCTATTCACATGAGGTGAGCAATCTTAACATTTAAATGTCTTTTCCAATTATTTTTAATGCTCATAGAACCGCATTTGTACATCCCTGAATGTATTTGACTTTTTTTAAAATCCAAAATTTGGATTTTCTCTAACTTTATACTTCTAGTCTGAGATCTATCATGAACATTGTCTATGTCATCACAGTCTAATTTGTGGCGTACCTGTGTGGCTCAGTGGTTGAGTGTCTGCCTTTGTCTTGGGTCGTGATCCCGGGGTCCTCAGATCGAGTCCCACCTCAGGTTCCCTGCATAGAGTCTCTCATGAATAAGTAAATAAAATCTTAAAAAAAAAAAATCTAGTTCATTATTTGTCATCTGTGCCCAGCATTCCTCAGTTTAAATGTCTTATAAATTTTAAGCCGTTTATTCATTGTTGAATGCATATTGTTTATAATTTTCCTGCTATTACAAATAATGTTGCAGTGCTCATGTTCATACAAGCTTTACGATTGCTTCTGCTGTATGGAGTCTCAAATTTGCTGGGCTTAGAGATTCACACTTTTTAAAATCTAGTAGTTTCAGCCAAATTGCATGTTAAAAAAAAAGGTGGGGGAGGGATAAATGATTTTACCCCCTCTCATGTATAGTGTACTTGAGAATTTTTATCTTTGATTTGTTTGTATATTTATTTCTTGCATTTAACTGGATACTGGAAAGGAGTGTATATCTGTAAAGGCTAGACTTATGTTTTGGGGTATGGATGCCTAACCACTATGGTTAACATTGCATGTACCATAGAAAGCCTCCTAGGAACCCCTTCCCCCTCCCAAGAGGAGAAATTTCTAAGTGCATTTACTGTGATTTCAGTAGCAGAAATTATTTTGATACATATTTACTATCCCATCAAGTACCTGAAATAAATACATGAATTTTCTGGGAAATGTTGAAAAGAATTTGAAGGATTAGACAAGTAGTAGCAGTAATAATTGTCTCTTCCTTCCTTGATAAGTGTGGGTTAAGGTAGAGAAAATATTTTTGCATGCATTTCCAGGAATAGAGAATAGGAATATTGTTGTCAAGATGGAGAAATAAAAACATATGCAATTCTGTACAGTGGCATGCCTTTAATTCCTGACCCCCCAGAGGATTTTTTCAAAACTCCCCTTTCAGCCTCTTTTAGTCAACTTGGTGTAATAGGGGTACTTATTTCTCACATATAAATCTCCCTATTTGTACAGTTTCTGATGTACTGTCTAAACAAGGACAAGTCATTGATTCTTTATTCTTCTGTTTTTGTGTCCATGAAGATAGAATAATATCCACATAATAGAAATTAGACCTTCACTGCTAAAATCAAGTTTGCAGAATGCTTAAAAACCCTTGGAGGGAAAGGTAATTTTAGCATAAATTAATGCTTTTTGATTTACATTTTGTAATGTATTTTTTTTTTTCGCCCATCATCCAGTCACCCCAACCCCCTGTAATGTATTTTTAATTTTACTTTTGTGAGCTGAATTTGAATTCATGCATTTTTATAACTTCTGTCTTTTAGATTTAAACTTCTTACCATACACGATAGCTTAGGTAAATGGTTGTGAAGTAGTGTGTACTTGGTGGTTGTGTAATTTCCTGTCCTGTGGCTGTGTGTATATTCTAATTTTAATTTCTAATTGCTCATATTTATGCCTTGTCTTCAGTAAAAAGCATTCAAAAATTCCTTTTATATATGCAGAATTATTGATGGTTTATTTGAGTGGTGTCTTGAAGAAATGGCTAATACACACACATACACACAGACACATGTTTATATATATAAAATATGTATACGTATGTATACAGACACATATATTTATGTATATATAAGTGGTTATGTATATTCATAAACACATAAACATGCTTCACATATACTTAAGAGTAAATTATAGTGTTTTTTCTTAAATACCTTTGATTTTCACACATCCTGCCATCTCCCATTTGGTACCTTCTATATTAAATCTCATTAACATGAGCCTGCAGGGAGAATGTTGAAATAAAAGCTTCTCCTGAATCAAAAAAAATATCATCTTCAGTGACTAGGTATTAATATTATGTGTCCAAACTACTAGAATTATGTATTGCCAACCAAAAATAATGAGTGAGAAGATAAGATTATCATGAGCTCCATTTGTCAGGAGGATGTCTCCACTTGATGAAGTCACTCATCACCTGAAGCAAATTTGATAGATGAGATTCATCACCTTTCCCCCAAATGTGACCCAGTCTTCTGCTTGATATAACAGTCTCCTCATCTCACAGACTTCAAACTATGGAGTCAGCTCTGACGCCCTTTTCTCAGCTCAACAATTAATCTATGATAAAAATGGCAAAGTCTTGGGGCTACTTCTTTTCACAATGTTGTTGTCTCACATCAAACTTTTCAGCATTTGTAATAATGAATATCCCCCTACTGGTTTATGGTCTACTCTTGGGGCACCTAGCTCTGGGTTGGGGGCATTATAGGAACTAAGTAAATATATGTTGAATGAGTGGATAAACCCTACAAAGATTCATTGTAATAGTTTATTAAAGTACAACTCTCATCAAGTTACTCTGCAGCCTGCAGATTCTCGGTAGATCTCAGATAGCAACAGGGGAAAGACCAAACTCCTCACTGTAGTGTTAAGAGCCATTGAGAACTTGCTGTCCTTGTTTTGTTTTTATCGCTACTCTCCTCTGGATGTTCTGTTGCAGTCATGCTAATTTTTAAACCAGCTCTAATATTTCATGCTTCACCCCAGGTCTATCATGCCTTGTTCCTTTAGTCTGTATTTTCAGGCCGGATGCCAGGGTGTTGTATACTCTAGAATCACCTAACCTGTCCATTCTCCTCTAAGCCAAAGGCTTAACTTCCATGCTTAAAAGTTCACCTAATCAACTTTGATCCACATTAGTATCTCCTTCCTTGGTGCTCCCAAGGAAGTACCACTCTTCCTTAACACTGCCATTTTTTCTTGAATACTAGGCTTCTTCTCCTAACTCGTGATGGTAAGAATCTTCTGTACTCTTCTCTTCCCCTGAGGAATGCAGATATAGCTTTCTGAACAGTGGGAATGGTAGGTGGAATTTATAATCTCTGAGTGTCTGCAGATAGAGGATGGAGAAGGATGAATGGAGCAGGAGGTTGCTATTGTAGACTGCATCAGGGTAGAGGGGAGTTCAAGAAGGCACAGAGGCTGGGACAGTTCCTGTAACACCCAGAGAGTAGCCTCTGAAAGAGAAGGAAGTTCACCAAAATAAAAAGCTCTAGAAATGAATGTTTCCTTCTTCAAAATTTTGCTTTAGTATAAGCCTGTTTCCTGGGCTGCAGAACTAGAGTAATTTCATGGCATTGTACTCTGGCCATTAATGCACTGGAAGTTTGTTCGAGAACCTTTAGGTGAAAGTCGTATAACCTCATTACACCCTATCATGCCTCATAAGGTACTTCTTTTAGGGCCGTCAATAAGTGAATTTCTATATAAAATGGACTCATATTTCTTCGGACTGAATATGCAATTATCTCATCTACCTTGACTAAACTATTTATTTAGGCACCTAACCAGCTGAATAAACAAAATCACTGCATTAATATTCTTAATTCTGCCAGCAAAGTGCACCACGGTTTGGTTACTGCTCACAACTTCTCCCTCATTTCGTACTACTCCCCCACTCTCCTTGCCTTCCCACTACTCTTTCTTTGAGTTACTCAAGTCCCCAGGATTTCCTCTGGACACAGGACTTTCGTGTATGTTCTCAATCTAACCTGAAATGTCCCTTCCCTACACAGTCCTCTTCACTCTCCCAGGCTAGGTCACATTCCTCTTTTAGAAATATTTGTGGCTTCGGGTACCTTTCACATAGTTCATAGGACAGCTAAGTTCTTAACACATTGTTGGGTGATGACTTGATTAATGTCCATCTTTCCCACGAGAATTGAAGTTCTTTGAAAAGATGGACTGTATCTAATTTTTGCTCATTTTTGTATCCCAGTATCTACAAGGTACTCAGTAAATGTATAATAAATGAAGTGAGAATTTAAATTTCACTTGTGAACCCCGTTATTTTACTACTCCATAGATACAGTTTTCTATAACATTGTTATCCCTGTTCTCTAAACCCTCTAATATACCAAAAAAAAAAAATCCAAATACATGTGAAAAGACTTCTAAGCATAAATAGTTGAAAACAGGGCTTTGCTTGTTACATAATTGCCTATCTAGCCAAATATTAATTTTTGTATTTTCCACAATAAAGAGGGTATGTTGACAGTTTTTTTAAGGATAGAGTACCTTCCTCCATGTGGTTTTGGAAACCTTAAATACAATTTAAGCACCAATATTTGTCTGATTCCTGGGAAGAATATACACAGAAATATCTGAAACATCCTCAAAGCCTGGTACATTTCAATAGAGGGAGCATAATGCTTTTACTACTCTACTTTGTTGTACAGAGTTTTCTCAGTAGAGTGAACACTAAATCAGTTATCCAGCAAGTTCATATTAAAGGCAAGATGTTCAAAGAATTATTCCACAAGACTTCTTATGCCTAGATCTTCAAGGAATGCCTGCATGGTTTAGTGATACTAAACTATAAATAATTCTGAAGGAGAGAGAGAAGTTTGATGGCTTAATAAGAAAGGGGTCAGTTCACTCTTGACCCTGAGGTTGCGAATGCAGAGATACTGTTTGTAAAGATAAAGCTTTTTTCTCCTTCCATAGCCGATTTTCTGAATTTCTTAGCAAGAATCTGCTTTGACTTTCTTACTACTTTCCTGAGTATACCCATAAACCAAAAGATAGGCGATGTTTGAGTACAGCTGCCTAGAAAACAGCATACATGGTCAATGTGTTCACCTCCCTGCCTCTCCCTCATGAGCCACATCCAGTCAAGAAGTGACTACTGTCAGTTCTGCCACAGGACTGTCTTGATTGTTATGTCTTCTACCTCTCCATTCTAGGAATGTCCATGTTCAGCACCAACAACCTACTAAGCATTCTCTCACTTTGGGGTTTGGCCCCCACCCACCCGACAGTCCCTCTCTCTCACTATTGACATGGTGGTTCTTCTGAAATACAAATCTAACCACTCTATCATTTAAAAACTTTAAATGACCCATAGCAACAACAACAACACATTAATATAAAAATTGTAACATATGCCAGTACCATTCAAAGTATTTTACATATATTAAGTCATGACTGTGTCCTGAGACAGTAAATCTAGAAACTGTTAGTAGTCATCACTTTTCTATAATAATAAAGTTGATGTTGGGTGAGTACCTGTTTTGACCAGGCACTGTTCTCAGCACACACCTGACAATCCTGACAATATTAACTCATCTAATCCCAACAACATTTCATGAATAACGACCTTTTTTTTTTTTAATTGTGGAAACTAAATTGTGAATCATTAACAAAAGGTTAAGCATCTTGCCCGAGGTAATATGGCTAATGAGTGGAAACACAGCATTCAAACCCAGACAGACTAGCTCCAGAGTCCATGTTCTGAAGCCCTGCTCCTGCTGCCTTTCCAGAGAAGCTCCCTGATTTTAGTGCCTAATTCGCCAACTTATCCGGCTTTCCTTCACCAACCTCAGTTTCCATTGGCATTGCATTCTTCTGACTTCTATCACACTGAACTACACAGACGCTCTTGTAAATGAATCCTTCTCCTGGACCACGTTGGTTCACTCAAGCTCTTCATTGCTTCTGTAAAACATTTGTCTGAGGTTATGACCCAGCATGTTCACAGCTGAAAGGTTACACACTAGTAATACTATGTACTCTTGTTCCCACCTGCTAAAACGGACAGCCTAAAGAAAAAAAAAATCAGCTGTAGTTATTTCCAAACATATTTATGCTAGTTTTGCCTATTATGGTCCACATTTACTTTAATTATTATATGAATTGATGAAATACGAATAAGAAAGAAAGAGTCAAGTGTCTTGAAAGACTAATGTACAATGAGTTTTCTTTTTTAAAACAGCGGTCACATATGATCAGACAACTATAAATGCCTGGGAAAAATTTGTGAAAGTCTAGAATGCTTTTTTATTCAGATTTTGAAATATGATTTTTAAAGTTTTTACTCCAAAGTAAAGAAGCTTAACTGGGAATTCTAAACGCTGTTATATGAATATGGTTTAGAAAAGATTTACCAGAGCTTCAAATTTTGAGCGTCTACCCAAAGAGAATGACTTCTTATCTCAAGAAATTGAATTAGTTGAGCATTATGTGCTTCGTAATACAATGATATGATTAAGAAATGAATGTATGAGGGGTGCCTGGGTGGCTCAGTTGGTCTGCCTTTTGATTTTGGCTGAGGTCATGATCTCAGGATTGTGACATCAAGCCCTGGGTGTGTCTCTGCACTAGGTGTAGAGCCTGCTTAAGATTCTCTCTCACACTCTCCCTCTGCCCCTCCTGTACTTGCAGTCACTCTCTCTCTCTAAAGAAAAAGAAATATGAATTTATAATTTCTTTTAGTATAGTTCCATCCCTTGCCAACTTAAAAAATATCACTCTGACAAATATCAATCTGGATTGTGTTGGATGCGAGGATATCTGTCTTTGGAATATGATACCATACTTAGTGTCACACCCACATGCTAGCCAAACCACAGAACTTAGGGTTCTTCCAGTATTTACCTATGAGGCACTTTCTGATGTCTCATTTTCTGCCTTTGAATGTGCTTCCCTTTTGCCTGAAATGCCTTTTCCTAACCTTCTTTTTGCTAACTGATTCATCTGTTAGTTTTAGATATTACCAAGTCTGCAATATCTTTCCTTCCTTTCAAGATTGGCTGTATATTTCTCTAAATGTCTATTAGAAGCAACTACCGAGACAAAATGTATTGTAATTAAAAATTTGGAGGAAATAAATGTATTCAGCCTTTTCTACACTTTTTTTTTTCTCTTATGGGGAAGACATGGTAGGATGGTTTTTAAAAATAGAATGAAAAGTAATAAACCTTTCTAATCCTAGTTTCCCATCCAAAATAAATTTACAGGGTAATCACATACTTGGCTATGACTTAAAGATTAATAATATTACGGTGCTGAAGATAGAACCCATATGACAAAGGAATCATACGAAATTTTGATTTGAGAATACCAAGCTCCAAAACTTGATTTTTTTAAAGTATCGTGATCATTCTGATTATTTGTGAAAGGGAAAGCTGTTAGTAATAGTTATGCAACTTCAAAGCAGATTACAAAATTTGGTATATAACTAGCAGTAAACAACAAAGTAGGTTCAGGTGGATGTAGTGGTTTCCATGGTAAGCCTGTTTCATCTAATCAAAGTGATACTTTGTAATCATGAAGAGGATATAATTATAAGCATTTATTATCTAAGTGGGATGATTTTTGATAAGGGTAAAACAGGATTGCTTTTATTAGAATGAGATAGAAATCCAATCAGAAGGTATAAAGATTATGGTAATTATGTGGTTCTGGTGCTTAAGAGAGAACATATGCTTCTCTTGGACTCACTTTCACTGGCGAATAGCCATTTAACCTAAGATGCACTAGAGCTGTGAAGCTGCAGTACTTAAATGTTGTGCTTCCCTAGTGATCTGTCTATATAGCAAGCCCCCAAAACAAGCGGGTGAGATGAATGCAGTTACGTCTCAATAAGAACCATTACCCCAAGGGTGAAGTGGCCACACACCATGTACACCAAAATATTATCTCTATAATCAATAGGAACTTGGTATGTGTAGGAAGCAAGGGCTCTACTATAGTAGAGATTCATGGATTTGAATATATCTGGAAGTGGAAGAACAGTTTTCAGTGACAGCTCAACATTCAACTGCGTCCATTTTGCTCTGGGCTGCTAGTCCTATGAAGATAATTATGTATGACAAGATCTTGTCACTTTTTATTAACACCTTTCAAATGTTCCCCCTTTGCCTCCAACATAGGGTAGATACTTCATAGATTGATATTTAAGTTTCTCTACAATAAGTCCATCCCCAGCTTATAATGTACATTTGCTAACTTCCACTAAACTGCATTCCAGCCTAACCCAGGGAATTCAGGGTTTTTTGTAACATGAATCCTTGATATATTTTATCATCTGCATATTTCTGGTCACATTTTGTACCACTCATGCCCATATTTATATTTTTCTGATTTCTAGAACAGGATCAACTCAGTCAGAATTAATCATTATTTTTAAGATTTTATTTATTTATTCATGAGAGACAGAGAGTGAGGCAGAGACACAGGCAGAGGGAGAAGCGGGCTTCATGCAGGGAGCCCGATGTGGGACTTGATCTTCGGTCTCCAGGATCACACCCTGGGCTAAAGGCGGCGCTAAACCGCTAAGCCACCAGGCTGCCCCAGAATTAATCTTTTTTTAAAGGAAGATATCATAGTCATTAAGTGCACAGGCTTTGTGGGTTCATATCCTTTGCTATTTTCTTGGTTTGACAAAGCCTAAATTATTGTCATTTACTATACTACCTGGACCACGATAAGTACTCAGTAAATAGTACTCGATTATCATTATCACTTGATCTCACATCCATCATTTATGGCATTCTGCTTTGTGTTTTAACTTCTATGTACATCATCTTTTGCTCTATATTATGTTTCTTGAGGTCAGAGGCTTTGCCATCCTTTAACTTTTTAATCTTCCTGAATACACTTTGTTCAAATTAGTCTACAGTGCCCATGAAATTAATCCATTCAGATAGTGCTGATGCCGGTGATCTAATTCTATCCTTTATATAATATTTTGAATTATTTTAGCTTTGATCATAAGTTAATTTCATTTCTATTAACTATAAGCCATCGATTTTTTCCCCTATCTGGTATGTTGTGGGAATTTCCTATCTAAAAATCTAAGACAAAATGCTCTTCCCTTATCAAGATGTCAACTGATAGCCTCCTTAAATAAGTATCTAATACTCAATACCTATACTTAGGTTTGGTTCAAATTCTCTTAAAAATTAATTTGTAGGGCAGCCCTGGTGGCTCAGTGGTTTAGCGCCACCTTCAGCCAGGGCCTGATCCTGGAGACCTGGGATCGAGTCCCACATCGGGCTCCCTGCATGGAGCCTGCTTCTGTCTCTGTCTCTCTCTCTCTGTCTGTCATGAATAAACAAATAAAATCTTTAAAAAAAATTAATTTGTAAATGAAGCTTCCAGCAATGTGGATGAAATGCCCATGAGGAAGACTATAGAGAGAAGCCTTCAAATTTGGTACTCACCATTTTGATTTTTAAAGATCAATTAACACAAACTAAGGCAATTTACTTTTAACAAAGTAACCTCTCCAAGTCTCAAATTTCTTATCTGTAAAATGACTGTGTTGTCTGAAGATATAAACTCCTTTTTAATTCAAGATACTATATGATGCTATTGTCAAAAATGAGAAAAAGAATAACTTATTTTTTAATAGTATTATAAAGGGGACTACTACCAAACTTCGCACTGTCCATTTAGTTAATATATGTTTACCAAGCACCTATTGAGAATATAGACAGAAACTATTTTAAGAATTAATAAGACAGTGTTGAACAAGATATTTAAAGTCTCTGCCTCCATGGAATTTACAGTGAAGTCCAGAAGATAGATAAAAATCAAGTATACCGTGAGATAGATTTTAAAACCAGGGAACAGATAGTGCTGTGAAGAAAGGTATGCTAAGGGGTAGAGGGTGACAAGAGGAGTTATTTTAGATAGAATATTTAAATGGGAACACAGAATGCAAAGAACATTCCATGCAGAGGATAGCCAAGTACGGAAAAGGGCCAGAGTCAAGAGGACTCATGGTATGTTGAAAGAACATGGAAGAGGCTAGTGTGATGAGGTATAATGAACAAGAGGAGTTGAGACTGAAGGTGTTGTGAGGAAACAGATCCTGTAAAGCAGTGATTCCCGGAGGGGGCAATTTTGTGCCCCCACAGCCACCCTGGAGATATTTAGCAATGCTTGGTGACATTTTTGGTTGTCAAACTGTGGAAGGGATGCTATTGACATCTAGTGAATGGGAGCCAGGGATGTTAATAAACATTCTAATTCATGACTAAGAATTTTTCTGGCTCATCCTATCTAGAGTGCCAAGCCTGGGAATCTTGGATGTAAGGGCTTGTTGGTTCACAGTAAGCAATTTGGATTTTATTCCGTGTGATGGGAAGCCATTGGAAACTTTTTGACAGGGCAGGAGTATGACACAATTAGGTTTGTTTGGCAAATGACGTGGAAAACAGAGATATAAACACCAGTGAGAAAGTGACTACAGGAGTCCAGGTAGGAGATGGTGGTGGCTTGGGCTGAGTGGTATAGTTCAGGAAGAAGAAGGTAGTTGTTGGATTTCAGGTATAAATAAAAGTGAATCCAATTTTTTTTCTTTTAAGCTATGGGTTTTCTCTGTGGTTTCAAGTTTTACACAGTGATTTATATTATTTAAAAATGTACTTTAAGAGGACAGTAATTTGTCTATATAGAAGACTATCGAGAAGATGTGACTTATGGAGGACTGACTTTTCAATTTCTATGGCACACAATATAAGAGATCACATCTTTTCAAAATTCACTTTTTGCACATGCATCTGATTTCTTGCAAGCAAGAGGATCCCCGTACAAACTCAGTGGATATAGTAGCCTATTTTATGTTGTGTAATATTATTTTGGGTTACATTAGAAGTTTAATAAGAGCTCATCTAAAGTGAATTCCTGTTCTTCCTATCTGAATTGAACATCCCCTGAATTTTGTCTTCCAAAATGGAAAAGTCAGGCTTATGTTCGAGAGCACATTCCTTGGAAGCTGAGAGGATTGCTTTCTGCTTACTTGGGGTTTAGGTCATTCATGGCAAATATTCAAAGATAAGTATGAAACAAAATATCCTAGGAAGCTTTAGATAAGCTTTATGTTTATAACAAAACAACATGGCATGCAGGCATTCTGATCCATAATTTCATTCATGCTCTGTAGCCCAGAGTCTTCATTGGTCAGGATTGTGTCACCACATCATAGTCCTATGTAAGGGGAAAAAAAACATCTTTTCTGACTTTCAAGCAATTCAGTCACATATTTACATGGTATTCTGGTGTTCTAGACATTATGGTTTTATAATAAATTCATGTAGGCTGGAACAAGTAGGGCTTGAATTAGCAAGATCTCATATTTGGTACTTACTAAAACCAATTTTATTCACATTTACATTTTATGAAGAGTAATCTGTAGCTGTTGGATGTGTAATCTAGTATAGTGACTTCTACGAAGTCCTTATATTCTCTCTGTATAATACTATTTGTTTGAATGAAATTGTTAAAGATATATTAAGGAATATTCAGTTGGAAGAAATGATTGATGATTAAATGAATCCCTGCTGACATTAATTAGGTAGTCTACTATTTTGCAATAGTGGTCATGTAAAAAGAAGGATCTCAATTCAAATTTAACCAAATTCCAATTGCTTCTTGTGATGTGGTTGTATTTAGAAATGTTATTGGTGTGTAATTAAAACTTTAAACAGTGATTTAAAAATTAATTACTAGTAATCAATTACTAGTGATTTAAAAATTAATTACTAGTAATTTAAAGATTAATTACTAATAATGAACCCAAAGGCTCATTAATTTTGTTTGTAGAAAATAAAGAAAATAGCATACATTCCTATTAATATTAAAAGGAATATTCAGTTTGCAGAACTGAGATCAAAGCAAACACATGGAAAATTGTTCATATTTCCTCCAATATCTAAGCATTATTGGACCTTACATTAAGAAGCACTGAGATGTGCTTTTCCCCCTGTATAAATATAAAGTAGGAAAAACCTACTAACATAAATGATGAATGATACAGATACCCAGGAAATTATTTTGAGAGAGGACTTTGTAAACAAGTACAATACCATTTATAATAAATATTGATTTAAAAAAAAATAAAATTATGTATTACAAGCCCACTATTTTATTTAAATTGTTTTGCTAGAAAGCTTTGCATGGAATAATGATATGAGTCACTTTTTTTATTCCTGATAAGATCCAGTTTAACAGTAACTATACTGATTATGGTGCTTAAACCTTTGATATTTCATGTTTTTATCATTTTTAGCAAAAACTCATTCTGAATATATACAAGTTAGATACATTCTTTTCTTTGCTATGTGGAGTTATCTTTTCTATATTCAGATAGTTTGTATAATGTTTATAATTATGCTATAACTCAATAATTCATTTACCTACATAAAAATTTTTGACTTAATCTTATCTGAAATAACTTAATATGGGATGTATTATAATAGCATTTAGAATAGGAGAAGAATAAGAAATTAAGGAGAATTAGAGAATAATTAATAATAGTATCTTTAGAATGAAACAATTTTTTTATTTTTTATTTTTTTTAATTTTTAAATTTTATTTATTTATTCATGAGAGACACAGAGAGAGAGAGAGAGAGGCAGAGACAGAAGCAGAGACACAGGCAGAGGGAGAAGCAGGCTCCATGCAGGGAACCCGACATGGGACTCGATCACGGGTCTCCAAGATCATACCCCAGGCTGCAGGCGGCGCTAAACCGCTGCGCCACCGGGGCTGCCCTGAAATGATTTTTTTTTTAAAGGATTTTATTTGTTTATTCATGAGAGACACAGAGAGAGAAGTAGAGACATAGGCAGAGGGAGGAGCCCGATGCAGAACTCGATCCCAGGATCACGACCTGAGCTGAAGGCAGATGCTCAACCACTGAGCCACCCACATGCCCCTAGAATGAAATAATTTAAATATACTTAATTTTCCATACTATTGTAATGACTGGAAATCTTCATTATAAAGTTTCCTATAAAATATCTCCTTAATTTATGATGCTATATCTTCAGGAAATAATGCACTAAGGAAAAGAGAATTTTTTTTTTTTTTGTAAGAGAATGGGATTTGAATTAATTTTATGTTCTTTACCTGTTAGCTTTCTCCTATCCCTTCCTCATAGCTTGATCCAGATATTCATAATACCTTTCCTGGCTGTTGTAGACTAAAATAAAATACCATCCTTTGAACACCTATTTGGTTAGCAACATTTGATATTTATTTATTCCTCAATTCGTCAATTATATTTCTTGCAGATGCTTCCAACTTGTTAAATTTCATGTCATATATATTTTACAGACTTCAGTTGCTTATGTTCAAATCATGATATAAGTTATAATCTTGGTAGTAGGGACAAGATTTTATTCCTTTCTGTGCTCACAGGCACACTAGTTATACTGTTCCACATAGTAGTCACTCAATAAAAGTGTGTTTATAACAGGAAATAAAAAGCAGAGTCCACATTCTCACAGAATTCTTAAACTTACCCTCATAAACTAACCCTAACTCACAAAATAACACAGCATAAACTGCCACCTCATTCATTGCTGGATTAATCAACACAGCCTAAATATTATATATGTGGCCTGATTTAGAATCTAATTCTTAATGTTGATATCTTTTTCAAATTTTCATTAATGACTACAGCGATTTTTATGGCTAGCTGTAGATATTATTAATACAGGAGAAAACATTCTTTTAAGGAAATTGTCACATCTATGCTCCTATAATCCAAATTTAGAAAAAAAATGTACATCAGAAATATTCACTATAAAAAATCTTAGTTGTACTAAGAGCATTCATATTAAACTTACAAAATTAATTCTATGACTTTATTGTGAAGATGTATAAACCTTACTTCTTGTTTAAATGAACTAAATAGATTTGCTCTAATCACCTAGCAACAATCTGCAGTCTATTTAGAAGATGACATTTCATTTTTTTCCAGTGAAAATATGTTAAGGACCTATTCTTTGGAATCTCAAATAATTATGATCCATGTTGCAATGGAAAGGAAATTATGGAATCTGCTGTATATAGTCTTTGCCCTGACACTAACTAACTAGGTGACTTCACCTAAATGCTTTTGGCCTCTGCTTTATGTATACAAAGATGAATTTTATTAGATCATCGCTGGTGTCTTTCCAACTGTGATCTTAGGAAATGTCCTCACTTATAGGTAGCTCAGGTGATCCAACTTCCTAGAAAGAGTATCACCTAATTTGCTTAAATTCACCCTCTTTTAATTATATACATTTATTTTTTTAATTACATGCTTTTCTAATTCAATATAAGCTCCAAAGAAAAGAGTATTATACCTTAGCATTTTTATACTATGCAAATATAACAGTTGGTAACATTTAAAGTTAAAGTAGAGAATGGGTCTATTGAGCAGCAGAAAAGCTTACCATGTTTATAGCAGAGGTCTTTGGGCTTTTTAGAATATTGGTGCTGATCATGGATTTTGATGTACAAAATTTAACTTTATTCGTTAAACAGTTTCAAGCTCACTTCCCTTCTTAAAATCTTTCTATAGGATCAAATAAGCAACAATGGCTTCATGATTAGGTCCCATAAACATTTTAATCATGTCTCAGAGACCTGATCTTATTTTGTCTGGGTACTAATGAAGCTATTATTTTCCTGATTTATCATTTTATTATGATCATCAAATTCTCTGTATCTTTTTGTTTTATGTATCTTTCTTATGAGCATCATGTAGCTAGAATTTTTCACAGTTGGACAATAATTTTTTTTCAATTAGCTATAGTAGTTCATCTACTTTTATTATGATTAGTGATGTATTTAAATACCATCTTATTTTGTGCTTTCTATTGATCCTGCTTTTTCTACTTAATCTTCTTAAATATTTTTAACATTATTTGAGAGAGAGAGAGTGAGCGAGAGAGAGAGCCCAAGTGGGGTGAGGGGCAGAGGAAGAAGCAAGGACCCTGATGCAGGGCTCAATCTTGGAACTCCAAGATCTTTACCTAAGACAATGCTTAACCAAGTGAACCACCCAAGCGCCCCTCTACTTTTTAATTTTCTGCATTCTTTTGCATTGACTGAGATTTTTTAAAGTTTTATTTATTTTAGAGAGAGACAGCACACACGTAAGTTGGAGCTGAAACCAAGAGTGTGATGAAGCTTAACCAATTGAGCAACCCAGGCAGGCCTGCATTAACTGAGATTTTTAAATTCTATTTTCCGTCTACTGGCTGGGGAGTTGTAGATTACATTTCCATTATGATTTGTAAAATATTATTTAAATGTATACCAAAGTCCAAAGATAATAAATATCTCTACTCTTTACTAGAAAAATTCAAAAACCTTAAAATTTATTTTCAATCACTTTCCTCCTTTTCTGCATGTTATTTTATGAAGTTATCATGTGGTAGAGTGAGAGAGGAATGGAGAGTGGGGGAAGAAGAGAGAGATCATGCAAGCTTTCTCTGATCTCTTCTTATAAGGGTACAAATCCTCTCATGAGGGCCCTACCCTTCCACCTGGGAGATAGTGCTTCAGCATATGAATTCTGAGGAGATATAACTCAGTCCATAGCACAAGGTAATTCAATTAAGAATGAATAATCTTTTTTAAAAAATGGGCTAGAAAATTTGGATGTCCATATGCGAGAAGAGGAAGAAGAAGAAGAAGAAGAAGAAGAAGAAGAAGAAGAAGAAGAAGAAGAAGAAGAAGAAGGGAAGGAAGGAAGGAAGGAAGGAAGGAAGGAAGGAAGGAAGGAAGGAAGGAAAGAAAGAAAGAAAGAAAGAAAGAAAGAAAGAAAGAAAGAAAGAAAGAAAGAAGAAAGAAAGAAAGAAACATGTACTTTCTTTTGTACCATATTTTAAAAAAAGGCCTAAAACTAGAAAGGTAGAAGAAAAAAATAGAAAAAGCTTTGTGACTTTGGATTACGCAAAGATTTCTTATGGCATAAAAAACAGGTGTTATAAAAGAAAAAAATTGCTAAATAGTCTTCATGAAAATTAAAAAAAATGCTTGTTCTTTGAAGAAAAACTGTTAAGAAAATGAAAAAAAGCATGCCGCAGATTAGGAGAAAATATTTGCAAAAACATGTATCTGGTAAGAGTTATATCCAGTATGAAGAAGTTATACAACTTGATAATAAGAAGACAAACCACTGAAATTAATTTATAAAAGCTTTAATAGTTCACCAGAGAAGAAAGCAAATAACAAATACATACTCAGAAATATTAGTCATTAGGGAAAAGACAGGTTAGCATTCAGTTACCATATTTCACTTATAGAAACTTGCCCACATAAATATATATACTGATATATTCATAGCTACTTAGTTGATAATGGCCCCAACTGGAAACAACCCATGTGTCCATGAACTATTACTTGACAAACCAACTGTTTACCTATATGATATATTATTAAGAAAAAAATGATAGCAAATTTCTAGTACATGCAACATCATAAATTGATCTCAAAAACATTAGACTAATTTAAACACACCAAGAATAGAAGAATGCATATTGAATGATACAATCTGAAGGAAAGTCTAGGAAGGCAAAACTGTAGTGATAAGAGCAGCTCAGCCCAGTTACCTAGAACCAAAGATGTGAGTGAGGACAGATGTGCCTCCTGAGGGGTGTGAGGAAACTTTGTTGGATCATTAAAGTGTTTTTTTTTTTAAAGATTTTTAATTTATTTATTCATAGAGACACAAAGAGAGAGAGAGAGAGAGAGAGAGAGAGAGAGAGAGAGGCAGAGACACGCAGAGGGAAAAGCAGGCTCCATGCAGGGAGCCCGACGTGGGACTCGATCTGGAGTCTCCAGGATCAGGCCCTGGGCTGCAGGCGGTGCTAAACCGCTGAGCCACCAGGGCTGCCCTAAAGTGTTTTATATCTTGATCTAGTGATTATATGATTGTATAGATTGTTAAAATCCATTGATTATATACTTAAAAACGACTGGGTTATATTTCATGTAAATTATACCCTTGTATGGGAACTCTACTGTTAGTTTAAAGATAATCTACCTTTTTTTTCCTCTGGCAGCTTCTCAAAAAATAGTGGAGGCAAGAGGATCTTTAGGGTTCTACAGATTCATTACATTGTATCAAGATGTGATTTCCTCATATTGATCTTCCTTGTGTTTGGTTCACTTTGCATACTCAGAATTCTTGATTTCATCAGTTCTGAAAAGTTCTCTACCATTATCTCTTCAAATATTGCCTTCCCTTGTTTTCTTTTATTCTCTTCCTTTGAGACTTGGATTACACTTATGTATGTTACATTTGTTAGTAATGTCCTCCATGTCTCTTAGCACCTCTTATACTTTCTTTTATTTCTTTACCCCTCCATTCTAAATTCTAAATAGCTTTTTCTTTAGCATTTAGTAATCTGCTTTTTTGTCCACCTATTTAATTATATACAGTTGAACCCTGAATAATGTGGATTTGACCTGGGTGGGTCCATTTATATGTGGATTTCTTTTGACAAACATAGTGCACTACTATTAATATATCTTTTCTTCATTATGATTTTCTTGATAGCGTTTTATTTTCTTCAGCTTACTCTGTTGTAGGAATACAGTATAGAACACACATAACATAAAAATATGTGTGAATTGACTGCTTTTGTTATCATTAAGGTTTCTGGTCAACATTGGGTTATTAGTAGTTAAGTTTTGGGAGAGTCAAAATTTTTATGAGGATTTTCTACTGCACTGGGTGGGAGTCAGCACCCAACTCCCACACTATTCAAGGTTCCACTGCATTTTAGAATTTAGAAGTTCTGGGATCCCTGGGTGGTTCAGTGGTTTAATGCCTGCCTTTGACCCAGGGTGTGATCCTGGAGTCCGGGATCGAGTCCCGCATTGGGCTCCCTGCATGGAGCCTGCTTCTCCTTCTGCCTGCATCTCTGCTTTTCTCTCTTGTGTCTCTCATGAATAGATAAATAAAATCTTTAAAAAATAAAATAAAAAAATAAAATAAAATTTAGAAGTGCTACTTGATTTTTTTCGAAGTTCTATTTGATTTTTTTCGAGTGGCCTTTAAAAATAGGGTAGTGTTTCTTGTTCATTTTTAAAAGTTCCCTTTTTAATTTAAAAAATAATTAAATATGTATAATTTATAATCTGTGTTTGATAAATACAGTATTTTAAGTTTCTGAGGATCTAATTCTGCTGTATATTATATGCCTTGACTCATTAATATTGCTGTTTCCTTGTGGGTTCCGTTATTTTGGATTATGAGTTCTTACCAACTGGTACTTACCTATAGAAACTGAAAATTCTGAAATGAGTGATTTTTCTTAAAGAGACTCATATTTCCTTCTGCCAGATTCCTGGGGACCAATTAAAGTTAATTCTTAATTTTCTTAGACCACACAAGCAGTGTGAATTTGAACCACCATCTCACCTACAGGCAGGATGTGGATTCCCCCAGGAGAATTATTGTCTCTTCTAGATGCCAACCCTTGAGAGACAAGTGTCCTTCTTGTTCTCCTTTCCTGATGGTAGATTATGTCTTTCTAGTCTAGTCTATCAGTGATGATGATGGTGAAAGAGATCTAGTTCAAAAACCTGATCTAGCCGAGTCCTGAACTCTTGACATCTAGTTCCTTCAGGACAATGAAATCCCAGGGGTCTAGCACCTAGGGAGTAGTAAACATATTCATGGAAGCCCCTACTTTGCATAATGAGAATCAATGCAATTGTTTGAAAAATATTATTTGAAAAAATAAAAATACTACAATAAATCATGAATTATTAATACTAGTTACCTAAGTTACGAATGTGTGTATATGTGTGTGTGTGTATTTGGGACATACTTTGAGTATGAATTTGTTTCCTTCTTGTGGTAATCAAGGATCATATTGATAATTTTGTATTCAACTGATGACCTCTAAAGACTGAATTTTTTTAAAAAATGTTTTCAAGGTCAGATCAAATTGGAGGCAATCATTCTTCATTCCATTTAAAAGATCTAGTAACTTGTCATGGTAAAGCTAGTACAAAAAAATGCCTCTTTGTAGACAGGTAGTTAAAATACCATACAGAACTCATTTTGACTGTCAAACCAAAATTATTTGCAAGCCATAGATACATACAACCTTGTATGCTGACACCTCACTTAACTGTTAAATCACCTGAAAGATTATCTTGTCTTTCTTTTATGTGAATTCGGAAGCACAAAGCTATTTAAAATTCCTTCTCCAGAGGACTTCTATTAGGAGTCTTATATTTCTTTGGCAGTCCTAAAAGGAACCAGCTCGATATTTTAACATCATATTTTTTAAAGCTACTTTGGGTTATTTTTTTAAAAGTTAGATTGAAACCTAAGAAATATGCACTATGCAAATGGAATGAATTTTATGAGAATTCTGTAGCTCAAAGTGTTCTTTCACACCTGTCTGGTATCACAGTAAACCACTCCTATTAGCGCTGTGACATTCAAAAATGCAAGTGATTAGTAAGTGAAAATACAATCTATTTGTGTTTTCACCTACTACTTCCTGCATATTTAAATGTGCACAAACAGATAGGTTGTGTTTTCACATAGAAGTTTTAGAGTATCCCAGAAGGACATACAAATAAAAAGAAAAAAAAAAAAAGATTTATTGTACCATAAAAAATAGTCTATAGTCACAGTGCAACTGTGAGGAAAAGAAATTATTGAAGCGTAGCTCAGGTAATTTTAAGAGACTGATGCTAATAGATAGTGGAAGCTGAATACATTCTGAATTATGAAAAGAAAGGAAATAGTGGACCAAGGAAGACAATAGCAATAATAACTACCACTTATTGGATTCTTACCATATATCAGAATGGTACTGAGTCTTAAAAACAGTCTCAAGTATACCAGAATCCATTTATCAAGTGTCTAATACATACCACTTGATTCATGGAACAACTTTTTGAGTTAGGTACCATTATTTGCTCCATTGTTCAAGTGAGAACACTGACAGAGTTGCATCAACTTTCCCAAGGTTACATGAACTTGAAAGCATTCAGTCAGCTATAAAAGCCAAAATAGGCTGATTGCAGAGACTACGCTCTCTATTAACTTCTCCATTATATTCTCATTTAACTATTGACCTTCATCTCAACCCAGTTGGGGCATATTTTGTTCACTCTATTTTAAAAATAGGCAGATGGAAGTAGAAACTAAGTGACTTGCACAGGATTACTTATGAGTCCTAGTAGCAAGAGTAGAACTAGTTTAGTCTGGTTCCAGACTCTGAACTTTCTATTCTATTATTCTGCCATTGTTGCAGTGTTTTTTTATTCTTCAGTTATTCAGTCATTTGGTCATTTATTTAACACATATTTGTTGAACACTTTGTACAGTGCTTTCCTTTGGGCTCTGGGGATACAAAGAAAGGGAAGAAGAAAGACAAAGTTCTGAAGTTTACATTCTAGTAGAGAGGGAGATAGGCAATAAACAAAAAAACCAATACATGAATGTCAAGTGCTGGTAGCTGCAATGAAGAAAAATAAGGCATTGTAAGAGGCTAGACAATGATGGGAAGATGGGTGTATTCAAATCTGTTAGATAAGATGGTCAATGCAAGGGAATATGCAACTGTCACTGGTAATTTTACGATACTGTCATTTTCTATCACAAGTATCTTGACTCCCTGGTTCATATGACATTGAAACTGAATCTGAGTTTCATAACATTCTGGTTTCCAAAAGAATATGCTTGACTTCACATCTACCATCTCATTGCAGAAATGATTTTATGCTGGTTTTAATTCATAATTTTTTTTGAAGAGACAAAATGAGTAATTGTTTTCTTTCTAACTATCCAAAATAGTCAGCTTTATAAGGTGAACAAACATTTGGACTTTTTTAGGAAAGTGTGCCTTGCCAACAATTAAATAAAAGGGTCTTCTCCTATCATTAACACTTGATGTGGGATATTAGTTCTTAGAGGCAATCTCATGATAAAAGCAGTAGTGATGTCAAGAACTAATTGACAGATTTTAATTGAAGAACACTTATATTACAGAGTATATGACGGTGAGATGTGTTCAGCTTGTCTTTTGCTTTTCTTTAAAAAGCTGAAACTCTTCTTGCCAGTAGTAATTAAAAATAAACAGCAGTCATTAACTTACTGTGGGCTTCTAATGGCCACAACATTGCTTCCTTGCATGAATGATTTACTGATCTCAAGTAAAGTAATTCAACACTGAAGTTATCTTGAAAATTAAAAACCATTCTAGATAATGAATAGTTTCAATTTCTATAGCACCAATTTATGCGTAGTCTTTTTTTTTATGTATTCTTCTGCACACATACAACGTGCTAACTAACAAAAATGGCCTGAAAGGGACTCTACATCAAAGAATAGCTCACAAAGCTCAGTTTCTGTGCTTAACTCTGTACACTTAGGGGTGAGATGTACTCATTCATTCATTCATTCATTCAACCAATATTTATTGATAGGTTTCTTTAGGCTGGGCATTTTCCCAGATGCTTTGGGGAGTAAAAAAAGAAAAAAAAATAGTCTCTGTCTTCAAAATAATTTATTATTATATATCAGGTAATATTTTATTATAATCTTGTTCATTTTATTAAATTGGTTATGTCATAATTTATTTAACCATTGCCATGTTGTAGAATATTTAGAAAATACATATATGATATAAAAAGCTTATGTATTTCTTTTAAAAAGCTTGTGTTGCAGATATGAGGGAGATCTTGCTGCGATATCTGTCACCCCATTGATCACCGGGGTTGATTCAGCTGATCTGGCTGGCTAGGCAGGTGTCCCTTCTCATCACTGCTCCCTGAGCATCCCTCCTGACACGTGATCTGTAGAAGAGAGGGACCTTTCCCAATAGGGAAGGAATTTTCTTCAGTCAAGAGTACAGGAGTAGCTGCATTCCCCTGCTAAAACCTCCAAATGAGCTGTCCAGGTCCATTTGTAGAAAGTAATGTAGTCAAGCTCCAGACATCCAAATGAGGCACTACATGTGGCAGTTTGCCCTTCTTAAAAAAAAAAAAAAAAAAAAGAAAGAAAGAAAAAAAAGCTTGTGTTGAATACTCCTGAAAATAAATAGTTATTCGTATTTCTGATTATTTCTTTGGAATGGATTTCTACAGAACAGTGTAATAACTAGATCAAAGGCATGTACATTTTAGTCTCTTAACAAATTTAATGAAAATAAGCCCCAAATTGCAAAAAGGGGAAAAAAATTTATATTGCCACCAATACTGTATGAGAGAGCCTTTCCTTATTCCTTTTCCATGTTAGCCTTAAGAATACAGAATGTTCCTGGGGAGCCTGGGCGGCTCAGTCAGTTCAGCGTCTGATTTTTGATTTCAGCTCAGGTCATGATCTAAGGGTTGTGGAATCTAGCTCTGTGCTCAGTGGTGAGTGCTGGAGGATTCTCTCTCTCTCTCTCTCCCTCTCCTGTCTCTCTCGCTCTCAAATAAATAAATATCTTTTAAAAAAGCAATGTAAAGAATGTTCCACTAAATGTGTATTACTGATTATTAATATTTAATAGTCTTAAAAATTGTTAAAAAGTTCCTCATTTTCAAGAATAATTGACTAAATAAAATAATACTGATAAAAAATTTTCAGCTGATATTGATAGTTTAAATCTGACAGGAGATCTCTCAGGGGTTTTTTTGTTGTTGTTTCTATATATGCCGATTTTTAGACTATTAAGAAGTCATGAAAAATGCCATCTGTTGGTTTGAAAAGTTTGACTAAAAAAACGAAGTTACAGTTGATCATGTTGAACATTGACATAAAAGCAAATATCAGAAAATAAATTGATCTGTATTTTTGTTAGAGTTTATTTCATAAAAACCATACTTAGGATATTGAGAATTTAATATGATAGTAAAACATTGTATTTGGTGCTAGTACATTATATTTAACAGAAGAGTAAAAAAAATACTGTGCATAGGTTTATAAGGTCCTAACTATATGTTATTTAAAAATAGTTATAGGGTAGCTTCATGGTCACCTGTAAATATCTGTGGCATTTTTATAATAGCATTTTTGCCCTTTGTTTCTTTGTATGCTCAACTACTTGGTCTTTCTGTTCTTATCTCAATGGTTATGTATGCTCTTTATTTCTAGAACCATGGGCCACAAAAACCGGTATGTCAAAGTTCCCCGGGGTCACATCTGGGTTGAAGGTGATCATCATGGACACAGTTTTGACAGTAATTCTTTTGGGCCGGTAAGTCGTCTTGTTTCATGATAATTATTGGATATCACATGTGGGAACAAAATTATGTCAGGCGGGTTGCTCTGGTAGTCCAGCCAAGAGTGATTGTGAATTGTATAGCGAAGCAGTTTATATTTGAAAAGTTCCTTTTAAATATTATACAGAAAATATAAGCTGTCAAGCTGTATGTGTGTGTGTTTCATAGAAAAGAACTTAGACTGTCAGTAAAGTACCAAAGATGGTTTTAGCTGAGAAAGTAATCCTAGTAGGAAGTCTAAACCCAGTAGGAGGTTTTTCTCTCCACAGAAACACTTTGTGCCGTGTGTTTTCAGTTAGTGTTTAACAGATCTAAAGTGTAAAAGACCTATAAGCATCAATTTTCTAAATCATTTTTTTAAATGAAAGCTATAATGGAAATCATATCGGTGAGTCCCATTTTGTCCACATTTAATTTATATCAGAAATGCAGACATTCCTTGTACCTTGTTTATATCCTATGAAATATGCGACTAGACTGATATTTTGTAATTGTTTTCATTTTGAATGCATATAGAAGTTCTCTATGAACTCCTGAAATAAATCATTATGTAAAGTGAAGAATATTTTAGTTAACAGAAAGTGAACCTGACTTCTAGTTACCTAATCTGTTTAAAAACTTGGATCTTTAGCACATTTTCCTATAGCTAGACCTCTCTATCCTTGTTATGTATGTATAAATTAAAATTGAGCACCTTTAGATATGTTTGCAAAAACAGTTACCCACATTCGTTGGTCTAAAATTAAATGTCGGTGGTCTATAAAAGGATTTCTATCACATATTATGAGTGATCACTGTTATTGTTACTAGAGAAGCAGCCACTTTGACTTACCTTTGGCTAAAAGTACAGTAAGAAAGGTAGGGCTGGATGGGTGTTGTGGATAAGTGGAAGAAAACTTTATCGGAGGCTACTCTTACTTCTTTTTTTGGAGGAGATGTTGCAATGATGATAGAACCTTCTAAGGTCTTTTTTGCTTTTGAATAGTAATCATTACTAAAATGTAATTTAATCTTTTTAGGGTATATCAAAGATGGGATGAACAGAGTGGAGATGTTGTAGGTCATCAAGAGTGTAGTAGAAGTGACTTAGGAAAAAATTTAGTAACAACTTGAAAGCGAAAATAGATAATCTAAAAGCAGTTTTATTTCTCTCTCATCAATTAGATTAAATCTATTTAGTGTATCAAATTGTTGACCAAGTCCACATTAAAATTTTGGTTACCTTTAGGGGGAACTGAGTGGCTCAGTGGTTGAGTGTCTGCCTTCCCCTCAGGTCATGTTCCCAGGGTCCTGGAATCAAGTCTCTCATCAGGCTCCCCATAGGGAACCTGCTTCTCCTTCTGTCTATGCCTCTGCCTCTCTCTCTCTCTTTGTCTCTAGTGAATAAATAAATAAAATCTTTAAAATTTTTTTTTATCTTTAGTTTGGATTTTAATTAATCTGGATAGTGACTCTGAAATCAAATGTTAAATTTATTATGTTTTGTTATCAGGTGTGGGATGTGTAGTGAATAATTAGATACTCATAATGAAGTAATAAAGTTTGAAATTGCTTAGTTTTTTCTTTATGAATAAAGCCAATACAATAATGCTTATATAATTAATATTATTGTCAATCAATCCTATTCCATATGCTTTCTTACTTGGGGGAGAAAAGGATAGAGTTGATAGCCAGAATACTAGAAATTGCATGTAACCCTCAGTGTATCATATCTATTGTGCAGTTCTTACTGGGCTCAGTCTTCTGTTGTGCATTTATTAACAACATTTTGTACCATTGAACTATGAGTATACCCAGGAAGATGTATCAGCTCTGGGAATATCCTCTGTCACTTGTATCTTTAAAAGGAAGAGAGAGGGATCCCTGGGTGGTGCAGCGGTTTAGCGCCTACCTTTGGCCCAGGGCGCGATCCTGGAGACCCGGGATCAAATCCCACGTCAGGCTCCCGGTGCATGGAGCCTGCTTCTCCCTCTACCTATGTCTCTGCCTCTCTCTCTCTCTCTCTCTGTGACTATCATAAATAAATAAAAAAAAATTAAAAGGAAGAGAGAGCTGGGCACATGAGTCATTAAGCATCTGACTCTTGATTTTCTTCAGGTTGTGATATCAGGGTCCTGAGATCGAGCCCTCAGAGAGCTCCTTACTAGAGGTGGAGCCTGCTTAATATTCTCTCTCTCCCTCTCCTTCTGTTCCTCCTCTGCTCACATTCATGTTCTCTAAATAAATAAATAAAATGAAGAAAGTAAGAACCATGTATGAAGGATCTCTGTGTGTTTATTATAATAAGAAACTACAGTATTCAAAACATTGACATTTATATTGTGTGCAGCACTTTGATGTCATTTGGTTTAAATTGTGCTTTTAAATGAAATATGCTTGTTCAATATAACATGACTGATCATAAGAGTCAGAGGCACAAAAAAAAGCATTTGAAAGTTAGTGTTTTTTTTTCTTCTCTTTTTAATTTCTATAAACAAACAAGCACAAGGCTCTTGGTTGATGGGGTGGGCTAAACTATCAATATCCATTCACTTAACTAGTTTCATTTTTATTTGTCATAATTAGGTGAAGAACCTTTCTAGGATAAAGGAAAACATTTGTCATCTCATGTATAAAGCTATTTGTATTTGATGAGTTAACAGTACATCTTTTTTACTTTTACAATGAACTCTCATGTTTTGTGTACCAATAGCACTTATGAGTATGAAAAGTTAATATATTGATGATCCTAAGCACATGTTAAAAGGACAAAAGGGGAAAGAAGTGAAATAAAACCCTGAAATCCTTTTTTAAAGCTAAACTGTGATGTTGGAGTATAGAGTTTTCTTACTACATTTTTTACAATATTTTATTTATATTATATTATATTATATTATATTATATTATATTATATTATATCATATATATATATAAAGAGAGAGAGAGCATGAGTGGCGAGAGGGACAAAGGGAGAGAGAGAGAATCTCAAGTAGACTCTGCACTGAGCACTGAACATGGAGCTTGATATGGGGCTGGGTCCCAGGTCCTGGAGATCATGACCTAAACCAAAATCAAGAAGCAGGTGCTTAACCTAATGAGCCATCCAAGCATCCCTCTTATTGCATTTTTTTTCTTATTGCATTTTTTATTAAAAAATGGTCATTGTAATATTTTAGTGATTATTTTAAAGTTTTTATAATTCTAAAAACTAAAAGGTAAGTTTGGTAATTCTAAAAAACTAAAATAATCTTGAATTTTAAAATTCATATATACTTGAAAATTATATTTTTCCAATAATTCTAAGTTGCATTTTTTGGCTTATCAGCGTACTTGAAGGTCATATGTGGAAGGTCAGTAAACTTTAGGCTTTCTGGATGGTTGATTCATTTCTCCCCTTGGAAGTAGGGAATGCACATCTTCTTGATGTAAACAATCTATCTTAAGGCAGCCAGGATTGTCTCTGAGATGCTTATCGTGACTTTGTGGAAACTGATTGAAGCCTTTACCCTTCAATTGCCTCCCAAATAATTTCAGAAATGTATCCAAATCATTTTACATGCTTTAACTCTTTGAATAGTAATTGTACTTTTGATAGAATCTACCTAGTTTATTTTAAATTGTGGCCTACTAGCAATCATAATGGAGCTGCCTTTTTCCATATTCAGGTAGACTTTCGGTTGAAATCTAAAGAAGAATAAGAAAGAGTGTCTCATACTGGTGTTTTTCTTGTTTGTTTTATTATTTCTTATTTATTCTTTAACATTTCAATTTGCTTTTCTGATTTGTTTTATTGCCACTCCATGTAGGCTTTCAAGAGGGAATGAAATAGTTATGAGTAAAAGATGAATAATGGATTATGAATTTAAAGATAGCAATATTGATATAGTGATAGAATACATACAGCAGAATAAGATCCAACAGCTGTACTTTTAAATTATAGAGAATGACATTATAGTAAGAAACAGAAAATCAGATAATTTTGGTTATGGACCTCATCAGTCAGTAAACTTGTATGGGTCTACATTTCCATATGTATAAAAGGAAGAGTTTTTTTTTTTTCTCTGAATTCATCTTAAATAAATAAAAATGGGTATATATTTTATCAATGAGTGATAAAATTTATTTAATTGTACTCCTACAATATATATATTCAAAAGATATATCATCACAATTTTAGTGAGCATCCTCAGGAACCTAAAATAGGAGCATAATTAAATAAAGTGTGGTTCATTCAGAGATTGAAATATTATGCAATCATTAAAAATTATATTTGTGACATGGCATGACATAATATTCATGACATTGTTTTAAATAAAAACACAAAGACATGAATGTAGAGTATTATATTAATTGTCTACAGATGTTATGACTACGGTTGATTCTTTTTTATACTTTTGTACTTTTTATTTTAAAGGTTTGCAACAAGTTTTTATCATTTTTATAATTAGAAAAAGAAAAACTAACACTTTTAAAAAGGAGGATAAAGGTATTTAAAGTAAATGACTTCCAAGTTTCATCCTGACTCTTAAGTTTTATAAATATGTTTTATGGTTCTATGGCCAGAGGGAAAAGTATCACAGGTGTCGCTGGGTAGGTAATGTTTCAATTATGAAAAATATCTCTGTGGAATATCATCATATTAAAACTCCTGAATATATCATCATAACACAATGATAGAAAATGTCCTATTTTCTCATAATATGGATTCACTAGTGTATGACTTTAGTTTAGATTTCCAGTGTGAAATATAGCTTCTGTGGTTTTCCTTTAAAATTATGATAATTATCTCACAGTATTTTCCTGTGTTTTTAACTACCTTATTTTACTGGATTATGTATTAAAGATATCTGATGATTCTGATATATTGGTTTATTATTGTTTAGGATATTTGATAAACTCTTCTCTAACCAATTCTTTTGTTCTATGAAATTACTGTACCTACTTCCACATAGATAACATTAAGACATTTTCTCCTGTAGCCATGTTGTTGTTCTTTGCTAGCGCTCAGGAGTAACTGATTATAATCGATATTGATGAATTTTCTGCTTGCTTGAAAATGAAAGTGCATTTGGGGCTCCTGGGTGGCTTAGTCTGTTAAGTGACTGCCTTTGACTCAGGTCATGATCCCAGTCCTGGAATCCAGGCTGTGTTTAGCTCCTTGCTCAGCAGGGAGTCTGGTTGTCCCTCTCCCTCTGCTCCTCTATCTGCTCCAACCCCTGCTCATGCTCTCTCTCTCTATCTCAAAATAAATAAATATGTAAATAAGTAAATAAATAAATAAGATCTTTAAAAAACATTTAAATGAAAGCGCATTAAAAAGCAAGTATTTGTGTGTATGCATGCATAGTTGTGAATTTTCAAATAGAAAATTTTAACTATTTCAGATTAGCAGAACTTTCATCAGTTTAAAATGTATATAGCATTTCATTCTTCCATTTATTGTATCCTTTCACTACTTATATTTGAAATATTCTCAGAGCTGTTCATTCTATGTGGTGAAAACACAAATGTGACTCTCCATGTCTTCCATTGTGTTTATACATTTTCTCTCTTTGAAATTTTTTTTCATTCCATCTAGCTCTAAGTCATGAGCCACTGAGATCCTCTCAGTGGTTGCTGTCTAGTGATTTGTTGTAAAGAATATATGTTATAATTCTAGTTACTTAGTATCTAAATTGAGTAATTTATTTTTACTTCATTGATCAAGGAGCATTAGAAAGAGAACTTTTGGCTTAAACATTTCAAGGCAAAGATAACCTTTCCAAAAATGTATGAAAGTGTTTTGATTTTTAGGTTTGTGATCATAGTGTCACCTTGTGAACAATTTCTGTGCAGATGCCATGAAGCAGAACTGAACAATTTGGATGTAGAAACTATGCATGATATACTGCCTTTATCTAAGAATGGAAACTGCAAGTTATACTAAATATGAATTCTTTTTAGTTCCAAGTCATCTGGAAAAGAGGCAATCTAATCACCTATTTCATGGATACATAATGAAATAAAATATTAGCCCTCTAGAATTTTTTCTTGAAGAAAATATACCTAACAGGAAATTATAGTTTTAGAATAAATGAGTAATAGAAATATTACGTATTAATTAAATGAACTGATTCTCTAAAAGTAATGATATAAAAGCAGTCATTGAAATGAAGATTAAAATTCTATAGAATTCCTTTTGAACCTAATGAAGTTCAAAAAGTGTTTTACTTTATTTTTTTAAATATTTTATATATTTTTTAATTGGAGTTCGATTTGCCAATATATAGTATAACACCCAGTGCTCATCCTGTCAAGTGCCCCCCTCAGTGCCCGTCACCCAGTCACCCCAACGCCCTGCCCACCTCCCTTTGCACTAACCCTTGTTCGTTTCCCAGAGTTAGGAGTCTCTCATGATCTGTCACCTTCTCTGATATTTCCCACTTATTTTCTCTTCTTTCCCCTTTATTCCCTTTCACTATTTTTTATATTCCCCAAATGAATGAGACTATATAATGTTTGTCCTTCTCCGACTGACTTACTTCACTCAGCATAATACCCTCCAGTTCCATCCACGTTGAAGCAAATGGTGGGTATTTGTCTTTTCTAATGGCTGACGAATATTCCATTGAATACAGAGGCCACATCTTTATCCATTCATCTGTCGATGGCACCGAGGCTCCTTCCACAGTTTGGCTATTGTGGACATTGCTGCTATAAACATCGGGGTGCAGGTGTCCTGCTGTTTCACTGCATCTGTATCTTTGGGGTAAATCCCCAGCAGTGCAGTTGCTGGGTCACAGGGTAGCTCTACTGTTAACTCTGAGGAACCTCCATACAGTTTTCCAGAGTGGCTGCACCAGTTCACATTCCCTCAACAGTGCAAGAAGGTTCCCTTTCTCCACATCCTCTCCAACATTTGTGGTTTCCTGTCTTGTTAATTTTCCCCATTCTCACTGGTGTGAGGTGGTATCTCATTGTGGTTTTGTTTGGTATTTCCCTGATGGCAAGTGATGCAGAGCATTTTCTCATGTGCTTGTTGGCCATGTCTATGTCTTCTTTGGTGAAATTTCTGTTCATGTCTTTTGCCCATTTCATGATTGAATTGTTTGTTTCTTTGCTGTTGAGTTTAATAAGTTCCTTATAGATCTTGGACACTAGCCCTTTATCTGATAGGTCATTTGCAAAGATCTTCTCCCATTCTGTAGGTTGTCTTTTAGTTGTGTTGACTGTTTCTTTGCTGTGCAGAAGCTTTTTATCTTGATGAAGTCCCAATAGTTCATTTTTGCTTTTGTTTCTCTTGCCTTCATAGACGTATCTTGCAAGAAGTTGCTGTGGCCAAGTTCCAAAAGGGTGTTGCCTGTGTTCTCCTCTAGGATTTTGATGGAATCTTCTCTCACATTTAGATCTTTCATCCATTTTGAGTTTATCTTTGTGTCTGGTTTAAGAGAATGGTCTAGTTTCATTCTTCTGCATATGGCTATCCAATTTTCCCAGCACAATTCATTGAAGAGACTGTCTTTCTTTCCAGTGGATAGTCTTTCCTGCTTTGTCGAATATTAGTTGACCATAGAGTTGAGGGCCCATTTCTGGATTCTCTATTCTGTTCCATTGATCTATGTGTCTGTTTTTGTGCCAGTACCACACTATCTTGATGATCACAGCTTTGTAGTACAACCTGAAATATAGCATTGTGATGCCCCCAGCTCTGGTTTTCTTTTTTCAATATTCCTGTAGCTCTTTGGGGTCTCTTCTGATTCCACACAAATCTTAAGATGATTTGTTCCAACTCTCTGAAGAAAGTTCATGGTATTTTGATAGGGATTGCACTGAATGTGTAAATTGCCCTGGGTAGCATTGACTTTTTCACAATATTAATTCTTCCAATCCATGAGTATGGAATATTTTTCCATCTCTTTGTGTCTCCCTCAATTTCTTTCAGAAGTGTTCTGTAGTTGTTAGAGTATAGATCCTTTACCTCTTTGGTTATGTTTATTCCCAGGTTTCTTATGCTTTTGGGTGCAATTGTAAATGGGATTGACTCCTTAATTTCTCTTACTTCAGTTTCATTGTAAGTGTATAGAAATGCCACCGATTTCTGGGCATTGATTTTGTGTCCTGCCACACTGCCGAATTGCTCTATGAGTTTTAGCAATCTTGGGGTGGACTCTTTTGGGTTTCCTATGTACAGTATCATGTCATCTGCAAAGAGGGAGAATTTGACTTTTTCTTTGCCAATCTGAATGCCTTTTATTTCTTTTTGTTGCCTGATTGCTGAGGCTAGGACTTCTAGTACTATGTTGCATAGCAGTGGTGAAAGTGGACATCCCTGTCTTGTTCCTGATCTTAGGGGAAAGGCTCTCAGTGTTTCGCCATTGAGAATGCTATTTGCTGTGGCCTTTTCGTAGATGGCTTTTAAGATGCTGAGGAATGTTCCCTCTATCCCTATACTCTGAAGAGTTTTGATCAGGAATGGATGCTGTATTTTGTCAAATGCTTTCTCTGCATCTGTTGAGAGGATCAAATGGTTTTTGTTTTTTTTCTTGTTGATACGATCTATCACATTGATTGCTTTATGACTGTTGAACCAGCCTTGCATCCCGGGAATAAATCCCACTTGGTCATGGTGAATAATCTTAATGTACTGTTGGATCCTATTGGCTAGTATATTGTTGAGAATTTTTGCATCTGTGTTCATCTGTGTTCATATCTTGTTGAGAATTTTTGCATCTGTGTTCATCATAATTCTCCTTTTTGGTGGGGTCTTTGTCTGGCTTTGGAATTAGGGTGATGCTGGCCTCATAAAACAAGTTTGGAAGTATTCCATCCCTTTCTATCTTTCGGAACAGCTTTAGTATAATAGGTATTGATTCTTCTTTAAATGTTTGATAGAATTCCCCTGGGAAGCCATGTGACCCTGGACTTTTGAGTCTTGGGATGTTTTTGATGACTGCTTCAATTTTCTCCCTGGTTTTTGGCCTGTTCAGGTTTTCTCTTTCTTCCTATTCCAGTTTTGGTAGTTTGTGGTTTTCCAGAAATGTGTCCATTTCTTCTAGACTGCCTAGTTTATTGGTGTATAGCTGCTCATAATATGTTTTTAAAATCGTTTGTATTTCCTTGGTATTGGTTGTGATCTCTCCTTTTTCATTTGTGATTTTATTAATTAGAGTATTTTCTCTTTTGGTTTTAATAATGCTGGTTAATGGTTTATCTGTCTTACTAATTCTTTCAAAGAACCAACTCCTGGTTTTGTTTATCTGTTCTGCAGTTCTTCTGGTCTCTTTTTAATTGAGTACTGCTCAAATCTTTATTAACTCTCTTCTTCTGCTGGGTGTAGGTTTTATTTGCTGTTCTTTCTCCAGTTCCTTTAGGTGCAAGGTTAGCTTGTGTATTTGAGTTTTTTCCAATTTTTTTGAGGGATGCTTGTATTACAATGTATTTCCCTCTCAGGACTGCTTTTGCTGTATCCCAAAGGTTTTGAATGGTTGTATCTTCATTCTCATTAGTTTCCTGAATCTTTTTAACTCTTCTCTAATTTACTGGTTGACCCTTTCATCTTTTAGCAGGATGCTGTTTAACCTCCACATGTTTGAGTTTCTTCCAAATTTCTTCTTGTGACTGAGTTCAAGTTTCAAAGCACTATGGTCTGAAAATATGCAGGGGACAATCCCAATCTTTTGGTATCCCTTGAGACCTGATTTGTGACCCAGTATGTGGTCTATTCTGGAGAAAGTTCCATGGGCACTTGAGAAGAATATTCAGTTGCATTTGGATGCAAAGTTCTGTAAATATCTGTAAATCTATCTGGTCCAGTGTATCATTTAAAGCTCTTGTTTCTTGGAGATGTTGTGCTTAGAAAATCTGTCATTTGCAGAAAGTGTCGTGTTGAAGTCTCCCATTATTAGTGTATTATTATCTAAGTATGTCTTTGCTTTGGTTATTAATTGATTGATATACTTGGCAGCTCCCACATTAGGGGCATAAATATTCATAATTGTTAGGTCCTTTTGTTGAATAGATCCTTTACTCTCTTCATCTCTTACTGCAGTCTTTGGGATAAACTTTAATTTATCTGATATGAGGATTGCTCCCCCTGCTTTCTTTTGAGGACCATTTGATTGGTAAATGGTTCTCCAACCTTTCATTTTTAGGCTGTAGGTGTCCTTAGGTCTAAAATGAGTCTCTTGTAGGCAGCAAATAGATGGGTCCTGCTTTTTTATCCAGTCTGAAACCCTATGCCTTTTGTTGGGATCATTAAGCCCATTCACATTCAGAGTTACTATCGAAAGATATGAATTAATGTCATCATAATACCTATTCAGTCCCTGTTTTTTGGATTATTTCTTTGGGGGTCCTCTTTCTTTTACAGGTTCCCCTTTAATATTTCTTGCAGAGCTGGTTTGGTGGTCACATAATCTTTCAGTTTCTGCCTATGTTGGAAACTCTTTACTCTCCTTCTATTCTGAATGAGAGCCTTGCTGGATAAAGTATTCTTGGCTGCATGTTCTTCTCATTTAGGACCCTGAAATTATCCTGCCAGCCCTTTCTGGCCTGCCAGGTCTCTGTGGAGAGGTCTGCTGCTAATCAAATATTTCTCCCCATATAAATTAGGGATCTCTTGTCTCTTGCTGCTTTAAGCATTTTCTCTTTATCTTTGGAATTTGCAAGTTTCACTATTAAATGTCTTGGTGTTGAACGGTCTTTATTGATTTTAGGGGGGATCTCTCTATCTCCTGGATCTGAATGTCTGTTTCCCTCCCCAAGTTAGGGAAGTTGTCAGCTATGATTTGTTCAAATATGCTTTCTGGTCCTCTGTCCCTCTCGGCGCCTTCTGGAACCCCAATTAAACATAGTTTTTTTTTCCTTCTGAGGCTGTCATTTATTTCCCTTAATCTTTTCTCATGTTTTTTTCATTGTTTTTCTCTTTTTTTCCTCAGCTTCCTTCCTTGCCATCAACTTGTCTTCTGTGTCACTCACTCTTTCTTCTACCTCATTAACCCTTATCGTTAGGACCTCCAGTTTGGATCGCATCTCATTTAATTGATTTTAAATTTCAGCCTGATTAGATCTAAATTCTGCAGTCATGAAGTCTCTTGAATCCTTTGTGCTTTTTTTCCAGAGCCACCAGTAGCTTTATAATTGTGCTTCTGAATTGGCTTTCTGACATCGAATTGTAATCCAAATTCTGTAACTCTGTGGCAGAGAGGACTGTTTCTGATTCTTTCTTTTGTGGTGAGTTCTTTCTAGTCATTTTGCTCAGTGCAGAGTGGCTAAAAACGAGTTGTACTTGTTAGGAGCACAAACTCTTCTCTCTGTAGCATTCCAGCTATTTTCTCTTTAAATATCAGGTCGAATTCATAGGTTTTCAGGATGATTTGAAAATTATCTAGGTAAGTTGGTCGGGACAGGTGACATGAGGACCCTACTTCTCCACCATCTTGCCCTGCCCTCCAGTCTTTTACTTAAAAAACAAAACAAAACAAAACAAAACAAAACCTGGTGAGGGGCACTCAGATGGTTAGTAGGTTAAGTGTCTGCCTTTGGCTCAGGTTGTGATCCTGGGGCCCTGGGATTAAACTCCCCATAGGGCTCCCTGTTCAGTGGGAAGCCTGCTTCTCCCTCTCTTCCCTGTTCATGCTTTCTCTATCTCTGTCTCTCAAATAAAAATATAAAATATTCATTAAAAAACTAGTGAAAAAGTAAAGGAGAGGAGCAAATTTTCTGTTTTTATATCATGTGAACCTTTTGTTTATGTCATCAGAGCACATTTTGAGCATCTGCTATTAGTCCAGATTTGATTTGGGCCTGGATTCTGATGGGTAGAATAGATTAGCAGAGATGGGGATTGTATTAACTAGAGATAGATTGCTAGATTATGTAATACATTTGGGAAATGAACATTTTAAGAAGTTTACTATCTAGCCTTGCCTGTTTGGAACTTTTCCCTTACATTACACATTTTTGGTAAAGGAGAAATACAATAGGTGATTAGGGCAACAAAACAAGATTCTTAGGATGCAAGAAGGCTGAAAGAAAGATAACAGTTGGGAAGTTTTTGTATTTTTAAAACCACAGCACAAAAGGAGGAATTGGGGTGGTATTTTGGGAGACATTAAAGACTTTCGGGGGTTATAAGGACAGAGATTCACGTTCTGGATCATAAGGAGTGTTCTGGGTCTTCCCAAACCTTTGTCTCTGTCACCAGGGATACTTGGAGGAATCAGGAATGAGAGTCAACAGATACAACAATGACTAAATTTTAACCTCTACTTTAAGGAGGGATAGCCTAGAGGGGAGGCAGACAATCAGACAGTCACAACACAGTATAAGAGGTGATCTAAGTAGGAATGTGATGGGGCCTCTTAGAGGAGTAGATGTTTGTGTACTAAAAAACCTTAAGGAAAAAAAAAAAAAAACTGGATAATTTCCTGGGGGGGATTTGATAGAACAGAGTGTTCTGAAATCTGTGAAATAATAACTATTTGGTTAAAATCTCATATTGCATGAAACACTTTAGATGCTGCATGTTTTGTGAATGAAGTGGTTTATGCCTGGAGTGGTTAATTGGTTTCAGCTGCATTGAAAACACTCTGCTTATACAATACAGAATAATCTTGTGGACATATGAGAATGAATTGACATTTCATTTTATTTATTGTTGAAGTGTAGCACTTTCCTTGCATAAGTTCTCTTGAGCAGCTAGAGTAACTTTTATTTAAAATCAGCCATTTTCAAATAGAGAAGAAGGTCATTAGACTATGTTGACAGGATCCAAATAAAGTATTCTATTCACACTTTCTTTGAAACATGTTGCTTAGACTTTAATTGGTGATATTTTCTGGTTTTCTTGTAGTACATGCTTTTGTTCATTAAAAATTTTTGTTAGGAACTAAAATAATCTATATGTTATAGAAAAATAATGATTCTTAACATCTATAGCTTGGTGTTTTCCTTCCATTGTTTCTAACAGTTCCCCTTAAGTAGTACTGGAACTGAACAACTTCACCTTTTATTTAGGTACAATTTTCATTTGGCTGATGTCAACAAAGGCACGTGTTTCATAAAAACTCCAAAGCCAGCTAAAAGAAATACCCTTTAATTAAAACATCTGTATAGCCAAAGACAGCCAAGAGTCAGTAAAGAGCCTGTTCTCTGGATCAATGTTCAGAATAGAGGAAGGTATGTCCAGCAAAAGGAAACCAAGGTCCCTTGGGATTAGCACTGCTTTTAGTTGGATTTGTTACTGTACAGCTAGAACATCAAAAAATATGATTTAAAAACGAGAGTGTGGAAAGATGATGCCAACTAAAGACAGTGGTGAAGGAAATAATATCATCTTCCCCATGCGCCCCACTGAGAACACGGACAATCTGAGCTTCCATTTCCACCGAATCAAATTTTGCCTTCTATCTTAATTATTCTGCTGGTGTAGAAATCATTTTCCACATGGCTTCATTTTCAGATAGGAGAAATGTCAGCAGAATTGTCATTAGACTTCATTGCTATGGCAGATACCGTTCCTTTGGGCTGTTTAGTTACAGAATTAAGCATGTTCATTTTATTAGAAATGTATATTTACTGACAGTGGGTCAGGAGCCAAGATTTGGTGAAATCCATGCAGTGTTATTAATTTAGCAATTTCATAAGCCTTTAGAATTTTTTAAAGTGGAATTGAAACCTTTATCTTATTATTTGTAAGACATAATTGGTGTCTGTCTACATGATTGGTGTCTTCACAGAAAAATAAAATGGAAAATAGGAGTCCAGAAGAGGAGACAAACTTGCTATTGCCTAGTCTAGACAATAAAAGGAGAAAAATATCTGCTATTAAATATAGTGATTCAAAGTTTGAGAGTGAATTTCCTCATTTCAATGGATATCTACTTATAAAATATTTACCAGATAATTTTTTGCTCTCCACTTCTCTAAGTATGCAAACAATGAGTTATATAAAAGACTTTGTCTTTTGACTGAGATTCTGGTAGATAACTTCCTTTGGAAATTTTAAATTTTCCTAAAGCTTGTAAGATAATATAAAGAAATGACTGCTTTGTGTCAGCATCTTACAGGTTCTATTTATTGAAATTACTTGAAAGAGAATTAAAAGATCAGTTGATTGTCAGTGACTTGGGTGATTTTTTTCTGTGTAATAGAACCATGTGTGGAGCCTATAATGAATCACAGTAACCACAGTTTTAGATATTATTGATAGGAAGACCCATGTGGGTTTGTGGTATAATAAAATTTGTCAAACTTGGTGGATCGAGCAAGTGAAAGGGCAGTTCTCTGGTACGGTGGTCAGAATCAGAGCCAAGAAACACGTGTCCTATTGATGGGACCTTGGAGACATCAAGGCTTCTGTGCTCAATAAGTGATTTCTGACCCAGCAACTCCCTGAGAATTCTGCTCCAATCCATCCTGTTACTAAGAATTTTTCTCAGAAGAGCTCTGATCACATACATCATGCCACTTCTTAAAGCAGTATCATCAGCCTACAGCACCTATCATAATTAATGAACAAATGTTAGAAGTCTTCCCTTTTGAGTCAGAAACAAGGCAAGAAGGTCCACCCTCACCACTTCTGTTGAGTGTTGTGCTAAATGTCAATACTAGTACAGGTTAAGGCAAGAGAGAGAGACAAAAGATGTAGAGCTCAGAAAGGAGGATTCCAAACTGTTTTCCCCTTTAAGTATGTTACTATCTACTTAGAAAACCAAAGAAAAATCAGCAGAATTATTAAGACAATCTTGCAACTTTACTAGTATCATATCATACACAATCATTAACATTAACCCTGTGTGGACATCATCAACAAATAAAAATACACCCTTAAAGAATTTGCCATTTAAAATAGCAATAAAGTATTCATGATAGTAGTTGCTTCTGGAAGGGGAAGGTGCAAATGTGATTAGGCAGGGGTGAATAGGGATACCGAATTACTGGTCCAATCTTATATTTTGAGTTGGGGGAGGTATTTAGGTGTTCATGATATTATACTTTATGCCTTTTATGTCTTAAATATGATAGAATTTTTTTTTTTTAATTTAAACTTTGGGCTGTTAACCTACAGTGCAATATTGGCTTCTGGAGTAGAATTCGGCAATTTATTACTTACATACAACTCCCAGTGCTCATCATCACAAGTACCTCCCTAACCACCCATCGCCTATCTAGCGCATTCCCCTCCCACCTCCCTCCATCAGCCCTCAGTTTGTTCTCTATCATTAAGAGTCTCTTATGGCTTCTTTCCCTCTCTCTTTTTTTGTCTTTTCTGCCTTCCATATGTTCATCTGTTTTCTCTAAGTTCACATATGAGTGAGATCATATAGTATTTGTCTTTCTCTGGCTGACTTATTTCACTTAGCATAATACACTCTAGCGCCATCCATGTTGTTACAAATGGCAAGATTTCATTCTTTTGATGGCTGAGTAATATTCAATTGTATATGTATATCTTCTTTTTCCGTTCATCAGTTGATGGACATTAGAATTTTCTCCATAATTTGGCTATTGTTGATAATGCCGCTATAAACACTGGGGCACATGTGTCCTTTGAATCCATATTTTTGTGTCCTTTGGGTAAATATCTACTAGTGCAATTGCTGGATGGTAAGATAGTTCTATTTTTAACATTTTGAGGAATCTCCATACTATTCTCGAGTGGCTGCACCAGTTTTCCCACCAGTAGTGCAAGAGGGTTCCCCTTTTTCTGCATCCTCACCAACACCTATTATTACTTGTGTTGTTAATTTTAGCCATCCTGGCAGGTGTGAGATGATATCTCATTGTGGTTTTGATTTGTATTTCCCTGATTATGAGTGATAATATTGTTAATAACTACATAAAAAATATTAAAAGTTGGTATCAGTGGCCATATGTCACATGGCAGGTTTCCCCTAATATTTGTGGGGTCTACGGCACAGAAGCTCACACACTATATATTTAAATATTTAACAGGTTTAAATCAAACTAAAAAACTATTAAATTAAATATATTCCTTTCTCTTAACTTGATAAATGTACCTTCGGATGGCTAAAACTGGCAAACACAACAAAGATGACTGAATTTAATTGTTTCTAGTCTGCATATTCTGTTGAAAGGCCTGTGATGTTTGGAAGAGTAATATAATAAAAACACATATAATTCAAAATTTATTATATATATCACTAAAATTTTTCTGGTCTCCATTTCAGCAAAATTACTATGCTGTTATATACAGATTTTCACATAATTGTATTTATAATAGTTATATAAGAGATTAACATAGTATTTAACTTCATTTGTGGTGGAGAAAATCTGAATATATATTTATCAATATGTAAGTGAAAATAAATATAAACAAAAGTAACTTCTTTTTGGATTTTTTCCAAAACCTTTTTTGGAAAAATATCAAAAATCCCCTTTAAAATCAAAAGGCAAGATAAAATGAATGCTAACAGACATAAAAAATCAAAATTATTGGAATAAAACTGAATTTTAAAATATTTGAAAAATCTATTAATCTCATATGTTGTTATAAAAATAAAGGTATGTACATGTTAAGGGTCTGTTTCTATAGTTGTCCCTGTAAAGAGTTAGTCTTGTGTTTCATGCATGTTACATCCTGAACTACATACATACAAATTTAAGAGGCACTAAAAAGTTATTTAAATTTTTGGACTGGAGCATAATAAGAAGAGGCATGTCAGGAAGATTTATTTGGGAATATTATGAGTGAAAGATTAGATTGCAAACAGGCTATTGGTAGAGAATGCAATTATTGATGATAGCATTGGTTCAAGTGGGAGATGATTAGTCCCTAGACTAAAATGGCTGTAATAAAAATATGAAGAAGTGGATTGATTTGAGAGTCCTTGGGAACCAAGAATTGATTGGATGCATGTTAGATTCTGTGGCCTGGAATTAATGCACCATATCTGTTAGAGAAGTTCACCAGCTAAAATACTGAACTGCCTTCATGTTCACCTATGACAGATCAAACCTTAAAATTAAGCATGAAGAGCTTAAAGAATAACCATATATTTGTGATCATTTTTATGTTGAAGATCAAAAGATGGAAGTGATAAAGTTATGTATCCAAGCTCCTTTAGTTTGCAGAGCACTTGGAGAGAGATTCCAGTGAGCAGTCTTGGCTACCTGACAAGAGTTTTCGTGCCTCGTCATGATTACACTTGCTGTCCTGACCGTGGGAGAGATAATTGAGTCGTGCTCATGACTCATTAAAACTTAGAGCAAAGTATTATTCCATCAAAATTCTGTCCCCATACACTTAGCATCCATCCCAGCTGATGCACTACCCACCCATTTCACAGACCTTCTTTGTTCTTTTTCTAAAGTTCTCACATATTTCAAGAGGAGAAGGGAATTCCTAGAAATGTAGACACCGAGAAGGAAATATATTTTGTAAAAGTAAATATTTTTACTATTAAACTGGCTGACAGAAAAGCAAGTTTAAAAAAATTTCCTTTCAGGGCTTCTTGGTGGTTCAGTTGGTTAAGCATCTGACTCTTGATTTTGGCTCGGGTCATGATCTCAGGGTCCTGAGATAGAGTCCCGCATTTGACTCTGCACTGGGCATGGAGCCTGCTTAAGATTCTTTCTCTTCCTCTGTCCCTCCTCCTCCCCCTTATGTGCTCTCATTCTCTTTAAAAAAGATTTCCTTTCCAATATTATTACTATTTAAAATTATTATTTAAAATATAAATTTATATATTTCAAAATTTAAAGTGTTTTTAAAAAAGAAAAGAAATTATTTGTTTAGATGATGGAATAATATAGAAAACATTCACACTAATTTCAGTTTACAATAACTAATCTGTTTTTTAAATAAAATTGTAGTATTAAAAATATATTGATATTGTGATCTGTGAAGGGAAAGGGGAAATTATAAGTCTTCATCAAGTTGTGAAATCTGGGGTTTAAGTTGTGAAATCTGGGGTTGATACTAAATCTGATTTCTATTACCATAATAATTATTAATTAGAATCTACTTTCAGACTAACAACTATATTAGGGTAAAGTTTTACATAGATTTCCAGTGACTTTATTTATAATTGAAGAGCTTTAACCAAACCATTTTCAAAGCTACTTAAATATCTCTTGTTGTGAACTATATTTGCTCTTCCCTACAGAGGCTTTAAATTCTATCTGTCTCCTATCTACTGGGAAACTGCAGGCAAATGAAAGATCCCTCTTAAATGAGCCATGATTATATTTAGGTCATTCATATAAATTATTACATTTACAAGAAAGGCTAATGAGCTTATATATTATGTCATTTCTACTATTTATGATTGAAATTTTGTAAATCTGGTCAAGGAAAAATTATAATCTTAAAATATTTTGTCCAGAGGGTTTTTTTTTTTTTAAAGATTTTATTTATTCATTCATGAGAGACAGAGAGAGAGAGAGAGGCAGAGACACAGGCAGAGGGAGAAGCAGGCTCCATGCAAGGAGCCCGACGTGGGACTTGATCCTGAGTCCCCAGGATCAGGCCCTGGGTTGAAGGTGGTGCTAAACCGCTGAGCCACCCGGGCTGCCCTGTCCAGAGGTTTTTAAAATAAACTTAATTGTGTGCTTCTTCTGACATTGAAGACAAAAACAAAACAAAACAAAAAAACCTCCCCCAAATAAAAATATAAGTATTTGCTCAGTCTTTCAGACAAAGAAAAAATTAAGTACTGATTTGAGAATGGTAATGCCATTAAATGAATGAATTCTTTACATCTACAGGTATGGTTTCACTGGGCTGCTGTTCCAGATTTAATACATTACCCTGAACTAACTGCAAACTAATAGAACAAAATGGGCAAGGCCATTTAAAAGGTCATTCATCAAAGTGCATGGTATTTGAATAACCTTTTTTGCCCAGATGGACATAGCTGGTTAAACTGCAATATCTTTTCAACTAGTATGACACTGTTGAGTCACATAATAGTATACTTTATAAGAACTTTAAATAAAATTTCAAGAGTAAGTTCTTATTTGATTTTATTATAGTTTGAAAAAAAAATCATCACATGTTAGCCGCAGTATTTTCCCCTTTAGACGAAACTATTATTTGATTGCAGGAAATTCCCTCTATAGCCTTTGTATGTGTCATATAACAGTAATATTAATGTGAAATTTTATTATTTGTTTCTACACTCTGTCATCGCCCCTATTTCACTCCTCATTCTTTTGGAGTTCATTATTCACAATATCTTTTTTTTTATCTCACCAAAAGAAATTTGGTATTTGATTTTAAAAAAAAAGATTATGAATAAGATGTCCCTTTATAGGAAGGGGTTTAAATAGGATATGCCTGTGTATGAGGACATTACACTGAAGTGATATATTATTATCCTTTAGGTTTAGGATAATAATTATAAAATTTTATAAAGTTATTTTCTATATTCTCTGTTTTTAATTTCTAAACATCTCCAACATGGCCATGGGGACTATTACCATGATCCCTGGATTAGTATATCTGTTCAAATGTGCTTTTCTCTAACCTCAGTCCAGTTTAAAAATAAACCAGCCCAAAACATCGTGAATCATGCAAAGCAGAATCATTTTCAAATGCATGAAAAATATGCTTTGTACATTCTTCATGCTTAATTGAAAGTAAACTAGCCTAGAGTAAATTTTAACATCTTCAAGGCTCATCATACCTTCTGTGTTCCCAGCTCCTGATTTCTCTTACCCCGCAGTAAACCTCCTCCTTCTACCTCAGGAGTCTGATCTCTCTTGCTCTCAAAATCCTCTTCCTCTGCTCCTCCCCCCATAGGAGGAGATCTAATAACCTTCACAGAGTGAGTTACTTTTAACTTTTTATAAATGTAGCATGAACCTTTCTCTTCCACTCAGCATCACCATAAAAAATTTAAAAATAATATAGATATCAACTAGTGGGCAGAGGAATTGTGTGGTGATACTCTCTCAAAATATCACCAGGTCCCCTCCCTTGTCTCTGAAGGCAGCGGTGAATAGTGCTTTGAGAGTGTTTTGTACTGTGAGAGCTAAAGCCTCATGCTGACCAGATGCGTATCTCCCTGCGTCTCAAGGCCCTCTGAAGCTGTGAAGAAGCCTGATCCCTTGGCCATGGCTCCTCTGGACAGCTTCCCAGTTTGAGCCAGAGGAGAGGGGATAACCTCTGGCTCTCAATCTACAGGGTCAGTTCAGATTATGTGCCAATCCTGAACCAATTAATTGTGACCAGTGGAGCAAGATCTAGGTAAGAAAAGACTATGACTGGCCTCGCTTGAGTCAGGTGCGCGTCCTGGCACAATTATTGTCAAGGGGTGGAGTGCTCTGGTAACTGTAGTTTGGATCAGATATCTACCTCTAGACCAACTAGTATGGCCAGGGGGCAAGGGTTTATAAAATGTGTGGCAGTTCCCTGAAAACCTATTTTGCTGGTGCCAGCATAGAGAAGGAGGTTGTTGTTTCTATAGAGTGCTGGGCAGACCAAAGAATAGACCATACTATCATATAATAGAAAGTAGAAAGCATCAATGTCACAACAGAGACAGTACCAAGTTTATAGAGGTGGTTATTTCCAGCAGGAAAGGCTTCCATGAGTTCAACTCTGAAGAATATGTAGTATTTGGGTTGTGGGCAAGTGGAAAGTCACTTTCTAGGGGTAGAAGGCAAATTAGCAGAAGCAGGGAGGTGGAAGTGCTTAGGACATATAGTGAGTATTTGAGCAGTTTCATGTGGGTTGAAGTTCAGCTATGGAAAGGGCAAAGTCTGAAGCCATGACTAAGGACCTTGAATGTCACACAAAGAAGTCTGGACATTATCCTGCGGGCCATGAAGCACCCAGAAGGCTTTGAGCATAGTGGAGAAATGATTAGAACAGCCAGTTAAGAGCAACATCTGGCAGTATTGTGTAAAATGAGTTGGAGAATGAAGAAACACAAGCTGAAAATCCTGAACCTACAGAATCTACAGGATAATCCACAGTAAACAGATCAGACTTCAGTCTACTGGGAGGCACTTGGGTAGCTTATTAAAAATGCAGACGTCAAAAATAAATAAATAAAATGCAGATGTCTAGGCCTGCTGCTTTAAAGAGCCCTTATTCACCCTTGCAACTTGCTGATCTTTCAGAGTTCTGGAAGTCAGCCTTGGTCTTGGTGTCGTACACTGAGCCACGCAGAAAGCTGAAGGCATGAAGGCTCTCTCCTCTCTAAAGTTTACGTGGGCTCTGTTTCACGTGGTGCCGTCTCTCTGTGGAGAAGTCAACCAGAAATTTTACAGCATGACTCACTCGAAGAGTAGCACTGAGTTCTGTGGTTACAGTGGGGGAGCAGTGCCAGAAAAGATTAATGTATTCTGTTTTAAGACTAAGTGTGATTATTTTATGTGGCTTCAAGATTCTGTTCTCTACTTGCAACCTATGCAAATTCAAATTCAGTGCAATTTAAATGACAAAGGGTGATTTGGGCTGTTTAACACATGGGAAATTGGTATTAATCATCTGGTTTTTGGCAGTCTTGCTCTGGAGAGAGGGAGGAGTGCTAAGTACTCCCAGGAATACTTACATAGGAAAGGTGTATTAGTAGATTTTGTGTGGCTGTTCTTTGTTAAATAATTATAAATCTTTTTAAAAAGTCTCCTTATGTCTCCTGAATTAGGAGCAATAACATGGTTACTCTGTGCTGATAAATTCTAAGATCCAAATTTAGATGGATTTCATGTGTGTGCCAGATAGTATTTTTTTTATTCTACTGTAAGTCATTCTTGCGTGCTTTGTATGTCTCACCATAATTTATCGAAGATTAAAAGCTATTAAAGTCCTGAAACCGTAGTAAGATTTTCTTCATATCCTCTTCTTTTTCCTTTTCACCATTCTACCTTTCTTCCGTAATTTTCTTTTGCAGCTCAGCTAGATGCCTAGGCTTTGAAAAGATAATTCATTCACTTGGCTCAGGGTTTGTCAGGGTTACGTTCCTGTTGCCAACACCAGTGATGGTTTCCATGTATTCATCTTATTCAGCCTTTCAGCAGTATTCGATATGGTTGACCACTTCCTCTTTAAAACATTTTGAGATTTTTTTTCTTCCCTTAGCTTCCTCGAACCTGTACAACCAGCCACTGTTTCTAGGCCTTTTTTGCATTTCCACCCTTCCCTGCCAGCTCTGTAAATTTGGCATGCTCCTGAGCTGTGTCCTGAACTCCCATCTCTATTTAAAGCTCTCCCTAAGAAAATCGATCCCAGGTCTTTCAATGATGTTCTTATGCACTGGTGCTCAGATTTATATCTTTAGATCTTATCACACTTGGATGTTCGATAAGCGTCTCAAAGTTAAGGTGTCTAAAATGAAACTCTCTGTTCCGTTTCTTCCCGCCCCCATCTTCTTTCCTCAGACTTCCCCCACCTCAGTAGAGGGCGTCACTATCCACCCAGTTACACAAGACAAGCAGTTAGGAGGCCTCTTTGATGTCTCACTTTGCATCACTCCCAACTGCAGCCCACCATCAAGGCCTATCAGCTCTTCCACCATCATATATACCAAACTCCTCTGCTTTCTTCCATCTGCTCTGCTGCCTCTCTAATTCAAGTCATCGTCATATCTCTCATAATAGCCTCCTGACTGGCCTCCGGGCTTTCCCTCTTAATCTTCTCAACTCTAATATCTAAATAGCAGTTGAGGTCATTGTACCTCAAATGGGTACCTTCCCTACATGAAACACTTCAGTGGCTCTCTGCCTATCAGAATGAAAGGCCTCCCTCACCAAGTTTTCTCTGACTCATTTGACCATGGCCTTCAGGGGCCTCCCTGCATAGTTCTCCTCTCAATGCTGGTTACCACTCTGGTCTTTTTTCAGTTCCTTGAGCAAGCCAAGATTTTCTGTGCTAAATGACTCTTCTTTCTTAAATTCTCTTCTCTTAGGTTTTTGTATAGCTGGCTCCTTACTTTCCGTACTTCAGAGAAGATTTGTTTGTATACCCATTATAAAATGGAACACACACCTCTGCCATCACTATCATTACTGTTATTTTCTTCATAACTTTTTTTTCAATATTTTATTTATTTGAGAGGGGAGAGAGAGAGAGAGAGAGAGAAAACAAGTGTGGGGAGGGGCAGAGGGAGAGGGAGAGGGAGAGGGAGAAGGAGACTCCCTGCTGAACAGGAAGCCCCATGTGGGGCTCCATCCCAGGACCCTGAGATCATGACTTGAGCTAAATGCAGACACTTAACTGACTGAGCCACCCAGGCACTACTTTTCTTCATAATTCTTATCACTATCTTACATTTCATTTATTTATTTACTTTTTATTTTTTTAAATTTTATCTCCTCTAATAGAAATTAAACTTCATGAGATCAGAGACCTTGTCTTTTTGGGTTCATTATTGTAGAACAGTGCCTAGCTCGTAATAGGCACTTAACATCTATTTTTTTTAAATCGGTAAGTGAATTTCATTCTGTAAATGAGCTTAGCTCTGTGTACACACACACACACACAGTGGAATATAATTCACCTGTGAGAAAGAAAATAATCCTGCCATTTAGGACAACATGGATGGACTTGGAGGGCATTATGTTAAGTAAAATAAGCCATAGAAACACAAATACTGCATGATATCACTTACAGGTGAAATCTGAAAAAAAAAAAAAAATCAAACCTCATAGAAACAAAAAGTAGAAAAGTGGTTGCCAGGCACTAGGGGTTGGGGAAATAAAGAGATGTTGGTAAAAGTTTAAGAGTATCATATATAAGATGATTAAGGCCTGAGAATGTAACATGTAACTTGAGGACAATGGTTGAATATATAATGTTGAAGTGATGGATGGGTTAACTAACTAGATGGGCAGCATGCTTTCATAGTGCATACATATATGAAGCTATCACAATGTATACTTTAAATATCTTTAAAAATAGCATTTGTCAATTATAACTCAATAAAACTGAAAAAATTGAAAAAAATAGAAAAGACAATGGATAAAATAAAGCTTACTTAAATAGGCACTTGCTCTAGAACACTCATGCTCTAAACTAACAATAAAAGAACAATAAAACAATCAAAGAAAAAAAAACAGATGATAGAGATTCATTCAAAAGCAAACAGGACAAGGTAAAACAGGGCCAAGGAAAGGATTTATTTTAGGTGGCACATAGGGCTTTTGTAATAGGTCAGTGGACCAGGCTGGCTGAGACCTGGAAGAGAGGGACTCAGTAGAAATGGGGGTGATAGGAATCTATGGCGACAACAGAAAGCTAACTTCCTCATCTAAGGTATAAGTAGTAGGACTATAAGATATTGGTGCTATCAGGATATCACTGGGTTGCCAAGAAGGCACAGGATAACCTGACATCTAAGGGTAGATAAAATATCCCTCGGAAAGTAGAAAGGATGGAGCCAAAGCTTCTCATTTCATTCTGAAGCTTTCTCAACAGAATTCTATGATCCATACTAAAATAACAATGTTTTTCAAAATTTAGGGTGCATCAGAAACAGCTGAGGGTGCTTGTTAACCATAGAGATTTTCTGGCCTCCTTAAGATCCTGATTTAGTAGGACTTGTGTGGGTTTTGGAAAGGTGCGTTTTAGCAAGTATTTTCCAAGTCAGTTGGACTTGGAAGGCCATTCTAATGCAAGGTCAGGCCATGCCTTGATAAACACTGACTTATAGAAGCCTATAGTTTTATCTGTTTTCACATAGCATTTAAACAGAGTTCAGAAATACTGGGAATGCTGAAGTATGTGTGTGTGTTTGTAATTGTTGGTTATATAGATATAGCGAACTCCAGACACATCTCATTCTAAGGATTGAACATTCTCATTTTTATTACACTTATGCATGCTCTACCTTTTTTTTTTCTTGGTTGAGTTTTGTAAAACGTAATTAGTTTCAGATAATTTACAAATTATTTGAATTTACAGAATCAGACTTTAAATTAGGAAATTAGAAGGGACAAATGGGAGAGTATGTTAATTAAATATGTATTTTCTCTTATTAGAAGTTTTAATGGCCCCACATGTAATTGCTTCTACCCAACATAATTTTCCTGAACTCTGAGAGCAAAATTTCCACTATTTGTTACTTACTTAAGTAGTTCGCATATGACCAAGTAAAAACTGAAGAAAAAAAAACTTTTTAGATATTTATTTATTGATTTGAGAGAGAGAAAGAATGAGCAGGAGGGGCAGAGTGAGAGGGAGAGAGAATCTTAAGCAGGCTCTACACCTAGTGCAGAGTCCAGGCTCACTCTTACCCCCTTGAGATTATGACCTGAATTGAAACCAAGAGTTGGTGCTTAACCAACTCTGCCACCTAGGTGCCCTTAAAGAAACTTAAAAAAAAAAAAAAAGATTTTTTTATTATTAAAGATTTTTTATTTATTCATGAGAGACATAGAGAGAGAGGCAGGTAGAGATACAAGCAGAGGGAGAAGCAGGCTCCATGCAGGGAGCCTGATGCAGGACTCGATCCCAGGACTCCAGAATCACACCCTGGGCTAAAGGCGGTGCTAAACCTCTGAGCCACCCAGGAATCCCCCCAAAAAGATTTATTTATTTCAGAGAGAGAGAATGAGAGAGCACGAGCAGAGGGGCAGAGGGAAAGGGAAGGATAATTTCAAGCATACTCTGGACTGAGCATGGAGCCCACTGTGGGGCTTGATCCCCCGACCATGAGATTACAACCTGAGCCAAAACCAAGAGTTGGACGCCCAACTGACTGGGCCTCCCAAGTCCCCCAAGAAACTATTTAAATTGTAAAAATGGCAAAAGTGATTGCAATCCATAGAGAGAAACATTCTTGCCTTAGAAATATGTAGAGCTACTTTTCCAAGAGAATGTTAAAATAGTCTTCCTTGCTCCTTCCCCCCTCCCTTTTTTTCCCCCAGAAATGTTGTTCCTTTTTCTGAAGTTTCTCTTTGCATTCAGTTCAAGAACTGTTAAAACTTGGCTATTTTCCAGAGTAAGGCATTGATTAGATTGTAGAAAGAATAATGGGGATAGGCGAGTTGATTCAAGGAAAATTGCATGTGTAAAAAGCACCAAATACAGTGTTTAGTGAGGTGTTCTGTGCATTACAATGACTCATTTAAAGACAGTGGCTGACTGCTGGTATAAACAGAGCAGTGCCTGCCCTATACCACTTCATATATCCTACGGTTAGAGATTTTCTGAAGATAGAAAAGCCTTCGTGATCTTCCTGTGTCTTTGCCCATACCAAAGCCTGACACTCAAAGGTTAATGAATGTCTAGATTTGACTGGAGCAGTTTGGAATATGGTGTCCAATAATTGTGCTGTCATTTGGACCCCTGAGCCCCTGGGCCCACATCTGATGATCAAAATTATAATCCTAGGTCACCTAGGTCAGCCTAGGTGACCTTCTAGGCTGCTGGTAGACTTGGGATGATTGATTTTGGTTCTTGTGGCTAAACCAGCTCAGAGACTAGTCTTGATCCACCATAGTTACTATTTCTGTAATTACTGAATCTACAGATTTCATGCCTCTTGTTTCAAACAGGAAAAAAAAATTGGCTAGGGGAATAAGAAAAACAAACAAACCTTTAGCCAAAATAATACACACCAGGTGTTCTTTTTCTCGGCTTGATGTAGTTAGTCTTGCTCATCCACTACCTCATGCTTGTCTGTATCACTGAATTTTAAAGTCGGTTACACATTTTTTTTTAACTCCCAAGAACTTTATATTTAAAATAAAAGGAACTTCAGATAGGAACTTTTCAGTTTGAGTTTGTGTGTCTTTAAAGGCCAGCTGACTTTTTAGTTAATTGGTCTCTTTTGTTGCCTGTGTGTTATTTTCATCTGGAGCCCTAAAGAGCGGGAGTGTGGGGGGTGGGAGGGGGGTCAGTCGTCCCTAATGTGGCAGGGCCTTGACTGAGCAGTGCATTCAAGGGGCTGGGGGATGTCAGCGTCAGAAAGCTCAACATGAGGATAATGAGTTCAGGCATTTCAGAAGCCAACCAGCTTCAGAGAACAGCACTCAAGTGTAGTCATGCTTATTTTTGAAATATAAGAGCTTGAGGCTCACCTGCTAAAATAAGGAGCTTTCAAACAAAAGCCTGGAGGAATCCGGATTGGTGGTTGCTTTCACATGCCAGGGAATAGCATTGCCATTCAACTTGATCCAAAGTGAAATCTAGAGATGAGGGTAAAGAAAAGATATGCAGGGACAATTAAACTCAGAGAAACTTCTTTAAAAAAAAATGGTAGTTTTTTTTTTTTTTTAAATTTTCTGGTAATTATTGTGCTTTTTCCCCTCACCTTTCATTTCCACCACGTTCACATACATTGTTTTATTACTCCGTTACATTTTATTGTAAAAGGGTTTCTCAGGAGTCCTCTGTCACTTCTATGGACTGAATTACGTCTTCCCATAATTCATATGTTGAAGCCTTGGCCCCCAACATGATTACATTTGGAGGTGAGGGCCTCCAGGAAGTAATTAGTTTTAAATGAGGTCACTAGAGTAGGGCCCTCGTGAATGGACTAGTGCTCTTAGAAGAAAAGGAAGAAACACTAGAGCTCTCTCTGCCATGTGAAGACAGCAAGGAGGCAGCCATCTGCAAGCCAGGAAGGGGGCTCTCATCAGAGGTGGGCCACAATGGTGCCCTGGTCTCTAACTTCCAGTGTCCAGATCTGTGGGAAAATAGATTTCTGTTAGCCACCCAGGCTATGGTATTTCGTTGACCCATCCTGAGTAGACTAATACACTCACATAGTAATAATTAGTTACCATATAAATGGGTTACTGGTTGAGGAGGGTGTGACTAACAAGATCTCACCTAAATAAAATTTCTTTTGGCCAACAGTGTACACAGAAGTGTGATTTTTTTTTTTTTGTATATGAAAATTTATCGGTGTGTTAGTAGTTGGTTAACTGTAGTTGAAGGTTCTTTGCACTCATTTTAGATTCTTTGGCATCTTGTAAAATCCTGCCATGGCTGGTGCACAGCAGAGCAGGCAACTGCATATCTATGGCTTGACTTAGGGAACACTGAAATGTCCTAAGAACTGCTCCATGAATATGAAATGTCCAGGATTTGAGATTCATTCCTTTAGGTTTGAGCCTTTGTGTCTCCAGAAAACCCTTGGTAAAATGTAAATATTCCTCAAAGAATAATAAATTGAAACTTTGCTATTACTTTTCTCAAGTAATTTCTCCAAGATTGGAGTAATCTTGAAGATTGGCAAATTGTTATTTTAGAAAGAAGAGTTAAGCAGCTGAGGGAGAGGAGATTAGAATAGGGGAGTTGCACAGTGAGGGCCCATGACATGCCACAGGGACGGGGAGATAGGGGAAGCACCACAGAGTGCTTCATGGGAGAGCTCAGGTGACAAAGGGAGCACCGATGGCACCAAGCACCTGGAATGTGCCTGGAGGAGGAGCTACTTTGTCCTCTCTGTTTTGTGGCTCAGTCTCCCTTCTCTCTGCCATTGCCCTATAATCTGAATGTTCTCGAACCACTACCTCTGTGGGTTTTTTTTTAAGATTTTATTTATTTATTCACGAGAGAGAGTGAGAGAGAGGCAGAAACACAGGAAGAGGGAGAAGCAGGCTCCATGCAGGGAGCCCAACGTGGGACTTGATCCTGGGTCTCCAGGATCACACCCTGGGCTGAAGGCAGGCACCAAACTGCTGAGCCACTGGGCTGCCCTCTGTGTTTTGTTTTGTTTTGTTTTGTTTTGTTTTGTTTTGTTTTGTTTTGTTTTTTAAATCCTTGCTCCCATCTCTGTTAACTAAGTACCAGACCCCAGACTAGTTATATGACCCTTACATTTTGCTTATTCCCATTTCCCTTTCTGTCACTTAGATTTCTTGCTGAAATTAATGGTTTCCATCTTTTCTTCTCTTTACACAATAAGAAATTACCCAAAGTACAGTAACAGCAGAGAGCCTGAAATTCAAGCCAAAACAACAAATATAGTAAGTCCTATGGTGGGTAAGGATTTGTGATCAGGTTTTTGCTATTGAAAAAAATCACAATTTTTAAAACGTGTCAATTATGTTCTTAAAATATTATCCAAAGGATAGAAATCATAGAAATCTCTTGGCTAGACAAAATCCTTGAATTAATTTTTCTCAGAGATACTTTTGCCTTCTCTCTACTCCTTTATTCCCACACCACCCAATGCTTAGATGCATCCTGACATACCTAGATGATTTTTGAAGTAATTCTGCTTTGATTAATTATTCATCTATACTTAAGTGCACCAAGGCCCACATACTCCTTGAAAAAATTTATTTGAAAAACTAATATGAGGTTCTTAATGTCCTTCATTAAAAATGGAGCTGAAATCAGGTTAAACACTATAAATGGAAAGCTACCTCAAATGTTAACCTGCTCAATTAATGAAAAGAGAAAAATACAGAAAAGTCTATATCTAAGATGACTTTTTTCCTTCGGGTTCATCAATGCTGCCTCGCTGATTGTTTTTTGAAGGAGAGTGTCTTTTGTGATTAAGTCACTTGTCAGATTTGCATTGATATGCAAAGTCTCATTTTATATCTCAAGAAGCTCCGCCATCTGTTACTAACATTCTTGCGGCAGGAAGTTCAAGAGAATAGCATTTGTAAGGTAAAAATACATCAGCTATAGCTAGAGTTTCAAACAATTGTTCATAATTAAGAAATAGAATTCAGAGTAAACGCTGATTGAATGTAGTTGATAAGAATGAAATGAAGGATAACATGGGAGAGCTGAGACAAGATGTGGACAGGAAGTGTGTTTACATTTCTTTTTGGAAAAATATCAGAAAAATTGCAATCTTAATTCTTTAAGAAGATGGTTAAAATTTAATGTATTTGTCTTTTCACTCATTGAATGAATACTTGTCTCAACAATGAGTGAAGAAACTATGTGTGCGTATATGTGTGTGTATGTGTGTGTACACAGAGGTATATGCACTTCTTGCCACTCGAAATCTCATATGAGTAATAAAAATAGATAAAATTTATTTTTAAAATATAGATTTCAAATACTACAGTAAATACATTTATGATACATGTGGATGAGAATGGTTAAGTAATTGAATATCCCAGATAATGTTAGATAAATAGCATGATAACAGATAAATATTTAGATATTTAATCATTTAGATAATTTAGAAAATACCCCTTGAGTGGAACATAGCCACTTACAGAAAAAAAGTTGTAATCAATACACCAGGGTACAGGGGCCTGTTAAATTGAAGAGGAGGTAAAAGACCTTTAAAGGTTAAAAAAGGGGGAGGGGGGTAGAATGAAGTTGATTGATAGGTCTTTGAATTCCAAAATTATGACTTCTGATTTGAAATTGTATCAGGTAAGTAGATAATTTTTAGTTGGTTCATTGGCTTCAAATTAAAACATGTTTATTTCATGCCCAGTTAGAGTATAATATGTAGCAATGCACAGGTAATGAGTTCAAAGATCTTATTTGATGAAAAGATGGCTCAGAGGATGATTATGTCTAAAATAATTTACGGGAAAAGTGATAAATAACCCTTTATGCACCCTCTGTTTCCTGCTTGTAATTTGAGAAAAACAACAGAAAAATTTAAAAGGTAACGTGGGAGAGGCTAAGCACAGTTTTAAAGAATTCTCAGAGCTTTGGTTGTGATTATTAAATTATAGCTTGGTTAAAACTTTGCATTATATACATATTCTGTTAATAGTAACAAACTTATAACAAACTTATTTCTCCTCATTCCTTTTAAAAGGATTGAATCCCCCCCGCCCCGTGCATGTTTGAACACATGCATACAAATTGTACTACATTTATTCCAATTTATATACCATCTTATTGGGCCCATTTCTATCTTGTCAAGTTTTAGAAAAATAATCATTGAAGTTTGGTATATTCTTTACTATCCTAAGTATAATACAGAACAAGTAGTAATATTTGAAATAATTTAGATCTCTTAAGGTGTTTGTTTTGTCCTAATACAATTAGTTGTTACATTATGCCATATCCTAATATAACTAGTCCTAATGTAACTATCATTACTGAGTATGTCTCCACTGTTCACTCTCCTTCCTTGTAGGAAGATTATGCATCATTGCTTTTTTTCCACATGGGATGAGAATACTTTAGTCCTTCTGTGGGAAGAGTATACTTCCTCACCCTATTGATATCAGGCTTGTCAAGTGACTTGCTTTGGCTAACAGAGTATAAGAGAAAGTGGTGGATGCCATAACCAAATAAACACTTTAAAAGCCATAATATGGGGGATCCCTGAGAGGCTCAGCAGTTTAGCGCCTGCCTTTGGCCCAGGGCCTGATCCTGGAGACCCAGGATTGCGTCCCATGTCGGGCTCCCTGCATGGAGCCTGCTTCTCCCTCTGCATGTGTTTCTGCCTCTGTCTCTGTCTCTGTCTCTCTGTCTCTCTGTCTCTCTCTCTGTCATGAATAAATTAAAAAATCTAAAAAAAAAAAAACCCACCATAATATGGCTTCTTTATTGCTCATTTCTCTGTGCCTTGAGAACAGACATGTCCCAGACTGGGGCTGTTCTTTTCGCCTTGGAAGAAGATAAGGGGAGCAGAGCCAAGCTGACCTATGGTGAACAAAATGTAAGGAAAGTGAGAAATAAACCTATGCCAGGATAAACTCCTGAGAGTTGGAGATACTTGTTAAGAGCTGTAGAGGGTCTGAAATTTTACCCTACTTGTAAGCTAATGAGTTAGTCTGCACTAGGATCATGGATGCTGGCAGAGGACTACAGACTCCTGGCCCAGAGGCAGAGGGTAGTTTACTACTCACAGCAACCCCAGCGATTATACGATCAGAATTCGTGCTGGTTCCCTTAGCTCTAATTTCTACAGGGCGATGTGAAGTGGGCCAGGTGGCAACCACACATATAGTGCATTGTGTTACAGGAGAGGAATCCTGAGCTTAGGGAATCTGAATCTTCTATGAGGAGAGGTACGTATGCCAGCCCAAGGCTTCTGAGGGAGATATCTCCATCTTCTAAGGCTATAAGGAAACCTGTCCTTTGCTGGCGGGGAAGACATTATCTTCATTTTCCAAGGCTGTTTACTCTACAAACGTCCTTGAAAAATAGCTTGGAATGAAGATAGTCTATGTCCCTGCCCAGCAGATGCACCATATTGCAAGAGACTTATGAGAAATGGTCTCCTAGCAATTCTTAGTTCAGTATAATCTAGCAAAAGCCACCACATACACCATACTGGAAATAAAACATTTCCTATATGTCAAGGACTCTTCATTTGTTGTGTTATCATAAAAATAACAATAATTTATCGAGTGCTCATTATATAAGTGCTCTGCACAGTACTAGGAACTGAAACATATAACTTCTGTCTGCTAGGTATTATTATTATTTCTGTTCTGCATATGAGAAAACCAAACTCCAAAGAGGTTAAATAGTTTGCCCAAGGTGATACTATTATTAATCTGAGGAGCTGAGATTTGGACTTGTGTGTCCCTCAAGTCAGTCCTTCCCACTAAGCTGTGATTTTACATCAAATAAATATGCTACCAAGTCTTTCTGATGAAATCATCAGCAAGAAATGAGCCAAGGAAAAATTCCTGTTGTACCTTGGATCTACTTCCTCATCAGCAACTTTCTGGGTATTAGTGTTTAACCACCTATGAATCCACCCACCTGGATTGTCATCCATCCCTCACATTTTCATTTTGCCGTAGGATATTGTGAGGGGATTTTGGTCAAACTGCTCAACCTAGCCATCAAGTGGCCCTATCACAAAAGAGAATGCATGTTACATTGCATGTCTTTTCTTGTATTTTTCTTACTAAACAAAGTTGGCCCCTTTAAACCATGCTTTCCTTTCTAAATGGTTGTATATGCATCCATGGTTTCTGGGACCATCATTTTCAGAACTTTTATGTACTTTGTTAAGCAAATTTGGGTTGTTGAATGTTGCTTGTAGTTTAGACCCCTTGGAACACTGCCATTGCTGATTTAGGATTCATAACAAAAGAAACTAAGGAATAGGTATTTAGCACACCCCAATAGCAATCTCATGATCTGTTCTGGGAACAAAATAAACTTCTAAATGAATATAGGTGTATATTCTTTTGAGAGTTTGTATATGGAATTTTGAGGGCCTGATTCAAAGTTAATTTCTGTGTATATATGTATGTATGTATTTATATTTTAATTATATGTTTTATGTAATTATTTATATATTATATATAATGTTAAGCTAGGAGGAGGACAATACAGAAATGGGATCAGCCTTTATGGATCACATGGCCAACAGAAGCCATTAGACATTCATAAATAGTATATAAAATGATAACCAAAACAAATGCTACAAAATAAAGCCCACATCATGCCAAGAGAATTTATAAAATAAGGAAATGAACCAGTGTCTGTGGGGAAGGTAGTCAGTTTCTATTTTTAAAAATTATTATCCACAGGTAAAGAGGATTGGATACAGCAAATATGCCGTAGATAAATGGCCTTTTTCCCACAGACATCTGTATTCCAGAAAATCACCAATTTAAACAAACATCATCACAATTTCTATGCAATGAAGAGCAGGAGCATTTTTTTCTAGAACCTTTAGGTTGTTGAAATAATTTGAACCTGTAAACCTGAAGGGTAGAGTCTCTTGAATAATTGGGTCAACAAATAATGTGTTGAGTGCTGAGAACCAGTCCAGCCCTCAAGTACCTTCCATTCTAATGAGAAGTTAGGGAAAGATTAGTAAGAAGAGATAAAATGGGCATACACACTACCATCTATCGATGGTAGTGTCTCCTGACCCTTATAAGGGGAGGCATTGAGACTGTTTTCTTTCCTTTTACAATTTCAGAAGGCTGGGACCAAATATAATTTTTTTCTTTTCTATCCTCTATATATTTTCCAGCAGTGATGCAGAACAAACCGTGACATTAATCAATTAAGAAGAATATATTCAAAATTATCATATTCTCATGACAAAATTTAGATATTTGTCATTATTTTGCATTATTATTAAATACATTTAAATATATAATAATAAAAATATAATTGATCCTCATCGAAAAAATATTTATTAATTAATTTTTAAAGATTTTATTTATTTATTCACGAGAGACACAGAGAGAGAGGCAGAGACATAGGCAGAAGGAGAAGCAGGCTCCATACAGGAAGCCCAGTGTGGGGCTCAATCCCAGGACTCCGGGATTACATCCTGAGCCAAAAGGCCATTACTCAACCACTGAGCCACCCAGGCATCCCCCCCAAAAAATCATTTGAAATAAATTAGTATGTTCAGAAAATACAGAGGTCTTTATAGACACTGGAATAATGAATAAAGATTAATCATGTTGAGAATCCAAATTAAAGGTTTTCTTTTTCTATTGACTTTCACTTTAAAAATCTACTTTAAAGAAATTCCAGCTACCCCCTGGGGAAAAATGACTGTGTAAAAATCTGCATATATGTATGTATGAATGTGTAATGTATGCTGTTTATACAACTACACACAATTTGTTTAAAAAGACACATGGTATACTGGAGGTGTAAATTTTTTTTTTAAATATTTTATTTATTTATTTATGATAGACACAGAGAGAGAGAGATTGAGGCAGAGACACAGGCAGAGGGTGAAGTAGGCTCCATCCAAAGCTGATGTGGGACTTGATCCTGGAACTCCAGGATCATGGCCTGGGCCAAAGACAGGTACTAAACTGCTGAGTCACCCAGGGATCCCCTAAAAAATTTCTAAAACATAAGTTAATGAAAAAAAGTTAAAAAAATATAAGTTAAGGTATGTATGTACCACATAAAATACACGTTTTAGAAATAAATCATGTTGGTCATGTAGACATAACATGATTTTTGTAAAATTATAATGTTAATTTGAATTAATAACTCTATTTTCCGTGTTCTCTGAATGTACTCTAGGCATTTGGACATTGCAATAAATATATTTTTATATTATATTACTTTAGTCATTATATTAAATTTTTTCTCAGAAATATACTTATAATTGGTCAAACTCTAGAGCTAATTGAGAAATAAGAAATACATATTTCTGTTTGTTTTTTTCTTCTTTCTGGCCTCTGGTTAAGTCACAGCTTTGGAGACTTTTGAATTGTGTTTTCAGATTACCAAAATTTAAGCTCTTAATCAGTGTAAGAAAATTACCTCTCAAAGGTTTGCCAATGTTTTGGTATGTAAAGCCTTTCCTTTTTTTTTTTTTTTAATGATTTTTCTCCTTAATGAAAACCACCGAAAAGCATTATCTGGTAGAAATATAGTTGATTTTCTCCTAATGGAAACTAAATTAGCCAAACTGATTTTAGCTCAGTTGTCTTCTCTTTTTTCTACAATAGATTCTTTCCTCACACACAATAAATCCATCAGCGGGACAACCCAAAACATGTTCATCATTCTTTTTGCTCTTGACTTTAAGATAAAACAAATCTCTTCAAATAATTTGTAAGTTTTTTGTAATCAGAAAACACTGATGTCAGGAGTGCCTGCGTGGCTCAGTTGGTTAAGTGTCCTACCCTTGATTTTGGCTCAGGTCATGATCTCAGGGTTGTGAGATCGAGCCCCTCATTGGGCTCCTGGCTGGATGTGGAGCCTGCTTGAGATTCTCTTTCTCCTTCTCCCATTGCCCCTCCTCCTACCTCTCTCACACACACACACAGAAAAGAATGAAAATATTGATGTCAGTATTTTTCCATAGTTGCTTGGGTTCTTTATATACACTTGAATTGCTTAATATTTCTAATATGACTAATTTCATGTAAGTGTAACTATTTGAGCTTTCAAAATTCAAAGCACTGTTTTGATTCTTTTTTAAACTTTAACAAAGGAAGTTAACTTTTGTTTTAGTTTTCTTAGTTTGTTGTTGTTGTGTTGTTGTTTTCCCCAAAATGGCTTTGAGAAATGCAAAAAGAAGTATGTGATTTCACTCACAAAGTGTGACTGGAAGAGAGCACATTGTGATTTTGGAGGTATTGATGACAGATGTAAAGGCTGCTGCTATAAATTTAATCTCTATATTAGTAAACTGTCAGTAGAGTTGTAGCATCAATGGAAGGACAAATTATTTTTCCCCATTTGAATAGCAAATGATACTAGCACTAATCCAGCTGTATGAATCTTTAAGCTAAGCTTCTGATAATACCTTCATTGTACTAACTATACAGTAGCGACAGACATGCTTTCAGGGAAGAAGATATCTTTTCTGTGCATTCCAGGAAATATATTTTTCAGTTCTATAAGTATGTGTGTCAACATTAAATTGGCCAATAAAAATACTACCCTCAACTTGACATTGCTTTTTAACTGATATTCGGGAATCCAAGAACACACTATATATGCAAACACCTCTCTATTGGAGATAATATTCTCTATCAACTTACTCTTCTATTCATAGCATACTCAAATGACTGAAACAGCTTAGAAATATGAGGGAAAGTGGAAAATGTGTTATTTAAAAGTTAGGTAGTTTAATCCTTTAATAGTTGTCTTTTAACCCAATGCAGTTTGTTTACTTTGCCCACACTACACAATGGAACATAATGCTGCCCAGCAGTTGATTTGTTTGCTCTGACCATACTGAACACTGAGGTTGATCTCAGCCTCATCAGTTCAGAACAGACTAACTGCTGAATATAACAATGGCAAAAATAAACAATAATACGCATTGCAGATTAGTTCATGAATTCCTAATATTAATATTTTAAACCAAAAATATAGCAGGCATGTAAGTCCATTGTAGATAAGATCAAGCAATAAATTTATAATTCAGAATTCCATAGAAGTATGATTATGAAGGATGGTCTCTAATAACTTAGATATTTTGCATTTATTTCTAAGTTTAAAACTGAAAAACTATACCACTGATGAAGGGGACAGTTTTTAAGATTGTATTTGTATGACATTTTATTCCCCAAAGACATGTTTTTAATAGACTTTGTTTTTTAGAGCAATTTTAGGTGTACAACAAACTTGAGCAGTAGTTACAGAAATTTCCCCCAAAGCCCCTGTCCCTACATACTCAGAGCCTCTCCCACTATTAATAGCCCACACCAGCACGGCACATTTATTACAATCAATGGACTTCTACTAACACATCATTACCGTACAAAGGCCACAATTTACATCAGGTTCACTCTTGGTGGTGTGCATTCATTCTGTGTGTTTTGACAAATGTATAATAACTTGTATTCACCATCATACAGAATAGTTTCACTGCCTTAAACATCTTTTCTGTTCTACCTATTTATTTCTCACTCCCCACTAACACCTGGCAACCACAGATTTTTTTTTTTTTTTTTTACCAGCTGCATAGTTTTGGCTTTTCTAGAATGTCATATAGTTGAAATCATACAGTATGCAGCCTTCTCAGATTGGCTTCTTTTACTGAGTAATATTCCTTTAAGTTCCTCCATGTCTCTTCCTGGTTTGCAGGTCACTTCTTTATTGCTGTAGAATACTCCATTTTCTAGATGTATCATGGTTTATTTATCCATTCGCCTGATATAGGGCATCTTGGTTGCTTTTGAGTTTTGGCATTTATGAGTAAAGCTGTTATAAACACCCATGTGCAGGTTTTTGTGTGGACACTAACTTTTCAACTCATTCAACAAAATGCCAGGGAGTGTGCTACTTGATCATATGGTACAAGTATGTTTAGTGTTAAAAAAAATTGCTGAATTATCTTCCAAAACAGCTGTACCAGTTTTCATTTCCACCAGCAATACTATGAAAGTTCCCTTTGCTCCACATCCTGTCCTAGCATTTGAACATTGTCAGTGTTTGAGATCTGGTCCATTCTAATAGATATGCGGTATCTTATTATCGTTTGGATTTGTAATTTCCTAATGACTCTGATGCAGAACATCTTTTCATATGCTTATGTGCCATCTATGTATCCTCACTGGGAAGTGTCTATTGAGGTCTTTTGCCCGATTTTTAATCAGGTTGTTTTCTTATTGTTGAGTTTTAAGAGTACTTTATAGATTTTGGATAGCAGTTCTTTATAAGAGAGGTGCTTTGGAAATATTTTTTTTTCCCAGGCTGTGGCTTGTCTTCTCATTCTTTCACAGAAAAGTTTTGATTTTAATGAAGTTCAGCTTATTAATTATTTCTTTCACTGATGATGCATGGCTTTGGTGTTATATCTAAAAGTCCTTACTGTACCCAGACATATCCAAATGTTTTCCTGTGTTATCCTCTAGGATTTTGATAGTTTTGTGTTTTACATTTAGATCTATGATCCATTTTTAGTTAACTTTTTATAAATGTGAATGTCCAGTTGTCTGAGCACCATATTTTGAAATATCAAATCTCTATTGGCAAAAATCAGTTTGTAGACTAAACATTTCAATATCCTACTTTACCCTGAAATGTTTTCTAAGAACTTTATTTGAATTTCTTCTATTTTTGCATTCATGATTTTCTGTGTAGTAGATATCAGACTGCCATAGTTAAAAACTGAAAAAAAAAATGACTTGCAAAAGCTCAAAGTTCTCTAATACGGTTCCTTCAGTCAAAAGGCTTTAAAGAGACCTTGAGATCCTCAGAATTTTGATGAGCATTCTCAGTTTTATCATGAAATTGTCATTTCTGCCTATAGAATTCTAAATCAACATTTTACACTAATCAAAGGGTCTAATCAATTAGTCATTTCCAGTGAAAGAGGAAAGAAACAATAAAGAAAAAGAACATCAACCAGTTATTTATCTGTTTTGGCCTATCTTTTTCACCGAAAGAGTTGATCTAATCATCTTAAAAAGATTCGATTAGAAAGCAGAAAGGAGTAATTTGAAAGTTCATTCAAATTGATACAAGCTTCCCACAAGTCTACTCAAGCCAATCTGATGAATTTCAGGCATTTTTAAAGCACAATGCTGAATTCTAAGTCATGAGTTTGGATTGGCAGTGGACTGTAGGATTTCAAACAGTTTAATGGTTAGTTTTAATTTTCTCTCCCCTTGCTATTCCAAGGAATTTTATTTATTTTTGGATGTTATGAAAACTTTAGTGTGGAAACAGTGATATCACTCTAGAGTTCTTATTAGGAGCTAAGTGATATCACTCTAGAGTTCTTATTAGGAGCTAAGGATTCCTTATGACTAATCTCAACCTACTACATTTCTGTCCAGGTAAGTGTTGGAGAAAAATAGAGCAAGCCCGTCCCCAAATGGCTACCAATGAATATTCTAAATCAAAGAGGTTAAAAATTATAATATCACTAAAATTCAGAAATTTGTGGGCTGCCTCTTTCCAAGAGAAATATGAGTTTGTCCTTTTTTAACTCACAGAAAAAAAGATTATTATAAATATCATTGAAAGGGAGAAGAGATCAAAAAGAAGGAAAACACAACCATGCTTATAGTAGAGTTTAATGTGACTGCTGTAGCTAGGCATTGTTTTGGTTCTGAGCTTCCTGGCAGCCCAGGGGGAAAAGGAGATGTTATGAATAACAGTTTTTATAATTAGGAAAATGAATTCAAACGACTTCTTAGAGTTAACACTGAGTGTTATATTAGCAGTGCCCTTCTTAACAATTTTAATAGCAAAGACAGAAGCAGAAATCACAGTTGTTTGTGATAGTGAGCAAAATAAAAAAGCTGATGTTTTAACATTGAAACACTTATAAATCAAAGTAATATTTCATATGGTGAAGTTGTAGTTAATCTCTGCAGTGGTTTAATGCAAGTCAAAGACAAGAGCCTCAGGTACCTTAAAGACTGATTGAATTCTGAATTCCTTAAACTGGTGTCTTCAATTTGAGTGTTTATGAAAATCTAATAAAGTCCTTGTTTAAAATACAGATTCTTGGGCTCTTTTCCTGGAATGTATACTTTAGTCAGTTTGAGATAAGATTCAGCCCCCTATATTTTTGCTGAATTCTAAGTCATGAGTTTGAATTGTCATGATACAACTGTAATTCAGCTAGTCAAACTAGCATTTGAAGACAATTATCTTGGACTTTCTTTTTCAGATTTCTTCTATGTTAGTCAACAATTTTTATAGAAATTAGATTACACATAACTCAGTGTGACACTATCTGAAGACAGCCTAGATGACAGGTATTGTATAGTGCTGATACAGAGATCATGCAGATGCTAGGACTTTTATTCTATTATAAAACTTACAGAGCCAGGCCTGCACCGTTGGCTAGATAAGAGGCCATCATCCATCCATAGGTGTCTCCTGGTCAAGGCCAGATTTCCCTTAAGAAACAAGTTTGAGTTTGTTCCAGCACTTAGGTCACTAATGAATTCAAATGTCAGGTTAGAACCAGTCAGAGATAGTATTTGTTTGGAAATCTTTGGAAAAAGTGTTACCAATGTAACATCATAGCTGTCCAGGAAGCCTTAACAATGACCCTGTACAAGTCTCCAGATACTTCTGCCAGGATGAGTTGAACGGCTAAATGTTCCCCCAGATGATTGAACACATTGACCTCTAATATGGTGCTATTTAATATCGATCAGAGGAATGTTAGGGAATGTCTGCCAGAGGCAGTGGTTTTTGTTTCATCAAGGTTAATGATGAATCATTCTTCTAAACAGCTGGTGGATCCCAGAACCCCTTGTGTCTTCAGTCCACTCTTGTTTCATGAACATCAAGCCATTTCATCGGCATTTAGGAGAGCTAAAATACAGAGTCTTTATTTCTTATTCATTAAAGGCCCTTGGTCCCAGCTGCTGATGGTTAACTTTAGAATGACGGTAACATTATAAAGCATATCGGGTTGTAAGTGTTCATTAAACACCACTATTATGTTTTGTATCAGAAAGAAAGATGAGATCGACATTCTCCCATTTTCAAATCAATTTCTCTTAAGTGGAAGATTGAGTTGACATGTCAGGTCTTGCTAGCTGCTCAAGACACTTATATAATTTTTGATCTCTTATAAGAAAGTAGCCTTATTTTCCCTTTTCATGAATTTGTATCAGATAAAATAATGTCACTTCCACTATACATCACTAGACTTATGGACGACTGCTTTTGTCTTGCCTTAATTTCTAGATGCCTTGCCTCATGCTCTAGGTGATTGGTTTCTCTTCTAGAAATTAACATGGGTTTTCTACCTATCTTGGCATGGCTGTACTCTGCCCTTAACTAAGTATACTTATAAACTTCCAGAATCTCTACAGGCTTTTTAGTTGAGGAATTAAAAAAAATTTTTTTGGCACAAAAAAGACCCTTGTCTTAAAAAGATATAAACCCTTCAACTGCCTTTTTCCCCTATAATCTCACTTTAACAGACTTGATTATGAGTATTTTTAGGTGGTAGTTTTGATACAGTTCTGTTTTTTTTTTTCTGAAAGTTTTACAAATGTGATAGTTTTGAAAAAGATTACTTTAAAATCAGAAAAATGGTGCTATAGTGGATGAGCAGCTCAAACCTCATAAGAAGTATGTGGAAGAGGCAATTTGAGACTAGATATTTTCAAAACTTTTTCTAAAACGTATTGTACTATAAGCACACAGTTTTCCATTGTTGTGCCTATCACATTATTTTTTTGAGCATAGAGTTGATTGATTAGTTAATGCTCCTATATTAAGTATAATTTGTGAAGAGATTACCCAGATAGGTGCCCCTATATAAATTAAGACACAGATTGACAAGTGCCTGTTTAATTTTAACTTTAAGGAGTGGCACAGCTAATTGAGCTATTGTGGGACTGATTATAGTGATCAAATAAAGGTGAGATGTTTGGCAAGGAATCTTGAAGAAGATGAGTTTTGACAGATTTTGAAAGAGGAGGGGCAAGTTTGGACTGAGAAAATAGAAATATCCCAGTTGAACAAATTGACAGATGGCTAAGGGTACAAGGGATACTAGGTGTTCTCTTTAGGATCATGAAGCATGACCTCCCTTTTTTTTCAGGGGCTGCTTCTGCTCAGGATGATTCTTAATGTAGAATCAAAAGTGTTTGGAAGATCGGCTAAGTTATCCTGCATATTGTACCTTATGAAATGAAGCCTTGATAAGCGAGCTGGCTTTCTATAGGCCAAACAACTGGCAGCAATTGAGGTGCAGCCGGAATGTCCGGTTTCTAACAGTTCATTACACTACATTACAGCCCTATATACCCCCTAGGCACTGAATCTCTATTATTCTAAACATTGTAGACTTAGAAGATAGAAGTGTCCAGTGTGCAGGACTTTAGGTTATATAACTTTCATTACCCATTTAATCTTCTTTGTTCCTATTTCAAGCTATTTCTTCTTGGGCAAAAGCTTTAGTAATCATTTAAGATAAGATTGATCTTCAATTACAGTGGTATATTTTCCCTGTTATCTTAGTGTGTATTCTTAAATTGACTGAATATCTTTGGACTGTTCTCATCTTGGTGTATTTTCTTAAACTGTGGTGGAACTGGCCTAAAAAAAAGTAATAATCCTTTCATAGGATTCATCATTAACATGAGTTTGGGAATAAAAAAATACATAGTTTTTTAGAGAATAAATTCCACAATTCTAGAAACCTGTTTTTTGGTATTATTCAAGAGATTTGTTTCTTTGTTTGCATTTGCTATATACCAGGCATGGTCTAAGCCCAGGGAATACAAAGATGTATGTGGTCACTGATTCCAGAACATGACAGTCTGGTAGGGAATAGTCTAAGGAAGCCAAAAGATAATACCAGGAACTCAGGCAAACCATTGTATTTCAGGTCATGTAATTTGACGTCTGATCATTTGATAAAAATCCCCTTAGCCAATTCTTATGTATTGGTCTTCAGAGTCTGTGTGACTTAGATATGTTTTTTAAAGTAATGATAGTCTTGGAATCTTAGCATGTTCACATATCAATTATCTTTTCTTTTTATTTCATTTGACCAGATTAACTATTTGTCATAGAATTCAAGGTCAAGTAATATTGTATTCTATTCAGTAATGTTTCCAGTGTACTTCTTAAGTTTTACTATTATTAGGATGGAGGAGCAAATAGCATAGTTGTATTATTTTGACAGATGAACCTTAATGTGTGACAGTTTCAGAGAGCAGTATTTTATATTAATGTTAAGAAAGACTACATAGTTCTTTCCTGTGGATTTTCCAAAATTACTCAGAGTAAATATGTGTTCCTTGTTACTGTCCCACAGGATCCATTCCAGAGGGATGTAGTAAAGCATAGTGGGTATACTATTAAAATTATTCTTTATGTTTCTTGCTGACTCATAACCATTGTCAAAATTTTTTTAGAAAGTATAGGGTGCTAAGTGGAAAAGTAGGTAATTATTTTTTTCTAAATTTATGGTAGTATCATATATCTGTAGAATATTAGAATGCACGTGTTTAAAAAACATATGCACCTCATTAGTAAAACTAATTAGTTTTAAGAATTTGGGACTATTTACTGATGATTATAAGAAATACATTCTTTTGTTTTCATTTTGATTTGAAAATATTCTTAGTAAATAATAAGTTACACTTTAAATATACATTTGTTTTCTTTCTTTTCTTTTCTTTCTTTTCTTTTCTTTTCTTTTCTTTTCTTTTCTTTTCTTTTCTTTTCTTTTCTTTCCTTCTTTCCTTCTTTCCTTCTTTCCTTCTTTCCTTCTTTCTTTTAAGTGAGCTCTATACCCAACATGGGGCTTGAATTCACCACCTGGGGATCCAGAGTCACATGCTCTGCCCACTGAGCCAGACAAATGCTCCAGTGAGTCACACTTTTAATGAGGAAAAAAATTCTGTCTAATGTTAGGACAGCATTTATAAGGTGTACTGAAGTCCATACAGATTTTTTATTGTTTACAATAAAAGTTATAGTTTCTTTGGCTATTTCATAATAAAGTACATTTTCCAATGAAATACAAGTTTGCTAGATAACCTACATAAATAGTCATTGAGTACTTTGCTTTAAAGTATCTTTAATTGAATTTTTATTTCATGAAAAATGCTATGTAAAGTTATTGTATCTAGCATTTTATCTTTAAGAATTATCATTTCAATTTTTAGAATTTCTTAAATCTTTTCTCAACAGGTACTTCTAGAGAGAAAAATAGGAACATGATAGTCAAGATCAAGTTTTGAAATAATAATAGAACCAGTGCTATCTATCTTCATATATGGGAGAGCACTTTCTTCTTTAAAAGTTCTCTAAAGGTCCTATCATCTCACATGGTAACCAAGGCTGTAGAAAAATGGCCTGACATTTCTACTTTAAAAGAAACCAGCTTTTACTGTCTAAAAGCATTCCCACTGCTATCCTAATTACCTCACATCACTATATATGTACTCAATGCCTACTCTTTATAGAAACTTAGTGGGGTGGGGAGGGCGGGTGGAAAATACAAGGAAAACCAAAGACATATGAACACACACTTCAAAGATTAAGGTATATACATACTCTTTTACAAAAGCAAAAATCTTTTTTTCTGATAAAACTAATACATGTCTTTGTTTAAAAAATTAATAAATACAAATATGGACAAAGTAGAAGTTTCAAGTCCCACCAAATGAAACATTTTGGTATATCATCATCATATTTTTGTGTTTATCTGCTTTCCGTTTATGTCTGTCTATGCATACTCAGGTATATGTCTTAATCAAAACCAAGTTATTCATTTCATTCTGCAACTGCTTATGTTGTTTAATTTGTCATGACATTTTCCTTTGTTCCAGTAATCTATTGCTGCCTAACAAACCAGCTGAAGATGCAGTTAAGGATTAAAAACAATAGTAGCATCCTCAGTCTTGGGGAAGACTCACCAGAGACAGCCCATCTCTATTGTACCCAGCATCAGCCAGAATGGCTCAAAGTCTAAGGCCAAAAGTAAAAATCTTGTTCACTTCATGTATCTGGCAATTGATGATGGTTCTTGGCTGTGCCTCCCCATGGAACATCTCCACTTGGGCTCTCCACATGGCCTGGGAGATGATGATCCATGAGTATGTCATGTCTCTATATGGTCCTGGTCCTCTGAACAAAGATCATAACAGCCAGTTTAGAAGTGTTTTTATAAGGAGATATTCCAGGAGATGGTAAAGCTTCGAGGTATCTCTCTGTCTCTCTCTCTCCCTGGAGGTAATCAGGGTAGTAAATATAAAAACTCGTCTTTCTCCGCCCCCGAAGATTTGATTATGTTCCAGAACAGAGATAAAGCCAATCTCTCTCTCTTGAAGGGAGGATTGGCACATCACCAGCAGGTCTGTTTAAGATCAGAGTTTCCTAATTTGGGGGTTTCTATCCTATGATACACTCCACTGCCTATGTAGGTACCATCTGGCCATTACTGTGTCATCCTGCAGGGTGGGACTAGGGCTGGGAAACACATAAGATGTTGTTCTGGTTGATGCTTTTGCTATAATAGTTTTCATCTCTAACCCAGAGGCCTCATGTCTTCTGTCTGTCTCTACGTGTATGTGTGTGTGTGTGTGTGTGTGTATCAGATAATATTTATAATATTAGATACATGGGTATATCTGTATACATACATGCATGCATGCAGACACACATGCTGTGCCAGACTAAATCATTTACTTGCAAGTAGGTAAAATCTCAGACCCTTCACAGTTTCTGACATAACAGTTTCCTCACAAAATGGTGTTTTTCCGGCAGCCCAGGTGGCTCAGCGGTTTAGCGCTGCCTTCAACCCAGGGCCTGATCCTGGAGACCCGGGATTGAGTCCCACATCAGGCCCCCTGCATGGAGCCTGCTTCTCCCTCTGCCTGTGTCTCTGCTTCTCTCTCTCTCCCAAATAAAAAAAAAATCTTTTAAAAAAATGGTGTTTTTCTTCAAAAGGCAAGTGTCTTGAGAGAGAGACAGAACCAGGTGGACGTCGTATCCCCTTTAATAGAATAGCCTCAGAAGCCACTGTATTGGTCTTGCTGGATTTCATGAGTCAGTCACTCCGAAAGGCCTGATAGGTTCAGGAGTAGAGGAAGTAGATTTAATCCTTAATAGGACAGGATCAATATTCTAGAAGAGAATGTGAAATCAAAATATTGGTAGGCCATTTTGGAAAATTCAATCTGTTGCACATATGAAAATAAATGGAGGAATCTCATCCTTTTTAACTTCTGCATATTTCAATTCCTCATGATGGACATTTAGACTTTCCATTTAACCTGGAAATTCCTAGATAGCAATGTATGAGACAAAAGATTTTGTGCCATGACTTTATGGGTTAGTCTAGTCCTAGGGGGTAAGTGAGAGAGAGAGAAAGGGAGTGAGACAAGGATGACAAGAAGAACCAAAATGAGGTTGATTCATTGAGTTAACCACTCAGTATCCAACTGATTGCTAGTCTTGCAGAACTCCTAAGAAGCAGCATAAATATTGTCTCAGGACATGGAGGGAAGGGAGAGTAGTTCATCTGTTGAGTTTCATCTCCCGTTGGTCAAAGTGTTCTCATCAGACATTCATTCCTCTCTGCATCTTGCAGTACTTGGATGACGCCTCTTCTGCATCAAACTTAGTAAACCTGAAGTGGCTTATAAGAAGCATTGAACGTTTATTTTTTTACCATCATGAATTATAGTGGAAAGATTGTTTGGCTACATAAATCTATGTGGACTTAACAAATTATATACTGAAAATAAGTTAAAGAATCACAGTCTCAAGATCATTGAATATATATTTTAAATTTTATTGTTTATTGACAATTATTACTTATTTTCCCTCTGCAAAATTTATACACATTTATGCTCTACCAAGGAACCAAAAATAAAACTTAATCTCATACTCCAGACTTAATCAGTGTTCTAATTACTGCCAATCTAATAGGCAAATGAACCAACGAATCTTTTTGTTTTCCTAGTTTCTATTTGATTTCTTTCTTTCTTTCTTGCTTGCTTGCTTGCTTTTTCTTTTGGTCAGGATGAACATCTTTTCACATGTTTATGGATCATCCTCATTTTCCCTTTAGTAAATTGTTTTTTTGTATCTTTTTCTGTTTTCCTTATAGAGGGTATTTTCTTTTTGATGTTTTCACTTACTATACAGATTATAAATAAGAAGGGTTTGTCTAAGTTTACAAATGTATTTTCCAGTTTTCATTCATCTTTTAATTTTGTTTATCATCTCCCTTGTCAGAGGATGAAAATCTGTCTTTTGTTGTGTAGTTTCTAACTTTTGAGCATTCAGTCTTATGTTTTATTTTATATTGTATTTCCAGATTTGTTTTAACTGGTATGTGTCTTTTTCCCCCCTGAATTTATTTCGTTATTAGGCGTTATTATTTCCTTATTAGGCATTAACTGGTATGTGTCTTTTTCCCCCCTGAATTTATTTCCTTATTAGGCATTATTCTTATTCTGATTCTCTCTCAACAAAGTCAGTCATTTTATAGGACACAAGTTCTTCACCTGGCTGCAGAGGAGAATGACCTGGGACTTTAAAAAAGATATATATATATATATTGATGATCAGTCCCCACCCTAGATCATTAAATTAAATCAGAATCTGGGGATTGGGGAGCAGAACTTTCAAAAGCTCTTGGACTGAAAGAAAAATAAATAATGTGTATTTCCATTCATCCGTTCAGTCATCAATTACTATCTTCATAAATAAACATTAAACCAATATTAATTCAGTGAACACTACTTGCTAAGCACTGTGCTAGGTGCTGAGGAAGACAGATATGCAAATAAATGATAGACAATTAATGGAGGAGAAGGGGGAAAGGAAGGGGAGACAGAGAAGTCTGGGCAGGTTTTGGCAGTGAAGCAGCTGCTTTCTTGAATGCCAGGTTGAAACGAAGGAGTTGTGGCACGTGCCACTTTAAAATCTCAGCTAATGAGAGTTTGCAGATAGAAGCTGAAGCCATCCAGTTTTGTAGACAAAATGAGGAAGTCGGAAATCTATGCTTCGGGCTCCCTGGTCTCCTTTTCTGGGACCCCTCTTCTATTCCTCCTTATTACATACTGACCTCGGGGGCTCTTATACTGCCCTTGGTGTGCAGATTACTGAACCTCGTGGCTCTCCTGTAAAATTCTTGTCTATAGGTTCATCGTGGGAGGAGCCAAGATAGAAATGTGAAGGAATTGAGAGCAATTCTGTCCATCCTTGGCATCTCCATACTTTCCCTTGGGTCATGCCTTTCCTGTCTTCATCAGCTGTGGCTGCTGTAACAAGATAACATAGACCTGGTTACGTTAGACCGGGTTGAATCAGAGAAATTTATTTCTCACAGTTCCAGAGACTGAAAATCTGAGATCAAGTGTGCTGGTATGGTTGGGTTCTGGTGAGAACCCCACTTCAGGGTTTAGACTGCTAACTTCTTGGTGTGTCCTTACATGGCAGAAAGAGAGCTACTACGGACACTAATCCATTTGTGAGGACTCTACTCTCATGATCTAATCACTTCTCAAAGATGTCACCTTCTAATACTATCACAGTGGAGGGGCACCTGGCTGGCTCAGTTGGAGGAGTGCATGACTCTCGGTCTCAGGGTCATGAGTTCAAGCTCCACATTGGGTGTAGAGATTATTTAAATAAATAAAAATGTAAAGTATGCATATATATATATATGTAAAAATATAAGTAAATAAATGTGTATCTATATATAAAATACCATCACACTGGAGGTTAGATTTTAACATATGAATTCATTACTACATACTCAGTTGGTAACAGCATCTCTTCTCTAGACTACTACAAAAATTTCTAAACTATACTCCTTTCCCTAAAGCTTTCCTCTTCCATCAGCCTTTACCATGGGTCTAGAATTATTGTTCTAAAATACAATATGTCATCTGACTTGAATTCTGCTTGAATTCATTCAGTTTCCTCATTAACCATAGAATAAAATTCAAATCCCTTAGTAGCTAAAATATCCCAATCCAGTTGTTTCCCATCCCCCTGTTCCATACTTTTCTCTAGATCTAGTACTCCTGAACCCTTTTTGTTTCCATTCCATTCTATATTCTTCTTCTCTCTCTCTTTTTAAGGATTTTATTTATTTATTCATGAGAGACATGAGAGAGAGAGGTAGAGACATAGACATAGCAGGCTCCCCACAGGGAGCCCGATGTGCGACTGGATCCCCAGACCCGGGATCATGCCCTGAGCTGAAGGCAGATGCTCAACCACTGAGCCACCCAGGCGTCCCTCTTCTTCTCTTTTTACAAAGATTTATTTATTTATTTTCGAGAGAGAGAGGACACAAGCAGGGGTGGGGGGCAGAAGGGAGGGAGAGAATCTCAGGCAGACTCCCTGCTGAGCATGGAGCCTGACATGGGGCTCAGTCTCATGACCCTGAGATCGTGACCTGAGCAGAAGTCGGGCATTGGCCGCCTAACAGACTGAGGCACCCAGGTGCCCTCATTCCATATTCTTGCATGCCTGCATCATTTTGCCATTACCTGGGATATTTTTCCTCTCTTCCTGCCTTACAAGACCCAGATCAAAGTTTATCACTTCTGCGAAGTGTTTCCCCTGGTCTCCCTTAGCATTTTATACATACTTCTAAATGTGCATTTACCTCTAATAATATTTATTTAATGGTTTGTTACATTTCCTGAGAGCAAACTCTCAAGCCTTATCAGTCTTTGCATTTCTCTCTTTTTCAGTGGAACCAACAAACAATAGATTTTGAAAAATGGTTCTTAAATGAGTATTAAATGAATACACTAACCAGTGTGCTCTGGGAATCCAGAGACCTCTGCTTTGCAATACTGTTGGCTCACTGTTGGCTTTGCACTCTCTTAAAAACCCACATCTAATCATGTCACCTTTCTGCTTAAACCCATCCAATCTCCATGCTTCATGTAGATGATAAACCTTGGCATAAAATCCACAATCTTTACTAGCCTGCAGTCCCTTTGTTTGTTACCCACCCCTCCTTTGTTTAAAGATTTTGTTTACTCTTGAGAGACACACAGAGAGAAACAGAGGCATAGGCAGAGGGAGAAGCAGGCTCTCTGCGGGGAGCCCCACATGGAATTCGATGGATCCCGGGACCCTGGGATCACGCCACTGAGCCACCCGGCTGCCCCTACCCTTCATTTGGCTCCTCTGTCCTCCGTTTCCTCCATGCACCTCATGCAGCATGCCTCAGCCACCCTGACCACCCTTTCCGCCTCAAATATATGGCGCCTCCACAGGGCTGCTCCCTCAGAGGGGCATTCTTCCCTTTGGAGTGATTAGCTCTTCCTTCCTCCAGTTTCAGGTCTTGGGTTGAACATCACTCCCTCCTCCAGGCCTGCCTCCAAGTCACATTTCCCTAGTATCACCTTATACTGGTGACTTTATACATTTTATGGTACTCATTTCCAGGTATAATTTATATTTATCTATGTTATTTTTGTTTAATGCCTGTGTTGTTTACCAGCCTTTATTCTCCATTAGAGCAGGAACCTTCAATATTTTGTTCCAAGATGTATTCTCAGCATGCTGCCTGAGACTTACTTGTCCAGTGAATATGAATGAAAGAGTGACAAGCTCTAGAATTGTGCATACTGTAGATATTTTTCTCTTCCTTTCCACTCCCTTTATTGTTAATCCTGATGCCCCATGCTTATCTACTAAATATATTATTCTTAGACTCTTTGGCCCTCTCAATACTCATACTGTTACCACCTTTGTTGAATCAGTCTTTTGCATAAATTTTAACTCAAATGAATAATAAATTGGAATATTTGGTTTGTTTCTTCTATTTTTTTTTTGCCCAGCAGAGTTGAAATTAAACTTTCCTTTGCTTTTTTTATTTTTTTAAAAGATTTTATTTATTCATGAGAGATAAAGAGAGAGAGTCAGAGACACAGGCAGAGGGAGAAGCAGGCTCCATGCAGGGAGCCCGATGTGAGACTCTATCTGGGAACTCCAGGATCAGGCCCTGGGCTGAAGGCAGGTGCTTAAACACTGAGCCACCCAGGCGTCCCATTTTTCTTTCTTTTCTTAATGATATTTTGGCAGGGGGCAGTTATTAAAACATCTTAAAATCTATACTGTGAGGTTAGGAATAAATGCAATACTTTTAAAGTTCATGCTTGGTATCTTCTTTGTCTTTTCGTTGTTGTTATATTATTCCTCATAAAAGCTAACTTGTAGAATCACCAACACAGTGCTATACAGACTATCTTGAGTAATCCAATAATAACCATGCATTTTATCTTAGATTTTTTTTATCTGATTCGATAGAGCTAATTTAGTTTTTCTAAGCTCTGGTTTTAAATCTAATTAAGACATCTTAAATTGCTCAATTTCCATTCGAGTAGCCTGCTTTGCCCATAATTTTCAGGTTTCAAGACTTCTCTAATGAATTTCTTCCATTGCTTTTCTGCAATTAAGCTTCTCTTCCATTAAGCTCTGTCAGACTTAGTCATAAGGCAGACTGCTAACCAATCAGTTTCATTAATTAAGAGCAATATAAGATTTCTAAGAAAATCCCTTTGTATACAAGGTAATTTAGAGGAATGGCCCATCATTTTCAAATGCCCACATATTCTTTCTCAGCATAACAGGTTATGAGTATTTTGGAAACTGATTTTTGGGGACTTGTTTCCCCACCTTTTTTGTCTCTCTGACCTCTCCAAGTTGCCCTACCCTCCCTACCCCCAAAAGGTTAAAAACACAGTAAGCAGCCACATACTAAGATAGAGCAGGGGCGTAAGGAAGATGGCATTTGATTTGCCCTTTGGCAGCAAAGTACGGCAGCTCTTGGCAGCCCAGGTCCTTCCTAGTTGAATATATCACTTGCACGTCGCAATCTGCCTCTGTTGTCCTGTGGCCTGTGAACCTGAACTCAAGCCTCTATTTCAAAGGCATTATGTTACAGCACACCATCTGGTCAGCTGGCCCTGTATTCAAAGAGATTTGGAATCACAGTGTAGAGGAGCTAATTATGTTCAGTGAGTGTTTCATGATTTGCTATTCTAGCCAAATAAACAAAAATAAATTATTGAAATATTTCCTTTCTGTTCGTTCTGTTCAGCTGATTCAGAAGTAGAGGAGGAAAAAAAAATCCCCAAATAGTGAGAAAATTATTGGGGAAGCTGTTGAGTCCATTTTGCATAACTGATCCTGCATATGTTCTAAATTGTAATCCTTTTGGATTTGAGATTGATAAGAATATTTAATGTGTCTCTGCCCTATTTTATAGTGGATGGTTTTCATGCTAAATGCTTTAATGTATGTCTGTACTGCTAATGTATCACTTGAGGCTAAACAGTTCAAAGCTTTGAGTGTATTTTATGAATTTGAGATTTATTGGCCCAGTGTTTATTTTAACTGAGACATATTTATGTTTGTGCCCTTTTGAAAACCAGGCCATTGGGACAGAGGCAAGTTTTAAAATCTTTCTTCTGTTCTTAGAGGATTTGATCATGTGCTCGTTTTTTACACTTACCTGTGCAAATACTTCAGCACCATTCCTTTGCCAGTCCAGATATAATCCAACCTGTACTCAGTAGCTCTTACCTACACATTAATTTTCTCCTAAACTCTATAGTTTTTAAAAGAAAACTTCAAGGATAGTATTTCAATATTTTTAATTTCCTACTGTATCTATTGAAGTCATGTAAATTTTGATTTGAAATGCAGTATGAATGACAAATCTATTATGATAAAAGAAAAGCTGGAGGAAGCTGGAAGGCAAGCATGAGCATTTTCATGTAGGAATATTTGTCTAAATTCCAATTAAATTAGATGATTCTAGATTAGCCTAGACAACAAGTAAGTTGTCTAAAAAGAAATACCTATAGAGAAATGATCCCACTTTGTAATCTATCAGTAATTTCCATGCAAAGATTTCCCCTTACAAATTGTAAGGATAAGAGCCATCTCTTTTTTAAAAATTGTTTATATATTGACAAAATATAAATCTCGGTTAAAATTTTTGAAGTAAATGTTCTATTGAGAGGTGTTATACACTTGTTAACCCAGCTAATTTACCTCTAGAGCTTTAAAATCTAAAGCTAACTATAAATGTAAATGTGCTACTTTTTCCAGTTTGTTGAAGGGACCCTTGAATTAAACAAGCACTAAATAGTATCCTTTTTGCTTGAAAGCTTAGTGTCTTTTACTGTAAGAACACAGCCAGTTGTTTACTACAATCAAATTAGTAACAAAATTGAGCATATCCCCACCAAATTGCTAAAATGTATCCCTTTTAAATTCCAGATTATTTAAAAAATCCTATGAAAGTAACTTCTGGTATGTGGGCTTATATGCGAAAGTTTAAAAAATATGTAGAAAACAAGATGTTTTTTCATAAAGTAAGTCTATATGAAATTATTATTTGGGGCAAGGCACATAATTTTTTTTTTTTTTGTCATATGGGCACATAATTTTTAATTGCCCTTTCAATTATCACACTGAATTTTATAGACATTTTAAAGTATTGTTAAAGTGCTTCTACATACAGTTTCATTCTGTCATATGTAAACATGAATTATTCCAATCAGGAGATAACAAGTCATCCCATGGAATTTTCTTTCTTTTTTATCACCTACATTAATGTGACAATACTATCACCTTCTCAGTTGTATCTGAACAGACCTTAGCCAATGATATCAGAAGAACCACACTCATCTCCTACACCAGATTTTAAACTGTTTGAGCGGAATCGATTTCTAATTTATTTTTATGTGTTCTGGAGCCCTTAGTAGATTTTTTTTTCTTTTTGCATACATATGTATGGTCAGTCAGGATCCCACAAAGAAATAGATGGCTTGCTTAATTGGTGTAATTGTGGGGTATTTACTAAGGGGGTCATTTATGAAGGTAGAAGCTGAGATAGGGAGAACAAGGACTGTGAAGTATTCTTGGGCTAGCAAAAGCAGGGAGCTATTACTGTGCCTTGGTTGGAGGGGGAGAAGTGGGAAGAGATCTGCAAGAGTTGTAGCTAAAGGAAGGAACTGCTGGTAAGAGCTGTGGCCTTTAGAGGAGCTCAGCTACTGCAAAACTGAAGCCCAGAAGAAAGGGAGCCTCGTCCTCTGATGCCTTCCCACTGCTTTTCATCGGCCAGCCATTGTCTAAGCCCAAACAAAAACCAGAGGCAAAGAAGTCAGTCAGCATATTCTGTCAAAGATTGTAGCCACAAGCATAGGGCAAGATGGAGAAAGAGAGGAGATGGATGTGCGGGAGGCAGACACTCCTGCAAACAGGGATGACCTAGCTTCAGAGATGTTGAATTAATGATAAAGTCTTTAAAGGTTTCAACTTACTAAAATATATTTGCTTAATTCTGGTTGATGGTGTAGGGGCATAAAGGGCTTAAATAAACTTCATTGTTCTTTCTCACGCCATTAATTTGAGCATATATCTATTCGAATACTTGGGAAAGGGGATAACAATAGGAGGAGACAGGAGTTCAGGGAGGCATACCCAACATATTTTTGTAGGGACTGATCTTTGCTGTCATAAATATGATTTCTGATAAATATGTACCCAGGTCAACAGAGAATGACATTTGTATTAACCTAAATTGAAAATAAATTAGCCTTTCCGCATAACCTGGACTAGTCTAATAGACTTTTTTTGTTTTTGTTTTGACTAGCTAGGCTTGTTTACGAGACCTAATGAATGCTGTTTCTACTGCTGTCTATCCATAACTAACATATGTAAATAACATCATTTTGCAAATAACTAATGGAGTTAGTTATTTAGAGATATCCCAAGATCTTTTCTTCACCGAACAAAAGAATCCTTTAATGTGAACCTTTATCTCCTAATTTATTTTTTAAGTCTAGACTTTTGTGTATCAGGATGGCTCAACTCAAGGGATTTCAGGGTCAAACAACAGCACTGACATGACTTGTTGAACCACAGTAGACCTGATCTTTGAAGAATGCAGTGATTGCGGTGTTTTATCAGCCATATTAATAAGGACATCTTAATAGATCTAAAATGTTGAATATTCGTGGGAAATAAAATTACTAGTTTTCAAAACATTTAAGGCTACATTAAGAACAACAATTGAATGGCAGATATCCTTATGATATGATTTCTGAGTCAAATGAATTAACTGTTTCTAATGGAAAGTATAAATGGATTTAATAAATAATTAGTACGTATAAAGCCATAGATCCCAAAGAGGGCTATACACTTCACACACACAAAAAGAACAATCCATCAGGGATGCATTAGGAAAAAATAATAAAATACCTACTATTTCTCTTCATCAAATATTAAATAAAATTATTGATTAACAGGGCACCTGGCTGGCTCCGTCAGTGTAGAATGTGACTCTTGATCTCAGCATCGTGAATTCAAGCCCCACACTGGATGTGGAGCCTACTTAAATTATTGATTGACAGTAGAACATATATATTAGTTATAAATAAATTTACATTTATTTGGAATGCATGTTCAGAGATACTCCGGGAATATATGATTAAAGGCACAGATAGCTGCTCACTGAAAGTGATTATTTAAGGGGCTAGGAACTAGTCTTTAAAAAATTCTAACTACTGTTTCTTCCTAAGACAATAAGCATATATCTTAAGCCAAGGCTTGTCCTGGAAGAACAGTGGCATTCGATTATTTCAGGGATTATTAGGCAAAAACAATGTGGGTGCCCCTAGTATGGGGAAGGAAGCAGTATGGTCTTCCATGGTCTGCTGGCCTGTCAACAGGAATGTTTCCTAATCTATAGGTTGAAATTTACAGGTAGAAATTGAAGACTCAATTGCCAGGCCTTCCAGGCCTTTTCATGTCCAGACCAGGCTGGACTTCCTGCTAGAAAGGAAAGCAGCTTTTAGCCTTCACCCTCAACTCCACTCTGGCCATCTGAAAGCTTCACTGAACCAAAAATTGGTTCCTTCTCACCAGGTAGTTGAGGGTCCGTACATGGTCATAATCACTCTGTCATTTTCACATTTAATTATTGCTATTTTTAAACAAAGACAACAGAGATTATTCACGTTCTCTGTAGCCAAGTAATACTCTACAGAGCTGTATTAAGAAACATTTATAACTTTACCTTCTCTCCTACTGTGTTATTACTCTGAATGCCCAGTGTTAGGTGGTTACCTGCAGCTAAGCATCCCTTCTCTATGCTCATATAAAAATAGATACATAAACAGATTTTTATGTTTTCCTATACTCATCTCTTTCTTCTCTCCCCCCCCCATTACTCTCCACTCTTTTCTCCTCCCCACTCCTTTTCCCTCCTCTTCCTAAATTGGAATGATAGTTTACACATGCATCATGCAACTGGCTTCTCTTTATACAGTGCATCATAGACATTCTCCTGATGCTCATAACTGTTGATCTAATTCATTCTAATAGCTGTATAATATTCCACACGGGTGTATTATATTTAATCATTCCTCTACTGTGAACATTCAGCCTGTTTCCAGTTTTGTGCCATTACTAACGGTACTGGAATAAGCAACCTTGGACATGAATCCTTATGTATGTTCCTTTAAATATGTACAAAAACATCTCCCAACCTGAGATTTGCTGATTCAAAGGTATCTCTACCTTTAAATTATAGCATGTGTTACTGTATCCCTTTCCAGAAAGGTGGTGATGGTAAACATGACCACTAGCAGTGAATGAGAGTTTCCCTGTGTCCCTAGTTATCCTTGCTAGTTCTGGATGTTATCAATCTCTTCCATGTTTTTTTTTTTCCAATTTGATGGCTAAAAATAAAATAGACTTCCATTAATGCTTTATGTTTCATCATACCATATCAGCCACCTAAATGTGAGCATAGTAAACAGAAGTCTAGTGTCACAGAGGTTTTTAAGGGGATCTTTAATAATCTATGATGCATGAGAGAATTTTTCCATGTGTGTTTATGTGTATGCTCCCTCTCCCCAAATTACAATAATACTTGTAAGTTCAAGCCTTACCCTAAGAGAAATTCAGGGAAACAACTAGCTGGAACATATGAATCGAGTAGGTTGACAGAACAATGAGAACACAGGGACTGATATTAACTCAAACTTATCATTTCTTAACTGCTTCCAGAGGAATTCCATCACACCAGCTCATATGTTTACAGAGAGTTCAGCTACTCCCCACCCCAATTTATCCAATACTGACTGAGATTTGTTATCCTATTAACTCACCACAGGATCTGTAATTCATTAATATATGTCATTTGTAGGTGCTTCCAGATTCACATGAGAATGAACAATTGGGTGTTGCCCTAGGTCTAAATGTAATTACAGTGTTCAATTCAGCATATGCCATGCTCTACAAAGTCAATGACCCATCCAGGTAGATAGCAACCCCCCAATGTGATGCATTTAAAGAAAGATTTGTTAAACGAGAAGAACAAGAGAAAATAGACCATGAGAATAATAAACAGGGTTATTAAAAAAAATACTAATCAAAAAAAATTTCTAATCTATTATTTAGCATTTGTCAAATAATTTCATATACACAAAAATAATAGATCTCATTCCTATCCAGTTGAATTCACAAAGTAGGGGAAACTATTTAGGAAAAGAAAAACAGCTGCTAATTTTAGCACAAAACTATCTTTAGGAACAAAGGCAAATGTGTCAGTTGGAGAAATAATTAGAAATTTATAGCCAAATAACCTAATTTTTCTGGCTTTGCTACCCCTGGTCATTTGCTTCAGTTTCTGTTTGTGTGTGGCCCCAGGGTTCTCTACATTGGGGAGAACAGGTTGATAAGCCAGAGATGTTTAACTTCTTGGCATTTTTCTAAGTCTTTGTCTGATAACCCAAGACTTCTGAGGACAAAACTATCCAGTTTATAAAAAGCTCGGCCACACCCCACATTAGGTAGGTGATGAGACCTTTGGTCTCAGGTAATAACCACCTGTATTCTTCAGTATACAATGACAGATCACACTAACCTTATCCAGACACATTCTTGCACAGTGTTCCCTAACATGGGTCCTTGGGCCATATCTTTTTTGAGCCTTTTGCGACAAGAATCCATTTTGCTCTTCCTGCTCTGAGTGCTGGAGGTGATGTGTTACCTGTTTGACATACTTATTCCTTCTGAGTTACTCTTATGGTGGCATTACGAGCCCTGATGACATGTCCATATCCAGGAAGAAATTTCCACGTGAGGCCTTCTACCTGAAGCCCACCCTTAACAGATGGCTCTCAGTCTGTTCTTTGAGGCTGATTGGTTCCATGGAAAGCACATGGCCTTCTGGCTGGTGGCAAAAGGCACTCATGTCACGGAACCAGGTTCTGCTTTGCTCCATAACGTCAGGATCCCTGAGATCACCACTGCTGACTGTAATCAATTCTTCTAGTGCTTTCTGTTTTTTTTTTTTTTTTTTTAATTTCTACAATTTCTCTTTGTAGGAGGAAACCCTAACCCTTGTCTACTTTCCTGCCCTGTGCTGTCACATGCTATAATTTTCTTTTCTTCAACCTGGGTGATATTCACAAGTTTCTGATTATATAATAAATACCAAAGCACAAAAGTTACAGTTGTTTGTTCAAAAATGTTATACTGGTAACACAGTTAGAAGGAAGACAAAGATTTCTTCCCTCCAGCAGTTGTCTCTTGTTCTATTGTCACTCTCCCTTATGACTGGTTGCAAGAACAATGATTAGACACTTCCTTGCAGGACTAATTTGGGCTAATTTTTATACATATATGCTATGTAAATGTATATGTATTGTGAGGGAGGGAAATCTTCCTTCTGTTCTCTTAGGTTCTGTGACTAGGCCTGAGAATTAAACTAACCTAAGACAGATCAACAAGAAAAAAACATCCAATTTTATTGAATACTTTGACAGGCACAGGAGAGTCCTCACCTCATAAGAAAAATCAAAGACTCAAAGAAGCAGTTAGAACTTAGAGCTTATATACTTTTTTTTCCCCCAATCAGTGGATGACAAATTTGACAAGCAAAAGAATTTGGGTTAAGGGTAGTAAATTGTGGGAACATTACTAGGATATGTATGGGGAAAATTAATGAAAGAAAAGGGCTGTTTTAATAGGGTTTATGGTTGTTGTTTGTTTATAGATCTATTTTCCCAAAGATTCCTAGTCTCCAGCGTTAAGAATGTTCTCTGTTACAGAGAGTGGATGTGTCTTATGGGATAATTTTGACCTGCTTTTAGGTAGAAAGGGGGAGGTCAGAGAGCCCTTTCTGCATCTGCTGTCTCTTAAGTGTCTTCTGCTCAAAATACTCAATATGCCAAAGTGGTATTTTGGGGGGTGACATGTCACAATCTCCTTCAGTATGTAATGGGTATGTAGGCTTAAACCACACTTAGATTTTTGTATTAATATGATGGATAAAGTCTGATTTACATCTAGCAGCTGTGTCTTAAATTATAGACAACTGTGGTAGGATAGGAGCAGCCTCTATTAAGGCAAGAAACACACATCTGGTACATTTCTGTATAAGCCCCTATTTTAAAAATACAAGTAAGATTTATTTATTATTTATAAAGAAGATTTGAGAAAGCTTTAAAAATAAATTGCAGTAAAATAAAACAGAAAATTTGATATAAATTCAGAACAATGAAAGTATAAGGAGAAAGGATATAGAAGCAACTTCAAATGGATTTATTTATGTAGATGAGCACTAAACTGAATTCTGAAGTTATTGGCAGCTAAAGCCAAAAAAAAAAAAAAAGAAAGAAAGAAAATATTTTACTTTATCTAGATCCCATTGTTTAACTAAAGAGAGCTTCCTTATTTATTCCGGGGCTCAGGGCCAAGGATGGTAGGAAAGTAGGTAAAGAGGCTAGGTGTGAACCAGAGAGAATGGTCCAGCCTCTTTTTGTACCGTCCAAAGGAATTCAAACTAAAACCAAACTGGAGGAAAATCCTTGCTGACTGAATAAAACCTGAGACATCAATTAGTAACTCTCACTACAATTGAAATCTAGAAGAAATGCATCACACAGGTCTGTTTGGCATCCTATAACATAAAATACAATGGACAATGCATAAGTTATTTTATTGGAAAAGCCCAGAAATGGTCGTTGCTTTTAAGGGTCTTTCTAAAGTTGAACTTCTGGAAAAGCTGAAGATTTAATATTATTGTTTTGCCTTACTGAATATACTTTGAAGTCTTTAGAAATTGAATATGCCCCAGAGTGGCCTAAGAATGCCCCTAGGTGGCAGGACACACTTAATTAAGGATACTTCGATTTGGTGATTAGAGCACTTCCAAGAACTCCTGTTTTCCGTGTGCTGGAGAGAATATCTCCCATTCCTGGGAGTTAGCAATGCAAAAAACTTTCTGCAGCCCTTGAGTTAAATAAGAAGCAATGCCATTCAAGGTGTATTGATTACATCTTGTGTTTGAGGAGCATTGTACATCATCTCTAAAGTTCCCTGAGGAAAACAGATCAGAAAATGTACTAGAAGGATTAGAAAAGCCTCCTCTAATCCTCCCTCCTACTGGCCTGGTTACCTAAAGTTAGCTTTTCAGGTCAGAAAAAAAAGTCATCTCCAGGTTACATATGGTTCTATCATTTGAATTCCCCCTCTGCACTCTCTTACTATGTAGTAATTTCTGGTTTCTGGAATCCCTATGAAGAATTCTTAGTTGGTTGGTGGTACTTGTGAGAAAACAAACTTTTCAGCATTGTCAATGTGAAATTTCAGCGAAATCCCTGTCCAGGGTTGACTGGCAGGCCACATGATAGATACCTAGTTCCAAGTGACTGTGAGGGGAGGGGAGGTTGCATCCCGCAACACTTGGGTTTCACAATGTTCTGAGTTGACCAGTGGCACCCAGACCAAGTAAAGCGACAAAACATCACCAGCAGTCCCCTTTTAGACAATGAAACAATAAAGGGAGGCTGATTTGTCTGAAAAGAGGAGACAAACCTCTGGCAACTAGACAAGAAATATATTAACTGCTGGGAATCCTGAATTCTTGGATGGCTTACTTTGCTCCGACGTTACTTAGCAAAACCCATGAACGTGCCACGATAGAGACAGCGCAGTGCGAACACTCACTAAGAATGACAGAGTGGTTTTGAAGTCAAGTCAGTTTGGAAGCAAGTTTCTCAAACTCCAGCTGGGATCTTTAGATTCAATTAGGGACTTTCAGTGAGGCCTCCAACAAGACTCGGAGTGCTGTTTGTTTCAAAGCATGAAGCACTTCAGGTTTCACCTGACAAGAAGGAACACCTGGGCACCTCTCAATAAATCAGTGACCCCAAATGTCTAGAGAACAATGAAGCTTCTGCAGGCTCTTTCTCTGTGGTTGTCTTTGTCAGGCCAGGGCATTCTTCCTTTAGTGTGTGCTTATTTTTACACTTGATATTGCACCTCTTTATGGTTTTATTGAAATATTTGTAATGTCTCAAAATGTTTCCTTTGATACGCTTTCATCAGGTTCTTCATTTTGCAAACAAATTTTCATTTACCAATTTGGCTGCCTGCAACCAGTGCTAAAAGCCTGCAACTTGTGCCTAGATGTGTGATACATTTTCGGGGCTATAAGGAAGTATGTTTGAGAGACCAAGAGTTTGTCCTTACAGTGGTGGTGGTGGGGGGGCACAGAATACTGAAGACCAAGACTCCCATCTCATGTTATTTAACCAAGGCTCACCCAGAAATTGCTGTGAAAGCATTTTGCACACCAAATGAAGGTTAGTAATCAGCTGACTTTAAAATAGGGCAAGGAGCCTAGGTTTTATCAGGTGAATCCAATAAAATCACAGAAGTCTTTAAAATCAGAGGTTGTTGGGTTGGTGGGATGGAACACTGCACAGAGAGAGGTGCTTGATGAGGAAAGCAGAGAGTTTTGAAGCATGAGAAGGGCTCAACCCATCACCACTAGCTTTAAAAAATGGACAAAGGGAAAAAAAAATGGACAAAGGGGACTTAGGAGCCTCTAGAAGTTGAGAAAGACCCCTGGAACTCAGCCAGCAAGGAAATATAAGACCAAGGCCTCCAGCTGTGTGGACTTGAATTTAGCCCACAACCTGAATGACCTTTCGGATGGATTTCCCTCCAAGAGCCTTGTCTGCTGGACCTTGATTTCAGCCTTGGAAAATCCAGAGCCGATGACTCAGGGCAGCCCCTCAGACTTTCTGATCTACAGAACCATAAGATAACAGATCTGTGTTGTTTCAAGTGTGTATTTGGTCAGAGTTAAGTTTGTGGTAATTAGTTACAGTGGCAATAAAAAACGCATGCTTGTAAGACTCAGAATGCCTTAGGGTACCTCAGGGTCCACTGTTACTTGAATTTGAATGTAACTAGTCAGGAAGAGAGATCTATTAAGGGAGGAAGAAAGAATGAGAACTAAAAGGAGAGAAGGGGTCTAACAGGAAGAACAATGAAAGCAAGTCAGCCTCCATTTTTCTTAAGGAGACTGATACCAAATGGATTGTTGCATGCCTCATGATATTAGTCTGTCACAGGACTGAGTGTACTTCTAACACTTAAATAATTCATGGTTTTTTGTTGTTACAAGATGGCCTTCTTTACTATAAACTGTACATTTTGTGCATTTTATTTATGTATGTTACGTACAAGGTTGTATTTGCAAAACCATACCTGCTATGCCTTAAGGAAAATATAAGGGATCTTCAAGTATCTCTTGATTTTTAGGTCACTTTTGCCTTATAGGCTGATTTTAGAAACAAACTCACATGTAACATACACCATTGTCCCACATGCTCTCTCCCAGCCACAGCCTTTGGAGAATTTGAAGCTCTAGAAGGAGGCAGTCCCCAGGAAAGTGAAGGAGCCTCACCCTGTGTTGCTAGAAAGTCCTGAGATTTGTGTACAAGGTCAGCACATGAGTTCCCTCAATTTTCTCCAAGCAAAAGTAGACCCTAACGTTTCTCTTTTCTAAACACATCACGGATGGTTCCTTTTTACTTTTATCCCCAGACAAGGTAGTCTGAGGTATTAGTGATAAGTAACCTGACCCAATCTATGGACAAAATGGAGGATGAGGGAGAGGATGGAATCACGAGCTATGATTTACTCCAGTGTAGTTTCCACCCTGGCGTCCTCTTTGCCAGGGAACAACAAGCCAGTGAAGAGGAGTTTCCTCATCCATAATAGATTGGGTCGTTGCATGATCTAGCTTCTTTGTTGCTGCTTTCTCAAATCTCTTTGTAGTTTTCTCTGTAGGTCTGCCACAGATAGACTCATTTTAATAAAAATACATTTCTTCTGCCCTCCATAACCTTTAGGAGGCTTCAAAGGTGGATTTAATTATACATATCAAAAGAAGAAACCAAATTCAGAATTTTGAGGATTTCCATTCTAAAACCAAATTTATTATGTTCAAAGTTATGTCTGGATAAAAGGCAAGTATAGCATTAAAATATTAATCCATTCATGCCATTTAGCAATTTGAATTACCCACAGCCACTTATATTTTATCTTTATAAGAATATGGCTTTTATCTATGAGGCCAGTCACATTGAAGGAATACCTTATGTTTTTAGAGCCCTTACCAGCGGAATTTGTTTTAGCATAGAACCCCCCTTGTACATTTTATGAGGTGTATTAATAAAGCGTTTACATTTGATTGAAGCACTTAGCAGAAAAACTAGGTGAATTGAACACTAACAGCTAAAGTGAAATGCTAAACAACTATTTCCAAATTTGAAGTGCTTTGAAGCTGTTAAGCTGTTAAATCCCACTGCCCCCAAGCTCTCCTTCCCCTGAGGATATAAAAGAGACCGTCTTGTACAAAATATTTGGTGCTGATTTCAGGATTCGGTCTACATTGTCTAATCTGATTTGGGAGTTTAGCTCTAGCCCTGCCCCTTTTTAGGACATTAAGTCAAGAATCTTCTAGGGAGACGATATAAGCCTTTGAATTTTCTGCCGTCTTACTTGCAAAAAGGTAGTAATACTTATCTTTTCCAGTCTTATGGGGCCGGAAACTCAAATGATGGAATGCTTAAGCATGTAAACTCCACAGTGATACAAATATGAGATTAGTGATCATGTTATTTCAACACTGTTATTAGCAATAACTTTATAGAGTTACAGTTCAGAAGGCATAGAATTGTTGATTGGTCAAAATCCAGGAACCAGAGTGATCATTCCAGCCTAGAATATTTTAATTAGGCTCTAATCCTTGATTCCAAGCACTTAAAAAGTAGTATTATGCCTGCTGAATTTCTGCTTTCTACTCTTTGCCCTGTTCTTTCTTTTTGCTAAAACTTCCAAATTTTTTTAGGTCGTGGGTTGCTTTCCCCTGGACAGTCTTATTAGTGTTTTACTCAGAATTATGCTTTTGTAGAGTGAAGCAGGGTCTCTTCATTTGAGATAAACATTTCTATTAGTATCACCTAAGGTCGTATTCGTTTTTTTTTTTTTTAATCAATGTCACTCTTTTGATCCCATGATGGAATAAAATAGGAATACCTGGGGGGACAAAGTTACTTTGCAGTGAATCTTCAGATTTTAGTGTAAAGGGTCATTATGTATCATAAAATCTAAAGATAGTTGATTTGATCAAGAAAGAGCTAACAGTGGTAAACCAACTGACTTAAGATCACACAGTGGGTTTTTAGCAAGGCATAATTAAGAGTCAGTTGTCCTAATTCCAAGTCTAATGTTCATTCCAGTATGCAGTGAGGAAAAGGATACAAAAAGAAACATGGCTGAAATCAGCAGCAACCAGCAAACAGTGACCTATGGGTTATATGTGACCCGCGGACTATTTTGTAATGTTTTATGGGAACACTGCCTTGCCTATTCATTTGCATATTGTCTATGGCTGCTTTCACACTTTAAGTGCAGAGCTAAATAGTTGAGTCAGGAGCCATCTGGCCCATAAAGTGTAAAATATTGACTATATTTGCAGAAAAAGTTTGCTGCCCTCTGCTTTAGAAGAAAAAAAAAGGTGACTGAAAGGTCTGATTGGGGCACTTTGTGAACAGCTTCTTGAGTACATTTGGTCCTGATTGTAATTTAGTATAAGCTGTTTGGTTATTAGGCAAAATTTTCTGGCTCTCACAATTAATTACAGGTTACTGTTAATAGATGTGAATATATGCTTGCAAAAGAAAGGTCAATACATATGTTCAGAAGGCCTTTCCCAAAATACAGGGATTTGTTTCCTGTCCTCATAATACATTTTGAGAGCAATGGATACTTAATACGAAGTAGTGGAAACTTAGCAGGAAGCACAGTAGCTGTATTCAAGTATGTGAAGGACTATCCTGTGAAAAAAGGGATTTGATGTATTTGTCCTTCAAGTCCAACTAAAATGCACTTCTGCTGGTAAGCCCCTGATCCCCCTCCTCCCTTTCTGGGGCAGAATTAATCACTCTCCTGTGCTTCCAAAATATTTTGTACAGTGTACTATTATGGCATTTATCACACTGAATTACAGGTAGTGGTTCACACATTTGTCTCCCCAATCGATGGTGAAATCCTTGAAAGTGAGGACAATACCTTATTCATTTTGGCGTCCCCATCGTAGGGCTCAGTCTCTGGCTCATAGTAGATCTAAATGATTGATGAATGAATGTATATTATAATCTGAGAGGGCAAAGCAAGGACCAGTGTGACATTTTAGTACAAACAACTTTGCAACAGCACTGCCAACTGGTAGAAAGATATTCTAAGCTGCACCATCCTCAAGAGACCAGAACTCGAGGTAAGAATGCATGGGTTTGAATTTTGGCTTTGCTGTTTACCGTTTGAGTAGATGACCTAATGTATGTACCTCAGTTTCCTTGTCTTTTGAAGTGGAAGTGATAGAGGTAGCAATTTTTAGCTATGGTCGGTAGAACCCTGGGGATCCCTAACATACTTCTAAGAAGTCTGGGAAGTCAAAACTATTTTTATAAGAACACTAAGACCTTATTTGCCTTTGTAACTGAGTTTCACTGGTAGTGCAAGAGCAATGGTAGGGAAGCTCTTGTTGCCTCTGCACAAGTAAAGATACCAAGTTTAACCAATAGTAATTATTTTCTCTTCATCATACACTGTCAGAAAAACAAAAGCCTGTCATTTAGTTTAAGAATTTCCTTGATGAAGGAGTAAAATTACTAATTGTAAGTTTCAACCTTTAGATACAGTGTGATATATTTTGTGTGATGAAATGGGAAATATGTATAAATCCATTTTGCTACATTTTGAAGTACAGTTGTGGCCTTAAAGTACTAGTGTTGTTGAGTTGCCAGCTGAACTAGCCACTGCTTCTAGTAATGCTATTTTTAACTTGGAAGAGTCGCTAACACATTATAATTATTCAGACTTTGGTATTTGACCGATATCTTCTCAAAAGTTAATGAAATGAACTTATCACTTCAAGGAAAATAACTAATATTTGTTGTCAATTATAGAATTAAGCTTTTTTGCAATGTTGCAAATGTTGGAAAACTTGTATCTTGTACCATGAGCTTGAGAACTTCTCAGTACTTAGACTTTTCTGAAAAATGGGTGGTGATATAAATGGGATTTTAGAATATTGTATCATAAGATAATATTTGGAAGATCTTCATAGTTTAAGACTGGTGTTTGACCAGTACATGAGTTTACAAAGTCCTGCACAGGTAAAGATCCCTTCAAAGTACAAGATGGATATGTCTCAACTAATAAATTTTAATGCAAGAGTTATTACATTAAGAGTTTTGATAAAGTTTCAGATTTTACATTGCAATGATTTTTAGAAATTACTACTGTCAAATTTTGGTGTAGTATCAAAGAAGAGTATCTGCAAATAGGTGAAAGGGCTATTAAAGTGCACTGCCCTTTTCCAACTATATATTTGCTGTGTGAGGTCACTTTTATTTGTATACTTCAAGCAAAACATCCTACAACAGATTGAAAGCTGGAGCAGATAGGAAAATCCAGGGGTCTTCTGTTGAGGCTGATATTAAAGCCAACCTGCAGAAAAATGTAAAACAAAGCTATTTTCACTAATTTTTTTGTTGGCTTTGACTAGGTTACTTAATCTATGAACCTTAGTTGAAAGTTCAGATTATGGTTACTGATCATAAAAATGATTATAATGGTTATAATTTTCATTTTAGATAAATGCTTAATTTCTCTAATTTCAAATATGTTAAATACCAGGAGGTAAAACTCATGTAATAAAAACAGAGTTCTTTCATTATTAAGAGTAGGCAGGGGTCCTAAGATGATGTGGGGCAAATGGGCATTCTCTTAAGCTTGTGGTGAGTGTAAATTTGTATTAACTCTTTGGAAACAATTTGGCAATACCTATCAAAACTTCACATGGTCACCGAATCAGCAATGTAATACAATGTTGTTTGTAACAGCCAAACAAGGAAATAGGGGGAATGCCTGGGGTGGCCCAGTGGGTTAAGCATCTGACTCAGGTCATGATCTCAGGGTCATGAGATTGAGCCCCATATTGAACTCTGATCTATGCATGAAACCTGGGTGAGATGCTTTCTCTCCCTCTGCCTCTACCCCTGCCCTCCTGTTCTTAAAAAAAAAACAAAAAAAAAACACATAATAATAGAGGCAGGTTAAATAGGCTACCTATACAGTAAGGTAGCTATATGTTGCAGACATTAAAAATAGGTATTAAAATGCATATTTATGTGGAACTTATGAAAATATTTTCAAGGTAGTAAAGTATGACAGTATTTTTAAAGATCCAGAGAATTATTTTTAATAAGATTACATTATGTATATAATTTGCATATTTCTCTTTATAGAGCTAAATGGCCATAAACCAGGATCCAGAGTTGTATTGGAGAAACAGTAATGAGAGACTGAGGAACGGGATAGTTGAGGGGCATTTGCTTTTTGCTTCATTCCTTTCCACACTGTTTTATTATTCTTTATCACATGTGCTTTCTTCTTTAAAAAATTGAGGTGATGATACTTGTTGAGATAATGCTAAGTCTCATGACTTATATGCTAAGTATCAGCTGGACAAGTGAATTACTGCTTCATGTATTTGTATGATGCCATCAGCAGAGCATTCTCTAAGAAATTACTAAATACTGGCTTGACAGAAGTGTCCGAGACAAGAGTTCAGCCTGAATACATCTGACTTCTAGGGTTGAATTCTGATGCTCTCTGATCTTCATATTTGTGAAAGAACAGCCATAGTATTTCAAGAATGGAAGATGTATACCAAATGTCTTCCACCAAAAGGTTCTCTCTGAGCCACTTTAAAAATCTTCATAATTCTTTTCATCCATTAATTTTCACAGCATTCACTTTTTCCCTTCAATTTTGCGCTCCAAGTCGGAGGGGTTCCTGGGATAGAGACTATTACACACTTTGTTTGGTGCTCTGCAGTGGCTAGGAGCTCTCTGTCCTTTATAATATATGACAATTTAATATGCTTGTTTCATAATAGTTAATTTCAATAAAGGAGAATTTGTTTCATAGGATGCCTCTGTTCTTAGGATAAGCTTATCTTTAAGATAAGTTTCGGCTAAAAAACAAAGAACACATTTGCCTTCTTAAAGACATTTCAGATTTTATTGTATTCCTTAAAAATCACTTAGTGATTGCCAATACTGCTTTTTGAAGGGTCAAAATATGGTTGCACAAATGTATACAGACTATATGAAAAAATATTTTTATAAGACATTATTAGGTTATTGTGTGAAAAAAAAAACAGGTGGACCTTTCTGGAAGAACAGAAATTAATAATTTATCCTACGCATCTTATTGAAAGGAAAAGGCCGATTTGAATAATGTTGGGAGATAAAGCATACCAGTATTATTCTTTATTTCTTATATTAATGAATTAGGATACAAAAAACTCAATAAAAATTACATTAAAAACTCATAAACATTGGTCAAATCTTCTTTCCCTATTAGTCATATTCATGAAGCGACCATTTCTATTTAAATGGTAGTTAATAACAGTGGGATTTTGGTGAGCCAAACAATACATGGGCTCATTCATTTACTTACCAGACATTTGTTGCACGCCAGACCATGTACCAGATCCTGCAGCCTCAGTGTTGAATAAGATCGGTTTATTGCATTTTTAAGAGTTCAATGGCCAGTAGAACAGACAGATACAAGCATGTAAGAAAGTACTATGGTAAAATAGGAAGAGTATGGGGTTTTGAGATCAATAAATTTAAAACTTTCATCACTTTTGAATTAATCTTCTAACCTCTCCTTGCTTCAAGGATTTCATCTGTAAAATGGGGATGATACTTTCAGCCCATGGGCTTTTTTGTGGATTAAACAAAACCTATTCAATGAACAAAGTCTAGATCTAAATCTCACAAAAGAAATGTACTTATTACCCTTAACCTACAACATGAAAGGTACTATAATATAGGCATTGACAAGAAAGTAAAGAGTCATGAATTCGAAGATGGGGACAGGTAAGGAGAAATTTCTTAGAGGAGGGAGTATGTAGGATAAGGAGGGAGGTGTTCATAACAAAGGGAAGAGTTCCAAGCAGAGAACTTTTCATGCACAAAGGCATGGAACTTGTGCTAAACTATAAGGAACAGTGGATCTTTGTGGAAGTTGTAGCCTAAATATGGAAGAGTTGAAATGATGTGGGTAAGTTAATGGTCCTTAATCACAGAGGACATTTTATATCCTACAAATGATTTATTTCTATAGGAATGACATAAATAGATTTGAGCAGTATTTTGAAGGTAGATTTTTATGGAATTGATTGACAATGTGAGATTGTGGGAGAAAAGAGCTTTATAGATTTTTGATTAAGGAAGTAAGTATTGGTAACATTAATCAGAAGAAGGAATTTAGGAGGTATAGGTTTGCAACAAAATAATAACCTTTATTTCATTTTGTTAAATATGGTTGGTCAAGACCTTAGGGGAGAGACCTAGGTTGGAGAAAAGGTTCAAGAATGCTAAACATTTAGACAAGAGTAGAAGTCAGGCATCCCAAGTTTCTAACCTGGCTATGTTGTCCATTGGCTTCATGACTAGCAAGTTCTACCTTATTCTGTGAGAGCTTAAAAGCAACTTAACTTTGTAATTAGGAAGTCTCCTCAATGTCTGGGTCTTAATTCTAAAATTTTTCAAATGAAATTCAAATTAAAAAAAACTATTCAATATTCTTCACAAGTTTAAGGATCACATTTTTTGATGATTCAAATCCCTTTAAAATGTTGCACATACAAGCAGAGAATGACAAAAATAGCAATTAAAGATTTAGATTCAGGTCAGCAGCAATGGAATGATTAGTAAATTTATTGATTAAAAGTGCAATTTATAGTTCCATTATAGACATGATCATTTTTCATAAAGTAGCATGACACTTAGGAGTGTGAGCTCAGAGTCAAACTGCCTGGATTTGGATACCAACCACTTACTTACCTCTTGGACTTTAGGCCAAATGTTTAACCTCTATTCTAAACTGAAAATAGAGTTTCTACCACATAGGTTGTTGTGAAAATTAAATGAGTATATATAGAGTATAGAGGACAGTGGCCAACAAGTAATTAAGTCCTCATGTGTAAGAGCTATTTTTACTATCCTCATCAGATGATGATGGCATCATCCTCCCTTGTTGTCATCAACTGGCAGGATGTTAATGCAGTGAGGGCAGGCAGTGGTGGGGCCAGGGGGTGGGGGGGTAGTGTCGGAGATAATTATGTCTGTGGTAGAGATGAGGAAAGGGAAGCTCAGAATAATTAAGATATTTTCCAACATGTACACCTAGCAAAAGACAGGACTGAAGCTCAACTACTGTTCAGCTCAGTGCACTTCTTGCCACCGTTCGTTAAAGTAGAACCTTGTGCCTTCATGAGTAGGTTAAAAGAAAATATAATTGTAGTCAGTAATATGTAGGTCTCATGCACAATGGAGTTGGAAACCTTATTCTTTGAATTTTCCAATGGTCAGAAGTTCCTTGTTTATGGATGTTACTTCAAGTTGAACATGAACTATTATGGGGCCATGTATGTGTGAGTATCAGATAATATTGAGAAAAATATATATACACACACACATGCCAATAGTATTTAATAGTTACTCAGTAGTAGTTTCAGACTTCCCAGCATTCAATGGGAAACAAAACACCAAGATAACCAGAGACATTTTCTTGATATAACTTTGATCTTATTAATTTTTCTGATTTGTTAATAAGTTAAATTCCTACATAAAGAAGATATTTTCTTGTTTTCTGAGTTTACAAACTTAAAATAATAGACCTGAGGCTAAAGTTATTGAACTTGCACATATGCACACAAAACACTGATAGCATCAAGGAATATTATTTAATAATACTTGAGCTTCATATAAAATATTTTCACCTGCAGAGCCCAGAGCATTTCATAAATATAGATGCTGTTAATCAAAGACTTGAATAAATAGATGGATTTTGCATTGTACCCTGAAGATAAGTAGATTTGGATTCTTATTGAATTTGTGTAGTCTACTTTAGGAGTTAGGTAGAAGTGATAAAAATGAGCACAGACTTTTATCATCTGCCCATAATAAGTGGTGCCAAATAAAACCTTTGAGAGTGTTACCAGACAATAGCTGAATTGTCAGACCTTAAATATGAGAAACCAAGATAAAGGTGACAAATAAAACAAAATGAACAATAAGGCAAATACTAATTATAATGGTATAGAGAAATTAAAACATAGAGTTGATCTTAACACATGTTTATACAGCCTTAATTTAAGCACATTATGAAAATGAATAATTATCACTTTGCTTGGAAGATACGTTTTATAATTGGACTTTCTTCCTCTTTTTCATTTTGTGTTACTCATTTTTTCCATTCTGAGTTTGTTTAGCTCTAAAATTCATGTTTTTTTTTTCAGTGGGACATCTTACTTTGTAAAAATAATTAAGACCTACCTTCTAAAAAAAATCATACTGCGCAGTTTTAAGAAGTTCACGGTGACTAGAAAGATTCTTTTTGATGGCTGAGTAATATTCCTGTGTGTGTGTGTGTGTGTGTGTGTGTGTGTGTGTGTGTATACACACATCCTCTTTATCCATTTATCAATTGATAGACTTGGGGGCTCTTTCCATAATTTGGCTATTGTTCATAATGACGCTATAGACATCAGGGTGCAGGTGCCTCTTCAGATCAATATTTTTGTATCCTTTGGGTAAATACCTAGTAGTGCAATTACAACAATGTGGATGGAGCTAGAGAGTATTATGCCAAGTGAAAAAGTCAGTCAGAGAAAGACAAATACCATATGGTTCCACTCATATGTGGAATTTAAGAAACAAAACAAATGAATTTAGGGGGGTGAAAAAGAGAGAGGCAAACCAGATCCTCAACAATAGAGGACAAACTGAGGGATACTAGAGGCGATGGGAGCAAGGGGATGGGTTAAATGGGTGATGGGTATTAGGAAAGGATTTATGATGAACATTGGGTGTTGTATGTAAGTGATGAATGACTAAATTCCACAACTGAAACTCATAGTACACTGTTCACTAACTGGAATTTAAATAAAAACTTGGGGGGAAAAGTTCATAGTGAATATCTAGCAATCTCATGCTACTGTGGGCATATTCTTGTTGCTGTGTGATCTTGGCACCTTGGGTTTGCTCAAGTGGATAAAAAGGTGAGTGAAAGCAACCCTTCATCAACATACGTACAGAGTCCCTGTTCTTACCTCTACTACATTTTTTTTTACCAGCCCTCCCGGATTTCCAACTCTGTGCCTTAATGGGCCCACTTCTGCGTGTCAGCCAGAACATGTACCTCACATTTTCATGTAGAGGAATGTCCAGCTCACACACTGATTGTCTTGGCTTGAAGGCCTTTCTCATCCCTATCATAGCCTCATTTCCTGAAGCCTTCATAACCTCTCCAAACACACAGAAAGCTGCTTCTCTTCTCTTTGCTTCTCTCTCCTGTTTTCCATCAGGGTCCCACACAAATCTCCATTTTTATCCTGAACCCTGTGTGGACTTTTCCAGTCTACACTGATTGATGATCTGCTACTAGAGCACTCTCTTTTGACACCTCACAGTTGAGCAATTATTGTTCAGTTGGTTTTATGAGGCTTGCTATTGTCTCAATTATATTTTAAGCTTCTAAAGGAAAAGGACCATGTGTTTCATTTCTGTAACCTGCATAGTACCCAGCACAGTGAGGAGAAAATAGATTAAACGTCATCATAAATGTCTGTTAGCAAGTTAAGTACTGTGACTGCACCGTGCTTTTAAAAGTCCATTTTGTATTTACAATACTTGTTCATAGTGAGATTCAACTTTTTCTGAGCCATCAATCATTAGCAATTTATATAAAATTACTTCTAATTGTATACAGCTCTATGCATGACACCATTTTTGGTGAAAAAGAAATCAAATTGTCTTGTTAAATGTAGAACATATTAACAGCCAAAACACTTAATTCATTTGTAATGGTATTTTTAGACCAGAGCCCTACCTGTTTTAATCCTTTGTCTATTATTCATATACTCTGATAATGGGTTGTTGCTGCTGTTTTCTATATAAAACTGTTTTACTTTGTTTATTCAAGGTTCTAGACGTTTCAGTCTTGGGAGTAAGTTAAGCGCAGATATTGTTGTTCAGTCTTTGTTTAATCATGACTTCTGTGCCAAAATATGCAAAACTGATCAAAATTAAAAATTCAAGTGGGCCCTGTTTAATGACTTTGCTATCAACTGAAATGGGAATTGCTGATATAAAAACATTCTACCCCATTTCTGTGACATAGAAAAAAACAGGAATGGCATGTGGAAGGGTGCTTGACTCTTCATCTAGAGCGGTCTTGAAAAGAAAAAAGTGGAATTGAAATGTAGCAATTTCCTGGCTAATTTCATAAGCAGAGGGGGCCCAGTCCTGCCAATCAAAGCAAGAGTACCCTTTGCTTCATTGGGAATTAAGGTCTTTAGTTAAAATATTTTTTTAAGCTTTTGAGGATAGATTATGTTCTAAATTAAGTACAGAAAATATTTTTCTGTCTAGTAGTTAGTTTAGATGAAAATGTTTTATCTGCAGAAACAGCATGGTAAAATGACTTTCCTTTGGGTGTAATTTTAAAGTGTTCCTTTTTTTTAATCTTAAACTCAGATAAAGTACTAAAAATGTATTTTAATAAATATTAAAATAGCCAAGGGCAGTATCTATATGGAAATGAAGAAATCTTGAGTATTTACCTAGAATTTTTGATCTTTCTATGTGGAATTAAAACCTTGGCTTGCTTATGTCAGATTTACAATTAACTACAGTCAAACATCCTTCTCCCATTCCCGCTGGTAGCTCCACTTTGATTAAAAAATGTTTTACCTTGATGTTTTTAAATAATCCAAAATCTACAATTAGGAATCATCATATTCAGCACAGACCTGAAGTAATTCTGCATTTTTCCTCCTGAAATGACCCAATCAAAAAGGAAAAGTAGTTTGACCTCATTTTTTGCTCAAATGACAAAAGTTTCATTTAGAATGGGAACTAGTTATTGAATATCAAGATGCAAAAATAAGATGATTTAGAAAGTTAGAAAAACCCTTCAGATACCCCTTTGCACTCAATATCCTTTGGTTTTTATGATAACTTTTTCGCAATGTATGTAATCCTGATAAGAAAGCATAGCCTTAAAATAAAGGGGAAAACACTTTAACTGTAGAGTGATTTCTCATAACCCTTACTCCATTTCTGGCAGCTTTTGGTCTACTAGGGTGATTTATTAAGCAAACCAGCTGGAGAAAAAAACAAAAAACAAAAAACACAATACCATTTGAAAATGCCAGTTATGTGGGTGTAGATATATCATGATATAATAAAAATAGACTTGGCATTTGCCTGACTTGCCTTTTTAAGAAGGGACAATGTGTAAGGAAGTACAATTTATATATAGAATTTTAGGTAAGAATGGAAGAAAAACCAAATGGAGCCATTGTAATCTCCTTTTCATCCTGTGTCCTATTCTTTGCAAGAAAGATCTCCTCTTCATGGAATACTGTTACCAATGAACATACATGATTTTTGAAATGAGTTTTTTCTTCTTTAGGCTCTTTCTGTCACTTCCTTCCTTCATTTCCTTCTCTTCTCCCCTCCTTTCCCTCACTCACAGTTCACTGTACAGATATACTGAATAGAATGTATTGGCTAGGCGAAGCATATGGCACATGTGCCAGTCATATACTACAGAATAAAACAGATGTGGTTACTGTCCCTAAGGAACTAAAATTCTAATAAAATAGGCTTTAAGCCAATCATTACAGTCGATTAAATTTTCAAAACTAGGGAGGGTTAGGGATACCAATTTTCAGTAATTACTCTGTATACAATAGAATGAGTGTACATTAAAAAAATTGTGTCTGTGGAATATTGAGTAAATAAGGTTCCAGACCTAAGAAATTGACACTTTAGGACCTACTAGTCACTAGGGTTCACATATGGGCATTTCCTGTGAGCTGGACAGTTGGATAACCTGTGGAGTTTTGGGCTTTCAGAAGCTCAGTTATGAGCCCATCAGTGGTCCTAGAGCTCTGTGTTCACTTACTTACAATTTCCCTGGATGCTGCCTTCATTCCTACCCCCCACCCCCCTTCTCCCTCTCCTGTGAGTCCACTGAAATCATCATTGCAAACTTCCACTCCCAACTCAGAAGTCCTAGCTCAGGTCCAGGGCTAACCTCAACTTGGTTTTACTAGAACCAACGAATGATCATTGTCCCCCCTGCTAATAAAGAAAACCTCCTGAGACTAGATCCTATCCTTCCAGATGAGAATCTGAGGAAGATAGCAAATGAGATTTGGTTCCGATTACATTCTTTTATTTATTTATTTATTTTTGAGTTGTCCTGAGTTTCTGTTCTCATTTTCCTCAACACCACCTTCTTCACAGGACTCTGTCCCTCCAGCAACAGCTCCCTCTAAGTCGGTGGCATTCCTGCGGTGGCAAATAGTGATACAGGGTGTGTTCCAGAAATGAGATGATTGCTTCGAGCCAGTATTTTTCTCCTTTAATAGATCACTGTGGGATAGAATATCCTGCTGGTTATTTGATAGATTGTTTTCTATATATGGTAAAATATTATGCAGTAATTAAGCGAATGAAAGTACCTCTGGGGCAGCCTGGGTGGCTCAGCAGTTTAGCACAGCCTTCAGCCCAGGGTGTGATCCTGGAGACCCAGGATCGAGTCCTACATCAGGCTCCCAGCATGGAGCCTGCTTCTCCCTCTGCCTGTGTCTCTGCCTCTCTCTCTCTCTGTGTCTCTCGTGAATAAATAAAATCTTAAAAAAAAAAAAGTACCTATGTTCCCCTTAAATGGAAAGATGTGAATAATCTAAGTGTAAAAGAAAGAAGTAAATTAGTATCATACAGTCTTTCACTCTAATTAGAAGCTATACATGTAGGGGTATTTGTGCAAGCATTGGTGTATATAAATGTCTATATACGTGTGTGCATATGTGTATATATAGGCTTACATGTGACAGAAAAATAAGTCTGGAAGGAATCATACCAAATTGGTATCAGTGATTATCCTTACATAAGAGAAATAGAGGCAGAAGTAGCAGCAAAGCTCTCAACATTACTTGATAAATGGTTTGGGTTATTGGTGTATCTGAGCCAATCTCTGTGGTCAGATGGTTAACTTATTGTTCATGGGGGGGCCTCACCCTAAAACCAGGAGGTAGTGTGAGGCCCACCCAAACCACACGTGTTAGCAGCTGGGAAAGGGTGGCTTTTCCCAAAGGAAGGGGTACTGAATGCTGGACAGTAAACAGAGCTGCTCTCCATGATAATATTGTCACAGATTTCTTGATTTGTTTACAAGATTTGCGTACTACTCCAGTAATCAAGGTCACATATGGTAAATTATTTAAAAATAAATAAAACAACAAAATACATAGAATATTTTCAATTCTAAGTAAATTGTTACAGAAGTTGAACTACCATTTATGCCAGAATTCATAGGGATAAAACCAAACAGAAAGAAAATGTAAAGTTGTTTGTATACCCAGCCCTCACCTGTTCAGACACTTTGATGAATAAACCCCGTATGCTATTTCTAAATAAATTGCCACCCTCATTTGTTTATGAATATATTACCCTTTACCACATTGCTCATTAGACTAATGCTTGACATTAAGGTCTCAGAGTTGTGAATTTTAGGATTTTTTTCTGTGACCTCGTCTTTTATAGTCACTAAGCTTATTCTAGAATTGCAAAGTAAAAGTTTTTTCATTAAACCTTATGATGCTTTTGGATTCCATGTGGAAATTAAAGTATTTTGCAATATTGTAGGAATAGAGAAAATTGCTAAGAAGTAATAATGTTCCTTAAGAAAAAGGACTAACAATCCAATAAAGAACTAATACATTTTACTGGTCTCATTACCTGACAAACAAGTTAGAAACATCCAAGCATATGGGAGAAACCCTCAGCCTCGGAAATGGGTCTGGGAGTCTTTGGTTCACCTGAAAACTCTGTCCCTTGTCACCCACCTCAGCCTCTTTTGCCCTCCTATGGAATGTACGGTGGTGTTCTGGGTTGCAGGCCTGACAGAGATGGAATTGGCTTCAGCTTTACCCATCACAGAACATTTTCAGAGAAACCTAAGCTTTTCATAATGAGTCATGGCACTCATGATTAAAGTTTGAGAGAGATTAATTGTATTATTACTTTGAAGAAGACCACATATTTGAGACCCAAGTAATTTCCCAGCAGCCTATAACGAATTCGAGTATCTTTCATCATCACTAATCCACTCTCAAGCTGAATTAGGCTGTAGGCTCTTTCTCCTTCAGCTTCGAGCTCTGCTACTGAGAAGCAGTAACCTTCTAGGGATATTTGAGGCCCATCGAAGCTCTCCTCATGGCCCAAGTCCTCACAAGCAGCTGTGTATCCTAGACTTCGACCTTCATACTCATGTCAAAAATTCAACATATCTTTTTCTTTGTAGGCTGTTTAGTAACTAACGAATATACAGAAAGGGCTCCCACGCTTCCCAGTTTATTAACATTTTTTTTTTTTGGAGGGTGGTGGGGAGAAAAGATGGTTCCTATGGGAAACGCACCCTCTCAACTTTCAACCAGTTGCCTCCCCAGTGTGGCACAGCACAACTTCTCTGCCCGAAGGATCTCGATGGAATCTTTGTACTTGTTGGGCTGGAAATGATAACAGCAGCCATATGATAATCCTGTATGGTCCTTTCTAGCTGAACATTGGTAAGTGAATGAAATGCAGCCGCTGTAGTGTTTTACCAAGTTAAGTGAAAGGCAAGCAAGTGAGAAGAAAGAAATTAAGAGGCCTAAACAAGGGATGAGCAAACACACTCTGAGCTGAGAGTCGGGAAGGAGCTGGATGCTGGCAAGGCAGAGCGGCAAGGATGCCCGCTCCAGATGGCAGGCATTTAGGAGACGAGACGTCACGCCAGCGACCAACCACTTAGAGCTGGCGTTGGCTTGGTTTGTCTTTGCTTTTTTTTTTTTTTTTTCCATAATGCAAGGCTATTGCTGTTTTGCAAAGTGTGTGAAAAGCTTATGGAACTCAAGTATGGGGAAGAGGAGAGCAGTGGAGAAGAGGTAGAGTGTTTCTTTTCTTTGAGGTTATTCTGGGTGTGATCCCATTGGCTAGCCGGGCTTCAGAACATATTTCGACTGAATTGTTGTGCTGTTTACAAGCTCAAGAACTATCTAAGTGATGAAGCACCTCGTTGCCCTGTTCGAGAAATGCAGTAATGGTTTATTTCGATTTTTGAAGGTCTTTATTTTAATACTTGATTTTTCTAGGAGGTTTGAGAACCCAGGAAGAAATTACTGTGTTTACCTAGTCCGTAAGTTTACATAGAGTGATACCATAATTTGGTTGGAAACTGCTTGCTGTTAATATGCATCTACCATAGTCTTCTAAATAACTCTTTCTTATAAATGTAATATATGTTAGTTTTGGAAAATTCAGATAGCAGCTAAGCAAAAACAAGAAACATTACGCATAAATAGTAGCCATAATCCTATTAGTTGAATCCATAATTTGAAACTAAAAGTGGTGATATTTTGGTCTTCTTTCTAGTTACATACGAAGTATTAGGTGTGTATGTCTATATGCATGACAGTGTTTTGTTATTGCTGCAACTCCAATGTCTAGAGGAGTGTCAAATCCCTATCTGTGTAACCAGATTTTTTTTTAATATTAATATCTTAGTGTTCTTCATTGAACTTAATATACTTTTATTACCTTGAGGCTATTAAGAGGCCACACCCATTCATTGATATGATTTTGCTCTTTTCCTGTCTACAAACCAGTCTTCAATTTAATATTCTCTTCCTGCTAAAGTAGAATAAGTGAGTGTGAAGTTGAAACGGTAACTGAGCTTCACTGCACATTTTTATTTTGAGGGAAGGCAGTGTTAGGTTGCCACAGAAAGGAAGAAGAATGAAAGTAACAGATGTCTCCATGATTCCATGTAACTCCTTTAGGGAAAGGTGATTGCAGCTTTACTCATCTCAGCATATTTTCAGAAAAACCTAAACTTTTGATGATGTCGAGGATTATGAATCATGACACCCATAAATGAAGTTTCAGAGAGATTTAATTATATTGTTACTTTGAAGAGAACCACATAGAACCGTATTTAGGTACAAATTTAAAATCATTTCATTCAGTTTTCACATCTCTGTTTTTCTTTTAAACTATCTGGTAAACATCCAGAGATTCTGAATGCTTCTCTCTGATAGATGCAGAGAGCATTTAAGCTAACACTCAGCTGTTTGTTTATTATGTTTTCAAACTTTTCCCAGTTTCTGTTTAGTATTCAGTGAAATGGTGTAAAGAAAACCATCTGCACTGCAGCTGCAAAGGGATTACCTTTGGTTCTTCTTTTCAAAAAGAAGCCAAATGCCCCCTGTGCACAGCCCTGGACAGTTGCTTGGATCTTGCACCATATGTTTTATACAGTCGTCTTGGAGCTAAGTCAATTAATAGCTCAGAAGATACAATTAGCCTTTTAGTGACTGCATTCATTAATAAAGGGCTGCCTAAAATAAAGAAACTCTTGATTCCCTGCCCCTATTATAATTGCAGACTAAAGATTTGAAATGTTGGATGACAGCAAATGTACGAGATCATTAGCCCATGGCGGATGTTCCAATTTCTGTAGCCTACTGCCACCATGCCACCTTCCTAGGTGTGTGCTAGGATATTGGCACAAAATAAAAATGAAATTATTCTCAACAGAAGGTATCTAAATGGAATTTTACAGTCCTTAGCTTATCTTAAGACAGCTTATGTCTCTATCCAAATATGTATTTTAAGCGGACATTGAGTGAAGAGTATGTAGTGAAACGTAATTATTGTAAGAAAATCATTATTTTACAACTTCCTGTCCTTACCTTTAGCAATCTTTTTTTTTTTTAAGGTAAAATTAAAACTGTTTGAAAATATTTCAGCCAGCTCACTTGTAACTTTTTCTTAAGCAAGAACCTTTAGGCGGTGTGTAGCTCTAGAAAACCATTATAATCCTAACACACAGATATTAAGGCAATGCATAACATCAACTGGAGCAGAAGTTACCCTGATTTCTTCTGACCTATCAGGTTTGAAGGAAAGTCCAGAGTCAGTAAGTTAGCCGGGGGAGGGCGTCAGTTTTGTGAGGATGATAGGACTTCTATATGGAATTGATAATTTGTTGTTTACCTGGGAGGCTGACACTCTAAATAACTATAAAATTAATGAGGTGGTGTAAAAAAAAGAATGAATTTAAAGATTCCAAAATATTAAAGTTTAATCATTTTTAAAATTTGTGTGTGTGTGTGTGTGTGTGTGTGTATTTAAGTGATTATCTCAGATCCCTGTTTTGGGAATACCAGTTACTTTCACGTGAATCCTAAGTAATGTATTTCAAATTATCAAGTACTCCTTGGCATAAATTAGACTTTGTGTCTGAGTGACTAGGAAGAGGAAGGTGCCACTAACAAAGGGAAATCATTAGGAAGTGTTGGGGATGTTTGTTCCCTCTTTTTCTTTTGTTCACGATGGAGATGGAGTAAAAGAGTTTTCTATCCAAATGTTGGAAAGTTTAGATGCCCCTTTAAGGTTTTTTTTTTTGTTTTTTTTTTTTTGTTCACGGCCAAACAGAGAAATGTCTTTCTGGGTTGAAAATAAGGAAGAGGCTACTAAATTAGAGTTAGTTCCTTTTTTTTTTTTTTTTTTTTTTTTTTATCAGTTTTAAAATGGAGCAGAACTCCAGGAGGACTAGAAGAATCTGCTCCAAGAATAAAGCTGCTCAGAAAAGGGAAAACCAGGGTAAGTGTCTTCAAGGATATTTAAAATGAGAGCATGTTATTGACTTTAATGTGCACGCAGAAACATTTTAAAACTAAGAGCCATAATAAGCCGATCAATAGTGACCAAGAAGTGATATGGAGATGGATACTGACTGCTTGATTATGGGAGCAATTCATCCTAAGAAAATATTTAACTTTTTTTAATGCTTTTTAGTTTCTCACATTCCCTTGTAAATTCTGGCAAGATTAAGATTTTCTCCTCTTTCACATCACCATTCTCTGAATATGCCAGAAAATGTGAGGGTTTTTTTTTTTTTTAAAGCGTTTGAATTGGATCATATTTCTATATTGGGAAGTTAACCAGAAATTTGGCAGGCACAGATCTGAGCACAGAAATATCTTATTATCTTAATTGCTATTTTAGTGTGTAGTATCCCTTTAATTGGATATGTTTTTTGAGGCCAACCATTTCTTTTTTTTTTTCTCCTAAGATTAAAAATTCTTCATGCTTAACATAGAATGAAGAGGATTATCTTCTAAAGCACACAGATAATAAGGACTGAGACATGGAATACTTTTGAAACTATGGATAAATCTTGTCTAGTAATAAAATAGGTTTAATAGTATCTTGGATCCATACATCTTTCCATAGTCTTGGTTCTATTTTATGACAGTTAATCATGTTAATCTGTTAATGTTTCCATGAGGTAAATGGATGAGAAATAACATGTGCATTGGATATAATGAAAAATTATGGTACAGTGAAGTCTAACGTGAGTCACCCAGACTGATGAACTTCAGAGCCAGAACATGAACCAACTCTCTTGAACACTAACATTTGAACTCCTTGCCTTGAAAATATACAAAAGGTTTGCACTGTTTTCCTAGTACACAGTTTTATGGATTAACCTATCCATCTTACTACTCCCTCAGTGATCAATAATAAGCCTTCCTAGTAAAGGGTAGAGTCTTTTTCCTTAAAATGGAACAAAGATAACTGGTCCACTAATGGATTTATTGGATTAATGGTTTGCCTGCTTTAGCAACTGATCCAGCTGGAGTCGTTTACTGAAAGCTTGAAAACAGACTAGAGAATGTCAAAATAGTCTTTTTTTTTAAATCTTTTTACCTGATATAAAATATGTGCTCTGCGTTTAGCATTAGACATATCTCTTTATTAATTTACAGATTTTAGAAAAGCTTCAAAATACCATGTCTAAACATAACAAGCCTGATTGTAATGGCCAATGTTATTCCATTGTTATAGGAGAACTCCCTGTGTTTATTCAGTTGTGATAAGATGCAATTTCATATTCTATATTTTTCTTAATAGCTCTAGGAATTTATATTTTTCCCTTGACACAATTGTTCATAAATCTTGAATTTAATCAGTAAGTTCAATAGCAAAAGTTAGGTTAATTAGATCATGGGATTTTTCTTTATGTAATAACAAAATACTTGATTATAGTTTATTTTGAGAAAGCTTAATGTATTTTAGGATACATGAAAATCTTTAGCTATTCTCTACTTGTCTACTCTGATCATTCAAATATTAGAGCACAAGAGAAGTCATTCATTCTATAATCTTACCTAGTGCCTATTACGTGCCAGGAATTTTTTCTGGGTTCTGTGGATTTATCTAATATGCTATTCATTACCCTCATGAAGCTTACCTTCAAATCTAGTACTGATTTGTACTACTGACCAAAGTTTACCAGATAGCATTCTGGTAAGTCTGGTCCTTGGAAATTTAAGTTTTCTGTTAAACTTTAAGTAATCTACATTATATCAGTAGTAGATGAAGTATTTACTGGGTGTCTTTGTTATTTATTCCGTAGGACTTCTGAATTGCTCTCCTATCTTTGAAAAGCAGATGGGGCTAACTTATCCTCTGTCCAAGAATAGGAGAAACACTTCAATGTGGTATCCATAATAATATTTACAAAAAAATTATTTCCAAGCTGTTCAGGAATATGAAGGACATCAGTGACCTCCTTTCCTTATTTAATTACGGATGCTGCCTTGTGACACAGTTGGCTATAAGTGTACAAGTCAGGGTAAAGGTAAAGCGGTTGAACAAAAATGGGAGAGGTTTATTTCTCAAATTTCCGTCCTAGACTGTCTGGGTTGCTTTTGCACATTTACACCATTTGGAGACCTAGATTCCTTATGTGCTTTACTTATGTCTTCTAAATTATACTCCTCAGCATAGTCAAAGCTAGATTCCTGACACTTCTGCATTCCAGCCCCTGGTGAAAATGGGTTGGGAAAGAAGTTCAAGGAAAGCTGGTTGTCTTTTATTTGAAGATAGCCAGAAATTGCATGCTTCATTTTGTTCACATTCTACTGACCCGGACTTACATGGCCATTCCACGCTGCAAGGAAGGCTAGGAGGTATTGCCTCTAGCTGAGCCATCATGTGCCCAGAAAGAACAGGAGAATGCATTTGGGGGTTAGGGTACCACAGGATTCAGTGTACATTTGAAACCAGAGTTCCAAGTACCCTGACTTCTGACTGGGTTTGGTCAATCCCATGAGTGATAGGTGAACTATTTATTAGTCATGAGACCTCAGACTGCATGAAGTTAGGTTTTGCTCCAGAAATGCAGACCAACCTGTAACAGAAGAGTTTAGGGTGATATGAACTTGTGCTATGAACATATTCAGGGTTCACAAGCTTCTTACTATGCAGAATTTTTTAATCCAAAAATAGTAATTGGAGTGAAAGGAGGATAGTATTTAAATATTAAATATCCAAAAAAAATTAAATATCCAATAGCATGATCATACTGAGTGTTTATCAATCCTTGATATTTGAGTTTATTGTATATAGATAATAAAGCTTCTTATTCATTATTTTTTAAGAGGGTTTACATGTTTCAAAGCAGTAGATGTAGAACTTTGGGAAATGAGACTATTAAATATCCAATAGCATGATCATAGTGTGAGTGTTTATCAATCCTTGATATTTGAGTTTATTGTATATAGATAATAAAGCTTCTTATTCATTATTTTTTAAGAGCGTTTACATGTTTCAAAGCAGTAAATGTAGAACTTTGGGAAATGAGACTATTCTTTATTTACTCACTGGTTTACTTAACTCATTTTTCAATGTGTATCCTAAGCACCTGGAAATCTAGGTAAGCAAATTCCTGGATGGTCCTGTTCTCCAATCTCCTTAGAGATTATTTCACTAAGTCTTGTGTGATGTCAGGAATTTTGCATATCTAACAAGGCCTCAAGTGATGGACTATTGCTGGTTGCAGGTCCATACATCAAGAACCACTGCATTGCACTGTTACATAAATCTGACATCCATAATTCTCCAGATCCTCTTTCAAAAAGTGATTTGTCCCAGCTAGTGCAAGGATTACAAGTGGACAGCCCCTTTTAGGGATTGCTGTGGTGTCAGAGAGCTGTCTGGTCCAAGGTCACACCTGTCCCAGAATGGGCCACATACAATGACAGCCTGCAGCAGAAGCATAAAGACCCAACACCTGACACTCTTGCTCCATGGCCGTTTCTGCTGCAAAGCTCCCTGTGGAGTCAGGACTTCTCCCTGGGGCCCATTCTGCTTTCTCCTTTTTCCTGCCCAGGCGTTGATCCCAAGAGAACCTCTCTAAACCTTAACTTTGTTTCAGAGTCTGCCTTTCTAGAGATCTCACTCTTCAACAGTAATGATTCCACCCCTAGTACGTCTCAGTGGCCATCAAACTGAGTCCCACCCTGCAGTTTGATATTCAAATCTGATCTCCACTGACCATTCCTGAACTCTGCAACTCCTGCCTCACCACTGCTTTCCTATCCCTTGTCTCCTGTCTGTCTGATCCTTATTAGCCCTACACAGCTCCTGCTATGGATTCCTGTCTCAGGGATTAAGTGCATTTTGTTCCCATCACCCAAAATGCCTCTGCAATGCTGTCCTTTCTTCTGTCCTCATCCTCTGTGTCCTTTTTAATGCCCAGATTCAGACTCCCTTATTACAGGAAGTCATCTCTATAAAACCACTGTAGAGCTGATCTTGACATTCTCCTAGTAATTACATTTTTAATCTGTACTTGTGCATATTTCTGGAACATCATGTAGTATTGAGAAATGGACATTTTTAATGTTCATACCTATCCTTCTAGTAGACTGTGAACTCCCTGAGGGCAAGGAGCACACCTGTAGCTCTCTTTGAACAGAGAATTGGTCCAGAAGTAGGCACCACAGTGTTGGGCAGGGCTGAGGAATGTGCCTCTGTGCCTTGAAATTTCTCTCCTGGCCTTCCGTAGGTATCTTCACACTTCATTCTCTTTATAAGTTCCTCAGGGACCGGCTTTGTTTCCTGGCTTTATGTTCTCATGGTTCTGAGTGTTGTGGTTTGAAGAAAGCAGATGTTCCATAAATACTTAGTGAATAAAAAAACTTTGTATAGTTAGTGGTTTTTATGACCCATAACAAAGAACATGCTAATAATATATATCCTGAATAGAAGACCATGTCTTACAATTTTATTACACATTCCTTAGTATTTGAATACTTATAATATCCCAAGATAATGAGTTCTTTGTAACCTAAATATTTTACAGTGCATATATAAATAAAATTATGGAATAGTGCTATAGGATATTAATTTGAAGTAAACCACAGCATTCTACCTAACAATGTGGAAATGATATAAAAAGTAGCAGTGGCCACACACACAATGCAATTATACCACTGAGTTAACCTCAAGTCTTCCAATTTCATGAAAGTTTAGAAGATAATTATTAGTAACCCACTTTTAACTTTAATTCTAAATCCTACTTTGTATTTCTGCTAGGCTAGACCTAGGAGTCTTACTTAGATTCAAAATGGGCAAGATCATTGACTTGGAGTTCAAATTTGCTTTTACTCTGGGTCATTTCTGACAAAGAATATATATTGCAAGGTATATGCAGGGCTTCATGTGTTTCATAGAGACACACCTGAGGTTTTTGTGATTATGGCTGCCACATGGAATGTGAGATCTCTTTGCCAAGTCAGAGGAGCCTAAAACTATGGACTTGCTGCCTTCTCTCCCACCCAGCCTGTCAGCACCAGACAGAGCCATACAAAGCAGTAATTCTTCTGGTCAACAAGCCATGTCACTCAGCCTATTATCTGTCATCCAGAGCTCCAGGCCTTGACAGTCTTGTTGTGCCAGCCCTGGGAAATTATTCTTTGCCAATGCATGTGTACAGGGCCTAGGTATTTTTCATATATACCCATATTGGAACTGTTTTTGGACATCACTAGCTACTTCATTAATTTCAGAGGGTTTCAGCTGGAATTATTGAAGAGTAAAGTTGTCTTCACGTTCAACCATCCTATTCAGTTTCTACTTCTACTTTGACTTTTAAGTAGCATAAATAAACCATCTTGTAGCATCTATTGTAGCATTCTCTTAACCATCTTGTAGCATCTGATTAAAGAATATTGCTGTTTATGGTTTTGTTTGTTTTGGGAGGACAATCATTCAAGATGTCAACCAACTTAGTTCTCATGAGAACAACAACAAAAGTATAAGTCAAGCACATAGTTAGAAATCCAGTTTTGTGGACAAGGTCTACAAAGCATACATTTCTAACACAAGCCAAAGGATTCTTTTTTTAAAAATTTTTTAAATATTTATTTATTTATGATAGACATAGAGAGAGAGAGAGAGAGAGAGAGAGAGAGGCAGAGACACAGGCAGAGGGAGAAGCAGGCTCCATGCCAAGAGCCCGACGCGGGACTCGATCCCGGGACTCCAAGATCGCGCCCTGGGCCAAAGGCAGGCGCTAAACCACTGAGCCACACAGGGATCCCCCAAGCCAAAGGATTCTAACCTGTTACCATTCTTAAGAAAATGTACAGGTGTCCTTCGTACAATGAGTAAAAGTATAATACGGTTTTAAAGTATTGTGTCATGGAAAACTGGTTATGAGAAAAAATGAGTTACATAAATATGTTTTCATTCCAACAAGCATATAAACTCTGGGCAGAACCCATCTTTTCATTCATTCTTTTCATAACATCTCATGGAGTTGGCAGGTATGCACATAGTTGGAAATACTTTATAATTTCCAACAGGAGACCCTTTATTGCAGGAGATACTTTACAAATTTTTGTTGATTTGGCATTTTCGATGCTTAATATGTATTTGCATGTTTTCTGGTTTGGTTCTCCATCTGCCTAGTTGGTCATTCAGAAATTCCCTACAGATCTGTGGTAAACACTAAAAAATCAGCTACACATCATTAAATCAAATGTACTTGCTATTCAGTTGTGGGTGGGAGGGAGCTTGATAACTTGCTTTATATAATGTCCTATTTGTTTTCAAACCGCTTTAAGTACTCATCCCTCAGACTTCTTGCTTGCTATTTCCCCGCATTTCCTAATGATCTCTTTTAGTTAAGCGCTTTGTGGAATATACAACCATAACAAATTAGAAACTTGGAAGTGATAAGAAAATAGGGATTAGAAATAAAAGCAATCAGATTTTTCTTTCAAGTGCATGAATACTGTTTGAACAGATAGGATTTTACAATAAAGAAATGATTAATATTTTAAACATGCATTTAATATTTTAGCAGACCTTTAAGGTCAATTTTGTGCTAAAAAAATTTATAGCATGACTTCAGGGAACTTCTATGAAAATGAATTTCAAATCCCATCCTTATTGTCATGGGATGATTTGCAATGGATTTGTACTGGTGTACAGCTAAGCTAGTTGTTAAGACTCTTAGGTGAACTGAAACAAAGCTTCAACCAGTGGAATTGGTAACTTCTGCAAAACTGTTAATATTGCCATCTCCTTGGCCTGTGGTGCTTGACTTTGCTTCTAGATGCCGCTACTGAATATTTTCTGTCTTTGGTTTGGAGAAATAAAATGATTGTTGGTAAGGAAGAATGGTAAATTGTAATCTTTGATCTTCTAGAAATTATATATTCTAGTTCCTTGAGTAAATGTGAGTAATGTTCCTTGAGTTCCTTGAGTAAATTTCTAACATAGTTAGAAATCCAGTTTTAGTAAGTTCTAGTAAGTTCCTCTTTACTAAATCTAGTAAGTTCCTCTTTACTAAATCTAGTAAGTTCCTCTTTACTAAAGTATTTGAGAAATTATATAGATAATCAAAATGGTGGATAATTCATCCTTTACATGAACTGTTTCCAAAAACAAGTTTAAAGATCTAAAAACAGGAGATAATTTTTAATCTTTATAGAAATCTTAAAATCTAAATTGGTCTTACAATATCTTCAATAAATTAGATTTAAAAATATGATCAAAGCAAGTTGTCCACATAGTTTTTATTAAATTATCTCCAAGTTTCCTTCTGACTTGTTTTTAGTGTGAGCCCCCTTTTAAAAACTGGTTTTAATGTCTTCAAATTTAGACTTTTATGTCTTAATTCTAAGCTTTAGAGGTATATGTGGTAAGCCTCTAATTAAGAAAGACAGGAGTCTAGAGTTTGAGCATTCTTTCCAAAGACCTCAACGACCTTGAATTGACTACCATCCAGTTCCTATCAATAGCATCAAGGAGAGATGACTGGCACTTGAGATTGGTGGCATTCTACACTTATTCCTCAACATTTTTCCAAAATTTATTTATGTTAAAGTATCAGAAAGCAGCAAACTTAACTTCCAATAAAAATGCCTTATTTTAGTTACAGTTTATTCCCATTCTTTTGGTTTTTATCAAGTCTGTTAAAACAAAGGACCCCAGAAAGAGCTTTTGTGTATCTTCTGCAAAAGGCTATTGACATCATTGCCCATTAAGATACTCAGAGTTCCATATATATGTAAGTCCTATACGTACAACTTTATTCAAGAAAAATTTCTCTTATAATAAAGTTTCAAGAAAATATCTGCTTCTCTGAAGACTGGTGCTTCCTTTAGTCAGACAATGAGAACTGCAAAATTAATTGCTTCCCTTTTCTCTTGACTGCTAGGAAACTCAGAAATAGATATGTTGTGTTGACATTAATCATCTTTGTTCCCCTTTTTCTTTTTTCACTTTGTTTTGTGTTGTTGTTGTTGTTGCTTTATTCTTAGCTTCCCCACTGCAAATTGATAGATTTTTTTTTTTCCCTAGGAGTAGTTTGGAACAAGTTAACTGAGATAAATGCCAAAAGTTAGGATTCTATCATTCATGTATTCAATTATTCCTCAAAGTTTATTTTTTTAAAGACTTTGTTTCTTAGAGCACAAGCAGGGAGAGTGGGTAAGGGACAGGCAGGCTCCCTGTGGAGTTGGGAAACCCATGTGGGGCTTGATCCCAGAACCCTGGGATTGTGGCCGAAGGCAGACACCCAACTGACTGAGCCAGCTAAGTGCCCCTTAAGTTAATTTCTTAACAGTATTAACTGCCTGTGTCCTTTGCACCAGGGAGTATACTGGGCACTGTGGATGGAGTTGTGAATGACATATATTCCCTACTTTCAGGGAGCTTCCTTTCTGATTCTTTGTGCATCAAGCAGAGCGTAAATGTTCAGCAGGTATGTGTTGTTATCTAACTGCCTCTTTTATTTTTCAGGCTTCATTTATTTGAATGTTTTTAAATAAGATAAATTTCACCTGCCTGAATTAGTTACTTGTAGCACTTAAACTTTAAAAGGTCGCATTTTGCCCCCTGTAATTGTGTCCTTGTATTAGTTACATGAAGAACATAATATTTTATATTTTGTTTAGTAAAAATTAGTCATAAACTCTCTGATCTCAAGAGTTCCTATGACTTTGTGATGAATTGCAAAGTATACCTGATTCTATATTTTGATATTTCTTGTTTCTTAAATAACCCTTATTTTGCCCTTCTTTTATTCTCAGGCGTAGTGATTAGTCTTTAAATTTATCTTCTTAAAGGAATTTATTTAAAAGCAAATAACCTATGTTTGGATATTTTCGGTACTTCTCGATACAGACATGATCCTTACTTCATGCAATCGTGTACTATAATTATTGATGTATGTGTTTTATTTCTATTATGTTTCAACTTCCAGGAGGGCAGGGATTATTTTATAACTTGAATCTCCCCTAGGGTCTAGCAGAATCTCTTCCCCATAATAAGTTAACCGATAAATAACGGATGAATAAATTAGGTCCCAGTGTATAATATAGGCGTGTGCAGTGGCAGGTACTCTTGGATCTGCTGTGTTCACATTTGAAAGCATGAACTTGCTCTAGCTCAACAGAAATAGGTTTTATAACTGATTGCCTCTTAATTTTCAGGCTTAATATATTTAAATGTTTCAAAATAAGATAAATTTCACCTGTCTGAATTAGTTAATTATAGCAAGGACAAGAAAGATAGGAAGATTATGCTTTAATTCATTCCAAAAATTCAAACTGCCTTTTTTTTTAATCCTTACATAAAGGCAGGGTTTTTTTTGTTGTTGTTTTGTTTTGTTTTGTTTTGTTTTGTTTTGTTTTTAATCAAACAGTATTTATCCCCTCAAGCCAGCTCTGGTATTTTGCATAAGGTATATCATGTGATTTTGGTGAAGCTTCAAATTAGGTGAAATGTTTCACGTAAAATTAAGGGTTTTTCTGGTTTGGGTTTTGTGTTTTTTCACTCAGATTTTTCCATTTGTTGAGCTAAGGTAATAATTTCAGTTTCATAGCAGTTTTGTTTTTGTTGTTGTGCTGAGGCAGAAACAAAAACAACTTATTCCCTGAACAAAAAGATCAGGAAAGATAACCTCAGTCTCTGCCTTTTACATTGAGAGTTGAAGCTCTCTAGATGCCTGCATTTTAATCGTTCCAAAGGAGTTGTTTACTTAAAGGTGGTAAGGAAAATGAGGCCTTGTCAGGGGACATTTTTTGGAGAGGGGTTTGTGTAGAACTAACTCATTATTTGGAGAGCTCCTAATTCTCAATAAGAGAGTAGCTAATGTGAGTTATATCAGAGTGCATAACTCACACTCTGTATAATTTAGTTATACATTGTATATGCAGTGTGCATTGTAAATGCAGTAGTTTTGGGAGGTCTCGGGTAACCTAGGCCATCTTTGTCCAATGTTCAAAGAATAAAGCCCATCTTTTCACTTGTTACCATTGCAGGGCTTGCTTAGGAGAGAACTGGAGCTGTGGGTTGTGACTGCATAATTCTTATTGGTCTGCAGAACCTGCTTAGATTCTTCCTTCTGTAGATTAAATGGTTTTCTTTTCCCTTTAAATATATTCTGTGCTGGGGTGCCTGGCTGGCTCAGTTGGTGGAGTGTGTGACTCTTGATCTTGGGGTTGTGAGTTTGAGCTCCATTTTGAGTGTAGAGATTATTTTTAAAAATACAAATAAAATAGACTATGTGCTATAACAGTGTATTTTTTTTTTTTTTTTTTTTTTTTTTTTAGTATTTGGGGGAAATCCCTCAGTTTGAGATTGTTTTATGCTATCAGATGGGAATATAGTTCCATGATATATATATTTTTTAAATATTTTATCTATTCATGAGAGACACAGAAAGAGAGGCAGAGACATAGGCAGAGGAAGAAGCAGGCTTCCTGCAGGAAGCCCAATGGAGGGACTTGATTCCAGGACCCCAGGATCAGGACCTGAGCCAAAGGTAGCTGCTCAACCACTGAGCCACCCAGGCTACCCTGGTTCAATGATATTTAATTAGAAAGTTTTGGCTAGAAAATTTCTTCTAAAAGTTGGAAACGAAGATTTTTAAACCCGAAAGAAAGGGAAAAAATGGTGTCAAATAGAGTAGTTTCATTTTGAGCTGGTATATGGGAAACCACACTGTGCCAGGAGTCAGGAAACTGGCATTCTGTTTTTGCCACTACCTGGAACTCCTTACCATTCTGTGCCTTGGCTTCCAGGGGAGACATTGGATGAGTTCTAAGTCTGTCTCTGTCTCCCTGCTCTGTAGGGCTCTTCGTACCCTTTTCCTGAAACTAAGAAAGATGGTTCATTCTCTGCATCCCAGAGCTTGGGATTTAGTAGTTGCTTCTTGAATATTGGTTGGTTCCTATTGATTCCCCACATATATATGACCAGGCCTAGAGTGAGTGCTTCATTCAATGTACAGGGCATCAGCTGTAGGGCTAAGGAGCAGGTTACAGACTTGAATCCCAGAGCAGTCACATTTCCATTGCTGTCTTCTCTTTTGGTCACAGATTTCATGTGTCTCCACATTTCTGGTTCAGCAGATGTTTCTCTATGGAGGCTATGCTTATGCTTGAGTTGGTTGTCAGGGTTGTTAAGTAAAAAGCACTGTCAGCACACTCTCTTGCCCTCAAGAGAATTGTATGACAATGTTCATTATTACTGCTACAGGAAAGTTCCATGCCCATTTCTGGCCCACTTGCTCAATAATTCATATTTAAACCATGATAGGATACTGATTTTTACAAACGGTCTGCTTGCTTTAGATTTTTTAATCATCACTAAGTAGAAATATGGAATCAATGTGATAAATGCGTCAATGGCCAGGGAAATTGTACAAGCTTGCTTCTGTGATCAGGACAGGGCTAAGGTGCAATCATAATACACATTTTATTTGGGACCTTATCACAAAATTAGCAATGTTTGTGTTCAGAATGTTCCGGCCACTTTCTGCTTTCATCCCTTATCTTATTCTTTCGGTTCTCATAGTACTGTTGTCTGCAGTCATCCTACATCCCCACTACATCCCCTTCTCTGTGTTTCCCTCCTTGATCTGAAGGAGAGGAAGGAGCACAGAGCCGGGAGTCCAAACACAATTAGAACACGAATTGTGCAATGTTGAGTCATTTAACCATTCTTTATCTTGATTCTGAGATATTTCTAAAATAAAGGAGTTGGAAGTATATAAAACTCTCTTTAGCTTTTAATATACATGATTGTAAAGTATCTTCATCTCATGATCGAAACATCTGATGTTTTCCACATGGCCTACTAAGTAAACCTGGAAAAGTACTTTGTCCCAAGGTGATATTAGCCATGTTCATGCACTGTGGTAGAGTCCTCAGGGTCTGCAGATATTTGTTTTGTAGTGGGGTTTTCTTTTGTTGTGTGTGTGTTTCAAAGATTGATGTCCTGAATGTTTAAAAAAGTTTATATATATATAAACAATGGTAGTTTCTTGTTTTTAGAAAGGAATCTTTCATTAACATGGAAAACAAGACCTTATAAACCTGAGTTTTAGTCCCAGTGACTGTGAGGATCAACCAAGTGGCAAAGTTGTGAAGTTTTATTCAAAACAAATGTTAATTCTTATACCAGCCTTGAATCAGACTTAGAAAAAAGAAGATGGTATTAATTCAGCACTCAAGTACCAAGCCCTTCAAATGTGTTTCCATTTGATTCTAACAAAGCCCTAGGAAAGAGTAGAGTCACTTTTCAGGTAAAACAAAAAGGTTGGTTTTTGCTTAATTCCATAAGATAGAGGTGGAAGGAGTAGGTTTCAAACTTCTGCATCTGTGACCTGTAGTCACCAACAATCTCATTCATGTATGTCAGATATAATGAAAAGGAAAAACATATGTAGAAGATTGTTTTGTGTTTTTCTTTTTTTTTAATTTTTATTTATTTATGATAGTCACAGACAGAGAGAGAGAGAGAGAGAGAGAGAGGCAGAGGGAGAAGCAGGCTCCATGCACCGGGAGCCTGACGTGGGATTTGATCCCGGGTCTCCAAGATCGCGCCCTGGGCCAAAGGCAGGCGCTAAACCGCTGCGCCACCCAGGGATCCCTGTTTTTCTTTTTTTAAATCCAGCTCCACAAGTAAAGATAAAATTTAGTTCATTTGTCCAATTTAGGAGGGTCAGATGGAGGAACATTTATTCCTAACTCTTCATGTTTTCATGGAGGAGGGTAATTTCTATTCCATTCTCCAGGAGAGAAAAGGATGAGAGGAAGATGTCTGTTTCTCTCCATCTCATCATTTCTTCCTATCGGGGTTAGGTTTGGCAGGAGGAAATGATTGTGCCCAGATTGCGCCTTTAGGCTCCTTCCTCTCTGACACAGACATTCTCTGCTCCTCTATCGGAAGCTTTCAGGACAGGGTCTCCCCTGAGTGGCTGGCAGCTATCCAGTATTGCTGGCAACTGTCCAATTCAGGGGGTATTAGAGGGTGTTAAAGGGCTCACTGTGGTTGCACCTGTAAGCTACATTCTTTGATCAGCTTTATCAGTAATAAAGCTGACATTTGATCCTCTTACTTGTCTATCTCTCAGTTGATTCCAGACTAGGAGAAGAAAATCATTTTATTTTTTTGGCCATTGAAAAATTAAAAAATAGGCAGGACAAAGAAAGTCCATAGGGTCAATATTTAAAGAAAAAATAAAAAAAAATATATATATATCAGAATAATTACACTAAAGATAATACAGTAATAGGGACGCCTGGGTGGCTCAGCAATTGAGCATCTGGCTTTGGCTCAGGGCTTGATCCCTGAGTCCAGGATCAAGTCCCACATCTGGCACCCTGCGAGGAGCCTGCTTTTCCTTCTGTCTATATCTCTGCTTCTCTCTGTGTGTCTCTCATGAATAAATTAAAAAAAAATCTTAAAAAAAAAAGATAATACAGTATCAGTTTTCATTTCTACTTCTGGAGAAGAAAGGGAGAAAATGACTGCCAAAATATTTTCAGGGAACTGAATGACAAATATGTTGAAAGTCTTCATAGTTATGGAAGAGAAGAGATATTTAGGCAAGCTTCCTTTTTCTGTTTTGATAGCGCCAAGTCACTGGAGCCCATTTTAATGGCTGTTCCCTCCAGACCTATACTTCTTATACGTGGTTCAATATTTTACATTCCCTTTTAGCCCTCGTCAACAGCTGCCCTACAAATTTGTTTTCTTTTATGTGCAGAGAAAGATGTGTAAGTACTTAATTCTTTATATGAGTAGTTTCATATTGGGGGTTTTATCATAATTTCTTTTCCTGGAGCATCTATAAATGTTCTGAAGGGCTATGTCTCCATGGACAGAAGTCTTTGTTTATGGAATTTTCTTGATGGCTTGCCTGCCAGATACCAGGTTGTTCTAGGCTGTCTATGCATGCAGGTGTTGTGGGTGCTTCTCCAAGACAGGGGCATTCATGGGTTTCCATTATGTGAGGATGTCACTGCTAACCTCTAAGCATATTTTTATTCCAGTTTAGGTACCATGTCTAGGGCTTTCTGAGACTCCCAAGTATTTTCTCATTGGTTCTCAGAACTTAAGTTTTTCTAAATCATCATATAATTGAGCATCACTTTGAGACTTGATTGTCAATTCTGAATTCATCATATGAAAATAGGACCCTTGTTTAAAATCAGACCTCAAAAAAAAAAAAAAAAAAAGTCAGACCTCTGCTAAAACAGTACCATGGTTTAGCCATTTGCTAAGGGCAAAAATCTAGGAGTCCTCCCTAGTGGCTTTCATCAACTTATATTCAAAATACAAATCTGTTCACCTCTGCTTTCTTTTTTTTTTCCTCTTTCTTTTTTTTTTTGTATTTTTTTTTGAGGGTGACAATACATGAGAGACACCTCTGCTTTCAAAACACATTCTGTGTCTGATCACCTAGGAGCCCTTTGTCATGACCGTCACAGTCATCTTCTGCTTATCTGAATTACTAAAGCCATCTGAACAGATCTCCCTAACAGTTCTTCTCTTAGCCTTCCTACAGGCTATCTTCCATAGATATCCAGACTTACGTTCTTAAAACGCCAATGAGATCACATCACTGTCCTTCAGTTTTTTCCCCTTGGTTTTTGCCGTAGCCTTAAACGGACCTGTGTGGTCTGCCCTTTGATTTCTGTGCTGCCTCACATGATTTGCTCTCCCCCATGAACACTCTGGCATGGTCACACTGCTTCTGAGGCAAGTCAAGCTGGTTCCTATTTTAGGGTCTTTATACTTAATCTTCCCTTTGCTTGGAATGATATTTAACGACAAAGCAATAAGTATTGAGTTCTGCTATCACGAGGGACCACTGTAGTTCTGGGGACTAGAACTTGGAATAAGACAAAGTTTTTGTCTGTAAGAAGCTTTCCTCCTATAGGAGAGAGACCATAAGCAAAAAAAAAAAAAAAAGTCAAATGTATAACAATTCAGGTGATGGTAAATCAGAATAAGAATAGAGAATGAAAAAAAAAAAGAATAGAGAATGATGGGTATAAGATATGCTATTTTATGTAAATTGTTTGGAGAAGACCTCTTTTACAAAGTAACTTTTGACCACAGAACTTGAGGAAATGAGCAGGTGGTCACATGGCTATTTGGGGCATACATATTCCAGGCAGAGGGAACAGCAAGTACAAAGGCCCTGAGGTATGAGTGTGCTAGGTATTTTTAAGGCAGAGCAAGGAGGTCATTGCACCTAGAATAAGATAAGCAAGGCGGAGAGAGGAAAGAAGAATAAGGTTAGCAAGTTGGTAGAGGTCCAGATCGTGAAGTGTCTTATAGGCCATAAGGACTTTAGCTTTTAAGCTGTATCACAGAGAAAGACATTGGAGGGTTTTGGGTGTTGAAGTGACATATATTTTTAAAAGACTGTTCTTTACATCATGTAGAGAATAGATAGTATAAGAGGGAAGGTAGAAGCAAGATTAATTATGAGGCTACTGTAATAGTCCAAACAGAGTGAGAGTGATGTGAATTCATAGACTCTAAATGGATTTCAAAGGAAGAGCTAGATTTCACAGGATTTACTGATAGGTTGAGTGTGGGTATGAGAAAAAGGAAAAAAATAGGTGTTTTACAACTGGCAAATCCATTTCAGTTACTATTGTTGTACTAAGTGGTGAAAACATAGCCATATTTTGCTCACAGGTTCAATGGGTAGGTTTAAACAGAATCCAGGGGACCCCTTGTCTCTCTTTTACAATATCTGGAAAGCCTGGGCTTGACTCAACAGTGGAGGACTGGAATTATCTTCATTCACTTGTCTAGCAGTTGATACTATCTTTTGGTCAGGACCTCAGCTTTGCTGTTAGGTGGACCTACATATGACCTCTCAGGCAATCTTTCCATGTGGGTCAGATCAGGCTTCCATATAGCACAGCAGGTAGGTTCCGAGAATGAATGACTCAAGAGAATCAAATGGAAATTCATGGAATTTTCAAGATGTAGTCTTAAAAAAAAATCACCTGTCACTTCATCCATACTTTATTGGGCAAGGTAGTCACAAAGGTACACTCGGATTAAAGGGAGAGAGACAGACACAATACCACTCAATGAAGGCGGGTTAAAGTCACATTGCAAGAACATATTGGGTGGACAATGTTGTAACAGCCACATTTACCATGATTGGGAAGACTGTGGGAGTATCAAGTGTGTGTGAGGATATGAGATAAAGAATTAGATTTCAGACCTTTAATTTGTGATAGCTATTAGACAACTAAGTGGAGATGTCAAGTAATCAGTTGGGTATCTGAATCTGCAAAGGTTCTATGTGCCAGGTACATTTGCAGGTCCTCTAGCTGGCAAGCATGGCCTGGATGAGCCAGGGTGAGTGTAGATAGTGAAAGGAAGGTGCAAGGGTAGAGGCCTGAAACACTTGTTCTGAGTTAGGATGATGAGAAGGAACCAGTGAAGAAGACTGATATGAGTTGCCAGGGCTGCTAAGAGATTGGCGTGCTCAAAACCAAGAGAATAAAGTATTTCAAGAAGAATCCACTATGTCAACTGCTGTTGAAAGACGTAGACTGAGAATTGACTCTGGCAATACGAAGGTTATTGATGACTTTTAAAAGCTATTTCATTGAGTGGTGAAGCTCAAAACCAGTTTTGTGTGGGTTCAAGAACAAATGGGAAGGAAAAAAGACTGAGTATAGATGATTATTTTGAGGACTTCGGCTGTAAAGGGAAATAGATTAATAAAGTGGGATGGATTTTAGAGGAAGCTACCAGGTCAAATATAAAATAAATATTTACGCATTTTATTATTTTTAGAATGGAATATGTTAGAACACATTTGTGTGCTGGTGAGGGGAAAAAAGAGTAGAAAGTGGAATAAATAACTATGGGGAGGGGACCTGTAGGAGCAAAGTCCTTGAGCAGGCAAGAAGGGGAGGCATGTGGTGTAATCATCATTTGCATGATGCTGTTCCTCACTATCCCAATTCCTGTTCAAATGCCCTCTCCTCAGGCACACCTGCTCTAACTACTCTGTAGAAGCTCCTACCCCATTCCCTTAGCCTTCTTTATTGTTCTTCGTGGCATTCTTCCATTAGGTATTTATCTCCTATCTTTCCTCAGATTGTAAACTCCATGAGGGCAAGGATTTTGCCTGTCTCATTCACTGACCCGTTCCTAGCACCTGAATCCTGGCACACAGAGGGAACTGAGGAAAATGTTTCAAGGGAGTGACTGACTGCTGAATGGAGGGGAGAGTGCCTATCTCCAAATGAATCATTTTGTACCGGCTTAGCACCTTGCACAATGATTTTACAAACACAAGCAGTTCAAATGTGATTTTGACATCGCTTTTTAACTAGGGCACCATTTTGAGACTTCTGAGGATGAAAACGGAATTTAATGGGAAAATAATCTGGCAGATTTTTACACTGCCTAGTACTAAGTTTGTGGTTTGCAACTCAGGTTCTGAAAATGAATCCTCATTTCACAAGCTCCCTAGGTAAGAAATGGGTGTAAAGCCAGTGTGGATGCCTTTTGCCACCCTCTAGTCTTCACGCTGAAGGTGCTGTTGGTCAGGAAAGAGGATTAAAAAATCAAGAGAAAAGTTATAAGGAAGGTACTGCAAGGTTCTTAGAAAAGAAAATGTCCACACTCTACGTCGTCTTCCTTGTTTGGAAGATGCGCGTGATAACCCATGGATTCTTCACTGGGGGCTATATATTGAAATATTGTCAATTAATGTTAGGGAAGCACTTTCAAATCCTCCAATAAAAGACACTCAAAGTTCACAGTTGTCATTGTCATGGTAACTATGACAAATGAAAACATTCACTTCACTTTCCTGTCTTATGTAAGTCACCCCTTACTGGTGTCATGTCAGATAATACTGTATCTTATTACACATCTTTTTTCTTTTCCTACCTTAGCGTAAGAAAGTAATTTCACAGCAAGAGAAGAAAACTGTTGTCGTGGAATATCATGCTGTATATCCGAAGTTTCTTTTATTTAACAAGCACTCCAAATTCAACTATCGACTTACAAAGCTGTGTTATTTTTCATTATGTTATGTTTTTGGCTTTCAGTATTATGGAGAAATGCCTGATTAAAAGGAAGCCTGCAAGTTAATTCCCAACATGCCCTTTGGCAGCTTTTTCATTTCACTTAGAGGTGGGAGCAGGTGGTGTCATTTAGAATTAAATACATTATGTCTCAGTTGGCAGGAAAACAGCATTCAGTGATGAAATATCCCTGCAATGAATCTCATTAATTGTTCACCAATTTGTGGTAACTTTATTTATATTTGCATACTGTAATACAAGTACAATGAGGTGTCGTATATTTAGATTATACTTAGTGTTAAGTTTAACCATAAACTGTAAAAGGCTTTTGTTGTAACGGCACTGAAGGGCTGGTGTGTGAGTGCCAATCCATCATCTACGGGAGGCCCCCCAGAACAGACTGGTTTCATTTCCTGCATTTTCCATTGAAGTGATAGCAATTTCACAAAACTGGCCCAGCTTAAGCCCGTGCTATTTTTAGTGTCTTTACTCTGTAAAAAGATAGAACAGCTCTTATATGAACTCTCATGTGTCTCCAGAGGAATAATTCTCCTGTAAATTTATAATGCTGGCTAGCATTTAAATGTCTGAAAATCCCATCTTATCTATTTTCTGTGACAAGATATATATTTAGATTCAAGTAACCATGTATTATATTTCATACAGTTTATTAGAAAAATAATTCTAGGAACATTATACTAAAATAATTATTTTCCCCTTTATGTGCCTAGTTCCATCATAGACTATTTGAACAAATATGGAAACTTATGTTAGTTTAAAAGGACATATTAGAACTCAGTGTACAAAAATATGGCAATCTAATAAGTATTATTTTTCTGAATTCCTTATTTTCACTTATAAATGGACTTATGGTACATCTATTGGCTGCCAAGTTCGGGCTGCCTTATGGAAAACGTGAGAGACACTTAAGATAACTTCTCTTTTCTCTTGAGGAACCTAAAGTGTTTTTGAAAAACTAGATATAAACATATGAAAAGATATCAATGTGTAGCTGACAAATTATGTGGAATGAATAAGTGTTACAGGTTGGAGTAAAGTTGTTTGGTTGCACTGTTTTTCCATTATTAAATGTTTTTACTTATAGCCTTGCTAACTTAAAACCTCCTTAACATCAAAATTCACTTCTATCTGAACTATTGTTCTAAAAGGAGTATATAATGAAGGGTCCATGAGTGGCTCAGTTGGTTAAGTGCTGCCTTTGGCTCAGGTCATGATCCCAGGGTCCTGGGATCCAGCTCCTTGTTGGGCTTCCTGCTCAATGGGGGAGTCTTCCTGTCTCTCTCTCTCTGCCCCTTACCCCCACTCCTGCATACGCTCTCTCTCTTTCTCTGTCTTTCAAATAAGTAAATAAAATCTTTAAAAATTTCAAATAAGGGATATATTATGAAATTAGTGGCAAATTACAATTGGCTTATTTCTCATTAAATATAACCTCTGATGTCATGGTTCACAAAATATACTACAAATATGTTTCTGGTATCCTACCAAAAAAGTATCATGACTTTTATAACATGGAAATATAACTACAATCTTAAAACTTACCAGTGATTTACAGTAGGGAAATACATGTGCATGCACACACACACACACACACACACACACACACGAATATAGGACTGTGTGACTTCCAGCTCTGCTTTTTTTACCTGTATGATCTTAGCAGAATAATTTCTTATATCTGACCTCAGTTTCCTCAATTATTAAGTGAGAAACAGTAAGAGCTACCTTGCATGGTTCTTGTAAGAAGTCATCAGGTAACATCAGCAGCTATGTTAACTGCAAATCAACACTCAGTTACGGGAAGAAAAAGTATTTTGCTCTAGGAGCAAAAATATTATAGTAAAATTTCAGTTGGGGAGTTGTTTGCATAGTTTCCTTTTGATAAGTCTATGGTTAATTTTTTTAGAGCCATTTACTGTTTTTCATCTAAGTTGATTGGTCACCAACAGCTGACAGGCCAAATCAGGCCCACTACTTATTTTGAAGTAAAGTCACTTTAAAACAGCCATGCTCATTCCTTTATGCATTGCCTATGGCTGTTTTCATGCCCGAACATCAAAGATGAATGTTTGCAACAGAGACAATATGGCCCACCAAACCTAAAATATTAACTCTGTCTCTTCACAGAAAAAGTTTGTTGACTTCTGATCTAAATCCTCATATTGAGTTGAATCATGTTTAATGAAAAATGTTGAAAAGTTAATTTTCAAAAGAAAATTTAAAATCCGTTACGTGGGACAAAGTACTTCTCCAATTAGGTCTATGAACTGTGTACTTCAGCTTAATTGCCTGGTCATCTCTTGAGAGTTACATCATGTACTCTTAAAATAGGAAGAATTGCATCTTACTGAGTGGACAAGTCAGAAATAAAAAGGCCTCACACCCCATTTGTCTCCCTCACAGAGACCCACTTTGCAATGATAAGGATCCAATAATGAGTTGCTGGGACTCAACTTGGTTTATAGAGTAAGGCTAGGGATGAGGGTCATATTAACTTAAATATGACCCTCTTTTTGCATTGAATACCATCATTATGTATTAAGACTATAGAATGAGGTTATTCCTGAGCATAATTTACTGAGGCAAAAAGGAAGGAATTATTTACTAAAATGTTGGAGAAGTACGTGTTTTTCACTTAGAAATGGTTATAGACATTCTGAAGAACTGAGCAGCATTGAGATATTTCCTTCTAAAAAAAAGAAAGATATTTCCTTCTTTTCATATAGAAAGTAGTGTTTTTCTTAATCATCTTCATAAATAATATAGTTCCTTTTACTGTGCTAAAAGCAAATTTTTATCCCCATGGTTAGATTTAGCAATAAAATATTAAATAAGAAAAATATCATTAAAAACATATATACATATAAGCTTATATGTATATAAATATGTGCACATGTGTGTGCATATACATATATACATGTGTATGTGTGTATATATGTATGTGTATATATATGTATATATATATAAATTATACTCCAAGAGTATCACTATAGGAAGAAGTAGAGAATATATATACATACATGCATGCGTGTGTGTATGTGCATCCCAGATCAGTAAGTTGTCTAAAGTTTATTATATACTATATATGTGTGTATATGTATATGTTATGCAAAGGATTATGTGGACAAATGTATAAAATTTAGTATTTCTAGTATGACTGTTTCTATACTTTTTATTCTGGTGTTAGGGCATTTTTTTTTTTTTAGCAGATATCTAAATCCAGTTATTATGCAAAAGCAGATATTAAGCTCTGGGAAAACAAAGGTTACTACAGCAGAAGTGGACATTACACAGTCTCAGAAATGTGTGTATGTGTGTTTGCCCATTGGAGAGGGATGTGGCCTATACTTCTTCACTTGAGATCTGAAGGATAACAGAGCTAGCTAGAAGAGAGAAGGGAAAGAATGCAGCCCAGTCAGAGGGCAAAGACTTCACGGTATAAAGAACAAAATGGGAAGCTAAAAGGTCAGAGTAAAGCAGAAGAAGTAGGAATGTGATGCTGGATAAGGCTCTACCGTAATGCCGTCTGAAAGAAAAGTAATGGGAGCCACATATGGAATTTAGAAGTTTCCATTAGCCACATTAAGAAGTTAAACAAAATTAATTTTTATATTGTTTTAATTCATACATATTTCCAAAACATTATCATTTTGATATGTAGAAAGATTTAAGGTATTTTACTCTTTTGCATACTGTCTTTAAAACCCAGTGTGCATTTTACAGTAACAGCATGTCTGCATTCAGACTAGCCACGCTTCAGGTGCATGATGGCCGCATGTGGCAAGTGGCTTCTAAAGCACGGATTCTCAGTGCTGGTGGCACAGGCTTGCTGTCAGTGGAACTTTAAAAAAAAAAAAAAAGTCGCTGCCCAGACCCACCCAGACCAATTACATCATAATTGAGAGTGGAGCCCAGGTGTCAGGATATTTTTTAGAAACTTCCCAAGGAATTTTAATGTGCAGCCAAATAGGACAAATGTGTGGACTGGGGACCTAGTTGAGGGGTTTTTCTTTTATTTTAGAACAATGACAAATCTTTAAAGAGTCTTAAATAGGGGTATAGCATAAAGCAGGTTTACATTTTTAAAAGTTCTCTCTGGTGAAATCACGGAGAACAGATTAGAGGAAAATACCATACACAGAAATGCTACTGGTTCCTTTAGGTGGGTTTGACAGAAGCCCAGTTCAGTGATGATGGCTTCATGGTAGATCGAGGTGGAATCAAGAATCCTTTAAAAAAAATGAAAAGTCTTGATTACAGATTAAATGTGGAGCAGGACGGAGAAATGCTGTTCCTTCACTGCCATGGTGGATGCTGCAGGAAGATGGAAAACTTACACGCTTTTGAAAGGTCAAACACACAAGTTTTTACATTATCATGAGTTTTGAGCCTGTGTGTTGTCCAGATGCTTTAAAAAGGTGAAATAGGATGTTTCCATTGCTGAAGATGCCCCCCAGGTTTTGCTATCATGTGTTTAATTCATTAACTGTAGCACTGACGGTGTTTAAGAATTATATCATAGAGAAATATTACTTGTCCCACTCCTGTTACCTAGAAGGTGTCATCCAAGGGAAAGGCAAATGGAAGAGTAATTCCTTGATTGTTGCACTCCTGACCCATTAAGATCCTTGGGAGGAAAATATTTGTCTCTGAGTAACAGCATATTATTGCTCTCCCTGTTTTACATGTTCCCTGGGAACTGGGTTTAAGCAAATTAGATCTGAGAAAGACAACGATGAAACTTGTCGCCATGTACCCCTGTCTCTGCTCTGACAACGGCATACTCAAGAGGTCCCATTTCCAGCTTATGTTCTCCTGGGAAAAGTTACGATTTTCCTTTATTTATTACTCTTTCATGACTAGAAACCATGCACTAAAATTTATTTATCTTCATGAGGACTTCTGGTCCTTTCTGAAGCTTTATTTTCAGTCTTTTCTGTTTTTTTTTTTTTTCTTTACCCTTACTCTTTGAACCTCTTCTTAGTGCAAGGAGGCAATAACTTCCCACAGTATTGAAAATACCACCTAACCATTTCTTCTCTCCAAGAAAGGTGATACTTTTATACATACCTGAAGATTTAAAGCAATTCTAAACCAGGCTTTGCTAGAGGATCTAGTGCTCTCAAATTCATATGGAGATAGCCCAGTGCCTAGCACACAGTAATTACCTAGTTTAAGTCTTAGCTTTTTTGTGGATATAAATGCAATTTTCTCACATATATTTTTTAATTGAGGGACTGAATATGTGCAAATTTTACATGCTGTAAAGGGAATACTGTGTGCAATTTCTTTGAAGACTATCAACACAGTATAAAAAAATGAAGTTTTGAGAAGGGCTTACATGGTTCATACAGGTGCCTTTCCATCTGTTCTCCCTCCCCAGCTAGGTTGCATTAACACATTTAAGCAAACAACATATTGTCAGAAAAGGAAGCTGTCAAATTGGAAATGCTAATGTAAAACCTCCTAAAACTGTCAGAATCACATGGCAGGTTATACTCTTATCCTGTTTGATTTTTTCCCCCTACTGATTCAGATTTAAAGTAGTCATGTGTATTGCCTGTCTTAGAAAATATAATCTTCCTGCGGATTAAAATTGTACCTTCTCCACCTTAGGCTTTAAAATATGTTGCAGTCATAAATTATAAGTCCAATGCATGTCTGTGAAACTCTTTTTTATGTATGCCTGGATTTAAAGGCTGGAGATGGCCGAGGAGTCCTATTGAAGCAAGGCTGAAGGGAGCTGAGACGTTACTGCCCCAGACTGGGTCATACCCCATTCCAGGCGCTAATGGGGCTGATTCAGCCAGTGGCTAAGTTAATCTTCAAGTCTCATTTCTTTCACCTGCAACTGGGATAACAAGCTAATCTTTACCTGCTTTATATTCAAGGAGAGGGCTTTAAGTTAATTGAATAAAGTGATTATTCTCCTCTAATGGAAGTGAGAATTTGATTTCTATAGCCTATTTTTCAAAGAAGTTTAAGGGCTATATAGCATATCACTTTAGTATGTAATTATAATGAAACTTTATATGTACTTTTTGTTATTAAAATAAGTATAATTAGATAGGCTGACTTCCCTTATAATTATCTCTATAAAGTTTTATTTCAGGCGTAGGCTATTGTTAATATTTTATATGGGTCTGTTTTATTTTGGATGAAGATTTTTGACAATTCATAACATGTTGTCAGATATGTTCCATTTATATCTTGCCTAAATTATATTTGAATGTGGAAAATGAATATTTTAGTTCATTTTAAGAACATATTCTACGCATAGTTTTCTTGGGATAAATTATAAATTGTCTTTATCTTAGAAATAATGAATTAAGTAGGTATTTGATATTATTGATCACAAATAATAATACCATAATGGTAAATTAAAATTTGGTAATTCGTTTTATGACATCTTGAAGTTGGAGAATAAATTTTATTATACTAAAGGGCAAAGCAATGTGTTTAATTCACTTTAACACTATTTTCAAAAATCCAATAAAATATATTTACAACATTGCAATATAATATAAGTTGCACTATGCTGAGAATTTTTACTTAGTATAGTTATATAGATGTTCTGCATTACTGGAGAAGAAAGGGCACAGTTCTTCAACTGTTTATTTAACAAATAGAGGGTTTTATATAGCCTGAGATCAAATACATTACTAAGAAAAACGTACACACTTGGTGCTTGCCCCCTATTAATGTCAAACATGACATAAATAACTAAAATCCTCTCCAGTGATCCATGCATTCTTATAAAATTATAATCCACAATTATCCTTATATTTTGCAAGGTTAACAAGTGATACACATATAAAACCTTAACTCTGAACTTTTTAGGCTCCTGGTGAAAAGTCGGCATTAGCAGATAATAAACCCACGCTAAAAAAAAAAAAAAAAAAAAAAAAAAAACAACACGCTAGTAGAACTACTGTTTCATGCAGCTTCTAAACTCAAGAGACAGTGAATGCAAATCATGAGAGAGGCAGGGACTCAGAGAAAGAAGGCTGGCACTCTGAAGTATGCTGTGGGGACCTAAAGATTTGGTGAAGGGACATTCCTTCCCTAATTGAGATACCATACCCATTTTTTTTTAACAGTTAACTTAGTTTATTGTTATTTTTGTTGGTTTGTTTAAAAATATTATTTATAGTTAACATAAGTGTAACATTGGTGTCAGGAGTAGAATTTAGTGATTCATCGCTTACATAAAACACCTAGTGCTCATCACAAGTACCCTCCTCAATAACCAACACCAATTTGGCCCATCCCCCATCCACCTCCCCTCAGCAACCCTCAGTGTCATCTTTATAGTTAATAGTCCCTTATGGTTTGCCTCCCTCTCTCTCTTTTTTCTTTCCTCTATGTTCATCTGTTTTGTTTCTTAAATTCCACATGTGAGTGAAATCATATGGTATTTGTCTTTCTCTGACTGACTTGTTTCAATTAGCATAAAACACTTGAGCTCTAATCCACGTCGTTGCAAATGGCAAGATACCATGCTTTTTGATGTCTGAGTAGTAGTGCATTATACACACACACACCACATCTTCTTTATCCATTCATCAGTCAATGAGCATTTGGTCTCTCTCCATAATTTGGTTATCGTTGACAATGCGGCTATAAACATTGGGGTGCAGGTGCTCCTTCAAATCAGTATTTTGTATCCTTTGAGGAAATAGTGGTGCAATTACTGGATCATATGGTAGTTATAGCATTAATTTGTTGAGCATCTTCTGTACTGTTTTCCAGAGTGGCTGCACCATTTTGTATTCCCACCAAAAGTGTAAGAGGATTCCCCTTTCTCTGCATCCTCACTAATATTTGTTAATACCTATGTTAGTTTTAGCTACACTGACCGATATGAGTGGTATCTCATTATGATTTTGATTTGTATTTCCCTGATGATGAGTGATATTGAGCATCTTTTCATGAGTCTATTAGCCCTCTGGATGTCTTCTTTGGAACAGTGTCTATTCATGTTGTATGCCTATTTCTTAACTGGATTATTAATTTTCTGGTTGTTTGGTAAGTTCTTTATATGTTTTAGATACTAACCCTTTATCGGATATGTCATTTCCAAATATCTTCTCCTGTTCCCTAGACTGCCTTTTAGTTTTGTTGATTGTTTTATTTACTGTGCAGAAGGTTTTTATCTTGAGGAAGTCCAAATAGTTTATTTTTGTTTTTGTTTCCCTTTCTCTGGCAGCGTGCCTAGTAAGAAGTTGCTATGGTCAAGGTCCAAGAGGTTTCTGCCTGTGTTCTTTAGGATTTTGATGCTTTCCTGTCTCACATTTACGTCTTTCATCCACTTTGAATTTATTTTTGTGTATGGTGTGAGAAAGTGGCCCGGTTTCATTCTTCTGCATGTGACTGTCTAGTTTTCCCAACACCACTTGTTGAAGAGACTGTCTTTTTTCCATTGGATATTCTTTGCTGCTTTGTCAAAGTTTAGATAGATGATCATGTAATTGTAGGTTAATACTATATACACTTTTGAATTTAAGTACAAGTATGCCATTTAAATGGAGAGAAGTTTTAAGGTAAGACTTCTAGATTTTTAAAAAAATCAGCTGACACTTTGTCGAGATTTAATTAACTCCTGATTAAGAACAAACCACAGAGGGAATGGACATGGCATAAAATTGGCAGAGGGTAAGGGGGAGTGGCAATGGGGAGACACTGTCAGGGTAGAGAAGGTTGTATGCTTGAAGAATTATGAAAGGAGAGGTAATAGAAGTCCAAATCAATCAGAGTCCAGAAGTATACTCTTGATGTCTACATGAGAGTTAGTTCTACAACATTTGCAGGTATATAGACACCTTGGGAAATGATATTCTTAAATAATACTTCCCTTAATTCACCAATGGTGAATTCCCAAATTGCTTTTCAACACCAGTGTAAACCATAATATGTGACTTTTTTTTTTAACACGATACCCCTTTCCCATCTAATTTATAGGAAAATAACCCAGACAGTCACTTTCTACTTCAATTATAGAAATTGAACAGAACATTTAATTTTCTGAACACTGATTTGGATCAGCCTTGTTTCTAAAGCTTTGGTACAAAACATTTTAATATAATAAAGCAGAGGAAAGAACAAGGGAATCTTAGCACTGAGGGCATTCTTTCCTAAGCAAGCCAGATAAATAGTTTGCGTGTCAAAGATGACTTTCAAGACCATACAAAAATGGTCTTCCTGTGGTTTAAAGGAAAAAAAAAACCCTGAAAGTCCAAGTTGGCTACTAATGTCACAGGTAGAAAGTTCTCTAAGAACTTTATTTTTCTGTTTCTCTTATTGTAGAAAGAGCAATAGCAATTATTGCTGTTACCACAGCCCATGAACAGCTAACAAATGGGATCCTTCCAGGAAAAGAAAGAAACACCAACTTTTGTAGATCACTTGATTAACATTTATTCAATTACTTTTTATTATTTGCTATAGTGTTGAGAGGTGATAATATACCTCTTAAACAATGTTTCCTTACTCATAAGTGGAAGTCAGGAAGTCTTAAATAAGCCGTCAGGCTATTCGTAAAATGCCACTGTGTGTACATTGTAGACTATTTTACTACATATACTATTGATAGTTTAAGAACTAGTTGCATACATTAGCACATGACGAAAAATGCCCATGAGTTAGAAGTACCATATTCTCCCTGCTGTATCTCATTCCAAGTCATGCCCTTGTCAGTAACTGAACCTCCAGTGTTCAAGTTTAGTAAAGACAGAGCCTTGTGACCCAAATTTGCGTTGCTTCCACCATGATGTATTTGTGGTAACACTATCTTTCCAATGTGGAAGAAGTTTGAATAAAAAGAAAATTTATTAGTCATTATATTTTAAAATTTTCAGTTCAGTTGTATTTGGCATATAGTAACAGGTATAAGGCAAATGGTGGAATCTTTCTCTTTTTTACTTATATATCAAACTGATGCTAAGCAGACAAAATAAGGACTCTAATAGCCAATATGCATTAGAGCTGGCTTGAACTGGCTTATAGGAGCCCATCATTAAAATTTTAAGGACTTTTTGAATGGTTGATAAAACAACCATTTTATAAACTTACAAATCAACTGAACTAAAAATGAAAGTAATAAATCCTCAAAACATCCTTTCTAACTATTTAGCTACACTTGACTATTACATATGGTAGACATATGGTGTGCTACTGAGCATGTCTTCCCACCTCCATGTTTAGTGATTTCATGTTGGTAGCTTGAAACTGGCCACATTGGGAGTATTTACACCATGGAACTAGGCAGACACTGCAAGTTAATAGCAGCCCATCCTACTGAGAGTCCATTGTTGAACATTTTCCAACACACCACTTCTTATAGCTGAGTTTTATCAGAAAAGAATAGGTAGGTGCTATTACAGTTCTTACGCAGCATCTCTCGAATGCTGGCTCTCATATCCCCTAAATTATAAATTATAGTCCCCTCCCGGGCTTATCTAAAACCATAGCTTCTTTGATTCTATCCCTGAATGTCAGTTCTTTTGTCCAACTAAATTATTTTATACACTAAAATTTGAAAACTGTTGTAGAGCTTTCTAAATTATGGTGGAAGTAATAATAATTTTGCTCTGTTTTAGTCTATTTTTACATTGTTAAAAAAAGGTTAAATCACATAACAGTAGTGCAAAAACAATAAGAATAAAATCATTCACTTAGTTAAACAGAAGTAAATGATGATGAATATATGCATCCTAAGAGATTATCTTTATATCTCCAGTTCTTCCAATTTTGGCATGTATGCTAAATAGATGTTCCTTGAATTAAACACAACATTCTGAGTTTTTTGTCCTCTATTTGCTATTTTGTGTCTTAAACACTGTTTCCTTTAAGATCCCTATTTACTCACACATGTGAAAACACCCACCAAATTTCAACTCTATTTTTCTTTTTTATTCACAAAAGCTTTCAGACTGTGTGTCCATTAAATTTCTTCACTGGAAAACTTTTATATGACAAAATATTTTTCAAATCTTACATTTTTGCCTTCATTTGGTGGCTGTAGAAGCCAGATGTTCGTCTTAGTAAAGGTGACATATTCTCGTCGTCTTCTTCCTAACCCAGCACTGCCTTAAAAACTGCCAAGAAGTTTTAAGTGTGGGTGTTTCAGTAAAAAAAAATTCACTGCTGTCCATCAGTTAGGAAATGTTAGGTTTCCTTTTTTAGACTGCCAGAACAATAAATGAAAAACAAGTTAAAGTCTTAGAACAGGAAAGACTGATTTCCAGCATCTTAAAATTAAAATAATTTTAGTTAGTTTTAAAATGAGACTACATCTATAACCACCAAACCATAGGTCTTTTTTGACAGCTTATTTTGTATTAAGATTATTTTCTCTCTTGTAACTGTCAATATGGAAGTTTTAGTATAGTAGATCTACATACAAGCCACCACTATAACAGATCCTCAGAATAACACATATTGTAGCAAAAATAATGCAGAAATGACACTTCTGCTAGATGTATTTATAGAATGAAGCTTATATAACATAAGACATCCTATTCTAGAAGCAGTGTTCATTCTCTAGCTCGGCAGCTTTCTCAGCAGTATTCCTCAATATTATTTTTGGTATAGAATGTTCATATTAAATTAATGGTCTAAAGAAACTTCAATTAATGGGGTCTTATTGGAGCAGAAGGTTTAAACTTTTTTTTTTCCCCTGGGGAAAAATGTAGCATGAGGAATGTGTATGAGTGGCAGATTTGATTGCTCCCAAATTGTCCCAAATAATTGCATCTTGCTTATTAATATTGCTACAAACCTATTTTTCCCTCATAAGAAACAATGGCTTCTGGGGCTGTCATAGCTCAGATGAGTTACGTTTGTATATTTATTTATTCCCTGTATTGGCCAAATGTGGCCTGCTTGGGTGATTTTCAGGCATACCTACTGAGATGGGCTCCTGTGATGGTTGCACAGGGATACAGAGTCCTATCCAAGAAACCCACAGTCCAGTATAGTGTGCTGATGAAAACCCATAGAAGAGGACTTGAGATATTCCCAGGAACTTCCAGTGAAACTAAGCCCTCACTACTTTTTTATTTTTTTAACCCAAGTTTAATATGATGCCTCTGTCAAACTTAGAGCTAATATTTGTCAAACAAATATTAACACCATCCTGGAAGTAAGAGGGATGTAGTTAAAATGGTCCCTACTCTAAATCTTACTTATTTTTATTTTTTAAAATATTTTATTTATTTATTCATGAGAGACAGGGAGAGAGAGAGAGAGAGAGAGAGAGAGGCAGAGACACAGGCAGAGGGAGAAGCAGGCTCCATGCAGGGAGCCCTACGTGGGACTTGATCCTGGGTCTCCAGGATCACGCCCTGGGCTGAAAGCAGGCGCTAAACCACTGAGCCACCCAGGGATCCCTCCGACTCTAAATTTTAAAGTGTAAAAAAGAAACAATCAGTGGGAAATACACAAATTTAAAAAAAAAAAGGTTAATACTTCTCAATATGATAGAATAAATACATTACCATTTACAGTGGGAAGCATACAGGAGAATATAGCGCAAAGAAGATGACCCTTGAACTGAGCTATAGTATAGTTGTCGGGCTTTTTTTGTTTGTTAAATACCGGTAACTACCAGAATTTGAGGATAAGTGGGAGATAGAGTTCCCTCCCCCCTTATTAAAAGAAAGCAAGTCAAAAAAAAAAAAAAAAAGCAAGTCTTCATCTGAATCTTGCCATACTTTTATTAACAGGCCAAGCACAAAATCAGTCTCTTCTTTGCCCATTTAAAAACTCCAAGTAGCTTTAATGAAAGCTTCCTTCCAAAGAAGGTGCAAGGATATTGGGGTGAGATCGGGAAGCCCTCTGGTTTTCTCAGGTGATAGTGACCTCCATTAAAGGAGCACACAGCTAAAAGAAATTCTAGACCTTGAGTACTGTTGACTAGTAGACCTATTGGGTTTCACACTTTGCACAAGGAAGGGCAGAGAAACCTGTACAATCTTTTTAGGAAGCCACTTCTCATAAATATAATTTTACTAAAGAATATTTATTTTTAATATCACTTAAGCCACTTAACTTACCCTGTGGTACAGATATACTAGTGATATTTTAAGTATATGACATAGTCATCTCTGGAGTGTGGACTCTTGATAATGATCTTCACATGCTAACTACCCTGAAGTGTGAATTACTGATTAGGAGTACTTAAGTGTTCATTAAACTTAACAGGGTATAGATTAAATGTAATTTATATATACTCAGTCGCTATTTATTATGAAATATTTCTTATAAGTAATAGACTATTTATTTTTGGCCAGAGTGTGCTGCTTTAACTCTGAGGTTTATAAGTTCTTAAGTTATTCCTTCACAGATGTTTGTGTGTCTGTGTGTTTTGTTTTTTGTTTTTTTAACAGCAAGTTGATCTTGTTACCTCTGGGCTTGCACAGAACTAGGGTGATGTGTGGGCATGGTATACTAACACGGAGAAACAGTTTTCCTGTTCAGGAACAGCTCCCATGGGGTTTTGTTGTTGTTGTTTTCTGTAGGAGAAACTGAGATCACTTTGTCTCTGGTAGCTGCTTTACTTTTACTCTATATTTACATTTAATATTTTGTTTTCCAAGTAAAGGAGAGTAACATTAGATGCAACAAAAGCAAAATAAATTTTTCTTCCTCATTGCTTTCAATTATGAAAGAAGAGCGCTTGAACAAGATGAAAGTGGTTGAGGGTTTCTCTGCAAATGGCTTTGAACTAACGATAAATATGTTTGTTTGAAAGTTTAAAACGTTCAACATCCTTTTTTTTTTTTTTTTTTTCTTGGAATATCAAAAGCCACATGGTCTTTTCTTCAATAATAGTTTTCTCTACCAGGTTAGGTCTAGAAAAGACTTCATACAATTTCCTTCTTTAGGTTTCCAACTGCTGTCAAGTGTTTAATTGTAATTTAAATAGGTGACATTACTGTCAGCAATGAACTCAACCTATTGTCAATGTTTTGAAACTGTTTTCACTTTAAGCTACAAATATAAGCTAATGTTAGATTAGAACCACACACACACACAAACATGGTTGACTTAAGCATTACATGCTCACTGGAAAATGTTGGAAAATTAAGTATGAGAATGTGCATAATCACAATATCAAGAGATGGTGAATGCTTGAGGTATTAATGTTCCCTGCTATTAGTTTCTATATGCATACTTTGTTATTTTAAAATTGCAATAAAGTATTTAAAGTTTGATATCTTCCATTTTACCTATTATGATCATCTGCATATACCACTAGTCATCAAAGATCTGATTTTTTTGGCTGTATAATATTCTATTCTATGGAGTTACCATAATTGATTTAACCACCTTTTTATTCTTTTTGAAACTTTGGGGTTTTGGGTGTACAATTTAAAATCTATTTTCTAAATATGTGTGTATATACATATATTTAAGTTGATTACAACAAAGTTTTAAAATAAGACTTAAATTGTTTTGATATAGTAAAGGGTTTTTTTTATTTGCATCCCGATAAAAATAATAAAATTATTTTTAGAAATAGAAGAATATTATAGATGACCATTTGTATTGGGGCCAGGCCAAGTAGCTGGTGATATTCATTTGGTAATATGTTTATATATGAATTTTGCCCTTTCCTTCCTTGCTTGGTCAGGGTAGCTGTTCTGAGGAACAATTTCAACTACTAGCCAAACAAAGAGCATGATCAAATTTTGCATAACTGAGGATTTACAAATCCCTGATTTTATTTTCTTTCCCCTTGTAAAATGTTCCCACAGTTATGTGGACTAGTTATTTTCAAATCTGATGAAACTACAAAACAGTAGACCATATCTTTATGTGGCACACATACAGTTTTTCAGTCTGCCCTGTTCCCAAAGCATTGCTGAAAATCAACATTTCAAACAGTAGCAGTGAGCAAAGACAAGAAGAAAGTGATTTCATTTTTTTTTTAAGATTTTATTTATTTACTCATGAGAGACACAGAGAGGCAGAGATATAGGCAGAGGGAGAAGGAGGTTCCATGCAGGGAGCCCAATGTGGGACTCAATCCCAGGACTCCAAGATCATGCCCTGAGCCAAAGACAGATGCTCAACCGCTGAGCCACCCAGGCGTCCCAAAGTGATCTCATTTCTAAAGATAAAGTAAATGTGTCCATTTCCAGTACTATCCTTTTGAAATGGCTAATCATGTAACTTTTCAAATTCTTTCCTCCAATGTGATGGCTTGGAACTAGTGGAAAATAGTTAATACACGTCCAGAAATTTTTAAAAATATATATATTTTTAAAAGCAGACTGTTCAGTTGCCTTTGAGCTTGATTACCCTCTGAGACCATCTAACCCCTCAAGTGAAGTGGATGACTTAACTGTTCATTCTAACCTACAACTTCAAGCTCAGATGGCCAAGTTGCTAGATCAATTTCTGAACAGACTAGTCAGGTTGTATATTAGCATAGCTTTTTGTTGCAGTTGTTTTTATGTTTGTAGCTCTGTGGGAAATAGAGTCTGAGGAAAATTGTTCTTACAACTATATGTTGTAAGACAGCATTTGGCCAAAGTTCCAAATGTAATCTATTTCTGCACCTGACACTTAATGACGGATTTTTTTTTTTGACCTTATAGACAGACCCCTGATATAAAATGTTTCATAATATTAGGCTGAGGTGCTGGCTCAGAATGTCTTCTGATAAGAGTGTTCTAATGAATCATTTTTACTATTTCCTGAAACACCTGAATTTTTGTGTATGTTTCATCCAATTAGGAGGTAGATTTAAGGGTTCTTTGCTTAAAGTACTTGCAAGATCATAGCCCTAGGCAGATTGTGAACATTTTGTCAGTATAGAGACCTTGAAATATTGAAAGGTTCAATATTTCATTTGTTTATACAGTTGAAAATTCTTGGTTTTCTAGCACACACCGTCTAATAATACCACTTCTGATTTAATACACTCTTATAAAACCTTGCTCCAAGATGACCAGAAACCTTTTTAGGTCTTGTTATTTGTAGCTTATATATTGCCTTGGGAATATGTATACACATGCGTACCTGTGTATATGTACATGTATTCATGTGTGTACACATATAAATGTATACATGTATCTATGTGTATATGCATGTACATAAATGCTTAATTACTACCTAAAATTCCATGTTTGTAATTACTTTAAGAGTAATTACATACATACATTTGAAAATCCAAAGGGAAAAAGAAATGAGAATGGCAGATAGTGCTTCTGGTTCTAACTGGGGTTTCGCTCAACACAATTTAGAGTGCAAGTAAGTTATTGCATTTAGTCCCTGGAATGCAGTGCTTAAAGCCTTCTTCCTAGTAACAGTGTGAAGCCCAGAAGTCCAACTTTTACCCTCCTGGTGCTCTGTACCCCTGGGGTTACGTGTGCTTACAAATGACTTGGCCCCATCTCGCAGCAGTCAGGAGGCCCTACCTATTGAATAAAAACTGGCCTTGGTGAGCTTTGTCCAAAGCCAAAAATGCTGAAAAAATGCCCCCCTCCAGTGGTACCTACAAGTGTTAGAGCAGCAACATTCCCTTTGAGAGAGAATTTGCTGGTTCCTCTGCATCACATTCACTGAGACAACTCCCAGCCAAGCTGGCCATGGCTATTGTGGAGGTGAAACTTTGGAAATGTGAGCTGTGTGGCAGCTGTGGGTCAGGAGGCGTGGGCGGCTGCCTCTGTTTGGGTGAAGCTCTCCTGAGGGATCCAGCAGACAGGAGCCAAATCCTGTGACCAAACACCAGAGTATAGCCTTTAGGATGAGAAGAGAGCAGGCTGGACTCTGGCATCATGCTCAGACATGTGCCCTTGTGTCCTATGAATACTACCCAGCATTCTGCAGCACGTAGGAATCACCATTCTCAATTTGTTGGCTGAGCCAAGACTCCAGGCACTCAAGAGCACTATGCAGGATTTGTTTCCTCTTCTCCCACCTCTGTGATCCAGAACCACTGTCTTCTCCTTCACTCTGATGATTAAAGCCTGACCATCATCCACAAGGGACCAGGAAGCTATGTAAGGGTTGATACATTGCCAAATTCAATTCTGTAAGATTTAGACTCTTTAGAGACCCTTTTACCGAAAGGTCATGATTAAGACCTCTCCTTAATAATACATAAGAAGGAGTCTAGCATACTGGTGAAGAACACAGATTTTGGAATCAAGTGCCTGTGTCCAGATGTTGCTTCTCTACCTTGCTAAAACTTTAGAGGTCTCATATCCCTCATCTGTAAAGGAACAGTACTTACCTCCTAGGGTCATTATGAAGATTGCATTGTATAATACCTGTTAAACCATGTGAATAACATCTGGCATACAGTAAGTGCCATAGGAGTCTTAGTCGTTGTGTTTTGTTGTTTTCACCCTTCTAGCAAAAGTTGCTCTCATATAACATTTGATATGTATCAGGCACCATTTTAAGTGTGTTTATATTTTATCTTGTTCAAACATCATGACAAGCCTAAGCAATGGGTGCCTTGTTATCCTTGTTTTCAAGTAAGGAAACTGAGATCTAGCTAGGTTCAATAACTTGCCTGAGGGCACATGGGTAATAAGTGGCAGAGCTGGGTGTCAGGCATTCTGGTGGTCCCTGCTCTTAACCATTCTGCTGTACTAATTCTTCATTTCCAAGGCCTTTCCATTATTCAGTAGCCTCATTCTCTCCTGTTAAGATGAGTCTTGTCTTTTCCCCAGTTCTTAAAGGTATAGCAAAACCCAGAGACTCCAGCCCCTAGCAAGGAAGTCCTGGGCAACATACTCCTCCTTACTGACATCAAACTAATGCTTTGCCAGATCCAACTCACTGAGATTTTTGTCCAGTATCTCCATCCCAGGTGGCCTTCTTGACCAAATCTCACCTCCCAACTTACAGCAATTTTGCCACAAAATCACAAAACCGCTATTCCTCCTTTAGGGAAATCCCAGGTATTTACCATTAGGATCCTCCAACGATTAAATTTTACTGTCCATTGTCCAATGTTTTCTTTTCCTTTTTACCGTGTACATTCAGAATCCTGCTCAGGCCTTAATAGTTAAACCAATCCTGGATATGAATCCTATGAGTACAACACAGACTCACAGAGCAAGTGCCATGTAAGTCCCACTGGGAGAAATTGGTTCTGTGGGAGCCATATTAATGTTAATTACATGGTGAATTTGCCAGAGGGATATTCTTTTTACTGTAAAGTGAAATGTGCTGCATAGGAGTTCCCAATCCTCCTAGAATGTCTTATAGAAGATCAGATATTCCAGTAATGTTATATCCACCTGATAACATAGTATCTTCAGGCAAACATCTTTAACCCAACAATTTTCTGTACATTGCTACAGAAATAAGAACGTTAGTACAACTTTCAGTACCTTCCTATGAAGATGCAGAACCGGCTTCAGAGCAACACTTGCCATATATATAAATAACTCTAGAAAAATCTAACACCCAGACATCAAAAGGATTTTGACAGGAACAAGACAATGCATGACAATGTAAGGATTTGTACTTCTATGAAGAAGTTTGGGAGGTGGAATGGAGCTTATTTTGTTGTTAATTTTAATGTATTCAGAAAAGTCTTTGAAATAAAATACATTTTTACTGATATTTTCTAATTATAAACAAAGGCTAATTTCTCTTAAACCTTTTAATATATTCACAGAAATGTTTGTACATTCGCTAATGAGTGCCATTATATTGAGGGGCACATTGCACACAGAGGATTGCATTTATGCGAGAATGACCCTGCATAAATGCAGATGGCTTCACATTGACTATCAGGGAATTAAGGATGAGAACCTCCATCCTTTGAGTTCTTCACAGAAAATAGTTACTGCTTTACTTAAGTGCCTTAGGTTTCAGAGCACTAGTAGTTTTTTCTTGTAGATTTTCTTAAAATTTGACTCACTAGATTCCTGAGAGTTTAATTTGTGCCATCTCGTAATATGTCTATGTTTGTGGGTCCGTGAGGGCAGATAGGGGCCGGGGACTCTGCAGTGACTCATATCTGCTTGAATAAAGAACCATTATAAAGCAGAGCAGTTTAGATAATTGACCTGTTGGTTTTTAAGTCTCTACTGTGCTTAATAATCAATCATATGGATGTTTATCTGTCTGCAGATTTGAACTGTTTCCCCATCATGAGACATAGTCAGTGGAAACTGCTTCAAATCCAGGGCAGAGTTTGGAAGAGCCATTTTGTAGTATAACTTCTATCTTTGAGCTCTCTTTTTTTCTTACTTTTCATTTATTACTAACTTTTGTTTTTTTCTCTTCCCATTTCCTTTCCAATTATCCATACTAAATGGTAACTAGAAATAGCATGGATAAGTGACATTCATGGACAGTTTATAATTCTCAATTGAGCCAATAATTTCAACCTTGTCTTCCATCAAATCTTTTTATGAGAGCTGCTCAAAATGACCAGAATTGATTAATTTGCATTTCACTGCTACCCTTCATCTCTGCGTATTATCTAGTGAAAATATGAAAACGCTATGCCCAAAAGATGGGCAGTGGGAGAATGAAGGAGAGGAGACCTAGGTAATCTATCAGTTGGATAATCAATCTCAGAATAATTAAGAATTAGCTGACTACTAAATTACAAGCCTAAATTACTACGAAATTACATATAGGCAAATGGATGGCGATATAGAACAATGTGTGTCTTTTCTGTATAAGAAATCATTTCTGTAATGCTGGATGAATACAAAATGGCACAGAAGTGAATGTGGAAGATGATGAGCCAAAGGGGATGGGGGTGAAATATGAGATGGAGCCAGGAAAGAGTGAATAATAATCGAAGAAGGTAAAGAAAATAACAAAGAGCACCTGCAATAAAAAAAATAATTAGAAAAATAGCAGAAAAGAGTAGAAGAATACAGTTGCAATTGAGAAATGCTTGTTAAAAAAAATGAAAATGCATTCAAAAGACTGGGTCAGAGGGATCAAGGTACTTACAGAATTGTGCTATCAGGCCAAAAGGTATCAGGACATTTACAAGGATTTTAGGAACATACTCTATTTTCTTTGAAAAATTTTAAACATACATACTTCTGTGTTTATTTCCTTAAAGCTACCTCTCTCTCCTGTAGGCACTCAGTAGTCACTAAAAAAATCCTTCATTTAATCAGAAAATACATTTTAAATGTCTGCTCTGTATTAGGGCTCTGTGCTAGTGCCAGATAAACAGTAATCAACCAAGCAAGGCATGTTTTCAAGAAGCTAATTATCTGGTAAGGGACGCAGAGAACTTGACATGTCATAACAAATGCTATGATGCTAAAGCTTGAAAATGGAAGGAAGGAGACCTACCTCAGTCTGGGAGGGAGAAAAGGCTTCCTCCATACAATGATACCTGATTGAGAGCGCCAAAGGGTAAGTGGAAGCTAGGAGGTATGGGAAGAGATGTCAATGAAGATATTCTAAGCAAAAGGAATAAAGTGTGTACCCACCTGGGGAGAGAGAATGGAACTCTGTGAGGCCAAAAGTAGTTCACTGTAGTTACAGCATAGCCTGAGAGAGAAGAAAGGGAAGAGGGCTCAAGGGAACTTATTGAATATATTTTGCTAGGGTTATTGAGATATGCTGGACATACAACATCGTGTAAAGTTAAAGTATACAATGTGATAATTTGATACATGCGTATATTGTGAAATGTTTACCACAATGAGGCTGTGTAATATATCCTTCACCTCACAAAATTACCATTTTGTTGTTGCTATGGAGAATATTTAAAATATACTCTCATAGCAACTTTTATGTGTGCAATACAGTATGGTTGACTATGTGCATTAGATTCTCATGACTTCGTCATTTTATAACAGAAAGTTTGTACCCTTTTACCAACATCTCCCCAATTCCCCTACCCCTTAGCTTTCACAATATTATTTCTGTAAGTTCAATATTTTTAGATGCCACATATGAATAATAGTGTACAGTAGATTTCTTATTTCACTTAGCATAATACCCTGAAGGTCCATCCATGTCATCACAAGTGATAGGTTTCCTCCTTTTTATGACTGAACAGCAATTCCATTGGATATAAATACCACATATTCTTTATTGTCTATTGGCCATCTGTATGTTTTGAGAAAAGTGTCTGTTCAGATCCTCTGCCCATTTTCATTAGGTTTGTGTTTTGTTGTTGAGTTCTTCACATATTTCGGATGTTAACCCTTTATCAGAGGTATTGCTTTACAAATATTTTCTCCCATTCAGTATCTCTCCATTCAATTGACTTTTTGTTTTGATGATGATTTCCTTTGTTTTGCAGAAGCTTTTTAGTTTGATGTGGTCCTACTTTTTTATTTTTGCTTTTGTCTCCCTTAACTTTGGAATCTGATCCACAAAAACATCACTAAAAAAGATTTCAAGGAGCTTACCACCTATGTTTTCTTCTAGGAATTTTACAGTTTCAGGTCTTGCATTCATGTGTCAAATCTGATTGAGTTAGTCTTTGTTTATGGTATAGGTTAGTGATCTGGTTGTAATCTTCTGCATGTAGCTGACCAGTTTCCCCATTACCGTTTATTGAAGAGACTGTCAGAGAAATTAAGAAAACCATCCAATTTATAACTGCATCAAAAAGAATCAAGTACCTAGGAATAAATTCACCAAGGAGGTGAAAGAGCTGTACACTGAAAACTATAAGACAATGATGAAAGATGATGGTGATCCCTCCAGCTTTGTCCTTTCTAATATTGCTTTGGTGATTCAGAGTCTTACGTGGTTCTGTGTGAATTTTAGGAATGTTCATTCTATTTCTGTGAAGAAAGCCCTTGGGATTTTGATAAAGATTGCATATTGAATCTATATATGGCTTTGGGTCATATGTATATTGTAACAACGTTAACTTCTAATCCATGAACATAGGGTATCTTTCCATTTATTTGTGTCTTCTTCAATATCTGTCACCAATGTCCTATGGTTTTCGGTGTATAGATGAGGAGAGCTTTTAAAATTATAAGTCAGGTTACTCCTCTTTCTACTTAAATCCCTGCAGTGCTTTCCTGCTGGGAGTGAAACAGAATTGAAATTCTGCATAATGGCCTGCAAAGCCCTGTGTATCTGCTCCCCTTTCAACACTGGCCTCGTCTTCTTTGCTCTGGTCTGTCTGTTCTTCTTCTTTCTTTCCCTGAGACATATTATATTAAGCTCCTTCCAGCCTCAGAGTCTGTAAAGTCAGGTTCCCTCTGGGTTTTACGTGTTCTTGCTTATTTAAGCCTCCACTCACATGCCATCTCTTCCTTGAGAACTTTCCCAACCATTCTTTAAGCAGCATTTCAAGTTACTATCTATAATTTCTTCTTATTTTATTCATAGAATCTCTCAGTCCTGAAATTGGTAAAAATGTGTCATTTGTTTGTTTTCTACCTTCTATCCCTAATGGTAAGGTCTGGTGGGCAGGGACTCTTTACACCAGTTCTTGCTATATTCTCAGTACCGGATAGTACTAAGCACATACTACTAGGTATTTAATAAAAGCAGAGAAAGAAGAGATCAGCTCCATAAAATATCTTAAATTACCAAGCTTAGGGCTTTACATGGAAAGCTCTGGGTTTTAAGCACAGTAGGGACATTTTCAGAAGTTTGTGCTTTAGGAAAACCATCCTTGCAGAATCATAAAGTATGAGTTTGAGGCTTGGTGGAAGCAGAAAGACTAATTAAGAGACTATTGAGGTTAGTCCAGTTCTCTCCCCATCCCAAATGCTGACCTGGGCCACAGGCATGGCATAGGAAACAGAGTGAGATAGAAACATAATACTTTGAACTTGATGATTAATGGCATAAGCATAGGAAGCAGAAAGAGGAGTCAAGATGATATCCGGGTGTTTTTCTTGCATAACTGAGTGAAGAGAGAAGTATGCACCGGCAGCGATCTGGAAATGAGAGTCCTTAGCAAATGAATAGTAAACAAAGCCATGAACCTGGGGAAGATCATCCAGGAGAGAGGGTGGAGAAATTGAAACCTGGAGACCCGAAAGGCTGACATCCTGAGGTACACATATAGATTCAAAATCAGTTTTTTTTTTTTAAGTTTAAAGCCATATGGAAAGTAAAGTAATTAGAAAATTTGGGTATGAGGACGTAATTCCTCTCTTGTGTGAAGCCTCTTTCTGGTTCTGTGTGTTTGTGTCTCTGGTCGATATTTTCGACTTTGCTAAAACAGGTAAACTAGTTCTGTGGTAGGTAAGGTCGTATTGACAGTCATTCTGCCTGACTCATAAACAACAGCAATATAGCATAATGGGGCAAATAAATTATATGACAGACTGAAAGGTCAGTTTTGCATCTTGCAAAATAAATATTAGCACAAGAAAAACAGGAAATACTGATAGCATTATAATGACTCTAAGTTAATGCTTCCAGGTAATCATTAATCAAGTCATTTTAAATGCCAAACAAGCAGGACCTTGTTTTCCTCCCCTCATACAGACAAGATCCAATGGCCCAATTAAGCATGAAAACTGCCAGAAGTTTCATCAGAAGCACCGGGAACTCGAACACCAGGTCCTACCCTCTGAATACTTATTGCCCGAAGTTACTGATTACAGTTTCTCTGAATTCATCAGAATTTCTAATTAGTTATGATTCTGTCTTCTTTGTAGGAGACTCGAAAGCCAAGATATTAAGCATGTTCTCTTGAAAAAATAAGAAGTTAGAACAAATGTAAATTCCCAGTTTTCATAAGGGAAACAGAGTTCAAAAGGGATTAAAAAATAAGTTAATGTGATTTCATTCCTTATCCTCATCACCACCATGAAAATCTCTTATTCCCATATAAGAAATGAAAAACTATTTTTCTAGGTCACATACATATATATTGTTTCACTAATACTTGACAAGTTAAAACCCTTCAGAATTGGAGTCAAATATAAATGTATTAAGAGCCAGAAAATAATTGGGAATAGCCTATATTTAACCTGTGTTTCACTAATTCATTTAAATGATCTCTGTGCTGTTTGGAAATGTTTAATTCGGGTGCTTGGGTGGCTCAGTCGGTTAAGCCTCTGCCTTTGGCTCAGGTCTTTTTTTTTTTTTTTTGGCTCAGGTCTTGATCCCAGCATTCTGGAATGGAGCCCAGCATAAGGCTCCCTGCTCCTAGGGGAGCCTGCTTCTCCCTCTCCCTCTGCCTGCCACTCCCCCTGCTTGTGTGCTCTCGCTGGGTCAAGCACTTTCTATCAAATAAATAAATAAAATCTTAAAAAGGAAATGTTTAATTTATCTATTTGCAGATAACTCAATAGTCAATATAGTCACAGCAAATTCTAGTATTTAATAAAGTCCTAAGAACCAAGAATTACATGGTAAATAAATTATGCCAAGTGATACAGAATTTCTGCTGTAACCTTGTAACCTTCTACATGTAGTCCTGAAAATACTCAAAATCCACAAAAACCACACTCTGAAAGTAACCAAGTTTATGGGAAGAAAATAGACTTGAGGTAGACCACTGAGAACTTACGCAACATTGCAACCAGAGCAGTGGCAAAAACAAACTTGAAAGAAATCTAACAAAATAACTAGCCTGGTTAGGGCATGCAGGTGGCTCAGTTGCTAAAGCATCCAACTCTTGATTTCAGCTCAAGTCTCAGTTTCAGGGTTGTGAGTTCAAGTTCTGTACTGGACTCCATGCTAGGTATGGAACCTAGTTAAAATAATAATAATAATACTAACCTGGTTGAAAGACATGCTAAATTCCTCTTTAGTAAGTAGGTGGATTTTATAGTAAGTACAGAATTTAGTAAGGAAAGGAAGGAAAACTGAAGGTAGCTTGATGGAAAATCAGCAGAAGTAAGGTTGTAGGCTGTTATAAAAACAAGACCAAGATGAAATGAACAAATGCATGAGAGAACTCCATTAAGCTCTTCTCGAGACAGGTGGGTAGACAACCTGAGCTGGGAAGGATTGAATGAGATGATGGGGCATCTCACACAGTACTGTATTCAGATGTGTTTAGTTACTTGTTTTCTTCTGGGGAAAATACTAGAACACTGCATTGACACAATGCTACATCCATGTTTTTCTGACTTCATTCCTTAGCAGAAGAGACTCTACCTGCAACTAAGTAATTGGTACAACACTGTAATGGGAATTTCTGGCCAAGCTGATAACTTTTAAATCTATAGCTTATAAAGCTCTTAACCCTAATAATCCCAAGTTCCTAACTTCTGTCTTCAGAAGAGACAAACATTACCTTTAGAGACAAAATGCTTGATTTCAAATCCAGCGTCTTCTACCTGCATTCTGGGTTGTTTGGGGGCAAGATACATAACTTGTAGCCCTCTGTTTCTTGTCTTTAAAATGGGACTAGTGATATCACCTGCTTCCTATGTTGTTGGAAGGTTATAGAAGATAATGTAGGACAAGAGCTTGCCAAAGTAGCTGACACACAGAAAGTGCTCCATAAGTACATTGTAATGGTTAAATAAAAACCCTTTGTGACATTCTGCCTACTTCTTTTTAATATTTTTTTTAATTTTTTTATTTATTTATGATAGTTACAGAGAGAGAGAGAGAGGCAGAGACACAGGCAGAGGGAGAAGCAGGCTCCATGCACCGGGAGCCCGACGTGGGATTCGATCCCGGGTCTCCGGGATAGCGCCCTGGGCCAACGGCAGGCGCCAAACTGCTGCGCCACCCAGGGATCCCATGCCTACTTCTTTATTCACCTTGAAGAAGGCCTTTCCTTAAAGAAGTTGTATCTTACTGGTCAACTCTGCACCAAAGGCTTTTCTCAAAGGTACAAATTAGGTCTCTTAGGACATCTAGATGGGTGCTAGCTATACCCCAAAACGATGGATCCCCTTGTGGCATTTCTTCACAGTGAATTGGAAAAATTAGGGAAAAGCCTAGACTTAATAAACTTTGTTTTTTTGGTGGTAAATTTAGCTGTTTTGAAGTCTTTGTAACATAGCCCTTTCCCCAATCTCCTCCCCACCCATTAAAAAAAAGAAGAAGAACCTTAGGAAATGACTGTTGAGATCTTTTTTTGTCTTCACTTCTGAAAAGGTGATACAGGGAATGGAATATTTCTTTTCACCAAGTTAATAATGATGGAGTTTTACTTACAATCTTAGGACTATAATTGCTCTGCCATAAATTTTATAGGAAGGCCAGAAAAGCCAGAAGTTAAAGAACACCCTCCCTAAAGAAGAAAAAACAAAAAACAAAGAATGAAACCTGAGTTTTGGTTCTGGAAGTATAGGAAACTCATTAAGTTCTGAAAGACAGGGCAGCCGGGTGGCTCAGTGGTTTAGCACCGCCTTCCGCCCAGGGCATGATCCTGGAGACCCGGGGTCGAGTCCCACATCGAGTCCCACATCGGGCTCCCTGCATGGAGCCCGCTTCTCCCTCTCCCTGTGTCTCTGCCTCTGTCTCTCTCTCTCTCTCTCTCTCTCTCTGTGCCTCTCATGAATAAATAAATACAATCTTTAAAAAAAAAAAGTTCTGAAAGACATCTATAGCAGTATAACTAGATGTGGAAAACATGGACCAAAAAATATTTATAATGCCTTCTATACTTAGAAGAAAATGAGGAATTTCCACGTTTAAAAAAATTGATAACCATATTGTGAGGTTCTTTAAATATTAGTAAACCAAGTCCAATATATAACAAATAACAATCTGTATGACCAGGGGGGTTTATTACATATATGCAGGGTTTAACATTAGAAAACAAAATTTAGTTCATTTTTATTAACAGATTAAGGGAGAAAAGAATGTGGTTATCTCAGATGAAGAAAATGTTTGATACTATTTTACCTTCATTTATTAAAAATTTTCCAGGTGAACTAAGTATAGAAGGGGTCTCTGCTATCCTCATACCTCATTTTGGTATCTACCAAAAATGAACAACAAAATACCATTCTAGGGTAAAAAGTTAGAAACCTTTCCTTTTACCTTTCAATAAGAAGCTCAAGATATCTGTTGTCATCACTTATTTTTACCTAGTAGTATAGGTCTTAGACTTAAAAATAACAATAATAAATTGGAAAGGAAAAATTAATACAATGAGCACACTGAAATTTCTAGGGAAATCCCTCAGGGAGAACCTATAGAATGGGAATTGTCAAACTAGTCAAGGAAAAAAGTGAAATTGTAAATCAATAGGGCAAAAGAACCATGAAAGGAGAAAAATAGAGAAGGTGGAATAGATTTTAAGTGCATCCATGTTGTGTGCGTGCATGCATGCATGCCAAGATACTGGAAAGAAATCGAAGTGTATCAGCAATTAAAAGAAATTAAATTAGACTAAAATGAACCAGTTGGAAACCAAGATTTTTTTAAGAGATCAAGAAAATGATGAACACAAAAGACTAGATAGGGACTAAATCTTGGAAGGACCACAGAGAATGGAATTGGGACGAAGCATCTTAAACAATATTTACCATTATTTAATTCTGATACATTCTGTATCAGAATTAAATAGGCCTTGAGTATCCTTTTGTTATTCTTCATATTAGGTACACAGATAAGTGACATACTATCATGTATCACAACATTTAAAAATATATTTAAATGTCCTAAGAAGCCTTAAAATATAAACTAAAGCCCTTCTTTTTAAGTGAGTCTAACAATTTTAGCAGCATAAGCATCCTGTAGATAAAATGGAAAAATACTTCAAATAAATAGAGTATTATCGACAGAAATAGCTCTGACACCAAAATACCCTGAAGTCCCAGATATTTTGATTAATGCATAAAAATGGCTAGAGATTGGGTTAATGTATAAAAATTGGTAGAAACTGGACTAAATCAGTGACTTTAAAGGTGAATCTGGATTTTTTAAAAACTGTTTTCTAGTACTAAGTAATTTGTTAAGCTTAGCTGTCATGTGAAGATTTATTTAAAAGTAAGCTTTCTGTAAGGAAAAGTGTAAGGATATATATATATATCATTATGTAATATGTATATTATATAATAAGTACTTTAAAGAGATCTTCAGTGAACAAATTGTATCGGCAGCGGTTATGATCTAACCACTGCTGCCATCTAGTGGCAACATACCCTAATTATAGGCAAAGTATGATGGACTGACTTTAAAATCTTAAATATATAAAGTGATTATGGTAATATCATGTTGAGGAAATCATTTGAAAGATACTGAGCCTTCTTCTCTGTCCATACTGACCCCCCACCTCACTCTTAATGGGCGTATACTTGGAGCCCGAACTGCTGCAGTCTACCCAGGATTTTTGCAAACTTGGGATCTCATTAGTAATCTTGCCTTCTCCTCAGGGGTATAAATATGCCTATCACTCTCCTCTGTAAGTATTTAATTTCCTATGATAATGTTTATGGTTAGAAACTTCTATTCATCATTAACCTTGGCAATCTGATTTACTGTAGGCATATAATACTTTATGAAGGGAAAAGAAAACTGTTCCTCTTGTTCTACCTAATTTTGCATTGAAATAATGCACCTTCAAGTGTACAAACTATCTTGTACCTTGACATTGCGTTGCATTATGGACATGAAGCTTTTTCTTTTCAGATTGCCGGCTGAGAATAAACCAATGTAGTTTATTCTCTAGTTTAGCAATATTTCTTCATATTTTACAGATGAAAAATTGTGGTTTGGGATTTGAGTTTGAGCCTTTATTAGAGTAGTGTGGATTTCGGTAGCTCTTCCCTTTGTCATCTTGGATCAATACAAGAAACCACAAAGTTAGTAAGCATTTTTAAATACTTTTAATAGCATCTTGGTTGGCTAGAAGATTAGAAGTAAAAGGATAGTAGCATTTATTTTGAGTTTGATAGATTTACGAGTACTTTGTTTCAAGGGTAGTGATGCTTTACTTAAATATTAACATTTTCTTCTCAAGTAATTTAGCAACACAGAAGAAGCTAGATACTTGTTTTCCCTCTATGAGGTCATAACTCTCTCATCTATGTACTCGTTCCTCCTACATTTGAATTTTTTATTATTGTAATTAGTGCTACTTTATGGGCAATCATTTCAAAATACATGTTTGTTGATTTGGCAAATTCATATTTTTTATACACAAGTTTTGTTGAAATTAATTATGGCTTATATGGAGAATTCCTAATACCAATGAGTTATTTAAAAGCTTGGACATGATATACTGATACGATAGAAAATATTTTATGGAACTGTATTGTCTCATCATTTTCTTTTTAGGTGAAATAAATGGGAATGTTTGGCATTTTGGAGAAGGAGAGACTTAAGTTTTTGAACCCAAAACCTAAAAATCAGAAACTCTGGTTATTGTTAATATGTGATAAGGTTGTACATTTTTATGCAGCAAGGTTGTACCTTTTTATGTGATACTGCGAGCCTCATTGTGACAAAGAAGGGAGGATATGTGACTTTTTTTTTTCTCTTTAAATTATTATGTAGTTGGCATTGTCAGCGGGTGGTCAGAGTCCTCTCATTTTGCTAGAAGATCCACTTTGAAGGTGATTTCAGTGTTGGCAGGTAGTTATCCAATTTTTTTGCCCTGCATTCAAGTCAGATTTACATTTCTTGATTGTTGTTTTCATTAAATGGAAACAGGGATGTGTCCCTTCATTTAAGGCTCCTGTGAATTCAAAGCTTTGAGTAAAACCTCATTAATCTGTACCCCATTTGTTCAGAGGATGTAATAATTTAGAAAAGTGCTGGACTGAAGTTTACTTTCCTGCTATCTATAAAGAAAGGATTACTAACCCATTAGCCAAATTAATAGTGCAAACAAGATTGGAAGAACAAATGGCATTAAACACCCTGAAGCACTTTAAAAGCACCCATATGCCTAAAGACTATCTAAACTCAAAATATAAAATATTCCCAGTTTTTTTTTTTTTTAAAGCAGGATCTATGTCCAGCAGCAATGCTGAGAGTTCAAAATGGCCCCTGTTTGAGATACTTCCTTAATTCACTGTTCCCCTGCTTTAAACTCAGTTATTCCAAATTAGTGAGGCTTACCTGAACTGGGCAGGCCAAGTATGAAGTTTTATATAAAGACTAGGTTTATATAAATCCCAGTGGATTTTGTGAGTTTTACATAATGATGACTAGACGAGTGGAGAAGATCCTTCCTGATTAGTAATGTTCAGGTCCAGCTTTGGGCTCCAGCTTCTAGAACAGCCAACCATTTCAAATGGGAATGTTTAATTCATCTTGTGTATAATACTCACTTTTAAGTGTTTTAATTCCTTTAGAGACCTTAACTTTTTCAGAGTAGTTCTCCGCTTTACAACAAAACTGAGAGGGAGGTACAGAGATTTCCCATGTACTCTCTGTTCCCACACATGCCTAGCCTCCTCACTATCAACATTACTCATGGAAATGGTGCATTTCTTATTTACTTACTTACTTATTTAACCAAGGATGGTCCTACATTGCCACATCAGCATCACCCGAAGACTATAGTTGACCTTAGGTTTCCCTCTTAGTGTTGTGCATTCTGTGGGTTTGGACAAATGTATAATGGCCTATATCCATCCTTATAATATCATACAGAATATTTTGGCTGCCCTAAAAATACCTCATGATCTAAGTATTCATCTCTTCCCTCTTACCCAGCAATCATTGATCTTCTTACTGTCTCCATAGTTTTGCCTTTTCTAGAATGTCATGGGGTTGGAATCATACAGTATATAGCCTTTTCACATTGATTTCTTATGCTTAGCAATATACATTTAAGTTTTTTCCACGTCTTTTCATGGCTTGATGGCTCATTTCTTTTTAGCATTGAATAATAATCCATTGTCTGGATATGCTGTACATTAGTTTTTCACAAAAATCGGCCATACAAAAGTCGATGGCCTTGGACCCTAGCACACTGCCACCACAGGGCGTTGTGAATAGTAAGTACCCAGCAGATTTTGAATGAGTGAATGAATGAGTGAATCTATTTTAGTATGTGCTGGAAAGTGTGGCATCAGGGTAGAGAATTCTTTTCTGCTCTATTGAATAGGAAATACATTTTCTGTCTCTTTAGGGAATTACCATAAAGGACTTATTTCATACCTTGAAATTCCATAACTAGCTTACTAACAGTTTAAGCTTGTCTGTCACTTGACTCCCTACCCTCTCCCCCCCTCCCCCACACTACCAATTGTTTCACAAGACTGTGGACTTCTTTCTCGGGATGTTATCCCGAAGACGGAAAGAGACCCAATATGGAATTTCATCATTTTCTCCTCCTTTTCTGAACTGTGATCACGCACTGAAAGCTCCATCCTGCGCTGATGTTTGAGAATCTGTTACCATGGAGCTATTCCCCAGCTCAAAGGATGGTTTTATTACATACAGTGTTACAGGAAAGGAGAACGATTAAAATTAAACCTTAAAAAATGCTGATTAATAATAGACATGGGGAAAATGTTTTCCAAATCAAATATAAGGTGGAGTACAATACATTTTTATGGCGCCCTTGCTCTCCAAACATTGCCTTTTATTTTTTGCTTTATGTTTTTGGGAATTGTATTGCTTCTAAAAGTCCCTGCTGTCCACTAGCTTCTGGGCAAATGTCCAAAATACAAGTGGACATTAACTCAATTCAGCAGATAAGATTTCCTTAGAGGCCTCCCAAAGACTTCACTAGTCCATTTCTACCAACCTGTCTCTGACCTGTGCCCTCCCAGACAAAGCTACTTAAAGAAAAAATAGTAAGATTTGGTGCTGTTGTGAAGATTAAGATGGACCCAGAGGAATGAAGGATAAATACAAGATATTGAGGCAAAGGTGACTAGGAGAATGAAGGTAACCCTGACACTAACGCAAATCTGGAGGGCATGTTGAGGCAATGTGATAAATTCTCCAAGTGAAGGTCTGTATCATACACATAACCTGCCACTTTACAGCCAGTAATGACCTTACCATGAAGGCTGTAACCTGTTTTACTTCCATGGATTGAGAGACCAGGATTTATAGTTCTTCTGGGTCCACCCACACAAGCTTAGCAATTTAGAATTTTTCCATTGTACTAATGCTCAAGTATTTTGTACATTTTATACCACTTTGAAGTACATTAATGATGAAAAAAGTGGTATGTTTACCAAAAGCTTTTTATCCATGCCCCCCCCCCCGCCATAGAAGCTCTGAAAAGTCATTTTTTACAACTTTTAGGGGAAATAAAATTTAGAAATACATTAAGAGGCAAATGAAATGAGTCACAATTAAATCTTATAAAATACTTTAATATAGCTGTTAAGATATTTTCATATTTCATGATCCTTTGGAAGGCAAAGGATGATGTCTTTGCTGTAGAGAGAATTCAAGGCATTGTCTGCTTAGAGAACACTGGTCTAAACAGAATCTGCACAAATGTGCTGGGGGTTGGAGTGTGGACCTAATGTTGGCCAGATGGACTATGGGCCTTAGTTAGGTTTAGAAAAAACCAAACACTTGAAGTATGTCACATAGACCTGACAATTGTCATCATGACACCAGGGGTCAAAAGCTAGAGAAACGAACAGGGTGTGACTTATTGTCGGCACAGTATAGAGGTTAAGAGCTCAGGCTTCCAATTAACAGTTGAGTGTGTTTGTTTGAACTCTTTAAGCCTCAAATTCCTCATCTGTGAAATTGGATTCATAATTGTATTTACCTCATAAGATAGTTGTAATGATTAAATTAGATGATACATGCAAATTAGGTTAGCCATTTATGCATCGTTCCGAGCATAGAGTAAGCACCTGATAAGTAGAATTATTCTTGTAAAAATTTAAAATCTACTTGATGGATGCATTTATACTTTAATTTTATGGTGTTACGGTTCTTCTGTAAAATATGTTGAGTTTTGGAGATCATTAGGAGGGGCTCAAGCATATTGTTGTTGATCTCTTATAATGAGTATAGATGGCTCTAAGTCTACCTTAATGTATCCCAATCTAGGTGAAGAAGTCAAGATTTTTCTGTCATGGAAATGACATCATTGATCATCAGACAGCTCTCTTCTCTGTTTAATCAGCGGGGCTTGATGTTAAGTGAATAAAAAGGAGTTGCTATACTTTCCTATTTTTTTACCACCTTCAACCTCAAGATGTCGTGATTTCTTTCAAAGCAGTCCATTGGTTTCCTGGTGGAGTGGTAGGTGTCCCAAAGACTAAGAAATCACTAGCAGTCCATGTGGAACACACCACCATGTTAGGTTTGCAAAGACCAAAAGTTTACAATTTGATTGTTCTGGATGTTGGACTACCTTGGAATCTCACCTGTCCAGGGAGACAGCTACTTTGATTCAACTAACAGCTCACCTTACTCCTGACTCAACAGCAAGTCCTGTGTTTGGCAGCAAATGCTGTTAATTCACTAAATTTCCTTGCTTTGCAGTGTGTGCTCTCTTCTCCATCCCAGTAGGTCCATTTATGTAACTCAGAAATCTGGTTTGACTTATGGTCTGGCTCCTGTGGTTAGCTGGGCCCCAATTTTCTCTGAGATCTGCAAGATGCTTAGAAGATTCCAGTGGAAGTGACCAGGTGGTGTTCTACATTTGTGGTAAGAAATGAGTGTTCAGTCAGAAATGTAATAGTCAGCAAACCTTTTGAGGTTTTCTGAGTATCAAGGACTATGAGAGATTTCCAAATAAATATAGTCTACAACAAAAACAGAAACCTCAGAAAGTCCATTTCTGTGGTGTGTCTAGAGGAAAAAAGACCACTTTCTTTCCTGTCTTTCAGTGTAATCTGGTATCTTGAGGCACCTCATTCCTTCCCAGTAGTTGCCTTCCTAGGAGGTGGGGACAACAACTCTTCTTTCTTTCTTTCTTTCTTTTCTTTTCTTTCTTCCTTTCTTCCTTCCTTTCTCCCTTTCTCCCTTTCTCCCTTTCCCTTCTTTCCTCCTTCTGAAAGCCGTTCATAATAGATGAAAGCCTTTGACTTCATAGAGGTTGATGTGGCCATTTCATCCCTGACCTTTAATATATTTATCTACATAAGCAATTGGTGATGGAAAACATCAGCTTCAAAGCCCTTCACAGCCCTGAAACACCTTCTATTGCTGAATTATAGAGCTTCCTGAAGACAAATGGGATACAGATTATCTTTATTAGGAAAAAAATGTTTCCAATTTAAACTTAATGTGAGTGGGGGTCCAACTTTGGACATTAACAACTTCTCTGAGGCAGATGTAAATAAACACTAACAGAAAAGGAGCGATTCAATCTTAGGCCTGGTTGTGGAAAATTAAGAATGAATTCTCAAAGTGACACAAAAGCATGTGAATTCTTAAACTGAGGCTGATAAGTAGATAATAATTAGAAAAATAAAAGTTTTGTTTTTTTGTTTTTGTTTTCAGATGACAAAGCACAGATGTCTCCACTAGATTTCATCATAAATGGAAGGCTTCACTGCCATTGTGGGGAGGGGGAAGGAAGCTTTCTCTTTTTTTCCTCAGAAAGTGCTGAAGCAGATTGTCTATTAAAAAAACTTAATAGAAAATTCAAAGACAGAGACCTCACAGCAGGGGAAAGAGAGTAACTAGGTTGGGAAAGAGTGAATCTAATAGTGATAAGCAACTTTAGTTCTTCCGCCAGGAAGTGCAATGCTGAAAATTGACATAATGTAAAGTCAGGTTGTTTATGTGCTCTCTTATTTGAGAATATTAGAGCTATGGCGTCAGTAGTTCATTTCTGTCTGAAATAAAAGCTGGCTAAGGGCATTTGTCTACTTTCTGAAAGAAACATGTAAACCCCCCAGTGTATGTAACACACATGTCACAAAGAGAAGAAGCAGAACAGCTCAGAAATATGCTCTTAATATTAAAATGCCTAGTCAAGAAAGTGTCCCCTGACTCTGCTTACCAAAGCAATCTTTAAAACTAGAATCTTTTGTAAAACAGTCAGAACTGGTCAGTATATGTACTATGAGTCTCTCTCACGAACACATACATCTTCTTAGTACTCACAGACTCCATTTTTTGACTTCAGTATCATTCCATTCTATTTGGCCAGCCTCCATTCTGAAATTTGTACATCGAAATTCATTCATTCAGCAAGTATTTATTTCCTATCTACTCCGTGGAAGTCTCTGAGAACTCTGGGAAGGGTAAGATACGATGCTCATAGTCTAGAGGAGGAGACAGAAATGTCAACAGATGACTCCAAGGCAGCCTGATCTAGGTTGCAGCACAGGGATAAACAGAATGAAATGGAGACACAGAAGAAGACATTCTCCTCAGGGGGACCCAGGGATGCCTCTCAGTGGCGATGACCTTTGAGCTGTCTCTCTAAGGATGAAAAGGGTATATTTAGAATCTGTAGTCAAGCTTACCATGCAAGATTCTTGTGGAAATAATCTCATCTGGATTATATGTATGCTGTTTATATAAAAGACAAATCTTCTCAGAAATGAAGCTTAATTTTAGAGAGTGTGAAGTCATGGAGAGTAAATATTTTTCTTTTGGAGGAAGTTTAAGAAGATCCACAAAATAGGAACAATGCACTGTGAAAAGACCTCCACATGACTCTTGCTAGTAGGTAGACATCTGAGTCTGTAAGTACCTTTTGCTTTTTACTCTATATGCAGTTCTATAGCAGCAAAAATCAGAGATATTTGAAGCCTGGGAAGGCTTACTTATATAATCTATTAATTTTTTCCAGACACTGCAATGACCAGTAGAATCTATATTTTATAGTCAAAGGCAAACTAAGTCATAGAAAGGTTGGATGCCTTGTTTGGGGTCTCGGAGCTCATCAGTAACAAAATGGTAAATTGAACTTCAAGATCTTAATTATACACTAATGTCCTAACTGTTCACAAAGTATTAGGAGGTTTTTATTGTAGGAAGACTGAAAGTCAATATTGATTGATTGATTATTTACTAAATAGCTCAGTGTCGCATGCCCTGAGAACTCTCTCTGCTTATAGCTAAGACTGGTACTGACTTATTAGAACCCATCCCTTTTCACCTACAAGGACATCACTCCAGTAATCCTTAACCTCTCCCCTGCATCATCAATATTTTCCTGTCTATAAGATCTTTCCTAAGAGCATACTAACATGATGTTCTTTAATCTGTTTTTTTTTTTTTTAGAAAAAAGTCTGTCTCCTCAGCTTCTACCTCTAATAACCTACTACTTCTCTCCTTTTCTTCACTGCAAAACTCTTTTCAGACAGTTGGCTATACTCAGTGTGTATTTCTTCTCCTGTCTAATCTCTCTCAAGCCCCCTCTCATCAGGCTTTTACCCACACCACTCCACATAAACTGCTCTTGGGAAGGTTATCAGTGCACTCCAAGTAGTTGACTTCAGCATCTTTCCCCAATCTCGTCTTAGTTGACCTCCAGTTGCATTGATATAGTAGATCCCTCCTTCCTTCCTACTGGAAACATTTTCTGAACTCTCAGGACAACATGTTTTCCTCCCATGTCATAACCATTTGGATGTGTAATCCAAATATAAAGCTTATAGTGTCTGAAACTGAATTTAGGAATTATGCCACTCCCACCTCTACATCCCCATTCCCTCCGACCAGTTTCCCCAACTCAGTTAATGGCAACTCCATACTTCTAGTTGCTCCTGTAGGACAACTGTTACTCAGTCTCTTTCACACCTCACATTCAATCCAACAGCAAATCATTTTGACTTTACCATCACTATCCATCTAAACTCTGACAACTTCTCACTAGCTTCAGTGCTACCACCCTGATCTAAACAATCATCATTTTATTCCTGGCCTTCACACTAGTCCCTTATTAATCTCTTGCATCTATTCTTCATACTATTCTTAAGGCATCAGTCTTAGTTATCCTGGTAAAATAGAAGTCTTCTCGAAACTTCCCAATTTCCCATTACAATGGCACATAAGGCTCTAAGTCATCTACCCTCCTGTTATCTCTGTGACACTGTCTTCTATTATTCTCCCCCTCACCCATGAAACTCTAGACTCTCTGGTCTTCTTCCTATGCCGCTAATTCAGAGGTTGGCACATGTTTTCTGCAACGGGAAAGAGTAAATAATTCAGGCTTTGTGGGCATATGGTTTCAGTCACAACTACTGAACTCTGATGTTGTAGCACAAAAATTGCCATGGATAATACCATGAATAGATGTGGCTGTGTCCAATTAAACTTCATTTACAATAAAAGACCACAGCCTGGATTTGTCTCACTGTGGTTTGTAGACCCGTTTGGATTCATGAGGCAAACCCCTACCTTAAAACTGACTGTTCCCAATGCCTGGAATCCTCTTCCTCCAGAGAGCTGCTTGGCTTCTCCTTCACCTCTTACTGGAATCTACTCAAGTAGATCTACTCAAAAGATTGTTCTTCTTAATGAGATTTTTTTTTTCAATCTGAGTACTGGCGGAACACAGATGGCACACTCATATGAGAAAAATTAAAGTTTAGCAATGATGTGAGCAGAGATTAGGGAGACCAAGGAGGGATATGTATATACCAGGCCTGGTATTGCAGAGCCTTAGATGAGCCTCAGGTGGGACAAGCAGTGGGAACAGTTATGGAACCTAGAACAGAAGTGGGTAGACAAGGGCCCCTTAGAAAAACAGCAACTTTGAACTCCTATTTAGGGTCCTTATTGTCTGAACGAAATCTGAAACCAGAGGCAAAGGGGTAAATTGATATAGCCTATGTGGCCAGCCCCCTGCAACAGAAGAGACTAGAGGAAGATGGAGAGTATACATGGTGAGCCAAATACAAAGAGCTTCTTCATCCACCATATGCAAATTTTGCAACCAGGTCCAACTCTATCATTTAAGGGGCCACGTGTTGAAAAATTATTAGGAAGTTCAAGATGGTGACAGTGGAGCATCACAGACAGTATGGAACCCTTCTGAGTCTGAGGCCCTGTGTGACAGTTTAGGCCACATATGGATGAAGCCAGCTTTGATTTCAATCCTTGAGTCCAGCACTGAATTCCCTACTACTCTTCCCTACTGTGTTTTTCTCCTTGACACCTGTCTTGATCTTAATGACGTATAATTTAATTTGCCTATTTTGTTTATTTATTATTGTGCATATAATGCTTCAAACACTGCCTGATATATAGTAAATGCAATAAATATGTGTAAATATATACAATTTACATGAATAAACCATTCTCCTAAAAAAGAGAAGAAAGACTACAGGAAGGGACCATCTAATGATTTACATTGGTAAATAGCCCTACTCTTTCTCTTCACCCACCATAGCTCAAAGTTAAGTGCGGGCTCCTGTCTCCCATCGGAAAGGGTAATTTTTAAACTCTCAGTATTTAAGGTCATCTGTCTTAACAATTTCCTATATAAAAGCAGAACTCAAAACAAGGCCTCTTACAAATTAGCAGTTGATGTTTAGAATAAAAATGTGCATGTGAATATTTTTAAGGTTTCTAAGGATTATTTCTCTAGTATGAACTTAGCTAATATTCTTTGGGGTTTTTCCCACTCACTCCACAGTCAGTGTTTGCCAGAGTCAGTGGTTGGCCTACTTCTTTTCTCACTATGTATGCATTGCCTGTAACAAACTCCCCTATAGCCATCAGATCAAAATAACACTCAAAGCAAATGGGGCACTAACATGGTCTCTAGCCTCTACTTTCCACATGAACTTTGAAGTGTATGTGCTACAGTCTAAGTGCCTACCACATATCATTACTTGAAGACTTCCTAAGGATCTCAAACTCGCGCAGCATGCATGTAATTGCAATTCCTTTTTCTCTTTTTAGCCACCAGTATGCTCTTCCTGCATCTTTATCCCCCATTAGCAGTGTCAGGAATCTGGGACTCGTTGGTGACTTCTCCCTCTTCCTCAAGCACCATCAAATGGACCCCACAGACCATTGCTATTCACTTCTTAAAAATCTCTCTTATCCTTGTCTTCCTTCTCACCTTTGCCTCTCTTGCCCTAATTTACTTTGACAGTAATCCCTTAAGTGGTCTTCTTGCCTTTAATATGTTGTTAATTCTGACATTCACAATGCTCCTGAAGTGGCCTTCTCGTATGAAAATCTTACCATGTCTCTTGCTGGTAAAGTTCATTCAGTAGCTCCTTCTCACCTATAGCATAACATCTGAGCTTTTTTAGATAGCAAATAAAATCCTCCAAGGTATTCTCTCAAAGTCTTTTCAACATATGCTACTTTACCAAGCAACTGTACTTACCCAACCAGATCTTTTCCATTCTATCTAATGTTGTTCATCCTATGGAGGATGCTTTCCCTAGTCTTATCAACCCAACACACTTCTGCTTCTCCAAGAAGATTCACTTCCCTCTCAACTATTTCTACTGTACCATGTAACAACTCTGTGATAGCCTTGCATAGCACATTGTAATGATCTGTTTAGACTGATTGTGAGAAGTTACTTTATAAGTAAAAAATTACTAGTTTTTAACTGTTAAATTTGTTTAAAAGCTTTAGAAGGAGAATAAATATATCTTTTAGGATGTACACAAGTACTCACCACTTAATGACACTTATGAATAAAATATCTCAGAAGTTTTTAAAAAATTGTAGTTTTATGGTCTAAATTGAGGATCAACCACTTTTAATTAAAAGTTAATATTTTATATACACAGTTTATGTTGCAGTTATTGCCATATATGTCTTAGCCCCATAATTGTGTCATTCTGCATCAAATAATAACTGCATTCTGCTCAAATATATACTAATTTTAGAATGCATTATCAGAGCCTGATGGTCAGATTAAAATTTGGCTATAATGTTTGAAAAGAGTAGCATGTGCTATAACTGTGCAGTGTTCCCTGATTTTCTGAGGGACACATTAAAAGGATAATGTTCTTGTTGGAGGAATATATAGGGCAATAAACAGTTTTGTGGGTGATTAAACAGGGAAGTGAAGCCGAATCTTCTAATTACAGGCAAAAGGCTTATTGCAAATATGTTACAGTACCATGAAAATTTCCTTTTGTATATTAGTTTTTATTACATATTATTTAATGAGCCTGATTATTAGCTTTACACTAAGCAGTAAGCAGATGTGTACACTTAAAAAATCCTAAATTGAATTTTCAAAATCAAAATCCAAGTTAATATCACTGGACCCAAAAATAACTTTTCACTTTCTATAAACTATTTCTGTGCCCATAGAAAAGCAAGAAGAAGGGAAGAGAGACTGACATTTAATCTAGAATAGATATGCCTTTGGGTAGAGATAGCTCCTGAGTAAAGCTGACAGATTTCTACAAAAAGTACAGTTCATAGGTAGAAAAACTATACATCTACAGGCTATTAAATGTGGACTTTCTGAACAAAGACAATCTAGCTAACCCTTGTCATCTCTGAAGTAAGGTATTATTCACCTTGTAGTAGTATCAGTATTTACTGATCATTAATTGGAACAGGATTATTTTTAAAATAGCAATAAAATATACAAAGAGAAGTAGAAATCCATAATATTTCCTTCTCTGATACTGTGAATTGAATGTTGATATCTTCTATCCTTTGACCCCATTTTTAAGGATGACTTCAAAAAAAGATCCATTATTTGATGGGGATGTGTAAGCTTGGAGAGAGGATTGGGAAAATGTTGCCCAGAAGAATTTCCCTCATACTGAAATACACCTGATGGAGGTTTTATATTATGCACCAGATATTGTAGAAAGAAATTCAAGACCAGTCTTCTGGGAAGCTTGGGTGCTACCCAAAACCTTCTGACAAGAAGTAAAGGTAGCTGGACCTCCACTTGTCCATCCACATCCAGTATAAAGTAATTCAAGACCGTGGGTGGTCAGTTAATTACAATGATGTTTAGATGCAATTTTCTTCGGTTGCCTATATTCTCTTCGTGTTTCATTTCCCTTCCTCTTCCATTAACAAACTACACACACAGAAACACACTTTCAAATGAAAGCTTCTTATCTCTATTGCCATTTCTTTTTAGCTGTTTTCCTTTGAAAGATCGGACATGATATGCTACCATATGTCCTTGGTATGTACCGGTATGAATGTCCATTTAAGAGCCATCAGCCATGAATAAGTTGTGATTTCTGTGCATGGTTAGAAAATGGAAGTATCTTGTCATTACTCTGTCAGTTTAGGATTCAACATTTCACTGAAACATGAAATTCTTTATAATTCCATTATACCATTGTATGGGATTTTGTTGTAAGAGTTAAAGAGTGTCAGAATTTAGTTGCCCATTTACAGAGGTCAGTAGTAAAAATAAACTGGATCTTGACTTCTTGGTTATGAATTAGCAATTAAAAATAAGTGTTGTGATCAAAGGAAACCGCCATGGGACATTCATACTTTCCTCCCTTCCCTTTTTCTAATATCTCCTATGTTTTTGAGTTGAGTCTTCTATCTGAGTAGATAGTTTGAAAGCTTATTAGACTCCTTAACTAGACTATTGGAGGGAGAAAGATTTGAGGGGATTTAAAAAGTGATTGTTGATGTAGGATAAAATACTTGGTTAAGGGGATATTTACAGTCTTTTCCTCCAGTTTCTTTATCTTCAACTTCCCTAAAATCAATCAAGCATTTCCAAAAAGCATAACTACTATGGAGAAAAAGCTTACATGTTCTAGTAAGGGTTAAAGAAACTTCATGGAACCCATAGTAGTGTCACTGTGATGCTCCATGAGACGTTTTCTTTTAAAGGACCTAATAATTTATTTAACTTCTTTCTGCTTTTTACTTCTTCATCGCTAAAATGAGGAGTCTTATTTTTTTTCTGTCAACTTTTCTGTAAAGTTCTACCTTTAACCTTTTATAATCTGTGACATTTTGTTTGTTGCAGATATAGTTTTCCTTGTTTCCCACCAATATATTCTCAACTTCACCTCTTCTTTAGGCAAGCTGTCCTTTCTTCTCCCCCACCTCCCTTTGCAGTGCGGGGATTTCCTCCTAGATTAGTTGAAGGTAGGCCTGCTGCCTCCCTGAAGAGGCAGAGAGATGTGTATCAGAGAATCTTCACAATGCCAGAACAACCATGCTGCATGGCATGGGAGGGTGGAGAATCCAAAAATGCTCGATTGCTAGACTTGAAAACAATGGCAGCATTAACAATACAGATTGTTCCAGTCATTCTGTTGTTTAACAGAATTGAAACCAAGATTTTAAAGTAAGTTTTACTTGTATATGATACATAAAGAGGCAAGAAGTTAGTAACCATAAGCTTTTGTAATATAGGACACCAAAACTTCAAAAAAAAAAAATCAGAAAAACTAATTTTAGACATCCTAAGATAGGCATTGAAATGTGCTTTTGGTTGTTGTTTTCTTCTTCTGCAGTAACGGTCTATCCTGAGCCCGAAGCAAGCTATTGTACTTACCATGAGTCAGCCTCAGTGGGACTGAATCAGAGGAAGAGATCTTTGGGCCTATAAGATGTTTTGTAGCTGATCATTTCTATAATACTAAACCTCAAATCTGTCCCATGAGCTGATTTTTAAAATCCCTGATTAAGCCTCTACATTCAACAGTAGTTCTCAGCCTTGGACATATAAGCATTACCAGAGGAGCTTTTTAAAAATGCAGTTTCTGGGGTCCTACGCCTAAAGACACTGATTTAGAAACCTTAATATGGGGATCCCTGGGTGGCGCAGCGGTTTAGCGCCTGCCTTTGGCCCAGGGCGTGATCCTGGAGACCCAGGATCGAATCCCACGTCAGGCTCCCGGTGCATGGAGCCTGCTTCTCCCTCTGCCTGTGTCTCTGCCTCTCTCTCTCTCTCTCTCTCTCTGACTATCATAAATAAAAAAAAAAAAAATTAAAATAGAAACCTTAATATGGGACTTAGGAATTAGCAATTTCAATAATCTTACCCCACCAAAAGGATGAGGATTTATGAGATGAGAATTTAGAGTGGAAGAGAGTCACTCAGAAGGTAATCAAATTTTCTAAATCTTCTAAAGTCATATCCATATATTCATTTATTTTAAAATAGTACTAATAAAATAGTACTAATTTACTTTTTAAACTCATAAGGCATAAAATAATCATATAATGTAATTAACAGAGTATGTATAACAATAACATAAATGAATATAAAATATTTTAATGTTACATGTAATCACTGAATTATTAATTTGAAAGTAACTATTTTCATTCATCCAATAGAGGATTAAACAAGCTAGTCTTTAGTTCATTAAATATTAGAGTTTCCTGGTTATTAAGTTACTGTGTCATGGTTACAAGGCTCCCTTTTTACCTTATTACCATTTATTATGTTACAGCTAGATTGTATTTCAATGTTCCAAAGAAAATTTCCTGGAGCCCTGACTGGTTATCAGGGCTATTCTTTATCCTCTGTAGTGTTCTTGCTTTTGTTTCTTGTGAATGTTTCATCTCATTTCCTCAAGGCCTCTTAGAGTTGCTTGAATGTTGGCTTTTGAAAAGATTGTTTGTAAAAGGCTTGGGGAAATAAGTTGAAATGTCTAGACAATGAAAATATGAGATTAGCCAAATATTAAATACATGTTTCTAGAGGAGTATCATATGACTTTTTTAAGTTTTTTTTTCTTTTCTAACCATCCATAATATATAATGAGATTTGCTTTGTAGATACTGATGTATTATTTTTCCATAATGGCTTTCTTCTGAAGATCTGTGTCTCACACACACAATTTTTTTTTTTCAGTCACTTAGTGAGGGACAAAGTGGAACTACTCTGGCTGGTGTTTTGTCATGATGTTCTCAAGAGGAAACTAGGTAGAGATTGGTAGAGATCCTAAAGTATTAAAAATAGAGATGTTCTACAAAAAAAAAAGTGTCTTCTTTTGATTCTAAAACATTTTTTCCTATAATGTTAAATTCCCTCTCTTTAAAAGTGAGTTTTAATTAACATATAACAGTGTATTAGCTTCACGTATATAACATACTCAGTATTTGTATACATTGCAAAATGACCACCGCAGTAGGTCTAGTTAATAACTGCAGCTTACGTAGGTTCCATTTCTTTTTTCTTGTGATGAGAACTTTTAAGATCTATTTTCATCAGCTTTCAAATATGCAATGTTGTATTATTGACTTTCACCATGCTGTACGTTATTATATCCCCATGACTTATTTATTTGATATCTCAAAGTTGGTACCTAAACTTTTAATGTGGAAATTTTTTTATTTCCACTCGAACAAAGTAGTATTTGGTGCATGCTTTCTGATGGATCTTACCTAAATTAAAATGTTTGCTCTTTTCATCATGGTTTTTTTGCATTAATTTTATTTTTTGAAACATTTCATTAAAATACTTATTGGTTAAGAGGGATTTTGTGGTCCCTCTTTAAATTTGGTGCCTGAAGTAAATGCTTAAGTGGTCTCACTTAAAACTGGCCCTATTCCTCATTGTTAATATGCTGAATAGAGAGGAAGTACAGTATTTAGGAAGTCTTAACACTAGACATCAGCAACCAGCACAGTGTCCAGCATCCCCCAAATTAGATTAAAATTTTGGTCAGCATTTGGTTGTTGCAAGTTTTTCTCTTTGTTATTGTAAATTTTACTGAGTGAATCACCATAATTGCCATCAATTTATTATTTTTTTGGTATTTATATTCCTTTTCTTAAGATTTTATTTATTCATCAGAGACGCAGAGAGAATGGTAGAGACATAGGCAGAGGGAGAAGCAGGCTCTCTGCAGGGAGACTGATGTGGGACTCGATCCCAGGACCCTGGAATCACAACCTGAGCCTAAGGCAGATGCTCAACCACTGAGCCCCCCAGGCATCCCTTTATATTCCTTTTAATTGCTATAAAATGAGGACTAAGAACATTTAGTTGAAATCTATAAAGATAAATGGAACATAATATGCATTAAAATAATATTTTATTATGTACATATATATAATATATATACTCTTTGTTTCTCTTTGCAGCATAATTCAAAAATACTCCAGTAGATATTCAGAGTTTTCCCAAAGTTGTCTGTCCTTCCAGGGGTTTCAGTGTTCCTCAGAATCATTCTTTTAGAATTTGCCCTTGAACAATCCCTTTATGGATGTGAAATAAACAGTGCTGAGTCTTCCTATAACGCAGTGACCTTGCTTTGTATTGACAGAAAAATCTCTTACAGCTGGTTCTTATGTACTGCATGTATTGATGTGTTTCTGAAGGCCCAGATCAGTGAGGAGAAGCTATAACTGTACACTCTCTTTGTAGTTGTTTAAAAAAAAAATCCTTTAGACCACAGAGATTTTGGCAATATCATTTCAGATTGAATTTGCACTTGGAAACTTAAACCAGGTAATCCTTGTAGTGTTTATCTATTGGAAATTTTTTATATTAGTGACATACTTTTGCTGTTACAGTTTGGTCCTGGAAGCTTTTTAAGTAAAGTCATTACTTTCTGGGAGCCGAATCTTAGCTATCTTAGCTATAAAGTTTGATCTGAAGTTTAAGATAATGACAATTGTTTACAAAACATTTTAAATAAATAGCATACTCTGTTTTGATTAACTTTGATTTAAAACTCTGAAAGTTATCTCTAACTAATACTGATATGAATTATGTGCATTCACATTCAAATGCATTATTTGATAGTGCATTATCACTATAATATGAAGAATTGCTATCTAAATTATAATTTAGATGTTTCTTGTCACATGAAATATAACTGCCTACCTGAATGTCCTTAAACTACCCTTTCTGAAATCTAAGGACTGTGAGTCACTCTGTTGCCTAGCACATATATCTATATTGCTCTTTTTAATATTTATTAATTTTGAGAATCTACATACTTGTATTTTCTATCTAGATAACTTTCAGTAAGATTGATGTTCAGGAACATTGAGTCCGGTTATATAAATGTAACATGTATTTGTACTAGGAAATTTGGAAAATACAGAAAACTATAAAGAGTAGTAACAATGATCACCAATATAACTCCCTAGAGAACATTACAATTTGAATATACTTCCTTTTAGACTATCATCTTTGTAATCTATATAGGAACATGTGTGTAAGAGGGAAAAAGAGGTGTATGTTAATTAATCTCTTGTTGCTTTCCTCACTGTTATATCATGGGCATTTTTTTCTGTGTCATAAAATAGTCTTTGAAAATATAATGTTTTGTAGTTACATAATGTTTCATTGTATGGATGTATCACAATTCACTTAACTATTTTTGCCTATTTGGGGATATACAAGTTGTTTCTAGTTACATATTATTATAAATTATTTTACAATGAAAACTTTTATTTATTTTATTTTATTATTTTTTATTATTTTTAAGATTTTACTTATTTACTCATGAGAAGGGGAGGGGGGCAGAGAGAGAAGCAGGCTCCACGCAGGGAGCCCCATGTGGGACTTGATCCCCGTTCTCCAGGATCCCACCCTGCGCCAAAGGCGGTGCTAAACCACTGAGCCACCTGGGCTGCCCTGAAAACTTTTATTTATAAACTTACATCATCACATCTCAGATTGTTAAGATTAATTCTTGTAAGTTTACTCATGAAATATAAACATTTTTAATGCTTTTGAATTCATACTGCCATTATACTTTCCATAAATATTGGTATAATTACATTTTAGGGGAAAAAAAGTCCCAGTTTAAGGGAAGTACACAAAAATAACCTAGTGTCTTCATAAACTAATACATATTAATTTATATAGTTTCTATTTTTCACATTTTTGTTCTATAATACTGGCATTTGCTACATATGCTAAAGTTATAATTCTTGAGGCTATATTAAAGCTCCTCATCTTGCCAATACTCAGAATTAGTCTAGCTGTCTGAGTGGTAAACCTAGTGGAAGTTGATTTTTTTCCTTAACAATCTAGGGAATAGTTCATATAGAATTACATTTTTTGGATGTTTTCTTGCCAATCTGTAGAAGTAGCATCTTAAGTGTTTTTACTAATTGTCTTCTTGAGCAGTGATTTTTCAAAGTGGATCTTCAGTCCACTGAGGTTTGAAAGATTAATACAGAAAATGTTATTTATATTTATTTTTTATTTTATTCTTTAAATCCTTTGTTCATACTTTATAAATTCTGTAAAACAGTAGCACAATAGAGCATGTATAAAATTTAGAAATAAACCAACATAGATTACAAGTTTACATTTTTTAATTTATGTGCTTATGGCAGAGATCGACCATTGACTTTCAATTGTCTTCCTTTCTTCCTTCTTCCTTCAAAACACCTCGCTTTTTCAGCTGTGCACTTTGCCACCTATCTTGAAAATTATATTCCCTGGCCTCTCTTTGCAGTTTAGCAGAGCCCTATGACTCAATTTTGGTCAATAAAATTTAAGCAGAACTATGTATACTTTGCAGAGGATGGTTTAAAAGGGAGAATGCGTGGCATTCTTCATCTTTTTCCTCCATCTTCACCCTTAATGTCATGACTGCACTTCAGCAGCTAGCTTGAACTTTGTGTTCATCCGGGGAATAGCAGCTACTAAAGCTAGAAAGCTGAGATAGAGATGGACTAGACCTAAAAACCGTGTGGAGCTGTCACACTAGCAACAGACAGCATAACTACAACTTGTATCTTGTTTAAGTCACTGTTTTGGGGGTCTCTCTTCCTTGCAGCCAACTCCAGTCTTTAATAAGGTATCAAAGTTGGAGTCCACTGAACCTGAGTGTTCATCCTTTGCATTTAACAACTCTTAGACCAGATGCCTAGGTCATTTAGTAAGCAAAGAGTATATAGGTGCTTGCCCTGCCCTTAGGAAATCACTATCAGCAGATTGAACCTATTGACATGTTTCTAAGAGTCAGTTATTTAGCTTAGGGAACACTAATTTTCTTATGGATTTCTGGTGTTCATGGACAAAGTATAAAACCCTTGTGAAAGCAAACTAGTGTAAGGCCAAAGGAATAATCTCCTTCCTGCAATCTGTGTCCATTCCTTCTCAAGGAAGGCGAATCAGTACCCTTTTCCAAGCTCTCAAAATGCACGCTGCCAGAAGTGGGGAGAGGCCATTCCAAATATCTCTATTGTTAATTTAAGAAAGATTTAGAGTAGCTTGTTCTAGATCTTTGTACTCTTTCCTTTTTATTAAATTTTGAAGCTTCTTAGTAAGCAACTAGCTATCATTAATAATAATTAATAGAGGGAAAGAAATGAATATGCTTGCAATACAAGGATATATTTTTATGCAGTATCATTACTCTTTACATTTCTCCTGAGAAGTCCTAGCTCATAAGACTTTTTTATGATCTGTCCCCGGTGACCTCTTCAGCACCCTCTTTACTGACCCACACTTCCTAGGCCACTGAGTTCTTCATGCTCTCCATCCTCTGAACATCACCATCATACCTGTTCCCCTAGGACAGTTCCCTGCGCAACCCCCACCTAAGTATCAGCTTTGACATCACTGTGCACAAGGAACTCTTCTGAAAAATATCTCTCTTGTGTGTTCTGATCTCCAGTACTTTCCCACTCCTAGAAGATGTCTTACTCTTTCCCAAGTGCTAGTTAATTGTATGTGTCCCTAACTAGTCTAAAAACTTCCCAAGGAAGCCACTTTTTTATCCAGCACCTAATTCAGTAGCCGGCACATAGCAAGTGCTCAATAAAAAAAAAATAATAATAATAAAAATAAAAAAATAAAAAAAAAACCAGGATGATGACTACATGATATATCATTAGTTGTGTCTCTTTTACCTATCTTATTATGATGTCAGTGGAGAAAACAGATTTCTTGATCTCATAGTCATGACACAAACTGTAAAATTTGAGCATGTCAAGAATTCTTCACCTACTTTTCAGAAGGTATTATTTTTAATGTTGCTTTTCATGGTTGTGTTTGTGTATTTGCCTATCTTGCTGTTAATAAGGAACTCAGAGCACAGACATTTATTTAACATTTTTTGAGCACCCTCCATATGTCAAGCATCACATGCATTTGGGCAGCTTAATATTTATCTTTAAAGTTTAGGTGATATTTTGCATATTTGTGATGTCTCTTATAGTAAACATAGTTAGAACATTTTATAGCTTTTTCCAGTGAAAAACGTAGTTTTTACATGTGTATATATGATTTCCTTAAATTTTAACAACAAATCCCAATTTTAGATGTCAGGAGCCTGAGGCTAAGTGGTCAAAAAGGCATGAGATAAAACATGACTGTTCAGAAGAGTTCACCTGATTGGATATTATGCCTTAAGTACATTTAAATTGCTACCTCTTTCTATTCACACACATTAAATAGTGAACCCATCAGTTGCAGTATGTTTAATTATTATTTGGGTTTTTATATGTGTTCTAACATTAAAATCTTTAACTTGAAATTAAAAGACAATCTTTAATTTAACTTTACAACTTCAAATAGATTCTAAAACTAGATTATAGAACATGACTAAAGAGAGATTATTTCTTCCTAAAAGATGCATTGCTTTAGAGTTACTAGTGGTCTCTAGTGAAACCCCTATGACATATAGCATAGTGAAAACTTGATGCCAGGATGAAACAAGTTTTTATGAATAAAATGCTTATCCTTAATTGGGAAAACTTTGACAGTAACTGTTTTTCCTGGTCCTACCACATACCGGTTTTGTTGGTGCAAAGTCCTTAATCCTTCTAAGTCCTAGTTTCTCATCAATAAGATGGGGGATAACAAGTATAACCACTTCAGGGGAGGGTGGTGTCATTTTTATGTAGTTACAATAGTTTATTTTTGTTTTGTTTTCCCTTGTCTTAGGAGACCTACCTAAATAAATATTGCTACATACAGCCAATGTTAGAGAAATCACTACTTCTGTTCTCCTAGGATTTTTAGGGTCTCATTTCTTATGCTTAGGTCCTTAGTCCATTTTGAATTTATTTTTGTGTATGATATTAGGAAGTGGTACAGTTTCATACTTTGGCATGTAGCTGTCTCATTTTCAAAGCACTATTTACTAAAGAAACCGTCTTTTCCCCATTGCATATTCTTGCCTTCTTTGTTATAGATTAATTGACTATATAAAAGCTGGCTTCCTTTTAAATGCTTTTATTGGTTATTTGTAGACTCTCTCCTCTATTTTTGTTTTGTTTTATTTTTAGAGCACACATGCACAGTGTGGGGGTGGGCAGAGGGAGACAGAGAATGCCAAGCAGTCTTCACCCCTAGCCTGGAGCCCAGTGTGGGGCTCAATTGGTCTCACAACACTGAGATTATAACCTGAGGTGATGTCAAGAGTTGGACACTTAACTGACTGAGTCACCTAGGCACCTCCCCATCTGCAGTCGTTTTAATGGGACAAAGCATCCCTATTCTGGCTCAGAAAGCAAATGGTCCCTGTAGTTTTTGAGAGCTGTTGACCTTATCCATATGGTCGTCTTGGATATAACTATAGGTGACCTCATTCTGATTCTTCTTACAAAATGCTCATGTCTGATCCATAGGAAACATACACATTATGAACTCCAATGTACTCTAAGAATCACACAGGTGATTCCCAATATAGCAGTCTCCCCTTTTTTCCACCATAAGTGGAACTAACCAATCACTTGGCATTTAGGTTTCTCCTGCATAAATCAGACACTAGTCCCATGCAGGGGACACATATTAAAGTCTCCGAAAGGTCCTGTTAAAGTCTCTTGCCCAGGCAGACATCTCCTATTCCTTAGAGTTTAATTCACAGCTTATCAGTCCAAATAAATTCTTCTCCCTAATTTCCGACTTCAGAACATTGGTGTGGACGTGGCATTTAAGAATTGTGTAACTGGTTCTCAGAATCCTCCTTTGGATATTCAGCATATGGTCTAACACCTCCTTTGGAATGTGTTAATTATTGTCTTGTTAATTATTGTTTCAGCCAGGACTTTCATTTTAATATTCTATTATATCTATAGTAATTTCAGATAAAATGGATTTCCATGCTTTGTATGCTTTGTATCACTTTCTTCCTTTTTTGCCTTTCCTATCAAAACAACTGAAATGGAAGCCTATGGTGGGAGAAATAAGGGAGTACTGAATATCTCCCATATCTACTCAGATAGTGAGAAAGATATTCAGGGAGCCCACTGAATTAAGACAGCATAATCATTTATCTCCTAACTTCATGCTGTGTTATTATTCCCTCTGCTTGGGTTGGCCTGTTAACCATCCTTCTTGGTGAATTTCCGTATGGGAGACAAATTGATATAGTAGTTGAGTGTAGATTCTAGGGCTGGATCGTCTGGATCAAATCTAAGCCCTACCACTTTTTAGGTTGTGTATCCTTGGACAATTCATTTAAGCATTTTGAACCTCAGTTTTCTCATGTGTAGAATGGGGATAATAGTACTTGGCTTGCAGAGTTATTATGAGAAATGAATTAACATTTGTGTGACTCTTAGAACAATGCATGCCATTTAGCAAGTGCTATATGAGTAGTAGCAGAAGTTGTAATTATCATTATTATTACTACTCCTATTTATCCCTTAAGGTTCAGTTTAATGTCACCTACATTATGAAGTCTTTTGGTACTGGAAATTACACCGATTATTTCAGTCAGAATAAGCCTGCTTTTAATCTGTTCTTACAGCACTTTCTTTGCTTTACTACCACCCTTGTCCCAGGGTAACAAGGTCAATGTTAGCATATCACCTTTCCCACTAGCCAGTGATCATTTCAAGGTCGTGGTTTGCCTCGCTGGGCACAGTGCTTAAACACAGTAGACCCAGTCAGCAAATAGTAGTGTTTTTTTTCCCTTACCATTTTTGTTGAATGGTTACATCTAACCCTTAAGATCGAAGTTAATTTATAATATTTAAAGAATATTGTAAAGTAAGAATATTCTTTTTAAAAGTAGTGTGTAGAAGGCAAATATCATATAAATTAAAACTGAAGTCTGCTAATTATTAATGAAGTCTGCTATATGTTTACAGTTGATTTTGGATCAAGAAAACATTCTGTTTTGTGCTTAAAGTATCAAAAGCCAAGATTTAGCCAACACTGACTTAGAAGAAGTAGAGTGGCAAAACATCTAGGACAAGAATTTCATTAGTAACTGAGTTACATATTAATGAAGAATGTGAATCTGGATTCAGTCATTTATATATATTGTCATTTCTGGTTTAATCAAGGTGGGCAAGTTCGATGTGTGTCTAAAATGCTCTCGTGGCAGTAGTGATAAGGTGAACTTTGGCATAGTCCGTGTAGTTTCCAGAGCAAAGACTTTGAAATCACCACAACTAGTTGTAACAAATGTGTTGTTTGGACAGGTTCTGCCTCATTTTATCTGTCTACCTCAGGGGACTTGGAGCTTTACCATTCTCCTACTCCCTCAGTCTCAGACCTGTCATCCAGTATAATGGTGTAGTTAAATGAATTGTACTTAGAAATGCTTTCATTTTAGTGAAGGTCATGAAGGTTTTAACATCTCACAGCCAAACCCTGATAAGCCACTCAGAGTATATGATGCCCTTAATGTGGATGATTCTTGGGTTAAGAGGAAAGGTCAGGTGATTCTTGAAGCTAAGAAGCCTGGTTTTTAGTTCTTGTGAACTTTGATAGATTCAAACCAAACAAAAACCGTGAAGGCTAAGAACCATATTTATGAAAACATATTTACAAAACTATTGGAATGATTGGGATGCCTTCCCCCTACCCCAAATCTAAGTTTTAAAATACCTCTTTTCTGACCCAAAAAGAGGCTGGGGACATTTTCCCTAATACTTAGCAACCTTGAAGAGCCACCTACCCAACATTCCTCAGGAACCTATAACATTACTCTCAAAGTAATTGCGTCCCTACAGTAAAGCAAATGGACGCTTTGGTTCCAGATTATTCCTGAATGAAGCACAGTAACATTTCTCAATAGGGATACATTGCAAACGATGTCATTAAAGGGATCCAGTTTGGAAGTTAAAGTGTTAACTCTGTCACGAGTGTTTTCTCCATCTAAGGTTAATTTGCAGGAATTGGATATGGGGCAAGATCTCACTAAAAGTTCTCCTTAACTCTACTGAAGCATAATTCTATTCCATATGGCAAACCACACTCACTAAAATTTCCAACCAAATAAATGGTGATCCTTTGAAATCTATTTTATAGTTATTAATAAGACTAACAATATTTTCCACACTTAAAATATAAAGTGATATTTTGACACCATCACACATCATTTTATTTTTTTAAAGATTTTATTTATTTATTAATGAGAGAGAGAAAGAGAGAGAGAGGCAGAGACACAGGTAGAGGGAGAGGCAGGCTGCATGCTGGGAGCCCGACGCGGGACTCGATTCCGAGTCTCCAGGATCAGGCCCTGGGCTGAAGGTGGCGCTAAACCGTGGAGCCACCCAGTCTGCCCACACATCACTTTAAATATCCTAAGTGTCCTACAGTATTTTGAGGACTTGTTGATAAGAATTAGGTAAGAAACAGAAAATAACTAGAAAAGATATTAGTCAAAATAAGATCTCAAAATGTAGCATAAACACTTGAGTAACTTATTATTCATAGAAATTAGTTATAAGCCCTTTCTTTTCAACATTTGCAAATGTATCTGCTAAATATTTTCTTAGAGTTTCCCTTCTAAATTCCTTATTACTAATCCAAGATCTATGTTCTTAGTTAGGTGTAAGAATATTTGAGATCATTGCTGAGGGTTACATGGGATAGCTCTAGAATTACTTCTTTTTTCTAACTCATTTGTCTTCATGACCATAACCAGAGGCTATGGAATAAAGGTTCCAGTAACTGTCTTTCAATACTGTGGGAGTTGTAATTTTTATTTTTTATTTTATTTTATTTTATTTTTTACAAAAAGCATTTTATTAAAACCTATTTCTGGACAAATAGATTGTTTCTTTCTCCAACACTTGCTTTTTAGAACTGTTTCAGTTGCTAACCAGCAAAGATTCGTTAACAGTATATATAAAACAAGCAAACAAACAACACTCAAGAATGAATCACTATCAGTTACCTCTTATTCCTTTTGGTCAATGAAAATGATATTGATCTTGGGATGCCTGAGTGGCTCAGCAGTTGAGCCTGTGCCTTCCGCTCAGGGCATGATCCCAGGGTCCAGGAATCAATCCCACATTGGATTGCCTGCAAGGAGCCTGCTTGTCCCTCTGCCTAGGTCTCTGCCTCTCTGTGTCTCGAATGAATGAATGAATAAATAAATAAATACAATCTTTTAAAAAGATATTGATCTCAAAAACTTAAAAAACACATACACTGTGAATTTAAGTTTGTTTATGAGTAGGATTGCCCTGTGGCAGGTGCATCACAACCGTAGGAACAAAAGCTTGGGTCAGGTCTTTGTATCAGACTGGTGCTAGTTTATTTCATTTGCTGGTGTGACATTGACTTGCAGCCACCATCTTTGCTTGGAGGAGAATGTTTACACACATATAATTTCTGTCCCTTTTGGTGAATCCCTCAAAGTCCCTACTTTAATAGAGTTTGACATCCCCATTTATGGTTCAATGACCAAGGTTTCAGGCTATAGTGTAGTGGCCATTTTATTCTTTGTTACTTATACGAGAATATTTTTTAGCTTATATTTGGTATATCTGTTTTAGAGAAGGCAATGCAAAATCCTAGGAACAAAGAACTCTTTCTTCTAATGAAGGCTTGATAAGGACACAGAGCTAGAGAGTTTTGATGGGTTTTCCATGAGTGCCTGCTCCCTACACCATTTTTTTCCCCAGATTTTTGTGGCCTGAAAAACACGGTAGTGAACAATGAAGAGCTTTTGTTTTTAGAAACTTGCTTTGCTTACACATTTCTCTGCTCCACAACACCACCCTATGCCTAACATTTATCCTTAATGCCTAACATTTATCCTTAAACTACCCCACTTGGTAACTCCTAGGAAAAGCTGATTGAGTTAGGATCTCTTCCCTAGTCATTATAGGAAAGGCCTAGAAGAGAGGCCTTGATTTCCTGCCAGAAAGAATGAAAATGTTTTAAGTTTGCTTTTTAAACCCTTAGCATTTTCCATAGAAACAAAAGTTTGACTTGATTTTCACATTGATTATAAAGTATGACATCTATTTGCAAAACAAACAAAACTAGATCCAACTATGTGGAGAGGGTGGATTTTATGATTTCTTAGTTTTCATTTTTTAAAAAGATTTTATTTTAGAGAAAGAGCATGAGCAGGGGGATGGGGCAGAGTGGGAAAGAGAGAACCTCAAGCAGACTCCATGCTGAGCCCTGAGCCTGACTTGGGGTTCTATCTCACAACCCTGGAATCATGTCTGAGCGGAAATCAGGAGTTGGCCACTTAACCGATGCAGCCACCGAGGCACCCCCTAAGTTTTCATCTTACAGAGAAAATATTAATGTGAATTAAATAAATTGGTTTCAAAGTCAGCGAGATCTGTTGGGACTCTAGCTTTACCACTTACTACCTTTATAACTTCTGGCAAGTTCCTTACCTTCCTTGCACCAAGTTTCTCATTTTTCAAAATAGGTGCTACACATCTCAATGACTGGTTTTTGAGAATTAAATGAGATCGTGGACATGAAGTGCTTATTAGGAGCCTGGCCCATAGTGGGTGGTAAAAAGTATTAGCTACTTAACAAATTCTACTCTTACTAATATAATTCCTGATGTTGCTCCTACTGCTATATTTCTATTAATACTTGTCATTAGTCCACTCCACTATTCAGAACTCTTCTGGCTTACCGTTGCTCCAACCCTACCCTTTTCTCCTTATTTGACTATTTTGCCTTTACCTATGTTTTTCCAAATACTCCAAAATATTTTTGTGTTCGTGTTCATCCTGGAATTTTCTCCTGCTTCTCATCTATTAAAATCCTATTCATCTTGAAAATTCCAGCTCAAATGTGTTTTCTCATTAAATCTTTATCAGTGTACCCAGTTAAAATCAATCCTTTATATGGCTATGCTCTCAAAGCCCTTCGTTTTCACCTTATTACAACACTTTAATTCATTCTTATCTTACAGCTGTTTACAACACACACACACTCTCTCTCTCCCCTTGTATTGTGAGGTATTTGAAATACTTTCTTGCTTATCTTTATTTTCTCTTACTCCGTATAGTCTTCACTTGAGCACAAGTCTTCCACATGGTCATAATTCAATCAATATTTGTTGAATTAAATTGTTATACATAATTCTCTAATAGCATTTCTTTGCTAATAAAATGAAAATTGATAGTCCTATAGATAACTCTGAGGCAATATGAGAGACCAAAATGTTCTTTAAATGATCAAATCACATTCAACGTGTTTTAGAATTGTTTTGTCATATTCTGTTCTTTCAATAGTTGTTCACCCATAGATGGTAGATTACTTTTCTAGGGCCGCCTTAACAAAATACCACAGATGGGGTGGCTTACCAGAAATTTATTTTCTCTTGCTTCAGGGGCTAGAAATACAAGACAAAAGTGCCGGCATGGTTGGTTTCCTCTGAAGTGTCTCTCCTCGGCTTGTAGCTGGCTGCCCTCTTGCTGCTTCATCACATGGCTGTCCATCTGTGCATGTGTACCCCTGGTGTCTGTCTACCCTACCTTCCTCTTCTTAGAAGGACACACTGGTCAGTGGATTGGGGCTCATCCTGAATCTTATGTTAAGTTCATCATCTCTTTTAAGCTCCTATTTCCAAATGCATTCTGAGGTACTGGATGTTAAAACTTCAACATCTGGATTTTGAGTCAACATAGTTTATTCCACAACAAACAACAACTCATTTTTAACCAGGACTTTTGATGAACAAGAAAACCTCATTTCCTGATAATCAGTCCCCCTCAAAATAATATAACATATGGTCCTACAATTCTTCACAGATGAAATCTTTAAGTAACCTGTACCATATTTTATATTGCTTATTAGTAAGCAAAACCTCTTTATAGTCTTCATTTCCCATTACTTCTTGTGGTTTTTATTGTGGATACTTTTCGTTAGATCAACTATTTGCAATAATAATAATACCAGTAATAGCAATATTAAAAATGGAGGACCTTAATTGAACACTCAATATTGCCAGATACTACTGAAGCATTTTGGAATACTTTAGGTCAGTGTACCCACTCTAAAAAGATCTGAGACCTAGAGAGGTATTAAGTTTCTCAAGGTCAAATACATAGAAAGAGATGCTGTCTGTTTCTTTCAGCTTGTCTCTGGTATGGGTCAGAATCTGTTTGATGCTCAAATCCATGTAGCTGACCAATATACAGTGTTGCCACTCAGTGATGACACTAGGAATAGGATGGGTGTAGGGTGGTGATTCCTTCGGAAGGGAAGCAAGATAATTCTTCCTGCAGCTGATCTGATAGAACAAAGACTATTTTTTCATGTTGTGTATTAATCTTGGTGGTGCCTAAGGGTGGGGAGCAGCTGAGAGAAAGAGGGAGGACTAAACCCTCCCAAAGCACCACTTGGTTCTACAGTTCCAATCCACAGTCACAAAGGGAAAGAAGTCTGTGTTTTAACATACCTGTGAATGAAAATTCACTTTTGGATTCCCCCTATTCAGGAAAAAGGGTGGTAAGAATCTAAAAATATTTCTTTTTTCTTTGCTATTTTATTTGTTTTTTTTTTTAGATTTTTTTCTTTTTTTTAATTTATTTTTTATTGGTGTTCAATTTACCAACATACAGAATAACCCCCAGTGCCCGTCACCCATTCACTCCCACCCCCCACCCTCCTCCCCTTCCACCACCCCTAGTTCGTTTCCCAGAGTTAGCAGTCTTTACGTTCTGTCTCCCTTTCTGATATTTCCCACACATTTCTCCCTTCCCTTATATTCCCTTTCACTATTATTTATATTCCCCAAATGAATGAGAACATATAATGTTTGTCCTTCTCCGACTGACTTACTTCACTCAGCATAATACCCTCCAGGTCCATCCACGTTGAAGCAAATGGTGGGTATTTGTCGTTTCTAATGGCTGAGGAATATTCCATTGTATACATAAACCACATCTTTTTTATCCACTCATCTTTCGATGGACACCGAGGCTCCTTCCACAGTTTGGCTATTGTGGCCATTGCTGCTATAAACATTGGAGTGCAGGTGTCCCGGCGTTTCATTGCATCTGTATCTTTGGGGTAAATCCCCAACAGTGCAATTGCTGGGTCATAGGGCAGGTCTATTTCTTTGCTATTTTAAAGTAGTCATAGCCACTAAGTGAAGTACGTTTAAAAGATTCCAGAAATATTTAGCATAAATACTGCATTTCCAACAGTCATATTCCAGTGACTAGAAGACAGCTCACGTAAGGACAGAAGGGCCACAGGCTTGGCTCCACACTGTGGTTGAGGCCAGTATCATAATCTCAACCAGTGATAATAGAGCAAAGACTACATTACATCTTATTTTTCAAAATTTGAATGGTTCTAGTACATGTATATAAATCTGTGGCTTTACTAAATTATTTTAAAATAACAACACAGACATAGCTGTTCTTATTTGGAAAACCTCAAAGAATTATGTCAACATTCCCCTATGGTGGTGAACTGTTCCATTATTGTTTATATTCTTGCTTGAGCTCATCCCTTCAGTCCTTTTACTTCTTTTACTAAATGTTACAACAGCCTTGAAGAAGAGTGATTACCTTCTACATAAATGTTTTGTTAGAATGATCACCACACTCAACTGGGGCTCTGACTCTATCCTTAGCTGACTTTTTTTTTTTTTTTTTAAGATTGTATTTATTTGAGAGACAGAGAGTAAATGAGAGAGGACACAAGCTGAGGGTGAGACAGAGGGAGAGAAAGAAGCAGACCCTGCAGGGAGCCCAAACTGGGCCTGGATCCTAGGACTCCAGGATCATGACCTGGGCCTAAGGCAGACTCTTAACTGACTGAGCCACCCAAGTGCCCCCTTAGCTGACTTTCTAGAATAAAACAGAGTGTATGTCGTTTGTTTTATCATCCTGTTAACAGGCACACTTTAATTCCAATTGGGGTATCTCCTAAAATTTTGTGGTTTATAATCTCTTGCTTTTGACTTTTTAGTTAATGATCCCTTGCTATGATTCCCTATGAGTTTCATCCAGTAACAACGACCTGCTCATGCCCCTCTTAGCTAATTTCCCCAGACATCATGAGATTTCCAGGATTTTAGTTGGAGTGCATCTGGTCATCCAAAATTGTGATTTTTAGACTTCAAACACTGAGATGTAAAATAACTCTTGAGTTTTACAGCTGTCAGAAGTGAGAACATATTGAATTGGTTTAAGCCAAAAATATTTCATCTCCAATTTGATTTACTGGATATTTTGGCTAGAAGTGCAGAAATGCCATAAATAGTGATTTACAGTGTAACTACATAAAAGAGTGCCATAATTCTGAACTATAGGATAGAGCATGTGATGAAGTCTTGTTATTGTAATATGGCCAATTAACAGCTTCTTCTCTTTTAAAGCTGTTTGTTTTCTATGAAGATCACAGACGAAGGTCATTTGACAATGCAAATGACATTCTACTTGTTTGATCATTCCTTCAAAGATGTTCAAGCAGAATAAAGCATCTTGTATCCTACTGACGCACAGGCAAGGCTATACTTATAAGCATCCCGGACTTAAAAGAATTTCCTGTTAGTTTACACAGTAGCCAAAGAGAAAAATATTAGGATATATTTTTAGAAGTAAATTTTTGTATTTAAACAATGGTTTGGATTTCTTTTTTTCCCCAGAGTACTATTACTTAATTTGTAAAAACTCTACAGTTTTAAATAACCTATTTTCTTTAATTTCCTGATTAATTGCCTCCAATGCTTGGTTTTATGTTATATGAATAAAAAAGAACTAGTGGAAGTAATCCTTACTGCTTATTACCTTAAAATACCCACTTCTGAAGTTAGGAACTCCAAGTATCGCCTTCATATTCAACCAACATCAATGTTGACTCATCCATATATCATAGGTTTATGTCAGATGGCACACAAGGACAATTTGTAACAAAAGTCCTAGACTCTTCCTTCATTCCTATCCCTGCTCCTTTCTCCTATGTCCAGTCCAGTGTTTGCCTGGATTCAGACCCTAATATTTTTGTTTTGGACCCCTCATCCTTAACTTCTGACCTATGTCATTAGTCATTTGATTTTCTTAATTTTGTCTTTCAGTGTTTTCTAAGGTAAAGTTTTTCTGAATCAGTGTGCTCTAGTGTACAGGAAATGAATGAATTGGAATGGATGATAGGTGTGTCTGGGATGTACATCAAGCAGTAGGCAACCCCTTGATCCAGTCATCTACAGCTTCAGGCAGCCTCATTTCTTTATTCCAGCATGCCAAACAAATACTAACATTTTTAATATGTGCCCCAACTGCTGTAGGGTGCTTACATCTGTCCTTTTGCTCTTGCTGCTTCTGGATTTTTCACGTAAGCAACTGAGCTGGGACGCCTGGGTGTCTCAGCAGTTAAGCATCTGCCTTTGGCTCAGGATGTGATCCTGGAGACCCGGGATTGAGTCCCGCATCAGGCTCCCTGCATGGAGCCTGTTTCTCCCTCTGCCTGTGTCTCTGCCTCTCTCTGTGTGTCTCTCATGAATAAATCAAATAAAATCTTAAAAAAAAAAAAAAAAAGAAAAGAAAAGAAACAGCTGACCCGATGTCTGCATTGGATGATCCCACTTAGGTGTGGAACCATACCCAGATAAATCTACCATGTATTTTGGGCCCTTTCTCTCCCACCCTGATGGAGGGATTCAGGACCATAATCTCTTAGCTCTGAGGCTCCCATACCCTCTTACGTAACACCTTGTTCCCCTTCACACTCTTGAAGCACTTCAATCACTGCCACCTCTTTCTTGTAAACTTAAAACATTGCCACTTTCCTCCCTTTCCACACAGTCTAACTTTCAAGTGCATCAATTTTAGCACTGTCACCTCCCTAGTTCCTATCCATTCTATCATACTTCTCTGTCAACTTCTAGCTTTGAATTAAACCTGCCATCCACTTTTGGGTTCCTATACCAGGACTGGTGAATGCCACTAGAGAAAATCAAACCACTGAAGCAAATTGGTACAACTAACCAAAATCTATCATCTCCTCTTCACTTGGACAGTGGTAACCATTTCCATATATCCTTGTCTAATTACCTAATCTGGTGTCACAGTTGGCCCCAAATATCTACCACTCTTTTCACAATCCCTACTTTACCCCAACCCTTCTAAAAAGATGATGTCATTGCTACTTCACTGAGAAATTTAAAGCATAAAAGCCTCAGACTTCCTATTTGTAGACTAATGAGCATACCTTACGTCAGAAACCTCAGTGTTAACATTGACTCTTCCACTTGCTCCTCACATTTACTCCTGTTGACAGAGAGGACTTTCCTCTCATTTTAGACTGATTTCTCCATCTCTGATCTAGAACTCATTCCCTTGTCCCAGGGACTGACCATACTTTATCAAATCTTCCTCAAGCCCCCTCCTTTTTTTTTTTTTTTCTTTTTCAATTTCTTTTCCCTTTTGGCTTTTTCCCTCAGTACGTAAAACTGCTCAATCTCCCCCAATTTATGAAAAAAATTCTTAATATTTCCTTCTTAGATTGATCTATTAATAATTTCTGTTCTTCTCTGCCATTCTTTTTGAAAAAGACATCAGTCTTGGGTTGCCTGGGTGGCTCAGCAGTTGAGCGTCTGCCTTTGGCTCCATGCACGATCCTGGAGTCCTGGGATCAAGTCCCACATTGGGCTCCTTGCATGAGCCTGCTTCTCCTTCTCCCTGTGTCTCTGCCTCTCTCTGTCTCTCTCTCTTTTTTAAGTTTCTTTTTAAGATTTTATTTATTCATGAAAGAGAGAGAAGCAGAGACACAGGCAGAGGGAGAAGCAGGCTCCATGCAGGGAGCCTGATGTGGGACTCGATCCCAGGACTGCGGGATCACACCTGAGCTAAAGGCAGATGCCCAACCACTAAGCCACTCAGGCATCCCTCTCTCTGTGTCTCTCATGAATAAATAAATAAAATCTTAAAAGAAAAGAAAAAGACATCAGTCTTGAACATCTCCATAGCTTCATCAGGCATTTGCCCCTCAATGCATTTCAATTTACCACCAAAACTCCACAGAAGTTGTTGTTGTTGTTGTTGTTGTTGTTGTTGTTGTTTTAAGATTTCAGTAATCTCTACACCCAACCTGGGGTTCAAACACAATCCCAGGAGGAAAAGTCACATGCTCTACCAACTGAGCCAGCCAGGCAACCCTCCATAGAAGTTGTTCTTGATAAGATTTTTTACTGACTTTCTAACTGCCAAATCCAGTAGTCACTACTGCACATTATTTCTTCTTGACGTGCTCTATGCATTTGGTTTGATAGGACACCATTCTCTTGATTGTTTGGTCTTTAGTTAACAAATGTTTACCTGTTGTGTTCCAGGGAGTATAACAAATGTTTACCTGTTGTGTTCCAGGTACCGTGAATACACACCATGGTAAGCCATACAGACATCATGCCTAGTGTTTAGAGCTTACCTAGGCATTGTTTATATTTTAGATTGTGCCCTTCAAGTCCATTTAGATGCTTCCTCACCTTTCAAATAAACCCTTAGATATCATTGGCCATTAGGATTCCCTCTTCAAGTCTTCTTTTACATTCTAAGTTGTTTCCTAAAATGACTTACCCAAATCTTCAGTGACTTCAATTTCTCATGTTCTCATGATTGAATTATTTCTCCAGTCCAGACAGCTAGCATGGGCTTTAATTTCATATTTCTAAATACTTACTGCTTCCACAGTTTCCATTTCCAATGACTGGTACCACCATTTTACACTAGAAACTTGGGAGTTATCTTGGACTCTACCCATTCCCTCTCATTTTAAATCACATCTCACCAGTCAAGATATTCTACAGATTATGAATCTTTAATAGCTATCTCCTCTTCCCAGAATTGAGCATTCCTTCCTTCAATAATATTAACACCAGAAATACTGGGATTTTTAAAAATTTCTGCACTGGCATAACACTGAAAACTTATGAAACAAATTATTTTTACCCTCCTCAACACTTTGCATTTGTTTTGACATTTTTTAACCTTTTATCAGGTTGGCAACATTAATTACCTGAGAGAATATATTTTAGGGCTTGGATAAATCAGTTTACAACAAGCAAATATGGTATTTCTTAGTAAATAATAAAAGTACTATGATGTAAGTTTAAAATTGCACTCCCCTCCCCCCCAGTCTGAGGTATAATCAGATACTTCCTGTTCACCTGAAACATTGCTAGAAACCATTTAACAGTCTCTTTTCTCTAAGCCCAACCAACTGTTGAAAATAATGTATTTGATGAGATGTTGGAAGTTTTTTAGCCAACTTTTGATTATCCTTGGTAATGGATCAGCATGGATGAAAGATATTCACAGGTCATTTTAAACGGTCTCTTTAGCCAGTAGCCATAAATTCCTTGATCACCAAATCCCTCATGATACATACTAATAAAGAGCAGAAAGTATATGTCTAGTTTAATCTCCTTTTAGTTCTCTATTATTTCCAGTGGAAATAATAATAATGAACTGATTGTGTATAAAAATGACTACTGACTCTCTATCACTATATTATAAAGTAAATTGATTTAAAAAAAACTGGATCTAATCTAAGCAAATGCTTTAGATTTGCCATGTGCTATGGAATCAGGGTAAACAGTAGTAAGTACCCAAGTGTAAAATGCAGGGCAGAAGGGCAGTGTTAGGCAAAGAAGATGAAGCAGGAATCTCAATTACCTCCCAAACTGGTTAATTAACTTAAAGATGATTCTCAACAGTACTTAATTTTTCCCCAAGAGTCCTCTGAGTTTACTTTTCCTGATAGTCTCACTTCCTTTGCTTTTCCTTGAAAAAGACAATTTATTCTTAGTCTAGCAAAGCCAAGTGGAAAGAAATCAAGTGAATGGAAATTGACATTTAGAACACAAAAACTTAAAACTGGGTCAGACAAAGTTAATAGCTTAATAAATGGCTTAGCATGTGATCTAATGTTCCATGTTGTCACCTGAGTTCTGGTAGGGACAGTGTGAGGGAGCACTGTCACAGCAGTGATTCTCCATGATGCTGAATTCACCACATAACTAATGGTTAGGATAAAGTCTCTTAGCAATTAAGATAAGAGCTATGTTTCTGAGAATAATTTATAGTCACACATTGCATTGTACAGTTGCACTATTTAATAGGTGTGATAATACTGTAAGAGAAACTTAGAAATGTTAGCAAGGAGTGATATTCCTAAAGGAAATTATTCAACCTGAAGTAACTTTGGCTTGGTTTTTCTTATTCAGCAATCTAAAAGTTGTTATTAACACATTAAATTGGTGATTTTCCCACTATACACATTTAGCACTTACAGTTACTTTGACTCTCTTCCTTAGAAATTATAAAACCAACTGAGAATATTAGGAATTTGAGGGGGGTAACTCATAAAATCTTAAGAAAGAAAAGGAAAACCCTTTTGAGAGTGCTTAGAAAACTATCCGTTTCTATATAATTAGAATTCAATAAGATTTTGACTATATTATGTGTTTTATTTTGAAACCTAGTCATTATATGAGCAGTAGTCTTCATCACCCAAAGACTTATTTGAAAACATCAGTTATTTTCTGAACCACAGTATTCTAATGATATTTTGAATTTCCTTGCACCTCATTGTTTCTCATAGTTCATACTTCTACAAAATTATTTCTACAAGGCCAACTGATTTTATATCGATCTATTTTAAAATATGAATGAGCTACACACTGAGATTTCGAAACACCTAAGTAAAAGGGATTATCTCTGGGGGATGGATGTGTGTGGGTAAGTGAAGCAGAAATTATGCTGGTAAAACTACTGAAATCTGGACATTTATTTCTAAATATAGCCATATATAAAGAGGAGGAGAAACATTTCGCAATTTGAAAAGGCAGTAATTATTCGATATCAAAACTAGACAAAGACCTTGAAAGAAAACTACAGACTAATATTCCCACAAACAAAATCCTTACCAAAATATTAGCAGATTGAATACAACAGTATGTTTTTAAAAGGATAATATATCATGAGCAAATGCAGTGGTTTAATGCAGTGTTGTTTAACTTTCAAACATCAGTCATTGTAAATTATCATTCTAACATAATGAAGGAGCAAAATCAATTATCTAAATTGATGCAGAAAAAGAAATTGACAAAATTCAACATCCATAATATAAATTCTGAGAAAGCTGGAAATATAAGGAAACTCCATTATTCTGAGAAAAGTTATCTATAAAAATCTACAGTACCACAGAGTTAATCCTAATCCTTTACTAAATCATAAGGAATTTCATAGCCATAAAGCATCAAAATGCTTCTTCTTTGAGATAGGAAACAAAGCATGGATAACTGATCTCACCACTTTTTCAGTGTCGTCCTGGAGGTCCTTGGTAGTACAATACTACAGTAAAAATAGGCATATAGATTAGTAAGTAAAAAAGTAAAAGTTTTTAAAACAACACGATTCTATGTACATAAAATATTAAGGTATGTATAAAAATACCACTAATACGCAAGTTTAACAAGTTTAGGAATATAAGACCAATATTTTAAAAAAGATACAGATGCAGTGAAATACCGGGACACCTGCACCCCGATGTTTCTAGCAGCAATGTCCACAATAGCTAAACTGTGGAAGGAGCCTTGGTGTCCATCGAAAGATGAATGGATAAAGAAGATGTGGTTTATGTGTACAACGGAATATTCCTCAGCCATTAGAAACGACAAATACCCACCATTTGCTTCGACGTGGATGGAACTGGAGGGTATTATGCTGAGTGAAATAAGTCAATCGGAGAAAGACAAACATTATATGTTCTCATTCATTTGGGGAATATAAATAATAGTGAAAGGGAATATAAGGGAAGGGAGAAGAAATGTGTGGGAAATATCAGAAAGGGAGACAGAACATAAAGACTCCTAACTCTGGGAAACGAACTAGGGGTGGTGGAAGGGGAGGAGGGCGGAGGTTGGGGGTGAATGGGTGAAGGGCACTGAGAGGGGCACTTGACGGGATGAGCACTGGGTGTTATTCTGTATGTTGGTAAATTGAACACCAATAAAAAGTAAATTTATTTTAAAAAAATCAGTTGTGTTTCTGTACAATGGGAATGAACAATTGAAAGTTAAAAATTTTAAATATTATTTACAATAGCATCACAACATGAAATGTTCAGGGATACATTTAGTAAAATATGCACAACATTTACACTCTGGAAACTATAAAACAATGCTGAAATAAAGAAGATCTAAGTAAATAGAAAAATATATAATGTCCTTGGAGACTCACTATTGTTAAGATGTTGTTTATCCATAATTTAATTTTCAGACTCCATGAAATCCCAGTCCCTCTGGTTTTAATATTTATGATTAGCATTGGCTATTTTCCTGAAAGTTTTATTTATAATATATTTAGCACTTTTTATTTATAAGTAATTGCTGAATCAAAATTTTCTGTTAATATGTAATACACAAACATACATGCATATATATGCTTGTGTGTATTAAATCCAAATAACATGTGAGCAAAAAGAATGGAGATTTTTGTCTTAAGTTAATAACATACGCTATCTTTCAATGCAACTTAAAACTTAGGAACCTCACAGCAATACAGTTTATTTGGATGTGTAGATAAAGGAAATGAATTAGGCCAGCACACCAATATAGGAGATGTCAGAAAAGCCTGGGTTTAAATCCTGATTTAGGTTTATGTTATCTTTTGAAGTTTATCTAGGGTCTTTAATCTCCTAGTTTCTCATCTACAAAATAGGATTAATCACTCCTTTGACATCATGTTTTGCCCAGATGTAGTGAGATAATGTACATAAAGCATTTTAAATAATGCCTTACTATTAGTAAGCACTAAATTGTTGGTAGCTTTTATTATTGATAATGATAGTAATCTATTAGGGGCAATAAATACTATATACTACATCATATATTACAGAAAATAACAAATGAATAACCAATATTCACTTCAGTTAATTTATAAAATCTACAGTATGATCAGTTAAAGCACATAACTTTCTCACATGAATATGGTATTAAATGATACTTCTTTCCTATTCAAGATAGCTTCAAGATGCCCTCAAGTTTTTCAGAAGTATAACTTAGATCATAAAACAGATTTGTTAATTATGATACTTCATAACAATTTCTGTTAAAAATAGATTTGAAAAAAAAACTATGTTTCAAGACCTGTAAAATGGATGCAAACATTTTGCAAATATTCCCTTGACGTTAAAATTCATTTCTATTTCCCAAAATTGAACATACACAAGATTAAATTATGTATTTATATCAGTGTATAGAAGCACTGACATGCTGGCCTTAGTAAGTAAAGATACTGAATTTGCTTTATTCTTAGAATTAATGAGTAGGCCTTTGTTTTTTGCTTATTTTGGTTGTTGTTGTTCTTGTTAGTTTTGCCTTGTTTTGTTTTAGATGTAGAAGGAAGTAGAGGTTGAAATAACTGACCAAGTAAGAAAGTCTGCTATCCAGTACATGTTGTAATCTCAAGTTAGAGTTAAAGTAAACTCATCAACACCGAGAGTCTACAGTAAGAGAAAAGATAGCATACAAGGTAGGGTGATACAAGGACTTGGAGATGGGAGGGCTGGGGAGAATATTTCTAGAAATCCAGGCTGTCAGGTAGCTATTGACTAGGAAACCCATTCATGGGTAATGTCTAAATTCTGGACAAGCTTTGTGCCAGTCTTTGTGAGCACTGCAGTAGTTAGGACCTGTATATTTAGAAATAATGGGATTCACCGACATAAGGTAGAATCTACAAGGCTCAGCAGGTCTACCAGTTGATGAGTATGTGGAAATGTGCGTGTGTGTGTGTGTGTGTGTGTGTAGGGATGGAGGAAGGAGTGGTTCTTAGAAAAGTGACCAAAGCTTCAATGCTGTGGCCTAGAACTCTTGGACTCAAAGGGCTTCAATTGGGAGAAAGTGAGAAAGTCAACCCTGGGTTGCCTGGTCCCAGGTCAAGCTGGAAGCAAAAGAGGCCCGGGAGTAGAGTACTCATTTCCTGGGATATGTAACAAATCACCACAAGCTCATAGTTTAAAACCAGTCTTATTGTCTCACAGTGTGTCAAGGATCACGACTGACTGAGTTGGATCCTCTCAAATAATCAAAGTGTTCTCTGAGCTGTGGTATTACCTGAAGGCTCAACTAGGGAAAAAGCCGTTTCCAAGCTCATTCAGGTTGTTGGCAGAATTAATTTCTTTGTGACTGTAAAACGGAGGTCTCTGGCTTCTTGATGGATGTCAACTGTCGGCCCCCATTAGGTCATGGGAGCTGCTTTCAGTTCCCTACCATGTGGCCCTCTCTATCCGCAGTTTACAGTAGGGCATGTTTGCTACTTCACGACCAAGAGGAAAATTCTTCACACCCAAGCATGCTAAGACAGAGTCTTATAGACATAGTGCAGTGGAATCATGGAACCACTGTTTCCACATTCCCTGATTAGAATCAAGTTGCAGGTTCCACCTGCACTCAAAGGGAGGTAGGCTACTCAGTGAGTGGAGATTACAGAGGCCATCTCAGGATTCCTCCTACCACATGGAGTAAGCTCAGCGATGTTCCTAGGAGTGAGAAGCCCTAGGTCTTAATGTGTGGATTAATAGCGTAGACCCCATTAAATGGGTTATTAGAAATGATAGGTGCTTCAAGACTCAATTGAGACTGACCGTCTAGGGCAGAATCATTTCTACAACTAACGTCATCTCTGAAAACAACTGAAAGAAGCTTGGGAAAGCTGAGGCTAGGCAAAACATAGGAGGTGGAGAGGTTATGAGGGTGAGTAACCATGATTTCTTCAGCGGATACCAATTTTTTAGCAGCTTGGTATCAGACGAAATTAAGGCTACCATGAATAAGGACTTTTAAATCCTCTTACTTTTGCTGCCACAGTCTATCTGACGCTTTGCTGACAGCTGTCACACCATCTCACCCATCACTGGAAAATTCATAAAAACAATTACCATGTCTTTAACATTTACTTTAAAAATATAAACTCAAAGCATTTCTCAAAGTACCTCAGATGGACGCAAGGCTATGGACTATCCAGGCATGCGATAGTGCCTTTCTCTGCTTTGATATTTGTGAAAACCTTTGAATGAGTTGCAAACATTATAACCTTGAATTAGTCAGCATCTTAAGACAAGAAGGATGTATGTAGTGGAAAGGTGAGAACTGAATACTGGACACAGTGTACATTAGTTGTGGTTAAGTTTAACTATATATAATGGAACATCCATTTGGCTTTTTCCCCACTCTTAAAGAACCCAGAACACCTTCTGTCTTTCAGCCCTGCTGTCCTCACAGCACAACTTTTAAAGACAACTGATCATGTCTTTTGCCCATTTCATGATTGGATTGTTTGTTTCTTTGGTGTTGAGTTTAAGAAGTTCTTTATAGATCTTGGAAACTAGCCCTTTATCTGATATGTCATTTGCAAATATCTTCTCCCATTCTGTAGGTTGTCTTTGAGTTTTGTTGACTGTATCCTTTGCTGTGCAAAAGCTTCTTATCTTGATGAAGTCCCAATAGTTCATTTTTGCTTTTGTTTCTTTTGCCTTTGTGGATGTATCTTGCAAGAAGTTACTATGGCCGAGTTCAAAAAGGGTGTTGCCTGTGTTCTTCTCTAGGATTTTGATGGAATCTTGTCTCACATTTAGATCTTTCATCCATTTTGAGTTTATCTTTGTGTATGGTGAAAGAGAGTGGTCTAGTTTCATTCTTCTGCATGTGGATGTCCAATTTTCCCAGCACCATTTATTGAAGAGACTGTCTTTCTTCCAATGGATAGTCTTTCCTCCTTTATCGAATATTAGTTGCCCATAAAGTTCAGGGTCCACTTCTGGATTCTCTATTCTGTTCCACTGATCTATGTGTCTGTTTTTGTGCCAGTACCACACTGTCTTGATGACCACAGCTTTGTAGTACAACCTGAAATCTGGCATTGTGATGCCCCCAGATATGGTTTTCTTTTTTAAAATTCCCCTGGCTATTCGGGGTCTTTTCTGATTCCACACAAATCTTAAAATAATTTGTTCTAACTCTCTGAAGAAAGTCCATGGTATTTTGATAGGGATTGCATTAAACGTGTATATTGCCCTGGGTAACATTGACATTTTCACAATATTAATTCTGCCAATCCATGAGCATGGAATATTTTTCCATCTCTTTGTGTCTTCCTCAATTTCTTTCAGAAGTGTTCTATAGTTTTGAGGGTATAGATCCTTTACATCTTTGGTGAGGTTTATTCCTAGGTATCTTATGCTTTTGGGTGCAATTGTAAATGGGATTGACTCCTTAATTTCTCTTTCTTCAGTCTCATTGTTAGTGTATAGAAATGCCACTGACTTCTGGGCATTGATTTTGTATCCTGCCACGCTACCGAATTGCTGTATGAGTTCTAGCAATCTTGGGGTGGAGACTTTTGGGTTTTCTATGTAGAGTATCATGTCATCGGCGAAGAGAGAGAGTTTGACTTCTTCTTTGCCAATTTGAATGCCTTTAATGTCTTTTTGTTGTCTGATTGCTGAGGCTAGGACTTCCAGTACTATGTTGAATAGCAGTGGTGAGAGTGGACATCCCTGTCTTGTTCCTGATCTTAGGGGAAAGGCTCCCAGTGCTTCCCCATTGAGAATGATATTTGCTGTGGACAGAAATCTCACAGAGGAAGACATAGACATGGCCAACATGCATATGAGAAAATGCTCTGCATCACTTGCCATCAGGGAAATACAAATCAAAACTACAATGAGATACCACCTCACACCAGTGAGAATGGGGAAAATTAACAAGGCAGGAAACAACAAATGTTGGAGAGGATGCGGAGAAAAGGGAACCCTCCTACACTGTTGGTGGGAATGTGAACTGGTGCAGCCACTCTGGAAAACTGTGTGGAGGTTCCTCAAACAGTTAAAAATATACCTGCCCTACGACCCAGCAATTGCACTGTTGGGGATTTACCCCAAAGATACAAATGCAATGAAACGCCGGGACACCTGCACCCCGATGTTTCTAGCAGCAATGGCCACTATAGCCAAACTGTGGAAGGAGCCTCGGTGTCCAACGAAAGATGAATGGATAAAGAAGATGTGGTTTATGTATACAATGGAATATTACTCAGCTATTAGAAATGACAAATACCCACCATTTGCTTCAACGTGGATGGAACTGGAGGGTATTATGCTGAGTGAAGTAAGTCAGTCGGAGAAGGACAAACATTATATGTTCTCATTCATTTGGGGAATATAAATAATAGTGAAAGGGAAAATAAGGGAAGGGAGAAGAAATGTGTGGGAAATATCAGAAAGGGAGACAGAACGTAAAGACTGCTAACTCTGGGAAACGAACTAGGGGTGGTAGAAGGGGAGGAGGGCGGGGGGTGGGAGTGAATGGGTGACGGGCACTGGGTGTTATTCTGTATGTTAGTAAATTGAACACCAATAAAAAAAAAAAAAAAAGACAACTGAAGTTTCTATGTCAGTTTTTATGGCCGCTGAGCTTAAGATGCCAGCCATTACTTCTAAATTCTAGAAAGGATGAAAGGGGAAGGCAGTGGGAAGTGTAGGGAAAAGAATATCCCCTCAATCCCTTCTTAAAGATCCTTTGTGGAAGTTCTACCCATTAACTTCCATTTTCATATCACTGGCCAACCTTGGTAGTAACAAGGGAGGCTGGAAAATGCAGTCTTTATGGTATATTGCCATAGGGAGAAAATCAAGGTTATTGTAATCAGAAAAAAAAGTGTTGGTTATGCAAGCAGCAAGCTCTCCCACATACCACAAACTATGATCTTGTAGTAGTGTCTAAACTGGGGAAAGGATTACCCATCCGTCTGTCCACCCATCCATTCATCCATCCATTGATTCTTGTACAATTCTGTATTTTAAAGGTTGAATTAAAATGAAATGGTACAGTTTATATATTTAGGGGTAATTACTTTGTAAGTTTTTTTAGTAAGAGACAATATTAGCTTATGTTTTATATGGAGACACTATTAATATCTCAAGACTACATAATGATTACACCTATTTTATTGGGCGGCATTTAGAGATGATAGATTTCTCTTTGCAGAGAACATGTTGTCTTCATTAGGCACCTTTCTAACACCTTATTTTTAGTGTGTTTTGCAATTACATATTGGCTCTTCCATTATATAGAGCCAGAGACTCGACTGTGGAGAGTTTGGATAGGAACTTCTCTGCATCTTCCCTTGTGTTTAATTCCCAGGTCCTGCCACCTCCTCTTGGAATTTGAACAATGAATTCTTCAAACAGAACTAGCTGATGATTTAAAATATTGAAAGGCATTTTTATAATGAATATTTTAACAGAGATTAACATACAGTGACATGTACAATTAGCTGTGGTATTTTAACAGCAGATCATTTAGGCCTCCCAAATTATTAAATAGAAAACTTATGTGTGGACACTGTGCAGAGACAACAACATGCTTTATCAGTTTCCTTCCAAATAATGTTCACAAGAAACTCTATTCTTTTGTGATAATTTCATAAGAATTATCTCTCTGGTCAGTTTTAGGAAAAATTCCAAACCATCAGATAGCACTTTAAACCAACAGAATATTCTGTCATAATTCTATTGGATTTCCAAGTCCCCAATGAGATAAATAAGCCACTTCTTTAAAGTAAATACATTTTAGTATAAAGTTATACTCTTCTAGGCTCTCCTGTGTTTGTGGTTATGTTGCTACGAATGTCAAAATCAGTGTACTTCAGGTATGATGCTCAATCCACTGTGATTCTATCTCTATCTGCTGTAGTCCCTGACATGTTTTCATTTTGGTCATAATCACAAAATGCTTGTGAAATATTTAGCTAAAATCAAGATATGCTATGTCTAGAACACTTGTTTGATTTATAGTCTAGAAGCCTTGTCACAAAGAAATTGAAGTTGATTTGGCATAACTAGTTGGCAGCAAACTTGTACTTCCTTCTGGTTGATTTCATTTCCCCAGGAGCTCACTGGCCATCTGCATAACAAACCTCAATCAAATTTTAACCTTTAAACTTTTTTGGAGGTCTACTAGTTTTCTCATCTCCCTCAGGCTTTATTGCTGTCTATTAGGCATCTTCCCCTGCACGTTCTTCCAGCATTTCAAATATCTGTAAGATGGAACTCATGTCAGTGCCATATCTGCCTTCTAATTACCTGTGGTACTACCTATTAGCTAATAATGACCCAGTCACCGGCCCAGTCTCCCCAAATCAAATTCTTAGAGTGTCCTCTTTAACCCCTACTTCTCATCACCTTTCTAATATGTGTTTTATCTGTCCCTTTCCTCAACTCATGGCCATTATCTCAATGCATGCATGAAAATCTCTTACCTGACTACTAGACTCTTTTACCCTCTCATCAACCCTACACATGCCTGCCAGATTATTTTCCTGAAACACAGCTTATGTCATTCGCTACTTAGGAATCTGCATGGCTCCCCATCAACTAATGAATAAGATCCAGACTGTTCAGCCTGGCACTCGGCACTAGTCTGGACACAGCCTTCCTTGCGGGTTTCATTGCTTGTAGAGTCTCTTGTGTCTCCATGTGCTCGTTCACCCTTCTTTTCCCCCACCCCCATCTTTCTCTGCTCATTCAACAAGGAACAGTGCAAATGTTGATGAAGTTTTTGCTGTTCCAAATGTTGAAAAGCAAGTTCTTCTTCCTCCAAATGATCCTGACACCTATATTTACCTTCATCATGGCACGAGGCCTTCTGAAAGTCTCAGCTACGTTAGTGTTAGCTTTTGGAGACAGCGACTTCCCCTTATTAACCTTTGCAGTCCCCCGAGTATATGTCCTCTGTGCAAGACATCGTTCATCTTTTCCTTATGTTTGCATCCTTAATTGGGAAACATTGTTGTTAATGGTCTTGTCTGACTAGGTTGTCTGCATCTTCCTTTCATAATTCTGTTGCTTCAGTGTGTCTCTACGCTGTTGGCCTCATGAAGTCGCCTACATTGTGCTGCTACTCTCGGTTTAAGCTGTTCCTATCAGCATATCATTTTTTGATCATGTATTGCTGTTCCCTCTCCACCTTTTCTCTCCCTGTACTTTAAAAAAATTTTAGAATTTTTTTAACCTTTCAGACTGTGCTTATTATTTTCTTGAGATGAAATGCACATGACCTTAAAGTGAACAATTCTGTGGCATTTGTACACTTATAATGCTGTGCAGCCACCACTTCTCTCAAGTTCCAAAACATTCTCATTACCCCAAGGGGAAACCCTATACCCATTAAGCACTTAATCCCCATTTCTCCCTCTCTAGTCCTTGGCAATGAGAAATCTGCTTTCTGTCTCAAGGATTTACCTATTTTGGATATTTCATATAAATGAAACCAAATAAGATATGACCTTTTGTGTCTGGCTTCTTTCAGTTAGAATAGTGCTTTTTGGTTTCTCTTTTGAGGTTCATCCATATTCATGTATCAGTACTTGATTCCTTTTTATAGCTGAGTAATTTTCCATTATATGTATAAATCACATTTTAGTTCTCTGTTCATCCACTGATGGATTTGGGGTTGTTTCCACTTTGGGCTATTATGTATTATAAATAGGGCTGCTGATAAGCATTCCTGAACAAGTATTTGTTTGAATACATCTCTATTTTCAATTCTTTAGAATACATACCTAGAAGTATAATTGCTGGGTCACAAGGAAATCTTATGTTTAAGAGGAACCACCAAACACTCACTCTCTCTGTTTTAATCAGTATGTGTTCAGCCCTGAGTACCTTCTCACAAAGCCTTAATAATATCTGAGAGATCACATTTACTCTTCTGTATCAGAACGAATGCTCTGATTCACAGGCAGTTAAGGATCTGAGTAGTAGACTTAATTTCTCTTTCCCTTAATTTTCCTGGGGAGTCACTGAACTCTATCCTCCACTGTGGTTCCTTCTTTTTTTTTTTCTATATCGCATCTGTTGTTCTCTTTTGTATCTGATTTTATCTGGGTTTACAACATCTTCATCTAGTGGGCAAGGCTGCTGAACATTTTCTTCCTTGTCTCCTTGAGATTGTGCTCTGTCCCTGCCAGGAGCCAATTATTCTAAAATTAGTCATCATCCAGAAAAAGAAATTCTAGTCTAGTCCTCTTTTAAAGCCAGCTATTCATTTGTATGTGATCTTTTCTTTTTTTCAAAGGCGAGAACTTTAACTGGCAAAAAAGGAAGAAAAAAAAATACTTCTTGTGTATTCCAGGATTTCACACAGGAAATAGTTTTATATTTTTATAAATATGTCTTTCTCCCAGGGTCAGTCATCAGAAATTGCAGTATCTGTAGTCTCCTATATTGGAATATTTATCCCAGGGAGGAAACCTAGCACCTGGTAGAGATGATTGTCCACCCGTGGTTTCTCAGAAGGAAAGCATCCATCACCAGCACAGGACCTCCTACTTGCTAGGTTCTCTTGTATCACTGCTACTGCTGTTATTCCAGGAGGACTGGTTTGACTTTCTATTTTAAGAAACTGATTTCTGTCAAATAGTTCCAGAGGCTCAGAAGTTCTTCCTTTTCTCCACCCTTTGCTGGGAAATTCTTCCCCACATCAAACTCATGACATTGGTGTGATTTGTGCAACATCCATAGGGCATCTTCCACTCTGGATTATTTCCTACTCTCTCTCAGAATCCTCTATTCTTTATAATAATCCAAAAGGAAGACAGGCCTTCCTGAAGCCCTTTCATTTATTTATTCAGTTAATATTTGTCAGGCCTCTGTATGTGCCAGGCAGTCTTTTAGGCACTAGGGATACAGCAGTTTACAAAACCAAGTCCACGTTTTCAGAGTTTCACAGCTTAGCAAGTGGACTATAGACCCAGAAAAATTAATAATTGTATAATATGTAATATTTACATATGAATATATATGGTAAGATAAGTAGTATGGAGAAAAGCAGCACAGGGTAAGGAAAACAGAGGGAGACACCAGATGATTCTGTTTTAAATATGGGGGACTTAGAAGGCTTTTCTGAGATGACATTTGAAACCAATCAGGAGGCTAATGCAATCATCCTGGTGTCTAAGACTAGAGTGGTTGAGTAGATGTGATTTTCTTCTGCTGTGTTCTCCTAAAGCTGGGCTATCACCCACCATTAAAGTGCACAAGACTCCTGCCCTTCTTGAGAAGTAGACAATTTACTACATATCCTGTAGTTGACACAAAGTGTCTTTGGTTTTCATTCTTCTTTGTCACAAATGCAGTTGATATTCTTCTTGATATGACCTATGTTTTCTCATAAAAATTATTACTTTTATACACTTACTAATTAATCTCAGGCTTCAATGTTAATAAGCATCACACATAGGGATTGTTTAAAATGAAGATTCAGGGCGCCTGGGTGGTGCAGTCGGTTAAGCATCCAACTCTTGGTTTTGTCTCAGGTCATGATCTCAGGGTGGTAAGATCAAGCCCTGTGTCAGGCTCCTTGCTTGGTGTGGTGTCTGCTCAAGTTTCTCTCTCTTGCTCCCTCTGCCCCTCCCTACCGCTCATGTGCTCTTTCTCTCTCAAATTAATTAAATTAAAAAAATTAAATGGAGATTAAACAGCACCTGGTAGATTCATACACTTAGGTCTTAGACTGCATTTCGAGAAATGATGCTCTTAACCCTGTTCTCTCAAGTTCCAATCTGCTATTAATAATAAAATCAATAAAAATAGTACTTATTAAGCAGTGTCTGTCTTCTGATCATCATAACTCTAAAAGAATGTGATGGTTTGTATAAGTTCACACAGCTAGTAACAGGCATATTTAGTATCCGAGCCTACTCCGTCCTTCTTAAACAGTACTAGTTCCTCTGTGATGTATTGTTAAACTAATAAATTACCATATTGCTAGCAACTAACAAAGAGATCACTAAGTGATTATAAGTGCCATTTAACATATCTCATAGACTCTCTTGCCTTTCGTAGGAATAAATGATAGTTTAATTTTCTGCTTCTAGCAATTTTCACGCTTGTTCAAATTGCTCTGAGTTATAACTCTTCCTAGAAAGAGCTATTTGGTATAGAGTATTGCTACCTCTAGCAATACTCTATACCAAAAAATAAAATCTTAAATCATTAATAAAGTTTGAGCCTTATTTTCTTTAATAAGACTTCAGCTCCTAAAATCACATTCAACTATTCTAATTACAATCCATAGATTTGAATCTGAGATACTATATTCAGCAGAGCCCATTTTTAATATAGGAATTAAAATAATTGGAAGAACAATATAACGACAGTAAAGAAAATATGAGGTTCCATCAATATGGCAGACTAAACTCATATCAAATATCCCCCCACCATAAGCATTATTAATTTTGACTTTGAAGGGTAAAAAAAATTTATATGCAGAGAAGACAAAGAAAAGGCATGAAACTAGCAGGGGTGAACTCAAGATGTGAAGCTATCACAGTTTGGAAGATGATCAGGTCCTAGCATCATGGGGCAGGAGATGTGGCATGGTATGAACTGAGGAGTAAGTGGCACCTGAGCCAGAAACCTGATCAGGCCTGTTCTCTAAAAGGCCAACCGGGAAACTTACCCAAGGTAGAAGGAGACAACAACTAACTCAGCTGTTTTGACCTGGGACACTGAAAAATGATAACAAAAAAGGGGCTCCTACGAGAAAAAGAGCCTAGGCTTTTATTCTATACTCTAAAGATTGGCTCAGAATAAAAAATTACAAACTAGGGACCCCTGGGTGGCTCAGTGGTTGAGCGTCTGTCTTTGGCCCAGGGCGTGATCCCAGGGTACTCGGATCGAGTCCGGTATATCAGGCCTGCTTCTCCCTCTGCCTATGTCTTTGCCTCTCTGTGTGTGTCTCTCATGAATAAATAAATAAAATCTTTAGAAAAATTACAAACTATATGATGAAAATATCCACCACGAAGGAGGGTCAGTAGGTAAAACAAACATGACAATTGGCATACAAAAAAAAAAAGACCTTAGGGTACAAAAATGATCTCGAAGAGAGTAGCATAATGTGTACTTACAATGATGAAAAAGATAAAAAAACAGGGATACACCCCAAAGGGAAAAAGAGGTCACTATGAAAAAAGCAGACAGATTTGAAAACAAAATAAAAACTTTAAAAAGTGAAAAATAGGGACCCCCGGGTGGCTCAGTGGTTGAGCATCTGCCTTTGGTTCAGGTTGTGATCTGGGGTCCTGGGATCAAGTCCCACATCCAGCTTTCCTTAGGGAGCCTGCTTCTCCCTCTGCCTCTGTCTTTCATGATTAAATAAATAGAATCTTTTTTTAAAAAAGTGAAAAATAACACAGCTTGAAATTAAAACTTAATGGACAGGTTAAACAGGCAAATTGCAGTTTAAAAAACTGGCAAACTGGGAACTAAGTACAGAGAAATATGAAGGTTTGCGAAATAACAAAGCTGAAGTGTGTGAACAATTGAATAAGGGGAAAAAATCATGTGCATACCACCTTAACTTTCTTTTACTTTGATTTTGTTTTCTATAGCTACTTAAACTTTTTATAAACGAAATATCTACTTTAAAATTTTAATTCCAGTATAATTAACATACAATTATATTAGTTTCAGGTGTACAATATAGTGATAGAACACTACTATGCATTGCTCAGTGGTCATCAAGATAAGGGAACTCTTCATCCCCATCACCTATTCCACCCATCCCCCCCACCTCCCCTCTGGTAACCACCAGTTCTCTATAGTTAAGAATCTGTTTTGGGATCCCTGGGTGGCGCAGCGGTTTAGCGCCTGTCTTTGGCCCAGGGCGCAATCCTGAAGACCCGGGATCGAATCCCACATCAGGCTCCCGGTGCATGGAGCCTGCTTCTCCCTCTGCCTGTGTCTCTGCCTCTCTCTCTCTCTCTCTCTCTCTCTCTCTCTCTGTGTGACTATCATAAAAAAAAAAAAAAAGAATCTGTTTTGTTGATCATCTCTTTTCTCTTTGTTTCTTTCTTTTGTCTCTGCAATTCCACATATCAGTGAAATCATAGGGCATTTGTCTTTATCTCACTGACTTATTTCACGTAGCAATATACTTTTTAGGTCCATCCATGTCGTCTCAAATGATAAAATTCCCTTCTTTTTATGGCTGAGGAATGTTCGTGTGTGTGTGTGTGTGCGTGTGTGTGTAATGTCACATCTTCTTTATTCATTCACCTATTGATAGACCTGTGGACTGCTTCCATAATTTGGCTATGGTAAATAATGCTGCAGTAAGCATAGGGGTGCATATGCCTTTTCAAAGTCATGCTGTTTGTATTATTTGGGTAAATACTCAGTGGAATTACCAGATCATATGGTAATTCTATTTTTAGTCTTTTGAGGAACCTCCATACTGTTTGACACAGTGATTGCCCAGTTTGCATTCCCACCAACCGTGCATGAGGGCTCCTTTTTCTCTACATCCTTGCCAGTACTTGTTGTTTCTTGTGGTTTTGATTTGAGCTATTCTGACAGGTGTGAGGTGATATCTCACTATGGTTTAGATTTGCTTTTCTCTGATGTTAAGCATCTTTTCTTGTGTCTGTTGGCCATCTGTTTATCTTCTTCAGAAAAATGTCTGTACATGTCTTCTGCCCATTTTTAATTAGATTATTTGTTGTGGTAGTGAGTTGTATAAATTCTTTTTATATTTTGGATATTAACCATTTATCAGACATGTAATTTGGAAATATCTTCTCCTATTCAGTAGGTTGGTTGTCTTTTAGTTTTGTCGATTGTTTTTTTCACTGTGCAGAAGCTTTCTATTTTGATGTAGTCCCTGTGGTTTAATTTTGTTTTGTTTTCCCTTGCCTTAGGAGACATACCTAGAAAGATGTTATTACAGTCAATGTCAGAGAAATTACTCCCTGCATTTTCTTCTAGGATTTTTTATGGTTTCAGGTCACATATTTAGGTCCTTCATCTATTTTGCTTATTTTTATGGATGGTGTGGTAAAGTGGTCCAGTTTCATTCTCTTGTGTATAGCTGCCTCATCTTCCTGAAACCATTGTTGAAGAGACTGGCTTTTTCCCATTGCATATTCTTGCCTCCTTTACCAAAGATTAGTTGACTGTAAAATCATTGGTTTATTTCTGGGTTTTCTATTCTGTTCCATTGATCTATGTGTCTATTTTTTTGTGTGTCAGCACTGTCCTGTTTTGATTATTACAGCTTTATAATATAACTTGAAAATCAAAATTGTGATACCTCCAGTTTTGGTTTTCTCTTTCAAGATTGCTTTGGCTACCCGAGGTCTTTTATGGTTCTATATAAATTTTAGGATTAGTGGTTCTAGTTCTGTGAAAAATGTTCCTGGCATTTCGATAGAGATTACATTATATCTGTAGATTGCTTTGGATAGTATAGACATTTTAACAGTATTTGATCTTCCAGTCCATGAGCATAGAATAGCCTTCCATTTCTTTGTGTCGTCTTCAATTTCTTTCTTTTTAAAATATTTTATTTATTTATTCATGAGAGACACAGAGAGATAGAGAAAGGCAGAGACATAGACAGAGGGAGAAGCAGGCTTCCTGCAAGGAGCCTGATGTGGGACTCGATCCTGGACTCTGGGATCACACCCTGAGCCAAAAGCAGATGCTCAACTGCTGAGCCACCCAGACATCCCTTTAAAAAATTTTTATTTATTTATTTATTTCAACTTCTTTCATCATAGTTTACAAAGTACAGGTCTTTCATCTCTTTGGTTAAGTTTATTCCTAAGTGTTTTATCCTTTTTGGTGCAGTTGTAAATGGGATTGTTTTCCTTTATTCTTCTATTTCATTATTAGTGTCTAGAAGTGCTGCAGATTTCTGTAGGTTGATTTTGTATTCTGTGACTTTACTGAATTCATGTATCACTTCTAATAGTTTTTTTGGTGAAATGTTTACGATTTTCTATATATAGTATCATATCTGCAAATAGTGACAGTTTTACCTCTTCCTTGCCAGTTTAGATGCCTTTCATTTCTTTTTCTTGTCTGACTTCTACTATTATGGCTAGGATTTCCAGTACTATGTCGAATAAAAGTGGTAAGAGTGCACATCTTGTCTTGTTCCCAACCTTAGGTGAAAAGCTCTCATTTTTTTCCCATTGAGGATATTAGCTGTGAATTTTTTATAGATGGCCTTCATTATATTGAGATATGTTCCCTCTATACATGCTTTATTGAGAGTTTTTTTTTTTTTGTCATGAATGGATGGTTGTATTTTGCCAAGTGCTTTTTCTGTATTTATTGAAATGATCATATGGTTCCTATCCTTTCTATTATTGATGTGATCTATCACACTGATCGATTTGTGGATATCGAACCACCCTTGCATCCCAGGGATAAATCACACTTGACCATGATGAATGACTTTTTAAAATGTATTGTTGGATTTAGTTTGCCAATATTTTTGTTGAGGATTTTTGCCTCTATGTTCACCAAAGATAGTGGTGTCAGCGTAATTCTGGTCTCATAAAATGGATCTAGAAAGTCTCTTTCATCTTCTGTTTTCTGGAAACGTTTAAGAAGAGCAAGTGTTAACTCCTCCCTAAATGTTTGCTAGAATTCACCTGTGAAGCTGGTCTTTTGTATCTTGGGAGTTTTTTGATGACTGGTTCAATTTCATTGCTGGTAATTGGTCTATTCATATTTTCTCTTTCTTCCTGCTTCAATTTTTGGAGGTTATATGTTCCTAGAAATTTATTCATTTTATTCTAGGTTATTGAATTTGTTGATATGTAATTTTTCATAATATTCTTTTATAATCCTTTGTATTTCTTTGATGTCAGTTATTATTTCTCCTATTCCATTTGTGATTTTATTTGAATCTATCCCCTTCAATAAATCTGGCAAAATGTTTCTCTCTTTTGTTGATCTTTTCAAAGAACCAGCTCCTGGTTTCATTGTTCATTCTATTATTTTTTTAGTTTCTATATAATTTATTTTTATGCTAATCTTTATTATTTCCTTCCTTCTGCTGCTTTGGGGATTCATTTGTTCTTTTTCTAGGTCCTTCATATATAAAGTTAGGTTGTGAGATTTTTCCTGCTTCTGAAGTAAATCTGTTGCTCCGAACTTCCCTCTTAGAACCTCCTTTGCGGGATCCCTGGGTGGCGCAGCGGTTTGGCGCCTGCCTTTGGCCCAGGGCGCGATCCTGGAGACCCGGAATCGAATCCCACATCAGGCTCCCGGTGCATGGAGCCTGCTTCTCCCTCTGCCTATGTCTCTGCCTCTCTCTCTCTCTCTCTCTCTCTCTCTCTCTGTGACTATCATAAATAAATAAAAATTAAAAAAAAAAGATTTAAAAAAAAAAAAAAAGAACCTCCTTTGCTGCATCCCAGAGATTTTGTACCATTATGTCTCATTTTCCTCCATGTAGTTTTTTATTTCTTCTTTGATTTCCTGGTTGGCCCATTCATCTTTTAGTAGCACATTGTTTTTTGTGTTCTTTCCAGGTTTTTCTTGAGGTTTGTTTCTAGTTTCATAATGTTGTGGTCAGGAAGGATGTACTGTATTACTTCAATCTTCTTGAATTTGTTGAGATTTGTGTTATGGCTTAATATGTGATCTATTCTGGAGAATGTTCACATGTGCATTTGAATGTGTATTCTCTTTCAGGATAGAATATTTTGAATCTATCTTATAAATCCATCTTGTCTAGTGTGTCATTCAAAGACTCTGCTTCCTTTTTGATTTTCTGTTTGGATGGCTTTCCATTGATGTAAGTGAGGTGTTAAAGTCCCCTACTATTTTTTATTACTGTAATTTTCTTTACTTATTAACCTTTTTATGCATAAGAGTACTCTCATATTGGGTACATAATTACTTATAGTTCTTAAGTCTTCTTGTGAAATTTCCCCTTTATTATTTAGTGTCCTTTTTTTGTTTTATCTCTTGTTACCCTCTTTGCTTTAAAGCCTATTTTGTCCAATATGAGTATTGCTACCCTGGCTTTCTTTTGACATCCATTTGCATGATAAATGTTTCATGGAGAAACATCCCCTCACTTTCAGTCTGCCTATGTCTTTAGATCTGAAGTTAGTTTCTTATAGAGCATATAGAGGTCTTGTTTTTTTTTTTTTTATCCATTCTATCACCCTAAGTCTTTTGATTAGAGCATTTAGTACACTTACATTTGAAATAATTATTGATAAGTATGTATTTATTGTCATTTTATTACTTGTTTCATGGTTGTTTTTATAGTTCTTCTCTCATCCTTTCCTGTCTTGCTCTCTTTCATGGTTTGTTGGCTTTCTTTAGTGATATACTTAGTTGAAGTCCTTTCTCCTCATTTTTTGTATATTTATTACTGGTTTTCAATTTGTGTTTACCATTAGGTATTATATATAACATCTTCTGCATACAGAGCATATTATGTTGATAGTCACTTATGTTTGAGTCCTTTCTTTACTCCTCTTTATTTTGTTTTCTATCTATTTGTTAAGGGTCTCACTGAGATACTCCACTCTTTTCTCAAGTCCAGTTAGTACCTTTATGATCATAACTTTAAATTTTCCTTCAGGCATATTACTTATATCCATTTTATTTAGCTCTTTTTGAAATTTTTTCCTGTTCTGTCATTTGGGACATATTCTTCTGTCTCCTCATTTTGTCTAACTCCCTGTGGCTGTTTCTATGTTAGGAAAGTCAATTATATCTTCTGCCTTGTAAGTAATGGCATTATGAAGAAGAGGTCCTGTAGTGCCCTACCATGCAGAACCTGACCTCTTCAGGGGTGTCTCCTATGTGTGTTGTGTGAACCTTGCTAATGTGGCTGATCTGTGTTTGCCTTCAGTCCGATCATCTGTGATAACTGTCTGGCCTGTTGGTGGGCAGGGTGTGGTCCCTCTGTTGTTAGTGGGCCAGTCTGGGGTTGCTTTGATCTTAGGTTGAATCAGAACAGTAGTTTTACAGAGTTGAAAAAGCTCCAAACTGCAGAATGTTCTTCCTGTGTTCCCTTGAAGCTTTTGCTGGTGGGTGGGGCCTGCAATCAGACTAGATGTTTGGCCCAGTCCGCTGCTGATGCTGCAGTTGAATTGGTATGTGTGATTTTCTTCTCCTCTCTCTGGGGCAGGAGTCCTTGGAGTGCTGACTACTGTCCAGACAGCTTGCACACTGCTAGGCTTGTGGTGCTGCTTTGGATGGACTCCCATGCAGGTGTGTTGTAGGGGACAGGTCTGCAGGAGAATGCAAGGACAGGGCACACTTTTAGATACCAGCTGAATATTGTCCTGCATTGGTTCCTGTCCTGTAGTTATTAGTGTACTTAGGCTGGGGTGGGAGGGAAATGGTACCCACCAACTCTTGTTCTTAGAGAAGTCTCCTGAACATACCAGCACCTCTAGCACATGCTCTGAGATTAATGAACAAATCTCTCTCCTGAGAGAGGAGATTTTACATCTCTAACACTGAGATGTTTGGTATACCCCAGAGATTTTCCATTTTCTTTTCTTCTTCTTCTTCTTTTAATGGAAAGCAACCATACAATTGGTAGGGTAGGTGGAGAGCAGAGGTTGAGATAATCTCAAGCAGGCTTCATGCCCAGCATGGAGTCTGATGTGGGACTCGATCTCAAAACCATGAGGTAATGACCAGAGTGGAAATCAAGAATTGGACACTTAACCAACTGAGCCACACAGGCACCCCACCCCAGGCAGTTTTCAAACTGCTGTTTCTATGCTGTATCTCATAGTAGTTGTTTGTTATGCTGTTTCTTTAAAGACAAGGACTCCATTTCCTATCTCCCTCTTGTTCTCCCAGAGCCAAGCTTCTGATTTTTAAAGCTCTATGTTGTAATCCCCCCTTATTGTAAGAACTTGGAAGGTTAAGTCCCTGTGGTTTTCAAAGCCGAATGTGGCATCTTCCTGTGGACAGTCTCATGGATCCATTTGGTCCCCAACTGCATCTTAGCTATCCCTACCCTCTTCATTGTGGCTTCTTCTCTACATTTTCCTGTGGAAAGTCCATTGTATCAGTCTTTGGGTTGTTTTCTGGGTTATTTCCCGGACATGGGTGTTATATAGGTATATCAGTGGGATGTGGTCAGCCTAGGATCCTCCCACTCTATCTTTCTCAGAAGTTCAAGAAACTCACTTTTTAAAAATTAGGCAGTGCTGGAAACACTTATTTAAAACTCATAAAATGCAGTAAGACTCAAGTAGTTCTTAAGCTTTAGCTTATATCGGTAGCAGTGTAGAAACACAGAATGCTGAACCCTACACCTAGAGTTTCTGCTCAGGAGGCCCAAGGTAGGGCCTGTAATCTTGCATTTCTAACAAATTCCCAAGTGATGCTGATTCTGCTAGTTGGTGAACATATTTTAAGAATCACTGCCATAAAGTTAAAGAAAATAGAGATGACCTATAATGCCACCCCTAAGGATAATGACATATGGACATACATCCTTTCAGACTTTTTTTTTTCCTGCAGAAAAAGACTGTGTATGTGTGTGTATGTATGGAGGTAGGAGGTAGAGGACCAATATGTATCTTTTCTTTAACAACCCAAAATGAGATCGTAGTGTTCATCTAGTTTTGTAACTGGCTCTTTGCATTTAATGTGTCATGTACATTCTTATTATCCTTATAGCTACATCATCATTTGTAATGGCTATGTAGAATTTCAGTGTTAGAATACATCATAATTTGTATAAACTAATAATGGGCTTACCAGAACACATTTTTGCAAACTTTCCCTATTGTTTACTTATATCCTGTGTTTCTCGATAGTCTTCAGCTTACTGTGTAACTTACTCTTTAGTGTAACTTCTGTAATGGAGGCTTGACTTTGAAAAATATGACAAATATCTTTAATATTTTCCTATGATTGATTTTTTTTTTTTTTGCTAAGGACAAAATTAAAGGAAAGTGAGTAAATTGGCCAGCATTAGGTTTTATTCAGCATCCCTTAAATTGCAAACATAGCAGGGTTTTTGTACGATTAACTACCTCTTTTGTAAGCATACCATTTTCCTTTTGTTCCTGCATGACCACAGCTCTACATGTCCTAAGTGGTGATAAGTAGTGTTTCTATTATAAATTGCTATTTAACACAATACACCAGAATTTAGTGATATAAAACAACCATTTTATTGTGCTCACAATTGTATGTGTTAGGAAATTGGGAAGGAGTCAGCTGGATAGTTTGTGTCTGACTCATATGGTATCAAGTGGAGCAGCCAGGGCTGAAAGATCCAATCCAACATGGCTTCTTCACTGAGATGTTTGGTGTTCAGTGTTCTTTGGCCTTTGCCCTTCTCTCTCCATATGACATTTCATGATCCAAGTGTCTCAGTATAGCTTGGTCTTCTCCCAGCGTGGTGATCTCACAGAGCTACACTTGTGACATGATGGCTGGTTTCCAAGAGGCAAGAAAAAAAGCTGCCAGTCCAGTTAAGTACTATACCCAGAATTGATCAAAGCAGTCAGAGGGGGGGCAGTCCAGGTGACTCAGTGGTTTAGTGCCACCTTCAGCCCAGGGCCTGATCCTGGAGACCTGGGATCAAGTACCACGTCAGGCTCCCTGCATGGAGCCTACTTCTCCCTCTGCCTGTGTCTCTGCCTTTCTCTCTCTCTCTCTCTCTCTCTCTCTCTCTGTCTCTGTCTCTGTCTCATGAATAAATAAAAGCAAAAAAAAAAAAAAGGCAGAGAGAGGTACCCACCCCCGACTAGATTTGAGCAGATGAAGAAATAAACTCCACCTCTTGAAAGGAGCATAAGGTAGAAAGATCACATTGCTTAAGAGCATTTATTTTTGTCATCATCTTTGAAAAATACAACGTGCCACAAGTTGGTTGCTTAAATAAATAAGAATTGTTAATGTGTACATGCATTGACTGTTCCATCAAAATGTATAATCTTGAGTTTTAAAAATAAGTTGTTCTGATCAATAAATATATCTAAATTTTAAGTAATTTATGAAACATACTTTATGCTACAATTAATAATATATGCCTTTGTTAGCCATGCACATGTGGTAGTTCCTTCCTAACCTAGCCTTGTCTAAGTGTCATTTTTGACATCCTATTTGGAAAAAACATGTTACATTAAGTTCTTTAAGGAATAAAAGATAAATTAGACATGAGTTCTCACTTACACGATCTTATAGTAATCTAGAGCAGATGGGGCATCATATAGAGTTATAAATAAGATCAGAGCAACAGAATTGGGAATGGAAGAGTGACATTTTACAAAGGCTTTATGGAAAGTGTCACTGGATGTCAAGAGATAGGTATGATGAGGATTGGAGATAATGATGAATACTTAGAGGAACAGGAGTAAAGGCATAAATATAGAGTAACCAAATAATAATTGTGACCATTTCAGTTCGGTTGTAGTTTAGAGCAGTAGTGTTCAGGCTTTGGTGGGCAATTAAGTCACCCTGGAGAACTTGTGTGGAGCTTGTATAGGGTATAGAGTAAAGGAATACTGAACAAAAAGAATAGGAAGATCAGTAGTGGCCATAATATTGTGATGGTTCTTGAATACCAGACTGCACATCTTTTGTGTTATGAAGTGAGGAACCATTGAAATATATTAATTATGAGAATGATCTGATTGAAGCCAAGCTTTAGAAAATTGATCTGGTACCAGAGAATATAGCAGATGGAGCAAAACAAGGCTAGAATTGGGGAATTTGGTATATAGATGACCGAGTTCATCCAGGGAAGAGGAGCTCTGAACCTGTCCCTTGATGATGGCAGTGTGAATGGAAAGGAGCAGAGGAATTCATACAAGGAAGAATCTTGGCAACTAATTTGATAAGAAGATGGCAAAGCCAAGATAGAAGTCTAATTATGGATCTAAAGTTGTGGTTAAGGGCAGCCTGGGTGGCTCAGCAGTTTAGCGCCACCTTCAGCCCAGGGCATGATCCTGGAGACTCCAGATCGAGTCCCACATTGGGTCCCTGCATGGAGCCTGCTTCTCTCTCTGCCTGTGTCTCTGCCTCTCTCTCTCTCTCTCTCTCTCTCTATCTCTATCTCTATCTCTATCTCTCTCTCCCTCTCTGTATGTGTGTGTGTCTCTCATGAATAAATAAAATCTTAAAAAAATAAAGTTGTGGTTAAAGCTGGGCACAAGGGATCCCTGGGTGGTGCAGCGGTTTGGCGCCTGCCTTTGGCCCAGGGCGTGATCCTGGAGACCCGGGATCGAATCCCACATCGGGCTCCCGGTGCATGGAGCCTGCTTCTCCCTCTGCCTGTGTCTCTGCCTCATTCTCTCTCTCTCTCTGTGACTATCACAAATAAATAAAAATTAAAAAAAATTTAAAAAAAAAAAAAAATAAAGCTGGGCACAAGGGAGATCCTCAAACTGAGAAGCTAGGGTCAGATACTCATTTGAGAGATTTGATAATGAGCTGGTACATCGTGTACCTCATGTTTGTGTAATAAAGAGGACACCCACTTGAGTACATCCATCAGGCAACTGAGAATCCAATCTGGAGGTTAAGAGGAAAGGTAAGTCTGGATATAGATATTTGAGGGATTTTTGTCCTAGTGGGAATTAAAGAAATGGCAGTGGATGAGTTCACCAAGGGAAAACATATAAAGAGTGGAGAAAAACAAAGCATAACCTCAGGGTATATCTATGTTCAGGAAACAGGTGGCTAAAGATGAGTGAGCAGAGCTTTACAGTGTGTTCAGAGCACTAAGAAGGGGAGTAAGGTAGTCATTAGGGTGACGTTCTAGGTGGGCATCGTCCGCAGGGTTGAATATTGCAGAGGAAGGTGGAGATTGAAGACATTCCCTGGAAATGTTGGTGATCTTTAAAAACTCAGTTCTGTTGAATAGTGAAAACAGATGCCTGCAGGGGTTAAGGAATGAGTCAGTGGTCAGGAGCTGGCACCATTTATAATGCTTTATTTTGCTAAGAAAATTCATATTTCCAGTGGACCTTTTAACTGGTATTGTGGAGCTAGAAGAAAAATCAAGAAAAATAATGCTCATTTACCTAAAAGCAGTTTCCTTGTGATCTGTCAGATATGTAATTTAAAGCAACAAGAAGGCCTCCACTCTTTTTTTGTCGTCGTTCATTACTGCAAATGCTTTTACGAGAGGCAGAGGTCTCTTAGGGATGTTACCTTAATCCAAAGGATTTTGTTTTTATTGAGCTCATCTTGGTACAGGAAAAAAAAAAAAAAAAAAAAAAAAAGCTCCTTCAAAGTTCAGCTCTGCATCAAAAATGAAACCTAACAACAGCCACGTCTTACTGCTGTTGGAGAAAAGAGTTCCCAAACAGGAAATTTGTTGGGACAAGATTTCTTGCAATCATTTTTTTTTCTTGCAATCATTTTTATAGTTATAAACGATTAACACAAGTCAACTGAATAGAATTTTTCTCAAAGGCATAACTTCTAATTGGGAAGCATTAACAGTCAACAATGGGAAACAATACATTGTAGCTGTTTTCAATACCTCATTTTCTTATCTCTTGTTATTAATGTATTACACCTCAGGCTTCATCTGTACCTGACTTACTGTGGGGCTGTCATTGCAGTTAGTGTGTAGCAGGGCTCTGTGCTAGAAAAATGTAAACTTTACACCCTTTAATTATTGCAGCTACCTCACCAAGCTGATCTTGTTGCTCCAGTTTTGACAAGGACAAAAGACTGAAAGAAGTCAAATCGTTTACCAAAGATGAAATGGCTATTAATTTTCTGAGTCTGCATCCCTATGTGGTTTTCTGACCCTAAATCTTCTGGGGTCAGAAAACCATGCATGCATGCTGCTTACTGATGGTTCCCCTTTTCTCTTCTTTTGACCATATGTACATCATGGTATTCCAGGAATAGGGGTAGTCTGCTATCGATGCTGAATTATCAAGGTTTCTGATGATTAAAGAAAAATCTCTTTTGACCCCCTGATTGAAAAAATAAGTTTAGGCTGATTAATTCCCTCCACCCCATTCAGTTAAAATTTCCTTAAAGTAATGAAGCAGTTGTCTTTTCAAGTTATGGAAGACATGGAAAAGAAAAGGAAAACTAATTGGAGCTGTAGTTTCAAATGTCAGTACTAGACACAGTGGGCTAAATATGGCCAGGAATATTCATGGGTCTACTCCTGGTGCTTTGTGCATACCTCATTCCTCTCCAGTTTGTTAGAGGAAATGATTGATGACAGTCTCCTAACAGTAGGAGGATGGCACGTAGCATGCATGAGGATGAGTGCCAAATCTGTGGAACCTTCATCATCAGCCAAACCTCTCTTCCTCTCCATAGGACAGTAAGTGTTTCTACCCAGCAGTGTGTCCATAAGGCCTAAGCCCTCCTCACTCTTTAGGTTGAAGTCCTGACAATTTAATAGTATCCATGGATTTATAAAGCATCAGGAGTTTTAACAGTAAATCTCAGCTTCCTGCACTATCAAAATCAATCTATGCATCACACAACAAGTTTGTATCATTTGCAAAAAATTTTTATAAGAGTCAGCATTCAATTATCTGAGTCAGTGGAGTAAAGTCATATATAATCCATAGCAGTGGATAATCTCTAGATAATTTGTAACTTTATACTGGAAAAAATAAATTTGTCCCTGCTGTATTTTCCTTAGGCTACTATGGAAGTTACCAGCCTTTTCCCAGGCATAGATACATAAATGTAATGAAAAGAGACATGATTTTCAAATGATTTAATCAAGCAAATAACAAGTTGGAATGTAGAAATTTTAATAGGCTTTTGTCTGGATCTTTATAGGTTCTGCAGGCTCTAGCAGAACTAATAGCTGCAGTTTTATAGGTGATTTACAAATATTTCCTCCCCTAATCTTTGCTCTGTTCTGTTATGCCTAATGTCAAGGCTCACCTTTGTATAGCTGAGCACTAGGACTCTACTTGCACAGAAGTCCCATGAGTTCTGATCTAGGGGTGCATGTGTTACTGCTCAAGGAAGTTTATTAATTCTTACATATAGCTGATGGCTTCCTAGCATTATCTTTGAAATGCTGTGTTCCCCTAGGTGTCTGTCCTTAGCACTCTTACTTTCTTCTTCTCTAGGAAAGCACTTTAATTCCTGTGGGTACAACCAGATGATTCCTAGATCTCTAAGTTCTACTTCACACACTTGCCTGAACTCTTGCAGAGAATGGTCTGTGGTATTCTGTGACAGTCGGTAGTAATCTCAGATTGAATAATCCCAAATCGAACTCATTGTTTCTCAAATCTGCTCCTTCTTCCATGATTCCTCTGGGGTTAAAGGAATTACCATCTTTCTAGGCAGAGGAGAATTTAGTCCTCTCCATTCTTCCTTCCTTGCTCTACCCCCATGTCCAATCAGTTGCCAAATTATATCCAGTTTATTTTTCTTTTTTTCTTTTTTTCTTTATATCCAGTTTAAATGAATATTGTGTAGTTTCACTTCTTTAATCAACATTTGTTGAACTTCTATTTTCATGCCATGGATTTAATATGTGAGATAGCGCCCACTTTGAGAAGCTCCACACCTAGTAAGAGAGAAATAATGAAATAGATTATTATTTTTTATTTTTTTAAAAGATTTTATGAGAGAGAGAGAGACAGAGAGAGGCAGAGACACAGGCAGAGGAGAAGCAGGCTCCCTGCGAGGAGCCTGATGTAGGACTCGAACCCAGATCCTGGGATCAGGACCTGAGGTGAAGGCAGAGGCTCAATCCCTGAGCCACCCAGGCGTTCTTGAAATATACTATTTAACAGACAGTATAATAATTATTAGCTGGCATTAACTAGGCACCGGTTGCTGAGACTGGGAGGAGAAGGTGGAAGCCTTCCACGTCCAGGAGGAAGTGATATCTAAGCTACACCTGGAAAGATGAAGAGGAGTGACCTATGTAAATAGCAGAAGAAAGGCTTTCAGAAGGTAGACGAAAAGTAGTATATGCGAAGGTACAGAAATGTGAGAGACAGCGAGGTCTTTTCCAGGAGGTGTTTGAGTGACCCAGGTACACGTTAAGGAGTGCCAAGAAATAAAGCGGGGGGACATTTATGAAGGGCTCTGTACACTGAGCATGAAACTTGGATTTCATTCTTCTTCCCCGAAACGTGCAAAAAAATCTCCTGACTGCTCTCTTGTTCTCTATGCTCGCCTTTTTTTTTTTTTTTTAAGTTTGTTGGAACCTTTAATTTTGAAATAGTTATAGATTCACAGGCAGCAACAAAAATCGTACAGAAAGGTCCTTCACCCAATTCCCCTGGATGGTTACATCTTACATGAACTACAGAACCATAGCAAAACTAAGAAATGGACGTTGGAATGATGCGTATGTATAGGTCTATGCCATTTTATCATTTTTTATGGTTTGTTTTTATGATTAAAACCATTTTATAGGGATCCCTGGGTGGCGCAGCGGTTTGGCGCCTGCCTTTGGCCCAGGGCACGATCCTGCTTAGATTGCAGTCAGAGGTGGCCCCCCTGTTAGAGTTTAGAACCCACCTCTCTCCTAATCCTTCACTGGCCTGTGTGGACCGATGACACTCATCGTCTGCAACCTTCACTTGTGCCAAACGCGTCCCGTGGATCAAGCCTGTGACAACTGTCTTTCCTTCTAAGTTAAAACTCCTCAGGCCAGAGTCCATGGCTCCTTCATCTCGGTTTGTTTAGAACCCCATGACCTATACTTTGTACATAGTAGGCTTTTTTAGATCGGTTGTATCGAGTAAAAGGAACACACTTTAGAGTCTTTCCACATTTCTTCATTTTCCAAGTGCTTTTATGCACATCGACATAACCGCATTACTGTAATAAGCACCGGCTTTCTTGTCCCTGCCAGCGAGTGTTCCTTACAGCCCAGTGGCTTGTAACATGCCCCGCTGCTACATATCAGCAACAGTTCCCAAACAGAGTGGCATGGATGTGTACAAACCTTAATGCACAATGTTTGTTTTTGTCTGCAGAAAGTGAAAGGCCTCACTTTTCCCTGGGGTAAAAGCAGGTTTAGAAAGCACTGATGCAGGGCCCCTTGCCAACCTTTACAATTTCCAGGGCTCTACACCTCATTTCACTGACAGGTATGTTGAAAAGGGCTTTGAACTAGGAGCCAGGGCTAGGATTTGTGTCCCAGCCATAACTAACTGGGTACCTGTAGGCAACATTTCTGAGCCTTGATTTCTACACCTTTAGAATTAGGAATCAGACATTAATTCCAAATATCCTCATCAATATTCTATTACCAGGATTTTCATAGTAGCACGTCAATCAGTTATCTTGGATACAAAAATCACAAAGCTATCCTGGCTTCCTTTTTTTTTTTTTTTTTTCCATCCTGACTCATTTGAGAAGAAAAGGTGTTATTGGAAGGATATTGAAGATTCTGCTGAATGGATAGGATGAAAACCAGGTAGAGGAATTTGACATCCGCACAGGGTGCTCCTATGTTCACACAGGAGCAGGGTGATGAGTTTGGCAGTTGGTGCCACTGGACACTTCCTGGCATTCATTTCTCTGCCAGTAACTCTGATGGTATCCTTGTTTCTGCATCTCCCCCTCTGTGTTTGGAGTCCCACAGGTGGGCATCCAATTGGCTGAGCCCAGCATAGATCCTGTAGAGGAAAAACATAGTTGAGGACATAATATTTAGAAAAGACCATTTAAAGAGTGTGTTACCCATCGAGACTTCTAGGTAATATAAATACCTATCCTTGGAAGGAGTTAGATTCCTAGATTAAATGTAAGACTACATTGCCTTAGTCTCTTGCAGAACAACACTCACCCAACTGCCTACAAGGTGAATTCTGTTGTGACTATCTGGGAGAGCCTTCCAGTGACACAGTCCATTAAGGTACTTAAGAGTATGTTGTCATAGATCTGATGTGAGGACTAGCTTGCAGAAATTTAATCAGAGGAAAACTTTCATCTTGTCCTGTAAGAGCTACGTAAGTTAGCATGTTCTCTGCTTTACGTTGGCTCTCAGGCAGCCAAGAACCCAGGGTGTGGCTCTCTACAGCAACTGTCTTCACCCTTGTAGTTGTCATTTTTATTTACCTTCTTTTGTTCCTGGTTGTTTACTTTGTAAAAACCCTCACAATCTTTTTGAAGGAAGGAATGAAAGAGGGATGTGAAGTGGGGAGAGATGGATGCCAGCCACCCAATGAATAGAGGTAACCATGGCAGAGAAGTAGTGGCATCCGCCACAGCAGCAGGCCTGGCAATGGATATCAGTTACGTTGTTGGCCTGAATCCTCCTACCCAGGGCAAACTAATCTATTCCTGCAGCTGCCTGTCCACTTGTTCTAATTATGGCTTAAAACAGTGTCAACAACAAAGAGTTCCACACCCCTCCCCTCATGTATTTACATGAACTGTTTTACCTCCTACACAAAAATGGCATGTGGGACATCAGCTACTAGAGAGAGCACAAGTAAACAATGAGACGTCAGTAATGTCATCCATCTACTGTGGATTATTGTGGATACTATGAGTTGCTAACTATCCAAATGATATTCAAGTATTTCATCACCTGCTTAATCAAGCTGCAAAATAAGGAGTTAGACCACTTCAACTCCAGTGATTTGATTATGTGGTAAAGAGAGTGGTGCATAAACATTAATCCTGGGAAATTAATTCATGAAAATTAGCTGAAGATACCCCTAGAGGCCTGTTTTGTATCTATTTTTGCATAAAATGTTGAACTAACTACTTACTGAAGGTGTCTTGGGGGAACTAGAATGATTATGCATGATTCTGTAGTTATCTAGAGAGAATCATGAAGAGGCCATGAAGTGACCTAAAATGCATTCTGATTAAAGCTAAGTCTTGAACAGGAAAATTGCTTTGAAATGATTAAAGTTAAAATTGTTGGTAATGAAGGAAAACACTTGTCCTAGAATGAGGACTTTAAAAGAGAGAATCTCATTTTGAATCTTTTGTAAAGCATATGGCTTTACTTTTTCATTGCAAAATATTGGCTTGTATAAACCTATTACATTGTCTCAATTTGAAATTCAGTGGAGGACAAGGAGGACTTGGAGAGTATTCTAGATAAAAATCTGGCAAGGGGATTGTCATGAGTGAAGATCCGCGCTCAGGAGAGGGAAATCTTCAGTATTCTTTAGAGCCACCCTAAATGCATCCACTCCATGGAGCCTTCCTAAGGGTTGGCCACAGTCTCTGCTTAGGGTACTTGGCTCCTTTGTACGTCTACCACGTCAGGTTGTACTTTGATGGTTTGTTGAAATGTCTGTCCTTCCCACCAGATCATGAGATCCTAGAGGACAGGGTTCATCTTTATAGTTTATATTTCCAGCATCTAGCAAGGTGTCCGTCCTGCCCTGGACTAAATCCACAACTCTGATTACATTTTTCCTCTTTGGTAAATATTCACCTCTACAGATATTTAAAGATATTAATATTTTATCTCAAACCTTGGAAGGCAGATGTTTCAGAATTTGGACTTTTCAGATGTCAGAAAGGTGGTGTCAGTGTCTATAAACAGTGTCTGTCTGTAAACAATGTCTACACACTATGTAACATAACATTCCCAGCAAGGTCTGGGGAAGCTTCTATATACTCAAACACGTTAATTATGCAGCAAAAATATTAAAGAGACTATTGTAAAGTTGTAATAATCATAAGAGTTCATATGTCTTTTCAAATTAGTTTTCATTTTCTTTGGGTAAATACCCAGGAGTATAATTTTTGGATCATACAGTATTTCCATTTTTAATTTTTGAAGGCACCGCCATACTTTCCACAGTGGCTGTACCAATTTACATTAACCCCAACACTGCGTGAGAGTTCTTTTTTCTCCACATCCTCACCAATGCCTGTTGTTTTTTGTGTTATCTCATCGTGGTTTTGATTTGCATTTCCCTGATGATAAGTGATGATGAGCATCTTTCCGTGTGTCTGTTGGCCATATGGATTAGTTCTTTGGAGAAATGTCTGTGTCTTCTGCCCATTTTTAAATTGGATTATTTGTTTTTTGAGTGTTGAGTTGTATAAATTCTTTATATATTTTGGATACTAACCTTTCATGGGATATGTCATTTGTAAATATCTTTTCCCATCCAGTATGTTGCCTGTTAGTTTTGCTGATTGTTTACTTTGTACTATGCAGAAGGTTTTTTTTTTTTTTAATATTTTATTTATTTATTTAGGATAGTCACAGAGAGAGAGAGAGAGAGAGGCAGAGACACAGGCAGAGGGAGAAGAAGGCTCCATGCACCGGGAGCCTGACGTGGGATTCGATCCTGGGTCTCCAGGATCGCGCCCTGGGCCAAAGGCAGGCGCCAAACCTCTGCGCCACCCAGGGATCCCATATGCAGAAGGTTTTAATTTGAATATAGTCCCAATAACTTATTTTTGTTTTTGTTTCCCTTGCCTCAGGAGATATATCTAGAAAAATGTTGCTGCAGCTAATGTCAGAGAAATTAGGAACTGTTCTCACTTTAGAATTTTTATGATCCCACCTCTCACATTTAAGTCTTTAATCTATTTGAATGTTTTTGTATATGGTTTGAGAAAGGGGTCAAGTTTCAAGCTTTTGCATGTAGCTGTCCACTTTTCCCAACACCAGGTGCTGGAGAGATTCTTTTTTTCCATTGCTTGTTCTTGCCTTCTTTCTTAAAGATTAATTGATCATATATATATTATATATATATTATATAAATAATATATATAAATCGGCCATATATTTATGGTTCATATAATTTATATATATATATATATATATATATATATATATATATATGGGTTTATTTCTGGGCTTTCTATTCTGTTCTCTTGATCTTTGTGTCTTTTTTTTTAAATTATTTTTTAAGATTTTATTTATTTATTCATGAGAGACACAGAGAGAGAGGCAGAGACACAGGCAGAGGGAGAAGCAGGCTCCATGCAGGGAGCCTGATGTGGGACTCGATCCTGGGTCTCCAGGATCACGCCCCGGGCCAAAGGCAGGCGCTAAACCGCTGAGCCACCCAGGCGGCCCTTGATCTTTGTGTCTAATTTTGTGCCAATACCATGCTGTTTATGATTACTAGAGCTTTGTGTAGTATATCTTGAAATCTGGGATTGTGATATCTGCAGCTTTGGATAACTCAAGACTGTTTTGGCTATTCAACGTCTTCTGTAGTTCTTTACAAACTTTAGAATTATTTGTTCTAATTCTGGAAAAATGCTGTTGGTATTTTGATAGATAGTACATTAAATCTAGAGATTGCTTTGACAATATTGTGTCAATCCATCAATGTTTCATGGTTTATGAAGTACTGGTCTTTTACCTCTTTGGTTAAGTTTATTCCTTGGCATTTTATTATTTTTGGTGCAATTGTAAATGGAATTCTTAATTTCTCTTTCTGCTGCTTCATTATTAGTATAGGAATGAAGCTGATTTCTGTATATTGATTTTGTATCCTCCAACTTTACTGAATTCATGTATCAGTTCCAGTAGTTGGTTGGTGGAGTCTTTGGGTTTTCTATATATAGTATCATCTCATCTGCAAAAAAAAGTGACAGTTTTACTTCCCCCTTACTAATTTGGATGCTTTTAATTTCTTGTCTGATTGTTGGGATGAGGAATTCCAGTATTGTGTTGAATAGAACGAGTGAGAGTGGACATCCTTGTTTTGTTCTGGATCTTAGGGGAAAAGCTCTGAGTTTTTCATCACTGAGGATAATGTTCACTGTGGGCTTTTCATATATGGCCTTTATTATATTGAGGTATGTTCCCCATAGACCTACTTTGTTGAGGGTTTTAATCATAAATCAATCTTGTACTTTGTCGAATGCTTTTATGCATCTTTTGAAATGATAATATGATTTTTATCTTTTCTCTTGCTGACATGTGATCATGTTGATTGATTTAGCAAATATCAAACCATCCTTACAACCCAGAAATAAATCCCACTTGTTTGTGATACATCATTTTTTAAAAATGTAGGTTGGATTTGGTTTACTAGTATTTTGTTGAGGAGTTTTGCATTTATGTTAATCAGAAATAGTGGCCTATAGTTGTCCTTTTTGTAGTATCCTTACCTAGTTTTGGTATCTGGGAGAATTCTGGCCTCATAGAATGAATGTGGAAGCTTTCCTTCTTCTATTATTTGGAATAGTTTAAGAATAGGTATTAACTCTTCTTTAAATGTTGCTAGATTTTACCCTGAAGCTGTCTGATTCTGGACTTTGTTTCTGGAGAGTTTTTTTTTTTTTTTTTTACTGATTCAATTTCATTATTGATAGTCTCTTCAAATTTTCTATTCCTGATTTCAGTTTTGGGAGTTGGTATGTTTTTAGGAATGTATCCATTTCTTCTAGGTTGTTGGCATCTGATTGTTCATAATCTCTCTTATAATCCTTTATATTTCTGTAATATCAATTGTTATTTCTCACCTTTCATTTGTAATTTTGAGTCCTATTTTTTCTTCTAATCAGTCTGAGTAAAGTCTGACAGTTTTATTGATCTTTTCAAAGAGCCAGTTCCTGGTTTTATATCTGTTCTAATCATTAGCATTGCTTTACCTCTGCTGGTTTAGGGTTTTGTTTGTTTGGTTTTTTTCTAGATCCTTTGTGGGTAAAGTTAAGTCATTTGAGATTTTTCTTGCTTCGTGAGGTAGGCAGGCCTATATTGGTATAAACTTCCCTCTGAGAACAGCTTTTGCTGCAATGAGAAGACTTTGGTTTATTGTGTTTTCAGTTTCACTTATCTCCATGTATTTTTTTAAAATTTCCTCTTGGATTTCTTGCTTGACCCATTCATTCTTTAGTAACATGTTGTTTAACCTCTATGAATTTATGTTGCTTTTTCATTTTTTTCTTATGGTTGATTTCTAGTTTTACAGTATTGTCATCAGGAAAGATGTAGGACTTCAATCTTTTTTAAAGTGCAGAGAGAACATTTTCCAGAAAAGAATGTGTATTCTGCTCTTTCAGGATGGAATGTTCTGAATATATCTGTTAGATCCATCTGGTCTAGTGTGTTATTCAAAGCCACTGTTTCTTTGTTGGTTTTCTGTTTGGATGATCTGTCTCTTGATGTCAGTGGGGTATTAAAGTCCCCTACTATTGTATTACTATTGATTAGGTGCTTTATGTTTGTTATTAGCTGCTTTATGTATTTGGGTGCTATATTTACAATTGTCATAACTTCTTACTGGATTGTTCCCTTTATGACTACATAGTGTTTTTGTCTGTTACAGTCTTTGTTTTAAAGCCTGTTTTGTCCAATATAAGTATTGCTTTTCCAATTTTTTCACTTCCATTTGCATGATAAATGTTTTTCCATCCCTTCACTTTGAATCTGCATGTGTCTTTAGGTATGAAATGAGTTCCTGTAGGTAATATGTAGGTGGATCTTGCTTTTTTTATTATTATTTTTTAAATCTACTCTATCATCCTATGTCTTTGGATGGGAGTGCTTGGTCCATTTACATTCAAAGTAATTTTTGATCATTATGTACTTCTTGGCCATTTTGCTTTTGTTTTATGGTTGTTTTCTGTAGTTCTGTTCCTTCTTCACTTGCTCTCTTCTCTCACAGTTTGCATTCTGCAAGAGGGGACCTACAGCTGCCCCAAACTAAGGCAGGCAGGTTTGGAGGGCATGGATTAGCAAACGTATGAGGATGGATATTTGTGAGCACATTGTTAGCAAGCTAGGTAGCAAGTGTTGGCACTAGTTCCTGCAGATACCTGTGTGTCTAGGCTAGGGTATGGGGGAGGTAAATGGCTCCTGCCAGCACTTTTCTTTTTTGAGAAATCTCCAAAGGCTCCTTCTCCCTCCAGCACATACTCTGAGATGAGTGAACAAATCTCTCTCTTTTATATTTCAGCCATTTTTCAAACTGCTGCTTCTATGCTGTGTCTCGGCAGGCTCTTTGTTGTGCTGTCTCTTGAAAGGAAGGCATAGATTCAATTTCCTCTAGCCTTCCATGCTCTCCCAGGGCAGAGCCTGTTAATTTTGAAAGTTCCAGGTGTTAAGCCCCACTTACTGTAAGGGCCCATGAAATTTGGCTCCTCTGGTTTTCAAAGCCAAATGTTACAGGAATTCATCTTCCCTGTGAGGGTTCCCCATGCCTGGGGTGCCTGCTGTGAGGGCTCTTTTTTTTTCCTTTATCCAGGGGAGAATGCCTAAGGCATCCCTCCTGTCTATGCACAGTCTCTGCAAGTCCATTTAGCTCCCAACCATGTCTCTGCTCTTCTATCCTCTTCCATGTGGCCTCTTCTCTACCTTTAGCTGTGGAGAGTCTGTTCTGCCAGTTTCAGGTCATTTTCTCAGTAATTTACACTGATGTGGTGTTATCTAGTTGCATCAGTGGGAGGCAGTGAGCTTAGGGCCCTCTTACTCAGCTCTATTCCCCAGAAGTCATTGGTCCTTTTCTTCATTTCTTTTTGAGAACGGATGTTGGATAGACCAACAGCAGGCCTCAAATACTTGGGTAAAGAGGAGAATTGAGGTGGCTGGAAAGGACTCCATGGAAAAGTTGGATTAAAGTGGATTTTACAGGAGGGTCCCACGGATATGAGGAAGAGGATTATAAACTGGAGTAGAGCAATCATCAGAAGCAGAAAGGTGGACACGGCATGTGCTGTTAGGTGGAGAGGCCGTTAGAGTAGAACTTGCATACTGAGGTATCATGCAGCAAAGCTGACTGACTTCTTTAAGCTCTAGCAAATCAACCCTTCTTTTAAACAGTGTTCTTCCCGGTTCCAATATTGTTCCATTTTGATTTGACTTGCAAAAGTAATTGTAGGTAATTTAATATTGTAGAATAAATATCATCTGACTGCTGCCTTGTTTATGTGGAAATTTTTCTCTCTTCTTACACTAAGTAAATTCATTAGGGAACAGATTTTATTTGCTAATAGTGCATATAACATGTGTTTGTATTTTCTTTATGGAAAATATTTTAATCAGATGAACTTTTGTGCTTGTTCTCTTTCTCATCCTGATCCTCTTCTGACCCTGGCTCTGGTTCCGACTCATCTTTGTTTTTAAAAAGTCTTTGCTCCCATTTACAGTCATCTTTCCTTTTTTTTCTGTGTTTTTCCCTTTGTCCTACCTTTGGGCTCTTTTGCTTTGCTTGCCCTTATCTTATCTTTGCAAGCTCTTCCTTTAAGAGATGGTATCCTGAAGCCAAGAATTGGAAGAGTTCTCTGTGACTATAGGCCTATGAATAGGGAGTGGAGGGAACCATAGTAACACACCTGTGCCTCTGGAACCTGAAGAAAAGTCTGGGCTCATGAAAGCTGTGTCTACTACATGCCAACATAACTTCTCAGTTGAGCCAATTCAATTAAAGATAGGTAATTCAGTGTAAATTTAGTCCATGTGCTTACTTGGCATTGTGTGGATAAAACAAACTAATTGACTAATAGCACTGATCAATTTTCAGCTACTAATTTTGGTGTTTCCTAGAGCAGAGATCTCTTAAGAGGGGAGCAAGAATAGGAGAGGGTGTGTATAAGGATCCCCTGGAGGCAAAAATAAAAAATTAGAACTCTTGATCTGAAAAAATAAGAGTTTAAGTTTCACTAACATTTGGTTTTATGGAATGTTAACACTACTGCACACACACACACATATATATAATATATACAGTAAATATAAATGTTTAATATATATTTTAAAATATATATCAAAGTCAATTCTCTAGTATTTTTGCTGTTAGGGTACACAATAAAAATAGACTATTCTAGATCACTGATTCCCAGTCTATGGGCAACAATTATTTTAAGAAGCCCATTGATATATGTGGATCTGTCTTTTCATTCAGCAGACACTAAAAACACAATGATCTGCTAAGGGATTATATGATTTAATGATTTTGTCATGTCCTAAAATTTACTGTAAAGATTTATGCCTAAAACTGTTGTGAATCCTTTGAAGAGTAGACACAGTTACACATGGGACACAAAAGAGCATAGGGGAGAGTCAAGTCCCAGGAAAGTACTAGTTTGGTTGGTCAAGTAATCTAACTTCGAAAAAATTTTAGTCATATCTTAAAGATATTTTAGGTTCTATTCTAGATTACTGCAGCAAAGTGAATATTATACTAAAGTGTGTTAAATGAATTTTTGGTTTCTCAGTACATATAAAAGTTATAAATGTAAACACATTATACTGTATTCTATTAGGTTTACTTTTTTAGATATAATACTATTGCAATGTATATGCTTTAACCTTTTTTTAGAGGATATTTTTAAATTAATCATCACTTGAGCTTTCAAAAAGTCATATTTTTTGAGTGTGTGGATAGAAGGTCTTGCCATCATTGTTGATGGCTAGGTGGTGGTTGCTGAAGGTTGGGACAGCTGTGGCAGTTTCTTCAGACAACAGTGAAGCTTGTCACATTGATATACTCTTCCTTTCATGAACAATTTCTCTGTAGCATGTGATGCTATTTGATAGCATTTTCAAAACTTGGAGTCAGTCTTCTCCAACCCTACTGCTGCTTTATCAACTAAGCTTATATAATATTCTAAACCCTTTGTCTTCATTTCAAGAATCTTCACAACATCTCCACCAGGAAAGGAGTCCATTTTAAGAAATCCTGTTCTGTGCTCATTCATAAAATGATGATTAACTCCTCATCCATTAAAGTTTTTTCTTGAGATTGTAGCAATGCACTCACTTCTTCAGGCTCCTTTTCTAATTCAAGTTTTCTTGAATTTCTATTTCTACCACATACATAGCTACTTTCTCCACTGAAGTCTTGAACCCCTCAAAGTTCTCCATGAGGGTTAGAAGCAACTTCTTCCAAATTTCTGTGAACGTTGATATTTTGACTCCTTTTCCATGCATTCATTGGAAGTATACTTCATGACACTTAGATTGACAAATCCTTTCCAGGAGGTTTTCAATTGACTTTGCCCATACCCATCAGTAATAATTATCTGTGGCAACTATAGCCCTAAGAAATGCATTTGTTAATGAATAAGCTTTGAAAGTCAAAATGAGTCCTTGATGCACAGGCTGAAGAATAGATGTTGTGTTAGCATGCATGAAAACATGAATCTCATTGTATGTCTCCATCCGAGCTCTTGGAAGACCAGGTACATTGTCAATAAGCACTAATATTTTGAAAGGACTCTTTCTAATCAGTAGGTCTTGACAGAAGGCTGACAATGTTCAGTAAACCACACTGTATACAGATGTGCTGTCATTCAGGCTTTATTGTTCTATGTCAGAGCTCAGGACGAGTAAATTTGACATAATCTTTAAGGTCCCTTGGATTTTTTTTTTTTTTTAAGATTTTATTTATGAGAGACACACAGCGAGAGAGAAGCAGAGACACAGGCAGAGGGAGAAGCAGGCTCCATGCAGGGAGCCTGACGTGGGACTCGATCCAGGGTCTCCAGGATCAGGCCCTGGGCCAAAGGCAGGCGCTAAACTGCTGAGCCCCCCAGGGATCCCCTCCCTTGGATTTTTGAAATGGTAAATGAACATTGGCTTCCATTTAAGGTCACTAGCTGCATTATCCCCTTGTAAGAGAGCCTGTTCTTTGAAGCCAGACATTGACTTCTCTCTAGCTATGGAAACCCTAGCTAACATCCTCTTCCAATAGAAGACTGTTTCATCTACATTAAAAATCTGTTTTTTTAGTGTAGCCACATACATTAATGATCTTAGATCTTTTGGATAACTTGCTCCTTTACCTTATGGAGATAGCTTCTTTCCTAAAACCGTATGAACCAATCTCTGCTAAATCAAACTTTTCTTCTGCAGGTTCCTCACCTTTCTGCCTTCAAACAGGTGAGGGGAGTTAGGGCCTTGGTCTGGCTTTGGCTGGTTTGATCATCTGTCCAGACCACTAAAATTTTGTCCATATCTGCAATAAGGCTGTTTCACTTTCTTACCATTGATAGCTTTTTAATTTCTTTGAACTTTTCTTTTTCATTCACAACTTGGCTTAGGACAAAAGCTAAGCCTCTTGTGCCAGTCTTGGCTTTTGATATGTTTCCTCACTAAGTTTACTTTATTGTAGTTTGGATTCCCAGTGAGAGACCTGTGACTCTTAATTTTACTTGAACACTTAGAGGCCATATGGGGTTATTAATTGGCCTACTTTTAATATTACTACATCTCAGGAAATAGGGAGGTCTGGAGAGAGGGAAAGAAATGAGGCAACAGCCAGCCAGTGGAGCAGTCACAACACATACCACGTTTATTAAGTTTGCCATCTACTACAGGCACAGTTTGTAGATCGCCTAAGCAATTACAGTAGTAACTTCAAAGATCATAGATCACCATAACAAATATAATGAAATTTGAAATAATGTAAGCATTATCAAAATGTAACACAGACACAAATGAGCAAATGCTATTGGAAAATGGCACTGAAAGACTTATCACAGTGTTGCTGCAAAGCCTAATAAAACTAGGTATGCCTATACGTGCTTAAGCATCTCTCTCTTTAATAACAAATGGATTTTTTTTCTTCAACATGTTTCTTTGTTTACCTATTTTGACTGAATACTGGCACATCTTAGGAAAGCAGCTTCCAGCACAGTTATTCCTTTTTATTTATGTCTTAGTTTGCTAGGACTGCCATAACCAAATACCATAAACTGCATGGCTTGAGTGACAACAAAAAATTCTCAGTTCTGAAGACTGTTTTGTTTTCTTTCAAGACTTTGCTCCTTAGCTTGCAAATGGCTGACTTTTTTTTCTGTGTCTCCACATGCACCCCTATTGGTTCTTTGTGTGTCTTAATGTCCTCCTTTAACAAAATTCCAGCCTGATTGAATTAGGGCCACCCTAGTGGCCTCATTTTAACTTAGAACCTTTACTGAGGTAACTATTTTCAAATAGAGTCTTGTTCTGAGCTACTGGGGCATTAAGGCCTCAACATATGAGTTTTGAAAAAAATACAGCTCCTAACAATCATTTCCTTCTGATCAATCTAGGTGTTTCAGGAAAGTATGTGGAACAGCAGTATGATTAAGTTGACCCGATCTTGATTTGTCTAGCATAGCTCCATTTTACTATTGTCCTGACTTAATTTAAAAAGTACCCCATTTGACGGTCAAAGTGTCTTATCTAGAAAATAAATTATATGATGGATCTTGATAGGTTCAAGAGCCAGAGGGCATACACATCAGTCTTGGCTCAAAAAAAATCTCATGTTGTACATAGGTTTCCTCCACGGTGGAGACTATAATAGAACCTGCATCACAGAGTTAGTGTGAGGATTCAATGCATCAGGATGCCTAAGTCACTCAGAACACTGCCCCGGGTATAGTAAGCAATAAGGAGGAGGATTGTATTTGTCAGGTGTGATGGTTAATTTTGTGTGTCAGCTTAGCTGGGCTATGGTGCCCAGCCCTTTGAAGGTTTCTGTAAGGGTGAGTAAAGCATTTTATTCTCCAATAGGTGGGTGGGCTTTGTTCAATCAGTTGAAGGCCTGCACAGAACCAAAGGATAACCTCCCCAAGCAATAAGCGATTTGTGAGCAGATTGCCTTTGAACTTAAACTGCAACTCTTTTCTGAGTCTTCCGCCTTCTGGCCTTCCCCATTAGATAGATTTTGAACCCACCAAGCCTCCATAATTACAGGAACTAAATGTTTCACATAAATTTATTTCTATATATAAACACATATCCTATTGGCTCTGTTTCTCTGGAGGACCCTGCTTACTACAGTATGTGTGGAAACCAAAGCTGTACCTTGAAGTACAGCTTTTAAGTTTTTTTTATTTCTGGATTAATTCTGGATTTTTTTCCTGCCCTGTATTCACTATGCTCTTTGCATGTCTATATACATACTAATAAAGATCTGTGACAAGAAAGCTGAGCGTACATAGGCCCTCTTATCAGCCTTTCTTAAAGAAATGCTTAAATTTTGCATTCCATACTTTTAAACAATAGTAATATTCTACATCTGTGAGATTCTTCACATTCATGACTATAAATTATTTTTTTCAGGAAATACATAGTATACCTAATAAATATTTGGAATAAAAGAATCCTAGGTTTTAGGAAAATGAATGTTGATTAAAACAAATTGAAGCACCAAGCAAGCAAATATATTGGCAGGAGTCCTGGCAAATCAACCATATGGGAAAAGTTCAACAACTTGAAACGGCAAATAAAGGCTTGAGGGAAAACAGAGTAGCAGTTATCAAATCTAAAAAGGGTTATTGTGGAGAAGATAGAAATCAGCTGCCCTATAGCTCCACTGAGTCCAGAAAAAAAAAAATAAAAGTAGATAAAAACTTCACTATTACAGACCATTTAGATCTAGGTTCCTGCCAGGTTACATGGTTGTGATGGTTACTTAGCATGTTCCAAAATATGTTTCAGGGATTCTTTCAAGTTGGTTAAGTTTGCTTTTTCTGGGTGTGACACCAAGTGGCAACTTCAGATGCTGGATTCCCAACGAGGTCAATCAGAATCACTAAGGGGGGGGGGGTGTTGGGGGGAGGAGGGTTGTAAAAACCAGTCTCCCTTTCCTATGAAGTGTTAGGAAATGGTTTCTAAGATATACTGGTGAGAATTAAAAGCCACGTGCAGAGGGGAATGTGTAGTGTTCTACCATTGGTATGAGGAAATAAGTGTATATTTGGGTTTCTTTTTCCAAAAAAGGAAAATATACTGCTAGAAATGGAAGCATTTAGAGGTATAGTAGTAGATGGTAGACTGTCATTTGTGTATATTTTTTGTATTGTTTTCCCATTGTTAGTATAATTGCCACAAATAATGTAACTTAAAACAACAAAATTATTTTACAGTCCTGGAGGTCATGAGTCCAGTATGGATCACTGGGCTAAAACCAAGGTATCAGCAAGGCTGCATTTACCCAGAAAGCTCTATGGGAGAAAAAAAAAAAAAAAAGCTCTAGGGGATCATCTGGTTCCTTGCTAGGTTCTGGAGGCCACCTGCATTCCTTGGCTCGTGGCCATTTTCTCCATCTTCAAAATCCAGCAGTATAACATTATCTGTCTGAATCCAACCTTTCTGCCTACCTCATCTACATTAATGGAATCTCATGATTACATTTGGGTTCCTAGAATGCGATAGGATAGTCTCCTTATCTTAAGATCAACTAATCAGCAACCTTAAGTCCATCTGTAACCTTAATTCCTCTTAGCTCCATAGCACTACATATTCATACCTTCTGGGGATTGGGATATGGACCGCTTTGGAGTGTGTATTCAAGGGGCATTTCTGCCTACCTCACCCTTTAACAATAACATTTCATCAAAAAGGATCCCAAAAGCACACTAAAATTGAATACAAATAGAAACAAACCACACAGTATTTAACACAGCTACACTGTGGAGGAAAAAAGGTCAGATTCCAATAAATATACCCTTAAAATGAGTTTTACTGTAGGGATTAAAATAGTTGTAAAGAATCTTTGATTTTTACTCAGTAAATTTTTGTTTGGGAGCCAGAGTGCTCACTCTGGAAGAAGGAAGATAGACATATCAAATGGGGGAAGATGAGGGAAAACCCTGGGTTTTTGGATATTTTCTGTTTATTCTCTGAAATGGCCTTGAATATTGACACCCATGGAGCAATGAGTACATAGAGTAGCAGGTGGTGGTTTCTAAATACTTTCCTGAGTAGACCCAAGCCTCCTTAACGAGATGTCTGATCTCAGGCTGAACAGGTACAAGTAAGTCTGCAATGTTGAACCCAGAACTCATAACAGACTTAAAAAAAAAAAAATGATATTAAAAGAGGCGTTCAGGGTTGGAAGGGGAATCACTTTAGAGAAGAATAGCAGCGAATAAATATAAAAGGAATAATAAGTTTGGAAACTCACTATTATAATCATCGATGTAATAACTGATTCAGGGAGGATCATCGATGGATATTAAACTCATTAGATGGTTTAGAAACCAGCTTCCTTGAGAGACCGTGAAATTATTTTATGTGAAATGTTGACACAGGATAGTTACATATTTCAAAATATCACCCCACAGATTAGTTACTAATTATAAAAGGGAAACAATTTGCTTACAGTAGAGAAACCTAGTCCATAACACCTTAATCAAGTGACCAAACTTCACAGGAATGGGAGAGGTATTTTGTGTCTTCTGACATGAGAGAATAAGAAGAATGCATTACCAAGTACATTGTGTTCTTGCCCAGAACCCTTACCTTGAATCTATTTAGGAGGGGAAAAGTCAAGCCATTATAAATGTAGGACATTTTACAAGGCAACAGGTCTGAACAAAAATAACAACAATTATGATGCAATTTTTGACCCTTAAGAATTTTTAAAATAGCTATAAAAGACACTATTGTAACTGAAAAACTTAGAATGTTGGCTATATGTTAATATTGTATCAATAATATCTTACATAGAATGTATTATGTTTATGTAGGAAAGAGTCTTACTTCTGAGGAGATACATGTGGAAATATTCAGAGTAAATTCAGAATGTCAGCAAATTTCAAATGGGTCATTAAAAAAAGTATGTACACAGACACACACACACAAGGGAAAAGTAACAAATGCAACAAAATGTAAATAACTAGTGAGTTTGGGTGAATAGAGCTTGCTCCCTCCACCCCCCGCCCCCCACATTTTCAAATTTTCTGTATGTTTGATTTTTTTTTTCCAAAGTAATGTTCCTTTACTGGGCCCCTGAGCTTATTTTATTTGTACTCCAAGTTGTGAAGTTGGTTTTGTTTTTCAAATCAATGTGTTTCTAGTTTTCTTGTTAGAGTCCCTCCCTGGACATGCAGTTGAGTCTCTCCTTGAATGCATATGCTAGGAAACAACTTCAATGAAAGCAGTCTTGTATGTTAATCTCTATGGACCTCCAATTTATAGGAAAAACATTTGAAAATATAAAGTGAACCTGCAGTAACCTGCAGTAGCTAGTTAGCACATATTTATTCTTTTTCCTTGCTTCCTATTCTCCATTGCTCTTTCCCTTAGTTTTCCACCTCCCTCTGTGAGCACTAGTTCTGTGTTGCTCCATGTGGTTTACTTAGTCTCACTGTAACTCTTGCTGCTTGGCCAGTAGGCAGGGAAATGCTTTATACAAAAAAAAAAAAAAAAGTCTCTGACTTATCCACAAAGTAAAGTGTCTAAAATACTGGTAATTCCATAGGAAATTCTGAGAATGCAAACCAGATTTGTGTTCCCTGGCTGCATGCAAACTGATTATTGAGGATGAGGGTTAAGTTTGCAGACCCTGGGGTTGGACAGCTCAGCCCTGAAGCCAGCCTCTACCAGTCGGTTGCTGTAAGACTTTTGGCAAGATCTTTAACCAGTTCAATTTTAGTTTTCTTATATGAAAAATGAGTGTAACACCTACTTCCAATGGTTGTGAGAATTTAAAGGCATTTAGGTACATAAAGCACCTAGAAAAGTACTGTATAAATGTTAACTATTTTTAATCATCTATCAGACCTGGATCAAATTCTGTTTTTAAGATATTAATGATAATTCTGATAAAATAATTCCTTGCTTGCTTTCTTTGTGTCTCTCATGGGTTCAGGTTTCCCTAGGACTTCTGCATGCCCATGCTACACATATCCTGTGGCCGCCAGAGCGCTGGCAGAAGTTGGAATCTGTTCTTCCTCCAGAGCGCTTGCCAGTTCAGAGAGAAGAGGAGTGAATGATGGCATGGAGCTCCCTCAGCTGCGGCATTGGGAAGCATTGTAGAAGGGATGGGAAGGAGGAACCTTCAAAAGGCAAAGCTTGTTTCAAATGAAGTGATCTGCGTTATTAAACAGTATTAAATAGCAACTGATTTTATGTTTAATTGTAATACCCTATTGTGTAATGCCAAAAAAAATGCAGACCTTTGGGAATATGAACATTTTATTCCCATGTCTGACAGGGAATTTGTTATGTATACTTATCCCATCGATTGTTGGGTTTTAATTTTGGTGCTTGCTGATGAAAGACTATGAAAATTAGTATTTGATGAAAGTAATTCAGTAATATCATTTACTCTTAAGATAGAACATGAAGAAACATACAGTGATGGAAATTATATTGGAATTGAAGGTATATACAATGCAGTGACTGCCAGTTAGGAAGAACAGTAAACTGTGATGTAAAAATAAAACATTGATTTGCTCAGGTATTGTATTGAGTATTTATCATTTAACCCATACCTTCATTAATGAGGAATATCTTTTTTTTTTTTAAGCAAGGAATTTAAAGGAAGGAGAACCAATTCTATCAATACTTCCATATAAATAAACCTTCTTTATTGACCCTTTTAAATCAAAACTTCTGAGTGATCTCTTGCCTGCTCACACTGATGAATAAACTGATTTATCAGTATTCAGCCACTATGTGAAATGTTCTGAGTGAAATGGTCAAACGTGACTGACTTTTTTCCAAGTTTTATTTTCCTTCCCAGTGATTTTCATGTTTACATCTGTAAAAGTGAAATCACCAACTGCAAAGCGGGGTAATGTTAGCATAATATATCCTGTAACTGCATAGGTAAAGAGGTAAATTCCTTCATGCAAGTCTATATTTAGAGAGTAACAGTAAAAACCCATAGGCATTTTAACAGCAGCTGTTACTAATAATTCCTTAAACACTATATGTAGCAGCTCAGTCTGCAAGTAGCAGTGAGTACTTACAGACTAAGGTTGGTCAAAATTATCTGCCTAAAATCTGTTGGTGGCCCCTTATCAATTCCATTTCTCTCTGTTCCCCAGCATGTATTTCATGCTCTGACCTTTAACTCCAGTTTACTGATTACTCATTAGTATTTCAAGGCTTGTAACTTGTCTCTTGACTGCATCCCCTGGGATTAGATGTAAACTAGTGAGTGTGTAAGAGCATTGGCCTTTTAGTTGCTAGAAAATAGCAAATTCTGGGGACCACGGAAGAGGGGTTTGGAGGTACTGCTGAGGGCAGACAAAACAAATAGAGAAGTTCTGTGAGAATAGCTACTATTTACCAGCCAGTGTAGAAAAATTGGATATTTTAACAGTTTACCAAACTGGTTATCATCCTTGCTACCTTACTCACTACTTGTACGATTCCTGATGAAGCTGATAAATGCTCTTTATTTGATTTCATATTCTCTAGCCATCTAACACATCACCAGCAGAGTTAATACTTGATGCTGTCAAACAACTCAGCTTATAAGTTACCGCCTCAAAAATGCAACTCTAGGCAGACTTAATCATTGGTGCACTTATTATTTACCAGATAAGACAATCACCTAATATTAACCAATGGAGAAAGAGTTCATCATCAGCTACCACTCCCTGGACACAGCAAGAGGCACCAGACCCAGGAGCCAGTCTTTCTGTGAAAAAGGCCTGTTCGTTTATCTCCATGGTTGCAATGTGAGGGCCAAGTTTCTAATTAAATACACATCCCAGAGACCTCAGAGGGCAGGAATGATCTTTATATTCTTTGACAATTTCCAAAGTGCCAGTATCTCCCAGACAGAAGCCTATATGCTTGTCTGGTGCCTTGTTTTGTTTATGGCTGCTGCCCAGGGGACATTCTTGAGCACCTAGCTCTGGTAACAATCTGAAAGTGAGTTCTTATCTGGCTACCCCACCCAGGCCACAATACAGTGGACTGAAACACACCACATTATTTTGTTGAAGAGGCCTTTTTGATTCCTGGAGCTTTGGCATGAGTGGGCAAGCAGACTGTCTGGTATAGACCTAGGGGCCTAAAGAGGTAGGGATACGGGGATAAAAGTTGGTGCACACTATCTTTGCACTTTCTCTCACTCCAGATTTCCAGCAACTCCCAGAAAGGGATGTATATGCTTGTCTGTTGCTCTAATTTTTATTAATGACACCCAGGGGACATTTCTACCTTGTCTGGCTATTGTGTCAGTAAGACTACACTTGTGGTCCCACAGAACTGTACACATTTGCCTACTTTAAAAGCTGCCACCTAAGAGTTTCTGCTTCCAAAGAGCCTGAATCTAGAGGCTAAGATTCCCCACCCACCCCCACCCCCAGGAACCATGCAAGTCTAGGGGAACCTTTAAATATTGGGAACCACTAGAAATAAAATAGGTGGCTTGGCCAATCACCAAGTCTTGAGAGACAACCAAGAGATAGAGAAGGGTAGAACAATAAGGTTCATCTCCTATACAAGGACACTTCTTCAAAACTGGGAGAGATGGCAGCTAATGCATAGAAACCAACAGAGTCATGAATACGAAGAAACAGGAATATGTTCCAAATGAAATAGCAAGATAAAACCTCATAAAAAGGTCCTTAATGAAAGAGAGATAAATGATCTACCTGTTAAAAGTTAAAAACAGCAAGAAATGATAGTGCATCATAGAAATGCTTACTGAACTCAGGAGAATGCATAAACACCCTGAGGATTCAACAATGAGAAAATATAATAAAGCACCACATAGAAGTCACGGAGCTGAAGGATCCAGTAACTGAACTGAAAAACAAACTAGAGGGATTCGACAGCTGACTAGATAAGGCAGAGAAAAGATTAATGAAATCAAAGCCAAGGTCATGGAACTCATCCAACCAAAACAGGAAAAACAAAGGATTTTAAAAAAAAAAAAAGCTAGTTTAAGGGCCTCATGGGACAACATCAGGTGGACTGATATTCATGTTATAGGGGTCCCAGGAGGAGAAGAGAAAGATGGGCAGAAAACTTATTTGAAGAATTAGTGACTGAAAATTTCCTGACCCATGGAGGGAAACAGACATCCAGATCCAGGAATCTCATAGTTCCAAAGAAGATGAATCCAAAGAGACCCTCACTAAGACACATTATAACTAAAATGCCAAAGTTTAAGATCAGGAGACAGTCTTACAGGCAGCAAGAAAAGGCAACTTATTGCAAACAAGGAACTCCTTAAGGCCATCAGATTTTTTAGCAGAAACTTTGACTATATTATATCACTCCCTCTGGCCTTCAAAGTGTTGAAAGAAAAATCCTTCAATCAAGAATACTCTATCTGGGAGTCAGAGCCACCATTGCCAAGTCCCAACCTGACCCTGCATGCTGCTGCTGCCCAATGTGCACTCCCGATTCCTTTTGGTTTTAAGTCTAAAATGGTAACTCTCAAGGATCAGCCGATTCAGAATCTTAAGGAAGACCATATTCCCCAGAATAAGATTACAGTTGTTGGGGTTGGTGCTGTTGGCATGGCTCATGTCATCAGTATCTTAATGAAGGATTTGTTGATGTCATGAGAGATGATGGATCTCTACAACGGCAGCCTTTTCCTTAGAACACCAAAAATTGTCTTTGGCAAAGACTATAATGTGACTGCAAACTCCAAGCAGGTTATTATCACAGTTGGGGCACATCAGCAAGAGGGAGAAAGTTGTCTTAATTTGGTCCAGTGTAACGTGAACATCTTTAAGTTCATTATTCCTAATATTGTCAAATACAGCCCAAACTTCAAGTTGCTTGTTGTTTCCAATCCAGTGAATATCTTGTTTCCAATCCAGTGGATCTCTTGACCTATGTGACTTGGAAGATAAGTGGCTTTCCCAAAAACTGTGTTATTGGAAGTGGTTGCAATCTGGATTCAGCCCGGTTCCATTACTGAATGGGAGAAAGGCTGGGAGTTCACCCATTAAGCTGTCATGGGTGTGTCCTTGGAGAGAGCATGGTGACTCCAGTGTGCCTGTATGGAGTGGAGTAAATGTTGATGGTGTCTCTTTGAAGAATCTGCACCCTGACTTAGGCACTGATGCAGACAAGGAACAGTGGAAAGAGGTTCACAAACAGGTGGTTGACAGTGCCTTTGAGGTGATCAAATGGAAAGGCTACACTTCCTGGGTCATTGGACTGTCTGTGGCAGATTTGGCAGAAAGTACAATGAAGAATCTTAGGCGGGTGCATCCAATTTCCACCATGATTAAGCGTCTCTATGGAATAAAAGATGATGTCTTCCTTATTGTTCCTTGCATCTTGGGACAGAAAGGAATCTCCGATGTTGTGAAGGTGACTCTGACTCCTGAGGAAGAGGCCCGTTTGAAGAAGGGTGCAGATACACTTTGGGGGATCCAAAAGGAGCTGCAGTTTTAAAATTTTCTAATGTACCACATCACTGTCTAGACTACAAGATTTTAGTTGGAGGTTGTGTATGTTCTTATTATCTGACCTGTTACTCAAGTAGTAATATTAAAACGGCCCAAGAAAAACATCAGTTTCCTAACATTACAAATGGGAATGGTTCACAAAACCCTGCAGCTATATCCTGATGCTGGATGATGCCTGTCTTGTGTAGTCCTAAATTGGTTAATGTAATATAGTTTCACCATCTCACAGGCACCACTGCCAATGTCCTATATGCTGCAGTTACTCCTCAAACCATATGTGTATTTACTGTGTTCTGTAGCTTCTGATTCCTTCACCCCAACACCCAACATGCCTAGTCCATCTTTTTTTCTTCAGTCACATCCTGGGATCCAATATATAAATTCAATATTGCATATATTGTGCATAACTCTTCTAAAGGATCTTATTTTGTGTACTATGTATGTCAGAATATAGTGTACATTGCCATATAATGTAAAAAGACAATGCAACCAACTATCTATCCTACCAACTAAAAACTAAATACATTTTGAACAGTGGAAAAAAAAGAATACTCTATCTGGTAAAGTTGTCACGTAGAATTGATGAACAGCTAAAGGAGTTCATCATGACTAAGCCAATTTTACAAGAAATGTGAAAGGGACTTCTTTAAGCTGAAATAAAAGGGCACCAATTAGTCAGGGAAAAATGTGCAAGTACAAATCTCACGGGTAAAGGTAAATATAGAGTAAAATCTAGGGGTGCTTGGTTGGCTCTTTAGGAATAATACGCAATTCTTGATCTTGGAGTCACAAGTTCAAGCCCCAAGTTTGGTGTAGAGATTGCTTAAATAAATAAAGAACTTAAAATCCAGAACAATATTAGAACAGGTGGTAGATTAATCACTTATAAAGCTAGTATGAAGCTAAAATTTTGGCAATATTATAGCTATAGTTATTATTAGTGAAGGAATATAAAAGATAAAAATGTAAAATGTTGTAAAATGTGACATCAAAACCATAAAACGTGGGGAGGGAAAAGTAAAAATGTAGGTCATTAGAATGTGTTTAAATTTGTTATCAACTTAAAATAGACCATTATAAAAATACGTTGTTGTATCTAAGCCTCATGGTAACCACAAAGCAAAAACCTATGCTAGATAAACCAAAGATAAAGAGAAAGGAAACAAAGTATAGCACTAAAGAAAATCCGAAAATCACCAAGGAAGGGAACAAGAGAAGAAAGGAATAAAGGAATCACAAACATACAGAAGACAACAAAATGGCAATAAGGACATGCCTACCAGTAATTACTTTAAAGGTAAATGGATTAAATTCTCCATCAAAAGATCAGCTTAACGTATTTTTAAAGATTTTAGAGAGAGTATGAGTGTTGGGGGAGAGGCAGAAAGAGAGGGAGAGAGAATCTCAAGCAGACTCTGCACTGAACACAGCTGATACAGGGCTCAATCTCACAATCCCGAGATCACAACCTGAGCAAAAACCAAGAGTCTGCTGCTCAACTGACTGTGCCATCCAGGAGGTCCTGGACTTTTTTTTAAAAGACCCATTTTTAGGCTGCTTACAAGAGATTCACTTCAAACTTAAGGACACACAATGACAAAGTCAGGGGATGGAAAAATGTGTTTCATGCATATTGAAACCAAGAGAAAGCTGGGGTTCCTATACCTACATTATTCACTCACACACACTTAATAAGAGACAAAGAATGGCATTACATAGCAAAATGAAAAAGCAAACCTACTCATAGTAGACTATTATGAACAATTATATGCCAACAATCGGACAACCCAGAAGAAATTGATAAATTCCTAGCAACATACATCCTACCAAGACTGAATTATAAATAAATAGAAGATTTTTTTTAGATTTTATTTATTCATAAGAGACACAGGCAGAGGAAGTAGCAGGCTCCCTGATGTGGGACTTGATCCCTGGACCCGGGGTCACACCCCGAACTGAAGGCAGATCTTCAACCATTGAGCCACCCAAGCATCCCAATAAATAGAAAATCTAAATACATTGATCACTAGCACAGAGACTGAATCAATGACCAAAAGCTCTCAAACAAAAGGGCAGGACCAGAAACCTTCATGAGTGAATTCTATTAAACATTGAAAGGATAATTACTGCCAGTTTTTCTCAAACTCTTCTAAAAAATAGATGAGGAAGGAACACTTTCAAACTCATTCTAAAAGACCAGTATTACCCTATAATGAAACCATTCAAGGATGTCAAAAGAAGAGAAAACTACAGGTCAATATCCCTGATAAACCTAGATGCAAAAGTCCTCAATAGTATGTAAGCAAACTGAATTCAATACATTTAAAGGATCATACACCATGAGATTAACTAGGGTAGAAAAAATGGCTTAACATTTGCAAATCAATGTAATACACCACATTAACCAAATAAGGAATAAAATCATATGATCATTTCAACAGATACAGAACAGACCCCAGAACTAAACATACACAAATATAGGCAATTGCTTTATGACAAAGGAGTCAAGAATATAAAACAAGGAAAGGACAGTCTCTTCAAGAAGTGGTGCTGATGGGGTGCTGAGTGGGTCAGTCAGTTAAGCATCTGCCTTCGGCTCAGATCATTATCCCAGAGTCCTGGGATTGAGCCCCACATCAGGCTCCCTGCTCAGTGGAGAGTCTGCTTCTCCCTCTCCCTCTGCCATTCTCCCTGCGTGCGCATGCTCGCTCACTCACTCTGTCTCTTGTTCTCACTCTCTCTCTGTCAAATAAATAAAATCTTTTAAAAAATGATGTTGGGAAAGCTGGATAGCCAAATGCAAGAAAAGTAAACTGGACCACTATCTTATACCATACATAAAAGTTAATTCAAAATAGATTACAGACTTGAACATAAGACCTAAAATTATAAAACGAAGAAAACTTGGGCAATAAGCTCCTGATGTCAGTACTGGTGATGATATTTTAGATCTGACACAAAAAGAAAAGGCAGTGAAAGCAAAAATAAAGAAGTGGGACCACATCAAAGTAAAAAGCTTCTGCACAGCAAGAAAAAAAATCAACAAAATAAAAAAGCAACTTATTGAATGAGAGAATATATTTACAAACCATATATATGATAAGAGGCTAATTTCTAAAATATGTAAGAAATTCATATACCTTAGTAGCAAAACAAAACAAAATCTTTAAAAAAAATAAATAAAAAATGGGCAGGGGATCTGAACGTTTTTCCAAAGAAGACATACAGATGGCAAACAGACACATGAAAAGATGCTCAACATCACTAATTATCAGGGAAATGCAAATCAAAACCGCAATGAGATGTCACCTCACAGCTGTTAGGATGGCTAAGATCAAAAAGACAAGAAATAACAAGTGTTGATGAGGATATGGAGAAAAGGAAACCCTGTGCACTAATGGTAGAAATGTAAACTGGTACAGCCACGATAGAAAACAGTATGAAAGTTCCTCAAAAAATTAAAAATAGAACTACCACATCATCTAGCAATTCCACTTCTGGGAATTTATTGGATGAAAATGAAATCAGTAATTTGAAAAGATGTAAGCACTCCCATGTTCATTACGGCAATGTTTGCAGTGGCCAAGACATGGATACAACCTAAATGTCCATTGACAGATGAATGGGTAAAGAAAATAGGCCGCATAGATCCAATGGACTGTTATTCAGCCCTGAAAAGAAAGAAATCTCCCTGTTTTTGACAACATGAATGGACCTTGACTACACATGCTAAGTGAAAAACTGTGTCATCTCTTTACAGTGGAATCTAAAAACAAAAAAAAATATTAGCTAACAGATATAGAGGAAAGATGGTGGGTTGGCAGGGTAAAATGAGAATCTTAAAAGTTCTCATTACAGGGAAAAAATTTTAACTGGGCAGCAATGCACATTAACTAGATTTATTGTAGTGACCATTTTACAATGTATATAAATACTGAATTATGCGGCCCATCTGAAACTAACATATTGTTAAATGACAATTATACCTCAAATTAAAAAAAAAAAAACAATAATTTGGAGACATCTATGCTGCCAGTTTGGGTCTTCCTTCATTGATATCTTATAAATTCTCTCCACTCCCACTAAATCCAAGAGAAAGAAGTGAGCCAAATTACAGACTTTCCAGCAAAAACCATCCTCCCACACTACCCATTTTCCTCCTTAAAACATAAGAATAAACCTCTGTTAAAAACATTTTCAAAGTTAGAAATCTCTTAAGAGGGATGCCTTAATGGCTCAGTGGTTGAGTATCTGCCTTTGGCTCAGGATGTGATTCCGGAGTCTCAGGATCGAGTCCCACATCGGGCTCCTTGCAGGGAGCCTGCTTCTCCCTCTGCCGTGTCTCTACCTTTCTCTGTGTATCTCTCTTGAATACATAAATCTTTTAAAAAGTAATACTTTGAGAAACTCCCTCACAAATGGCTTTTGATAACAAAATCCTCACTAAGGTACTTATCTTCACATAGTCTCACTCTCCTTCGTGAGTATGGCAGAGACCAAATAGTTCACAGACACCATCTTCCTCTTTTCCCCTAAATATCACTGACTTATGTTTTCTAGGTTATGACCATGTTTCTGAGTTCTTGCCAACTCAGACTATGATTAAAAGTGATTGTAACATACCTGACATTTAAAACCTCTTGTGAACAATTCCAGGCTTTTCCTATTTCTTCCAGTGGGATGTTCATGATTATAAGACCCTAATGGTAACAAAACCCAACTTGAACTTCCTCCCAGGATTAGTGAGTAAGAAACAAATTTCTGTTGTGTAAGATCACTGAAATAGTGATGTCAGTTAGCACAAGCAAGTCTACCCTAATTAATGTAGGGTATTTAAGAGAGGTTTCTATAGAAAAAAAATTGTTAGTATAGTTTTAAAAATAATTGTCTTTGGGTCAGCTCTGCTTTGCGCCAAGACTACCATGTCCACCGTTAAAAAGTTCCGGTTTCTATTTGACAGATTTGATAACCTTATATACATTTTTAGTCTATAATCAGCTAATCAGCTCATTACTCAATATTGGTCTTCAAATACACAAAACACCATTCTGAACCATGTTGATATACACGCACTTGGACAGATTATAGAATGTGAAATTTCACTGGGCAGGACAAAATGGGAAGGGTGTCAGATTCACCAGGAGGAAATATACCAAATTCAGGAAAAATAGTGTCTATCTTGAAGAGTGTACATGATCAAAGAGATTCAACTTGTTTTCCACATTAGTTTGACCTCGCATTTATGTTGAAGTTATAACAATTTTTATGCATTTTTAATCACAAGATTAACAAGGCCTTTATTTAGTCCTAGTAAGAGCTTAAAAAGAGGGTAGGATCCAATCCCCCAATGCAAATTTTCTAGATTTACCCATCACTGAACTAACTGGAAGTACACATAAAGAACCTAAGGACCCTAACAAGAGAGTGCATCTCCAAACTCAGCTTCCAAGGCGTGAGAATAAGTAAGGTTCCTCCGACATTCTCCAACATGGATTTCCAGTTCCACTCTTTTCATTCTTGTCAAATCTTATATCCAAGATCACAGAAGAAAATGGGAGTACTAAGTATACCTATTTTCCCTTCAGATCATCCCAACCCTACTCTTTTCTTCAAGAACAAAATTCTCATCAATTTTCTCACACTGCTGCAGCTTCTGCCTTCTTTGTCCAGAGCATTATTCTTTTCTGGAGAGATGTCCTAGATAAAAATGCTGTCCAGACTCCAAACCACAGCATATCTTTATTCCTTTCCCACTATATCTATCCAATTCATCTATTCACCTTCCTAAAAGATGAGTTCATACTTTCCAAAACCTTTTACACCCTCTCCTAATGCTCACCCTCAACCAATGACTTTCAATCTAATGAGAATGTACAAGAATATAAGAATCTATGTAATCTGCTTCCTTCCTGTTCTTATGGATAAAGTAATTAAAATGCACTTTTCTACTTCAGAAAATTAAATTCATGACTGGGAAGATAAATTTGAAAATACATCTAGACTGCAGTACAAAGTACTTGAAAAAATGTACATAAGAATTATCTTATGTCCAACGTGTACTAGATCCAAGCCCTCTAACCTAGTCAAGGAAAGTCTTCCAGTAACTGACTCCTCTCCCCTATGTCATCAATTTTTTCCTTATCTCCTAATCCTTCCTATCAGTATATAAATACGCTATAGTTTCTTCCACCTAACAGACCTTTCCCTTGACACCTGTTCCCTTGTAGTCTAGTCCCTGTTTTAGATCTCTTCTCCATTTATGAAACATCTCCTCAAAAGAATTGCTCACATACCTAGTCTCTAGTTTCTTCCCTACTTCTTCCCTTTGAAACCAAAGCCACTCCAGCTTTGATTCCCACCACTCAACTACAATCTTGCATGTCAAGGTCACTGAAAACTCCAATATGCCAGTCAATTCGCAGCCCTCATTTTACTTGACCTTTCAACAATTTGATACTGCTTTTCATTCTCTCCCTTATATGTTTCATTCACTTGCCTCCTGGGAAGTGAGCATTCCTTGGTGTCCCTATATTTCACTAACAATGCCTATTTAGTAATTTCCTCGTCATCTTCTCAACTTCTTCCTATTAGCACCCTCCAGGGGTCTTTCAACCTCTTCTTTTTTGTGTGTATAATCATCCCATTAGTGATCTCTGAGTCTTGGGGAAAGGAGAGTTTCTGCTCAGGATGCTGTGACCTTGGAACCATCTGAGAACTACAGCTAGAAAAATAATTCATTACACATATTTTCTTTCATTCCACTGGCTGCTTTTTCATTCTGTTGATTGTTTCCTTTGCTATGCAGAATTTTTTAGCTTGATGGCGGTAATTGTTTCACAATATCTATGTATATCAAATCATCATATTGTACACATTAAATATGTATCTTTTGTCAATCATACCTCAGTAAAGCTGGGAAAAAAGAGAAAAGAGTGGAGAGTAAAAAATGGCTTTCACTTTTCAAAATGAGACATGAGTATTAAAATCACCAGGAAAATATTCTCAAGCCTTATTTCCAGAGACAAGATCATTCTTAAATACTCTTTGAGTGACAAATTTGAAATTCCCATTATATTTATAAATTAAATGTAAAGAACCAAGCCCTTCTTTAGTAGAGTATCTTACATGTGCAATAGAGAAATGAGCCCAATATCTATACCGACCCCCACCAATTATCAACATAATGACAATGGTGACAGGTGCACTGTGGCTATGAAGTAAGATGTGATTATTCTTAGGAAATACATGCAGAAGTATTTAGGGCTACATACTACTAGAGTATGGTATGGTATCCTACAAAAATGTTTAAATAGTTGAGTATAAGTGATGGGGATATAGGTGCCCATCATATCATTCTTTCAATTTTTCTACAGTTTTGAAAGTTTCAAAATTTTAAAAATGGGAGTGGGAAGGAGGGTATAAGAAATAAGGATAAAGCAATAGCTTCCTGCCTTACTACTCTCCCTCTACAGCTTCCTGGAAAATGTATAAATAACACCACGACAATGATACTGCAATCTGTTTCAGTACAATCTTCATGCTGCTCTTTCAGGGATTAGTTTGTGTTTTGGCTTTTTCTTTTCCTTCTATAACAAGGAAGTCTTCCTAATTACTTTCATATATCATCTGCAAGAAAAACCAAGATAGAAAACTGGGAAAGGGGAATCCATTACGAAAAAGAACTCTTTTAAAAAGCTTCCAGGAGTGCTTACTATTCATGACTATTTTCTACCTACGTTATACTCTTCCCCTCTTGCCCAGTTTCCATTCATTTGTTCTGTGGGTGTTTTGGGCAGGTGAAGTGGAGTTGAGTAGAATAACATGTAGAGAATATAACCATGAAGAGAAGCAGGGAGAGAGGAGGAAAAGGATGTGGGGAAAAGACTAACAGAGTAACAAGTATAGTCAGAGGGAAAATGAATTATTTTTAGAATTGGTGGGACTATTCAGAGGTCTTCCTTTCTGAGAGGAGATATAGTCCTCTCACTCATAAGAGTTCTTTCCGTCCTCAATTGTTTTCATGTTTCTGAGGGAAAAGGGTAGAAATGGCTGTGAAGAGAAAGAGGAGTTGAAAACATCTTGAGAGTGAAAAGGAAATGACTGTAATAGCAAGAAAGTTGGGGAGGGGGCACATTTTATACAGTGACCTAATTCTCCATCCCTGGGTTAAACAGTACTGAGATTGAGCAAAAATTAACCTAGCTGCAGTAACCGTTCTAGAAATTAAGACCGTGAACTGTCCAGACAGCTTAGTCATCAAGACTAACTTCAAGACTGTGACTTTGTTTTGTCCACTAATCCAAGGCTATTATGTCATATTACATCATCTTGTCTAGTCCCAAATTCCCCCTTCTTGTTAGATCCATCCTAAAGTGATACATCCCAGGTCCCAGGTCCTTTGAAATACCTTCTCGTAATCTCCCCATTTTGAGATCTCACTAGTAAAATTTGAGGGAAGTTCTATCCCCCCCTACTGTAGTACATCTACAGCTGTGACTTCGCTTAACCAAGTTTTCTGGTGGGCTTTTGAGAAGTTGGCAGTCAACACACAGAAGAGGAATATTATACGAGTAGAGAAGCCCTGGCAGTCTAGAGAGAATAGGCATTTAGATAGTCGGGAAATAGAAAAAAAAATGTAAGGAAGGGAAGAGAATTGAGAGTTTCTAAAAATATATATATAGTCCGAATAGTGAAAAATCTTGAGGTACTTTGAGCAGAGAACTGCAAGAGATAAAATGTTTGAATTCCTTTCTTGCTGCAGAATTTTGACAAAATAATTTTTTGAGATTCTCTATTAAAATTCCATCAAAAGATACCTCAAGAGCAGGCTTCGCCTAAATCCTCTCATTTCCTCATAAGGCCTATTGCTTTTGGAATATACTAAAGAGTCAATTTAACACCTTTCTGAAAAGCAAAGCAATATTTTTGCAGGCTTCTCCACGGTCTTTCCGTGCCCTTCCTATTCTGGCCTCACGGAGAGGCATTGTACGCACAGCAGTTACTCCATCAACTTAGCATTGAAATCTCCAAGATCATTGTCTTTATAAAAGATGTAAGTCAGGACCTCAAAACAGTAAATGGCTCACAGCTGTTTTATGTTAATAGAAGGCACGTCCTAATGCACATGTGATAGTCTAAATATTTATTTGCCAAGAACTGGACTACTGAATACATAAACTATCACTTTTTTTTAAAATATAATTCATAGGCCAAACGCTAATTCCCTACACATTACTTTCAAATGTCCAAGCAGTCTTTTTAAAAGTTACACGGCAGGTTACAAGGAAAACACTGACAAGTTCTCAAAACAGAAATTATGATAATCAAATTCTCTGATAAGAATTTAATAAAGTTTGCAATTATCAGAGTTGCACATCTGGGAGCCTAAAAATCAAACCCTAAAAAAAAAAAAGAAAATAAAAAGAAAAAAAATCCCCGAACTTAGAGGTGAATATACAAATACAAACAATTTAGAATATACATGAAATAAAACAGCATACACAAAAGTTAATAAATGCAACCAGTGTGTGCTTGGAGAAAAATTTTTATAACTTTTTGTAATATTTAAAAGAAAATGTATAGAGGAAACTTATTAAGCGTTTCACTCAAAACAAGAAGTAAAATAAAGGCATAAGCTTAATGTACAAAAAGATTTTTTAAAGCAATACTATGGATGAATAAATTCACACACTAATTCTTTGAAGAGGGTGACATAAGTCAGGGGATGCCTGGGTGGCTCAGTGGTTGATCATCTGCCTTCGGCTCGGGGTGTGACCCCGGGGTCCGACCCCGGGGTCCCAGGATCAATTCCCAAGTCGTGCTCCCTGCAGGGACCCTGCTTCTCCCTCTGCCTCTCTCTCTGAATAAATAAATACAATCTTAAAAAAAAAAAAAAAGAATGACATAAGTCAGACCTCTGACAAACATGATCATAGCTGCGATTGAATCCCTAGGCCTTGGTCCCAGTTCAGAGCCCTGAAGTAACTCAAAATACGGGAAGGAGAGAGAAATATGTCAAGAAGTTTTCTTTCAAGCCTTCCCTAAAGGAGAGGCTTTCATGTAACCTTTGTTCTCTGTGTCGCTTCTTACAGTTCTCTCCTAACACTGAGAGAAAAAAAATGAGGGAAGAAGGTGTAGTCTTCTAATCCAATTTGGCTTAATGACAAATTTGCTTTTGTGTTTTTAAGCAGCAAGTTACTTTCATTTTTTTTTTTAAATCTCATTTGGAAGGGTTTCTATTTCTGATTATTGAACCAACCTAGCAACACCTCAGAGCAACAGACAAGGAAGAAAGTTTTCTAACTGAATTTTAAAAATCCTTCTAAATAGTATCAGGATTATACACAATTACTAATAGTATACTTCATACAGAGAAAAAACATAATGTGAAGAGGATATAACTGTGGAGGTAGGGGTATGGGGAAAAGGAATGAAAGGGAGCGGGAGATACACGCTTCCGGTTATGGATGAGTAAGTCAGGGGGTTGAAAGGTGAAGCATATGGAACATAGTCAATGATATGTAATAGCTCTGCATGGTGACAGATGGTAGCCACACTTGGGGTGAGCACAGCCTAACACACAGAATTGTTGCATCACTATGTTTTACACCTGAAACTAATGTAACATCGTGTGTCAACTATACTTCAATTAAAAAAAAAGTGATAAAAGGGGGATCCCTGGGTGGCTCAGGGGTTTGGTGCCTGCCTTCAGCCCAGGGAGTGATCCTGGGGACCTGGGATCCAGTCCCGCGACGGGCTCCCTGCGTGGAGCCTGCTTCTCTATCTGTGTCTCTGCCTCTCTCTCTCTCTCTCTCTTTCTCTCTCTGTCTCTCATGAATAAGTAAATAAAATCTTTAAAAAAAAAATCTACAAAAATTAAAGAAACAAAAGCAACTTGAGAAAAGTGCTCACATACTTTTGGTTAAGCAAACAAACTGTGACCCCAGATAAAATCCTCTACAAAATCTCATTTATGCAACTGTCATTCTATTCTTTCCCCATCCTTATTCCTTACTGCTATCTCCATCACAAATAATGAGTGTACAACATATTTTTACTTTATAAAATTGTCAAAGTAAGAAGGGGATTGCTTACACATCATTCTGAGAACATCAACTATTACATTTCTGAAGGGGTATCAAACCTAAGATGTCAGCATGACCTTGGGCCTATAATTTTATTTCTATTAATTTATCTTAAATAATAATCAAAATGTGTACAAAGTTCTATGTACATAAATTTCAGTGTCTAGAAGAATACCTTGTTTGCTGTAGTTTTAGTCACATTTTAACTGAATAAATGATCAACAGGACTTTGAATACTGTGAAAAAGTATTGACAACCATTTAAATGCCCAAATATCATGGCACATCTTGGAGGTTGGACACTATGCGTGCATTAGAATTCTTTCTTTTAAAAATAGTGACTTTGGTAAAGGATCATAATAAAGCTTCAAGGGCAGCCCAGGTGGCTCAGTGTTTTAGTGCCACCGTCAGCCTAGGGCATGATCTTGGAGACCTGGGAATGAGTCCCATGTAGGGATCCCTGCGTGGAGCCTGCTTCTCCCTCTGCCTGTGTCTCTGCCTCTCTTTCTCTCTGTGTCTCTCATCAATAAATAAATAAAATCTTAAAAAAATAATAATAAAGCTTCAAGCAGAAAAAGTGAGAGTACCACAGTATATATACAGTATGATCACAGGAGTGTATCTACATATATAAATTTAAATATATATATATATATATAATTGTGTAAACTATAATTATCCATGTTATATAATTATTTATTTTTATTGACTTCCTTTTTCATTCTATATTGTCAGCATCTTTTGCCATAAAAATCTATTAATGTTGCAAATATAAAGAATGAAAAATTTTTCTGATGTTTATAATTATGTCTAATTACTATATTACATCATGCAGCATACATAGTAATTTTTAGTATCTAGATTATGATTATAAGTGACTTTTTCTAATATTTATGTTAATTTGTATAAATTGATTTATAGTGAAAGATTACTATATCTTTATCTATCTACATCACTATTTTTATATTACTATCTACCCACCTATCTTTCCTAGAATCTTGTTTTGGTGATTTGTATGCAGAAAGACTTACTATAGGGTTAATGAGGCATAAGCTTTATAGCCACACACTTGAATGAAATCAAGAATCTAGGTGACAGTCATAAGACAAGTTTTTTTTTAAAGAAATATATTGACATCATTTTACTGTTTTCTCTTTCCACTGAGACCTACTTCCTTTCATTATACCTGGAATTAATAAAGACATTTTGTGACTTGGCTACTTGGAAGTCACCTTAGAAATGCATTTGATTTGGGTTTAGTGATATATATATATATATATATATATATATAGTGTATAGTTGCTTCCATGCATAGCCTCATTACTGACAGTAGTCTGGTATAGGAAAAGCCTTCAGGGTTGAGACGCAATGGTGCAGGGACAGAAGTCATCCTATGACATGAGTTATTCTATAGCACCTCTACTGGAAGCATGTGAATAATGATGGAGAAACAAAATTGGCAACTTATGGAGCCAGAATCTAATTTGTAGAAAATTCTTTCAAATTTTACAGTACATTTTTAAAAAACAACATAAAAGGGACTTTTCCTAATTCAACAACAGTGCTAAATTTTCACAAGACACAATATGAAAAATTTTATGAAGCTGAAATAAACTTTAAAATCATAAATCAATTCGAATTTAAAAAAAAATTCTGTTGCACCTAAAGACTGAATTATCTTTCATTATCTCCATAGAAAATAAGTTTTAATAATTGTTACCATATGAAGAAGCCATGAAAGAGTTCTATAAAATGTAGAAATAACGATGATACAAACAAATGGAAAAATATCCCGTACTCATGGATTGGAAGAATTAATATCATTTAAATGTCCATTCTACAGAAAACAATCCACAGATTCAATGCAATCTCTATCAAAGTACCAATAGCATTTTTCACAGAAATACAACAATTATGAACTTTGTATGGAACCCTAAAGGAAGGTCCCAAATAGCCAAAGCAATCTTGAGAAAGAACAACAAAGCTGGAAGTATCACAATTCCAGATTTCAAGATAAACTACAAACCTGCAGTAATCAAAACAGTGTGGTACCGGCACAAAAACAGACACACAGTACAATGGAACAGAATATATAGTCTCCAGATAAATCCATGCTTACATGGCTAATCAGTCTATGATAAGGAAGCAGGAATATATAATGGAGAAAAGAATACAATAAATCGAACTAGGAAAACTAGACCACTTTCTTACATGATACCCAAAAATAAATTCAAAATGCATTAAAGACTTAAATGTTAGACCTCAAACCATGAAACTCATAGGAAAAAACATAGGCAGTACTTTCTTTGATATCAGCCATAGTAACATTTTTGTAGATATGTCTCCTAAGGCAAGGGAAACAAAAGCAAAAATAAACTATTGAGACTATTTCAAAATAAAAAGCTTTTGCATAGAAAAGGAAGCTATCAACAAAATGAAAAGGCAACCTACTGTATAGGGTACATATTTACAGATTATATATCTAATAAGGGGTTAATATCTGAAATATATAAAGAACTTGGACAACTCAACAGCAAAACAAAAAACAAACCAAAAAACACAAATAATCTGATTTTTAAATAGATATTTTCCCAAAGAAGACATACAAATGGCTAACAGACACATTAAAAGATGCTCAACCTCTAGTCATCAGGGAAATGAAAAACAAAACCACCGTGAGATATCATCTTATATCAGAATGGCTAGAATCAGAAGGACATGAAATAACACATGTTGGCAAAAACATGGAAATGAACCTTCAGGCACCGTTGGAAACTGTAGTGTAATTTCATTGTAAATTGCAACATAATGTAAATTGGTGCAACCACTGTGGAAAACAGTATTGAGGTCCCCCAAAAAATTAAAAGCAGAAATATCAAGTGATCCAGTAATTCTACTACTGGATATTTACCCAAAGAAAATGAAAACATTATTTCAAGAAAAAATGTATCCCTATGTTTATTGCAGTATTATTTAACATAGCCAAGATATGGAAGTGACTCAAGTGTCCACTGATAGATGAATGGATAAAGAAGAAAAACTACTACTCAGCTGTGGGGGCATGTGGGTGGCTCAGTCAGTTAAGCACCTGCCTTTAGCTCAGGTCATGATCCCTGGGTCCTGGGATCAAGTCCTGTGTTGGGCTCCCCACTCAGTAGTCTGTTTCTCCCTCTCCCTCTGCCAGCTTGTGCTCTCTCTCAGATTTTTTTTGAAAAAGAATATTGCTTAGCTGTAAGAAAGAGTGAGAACTTGCCATTTATGACAAAATGGGTGGATCTAGAGGGTATTATGCCAAGTGAAGTAAGTCAGACAGGGAAAGACAAATACTACATGATTTCATTTATATCTGGAATCTAAAAAACAAAGCAAACAAACAGAAAGCAAAACAGACCAATAAATACAGAGAGCCAAACTAGTGGCTGCCAGAGGGGTGTGGGGTGGGAGATGGGACGTAGCATTTTATGGTGACAGGTGGCAGCTACACATGTGAGCACAGCATATGGTATAAACTTGTCAAATCACTGTATTGTACACCTGAAATTAATGTAACATTGTGTGTTAACTATACTGCAATAAAAAAAAAGACATGCTAGGGAAGGGCACAGCTGTGGTTTGTTGACTGACTTTTTGATAGAAATTTCAAATGCCAGGGACTGCCTAGGTGGCTCAGTCAGTTAGGGATCCAACTCTTGGTTTCAGTTCCAATCCTGATCTCCAGGTCATGGAATTGAGCCCTGCCTCTGGTTCTGTGCTCTTTTATACCTCCTTCGTGATAAAGTTGCCTATTTTTCTCCCCAAAATACAAAGGAATAAGTATTACAGAGGTGTGTCAGGTAGTTAACAGAGACATTTTTTTCCTAGATTTTATAATCTTGTGGTATTTGTTAGGTTTTTTTTTTTAATTTGCTGTATTTCCTTTTCTCATTCTAAAAAATTTTATCACTGTACCTAATTTTGTGTCTATAATTTTGTGTTCTTTTTCTAAAGAGAGCACTCAGATATGTGCACACTTCAGGTGAAAACCTGTGTGTGTGTGTGTGTGTGTGTGTGTGCACATAAGAAGAGAGACTAGGTATGAAAGACTATCGAATTTTTATCAGTGATCACCTTTTCAAGAATTGCAGGGGCCTAAGTTTTTATGGCACATGATAGAATGATTTCACCTTTTAGTTCATTTAATTCTTTTAAAATTGAGTTCAAAAATAATTTATTCCTGATATTTGAGTTTTAGTACATGAAATATATATTACTGGTTTTGTTTTCTGTTTCCTATTCTATAACATATTATATATTATTGGTTTTGTTTTCTGTTTCCTATTCTATACCAAGTATGACTTTTTTTTCACTTCTTGTAAACAGAATCCTCACATTAAATATGTCTACTATTTACCACCTTTTTCTTTCTCTCTCTACTGTCTTTTTTAGTTCCAAGAGAGATTTATTATTTTAAAATCCTTTAGTACTTTTATTTCACCTAATAAGAGGTTCATTTGGAACTTGGAATAATACATTGAAAAGAATTTCAGCTTTATAACATATTGGCGAGACAAAAATAAGATGCCAAGGCCAGAGAGTTTCAGAGGAGAGTTAATCTACTTTGCATCTACACAGTGTAGGTACACTAAGCCCACAGTTGATTCCTTTCCCTTGAGTCCTTGGGTAGAAGCCACTTTACGGGTACTAGTTTAGTACAGAGGTCTCTTAGCAACTATTAGGTAATACATATTGGACCTACATAAAGAGATTTTTCTGTGTCACGTCCTATAACCAAACATCCATACCCTATAAGGAAATGCTAGGAATTCGGCCCAATTCTGTCGTAAGCTGAAATTCTGATTATTCAGAATTCAGATCTCACCTGATTCATTCCTAAGGCATTGAAAATTCAGAATCACCATGTGTTTTCCCGACACTTTAGAGCTCGGAAGTCATTTCTGTCCTTAGGAAAGCCTAGAACCTTCAAATGATTCTGAGCCTATTTCAATCTAAGTTAGACTGAGGATCTCAGGATTTGGAGAATGTGTGCAAATTATAAGTTTCCAGATATCAGTTTTAAAACTTCTGACTCAACTAAGGTCCTGAAACTATCACCAAAACACAAAGAAATTATGCTAAATGGAAAGTTGGAATGATATGAAATCCCTCTTACACCTCTCTATTTTTGGGGTGTGAGGCTTGAGAAAGGGAATCATTTACGCCCCCTTTTTGGGCAAAATCTTGCTAATTATTAAATTAAGGTGATAGGCTTATGGAGACTCTTTGTAATATTCTCTTCACTTTTGTGCATGTTTGAGATTCTCTCATAACACATTTATGTGTAGGCAAGTCTCAGGACAAAAAGGTTCTAAAGCATCAATAAATTAACATAAGTGGGGAGTGTTGAGTGGGCGCCACACTGTCTTTGCAAGGAAAATGAAAACAGTGTGTGCTCTCAAACTGGAAAGAGTTCTGTGGAGACGGGATGATGATGATGCTCCTTTTTTTCCTACAGCTCCCCTCAGTGACAGCTCCACTGGCAAGGAGCAGTTGAAAAGCATTATTCATTTTATCTCTGTATCGTGAAGTTCCAGGTCATGGAGTCCAGTAAGCGTAGACTACACGTTAGGTTGATTTAGTAATTTGTTTATTCACTCATTCATTTAACCAACAGTTACCCGTTGTTTTTTGAGCGCTGTAAAAATGCTGAGAAAGTAGGCATGCTCAGGATCCAGCCTCAGTCCTTGAGGACTCACCATCTAATGAGGAAGATAACTGTACAAGTAGGTAACTGCAGTAAAATGCCCTACAATGTGTAACGGAGAAGCATGTAGAATGCTGTGGAGAGCAGATAGGAAAAAGCACCCATTCCATTGAAGATACTCCTAAGGCAGAGAGGGTGACAGGAGTGCAGTACACTTTCAAGGCTTCCTTTATTTGCTGAGAGCCAGAGAGAAGGAATAAAACAGGCGGGCTCCGATAACACCCAATTGTTTGCCACAAGGTAGATACGATTTAAGCATTAATCAGTTCATTAAAGATCAAACCCATAATTAAAGAGAATCACTGTGTGGCACAGCAGATAGTAAAGCATCAAAAAGTAGAGGAAAAACTATTTGGGGCAAGAGGCTGCCTCCCCACACTGACCCTAGAACACACAGGATCAATTCTGATACCATTATCTCCCCATTTACACATTCACTCTCATTCCTCTGAGTGGCCATAGTGCTTTATCTGCTCTTCTCACGTGGTATTTATTTTTAAGCCTCTTGCAAAGCTTTCTAAAGTTTTAGGCCTCATTTCTGTATCTTTTGAAACACCTTACTAGAGCTTTGCATATAGAAGTGCTCGCTAAACAGGGACAGGATGAATCACTAATATAAGAGGTAATACCAAAATTTGTAAATAATATTATTCATTCAGATTTATGGTCTTTCTTTTTTCGGATTCGAGAGCCTGAAGAAATAATGACAAAGTGGAAAATGAGACAATCGGGAAATGAGGCGAGGAACAGATGGTAACAGGGAGGTGAGGCGACCATGCTGAAAATGTTGACAGTCACAAGGAGAAAGATCTCATTTCATTTCCATGATTCCCTTGGAGCCACTCCAAGATCACCAAGATTGCTGCTTTAAATGTATTCTTCTAGAAAGTCTCACTCTAAATTTACTGTGTATGTATGTGTGCACAATTACTGCAAGGATCTTTAAAGAGCTGGGCTTTTGTCACTAGTTCCTGGGCACCATGACAAAGAGAATATTAAAAGACTCAAACTGGCCAAAATCCAGGGGACACTAGAGAGACTGAAAAGATAAGGCAGGTAGTTAATCTTCTGGAAGGTACTGCAAGAAAAGACAGGTTTGTTCACCCAGCTTGCTGTCTCAAGTCTACTTTTGTTTGATTTGTTATCTTACCCAATGGGAAATCTATGCCTTGACATTGAATCACAAAGGAAGGAAAACCTGGGTCACTAAATAAGGTTAGTCAATGAAATAGAAAAAAGCCTTTAGTCAAACTTTCTGCCAGAACTGAAATCTAGGCAAAATTTGGCCCCATGTGTAAATATCTCTAAGCACATTTATTATTATTTGAGGAAAAGAGAAACCAATGAATTGGCAATGAGTCTTATTACAAAGCAATCTTTTTTTTTCTCTCATCATTCAATAATGGCTCTAGATGGATATCTCAGCCAGAATATTGCTCTCACTGCAGAAAATTATATTATACGTATTACCATAGAGATGACATCTCAATTGTCAAAAACATTAAGGGCTACCTAGCTGGATAGCAGAACTACTACAGAATTCTCAAATAGGTGAATGTTTCACATTTGTTCTCTAATGTGACGTTTCTTGGCTTGATATAAGCAAATGTAATATTTTGATAGAACTAATGTTCTTTCAGTTTGCAGGACAAGCTTAAGCATTTTTGTCATCTTCTAAAATATAGCTTACATGATTGGTATAAAATGCTTTGCTCCCTCCAACAATGTGCACAAGAAGAGATTTACATATTGCGCAGCTGACGTTGTAATTTACATCTGAACATCTCTTTCCAGGTTGCCTGGTCTCTGTAACATGCAGCTTGGGGGACTGACCCCCCACCTCCAAAGGTAAGCTGCGATTAGCCTAAGGTAGTTAGGATGATCTCATGAGTCTTGCTAAAATGTGTGGCTTAGGGATAAACAGACCTGAAAGTTTCTTCTCTACAGGCATTGCTTGAAAATTGATATGGGACTCATTCCAAAACACTGAGACCCAAGAAGAGGTTTCGTGGGTTCTTCTAGGAAGAATATTTTCTCACTGTTGTTTTTTTTTAAGGTTTATTTATTTATTCATGAGAGATAGATAGAGAGAGAGAGAGAGAGAGAGAGAGAGAAGAGACACAGGTAAAGGGAGAAGCAGGCTCCTCGCAGGGAGCCTGATGTGGGACTTGATCCCAGATCCTGGGATCACACCCTGAGCTGAAGGCAGATGCTCAACCACTGAGCCACCCAGGCGTCCGGTTGGGGTTGCTTTAAGCAACTCTCTCCCTCTCAGCACCACAGTGTATGGTTATAAAGCCAAAAGGAAATGGGAAATGAACCAAAGGACCACAAAAGATGGAGCTGAAGTCATTGAAATTTTGCTGATCCTAAATGTTTTCTGCAATTTAGACTTCTACTTATGTGAGTGAATCATTCTGTTACTCGCAGCCAGTATCATTCTAATATGTGCTGAGTAGATGTCTATTTAAAGTAACTGAAGCATGTTTTAGAGTTGCTTAATAACTCTCTGCCTAAGACTTAACCAAAGCTAATGGATATGTCTTGGTTAGAGCAGAAGGAGAAAAGAGGAGTAGAAAGGAAGAAAGAGAGGCTGGAGAAAGCAATGAGGGATGAAGAGAAAGAAAAAGGGAAGATTTTGTATCCTGCCACGCTACCAAATTGCTGTATGAGTTCTAGCAATCTTGGGGTGGAGGCTTTTGGGTTTTCTATGTAGAGTATCATGTCATCGGTGAAGAGGGAGAGTTTGACTTCTTCTTTGCCAATTTGAATGCCTTTTATGTCTTTTCGTTGTCTGATTGCTGAGGCTAGGACTTCCAGTACTATGTTGAACAGCAGTGGTGGGAGTGGACATCCCTGTCTTGTTCCTGATCTTAGGGGAAAGGCTCCCAGTGCTTCCCCGTTGAGAATGATATTTGCTGTGGGCTTTTCGTAGATGGCTTTTAAGATGTTGAGGAATGTTCCCTCTATCCCTACACTCTGAAGAGTTTTGATCAGAAATGGATGCTGTATTTTGTCAAATGCTTTCTCTGCATCTAATGAGAGGATCATATGGTTCTTGGTTTTTCTCTTGCTGATATGATGAATCACACTGATTGTTTTACAAGTGTTGAACCAGCCTTGTGTCCCAGGAATAAATCCTACTTGGTCGTGGTGAATAATCTTAATGTACTGTTGGATCCTATTTGCTAGTATCTTGTTGAGAATTTTTGCATCCATGTTCATCAGGGATATTGGTCTGCAATTCTCTTTTTTGGTGGGGTCTTTGTCTGGTTTTGGAATTAAGGTGATGCTGGCCTCATAGAACGAATTTGGAAGTACTCCATCTCTTTCTATCTTTCCAAACAGCTTTAGGAGAATAGGTATGGGGGTGAATGGGTGACGGGCACTGAGGGGGGCACTTGACGGGATGAGCACTGGGTGTTATTCTGTATGTTGGTAAATTGAACACCAATAAAAAATAAATTTATTTATAAAAAAATAAATAAAAAATAAAAAATAATAATTTAAAAAAAAAGAAAAAGGGAGGAAAGTGCCAGGTCATATGGTAGATGAATGTTTAACTTTTTAAGAAACGACCTTACTCTGTTCCATAGCGGCTGTAGTGGTTTACATTTACACTAACAGTGTACGAAAGATAGTTCGTCTGCATCTTTACCAGCATTTGTTACATCAATATTCTTTTATTTTAGCCATTTTGATAAGTATGGAGCTATAACTTACAATGATTTTCACTTTCATTTCCCTAAAGGCAAGCAGTGTTAAACATCTTTCCTGTGTGTTTATTTGCCATCCATATTTCATCTTTGGTGAAGTGTCTTTTTAATTATTTTGTCCATTTTCTAATTGGATTGATTGATTTCTTACTATTCAGTTTAGGGCTCATTATAGATTCTAGATGCAAGCAATTTACCTGATAATGTGATTCGCAAATATTTTCTAGTGGCTGAAAAACTTTATATCCTCTTTAGCCTTTTTACCTTCTTAATAGGGTCTTTTGTAGAGCAATAGTGCTTTGTCATTTTAATTTTTATGAAGTCTAATCCATTTTTACAATTTTATGGGTCATGCCTTTGGTGTTATGTCTACGAAATATCTGCCTAATTCTAGGTCACAAATAATTTTTGTTATTTATTTCTGGTTACCTCCTCATATATTTAGCATTTTTATTCTTACTTTCCTTTTTTTGTCATTCACCTCCTCCATTTCACGATCACCTGGTCCTATCTCAGGTTTGTTTAACACCAAAGAGGCAATGTATCAACCCTGGGAAAAGTATTTGTATTCATATGGGTCCAATGTAGCGCCTAATCTCTGCTTTGGTGGCCTGTTCATACCAACATCACGGCTAGGGTTTCCTTCCCTAGTTGCAAGACGAGGTAAAAAGTAGCTTTATCTGAGTACACAGGATAGGATAATGAAGTAGCAAGTCCAGGGGCCCCAACACATATTTATGAGAGTAAATAGCAGCTATGTGTTCAAAGTAAAACAAAAGTCCAACCAAGAACAGCTCAAAATAAAGTCTGCAATTTTGAAAAGATAGACTAACAAAGAGAGCTAGAGAAAGAAGGTAAAACAGAACAACCAGGGAAGTGAAGGAAATATGAGAATTGATACAGGCAGGGGATACTAAAAACATGAACTGATATTAGCTAAGACATTCCTATTAGTTTTTAAAATAAAGTTAATAATAATAACTGATCATTTCAATTAGACTTACTCTATGTCAGGTACCTTTAAATACTCTCTATCAGGAGTCTTCAAAGTATGATCAAGGGAACTTTGATGTATCCCCATGTTCCAACTTATTTCCATAATAATAGTAATTCATCATTTGACATTTTCATTCCCTATTGTCTCATGAGCGTACGGCTGAGTTGTCCAGAGGCAACATGACGTATGATATTGTAAGAGGTTGAAAGTACAAGGAAATACAAGAATCAAGCTATCTTCTATTAAGCCAGACAAAAGACTAGATTTGGAAAAAATATAACATGATGCCCCTCTTCTCACTTTTTTTTTCTTGTTTTGGCACAGACAGCTATGTAGGTAGAACCAGAGAGAAACAAATGCTCCCATGAGGGAACCCTTTGATGGATTTCATGTATTCCCTTTGGACCTGATGAAAAGTTTTATTTAGTTTCCAGCTCAAAGAGTGTTCTTTTTACTACATTATAATATCTTCCATAAATTTCCACACCATCATCATACTCTGTTGAACTCTATTCCTCTGCGTTAGCTGAAGTGTGGGGATACTGCAGTGAAGGAATGAGCATCCACTGACGGTATCATGATGCTACTGGAAGACAGATGGCTAGCCTAGAGTTCCAGGGACTGATTCACAGCAGCAATAAAGCTCAGTTACCAATAGGAACTAGACAAGAACAAAAAAAGTAGCTAGAGCAGAGACAAAAGAAGGAGCAGGTGTAGGACAAAACTCTCACACCCACATACAGTCAAGAACACAGACCCTATATGGGAAATAGACCCATATATGGCAATTAAGTTGTAAAAGCAACACTGACAAAGTGCATGGAGAAAGAGTAGCCTATTGCCAAAAGAATCCCTGAGGAATGTGAAAGGGAAAGGAAAGGCAGGCCATGTGGTCCTAAGTAGGGAGCAAAGAAATGGACTATTTAAAAGACTTAGCAAACTGATAGTAAACAGCAATTGTATGTGAGATAACTGTTCTTGACCTTAGTTTTCTGTTTCTCAAACTGGAACACACTTGTGGTGTTCTGGGATGAGAAACTTAGAATGCTATTTTTAACTAATGGTAATTTAAAAAGTGTATTTATCTTAACACAACTACAGCTATATTACCAAGTAGAACATAAAATTAGCATCTCTATTTTTTTGTTTCAAGTTTTTATTTAAATTCTAGTTAGTATGATAAATATATAGTAAAATTGGTTTTGGGAGTAGAATTAAATGATTCATCATTTATGTGCAGCACTCAGTGCTCATCACAACAAATGCCCTCCTAAATACCCATCACCCATCTCCCCATTCCCCACCCATCGCCTTCCATCAACTCTCAGTTTGTTCTCTATAGTTAAGAGTGTCTTATGTTTTGCTTCTCTCCTTTTTCCCCCTTTCCCTTTATTTGTTTTCTTTAATTCCACATAAGTAAAATATTAAAGCCACTCTGGAAAACATTATGGGGGTTCCTCAAAAAGTTAAAAATAGAACTACCCTATGACCCAGCAATTGCATTTCTGTTTACCCAAAGGATACAAAAGCACTGATTCAAAGGGGCACCTGCATCCTGATGTTTATCGCAGTATTATCAACAGCCAAACTATATGGAAAAAGCCGAACTATGAAACTTTTACTCAGTCATCAAAAAGAATGAAATCTTGCCATTTACAATGACGTGGATGGAGCTGGAGGGCATTATACCAAGTGAAATAAGTCAGAGAAACAAAGATGCACATATATTTTTAAGGTAAAAAATACAATTTGGCGGGGTTTTATTTGCTGTCATTCTTACAGGAATCAAAGTCCCCAATTCACTAATGCCATGCACCCATCTTCTATTGCTAGAACTTTATTTCATATATTATTACTGTCATTTCACACAACCCTACATCTCGAAATGGAAATACCTATTGAAATTTTGGTGATATGGAAAAAGTATCAAGGGAAGATATTTTTTAAAAATGGGAAAATATTAAAAAGTTCCACTATTCTGTATGTCTGAAACTGGACTATTCATTTAAGGTGTCCCTTTTATACAGTTTAACATATAATCCACTGCTGAACCCTCATTTGTGGAGAAAATAGTAATAATTTTATAAATGCAGTTACGTAGAAATAAGAAAAATTACTTTGTAGCTCTATTAGTACAATAAATATAGCCTATAAAAAGTATGATACGCTCTATGTGTGTTTTTTCAGGAAAAAGAAATCCTACAGTGGTGATGCATTTTTCAAGGGGCATCGAGCCTAGTCTACAATAGTATTAAATAAAAATACTTTAAAAAATTGTTTAATTTATTCATGGGAGACCTAGAGAGAGAGGAAGAGACACAGGCAGAGGGAGAAGCAGGCTCCATGCAGGGAACCGGATGTGGGACTTGATCCCAGGACCCCAGGATCACACCCTGAGCTAAAGCAGATGCTCAACCACCGACCTACCCGGGCGTCCCCCTTAAACAATATTTCTTAACTATGGTAAGTAATGAATCAGAACCACACATACTCAGAGCTGGACAAAGATTCAGAGATCATTGAACACTTTACTGATCGTACTTATTGAGAAGTGAAGCAAACAAACCGAAGTATTAGAATGTATGTTCTTGATGTAAATGGTTAAGAGCCTAGAATACTTAAAAGCATTCTGTTCAAAGGCAGACAGACTTTGGTTTTTATCTTGTTCCACCACTTAGGGAACTCTGTAATGCCAGAAGTACCTCCACCTTTCTAAATCTCAGCTTCTACATTCCGATGTTGAGGCAATTATTATACCTATACCTTGATACTTAAAACACACTGACATTTAGTATTTTACAGGGATAACAATGTTGTAGGTAAGTGTAACATTAATTTTTCTTTAAAAGTTTATTCATTTCAGTTTTAGACCGTATTTAGTTATATCATAGATTTAGTTATAGTCATAGAATTAGACTACTGGTCATGTCATCCATCTGTATCATGTTAAAATATTACCATGGCTAAGAAAATTATGAGGTGGAGCATAGAGGATAGAGATGAGCATATGAGGAACACAGATCTCCTAATTTTACATATAGGGAACCCAGATACATTGTCAAAGTTTAGACTATAACTTGGTTTAAAGTCTATATTCAATTTAAAGTTAAAAAAGCTAACATATACACATTTATCTGTTCATATATAAATGAATCCTGAACCTTCATGGTCAGATTGAACTATGTAAAATACTTGATATTCAATCAGGAATAAAATAATGATACTATAAAAGACAAAATGAGGAGGAAGTGAAAGAGAAGTAATATAAATGCAATTAATTCCTCATTCTTAATTTTGATAATCAATGCAGATATATTATTTAGTGTTAGAAATATAATTTTCAAAATTAGACTGAAATTGGAAACAGGAAAGGGTGTGAAAGAGGCTTTTATTTTTTAATGCATATTTTTATAATTTGTTTCTAACTCTATTAGTTGTATAATTTTTTAAAAAAATACAATTTTTCATACTTCACCATATCCCGAATTTATACTGCTTCTGCAAGTATGAAGCTCTTAACTTTTAAAATATGCATTTTCAGAATTCTGAAAATTCCCATAGTCATATTTCTTCTTATACAAAAAATTAATCTCCCTTTAATTCCAACTACAATTTTATCTTTTCTGTGTGCTTAATTTTTGTTATGTTTTAAAGAAAGGTGTCCTGATAAAAGGGTACTTGCATTAATCTTTTATTTCACATATGAAGTAGATATTGAACTAAGAGATATAATCAATCTCATCTATAGCAAAATTTGAATTTTACTCTTTACTTTTAGTTTTACTCTTTAAATTGAATTTATTGCCTTACTAAGAAAACCGTAATATTACAGTCTCTGTTTCTTTACTTCCATGATCAAATTAGCATTTGTATTTATTTATTTATTTATTTATTTGTTTATTTATTTATTTATTTATCGGAGTGGAAAAAAGATGGAAAAAGTGTTTTTAATTTGTTTAAACTTTAAAAAATAGACCTTTCTTAGATAAGTCTCAGGTTTATAGGAAAATCAAGGAAAGTAGAGTGCCCAGATACCCCTCACCATGCCACATGCACAGTTTCCCCTATTGTGAACATCTTGCCTTAGTGTGGCACATTTTTTTAAATTTATGAACCCATGAACTAGAATCATTTAGTTCCCGTTAACTCATCTATAATTGGCTTCTAAATTACTCATAAAGTCAGTTTCTAGAGAAATTTACCCAATACAACATTTATTTCACTCACACTATATGCTCAGTGTAAGGCTCTATTCCACACAGTCATTCAGGGCCCCTGGCTGAGGAAGTTTGTGCTATCTTGAAGGTATTTCATTTAGAAACTGGCTGCTCAAGGCATAGCCTGCAGATTAGCATCACTGTATCATTAGGAGCTTTGTTAGAAATGCTGTCTCAGACACAATTCGGAATCTGCGTTTTAACAAGATCTATACACACATTAAAGTTTGAGAAGAGCAGGACTAGAAGATGTGCTTGGTTCTCTATGCCAGGGAAAGGGAGATGGAAAACTCAACATGGCATTTCACTGCCTCAGCCTAGGAGTAACAAAATTACTTCTCTTTCCAACCCACTGACTGAAACCAGACATACGTGGCCTCATCTAACTGCAAGAGGGCTGGAGAATACAGACGAACACATGGGGTATTGGATGAGCATCACTACCTCTACACAGCTTCAACAACCTAGATTGATTTTGTAAATGATTATGTGCAAAAATGTTGAGAATTCTGAATGTGAAGGCTATTCATTTTTACATATCAATTATAAATTTATCTTTTCCATTTTTGTTAATATGAATAGGTAATGCAACTGCTCCATACCAATTGATGCAGTAAATTTGATTAATCTGTGTGCTTGATTCAGATGTTCTAGGAAAAATTCCAATTCTACTTAGTTCCTTTTTTATCATAAATATTGATGTTCAGGATCAAAATTGATGTATAGGTGACACAATATTTACATACCCCAAGAAGTTCCTGGATCGTTTATACACTTCACATTCTTTGAACAAACTGTAGTAAAATCAATTACCATCCTCAGGCAATAAACTCAATATCAATGATCATTTTTATTCAAAGCTAATCTTATGGCTCAATATTTTTTTCACTGAGTTAACAGAGCCCTTATGTGTCACACATTGGTCACAACACAGTTCCAGAGATGAGCAGGTAAACTAAATAACACACAGGGGCAAGAGCAGAGTCTAAGAATGAAAGAAGGTCCATTATTACATATGAAACAGAAAGAATTTGAGATCCCTTGTAATGTGTGTCACGGTCAGAAACCAAAGTAAAGAGCAAGATAATGACATACCAACGAAAGGAGGTCTGAACAAAAATTATAGGTCAATACAACTTTATTTGGAATATGACATCGTAAGAATAATTTGAGGATATTTTTAAAGAGCTAGCACAAAATAAATTCATTCATTCACTCAGCAATATTTATTCTCATCTGTGCTATGAGGAATTTTAAAGCCATTGCCAGTTTTTTCTCATTTCATCTGTTCAGCATTGTTTCTTATCCTCCACATCTTTTGAAATAAAGTACCAACCATACTATGTGTGCTAAATACATTTCTTATAATGGATGAACAAGTATACAACATTCATGTCTCACTTTAGAACCTGGAGTGGTTGGTTATGAAGAGATGTAGCATTCCAGGATCATCTTAATTACATAGGGCACAGAATCATATATCCTTTAAGTTGAAAAGCATCATAGTATAGTTGAATTCTCACTAATTCTTACTGGCTCTGATATTTATCACCCTGGACTAGCTAGTTAAGCTTTTTATCATCTGTATACTGAGGATAATATCTCCTCCTTGTACAGATAATCACTGCAAAAATTTAGTGCAGGGCCTGATACCTGTTTAACATTCAAGAAACGATAGCTACTTTTATTTTAGAAAATAACGTTTTGTTGTCTCCTCCAACATCTCACACAGTGTAGATGCCACTGCTATAATCTTTCTTTTTTTTTATTTTTATTTTTTATTTATTTTTTGTTTTTTGTTTTTGTTTTTTTTTTTGCTATAATCTTTCTGACTGAGATTTAAGCAATCTCCATGAAAACATTTCCATTGACAGGGAACTCACTAAGCTTACAAGGTGGGCCAATCCATTCATGGACAATCCTAATTTTTAATTTTTTTTCCTTGTGCAGATCCCTTCTTAGGTGGATCATCATTTTTATTACATATATAAATATTACATATTTGCATATATAAATATATAAATGTAAATTTATAAATATATAAATATGTAATATATTATAAATATATAAATATATTTATAAATATATATATGGAGTCTTATTAATACCCTCTAGAGTAATCCAATATAAACATACATGTTTTTTTTTTTTTTAAGATTTATTTATTTATTTATTCAGAGAGAGAGAGAGAGGCAGAGACACAGGCAGAGGGAGAAGCAGGCTCCATGCAGGGAGCCCGACGTGGGACTCGATCCCGGGTCTCCAGGATCACAGCCCGGGCTGCAGGTAGCACTAAACCACTATGCCACCGGGGCTGCCCCATACATGTTTTAATTTTGTGTCAAAAGTAATTGTGTCAGGAACATTCTTTGCGAAAGATCAGACATCTATTAATTCCATACGCTCCATGTTATGAAGTCATGCCTTAAGGTATTTTTCCCAGGCTTAGCCCACAAGATGTCCAAAAAAATGCTTAAGCCATTGCTGCATAGAAAAGCAGCTTTAGGTCATGTACACAACAAATTTCAGGTACTCTCTAAAAAAAGAAAAATGATGCGCTTCTGAGAATTGTTTATTCTCTGCTTCAACCTAGCTATACACATAATACAGGCTTGTCCTAAATAGTCTCATATTCTGGAAGAATGAGCACTAAAGGTAACAGGACCTGTGGAAAAACAGAATTGGGGCTATTGTAGAACTTTGTGACTAAAGGTCTAACAAAAACAATAACAGTCCTAATTTAAAGAATCCTAGTAAAGTTACATTTCTACTAGTATCATTGTCAAAAAATCCTTTGCAATGTTTTATCTGTGTTTCCTGCTTCCAGATTCAGAATCTGGAAGGCATTCACTTTTGATAGAGACTTTCCATCAGAATTCTCCTTTGCTACGTTATTTTAATTGAGGGTGAAATGTCTCCACATCTGCTTCATCTGCACTTCCCCAGACAGCTGAACATTGTGGAAAGCCTCACAGTTCTTGAAGCAAGTAAACAGCCACTTCTTCTAAATGAAAGTATTCATGTCTTGCAAAGGTGGTCTTTTTAATTTGGAGAAGCTTGCCCCTGATTGCTTCAAAATACCAACAGGCTGAGAATAATTGTGTGTGAACCAACATAACTCCACATTACAGTCATACCATTAACCTAATTTACCAATAGCACACAAGGCAGTTCAACTCAAAGAAACAGACTGTAGTAAAACAGACTATACAGTACCAGGTATTTCAGACCCTGGGGATTTTATTTTATGTGCTTTTCTACAGTCACGGGACAGAAACCCTCAAGTACTTATACTACATTGATCCTGGAGCTGGAGGTTGTGGGCTAATGCTAATGGTACTCATTAAAAAAAAAAAAAAAAAAAAAAAAAAAGATTCTACTTAAGATGTCTGTGGAGGTGAGCAAAAGGCATTTTAAAATTTTATTTATTTGAAATTTACACACCACTTACTTCTAAAAATGACTTTAGGTAACTGCCAGAGAGGAAGGGCCACATGCCAAAGAGAATTTCATGGTCTTTTTGTTTGTCATAACATATAAATCAGACATAATTTCCACCTAGATTTTAGTGGCTCCAAATGGATTGAGAGCTTAGTGATTAAGATCAGAGATTTTGGACTCAAGCAAATCTAGATGTAAATCTTGGCATGTCACTCACTAGCTATGTGACGTTGAGTTAGTTCCCTTCTCCAAGCTTTGGTTCCTTTCTCTGTGAAATGAGGCCAATAATGTCTCACAGTTTTCATGAGAGCTGGATAAGATAACATATGTAAAGCAACACAAGACATGAGAACTAAAACCTATTTTTAAAATTATTAATATTTTGCCTGTCATCAAGAGTGGGTCTCAGTTAGTGCAATCATATATATACCCACACAACATCTAACTATATGTGAAATGGCTTCAAAACTTTTAATTTATAGAAGGAAATTATTTTTAAGCTTCTGTAGGCCCTATTTTGTTTTTTAAATGCTAGCTCAAACTTACAATATATCTTGGCATCCTTTCGTAGTGCTGAAGGTCACTGAAAACACAACGTAGTTATTGTGAAACCAGACAAGTAAAAGCGAAATGTCAAGTACTAAGAGTAAGGCAGGGAACTCACTTTGTTTAGTCAATAAAAGTGATTGGACCTGGTTACCTTCCCTGCCTATTTCATTAGCCCAGGAGACATCTAGAGATTATAACTTAAGTTGTTTCTAACACAAGATAAAAGAACAAGTCTCTTTCTGAGTATTAATATTTTAACAACCAGTTGATAAACCTGGATTTCTAAGTGCATGTGTGAAAAAAAGAAAAGGAACAGGAACACTGGCCAAACTTTTGTTTTAACCGAAGCTTTTAGTAATGATCCTGGTTTGCAAGTCAGAAAAACACATCACAGTCTCCTAAAAAATATGTTCCATACTGGTCCAGGCCTAGATGATGCTTCTTCAAATTGTTACCTTTCAGCCTCTCGCTTCTTGAAGTGTCATCCCTGGATCACCAGAAAGCATCACCTGGAGCTTGTTAGAAAGACAAGATCTTGGATTCCACCCAGACCTAGTGAATCAGAATCTGCATTTTAACAAGATCTTGGGATGATTCCAACACATTTAAATTTTGAGAAGCCCTGCTTTATGTGTACTTGTCTCGAAGCAGCATCGCCGACTCCCCTACTAACACCTTGGTAATGTTTAAGAAAATGTCTACTATAACCCTATAAATGTAATCCCCCAAATGCATGTTCTTCCAGATTGTACTAAAGTCAGGACTGGTGGGGGAAAACAGAATTGAGAAGACCACTCACATTCTGGGCTACTTGGTAAGCAGAGGCACTCACCAAAACCCTAACTGGTACCTCCAGAGATAACTTGGACAGCTACACAGGCACTCAGCATGACTAGAAGCTGCTCTGAGGACATGAAAAATTTACAAAAAACCAGTAATGTAGGAATGCTGGCTTACAGGTGCAGAGGCACTGTGGATGGAACACAGGAGGATGAATGAACTGCCAAAAGTGGAAAGCTGGGTAAAGTAGGGGTTCAGCTTTCTGTAGATGCATCCCAAAGTGTAAGAGCTCATTTTCCATTGTCTTAAAATATAGCCAAAAGGACTCCCATCTGTGTAACATCCAAGCGAATGGATTTTCTTTTCCTGCAGAAGTTTCTAATTATTGCTACAGCAGCTCTCTTTGCCTAGCATCAGTGACCTATCAATCCATGTGACTTCACCTTTATGTTGACATCATTCCCATATTAATAAAGGCAACAAGATAATAGTTGTTACAGGAACAGATATTCTGACACTATTATAGCCTTTTCTATGAGAGGAAAAACAAAGTGTCCCCATGAACTAATTCTCACTAAGGTGTTAAGGACTCATTCTAGGTGTATTTGAAAACAGAAATGTGTAATATTTGGAAATAAATTTCAGTGATGGAATTTCAGATATTTTAGAGGAGCATTTTAAAAGAAGTCCCTCTCAAAAATCCTTTAACCTATACAACACAAGCAAATACTTACACCCTGCTGTCACCTTTCTTCCTTCTTCCTTTATTCTTCTCTGCCTACCTTCCTTCAACTATTATTTATGGAGCATCCACTATGTGCGTGGCATTGTGTTGGATGCTATAGATAAAAGGCATCTTACAACGGGAAGACCATTTTTAAGAAAACTATTTAAAGATCAAGGGAAGAACCACAAAAAATTGATCAAAGTTTTTTTATATATAAAATAAAATCTATACAGAAACATTAGAAGGAAACAAGTTATTTATCCTGAATAGATTGTCAAAGGGTCAACTCATGAATGACTACAAGTATCAGAAAGGTTATTTGATCAAGTAGGTTGTCCAGCAATTCTCGGAGATCCTTCAGAGAGAATAAAAAAAGTAACTTAAAAGAGAGAAAAGGGGATTTGATTAGGTGTGTAAAGGACCATCCTAAAGGGAGAGATATTAAACACTGTAATGGGGTATCATGTTTGAAATGAACAAAGCCAGCAAACTTAGAATGAGGATTATTACCCAACAGAAAGTCTCACCCTACTTCTCCGAGCTATGTTTTATTTTGTCTTTCCAGGGCATTTGCTAATAAGTCACTCACATGAAGGTAAGCAATAATCATTTAGGCCACACACAAGTTATACAGTGCTTTGGTCCACTGGAGAACTCTGCCCCGGGTCAAGCAAGGTCAGTGATATAGTTCATTGATGCCATAGTCCCTGGCTGGAAGACGGTGTATGACTGGTAGATGGTGTAGATGACACCATCACCATTATCTTTATCACCACTGGCACCACCAGTCCACAGCAAACATTTATTAAGGCATTTGCTATGTGCCTGACATTCACTGCACTTAAGAGCTTCACATGCGTTCTCTGACCTAATCCTCACAAGTTGGACTACCTCATGCCAATGCCCATGTGGATTGGAGGACACTGTGCAAGTGAGACTATATTAGCTCATGTCTCGCTAATGGCAGCCGGAACTCCTACATCCTTTAGGTAATCTACATTCTGGCCTCTCCACAAAGTTTCAGTTCTGTAAGATGAAACAGTTCTGGGGCCATACTACAGTATAGCAATGTGACTATGGTTAACAACACAGTATGGTATCCTTGAAGTTTGCTGAAAGGTAGGTCTTAGTGTTTTTATCACTGAGAAAGAAAGGAAAGAGGAAGGAAAAAAAGGAGGAAATGGTCACTCTGTTATGTGACTGGTATGCTAAATAGTTTGTGGTTATTATTTCTCTCTCTATATATAAAGTGATATATATATATATACATTACAAAACTATATATATAGCAATATGTATATTATAAAACATCACATTGTACCCCTTAAATGTACAATTTTTAATTTCTATTCGTCAGTCATACCTCAGTGAAGCTAGGAGTAGGGAATGGAAGAAAGCGATTCCTGTTGGCCAGGTCTTTATAAAGATGAACATTAATCCCTGATTCGTTATTTCTCTCCCTCCGCCTTACAGGTAGCTTTCCCCTAAAAGGGACTGGCAGTAGATATGACTTCTTAAAAGATTTCCAAGTGGACAACTTTCATCATCTCTTTTGGTTTCTAATTCTCTTCCTCCCTCTAAGGTAGCGGGAAGTTGTTCCAGCTATTTTACCTCACAAATATGATCCATTTAATAAATTCAGTTCCATGGCAACAAAAACCAATTTGGGCCCTTTGGTAGTCATTTAAAGTATTTCAAAACCAATCTAGACAAAATTATTTCTACCTTAATTTTGAGTTTGTCATAGATATGAATCAAATTTATAACATTTATTGCTAGTAGGATAGTTTTGCATCCTTATGGGTAAACATTCTTCCTGAGGCTTTCCCTCAAGGAAGAAAACTTAGCTGCTGGTAGTGGATAACACATTATTTTAGCTGTTCTGGAGTGACAGGATACAGGATATACATATACCTGGCAGGGTCCAAAATCAATGATTAGCTTCTCCGTTTATCACATCTATTTCACATCAGACAACAGCTTCTCCTTGAGAGTTGGCATATCAACCCCTAGGCAATCTAGCACTGCTATCGCCTGGGCTACTGTTGCCTGTTACATACATACTTACTATTTATCATAGATTTTCTAGTTTTTAACCTCTTCTACCAAAATTGGGGGAGTGCAGAAAGTGTACAGCAAACCATCTCTAATGCACGTACACCACACACACACACACACATTTGTGTTTTTTATCTGTGTATGTGTGTGCTCAAAGTATGTGGTTTTGTCTGTGTCTCTGGTGTGGGTTAAGGCATATATATAATAATAATGAGAGAAAAGGGAAAAAGGGAGCGACACTTAAAGGAAATGAGAATAAGAGAAAGCAGCCTCTAAAATCTGCGTTCAATATATTAAGTCTAACCCGTAGAATGTTCAATAGCATTACATTATCCTTATGCATGATTTTAATATCTTAATGGCCAAGATGAATATCTAATTTTACTATAAACTTCTTTCTTTACACCATCAAACAAAAAATTAACTATCTTTAAACATTACTCTTAGGTGCACTAGTCAGTTTTACTCAGAAGTTTGAATACATCATGTCAGTCTTTGTATTTTTTTATTTTATCAACAATTCTTTCAACAATATAAAAAATTCCAGTTTGTATGCTTTTTGAGTATTTTAAGTTTTCCCAGTGGTTCTTTTTTCCACTTACGAGAATACAGAGATGAAAGAGATCAGATAGATTCACAGACTTTTTAAAAGTAGACCTTAATTTTAGGTGTTATGCTTTCTTTTAAGAAAATAAATATCCTATGCAAATATCCCTATAAAACATTAAAATGCAAACATTAAATACAAAAAATGAGCTTTGTAAGTTATAAATTCTTTTTGCAATTTTTATAGCACATTTAATTCAGCAAATGATCTTTAAATAATGTTTGACTTCCAAAAGATCAATGCTTTTCAGTAAGCCTCTGAATTATTTGGTAACAAATTTATTTAATGGAATCAGCTTAGAAATATTTCCAAAATGTAAAACTAACCAATTTTTGGAAATAAAATAGAACCAAATGTGAGTTAAACTTTCCCTAATTATTGCAAATAAAATATCAGAAAAAGGCAAGATCTTTATCTACTCATTTTGGATATCCCAGAGTTTTGGTACATGATACAGAGTAAAACAGTTTGCCTCCTTTTCTCTTTTAATTCTTTTTATTTCAAAGAAACAGAGTTAAAGAGTAGAAAGATTCTAAGAGGTCGATTAATCCAACATCCAGCTAATGTTTGATTAATAATCTCTACAGCATTCCCTCAAGCAACAGTTTCTGTTTGAAAATACTCGATGAAAGGAAAATTACTTCTCTCAAGACTCTCTTAAATTAATAATTTTTGTCGGATTTTTAAAAAGCACCATTCAAGTTCTGTGAGGACTATACTCCAAGAACCCAAATCTCTCATACACAGTCACTATAGGTGAGAGACCAAAAATGTCTGAATTATAGAGCTTAAGCATGAATATAACTGGTCTCTAGCCACATAGGTGAGAAGGACTTCAAATCTGAGGAGGAGAGCTTAGTCTACCTGGGTGATAGTACCTAAACTTAGTGGGTTACAGTTCTTTCATCTCAATAACCTGTCATTTATGTAAGCTGGATTAATTTTTTTCATATACTTTCTCAGATATTTGATCTCAGTTTTGCTCAAAGCAATGATCTATACAACATGCAGATATTTTTCCTTTCCTTCTCTAGTTCCAAAGCTTCAGCTCCTCAACTGACATTTAACAAGAAACTACATTGTCTTTCCCTAGATTCCCCTTTCTCAGGTCCCTAGCACTGATGTGATTATTCTTAGCACAAGGACTCTTCCCTCAATCTTCCCAACTCTTTCCATAGCAATCCTTCCATAGGATAAATTATAGACTTTACTGACTGATCCATCATATCAAATGGAAAGTCTTCTTTCTCCCCTCTCAGGTATGTTTTTTTTTTTTTTCCTATGCTGTGTCTCTTTACTCTGAAAGGCAGAATGGTTTTAAGAAAGGTTCTTTTGCCTTTCTTTAAAGTCTATAGGCAAAACACAAAAACAAAACAAAACAAAAACCAGTGACCTTCTATCTTTGTGTTTTCTATTTAAATTCCACAAAAGGAAGAGTCAGGTTTATTCAAACAGTGAATAGTCAGGACTTCATGAGAGATAACAAGAGAGATTCCTCATGTTGCTATGTCCTTTAACAGTCTCAAGACTGACCACTCTCAGCTCAGAGGTCCAGCTCTGGTTTTAGACCCTGTAACTAGCATGGTAATGTTCACATGGTATTACATGTCATGACCTACAGAGATAACAAACCTCTCAGATTAAGTGGAGGGGCCATGTAACTGAGCCAGTGTTTGAATAGCTCATTGAATATAAACATATATACCAATAATATAAGACCAGGGACTATCAGGCAACTTGCACATAAATTAGCATATGTCATAAGATTTCAGAGTAATACGAAGGTAAATTTTATATTTGGCCAAAAAAAGATCCTTAAGTGGAAAAGATGACAATGCAGGGAAGAGTAGGAGGGCACAGGTCAAGTCATGAAAGTAGGAAGGACGAGGTCAAACATGGTGGTTGGAGGCGTTTGGCTTGGTTAATTAATTACTATAAAAGATTACTGAGGTCTCAGTCTTTTAGATGATGGTTCTTATTCAAGCTTAAAACTCATGACATTCTCACCCAGAATGGCCTTGTCAGACTACCCATTCTAAAAGAGAATCATATTTGTATCTTCTCTCATGTCAACTTTTTCCTCCCTTTTACAGCGTTTATCAAATATTGATTTGTATGGAACCACAAGAGATCCCAAATAGCCAAAGCAATCTTAAGAACAGCAAAAGTAGAGGTATCACAATTCCAGGTTTCAAGACATACTACAAAGCATAGTAATCAAAACACTATGGTACTGGCACACACACAAAATGTACCTATTTACCAATGGAACAGAATGAAGTGCCCAGAAATAAACTCATGATTGTATGGCCAATTAATCTATGACAAAGGAGGAAAGTATATGCAATGGGAAAAGTACTGTTTCTTCAACAAATGGTGTTGGGAAATCTGGGCAGCTTCATGCAAAAGAATGAAACTGGACCACTTTCTTATGCCATACACAAAAACAAACTCAAAATGGATTAAGGACCTAAATGTGAGACCTGAAACCATAAAACACAGAAAGAAAACATAGGCAGTAATCTCTTTGATATCAGCTGTAAAAGCATTTTTCTAGATATGTCTCCTAAGGTAAGGGAATCAAAAGTAAAAATAAACTTTTGGGACTATACCAAAATAAAAAGCTTTAGCACAGCAAAGAAAACCATTACCAAAACAGAAAGACAACTCATCAAATGGGAGAAGATATTTGCAAATGATATATATGATAAGGGGTTAATATTCAAAATATATAGAGAACTTATACAACTTAACACCATAAAAAAAGAATAATCCAATTAAAAAACAGGCAGAAGACATGAACAGACTTTCCTCCAAAGAAAATATACAGATGACCAAAAGACACATGAGAGGATGCTCAATATAAGATGCTCACTAATCACAGGGAAATGCAAGTAAAAACCACAGTGATATATCACCTCACATCTGTCAGAATGGCTAAAATCAAAATCAGAAGAAATAATTATTGATTTATTTTTACATTTACTTGCTTGGCTTGGTGGTTAAGTATGTTAACTGTAGGAAGACTGCCTGGATTTAAAAACTGGTTTTGCTACTTACAAGTTTTGTGATCTTGGACAAGCTTCTCTGTATCTTAGTTTTCTAATCCATATAATTAAAATAATAACACTGTTACCCACTGGGTTATTGTGAAGATAAAACAAAGTGATATAGACAGTCTTCATGGTTTTACAAATAAAACCCCATGTATTGTATACTGGTTGGCACATATTAGGCACTCAAAATTTGAACATTGTCAAGCTGGAAATAGCCTATAACAATAGGGATCTGGATGAACAAACTTGACAGACTTTTAACTAGACTAAAAAAAGAAAGAGAGATTATTCAAATCACTGAAATCAGAAATTAACATGAGGACATTCCTACAAAGTCTACAGAAATGAAAAATATTATAAGAGAATACTAATACTATAAACAACTTTATGTCAATGACTTGGATAACCAAGATCAAATGGACAAATTCCTCGAAATGCAAAACCTACAACTAGTAAGGAAATTGAATAAATTATCATACATCTCCCAATTTAAAAAAAAGCTCTGGGCCTGATGGCTTCATTGATGAAGTCTACCAAAAATTTAAATAAGAATAAACACCAATACTTCTCAAACTTTTCCAAAAATTTGAAGAACAAGGAAGAGTTCCAAACTTATTCTTTGAGGCCAACACTACCCTAACATCAAAACCAAAAACATTAGAAGACTATAGACCAATATCCCTTTTGAACACTGATGAAAAACACCTCAACAGAATACTAGCAAACTGAATTCAGTAGCAAAGTGATCATCTCAATTGATGCCAACAAGGAATTTGACAAAATTTAACACCCTTTCATGATAAAAACTCAACAAATTAATAGTAGAAACCACCTCAACATAATAAAAGTCATGCATGAAAAATATGCAGTGATCATCATATTTAATGAGGTAAGACAAAGATTTTCCTCTAAGATAAAGAACAAAGCAAGAATGCCCACTTTCACTACTTCCATTCAACAAAGTACTAGAAGTTCTAGCCAGAGGCAAGAAAAAGAAATAAAAATCAATCACATCAGAAAGGAAGAAGTAAAATGATCTCTGTTCACTACAGTTCAAAACAGTTAAAACTAATCAATGAATTCAGCAAAGTATCAGCTTACAAATACAACACACAAAAACCAGTTGCATTTCTATATCCTAACAATGAACAACTGAAAAGGGAGCTAAAGAAACAATTCCATTTACAGGGAATCAAAAAGAATAAAATAATTATAAATTAACCAAGGAGATGAAAGACTTATATAATGAAAACTATAAAACACTGCTGAAAGAAACTGAAGAAGTTTAGTTATAAATTAGCAGAAAGAAATCTCATTCTCATGGAAGACTTAATATCGTTAAGATCTCCATGTACCTAAAGTGATATCCAGATTCAATGTCATCCCTATCAAAATCCCAATGAAAATTTGTAAGAAATACAAAAACTCGGGATCCCTGGGTGGCGCAGCGGTTTGGCGCCTGCCTTTGGCCCAGGGCGCGATCCTGGAGACCCGGGATCGAATCCCACATCGGGCTCCCAGTGCATGGAGCCTGCTTCTCCCTCTGCCTGTGTCTCTGCCTCTCTCTCTCTCTCTCTCTGTGACTATCATAAAACTAAAAAAAAAAAAAAAAAAAAAAAGAAATACAAAAACTCATTCTAAAATTCATATATAGTCTCAAAGGACCACAAATAACCAAAAACAATCTTGAAACAGAAGAGCAAAGGAGGAGGACTCACATTTGCTGATTTCAAAACTTACTACAAAGTCACAGTAATCAAAACAGTGAGGTACTAGTATAAAGACAGCAGATGTAAAGACCAATAGAATAAAATAGGAAGCCCAGAAATAAACCCTCACATACATTATCATTTAAGCTGCTAAGATCACTCAATGGGGAAAAGATAGTCTGCAACAAATAGTACTGGGAAAAGTGGATATCCACATGCAAAAGAATGAAGGTGGACCCTTAGCTAGCACTGTATACAAAGATTAAGTCAAAATGGGTCAAAGACTTAAATGCAACAATTAAAATGATAAAAATTTTAGAAAAAAAACAAGGTGTAATCTTTACAGCATTGAATTTGGCAGTGATTTATTGGATAAGATGGTAAAAGCTTAGGCAACAGAAGAAAAAAACAAACCAATTGGACTTAATGATAATTTTAATATTTTGTACATCAAAAGACACTATTCACCAGAGTGAAAAGGCAATCCACAGAATGGGAGAAAATATTTACAAATTATATGTATGGTAAGGAATTAATGTCCAGAACATACAAAGAACTCTTAAAACTCAACAAAAAAATAAACCATACAATTCAAAGGGACAAAGGGATTGAACAGACATTTCTCTGAAGAGGATACTCAAATGGCCAAAAAGCACATGAAAAGATGTTCAAATCATTAATTATTATGGAAATGCGAGGTCAAAACTACGGTGAGATACCATTTCACACTCATTAAGATGGCTACTATAAAATAAACAGTAACAAACTGGCAAAAATGTGGAGAATTTAGAACCCTTGTGCATTGTTGGTGGGAATAATGACAACAGGGTGGGGGGAAAAACATGGTTGTTCCTCAAAAATTTAAAAGTAGAATTATGATTATGATCCAGCAATTCCACTTCCAGGTATATGCGTAAAGGAATTGAAAGTAGGGTCTCAAAGAGTTAATGGACATTGTACACCCTGTGCTGATGGCAGCATTATTCACAATAGCTAAAATGTGGAAGCAAACCAAGCATTCATCTCTGGATGGATGGATAACTACATTACAGGGTGTGTGTGTGTGTGTGTGTGTGTGTGTGTGTGTGTGTGTACAATGGAATATTATTCAACCTGAAGCAAAGAAATTCTGGCATAAGCTACAACATGAATGAGACTTTAATACAGTGTATGGTAGGTGAAATAAGCCAGTTGCAAAAAGACAAATAATGCATTCCATTTGTATGAGGTACTTAAGAAGGGTCAACATCATAGAGACAGCAGGTAGAATGGTAGTATCCAGGCACTGGGTGGAGAGGGAAATAATGAGTTATTGTTTAATAGGTATAGAGTTTCAGTTTTACAAGATGAAAAAGGGTCTGAAGATGGATGGTGGTGACAGAAGCACAACATTATTAATATACTTAATATCACTGATCTGTACACTTAAAAATGGCTAAGATGGTAAATTTTATGTTATGTGTAATTCTAGCACAATACAAAGGAATTGGGAAAAAAAATAAGTAACCCCAAGAACATAGACAATAATAAAGTTAAGTAGGGAAAAAAGAACTATAGAGACCTGAATTTCACAGTGATAAAATGAAATATGCAAATCACTTTTTTTTTTTTTTATGGTAAGGTACTCAAAATGCTGCTGTGCTGAATGTCAGGCAGGGTATCATACTAAGAGCTGCTTCTGAGGACTAAAAGAGTGTTAGAGAAGGTAAAATATGCTAAGGTCTTCATTTCACTCAAGGAAGAGCATCAAACTCAGCAATTGTCCAGTAGCACTTGTCATTAAATACTCATGAACAATGTCATGTTAGCAAGTAGAATATTAGTACAATAATTAAAATAACACTCCATTCTGGCCTCTATCCAAAAACTTAAACTTTCTAATAGACTAGTTGCTCATTTATTCTTTCCTTCAAATCATAAATACTATTTCAAGTTTCAACTACTTGGGTTGTATTACATATACATATGTTATATGATAGCTATATTATGATCACAAATGGAGCCCAGATTATATTTCTAATTTAGAGGAATTAGTGAATAGCTAAAATTAGAGATTATATGATTATGCAAAAAAATCACCAGTTCTCTGATAAGTAAATTTAGTGAAAATGACTGGTAGAGGTGTCAAGTGATTTGTTTTAATGGATAGGAAAGATTCATAATTTTTAAACCAGTGGCAAGATAATATTGGGTTCAGTTTAAGAATTCAAAGTGTACCTTAAAAAGTTTCTCCAGAAATTTTAAAATGCCCTCAATCCTTTAACTTCAACGATTCATTTGTTTAGAATATTTTATAGATCGATTATAGAGATGCACATCAGTTCAAGCTTAGTCCAAAATAATACAGATTTTCAAAAAACCAAGGAGACTTTATGGTTGGCTTAGTAGGAGCAGAATCATATTTACTATTGATCAAGAAGGCCTTAACATCTTACCTTAACATCTCCTTCAGCTTAAGGAAACTTTAAACAAGCTTCTTCCTAACCCTAGGCCCCTGGCAATCCTTTTCTTACAGCACTTGCTTTAGAAAACTTGTAATTGTAAATTCTTTCTCTGCCCCTTTGAGATATAAATCATTTAAAAATCCTCTTGCTAGGTTTATAATCCAGGAAGGTCTTTCTTCACGATTTGAGAGCCAATTCTTTGAAATATAATCAAGGAAGATAGCTACCCTATCCCCAAGTTTCTGTGGGAGGGCAGGAGCCTAATTTAGAAGGGAACCCATTAGCCAGCACAGATGATCTAATGATAAAGAAAAAATATTTCCTAATTCAAGAATAAGTCAATGTGCCGGATATATCCCATGGACTGACCTCTTTCCCTTACAACCTTCAGACTTCCTCCGGTACTTAAAAACACTCGTATCCTTTTTTAAAATTTATTCACTTTCAATTACCCAGCATATAGTACATCCTTGGTTTCAGATGTAGAGTTCAGTAATTCCTCAATTGCATATAATACCCAGTGCTCATCACATCATGTGTCCTCCTCAATGCCTATCACCCGGTTACCCCCATCCCCTAACCCCTCCCCTCCAGCTGGTGGGATTCGAAGCTAGTACAGCCTCTCTGGAAAACAGTATGAAGTTTCCTCAAAAAGTTGAAAATAGAACTACCCTATGATCCAGCAATTGCACTACTGGGTATTTACCCCAAAGATAGAAATGTAGTGATTTGAAGGGGCACTGGCACATCAATGTTTATAGCGGCAATGTCCACAACGGCCCAACTGTGGAAAGAGCCCAGATGTCCAACGACAGAGGAATGGATAAAGAAGATGTGGTGTGTATATATAAATCTATATATACACGCGCAACACTCATATCCTTTGTTTCAGGGGAATTGAGTTCAGTTTCTTTTCCCTACCACAATAACCAGAACAAAGTCTTCCTTGCTCAACTTTGTCCAATGCAATTTTTGCATTGGTGCAATGAAAAACATGCTCCCTAAGAGACCAAAAAAAAAAAAAAATCATTATCTGAACTGCTGTTTCTGTTGTCTACTGTGATGAGCTCTAGCTTACCTAGGCTAACCAGCTGGCCTCAGGCACTCTTCTGTCAGCGAAAGCTTATTTAAATAGAACAACCTCACACGGCCTTCTGAAAGGTGAGAGGCTTGATTGAATTGGAAGAAGAACATGCAATCTCCATGCCAGTTCTGGGTGTCAGTAAGGGTTCCTTCGGCGAGAAAGGGAAGCAGCTCTCCTGAATGGACAGCCCAGGAAAGAGAGAGGCTCAGTCATCCACAGGATGTAATTTTACCCGTTAGTCCAACCTATTTCCAGGGGAGCAATCCACACCATGGTCAGTCCAGACTACTTCTGTAGGACCAAAAGTAAGAAATCCTTACCAACCAAGGAATAAATAATCCTCACACACGACCTGAATCTTTAAAGGCAAGAACAATCATAGAGAACTTCATTGGTAAGCAAAATGCTTTTCGTAGTTACTCATTCCTTTTTAGGTGGATGATAATTTACTGACATTTAAAGAATAAAATGAATGAAAGAATGTTAAGAGGAAACTGGATAATGTGGAGATTAAAAAGCCTGTTCTGCATTTCATTGTTTCCCCTTAATCCTCAATAGACTATTAATTGACTAATGCTATAGAATAGTCCTTCTTCTAGGGACCCCCTCTGCAGGTAGAGGAAATTTGTAAATATATATGAATATAAAGGTATTGGTGAGGTAAAGGACAGAAAGTTGTAAACTTTTCCAAGTATCCATGCCTTGTATTAGCCATTATTGTTTAGAACTATATGATAAAAAAAAAAAACCTGGTAAAATGCATAATTACTATTGTCCTGTTATTTACTTAAAATGGAAATCAGCCAAAGGTGATTAAAAGGCGAATCACCTTTCAAAGGTGAATAAAAGAAATTCATTACAAGAGAGGGCACCTGGGTGACTCATTCGGTTAAGCGTCTGCCTTCAGTGCAAGTCATGATCCTGTGTCCTGGGATCAAGTCCCCAAGTCTGCTCAGCAGGGTGTCTGCTTCGCGCTCTCTTCCTCTGCACCTCCCCACCGCCTGTCCTCTCTCTCTCTCTCTCTCTACTCTATCAAATAAATGAATAAAATCTTTTTTAAAAATAAATTCCTTACAAGAGAAATATTCCAAAAAAATTAAATTTAAACAACTTGATGTGAAGGAGAAGATGACATGATGAGGCCATGAATTTTCAGTGCACCTGGAGGCAAAATTTTAAGGTAAATCAGTGTAGTTTCTAACTAACATTCCTCCCTTTCTATTGGTCTTCTTTGCTCCTGCTGTTTCTGGGAAGGACACAGCCTGAGCCCACTAGCTGGATATCTGCACTTCATTTGGAGGTTCTTATTGACCAAAAAGCTCTCAAAATCAAAAAGTAAAGCATCCAATGTTTATCTTTCAGATCCTTGAAGGACACTGTTTTGTTTGGAAGGCAAGCTTTCTGCACACCTTAAATTTCCATAACTAAATAATCTCTGCTGTCACCTATTTGTCATTAGATATTTTACGCAGAAACAAATAGCTCATATGATTGACTAATCTGAAAACTATTGGTCAATCAGAAAACCATAATGATAATTAATAATATACCCCTGAACTCTGATAACATTTTTTGAATATAAAACTTCAATGCCATGTAAACTTTTAACTTTTTCTGATTTAAAAATAAACAAGCTAGTTTTCCTTATGCTTTACCTACCTTAAGGTCAAAAAATGTGTAGGGATAGAAGAATTTCTTTAATTTTTAAAGACCCGTAGAGAGAAGTTCTAAGTAAGATGGAAATTCACTCTTGGGTTAATCACAATTTGAAGGACCATAACAAATATTTCATTATTTGAAGACAAGGTGACAATGGAATTCTAGGTGGTGATTAGTGCCTCTTGTTAGAAAGGGCAACAGGTACAAAACCCAAAATTATACGCTCAACCATGCCGTTTTTCATATTTATGTTCCATTTTCATGGTTGGGAAAACTATTCTGTTTTGGAAAATTTAAGTGAAAGAGAAGGTAGGGAAGGTACATATACCATCAAAAACATGTATCCATTAAACTGAAGCAAAGATTTATAAATGCACACATAAAAATTAGCTGAGTAGTTATTTGTTAACTGCTTACCAAAAATATCATCAGGAAAGGCTTTTAAACAATAATTCATCACTACAGAATTGGCTGTCAGTGAATACAATAATCTCTTTCAGTAGAACAATGCACTTATTAAAAAGTATAATTTGCTGTTTCATCATACCTTCTATCCACCTTGGATTTGAAATTCTAATCATTCATGGGTTGCTGCTGTTGTTTGTAACACCTTTAAAATTCATTACAAACTATACCAAGATTGTAAACACCTGTATATCTCTTCATACATATGAGAGAAAAATCAATACTACTATGCTCAAGTGTTTGAAACAATATTACAACTATCTCAACAGTTCTATCAACCCATTACTACTTTGATTTCCCTTTAATGGTATTTTTATATTTTTTGCAATGTGAGAAAATATAATGGTTCCAGTTTATTTATCCTTCTTGTTGGGAGAAAGATAGTTCTCCAAGTCAATTAAAGTTTCCTTTGGAAATGCATCTTCCAAAGTGTAAAGAAGTCTTTATCCAGATGCTAAAATGAGCAAATGAATATTTAACATAATTTAGCAGGTCCTTCCACAGGATCCCTCCTACACACTAATTTTCAAGCTACACGGAAAAAAAAAAAAAGAGGGAGAGAGAGTTTCCTTGGAGACAATACTGAATAAACCAACCAACATTCCTTAGCCTTTGCTTGGGTATTTTTCAATTGTTTTATAAAATTATCATGAGAATCTATGCACCCTTCCTTAGGAGGGCAAACTGCTCCCTAGTTCTCAAGTAATTTTGCCAACAATCGCCTGTATGAAGGGCATTCATTCATTCATCGTTCACTCATTCATGTTAGTCTAAGAAATCTAGATTTTTAAAGAGGACAGTGGGCAAATCAGGTGGAAAAAGGCCCATTTTGGTGGATAAGAGCAAGAACCAAATCATTCTGAAAGTCTCCACTCTGAAGAGTGGAGTTTGAAAACCACGTTTGAATACTCGTCTTCTAATGACATAACATACAAGTCACATTGTAAATGTTTCTACGTAAGAAAAAGAGATCAGGACATTGTACCAAATGACTTCTCATTTCAGCAATACCTATTGCCAGTGTGTCTTTGGGGAAATCACTTACCCTGTATTAGTATATTCACTATAAAATAAATAATAAAATAAAATCAGGACAACTTTGCCTATATTAACTAATTCCTGGCTTATAGCTGGTCCTCACAAATATAATTTATTCTCTTTTTTAATTTTAAATTTAGGGAAAAGCAATATCAATATATAATTCTGTGGCATACTTCCATTTAACCCCCCCAGGCTACTGGAAATCAAGCAGAGCAGTTGTCTCTACTTGGGTTTATCAGGGATAGAACCCGTGTCAGAAACATAATTTGTACAATGTCATTGTAGGAAATCTGATGACTAGTAGCACCTGGACTTGAACCCATTTTCCTGAGATAAATCCGAACACTGCCATGCCTCAAAGTCCAAGCTAGATGGCCATACGATGCTGCTAATGAGGTTCTACAAATCATCCCAAATCAAAATTTACCTTATTCTTATTTTTTTCCTAATTCTTGATTTTTGACTACATAAAATGAGTAGCATATTCACTGTTTCAGTGCAGAACCACTTTGTCTACCTAAGTGATACCACCACGAGTGATTCTTCCTGCCTAATTATAGTTGAACAGATACTCACATGTGTTGTCAGGAAAGCCCAGACCACTAAAGTCATTCAAATGCAAACACTTCTGATTAGGTATTAAGTATTCTGTAATAAGTATAAAGTTCTATAAGAGAGAAAGGAGCTGGAGGACCATTAAGTGTTGGTAAGCCCGGTGCAAGATGGCCAGATGCTCCTCTTCCCAGAAAAGCCTGCCCAGCATGACGTGAGAGCTATTTAGCATAGTTAATAGCTGTGTAGGGGGACATGTCAACATCATGGGGAATTTGGGGGGCAGTCTGGAGATGCCCAGCGGTGTGCAAAGACACTGTGAGCTGAGAGCTCACGAACAGTCATGTCTACTGATAATTTCCCTCATAGCACTTATTACTATCCTTTCTTTGTTTAATGTTACTTATCCATCCCTTTTCTAGCCACTACCTATAAATTTGGTTTTTTGTTTGTTTTTTAACCACCACCTATAAATTTGAACAAGGCCAATACCAGCGCCGTGTCCCTGGTTTTATTACCACTGGCTCCTTAGTATCTGCAATAGTGCTAAGTACAGAATAGGGACAAAAATGCATCTTTATTGAATGAATGGTGCTCACAGCAATGTGAGAGGCAACATACGCCAGTCCAAATAAGAGCACTGCTGGAAGGTTTGCAGCTCTAAGTAAGGGACGCTGAATGACAGGCTGTGCTCCTGCGTTTTGTTGATGGGAACACATATCCAGTGAAAGCCAGTTGGCAAACACAGAAAATTAAAAAAAAATAAATCAAAAATAAGATTTTCACTGTACCACAGTAACCATATTAGGTTAAAAGTTTCCTCAACTCAGAGTACCTGAGTAACTCAGTTGATTAAAATCTTACTCAATCTCAGCTTAGGTCTTGATCTCAGGGTTGTGAGTTCAAGCCTGCATCGGGCTCTATGCCCAGTGTATGGAGCCTACTTAAAAAAAAAAAATCAGTTTATTATATAGACAGCATAGTAGTATAACACCATCTTAATGGTTTCATGTTTTCATTAACGATCTATAATTTGGCACATAAAACATTCTTCTTACTTTATCAGAAAAGGAAAAGTTTACTGTTACCTTTACCAATGCAGTTAGATGTTTAGAAGACAAACACAATTAATTCAGATTTTAAAAGACAGTTATACTTAATTTACCAGGTATTGTCATCAACAGACACAACTACCAAATTTTCCTCTGTATTACAATTTTATGTTTCCCTTGTGACAATACTATTGTAAAACCTACAACCATTGATTGATATAAAAACCTACAACCATTGCCAAAATCACATGTAAAAGAACTTGAATGAAAAGGTTCTTTTTAATTTTTTTTTTATCTGTGTGCTGCAATTCTAAAATGTCTATATTGTGAATCTAACATTAAAAAAAATTCTTCCAACTATCCCGAGTCCAAATTCTGTCTCTCCTTTGGTACTAACTGAACAAATTAGGACAATTTCAAGGCTAAAAGCTACTAAAGAAACCAGCCTTGTTACTTTAATTTCACTACGCCCTCTTACAATTTTTGGTAGTATAATGTTCGCCTCACACCAAAACAGAGCCTGGCAGCAAGCCCCTTTTTTCAGTTAAGTTAATGGGCTCTTATCGGGAAAAGAATTAGGGAATTTGATGGTGCTTCATGGACCTGATATTCATGAAAACTCTGTACAGGAGTGGATTAGATTGCTACTTCATTTGAATTACAGAGTGATTAGGTTTCTCCTTTGGGGAATATTTTCACATATGTGTTTAGAAATAATTATTTTAATGGAAAGGCCGAATTGCCTATTGAAACTTTTCACGGGCACTCAGATATCCATTTACTTATTACTTCATTAATTCCTGTATTGAACACCTACTATGTACTAAGTCTCATACTTGGGGGTAGGGTTTTATAATTAAAAGCAAAAATGAGTGTTTCTATCTCCAAGCTTTTTCCTGGATGGTTAGGAACTAGCAAATAAACCAGTGAGTATAGTGGAGGGTGGCACCTAGTAAATTGGGGATAATAAACAAAGTATAAAAGAGAATACATGGGAGGGTGACCTAATAGCCAAGACAACAGGGTGTAAGTGTAGGGACTATTAGGAAAACCTTCTATGATAAACTTATACATTGACGGAGTCTGGAAAGCCAAGTTTGTGTGATTCAGGCAGATAAAGGAAAAGCCTTTCAGAGGCAGAGAACAGCTTACTAAAGACACAGGAGAGTGGGGGAAAAAATAGGCTGCTGCTGCTCCTGTTTCTGTACATGGTCGATCTAGAATCACTAAGGTATTGCCCAGTGTTGACTCCTGAAGGAAGCCACACCATCAGGAAGATTCCAAACGACGAAGCTGCTATCTGTTGAATCAGGAAGCCACTGTTAGGGCTATTGGCTCCAGAGCGATGCTGCTTCTGCTATAATCTTTACCCACACAATGGGTGCCCCTTAGCCTCAGGTCACTCAGTTATGAACCCAAGTCTTTTTTTTTTTTAAAGATTTTATTTATTTATTCATGACAGACACAGGGAGAGAGAGAGAGGCAGAGACACAGGCAGAGGGAGAAATAGGCTCCATGCAGGGAGCCTGATGTGGGACTCGATCCCTGGTCTGCAGGATCACACCCTGGGCTGAAAGTGGTGCTAAACTGCTGAGCCACCCGGGCTGCCCATGAACCCAAGTCTTATGCAAGATTGCATCTCATTTGTGGGTAGAACCAGAGCTGCAAGGGAATCTGGAAAATGTAGCTTTCAGCTTTCTAGTTTTGATTTAGAATGAGCAGTGAATAACCCAAACCCAATTTCTGTCATGGATTTCCACTTAAAATCACAAGTTAAAATAAGTATCCATTTTAAAGATTTTATTTCTTTATTTGAGAGAGTGGGAGAGAGAGAGAGAGTGAGCACTACATGGGGGAGGGGTAAGGGCAGAGGGAGAGGGACAAGCAGGCTCCCCACTGAGCAGGGAGCCTGATGTGGTGCTGGATCCCAGGACTCAGAGATCATGACCCAAGCTGAAGGCAGATGCTTAACCAACTGAGCCATCCAGGTGCCACTATTCATTGTAAATAACAATTTAAGACCAGCCTATAACTCATATATGACAAATTTTTCTTGAATAGTATAAAATACTAAATATTATAGACATAAAAACAATTATATACTACTTTCTATCTTAAACATTCCTGTTCTTAAATCTACGTATTTGCAGAGTTGAGTAGACTTATCTGTTAGGGAGACATTATCATTCACCAAGGACATACCGTTGCCAATATTTAGCAGTTTTTATATCATAAATTCCAAAATTTAAGAGGATGAGGATTCAATACTCCAAGTCACTGATTGTCAAGCATTTTATCACTTTCATGTGTTAGTCTATAAGCCCATACTGTGACCACACCACATGCTTAGCTTCCTCTGATCTATTTATTGCTTTATTCTCTTCTCAATTATTTCCATATCTGTCCTATTATAATGAAAGTTCTACATATATTAAAATGCCAGTTGATTAAAATTTTAGCTCTCATGTCTTTGACCTGTAGTCAGCACTTTTAAGGTCACCCTTCTCACAAATCAAGAAGAATTCCGAGTCAGGAAGATGAATTAAATATCACTATTTAAGGAAAAGCAGAATTAGAGGGCCCTACTAATAAAGGAGTAAACATGGGAATAAAACAAAGAGAGCATAGTGTCATGAGAGCAAAGGGGAGAAGAGTTTGGTTAGATGTGTTTGGACCAAGAGAATTAAATGCTCAGGTCACAGAAAAGGAAAGATAGAAGTGCCTGGCTGGCTCAGTCAGTAGAGCATGCAACTCTTAATCTCAGGGTCATGAGTTCAAGCCCCATATTGGGTGTGGAACCTACTTAAAATAAAATTTAAAAATAAATTTTAAAAAACAGAGAGAAGGATATAAGAGGCCTCCCTGGACTTGTCAATTCAAAGATCACCTGTGATGAAAACAGTTTCAGCAGTCTGTGTGGGAAGGGAGGCTGGCTTTAAAGAGGAAAAAGAGTGACAGCTGGGCTGAAAGAAAATTTTAAGAATTTTTATTTGGTTTGGTTTGATTTGTAATGGAAGATCCAATTATAAACCAAATGGGGGCATCATTAAATGCCAAAGAACAGATTTTTAAGAACCAATCCAGTCTGGGAATTACTTCACTAGTTATTCAGCCTTTATATTTTGGGTTGCCAGAAATAGACTGAAGCTCTTCAGTCTTTAGGCTTGAAAGAGCCAATAAGCCTCAACATAGTGTTGTGAGTACTGAGCAGAGTCAAAGACTTGCTGACTATCCAGCCATTTTTGTGAGAAGCCATCAATGTCACACATCCGTCAGGTGTGTTTGAGAAACCATGTTTGAGAAACTACAACAAAAGTGCTGAATTGCTACACATAAAATATGGATTGAAGATTTTGCTGGTGATTATAGTATCAAGGAAGTCTTCAGGCACGAAAATTGATAGGAAGTGAAATTTTTTTTTAAGATTTTGTTTATGTATTCATGAGAGACACAGAGAGAGAGAGAGAGTGAGAGAGAGAGGCAGAGAAACAGGCAGAGGGAGAAGCAGGCTCCATGCAGGGAGCCTGATGTGGGACTGGATCCAGGACTCCAGGATCACGCCCTGGGCCAAAGGCAGGTGCTAAACCACTGAGCCACCCAGGCTGCCCATGATATTGTTTTTAAGAGATAACAGAATTCACAGCTTTTTATGTAAAAAAAAAAAAAAAGGGGGGGGGGAGGTGAAAGAGGTGGGGTAGGAAGAGAGAGAAAGAAAGAGAGTGGGAAAGATAGACCTCCAGAGGGACCATTTAGAGCAGTTAAAGGATGATAAGGATGATAAAAATTCATCTATTTTAGATTTCAGCATATAATGAACAATTCATACTTTCACTCTGGTTTGCAAAGGAACTTGGATTCCAATATTATGCACATTAGCTTCATTTTCCTGGAGAGTTAAGAAGATAATGGAATAAAAACATTTAAGAGGTTTTTTTTTTTTAAAGTTCAATGTCTAGTTATTCTTGATGCATAGTTCAGTTTTGTACTTATCACCATTTTGTAGAGTTCATTTTATTTAGGAAAATTAATGAATTGATAAAAAGGTTTGAAATCCCATATAAAGCTAGTCCTAATAAATGTTCTTAAAATCATGTGTAAGCCATACCGTGATGGAATATCACAAGTATTTACCCTATACTTTTTGAAAGTAACTTGTTCTACATAAAAAAAACAAACACACAAATGGAGTGCGTTATATATTTGGGTCAAACTTACAAAAGGAATAGTAATATTTGAACTAGTAGATAGTTCATAGGAGATAACATCATTAATATATTACAAATTTATTGGATTTTAATACTTCTAGGGGCCAGAAATACTAAGCTCATTACTCTCATTTTAGTGCTAAAAATACTAAGCTCCTGGTAGGTTTTCACCTCCTTTTTCACATCTTAATTCTAAAAACAAAGGAAGAAGAAACAGACACAGAGAAGAGAGAGCTTCTTGGTCTCCTTTCTTAATCAAGGGCATCTTCTCCACTTGAGCACTAAAGCCCATACCTAGTTCCTATTCAAGTACATGACTGTAGCAATTCCACCCCCCTCTCCTGTAACGCCAATATATCCATCTCTCTTTGATAATCCATTTGTAGCCACTGACATATGTTTTTCTCATCTAAAGACAGTAATAAACAAAAAAACCCTACTGACTTCTGTTCTTCTAGTCAAGACCTTTTTCATTTTCTCACCTTTAACACATTTTTTTTAGGGTTACCTGTAGTCACTAATCCCAACCTCCTCTCCTTCAATTCTCTGTTAACCAAGGCCTCTGCCCTACCGTCCCTCTAAGGTTGCTGAGTCAAGTTCACCAGCGGCTTCCATCTTGATAAATGTCATGTTCCATGCTCCGTCCTCATCTCACTAGACCTGGAAGCTTTATTGAACACAGTTGATCACTCCTTCAAATGCTTCCTTCGAGTTCCACAACATCACTCTGCTGAATTTCTTCCTTATAATCACTGCTTTCACTCTGCATTGCTGGCTCCTCTTCATCTTTCCAAATGTATGTAGATGGAGCCCTCCTGGCTTTAGTCTTCAGACTGTCTACTTATAGTCATCCGTTTAAATACCAGAGAGAAGGAGATGAATCCCAAACAGATATCCCTAGATCTCAGCCCAGAACACCAGATTTAGCGTTCTCAATGATAACTCCACCTTCATCTCTCATAGGCACATCAAACTTAAAATGTTCTAAAACAAATTCATGATCTTCATCCTCAAACCTGGATCTCCTACAGTCTTCACTATTTCAGTAAATGGTAATAGCTTTCTTTCAATTTTATCGACCAAAAACCCTGATGCCCTTCTTGACTCCTTTCTCTTGCAATCCTTGTACACTGCTTTAGCAAGTACTACTAGCTGTACTTCCAAAATATTTATGGTCACGACTCACTACCTCCACTGGTACCTTTAGGGTACACTGTCATTGCTCATCATTACCTCACCTGTATTATTGCCATGGCCTTCTAGAGTTCTCCTTGCTTTCCCTCTTGTCCCCTGTTCCTGATATCTCTTCTTTACATGGCAACCGAAGGGATCCTTTCAAATTGTGAATCAGCTTATGTTACTCCTCTGATTAAAAACTCCAAAGGTTTTCTACTAATTTTAGTGTCCAGTCACAATGGTTTAAAGGTTTTTCATGATTTGATCCCCACCATTTCTCCAACTTCATTTCTTATTACTTTCCCTTCTTCTTTACTTGGCTCCAGACTGGCTGTTCTGTTGTTTCTCAAACATGCCAGACATGTTTCAGTCTCTTCATTTCTGCTTTCCCTGTCCCCTCTACTGGCAATGCTCTTTTCAGAGATGTCTATATGATTTGATCCTTTACCTCTTTCACACTCTTGCTCAAATATTTTCATTGAGGCAATCCCTCAATGAAATAATCATTCTACTTAAAATGCAAACCTACCCAAAACCCAACCCTCCCTGTTTCCTCAACACTGTTTTGTGTTTATCTGTAGCATTATCATTTAGCATACAAATTTCACTAATTCATTTAGCTTGTTGGATATTTGGTGCATTAACAGCAAATACTTTATCCATTTCACAAATGGCTACTATAACCCCAGCACTTAGAATCAGGCCAGGCTTATAGTAGACACTCAAGAGTTCTGACGAAAATGTTGCTTTTGTGAAGCTCATCTAGGTTTACTTGATTCTTTAAGTCCCTTAATTTTCATCCACCACTGATTAAAATTAATAAAGAAGTAAAATACCCACTAGTTAAATGCAGAGGACCATTATACATTTATGCATAGTCACCTTTACTTTGTTTAATTCTGAAATTTAAAAAATGCAGTTTAAAAAACAGTATGGAGTTTCCTCAAAAAATTAAAAATAGAACTACTCTATGATCCAGCAATTGTACTACTAGGTATTTATCCAAAGAATAAAAAAAAATCCTAATTCAAAGGAATATATGCATCCCAATGTTTATAGAAGTATTATCTACAATAGCCAAATTATGTAAATAGCCCATAACCCAGGTGTCCATCCATTGACTAACAAATGGGTAAAGAAGAAGTGCAGTATGTGTGTGTGCATGTATATATGTGTGTATATATACACACACACATATGTAATATGTGGAATATTACAATGGAATATATATGGTATATATTCCCATATATAATGAAATATTCCTCAATCATCAAAAATAATGAAATCTTGCCATTCGCGATGACATGGATGAAGCTAAAGTATATTATGCTAAGTGAAAAAAGTCAGAGAAATCATTCCACATCTGATTTCAGATTCACTCAAATGTGGAATTCAAGAAAAAAAATAAAAATCATCTTAGGAAGAGAGAGAGTCAAACCACGAAACAGACTCAGCTATAAAGTGATGATTACCAGGGGAGAGGAGAGAGAAGGATGGGTTAAACAGGTGATGGGGATCAAGGAGTGCACCTGTTATGATGAGCACCAGGTGTTGCATGGACGTGTTGAACTATTATATTGTACTCCTGAAACTAACACAACACTGTATGTTACCTAACTGGAATTTAAGTAAAAACTAAAAAAAAAAAAATTAAAAATACCAAAAAATGAACAGGATGAACTGACATTTGTTTCTTATGGGGGCCAGTATCAAGTTAAGAGTCTGCCCAAGGCAGTATTAAGACTGAAAATTACAGTATATTCTATCCCTGTTTACACTTATCCTATAAATACAAAATTATAAAATAAGGTTGGGAAATTTCTCCAATTACTTGTATTTATATAAAGTCTTGTAATATCAAGTGCATTTCTTAAAACATATCAGTATCTGTGCTGTTATAGACTGAATGTTTATGTTGTCCCAAGATTCTATGTTGAGACCCTACCCCCTAATGTGGTAATATTAGGAAGTGGGATCTCTGGGAGGTTATTAGTAGAAGTCATAAGGGTAAAACCCTCATGAATGGGATCAATCCCCCTGCAGGAGTCTCAAGAGAGCTTGTTTCCTTTCTCTGTTCCCCACCATGAGAGGATACAAAAAGAGGTTGGCAGTGTGCATCTGGGAAAAGTGCTCTCACCAGGATGTGACTCTGCTGGCACCCTGATTTCAGACTTCCAACCTCAAGAAATGTGAGATATCAACTGCTATTGTTTGTAAGCCACCCAGTCTATGGTATTTTGTTATAGCAGCCTGAACAGACTAATACATTTGCTTTGCTCTTGCCTTACAGCACTTGTGTAGTCTATAATTCAGCCCTGGATATATCAGAAGAAAGACTTACTGAAAGAAAAAGTGAGTAGCTATTAATTCAAATGGAATTTTTTAAAAAAATATTAGGATGGATCGGTAAATAGAGCCTTGTCAGTTAGAGGTAAATTTTAAAAAATGAATCCATTTTCTTCTTACCTGCATACCCTGGAGGAAATCTGGCCCATCTCTAAGTACTAGTTACATTCCAATGACACCCAAGTAACGCTTTCCCTCTCAGACATCTCCCTTGAGCTACTGGGTCATATATACAACTGTCCAAGTGACATACTTAGCTCCTCAAATTTAGCTTACCCATACTGAGCTCTTTATCGTATATCCCCTATAAGCCTTCAAATCTGTTCTTCCACCTAGGCTTCTCCATCCCATGGAAGCACCAATATTCACCTTGTCACTCAGGACAAAATATTTTGAGCCTCCTTTCACTTTTATTTTTATCTCCTATCTATTTCTTCAGCAAAGAATATACATCTCTGTGTATGTCAAGCCTCTGTACCTCCGCTATTACCACCCTTTCCAGGATTTATGCCCAGAGTATTGTATCAGCCTCTTAACCATTCTCCCTTCTTTTACCCCCAAATCTCTAAACTCATTTTTTTATACAGCAGCCTGAGAGGTCCTCTTATATGACCATGAAATTCTCTTCCTTAAACCCTCCAGTGGTTTCTCAGGGTTTTCACAATATATTTCAAGCTTCTCCCTCTGGAAGTCTTCCATGATCTGACTTTGGCCCAGCTCTCTGGTTTCACTTCCTGTTTGTCGCCTCTTTGCTTGCTCCATAAGAACTCTACAGGCCTTTTCCAAATTCAAGCTTGATGCTTCATTCCTGCCTTTGGACCTGCTCGCATCAGTTGACAGTGTTTATGCTCAGAATCTGTTCAGGACTCCCCTTTTCACTTCTCCTAGGTCTCTGGACAAATGCCACCATTAACAAATATGGCTTTCTTTAGATAGGTTTATTCCTGAATTTAGGCTCCTGACCTCCCCTTTCTTAGAGAATTGTCTTTAGAAAATTTCCTCTGTCCAATTTGAGACATAAATCTTCTTCCAGTCACTTGCCAGTTTTACTACCTGGGGATGTGTTTCTCAAGAAATTGGGAGCCATCCCTTTGATATGTAATCATCAAGGAAGGTAGCACCACTATTTTCCATTCTATGAGAGGACAGGAGCCTAAGTTCTATAAGGGAAAATTAGCAAACAGAGTTGCCCAAATCACTTGACCATCTACCTCTAATATTCTCCAATACTTTTCCAGTAGCTCACCCCAGTGTTTAGAAATTCTACTTTTTGTATCAGCAGTGTTGGCTCAATCTCTTTCTTCTATTGGAATAGTCTTGACCCCCATTACAGTATCTTGAATAAAGTCTTTCTTGCCTGTTTACATCTGTCCAGTGCAATTTTTCCTTGACATCTACTCAGAGAGCCTGCTCTGACCCCTAGAATAGCCTATTCTCATCACCCTCGCCATGCCTAAATCTAATCACTCTTTATGCCTTGTTCTGCTTTATTTTCCTTTGTATCACTTATCAATACCTGACACTGTATTATACATTTATTAGACTCTCCACTAAAATATGAGCTCAGCGAATCTGATTCTGTTTTTCATATCATCACCATTGCATCCTCAAGACCTAGAACTGTACCTGGCATGTTTTAGGCTCATAAATACTATGTGCTCATGGAAAGAAGAGAGGGAAGGAGGGAAGAGGAAGAAATAAAGGATGGTAGAAGGGAGGAAAAGAGGGAGAGAAAGAAGGAAGCAAGGAAGGGTCTCAGAGGGTGTAAAAAAATAAGTTTATGCATCCTTTCATTCAACAGACATTATAGAGTCATGGGCATATGACAGTAAACAATGGTTGAGGTGCCTTCTCTGTCCTTAGAGCCATCATGGAGTTCCATTCTGACAGGTATGATATACCTGCAGGGATTACAACAATGTAAATGAGGGTAATAAGGAACTAAAAGGATAGCTGTAGAGGAGCCTAACCACATCCAAGGACCAGAGAAGTCTGAGACCTGAAAGATCAGTAGAAGGAAGCCAGTAAGCCGAAATTATGTTCTAGAGGGGGAAAAAACATATGTCAAAATGTAGGATGAGAGGTAGGAGAGCTTGGGGAGCACTTAGTTTACTATGGACAAAGGATGAGAGAGGAGTATGGGGATATTAGTAGGGAATGGATACTGCACAGTACTGCAAACCAATACCAAGGAATCTGAGCCTTTGGGTACAATAACAATATTGGAAATTGTAAGGATTTCTATGTTTCGGAACGGTCATCTTGTCTGCAGTGTAGACTATACATTAGAATGAACGAAAACAGAAACTGAAGCTAGGAAGATCATTCTCAGGACAGTTTTTAGGAATCCAGGCAAAATTTGGTGATGGCATAAATTAGAGACTAAGGTAGACAAAAGTGAATGGATGAGTTAATTATGGTAGGATTTGAAGTTTGAATTGAGAGAACATGAGACAGGGAGGTTACCATCTGTCTCCAGGTTACTACTGGGTCTCCTGTCACTGAGATGGATAATACTGGAAGAGTAAGATTTAGGGGAGCCCAGGTGGCTCAGCAGTTTAGCACCGCCTTTGGCCCAGGGCCTGATCCTGAAGATACAGGATCGAGTCCCACGTCAGGCTCCCTGCATGGAGCCTGCTTCTCCCTCTGCCTGTGTCTCTGCCTCTCTCTTTCCCTCTGTGTCTCTCATGAATGAATGAATGAATGAATGAATGAATAAATAAATAAATAAAATATTAAAAAAAAGATGAGTAAGATTTAGAAAAAGGTATTATGATATCTACTTGTTTTGTTCAGGGCATTTATTCATAGTCCATATCCTCTTGCTCCCTAACACAGGCAGCTACTCACAAACTTCAAAGTTACATAGCTTTCCAACTATGGTGTTTAGCCTCCACCTCAGCCACCTCCCAATCATCCGTTATTGAGATCAAAGAAAGGGCTGCAGTTTGATGCCTGAAACTGATGGGTAGTAGCCTCCTGGTTGCAGCAAAAGTCTCAGGCATATTTAGTCATCCCTTGAAACTGAACCCTGAGAGAAGGCCATGGAGCCTCTGCCTTATTGTCCTATTGCTACTATAGATTTCAAGATGCTGTTTACAGTTGCATTTCATGCTTGTCTTTTTCCTTCTCCTTTTCTTTTTATGAGGATGTGGATCTTAGAAATGCTGTGGATGGAGAAAAAGGAAATAAGCTCCCATGGAGAAAAGACTAAAAGATGTCAGCGAACACTTTTCTCAGACAGGAGGGCACTGCAGGGAGTCCTTCTTTTTCTATGCCTAGAGCTGTCCAGGCAACTACATTATACTTGATGGATATATTTTGGACTCATTATTTCCACTTTGGAACACTGAACTTTGTATTCATATTGAAGGGCTCCCAATGGGCAAAGGTTAGAAAACAGGAAGAGTAATAGTAATTGAATGTTCCATTTAAAACATAGGCAGGTCACAGGGGCTGAACAGAAGAAACAGGCTTTCATGCTGAGTCAACCTCTACAACCCACGTGAGGTTGCTACTGAAGGATTTCTGATCAAATGAAACCACTGGAGCTTTAGCTTTTGAAGGATGATTATTTACATTAGAGTGATGATGAATGTCTGAGAGAATGATGTCTACATAAAGCAGGAAGAACAAATAGTAACAAGTCATCAAGCCACCATGGGTGTTTTATGACAGGCAGGGTTGCTGGGCTGGGAAGTTCCAACTCCAATACAAATATTGAACGAACAAGCAGCATCCGGCAAAAACCTCACTTCATGTCTCATTTTTACATACAAAAGAGTATACATTTATTTCAACAATGAATAGATTAAAAAAAGAAGGATAGGAAATATTCGTGTATGTAGGATCTCTGGAATTTGAGTATTTCTGGCTTTTTAAATTTCCCAAATGTCTTTTTTTTTTTTTCTATTCATTCTAAAATTTAAACCACAGTAGCAGGTATGTGGCTACTCTTGCTGATCTTAAATGAAAGGATTTGCAAATTTCAAAAATAAATAAATAAACAAACAAAATCTTTTTACTTACAGCAACATAACAGTTCAAAAGTCCTAACAACAACAACAACAACAAAAATAGCAAACTTTGCTTACCCCATGCCAGCTTAGAAGTTTCCTTGTGTAAGCTGTCCTCAAATAGAAATACCTAAGTGAAGGAAAAACTCTTGATCATAAGTTGAATAAACTCATAAATTTTTATTCTTTATCTATAAATTGACCTTGAATTGTTTCGAGAAATAATTTAAGGGAATCCAAAATTAAAACTGAGGTTATTTTAGAAATCCAGAAAATTCTAAGTACTATTCAGCAAAATGATGCAGAAATGTTTTTGCGTTATGTGCCAATTCTGTTTCTCTAATGAACTGTCCATAATCATATCAACATAAGCCTTCTTTCCAGGCCCACCATAGCTCTTGGCAAGTTTTCTTCATATCATCATCATCCCAGTAATTAAAGAAATATATATAATCACCATCATCCCTGAAGCTCTGGGACCCTAGCATTTTCCCCTTTCCCTCTCCTTTGCATTTCCTGATTTCACTGCAGGTTTAGCTTATATTTAGTGTATAGAAATCTGCTTTATTTTCCAGGTAGGTATCTTGGGGTAGGTAAAATAAAGTAGAGAATTCTGAAATTTTGGGACGCCTACGTGGCTAGGCGGTTGAGTGGCTCCCTTTGGCTCAGGTTGTGATCCCGGGGTTCCGGGATGGAGTCCCACATCAGGCTCCCTGCATGGAGCCGCCTGCTTCTCCCTCTGCCTGTGTCTCTGCCTCTCTCTCTCTCTGTGTCTCTCATGAATAAATAAATAAAATCTTTTAAAAAAAAGAATTCTGAAGTTTCAAGTTTGAATTCTTTCATCTCTAGGGTAAAGTGGTGGTTTCACCTCATATTCAGCTTTTATTTGGGATATGGAAGTTTATCTAGTTTCCCAAGTAAGGAATCTGGGGGCAAGCAAATTAGAGAGAAGTCTAAATTCTCATCCTAATGACCACAGGTAAGTTACCTGAGCTAATTCGAATTGCATACATCTCTGATTCTTAAGGAAACCTGGGCTATTCTGACTGGTTAGTCCAGACCGAGACTGAAACTATTTCCCTTAGCAAATGACAACCCACCCTTTCTCCTTGATGCTTTCTTGATGGACACATGGCACAAGGTATGCGTGTACATAAGTAGAAGGTGTATACGCACGTGTGTATGTACAGATATCTATACTTTTTATATTGTTCTCTAAGTGCCCCATGTCGTATTACTCAGATGCTTTCTCTGTCTCTCACTGTTGAATAAAGAATACTCACCCTCAATAATGGCTTCTTAATTCAGAGTTATCCTTCTTTATTTTAGAGTATTTTTCACCCAGTAACTCCTCTAGCACACTTCTCCATACACAACCATAGTATCTGCTACTTTAATATTTGGTAATTTTTGGTATAATTGACAAAAAAATTAACATACTTACCAGGTACAGCATGACAATTTGATACATACCTCTATATTGTGAATTGATTACTGCAATCAGGCTAATTAGCATATTCATTACCTCGCAGTTACATTTGTGTGTGAGATCTACTCTCTTGGCAAATTTTAGGTTTGCAGTACAGTATTATTAACTACAATCACCGTACTGTACATTAAATGCCCAGAATGTATTCATGTTGTATTGGAAGTGCGTACCTTTTTACAAAGTCTCCCCTGGCTAATTACTGTCTATTACAAAAATGACCTTCATAAAACCCATATTTACATAGACCAATAGCTCCCCTATTTATAAAAAGCTGAGATAACTAAACTAGACATGCCTTTGAGAATGGGACAATTCACCATAGCTCCTGTTTTATAAAATTGAGCAAATCATCCATTTCCCAAGGAAGGAATGTTCAGCAAATGAGCACTATCAGTATTTGGCATCACTTAGCCACCATGGGCTAAATTACATGGCCCGTAATTTGGGGTGAATTATGTTGCTATCTCTATTTACTGGAATACAGAAAAGATGCTCTATGTATATAGCTCTGAAACTGTTGCAAATGAGAATTCATTTTGATGGAAACACTTTGGCACAAAAAAAAGCCTCGACCTAGGATGGGTTAACTGAATAAAGAAGAACTAATGAAAGAAAGGAGGAAAGAGGGAGGGTGGGAGGGAAGGAGGTAGGAAGAATACAGAGGGAAGGAAGAGAAGGAGGGAAGATGTCTAATTTAAAAAGGAGTAAAAAAGCTAAAAGTACTATAAAAAATATTTGAAAGTGAGGAAAATCCTTTAAAGTGATTTGGTTCAGTTAGACAAGATTCAGTAAAGAACAATATGATTGGTGGCCAAAAATACACTCACAGGAATCAAGACCCATGAAGTCTGAATGCAAATAGTTTTACAAAAACAAAGTATAGAGACATGGTTCTGAAGGTCTGGAAATACGGACCATCTGGCCAATTTCCATGAAACAGAAACACACAGTAAGAATTTGACCAGAATTAATAAGTTCCCTCTATCCATTTTAATAACAAATCTGTGTATTAGTAAACTATTCTCTATATTTTTTTGGGATACTTTGGGGTGATATAAAAATTGTACTATGTAATCGGGTATTTTGGCCTTGTGCTGGCATTAGTTCAAATTCAAGTCATTCCTGTCCTGTCACCAACATACTGATGATATTACTCAGTCCCATCACTTCTCAGTCAGAATAATGGGAGGTTAAATACAGTAATATCAGATGCGTGTAGAAGAACTGCAAGATACGAAAACACTTAAATGAAAGAGTGAATAATACTTATTTTTAGGGCTACAGAGACTAGGTCTTTAAATTATACCTAAACTTGAATACTAAAGCAAAATAAGTTTTGGGAGTATAGAATATGAGGAGATAAATAACTAGATAAATGATCACAAAAGAAAATATAACATAAAATTTCAAGGTCTCTCAAAAGATGCTAACTCTTATGGATGTGCCTTCTGCCATTCAGTGTTTTTTTTTTTTTTTAAGATTTTATTTATTTATTCATGAGACACAGAGAGAGAGAGAGAGAGGCAGAGACACAGGCAGAGGAAGAGGCAGGCTCCATGCAAGGGAGCCCGATGTGGGACTCAATCCTGGGACTCCAAGAGCATGCCCTGGGCTGAAGGCAGGCGCCAAACGGCTGAGCCACCCAGGGATCCCTCCCTGCCATTCAATGTTTTAACAGACATTACTATTTCTATAAATATTTCATTAATCTTCAAGAATATAAGTGGAAATTGTCTCTAGAACATATATACTCCTTTAAAGATAACTAAAGTATTTCTCACTATAGCCTTCTGAAATAATTTTTAATTTTTCATACACTAAATTTTTCTCTTGATTAATTCATAAAAAGCGATTTCAATTATATTGTTTTTAAGGCTCAAATGCTTAAATATAAAAGAACCATAATGTTTAGCTATAGTCATACCCTGAAAATCCACAATTCCAACATATGCTGACCGGTAGATACCGGTTTACTAATAGTCTACTGAGTTTGCATCTTTCTCATGACTTTGGAAAACTGAAGGTTTCTTTAAAGACGGAACGTGTTTGCTCTTTTACTAAAGTTCAGTCTGGCTGTATTCCGGAAATCTCTTGGGTCTTGCATAGAATTTGAATCTGGTTGCTCATGAAATTCTGTGACTGATATGAAGCTAACCAGTGTCAACCACTAGAACTAATCCATCACATACAGTTGTCATAGCACAAAGAATGTCAATTATCTCTCACAAAGTCACCAAGACAGCAGAATCGATCCGAGAAGGTGCAGCAAATTATCTTCTAAATATAGCATGAAAAGCTGGAGTCTGTGGTGTTCTCCAAAGTTGCTTCCTTAAAGAAAAGCCAAATGACAGTCTGTTAGACAACACACCAGATACAGAGATTTGAAGACCTAAATAAAAAGCCCTAAAAACGGGGAAAATTCCAGGGTATCTCAAATGGAAGAATCCAAGTATAATACAGAGGTGAAGAAAAGCAATAGTTCTCAGTTATGAGCTAATCTCTTTTTCTTGTTGGGCCACTGAAATAGGATCTACCTTAGTTTTCTAACTGAAGAGAGGAATGGCATTCACCTAGCGGAGTGTTCTTTTATTCCTGATTGAAATAAAAAAATCCAATCTCTCACGTGTGGGATTTAGGTGGATGAGTTACAACAAATCTAAAACACAGCTTTAAGTCATGCATCATGTAGAAGTTTAAGGTCAATGCTCTAGGTTAGTGTGTAAAATAACAAGGATATATAGTTAGTTTGTTTAAACCACTAAAGGCCAGATATTTACCACACTGACCTTAGAATTTGGATAATTTAGTGTTAGTAAAATAACGTCAGAAACATCACTTATTTGATGTTTACTGAGCATTGGTTATTTCAAGCACTAGACTCAATGATATAGTCATGAGTAAGCTAGAAAGAGCGACTATCCCCACGGAGCTTACACTTGGTAGAATAAAATGTAGTTCTTAGGAAACATAGTATGTTCCTGTTATGGGATTTCTCTCTCTTTGTGGGGTTATTAAAAGCCTGCTTCCTTTATTGAGACACCTACCTAATGGTATTAGTGATAAAAGGAACTAGTCCAGATGAGGTAAAATCACACCTAAGCATATTGCAATTATTTTGCAATGCCAAATTGAAAAAAAAAAAAAGCCAAGAAGGGAACTGAATTTAAGCCTCCTTTGAACAAAGAGGACTAACAGGTTTTATTAGCAGTTTAAAATGGAAAGAAAAGTTGTGTTTCATTCTGCTTAGGGTTTAATGATCTCCACAGGAACCTTGACAATTAGATGAGAGACCCTAAGAGATCCATTATGGGCTATCAAAATGTATAAATTAGAAATTCAATGTGTATTGTAGAAATCATAGGAACCACATTCCAAAATATACTTATTTGACAGGTACAATTTAGCTTCAATTAGTGAAGATAATTTTGGTAGTATTGTGTTATTGATCTTGTAGAACATTTCAGAAAACTGATTTATTGCTTCTTCCCTAAGAAATGGATAGTATTGATGAGTGGCTTTATGGGCATACCTGGGTTTTCAGATTAACAAACTAAGAATTGTAGAATCTTTACAAAACATCTATTTTATTTCTTAACCTGTCTGTAAATGATCAAAAGACAGTGCACAGACTTATTTTTTTCAGGAAGTATTGTTTTCTGTGGAGGAAAGTTAACTAGATCGTTGGTAACTAGTTATTCCATACAAATGAGCCATAAGTCAGTCAAGTAGTCATGACATTGTTAAATTGTATGATGTATAAAAGGGTGAGAGTAGGAGAAGGAGTCCTTGAACCTTTGTTTAAGCCATTTTAAAATAATGTAATGGCACCCCAAAGAAGCAATAGACCCGGATTTATTCATCTTTCTGGCTTAGATTAATCTTCTTAAGAACTATATTTAATGAATAAACAGGATCTTATGGTTTCCCAGTGACCATTTAAGAAATTGACATGCAACCTCTTGACTCTTCGTTGGTAGGCCCTGGTTGTAGAATCCAAAGAGATTCCTCCATGAAATCCTCTCGCCCAATGCACTATTCTGTTGAGAAGTAAAGAGTTACAGAATGTACATGTTTGACCTTGGTATTTTGAACACTGCCAAGAGCAATATTCTCTTAAATTTTCTCCTTCTAATTAGTACAAGCTGTCTCTTGCTTTTTATCTCTCTACATTTAAGTGGAAATATGAGTCGAAAAAAGACAAATTGTTCTTTGCTCCTTTCCTAGCTGCCACCAAGACAAATGATGCTCCTATAGGTTATGGGAACACTTCAAGTAGCTAAGAGCCCTTTATTACTTTTTACTAGTGCTATGTGTAATAAAGGAATGAAGAATTAGCAGTATAGCACATCACTTAGATAATGAGCACCTACTGAATTTGAAGCATTACATGTTCCTTAGTCAACCATTCTATTGTTCATTCATTTATTCTTATATAGGAGTAGGAGAAGTGAACAGAGAGAAAGATATATTTTATACATCTATGTGAGTATACGTAAAGGGGGTTGTGTGTACATGTGTGTGTTCTGCTAGGCGATTTATAGATGTAGATGCTTAAAGATAGTGTCAAAAATAACAAAAGATAGCACCCATCTTAAGAAACATATTTACACTTAAATTTTACACACACACACACACACACACACACACAAACTTTCATGGTACATGGCATAAAAAAGATTCCCAAGTTCATTGTCATTGGAGTTCTGTATATCATGATGGATCATGGAGAGGTAGTGCTAGATCTGGGCTTAAAGTAGGGTAGAGAATTCTATGTCTATATGACATTAAGTTCATGCAGGAATATGCCTGAATATTCCTCACCCCTTGATTCTGCTCCAGAGAAGAGAACATTGAGAAAGCATTCGATCATACATTTTTATAGATAAAAAAATAGAGTAAATGGGAGAATATAGGTCAATAAAGATGATAGTATGACCTATGATAGGGGATAATCTAGAAGAATAAGAAATGAGACTAGAGGTGGCGATTAAAGACCCTCTTACTCCCTTTACAATGATATTTTTTTCTTTTGGCAAAAAGTTTGTAGTAAAGATGCTAAATTATTAACTGCTTTTCACTCTGAGTGGGGAGAATATGGATATTTATTATATTACTATTTATAATTATTTTTTCTTTTAAAACAGGATGGAAGAATTTCTTTAAATATACAGACAGGGAATGGAAAAAAGACCACAATACATATTGAGGAAATGGTCAATAATGCAGCAAGGCCATCAAGATTTATAAATCAGAAAATATTATTGTGTACTTTCATTACCAGAGTAAGAAATCCTGATTTTCTTCAATAAGCAGTAAGTAGCCTGATGAAGTTTTTGAAAAATGTGATAGATGTTGTTCTTTTAGCTACTGAACCCCCCCAAAAAAGAATTTATAAGATTCAGTTCTTGATATCTGCATGTATTCATTGTATGTTGATATAACCCTATGCTCTTGTCTGGGCTGGAGAACCAAGGAAAGGAATGGTAATAGGAGTCTATTCAAATATTTAGGGAGATGGCAGGAAGGGACTGAGCCAAGTTGCGCCAGGAAACAATAGATGAAGGAGGCATAACTAATTGAGTAGAGCAAAGGTATAGGGAGGAGCCAAGGATAGCTCTTAGGTAAGTGGTGATGTTGAGAGAAATAAGGAAGTCAGGTTATTTTTGAGATGGTATTATAGCCTCTTTATCCCCTGATGAGAATGAAAAAGATAAGAGGGAAAAATGGATGCTGCAGCAGAGAATGACCTCTTACAGGAGCCATGCCCTGCAGTGGGCAGAAAGTATGAAATCCAGTGCTTTTTTCATGGACCTAGCCCTTAGATAAGGGTCACTGAGAATTCTTCCATTGTCACTAAACACGTAGATGGGTAGATTTGGTCGTGGCAGTGTGTGTCTGTTCTCTTCTGATTGTTTCTTTGTTCTCAGTGAAATAGGAAAGTGAGTTTGACATCTCAGAGAGTGAAGGTGGCAGAGATGGGTGGTTGAGAATGAAGAAGACTGCGGATATGGAGCAAGCTGAGAATTGAATTATGACCAGAGTTGAATTTTGCAAGTATATGAGAAGATGCAATGAAAGGGGTCAAAGAAATGAAGCCTTAAGCTAAAGGTAAGCATTAAAGTGAACCATAGAAATTAAGTTTAGAGGAAGGAATATGAGAATTTGAGGGAGTTGAGAAATGTATGGGGTGAAAAAATGGTATGGTCAATGGTATGGACTGAAAAATGAGATGGGCCAATGAATTGGGAAAAGAAATAGAAGTAATGTGTTAGAGAAATGTGAAGACTGGATTGGAGAGTGGGGTGCTTGACGTTGAGATTGTGTAGGGAGAGCTATTACCTAATGATAAAGTCTGGGATAACCCCATGAGAGTGGGTAAAGTACATAGAGGATGAGATTCTAGACAAACAAAAAGAGAACAAGGAACGAAAAAGTTTTTGGGGGGTATATTAGCGGGATTCTCTGCATGGATATTAAAATAAAAAATTGTGACAGAAGTAGGGATAGAACAAATTGTGTATTAAGATCCTCAAGAAAGAAGAAAAATAGTCTGGGAGTTGGTTAGATAAACTCCATACTTTGGGATAGTGGGTAATCTTCCAGTATCAACTTTAAAAGGAATCAGGGGTTTTAAAGAAGAGAAGGAGGAATAAAGGTCTGACAGTGACAAGAATCATGAAAGACAATTATCCTAAATCCAGATGCAGTAGTATGAGATGCCACTGCTACTTGAAAAGACTTAAGTGTCCTCAAGGGAAAGCCAGATTTTAGTTAAAAGTGGGAATACTCCGAGAAGAGCTTAAGTATGAAGGGAGGCTTTTCTGATGACTGAATGTATATTCCAGATGGTAAATAAGAATGGCTTGGGGTTGAGGAAGGTGGGAGATGCATCCTAATTACAGAATATTCCCAGCTGTTTGAGAATGAGCACCCGTGTGGTCCTGGGCTCCTGTGTGACTGCAGAAATTCAGGCAGAGGGCACAATGGAGTTCATACTGGTGTTTTCTAAGGGGGTGATAGTATTTGTGGCATTGTGTGAAGAGGACAGCCTCTTGACAGGTGTATACACAGCTAAGCGTGTCATTTCTTCAGTTGTATCAAAAACAAGCTGAGGTCAAAGAGAAACATCAGGATCACACAAGGATCTTTCGAATGTGCCCTCCCAGCTCCCTCATGATAGGGTCAATCTTCCCAGGAACTCACAGGCTGCTCAGTAGTACCTTTTGATATTCCCTCCTCATCAAGAGCTTTAACACCTGTGACAGTCAGCTCACTATCCTCTACCAGTGATCTGTACTCAGCAGCTATTATTTTTACTATCAAACACATTTCCACCAATTTCCCACCTCAGCCACTGTGCAAAGCTGCCCTGGGAGTTGTGTGTATAGAGTGAGCTCATCAAACTTGAACAAAGAGAAAAGGGAAGGCTATGCCCCGGAGAGAAGTTTTTGGATCTATAAACAGAAACAGAAAGAAGAGAACAGGCTCTAAGCAGCATCTAGTTCCCCCCAAAAAAAGATTAATAGACTAGGGAACTAGTAGTTGTCAGAGGTAAGAAAAATAAACAGTGGCAGGTCAATGACACCATAGCTGCGTGCCTCAGTAGCTAGTGGTGGGGAAAGCAGACAAGTTAGAGATAGGAATTTCTAAATCTTTTTTGGAATTCTCTGGTTTAGATAGTTGAAACAAGGCTTTTATGTTTTCTGTTGGCATATTCGTGTGAGAACCACAATAAAGTAGTGGTTACTAATGACTCTGATTTGGAACCTGGAATTCACTCGCAAAGTAAAACGATGCATGGATTATCAAACCAGTTTGGATGGCCAAATCTTGACTTTTAAAAACAACTCAATGCATGAACCCAAATGGCCTGTTTCCCTTTTTCCAACTATCAAGGCCTTAATCGGATAAACAGATATACTCAAATTTTGACTTACTTTAGAGAGCAAATAAATCAGAAAATATTAAATGGTCACTCATGGTAGACAGGAAGGAAAGCCCACATTACAGATTCAGGAAAAGGGAGATGAGGATTCCACATCCTTGAGATGCCCAGGCATTCCTAGAGTACTTCCTATACTTCTAGGACCGGTAACATCCACAGTCTATGCCCCTTCTGAGAACATCAGCATGTGTTCCCACCTCCCACTCGAGGTGTCTGTTATTATGATAGTCATCTCAGAAAACCTCCTTATGCACCATGTATGTCAAGGTTGGCACAAAAATATTAACATTTGCATTTCTTGACTCTCAAGTTTATATCTTCAATTTAAATATTCAAATGCTATAGGTGTTTTCATTTTGTTCTTATGTGCATTTACATAGGTATATAGAAACATATCACACTACTTGACTAACCACTTCCTTCAGGCTCATGAGTATACATTTCCCAAAGACACATATTTTCAACTCACCAGTGTTGCAAATACCCTGAATAGCTGTTATCCTGGAAATACATTATTGTATCATCATCAACAGTGGCAAGAAGAAAATAGTCATGACTGGTATGCTTAATTTATTATATTTTTAGCAATTTTCTGGGAAGCATTCTGCATTTGAAGCAAATTTCTATTAGAGAGAGATTATTTTCCAGGTATCAATTCAGCTAAGTCATTAGTTCCTTAATGGTTCTTTTTAAAAACTGAATAATTAATTTTAAAGGACGTCTTTGAATATTCCCTCAAAATATGTCCATATTCATTCTGTTCAAAGAAAAAACCTTAACAGTTATTTTTGTAAACCTGCCAAATTACTAGCATAAAACACATTGGTCTTTCATTGCATTGAATCATGAATCATTTTCCTTTCTTAAGGATTTAGGGGAACTCAGTATATAAATATTTTAAAAGTATTTCCTAGAAGTTTTTTTGGCCTTACAGCAATAATGAATTGCCCTTTTGGGTCAACTTCATTCCACCCATAGGTCCTAGATAACATAAAAAAAAAAATCTATTCCATCATCTTGTATCATAAAAAAATCACCATCCTATGTCCAACACAATGTGAGCATTTTCTCCTTAAACCACCAATATTAATAGTAGCATGCCATTTTTCACAATGAAACAAATAAGTTGAAATACAGCTCATTTCCACCTTTTGCTTCACTTCATTATCAAGCCATAAAATATCAAAGCATGTGTTCAGAGAAGCAAGCCACTAAACAAAGAGACTTGCACCTTTTTTCCCATAGGTGTGAATTTTCAAATCATAATATAGAAGTGGAATAAAATCTATAAAATATATCTTGATTAGATCCATATAATTTGGTCAATGTTTCCACAGTCAATGGTCAAAAGATCACTGGCTGAAATCAGGAGGCCTGAGTTCTGGTCAATGTTCTGATACTCGTTCTGTAAACTTAGAAAGCCTGTGTTTCAACTTCCTTATTTGTAAGTTGGGGAAATAACAACTTCCCTTATGTAGCACTCAGAGTTGTAAAAATCAATTTTTATGGATACCCAGATACATAATTTACTAATAAACCTTTTGTAAACTGTGAAGTTAAATATTAGCTTAAATCATTATTACTGCTATAATTATTAGGTGCTTAAGACACATGATGGAATCTAGAAGGTGAACTATTATTAGATACTTTTTATTTCCATTCACTCACTTGATAGTTAAAGGAATGATTATTCATGCATGAGTTTACATTAGTTTAAAAAGAGACCAACTCTCACAATATCCACACAATGTACTCCAAAGATTCACTACCTTTCTCTGATATTCTCAGCCCTTTGTCCTGCTCTTTTTTCCCTCCTATATCAAAGTTTAAGAGGTTCTGAAATTGAAAGCAAATGATTTATATATTATTTCATTGTCACTTGCAAAGAAGTCTAACAATTAGGGTCTGATAGAGTATGTACATGAACCTATGGTCTTTTACTTATCATCATGACTATCAATTTTTTAGTTTAAATTCTTTTATTTGAATTCCAGTTAATTAGCATACTGCATAATATTAGTTTCAGGTATACCATATAGTGACTCAACACTTCCATATATCACCCAGTGCTCATCATGACAAGTGCCCTCCTTAATCCCTGTCACCTATTTCATCCATCCCCCAGCCCCCTTATGACTGCAAAATTTTAATTAAGTCTTTCAAAACACTTAAAATGACTTCTAATTAATTGTTTCCAAGAAGATAAGATTTAGATGCTTATGAGGCTTTGTTACAATTCACAGTGCTTTGCAAGTTCACAGAATCAGTTAACAGGAGACAAGAGGGGGATTTATTCTCTTGGAATATCCAGGACCAGAGTAAGTGTATCTGTGACTGCATTTGAGCTATTCAGAGTCTGAGCTTAGGTGAGAGAGATCTCTTCATGTGCATCAGCAGAACCAGAAGTAAAGAAGAAGTAAAGAAGTAAACCACTTCCTAAAGAAGTAAGAAGTAAAGTAAAGAAGATGAGGGATCCCTGGGTGGTGCAGCGGTTTGGCGCCTGCCTTTGGCCCAGGGCGCGATCCTGGAGACCCGGGGTCGAGTCCCGCATCGGGATCCCTGCATGGAGCCTGCTTCTCCCTCTGCCTGTGTCTCTGCTTCTCTCTCTCTCTCTCTCTCTCTCTGTGACTATCATAAGTAAATAAAAATTAAAAAAAAAGATTAAAAAAAAAAAAGAAGCAGATGATATGTTTCCTAGAGATACCATAACAGGTTACTACAAGCTTGGCAGCCTAAAACGACATAAATTTATTTTCTCCCAGGTCTGGGGGGCCAGAAGCCTAAAATCAAGGTGTCAGCGGAACTACCATCCTACTGAAGCCTCTAGGGGATAATGTGTCCTTGCTTCTAGCTTCAGGTAGCTCCTGGGGTTCCATAGCTTGTCAGATTTAATCCAATTTCTGCCTCCATCTTTACATAGCTTTCTCTATACACCTGTCTCTTCCCCTTCAGTTCATTTTTTCTGTGCTTCTAGAGATGAAATATTTTCAAAAACCTTGTAGTCCTACGATGTCTGTCACAGGCACCCACACCATTAGACAAGAGGGTCCTCCACAGATCTTTCCTGGATAACCCCATCTCTATTGCTCCTGTCTGTTGAAATGGTCAGCTGGGCCCACGTGTCCCATACCTCATCTCTTCAGCAAAAAGTTTTCCTGGCCTTCCCTCTAGAATATGTTTTCTCAATAACCAATTTTATAATTTTAGCATCCTTTGCAATCTGGCTACACAGAGAACCTCCCAAATCACTAAGTGCTGCTTCCTTTTTGCTCAGCATTTCCTACTTCAATTCTCTTTCTTTTTGCATTTTACTATAAATGGCAAAGAGAAATCAGGCCACATCTTCAACACTTTGGAAATCGCCTCAGCTAAGTATCCAAATTCATCACTTAAAGTTCTGCTTTCCACATAGAATACAACTTAGTCAAGTCGTCTTACACTTTGTAACAAGAGCCACCTTTCCTCCAGGTTCCAATGGTGTGTTCCTCTACTCCTTGAGACATTGCCAGAAGTACCTTTAACATTCATCTTTCTCTTAGCCTTCTGTTCATGGCAATATATATATTCTTTAAAACAATGGAAGCTTTCCCTACTGTATTCTTCACTTCCTTTTGAGCCCTCACCAAAATCACCTTTAATTCCATATTTCTAATAGCTATCTTCTCAGTGCCATCTGGGCTTTTTCTATCATGCATGTCAAAACTCTTCCAACCTTTCCCATTACCCAATTCAAAAGCAACTTCTGCATTTTTTGTTGTTTATTATAGCAGCACCCTACTTCCTGGCACCAAAACCTCTGCTAGTTTCCCAGGGCTGCTGTAACGAATTACCACAAATTTGGTGGCTAAAAACAACATAAATGGAATCTCTCATACTTCTGGAGGCCAGAATTTGAAAATCAAGGTGTTGACAAGGCCACCATCTCATCAGAGACTCCGGAGGTAAGAACTCCTTTAGTTCTTTCAATTTCTGGTATTTTTTTTAAAGCTTTTATTTATTTATTCATGAGAAACACACAGAGAGAGAAAGGCAGAGACACAGGCAGAGGGAGAAGTGGGACTCGATCCCGGGTCTCCAGGATCACAACCTGGGCCAAAGGCGGTGCTAAACCGCTGAGCCACCCGGGCTTCCCAATTTCTGGTATCTTGAATGGTTTTCTGGCTTAGGGCTGCATGACTCCTCCATCTTTGCATGAACTTCTCTCCTGTGTATCTGTGTCGTCTTCCCTTAAAATTATATCAGTCACTCGATTTACAGTTTGCTCCAAACTCAGGACGATTTCAGTTTTCAGTTTTCAGTGTAAAGGCCCTATTTCCAGGAAAGGTCACACTCCTAGGTATTGAGGGTTAGGGCTTGGGCATATAGTTTTGGGGAAACACTATTAAGCAAACCACAGATGGAAACTTATGACTCACTTATCCATCAATATTTTGGGGTTTCTGGTTTATTACCTGAGAAATTTGGCAGATATTGTCCCATTACCTCATTACAATAGTTAACATGCATTTAGGGTAGGAAATCCTATCTAGAAGTTCTGAGAACCAGCCTTCCAAACAGGACATAAGGAAGTCACGATACCCAAGGGATTTACTTTTACAAAGGCTTTGAACTCCACAAATGTGTGAACAGTGGATTCTGGATGTGTGAAATGAAATGGGAGGTGATAGGAGGAAAAGGAGTGGGTACCTGTGCTTTTAACCCATGTCAGGAAGTTGTATCAATAGCAACAGTGCCTAAAAGTACTTTGCTACCTCTACACCTGAAAAGAATGACATTCAATTGCATGTTGATTGTCATCAATTATTACCCATATCTCTGACAAATCTATTTTCTTTCTTGGCACTAATCTAGTGAACCCAAGCAAAAACAATCAGTATTATTTAGAGAAGGACAAATGCACAAGATATTAAGAATATTATTGAAGATGACATATTTCTTTGCGTTAAGTCATTCTGCCATATAACAGTTTTAGAGAAGCTAGTATTAGTGGCATAAAGAAACAAATGACATTCCAAAGCTGGTCAAGTGTCCTTTCAAGACACATAACAGCACTATGACCTGGAAAAGGAAGAGGGGAGGAGATCTCAAGCAAGTTATGGAATTTTTATTGAGAGAGGGTGTAGCTTTTTCTTTATTCCAATATGTGGTTATAGATTTCTTTTTTTTAGAGATTTCATTTATTTATTTATTTATTTATTTATTTATTTATTTATTTATTCATTCATTCATTCATTCATGAGAGAGACAGAGAGAGAGAGAGAAGCAGAGACATAGGCAGAGGGAGAAACAGGCTCCATGCAGGGAGCCTGACGTGGGACTCGATCCCAGGACTCCAGGATCACACCCTGTGCCAGAAGGCAGATGCTCAACCACTGAGCCACCCAGGCATCCGAGATTATTTCTTTTTAAAATTGGGAAGTAGATTAGTTTTTTGTTATAGAAGTCACAAGCTTACTGAAGAGGAAAAAGGCTAATGATTTAAAATCCTACTTCTAATCTTGTTCCCAGATGTTACCAGTGACAATTACTAATGCCTTTACTCTAATCTTTGCATGCTCCTATCAGCCTAGATTGTGGGGGTAGGATGGGGACAAGGTTGTTTGGTCTTTTGGTTTTTGTTGCTGTTTTAGGTAAATAATACTCTCTAATAACTTCCCCCATGGAGGCACTTACTTGGATACAAGTATTGTAAGAAGTTGCTGAAATCCAGAAACTGAGTCAACCTGGGATTCACCTGCTTCTGTAAGTTGTACCTGACTCTCACTTCTCTCTACCCACCTCTGCCCATGTGGAGAAGGTAGCTTCCACAGTACCACCATAGTAACCCTACCTACACGTGCCTTTATCATTGTACCCTACAACACTGTTAAATTATTATCTTTTATATGTGATATCTCGCATTCAACAGCATTCTAAATAGCTCTCCTCCATTCATGAACAGAACAATCACAAAAATGAAGAAAACAAAGTAGCTTCATAACAAGCCATATGTACTCATCTATTTGGGGATGAAATCAATCCCTTAACATTCTTTGATCGTGGTTTTTCAATCAACTGCAATTGTGCTCATGTTTAGTCCTCATTTTTCCCTCCTGTTCACAAGGATATCATGATAAACACAGTAGTACATGTCCCTGATTTGCTAAGCTAGTAAATCCAACCCATTAAAGAAATGAGTTCAGGTTGGCATAGCTGCTCTTGATAGAACCACGATTGAGTTCTCCACACTATAGCTAAATCCCGGGCCCCCTGGAGAGTAAAAATACAAAGAGAGGAGGGTGACTATATGGTCAGAAGGAATCTAAGAGAAGCTGTTCGATTTCCATCCAGAAGCACAGCAGACTAAAATGGTTAATCCCTCTCATGACCACAACACGGAAGCAGGAAGAAGAGGCAGGCCTCAGTGACAGCCAACTGCAAGAGGCATTTTTACAGAGCGATTGAGCATTACCTTACTCTCTAGCATGTCATAGGGCTATGACATAAATCTAGGAGCAGGGATTGGCCAAGAAGTTTAAAAATAAGTAGTTGATGAAGATTATAAAGAATGTGTCAACCCCATAACTCAACAAATTCTTTTCAATTACTATAGTACAGTGTACCAGGGCATGAGATTTCAATGCTCACAAACGATGTAGAAAGATGAAGCAAAACTAGGGTGGAAAAATTGGAAACAAGACAAGCGCATCTTTTTAATCAAACCTGTCTGAGTAAAGATCAGTTCTTTTGTGAGCAGGAAATAGAAATTAATGCCCAAACCGTATATTAGACTATTTGTAGTTATATGTGGGAGGTTGTGATGCTTAAACTTAAGGGTCAACTTGCAGGGTGTTTTTGGATGACATTAATATTTAAATTCGTGAACCCTGAGTAAAGCAGATTGCATTCATAACGTGGGTAGGCCTCATTCAATCAGTTGGAAAATGGATTAGAACAAAACGACTGTTTTCCATGAACAAGGATTTTTTTCAGCAGACTGCCTTCGGGCTTCACGTGAACCAATGGCTCTCCTGTGTCTCCAGCTTGCCACTGCAGCTCTTGGACTTGCCAGTCTCCATAATCATGTGAGCCAAGGCCTTATAATAAACCTTATTATACATATGTACACACACATGCTGTTGGTTCTGTTTCTCTGGAGAATCCTACTACAGGGGTCTGTGCACATACATTACATTTATCTGCTTTCAATGAACAGTTTAGTGAACTGCACATAGTGTAGGAACATACACATACATATTTACGGTCCTTTCCAAGTAATTTGTTCTATTTTGAAGACTGTTTACAATATATTTTTGAAATTAAATACTTTATCCTAATGGGTCTTGATGACAATTGTAGCCAGTATGCTACTTCCCTGAGTTTGTAGGTTCTTTAAGACCCTTCAGCGAATGTTGTCTTCAAGATGCCTCTTCCTTTCTGGTTGCAGCCCCTTTCACAACCACTCCCACATACCCTCCCCTTTCTTTTCCACAGTGTTTACAATTTACCTTTAGAAATAACAGAATTAGTATGCATACATTTTCATGCTGGGAAAAGAAAACATCCAGATATGTAGATTTTTTGTCTAGAGTTCTAGATTTTTAGACTACTAGACATTCAACGTTTAGATATCCTAGAGTTCTAGATTTTTAGAGGATCAATTGTAGTGAACTCTTTGATGTCAACTCAGCATCACTGGGCCTGGAACTCCCCTGCTCAGAATCCCCTTTCTCATATAATTCTGGATAACAACATTCCAGTGAGAGGCACTGCTTTGGAAGGCAGAAGATAAGAGGAAACCAATGTTTGCTGGCAGCGGTTGGAGAATTGCCCACTTTGGTTCCTTACTAGTTTACTCAGACTGCCATCACAAAATAGTGCAGAGACACTGGCTTAAACAACATTTTATTTCTCCTTTCAGCTTGGGAGGCCAGAAGATGAGCTCAAGGTGTCAGCAGGTCTAAATCCTTCTGAGTCTATTCTCCCTGACTTACAGTTGGCTGTCTTCTCACTATGTGTTCACATGATTGTATGCGCATGCATGTATCTGGTGACTTAACCTCTTCCTATAGGACACTAATCATATTGGATTACAGCTCACCTAATGACCCCCAATTCGAAATTAATTACCTCTTTAAAGGCAGTATCTCTACATAGATTCACATTCTGAGGTAGTGGCAGTCAGGACTTCAACATATAAACTGGGAGGCGGAAGGACACAATTCAGCCCACACCAGGATGCCAGGGAAATTAGACTGAGATTTGCAGCTGTTTTTAGGAGGACTGACTCCTGAGAATCACCCCCTCTTTGATACATCAGGTGAATAAGAAGATCATCCATGCACCCCACCTCCCCAGGTGCCTGAGATTCATAGCAGCTTTTAGGCACACTCCAGTTGTTTACCCCTCTGGCAGCCACTTCAGAGTTCTGAAGCCACTTCAGAGTTCTCCCCATGGTTTTAAAAGCCCAGATTCCATGTATTACAACTCCCCTCTTTGGAACAGTGAGAGGGGCTTCTCATACATTTAAGTCATCCTAATTCAACCATATAAAGACCTCAGAGGAGGAAAGAAAGAGTATTTCTACTCACATGGAAATCATGTGACTGATTCTGCATGTATCTCATATTGATCATAAGACAGAGGACTAAATCTCTTGTTCCTTTAGCTAGTGTCAGTACTTACAGCTTTTCATAGTGAGATAGCTCTCCACCCTGATTTAAATGTAATTTTTCATGGAATAACCACTTCTTATATAAGAAAGACACTAAATACAAACTCAAAACGTTCATGCTCAATGGAGGAAACAGTCCTCCATCCACACTAAAGACAGAACTGATAGGGTTGGACTTAGACTCAAAGTAGATACAGGCACTTTCCATATATTTTTTGAGAACAATTTTGATTCTGTGCAGTATTTGTCTTCTTCTTTGACTTGGAGCCTGACCCTGATGTAAGATGCAACTCTGCTAAAGAGAAATAAGGATAAGTACCTGGTGCCCAGGCAGCTGTGATACATGTGGAAGTACTTCACAGTTTCTGGGTCATTGTATGTACTTAGCAACTATGGGAAGCCTTCCGGTGTAGGGTTAGGAACATGGACCTAGGTGCCAAATGCCTCAGGTTAAATTCCACTTCTACTTTACTAGCTGTGAGAAATGGGGAAAAATACAAAATCTCTTTGCATCTATGGTCTCTCCTTTGCAAAATGGAGGTGGGTTATTCTAGGGATAAAATATCACATACTTATACAATATTTAAAGCACTTGAAAAAAATGCCTGACACAAAGTCTGAAATAAATATGTTTTAGAATCCTTACTATTTGTTAAATTTTTTCCCATTCTATCTTTCAAAAACATTTTTTAGAGAATTATAGTACACATACAGAAAAGAACACCACTCATAAGCATATAGCTCGATGAGTCAAAAGGTAAGTCCACCCATAGAACCTCCACCTTAGGTCATGAGCCACAAATATATTTTCCTAATTACTACACAATGCTCCTCTTCCTCTCAACAACTATCCTGATTACAAACCATAGATCACATTTGAGGTTTTGGAAGTTCATACAAATGGAATTACAATATCTATTTTTAACTCCATATTGTGCTTGTTAAAATCACTCGGATTCTTGAACATAGCTATAGTTCATATATTTTCATTGTATCTTGTTATATATCATAATTTTCCCTTCTATTCTGTTAATAGACATTTAATTTTCAGTTTTCTATTAAGAGATTCTTAAAATATTCTTACATAGGTCTCTTTGAGCATGTGTATGCATTTCTCTTGGGCACAAAATTAAGAGTAGAATTTCTAGGTGATAGGATCCAGATGCAGTTCACTTGAACAGATGCTCCCAAATTTTTTTCTGAAGCACTTGAACACATTTCACTCCTACCAGCACTGTATTAGAGTTTCAAAATTTTGCCTTTCTGGTGACTATTCCCTTTAACTACCAGCTTTTATCATTTTCAGGCAATTTAGCAATCTCTTCTTTATCATGCCCATGGCTTGGCACTAAAATGGGATCCAACTATGATGCCAGATGCCACATTTTTTTAACCAACTGTGACATTTTATCATTGGGAAATTTTCTTTAGAAAGTGTTGATATGATAAACAGTAAATCATTCAGTAGCCAGGGAAAACTTGGAAAACAATAACTCAACTTTATGTATTACAATGCAAATTATTAAGATTTTATTCACTGACAATCCACAATGTCCTACTTGATTTTTAATGAGATTTTGCTCCTTTCTATATATTCTTGGGGATTGCCTGATCTTTCTTTATTAAACCTTCCTATCCTTTAATTTTCCATTTTAGTCTCAAAGGGCTACTGCACTTCTCACTTAAATATGTGTTACTGAATATATTATATCCACTTGTAACTTTTAATTATTGCTATTATATATCAATAACACTTCTGCATTACTGTATCCGTAAAGGAAAATTTTAATTATCATTGCACAGGGCTTGTGATCTTCCCACAGTACAAGGTGATGAAGTAGCAGGCATAATAGTAAGAATTTATTGCAGACACATGTGTTTGGCACTATACTAGGTACTTCACTTACCCTATCTGGATTAATGCTCACAACAACCTTAAGATACAGATATTATGTAAATCAGAGGTTAGTTTTTCCTACATGTCTTTGTTTTTCTTGTAAACTTTATTGAAAACCCTAGCATTGCTTTGAATTTTTCAGAAAAAAAAAATAAGCCACTTTTACTGAAAGAATTATTGAGCAATACAGATTTTAGCCAAAGTGTACTGGAGGAGACAGAGGAGAGTTTGACTCCTTCACATGCAGCCTTCTTTCTTCTCCTAATCTGCCTAATCCAGTATATTACTCATTTCTGCCCCTCCTCTCTCTCAATCTCATGGTTATGCAAAGTAATGTTATTTTTTTCCCCTGGAAATGTCTCATTTTGGACATTCTTCTCCACATAATCTAATGAATACCTCTTCTCACTATCTGCTAAGAAAATAAAATTCTCCATTTTTTAAAAATATTTTATTTATTCATGAGACAGACAGACAGACACACACACACACACACAGAGGGGGAACAGACACAGGCAGAGGGAGAAGCAGGCTCCATGCAGGGAGCCCGACGTGGGACTCGATCCCGGGTCTCCAGGATCACTCCCTGGGCTGAAGGCAGCGCTAAACCACTGAGCCACCTGGGCTGCCCAAATTCTCCATTTTGTTACAGTCATAAATCTAATTTTGCCCTGAGTAAACTAAGATTCAGAGATATGAAATTGCTTGCTCTAAACTACTTAACTGGCAATGGTTACACCGGGAATCAAATCCAAGATGGTATGACATAAACAACCTCCACACTTACCAACCTATTTATTTTAAGTATGGATTTTGAAAACTGCAGGAAATTTATTAGGCATATGGTTTCTTGATTGACTTCATTTTCTAGTTACTCCAATCCTGAAACACTATGGACCAACTTCTGCATAAACGGTACGTTTTAAGTAACATACACAACTAAAGGAGGCAAACTCTAACTCTTAAACCACCCAGGGTATGAAAGACATAGCTCAGTCATCACCAGGCAGCTATACAGAAAAAACTCAGAGTTGTCAATGCACATTTAAATGATGGTTGATGGATGCAGGTTCCTAAAGTAAGTAGAGGCCAGAAGATTCTTCAAGTAGTAGGAAACAGTCTGACTTTTGGTAGGAAAATCCTAAAACCCAGTTGTATGCATAGAAGGAATTGAATCCTGCTTTCCAGCTATGATTTCAGAGAAGCCACAAATCTAGTCTTCCCCACTCCCTTCGGACTCAGGATACCTTAGTAAAAGAGATGATTTCTTTATTTACAATAAGAGTTTAGGCGTCAATTTAAATAGCCTCTGACAAATGTGGTTCACTGATTATCCTGATAAAAATCACCCACTCATAAAATGTCTGCTCCTTTCTGGAGAGCGCATGGTATGGAAAGCAGTGGTGTGACTGGGAAGTTATCCTAGAGCCTGTTTGTTTTGGTATCACATTAGACTGGGTTAGAATAAATTTACTTATTTTAAAAGATTTTATTTATTTATTTATTTATCTATTTATTTATTTATTTATTTATCTATCTATCTCTTTATTTATTTATTTGAGAGAGAGCGAGAAAGTAGTAGGGAGGAGCAGAGGGAGAGGAAGAAGCAGATGCCACACTGAGCAAGGAGCCTGAGGTGGGGTTTGATCCTATGACCCTGAAATCACGACTTGAGTGGAAATCAAGAGTGGGACACTTAACTGACTGAGCTGTCCAGATGCCCATGTGGTACAATAAATTTAAACCACAAAAATCACAGATTATTAGTGTTGGGAATAGTATCAAGGCCCCACTAATCGAGTGATTCTTAATAAACAGCTGTCTATATCCTGGTGGGGTAGATTCATCTGTTGTTTGAAAAAAAAAAAAACACAACTCATTTAAGGTCATAAGCTCTTAGCTGTTATTGTTTTTATCATTCAAGCTTAAAAAGTACAACAGTCTAGAACTACAAATTTGATGGAGTGAAACCAAAGTTAAACTGTATATGGTTTGTGTTGGGGATCCCACAGAAGAGAAGGGGCTACCTCTTTACAGAGGTGGGGAAAATGACATAATTTCCAGAACAGAATACAATTTTTCAAATGGAGGCAAGGGTTCTTTTTCTAAAGTTTAAGAAACAATGACATTTCATGCCTGTAAGTTTACCTATGAAAAACTGAAGTTTACAGACATGTAAAAAATAAAATTAACCTTTTCACTTTATTAGTTTCGTTGTTATATAACAAATTACCACAGTGTAAGCTTGAGACACACACATTTACTGTCTCACTGTTTCTGCAGGTCAGAACAGAGTACAACTTAAGTGGGTTCTCTGCAAGACTGCCATCAAGACGTCTGCCAGGGCTTGGTTCTCGTATGAAGGCCTGACTGGGGAAAGATATGTTTCCAAGATTGTAAAATTCATCTTATGTTGTAGGACACATGTCCCTGTTTTCTTGCTGGCTGTTAGGCAGAAGTCATTCTCAGCTTCTGGAGGCCACACAGAGTTACTTGCCATATGGCCCTCTCACAGCATGGCATTTTACTTCCCATCAATGGGATTGATGGGATCCAGCATCTCTCCAGTCACTAAAATAGAGTCCTCTATAATGAAACATAATAATGGGAGTGACATTCCATCACCTTTGCCTAATTGACTTGATTAGAAGTGAGCCACTGGCTTCCCCTCCCCACACACTTCCAAGGCAATGGGACTAGACATGGATGTGTATCTTGGAGGGTTGATTTTGGATGTGTCCATCATATCCACAAGTAATTTTAAGAGTTTACAGAAAAATCAAGATATTCTAAGTGCACATCTACCACGGACCACACATGTAGGTAAAAGAATTATAGCTTTTCCCACTGTGTTGTTACCACTGGTGTTTGAGGTGAGGAGGGTTAAGTAGGGAGGAAAGGGATAATTTCCAAGGGAAGAGAAAGAATGCCATTTATAGCAAGTTAGTGTGCTGAGAAAACACAGAAATGCATGGGCAGAAGCCACTCTTGCACCATGGTAAGGTATAGAGAAACACATGAAATGTGAAGACATTCATATTCTGGAACTACTTTTAAAGAATAAGACTAGCAATTAAAGGAACTAAAATTTTTTTAAAGATTTTATTTATTTTTTCATGAGAGACAGAGAGAGAGAGAGAGAGAATGGCAGAGACACAGGCAGAGGGAGAAGCAGGCTCCATGCAGGGAGCCTGATGTGGTACTCGATCCTGGGTCTCCAGGATCACTCCCTGGGCCGAAGGCGGCGCTAAACTGCTGGGCCACCCAAGCTGCCCAGGATCTAAAATTTTAATGTGGCTGGATTTAACAGAATTGCTAGCTAATATAAAACTAGAAATCTGGGCAAGTCTATTGCACATCTAAGTTTCGCATGTGCCCCACTCTAGTAAGGCACTATACATGTGTGTATATACACATACACGCTTAAAGTGATAATTTCCATAATGTTATATAAAAGAAAATGGCTCTGATAGCCCCTTGTCTTAGCTAGAATATCATTCTTTTCCTTTGTAAAAACTTTTGTTATTTTGTCTGGTTGCACATCCAGGTCCAAATAATTTCTCCCAGAAAATATTCTGCTAAACTCTGTTGAAAAATGAACTGGGAGTACTAGTTGTCTAAGGGATTTTATTTTATTTTATTTATTCATGAGAGACACACAGAGAGAGACAGAAGCAGAGACACAGGCAGAGGGAGAAGCAGGCTCCATGCAGGGAGCCCAACGTGGGACTCGATCCTGGGGCTCCAGGATCATGCCCTGGGCCTAAGGCAGGCGCTAAACCACTGAGCCACCCAGGGATCCCCTGTCTAAGGGATTTTAAAACACACTTGAAGCAGTCCTGGTGGCTAAGGGAAATTTTATCTTTTCATTTGCTTCATTTGCTCAGGTGCTTAAAAAAAAAGAAAAAAAAAACCACTCCTCTGAAAAGTACGACAGGTCTCTCATAGATTAGAATTGAAATTCCAAGACATAGGACAAGCAGTCTCCAAAATTGGTTGCAGGTAGCCCAGGCAATGAGCAAGACAACTGAAAGCTGGAAGAATATTGGGATGTATACGTGTAAATACAAAAATAGAAGAATGATGTTTTACCACTATATATTATTAATATATGAGCCTTGGGTACTTATTAATTTGCATGTCACAGAGTCATAGGTCATCTATGCATTTGGAATATCCTGAAGGAAATGTGAGGTTAAAGATTGACAATTGAGACCTCAATTATTCACTTGCTTTTAGCATATTGTGGTGTTTTACACTTTATTGTGTCTAGTTAAGTAGACATATTACGTGATTCTAACTAACCCTGTTAAAATGTCTGGGAAGCCTTAGAAGGGTCCCACTGAGGAACCATGTATAACTGAGAGGGAAGCAAACCATAAGAGATGCTGAACTCTAGGAAACAAATTGAGGGTTGCTGGAGGAGAGATGGGTGGGGGGCAAAGGATAATGGGATGATGGGCATTAAGGAGGGCACTTGCTGTAATGAGCACTGGGTGTTATATGCAACTGAATCACTAAATTCTACTTCTGAAACTGAAAAAAAAATCATTAGAAAAAAAGACATTTCTATTGTTGGGTGACGCTCTCCAAATACCATAAAAGAATATGGGGTCATTACCAGATCTGACATGAAGCCCAAAGTATATAAATAACAAAAAGATTACTTAAAATATAAACTCCTGACCACCATTGTTAATGGCATTCTTGGTTCCATGTATGCATATTATCCCCTCAGGTATTAGTTAATGTAATTCAGTGCCATCTTCCATTGTTTTTTTATTTATCTTTGAGGTAACTTTTTTATATATAACAGTCATTTACAACTAGTATGGAAATAAACTCAACTTAGAACCACTCCTTTCATTCATTGCAGCACAAATTTTAAACCAGGATTTAAACAAAGAATTTCAATAATCAAAAAAATTTTTAATCACATTGTTGACTAAAAGGTGTCATTAATTAAAATCCTCTGGCAAGAGAAAAATGTTTTCCAACACCAAAAAAATGAAATATACATATTTTAAATATTTTAATTTTTCTCAACTTCTGGATATCTATTTTATGTATGCTTTAATATATGTAATATATCATAACATGGTAATATAATCTATAAATAAATATAATAGGAATATAATAGGTTTGTTAGAGCTGAGACCTCAAAATTTTGGAAGCCCTGGTTTACAATCTTGCTTATTAGTATAAGTATTCATAAAGGCTTTTTTTTCTTCATTAAATTGCATAAACAAAATTTATTAAACTATGTTCTTCGAAGCTAATCTTCTATTTGGAAAAATAGAGGTTAAATAAATAGAGGTTAAAAATAGAAGTTTTAATCTAGACATCTCAAAGTCTCCAGTATGCTAATGTGCCAAGTCAATCTCTACAAGGAGGATTGCATGTACAGCATTTCTCAGTTTTATTAATCCACAGAACCCTATTTTCATAAAACATCTCACAGAATTGATGTTCTGATTAAGGCACTTTGGAATACACTGGTAAACATTCTTTGATTTTTATCTACTATTTATAGAACTCTAATAAATAAGCCTGTAGCTCTAATGATTAGCTAAATTGTGATAAAAGTAAAATTAACTCATGTAGCTCCTCTACTTCCTGAGTTAAATTCTTCTTACAGTCAACCGTTCTGTGCCTATATTTAGACTCCTAACTGTCCCAATCCAATATTCTGATCCATTACTTTCCTTATTCTGTGATTCTAAGCCCCCTAACATCTAATTTTAAGCAACTTTGCTACCTCAATCACATTCATCAATTTACACTTGAACACTGTCCTATGCCAGACTATGGCCAAAGTATTTACTACATGACCAAATAACTCATTATAATTGTTTCTAAGTGTTAAATGCCTCTTTATAGTTGTTATGAAAATACCAGATCTAGAAGGAAGACCTAAATTGAAATCAGGAGATTCAAAAAGAAGTACAGAAGGAGAGAGCAAGTCACTTGAGATGAATTCTGAAGAGTGCCTATAGATAACCCAAGGATGCTGGGCACATATTTTTCTATGGGGCTGGTTGAATAGTGTAGGGAGACCCTAGAAACCTAAAGACAATTATTCCTAAGAAATATTCATTTCAGTGGAGCCTTCAGTAACATCACCCTAGTGAGTTAGTGATGTTGTCATGTAAGCCAACACGGTAGTATCCAGTAAGAAAGGTACTAGCTGGGGAGTGGGTTTTAAGGTTATTTAGAATGCCAGGAAAGAGACAGCTGCTCATTGAGTCTATGTGTTTAGCCGGCTCTGGATTGCCACTCCAGCTCACTGCCACCTGGATCACATGGTCCATTTGTTCAAAATGAACTCTTTATCTGTCATGGCTACAGGCCAGATGGGTCTGTCAGCTGTAGTGACTCAGCAGCAATCCAAAGCTCTGCTGGCATAGGATGGTCAGTTCTTAGGATTCGCTGATGGAAGCTCCCAGGCCATAGTTATAGAAATCCCACATGAACTCAGAAAGGCTATGCCACCTGATGATCTAGCAAAGAACAAGATTTACATTAGCAAAACTAGTAAGTTATCCTATAACTAGTGCATGGGCAATGTTATTAGAGTACAAAATACAGTAATGCTAAAAGTTAGAAATCTGGATGTAGTCAGATAGAAAATAATTATGGTATTATTATGAACGTAGTTAAACCTTTAGGATGAAATTTCAAAACATCACAAGGGGATCTGGCTGCCCAATTCCTATAAATGCTTTAAAAATGTATTCCTTGCTGAATAATTTTCTAACAGGAAATAAATAACAACCCTGAGTTTATGGGCTCCACTACATTTTCTTTGGCAGTCCTATCCCACTTTCTCAGCTGATGGGAATTAATTTATAGGAAAAACATTTGGTATACAACATTTCTTGTTGTGTCCTGTCTGTAGTGTGCTTTGATGTCAGAAGCTCTGAATTTCATAGCTTTAGGGTCCTGCTTAGAGTGAGCCTGAAGATTTCTTTGAAAGATACTTTCACTGGATAAATTTAAAATAACACATGGACAAAGTGTTATAAATTTAAGACCTGGGAATTTTTCATACTGTTTAAATAAATGAAAAATATGGTATTGCTTTTAATCTGTCTTCAATTATAGAATACTGATTTCAGAGAGCTTTTCTTTAAATTCACATCTTAGAATTGATAAGACCTTTAAATAGTGGGCTGCAGATCAAAAGTGACTTAAAAGCTATCTTCATATTATACTGTTTAATATGAATTTTACTGAGATCATCAATCTGTATCTTTTTTTTTTAGGATTTTATTTATTTAGAGACAGAGTGTGTGTATACATGTGAGGAGGGAGGTAGGGGCGAAGGGAGAGGGAGAGAGAGAGAATCTCAAGCAGACTCAGTGGTGAACATAAAGCCCTACCTGGGATTTGATCCCACCACCCCGAGATCAATGACCTGAGCCCAAACCAAGAGTCGGAGACTTAACCTGAACCACCCAGGTACCCTATATCCTTTTTAAAATAAAAAATAAATGTGGCTTTGCATGTGTGCCCTATATGTGCTTCCTCTAAAATACATCTCAATTCTATTTACCTGCCTTTTTACCCACTGCTCTCATGACCATAGTCACCTCTAGCATGGGCTTCTAGGAAGGCTTCCTCATTGGTCTTCATTCTTCCAGTCTTGTCCCAGCAACACCATAAAACAGACAAATTAAATTAGATTCGTTCAGTAACCTCCCATTGCCCTTACGATTAAATACAAGATCCTCATTGTAGCTTATGAAGCCCTGAACCAACTTACACCCACACTCCTGCCTCCAACCTGTCTCTAACTCATTCTCTCCTTCTCCAATTCTGCTTTATCATTTTAGCTTTCTTTCAACTAATATATCAAGTCAAGATTGTTCCTTACGACTTGAAGTGATAGTACTCCTTCTGCCTGGATGTCTTTTCCATTCCATCCAATGTCTGTTGACATTGTTGCATTGTCTTGGTCTTTATAAAGTTTCAGCTTTGATGTTATGCCCCAAACAAGGTTGTCCCTATCATCCAACTTAAAATAGGTCCTCTTTGGTATTCTGCTAAGTCGGTCAGAGAGAGAAAGACAAATATCCCATGGTATCACTTATATGCAGAATCTAAAGAACAAAACAAACAAATGAAAAAGAACAGAAATGGATCCATAAATTTGAGGAACAAGTTATGGTTGCCACAGGGGTAGAGGGTAGGTCGGTAGACGGGCAAAATGAGTGATGAGTAGTGGGAAGTATAGGCTTCCAGTTAAGGGGTGAATAAGTCATAGGGATAAAGACACAGCATAGGGAACGGAGTTAGTGGTATTACTAGTGTTGTATGGTGACAGATGGTAGCGACACTCATGGTGAGCATAGCATACTGTATAGATTTGTCAAATTACTGTTGTACACTTGAAACTAATATAACATTGTGTGTCAACTATACTTTAAATAAAAAAAATACTGAAGTAACTCCTCTTCCCTGCCCCTAATTTTCCTTCATCACACTTTTTCATAATTGAAAATTATACAGTTCTGTTTACTTGCTTACGGTCTATCTCCTTCACTAGATTTTAAGCTCCATATAAGTAGGGCTCAGATTTATTTTGTTAGAGTCTGTACCCAGCACCTATCAGAGTAGATTCTCAATAAATATTTATAGAATAAATGAGTGACTTTATACCTTCTAATTGCTTGCATCTGTCACATTCATCTGTCTCTATCACTGTATTTTTTTCATAATTGAGTATATATTATGGCCAAGCACTATGCTAAGGAATGTAATAGTATTTATATCACCACCTTATTTAAAATAGCTAATATAATAAGACTACTTTTTACTGTGTGCTATAACTTGCAATAAGGACTGAGGCACAGAGCGGTTGGATAACTTGTGTAAATTCCCACATGTGTGAGTGAAGGTCAGGCAGTCTCAGCTTAGTGCCCATCTTCTTAATCACTAGACTAGGGGGCATCCCTGGAATAGACATTTAACTCCTTCTTGTTCTATGCCAAGGATGGTCCCCAAGAGGCTTAGAATTAGCTTACAGGCTCACTGATGACCAGTACACTCAGAAGTGTCAATTATACATATGTGTTTATCTTGTTATGTCTCCCAGAGCCTCAAAAAAAGGAAGCCCAATGCCACTTGGGTCTCTTCTGTTTGGTCTCTGTAGTAGTGGTTGGTTTCTGGATAAACTAGATCACATCCTGCCCAGAAGGTCTGGTCAACCCCAGCTATTTCTCAGATGTCTTTATTGATTTTTGTATTGCTTCTGGCTTGTTTTCAGCACATCACTTTAGTGTCTTACTTGACAGCCCTCTGACCTATTCACTACTGAATTGTTGTTCAGGAATGTACTCACTTGTCCTGCCTGCAGAATAGAGCCGAATTTCTACAGTATTCTGATCAGCTGGATACTTCAAAGGGTGATCATACAGGTGTGTGGAAGCTTCCTTGGCCATATTTTAGTAATACTTGGCAAAATGGGTTTCAGAATGATGTTACTTTCAACACTTCCTCACCTTATTGCATCTATATTAACTGACCTAATTAGTTCAATTACTAGGTATTACTGAATATTTACTATCAAGCCAGTATAGTACTAGAAATATATTATATATATTGGCAGACTGAAAAATATATAGTGCTCTTACAGAAGATACAACTTTATGGGGGAAATTTATTTTAATAAACACCTTAGAGATTTATCTGGGATAGTATAAGGTCAAGTGCTGGAATGAAAGGTGCAAACAATGTGTACAAGTTAAATTAAAAGAAAGCAAATGGCTATGGACAGGACATTGTGGTAAAAGATTTATGAGCATGCAAGGACATTTGGCCTACTATAGGAAGCAATGTGGCATAATGGTTAAGAGAGCATGGACAGGTGCAGAGATCCTAGATTCAAATTTGGATTTTTCCATTCACTGAATGAATGGCTTTGGACAAGTTTCTGGATTTCTATGACATAAATTTAATTATTTGTAAATATGTAGTAATAGTTTTTGCCTTATAGAGTTAGTAGTGATGAGTGTTGCAGCAAATACGATATATAAAGGTTTAATTTAGTGATTGGGGACAGAAGGTATCATATGGCTGATATTATGAAGGGTGGATGGTATTTGCATGGGAAGATGGTCTAGGAAGGAACTTTAGCAAAATGGTGCCTTTAGCACCATTAAAGGCCAGGAACTGGGAATGCATGGCATGTGCCCAGAGAGGAAAGAGGACCTGCCTCAGTGGAATCTACAATAGTCTAGTACCTTCTATCAGACAGTCTTCCTTTTGGATGAAAAGTAAAACTATTTGCTTTAGGGCAAAAAGTACCAAAAATTCCACCCTGTCTCCAAAGAGAATTCAATACCACTCTCACTTTGAAGTGTTGATTTTCATCTGCACGGCACATTGCTCCATTACCATTCCTGCCAGTCTTCCAAGAGATGCTCTCACTTTCTTAATGCAGGTTGTTATCTCCTTGTCAAATGATGCCTCAATGCAAGGAACATTCCCAAGTTACATGAATACAGATACCACTTTTAGCTTTGGGCTTTTGATAGGCTAGCAATCCAAAGGCAGAACGAAGTGTAAGATATGCCTCTGTCTTATCTGCTCTATGGTACATAGAATAATTTCTTTCCATTTTCATGAGATTGTCTTTGTGTTCCTTTACCATAGATTTTATCAGCAGCTACAGTGAGATGTAGTCTAACAGAGAAGTTAGACTATATATGAGCTCCTCCACAAAGGCCTGGATGACAAACGTCAGGCTTGCTGAATACAAGGTGGGGGAGGGCTGAATGACAACAAACTAATCTTTTCATATTAGGAAAATTATTCCTTCTTTCTTTCTGCAAACAACAGGACAGTTGTCCCCCTCCACTTCCATGGAGTCTGTAATGTGGAGATACAGTCAAATAGCCTATGAGAGAAACAGTGTTGGTGTTCTCAGAAAGAGACTGTGAGCGCCTCGCCCTTTTATCTGAGATGCTCATAACTCATAATACCTTCGGAGAGTCACATGGTTAACAGACCCTTCCAGCCAGGCTTTGCTTTAATCCCTTCTAATCCTCCCCGCAGCCGTACAGTCAATGCTGTTCTCCCCTTTCAGTCCAAGGCACAGAGAATGTGGAGAACCCTCTGTACAGTTTGTGTTGCCAAGTATTCCATGCCTCACTGCCCCGTGCCTCTAAGATACCTAATTATCCCCACACTCGAGTGCTGTGGCTACAGAGAAAGGGAGGTGTGCTACAAAAGGTGCTGTTTTGACATGCACGAGCCTGAAGAAAGGAAGCAGGAGCAAGGTTTTGTGGCTCCACTGACACAACCTGGGACTTGCTGGAGAAAGACAGATGTTCCAGTATAGGGTGGAGAGCTTTCTTCTGGCTTAAGATTCAAATACGTAGGATGAGCTACATTAGACGCGGTCTCTTTGATGGCAAAACATGCATGAATTAAGCAGCATGTAAACAAATCACCTCAGGCTCTAAGATTCTGGAGCCATAATGATGAAAAGCCATTTGGGATCGGGTGAAATGTTTAGTTTCCTTTGGGACATGCTGGCATTCCACACAGAGGTGGTAACTCCTCTGATGGCTGAGCAGAGTGAAAAATGGAGAGCATCCACCCTCTTTAGCTTCTGACTGGCCAATGTCTGCCTGCAATGCTCTTAGGTTTAGAGAGGTCCTCAATGCTCTTAGGTTTAGTCAGGGCCTGGGCATGGTGGGCTCCATTCTCCTTTTCAGGCACTGACAGCCCTCAACCCATACAGACTATGATGATGCCATCACAGTATCCCCGGCAGCAGGATATGCTCACAGACCATGTCAGAGAGGCAGTGGACCACACTGTATCAGTGCCACCCTTGGGCACTGAAATCCCATTTTTAATAAATTCCATTTTTAACAAAGCCATATATGTAGGTACACATAGCTTTTGAAATAAAACAACTGGCTTATTGGCCTCCCTATGTTTCCTTCCCAAGAGAATAGGAAGGACCAGGCATGCAACTGAACATTTAGGGGCATCTGAATACTGTGTAAGCTTCTGTGCTTCTCCAAATCCGATTCCTGTCAGGCCCCCAAGCTTCAAAATTCTGTAGCCAAGGAAGACTGGAAAATGTATAAGTCAGGATTTTGCTCCTGGGGACTTAGCCACAGTGATGAGGTGCTTAGCATCCTATACCACCTGCATTCTAATGGGCCATAAGCTATTCTGGTTTTTCTGAGGCTTTGCTGAAAGTAAAAAGGATAAGCAGCATGCTCCATCTTTAGTATTCTGAACTGAGAAGAACTGCGCTATAAGCCATCTCTTCTGCTTTCCTGTCAGCACAGACACGCAGGGGAGGGGGGTCCCGCTATATCGGATGGTTTTAGAATAGCATCCAAAGTGATCTTGAAGTAAGAGGCCACAGACTGGTTAATGCCTGTGGTGCCCATGACATTTGTTTCAGATTCCTCACTGTTACAGTCCTGAGATGATTGTAAGCGTGATGGCCTCAGATTACACGTGGGGAAGGTAGAGCTACACGAGCCTTATACAGTCACCAGCCATGCGCTTTGTTCTCAATTTCCCACTATGCCTCAGATGGCCTACCAGCAGTTAGACACAACTTTTCTGATGTTGTATTGGTTCTAGAAGCATCGTAGGGGAAGAGCTAACATCTGACAGCACAGATCTCACAGTTTTAGATTTATAAAACTGACAGAAGTCACATGCAAGAAGCAAGCTTTGCATTTGACGTCCTACGGTGTTACAAAAAAGTAATTTTCAATGCAAACTGAAAACCAAATTTCAACATACTTTTCAAAAAGTTGTCAGGCTAAAGCATTTCTCCTGCAACTTCATAAGAATTGCTATCCTCATGCTGCAAATGGCACTGAAACAGTTTTTAGATACTGGATACAGAGAGTATTTCATAGATAGCAGACCTTGGGGCAAACCTGGAGCAAATCTCTGACATTGGTCTTGGAGTTTCTTCTCCCGTTTTGAACAGGAACTAGGTAATCGTTAGTTTGGGGAGAAAAAAATAGGATATAGTTTGTTAAAAATCAGCATGACATTTTTATTGTTCTCACTAGCCCTAAGTTTCTTTTTATTGACACCTACAGGATAAGTGTTGTCTCTCAGATTCATAGTTGGGCGCAAATGCGTCTACATGATTCTGGAGAGCCATCTCTCCTTTAAGCTTTCTTGTTGACTCATGTAGGAAGGCCCACGGCATAATTAACACTAATTAAGTTTTCTCACTATTCTGAAAACCCTTGCTCTCTGGAGGAAGCAGAAGAGGTAGGCCTCAGAGAAATACTTTTCTTCTTCCTTCTAGTGTTAGCTATGTCTTGTAGCAACTTGAGACTGGGGACCAATTGAGAAAATCACTGACTATATATTCACACTTGTCATCTAAATCTTCTTTCAGTCAGTAAAAATGTACTGAGTATCTATTATGGGCCAAGCAATAGTTTTTGACACTGTGGCTAGAAGGATAAAAGAAAAAAAGGACGAAAAAAATCTCAGCCTTCATGGGATTTTTATTTCCGTAGGACAGATAGACAATAATTAAGGAGAATAAGTAAAATATGTACCTGATAAAGAATCATAAATATTAAGCAGATAAGGAAAAGAGCCCAGCAGGTTGGAGCGAGAAAAGACTGTTGAAATTTTAGGTAGGATATCCAGGAAGGATATCTGAGAATATTTTTGAGTAAGGATTTAAAGGGAGTGAGGAAGCAAGCCATACAATTATCTCGAGAAAGGGCATTCTAAACAGAGAAAATATCAGGTTCAAGCTGAGACAGGGCATGTCCTGGAAATGGCAAAAGTGCCCAGATGCCCAGAGCAGAGCAAGGGACAACAGAATAGGTAGAGAAGTCAGCAGTCACATCGGGTAGGGCCTGGAGGCCATTGTAAGGACTTCTGCTTTTACTGAGTAACATCAGAAACCAGGAGAGGCTTTTAAGCAAAGCAGTTGCATCATCTCACATTTTAATAATATCATGCAGGCTGATGTGCTGAAGTCAGACCATATAAGGAACAAGGATGGGGGACAATGTAAGAGGCGACTGCAGTGATCTATTCAAGAGGTGACAGGTTTTTTTTTGGTTTTGTTTTTTTGTTTTTTTTTTTTTCCCCAGAGTGTTGATGGTATGGACTTGAAAGACAGGGTCAGATTCTGGATATATCCACATATGCCACTTTAGTCAAATAAATACTGCGTCAGGTTCACAACCACAAGAAAGTCCTTTTAAACACTCATAGGGTACACAGAATATATGATGTCCTCTGCAAACATGAGTAGTGAAAAGATCTACATAAATTCATATTCATTCCTCGCATTCACTTATGTTCCCTACTCAGATTGCATATTTATTCTTAGTTATCCCATTATAAGAAGCATCTTGATTCAAACAAATTTGATGACTTAAACTTTGAGTTCCTTAGGAAAAGCACATTCTACATACACACAATTTTAGAATACATTTTCATACTTAAGTGTAATTACTAAATGGAAATTCACCATTGCCATCTAATACTCATACTCTATATAATATTTCTCCCTAGCCTGTCATAATTTGTGGAAAACACTATAAAACTCTGATTCTCTTATGCCATGCTTGTTTTAGCACTTAGTCCTAAATAAAATATTCAGAAGTCACCTTTTGCAGAAGTAATCTGCCTCACTTAAGGTTGCATCCTCTCCTCAGGGTAGCCCACATCCAATGACTGGTCTGTGCAGGGGACAGGGCCACCTTGCCTGGATTCACAACTCTGAAGGACCATGCCAGCTCCAGAGCCCCCTGTGGACTTTGCCAAGGTCTCTGTTGCAGCTGCATCAGAGTTCAGCTTCTCTTGCTGCAAGTCCTGCTTTTTTTACTCCCTCACATTTGCCTAATAAACTTATTACCTGTAAATCTCTATTTCAAATTCTACTTCTCAGGGCCCAAACTAAGACATCATGACCATATTTGTACAGCTGTTGTTTAGTGAAATTGAAGAGTGAAGCCATAGATATAGCCAGAATTTCAGCAGCTTTTTTTTTTAAAAAGGAATACACAACAAAAGGAATGAATGTTAACTACCACTATTGTAAATTTTAATTCTGATCTAATCTCCAAATTGCTTACTATATCAGTTTGTTATTTATTTTAAGGAAAAGCTTTTAAAATGAGCAGCTAACTTTCAAGGGAAAGTGTTTTGCTGCTGTATAAAATGTATTCCCTATTCTGCAAATTACAGCAAACATACATGCAGAATTTTAAAAATAGCTGTCCTTAGAAATCAGAAGTATATGACATAATTACTTGAGCATGCATGCATCTTGGAAAGAGATGAAAGCAGTTATATTTGAGACTGTTCTCTAAGTTCCTCAACTACTCAGTCATTAATAAAATAAACACCTTCTCCCTATATATCCATATCTCTATGTCTCCAGTCAGGTTCCCATCTGCAAATATATGTACTCATAGGTGAATATTCTTAGAAGTGCTCTCTCGATTGGGGATTCTTTTGTAAAGTATTTTAAACAAAAAGAAACATTGCCTGCCATTGGAGACATCTGTATGCCACTGTCAGTTCATCTCCCTGGAAACAGAAGAGAGGTTTATAATATAATGTATTCTGGTAATAGCAATCACCCTGACAATATATGACATAGATATAGTAATTCTAACTATGCACCACAAAGCATTTTATATATGCATTAATAAATTCCAGTAAAATAGAAATACAGTCAGTTGGAATTATTTCTTTTCTCATTTGTTTGACTAACAGCACCTCAAGATCAGAGATTCATATTCTCATTGCCTCTCTCTCCTCCCCGCCCCCCCCCCAAAAAAAATTTTGGCTTTGGTTTGGGAGTAATTTCTGTTTTCTCTAATGTTTTTATAAAAACCAGGTAAGCAGATTGTTCTTTGGGGGGCTGAGAAATTATAGCATGATCACAACAAATCAGTATAATGAGACACATAACTAATTTGAGAATAACGTTATGGGAACAGTTCATCGTTGCTAAAAGATTTCACTTGTCATACTTGGAGCTATATCATTCAATTTTATAATGTTAGAATTAGAAATAATTTTATTAAATTAACCTATTTCAAATTATTACATTTTCATAAGAAAAAAAAATCAAGCCCAATAAGATAAAGTATTTATTTCAAGGTCATAGACTGTTGTAGAATTAAGCCAGAAATTCAGATATATTTCTTTTCAGTTGATAAACTGAGCACAAAATTAACCTTATCCTGTCTCAACACACTGCACAGCAATAGAAAAGACATAGGAAGAAATGTAACTGTATAATTGTGCTAAGAATCTAAAGAGGGTATTATCAGCAGAACAGAAATGCCAAAAAATTTCTAGAAGAATCTAAAGAGGGTATTATCAGCAGAACAGAAATGCCAAAAAATTTCTATAAGATACAAGACAGCCTCTCTGTCTCTTGGATCCATTTGTATACATCTTGAGAACACTTATTTCTTTCCTTGCCCCATTCAGTGACTTCAACAAGGTGGACCTCTCTGCTTAGAGTCAAGGAGGTGGTTCTTTAGCCTACTGCCTGCTACCTAGTAAGTAGGTTCACACAAGAGTAAGAAATAAATCATTCTGACAGTTCATCTTGTTGGGGAAGGTGGGCTTTTTAAAATTTATTATTTGAGAGAGAGAGAGAGAGAGAAGAAGGGGAATAAGGGGAGAGAGAGAGAGAGAGAATCTCAAGTAGATTCCCCACTGAGTTCAGAGCCTGATGTGGGGCTTGATCCCATGACCCTGAGATCATGACCTGAGCTGAAATCAAGAGTCGGATGCTTAACTAACTGAGCCACCCAGTGTAACTTGGGAAGATTTTTAAAGAAGATATAACCACTGACTGACCTGTAAGCTGTTGGACTGTGTGCTTGGAGGCTCCTCACCTGTTCTCCTATCCTTGGAATGTGGGTTCCACTTGCCTTTCCCACTCCCAGAGGCTGCTCTAAGGACATAGCCCTGAGATAGTGACGAGGTGTTGAGAATAATTGTAGAATATACTGACTGACCTCAGTTAAGGCCTCTACATAAATCTTTAAGATTTGGCAAATGGGTATGAGGACACATTCATCTTGCTGCCACCTAATTTGTTTATTAAAACTATCACCTACCAACCTAGAGTAGATTTGGCTTTTTCCTTTGGTCTTTCCCCACCCTCCATGTTTGGGGGTCAGTTTCAGATTACATCTGGGAAGCTCCTGAGGAGGTTATGAGCCAACACGGTCTAGGACAATTCAGTATACTCACCTGGAGCTACACTGTCTGTAAGTAACTGGGACTCATAATCATACTGACTATGAAATCCTAACCATAGTACTTGCTTCCTTGGAGAATCAATTTACTTATCTGTAAAGAGTTAATAATAACCTATCTACTCATGCAGCTATAATTATTTGTTATTTTTATTATTTTTCCCCAAGTCTCAAACATAAATACTAAAGAGACAAAAAATACCAGATAAATTCTGAAACCAGAGCAAAGCAGTCCACATTCTAAAACAGAAACAGCAGTGAACTGACAACTTGTGAGCTGTTCCTCCAAATGAAGCTGCTAAGAAACTCTGCATGTAGAAGCAATAACTATGAAGAATGGGATGTAAAATACAATGATGTCCAGAATAACTAATTACAAAACTTTCTTCCAAAAAGCTGAGATAATCAGGCCCCTCCCCATCTCCACATATAAAAAGAGCTGACTGTGGATTTTGTCCTCAGGATAGAGCCAAGGAAACATTTTCTAAATTAGAAGCTAATATAATTGATCTGGGGTAGGACTTCAACTTTCAATTTTTTTAATTCTCTTGATGACTCTGGAGTTAAAGGCCATTTTCCTAAGCTAATAGTTCTCAAAGTGTGGTACCTGGGATAGCAGCTTCACCAACATTAGAGAACTTATTAGACATGGAACTTATCTGACCCTATGCTAAATCTACTAAATTGCAGACTACAGATATGTAGTCCAGCAATTTGTGTTTTAATAAGTATTTGGATAAATATGCTGTATGTTAGTTTAAGAACCTCTACTCTTAGTGGAGTGAAGAATCTAATTTAGAGGACTCTTATTGACCTGAATATTTGGGCCGGAGCCTAAATAAGAAAACAATAAGTAACTCCAGACTTCTATGATAAAAAATATATGGGTGAGGGAGGGGTAAAAAGGATGAAAGATTAACTCTATTCAGATAAAAAATAATTTACTTTGATAGCACCAAGTACTGCTGGTCAAAATCAGCTTTCCCATTTGTAAAAAAAATAAATTATGCCAACATAATCAGCTTCATGACCAAAAAATACCCTTAACAACATATATATATATATATATATATATATATATATATATATAAAGTTAAAAAGTTATATTCAAAAGCATCAAATTATAAAAAATGTTTTATCTGAATAAACAGTATTGGAAACAGCTTCTTACACACAAAATCCATATTTAATCACAAAAGTTTGTTTGGCCATATGAACATCCTCAATATTATCTGCAGTGACTAATCTATAAAAAGAAAATGATCAAAAGGGAAGAATACAGAGCAATCACAGAAAAAGAAATAATTTCTGACATGATACTCAATTCCATGTGTAGCCAGAGAAATGCTAATTGAACTATATATCCCATGTATAAAATTCACAAAAATTAAAAACTGCAAGAAAATCTGTCAAGAAAAAGAAACTCAAAAATCAGAAATGAAAGAGAAGATACAAACTGTAACACAGAAAAAAAAGGGTTTAAGAGACTACCACAAAAACTTATGCACCAAAAAATTGGACAACCTAGAATAAATGGGGTAATTCTAAGAAACACACAAGATTCCAGGACTGAATCAGGAAAACAGAAAATCTCAGCAGACTGATACTAGTAATAAAATTGAAATGATAAAAACTCCAAGACCAGATGGCTTCATAGTTGAATTCCACCAGATACTTAAAGATGAGTTAATACCTACCCTTCTCAAACTATTCCAAAAATAGAAGAAAGGATGTTTTAAAACTCATTCTATAAGGCCAGCATTACCCTGATACCAAACCCAAAGGAACAAGAAGAACAAAATTACAGATCAGATCAATAACCCTGAAAATCATAGATGCAAAAATCCTTATCCAAATATTAACAAACCAAATCTGACAATACATTAAAAGAATCATTCACCACTGTCAAGTAAGATTTATTCCAGGGATCAATATCCACAAATCAATCAATGTGAAGTATCGAATTCACAAAAAGAGACATAAAAAATATATGATCACCTCAATAGAGGAAGAAAAAAGTATTTGACAAAGTTCAACATCCCTTCATAATAAATGTTCTTAAAATAATGAATTTAGAGGGAACATAACATAATAAAGATGATCTATGAAAAACTCACAACTAATGTGATACTCAACGATGAAAAGCTGAAAGGTTTTCCTTTAAGATCAGGGACAAAATAAGGATGTCCACTCTTGCCACTTGTATTCAACATAATACTGGAAGTCCCAGCCATTGCAATCGGATAAGAAAAATAAATAAAAGGCATCCAAATTGGTAAGGAAGAAGTAAAACTTTCACTATTCATAGATGACATGATACTATATACAGAAAATTCTAAAAACTTGAGGAAAAAACTCTTAGAATAAATGAATTCAGAAAATAGAATAACGTTAAAATAGAATAAATGAATTCAGTAGTTAAGATACAAAACCAATTACTGAAATCTGTTGCATTTCTATACATATTAACTAGTAGGAAGACAAATAAAGAAAACCATCTATAATTGCACCAAAACGAATAAAATACCTAAGAATAAATTTAATCAAGAAGTAAAATTCTAAAAAAAAAAAAAAAAAAAAAAAAGAAGTAAAATTCTGAATTCTGATAAGACACTGATGTAAGAATTTGAAAATAACACAAATAAATGAAGTGGGTATACCATGCTTATGGATTAGAAAAATTAACATCGTTAAAATGTCCATCATAGCCAAAGTAATCTACAGATTGAGTGCAATATATTCCTCTTAAAATACTACTATTATTTTCCAACAAACTAGAAAAAAATAATCATAAAATTAACATGGAACCACCAAACACCCTGAGCAGACAAAATAGTCTTGAGAAAGAACAAAACTGGAGGTATCACAAGATTTCAAGCTATACTGCAAAGCTACAGTAATCTAGATAGCTACAGTAATCTAGATAGTATGGAACCAGAACAAAAATAGACACGTATAGATTAAAATACAGGGCCCAGAAATAAACCAACGTTTATATGGTCCATTAATCTAGGACAAAGGAGTAAGAATATACAATAAGGAAAAGACAGTTTCTTCAACAAATGGCATTAAGAAAACTGGACAGCTACCTGCAAAAGAATGAAAATGGACCACTTTCACAAACAATATACAAAAATAAACTCAAAATGGATTAAAGACCTAAAAGTAAGATGTGAAGAAACCATGAAACTCCTCAAGAAACATAGGCAGTAAATTTGCAAATTATGTATTTAATAAAGGGTTAATATCCAAAATATATCAAGAACTCATCCAACTCAGGAGCAAAAAAAAAAATAATAAATCTGATTTGAAAATGGCCAGAGCAGTCCATTGGATTCGGTTTTGGCTCAGGTCATGATTTCGGGGTTATGAAATCATAATAATTCATGATATCTCCCCACTCTCAGGACAGGGTCTGCTTGACATTCTCTCTTCCTCTTCTCTGTACCTCCTGCTAGTGCTCTCTAATAAAGACATCTAAGAAATAAATAAAAATGGGCAGAGAATCTGAACAGTTTTCTAAGGAAGACATACAGATGGTCAACAGGTATATGAAAAGATGCCCAACATCTTCCATCATCAGAGACATGTAAATCAAAATCACAATGAGGTGTCACCTTATAGCTGTCAGAGTGGCTAGTATCAACAAGACAAGAAATAATAAATGTTGGCAAGGATGTAGAGAAAAGGAACACTAGTGTATTGTTGATGGGAATGTATATTGGTGCAGCCGCTTGGAAAACAGTATGGAGTTTCCTCAAAAATGTTAAAATAGAAATACCATAAATTCCAGCGATTCCAATCCTTGGTGTTTACTCAAGGAAGATAAATAATAGAAAACACTATTTGAAAGAATATATGCACCCCTATGTTCATTGCAGCATTATTTACAATAGCCAAGATATGGAAGGAACCTAAGTATCTATCAAAAAATGAGTAAAGAATATGTGAACACACACACACACACACACACACACACACACAGGAACATTACTCAGCCATGAGAAAGAATGAACTTTTGTCATTCATGACAAAAGAAATGGATTTGGAAGGCATTATTCTAAGTTAAATATGACAGAGAAAGACAAATACCATATGATTTCACCAAATGTGTAACCTAAATAACAAAACAAATAAACAAAAACAGAGCTAGACTTATAAATACAGAGAACAAATTGTGGTTGCCAGAAGGGATGGGGGCGGGGAGAAGGGGGAGAAATAAGTGAAAGGGATTAAGAGGTACAAATTTTTAGTTGTAAAATAACTAAGTCACAGGGATGAAAAGTAAAGCATAGGGATTATAGTTAATTATACTGTAATAATTTTGTATGATGACAGATGGTAACTAGATTTATCATGGTGAATATTTTATAATGTATATAATTAATGAATCACTATGTTATACTCCTGAAATGGATGTAGTATTGTATGTCATCTAAACTTCAGTTAAAAAATAAGCTGCAGTCATACCCAATGATGCTGAAAGGATGTGGTGAAACTGACAATATCAAATGTTGACAGGGATGTAAATTTTATAGGAAAAATTAGGATAATCTATATAACTGTTAAAATGAGGTAAAATAAAATGTATACAACTAAGAAATTCTACTTTTGGCTATCTACTTTAAAGATTAAAAATGCAAATATTTAATAATAAGTGGAAGATATTTTTAGTACAGCATTGCATATAGTAGCAATAAATGAAACTAATAGGAAAATAGTATATGTATTTTTCCTCTTTCATGTACTATTATGCCACTACTCAAAATAATTATTTATTTTCATTTTTAAAGATTTTATCTATTTGAAAGAGAGCATGAGCAAGCATGAAGGGGAGGGGCAAAGGGAGAGGGATAAGTAGACTCCAGCTGAGCAGAGATCATGAACAAGGGATCATGACCTGAGCCAAAAGCAGATGCTTAACCAACTGAGCCACCCAGGCACCCCAATTTTTTTATTTTTATTTATTTTTTCCAATTTTTTATTTTTTAAAAGACGTCTTTATTTGAGAGAGAGTGAGCATGAGCAGGGGAGGAAGAGCAGAGGGAGGGAGAGAAAATACTCAAGCTGACTCCATGCTGACTGTGGAGCCAGATGCAGAGCTTAATCCCAGGACCCTGAGTTCATGACCTGAGCTTAAACCAAGATCTAGCTGCTCAACCAACTGAGCCACCTAGGCACCCCTCAAAATACTTATTTTAGATTTTATCTAGGGTCAGGAGAATCATTTATAGTTTAATAAGAGAAATATGTCAAAAAAAGAAAAATCTATCATCTCATGTCTCTAAGACATTATTTTTAATTCTTTTTAATTTTAAAACAAAAAAATACTCATGTATTTGGGTATATGTGGTTAATTTGGCAAATTAAATTACTTGGAATTATTATCTCTTCTCCTCTTACATACACATACACACAAACACAGTCATGCAGAAATTAAAGAGGAAATGTAGTAAAATTACATTGAAAAAAATTGAAAATACATAACTAACATAAAATTGAAAAGAGCTCCTTGAAAATTCAGGAGCTAGAAATAACAGGACACATACAGTGGGGTGATCTGAGGTTGCAGATAAATGGTTTACAAGCCATTAGAACAAATATAAACCCTAATATTAAAGGGTTATGGAAAAGAAGGCATGCAACATGCATCCAAACCTCTCCTGGTGCTAGAGCTGCTCTAGCAGCATAACACTGAGAGACACAAATGGCTTCAAAGAAGACCTGGATATGAGACCTGAAAAATTCCACCTACTCTGAGAATATACTAAAAAGCTTACAATTCCAAAGATGACATAAAAATGGCCAACAGACACATGAAAAGATGCTCCATGTCACTTGGCATCAGGGAAATACAAATCAAAGCCACCATGAGATACTACCTAACGCGAGTCAGAATGGCTAAAATGAACAACACAGGAAACAACAGATATTGGTAAGGGTGGTTAGGGAGATTGCAAGCTGGTACAGCCACTCTGGAAAATAGTACGCAGGTTCCTCAAAAATTTCAAAGAGAGCTACCCCACGACCCAGCAATGTACTTCTAGGTATTTAGCCTAAAGATATACATGTAGTGATCTGAAAGGGCACCTGCACCCCAATGTCCACAACAGCCAAACTATGGAAAGAGCCCAGATGTACATAAAAAGATGAATAAAGAAGATGTGGCATATACATCTATACAGTGGAACTTATCATTTGCAATGGCGTGAATGGAACTAGAAGGTATTACGCTAAATGAAATAAGTCAGTCAGAGAATAATTATCATATGATTTCACGCATATGTGGAATTTTAGAAACAAAACAGAGGAGCATAAGGGAAGGGAGGGAAAAATAAGACAAAATCAGAGAGGGCAACAAACTATAATAGATTCTTACTTATAGAAAACAAACTGAGGGTTGCTGGCGGGGAGGAGGGTAGAGGGATGGGGTAATTGGGTGATGGGCATTCAGGAGGGCCTGTGATGTAATGAGCACTGGGTATTATATAAGACTGATGAGGGATGCCTAGGTGGCTCAGCGGTTGAGCGTTTGCCTTTGGCTCAGGGAGTGATCCCAGAATCAAGTCCCACATTGAGCTTCCTGCATGGAGCCTGCTTCTCCCTCTGTCTATGTCTCTCCCTCTGTGTGTGTGTCTCTCATTAATAAATAAATAAAATCTTTAAAAAAACTGATGAATGACTGAACTCTACCATAATATACGATATGTTAATTAATTGAATTTAAGTTAAAAAAAAAAGAAGTTTACAATTCACATAGGGCCATAAACGAAAAAAGAGTCAACCATAAGAAACTAGAATTCTACATAGAAGTAATTAACCAAGACCAAAACCCAATAAGTTACTATGAAATTACATCAGAAATGATGGAAACCATGGGGTGAGACTGAGGGAATGGGAAACTACATTTTAAAATTGACTTCACATCAGGAAACTTGCAAAGGAAAACAAATAACAGAAAAAAATGAAGATAAGCACACAATATATAATCATGAAAAATACATAAAGAAAACACAGAAATCCTGACTTCTACGTAACTAACATCACTATGGAAAACATATAAGGCAAAAACTTACAGAATTACAAGGAGTAAGTCAGTAATCCGCCATCCAAGCAGAACATTTTAAATTATTTTTAAGAAACTGAGATCGAGTGTTTATAAAGCTAGTATGGGTAGAGAAGATTTGAACACCACACATTACCAGGCTGCATCTATTAGGTATGCTTTGAACTCTCCATTCAACTAATTTTCCAGGGCACAAATAATTTTTTTTTGTCTTTCTTTTTTTTTTATTTAAAAGTCTGCATATAAACATTTTCAAAGGCTGACCATTCACTAGTCCACAAAGGAAGACTCAAAAAATTCCCCAAAATAGCTATTTTACAGATCATAATCTATCATCACATAACAATTAAATTAGATATAGCTAATAAAAGAGCTTTTTAAAAATGTGTGTAACTAAAAGTCATACTGCTAAATAATATATAGGTTGAAGAATAAATCATAATGAAAGCTATGAAAAATTACATATTTAGAACAAAATAACAGATGTCAAAATAGATCCTAAAATATGTAGAAACATGGTATATAAAATAGAAATGGAACAAAATATCATGGAGAAAGTTTAGATATTTAGTAAATGGCACAAGTAAATTGGCTTTCCATATGGAAAAAATTAGATCATTACTTAAAACTACTTTGAAGTGAGATCGAGATATTTTGGAGAACTAAATGAAAACAAAACAAAACCCAAAGAATAAAAAGCCTTTGAAACCCTCAGAAGAAACTTACAAAAGACTATTTTTATGGCCTTGACATAGTAAAGAATTTCTTAAACTGGACACAAATAGCATAATCAAAGAAGGAAATAGGTTGATAAATTTGACAATATCAAAATTTTAAAATTCTGCTTGACAAGAAACTCCATAAGCAAAATTAAAAGACATATTAAAGACTGCAAGAATAGTTGGCAATATATATAACAGTCAAAAGATGTTCACTCAGAATATCAATGAACTACAAATCAATAAGAAAAGGTCAAATCAATGAAGAAAGTCTATGAAGCTACAATTCACAGAAGAGGAAACCAAGTGGCCAATAAACTTATAACAGCTCCACCTCATTAGCAATAAGGGAAATGTAAATGAAACAATAAATAAATACCAACGGCGGCCAAAATTAAAAAGTCTGAATATACCAAATGCTAAGGAAGTTGTAGCCAACAAGAACTCTCCTGCTCTGCAGGTAGAAGTGTCAAATTGGATCATATTTTGCATAGTAATCTAGCCAGAGCTGAGGGGGGTGTGTTGGAGGGAATGTTTAGTCTCAGCCACCCGTTTATCTCCAAAATTCATGCTCTTTCCCTTACAAAACAAATAGCATGCATTTCTTCCTGTGTAATCCACAAATATAACTTCATAATATACTCACAGCGGGCTCAAAAAATATTGTAGCTGCAGGTTACGAGCCCATCTAAGAGCTATCATTTTGGTGCTGTGGGCTCCCTCTTCAGCATTCTTAAATCAGCTTAGGTTCTCAGTGTCTCATCTATTTCTACACATTTCAGTCAGCAGCTCCACCAATGTACATAAAATAAAGTGGTTTTGTCCAATGCAATAGGACAAGCAATTGGCAGGTTATTATATTTTGTAACTTCAAAGAGAATTTTTCACACATGCAACACAAATGCCAGAGTCCAAACTCACTTCACTAGTTCTCATAATATTTTGGTTTCCAGTCTAAAGCTGGTTTGGTTGAATCTAAAACTTTTCCATTAAAACTTCACTCAGCTCAACTAAAGTGAGAATTTCACTATCTACTGTTGAAAAAGCAATTTTCATTGCTACTTTAAGAGTCCAAGAAAATGGGCACCCCGGGCGGCTCAGCGGTTTAGCGCCACCTTCGGCTCAGGGCCTGATCCTGGAGACCAGATGGAGTCCAGGTCGGGCTCCCTGCATGGAGCCTGCTTCTCCCTCTGCCTGTGTCTCTGCCTCTCTCTCTGTGTCTCTCACGAATAAATAAAGTCTTAAAAAAAAAAAAGTGCAAGAAAATGAAAACTTTGGATTTAATTAATAATGAAAAATGATCAACCAATCTCAAAGTGTTTCAGTGAATTTTACTTGGGAAAAGAAAAATATTCCAAGAAAATAGAGCAAACTAAAGAGACTTGGTTATTAATATATTAGCCTTGGGACTTTAGCAGATTTAAACACTCCACTACTGTATGTGTAATATTTGTAAAATAAATAGGCAGGAACCCTGAAAGCTGTTGGGTTAAGGTACTTCTAAGAAGCTAAGAACAAAGGGACCTGGGTTTCTTCTCTTTTTGAAAAAACTTTTTAAAATTACAAGAAGAAATCAGATTTATATAGGTCTTACAAAGAATTGGTAAATTTTTTAAACGATTTTATTTTTCATTCATGAGAGACATATATACACGTATATTATATATATATATATAATATATATACACACACACATAAATATATGTTATACATAATACATTACTTTCTGGAACTTGTTTTTAACCCCTACTATGTTTTTGAGATCTATTCACATCCTAGTGTACTCAACTTTTATACAGCATCCTATTGTTTGAATGTATCACCCTTTATTCATTACTATTGGTGGATATTTGGTTTACTTCCAATTTTTCATTTGAGAAACATTTCACATTTCAAAAATTAGTATCTCAATGCATGTCTTCTGGTAAACATAAATAACTTTTCTGTTACAGATCTAAGAAGTTAAACACGAGTTTGGGGCTCTAAGCATTTCTAACTTTACTGAATATTGCCAAAAAGACTGAGTGACAAAGCAGGCCTTTCTCATACATAATCGTAAGCAGTGAAAATTGGTATAGACTTCATGATAGTTATTTGTTAAAATATACCAACATTGAAAATACATGTAACTTTTGGCTGAGGAATTCTATGTCTAAAAATATATCTTAACAACATACTTGCTCATGTGTACATAAATGTATTTTCAGAACTAAATATAGCATTTTTTAGGTTTTTTTGAGAGAGAGAGCATGAACAGGGAGGAGGGGCCAAGGGAGAGGGAGAGAGAGAATCTTAAGCAGATTCCACAATCAGCACAGAGCCTACTGTGGGGCTCGAAATCACCACCTGGAGATGGTGACCTGAGCCAAAATCAAGAGTCATACACTTAACCTACTGAGCCACCCAGGTGCTCCTAAACATAGCAATATTTTTGTAATAGTGAATAATTAGAATAAAATTTGATAGCCTTTTAATGACATTTATAAGCAATATCATAAATAACTTTGAAGTCTAAAAGCCCAACCTCCCTACACACACACACACACACACACACACACAACTTCCAGACAGAAGGATGCCTTAGTCTTACTGGAGAAGAGCATGTATGAAAAAAGGCAAAAGAGAAAAGTATGTTAACATGTTTCAACGCATTACATTCATCTCCTCGGTGTACATGTAACAGGATGTTAAGGAGGACTTTTCTGTAATCCTACAATTACCTGCTAGGATCAAAAACTGTGGATGAAGCGGCTTCAAGTACTTTACTTTCCAAAGAGACACACCAATGAGAGGTGTCAGAAACCTCCCTTGGAGTTTTATTAAGAGATGACTACGCAAGCTCTACTGTTCCAGCGACTTCACTGGCTCCTCTCCCCAACTGCCCCAACTCTTACTCTATGTACGTGGAAGAGTAAGGAAGAAGGAACAGAAATTAAATAGCTACTGGAGTTGAAAGAGTCATGCAGGCTCCACAAGTAAGGCAGTGTTTGTCCCCTAAGTGAAATTAGTCCATTTCATCTCCCTCTTTCTGGCCCAGAGGGAGACACATCCAAGCTAATTCCCAGGTGCAGGAATGAGAGTGTGGGGTATTTGAGCAGACCACACATCTCTCACACTATGGTGAGGGAGTGGAAAGAATGCAAAGAGTAAAGCATACCCTTTTCTCATGCCCTAAATCTGAAACTTGGCTAAAGATGAAGCCAAGAAAGTGCTTTATGTGGGATATGAGACAGGAGTTTTCGACTAGAGAAGACAGTGGTCTATTTTTGTTCTTGTTTCTTGTTGTTTATTTGCTTTAAAAACTGGAAGTGACCAGAAAGTTTTGGAATCTACACAAGTTTTTGTTAAAGAATTCAGCAACCTAGTCTGCAAGATAGGCAGTAATAGAAGAAAAATTAAAGATTTCAAGTTCCTCCTCCACTATGTTTGGGCTACTGAATAAAATGGCTATATATGCACAAAACTTAAAAGACTGTAGGAATATATACTGAATAGTTACAGACATTAGTGTTGGCTGGTAAAATTATGAGTGATTATTTTTGTTTTTATAAAAAAATAAAAAATATAAATATGTTCTATAATAAACTTCCAAAGTCAGAATAAAGCTCCACTCTTTGCATGAAAATGAACAAATGGGTCAAAGTGTTATGTGTGTATCAAGAATTATTTTTAAGGTATATTGCTTATGAGTTAGATTCTACTTAATTCCTAAGACAAAGAGCAGTGGTAATCACAAGTGTCACTGTACATTTAGAAATTATTTTCTGAACACCAAAATGAAAAACAAAATCATAGGACTGATTAAAACCCCACCTGTAGAAGAAAAGAAATAAAAGGGGTTGCAACTCTTTCCCTTACATCCTCGAGACCTGCTGGATTTCCTTAAGATTTAAGATAATCCACCTGAAGAGGCTCAGCAGAGCTTCAACTACCGCTGGACACAAGCCCTTCCTGCTATCTCCCCATATTATAGTCTCACTCCTACAGACTTTAAAGGTGTTCTTACCCTGGGCACCAGGTGCCTGTGAGTAAAAGACTCATGATAACCAGAAGCCTCTACAACCCCTTCCAGGAAGAAGGTAATTAATGCAATCTTTTCATGGAATATGATCATTCCCTGAGATCAAAGTGCATTTCTGTTTTCATAATTGAAGGGACTCTCCTTGATACTCTTATTACCACAGGCCAGAAAGTATTCAGTGAGGCCAACTAAAATTTTGATCGTAATTCCAAGGACATTATTTCCTTAATTAGTATTTTTTTAAAAGATTTTATTTGTTTATTCATGAGAGACAAAGAGATGGAGAGACATAGGCAGAGGGAGAAGCAGGCTCCCTGCAAGGAACCTGATGTGGGACTCGATCCCGGATCCCGGGCCAAAGGCAGACGCTCAACCACTGACCCACCCAAGTGTCCCCTTAATTAGTATTTTTGAAAATATTACTATTTTCTGAGATATGGTGTTTCCAGATGGATCATTCTTTATCATATATTTTAATGTAGCAACTTCACCACTTTTGGTAGATCTTATATTACCATGCAGGGCAAACAGGGTGGAGAGGGAAACTAGATTAATGACTGAATTATTACTTTATCTTTAGCTCAAAAAAATCCTTTAGACAAAGCTATTGAAAACTCAAAACCAAATTAATATGTAATTTACTCTTTTCTTCTTCATTTGGCATTAATGTCTCTTGCTTTTAGTCATTCTTATTCCATAATAGCAAATTCTGGGTCACTAAATGAAAGAGTAGATTTCCTGCTCCTAATCCTACAAAAATATAATTAGATGTTGAAAAGAAAATTTTCATTTTTCGAAGGCATAAAGAAAGAAAACACAATTTCACTAGCACTTGCAGTTTTATTTATTGGAAGAAATTTGTTAAATTAACCTCTTCTTTTATTGGCCACAATAAACTCAAGTTGGATTATTGCAAGACTTTCACTTTATATTAAAAAGTCTCTTTAAATGAAGAGGAATCAGAAAGGTATCTTTTTTTGGCACAACCCAATACTGACCCCAGCATGGGGAAGAGTAGGAAAGCAGAAGCCCATATGCTTCCTTTCCTCTCCTGCTGCCTGAACACACACCTGAAGGCTGCATGACTCTGACAAAATCACGCTGCCCTCCAACAGGTACATCTAGGCTGCTGGACCTTAGGTTGAGCCAAACTCCAAGCAGGATCTACGGGAGAAAGGGTTAACTCCTTTGCATTTAAAGAAAGACATAGATATATATGGTCAGTTCACCAGAAGTGGCCTCAACAGTATCACAACTCAAAATTCCAGGCCTAGAATCCTGGAAGAGAGGAGGCCTCAAGGAGCAGTAGCTTCTCCCTACCTCTTGGTCACCCAAAGTACTTGCTCTGAGTTCTCTTGTCTCTGCTTTAAACAAGTGCAAGACAACCACAGTCCTGTCTAGGGTGAATGTCCCTGGTTCCTGTGAAACATCCCTCTTCCCTAAAGCCAGGTTTAATTGCAAACCTGATGGGAGCATCAGGACAGGAGCCTCTGCATCTTTCTGATAAGGTACAAGTTTTCAGTTCCCTCAGGTTTTATGATCATCAGGGGTGGGAAAATGCTGACAATAGAAGTCAATGACCACAGGTGGTGACTCTCTAAGTGCTGATTTTTCCAAAAGGGAGAAAGAGAGTTGGTCTAGGAATTAAAATTGTGATGAAGGAGGAAGCGTGACCATGGCAACTGATTTGGATGTTAGAGAAGGAAGAAAGGCTTCAAGATGAATCAGTGTATCTCTAACTATGTGCAAATTAAGGAAAAAGATAAAAATGGTCTGTCACCAAGGCTACATCACTGGGAAAGGCTTGGTGTTGACATCCCCCTTAAAGCTGGAGTGCTGACATTGTTGCTGCTACTACTACTTCTACTACTATAAACAGTAAAAATAATACTAGCTGCCATTTACGAAGTGTTAATTTGTGTGCCAGGTTTTTCACACGTATCATCTCAGTAATTTCCACACATTGTTCTAATACAAGCACTATCCTCATGCCCATCTTCAAGAAACTGAGGTTCAGAAAAAACCAGTAACTTCCCCCAAATCAAAGAGTAAGTAAGGAGCAGAGCTAAGAACCAGTGCTCTGGCTACGTGCAAATTCTCATGGTATGCACCTGAGGCTTAGCATCACTGAACACCATTGTCATACTTGGTCCTTCAGGCTTCTGAAAGGCAAAAGAGAATGCCATCCAACTAGCAAATCTACCCTCTATTAAAAACTGGCCACTATTTAAAACAAACTAACAACAAAACACAACAACAACAACAAAATGTCTACTATTGAATGAACATCAATGCCTTACACTTTTGTTAGCATCAAACCCCTTCCCTTCAAGTGGGCCTTGCTTGTAACACTGTAATTTGTAACGCTTATGACTATTACTGCGGAAAATTCAGTCAAGATTAGCGCATCTCTTTTAAAACAAAATCTTTTTTGTCTTGCTATGCCTTTATCACAGATAACTCCCAGGCTTCTCTGTGATTTCTAACAACTCAACCAGTCCTCTGAAGGCTGAAAAAAAAATCTCTCCTTTCCAAGGTTGTCATAGTCGCATTGAAATGACAACCCCAGGCATAGTCCACTGCAAGACACAAAAAGCTGTTTCTCTCTTCCTGATGTTCTTTCAATAAAAGTAATTGACAAAAACAAAAACAAAACAAAACAAAAAATTCCATCAAATCATGAAAGAATAAGCCAGTTAAGTTCTTTACTGGTTGGAGAGCAGAGTGTAGTAAATTGTGGGCACAATATATAAAGTATTTTCAAAGTGTGTATTTCAAATTAAAAGTAGCAAATATTTTTGTCACTCCTTATGTGCAAGACCCTGGAACTAGTTTCAGTGAAAAATACAGTCTATAAAATGACCTTCCTTCTAATATTTATCTAGTTTTGTATTCCCATAACTTAAATAATACAAAAACTGCATAAAATGTGGGCAAAATATTTGAACAGATACTTCATTAAAGATGATATCAATAGCCAATAAGCACCTGAAAAGGTGCTCAACATCATTAATCATAAGGGAAAATGCAAATAAATACTAGTGGTATTCAAAGTAAGACTATATAACCATTAAAAAAAAGTCTGATAAGACCAGGTAAGGGTGAGATCAACTGGAATTCCCATATATTTCTAGTGGCAATGTAAAAGGTATAACTACTTTGGAAAAGTGATGTCTAGAGGTTATTTAATAAAAGTAAACATACATATGCCCTGTAGTCCAGCAGGTATTTACCCAAGAGAAATTAAAATATATGCCCACCAAGAAACTTGCACTGAAATGCTTACAGCAGCTTAGTCATAAGAGTCTGGCACTGGAAACAGCCAGAAGTATTCTATAGGAGAATGGATAAACAAAATGAAATATTTAACTCATGAAATTATACTCTACAATAAAAAAGAAGAAAATACTGGTAATGTAAAATTTTAAAAATTCAAAACATACTGAGTGAAAGAATCCCTATTTCTTTATGGGATTCTTTATGTTTATGTTTATGTTCCTTTTTATTATAAGGTCTAGAACAAATAAAGCTAATCTGTAGTGATAACAAATCAGTGATTTGTTAATGATGTGTAGTGATAATACATCAATGTCCTCTAAAATAGTGATAGGGGAATAAAATGGAAAGGAGCATGAGAGAACTTTCCGGAGTGATATTATAATGGAAATTTGGGTCACACTCTGTATGCACTTGCCAAAAATCAGCAAATATTTACTTATGTGTTTTCCATTGTATGTCATTTTTATCTTAAAAAGATTGTTTAAAAGGTTTAAATTCCTAAAATATTTTTATTTAAAATTATTTATTTTTTACTTATTGATATTCATTTTAATATATTTATAAAATATACACTGAAGTACTTAAAATGAGCTTAACTACTATCTTCAATTTAAGCATATCAAGAAATAAGATGGACTGATGATTAATAGAGGGACAGATGGATAAATATATGATAGAGCAAATATATTTGAACAATAGTAAAATAGTAAGAATCCACTTAAATGTTGTGGCCACTGTATTCTTTGAATTCACTGTATGTCTGAAAATGTACATAACAGGTTGGAAAAACTTTACTCCTTCAGTCTTTATCTATGTGAAATGATTAAAGAGAATGTAATGAGGAAGGAAAGAGAAAAAGAGGGCAAGAAACAACATCCAGGCAGATACAATTTTCTCTCTATGTATAATCTCCAGTTTCATTTCATTGCTATACAGTCTTTGTCACACATGCAGCAGAAATTCATTGAGTTTCTACTATGTACCAGCCTGCATGCAAGATGAACAAGAAGCACTGATTTCAAAAAGCTTGGAGTAGAGTGGCATCTAAAGATTCAATATAGATAAAATGTTTAATCAGGCACTATCATCATGCAGTGTTAGTTTCTAGACTTGGAAAATTTTTTATATTTGGGGAAGTATTAATATTAATCAACAGTACTATAATGTTAGAACCAATTATATTAAAATCAAGCATACATCATAAGTACATGAATTATTCTGTAATTTATTATTAGGCCAACAAACAGGACATTTGCTTAATTATGATTTTTATATAGAGTGTGTCCATTTAAGGAGCTAAATTAAAAATATCATAATAAAATATTAAGTTTTATGACATTTAGGTAACCTTATTTAAATCTACAGCTTCAACTACTATCAATGATTCCCAAATGTGTATTTTTAGCCAAGAGCTCAGTTTTGAGTTTCAAAAACTTGAAACCAATGCCCTACTAGACATTTCTACCCAGCTCTCATATTTAACAGCTTCAAAATAAACTAGCTTCTTCCATGTGGCTATATAATTAGTTATCTAAGTCCAAATTAAAAATGGTTAGCCTAAACCCCTTTTTCATACTTATTTACTAACATCAGTCAATGTTTAGTGTTATTTATTCTAGGTTCTAAAAATCTTGGAAAGTTTATTTTTATTAAAATGAAAATGCTAATGAAATAAAATTCAGAAAATACAGGAAAATGGTAAAAAATATAATCACTCATAATTTTACTATACAATAAGTACAAATGCTATGTGCTTCTGCAACACTTTTTGTCCCAAAGCAGAATTTTATAGGAGGCTTTTGTTTTTTTACTTAGTAAAATATAATATAAATGATTTAGTACTTTGCTTCTTAAAATTTAATGTTATAACTTGTTTTCAATCATGCCATTTGGTCCTTGTAAACTCTATTTTTAAATGGCTAGCAAAATATTTAATTACCTCATGTTCCACCTATAACAGACTGTATTCAGGTTCACATTGCATTTTTTTCTATATTATAAAAGTTATTTAAACCATTCCTCTCTAAAAACTGAGCAGAGGATATCTGAACTATGGAGTAACATCAAGCAGTCTAAGACACATGTAATGATAATGGCGGTCTCCAAAGGATGACGAGTGGGTGCAGAAAAAATATTTTTAAAAATGGCCAAATGCTTTCAAATTTGAAGAAAATGCAAATAAATTCAACAGGCTTAGTGAACCCCAAGCAAAATAAAAATAAAGTCAATAATATTAGGATAATAATAATGGTTTAAAATCAGTAAAACATCAAAAATCTAAAAAAAAAGTCTAGGTTGAAGAAGGAGGGGAAGAATATTGTGTACAGAGAAGTGAAGATAAAATGATGGCAGATTTCTCATCAGAAGTAATACTAAACAGAAGAGCATATAACACCTCTAGAGTAGAGGAAGAAAAAATATCTACCAATCTAGAATTAACTGATGAAAATACATTTCAGAAATTAAGAGAAAACAAAGTTTTTTTGAGATATATGGAAGTTGGTATAATTCATCACCCGCCGACTTGCACTAGAGAGAGAGAGAGAGGAGAGAGAAAGAGAGAGAGAGTGAGAGAGAGAGAGAGAACCATTCCAAGCAGGAAGAAAATGATGCTAGATGGAAATCTGGATCCACATGAAGAAATAAAAGAGTACAAGAAATGGAAGATATGCAGGCAAATATAATAGTTTTTCTTTAAAATTTAAATGACCCATAAAGATAAGTAACAACAAATATTGAGACATTATAACATTGGAGACATAATTTATGGCAACAATAGCAAAAAGACCAGGAGGAAGGAAATGGGACTAATCTGTTGTAAAATTCTTACCCTGTATGCAAATGGTATAATATTATCTGAAATTAGATTGTGATATATTAAGAATGTATGCAAAAAAACTAAAACAACCACATGCAAAAAAAAGTAAAACAAACAGAACATGTCTTAACTTTCAAGTCAAAGAAAATTAAATGGAAACTCAAAATATTCAATCCAAAAGAAAGAAGAAAACAATTAAAAGGTAACAAAGATATATGGGAAAAATAGATAATAGCAAATGATAGATTTCAACCTGACCACATCAGTCATAACATTAAATATAAATGATCTAAAGCCCTAAATAAATGGTAGAGATCATCAGATTGGATGAAAAATATCAAGATTCACCCATAAGCTATCTATAAGAAACCTACTTTAAAAATAAAAGCACAGTTAACTTAAAAGTAAAAGAATGGGAAAAGATAGGTCAAGCTAACATAAATCAAAAGAAAGCTGGAGTGACTAAAATAGTATCAGATGATGGATTTTTTTAAAGATTTTATTAATTTATTCATGAGACATACAGAGAGAAACTGAGATGCGGGCGGAGGGAGAAGCAGGCTCCCTGAAGGGAGCCAGATGTGGGGCTCCATGTCAGGACTTGGGATCCAGGATCACACCGTGAGCCAAAGGCAGAAGCTCATCTGCTGAGCCACCAAGGCGGCCCCATCATATGAATTTTATAGCAAAGAATATAATCAGGGATAGAGAAGGTTATTGCAGAGGGACAAATAAATCAATTCATCAAGAAGACCTAAGAAATCTAAACATGCAACAGCAGAGCTTCAAAAGCACATGAAGTATAACCAATAGAACTACAAAGAAAAATAGACAAATCCATAATTATAGTCCGACATTTTAATATCCTTCTCTCTCAATTAATTGATGGAAAGATTAGATTAAAACCACTAAGGATAAAATAAGAATGGAAGAGCACTACCAACCAACTTGACAAAATTGTCATTTATTGACTTTTTCACCATACAAAAGTAAAATGCACATCTTTTTCATGTGCACACAAAACATTTATTAAGACAGACCATAATACTCCAGGGCATAAAATAAATCTTAATAAACTTAAAATTACTCAAACTGAGCAGAATCTATTTCAGACCAAAACATAATTAAATTAGAAAGCAATAGCAGAAAAACATTTAAGAAAAAATTGAAAACCTAACAACGGATTCAAAATAACTCAGAGGCCAAAGGAGAAATTAAAAGAGAAGAAATTAATTTTAAACTTTTTTCAATTCAATTAAAATTAAATTGTAACATAACAATATTTATGAGATGCAGCTAAAAAAGTAGGGAGATTTGTAGCATTAAATGCCTACATTTTGAATCAGTAACCTCAGCATCAACTTAAGAAACTAGAAAAAGACTAAATTAACTAGCTATGGAACAGAACAAAGGAAATAATAGAGAGCAGATATCAACAAATTCTTTGAAATCAATAAAATATGTAAATCTTTAACCAGAATGAGGAAAAAGAAAGTAAATACATTATCACAAATTAGAGAGGTGACATCACTACAGATTCTGCAGATATTATAAAGATAAAGAAATATTTTAAACAGATGTATGCCCCCCAAATCAGTAATTTGGGTGAAATTCCTTGAAAGACACAAACTGCTAAAACTTACTCAAGAAGAAGGAAATAATCTGAGTAGCCCCTAAGTATTAGAGAAATTGAATTTGCAGTTTAAAATTTTCTCACAAGGAAAAATCCAGTCCAGATGGCTTCAGATGTGACATCTACCAAGTTTTAAGGAAGAAGGACTACCAAATCTATACAAAGAATTGAAGAGAGACTATTTTCAAATTTATCCTAGGAGAACAAGTTGACCCTGATTTCAAAACTAGACAACGATGTTACAAGACAATTACAAACCAAAATTTCTCATGAATATACATGGAAAATTTATTATTTTAGCAAATCAAATTCAACAACATACAAAAAGTCTAATACGTCATGACCAATTTGGGTTCATTGGGGAAGTACGGGGGTAGTTTAACATTTGAAAATTGGCGACACCTGGGTGGCTCAGTGGGCATCTACCTTTGGCTCAGGACGTGATCCTGGAGTACTGGGATTGAGTCCCGCATCAGGCTTCCTGCAGGGAGCCTGCCTCTCCCTCTGCCTTTCTGTGTCTTTCATGAATAAATAAATAAAATATTTTAAAAAAGCACATTTGAAAATTGATGTATTTCACTACATCAACAAACTAAAAAAAGAAAAATACATAGGACTATCTCAGTAGATGCAGAACAAAACATCTGACAAAATCTAGTATCTATTCCTCATTTAAAAAAAAAACAAACAAACAAACTCAAAACTCTTAGGCAACCAGAAAAAGAAGGGACCTCCCTACACTTGATAAAGAGCATAATAATAATACACTTGATAACATAAAAATAAATTCAAATTTTATTATCTAAATATTAAATTTAAAAGTCCAAAATTTCCTAAAGAAACAGAATATTTTTGTGACCTTGGCTTAGACAATGACTTCATAGGTACAATACCAAAATTATAATCCACAACATAAAATTTTGATAAACTCAAAATTAAGAAATTCTATTCTTTAAAATACATTATTGGTGGGGATGCCTGGGTGGCTCAGCAGTTTAGTGCCTGCCTTTGGCCCAGGGCATGATCCTGGGGTCCCGGGATGGAGTCCCACATTGGGCTCCCCACAGGGAACCTGCTTCTCCCTCTGCCTGTGTCTCTGCCTCTCTCTGCCTCTGTGTCTCTCATGAATAAATAAAATCTTTAAAATAAAATAAAATAAAATAAATAAAATATATTACTGGGAAAATAAAAGATAAGCCACAAAATGGGAGAAAATATTTGCAATTCACATTTCTGTTGAAGTACTAGTATCCAGAATATACAAAGAACCCTCTAAATAACAAAAAGAAAAGCAAATAAGCATACTATCTGAATAGAAATTTTTACCAAAGATGATATGTCAATGGCCAATAGGCAAAGAAAAAGATGTTCAACATCATTCATCATTAGAAGAATGCAGATTAAAACCAAAATGCTATACCGCTACAGATCCACTAAAATAATTAAAATTTAGAACATGACTATAGTAAGTGTTGGTAGGGATAGAAAGCAACTGGAATTCTCATAACTGCAGGAGAAAACATGAAATACTTTGAAAAAAAAAAAGATTGACATTTTCTTAAACACTAAACACCTGTTATACTGTCCATCTACTTCCTTCCTAGATATTTGCCCAAGAAAAGTGAAACCATATTTCCATACACACTTTTGTGGGGATGTCCTTAATAGCTTTATAAACCAAAACAACCTAAATGTCTTCCAATAGGTATGTGGATAAACAAATTTGGTATATTCATACAATCGAGTATTGAACAATATCAGTGAATATCAAATACTTAAGCTGAATGAAAAGCCAGATTTTTTTTCCAGTACTTACTTTGCTATTCTTTTATATAGTTTTCTAAAAAATGCAAACTAACCTATGGTGAAGAAATCCATTACAAAGGAACAGGGGGAGACCTTCGGGATGATGGATATATTCATTATGTTGATTGTGATGATGCTTTCATGGGTAAAGAGGTCTGTGAAAAATATATTAATTTTTACCTTTTAAAAATATGTGGCCTTTATTATACCTAATAAAGATTTAGAGAGAGAGAGAGTTTGGGGGTGGGGGTGGGGGTTCGGGTAGAATGGAGAAAGGAAGAGTAGAAGGGAGGAAAAAACAACCCATAGGGTCTTCTGTGAGCTCTCAGCATAGTACCTCGTCTTCACATCATATCCATGCCCTTCCATGACATGGCTCCTGTTACCCTCTTCAGTTCATCTCTTGTAACTCCCACTCCTATCTATTGTTAGTCTCTTTCACCACATACTTGATGTTCTAGTTTACATTATCCCAGGCCTTATTCTCCCCAACAACCCCTGCAACTCCTCTTTTGTCTTTCAGAGCTAAATGTTAGCTGTACTTTTCGTGATCCCAGGAGCAGGCTGAGTCAGTTGCCTTGCTGTGCCCCCGCATAGCAAGTGATAGTTCTGCCAAAACATTCTTCACTCTACTTAGACTGTTGACTCACTTGTTGGCTTCTCTTTCATCAAGAAATCCCTGAAGAATAAATCGTCTGGTCTACCTCTATTCCCTCCAATATTTCCTACAGTACCCACATATAGTATAAACTTAACATAATTTGTTGCATGGAAGAATGAATATAATTATGTTAATGTATGTTCCATTCCACTGGTGCCCTTTGAGTGCCATAGCATAGTAGGAAGAAGTCCCAGAGGTAGTCATAGCTATTATCCTAAAATTTGTTTCTATTAGGAGAATACAGAAAATTATAAATGCATGAGACCATTAAAAATGTTCACCACACATCATAGAAAAACATCCCCCCCCACCAAGATTCACAATGGGCTACACAGCCTCACTGTAGAATCATCTGCCAAACAAATTGATGTCCTGGGGCATCACTGGCTGGCTCAGTGAGTTAAGCATGATCTTAGGGTCCTGAGATCAAGCCCTGTGTGGGACTCTGCATAGGGTGTGGAGTCTGCTTAAGATTCTCTCTCCCTCTGCCCCTCCCCCCACTGCTCACTCAGAAAGAAAGGAGAAAAGGAAGGAAGGAAGGAAGGAAGGAAGGAAGGAAGGAAGGAAGGAAGGAAGGAAGGAAGGAAGGAAGGAAGGGAGGGAGGGAGGGAGGGAGGGATAGAGGGAGGGAATTGTTACTTATGTTTTCAACAAGCACAGTAATGACTGAGTGCAGTAAACTGCATGACAACTTCTTTGTTTTGAGCGCAGAGTACTTCTGAACTCTTGAAATCTGGAATTTAGTCTGACTCACAATTTTACTGTGAGTGTCTGACAATCAAGAAATAAATTAATCTAGTTCTCAGAACAGTCTCCAGTGGGAATTATAGAAGAGTGAGGGGGAATTCTCTTGGATGGACAGATGTTTTTTCATAAGAATGTTTTTCTGCCTTACTTTGAAAGTGTTTATGAACTGTTCACAAAATACACAGTTACTGTAAACAGGTATTTTTGTTGACCACTTATGCTTAGGAGCCACATTTCCCAGAACTGGCTGGAATGAACCCAGTTGTACTGTTTCTGCATGATCCACAATTGGAGATCAATATGAAAGAAGTTCTGAAATGTCACTGGACTGGATGCTAAACGTAGTCCATTTTGAAATGAATTTCAGAGTACAGCCACTTAAGATATTGTTCTGTGTCATTTAGGTCAGACAATAGAAGCAGAATAGAAAATGCAAGCAAAGAATTTTTAATGTCAAGCCTTTAAAATATAGCTAAGAAAACTTGGGTGAGGATGTGTGAATTTCCAAGCACTCTGGGAAGAGGTGAAAATTAAAATCTAGCTGTAATTCCCCCCAGAACAGGTCATTTCTTCCTTTTGAAGCACACAAAGAAGAAATCATGCACCAAGTAAAGCCAAATCCCTTTAAAGCTTCTGTTAGTAGTAGGTTCATTTATTTTTTCCCCTGAGCAAGCCTCATCGGATTCAAATCAAAGTCTTGAGGCATGTCTGCTAGATAATAATAAATGATGAACAATCTATCTAGTAAAGTCACAGTGGAAAATCAGAATAGTAAGGTTACTTTTACAAACATTTATTTAATAAGGGCATGCACAGAAACCCGAAGGCAAAAAAAGTTGATGGGAAACAATTATGATATACCTAGGGGCATCTTTCAACATCTATTTCAAACTGATAGGAACTGGAGAAAAAGTAACAGCAAATGAAATTTTCATCAGTCAATCATAAGAAACATGAAAAATAGTAACATGAAAATATCACTCATCTTCTGCATACACAGAGATTAGGGGAAGGCTCCTTTGTAGAATCTTATTTTCAGTCATGGTGACAAATTTAGGAGAAACTGAAAACAGCCAACTGTCCTGGTCTGACACAGCTCATTCTATCTACCTGTTACTTATTTCCAAAGAGTTTCTTGGGAAAAAAAAAAAAAGTCGATAGCAATTCACCTGTTTCATCTCTATCAGACATGATTAAAATATATAAATTTAAATTGCCCTATAATGAAAGATGTGTACACGTTCTCAGTTGAATTGCATTAAAGCAATAATGGTAGGTATGTATCAATTACCACTTCCTTTTATAGCAGATCACCTTTACTCTTGAATTTATGTGCCTCTCAAATTGTAGAGGGAACTGTTGCAGAAATGACTCATGGCATCAAGCTTATCCCCTAACAACCAAGTGTAGAGGGTAGGTAAAAGATTCTAAATGCTAAAAAGCTTTTCTGCAGTGTCAGTAGCAATTCCAGAAGCCTGTACTTTTTGAGGCATTTATTCTTCGACCCAAAGTGCACGAAGTGGCAATTTTTAAAATGGTAGCACCCTGAAGAGACTTTCTAGAGAGCAGTCTCTTCTGTGGCGCTGTGCCTAATAACTAGTCTTTCTTTCACCTGAAATCATGGGCTTGAGGCAGAAGGAGGAGTCTTCACATGGCTACCATGCTCTGGGCATGAGATCCAGGACTGTGCACACTTTATCTACTTTAATATTTGTAACACCTTCCATCGAGTGTGATCCACTATCTTATAGGTGAGCACTGAGGTTTAATTTCTCTACACCAAATTGATCCACCCAGTCAGCCTGACTCCAAAGCTGAGGTTCTTAACTCTATACCAGCCAATTCAATTCTGGATCATGTTTACATTCGTAGTGTAGTTTCATTCTAGTGAGCCAAACATCTGATCAACGTCTACAAGCAGCCCACTGTTACAGCTCCCAGACTGTACTTCTGCAGTTCCATGTGCCCCAAACAAAGTTCAATCAGAATACCAAACCCACTAAATTATGAAATGGGATCCTCTCTAAAATGTAAGCCCTTTGAAGGCAGAACTGAGGTCAATTGTATCTTAAGCACTTTGTAGAGTATCAGCGATGGAGGAAGCGCTCCACAAACATTTGGTGAGTTATCATTGAACTGAGAGGATTGGTTAGATAAATAATTTCCCATATGTGCTCCATGGAACTCTAAGAATTATTTAGGGCTTGCTTGATGTGAGGAGAGGCACTAGAATTGCAGGGAGACGGTGCTGATCATGCAGGAGTTCTAGTCTGCACCGTCAGCAAAGTCACAGTTAACCCTACATCAGTCAGAGTGCTTTTTCTTTCATCTTTTTTTCTATTGAACACTTTGTTTGAACAAAGCAATGTATGGCTAAAAAAGGTTTAAAACTATTGGATTAAATGGTCCCTCTTTCACTTCCGAATTTATGTCATTGGTATCCACTTTCCTCTTAAGACTCCATAGCTGAATCCATGTAATCAAATGTATGTCACGCATTTACATAACAGAAGTTGCTGTGGGAAATTGGTGTTGGTGGGTGTGGTGTACTTCATTTGTGTAAAGTGTTCCAGAATCTCATGGAAGAAAATTGTAGAATAATCCAACATGTCAAATTCACCAAGTTCTAGAATGTGAGTCTTTGGGAAAGATTCCCTCATCTGATTTTCAGGAATGTTGAAAGGACATCATGATTGAGAGGAGGCATGAATCATACCAAATTTGGGGGGTTTTACTACCGATCATGGACAACAATAAACTTTATTAGAGATTATTCTCTGAGGAGGCACTTCCCAGAATCCCTTATTGCAATAAGAGGTTGATACCATATTCAATGAAATAGTCTTGTGAAGCAACTATCCCTACTACATATTAAGAGGATGGGGAAAAGCCTAGTATTAGCCAGATCATGTGGCAACTTTTAACTTAATGTTGGAAAGTTACAAGTACACAAAACTGATTATAAAAGTAAGGAAAGCCCAGAACATGGCTAGAGTCTGACTGGGGGCTTAAACTGGAATTACACTGCCCATTCCCCAAGCTCAGGTGCACTGGTAGTGAGAGCCCCCACCGTTCCCCCAAAAATCTCATGGCTATGGGATTAGAGGGTATGTATCAGGGATGCGTGGGTGGCTCAGTGTTTGAGTGTTTGCCTTTAGCTTAGGGCATGATCCTGGGGTCCTGGTATCGAGCCTTACATCAAGCTTCCCCCGGGGAGCCTGGTTCTCCCTCTGCCTATGTGTCTGCCTCTCTCTGTCTTTCATGAATAAATAAATAAATAAGTCTTAAAAAAAAAGGTGGTATCAGGCAAATGAAGTGAACAGTAATTAGAAGCAAAGTCAACTTGGCTGCATCCACTCTACAAGATCAGAGGGAGTTTATTAAAGGGTATTTAACACAGAAAAAGAATAAAGTTGCAAAAGAGATATGTTTAAGTCAGTGTTCTCATGAGTGTTTCTGAGTAGAGGACACCAGTTGATTTATTCACTGAGTCAGGTCAAGGCAGTTCAGCCAATAAATAATGCTGTTGCACATTCATGGTTTTTGCTTGTCATCAGTGCTGCCTGAAGGGAGCCAAGAACTGGCTAAATGTGACATACTCTCTTCTGCGGTCTTGTGTGTATACTTTTGTCCTGAGACTAGAGCAAGTTCTCTGCCTCAGGCTTAGGTTGCTCTTGCCGTTCTCACTCTCTCCACCCATGGAAATGGGGATAGGACCCTTCCCAGAGGTAGGTGTTAAGTGAAGAATCATCAATGACATGAGTATTTTGATCACTGACTTTGTTCTAGGCCACAAGTACCACCAACATCCACATTTTATAGAAGAGTAATCACACGGAGATTTGCTGTCCTGCCAAATTCCTACACAAGTTAAATGATATGCTGGGATCTGAATTTTGTTATGTCTGACTCTATGACTGAGGTATCTAATGATGACTTTGAAACCATTTCCTCTGACACCACATGGTCTCTCTTGTTCAAATCTTGAATATGGTGATGTTTCTAAAGGGTGTGGGAAATCACCAAGCCTGTATAGGACCACCTTCAAAGAGTAGATAGCTTTGTGGAAATGATTTGTGCTAATGGGACACAGGCACAGCTCACACTGGCAAGTTCACACCAGCAGGGGGTGAACAGTAAAATACTGAATAGCAGTTGAGAGCATAGTTCTGCAAACCTGGGCTCAGGCGCTGGTTCTAATGTTTACTCACTGACCTTGAGAAAGTTCCTTTAATTTTTCATCTACAAAAACTTGATGGTATAGCTGTAAGAATGAACTAAATAAGTGGTGTAAAACCTTGGCATACTGCCTAGTACATAATAAGAGCTTTATAAATGCCAGCTATTATTATTGATGCTGCTATTATTGTATTCGCCACAGTTATATTTGCAGCAATGTTTAAAAATCACATTTTCTTTTCTAGCAAAAAGTTTTACCAGTTCAAATCTTTCTCATGGTCCCATAGGACACAACAAGGATCCTAATATATATTTACACATAACTGCTTTTACTGGACAACTCTAAATAGAACACTAGTGAATTAGTAGTCACCATCACATATACTTGTATGTACCAAAGATACTAATATTCTAGCATGAGAAGAAAGTGAACAAATAACGGAGAGAAAGTTAATTGCCAATGCTAATTTTCTTAGGAGAGATAATGGTAATGAGGCCTTGTAAGAGAATGTCCTCAATCTTAGGGAATACACATTAAAGTATCTAGGAATAAAGTGTGGTGATGTCTGCATTCTCTTCTCATGATAAAATTCTCAATGGGACTCCCATTTCTGCACATCTTGGGAGCATGGGCACTGTTTTTTTTTTTTTTCTGTACTTTCTATTCAAGAGTGTTTACGTAGTTAATAGCTTTGCAAAACAGACGATATCTTCCTCTAGGGCAAGAAGTAAGCACATTGGCTTGCGGTTTCCTTATAAAAGTTTGAGGTCTCTTAACTGTGACACAAAGCTATTGTGTGCACAGCATCCCATTGGATCTGCCTCCGTGCCACTTCTGTACGACTTGGGGATGAGGCAACCAATATGCAAATAAAGCTGCTGTGCTATGAGTTATAACATTTTGGCTTCTGACCCAGGAGTCATATGTCCTATGCTAATCAATGAAACTCAAACAAGCTATCATATTGGTTTTCAAATAGGGGGAAAAAAATCTCAGCCCCTTCAGTTCTTGACTGCTTTCACATGTTTGAGTGTGTGAAATAAACTTGTACATAAGTGTATATACTAGATTATAAAAATCAAGAGATTAACTACCCATTTTAAGAGCATACACAGAATAACCTTAGCTACAAATCATTGAATTCTACACTTGAGCCTATGGTCCCAAGTGAAAATGGAAAGAAACCAGATATTCCCTGTAGCTGTGTGGGCATGCAGGCATGGAGTGGCTCTCAGGGAACTCTAGCTCTTGTATCAGGTATGGAATTAAGAGAAAATGCACTCAAAAGGGCCTCCGGGGATCTGAAGTAGCATATATGTCTATCTCAGCACTTAAAAAAACACTCAGGTACTGTACCTTGGTTAGTAAACTTGTTTCTCATAAGTCTATGGATTAGAAATTCTGAATCCACTTTATACATTGACATTATGCACCCTCAAAGGGAAGTACATCACTTGAAGTTTTTTGCTAAAAATGCATAGCCTTAATCTAATCATGAGAAAAATATCAGATCTGTACTAAAAGACATGCTACAAAAGGACTGTACTCTTCACAAGTTTCAGTACTCTTCAAAAAGTTTCAAGCTCTCAGGGATAAGGAAAGACTAAGAAAATGCTAGAGACTTAAGGAGACATGATAACTAAATGGAATGATTGAATCCTGGAACAGAAAAAGGACATCAGTGGAAAATCTGATGAAATCCAAATAACAAAACGAAACAGTCAGGTAAACATTTAGACAGCTAGGCACATTATTTGCATTCTGCCTTACTCTTTTAACCTTAAAATCATGTTCACCAATGTTTCACAGACATTTAAGGACCTACTTTGTGCCAGGTATCACAATAAGTCCTTAAATAATCTTGCAATAGGTGGGTTGGGAAATACTACTAAACCATTTTTTGCACGAGAGGAAAGTGAAGCAACACAAGGTTTAAGGATTTGCCTGAGACTCAGAATGACAGGGCTAAAATATGAATTATAATAAAATCCTGACATCTTTCAGTAGTTCATGAATTTTATACTCCAATCCATGTATCAGCAAGATTATTAGGGTCAACTTTATATCCCCCTTTTGAATTAGGAAAATTTAACATGCAAAAGACCTTTTATTATTGATATCTTTTTACTTCTATAAAATCTACAATCCACTATAATTTTAAACATATATTATCCCATTTAATATACATATATTTAAAGAATAGTTTAAGAATGATTTCCCACTTGGCTTGGGCAATCTAAGTATATTCTCATAAAAAAAAGTATATTCTCATCATTTAACAATTATTTTGGAGAACTTTTTTAAAGTATTCATAGTCTTCATGTACTACCATATTAAGCTTGGGGAAGTTTGTCCACAGTTTTTTTGAGTCAGTAATGATTTGACTGGATTCAGATTTGTCCTTAAAATGTGAATTTAGCTAAACTGTTCAGTCATAAAGTAACTAACAACAGTTGTAATCTTTCAGTCAGTTGATTTGGGGAACTCCAAAGAAAGACAAATACAAAATAGTTTTTTTTTTTTTTTTTTGGCAGTATGCCATCTGACATAGATAAACCTTTATTCATTATGATCTTTTGAGCATATCCAAGTACCAAGTAATATCTGTCACTGAATATTTTTCATAACCAGATTTTTATCTATATGTGAAATGTAGCTATTGTTTTATAAAAGTAAGTTCAACTGATCTCAACCTGGATTTATTCATAGGTAGCCTTAGATTAAAAAATGTATGGTTGGCTATTAAGCCATCTGCTCCTTTGGGTCTATTATGAAGGGCAAACTGTCTTAAAAAGATAGACTTTATTGTATAATTTCTGATATTTTTCCCACTAAAAGTCAGCAAAACAATGTTAATAGTTTTCATGAAATTTCGTCGTATTTAAATCAGAGAGTAAACTAGCAAAAAGGAATATGGGGTAAGGAGGAATATAGTAAGCAGCTATGATAATCATTATGTCTGTGCAAAAATAAAGAAAAAGAGGAGAGAGAGATGGAGGAAGACAAAAATAAATGAAAACAGAACAGCTCTTGAACTAATGTAACTCTAACGTGCAAACGACCTGGCTAAGTGTCAAAACCCAGAATATAAAATGTAGATTGCTTGTCCTATTCTTATAAAACTGTTCATTGATGATTTGGGCACTCACTTTGCATCTCAGGATTTTTTTATTTTTAATGCATGCTCCAGAAGTATTAACCAAGAAACAGGCTTCTCAAATATTTTTAAACCTATTATCACTTTGAATAAACATAAAAACTCCATAAACCATTAAAGATTCAGACATAGATTTTAGGAGGTTACCCTGTAAGAGTTGAAAATAAATCTCTTCTGTGTGTCCCCATCAAGTCAAGAAGAATTTTGCCCAATTTTACTGTCAGTGACTTTCCTTCTGAAACCAATAGATGTGCATTTCTTTCCAAAATAAAAGTGATATGGTTGGTTATGCTTTCTCAAACTGTATCTTAACTCTTCCTTGATATTTTGATAAGCTCTTATATAATAGTTAGAATGGGATACCATTTGCTATTTAACAATTGCCTAATACATAGAGACAGCATTGCTGGCAATTACTATTTTTCAAAGTACTTTTTGGTTGGTTAGTACTTTTATAATTGGTCTGGTGTATATTATTTGACTGTGGATAAACTGCCATTATTTTTTGAGAAATGAGCTTTTAAGTAGCTTCATAAATGTTAATGACATCATTTACCATCATCTACTGGGCATCTTGGGGTATTTAATGGAGATAGAGTAACTAACTGCTATTAAGAAAAAATGAGAACAATTAACCTCTAACATAAGATAGCTCATGCTTAATTGATAACATCACATGATCCATACCATTATTGACATGAATTAAAAAATACTAAAAAATGTAGATGTCATATTCTACATACATAATTACAGACAAAGATATGCAAGAGTGCATCAACTATATAATCGAGTCAGTCTAATTGGATGACTGAAGAATAAAAATAATGATATTGTTTTGCTGGGAAAATTATGAAAGAGTTCTTTGAATTTTATACCAAAATGTGTAAAATGCTCAATAGATAAATACACATAGATGTAAAAAGTCATTTAAAAAATTCTCTTAAAAGACTGAGGTATAGGAAACCAATTATTATATTCAACCTGAATACAGACAGACATACCCAGTGTTCATCCTAGCCATTCTTGGCTTCTTTATGAAGTAAACATTGAGCAAGCCTCTAGTCAACTCTGGACTTCAGGGATTTTATCTGGGAAATTAAACTAGATGATCTTTTCTTAGGGTTCCTTCTTGTTCTGATATTATTCTGTAGTTCCATGAAGGCACCCAGAATTCAATCTCTTCATGTACTAGGAATCTTGGAACTATGAGGAAAGATGATCTCTAACCATTATTCACTCTGAAGTGTCAATCCAAAATCTTACAAGTTCTCCTTTTGTTTTGTAAACTAGCCTGAGTATAAAGACGTAACTTAATGTTCTTTTTTTTGCTTTTATTTTGATCTGGGAATTGTGTCATTTGCTACTACTTCAACTTGGAATATAGTATCTACATATATACACTGGATAAATTTTTCCTCAAATGCTCGTATTAAAATGTTGACTCTGAAAAAAAAAAAAAGTTGGCTGCCTTGTTTAATACTTTTCTTAGTGTAGCAGCCCGGGTGGCTCAGCAGTTTAGCGCCTGCCTTTGGCCCAGGACGTGATCCTGGAGACCTGGGATCGAGTCCCATGTTGGGCTCCCTGCATGCAGCCTGCTTCTCCCTCCTCCTGTGTCTCTGCCTCTCTCTCTGTGTCTCTCATGATTAAATGAATAAAATCTTTAAAAAAAAATACTTTTCTTAGTGTTTATCAGTGAGTGATGGTCTGCTCTAGCTTTCTGATCTAAATATCTATGGAAATAAAAAAAATAAATGAAGACAAATATCTTTTTGAAAGGATTCTGGTTAATTAATATAATACTAAAAAGTGGTTTAGAAAATATTTTTCTTATAGACACAAAAAATTATAGAATGTCAGAAGAAATGATACCTATAAAAATGTAACGCAGATATAGGTAGCATGTGGCACATACTGACATGTTTATCTTTTCCATTCTATGCTTTCTACCATTTGAGGGATCAGTTCCAGTACCAGGTATATAGTAAAGCTCACTGAATGCTTGTTGAATAAACAATGATCTCTCTCTCCCTCATTTTATAGATATGGCTATGTAAAGAGATTGCACCATTTGTTAATTTATGGCAAATCCAGATTTAGAATCCAAGCCTTCTGACCCCATAGTCTAGTTGTACTGTTAACATTATACAGATATAAGAATTTTGATATGTTACAAATATAATAAAGAAGAATTTAGATATATGAAAATTTCCACTTAGAGACTGAAGATTTTTAAAAGTCATCACCTCAACGGGAACCAAGAACACTTTTGTTGTGCCTTTACAGAACACAGCATTGTGGTCAGGGATTAAATGAGTTGAACAATTCTCAGTAAGTGCTGCCTCCCCATTCCGTGCACTATATGGGGATGCAGCCTTGATGCTTCGGTGGAGAGTCCTAGGCTTTAGTAGGGGATCTAAAATCCATTAATATTCTAGAATTCTGTGTAACTGAGTGGATCTTTTTTAGAATCTCAGAATTGGAAAAGTCCTAGGAGTTATCTTCCTTAACATTTCACCTAACACATGAATCCTTCATAGAACAACTCTTATAGACAAGCACCCAGACACGGCCAGAACTTCTGTTAACACTGTACTACTTCACAAGGCAGCCTTAAGCAAGAGAAGGAATGGAAGACTTTGAAATTAAAACATGTAAGTGATGACACTAAATGTTCTTAACTTTTTTGAGCCTCCATTTCCTAAGTTTTTAAAATGTAGGGTCTAGTATCTGCCTTGCAGGTTACTATGAAGATCAGATTTAAAAAATTAAATAAAGATCTCTCCCCCAGTAGGCAGTCAAAAATACTCATGTTCCCCACAGATACTTTATTAATAAACTTAGGCAAAAAGTATAACACTGTATGTTAATTATACTGAAATTTTTAAAAATGAAAAAAAAAACCCTTGATCTATATTTACCGAAAAGAAAATGACACAAAAGCAGAAGTTGAGTGAAAAGGAAATTGAATAATAGTATATATACTATGATATAGTCTTTAAAAGTATAAAATTTTAAATCATAACATAGTACTGTATTTTTGTAGAGAAGTGTTTGCGTGCAATACACACGCATACATATGTGAAACAGAAATATACAGACCAAATTAAAAGCTGATTATTTCTGGGGAGGGAAGAAAGGTGAAATATTTTACGGAAAAAAATAATTTGCTTCTGCCTAGACACTTTGGTTTCCTAGAGCTGTCATAACAATTACAACAAACTTGGTGGCTTAAAGCAATAGAAATTTATTCTCTCATGGTTCTGCAGCCCAGAAGTACCAAATTAAGGTATTGGCAAAACCATAACTTCTCTGAAGTTTGCAGAGCATACTTCCTGGCCTCTCTTTATTTTCCAGTAGTTGCTTATATCCTTGGCATTTCCTGATGTATGGACCCATTGTTCCAATCTCTGCCTCATCATTACCTGACATTATCCTTATGTGTCTCCGTATTCAAATTTCCTTTTCTTACAAAGACTTCAGTCATATTGGATTTAGGGTTCATTCTAACTCATCCTAACTTGATTATATCTGCAAAGATCCAATTTTCAAGTAATGTCTCATTTACAGGTTCTATCTAAGTAGATACAAATTTTGGGGAGGACACTATTTCAAACCTAGTAGAGTTGGTAAGACGGTTAGTGAAACATTACACAAACTGTAAAGTCCAAGTTGATTCCATTTCTCAAATTTCTGTTAATTTTCATTGTTATGTAGGTCTATGAAAACAAATTATTCTTTCAAGAATTATTTTCAAACGTAAAAAAAATCATTTACCAATTAGATAAAGGAAAAATGAGATAATTCCTACCCCAAAATAAAATTACAAAAGAATACAGAAGAGTTTTTATGTCTAGTATGCCATTTCATTATGTAAAATTAACTCATTTTAGAAAATCTATAGTCATGGGATGTATGAGGCAGGAATTACAACATATTGAACATCAAGTTTAATTTTCCATTAGTTACGTTGATGATTAAATTGTATTGATGTGTGAGGGTTAGTGTGCCCTTGAGCCAAAGCTTAACAGTACACTTGCAGTTTTTTTTTTTTTAATAGAAACTTTTGAGGAATGATGATTCTATCACATTGTAACAGCAGGAATAGATTTAACTCTGTGATTATCCACAAATATTTAAATGAAAAATGTATGGCATCAGCCATCTTTTATAATCCTTAAATTGGGTTACATAATGAAACCTTGGGACATTTCATTTATGTTTAAATTGTGAACATTGTAAGTATCAGCATTTAAATTAATATTAGCAGAACAATTGAGTTGGGTGAAGTATTTTCTTCAAAGTAACCTGTAGCAAATCAATCAATGTCACTTGAATTTCTTCATTCGGATTCCCAATAGCTTATGATTTTTCACTGAGTGGCCCTGTGCAAAATATATCTCAAAAAAAGACTTCTTTTGCAGACAGGATGTGATCATAAGAATACTTTATGCTTCCTGTGCAGAAGTAGACGAATCCATATAAATAGTAAAAGGCCTACATTTTTAACATGAGCTGTGATACTTTGTTTTGAATACTTAGACACCTTGAGGCTGTATTTCTGATATAAATAGCCATTAGACAATGAGAATTTTTTAATTATCTAAAAGGAGGGTGAGGAAGACATCAAAAAAGTTAAATATTTTAAAATCCTTATCTTCTAGTATAAAAAATATAATTTTTCAGCTCACAAATCCCTTTCTAGAATCAGGGTGTTAGAAGTACAAAGACACACTAACCAACAGGTGTATATATGTATTATTCACACTGTCACTGCCCCAGCCTAACATGTTCACTACTGTTACCTGGAACTACTATATTTACTTCCTAATTATCCTCCTTATCATAGCCTTTTCTCCTCAATCTACCCTACTCCAAGTTTCAAATGAACCTTCCTATAACATAGCTTCATTCATGCCATTCCTCTGAGGGAAAACCTGCATGTACCACCATCACAGCCCCATTCCAACCCACCTGAGTTGCGACCCCAGCCAGTTTCTCCAGCTTTCTTGCCCACCTCTTCCCCTCAAGAGGTCTTTCCCTTCAAAATTCTGCACTTAAGCAATCAAGATTCTTCACCATAGTTTTGAGGTAGGCAACACTTTCCACTCTTTTTGCCTCTGCTCATGTAGTCAATTGTTTGAACTGACCCTTCCCAAATCAAACCTTTTCAGACCCACTCAAATGTTCTTGCCATCGTAAAGCTTCTCAGATACAACATCCTTACTCACAATTCCCTCCCAATTATTATGTGTATCTGTTACAGTATTGAGCACATCCTGTTTTTTTGTTTTGTTTTTTCTTTTTATTTTTACCTAATTGCTTATCTTTCTTCTCCCTTGCACAGTCTCCAAGAGGAGAAATCATGCTTTCATCATATATGAATAATCCCTAGCAACTAGCATAACACCTTTATGGATTAGTCAAATGAGTTTTTCATGTGAATTTTTGCAAAAATTCCATGGGAGATTATCACTCCAGAGAGAGAAAACTGTTGTAAAACTCCTTCATAGGTTTTCAGGTGCGGATGGCAAATTGAAAGAGTAAGAATTTGGAATTGTTACCAACATTAGGTCTGAAAAGACAGATGAAGGAAGATTGTATACATTAACTTCTTAACTAAATACTGCAGGGATTTCTTTTTTTTTTAATTTATTTTTTATTGGTGTTCAATTTACTAACATACAGAATAACCCCCAGTGCCCGTCACCCATTCACTCCCACCCCCCGCCCTCCTCCCCTTCCACCACCCCTAGTTCGTTTCCCAGAGTTAGCAGTCTTTACGTTCTGTCTCCCTTTCTGATATTTCCCACACATTTCTTCCCCCTTCCCTTATATTCCCTTTCACTATTATTTATATTCCCCAAATGAATGAGAACATATAATGTTTGTCCTTCTCCGACTGGCTTACTTCACTCAGCATAATACCCTCCAGTTCCATCCACGTTGAAGCAAATGGTGGGTATTTGTCATTTCTAATAGCTGAGTAATATTCCATTGTATACATAAACCACATCTTCTTTATCCATTCATCTTTCGATGGACACCGAGGCTCCTTCCACAGTTTGGCTATCGTGGCCATTGCTGCTATAAACATCGGGGTGCAGGTGTCCCGGCGTTTCATTGCATTTGTATCTTTGGGGTAAATCCCCAACAGTGCAATTGCTGGGTCGTAGGGCAGGTATATTTTTAACTGATTGAGGAACCTCCACACAGTTTTCCAGAGTGGCTGCACCAGTTCACATTCCCACCAACAGTGTAAGAGGGTTCCCTTTTCTCCACATCCTCTCCAACATTTGTTGTTTCCTGCCTTGTTAATTTTCCCCATTCTCACTGGTGTGAGGTGGTATCTCATTGTGGTTTTGATTTGTATTTCCCTGATGGCAAGTGATGCAGAACATTTTCTCATGTGCATGTTGGCCATGTCTATGTCTTCCTCTGTGAGATTTCTGTTCATGTCTTTTGCCCATTTCATGATTGGATTGTTTGTTTCTTTGGTGTTGAGTTTAATAAGTTCTTTATAGATCTTGGAAACTAGCCCTTTATCTGATATGTCATTTGCAAATATCTTCTCCCATTCTGTAGGTTGTCTTTGACAACCTGTCAACAGACAACAATTCTGTCTTTGTCTTTGTTGACTGTATCCTTTGCTGTGCAAAAGCTTCTTATCTTGATGAAGTCCCAATAGTTCATTTTTGCTTTTGTTTCTTTTGCCTTCGTGGATGTATCTTGCAAGAAGTTACTATGGCCGAGTTCAAAAAGGGTGTTGCCTGTGTTCTTCTCTAGGATTTTGATGGAATCTTGTCTCACATTTAGATCTTTCATCCATTTTGAGTTTATCTTTGTGTCTGGTGAAAGAGAGTGGTCTAGTTTCATTCTTCTGCATGTGGATGTCCAATTTTCCCAGCACCATTTATTGAAGAGACTGTCTTTCTTCCAATGGATAGTCTTTCCTCCTTTATCGAATATTAGTTGCCCATAAAGTTCAGGGTCCACTTCTGGATTCTCTATTCTGTTCCACTGATCTATGTGTCTGTTTTTGTGCCAGTACCACACTGTCTTGATGACCACAGCTTTGTAGTACAACCTGAAATCTGGCATTGTGATGCCCCCAGATATGGTTTTCTTTTTTAAAATTCCCCTGGCTATTCAGGGTCTTTTCTGATTCCACACAAATCTTAAAATAATTTGTTCTAACTCTCTGAAGAAAGTCCATGGTATTTTGAAAGGGATTGCATTAAACGTGTATATTGCCCTGGGTAACATTGACATTTTCACAATATTAATTCTGCCAATCCATGAGCATGGAATATTTTTCCATCTCTTTGTGTCTTCCTCAATTTCTTTCAGAAGTGTTCTATAGTTTTGAGGGTATAGATCCTTTACATCTTTGGTTAGGTTTATTCCTAGGTATCTTATGCTTTTGGGTGCAATTGTAAATGGGATTGACTCCTTAATTTCTCTTTCTTCAGTCTCATTGTTAGTGTATAGAAATGCCACTGACTTCTGGGCATTGATTTTGTATCCTGCCACGCTACCGAATTGCTGTATGAGTTCTAGCAATCTTGGGGTGGAGACTTTTGGGTTTTCTATGTAGAGTATCATGTCACCGGCGAAGAGGGAGAGTTTGACTTCTTCTTTGCCAATTTGAATGCCTTTAATGTCTTTTTGTTGTCTGATTGCTGAGGCTAGGACTTCCAGTACTATGTTGAACAGCAGTGGTGAGAGTGGACATCCCTGTCTTGTTCCTGATCTTAGGGGAAAGGCTCCCAGTGCTTCCCCATTGAGAATGATATTTGCTGTGGGCTTTTCATAGATGGCTTTTAAGATGTCGAGGAATGTTCCCTCTATCCCTACACTCTGAAGAGTTTTGATCAGGAATGGATGCTGTATTTTGTCAAATGCTTTCTCTGCATCTAATGAGAGGATCATATGGTTCTTGGTTTTTCTCTTGCTGATATGATGAATCACATTGATTGTTTTACGGGTGTTGAACCAGCCTTGTGTCCCAGGGATAAATCCTACTTGGTCATGGTGAATAATTTTTTTAATGTACTGTTGGATCCTATTGGCCAGTATCTTGTTGAGAATTTTTGCATCCATGTTCATCAGGGATATTGGTCTGTAATTCTCCTTTTTGGTGGGGTCTTTGTCTGGTTTTGGAATTAAGGTGATGCTGGCCTCATAGAACGAATTTGGAAGTACTCCATCTCTTTCTATCTTTCCAAACAGCTTTAGGAGAATAGGTATGGTTTCTTCTTTAAACGTTTGATAAAATTCCCCTGGGAAGCCATCTGGCCCTGGACTCTTGTGTCTTGGGAGGTTTATGATGACTGCTTCAATTTCCTCCCTGGTTATTGGCCTGTTCAGGTTTTCTATTTCTTCCTGTTCCAGTTTTGGTAGTTTGTGGCTTTCCAGGAATGCATCCATTTCTTCTAGATTGCCTAATTTATTGGTGTATAGCTGTTCATAATATGTTTTTAAAATCGTTTGTATTTCCTTGGTGTTGGTAGTGATCTCTCCTTTCTCATTCATGATTTTATTAATTTGAGTCTTCTCTCTCTTCTTTTTAATAAGGCTGGCTAATGGTTTATCTATCTTGTTAATTCTTTCAAAGAACAACTCCTGGTTTTGTTGATCTGTTCCACAGTTCTTCTGGTCTCGATTTCGTGGAGTTCTGCTCGAATCTTTATTAACTCCCTTCTTCTCTTGGGTGTAGGATCTATTTGCTGTTTTTTTCTCTAGCTCCTTTATGTGTAAGGTTAGCTTTTGTATTTGAGTTCTTTCCAGTTTTTGAATGGATGCTTGTATTGCGATGTATTTCCCCCTTAGGACTGCTTTTGCTGCATCCCAAAGATTTTGAACGGTTGTATCTTCATTCTCATTAGTTTCCATGAATCTTTTTAATTCTTCCTTAATTTCCTGGTTGACCCTTTTATCTTTTAGCAGGATGGTCCTTAACCTCCACGTGTTTGAGGTCCTTCCAAACTTCTTGTTGTGATTTAGTTCTAATTTCAAGGCATTATGGTCTGAGAATCTGCAGGGGACGATCCCAATCTTTTGGTATCGGTTCAGACCCGATTTGTGACCCAATATGTGGTCTATTCTGGAGAAAGTTCCATGTGCGCTTGAGAAGAATGTGTATTCAGTTGAGTTTGGATGTAAAGTTCTGTAGATATCTGTGAAATCCATCTGGTCCAGTGTATCATTTAAAGCTCTCGTTTCTTTGGAGATGTTGTGCTTAGAAGACCTATCGAGTATAGAAAGAGCTAGATTGAAGTCACCAAGTATAAGTGTATTATTATCTAAGTATTTCTTCACTTTGGTTAATGATTGATATATTTGGCAGCTCCCACATTCGGGGCATATATATTGAGGATTGTTAAGTCCTCTTGTTGAATAGATCCTTGAAGTATGATATAGTGTCCCTCTTCATCTCTCACTACAGTCTTTGGGGTAAATTTTAGTTTATCTGATATAAGGATGGCTACCCCTGCTTTCTTTTGAGGACCATTCGAATGGTAAATGGTTCTCCAACCTTTTATTTTCAGGCTGTAGGTGTCCTTCTGTCTAAAATGAGTCTCTTGTCGACAGCAAATAGATGGGTCCTGCTTTTTTAACCAGTCTGAAACCCTGCGCCTTTTGATGGGGTCATTAAGCCTGTTCACATTCAGAGTTACTATTGAGAGATATGAGTTTAGTGTCATCATGATATCTATTCAGTCCTTGTTTTTGTGGACTGTTCCACTGAACTTCTTCTTAAAGGGGAATTTTAAGAGTCCCCCTTAAAATTTCTTGCAGAGCTGGTTTGGAGGTCACATATTCTTTTAGTTGCTGCCTGTCTTGGAAGCTCTTTATCTCTCCTTCCATTTTGAATGAGAGCCTTGCTGGATAAAGTATTCTTGGTTGCATGTTCTTTTCATTTAGGACCCTGAATATATCCTGCCAGCCCTTTCTGGCCTGCCAGGTCTCTGTGGAGAGGTCTGCTGTTACCCTAATACTCCTCCCCATAAAAGTCAGGGATTTCTTGTCTCTTGCTGCTTTAAGGATCATCTCTTTATCTTTGGAATTTGCAAGCTTCACTATTAAATGTCGAGGTGTTGAACGGTTTTTATTGATTTTAGGGGGGGATCTCTCTATTTCCTGGATCTGAATGCCTGTTTCCCTTCCCAGGTTAGGAAAGTTTTCAGCTAGAATTTGTTCAAATACATATTCTGGCCCTCTGTCCCTTTCGGCGCCCTCGGGAACCCCAATTAAACGTAGGTTTTTCTTTCTCAGGCTGTCGTTTATTTCCCTTAATCTATCCTCATGGTCTTTTAATTGTCTCTTTTTTCCTCAGTTTCCCTCTTTGCTATCAACTTGTCTTCTAGGTCACTCACTCGTTCTTCCACCTCGTTAACCCTCGTCGTTAGGACTTCTAGTTTGGATTGCATCTCATTCAATTGATTTTTAATTTCTGCCTGATTAGCTCTAAATTCTGCAGTCATGAAGTCTCTTGAGTCCTTTATACTTTTTTCTAGAGCCACCAGTAGCTGTATAATAGTGCTTCTGAATTGGCTTTCTGACATTGAATTGTAATCCAGATTTTGTAACTCTGTGGGAGAGAGGACTGTTTCTGATTCTTTCTTTTGAGGTGAGGTTTTCCTTCTAGTCATTTTGCTCAGTGCAGAGTGGCCAAAAGCAAGTTGTATTGGGAATAAGAGAAAAAGAGAGGAGAGAAAGAAGGAAAGAAAAGAGAAAGAGAAAAAAAAAGGGGAAGAAAGAAAACGAAAAAAAAAAAAAAGAAGAAAAAGAGAAAGAAAAAGAAAGGAGAAAAAAAGGGGGTGGGGAAGGAAACAAATCAAAAATCAAAACAAAACAAAAAAAAAAAAACAAAACAAAAAGAAGAACCACCGGGGAGTATCTTCTGATTCTGTGTACTTTAAGTCCCTTGGCTTCTCCTGGAAGTTGTCCGTCTAGCTGGTCTTCTGGGGGAGGGGCCTGCTGTGCTGATTTTCAGGTGTAGGCAGTTGGGGGAGCTGCTGTGCCCCTGCCTGGTGCAGGGCTCAGTGGGGGTTGTTTACCCCGTGAGGCCGCAGGAGGAACAGCCCCAGTGGCGGGGCCAGCTCTGGAGCCCTGGAGTCAGCTCCGGCAGGAACCACGGAGCTCTCCGTCTGCAGGGCCTGGAGGCTCCGGGGCGGGGCCGCTGATGTGCTCAGCTGGGGCAGGAGCGTCCTCGCTGTCCTGGGCCCTCCCGGCCTCTGCCTGTCCCGGGGGAGGCGGGATCCTGGGCTGTGTCCCGGCGCCCTGTGCTCCGGGGCCTGCGCTGTTGGATACGCGCTCCCGGGCCGCGCAGCCCCCTCCGCGGAGCCGCCGCCCGAGCCCCTCCGAGCTGCTCCTGGAACCGCGCAGGCCCCTCCGCACGGAGCCTCTTCCTCTGCCCGAGCCCCTCCGAGCTGCTCCCGGGGCCGCGCAGCCCCCTCCGCGGAGCCGCCGCCCGAGCCCCTTCAGCTGCTCCGGGTCCCGCCGGGTCCCGCCGTGCGCGCTGCAGCCCTTAGGGAGCTCGGCGCACTCTCCCGGGGCGCAGGTGTCTGTCAGTGTCCCCGGGAGCCCGAGGGCATCCCCGCCCTCCTGGGTCCTGCTCCACCTCCCCGAGAGCCCCTTTCCACCCGGGAAGGTCGGTGCAGCTCCTGCGTCTCCGGGACGGGGCTCTCCTGTCCTGGGGACACTCGCCCCGGCCTCAGCCCGGCTCCTCGCGGGGCCCCTCCCCCTTGGAGGCCTTTGTTCCTTTATTTCTTTTTCCCCGTCTTCCTACCTTGATAGATGCGCGAACTCTTCTCACTGTAGCATTCCAGCTGGTCTCTCTTTGAATCTCAGGCCGAATTCATAGATTTTCAGGATGATTGGAAGGTTTTCTAGGTAATTTGGTGGAGACAGGTGATTTGGGGACCCTGCTCTTCCGCCATCTTGCTCCTCCCCCTCCTACTGCAGGGATTTCCTTAAAATCTGTACATGCTACCTTCACAGAGTAATCATAGCTCATATTTCTTTCTTATTTTTTTAAGATATAATTTATTTATTTGAGAGAGAGAGAGAGAGAGAGAAAGAGAGAGAAAAGCAGGCTCCATGCAGGGAGCCTGATGTGGGACTCGATCCCAGGTCTCCAGGATCACATCCTGGGCTGAAGGTGGTGCTAAATTGCTGAACCACCCAGGGTGCCCTCTTTCTTATTTTTTTAAAGATTTTATTTTTATTTATTCATGAGAGAGAGAAAGAGGCAAGGATGTAGAGAAGCAGGCTCCTCATAGGGAGCCCAATGCAGGACTCAATCCCCAGAACAAGATCACGCCCTGAGCCAAAGGCAGACGCTCAACCACTGAGCCACCCAGGTGTCCCCATAGCTCATATTTCTTAATCCCTTTTATATTCAGGGTTTTCTTGGGTAGGTTTTGCTGTAATTCTAGAACACAAGATGAAGGTGAAATTTGGAATTTTTAAAGAATTTTTAAGTTTCTTTGATTGTTGTCATCACAAATTGACTCTCAGGGGGTGGAGATAAAAAGGAACCCGCTTTAGATAACATTCTTAGGAAGATGATATAAAAGAAATAAGAGTGACCAACCTTTTTCCCATTGCTTGTTTGTGAGGCAGAGAAAAGACTAAAATAAAACCAGAGTTATTGAAATGCCTTTAAAAGGTATTGAAATGTTTTAAGACAGTCCCCATAAAACAGAAGTTGCCTTTCTTTTCACCTGGCCTTCATTCAAACACCACTAATTTTGTTGAGCTCTCTTTACAGCAGAGCCCCCTGATGATAGAAAACACAACTTTATACTTTGCCAGTGGAATCGCTTGGCACTGGAATTTTGGCTAGATGCTCCCCTATGAGAAATTCACTTTCAGTATGCATTGTTGAGCATCTTATTGTGTATTTAGATAAAGCTTTTATTGCATGCTTTCCTGGTTCTCTTTTTTATGAAAGCCAGGTAGTGTAAATCAGCTCTTTTGACTTGTACATTTTTTTTTTTTTTTTTTTTTTTTTTTTTTTTTTATTTATGATAGGCACACAGTGAGAGAGAGAGAGGCAGAGACACAGGCAGAGGGAGAAGCAGGCTCCATGCACCGGGAGCCCGATGTGGGATTCGATCCCGGGTCTCCAGGATCGCGCCCTGGGCCAAAGGCAGGCGCCAAACCGCTGCGCCACCCAGGGATCCCTGACTTGTACATATTAATTAGAGTGGTAGTTAAGGAAGGGCATAAATGAAATCCTTCCTTCCATTAAAATGGAGGTCAAAAGTTGCATATTACTACTCCACGGGGAATTTAACCAAATTTAAAGGAGTAGTGAGCTGTTTGGCAGATATTAGGCTCTGGAGAATAATTAAACTCCCATAAACTTTCTGTGAAAAAAAAAAAAACCCCTCACTGTCTAATAGGGAATGTAGAATGCAAAAAGCTCTCAGATCTTAAATTATTAGATCATGTCATGTTTGCCACTGTTCCTCATAAAAATGGTAACTCATTAAATAAAACTAATTGCATTCCTATTGCATCTTATTTGTTGTGAGGATTTAAAAACATTTGTTTTGCTTTGCTCTGGTATTTAGGTATGTTAGTTTCCTGCATTAGATATATTGAGATCTGCGTCTTTTAATTCCATGTGTAAATTAATATTAGCAGAACAATTGAGTTGGGTGAAGTATTTTCTTCAAAGTAACCTGTAGCAAATCAATCAATGTCACTTGAATTTCTTCATTCGGATTCCCAATAGCTTATGATTTTTCACTGAGTGGCCCTGTGCAAAATATATCTCAAAAAACCTAGTCATAGTATGTAGGATTGCAGCATGTAATATTGTCACTGAGCTTTCTCCCCAGGACTAAAATTCGAAAGAACCATTATGGTCTGTGCTTATCTATGACTTGTCTAGAAACATTTATGGCATTTGATGAGATGTTCATGTCTAATGATGAAGCTAAGAGGGACAAAAGTTCATACAGTATCCAATAGAGTGTTAAAAATACCACCAGTACTCAACTGATACTCTAATTCTAACAAGGTAAAGCTTAATTAGATTAAAAGTCCTTCATTCAAGTCCTTAAAAAGTAATTCAAACACATACCAAATGAATAAAAACAATCTCAGAGCTATTCTAAGCCCCTTAAGTAACAGGGAAATAGATGTCCTTGTCAAGAGAGATAGGACTAAAGCAACAATTATTAGCAGCTGCCCAGAACGCCCACGTGAGGTCTCCAACCTCGTTATCAGTGAGTCAGCACATTACCACATGTGGGACAAAACCTCGGGAGTGCTCATGGGCTCTCACCTCAAAATGTGAAGTAATTATGAAAAAGATGTTCTTTTAAATCAAATTAACAAAAGAATAATGCCCAGCGCTAAAGAGAACATTCTCGGTGGATCAGGCCCCAAGTGGAGATTTACATAGTTCTAGATACCCTTTCTCAACCAGCAACTCAGGAAAGCACCCTCAGCTTAACATTCCTTTTTTTTCCCCCTTTTCCCAATCCCTCACTCCTGTTCCTTGAGGCTCACTTCTGGGAGAAAAAAAAAAGCATTGACTCCTACATCCTTGTGCCAGGTTTTCTTTCGAGAAGAACCATGCTAAGACACATAATGAATTGGGCCACAGGGGGACCTAGCATGCTGGTTCATAATTTATTTTCCCGTGAAACAATTTTTTTAAAAGAACCTTTCTTATCTCTGATGCTCCAAAGAATACATTCATGGAAACAAAGAGATACATTTGTTCTCTTTCAACATAGAATACAATCCAAATTCCCTGTTTTGAGCTCCTACGAGAAAACGTGAGGCAGAAACGTGACCCATCTAACCTGGTCCCCGGCTGTCTGGTCATGCTCACATCCTATCTCCTTGCTTTCCACTCTCTTCACCCCAGCTCTGCTCTTCTCACTCTTGAAACATGCCAAGACACTCCTGCCCCTGTGCTTTCGTTCCTGCTATCCCCTCTACCAGGAACAGATATTTGTCCAGCTAGTGACATGACTCACTTTCTCACTTCATTCCTGTCTTCATGTAAGTGTCGCCTCAGCAGAAATGCCTCCCACAGTCCCTAAAATATCACCTCCAGTCACTTTCTTTCATACAACTTTACTTTTCTCCAAAGCACTGATCTCTATTTAAAAGCACTTTGCACTCATGTGGCTATTGGTTGTCTCTTGAAGAGAAGGTAAGCTTCACACAGGCACCCTTTCTTTACTGTTGTGTTCCTTCCCCCCTGGGGCATCTGCTTCTCTTTGAAAATATATGTGTTCCTTATCACTCTCTCTCTCTCTCTCTCTCTCTCTCTTTTTTTTTTTTTTTTTTTTTTTTTTACATTTTGTTAGGTAGCCATGAAAACACAACCACAAACCAACTTTTGGAAAACATTGTTCCGTAGTAATTTCCGCAGCATTACATAATGCCTTCACTCATTCTATCCTTTCTTTGTCTCCTTTTGCTTTTCCTCCTCACAATCACCTCAAAAATTCTTCCTTTTCAGCATCAGATTCAGCATCTCACCCTCCATGAAACCTTGTTGATGGCCCATACCATCGGGATGGATGCTCTGTCCTGTAGCTTCTTTGATCTGTGTTCCATGGTCCCTTGTCTGAAAACATGTCATGTAGTGACTTGGTCACGTGTCTATATCACCAGACTGAGTACTGGTGGAGGCACTTGGTTGGTCCTTTGTCATTCACTGTACCTTTACTGCCTAGAACAGTGTCTCTCTCAGAACTTTTCTACCACTGCCATCCTAGTCTGATACACTCTGCTGTTGAGGAGAGAGTTCCTTTTTTTTTTTAATATTTTATTTAAATCCCAGTTAGTTAACATATGGTGTAATATTAGCTTCAGGTGTACAATGTAGCGACTCAACAGTTTCATACAAAACTCAGTACTCATCCCAAGTCTCTTCCTTAATCCCCCGTCACCTATTTAACCCATCCCCCCACCACTCTCCCCTCCATCAGTTTGCTCTCTGAAGAGTCTACCCCTTGTTTGCCTCCCTGTCTTTTCCTTTGTTCATTTTTTTTACTTCATAAATTCCACATATGAATGAAATCATATGGTATTTGTCTGACTTATTTCACTTAGCACAATACTCTCTAGCTCCACTCATGTCATTGCAAATGGCAAGATTTCATTCTTTTTTATGGCTAAGGAATATTCCAGTGTGTGTGTGTGTGTGTGTGTGTGTGTGTGTGTGTGTGTGTGTGTGCTACTACTTCTTTATCCATTCATCAGCCGATGAACACTTGGGCTGTTTCTATTATCTGGCTATTGCATATAATGCTGCTAAAGACATTGGGGTGCCTGTATCCCTTTGAATTACTGTTTTTGTGTTCTTTGGGTAAATATCTAGTGGTGCAATTGCTAGATCATAAGGGTAGTTCTGTTTTTAACTTTTTGAGGAAACTCCATTCTGTTTTCCAGCGTGGCTGCACCAGTTTGCACCCCCCACCAAAAGTGCAAGAGCATTCCCCTTTCTTCACATCCTCACCAAAACCTATTGTTTCTTGTTTTGTCTTGTTTTGTTTTTATATTCTTGATTATAGCCATTCTGACTGGTGTGAGGTAACATCTCATCGTAGCTTTGATTTGTATTTCCTTGATGGTCAGCGATGTTGAGCATATTTTCATGTATCAATTGGCCATCTGTATGTCCTCATCAGAAAAATGTCTACTCCTAGCTTCTGCCCATTTTTTAAAGTAAGCTCCATGCCCAGCATGGAACCTAAAGCAGGGCTTAAATGCACAATCCCGAGATGAAGACTTGAGCTGAGATGGAGAGTCAGATGCTTTACTAACTGAGTTACCCAGGTCCCCTGACCCTTTTTTTAATTGGAAAATTCAATTTTTGAGTGTTGAGTTTTATCAGTTCTTTATATATATATTGCATATAATATAAAAACCTTTATTGGATATGTTTTGAAAACATCTCCCATTCCAAGAGTTGCCTTTTAGTTTTGCTGATTGTTTCCTTTGCTGTGCAGAGGATTTTATTTTGATAAAGTCCCAATAGTTTATTTTGCTTTTGTTTCCTGCGCCTGAGAAGACATATCAAGAAAGAAGTTGCTACAGCTGATGTCAAAAGGTTACTGCTTCTGTTCTCAAGGATTTTAATGGTTTTGAGTCTCACATTGAGGTCTTTCATCAATTTTGAATTTCTTTGTGTATAGAAAGTGGGCCAGTTTCATTCTTTTGCATGTTGCTGTCCAGTTTTCCCAACATCACTTATTGAAGAGACTTTTCCCTTGGAATATTTCCTTCCTGTTTTGTCAAAGATTAATTTGGCCACATAGTTGTGGGTTTATTTCTGGATTTTTTATTCTGTTCTGTTGATCTCTGTGTCTATTTTCTTTTGTGCTAGTATGATACTGTTTTGATCACTATAGCTTTGTGATATAACTAGAAGTCCAGAATTGTGATGATTCCAACTTTTCTTTTTCAAGATTGCTTTGTCTATTCAGGGATTTTGTGGTTTCACACAAATTTTAAGATTGCTTGTTCTAGTTCTATAAAAAAAATGCTATTGGTATTTTGATAGGGACTGCATTAAATGTGTAGATTGCCTTGGATAGTATAGACATTTCAATATTTGTTCTTCCAATCCATGAGTATGGATTAACTTTGGAATAACTTTCCATTCTTTGTTTCACCTTCAATTTCCTTCATCAGTGTTTTATAGTGTTCAGAGTACAGGACTTTCACTTTTTGGTTAGGTTAACTCTAGATATCTTTTTGTTTTTGGAGCAATTTTAAATGGGATTGATCATTCACTTCTTTGGTTAAGTTTATTCCTAGGCATTTTATTATTTTTGGTGCAATTGCAAATGGGATTGTATTCTTCATTTCTCTTTCTGGTGCTTCATTATCAGTGTATTGAAATTCAACAGATTTCTGCGTATTGATTTTGTACCCTGAAACTTTACTGAATTCATGTATCAGTTCTAGCATGTTTTTGGTGGAATCTTTCGGATTTCTTTTTTTCTTTCAGATTTTTCATATAGAATAACACGTCATCTGCAAACAGTGAAAGTTTGACTTCTTCCTTGCCAATTTGGTTGGGATTTTTTTCTGTTGTCTGATTATGGTGGCTAGGACTTGCAATACTATATTAAATAACAGTGACGAGAGTACACATCTTAGTCTTGTTCTTGACTTAGAGGAAAAGCTCTCAGTTGTTCCCCAATTAGGATGATATTAGTTGTGGGTTTTTCATAGATGGCCTTTATCATATTGAGGTATGTTCCCTCTACACCTACTTTATGAGGGTTTTTTTTTTATCATGAACAGATATTGTACTTTGCCAAATGATTTTTATTCATCTACTTAAATGACCATATGGTTATCCTTTATTAATGTAGTGTATGACATTGATTGATTTGTGAATATTGGACAACCTTTGTAACCCACAAATAAATATCACTTGAGCATGGAGAATTTTTTTGATGTATTATTGAGTTTAGTATGCTAATATTTTATTGAGTATTTTTGAATCTATGTTCATCAGAGATATTGACCTGCAGTTTTTGTTTTTGTTTTGTGTGTGCATACGATGTCTTTATCTGGTTTTGGTATCAGGGGAATGTTGGCCTCATAGAAGTTTCTTTTTTTCCTTTTCTATTTTTTGGATTAGTTTGAAAAGAATACTTATTAATTCTTCTTTAAATGTTTGGTAGAATACACCTGTGAAGCCACCCGGTAATGGATTTTTGTTTGTTGGGAGTTTCGATTATTGACTCCATTTCTTTGCTGGTTATTAGTATGTTCAAATTTTTTATTTCTTCCTATTTCAGTTTTGGTTGTTTAGAGGTTTCTAGGGATTTATTCATTTCTTCAAGGTTGCCCAATTTGTTGCATATAGTTTTTCATAAAATTCTCTTGTAATTATTTGTATTTCTGTGGTGTTCGTTGTTATTTCTCCCCTTTTATTTCTGATTTTATTTAACTGCATCCTTTCTCTTTTCTTTTTGATAAGTTTGGCTAGAGGTTTATCAGTTTCATTAATTTTTTCAAAGAACCAGCTCCTGGTTTCATTGATCAGTTCTATTGTGATTATTTTTAGTTTCTATATCATTTATTTCTGCTCTCATCTTTATTATTACCTTCCTTTTGCTAGCTTTAGGCTTCATTTGTTGTTATTTTTTTAGTTCCTTTATGTGTAAGATTAGGTTGTTCAGTTGAAATTTTTCTTGCTTCTTGAAGTAGACCTGTATATATATATATATATATATATATATATATATATATATATATCCTATTTATTTTCCTGTTAGTACTGACTTTGCTATATCCCAAAAGTTTTGGATGGTTGTGTTTTAATTTTTATTTGTTTTTCAAGTATTTTTAATTTCTTCTTTGACTTCCTGGTTGACCCACTCATTGTTTAGTAGCATGTTGTTTAACCTCAATGTATTTGTGGTCTAAACTTTGTGTGGTTAACTTCTAATTTCATAGCATTGTGGTCAGAAATTTTGATCTGTTTGTACTTGTTGAGGCCTTATTTGTGACCTAGTATGTGATCTATTCAGACAATGTCCTGTGTGTTCTTGAAAAGAATGTATAGTCTGTTTTAGGATGGAATTTTCTGAATATATCTATAAATCCATCTGGGCCAGTATGTCATTCAGAGCCATTGTTTCCTTATTTATTTTCTGTTTAGAGGATCTGTCCATTGATGTAAGTTGAATATCAAAGGTTACTACAATAGTAGTAACTGTGTTATTATCAATCTGTTCCTTTATGTTTGTTACTGTTTTATATATTTGGCTGTTCCCATGTTGGGTGCATAAATATTTATAATTGTTCTATCTTCTTGTTGGATTGTCCCCTTTATGATTATATGGCGCTTTTATTTGTCTCTTGTTACAGTCTTTGTTTTAAAGTATAGTTTATCTGATTCAATTGTTGCTACTCTGGCTTTTGACATCCAGTTGTGTGATAAAGGTTTTTCTATTACCTCAATCTGCAGGTGACTTTAGGTCTAAAATACGTCCCTTGTAGGCAGTATATAAATGGGTCTTTATTTTTACCCATTTTGACACAATATGTCTTTGGATTGGAGTATTTACTCCATTTATATTCAAAGTAATTATTGGAAGATATGTACTTATTGCCATTTTATTACTTATTTTATTGTTTCTGGGGATTTTCTCTGATTCTTTCCTGTCACTTTTAGTCTCTCCTTTATTTAAAGAGTCCACTATAATATTTCTGCAGAGCTGGTTTAATGGTCATTAATGCCTTTAGTGTTTGTCTGAAAGATTCTCTCCCTTCTATTCTGAATGGTAGCCTTGCTGAATAGATTCCTCCTGTCTTCAGGTCTTTCTCATTCATCACTTTGAATATATCATGCCACTCTCTTCTGGTTTGCCACATCTCTATTGAGAAATCTGCAGTTAACATTATGGGTTTTCCCTTATAAGTTAAGAACTTTTGTCTTGCAGCTTTTACCATTTTTTTCTTTATCACTCTGTTTTGTAAATTTAAGGTTTTTTTTTTTGTTTTTTTTTTTTTTTTTGATGGGAGTTCTCTGTGCCTCTTAGATCTGGATGTCTGTTTCCTTCTCTAGATTAGGGAAGTTTTCAGCTATTTTCAGAAAATTCCAAGTAAATTTCCTGTTCCCTTTTCCCTTTCTTCTTCTTCTGGGGCTCCTATAATATGAATCTTATTAGGTTGGATGGAGTTGCTGAGTTCCCAGAGTCTAGTCTCATATTGCATAATTCTTCCTTCTCTATTCATTATTTTCCATTATTTTGTCTTCTGGGCCATGGATTTTTTCCTGTTTCTTCCAACCTGATGTTCTTTTCATCAAATCTGTTTCCTATCTTGTTTATTGCATTCCTCATCTCCGTTTCTGGTTTAACTCTTTTATCTCTATGGTAAGGGTCTCACTGATGTGTAATCTTTTCTCAATCCCAGGGGTTTTCTTATTATTATAGCTTTAAATTCTCCATCAGGCATGATACTTACACCTTTTTACTTAGATCTCTGTGTGTGGCCTTATCTTGTTTTTTCATTTGGGATAAATTCCTCCACTTTGGCATTTTGTCCGAGTTTCTGCCTTCTTCTCTGTGTTAGAAGAGCTAGTAATGCCTCTGCTCCTGAAATAACGGCCTTATGAAGAAAAGGTCAAGTAGTGCACTGGGCCTGGTACTTCAGGGAGTTTGTGTGGTGGGTACTGCATGCACTCTGCTGTTGTATTTTGGCTGCTCTATCCTTCAGGCCAGTCATCTGCAGAGGCTTCCTTTGCCTTCTGTGGGCAGTATTTGGTCCCTGGCCTGAATGTGACAAGTTTTAAGTAGGCGGCTCTGGTCTTCTTGTGAAAGGAGACCTGCCACCATTTCCACCAGAAAGGAGACCCTGCAGATCTCTCTGGTTGGGAGACATGGTGTGGGCAGGCGTTTGGGCTGGTCTTGTAGGGGAGTAGCCCACTGGGACTGAATCAAGCATGACTGAGCAAGACAGTCCTGCCAAGGTCAGGGGGGTGGGGCTTGACGTAAGCAAGTTAGGTCTCCAGTATTGGTGTTGTGCTGCTTCCTTCAGGTGGCTCTATGTTTATGCTGAGAGGTGGTGGTGGAGAAATGGCACCAGCCAGCTTCTTTGTTCCCACAGATGTGCTTCTATGAATGTTGCCTGTGAGGGAATAGCTCTGAGAAGAGTGAATAATCTTTCCCTTTGTGCTCCAGGCATTCTTCAGATTTTTGTGTCCACACTGTCCCCAGGTTGTTTGCTTGCCTTCTTTCCAGGAGCAGCACAGTGCCCTCTGGGCTCTATCCTAGCCAAGCTGCTGACCTTAAACTCTAGTCTTAAAGCCCTGCTGGTTGTGACAACTCCTGAAATTTAGCTCCTCTTATTTTCAAAGACAATGGCTTTGGGGAAAGTTCTCCGTGTGCATTCCTCTGTGTCTTCCTCTCTCACTTGTAACCACAGCTTCCTCCCCTCTGCACCCAGGATCAGTTTCTATCTTCTTCTATATGGCCTCTTCTCTCCCTTTAGTTGTGGGGTTTGTTCTGTCAATCGCTAGGTCAATTTCTGGGGTATTTAAGATAATTTGATAGTTATCTAGTTGTGATTGTGGGACAAGACAAGCCTAGGGTCCTCCTACTTTGCTGTCATCTTTTTCCTGAACAGAACATTTCTGAAGATGCCTGAAGATGCTATGTTTTGTCTTTTCTTATCAGACTATTTCTCTGTCAAACATGGTTTGCACCACAGGGCCTTTAATGGTGCAACCTTTTTTTTTTTTCTTAATTATGTTTTCATGGTTTGAGTAAAATGAATTGTAAATAATACAGTATACTGGTGAACAGCTTTAGCAACATTTTTATATGACTAATCTGTATCATCTCTGAGGGTTTTTATAGCAGGGATTTCGTCAGCAACCCAGAGAAGCTCACAGCTTTAGGACCTCAAGACCCATCTACTTAGTTCACTATAGCCAGTGTGATCTTTTGTAAATGTGAATCTGATCAGGTCATACACTCTTACTTGCTATACTGCTTCTCCTCACAGCCTTTGCCAATACAATTCCCTTTTCTGAAATGCTCTTACTTCCCCTGCCCATTCCCATGGCACATATCTACTCATCTTTTAATCTCACAGAAGCCTCCTATTCTCTGTGACTATTATCTCTCTATTATAGGCATTTATAACACCAATCACCTCTTCTCCCAGCATCTTTCACATTTGTTATTTCACTTTGATCATATGATTGATGCCTATTTCTCCCCAAAAAGTAAGCTCCAAGACGAAAGAGGCTATGGTTTTATTCATATAGCATGGTGTCGAGCACAATATGTAGTCAATAAATATTCGAGGGTAAATGAATGAATGCATGAACAAAAGTACAATCTTATCAAGTTCCCAAATGTACAATAAAAGGGTTGCTATGGAAAAAGAAAGCACTTTTCAGTTGTCTCAAGAGGATTTTGGTTTCTAAAGGAGACTTAAATTCTTACAGAGTTAAAAAAAAAAAGTTGTAGCTTTTTGAACCTGATCATTTTTAGAATGCTAGCCTAGGCTGTAAGTCAAAGGGAGAAAGCTTTATGCTCACAAACCCCAAGGGGTTAAGGGCACGATCCAGGGAACCTGGAAGAAAAGTCTGCCACTGAAGCATGAAAAACCCACAGTAAAAGGATTTTCAATTCTGGTCCACTTGTTAGGAATTCTAAGTTTTACAGCCCTTGATCCTCTCTATATCAGATTACTTTGTAACTCAATTGTTTCCTCACCTCAAAAGGACATGATTTTACTTTTTTTGATTCAGGTGTTGGGTGAACTGAAAAGATAGAGAATAAAGAGATTAATTAAAGTAAGATAGCAATGGTCAAGTTTGCTCTCTGCTGAGTGTATCGCCCTCATCTTAAATCTTCTTAAACCGCACGCAATTAATTCGAAAGCCTGAGGGCACTTGCATGGAAAGGATAATGGGGTGAGACTTTAAATGATATAAAGTTCTTAATGTGAAGTCTCTCTGCTTTATTGGTTTATGTTAACACCTTACTGATTAATCTTGTGATGACTAAAGCTATTCCTATTCACGGATATCAAATTGAATCTATTCTATTTTTGGTCATTTAAAATTCTTTGTCACCATGCAATTGATTGAATTGACTGTACTGTAATCTAAATCTTAAAACTACAGAAAGTACCAGATTGGCCATTGCTTAATTCAATGGATATTGTGGACATAACTAGTCTCTATGATATTTTCTAAATGTTTAAGAAGTGTGGACATCATACATAAACGGCCTTAGAAGATTAATTTGTAAACTACCCACATGTACAAGTGTTAAGAGACTGATTTGCAAACTACAGCACATCTATGTAAGCACTGTTCTGACGTGACTTTTAAAACAACGTTTTCAGAGACAAGTTAACGACATGGGAAAGGTTCACAAAATGTTAAAGAAGAAGGCAAGTGACAAAACTACAAAAAGAGTATAAACCCACAATGCTGCATGTTATACATAAAGAGGGAAATGAAGAAGGGCTTCATTAGGAGGAGAGAAAGAGGAAAAGGAAAGGAAGAGAAAGAGACAGAAATATACTAAAATATTAGTACTGGCTACTCGATGAAATTATAGGTATTTTTTTCTTTCATCTTTATACTCTGTCATATATTTTCCAAAGTAGCCTATGTGCTACTTCTATAATCAGAAGAAGCCAGTATTTTAAAAGTTAGAACACATACTGTATGGTCTTCACATGAAGAAAATAATCTTCAGAAAATTCTCATTGTTTGGGTAGGTTCATTGTAGAGAAGTGGGGAAGAAGAAAAATGATCCCCACACATGGTCTTCTGTCACTACTAACACATGCCCTTACTCTCTCTCTCTCTCTCTCTCAAACACACACACACACACACACACACACACACACACACACACACAAACTCACTCACACGATGATGCTACTACAGGTTCAGGGCCTTGACATCTAAGAGCTATGCTGGACCAGAGTCACTAACTATAGAACTCCAACTGTGTGTTCTTAGCTGCCAGTAACCTAGAACTGATGCATCATTTGAAGCAGAGTCCTCTCCATTTTTGACTCTAAAGCCTCGGGTAACCAAAGTGCTGTGGGGCCACCATCAACTGTGAATAAAGAAAAGGGGAAAAAAGGCAATGCAAGGACTCACACAGCAAGACCTCTTCTCTGATGGAGTCTCCATCTCTGGAAAATAGGGACTTTTTTTTTTTTTTTTTTTTTTTTTTTTTTTTTTTTTAAATAAAGACTGCCCTCTAGATGTACCAAAGTCACCAGCCTGTATGATGTGCATGACACTGTGGAGGTTTACACAGACAGGTCTTTCGCTCAGCCTCTTCCCAGAGCCACGAATAAAGAAAGGAGAAATAGAAGTGATCCTGAGAACACTCTACAGAGCAGGCTATAAAATTGCAGGGTCCCAAGTAAAATGAAAATGTATGGCTTCTTCTCTGAAAAGTGGGAACAAAGTGCCATTAAAGGTGCTAAAACAAAACTTTTCCCTTTCTTCCTGGTCTTTCTCCTGACTCGTCATGGTGTTTTTTTTGTTTGTTTGTTTGCATTGGATGTCATTCTAAGGAGAGAAAATATTAAATTTTTTATTTTTAACATGAATTTTACCATTCCTGTATATATCATGCAATACCTATTTTAAATCCAAACACAGAAACATTTAACTCAACTACAGAATCACCAAAATTATACAATTCATATTTTGTAGCTTGTACATGCATATTCATCATGTTGTCCTTAGAACAATGGAAATACTGCATAAAATATCTCAATTGTTTTTATTTCACTTCTTGATGTGCACACATTATACCAATATTCTCTACTTGAAGCTTACTGATGAGTGAAGAAGGAAAGCAACTATGGTTTCCCTATCTCCCTTTCCTTCCATGTCATCATTTTCAGCCTAAGTGGTTGGTTAATACAGGGAAGTAACATGAGCAAGAAAGGATACAACATGATTCCTTGGACATTGTGTAGAAAAAAAAATACTGTTAGTGTTTCCCCTTTACTACTACTCACACAGAAGGCTTCACTTCTGACACCTCTGATCACTAGCTGTGTGTGTATGTGTATGTGCGTGTGTGTGCGTGTGTGTGTGTGTATGTGCGTGTGCGTCAGGGAGGAGGTTTCCCAAACCAGTAATTTTCCAACAAGCTGGATATCTTGTAACTCAGCTCTGATACTATCTGGAGATCCCCAAGATTACAGGTTCAGTCCTACAAGACTGTCTCTCATCCTTACTTCGGATGCCAATCTCAAGTTCCAGATTGTCTTCTGTGGTTCTGACTGATGACAATTAAGTGGGGTTCCCATGACATATTCTTGGGTTCAGTAATTGGCTGGAATGGCTCACAGAACTCAGGGAAACACCCTATATTTACCAATTTATTATAAAAGGATATGATGAAGAATACAGATAAATATCCAGATGGAAGACGTGTACAGCAAGGTCTGAAAGGATCCCAAGCAAAGGAGCTTCTTCTGTTCCATGGAATAGGAGTTGATCGTCCCCTTGGCACATGGATGTGTTTACCAACCCAGAAGCCCTCCAAACCCCACACCTGGGATTATTACGGAGGCTTCAGTGCAAAGGTGTGATTTATCATGAACTCAGTCTCCAGCCCCTCTCCTCGTTCTAGAGGATGAAGGGTAGAGCTGAACATTTCAAGATTCTAATCATGGATTCATCTTTCTGGTAACCAGCCCGTATCCTGAAGTTATCCAGGAGCCTACCAAGAGACACTCCTTAGACCAAGGGCACTCCTGTCTATCACCCAGGGAATTGCAAGGGCTTTAGATGTTATGTCAGGAACTAGGATCAAAAACCAAATATTAACATGAAAGACGCTCATAGCGCTCTTATCACTTTGGAAATTACAAAGGTTTTAGAAGCTCTAGGAACTGAGGCAGAAACCAACATACTTATTTTCTATTATTTCACAGTCATCCGTATATTTTTAGAGTGTCACTGACCTCTTTCTCCATTTGAAGCAAGTTCGGGTTCAGATAGAAAGCACAGCACCTCAGATTGGTTCACAATTGCTAGCTTAGTTGTAGGTATAATATGCTTATCTTATACTCCCTTTTTGTTCTGCTGGACATCCATATGTTTTCCATCCACCAGAATTCTATGCTCACGGAACATCATAAGCATGACATGCAAATGAAGGAGCCAGAAACGTGAGCATACATTTTGTTCTAATCTTCTCTACTCATAGACATGCTCCATCGCCATCAAATGCCACTTACAAAATACAAGTTCAAAGATAAGATTGTTAAGAATTTCAAACACCAGCACCACAGCATTAAATCAAAGGTGGGGCCTTTCTGAATACAGGTCCCTGTAGCTCTGTAGGTTGCACATCCATGACACCAGCCCTGATGTATTACTTTGGCTTTTTGGCCAAAGTACTTTTCAGTGCACCCAAAAGCTTATAATAGCTACTTACATAATTAATGAAAGTAAAATTTGTTAGGTACAGGGGCAGAGCAAGACATGCACATCCTGAGTTCTACATGAAAAGAGATTAGGACAGACTCACTGAGTAAGAGAGTTGAGCCCAATGATGTGATATCCACATAACATTATATGACTATTGCACCAAAATCCTATCTTATAATTTATGGAGAAAGCCAACAGTGGAAGAGAGATTGGGGTGCAGCAAAGAAGGGAAGTTTGCTCACTGGTTATTTTAGATGCAGTTCCTGAGATTGACTGGGACACTAATTGGAGAATCATTAAATGAGAAGGCACAGTCTTACATATATCAAAGGTCTGTTTTCTTTCTGGTTGACAAAACGAACAATTCCAGGAATCATGCTGAACACTGTAATCTGATAATTAAGGAAGGGCTCAGTGGAGCAAGGAAAGGAAACAGGAAAATTAAATTTAGAAAGAAGCTGATGAAGAGCCAGGCACCAGCTGACACAAAATCGTCCGTTGAAAATGTTCTTAGAGAAAAACTGAAAATGCTCTTCATAAATAAGATTTAGTGGATGGGGGCAGGGAGCTCTTCTGTAAAATAATACTAAGGCTATTAAGGCAATGTTTTTCTTAACCAAGCAAGTTAATACTGCTTCTGTCTACTGCTTGCTTCAAAATGAGTGAGGTCAGCCTTATAAAATGATCAGATCAAGTGCAGTTTAAGTGAATTGTTTATGCACATTCTGCAGCCCTCCACATATGTAAAGTGACTGTCATATCAATATAACAGATTAACTAGAAGTCTTTTACTGGACATTGATTTGGCATGATTTCCACATCAATTTACCTAGTTTTCTAGTTCTCCAGCCCCCTTTCTAAAGCTGAGATCCTGACATAAGCTGCAGCTTATGGCCTTCTTAACAAACCATTTTCACCTGACCTATATTCTGCTACCCATGCCTTCCCATGTGATTCCATCTCCAAAATTCACACATGGAATAACCTCTATTGGCCAAATGGCATCTGCTTGTGTTACAAATTGAACACCACCATATAACTCCCATTCTATTTCCACTGCCATCATCATTAGATTATAGCTCTGGATTCAGATGACCCAACTCCCAAATTATGGACCTTCGACCACCCAGCTCAGAGTTCTGAGATCATTCTTTATCAACCTATGTATTTCCTCAGCCCTTCAACCCACAAACTAAGGTTATCTCTATCTAATGACAGTTTGTTCTATTGTTGCTGGCACCAGTTTCAAGGTCAACAAAATGTGGCATTTCAGCATCTGTTATAGAACTTTTTCCATAACTTAAATTCTAACCCTAGAGCTGGGGAGTGCTGATCTTTTCCCTCAATGGTGCTTGCATAGTCAATGTCTGTGTCTTTGGCTCCCATTGTGATTTGGGAGAACGATGAAAAGTACAACTGTAAGAATTGAGAAATATTAAAAAGATGTTTTTTATCCCAAAAATTGTCTCAATCCAGGTGCCAAAATTCACAATATAATCATAATTTAATTCAACATAAATTATTTTAGTATCAACCAAAGCAGAGACAATGGGTGACTTTATACATAATAAAGACATAGTTCCTACTCTTAAGAACCTCAGTCCAATTTGAAATAACATAATTACTTTACATGCGTATATAAAACATTTATGAAGTGTTATGAGTATATAGGCTGAATATCATTTTCTTTGGGTTAATCCTTGTTCTTTCCCAGACAGTATTTTATTCAAATTATTCCAAGATGCAATACATTGGTTACGGAAACTATCAGGACCTTGCCTCTCCCCTAAGCTATGAGGAGTGTGATAAGTATGTTGGGAAAATTAAAGCAAGATAAGAGGTATCAGGAAAATATTCATTAATGCAGTCATTCATGCATTCAACATTTATGCATTAAACCCCAACTCTATGACAAGTACTGTGCAGGATGAAAAGCTCTATCAGGCATTGCTACCTATTCTTTGATGTTGAGAAATCAAGTTGGGACTTTTGTAATTTTGAGTTTAAGAGTGGAACTTTTAATATTTCAATACTTAATCTATATTCCATTGCACAACAAATTCTTATACAGACCTTTTATTCCAGTAAGTTGTCTATGTTTCTATTTATTCCCCTTGTAGTTGCTCAGCTTAATTTCTAGTCTAATATTTGTTTTTTAAAAGGAAAAGATTAATTGCTTAGACCTATATTTCATAAAATGGAATCATAACTACCTACATCTGAAAGAATAGCTTAGGTATTTATAAAAACACAGAAGATAAGGATGCAAAACCTCTCAGGTTGAGATTCTGCAGAAATCTCAGCAATCTCCATTTTTAATAAGCACACAGATTTTTTTTTGATTAACACTAAAGTTTGAAAACTATCACTCTAGCACATCTTTATCTTATACTCTTAGGGATTAGGTTATTCATCGTTTAAGTAATGTTCTGCCTCCTAGGCTCATTTTTATTCACAATATAATGATTAACCAAATTCTTTTTGATTGCTCGGTTTGGGGGTTGGGGAGTGCGAGCCTGCAGAGGCAGAGGGAGAAGGAGAGAGAGAATCTTAAGCAGACCCCATGCTCAGCACAGAGCCCAAGGAAGGGCTTGATCTCACAACCGTGTGGTCATGACCTGAGCCAAAATCAAGATGCTTAACTGACTGAACCACCCAGAAGTCCCAATTAAGTAACTTCTATAGATGTGAGAATACAATTTTCTCTACAATGGAGCTATAGGGACCCACAAATCTGTCTTCCTTTTCAAACTCATCCCTTACTAATGTCAGCTGTGCTCTAGCAACGATTTGTCTTCCACTTTCTTTATTTTGTTGAATTCCTACCAGCCCATAGTTTTGTATAATACCATGTCTAATGTTGAGAAGATTCTTCTCCTACACTCTTTGCCTAGCTAACTACTTTTCATTCTTCATAGCACAATTATCTTTTTCATGGATAGACTTTTCCTAAACACCCAAAGTTAATTAATTCTCATTTAATAGTTTTTATAGAACCCAGTTCCTTTCTATCAAGGAACTTATCACAATTTATTATTATACATTTGTATATATTTTTCTTGATCCATATGTCTTCTGTCACTGCAAACTACATGAGGGTGGGGACTATGTCTGTTTACTTCATCAATATAGATATCTCCTAGCACAATGCCCAAAGGAGCAGATATCTAATGAATATTGAATAAATGAGCAAACAAGCAAATAGTAATTACTTCATATATGTGGAGATAGAAACAAGAACACTGCATAAATTAAATATGTGAAATATCTAACAATATATGGTCAATTATATGCAAGTCACAAAATGGTTTAAGAATTTAGAGGGCAAAGAGATCAATATGCACTGATGTGGTCAAGAAAGACTTGGTAGATGAAATGGAACTTTAGCTGGGCCCCAGATAGTAATTAAAATAAGCAAAGAGGATGAGAAAGACAGGTCTCATAGACAAAAGTTCAGAGGTCAAAATCACAGAATGTCTAAGCTAAATTACCCCAAGATTTATTCCACTTCAGCACATTGTGTTTATAGATAAATGTGGTGAGGAATTTTTTATTTTGATTGATTCTCTTTTCCCTAGAGGCATGGTCCACAGAAAAGCAATATTCTAAATTTCTCAGTGGTTTAATTGATCCCACCACCAATCCCCAGAAATAATAACTCTGTGGGATTCAAAGTATAGAGAGAGGTTAAAAGAACAACAAAATATGATCAGATATCCAAGCAGACATTATGAAACTTGGCAGAAGTGATGTAAATACTGAAGGAAACCATATTGAACTTAACAGGGATTTAAATCGGAGCATAAAGAAGTTGGTTTCTCTAATACAAACCAGGAATCTGGACATCAGTCTCCTCTGAACTTGATATCAACACCAGAGCAACCATTCCACTTTTATTTCTGCTCAAATTATTTCCCTATACAGATGCAAACCAAGAAAAGAATTTCTAAAAAGCAGTATTATTATCCTAATTCCTAGTCTACTAAACAGTCTCAACTTGGAGAGTTGCAAATATGAAATGGTTTTACTTTTTCTTTTCTGTTTGTCACCAAACATACTTTGAAAGCTTCCTCTTCCTATAACACTGACATCACTTTCAGACATTAAAAGAAGCCTCTTGACTTGTCACCGTATGCCATTTCCTAAGGCTTATATACCACACTGAAGTAAGCAATTTGGTCTTGCCCAAACCCAAACAGCCAGACCCCTGAAAACATATATGAACTAACTGCTTTTAGGAATTGAACATTGTGATCTCTGAGAGAAAGGTAACAAAGGTGTGCTCTTCAATCTTCCTGGCTTTTGACCTGGAGAAACACTGTGGACTGCCACACATGGAGGGGAAACCCAAGCACAGCATGGCCGTTTCATTGAACTTACACCAGGATAAGAATTAAGGTTTTCTCAGGAAGCTGCAGTTTTCTTGGAAGAGTGTAGAGAGGATTAAATATACAGAGGAAGAACTCTAGAAACATTTGTGGTGTTTTTCTTAAGTCTGTTTTTGAATGCTAAGCTATCAAGCATAGGATAAAATTCCAAATTCCAAGCAGATAGCTAATGGAGAGCTAGTAAGAACAATTCCCAGAGATCAGACTACCCCGGGAGGCATTCACATACCCATCAGCCAGAATGGGGAAACCTTGCTGAATTATCATAGGAGACAACAAGAGACTTCAGTACCTTAGAAGTAAGGCTAAGCTAAGTGCAAAGAACATTACCAAGATATAGATCTATCTGACTATATATCTATCTACTCTCTCTCTCTCTCTCTCTCTCTCTATATATATATATATATATATATACACACACACAGAAACATATATACATATATTTATATTAAATATTTATAAATATATATATATACATTTCATGACACAGCAATAGAAAATATACAAATTGAAGCAGAGAGAAAATGTCTAAAAGAAAATGAACAAAACCATAGTGACCTGTGGGACAATTTAAAGTGGTCTGACATGTTTAATTTCAATGACACAAGGGAAATCAGCAAAAAAAAAAAAAAAAATTGTGAAGAAATCATGAGGTAAGAAATTCAATGACTCAAAAGCAAGAATAAAATGAACTATGAAGTAAGCCACACCAAGGCATGCCATAATCAAATAGAGAAAATCCTTAAAGCAATCATAGAAAAAAACATTTTGTACATATGAAAAAGATAATGATTTGAGACTTCCTGAAAAACAATGATAGCCATGAGAAAACAGAACTTTAGGGCACTAAAAAAAGTTATTTCAGAATTTTATACTCAGAGAACAAGAACATAAGTCATATTTAGACAAATGAAAGCTAAAAAATATGTATCACCACTAGATACGCATTATAAGGAATGGTTAAAAAAAATTTCTCCAGGGACAATAAAAATAGTACTAAATGGAAACTGATCTGAATAAACCATGAAGAATTTCTTAAATGATAATTACATGTGTAAATAAAAATGATATCTTGTTCACATTTTTTAAAGATTTGTTTATTTATTTTAGGGGGTTCTGGGGGGCAGAGAGAGTTCTGAAGCAGTCTCCCCAATGAGTAGGGGAGTAACACAGGGCTGAATTCCTGAGATCATGACCTGAGCCAAAATCAAGAAATGGCTACTTAACTGACTGGGCTACCCAGGTGAGGCTATTGTTCACATTTTAAAATTTCTTTAAAAGATAAATGATGAAGGGCATCTGGGTGGCTAAGTGGCAAATCCTCTGCTTTCAGCTCAGGTCATGATCCCGGGATCCTGGGATGAGTCTCGCACTGGACTCCCTGCTCCGTGGGGAGCCTGCTTCTCTCTCTCTCATTAATTAATTAATTAATTAATTAATCAATTAATTAATTTAAAGAAAAGGATAAATGATTGAGGAGTAACAATGTATTACAGAATTATCCCCCATGTAGAAATAACATGTATTACAACAGTATAAAGGATGGGAGGATGGGAGGGAATTAGAAGTAAACTTTTAAAGTCTTACAGCGTATGGAGTGTTACCATATTTTTAAGTTGAATCTGATAAGGTTAGTTACTATAAACCCCATAATAACCTAATAAGATACAAATGAAATAAAGTCGTAAATTATACTTCAATAATAATTTAAAATGAAAGACAAAAAGAACTTAATCCAAGGGAGGGCAGGAAAAAGGGGGACAAGGGAACAACAAAAGTAACAAAACCCACAATGGTATGAAAAGAAAACAAACATTTTGCGTTTAAACTCAGTTATATCAGATTTTACAATATAAACAGATCAAACCAATTGATTAAAAGAAGTTATTAGACTGGACCAAAAACATGACAAAAATGTAGATCTATCGACAAGATACGTTTTTGATTTTCTTTTTAACAGAAATGCTCTTTATTTTTTTTTTAAAGATTTTTATTTATTCATGAGAGACAGAGAGACAGACAGACAGACAGACAGACAGAGACAGAGACACAGGCGGAGGGAGAAGCAGGCTCCATGCAGGGAGTCGGCCGTGGGACTCGATCCTCGGTCTCCAGGATCACGACCTGGGCTGAAGGCAGCGCTAAACCGCTGAGCCACCCGGGCTGCCCAGAAATGCTCTTTAAATATAAAGACATACATAGCTTAAAAAGTAAAAGGATGAACAAAGATACGCTATAAAAACGTTAATCATAAGGAAGGTGGAAGTGGGTATATTAATATCAGAACAGATTGTAGGACAAGAAATTATCAAGGACAGGGACAGAAATTTGTCAATAATAAAAGGAAAAATTCATTAAGAAGACATAATAATATAAATGTGTTGGTACCATTCTTGAATGATGACTTTAGCACTTTGTGCTCAGTAATCATTAGAAATATTTTTTTTAATTTAAGTAAAAATTATTGAATTACTCTATCAACTAACTTGATATAATCAACATTCATTGAACACTGAATCTTATATTTCAAGTGCCAATGGGACATTTACCAAAAATAGATAAATAATCTGTTGGGCCATGAATACAGTCTCAATAAATACAAAACTACTGAACTCAAATTGAGTATGTTAACTACAACATCATTAAATTAACGATCTGATTGTGTTTTTTAGATTGTCATGGAATACTGCCAAATGTTTGGAAAATTAGGAATACTATCTTAAATAACCAAAGATTAGAGAAGTCACATAGCATATTACAAAATATTTTGAGCAAATGATAATGAAAGAAAACATATAAACAATTGTGAGATACAAATAAAGCAGTACTCAGAGGGAAATTTATAGCTTTAAACATTTATATTAAAAAGTAAGGAAAGTCAAAAATTATCAAAGCTTCAATATTAAAAAGCTTTCAAAAGAGAAAATTAAGAAAATATAAAGCTACTAAATCAATAAAAGGAATAAAAAGAAAATGAAATAAAAAGTGGTTCTTTAGCAAAATCATTTACATTTGTAAACATCTAGCTCAATTAACCAAGAAAAAAGTACAAATGACCTATAGCAGAATGACATATCACTACAAATTCTACAGATATTGAAAGGATTATAAGGGCACATTTTGAAAAATTTTGTCATTTAGGCAAAATGAATAAATTCTTTGAAAGATACAAATTACCAAAAGTGAAACAAGAACATATAGAAAATAGAAATTGCCATGTGTCCATTAAAAAACAGAAAGTACAATTAACATCTTTCCACAGGGAAATTTCAGGCCCAGACAACTTCTTTGCTTTAACCTACAACATTTAAAGAAAATACAATAGCAATCCTACACAAATGATTTCAAGAAAATAATAGAGGAACACATGTTAAGTTGTCTTATGATGTTAGAACCAGACAAGTACAAACCTTCAGCAAAAAAGAAAAGAGCATTACAAAAAGAAAAACTATAAAATAAAAGAGCATTACAAAAAGAAAGAAAGAAAAGAAACCTAAAGGCCAGTGTATGTCTCATGAACAGAGACACAAAAATTCTTAGCAAAGTATCAGACTGAGTCCACAATACATATTTTAAAAAGATACCATGACCAAGTAGCATTTATTCTAGGAATTCAAGGATGCTTTAACAGCTGAAAACAAGAGTTCCCCATCTTAACAGAATAAAGGGGGAAACAATTATTTCAATAGATGTTCTTATTCAGACTGAACACCTTTTAAATAAATTTCTTAGCAAAGCAAGAATAAAAGGAAACTCAATCTAATAGTGAGAATCTGTGAAAAACCTCAGTTAATGTCATACTTAAAGAGGGACATTCAGTCTTCCTCTATTAACTTTGAGAATAAGAAATAGGAAAGCCTGGCCAAAGAATATAAACTTCCAGTTATAAGATGATTCGTTAACAATATTATTTACTTGAAAGTTGCCAAGAGTAGACCTTAAATGCTCTCATCACAAAAAGAAATGATAATTAGTGACATAATGGAGCAAACACTAGAGTGGTAATCATTTTGCAATATATATCAAATTAACAGGTTGTATACCTTAAAATTACATAATGTTATAGGTAAATTATATATGTAAATGATATACTGGTAGGAATAATCTGGGAGAAAAAAAAGTAAGTCTGCTTTTAAAACTTCTAATAAATATTCCACTGGAGTTTCTAGCAAATAGAATTATGCAAGAAGAGAAAAAAAATTAAAGCATATGGAACTGAAAGAAGTTACATGTCACTGTTCTTGGGAAACAGGATTGTGTGTACAGAAAGAAAACTACACGTATTTCAAAACAAGTACCTGAACTAAGTGAATTTGTTGAGGTCTCAGGATATATGGTTAAAATGCAAGAATCAATGCAACAGAAAATACAATTTTTTAAAGAGAGAATTTCCAATACCAACCATCCAAACCCAAGAGATACTTACAGATCATTTTTTAAATGCCCACAGCCTATACACTAAAAGCTATACACATTGCTGAGAGATATTTTAAAAGATCTAAACAAATGGAAAGACATACCATTTTAATGGATCAGTATTGTTAAAACTCAATAGTGTTAGGATGTCAGTTTTTCCAAATAAAATACCAATAGTTTTATAAGAATGAACAAGCTGACTACATAATTTACATCAAAATTAAAGGGACTGAGAATAATCAAAATACTTTAAAAAATAACAAAGTTGGAAGATTTATACCACCTGTTTTCAAGACTTATCAATAAACTGTCTATTGCCATATGGATTTTTATATTGGTTACTGCAATAAAACAGAGTCCAGAGATATATTCATACAACAAAAGTTCCAAGGTAACTCAAGGGGAAAAGTATGGATTGTCAATAAATGATTTTGAAAAAAGACATTTCAAGAATTAGTTCAAAGTCAAAGTAAATCATAGACCTTCATTTGCAAAGTAAATATATAAAACTTCTGGGAGAACCTATGGGGTGATGAGGGTAAACATTTTTAAGGGACTCCTGGGTGGCTCAGCAGTTGGGCAGACATCTGCCTTCCAGCTCAGGGTGTGATCCTGGTGTACAGGGATGGAGCCTGCTTCTCCCTCTGCATCTCCCATGAACAAATAAATAAAATCCTAAAAAAAAAAAAAACACAATTTTTAGGACTTGGAAAATGATAAGAGATAAAATATAAAAAGGAATTCATAAAGATTAAAAACCTCTGCTTCTCAAAGGATATAATTTATATATTGATATTTTAGATATATATATATGTGTGTGTATATATATATATATATATATATACACACACACACACACATAATATTGATACCACGTATGTATTCTCATTTAGGATCAAGGACTTGTATCTAGAATATTTAAAGAAAACCTAAAGTTCAAAAATAAGCAGAGAAACAATTGACCTTGAAAACAAAAGATTTTAACAGATGTTCACATGAAAATATTTGAATGGGCAATAAGAGCCCAACATCATTAGTCATTAGGGAAATGCAAACTAAAATCATGGAAAAGATGACATTTAAGAGATTAACAATATCAAATGTTGCCAAAATGTAGAAAAACTACTTTCATACATTGCTGGTGGGAATGTGAAGTGACACATCATTTTAGCAAAAATTTTGACACTGTCTTATGGAGTTAGCCATACACTTAACAGACAATATTGCCATTCCAGCCCATTTACACCAATAAATGAAAGCCCATGTTCACTCTAAGATTCGCATATGAAGGTCTATAGCAACTTTATTTATAATAGCCTTGAACTGGAAATGTAATTATTCATCAATCGGTAAAAATTAAACAAAATGTAGTATTTCTCCATTGGAATACAGCTTAGCAATAAAAAGGAGTAAATACTGATTTAGGCAACAACTTTAATAATGTTCAAAAACATTACGCTGTGCAAAAGACAATAGATGCTAGAAGCACATGCTACTTGATTCCTTATATATAAAACTTGTTTAAGTTTTTATATGAATTCCAGTTAATAGTGTAACATTTGTTTTAAGTGTACCATATAGTGATTCAATACTTCCCTATAACATCAGGTGCTTATCACACCTTAACCCTCATTCCCTATTTAACTCATTCCCCACTGACCTCCTCTCTGGAAACTATCAGCTTGTCATCTGTAGTTATCAGTCTGTTTCTTCATTGCCTCTCTTTTTTCCCCTTTGCTTATTTGTTGTGCTTCTTAAATTCCGCATATGAGTGAAATCACATGGTATTTGTCTTTCTCTTATTTCAGTTTAGCACAATACACTCTAGCTCCATCCATGTCTTTTCAAACAGCAAGATTTTGTTTTTTGTGGTTGAGTAATATTCCATCATACATATTATACATACCACTTCTTTATCCATTCATCAGTTGATGGATACTTGGGCTGGTTCCATAACTCTACTATTGAAGTTGCAAAGCGAACTTCAATGCGTGCACATTGGGGTGCATGTGTCCCTTTGAATTAGTATTTTTGTATCCTTTGGGTAAATACCCCACAGTACAACCACTGGCTCATAGGGTAGTTCTATTTTAGAGGAAACTCCATACTGTTTTTGGGAGTGGCTGCCCCAGTCTGCATTCCCAGTAAAAGAGGGTGACCCTTTCTCCACATCCTCACCAACACCTGTTGTTTGTATTGCTTTTAGCCATTCTGACAGGTGTGAGGTGATATCTTACTGAAGTTTTGAATTGCATTTCCCTGATAATCAGTGAAGTTGCTGTATAGAGAAAGCTAATTAATATTAACAGAAAGCAAATAAGTGTTGCAAAAGACCTATAGTGGGTTGAAATTTACTGCAAAGGTACAAGATGGAACTTTTGGGGTGGCGAAAATGTTTTACTCTTGATTGTAGTGATTCTATCCGTGTATATATTTATCAAAACTCATTAGACTACACATTTTAAATGGTGCATTTTATTGTATACATCAAAAACTACCTCAATAAAGTTGAATTATTTCAAGCTCCTTTCTAACTTTAGGGTTGGGAGTCTCTTGGCCCAACACAGCACTTTCCTCCTGGGAAAGAACTTAATACTCTGAAATATTGTTCTCTAACCAACATTTCTCTAGTTTTGTCTTCTGGTTGTAGGCTAGATGGCATGGTAGGTGAGGTTCTCAGAAAGGCTGGTTCCTTCATCAATGATGGAAGGAATATCTGACAGCAGTTTTGTGCTTTCTGTAAAATAGGGATGGACTTACCTCTTTGTAATTGGTTTGAGACTAAACCCAAAGTTATAAGCACTACTCCTCCTCCCCCCAAAAAAAGTCATACTCAACACCTTCTTACATGTTTTAGGATATTGGTTTTTAAAAACTTCTGTTTTGTCTGGGAACCTGTTCCAGTGATGATCAAGAAGAATTTCAACAATTTAGAGGCATATCTGACATCCCTATAGTAGTAGCTGTTGGTTCAGTAGCCTGTCTGAGATGGTCAGATCAAATTGATCCATGCAAGTTATATAAATGTGGCTATCTAGAGGAGTTTTTGGAATTTGCAAGCTTTGTACAACAATTCACCTACCCTTCGGCAGTGCTGTATGGTGAATCCTCCTGAAAAGGAGGAGAAAGAGGGATTGTCCCTGGTGCATGGGGGGCCTTACCTAGAGAACCATAGTCTAGACAGCTTTAAGGTGAGATAACGCCAAAGCCAGCATGGCTGGCTGGAATGTAAAGTTTATATGGTGCTGGTCTTCTCAGATGTTTTTACAGAAGAATTTAAACTGACCTCAAAGCAATCCTATATGAGCATGGAAGACTCTTGATTTATTTTAAAACTGAATGTAACTATAAAATTTATTTAAACTACTATTAAAGAGTAAAAATGACACTCCAGGAAGATGTGCCATGTTGATAGTGTTGTTTTATATACTTCCTGGTAGAGGACAAGATCTGTCATGAGCACACATACCCATACTCATCAGTTTTCTAAAATCTAGATGTAAGAGCACAATAAGAGATGAAATAGAAATGACATAGCCCACAGATAATGAACACCTAATGAAGGTTTTAATGAAAGTTACAGAAAATTAAAAAAAAAAAGATTTAGCTTGGAGTAAGGTGGGTTAGAAGGGAAAAACTAGGACAAGTGATATCAACTTGATATCAAGTGATATTACAATACTTTACACAAAAAGGGAGACTCCCTCAACTAGTATTACCCTTAAACATTTGGAAAAAGGTTCCCACTGAACTATTTGGATACTACACAAAGATGCTATAGGCAAGGATTACACCCCAGATGCTATGAAAGTCTCCATTTTCATCCCATCATGAAGAAGAATGTTCATTGGAAGTCTAGAGGAGGACAAATGGAGACATGTGGCATGAAAAGCTGAAAATATGACTCTCTTTTCACCAGTATTTATATATATATTTAGTATTAATAGCCAGAAACAAGTTTTTTATTAATAAAATTTGTACACTTCTATTTAAATCTGATATAAGGAATAGATGCAGTGATTATAACATAGAATTTTAAATATATTGTCATCAAACTGCAATGTTCCAAAACAGAAAAATGTAAGGGGCATGATAAAAATATTTAATTAATAAAATGTACTCATTCTTAGTAAACGTCACACATCATGCATTATTCAGTTTCAAAGTGTTAACTGTCTGCAACCATCAAGTGCTGGGTTTGGTAGATGTGCTGTTTTGCATAGGACAACCTGCATAGAGAGCCACAAAAGAACTTCTTAAAGATAAATTGGCAACAATCAGGGGGATTATTTGTTCACTCAAAGGTGGCAACTTTCTTAGGAATAAGACAAATCATCTGTGGAAACCTGAATTAATTGACAGCTTTTCTAACTTACTTCTCTGATATTTTAGTACATGTCATAAAATAGCAACTTGAAAACATCCTATGTCCAGCTGGCCAGCTTTGAGGACCATCTTGGCTCATTGTTTTCAGCAATAGATTTCTCAATGTGAAAAAAAGTTAAAAGTGCTTCTGCCTATGTGGTATTTCTTATTAAAGTCTCTCTCTCTGTTTTTTATAATTTATACTTTTGGTTTTGGTTTTGTTTTGCTTGTTCTGTGGCTGCTTCTCTGTCCTGGGAGGTCACTCTGCTCTCTGAAGGATAACCAATAGCTGGGGTACAGTCTACAGAAAAGGAGGCATCATAAAAAAATGCTTTAACTAGACTCTAATCCTAGCTTTCCCAGGATCATCTGCTCCATTGGTCTCAGATGTTGGCATGCCTCACAGTCACTCAGAGGGAGTGTGAAAACACGGATTCCTGGACCTTTTCATGAGTTTGACTAAGTTTGAAGTAGAACGCTTCAAGTTCTCAGGTGATAGTGATGTTGCTAGTCTGGGGACCATGTTTTGTGAACTAGTAAATAATCAACTCATTGAGGCCAGAAGTCCACAGAGAAATTTAGGTTCAAATCCCCAATATTTCTAAGTGTCTTATTCTCTTTGTTTTGGGTTTTTGGCCTGACCTTCTTCTTTGTGATTCTTTCCCTTACAAACCTATAATGGTTATAGGATGCCAACTGAGTAATTATATAAAAGTTCTAAATACCTCTCTGTATGATTCAGCCTTGGAGAGGTGCCTGATGATAAACTGTGGGTCATGTGACTCCCTCCATGATAATCATGATTATTTTCATGAACATTATTATGTAGCTTCTAAAAATGCCATTTGCAATTGGGAAACATGAGAGTCAGGAAACTGGAATCAGTAATCCCCTTAAGCTAGGTGGACAAAGATATCAGCCAAGATGGACAAGACTTAATAGCCTGTCTTGTGTAGAGGAGCAGTCATCAAAATACACTCCCTACTATCTCGTATATAACTTATACTGCGATGGCTGTCATCATCAGATATTATCTAAATGAAAAACTGGAGTCGAAGGGTATTAACATAGTAAAAGGTGTCAAGAAAATGAGAAATGAGTCTAAGAAAATGATTTCAGTCCACAATTATACACAATATAAACCAAGAAAAAAAGACCTGTTTAGGAAAAGTATGTGGATTTGATTCATCAGACTCAGACGGTCAAAAGCAGGTAAAAAAAAAATAGCAAACTTTGGTAGGATTAAAAATAGATTTTAAGAAAAACATAGGGGGAGTTAAGGAAAAATTCCTGTGCAGACAAGTTTACTAGAAATACATTATACCTGCTATATTGTAAATATAATATGGCCTTATTCTCAGATATATAAAATATGTTACAGATTTTAAAAAAATAATAAGGGGATAAAGCAGGTGGGTGGAGTCAGATAGGCAATAAAAAGACTATTTTTATCTCGAGCAAAATACTTAGAGTCTTGGATGATAGAAATCTAAATAATATAAAACTCAATTAAGGGACACACTTTATTAAGCTGGGACAAGAAAAGGGTGATTTGAGGCTCCAGACTCAATTCTATGTCCTCGAATCTGTTTAAAATTGACCCAGGCTTGACATTGGTCCCCCTACATTTCTACTCATTAAGAATTAGTGGTTTGAATTACTATCTTGTGGTACTTTAAGGTACTTCCAAAAGAAGAATTTATATTTTACTAAGTTTAGATACATACTAAAGTTTTTTTTTATTTACTTATTTCAGAGAGAGAGAGTGCAGGAGAGCACAAGCAGGGGGAAGAGCAGAGGGAGAGGGAGAAACAGACTCCTGAGCAGGGAGCCTGATGTGGCTGGATCCAAGGACTCTGGGATCATGACTTGAGCCAGAGCTGAAGGCAGATGCTTAATCAAGTGAGCCAGCCATGCACCCTACACTAAGTTTAGATAAATATTAAACTTAGAAAGCCTTTTAGAAAGATTTCCAATAACCAGAACTGAACCAGAAGAAGATTCTGTTTAACCCACCATTAACCCAACAGGAAATGCACAGAAAGTCATCTAGAAAGAATTTGCTGAAGTCAGACTTCCTGAATGCTTATGCAGAATCTCAATTTTTACATCTCTCAAATGGAGCTAATAAATTTGTTGTGAGATTTAAATTAGATTTTTGCAAAATTCTTGTGCTGTATTAAGAGGTCAATAAATATTAGTTGTTTTATTGCTAGTAGTGTCATGATATTGGAGTTGTAGTTAATATTTGTTAGTTTTCTATACTGCTATATAATAGCCATATACTGCCACTATAATAAATTCCCACAAACTTGGTAGCTTAAAACAACACCAATGTATTATCTTATGGCTCTGTTTTACCTTGTAGAAAAACATATGCAAGTAGGTCAAAGTCTAACATGGTTTTTTCAGGGCTGAAATCAAGGTATTGACAGAGTTGCATTCCTTGTTGGGGGTTCTTGGCTAAATCTGTTTCCTTGTACTTTTCAGCACCTAAAAAACATTCCCTTGTTCCTACATATCTTCAAAGGCAACCATATGTATCTCTTGACTGTTTTTCCTTAGTCACATCTCCCTCTGACTCTTCTGTCTCTCTCCTCCATTTATAAAGACCCTTGTGATTTCACCGGAACCACCATGGAAATTCAGGATAATCTCCTCATCTCAAGGAACCTTAATTTAATCACACTGGCAAAACCCCTTTTGCCTAGAAAGTAGCATATTCAGAGGTCCCAGGGATTAGGGTATGAACATCTCTGGGACCATTATTCTGCTCCCCTGACCACCCCCCGCCCCCACAAGTTACTCAGTACATGCCATTCAGCTAGCATTCTTGTTGAGGTTTATTTCAAAACAGAGAAGCAATACAGTTAAGTAGGCCACTTATATTTTAAATACAAACACAGTAGATAATTCTCACTCCCCACCTCCAATTTTTAAAAGTCTGCTTTATGGCATTAGTTACTTTTAGCAAACGTCTACACAGCCCAAACTTAATTATATTTTTAATATGTGGATTTTTTAAAGCAATGTATGTCAAAAATGCAAATTAAACCATAAATACCAAGACAGATATTACAAGAAATTACTAAACATCTTTCCCTCACCTAGAAACCTCAATAAGGATATTCTGATTTTAAAAATATTAATTACTCCCATTAACTCTGGATTTGCAGAAAGAGAAAACAATTAAGAACATTTCAAAAGCCTTCTACTTTGATGGCAGTTTCATTTGGTATATAGAAGAAATGGGTTCTTATGCTTCATGTTTTTCCTGTTTATACATTTTTCTAAACATAGAAATTTATCTTTGAGATATAGCAAAACCATCAATAAAGTAGAAAAACTTTTGTGAGTTCATCAAACATTACACAAAACAAATGAACTATTCAAAGATGGTCAGGTACTATTATACTAAAAAGGATAATTTGTCTGTAACCTGATTATACAAATACATTCTTTTAATTAGGGTAGATTGATGAATCCAAGTATTTAGAACAACTACTTGGGAAAAAAATGGTAGTCAATTAATGCAAATCACAACCACTTCTATAGTTCTCTGTACTATTGATTCTTCTTTATGTGCAAATTTGCTCATGAATAACTCATATAAAAGAATAGCAGCATTCATAAATATGATAGGATATATATGGCAAAAAATACTCAGCAATTTACTCAGAGGAAAGCTATTTTATTACTACTTATTTCATAATAACTCTTGGTACCGGACAAAAATAAAACAGGAAAGCACACTTTTCTTGCTCTTGACAAATGTTTATTTTTTATTTCTAAGATTCACAAAAAAAAAAAATAGAAGAGTATTTGAAATTATCCATAATTAAATGATAATCCCTAATCACTCACCATTAAGTAAAACATATGTTAATTAGAGAGTCTGAACTAATTGCAGGCTGTCAAATGCATATGTGTAATAAAAATTTCTTATTTTCATAATAGTCTATAATTATATATTTCACAATAGACTAATGGATTTTCAGGAGCCATAACGTGGTGCAGTGCTCACTCTTATTAAACAACATGAAGAATAATTTAGCAAGAGCTGTTTTCTTTCTTTATGCTATCAGAAATAAATTAAAACCAAGTAAAATTCAGGTTCAGGAAACCATAAGTCAATTTATATTAATAATCCAAAGGAAAAAGCAAGACCAGAGTCATTCCTTGTCAGGATAATTTTTTTTGTTTTTGTTTTTTTTGTTTTTGTTTTTGTTTTTGTTTTTTTTTAGTAAGTTGTATCTCCGTACAAAGCATATCTTTATTGGAACCCATTCAGTGGGATTTGTTGGTTGAACTAATAATCACTTTTAAGTAGCATTTTCCCAAAAGACTATGAAAACTAATTCTTGGCTATTTATCTATATCTTATTTTGCCTTTGAACAGAATTAATACAAGTGATAAAGGGAATAATGTAGAAGAATGAAAGTAACTTCAGCATATTTATATTATAGATCTTTTTGGCATGTGTTTCTTTAGCCTTATATTAAGATTCTGAAAGACTTTACACTCCATGGGCCATGTCTCACTAACTCAGCCCAATAGGCCATCGATACAAAATTGACTGTGACAATATCTACGGAGTCAGTATTCACAATTGGAATGGCTGCCATTAGTTCTATTGATAATACAGTGATCCCTATTACCTTATAAAACCACAACAGCAATGAAAATAATTTTGGGTTTTCAATATGCTTGTCATTTTTATCCTATACCACCACAAGAACAGTAATAAAAGAAAAATCCAGCAGTGCACGTATCATAAATTTTTATCTTTAGCAAAATAGAAGTCAGCGACCACCATTCATATATCAACATTTATCCATCTAGCTCTTTATTTCACATAAGTAAAAAATAGCCTATGATTCACCTAAAATTCCCTTAGAATACTGTTTGGGGTAATATTTGTACTTCTTTTATTGGTTTTAACTGTTAATTATTAAAATTATCTTTTCCTTAAGAACAAAAAAATTCAGACTTAAGAATAAAATAATCATGCCTTTGGTTTTAACACATTGGTTCTGATCAGTGAGTCTGTAAAAATACATCTGCATTTGTTTAATGTAGTAGTAAAAAAATTAGATATTTTTCTGACACAAGAAGGTGAAAAGAGTTAAGAAAATAGAGTCATCTTTGCTTTTCATTTGACTTCCTAAAAAGAAAGTCATGAATAACAGTTATTTCATGAGACTAGGTCCGTGAGTTGGGCTTCATGGCTACTTGTGAAAGCTGAAATTCATGGTGGATATATACATTTATAATTAATTAAATGGTATTAATTTAATATTGTCCCCCACAAACCATTTAAGTTTTTCAGTAACTGTAGTAAAAATTATCAGTTTTTCTCAACTTCTAAGATGACCCAGTCCTTTCTCCATAACATCTGGGAGCAACTAAATTGTCCTTGGTATTCCTACCCCAACAGAACAGAGTGCTATCAAAACAGGAGTAATGTCTTGAAAACATATATAATGAAAATAGCTCACAGTACCTTGCTGGCCTGAGAAAGCATGTAGGATCCTTGCTGATGGGTCTGAGAATTAGAGTTAGGTCATTAGCAAGGACTTCAAACTTCAGGGAGGAATCAGCTGTCATCATGGCTCCCCCTGTAGGGCAATGACATTCATTAGAACGACTGATTGTGTTTCTATTCAGCCTTGACAGGCTGTCCTCAGATACCATCCCAAGACTTACTCTCTTGTTCATCATTATCAGCAAAAGTATCTGGTAGTTTTCTCCCCTTGAGCAGATGTGTAAACTAACAGGAGAGTATGGCCTGTCAAAATGACAATGTACATTGATTCCTCTTATCTTGATGTCTTTGGGAGGACAGCTTATCTTGAATTTACAAAAGAAGGAACTCAGTATCAGTGTTTCTTCATCAATAAATGACAATGGCAGGCCCAGTTTATAACTAATTGCCTGTTTCCAGAGCAACATTTAAAATGTAATGCAAAGCATTCAGCCACTATAAACTGATGGGAAACTACTTCTTCTTTTGAATAAATAAAGGGACGTTATTTAGAAGGGATAAGAGATAAAATCATTGCTATTACAACAGTATAAAAATATACATAATTTTAAGTAATGATCATAAAAGTGACCATAAAACTAAGTACTAAAATATGTTTTTAATATATACATATTTATACAAGTAAATGTATAGTATGTGAACTACGAATAATACAAAGATGTACATTACACATAAAGAAAAATTTCACTAAGATGTATAGAGGAATTTATCACTGGCCATTAGGCAAATGCAAATCAAAACCACAGTGAGATAACACCTTACACTTGTTAGGACAGCTATTATTGAAAAGACAAGATGTAAATGTTGGTGAAGATGTGGAGAAAATAAAATTCTGGTATATTCTTGGTGTTAATTTAAATTGGTACAGCCATTATTGAAAGCAGTATAAAGATTCCATTAAAAATTATATCTTATGATCCAGAAGTCCCACTTCTAGAAAATTTATCCAAACAATTGAAGTCAGAATGTCAAAGAGATGCTTGCACTCCCATGTTTCTTTCAGAATTATTCACAATAGCTAAGATATGGAAACAACCTAAGTGTCCATTGATGGATAACTGAAAAGAAATTATGATATATACATACAATGGAATATTATTCAGCATTGAAAAGGGAGAAAATCCTGCCATTTAAACAATGTGGATGGATCTGTAGGGCATTATGCTAAGTGAAATAAGTTAAGACAGAAAGACAAATACTATATGATTTCAGTTATATGTGAATCTAAAATAGTCCAACTCATAGAAGCAGAAAGTAGACTTGTGACTGCTTGGGGAGGTGGGGGAGGAAATGGGGAATTGATGGCCACAAGTATATAAAGTTTAAATTATGTAAGATAAATAATTTCTAAAGATCTACTATATAACATAGTGCCTAGAGTTAACAATTCTCTACTGTGCATTTAAAAGCTGCAAAGATGGTAAATTCTTAAGTGTCTATACCACAAAAAAAAAGAATAGTAATAATAACAGGGTTTGGAGGAAACTATGGGAGGTGGTGGATATGTTATGGACTTGATGGTGCTAATAATTCCATGGTGGTGATAATTCCAGACTCATTGAGATGTATACATTAAATAATGTACAGCTATGCACATGTCAATCATTTTAATAGTGTGGTTCATAAATTAAAGTGAAAGTAATTTATATCTATTCCCTCTCATACTCTTGACTTTTTATTTGTACTTTTAAATGTATAAAAGTTGGGATAGTATCACATTTTCTGCTAAATATCAGAAAACCCCTACATCATATAATATAGGTATTTATTAATAAGTATGATTGATGAATGATAGACACAGACAAAACTCATCAATTCAATGCAATCATCATCTTCCTACCACTCTATCATATTTCCATTCTAGGTGTTCCTCAAAATATAGTGTTAATGTGGGAATGGATGTCATAGTGTACATATATACATATAATTTATATTAATTCTATATATAGATCTATAATATCTATAATTTATATTAACTCTATATCCCTAAAATGAACAGCTATGATTGCTTTCTTTTAGCACTTCTTGATTTTTGGAACTAGTCTTTCAGCTTAGGATATAAATAGCTAGAGAGGAATCATCTACAATTACTGACCTATTATATCAGGGGTTCTATACCCATTCTGATCTTCAAGTTTGCTTCCAGGTTGAAATCAATCTAAACCCTCTGACTCACAGAAATTACCAAGCATGGGCAAACTACGTAATTTCTCTGTACCTGTTTTTTTTTTTTTTTTTTTTTTTAATCTGTAAAGTGAGGAGAATAGTATCTACACCTCAGGTGTTACTGGGAGGATTAAAGGAGATATTCGACAGAAAGTTCTTGGGATGCCTGGGTGGCTCAGTGGTTGAGCATCTGCCTTCAGCTCAGGGTGTGATCCTGAGGCCAGGGATCAAGTCCCACATTAGGCTCCCTGAGAGGAGCCTTCTCCCTCTGCCTATGTCTGCCTCTCTCTGTGTGTCTCTAATGAATAAATAAAATCTTACCAAAAAAGGAAGTTCTTAAGTTTTTTTTTAAATTTTTTTATTTATTTATGTTAGTCACAGAGAGAGAGAGAGAGAGAGAGAGAGAGGCAGAGACACAGGCAGAGGGAGAAGCAGGCTCCATGCACCGGGAGTCCGACGTGGGATTCGATCCCGGGTCTCCAGGATCGCGCCCTGGGCCAAAGGCAGGGGCCAAACCACTGCGCCACCCAGGGATCCCCAAAAAAGGAAGTTCTTAGAACAATGCCTAGCATATAGTAAGTTTTCAATAAATTTACAGTAAATAGAATTATAATGGTTAATAACTATGGTTCAGACCAATTCTCCAAAATGGGCACTACACATCAGTTAAGCATCATTAATAAATTATTCTCTAGGATTCAAAAAGATCCCCTACCACTTTAAGTTTGTGCAAGTGTCCAAAAATGATCACCTTGACTTCTTGAAGTCACTTGAAATCAAAGATACTCTTAGATACTGGCTGTATTTTATGTATACAAATGAACACCTCTGTTTGGATATCCTGTCATTGAAATGTGTAGCCACAAAATAGATATATTTAGAAAATATAGAGCTTTGTTGAGATTATTTTTCTTTTACAGAGCAAGGGCTAGGATAGAAAGAATACACAGCTTATTTTGATAGTGTGATGAATGCTTTGTTCCTTTTCTTAACAGTTGATAAGTTTTTCTAAATTAATTTGTCAGCTAGACATGTTAATAGAAATAGAATATAACTCTGAGAGCACTGAATTTACAAGCTAGACAGATCTCATCCCAAATAGCAAAAGCAATCCTAAGAAAGAACAAAGCTGGAGGAATCACATTCTCTGATTTCAAATCATATTACATTGCTATAGTAATCAAAATTGTATGGCATTTGCATAAAACCACATATATAATAGAATATAGAGTCTAGAACAAATTCATGTTTGGGAGTTAATTTATGACAAATGAGCCAAGAATGTACAATGGGGAAAGGAAGTGGTACTTGGAAAATTAGCCAAATGCAAAAGAATAATACTAGACCACTGTCTTATAATATACACAAAACTTAGGTGGATTAAAGACATGAATGTAAGGCTTGAAACCATTAAAAACAAAACATAGATGGTAATCTCCTTGACATTGGTCATGGCACTTATTTCTTGGAAGCAAAGATAACAAAAGAAAAAAATGACAAACCTCTGCACAGCAATGGAGACCATCAACAAAATAAAAAGGCAACCTACTGAATGAGAACACATTTGCAAATCATGTATCTTATAAAATGTTAATATGTAAAATATAATAAGAACTCATACAACTTGAGGCACCTGGGTGGCTCAGTCAGTTAAGAATCTACCTTCAGCTCAGCATCTTGGGATCAAGTCCTGTGTCAGGCTCACTGTTCGGCAGGGAGTCTGCTTCTCCCTCTGCCCTCCCTTACCCCTATCTGTGCTCTTGTGTTCTTTCTCTCACTCTCTCAAATAAATAAAATAACATATTTTTTTAAAAAAATAAACCTCCTACACTCAATAGCAAACAAACAAAAAATCTTAAACAATGAGCAGAGGATCTGAAGAGACATTTTTTCCAAAGAAGACATACAGATGGTCAACAAGTACATGAAAATGTGTTTGACATCACTAATTATTAGAGAAAAGCAAATCAAAACTACAATGAGATATCACCTCACAACTGTTAGAAATGCTATTCTCAAAAAGAGAAAAAAGAAGTGTTGATGAGGATGTGGTGGAAAGGCAAGCCTTGGGCACTATTGGTGGGAGGGTAAATTGGTACAGCCAATACGGAAAATATGGAGGTTCCTCAAAATATTAAAAATATAACTACCCTATGATCCTACAATTACTTCTGGGTATTTATCTGAAGAAAATAAAAACACTAACAAAAAGGTATGCACCCCCATGATCATTGCAGAGTTATATGTAATAGCCAAGATAAAGAAAAAACCTAAGTGTCCATGCATGGATGAATGAATAAAGAAATTATGATATAGGTATAATTCCTATTCAAGATGTGACATACAATGACTGATCTCACTTCCTTCACAGAAAACCCAAATTATATCTATTAATAGGATAATTCCTCCTGAAGAACTGAGGGTTGACTGAACAGCTACTCAACAACCAAATATAGGGAGAATGTCAAGAGAACAGCAAGAGATATGTAGACACACCACTGTTTAAAAGAATAACTAGCCAAAGCCCCAGCCAGCCAGCATACTCTCTACATAGAGGACACCATATACAAAACCACTACTTCAAGTTTAGTCGAAGTAGCCATTTTGCCTAATCCGTAGAAACAAATACAGGAAGTCAAGGAAAATGGGGAGAGAGGCATATGCTCCAGAAAAGAGAAGGAGAAAAAAAAATCAGAAAAAGAACTAAATGCCTGATTAAAAATAATAATAAAAAATTCCTTAAGATTTTGTTTATTCATGAAGGACACAGAGAAAGGCAGAGACATAGGCAGAGGGAGAAGCAGGCCCCTCTCAGGGAGCCTGATATAGGACTCGATCCTGGGATTCCAGGATCATGCCCTGAGCCGAAGGCAGCACTCAACTGCTGAGCCACCCAGGCATCCCACCTGATAAAGAATTTAAAGTAATTATCACAAAGATGCTCATGGGGCTGGAGAGAGGAGTGGAATAACTCAGTGAGACCTTCAGTGAAGAGACAAAAATATTAAAAAGAACCAATCAGAGTTAAAGAATACAGTAAGTGAAATAAAAAAACACACTAAAGGAAATCAAGAGTAGATTAATAGTTGCAGAAGAATGGATCAGTGATCTAGAAGATAGGGTAATGGAAAGCACATAAGCTGAAGTGCAAAAAGAAAAGAATTTTTTTTAAACTGAGGCTAGATTAAAAGATCTCATGGACATCAAGCAAGCAGACATTTGCATTATAGGAGTTCTAGAAGAGAGGAAGGTATATAAAACTTTTTTGAAGAAATAACTGAAACTTTCCAAATCTAGGGAAGGATATAGATATCCAAGTCCAAGAAGCACAGCGTTCCAAACAAGATGACCCAAAGAGGTTTACACCATGGGTCATAATAAGTAAAATGTCAAAGATTAAATAATCTTAAAAGGAGCACAAAAGAAACAAAAAGTTACCTACAGGGGACAACCTATAAGGCAATGAGCTGATTTTTCAGTAGAAACTTTGCAGGCCAGAATAAAGTGGCATGATAGATTCATTCAAGTGCTGAAAGGAAAAAAAAAAAAATGACTAAGAATACTCTATGCAGCAATGATCCTGGAGACCCGGGATCAAGTCCTACGTCGGGCTCCCTGCATGGAGCCTGCTTCTCCCTCTGCCTGTGTCTCTCATGAATAAATCTATCTCTCTCTGTCTCATGGATAAATCAATAAAATCTTAATAAGTAAATAAATAAATAAATAAATAAATAAATAAATAAACGTATGTATGTATGTATGTATGTATGTATGTGCGTAAAGGCCCTAAATGCTCCAATAAAGACATAGAGTAGCAGAATGGATTTAAAAAAAACAAAAACAAAAAAAGACACACTACACACAGCCTACAAGAGACACAGCTCTAATGTAAAGACACATCCAAACTGCAAGTGAAGGGATAGAAAAACATTCACTATGCAAAAAGAAAGTGCAAAAAAGCTAGGGTAGCAATATTTTTATCAGAATTATAGATGTTAAAGACTGTAACAAGAGACAAAAGATATTACATACTGATAAAGGAATTAATCCTACAAGAGGATATAACAATTGTAAATATCTACATACCCAACATTGGAGCATAATCATAATACATAAAGGAAACATTTAACATATATAAAAAGAGAAATTGATGTAATAGAATAATATTAGGGTACTTTAACATTACTTATATCAATGGATAAATCCTCCAGACAGAAAATCAATAAGGAAATGATATCTTTGAATGACACATTGGTCCAGATAGAAATAACAGATATATACAGAACATTTTATCCAAAACCAGAATACCCAGCATTTTAAAATGTACATGGACATTTTTTAGAATAGATGATATATTAGACCATTAAAACAAGCCTCAATAAACCTAAGAAGACTGAAATCATACCATGCATCTTTTCCAACCACAATGAAATGGAACTAGAAATAAAACATAAGAAAACTGTAAAAAAAAAAAAGTAACATGTAGAGACTAAACATTGTAGAGAGTAAATGACAAACATAAAAAAAATTAATGAAACCAAGAGCTAGTTTTTTGAAAAGATAAACAAAATTAACAAACCCTTAGCCAGACTCATCAAGAAATAAAGAGAAAGCACTCAAATAAAATCAGATATGAAAGAGAAGTAACAACTGACTCCATAGAAATACAGAAGATTAATAGATAATACTATGAATAATTATATGCTGACAAAATTGGACAACCTAGAAGAAATGGATAAATTCCTAGAACTATATAATCTTCCAAACTGAACCAGGAAGAAACAAAACTTGAACAAGTTTTGAGTAACAAAATTGAATTGGTAGTCAAAAAACTACCAAAAAATAAAAATCCAGGACCAAATAGATTCACAGGTGAATTCTGCCAAACATTTAAATAACAGGTAGTATCTATTCTTCTAAAAATATTCCAAAAAATGGAAGAGGAAGGAAAGTTTCCAAATGTATTCTATGAGGCCAACATTACCCTGATATCAAAATCAGACACACCACACAAAAAAGAAAACTACAGGCAAATATCCAGATGATCATAAATGCAAAAATCCTCAACAAAATATCAAACTGCACACAAAAGCTCATTAACATCATTCACCATAATCAGGTGGGATTTGTTCCCAGAATGCAAGAATGGTTCAATATTTGCAAATGAATCAATGTCATACACAATGACAACAAAATGAAGGATAAAAATCACATGATCATTTTAACAGATGCAGAAAAAGCATTTGAAAAGATTCAACTTCCATTCATGATTCGAACTGTCAACAAAATGGGGTTAGAGGGAACATACCTCAATATAATAAAGACAATACATGAAAAACCCAGAGCTAACATCATCCTCAATGGTGAAAAACTGAGAGCTTTTCCTCTTAGGTCAAGAACAAGACAACAATATCCACCATAGCCACATCTATTAAACACAGTACTGGAAGTCCTAGCAATAACAATCAGACCATAGAAAGAAATAAGAGGTATCCATGTTGGTAAATAAGTTAAATTCTCACTATTTGTCACTTTTCCAATTATATAGAAAATCCTAAAAATGCCACTAAGAAACTACCAGAATAAATAAACTCAATAAAGTGGCAGGGTACAAAATTAATATCCAGAAATCAGTAGTATTTCTATACACTAACAATGAAACTACAGAAAGAGAAATTAAAGAAACAATACCACTTAAAATAACACCAAAAATAATAGAGGTAAATTTAATCAGAGGTGAATAATCTGTACTCTGAAAACTATAAAATACTGACACAAACAAATGGAAAGATACTGCACATTCTTGGGTTAGAAAAATATTGGCAAAATGTCCATACTATCCAAAACAATCTACAGATTCATTGCAGTCCCTTTCAAAATGCCACCAGCATTTTTCATAAAACCAGAAAAAATACTAAAATTTGCATGGAACTACAGAAGATCCCAAATATTCACAGCAGTTGGGAGAAAGAACAACAAAGCAGGAAGTAACACAATTCCGCATTTCAAGATACACTACAAAGCTATTGTCATCAAAACCAAATGGTACTGGCACAAAAACAGACACAAAGATCAATGGAAGAGAATAAAGATTAAAAAATAAACCCGCATTTATATAGTCAATTAATCTATGGCAAAGGAGGCAAGAATATACAATGGGGAAAAGACGGCCTCTTCAATAAATGGTGCTGGAAAGACGGGACAGCAACATGTAAAAGCAAGAAACTGGACTACTTTCTAACACCATACACAAAATAAAAGGGATTAAAGACCTAAATGTGAGACCTGACTTGAAACAACAACAACAAAAAATCCTAAAGAGAGCACAGGCAGTAATTTCCCTATCATCAGCCATAGCAACCTTTTCTAGATATCTCCCCTAAGATAAGAGAAAACAAAGCAAAAATAAACTATTGGGGCTACATCAAAATAAAAAGCTTCTGTACAGCAAAGGAAACAACAAAACTAAAAGACAATCTACTGTAGGGGAGAATATATTCTTGCAAATGATATATCCAATAAAGGGTTAATATCCCAAATATAAAAATAACCAATACAACTAACTCAACACCAAAAAACCAATCTGATTAAAAAATAGGCAGAGGACCTGAATAGATATTTTTCCAAAGATGACATACAGATACATGAAATGATGCTCAGCATAACTCATCATCCAGGGAAATGTAAATCAAAACTACAATGAGATATCACCTCACACCTATCAGAATGGCTAAATTCAAAAAGGCAGGAAACACGTATTGGCAAGGATTGGGCGAAAAGGAACCCTTGTGTACTGTTGGTAGGAATGTAAATTGGTACATCCACTGTGGAAAACATGGAGTTTCTTCAAATAATTAAAAATAGAAATATCATAAGATCCAATAATTCCACTATTAAGTATTTACCTAGGCAAATTAAAAACACTAACTCAAAAAGATATATGTGCCCTTATGTTTATTGCAGCATTATTTATAAGAGCCAAGACATGGAAGCAACCTAAATGTCCATTACAAGATGAAGGCATAAAGAAGATGTGGTTTGTGTGTACACACACACACACACACACACACTCATACACACACAATGGAATATTACGCATCCATAAAAAGGATGAGATCATGCCATCTGAGACAACATGGATGGACCTAGAGGTTATTATGTTAAGTGAAGTAAGTCAGACTGAGAAAAACAAATACCATATGATTCAACCCATAAATGGAATCATAAAAAAATGAACAAAAAGCAGAATCAGAACTATAAAAACGGAAAACAAACTGATGGTTGTCAGTGGGGAGGGTGTTGGGGGAGTTGGGCAAAATAGGTGAAGGAGAGAGGGAGATACAGGCTTCCAGTCATAGAATAAGTAAGTCATAGGACTAAAAAGCAAGGTATAAGGGTATACGGATAATATGTTAATGGTGAGGAAATGAGTCAGTTGGTAGTTATACCTGGGAATGTAGCATAATGTATGAACTTGTCAAAACACCAAGTTGTACACCTGAAACTAGTAACATTTTGTTAACTATACTCAATTTTTTTAATAAGTAGTGTATATGTATGCTTTCTACCTAGCTGCATATATACATGCACATAATGAAGTATCACTCAGCCACAAAAAAGGAGGAAATCTGGCCATTTGCAATGACCTCGATGGACCTGGAGGAAATGACATTGAATGAAACAAGTCAGAGAAAGACATATACCATATGATTTCACTTACGTGTGCCATCAAAAAAAAAAAAAAAAAATCCCTGAGCTGATAGATAAACAGAACAGTTTGGTGGTTGCCAGGGGCAGAGGTTGGGAGGTAGATGGAGGTCTACCATGGATGGAGGTCTAATGGATGAAGGAGGTCAAAAGTCAGACATTTTCAGTTACAAAATAAATATCAAGTAACTATGTATGGTGATTTATCATGGTGCTCGTTCTGCAATATAAACAATATCGAATAAAAAAATTAAATTAAAAACTAGACTGCTCTTCTTCAATCTTCCCTCTATCCCCCACTGAAGGAAAAGACTAAAGGTGTTGCTTTGCTACCTGCCATTTCTGAGTTTAGGAGAAGAGGGAGAAACTAATGCAACACCAAGTTCATGGTTTGTACCCCCAAACATCAACCCTAACCAACCATTTGAGTAACATAAAGTCAGACTAGCAAATCAGACTTAAATGAAGCAGAGATAATACCAAGTGGTAATTTTACTAATAATTCTAAGGAAAGAGACAAGAGATTCAGACAAAGCAGAAGATGCCTAGGACATCAAAGACAGTTCCCCTAGTACTATTTTTTGCATGTGAAATACTGGCATGGAATAATAGAGGAAATTTCTATAAATGAAGTCCAAAGGGCTACTTCATATAGCATATATACTTCTTACCAACATCATAAAGGAAGCTTTAATTGTGAGACATCTCCTTTTAATACGCTAGACTTAAAGCACTTACATAACATTTTCCAGGAAGCCCTGCCTTATAAGATTATAAGTTTATTAGGGCAGCTTGGGTGGCTCAGTGGTTTAGCGCCACCTTCAGCCCAGGGCATGATCCCTGAGGCCCTGGATAGAGTTCCACATTGGGCTCCCTGCATGGGGCCTGCTTCTCCCTCTGCCTGAGTCTCTGCCTCTCTTTCTCTCAGTGTCTCTCATGAATAAATAAATAAAATCTTAAAAAAAAATTCATTATCCAGGAAATAGTACTACCTTGAGACCCAGCAAGCAGAGTCCCTCCCCAAGGACAGTTCCCTAAGAGCACTCAGAGCTTTGGATTCCCTTCACTGAAATTCTCTAAGTCTTAGTCCAGTGTCTGGAATTGTCTGGAGTTGACCATTCTGGCAGGAGGCCCTAAGATCAAATCTGGTCTTGCGTGGATCCTGGTTACCAGAAATACATCAAAACCTTTGTCTCACTCCGATGACTGAGACTAGCTAAGACCTGGAACTTGGCCAGGATCAGACCCTATTTGGGTCTCTTTGCTAGAAATACCTTCTACAGATTTGTAAAGGCCCTCTCCAGTGGATGGGACTGCCTGAAACCAGTATTCTTGCAGGGAGAGGGCCACATGTGCTGTCATTTCCAGTTTTTTGTTCTCTTTGGAGACTCTTTGGTCCTTTATACTACACACACAGTTGACCAGATGCTCTGAGGAGCTCTGGGACTGTCTTTGATGTTCCTCAGCCCCCAAAATTGGACCCAGTTCCAGGAGAACAGTCTTACAAGCAGATTGTTCCACTGGCCAGTGTGATGTTTCTTTCATTAAATATCATGAGATCTGGCCCCCAGAATTGTGCTTACCCACAATTTTGTGTGTGACTCCCATTCATGTAAGACATAGGACAGGTTTGGGCTATGGATTTCTGAATGTCCATCCATGACCCTTAACTTGAGCTGCTTGTTTATGCTCATGTGTCAATTCTCACCTATGTCCTGACCATGGTGCTGCCTCTGAGCTTCCGTACCCAGGAATGGTGGAGGTAGGCATCCTTTACCCTGTGTACCATAGTGCTGGCACAGAATGCAGTTACCCTACCCCTTTTGCAGGCTCTACACCACATATGAGGCCTCAAGAGTTCAGAAGAACACGTGTTTGGAATATATGTTCTTCTGTACTTATACTGTAAAACTCCAGGCAGTAAATTTAACGGAAGAAATAAATTATTGTTCACATTTTCTTACACACTCTATGAAAGTCTTGCATTTGTGGTTATCAACGGCAAAGTACAGTAAAATCCTTTGAGAGAGCCATTGAAGTTCATATTTATGGATGGCATGATGGATAATACAGCATCCTCCATAAAGATGTAATCAGAAAAATAAATAAATGTTATTAGGGAAACTGCAGAACTAGTAAGATTCATATTGTTTTAATACAAATAAGGTTTGAAGATCTATGACCTTGTAATAAATGTATAACTACCTTTTTCTTGCACAGCAAATATCAAACTAGTCGGGGAATGTACATTTGACAAGAAATAACATGAAGAGCATGGTTTCTGAACCTGAACAAAAAGAGATATTGACTGGCCACCATGTGCTCTGGTCAGAAAGTAAACAAAAATATAAGTACCACTATTCTGTCCATTACTCTAAATTTTCATTAGATCACTACATACCCATGTATTAATTTTATAATATATTATTTAATTAAATTATTTATACAGACAAGGTCTCTATACCTCATCCCCAGAAAACAGGGTTCCACATGCCCTAGAGTTAGCCCTGCAAGGAATTTTTAGCAACACTAAATATTTATTTATTTATTTATTCATTCATTCATTCATTCATATTCATTCATTCATTCATGAAAGTGAGAGAGAGAGGAAGAGACATAGGCAGAGGAAGAAGCAGGCTCCTCGGAGGGAGCCCGATATGGGACTAAATCCTGGATCCTGGAATCAGGGCCTGAGCTGAAGGCAGATGCTCAACCATAGCAACGCTAAATAGATAAAGTCTTCTCCCTCTTGAATAATATTATTACTCTGTACAGCTTAAGTTCCAATTGACAGGGAGATTTGATGGGGTCACCTGCTTCCCTTTCTCTCCCTCAGAGTATCACCTCTGGGTGGAATGTGACTAAATCACAGTTAAACGTTAGCTCCTTGAGTTTTGGAAAAGAAACAAAATCTTAAAAGATTGCCTATATTTGAATTCCAGCTCTGTTGCATACTAGCTGCATGACCTCAGACAGTTACTTAACTACATTGTTTCAGTTCAGCAACTACAAGTAAAGCATTCATTTGTTCTACAAATATTTATTGAACATCTACTATGTACCACACAATCTTCTAGGTGGCTGAGATGTATTAGTGACAAAAACTAGGAATCTTACGATCATGAAAGTCTTTTGGGGGATACCTGGGTGGCTCAGCTGTTGAGCATCTGCCTTCAGCCCAGGGTGTGATCCTGGAGTTCAGGATCAAGTCTCACATTGGGCTTCCTGCAGGGAGCCTGCTTCTCCCTCTGCCTGTGTCTCTGCCCTCTCTCTGTGTCTCTCATGAATAAATAAATGAAATTTTTTAAAAATAAAAAGTTTTTGGGAACTCCCACTATCATAGCTTATACACATAGAAATTTTATTATTTATATTTATTATATTTATAAATATCTTTTATATTATATATAAAAGTATTTTTACCTTTAAAAATAATCTGTCTTAAAATACCATAACCTATTAGTGGTCAAGTAATCTACAAAGAAGTCAAGAATATGCAAGAGGAAAAAAGATAGTCTTTTAAACAAACTGGATAGAATGAAACTGGGCCATTTTCTTATATTATACACAAATCTAAACTCAAAATTAATTAAAAAGCTAAATGTGAGACTTAAAACCATAAAAGTCTTAGAAGAGAGCACACGCAAAATTTCTCTGACATGATCCTTAGCAATATTTTTCTAGATATGTCTCCTGAGGCAAAGGAAACAAGCAAAAATAAACTATTAGGAACTCCATCAAAAGAAAACACTTTCGCACAAAGGGAGCAATCATTGAAAGACAATTTTCTGAATGGGAAAAATATTTGAAAATGACCTATCTGATAAGGCATTAATGTCCCAAATATATAAAGAGCTGATAAAACTGATCACCAAAAAAACCATAATTCAATTTAAAATGAGAAGACATAAACAGACATTTCTCCAAATAAGACTTCATACGGCCAACAAACACATGAAAACACGTTCAATGTTACTCATCATCAGGGAAATGCAAATCAAAACCACCATGAGATATTACCTCACACCTGTGAGGATAGCTAAAATAAAAAAATATAAGATACAGTAAGTGTTAGTGAGAATGCAGACAAAAAGTAATCCTCATGTACCATTAGCGGGAATGCAAACTGGTGCAGCCACTGTGGAAAACAGTATGGATGTTCCACAAATACTTAAAAATAGAATTGCCATATGATCCAGTAATTCCACCACTGGGTTATTTACCCAAAGGATATGAAAACATTACTTAAAAAGATATATATTCTCCTATGTTTATTGCAGCATTATTTACAATAGCCCAATTATGAAAGCAATTTTCCATATGAATGGATAAAGAAGATTGTTTATATGTGTATATATATATAATACATATATATATAATACACATACAATGGTACATTATTCATATATATGTATATACACACATGCATACAATGGAGTATTACTCAGCCATAAAAAAGAATAAAATCTTGCCATTTGCAACTCCATGAATGGAACTAGAGAGCATAAAACTAAGTGAAATAAGTCATTCAGAGAAACACAAATAACATGATTTCACCCCTATGTGGAATTTAAGAAATAAAACAAATGAACAAACTGAAAAAAGAGACAAAGTGAAAAAGAGGCTCTTAAGTATAGAGAACAAACTGAGGGGCACTTGTGTGGCTCAGTGGGTTAAGCATCTGCCTTTGGCTCAGGTCATGATCCCAGGATCCTGGGACTGAGCCCTACATCAGGCTCTCTGCTCAGTGGAGGGCCTGTTTCTCCCTCTCCCTCTGTCTGCCACTCCTCTTGTGCTCTCTCTCATTCTCTGATAAATAAATAAATAAATAAATAAATAAATAAATAAATAAATAAATCGTTTTGAAAAGAGAGAGAACAAGCTGATGGTTACCAGGGGAGAGGTGGGCAGGGGGATAGGTGAAAGGAATTTAGAAAATACTTAACATGTTCAGTAAGCATTGAGTAATATATAGAATTGTTGAATCACTCTATCGTACACATGAAACTAATAAAATACTCTATGTTAACTATATTAGAATTAAAATGTTTTAAAATGCCAATATCCTAGATGGAGCACACAGTTGATTATGTACTAGTCAAAGCCTAATTTTTAGTAAATATTCAAACAAACTCAGTTGGCAACAAAAAACAAACAAGGAGACATTGGTCAAGATCCTTGGCTTGAAAAATATACTAGTAAGTTTTTCTTTTTTTTTTTTTAAGTTTTGATGTGCAGGATTTGCTGATTTCTGTGCAAAAACCCCTTTTGTAGCTACTTTTAAGCCACCAATAGTAGCTTTCAACCAGCTTGTGAAATTCCTGAATTTTTAACTATCCGCTGAACAGCAGGTACAAGTTGGCTCCAGCTCACCACTTGGCTGGGGAGAGTGGGCACGGGATCAAAGACAAGAAGTGTGAAAGCAGAACTCACAGTAAGGCAGAGGCAATGTCAAGGAAACTTAGCCCCACATACACAGAATAAGTTCTGGTCTTTCCCATAGCCTTGCACTCCACACAACAATCAGTTTCATATTAAGTAATAATAGCACTCTGTTACTTTTTAAAAATAATAACTGAAGCTATCAGCTGACCTTAGCCTTAACAAGAGTGATGATTAACTCTGCTACTAAAGCTATTCTATGCCACCTTTAAAGAATATTAATTCAATTTTAAGAAGGTTTTATTTTATTTTTATTTTTTTTAAAGATTTTATTTATTTATTCATAGACACAGAGAGATAGGCAGAGACACAGGCAGAGGGAGGAGCAGGAGTCATACAGAGAGCCTGATGTGGGACTCGATCCCAGGTCTCCAGGATCACACCCCAGGCTGCAGGCGGTGCCAAACCGCTGTGCCACCGGGGCTGCCCTAAGAAGGTTTTAAAACTTATGTATTCAACATTATGAGAGTATGTCTGATATATTCTGATTACTTTGGGTACCACCTTCCTACACAGATACACACAAACATATATATCTCATGGCATATATAATTTCTATACTATACATAATACCATATTTCATATAACATATATACATATAACTAATATCATCTACTATGTACCAGGAAATATAAGAAGTAATATAATTTCCATGAGACCAAGGAGCTTTGTATTTGTCACTATTTTTCTACAACCTAAAAGACTGTGTGGTATATGGTAGGTGCTCAATAAATATTTGTGAAATAATTAATGTTTTACATGTAACAACTAAACCAAGGCAAGGGGAGTTTAAATAACTGTCCAAAATCATAGAGTTAGTAAAAAGTGGAGCTGGAATTCAAACCTTAGTTTTTTAAGGAGATCTCCATAAAACTAAAGACTAGCAAGAGGAAGAAAAATAAGTGTGAATTTCTAGGAAATTCAGTGATATAGAAGATACTTGGAAGACTTGGAACTATTCAGTCTGAAAAATATAAAACTCAGGTTAGAATTATTTTCATCTAACAAAATATTAGTTGTTGTGAAATATATTGTCCACTACCTCAGGGTAGAAGACGAGGGGTAGGAAGGATTTTAAATGATAGCTCAAGAAGTCAAAAATCCAATTCAAGACCCACAGTGTTTTAAAACAAATGCAAATTAGAAACAAGTTTCTGTCAGACTGATCAACTAAAAAGCACAGCTCTTCCTGTGTCTGTCTTCCTCCTTTCCCCTTCCCAGGGTCATGACCCGGCAGTCAGGGCTCCATGTAGATTCTTATGCCTCAGCCAGGCACCCTTTTGAAGACAGGATCTGAACAAATATTTGTGAAATCCTAAGTAGATTTTTAACCACAGATTGGTTTTGACTCTGAAGAATATATTCGAAATGAAAGTTTAAGGAACAGTATAATTTACTGTATTAACTATACTACACTGCCATCATCACCACCCAGCCCACCAAACAAACGGTCACAACCCAGAAATAGCAAGTCGCCAACTAATTATTTCTTACATTATGCTCTCAAACCACAGTTGGTCAACATAGCGAATCACTGTTGCTCAGGATTAAGCCCTACTTTTGCCTTTTGATCCTAAGAGCTGACTTGTTCTACTGGAGTTGAGGTATTCCGAACTCACTCCTGGCTTTACCCCCGATTTATGATTGTTCTTTTGAGCCTCGGATTTTTGTCTTCTCTTCATCTTAGGTGCTACAGAGTCTCAAGATAGTGTTTTGACCCCAGCTTCCAAACCCTAGACTTCCTTCAAACTCTTGATAATTATTTAATCTTTCAACTATTATCCATTAAGCCTCTACCATAGGTTTGGTACTAGACCAATTGTTGGGAATAGGAAGTCATTAGGATCCACTGCTTCTCTACCCAGTGGGGCATTCCAGAAAATAGATCCACTAAAATGTAGTCTCATAAGTGCAAAAATAGAAGTAATCAATCATTCATGTAATGTAACTGAAGCCCAAAGAAAATTAAGTCACCTGCCAAAGTGGCAGAACTGAGTCCAGGACCCAGGTCTCCTGACCCTAATCTACTGCTGTTATCATACTTTGTGATATTGCGGTACTTCCCAATTAATTAATTAAATTATTCCTTTATTTGTTCAAGAAGTAGACTTAGGAACAGAACTATGTGAGTTATTGTGGAAAGAAAACTATGCCAAGGATATAAACTGTGAACTCCAAATTTACAAATTTATTAAGAAGAAAAGGAAGGGAGAGAAACAAAACAGGGAAATGGATAGATTATGCCTTGACTTATATAAAGTGAAGAGCTCAGACAAAATCCAGTAAGTTTCTTACACTTTGCCTACATGGCCTGCCATTCACAGCATGCTATTTACAAGAGTCTCTAATTGATAGATATGAGAGGTCATGTTGAGTAGCTAAATTTACACATACACTTTCCATTTGGACATTATTAAAGTATGTTCTTTTTATACACCATGGAACACAGGAACATTTTGTCCATTTTATAATATTAAGAATAGTTCCATTTCAAAGAAATAAAATGGATCAGGATATTTCTCCATGGTTTCGTTTTTAAAAAGAACACATTAATTTGAGTTCCTATTTTAGCTAATGGCCTTTATCTATCTGTTTGGTCAACCAAGCCAGAACTAGAAAGCTTATGCCAGATTGTCTCTCCCTGAACATCTCCAGATCCCACCAATCAATCACTAAATTAAGCGGAACTACCTTTTGAAACCATTCCCTCATCTTCAACTACCATATTATTTATGCAATTTTCACCTCGACTATGGCAATTGCCTTCCAACATACCTTTCTACTTCTGTCCTTGACCCACTCCAGTTCCTCTGCTATACTGCTATAAAAGTGATTCTTATACAAAACATGTCTCCAGGGCTTAAATCTCTTTATTGGTTTCAATTTCCTACAGAAAACAGTTAAGCCCCTTGTATATATATTTCTCCTGACTTCACCTCTGCCTGCTTTTCCAACTTAAGCCCCCTTATTGTGTTTTGAACTCCTAATTTCCAGTCATGCAAATCTATTTGCATTTCTCCTAAATATTTCATCTTTTGAAATATGTCTTTTCACATCCTGTTCTTTCTCCTTAGAATGATCTTCACTTTTCTACCTGAAAAAAATCCATTTCACTTCACTGTACCTTGAATTATGTCATTATTGTAGTGTTATTCAAATAAACATCACTTTTTGTTGCTATATTTTTCTTTCCTGCTGGCCTATGAGATCTGGAAGAAATGTGATTTTCTCATCTTTGTATCCCATATTTTAGTATAATATCTGACAGGACACTTTATAAATGGTGGTTGAATTCAACTCAATATAGAAAGTTTCTAAAGATGCCTAGACTTTTCAGGGTTCTGGCATTTAGAAAACAAAAGTGCAGATAGAAAAGAACTAGGTCGTTCTACTGTCAGTTGCCAACCTGACACACTGCTGCTACTTCACACAATCCCCCTCACTGTATTATTTCAAGTTGGAACTTGCCAGTGAGGGGACCTCACAAACTATTTGGAAGGCAGATGTGAAGCAGATGCCATTGTTCTTGGGAGCCCATGAGAATCAGGCATGATGACCTCATTCACTGTGGTACTTCCTCAGACCTCTCTGTGAGTTCCCACTTTGAAGTTTCACATGTGTAACCTCATGAATATCCTACAAGATTTTTCACTCATGCTAGTACTAGTGCTTCAGACTGAAATGATTAATGAATTTCTCTGATGTGCTAACTATAGCTTTCCAGACTATACATGTGTATAAACTTTAATTCCCATATTAAACCACTTATTCCTGTAATACTTGTCTCAGTTTTCCTGAACAGATCCAGACTGATACAACTTTTGGTACTAAAAGTAGATCCAGGGAAATAGAACCTAAAAGATGGGAACTTGAAATTAGTTCTATAATGTAACTAGATTTAAAAGCATTAATGACCTGATTGTCAGTGACAAATTAGATACAGACCATGATACAGAGTGGTAAAATAGTTTCTTAAATTATCATGTTGAGTCACTTATAGTTTTGGTTGAATAATGTCCTACCTAAAAACAAAACCAACATTGTCATCATAATATGGACTATAAGGGTGGGATATATTGAGTCAGGGGATCCTGGCCTGGCTATTTTAACTGCATTGAACAATTTGGGGAAAAAAAAAAAAAGATTAAGTCAAGGCTTTAAATCCCCATCTCAAGTCCTGGGTAAGGAACCAGAAATATTTATGACTATCCTGAAAGATTACCTATAGCTTTAAGTTGCAGATTTAAAGTTTCTGAAAACAAAATCCAAAATCTGACACTGCAAGTGACTGAATTAAAATGTTAATCAAATCCATAATATCTCAGAGTCTCTTACGTGTGTGTGTGGGGGGTGGGGGGACATCAATTGGGAAGGAAAGGAGCCCTAGATATTGAGATGTTTGGACTGGTCCCAATGAACCTGAAAAGTTTTTATCCACAAATTTCACTTAATAGAAACCACATCTTACTCCTCTAAACAATCTGTAGCCTTGTGGGAGAAAGCTCATTTTCGCAAAGACCACTCCATCATCGCTCATTGATTCTTAACTCTTAACTGTACTCAAACCTTAAAAAAATGCCAAGTATGAGTTTGAAGGACATACCATACACATAAAAAATACAATATTTTGGCAATTTACATCAGTGAAAACTGGGAGAATGTTTTTGAGAATGAATTCTAAGGATGTTAGAAGAGAGAGGAAGGAATACACTGTGGGATTCAGCTGGGTTAATAGGAATCACTCAGTGATTTTGGATGCAGTGTGCTGCCCTGAACAATTGGGAGTAACTGTGAGACCTTGTTTGGTTGGTTGACTGTAACTTAGTCTCTGTGGTGGCCAAAATGAACTGAATGCAGCAGTATCCAAAGGTTTATAAAGATAGGAAGGTTTTATTGTTTTCCACTGCTCCTCCCTACCCCCTCTTTCAAGTTATTCAGAAATACTTTGATGAGGGAGAAACATTCAATCTTGAAATACTCTTAAATGACTATTCTTTCCATATCAGAAATGACAATGGGGAAGGCTAACAGTGGAATGGACTCCCAAAAACCAATAGGAATGAATGGTGGAATTCTGTCTGAAATGACAGGAACCACATGATGCATTTAATTGCTGCTTTCACTGAATTACTAGGGTTGGGATGAGCATAGTTACCAGAGTGAGTAGAAGGGATAGAGCAGTAGTCACATAATTTGGCATGTAGAGATTTTTGTCTGTGGCTAAATAATTGTATCTTAGGACTGGTACAGATGAACAGCCTCCTAAATCAAGTATATTTAATTTGTATAAGCAAAAGTTTTAGAACTGGTAAATAGAAGCCTGACTTGCATTATTACAAGAGTTGTGGGCCTTATCCACTTCTCAGACTTGAGCAGTTTGCAGACTCAGAGTACTTTATATGAAGAGGAGGCCTGCTTTATTTCCTTGAGAAAAGATACTGCTGCACTGCCTAAAGAGTATATTGTAAATTATTCATTTAGTTCTTTCCAAAAGAACCTGCATCTGTGGCCATTTACCAGGGCATTTCTGCTTTAAGGAAAGAAATAACCAAACATCTTAAGTATTACTGGACACTAGCTCTGAGCTAATTCAAATTCTCATGGATACAAAAACAGCACAGTGATCCACTTTTCAAAAGGGGGGGGGGGGCTTATGAAAGTCAAATGATTAATGTTATTTAAATATCTACAGTAGATAACTCAAGTGACACAGTTGCCATGCTCCTAGTTCTAAAATGAAGAGTGGGAACATATACAATCATCAACATGGGCATCCACCTAACAAGGCTAATCCCGTTCTATCAATGCTGAGCGCCCAATTTGCCAATGGTAGAGACACACCATGAGTCCCTGGTATAATACTATTCCAGAGTGACCAAAGATCTGCACAATGACTAAATTAAATACATTTTCATGGAAGGGGCAGTGATTTGTTACTGGAATAGACAGTTGAGCTATTTGAATTTGCCTTTCCTGTTCAAAAGGTTCCCACTGGCTTAGAGACGTTAGTTCCCAATGGAATGAATCCACAAGGAGATAAAGCAATGGTTCCATTGAATTAAGAGTGAAGAATTCCACCTGGTCACTTTGAGCTCCTTATGCCATGGAATTCGACCAAAAAAAAAAAAAAAAAAAAGGTGATAGGTACAATTGGTCTGTAGCAAGCAGAAGTATGCCCAATGTGGCAGGCCGACTTCTAAGATGACCTTCCATCATCCCTGCCCTTTGATATTTATGGTCCTATTTAATCTACTTCTTTTGAATGGGGGCTAAAGTTAGTGATGTGCTTCTAACCAGCATAATACAGCAATGGGTTTAGTTTCTCACAAGATGTGATGCCACTTCATGATTAGGTATGCATATTTACATTATGTTAGCCCGAAGCATGATGTGGTTATTATATTAATTTGAAAGTTTAAAGAACCATATGAATGCTGAGTTGGCAAAAAAAGGGGGACTGTACTAGACTGTGCTACATCAACTTGGTTAAGGTTGAAACTATGACTAACCAAGCCTATGACTGAGAGAACTTGGTGTTAAGACATTCTTCTGTTAAGGCAGTCCAATCTGTTAAGACAGAAATAAAAAACATTTTTCTAGAGAGACCTGGGCATCTGACTCAGTGGCTTTGCTCAAGTGGATAATAACCTTCTCTGATCACCCAGATACAGCCTTACAGAGTATCATTCCTACAATTATTCCTAAAGCCCTATAACACTTGATTCCTATACTAAGTCACTTATATTCCTGTAATACTTGTGACTGTTATACTCACCAAATCCAGGCTGATAAACTAAAAAAATCTATATGGTAGTAGATTAGTTTTTTTTTTAATTCTTCGTAGCTTGTATATTTGACTTTTTCCAAATTTATATGTTAATATAAGCTTTAAAACAGCGAAGAAATACAAAAATGTGGGAAGAAAAAGTTAATCATTTGCTCCATACCTTCTCCATGATCCCATCTTCTGAGCCAACCCATGTCAATTGTTTTATGTGTTTTTTTAATGTTTCAACTTGTTTATTCAAACTTATACAAACATTTCCATGCATATAGAGGAATATTTAAAAATGTCCTATGCTCCATTATTTTGTCATATAAAATCATACCATAAAATAATCTATAATGATGACAAAAATCTTTATGTAGGTATATATATATATATATGGTTTTTCAGTATTTTCAACATTAAGATCATATTAAACATACTTTTCTACATTCTGCTTTTCTACATTCTGCTTTTCTCATTCATAAATACTTTATGGCAATTCCTTCAAGTCAAGTGATACCACTAATTCATATTGTTCATTTCAATGAGTGTAAAATATCTTACAGTTTGGCTATTTCACAATTTATTTAGGCACTTTCCTAGTACTGAGTATTCACTTTGTTAACAGTTTTATGCTATCAACTTCCATGTGCATACCTTCATTTATTTTTATTTGTATGGAATGGTTATAACATTGAGTAGTCTGGAGCTAGGAGTTTGTGGACTATTTATTTATTTATTTATTTATGAAAGACACAGAAAGAGAGAGGCAGAAACACAGGCAGAGGGAGAAACAGGCTCCTTGCTGGGAGCCTGATGCAGGTTTCAATCCCAGAACTCCAGGATCACACCCTGAGCTGAATGCAAATGCTCAACTGCTGAGCCACCCAGGCATCCCTGGGCCTTTTAATTTAATGACTGTGACCAGGTTATTTTCCAAAAAATGTTGCAACAATTTATATTTGCAACCAGAATATGAGTGCCCAAATTTTTTAGTATTAATTTTGAAGTTTTGTTACTGTTCTTTGTATTTCCTGAACTAGTAATTAATTTAATTTTTCAGGTATTTATCTGGGCATTTTTGGTTTGCTTTTTGTGAACTCATTACATTCCTAACTCATCTTTATCTTGTTTGTTAAGACTTCTTGTATTGCACAGCAATACATTCTATAGCTGTCATCTAGGTTGCAAATAGATCTTTCCAAAAGCTAAGTCTTATTAATATTGTTTTTTTCTATGCTTTTTGTTATACTAAGTTTTATATTTTTATATACTCAGATATTTTTTCCATCATATAGCTTCCAGTTTCAGCTCCCACATGTAAAGAGATTAAAAATCATCACTCCAAACCTTGCCAAAAAAAAAAAAAAAAAAAAAAACACCAAAAAACAAACAAACAAACAAAATACAAATAAAAAACACCTATACAAATTTAAAATCAACAATTTTCTTGAACTGGTCAAGGAGCTGGAGTTATATACAAACCATCACCCAAAAATCTAGAGAGAAATGTGCCTCAAAGAAGAAATACCAACTGAAATCTGATTACATGGAATAAAGTGGTAAGAGCTTTAAATAATTTGATGAATTGGTAGAGACTAATTATGAACAAGTAGAGAATGAGAAACTAGAGGGGCAACCATATTTTGGAGGAACTTTTTCTTCCAGAATCTCACCAAGTTCTTATGTTGTTTTCTAGGAAGATCCCCAGTGCTTTTGATGGGGGAACAAAAGAGAAACCAAGGCAAAACAAGCCAACAGGCTTCTCCATAATAAATGCCTATTTTCCAGAGTAAAGCTCTTTGTCAAAGCCCTGCTGGGGGAAGGGAATTCCTCCCACTTAGCTTCCCTCCAGCCTTCCTGTCTCACCTAATTGGTAGAGATATACAGTAATCCGGGGTCATAGATTCAAGAAATAGAGGGAAAGGAGAAAAAAAACCCAAAACTATAACACTGAAGAAACACATGGATATCAAAATTTGAAACAGGCCCACAAAAGGGCTTAGATTTAGTGAAAGATTATAGAACATTTACTCTCCCCCATACTTTAACACCACATCAACAAAATTCCAGTATAAAAACAGTGAATGACAGCTAAAGGGCTAAAACATACAATCTGAGGAGTACTTAGGAAAGCCAAAGTCAAAAGGAAAGACAAAAAACAGGGACACTAGAAGAATCTGAAGCCTCTAGAAAATTCTAACTCCTAGCTATATTAGCTGAACTCCTAGATGTTAATATATATATTAATTTGTTAATAGTTTAATGTAATAATCATATTAATAAAATGATATATTAACACATAGATCCTCATACTAAAGGCCTATTTACTTCATTTCTCATTACTGTATCTAACATGTTCAGCTTTCAACAAAAAATTGCAAAACATAACAAAGTCAAGAAAAATCATAGTTGGAAAGGAATCACAACCAAACTTGGATATAAAACAGACATCAGAATTATTAGAAAATTCAGAATTATGAGAAAATTAAAAATAATCATGATTAATATTTAAAGGACTCTAATGTAATAAAGAGATATTATGCAAAAACATATGAGTAATGTATGCAGAGAAATGAAAACTAGAACAAAGAAATAAATGAAATGCTAGAAAACAAAACCACGATAACAGAAATGAAGTATGCCTTCAATGGCCTCCTCAATAGACTAGATATCAATTTTGAAGAAAGAATTCATGAGCTTGAAGATAGATCAAATGGTATTTCCCAAACTAAAATTCAAAAAGGGTAGGGAAGAAAAAAGAAAAAAGAAACCACAAAGCATCCACAAATTGTGGGTCAATGTCAGATGTAACATGCATATACAATTGATATAAGAAAACAGACAAGAAATATTTGAATCAATAGCTGAAAAATTTCTAAAATTAATGGCAAGCACCAAATAAACCACCAAAGCAAAATGAATGCTAAATAAATACTAAACACACACACACACACAACATACAAACAACTACAGCCACTACCCTCAAGAAAACATATCTGACTTTTCTAACACAAAGAAACGGGCACAAAGGCTTAGATAAAATTAGAAGACAGGAATTTTTCCCAAATGAAAGAACAAGACAAGGCCATGGCCAGAGATCTAAGCAAAACAGATGTAAGCAACATGCCTGATGGATAATTTAAAGCAATGATCATAAAGATACGTACTGGACTTGAGGAAAGAGTGGAGGATATCAGTGATACCATTAACATAGAGATAAGGAATAACATGGCAGACATAAAGAGCTCAACAAACAAAATGAGAAACATGCCTGATGGAATGAACAGCAGGCTGGAAGAAGTCGAGGACTGAATTAATATCCTAGAATTCAAAGTAATGGAAAGTAATCGAGCTGAACAAAAGAGAGAAAAAAGCATCATGAAAAATGAGAACAGACTCAGGGAACTCAATGATTCCATCAAATGTGATAATATTCATAATATAAGAGTCTCAGAAGAAGAAGAGAGAGAATAGGAAGCAGGGAATTTATTTGAAGAAATAATAGCTGAAAATTTCCCTAATCTGGGAAGGAAACAGAGATCCAGATCCAGGATGTAGAATGCCTGCCTTCAAAATTCAGCAAAAGCAGAGCCACACATACTAAAATTGAAATGACAAAATATAGTGACAAAGAAAAAAATATTAAAATAAGCAAAACAAAAAAAGACAACTAAAAACAAAAGAAACCTCCTAAGGTCTCAGTGGATTTTTCAGTAGACCCTTTGCAAGCCAGAAGGGGATAACATGATCTATTCAAAGTGCTCAGTGGGAAAAACCTGCAGCCAAGAATGCTCTATCCAGCAAAGTTATAGTTCAGAATAAAAAGATAGATTTTCACATTCAAACAAAAATTAAAGGAGTGCATGACCACTAAACCAGCCTTAAAAGAAATATAAAGGGAACTCTTTGTGGAAAGCAAAGACCAAAACTGATGGTATAAAAGAAGCACAAAAGCAATAAAAATAAATATTTCTGTAAAAAAAAAAAATCAGCCAAAGGACTCACAAAATAAAAGGAGTTAAAAGGAAACTACACACTTAAAATGTGAGAAAGAGAGGACTAAAGAATGAGTTCAAACTTAAGTGACCATCAACTTAATATAGACTGCTATAGGCAGAGATGTTATATAGAAACCTAATGGTAACCACAAATTATTATTTTTTTTTTTTTAATTTTTATTTATTTATGATAGTCACAGAGAGAGAGAGGCAGAGACATAGGCAGAGGGAGAAGCAGGCTCCGTGCACCAGGAGCCTGACGTGGGATTTGATCCCGGGTCTCCAGAATCGCGCCCTGGGCCAAAGGCAGGCGCCAAACCGCTGCGCCACCCAGGGATCCCGGTAACCACAAATTAAAAACCAGTAATAGATATGCAAAAAATAAAGAGAAAGTAATCCAAATATGTCATTAAAGAAAACAGGCAACCATAAAAGAGAGAAAGGGTCAGAAAAAATAATCAGAAACCAACAAAAAATAAGTAATAAAATGGCAATAAATTCCTATGTATCAATAATTACTTTGAATGTAAATGTACCAAATGTTCCAATGGAAAGACATGGGGTGACATAATGGATTAAAAAAAATCCGGGATGCCTGGGTGCCTCAGCAGTTGAGTGTCTACCTTTAGCTCAGGATGTGATCCCAGAGTTCAGGGATCGAGACCCGCAGAAGGCTCCCTGCATGGAGCCTGCTTTCCCTCTGCCTATGTCTCTGCCTCTCTCTGTGTGTGTGTGTGTCTCTCATGAATAAATAAATAAAATCTTTATTAAAAAATTCATCTATATGCTGCCTATAGGAGACTCATTTTAGACCTAAGACACATGCACATTGAAAGTAAGGGGATGGAGAAAAACATTTATCATGCAAATGGTTGTCAAGAAAAAAACAAAAAACAAACAAACAAAGAAACAAAAAAACCAGGGCAACCCGGGTGGCTCAGCGGTTTAGCGCCACCTTCAGCCCAGGGTATGATCCTGGAGACCCGGGATCGAGTCCCACGTCAGGCTACCTGCATGGAGCCTGCTTCTCCCTCTGCCTGTGTCTCTGCCCCCCCCCCGCCCCCCGTGTGTGTGTGTGTGTGTGTGTGTGTGTGTGTGTGTCTCATGAATGAATAAATAATAATCTTTAAAAAAAAAGAAAGAAAACCAGGGTTAGCAATACTTAGACAACACAGACTTAAAGATTGTAACAAGAGACAAAGACAGAGACTATATAATCATAAAGGGACAACCCAACAAGAAGACATAATAACTATAAATATTTGTGCACCCAATATGGGAGCATCCAAATATAAAACACAATAATAAACATAAAGGAATTTTAAAAAACATAATACAGAAGAGTAGGGGACTTTAACACCTCACTTATATCAATGATAGATCATCTAGGGGATCCCTGGGTGGCTCAGCGGTTTGGCACCTGTCTTTGGCCCAGGGCACGATCCTGGAGTCCCGCGATCGAGTCCCACATCAGACTCCCGGCATGGAGCCTGCTTCTCCCTCCTCTTGTGTCTCTGCCTCTTTTTCTCTCTCTCTTTGTCTATCATAAATAAAAATAAATAAATAAATATTTTAAAAAATGATAGATCATCTAAACAGAAAATAAAGAAGGATATAATGGTTTAGAATGACACACTAGACCAGATGGACTTAACAGATATATTCAAGAACATTCCATCCTAAAAGAGTAGAATGCATATTCTTTTTAAGTGCACATGGAACATCTCCACAATAAATCACATATTACGTCAAAAAACAAGCCTCAGCAAATTAAAGACTGAAATCATACTATCCATCTCTTCTGACCACAATGTTATGAAATTAGACATCAACCACAAGAAAAAGTCCAGAAAGATCACAAATACATGTTATGAAACAGTGAATGGATCAGTCAGAAATAAAAGAAGAAATAATTTGGAAACAAATAAAAATGAAAACACAACTGTCCATAGCCTTGGGATGCAGCACAAGTGGTTCTAAAAAGGAAATATGTAGTAATATAGGCCTACCACAAGAAGTAAGAGAAATCTCAAATAAACAACTTAGCCTTACACCAAAAGGAGCCAGAAAAAGAACAAGTAAAACCTAAAACTAGGGGGAAGAAGGAAATAATGATTACAGCAGAAATAAATGATATAGAAACAAAACAAAACAATAAAACAGATCAATAAAACCAGGAACCGATATTCTCTGGGGAAAAAATGAGTAAAACTGATAAAACTCTAGCCAGACATATTAAGAAAAAAGAACATACTTAATTAAATAAAATCATAATGGTGAGAGGAGGAAAAAATAACCAACAGCACAGAAATACAATTCTAAGAGAGTATTCTGAAAAACTATATGCCAACAAATAGGACAACCTAGAAGAATTGGATAAATTCCTAGGAACATATCAACTACCAAAACTGAAACAAGAAGAAATAAAAAAGAAAAAATTGAACAGACTGATAGCCAACAAAGAAATGGAATCAATAATCAAAAAACTTCTGACAAGCAAACATCCAGGACCAGATGGCTTCATAGGCAAATTTTACCAAACATTTAGAGTCAATACCTATTATTCTTGAAGTAATCCAAAAAATAGAAAAGGAAGATAAACTTTCAATTTCATTCTGAGATGAGCATTACCATGGTACAAAAATTGGATAAAGACACTGAAAGAGCAAGAGAGAGAGAGAGAGAAGAGAAAGAGCAAGAGAGAGAGAGAGCTAGAGAAAGCGCACGCACGCGAGAGAGGGCAAGAAAATGAACTAAGGGCCAGTATCTCTGGTGAATATAAATGCAAAAATCCTCAAAAAAATACTAGCAAACTAAATCCAACCATACATTTAAAAACCATTCACCATGATCAAGTGAGATTTATTTCTGGGTTCCAAAGGTGATTCAGTATTCACAAATCAATCACCATGACACATCACATCAATAAGAGAAAGAAGAACCATAAGATCATTTCAATAGATGTAGAAAAAGCACTTGACAAAGTACAACATCCATACATGATAAAATCTTCAACAAAGTAGATTTAAAGGGAATATAACCTTATTAAAGGCGACCTAGGAAAAACCCACAACTAACATCTCTCAATGGGGAAAAACTAAGAGCCTTTCTCTTAAGGTCAGAAATAAAACAAATAGGCCCACTCTCACTTCTATTTAACATAGTACTGGAAGTCCTAGCTGCAGTAATTAGTTATTAGGCAACAAAAAGAAAGAAAAGCCATCTAGGAGTGTTAAGGAAGAAGTAAAAGTTTTGTTATTCATAGATGACATGATACTCTGTATAGAAAACCCAAAAGTCTCCACCAAAAAAGAAAACTGATACAGGAATTCAGTCCTGTTGCAGGATACAAAAATCAATCTACAGAAGTTCGTAGCACTTCTATACACTAATAATTAAGCAGTAGAAAGGGAAATTAAGGAATTAATCCCATTTACAATTACACCAAAAACAATAACCTACCTAGAAATAACCTAACCAAAGGAGTCACGGATCTCTACTCTGAAAACCATAAACCACTGATGAAAAAGATTGAAGATGATACTAAGAAATGGAACGTTATTGCATACTCATGGATTAGAAGAGCTAATATTGTTAAAATGTCTATATTACCCAAAGCAATCTACACATTTAATGCAATCCCTGTCAAAATACCAATAGCATTTTTCACAAAACTAGAATGAACAATCCTAAAATTTGTATAAAAACCGCAAAAATCCTGAACAGCCAAAGCAACCTTAAAAAAGAAAAGCAAAGCTTGAAGCATCACAAATATTCTAGACTTCAAGTTATATTAGGAAGCTGTATTAATCTAGAGTATGGTGCTGGCACAAGACCAGACACATAGATCAATGGAACAGAATAGAAAATTTAGAAATAAATCCACAATCATAAGGTCAACTAATCTTAAACAAAGCAATAAAGAATATCCCATGGGAAAAAGTCTTTTTAACAAATGGTGTTGGGAAAACTGGACAGCAATGTGCAAAAGAATGCAACTGAACCACTTTCTTACACCATACACAAAAAGTAAACTCAAAATGTATTAACAACTAAATATGAGACTTCAAATCATAACAACTATAGAAAAGACTTAAGCAGTAATTTCTTTGACATCAGCCATATCAATTTTTTTTCTAGACAGTCCCATGAGGCAAGGGAAACAAAAGTAAAAATAAACTATTGATACTACATCAAAATAAAGATCTTCTGCACAGTGAAGGAAACAATCCACAAAACTAAAAGGCAACAGAATGGGAGAAGATATTTGCAAATGACATATTCAATAAAGTGTTAATATCAAAAATACATAAAGAACTGATAAAACTCAACATCTAAACAAGTAATCCAATTTAAGAGTAGAAGACATGAACAGACATTTCCGCAAGGAAGACATACAGATGACCAATACACACATGAAAAGCTATTCTTCGTTACTTATAAGAGAAACACAAGTCAAAACTACAAGGAGGTATCACAGCACATTTAGTCAGAATGGCTAAATCAACAACACAAGAAACAACTAGTGGAGAATCAGGAACAATATGGGAAAAAAAAGGAACCCTCTTGCTCTCTTGGTGTGAATGCTAACTCAGACAGCCACTCTGGAAAACAGCATAGAGGTTCCTTAAAAAGTTAAAAATAGAACCATCCTAGAAGCCAGAAATCCCACTATTGGGTATTTGCCCAAAGAACATGAAAACATTAATTCAGAAGGATACATGTACCCCTATGTTTATAGCAGCATTACTTACAATAGTCAAAATATGGAAGTAACCCAAGTGTCTGTTGATTCATGCATGAAGAAGTGATATACATATGCAATGGAATATTACTGAGCCATAAAAGAGACTAAAACCTTACTATTTACATTAACTTGGATGGATCTAGAGAGTGTAATGCTAAACGAAATAAGTAAGAGAAAGACAAATACTCTGATTTCACTCATGTGGAACTAAAGAAACAAATGAGCAAAGGGAAAAAAGACAAATCAAGCAATGGATTTTTTTTTTTTTTTTTGAGAGAGAGAGAGTATGAGTGGGGTTTGGCAGGGGTTAGGTGGTGGTGGTAGGAGGGGTAGAGAGAGGGAAAGAGAGAATCCCAAACAGGCTTCACACCCAGAGTAGAGACCAATGTGGTGCTCAATCCCAAGACCCCGAGATCATGACCTGGGTCAAAATGAAGGGTGGAATGTTTAACCAACTGAACCACCCAGACACCCCTAAGCAACAGACCTAACTATAGAGAACAAAGTGATGGTTACCAAAGGGGAGGTGGATGGGGGGGATGGATGATATAGGTGACTGGGATTAAAGAGGGCGCTTGTTGTGATGAGTACCAGGTAATTAAAATTTAAAAACAAGAAAAGGAAATCATGATGTCATATTGGAATTTTTCCAATTCAAGTTTAATATTGCAGTTTTTCTTAATGTGTTTTGGGTTTCTTTTCATGTGCATTTAAATCCTTTATTTGGGGGGTACTTGGTGGCTCAAACATCTGACTCTTGGTTTCAGTTCAGGTCAGGCTCTCAGGGTCCTGAGATCCAATCCCATTTGGAGTTCAGTGCTTGTCCCTCTCCCCCTTCTCCCTTTGCTCACTTTCCATCACTTTCTAAATAAATAAAATCTTTTTAAAATATCCTTTTGATTAAAAAATTATTTTCTAGACATCTTTAATTTATATGAGACAGTTCAATTTTCTTCGAAATATATATCCAGCTGTGCCAACCCCATTTACTAAATATGCTGTTTCCCCCATATTGAATTTAAACAGCATTTTTGCTATGATTTTAAAATCATATATAATATTTACAAAATCATATTTAAAAATATATATACTGTGAACTATTTCTGGATGTTATGCTGTTGTACTTCTTAATTTGCCTGTTCTTGTCCTCACATCATGTTGATTTGATTATAGTAGCTTTATAGTTCTGCTTTCTAGAAAGGCAAGGCTTCCATTAGTATTTATGGATTCTAATTATCCTCAGTAATTTGTATTTATTTGTTTATATTTATATAAACTTTAAAATCCTTGATCCAGTCATTATAAAATGAAATTCTACATGTAATATCATTAAACTTACATATTAATTCAGGTAAGAATGATGTTTTCATGATATGGTATAAGTTGTGTTTAAAAACCTTTCATCATATTTAAATAGCTTAACTCTATTTTTATCTTAATTGAATTCTTATTAGGTATCACTGCTGACTTTTATCAAAGGATTTTTCAGAATCTATTGGTAGCAACACATTATTTTTCTCCAACCATGGGAGTGATATTTTGAGTTATGTTGACAGATTTCCTGTTATTGAAGCACCCATGCATTACTGGATTTTCTATTTCTAAAAGATTTTATTTATTTATGAGAGAGAGAGAGAGAGAGAGAGAGAGAGAGGCAGAGATACAGGCAGAGAGAGAAGAAGGCTCCATGCAGGGAGCCCAATGTGGGACTTGATCCTGGGTCTCCAGGATCACGCCCTGGGCCGAAGGCAGCACTAAACTGCTGAGCCACTGGGTTTTCTTTAATATGGGCTGCCCCCCTGGGTTTTCTTTAATATGTTTTACAGCTCTATTCATTAGTTTTGTGTATCATTTTCTTTGGGGCCTTACCCATATTATTATTTGCTATTCCAGTTATGTAGCCTTGAAAAGTAATCGCCAAATATTCATGATTTCAAAAACATGGAATTTATCTTTAAAATTTAGATACAGATTAGGCATGAATACACCAGTCTTCCTGCTTTTTCTTTTTTTTTTTTTTTTTTTTTTTCCTGCTTTTTCTTAATGGTAAGCTTTATAATCATCTTTGTAATATTTTATGTTCATTCATTTAGTCAAGTTTTTTCTTTGGGAAGTTATATTTAATCATTTCCTTTAGTTTTTAAAAATTTTGACATAAAATTGCATTGTCTCTTACAATCTAATGTTCAGTTTTGTGAGTTTTCTCATTTCCTATCAAACTATCATGTTTTTAATTCTTCCTTAATCAAGCTAATATGGTATGTGACACTTTGATTTTTCTTCCTAAAGATGTAATCTGGGGGATCCCTGGGTGGCGCAGCGGTTTGGCGCCTGCCTTTGGCCCGGGGCGTGATCCTGGAGACCCGGGATCGAATCCCACGTCGGGCTCCCGGTGCATGGAGCCTGCTTCTCCCTCTGCCTGTGTCTCTGCCTCTCTCTCTCTCTCTCTCTCTGTGACTATCATGAATAAATAAATAAAATTAAAAAAAAAAAAGATGTAATCTGGGATTTATTCATTGCACTATTATTTTTTGCTTATATTTCATTAATTTCAGTTTTTGTATTTGGTAACTCCCTTTTCCTGTTTATTGTTATGCAATTTCCAACTGCTTGAGATAAATAGTAATATTGCTTATATTTAGTCTAATGAAGGTATGTTAATTTAATTTTCTATTGATTAAAGGATTTTTTGTGCTCTATAATTTGTGACAAAATATTTTGCTTCTTACTGCTTTTGTGCTTGCAATTTCATTTTTTTATTCTCCAGCAAGTATGTTTAATTTCTAAGACATTAACATTTTTATAACCAGTTAATTTCATTATTTTAAATTTTATTAGGTTTTGAAAAGAAATAGTAGCTTAATTTTTATTTTTCTAAGTACAATCTAGTTTGTAATTGTTCATGGGCATATACAAATATATTTTATCATTTCTTATATAAGTATATATATAAACCTTGCATCTTAATGTTATACATATATACATGTGTATTTTTTCTTTCATTCAACATCTTTACTAATATTTGTATGTATTTACAACTATAAAGGAGTATATTAAAATCTATCAATTTTACTTACCAAGACAGCTTTCCAATGAAATTAATTTTATTCTCTATGTCAACTGTAGTGTTTAGAAATACCTGAGTGTATCTGTTACATCGTCTTCATGAGTCATTATTTTTACCTACTATATTGTTAAGTGTTCCTAATTTAAATCCCACATTGTCAAATATTATTATGACCAATTGCTTTTTATTTGCAGTTTCTTGGTATCTCTTTGCCCATTTTCATCAGCCTTTGCCACTTTTAAGTGCATTTCTTGTGAAGTATCTATTTCTGGGTTTTGTGTTCTAATCCAAACTGAATCTCTAATCTAAGGGAATCTAAAGGCATTCACAGTATAATATCTGGTGTTTCATTTCTTCCATTTTAATTTATGTTGATTGATAAGAGAGGAAACCATGAAGGATGACAATCTATATTTCAACTGGTATGATCAGTCACTATTCATTCCATTTATTCCCTTTGTTAATTTTAAAGTTCTTTAATTTTCTCTTTCACAAGTAGGATTCTAATGAAACACAAAATTGAGCACTTATTCCAGCAATCATATGAAAATAAGGAAGTCACTGTTTCCCCTCCTACAATGTGCCCTCTCTCATGACCCAGAGATCAACCTTGTAGAACACTTTTACTTTTTCCACTCTAAAATTCCCTTTACTAAACATTTTTTATTTCATCTCTCTCATTTATGTTTATAGATTTTACCAAAATTAATTCCTCTAGTCCTTTTGTTACAAATTATCTATTTGTAAATTTTTCATTCTTTGAATCATTATGTAACATTATCCATCTATGTGTCTACAATTGGAGAGGTGGTTTCATTGCTCGCTACTATTTCTTCTTCTCCTTATTATCCCCTTTCTTGATGTTTTCCTTGGGGTTTGTCACTTGATTAGAATCTCCTCCCAAGTACTCTCTTTATATAGAATATGTAGTTTATATGATTTTTGAATACTGTGCATCAGGTATTTTTAGAAATCTGGTAGATTCTATTCCATAGTCTAAACTCTAATGTACAAATTATAAGTTTGATTTCAGCCTGATTATCTTTTCATTTTTTAAAATCTTTTTGTAAGTTTTAAGAGTTTATTTATTTGAAAGAGAGAGCAAGCAGGAGCAGGGGAGAGGAGAAGGGAGCAGACTTCCCTTAGAGCAGGGAGCCTGATGCCAGCTCAATTCCAGGACTCCAGGATCATGACCTGAATGGTTGTTTAACTGACTGAACCACACAAGTGCCCTTCTCTTTTTAAGTAACCTATTACATATTAAAATTTTTATTTTTCAAATTCTGAAATTTTACTAGATGTCTGGTAAATTCCTCAATAATCCTACCAGCAAGTAAAAATTACATATGGGGTTCTTCTTCAGCATGTAAGTTTTTTTTCTTTAATTATTTGGGTAGTTATTACCCTTCCCTTCCTTTTCCTTCTTGTTGAATATGGTATTGGTCACAAGGACATGGCTTCCTTATTCCTTAAATTTTACCTCACATTTTCTTGGAAAGTGTTTGTTTTAAGACACTTCCTCCCCATATTTTTGGGTCTCTTCCCTCCTTAATTGATTGGGATAGGAATGAAGGGACAGGAAAGATGAAAAAAGAGGACACACAATAGAAACTGGCTTACAGATATTGTAAGGAGCATTTTGTATGACCCTGTTGGGAGGTCCTTTCCATTGCCCTCCTCTGCAAAGGGGGAATATGCTCCAGTTTGACCACTTCTCTTGTGGTTGGTGGTATACCTCATCTCATCTTTTTTAGGGGATATCTTCATCCAGTCTAGCACTCAACTCTCATAAGTGACATGCCTCCAAGATAAATCAAACTCAGTTTCTTTCTGTAGTATCTACTTTATCTATTGGCTCATGGAGAATTCCCATATTCCTACCACATCAAGCAGTACAAAAGCAGCCTGTTCCATAGCTGAGCCCAGTCTAGACCTGCTGTCTCCATTTTTTTTTTTCCCAATCCCATTCCTCACTTCCATAGGAAAACGAAGTTTGATGTGTAAGGAAACATCCAACCAAAAAAATGAGAAGCCACTAGGCATTTCTAATCTCATAGGCATTTCTAATCTCAGAGCCTCTATCACTTAGTTTGATGGGAAGGAGTTACTGAGTAGACAACTTCTATGGGGAGGGGAAGGAAAACCTCATAAACCAACCATTTATCACATGACTGATTAATGCCTCCTAGTTCTTTTTCTATTTAAAGAAGCTAGGGGGTAGGAGTGATATTTGAGGCTAATAAAAGGATTTGGCTTCATTGCAAGCTTTGAAGGGATACATGTGCTCAGTTATTTGGTACTTTATTTTGGACACCAGTGTCCAGAAGAAGCCCAATTCAACATCCAATTCTACTGCTTAGCTTCTATTATTTTAAGATTGAAATTAGTGTATCTTCTGTCAAATATATGAAAGCCTGTTCTACCACTTGTGCTGTTTCTTTCTTCCCTTTTTTGTTTGAATGTTGATAAATTTGAACAAAATGTGAGACAAATAAGTCCCCATAGAAAATTTTTCTCTACCCTGAAATTATGTTATAGCCTCATGAAAAATTAGCATAGGGAAAAACTCATGCACTGAAACTCTAACCTCGAATTTACACTACCTAAGACCTATGCTAACACCCACAAAGACTATTTCATCAGCAATGTAAATAATTTAGAGGCTAAATGTTTTTAATAATTACAATTCTGAGTTATTCCAACTAATTCATTATATCCAGCCTAAGAGTGTAGTGTCTAATTTTCAAATGTCATTGCTATAACTCACAACTATCACAGTACAGTCTTGCATTGGTTTATGAAAAAAAGTCTTTTATCAATGGGCTTTAGGCCATATCATGGAGTAGCCCAATTGTTGTACTGTGAAGTGCTGTATAGTGAAGCATTCATATAAACATAAGCCTAGGCTTCTATCTCAGGCATTTACCACATGTAGTAGTAAAGCAAATTTGCTTAGTTCTAGCAAATATAAGATCAGTTTAGTGTTCAGAGGACAAAAATAGGCGTTCAAAAAATACTCCTAGGACTTAAGAACATAAAGCTCATTCCCTATATGTTTCTTTTTTCTAAAACACCTCAAAATATAACCTTCACATTTAGATAATTTATCCATTTGAAATTCTTATATGTACAGGTGTGTCCGTGTGTGTTGTGAGGTAGTAACGCAATGTTATTTTTTCATATGTTGAGCTAGTCTTCTCAGCATCTTTTCTTGAACAATACATTTCTCTTCAATAATCTGCAATAATACCACATCATATATTGAATTTCCATGTATGTTCAGGTTTCTTTCTGTGTTCTTTGCTCTCTTTTACTTGGTCAATTTGTCTTGATTACCATAAATTCATAAGTCTTAATTTCTGGTACAGTAAGCTCCTGGGGTTTTTTGTTGTTGTTGTTCTTGTTTTCTCAGGTTTGTCATTATTAGTAATATCCTTCCATATACATTTTATATTTAGATTTTGTATGTTTCAAAATAACTGCTAGCAGAATTTTTATTGGCAATTATTTGAATATATAAATTGTTGTGGGAGACTTAATTATTTCCTGGTTTGTTATTAAGGCTATCCAATTAAGTTGATTCCTACCAGAACTATCTTGAAGTGGCTTAATGTGGCCTAAAATGATAGTCTCTAAAATTTGTTTAGGAACAATGGAAAAAAGAGACCAAAAAAACAAAACAAAACAAAACAAAACAGACTCTTAGAAAACAAACTAATGGTTACAGAAGGGAGGTGGGTGGAGGGGTGGGTCAAATAAGTGAAGGGGATTAAGAGTACACTTATTGTGATGAGCACTGAATAATGTGTAAAATTGTTGAATCACTATATTTTACACCTGAAACTAATATAACACTGTTAAATATACTGGAATCAAAAACAATTTTTTTAAAGATTTTATTTATTTATTCATGAGAGACACAGAGAGAGAAAAGCCAAGACACAGGCAGAGGGAGAAGCAGGCCCCATGCAGGGAGCCTGATGTGGGACTCAATCCCAGGTCTCCAGGATCAGGCCCTGGGCTGAAAGTGGCGCTAAACCACTGAGCCACCCGGGCTGCCTTGGAAACAAAATTTTTTGAAAAGAAAGAAATACCCCAGGCATAATCAAAATAAGAAAATTTATTTAAACTTTTATTTTCCTGTTTGTTCTATCAATTCCTGTGATATAAGCTCCCATTAGAGTGACATTTGTCCTTATTTTTCCTCATGATCCTGTCATTTTTACATTATATATTATTAGTAGTATATCTTACTGAATTTATAATTCATCACTGTGTCATCTTCTTTTATAACTAATAATGTTTTTTATTACTTGTCTTAAAGTCTATTTCCTCTGAAACTAATGCAGCTAGAATAGCTATTGATTAGCATTTTCTTGATGTATCTTTATGTGTATACTTACTTCCAAACTCTGGTGGATTTTAGTCTTTTTTTTAGAAGGAATATGAAAATAGATTTTGTTTTGTATCTTTTCTGGTAATCTCTCTCAACTAAGTAGTTTAATTAATCTATGTTAGTGCTACTATAGTTGATAGTTGCAATTGGTTCTACTTATATGTATGTCATTATGGATCATTTGATTTTTTTCAATCTTGTTTATTTTCTTTCCTACATTTAGTCTGATAGAGTTGATTAAATCTGTTACTTTTAAATTTTGTTTTATCTTTCTATTTGTTTGATAGTTATGCCCTGTAACCTGGGGCAAGCAAACTGTAGCCCACAGTCATATTTGGCCTGCAGTCTGTTTGGTAAATAAAGTTTTATTAGAACACAGCCATGCTTATTTTTCTACATATTATCTATGACTGCCTTCATGCTACAATTAAGTAGTTATTATAAAGACTAAAGATGCAAGGTTTGGATTATTTATTGGTTTTACAGAAAGAGCAGGCTGTTCCCTGTTCTAATATTTTTTCTGAGTATTCTTAAAACTTTAATTTGCATGCTTAATGTGAAATCCAAACTTATTGAATACCTCCATCTTCCTCTCAATAATACCAGGTTTGGAAGAAACCAAATGCTCTGATTCCAATTAACCCCTCCCATCTTAACCTGTCATTTTGGAAAACATCAAAGACTCCACAATTGTTATTTGAAATAATATTTGTTTGTATTTTCTTTTTTTTTTTAAAGATTTTATATTTATTCATGAGAGACACACAGAGAGAGGTGGAGACACAGGCAGAGGAAGAAGCAGGCTCCACACGGGGAGCCAGATATGGGACTCCAACCCAGAATCCTGGTATCACGCCTTGAGCCAAAGGCAGGCACTCAACTGCTGAGCCATCCAGGCATCCCTGTTTGTATTTTCATACTTCTAATAACACAAATTTTATTGTTAACATAATTTCACTGCTTTACCAATTTCATTCCACATCATTAATTTTATTGCTTCTTGCATCTCTTATCTCCAGGATTTTTCTTTCTCTGAAGTATATTCTACAGATCTTATTGCTAGTATATTCTCTCTTTTTTTTTTTAAACTGGCTTAATCCGGTTCTCTTCTTGAATAATTGCTTATAGGTACACAGTATTATTTTAACCCTTACATTTCTCTCAATATTTCAAAGAAAATATTTCATTATTTTCTTGCTGGCATTATTATTGAGAAGTTCCCTATCCAGTCATTGCTATTGTCTGGTAGGAATCTTTTGTTTCATTCTTTCTTCTTCTAAATTATTCCTTTTTTGTGTGTCTTTGGATTTTGTTTTTTTACTAAAGCATAGATAGAATTTCTTTTTATTCACTCTATTTGGCATTTGTCATGAATATTTATGTCTTACCTATTTTGAAAAGGTCTCAACTATTAACACTCTGAATGCTGACTGGCTCATTCTCTATATTGTATTTAGAAATACACAGAGACAAATTCAAGAACTTATTTCTGTCTTAATGGTTAAGTTCTTTTTCATATATTTGATCTCTTCTCTCTAAACTGAAGTCTGCAGAATTTCCTCAGATTTTCCTCTTTATGAATTTTTCCTTCAACTATATCTATTCTACCATTTAGTATTTTATGTTTTTTAAATGTTAAATGTCAATATTTATGTATCTTAAATGTTATAGATGTTTCTTTTTCAAAATTCCCTGGTTACTTATGATAATTTTTTTCACTCATTCAAGGTATCAGTTTTGCATTTTATCTCTTAAATGTTTTATCCATACACTTAAAATACATTTTAAAAATGTATTTTTCTGATTATTTCAGTATCTCTGAGCTCTAATTCTGTAATTGAAATTTCTTCTAATTTTCTCTCACGGTAGTTTTTTTTCCTATTTTTTATTAAAACCATATATTTGGGTGATTAAATCTATAGTTATCTTGAAGAACATGGCATAGGTTATATTTCATGAGAATAATTTGCTTTTGCTTATAATAGGTATTCTGGACTATTTTAATCCACCATATTTTACAATATATGATTTTTCATAAACATGATGCTTTGTAGGGGAAAAAGTTCTTAGAGTACCTATTTTGCCATGATATTGCAAAAAAAAAAAAAAAGTCACTTTTCCCTTTATACAATTGTAACAAAAGAACTATTATAGTATTCTAACCAAATTTTCTCATTGTTTAATTGTACATAAACAGATGTCTATTCTTTTAGAGCAAGTGGAACATATCCACCTCTCCTTTAATTTGCATTCATAAGTACTTAAAAAATTATAGGGTAAGAGACTTAATACTGCTTTATGAATCATGCTGTTCCCTTCTTTGGTTGTGGGGTCGACTTGTGGAATAGCATATAATTTTCCTCAAGTGTATCGATTCTAAGATTCTCTCCAACTGCTTCCAAATCTTTCAGCTTCTTTCTTACTTTTTTCCCCCTACTCTGCTCTCATCCAAATCTTCTGTGTTATAAACAAATAAGATTTCTTTTCTACTATCTATTCTGTCAAGTTCCCAACCCACCTAAGCATCTACTAAGCATTCTTTTAGGTGTTTTTGGCAGTGAGCCAACCAGTTTAAGAAACACATCAAGATTTCAAGAATTCTTTTTGTTCTTATAATATTGACTCTGTATGATGTTGTGAAGACTTCCAGTCAAGAATCAATGTCCACTGCTAAAGAGGTCTTGTCCAAATGCCCCTACTGAAATATTAAGGTACTATATGGGATTTTAATTTTTTTTAATTAAAAAGATTTTTTAAAAGATTTTTAAAAGATTTTTTTAAAAAGATTTTATTTATTTATTTGAAAGAGAGAGAGAAAGAGAGAGAGAGAGAGAGAATGATAGAGCACAAGTGTGGTAGCGGAGAAAGGGGCACAGGGAGAGGGACAAGCAGGGAGCTCAACCATTGAGCAGGGAGCCCAACTCAGAGCTCAATCCCAGGATCCTGGGATCATGACCTGAGCCAGAGACAGATGCTTAACCAACTGAGCCATCCAGGCATTTATATATGGGATTTTAATTATAAAGAGAAGTTGTTAAAAGAATTCTTTGTGCAACTTTTATATTTAAGAGCAAAACCAAAAATAAAGCGAATTTACTGTGTATAATTTATACTTGTTTCTATAAGAACTCAGTAATTTTGGTGTTGAGGTAAAAATATCAGTTTCAAAACACTATTATACTTCCAAAGAGACATATATTGGTGTATCTGAGGAAGGTCTAAGGAACTCTTTTTTTTTGGGGGGGGGGGTGTCTAAGGAACTCTTAAGCCAACTACTAATATTTAAAAAGTATTTTTGGGAAACACTCAAATCTCAACTGGTAAGTGGCTTATAGTCTGAAGTATGTATGTAGAAACTATTTTGTCTTTGTTTAATTATTAGATACACTCCTTTAAATCATTAATTAAATCATTAATTTTTAACTTAAATATAAGCAATATGAATTAAGTGGTTAAGTAGGTAATAAAATCAGTTCAAATAAAGGTCACATTTCATTCAACTATTGTGAATTAAAGAAGATTCCTTCCTTTAAAGAGTTTACAGAAAATCATCCAGTGTGTTTCTGTGTGTGTCTGTGCACGTCTTATTGGAAATTGAACTAAATTAAGTTTTATCTACATCAATAAAATGGAGAAAAATCAACGTATGTTGCTTTATTTAGAACCTTTTCTAATAAGGCTGGATGGGTAGGGTATCAATGGATGCATATGGAATAGTAAGTGAGATGGAATTTCATATATAAGGAGTCAGAGTTGAATTGGGCCCTGTATAGAGTGGTATTCTGGATCCAAAGCAAATCAAGCCATCACACTAGTAGGAATATACAGCTGATCTTCACTTATTTTCACATCTATTTCCATCTATTCTTACTATCTGTGAACATCTGCACTCTGTATCTTTCCATTTTCTCATAGTGATACGGGAGAGCTTGGTCCTTGTCTTACAGAGTCGAAGAATGAATCTCGCGGACACAGGAGAGTGAGTAAAGAGATAGAAGTGTATTAACTAAAGATACAGAGAAATTTCTCACAAGTGAGAGGGGCCCCAACGGGGTTGCCACTGAGGGCTTGCAGGGTTGGTCTTTTATTGTAAGCCATCTAGGGAACCTAAATCCTTTTAACATCTATTGATATCACTATTGAGTAAGGACTGGTGATAATGTCTTCAATGGCTTACTTCCTTTTTAGAGTTCAATATTTCTTTGTTGGTCACAAGTAGCTGTTATAAGACCCCACTTCTGGCACCTGGGGCAGGGTGGTCTGGTTTATTTATCTCTGGTTTACTTTCATCTTCATATTTTGGGTATTTTTGTGAGCCTGATTCCCTGGCCCCCTACTTAGCCCTGCCTAGCCCCATTTGTCCCTAACTCAATAGTCCCTGCTTAATCTTCTCTCTCATGCCTGTGGTTGTCAGCATTCCTTATGTTCTTTTCTACTTTATGTTCTTGATGACAAACTCATTCCACTTAATCCTCTCCTTCTTCATGACATTAGCCTTATAAAATTTTCCAGGTCAAATTTCTAAGAGAATCTAAATGACCCATTTGTCTATTTGTATGAGGCCACATCATGGGTTTTTTGAGCCCACTTAACTGCTTGTCATTGCTTTACTTAGCCGTGGCAGGAGATAGGTAAAGAGTCATACTCTAGAAAACATAGCTCCTTAAGACTACCCATTCCTGTAAGCTATGGTGAGAGAATGCTGTATGCTTTTTAGATACTTTGAAGTAACTAACCCATAGCCAGAACAAATTACATTTCTTCCAGGCTGCTGATCACATTTACTGACTGCTCTATGTTTGAAGAATTTACAAAAGAAATGATATCTAGGTCCTGCTCTCACATCACGCCGCTGACTCATTGAGCTCTCAATTTAGAGGATTTTATGCCATATTCCTCTCAATGGCTATCCTTATTTTCTTATCTTTGTAAGTAAAAAGGACTCACATCTTCTCTAAATTTCTTTAAACTTCTTTCCATTCAGGCAAGAGGTGGTTAGGCTTCCCTTCCTATATTTTCTAAATGTACATTCCTATTAAAAGAATTCAAAGTTGATCATTGGTTTCTGGTTCTGCACATAAGGATCTTATAAGTTGCCACTCTGTCTTAATAACTAGTAGAAAGCTGGACAAACTGAAATATCTACAACTCTTTTTTGAAACCTTAAGAGAGGGGAGGAAACAGGATAAATCGTTGACCTCAAAATTGGAGAGACAAGCAGGCTATACAAGGGGTAGTGGCTCACAAACCACAGAAACAAAACCAAGCTTGGAAATGAGTGCAAAGGTAAGGAAACCTGCACTGTCATCAATAAATCCCTGAAGGCTTGGTGTGGTTAATTAAATCTGAGAGTTAAAAACTCCAGGGAGGGTCAGTCATAAGAAAGACCTTACAATATTTGGAGATTCACCTAAAAGAGCTTGACAGTTTCCCCACAGTAAATATCAGAGAAAAATCGCTTTGTGCTTCCAGCTGAAGGAGGGGGAGAGAAACAATTTAAAAATACACTCTGTTCTTAACAAGGCCTGCCCTTAGGGAAAACTGGTTAATTGGAGCCTAACCTGCAAAAGTTATCATCAGAGCTAGCTGACCTATGGGGGAGAAGGAAAATATACAGCTCCTGCCAGTTGTAGCCAACCTGCCCCACCTACAGGAGGATAAAAAAATCCATGAGAAACACAGAAAGTTCATATTCCGGAGGCTAAGGCTCACAGAGAGGCTGAAACCGGCCCACAGTACTATACAGTTCTCCTTCCTCCTCCCCACACCTCATTCACCACATTACTAAAGGCCTATACGTAATGGTTCCACTACCTCAAGTCAGGCTATCAAGAAAAAATTATATGGCATACCAAAAAAATCAAAAAGTACAAATTAAAGATGAAGCAGGAGAGCTTGGTTCTTGTCTCACAGAGCTGAAGAATGAATTTTGCAGACAAAGGAGAGTAGGGATCCCTGGATGGCGCAGCGGTTTAGCGCCTGCCTTTGGCCCAGGGCGCGATCCTGGAGACCCGGGATGGAATCCCACATCGGGCTCCCGGTGCATGGAGCCTGCTTCTCCCTCTGCCTGTGTCTCTGCCTCTCTCTCTCTCTCTCTGTGTGTGACTATCATAAATAAATAAATAAATAAATAAATAAATAAATAAATAAAAGGAGAGTAAAGCGATGGAAGTTTATTAAACAAAGATACAGAGAAAGCTCTCAGAAGTGAGAGGTGTCCCAACAGGGTTGCCCCTGGGGGGTTGGTCTTTTATTGAAAGCTAACCAGGGAACCTACATCATTTTAACATCTCTACTGATATTGCTACTGAGTAAGGACTAGTGATAACATCTTTAATGGCTTACTTCCTTTTTGGAGTCCAGTAATTCTTCATTGGTCACAAGTAGCTTGTTATAACAGCAAGACCCCACCTCTGGCAGCTGGAACAGGATGGTCTGGTTTATTTCTCTCTGGTTTACTTTCATCTCCACATATTTGGGATTTTTGTGAGCCTGATTCGGTGGCCCCCTACCTACGTCTCCCTGCCTAGCCCTGCCTGTCCCTTACTCAAAGAGACAGAGCAAACATCAGAAGCAGACGTGCAGAGATGTTGGAATTATCAGACTGGAAACTTAACTGTAATAATATACTAGTCTCCAATGGGTAGAGCAGATAGCATCTAAGAACAGAGGAATCATGTAGGTAGAGATATGGAAATCCTAAGTAAGAATCAGAAAGAAATGCTAGAGACAAAGTCAAGTGATACTTGGAATATTTCTAGAAAGTTGGCAGTATCAATCAAAAGTCTCTGATAATGAAATTCAAATCCTAAAACTTTTCCTAGGGTAATAATCAGAGTCACATACTTATGTTAATGTCTAAGAATATCCATAGTAACACTTTTAAATGAAAATGTGTAACAATACGGAATGAAATTGATCATATAGTTACCTGTTTAGTACTGTATTTAAAATTTAAAAAATATTGCCACCATAAAATGCTTATATTAATTGAAAAGAAATTTATAAAATAGTACGCACATTGTGGTATAAACGAATACATAGGACATAGAAAAAATATATAACAAAATATTTAAACTGGTTAACCTAAAGTTTTAGGTGTAGGAGTGACTTTTATTTTTCTTTATATTGTTCCTGTCCTTGCAATCTTCTGCTTAATTAAAAATGTTTTAAAAGTGATTTTTATCTGTATCTTTCAAATGTTTAAACTGTTAAGCATGGCAGAAGGACACAGAATCAGCCTAGGTGTCACAAACTATCCAAATTACTAAGGATTTGAGTTATCAATAATCCATCACCAAAACAATGATATCCACATCGGACTTCTACTTTACATAGCATAAAAATTAAATCAAAATGGAGCAAAGACTTACCTGTTAAAAGACCTAAAAGCTAAAACTATAAAACTCTTAGAAGGAAACCATGGTGTATATTTCCATGAACTTGGATTAGGTAACATTTTCTTAGAATAAACATTCAAAACACAAGCAACTGAAGAAAAAAAAGACTTCATCAACATTAAAAACTTTTGTGTTTCACAGGACACTATTAAGAAAATGAAAAGACAACCCATTGAATAAGAAAAGATACAGTGATCTTTGAACCACATAGTGTAGTATAAGAAATTTACATATGTATGACCTAAGTAGGTTTCCTCTTCCTAATGATTTTCTTAGTATCATCTCTTCTCTAGTTTACTTCACTGTAAGAATACAGTATACAATAAACATAATACAGAAAATATGTGTTAATCCACTGTTATCAGTAAGGCTTCCAGTTAACAGTATGCTATTAATAATTAAATTTTGTGGGAGTGTCAAATGTTATATGGGGATTTACAACTGAGCTGGCATCAGCACCCCTAACCACTACATTATTCAGGGGTCAACTATATTTGCAAATTATTCATCTGATAAGGTTCTGGTATCCAGAATATATAAAGGATTCTTATACCTCAACAATAAGAGACATGTAATCCAAATTGTAAAGGGTTTATCAACTAATGATACTTTTTTTCTTTTTTTACAATAAAGGTATACAGGTCACCAATTGACATATGCCAAGATTTTCAACATCATTAATTATCGGAGAAATACAAATCAAAACTAAAATGAGCCAGCATTTCATACCTATTGGGATCATTATTATCAAAAATAAAGGGAAATAAGTTTTGGCAAGTATCAGAAGAAATAGGAATTCTCATATATTGCTGGCAGTAATGTAAATGCCACTATGGTACAGCCACTATGGCAAATAGTTTGGGAGTTTCTCAAAAGTAAAATAATTACCATAACATTGAAACAGCAATTCTAAGCCTAGGTATATATCCAAGAGAATTGAAAACATTTTCACCAAACATTTTCACAGAAACTTGTATATGAATATTCATAGAAGCATTATTCATAATAGCCCCTAAATGGAAAGAATTCAAATGTCCATCAATTGATGAATAATTAAACTCAATTTTGCATATCCATACTGCTGAGTATTAGTCAACCACAAAAAGAAATGAAGTACTATTTCATGCTACAACATGGATGAACTATGGAATAGCTATGCAGATACATGAGGCCACACATTTTAAGATTCCCTTTATATGGAATATCCAGAATAGGCAAATCCACAGAGATATAAAGTAAATTAATGATTGCTAGTGGAGCAAGGAGAATAAGGACTGACTGCTAATAGACATGGGTTATAGGGTTTTCTACTAGGGTGATGGATGCATTCCAAAATTACATAGTGATGATGATATACTACATGATGAATGTACTAAAAACCACAGAACTGCACACTTAAAATGGTGAATTTTATGTTATAGATAGATGTTATAGATATAATTATAGATCAGTAAAAATAAATCCATGAGTAACCATGTCTTACCAAATCCACCTGTTTTAGATTTGTGATCTCTAGCTGTGATGAGATAGTAATCTTAATAACCAGATTATTTGTTAAAAAATATTTTGTGTCTACACTGGGAATCGGAGTAAAAGAGGTGTTCATTTATGTATGAGAATTTTTTTTAAAGATTTTATTTGTTCATGAGAGACACACAGAGAGAGAGAGAGAGGTAGAGACACAGGCAGATGAGAAGTAGGCTCCCCACAGGGAGCCCGAAACGGGAATGGATCCCAGAGCCTAGGATCAGGCTCTAAGTCAAAGGCAGATGCTCAACCACTGAGCTACCCAGGCATCCCAAGAATTTTCTTATAACAAATATTGTTGTTTCCTGCCCTTAGACAATTGAAACATAGTGATCAAATGATGAAGATATGTATCAGACTAATGACTAAATGTTGTATACAACTTCTTCCTCATTGGAACCATACGCATCAGGTACAGTTAATACCTCATCTTGGGGATGAGGAAATTTGTATTTAAGATCAATAACTTATGGGGATATATTACAGAATGTTTGACTCCAGGATATACACTTTTCACTGTTAAATTATTTAAATTATTTTTGTGTGTTTCATTTAAAGTATATCATGGATGAAAGCTAGGCAGCCAAAATAGGTTTATTGTTTCAATGTTTCTCCTTTAGTACCATGGAACAGGAACTAACAGTTTTATGACCTGCTTACTCTACCTGCTAACTAAGCTAACACATTATTATTATTCCATTTTCCATTCTCTTGAAGGATCATGGGCAGATAATGGAGTTTTTTTTTTTTTTAATTTTTATTTATTTATGATAGTCACAGAGAGAGAAAGAGAGAGAGGCAGAGACATAGGCAGAGGGAGAAGCAGGCTCCATGCACCGGGAGCCCGACGTGGGATTCGATCCCGGGTCTCCAGGATCGCGCCCTGGGCCAAAGGCAGGCGCCAAACAGCTGCGCCACCCAGGGATCCCTGGAGTTTTTTTTCTATTAAAAACTATGGCAAGTAGTCTAGAATTATTGGCCAAGAAGATAGTCAACTTTCAATTATATCACCTTTCATGCCTGTAGGCCAGTTCCCTGATCCCTCAACTTACTTGGTGACTAAAAACAATAATCACAGTAATCAAAAAGATACTTTGGGACCTATTACCATCTCTACTGCTGCATCTATGAAAGTACATGTGGCTATATAGATTCATACATATTACATAGGGTTTAAAAATTAAGTATTAGCAAGACTATCTCTCTCACAATTAGTTTATTGAGAGAAAATATACAACTGTTCTCTACATTCACATTATTAGACATTTACATTACCTATCTAAAGATTTAAATTCCCTATGCTTAGGACATATAAACACATTAACTTAATGATTGTAAGTTGTGAGAGCAGAGCATGAGTGGAGACCAAGTTGGGGCAGCACTGGATGCCTACATGCATTATTTAGGACTGGTTTTCACTCAGGTCAGCTGGCCAGTTTGTACCCTGGATTGCTGATTCCACCTGTAGATCACTGATTGCTACAGTATGAAATTAGGAAAAAATGTAAGCTATCACCATTTTGAGGGGAAATAAAGTCTATAATGGTAAGAACAACGATAAATGCTATTCATATCGTCAAGCAGTTACAATGTTGTTGGAGTCAAGCAGCTTGTCAACATTTCACATGTCTATGATGGCTGGTCTGCAACCCCAAGCAATGTACAGAAGAATGGCACGGTATTTCCTTGGTACAGGAAGGAGATGGCCCTTTGCCCTTATGCATTCTCCTTTCCCTGGGGTTTTTCTTCCCTTTAGCATTCACCTCAAAATCCCCAACATCTGCCTTCTGTGATTGATTCAGCCTGCAGACATCTAACTCCAGTTAAAATTCTTCATGGGCAATAGGAATTGGCTCCGACTTTGTTTATCCCTAGAACAAAAGCAGGAGCACTTATAGCTCTTGCTTTGATACCCTGGGAGTCACTAGCCCCCACTATATTCTCGTCTTTGCAGGGTGTTCCCAATGTAAAAATAAAAACAGAACAGGAGAAAGAAGCCCCAGGAGACTTGTTGGCAAGCAGCACTGATGTCGGCCATACTGTGTGATTGATTGCCAAAAGGTTATGTATAAGGGACATATCATTGGATTTCCAGTCTCTTGTGGATGACAATTGTAGTTAAAAATATCACCCACTTTTGAGAATTAGAAAACTCTTTGCTATCCTTAAAACCAGAAAGAGCCCCTAACCGGAAAGACACCCTGGTCCACCGATGACGGACAGAGGAAACTAGAATTATGAAGCTGGGGTTTGTGCAAACATAAAGGAGTTTTCTGAAATGAATGCAAACCTACAACACTAAAAGGTTCTCAGAATGACAGATTTCTTTTATTTTTACTTATTTATTTTTCTTAAGTAGGCTCTAAGCCCAAGGTGGAGCTTGAACTCACAACCTCAAGATCAAGAGTCTCACACTCTACAGACTGTACCAGCCAGACAGGGGGATTTATTTTAAATATTCAAGTCATTTATTTACCTTAATAATAGCCTTAGGCAATAATTACAGGCTCCTTTATTGTAGGTCACCACTCAACAACAATAGCCTAATTCAACAATTCAGTGTTTTTAAATGAAAATACAAAAGAACCAGCTTATACTTCACTGCAATTTTTTGCAGTTAACTCTGTACTTTGATACATTTTGTGGCTATGTTCTGATTTCATGACTATATAAACAAGGTGCTATGTGCATATAAATGATCACCAAGTACAAAATCTAAACAATCCTGAACTCTTTCCAAATGTAAATTATGCTTTAAAAAAAATAAATTCATTGCTACAAAGAGGCCAACTATGATTACCTGAAGAGAACAAAGGCTTAATTTAAACAGGACTTTGATTTGTAGAATCAGCTTTAGAATATAAATAGAGATAAGAAGGCGGCATGTGAAAAGGTTAAAATGGTTATTAAAAAATATGCAACAGAAAATTCCCCCTAAAGCCTAGACAGTAACTAAAAACTACGTCAAAAAATTAATGAGATGTGATCAATTGCAAACATTTAATACAGCGCCACAACATGAAACTGTCACAGAGAAATATGTGAGTGCACAAAGACATTACTATGACTGCCTCTCAGGTCATCGCTATGTATGTAAAAACACTTTGTTTGAACTCTATGGTTACTTCATTTCTTACATCAATGATATTAAGAACATTCTCTGAGTTTATTTGAAGATGCACATTCAATGAATAAACTATAAAACAGTTTAGAGAAACAAAAATATAACCACATCCTTTTCCCCTCCAAATAAAATGTTCTGAGCCTTTACAACAATTAATACAATGAAATCAGCTCTTCTTTATCATGAGGCAGAATGCACACCTAAATACACAGACGGAAGTACACAGGCACATGGCTCTCCCTACACTTTCCTTTCCCTCACAAACATCCAATCGGCCAGTAAGTTCTAACTTCGAAATTTCCCAAGTCCAACCATTTACACAGCCTTCACACTTTACATTCTTATCTTACAACCATGTCTCACCCCTGCTGGAGCCTCCTAATTGCCCTCCCTGTGTCCATTCTGTAGCTCCCATCCCACATAGGCAATACATTTATATCTATAATACCCATCAAATCATGCTAATTCTCTGTTCAGAAGCCTCCAGTGGCTTCCTACAACATTCATAATAAAATATAAACTCCTTTTCATGGGCTATACTACCCCATATATTGTGACATTGGCCTACCTCTCCAATCTCACGACCCATAACTTTCTCTGTGTTCGCTCCACTCCAGCTGTACAGAGCTTGTTGCTCCTCAGTCACACACAGTATGTTCCTGCCTCAGGGTTTTTGTACCTGTTATACTCTCTGTATTGGTCCTTTTTAAAAAGACCTTTGTTGATTTGTTGAGATATACTTTACATGCTGTACAATTCACCCATATAAAATGTACAATTCAAGGCTTTTTTTTTTTAGTGTATTCACAGGCTTGTGCAACCATCATCACTATCAATTTTAGAACATTTTGTCCCCACCAAGAAATCCCATAATTATTCATAGGCACTCTTCATTTTCCCTTATCCCTCATAAACCCTAGACAATCATTAATCTTTCTGTCTCTGTAGTTTTTTTCTCTTCTGGACATTTCATATACGTGGAATCACACAATACATGTTCTTTAGGACTGACTTCTCCCAGCATAATTTTTCAAGGTTTATACATATTGTGATAAGTATTCATACATCATTTTTAAAAAAATTATTCATTTGAGAGAGAAAGAGAGTAGGCACAAGCAGAGTATAGGAAGAAGGAGAGGCACACCTACTTCTGAGCATGGAAGCTGACAAGAGGCTGGATCCCAAGACCATGAAATTATAACCTGAGCTGCAGGCAGACACTTAACCAACTGAGCCACCCATTTGCCTCAATATATCATTTTTTATTGCTAACACTCCACTGTATGAATATACTACATTTTATTTAACCATTTATTAGTTGATGAATATTGGGTTGTCTTCACTTTTTGACTATGGACAATACTATTGTGAATGTACATGCATGCATTTTTGTAGGGATCTATGTTCTCATTTTTCTTGTGTATTAAACTGTTTTTTTAAAATTCTTATTTATTTATGATAGTCACAGAGAGAGAGAGAGAGAGAGAGAGAGAGAGAGACAGAGAGACAGAGAGGCAGAGACATAGGCAGAGGGAGAAGCAGGCTTCATGCACTGGGAGCCCAATGTGGGATTCGATCCTGGGTCTCCAGGATCGCACCCTGGGCCAAAGGCAGGCGCCAAACTGCTGCGCCACCCAGGGATCCCTGGTATTAAACTGTTGAATCATACAACTGTGTTTAACATTTTGACAAACCACCAAAGTGTTTTACAAAGTGGCTGTGCCATTGTACATTTGCATTAGGATAAAATAAAAAAGACTAACTGCCAAATGTTGGCAAGGATTTGGAGGAACTGGAACTCTTAGACATTGCTAGTCAGAGTATAAAATAGTCCAACTGTTTTTGGAAATCTTCCTGGCACTTTCTCATGTTAAGCATATACCTACTTCTGTGACCTAGTAATTCTACTTCTAGGTATTTGCCTGAATCTAAGCAATACAGCTGGGGTTGGGGTGGGGTGGGGTGGGGGAATTGAAACAAAAGAATAAACAAATGTGTGAATTTAGAATATCATAAATTAATGGAGACTAGGCAGGCTGTTTACTCTGAGCATATCAACCAGTTCATTTTTACATCATTACATCAAGATGCAAAACGTTAGTCTCATAATGTTTTATTTCAAAAATATACTCAAGAAATGTTAAGAAAACAGCCATGCAAATATCATATAATTTTACTCATATGTGGAATCTAAAAACCAAAACAAATGCGAACAAAAAGCAGAATTACTCCTATAGAGAAAAAACAGATGGTTGCCAGCGGAAAGGGACATGGGCGAAATGGCTGCAGGGAAGTAGAAGACACAGGCATCCAGTTGCAGAATGAACAAGTCACAGGCACAGCCTATGGAAAAGAGTCAGATACTATAATAGTGGTGTATGGTGACAGAGGGCAGCCACACTTGTGGTAAGCAGAGCATAACATATAGAGATACTGAATGACTATGTTGTACACCTGAAACTAAGGTAATACTGTGTCAACTACAGTCTAAAAAGAAGACGAAGAACAACAAACAACACAGTTATGCAGATTTGTTTTTTTTTAAATGGCTCAAAGACTTAAAGACAATGATAATGATAATCCTTTTTGGGGGATGTATAATGATTGGGTGCTACAAAGGTAGTTTGAGTCTGATAACGTGAGATGCCTATTAAGGAACTAGAAGAGGTAATAAACAACATGTTAATTAAATTTATTGTTAATATCCAAGTAGGGCGCATGAAAAACATCAGTAAAGAAAGGCTACTACAGTTGGCTGAGGAGGAGTGTAGCAGTGGAAGAAAAAGGAACAAAAGCACTGTTACTCTGGTATTTGTGCCTTTTTCAAGGTATAATGATATTAAAAATCTAAGAGCAATCATGAATAAGTGTGTAAATAATGATTGGCCCTCCTCCAAGAGATTCATTAGGTTCTTCCCAGCCCAGTGTTCCTTACCTGTGGAATAGAAAGAAGCACCTTCATTTATTCTCCCCAATTGTCAATCTACAAAATCATTGCCTACTTAGTGCTTAGTTCAGAGCAATCACATCTCTTAGGGGAACAAAAAGAATAAGTAACAGAAAGCAACTGATTTTTGTATTCTAAAGGTTAGACCTTCCGCAACGCATCCTCAACTACCCATGCAAGATCCTGCCTCTTGGGGGAGGGGAGGGGCAGCCTAACTCAAAGACAGTGAGGTGCTGGTAGGGCAGAATTTTTTTTAAATTATGCTAGATCCATCTAGGAGTGTTTGACAAAGACTACACACATAGTATAATAAGATACATTTATAGTGTCTATCACTTATTGATATTGAAGAGTTGCATGGATCCACCAAAAAAACCCATACAATCCCATAATTTTCCAGGTAGAAAGAAACTAAGAGCCAATCCAACTTCATGAATTCATAAGGAAATTGTGCCCCTACAAAGTAAAGGGAAAGACTAAAGGCAGAATCACAAGTGGAACACAGATCACTTCAAGCATAGTGCTTTTCCCAATATCCCCAACTACACTCAAATGAGGATCACTCCCTAAAATGGAAACTGAGTAGCCATGTTGTCTACATTATCCATTTTTTTAATTCATGGCTGGTCTTGGTATTCAACTGTAAATGACAATTGTGTAGATTTTAAAAGGTAGATAAAAATAAAACTAATAGCACAAGAAGAGAGTATCTCTCTTTTTTTAGTTTTTCTATCTTAAAAGAAAAAAATAAGGTAAAAATCAGTGTAATGATGAGTTAAATCAAAACAAAGGACTGAGCAGATATTGTAGAAAAAAAATTTTCCACAGGTGAAAGACCCTAGAACTAAAACTAAAAGAATAAAACAAGGTTGGAAACATATATAGTTCTGTTAATTAGCTATTAGACTGTGCAATAGAAGGGTAGGACCAACCTCACTTAAACTATTCAAAATAATTGAATAAATATGGTGATTAATGCTTTGATTATACTAAAAATAAGGTTACGTCCTTGGAATTAAATATGCAATAAAAATGCATTGTTAATATTCAATCAAGTTGTTCTTAAGCCAAGAGTTCTCTCATTAAATATGCTCAATATTCAAGTCTGGAATATTCCCTTGAAAATTAGCAATATAGGGCATTGGTTGAATTGGGAAAATGTGTTTCTGCAGAATTAATATCCAGGAATATTAGAAGTGACATAAATTAATAGCTGTATAACCAGAACTTCAGCATCTTTTTTTCTTCATTACGCTCATTAATCTGTCTTTGTAATAGACTGTAATATAACAGCCTCAACTGTTTCAGCCAGATAGTTTTAAGGCAGTTGTTCAGGTTGGGGGTGGTTCATGTCATATAGTGATGGAATGAAGATAAATTTTCTCTTACTTTTGTATACCTACCCTACCCTCATGACTCTTTAACTCTACACTGAAGGAAGAAGACAATACTTAGCTTCTGCTATGGAGATAGATTATCTTTTACCTTTTTACAGATGAGGACATTGAGCCACAAGAGATAATGAATCTTTTCCAAAGTTACACAAAGAGCAAATAGGAGATCTGATCCTATTCACAAGCCCATGCTCTTTCCATTACAAAAGGATGACTCTTCAAATCCAGAGTGGGTAAAGAGAAATAAGAACTGTGGTTGCTAGGAATTTTTTCAGTTAACTGAAAAAAGGTATACAAGAGAGGAGCAAATGGCTTCAAGAGAAAAAAACCGGAGGCTTCCAAGTCAAGCAGGCAAAGTTGGAGTCTTGTTCTGCTACTCGCTGGTCTTATTAAATTGGGCAAGCTGCTCAGCATTTACTAAACACCGTTTCCTCATTTGTGAGACATGGTGATAACACCATGTCTCTCATAACATCATTGAAATTAGTAAATATAAAGCAGTTATCACAATGTCAAGTACAACTGTTTACTAATTGTGAACTACTACTTTTTTTGTTAATTGTATTTAAATCAATATTGGTTTTTTTTGGGTTTTTTTTTTTTGTTTTGTTTTGTTTTAATGAGGGAGAGAGGGAACGGGAAGAGTAGAGGAAGAGGGAGAGAATCTTAAGCAGTATCCACAACCAACACTGAGCCCGATGTGGGACTTGATCTCACAATTCTGAGGTCATGACGTGAGCTGAAATCAAGAGTTGGAAGCTTAACTGACTGAGCCACTGAAGCACCCTAATATTTCTATGATTCTTAATAAATTCTTTACATTTATAGAAAGCTTGTGTCTTCTAAACAGCATTAAAGATGAGGTGAAAATTAATGGACATATTGGTACAGAGAACTCTAGATTTTCCCTAAAATACAACTTTAAAAAGTTTTGGAGGCCCAGCCATCTGTTTTTATAACTATAAGTCAAAGCCTCCAACATGGTCAAATTTTTAATAACAGCAGTCCAGCAGGCTATATAGTATATAGGTCCTTCATTAGGTGAAAGGTTAATCTAGGTGGTCTTTAAGTTCCTTGCTAACTTCAAGTTTAATAGATGTCAAACATACATTGGCACATATTGGTAGGATATTTTTTTTTCCAAAAAAGTAGTTGATACCTGTTACTGGAATGCATTTTGGAAGATAGTATCCTGATGGTCATACTGCATATCAACCATTCAGCAAATCACAAAGTACAAATGATACTAAATATCCTTTTGGAAAAACGTTTGTTTTCTTGGCCACAAAGACAGAGACTTTTATCTTAGTACCTCTGATGCAGGTAGAAAAGCTCATGTTCTGGCCTCTTACTTGCCTTTGAACTTATTACTCTTCTCACATATTATGGGAATATCATAAATATTTTGTCACTAAAATTTTGTAGCATTAAGAACAAGCAAACAAAAAATTTGCTAGTCCTTTGATATTTATACTGGAAAGAATTGTAAGGAGTTTTAGTATCCTTAAGGAAGCCATAAATCACTCCTGTCCATTGATTTAATAGTAGTTCTGGATTAGACAGGGTGGTTAGACCGATGCCTTTAGGTATAAAGTCAATGGCTGTATGCTAAGCAGATCAATTTAAAGCTGAAGTCAATTTAATAAGGAGACAGAATAGAAGATTTACAGAAACATCAATAGAACACCTTATTCTATCATTTCTAAGGAATGGGTTATGCCAAGATTTGTGGAAAGATTATCTCATGGTCTCAAAATTCTTTGATTGTTTGTTTTTCATTCAATTAAATTTAGAATTTTCCCCCCTGATCCAGAGATACCACTATTTCTTTTTGATCAACTAAATTGATACGACAGATTTCCCTTAAGGATTTTAATATCAAACCTAGTTGAAAATTCATGAATTATAATACTCTTTGATCAGTGATGGTTTCCTATTATCTTCTATCACAGAGAGCAAGCATCTACCTTGCATATAAACATATAATTATATGTATCAATTTTTTTTTTGACTCAGTTCACATCCATTCAAATGAAGACAAATTAAATCAGCCTGAACTTTTAGGTCATTTCAGCTTAATGAGACATATTTAACTAGGTATTTTGATAGGGCCTAGATATTGTCAATATGTTAGGTTCTAGTAATAAATGATGTCTTATTTTTCCACTAATAATCCCCTATCTGATTGAGAGAGGGGTTTCCCAAAATGTGATCTGTGGGTCATTTGTGATGAAATCACCTGGGAAATGGTTGTTTAAAATGCAGAATCCTGGGTTCACACCAGATACGTGAATCAGTTTGAGAGGCTAAGGGCATCACAAAATCTGTATTTTAAAGAAGCTTACCAGATAATTCTTGTGCACAATAAAATCAGAATCATTGTACAGATATTGTATCCAGGTATTAAATGGTAGCTGCTATATAAAACTGTGAAGAGAGCCAAGTAACAAATATAAGAATTATCTTTCCTATATATCTCCAAGATGAAAACGGTAATAATAGTTTATGAACCTTGGCACAACTCAGTCACTCCCTTGTATAACCTTTTACAAGGTACTTAATCTTCTTAAATCTTCATCTCCTGATATAATAGTATCTACGTTACAAAGGTATTGTCTTTCTTTACCATATATATCTCTTTAATCCTGCAGGTCACTGTGAAAATGACACATGGTGACATGGTTCTCACCATCTTTTCTATTTTGCAAATGAGCAAACTGGAAGCTAATAAATATGCTTCAACCAAAGCATATTTGCTTTGGGCCTTCAACTAAGGGCCTTCAACCAAAAAATCATGTATTTTGTCCCATTGTAGTACGTGATTCAGAAGGTATTCTGTGGTTACTGTTTACCAAATTTGCCAGTACTTTTTAAAATTGTAGTCACCACTTTGCTAGACTTTTTTCTTAAACAGCAAAATGCATAAACCAATTATACCTTATTCCATAGTTGACTTTGCTTATATTGCAGAAGGGGGTAACATTAACAAACAAGAAAAAACAGTGTTTTTAGGTCTTATATTACTCCACTTATCTCAGGAATGTCTATTCTTTCTTACTAGATTGCAAACACATAGGAGAAGCACCCTCTCTGTTCTACAGACATTAACAACAACACTGCATACAGACAGATTTCAACAAATATAATTTTAAAATGAGTAAATGGATTTTTATTTTGCATCTTTTTATAGCTTCATGTCTGTTTTACTCTAGGTAATGTGGAATATGGTGTTTCCTCTGCAATTACCTTGACCTTTTATTTATTCTATTGTGTTTTATTTGTAATAAATGGCAAAGCTTTACAAGAGATTTACTGGAAATAATTACTCAACAATCTTATTTATTAAAAATATAATAAGTATTCCTAATTGTTCAAGGGGCTTTAAATATTACCAAATGATTTCAAGGAATATATACACAATGTACAGTAAAATGAAGGCTGTTATTTCACTGGGTGCTTATTATATAATCAGACCTGCTGAGATACATATTAAGAGCTCTACTTTACTAACAAATCCCATTTTGCTTTTATGTCTCAGAGTAAGTGACCCGAAGTCACAAAGGGTTCAGTGTATCTAATACCTTCTACGTAAAAATGGAAATTCTTTAGAAGGTATCATGGGCACTTTGGGCTGTTCTAGTGCATTAAATTACCAAGAAATTTAGAGATGAGCTCACCTGCCCATTGACTGCAATTTGTAGATTCCATTTCATAACTCCTGGGATAGAATCATGAGCTCTTTCACCTCCTAGTGGTTCTAATGGTTTAAATATCTCTCTCTGGAGGTTATATCCAGGACTTTTAGGCCCAGTTGCAGGCTAGAGACTATATAAACAGCCTCCAATGTGAGGACCTCTGACTGTAGAATCCTCAGAGTCTATGGACTTCCAGCTTCTCTAGGCCATGTAATTTGTTTGTGGAGCGTGGTTAACTTTTCAATTTCAAGGGATCTCACTGCACTGACAAAGATCACTAGATAAAATGGCAGCTACCTTTTTTTTTTGCTCTATAAGCTCTGCTTTCATAATGACCTACTGATGATTTCAACAGCCTCTAGTGTCCCAGATAAGCAGGGCCCAAGCTAAATATTCATCTTCAATATATATGAGAGATGACGGAGGCATCATTTTCAAGCAAATTGGAATTTGTGTGTGTAGCTCACTGTAGGCCTATCCTACAATATCTCAATCAGTTTTTGGTGAAATTCATTCTTCTGGGGTTAGAGGCTGACTGCTTTTTTTTTTTTTTTTTTTTAATAATGGCAGCATAGAGTCAACTAAAGAGTCAAACCATTTTAAGAATGCTGAAAAAAATCCTGGACATGAAGGTACTTTTTAGCAGTCCAATATTTGTATGTCACTGGGGAGAAGCGCCAAATATAAGCCCATTGTTGTTGAAGTCCTTAGTGATTCCCTGTTTGGTAATTATTTTACTCCCTCCATAAGTTAGACACTTAAAATACCAATTCAGGGTCATGAAGATATATAAAATAAGCAACAAAGCTCTTTAGTAATATCTGATTCTATCATATGAACTAAAGCCATTAAAGCTTCTTTCATACTCAAGGAAGTTCTGGAAATCTAGAACTTTATAAAAGCTTCTTCAGAGCTTTTGTGAAAGACTTTTAAGGGACTCATTTTCAGGATTTATTGATTGTTTTTATTTTTGTTGTTTTATGAACTTTTAACTCTTGTGGTATAAAGTACCCTAGTTTCTTTTTGGGGACCACTTGAGGTTCAGGTGATTATAAATCTATAAGAAATATATAGAAAATAACCCATTGGTCTTAGCTGGGAGTGGGAGGACTATTCCAATGCCACTGCCATGCATAGTAGAAATGGACTCCCTGAAAAATTACAATAAAATAACCATTTTCATCTTTAATGAGTCAGTAGATACTAAAAAGCCTGGATCTTAAAGGCTCTCAAAAGTTCAGATCTTATAGGCAGAGAAATCTGCCTGACAGAAAAAGTACATATTTTTAAAAGTATACTTTTAAAAGTATATGTTTGAAAGTATATATTTAAAGAAAAAAGTATACAGAACATGGGAGACTCCTAACTCTGGGAAACGAAAAAGGGGTAGTGGAAAGGGAGGTGGGTGGGGGGTTGGAGGACTGGGTGACTAGCACTGAGGGGGGCACTTGACAGGATGAGCACTGGGTGAAATGCTTTATGTTGGCAAATTGAACTCCAATAAAAAAAATCATGAGGACACCAAAAAAAGAAGAAAAAAAGAAATATAAAAAATAAAGAAAATAAAGAAAAAGGTATAAAGAATTTAAAGATTTAACACGAGTCAATGTATTATTAATTAAAAACTGCATATTCATTTAAAAATATTTATTGACTACATATTGTAAGCCGGATACTGAGAATAGGAAATATTGACTACCTTATCAATATATAGTAATTACATAACGATTGTCAATATAACTATAAATAGATGGCAGTCTAAAATGATGTAGAATTAGGGGAAAGTCACTGATACAGCTGGGGTTATTCTTTAATTAATATTTTTGAATAAATATTTTCTCTATTTCAGACAATGTACGAGGTGCTAAGAATACAGTGTAAGAAATGAATAGACTCAAGTCCACACACATCCAGAATTTCGGACTTCTGGCTGTTTTCAGTATAATGCAGGAATAAAGAACAAATAAGCATTTATGAAATCACGTGATGAGTGCTGTGAAAGAAGCACAAAATGAGAGAGCATCTAGCCTATTGCAAGGATCAAGCAAAGCTTCCTGGAGTTGATTGTGCGTGAGCCAAGTCTTGAAAGTCAAGAGTTAGCTAAGCAAAGATTATGAGCAATAGCATCCCAGACAGAGAGAACAGCATTTGTGAAAAGATCTATAAAAGAGAGACATTGGTGCTTACGGGTATCTAGTTAGTTAGGAACCATAGAATTGAGCGGAAAAGGTGAAGGACAAAGAGCAAGGGGTAAAGCTAGTGAGAATACCCTTTGTAAGTCATATTGAAGAAGGGTATTTTATCTAGAAGTCAATGTGAATTCATTAAAGGGGGAGGATGAACTCGTTCATATTTATATTTTAGTAGGATTACTTTTGAGATAGGATAGGAAGATGATTTGAGAGAGTCAAGAATAAGTGGGAAAACCAGGTAGATTGCAGTCATTAACAGGAAAGGCTATGTGATGAACTGAAGGAGTGACAACAGGAAGGAGAAGGAGGAGAATGAATGAAAAGACATCACGGATATTGACATTATTTGGCCATTAACTGAACAGGATAATTTTAAAGGGAAGAGTCAAGAAAGATGGTATCCAACTTTCTGACTTAGGCAATCATCAGATTAAGGAACAAAGGAATGGAAACAAGTCCTGGACTACAGAGTAGAGCTCAGTTTTTGGCATTTTGTGTTCTAGGCATCTGTGCGCAATATCCAGGCACTGGAATACAGAGATCTGAATCACAAGCCAGAATTATGGGATGGAAATAATGATAGTAAGGAATGATTCAGATTTGAGCACTTGATATGGTTCAAGAGTGATTCTACAGATTTTTCATATATCTACATCTTGATAACAATTTTATCATTTTCCATGTAATTGATTACAATGAACTGAGGCACAAGTTAAATTTCTAAGGTCATATAGACACTAAGTGGCCCAAGATCGGTCAAGATTTTGCTGGAATCCTTGGTATTGAGTTAAAATGGAGTAGAAGAAAGATAAAAGGGAAAAAGTACAGTATGTTAAAGCATGAATAAGAGATAAGGAACAAGAAGTAATATAGATCACTGTTTCCTAACATAAGTATCTAGGTCTTACTAGCCACTGAAGATAAAATGAGATGACATTAGCCTCTTTTATTTGTTGATAACCACAAAACAACTACCAAAATCCAGAAACTGGAATTGATAAGGTACTCTAGCTAGTGGCTGTACCCAGTTCAAGCTTTAATGTCCCAATGTCATTTATAACAAAAGACCTCCAATTCAGGATGACACACTAGGTTGTCATTTCAATCTTTAGTTTCCTTCAATCTGAAACCATTTGTCTTTCCTTGGTTTTCAAGAACTCAGTAAGTTTGAGGATTACAGGACAATTACCTTGTGAACTGTCCCTCAACTTGAATTTATCTGGTATTTACTCATAATTAGATTTAGATTATACATCTTGGGTGGGAAAATGACAGAAGTGATACTGTGTTCGCCCCACACCTATCAGGTGGTACAATACTTCAATTGTTCCCATAACTAACAATGTTAAATTTGATCTCATCACTAAAGTGGTGTCTCCCTGATAACAACTGCAGTTATTTATCTCTTTGCAATCAGTCAGTATTTTATGGGGAGGTATTTTGAGGTTATTAGAATATCCCATTCATAATCAAATATTTGATTTATACACTTATTTATACCAATATGAGTTCAGGGGCTACTATTTAATTGGTTATGATCTATGCTTTCATTATTTTAATGCTCAAATTATACCATATTTGACCACTGGTCAGAAACTAGCTGGTGGAAACCACTGGTCAGAACTAGCCGGCTTCGATGCCCTTTGTTGTGTCTGCATCCTTCTTTTACCATAGTCTTACTTTCTGTCAAAACAAAATCCCCGGGCTCATCTTGTACTTTCTGATGAAATAGACTTTTTTTTCCAAGGAACTCTGGTTCTCTTTAGAGAATGGTAGATAGAAATCAGATCATAACACACTGTCTGTTGAAGTATTGCTGCCCAGGCCTTTAAACCCCCATTTCCTCCATTGTCAGGTTATACCTCATTCTTGAACAATTAATGGAGGAATATTAACAACTTCAGAGAAAATATCCTCTCCATTTATAGGAACACAGCCTTTCTTTATGGAAAATTTATTCAATATCAGTACTTTCTGCATCAATCAGACTTATATAACACTGGATATTAGTACCAGTCTGGTTCTTTCTCTCTACTGCTCTCAGTGCCAGGTACTAGTAATGTCCCTGATAAAGATAATTATCCCATATTCTTTCTAGATGCATCTTAATTACTTATCCCTTCCTTAACCTCTTGAACAAGAATGCCAAAAAATCCCCCCACAGGAACAAGCAACACTGAAGTACTGGGCATTCTCAATTTATTGAAGACCAAAAAAAAAAAAAAAAAAAAAAAAAAAAAGTTCTTATCCCTTCCTACCACAGAAACCAACATAAAGAACATCCCAGAGATGTTAATCTTCTCTAGGAACACTGAACAATTTATTTTACACTAAGAGAATACTTAACTTCTCATTCTAAAAAATCTGTCAGATTTGAGTTAATAGGGTTCTATTCTCCTCAAGAACAATAGGCAAAGGCAAACACTTGCTTTATATTTATCTAATAAAAGGGTCCAATTAAATATTTTTTTCCAGAGTAAAGGAACATTTTCTTCTGATCTTACAGAAAAAAAAATTATTAAAGTTTTGAAATAACTGCGTTTCTAGTCTCTACTATTTAGGTTCTTAAAGCTCCTATGGGCTAGTTTCTTTTTTTTTTTTTATAAATTTTTATTTATTTATGATAGTCACACACAGAGAGAGAGAGAGAGAGGCAGAGACACAGGCAGAGGGAGAAGCAGGCTCCATGCCAGGAGCCCGACGTGGGATTCGATCCCAGATCTCCAGGATCAGCCGTGGGCCAAAGGCAGGCGCCAAACCGCTGCGCCACCCAGGGATCCCTATTTTTTTTTTTAATAAATTTTTATTTATTTATATGGGCTAGTTTCTTAACCAGGATACCCCCAACAGCACTTTTAAGAATTTTAGACTGTGAAAGAAAGGTAAGATATTGGTCAATACTGTGAACTGAGGATGAGTTCAACATTTTTAATGCGGGAAAGAACTAAACATATTTACAGTTAAGGATGAAGAGCTCACAGTGGGGAGAGACTAATGATATGAAAAAAGAGGAAACAGTCACAGCAGGTTCTTCTGGAGACTGGGAGGGTGGAATCCAGAGAGCAGGCGTGGTGTTTGACCTTGATCAGGAGAAAAGAGTCCTCTTCTGAAAGTAGAAGGAAAAGATGAATAGAAGGAAAAGACGGTAGATTCAACAAAGCCTGTAAATATGACAAAATAGAAGAGGCTCTAGTGTTTCTGCTTGATGGCCTCTCCTTTATCAATAAAATTAGAGGCAGAATTGAAAGTATTAAAGAGTGGTGAAATTTTAAGTTATTATGTGAAAGTAAGAGATGTAACCTAGGCCATATACAGAACATACAAGAGAAGCTAAGGCCCATCCAATGTTAGAAATCACAAATTTGCAGCTACTGGTATCTAATTTCATTCATTTATAATTGGAGAAAACATTTTTTATGATTTCAACCCTTTTACATTTATGGAGAGACATTTATGGCCTATGGTCTATCCTGTACAAAATTTCTGTATACTTGAGAGAACTGTGTGTTCTATTATTTGGGGATGGAGTGTTCTATAGATCTGTTAGGTTTATTTGGCTTATGATATAGTTCATTTATTTTGTGCATTATGTCCAGTTTTTCTATTCATTATTGAAAGTAAGGTAAATAAACCTCCCAACTACTAATTCTTGAATCATACATTTGTCAGTTTCTGTTTCATATATTTCTGTTAGGTTTTGCTTCATGTCAATATTTTCTTCATTTATTTTGCAACTTTCATTAGACATGTAAGATGTATAGAAATTATAAAATGTTTTTTTCTGTCTCTAATAAACAATTTTTGTCTGATATTTTGCCTGATATTTTCATTACTACTTTTGGTTACTATGTGCATGGCATATATTTTTCCACCATTTATTTTCAACCTATTTTTGTCTTTAGTTCTCAGTAGGTCTCATATACAGCATATAGTTCAATTATGTTTTTAAAATCCATCTTGTCAATTTTTGCCTTTTCATTGAAGTATTTAGCTCATTTACATTTAATGTAAGTATCATCAAGTAGGATTTATGTCTGCCATTTTGTTTTTAGTTTTGCATATTGGTCTTCTGTTTTTTGTCTTTTTTGTTTATCTTCCTCTATTATTGCCTTCTTTGGTTTTAAAGGATTTATCATTTTAGTTCTCATTTCTTTTATTACATTTTTTAGTTATTTTGTTATTTGTTTCACTACTTATTACAATTAGCACCCTAATCTAGTTTAGATGGATAACAACTTAAAATTAATAACATACAAAATGTTTGCACCAATACACCTCCATTATCTCTCATTTCCTAAGAAGGTATACAAATGGCCAACAGGTACATGAAAAAAAAAAAGGTGCTCAACATCAGTAATCACCAAGGAAACAAAAAATCAAAGCTACAATTCTGTTTTGTCTCATACTTGTCAGAATGGCTATCATCAAGAAGACAAAGAAATTACTGTTGACAAAAATTTGGAGAAAAGAGAATCCAGGGGCACTATTAGAATATGAATTAGCACAGCCACTGTGGAAAACAGTATGTAGATTTCTCAAAAAATTAAAAATAGAATAATTATATGATCTAGAAATTTCCCTTTTCCCCTTCTGGGTATTTATCCAAAGCAAATGAAAATAGTAACTTGAAAAGACATATGTCCCCTTCTGATTCATTACAGCATTATTGACAATTGCCAAAACACAGAAACAACCTAAATATCCAGTGATGGTTTATTGGATTAAAAATGTGGTATTTACACACTTGAGTATTATTCTGCTATAGAAAAGAAGGAAAATTTGCCATTTGCAACAACATAGATGAAATTTGAGGGGATGCTAGTGAAAAAAGTCAGAGGAAGACAAGTACTGTATCATCTCCCTTGTATATGGAGTCTAAATTAAGAAATAAGTAAATTCATAGGTACAGAGAAAGATTGGTGATTGCCAGACATGAAGTCAAGGATGGGTGAAATAGTTGAAGGGGGTCAATGAAAAGGTAAAAGTTTCTACTTATGGAATAAATAAGTCAAGGGCATATAATATACCCTTGACTTATTTATATGGTATGGTGACCATAGTTAATACTGCATTCCCAGGTAGCTCAGTTTACCCTTTCCTCTACTTCTCAAGATAAACCCTTAAAAAAAAATAGAATAAAATATATAAAAACAAAAGTTTATAAAATTGTCTTATAAACTTTATTTATATTCATGAAATAAACCTACTAATTATATAGTGAATAGTGAAAACAAAATAGACCTCACTCTGCAGTTATACACTGGTATAAATTTGAAAAAAAAAATACTACTAATAATACTGTATTGCAGATTTAAAGGATGCTAAGAGTAAATCAAAATTCCCATTACACACCAAAAAAAATTTACTATGTACTATGACGGATGTTAACTATACTTATTGTGGCGATAATTTTGCAATTTACACAAATATTAAGTTGTCATGTGCCAATTATATCTCAATTTAAAAAGAAAGTAATAAAGAGCAGGCTTTTAACATGAGTTTTAATTTATATCTATATAAGGAAAAGGTAAGCCAGGAAAACACTGGTTCAACTGAGTTCCAGTTTTGTTTTGTTTTTTTAGGTGTATCATCATTGTAACTTTATTTTTTAAATTCAATTTCAGTTAGCCAACATATAGTATAATACTTAGTTTAAGATGTCGTGTTCAATAATTTATCATGTGCGCATAACACCCAATTTAAAATGAATTTGGGCCTGGAGGCACTCATAACCTGGATGAATAGGAGTTTCTCCCTGAATTTTACATTTCATCATGAAGTTTCGTATTTCACAACAATTCGAAGAATAATCCAAAAATATCAGCAAGGAGAGCATTAAAAATGCCCAGAAAATAAGGCCACCCATACCTTTTCGTAGAGAGGTCAGATTCATAAGGTAATCATTCCAATCCAAAGAGATGTCTAAGCAATACAGCACTTGCTTTTACCTCCTTAACTCTCTGGTATTGGGCTTATGAGGAAAACTCCAACATAATCAAGTTATTCACAGAAATTATTTTTGAGCCACTAAAATGTTCCAAAAACCCAATCTCTATCTGAGGACATCAGATCTATTGAGGGAGAACATAGAATGTAGAGACATAATTATAACTCATTCTAATAAATGCTAGTATGTTGGAACATTCAATGTTAAGAGATTGCACACAAAGGGTAACCGACCTTCCAAGAGGAGTTTGACAAAAACAGACATTATATGAACTGAATTCTGACACAAGTTCAACTTAAAAAAGGAATGAGGAAGAAAACATGAGGTAGGTCTATATATATTGACCAGCAACATATTCTAAGGCATACCGGAGAGCGTAAAAGATTATAGCACAAAATGTTTATTATGATTCTACTCACATAAGAATGTATGTGCACACATACATAGGTAAATATATAAAATAGTATGTAAAATAATAGAACTCGACAGATATCAGCTGTTACTTTTGGAAAGAACGGGGAGTATAGGGCAGTAAATTGAGACCTGAGTGTGCTCTCTATCTATACCTAAACACAATTTGAAATTTTTTAGCATGAGACTTTCCATGTTCACAGCCACCCAGTTTCTGAACTCCAAGGACTGTCATTCACATTGAAGGATAAGTGAAGAGCTTGCTCACATGGACTGTGCAGTGTATCATTCACATAAACTACAATGGAGTGGAGACCTTGAAGTTCTGCAACTTGGCTATGATCAGCAGTGTAAAATAGGAAATGCATAGAAAATACATAATATAGATAGATAGATTTTTTTTTTTAATTTCAGTGCCCCTTAAAGAGGAATGATCATCTGATAGTCAAGCATGTAGAAGAGAACAACAGACATGGAAATAGCCAGGCCCAAAACACAGACTACAAGAACTTGAAGTGTTTTAAACATGAGTATTGTATACAAGCAGATAAACACAGAAAATAAATCTAGAAATATATATCTAGGGCAGATCACGAATGAAATTTAGATTTTGTTTGGGGTAGTCAGGAGAGTGACATGATCATGTTTAACTTTTTAGGAGATGACTGGGAACAATGGGAAGGACCAGTTGGGAGAAGCACGGCAGCGGTGATGGAAAGACTAGTTAGAAGGCTGTTATAATAGTTGAAAGAAGGTTAAATGGGTGCTGAGACACCTAACAGTATCCCTTATTTGGGATAAGACAAATTTAACCAATATTTAATAGACTATGAACCTGAGAAGTGAGAGGGATGTCAAAAATGACTCCAAAATCCCAAATGAAGATTTCAAGCAGTATGTCCGGGAGAACAAGGTATGATGCTGACTTGCATGCTTGGACACAGAGTTCCTGACCTAAATCTTGACCCGGGTCAGAAATGGTCTCAGAGCCTCAGGTGGGGTTGAGCTTGCCAGTAGGCACTCACTAATTGGTCCCACATTAGATGTACCGAGTCAGATAGGTCACTGTATTGTGTTATGAGACAGCTTACATTTCTCCGTCTTATTACTAAGGATATTACAACTTCATCAAATTCCTTGCTGAATTAAGTCTACAGCCATCCCCTTCATCTGCCAAATTGAAAAGCAGCAGCACATTTCATTTGGCTGAACTTGTTCTCTGTAAACTGAAGCTACCTCTTACTAATACTTTCTTTTTCCCCCAACCTCTCAAAGCCATTTAAAACATCTATTAGATGTTTTTGCTAGATGTTTACACTAGGACTGTCACACTCCAGAGTCTTCCAAATCTAATTTCCCATGATTTCGGTTAAGAACCCAATGCTTACATTCTCCCAAAATTCACATGTTGAAACCCTTCCCCCAGTGTGATTGTATTAAAAGATGGGGACTTTGGGAAGTAATTAGGTTTAGGATGAGGTTTTGAGGGCAGGGTGCTCAAGAATGGGATTAGTGGCCTGATAAGAATCATGAGAAAACTTGCTGCTCTTTGCTCTCTTCCATGTGAGGATACCGTGAAAAGACAGCAACTATAAACCAGGAAAGAGGCCCTCAACAGACAATGGATCTGCTGGCACCCTGACTTGGACTTCCAGCTTTCAGAACTCTGAGACGTGTTTGTTATCCAAGCCACACAGTCCATGATAATTGGTTATGGCACCAGAACTAAGACAGTAAGTAAAAAATTGATCCTCTATTTAATACTCTTATGCTGATTTGCTCACCATATACTTAGCAACATCGGCATTAATAACAACAAATATTTGGGTTCCTTACTACTTAGTAAAGAACTATTAAGAACTACTATGTTTTTTACCTACATAATTTACTTCTTAGAATAGGCCTTCCAATCTGTATATTAACATTTAAAGAATAAACTCCATTAGGATACCATGTAGCTCATAGCATCATTGAAAAGACTGAAGAAACTGCATCTGGATTGAGTTTAGGGAGAAAACATCCAAGAGCCACACCACAAAAATCAGTGCTGCCTCTTTTTAGTTCAGAAAACCACTGGCCCCAAAACGCTGGTTAGGAAGCCACAACGGCCAGGTGGCTGCCACAATCAAAGCACTGCCATAAATCAGAAGCTGCCATAGTGGTCAGGTTAGGAATCATTCCCTGCTAGCTACAATCTGCACTAGCAGAATGGATGTCCCAAGCCTGCCTCTTGGCACCTACGAAGCGAATAACTGGACATGGTGAACTCTGCTTAACACTGTCACAGAACAAATTAAATGCCTCCAACCCCTTTGCCAACAGAAAAAGCAGAAGCTGCAGGAGTCCGTCATCTACCCAACCTTGGCCTTTCAAATGTCAGGAACTGTATCTTACTGGTTAATTTATACCCAGAGCCCTTGCTGCAAATGAGGTTTGGAGATATTGTTTCTTTTTTAATTGGCTTTATTGGCATCAAATTATATAAAAATTACATTCTCCTTTGGTAATCACAGAGCTGAGTTTTGAGAAGTTATACAGTTATATAACTAACATCATAATCAAGATCTAGAACATTCTCACTACCCAAAAATGTTCACAGGTATGTCACAGGTATGTCCTTGACAACTGTCACTGGCTACCACAGGCCCAAGCACCATGGATCTATTTTCTTCTATTACAATTTTGCCTTTTAAAAAATTTCATGTAAATGGAATCTTACTGATGTGTGATTGTCTTTTGTGCTTGGATTTTCCAACTAGAAGGGATTTTGAGTTGATATGTTGTTGTACATATCAGTGGTGGTCTGTTTCTTTCAATTGCTGATTAATATTCCAAAGTATGGATATACCACAATTTCTTTGTCCATGAACCTAACTGGACATTTAGTTGTTTCCAGTTCAAAGCTACTATGAGTAAAGTGCTCGGAATATTCACTTACAAGTCTGTTCGTGATTATACTTCCATTTCTTACGAGTAAATTCCAAAAATAGGCCTTTTGAGTCATATGGGATATGCTCAATTTTACAAGAAAGTTTCAAGCCATTTTCCAAAGTGATCATACTTTTGCATTCCCACCTGTGTATAAGAGATGCAGATATTTTATATCCTCACCAGTACTTGATACTATTTTTCCTATCTATTCTAGTGAGTGTATTGTAGGAAAATTAGTATTGTCCTAATGACAACACTTGATATGTAATTCTTTTCCTAGCTATCCATTCTAATAGCTATGCTGTGGGAAATGTAGCATTGTCTTTATAACTAATGATGATGAACAGTTTTTATGGTATTTTCATATCTTTCTCATCTTTTTGTGTAAAGTATTTGCTCAAATATTATGCTCATTTTTAAATCATATTTTTTATCTTCTTAGTATTAAGCTGCAAGTGTTGATCATATATTATGGATTGAAGTCTTTTTTTTTTGGAAGTCATTTGTTAAATGACTGATATTTTTCTTCAATCTGTGGCTTATCTTTTTGTTTTCTTTCAAAGAATATTTTGATGATATGTGAGTTTTTGGTGTTCTTTTATGGTTTATGCTATCTTCTGAGGCCTATCTAAAATATTTGGGCCTAATACACAGGATTTTACCTATGTTTTTATCTATCAGGCTTATGGTTTTAGCTCCTGTCATTTATTTAGTCTGTGATCCATTTGGGGTTCTTTTTCTATGTGGTGTGAGGAAGGATTGAAGTTCATTTTTCCAAATATGCCTCCCCAGTTGTTACATACCACTTGTTGAAAAGATTATCCTTTTTCCATTGAACTACCATTAAACTTCTGATGAAAATCCACTGAATATATATTACTGGCCTATTTCTAGACTTTATTCTGTTCCATTGATCTATATAACTGATTCTCAAAATGTGATCTAGATCTCAGACATCCTTTCAGTGATCTCTGAGGTCAAAATTAGTTTCATAATAATACTAAGTCATTTACCTTTTTACTTTCATTCTTTCATAATATTTCAATAGAGTTTTCTAGAAGCTATGTTAAATTTGATATTGCAACAAATTAAATGCAAAACAGAAATGAAAATCTATCTTCTTTTTTTTTTTTTGCTTCTTACAGGTGTATTAACACATTTTTTTTAAAGTTTTCATTTAAATTCCAGTTCGCTAACATATAGTTTAATACTAGATTCAGGTACACAATATAGTAATTCAGCACTTCCATATAGCACCCAGTGCTCATCTGTTACAAATGCAGTCCTTAATCCTCATCACTTGTTTAACCCATCCCCAATCTCCTCCCATCTTATAAACATCAATTTATTCTCTATAGTAAAGAGTTTGTTTCTTGGTTTGCCTTTTTCTCCACTCCCCCTTATGTTTTTTTTTTTTCTTAAATTCAACACATGAGTGGAAGCATATGGTATTTGTCTTTCTATGACTTATTTCACTTTGCATAATACTCTCTAGCTCCATACAAATCAAAAATAAAGAACAGATGTTGGTGAGGATGCAGACATAGGGGACCCTCTTACATTGTTGGTCAGAATGTAAACTGGTGCAGCCACTCTGGAAAACAGTATGGAGGTTCCTCAGAAAGTTAAAAATAGAACCACCCTACGAGCCAGCAATTGCAGTACTAGGTATTTACCCAAAGAATACAAAAATCCTAATCCAAAGGGAAACATGCACCCTGATGGTTATGGTAGCATTATCTACAATAGCCAAGTTATGGAAACAGCTCAAGTGTCCACCAACTGATGAATAGATAAAGAGGTGGTATATATAGACAATGGAATATTATTCAGCCACAAAAAATATGAAATCTACTTTTTTTTAATAAACCAAACATTAAATTTTCAAAATTGAAAAATAATGCCACTTCTAATTTTTGAGGGGATTGTGAACTTAGCTATTTTTCAAATTTGTTCAGTAATTAACATTTAAAATAGTTCAAATACATATTTTTAGACTCAATTCAAGTTTATGTTAAATAGAATTAAAATATATGATAGATATCAACAGACATAAACTCATAAAACTCCTAAGCAAAAAGCACTTTAAAAAAAAATTTATTCATGAGAGACACAGAGAGAGAAAGGCAGAGACACAGGCAGAGAGAGAAGCAGGATCCCTGCAAGGAGCCCGATGTGGGACTGGATTCTGGACCCGGGGATCATGCCCTGAGCCAAAGGCAGACCCTCAACTGCTGAGCCACCCGGGTGTCCCTAAAAAGCACTTTTGGATCTTCAATTTTTAAGCATATAAAGGGGTTCTGATACCAAACTTTTTTCAGATATTATCCCTATGACAATAGGGATTACTCTAATTTCATAGTAAGACTTGAAATCAGGGACGCCTGGGTAGTTCAGCAGTTTGGCGCCTGCCTTTGGCCCAGGGCATGATCCTGGAGACCCGGGATTGAGTCCTACATTGGGCTCCCTGCATGGAGCCTGCTTCTCCCTCTGCCTGTGTCTCCCATGAATAAATTAATAAAATCTTAAAAAAATAAAAAAGACTTGAAATCAGATATTGTGAGTCTCCCAAATGTGTTCTTTTTTTAGAATATTAGTATATTAGTTGCTCCTGTAACAAGTATAAAACAACAACAACTTATTTTCTTATAGTTCTATATATCATAAGTCTGACATAGGTCTTGCTGGGCTAACATCAGTTTGCCCACATGGCTGTGTTATCCTATGGAAGTTCTAGGGGAGAAATCCTTTCCTACTAGCAGGTGGTTAGAATAATTCAATTCCTATGGTTTTAGGACTCCTTTTCCTTGCTGGCTTTCCAATGAGAGTTAGTTAAGAACATTCAAGCAAAGAGAATTCTAACCTCTAATTACTTCATTGGTGATTTCTACATTTAATGACGAACTAATACCAATTCTATACAAAGTCTTACAAAAATAGAAGAGGAAACACTTCACTGAAAAAAATTATAAACCGGCATGTATCCCAATATATGGACATTATTCCATGAATATTTTCACTATCCTGATACTAAAGTCAGACAAAAATGGGACAGGAAAACAAATATCCCTTATGAACATGCATGCAAAAGTCCTCAACAAAATACTAGTTTGAATCTAGTGGCATAAAAATATATATATTTAGTAAACATGACTAAATTAGGATAATCCCCATAATGTAAGGTTAGTTTAAAAAAAAAACAATGTAGGGGTGCCTAGGTGGCTCAGTTAGTTAAGTGTCTGACTCTTGAGTTTGGCTAAGGTAATGATCTTAGGGTCCTGCAATCGAGTCCTGCATCAGGCTCCACGCTGAGCATGGAGTCTGCTTATTCCTCTCCCTCTCCTCGCTTGTGCTCTCTAAAATTAAATCTTTAAAAATAAATAAATGTAAACCACCCTAATAGGTGAATGTGAAAGAAAAACTATATTAACATGTCTGCAGATGTAGAAAAAGCATTTTTACAAATTCAACAGTTATTCCTGATTAAAAAAAAAAACTCAGAAAACTAAGAATGGAAGAGAATATTCTCAATTTGATAATAAAAATGATGAAAACTCATTCCAAAAATCATGTTAATATAAAGTATCGAATAATTTCCCCTTAAAAGTCCAATATTGGAAACAAGACAAGGATGTCTACTGACTGCTTCTCTTCAATACCATGCTTAAGGTGTAGTCAGATCAATAAGCCAAGAGAAAGCAAGAAAGGACATAGAAATTGGTATATAAGACATAAAATGTCTTATATACAGATAAATGATTGACTAAAGGTAAAATATAATTAATTTACAAAAGTTATTAGAATAAGTTTAGTAAGAATGAAAGTTATAGGACAAATACACAAAATCCTGATATAGAGATTTTGGCAATAAATAATTTTTAAAAACAGCATTTACATTGGAATAAATACATGAAATACATGGGAGAATTCAACAAAATATGTGTAAAACCTGCATGTCTTTACACTGTAAACTATAAAAAATTGCTTAGAAAAAAATAAAAAAGGTTAAATTTGTTTTTTTTTTAAAAAAGCCTGTACCAGGTTCATACATCAGGAGACCTAACAGTCCTCTGTTACTAGACTTGGGCTGCTATAACAAAACACCATAAAAACACATTCCTCATGCCTACACAATCCACGATCAATGTGTTAACAGATTCAGTGCCTGATATGGGCTCTCCTCCTGGCTTGTAGATGATCATCATCTTGCTATTTGCTCATATAGTTTTTCCTTGGTGGGTACAAATGGAGCAAGAGCTCTTGTGTTTGTGTTGTTTTTAATTTAAGAGTAGTGTTTCTGGGACACCTGGGTGGTTCAGTGGTTGAGCATCTGCCTTTGGTTCAGGTTGTGGTTCTGGGGTCCTGGGATGGAGTCTTGCATCTTGCTCCCCGCAAGGAGCCTGCTTCTTCCTCTGCCTGTGTCTCTGCCTTTCTCTGTGTCTCTCATGAATAAATAAAATCTTAAAAAAAAAAAAAAAAGTGTTTCCATCATGAGAGCTTTCCTTCTTCATGACCTAATGTAACCCCACCTACCTCCCAAAGGCCCTGCCCTCCAAATACTGTCAACGTTGGAGAGGAGGGCTTCAACATAGGAATTTGGGGACACACATTCGGTCTTATTACAGTAATATACTTATTTGTCACCTTTCCATATACATTTCTGAGAGTTAAGTATTTAAATTTTCAACTATAGGTATAGATCTCCCTACTCTTTCAGTTTTATCAGATTTGGAGTCAGGTATGTTGAAGCTCTGTTATGAATATATATTAAGGACTATTTTATCTTCTTTATTAAGTGGCCTGTTTTAATTATAAAATATTTCTTTTTTATCCCAGGTCAAATCCCTTGTTTTTAAATCTATTCTGATATTAGCATAGCCACCCCGGCTTTTTTTTTTTTTTTTTTTTCACTCTAGCTTTCTTTTGATTATGGTTTGCATAATGTATTTCCTCCTATCCTTTTCTTTTTATCTCTTAATATAGAGTCTTGCTTTTTTATCCAATATGACAATCATTTGTCTACTTTTGAGCTTAGACCATTTATTTTGTGGTTATAAATATGAACATTTTAAGTGTTCCATTTTCCTCTTCGTTTTCTGAATTGTTCCATTTATTCGTTGCTTCTTTTTCTTCTCCTGTCCTGCTTCTTTTGAATTTAGTATTTATGATTCTGTTTATCTCTACTAATGGCTGACTTTCTACATATATTTGTTTGTTCTTTAGAGGTTTCTCTGTAGGTTATAATACATCTTTATATTATCACAACCAAGGTTCAAAAAAATACTTGCAATATAGTTTGTACCACTACAGTAGCATATTGCATTTCTTCTCTCATCCCTTGTGCTTCCGTATTTTACTTTTGCATGTGTTATAAACCCTGCAATATGTTATTTTGTTTTTAGCAATTATCTTTTTCTCTTTTAAGAGATTTTCTAAATGAGATCAAACTCCATTTTATATTTACCCGCATATTTACTGTATCTGTCAATCTTCATTTTTATAAATACAGCTTTTTCTGGTACCAATTTTCTTTTGCATGAAACAATTCCTTTAATATTCATTGTGGTGTAGTTTTACTGGCAAACAATTCTCTTAGCTTCCGATTGTTTGAAAAATATATTTTTCTTTTCATTTTTGAATGGCAGTTTTTGCCTTTGACAGCTTTTAGATTTTCTCAGTGTCATATTTTTTCAGCAATTTGATAATGTTATACTTTGGTGTAGCTCTCTATTTTTATTTGGCTTGGGATTCTGTGAGCTTCTTAGATCTATGGATTTAAGCTTTTGTCCATATGGAAAAATCTGAGGCATTTTCTTCAGATACTTCTGTACTATGTTGTCTCTCTACCCTACCATTTTCCTTTCTTTCTAGAACTCAAATACTTATTAGACATATTTATATCATCCCACAGGTTACTGATGCCGTTTTAAATTTTGTTTAATTTTTTTTATCTCCCTGCTTTGTTTTTAATATCTCTAGTACTAGGTCTTTAAGTTGATTGATCATTTTTTCTGCTCTAATTTGCTATTAATCTTCTCTGGTGTATTTTTTTTTATCTCAGATATTGTATTTTTCATTGCTTTGAGTTCCACTTGGGTCTTTCTCATATTTTTCATTTAGCTCTTAATTTCCACTCTTTTATGTTCAACAAATTTACAAAATATATAATAGCTGTTAATTCCATCATCTGTATCGGTTCTTTATCTTTTTCTATTAATTTTTCTTTTGGATGGTGTTTTCCTATCTCCTAGCATGCCAGGAAATTTTCTCTAATGCCAGACATTGTGAATTTAAAGATAGTAAGTGCTATTTTGTATTGTATTCTGTTGAGAAATCCAACTTTATACTGGCCTGCAATAAAGTGACTTTCAGTTCAGTTTGATTCTTTTGTGGCTTTATGTTTCTCCCTGCTGTCCCCCCCCACTGCTCGCCCTTGGCATATGCAGAATGGTCTTCTTTCTGGGATAATTTATCTTCACTGCTAAAGCATGACCTTTCTGAGGACTCTTATCCAGTGGCTTATGTGTAATAAAGGTTAGACACTTTGGCTGGAAGAAATGTGGTGTATCCCTAACCGTATGTGCTCCTGGAATTACTTGGCCTATTGACTTCCAGTGTTTTCTCTTTCCCCGGCTTCATGAAATTGCACCTCATGTTGAGACAAATCACTACTCAAAGACTAAATAGGACTCCTCTGCAAATCTCTGGAGTTCTTTTTCTCTTTATAGCTTTCTCCTTTCTAACATTTGGTCTTGCAAAGTATAGTCACCTTGTCTTCCCTAGGCCTTCATCTCCATACCCTCGGTTCAGCAACACTATCAGGCTTTCTTTGGCTTTCCTTTCCCATGTTGTAAGCTGGGAAATGTTCTTGGGCAGTAAGCTGAGGAAACTGTTGGGCTCACCTTAGTTATTTCTCTTCTCTCAGAGATCACAGTATTGCAGCCCTGTGGTCCAATTTTTGAAAAATATTTTTAAAATAGTATATTGCCATCTTTCTAAGTTTCTTATGGCAGGAGAACAACTCCTATGTAAGTTCATCCTTCATGGGGAGAAGCAAACTAATTCAGAAATACAGTTTTTAGTTTTCTACACTACAGAGAAAGCAGACTACAAAGAAGGTAGAATGATTTGAGTACTAATCCACCATATCCAACCATATTATCCCCATGTTACAAAGAAGAATACTTGGGCATAGTAACTCATAAAGATTGTAACTCATAAAGATGAGACACACAATCTGATTTCAGAGCCTATGTCCTCAGATACTCTTGTCCACTTCCTCCTTAATGCTAAATATTCACACCCATCTTTGTGATTGCTTCTTTTTCATTTTGGATCCATTCTTTGTAAATCCAAATCCAGTCTGATGGAAAGTAGGCCCTGGAACACTAGAGAATTCATAAAAGGAGTCACCATTCTAACAGATAAAGGAGAGAGAAAACAATTTTTTTTTTTTTTAAATCTGTGGTCCTTTATCTTCAGGTCAATCTGAACACTCAGGAGGATTAAATTTCTCATTAATGTTCAAGATGCATCTCCTCTAAATGCTCTTAAGTATCTCATTTTCCTTCATTTAACACTTTATGCCCAGTCTTTTTATTTAGAATTCTTAACTTAAAAAAAAATGGTAGGGCTTGCACTTTTAATAATAGAATTACTAAGAAATTAGGAACAAAAATTCATGTAATTCAGTGTCTGGGTCAAGGAACTCTACCCTGGAAAGGTTTTAAATAGCTGCTGTATAAAGTAACATTCTGTTATTTGCCATCACAGTTTACTCTCTTTCAACCAACAAATATTGCTCAATCTCTGAAATCATGTAAGGCAACACAGGTTCTATTTATAAACAATTCTCAAAGGCCATATTGTGTCCCCAATTCACATGCCAAACTCCTACTGAGATCTAGTCATGTGCAGATCAAGGTCATACCATGGTTAATATTCTCACTTTCATCTCCATGTGAGAAACTAGGGTGAAAGCATAAGTCCTTTACATCAGTAAAGTTCAAGCTCCAGTGTAAGTGAATGGTGTCCAAGGCCAAACACAAAGGCTGATTTTAACAGAATTGTTGCCATGGCTTGGTCACCTCACAGATGTGCATGCATATCAAAGCAACAGGCACAAACTGAAACTGCTCAGATCAGAACGAACCAAAGGACTCAGTCACTCAAAATTCAGCAGAATCACTGCTTTGGAGCTGTCCAACAATAGGCTATTGATCATCCAGAACCTGTAGTTACACCCCTGCCTCCCTCTCACTTATCCACTCAGCTGCTAGCTGAGATGATGCAGGCAAAATAATATATTTTAAGGAAAATGGGAGCCCACAAGATTGTTATTCTTAAACCTGCTTCCTGCAAAGGTAATTCTCTACAATGATTCTTATCGTTTGGTATCTTGAGTAATTACATGATTTAGAAACTTTATCCTAATCTTTCCCTTGTTTGTATCAAGTAGTATATTATTTTCTTTTCAGGGTAAGAGATCATAATTTCCATGCCACTGTTGTTTTGAATATGAAATATATTTATTACTTCAAACAGCACTTGATGCGTTACCTTTAACAAGTATCCAAACAAGTCAAGTGGAGGAGATCCTGTAATAAGGTAGACATTTTGGTGCATTACTCACTCAGGTGAAAAGGTGAAGTCAACTGTACAGTGGCTGGGAATTTATGAAAGGATTCAGCCTCCACCACTTGAAAAAATATCACGTAGTCATATTCTCCTGTCTTTCAGAGCCAATATTAGAGGTGATGGTCCATTTTAGGTCATAACAACAACAAAACGGTTGCACTAGTTTTAAACAGGTTTGCTAAAAATTAGAAGTCAGTGTTGCATTGTCCTCATTTTTTCTTTTTATTTCAATAGATTTTTTTCTGCTTCTACTGTTTAATGCAGGCTTTATGCCAAAACCATCTTAGAAAGTCTGTTATGCCAGATGTCACCCTTTTGCCCTTTTGCTCTATCTGCAGATTTTCTTTTAACAACAGCTGAAGCCCAAGTTAGCAAGCATGCATTTTCTACAGTAAAGGAGGTTTTATGAATAACACCTTTTGTATTTTGAATAACACTCTCAAAGAGCACATCATTTTATTCATACACTATATCTTTAAAAAGAAGGCTTATTCATGGCTCTTTAGATTTAAAGGGAGAACTTTAAGGTTTTAGCAGTTTAAGATCAAGGTCATCACCTGTAGTAGAAACTGATGCATAAGGTTTAGTATACTGATGGTTTGTTTTTGTCTTTAAACTGATGGTTTCTAGGAGGAAAAAAAAAAAGACACTGCTCTCCTAGTAAGTGCTTTACGTCTACTCCATTGTCAAAAACCGACCTGTAGACAGTGAAATGATGCCACTCCCCTACAGGAGCTAGCTACTGGATGGTTAAGTGCCACTGTAGAGAGGAGTGCCCTAGGTCAATGGTTAATTAAAGTAGGAAGAATTCCTGGATAAATTGTTGGACCAACTTTGGCTTTTCACACATTTGTATACTGTATCAACCTCCAGCTTTGGAAAATTTTTGTCTGAAAGTTGGTCTAAGAGCTGAATATAACAGAAAAATATTACAATCTAATCAAAATGTAGGACATTAGAAATTTCAGATTTTAGAAAATTGAAGAGGTCTAAGAGAAAGGGAAGTTCAGAGCAAAAGAATTCCTTATCTCTGGGCAAATCTATTCGAAGTATCCAATTTGGAGTTTCACATAAATTTATTTCTACCCATCTCCAAATTTATTTTACCCTAAAGAAGCCTAAATTGCAATATCACAATAGTTAACATATAAGATTGTCTAAGTGTCACTCTTTTAAAATTGAAACAAATCTAAGAGATTATCTTTTTTTTTCTAAGATATTATCTAGTGTTAAACTGAACAAGTAAAAACAGGTATGAGATGAGCTAACATTTAAAAAAAAAACTACTGAACAGTAGCCATTAGCTAATGTCCATAACTAGCGGGATAGAAGCTAAACGCTAGCAAGAACTCCATGAAAAGAACAAACACTGAAAAGGAACCAGCCATCTCATTTCATACATGAGAAACAGAAAATCCTGAGAGAGGAAGTGGCTTGTTCCAGGTGAGATGTGAATCTTTTCCCTTTTATTCTCCACTTTTTTCACTCCACCACACTATAGATCATTTGGTAAAGCAGTTCTGGTCAATTGGTAGTGCTGCCTTGAATCATTCTTCAGAGGAATTTTGAGGTCACATCAAGAACTCGTGCAAAAGATGTCATGACTGTTAGTCCATGTCTGCTATGGGTTCCAAGGAAGTTGATGCTGGCTTTAATGCCATGTGAATACTATTTTCAGGCTCGCTGGCAAAATTGGGTCCATCAAATTAGCACATATCATCACAGTCAAACTATGAGGTCAGGAGCATAAATAGGTTGCTGTTTATCTCCATCAAGGTATCTTCCAGAGAACTTCTTAGAGCTACTTTTATGGCCCTGCACCCAACTCAACTGTACTTTACAGATCCAGACAGAAGATGACTAAAAGAATGAATTCTGCTGATTTTTAATTTGAACAGAAACATTTTCTTTTCAGTCCAACTCTGCACACACCCTATTAAAAATCAAATCCCAACTAGACAAACTAGAAACTTATAAAAGGACAAACGAACAGAAAAACCTCAGAGCAGAAAGGAAATTAATTGAATTCAATTAAAGCAAGTACTATTACTTGGTCATTTAAAACTCTCATGGCCATCCTTTGCCAATCTTCAGTTTCTAAAATCTTAGTCACCCATCAAAGCTAAACACTTCAAAACAGTTTGATAAGCATATTCAGACCTGTGCTCATTTGAGCACCTGAGCCTCTAAAAGCAATTATCTAGAGAAAGAAATACTGTCTTTAACTTAAATTGCTCCATGCTGTAGCCCCCAATCTTTATTCAGAGTGAGTAGATTGACAATGGAAGTGTAGAGTTGATACACACACACACACACACACACACACACACACACACACAGTCCCTGCTCCTTCCAAACTTCTACAGTCACTGATTCCCAAATCTGGTTGCATCTTATAGTCACCTGAGGAAGCCTTGACAACACACAAACTTCCCCACCTCTCCACCCCAGAGAAGCAGATTCAGTGGGTGTGAACCCAGAAAGCTTTTTGATTATTTTTAGTTGAGTCCTCCCAGGGATTCGTACACAATTAGTGCAGGAATCAGTCTTTGAAAAGCAGAATAATGGCTCTTTGAGCCAGAATCATGTTTCAGCTGGTGGAGTACTTGCTTTTTCCACTCATTTCTTTTGTATATTTCTTACTTTCAAGTAATTGCCCATCAGAGAAAGGCCTATACCTCAAAGGAGAAACAAAAGAGTAATGAGTGCCTACAACACACCAACAAAATCGTAATATATAAAACCTAGGTAGAAGTTCCAAAGTCCATCTACACCACAGTATGAGTCAAAATTTTAAGGATCTGACCTTTCTGGTTTGGCCACAGGCTGTGCCATCATATTGTATCCTGGTCTTATTAGTACAACGGCCCTAATACCCTGGGGCTTTCCTATAGACAGAGTTCTCAAGAGGCATAGCTCTAGCAGGCATTGGTAACTAAGGGTTTTCCATTCATATAGAGTACAATGTGAATATTACCCTTTGGAATTGTGCTCACCCAGTGGCCCTGACCATAGGAATTTGAATTCTTGACCTCTTTATCTTGTCCAAGTCTCTCATTTTTCAGATCTGGAAACTGAAGTCAAAATGCATGATGGGATTTGCCAAAAATATATAGTATATCAGTATAGTGACAGAGTTAGGTAAATACCATACTTGAAATAATAAGAACAGGCTGCTGGTTCAATGCAGACAGTAAGCAGAGAAAGTAAGCATACAGTGTTGAGATAAAAGAGACAATCCACTGAAGTGAAATACTGATGTCACCAAATTCTTGCCACTCAAATTTGTAAGTCCCATATGCCCACTAGTCAATCTGAAGGGATCAAAAGCAATGAATTCAGTTCTACTGCAGTACATTTTCCCATTCTAAGAGATTTGGGTACTTGACAGAAGGAGGAAGTAGGAAAGCCTGGTTTTTTAGTTAAGGGTATATAAGGTGGTAATAACCTGCTCCATAAGGTTAAGAAGAGATATTATTTGTAGAATTTCCTTTTACATGTTCTATCATCCTAGAAGAAAAATGCCTAGAATAAGTCAGAAAGTCTTAGAAGAGACTCAAGAATAAAAGTATTAATTGATCAATTAAAGAGTAGCACTGTCAAAAAAAAAAAAAAAGCACAACAAAACAAGAAACAAAAGCAGCACTCTCAAAACAACGCTTTGGGTCACGGGTAATAGATTCTGAATTGGTACACTGTGTTCCATTCCAAAGTATGGGCTGTTGGGTGACAAAACTCCATGGGTATCTGGTGTTAAGAGAAGCACTGACTGCCTTTGTTCCAAACTATCTTTAAAAGGATATTTATATAGAGAAGAGACTTGAAGATAGGGATTCCATTTCCTTCTAGAGCAAAGGGCAAGTTTCTTTATTTCCTATATAATAAAGAAGATGTCTCTATCTAGGCCAAAAGACAGGCAAGCTTACTACCCATTATTAAAGATTCAGGTTCCGTAGCTCAAGATTCCTCATCTATGATGCATATCCCTCTGGTGCTCATCCCAACTCGGCCATTTTAGTTTCTCTTGGCATGGGCAAGAACTTTTTCCAGGTTTCTGGAAGGCATCCAAGAAAGGAGTTTGTACCATCTTCTGAGGTCCTTGCTAGGGTGTTACATCTCACATCCCAAACGGTTTCTTGAGGTCAATTCGATCTCCCTTCTTTAGTCCTATAGAGTGGTCCCCTTGGTGCCCTCAAGCTCCAGTGGTATCAGTACTCCATCAATTTCTTCTAGTACATGCTGGCTAATTCTTATAGCCCTTTTAGGGCCCTATCAAGCCCAGAATGTCCTTAGCTGGGTTAACCTGCAATTTAACCCCAGTTATTGATCTGGCAGCCAGAAGTGGAAGTAGGAGATCCCAAGGGGGATCCTTGTGGCCTTATGACACAGAATGTTTACCCTAAAGAGTAGATTTGATTTCCAGTTGGTTTCTGCATTCCTATTCTAAGAGATATGGGCCTCTTTATAAGTTCTACCAAACAAGCTTTCTGGACTCCATACTTAGTTTTCAGTTGCCTATTAACCATCCCCAGATTTTCAGGAATCCTTTGGAGATGATCCATAAAACCTAATAAGCCAATTTCATTGTTTTTGTGTACAGTGTTCCCCATGCATGTTCAAAGCCTAAATCGTTGCACGTTTAGGTCTCCTCCACCAAAACATTCTCCTACATCACCAGCAGGGAAGGCTCTGGCAATCAGTCCACCATCTGTGTCACACCACTCTGTCTTACTGCTTGCTTTCTCAGAGTTTCTGGGCCTGTGTCAGCAGCAACATCCCAGAAACTGACACTGAGATGAGTTAGGAATGCAAAAGTATGAGGCATGAAGATAAAGCAAGATTGGGCAAGAAAGCCACGAAGCCACAATGCCAATCTGTGGTCTGTATTTCATATTAGAGGTTCTCCTTGCTGGTAGAAATGGCTACACTATTCATCGTGATCTTGGCTAGTCATCAGCTGGGGTCACATTCCAAAAAGTTGGAAGTTCAAAAGTAAAGCAGATCCGGAGAAAGTTAAGAGCTAATCCCATTCCTCCAGCAAGGAAACTTAAAGAGGAGTCGGAGGGGTTTATGAGCTCTGTTTGGCCACATTTCTTCTCTTCATTTTCAATTGCACAAAGCCAACTGCACACAGGTTTGGTGGCTCTCAGTGGTTTGTTCCCACCGGCATATACGTTGGGGTTCTGGGAGTTGTCGTAACGTCTAGTATGTGGTAACATCTGGTATTTGCAGTGGCAAATGTTGAATATCACTTTTGTAGGGATGCAAGAAGACCCCCAAATTAGGCTGCCACTGATGCCATCTCCCAGAATTAAGTAAGGGTTTTATTTTTTAACCTCCATTTTTAAAGTAAAATATAGAATACTCAATGAGAAATTTGATATCTGCTTCAGCATTTACACTGAATCAAGCAGCTGAAGGAATGTCATCAGGAAAGGAGACATTTAAAACAGAAGATTAAATTGCAAGTTATCATACAGATTTTTAAACCAAAAAAGTGACGTGCCTGAAACAGATTCAGAGAATAATGAAATGACCTTGTGCCTTTTTTTACCTGTCACATTTTGCAGCTAATAATATAAAATCTGAAAGACACAAATTACACAGAAATGGGAGACTAGAGTAAAAGATAAATACAGTGAAAAAAATCTGAATTTGCACAAATGTTCTCTTTTGAAAATGGAAGAAAGTTTATGCTTGTTATTTCACACAAATGGATTCACCTAACCATAATTAAAGGCTCTAGCCAATTAAAGTTGTAATAAAACCACAGACAGCTAGCTGTAAAATGAAAAGAAGAAGAATAACAATCCTCCTGAGGAGCCTGCAAACTGAAGGTTACTTATGGCTCTGTTTTAGATCTTAGACTTTGAGAAAATAATGAATCTCAGGACTTTCATGGTTTTGTACAAATTCCCTCCATTTGAGAGTATTTTCTTTTAAGAAATGTTTTCCTTATGTATTTGACAGATGTAATCAGATGTGTAGCATGTGATTCCCATATAATATAGTCTTTGAGGGGCACCTGGGTGGCATAGGCAGTTAAGTGTTTGCCTCTTGGTTCCAGCTCAACTCATGATCTCCAGGTCATGAGATGGAGCCCCAAGTCGGGCTCCACACTCAGTGCAGAGTTTGCTTAAGATTCTCTCTCCCTCTCCCTTTGTTGCCCCTCCCCAGTGCGCTCTCTAAAATAAATAAATCTTTAAAAAAAAATAGCCTTTGAGGATCAGATATGCCTTTTCTCTTCCAAGTCCATACTCTCAATCTGGGTAGGAGTCAGGGCAGTTCAGTGGAAAGGGGAGGTGTTTGTAATACTAGGCAAACCTGGATTCAAATCCCAGCTCTACTGCTTATTAGAGAAACACTGGGCAAGTTGCTTAAACTCTGAGCCTCAGTTTCTTCTTCTGCAAAATGAAGACTATGTAAATAATCACTTTTTAAGGCATTAAAATAGAGGTAAATATTTAAACACCTGACATATAGTGGATGTTTAGTGAATGCTTATCATTTTATCTCCTATTAGTTTGGAAACAATATTGTATATAATATCAAATTATTTCCAGCTACAGGTCAGTAAAAAACATTCTATTCTTCTACAAAGGTCAAATCAGATGGCTATTTTCATGTAGACCCAGACATCGCTAGGGAACAAAGGAGGAAGAGAACTAGACTGAGGTCTGAATATGAAAACTGATGCTGGGCATGAGGAGATTACAAAAACAAAGACAGAAAACATAAGGCTTTTCACTCATATTCACCCTTTAAACTATTATGAAGAGTCAGAACTAATGTCTATATAAGGGAGGCAAAAACAACAAAAAGTAACAAAAAGCCTGTTGGTGTCTTTTTGGTTTTTATTCCTTTGAAGTACTAACAATTTTATCTAAATGGACAGATAATCCAGAATAAAGGTTTTTGCCCTTAATTTAAAAAAAAAAAATTCAAAAAAAATAAAATAAAATAAAATAAAATAAAATAAAATAAAATAAAATAAAATAAAAAATAAAAAAAAATTCAGATCTAGCATTGTGAAATTTTGGCTTTTGGTTTTCAGTTTTTCTTTTTAATCTCTCCTTAAAAAAATAATTGAATTTCATGATTAAATTAGAACTCATATTTAGAATCAATGGAGTGCACCAATTCAAAAATATTTTATAGACAGTTCAGATTATTTGTCTACTACTGCTTTTATGTGCTTTTATGTGTGTGACATTGTAAAAAGGCACTAGAACTATATTTATCTTGCCAAGAGTAAGTGTCAAGAGATATATCTGCAAGAACGTTGTACCTTTTATTGAAGGCCAGTTGCCAAATGCAAATTAACATCCACAAAGATATATTTGATAATTTTAAAAAATATCAGTATATAGTAACTAAAGGTTGATGGATAGTCATATAAAAGGTATCGCATATGTGCACATGACTTGGTAGTAAAAGCCCATCTCTTTGGGATAAACTAGATTAAAATGTTTTTATTTAATAAGTTAATAAGTATACTCCCTACACCAACTGTAATAACTAAGAGTATTTAACAATGAAATGGTGACTTTTGGAGGCAGTAAGCTCAATAGTGAAAGGTTTAAAAAACTGGATGTTCATCTGTTACAAAGACCATGAGGGAAATTCACACATTAGAATAAAGATATTAAATAACTTTCTATATCTAATTGATTAGTAGGGAATGCCTAGACCTCTATATGGGGAATATCTGTGAAGCTACGTCTAAGTTTGTCAGGGAAGAATGCCATGAGGTCTTAGCAAAGTATGTCCAAGACTGGGAGTGGGGCACTTATTTACCATTTCCTCACCAGATTTGCTTTACTAACGTATCTTATGCACAAATATTATTAGTCATCTCAGTCTAGCAGCTGATCCAGGTAACAATAGTTACATTAAGCGACTATGTGTTCTAAACACTGTACCTGAGTTATCTAGTTTAATCTCCTCAATGGCCCTCTGAAACATGCTATTATCCCTCTTCCATGCATAAAGAAAACGGAGAAAGGAGATGTTAAATGACTCTCCAAGTGGATATTAAATGGTAGAGGATCTGAGTGTCATTCTTCCTAGAATGAAGCCCCTGCTCATTTGTCCCCAAAGAATACATATTAAGTTCTTCCAGGTTCAGCTAGCAGGAAACTGAGCCCATCAGCTACTTGCCCTGCTTCATGGTTGCAAACCAGTGGCCAACAACTCAGGGAACAAAACCAACCCTCAGCACTGAGCCACATTTGTTCTATTTTTCCAGCTTGGCTTTAATACTCTTAACCAGATCCATCTTTCGAGAAGACTTAGACCCCATCTACATTCTAGAGTTGATACCTAGAACCCTGTCCTGTTCCATGTCCCTGAAGTAACTTGGTAAATTATCTAATATCCCAGGATCCTTATCTTAACCCACCCTCCTCTTGCTAGGTTCTCCCTTGGACTAAACTTCTGATCCCAACCCAGTGTCCATGGATACTACAGGCAGATCAGGGCCCTTGCTGCCTGCACCCCCAAAGGATGGATGAAATCAGAGCCCTGCCCCATGCCTTTCATCTCCAGACTGTCTAGCCCACAGCAGATAACCCAACAATCCAAGCTATGATCCAAGGTGTGATGAGAGAACCTCTAAAGGCGCTTCTACATCTAAGATTCCAGCCTGTGACCCCGAATATTAATAAAGTATGTTTTTTATGTTAAAAAATGATTTTTATAGTCCTAGGTTACATATTGTGTCAAGACAAGGATATTAAAAGAACAGGATGTGTTAACACTTAAATGCGTTTAAGAATAGCATGGGAAGCTCTTGATTCCTCTCCTTGGGCAGGGTCAGGAAATGAGAAGAGGCAGCTCTATCCAGGACTGTCAGGCTGGAGCAAGGAGGCAACCTCTTAGTGTTATCCTGCTACTCACTGAGTAACATCTGCATTCCCTCTCCAGGAGGCACAACTTCTAGAGACAGACCCAAATAAAATTAAAATGTAAAGAGACCATCGATGTCAGCAAACTCCTTCTCTCTATCCCTTGTTCTACTCTAAATTAGCACATTATAGTGGAAATCTTAGGCTAAGAATTAGAATTAAGCAGATTTGATTTCAAATCCAAGCTCTGCCACTTACAAATAATGGGCAAGTCATTTAAACTCTGAGACTTAACTTCTCCATCTGTAAAATGAATAGGATATCTATTTCAGAGCAATGTTGCTAGGATTAAATATAACTAGTATGCTTAGCACCCTGTATGACTTCAATATATCTTATCAGGATTTCTTCTTCCTTACTTCTCGCTTCAGTGCAATCCTCAAGGACAAAAGAGCTTCCTACTGCCCTCTATTTACTCAAGTTTTCTGCTCAAATTTTCCCTTTTCACTTTGTCACCTAGATCTGCAGACTCCAAAATTACCTCTTATTGTTTTCTACTCACTACTGTAAAAACTCTATTTGCCTTAATCCTGGTGTGTGATCTTTGTATAGTAAAAAGATCATAGAGGAAAAATCCATTTTATTGGCTTCTCAAACACTGTCCTAACTTCAAAGAGTTTAAAGTCCAGAAAGCAGGTGCTATGGTCTGAGCATTTATGTTGCTTCTCAAAATTCACGTTGACATCCTAACTGCAAAGGTAGTGGTAGTGTTAGGATGTGAGGCCTGATGAGGTCATAGGGCAGACCCTTCATGAGTAAGATAAGTGCTTGTAATATAAGACATTAATTTGGTCTTTTTGTCCTGTTTCTGGCACAAAACTTCTGAAACACTTGGAATCTCTTGATAGGACTGTGTTTTGTTACTCATAAGGAGCCCCTTTTAATCACACTTAAGTTTATATGAATGAGGTGATTTAAAATGAGGCCACTAGGCAGCCTTAGGTTGTGGCTGGTCACCAGAAGCACCAAGTGATTAGAGGGCTGGAATTTTTAGCCACACCCACTAACCTCTGGTAATAAGGACAAGCCTGATATTTAGCTCTGTAAAAATTCAGAATACATCCATGTGCTGAGAGGATGGCACCCCCCAGTTCTATAGGGCAGAAGCTCCTGTACTCGGGACCATTCTGGACCCACCCCACATACCTCTTCATATGGCTGTTCATCTGTGTCCATTATAATATCCTTTATAATAAACTAATAAGCATAAGTAAATGTCTGAGTTCTAGGAGTTGCTCTAGGAAATTAATTGAACATGAGAAGGGGTTGTAAATACCTTCCATTTATAGCCAATCAGAAGCACAGGTAAAAACCTAGATTTGCAATTGGCAAGTGAAGTGGTGATAGTCTTGTGGCACCAGTCCTTAGCCTGTGGGATCTGATGCTATCTCCAGGGAGGTAGTGTTTGAATGAGTTAATTGCTTGGTGGTGTTGAAAAAACACACTGGAGTGCCCTTACAAAGGAGGCCACAGAGAATTCACTTGCCCCTGTCTCCCATGTGAGAATATCACAAGAAGCTCTGCAACCTGGAGGAAAGCCCTCACTCAACCTTTTTGGTACCCTTGTCTTGGACTCCCAGTCTCAGAACATGATAAATAAATTTCTGTTGTTTGTAAATTAATCAGTCTATTATCAGCCCTAATGGAGTAAAAGAACACAAAGGAACCTAACCCTTAGCAGGATAGTACTGCCTCCATTAGTTTTATAGATTCATTTCTGGGTTAAGCTTTCATGTCGAGGACAGATTCTGCTATTAGAGAGAAAGAGAGAGAGCACAAGAAAGAAAGAACAACTGGTTTATATTAGGAAGATCTTCATTAAGTCTCACAAAAATCCAGCTTAATTTACACTAAATCCATCTTATCTAAATTAGGCCTTTTTTTAGAAGAGCTTGTTAGTATCCAGTATAGGATAATATGCCATCTCTGTGAATCAGTGAGGGAGAGGAACAATATAGAATCTTAGAGATACCAGAAAATAAAATTTCTTTTCATCATCCCTCTGTAGCTTTCAAGTGGCCCCATCTAGAGCATGTCAGATGCCCTCAGTCTTATGAATCTATTGTTTTTGTACTATGCCTAACTCAGATCCTTCTATAAAATTATGACCCACTGGGCTATCCAGGGATTTGGCTTGAGAATTCTGCTTTTCTAGGTGCAATTGGAAAGAGGGAAAAGGATAGGCATTTAACAATTAGCATGATATGAATATTCAGAATAGGCTATTGGATGTCCTTTTCTTATTTGAGATAAAAAGATTTAAAAATATACACCTGAATACTACATGTGAATACTAACTGTCTGTAAAATCTCCTGATACCCTGAGAACAAGTCTGATTCAGGATAGGGGAAAACCACTGTCCAACAGACTCCTGTGTACTTGGGCTCACAGGAGGCTATTGTTACTGCACATATGTAAAATTAAGATGATAGAACAGGACATTAAAAGGTAATAATTGTATATGTGACCTCAATAATGAGAGGAGAGGGTTGTTCCACTTTCAATTAATGTTGTATTTTATTGAAAATGCATATTAGAAAATGCTAAATCAATATTTTAGATTAATTCCTGATTATGGTTAGGAAGACAGTTAATTACCTTGGGGAACATACAGTGATTTTTCTCAGTTCACCTGGAAAGCATTTATTAAATTATTACTTCCGTGGATGATGGAGTAACTTTATGGCCAGGAAAAAAAATAGAGTAAGAGCATTTATCCTACAACCATAACATTAATGAATATATAAATAGTACATCTTAAAAGTAGTAATTCACACTGAATTTAGCAACTGCTATGTGCCTATCGCAGAAAACAGAAGGGACTCTATAAGTGCTTTTTCATTTATGGATGGAAAAACTGAAGCTTCCAAAGATCGTGAAGTTTGCTGAGGATCACAGAGCTGGTAAGTGGTAGAGATAGCACTTGAACCTGTGCTTCTCTCAATCCTCATCTCATTGCCATTTTGACAGCACATGCCTGCTGTGTGCTCCATGGTCTCAGGCCTCAAAATGCCTACCACAATCCTGGAGTCACTCACCCACTCAGCCAGATTATCGTCGGGCCTCTTAAGTAGCAGGAGACTGAGCAAATGTTCTTGGTTAAAAACCCAACAGGTCATTCAAACCCAGCCAGGGGACCACACTTCTCCTTCCGGTCTTCATTCCAATCCCAGAGTCCCTGCAAGGAAAATCTTTCTCCTCTCTCTTCTTTAGTTGTGTTGTCTCCAATCTCCCTGCCTACAAACACACACAAATCCTACACCAGCACCACCTCCCCACAACTTTACAAAATCTTCCCTCCTTCTTGCTGTCTTCTCATATTCAAGCCCTATTTTGTTTTTTTAATCCTTGCAGTTCGCCTTAATAGCCTACATTCACTTTTCTATTTACTCCTAAGTCTTTTACCATTTAACTCTACTACTCCCAATACTTTTTCTTACTATTGTTTCAAAGTCTTCCTTTTCACCAAATATAGGGGGAGTGTTTTAGAATCCTCATACTCTTTGAATTTCCCTATCTTTTGCAGGCATCTCTTTTTCAAAGCTTCCTATTTCATTGATTGGTTCTCAGGAGACTGCATTATCAGCATGATCTTGCTATGTTCTCCATCCCTGATGACACCCCATCCTCCTCCTAGATCCCATATGTAGATGATCTTCAGGATACATCCTCTATCTTCTTCTGTGTCTATATAGTAGCCCCAGCTGATTTCATTCCCTACCAGGTCCTTAACTAGTACTTTTCAGCAGATGACTCCTAAAAACACTTCACAAATTTCATCCTCTGTCCTAAGCATCAAGCCTGCATTTCTAACTGCCTTTAGAGCATACCTAAATGACTTATCCAAACCACAAAACTAGCGTATTATAAATCCAACTCGTTTACTCTTTAAGAAAAAACCTAAATCTACATGGCTTTCCATTTTTTTCTCTTTAGACTAGAATCAAATTTTGGAGTCATCTTTCTCTTTCTCTCTTTCTCTCTCTCTCACTCCCCCCCACCCCCCTGAGTCGTGGAACCTCGCCAGAGGGTGCTTGCAATAAAGTTCACCTCTTGGGAAAAAAAAAAAAATTTGGAGTCAGTCACTATTGACTCCCTTTTCATGTGCATAAAATTTGTATGTCCTATTAATTCTATTTTTGCATTGTTTCTCTCTGCTAGGCTTCCTTGTGGGTCTCTCCACCATAGCCATCTCCCTATCCAAATCTACCGTGCACAATACTGTCAGATAAATCTTTCTTCATCACAGCACCAACAACATCAATCATAAACATTTAATGATCATCCACTTTGTACAATAAGCAACATTATCTTATCAGATTATCATAACTCCTAAAAGTAGTCCCTAAAAACTAAATCTTCATTTTTATTGTGAAAGAGGAGAGCAACGTTCTAAGAAATTTATTTTTACTAAAGGAAATGTGTCACATAAAGAACAAACAATGGATCTGCGTCAGAGGCCCACAGACACCCGTACCCATGCTTTCATCCCCTAGCATTACATGCCCCCATCAGCAAAGCCCCAGCACATCTTCCCAGCCTTGTTACTTACTATTCTCCTCCAAATTCTAGTTGAATCCAACTCTATAGTCAGCATGCCTAACACTCCCAGTTCATTACAGCCTATAAGCTGTATTTAGATTCTCCACAATAGAACTCTCCTATTCAGATTCTAACCCCCCTTTTAAAGACCTTTCTCAGAAGCCCTCTCCTCCAGAAAATACTTCCTGGCTCTCTGAGTTCAATCTCTCTCTCCTCTGACTCTGTGCAATATCGGGTTTATAAAACTTGGCTTATAAACTTGAAGTTTATAAAACTTCTCATTTTGTGTTTTAGACAGTCTTGTAACTGCCCTTTCCTTATTCTTCATCTAAAATGTAAAATTCTTGAGGTCATGGACTGATGCTGACCTATCTGGGTGCTGCCCATAAACTTGTACCAGAGCCCCTGCAACTGTACACTAGACCACCAATGACAGTTCTGTTCAACCTAATGAGATCCTAGGGACTCTAGGATTTTGAAGCAAATGGGCAGTGGAGCTGGTTCCTGGTTTTGTTTTCACCCTTTTCCATAAAGCAAGTCTTTAATCTCTTTATATCTCAATTATTATTCTATGATATTTTTAGCATTTTTTTTTAATCCTAAGAAGACCTTTCCTCAGTGAAGTTACTCCAGTCACGGAGTAAAGGACCCTCGTTTTTATTCCAAAGTACTGATGTCTTTTTTACGTAAAGCCCCAAATAAACTTGAACTCTCATTCTGCCATTATATGTCATGCTTCTTTCCCATGCTATTAGTAAATCAAAGGAAGACCATTCTTAAAGTGCTTATCTTTTCATTATTTTTGCTTTGATGACAAAAGACACATTTTAGCAGTTATACTCTGTTGTAAGCTCCCACTGAATTCTACTCAGTTTTTTTTTTTTTTACAATTTAAGATCATTTATAATCTCTATAATTCTAAATTAAGCATGTGAAGCATATTAAAATATCCCTTTCTACTATCTCTTACATAATGTTAAAATGTTTTTCAAAGACAGTGCAGCACATCTTTTGGTAGAACAGGACTTTCTCTAATAGAAGTGAGGAATTTAAGGATACTTCTATAGGATACTCTTTAGGTGACCTGGTTCTTGTGCAAGCAACAAACATACATACCATCTACTGGTGGGATTTTTATGTTAACCTACTATTGTAAATTCAGACTGTGTTCAAAATGTTACCACTTTCTCAGGCTATAGCTGTAAAGATTCATGGTTCATTTGAGCAGGCTTTCTTATTACTAACATCCACTAGTAAATGGGATGTTAGGATGACATGGACTTGTAAGTAAGTAAAAAAAAAAAAAAAAAAAAAAAGATGGTCAAACAAATGTTACAATTTTTCCTTTTGTAATATCCTTGGGAAGATGGCTTTCCTTTCATAGAAGTGACTTTTCCTAAAGTACAGCATATATTTTCATTTCCTAATGCTGTTGAATTTATGAATATGATTCATCATTTCTAATCAATGAAATTGTGTTGTAGTTTGGCTAAATAGCAACTAAACTTTAATTAAGTTTGCAGTCTCTGTGAAGGGAAAAATCATCATTCTTATAAGGAAAAAATATTGATCACTTGGGAGATTTTAGGAGATTAAAACTTATGCCACAATTTGACTAGGTATTTTATCTTTGATAAGCTGTTTCAACATATCAATACAAGGGCATTGTATTTTTCAATGCCAGGGTTTCGTTAATATGAAAAAAGAAGAAGCAACTATTTGATGTGCTTACATGTTTCAAATTTCTTCAACTATGAAAGGAAATACCTGTTATGTTCATTTGTTGCAAGAATGATGAGTGATGTATCAATACATTTTGTAACATACACAGTTCTATAAAAATATTAATGGCACCCTCTCTCTTCAACTGTTCTGTACAGAGAGAAGTTAATTATATTTAGACTTAGAGACATTAGTTTTTGGTTTTAATTACTACTTTCAAAGAGATCTTTACATATTTTTTCATCTGGACAGAAATAAACATGCCTAGAATATTGCCTAATATTTACTAGTATCTTAAAATTTTTTAAAAAAAGTTTTAAGAACCAATTCCATTAAATGTAGATGTTAAAGGTGCCTGGTATAAGTAACTTCTACCATCTGGAGAGATAAATCACAAGTCACAAGATATGGTCATCCCAGCACAGGCTTTTAGTCAGATCCAGATTCAAATTCTCCACCATTTTAAGCAGTGTGACATTAAACAAGTTGCTTAATAACATTAAGCCTTAGGAAATACTCCTCTCATAGGACTGCAGCAAGGATTTATGTATAATACTTAGCCCAGTACATGCAATAAATTGTAGCTACTATACAACTGTGTAAAGCAATGTATTTTTTCCCAAAACCATATTGCTTGTTTCTCAAAACACATCTGTCAGATACATGAGGCAGAAAGAATATGCTGGAGACTCCCTGACTCTAGAATGCTGAACTCCAGACCTCGGTTTTCTATGGTTAGTTACAGATCCTTTTTATTTTGTGCTATAGGCACAGACTTTACAAGTTAAAGACCAATTCACTGTAATGCTTTCATAAAACCTATACTTCTATCTCTAATCTCTTTGTGAATGGCTCCACTATTCTCTCAACCGGCCCAGTTGGAATTTAAGGCATCAGACCTGATACTCTACTATCTTACTCCAATGTCAAACCTGCCAGTCACATGGACCTACCTGCCCAATCTACCTCCTCAACATTCCTTAAATAATCTACTTCCTTGTCACCTCACTGCTGCAGTATTAGTTCAGGTCTTCAATGTTCCTCCACTGCCTTTCTAATTCCTCTTAACAACTTCCCCATGCTGCTATGAGAGCAATCTTTCTAAAATACACACTAACCCTTTGATAATTTGCTTATCAGCTTCCAGTAATATATAGATTTAATAGTATTTAATCTCTTGTCACTCTCTTCCCTATCCACATTTCTTGTTCAAACTATAAAGTTACTTGGATTTCTCTAAATATATCATATTGTTTCATGCCTCTGTGACTTCATACCTCCCTTCTCCTCAACCTAGAATGCTCTCTCATCACTCCTCATTAACTCCACTTGTCTTTTAAAACTCAACTCAGGGCCTTTCTTTCTCCTTCATCAAGACTTCACTGATCCCCAGAGTGTCTTAACTGCCCCTTTGGGGATCAGTTGCCTTCTATGCATTACATCTATTATGGAAGTCTACACGCTTACTCTTCTGTATCCCTAACTTCTATGTCCTTTGAAAGCAGGTGTCAGGGTTGCTGTTGTTGTTCTGTTTCTGGCCAGGAGTATGATAAGTCTATATTGAATTTGTTTATAAATGATAGAAGGAAAGAAGGATAGAAAAAAAAAATCACATTCATTTCAATGTGATTGAGCTGAGATCCAGGAGTTTCTCAACTCCCAAGACAGGGTATTTTCTGCACACTTCACTAAGTGAACTATGGAAGATGATATTCTCCTGATATAATATAATTTATTGCAATATTATAAATTTGGCTATATCAGGGGTCAAATAACAAAGGAGGAACTAAAATACTGTTAAAAACGCAAAGTATTGCCATGACTTAGCTTATACAGGAAAACAGTACCAATATAAAAGAAACGTATCTTACAAAATATCTTTTAGATACTCTTTTTGGAAATATAAGGTAATATGATGGAAAAAATAGGAACTGTAATAAAAAATGAGTTAACAGTGATTCTCTTTCCCTGTTCTGATGATCAAGCCTTTTTATTTCTGTCACATTTGGATAAGACTCCTTAATTTAGGAAAGGCAAAATGCCAAATATCCAATAATGAAAAATAGCTGAATAATAGGAAAATATCCATTAATGTAGTGAATTCTGAATGTAATGTAGAACCCAGTGGTAAACAGATTTCTTAGGATTATTTCAGATGGCTGAAGTTTTAAGATACTCTAAGTAGAACAAACACCTTCACACTACACAGGAGGTCTTTATTCGTTAAGAACCATTTATCGAGAATCTCATTTGCAATCATGCACACTTGTGAATTTGTTGGTTCTTTTTCATCACTAGTATTCTTTTGAAATCTTCATTAAAGAAATCATCTTGAGCAATATCCTAGGAGCCTTTTTAGGTCTTCTAGTTAATTATGATATGGATTTTCATGGGATCTTTTTTCTATTTTCTCTTCAAAATGGTAGCAAACTGAAATATAATCAAGTGTACAATTTTATACTTACACTATTAATAAAGCAATGGTGTTTTATGCATTGGACTGGGATGTAAGAACCAATTTTTCCCTAAGGTTTCCTTTGCTTCACAGCTTAATGGAAAGTAGTTCATCTTAATGAAAGTCACTTCTGGTTTTCTGGTAGATTTGTAAGATATAGCAAATGTTTCAAGGAAGTAAAGTGATTAGTGTTCTTTTTGCAAGGCAAATCTTCCTTTTCAACCAAGGATAACACTTTGAGAGCTCAGTTTATGAACCAGATCATCTGGATCAATGGTAGTTTTCCTTGATGAGATAGATGTCACAGCAAGATTCTTTTTACATCTAATAAGAATGTATAGTAAAGTGCTTGCCAATCAAATTATAGACTTGGGGCATACTTTTGCATAGGAGAGTGAACTTGTGTGTACATCCCCTCCCCCCAGCTCTTGACAATTAAAAAATTACCAAGGGAACCTTCCAGGTGCTGGCTGATTCCTAACTCATTCATCATAAAATTTGGTGAGATTTCATGTTTTGGTACACTCCTAGTTGATCTAAGGAAAGGTCAAGTCTCCTGTCTCTTTGTATGCTCCTTTCCCTAAATTCCTATTCATTTACAGAGGAGAATTATGTTTAGGCTTATCCTAAAAACCACTAAAATCCCCCATCTTTAGGATGAAACTGGAAATAGGGGGGAAAGGTGTTATAAAGTATCTGAATATTAATTTCACACCCCAATTCAAATCTTTAACTGATTGCTATGTGGGACTCAGGAACTTTGATCCAAGAGTCTCAAGTGTGAGGTATACCTAAGAGGTTGACAGGAGTCATGATATGTAACAATAGTCAGTGTAACCTTATAGGAAATGGAATTTAAACTAATATAGATTATTTTAAATGAAGACTAAGACAAAACCCCCAATAAACCCAATTCTCAATTATACTTATCTCCAGATTTTCTCTACAAAAATCCCATTCCTGCTAGTCTCATGGCAGAAGTCAGCGTGTGGTTGAATCTATGCTGATGTCCTCAAGAACAATTAAATGAAACTCTAATTAAGGAGTCACCTAAATCTGCCTTCGGCTCAAGTAACATATGAAGTTGAAGAAATGTCAAATTCATATCTTAAAATTGCATTAAATTATTTAATATTAAAGATCTAGAAGCACCTCCTGCAGAATTAGGCAGTATTAAGATCATTGTGTCAATCACTATTTGGTCAAAGAAAAGGAACATTTTTCTCTATAATAATTGCTAATGGTATTAAAATTTTTCTTTGCCTGAATGTTTGAGCTACTTCCTACTGTGGTTTCTAAGATTCAGAAGACTTTGGACGTAGCCTAGAATCTGGGGTAAAGGACATAAAATCAAAGGGCCTCTCAGTTGTTTCATCAAGTAAGGCGAAAATGGTCAGTAAGAAAGAAAATAGAGAAGGTAAAAAGGTCACTAAACAGGTAGTCAAAAGACTAGAATTCTAAAAAAACGATGTGCCTTAGCTAAGGCACTTTAAACTTTATAAACATCTGTTTTTAACTCTTCGGTAAAAAGGAATCAGAACTTCTGGTTTTGGCAAATAAGGGAAGGCTACTGAAGAAACTCTCCTTCTACTGGTATGTATCACTACAGGATAAAATATCACTAATTATGCCTGAGATTTTTAAGAGAATGAGAAAAAGAAAAAGACGGCAGGAGCGAAAATGAAAGTTGAAAGCCAAAGCAGCAGCTCTGGCATGTTTGGAATGTCTGTAGGTTGGATATTTTATCTCCATGGGACACATTATGAGACCTTGGGCACTGAAGGAAGGGTAGTGGGCATAGAAATCTCCTATAAATCCCAGCCCCTCTGAGGGCTGTAATCTTAATTAAGGAAGGACTGAAACAATCTCAGGTCCACAGCCAGGAAAAAGTCAAGGAAGTGGTGCTCTAAGCTGATTTTTGATAGAGAATAGCGTTTATAAAGAATTTTCAACTCCAGTTTTGTTTCTGAGTTTGGAGTATAAATGGACACTAGATATATGGTACAGAAAACCCCAAGGCCAGAAATCAATAATGGTAAAAAAAATATCCCTGAGGTTGTGCTTTCCCATGCCTGCAGAAGTTCAAGCAAAACTAATGTGAAGGGCTCTTCTACCTCCGCCCCCAGACCTTGCAGTATCCTCATGGAGAAAAGCCAATGTTCTCTCATTGAAAATTCAAGTACACATTCAAAAACCTCAAAACCAAAAGGAAGTAATCTGCTCAGCAGACACAAAAACCAATTAACACTCCAAGTTCTCAAATTTTAGGTCAATGGTTTTTATGAGACTGTTAATGGGTTGAATGGTGTCTCCTCCACCCACCCCTCAATATTCATACATTCACCCCTCATTCATACATACACCCCTCAGTATTTATACACCCCTAGTACCTCAGAATGTGATCTTATTGGAAACAGTTATTACAGAAGTAACCGGTTAATAGGCCTTTCTGAAAAGGGTGGGCTCTTAATCCACCATGACCAGTTTCCTTATAAAAAGGGGCTTTGGGCAGAGACACAAATGCAGGGAAGAACACCACATGTACACAAAGACAAAGATCAAGAAATGCCAAAAATTGCCAGCAAACCATGAGCTGTAAGCAGGGGCAGGGCATCCCCTCACAGCTCTAAGGAGGAACCAACTCCACCGATACCTTGATTTCGGACTTCTAGCCTCAAGAACTGCAAGACAACACATTCCCATGTTGAAACCACCCAGTTTGTGGCACTTTATTCGAACAGGCCTGGGAAACAATCTAGAGATATCAAGTATGCTCAAAATAACTAAAGAGATGTATGAAGGTAAAGACTGCTCAGGAATAATACATCATGGGAAAAGGACACATAAAGAGATAACCAATTAAAATCTCTGAGCAGGTCAACATGTCAAACACAACCAAATAAATAACCATATATAACCGAGGATACCCAAAATGCAGCACAGAGAAATGAAGAGATTATAATTTGAAGATTAAAGGACACAAAGGATAAAATAATGAAGCCAAAGCCTAGCTGAATAGAATTCACAGAGGAAAAAAAATAGAGAAAATGGAGGATATAACTTGAATCACCAGCAAACAAAAATTTGATGAAAAATTTCTCCAATTCAGGAAGCTCAATAGATCCCACACAGAGTAAATAAAAATAAATTCACAATAGCATAATTATAAGTGAAACTCAGGAGATCTAAAAGCAGCTAAAGACAAAAAATTACTTAAAAGGAGAACAGTTAGACTGACAGCTGTCTTAACAATGGAAAAGGAGAACAGAAAAGAAGTATCTTTAATGTGCTGAAAGACAAGTTACTCAAAACTAGGTTCTTCATGGAATAGACTGAAGATTGTAGTTCTAGAAAAATAAAATTAGAAACAAAGAATCAAAGAGAAGAATGAAAGAAGCATTAGGAACAAAGGAATTGAAAGCATTGTAAATAATCCTGAATTCAGTTATAACTAACACAAATTAGATTGAACCCTGTTGGTGATTACATATAATTCATCCTAACAATAGTGACTAACTTTGGGGATGTTAAAAATCAAATAGGTGAGTGTTCATCGTCAAAACTCAACTCACCCCATGGTACACTTAACATGTATGTATTTTACTTCATGTAAATTATAGCCCAGAAGTCGATTTTTAAAACTGATGAAACTAAAATGCTGTATAGTAACAGGTTAGATAAGGACCATTGATTATACTTAAGAATTCTAATGTATTAATATTGTTCTAGAGGAGAATAGGGATGATAACTAACTTTAGATTTTACCAAGGAAAGCATGGATGTTGAACTTTTAAGGTATATTTTTTTAAAAAGGCAATTGTGGACATTCCTGCTATAAATATTGGGATGCAGGTGCCCCTTCGAATCACTGTATTATTTGGATAAATACCTAGTAGTGCAATTGCTGGATCATGGGGTAGCTCTATTTTTAACTTCCTGAGGAACCTCCATACTGTTATCCTGAGAGACTGCTCAACTTGCATTCCCATGAACAGCGTAAGAGGGTTCTCCTTTCTCTGCATTCTCACCAACATCTGTCATTCCCTAACTTGTTAATTTTAGTCATTCTGACCTATGTGAGGTGGTATCTCATTGTGGTTTTGACTTGTATTTTCCTGGCGCCAAGTGGTGTGGAGCATTTTGTCATTTGTCTGTTGGCCATTGGTAGGTCTTCTTTGGAGAAATGTCTGTTCATGTCTTCTGCCTATTTTTTGACTGGATTATTTGTTTTTTGAGTGTTGAGTTCGCATAAGTTCTCTATAGATCTTAGATACTGGCCCTTTATCTGATAAGACATTTGCAAATCTCTTCTCTTCCATAGGTTGCCTTTTTGTTTTGTTGACAGTTTCTTTTGCTGTGCAGAGCTTTTTATCTTGATTAACGTACACTATATTATTAGTTTCAGAGATAGAATTCAGGGATTCTGTTGCATACAACACCCAGTGCTCACTACTTCAAGTGTCCTCCTTAATACCCATTATGCAGTTACTTCATTGTGTCACCACCTCCCTTCCAGTAACTCTTTTTGTTCCCTATAGTTAAAAGTCTCTTATGGTTTCTCTTCTTCTTGGATTTCCTCTTATTTTTCCTTCTCTTATGTTCACCTGTTTTTTTCCTTAAATTCCACATGAGTGAAATTTTATGGTATTTGTCTTTCTCTAACTTATTTCACTAGTATGATACCCTGTAGTTCCATTCATATCATTGCAAATGGCAAGATTTCATTCTTTTTGATGGATGGCTGAGTAATATTCCATTGTGTGCATATTGTTATATATAACATCTTCTTTATCCATTCATCTGTCAATTCACAGAAGTCTGTTGCATTTCTATTCACTAATGAGTGAAATCAAAGAATTGATCCCATTTACAATTGCATCAAAACCCATCAGATACCTAGGAATTAACCTAAGCAAAAAGGTAAAAGATCTGTACTCTGAAAACTATAGAACAGTTATGAAAGAAATTGGGGAAGACACAATTTTTTTTTAAATGAAAAGAATGTAAGCCCCCAGGATACAGAGACAGGGTGTTCTTTATTCCTCCTATGGTGTGACTTTAAAAATGTAACACAAAATATAAGAATCATTAAGCTGCACCTGGTTATAGGAGTCAGATGCTAATTTAGGGGCTCTAGCATAAAATCATTTGAAATGGATAGAGCACTAAGTTGTTGAAATAAGAATAGTGAGATGACACCACAAAGCTTTTGTTAGGTTATTTAAATGAAAACTGAAAATTAGGAAAAAAAAATAGGCCATGCAGACCCTCAAAGATAGGTCTCCAGGTCAGAACTTGAGTGATTTTTTTTCCAGAGAATGAAAATAGAATTTCCAAGTGGTTAGCCATTTCATGTAACTTAGTAATTAATGAGATCCAGTAGGGCTGAAATAGCGGCATGGGTGCAGATGGTATAAAAGAAGTCAGACTTAAAGAATGTATAGGATCCCGTAAACAAAATGAGTTATAGATCATAGCTCATAGATGAAGGATTGCAAGACTTTAGAGAAGTGGAGAACCTTTGTAAATTTCTAGGTCAGGCACTTTATTTAATAGATGAAGACAGTGGGGTCTAGAGAGGCTAGTAATTCATGCTACAACATTTGTATTCCTGAACAATCAACTGCTACCATACTCTTTCTTCCAAGAGTAATTACATTTTTCACATCAGAGACAAAGATTTATGTAGCACCTTGAAAAAAATGCCTTTTAAAAATGTGCTATTCAGGACAATTATTTAGGGTAAGGTAGCTAATTGAGTACTTAAAGTAGTTAGTGTATTTGCATGCTTAATGAACTATAATTTATTTAAAAGTACTCTATCAAATTACAGGGAGGATGCATTTGAGGCTTAACTTATTCTTTTAAAAAGTTTTATTTTATTTTTTTTTGTTTTTTTTTTGTTTGTTTTTTAATTTATTTTTTATAGGTGTTCAATTTACCAACATACAGAATAACCCCCAGTGCCCATTACCCATTCACTCCCACCCCCCGCCCTTCTCCCCTTCTACCACCCCTAGTTCGTTTCCCAGAGTTAGCAGTCTTTACGTTCTGTCTCCCTTTCTGATATTTCCCACACATTTCTTCTCCCTTCCCTTATATTCCCTTTCACTATTATTTATATTCCCCAAATGAATGAGAACACATAATGTTTGTCCTTCTCCGACTGACTTACTTCACTCAGCATAATACCCTCCAGTTCCATCCACGTTGAAGCAAATGGTGGGTATTTGTCATTTCTAATAGCTGAGTAATATTCCATTGTATACATAAACCACATCTTCTTTATCCATTCATCTTTAGATGGACACCGAGGCTCCTTCTGCAGTTTGGCTATTGTGGCCATTGCTGCTAGAAACATCGGGGTGCAGGTGTCCCGGCGTTTCATTGCATCTGTATCTTTGGGGTAAATCCCCAGCAGTGCAATTGCTGGTTCATAGGGCAGGTCTATTTTTAACTCTTTGAGGAACCTCCACACAGTTTTCCAGAGTGGCTGCACCAGTTCACATTCCCACCAACAGTGTAAGAGGGTTCCCTTTTCTCCGCATCCTCTACAACATTTGTGGTTTCCTGCCTTGTTAATTTTCCCCATTCTCACTGGTGTGAGGTGGTATCTCATTGTGGTTTTGATTTGTATTTCCCTGATGACAAGTGATGCAGAGCATTTTCTCATATGCATGTTGGCCATGTCTATGTCTTCCTCTGTGAGATTTCTGTTCATGTCTTTTGCCCATTTCATGATTGGATTGTTTGTTTCTTGGGTGTTGAGTTTAATAAGTTCTTTATAGATCTTGGAAACTAGCCCTTTATCTGATACGTCATTTGCAAATATCTTCTCCCATTCTGTAGGTTGTCTTTTAGTTTTGTTGACTGTATCCTTTTCTGTGCAAAAGCTTCTTATCTTGATGAAGTCCCAATAGTTCATTTTTGCTTTTGTTTCTTTTGCCTTCGTGGATGTATCTTGCAAGAAGTTACTGTGGCTGAGTTCAAAAAGGGTGTTGCCTGTGCTCCCCTCTAGGATTTTGATGGAATCTTGTCTCACATTTAGATCTTTCATCCATTTTGAGTTTATCTTTGTGTATGGTGAAAGAGAGTGGTCTAGTTTCATTCTTCTGCATGTGGATGTCCAGTGTTCCCAGCACCATTTATTGAAGAGACTGTCTTTCTTCCAATGGATAGTCTTTCCTCCTTTATTGAATATTAGTTGACCATAAAGTTCAGGGTCCACTTCTGGGTTCTCTATTCTGTTCCACTGATCTATGTGTCTGTTTTTGTGCCAGTACCACACTGTCTTGATGACCACAGCTTTGTAGTACAACCTGAAATCTGGCATTGTGATGCCCCCAGATATGGTTTTCTTTTTTAAAATTCCCTGGCTATTCGGGGTCTTTTCTGATTCCACACAAATCTTAAAATAATTTGTTCTAACTCTCTGAAGAAAGTCCATGGTATTTTGATAGGGATTGCATTAAACATGTACATTTCCCTGGGTAACATTGACATTTTCACAATATTAATTCTGCCAATCCATGAGCATGGAATATTTTTCCATCTCTTTGTGTCTTCCTCAATTTCTTTCAGAAGTGTTCTATAGTTTTGAGGGTATAGATCCTTTACCTCTTTGGTTAGGTTTATTCCTAGGTATCTTATGCTTTTGGGTGCAATTGTAAATGGGATTGACTCCTTAATTTCTCTTTCTTCAGTCTCATTGTTAGTGTATAGAAATGCCACTGACTTCTGGGCATTGATTTTGTATCCTGTCACGCTACCAAATTGCTGTATGAGTTCTAGCAATCTTGGGGTGGAGACTTTTGGGTTTTCTATGTAGAGTATCATGTCATCGGCGAAGAGGGAGAGTTTGACTTCTTCTTTGCCAATTTGAATGCCTTTAATGTCTTTTTGTTGTCTGATTGCTGAGGCTAGGACTTCCAGTACTATGTTGAATAGCAGTGGTGAGAGTGGACATCCCTGTCTTGTTCCTGATCTTAGGGGAAAAGCTCCCAGTGCTTCCCCATTGAGAATGATATTTGCTGTGGGCTTTTGGTAGATGGCTTTTAAGATGTTGAGGAATGTTCCCTCTATCCCTACACTCTGAAGAGTTTTGATCAGAAATGGATGCTGTATATCGTCAAATGCTTTCTCTGCATCTAATGAGAGGATCATATGGTTCTTGGTTTTTCTCTTGCTGATATGATGAATCACATTGATTGTTTTACGGGTGTTGAACCAGCCTTGTGTCCCGGGGATAAATCCTACTTGGTCATGGCGAATAATTTTCTTAATGTATTGTTGGATCCTATTGGCCAGTATCTTGTTGGGAATTTTTGCATCCATGTTCATCAGGGATATTGGTCTGTAATTCTCCTTTTTGGTGGGGTCTTTGTCTGGTTTTGGAATTAAGGTGATGCTGGCCTCATGGAACGAATTTGGAAGTACTCCATCTCTTTCTATCTTTCCAAACAGCTTTAGGAGAATAGGTGTGGTTTCTTCTTTAAATGTTTGATAGAATTTCCCTGGGAGGCCATCTGGCCCTGGACTCTTGTGTCTTGGGAGGTTTTTGATGACTGCTTCAATTTCCTCCCTGGAAATAGTTTTATTTTAATCAATTTCTTTTGTAGTACACAAAGTAAAACTAAAATTTTATTCCATTAAAGGAAATATCAGCAAGTAGAACTAAAAACACAAAATGAAAAAAAATAGGGATAAAATCTTGAAACTAAATAAAAACAGATTAAAAACTCATTCAAGGATTACAAGAAAAACAATTTAATCCAAGCAAGGATAATTTGCAAATCGAATAGTAGTGGCAGAGTGGTACAGTAGAAAGTGCTGTCAACTAAGTTAGACTATACTTGGATTCTAGTAGTACTGTATCAATGACAACTTAATGTCTCTTGACTTCACTACTCTCATCTGCGCAATGGATTTAGGTCATTAACGTCGAATACTAAAGACCAGATTTGATTAAAGAAAGTGATTTTTCCTCAGGGCCAGTTCTATCACTTGATTTGGATCTTCATCCATTCAATTCTAATGGCCTAACTATCCACCTTTGGTTTATGGTAGCAAGGGCTTATTGTTGAAGCCTAAAATATTCTCTGCAGGTCTAGGGAAAACAATTGTCAAGTTATGCACACAGCTGCAGTTGACAATTATGTATTTGCATGTATTCACTTTACCAAGTTGGAAGGTAGGGAAAGCTGAAGCATTATCCTATTTAATAAAACAAATCTTGACAGGACATGTCTTGTACATTGTCATTATTACCCTATACATGGATCCTTAGCATCTCTGGAATGGTTACTCTTCTCCCCACTTTTATTGCCAATGTCTTAAGTCTAGCCCCAGTAGTTCTAACCTGGAGAAAACACCCTCCCATATTTTGTCTTGTAGTCTCTGACAACTTCTCTCCTACAAGCTATTAGAAGGATCACAGCATATATAAATGAGATGATGTTAAAATTTTTCAGTGGTTTCCCAAATACAATCCTCAGTAACATACAAAGCTCTTAAAGATTTGACCCATTCCAATTTTTCCAGAATCATCTCCCTAACCCCGATTATTGACAAGTAAATGCTCCATCCATCCCAAATGAGTTTATGCTAGAGCTCCAAAATTTGCACTCATTGCTTTCTCTGCCTGCCTGATAGTTCCTATTTTTCCCCCTACTCTGTGTACTTCTTTTCTGCTTGGTTCACTCCTAGCTTTCCCCAATTCCCTGTTATTTAGATAAGATAGACAGAACTCTATGTAAATAAGCATAGGACTCTTCACATTGTAGTCATTTGCTTTAAAGGAAAAAAAAAAATTCTTGGGAGTCTTCTGCAGAAAGGCATCATAGGAAGATCCTGAACTCACCTCCTCCCAGGGAATCCTCCTCCCCTGTGTCTAAATCTACGGTGTATATATAGATCATTTTCCTCTGAAAAATATCTAAAAACTACATGAGCTGTTTCTCCACAGCAAACCATAGGAAGATCACATTAAGACAGGTAGGAGAGACAGAGATATGGTCTCACCAAAAACCCAGCCCCCAGCACAGCGACACACAAGTGGGAGGGATCATACCAGCCTAGCACCTTTTCCAGAAGAGTCAGGGAGGCAACCCTACTCCTGGGATTTCCACAAAGAAGACCCCAAGACATCTGGCTTGGAAAACCATGAGCAGATATCCAAGATACCCAAAGTGCTAGAGGAAAGTAAGAATCCACCCCCCTCCTTTAATATTTTATTTATTTGAACAGAGAGAGCAAGCACAAGCAGGAAGAGTGGCAGAGGGAGAGAGAGAAGCAGGTTCCCTGCTGAGCATGGAGCCTGACTATGGGGCTTGATCTCAGGACCCTGAGACCATGACTGAGCTGAAATCAAGAGTCGGACACTTAATTGACTGAGCCCCCCATGTGCCCCAGCTTCTTGGTAGGTCTTCTTTCCCAGAGAATTACGAGGTCTGGAAATGAATAATTATGAACACTCATTCCTGGATTTAGAAAGGTTGTGTTCTTTGGAAAAATATGTACCCAATTCTCTTCAAGTGTAACACCAAACTTCTTGTATTTTTGGAGGGAGGAGAAAGACTCATATCCTCAACACAACGAAAAACTCTTCCTGACCAGATGAATTCTCATTCTAGTGGGGAAGAGAAGTAGAGAAGAAAGACTGAAGTTATTTTTGACAATTTATGGAATTTTAAAACTGGATCTTTGTCCTTTTACTAAGAGTGGCATAAACTTTCCTATTTAACAGGTCATAAGTTTTTAAACCTGTGTTCCCCGAACTCTTCTCCTAAAATCTAGTGCTTTATTTCCAACTAATATACTCAAATCCAAATTCTTTATCTTTCTTCCTTTTTCTTCTTCTGTATTACCTACATTTGCAAAGAAACCTCCTCCTCCCTCAACCAAAGTCAGTGTGCACATAGGTGTCCCAGACCCATTAGTCATCTAAAAAATGCAAATTAAAACTGCCAGAATGTAAAAACAACTGGAATGGCTAATTACACTATTGTAGAGTTTATGGAGCAACTAGAACCCTCTTGCCCTACTCATGGGAATCAAGTTACAATCACCTTGGAAAATTAGTTTCTTACAAAGTCAGACATACCATTATTCTGACAGAACAATCATCAGTCTAGGCCTTCATCCACACAAAATGAAAATATATAGATTTGTACAAAAATATTCAAGCAGCTTTATCCATAATAGTCAAATGTAGAAATAATTCACATGTCCACCAACGGAATAATTTTTTTAAAATAAATCTGTTACAGTCACACAAAATACCATTCAAAATAAAAATGAACAAAACATAGAACTACAAAACAGCATGGGTGAATCTCAAAAAAACATTTTGAGCAAAGAAATTCCATTATCAATCACTGTATAACATAATGATTCCACTTATATAAAGTTCAAGAATAGACAAAAGTTATCTATGGTAATAGAAATCACAATAGTTATTTGTCTCTTGAGAGTAGGAGATTACAAAGGGGGGGGTACACCTGGGAGGATGGAAATATTCTATATCCTGATAGGGGTATATGTTACATGGGTTTGGACATTTATCAAACTCAATCAAGTATTAACTTATAATCATTTTACTATATATACATATATATATATACTCAAAAAGTACTATTAATTAATGTCAGAAATTACTTTCTTTGCTTTGGCAAAATATACAAAAGTAGGAAAGAAACTCTTTTTATTTTATTTAGAGGGCAATGTTTTCTCCCCTTCTAGGAGATCATCATATTGAATATACTTAAACTCACAAGTTGTATTTGCATGTTCTGTGTCAAGCACTTTATTTTCACTTCTTTAGGACATGGTATTTACCAACCTCGAGTCATTTCTCTTCTTTGTCCTTGAAAGCTTCTATTTTTAACTGCTGGTTTCGAAGTTCACCAGGGTCCATTAGAGACAGATTGAGAAGCAGAAAGAGAATAAAGCGCCAGGTTCAGGAAAGAAAATAAAATGCACTGGCAGTCTATTATTTTTTCCTTGGAACTAACACTGCTTGCAATAGTACTGGTTGTCAAACATTCTACTAGCCATCAAACATGCAGTCCTGAGTGCTTAGAAATAAGAGATACCAAACACAGGATTGACTAATTGCAGTGGCAGCACCTGAGGACATAAATATCCCTCAGTAGAAGTTGAAACAAGGCAGGTTCCCAATGTATCCCCTCCAGATAGATGAGGTTTCAGCTGCAGTGAAATGGTCAGAGTTAATGAAGAGTTGTCAGTGCTAGAAAATGTTGAGTTTGAGTTTGCAGTTGACTGAATCTGGCATATTGCAAGCCAATCTGTATGAAAGCCAAGCACAAACAAAAGACCTAGTAATTAGTGATGGCCAGTTCAACTTGGATCACACTCCAAACATTGTCACCGCTTGTCATTCATTTGAAAAGTCATTAAGACTGTAAGACCCGCTTTATTACTGACTGTATTTGTTCATTCCACGTGCAACCACCTCTCTATCTGCTGCAATCTCTTCTGTGGCACTGAATATAAGTTACTAAAAAAGAAACTTCTTTTCCTGCTCTATTTAAATTACAGTCAGAAGCTTCTAGGTTTTAATTTCCTGGATAAACTTGCCTCTGTGCATTAACAGGCGCTTACTTATTATATCTGTGGGTACAAAATAAACCTGTCTTTCATCAGTTATATGTTATTCTGGGGCATCACAAAAGAACCACCCTGAGTTCAGCCCAGAACGCAAGGACTATCATTTTGGAAACCACCCATCCAGAGATGTGGATTTTCATGGATCTCCATGCATCTTCATGCAAATAAGCTACAAATATCTTGTCACATTGATTGAAAACATTAACATTTCTCCAGGGAAGCATGAATTTGGAGGTAAACATTTGAAATGGCCTCATGTAAGTTCAGATCAGGATTTGCTGCAATAAGAGTTTGCTACAGACTTTGAGTGAAATTTGACTTCTCAAAGTGTTCGTATTTCAGATTTACAGACAACCTGGGCGAGGTGTTTATGCTTGGCTTTCACACAGATTGGCTTAACTGTTAACTCATTAACTGGGATCATTATTTTCTTGCAGCTGAATCCTGATCTGGAGGCTGTACATGAAAAAGTAGCCTTGCTTCAGGTTCTACTAAGCCAGGAATTTTCATTTTTGTGGTCCGAGGAAATAGAGAAAGCACATTAAAGCCCATCATAGAAGTGATTAAGAAAATCTTTTTACAGAGACTTCCAAATACATTTGGATTACAATCTATTTCAGCATGACAAAGAGCTCCATGGATGCTTACCCTCTATTTTCTAATACTCTCTTAGCATTCACTAATTCTAAAAGGAGATAAGCTTTATTTAAACGAATGTCCCTTACATGACAGATATGCTATATGTAACTTTCTATGCATTTACTTATCAAAATTTTATTGAACACATTTTATGTGCCAGAAAGTGCCAGTTCCTAGGGATGCTGCTGTGAGTAAGTCAGACCAGTAATCCGCACTCACACAGTTTACATTCTGGAGAGGTGGGGCAGTGGAGATGAAAGAAAAGAAAATAAACAGCAAGTATGTAATTATAGATAGTGATAAGTATGAAAGCTATGAAAAGTTTGGTAATAGAAATGGAGAATAACTGGTTAGAAATAGACTTCAGATAAACTGGGTAAATATGAAGGATGAAAGAACCAACCAAGCCAAAAGACAGGCATTCCTAAGAAAAGGAATTGTAAATGCAAAGATTGAAGTATGCAAGAGCTTAGTGGATTTAAAGGCTGGAAAGGAGGGCAGTACACCCAGAGAGTAGCGAGTTAAATTAGTTGTTGGAGGTCACTGAGGAAGACAATGCTGTTTGTTGACTTGAGAGCTGGACTGGGCAATCAGGGGCTCCTAACTTCCTCCCGTGTCCTTGGAATGTACACTTTCTTCAGTCTCTCCTTGCTTGCTGTGTACCAGGACCAACTTGCAAAACACCAACAGTATTATAAGATGTAACTCATGAGGCAGGCAGTCACATCACAGACTTGTGTTTTACTCTAGGAACCATAAGCCAGTTCAATATTTTGAGCAAGAGAGTTCCATAAATCTAAACACATCTTTAAAATCACTCTGATTTTCTTGTGGATATTGGATTACTAAAGGTGATAAAGAATAAAAGATAACATGTTATACTTACAGCATTTTATGGGAAAGTTGATGGTGTTTTAGGATAGTGGAGGGGAAAATGCAGAGAAATGGACAAGATATGGATAGGAAAGGGAAGAATTGGCAGATTCAGGTTTTAGGATAAGCCACTCAAGGGTGTAATTTGATCTGGTGACATAAATTTGTGAGCATATACAAAGGTTGTGATGATATAGTGAGACAAAATACAGAGAAAAGAGATTAGGATAATGCCCAAAGGCCCAACAATACTAGAAGTATCATTGCAGAAGAGAAGCTAGTAACAAGACCAAGAAAAGAGGCACAATAGGACAAAATATGGAAGTATCATCACAAAAGCTAAGAGAAAAGTATCTCAAGAAGGGAATGGTAGGTTAACCAAAGAGTGGGCCAAAGAGAGTCCAATATTATGCAGTGATTTCATAAATTAAAATCTAACATAGTGGGCAGCCCCGGTGGCTCAGCGGTTTAGCGCCACCTTCAGCCCAGGGCCTGATCCTGGAGACCTGGGATTGAGTCCCATGTTGAGCTCCCTCCATGGAGCCTGCTTCTCCCTCTGCCTGTGTCTCTGTCTGTCTGTCTCTCTCTGTCTCTCTGTGTCTCTCATGAATAAATAAATAAAATCTTTAAAAAAATAAAATCTAACATAGCATAAATATTGACACTAGACCCTAATAGAAATTACTATATTAAAGGCAGGCAGGGATTACCACAATTTCTAGAAAGCTCATTGCTCATGTTCTCCTTCCAGCTCTCTCCATCTTTCTCTCCAAGTAAGTTAAAGGAGAGAGTGACATTTGAGTCTTCCTTGTAGCTCTGACAATACAATGCAAGTAATGCCAATTTTTATCTAAACGGGAAGAAAGGTATAGGACTAAATGGACATCTGTCCCAACTTTTACCACTTCCTATCACACATAAGAGTGGCCTGGCCAGGTTTAACCTAATGTTCAAAGTGGATAGAGATTGGGATCTTCAGAATGGCAAGGGAAGGAAGAGCAAGGAACAGGAAGTTTTGAGGTGGTAGAGACTAGCCAAGTAAGTACAGAAGAAGCCATGCATGCAAACTGGCTGGAAGGAGAGAAAGAAAGGAGCAAACATCAGGACAAGAGAAGGTAACCATCGATTCAAACATGTGAATAAGAGAAACTGGATAAAGGCATGAGCAATCTCCTAGGTTCATAACTGCCACTTTGAGCAGCAAAATCTTTGCTTGCCTGACTCAGGTATGTGTACACAGATAGGACCACTACCACCAAAATGCTATCCTATCCATTTAATGTCTCTGCCTCCATGCTGGGCCCAAACTCACCAAAACTCTAGCCTTTATCACCCTCCTTGCTGTCCTCCCCAGGGCTCAAATAAAGGCAGTTTGAAGAGTCTCGTCAAGATGGCTACTCCTGTCTGACCACTTGGGGGCTCCTACATGTGAGTTGATTAGTAACTGTTCTCAGATTACCATCCACATCGAGGCTTTTTTTTTTTTTTTTTTTTTTTTTAAAGATTTACTTACCTTTAGAGAGTGAGAGGGAACATGAACAGGAGGGGGAGAGGGAGAAGGGAAGGAAGAAAGAATCTCAAGCTGACTTCATGCTGAGTGCAGAGCCAGAAGTGGGATTCAATCTCATGACCCTGAGATCATGAGGTGAGCCGAAACCAAGAGTCCAACAATTAACTGACCGCACAATCCAGGCACCCCCCACATGGAGGCATTTTAAGCATAGAAAACTTAAGCAACACCATGGTCTCAGGATGACCAATCATATTTCCAACAGAAATAATTTAGGAAAAATTCTGCATAGTTTCCACCTGACACTGAAAGAAAAATTCAATATAAAGACAGCTTAATAGAAGAGAGGACTTCAAGTTCCCAAGTTCCCCCCCACACAAATCTTTTATTGATTCCTCTAGAATCTATTGCCCTTTGATAAGAAAGATCTCAAGTACAGCAGAACCCAGCTCTTTGGCATGATCCAGTACTACCCACAGATTGACCTGTCCCACAGACAGCCTCACCTTGGGTGTATGTATAGAGCAAACATTAACATCATGTGGTGCTAAACTCAGAAGCTTGTTTATTCTCAAAAATAAGTTTAAGAGGCTGTAGAGTTGATTATGTAAGTTCTCCAATACATATGCTTTAGTTCAGGTATCTATGCATTACAGTAACAACAAAAAAAGTGCTTAATAGAAAATGTCGTGAAGCACAGAATTACCTATATACTAATATCCTGCTGTGCCCACAAGCGTACCATGAACATGTACCACCATAGCCCTTTCCAAAATGTTTATGTTATTCACATAGAATCATGGTTTCCCTAAAAGAAAAAAAAATCAATACCAAGAGAGGAGGCAAATTAAACGTCACTTGCCTTCAGTACCTCCTTCTTCCTATTTTTTTTAATTTCTAGGTGAGTCATCCAACACTCATTGTCCCTGGCCACCCTAGTCTCTGAGGACTTTTCTTCATCCTGAATTGCCTCAGGAGGTTGAAGATGATCCTTGAAGGCTTCCCTAGCCTGACAAACCAGCTTAACTTAGGGAAGATTTGTATAAATATTACCACTTCAGTATTTTATCCTGAAGCCTTTTTATTACATTTGGGAGCCATTAAAAATGCCATGGCTTCACAGCTCATTGTGCTTGAGGGGGCACTTACAGTGTTCAAAGTGAAGGCAAGTCCATTCAGAATGGACAACTGAGGATGGGCTTCAGAAAGTTTGTTTAAATTTGGCCAAGCACTACGAGCACTCTGTGCAGCATAAGATAATTTATGATAAAATGGAAATGGACCAGAGGCATGCTGTCATGAGATGCCAGATGGACTTTGTGTTACCTCTTGAGAGAGCAGGGCACACAGCTTGGCAAGGTGAAATTGCTATACAAGAGAAAAGTGCTATAGAGAATCGTGAGCGCTTGATTCTGGAAGAAAGATACAAAGTGAACCTGGATGTCTTAGAAAAAAAAAATAGAAGAAGAGATAAAAACAAGGAGTCAAGGAACAGACCTTACTGGGGCAATGCTGTCAGGAAACTAAAAAGGGCATTATGAGCTGTGAAGCTAACAAACAAAACTAGACACCATGTTTGGGAAAATAAGCCCCAAACAACCTGCATTTGTCTCTCGAGAAAGGGTTTTGAAAAAAAAATTACATGTCAGGACTTGAAACAGGAGAAGCTGTGTTTTTAGGAAGCTGCAATGTGGTTTCTAAAACAAATCTGTATCTGCTATAAACAAAGCTCATAAAGAATATTTACAAATATCCACATCACAGAAGAACCAACAGATAATGTCAAATTTTGGCATTTGGTATTTATTTCACTTGTTAATTGGATATAGTATTTGTATATTCAAAAGCATTCATAATTAATATGTTTGACAGCAGTATCATTTTTGTCATTATAATTCAGTAGCAAAAATAGTATTAGCTACCATTTATCATGTGTCTTGTTTCAAAGCTTGGCCTTGTGTCAGGCATTATGCCAGAAGATTTCTACATTATGTCATTTTACCTCAACACTTAAGCGATGTGGGCATTACTGGTCCCATTTAAAGTATTATAGAAATTTGATAAAGAAATTTTAAGGAATATGCCTAAGGTCAGACAAATGTCTACATTTAACCAGTACAATATACTACCTCTCAGTTGTCAAAGATTTTAGGCATCATCCAGCAAGCTCTTTAAAGTTCCAAATCTATATATATTATTTTGATCTAGGGTTTTCAATCTTATAGGGTCAGTGCAAAATTTCACCAGTGTGAAGATATATATTTATACATGCACATTTATCACATTTAGTAAAACTTATTCAGTTTGTGGGGCACATGCCATATAACAAAGAGTGGCAGAAATCTCTGCTCTGAAAAAAATATTAGTAACAGTTTACATAAGGATGCTATACTGAGCTTTATCTGTATCAGTTTAGGCTAATGCAACAAAGGCTAAAAACCAGAAACAGGTGCCAAAATGCCCACAATCCAAAGGCTAGATTACTGGTGGCAGAGAAAGAATGGACCTCATTTTGCAACCACCATTTTAATAATCAGTGTAGGCAAGAATGATTAGCAGATGCTAAAACATTTAGGTGAAAAGTGATTGGGGATCAAGATATTAATACTGTCTGAAGTATAAACCACCAGATTACCGCTTAATTACAAAAAGATAAGTGTACATGGAGAAATCTGGTACCTACCATCTTAATGATATACAGAACATATTTGATAATGAGATAAATTGACTTCACTTTTCTTCTAGTGCAATGTTACAGGAGGTGTACACAATTATCTATGTAGAGTTCATTTTGAAGGATTTACTTGAAGCCTAACATGAGAAAAATCATAAGATAAATCCAGACACTGGTCTTCAAAAACCCAGACAACTGGCCTTCAAAAATGTCATGGTCTTAAAAGAATTAAAAAGGCTGAGGAGCTGGGAGGGAGGGAAACTGCTCTAAACTAAAGATGAAAAGTGATCTGACAACTAAATTCAGTAAGTGCTTTTTTTTTTTTTTAATATCCTGATTTATTTTAAAGCACAGCTATGAAGAACATTTTTGGGTATTTAAAAATGTGAATTTATACTGTATGTTACCTAACAGTACTATATCAGTGTTAATTTCTTGTGTGATTATTGTTTTGTGATTATGTAGGACAGCATCCTTATAGATGGGAAATATACGTGAAGTATTTAGGATAAAGTGTCATGATGCCTGTACATTAATCCCAACTAGTTCATCAAGATAAAAATACAGGTAGATGATAATTGTTTAATAAAGATAATATAATCTAAGTTATAACCTATTAATGTATAGTACAAATTACATGATAGATATATCTAACATGTTAAATATCAGCATACATGTACAGTCTGTAAATATACTACATAATAGCACTATGCTAAGTAAAATATAGGAAGGATATGGCATGTACTATATAGCATTCAATGTAAAGATTATAGATTATATAAATTTATGGATTACCTAATAAAGCTTAGTAAATTTATCTAAATCTACAAAGAGATTATATATAAATGTATATTATATATGAAATGAAGTATCTGCTCCATATTTATAGACAGATTATGAAAAGGCATAGTAGAGCTTTACATATTAGATTAACATACATAGAAACATATAGACATTGTTTATGTATATAAAGGAAAGATAGATTGATTGATTTTAGAGCTAGTAGTGCCATGATGGTCGAGCTGTTCCTGCCACTTCAAAAAGATTCCCTCCACTCAGTTAAGCCAAATAAGGGAGCTTTAGGAGAACCACTGACAGAGGCTGAAATGCATTCCCTGCTATTTAATTCTACCCTGGGAGAGTCTACAGGCAAATGTAGCTGGAGAAGCACTGAGAATATGAGGACTTAACCGCCCACAGCACAAATGTTCATGGTTCTCTTGGACCAAAGCTACACCTTACAAAAGACCTATAAAAGGGGCAAAGAAACCATTACAGAGTAGACCAACCAGAATGTCAGAGGCTAGGTGATTGATCAAAAGTGGAGGCTGGAAGTAGCATTGCCTGAGTCAAATATGCAAAGGTCTTCGTCCTTATAAGGCTTAGAGTCTAGAAGGGGAAATGGTCATTTACCATACAATTTCACAACTAAAAATCACAATTGCCAGTTTTGATAACAAAGACCGAATGAGTCTATTTTGCGTTTTCCTCTCTTAACGATCATCCAAAAAGCACCATGGAATGAAAAAGAAAAACTTCTCAAATGAAACCTGGAACTACCATAATTCTAGACTATAATTGATGCAATACTCTGGTCATAGCAAAATCTGGGGAGAAGAAAAGGCCATGCTAACTACCAGTACATATCTCCTTGAATTCCTTATGTGTCAGTCCTAGAAGATACATATATAGTCATCTTTTGGAGGTGGGTAGGTCTTTCTTGGAGATGTTCGACATCACTGAATAGCAAGGAGGGAGAAGACAGAAGAAAGAAAACCCACTGAAAGGACACTTAGAGCAACAACTCTGCCTTCCAGTGGAGGGAGACTGCAGGAGAGCAAGGATAGTGACAGAGGGAGATGGAACAGGTTCTAGGTAGTGACCAAATGTAATTCAGAGACCCTGTGATTTACAAGTCTCTGCTGGAACCTAAAAAGACAAAAAAAAACCAAACAAAAAAAAAAACAAAAAAAAAACAAAACCAAGAAGAAATGTGTCCCCAATTAAAAGAAACCAATTTAGTGACAGGTGCAACACACCATTAGCCCAAGACTAAAAAGCCTGGAACTGGATCTTCTTCCCCACCTTCTGCTCACTGCTATTTTTCAAACAATAGGTATCACCATTTAAAGATAAGCCTATGGGATGCCTGGGTGGCTCAGTTGGTTAAGCATCTGCTTGGGCTCATTCATGATCCCTGCTCAGTGGGAAGCCTGCTTTTTCCCCCCTCCCCGTTCATGATTTCTCTTTCTCATACTCTCTCAAAATCTTAAAAAAAAAAAAAAAGAGCTAGAATCATTTAGGCATAAGTGCAAGATCCACACACAGAAACTTAGAGGAAGTCACTGAAAGCCATAAAAACATGGGTAGGGCAAGAGACCATATAGCACTTACGAATAAAAAAGGACCAAAAGGTAAAACAAAAAACAAAACAAGACAGAAAAAACAAACAAACAAACAAAAAAAACAAAAAACAAAAAACAAAACCAACAAGGCAACCAAAGTGATGAATCCAAATAAAGTGTTCAGATTTCCATTCAAAATGGACTACAGTCACTAAAATAAAAGATAAAAAAATGCCAAAAAGGAAAAATCTCAAGAAAGAAGATGCCGAAAGTTGAAGGAGAAAAAAATTATAGCTCAAACTATGCTACAAGAGCCCTGCCAGGTATCTTTTCAGCTGAAAGGGCTTGACTTCTAAATGCCTTGAAGTTACTTCCTTCAACATTGCACATGTCATAGAAATACTAAAATGTGAATTCAAAATTTTCACATTTTAAAATTTCTTCTCCACAGTAGTACCATACAGACATTAAAGAAAGAAATGGAAGATGCTGGCATCATATCACCTCTTTCCCCATTCCCTCTTGGATTCTTGGATGCAAATGGTTTTTCACAGCTATGTTAACACATTATTTCAGAGAGGTTGGAGTCTTACGTTCTGTATTTTCTGATGCAAGAATCTGAGACTCAGTAAATATACATTATACAGCATGTATAAGGAAAATTGCACCACAAAGTTAAAATGGGCGAGGAGGACTTTTTTTCAGTGCCATTGCCATGGAGGAAAGAAGTTGAACTCAACTCAGCTGAAGCAAGACGAAGCGGAGAATGAGTTAATGCATCAAGTCCCAAAGGAAGTTATAGGACAGCTTGGTCAATGTGATAAGACCATCCGTGTTTCCCAACTGGCACCTGTTGAACTCATGCTCTTTCCTTCCCACAGAGACTGAGAAATAGGAGCAAGGGCTTTCTTTCTTGTTTACATTTCAGAGGGATGGCTCTCAGGTCTTCGAGAAGGACATTCCTGCACTGGGAGAGTATTTACATTTCAGAGACAGAGGAAGAATTTACAAGTTCTCCAAAGTCAATGCTCTAAGAAGAAAGAAGTCGGGGACCTAAAGGCAAGAAGCAGCCTGTTCAAGTGTAGTCAAGCTAAAAAGGAAAGTTAAGGACCTCTCAGGCAGGCATAAGTTCTCACTGGTAAGGACTGCATAAAGGTCTGTCCCTGGAGAGTCTAAAAACCAAATTTAAGGAATTTTTTCCAGTTGCTGTCTTTAGGCATGTTATGGACATGGCTATTCTTGAGAATAAAAATCCTCTCTTCTGCACATCCATTGACTGAGGCAAAGTTTTTAAACTATCAATTAGCTTGCTTAACAGGTAAAAATTATTAATTTCGACTTTACAAAAATGTGAGGATTAATAGGCAATGTTTATAAAACTTTTCCATTTAGATGTAGAAAAAAACCATTAAGGACAGAGTATGATTCCTATCAATTCAAATGAAAATCTGATCAGCAAATTTGTAAAGTACCAAACTAAATTAAATCTCAAAAAGACCCTAAGCTATTCTCTTATAAAGACAATATTTGCACAAGAGCTTCATTTCCTGTCAAATTTCCCTGTGATTGTAAATGAAGAATTATAAGAAGCTGTTGTGTAAATAACAGTAGAGCAGCATTGGTCCTAGAACACTGGAATCTGTTATATATAATTCTATGTTCTCTATTCCTCTAGTCTTGCCACAAATTTCTTTAAAAAATTTTTTAACTGAAATGCATTAGTTCTTATGGTTTTTTAAATATGTTATAAGTTGCAGACAATTTCAAAGCGCACATATATAGAAGAAAATAAAATCCCCAATAGTCTCACCACCTTGGAAATTCACATACCGATGTAATTACTAACCTGTTTGTTCCAAAAAATATTTGGGTTCTAATCATAGTACCAGAAGATTGTACATTGGCTTTCATGTGAAATTTGAACAAAATAATTCAAGAAACTCATCTGACAGAAATAAGAACTGGTAGTATTTTTATTTCCTCACAGATTTTCCCCTCTATGTCAACATTGCTTTCATGGTACTCTGTGTTCTATCCACACCCCCTTCTGTTTCTTTAAATGTCTCTTCTTTGTATCTGTCAAGTGAGACAGGAGGGTTTAAGTCTCACCAAATTCCTTAACTAAGGAAGAGCTTAGCTGTAGCATGTGTGCTGGTATCAGTAGTAGGGACTTCTAAGTATGGTTATCTCAGGAACACTTCCTGGGCTCAGAGGAACCAGGATGTGATGAGAGTTTGCCCACTGACAACCATCTACCACTGGCTTACCCTTTTAATTAAAAAGCAGTGCCCAGGTCACACAGTATAAAGATTAGAAAGTCATTCCTCAAGGTCTTGGGTAATCAAAATGGCCTTTTATAGGGTTCCACACAACTTTTGGGAGAGGAAGAAGAGCAATTGTTTTAGTAACTATCACTACAGCATATCACACTGGTAGCCTATCTGGTGCCTCTTGAGAACTAGAACAGGGTGATAGTTCTAGAAGATGAATTAGAAGGTTGTACAGCGCTGTGGGCGTAAGGCTTGGAATGCCAATCACCTGTTTGTCTTGCTTCAAGCAGGCACAGCCTCTGCTAGGGTGTTCCTTGAGGAGGACCATGGCCAAATTTCAGTCGATTCCTGTCCTTTTAGTCACATTTGAGTAGGGTACAACCTTCAACTCCATGGAGTAGCCCTAGTTATAATTCTGCCTGTATCAGTGTATAGACATATAAATTGGTAACTACAAACACCAATACTAAGTATATTTCTGTATACTTAGACCCAAATTATCTTAGGTGGGCTTTATACATAGCAGGAGATTATCTTAACTGTGATGAACTCCTCTGATTTAATGCTTAACATCAAAGACATTTTTTTTTCTACCATAGTACAAGGTGCAGAATTAAGAGAGGTATGATTTAGCAAAGTATTATGGGTCTCAGGTCTGGATCTAGATTACAGAAGTAGTGTGACAACACTTAAGGTAACTAGGTATGTTAGTTGTTTTTAAAGATTTTATTTATTTATTCATAAGAGACCCAGGCAGAGAGAGAAGCAGGCTCCATGCAGGAAGCCCGATGCGGGACTCGATCCCCAGACTCCGGGGTCAGGCCCTGAGCTGAAGGCAGATGCTCAACTGCTGAGCCACCCAGGCATCCCTAATATGTTAATTTTGTATAAAAATAAGGAATCACTTGAGCTGGATATCCTCCTACTCAAGCTGTTCACTTTTGAGTAACCATTATGTTTGGTGGTCTTTATGAAGGGTAGGAGATAAAGGATCTGGTCTTCTGAGTTATGCTATACCTTAGAGGCACATATCCCTTACATAGGAAAGACAGTCACTACAGGTTAAGCCACATCTCCCCCTAAGATCCTCCCCCTCCAAAGATCCTGATCTACTTATTTTGTATTTTATGCTATGGAAGACCAGTCTCAGGGCCACCCGATTTGTTACTTTGTAAGAAAAAAAAAAAGTTTACCGTGATTTCACAAATGCTTAAACTTTCCCTTTTATCCTTCCTAAAGCTTTTGGTGGAATAGGATTAGATGTAAATCTTTGTTTTTACATCAATATGGCAAATTTTTCAAATCTGCATTCTCAAATACTTTATTCAGCTCACAGTAGTCAGTTGTATTCTTAAATATTTTATTCTAATGTCCAATTCAGAAACACCTTTTAAGTTCTAGACTGAATCTCTGTTCTGTTATTGTCAGAGGTTAATCTCTTTGCAATTTATATTCATGGAGAACTTTACAATTGTTCTTACTTATTTTATTTTCCGGGGCCATTCCACTATGTACTACCTCCAGTGTAGATGTTCATTCTAACTCTTTGCCAAAAGCTCTTCTCTCCTTCCAATACACTCTTGAAGCAGCACAACATTTTGATGTTGTATTTCCAGTTCCTGCGTGGATTCTGAAAATAGATCATTTTCAGTGGCATGTTCTTCTTGTAACTAGCGGAGAGGTTACTGCCATTCTCTTATCCTGCAATTTTGCTGTTGCTGTTTTTATAGGCACAAGTTGCTATTTACTTACTTGTATATGAAAAGAACTCTATTCAGACTCAACATTTACCAAAAGATAGTTTACCATGACTATGCTCAATTCCCACTTAGGGGTTTGCGGTTTATTTCTCGGACTTAAAGTCAGAGGCCAGCTTATAGACCCAGATTGTTTTTCAGTTTCCAGTACTTCTCAGGCATTTAGCTATATATTTCTACTATGCAAAGTATAACCTTCTTCATGTCTATTTTCTACATCTCTAGCACCTTGAAGCAAGATTCTTATTACTCTAGCCCCCACCATACAGCACTGTATTGGACGTGTTGACAGTGGTCACAATGCTTTAAGGAACCATCGCCCTCCCCCACCTCCCCATTCTGTTCATTTGTGGAAATTCATCTCCCAAGGGAGGTAAGAAGTGTAGAGATGCAGAGCTAAGGACAGTGATCTCTTACCCTAAAAAGTACCTTTTCTACCATCAACAGCAGTTTGCCCAGCTTTCTGCCTGAGCCAAACCTGGTCTATGAATCTAGAAACTAATACTGAGAAGGGGAAAGGATATTTCTGGCTTCTATTAAGTGGATTGCTCTCTTTATGAGGCAAAGCCTCAGCATTCATCAGTTGTTTTTCCTCCATCCATTTTTATTGCTCTTATGGTTAGTGGAAGTGGAGTGAAGCAATCAATTGCCTGTCAGCTTTCATTTTTTAGATTGTTGTGAGTGGCGATCTTTTCTAAAAATTGGAATTTTTTTTCCCTTCTGCTTGTTCCTAATCACCCGTCTTATCATTGCTCCATCTAAGCCTGTACCAAAAGCCTCAGTTAAGTGTCTTTGCTATTTCCAAGCCTTGTTGATGCTGTCTGAGATTTTTCAGAGGTCAAATGACAATCTACTAAGCAGGATCCCCCATGACAGATTGTCAGCAATCTCAAAAATAACTAAGTCAGTCACCAGAGCTTATTTCTAACCCTTTTTAACTCCAGAATTCACTTAAATATTACCATATAAAGCTATGATGTAGTACATTAGTATCCAGGGAGTGGTATGCTGTGCACGTGTACGTGTCTTCACACAAACACATGGCATCACGAACACATGTGCACTTAGGACAATCACATGCATGTGTCACATAGAAACATACTCATTTGTCATTAGATGTCCTAAGGAGAATGATGAATAGGAGTAGAATGTGGATGGCACTTTACACATTACTCAATCAATTCAAAAAATAATTAAAAGAAGCTACCAACACTTAAACAAGTTCAATTATTCATTTGTGAAGTTTATTAGATACCTACTATGAGCTCAGCAGTGTAACAGAAGCTCAGAAAGGTAGCAAATAGTAAACTACTCAATGATATTGGGGAGTGTCAAATCTAACTATATTGTCTATGTTTTCCACTACTCCTTGCTAAAAATGCAGGGTTTTTTTTGTTTTGTTTTGTTTTTGTTTGTTTTTTTTATAAATTGCTTCCTCCTAGAACATTAGTCTTACAAAAGTTTTTCTAGCAAATTCAAACAGGAATATAGCATCATTTAGTCTAATCAAACACTGAAATAGGTCTTTGATGTTAAGTTTCTGTGTAGTTTTTGTATCTCAAAAATATTGAATTTTTAAAAGATTTTATTTATTCATGACACACACACACACACACACACACACACACACACAGAGAGACAGGCAGAGACACAGGCTGAGGGAGAAGCAGACTTCTCACAAGGAGCCCATTGTGGCACTAGATCCCAGGACTCCAGGATCATGCCCTGGGCTGAAGGCAGGTGCCAAACTGCTGAGCCACCCAGGGATCCCTGAACTTAAGTTTAAAATGCTGACTTGAAAACATGATGGCAGGAAAGTTTTTGGGTATCTGAATCCTACTACCCTCCATAGCTGACAGAGCACCTAGGTTAGTAAAATCCAAACCTTACAAAATACTTTTGCAACAAAGTAGCTGCAAGGAGTTTCCCAAATCTGAAAACGTAAACTGGAAGATAGAAGACACCAATAGCAACATGGCCCACATAGGATCTGCGACTTTTAAGAGAGAAATCAAAAAGCCAGAGGACATTAGATGGCCTTATGACCCAGAAAACCTATGCTTCAAACTTGAATATTCAACATGCCATGCACAGGTCAGCAGCCAAAAATGGCAGGAAAGTTTATGGATTCCAATCTGCAGGGTAGTAGAAGGAATGTTAAGTTTAGATGATAGTAGAGTGGTCCTGGGCCCTTTCAACTCTAGAAACTAGATGAAACTTTCTTCTGAAACACAAGTCTACACTGAGGAAAAAACTATTGGGAATAGAATCCACATTGAACGAGAGGAACAGCAGAGAAAAAAAAAAGGAAGGCCCATATAAAAGTGGAGGTGAGAAGGAGGCCTTCCATGCTATAATATACAAGGTCATCATCTTGAACACTTTGTGAAAGTAGCAGAAGTAATTCTGAAGCTCTAAAGAAAGTTATCTCCCATAAAAACAGGAAAAATGGTCACACTTACACATGAATAACAGAAAAGGATTATGATAAAACCCCATTCAAAATCTCTATTTAATAGAGCAAGGTGCAGAATAAAACAAATGAATGTATATCATAAAGATAAAAATCTGAAAAGATAGAATTGAAATATAATGCTTTAAAATAAGAAATTAAAAAATTGAAGGATATAAATTAAGAAATTAAAAAATAAAAGGATATAAATCTGATACAGAAAACCTTCAGAATTTAGATGATTGAAAGAAAGACTTGGATGATAGCTGGGAAAACACAGGAAAATTAAGAAAAACATTTCAGAAATAAACAAATGAAACACAAAAGTGAATGAACACTGGGGGTAACAAACAGCATAGAAAAGGAGAAAAATCTAAAAATTAAAAGAAATGAACACATATAAGAGCCTAAAGGGATAAAGATAGAAATAGGGAAACCAAATGTAAAGAAGATTCATATATTCAATAATGACACAATGGAATAGAATTCTAAAAATTTCAATTCAATGAACTTTGAAATAAATACTTGAAATTATAACCAGAATAACCAATGCAGAAAAATACACTAATAATCAATGAACCTTAAGAAAAAACAGAACCCTTGGCACAGCCAGGCAGTAAGCTCAAGAGGAGGACACGGTATAAATTTTTCTACAGAAATGTTTTATGACAGAAGGCTACATAATAAAGAAGAAACATGGGAAATGTGAGTTACTGACTATTTAGCACAAATGCATTTGGGTATAAAAGCCATGATACAATGTTTTTTTTGGTTTTGTTTTGTTTTTTTAATTTTTATTTATTTACGATAGTCAGAGAGAGAGAGAGGCAGAGACACAGGCAGAGGGAGAAGCAGGCTCCATGCAGGGAACCCGACGTGGGACTCGATTCCCGGTCTCCAGGATCGCGCCCTGGGCCAAAGGCAGGCGCTAAACCGCTGTGCCACCCAGGGATCCCGACCATGATACAATGTTATGAGAATTCAAGAGTTCCAAGAATATTATGCCTATTAACTCTTTTCAGAATGGGCTGCTGATAACGAAAATAGGGTGATGAGGACAGTAGGACTAGGGATGGGCATTAAATATGTGCCTGAAACACTGAAGCTAACTAGTGTTTATAGTAGAGAAATCATACTATGTAATAGCTCTACATTCTTCTATACAGCTATCAAAAAAAAAAAAGGTGAAAAATGGGGAATATATGAAAAATAGACCAAAATTAATCATTACCTTATGGTTATTTACTGCAAAAGGATAACATTTTAAAATAGGGAAGCCCAGATGGCTCAGCGGTTTAGCACTGCCTTCATCCCAGGGCATGATCATGGAGACCCGGGATCGAGTCCCACATTGGGCTCCCTGCATGGAGCCTGCTTCTCCCTCTGCCTGTGTCTCTGCCTCTCTTTCTCTCTCTGTGTGTCTCTCATGAATAAGTAAATAAAATCTTTAAAGAAAAAAAATTTTAAAATAAATGCTGGGAGATAAGGGGGAGAGGGAAACAGGCCATTAGCTACTTTCAGTAGTGCTTATGGTAGGAAACAGACAACATCCAGAAGGAGAGTGATTGGGTTTATTATAGGAGAATATTAATATAAAATCATTAGAAAACCTTCCTAAGTACCAAAGGGGGGGGGGGAGAGTTTTGATTAAAGGACTAAAGATTTCCCAAAGTGTTCATCTATAAGGAAGAGAAGGAACAGATCAAGAAGATGGAGAAGCTAGACCTCTCTGCGCATACCTTGTTTGTAAACTTGACATTGAAACAAGGAAGATACTGTACCTAATTTTAATAGTTTTTAAAAGGCAAATTCTGAAAAGCTAAAGCATAGCAAATATACCCAGCTGTGTACGGAGTTTGTTGCAAAATAAGCAGACTATTTTAAGGGACTTTGAAATACAGTAACTTTTACTATATATGCCAGGTGAGATATAAGTGGAATATAAAAAGAACTGCAAAAAAGCCTTAAATCGTATAAATCATATTCCCGGTGGCAGTGTTCATATTTTACTCTGAGTCAATTGTTTTTGTATCATGGGATAAAGCAAATGAATGATTATATGGATTTCTTTGAGAACGGAGATTTTCAGCATGAGACAAAGAATTTCTACAAGATCAGTGCAGTTAAATAAAAACCCTATGGTCTTAAAAGGGAGACTATCAGTAAGTTACATCATGGGTTCTTACTAAGACAAACAAGTCGTTCACTGAAAAAGCCTAGGTACAGTGACCGAACCAATAGCAACAAAATAACAAAAAACAAATGATGCCTGGCATCCAAATTATTACTTTCAATACCATTTCCCAGAATTCTGGAGAAATTGCTGATAGGATATATATGAAATGAAACCGGAACTTATTGTCATACTAGACATTAGGAAGTTGCCAAAGAGTATTCCAGAAGAGTCAAAGGGCATACAAACTAATTTAAAGAGGTTCCCATCGGCTGAAAAGGGACAACTGAATGTCAATAGATTTAATAGTTACAATGGATTGACACAAACACACAAATGTGGTAGATAATAAATTCACTGATTATATCTATAGGATGTTGAGAACCAAAATGTTATTTTGAAAACCAATAAATAAAAAGAAAGAATCGAGCAAACTGAATATGTACTAAAACTGTATATTAGGATACCTCAATAGTTGTTAAGGAGAGGTGTTTCTTTATAGAAGTATTCCAGCTAATAAATGAAATGGGAGTGACAAAATTTGAATAATTTAACACAATGATGGACCTAGGCAATAATCATTAATAGCTATTAATGTCATAAAAAAAGTTAACTGAATTTTATAGGCTTCTGAATGGAAACACAACACATTATCTGAAGTATTCCTATGAAAAAAAAAATTAAAGCTAAGCCTGATTAGATTTCAAGATCTTACTACCGTTTTACAGGAAATAGAGGGGGAAAGTGGAACATGTTAATTGACACATTGGAAAGCAACCAGCAAAATCCAGACTGTGGCAAACTATACAGAATAAATGACCTCGCTTCTTCAAAGGAACTGTAAGAAGTAAAAATAAAAAATATAAAGGAAACTTACACACAAAAAAAGAGACTTCAAAGCTATAGCAATTGTAATGTAGGACTCTTATTTCAATATTGATTTGAAACAAGAAAAATCAAAATGTGACAGACACCTTGAACAATTATGGAGTATCTGATGCTCTTAGGAAATTAATCTTAAAGTAGAATTGGTCTGTGGTTCTGTGTCCTAGAGTCCTTATCTATAAATCTCATCGATATACAGATGAAATAATGTAACAGTAAGATAATCTGGTGGAGACAGAGGCAAGTGTGGGGGGTGAAAACAAAACCAGATTGGTCAGGAGTTGATAATTAATGAAACTGAGTAATAGACACATGGAGGTTTTATCTTATTCTTCATACTTTTATATTTATTCGAAATTTTCCACAAGTTTGTTTTAAGTACAGAAGAGATCAAAAATAACTAGTTAGGGGTGGGAAGTGGGGAGAAGGGGAGTAGGGAGTCTTGCTTATTGAAATAAAGTGAATGTTTTTCAACTTGTTTTACTGTATTTGAGTAAAACTGGTTCTGAATCTTTAAGTTTGAGAACAGCCCCATTTTTAACTATAGAAAATAAGATTTGTCAAGTCTTAAATCTGTAACCAAGTCATCTGTTTTATTTTGTTTAGGTTACTCTCCTCCCCAAGCCTCTGGTAATTTAAAGCAAACATTTCCTTTAAGACGTAAAGAGAAAAGTGTAACTAACTAGAAAGCTCATGGTTTATATTTTTAATAAACACCTTTTATCCAAGATAAATTTCAGTATTGTCAATTTTCTCTCTAAAAGCATGAGGAGTCTCATATAACAACTTCATTAGCATAGAAATGGATTTTTGTATGTAATTTACCCCCCACATATCTTATAGTTGTATTTTTTTTAAAAAGCATAAGAACATTAAAAAACAGATTTTTAAATAATAGAAGATTAACATCTGAATTGGAATTAAAATATATCAGATAAACAGTAACAAATTAATTTAAAGGCAAGGAAGTAAGTGTAATCTTAGAAAGCCATAGATTTTATGCATCCCTGGGAGATTTAACCCACAGTTACTGAAAACTGAATAAACTCTCATTTGGGAGTTTATTACATTGCTTTGAGGAGTCATTAGCTTAACTCAGTACAGCAATGTATTAGGGTATGACTGAATCAGTGATCACAGTCCTTGATGGAAATAAAAGCATCATTTTGCTCTTCAGGAACTATTTATTGCTAATGTAGACAAGATTAAGAAGAATATACATGCAACGGGGAAGAAGTAAATGATAGGCACCTGCCTAATTTAACTATAACATTTTCATGAGACAATGCTGACTCAGAATCCAAGAAAAAGTCTCAGCCATATCATGTAACCAATATGGAAAAAAGATTGGTCTTATAATGGATTATCTGGATAGCACCCAGGCTCCTCTGTAACCCCAACAACTACCCATCTCGGAGAATCTGAGTCGCACTGTCACATCAAGTTTCTATTGTAATGGAAGCTTCCAGAGAACCCGAGGGGATGTGAATACCAATTTCATGATTGTTTTTCTGCAGACATTGGAAATACCATGGTAGGATATAAAGATTCTACCTTAAATTGACCTTTTAGAGAGGAGTGTGTATGTATGTAGGGGATGCTGTGAGGCACCACCCACCTCCCTCTTCAGGTACTAAGGGATTTAGTCTACCAGCTTCTTCAGGGAGTTACCTCAGCTGAAGAGAGCCACCTCACTCAAGGACATGCCCTTCTTCTGAGACAGCCGCCTTCCAATACTTGATCAATGTGAGGATGTAAAGGCCTGGCAATATTACCCCCTACTTGGGACAACCCTTAAAGGATCTCCCAAGTTCAAAGCCCCCCATGGGCAGGTTTAGGATTTCAGTAAGACCATACCATAGCCTAACTTTTCTCACTGGCCAACTCTGCTTGCTTGCTTGCTTTCCCTCTTCTACCTTAGGTGTGATCCCAGCACACTTTCTAATGTACTTCCTGTATGCTAGCCTCAGATTCCGATTCAGAGTCCTATTTCTCAGGAAGCCGTGCCAGTAGGCATCAACAACTTGTGGGGGGAAGGAGACAGAAGGCATGCAAATAACTCAACAAAATTCCTTAAGACTAAGTAGATACTAGATTAAGGTCCATCCCCAGGTACAATTGGCACAGCAATGCATCTCTAAGTGGCAAAGGCTGGTATAACTGGGTAAAATTTATTCACAATGAAGGTCAAGAAAGTAGCAGGTCGCTCAGTTCCAAAGATGGGGAACCTCTCTATGCTATAGTTTTCTATTCATCACACAAATATAAAGGCAGAACTCCTATTGTCAAGGAGAGGTCATCCAGCCTAAAGTATTACTGTATATATATTAAAAAAAAATCAGTGTAATACTCTATATTGGGACGTTTTTAAGGAAGTTTAATGACAATACAGAATATTGAATTTGCATAATACCACTGGCTGTGTTGGTAGAAAGATTGGAATTACTTCTATTTTATAATCCCCTCCTCCCCCACCTTGAGACACCATGATTGTTGACAATTGCAGCTGAGAAAGCACCAATATAGGCCACTAGAAGATTTGCTAGGAGTCAAACTGTGTCTTTCATATAATCGCATAGGTCTACTGAACTCTTAAGTTTTCTGAGGACAAAGATGTACCCAATATATTTACCTCTCTATCCCCCAAGCCTAGCAAAGGATATAGAACTAAGTGCTGAAACAAATTAACAACAACAAACATATGGAGTGAATGAAGAGAATCCTAAGAAATGCTTTGAGAGACCCAGAGGTAAGCAATATCATCACTTTTATTTTATAGGTGATAGTCTGGAGATTTGATGAAGGTCACAGAGCCAGGTAGTAACAAGTAGTCCAAACCAACATTTTCTGATTCCAAAACCTGAAGGTTTAGCCATGCCGCCTTCCTGGTTTGCCTAGTTTTATCACAAGGGAGGAGGTTGGAAAAGACACTAGGCCTTTCTTAGGGCATTTTCTTTCTCATTCACTTGTTACATTCTTTAGGGCTCTCATTTCCACCCCAAATCTGCCAAGAAGTCTTCCTAAGTCACACAGCTGTTTCTGTTTCTTGGGAACACCAGCAGCCTTTAATGTTTGTTTACAAAAAAACAAGTCACCCCCAATTCTCCTGCAGAGCTTGTTCCTGTTATGTGCGTGGGATCCTCTAGACTCCCCAAGGACATTACACACTCCTATGGGCAAGGACCCATGCTGTCCTCCATTTGTAGAACAATATGAAGCCCAGCATACAGGTTGGGTTCTCGGTCACTTGCAGCCAATTGTACATCAGCTGGAGTGACCAGTCAATCGTCAGGAACATTGTCCTCCTCCTCTAGGACATTCTTTCCAATGTCACGCCCTAGGGCTACCGACTCACTTCCCTTTTGGTGCCAACTAATTTGAAGTGCTGAACAAACCAGTCAAATGCCCTGGCCAAAGAAAATTAAAGGAAGAAAAGGGGATGAAGTTTTTGCCCCTCTGATGTACAACTGAGTTTAATTCAAAGAGCATTTGTTTTTATTTCATGAGAGACCAAGGACTCCCAGCTCAAAAACAACACAGTGATTAAGGCCAGTAAACTTCCTGTAAGAGAGAATATTTAAAAAGCTTCGGAGGCATTTAATTGATCTAAAACAAGAATGGGCCAGGTTTTTTAGCACTCCCTGGAAGTATTAGGGGAAGTTATGGTTAAAATTATCTATTTCATTACAAGAATAGTACAAGGCTGTCTTTATGCCAAGGCAATTATCTAGTTAATTGCTCTAGAATGAGTATAACCCAGTTTCCAGATACAGAACAGACATTTTGCCAAATGTGGTTTGACTTATGCCAGAAGCCTACAACAGTTTTAGCTACAAAAGTTACCAGCAGAGCTAAAGGACACCCACAGGAGCCTTTGGCTGACTTAAGACTGTAGAGAGGGAAGCAGAGGGAAGGGAGAAGGAAAGGAACAGGTATCAGCAACCAGGACCAAGGAGTCCGAGAGAAGAGCATGAAGAAAGAAACACAGAAAGCAAGGAGTAAGATAATGGGTGAATACACGAAAGAAAAAAAAAAAAAAGCATGGTAGAGAACAATGGCCTACCCATTGGCATTCCAGGAATACAATACATTTTGGCACCATAGATGTTACTGGGTTTTTGTTTTGTTTTTGTTTTGTTTTGTTTTGTGAGTTTGTTTTTTGTTTTTGTTTTTGTTTTTGAGAATTAAATGCAATAAAGTATATAATGAGCTAGGCAAAGTGCCAGACACAGTAACAGTGTTAAGTCTTTTCCTTCCCCCAGATGGGGTGTTTGTGTGTGCTGTGAAAATATACAATGTAGCTAATTAGGATAACAATAATGATAATGTTTCTTTAATTACTGGGAAAGCCTTGACTAGCCTAAGCTTCCAGGAAAAGCCCTGACCATATAGATAGAGAAAATAATCCATCTACTATCATAAACCCAGAAGCTATGCTGACACTTCATGAATGGTAATTAGTTTCTAGTCCTATACCAAGTAAGTCTGGATATCAAAATTACACACAAAGTGTCTTCATGTGTATAGGAAATGTATATCTCTTAACTCTAAATAAACTTTTTTACATTATAACCATTACCTGCATATCTGTTGTAACACACATATTGAGAAATATATTCCTAAACTTCCTCAAAAGCTTAAATTCCCAAATTTCATTGTAATCAAAAGGTTTCACCCTTTTCCCCTGAAGTCTTTTCATCAGGATTGTTACTAAATGAGATAGTAAGTATAGGAACTGAAAGAAGTTCACCTATTTCCCTAGTCTGGGATAGATGAGCATGTGCATTTACATAAATATATAAAATCGGTAGGTGTTGAAATGGCCCCAAAGGTGACCAGGAGAAAAGGAAAACTATCAGAAAGCTCCCAACCTCATCAACTGACTAATCAATCTCTGATGGAGGACAGATATCTACTGGAGATTGATTAGCACATTCAGGTTTTAACTTGGGAGTTACAGTGGCTTCTTAGTATGTCCACTGTAGGATTTTGAGTAGAAGATTCACAAACCCAACCCTGCCAGCGTACAAGGAACTGTTCTGAAGGACATGATGCAACACTACATAGGATGTTGGCAGCTGAACCAGCATTAGCGTAGGTCTTCTAATTCCCAGGATGCTTTTCCCCCCATACATTACACCATAGTAGGCCCAGATGTCTGAAATAATCACTCCTGATCAATTTTTTTAAAGAATATAAATATGTGGGGACATCTGGGTGCTTAGCGGTTAAGCATGTGCCTTCAGCCCAGGGCATGGTCCTGGGGTCCCGGGATCGAGTCCCACATCAGGCTCCCTGCATGGAGCCTGCTTCTCCCTCTGCCTGTGTCTCTGCCTCTCCCTCTCTCTGTGTGTGTCTCTCATGAATAAATTAAATATATATATTTATATTTATATATTTATATATATTATATATTTATATATATAAACGTGTAACACAATTCCTAGAACATGAATGGTGGTCATCAATACATATTAGGTCCTTGGCTACCCTTTACCACTTGTACCAATGGCACCCATGCTGTGGAAGAAAGATACTGCCCAAGGAATTGTTCTGTATCTTGAATAAGCTCCTTGTATTTACCCCAAAAGCCCGAATGGAGACTCGCCTCCATATTATCTGGCCAAAGTACAATCGTTTGCTGCTCTAGAGTTGTTTTCTCATTGCACTTGGAGAAATAGAGATGAAAAAAGGGGCTTGCATTAGGTGGGTCAGTGATTGGTCCTTACTGTCAGCTTCTGTACATTCCTCTCTTTCTAGGCTCTCATTTAATGCCACATGTAGGCAAATTACAAACACAACCAAGAAGGAGAATAGTAGCTCTTGGCTGATGACATCACTTAGTAAAGACAAAACAAAACCAGAGTTACATCTACAGGCGCCTGCACTCCAGACTTCACTTTAATTCACTTTCTATCAGCAACAAGAGCTAGACTAATTTGTTTCAATGTTGGGAAACCAGACAAGGGAAACCTCACTGCATTTCAAGGTGGAAGGGGAGTGGAGGAGATGGCAGCGGTGGCAGGCACTGCTCACCACAACAGGAAGAAAGGCTGGGATTGGAGATGGAAGGTGAAAGTGGGTTTGCAAGCCCAGCTTGGACTATCGTGGCCCGTAGCACCACCGTGAGGATGCCACTAAAACCAGCCCTCCCCAGAGCCACACATGGTCATTCTGGAGTCTCTGGACACAGGGAAATAAGCTTCTTACAGACAGAATCAGGGCAGATGTCTGCCAAAAGTAGGAACACATGGACTAGAAACTGAAGACCGAAGCCCAGCTTTCACTGGCACACAGCTACACATTCTGCTGACAAGGGAGGGATGGGCATAGAAATTGCAAATGCACCTAAAAAAAAAAAAAAAAAAAAGAAAGTTTGAGTGTGAAAGTGTCTCCACTAAGTCAGGCACCAGGCCAAGACCTTACTTACATTATATAATTCACTCTAACAACCCTTTGATGTTGAAACTCTTATTTTCACCTTTTTTCAGATGGGGAAACTGAGGCCTAGAAACCTTTCCTTGTTAAGTAACTGTTTTTAAAGAGAAGAGAATGCTATTCCAGAAGAAAACATTTTCTCTCTGCCTATGGGAATGAAATATACACATTACACCAGAGGGGAGTAAAACTGCTCATGAAAAATAAAGTTGGGTTTTACAAGTATTATGGCAGGGTTCACTTAGATGTTTTCAGCAAAGTTTATATCCTACATCAATTGCCCTGCCTGGAAAGGGAACAAAGTGTTTAAGTTGCTCTCCTTCTGTTGCTGAAAAACAAAACCAAACCAAAACCCAGCTAAAGTCAAAACAGCGGAGCTTAAACTAAATTGTTCATCCCCTAGGACCTAATCTGAGTTTGAAGAGTCTTCATGGGGGGAAAAGAATCAAATTCCTTCACCTCACCATTTGTGCCATCTGTAGTATTAGCATCATCCCTGGAAACTTCGGGAAGGAAAAAAAAAAAAGTTTGCTCCTCCCTCAGGTACTATTTGCAGAAATCACTCATCTATTGATTCCTGATGTTGCTGGTCTTAGCAAGATAAGGCCCCTAATCCATCCACTAAATGTTACTCTGCTGGAGATGAAATAGCTTTAATGCCAACAAAGATTACTGTGATGTTAGGCAGGAGAAGATGGTGTTGTTGGAATTACAGTAGCCCCAGGAATACTTGCCATTTTGTGTTAATGCCAGATTGAAGCCTAACGTTGACTCCACCTCTCATTCTATTCAAATCTGGGGCCAGCCCGGGCAGAGAGGATGAGGGGAACAGTCATATTTGGCTACTTAACTTTCAGAAAAGGCTTATTTTCCACTATAAATCATGGTGATTTTCTTTCAGTGAACCTCTCTCCCTTAAATAATTTATTTAGCTATTCCTATGCAGCTATCAATTAAATACACCACTAGCTAATAGCTTTTTAAAAATATTTTATTTATTAGAGAGAGAACATGAGTATGTGCACGGGAGAGAGAGAGAGAGAGAGAGAGAGCGAGAGAGCGCAAGCGCACATGGAGAGCTCACCCAGCACAAATGGAGAGGGAGAAGCAGGCTCCCCACTGAGCTGGGAGCCTGACATAGGGCTTGATCCCAGGACCCTGGGATCTTGACCTGAGCTGAGGGTAGACATTTAACTGACTGAGCCACCCAAGTGCCCCACTAATAGTTTTTCAGAGGGAGAAACACTACATTAAATATACAAACCAATATAAGAAGCATGCTGGCATTAGAAAATATTTGAATGCATAAAGATTATGCATCCTAGAATTGAGGCATGTGAATATAGCTGTATTATGTCAGATACACATAAACCTACATTTATATGTACATAAATATACTGAATACACATCACACTAATGGGAGAGGAGGGAGAGGAGGGAGAGGAGGGAGAGGAGGGAGAGGAGGTCATGGGAAAGTTAGTTTTGCATCTATGTGAGCACACATATTTCATCTATGTTTTACTCTTTTTGGAGTGATATAGAAACCACAGCATCTGGGAAATTGAAGTATAACCTGTATTCTGCATTAAGTAGGAATAAAATGGAAAGCCATCTGCCCACAACACTAATTAGTGCTAATTATTAAGAGAATATTTTTTGTTTTTACAGAAAGGCTAACAACACTTTACCCTTATAATGAGACTTTAGCACAAGCAATGCTAAGGAAGATCCAGAAGGTCTTCAGTAAGAAGCCAAAGAAGGAACTCTCCTCGAAGTCTCAGCAGGAAATATATAATGAAGGAAGTGAGACACAAAAATAATGGGTGCCTCAAGCCAAGATGGCAAGTAGAGAGCATTATCCTTTTTGCACACAGTGGAAGGACATGGGGCCTAACCACAGAAGGCAAAGGTCAGCCCTCTTCCCATTGCATTCCCTATGTCCTCCTTGAAAAGGAAATAAGATCTAAAGGAGTTCACCTGAGGAAAAGATTCCCATCTGTGGGAGAGATGAGCCATATCTTTGTGAGAGAAGACTAGGGGATCAGGACATCCCCCGGAAGGAGAGCATGGGAGGCGGGAAGAGCAGCCCAAGTGTAACATAGGAAGAGACACACAGCACGTCCTAGGAACGGCGCATAAAAATACATGCATATAAGTAGTGGGACTAGAGAGGCCTTGAATAAGGGATTTTCATCACTCCTGGGTGGTGAAGAACAGACCATATTTAGGTGATAGTAAGTCACAACTATTCATATTGCCAACTTCTCAATGGTAATGAGCTTTCTCAAAGTATCAAAGTAATGAACCAAGTGAAAATAAGGAATAATTTACTGCTTGAGTTTCTTTACTGAGCCTGATATATATACTTGCTGATGATCTTTTAAGAAGTGAATTTAGTGAAACGCCGGGACACCTGCACCCCGATGTTTCTAGCAGCAATGTCCACAATAGCCAACTGCGGAAGGAGCCTCGGTGTCCATCGAAAGATGAATGGATAAAGAAGATGTGGTCTATGTATACAATGGAATATTCCTCAGCCATTAGAAATGACAAATACCCACCATTTGCTTCAACGTGGATGGAACTGGAGGGTATTATGCTGAGTGAAGTAAGTCAATCGGAGAAGGACAAACATTGTATGTTCTCATTCATTTGGGGAATATAAAAAATAGTGAAAGGGAATAAAGGGGAAAGGAGAAAAAAATGAGTGGGAAATATCAGAAAGGGAGACAGAACATAAAGACTCCTAACTCTGGGAAACGAACTGGGGGGGGTGGAAGGGGAGGTGGGCGGGGGGTGGAGGTGACTGGGTGACGGGCACTAAGGGGGCACTTAACGGGATGAGCACTGGGTGTTATTCTTATGTTGGCAAATTGAACACCAATAAAAAATAAATTTATAAAAAAAAGAAGTGGATTTAGTCAAGGAAGTATATACAGCAAAAAGGGTATTATGTGCTAGTTTAGCAAATTGCTATGTATGATCACGTTCTGCATGGGAATCTTTACTTAAGATTCATTCTTCTATCGAATCCAGAAGGTCACCAATAAAAATCACTATAAGCAAGTGAAATGGGTTGATCAGATTTGGGAAAGTGCAGTAATTAACAGTGTGGGTATGGGGGTCAGAGAAGCATGGGGTTAGATCCTCACTGTTTATATCTAAGCAAGGAACTTTCTCTGAGCCTCAGGCTCCTCCTCCGTGAGCCAGGAATATACAGGTCTGTCGTAGGAATCACTGGGGGCATGGATGAAGATATTTTATATTTTAAGGATCCTCCAAAGTATCTAGAGTGCTGCTTGGCCTGTAATGGGAGCTACTTGTGGAAAAGCATCTCTAATTCAGGATGTCCGGAGACAGTTTTCCACGGGTGTTTTGCATTTCTACAGGTCTTAAATGCAGAGGTACAAGTTTCCCTTCTTTTCTGGACTATCTTTCAAGGATGTTTACATAGTAAATAGCTCGGAAGATGGAGAGAAGTGTCTTTCTCCAGAGCAGAGAGTAGGTTTGCTTATGTTTAGTACCATAGGAGATGGTACCCTTGTGGGACAAAGGTCTGGCAGCTTGAGGCCATAATAAAAGATCTGAGTCCCCTGAGTTCCTGGGACCTCTCTTTCCACACAACTCATTGGGTATGCAGGCATCCCCAGAAGCTTCCTGCAGCACACCATCAAGTAGCAGGAGAAAACAAGGAGACGCTGGCCACTGCTCATCTCTGAGTATACTGCTGTGAGGCCTACCACATAACCTTGGCCTTTATGTCTGCCCCAGGACGCTCAGGTTTTTGGCCAGCTTCTGCCAAACTGTAGTGAGCCAACTTGTTCCCTGGCAAGAAGGATAAAATCCCAGAACTTCATAGTTGTTGACAAAGAGCACTTAAAACCCAGTCTATCTCCAAAGTATTTCCCCATGGATTTGCCATGTGGACACTAATTACTACCACTAGTCAATCTTTTGATTAAAGAAAGCTCCTGTAAATTTGTAAATATATTTTCTCTTAGAGCTACCACCATGAGTCATAATGCCTAGCTGCTAATTGGCTTATTATTTAGTTTGTGAAACACTTAGCAAATGCCAGCTGTAATGGAAAATAGGAGGTCAGTTTGGATAGGAGTTCTAGTGTTAATAGACCGTCTCCTTTGCTGAAGAGACGTCCTCCTTGAAAACACAGCTTTTTTGGTGGCGGCCAGCAGAAGGGCAAGGAGCAGGAGATCAACTGCCGCTTGTCTTCATGCTTCATTGCATCCCTTAGAAGTAAAATACAAAAATCCATTTTAACCTTTAAATATGAAATCATATAAAGATGGTAGGGTTTTCAGTACTTTCATTCTTTAGTAATGACTTTGCATTTGTTCAAGGTCTCAGAGTAATGTTTATTAGCCCTTCCTCCCCCATGACAGTGTGTGAACTCCATTGGCGGGAAATACAGTTTCCTGAGTCGTGCACGCTTCCTATCCAATGCCTGGCCCAAACCCCCAGCTTCCTCTCTTCTGGGGCCGATCACAGAACCTTACATCTACATCAGAAGTGCTCAGCAAATACTGTGTGAATGGCATACGGCTCTCTTAAAAGAAAACAGAGTTCTACAAGTTCATGTTATTCTGGCAAACAACTCCAGGACAGCAGCACCTCCTAAGCAGTAGGAGAAAGGAGTCGAGTAATTCCAGTCTATGTGCAATATTTAAAAAGCAACCAATTGTACTACCACAGTGGTGAAATCACTCAAACATTTTATTAATGGCTATTTAGCACTTTTAAACAACTTTGCATTAATCATTTCCTAAACCAGTGCCTGTAAAGAAAAACACTGTTTTATTTCATCTGTTGCTTTATTTGGATAGCAATTATTTAGTTTCTCTTTTTGGCTTAACCAGAGGACGGGTTGGAAGGAATTTAAAAAAAAAAAAAAAAACCCGCTATGCTATGCTAATTCTCTCATTACAGAAGAACCGAAGAATCAACATTCAGAAGTCCAAACTGAAAACAGGGAGATAAGACAGTGACTGTTCAAATAAATAAGATGAATGTCAAGCTTTTAGCATGTGGTAGGGATTGTAAATAGTAGCTGTTATTATTTTGCCAGAAAAGTGAATCCCAAGGCCTCTTTATGTTCAATGTGCTAGTAGATGTTAAAAAAAATCCATTTATAAAAATTACTCAAAGGTTTTCATTAACCTATAAAATATCTGAAGTGGGCTATACTTGAAGGTATATGTGCTCATGAAGGCAAAGATTTCATGAATTAAACATAGTGGGGACTGAGGGGATATTGATAACTATGCCCCGTGTAATCATATAGAATTAAGTATATAGATTTCTTAAAATATGAAAGAATTGAAATATGGTCTACATAAAGTTACACTGCCCAAAGAAGATTGGAGAGAAAAGGACAAAATATATATATATATATATATATATATATATATGTATATATATATGGTCTTCCTCATGAGGATCCCTAGGCTGCATTGGAGTTTTGGTCATAATTGCATACCATTTAGTTTTTACCAAAATGGATCTTCCAGAGCTCATCATCGATGCTTGCAAAGCATTAAATGCACATCATCAGCTTCACCGTGCAGTAAAAGACTCCCGGTAAGCAGAGCCACAAAGTGCAAAGCTTGTTTGCTTTAATTGGATTAATAACTGCTCAAACATCTTAGCAAAAGAGAAATTTATCTTTTTCCATAAGAATCTTTTCAAACCTTTAGATAGCACAATTAGAGGCAAATGCTGGTATGGTCCCTTAGTACTTCTTAATTACTTTCCTATATTGAGCTGCAGAACATAATTGCTCACCTGAGATGGACAGGAATCACAATTGATAGATTCATAAGGTTAGGAGGAAGGCAAGGTGGTACCCACTCGGACATAACAAAATCCAAAAGGCGAGTAAAATAGAGAAGCAAGCACCTGCAATATCATTTGAATTCAAAAAGTTTGTTCTATTTAGCGAAAGAAAAAAAAAATCAGGATTAGGAGTTAAGTTCCTTCTCAAACATACATTTCAGCCAATATCCTCTCCAGCTATGCTCTGTATCCTGTCCCCTTCTTTTGCATCTGTACACCAGTTGCTTTAATTATGTATTCTTTTCATTTCTGTCATTCAAACTTCCATCCCCACTACTTCCTTCTCTCTTCAACCTACAAGCACATTAAAAATGCCTGCATATACGCATATTTTTCACCTCAAGGTAAGGTCCTGCATCAACCACACATCCCCACCTTGGACTTTCAAATCCAAACTTAGTAATCTACATACTAGGGGCACCTGGGTGGCTCATTCAGTCTGCCTTTGCCTCAGGTCATGATGCTAGATTCCCAGGATGGAGCCTCATGTGGGGCTTCTTGCTCTGTGGGGAGTCTGCTTCTTCCTTTCTCTCTGCCCCCCCCCCCCCACGCTCTTGGGCTCTTTCTCTCTTAGTCTCAAATAAATAAAATATTTGAAAAAAGTAATCTGCATACTATAGCTACACTTCCTCAACCTCCTCTTGTTCTAGACTTCATTACAATTTAATCTACCCTATCCTAGATACTGAAATTTCTTGGAAATGATTTTCTGTTAATGGTTTCTTTTCATTCCAAAAACTTACATACTTTTTAAAGCATTTTCTAATACAATTCTTTCCTTCTTAAAAAATCTGTCCACCTGGGCTTCTAGCCTTGTCTCTTTCCCCCATGATGCTTTCTGAGTTTTAGTCCTCATGCCTTAAATGTTGGCCTTTCTCAAAGAGCTATCCTGCAATATGGGCGTTTAATCTACTCCTTCCTTAGTCTTCCTGGATTCAAGATAACACTATCTACCAAATTACATAGATTTGAAATCTCAGTGGCACCTTCGACTTCTCCACTTCTCTGCTGCTGTCCATCTCTCACATTCAATAGAACACAAAACACAGTTGCCTTTCAGGTGAGAAAGGCCTGAATCTCGATTCTAGTCCTGCTCTCAAGAAGTGTAGAGCCCTGTAGCTCTGTGAGACCCAGCTTGCAAGCACACATCCTAATATGTGGGTACTTAGAAAATGAAGTGGGAGCCCAGGAAAAATTGTGTTTAGTCTGCCTAAAGGGGAAGGTATCAGGGAAAACTTACTGAAAGAAGGTAGAATCTGGATGGAGTTTGAAAACTGCTAAAGAGATGGATAAGTGTGTGTGGGGGGAGAATGAAGGAAATGCAGGAGTAACTAAAGTCAGGGAGAGAAGGCTAGGATGAGAGAAGGAGAGGAAGAGGAGACTGGGTCTGTTGGCAGAGGACGTACACCGATGAGCCCAGTTTACCTAGTAGCATTATTGTGGTTGCTGGGGGCCCATTAAGGATTCTGAGAGGACAGTCCAATTTGTGTCTCAAAAATCTTCCTGGCAGCAAACAGGTTGGATTGTAGGGAAAAAAGACCAGAGTGAGAAAGTCCAGTTAGGAGACTAAGCCTCATCAAATAATATTAACTTACTCGACAATATTGATGGGCACACTGGGGACACCCCAAGTTTCCTCATCCCTATTCTGAGTGTAAGAATGAGGTTTTCTCATTGGCTCCAATTGCTAAAAATCCTGAGATCAACATTTTGAATAAACATTATATAAACTTGGTGCCTCTTTTTTATTCTTTCAAGAAAGCCACCAAAATAAAATGTTAGAGAGCAGAAGAGAAGAAGGAAAGAGACCTCACAGGAGGGAAGAAGAAATTACTGTGAGCAAAGGTGGAATGCAAAGAGGAAAAAGATGGAAAGGGAGGAAAACAAGTGTGGAAGTATATGTTTTAAGATGGTTGGGGAGCAGCGGGGTGGGGGGAGAAAAATTCTTTACCTCAAGGCTTTAGGGGAAAAGTATATCCTTGATACCATTCATGGGTTAGACATCATTGCTTTCATGAGCCTATGTATTACTAATATTGAAAATATGAGGTTTTCATTTTACTGGATAGGACAATAAATGGGTCTGGGTCTGGCAGTGACAATTTATCCCTCAGGTTAGGTTTGGCTCTCTTTGATCATGACACAATTGCCTGTTTAATCTACAGATAAAAGGATTTTAGAGAAAAAAATGTGCATTATGAAAAAGATATTCTCACCTTCTAAAGAAATATTCATATTACAAGTGAGAGTAGAAGCTTTATATGAAAAATCTAAGTGCGTGCCCTATTAAGTATTACTGTACTAGATATACCACATGTGAAGGTACCACATTAATAGCCTCACTTAACCTGAGTAAGTAATTCCACTACTTTAACCTTGGTACCAACAGACTTAATATATTCAGCTTTTGTTTTCAATTATCTGTTATGTCCTGCAATGGGTTTATTGTAGACACTGTGAAAACTATTATGACCCCTCAAAGACATAAGGCAATTTTCTTCTCACCAGGATATTTTGAACAAATTATTCTCTGTTTTAACATGAATAAGGCTATGTATTTGCATTCCCCAGATCTGAAATAATGGAATCCCGTTATAATTTCAATTACAATTATATCACATCAATAAATAGAGATAAAAATTACACAGAAGGTGAATGCTTTCTGTCTTTGCAGGATTTTACTTTCTCCCTTTTTCTTTTTTCTGTTTTTGGTCCCAAGCCTAGAAAGAACTTTGAGAGATAATGATTTTGTAGGGTACTTGAAATAGTTCTACTGTTTGAAAAGATAGTGTTGCAGCATCTCATTGCTGTTAGCATTACAAAGCATGGCTACAGCTTGCAATAATTAAAGGCTGTTACAGTTAAGAATTTTATGATTAGCCCTATTATGGCTCATTGAGCTTAAGTTGTGAAATTTTGTACTGAATCCAAGACTAAAATGTTTCTTAGTTATAGAATGAATTTTAAAGATTCGGACATTTTTCATAGTCCTCATATTTTCCTCATCCTTGGGTAACCATCATGTCCTTTCATGACATGAGTAGTGCTATGGCTAAATGCTCAAGCCTGACATGAGCAAATTAGCTTCTCTATTCTAATGTAGACACCCCAACCATTTCAAAACATCCCCAGGCAAGGATTCTCTCTATAAAGTAGTCTTTGGACTCAGCTCAACTGCCAAAGCAACGACCTCAAGTACAGGGAGATACTACAAGTATAGTTCTAGAAGGTATGGCTTCAAGAAATGTTCTGACTAAAAGAGAGATAACCAAGTTCTCCTCTCCATTCCCCACCCCAAGTCCCTTTACTGCAGTTATAGAAAATATATAGTTATTTAAACTTTGACAACTTCAACAGGGGTAGTTTCAACATCCAAGTTTTATTTGCTTTGAAAAATAAAATTAGCCTCTAATAGTGATAGTGACAAGGAGATTTTTTTTTTTTTTTAAAGAAGCAGAAGAGGTAACATCTTATTCTTCCTCCACCTCTGCCTCTCCCAATGTCCCTCACCAGACCTATTTAGGGGGTGAGAAGACGAAGACAAAAGTGTGAAGGATACATAATGAAGTGCAAAATACTGAGGAGTGTAGAAAATGAACGGAGTAGAAAATAAAGTGACGAGTATAGAAGTCCTATAGATTAAGGACTTTCTAGAAAAACAAGACCCTGGGACAGGGTTGCTGGGGGGTGGAGGGAACAAAATAAAAAGTAAAAAACCACAGTGAAACCATCATAGACCTTTTAAATAGACAAATTTATAAGGTCAATAGCCTAAACCAAAGAGAATATCATTCCTACCATCCCCACTCTGACCTCTTGGTTCTTCACAGCCACTTGTCCCCCCACCACAAGAGAGTTTAAAGAAAACACTACAATATGTTGCAATGTGGATGCACCTTGAAGACATTATGCTAATGAGATAAGACAGTTACTAAAGGACAAATATCGTGTGAGTCCACTTGTGGGAGGTACGGAGAGTGGTCAAAATCATAAAGGCAGAACGTGTAAGGGCAGCTGCCAGGGGCTGGGCGGAGGAGGAGGGGAGGCACTTAATAGAAACAGAGTTTCTGTTTTACAAGATGTAAAGAATTACGGGATTGTGGTCATGGTTGCACAACCCCAATGTACTTAATGCCAGTGAACTGTACAATTAAAAATGGTTAAGCTCCTAGATTTTATGTTGTATATTTTGCCACAGTGTTTTTTTTTTTTTTAAGATGTATTTATTTTAGAGGGAGATCAGGAGCAGGAGGAGAGGAAGAGAGAATTCCAAGTGAACTCCGAGCTGAGTGGGAGCCAGATTTGGGGGTCCACCCCATGACCAAACAGTCTGAACAAAAACTAAGAGTCAGACTCTTAACCGACTGGGCCATCCAGGCACCCCATCTTACCACAATTTTTAAAAAGGTGATATGAAACATTGGAACAAGCAAAAGAAATTCTTACCAAATGACTGAATAACAACAAAAATTCAGTAGTGAAAGCAAACAGTATAAACCAACAAAAATAATAAGAAAGGAACCTGAAGCAGAGAATACTTTCTAAAGGAGGGAACAACACAAAGGTGGTAAAGGATAACAGCCTGCAGGCTTAACCAAGTTACCTTATCAGACTCAGGCCCACAGACTGCTTGGGGAGCCAAACATTTCAGATATGATAACACAAACTAGAAAAGGAAAGCAAGAAGAGCACAACGCTTTTTAGGAAAGGAGATTTCTCAGCAATCTTAGAAGATATCCCGAGTGGAAATTCTGAGTGGTATATAAATATATTACCATGATATCATGCAAACCTTAATAAATTTCAAAGTCTAGAGAGATACTATGGGGAAAAAAATGCTGTTTATACCTTAACAGATGCCCGATCAGGGTGCCAGAATTTGGCATCACAAGTCCCAGTTGCTGCTTCCAGGACTTTAGCTTCCTGCACCCACCCTGGACCAAGATGCTGCATCACTGGGTCTCTGAGCAGAGAAAGAGGCAAGTCCTCCAGAAGTACTGGGGTTGGCTCAGAAGAAGCGTGAGCCAGCCCCTTTATAAGCCAGCCTGGGAGGCATGATCTCCCATTCCACCTGGCACTCAGGGTGTTTCTCATTGTAGGACTCCCCTTCTGTCTTTGGGAGAACTCACGAGATCACAGAATGGGTTTTCTTTGAGTGTTCAGGGCAACAGTGCCTTGGGCCTGATCCTGACATTCTGTTTTGAAAGCTGTGTTAACATTTTTAGGTCTAGAAGACGTTTGCTTGTACCCAGCAATGCATAGGGTCACTATATCACATTTACATTTTTTTTACAAGGTTTTGTGAAATTTGAAATCCCTACGAGAAGTCAAAACTAGCCTGAATTTATATATGCTTTTCATCAGAGAGGGAGAGGGAAACAAAGAAATACAGAAAGGAAAGAGAAAAGCGGAGTGAGAGAGGTAGAAGTTGGAGCCCATCAAAAGCATGTAATACTCAGGAACAGTTAGTTCTATGGTATTGTTGATCACCAGGAAAAACAGAGCAGCTTATTCTGCTCATCTTGATCTTGTGTGGTCAATTAGACCTACCCGTGAGAGATCTGAGCAGCTTGATGAGATCATGTCTTCTACTCCACCATCATCCCTATAATTCATACTAATCAAATTTCTAATTGAAGATTTGAGGACTCAAACCAGTTGATAGTTAGAATGCAAATGCTATCAAAAGTTCTTTCTTCTGGCTTCACAAAACACTAAATAGTCCTCAGTACATAATAATTCTACTTCAAATGTGATTTTGAGATATATAGAATAGACATCATTCTTAGAGTGGCTAATGTACCAAGCGAGGCCATATTCTAGGACATTCTACATAAATCATGACAAAAGAATAAGGAGAAGAATGACACTCTAAAGCATTGTTGAGATGTCCCAATAAAGTATCAAAAAAAAAAAAAAGAAGTTATATCTTCTTTCCTCATATATACAGATAGAAGTACCCTATTAGTTAAAAGTTTCCTTCTAGATCTAAAAGGCCTAGGACTCTGGACATAATGACATATTTAACTGAGGGCCCAGTGGTTTTCCATAGTTCCTAACCCAAATGGAGCTAGAATAGGTTTCACCAAATGAGTCTTTAGGAACATCCCTTTGTCAACCAGATCTGAAAATTTTAGATTATTTTTAAAGATTTTATTGATTTATTCATGAGAGACAGAGAAAGAGACAGAGACACGGCAGAGGGAGAAGCAGGCTCCCTGTGGGGAACCCAATGTGGGACTTGATCCCAGGACCCCGGGATCATGACTTGAGCTAAAGGCAGATGTTCAACCACTGAGCCACCCAGGAACCCTAGATTTTTTTTTTTTTAATATGCTATCAGGATAATGGTAATATCTTTGCCAAGACCAAATGCCTAGAAATCTTACAAATAAATGTTTAACTAGTCAATGTAAAAGCTCAGAAATAAATGGAATTCTTAATTCTAAAATACCTGGACTGCAAAATTAAATGTTGAATTCTTGTATAGACTAGGGTCATGTAGGGTAAAACAGGAGAAAAAGAAAAGGGCATGTATTTTAAGACCCAGAATGTTCGGGCAATTATCTTATTTATAGAGATGGAAGCACATAAAGAATTGTGGATAGGTCTCAAGAGAGTCATAAACACGATGGGTTCACTCAATATAAATGTTCAAAAAGAATAATTTTGTGCATATTATATGTATTTAGAAAATGAGATAACTATATCCCAGGATTAAAAAGCAAATGGAAAATACACCTAAGCAAAGAATCCAGAGAGACATACTGTAGCAGCCAAATGCAGCTTGGTCAAAATCATGGGGAAGAAAGTTGGTATTTATGTATGGGAAACAAATATGGCTAAGGTATTAGAACCATATAATAGCTCTGGAGCTAGAATCATGGAGCATAGTCTGAGGTCTGGCATAAGCAGTGAAGTTAGTCTCATGTTATTTGCGGTAATGCTGGGCATCAAACTGCAGCCATAATTGCTCAATGGTCTGTCCAGCAACAACAGGGCTGAGAGCCCTTGCCCAAACTTTCAGAACAGAGGGAACACAATTTTTCCTAAAATTGAGCTGAATGTCAGGCAGTAAAGTTCACAGTTCTCTTTGGAACCATTAAAATTCATTTCCAAAAGCCATTTTTAAAAAGTATTTACAAATCATCCATTTGAAAAAAATCAACTTCCATGTTTTTCTAAAGGCATACATGGATTACAAGACTATGTCTTTGAAAATCTAAGGATTTAAGCTCGCAGTCCCCTTTACACTTCTGGTAAGACAACCAAACCCGTTAATATTTAGTGAGAGCTATATTTATTGTCAAGTTTGCTCTCTTTCTTCCTAAATCAGCCCTCATTATCTGAGGACACATACTCGTGAGTGTTTAGCAGCTATACTCTCCCCCAATAGACACTGATCTCTCCCTCTGGTTCCATCGTGAACTGTTCACCTTCATCTTATGGCACAGACCACATCCCTTTACATGCCATACAAGTCTTTGGCCTGTTTGAGGCCCAGAGCCATTCTCTTCCTTCCCCTGCCCTGTCCTGCCTAGTAGAATCACTACATCATCCGCCCTCTCTTGTCAACTGGCATCCAGGTAGACTCACCCAGTGGGAGACAGTGAATGGACTGGAGCATGGGAGAAGGGAAGAAGCCAGAGTATTTCTCCCTCCTTCATCTGCCTCGGGGTAGGGTGGTGGTATACCACAAGCAGTAGCTGCATCTTCTCTGTTAGTAACATTAGGCAGACAGCTTCTCCTTTCTTCCATGACTTAGTACCTTCCAGATAGCCTTCACTCATCTAATGGAAATTGCTCACCTTATCGGGAATAAGGGGAGGTCAAGCAAATAGGACTTAAAATTTCATGTAAAGAAAGTGTTCAGTAGTTAAAAAGGTATTTGAAAGCCACAGTTAGAGAGGGATGGATAAATTGCCTGTCATTCAAATAATCTTTCATAATTACTAGTTGTCCTTAAGATTTTAATAAATGTGAACAGTTAAAAGTTAACTTTGTATTTAGTCATTATCTAATGCTATTAAGAGCAGCTCCATATTCTTTAAAGATCAAATAAACAACAGGTAAGGCTAACATCACTGGATGAAATTTTGGAGCAGTTAACAATTACAAGACCAGATCATTCTCCTGAAATTAATAAATACAGAAAAAAAAAAAAAAGGTCAGACCTGCCTCAGTCATGAATAAATAATTGATCAAGCCTTCCAAAATTTTGTTCTACAGTGAGTAGCACAGAAAATTATCTAACTAGGATTTATACATTTTCTACTAATTCCATAGGAAATAAGGCTCACATTTTCTCCAGTGAATAGCTAATTGAGCAAGAGAGTTTCCTACTGAAATTGCTAGGAAGAATTAGGAAAAATATATACTTCTAAATAAGCAAACCCTCATGATCTGTGAAATGGTTTTATTTTTTAATATAAATTGGTTAAAATTTAGACTTGTGCCAAATATAGCCTCAGTTTTAGGACAATGGGTTTTAAGCCATTCTTCCTAATTATTACATTATATAAAATCCAACTGTATTGAGTCCACTTCTAGTCTGAAAAAAAAGTGTAAGATAATTTTTTTAAATGGTAATGATCAGTGTTGATGAGTGTGTGAAGGCAAAGAACACTCTCACAAACAGCTGGTAGACATGAAATCAGTACAACCCTCATGCAGGGTTATTTATCAATAAATATAAAAAATTAATATATTTATGTGCCTTTTGATGGAATAATATCAATTCTGGGAATTTATTCTAGGGAAATACCTATGGAAATGTACAAAATTTTCTATATGGATGTTTGTCACAGCATTGCTTCTAAAACTAAACACTGGAAATACCCCAAAAGAAAGTTATTAAATAAATGATCATATATTCCCACAATAGAACATGGTGCAGCTATTTAAAATCATGCAGTAAAACAATTTAATATTGAAAGAAGTTCTTGATAATACTATACAAAAAATTATTGCTAAGAAGGCTTCCAGCAAGATATGGCAATGGCAGATTGAACACATACATGTAAGCCCAGACTTGTCTGAAAATGACAAAAGGAGGTATTTTAAATCAATAAACCCACAGAAACAAAGACAAGAATAGAGGAAAGAATAATTACATTTCAGATGTCTTTCCAGATAGACATGTGGTCACTGACTTAGCAAAGCAAAGAAAGCTGAGCCCTAAGTAAACAATGTGGAGAACCAATAAGCAACTTGATTTCCATTTGGTTCTATAACTATGAAAGGCTCAGAAATTTATGGCATTAAGTACTTATGAAATTGGTGTAAAGGAGGTACCAAACATATAAAGACTGATTGAAAGTTGAAAATTAGAGGCAATTATTGCAAAGTTTTTTTAATGACAAAGCAAAAAAGGAAAGTGATCAGAGGCCAAATGCCAAGCTCTATATATTCAAGAATTTCTCACAGAATTCATTTTCTTTCTTTCATATTTCTTCCCGTTAAAGCTTAAAAGTGTGTATTTAAAAAAGAAGTAGAAGCATATATCTACAGATTTTTCCAGATTCCAAGTAGCTAGCAACTACTATTCCCCTATCCAGAAGAGGATTGGAGACTTATTTCCTGGAGAGTGGACAGAGAATCTTTGGCACAGATAGGGTGGAGGACTATATTGAAAACAGAGATTAAGTTCAAGTTTCTATGGCAAACAAAAAACCTGATCTTAAAATTCATAAACAATTGTAAGGGACTCCATAAATAGACAAAACAATTTTGAAAAAGAACAGAGTTGGAGGACCCGCACTTTCCAATTTTGAAACCTACCCACAAAGCAACATTAATTAAAAACAGTGTACTACTGGCATAAGGTAGACATACAAACATATGTTTCTGGACTCTCGATTCTATTGCACTTGTAGATGCAAAATAGGATTGAGAGTCTAGAAACAAACCCATACACATTTAGACAACTGATATCAATGAGTGCCAAGACCATCCAATGGAGAAAGGCCGTCTTTTTAACTAATGGTGCTGGTAAAACTGGATATCTACATGTATAAAGAATGAATCTGGACTCTCACCTTATACCACATATAAAAATTAATTCAAAATGAATTAGAGTCCTAGATTTAAAAACTAAAAGTATATAAGTCTTAGAAGTAAACATAAGTATAAATTTTCTTGACCTTGGATTAAGCAATGGTTTCTTCAGTATGACACCAAAAGCACAGCAACCAGAGAAAATTAATAGATAAATTGGTTTCATCAAAATTAAAAACTTTTGTGCTTAGAGGGAAACATCAAGAAAGTAAAAAGAAGATGAAATTTTAACCTACTGAAAATATTTGAGAATCATGTTTCTGGTAAAGGACTTACCACTAGAATATATGAAAACACTTAGAACTCAATAAAATAAATAAATAACCGGGGCACCTAGGTGACTCAGTTATTTAAGCATTGGACTCTTGATTTTGGCCCAGAACATGATCTCAGGGTTGTGGGATTGAGCCCTTTGTCAGGCTCCTTACTCAGTAGGGAGTCTGCTAGGGATTCTTCTCTCTCCATCTCCCTCTACCCCTCTCTCTGCATGCAAGCTCTCTTTCTCTCTCTCAAATAAATAAATATCTCTTTAAAAAAGATAAATAATCCAATTAAAAAATGAGTAAAGAGCCTGAATACACCTTTCTCCAAGATAGATGATATATTCAGTATCTTTACTGATACTGTGTTGGATACACAAATATACCCATGTGATAAAATTTTATAGAGCTAAATACACACATACCCAAATGAAATATAGGTAAGACTAGGAAAATTTGAATTATATCAATGGTTTATATCAATGTCAATACTCTGGTTGTGATATTATATTATTATTTTGCAAAAGATTAACATTTGAAACTGAAAAAAGTTATATGTAAAGTGTTCATCTCTATTATTTCTTACAACTATGTCAGAATCTATAATTACCTCAATATAATTATTAGTAACAATAAATATAAATAAATAAACCTTGTTCCAGGCATATCAATGTGAAATTTCTGAATTCTAGAGACCAATGAAAAAGTTCCTACAAGTTTCTAGGGAGCCAGGTATGAAATATTAAAATACACCTAATTGAAAGGATGGAAAGTATATATATTTAGTAAAGACTAAATCTACAGATGGAGATGGGGGATGAAATGACTCTGAAAATCTTTTTTAACTTGCTGACTACCTTATAGCAAAGTACCTGAAAGAGTTATAGAATTTACAGATGAGTTATATCTTAGGTCCCAAATGTGCGTCTCCAGTGTTACCAAACAGCATTAAGTGGTATATAATTAAGGAGATGCTGCTGATTATTTAAAAGCCATGTAGCACCACCTATTCCTTACTAATAAGTCCCCATTTTGTTAAGTAAGCGAGAACACTCAAAGTTGCTGAGTAATGCCCCTGAATCAATGTGGGAGTGGAGGGAGCCTGCAACCTGGTTCTAGCCAATGTGATATAAAACAAGTGTAGGCAGAGTGCATGAAAAGAGCTTTTAGGAAGATATTCCATTCTTGGATACAAGGTAAATGAGGAAGAAGCTTCACATCTTGCCACTCCATTGTTCTTGCATTGAACATAGCATTGTGAGGATATGTCATAGAGAGCAGCCATGAGAAGGCCAGAGACTCACAGGGAAGCCAAGCAAGAGCCCTAACATTTTGAGCTCAATTATTGCTAACAATTGGATTTCTTATTACATAATGAAGGTATTGTTTTAGCCTAGTTTTAGTCAAGCATTCTGTTTATTTGACTAAAGAGCACTGCAAGTCTAAAGAGAGAACAATTACCTCAGAGGTGACCAGATTCATTGATTAATAACATTATTATTCATGCTTTTATGTAAACCAACAACTCAAAGTATATGTTTCAGATGATAAAAAATTATTGGCTAATACCTTTGAAAGTAGGATTTTACCAAATAATACTAATATTGAATTGCCACTTCTAAAATTCAGATGTATAAATAGTCATAAATTATTTAAATCTAATGACATTCTGTGTCCTTTTATATTAAAACTACTCTAGTCATAGTTGGTTAAAGACATCTTTGATAGCTGTCCCATTTTTTTCAATAATTGTTGACAAAGCACCTGCTGTGCCAGCCAACATTGTAGTCATTGGAGACCCTCTGTCCATAAGGGATGGGTAGTCAATCTCCAAATGAAGAATATTTAGATAACTTCAAACAAATCTTGAACCAATCCTTGGTTATGATTACAAAACTGTCCCTCTCTATAGGAAGGGCAGTCACAAATGCCCCCAAGGGATGGAGAAGATATGCCTGGGTAACAGATCTCTGTAATTTTTAAAAATTTTATTTAAATTCAGTTAGCCAACATATAATACATGCTTAGTTTCAGATGTAGTGGTTCTGTAATTTTTTGGTGTCCTTGCAGATTTCACCACAAGGAAGTTTTCAAGTTCCTACAGGAGGCTATGTTTCTGGTTTTCAAAAGAAAATGTCTTTCTCTTCTTAGAGACATAGAAACAACAGTGTCATAAAACACTGATAACATATTACTTCTTATTCATGATCTAAGTATTAAAACAAAGTTTTTTTGATTATGTAGGTTAAACTAAAATGAGCCATTCCCCAACTACAAATGAGAAATAATAAGTGACCAATAACCAAGGTCTCAGTCAATGAACCCTTTTCAAATAAAAATTTGACATATGATGGATCTTAGTATCAGCATATTAATGACCACTATATTACTAATGATATAATTAACCTTGTTATATTAATAATAATGAACAGTGTTGAGGATATCTATCATGAGATACTTTTAAATTTTATTCTTTTCTGGATTAATTTCCTCTTTTAAAAAATTAGGATTTAAATCAAATCCTCATGAATCAAACTCTGCACCACTGTCATATCAGCAAATTTAACTTAAACAGAAAATTGTATTAATTGCTTTGGATCAGATCAAGCATTACATTCTCCCATTTATATATTCTCCTTTGACTTCTTTGACAGTGATTATCTCAATAAGTCCTTTCTGTATATAATAATAGGGCTTCCTCAGTTGAGGTCGCAATGTCTCCTGGATCGGTCTGACTGACAGATGAACATTTGGCATGTGCTTAGGAGGAAATAGACACTTTAATTAGCACAGTTACTCACAAGTGCCTTGGACACTGTGCCCCAAAGTGATGACTATAATAAACGTTGACAGGAGAACCCTGGTCTTTGACTACAGAGACTTATGAAATGGGGAAATCATTTATGAGCCTTCAACCCAAGACTCTTGAATCATAGATTTTCAAGCTTTCATTTCCTACTCTGGACCTAAGAGCTGTAAAACTGGTAGTACAGCAAAGGCAATTTAGTGTAGAAAGGATAAAAGGATGGCCTTTTCAGGAAATAATGCTGGAACCATTGAAAATTCAGCGAGGGGAAGAAAACCCTACTTCAATCTATTCCTCATACCATGTAAAAAATCATTAACCCAGAAATAAACAATAGACCAAAATGGAATACCTAGACTGATAAAATTTTCAGAAGAACACATTGCAACTTTTGGAAAACTTTCTTAGATATGATATGAAAAGCATGATCCACAAGAATGAAACTGATAAATTGGACCTAATCAAAATTAAAACCTTCTGTGTTTTAAAAATCACTGTCAAGAAAATGAAAATGAAAGAAACAGACTGGGATAAAATAATTACAAAATAAATATTCATCTAAGGACTTGCATTTAGAATATATAAAGAACTTTTACAACTCAGTAACACTGAAAACATAATTTATACATAAGCAACAGATTTTTTTTGTGTTTTTAAAAAATATTTTATTTATTCATGAGAGACAGAAAGAGAGAGGCAGAGACATAGGCAGAGGGAGAAGCAGGCTTTCTGTGGGGAGCCTGATGTGGAACTCGATCCCTGGACGCCAGGATCAAGACCTAGCCAAAGGCAGACGCTCAACCACTGAGACACCCAGGCGCCCCTAAACAACAGATATCAACAGACATCTCAACGAAAGAGAAATGTGGATGACAGATAAGCACATGAAAAAATGTTCAACATCATTAGTCACTAGGGAAAGGCAAATTAAAACCACAACGAGATACAACTAAACATAGACTAAAGTGGTTAAAATTAAAAACATTGACTGTCAGAAGTTTTGGCAAAAATGTACAATAGTATAACCACTTTAGAAAAGTTTTAGAGTTTCTTAAAATTTAAGTATAAACCCATCATATAATCCAGCCATTCCACTACTAGGCATGAACCTAAGAGAAAGGAAAGTGCATGTCCATATGCAAACTTGTACACAAATATCCCTAGCAGATTTGGAATAGCCAAAAATTAGAAGCAACCCAAAGGTCCTTTCACAGGTGAGTGGATAAATTGTGCTAATTAAAAAAAAAAATCAACTACTGTTAGTCACTAAACCTGAATTTCAAAATAATTACATTGAATCATAAAGACAGAAATATATATATTATGTATATATGTATATATATGTATATGTATATATGTGTGTATATATATATATATATATATATATAGAGAGAGAGAGAGAGAGAGAGAGTATGATTTAATTCATATAAAATTGTGGGGAATTCAAACTAACATAGAGTGACAGAAATCAGATCAGTGTTTTCCTGGAGATGGGCATTCAGGTGGTGCAGGAGGGTTGAGAGAGAGATTATAGTATAAAACAAGGAAACTTTGGGGGGTAATGGATACTTTCACTATTTTGAATGAGGTGATTTTTTTCACTGGTGTATACATGTGTTAAAATTTATCAGATTGTATGTTTTAATAGATACAATTTATTGTATGCTGGTAACACTTCAATAAAGCTATTTAAAAAACAACAAATTTCAACTCTTACTAATAGTGTGACTGAGAGTGAGTACTTGACCTTTCTGGAATTTACTTTATTTGTAAATGACAATAATGATAAAGTCCCATGTATTCCTCAAGGTTACTGTAGAGATCAAATGAGATGATTGTAAAAAGTTTTGCAGATTATATATAGTTATCTGTACAAAATGAAGTATTACTGTTGACATGGTTATTATTAGCTTCAAAAATCCTACATGATCAGCTAACAAGCCAGTGATTTGTGATAGGGAAAAGGCATGCAGAGAGATGTGAAAGGCATGAGAAGCTGAGAATTAAGGCTAGTACACTTGAATTCAGAGGAGAGCCTGTGACCACAACCTTGACTCACGTATTGATTTTCTGTCCTCAACTGCCCACATTAGAGCTTGACACCTCAGCTCATTCAGATTCAAATCTATCTTGCACTTTCTTTTACCTTCTTCCTTTTGTCTTTCTCCCAGTTATACTGTGTGGCGGGGAAGGAGTGGCCAGGATAAGTCATAACTTGGAAGCAGTGAATCCCAGATGGAGCCAGAGTCCTCCCTGCCACTCTGACCTGGGTCATTTGAATTCAAGCCCCAGTACACTTCACCATTTCCCTGGCTGATACAGATTCAGAACTTCAGCAAATTCTCTTGGAGCATCCATATTTTATGGACTGTTTTGGCTTCTGGGCCCCTAAATGTGGAGGAGGTATTTCTATTTATACCACATCACCCCAGACATGAAGGTCCCTTCAGTCGTTTCCACTAAATCCATACCTACATGATCACGAGTTTAATAGATCTTACTGGAGAACCGGAGGTCCACTGATTGATTACATTACAGACCATAAAGCCATCCTCATCTATCTTTTACCTCAGGATCCCTCCATGTTAGACAGTTCTGGGAGCTCCAAAAGCTTCTCCTTTTGTTAGGCAGAGCAATTCAGCTCTCCCCTCAGAAGCCTTGAGACTCACCCATGTCCAGGCCTGTGGGTCTGTCTTCTAGCATAGGCAATGATCAAGGAATTTTTTCTAATAAGCATAATTTCTTCTTAAGAGAATTCTGATATCAGCTATTAAGATAATTATTATTTTTAAATTCCAACTGCTACTGTAAGATGTACAGTTAATTCACAGTCAGAAAATCATAGGTCAAATAGAGCCTATTCAAGACCAATCTTAAGCCAAATAAAAGGATTTGAAATTCTTTGCGAATTTGTTTACCAAGTATAGACACTTTCCTTTCTGCAAGTCTATTTCCCCTTCCCCCTACTTGTGCATTTCTTAGTTCTCATTACTTTCCTTAGAAAGTGTTTACCTGAGATTTATAAGTCTCAGGTAAGGAAGGCTAACAATTATCTCAGATGTGATAGATCCCATGTGTATCGTGTGTGTATGTGCGTGTGCATTTTTTTTTTTTAAAGGAAAATTGTTCTCTATCTGAAGAATCAAGTTCTGGTAGAAATGGCTGCAGTGTTTGGTATTTTAGGGGCAAGGTACCCATAGGATCTAAGTATATGAAGATACAAGCAATTTTCTTCCATTTAGATATAAAAAACACAGTGAATCGCAAGTAGTTCTTCATTAGAATTGCGTATAAGCCAGATTCACTCAGTGACCACATAAAAATCCTCAGAAAAAGGATTATTGATGTGCATACTTTCTGAATTTAGCTGACTGAGATAATATATCTGTGATGAAAAAAACAAACATTCTAAACCAAAAGGCCACATTTTTCCCTAGGTGCTAGCAGCCAAAGGTAGCTCAGCTGAATTCAAGGTAAATGAAGTTGGTATTTGTATATATAAGAATAAATACTGTTTCATATTTAAGACCATATGATCATTTCAGAGCTGGAATTGGAGTGGATAGTCTGAGGTCTGGTATTAGCAGGGAGTTTGGTCTCATGTTATTTAAAATGTACTTGTGATTACTCAATGGGCATGAGTTATATTGAAGTTATACAGACTTCATTTTTCAATTAAAGAAACAAAGGTTTCAGGTTTCGTAGTAGAATTTCTCTTAAAGGTGAAATGAAGCTCAAGACCACCACAGAAACAGAACTTAAAGGTCACTTCCTAAAGCTGTACTTTAAGTCTCAAAAAAGGACTCCTCTTCTTTCAACCTCTGGGCTCTACAAAAAGTGCACCAAGGTTCAAATGACAAAGCACGGCAGAAGTTTGATAAAGAATGGTTCTTGTGTTGCAGAATTAGGACCACGCTAGCCCCTAAATTCCTGTGGTGAGAACACATGGCTTCTGTGTGATCATTAACATGGTGATCCCCAGTTAAGTTCCTGCTTAGGCAGGAGAGGAAGAGATAAACCACTTGCACAAGGACATAAATGCAAAGGTGAATTGGATTTGTAGACTCAGCTAGGAAAGGTCAGGCTATTCCAATCTCTATTTGGGGATTCTCACTTGCCTTTTAAAATTCCACATACGTATGTACAGGTGACTCTTACATATGTACCTTTCGTTTCATCCTGTCTTCTGAACATCAGAGCTCCTGAACGTTTGTGTCTCTCAAACACATGACAAGAGCTGATATTTCCTCCTCTTCCCAACATTTTTATTTCGATTAATGGTGCTATTCTCCTAGTCAATTTTAAACCTTGAGCCCATTATACTCTCTCTCTCCCTTGAATCAGGAAGGGTGATTCTGGCCATTTAACAGAAACTGTGTCTCAAACTGATTTAAACCATACGAAAATTGAGATCTTGCATAACAGCAGTTCCAAGAACAGTGTGGAGAGGGAAAAATGTGGGAGGAAATCTAATCAACAGCCCAGTGAGATCAATAAGGAATCACATTCTTTCATCCTCTGTGCTCTACTGTCTCATTTCTTTATGGTCATCAGACCCGTCATGTGACAGTTAAGATAATACTCCTTGTTCTAGCCAGAGGAAGAAAAACCATGCTCCCATTGGAATAAAAATCCTTCCCTGCCACCTGACTGGGCCAATTTCACTCTCAAGCCTGTCTAGGGAGGCTAAAGAGTAGCCAGATGAAATCTAAGCATTACTCATTAGCAAAATCCATTCCAGGAGGAGAAGGCAGGTAGTCCCTCAAGTCATGTGAGGGATGCCCGGATACCTAAATACAGTCATATTTCTACCAGGAAGAGGATGAGAACGAATGCCAAATCAAACAGATGATCAACAAGATGACAGATACCATAAATTACTCACATGCTCTCTCTAAAGTACAAATCCGATAATGTCACTATAGGTCTTTGTTGTCTTATAGATAACAGTGAAATGCTTTTATTTTTTTTATTTTTTATTTTTTTGTGAAATGCTTTTATACTGACTTCATATTTCCCTATAATCTGATTCCAACAGAGCCTTAAAGCATGAACATTCCTTACACTTCAACCAGACCATGTCACTCACCATTCTCCTCCGTGCTCTGCTCCATCTCTTGTTGTTGATTTGTGGGCACTGATGTTTCCGCCTGGAATTCCCATCTATCCCTATTTGAATCAGGTAAGCTATTGCTTCTACTTCTAGGACAGTTGTTCTCAAAAGTTGTTAGATATTATAATCACCCAGGGAAATTTTTAAAATTACCTATGCCTGGGATCTATTCCCAGAGCTTCTGATTTAATTGGTATAGGGGAGGGCACAGAGACTATTTTGGTGGTGGTGGTGGTTTTCAAACCCCTCCAGATGATTCTAATGTTCAGACAGAATTGAGGACTACTGCTCCAGAAAAATGAATCATTCATGCTCACAGCTGGGGGTAAATTTCTCCTGCTCTTAAATTCCGTAACACTTTTCATTTATCTCCTACTACCTTCTGTAGTTACGTGTGCCTGACTCAACAACTCTCAGATTGTAAACTCTCTGGGAAAAGGTCTGTGCCATATCACCTCTCATGGTACCTAGCATGTAATAGGTATAATAATTCATAAAAACATAAATACATAAAGTATTGAGAATACAATAATACATTTAAAAAATACAAGGGCACCTGGGTGGCTCAGTAGTTGAGTGTCTGCCTTTGGCTCAGGTTGTGATCCTGGGGTCCTGGGATCGAGTCCCACATCGGGTTCCCCATGGGGAGCCTGCTTCTCCCTCTGCCTGTGTCTCTGCCTCTCTCTGTGTCTCTTATGAAAAAATGAAAAAAAAAATATAATAAAGATGTACACTGTGCATCAAGCAAGAATTTTGTCAGACTGTCAGAAATTCTAGATTGTTGATCGCCATCTCTGGGACCTCGCCAAAAAAGGATAATTAAATGGAAAGACTAAGCTTTACTCTGATATATACAAATTAAGCCTTGCTAAAATGTTGTCAGGTTTTATAGAATCCGCATGTTCAAAAAGACTTTTAACACTTCATAAGAACTAGTTTTCATCAGTATACACATATCAATCTAGACTTAATGTTGGGAAAAAACCATGAAAAGATTCTTAAGAAAACACAAAGTATTGAATGTTTGTTTACTCTGTGCTCAGTTCTGTACTAAGCCCTTTCCAAACATTATCTGGTTTTCAAACATTATCTCAGAACAATCCTATGAGGGAAATACTCCCATTGCTCAGTTTACAAGTGAAAAAATTGATGAGTTAAGAAACTTGCCTAAGGTTACACAGCCGGCAGAAGGCAGAGTTGAGATTCAAACTCAAATCTGTCTGATTCCTAACCCCAAAGGCTGCCTTCTTGTCCACAGTACACAGCTCAATATTCAGAATTCTTCATGTAAAATACAAGCTCTTCTCAGACAATGTCAGCTCTTCTCAACCATTTTTTTTCAAAATGACCCACTTTGATAAAACAAATGATCTCTTTTACAGATGACTTCCTAAAGCAAAGACTTGATAGCCAATGATTTTGAATCCTGAGCAAATGATGCCAGAATCCAATCTCCACAGAGCCCCTTCCTGAGATATAACTGTCAACAGTACAGCGACAGAACCTGCGCGAGTGGTTGAAGGATGGAGCCTTCAGGAATCTTCCATCAAAAGAGTAATCCTCAGAAAAGAGCTGACAGGAACTATCTATCACTCTTAATATTGATAATTCTATTTAGGATTAGTTTGCACACTGGTAAAGTTCTCAAGATTTCAAACGGGGGAAAGCTTATTGAACTTTCATTTAATACATACTTGAAATAAAAATAACTCAGGTTCAGGTGATAGATCTATGCCACCAAAGAACAAAAATCTCTTTACATAAAAACCTTGTTATATGAGATTCATGAACTCCATTCTCTTTGGTAACCGCCAGCATATTTAGATAATTGATCATGTGTGCTGCCCTTGGGTTCCTACTGACTGTCAATTAAGTTTGTTCTTAATGTTGCTGCATGGAAATCGCTACAAGCAAAGACAGATGACACTGCTGCTTCAGGGTGATAGGATTTGAAAAACATCATGACAAATGCTTCTGGCAACTCACAGCAGAATATTCAGATGTAAATTCCACTTCACATCAACAGTTTAATATTTATCTTTGACAGTCCTAATTGCCTACCAGAGAGATCCTTTTTAGAAATTAGATTGAATAAAGTGCTGTTTTAAAATGCTGTTTTTTAAATTAAAATACTCATAATTAGGAATGGCAACAATTATTTGAGCACTTCATTGAAGTCTTGTGGATTGTTTTTGCTTTTGTTTCTTAGGAATGTCAACTTATTTGAAGGAAGCAGAGTGATGGCGAAAGCCATGTTTGTATGTATTGGGACTTAAGGATACTGAAAGTAGTGTCCACTTTATTATTTTATTGAGTTGCTGCCTTATTAATGGGATGTATCAGTCATGACTTTTCCTGTTTCAAGTGACTGAAACCCCAAGTGAACCAGTTAAAGTGGACAGTGGGAAATGTATGGGCTCATGTAACTCATCTGCTGAAAAGGCAGGTGATCATGACTTCTGGCCCTGAAACCAAGGACTGAGACCTCTTTGGTTTGATGTTCTACCTTTTGAATCTTCCTGTCAGCTTCCTTCCACTCTAATCTTTTCCACATGGCAAAATACATAGCCCTAGGCATATCTGGCTCTTACCCTTAGAGTTTGTAACTAGAGAAAAAGGCTTCTCTTTCCACAACATGACCTTGAAAGGTCCCCACATTAGAATCAGATTGCCCTAGTTTGGACCACCTGCCCGTCACTTGGATCTTGTGCATGGGCTAATGCTGAAAACATCTGAACAGACTCCACCCAGCCAGGTCAATAACCACCACAAGAGCTGGGGTATTCATTTCTATTGTCAGAACAGATATAGGTACGGAGAGATGACAGTAAGAGATTCCATGGAACACATAATTTGGACAGTGTAAAAAAATAATCTTACCATTTTGCCATATTGTTTATGATAATAGTGAACAATCATCAGTGTAGTAATACTTTTTTTTTTAAAGAAAGGAACATGTTGATCACCCACATTGCTCAGTCTCACCCACCTTTCAGAAGGCGCTACTTTAAATAAGCTAAATAGAGGACCTTCAGTTTTTCTTTTTTGTAGATAAATTATACCCAAGATTACCACTGGCCTAATTAGAATGGTTTTCCGACCAACAGGGAAGAACTACAATCCTAACAACATTATAATGGTTGCTTTTCCATCCATGGGATACCACATTAAAATTTTAGGGATAATCTTTGTACAGATTACAGCCAGGTTGCATGTGTTAAACTATTGCTCAGGCAAGTACACGTGTTTGGGATAATTATGCAGTTTTCCCTATTTAATGAAGTGTCACATTAAAGTTTAAACCAAGATTCATCCTTGAGTATAGATATCCCATGCATAGCAAAGAGCAGTTGCTTCTTCAGTTTGGTTGTTGAGGAGTATTAAACAAAGTCAGATTTCAAAGCCCTTTGTTTCCTATTTAAAGACAAGTCTAATCAAATTAAACATCCCAGAGCTTGAAGTATATGTAACTCACTCTAAGAGTCAGCTTAAGGATTGAAATTTCATTGAATAGTTGAAAAACCATACAAGTGATTCTTGCTAAAATGTAGGGTCTACTTTCACTATATTTCTACATTCTAGCTTTCTGAATGCTGATTCTTCTAAGGTGAACTTTCTGTGTCTGGATTCTGTAATAATCCTTGGGTCCACTGATTTGTTTGGGAAAATGAAAAATGCAAAACAAAGTCAAACTTGAGATTCTTAAGATGCCAAAAGATGCTATTTCATCCTTCATGATAACTGCCAAATCACCTGTTTTTCTTGCTCAAAATGTGTAATATGTGCACAAGTTAGCTTGGTTCATTGGGGATCCCTGGGTGGCTCAGCAGTTTAGCACCTGCCTGCAGCCCAGGGCATGATCCTAGAGACCCAGGATCGAGTCCCATGTTGGGCTCCCTGCATGGAGCTTGCTTCTCCCTCTGCCTGTGTCTCTGCCTCTCTCTCTCTCTCTGTGTCTCTCATGAATAAATAAATAAAATAAAAAAAAAAATAGAAAATAAAGCTAGAAAGAAAGAGAAGGTATCTGGGTGGGGCTCCAGGGAAGGGAAGTGAGTCCTAACACTCCTGACCCACTGGAATGTTGTTCCGGAAGTGCTGGTAATCACACAGACTTGTGATGCAAGGGGATACAGAGTATGGTACTCAGGATTGGCCCTGGAAGATGCTATCCAAGTGTGAATGTGAATTTACAGCTGCAACCTGCCTCCCAAGCTCCAGACTCATTTATTCAACTGCTCACTTCTTTCCCCAAGTATATACTGAGTATCTACAATGTGCCAGAGAATGCGGTGGTGAGGAAAACAGATATAGGTGATGCTGAGAATTTAGCAGAAGCAACATAGATACATTAGACAGTCACATGGATGGAAATGTTCTGAAGGAAAACAAAACAAAACAAAATGGGATCCTGGAGGGGCACTGCACAGAAGCACCTGTGGTCAGGCTGCTCCTACGGGGAAGTCTTCCCTGAGGAAGTGATTCAAGATGAAAACCAAAGAATGAGAAAGGATTCCCATGGCAGATGTGCAGAGAACAAGAAAAGATCATATTTAAATTTTCTAGTTTTAAATAAAAACCAACAAACTCGGGGAGGAAAAATAATAACTTAATAATGTATTTTATTTAACACAATATATCCAAAATAATATCATTTCAATCTTTAGTCAATAATATTAGTGATATATTTTATGTTTTTTTTGTATGAAGTTGTTACAGTATCTTATTAAAAATTTTTTTCTTGTTGGGACGGCTGAGTGGCTCAGCGGTTGAGTGTCTGCCTTTGGCTCAGGGTGTGATCCCAGGATCCTGGCTGAGTGATGGTTTAGTGTCTGTCTTCATCACTCATCTGTAACTTGCTTGAGATAGAAATAACATGTTTTGTCTCTATTTCGCTAGCAGCTAGCACAGTGAGGGGCACAAAATAGGTGCTTTTTATTTTAAAGACAAAAATGAAGACTCTCTATAGAACATCCAGAACAGATAAATCTAAGCAGTTCCTGTACACTACCAGCTAATTCATCTCCCAAACTAAAATAAGGAGAGAAGGTAATAAAATAGAAATACTTGGTTGTTGGATGACCTTTTAAATATTTAGCTTCATATGGGTCATATATTCAGACTCAACAGGACTCAGTTTTGAAGATTTCATTTTTCCTACATATGAGATAACATTGATAGAAAATCATAAAATATAAGTGAAACAGTTCGAAAGACCTAGAGTTGGCCTACTATTTTGAAACATGCTCTTCCATGGGCAAAATTAATTCTTCAGAATATAATATACAATAAAGTATTATATATACTATGAATAACTAGTGTCATTACTACATTAATTCTCAAGCGCATAGTAGGATTTACAATTAGAGCTTCATTTTAATAAAAAACTTCAGAGGCTAGAGAAACTAAAAATATTGGATCATTTGATTTTTAGATTTAAACAATGAATTTTTGAAACTATGACAATCGCAGATCATAACTTGCTGGATTGCAATATTTAAACTGCATTTTCTTGACTGTACATAATAATTTGTTTACTTCTTTTATGTGTCTAATTTTTCATTACTGTGCGAGTCTCACTTCTTAAATCTAATATCTCATTTCAAAGCAGAAAATCAACTCTAGTTTCTATATTAATTATCAGAATTACCCAAGTCCTTTTTAAGCATTGACAGGCCTGCAATATACTAACCCTTTGGATGAGCCCCCATCAACTTTGATTGTAATGAAAGTCTGTAGTTTTCCCCGGATAGCTAATTAGTTTTATTCATATAGCCACCTTTTGTCGATGAAACTAAAAAAGAAAAGAACTATGTTTGAACCCATATAAGGGCAGGATGATAGCTTTCTGTAAATACATTATTTTCTGGGTTCTGTTAATGGAATATTAGATGAAGGGTTAGAAGTATATCCCTCTGAAAGTTTATTGTTTCCATCCCTTTAAGCATATTTTGAATCTAATTCTGGCAACAACCAGATTAGCTGAATTAAACTTCATTCTTATTCATCAGCTTCTATTTTCTTTTTTTTTTTTTAAAGAATATCATTACTAAAAACTAATATGTATAACCTACGAGCAAAGAGAAATTTCCAAGGTAGGCATCAGTGTATTACTGTATCTCATGTATTACTGAACATGAACTATCACGGATTTTTCCACTGACAACCCTCTTCATTCAGCACCTATTTATTTTATCCAAAAAAAATTATATGTGTATATATACACATAAAATATAACACACACACACACACACACGTACACCAGTACTTCTGTTGACATAGCAGCCTAATGGATGAGAAAGATAAATACAAGTGTATGGAAAACATATGCCTTTACAAGTGTGTTTTTATGCAAGAAACCTAACCATTTCTGACTACTGTTTTGTCAGTGCTTTTCATAGAAGGGAACCTAAACATCCATACTTCCCCAAGAGACTTTACCATGGCTAAGAATTATCTTAAAGAACTGTGGGAAATTTGAAGTATAATCTGACCCAACCTTCTTGAATCATACTTAAACTATAGCACATAAGAAATTATTCCGTAATAGAAACTGGCAAAGGAATAGGACACATTCTCCACTCATGACTTATTCTGATTTGCAATAGCACAAATGCTCAAGAAGTTCTTCTCTGTAACTCCTATCACAGCCTCATACCTTAATGTAAACTCAAGTTCCATCCAGGACCTAAGTGTAGAATAAAAACGACCAGCCATTATCATCCATGAAACAGCACTGTGTGTATTGAACATGACACTTAAATTCAATCCAGACCTGTCTTCTGCACCCAGAATGCAGATTTCATGGCTTTTACTGCCTGATGATTTCCCCCCTTTACATAGTAAATGTTTCCCTTTAATTTTGAAAGGGGGGCATTGTCTCATTATTTTCTGGGCAGTATGACAAATGCTGAAAGGGTTACTTATAAGGCACTTATCTGTCGAATATTCGGCATAGGATCTATCCCGAATTCTTGGGCACTCCTTGAAGTTTGAGTCCCAGTAGCTTCAATTTCACCTGAGAGGCAAGTCTGGTTATCCTGCGTCTCTTGCTCATAGGGGCATTTGGGAATGGGGTGGAGACAAGAGAGTATCTGTATCTTGACTTCCCCAGCTCTCCTTTCATGGAACAGGGGCTGAAAGACCTGGAACAGAGGCACATAGAACATTTTTAGGTCAGCAAACATGGAATCTACATAATTATATCTTTCCCAATTAGAAGAGGATGTGTCCATTTTTTTTTCCGTATAGGAGAGAATAAATACCAGCTTCAAAAAGTTATTCCAATCTCCAACTTCTGACCACTGTAGCTGTTACCAGTGTGTAAACACATCACATTTCCCTCACAGCTGAGGATGGCTTTAGCCATCTCCATTGTTTAAACTTTCCTCTGTAAATCTTTCAGTTGCTTTCTGAGAAAGCTTGTCTCTTTTCCCACTTGCTACTTTGAGTACTGAGATGTAAACCAACCAGTAGAATGGACTACTGGTTCCTATTCTACTGCCACTTACTGTCTCTCCCAAAACAATTGACTTCCTTCTTTGCTAACAAAACTTGCACAACTGTTTAGATACCTAGAGGCCTAAGTGGACAGTAGGGTTGCCCCCAGCCATGGAAGAAGAATGCTGATTATGGCCACATCATAGTTACTCTAGTCTCCTTTCTGATGACCGGTCTGGGCATGAGCACATGACACATCCTAACCAATGGAACATAAGGGGAAGTCTTCTGCGGAGATTCCTGGGATAGGTTTTCCCCTCTGGTATATTGAGAGAAAGAGAGAGAGAGAGATTCACAAACTGAACCTGCTCTTCTACATCTAGGTGGAATTAAATGCCGGTTTCACCCCAACGGATATGCGCCAAATTTAACATGTTAGTAATCAGAGTGGAAAAATGGAAAGAAACAGCAAGTCCTTGATGACACTGTTGCATTATTGAATTAACTGACCTCCAGATTACATGCCTCCAGATTTCTTATTGCATTATGATAATAAACTGTGTTATTTAAAGCATTTTCATTACTTGCAGCATAAAAAATTCCCTCATTTATTTATTTTTTAAAATATTTTATTTATTTATTCATGAGAGACACAGAGAGAGAGAGAGAGAGAGGCAGAGACACAGGCAGAGGGAGAAGCAGGCTCCATGCAGGGAGCCTGACGTGGGACTCAATCCCGGGACCCCAGGATCACACCCTGGGCTGAAGGCAGCGCTAAACCACTGAGCCACTGGGGCTGCCCCAAATCCCCTTATTTATAAGAAAGCTTTGCTTAAAAAAAAAATAGACAGGGAGCAAGATGGCGGAAGAGTAGGGTCCACAAATCACCTGTCTCCACCAAACTACCTAGAAAACCTTCCAATCATCCTGAAAATCTATGAATTCGGCCTGAGAATTAAAGAGAGACCAGCTGGAATGCAACAGTGAGAAGAGTTCGCGCTTCTATCAAGGTAGGAAGACTGGGAAAAAGAAATAAAGAAACAAAGGCCTCCGAGGGGGAGGGGCCCCGCGAGGAGCCGGGCTGAGGCCGGGGCGAGTGTCCCCAGGACAGGAGAGCCCCGTCCCGGAGACGCAGGAGCTGCACCGACCTTCCCGGGCGGAAAGGGGCTCCAGGGAGGTGGAGCAGGACCCAGGAGGGCGGGGATGCCCTCGGGTTCCCCGGGACAGTAACAGACACCTGCGCCCCGGGAGAGTGCGCCGAGCTCCCTAAGGGCTGCAGCGCGCACGGCGGGACCCGGAGCAGCTCGGAGGGGCTCGGGGGCGGCTCCGCGGAGGGGGCTGCGCGGCCCCGGGAGCGCGAATCCACCAGCGCAGGCTCCGGAGCACAGGGCGCCGGGACACAGCCCAGGATCCCGCCTCCCCCGGGACAGGCAGAGGCCGGGAGGGCCCAGGACAGCGAGGACGCTCCTGCCCCAGCTGAGCAGATCAGCGGCCCCGCCCGGAGCCTCCAGGCCCTGCAGACGGAGTTCCTGCCGGAGCTGACTCCAGGGCTCCAGAGCTGCCCCGCCACTGGGGCTGTTCCTCCTGCGGCCTCACGGGGTAAACAACCCCCACCGAGCCCTGCACCAGGCAGGGGCACAGCAGCTCCCCCAACTGCTAACACCTGAAAATCAGCACAACAGGCCCCTCCCCCAGAAGATCAGCTAGACGGACAACTTCCAGGAGAAGCCAAGGGACTTAAAGAACACAGAATCAGAAGATACTCCCCGGTGGTTCTTTTTTTGTTTGTTTGTTTTTGTTTTTGTTTTTGTTTTGTTTTGCTTTTTGATTTGTTTCCTTCCCCCACCCCCTTTTTTTCTCCTTTCTTTTTCTTTCTCTTTTTCTTCTTTTTTTTTTTTTCGTTTTTTTTTCTTTTTCTTCCCTTTTTTTTTCTCTTTCTCTTTTCTTTCCTTCTTTCTCTCCTCTCTTTTTCTCTTTTTCCCAATACAACTTGCTTTTGGCCACTCTGCACTGAGCAAAATGACTAGAAGGAAAACCTCACCTCAAAAGAAAGAATCAGAAACAGTCCTCTCTCCCACAGAGTTACAAAATCTGGATTACAATTCAATGTCAGAAAGCCAATTCAGAAGCACTATTATACAGCTACTGGTGGCTCTAGAAAAAAGTATAAAGGACTCAAGAGACTTCATGACTGCAGAATTTAGAGCTAATCAGGCAGAAATTAAAAATCAATTGAATGAGATGCAATCCAAACTAGAAGTCCTAACGACGAGGGTTAACGAGGTGGAAGAACGAGTGAGTGACCTAGAAGACAAGTTGATAGCAAAGAGGGAAACTGAGGAAAAAAGAGACAAACAATTAAAAGACCATGAAGATAGATTAAGGGAAATAAACGACAGCCTGAGGAAGAAAAACCTACGTTTAATTGGGGTTCCCGAGGGTGCCGAAAGGGACAGAGGGCCAGAATATGTATTTGAACAAATTCTAGCTGAAAACTTTCCTAATCTGGGAAGGGAAACAGGCATTCAGATCCAGGAAATAGAGAGATCCCCCCCTAAAATCAATAAAAACCGTTCAACACCTCGACATTTAATTGTGAAGCTTGCAAATTCCAAAGATAAAGAGAAGATCCTTAAAGCAGCAAGAGACAAGAAATCCCTGACTTTTATGGGGAGGAGTATTAGGGTAACAGCAGACCTCTCCACAGAGACCTGGCAGGCCAGAAAGGGCTGGCAGGATATATTCAGGGTCCTAAATGAGAAGAACATGCAACCAAGAATACTTTATCCAGCAAGGCTCTCATTCAAAATGGAAGGAGAGATAAAGAGCTTCCAAGACAGGCAGCAACTAAAAGAATATGTGACCTCCAAACCAGCTCTGCAAGAAATTTTAAGGGGGCCTCTTAAAATTCCCCTTTAAGAAGAAGTTCAGTGGAACAGTCCACAAAAACAAAGACTGAATAGATATCATGATGACACTAAACTCATATCTCTCAATAGTAACTCTGAATGTGAACGGGCTTAATGACCCCATCAAAAGGCGCAGGGTTTCAGACTGGATAAAAAAGCAGGACCCATCTATTTGCTGTCTACAGGAGACTCATTTTAGACAGAAGGACACCTACAGCCTGAAAATAAAAGGTTGGAGAACCATTTACCATTCGAATGGTCCTCAAAAGAAAGCAGGGGTAGCCATCCTTATATCAGAAAACTAAAATTTACCCCAAAGACTGTAGTGAGAGATGAAGAGGGACACTATATCATACTTAAAGGATCTATTCAACAAGAGGACTTAACAATCCTCAATATATATGCCCCGAATGTGGGAGCTGCCAAATATATAAATCAATTATTAACCAAAGTGAAGAAATACTTAGATAATAATACACTTATACTTGGTGACTTCAATCTAGCTCTTTCTATACTCGATAGGTCTTCTAAGCACAACATCTCCAAAGAAACGAGAGCTTTAAATGATACACTGGACCAGATGGATTTCACTAATATCTACAGAACTTTACATCCAAACTCAACTGAATACACATTCTTCTCAAGCGCACATGGAACTTTCTCCAGAATAGACCACATATTGGGTCACAAATCGGGTCTGAACCGATACCAAAAGATTGGGATCGTCCCCTGCATGTTCTCAGACCATAATGCCTTGAAATTAGAACTAAATCACAACAAGAAGTTTGGAAGGACCTCAAACACGTGGAGGTTAAGGACCATCCTGCTAAAAGATGAAAGGGTCAACCAGGAAATTAAGGAAGAATTAAAAAGATTCATGGAAACTAATGAGAATGAAGATACAACCGTTCAAAATCTTTGGGATGCAGCAAAAGCAGTCCTAAGGGGGAAATACATCGCAATACAAGCATCCATTCAAAAACTGGAAAGAACTCAAATACAAAAGCTAACCTTACACATAAAGGAGCTAGAGAAAAAACAGCAAATAGATCCTACACCCAAGAGAAGAAGGGAGTTAATAAAGATTCGAGCAGAACTCCACGAAATCGAGACCAGAAGAACTGTGGAACAGATCAACAGAACCAGGAGTTGGTTCTTTGAAAGAATTAATAAGATAGATAAACCATTAGCCAGCCTTATTAAAAAGAAGAGAGAGAAGACTCAAATTAATAAAATCATGAATGAGAAAGGAGAGATCACTACCAACACCAAGGAAATACAAACGATTTTAAAAACATATTATGAACAGTTATACGCCAATAAATTAGGCAATCTAGAAGAAATGGACGCATTCCTGGAAAGCCACAAACTACCAAAACTGGAACAGGAAGAAATAGAAAACCTGAACAGGCCAATAACCAGGGAGGAAATTGAAGCAGTCATCAAAAACCTCCCAAGACACAAGAGTCCAGGGCCAGATGGCTACCCAGGAGAATTTTATCAAACGTTTAAAGAAGAAATCATACCTATTCTCCTAAAGCTGTTTGGAAAGATAGAAAGAGATGGAATACTTCCAAATTCGTTCTATGAAGCCAGCATCACCTTAATTCCAAAGCCAGACAAAGACCCCGCCAAAAAGGAGAATTACAGACCAATATCCCTGATGAACATGGATGCAAAAATTCTCAACAAGATACTGGCCAATAGGATCCAACAGTACATTAAGAAAATTATTCACCATGACCAAGTAGGATTTATCCCTGGGACACAAGGCTGGTTCAACACCCGTAAAACAATCAATGTGATTCATCATATCAGCAAGAGAAAAACCAAGAACCATATGATCCTCTCATTGGATGCAGAGAAAGCATTTGACAAAATACAGCATCCATTCCTGATCAAAACTCTTCAGAGTGTAGGGATAGAGGGAACATTCCTCGACATCTTAAAAGCCATCTATGAAAAGCCCACAGCAAATATCATTCTCAATGGGGAAGCACTGGGAGCCTTTCCCCTAAGATCAGGAACAAGACAGGGATGTCCACTCTCACCACTGCTATTCAACATAGTACTGGAAGTCCTAGCCTCAGCAATCAGACAACAAAAAGACATTAAAGGCATTCAAATTGGCAAAGAAGAAGTCAAACTCTCCCTCTTCGCCGATGACATGATACTCTACATAGAAAACCCAAAAGTCTCCACCCCAAGATTGCTAGAACTCATACAGCAATTCGGTAGCGTGGCAGGATACAAAATCAATGCCCAGAAGTCAGTGGCATTTCTATACACTAACAATGAGACTGAAGAAAGAGAAATTAAGGAGTCAATCCCATTTACAATTGCACCCAAAAGCATAAGATACCTAGGAATAAACCTAACCAAAGATGTAAAGGATCTATACCCTCAAAACTATAGAACACTTCTGAAAGAAATTGAGGAAGACACAAAGAGATGGAAAAATATTCCATGCTCATGGATTGGCAGAATTAATATTGTGAAAATGTCAATGTTACCCAGGGCAATATACACGTTTAATGCAATCCCTATCAAAATACCATGGACTTTCTTCAGAGAGTTAGAACAAATTATTTTAAGATTTGTGTGGAATCAGAAAAGACCCCGAATAGCCAGGGGAATTTTAAAAAAGAAAACCATATCTGGGGGCATCACAATGCCAGATTTCAGGTTGTACTACAAAGCTGTGGTCATCAGGACAGTGTGGTACTGGCACAAAAACAGACACATAGATCAGTGGAACAGAATAGAGAATCCAGAAGTGGACCCTGAACTTTATGGGCAACTAATATTCGATAAAGGAGGAAAGACTATCCATTGGAAGAAAGACAGTCTCTTCAATAAATGGTGCTGGGAACACTGGACATCCACATGCAGAAGAATGAAACTAGACCACTCTCTTTCACCATACACAAAGATAAACTCAAAATGGATGAAAGATCTAAATGTGAGACAAGATTCCATCAAAATCCTAGAGAAGAACACAGGCAACACCCTTTTTGAACTCGGCCATAGTAACTTCTTGCAAGATACATCCACGAAGGCAAAAGAAACAAAAGCAAAAATGAACTATTGGGACTTCATCAAGATAAGAAGCTTTTGCACAGCAAAGGATACAGTCAACAAAACTCAAAGACAACCTACAGAATGGGAGAAGATATTTGCAAATGACATATCAGATAAAGGGCTAGTTTCCAAGATCTATAAAGAACTTATTAAACTCAACACCAAAGAAACAAACAATCCAATCATGAAATGGGCAAAAGACATGAACAGAAATCTCACAGAGGAAGACATAGACATGGCCAACATGCATATGAGAAAATGTTCTGCATCACTTGCCATCAGGGAAATACAAATCAAAACTACAATGAGATACCACCTCACACCAGTGAGAATGGGGAAAATTAACAAGGCAGGAAACAACAAATGTTGGAGAGGATGCGGAGAAAAGGGAACCCTCTTACACTGTTGGTGGGAATGTGAACTGGTGCAGCCACTCTGGAAAACTGTGTGGAGGTTCCTCAAACAGTTAAAAATAGACCTGCCCTACGACCCAGCAATTGCACTGTTGGGGATTTACCCCAAAGATACAAATGCAATGAAACGCCGGGACACCTGCACCCCGATGTTTCTAGCAGCAATGGCCACGATAGCCAAACTGTGGAAGGAGCCTCGGTGTCCAACGAAAGATGAATGGATAAAGAAGATGTGGTTTATGTATACAATGGAATATTACTCAGCTATTAGAAATGACAAATACCCACCATTTGCTTCAACGTGGATGGAACTGGAGGGTATTATGCTGAGTGAAGTAAGTCAGTCGGAGAAGGACAAACATTATATGTTCTCATTCATTTGGGGAATATAAATAATAGTGAAAGGGAAAATAAGGGAAGGGAGAAGAAATGTGTGGGAAATATCAGAAAGGGAGACAGAACGTAAAGACTGCTAACTCTGGGAAACGAACTAGGGGTGGTAGAAGGGGAGGAGGGCAGGGGGTGGGAGTGAATGGGTGACGGGCACTGGGTGTTATTCTGTATGTTAGTAAATTGAACACCAATAAAAAAAAATAAAAAAAAAATAGACAAACTAAACTCAAACTGAACAGAATAGTATTAATCATGAGGCAATGTTTTCTAGAGCACTTCCAAGGTCCCAGATACCTAGTTACCTGCTCCCTTTCTATCTTCACAAGATCCCTCTGAGGTGGGTATTCAACATACAAGAAAACTGGGTGGCAGAGACTGAGTAACAAATAAACTCAACTTGGAAGTGAAAAACCTGGGAACCCAAAACTGTGTGACTGAGCTGGCCTTCTCTCAACACATTTTGCTTCCAGATAAACTAAAGATTTTCTGGGTGGATATAAAAAAACCAAAATGGTAATGCAGACATGCATTTCCACAGGCTAATATTTCAACAAAGATCAAACAAGTGTTTGCTAGAGGCACGCTGTGCATCTGAATGTTATTCAGTCTCTCCTAACAGTCTGTATCCGGTACGTTCCTGTTCTCCAAGAAGTTTGCAGTAAAAGTGGAAGAAGAACTTCACATATGTCAGCCCCATAACATCCCACCTACATGCCCACAGGCTGCCTGCCACTCACAAACACTCTCTTCCCAAACTGCAAGCTCCCACTGGCCTGTAGCTTCTAAGGGACGATGGTGACTGTTGGTGGGAACGTTTGGATCGCACATTGAAGCCACTGAGCCAGGCCAAGTATTTTTGAGAATATTTTCTTGGCTCTCAACAGTCACAGGATGCCTGTTTCAGTGTTTTAAAAAATGTCTAAGACTCACAAGGCAAAGGATCCATTTATTGGAACTAGAAAAATAAAACACCAATGAAAGGCAATGTTTAAGAGCAATTAAAATTTTCTCTGACAAGGTTTGAATGATAACAAAGACTGAAATGACTCTCAGCTGCCATCTACTAATTAGGACTCTACTCTTGAAACATAAGTACACACTCCTCCTCTTAGGATATTATAATAATTTTTGGTACACTTGTAAAAATTATGTGGAGAAATAATACCAGTAAAGAGGTTAAATTTTATTCATCTATTCAACCGCAAAATTAATACAATATAAGATAGATGTTTCTACCTCCAGTATATATTCTTGAAAATTCATTATGCACACAGATTATTAGTCCCTGGACAGAAGGACCTCTGAGATACTGAGCATTGGGTTTTATATAGAGCATCTCATTGCAAACTCACAATAATCCTCTGAAATAGTATTGGTATTGTGGATCTTCACTACAGATCCAGCGTTTGAACTGTTGGTAAGTTCTGTGACTTGACTGTCATGGGCTGGATACTTGTGTCCCTGACCCCCGACAATTCATATGTTGCAGCCCAACCTCCTAGGGTGATGGTGTGCAGAGACAGGACATTTGGGAGGTAATTAGATTTAGATTAGATCATGAATGTGAGGCCCTCGTAATGGAAATCACGCCCTATAAGAAGGGGAAGACAGATCTCAATCTCTCTCTCTCCGCACATATACACAGCAAGAAGGCAGCTGTTTACAAGGTGGGAAGTGGGCCCTGATCAGGAACCAAAGCTGCCAGCACCTTGGTCTTGGACTTCCCAGCCTCCACAATCGTGAGAAATTGATAGCTGTGGTTTAAGCCGCCCAGCCTGTGTAGCCTCTTATAGAGGCTATAGCTGAGTAAGGCAGTGCCCAACTTTTCACAGAAATCTAATTAATGGCCAGGCTCTTTGATGGCAAATGCACACCTTTTCAGAGTGCCACGCTGCTTTATGTTCTACATATAGTGTTGATGATCATAGCATATTAAGCAATGGCATTTGAAGGTCATTGGCCAATCCTGAGATATCCTTATCAACTAAACGGATAAAATTTTTAAGAATGACTGAAAAACATTTGCAATTGGTAGATCCTTAGTTGATCAAATGACCTTAAAGCTTCCAATCAGTTTATCACTGTCAATTGGAGTTCTGGTTCTGTCTACTTAACTATAAGGCGTTTGAGAGCAAGACACGTCTAATATACTAACATATGCCAGCTATTAAATATTTAGTGGCTGCCAAGTACAGTTGTAAGTGGTTTATATGAATTAAACTGGGTTAAACATAGTCAGCCTGGCTTCGGAGCCCACACTTACCATCCGGCCTTGGCCCTCTGTCTCATTCGCTGCTAAATCCCCAGCAATTAGCCACAGACTTTACTGAATGAATCCCTAACAGCTGTTTTTATTAGGTGACTGCCAAAACAGTCACATAAACTTACTATGCATTGAAGTAAAGTATCCTGGAAATGGAGCTGAAACCTGTCCTCTGGGAAAAGAGGAAGAAACGATGAATGAGGGAAATCTGCAGACAGGACAAGCTGGGGGATAGCGTGACTAACACCAGGAAAGGAAGTAGCCCTCATTACTGCATTTTGGTGTTTTTTCCCACGAGACTGATCTATTAATATTACCAATATCTTATTAAAGGGTCAGAATTTGTCTTTGTAAAAATCAGAGAATCCATGTCCTTAAACCATTTCAAACATGAAATGTATAAACACTATCCAACATCCCTCTGGCTGCCTTGGACTCCTCTGGTTTCAATGCCAGTTTCCCAGGGGCCATGGAACCACAGACTCAGATGTAGTGGGCCCCTGGGATTCCATCACCTTCCTGCCCTGCTCAGCTTCCTCAAGGAACCTCCAGAGGCATTGCCTCTGTGATGATCCACTGTTAGGGCTGGCAGCTCTGAGTCACAACGGTTTTAATATTTCTCTCCGACCCAGAAAGTGGCCTGTCCTAGCCCTGACTCCTGCTTGTCCCTATGAGCCATCCATCTGCCTTAGAGAAGCCACCCTTCAGGCCCAGGCCCAGGCTTTTGTGTGCTCATTTGCAGGGCCAGAGGAGTGTCGGGGCAAAAGTGGGAGTCCCAGGAGTGGAAAGAAAGGCTGGGAAGATGAATGGTAAGAACTGGAGCCAAGGAAGGGAAAGGAAGGAGCATCAGAAAATGAACAAATGACAGTAAATGAACCCACCCAACTACATCAGATATAATGGAATTCTGGTAACGAAAGTATCACATGTGGGAATTACAAATGACATGTTGTGAAAGAATGTATAGGGAACTTGCTACTAAGAGAAGGAACTTGGACCCACACATAAAACTTGTCACCTCTTAGGAAAGGACATAAATTTTATTTTGTTACTGCAGGGGGCAGAAGAGAGAGCCAAGAATATTTTAAAACATTGTGAGAAAAAATTCCAAACAAATGCCCTTATCTGAAAATTAATGAGCTGTCTGTATGACAGCAAATTTTCTGTAACTTGAGGCATTTAAACAACACTTAGGTAACTGCTGCTCAGGAATCCTAGTGATAAAGGCCTCCTGAATTCCTTCAGTCAGATGTCCACACTCCTTCCCTCAGCCAACACCCACGGTGAAGGCTACCCCCTGAAATTTCCCCAGAACAAGATAATGTTAAGGTGAAGAACTAAAAACCTTCGCTGGATAAGTAAAACGTCAGAATAGCGAAGGTCAGGAAAGGAAATCTTAAAATATTACAAACATTTGCTTAAACTAAGACAATAAGACCTCTGCACAAAGTAGGATTTTTTTACATCACTTAAATAGTAATAATTGGTCCTGACATGCAATTTTCACACCATCCTTTGCTTAGGGTTTTGCTTTTATTCATCATCAAAGAAGTGTCTGAAATCAATTTTGCTTTGTTGCAGAAGCCATGTCTCATGAGAGGCATTTTCTTCCATTCCTCTCTCCCCATCTCTTCTTTCCTCCAAGAGATTAATCTCTCTCATTTTATGAGGCAGAGTTATTAACTTCTGTCTCCCACATCCAACTCTACTGTATGGCTGCAGGATAACTTGCATGCTTCTGGTAGCATACGAGGGTTATCTCACTTAACACATCTGTTCTGGCAGTAAATGGTATATGTTTCAAATCCCTGACAGGTTATTCACCAGAGGATCCCAAACTGCAGCAGGGTTCTCAGACTCCTCTGGCTCCTCTTGCAGGACTCCAGGCTCCGGCTCCTCCCGGCCTCATAGGAAGGAGGTCTTGACACCCCAGGTACTTTCTCTCAGACTCCTCACTGTCTCTTCTGAAAACTACTGCAAAACCTTCCACTCCTTCTTAGCCACGTGCTCCATCCCCATTTTCTTCTCCCAAATCCCAGTTCCACTCTTTTTCTAATTATCTCCCAAGGTGGGCAGTCAATATTTGCTCATTCTCTGAATGATATTCTCTAGATTACTGAACAAGTATGGGAAAGTAAATTTGACTATGCTAGAATCTTGCTTCAGGGAAATTCATGGTCGGAAAGAATTAATGTCTATGCTTTCCCAAGGAGACACATTTCAATTATGTTTTTTATTACATTAAAAAAAAAGATCATTAACTGTGAATTATAATTAACTCTTTGGAACAGGACAGTGGCTTCTCTTAAAAAAATAAACTTTAGTATGAATTACATATTAAATAAGAGAAAACACTTATTTCTGAAAATCGATTAAGAATAAGTGACCAATAAAAAAAATACATGTATACTCAAGAGCCATACTCAAATTCAAAGGTTACATTTAATGGAGCTATAAAGGTAAGCGAGGGACAAGATCTTTTGTGGAAAATTAAGCTTTCTTTCTTTTTTTAAAAAATATTTTATTTATTTTAAAAAATATTTTATTTATTTATTTATTCATGAGAAACAGAGAGAGAGGCGGAGACACAGGCAGAGGGAGAAGCAGTCTCCCTGCAGAGAGCCTGATGTAGGACTCGATCCCAGGACCCTAGGATCATGACCTGAGCCAAAGGCAGACACTCATCCACTGAGCTACCCAGGTACCCAATAAATAAACTTTTAAATTACCTTAATGTCGACTTTATTGCCAGAGTGAGGATGTGCAAACATCCGGGGGGACAGAGACGCTTGGAGCAGAGAGAGTCCTATAAGACAGGATAGCTGAATGCTGGAGATGGTGGGTGGGGGTGGGGGGAGGAGCAGGGGGTCTAGAGAGGAAATGAAGGAGTAAAAATGAGGCAAGGAGAAAGAGGAAGAGATATATAAGTAAGGAAACAAGACATGAAGTCAATGAAAGAAAGGAGAACATGGAAGAACAAGAAGATCAACATTTACCAGCCATAGTGATGAGAAAGAAAAACCCAATTACTACCTGCCCCCAACAATCCCTTAAGCAGGCTCACTAGGTGGCAGTTCATTCTCCAATTTGGCATTGTAGGGTTTTGGAGTTAAGAAAAAAATTGTATTCTCATGCATTTAGGTGCAGCATTTCCTCCCCAGTTTACAACTGGACTAAAGATGACCTGACATCTAAAAAAGAAGATATTCAGGGACAGCACTGGATTTCTCCTAAAATGGAGAGCCAAGCTTCCAACAGATCTCATCTCAGTGTTAAAGGGCAGAAACCCCAGCTCTAATCACCCCATTTTCTCATGATCTCAGTGTTAAAGGGCAAAAACCAAACCACAGCTCCAATCACCCCATTTTCTCAGGCTTCTTCTGTGTGAACCCCCAAATTCCCACTCTTTGTACAGGGTTTGGCAAAATAACCTCCCTCAAATTTCTATTTTAGGAAATGTGGGTTTCCAAGGATCTTGCTCTGCTGAAGTAGTCTCAGTTTTTCTTTTCAACTCCTGTCCCCAGAGTCTCTGCCTCTTGGGACCCCCACTGTTGAATAAACTGAGAACGAAGTCCTAATCTCCTCTCCAATTCTGAGTGATCTACCAAAGCCCCGCTCCCCTCAGAATCCTTGAGTCCAGCCTCCTCAGAGCCCCACTAACGCACAATAACCAAGGCCTAAATCATCAGGTCCCTAATCTACTGCCACAGTCCACATCTCCAGCGAGAATTTAATTCTGAGGTCTATTCCCTCACTTTACAAAGTGCCGTGTTTCTCTGCCTCTGACTGGACAGACTCCTCTGTAAAGTATTCAGATCTTTGTGTTCACTCTCCAGAATTCTCCTCAGATAAGCAGAAAGTTGGATTTTGTTACTTGGAACATAAGGGTAAGAAGGCCTAAGAGCAGTTCATGCTCAGTTGAGTAGGCATGACACAGAGAGAAAACAGTTCTGAGATACAGCTGATCACCTTGGAAGGGGTGTTGGCTCAGGAAGTACTGTGGCCCATTCCTTCTCTGAACCTCTTGGTCCTTGTGTGTATTTTGGAAATCAAGAGTATTTTTTTAGATTTTAGAATGGTAATATGGAGTTCACAGTGTACTTCGCAGAATTCCCTTCCCAACTCCTGGGAGTCGGGGGGGCAACAGTCTGAAGTAAACACGATATGGGGCGCCATGAACTGCACAAATGTGCAAACTGGGTTGGAGAAATAAAGTCTCTAAATAGCCTCTCATCAGTTCAGGCCTGATTCTGCCCCTAAATAAGTTCAGGTCAGATGGGTTTTGCTGGAAAATGAGTAAAACCTAACCTGCCAACCAACCAACCAATCAACAACAGCAAAAAAATCTCGGGTTCCAGGACAATTTGGATTTCGGAATTTTAGATAAGGTGTTAAGAACCTGCATCATAAAATGAAAATATATGGAGTCAGGAGAGGTTCTTAAAAAAAAAAAAAAAAAGGAAGCAAGCAAGCAGAAAAAAACAGACAAACTAGCAAAGGCATATGTTGAATGAAGAATAATGAATAACCAACTCACCATCATCTGTATCAGGGAGGAAAGTGTAACAAGACAGAGAGGAGGGACCTACAGCAGGGCTGCTGCACCACACCAAAGGCATGAGGACATGAGTCATGCAGGAGGGACACAGATGCAGGGAGCCTGAGGCCTCAGAACAGCTGAAAGGGCCCCAAAGGGCTGGAGAAGGAGGAGAGATGGGGGTTGGGGGCAGGGCTCAAGATGGAGCCATTGCAGGAATTCTCTCACCACTTCAACCACCAGGAACAAGAAAACTGCAATCTCAGTGACAGCAGGTGCTATGGTCTGCATGTTTATACCAACCCCTCCCATTCCTAGGTTGAAACCTCATCCCCAAGGTGACAGTATTAGGATGTGGGGCTACTGGGAGGTAATGAGATCATGAGGGTGGAGTCTTCATGAATGGGATTAGTGCCCTTATAAAAGCCATCAGAGAAACCTCCCTTGCCCCTTCTGCCCTATGAGGTTGCAGTGAGAAGACGGCCATCAGAGAGGAAGTAGGTTCTCATCATACACCAAATCTGTAAGGGACTTGATCTTGGACTTCCAGCCTCTAGAACAGTGAAAAAGGAATTTCTGTTCTTTATAAACCACTCTGCTTCTGGTGTTTTTTTATAGCACCTGAAATAGATTAAAGCAGGAAGGATTTCAGTTTCCATACTTGATCTGTTAACGTAGACTTCCTCATAGGCTAGTAAACATCTGTCTTTTCATCTGTATAGAGAATTTATCTTGCTATTGAGTTTTTTCATGTTCATCTCTATTAATTTATCCTAAATGTATACAAAACGTACTCTGGGATTTTTGTTTGTTTTTGGTTTTGTTTTTTTACTTCACAGTAAATATTAAGTGAATCAGCCTTTCTTTCTCCCAGAGCAATGTGATGACAGTCAGGGCCATTGTCCCACATGAGTGATGGGAACTCCATAGATGAGGGATGAGAAAAAATGTTTTTCCCTCGTTTATAAGGGGAAAGAAATCTCTAGAAGCTAGGGCTTTTTACAAGAGCACTGAGAAATTCAGGGACATTTTATTTCCCCACACTCACTCACACGGTTTTAATGAGGATTAAATGAGAATTATGGAAGACATTAACGCAAAGTCTGGCATTTTATTCTTTATAATATCCTAATTAATTTTGTAGTAAGAAGGTGTTGAACAAACATTTTCTATCCTGTATAACAGGTATTCCCATGAATGCCAAGACAATGATGTAACATTTCTTGAGGTTACCTTGAAAAGTTAGAAGAAAGTATGCTGACCTTCTTCTAGGTGTTGTACTAGATTTCTTTAAAAAAATTATGTTTAGGCTTAATTAAATGAAGTAGAGTATATCTCTGCCTTAACATGTTGAAGCTGCCATGAAGTGCATTTCATTTGCTACATGAGGTAAATCACAGGGGGCCTCTGGTGACCTGATTGTGGTTAATACAACTGCAAAGTAGAAATTAAATCATTTCTATTAAGATCAATGGCAGCTTTACATCTAGATAGACTTTGTTTTATTTTTAGAAATTGGATTTAAGGAAAATATGCAATTCTAAGATAAATATTTAGGGTTAAAATTATAGAATGGCAGAAACATAAAGCTCTTTTACATAAATATTTCTGCTAATTAGTGTATACTTATCACATAGCAGAATACTTAATTGAATCTCATAAAAATGTTGGAAGTGCTAATTACTTTGCCATTATATTGTTTTTACATGTTTTCAGTTTCTGATACAGATATAATACCATATAGAAAAATGCATTTATTATCAATTCTGTGTTAGGATTATTAAAAACAAAAATCTTTGGGAGAGAGGGAAAGAAGGAGGGAAGGAAGGAGGGAAGGAAGGAAGGAAGGAAGGAAGGAAGGAAGGAAGGAAGGAAGGAAGGAAGGAAGGAAGGGAATCTGTGTGAGGAGATCCCTACAACAATATACTATAGGGAAACTTACTGCAGAATGACTTCTATGTCTCTCATGCTGGGGTCTATCTGGATCAATTGGCCACCACCTGTTTTTATAAATGAAGCTTTACTGTAATACAGCCACACCCATTCACTTTGTATTGCTTAAAACTTTCATTCTACAACCAGACTTGAGTAGCTGCAAAAGATAAGCCACCAAATGTAAAATAGTTATCAAATGTGAAATATTTACCATATGGCCCTCTACAGAAAAAGTTTTCCGACCACTGATCTCAATATTACACATAGCCCTGGCACGCCCCAGAGGACATGTTTCAGGTATTATAATATCAGAAGATTCCACCACAGAGGATTAGGGTTATGAAGGACATTCCTCAGAAGGCAGCTGCATAATGGGACTTCTGAAACTGTCATTGTCTTTTAAAATCTAGTTCCTAGTAATGCTAAAAATAAGAATCTTTGAAAGGACTTAGGGCATGTCATACAGAACAGGACTGTCATAATCATCACTGTCATACTATTAATAATGACCTAGAACACATTTTTTTTTCCCAAAAAGTTAGGGTGGTCATATATCTGTATTTACTTAGAACAGATCTAGTTTAAATTTCTGCCTCTATACCCAGTGTAATTACTAAAAGTGCCCCTTCCCACAATCAAAATGTCCAGGTTTGGAGAATCTATTATATGGTCACAATTCATATAGTTGATCCTGATATGTTTGTTCTTGTCAAACCATAGTTCATCATCTTTTGAGTCTCTTCTTGCTGGACCTCAGAGTGTTTTATCCATTTTTTGTTTATTGGTTGACTTTAATCATGGCTTTTTAAAAAACAATCTGAAGAAGCACTAGCTAAAAAGACCATAGTGCATATATATATATATATATATATATATATATATTTTTTTTTTTTTTTTTTTTTGAGAGAGAGAGAGAGAGAAAGAACATAGTCACAAAGACCTACATTTGAATGCTCTCCATGTGTGACTTTCTCCTGAAAAAGATAACACTGGAATTCTCTTGGAAATACTGTTTGACTACCAGGCTCAAATGTTTCTTCCTCAGTTCCTACAAGAACATTGACCTTGTGGCATCACTGGAGAATCATTTAACTTCTCTTTGCTTGTGGCTGTGACTAAGAATCATCTCAAAATATTTTTTGAAGTCTGATCTGAGATTCAGTGATCATTAAGACACTCAAAAGGTCTCCTCTGAAAACAGAAGCCTTCACTAGAGGAAGATATCTCATGTCTGTTACACTGTCTTTGCTAACCGCCAATGGGAAAGTAGTTGAAACCAATAATCAGATGTGCTAGTCAGCTACGTGTAAACTATTTAAAAAGGAAATTGATGGCTACCGATACGGAGTATAACCTAAAGTCAACTTATATAAGAGGGCATTTTCCTGTCTAAACTATTTTAAGCATTCAAGTGACCATGAAAACTTTCCCTTGCCCCTAAATAATATTTTTGTGACTTTAGTCTAGATCTCCTAGTACAAAATCCACTAGCCATGTGGCTGTCTAATTTTTAATTAATTAAAATTAAATAAAAGTAAAAATTTAGTTCCTCAGTTGCACCAGCCACATTTTAGTTGCTCAGTGACCACAGGAGGCTAGCAGTTACAATATTAGCACAGATGTAGGACTTTTTTACCACTGCATAGTATTCAATTTGTCAGTGATGCTAGATGAATGGAGAGAAAACATGATTCAGCTGATAGAGCTGTAACAATACATCATCTTTCTTCTAATTAGCAAATGTTACACTGCAAAGTAGAATTACTGAATCATTGATATATTTGGGTTCACTTTACTTTTAAAGCAGTTATTACTTGAAAGCCAAAGTGTTTGCTAAAGAAAGAAAAGTGCTGCAGTTCAGGTTGGCCGCCCTGAAGAAGGGCCATGAACCAGTGTGTTCGGGGCAGTGGCACGAGTATGAACAGCTCAGCATAAGGAGGATGACTCAAGCACGTCCAGGACACCAGGGAGAATGAGCCATATCCAATCATCCAGGCTGCTTGATGTCTCAAAGAGGAAAATATTCATGTATTCATTCATTTATTCATGACAACCCTGGAGAAGGGCAGAGCAAATCTCATGTTTTACAGGATGCAGTCAGTGTCTTGCCCAAGACTATGTAAAGATAACCAAGTGATGGTGCCGGTATTAGAGCAAAACTCCTGGTTGGGTGGCTTTTCTACTATGCAGCAGTCTTAAAGCCTTTGAAGTTTTAGAAGGAGAGAATTGGGGAAAAGAACTGTAAATGGTAACAGAAAAACATTAGCTTTATGGAGTACTTTTTCATTAGAGAGAGACAGTTTCAGTAAGGACACAGCTTGAAGTTTCAGTTCTCTTCTAAAATTTCCATTAAGCTTAGAGGTTTGAGGAAAAATATCATTTCCAGAAATGTTTATGATGCTTCTACAGGTAATGCAGTTATGAAAATGAGGTATGTATATGGACTACCGCCATGTACGTTCCAAAATAAGAAACTGAAAGGCTTATACTGCGCTGATTTCAGCCCTCCCCTAGCAAAGGGGATGTATTTAGAGGCACCGTCACTTGGAGACTATCCTCCGCAGCATATGGCTGCATTGCCCTTCCAATCATAAAGGGCAGGGAAGGTTCAGCATCACTATGTACATTTTGTAAGGCTCTTGATGGAGTCGCCTTTTAAAGACTTCACTTAATCTGATAGAGAATATGAGAGGAAAACACTTTGTAAACGCATATTTGTGGTAATAGAATTTCTTTTGAAGGGCATTAGGCTATTTCTGTCTTAAAGGTTAAAGTAATTTTAAAGCATGAATGTTGAGTGCCAAGTACAGAAACAGAATGATAGTCCATTGTCCAAATATCTAGCAATGTGGTACAAACCCAAAACCACCTGCTTCACCATGAAAGTCTCCTCAGTTGGCTTTCTGGTGAACACTATGTAGTAACAGTTCCAAGGTTCTGGTTTATAGCTCCACAGTGTGTTTCCTTGTTTTTGTTTTTATTTTTAGTGCTTTATCTTTTCCCTTCAGGCTGCGGTATGTCACCTCGGTGTATAAAGCAAACAGACAACAGTGGCCTTGGTCACAAAGAGACTATAGATCTCAGAGCACCTGGGTGGCTCAGTTGGTTAATCACCTGCCTTTGGCTCAGGTCATAATCCTGGGGTCCTGAGATGGAGCCCCACATTGGGCTTCCTGCTCAGTGGGAAGTCTGCTTCTCCCTCTTCCTCTGCCTGCTGCTCCTCCCGCTTGTGCTTGCTTTCTCTCTGTGTCAAATAATTAAAACCTTAAAAAAAGAGAGAGAGAGACTATAGATCTCTACAAAGAGGAGAAAACTAAAGACCTGCTCAACAGAAGAGGAGATAATTAATATGCACTACGCCACCTAAACCCCTCCCTTCTTACCACATTCCCTGCTTCTCTACTTCCCTCCACTCTAGTCACGCTGACCTTCTTACTGCTTCTAGCACATGACAAGCTGATTCCACTCCAGAATCTTCACACTCCTCCACCCTTCATCCTGAAGGGCTTTTCCCTTTGGCCTTTCAAATTAAAATGTCCTTCTTCAGAGAGACCTCCCCCTCACCACTGCACCCCTTTCTGCCCCTTTTGCCTGCACTATTTTCCTTCGAAGCACTTAGTATACCAGATTGTACTTTTATTCTCTTTCTCCCACTACACTGTGAGCTCCATGAAGCTGGGGACATGCTCTGGTTCCTAGCTACGTGCCAAGCAAGAAGAGCTGTGCTCAGGGCCCATAGTAAGCACATAACAAAGAATTATGACACGAATCAGTGGAATAAATAATTTTATTATATTCATTTTCTCAATGTTATGCTTTAAGTTAAATATCTTACCTTTCCTTTCTTGTATTATACAATGACAACTCAGAAATGCAAACCTAAGGGAGGGAGGCTACATAGCTCTGTCTTTGATCTATTTAATTCAGATTGATGGTGAGGCCTCCAGTTGACTTTATATGCCTAGGACTATATAGAGCTGGATTAAGGGGGCAATTTTTGGAATAAGAGGGAAGATTATTTGTGCATAGTGATCTATTTAAAGATGAAAGTTAGCCTCACTTTAATTGGGAGATTTAGCAACTACCTGGGCTCTTCAGAAAGAGTAAAGGAATTACTTGAGAGGCTTAACTTTTTCATTCCTGCCAGGCACTTTTATGAGGTAGGCAGTAAGGAATCAGAGTCACAGATTCAATTGGTATCAAAACACAGTAACACAATTTCCCACAGATATGGGTTCTAGGGCCCCAGATTGGAAGATTTCTGGTTATCTTTTCCACTGCCCTCAGAATATCAAGGATAAAGAAATCTGATTATCTTTTGAAACTATGCCTTGTCTTTAAACGTATCCAAAGTCATTAAGTGCAGCCTATTCCTGATTTGTTCTTCAGGAGCATTTTTATTTTTAGCTTTTCTTTTTGCAACTAAAAAGTTTAGTTCATTCCCCGAGGAAATGTAATAGCCTTTTCCCTGGAAATGAAACCTAGAAACATTTGTCCTGAGTGATATACCTCTTATTTGGGGTTTGCACACAGATTTTGCTGGACATTTCCAGGGCATTGTTTGACATTCACAAGTAACATGTAAAATTGAGTATATGGTACCTTTGTCACACATTAAAGTGATATGAGCCATGCTCGAGCTAAGAGACACAAGATTTTTGATTTCTCCCCTAGCAAGAAATTATATCCTGTAACATGTGCTTGGTAATTACGAATCTTTGCGTGGGCATCAGTGCCATATGCATAATACACCCCAGTGGCACCATTTCAAGGTTGCAGAGTCACATTTTGTAGACGAATCATTTATAATCACCACTGCTACTGCAGCATTGTCTGTCACACTTTGCTCTGCATGGGTGTTTCTATAACAAGTTTTAAAGTTGCTAAGTGATTTTAAAAAAATACAAGTTAATGCTAGTGTGTTTGAGATATTTCTTAAGGACTATCACAAATGTCACCATGTACCTTGGAAAGGGAGTTGTATAAGAGAAAAAAGAGGGTACCTGGGCGGCTCAGTTGGTTAAGAGTCTGCCTTTGGCCCAGGTCATGATCCCAGGGTCCTTGGATCTGAGGGAGCCTGGTTCTCCCTCTCCTGCTACCCCTCTCCCCCTACTGGTGTTCTAGCTCACTCTTCTTACTCTCTCTCTCTCTCTCTCTCTCTCGCGCGCGCGCGCGCGCAAATAAATAAATAAATAAATAAATCTTTAAAAAAACGAGAAAAAAGAATGCTAAACAAACTTCTCTCATGAATTATATTAGTGATCAGTTATCCTAACAGTAGAACAATCTTGTGAATGTTGTAGACATATAAACATTATTGTGCTTTTCTACCAGGATATTTACTTTTAAATTATGAAGAATCTGATGGGGCAATAGAGCTCAGATATCTTTATTTGTTTAGTCCTACCTGGTCACATTATAAGACACATGATGATTCATTCATTCATTCATCCATTCATTCACATTAATTCATTTGTTCATATTTTTCTTTATTTTCAAATTTGATCCTCACTACAACACTGCAAAGTACATATTATACTAAAAATAGAGTGTCCAAGCATTTAAAAGGGGAGGCTTTCAGAGTTTGAGAGTTTGACAGACCTAAGTTAAAAATCTTGGCTCTACTACTTCCTAGCTGTGTGACCCCCAAAGTCGCTTAACTTTTCTGTACCTCAGTATTCTCATCTGTGGAATGGAAACAATGACACAACCTCCTTATTAAGTTATTGTTAGAATTAAACGAGATCACTAATATCAGTATACAATACATTGTCAATAATATATATTACTTTTATCATAATATTACAGATAAGATGATAGATTGAGAGAGGTAATGTAATTCACCCAAGATTGCACCGTTGTTAGCAAGTAGTTGAAGTGGGATTTAAACCCAAGTATCTAACTGCAGAGATAATGTGCTTACATTTGCTTCATAGCTTAGAATGAGGAAGAGAGCAGAAGTTTAGTTCATTCATACAGGATGACTGGGAGGGTCACCTGCAATACTGAATGTGAAACTGTGCTGACAAATATATAGAACTATGCAAAGGTGAGCTATTTGGGTTGAGTAGATATAAAAAGTCTGGGACTATATGCTTGCTCTAAAATAAGCCTAAGCATTGCTGCCCCAGAAATTGTTTATCAAACCCATATCCTTTTCTTCCTAGGCTCATGGCTAGATTACAACTGGCACACTCTCTCGCATTAGGTGTGCCATGTAACTGAATTCTGGCTAATGGAATACAGGCAGGAATGCAGAGCATCATTGCCAGGTATGGCATACAAAACTTTACCATGTACGATATTTGTGATACTCTCTTCGCCTTCTGCAGGTTGGGCAGATGATCTCCAGGACAATCTTTGATCTACATAGATAATTTGACTCTACAAAAAGGAAGGAACCTGAGTCCTTGAATTACTGCTATGGGAAAGGCTGCTGCTATTCAGGAGCTGCCATTTGGAAGTCATCTGAAAGAGATGTAAAGTTTTACTGTATTTGAAGACTAATATTTTGAGATTAAAAAAAAAAAAAAAGATTTATTTATTTATTTATTTTTGAGAAAGAGAGAGAAAAAGTGACCAGAGGTTGGTGAAGTCTCAAGCAGACTTCCCACTGAGTGTGGAGCCCAATGTGGGGCTTGATCTAATGACCCTGGGATCAAGACTTTAGTCTAAACCAAGAGTTGGATGCTCAACTGACTGAGCCACCCAGGCACCCCAATATTTTGGGTTTAACTGCAAAAGCAGCTAGTTACCTTCATTGGTACATTTACCCAGCCATAAGCTCTAGGGCTGAATAAGTTGGATGTAACAACTGCTTGGGAAACATGAGATGTCAGTGTAACTTCTTTTACCTCTATATTCAATAATATAAATGGGATACACATTTCACCTTGGCTAGTCTGTATTTTATAAATACCAGAAATGTATCTTTTTTCTTTTTTAAGATTTTATTTATTTATTCATGACAGACACACAGAGAGGGAGAGAGAAGCAGAGACACAGACAGAAGGAGAAACAGGCTCCATGCAGGGAGCCCGAAGTGGGACTCGATTCCAGGTCTCCAGGATCCAGCCCTGGGGTAATGGTGGTGCTAAACTGCTGAGCCACCCGGGCTGTCCCAGAAATATATTTTTAAAAAATTACCCATAGGACTTTGGAGTCAGAGAAATTTTAAAAGTCACTGAATTCGACTCATCCCGAGTCTGTATCCTAGTATAGTATCCCTACGTGGATTAAGTACTTTTAGCAATAGTAACATCACTTATCCATTATTTATTCTAGGCAGCATATAGCAGAGAAGTTCAAGACTCATAGTCTCTATCCATATCCAAAGGAACATGTGTTTTTGGCTCATCATCACTTTTGTTTTAAGTTAAATTTTAACTGATGTAGGCATTCTCTGATCTTCCACAGACCTCACCACTCCTTATTGTCACCCCCTGCTCCTACATACATTTGTGTCATTTTTCTGGTACCTGAAGCATTTGTGTGCCTTCCTTGGTCTTAATATAAAAAGATTTGCAGTTAGTCTCCAGCTCTCCACTTTTCTTAGTTGTTTGACCCTTGGCAAGCTCCTTAATCTTTTTGAGTTTTCTCACTTATAAAATGGTGTTAAGAACTTTGGCCTCTCATACAGACAGAAACTAGTATGAGAAATACATGAGATAAGATGTTATAGAGACAAAGATGTCAGAATTATTACTGGAATTACACAAAATATTTTATTACATCTTCCATGTGAAAATCTTTGAAATGTTTGAAGAAAAGGATTATGTCATTCCTGTGGCTTCTCTTTTCTAGTCTAAGCTTTCCCATCTCAGGATGCCTGGGTGGCTCAGTGGTTGAGCATCTGTCTTTGGCTCAGGGCATGATCACAGGGTCCTGGGATCAAGTCCCACATGGTGCTCCCTGCAGGAAGCCTGTTTCTCCCTCTGCCTATGTCTCTGCCTCTCTGTGTGTGTCTCTTATGAATAAATAAATAAAAATCTTTAAAAAATCCCATTTCTTTCAATTATTCTTTGAATGGCATTATTTCAGTTGCCTTATGGTTGTACACCAGGTTGGTGGTATAAATATGTGTAGTAGGCTGAGTGTGGACTATGGTAGACAGAAAATGCCATGCTTAGTATAAAAAGAGAAGCCAATATTCAGCTGATCGTTACAGATGGCAATATTCACTTGGCTGGGTATTCCAATATTTCAAATGAAAGAGGCAATCAGGATTTATACATAAAATTTTCCAATTTTTAAATGCTGTTAAATTGATTCATCTTTTAACATTGCCCTGAAAGCCTCTAGTTTATAAAATTCTGTCTCAAATTTTTAGGCTTTGATTCATATAGATTTTATTTATTTATTAAAAATTTTTTTAAAAGATGTATCTATTTGAGAGAGAGAGAAAAAAAAAGAGCACAAGCAAGAGGCAGAGAGAGAGAGAGAGAATCTCAAGTAGATTCCATGCTGAGCACGGAGCTCAATGTGGGGCTCAATTTCACAACCCTAAGATCACCACCGGAGTGGAAATCAAGAATTGAATACCCAACTGACTGAGCTACCCAGCCACCCCTCCATACATATTTTGGAATCTATATGCAGAGGTTAGTCAGTATATAGATGGGCCAAATTTGAAAAAAAAAAATTTATGAAATATCAACATGACCAAAGTTTCTTCAAAGATAAGTTCTAGTAAGTAAAATGAATAATCTCTACTTGATTTACATGAGATAGTTTCTATATATGAATCAATGTATTAGCATATATTACATATATTAATTACATGACCATTACCCTAATTATCCCATTTCTAAAAGGACTTGTTAGATTGTTTATAGACATAGAAGAATATTATGGATGAAAGTTGCAGTATAGTAATAGTATGAGGATGTGCATTGAGAAAGGAGTCTGGAGGTCTCAGGCTCTGACTTGTCTTCCCATCTCTGGGTTGCCAGTGTGTGTTTTACCTCCAGGTCTGGAACCATCATTTTGAAAGCATATGAAACACCTCTGTCACAGGAATCCCCCATTTTTTTCATTGTGGGATCTCACAGAGAGCTGGTCACATAGACATGTTATAGCTATATGATCAATCTTAATTGGAAAAAACTCTCAGTCTTCACCAGGCAAATGACCTCCTTCACCCTTTCCCAAGATAATTGACAGACTCATGGTTACACACATAATTCATCTTTAATTAAAGTATTAGCACTGGCCAAGGGTCACTACCATGCTCCACAGCAGTACCAACCTATAAGTATACATTCCATCTAGCTACAATTAATCCATGATATATTCTCAATGTAATTTCAACTTTCTATAAACTATCTAAGAAAGAACAGTCACCTTTTTACTGGATTTTTTTCAACAGCCAAAATAATCTTTGTTATGACTGACAAAGGTCGTTTTATTGTTCCCTCAGTTTGACTAAACTTTAGACAAGTTTCTTCCTGACTACATACCCCTGACTTCTCTTTCCTTAGAGTTTTACTTTAGAAAACTTGCAATTGTATTTTTTTCCCTATCTTTCCAAAATATACATCTGCTTCCGGACTCTTTTTAGTTTAGCAATCTCAGAATGTCTTTCTCACCTGGGAGCCATCTCTTTGAAATGCAATCATCAAGAAAGATTGTGCCCCTATCTACCAGTCTCTGTAGGAGGGGAAAACCTAACTTCCATTAGCACCAATATTCAAACACAGATGGTATAACCACAAAATCAACCTCCCCCAAATCCTCCAGTACTTCTTCATAGCTCACTCCAGTGTTTGAATTCTCCTGCCTTTTGCTTCAAGGGAGTTGAGTTCAATATCTTTCCCCAGCTGCAATAGTATTGACTCCTATTGCAATAGCCTTGCATAAAGTCTTATCTAACTTCATCTGTCACAGTTTTTACCTAACATGACAATGTTATTATATAAACAAAATGAGTTTAACCCTATACGTAGCCATTTAATAAATATGAACATTATTTTTAAAAACAAGTTTTGGGACCCTGAATGAAATACCCAGTCTTTCTATATTTGATTCTTCAAGAAACTACTTGGTTCTCAGTCTTCTTGCTAAGGGCTTATTTTCAGTGATTAAGATACAATCTTCACTAATAAAAGGAAAATACTTTTAAGTAATGACTATTTCTGGTACAGAGTAGCTAATTTCAGCAATGCTAACTCTATCCTCAAGTCCTTTATTTTAGTTTTAACAAAGTATTATTAAAGGCTGTCCTTTGGTAGAGGTTTTTGTTTTCTTACTAGCACAATATCTGTGGTGTGTTCTTTGACATGATTAGAACAGAAACAAAGCCTTTTTTGGAAAATTATTTGGTATAATTTGAAAATGTCAATATATGCTTTTCCATGTTAATATCACTGCCAACAATCAGAGTAACTTAGGAAATTTCAGGCTGAGAGATGTTTTTTGGTGACATTGCAGACAGACAAAAATACATGCTGTTCATATTGTTAAATGGCTTAGTACTTTTTGGTACTATATATATATATATATATATATATGTGATGGCAGTTGACCCAGTGTCATTGTGATCATAGAAGCTATGGGGCTAAAATAGTAAAAACACATCAGTGCCAAAAATTGTAATTGAATTATACATAACGTCTTCTTCACTGAGTTTCTGGAATGCCTTGAATTAATTTTAAAATTAAATGCCTTTTCTTCTAAACAAGTGCAAGCAGCTGTACTATAAAACCTTGAAGTTTCACAAAATTTTTCCTTATATAGAGCTATCACTAAATTTTAGTAAATACAGATAAAATGACATATAGATAAGTATATAATTTTTTAACTTCTTTTTAACCATAGGCTGTGGATATTATCAATTTTTCTGATCTCAATACTTAGCAATTTAGTAATATACAATTGGAACAAAATATTTTACAGATTTTCATAATCATTGGATTTCAAAAGTAAAATTTTTTGGAAATGGATTTTTTAATGAGCTATGTAAGATTTTATTTTCAAGTATCTCAGTGCAAATAATATTGAAAGAATGAAATGAGTTTTACCACCAATTCAATTCCTATTTTTCATTTTCATATACCTAAAGATTAGGAAACTTTTCTGACATAAATAAATAGATGTAAATGAAAGATGTTTTTATAGGAAGGAATTCAACTATCTAAACATTCAAGTATAGGTTAAAAATGACATTGTGACCTATTTTTAATGGTAATTGGCAACTCAATTAGTTCTTTCTTCAATTTCGTTGAAGTCAAAGAATTGGAAATGACTATACTTATAAAAAAGATTTATACCTAATTATTAGTTATTCACATTCTCAACACCTAATATTACCCATTTCAGAAAATTCTTTAGCCTATAGACTTTATATTGTGTGGAAATGTACCATGCTAAAATTGGAGGTTGATAAAGTGTAACTTTCTTCTTTGAGAGGCAATAAAGCAAGCAGATCAATTTTGGAAGATCTAAGGCAGCCCTGGTGGCTCAGCAGTTTAGTGCCACCTTTGGTCCAGGGCATGGTCCTGGAGACCCAGAATCAAGTTCCTCGTTGGGCTCCCTGCATGGAGCCTGCTTCTCTCTCTGCATCTCTCTCTTTCATGAATAAATAAATAAATAAATAAATAAATAAATAAATAAAATCTTAAAAAAAAATTTTGGAAGATCTAGAATAGGAAATAATTCCCTTAAAAGTACATAAGCCCTACACCTCCTGGAAAGTCTTCATATTCTTAGGGGTAACCCAAAAACAAAGAACAAAGAAAGCAACTCCCGAAAAAGGAGAGAATTCCTTGCTCCTGCCTCAAGCATCTCTTCAGCCAAAGCCCTGCTAAGTTAGAAGCCATGATCTTTGTATTTTTAAAGAAATGACCCCCAGCGGATTGTGACAATGATTTAAGTTGAAAAACCACAGAAATAAAGGAGAGACAATTTGCCCTAGGGCCAGATGGTCACTGGGTTCCCATTTTGGACTTATCATTAGCTATGTGACCCTGGGCCAAATATTTAACTTCTCTGAGCCTCAGCTTTTTCAACTGTTTAATGAGGATAGTAAGCAGGTATCGTTAGGAAGATTAAATGATGTAATATATGTAAATCACTTAATACTCTCTGATATGCGGGAGGTATTTTATAAATAATGGTTGTAGTCATTGTCGTCTTTGTCATGATCACCACCATTTTATTGGCTGGAGTTATTCCCTGGAAGTTGCCACTATATAGCACCATAGTGTCATGGAAAACAAGTGGGTAATAGGGGTCAGATGCTTCTTCATTATGCTCCACCACGGAGGTAATTATGGGGAAAAATCAGACTGACTGCAGGAGTATGAGAGAACTACATAAGAGGGAAGGCAACATTTCAGTAAACTTCAGTACTTTTCTCTCAAAGGGAAAATTAGAAGTAATGAGAAACCAAAATTTCAGATATAAAAAGCCTCAAATACTTAAATTCTTTCATCCACTAGACATATGTCAGACCATCATATAATTTTAGTAATTTGATCCCATTTAGGAGATTTAATGACCTTACTTTAAAAATCACGTAAAAATTAAATTCAATAAAAATTAATGTATACTCATATATACCTAACTTAATGAGAAAAATTAGGTTTAGCTATAAAGGTCTCCAAATTTGATTTAAGGTATATGTGGCTGCCACAGGAAAATGGAGAAGCTGTAAAAAATCCTTTGGTCTTGGGAAGAAGTAGGCACTTAAATTTAGAGACTAAATGAGAGCTAAGGGAAATCCATTTCTTTAATTATAATCTCATCAAAAGTACGTTAATCAAATAATAGCAGCACAAGAAGGATTTAGATCTTTAAGTGCCAAAATACAGGATTGATTCATAAAACCATGGGATTATTCTGTTAACAATTTTGTGAAAATGATTTCTATTAGTGATCAAACAATAGCTAGGAAGAACTTTTTGGAGGAAAAAATAAAATTCATCTGTCATATGTTTCATTTATTATTAGTATAAAGACACTGAATATCCAGATGATAATACAGAGTAATCCTTCTAAAACGCAAATTTCAATCAGATTAGAAATGTTTAATTGTTATTCAAGTAGAAACTAAATAGAGTTTTAGAAGAGAAATTGCAGACCGATAGGATATGCTCTTGATATAATTTATCAGTGGTTTAAGCTTGAAAATCAAAATGGAAATCTCTGAAGCATTCATGTTTTGCAACTTGGGAGTATGAAAATGAATGAGCAAACACAGCCTTTCAGTTTAAGTTTGAAGATTCCAAAATATAAAGAATAAATGACTTTCGAATTTATTCTGTCATGATACCAACTGGAGTAATTTTACATGCTTTATTGGTTCATATTTTTGCCAGGTGGTTTAAGATATTTTTGTGATATGTCTTCACTGAAGACTAACTTATTAGACAAGAGCCCTTAGTAAGTCTCTGAAAAGTTTCTCTAACTTTTATGATGGAAGAACTATATTAAAAACTATTCAGTGAATTTAGCTGAAATTATATTCCTAGAAAAATAAAGAACACATACGGGTGATATGTACACAAGAGTATAATACAAGTATTAGAGTAGGCTCTGACGCAAACTTTATGGAAATATTTTTTTGCTATTAAAACTATCCAAAAAACAAAAGCTCCTACCTTCTCTGGGTTTCAAACTATGATAAATTTAGAGTGCTAATAAAGAGGTGACTACAAAACTGGAATAAAATCTGTTTAACATGGTTAGAATGGAGCTGATGACTTGGCAGTCTCTGAAAAGAAATGGGGTCTGACTAGGTGAACAATAATGAGAAGTGGAGAAGGTAAAATGATGCAAATACAATGGTTCATTGTGTAATACAAACAGGGAGAGAAAAGCAGCCCATCTCTAAAAGTTCTTGGGAGCCTACACGCATTGAGATAAATTACATTTGCAAGGATTTCTGGGATGTTAAAGCGAAAGTGCCAAGAATGCTGTCCAACTACTGCTCACACTATTTTTCTAAAAATCAAGAGACTCTAGAATGCATTCCCTCTCTATTACAGATTTCCTGTGATTTCTCTCCATTTATGTTAGGGTCATTTAATTAAATTTAATTTATAGGAGTTTGATGTTCAAATGAATTTTTATCATTTCCAAATAGAATAAAATTTAAAAATAACATTTGATGTTTGTTAATGGCAATTCAAAATGCATAAGCTGTTATTTAACATAATACTAACATTTTCCACTGAAAACAGTATATAAGCACTAACTTCACCCTTCCTCCTCTGCCACAAATCCAGAAAACTCTACATTCTAGTGTTTTCTTTTAGTAAGTGCTATATTTGGTTCTCTCATACTGTTAGAGGAAAAGGCTGATGGATTGGGATAAGCAGCAAAAAAATGACAATGGTCTATAAATAAATATTCAATTAGTCCATCCTCTGAATACAGTCTCTCCACTATGTGTCCATTCTACATTTAATAGGAACTGTGATAAGGAAAAATTGCAAATAAGAATTAATTAGCTACCCAAAATAAAAATATTAAATTTCAACTTCTACATCTCTTTATCCCTGCTGACATTTCCCCCAGTCATTGAAACCATTATCTAGTAGAGTTTCTGGTACATAATAAGCATTCACATGTCAGTCAAATGAATGACTATTTCATCTGATTTCACATAAAACCAAGAGTATGGAATAGAACCAAATACAAATTTAAGTCGAATATGCACTAAGTATGATTGCTCTGATTATCTGGGGAGATATAAACTATATGTACACATGTAGTAATTAATTTGAACATCGTATTACATCTAAATGTGTATTGTTCTTATAATCAAGTGACATGTATTAAATAAAACATAAACAAATAATATACACTAATGACAAGATTCCAAAATGTTGTTCTGGATGGCAAAATTCTAGAAAGAGGCTCTAAAGTTTTATGCCAGCACACTTACCCCTCCCACCTTTCTCCAAAATCCACATTACATCCATAAATATCATGTAAGAGTCTAGATCTTGCAAGAGCAGAGCACCTTTCTTTGCACCAACCTTCCTACCGACTAGGACGAGAAATCTAAGCAATTTATTTTACTTAGCATTACCAAGGCCTTGCAAAGTTAAGATTCTGAACACAAGAGAAATCCAGAGAGATGTTATGACATTTGGCCCATTCTTTTCCTAATTCTTGTAGGTTTCCCTGAAATATTTTCTGAAACACTTATTTAAACGATCCCTACTGAGACAGAATCAGAGTCATTTTGATAGATACCACATGAAAGCATCAGTAACCTTCTCTTAATATTGTCTTGGTCTTTCTGGCCTCTATTCATGATGGAGAACTTTCTGGCCTCTGTTCATGAAGGAGAACTCCAGAATGGAATGCAAATATTTCCGACCCATTACAGGTTATCCTGCAGAATGTGCATGCAGCTTAGACATATAGGAAGCCCTTTAAGGAAGGCATTACCAGGCCTATTGAATTTCACGTAGTCTCATCCTAAGCTTTTTTAAGATGCTTTCTGCCTTCATGAATAAAACCAGATACACTTGAGGGAAAACCAGGACTGCTTAGTGGTCACATGATCAATTAGGCTGCTTATCAAAAGAGGTAATTTTGAACTCTTTCATGATGGAATGGAAAAATAAATGACTTAACTCATCTCCCAACCTCATTAATCTCTTCAGAAGAGGCTTTCACCGAGTGCACTGCAGGCAGGGATCACTTGGAGAAGAGAAAATGAAGAGATAGTTGGAATCTAATATTTGCTGGGCCTTTCCACACTGTACAAATAACTCAGGACTTCAAGCCAATACCCGACGAGGAAGACCAGTTCATGAAGGCACATTGCTCATGTGATGTCTCACAGCCAGAAAGAGGAGTATGGTAATGAGCTCATGACAAATTAGGTACAAATTTCCTTAAGTGGCTTGTCTTTCTGTCGGAATTCAAACAATCTGAGAGAGTACTAGACAATTTTAGTGACATATGGTCAATTGGTCTCTCTACTTATGGTTGTTGTGATGGAGTAAATAATAGTGTGTTCCTCTTAATTTCCTAGTTGCTATGGGTGAGAGGCTTTCACATTTTTCACCGAAGCCATGGACTGCATGCAGGCAGCATTCATAAATGTCTGATCCTAGCATTTCCCAGGCGCTCCCAGATGCCATAATTTGCCCTAGTCTTGAAAATCCCCCAAAGTTGGGAAAATGACAAAGTTGTGCGGCTTCTTGTAAGATCTTTTGTTACCTTATCTCTCTAAGTGTGAAGGCACAGGGAGCCCTTGCTTAACAGACACCACATGGAACTTACACAAAGAGTCAGTGGCACTTTTTTTCATGCCTCGGGGGATTTTTCCTGGCTTCACTTCCCATTTTCTGTCAGAAATTGCTTCACATATTCTGGGTTTCATGCTAAAACTTATATCTTGATTCTATCTCCCTACCTGACTTCTTGCTTTGATGGTTTGTCATGCCTATTTCGTTTTGCCTTTAGATGCTTGATCAAATCTTAATATTTTGGTTTATTTGCTTCAGAATTTTTGTACAGACTGAAAAGCATTATAGATAGTCCTAGAGGCCCCTCATGCACACCTCTCTGATGCCAATTCTTTCCTCACAAGCAGTAGCTGCTTTCTTGGATTTGATATTTATCATGCTCTTCATGTTTCATAACAAAACTAAATTCAGATATATCCATGCATAGTTATATGACTTGGTTTTGCAGGTTTACTGAATTCATTGTCAGGCAATGAGTTTTCTTTTTTTTTTTTTTTTTCAATTTAACATCATATTTGAGATTTATCCATATTAACTTATGTAACTTTATTTTAATTGCTGTACTTGTTATTATTATGCAGCAATTTATTTGTCTATTCTTCTGTTAGTGTATATTTTAAAACATTTTTGCTATGAAATAATGTGGCAATAAAAATTCTTGTAATAGGTTTCCTTGTACAGATGTGCAAGAATCATCTGCATCATATACCTAGAAATAGAGCTGCTTTATTGATGGCTACACATTTTAATGCACATTTACTTTGCTTATTGCTATCAAAATGCTCTATAGTATATTTGTCCCAATTTATAAACACATAAGCACTACAGAGGATTTCCATTTCTCCATAGTGTCTCCAAAACTTTGTTTTGTCAGACTTAAAGATTTTTGCTAAGCTGTGACCTGAAAACTTGTGTGTGTGTGAGTATGTATCTAATTGTGTATCTATAATTCCTTGTGAAATGTAGTTTTTTTTTTCTTTTGGATTCTCCTTTGTATGAATAGCCTGTTCTTATACTTTTCAAATTTTTCTAATGGATTGTGTTTCTTTTTTCTCTTATTGATTTTAGAAGTCCTTTATAAATTCTGAATACTAATCCTTTGACAGTTACATACTAAAAAATATCTTCACATAGATCAAAGTTTGTCTTTTAAAACAATTTTTTTGTGCTGAATATTTTAGAATATAAGTTTAAGGCAGTTAAATCGACTAACCTTTTTTTTCCCTGGGTAGAATTTACAGTCTTGTTTAAGAGGTTCTTTGTATCCAAAGGTCATAAAAATATGCTCTTACTCTTCTTCTAAAAATAGTAATATTTTTACATTTAGGTTACATTTAAGTTATTACATTTACATTTAAGTTATTAATTCACTAGAATTTTTTTGTCCATAATCTGAATTGGGACAGAAGTCTATTTTCATACAGATAATAGGTTTTTGCACTGCAATACATTGCAACTGATTTATTTTTTCCACATAATTTGTAATGCTACTTGTGCTGTGTATCAATTTTGCCACTTCTTAGAACATTGAATTTTTATCAGTGTTCATGTCTCTTCTTGTGTTCTGTGTTCCAGAAGTGTCTTTGTTCCTGCCTACAGCAGTACTGTAGTCTCTTAATTAACATAGTTTATAGTAAGTAAGACTTGATATCTGATTGGACAGTTGCCCCACATTGCTCCTCAACTGCACTATTATTTTAACTACTCTCTGTCCCTTACTCATCTGTAGTAGTTTAAGGACTCACCTCTAAATTCCATCCATAACTGTTGGGATTTTGATTAAAATATTATTTGCATTTAATAGGTTACTTTGGGAGAAAATTATCATCTTTTACATGTTTCTCCATTTCTTCAAGCTTTGTCTCTATTCTTCAGAAATCTTTATAATGTTTCTATGAAGGGGCTTGTGTATTTTTTTTGTTAGGGTCATTTCTAGGTATTTTATCAAGTTTTTATTGATACTGAGAATGGTATCATTTTCTACTATATTTTCTAGTTATTAGTTACTTGGGTAGAGGAATGCTCTACCTTTCTATAGTTGATCTTGTACCAATTGGTCTTCCTGAAGCATCTAGTCAATTCTTATATATTTTCCCCAAACTGACTTGTATTTTCAACATAATACTATTATCATCTCAAAATAAGGAAAAGTTTCTAGTCCTTTAAAATTCATATACCTTTAATTTTGTTTTCTAATCTTTTCATATTAGCTAAGACCTCTAGTACAATAATAAACAAATTAAAACAGCTGACATCCTTATCTTGTCCCTCATTTAAAACAAAATACTTCTATTACTATTTTGATAAAGAAGAATTATGTAAAAGAGTCAGAAGTGAGAACTCAGTAATAGACCCACACAAATAATGCTGAACAGATTCTTGACAAAGAGGGACAAAACAATTTGATATGGGAATGATAGCTTTTTTCAAAAACTAAAGCTGGTGTAATTAAATATTCATAGGAAGAAAAAAATAAATCTCAGTGTAAACTTTACCCTTATACAAAATTAACTGAAAATGGTTTATAGACTTAAATGTAAAAATTTAGACCTATAAAAATTTAGGAAAAAAAAATACTAGAGAATCTTTGGAATTTGGGGCTAGGTGAAGAGTTCTTATACTTGTCACCAAATCATCATTCATAAAATTAAAATCTAACAAGTTGAGCCTCATTGAAATAAAATAAATTTTAAAATAATAAAAAAAAATAAATTAAAAAAATTTTAAAATAATAATAAATGATGAAAATTTTAGAATATTAATATATCCAGAAATAATAATATACTTTAGGTTCAAAGAGAGGGAATTAGAAAGTTGCAAACAGAAAATAATGAATATATATGACCACATAGGAATATTTTATCAGAAACAAAATATAGATATAAACCTTTTTTAAAAAAGATTTTATTTATTCATGAGAGACACACACAGAGAGAGAGAGAGAGAGAGACAGAAGCAGGCTCCATGCAGGGAGTCTGACATGGTACTCCATGCCATGGGACTCGATCCCAGGTCTCCAGGATCAGGCCCTGGGCCAAAGGTGGCTAAACCGCTGAGCCACCCGGGCTGCCCAATATAAAACTGTTCTGTTTTAGGCTTGGAACCTTCAATCATCTGAAAGGTCAATAATATTGGAAGAACATATAAATTTAAATATATACTTTGCCATATTCTTTTTCAGTTTTAACTCCCTAGAGCTCTGAGGGTAGTTGGGTTGAGAGATGAGTACTTAAATCAATACATAACATAGTGGAAAATACCTCTAAAATTTTAATTAGTATGTATCTTATTCACAGTTACCTAGAGTGAAGATTAAGGTATAAAGATGTATTATTGCATTTTAATTTCAAAATATTGCTACTGTATTTACAATTTCTCTCAATGGAATTCCCTCCCTTAATAAGACATATGCAATACATTTGTAAAAAGAACTCATTTAGATTTAAATCATTTCAACATTAACTCCAACACAGATGATAAAAATTCAACCTATGGCTCTGAGAGATTTCTCAAGCAGTTTTGAAATCCTCATGTCTATATATATGCTCCTTCAGAATATACTTGTCAATATGTCCACTTTCAAAATAAATCTTTTAAAAATAATTTAGCATTCGTATAACAAGATTATGTAAGATGGAAGAACCATTTCTGATGTAGTAGAATGAGAACAGGCTGAAGAAATGGTTTTTAGGGACAGAAAAAGCAGAACTAGGAAAAATAAGATAACATAAAAGTTAGATAATGGAAAAAATCAAAAGGACCTGTATGAAAGGATGAGAAGCAGATTTAAGAAAGCAACCAGGAAAGTAGTAACAGTAAAAGAAAGAAATGCAGAAATGATAGTGAAGAATGTAAGGATGTGTTATGTAGTTTGCCTGACATCGTTGCCATCCTGGAAAGCTAAAACACTATTTTTCCAGATATGTTTTAAATATATGTGTTGTAATAGCCAAAGATTACTGTAATCTCCACAGCAGGGCTGGGGTATTGCTGCAAACACTCCCAGAGTGGAGCAGGTGTTGTTATGTTGAAGCCAGTGTGTGGAGGCATGGGTGGGAGGGAAAATACTAAGTGACACATTGTGCAGGAGAACCACAGAATTGCTGGACACAAACAACTCAGAAATACAGTTAGAAGTAAAGACAACCCTAGTCAAGGAAGAGAAAACCAAGTGCCATTTTGATGAAAATATTCTGAAGCTAAGTTTTAGGATATGCACAATTCTTCAGCAGACTGATCTAGAATGAGGGAGGGTAAAGAAAGTACTCATGTAATTTGAGGAAAGATATATGCAGCTTCAAAGGAACATATTATTTATTCCTTATTTCTCATTTTATATGAATTCTGAAATGTGCTCCTATCATCAGAAATTGTTACCTGATACCACATTCTACCCTATATGTCAGAGGCTAGATTCAAAATCCTTTTTCAGTTTTGAGGATTTATTTAAGGATTGCATACTTTCCAAGATCTCATAAACATATGCTCAACTTACCTATAGTTGTGTGATCTGAAAGATTTTATTATGGGTAGGGCTGGTTAAAAGAACTTGGCATATAGATTGTCACCTAAGATGTGAAATCTGAAGGGCAATGGAAACATCTCTGATGTCAAGTACCTTCTTTACTCTGTTCTGTAACCCAAAATTCTACCATTGATGTTGTACAGCTTTGGACTATTGTTCATGAGGACACTAACAGTTTAGTTGAAAAGAATCTACCAGGCAATTTTCTATCAATATAAAGGGAAATAAATTAGGAGGTATGATAACACTGGCCATATAGCTGGGATTTGAAATGATGGAAAAGAGTTGTTTTGTTTACCATTGTATATATAATACTCATTGGGAATATATCTTCAATAAATATTGGCTGAATGAATAGAAGGGGTAAAGAAGTATATTTGGAAAGTGGAATATTATATAGTGGTTCAAAATGAATGAACCATGTAGTTACATGAATGAATCTTGGCAATATAATATTAAGGAGAAATAATAAGTACTCCAAATAGAGTGTAACATAATAACTTCATAGAGTTAACACAACTAATACACACACACACACACACACACAAACACACACATCCTTACCTATGACTTACTTTTTATGAAAAAATCTATCTACAATAAGTTAAATAAAGGAAAGCAAGGGAATGTTGGATATAGGATTCAGGTTCCAGGGGAGGCAAGTGGATCAATCAGACGAGTTCACTCTATGAATTCTCTGTTAAATCAAGGTTATTTCTAAGTTCTAGACTCTATTTGTATACTAGTTTCAAGAGTGATTTCTTTTTTTTTTTTTTTTTTTTAAAGATTTTATTTATTTATTCATGAGACACACACACAGAGGCAGAGACATAGGCAGAGGGAGAAGCAGGGTCCTTATAGGGAGCCTGATGTGGGACTCTATCCTGGGACCCCAGGATCACGACCTGAGCCGAAGGTGCCCCCTGAGACAACTTCTTGAGAGACTGAGGGTTTGGGAGTAATTGTTCTCCTTTTCCTTACATAAAAAAATCAGTCAGTCAGCTTTCTTAGATTTGCTGTGATAATTTCAGAATGTTCTATTTTTGGGGGTTCTTCTTCTAATGTGGCTCAGTTAGAGGGACAAAGCATTGGGACAGCTGGTTTTATTTTCCCCAGTGGGTCCTTGGTCTGGAAAGTTGTGTAAGGTTTTCAGGATGTATCACTTGCTCCTTTTTTTTTTTTTTTTTTTTTTTTTATTGGTGTTCAATTTACTAACATACAGAATAACACCCAGTGCCCGTCACCCATTCACTCCCACCCCCCGCCCTCCTCCCCTTCTACCACCCCTAGTTCGTTTCCCAGAGTTAGCAGTCTTTATGTTCTGTCTCCCTTTCTGATATTTCCCACACATTTCTTCTCCCTTCCCTTATTTTCCCTTTCACTATTATTTATATTCCCCAAATGAATGAGAACATATAATGTTTGTCCTTCTCCGACTGACTTACTTCACTCAGCATAATACCCTCCAGTTCCATCCACGTTGAAGCAAATGGTGGGTATTTGTCATTTCTAATAGCTGAGTAATATTCCATTGTATACATAAACCACATCTTCTTTATCCATTCATCTTTCGTTGGACACCGAGGCTCCTTCCACAGTTTGGCAATCGTGGCCATTGCTGCTAGAAACATCGGGGTGCAGGTGTCCCAGCGTTTCATTGCATTTGTATCTTTGGGGTAAATCCCCAACAGTGCAATTGCTGGGTCGTAGGGCAGGTATATTTTTAACTGTTTGAGGAACCTCCACACAGTTTTCCACAGTGGCTGCACCAGTTCACATTCCCACCAACAGTGTAAGAGGGTTCCCTTTTCTCCACATCCTCTCCAACATTTGTTGTTTCCTGCCTTGTTAATTTTTCCCATTCTCACTGGTGTGAGGTGGTATCTCATTGTGGTTTTGATTTGTATTTCCCTGATGGCAAGTGATGCAGAGCATTTTCTCATGTGCATGTTGGCCATGTCTATGTCTTCTTCTGTGAGATTTCTGTTCATGTCTTTTGCCCATTTCATGATTGGATTGTTTGTTTCTTTGGTGTTGAGTTTAATAAGTTCTTTATAGATCTTGGAAACTAGCCCTTTATCTGATATGTCATTTGCAAATATCTTCTCCCATTCTGTAGGTTGTCTTTGAGTTTTGTTGACTGTATCCTTTGCTGTGCAAAAGCTTCTTATCTTGATGAAGTCCCAATAGTTCATTTTTGCTTTTGTTTCTTTTGCCTTCGTGGATGTATCTTGCAAGAAGTTACTATGGCCGAGTTCAAAAAGGGTGTTGCCTGTGTTCTTCTCTAGGATTTTGATGGAATCTTGTCTCACATTTAGATCTTTCATCCATTTTGAGTTTATCTTTGTGTATGGTGAAAGAGAGTGGTCTAGTTTCATTCTTCTGCATGTGGATGTCCAATTTTCCCAGCACCATTTATTGAAGAGACTGTCTTTCTTCCAGCATCACCTTAATTCCAAAGCCAGACAAAGACCCCGCCAAAAAGGAGAATTACAGACCAATATCCCTGATGAACATGGATGCAAAAATTCTCAACAAGATACTGGCCAATAGGATCCAACAGTACATTAAGAAAATTATTCACCATGACCAAGTAGGATTTATCCCTGGGACACAAGGCTGGTTCAACACCCGTAAAACAATCAATGTGATTCATCATATCAGCAAGAGAAAAACCAAGAACCATATGATCCTCTCATTGGATGCAGAGAAAGCATTTGACAAAATACAGCATCCATTCCTGATCAAAACTCTTCAGAGTGTAGGGATAGAGGGAACATTCCTCGACATCTTAAAAGCCATCTATGAAAAGCCCACAGCAAATATCATTCTCAATGGGGAAGCACTGGGAGCCTTTCCCCTAAGATCAGGAACAAGACAGGGATGTCCACTCTCACCACTGCTATTCAACATAGTACTGGAAGTCCTAGCCTCAGCAATCAGACAACAAAAAGACATTAAAGGCATTCAAATTGGCAAAGAAGAAGTCAAACTCTCCCTCTTCGCCGATGACATGATACTCTACATAGAAAACCCAAAAGTCTCCACCCCAAGATTGCTAGAACTCATACAGCAATTCGGTAGCGTGGCAGGATACAAAATCAATGCCCAGAAGTCAGTGGCATTTCTATACACTAACAATGAGACTGAAGAAAGAGAAATTAAGGAGTCAATCCCATTTACAATTGCACCCAAAAGCATAAGATACCTAGGAATAAACCTCACCAAAGATGTAAAGGATCTATACCCTCAAAACTATAGAACACTTCTGAAAGAAATTGAGGAAGACACAAAGAGATGGAAAAATATTCCATGCTCATGGATTGGCAGAATTAATATTGTGAAAATGTCAATGTTACCCAGGGCAATATACACGTTTAATGCAATCCCTATCAAAATACCATGGACTTTCTTCAGAGAGTTAGAACGAATTATTTTAAGATTTGTGTGGAATCAGAAAAGACCCCGAATAGCCAGGGGAATTTTAAAAAAGAAAACCATATCTGGGGGCATCACAATGCCAGATTTCAGGTTGTACTACAAAGCTGTGGTCATCAAGACAGTGTGGTACTGGCACAAAAACAGACACATAGATCAGTGGAACAGAATAGAGAATCCAGAAGTGGACCCTGAACTTTATGGGCAACTAATATTCAATAAAGGAGGAAAGACTATCCATTGGAAGAGTGATTTCTACAATATTACAAATAACTAACTAAATAAACAGATGGAAATGCTTAGATTAATGATGTGTTACTAACCCAGAGATGACTGGTACACTAGAAGTCCAAAATAATTAAATAAATACAGACATAAAAAGAAAGTGAAAGAGCTTCCCTGAACTCCTTCTTAGGAATCCAGTAGAGGATATGCTCTACCAAAATGAACAATAAAACAAAGATAGAATGAAATACAGAATTCAAGAAACAAGGGGTCTAACACAGGAAAGAAAAGTAAGCATTCCGAGGGCATGGTTCTATGGTGGTAGACTTGGTAGGTAACTAGGCCAGATAGGAACATGAGGACAGGAGGGAAAAAAATGGAAATGACAGATTGTCTGCAGTTTGATGTGAAGACTATGCAAGAAGATTTGAAGAAAAATAAGCAGATGGAAAATAAAGTTGTAGTTATTTTCTTTGAGAGATATAAAAATTACATAGAAAGGAAATATACCCATAATGTACAAATTTGGACCAACATGAACCACATGAGCATAGTCCTGTTAACAAAAACACTACGTATGGGTTTAACCACAACAGGAAAAATTATTAACAAGAACAGGAGAAAGGAAAGGAGACAAGGGGGAGGTGAAGGACTTCTGGTTTCCACAATTACTATTTTGACAAAGGTTAGTAAGAATTGAGGATGTGATCAGATATAAACATACTTGTAAGTTATACATTTATTTACATCTCTGAATAATTCAGAAGATTAGGAATGTTGACACAGTTGCAGATTCTAGGGCTTCAAGATCCACTCAGGGAGAATATCTCACAACAATTATGTCTGAGAAAGTGAGGGTCACATCAGACTTTCTAGAAACATGGCTCTTACGCAGTAGGACCACCTTTTCTGTGTCCAGCATTTAGGACTATTAGAGCATCCCCTGGGCCTGATATTTCTCTTCAATATTAGAGTTTCATAAAATAACGTGATGCCTTTAGATATGAATGTATTCCTCATATGTTACCTTCAGATGCTCTGGGTTACTTCTTCTGATTCCAAGCAAAATCCTAAATTAAAAGCTACTTAGCTACTTCTTATTTTATAGAATATGCCCCAAATTCTATAAGTCTCTAGGATTACAATTTTAGACAAAAACAAAACCAAAGAAAATATTTTAGACAATATGGATTCCATGAAGCCTTTTATCATTATTTTCCTTTTAAAACTATGTACATATATTATTTTGATCATTTAAAAATGCTAATAAACTTATTTTTATTTTAAAAATAAATAAATCCTGATATTTCAAAATTAAGCATTAAGATAATATATTTTTAAAAATAATTTTATTTATTTATTTGAGAGTGAGAGCAAGAGAGGTCACAGAGGGAGAAGTGGACTTGCAGCTGGGCAGGGAACCCAATGAGGGGCTTGATCCCAGGACCCTGAGATCATGACCTGAGCCAAGGCAGATGTTTAACCGACTGAGCCACCCAGGTGCCCCTAAAGACCAGATTCTTAATTCCTTTCATGCTTGGGGTACATTCCAACACAGTTTCAGATAGAAGATCAATACAATATTACTCTTTTGTCCAGATTTCTCACTAATAACTTGCAATACCTTTCAGCAGTCCCTTGACAAGTGATTTGTACATGCCTCTAATTACTCTGCTAATCCCTCCTTTCAAGTCACAGGGAAAAAAAAAGACAGAGATTTGAAGGAGACACTCCTCTAAATCCGATCTGTATATAGAAAGTAAGTTAACTTTTCCATCTTCTTCCTTGCATCTAAATGTGTGATGGGATGCCAAATTATCAAAAAAATAGATCCTGCTAAAAAGATCACGGAGTTTATTTCTAGCTTCTTCAATAATTCTCTCTCTCTCTCTCTAGATATATGTATAGATATATACATATATCTATATATATATATGTGTGTGTATACACATAAAATTTTTATATAAAATAAAATTTTATTTTATATATATGTATATATATAATTTATGCATATATATAAAATTCAGAAGATCAGATTTTCCATTTAATGTACCCACAATATGGGAATAGTGGTAGTAGTTTGAGATTGAAATATTCTCATTGCTTCCCCAAACAATTTGGTCAGAATTTAACTGGCTCAAGAGGAATTTTTCCATCACCTGGAAAGACCATGAATGAATCATCTGAGATGTCTGCTTAGCTCTTTGTCCTCTCTCTTAGCTTGGGAATAATGAAGCTTGATAGTAATGTGCTAAAATCATTTCTCTCTATGAAAGCTTTTAAATCTTACCCTATAAACTACATTTGATGATTTTTAAAGGGGTTTTCAAAAATTTTGCATCAAATCAGCTAGATCCTTAATTTTTTTTGTGATTTCTCTGTGACATTTAAAATTATTTTCCTCCTTGTGGCTTTAAGTAAATATTTCTTAAGAAGCTGTGAATGGTTTGATTTGATTCAAGGATCTATCGAGACCATGGCTTTCAAGTTGGTTTTAATATTGGTGTTGGCTTTTGACTAAATATTAGCTCATTTAAGTTATCTGTTCATCACAAGTAAAATAGACAAATTTTGTAATTTTTCCCATATTTTTAAATTTTCTTTATGTAATCACAAACTGTTAATAATCCCTTTCATTTATCCCAGAGTAACATAACTTTCCACTCCTCTGAAGTGATTCTTTTCAATAAATGCCATTTTCCTTCTTTGTTTTTAAATGCAAACATAAAGCAGCCTAACATTTGTCAAAGCTCCCATACCAGACAGGGGACTACAGCAAGTCATCTAGTTTATTCTCCAATTTTCAGGCAGGAACATACTGCCGATTATATTATCAAATGCAGCCAGCTGTAGTTTGAGATAGCCTATTAGTGAGAGAGGTTGCTATAGCCAATCAACAAATAAACAGGTAAAAATCTTCTCATTCCATTTGATGTGATTCTGACAAATGAGAGGAAAGTGACCCTATCAACATTAAGAACAATAAGGTAGAAAACCACTCACAGGAAAATCAGTGAGGCAAAATTAGATCATGGTCCAATTGCTTCCCTCTTTTAATACACCTTTCACTCTGAAACCATCTGTCTGGAATGCCTAAATTCTGCATCAGGCTGATGAACTTATTGCTGTGTTGTTTTGACTTGTGCAGATCACTTCGCCATCAGATGCTGAATGACCCTATGATAGATTACAGGAATCTGGAGCATTGACGAATATTAACAGAGGTCTGCCAAACAGCTGTCTTTAGTCCGTAGAGCAATAGCTTGTGTTCTCTTGCTATTCAGAATTCTTATAGAAGCATTTGCGCCTAAACCTGAGGTAGAAGGATACAAATGAGCAACTCTTCACAGAGCAACTCTTCACAGAACTATCATAAGCAAATCTGGACTGCTTTTTCATTTTCTGGAAAATTGTGTACATAGCAACATTTTTACAAGGGTATCTGCTTTTAAATTATAATTAGGGAAGCAGTACATTTTAAGTGAAATAAATATGGAAGAGAAGAGGGCAGGTATAATTCTGTCCAGAGGGATATGACTATCATTGGGATGCTAGACAAAAAGTCTAACGTTTAGACCAGATCTGATCATTAGTAAGTAGAAATAGATAAAGCTCCCAGAATGTAAAGGATGATGGTTATTCTTCTAGAGTCATGCCACGGCATGACTGAGGTGTGTGTGTGTGTATTCTGAGGTTGATAGACCCCTCAGCAGATTTGGATCATTGGTCAAATAGTCAACAGTAGACCATTTCTGAGCACCTAGACTATAAAAAGCAACATACTAAACACCACAGATGATATAATTACATGATATAATCACAGTTACATGAATTAGGGCAGAAATGATGAGAATCACAGTTGTGAGGCCAAGGACTGTGCTGTGGCTTTTTCACAGACATATCTCCCCTGAGCACATTATATAACTTAGAGAATACAGAGTGTTCCATACAATCGCTACTGATTGACACTTTTGGGAGCTCAAGTATTATTTAAAATACTCATTCCTTGAAATAAACCTATTTTATCTGGAATGAGATAAATCTACTCATTCCAGTCATCATAATGTTTCCCACCTTGGTCTGAGCATGGGAGTCAAGTAAGGGAGATTTAAAAAAAAAAAAATACAGTTTCTGCCCTATTGATTTAATATTCTTAGGGACTGACCCTGGGAATCTGCATTTAACAAGTGCCCCAATGATTTTTATATTACGAGCTTAGGAAATGCTGCCTTTTCAAACTGGCTCACCATAGCCAAGCCAAGTGGAGCACTCCCAAGAAAAGAGGGAAAGCCTGAGCCAGAAGAGTTACCGAAGTGTGACAGACCTGGTTAAATCTTGACAACAGAGCAGAAATCAACAGTCAGAAGAGAGTGATTGGTTCATAAGGAGCAAGGATACAGTTATAAATCACCGCTGCCCTGGACCTGTTCTCACATATTTTGTTATGCTGAAGGCTTATGCATTCTAATCTCACAAATGTGAGATTGACAGGTAATATATCTCATAATTGGTAGATTTTTCTTCCTTTTATGTTTCTCAAAGTATTTATTTTGATCTACCAAATTCTTTGTTCATTAAGCTCATCACATAGCTAACACATGTTCATGAAATAACTTTTCCTATTCATTGGATGAATTATATCTGTGCTAATTGTAAATTTTGCATATTTGCAGGGCCACATCTTTCATTATCTAAAATCCCAATATGGTGGAAACCATACACAGTTGTCACCTTCTACCTGTTTTGTTTTTTTTGTTTTTGTTTTTGTTTTTTTTTTGGGGGGGGGGAAGTAGAGAAAAAAAGTCCGAGTCTCTTGAAAGACCCAAGGCTATTGTGTAGATATACACAAGCTAGAAAGAGATTATGTCCTCCCTCTCCTTCCTTCATTTTCCTTTACCTGTTTGATGAATATTAAAGTTTTCCTTCCCAAGCAAGGAAAGATTAAATCAAAGATGCCAGAAAAAAATATGTATGCTCTTAAGTTGGCAGAAAATTAAGGGGTGCCTGAGTGGCACAGTTGGTTAAGTGTCTGACTCTTGGTTTTGGCTCAGGTCACGATCTCTGGGTTGTGAAATCAAGCCCCACTTCTGGTTCTGCACTCAGCAAGGAGTATCCTTGGAATTTCTCTCTCCCTCTGCCCCTCCCATTCCTGCTAACACTCTTTCAAATAAATAAATCTTAAAAAAAAAAGAAAAAGAAAATTAAAATGCATTTATTTAGGACCAAGAATGACAAATCATGAGCAGTTGATAGACTGAAGTTCTCAGTATAGGCACTGGTGATGGAATTAGGGTTAAGAAAGAACTTTTAGTGATTTTACTCTTTTTCAGGAAGGTTGATGGCAATGAGGAGATGGTAGAAACATGGTATGGGTGTTCTATTTAGCTTATTCCCAGATGTGCACCCCAGCTTCATGCATTGACAATGATGAAGAGGCCTTTGAAATTCTATTTTGCTTTTGAAAAGGTAGAGGTGTTTGCTTTTTTGTTTTTCTGGTTTGATGCTCTAAACTCAGCAAACTGTCTGTAGAGTTTGTAATTATATTCTTAATAGTTTCTAATTCTGCTGCAATTCTTTGAAGGCCTTAAGTTAGTCTAGGAGGACCTGTGCAATAGTCCTAGTTCAGTTTTTCCTTCAATGTCATACTGTTCAGAGCCCAACTTCTGGAGACAAATGAAATGACTGGGCAGCAGAAGTCACTAGTGAGTGGGGGCCATGGTGCAGTGCTCACGGAAGCTGATTGTATGCATATCTTCCCAGTTTTGTATTCAGTTATATCAAGTTAGTACATTATATCTGCCAAGGTGGGAGAGTATGCTGCAAGACAAAAAAAAAAAAAAATGCTACAAATCAGGACTTTTTTTCCCTGGGGAGCTTGCTATTAAATATTTCCCAGCACAACACTCTCACAGCAGAGCTCTCCTCACCTGCATGCAAGTGGGGGTCACCCATTCATCCTTATGGCTTAAATGGATATCTTGGCACAGCTGCAGCAGCAATGGTTTGAATTAGCCATTTTTGTTTTGTTGTTTGGGTTTTTTTGTTTTTGTCTTTTTCTTTTCTTTTTTTTTTTTCTTTTCTTTTTTTTTTTTTTTTTTAGTTGGAAGAAAGATGCAGCAGTGGCACTGGACAACTCTGAGCATTGCCGTTAACATCTGACTCTAGGGTATGACACAGCCCCACCCATAAATGGAGAGCAACATATAGTTCTGTGTGGTCATATCGTGGGGGCCCCCAGCCTTATGGGTGCCAAGCCAAGTTCTTAGGACACTAGAAGAGATCAACACAAAGGCAATAGGTATCCCTAAAATAGAAAGGACTGATCACCAATGGGTGCCCAAAAGCAAATTCATCAGTCACGATTCAGAGATCTAATTCTTAAAAATGTTTTCTCTTGCCAATCTGAATTTGGAAAGGAGGGGACAGCAGGAAATTTTACTTTCCTCTCTTGGCCAAGCACCACAGACAGAGATCTGGAAAAGGTGACTTTAGTAAGAATTTTCACCCTTTGCCAACTTCTGCCACTTTTCCCAGGATCACATCAGAAGGCTCCAGAGAAAGTAGGACATCCCAGCAGGTCTCATCTTGGTCACCAGACACCGTAGAGGAGGAAACATATTTTCCCTTTACCCTTTAAAAGGTGAATGCCTGGCTGAGACCCCTTTTTCCCTAGGGTCCCTCATAAATGGACAAGCCAACCTAAAGATGGTTGAAAGTTCTTCACTCTGGCCACTGTAATTCAAAATTATCTTTGGTAACATTAGCCTACTTGTTTCACCTTAAAACAATTTTTTTTTTCACCTGAGGCTGCACAGGGGGCCCAGTCTGACCCCAAGACCCAGTCCAGTTTATAAGTCAGACCCAGTCCAACTGTAGCTAGTTCCTGTACCCAGTTGGGGAAAAGTAATGCTCAGATAAAGTCTGAAAGCCCATAAATCAAAAACTAGGATCTGGGAGTGACTTCCCACCACTTCAGATGCAGCAAGAAGGAGGCTCAGCAAGTTCCACCATCTTGTTGCTCATTGCCCTGGAGCTCTTGGGGGTCTCCTTCAGATCCTTCCTCAGGTACCAGAGTTATTAAGAGATAAGCTAAGGATTATTAAAAATTACAAGAATTTATTTGAGCAAAAATTGATTTGAATAGAAGAGCATGCAACCCAGCAGATAAACTCCAAGGAGCTGTACAAAATCAAAGACTTTCATAGTCAGCAAGGAGCAACAAGGAAGGTATACTGGCAAGAAAGTGGGTTGGTTATTGCAAAGCTACTTTCCTTTAGGGGATGGCTGAGTTCTATCAGGCAGGTTACCTCAGTACCGCTGATCAGATAATTCCTGAATGACTGGTTTAAGATTCCACTTCTGGGAGAGCCAAAATTATAGTGAAGCCTTGGTTTGGTGATGTGGGGCTTAGCATAAGAGATTTCATTTTTTTGGCTTGTTGTCTTGTTTTTAACTTCTATGAATAGTTATTTCCATGGCTATAAGAAGCAAAATAGTATTATTAAATATTTGCTAAGACTGGTGATCAAGTGTCCCAAATTCATTAGTCTCCAGGGTTTGAGAATTACAAAATTCAAATTCTAATTAAATCATATTTTTATTATTCCTGCTGGTTTCTCAAGGATAGAATCATTGTTGTGCACTTTTATAAGTGTTTCTCTTTCTGCAAAACAGACTATTTATCCCCCTTTTTTGACTCTAAAATTACAGATTTCCATGCTAACACATTGCCCAGTTTTGTCTTAATATATTTTCACAAGTAGCGGCATGTGCTTGCTTTTTGTGTGTTGTAAATAATTAGAGGTTCTTCAAGCCCTATGTAAATCTTCTTAGGTGGATTTAAATCATACTTTAGAAACAATGCCACCATAATGGTATCCTCTGGGGTTGGGTAAAATATTACAGCAAAGCGATTCAAAAGGTTCTTGATGCTAATTACAAGTGTTTCCCTTTTATCAAAGTCAAAAAAGTTGGCTGATATTTGCAACTTTGTCAGAAAACTTATCTCGGATTTTGGGTAATACTGTAAGGAGATGTCGGTAATTGGTCCATGGAGTGTTAAAAATCACATTTGAATCTTAAAAAATATGTATATATTTTTTTGGTCTTTTGCTTTTGAATATGAGCCTCTGATGGTCAGCGCTCACCGAGCGCTCAGTTGGCTCTTACAATATCTCTGTGTTTGTAGAGGACAGATGCTGAAATCTTATCCATCACATCTCCTCCTTGGAGCTGTAGCTTTGTGATTTTTAAGGAGAAAATTTAAATTCATATCAACTGATTGTTATCCTGTTGTTTATCCAGTCTAATGCTAAAGATCATGACCTGAGCCCAAATCAAGAATCAGCTGATTAACTGGCTAAGCCACCCAGATGTCCCTATACAGAGCTTCTCTTAAAAAAAAAAATAAATAAATAAAAATAAAAAATAAAAAATAAACATTTATTTGAGAGATGGAAAGATAAAGCATAAATGGGGTTGGGGCAGATGGAGAGGGAGAAGCAGGCTCCCCACTGAGCAGGGAGCCCAACTTGGGGCTGGATCCCAGGGCCCTGGCTGGGATCATGACATGAGACGAAGGAAGATGCTTAACAGGCTGGGCCACCCAGGCAATCCTACAAAACTTCCCTTAAACCTCAATTCTTCCCAAACTTTTCTGATGCTTTCAATATTGATCCGACAGACCATAATATCATATACATATGCGTGTGTGTATATATACACCATGCATATATTTAAAACAGGTAGGATTTAAAAAATATATATATCATCTTTGTTTTATCCACTGCCTATTTGAAAACTCTCTGAGGGTACCTTCATCTTCTTTCAAGTACTATGCACCTTGCACAGAGGTAGAACCATGTATTATTGATTTTTCTAGAACTCTTATGACATAGGTCTTATATGCCTGGCTACAGGGGGGAATGCAGGAAGAGAATGTACTATAAAGTTGCTGCAGGTCTATTATCCTTTTATTTCTCTTTCCTCCTCCTGCCTTCCTCTTAAATTTATGGCCTTCAAGCATGACAGACCTGATAGATTTTTGAAGGGAAAGACCAAAAAATGGCATCAAGTATGTATAGAGCATTGATAATTCATAAGCTGCCAAAGATGTACTCTTCCCACAATTGAAAGTGGAGCAAGTCTCTCACGGTTTTTGCCTGAACAGATGAACAACTGGGAGGTTGACAAACAACAACAATTCCCTCAGGGCAGTGGTTACCTGGCTCTATAATTTTGTTTCTTTCTCTCTTTTTCTCTCTGAAATGAATGTAGGTAATTTTCTTTCCCAGAAAATGTGCCTACTGGGAAGAATATTCCCTTACGCAGCCTGATAAAAACAAGCAAAAACCACGGGGCAAGGTCACTACCACCCTCATCCTCTAGTTACTGTGTTCCACAAGAAAAGGCTCTAAGATTTCTGGGTGCCAGGAGTGGCTTAAGGGAGGAGGTGCTGTGTCTCAGGCGGGGGCAACATTATACTATGTTCACCTCTCTGTAATTTTTATAACTACTTATGTCAAACCTAAATACTAAAGACCTAAAACACACAGCAGGGAACCCTGTAGAGGCTCTTTGTTACATGAGCTTGAGTGAAGCTAGATTGAGGGTGTTCTTACAGATGCCAGTTCTGTGCACACAAACTGAGATTGGTCTTCAGTGTCTGAAAAGGTGGGGTGGTATTTCTTGTATCCTTGCTCTTAGCAATTGCCTAGCTTTGCTCTAAGAATTCAGATTCCTTAACTTTGTATTCCGTTGACGCAACCTACAAGTTACCTCTTACCAGCAACAGCTCTTACAGCCCAGACCCTAATTAGAAAATTTGTCTTCTTGGTGGAGCTAATAGGCAACCAAAGATAGTAGTGTTTTAATATGTAGCAATAAATGCTTTTTTCTTGTTTAAATCACTGTGCTCGTTATTTTCATATAACCAGATATTACCTTCTGAGCGTAGCTGGCAGCACAGAGTTCAGGCATGTGAGAAAGTTTCAAATGCTAAGAGGCTCATTTTGTGGCTGTTAAGATTACAGTGATTTTAATGATTCTATAAAAAGGACAAGCAGTCCAATCACTGTGGTTGCATGGGTTTTACATCTATTTCCATTATAAGTGCTGATATTCTTCTGCTTCTGGGCTTCAAGCTTCCTAGAGTAGAAGCTTCTCAGTAAAGTGTCCAGCAAGGGTTATTATGTGGAAAATGTGGGTTCTGTCCACAACTTATGATTTATGATGCCCAATGACTACTCATTAGCAGCTGTATTCATCAGCTGGAATAGTTTTACTTCCGAATTTGAGTCTTTTTTAGGTGCTTCTGCCATAAAGTAGGAATGAACTTATTTCTTCTTAAATAGCCTTTGGTGTGACCAAGTACTAGTGAAAAAAATAATGTGTATATCAAATGTCTCATTATCTCAGATTCAAGTAACAAATAGTTCTTGTGCCTAGAACTAATGTACTACTTCTGCATTATCATCATGGTTCTTTTTTTTTAATTCTTTTTTTTTTTTAATTTATTTATGATAGTCATACAGAGAGAGGCAGAGACATAGGCAGAGGGAGAAGCAGGCTCCATGCACCGGAAGCCCGACGTGGGATTCGATCCCGGGCCTCCAGGATCGCGGGCCAAAGGCAGGCACCAAACCGCTGCGCCACCCAGGGATCCCTATCATCATGGTTCTTGATTTGGGTTACAATAATGGGTTTGAGCAACAATTTAGTTGAAATGACAAATTGATTCATTTGGAATGTTTTCAATCCCTGATTTTTCATATGTGGTTGAGACTGGTAAGTGATTTGGTGATTTGACAAAACGCATGTTTCAAATTTTGTTTCTGTTTTTCAGAATTTATTGTATATTTAGACTTTTCTTTGTCTAATTATATTTTGTTTTCTGTCATACACCACAATTTGTATTTTATGCAGAAAAACACAGAAAACATACTAAAGAACTTTAAGCCAAATTATTTCATCACACTGCTGTTATGATTTTTCCATTTTTAATTTCATGAGAGTTGGGCTCAGGAGGCTAATGTCTCAGGCATTAGAATAATGAGCAAAATAATATGATCTAGAATAGGATGGCTTTATCTCACACAGGGATATGAGCCTTGTAAGTAACAGAACCCTTCATAAGTAATACAAATCTGAAGTGCTATACACCATGAGAGTATTGCTATAAGGACATGTAGGAAAGTGATTATCTTTTCTCAAAAATATGTGGGGGTATTAGTTTCTAAATGTATTATGCAAATGACCTACATATTGCAATATCTTATTGCTATAGAAGACCTTTGCTGTTCTAATTTTAGAGTAAAAAAAAATCCTTGTTAGGAATGGTACTATGTAGGATTTCTAGCACTACTTTCTGTAGGGCCATGACTTCTGTGAAAAATAAAATGCCAGGAGTATTTTAGTTCCTTGCATTTTGAATATAAACTTTGTAGGGAAAGGATATTTTTAGTTTATTCTATCACTAATATACTTATATTGACAGATTAACAAGTGCTCTTTCTAAATAAACACGAAGACAGAAAGCAAAAGTTAAAAACATATTAACCGAATTTCTGTCATTTGCACTTAATGTTGTAAGACTAACAGTCCAACCAGTAGCTGTGTATCTTTGAGGTGGAATTTGCTTACAGAATTTTTTCCCTTCATGTATTCCCAAATAGTGCAAATCTCCATTTTTTCCTTACTTTCCCTTCATGTAGCTCTAAATAGTGTACATTTTCATTATTTATTTATGTTAAACTTTGTACAATTTAAAATTAATGGAATAGTACATGAGAGAATTAAAATTTGTGACCTTCAGAAACAAACTGGGCAGTTAAAATTCTAGATCATATTAATTTTTTTTAGGGGGAGAAGGGCAGAGGAAGAGGGAGAGAATCTTAAGCAGGCTCTATGCCCAGGGTAGAGCTCAAGGTGGGGCTCAATCTCACAACTCTGAGATCATAACCCTGAGATCTCATAACCCTGAGGCTGAGATCATGACCTGAGCTGAAATCAAAAGTCAGACACAATTGACTGAGCCATCCAGGTGCCCCCAGATCACATTACTTTAAAAGTGTGATGCAGATAACTTTTAAATAACATTTCTTTTTTCTAAAATTCTTAAAGAATTTGTTTTATCAGGTCTCACAGAGATATGCCTACTCTCATAGTTAAAATAATCCTTCATTAGAAAACAGGAGTTCTTTCTCGAGTTTGGTTCTGTGTCCTCCTAGTCAGACAACACTGAGTTATATAAAAAGCTGTGGATTTGAAGCTTATTTCCTATATTCATTCTGATCCTTCGTTTTCTCATCCATTATATTGAAATTCATGTGGAATCTGAGGTCAGGTTAGACAGGAGACTCCTCCCTCCATTCGGAAGGAGGAGTTTTACTGGGAAGAGAAGGTGCTCCCGGAATAATGTCTGTGAAGAAGTAAGGGAAACAAGAGAAGTTGAACCTCTATACATTTGCAATGAAGGTGTCAACCAATCCCAGAGAGGACTCTGAAATAAGATTAATTGAATTAAAGTGTCTTGAATTGTGATATGTTATTCAGGCCCCTGTAGCTTCTCATCAAGTCATTGGGTGTTGGCTGCCTTGAGAAAAGGGTATGCAATTTTGAAGGAGACAGCTCTCTTTGGAGAGATGGAATTTCCCAGGAGTACCTCAGAAGCTAACCTCTAGCCCCTGAAAAACAAATGGCTTGTTCTTGGGTGGGGAGGGGGGCAGTGTCTGAGTGGAACACTACAGTATGCACTACAGTTGCCTTAAAAAAAAAAAAAAAAGACCTGTGTGTATGCCTAATGTATATTTTGTACACTGCAGTTATTGAATAAGTGGTAGCTATTATTATTACTTATTATGAAGATTCAGAGAATTTTTCTGAGGAGCCCATGGGATTACATGCACATTGTCTAACAATTATTAAGTGCCATAAAATATGCAATTAAAATATAAGGTGGTTGTTTCCTTCTGAGGCCGATCTCCAGCAAGTTGTTTCTATGCACATACACTGAAAAGACCCAATGGATCACTGCAATCACTGTACAATCCCTTGCATTACAGGGTGTATTCATTTCTGCCGGTGTTATCTAACATGGAATGCACTACACAGAGGTTTAATTAAAAGTCAAATACAGACATGCATGGTGACCCAAGGTAAGTGTGTAGAAGAGACTTCCTAAAGCATTAATGTTTCTCATTGGCCAGTTAACTGGCTTTGAATTATTTTTAATGGATAAAACATTTTGGCAGCATTCTCTAGAGACTGCTCTGATTTCAAATGGAGCATTTCCAATTCATCTAAGAAAGACATTATATAAACACAAATTAACAATCTCATGGCAATAGATAATAACAATATTGCTCCAAATTATTAGAGGTCATTCACTAAGCAATTCAAAGACTTATTCTAGACATAATCAAACTCATCCTTGCATCTCCACAGATTCTTTGGATGCAGGTATTATTGCCCCATAATTAACCCCTAGGGAAGATGTTTACAGTGAATTATCATTTGGTCTTTTCTAGGGTTTGGCTTAATGAGATCAATTCACTAGTTGGTAGAGTAACTTGTCAGATCTATGGCTGGGTGTGAGGAGTGGGAGGGGGTGAAAACAACTCTTGGAAAAAGAATTTACAAGTCTCAAAGAAGATTAAATATTTTTCACATACCTTTTGATATTGAGTATTTCTTATTTTAATAATTCTCTTTATATATGCCAGATTCATGAATGTAAAAGTATGATATTTCTGATACAATAACTTCTGAGTAACATCTGAAAGGATTTCCATTATAATAGAGGTTTACCTTAAAGAAGGGCTTTGTCAGGGTGCCTGGGTGGTTCAGGGGGTTAAGCAGCTGCCTTTCACTCTTTCACTCTTGCCATAATCCTGGGGTCCTGGAATCCAACCCCAAATTGGGTTCCCTGCCCAAAAGAGAATCTGCTTTTGCCTGTCCCCCTGTTCCTTTTCACTCTCTTGCTCTCTCTCAAATAAATATATATTTTTAAGAAGGGCTTTGTTTCACTGAGTGATCTAGATATATAATGTCAAGGTATTTTTATATTAAATACTTTAATGTAAGGCACAGTGCTTTGCATTTAGTATGTATCTCAGTACATATTTTTTTTAATTAACATCTAAATATTTGTAGAGGTAGAGTAAATTTGCCATGGAGATAGCAAGACAGAATGGCTTGCTTTCAGATTGGCCATAGGCTGGTGCACTCCAAATTTCATTTACTGTTTTGTGGAATGTCATTTGCAAACAAGGTTGCTGGTCGGAGTCCCAATTGTAAGTATTTAAGCGGAGTTTCATTAATAAGTACTTATGAGGCTCTACTATATCAAGCCACACCCTCTTAATTTTACTTTGCAAAAGTAAGGTAATATGAAGCAAGTGCAGAGTCAGCCACGAAAACAACTGTAAACAGATGGACCTACGGATAGGAATGAGAGCACAGAAAGCAACTGGATGGTAAAATACATTGTCTCTGCTAATAAACATATCACACAGCAACAGGTCATAAAAGACCACATTGAACATATTTCATATTTTTTTAACTGAGATATGGAGCGAGTGACAACACAATATCTTTTAGATAATTTCTCTCCCCGCACCCCACCCCGAAAGTCTGGCTATGAAGGTTGGTAGCACTTTGGTTTACGAGGATTATAGAACATTTTCTTTCTTTTTCTTTTTTTTTTAAGATTTTATTTATTTATTCATGAGAGACACAGAGAGAGAGGCAGAGACATAGACAGAGGGAGAAGCAGGCTTCCTGGGGGGAACTCAATGTGGGACGCGATCTCAGGACCCTGGGATCACACCCTGAGCTGAAGGCAGACACTCAACCACTGAGCCACCCAGGCGCCCTGAACATTTTCTTCCTCATGAGAATTCCTCACACTTAGTTGAGATGATGTGGCGTTGACATATATGAGTGAGAGAGTGGTAGCATATATCCTGAAGCAGCTGCTGTGCTCACAGGCTGCTAAGCATAACAGGAAACCCAACTGTTAAGATGATTGTCCAGGAATGTTAAGAAAGATAGAAGTGTTTCAGCTGTATGATGGCCTAAAGAAAAGCTATTGTGCTTGAGGAAAATTGTTGACGTTACTTTCACCTGCTACAAAATAAATAGAATATGAGTTTCTAAATTCTCTTTCTCATACAGAAAATAAATATCAAAGATGATATCAAAAAAAAGTTCAGGGACAGGTCAGTGTCAATTAATCAATGACCCATGCTTTCACTCAAAATCAACTCTACACTGCACTCTCCCATGCATATTCTGGAATTGTGGTCACTTTTAGCCTATCAAAGGTGATCATGTAATATTAAGACAACACAATGAAAGTCACAAAATTGGGGTCATTTAAACTTTTTTTAGCAGTCAGTATAAGCACAACGTAAAATTTTTGTATCACAATTCAGAATTCTGAACAGATACTGCTATTCTGGTACTTTTGAGCCCAAAACATTTCCCAGTCCACTTACCGTTCCAGTATTAGCATTAGTATTTACATAAACATATAATTCACAGGGCCTTTTCTGAAGGTAGTTCTGTTATAGATGATATAAATACATGCCTTTTTTTTTGGAAGTGTATGTTCTACAACTTAACTGAGTTGGATGTAACTGAAGAAGTTCAATTTCTTCTTGCTATAGTTTATTACTGTGGTCCTATAAATACCAAAAGTGACAAAATAAGAAATACTGAACTCAGGGCACCTGGGTGGCTCAGTCAGTTAAGCAGCAGACGCTTGGTTTCTGCTCAGGTCATGATCTCAGGGTTGTGAGATCGAGCCTGGTGCTGAGCTCTGTGCTCCGTTTGCAGAGTCTGCTTGAGATTCTCTCCCTTTTCTCTCCCCCTCTGCTCCTCCCCTGGCTCTCACCAACCCCCCTCTCTCACAAATCAATCAATAAACCAATCAATCCTAAAAAAAAAAATACTGAACTTAAGAAACCATTGTAACCCATGGCAAATCAGATAGATTAAATGTTGAGTGATAAGCAATTTCCCTCTCAACCAACTATATCCTGTGATAGGTGAAATTGTATTCAGTCCAACAATGATTTATGAAGAACCACAAGAGCTGCAAAGATCTGTAAGAAACAGTGAGTTCTCTCTTAAGTAACCAACTTTGTTTTAGTAAGATACATCAAGAATATAAAACCTATTATGTATGGCAGATTATGATAAATTCAACTTCAATTCAAATTATGATAAATTTCAACACTGCAGGTATTGAAAGGAAATAAATGCCACCAGCATTCAACTAGTTAACAGAGGGCATGAGTAAAAGGAAAAATGCACAGAAGTCAGAAGTAATGGGGGTGAGGAAGGATAAAAAGAGTGGAGTGGATGTTCAGGAGAGAGTAACCACAAGAATCTATTTTGATGTGCGTCTCTTTGGGAAGGAAGATAGTGGAATCAGAGTTAGAAAGCTATGATTTTGGAACCAGCTCTGTAACATTCTGAATGGCCTTAGACAAGTTAGTTGAGATAATTGGTTAATGAGTTTAACATGAAAAAAAGAAAGGCTGGACCTGCCCAGTAAACTCTAAGGTTCTTTCTTAGCTCTGAAGTGCTTTTGTTTTTGGGGTTTTGATCCACAAAGTTGCAATGACACCGTATTTATGCTTACCTGGTTAGAAACATGGGCTTAACAAAGTAAGTAAATAGGAAGGTTTTGTGTCTGTGCTTCATGGCATTAAACAGACACATCTTTATGGCATGTTTGAGTTGTGAAAGTGGCTACAGACATAGAATCAGGAGATACATGAGATGGCAGGTTGGAAAGCCTTTTTCTGATGTGTAGGTAGAACCAAATGACTGAGTGGGACCACAGAGCATGTTATCAAGACTTAATGTGATGACAAAGAAGAATGGAAATCATTATTGACTATGGTATTCTGAGAAATGAACATGATTCGGTAAGTGCTTCATTTTGCTACTGAAGAATGGAAGATAAATGGAAAGTGGGGTTTGGGGAGGGAATCAAGAGTTAGTTTTTATGATGTTGAGGCTTACAAGTGGAGAGAAAATGTGTCACACTAGAAGACCAACTGGCAGGCTCTTTTGTACCAGGTCTTCAGTATGGGGAAAGTGAGCAAGACATAATGCATTATTTTTTTGAGTAGGAGCTAGCCAAGGAAAGTTGATTTGTAGAGAGAGAAAGCAGATTGAGTAGGGAAAATAGTATGCAATATTGCTTATTAATTATTTTTTTTATCAGCAACCAAAATGTACAGCATTACAAATTTTAAATCTTGAATTTTACTTTAGTTTTCATGATGTATTTTTATTGATTTATTTATTTTATGGCATATTTATTATTTTCAATTTTATTTCAGTTTTTTTCCTTAGCTTTTCTTTTTGTAAGTAATTTGGAAACTACAAAATAGAAAAAGTATTCATTTCAGTTAAGGAGACATTGTTGGCTTAGTGAGACTAAGAATGGCTAATAATGAGTAAGTGTTAAAGAACTTCTCTGTTACTAATATGATAGATGGCTCAAGGAGTGAGGTATTCAGATAAATGTAAAATTAATGAGCAACACAACACTTCAAAGATTTGGTTTGTGCATAAAAAAAGAAAAGCTATTCATGCCTGTGAATGAATTTGGGGGAAATCAGGGTTTCATCATTTAGATGTTTTTCAACAAATAATAGGAAGCTTTATACAGGAAAATCTATTAATTATTTTGACTAGTTGCATCATGCTTTTTTCCAGTTAGTTTGTTATATCCTATTTTAGAAACAAAGTAAAATGATGTGGAGCAACTTCTGTCTGTGTGTGTGTGGTGGGAGGGTGGGGTACGGGGGGGGGGGGGACTTTTTAACCTAAGATAGCTCACCTGCTAGTTAGACCATAAGTCCTAAATGTAAGTTTATAAATGCATATAAATGTAGTACCTGCACACAGAAGGTCTCTACTTGTGGAATTTAACCAAACATACGTATGTGTGCACTATATGCATATATATTTCCACACACATATTTTTTTATCAGTGTGAAAAAATATATTTGGCTTTTATGTGAAGCTTCTTTGAATTCACAACAAATTATAATCAACCTAAGATGCAGGCTTCCAGAGCTACTCAAACTTCAGGTCTGTCTGACAGACTGGCAGGGGAAGTGTGAGCCACCGCCCCAGCTGTCTAGACAGAACTAGCCAAAAAGCCTGCTGTCACTGCTGGAAACCACTATTACACAGCTTGGCCTGGGGTGTGTGTCTTTGATGGCAGCAGGTTCAGGATATGAAAGATGGGCCGTGAAGGTGCAGAAACACCAATTGATCTTGAGATAATGAAAATGGGCTGGCACACTATTTGGAAAAGCCAGAAGAAGACTCACTTATAGATAACTGGGGAAAACACGATACTAATTATAGTGTTAGAGTAAAAAGAATATTATCAATCTTCAATATTACTTTTAAAGGGTTATTTTCTGCAAAGGTTTAATCTCAAACAAACAAAATCATCTGACCTGGATTCTATTCCTCACATTCCATGAAAGATATTCACTTTTGAATCATGTAATATTTTCTCTTTCTTTTTTCTATAATTAAAAAAGTTCAGTGGTAATATTTACTTTGCTTTCACAGAATTAGTAAATAAGAAATAAAGGCTATGACGTATTGAGATGACATAAAATTTCAAAATATTCAGATAATACTTCCAGTTTTTTAGGCAAAAGTAAGTATGTGGTGGATATAATACAACACACATACATAATATATATTATTTATGTTCTGTAATATATAATACAACACACATACATTATATTATTTATGTTCTGTAATATATGTTTATATATGTAATATATAATATATATGTTTTGTAATAATATATATAATATATATTATTTATGTTCTGTAATACATACGCAAATATATAATTTACATGACAAAATTACATGTAGTAGATATAAGTGACTTTCAGCACTTCTGAAATGACTATAACAAAGCACATCACAGAATATTTCACCTAGAATAACTATGTAATATTATCCCCATACTGCAATCATAGCATGTCTTATTTCTGTAACAAAAATCAAAATTAAAACTGTCTATAGAAGCAAATTAAATCTAATTCTGCAGCTGAATAGAAGTTAGGGAATGTTTAAGCTTTTAAGTTTAATAATAAACTGTTTCACTTTATTGATAAATAAGTGGTTCATTTATTATTGATTTGCATCTTTGCATATCTTGTGTTTTCATTTCAGGGATTTCAAAACTTAATTTAAAAAATGTAAGTTCTACAACTTGAATGGAAGTGTGGCAAACTGGAAACTATCTAACACCACCTTGTAATTTAGCTCTGAATATTGCTGATTTTTCCAGTATTTGCATTAATTTAGTTTTCATCCTTAACTTTGACTTGTATTATGTTGGCTAAAGAGGCAACATCATATTCACCACGCCAGGCAAGTTAGACAAGATTCAAGTGATAAAACTTCCTTGGCAACATGTTGTGAAGACTTCTTTGATTTGGCAGCTTGGGAGTCTGGCAGCTAGAGAGCAAGAATAATGTGGTGCCCCACTCTGGTTGAGCTCTGGGCATCCCCTAAATACCCAGCGAGCCTGGCACAGTGGCCTTGGAAGCATGAAGTCACTGGCAGTCAACTGTGCAGGTACACATACGCACCTGGCTGAGGGCTGTTCCACTACACCACTGACTTTCTGCTCACTTCTAGACAGTGAATAGGGAGAAACTTCCTCCTGCAGACTATAGGCTATTCCAGGTTCTATATCCAACTTAAATTTTTTTCTTCTTCCTTTTTTTTTTTTTCCTTTTTGAGGTATCTTTTACTTTCACTTCTCTTTTACCTTTGGGTGAGCTGAATCATCAGTGTTAGATCATGGAATGTGACGAGTTAAGGAAAGTGGAGAGAGATAAACCTAGCCAAATAATTAGAGATCACAGCATAAAAGGTCTGGTGTGATATATGAAGTTTGGATATTACTCAGAGTCAACAAGTAGCAGACAATACATGATTTAAAAAAAAAATAGGTGGATCAAATTTGTGATGCCGATAGATAATTTTAACAGCAGTGATGAGGGAAATTTGAGAGAGATAAAACTGAGTAGCAGAAAGACCACAAGGGTCAGTTGCAGCAATCCAAGCAATAAATACAGAAGGATTATATTAAGGAAACAATAATATAAACAGAAAGAGAGGTAACTGTATTAAGAGCACTGGTTGAACTTGAGTAGGTTACCACTGATATATGGATTAAGGAAGAGGAATACATCAGAAATATCCCCCAAGGGACTTTGCCTTCTATGAAGGTGACCCAAGATGAGAAAGTTTAGTGTTGACATCATTTGGGGAAAGCTGACTTCAAGGTTTAGATATCCAAGTGAAGTAGGAAGTCGTATATATGGGTGCATAGATTAAATATAAGCCCAAGATACAGATTTGCAAGTCATTAGCATTTATATTGTAATTTAAGCCACATTTGTTGGGTGAAGTCATCTAGAAACTGTAATGGTCATTATTGTTATTTTCTGATATTCTGGTTTGTTTTGTGCACATTACAGAATAATACTGGCCTGTCCTCTTTGAGGTTCAGTTTGACCCTAATACTTACTTTGGCCAACAAAATTGAAAGGCAAGAATTGATGCCTTTTGGGGACAAAAACTTTTAAAGTGGTACACCCTTTTCCATGTTCTCTTCCCCTTACGACTGTGACCAGGAATACTCCAAGTGATGGAGAATCTGTTAAGCTGTGCATCTGAATGAAGATGAGGTGATGGAGATCCGCAGCTGAACTGAGATGAACATGCAGTAGGAAGAAGAAATCAATGCCAATTGTTTTAAGCCACTGAGAATCTAGGGATTGCTGGTTGTAACTTAGCTTATCCTGTCTTGATAGAGCACAAAAGTGATAAGGAAGATTCAGGGACAGAATCTAAGAAAACAAGCTTAAATGCAAAAAGTATTGAAAGAAGAGCTTACAGAGAAGAGTGAGGATAAACACTCAGAAGAGGTAGGAGGAAGAAGAAACTGAAAAAAAAAAAGAAACATACCTGAAGCCTGGGGAGGATGAAAGTTCTCAGAAGGAAGGAAGAGTGGGCGTCATGGACACTAACTGGTAACCTTGGCAAGAGTCATTTCGATAAGAGTGTAATGTGGGCAGAATGCCAACTGTAATGTGCTGAGGAATAGAGGAAAGTGAAGACGAGATCTAAATTGTACCTTATACTTTTGAGTAGCTTGGCTCTCTCTGAAAGGAGAGAGAAGTATTGTGTCAGTAGTACTGGGGAGAAAAGACTTAAAAAGTATTTTGGTTTTGCTGTTTATAGATGGGTAGTACTAGGGCATATTTATAAGCTAAAAGGAAAAAGTTGAGAGGGAGAGGTTGAAGAGAATGGTGAGGACAGGTAATAAGTGACCCCTTACACATGAGAAGGGACCAAAACACTGGCTCACTTGAAGTGAAGAAAGTAGCTCTGGAAAATGGTAAAGGCAGGCCGTTTTTATGTCTACTTTCATGAAAGGCAGTGCTTAAGAGGACTTAGCTATTATAAACCCATTCATTGAACTCTCCTCCATGGAGTTTGGAGCTTACTCTGTGGCTTAGACTCATAATAAGACTAAATATAGAAGAATGCCATTCACATAAAAAAGAAAGGATGCCTTGCAATAGTTCCCTACATTAGTATTTAAAAAATGGTATTCCATATTCATTCTATAATAGTATAGGAAGAAAGGTTTATTTTGAATAATAGTACAGAAAGAAAGGTTTGTTTTGAGATTAACGGCATTTTTGTTACTTCTTTTTCTTCATAGGGTTTGGTGGTAGTTGTGGTGAGGTGCAGTGGTATTTTGTTTAAAACTGTGCACTAAGAAGGCAGATCGTTGTTTGAATTCTTACTGATATAAGACACCAGTGCCTCATTGATCCTAAGGGAATATATGGATGCAACGTTAAATTTCTCTTTAGAAAATTATCATATTATGAATCTCTGATTAGATTCAGTTCTTGTCTTCATATATTGTGCTATTCCCTATAGGAATTATTTACTATGTCTATTTGTTCTTGAGAGTAATATACTGCATAAATAGTAAGGGTATTTGGGGAAAAAAAGGTATTTTATACATGCTAACTTGCATTTAGTGTTTTAATGATTATTGTGTTGATAAGTATTTATAATTCTTTTGGATAAGAATTAATGAGTTTTGGACAAAGGCCTGAAAGTCTCAAAGTTCATTTCAAATATTCTTTTCTGTTGGTATTTACAACCCCAAAATAAGAATTCTCATGCTTTCTATAACATTATAACTTTGATATATGGTCAGAAAATGTTCATTAAATTTGCTTTTCACAGTACATACATTTCAATACACTTTTAAAAGGTATTTTTATGTTTGGAAAGTTCTTTAGGTTTGACTTTGTATGCATTATGAAATAAACCATATTGATCCAAAGTTCCTTTTCTCATTTGATCATTGGAGAACTGATGTAACTGACCCCCTGTACTTTACCCTTCCAAAAAAGGAAGGATAATGGTAGCTTCTGGCATATGACATTATTCACCAAGAAATGCCCTGATTTTTTGATTCTGTAAGTATGACTGTCATACAGTAAAATGAGGTTGGAGCTGACTGAACAAGACAAATAGTGTTAGGTGACGAGGTGAGAGAGATGAATAGCTTAGGGGTAGAGAGTGGGTTATATGGAGTCTTGCTGATGCTTATAGGGACTTTGGCTTTTGGTCAGAGTGAGATGAGGAGATATTAAAAAGAAACAAATATATATACAATGGTAAGGGTAGCCTAGAAATCTGAAATTCAAAAATAAAATATAGTACACATGCAGTACTTGTTTATGTGAGAAAACTTGAGATATTTCACCATTGTTAGCCAATTGTTTCCATTTAGTTTATTGCAATATCCAACATTCTTCTTGGCAGAGTTTCATAGTCAATAGTGACTATCTCATAGGGAGAAGCCATGAGAAGGATTCTAGTTTTAGGTATAAGATGATTCTAAGGTCCTATTAAATACCAGTATTCCATGACTCCATGAACTCTAATAATTTCCATCATCCTCGGTTGTCAATTGTCTTATGCCCTAGCAGATTACTCCCAATTACTTCAGATTTGAGGACCTCCCCCCAACCATCTCCCTAAGCTTTGACCTTGCCAACTGATTTACTCAGTGTTTATTTAAATTACTAAGTTTATAACTTATAATGGTAAAATGGTGCTGAGTTAATCATACAAAGTAGGCTGAAAAGTTCTTTTGAAAGCAGTAACAAAGTGTGGGATTGAAAAATTGCCATTTTAACCTAAAATTTAATGAACAGTATTTCAAAATTGCATTCTTCCAGAATGACCCAATAAGCTCCTTATAGACCAATCTCCCTGTAGATAAGATCTACAAACTCTGGACAAAATATAATAAGTGACTACTTGAAAGCTCTATAGTCTACAGCAGCAGAACAGTTGGCAGATTCCAGAGGACCTAGACTCTAAAACTTGAGGAAAGGGTTCGCAGAGGGGTGAGTTTCCAATTTTTTTTTTCAGTTTTAACCCTGACAGATTTTATGGCATATCATAGCCACAGGAGTGTGAAGAAATCCAGGAAACAAAATAACAGAGAGAGATACCCCAAAATTATGTCTGTTCTCTACAAGAACAACCTCAATCGACCAAACATACATGCAAGAGGTATACTGTGAACAGTTAGCTAAGATATAAAAAGATAATTTAAGAGGGCTTGCTGCTTTAGCCAGCTCCAGCCACCACCTGTACTATTCCTTTTATGTTAAAAGTCATGCAGCCTCTTTGTGTGCCATCAGTACCCCCAGCCTGAAGGTTTTCTCCAACCATAGATCCATTCTAGAGCCCTGGTACCTTAAAACTTAAATAATGATAACCTGTCTTTGAAAGGATTTGCCAAGTATTTTCACCAATCCTATAAAGAAATGGAATAAGAAAAGAGATGAATGAAGCTGAAAAAAAAAGTGGTTCAATTTTCCATTATAATAACACCTGACAATGCTGAAAATGGGTTGTGTAAAATGAAGTGGGCCTTACACTTGAAAAAAAAAATACAAATCAATCATTCCTGGAACTGCATAAATCAGCCACTGTCAAAATATATACTGTGTAATTTGACCCAAGCCTATTACCCAAAAGAATAGATAAAATTCATCAAAAATTTGAAGATCATGTAACCAGCTTGTGCAAGATGGCAGCAGTTTCTGCCCAAACATCCTTTTTCTTCAAGTAAATCCTAAGTAACAGAGACAAAGAAAACCAAATATATAGTTAGCTTCTTTAAAGACTCAAGGTTCGGTTCTTAGGCCAATGGTGCAGTTTCTGGTTATCTGAGTTATCTCCAGCTTTATCCTAGATTGAGCCAAATGTAGGTTTTTCTTCCACATAAGGAGAAGAGATTTGATACTCCTCTCTGCCCAAAGGGGAAGAAATAGTAGTAAGATGCATGTGCTATAATGAGGTAAATAATCGGCCATAAAATATTCATACTTGGATCTTTGTCTTTAAATTAGCATACGACGTTCATGCCTGGATATATGAGAACAGAAGCTTAGCACTGACTGTCAAGAAAATCACTATTACTGAAAATGCTCCATACACTGTTACAATGAACAACATTGCAGCTCTGGTGCTGTGAACTGAAGCACATATCTGTATCGAACAGTAAACAATAGTCATCAATGATCCAAACAGACTTATACTCAGCCCTGGGAGGGGCTTGGAGGAAGAGAAAATGATAGCAGTGACCTTGTGCTCCAGGAAGGTTGGTTTTACAACATGCAAATGGATACATTCCCAAATAAATGAAAAGCGATATAAGAAGAGTAAATACAAATATAATTTCCATTATAATATCACCTGACAATGGTACAATGTTGTGAATGATTATTTTCCCCAGGAATATTGCTGAAGAATCATCGGAGTGGACTTGGCCTTTGAACTTTTGGATCTTAGAGCTGAGTTTACGCATCACTAAAGTTGAAGATTTGTCCTTTTTGAGAAAGGCTCATCATTTAGTTATATCTCCTATATTCTATAAAATGAATTTTTACTGAGCTCATTTGTCCCTATTAATCTGATTATATTTCTACCATTGATCTGCTTCACAGTAAATGTAATTTGATTAAGAAATTCCTGACATGGGAAACTCGTATTTAGTTTATGCCTTTAGTTTATGCCTAATCTGTGATGCATTTATTGAGTGTTTACCGTATGCCAGTCCCTATACTTTTCTGATATCGGCACACCCAATCTGTGATCATCTGGCCTTTGCTTTGACAAGCTGCAGTCATGGCAAGTTAATTCTAACTGATTTAATTGGATTTGAATGAAACATGCATCCCACGATCTTCATTCACTCATCTAACAAATATTTGAGTAACTAATGCATGATGGGTGGTATATAGGACAAAGAGGTTAGAAATTAATGCAATTCCTGTTTCTGTTCCCATGGACTTACTGATTCATTCTGATTTTATCATGAATCACATAAACTGGGGTTCCCAGTCTTGGTTGTCTAATTACAATTACCTGGAGATTTTTTTTTTAAATAGAGATTCTCACCCTCTACTTTTCTTATTCAATATTTCTGGGATAGAGTTCTAAAATCTCCATCTTATCATTTTGTATCCATCTCTATTTATCATTTTATAAGTGATACCTAAATATAATAAAGTTCTTCATCCTATGAAATAAGTAATATCTCCCTCACATTTAATCCATTTAGACATATGAAAACAGATATTCCCTACCCTCATTCTTCTCTCCCTCTTCCATGATTCATTTGATTTCTAGTCTTATAATTATTATGCAAAATTGTGGACTCAACCAGCAATTTGTGAACCCTGATATTATTTTCTTAAAATACATATGGCCAGATCAAACATGTAAGACACTCCTGTATGTTTTGTTTTGTCTTATTTTCCTATGAGCATTTAGTTGTTTAAACCAAATACCATAATAATGGCATATAAAGGAATTGATTTGACCTCTATTTTCCTCTTATTTGTAATCATTGGAAAAGACCATCGTTGAAGCTTACCAAGATACATTTTTATAAATATATTAAATAATACTTGCAGGAATATAAGATAACTATTTTCAGATATCTTAAAAATACCCACTTATAAATATTACTTCGCTAATTCAAAATGAATAGTTTATTAATTAGTGTTTGCCCAAAGGACTCAAACAATTTTTTATTTAATTTTGAGTTTCTTTAACTTGAGGAAGAGAAAGGCTCCTAAGTGAAAAAGTCTTACTACGAAATGATTTTAGTCAGATGGTACACCTTTCTTTTTCCTTTTCAGTAAGAAGCTGAATTAAATTAATGAAAACAACCAACTAATAACAGAACCTCCATGAGTTAAGGAAACATTATTTGCCATAAAAGGGTAAAAATGCACTATGGACATGAACATAAAGGGCAAAATTTAGGAGACTATGCACTCCAGACTACCAGCAGTGTTTATGACTTTCCACTTTATATAATTGTAATTTCTCCTTTCTGATTTACAGAGACAGTATACCACAGCACTCTAGGAATGTTGCTTCTGTATCATGCATGCAACTCAACTACCCTTGTCTTCATGAGATGAACTGAATCACAATTCCATAGCTGCTCTAGTCATGCTACTTGATAAGGGCTTACCTTAGACCACCACTGCCTGCCTGGGAGTGTGTGCTGCTGGGCGAGAGGATCCACAAAAGAACTGACAGAGATTAGTCTCTGTGTATGGATGTAATATTAAGGTAAACTAAAAAAAAAAAAAAAAAGCAGAGCCTCTCTGAGATGTTACAGGTAAAACTTTATTTTAAAGTTGAACACTGCAGTCCCAAATACCTTAAAAGATGAGAAATTAGCCATCTGACACCAAAATCTTCACTGAAGATACATATGGGGCTTAAGTCTGGCACATATGAAGACATGGTGGGGGGAATCATTTCATCTAAAAAGGGAGAGAGGGGATCCCTGGGTGGCCCAGTGGTTTAGCACCTGCCTTCTGACTAGGGCGTGATCCTGGAGATCCGGGATCGAGTCCCACATCGGGCTCCCTGCATGGAGCCTGTTTCTCCCTCTGCCTGTGTCTCTGCCTCTCTCTCTCTCTCTCTGTGTCTCTCATGCATAAATAAATAAAATCTTTAAAAATAAATAAATAAATAAATAAATAAATAAATAAATAAATAAATAAAATAAAAAGGGAGAGAAAATTCTCTTTTAATATATTATTCTACATGCACAGAAAACACATATTTGTAATCACCCATAACAACTATTTCAATTTTGGGGTATATAATACTCATTTATAAACAGTGCTTCTTTTAGGGACTGTGAATTATGAAACTTTATGGCAGATTTTTGAAAACAAATACTTTTATTACAAAAAAAATTGAAATTTCAGAAAGTACTTTACCTCTCCACTTAAAACAATGTCCTTTGTCAAAATACATATAATTTCTCATTAAAGAAAGAATGTCTGCACAATTATTAATGAAAATATATTGTAATAGTAAGCATCCTGAAATAGTGTCAGTTCTTAAATGAAGTGCCCTGGTTTCAGTGGAAAAAAATGCCCAGTGTTATTTCTTCATTTATTTTAATGTAATCCAAGATTTTTCTTTCATAGACAGGTAAATTCATTTTAATAATTTAGTTACATTACAATCAATTTATGTTCATCATGTATGTGTCATTGCCATTTTAAGACTGTTGCTCTTAAGGGACAGCCACTTTCTGCCTTGATCTTTTTCATCTGTCCTCTGCTTTCTGACATGGAGTTAATTTTAATTTTAAAAGATCCTTGCTTTACTGGATTATTGCTAACATTCTCCTCAGAATTCAGAGAAGGCTGAGACATAATGCTGCTTAATTCCAGTAGTTTCTAGAAGCTTAAAAAGAAGAGGGATATCTGGAATAAGGAAATCAAATAACCATCCAAAGGCCATTGCGGGTGAATGAATGAACAATAAATAGTTCCATCAGCTTATGGTATTATCTAAGAGTCAGGAACAAATTCTTCAGGATTGTCACATCATTACTATTGAATTGTTCTATTTTCTAATGTTAGCTGGTCCTATGTTAAATAGCTTCACACCTTAGCTTTAGATCCCATCATTCTAATTATATGAGTCAAAATTTTGAGATGTCATTTAATCTTAACAATTTATCATTCTCTGCAGATGAAATGTGCCTAAATTAACAAATGATGGCTATGTTCCCGGAGCTTTATGCATCAGGCTCCATCAACCTCATCCTTACTATCCTCATTATTATTGGGTAAAATGTGATTATTTTCTTAGAATCGATCATGCTTTGTAGACATATTCTCATTTGACCAAAATCACAATCATGAGCAAAAAGGACTGAGATGACTAATTTCATTGGTTTAATCAACACAATTCAGGTTCTAACGTGTTTACATTATTATTTGATATAACTACACTAGGCGAAATTGTGAGTTAGGTGAAATTTTTGTCTTGCTTACTGTTTCTAAAAAGTTATATTTTTAAATAATAATAAAAAAAGATATATTCTTTTACACTCTTCCTCCCAACTTTGCCTCATTTCCTTCCTTATGTTTTTCCAATTTCCCTCTTCCTTTATTTAGTGTCTGAGGCATGTAAGAAATTAAGTGGCAAAATAGTTCACCCTAAAAATAAACATTTACTTTTTTATGAAAACAAATTATACCTATGTAACTATGTTTCATTTGATCCTTATAAATATTTTGCATGTATTCTCCGTTTGCCATTTCTTTTGCTATAAGTAACTTTTCAAAGTCACATAATGCAGAGTCCTTAAAGATTCTTTAAATCTAGACCCTAAAAGCTAGACTCTCCAAAGTACGTGCATTGAAGAAGGTGTCTGTGGAGAATAATATACAATACACATGAGTGAAAGCTCTTGAGGGGAACTTTATGCTCCAGAGATGTTTATTTTTATCGTTATTATTATTTAGAACACCTTTGCCGTGCCTCACGTTGTACCATATAAGTAGATCCCCACTCCAAGTAGCTTTGATATCATAGTATACCATGATATTATGATATATTTATGAACAAAAATTGATAGATATTTGATGGCCAATAAGCTAAAACAACTAAATGCATATGTAGATTGACTAAAGGTGGTACAAATTGGACAATTATGACTGGAAACACCTAGAAGTAAAAGCAGGAGAGAATTAAACAGTAGGTCTCTGTATTTTTCAGTTATTTTGATATTAGTGAAGGAATAAATTATCATAAATGTAAGCAAGTTAAAAGATTCATTACATATTACTTATCTTGATTAATTTTATGTTGTAAAAATTATTCTTGGTTGAATTATCACCAAACAATGCAACAAATAAAGTAGAGACACAATATAAAAAGGATGCACTATTTCTTTTAAGGAAGCTCCAAATTTTTTAAGGAAAAAAATGAGAATAATATTAAAAGGGAGAGGATGAACCATTAGAACTTTTATGAGATATTCTGATTGTTTTTATTTACATTATATATTATGTCTCATTTCAGTAATGGATATTGGACATAAAATTTTACAACAAATTATTATTCTCCTAATCTATTCCTCTAGATCATTATTCTTGACCATAGAGTAGTCAAGTTTCCAAAAAGTCTTACTTCTTAATTTCTATGGCCTAATTAACATAGAGAATTATTTTTAGTTTTATATCCCTCACTGATTTGCTTCTATGAAGGTTGCTTTTTTTTTTTTGAAGGTTGCTTTTTTAAACAATAATCAAAATAAGATCAAATCGAAATATCCAATACTGTAGTATTTTAAAAAATAATCATTTGAACAATTCAGTATTCCTTATAGCTCAGTCATTTTAATGATTAGAATTGTTACACAACCTGAAAATAATTGCTATATATTATTTTACTCAATGTAATATTCACTTTGGTTGTATTGAATACAGAAACAAATCCCAGTTTCTTTTCATTCAGTATTAACACAAAATGTATTTCAGATCATCTAAATTATTAAATTATCAGCCTAGATGGCGGATTTTATAAACACATAAATATTTTCAAAATGGAAGATTTTATCCTCAAATCTGTTAGTAATACTTAGAAGAGTGGACACAAAGTTGCATTTTCTTTATACAAATAAGATTATTTTAAAAGCAATAAGAGCTTCTTCAATATATGAAACCTCTAATTAATCCTTCAAGAAAAATGATATAATAAGCTAAGAGATCTACCTCTTCCTCTATAAACAGCTTCCCATACATGAATATTTTCTGAGACATGCTTTAGCTCTTGTACTCTTCAGTAAAAATGTGAGAAAAAAATGTGATTAAAAAAACAAATCAAGGCTACCTTCTGAGGAAGTTAGAAGATTTAATATTCAAATGGCTCCTTCCAGAGTGTTGCCAGGTCTGTTCTGGCAAGAGATAATACCAAGTCATTTAATTATAGGTAAATGCAGCTTCTATTTTCCTAAAACTCTAAGCAGATGAGGTTTAGCGATTTGAGTAACTAGATTGAAGGTGATAAGCATTGGGAATTCAGGACTAGCTTTCTATCTAGTCTCTTCAAAATGGATATGTGAGCCAATTATTTCTTAACAGATGTATGTGGGTCTGATCAATTAGCAGCATTGGAAAGTGGATTTTGTCAAGCAACTGAAACTCTCTTTCATTTCCCGATTCTTCATCATTTAATGCCTTACCCTCTTTCCACATGATCTCTCAAGCATGCACTGCTGTCACCCAGTAGAATAAATTGCTAAAAGTAGAACTCAGCCAATAAAAGAGAAGTTTGGGGTCAGGAACCAAATTGGCACCTTTCAAATCACGCTACTTAAGCAATCACTATTGCCATGGAAAAGGCTGACCCGAACGGAGAGCTGCATGTGTACATTATGACAAGGGAAAGTGAGGGAACTGTTTCCAGTGAATACAATTTTACTTTGAAGGAAGTTTTAGACAAAAATAGACAATAATAGTAGTCAAATAACTCACCAAGAAACTATATGGACTTCTAACTCTCATATTCTCTCAGATATGATTACTTTGATAACTGATTAATTTGTGGTTTTATTGTTATTATTTTCACCTCATATTTTTCTTCTGTTTATTTTATTCTTTTTCGGGGCTTGCATTTAATGTTCATTTGTTTTCATTCTCTTCTTATTTACTGAATTACTTATGAAATTTTCTCTGAGCACAATTTTAACTATATCCCATGTGTTTAGTTATACAGCATTTTCACCATTATTATGTTCAATCACCCTAAAGTTCTTACTTCTACTCTTCTTTTACTAACAAATTATATGAATGAGTTCTTGACAAGTTTCTCAATAGAAGAATTTTCTGTGTTTTTTATTTTGTTGTTAATCTCGAGTTTTATTGCATTGCAATCTTTTGTAAAACCTTTATTGGCTTTGGGCCTCTCATATATCTTTTTATTTTCTTTGTAATTGTTCCCCAGGAACTTTTAAGAAGAAATTACATTCTCTATTTTGGGGAACAATGTGCATGTGCTTAGTTGTCTGTATCTGTTCTTTGCCTTCTATAGCATGATTTATTTCTGTCCACATGATATTTTAGTGCATTGATAAAGATGCGTTGAATCTTTTACTATGTTTTCTTATTGATTTCTCCTTTTTTCTTTTATAATTTCTGTTTTCTGAATGTTGCAACTATGGCACTCCATGTATAGACATTCAAGACCATTAGAAATGTATACTGAAAAGAAATAGTTCAGGATGCTCTTCTTATTCAATACTTTTTGCCTTGAATATCAATATTTATATTGGAAACTGCTCTGTTTTGGTTTATATTAAAATATTGTATTAAAATATATAACATGTAATTATATTAATAATATATTAAATATTATATTAGAAATTATTTTTAAAACTATTTTTAGAGCACTTTTAGATTTACAACAAAATTAAAAGGAAAGTACAGAGATATACTCCCTGCCCCCACACATGGAAAGCCTCCCTAATTATCAACATCACTCACTAGAATGGTACATTTTTTACCAAGTATGAACTCACACTAATACATCATAATCACCTAATGCCCACAGTTTATTTTAGGGTTCACTTTTAGCATTGTACATTTATGGGTTTGGTGTATACTCTTTTATTTTTAAGTTTTATGAATAAGGTTAATTTAGGTTTATCTCTTCTAAATAGAATGGTGTCTTATTTGCTGATACAACTAAAAAATATTTTCTTTCCATAACCCATTTGCCATCACTAATGTGATAGATATGTTTCATGTTAATTCTGCTATACTATTAGTTTTCCATTTTCAAAAAAATTTACAGAAGTAGTAGCTGGAGAGATAGCCAAGTAAGAGGACCCTAAGATGACGTCCTCCCACAGATACAACTAGGTAACAGTCACATCAGCATAAACAACCCTGAAAATGCCCCCAAAACTGGCAGAGCGAACTTCATGACTAATGGTAGAGAAGAGTCCACACTGAAGAGGGTAGGAAGGGCAGAGACACAGTGGGCGGTTTAACAGACCATGGCTGTCTGTGGCAGGGAGGGAGCCAGTGTCACAGAAAAGGGAGAGAAACAGATTATCACACTGGAGGGAACCAGACCAGGGAAGACAAATCCCCATAACAGTTGGCTTTCAAAGCAAGAGGGGCAGAATTTCAGGAGCCCTTATAACCAGCAGGACTTAAAGCCAGGAATTAAAAAAAAAAAATCAGTGGGCACAGCTCTAGGAGAGCCTAGAGGGCAACAAGAATCTAAGTTCCTGTCCTTAAAGAATAAGTGCCACAAGCAGCCCCTGAGGATTACAGTACACAAGTAGCAGTTTGAAGAATTCTGGGGCATGTGGGAGGGAGAGTTATTTACTAATCTCAGAGCATATTCCAAAGGGGCAGGTTTCACTGGAGGGATTTCTCTAGAACAAAGAAGCTGGCATGTGCCATCTCCCTCTCCCATCTCCAAGTACAAACACATGGCCACCTTCTGAAAACAGTGTGGGCCAATATTCTCTACCTAACTTACTTAGGCCAAGTCTGACCAACCCACACTTTAGTGGATCCACCTTTCCCAGTCACATTTGCCTCAGTCCTGGTGCTGCAGAGCCCCTCCCCCAAAAGACTAGCACAAACCATGCCAACACCATGTCACCCAACCATTGCATTTTTCAGGGCCTTGATTCTAGCGGTGGCAGTGAAATTGGGCCCTGTGAAAGCATGAAGTGCACCTTGTTAAAATTGTACTCATCACCCATGTGTGCTTTACGGATCCACACGGGCTGGACAAGTCCCAGAGGCAGTACCTGCAGGTCTCATTTCATAAGCAAATCTGCACACCTGTTTAAGCTGCATGCCTATCCCAGCTGGGGACCAAACACTGCCCACAACAGGCAAAGAGAGACAACAGACCTGAAGGAAAAGGCAGCCAGGATACAATAGCAAGGAACACACCACACACACAGGAGACCCCCTGAAGCACCAGATTCTGGTGAACAGGGAATACTGTGCTGCAGGGGACTACAGTACCACTTCGTCTTCTTTTTTTTTTTTTAAATGAAGTTTCATTTTATTTTTTTCTTTTCCTTTTTAAAATTTAAATTCCATTAATTAACATATAGCACATTATTAGTTTCAGAGGTAGAGTTCAATGATTCATCAGTTGTATATAACACCCAGTGCTCTTTACATCACATGCCCTTACATGACCTATTCTTCACAAGGCCATTACTTTCAAGAGCATGAGATGTAGCTGACTTTCCTAACACGGAGAAACAGAGACTAACACAAAACGAGGAGACAGAGGAATATGTCCCAAATGAAAGAACAAGACAAAACTATAGTAAGAGACCTATGTGAAACAAATATAAGTAATGTGCCTGACAAAGAATCTAAAGTAATGGTCACAAAGATACTCACTAGACTTAAGATATGAGTGGAGGACATCAGTCAGAAAAAAAAAAGAACCAATCAGAGATGAAGAACACAATAAATGAAATTAAAAATTCACAAGATGGAATAAATAGCAGACTGAGGAAGCAGAGACATAGATGAGCAATTTGGAAGACAGAGTAATGGTAAATAATCAGGCTGAGCAGGTGAGAGGAAAAAAATGATGCAAAATGAGAATAGACTTGGGGAACTCCACGACTCCATCACGTGTAATAACATTTACTTTATAGGGATCCTAGAAGAAGAAGAGAGAAAAGTAGGCAGAAATTTCTTTGAAGAAATAACAGCTAAACTTCCTTAATCTGGGGAAGGAATCAGATATCCTGATCCAGGAGGCACAGAGATCCCTCCAAAAAAAATCAACCAAAGTGGTCCGCAGCAAGACATGTATTAACTAAGTTGCCAAAACGTAGTGATAAAGAAAAAAATTAAAAGCACAAGAGAAAAGGCAGTTATGTACAAGGGAAGCCCCATAAGACTATCAGTGAATTTTTCAGCAGAAACTTCAGGCTAGAAGAGAATGGAATGAAATATTCGAAATGCTGAAAGAAAAAACAAAACAAAACACCTGCAACCAAGAAAATCAGCAAGTCATGAAAGAGAGCAAGAGAAGAAAGAATCAGGGTGGAATTATACAAACAACCACAAAACCAGTAACATAAAGGCAACAAATACATATCTATTGATAATTTGAATGTAAGTGGACTAAATGCTCTAATCAAAAGATATAGGGTGACAGATGGATTAAAAAGAAGATCCATCTATATGCTGCCTACATGAGACCCATTTCAGATCTAAAGACACATGCAGATGGAAAGTGAGGCACAGAGAAACATTTATCATGCAAATGGATGTCAAAAGAACACCAAGGTAGCAATGTTTATATCAGACAATATAGACTTAAAGACTGTTACAAGAGACAAAGAACGACACTATAAAATGATAAAGGGAAAACAATTTTAAAAAATGATAAAGGGGACAATCCAACAGGAAAATATAACAATTTAAATATTTATGCACCAACATGGTAGCATCAGGACACATAAAACAGTTAATAACAAACATAAAGGAACCAAACAATAATAATGCAATAATAGAGGACTTTAACATCTCAGTTATATCAATGAACAGGTCATCCAAAGAGAAAATCAACAAGGAAAGAGTGGGTTTAAGTGACCCACTAGACCAGACAGATTTAACAGATATATTCAGAACATCCCATCCTAAAACAGTATACACATTTTTTTCAAGTGCATGTGGAACATTCTCCAGAATAGATCACATATTAGGCCACAAAACAAGTCTCAACAGATTCAAAAAGTTCAAGGTCATACCATGTGTCTTTTCTGATCACAATGGTATCAAAGTAGAAATCAACCACAAGAGAAAATTGGGAAAGAGTACTTATATATGGAAGTTAAATAACATGCCAGTAAACAATGAATGGCTCAACCAATCATTCAAAGACATCAAAAATTACATGGAAAGAAGTGGAAATGAAAACACAACAGCCCAAAATCTTTGGGATGCAGCAAATCAGTCTATAAAGGGAAGTTTATAGGAATATTGGCCCATCTTAAGAAGCAAGAAAAATCTCAAATAAACAACCTAACCTTATACCTAAAAGAGCGAGAAAAAGAAAACCAAAAAGCAGCAGAAGAAAGGAAATACTAAATATTAGAGCAGAAATAAATTACACAAAAACTAAAATTTCCAATGAACAAATGAATGAAACCAGGAGCTAGATCATTAAAAAGATCAACAAAACTGATAAATGTCTAGCTAGACTCACACTCATACACACACACACACACACACACACAGACAAATCACAAATAATAAAGGAGAAATAAAAACTTACACCAAAATACAAATGATAGTAAGAGAATATTATGAAAAATTATATGCCAACAAATTGGACAACCTAGAAGAAATGGAAAAATTCCTAGAAATGTATAACCTATAAACACTGAAGCAAGAAGTAGAAAATTTGAACAGATCAATTACCAGCAAAGAAACTGAATCAGTAATAAAAAAATTCCAATAAACAAAAGTCCAGGAGTAGATGCATCAGAGATGAATTTTACAAAATATTTAAAGAAGAGTTATCTATTTTTCTTAAACTTTTCCAAAAAAATAGAAGAAAACTTGCAAATTCTTTCTATAAGGCCAGCATTACTCTGATACCAAAACCAGATAAAGACCTCACAAAAAAGAGAACTCCAGGCCAGTATCTCTGATGAATATAGATGCAAAAATCCTCAACAAAATATTAACAAACCAAATCCAATAATACATTAAAAAATCACTCACCTCGATCAAGTGGGTATTATTTCTGGGATCCAACGGTGGTTCAAACTCACAAATCAATCAACATGATACATCACATCAATAAGAGAAAGGATGAAAGCCATATTGCATTATCTCAATAAATGCAGAAAAAAACATTTGACAAAGTACAACATCCAATCATGATAAAAACCTTCTGCAAAGCAGGTTTAGAGGGACCAAAGCTCAACATAATAAAGGCCATCTTTGAAAAACCCACAGATAACATCATCCTCAATGGGGAAAAACTGAGAGTTCTTCCTCTATGGTCAGGAACAAGATAAGGATGTCTACTCTCAACACTTTAATTCAACATAGTATGGAAGTCCTAACCACAGCAACCAGACAACAAAAAGCAAAAAAAAGCATCCAAATTTGTAAGGAAGAGGTAAAACTTTCACTATTTGCAGATGATATACTATATACAGAAAACTCAAAAGACTCCACCAAAGGACAGCTGGGTGGCTCAGTAGTTGAGCATCTGCCTTTGGCTAAAATCGTAATCCTAGGGTCCTGGGATTGAGTCCTGCATCGAGCTCCCCACAGGAAGCCAACTTCTCCCTTTGCCTGTGTCTGCCATTCTTTCTGTTTCTCTCATGAATAAATAAATAAAATCTTTAAAAACAAACAAAAAACAAAAGACTCCACCAAAAAACTACTAGAACTGATAAACGAATTCAGTAAAGTCACAGATACAAAATCAATGTACAGAAATCCATTCTTCTTCTTTTTTTTTAAAGATATATTTATTTATTTGAATAGGGGGGTAGGGCCAGAGGGAGAGAAGCTCAAGCAGATTCCCCACTAAGTGTAGAGCTCTATCTCATGGTCCATGAGATCATGATCTGCGCTGAAACCAAGAGCCAGACGCTTAACCAATTGAGCCACCCAGGCACCCAACCATTGCATTTCTATACTTTAATAGGGAAGTAGCAGAAAGAGAAATTAAGGAAACAATCCTACTTACAATTGCACCAAAAATAAAATACCTAGAAATTAACTTAACCAAGGAGGTAAAAGACCTATACTCTGAAAACTATAAAACACTGATGAAGGAACTCGAAGACAACACAAATAAATAGAAATACATTCCATGTTCGTGGATTGGAAGAACAAATATTGTTAAAATGTCTATACTATCCAAAACGATTTACATTTAATGCAATCCCTATCAAAATACCAACAGCATTTTCCACAGAACTAGAAAAATCCTAAAATTTGTATGGAACCACAAAAGATTCCAAAGAACCAAAGAAATCTTGAAAAACAAAGCTGGAGGAATCACAATTCCAAACTTCAAGTTATATTACAAATCTGTAGTAGTCAAAGCAATATAGCACTACTACAAAAAATAGACACATTGATCAACAGAACAAAATAGCCCAGAAATAAACTCACAATTATATGATCAATTAATCTTTAATAAAGCATGAAAGAATATGCAGTGTGAAAAAGACAGTCTCTTCAACAAATGGTGTTGGAAAACTGGATAACCATGCAAAAGAATGAAACTGGGTCGCTTTCTTATCCCACACATAAATAAACTCAAAATGGATTAAGGACCTAACTGTGAGACCTGAAACCATAAAAAATTCTAGAAAACAGCACAGGCAGTCATTTTTATGATATTGGTTAGAACAACATCTAGGTATGTCTAGATGTGTCAGATCAGAGAGATCGATAGATATCTATTTATCGATAGGAACATATATAATAGAATTATTATTATATTCAGCTATAAGCATGGATGAAATCTTGCTGTTTGAAACAACATGGATGGAGCTAAATGAGTATAATACTAAGCAAAATAAGGCAGTCTGAAAAAGATAAATAACGTATGATTTCACTCATTTGTGGAATTTAAGAAATGAAGCAAATGAACAAAGGAGGAAAGAAAAGAGAAACCGAAAAACAGACTCCTAACTATAGAGAATAAACACATGGTTACCAGAGGGAAGATGGGTGGGGGGTGGGCAAAACATGTAAAGGGGATTAAAAGTACACGATTTTAATCTTCATGAGCACTGAGTAATAGATGAAACTGTTGAACCACTATATTGTATAACTGAAACTCGTATCACACTGTATGTTAACTATAATGGAGTTAAAGTAAAAAAAAAAATTTTTAATTTACATAAGTATTTGATATATGGTATGATTTCATGACTGTGGTGCATGTGTGTGTCTAGCTGGAAAGGCCGAGAGAGAGAGAAAGAGAGAGAAAGGGAGAGAGAGATTTTTGTTTATTTTTGAAGCACATGTTTTCATTTAGCACTGTTTTTGGGTATATTTGGGTGCATCAATACATTTAAATCATTTTTGGTAGTATGAAATTATTGACTTAATAATATTCCAACATATAAATTATGATAATTTATTAATTTGGGAGTAAAGGTGACTTCCAAATGTTTTGCTATTATGAATAATACCCTTCTTTTTAAAATATTTTATTTATTTATTCATGAGAGACACAGGGAGAGAGAGAAAGAGAGAGGCAGAGACACAGGCAGAGGGAGAAGCAGGCTTCACGCAGGGACCCTGATGTGGGACTCGATCCTGGGACTCCAGGATCACGCTCTGGGCCGAAGGCAGGCGCCAAACCGCTGAGCCACCCAAGGGTCCCTGAATAATACCCTTCTGTTTGAATATTGGTCCTCAGCTCTAATTAGTTCCTTACAGTTAAAGATTGTTAAAGACAGAAATAGCACATTACAGAGTATGGACATCTTTACAGCTCGGTATACATATGAACATGTTGTTTTTTTGGAAAATCTGAAATAATTTATATTTTGTCAGTATTAAATATAGCTGCCTGTCTTCCAGCAATGATTTTTGGTTTGTTTGTTTAATCTCTGACATATCATTAGGAAAAAATTTTTTTCTTATCGTTTAGTTCATTACGGCTGCTATACAAATTACCAAAAATGCCTATTTATTATCTTAGAGTCCCTGTGGGCCAGAAGTCTAGGCAGTGACCCAACTGGTTCTCTGTTCCTGGTTTCACAAGGCTGTAATCAAGGCGTTAAAAAGGGTCTGTTTCTTTCTGGTGGCTCTGGAGATGAATTCCATTTCTAAGCTCACTCAGGTTACTGGAAAAATTCAGTTCCGTGTAGTTGCAGTACTGAAGTCCTGGAAAACTTGGTGGCTGTTGGCTCTTAGCTTTTAGAGGCCACCCAGATTTTTCGTTGGAGCCTTTTTCTCCATCTTCAGTTTGTTGTCTACAGTTAAGAGTCTGTTTCTTGATTTGCTGTCTCTTTCTCTTTTTCCCTGCTTTGCTCATTTGTTCCTTAAATTCCACATATGTGTGAAATTATATGGTATTTGTCATTCTCTGACTGACTTATTTCATTTAATGCTCTTGCTATTTAAACCTCAATGCTTCATCAATATTGAATTTTCTTTGTACATTGCATCTTTTGTGAATATATAATTACCTTCTCTCTCAGTGTCTTTTGTTGTTGTTGTTTTGTTTCTGTTTTTTTTTTTTTTTTTTAAGATTTTATTTATTTATTCATGAGAGACACAGGCAGAGACATAGGCAGAGGGAGAAGCAGCTTCCATGCAGGGACCCAGATGTGGGACTCGATCCTGGGACCCCAGGATCACACCCTGAGCCAAAGGCAAACACTTAACTGCTCAGCCACCCAGGCGTCCCTCATTCAGTGTTTTGGATATGTATTTTATTTTGCATAAAACCCTAACCCTAAATAATCATATTTATTTCCATTTGATTTGATCTGGTAAAACTATACAATTCTTTTTGTTTTTGACATTTCTCAGAAATTTTATTTTAGTTTCGGCTCAGATAAGCAGTGTAGATTAGATTTATAGTTAAGACTATTTTATAACAAGGGAGAAAAAGTTTTATTATTACCATAATAGATATGCTTGCCTGTACTTCCCTTGGATCTAGTCCTTTCTAATTTCCACATTTACTTGTACTTTTTCAATATTTTTAAACTTTTACTGTGTTGACTTTTTTGTCTTATGCTTCTTCAGTGATTTTTATGTTATCAGTGTTACTAGAGTTACTGTTTACAAATAATTCTCATTAAATTTTTCAAAAATATGTTTAACATTTATTATTCTATTTAACCATAGAATACATTACATTTTTCAAAAATATTTTTAACATTTATTATTCTATTTAACCATAGAATAGAAAATGAAATATTTGCTGCATTTTATTTTCCAACTACTCTTGTTTTTACACACATTAAGATATATCTGAACATCCAGCTTACCTTAAATGATTTATATTTAAATATATTTCCATAAAATTGATGTCTCCAAATAAATGTATTTTTAGATGTAATTTTATTGAACTATTTTTTTTAACGATTGTATTTATTTATTCAAGAGAGATACAGAGAGGAGAGAGAGAGAGAGGCAGAGACACAGGCAGAGGGAGAAGCAGGCTCCATGCAGGGAGCCTGACGTAGGACTCGATCCTGGGCCTCCAGGATCATACCCTGGGCTGACGGCGGCACTTAAACTGCTGAGCCACCCAGGCTGCCCTTATTGAACTATTTTAAAGGTTTAGTTCCTATTCAGATTCACTAATAATTTTGTATTTTTGTGTTCCTATTTTGACTAAAGTCTGGATTTTCTAGTAATTGTTTTTGAGGAATATTCATGGCCAGTATTGTTTTAGCCCTTGATATTTTTGAGAATATTTTACCTTTTTCTAGAAGTATCGAAACCTATTATGTTATTAGAGAATTCTGGGGTCACCAAACTCTCGTCTCTCAAAATTCTATAAACATTGTTAGCCCATTCATATTTTATGGCAAATAGAAAACCAACAGTTTGATTTTGTTCTTTTGTAGGCAATTTGAGTGACTGTAGAATTATTTTCATTAACCTTTTATAGAAAGAGTAAGAGGATTTTCCTTGGTGTCTCTTTTCATTAATTTGATCTAACTTTAATAAGCTCTTTTGATCTGCATATTCATGATTTTTTAAGCCTCAGGAGAGATTCTTTTACATTATTTTATCTTTCATTATTAATTCTATTCCAGTGTTTGCTCTTTCATAGCAGTAACATCTTTAATCCATAGTTTGACTTCTGCTCTCTGTCACTCTTATCCCTTTGTGGGTAACAAGGTTTTGTTGTTTGTTTAAATTTTCTTCTGGTCCAGATAGTAAACAATTTTCAGAAAGCTACAATTAATTTCTTCTGGGCAGCCCCAATGGCCCAGAGGCTTGGCACCGCCTTCTGCCTGGGGTATGATCCTGGGGACCTGGGATCGAGTCACACTACTGGCACCCCGCATGGAGCCTGCTTCTCCCTCTGCCTGTGTCTCTGCCTCCCTCTCTCTCTCTCTCTCTCTCTCTCTCCCTCTCTCTCTCTCTCTCTCTCTCTGTCTCTGTCATGAATAAATAAATAAAATATTTTTAAAAATAATTTCTTCCAATCTTTAGTACAGTGATATATTCCTCTTGTCCTTCAAGAATATTTTTTTTACAGAACACATTATTGTTTTCTTTTCTTTTTCTTTCTTGCACTTTTTAAAAATGGAATTTAATCAGGTGATATTTATCTAGTTCAGTGCTGTCCAATACAGGAGCCAACAGTCATGTGTGGCCATTTACATTAAGATTAGTTAACAAGTTAAACTTCTCATGACAGTGCTTACATGAAATTGTGCATGTACTAATACTGTACAGAATTTTAGGGCAACTGGATTTCCACCTGCGAAAGAATGAAGTTGGACTCCTACCTCACACCATATACAAAAACTATTATACATTTTATAATATACATTTTAATGTAATTATGTTGTATATTTTATATATTTTTACATTCATAAAATAAATATATAAAATATATATAATATAAATATATAATATGTGATATATTGTAATGTAATTGTTATGTTATATATTTTATATATAAAATATAAAATATATATAAATATAATATATATATATATATAATGTGTGATCACACACACACATATCACACACTGCAATTTACATCTTAAAGGCAGTCATAAGAGACCTTGAAGTTATTAAAGAAATGCCAAGAGTAGACTATGAGGCCTCAGAAGACTGATGAGATCTCTCCAAAATAAAGCTATCCTTGTTTACTCAAGGTAGATTTGTGGAAAGATCATCGACTCCTTATTTATTCAACATTTATTTATATTGAAATGTCAATGCAGAAACATAAGTAGAAAGCCACCTGTCTTTCCAAAGTAGATACTAATAATGTATGGATTTTGTTCAGCTGTTTTGTCTGGTACCTAGGTGGCCATGTTTAATGTCAGTACTAGAGACTGGCTTCATTCTGCTACTTGGAGTCCTGCTGATAATAACCTTAATGAAATGCCATATGAGGCAAATTGAATGGGTTTGGTCTAGCCTCTATTGGTCATATAATCCAGTGGCAGACAGACTGTCATACAAAAGAATTCTCCAGAAACCAAGATAGTGTAAAATGCGTTATGGTTGTTATTGGAAGACAATTCTCATGGGTCTCTTGCATTTTTGTATGTGTAGCAAACAGAACAAATTCTTTTATTTCAGACTATTACCAGGATATACAAAGGGGTTGTATCTATTTCTTTTAGCTATTGTAGAAAAATATCAAAAACTGAGTGGCTTAAAATGCAGAAATTAATGTCTCATAATGATCCAGGCCAGAAGTCTGAAATCAGGTTGTCAGCAGGGCCACGTTCCCTTCAGAGGCTGCAAAGGAAAATCTATTCCTTGCCTCTTTTGGGTTGTGGTGACTATTGGCATTATTTGACTTATGACCACTTGACTCCAACCTCTGTCTCCATGAGTACTTTGCCTCCTCCTCTGTTCCTGTGAATGCTCCCTCTACCTCTATTTTACAAGAACACTTGTCATTTATATATATAAATAATATATAAACAATGCAAATAATAGTAAAGTAATAATAAAAAGTTAACATTTACTTGTTTTACACTATATTTTACATAAACAGTCCATGATACGCTAGTAAGTTACACATTTTATTATATGATTGTGATGTAGGTACATATCTACCATCTCTCATGCAGAACATTTTGTCAGATGTGATATACATTAGTTAGATAACCAAATGTCTGGAGTTTGGAACTCAGGGAGCCTACTTTTCTCTCTCCTCCCTGCTTGTGTTCTCTCTCACTATCTCTGTCTCTCTCAAATATGTAAATAAAACCTTAGAATAAAAAATGCTGAGCCTGGGGAGTGGAGTAGTTAAACAAATTTGTGCTTTTTGAAAGCCTTACCAGGTCATGCCAATAAACAGTTAAGCTTGGTAACTACCATGGAAGGTGAATTTTCCCAGTCTCTCAGAATTGCCAAATTTTACCACGGGTTTATAAGAATATTAAGAAAACATATCAACGTTTTAAAAATGACTTATTTTCAGCTAATTTTTCTTTAAGAGGAATCCTTTAACTTGAAAATATTTTTATTAATATAGATATTTTAAAGTAGTATATTTAATAGTAATTTTACTTTAAAATGACCAAGAAACAATCAAAACCTACTCACTATAGATAAACTCTGAACAAATATTCTTCACAGATCATGCAATTATGGACATACGGAATCAAAGCAAATGCTTTCTTTGACTAATTCAAGCAACTATTTTCTTTTAACTCTTATTTTTTTCTGTTGGAGTTTGTTTTCCACAGAATTCCATTTTCTTGCTTTGAGTCCCTAGAGATATGCAAACTTTCTCAGTTAAGTAGCCACATGAGGTGGTTACAAACCAATCTTAAAATCTCAAGTGTGTGATCATTGTGATTTTGGAGAAGACATGGTGTTGCCATTATGATGGATTTGAATCCCAGTGAACCCTCAAACTCAGAATGAGTCTGCACCCATCCAACAATACCTTTCTAGGAAACCTCAAGGTTTGCATCACAGTTCTAACTGAAGGCTGATAATAGGTCAGAAGGGATGAAGGAGCTCCCTAAGATAGATAGGGCCTTCACCAAGTGCAAGGCAACAATCTGCTAAAGGTCAGGGCTAATAGGAGAACAGAGAAAAATTACTCCGTGTAACTCTATGCCACCATCAAGAGCAAGGCAAGAACTGCTTAGGAGAGCTGAGAAATCCCTTTTTGGTCTCCAGGCATTCTTTCAAAGTCTGGGGAAGAGCTGAGAACTGAGAGTAATCCTTTTAAGAGTCCTTACACCATCTCTAAATGCACAACAAATGTTTTCCAAAGAGTGATGTCTAGGTAGCAGGAGAATAGAAATCACCTGAAGGCCAGAAAACTGGAGAGTAGAATTGGGTGGCAAACAGATTGTCCCCAAAATTGGCAACCAAGCGATAAAGCAGGTAGAACTCTTCCATGGTTTGGAGAGCTGGCAGCTGAGCTATACACAGACATGCAAATTCTGGCTGATATTCAGATCCAAACCCTGTTGCAGGGAAAGTATGACTGTATGGCTACACCCATAAAATTCTTGCCTGCCATGGTAAAGTGAATGCAAGTAAAGCTGCAGAGATATATAGACCCAATCAATGTCAGGTTAGATTTACTCAACTTCATACATTAAAAGTCTAACAGAAAAGTGGGTAAATATTTACTGGTAAATATTATTTTATTTCCTCTCTATTATTCATTTACAACCACATCTGATTTGCAACCAAAAATTATAGCATATGTAAAAATGCAGGAAAATGTGAATATCAGTCAGGAGATGTATAGCCCAGAAGTTAATATTATTAAGCAAGGCATTCAAAGTAACTGTGATTGATAAGTTAAGAATCTAATAGAAAAGGATGCATAGAGATAGAAAGAAATAGTATAATGATTAAAATGAAAAATATATCAGAAATTATTGGTATGGTCTTCCAGAATACTGGGTGGAGCAACAGTTCTGTGAATTTAAAGAGAAACAGAAATTGGCTAATCTAAATATTAAAGGATAGAAGACTGAAGAATTAGAAAAAGTAGCGGATGTCTGTGGGACAATATCAAATAGATAATGAGTAAATAGGGTTTCAGAAGAAAGAGAGAGTGAGAAATTGAGCAAACTAATTATTTGTAGATAAAATAATAAAAAGAGAACCATCAGAGAGCTGAACTTAATGATCTTACCAATTAACTGGATATATTGACATTTATAGAACATTCTATCCAAGAGCAGCAGAATATGCATTTTTTTTCAAGCTTATGTGAAACATTCACCAAAATGGACACATTCTGGGCCACTAGACACACATTAACAAATTTAAAGAGGAATCATACAATGTCTGCTCACAAATTATAATGGAATAAAACTAAAAGTTAATAGAAAAATAACTGTAAAATCCCCAAATATGTGGAGATTAAACAACACACTTTTAAGTAATGCATTAGTCAAAGAAGAAATATCAAAATAAATAAAAGATACTGAGGACCAAATGAAGATGAAAACAAAAATTATAAAAACCTGTGGGAGACAATGAAAGCAGTGTTCAGAGGCATATTTATAGACTTGAACACTTATATTAAAAAAGAAGAAAGATACAAAATCAATAATCTAAGTTTCCATTTTAGGAAACTAGAAAAACTAGAGCGTATAAAATCCAAGGCAAGCAGAAAAAAAAAAAAAAAAGAATTAGAGCAGAAATCAAAGAAATTGAAAATAAGAAATCAACAAAGAAAAATCATTGAAATAAAACATTAGTTCTAGGAAAAGATCAATAAAATCAATAAGCCTTTGGCCAAGCTACCTAAGAAAAAAAGAGAGGACACAAATCATTAATATCAGAATTGAAAGAGGGGACACCACTATAGATCTAATGGACATTAAAAGGATAAGAACAACAAAATACTAATGGAGCAGTATCTTGAAAGCACAATTTGCAAAAACTCATGCAAGGGATATAGATGATCTGAATAAACCTACAGCTATTAAAAAGGTGAATTAATAATTAATAACATTCTAAAACAGAAAGCACATGGCCCAAATGAGTTCACTAGTGAATTTTAATGAACATTTAAGAAAGAAATCATAATGATACTATACCATCTCTTTCATAGAATACAAACAGAGCAAATACTTCCTAACACATTCTATGAGGTCAGCATTGCCCGAATATCAGAACCAGACAAAGATTATTACAATAAAAGAAAACTACAGACCAATATCTCTCATGAATACAGATGCAAAAATATTAGCAAACAGAATCTAATAATGTATAAAAATAATTGTACACCATGGCCAATTGGGATTTTTCTCAATATGAAAGGCTGGTTCAACATTCAAAAAGCAATTAATTAAATCCATCACGATAATAGGGGCTAAAAAAGAAAGACAATCAGATCATCTTATCAATATATGCAGAAAAAAGCATTTGACAAAATCTAGTATCTATTCATGATACTAGATTAGAGTAAATTAGGAATATAAGGATACTTTCTCACCTTGATAAAGGAAATCTAAAACATACCTATAGAAATGTCTTATATAACAGCAAGAAACTTGAAGCTTTCCCATGAAGATCAGGTACAAGGCAAGGATGTCTAATCTCACCATTCCTTTTCAATGTTGTACTGGGAGTTCTAGCTAATACAGTAGGACACGAAAAGGAAATAAAAGGTATATAGATTGAAAAGAAAGAAAACTATCTTTGTTCACAGACGACATAATTGGTTATACAGAAAGTCTGAAAGAAATGACAAAATACATCCTGGGACTAATAGGTGATTAAAGCAAGATTCCAGGATACAAGATTAATGTACAAAATGCAATTATTTTCCCATATACAGCAATGGATAGAATTTGAATTTAAAACCACAATATTACTTACATTAGCATCCCCCAACCTGAAATACTGAAGTATAAATCTAAAAAAATATACAAAACTTTCTATGAGGAAAACTACAAAACTCTGATGAACAAAATAAAAGAAAAATTAAGTAAATGGAGAAATATTCCATGTTCAAGGGTAGGAAGACTCAATATTGTCTTGAGGTCAGTTTTTCTCAACTTGATTTATAGATTCAATACAAACCCAATAAAAATCCCAGCTAGGGATCCCTGGATGGTGCAGCGGTTTGGCGCCTGCCTTTGGCCCAGGGCGCGATCCTGGAGACCCGGGATCGAATCCCACGTCGGGCTCCCGGTGCATGGAGCCTGCTTCTCCCTCTGCCTGTGTCTCTGCCTCTCTCTCTCTCTGTGACTATCATAAAAAAAAAAAAAAATATCCCAGCTAGTTATTTTGTGAATATTGAGAAACAGGTTCTAAAGTTTATAGAGGGAGGCAAAAGAGTCAGAAAACCAACATTGTATTGAAGGAGAAGAACAAGTTGGAAGGCTGATACTACCCAACTTCAAGACTCACTCTAAAGCTACAGTACTCAAGACAGTGTGGTAGTGTCAATGGAATGGGCAAATAGATCAAAGGAACAGAATAGAAAGCCCAGAAGAGATTCACATAAATAGAGTCAACTGGTCTTTGACAAAAGAGCAAATGCAATGCAATGGATCAAAGAGAATATTTTCAACAAATGGTGCCAGAACAATTGGATATCAACATGCAATAAAATGGGTCTAGACACAATTTTACACTCTTCACAAAAATTAACTCAATGTGAATCACAGACCTAAATGGAAAACACAAAACTGTAAAACTCCTAGAAGACAACATAGGAGGAAACCTAGATGACGTTGAGTATGATGTTAATTTTTTTTTTTTAAGAGGCAGAGGAGCAGAGGGAGAGAAAGAATCTTGAGCAGGCTCCATATCCAGTGCGGACCCCAACATGGGGCTCATTCTCACAAGTCTGAGATCATGACCTGAGCCGAAGTCAAGTCAGACATTTAACCAACTGAGCCACCCAGGTGCCTCTGTATGGTGATAACATTTATCTGTCTGTTTGTTTGTTTATTTATTTATTTATTTATTTATTTATTTATTTATTTATTTATAACTTTTAAGTACAACACCAAAGGCATGCTCCATTGGATAAATAATTGATAAACTAGACTTCATTAAAATTAAAAATATCTGCTTTGTGAAAGGCTCAAGAAAATAGACAAACCAAAGACTGGAAAGAAATCTTTGCAAAAGACATATCTGACAAAGGACTATTATTCACAATAAACAAGTAACTCTTAAAACAGTAATAAAAAAACTTATTAAAAATGAGTTAAAGTTCTTAACAGACACCTTGTCAAAAAAGATATACAGATGGAAAATAGGCTTATGGAAAATGTTCCCCCTTTATATGTTGTTACAGAGATATTAATTAAACAAAAATGAAATATCACTACAAGCTTTTAGAATGGCCAAAATCCAGAACACTGACAATATCAAATGCTGGTGGTATGTGGAGGGATAGAAACTCTCATTCATTGTTGGTGAGAATGCAAAATGATGCAGCAACTTTGGAAGACAGTTTGGTGGTTTTTTTTTTTTTTACTGAACGCAACATATTTTTTACCATATAATCCACCAATCATTCTACCCAATGTTTACCCACATGAATTGGAAATTTCTATCTACACAAAAACTCGTACACAGACATTTAGACCATCTAAATAATTGGAGATTATTTTTATAATTGCCCAAATCAGGAAGCAACCAAAATGTCCTTCAGTAAGTGAATGGTTAAACAACCTTTGGTACATCTGGACAACAGAATATTATTTATCACTGAAAAGAAACATGCTGTCAAGCCATGAAAAGTCAGAGAAGAACCTTAAATGCATATTACTAAGTGAAAGTAGCCAATCCAAAAAAGCTACAAACTATGATTTCAACATTCTGACATTCTGGAAAAGGCAAAACTATGGGGGCAGTAAAAAGATCATTGGTTACCAGGGGTTTGGATAAAAGAGGAGAGGGATGAATAGGTGAAGCCCAGGATTTTTTTTTTTTCTTTTTAGAGGTGAAACTATTCTACATGATATGGTAATGATAGATACGTGACATGAATTTGTAAAACCCCATAGAATACTACAAAACAATACTACAATACAAATACTAAACCTTAATGTAATCCATAGGCCAGTTAATAAAAATAACTATATAATAAATGGCAATAATATTGGTCCATTAATTGTAACAAATGTATCACACTAATACAAGATGTTAATAAATGGGGAAACTGGGAGGAAGGAAAACATATGGAGATTCTCTGCACTACCTCCTAATTTTTCTATAAGTCTAAAATTACTCTAACAAGTATTATTCTATTAATTGAAAAAGAAAAAAAAAAAACAGAAGAGGAAAGAGAGAGAAAGTCAGAGAGATTTAAAGCATAGGGGAAGGCCTAAAGCACTGCTGCTGGTTTTGAAGATTAAGGGGTCCAGGCACTGAAAGTTGTGAAACCCTATAGCTGAGAAGAACTGAGTTTTGTCAACAGCCTGAATGAAGGAGGTTCTTAGCCAGATCTCTAGCAGTAGCCCAGGCTAGCTAACATCCTGATTTTGGCTTTGTAAGGCCCTAACCAGCTGAGCCACGCTGTGCCCAGATGTCTCACCTATAGAACAAATGGTGACTAAGTTTGTGGTAATTTGTTACGTGGCAATATAATTCTAAGACAATTCTCATAAAACTATTGCCATTTCATAATAGAGAAAACTGAGGCCCAGGGAAGATACAATTAAATTCATATACAAATTAAATAGAATTAGTATGGTTCCATTAATCTAAGACATCAGTGGGTCAGATGAAACATCCATTTAATTTACTACCAAAAGATTTTGTCCAGAGAATATGAGAGCTAAAACATTTCTAGAGAAAATTAATTTGAACCCTATTGATTCAGGGTATGTGATGAATTAAGTGTTGTTTGCATGTTTCTCATTGTACAGGAAGTTTAAAATTAATGAAATAACCTGGAATTTTTTTAACCTGGAAATTTAATATTATGAAATACAATTCTACAATATTAGTTACTTATACATCTTATTTTTTTAATAACTCAGTTGATTTTACTAATACCAACTTATATTTTAGTCTGTAGTTGTTAAAAGTAGTAAGCCAGGAAATCATAAACTTTTTAGGAAAATATCTCCCAGTTTAAATTCAATCAGCATTCTGCCTTTTCCTCTTTCTTTTGCTCTCTCTTTACAATCAAGTATTATTATGTGAAATTTAAGTAAGCTCTTTTTTGTGTATTTGGTATTTCTAAATAAATGAGTTCTTATCAAAGAATATTTTTAAACTGTTGAGATAATCAGTTTAGCTTCATAAGAAGCCTGACCAAAGGACACTGGCTTAAATTTAAAGAAGAAATAAAAGAAAATTTAGATGATTCAAGGGAAATACCCATTTGTATAGGTGAAATACAATTTGGCTTACATAATGAAGATTATTTCTCTGTTTTTCATGTACTACGACAGTTTATTTCTGTAGAAAGCCTTTATTACACCCTTTGAGAATTGCTTCATTAGTAAATGTTTTTTTGTCCTTTCAACATACAAGCAAAATAATTTAATCTTTAAAATTTATTACACTCTTGTTATTTTAATGACTAAATAAATATCAGAAAATGATCTATTAACAGATCATTCAATTAGCTTAATCACAACATCTGACTAATCTTCACATATTTCAAATTATTGCCTTTTGTGCTAGGTTTGATTACTCCAAACCAAAGATAGGTTTGATACTCTATGTATGATCCTCATGAAACCCCTGAGAACTCACTAGGTCGTAAGAAACATAAAATAATCTGAAATGTAGCAAAAAAATATAGTGGTTTCAAAATAGGTTACTCATCTTGGAAGACAGTTAAATAAAAACGACTCATTGTCAAGTGTATTTGGAAAATGCATTAGTACACTAAGGGTTCTGAGTTATTCCTAGGTGCAGATAACTGTTTAACTCAATATTTCCCAAATTTCTTTTACCTTGGGAAGCCTTTACTCAAATAACTACATTAGCTAAAGTTTCATGGAAAGGTATTTTTGAAACATTGGCATAGAGTAATTCCAGGAATATAACATGTGTTTGGAAGGCAGAGTGATATAGAGGATAACAGCACAGATTCCATTGCCAATAGATTGGCTCTGAAGCTAAGCTCCAACACACGTGGGCTATATAAAATTAGTTACATATTTAGAGGACCAGTTTCCTTACTGATTAAATGGGAGATAATAAGGAAAAGCATGGCATGCTAAGATTAAAGGTTCTGGAGCTGGAACATCTGGGTATGGATCCTTGTTTCTCTAGATACTAGCTGTACCATCTCAGTCAAGATTATTTACCCTATTTGAACCTTAGTAGGATAATCCTACTGCCTACCTCAGAAGACTATTAGGTTAAATTTTAAAATATATATAAAGAAATTAAATGAATACTCAGAAGAATAAGTTTTCAGTAGTAACAGGTGATATTATAATAGTTTACATGGTTGTGGTGATAACTGAAACTATACATGTTTAGAAGAATGCCTGTCATGATTTGAACTCCACAGATGTCATTGATCCTTCTTTCTTCCTCTTAATTAGCATTGATGCTTCCTTCTTTTCTAAGCTAAGTTTTGATCCACTTTGGAGTTTCCGAAGTATTTTAAATAATTATTTTGTTGAATGATGTCTTGTTTCCAAAGAATTTAGAGAAAGCAAATAGATGTGGAAATCAAGTCAAAGTAAAACTGAGGACGTAGAAACAAAACTCTCTCAGGAAATGTTAGGAGGATATATAGTAATCCATCCCACAAGTTGCTAGAAATAGCTAATTCTCTCTTAGCTTCCTAAAAGCAAAGTTAAAAGGTGAACAAGGTCAGTTATAATAAGCTTTTACTATTTCCCACATTTTAAAAAATATCCTGATTTTTTTTTTGAACTGAGACCCAAAAATATCTTCCATGTGTCCAAAATAAAGACAATCCTGCATTAAACACACAGCATTCTTTTCAAGGCAAGGTGATACATAGTCAACACTTCAGACAAATTTTCCACAAGTCTTTCTGATGGTTTAGGAAAACTGGAACAATGAATTAAATAAGTAAATAATCATAAGATGATCCAGTGAACTGAGTGGGCATCCTCACTGATAATCACTTCAGACATTCAGAGTCAGAGGTTCTATTTTGTGCTAAAGCCTGGAGTGCAGCTAACCTTTGCTGCCAACTGAAGGCAAGACCATACTGTGAGTGAAGAAAACAGTGACATCCTCATATAAATATATTATAACCTGATATCTGACAAGATAGTCTACATCATTTCTGTACTAAGTCTCAGGCATAAATTGAGGTTTTCTTCAGAAAATAGTCAAGTCTAACACACAGATAAAATGTCCAAATTACCTGCCTATAGACCAATCTCAATTCTCTTTGCCTAAAAAGTCAAAGTAAATATTACCAATTTCCAAATTAACATTTTAAAAATCTCAATAACATACACCACCTACATTTACTATCTATTAATGTGGATATTTGGATCATATTTTCATATAGATCAATCATAAATAAGCTTGATAAAGAGAAGTTGGAAATAAACTGGTTAGATATTATTGTTGTATGCACAGAAAGATTTAATTTTAGAAAAGTTTTCGTACAAGTTTAAGAAAACTTGGCTATGATATCTTTGTTTTCTACCAAAAGAAATTGTCAACTTATCCTCGAGTATGATCCCAGTATATTCAGAAAAAGTCTCAGTTGGAGCAAGAGTAATCAAGGGAATATTTCTTTTATAGTATTTCTATTCTAATTGAAAACTATCAAAATTCGGGAATGTTTAAGAGCACAATCAATACTATTATGGAAAGTAACAATTTTGATAGATCAAAACATTTACAAATTTATTAAGAAGGTTCTTAAATGCCATATTGATGGTAAAAACAGTAATAATAGTGATATTAATAAGAGCACATTTTAATATTCAGTGTCTGTTATAAGGCCTTTCAATATATCCCAAAGACTAATGTTACCAAACTAAGACTCCTTTTCTCTATAAAACACAAGATGTTCGTTTTAACTTATAATTTAATTTCCATTATGAGCAAATGAAATTCTTAACTAGGAAATATTGCAATCATTAATCTAGCATAATTAAAAAATGATTTTCTTTAAAAGCTACAGTGTGGATAGAGAGCATGTAATTTGAAATTAATTTTAAAAGGAGCATAACAGATATACCAATTCATGGTGGATTTGATATGGATAAAAAATGATAGTAAGATACGAGATATGGATTAATTTGCAATCTTTAAAGCATATTTATAGGTCATTGATATCAGGGAGCAAAACTTAGCTTTACTCAGTCATTGAAAGAGGTGAGGAAATAGGCAGACTGGTCTATTCCTTATCTTACTTGTTTGAACATCTTGGATAGACAGTAGTCAGAGTTCCCATCCCAAAATTTATAGCCAGACATCTGACATCCTCGCCAACAAAGAAAAGGACATACTTCATATTAATAGGAAGAGAATAATAATTTCACATAACAAATGGATAAATAGTGAAGAAGAAGAAATTGTGTTTACATCTTCACAGAACATTATTAGGCGTATTGAATTCTGTTTTTTTTTTTTTAAGAGTTTCTATTTTTTTTAATTTTTTTTATTTATTTATGATAGAGAGAGAGAGAGAGAGAGAGAGGCAGAGACATAGGCAGAGGGAGAAGCAGGCTCCATGCACCGGGAGCCCGATATGGGATTCGATCCCGGGTCTCCAGGATCGCGCCCTGGGCCAAAGGCAGGCGCCAAACCGCTGCGCCACCCAGGGATCCCTGAATTCTGTTTTGTAATCACATTTGATTTAGCCATATAGATTTTTTTTTAATAATCAGGGTACTTAAACAGATCAATTTTGTTTGAACATAGCTCAGTATTAATGTTGCCCTATGCTGAATAGAAAGACCATTTTATTTTTTTAAAATTTAAGACTATTCATCACAGTACTGTTATTGCTAAATTCTAAAGTAAGTCTATTGTGATGTCATTGACTTATCTGTTTTCTTCTAAGAGGTATGCATCAAAATCCTACTGTGATGAGAAGACAAAGAAATGCTAAAGTCTTCTAGAAAAAAAAAAAACTCGTTCTGAAGACATAACATAAACCTATGGAACATCATAATCTGCCTTCTGTCAATGTTGAATGAAATGTTAAAACAAATTCTATAGGCAGTCACAGCCAATGAACATTTGAAGAAGAGATAAGTGAAAGATGGAGCGATAAAAGAAAGCTTAATGAAGGAGGTGAATCTAGGTGTTGAGTTATGGTTGGCATTTGGATAGGCTGCCGGAAAGGGCAAAATGTTTCAGGAAAGACAAAGCCTTCGGTTTAAGACTGTGTAAGTACACATGAGGATCTATGCGTAGCTCGAGCAGATAGTGTGTGGACCAGAAGAGGTGTTTGGGTGGATATGAAGAAGCCAGACTGGAGGAGGAAAAGTGAGGTCTAATAATAAGATGAACAGTTGAGGCATCATTCTACTTACAAAGGAGTAATAGTGATGAGGAAAATAATGTGTTATTTCCATTAACTTGCAAGTTCATTTCTGCTACTTATTCTTCTAAGTAAGGAATACTGAGGAATAGCTATTGGGAAATCTCATGGAAGGTTCAATCACATGTGAACTAGTGAATTCAGGTATCAATTGTCTCATCCCAGTATCATTCTATAGTCAAAGACATTTTCCAATGACTATGGTAAAGGGAAAGGGAACAATAGTCCTGCATCTGGAAGTCTAGTAGGAAAGAAAATCTAAATATCAGGTCAAGTGAAAAACTTGGGAATATATCCAGGAGTGTTACTTGGGAACAGTTTTCTCATGTTGTACTACATAAATTGTATCCCCTTCTGTTAAGTATAGGATCTAGTTATAAATTCTGTATGGTGAGGCAACCTTACTAACCCTGGTGCTCTGGCTGCTTAAGGAGTTCACTGCCTCTTAGAAGTTGGACTAATACCCATGGATATCAAGTTTAAGCATTCCAACCATGACCTTTTTAAATGAAAAAAAAAAAAGTTATCACTACCCTATACTTTTGATAGAAACCGTAGGGGTGCTAAGATGTTCCACCTCAGGGTACTTGGGTAGGGCCTATGGACGCTCAGTAGGTCTAATTTAACTGTGAGCTGATTTAATCCATAGAGTCATTCAAATATCTATGTGTCATAATTTGGGAAAAGAGTGAGAAACATTGCTTTATGTAATAGCAGCAATATTCGATCAATATCCTGATTTTTGATTCATTCCTTCATTAAAGAAATATTCCCTTTAGGAACATTTGAGGTGCTGCATCCTTATGAATGTGTGGTTCCTGATGACAAAGAAGGCCTTAAAATGTTTCCCTTAGCTTCATTAACATTTAGACTGGCTTCTTCCAGACTCTAGAAGCATTTACTGACTTCCCTTTCCCTAGAGCTTTTACTTTAGAAAACTTGTAGTTGGGATGCCTGGGTGGCTCAGCCGTTGAATGTCTGCCTTCGGCTCAGGGCATGATCCTGGGGTCCTGGGATGGATTCCTGCATCGGGCTCCCTGCAGGGAGCCTGCTTCTCCCTCTGCCTATGTCTCTGCTTCTCTCTGTGTCTCTCATGAATAAATCAATATTTTTTTAAAAAAAGAAAACTTGTAGTTATAAATCTCCTCTACCTATTTAAGATGTAAATCTTAACACCTCTTACCAGTTTTATAGCCCAGGGATGTCTTTCTTAAGGATCTGGGAACTATCTATTTGCAATGTAATCATTAAGGAAGATAGCACCTCTATTTCTCAGTTTGTGGGAGGGTAGGAACTAACTTCTACAGAGCTTCTTGCTTCAAGTTATTAAATTATCTCCTGTCATAAAGATATGAGAAAGTTTACTTTCCCCTGAATAAACTCAATTGGCGAACAAATGACCTACGATCTTCCTCTCATTGAGGTTCTTAAAAACCCTACAGACTTTGGTTTCAGCGGAATTGAATTCAGATTGAGGTCTATTTTTTTTTTAAGATTTTATTTATTCATGAGAGACACAGAGGGAGAGGCAGAGACATAGGCAGAGGGAGAAGCAGGCTCCCTCAGGCTCATCGGGCAGGGAGCCCTATGTGGGAAATTGATCCCAGGATTCCAGGATCACATCCTGGGCCGAAGGCAGGCGCCAAACCACTGAGCCACCCATAGATCCCCATGTTTTTTTAAAATAGATTTTTATTTAATTATTTGAGAGAGAGAGCATGAGTGGAGGGGGAGGAGCAGAGGGAGAGGGAAAGGGAGAAGCAGACTCCCTGCTGAGTAGAGATCTGGATGCAGGACTCCATCCTAGAACCCCAGGATCATGATCTGAGCTAAAGCAGACACTTATCTGAACTGATTGAGCCACCCAGGTGCTCCTATTATTAACTCTTTTTAAAAGAAATCCATTTTCTATATTTTTGGCATCATTTTTATAAGTAATATCCAACTGTTCATTTGTAGTGTTCATTTTCCAGCCTGCTCACTCATTTTCTGTAAGACAAAGGTTTTATAGCCATAATAAGGAAAAACACTCTAATTTGTACATGAATGTTACATTCCATAATGACTCAATTACTCGCTGAGCATGTTTTCTTTAAATGTTACTGTGTCATTTTAACAAATACACTGTATTAATTTCTGAAGAAATGTGCAAATCATTAAAACATCCTACAATGACATCATCATAAACTTTTGAAATGCTTTTTATCCATTTCATTCTTTATTTATATGAAGCAGCAGTGGCATTTGCAAACCGGCTGTAGTGATAACAGGTGTGCTTGTCCCCTGGATATCCGATGGATATATTCCTGCTTAAGTGGTAGTCTAATCACCCAAACTCCATGGAAGACTAAATTTAAATCAGATGTTAATTGCCTCCAGAGTTCAGCTGATCTTTGCATTCAATTATCTCCCCTAAAGCCAAGTGGAAAAATGCTTTGACTCAGGAAATTGTATATGAAATTCACATCTGCTATAAGGAGAATAGGTTTACAAACTATGCATTTAAAAAGAGTAAACCCTAACTCATTTTCAAATCTAATATTTCTCCTGCTATGTCTTCTAATGTTGTCTTCATCAAATGATTTCTATAAAGTAACTGTGTCTAGAAGATCTTTATTTTGTGATTCTAATTGTCATTATAAGGTTCTTTAAATAAGGGACTAAATTGTTTTCATCATTCTATATTTGGCATCACCCAGCAGAGTCTGTTGTCTACAGAATATGTTCCACACATCTACACCAACCTACCTTACAGATTTATGGTAGCATATCCTTGAACACATTTTTTATTTTCTCAACTCTCCTTGTTCTTCAATGAACTTATTTTGTAGTTTTTCCAGTTCCTCTTTCTCCTCCCAACCTTAATACAGGCATTCTAGAGTGAACAAATTCATTTCATGCTCTGCTCTATAATTAATATTATGTCACCTCTTCACAGGTGACTTCCAACTCAACGTCTTCAGTCTTGACCTCTCCCAAGTTTCATTTCCAGTTTTCCTGTTACAGATTGGCTGCACACGATAGTCTTTCTGGCAAACAAATTCCATCCACCACCTCCTTCCTCATTTAGCTGTCTCCTTATTTTCTTTTCCTGTATCCTTTTTCACTACTATCTTAATGGGTATCCGAGCCCAAATTTTTAGAATGAACTTGATTCCTTCACTCTTTTTCCTTATCTTCTCAAGTGATCTACCTTTATATTTAATCTATTTCAGCTTTCTAATTTCCTTTTCTGATAAAATTTCTAGTGTATTGAGCTTCATAATTGTGTATGAAATTATTATTATATATTAAATTTATACTTCCAAACAGTGAGCACTCACCTCTAGTCAGTGAGCATTAGTGACGTCTATATACACTCTAATCATATTCTTCATTTTCCTCTATTTGCTCCCATGTTTTATAAATAATAACTGTCAAGATGCTCTTTCATTGTCCTGTTTAGTTTACAGTTTTTATTTAAAATGAAAGGGGAAAATCGTTTTTTTTTTTTAGAGCAATTGGAATTAGTCATTTAAGAAGGACACTGCATAAAAGTGTTAAATTTCTGAGTAAAACAAAAAAAAAAATCCATACTATTACAAATATCTTTTCTATTGCTAAGTTAAATTAAAAGCCAGGAGTTACAAATACCCAAAAAAGGAAAGATCAATCAACTTACTCGTGGAGATAAAATCAATTGATGGAGAGTAGAAACAGTACTAAATACTTTATCCCACACAATAAGCCCCAGTTTACACATGGCACACAATTCTTGGCAAAAAAGACGCAAATATGGTTAGTTGAAAACCCACCCAATTACCAGAAACTTATCTCACACTTTTCTTTTCCATCATGAAATGCATGTCTATAAAACTATCTTTTTATTTTTTTTATTATTATTACTTTTTAAATTCAGACAAGCACTGAGTAAAAGAAGCTCAGATATAATGGAAGAAAAGAAATACCATGGTTTTTTTTTTTCCCTTTAAACTCTCATAACATAAAACAGGCAAACCAATTTAAACTAGATTTAGAAAATAAAAAGTTGCTGTCTGCCTAGTTTAATCCCAGTGAATTTTATATCAGAACAATAAATCCCTGAAAATGCAGGCTTCCAATGGAACCTTGTTAAATATTTAATCATAGGCACTAGGCCCATAACCATAAGCCGTGTTCCTTATTCTTATTTATTTCAACAGTAACTTTTATTCTTTTTATGGAAGAGATCAAATGATGAGGAATAATCACTCATGTGAGCATATGTGTGCTTACCAATACCATCATGGCAATACTGCTGCATACAGATTTAGTTGTATAAGGATGAAATTACAGTAATGGCTACTTTTGCAATGGAAAAGGAAGAAAATCTTTCCCCTCTACATTTGCTTGATGTGTAAGATTACGATAAAGGCATATACTTCTGGGTTGTTTTAGATTTATATTAAAAAATAAAAATGCCATGTTGAGCCATCAGAAGGCATCAGTTTAATGCTTGAGTGTATAGCACCAATATGGGAACAGTTCACATATTTTTTTTGCTTGTTTTTGAACTTTATTCAAATGGAATCATACAGAATGTACTATTTAATGTTGGGCTTCTTTCATTATGTTTGTAAATTTCAAGCATATTTTCAAATGTGGTTGTAGTTCATTTTTATTTCTTTATAGCATAACACTATAAAAAATGTAACCCATTTTCCTTATCCTTTCTATTACTGATACACATTTGGGTAGTTTCAAGTCTAGAAAATTACCAAGTAATGCTGCTCTGAACATTCTTTTGCATGGTGAATATATGTAGGCATTTCTATTGGGTTCTTACCTAAAAGAGGAATTTTTGGGTCATCAGGGGTATGTAAGTCCATCTTAAGAAGATACTACCAGTTTTTGAAAGTGGTTTTAACAGTTTACACTCATAACAGTGAATGGAAGTACAGTGGCTCTCTATCCTCACCAATGCTTGGCATTGTGTATAGGGTTTTTTGTTTGGTCTTGAGAGAGGGAGTGGAGAGCCAAGGGGACAGCCAGAGGGAGATGGAGAGAATTTTAAGCAGGCTCCATCTTACGGCCCTGAGATCATGACCTGAGCTGAAACCTAGAGTCAGCCACTTAACTCACTGAGACATCCAAGCACCTCACTCACTGATTTAATTTGCATCTTCCTGACAAGTAATGATGTTGTTCATTTTTTTGTGTATTAGCGCACATTTTAAAGTTAATTTTTACTCATCTTTCAGAGATGATTTTAAGTGTCACCTCTTTAAGTTTCAGCATTACTCATGATGAGTGACTGTTGTATGCCTCCCATTTCCCCTCTTTTTAAATGGAAATATCAACTACGCTGGTGTTAAATAGAAAAGTACAAGCCCAGAGTGGCATCACTGAGGCCCTAGTCCCCAAACTTGGGCTTAATACATAAGGGAATTGCAGTTTCAATCTCTAACCCCCATAAAATGTAGTTTTCACCAGTTGGTCAGCGATTTTCTGATGAGTGAGTCTACCACTGGGCCCTCTCCATTCCCCCAAAGGCAGAGGAGATAATCTGCATGATGAGATTCTCTTTTCTCCCCTCTAAGGAAAAGAAACCTTGCCTGAAACAATCCTTTTCTTTAGCTAATAACTTAGTTGTCCCACCTTTATTTCTATAAAAATCTTTCATTTTGTACAACTCCTCTGGAGCTCCTCTCTACTTACTAAATGTAATGCTGCCTGATTCATAAATCATTTAATAAAGGAAAATTGACCTTCAAATTTACTTAAATTTTGTTTGTTTTTTAATGATGTCTTATGTCTGATAATTATTGCATGCTGGGTCATCATGGAACAGGTCTCTTTAGGGCATAAGTCTTCAAATCAAGAGGAATCATACTAAGGAACCATACTCATGGATGCTCATTCACACCTACACCTGATTTAGATAAGATAAGATTCTGCATCTTGGACTTGATTTTCTGATGGGATAAGATTTTGATAGAAGTCTTTGAAGGAACGTAAATAATTTATGGCCAAACTCAGTCTATGGAAATTTTAAAACATGGCTGATAATTCTTTAGTTCTCTCCCCATTGAGAAGTGGAGGTATATGCCTCTTGCCCTCAAGTGTGTGACTACTTAAACAATAGAGAATGATAAAAATTATGCTACTTCACTTCAGAAGTTAAATCATAGAGGGCCATTTAGCTTCTGCCTTGCTTGTTGTAACATTCACTGATTCTATTTAAGGTGTCCAACTACTCTGAAGCTATCATGCTACAAGGAAACCCAGGTACACAGACAGAGAAGCCAACTTGAATCATTTCTCAGCTGAGCAAGTTTTCAAATCATTCAGCTCAATCATTGCAGCTCAATTATATAAATGAAAATCAGTGGTTCACAAAGTTTAGCCCATGGACCTCTTAAGAGCCCCTAAGATTCTTTCAAGGGCTCTGTGAGTTCAAAACAATTTTCTTAATAATACTAACACCTGGCTGCCTTTTATATGGTGTTGATATTTGAAGTGGCACAAAAACTCTCTGATGTCTTAGCATGAATCAAGGCAGAAGCCCCATACCAACTCTAAATTCTTCACCATCATACACTTACAGGAAAAAAAAAAAGTCTTTTTCACTTAAGAATATCTGTGGCTATGCAGAAAAAAATATTAATTTTATCATCAAAATCATTTAGTACTCATCTTTTTAATATTCTATATGACAGGATGGGAAATATGCCTAAACTACATTGCTTCATACTAAACTATGATGCTTGTCTCAAGGAAAAGCACTGGTACGACTGAACTGTGGGCTGAACTAGGTTCTTCTTTCATGCAACACCATAAAAGAATGACTAAATGACTGAAAAAACTATGGGTACTCATCATTAGGTTTCTGAAAAATATTTTCTCAAAAAAAGAAGAATCATTTCCAAGAAATACATTGACAATATTGATTGTCAATGATAAATTTTGAGTTTTTATCTGCCCCTATCCACTTAATGGCTTCCTGAGACTTTTCTAATGACAAAGGTGATGATGTTAATAAATATTTTTTATTTTTATAATGAAATGTATCCATATTTGCAAGATCTGCATAGCTCAGAGAAACTATATTTTCCTAAAGACCTGTGCACACTATAAAAATCATTCAAAGGTAAAAGACCTATTCAAAGTACAAGATATATCAATGGATTTTAACATAACACATGCAAAAAGTTCACAGATACAGTTTCAGATTCCATGCTGCAATTGAACTTTAAGAAAATACTTTTCTTAAAAAGTAGATTTGGTGTAGTATTGAAGGAAAATATCCTCAATTATCTGAAAAAGCTCTTAAAATATTCCTCCTTTTTCAAACTTTACATCTGTGTAAGGTCAGATTTTCTTTGTATACTTCAATTAAAACAACATATTGTAGTACTGGACATCGCAAGATATGAGAAATGATGTTTTTGATTAAGTCCGAAATTAAAAGGTTTTGAAAAAATATAAAAGTAAGCCACTCTTTTCACATTAAAAAAATATTTTATTTATTTATTCATGAGAGACACAGAAAGAGAGAGAGAGGCAGAAACACGGGTAGAGGTAGAAGCAGGCTCCATGTAGGGAGCCGATGTGGGACTTGATTCTGGATCTCCAGGATCAGGCCCTGGGCTGAAGGTGGTGCTAAACCACTGGGCCACCTGGGCTGCCCAACTCTTTTCACATTTTATCTATTTTGGATAAAATAGTTATTTTTTTATTTTTTTATAATTTTTATTTTTTATAACTATTTTATTTATAAAGTTATATATGATATCAAAGAACTTATTATAGCTATTTTATATAAATTAAAGATAGTTTTAAAATTTGTTTTCATTTTTAATATGGTGAATATCAATGTTATAATCCACATGAACACTGCTTTTTGATCCTCAATAAATTTTATAAACATGTCAAAGTGTACTGAGACCAAAAAAAAAAAAAAAAAAAAAATTGCTCCAGATGATTCCAGACACTAGGTGTTCCAGTCATTCCAGCCTTTCAAGTCTTCCCACCTGAGGCCACAGACATCATAGAACAGATACAAGCCATTCCTGCTATGCCCTTTCTGAATTCCTTATCCACAGAGTCCATGGCCATAAAAGAATGTTGATTGTTTTGTGCCACCAGGAGGCTTATTCTACAGTGATGTTAGATAATTGAAGCCCTAGCTTGTCTCTCAGCTTTCCTACCCAATCCAAGTTCTTACATTGAGGAATGCATCCTTACATGTAAGGAGGCCAATGCATCCACTCACATAAGTTGGGAGACAAGGAGCTTCCTAGATTGTTCCTACTCCCTCATGCCAGTTTCCTGGATTTACTGAGTTTAATAGATCTTACCTATTAGGGAACTCAAGAAGTCCTTCACTCTTTTCCCTTTTCATCACCAGACATTTAATTCAGGCACTTAAATTTCTCTTTCTAAAGATGGCAATAAAAAAAATAAGAAAGATGGCAATAGCTTTCCAATTGATCTTCCTAGCACCAGTTGCTTTGCAGTCAGACTAGTACTTCATGTTAGGAATACTTTTTTTTTTCTTTAAAGGATAAATCTGGCAATAATAGCTGCTTGTTAAAGAGGTTTCAGTAGCTAATCGTCATCTTCAGGATGAAGAGTAACTCTAAAGAAACAGCTAAAGCTTGTGTACTATGACTCCTACTGTTTGGTCTCATATCCATCATAAGCCTTTCTTCATTTTCAATATTCTGCTGCACTAACAGTAGCTTCCAGAATAAACCATTATCTCTCAAATCTCTGTGCTTGTGTATTCACCTTTCCTTCTGCTATATCCTGCTAGACTTTCAAGATCCATGTGAATAAATTATCTCTTCTTGGAAGCAATATATGAGTTCTAGAATTCATTCCAGAAGAATGAATTAGATTTTCTGCCCCGTGTATTTATATCACACTAGTTTATACCTGCATTTTAACATTTTACAGACTATATAGCTTATCCTGTTCTGAGAGTTCACTGAGAGATGGAATTACATTCCATCTTTGTATTTTTGAAATCCCTTTATCTACCACAGTGATGAACAAATATCTATAGAATGAATAAGGAAATTGTTTTTACACAGTAGATATTCCTAGAAGAATTTGAAAATAATTTAACCATTCATGGTGAGAACATAGTATTAAACAAAGATTCAAAGTTAAAGAATTATATAGAGTCTTTCAGTAAGTGAATAATTTTTTTTAATGTCACTCACAGTCAAGGTAAATATTAATAAGAAGACATCACAGATTCTCTTAGTTTTAAGCTAAGATTGTACTCCTTTTTTTTTTTACTATTTAATATCTGCTTAATCTAGCATTCCAGAGCTGATTAATAATACTTTTCATACTTTCCAAGATACAAAACTACATAGTAACAGCAACTTAATTCTATGTTCAAATATGCTTTTCAGTGCAATATTCATGCTTCAAATATTTATACAGTATTTTAGTTTAGCACAGTGCAATTATTCTCTGTATATTACCAACTGACAACCTATCTGCTTCCTTAACAAACTTGATTTTCAATTTGTGCTGTGGAAAAAAACATGAAGTGGAGTATGGCAAATAGAAAGGGTTGTGACCAGAGAAATGACTAGCAGACTCCATTAGGTTTTTAAAAAGATAATTCTGCTTACCATTTTGAGAGTAGCCTTTAAAGAGAAGACTTCAAAGTGTATTGGGGTGCCTGGGTGGTTCAGTGGTTGAGCATCTGCCTTCAGTTCAGATCATGATCCCAGGGTTCTGGGATTAAGTCCCACATCAGGATCCCCACAGGGAGCTTACTTCTCCATTTGCCTATGTCTCTGCCTTTCTCTGTATCTCTCATGAATAAATAAATAAAATATTTTTTAAAAAAGGAGGTGTACTGAATATTTTCCACTTGCACCTCCAGATTGATTCTCTATCCTTGTCCACCCTACTTCATGACCCAAGAGGTCACCCAATATGAACGGCATCAACTGACTTCCTTTCTCCAGTTTCTAGTTGGATATGTCCAATATAAGACCATCAATTACTCTTTGAGTTCAGCTTCACATTCTTCTATTCAGCTTCACCTGAACACTTAACCTATAGGCTTTGATTCACTTATTTTTAATGCCGCTGCACTAACCTTAAACAATAGGGAATTGGACAAGATGGATGAATGTTTTTCCCTGATAATCTTTGGTTGACATATCTAAAGTCATTCTTTATGTTCCTGAGAAGTTTTAAGAAGGATCAGCCTTCAGCTGTCTCTGGGGGAATCAAACTCGGTAATACAACACTTGTTCTGACTTTACATCCTGTCTTATTTCATTCTTTCCTATTCCTCCTTCACACTCATTGTCACCTACTAAAAATACCTGCAGATGAGTAATTGTTTCAGTCTTTGCTTTTAGAAAACCCAGGCTAAGGCACTGGTAGGGAGGCACTGATAGAAGATCTAAAAATTATAAGAAGAATGAGGTCAAGATACTGATTTTTCTGGCTTCTTCACCAAGTCACTGTGTGTTTACTCCAACCTGCTACTGTAAGGGCAAATACAAGATAAAAATAAGAGGCTTAATTTTCCCTGTTGAAAATAAGAGAAGACATTTCTTTTCCCTCCCTTTCTTAAAGTATTTACTTTAGAAACATGTAAGTTATTTTTCTATCTCTGAAATGTATGTAAATCGTTTTAAGAGCTAAATAAGGCTCTTGCCAGCTTTATAACCCAGGCATGTCTTTCTCAAGGACTTTTGAGCCATTTATTTGAAATGTGGGAGAATAGAAGCCTAACTTCAGTGGACACTTTGCTTCAAGTTGCAAAACTATCTTTTATACAGGTATGAGAAGTTTATCTTTCCTTTGTGTAAAGCCAATTAATTAACACAGATGGTCATTACAAATATCAGGTGAAATGAGGATGAACTATCTGGGACAAATGATGCTATCAAGTCCTCTTACTTGAGGAGTAGTTATTGTCTTTCTTGAGAACATGTATTTAGTGGATTGTGTCTGTTTGGCTATAAAAGGGTGAGATTTATATTTGTCTTCACAATCATTCAGCAGATTGCCTGTGATCCACATCAAATTCTAGTTTAGTGCTTATTTAATGGTAAAACAGTTTTATTTCTTTTCTACTTTTGTTAAGAGATTTTCTAAGTTGTCTGGAGATTTATTTTTTCCTGGAGTGGGGAGAGGGAGAGAGAATACCAACCAGGCTCCAGGTCCAGTGGGCCTTGATCTCACAATCCTGAGATCATGACCTGAGCTGAAACCAAGTCAGATGCTTAAGCCACCAAGCCACCCAGGTGTCCCAGGAGATTTTATTTTATTATATTTCCCTAATATTCCCCAAAACTATAAACCTTGTTATAGTGCTCTCATGGTTCTGGTAATTGCTCCTTCTCCTAGACCCTCTTAGCCTAGATATGGTAACAGCTCCCCCTCTATTACTAGCCCAACTACTGCAACTTTTTCTATTGCTTTTCTCAAACTATGTCAGTGACTTGGTAAAGAGTTCTTTTGCTAAACTCTCCTAAAATTCCATATTTGAATGGGCATTAATTTCCTTTCAAGACCTTGACTAACAAAATAGAAGAGAGTAGAGGCAGGAAATCATGTGGGATATCATAGGGTAATTCAGTAAAAGATGATGGTGATTGGAAATCATAACATGAGATGTAAGAAGTAGATACATTCTGAAAAAGCAACAACAATAACAACAAAAAGAGCCATCAGAATTTGCTGATGTATTATAAAAGAAAGAAGACAAATGACTCTAAAATGTTTAGATTGATGAACTCAAAGGATGGAGTTCTCTTACTGAGATAGGAAATATTTAAAAGCATCTTTGGGGATCCCCGGGTGACTCAGCGGTTTAGCGCCTGCCTTCGGCCCAGGGTGTGAAACTGGAGTCCTGGGATTGAGTCCTGCATTGGGCTCCCTGCATGGAGCCTGCTTCTCCCTCTGCCCATGTCTCTGCCTCTCTCTGTCTCTCTGTCTCCCAGGAATAAATAAATAAAATTTAAATAGATAAATAAATAAATAAATAAATAAATAAATAAATAAATAAATTTTCAAGAAAGCAGCTTTGGAGTAGGGATAAGCATGAGCTTATTTATGTATTTGTTAAATTTGAGATGTATATATGATATCCATGTAGCTATGTTAAGTAGAACATTGCATGTGCTTGTAGTTCAAGAGAGAGTCCAGGCTGAGAGAATAAGTATGGTTGCATCAGGATATAGATGATATTGAAAATCTTGGGTCTAGATTAGGTCATCAAAAGAATGTGTACAGACAAAGGAAGGGGAGATCCAAAGACTAAGTCTTGTAACATTCCAATATTTAGAGCTTGGGAGGAAACCAAGAAAGTGTAAGTGGTGAGTAAAGTGCGAAGAGAAGCAAAATAGAATAGTTGTCTCAGAAGCCAATAAAAGAGTGCTTAACTGTGTCTCACATTTTAATCATTGTTGAGCAACATGAGGACAAATTAAATTTAACAGTATGGGAATCATTGGTGAGTATTTTTCATGGAGTGATAGGGACAAGTAGCCACTGGAGACTATGTGGAGGCAGAAAGTATCTATTACTTATTTTAAGAAAAAAATGATATTTTTATAGAGAAACAGGGCAGGAGGAAATGAGATCCAGTGTACCAATAAAAAAAAAAAACAAAAAAAAACAAAGAGAAAGCATAGTTTACCAAGAGTAACATTATAGAAGGTAGAGTACATGACCTTTGATAATTTTGATAGATGTATTCATGGAAAATCTCTTGGATGATCTTACTTCCTGAGTGAAATAAGAATTAAAGTCTACTTCTTAGAGTGAGGATGGTAGAAGAATTAGAAATTTGGGGAGAGAGAAGAAAGTATACCATGGACTTCTATAGAAGAGTGGGAGAATGAAAGGAATAGAAAAATGTATTATGATTGCTTGACTCTACTAAGAGGCAGCTTGATGTTAGTGATAGTGAATAGACAATAGTAGTCAAAATGGTGTGTGCTTTTCTCTAGTACCAGTGTAGCTGTATGGTTTCAGGTACAGTCCAGCCCAGGAGTTGTATTTAATTAGCACTGTGCTTTATTAGGTGAGCACTGAAAGAAAAAGAGAGAGAGAGACTAAGAGACTAAGGGAAGGAGGGAGGTAAGCAAAGGAGTTGAGGATATATTCAAGGGAGTGATATTAGTAATAGATCATGAAATATATGCTGGGTAATGGTGGGAAAATGAATATGAGATTACTAAAGAACAGGAAAAGTCAGTATGATAAATGGATTTTAAATCCTAAGTAGTTAAAAAAATTATTTATGTCAGAGTATGAGAGGAAAATATCAGATAGATGGGAAGAGGAACTGACTAGTAAAGTGCTTAAAGTTGTATTAAAAACAACAGGGCAGCCCTGGTGGCTCAGCAGTTTAGCGCCTGCCTTCAGGCCAGTGCCTGATCCTAGAGTCCCAGAATCAAGGCCCACGTCGTCGGGCTCCCTGCATGGAGCCTGCTCCTCCCTCTGCCTGGGTCTCTGCCTCTGTGTTTGTGTGTGTGTGTGTGTGTGTGTGTGTGTGTGTATGTGTGTGTGTATGTCTCTCATGAATAAATAAAATCTTTGGGGAAAAAAAAACAAAGCATTTTTTTATATAATGTAAAAGAGGATGAAGGACAGGGCCATTTTTGACTAATGACCTTATTAAAGAAGGGATATTGTATAAGTCTAAAGAGAGAGAAATCTGACGTCAAATTCTAAATCTACCACCTAATAGTTCTGTAACTTTGAGCAGATCACTTAACTTAGTCTCTGTTTTCTCACATGCAACTGGAGGATGACAATAGCTACCCCAGTGGATCTTTGTGAGGATTAGCTGAGATAATTCTAACTTGTTTTATATACTACCTGGCATATAATAAATATTCATTATTTGTACGGACATACAAATGTTCATCCAGAAGTTGTTTGTTGCAGCAAATTTGACTTAAATCACATCTAGATTAAAACATTAAGTATTTTAATGTTTGAAATGGTAAAGTCCTACAACCACTTTATGGTAGTTCCAACTCAATGTTAAATAAAGTTAGTATATACACATAATTATATTTTAAATGAGTCCACATTTTCTGACAGCATGTATATATCAAAACCAAAATATTAGTTGAACATAATGTGAGGGTGACTTAATTCTGAACATGTCTGTATGACATAAGCATAATGAAACTTGATGAGTTTTATTTAAAAAATGATTATATCTCTGCACCATTCTGAAGATACTATATTATAATTTTAGAGGATAATAAAAGGCATAGTACATATTAGATACAGAGTGAGTTAACAGTCTTGTTTAATAACATGTTTTCATTCACTCATTCATTTTTTAGTCATGATCTGCGATGTCCCAGACACTGTACTGGGTACAGGGGAAACAGAGGTACACTAGAAAAATAAAATGTACGTTCAAGTAGAAGAATAACAACTATCCCCCACAATAAACAATATAAACACAGATAGAATAAAGCGCTTGGAAAAAAGAAAAGAAGAGACGTTAAAAAGAGCAATGAGAGAGTGCCCAGAGATGGAGGGATGCTCTGAAGAGATTACGTTTGAGCAAGGGCCTGGATGTGAGAGGCAATCAGCCATGTAGAGATATATTGAACAAAAGCATTCCAGGTGGAGGGAATAGCAAAGTATGATGTAGTCTGTGAGTTAGGGGACTGTCTCAGGAAGAACAGCAGTGAGAATTATATCTAGGGGGGCAACAGAAATATATACCTGGCACATCTATATGTGAATTTGATGTCTATTTTAGCTGTGTTAAATCTGAGGTGACCTTTACACATCCTAGTCAAATGCCAGATAAGAAGCTAGAGTTATGTTCTGAAGAACGGTTTTAACAACCAAAGTATTATTACTATATGAGGCAAGAATGAACTAGAGTCAGTTTTGACTCTTCACTTTGTCATAAACTCCAACTGAATACTTTTGAAAATTCTAAGATTCCACTTTCAGAATACGTACGGAACTCTTTTACTCCTATCACCTAAACCAGTAACATCACCTTCATCCTTGATTATTAAAATAACCTTTGTAATGTTTTGTTTTCACTCTTGGGACTTTTGGTTTATTCTTAAAACAGAGGACAGAACCATATTTTTAAAATGTATGCAAGACAGTGTTCTCTTTTTTAAAACTATTCTATTGATGCAGGAGCGACATGCAAAATGCTGCATATATTTGATGTATACAACTTGATGAGTTTGGAGATAAGTAAGTATACATCCATGGGGCCATCACCACGATCTATGCCATAAACATGCCTATATCCATCACTTCCATATGTTTATTCCTGCTCTCTTTATTATTATTTTTATGATAAGAATACTTAGCATAAGATCTAACCTTAGCAAATCTTAAGTATACAATATAGTATTATTAACTACAGGCACAATGCTGTACGTAGATCTCTAGGACCTATTTATCTTATATAACTGAAACTTTGTACCCTTTCACTCATACTTTCCTATTTCCCCCTCTTCCCCACCCCTGGCAACCTCCATTCTATTCTCTGCTTCTATTAGTGTCTTTTGGATCCCACATAAGTAGTATCATGCATTTTCCTTCTGTACCTGGCATATTACACTTAGCATAATACCTTCAAGTTTATCCATGTTGGCAAGATTTTCTTTTTTAAGGCTACATAGTATTCTGTTATATGTATATACATTTTCTTTACCTCTTTCAAGGTAGGTGGGATGGTTTCTATGAAGAGCATATCTGGTAAGAGAAGAATACCTGGCTTGAAACCTGTTAAAATTGATACTGTACATTCTAAGGCCATTCCCTTTGTATTTCTATCCAAAGACAATAACACTACTTACTTTTCTGGGTTTGCAAATCTTACAGAAGATGTATAGTCTTCATTGGCAAATCTGTATGCTCACCCTGTCTACTTTCTGAACCAAGCTACCTTGTTCTTCTACCTATCATCTAAGACTTTATTTTTAAATTTAAAATAATTGTTTTAAATAGCAAAAAAAAAAAAAAAGAAATATTTACTATTTGCGTGTGTGAATGTGTTGATCAGATTTAGGAAAAAGACACACTAAAATATTGCTCAGAAAAATAATAGTAGTCTAGATAGAAAGTAGTCTAGTATATCTCAGTGGATTAATAGAATGAACTGTGAGGCCAGACTACTAGAGTTCGTATCCCAACTCTACCACGTAGGAGATATGTGTCATCTAATACAATTATTTAATTTTTCTGTGCTTCATTTTCTCATCATAGAAATATTAGTAACTAACTTCATAAAAGTATTGTTAAAATTAAATGAGTTAATTAGGGTAAAGAGATCTATATGATGTATAGCACATAGAAAATACTTAAAAAGTGCTAGCTATTATCAGTTTTTTGTTGTTGCATTGCAAGGATATCCCTAAAATCAATCTTGTCACTAATATCTTTGACATCTCATATTACTAAAATAATAGTAAAACAGGAGGATTTTGTAAGTGAAGGACACAATCAGGAAGATGACTGGAAATACTCTGGTTTAACTTAGACATGTATATAATTTTAAAAGTGAAAGAATCCATGTGACTTGGTTGAAACTTGATTCTTTCTGCAATCCCTTCTATGAGCACCTCCAATCCTTTGTTTCTTGCCTTTTTCAAGTTTAATTCCATTGCTGAAATAAATCTTTATCTTGCATGTGTGGTGACTATTAAATACAACAATTGATTGCTGCTGTATGTTCTACTAATGAGCCATAAGAAATTCTCTCTCCTGTCATTTTTACACAGCTGACTTCATTCACACTGCATAAATGAACACCTAAAAACAAATCAGTGTCAGTTTTTATTAATATGTAGCAGTTTTCAGATTACAGTTATCACAACCAGAAAATGTATTTGTTGGTGAAAAGTGAAGATTAAAAAATGATGAATTTCTGAAAATTGTATTTCAATTGCACCTTTCAGTGAAGTAAATATTGGAGATAGTATAGTAAAGTGGAAAGAACACTGGGTGAGGCAGCAGATTTGAATTTGAATAGCAGATCCTTCCCATTACTAGTTATGTGAACTTGATAAAATTGTTAACCTTTCCAAGCCTCAGATTTTCTATTTGTGAAATATAATCCCTTTCTCACCAAACCCAGGCTATCTAGAGCAATAAGAAACCCCATTTTCAGCTCAATAAGAGGAAAAATAGTTGTTTGAGGATGGAAATTAGGATGTTAAATTCCCAAATGCTTGGGGGGATAAAGTGGGTACAGAGGAGGGGGATGTTTGGCTTGCAAGATCTGATTACAAAGAAAAATGAGGTCCCTGGGCCACTAAGTTGTCTTTGTGTGTGTACTCACTTGCTATTCCCTTTTATCCAAGGTGATGTCTCTTAGTTGCTGGGTCCTTGTACTCATTACTTGCCTTTTGTGCTGGTCTGTTCATTTGCCTTGTGCTATGCTCTTGAGGAGCTCTGGTCACCCCGCTTTGTTTCTCCTTGACTCCTACTCATTTGCAGACATCTGAGGGTTGTTATATCTTCCATTTAGCTCTGCTAAAATTATCCACCTTGCACCTCTGCTGCAGAGTCACTTAGCTCCACCCGAACAGGGCTTCTGATAGACCCATAGGCTCTCAATTCAGAAACCACATCTCAAAGGAACTGAAGAGGATTTGGGTGTGCCAACTAGAGCCTGACCATTGTGCTCTATTCTCTCATCTAGTATGCATTATCCCATTTTGTAATGGTGCTTCTGCTCAGGGTCTCCTCCTGGTGTCCTAAACCACTCTGGAACAAGGTGAATGCTTTATGCTTTCTGCACTCCCTTCATTTTACTAAACACATATCTAAAAATGGCCCCAAGTGAACTAACTCTCAGCATATTCAATTTGGGCTGACTATAGGACTCACTTATTAGTGGCAGAAGTGATCATTCAAAACTTCTGACTCTAGGCCAGATGAAGCACAGCAGCTTCCGTCCTAGTCTTTTGGGATGCTTTCTCAGGAGAAAGCTAGGCATTGTATGAGAAATGTGAATACCCTCCCTAAACCTGCCCTGTGAGAAAGCTCAAACTAGCCATGTCTAATGGCCACACCAGCTTCAGCTGTGCCAGCCATTCTAGAGGAGGCATCAGGCATGTCGTGAAAGGGGTCTTTCAAATACTCGACTCCCAACCTTCATTTGATTGCAACCTCAAGGGAGAACCATCAAGCTGAGCTCATCATCCTACAAACCAAATGAGATAACAGTAACTCACTGCTGTAAGCCAGTAGGCTTTCAGAGAATATGTTCTGCAGCAACAGAAAAATAGGAAAGTTTCTCTTTCTTAAAAGCCAAAGAGGAGGGGCACCTGGCTGGCTCAGTGGTTGAGGGTCTGCCTTTGGCTCAGGTCATGATCCCGGGGTCCTGGGATTGAGTTCCACATCGGGCTCCCTGTGAGGAGCCTGCTTCTCCCTCTGCCTATGTCTCTGCCTCTCTCTCCGTGTCTCTCATGAATAAATAAATAAAATCTTTAAGGAAAAAAAAAAAAGAGCTGAAACGGAAAATTGGGACACATGTCTGCTCTTCTCATAAGCTATAAATACATGTAGTTATGGTCATGGTGGTGCTGTTGATTGATGCTGGGTAATTTCTATTGTCATTGGTTTTTGCTTTATCTTGTTCTGTTGTTCCTGTCCTATTTAAGCTTTAATAGTAAACTGGTTTCTCTCCACCAATAGTCTCTAAACATTTTTGATCTAACATTCCTCAAACAAAACAAAACAAAACAAAACAAAATCATGTTGAAAGTGTATGTGCAATGTATTTACTAAGGAAATGCACCCAAGATAAAAATGATTATGGATTGGGGGAGGACACAGAGAAGAAAAAAAGAGGCCAAGCAAAAGTGCAATTTCAGGTAGTCTTGGTGGCATAACTCTAGTCTCTCATCCTGCAGAGAAACCCTGGAGTGCAAATTATGACTCAAGAGTTTGTCCTGGCTTGAGGCAGCAGATCTGTGTTTTTATAATCTCGCCCTGTTTCATCAATGTCTAAGGGCTTCTTGGGGAGTGGGGCAAGGGAAGATAAATTCCCCAAACTTCTAGCTTTGTATGCCAGCAGGCAAAGAAACTCCAGGAACAGCTGCCATCTGAAGAGAGCTACAGGTGTGTAATTTTGAAAGAAAACAGACAGAAATTGGGGAATCTAAAATAATAAAAGGGAGCCAAGGGGATTTCATTGGTACCAACATACCCACTATATCCCACAATGTGTGTATGTTATGGTGGGAACACATGGAAACACATAAAAAGACATGGATTTGGACTACACTTCACACACAAAAGTTTTGAGGTTTATTACTGACAGGAAATTCATGGAACATCAAAAAACTGCTTTGTGGGTGAAAGGAGAGGTAAAAAAAAAAAAAAAGAAGAAGAAGGAAGTTCTCAGTCATCTGGAATGCATAGAAATCAGTCCAAAAGAATTTCTTTTTTTCTTTTTCAGAAACTTCAAGACAATGAGCTAACAACAACAAAAAGCAAAAAACTTGATATGACAAATGAGCAGTCAGAAAAGATTTTTTTTTGAAAGCCAGATTGATATACAAGTGATAGATATAATATTCCAGCAAATCATAGAATATGAGTTCATAAAAACCTAATACTTGGCTACTCTCTGTGACATAGTTATGTCTCATAGGCTTAATTTAGAGCCTTGTTCTTTTTTTTTTTTTTTTTAAGATTTTATTTATTTATTCATGAGAGACACAGAGAGAGAGAGGCAGAGACACAGGCAGAGGGAGAAGCAGGCTCCATGCAGGGAGCCTGACATGGGACTCCATCCCGGGTCCCCAGGATCACGCCCTGGGTTGAAGGCGGCGCTAAAGCGCTGGGTCAGCGGGGGTCCCCAGTTTAGAGCCTTCTTAATATTCATTGTAAAATGGAGCGTCTACATGAGTACCATCATAATGTAGCTGTATGCTTACCAACTACTTACCAGTGTGAAATGGCCCCTCCCACTCCACGAAAGTGTCTATCTACTTATTAGAAATTATATTAATACAGTAATAAAGAATACATTTTATTTATTTATATGTATAGATATGTTTTATACATGTTTTTATATAAAATGATTCAAACATAAATCATAAATCGGATAAATATAAAATGACTGACTTTTTTAAAAATATCTTGCCAATAATGATCATGACAGCATCATGATATTAATGTCTATTATTTCCAGACACAGGAAACCTAAAGGTTAGTTGTTAGAGACTAAAAAGAATATCCATTTTTAAGATAGTCTTCATTTTTTTTAACTTCTTGTCAGAGGTCAATAGACTGCCATTTCTTTATTTCAGAATATGGTCAAGTGTGTTTTCATACAAAAAATAGGAGTATTTATGCTGCCAATTTCTTGTCTATTTGTTTTGTGGTCAACACATACTTGCATTGTGGCTATTACCTTTAATGCATGGCTTTACTGCATTAATTGTTAAAGCTGTTTATCTATTTTGTAAGGATTATACGTGGTTGAAGTAAGAGGGTGTGCCTGTAAATCCACTTATCAAGCACATATTATTGCAATATGTCACAGTATGCTGAAAATAAGCCAACTGGTGAGGACTTCATTGCTTATTACTATAGAGCCCCTATAAGTTTCTTTGAGTAGCTCATAAAACATAGGTGAAATGTGGCCCTCTGACATAGGGACAGAGTTAGGGCACCTTGGAAAATCTGTAAGTCAAATATTAGTAAAGCATATTATCTGAAATATTCTTAGATAAATATTAAATTTAAATACAGGATTTAGTATATACTCAAATCAAATCTTGTGAAATCTTTAGTGTGCATATATTCTACTTTTCTTTTATCTAACCTTTTTCTTCCCATTTCACCTAGGCCATATTGGTGGGCTAGGATTTTATCAGAATCTACACTATGGAGTAACTCTATAAGCAGAATCCTTCAGGTTTGACATTTTAAAGAGATAGAATAATTTAGCAAATCCTCTCTCACCATAGTATTTGGCTTTCAAGGCAAAATTTTTTTTTTTTGGCTGAAAAACTAGTGAATATTTATTGCTACAATAAACATTCTGTTTATGGAAGAGGGGGCTTGGTCTCATCAGTTTTTCAAAACTTTGAAAAAGTGGAAGTACTTAGATTCAGAGTAGACCCCCTGCTACTTCCCTTATCTCAAGGGTAGAAAGCAAGTAGGGAATGCATACTTTTCATGATTTCTACTGTTTCCCATGTGTCTCCTTTAGCTACTCTCACTCTCAAGATTGTTGTAATAATTAATATAACACAAAAACACCTGGAATGCCTGGGTGGCTCAGAGGTTTTGCCCCTGCCTTCGGCCCAGGGTGTGCGTGATCCTGAAGTCCCAGGATTGAGTCCCACATTGGGCTCCCTGCATGGAGCCTGCTTCTGCCTCTGCCTGTGTCTCTGCCTCTCTCTCTCTTTCTCTCTCTCACTCTCTCTCTCTCTCTCATGAATAAATAAATAAAATCTTAAAAAAAAAATACACCTAATAGGACTTGCAAATCTTAGGAACTCTAGGTGCCATAGTAGGTGTTTTTTAACTGTGTGTGTATCTCTGTAATAGAGTTTGCCATTTCAACCATTTTTCAGCATATACTTCAGTGGCAATAATGATATCTGCGATGTTGTGCAAGCACTACCATTACCTATTTCCACAGGTTTTTCACAACTCCCAAAAAAAGTCTGTAACCATTAAGCAAAGAACTGCTCAGAACCTTTCCCCAGCCTCGGGTTACCTTAAACCTTTCTGTCTCTGTGAATTTGCTCATTTTAGATATTTTATATAAGTGGAATTGTACCATATTTATTCTTTTGTGTGTTTCTTAGTTCTGCACCGCTGAATGTCTTTATTTTTCTGGGGTGATACCTTTTGTTTGCCTGATTGTCACAAGCCCTGTCAGCTTTTTTTTTTTTCTGTCAGCTCTTTTGCTCTTGTTCCTACCAAATGTTCCTCTTCCATGTAATTGTGCATTCAACACTTCATAATATTATGTACAGTATTATATACTATAAAAATACACAGATGCCTGCAAGTATAAGCAGAATCTTCCGTAATCTCTTTGAAAATATTGCTATATTAAACTACCCATTATGAAGTGAATTAATTGAGAGAAAAAGTTTCTTGCTTACAATATTAATTAATGAGATAGCACATTCTGCTAAATTTGCATATCTTACTAGTAGCTGAAACATGCCAATTGAGTAATTGTCTTAATTAATAGTTGTTCAGTGGACCACGGTGTTGCATTTCATAAAGAATTAAGATAGACCACTGACTGTTTAATTCTCTTAGTTCTGACACAAGTTACAAATCATACTAAACTACATTAAAATAATTACAAAGTTGTATACACATACATAAATCTGTTTATTTAAAACAAAAGAATAATTATGTTTAAATGTTTTTTAGTGGCAAACAATAAAACTGAGTCTTTCTTTTTTAGCACTTATACTGAAAAACTCAGTCCAACTTAGTTGTCTACTCTAGAAAATAATAAGCAAGTTCTTTACTGAATGAAATGCAAAAATGAAGTTACTGCCTGTTTTACTTAGAAAATTTGACTATAAATTAAAAAACCGAAACAAAGGTTGGTATTCAGAACACTAAAAATATATATATTTTTTCTGGAAGCTGTGTTCATAGCAAATGATTAGATAATAACCAGATGAAACAGCCTAAGTTTATTAGGCTACTGTGGCTTTTTTACCAACTAGTCAGATGTGGTGTGGGTCTCTGATTTTTAGAAGAGTAACTTTGGTGCTGTGTTCTGGGTTTCTTTGATTACAAATCTCCATCATCAAAGAGACAGAGAAATACATAGTTCCTTACTAATGATATGAGCGTGGTGGTCATGGGCCATCCGGAAATTGTGTCTTCACAGGATTGCCTACTTGCTGCTTTTATATACATCACTGTGCTAGAACTCTGGGTGGCTTTGAGACAGCAGCATAACTGAGTCTTCTTGTTTACTCAAATATAATAAGGTTTACAATGTTTACTCTGTGCCAGGAAATCTGCTAAATCTTTTTCATGCATTAACTCACTTAATCCTAGTAACACTTTGAGGATAGCTACTATGATAATCAATATCATCTTCTTTTTAGCTGAATAAGCTGAGCCTTAGAGACACTGACTTGTCCAAAAATCACTTAAGGATGATTTCCAAGAGGCCATTTAGCTGGAGTTCAGACATCAGGATACTGGCACCAATGGTTACTAACTCTTTTTTTCTTTTTTTTTTTTTTTGGTTGTTGATCTCTTAGGAGCAGTAGGGAGCTATGAAAATAAATTGTACTTCCTTCTTTAATATCAATATTAATAATTTTTCATTAGAGTAGAAAAAGATACCCAATAATAGTTTAACATACTAATCTCTGACAAGATATACCATAATCTTCATGTTCAAAAATCTATTTTCTAAGCCTTTGAATTGCATAGGCTACAAAATTGCCCTTCAGAATATTTCTATATTTTTTTTTTACAGAAAATACAGAATATAAGGTTTTCCTGCCCACTGTTGCCACTCTTTTCCAAGCAAAATATGAATATATCTTCTTTAGTGATGTTCCAACCCAATCTTGGCTCTATGTGGAAGTTCTGATCTTCATTTATTAAATAGGTCCATCCATGAACTCTTCTTGTTTTTTTGTTTTTATTAACTCCTTTCTAAAGTTGTTCTGCTTATGAATGCTAGACTCCTAAAAAACCTCATCTCCCTTATCTAAGCAAGGATTCCTAATATACTGTAATAGCAGTCAACCAGGAAGACCTTGGGGAGATGATAATGCTGGTGAAGGAAAAGGACTGAGGCTGGGGCAAGTAGTAAGAGAGAGAAAAGACTGCCCCAAATGTAACCCTCTAAGCAATTTCAAAACATCACTATTACAAAAACACATTTATCAGAACTCTTTACAAAACAATACTGCATGTGTTTGTTGGAAGGGACACTTTTTCTTTTTTTTTTGAACATAGGTGACACACAATGTTACATTAGTTTCAGGTGTACAACTTAGTGATCTGATAAGTTTATACACTATGCTATGTTCACCACATGTATAGCTACCATCTGTTCCATTACATCACTATTCCGATATCACTGACGGTGTGCCTTAGGCTCTGCTTTTTATTTTATTTCCGTGACTTACTCCATAACTGGAGGCCTGTATCTCCCTCTCCCCTTCAGCCATTTTGCCCAACTCCCCACTTTCCTCTGGCTACCGTCAGTTTGTTCTATTGGTTTATAATTCTGATTCTGTTTTTTGTTCGTTTTTTTCTTTTCTTTTCTTTTTTTATTTTTTATTTATTTATTTATTTATTTATTTATTTATTTATTTATTTTAGATTTCATTCATGAGTGGTATCTTAGGGTATTTGTCTTTTTCACTCTGACTCATTTCACTTAGTGTAACATTCTCTAGGTCCATCCATGTTGTCTCAAATGGAACGATCATCTTTTTATGGTGGTGTAATATTCCACTGTGTATAGAAACTGCATTCTCCTTATCCATGTGTGTACTGATAGACACTTAGGTTGCCCCATGTCTTGGCTGTTATAAATAATGCTGCAATAAATATAGGGGTGCATAAATCTTTATGAGTTATGTGTTTGTTTTCCTTGGGTAAATACCCAATGGTGGAATTATTGGATAATATGGTATTTCTAATTTTGATTTTTTGACAAACCTCCATACTGTTTTCTAGAGTGGCTGCACCAATTAATGTTCTCACCAACAGTGCATGAGGGTTCCTTATTCTCCATATCCTCACCAGTACTTGTTTCTTGTTTTCTTGATTTGGGCCATTCTAACAGGTATCAGGTGATATATCATTGTGGTTTTGATTTGCATTTCCCTGATGATGAGCGATATTGATGTTTTGTGTACGGTGTTCGAAAGTAGTCTAGTTTCATTATTTTACATGTAGCTGTCAAGTTTTCCCTGTACCATTTAAAAAATTGTCTGGGTCTTTGGGTGGGGCGGTGGGATGGTGGGGTAGAGGCCCTCCTTCAAGGAGCATGCTCTTGACTGAATTCTTAGAAGAATAATATTATGTAAATAGGCTAAACATGGTCCCAATGTAATGATCCAAAATGGTCACTATGTTGCCTAGTTCTTTACAGCAGGCTAGGATATTAACCCAAAGTCCACTGGTGCTAATTAATTACCAATCAATTGCTTCAAATATAGTTCAGGTAAATAAAATTGAGCCATTTAAAGCCTACCTACTTTAAATATCCTGTGAAACTGCACCCAATATCTGCTAATAAAATAAATACTATACTTATAAAAGATCCTGAACTACTATTGCCCTGGGAGCTCTCTGACCAGAGGCTCCCCACCTTACTGCTGAGTGACGTAACCCAGACATCTTATCACCTAGACATTTTTGTTGGTAGACATATAAGATCCCTTCCAAATCCCCTTCTCCACTGGACATTCCATGACCTATTCCCTTTCTGGGTGGTAGCCCTGCCTTATTGCTTCTGAAACCTCTCTTGGTAGGAAGTACTTCCAATCTTACAATCTTGTCCAAATATTGCCCAATAAAGCTTATGTGTTATTACCTCTCATGGTTCTATCTCTTTCATGACCAAACTTGAAATCCCCTACTTAACCACACACGACTCTGGTAACCTGCATCAAATCTTCATTCTCCGTAATAGAAAATCAATAAATTCCACCATTAGAGGAATTAAATTAAATTAAATTCTCTGTCTCTCCTCCATGTGTCTTTTCTGTCTCTCCTCCATGTGTCTTTTAGCTTCTTCACCAAATAAATAGTAAACAGAGATTTAAAGCAATTTGATAGCTTGGGATGCTATGGCAGATGGAGCACATCACAGTAAATCTTCCTAGAAATATGAGGGCAATGGATACCTTGAAGTATTGACAATCAAAGAGATCCTAATGCAAAGTCAGCCATCCCAACACTTTGAGCAGGGGCAACCTTACCTGATGTATTGGTTGGTAGCTAAACTTAGGCAGGACTTTGTTTTATGTCTTAGTTTCTTTGAGATTATCCTACTGTTAACATGTTTCTTCTGCATGTTATTGGTTATATCAGGTATTATGGTGAAAATTCCAGGGTATACCTCTAATTGTATGTATATAAATGAATTATGTACTTTTATTTGCAACAAGAAATAAGTGCAGCTAAGCTATTCTCTCTTTGATATAAATGAAGCTTTTTTTTCTAAACACTCTTGATCCAATATTTAAAGACTATCTTCTTAAAGAGTGAGGTCTGTTTATTTTTAGATTAAAGACTTCAGGTTATAAGGAAAAAGGAATAGTTTCATTTAGAATAAAGCATGAGACCTCATATGATAAAAAGAAATGATGTGATAGAAGACACTTATGAGAACTTCTTAGGAAAGTCTGGCAGGAAATTAAATGTTTCATCTAAGCTCATTTATCATGCATTCACCTTTAGCTCATGACACATTCCCAGTAATGGTGACATTTGCACACTAACTTAATTGCATATTCTTTATTTAGGAATGATACTCAGTTTATAGTTTCTAAATAACTATAAAATCATATTGGTCATTAATTTCAGTCACCTTTAATTTAGCTTTAAATATATATATATATAATTATGGTAGATATCAGGTCAGCATTTAAAAGTTACTTTTGAAATTAAAGAAAAAAAACTAATAGTTAAACATGTCTTAAAAATGGCTGAATGAGGGGCACCTGGGTGGCTAGTCAGTTAAGTGTCTGACCCTTGATTTTGGCTCAGGTCATGATCTCAGGGTTGTGGGATCAAGCCCCACCCATCAGGCTTCATGCTCAGTGTAGAGTCTGCTTGAGATTCTTTCTCTCCCTCTCCTTCTACCCCCTGCCTGCATATGTATGCACTCTCCCTTTCCTTCTATTTCTCTCTTTCGAATAAATAAATAAATCTAAAAAAAAAAAAAACAAAAAACAAAAAAAACAAAACCTGAATGAGGGCACAGGAACTGAACCTGAGAGCCTAAGTGGATTAGATAAGATAGAGAAATAACTGTTTTACCTATCAACAGCTGAGATACTCACACATTTCCTGGGGCACTATCTGTATATCTCCATACTTACAGATGCCATGGTGTTCCATAGTAAGTAGTTGCACAGACTTTAGCTGCAAAGTGGTCCTACTGTGAACCTGATTGGACAGAGGATCTAGAATTTACAGTAGTGGCAAGATGGAGGAAGCCTATTATATAGCCCACTTGGGATAAAATACACAAAGCAACTCTGAAAATACATTGAATCCAGGAGAAACACATCCTACTGACTGAATAATTGGGAAAAGAAGCTGCCGTGAGCCAGAAAGTGTACTAAAAGTCCCTGTTGTTTCTCTGTTTTTCTGTGTCTCCTCAGTCTCTCTTCTCTTTCTCTTCTGGTTCTTCCCCAGGCTATGAATCTGCACAGTTTTGGTGGTGGTGGCTTTGGCACCTAAAACTCAAGAGAAAATAATTTCTTTGCAAAGAGGAAATATGAAAATTAGATCTGTGGTGCAAAAACCATTGGAGTTGTTGTTGTTTTGGGTCTCTTTTCTTTCAACACTTAACCAAGGATGAGTTCATTAGGTGTAACTATGCAACAGTGTGGGAGACTAAAATGCTGGAAGAAAAATATCTACTTGTCAGCAAAACTAGGAAAAAGGACCCCTGGGAGCCTGCAAGTATGAAGGAAATGCTAGAGAAGAAAGATATAGAGAAGGGGGTCCTGTAATTCTGTGTATGAACCTTTATAAATCTCAGGCCCACCCCTGCCTGCATACATCTATAATGCAACCGAGAGGTATAACAAAGGTTTTGAGAACTGAGCTACAAATCTTCATAGAAAATCATGCATGTTAATGTTTCAGGAGCTTTATTCAAAATCACCAAAAACTTAAAACAAGCCAAACGTTCCTCAAGTAGGGAATGGAGAAACAAATTCTGATATATCCATACAATGCAATATTACTTAGCAATGAAAAGGAGTGAACTATACATAAACAAATGAGTCTCAAATGTTTCGTGTAATGTAAAAGAAGTTAAAATTCTACACATTACATGTATGTTTCTACATATTTTTGAAATAAAACCTACAGAAATGGAGAATAATATTTACCAAGCTTTAAAGGTAAGGGGAACAGAGGGGTCCCAAGAAGTCTGGCTTCCTTGGATGCTCTCTCCTTAAAGGCTCTGCAGAGATGGCTGGGACTGGGGGAGTGGGTGCTTGCTGGCTACAGAGCCCCACTGAAGATTGTTTCTAAAGCCTTGTAGCCTTCCTGGTGACCAGAGGGCACCACGGTTTTCCCTCCAGAGGGTCCCAGGCTTGGGACCAGCTTGTTACGGTACTCTTGGACAAGGGTGTTGTGGGCCCTCTGGCCTTTTTTACTTGGTCCAGATCACCCAGAGCCAGCTTACGCTGGAAGATTCACCTCTGCCCAGGTTGTCGTCACACTCTCTCCTCATGGGAAAGACTGGTTGAGGTTGCTGGTTCAGCCTTGATCACACACACAGACAAAGCCTGTGCTAAATCTGGCCTTTTCAAAGGCTCATCACCCCTTTCTAGTCCTTCTCTCTAGGCGTCTAGAGGAAACAAGATTTGATCACAAAAAAAGAGGAGGTAATATTATCTCCTTGAGCATGAGATAAGTTTTTGGAGGTGAACTAATTGTTCTTTCTTGTTTGTGGTTTAGATTACATAACCATTAATTTGTGAAAATTAGTTGAAATATATACCAGAAGAGTGAACTTCATGTAAATAAAATAAATGCAAATAAAAAGAAATATAAATGTAAATAAAAATAAATTTTACGATGGTTGCATATAGGATAAAACCAGTACGTTGTGTTAATAAAAAAAAATAAAACAAAAAAGATAAGCTAAAATGTTCAAACACTATCTCTAAATGCCAAAGTATATTGACTGGGGTTAAGTTGATTTGCTTGGCAAGCTAGAAACCCTAACTTACTGGTTGATTCAGTGAGGTCATTAAGACAAATTAAACAACAAGGCAAATCTTGTTATTTCAGCAAGTGAGAAGACACTGTCTTTGAACCATTGTTGACTTTGCATCAGTGCTTTTGGACATAGTTTTACTATGTGAAAAGTACTGATATGTGAAAATGTAAGTAATTTGGTCTCTCTCAATTAGGTTTTCTGAAAAATAATATCAGATCTTAATTTCACTTTATACCTTTCACTCTTACAAATGACCAAATAAATAAAGAACACTAGAATCAGTTAGGATCATTTCTTGACAACATTTCCTAGAAAAGTTCTGGAACTTTAGATAGTGAATGCCACGTTATGCAACTCATGTTGACACTACCTCCAATCTCCCTGAATTTTAGCACTAATTCCCCAGCTGTGAGAAGTCTAAGAACCTTCTTGGTTGGGAATTTCCCTTCATTCCAGAGAGTTGCCTTGACTAAGATCATAACCACCCCTCAAGGGCAGACCACATCCAGTGAATGGTCAATAAAGAAGTATAAAGGTTTAGCTCCCTTGATCATAATGGAACAAATGGGAAAGGCTCTCTGAGATTTAGACCTTGGCATAGTATCAGCTGAGGCTTCTGTTGCAAATGCATCAGAGTTGAACTTTTTTCTTTTACCTCTTTCTGTTTCTTTCAGTGTCCCCAGATGTTGATCTTGAGAGTAGTCCCTAATACATTTATTGCATGGAAATCTCTACATCAGAGTCTGTTTCCCTGGGAACTTGACCTATAAACTTGGTGCCAGAGAGGTGTCAGTAGTAAACTATTAGAAGGAAAACAGACTCTAAAAGGAGATATTGGAACTAACTGGCTGGCAGTGAGGAATCCATCAGCAATGATACATGGAGCACTAACAGTCCCTGGTATGCTTTTCTGTGGTGTAACTTTCACAAGTAGAAGAAAATTCACTAGAAGATGCAGTATTTTAGGGTGAGGTAGTAATTTGAGGGATTATAGAATTGAATGGGTTATTCAATGTGCAGTGCAGACTGAGGTTGATTAATCACCAATTAAATATTAAATGTGAAAACCTTGGCAGTATAGAAAGAAATTTTCATCTCCCACAAAGCTAAGAATGAAGGGTTGACAAAGCTAAGGATGAAGTCCATATCTTAACCTTTCTAGTTAGCAAAGCTGAAGAGCAGACTGGATTCTCAATTCTGAAAGATCTTCTATGACAAAGTGAGACCCTGGAACCTTGGAATCAGGATATCTGTGTTGATACATTTGAAAACTTAAATTCAAATGCATGTTTTGACCTTCAGAAATACCTCAATTCCCAAAGATGATGCAGACAAATTTTCTTTGCAAGAAAGTACATACTCCATCAGAATACATTGCCATCTGCTCTTCTGGCCACCAATATAACCTTTCCAGGAAAGTACTGGGTTTGTTAAAACAGAAAGAGACTAGTTGCAGAGAAACTACATAAGTTAACTAACATATACATTAATTAGAGAATGCATGGGACTAGATCCAGAGAGTGCTGAATCAAGGAGAGGTGAAACATTAAATTTTGAGTTTACCAAGATTGGAACATGCTTCCATTATATGAAATTTCATATCCTAGCAAGGATCCAGAAAACAACGATGCCATATTACTAAGATGGCTCTTAGAAGCTTAAGAAAGTAATGGCTCACGCTACATGAAACAAAAGTACCAGAACCCTTGCTAAAGTTAGTTAAATAGGGAAATAAAAGGTTTAAAAAGCAGAGGATAGTAGAGGGTTACACATGTAAGGCACCAGGTAACTATGTTACATGTGAGCTACTATGTTACTCAATTTACTGGTGATAAGGTATACACTGATGAGAGGGGCATCAACATCAGTAAGAAGCTCAGTGGTAGCTATCTTCTATAAGCCTGGATATCTGGTTGAAATGCTCTTATAGAACTGGGTTCACTGATAGAAATGGGGATTATAGGCTCTCAAAATAATAGAGGTTAGGTGTCAGTAGTTAACTATTAGAAGGAAGGATGCACAATTATTATGATAAATAGGAGAGTCAGCATGGCAGCCAGGGGATCCTGACCTGCAGAAAGCTATGGAGCTCCTAAGAGCAGGAAAAATGGACATATAAGAAAGGTTGTTTCATGAACACAGAATTCTGGTAGATTCCTGAAGCATGGGAATTCGGCAAGACCCAGAGTACAAGTGTATTACACTTAAGACTAGGTAAACAGAATCCCTAAAGAACTACATATTCCAATTGAATTAGAACTTGTTTGAACTGAAAAAAAAAAGGCATTCACATTCTAAGAAACATAAATGATCAAGGAACCCTATCACAGCCTTTCTTACTCTTGTTACTTGCCTATATTAGCTAACAACTTATGCTGAAAATAAAAGGGAGAGAGAATGACAGGCAACTTAAGTTCCTTCTCCTTCAGTTCTTCCTTGCTCATCAATAATAGATAATGTTGGTAGAATGTATGCATATAAAGAAATAAAATAAAAACAGTTGAAGTTGAATTAGTTTTATGGAGTATTTCCATTGTTCTAGTAAGACTAAAATGCATATATGTATGAGATACAAAATACTATGTCGATCTGACGATTCTGCAAATAATCAAGATGTTCTACTTGTTTTTAAAACTGACATTGTACAATAAAAGATAAATAACAAAATTTATGCTAATTATTTTTTTTAGTTTGGAGTATTAAATAATTAGAAGTGGCATGACAATGATAGTTCTTACCATGATGAAAGAAGGACAAAACTTGCTAAATATCTTGAGATATAGAAGCAGCATGTCTCTGATTTGAGAATGCCTTTCCAACCCATACTACAAACACTATGAAAGGCTTCCAGCTTTGAAAAGGGCCTAGCGTAGGAGAGGCTCTGCAGCAGGTCTAGTGTGTGGAACTAGTTTTCAGTTTATGACAAGCTCCCACAGAAGAATCATATGGTTCAGGATATAGGGTCCCTCATAGGGAGAATGATAAACCATTTGAAAAACAGTTCCTTGTGAGCTATTGGGCCTGGAAAAAAAATAAAGCACCTAATCATGAGACATCAAGTGATTGTGTAGCCAAAATTACCCATCAAGAGCTGTTTTCTGTCACACCAAGTTATAAGTTCAATGAAAATGATAGATCAATCATGAACAGGGTCACCAAGAGGGGCAGGCACAGTAAGTTAGATAACCAAGTAGTCCATATCCCTCTGATAGCTGCCCTTCTTGAACCAGTACCTTTCTATCCTTCACACTTATGGCCTTATGGGGGATCCTTTATAATCAGCTGATACAAAAGGGAAAAAAGTAAAAATTTAGTTAAGGGATAAATTAGATAGATAAAGTAGCCAGATAAATTTTCACAATGGGAAGAACTTTGAGTGGTGCTCTTAATGATCCACTTTTTGTGGAAAAATCTGGAGCCTGTGGTAGGATTTTTAAGTATCCAAAAGGAGTAGATAAGGACCTGATTATTTAGTCAAATGCTTAGAAGGAAAAATATTGGTAGATCAGGGATAATAAGATCTGAGAAAGAAGCATATGAACAAGTCTATAGGAATGGGTGTGAACATCTTTGGAGCAGTCATGCCCTAGTTGATGCCACCCAGTTTCTGTCCTTGGCCAAGAATGGACCAAAAGATAAAGAGAACAGCAAGGGGACAGGGATAAAGACTATGCAGAGGACCAACAGCCTGGGACCCACACAAGTTTATTCAAGCTACTGATGCTATGGAATGTTCAACTTTCAAATGAAAGAGACTTAAAGTCAACTCTGTATATGGCAACACCTTTTAAGGAAGCTAATCAGCACTTTGGTGGGAGTTTGATTCCACTGGACACCTTCAACCTGTAAAGGGAAGTGATTCATCTCAACTAGAATTTATACACACATATTCAAGGTAAGAGTTTGCATCTTATGCTCAGAGGGTCTTACCACAATCACTATGAAAGGATTTACCAAGCATTTGATCCAATGACACAAGATCCTATGTAATATTGCATAAAAACACAGTATAGCAAAGGATATGTGGTGGCGTCCAATGATGACAGAGTCCACTGGTTCCATTACATACTGTACCAACTGGAAGATGCTGGCCAGAGAGATCATTGAAACATTCTGTGGAAGGTACAGCAAAAGCACCATTTTGAGAGAATTTCTTCAAAGGACAGAGTATATTGTTCTACAATGTAGTAAATACATTAGTGTATTTATCTCTGTGTCCTCCCATTCTTGCTATTCCATTTGACCTACAAAATGATGTTGTGCCCCCATAAGAGAGAATACACAGGTTCAGAAACAAAGGGGTAAAATATATGTATGGATCCATGCATCAATACTTCCAGTGATCCACCTGAGTTATTTTTGTTGATCATTCCTGAAACTGAGTTCTGTGGATTGTTTAGAAGTCCAGGTTCCCAGAGGTTGAAGAATTTCATGAGAAGACACCATGAGTTTCCCATTATATTACAAGCCATAGATTCAGTCTGTTGTTCTTAAGATTTCCATGCCAATAGATCACCATGCAAGGAAAAAGGGTTGCCATTTTGGAAGGGATAATTGACCCGGGTCATCAGGGGGAGGCAGGTCAAAGAAGTGGGGGCAAAGAAACATATGTTTGGCGTCTAAGTGATCCTCTGTGGTGATGCTTGTCCAATTTTGACAGTAAATAGATCAATACAAAAGCTACGGCCTAAGCAGGTCAGTGGAGACTAGTGGCTCAGTCCCCATAGACATAAAATTTGAGGTTGTTCCACTACGTAAGGCAAATGACAGGATTAACAGAAAAGGTGAAGAGAATCTATAATGGGTGACAGGGAAGAGAAAATGAGTATCATTTGCAACCTCAGAACAAGCTGCAATGGGATAGAGGGTCTGTAGTTTATCCCGCCAACCTTTCCTTTTGTGTGCTTCTCCAGGAAAAATAGTAGCCAAAATGTCAAAATTAAGGAACTCTCCAAGAACTTACATGACACTCAGGAACCTGGAAAATACAAGGAATGGATGGTGTTGGATGCTTCTGTAAACTATGTAGATTACTCACCCCACCCACAGGACTAAAACAAAATTCTCCCAACTAGTGGGAGTATTGTAAGCTGACAGCAATCGCCTGAGTTCAGCCTCAGTGGCAGAGAACACTTTACCCAGGGCCAAATTCTTTCACTGGGGGAATCCTACACCTAATGACTCACTATTGTAGGGCATAAAAACTTGTCTCCTTTCCTTGATTTCAGATAACCCAGAAGGGACATCCCAGAAAAGGAGCCCCTTATGCTATTAACTGAGTAGTGAGGCACACTCAACCCCTGCTCAATTGTGCTTCTTTTAATCCCCTATTCTGTACAACAAACTTCCTGCAAATCTCTGCCTCGGAGTCTATTTACTGAGAGATCTAACCTGGGACACAACCCCACCCCCGATAGTCAATAGCCTTGTTGAAAATCTTAAAAAATGAAGTAAATAATGGAAGAACAATTCTGCAGATCTGTAGAATGCTGTAGAACTGTAGCATCCTCCAACCATAGAGAACTATAGTTTTGATAACAATTATTGCTTATCACATATAAAAATCCCAAACAATAGTGTAGCTAAACTAAATTACTAGACAAATAAATTCCTTTCCTCATCATTGATTTAATAGGATAAATAATATGGGAGATGAGGATAGTTCTATTTATATGCAATATAAATGAAACTGAATAAAGAATTTCATTCATTTCTTTATGAGATGTCAAATTAAGAAGATGAGAGGAGCAAGAAATGAACTGAAAAAGGATGAAGAGCAAAAAATCCCACATTATTTTTCGATTGTTGGTCACATAAACACTATAGGGATTATCAGAACTAGGCTTTATTTAACAAACTAATCAAAATAGAAATAGGAATAGAAGAACATTAATTGCATTTTAAATCAAATACAGAGAAAATACTTCAGGAAAATGGGACAATACCAGTGATAATGTTAAAATATCTAAAGACCACAGATATGTCTTCCCGAGTTATCCACATTGTTTATATGGCCTCTATACCACTAGAGTTTCTCTCCACTTTAGTTTTGTTACATATGAATATTCTCCTATTCATAGCTTCTTCTCAGGCATAGGTCTCATTATTTTATTGGATCAGGCATAAATTATGTCAGGTATAAATACAGACTAATCATAATTCTAATCTTCTGAATAATTACTTATGCTGGAACATCTAAGTATTTTATCTCAGGGTCTTTTATGATCCACTGTTTTCACCTCTAATCTTTCTTTTATTTTTATTTTTTTAAATTTTTTATTGGAGTTCAATTTGCCAACATATAGAATAAAACCCAGTGCTCAACCCACCAATTTAATCTCTTAAATACAATTCTTCTAATATCCTATCAATAAGGTTTTTGTACCTCTTGGGCATACAGAAGAACCTGGACGGGAAAAAGAAGGAGAGAAACTTACTTTGAATTTTCATTGCAAATTCCATTACTTTGATGCCCAAAATTATTACAAAATCAAGCTATATAAACTACTTTTCAACTATGCTACACACGTCCAGGCTTCTTTCTAGCTCTACCTTGAGTAAGCTACTTACACAATCTTAGTCGCCTCCTCTGTAATAAAAATATCACAATTGTACTAAATCCATTTTAAAGACTTACTAAGGGACAAATATTAATTAACTTGAATGAGACAGTTGGAGTGTTAAATTCATATTCTCATTGAAAACAAACCAAAAGAAAACAAAACAAAGATCCCCAAAACAGCTATGTTGACAATTTTAAGTGCAAAAGAAGACAAATTTGCAAATGCATGACAATCATAATGAAAATATCTTTTTCTTTTTTGTAATGTGAGACTTGATTTTGGCTATTTTCTGAGCTCCAGTGGGAAGAGGCCATGCAGATTTCCTGAGGCCCTTCAGTGTTCCTTTCCCTCACAAGAGAAAGAAATCAAGTCTTTTAATACAGTCAAGATCTCAGTCTTCTAAAAAAGCTTTAGCTCAGTGATTGATTATATAATTGGTTAGGTGACAGAAATGCTTTCTTAAAATATACATTGAAATTATTTATTTTGGGAGCTTTTTTCCCTGGTTTGCTCACTACTCAGAGGTTATGCTTGTTTTCCCCATTGGCACAGGATCATTTATTTATTTCATAACATCACTGAGTTGCTATTGTATTATCTCTATTTTCAGTTCAATCCAACCAAGGGGAAAATTTAATCAATGGTCCATAGATCATTGCGTCCTGATGCCATAGTCATGTAGCATTAATGATTAGGGAAGTCTTCAGTTCAGCCTTCAGTCTTAGGCCTCCAGCCAGAATCTTTCATGCCCCATTACCTTAGAAGTATTATCTAAATACTTCTTTTCTCCTCTGTATTTAATGTTTCTCTAGAAAGTATGTCTTCAGGTTTTATTTTTTAAATACAGTGGCTTAGGAAAGCAACAAAATCCACCAAGTCATCTATTGAACATCCTTAGTCTTTAATCTCCCCACCATATTACCTCCACCCTCCACCAATAGGCTTATTTTTTGAAGAAACTAAACTACAGACTCTCATTGTCATAGCTGGTGAGCTCCATTTTAAAAACAGTAATTAAGTGACAGTCTGAATGGGGAGATGATTTTACCCTACTAGTTATCAGGATGCTAGTAGCCAAGTTTATAATTCCCAATGGGAAATGAGAGGATCCTTTCAGAAGACACTGACCCAAGAAAAAAGATATTCAGATGCTGACATATGATATGTCCAAGAAAATGATGGTACCTGGATTGTGAAAAGACTGAAACAATGAACAGTGAAGCCAACCAAGTTGGCAAAGTCATCTCACGTTGATTGCCTTTAATACTTCATTCTTAAATATAAAGACAGCTGAGGGTCACTAAACCTTTGATGGAAGCTCCAATAGAAATGATATTGGAAAAGAAAATGAACTCAAGGGAAGCAGTCAGAGAGAAAATCAACCTTAAAAAGAAAAAATAGCAAAACCAAGAACAAATTATAATTGATATTACCAAAGAGATATTACTATATTTAAAATCTATACTTTAAAAAAAAGATTTTATTTATTTATTCATGAGAGACACATAGAGAGAGAGGCAGAGACACAGGCAGAGGGAGAAGCAGGCTCCATGCAGGAAGCCCGATGTGGGACTCCATCTGGGGACTCCAGGATCACACCCTGATCCTTAAAAAGAAAAAAAGCAAAACCAAGAACAAATTATAATTGATATTACCAAAGAGATAAGAGAAGATACTATGCACATAAGTTTAAAAAAATAGAATCAGAAAAACAAGGTCTAGTAAAATATAAAATTGCTTGATTAAAAAAAAAGATAAATGTTCAGAAGAGACACTTGTTGATATGATCCAGAAAATAAGCTTAAACAGATAAAGAAATGGAAAAAAGGAGAGAAAAGTTAGGAATATCAGAGGATAAATCCAGGAGCTCACTACCTTAATGGAATTTCCAAGAAAACAGAATTTGAAAGAGAGAAAAATTATCAAAGAAAAAATATCAATAATAAAAAGCTATACAGCAACACATTATCATGTGAATTTAGGTATCTGATATAAAGAGAATTCTAACAGCTTTAAGAGAGAAAAAAATCATATACAGAGAAATAAGAGCTTAAGAGCATCAGACATCCATCATTAGACAAACAGTGGGAGCCTTTAAAAGGCATTGGATAATGCCCTAAAAATTCTGAAAGAAAATATTTTCCAATCTTGAACTCAAAACTCCATATTCTCTGTGTGCATTAATCAATTGTGAATTTTTAAAGCATTTTCAGATATGCAATTTCTTTAAAAGTATATTTCTCTTGTACTTATTTTTTTCAGAAAGCTATTAGTAATTATATTCCACCAAAATAAGAAGATAAACTGAGAAATCACAACAACATGGGATCAAGAAAACACAAGAGTCTCAGTCCCAGGAAAGAGATGTGAAGGAGATTCCAAGGTGACAGCAAAAAAAAAAAAAAAAGAGACTTTTTAGAACAAGTCTAGATTGAAGTAGGAGTATAAGGGGCCTTACAGAGGGGGCTCCCCAGTAATGAAAATGGAAAGAATGCACTAAATGATATATGTGGCCATATTAATAGGAACTTTTACAATTTCTTCACAGCTCCTTTTGGAGATGAACTAGAGATAGTTAATTAAAAAGCAAGCAAATTGTAATAACAACTATAAATGGATACTTTCTACACTGTTAAGAGTGGGAAACATCATATTTTTGGGTTATATAATAAAAATAGCAGCTAAAATTCTTTCAGAGTTTCCTACACATCAAACATATTTTGCCTCTGATCTTTGAACTCTTGTAAGTAAGAATTACCATTATTTTATAGATAAGAAAATTAACACTCAAAGAAACTGAATGAATTGCCCTAAGTCACACCATTAGCAAGAAGTGAACTGGAATTTGAATCTATATTATAAAATCTATGCTTTAAAAAAAAAAAAAGATTTTATTTATTTATTCATGAGAGACACAGAGAGAGAGAGGCAGAGACACAGGCAGAGGGAGAAGCAGGCTCCATGCAGGAAGCCCGATGTGGGACTCCATCTGGGGACTCCAGGGTCACACCCTGATCCTTAAAAAGAAAAAAAGCAAAACCAAGAACAAATTATAATTGATATTACCAAAGAGATGAGAGAAGATACTATGCACATAAGTTTAAAAAAATAGAATCAGAAAAATAAGGTCTTAGTAAAATATAAAATTGCTTGATTAAAAAAAGATAAATGTTCAGAAGAGACACTTGTTGATATGATCCAGAAAATAAGCTTAAACAGATAAAGAAATGGAAAAAAGGAGAGAAAAGTTAGGAATATCAGAGGATAAATCCAGGAGCTCACTACCTTAATGGAATTTCCAAGAAAACAGAATTTGAAAGAGAGAAAAATTATCAAAGAAAAAATATCAATAATAAAAAGCTATACAGCAACACATTATCATGTGAATTTAGGTATCTGATATAAAAAGAATTCTAACAGCTTTAAGAGAGAAAAAAATCATATATAGAGAAATAAGAGCTTAAGAGCATCAGACATCCATCATTAGACAAACAGTGGGAGCCTTTAAAAGGCATTGGATAATGCCCTAAAAATTCTGAAAGAAAATATTTTCCAATCTTGAACTCAAAACTCCATATTCTCTGTGTGCATTAATCAATTGTGAATTTTTAAAGCATTTTCAGATATGCAATTTCTTTAAAAGTATATTTCTCTTGTACTTATTTTTTTCAGAAAGCTATTAGTAATTATATTCCACCAAAATAAGAAGATAAACTGAGAAATCACAACAACATGGGATCAAGAAAACACAAGAGTCTCAATCCCAGAAAAGAGATGTGAAGGAGATTCCAAGGTGACAAAAAAAAAAAAAAAAAGAGACTTTTTAGAACAAGTCTAGATTGAAGTAGGAGTATAAGGGGCCTTACAGAGGGGGCTCCCCAGTAATGAAAATGGAAAGAATGCACTAAATGATATATGTGGCCATATTAATAGGAACTTTTACAATTTCTTCACAGCTCCTTTTGGAGATGAACTAGAGATAGTTAATTAAAAAGCAAGCAAATTGTAATAACAACTATAAATGGATACTTTCTACACTGCTAAGAGTGGGAAACATCATATTTTTGGGTTATATAATAAAAATAGCAGCTAAAATTCTTTCAGAGTTTCCTACACATCAAACATATTTTGCCTCTGATCTTTGAACTCTTGTAAGTAAGAATTACCATTATTTTATAGATAAGAAAATTAACACTCAAAGAAACTGAATGAATTGCCCTAAGTCACACCATTAGCAAGAAGTGAACTGGAATTTGAATCTATATTATAAAATCTATGCTTTAAAAAAAAAAGATTTTATTTATTTATTCATGAGTGACACAGAGAGAGAGAGGCAGAGACACAGGCAGAGGGAGAAGCAGGCTCCATGCAGGAAGCCCGATGTGGGACTCCATCTGGGGACTCCGGGATCACACCCTGAGCCTAAGGCAGATGCTCAACTGCTGAGCCACCCAGGCATACCAAATCCATACTTTTTCTAAATAAGCATGCTTAAAAAAAAAAAAAAAAAAATATATATATATATATATATATATATATATATATATATATATATATACATGTTATACACCTAAAATGCAGTATTGCCCAGGTGGCTGGGTTTCTCAGTCGATTAAGCATCTGCCTTTGGCTAGGGTCATGATCTCAGGGTCCTAGGATCAAGCCCCACATTGGGCTCCCTGCTCACTGGGCAGTCTGCTTCTCCCTCTCCCTCTGTTCCCCACTCATACTCTCTCTCTCTTGCTCACACTCTTTCTCAAATCAATAAATAAAATCTTTTTTAAAATGCAGTATTGGCATGCTGATATATAATACTGCTTTTGCCTTTATTTGTGTTATGTGTACATGTGATATAATGTATGTATATTATTTCTCAACTAGGCTACAAGCATTTAGTAAAGAGGAATTATACATTCTATGCTGAAAGTTACTATTAAGTGAAATATTCTTATTCTTACATGTTTCCTTAAGACTTTCCTTTCAAATTATTTTTAAATTAAAAATGAAGTAGATGACAAGTTTAATATCTCCCTATGCTAGGAAGGATATAGTTACACAATGGATTTCCAATATGAACTTGATCTTGGATATCATTAGATCAAATACTATAGTAGAATTTCATTATAAGTGCCAGATTTCAGAAATGTGTACATACAAGGAATAGTCAGAGAAGAGAAAGAGCATCCGCAAAGTTTGATGCCAAAGACACTAAGTGAGGGTTTCTAGGAAGAATTAACCAACTGTTGTAACAACTCCAATGGATTCTACAATATGAAGGCCAATAGTAATTTCAAGAACTGTCTCAGGGAGAAGGGTAAACAAGGTGGAAACAATACCGAAGTGACTGTTTTGGACTCCCCATTAGAATGTAAGTACTATTATGAAGGATAGGGAGTTGTTTCTTTTCTTCCTAACATCATCTCCAGTACCTGTTACAGTGCCTGATGGATGAGGTGCTCCATAATTCCTTTCGTTTAGTCAATTTTAAGCACAACTATATTCAAGGTCCCATGCTAAATACCTGAGTGTTGGGATTTAACCAGAACAAAACCCAGAAATACATACAGTTTATCAGGTGATAATGAGTTCTATGGAAAAATTTAAGGAGGGAAAGAGAATAGGAAGTGCAGGAAGTTAAAGGGGTAAATGAGAATTGACAGTGAGCGTATCAGGGGATGCTGCTTTAAGACAGTTATGTTCACACAAAAACATGATGCAGGGATCCCTGGGTGGCGCAGTGGTTTGGCATCTGCCTTTGGCCCAGGGCGTGATCCTGGAGACCCGGGATCGAATCCCACATCGGGCTCCCGGTGCATGGAGCCTGCTTCTCCCTCTGCCTGTGTCTCTGCCTCTCTCTCTCTCTCTGTGTGTGACTATCATAAAGAAATAAAAATTAAAAAAAAATAATAAAATCTTTAAAAAAAAACATGATGCAGCTGAGAAGTCATAACAAAATCTGTGGGAAGAGCATTCTAGGCAGAGGGAGAAGTAAATGAAAAAGTGCTGATGTGATGCTGTGTCTGGAATGTTTGAGAAATAGAAAGAAGCAAATGATTGATTACTATAATTATTACTACATTTTTTCCCACTTTATGAGGTACTTTCTAGATCTGTCTTGCAAATAAAGAAATGGAGATTCAGAAAAGTCACCCAGTAAGTTACAATGAGGTTCCCTTCCACAAAATAGCAATGCTTATGAGGGGCCAGAGTTTCTCAACTGTGGCACTATCGATATTTTGGGTTGGATAATTCATTGCTGTTAGGGGTTATCCTGTGCATCACAGGCCTTTACCCACTAGATGCCAGTAGCACCTCTCTCCTCCTTACCCATGCATGACAGTCAAAATTTCCTTCAGATATTGTTAAATGTCTCCTGGAGGTAGAGAGTCTGAAATCATCCCTAGCTGAGAACCATTGCCAAAGAGTAATGCAAATAACAGGGAAAGGCATCATTCTAAATGACTGACAGTTAACTTAGGCCCTATTTTTAAGACCAAATTAGTTGCAGCACAATGATGATATTTAAGACTGTTAATGGTCATTTTATACATAATTGATTGATTCTGCTATGAGGTAATTTGAATCCGTTGTAAAGATAACCCCAAACATTAAATTGACTAGAATAGGCTTATGGTTTGCATTACTCAACAATGCTTTACGTGCCTGTAAAATTGAAAGCACACCATGGAAATTCTGAACAGTTTTACTTAATTCTAGCATGAGAATATTTATGCACACATTTTATTAGCCTAATTCATTTTGTTAAAAAGCATAAAAGATATTTCATATTCAAAATTTTAAGACAAAGCTATCATTAGACTTTATTAATTTTCCAAAAAAAATCAATCTCTGTGTAATTAATTCATAATGAGTATACCCTCACTTCACAATATCTTGATTTCTCCAACTACAATTTATATACCCAACAACTAACAGAGTTAGTGTGTTTTAGAATACCGTCTATGCCAATTTATTAACGGTGTGGCTTGGTAATATATTAACTTTGCCTTAAATTTCTTAGTACAGAAATACATCATTTGAATTAAGGAGGTTCAGCTTGCATTATTTAAGTAAACATATGTAACTTTTTCTTGCCTTATTAGGGCAGATACCCAGCTCACCACTGGGCCCATCCTTTCCTAAGTGATGAATGAATGTTATCATGGAAGTGTTTGAGCAGTGCAGTGGGTAAAGCAGCCCTGACCTTTGCCTGCAAAGGTCAATTGAGAAAGTGCAGTTCAGAGGCTTTTCAACTGGCCTTCACAGAACACATTTCTTCCCTGGCTTCCTGAGGAAAGCCTGCTGTTGCTGGGCCAGTGGGAGTTTATAAGCAGCTTTGTTTTCCCCCCCGACACCAAGAGCTCTCCTACCAGATTGAAGACACACAAGCATGTTAGAGAAGGGATTGAGCACTGGAGCTGTTGTTTACAACATTATTTAGACTAATTAAAAATTATAATACATAAAAACTCATGGAGAGCTTAGCAAAGAGAGTGAAGTTACAACTTTAATGCTGTTTAATTAAGCACCAAATCACGAGCACTTTTAAAAAATATTTTGGGACTCTGATAATATTTATATTAGAATGCCTACTGTTAACCCATCACATTCCTACACGTAGAAAACAACTTTTGAAGCGTGTCATTTGTGCTTTTAAAGTTGTTTTTAAGAGCTCAACACAGGGAGGCATCTTTCTTTACACTAACCTGATTTATCCACTGCAGAGTTGATAAAGTCAGAATCACACAGGGCAATCATCTCATATTTCTCAAAATTTGGGCTAATGGCCTAATGATATGTACCCAACTATGTTTTATTTTTCTCCCTAAAAATACTTATTACTTAATTTGAGGCTATCTAGTAATGTTACCCTTTGGTTATTTAAAAAAATCCGAATATTTGAATTAATACAAGACATCTCATCATTTTAACAAAGTTTTTGATAATTGCTATTCCTCTCTCTTCTTTCTCTCTCTCTCTCTCTCTCTCTCTCTCTCTTTTTTTTTTTTTTTTTTGGTTGTTGTTCACCGATATCTCCTAAAGAAGAATAAAGCTGAATGGAACTCTGCATCATTGGCTTGGAGACTTTGCTTATTGAAGATCATTTTTTTAATATGCCAAAAGCTGATATTTAAATAAAACCATTTCTCTAGTTTCTTTTTTTTTTTTATTTTATTTTTTTTCTTTTTTATTTATTTATTTTATTGGTGTTCAATTTACCAACATACAGAATAACACCCAGTGCCCGTCACCCATTCACTCCCACCCCCCGCCCCCTCCCCCTCCACCACCCCTAGTTCGTTTCCCAGAGTTAGCAGTCTTTACGTTCTGTCTCCCTTTCTGATATTTCCCACACATTTCTTCTCCCTTCCCTTATTTTCCCTTTCACTATTATTTATATTCCCCAAATGAATGAGACCATATAATGTTTGTCCTTCTCTGACTGACTTACTTCACTCAGCATAATACCCTCCAGTTCCATCCACGTTGAAGCAAATGGTGGGTATTTGTCATTTCTAATAGCTGAGTAATATTCCATTGTATACATAAACCACATCTTCTTTATCCATTCATCTTTCGTTGGACACCGAGGCTCCTTCCACAGTTTGGCTATCGTGGCCATTGCTGCTAGAAACATCGGGGTGTCCCGATGTTTCTAGAAACCTGCTAGTTTCCAGGTTTCTAGAACGCAGGTGTCCCGGCGTTTCATTGCATTTGTATCTTTGGGGTAAATCCCCAACAGTGCAATTGCTGGGTCGTAGGGCAGGTATATTTTTAACTGTTTGAGGAACCTCCACACAGTTTTCCAGAGTGGCTGCACCAGTTCACATTCCCACCAACAGTGTAAGAGGGTTCCCTTTTCTCCGCATCCTCTCCAACATTTGTTGTTTCCTGCCTTGTTAATTTTCCCCATTCTCACTGGTGTGAGGTGGTATCTCATTGTAGTTTTGATTTGTATTTCCCTGATGGCAAGTGATGCAGAGCATTTTCTCATATGCATGTTGGCCATGTCTATGTCTTCCTCTGTGAGATTTCTGTTCATGTCTTTTGCCCATTTCATGATTGGATTGTTTGTTTCTTTGGTGTTGAGTTTAATAAGTTCTTTATAGATCTTGGAAACTAGCCCTTTATCTGACATGTCATTTGCAAATATCTTCTCCCATTCTGTAGGTTGTCTTTGAGTTTTGTTGACTGTATCCTTTGCTGTGCAAAAGCTTCTTATCTTGATGAAGTCCCAATAGTTCATTTTTGCTTTTGTTTCTTTTGCCTTCGTGGATGTATCTTGCAAGAAGTTACTATGGCCGAGTTCAAAAAGGGTGTTGCCTGTGTTCTTCTCTAGGATTTTGATGGAATCTTGTCTCACATTTAGATCTTTCATCCATTTTGAGTTTATCTTTGTGTATGGTGAAAGAGAGTGGTCTAGTTTCATTCTTCTGCATGTGGATGTCCAATTTTCCCAGCACCATTTATTGAAGACACTGTCTTTCTTCCAATGGATAGTCTTTCCTCCTTTATCGAATATTAGTTGCCCATAAAGTTCAGGGTCCACTTCTGGATTCTCTATTCTGTTCCACTGATCTATATGTCTGTTTTTGTGCCAGTACCACACTGTCTTTATGACCACAGCTTTGTAGTACAACCTGAAATCTGGCATTGTGATGCCCCCAGATATGGTTTTCTTTTTTAAAATTCCCCTGGCTATTCGGGGTCTTTTCTGATTCCACACAAATCTTAAAATAATTTGTTCTAACTCTCTGAAGAAAGTCCATGGTATTTTGATAGGGATTGCATTAAACGTGTATATTGCCCTGGGTAACATTGACATTTTCACTATATTAATTCTGCCAATCCATGAGCATGGAATATTTTTCCATCTTTTTGTGTCTTCCTCAATTTCTTTCAGAAGTGTTCTATAGTTTTGAGGGTATAGATCCTTTACATCTTTGGTGAGGTTTATTCCTAGGTATCTTATGCTTTTGGGTGCAATTGTAAATGGGATCGACTCCTTAATTTCTCTTTCTTCAGTCTCATTGTTAGTGTATAGAAATGCCACTGACTTCTGGGCATTGATTTTGTATCCTGCCACGCTACCGAATTGCTGTATGAGTTCTAGCAATCTTGGGGTGGAGACTTTTGGGTTTTCTATGTAGAGTATCATGTCATCGGCGAAGAGGGAGAGTTTGACTTCTTCTTTGCCAATTTGAATGCCTTTAATGTCTTTTTGTTGTCTGATTGCTGAGGCTAGGACTTCCAGTACTATGTTGAACAGCAGTGGTGAGAGTGGACATCCCTGTCTTGTTCCTGATCTTAGGGGAAAGGCTCCCAGTGCTTCCCCATTGAGAATGATATTTGCTGTGGGCTTTTCATAGATGGCTTTTAAGATGTCGAGGAATGTTCCCTCTATCCCTACACTCTGAAGAGTTTTGATCAGGAATGGATGCTGTATTTTGTCAAATGCTTTCTCTGCATCCAATGAGAGGATCATATGGTTCTTGGTTTTTCTCTTGCTGATATGATGAATCACATTGATTGTTTTACGGGTGTTGAACCAGCCTTGTGTCCCAGGGATAAATCCTACTTGGTCATGGTGAATAATTTTCTTAATGTACTGTTGGATCCTATTGGCCAGTATCTTGTTGAGAATTTTTGCATCCATGTTCATCAGGGATATTGGTCTGTAATTCTCCTTTTTGGCGGGGTCTTTGTCTGGCTTTGGAATTAAGGTGATGCTGGCTTCATAGAACGAATTTGGAAGTACTCCATCTCTTTCTATCTTTCCAAACAGCTTTAGGAGAATAGGTATGATTTCTTCTTTAAACGTTTGATAAAATTCTCCTGGGAAGCCATCTGGCCCTGGACTCTTGTGTCTTGGGAGGTTTTTGATGACTGCTTCAATTTCCTCCCTGGTTATTGGCCTGTTCAGGTTTTCTATTTCTTCCTGTTCCAGTTTTGGTAGTTTGTGGCTTTCCAGGAATGCGTCCATTTCTTCTAGATTGCCTAATTTATTGGCGTATAGCTGTTCATAATATGTTTTTAAAATCGTTTGTATTTCCTTGGTGTTGGTAGTGATCTCTCCTTTCTCATTCATGATTTTATTAATTTGAGTCTTCTCTCTCTTCTTTTTAATAAGGCTGGCTAATGGTTTATCTATCTTATTAATTCTTTCAAAGAACCAACTCCTGGTTCTGTTGATCTGTTCCACAGTTCTTCTGGTCTCGATTTCGTTGAGTTCTGCTCAAATCTTTATTAACTCCCTTCTTCTCTTGGGTGTAGGATCTATTTGCTGTTTTTTCTCTAGCTCCTTTATGTGTAAGGTTAGCTTTTGTATTTGAGTTCTTTCCAGTTTTTGAATGGATGCTTGTATTGCGATGTATTTCCCCCTTAGGACTGCTTTTGCTGCATCCCAAAGATTTTGAACGGTTGTATCTTCATTCTCATTAGTTTCCATGAATCTTTTTAATTCTTCCTTAATTTCCTGGTTGACCCTTTTATCTTTTAGCAGGATGGTCCTTAACCTCCATGTGTTTGAGGTCCTTCCAAACTTCTTGTTGTGATTTAGTTCTAATTTCAAGGCATTATGGTCCGAGAATATGCAGGGGACAATCCCAATCTTTTGGTATCGGTTCAGACCCGATTTGTGACCCAATATGTGGTCTATTCTGGAGAAAGTTCCATGTGCGCTTGAGAAGAATGTGTATTCAGTTGAGTTTGGATGTAAAGTTCTGTAGATATCTGTGAAATCCATCTGGTCCAGTGTATCATTTAAAGCTCTCGTTTCTTTGGAGATGTTTTGCTTAGAAGACCTATCGAGTATAGAAAGAGCTAGATTGAAGTCACCAAGTATAAGTGTATTATTATCTAAGTATTTCTTCACTTTGGTTAATAATTGATTTATATATTTGGCAGCTCCCACATTCGGAGCATATATATTGAGGATTGTTAAGTCCTCTTGTTGAATAGATCCTTTAAGTATGATATAGTGTCCCTCTTCATCTCTCACTACAGTCTTTGGGGTAAATTTTAGTTTATCTGATATAAGGATGGCTACCCCTGCTTTCTTTTGAGGACCATTCGAATGGTAAATGGTTCTCCAACCTTTTATTTTCAGGCTGTAGGTGTCCTTCTGTCTAAAATGAGTCTCTTGTAGACAGCAAATAGATGGGTCCTGCTTTTTTATCCAGTCTGAAACCCTGCGCCTTTTGATGGGGTCATTAAGCCCGTTCACATTCAGAGTTACTATTGAGAGATATGAGTTTAGTGTCATCATGATATCTATTCAGTCTTTGTTTTTGTGGACTGTTCCACTGAACTTCTTCTTAAAGGGGAATTTTAAGAGGCCCCCTTAAAATTTCTTGCAGAGCTGGTTTGGAGGTCACATATTCTTTTAGTTGCTGCCTGTCTTGGAAGCTCTTTATCTCTCCTTCCATTTTGAATGAGAGCCTTGCTGGATAAAGTATTCTTGGTTGCATGTTCTTCTCATTTAGGACCCTGAATATATCCTGCCAGCCCTTTCTGGCCTGCCAGGTCTCTGTGGAGAGGTCTGCTGTTACCCTAATACTCCTCCCCATAAAAGTCAGGGATTTCTTGTCTCTTGCTGCTTTAAGGATCTTCTCTTTATCTTTGGAATTTGCAAGCTTCACAATTAAATGTCAAGGTGTTGAACGGTTTTTATTGATTTTAGGGGGGGATCTCTCTATTTCCTGGATCTGAATGCCTGTTTCCCTTCCCAGATTAGGAAAGTTTTCAGCTAGAATTTGTTCAAATACATATTCTGGCCCTCTGTCCCTTTCGGCGCCCTCGGGAACCCCAATTAAACGTAGGTTTTTCTTCCTCAGGCTGTCGTTTATTTCCCTTAATCTATCTTCATGGTCTTTTAATTGTTTGTCTCTTTTTTCCTCAGTTTCCCTCTTTGCTATCAACTTGTCTTCTAGGTCACTCACTCGTTCTTCCACCTCGCTAACCCTCGTCGTTAGGACTTCTAGTTTGGATTGCATCTCATTCAATTGATTTTTAATTTCTGCCTGATTAGCTCTAAATTCTGCAGTCATGAAGTCTCTTGAGTCCTTTATACTTTTTTCTAGAGCCACCAGTAGCTGTATAATAGTGCTTCTGAATTGGCTTTCTGACATTGAATTGTAATCCAGATTTTGTAACTCTGTGGGAGAGAGGACTGTTTCTGATTCTTTCTTTTGAGGTGAGGTTTTCCTTCTAGTCATTTTGCTCAGTGCAGAGTGGCCAAAAGCAAGTTGTAATGGGAAAAAGAGAAAAAGAGAGGAGAGAAAGAAGGAAAGAAAAGAGAAAGAGAAAAAAAAGGGAAGAGAAAAAAAAAACGAAAGAAAAAAAAAGAAGAAAAAGAGAAAGAAAAAGAAAGGAGAAAAAAAAGGGGGGGTGGGGGAAGGAAACAAATCAAAAAGCAAAACAAAACAACAACAACAAAAAAACCAAAAAAAAAAACCAAAAAAAAACCCAAAAAAAAAAAAAAAAAAAAGAACCACAGGGGAGTATCTTCTGATTCTGTGTTCTTTAAGTCCCTTGGCTTCTCCTGGAAGTTGTCCGTCTAGCTGGTCTGGGGGAGGGGCCTGTTGTGCTGATTTTCAGGTGTTAGCAGTTGGGGGAGCTGCTGTGCCCCAGCCTGGTGCAGGGCTCGGTGGGGGTTGTTTACCCCGTGAGGCCGCAGGAGGAACAGCCCCAGTGGCGGGGCAGCTCTGGAAACCTGGATTCAGCTCCGGCAGGAACTCAGTCTGCAGGGCCTGGAGGCTCCGGGGCGGGGCCGCTGATGTGCTCAGCTGGGGCAGGAGCGTCCTCGCTGTCCTGGGCCCTCCCGGCCTCTGCCTGTCCCGGGGGAGGCGGGATCCTGGGCTGTGTCCCGGCGCCCTGTGCTCCGGGGCCTGCGCTGGTGGATTCGCGCTCCCGGGCCGCGCAGCCCCCTCCGCGGAGCCGCCCCCCGAGCCCCCCGAGCTGCTCCGGGCCCCGCCGTGCGCTGCAGCCCTTAGGGAGCTCGGCGCACTCTCCCGGGGCGCAGGTGTCTGTTACTGTCCCCGGGAGCCCGAGGGCATCCCCGCCCTCCTGGGTCCTGCTCCACCTCCCCGCGAGCCCCTTTCCCCCGGGAAGGTCGGTGCAGCTCCTGCTCCTCCGGGACGGGGCTCTCCTGTCCTGGGGACACTCGCCCCGGCCTCAGCCCGGCTCCTCGCGGGGCCCCTCCCCCTTGGAGGCCTTTGTTCCTTTATTTCTTTTTCCCCGTCTTCCTACCTTGATAGAAGCGCGAACTCTTCTCACTGTAGCATTCCAGCTGGTCTCTCTTTAAATCTCAGGCCGAATTCATAGATTTTCAGGATGATTTGAAGGTTTTCTAGGTAGTTTGGTGGAGACAGGTGATTTGGAGACCCTGCTCTTCCGCCGTCTTGCTCCTCCCCCCTCTCTCTAGTTTCATTATATATCTATGAACTAACAAAACACAGAGAAATTCAATACCAGTTGTGAATGGAAAATAGGATTTTGAGCAAAGGGAAGACTTTTGGTGGTGATAGTATTATGAGATACTACACATTCCAATGACTCTCGTAAGTCCAAGAATTCAAGCACGGCATAGTAAGTTCAGATAAGATCCACAAGTGAATAACTAATTTTTTTAAGCAAGTGCAGCTATATGACTATTGCAATAAACATGTTTATTACCAGCAGGATGAGGCAATTTTATAGCCTTTTTATTAAACTCTTTCTTCCCATTTACTTACCATTTTAAAATCCATGTAAACAAATGAAATATATTTCAGTAACAGATTGCATGCATACTTTTTAGAATAATTCACAGTCTTTTGTTCATTTTAGAAGAAAGAGTTTAAATCTGGGGTGCTTTTGGCAGTTAATGAGACTCATTCTTGATAATGGTGCTTAGTAAAATTAGTAAGTAGTTTCTTTTAAGATGCTTAATTGCAAATTATTTTTCAACACTAACAGAATGTGCTCAAAGCCTTTGTTTCTGTACTTTTATTTTTTCTTTTTCACCAACACTGCAGAATTAAAGTATGTTTTATCAAAACTTGAAACAGGGAAATGCAGTTTACTTTTCTATCATGATATTGTTTAAGTGAATGTGAATGACTATGTACTGGTGTGTATTGTGTATGTGTGTGAGAGAGAGAGAGAGAGAGAGAGAGAAAGAGAGAGAGAGAAGAAGAAGAGACAGAGACAGACAAAGAGACAGGGACAGAGGCAGAGAGACATGGAGAGAGGAAATTAAAGTTTGCAAAATTCCTTGAGAAGTACGGGGATCCAATAAAGAAACTCACTAAAATGAGATAGTACTAGCATTCCAAGAAAGTAATTCACCACATACTTTATGGCATAAGTTGTATTTCTGAGAAGAAAGGAAAGAGAAGTTGTCCTCAAAGGTTGGCATGAATGTAAGGCACCAAATCAGTAAATGCATCCAGAGGAAAGATTGCCTTCCAAAAGCTGGACAAAAGAATGAGATAAAGTAATGAGGTGTGACTGACATTTCATACTGAGATTCATCATGTTGTCACTTTAACAATCAAAAGTCCACTCTCTTGGGGGTATGACAGAAATTGTGAAAGAGCTGGTTGATTTACCTCTGCTATTTATCTTAAACAACAGGAGATGTGGGAGTTTTCTGCCCCGAATCTATCTTTACTCTAAGGCCCTGACTAATCCTTTAGACATAGGGAAGGCATCACTAATCACAGCATTCAGCTTAGAAGTTGAGTCGCCAGGAATGTGTTTGACCAATTAATGGAATATTGTGATTTTAACCTATTCATAAATACAATAAAAGTAACATCTTCCCCATTTTAACCTATTCACCTACTTTTTTCTGTAACATAGTCACGGTTATCTATTAAAAAGAAAAAGGGAAGTACCTAGAATAATTTCAAGATGATTCAAATATTAACTAAGAGTCTGATCTTAATCCTTAATTAAGGTTGCTGTTGCCTTAAAATAAGGCTGCCTACAACACTTTGAGTATAGCTAATATACTCTAATGAATGAGCATGATATAGTATAAAGAATATTGTCAAAGAAAAATCCCATAGACTATTTAAAGGGATTGAATCATCTTTCACCTTATTGCATAATAACCTTGCATATGAATTCAATTGAACTTAAAAGCATAATTTGCTTTTGTCCTAATATTAAGTACTTAGAAATGTTTTCTCTTTATTCCGATTGCAAATTAGATCAGTATGCTCACAGTTGATTTCCTTTCACATAGTGGAGGGCTTTTCTGTTCATCTTTCAAACAAAAGTGAGAAATCAGTGTAATTATAGTTCTATGACACTTTTGTAGTTTGGAGAGATGTAGATAATACTTTAGTTAATACCTGAAAAAATTAATTATCTATCCCATTAAAGAGGTTTCCCAGTAATTTCCAAATGTAGAAACCATTTTTCCGTGTCATCCTTCAATTTTTGCCTCTATTTTGTGCCATCCACACCATTGAATAAAAAAGCTGATTAAAAAAAAGAATGGGCTTCTATCATGTGCCATGTACTATACTACACATTCTGAAAATAGAAATATGAGATAATTATGTGGGTTATTGAAGGCTAAAGCAGTTATAATAAAATATTTTTGATGCAGATTTCTAGTTAGCTTATACGTGCATTTTACTTTTATTCACTTTATTTGGTGGATGTCTTTATAAATATGTTAGTATAAAAATGTACAGTAAAAAATTTTAAAAAAAATAAAAAATAAAAAAATAAAAATGTACAGTATCCTGCCATAGCATAGTCACAATGATTCATGCAAAAAATTGAAACAATTCTTTTTTTTTTTTTGAAACAATTCTTATTGTATCTTTTCCCCTTACTTTTATTTTATACCAAATTACTCCAAAACTTAGTGTCTTAGAACAACCCATTACATTACATTCATAGATCCTGTGGGTCAGGAACTCAAATAGGGCATAATGAAAGGTATGGTTTTTGTTTGGTTTTGCTCCATGTTTGCTGAGGTTCCAACCAGAAGGCCTCTAAGACTATAAGTAACTTGATGGCTAGGGCTAGAACTATTTCAAACTTACTCCCATGTCTAGAATTAGGCTAGGATAATAGCAACACTAAGACCACTGTTCAGAAGATCCACATGTAGCATGTTTATGTAGCATGGCTTCCTCACAGCATGGCAGCCTTGGGGTAGTAAGATTTCTAACATAGTGTTTCAGGGCTCCAATTGCAATTGCAATTATATATAGAGAAAAATGAGTTTCATAATACCCTCAACCATCTAAAAATATCAAACTGGTCCTCAAATGTACTTAACTCCATTTATAACTGGCATTTGCTCACTCTCTCAGTGTGCACAAATTTTACCCTGGTTTAATTTCCCCCCTATGTGGACGTGGCCTTTTATATTCCTTGGTTCTCAAGTGAAACACAATTATGATGGGGAGGTACCAAGCTAAAAGTTTAATTGTAATCAGTCATTGACCTCAGTAAACTTTCAGTTTGCAATGACTTTGAGTGAGCAGAGGACTAAACCCTGAGATCTGAGATGGCACCATTAACCTACCAACATCCTGCCTAAAGCAATGGCTTTACTTAATTTTTTTTCTCTATATATCAATAATTTAACTGTGCTAACAATCAAAACCATGGCTTTTGGGAATATGTAGCCAATTCTTTCTTTTTCTTTTTTTAAAAGATTTTTTAATGTATTTATTCATGAGAGACACAGAGAGAGAGGCAGAGACATGGACAGAGGGAAAGGCAGGCTCCTCACAGGAAGCCTGATGTGGGACTCAATCCCAGGACCAGGATCACACCCTGAGCCAAAGGCAGATGCTCAACTGCTGAGCCACCCAGAGGTCCCAACGTAGCCAATTCTTGGAAGTACTTTTTGCACTTCCTCATACGTTTGACTCTGCAGGCGCATACGTGCATGTGTGTATGTATGTATTTATTTATTTATTTATTTATTTATTTTTAAAGAGTTTATTTATTTATTCATGAGAGACACACAGAGAGAGGCAGAGACATAGGCAAAGGGAGAAGCAGACTTCTGTGGGGAGCCCAATGTGGGATTCGATCCCAGGACCTTACATTAAGCCAAAGGCAGACGCTCAACCAATGAGCCACCCAGGCATCCCGCATGTGTGTATTTAGTAATTTCTCAGTTACTTTTCTCATCACATATAGAATTAAAAAAGTAAATAAAATCCAGTCTCTGCAATTACAGCCCCATATGTGTGTGTGCTTTGTTTGTTGATATTTGAAAGTAGTTTTATAATTTATCTCCCTATATTGACTATAATCTTTACAAGAACTGGACCATTCCAGAATCAACCTATCTTTGTCCTAAATCAGTACTTGTTTTATAGAAATAATTAAATGCATATTATTTACATTGAACTAATAAATATTTACATCAATTCAAGACAGAAGGCCAAGGCTCTATTATCTTTAGGGACTGGTCAACTATTAGAAGCAATAATATAATTATTTACTTTTTTTCCTGAGTAGAAAAATGAAAAAAGCCAATTGCAGAAGGCACATAAATCTCATGGGTAACTTAAAAGACACAAGGTCAGATTTTCAAAAGGAAATAAATGTAAAGATGCATATGCTCAGGCAAATTAAAAACATGATTAGCATTATGGCTATAAAATCAACTTTGTGCTAATGTTCCAAGTATTAAACAGAAACTATTTAAGGACATTTTATTTGCCAGCATACAATAATAGATTGACATTTGATGACAGCATTTACACTAAATTCATTTTCGCAATCAGTGTTAACATGAGAAAGGATGATATCATGCAAAAATAAGATGGAGCTAAGCTGAAAGCTATCACAAAGAATTAGCTAATTCTGATGCAGAAGATTAAGAGGTAAAAAAAAAGAAAAAAGGAAAAATGAATTCTAATTGAAGAGTCTGAGATACTATCTCTTAGAGTAGTTATGTAGACAGAATAGGAAAACGTAAAAAAAGTCAATTTTTTGTGAAAAATTAGTTTTGGGGAACACGCAAGTGGGAATACCATTAAAAACTGAAAATATTTGACTAGTGTTGGGCTAAATATATAAGTAACTGAGATAGTCAGATTTCTAAGATGTGCTTTACCCTCCAATTCCCGTTTCTTGGGTATTCAACAGAATAGTAACCTATGTACTTTGGTGAAGAATTTTGCAGGTGGAATTAAAACTACTAATCAATTCAGTTTAAGGTAAGAAGAATATCCTAGATTATTCAGGTGGGCCCATTGTAATCACTAAAAGCAAAAGAGGAAGGCAGAAAAGTTAGATAGAGATCCCTGAAGAGAGAGGCAGAGGACAGGTTAGGCAGAAAGAAAGCTCAAGAGATACTGGAAACATGACTCAACCCACTGTTGCTGACTTTGTACATGGAGAGTGGATGCAATGTTCCAAGGAATGGAAGGAATCTTGAAAAACTAAAAGCAATCCCTGGCCAACAGCTAGCAAGGAAATGGGAACCTCAGTTCTACACTGTTTGGAAACGAATTCTTACAAGAAGCTGGATGATCTTGGAGGAAGGTTCATCCCTAAAATTCCAAAAAGGAATGTAGCCTGCTGACACAGTGATTTCACCCTATGCCTAGACTCCATACCTTGAGAGCTCCTAGATAATATATGTGTATGGTTTTAAACACCTAAAACTGTCATGATTTATTATGACAATAGAGTTGCTAACATAAAAGTGATTCAATGACTATTAAGTGATAATGTATCAAGCACACAGAAAAAAGAGACTTTATGGTTTAAGATTAAGCTTTGGGAGGCCTACTTAAAAATGAGGAAATAACTGGGGAAACGGCTTAGTGAAGCCAAGCCAAACAAGGTGGAGACTACAGAATGCATGGATGGTCAGTGATCAAAAGGACAGTTGACAGAGGACCACTTCAGCATCATGCAAATAAAAGGAGCTAAAAACAGAAATGGATGATCAATAAGTTTAATGTTATAGAAAAGTCAAGCAGAACAAGAATGAAGAAAAAAAAATCACTATGTGAGGAAGCCATTGAAGCTGGAAATCAAATTTCAAGAATAAGAAGGGAGTGGCAAAGAAATAGTTTGTGACAAGAATAGATTGCTTGCTTTAGAAGAGTTTAGATATTATTTGCATAAACATGAGTTTGAGCAAAGACATAAGAAATAACTGAAATAAAAGTGGCATCAGTATGAAAGATGACCCTATTTTACAAAAAAAAAAAAAAAAAAACCCTGTCAATATTATAACACTAATTTATGTTTCATTAGTATATTAGGTAAAAGTGAAACCTACTAATTCTTAAGTGCTCACAAATGCATAGGGGGAAGCATAGAGGAAAGATAAGGGGGGAAACTTGGATCCTGACACATGAGCAAGTCCTTAACATTCCTAAATTTCAGCTGCCTCAGCAAATATACAGGGCGAATAATACATACTTCTCAAGCTCATCATAATGACTACATGAGAATGTATATGCGCAAAAATCTGAACCAGCCTAGGGAGACCCAAACCCAATATCTTATAGTAAGGGTAACCTTAGCATCTGTCCCAGAGGAGGTTTGAGAACTTAGAATATGAAATGGTCTACATCCAGCTTTTGGTGTGGATAGTTTCTCTACTTTTCAATACTTCCTAATAAATAAATGTGATTCTCCTCCTTAATCACAGTGCCATAGCCATCAATAGTACTGCTATGTCTTCATATTTATTCTCTTTGCTTCCTTTCTTGTGAGTTACTGTAAATAGCCTTTCCTTCACCCAAGGTTGCCTTGAACAACTATGTAGCTTGTGATCTGCTCAACTCCAAGGGGTACCATTTTCATCAAAATCTATGATGCAAATTGCATAAAATTGCTGGGCCTTCACACTTAAGATTATAACACAATCTATTACATTATAGACTTTCTGTTTAAACTGGTCGAAGACCAGCTGTAGGCATGTAGATTAAAATGGCAAGACTGGTTTCTTGATTAGATTTGAGAGAAAAAAACCTTTTTTTAGATTGTTTATAGTAGAATTTAAGTCTCCTTGATTATACTTAAGAGAAAATTAGACTGAGAATAAAGCCTCTCTTAAAGACTGTTTTTAACTAACTGTGGACTGCAGTTGTACAAATATGATCATATACCTAAATGAAACTCATCTCATCACGAGTTGATGTCGTTTTGAATATTATGATGATTATATTTCAAAATGTTAAGTACTTATTAAAATATCTACTTTCTGAAAGATGCTAGGTTTTTTGTTAGAGTTATATTATCAAAACATTTTTTGATAACTGTAGATTTAAAATTAAATAGTGATAATATATTTCAAATATTCTTCCAAAAGATACTTTTATTTCAGATAATCTAGGTTTAAATTGTTTACATAGGCTTTGATTCTGTAGGATATCATCTAGAATTTACTGTTTTAAGAATCACTCTTTAGGAACATTAAAATACTCTCTAATAAGTAGAATTTCATGCTATTATTTGTGCTGTTTTCACTTTTTTAAATAGAAAACAAATAAGATTATCCAAAACATGTGTATTATACTGTACCAATTTAAGCCATAATTATTACTAGACTTTAAAATTGGTCTTTAAAATATCAAAATCTTTCTATTTGCCTAAGTAAAGCATGAATTCTATTTAAGCAATTTTGAATGTCAATTGCTAACTTTATCAATCACAATATTTTATTTATGTCATTGAACCTCCTTGCATTCTGCTCTTTCTAGCATTTTAGCAAGTCATGCTATAATTTTTTTGAGGGGGGAATATAGGTATTAATTCAGTATTGCTTTGATATAATGTTTTTAAGGTCTCTGAATTCAGAATGAGACTTCATAGATTCTCCATGGATTTTATGGTGACTTATACAAATTAATTTTCTATATTTCCTTCCTTGTATAATAGACTTATCTTGAGTTGATGTAACAATTAAATAATTTAATGCATTTGAAAATAACTAGAGTAAAATAAACCCATAATTTATTAGCTGTTTAGTAACACTGTTACTTTTTTTCAAATAATATAAATCTTAAATATATATATATATATATATAAATCTTAAATGAACTTGGTGCTAATTCTAAAAGAGTAAGTCACTAGAGTCCACTCTAAGGAAAACATATTCTTACGATGTTATTCTATCTGGTAAATATGATAGACCAACCTGACATAGATATGCCACTTTCCCACTCCAAACACACAGGAATATTGAATAAATAATAAATTAAAAGAATTAGATGAATAGCTAACGTTGAAGAAAAAAAAAAAAAAACTCTTTAGCTAAAATGCCATGAAAACATGAGGAATTTAAAGCCAGAACCATCAGTGGGAATTTCCATAGTGGCGAATGTGGGATGATTCATAATATCAACTTTAAAGTATGGGTCTAAGATTATAATGCCTACAAGAGTGGTAGCCCCAAGCTCAAGCTACTTGGAGAACAAAGACAGAATCCATTTTATAAAGCCAAGAGCATCAAAGGACTGCTCTCTTCATCAAAGGGAGACAAAAATCATTATTTACTTGAACAAAACATGACAAAAAAAAAAATCTATCACATTCACAGGATTCTAAGAATAAAAGAATAAACCATGAGATGATAAAATCGAATAAAAGAATAAACCATGAGATGATAAAATCTAGAAGGTACCATTTATGAGTGTGAGGATGTAGCAGAACCCAAATGAAGACAACATGAAAACTGTTCTAGAAGTAGCAAAACCAATAGGACACCAGTAGAGACCAATGTAAATATGCTTTGTAGAAATAATCTCACAACCCCCAAACATAATACTCTTTCAGAAAGCAAAGTGTTCTGAAAATAAACTCTTTAAAATTTTAAAAACACGAAAGAGAACACACACAGACATGGACCATCACAATGGAAAGCTGTCACACACAATTAAGAAGAATTAGCATGATAATAATGCAGATAAACACTTGTAAAGACCATTTAAAATAAGCATGTTTAAATGCTTCAAGAGAGGTGCCTAGGTGGCTCAGTTGGTTAAGCATCCAGCTCTTGATTTAGGTTCAGGTTATAATCTCAGGGTCATGAGATTGACCAGTGCTGGGTGTGAGGCCAACTTAAGATTCTCTCTCCCTCTTTCTCTGCCCTCTCCTAACCACCACACACACATGCTCTCTTGCTCTCTCCTCTCTCTTAAAAAAATTAAGTAAAATAAAATAAAATGCTTAAAGAATAAAATATAGTATACAAAAAATAATGTCAGACCACATGATATGAAACAGAAAGAAATGACAGAGTAGAAACAAGCAAATATGGCCTCTAGGAATTATACTTATATATATACACACATACACGAATATATATAGATTTCGTGTGATAATCAATTTCATGTGCCAACTTAACTAAATCATGCAATGCCCACATGTGTGATTAGGCATTATTTCTGGGCATGATTGTGAGAGCACTTCTGAAGAGATTAATATTTGAAGTGGAAGACTAAATGGAGTACATTGCCTTTCCCAATGTGATAGGCACCATTAAATATGTTTAGGGTCTGAATAGAATAAACAGGTAGAGGAAGGGAGGATTAACTATTTCTTCATAACAACTTGAACTGAGATATCAATCTCCTCTTCCCCTTTGGTTCTCAGACCTTGAGACTTAGATCATTAGCTCTCTGACCTTTAAACTATACCACTAGCCTTCCTGGGCCTCTAGCTTGCAGACAGCAGATTATGGGACTTCTCAGACTCCATAACTGCATGAGCCAGTATCTTATAATGAATCTCTTTATGATATCTTATAATAAACCAATATCTTAGAACATATATATACATATATATATATGGATATATGGATATATGGATATATAGGTAGATATACACATAAATTCTCTCTACATCTATCTTTATCTATCTATTGGTCTATCTATCTTGTTGGTTCTGCTTCTTTGAAGAGCCCTGATTAATACATTTAAAGTGTCCCTGAAATTTTTTTAAAAATGCATGATAGGTAGTAAAGTGGATTATATAAGTGAAAAGAGAATTATTGAATTGTTTTCTTCTAGTCGTTGTTAGAACAATAAAATTTCATGGGGTTCTTTCTCCCTTCTTTAAGTTTACTCTTGTAAAAAGAGAAATTTAGAGGGAATATGATGAGTTCAAAACTTAACATAAAAACTATAAAAAGCACCCAAGTAAATAAAAGCAAATGTATTGTGCCCATGTGGAGGGAATATAAGAGTAAAGAGGGGAACTTTAGTATCAGTGAAAATACATCATAAAATAAAAATATAAAAGATGAAAATAGCTTATTTGCTAAAAAAAGAGAACAATAATTCAAGAAGATAGAATAATTACAGATACAAATGCAACTAGCATTACAGCCATGAGCTATTTAAACATACTAATGAAAATAAATATACAAATAACTATTAATTGGAGATTTTACACGCATCTGAGAACCTGCAGGTCAAGGGGGAAAAAAAGCAAAAAAACTAGAAATAAGCAAAGAAATAAGTAATATGTAATAAACAACGAACTAGAAAGCAAATGCCATGAGAAACAAGAAATATATGTTGTAAATTATATATGATACATGTTGTATATACACCATATATGTTTCACATATATAGAGATATTATCCAACTTCCAGACTTCTTTAAAAGAAACAGTAATCAAGACAATGTGGCAGTGGCCAAAGAATAGGCAAATAGGTCAATGGAAATAGACAAGAAATACACCTATACAAATATAGTCAACTGATCTTTGATGATGGAGCAGAAGCAATTCAATGGAAATAGGATAGTTGAATCCTTCCTCAATGGATAAAGGATAGTTGCCATGGACGGAATTGTGGGCCCCCTTAATCACACATTGAAGCCCTAACACTTCTGATCATGTTAGTATTTATGATAGTGCCTTTAAGAAAATGATTAAGATTAAATGAGATGCGTGGGTGGCTCATTATGTTAAACATCCAACTCTTGATTTTGTCCCAGGTCATGATCTCAGGGTTATTAGATCATGTCCCACGATGGGTTCTACACTGTGCATGAAGCCTGCTTGAGAGTCTCTCTCTCTCTCTCTCTCTCTCATTCTCTCTTTCTCTCCCTCCCTCCTCCTTCCCTGTATGCCTTCTCTCTCTCTAAAAAACAATTTTTAAGTTAAAAATTAAAATTATAAAACATTTTAAAAAGTAAAAAAAAGATTAAGAAAAAGATCAAATGAGATCATAAAGGTAGAGCTCTGATTCTATGGGATTAGTGTCCTTATAAGAAGAAACACTGGAAAGTTTGCTCTCTCTCTCTCTGCATGTGTATACAGAAGAAGTCACGTGAGTATACAATAATAGATTAGCCACTGAAAAGCCAGGGGGAGAGATCTCACCAGAAACTCACCACTCTGACTCCCTGACTTGGACTTCCAGTCTCCAGAACTATAAGGAAAAAACAAAACAAAACAAAAACAGGGATCCTGGGGTGGCTCCGTGGTTTAGTGCTTGCCTTTGGCCCAGGGCTGGTCCTGGAGTCCCAGGATCGAGTCCCATGTCGGGCTCCCTGCATGGAGCCTGCTTCTCCCTCTGCCTGTGTGTCTCTCTCTCTCTCTCTGTGTCTCTCATGAGTAAATAAATAAAATCTTTAAAAAACGAAAACAAAACAACTAAAAATCTGTTGCTTAAATTTAATCTATTAATAAAATGAAATCTGTTTAAACTGAAAAGTAAAAATCTGTTATTTAGACCACCCAGTCTAGGGTATTTTATTATAGCAGCTTGAGGTAACTAAAACAATAGTCTTTTCAACTACTGGTGCTGAAACAACTGGATAATTATGCAAAATCAGTCAGTCAATCAATCTAGACACAGACCTTACACATTCAACTAAAATTAACTCAAAATGAACCGTGGACCTAATGCAAACTGTAAAACTATAAAACTGCTTAGAAGATAACACAAGAGAAAACTTATGTTCACATAAGTTTTATTATGTGAACTTAAGTTTTTTGATGATGACTTTTTAGATACAAGAGCATAAGCACAATTCATGAAAGAAAACAAAATAATAAGTTGGATGTTATTAGATCAAAAACTCCTGCTCTGTGAAAAACATAGTTAAGAGAACTGCAAGACAAGCCATATACTAGGAGAACAATCAGTGCAAAATGCATATATGATAGAAGGATGAGTATCCAAAATATACAAAGAACTCTTAAAACTCAGCAATAAGAAAACAAAAAATCCAACTTAAAAGTAGGCAAAAAATTCAGAACAGTTCTATCACCAAAGAACATATACTGAAGGTAAATAAGTGTATTTTAAAATCTTCAACATCTTGTGTCATTAGGGAATTGCAAATTAAAACAAGATACCTCAGGGATCCCTGGGTGGCTCAGCGGTTTAGGGCTGCCTTCAGCCCAGGGCCTGATCCTGGAGTCCTGGGACCGAGTCCTATGTCGGGCTCCCTGCATGGAGCCTGCTTCTCCCTCTGCCTGTGTCTCTGCCTCTCTCTGTGTCTCTCATGAATAAATAAATAAAATGTTTAAAAAAATAAAATGAGATACCTCTATACACCTATTAGAAAAGCTAAAATCCAAAACAATGATGATCATAAATGCTGCTGAGGATATGAAACAATGGAAACTCATGGAAACTCTCACTCATTGCTGGTGGAAGTGCAAAATGTTACAGTTACTTTGGAAGGCAGTTTGGTGGCTTCTCATAAAACTAAATATGTACTCTTACCATATGAAAAAACAATTACATTTCTTGGTATGTATCCAGACTGGTTGAAAATGTGTCCATGCATTCACACAAATGTATATAGCAGCTTTAATTACAATTGTCAAAATTTAGAAGCAACCCAGATGTTCTTCAATAGGTGAATATATAAATAAACTGTGGTACATCCAGACAATGGAATATTATTCAGCACTAAAAAGAAATGAGCTATCAAGCCACAGAAAGTCATGGAGGAATCTTAAAGGCACATTACTAAGTGAAAGTAGCCAGTCTGAAAAGGTTAAATACTGTATAATTCTAACTATATGACATTCTGAAAAAAGTAAAATGATGAAGACAGTAAAAAATAATCACTGGTTGCCAGTAAGTCCCAGAAATAAAATAAAAAGTCCAAACCAATAAAGAGTATAACAGCAATAAATACTGATCAAATAGAAAGCAAAGAGAAAACACACACACAAAGAAGAGAATTTTATGAGACAGAATAAAAAGCCAACAACAAATCTAAATATATCAGTAAGCATAAGGAGCATGGTAGATTACATTAGTGTTCAAAAATATTTGCTTTCCCTTTGTTGCACTGATATCAAGCTTGGCCAGATGAGTTGTTGAGTAACACAGATGATTGACTTGTCAAAACAAACTCAAATGGGTCAGACATCATACTCAACATCAGGTTCCACTAATAATTTCAAGGATATAGATAATTAAGAGACTCAGATAAAGTGAAGAAACTTCTAAGTCGTGCTGAGCAGCCCCTGGGTTCTTTCTTTCCCAAGGTGGATGTTCACTCTTGGCCAAGAATAGACACAATCTCTAAGTGAGGTATGTGGGTTACTACCTTGGATATCAGGGTATCCTGATGTTTATGAAACATCTCCAATTTCCCACCAGCTAGTGTGACATTTTCCAGCGAGCCATACCCCATAAATCCATAGATTTTTTTTTTTTTTAATTATAAGCCATCTTTAGCCAGGAGCACCCCATTAAGAATCTTCCCTAGATAAAGACTTCTTCCTAGCGAATATCATTAGCTTATTAACCCAGAGATTCAGGTATAATGTTATCAAGGAGATGTGAGCCAAGTATCTCCTTGGTAGCAGAGTGATTAGATCACAGGCTAGATTTTTAAAAACCTTCTTCTGTATTTATAATGCTATTCTTTTGGGGAGGATTATATTTCCCAAGGTCTGTTCACCTGCATTGCTTTGGTCAATAAAATGTGAGTAATTGTGTAGTGTGTCACTTCTGAACAAAGTTTTAAGAACCGGCCTATGGTTTGCCATTCATCTCTTTCACTCTACCAAGAGAACAGCAGTATCCTGGATAAAGGTTACACTGTTGTCCTTGGTTCTAAGTGGAAAAGACGTGATAGACAGTAGAATGAGCAGGAATTAAACTCTCTGCTTGAAGTCACTGACCAGCTTGTTTGTCATTGCATCTGATCAGAGAGAATGAGCCAGAGCGAAATGTTAGCATGCTAGACCCTAAACAGAAAGACTGAGACAAAGTCCTGTGGCCATAGAACTCCAAGAATATTATTTTAATTATTTTATCTTATTCAACACTATTTTTTTCTGAATTATGCTATAATACATTTAGGTTATATACAGAATATCAGTAACTTATTGTACTGATAAGATCACAACAATTAATAGTCTAAACTAGGAATACCTTTTGGTCAAGTAGTGCTGATAGTTAAGCCATTGTTACTTTCAAAGAGTCTCAATATTTAAGCTCTTGTACCTGAATGTATAAAAATCTACTCATTGTATATACAAGAAATCTTTATGATGTAAGGTATGCATGAAGAGTTAGTAGAAATAACTTGGTATATAATAAAACTATTACAGTAAAATAAAAGGGAGACTCCTGATTTTTTAACTTTTTTTTCTCAGCTCTGAGAAATATGGGTAATAAGTATGTACAACTGTTTTTTTTTTTTTTTTTTTCCATATTGAACCTCTTTGGGTTTCCAGGGAAATGCTCTTGTGTATCTGTTTGGGTTGTAAGAAGATCTTTATAATTTTTTCAATGAAACCTGGAATCTACACAATCACTCATATAAAAGGAATAGGCTGTGACATGTGTACATATTACAGATATAATTTGGCCATTCATTAAATCCTACTTTACCTCTGAAGGCAAGTTTATATTAACATCCAGAGTACACAACTATGTATGGGAAATGATTTCAAAATGGAAGGAAAGTTTTTCCTCTTACGATTGTTTGACTTAATTCTAGTGACAGAAACATCAAATTAAGATTGGCTAAAAATAAATGCTTACTTTTCTCATGCAAAAATGCAGGCACAAAGTTATTGGTATGTGTACTCTACAATTACTGGTATGAGAGGTATAGTCTTTTTTACACCTTTTTCTTTTCATGTAAACCTTTTGTTTTTAAGCACATTCATGGAATAGATTTTAAATCATATTTACAGATGAGGAACACTTCTAGGTCCAAACAGGTTAACAGTGAAGCTACTACTGCTGGAAGGAATGCATACCTCCCATGCATTTCAAGCTTAAAGGGCCGAAACTTATGTCAGAGAACACCATATACATCACCCTCTAGATTGGAGAGCTGAAACCAGAGAAGAAGAGACTTGGTGAAGTTCACGTATCAAGTATCACTTGCTACTTTTACCATCATGCTACATAAGCAAATGGAAGTTCTGCTACTTTTCGATGAGTTGGAAGGAGGTTTCCTCATCATATAAGTGAAACTTCCTTTCATTGTTTTTTTAAAAGGTTTTATTTGTTTATTCATGAAAGACACACACACACACACACACAGAGAGAGAGAGAGAGAGGCAGAGACATAGGCAGAGAGAGAAGCAGGCTCCATGCAGGGAGCCCGACGTAGGACTTGATCCCGGGATTCCAGGATCATGCTCTGAGCGGAAGGCAGGTGCTCAACCACTGCACCACCCAGGGATCCCATCTTCCTCTCATTGTTAACAATTAGGCCACAGGCATTAGCTATAGAAGGGTATCCACTGATAAATACAGAGTATTAGGGAAGTGAAAAGGAAGTCACGCAGACATCTCATCTCTTCAAATACCAGAAACTTCCACATCAGAGCAGTAGAGCAGTGGATCAACACCTTTCTCTACCTTCCAGTCCAAAGAAGGCTCCCTGTACTTCTGGCAATATCTGCTGGGTTTGAGACCTGGCTGGCTTTCTAGAGTATGGAAACTTTTATTCTATGGTCCCCATTATAAATCTCAACTCCACCACTACCTCCTAAGGCAAGTAGTCTTCTTGATCAGTTTGGACATCAACATCTTTTTGGTGGCAATTTTGTACGTAGGAATCACTTTTGGCACTGTAGCCTTTACCAGAAGGAAATCCTATGTCCTGAAAGGTACAATCACCTGGGACTCCAACAGTTGGTACAAACCCTGAAGGACCAGTTCATCCAGCAGCACTTGGTACCTGGTTGTATCTTTTATCACTTTGCAGAGCTTCTGTTTCACCATTTAGTAGGTTTGTAATCAGGTCACCTCTCCTCTGAGGATTTTGGGCTTTGCCTGATTCATCAAATTGGACAGCCGAATTTTCTTTTGCTATTCAAGTTGCTTTTCTTTCTTCTCATAGTATTTCATAATCTTCAGTCTTTGGGTTTGCCCAAGATGGCCTTTCTCAATGTTGAACTCTTCCTCTGCTTTCGTATCTATTTCATTGGCTTTCTTGTTGACTTCTTGTTAAAAAAAAAAAAAAAAAAAAAAGCCATCATACACTTAATCTGCTTTTGCACATCGGCGTCACTGAGGGTCATAGTGAAGGTGATGCTAGGCCGGTGGACAACTGGCTCTGGCTCAGGTTTGAAAGGGGTGGTTGGGGGCATCTGGGTGGCTCAGTTGGTTAAATGGCTGCCATTGGCTCAGGTCATGATCCCAGAGTCCTGGGATCGAGCCCCACATCGGGCTTTCTGATGGATGGGCAGCCTGCTTCTCCCTCTCCAATGCTTGTGCTCTCCTGCTTTCTTCCTCTCTCCTCTCTCTCTCTCAAATAAATAAAAGTTTAAAAAAAAAAGCAAGCAAGAAAGAAAGAGGTGGTGGAAGGAAGAGAAAAAGAAAATCCAGTGCAGATTTTGGCTTCCTTGCTTAATAACTTCAGCTTCTGGTTCTTCTCAGACAATTTTTGAATCATGGTTTCCATCTCAAGGTCCCAGAGAGCTGCTCCAGCTCAAACCATCACATTTGCTTCCAGCCAGAAGGAAGGAGAAAAAATACAGGAAAAGGACATTTTTCCTCCCTTTAAGTACATTTTCTGGAAGTTAAATGCACCTTTTCTTCCACATGGATTCCACTGCTCAGAGCAGTCAAAATAGCAAATCTAGCTGCACAGGAGGCCTGGAAATACAAGTTCTTCATTGCATAATCATACACAGGAATCACTGGGAAGATCAGTTGCTGAAGGAACAGGAAAGACTATGAAGGGAGGAAAAAATATCTGCCTTAGGAGCTTATTTGACTATGAGAATATTTTTTAAAGATTTTATTTATTCATGAGAGACAGAGAGAGAGAAAGAGAGAGAGAGAGAGGCAGAGACGCAGGCAGAGGGAGAAGCAGGCTCCATGCAGGGAGCCCGACATAGGACTCGGTCCCAGGACTCCAGGATCAGGCCCTGGGCTGAAGGTGGTGCTAAACCGCTGAGCCACCCGGGCTGCCCTGACTATGAGACTTGGGATCATTTTCTTGTCTGGATAACTCACCAAAAAAATTCATTAAAAATATTTTGAACATTGAAAAGAGACTTGCAATATCTGATAAAAGTAGTACTAAAATTCCTTTGTATATTCCCAAACTGGATGGTACTGCTGAATAGGTAAACTACATTTCCCCTTACTTTGCTGACATTTCCTAATACCCTGATGCATACAGAATAAAGATTTTGAAGATCACTATAGATGGCTTTTTGAATGAAAGGGTAAGTTTTTTTCTGGAATTCTAAGCATCTAAAAGCATTAAAGAAGAAAGTTAATATCTTTTTCTTATTCAACAACATACACATGTGATTTTTAATACTGTATAATAACAAAAAAGGCAAGAATAGCCCATTTTGAATAGATTATTTTTTTCTTAATCTAAGCATATTAAATAAAATATCTTATTATCGATTGGTCAAAAATAATTATGTTCTTCTCATTTAGGTACATTTTTTTCAGATAGTTAATTTTATAGCTTGAATAAATTTGTTTTTATTTATATAAAATTGATTTCATTTTTTATTTTAATTTTAAATGTAGTAATAGTGTTTTTTATTTTTTATAAATTACCTTCTTTTTAGGAAATTAATTTCATGATCCATTTTCAGTAGTGACACATATTTCCTTTTAAAATAAATTCATATAAGTACATAGAGCCATTTTACAGAAATATATTAAGCAAAGGTGGTTGTTGGATATGGCAAAAATGTGAATGTGGTAAATAAATGACTGACAGACAACATGTACTTATTATACCCTTTAAACAATCTTTGATATGTAATATTTAGACCAGTGAAGCTTTTGGTGATTATTGATATGCAGTAAGTTTGATTTTTTTTTTTTTAGTTTGAGATATTTTTGAAGCACACTTTCTAAATGTTCTATATTAAAGGCAGAAACATGCATTAATAGCCAATGAACTGTGAAGAAATTTATACAGAAAAATAGAGTACCTAATAATCAACAGAAGATTATCCACCTAAAGCAGAGCTTATACAGAAAGTACCAGAGCACTAGTATTAATAACCAATAATGACTCATGAATTATAATTAAATATCCATTTACTATCTAACTTCTAGTAAAATAACTTCTTTGATTCACTAGAAAATATACTGCTTGCAAGAGGCATGCTCCTGGTTTTAAGTGTACTTTTGATGGTTTAAGTCCTGTATTGACCATCATTTCACAACTAATTGGCAATGAATTTATCTTACTAACATTTCTGTGTCTGTTGGTAAAATCAATAGTAATCAAGAAAATTTCTGCTTTACTTACCATATACTCAATAAAATATTTTAATGGTTATTAATATTCATAAAAATTCACAACTTAATGATATGTCAGTACAACACACATACATATTCCCCACATTAGCCTACATTTCTCAAAGTATTTTTGTTTTGCTTTTTTACTTGTACACTTTAGTATATTACAGTTCTGGTGAAAAAGTGATAAAGGGATCCACAACATGTTAGGAATAACTAAAATACTGTCGTTACTACAAAACAAGAGTAACTCCTGGTGTCTATGAAAACATCTTCAATTGCTTAATTCTTAAGCTTGCTTGTCTTACATCGGTCAGAGTTTCAATTAAAATCTCTATTTTACTAACCAAATTCTTGCCTATGTTAATGGAGCAGAGTACTCACATAGTCCAATAAAGACATTTTCAAGTGTCTGGCTTCACAGTGTGCTTTGTCTCACTTTTCAGCTCATCAGATATTGTCATAACAGAATATATATTCAATGACAGCATTAGTAAGCCTCACATACTTATCAAAAGTGGGGCACACTGTGAAAACTTGGCAGGACACCAAAGAGCCATGGAAAACTTTGAGAACCACTGGCTCAAAAAACAAAACAAAACAAAGCAAAACCAAAAAAAACCCCGACACAATTTGCTTCAGTTGGGAATGGTCTATTATCTCATCTGTGTTCTTTTGACTAAATATGTATTAGTATTCTACATACATATTTATTTTCTAATATAAATGTATTTTCATTGTTCTTAGATTTTTAAACTTGAATACCTCTATCTTCGTTTTTAAGAAGCAAACCTGTTACTATGTTTATAGATATTTTAACATTTTATAAAATGTGTAGCATACCCAGCTTGATATTCATATCTGTACAGACAGTGGGTCTTGATTACATACTGTGGATGCTGCCATTTCAATATTTTCTTGAGGGCTTCTAGATCCTATTACCTGCCTCTCTAGTCCTAAGGTGCTTTTGTTTTATTTTGTTTTGCTTTTTCTGAAAATATGGAAAACTATGCCGTCCAAGTGTACAACAGGCCAGAAGTCCTAGGGGATTAATATCCCTTGGAAATAACCCTTAACTAGAGATTGATGGGAATTGTGTGTATAAATGTCTCAGTGCCCTTTCTCTTTTGTTGAGACCATTTTGAGGCCCAGAGACTTCCTGTAGGAATGAATTCCAGCTACTCATCTGGATGGATAGCTGGCCTAGTCACACTCCCAATACCGGCTGCCATCTTTTCCCTGGTCCCTCTCCTGGCCACTTGGGCTTGTAATATTTATTCAGACGTTTCCTCCTGAGTTTGAGGAAACAAATTAAGGCAATTATGATAGATATATCTCTGAATTGTCTTTTTTGCAACTGTCCTTTTGTCTTCTCTTCTTTTGTCTTAATACCTTAAAATCACTTGCATAAACTTTTATAGTAATCACTTTTTAAAAAGATTTATTTATTTATTTTAGGGTGTGTAGGGGGAGGGTCAGAGGGAGAGAGACAGGGAATTCCAAGTAAACTCCCTGCCTAGGACAAAGCCCAAGACAGGGCTCAATCCCATGACCCCAAGATCATGACACCAGCAGAAACCAGGAGCCAGTGCTAACCGAGTGAGCCACCCAGGTGCCCCAGTAGTAACCACTTTTTTGATCACTCTGGTTTGACTCACACTGCCACCAGTTTTCTTCCTAAAACACAGGGTTGGACTTGACTCAACATGCTCATAAGCTTTCATTGCCTGTTCCATATGGCCTAATAGGTAAAATCTTCCAAAATCTTACTTTTAATCCTACCTTTATTTTATCATCCAGCTTTACTCCTGCCAGACTAGAGAAATGGCCACCTCCAAAGCAAGTTCTCATACTCTCTCAACCTTCAGTGCTTTTGTTCATCCTGCTTTCTCTGCCTAGAGTGGTGTTGTTCAACATGGTAGACATTAAATCTAAATTAATAAAAATTAAATAAGTTTAAAAATTTGGGTCAAACATTTCAAGTTTTCAATAATGTAGCTACCATAATAGACAGTACAGATATGAAATATCTCTATCCTCACAGAAAGTTCTATTAGACAGAGCTGGTCTGGAGCATTCTTCTATACCTAGTTTTTGAAATACTATTTTTTTTTCTTTTAAGTTTAATCTTAAAGCTAACTTTCTGGGGCACCTGGGTGGCTCAGTCAGCTAAGCGTCCAACTCTTGATTTCTGCTCAAGTCACGATCTCATGGTCATCATGTCAAGCTCTGTGTCAGGCTCCATGCTCAGCAGGAGTCTGCTTGAGATTCTCTCTCTCTCTCTCTCTCTCTCTCTCTCTCCCCCTAAGCTCCCCGCCCCCTGGCTCACATACTCTCTCTAATACACAAATCTTTTTGAAAAGTTAACTTTCTGTGAAAATTCTCCCAATGTAGAATTAATTTTGTCATGGGTCTCTATTTATTCACTAGTTAAATTTTAGTTCATTCAATCACACGACAAATACTGTGTATTTTATTTATGAATATCAGTGCACATAAATCATTTATGTTAGGTAGATTCCTTAAAGACGAGATTAGTGCACTTTCATTTGTGTATTTTAAGGTGCTTTACTTAACAACAAATATTCATTTAATTCTTAGAAACTAGTTTAACTGATTTAAACCCCTCTGATATTATTCCTATAATCTTCTTTTGAACCACTTCTTTCCTAATGCCATATTTTTGCTGTCATTACTTAGAGTCTACAGTCTTTATTAGATTTTGGAAGCCTATCAAAACTGTTTCAACTCTCAATTGTATTATACAGTCTAAATTAACAATGCCATTTCTATATTACATATAAATTTGATACACGGTTTATTTTATTTCTCAGAGTACTAATATTTTCATTTTTACTCTGACATCCAAAAACACTGATGAGAGCTTCCAGTTCCTTTTTATAATTATAAGATTCTAGAGAATAGAAACCACGTCCATGTCATTTAGTGTGCCTATCTCCTTGCATAGAATTTTGCTTAATGTCTGCTTTATTTTGATGCTTGTTGTCACTTCCAGAGCCAATTTGTAGAGATAATTCATGCACACAAGTAGAGTAGGAGTGCTTTAAAATGTTCTTCAACATAGGAACTGGGTCCTTGCTGTATTCCATTTATTTAAACATTAATAGATGCTTTGAATACAGTTTGCTAAAAATAACCCTAGAGACATCCAACAAAGCTTTCTTCCTAAATTTGATTCACACTCTTTACATGTTGCTGTTTAACCTCTTGTATACCCAGATAGTATTATCATCTTTCTCAGTCCTTATGATCTTCTCCGTGTATGACATAAGAAAGGTTCAAACCAAGGTGATTTTATTTTTATAGGGATAGAATAGACTCTCTAAATGATCACTAAATTCTTGTCAAAATCCTAGCAAATTGCAGCAGAATCTAAGCTGAAAGAATCCCAAGAGAATCTTCTAAAAAGCATCTATTTATTAATAAATTTTAATGCATTTTTGCTTTGAAGTATCAAACGATAGATCCATTGTCTTTGGAAAACATGCCTAAAACTAGAGTCAAATCTATCATGAACTCTCTTTTTCAAAAGTGCTTATGGAATTACATCATACCGAAGAGCATACTTAATTTTCTCAATTAGGATAAATAAAATATGAAAATAAATGATCACTGAATACTGACTCTTATCTAAAACCTGTCTCAAATTTAAAGCAAAAGTAGGTTAAAATTAAAGTTCAAGAAATAATGTCTAATAATTAGTTATCTAACCTAAAAAAACCATATGATTCCATACATTTTGTTATTCATGTCCAGTAACTTTAGATTTTTTACTTTTAAAATAGAAAATGTAATCTTGCTTTCTTTAAGCCTTAATTAAGGATAGAATATTCAAAAATGTCTAACACCTGCTTTATAATAAGTAGAGTATTATTTCAAATGCCAGATGGACCAATTAAGATATTCTTTTAGATGATGCAAAACCTTGTGATGTAGGTAGTTTTTTTCAAATCCAAATTTAAATATGCACTATAGGAATGTGATATTATTTAAGTATATGTTAATGGAATACTTTCATTTTTTTACCCTGGGGAGAGCACAAAGCACTGTCATTTTTTGTCTTTTTTTTTTCTTCTCCAACATTCCCTCTTCATTCTCCTCTTCCAGTTCTACCATTTTAGCATCCACGCTTTTGTTTTCCTCTGACTACTGCTGTTAGAAGTAGCTCATATATTACAGAGAATTAAGCTTTCCAGAACAAAGGGAGAATTACAGGCTTTTAACCTGCAAGTACATGGAAATTAAAATCGGTAAAAGATAAAAGGTATAGAGAAATATAGACTGAATTTGTATAAAAAATACTTTACAAAGACTATATCCTCAGCTGGCTCCTAAATTTACACAAGTCATTTTGACAGAGTTTATTCCATTCACACAGTAGGAACCCCGCTGGCAGCTTCTACTCAAATTGACCATCCAGCACACATTTCTAACACTCTCAAGTCACAAGTTTCATGAAGAGTTCACTACAATTTTTGTTTATAGTTCCTAACTTTAAACTGTAAATAGCTAATTTTGCATAAACTGACTGGGTTCTCTAACTGGTCAGATAATAGTTTCATAATTTCATTCCCATCAGGAAAAGATAGTGGTTTTTATCTTTTGTTGTCTTTCAACTGCTTTGTTTAGATTGAGTTGGTAGCATTTAATACCTTGCTTTTAATTTTCCTATTTCACATCATTCTTCCCCAATAATCTCCAAGGTCCTCTGGAGCCAAGGCCACACTAGACTTTTTGAGGTCCCTTAAACAGACATTTGTTTGTATGACGTTAAAATTTTACCCATTTCTCTCTATATACAACACAACCTAAGTTCATAACCTGATGGCTATAAAAATGTTTGAAGGCCCATAAGAATGTAACTCATCTTAAAAGCACTATGTTTGCTATAAAATACTTTAAAGACTGGAGAATTTATGGGGGATCCTGGGTGGCTTAGTTGGTTAAACATCCAACTTTTGATTTTGGCTCAGGTCATGGTCTCTGGGTCCTGGGATCAAGCCCCACGTTGGGCTCTGTGGTTCTGCAGCTCAATGATTGATGCTTGATGATTCTCTCCTTTTCTCTCTGCCTCTTCTCTCTCTCTCTCTCTCTCACTCTCATAAATAAATAAATAAATAAATAAATAAATAAATAAATAAATCTTATTAAAAATAAAGATTGGAGAATTTAGAAGACTACAGTTGAACAATTATCCATCTGTAGCTTTTGCGACATTAGGAAAACAACGGTTGAATTTTACATCTAATAGTGCAGTCCTGCAGCCAGAGAGGATGCTTCCTGACATTCCCCAGGTCACAGAAGCCACTATTCTTCCAATGACTTGGGAGTAAAGGAGATCAATTTTTAACTTAGATCTTCATCAGGAAGTTAGCTTTCTCCACAAAATACTCAAGACAGGTTGAAGAATGCAGAATGCTGATCATAACACAGAACTCTTGAGATGAGAAAAAATGAGAACTCTATATTTTCCTAAATATAGAAAAGAAATCATCCTAGAGTAGTACTGAACCAAGCAAAGGCCAGCCAGAATTTTGCTCCTAAATGGAAGTAAGAAAGTACTCTATACTAAAGCCTGATAAAGCTTTAGAACTCAGAATGAACAAGTACATTAAAAAAAAAAAAAAAAAAGGAATTGTCTGCAAAATCTGTTAGGCCGTGTGTATGTGTATGTCTGTGTGAGAGAATGAAAACCAGAATATTACACTGTATGCATCCCCACAGAAGCAGAGGAGAAATATGAACCAGATTATAATGAAGACTAGTTCTTTAAAACATTTCAAGAGTCCATTAGTCTGGAGGCATTCGAAATTCATACATTTCTCTCACTACATATCATTTAGGAGCCATTTATATATATTATATGTATAAAATATATACTACATTATTTCATAATACATTACATATTAAATATATCATAACAATACATATTATATATATATATAAATTTCATTCTTTTTATCAAAATTTTGTTTTGTTCTTGACTTACAAGCCTCAATTAAGGAAGCTCTCCAAGTATTTTTACAGAAAAAAAAATTTTTAAAGAATTTATTTATTTATGAGGGAGAGGGAGAGAGACAAAGGCAGAGACACAGGCAGAGGGAGCAGCAGGCTCCATGCAGGGATCCCGATGTGGGACTCGATCCCGGGTCTCCAGGATCACGCCCTGAGCCAAAGGCAGGCGCTAAACTGCTGAGCCACCCAGGTGTCCCAAGAGAAAATTTTCTGTACTGGGTAGATCTTCTCTAAGTAATGTTGCAGTCAGAAAGTGGACAAAACTGGATTCAGCACTCATCTGAGAATCTTATGTAATAGAACATATTTATTGAAGCTATGTTATATGCTGTGCCATGGAGTGGGAAGCCTTAAAAATATGTAGCAACTTATTTCTGTGTCAGTGACACACCTAGAAGAAGGAAATTCAAAGCATATTATCTTTACTCATGTGTGACTTGACAGGGTTCACTCCAGCAGATCCACTCAAGCCCCTGAAAAGTTTTGTTAAAACATAACCTGTTAAGCAAATAAGGCTCAATTTTCCACGGCAGGGAATGTACTTATATATTTCAATGTTGTATATATTGGGCTACGTGATATGTGAGGTTCCTTCTAATTCTAAATTTTTGTAGTATACACACAGTATAGGTATGTATATGTACATAGGAATTTCAAAATTACTCTGGAGACAGAAGTTCAAATGATAATGGTTATTCTCACTCAGAAATCTTCAAAGACGCCACTCTCTAAAGAGCTGTGCTGCCAAGGTCAATTAAGAATCATCGGTTTCAAAAAAAAAAAAAAAAAAAAAAAAGAATCATCGGTTTCACATTTAAGTCAGTTTTCTTTATAGCTAGAATCAATGCATTAAAAAAATCCCTTATTTACTTCCAAACACACATGGAGGAATTCAGGAAATTTTCCTCTTGCTAGATATAAAACACAACCCTGCTTTCTGCTGTGGAATTATTTTCCATAAGATTAGGGTTTATATTGATGGAAATTCAAGAAAAATTTTTTTCTGTGTTCTTGCATTAACTTCAAGGGCCATTCAGTGAATCGTTTTTCTTTCAAATGCATCAACTCTACTGTCTAATGGCTTATGGTTTCCATTTTTTATGCATTTTAGAGCATCTATTCATTAGCAGGGATATAATGAGCATCAACTGTATATAAGGCTCTATTCTAATGAGCATTAGAGCTATATAAGGTGCTTTCCTCAAAGAGCTTAAAACTAATTTATGAGGTTAAATCGTATTTTAGGGCAGCCTTGGTGGCGCAGCGGTTTAGCGCCGCCTGCAGCCCGGGGTGTGATCCTGGAGACCAGGGATCAAGTCCCATGTCAGGCTCCCTGCATGGACCCTGCTTTTTTCCCTCTCCCTCTGCCTGTGTCTCTGCCTCTCTCTCTCTCTCTCTCTCTGTCATGAATAAATAAATAAAATCTTAAAAAATAAATCATATTTTAATCATAAATAATGTAATAAGTGCAATGTATTACCAATGCATTATACACATATGTATAATCATACACAAAATCATACAGAAAATATTTTCAGCATGATTAGACACCAATGCAATAATACTATGTCAGGTTATGCATATTTCCCCATGAAATAAGATGTTTAGAGAAAGCTTAACAACAATATAGAAGTTAGACTGTGCCTTAAAAGTGAATAAACTTTAGGGTACCTGGGTGGCTCAGTAGGTTAAGTATCTAAAGCTTGGTTTTGGCTCTGGTCACAATCTCATGGGTCCTGAGGTAGAGCCTCACTTCAGCCCCACTGCCAGTGGGGAGTCTGATTGAAGAGTCTCTCCTTCTGCCCTTCCCCCACTTGCACATGCTGCTTCTCTCTCTCAAGTAAATAGATAAATCTTTAAAAAAAGTAAATAAACTTCAAACGCATTCAGAACTTCAGCAGATTTGGAAAACAGCATAAGAAATGGGTTAAAATATAGTGTGTCCAAGACATTTTGAAGTGACAAGAATATACTCTGCATGCCAGGAAAAAGGAAAGAATTGAAGGATCCACTTGAAAGGTAGGTTAACCTCATTCTGGAGAACTTTGTGCTCCCAGCTAAGAAATTTTTGACTGCATTATTTCATATGAAATGAGAAATCATAGCAATTTGTTTTTCCAAAAGAAACTATGGTGGAAAAAAATTTATGATCAGTTACACAAGAACTAGCATTAGGGAGAGGGAATCTAGAGATAAAAAAAAAAAAAAAAGAAAAAACTAGCTCAGGACTATTTCAAGCTGTACCAGAAGTGATTAGAGTCTGCCTGCGTGTCATCTCTATGTGGAAGAAACAGAAAGGAAAGAAGAAATGCTTTCAATGGATGTATCTTAAAGAATTGGCTGATCTTGGTAAAGGATTTGGAATGGGGGGGGGGAAACAGAATAATTCAGGTTTTAATCCTGGGTGATTGAAAAGTGTTTGTGTCATTAATTGAGAAAAGAATATTTGTTTTGAGAGGCAAGGAAATTTGCATCACAAAAGCTGTCTTTAGGGTCATAATGGATTATCCAAAGGGACGTGATTATGAAAAAAAGAAGATGAAGATACAGAACTGGAGATCAGAACCATGAATATACATGGATAATGATGCTTGAATAAAAAGAAAGAGATCATTTGTGATGATTAATATTGTACATTCCACAGAGGGGTGAAAGGCAAAGCAGATCTGGGGCAAACAAGAAAAGATGGAGGCAGTGAAGATCACCTCTGTTTAAACAACTACACAACGAAGAGAAGAAATGATAAACAATACAAGGAAGCAGAGATAAGTTTTATTTTTAAAAAATGCACTATATTCAGCCAAGTTGTTATGCATGACTTAACACAAACAAAAATCTCATATATGCAAGGTCTTAGAATATCTCCTACACAGATACTCTGCTGCATATATCACTTGAATTTCAAAACAGGTGGAGATTACCTGAAACCCAAGATAAGAATAGTGAAATACTAGGAAAAATAATTTATAAATATTGAAAGCCTTTGAACATAAAAAGACATATATAACAAATTATGCGTGTATATATATCTAAATATATGTGTATATGTATATTTACATACATTTTTATGTATGTTCTGTGTTAATACCACCAGAGTTTCTGAGTCATGGGAAACAAACAAAAACAAACAACAAAAACAACAACAACAAAAAAAAATAGAAGTACATCTAGCACCAAATGAATCTCTGAAGAATAAAAGTAATGTGATATCAGAATTTTTATAAGATGCTCCTGAGAAAAATATTCCTGAGATAAAGAGTTATGACTCTTTGGACTTAAAAGCTCTTTTAAAAAAGAAGATTTTATTTATTTACTTGAGAGATAGAGAAGAGAGCGAAAGCACAAGTGTGCGGGGAGGGAGAGGGAGAAACAGACTCCTTGCTGAGCTGGAAGCCTGATGTGGGGCACATCCCAGGACCCTGGGGTCATAACCTGAGCCGAAGGCAGACGAAGGCGCTTCACCAACTGAGCCACCCAGGTGCCTCTTTTGACAGGGTTAGTCCAAGACTTCCTGGGTTAACCTGCCTCCCTTTATAGGAAGCTCTCTCTACAGAGAAATGTATGGTTGTCAGGACCTTAGTTGAGGAACCAATTCCTTTGCGATAATGTCATTTTTTTTTAGAAAAATATTTTATTTATTAATGAGAGAGAGAGAGAGAGAGGCAGAGACACAGGCAGAGGGAGAAGCAGGCTCCATGCAGGGAGCCTGACATGGGACTCGATTCCGGGTCTCCAGGATCACGCCCTGGACTGAAGGCAGGACTAAACTGCTGAGCCACTGGGCTGCCCCGATAATGTCATTTTATATCAAAGGAAAAGAATGAAGGCAAAAACAAGCAATTTGAGAGTTTGGTCTACAGTTTACACAACTTTGGTATTTGCCAAAGCCCTAAAAACAGTAGGATCTCAGTTAATAACTTCTCAATTGAACTAAAGGACTGGGCCCTGAGCTAGTCACATGGTAGCATCATTGTTTTTACAAATGCATCACAAAATTAGCCCTTTCTTTTCTACAATTAATTAAAACTTTAAAATTCTCTTTGTATGGATTTATTAGGAGAGGTGGCAACACCAAAGGGAATATTTATTTTGAGAATTTAATGACAAGAAATTAATTTCCACTGACATTCTGATTTAAAATTCAAGGACATCTGAACAGTAGGTTTGTGAAAAGGTGTTAAAGGCCTTCTGGCTGTTTCTTTCATCAACTTTCTTTTTTTTTCCCTCCCTTTCACCATCTTACCTTATTATTTAGCAGGCATGCCATAGCATGACCAGGAGTTTGAAAAATAAATGATTGCAGCTGTCAGTGCCTCCTGTCTGAATTCTTGACTTTCTGTATGAATATGTGGGCTATGTTGTGTTTTCTAGTAGCGGCAAAGCCATTGCAAAAGGAGGCTCGGTGGTTCTTTCATGTAAATTAATTTCTACAGATGTAACTTTCACACTTAGCCTGGGGCTCTTCCTTGTGACTTCTGCATTTATTTAACACACAGCATCTTGAAATTAAAATGTATTTTTATGGAGTTTCACTTTTATTGGAGACAGTTCGAAATTATTATGTGATCTGCATTTTAAAAACAACTAATAAACATGTCTTTCTTAAATAATTGCTCTGTGACTATTTCACCACTCGGGCATTCTTTATCTGTGCAGGCTGCTTCCAGCCCAGCCCTTCTGCTCACTCTCACCCTCATAGCACTTCATTCACTTTGCTGTTATATTTCTTTTCATTAACCTAAAGGAAAATTTTACACAAGCACATGACCTAGACCAAATTAAAAAATGTTACTTCTTGAATTGCTTGGAAATTCACACTTTTCAAAACTGCAATGATCACCCAGGATACTTTAATCTAGCAAATCAAACAGACTGTAGATTTTATGTATATTTTTATATACATGTTTTTTATTCAAATCAAACATTCTGACTTTTGTCTAGTTAATCTCAAGATTTTGTCAATTCTAGTTACCTTTAAAGACATACTCTAGTTTTACTAAATATAGAAATTGTCATAGCCATTTGTCCTATTTATTTTCTTTATATAATCTTGAAGTCTTCCTAAGAACATGAAGCATACTTTTATTAGTGATAATAGAAACTGTAGAAATGGTTATTTTAAAGATAGTGGTTTTATTCATTTATGTAAACAAGTATTTTTTGGCAGCAGGCATGTGATCAAAACAACGATAACAGTAAAAAATATGGATTTGTATAGGTGTACGTGTTTTAAAAAATTATATTCACCTTTGACAGTTTGTTTCAGGCAAGAAGTATAACTTGAGATCTAAAAGTCAGGTAGACAAAATCTATAAAGACCTTACCAACTCAACAACCAAAGAACAAATAATCCAGTCAAGAAATGGGAAGAAGACATGAACAAATATTCCTCTAAAAGAGACATACAAACAAATGGCCAACAGACACATAAAATACTTCACATAACTTGGCATCAGGGAAATATGTCAAAATCACAATGAGATATCATCTCACACCAGTCAGAATGGCTAAAATTAACAAGTTAGGAAACAACAAATGTTGGTAAGGATGTGGAGAAAGGGCAATGCTCTTACATTGCTGGTGGGAATGCAAACTGGTGCAGCCACTCTGGAAAGTATGCAGGTTCCTCAAAAAACTAAAAATAGAGCCACCCCCCAACCCAGCAATTGCACTACTAGGTATTTACCCCAAAGATACAGATGTAGTGATCCAAAGGGGCACATGCACCCCAATGTTCACAGCAGCAATGTCCACAATAGCCAAACTCTGGAAAAGCCCAGATATCCATTGACAGAAGAATGGATAAAGAATGGATAAACGGATGTGGTGTGTGTGTGTGTGTGTGTGTGTGTGTACACACAATGGAGCAATACTTAAGCATCCAAAAACAAAACAAAACAAAACATGTTGCCATTTGCAACAATATGGATGGAACTAGAGGGTGTTATGCTAAGTGCAATTAGTGAATCAGAGAAAGACAATTATATAATTTCACTCACATGTGAAATTTAAGAAATAAAACAGGAGCATAGAGGAAGGCAGAGAAAAATAAAAAGAGACAAAATCAGAGAGGGAGACAAACCATAATAGACTCTTAACCATAGGAAACAAACTGAAGGTTGCTAGATGGGAGAGGTCTGGGGGTCTGGGTAAGTGGTGATGGGCATTAAGAAGGGCACTTGATGTAATGAGCACTGGGTATTATATACAGTTACAGTGATGAGTCACTGAATCTACCTCTAGAACTAATAATACACTATATGTTAATTAATTAAATATAAATAAAAATAAATAAAGTCAGGTGGAGTAGGGTTTGAATCCTGAGGTTGCCATTTAGTTGTGTGACACATAGGGCAAGTTCCCCAATAGCTCTAACCTCATATGTATACATAAGTAAAGTGGGAACTGTAACATTACCCACCTAAAAAGTTTGTGGGGAAGATTAAATGAGAAAGTACCCAGTAAGTGCCCAGGTAGCACCTCGCAGAGTTACATATTTACTAAAGATAGAAGGTATAAAGAGTTAAGGGTTACTGCCTATACTGATTTGTCAGGTAGTGTACCCAAATCCGTGTAAGCCTACACTAGATGTGCTTGTCTAATGATTCTGTATTGAAATATTGTGTCCATTTATAGCTCTTTGTAGAAATTGATTACCGGTAAATAAATATGAGATCAGATTTCTAGAAAATTCAACTCTGGGGAAAAATTGTTCAAAACAGTAACAAGTTACAGCAACTGGTGTTATGGTTCTTATTAACATTTAACACTTGTGTAGGTATAATTGATATTTCATTATTGCTTTAAATGGAAAGTCCCTTAATTACCAATAAGCTCAAGAGTCTCTGCTTATATTTGTTGACCATTTGGATGTGTTTTCCTATTTAGTGCCTATTTACGTCCTTTATGCCCAATTGGGCTGCTCGCTTCCCCTCACATTGTTCGCTTAGCAATTTGTACAAGCTCTTTGTACTACACAGATAATAATCCTCTCTTTGTCCTTTGTGTTGCGAGCTATTTCCCCAAAATCTATTGTTAGCCTATGGACTTATTAATGATTTCTTTGGCTACAAAAGTTCCTAGCTGTGTGACCTATAACTTAATATTCCCATCTGTAAAGCAGAGATGATAATAACAACTATCTAATATAGTTGTTAAGAAATTCAGTCACACTGGGAACGTGCTTGGACTACTGCTTGACACAAGTGCTATGTATGACTTCATAAAAAAGATGTAATCAAATGTGTACCTCTTTTCCCACATAAAATCTGAATTTTCAGTCTTTTTTTTTTTTTTTTTGAGATTTGTTTACTCATTTTAGAGAGAGTGAGAGAGGCTGCAAGCACATGCAAGTGGCAGGATGGGCAGAGGGAAGAGAGAGAGAATAGAATCTCAAGCAGACTTCCTGCTAAGCACGGAGCCAGATGTGGGGCTCGATCTTATAACCCTGAGACCATGACCTGAGCCAAAATCAGGAGTTAGATGCTCAACCAACTGAGCCACCCAGGCAATTTTTAGTCTTGGTTAAAAAGTTTTTCTCTTATCTCTGCAACATATATTGAATTTTCTATATGCTTTTGCAGAATTTGGGTATTTTCTAAATTTTATATTTTACAGAGCTTTATTTCCATATTGTCCATACTAGACAATTATGCTAACAGTGTCTATTATGTAATATCTTTTATTTTCACTAAACTGAAGTGACATCCTTGTCATTTAATAAACATACATGTTATAATACCTATTTCTGAATTCTCTTTTCTGTACCTCTAATCCTAAGCCGATATTGTCTTAATTTGATTATAGTGGCTCTCTAGGATGTTTTCGTGATATTAATCTATCAAGTTATACCTTCCTTATTGTTCATTTGCACACTTTTCACAATTTTAATTCATATAAATTATAAGTTATTTGACCAATTTTCTTAGAAAATCGTATTTGTATTCCAATTGAAATGGTACAATATTTTTTAAATGGCTACTGAATTTCATTGAATTAATTTTCACCATTTATTGATGATGATTGTTTTAATATTTATTTATTCATTCATTTATATTATTGAAGAATAGTTGACATTCAATGTTATATTAATATTTTTCAGAAGTACCAAATAGTGATTTGACAATTCTATACACCATTCAGTGCTCACCACAATTAAGTATAGCCACCATCTGCCACCATACAATGTTCTTACAATATTATTGACTATATTCTCTGTGCTGTATTTTGCATCTCTGTGACTCACTTATTTTATGATTGGAAGTTGATACTTCTTAATCTCTTTTACCCATTTAACCCAGTCTCCTACCTTGTTTCCCTCTGGCAACCATCACTTTTTTCTCCATATTTAAGAGAATATGATCTGGGTTTCTTTTTGTTTGTTCATTTGTTTTGTTTTCTAAATTCCACATGTAAGTGAAATCATATGGTATTTGTCTTTCTCCATATGACTTATTTCTTTTAATGTAATACCTTCTAGGTCCATCCATGTTGTCATAAATGGAAAGATTTCATTCCTTTTATGGCTGCATAATAGGATTGTGTCATTTTCATTATTTACTTTGTTAATATAATGGATTATATAGGTTGCCAGATATTGAAATACCTTTGCATTTTTGGAATAAATCTTATTTAGTCATAGCGTATTATTTATATGTTACTAGAATATATCAATTTATTTTTCGCTTAAAATTTTGTAGTGTGAAGCTGGTTTGTATTTTTTTCCCTTTTTACTGTATCAGATTTTGTCATTAAAGTATATTTGATTCATAAAATTAACTGTATGCTTTCCCACATTTTTCAGCTGCCTGGAATAATGAAAATAATATTAGAATCATCTGATATTAAAGCTTAAAGAAAGTTCTACTATGAACTTGTTTTATCCTGGTGTTGGTCTTTCCTTGGTAATTGGTATTTTATTGATTTTCACTTCTTGGGTCACCTAGAAAGAAAAATATCCATTCCTATGGTTTTCGTATGTATTGCCATAGAGTTATGCCAGTGTCCACTTACAAGTGTTTTATTTTATAATATGTACCTGTGATTATTCTTTCCTTTTTCTGATACTATCTACTTTTGTGCTGTTTCTTTTTTTCTTATTTGAGTATGAAAGAAATTTATGTTTTATTTCACTTTTTTTTTTTTTAGATTTTATTTATTTATTCATTAGACATAGAGAGAGAAAGAGACAAAGAGAGAGAGAAAGAGAGAGGCAGAGACACAGGCAGAGGGAGAAGCAGGCTCCTTGCACCGGGAGCCCGATGTGGGACTCAATCCCGGGTCTCCAGGATCACGCCCTGGGTCGCAGGCAGGCGCTAAATCGCTGAGCCACCCAGGTGTCCCTATTTCATTTTCAAGGTAAAAACTTTCGAATATTTTTTGTTTTTCGTATTTCATTTGATTCAGCTTTCATCTTAATCATTTCTCATTTCCTAATATATTTTGGTTCATTTCACTGTTCTTTGAATATAAATTTCATCTAGTTTTCCCCTTTGCTCTTTAATAATAAAGGTATTCATGGCTATAAAATTTCTGCTTAGAGTAGCTTTTGCTGTGCCTTACAGGTTTCGGAGTGATGCCCTTTGTATTGCTTCCAGGGAATTACAATTTCCATTTCAATTTCCTTTTTAATCCAAAGTTTATTATCTACATGTGTTTCTTAATTTCCAAGTACTCAAGGATTTGAGTCACCTTTCTTTACTGTTGATATCTATTTTTCTTTTTATTATGATAGGTTATATATATATTTTAGAAGACTTCTAATTTTAAAATTTTAGTTTTCCACTTTTACTGAGAGCTAATAGATATATATTACCCTATAAGTTTAAGGCATAAAAATATTATTAAGATTACCATATATTTAATAAATTTTTAACAGTTCCTTGGACATAACAAAAATATATTTCCATTCTTTCAGTAATAGGTGGTTCTAAACACATCTAGCAAATCAACTTTATTCATTGTACTATTAAATTCCTCTATCCCTTCACTTAATTTTATCTCTATTAATTTTGCCCAAATTTGAAGGAAATATATATTATAGATATATTTTTATCAAGTTCTCCATGTATTTCCTTTTTTTTTTTTAAAGATTTTATTTATTTTTTCTTGAGAGACACAGAGAGAGAGAGGCAGAGACGCAGGCAGATGTAGAAGCCTTGCAGGAAGCCCGATGTGGGGCTCAACCCCAGGACCCAGGATCCGGGATCACGCCCTGGGCTGAAGGCAGCCGCTCAGCTGCTGAGCCACCCAAGCATCCCTCTCCTTGTATTTCTATGAGGTTTTGCCCTGATATTTTCTTGCTAAATTATTTGTGGCCTACAGGATTCAAATAGCTATGTCTTCATATGTTTTTTTCCCATAATTTTTGTATCCTTTTATTCTGTTTAGTTTTATTAACCCTGAAAACCATTTACCTGGTATTAATGCTTCAACTTCTGCCATTTTCCTGCTTGAATGTGCCTAGAAACTCTTTGCCAACTCTTTTATTTTCAATTCATAGTACTTTGGTTTAAATATGTTTAAATATGTAGCTTTTTTTAAAAAAAAAACAATCTAATCTATTAGATTTTCTATTATCTGTAGGTTTAGTTGGTTATAATCTGGATGCAATGTTGACCTGCAGTCAATGAGCTCAAAGTGCTGAAACTTTCTTGGTACACAGTATAAAGAAATCTAAAATCTGATGGACATGGATATATTGGGATGGATCTTTTATAAGTACCATGCCCATAACTATGCTTAAAAAGTCCAGAGAACACTCTTCACAAAGATATTAAGAAATTTATCAGTGATGAAAAGTTTGGTGTTGTGTCGGAGACCTACTTGGTCATGGGGTCTAAAGAAAAGAAAACAGGTAGCCTATATTATTTTAACATACTGTAGTATAAATTTATGGACCTGTCCTCTCATGATTATAGACTTGATCTCTTATCAATCAATATAGAGGCAAACATTTAAAAAATATACTAGCTAAATTATTAAATAATATGATTCTCTAAATAGGAAATCTAATAAATCAACAATGAAATGCTTAGAACTAAAAAGGAAATTTATCTTAATAGTACTCTTACAGATATAACTAATTAGAATATATAAAATCCCACTTAATATATTAACATAATCTATATGATATGTAGGTGTAACACCACAAAAATATGTGGGGTTTGTATGGAAAAAGTTATACAGCATCATTGAGAAGTACACAGAAAGACTTGGGTATTTATAAAACCTGTCTACCTATGTATTTATAGGTAGAGGTAAAGATAAATTATAGATAGATTAGGCAGCTAAATGCATTAAACAATATTTTAAACTTTGTAAGAAAACAAATGGATTGGCCTTTGGATGAGAAAATGTTTTAAAGGAAACACAAAAATAAAAATCTACAAAAAAATTAATGATACACTGACTATATTATAATAAAAATTCTAGATAGCAAAATGAAAATACAAACGACAAACTGGGCAAAATGTATAACCACAATAACTAATGTCCAGAAATAAATTATATATATATTATATATATAAACACATATATATATATTTCACATAGAGTTATACGTAAATACATTTATAATTTATATACATATATACTAAAGTCCAGAACAAAGTACACATAAAATATTTTCATATATAAAATGTAGAAGTATGCACATATTATGTATATAATTTTTTTCTGGGCATTAATCTTTCATTATTCATGTTAAAAATACCTTTTCCACAGTCTTTGGTTTGTCTTTTCATTTTGTTTGTGTTTTGTTACACAGAATATATACATATATATACATATTATGCACAGAATAAATATGTATATATAAATTAGACCACATATATAAAACAAACTAACATTTAACATAAAAAAGGAGGTGCTTCAAGGAAAACTAATAGCCAGTATCCACAATGATTATGAAAATTAGAATGATAGCAAGATTTCCCTGGTAGTGGTAAGTAAACAAAAAATAAGAGATCCAATAGCTATCCTTACCTATTGTTGGATGTAGAGCAATGCATTGCTTGCACATGTGTACATTTGAATAAATTTGACTGATTTCTCTGAAGAGGAGTTTTATAATGATTAAAGTTTATGGTATGCATGCCCGATAACACAACAGACGTGTACAAAAGGGTTCTGTGCATCTTGTTTATAGTGAGAGCTAAAAGTGGATGGAATTACCAAAGTATTCATCAACAAATGAATAAACAAATAGTGGAAGAGTCATACATAGACATCAAAGCACAACTCAGAGAAAGATATATCCAGTGCTATGTAATTTATGCAAAAATTTAAAATTATATAATACCACACATAAATAAATACATTGTTCATGGAATATACAGGTAGTAAAAGCACAGTAAAGTAATAACCTGCATAGAACCAACAGAAAACCCAGGTGTTATTTCAGCACAGGAAAGGGAATGTGATTTGTGAGGTTTACATGGGCGATTTCCACTATAGCTATGTTTTGTTTCTTAGAGGAGTGAATCAGAAGCAAATATAGCAACCAAAATATTGAGATACTATAAAGCTAGTGGTGACTGACAGTTTTTTTCTGTTTATGTTCATGCTTGAAATACTTTTATTTAAAAAAAATTTAAACGTTTACTTATTCATGAGAGACACAGAGAGGCAGAGACACAGGCAGAGGGAGAAGCAGGCTCCATGCCGGGAGCCTGACGTGGGACTTGATCTCCAGACTCCAGGATCACACCCTGGGCCAAAGGCAGGCACTCAGCTGCTGAGTCACCCAGGCTCAGCTGATCCCCTTGAAATACTTTTATTAAAAAGTTTATAAAATTAAAACAATTACAATATAGCAAGGGTCCTAATAATAATTTATTGAAGGTGCTATAGGAGCACAAAGAAAGAGTAAAACTTTTGTTCTGTATTTCCTTTATTCTGATATAAATAGCTTAACCTGACTTCCTTTTATCTTGCCTCTTTTCCTTTTTTTTTCTGAATTGACCAATTATCTTTTCAATCAGAGGGGACCTAAAAATTGTACACATTGATACTGCCTGAATAAGGAAATTATTATCTTTCAAGTGCTATGCAAGACCAAATAAAAGGATAGGGTGTCATTTATTTAATTCTTTAAGAAAAAGGGGGAGTAATAATTTATTCCTAATTAGTTTCTCATGTTTTGTTTGAAGAATACAACATAGTTTGGGGAAAACATGTTATTAATTTCAAACAACTCCATTCAATATTTAGGGTGAATAGAGATATCAGTTTACCCAATTAATAAAATTGAAAATAAAAATTTCTGTAGTGTTTATTTCTTGCATGATTACCACACAATGGGAAATAATATGTATAGTTTTTATAAAACCTTGTAAAAATCACTTAAAGAATACAGTAAGTGGTTAAATGTAGTTATAACACTTTTATTACTATAGCTTTAATAAAATAACTGAGTCTTTCAATGTTATAAGAAAAGATACTTGTGTTTGGGATAAAATTACCAGGGAAATCATTGCAAGTGTATCTAAAACACTGTATCTTAAACATCTTAGAAGAAAACAAAGAGAATTCATTCTGAAAAATTATATTAGGTGACTCAACAAGTGTCACTAATATGCTAATGAAGATGCTGAAGTCAAAGATGCACTGAATTAAGTTGTTTCATAATATGTGAGTGAATAGAATAAATTTCCAAATTAATGTCATAATATACATGTACAATTAAAGTATTAAATTAAGTAGTCCTTTGTTCTTTTATTTATAGCTTTAAAAACTTAGCCAAACATTTTTCCAAAGAAGACATACAGAGATGGCCAATAGACACATGAAAAAATACTCAACGTCACTAATCCATCAGGGAAATGCAACTCAAAACAATAGTGAGATACTACATTATACCTGTCAGAAAGGCTAAAATCAAAAAGACAATAAATAACACATGTTGGCAAGGAAGTGAAGAAAAAGGAACCCTCATTCTTTGCTGGTAGGAATGTAAACTGGTACAGACACTGTGGAAAGCAGTATTGAAATTCTTCAAAAAACTAAAAATAGAAATCCCATACAATCCAATGATTTCACTACCGGTATTTACCCAAGGAAAATGAAAAGACTAATTCAAAAGGATATATGCACCCCTCTGTATTGCAGATATATTAACAATGGCCAAGATATAGAAGCAAACTAAGAGTCCATCAATAAACAAATGGATAGGAACATGCAGTACATATATACAAAGACTTATTACACAGCCGTAAAAAGGATGAAATCTTGCCACTTGCAACAACATAAATGGTCCTAGAGGGTATTATGCTAAGTGAAATAAGACAGACTAAGACGATCTAAAAAAAAAACAAATGAATAAATAAAGAAAAAACAAAACCATACCTATAAATATAAAGAACAAACTGCCACTGCAAGAGGGAAGGGGAATGAAGAGATGGGCAAAATGGGTGAAGAGGTGTGGGAGATACGGGCTTCCAGTTACGGAAGAAGTAAGTCACCCGAATAAGAGGCACAGCATAAGGAATATACTCAAGTGCTATTGTAATAGCATTAGGTGGTGATGGATGGTAGCTACACCTCAGTGAGCATAGTATACAAGCCTGTCTAATTACATGTTGTACACCTGAAACTAATGTAACATTGTGTGTCGACTACATTCAAATACAATTTTTTAATTAGCTAGAAAAAGGGAAATCATTTAATTGAAAAATAGCCATTTGTACAGATATTTTCTTACAGAACTATAAACTCTAGCAAATAATACTGTAAAAACAGAAAAGAAATAAGTGTCTGTCAGACAGTTGAAGTAAATCAGCCTGAAGTTCATCAAAACTACTTGGAAAAATCACTTTTTTTTATTGGCTTTCCTCAAATATATCCCATTTTTAATTTTGCTTTATTATTTGAAGGAATCTCACTCCTCATTAACTATATGTTTTCTTGATCTCATTTTTGTTACCAAAATTTTGTTTATCTGTTTTACATCATAAACATTAAATTGCCTTAAGGCTTTTGTGGAAAACAAAGTTTGAAGCAAAAAATGTGTGTATATGTACTTACATACATGGAAAGATATAAGAGCTTGATAGAGAATTCAATTAGATTTTCCATGTATCCTTCAATGGAAAATATATTTAATGGAAGGTGGAAATGTTAATTAAAATGGAATGTATAAATCAAGAATATACTGAAAAGGTCATTATCAGGGAAGAGTACGAATACAAAATCTAAATCTGAAATGATGACCTAATAACTGGGAGAAGATCAAACGCAATGTGCACTGTTAAATAATCACAATCAGATAAATATACCTGAGTTTGGTCTATTTCTGTTTTCCTTTACATGCAATTTTAAATTACATTTTACAAGCATAAATAGAACCTTATTTTCTAAGAAACCTCTATTTATTAGATAATACACATGATCAGCAAGTTAAGGTGGTTTTAAATTTCTCTGAAGACACACACATACACACACCTATAGCTAAAGAGACAGCTTAAATTTTCTAATAGAATTTCCACTTTAGCCTTGGAAATTGCTGTCTCATTTAAGAAAGAAAATTTGTATGAGAAGAATCAAATTCACTAGACACTTCTTCAGAATATGAATCCAGTAGGTCTAGTGTGGGGACCCCTGGATTCTGCATGCTAAGAACTTGTGGTAATTTAAATGATGATTGAGTGTAACCACACTTTGATAATCATCACCCGGTTTCAGTTATTTGGTGAGTTGTTTTGTTTTATTCTATGACCACGTTTTAGTTCTTAACTTTGTAGTAGGGATGATAGACAATAGTGTAAGTTATCTCATTCCTCTGATAATTAAACAAGAAATAATGTGTATAATTAGCACAGTAGTAAGTACATACTATGTGCTCACTAAGGGTTAGCTTCTGTTTTAATCAATCATTTTCCATTATGGCTATGTTAACATTATACTATCAGGATCTATTTAGGCATTTGCTCCCCTTTGAACTATAATTTCCTGAAGGAAGAGAATACTACTTTTCCATAATTGTACCTCTAGAATCCTGCTTAAAAGGTCTGACATGTCATGTGTGCTCAGTACATCTGTGTTGAATGAATTAACCAACTGAGGTGTGCACACAGAAAAAAACCTTCCAAGTGAGCAGGTGTCTATAGAGCAAAGATGGGTAGGTGAAACAGAGAGGAAAAAGAGATCTAAAGAAGGTAAAAGGGATATAAAAGAAACAAGTGACAATTTGAGGCAAAGAGAGAGAGAGAGAGAGAGAGAGAGAGTAGGCAATTGTGCTCTCATCCCCACTCATATCTGATTGAGTCCCTGTTTATCACCTCTGAGCTGCATCAGCGTCCTTACCTACTCATACAAGTGGACCCCATTCAACCTTGCAGCTCCATCCTGCCTCTGTTACCTCTCTCCTACCACTCTTGCTCCCTGTCTTTGCTGTAGTATGGATTTTGCACCCTCTACTTATTTTTTTTAGTTGAATGTTATTATTTTATATCCACATATATAATTTACTTTAACATTAATTGATCTTAAAATGAACTAATATCCTACTACAACTGTGATATGATTGTTTTAATTATATGTGTGTATATTTACTTATTCATTTGTTAACAAAATATCTTATTGAAGAATATCATGTACATAAATGCACCCTCTACTTAAATAACTGTATCTTAGTAGAGCAAACATACTACCATTGCTCTTTTAAGTCAGTGCCTATTAAACACATGGGTGGAAAATTTCTGTAATATAAGTATGTTCCTATAAATGTTTCTATAATTTTATTCTTGCTTAGTTGTTTTTTTTTTTCAAGGGTATCTCCTAAGAGACTTTCCTAGGGCACAAGTTCAATTAAAATATTTACTAAAATGCATAAAAATAACACCAGTTACTTAAACACTAAATTTCCTCAGTTACAGGAAAATATTGAAAATATTTCATCCATAACTCATTTTAAAACCAAACATATTTTGGGGCACCCAGGTAGTTAAGTGGTTGAGTGTCTGCCTTTGGCTCTGGTCATGATCCTGGAGTCCTGGGATCGAGTCCAGCATCAGGCACCCCAAAGGGATCCTGCTTCTCCCTCTGCCTATGTCTCTGCCTCTCTTGTCTCTCATGAATAAATAAAATCAAAAGGAAAATAATGCATGCTTTAATATATACTTATGTTGAATTTTGAACTATATATTTAAGTTTACTTGGGAGCAGTATTTAAAATTAAGATATGTTGTGTTTTTTAAAATTTTATTTATTTATACATGAGAGGCAGAGACATAGGCAGAGGGAAAAGCAGGCTCCCTGCAGGGGACTCAATCCCAGGACCCCAGGAACATGACCTGAGCCAAAGGCAGCAGCTCAACCACTGAGCCACCTGGGTGCCCCTTAAAGCATGCATTTTAAAACAATTATGGTATTTACATTATTTGGAATGACAATAAAGTTTTTGCTAAGAATTAGCATTTGCCTCTAAAAACATTTCTAGTAAAAAATAAATAAATAAATAAAAATAAAATAAAAACATTTTTAGTAAAAAAATCAGATAATTTGAGTATATTAACTAAGCTACCACTTAATAAATTATTGTTTTATTGCACTAAATGATGAATTGAAAGAATTATTGGAACTTCCCAAAGAAAATAAATTACTCTCAAGTGTACATTATAGGCCAGAAATATAAGGTTTAATACATATTAAAAATGAGTTATTGCAAGTTGCATCTTCCTATCCATGATGACAGCTGCTTGAGGGAGGTAAACTTGAAATGTAACAACTATTTAATCTCTCCCACAAAAATATTTTTCAGCTTCTAGCTATGTGTATATTTTTGTTATCATGTTTTTTTTTCACTTTAAATAATTTCAAATGATACTACTTGTTAATATGTAGTCAGCAAGAATCTCTCAATATATATTTCAGAGGTTATGATAAAATAAGGCACCAAACATATGCCTATCAGTTGTCTTGGCAGATTCAGCTTCTAGACCAGTTCCCAGGTATCAACACAAACAGAGTTGATGTGGGCACGATATTGGTGACACTGTGTTACAATGTGGTGACACATTAGCTTTGCTGTGAAACTGCGTAACAGATGCAAAGCATGATAAGATGCTCAGAATTGTAAGCTAAATATTAACTCCAGATCATCTGAGGATAATTTAAATTATGAAGTTTAGAGCAGAATTCATTCAGTCAATAAATACAGAGCAACTACTATGTGAGCCAGGCAAAATTGTGGGTGCTCCTAAATCAAAGCTGAAATCCCAATGTCTGTTCTCAACAGAGGTGCTTAGTGATCGAATAACAACATAGTGTTTCCCCTCTTTATCTAAGAGTAGTTTTAAAAGTGACCTCCAAACTAATAGAACTCTAAACTGTAAGAGCAGGAATTAGTAATTCTACAGGTGATTTTCTAGAGTTTAGCTCTTTATCCTCAGATCTGTGCATTCTAGTGATGGGGTAACCACTGCCATTCATTAGCTCCTAATTCAAACCATAAACAATATCCATTAGGAGAATATCCCAGAGTTTATAGAGAATAAACGTTGCAAAGTAAAAATAAAAGCATTTGTTCAATTACCACAGTGCCCGACTGATTGATGCTTTTGATTGTCATTTGCCAAAAATAATTAATTTTTTGAGACGTGTACGTGAAGCCTTAAATTAAGCAAGTGCTTAGGCTTTTTAGATACATGCTACAAACAGTTAACACTACTACAAGATTACTTCTATGTTCACATACAAAGAAAAGAAGAATCTGTGATGACTTTTCTCCCCAACCCTTCTAGAACAGAGGTCCAAGGTCAGACCCATGGAGGTAGGATCCAAAGAGGTACCTATGATGGTTGGAAAGCTTCCCCTACATAATATACCTGTGGTTTGTTAGTTTCTCATCCTCTGTGTTGTAACTTCTCTCCATTTATTTCCCCCCTTTTTAATTTTATACAGTTAAATGTAAATATTTATTTAAATCACCTATCAGTGAATGAACTAAGAATTAATCAAAGCCATGATTTCAAGTTATTTCAATATGTTTCATCAAACAAATGTCAGTGGGTTTGTGCCTTGAGCCCTGATTTAATAGTCTCTCATTTTGTGGTTCTAGGCTAAAATCCACTTACTCACTGTTTCAAAAACCATTTCATGCTATGGCGTCCTCTCCTTAGGACAGAAAGTCATGCTTGAAATGTACTAGCTAATTTAACACAAATTACTACCTAAAGAAGACACTGGCTAGAAGAGAGGGGAAAAACTGCTATTTGGCAAACTCCAGAAACAAATGGTCTGGGGTTCAGGGAAAATGACAAGAAATAAGACATTTGCCTTCTAGTAGTATGCAACCAAACTTCTGGATTGACCTCAGGTATTCTTAACCACAGGGAGAGCTCTGTAAATGTAATTCCAAATCCCACAGTTAGATAATTGTCCCCATGCACAGGGGAAATGTTTGTAGAACTCTATGTCCCAATGTTTTAAATATCTTAACTGGGAACATATGCTTCAAACTACCAGGAAAACAGAGGCTGTAGGCATCAACTGAACTTGAGTCTTTCCTGGCATCTCTCTCTACATTCTTTCTTTAAAGTAGAGGTCAAAGCAGGATAAGGGAGAACAGTCAGCTTAGCAAATATATCCAATCAACAGATACCTCCTCTCTCTCTCTCTCTCTCTCTTTTTTTCTTTTACTTTCTTTTTTTGGTGAGTTTTTCTAAAGGTTTATTGGTTTTGTTGATCATTTCAAAGAACCATCTCCTGGTTTCATTGATCTGCTCTGTTGTTTTCTTAGTCTCTATTTCATTTATTTCTGCTCTAGTCTTTCCCCCCTCTCCCTTCTACTGCCTTTGGGCTTTGTTCTTTTCCTAGCTCCTTTACATATAAGGTTAGGTTGTTTGAGATTTTTGTTTGTTTCTTGAGGTAGTCCTGGATCACTATATTCTTCTCTTGAACAGTTTTTGCTGCATCCTAAAGATTTTAGATCATTGTGTTTTCATTTGTCGTGTGTGTGTGTGTGTGTGTGTGTGTGTGTTTAGGATTTTATTTATTTATTTATTTTAGAGAAAGAGAAAAAGTGCCCTCACATGGGCAGGAGCAGGGGGTAAGTGGGCAGGTGTAGGAACAGAAGGGGAGGGAGATGGGTAAGCCGACTCTGCACTGGGGCTCGATCCCACAACCCTGAGATCATGACCTGAGCTGAAACCAAGAGTCTGACATTTAAGGCACCCTTCTCCATGTGGTTTTTAAATTTTCAAGCATTCCCTGGAGCACTCTTGTGTGGTTCCCTCTTCCACTTAGCAATACCACTAGGTCTTTAGATCCCCTTCCCAACATCATCTTTTGCAAAGTTAAGCACTTTATCTTTTTGTTGAATAAAGGGTGCAGAGACAGAAGCCTTTATATCCATTAGCATACATGTAAAATAGAATTTATTAAAAAAAATTTAGAAGCAGAAGAGTAACCTTGGTATTGACCATCATGCAAAGTGCTCATTTTCAGACAGAGGCATGCCCACGTGAGGTTTCCCTGTAATGGCTGTACCAAGAAAAGAGTCCCCTCAGCATAGGACTATTTTAATGCTCCCCATATTTATAGGGACAGTACTGGAGAACAATAAATGTCCTCAGTTGAGAAACCAGTCTTATTTGAGAAGCAGAGCCTCTTGGATCAGCAATTGAAATCTGCCAGTTCTTCCTTTAGCTAATTCAAACCCACTAAGGTTGATTTTTATGAATATTCTAAAAGGGAGAGGAAATGAGCCTCTGGAGTTTTCAAACTTGTTTCTCCTCGTTACTCTACTTCATCAACTTTCATTTTCTACAGATTGAAGAAGGGAATGGGCAAAGGAGTGTGGTCAGTATATTCTCTGGGGGATTTTATCTCAATTTCAATGTTCTCTACCACCTCTTTTTATGGCCTACTCTTTTGTTTCTCAAGAGCCCAACTAGATTTTTTTTTTTTAAGATTTTGTTTATTTATTCATGAGAGACACACAGAGAGAGAGGCAGAGACACAGGCAGAGGGAGAAGCAGGCTCCCTGCATGAAGCCTGATGTGGGACTTGATCCCGGAACTTCGGGATCACGCCCTGAGCCTAAGGCAGATGCTCAACCACTGAGCCACCCAGGCATCCCATAGCCCAACTAGATTTAAAACAAACAAACATTAGTAGTTTCTTTTTAATTTCATTTCTCTGTGACAATTTCTCTTGAGACAATGCTGAAAGAGGCTAGAGGTTCTGGAAACAAGGAAAGCATGAAGATAAATATGTCAAGATCTTATCTTGCTACTTCCATTTCACAAGGCTTTTCCTGAGAATTAAATGAGATAACGTTATGTAAGCATTTATCCTAATTCCTGTTAAGCACAAAATAAGGGCTTGATTTATCGAGCTTCATTTAGGTGGCTGTTAGAAGTCAAGTTGCTCATGAAATGTCCCTTACACAAAAGTTAAAAATGAAGACAATAACACATTTCAGATTCATTTCAATATAGTGATCTTGTAGTGACTATTTCTTTGAATTCAATCACTTTAAGCTGAACTTGTTGGTTTGAGGTGCATTTGTTAATTATCAAGTAAAATTGGCTTCATTATTCAACCTATAACATTGCCATTTATTGTCACTGGAATGTATGGAATACATGGGGTCCAACAGAGAAAAATTCATAAACCATTTACTACTGTGTATTAGCAATAAATAAGACTTACAAGCAAAGTAAATCAAAATCTGATTGAGTAATAATACTTCTAATAACAATAATAGTTCTCAAAGATTGTTAAATAAAATACACCTGATATCCTTAAAAAGTTCTTAAATACTAGGAATGTTTAACCCTATTTCTTGGGAAAGGAAAGTAAGTACAGGAGAAAATAAATAAATGGCCCAAATGCCACATTACTAATAAGGGGCAAGATTCAAGTGAATCTTGATTTCACTTGATTCACTTGAATCTTGCCCTCTAGATCTACCTCACTATCTAAATTAACCTCTCATTATTAGATAGAACTACCCAAGCCATCCACTTCTAATTTCCCCCAGAACCAGTAGCTTAGAGAAGATTTCACTGACTATATATGCAGTGTACTTATTTTCTGAGAGTTATTGTGAAATTCCTTATCCTTATGGTTCCAATAATGAAAATAAATTGAAAAGAAAATGTCATGGGAATACTGAGGGATATTTATCTTAATTATTTCTCAGCTCTTTTGATGACAACTAAGCAAGATCTTTCTCATATGAATTCTGGTCTTAAGCACCAGATTAAAATTAACAAAATACCCAAATATTAAGGAAAATTAATGAAGCTTCCTAATTAACCTATTACTCAGTGGTTACAAGGTGTGTCAGAACTTGAGTCAAATTTAAGCTAATTTCCACTGATTACTAGAATAGCAATATTCTTGGTTATTCTTCTCCTTTTCCCTTCAATACTATCAATCCTGGTATGCTATGTAGCCTAGAATTTTCACACTGAATAAATCTTACATTCAAAAACTTTTAGTTTTAACATCTGTCAGGCTGCTAATAATAAATGCTTGGCAAAGGGATTACTCTAGTAGTTTCGCACTGCATACCACATAATATCGTATTACGTTCTAAATAGATAGAAATAAACAACCGAGAACATGGTCTATGTGTGTTGGTATTTGGGAGGAAAGAATATTTATTTCAGCCAAATTGGCCCATATCACACAGGCATTAAACTATCCACATTGTCTCTGCTACATTAAATTCCCATACTGAGTCCTTCAGTCCAACCTTCAAAGACCATAATGACCTAGTGCTATAAATAACTATACAGGTATGTAAATAAAAATGCATGCATAATTATATGTGGATTATACACAGATATATACACATGTACACATTTGAACTACTGCATTCCAAAACTTAATTCTATCATTTCATTATCATCATATCATTTACTTATAAAGCATTCATGATATACGAATCATAGTGCTGACTATTGTTTGCTTTGTTTAAAGTAAGAAAAAGAAATTTCTTTCAAAAGGGCTTTTAGTCTTTTAGAATACTAAAAATTAAAAAAAGAATACTAAAAATTGCATGTGAATCTTAATTCCATCATTTTCTATGCAAATGCATGCCTCTTTCACTCATGCTCACTATTTCTAGATGGGGGTGGCCCTGTGTTAGATTATAGACACCCTGAATTAGTCAGGGTCCTCCAGGGAAGAGCCAATAGGATACAATAGAGAGAGGGAGAGAGAGAGAGAGAGAGAGAGAGAGCCAGAAAGAGATTTATTATAACATATTGGCTCATGGAGTTTTAGAGGCTAAGGTAATCCACGATCTGTCACCTGTAAGCTAGAGACCCAGGAAAGCCAGTTGTATAGTTTGAAGGCCTGAGAGCTGGAGAGCTGGTGACATAGATTCCAGTCTCAGCCTGAAGGTCTGAGAACCAGGAGTACTAAGGACAAGAGTATATCAATGCTCTGGCTCAGGCAGTTAGGCAGAGAGCAAATCCAAGAATCTACCACCTTTCTGTTCTATTTAAGTTTTCAATGACTAGATGATCAATACCCACAGTGGAGAAAACCATCTGTTTCATTCAGGTCACCAATTCAAATACTAATTACTTCTGGAAACACCAACAAAAACACACCCAGAAATAAGGTTGAACCAGATATCTGGGCATTCCACGGTCCACTCATGTTGACACAAAAAATTAACAATCACATATACCAAACCCCATTCTTCTATCAGTAAAATAAAGATGATAATAATAGTAATGTGACGTTTAATAAGGGTACACCTACACACTGGGACCATCAAATAAAGTTAACTTTATTAACTTCATGGATGTTCAATGCTGGGGAAGTACATTTAAAATATGGTTCAAGGCCAGGGTTATAGAGAAAAGCTATTTCAGTAGAAATGGTGGATTTCTGTTTTACTAATTTGAAGGGAAAATAATTAGGCATATGTACATAGTTAGGATATTTATTTTTTCTTTAAGAACACTGATTCCTAAGACTGTGGAGTTATACTTAGATAAAAATATCTCAATATTTCAACATAATTACTGGTTTACACAGAAAGTAAAAATGCCATGCTATTCAAAGGAGACTGCAGGCTATTCTGAGTTACTATTTTGAACTCTGAATGATAGGAACACATATAGGAAACACATATAGAAAATTCTGGGCACTCTGTGGTGAATATGGAACTTTGAGGGGATGCATCTATGAATACAATACCATCAGGATTTATTTTAGACTCCTTGTAAACACTTCTGTATATTTATTTATATATTTTATTTCCAGATAAAGGGGTCTAGAATATGTACTCCAAATCCTCACTATTATGAGATTAGAGCTCTGTTCATACATTGACCCTCCTTCTTAACATGTTCTGTACTACAGATAACTTCCAATCTTAGCATTAATGTTAGTGTTAGTGTCCTGGAATTGCTCTCATCATTCCCTAAATAGTGGCCCATAGAATCAAAGCAAAGAAGAAAAAAATTATATAAGTAACAACTGATAAATATTAATCAGTTAGTAAATGAAAAGGTCCTCTCTTCTAGAATAGATGCCTGAGGGTGGCTAGTTAGCTCAGTTGGGTAGAAGTGATACTAACAATACCAATGTCACAGGTTCGATCCCCAGACAGGCCAAGAAAGGGATTAGTTCTCATGTTTAGTAGAATAAGTGACTGAGCAGAGAAATATTAAACTCTATCAGCCTTCTCCATGTGCTACCCAAAGAGGAATCCTTAGTTCCTCTTCCCAAATCACATTTGGCTGATGACATCCCACGATAATGTTGGAATGGTTTGATGAGATGTACATGTGATGTTGAGAAAGTTAAGCCTAGAAGAAAAAAGATTTATATTCCTAATTATACAATTTGAGATCTCTTGGTCCCCATGTGCTAGGATATCTCAATGCTGAGAGCTTTTAGAAAATTAGAGGGTTCGAAGCGGAGTGAGGAGTAGAGAAAATGAGAAAGCAGACTTCTTAATGAAGTTGTCACTGAAAAAAGAGCTGAAAATAAGTTCAGGCTAGCCCTGTGGAGAAGAGTGAACCAACAAATAAAAAAAAAAAACAGAGTCAAGGGCTTGTCAAGATCCTGGACAGCATCAGAAACAGAGAGCTCTGGCAGAGAAGCATGTAAGGTTAATGGCCTGTTCAAATCTAGTTGAGGAACACGAGCTGTGAACACATAACTAAGCAATTCCTCCTTGGAATTGTCCTCTGTGCCCTAAGAGAACTTTATTTGGGAACACATAAAAGTGTGCATGGTGTGAAGAAGAGTTTTAAGAGGGAAGGATTTAATCTATGAGGCCCTTTCAGCGATGATTAGGCCCACGGTTGTGGCCCATTGACAGAACTGTATGTCAAGAAAACAGACCCTAGTCCTAGATTTGTTACCAGCTGCTTAAGTACTCATGGCTGTTATTGAAACTTTCGAGGGTACTTTCTTTATCTATAAAATTAGGAAATTCTTCATTGTTCTAAAGTGTCACAATTCCGTATCAGGTCCAACTATGGTATGAATATAAGACAGTAGTAATTCATTTATGCAGATCTGCAAATTTCCCTTCAGGTTTCATTTCCATTCCCTCACCCGTGACCCAAGAGAGGATATTCATACAGTTTCATGCAAGGTAGAAGCCACCATAGGTACTTTTACAGTTGTCAGAGTTGCCTAAAGAATATTCCGAATGGTAAAATGATACAATTCCAAAGAACTGATCCTTAGAAAACAATCCCTTAACAGGAGGCAAATAAAAGCACTAAAGACCCTTACAAGGAAAACAAGATGAAAATTGTCTTCTCAATTTAAAGTAATAGCTTAAATGAAAAAGTATGCTAATTTAAAATCGGTGCCAAAAAGCGTAGTATTTCTTCTTTATATTGCACACATTCATTCATTTATGCCTTCATCTAGCAAATATTTATGTAGCACTTACAATATGTCTGGAACTATACTAGGCTTTGGTGAGAGAGCAGGGAACAAAACAGATACCTCTGCACTATAGGAGCTCACATTCCAGTAGAGGGTGGGGTGGGAAGATAAACACAGAATGTCAGAGGGGGACATATGTTACAAAGAAATACAACACAGGGAAGGAAAATAGGGAGTGGGTGATGGGGGGTGGGAGATGCCTCCTTGTACACAGAGTCATTGGGAGATGGCATTCTAGGAGAGGAAGTTAACCTGGGAGTTCTTGATTCCTTGAGATGACTGACATATAGAGGAGTAAATGACATAATTAATAAAATCATGTTACTTCTGATGATGCAAGAGTTGGAAGTTAGAGAGCTGGAATGAGGGCCATGCCAGAATTGTGCCTCTTTATTCTCCCAAAGTTGATAAGGCTAACTAGAAGGCCTGGTCATATCCAGATGATTTGGAAACACTTAAAAATCAAATATGTGGATGGATAGGAAGAGGGTGAAAATCATAATTCTACCTGAAGTTATGTAAACCAATTTAATATTTGAGAAGAGAAAAGGGACATTCAGAAATGTAACTATTGAGAGGCAGGCAGGAGGATGATTCTTAAAACTTTCACTTTAAATAAATGATGTATGCACTTTGGGTTTAAGTTACAACTATGTAAGAAATTAGCAGGCATACTTATAGGTATTAGAAAACTGAACTCTTAATGCAGGAATACATGCTTACTGAACATGTAACTTCTATTTAAAAACAGAGTGAGCTTGAATCTGTTAGGATTTTTAGCAAGGTCTAAGAAATCCCAATACAAAGAATAAAAATTAAACATTGAAAAGAGCAAATGAGAATTTTTATCTCAAATCTACATGTTTTATCTATTCTTGGAGGGGAAAAAAGCACATTAAACAAGGCTCCTGCTTCTCTCCAGCACTCCTATTTATTAATACTACATGAACTTGGGCTAATTTCTTATAATCTGAAGGAGGTAATCATAGAATCCAGATTTAATATTTATGCTGATTTGCAGTTACCACTGAGAGAGGTTTGGAAAACTTTAAAAGGATCAGAGTGACAATATGCAATTAGCCGATAAAAAGAAGTTAAAATTTTTTAATTCTCTTATTGCACCGTTGACGTTATAGACACAAAAAAAGAAACATTTTCGAGCAATTCAAGAAATAAACCAAGCAAACAAACCAAGCAATAGATATACTGAGAAGCTTGTGCACAAATGAAAACAACAAAGCAAACTGTTAAATAAAGCAAACCAGAAATACGTACACACAAAAAAACAGAAATACACACACACAAAAAAAATTACACTTTTTTCCATGCTTAGATTTTTTTATATCCTCTGCATAACACTCTTCCAAGTTCTAATTGACGCATTTACCTTTATATGGTTTAGATTTTATGATATGATTTGAAATAAATGCAATGAAATCTAAGTGTTAAAAGTTATAGGAGTATACTAATATATGTTTCAAATCTTCCAAGATAAAATTGGCTTTTACTGTACCTCTCCACTCCACATGTCACAAAGTTGTTTTTCAAATGATGAATTACAGTTCCATAGAAAATATGTTAGATTTTCACACAGAGATCATTCCACTAATGTGATTCAGTCAAAAGATATTTCATCTGTTGTAGTCAAAAAAGAAATGACAGATTGCTAAAGGAGGATGAACTTTTGATTAATAGAAATGCACACATGGCTACAGAAAAATGATTTGTTGAGAAATCTAAATAAAACTAATAGCAAAAATATTAAAAGATACAAGAAAAGTCATTTTAAGAATTAGTCTGCACTTGATCTTCAGAATATGAGTTATAATTAATACATTTTTACAAATATTTTAAATCTTTAATAATTGTGACCATTTAAAGAACAATGATAAAATTAAAATAATTACTAAAAATACCAATTTCATTCCTCATGATTGTATTCTTCTTTCTGAACTTTGTGGAAATTATCTTGCTTCTCTTAATAATTTTATCATATTTATAAGTGCTCCTATACAACATATCATTTAGTTTTGCCTTCTTTTAAAGATGACATCATTCAATATGTATCCTTCTGGTAGTTTTATTTCAATTAATATTATGTTTCTGAGATGCATTCATGTTGTATCCAGTTTATTCATTTTCAATGTTGTATTCAGTTGTGTAAATACATTATAATTTGTTAGTTCTGCCAATGGACATTTTGATCATGTGAAGTTGGTTTTTTTCTTCCCTTATAATGCTGTTATGAACATGTATCCATATATTGCCACAAGGCACAAAAGCTTCTTTAGGGTATACAGATCTATGGGTGAAATTTTATGGTTGTAGAATATGTGCAAGTTTAACTTTATCAGGTCATACCAATTTGTTTGCCAAAACACTGCTAACAAATCACATCCCATCCTACAGTGCATGCATCTTGCCCCCTGTTCACATCCTCACCAACACTTAAGAAGTTGATAATCTGTGGGATCCCTGGGTGGCGCAGCGGTTTAGCGCCTGCCTTTGTCCCAGGGCGCGATCCTGGAGATCTGGGATCGAATCCCACGTCGGGCTCCCGGTGCATGGAGCCTGCTTCTCCTTCTGCCTGTGTCTCTGCCTCTCTCTCTCTCTCTCTGTGACTATCATAAATAAATAAATAAATAAATTAAAAAAAAAAAAAGAAGTTGATAATCTGGTGAGTCAAATCACATCTTTTCATTATTAATTGACACCATTAATATTAATAAGCCTAAGCTTTGTTTCTTAAACTTTGTGATTTTCCTATTTATACCTCTTTTCAATTTCCTATTGAGTCATTTTCCCTTTTTTTGATAGGTTTGTAGAAATATATATTCTGGGTACAATATTTTGTCAGTTATTATCATTTTAAGTATCTTCTCACAGGTTGAGCTTTGTCTTGGAACTTTATAACATATGTTGATAAGCAGATGTTCTTAATATTAAGATATTTTATTTTTTTAAAAGATTTTAATTTATTTATTCATGAGAGACACAGAAAGAGAGAGAGAGAGGCAGGGACACAGGCAGAGGGAGAAGCAGGCTCCATGCAGGGCGCCCAATGTAGGACTCGATCCTGGGTCTCCAGGATCAGGCCCTAGGCTGAAGGCAGCGCTAAACCGCTGGGCCACCCAGGCGTCCCAATATTAAAATATTTTAAATTAAGATTTATATGCTGAGATAAGTTGAATTGGATATGAAGCTGTGATAAATAAATAGAACAACTGGAATAAATTCAAAAGAATTCACACCAGGACATATAAAGAGTCAAGGTTTTGAAAATGGAAGACAAAGAAAAGGTCTTAAAAGCCCTGAGAAAGGACACCATATTTACAGGGCAAAAACATTCAAATGACAGCAGATTTCTTATCAAAAAAACATGTAGGCCTGAAGAAAGTGGTACAAAATTTCAAGTGCTAAAAGGAAAAATTTCCAAAAAGCTCCATCAATATGAGTTCTGTATCCAGTGAGGTATTCTTCAAGAATGAGGGGCACCTGGGTGGTTCAGTCCATTGAGCATCTGCCTTTGGCTCAGGTCATGATCCTGAAGTCTTGGGATGGAGTCCTGCATTGGGATCCCTGCTCAGTGAGGAGTCTGATTCTCTCTCTGCTTCTCCACCCCATCCTCATGTTCTCTCTCTTGCTCACTCACTATCTTTCAAATAACTAAATAAAATCTTAAAAACAAAAACAAAACAAAAAACAAACAAAAAACAATAGTTACAGGCAGCCCAGGTGGCTCAGGGGTCTAGTGTCACCTTCAGCCCAGGGCGTGATCCTGGAGACCCGGGATTGAGTCCCAAGAGCCTGCTTCTCCCTCTGCCTGTGTCTCTGCCTCTGTCTCTCTCTCATGAATAAATAAATTTAAAAACATCTTTAAAAAAATAGTTACAATGGAAAATTTTTCAAATACTGAAAAATGGAAAACACAAAATCCAGCAGACTTAAGTCCTATCATGTTGATAATCACGTTATTTGTAAATGGTCTAATTGTATCAACTAAAAGAGACAAGAAGAATGAATTAAAGCACATGACCCCATTATATGGTTTTTATAAGAAACTTACATTAAGTTTAAGAATATCGGCAGGTTAAAAGTAAAATAAGGAAAATATATAGCATAAGAATATGAATAAAAATAGCAAGAGTAACTATATTAATATAAGATAAAGTAACTTCAGAGCAAAAAACATTATTAGAGACAGGGAAGGACATTATATAAACAAGAAAAGAGTCAATCTACGAGAATATATGGCAATCTCGAATCCAGATGCACAAACCTTGTGTTGTCAGAAGTGTTTTGATTTTGACTATAACGATGTGATTACCCTGGTTGTGGTAATGAAGTTTTCAAGATGTTTCCATTGGGAAAAACTGGATGAAGAATACAAGGACTCTCCTTGTGCTATTTGTTAGAACTTCATATTAATCTTAAACAGAATAGGGGCACCTAGCGGCTCAGTGGTTGAGCATCTGCCTTTGGCTCAGGTCATGATTCCAAGGTCTTGGGATCAAGTTCCGCGTCGGGCTCCCTGCAGGGAATCTGCTTCTCCCTCTGCCTATGTCTCTGTTTCTCTCTCTGTGTCTCATGAATAAATAAATAATATCTTTAAAAAGAATCTTAAATAGAATAAATGTATACTGTTTATTTCTATTTTCTAAACTTAGTGAATCTTTGTATTTATATATTTTGCAAAATATGGGGAGTTTCCAACTATTATTTGAATATTTCTTCAACCCTGCCCCCTTTTCCCTTTCCTGGAAGATCCAGTGACACAAACATTACATCTTTGGTCATAGTGCCATGGCTATCTGGGCCTTAGCTCATTTATTTTTCATTCTATTTTCTTGGTTATTTAGATTCAGTGTTTTCTGTTGTTCTAGCTTATAATTCACTAATTCTTTCTTCTGACCCATTCATTCTGCTGTTTAACTCATTCAATGATTTTTTAATTTCAGTTATTGTATTTTCAGTTCCATTTGGTTCTTTTTTATATCTTCTATTTCTTTGCTGAGATTTATTTTCCCCCTTCATTTGTTTCATTTGTAAATGTTCTTTGAAGTATTTTTCTTTTCTCATGGCTGCTTCAAAAACTTTTTCAGAGGTAACATTTCCATTAGTTCAGTGTTGTCATATTTTGGTTTATTTTTTCATTCAGTGTGAGTGAGATCATCCTGGTTCTCATTATGACAAGAGATTTTTAAATTTAAACCTGGGTATCTGAGGTATTATGTACTGAATCTCACGGACACAATTAAAAAAAAAAAAAACTCAAGAAGTTTTTACAAAAAAAAAACCTGATAAGTAGATTTAAAAATGTATGTATAGACACAGAAAGGGATAAGAAGCAACTTTAAAGGAAAACCACGTGAGCATAAAAGGCCCACCAGATATCAACATTTATAAAAGCTACAGTAATTTAGATACACTGATAGTCACAAGTATACACATACAAAAAAATTAATGGAATAGATTTAAAGTCTATAAACTAATACAAAAATATATGGAAAAAAGGTATATAATCCATTTATTTACACTTTTTTCCAAGATGGAAAAATATTTTTTTTAAATTAAGCTAAATAGATACTTGAAATTCATGACAATTGCATATCATGATCTTATGCATCTCATCTTTTGACATTATGTACATTAATGTTTATTTATTTAGTCTTCTTTACTGTATGCCAATATAATTTTAAATTATTTATATCTTCTACATCCTATAATGGATATTTTCCTAATTTTTAATTTTATTTATAATAAGTAGCATTTTAATTACATCTTCTAACTATACATGCCTCATTGAAATACAGTTGACTTATGTATCAATCTTATATCTAGTGTTTTAAACTCAATTAAATTATAAATTTATATATTACATACATTCTTAAATGTCATAGAATCTAAATAAATCTTTATAGAATATCATTATGCTATCTCCAATGCCTTTTTATCTCTCCTAATTTATATCTCTTGGTATCTCCATTTTGGGTAATTATTTTAAAAATTTATTTACTTATTTGAGAGAGAGAGAGAGAGCCAGAGAGCACAAGCAAGGAGAGAGGCAGAGGGAGAGGGACAAGTGGCTCCCTGCTGAGCAGGAAGCCAGATGTGGGGCTCTATCCCAGGACCCTGGGATCATGAACTCAGCTGAAGGCAGATGCTTAACCGGCTGAGTCACCTAGGTGCCCCTTGGATAATTTTTCATAAAAAGATACATTAAAATTCAATAACATTTTGTGTCTATGTTTAAGCATTGCTTAATCTACCCATTAAACCTGAATTATATATTTTAAAATTTTAGAAGTACTGTGTAATTCTTGTTCAAATCTAATTGAACATATTGGTATTCTAGTGTTCTTAAGTTATTTTTTATTATTTTAATCATATTAAATTTACTTATTTCATATTCTGCATGTGATTTGTCCTATACCCACAGTTTTGGTGGGATTGATTCTGAAAGCTTTTGGTACTGTTACTCTTAGTCATGGCAGCTTGTTCTTTCACATACTTGGTGTTCCTTGTGATTTCATGCTTCTTGAGTTTCATCTGTGACATCTTTTTTTTTTTTTTTTTTTCTTTAGGACTAGCTTTAAGGTGTTAATTTGCCTCTACATGCTGCCTATGAAAAATATTGATGTTGGGCCTGTTTACAATTTTTGCATAAGGATTTCAGACAACATAGCTCATGGGATTCTTTCCCCAAAGGAGCAGAAGTATAGGCTAGTTGTTAGGAATTTACAAGTGAAACTTTTTTGCTGCCATCAACTAGACTCAATGCCAAATTAGGCAGACATACATCTGCAGGGTATGTTCTTCATGTTTATAGTTGTATAGGTACAGCTTCCTCTTACTTGTTACTAGCAAAACTTTACAATGATCCAACTACACATAAATTTAATGAATATCCATATTTGTATATATAGTTTATTCAGCTACATTGTTATCTATGAAGAAGTTCAAAATTTTCAGCAATGTTCATTTATCTTAAAATGACTGTTTGACTTTGTTTCTACTTAACTTTGTATTTGACTTTCTTATTATTGGCCTATACTAACATTAATGGATAAAATATTAAAATCAGAAATGATTCTAAGCTCACCTCTTTACATATATTCTAGATTACAAGATTAAATGATGTCTCCTAAACGTCAGCCTCATACTCACCTTTCATTCTATTCTCTTCCCTCTGTCGGAAACACCATCCTACCTCATTCTCCACCCAGTCTCATTTGCTGAAAATTTACTACTTCAAAGCTCAAGTGAAATATGGAATTCAGTAAGCACTCTCTTACTGTCTGCTCCCACAACCATACCACACTGTCACAGATTATTTATTTTGTCTATATATTTTGAACACTGATAAAAATTCATTCATCCTGAGTGTCAAATCTATAATTAAAGATCTAGTTAGAGAAAACTTGACTTTCCTCTTTATATTGTTAAAGTAATATGGCATTTCTGTTCCTTCAAATGGGAGAATTCAGAACTCAAAACACCATATATAAACAATCTTTATTTCAAAGCAATGAAAAATGACTAATGGCACAAAAATAAAATTGATGAAGGGTGATTTCAAGTAAAAGCTATATAACTAAAAATCTCAGGGCGTGCATTTGGGGAGCAGTTTTTTTAATGTAATGCAGTTTTGAAATAACAAAGAAATGAGACTTGCAAGCAATTCTTTTCAACTATGGCTTTGAGATATATACCACTTTGAAAGTGGAAAAGTTACATTGTAGTAATGGATTTGAAAAACACATGAATTAGCAGATCTGAGAGAATTACAGTAGAGATGTTAACACAGAGAAGTAAAAACCAATAAATCACCCTTTAAAGGGATACAAAACAGAACTCTCTCACAATTGTGTATTTGGAACGTCGATCATGCACTACACAATAAACACCTGAAGGAAAACTATAAACTGGGTGCAATTTAATTGATTATACTGGTCTCACTGTGACAAACAGCATCAGCTTTTTATTAACATTTATTAAAGAACTACAAAGGTTACAAACTGTTCATGGTTGTAATGTTCCTTCATGACTTTCTTTCACCTTCTTTTTCTACTTCTTTTATATTTTAAACCATATTCATTTAGCATTCAGCCAAAGAAATGGCAGGACTCTCTTGAACCTGCCACCAATGATTTATTAAGCTCATTTTCTATTCATTTGTTTATAGATCAAACGCAGAGAAAGGCTCAACAATATTGAACATATTTAATAAAAAGCACACACCAAGTATTTAAACTTTGCTTTGTGCTGGTTAGACATTTTGGAAGAAAGACAATAATTACACATAGGCAATTGCTTTGATGCAGCCTCTCAAATCAATACAGCTACTTAGTACAAGGTAGGCATTTATGTATGTTTAGCATTGGCACTCTTTCCAGAGTATGACATTTCAGGTAAATGTGCTTTATTGCAGACATGGGAAAACAGATCAATGAACTTCTCATTGATAGCCTCTTTCTCACTTGCCAGCCTTTATAAATGGGATGTCATTAATCTCCCATTCGCTACAGCAGCAGTCTCTAAATTGGTTGACTGTGCACCCCATTAGTAAAAAGTTTTTGTTTTGGCTACTCTGCTTTATTATGTATAAATAATGAAATGTATTGCTCTTATGTAGAATATAAAATACACGGAGTTTTCCCAAAGCAGAAACCCTAAATAAACACTAGCAAAAGAAAAGTTGTAATGTTTCCTTCCTGTACTTTATGGATCATCCGGCTCTCTCCTTGAGGAGCACATGCATCATTTTGGAGACCGCTATTCTAGAAAACGTATGTGTCCTGCGAGACACAGCATTTAACTAAATAAAATAGATATCCACAGAATGTAGAAGACTCCAGTAAGTGCTCTTCTGATAGCTTTATGTAGAATCAGAAGGTTTTCATTAAGTAATAGTCATGTTTAATGAACATTATGGATCTTTACAATCATTTCCACATAATACAATTTTTATTTCCCAGTCCTAAAAGCAAATGTCTCACCAATAGATGGTATTCCAGAGTAAAATGATTAGTCTTAGGTCTGTCATAATTAGACTGTGAATGGCATATTCAGAGTCTAGCTTATTTTTTTCGTGTACCAATTTTTTAAAAAATAAAATGATTTATCCATTCTAAAAATAAGCATGTGATATATTATCAAGCTGCACTCCCTGGTTCTGGTATATTTAACATTCATGTGTGGGAAATGATTAAGTTTTGTGAATAATTATATCATTTGCCCTGCAATAGCGGTCTCCAAAATGATGTGGTTTTACCATTGCTTTTAGTGGTCATAGTATATTCCAAAATGCAAAAGTGTGATGGAGAACACTGGTCATCTGTATCTATTTCAATTTAGCAATAAGAACAAAAAGTAATGCTTTTGTTCTTATAAATAGAATTGAATTATTTTTCTTCAAGGTTTTTTATTTATTAGAGAGAGAGTGCACAAGAAGGGGGAGCAGCAAGAAAGGGGGAAACCGACTCCCCACTGAGCAGGGAGCCTAAGGTGGGGCTCAATCCCAGGATCCCAGGATCATGACCTGAGCTGAAGGCAGACGCTTATCGGACAAGTCACCCAGGTGCCCTTACAGAGTTGAATTATTATAGAGGTACACGATCTTAGAAATAAGTTTAAAAATCTAAGTTATTTAAATTATAAAAATAAGGAGCTTTTAGGGGATGGAGGCATTTGCACTAAACCTCCTGTAATTCTGCATTCCTAACAAGTAGTAGAATGATGAAAGTGGGTGGCATTTAAAATATTTCCGCATCTTAAACCCAATGTCCTGTGTCAGAGTTTCACGTTAATAGTGCTGCTTTTTCATGATAAGGTAGATCAATGATTTTCTGCAGGTCATATATCTTCTCTAAGAGGCCAAGATCTATCTGGTGAGTATTTGATAGACGATTACAAGGTGGGTATGATTACTAAAATATACAGTTTAGCCAGGAAAAGTAAAGTACTTTAACAAAAGAGAAATACTAATTTAAAACTGTGTTTTGACCCTGACACCTACAATGCAAAGCTAAACAGAAAAAGGAGGGAGCATATTCTAATTTATGACAATATTTTCACTGTATCCACTAAAATTCAATTATGACCCCAGGATGTTTTTAGGCACTCACACAGGCAAATGATGTACTGCACTGGACACAAACAGATGTGACAGTTAATTTTAAACCTCGGGGGACAATATAAAAAGCAGAGACACAGTGATTTTAGGCTGCACAAAACAAGATGTGATTATCATATGTGGCCTATTTTTTTAGGGAACACCTAGAGTCATAGAAAGTCAGTGGGTGCATGGATTTAATTAAACCTTCTGCTGTCTTTAGAGAGGAAAAAACTGAAAACATAGAGGTGAAATGTCTCACTAGAAGTCACAAAGTAAGATAATGCAGAACCGAGACTGAGCCCTGGCATCCTAATAGCATTTTAGACTGTTTACCACAGCACATTTCTTAGACTATTACTAAGGACATTACTGCATAACATAAAAGTAATTTTTATTTCTTCTTAGCAATGAAAAGCCACTTGAAGTTCATTTTGGGAAACCAGGTTGATCTTAAAAAAATTTCCTCTAACTAAAAAATAATGAAAATAATTTCTCTTTTATTATTCTGAGAACAGGTTCCAAAATGTTTGGATCAATAGAAGGAAAATACAAAAAAAAAAAAAATTGAAGGAAAATACATACATAATATATAAAGTGAAGTGTAATACACACAAAAATATACAAATAAATGTATATAGAAATTTAAAAAATATAAATTGATATATAGTTATATATAATACCTATGTGCATGCATATGTACATACATATATACATTGACACATATATACAGCATTCATGAATATTAAGGTGATTTGACTATATTTGCATGTTTTCAAGAATCGGGTTTTCATTTTTTTATAATCTCTGCCTGTGAAATAAAAAAATAATGTGATACTGAGACACAAAAAAATATACAGCAGGGCAAATGATATAATTATTCACAAAGGAGATTTTACCAGATTAAAAATAGGAAAACATGAAATAGTAGATTCTCCTCCTAATCAGCAATACAAGAATCTTGAAACTTCAGGGCAACTGGGTGGCTCAGTCATTAAGTGTCTGCGTTCAGTTCAGGTCATGATCCCAGAGTCCTGGGACTGAGTTCCGTGTTGGGTTCCCTGCTGGGTGAGAAGCCTGCTCCTCCCTCTCCCTCTGCCACTCCCTCAGCTTGTATGTGCTCTCTCTGTGTTTCTCTCTCTGTGTCAAATAAATAAATAAAATCAAAAAAGAAAAAGAAAAAGAATCTGAAAACTTTTCAATTCAAGCAACTCTGTGAGGTCTTCACTATACTGCAAATATATATATTTTTTAAATTTTGCAACTATGATTTGTGAGAACCTTCTTGCCAACCAAAGGCAAAATAAGGCATCTTTAGCAGATGGATAGATCTCTTATAGCCACAGCAATTTTAAGGAAATATGAATATTACAGTTATGCACAGTTTATTTCACTATGTTTAATTTTATATAATTTTATTTTAATGTCTGCTTTGATCCCTTCTTTATATTCCAGTAAAATTTGTGGCTTCCTTGTAGGAAGGTCATATGTTTCGTTATCATCTTGCTTTTAAAATTAAAGAAAAACATGCTGTTTCAGCTGGAAACTATCAACAGAAAAGATTATGAAAAAAATGTTGTATACATATATTGTGTATCACAGGGATTGCATCAGAAAAAAAAAGTCTGTAAAGAAATCTTGGTTGTTCAGGGGAAAATACCATCATCTTCATCTAAAGACCAAATTTCCAACAGATGAATAAAGAACATCCGTTAACTTTACAGCTTTTACATTCTAACATTACACAAAGGTTACAAAACAACAGACAGCCTTATCAAGGAAATAATATGTCCCTCTGTGCAAAATGAACACAAGAAGGAAGTGCTGTAAGGAAAGTGAGAAACTGCCAAATCTTTCCATGACACTGCTTGTTGACGTTCTCCTCAATCCATTTTGCATGGTCTCTCAACATTTAATGCGCAGAACGTTCACATTTGCTGGCCCGGTGCTTTTCAATTACATCCCTTTGCTTGGCCTGATACTTAACTTGCCACAGGGTGACAGGCAGAGCAAGATGGAAAAGACTCTCATCTTCCCCTTCTCTTTTCTTCACCTACCATGGCTCATGCCCTTCCCTCGTTGCAACACTATTTTATGCTAGAAAGATCACATTTTTTGTGGTATATTGCCCTGGAATTTCCTCAAATATGTCTCAATCCCTAGACTATCCTCTATTCAAGAAATACATATTTCCTTTTCCCCCAGTGACATAGATCTTTAGTGCTTTTATACATAATGTCCACAGAATATAATCAGCACCAGGAAAATGGTTAAATTATCAAATGATTTGAGCACTGCATATGACTTCAGCATCAAAAGCAATACCCTGAATTTAGATGATTCAGATTTTCAAGAAGGGATTAAACAAGCTATATATTCCAGTTAGTCATAATATTGATTGATTTTTACTTGTAAAAATTTAATATGTACTTTCACATTTGACCTTTTAATCAATGGGCATATAATTTCTGGTCATGGATTCTTTTCCCTCGGAAAAAGAAAAATTATGGTATATAAAATTATTATCATCAAGAATATTATAGGAATTATCACTGCACTATCAGTATAATCAATTATTTGTATACTTATTTTTATGTGAAAAATTAAATGTTACTATTCACATAGCCCACATTAACTAGAAAATCAGAAGATTAAATTGAGATTTATTGGTACTGGCCCTGATGTCAACAGAAGGAAAACTTAAATTTTATGGTTTGCAAAGCTTTGCTGTTTTACGTGAACATAGTAATACCAGCTTAGTTTTTGAATTGAATCTAAAGTTACTTTCTTAGAGCTTAGGAACTATTCAAAGTTCAATCTTAAGGCATGAAATTTGGATCCCTGGGTGGCACAGCGGTTTAGCACCTGCCTTTGGCCCAGGGCGTGATTCTGGAGACCCGGGATCGAATCCCACGTCAGGCTCCCTGCATGGAGCCTGCTTCTCCCTCTGCCTATGTCTCTGCCTCTCTCTTCTCTCTCTCTCTCTCTATCATAAATAAATAAAATTAAAAAAAAGAAATATGGCATTTTGGCAATAAAAAATCGTAGGTCCAAGGAATACCATAAAAGGATTTGGGGGTGAGGGAAGAAAGGTGAACGGAAGGGGAGGATGGTGATAAATGTTCATATAATGATGGTTAATGAAAGAGAGACTTCTGATAATAGTTAAGGGAATCTGGATAGGAAGGATGATGCATCTCCAAAAAAAACTCTTAGAGGAAATAAGAAACTAATACATAGATGTTTTAATTGGAGAAGATGTAGTTCAAAGTGATTAAGTAGATCTAGAGATTGCAAACTCTCTTAGGAGGCTGCTCAAAGTACTGCTCAAAGTTGGGAGCTGTCCAAAGCTCCCAACTTTTCCACTATGGTTCTCCTAAAGGCAAGGAGTCTGCTAAACTACAAAGGATGCAAAGTATCCTTGAGACCAAGGATAACCAACACCCCCCATTGCAAGAGATATTGAAGCAACAGGGAGTTATCTGTAATCAAAGTCTGGTGGTGACACTAGAAGAGTTGAAAGCTTAAGTGAGGCTGAAGATTCTGATATTATTGGCAACTGAACTAAATACTTGATAACCATTGCTCTAAAACACAAGTCTATCTGTATTATTCATAAAATACACCGATACAGAATGATTTAATCCTGAATAATTCCTGATAGCTGTTTTGTTCTATGATACATCTGTAGACACATTTCCCTATAATCACTCAGCAAGTATGCTTTTAGAATGTGCTATGACTTAAGGAGCTTCATGAATTTATGAATGGATAGAGAAACATGTAAACATCCCAAATCCCATTTCTGCTTTGCCAATTCTTTGAATTATGGATAGGTAGTTTGGCAAGTATTTTCTTATACTATAAAAAATATATTTTAATTGGAAGCTAAAAGCTATCACTCAGTCTTGGCAAATGTAAGATGCTATATAATTTACTATTCAGTTAAACTAACAACTTTGAGATGTTTATAATATTTGTGCCAAAGTCTTGACAGAATCATTTTGCTCAAAACCTTCAGCCTTTATTCGTGGTTAGTCTTATACAGGATTTCTCCAACAGATGGATTTTTAAAATCATAATTAATGATTTCCCAATCTTCCTTAATATTCATATGCTAACAAAAACATATTTCGGAACAGGGAAACTAAAAGCTTAATACATAAGTTATAAGACCAGATGAATCTTTTTGCTTCCTTATCTATCTCTCATCTTCTGAACCTCACTTACGTTGTCTTCTTTCCTTTTTTTAAAGATTTTATTTATTTATTCGAGAGAGAGAGAGGCAGAGACACAGGCAGAGGGAGAAGCAGGCTCCATGCAGGGAGCCCGACGTGGAACTTGATCCCGGACCCCAGGACCACGCCCTGGGCCAAAGGCAGACACCCAACTGCTGAGCCACCCAGGTGTCCCCAGTCTTGTCTTCTGTAATTCAAAATACTCAGCTTAGTGACCAGCGACAGAATACAAAACACTGAGTAGTTTCAATTCATTAAAAAGATTACCACAAGGTTATTGAATTAATTGTATGGTTTGAATTTATAAAATATCACTCAAGGCAACAAAATATAAGTAACAATTCTAGTTGGTAATAAGAATTTAAAATATTACTATTTATGAATAATGAAGCATTGAGATGTTCCTTCAATTCTCCACTCTGATTATAATTTTATTGGCTTTCAGTATAGAAAATATAGTTTGGTTCTTCCTCTTGACATCCCCAATACATAACTTTATTTCAGCAAAATTACTGAGCCATTTTCATAATGAAATTTTTTATTTATCATTTCTTTCCACTCCTATTGCCCCCCCCACCCACACACACATACACTCAAATTATTTCGGTTTGAAATAAGAAGAAAATTAGGGTGAAATTTAAGTTTATTTTCTTCTATTTAAGGCCCTGTTGTCTCTTCCAAAACAGAGTGTGATGTGACTTAACAAAACAGAAACATTATTTGAGAAGTCTGATTGATTTGAGTTCAACTTTTGGCTGCATTATCAATGATACAGAGTTGGATAAATTTTAAAACTACTTAGAATTGCAGTGTTTTCCTTTGTAAAATGAGAATATATATGACTTCCTCTAGTGATACTTGAGAATAGTAAACTGCCCAAGGCTCCCAGCTTTTCCACTATGGTCCTCCTAAAGGCAAAGGAGAGGAAATGGACTTCTGAAAGGACAGTCAAAAATGAATTCAAAATACAAAATTTATTTGAAGTTTTACATTTTATACATCAATATTGAAAAATAAAATATTAGTTTATTAGAAGCTGGGAGTTGCCAGCTTTCATCTTCACAGTTTTCTACTTTTTGATTATAACCTCCCCTGTTCTATAAGGAATAAAAGATTTTATGGATATAAATACCTATGCAGGACACCTGGGTGGCTCAGTGGTTGAGCGTCTGCCTTTGTCTCAGGGCGTGCTCCTAGAGACCCAGGATCGAGTTCCACATCGGGCTCCCTGTGTGGAGCCTGCTTCTCCCTCTGCCAGTGTCTCTGCCTCTCTCTCTCTCATGAATAAATAAATAAAATCTTTTAAAAAATACATATGTGAAGTATTTTACTTAAAAAAATCAGAAAAAGGAAATACTATGTCATTACTTCATTCAGAGAACTGCACAATGAAGTATAAACTCCTGTGGGAAGCGTATTGTGCGTATCTTTGAATGGGATGAAAGAGTTGATAGAGGTGTAGATGATGGGGGCATAGCTGCATAAGCAAAATGATTCTTTGAGTTTGCAACACCCTAGAGTTTTAAGATGCTAAATCATAGGAAAGGAGCAAACATATTGAGAGTAGTAATGTTTTATTAATGTTGTAATGTAGTATTAAGAGCTGTGAATTTGAAGCATTGCTACAGGACTAAACCACAGTTGTCATGGCTCTGTAAGCTTACTAAAACACTTCTCTATATTGCAATTCGCTTTACTATATATCCACTTTTATTTTAATATAAAAGCTATGTTTATTCAGATAAGCCTTGGTAGGAAATCGATATCACAGGAAGGTTGGCGTATCTTCACCGTGATTTCAAGGGTACAGCATCTCGGTTGGTAAAATAAATAAATGAATGAATGAATTATCTTACCTGCTTAGCATAGTGTTGGCCATATTGTAGTAGATTAACAAATATTAGCTCCTATTCTGAGCCTATAATTGTGATGATTAATTTCATGGGTCAACATGGTTAGATAACTGTGCCAGAGATTTTATCAGTCTTTATTCTGGATGTTTCATTGAGGGTGTTTGGGGATGAGAATAACATCTAAATCTGTGAACTTTGAGTAGAGTAGGTTGCCCTCCATAATATGAATGAGCTTCACCCAATCAGTTAAAGGTCTCAATAAGACAAAAAGATTTAAGGAATTCTCCAACAGAAGGTGTTTGGATTTGAATTGCAGCATTGGCTCTTCCCAGGACTCTAGTCTGTTGGCCCACCAGGCACACTTCAGATTTGCCAGTGTTCATAGTCATGAGTCAATTCCTTAAAATAAATATCTATATATCCATCTATATCTATACTAAATCTATATCTATCTACATATGCATCCTATTGATTCTGTTTCTGTGGACAACTCTGAGTAATACAACATTTAATGATAAAATAATTCACTTCACCATAAGTGAAGACATCAATCTAGGAAGCTCATGTCATTTTAAATACAGAACTCAAGTAAAAGCAAAGGCTGTTGAAAACTACTGCATTAACACAGGGACTTTCATGGACTGAATTGCATCTCCTCAAATCCATATGTTGAAGTCCTAACCCCTAGGATTTCAGAATGTATCTGTATTTGGAGATAGTAAACCTTTAAAGAAGTAATTAAAGTAAAATGAGTTCAACGGATAGGCCTGGATCCAGTATGACTATTGTCCTGATAAGAAGAGAAGGCTAGAACATTGACAAATGTACAGAGAAGACCATGTGAAGACAGAAGAAGTCAGCCATCTACAAGTCATAGAGAGAGGCTTTAGGGGACATCAATCTTACTGATATCTTGATTTCAGACTTCTGGCCTTCAGAACGATAATAAAACAAATTTCTGTTGTTTAAGCCACTTACTTTGTGGTACTTTGGTATGAAAGCCCTAGCAAACTAACATAGAACCCAAACTCATTTTGGGTAACAGGACAATTATTCCTTGACCCATATCACAGAGCTCCACAGCGGATTAAATCAGCAAGAGATGTAGATAATTGAGTATATCTCTTTTTTTTTTTTTTTAAAGATTTTATTTATTTATTCATGATAGTCACACAGAGAGAGACAGAGAGGCAGAGACACAGGCAGAGACACAGGCAGAGGGAGAAGCAGGCTCCATGCACCGGGAGCCCGACGTGGGATTCGATCCCGGGTCCCCAGGATCGTGCCCCGGGCCAAAGGCAGGCGCCAAACCGCTGCGCCACCCAGGGATCCCAATTGAGTATATCTCTTAATAAACAGTAGATTCTGAGGCCTTAAAAAAAACAAAAACAAAAACAAAAAAAAGACCTGGGCAGCCCGGGTGGCTCAGCGGTTTAGCACCTGCCTTCAGCCCAGAGCCTGATCCTGGAGTCCCGGGATCGAGTCCCATGTCGGGCTCCCTGCATGGAGCCTGCTTCTCCCTCTGCCTGTGTCTCTGCCTCTCTCTCTTTCTCTCTATCTCTCTCTGTGTCTCTCATGAATAAATAAATAAAATCTTTAAAATAAATAAAAAATAAATTATTAAAAAAACGATGTTTATTTAAGGGATATGACATTTTAAAGCATACCGATTTAGAATTAAAGCATTATATAGCACTCCAAAAATGTTATGATAACTTCCATCAGCAGAAACCGCATGCAGCCTTCATTGCCTTCTCTTTCAAAACATGATCTTGCAGTTGGACTGAGGTAGTCAGACAAGGCTCTTGAGAGAATGATAGAAACTGACCAGATCTTTATGATCTGCTATTTAAGGGACTGCTATTTATCAGTCCCGAAGCAGCCAGTCCTTTTCCCTTTAAGATGAAGCAGTAAACATTTGAATCACTCTCTTGACAGCCCTCCTAATATCAAAATATCTTTTATTTTCCCTGGTTACCAGCCCTTCTAAGGTTTATAAAATGTTTTGAAGCATTTAAAGGTCTCATATGGAACATACAAGTTGCTCATTTGTTGAATGCACATAAGAAGATAAGTGATACATCACTGCAACATTTTTATAGAAAGATTATTTATTTAATGAAAAGGCCCTGAGTGTAAGTTTCACACACACACACATATACATCTCAGTATTGTAAGCTGTAGTTCTAAAACCAAATAATCTAAAAATCTGTTTAGTGAAAACTTTTTTTTCTCATGAGCTTTGAGCTTTCATTTTACTTTACCATTGAGTAAACCTGCAATCTTAGAAAAGTTCTGTTATCGTTTAATAGTGCTATTTTCAAATAAAGCCATATACAAAATACAGAATTGAGCGTGATTCCTTCCCAGTGGCCTTTCAATAAAACTTCTCTGTGCTTCAGGAAAGCTTTTGCAGGAAATCAAACCAATTTTCAAATACTGACTCAAATAGCATTTAAAATATATCCCATAGAATTGATATTTTCTGTGTATTAGAAAATTTATTATATACCATCATAATACTTAGTTTTAACTAAACAATTTTTTCACTTTTATTAACTTTGTCTGTATTTTTCTAAAGCTAAGTTTGTCCTTAAGAAGATTACTACTTTTCAATATTCCTTTACCCAAAAGTGTGTCTCCCACTACATTCTAGTCTCTTCAGTAGGTTATTTTCCAGCTCCCTCTCTGTGGTTATTAAGGAGAAAAAAAAAAACATGAAATACATATTTTTATTTAGATTTTGTGTGTAAGTTCAATACATTTAATATTATTATCATAAATTTGAAATGATACAGTTATGAATAGGCATTCTAAAGTACATTTAGAAATTCTAACCTTTATAATCTGGCATTTATTTAAATGTGTCCAAACTGCTAGACTAGCTTCTTCAAGTCCTATATATAATCAGCAATTTCAAATGTAATGCTGGAAATGACTCAGTTTACAAATAAACTGTATTGCCCACGCTATTATACAGAATTTCTCTTACTTTATTTTTGATACTGGCTGATGTTAATTACTAATTATTACCTTTAAATAATAAGATCCAGTGCTCAGCAGCTATACTATTTTCCTTTTTGTGAATTTGCTGAACCATTTCTATTATATCACTTAACTTCTCTGTGAATTTTGTTTTGCTTCCATAAGTAAATTTCTTAAATAAATTAAATAAATAAGTTTGATGTGTTTTAAGACTGCTGGATAAAATGTACCAATTGATAGTATACAGATTTTATAATTAAATTCAATCGAATTTAATCATGTCTTATATCAGGTCAAAGAAAATCCTGTGAGCAAAAATATTTTATGGCTCTTGCCTCTAAATTTCCAAAATTAAAAATCTATATATTAAAGATTTATTTAAGTACCTTTTTCAATCCCTGTTGACTTCTCAGAAGACAAACACGGTACCACTAGTTTTGAAAGTTGTTTTACATTTATTATAAAAATTAATCTTACAAAATACTTACTAATAATGCAGATAGCACTATATTTGTTGAATATATGATTAATACATGAACTGACAAGAAAGATGTGGAAGAAAAATAGAACCACTATAGAAATGAAGGTTAGATTGGAAGTAGCATTAAAGAGAATAAATAGTGATAAAAACTAAAGTAATGGAGATAGTAGAAAGAAGTGAAAGAAAGAGAAAAGTTAAATTCACAGAAATAATTTGGAATTATTTAGAGGATAATTATGATATACTGTCATGGAAAGAAAAGCCAATGTATTCATAATTGTAGTTATGAGATAATCATATTGATGATAAAAATATTTAGTTATTAAATAAAATGACCCAGAAATGAAATAAAACATGAATCTACTAACTAAAAAGAATATTCCATGTATCAGAAAAAATCTGATCACAAAGCCTGTCAGAGAGTAGTTGCTGCTATGTTGAGAGAATAACAGAAATGGCAAAGGTTGTAACAGGAGATGTTGAGGTTTCATTATGGAAATTAAAAAAATTACTTTTCTTGATCACAAGACATTTCAGCAAAAGAAAGACCTGATTTAATCCCCTTGGTAAACATGTTAATAATATTATTTCTAGGAAAACAGAGTGGGAAAGCCCTTATCTACGGAATGCATTCAGTAGAATGTACCTAGAATGTACTAGGCTCATGAAAAACAATGCCAAAATCTATGGGTTTATGAAAGATGATTTCTTGGAATAATATTATTTAAGATATGTAATAACCAGTCATTAAAAGGCAGGTGTTTTATGACCACATCAGTTCCCTTTTGTGTGACACCTTTAATGCATAATTTAGAGACCCCATGTATTAAATCTAAGCCCAAATATATTCTAGAGCATCGAGAAAGAATCTAGAGAATAGCAGTGGCAGAGCAGGACTTTTCTATCTTCTTTTTTCAAGTACCTGTATCCTTGAAATGATTAAAGCTATTTGATGTGAGGTAAGATCTCTTATCTGTGTGAATGTGATTTGACAAGTCAGTCTTTGTATTAACTCCAACTGGCACTGTAAGCAGATGTTTCTTCCAGTCCCAGGAATTGTAATGACTAGGCATTTTCAACAAAGGAAAAAAGGATGAAAACATGAGGGTTGGATTCCAGGATGGCTGTCTAGATAGTCTGTTTAAAGTAGCAAAATCTTTTGTTTAAAGTAGCCAAGTCTTTGTTTAAAGAGGCAGAACATGAGGACAAGTTTTTCTAATGCATTTTTGAAGGAAACTGACCTAGAAACATGGGACTGGCTCATTGGATATTAAGAGTGTGTTAGGCAGAAGGAAAGTTAGCAAAAACTTCTACTACCTATCTTTTGCTAGCATTTCTGATAAAACCTAGACCTCAAAAGTAAAGAGTAGTGGGGAAAAATATAGCAATGGCAGTTATTTTGCATCCCTGGAAAGTCTTTTCATGCTTCAGCGTCTAGCTGGGCTGATATTAGTTTCACTCAAAAAGCAACTCAAGACCATTGATTAATTAAAAACGAAAACAAAAACAAAAACAAAAAACAAAAAAGGCCCTCCTCCCAAAATGACATACACACACACATACACACAGATGAACTATACAAGTTGTAGGAACCCCAGTCAAATACCCATGATATCCTGAAAATACACTGATGTTAGAATACTTTACAAAAGATATCAGCAGAAATTTGACTTATTGTTATTGACACAAATTCTTAGAAATAATAGTTGAAGACATCATCACAAATTTTAGTGATAGGTAAATGACAACAAACTTTTTTGAGTAGATGCTTCTGATGGCATGATAACCAACTTATGAAAATGGGTAAAATAAGGGGTTTGGCAGCCTTGCCCTGAGAGAGTTAAGTCCCACTTACCATTAACTCAGTAATGAAATTATCCTTCCAAAGTAGTAGGAATATCATGAATGTGGGTGACCCTGCATTACCTTTATGATAATTTAGTGCCCCTCATACTGAGTATGAGAGATACTGCAACAATCAGGTTTGTAGAGTCACCTAGCTACCTCAGTTTACAAAATATGTAAGCATGTGAGTGCTTAGTCCATGCACTAAAAGGAAAAGAGAGAAGAAACCTATGTGACAAAGAACTTATCTCAGGGTCAATGGGGAAACAGTTGCTTGAAAACGTTTCCCATCATCAAAAAATCAGCATATTTGGTGAGTGAATTTTGTTGGCTTTCTACTACAAGGTGGAAGTGACTACAAACTGGTGTGAGCCAGGACTAACACTCTACTCTAGCTTCCCTTACAATGTGTAATGAAAGGAATCCCGGAGAATATTGTCCAACTATATGTATCACTTTTTTATGACAATACATAATTCATCACTACCACTGTACATAAATGGACAATAAAACATATTACACAAACATACCACATTCCATTTCATCATCAGAGCAATGGTCTCAATGAAAACTGAAATGGGCAACTGTAAAGATTATAAAAACTGGAGCTAAAAAAATGGAAGGTTTGGCTTCATTGTTTAAATGACTGCCATTAGGTTGAATACAAAGGGAAGTAAGATAGGGACTCCAATGATGAGGTTTCTACAATTAGGTGATAGAGATGAGGGGACTGGGGAGGATGCAACTGCATAGGTTTATTTTCAGAACTCATAAAGTTTTTCTTTGGTTTAGTCTGTTACAGGGTATCTAAAGAAGGCAATATAAATGGTCCAGACACAGCATCCATATCATAAAATTTGACATCAAATAATGATTATGTATTTTAGGGTGGTTTAAACTTTAACTCTTTTCACCAAATTAGGACAAACACTGAATTTAGTCCATCACCAAGCAATAAGAAACAATCTTGTGAAGTCTCCCCTGCCGATCTAATACCAGCACAACAATAAGGCCAAGAAGTGATAATGAGTTTGCTGTAATTGTAAGCCCTATGGTTAAGCATTATGCTAAGCTAGACCACTTGACTGTGAGAGAATGAGTGTGGGTCAAATGAAAATAGGCTGATATTATAGCAAACAGAAGAGACATTTATAAGTAGATCATGATTCCAGGGCAGAATGAACCCATACTATTTCTATGAGAATGTTCCAGAGTAAGGGAACATTTCTGGCTAGCTTTCAGATCTGGCAATGTTTATTAGCCAAGCTCAAGCAAAACAAAGCAAGACAAAAGAACAAAACCAAAACAACAGCAGTTCTATTTTCTTCAGAAAAGGTGACCTAGACTCCTACCAATTCATATTTTTGTAAAAAAAAAAATTTACATGGAGTATTTGAAGAGGAATGACTAAATTATTTCAATAACTTTAAATAATTCAACCTACTAGTAGTCAAATACAGCAATCATTAGATATTTTATAGGCTATATTTATGATTTTTCCAGATGACCCAAGAGAAATATTACCAGTGAATCATATAAGATGGGAGATGTTGAACAACAAAGTTTCTGTCCTTTATCAAGTCATAAATTATGATGAAATGTAGCTAAACAGTAGCCTGGTAATGACAGGAAGTAAATTGCTGCTTCACACTCAATGTCAGAGCTTGATTTGCTCCTTTTCATGTATCAAATGTAGATGAGGATGAAATGCATTTAAGTACGACATAAATATTACCAAGGATCCTTAGAAAAATAACACATAACAGTCACATATCTACAACACATAGTAATAGTTTTTAATAACTAAGGATAATGGAGGAAAAAAGAATAATTGAGCAGGGATTTTTACTCTCGATTGAATAGTTCAAATACTGGTTTTCAATGGAATATTAAGAATGGCGTAAAAATTATTAAAATAAACCTGAGAAATATGTAGCCAGGAGATATTGCCAAAGGTAAGAGTTTACACTGGGGAGGATAAGAACAGGTCTGGAATCTATTCGCTCTCTTTACTGGAAGACACTTGAGTAAGAAAGAAAGATGACTCAGACCCCCTATAAACATGCTAGTAACAGGGAACTCTGGAAACATGCTAATGGTATGGAAGCAGGAGTGCCCTTATCCATGTAATGCTTAAATAAACAGAATGTATTGATGTCCAGGCTTTTAGTAAATGTCACATAAGCTATGTAACTATAAAAGAAAGATGTTAATGACTCCAAGAACTCCCTTTTATGTAAGTGATGTTTAGTAAATGTGATGCAGAGACCTTAGGTGTAAAACTCAGGCCAGAGAAATTCGAACGTACAAAAATGGACCTGAGGAACTCTGCTATGATCCCAGACATGCTCATGCTTTATCTATGTCTCACAATTCCTGAATCCTTAAAATATTAGGAAATTTTGATATTTCATGAGATCTTTTATCTTGTGATTCTGATTTGCCCCTCTGATGAGGACTACTCTAGACTCATTCTTCCAAAAAGCCTTGGAGGCTTGGTTAAAAGGAGCTATTTGTGAGTTATAAGAATTTACTGAATCTTGTGAATACAAAATCAAGTATTCATAAGAGCCTCTTAAAGTCATATAGTTTGCATGTTATTCAGATGTTATGGCTAAATGACATCTTAAAAAATCAGTTCCCTTGTGTGTGTTTTATTTCTACTTATTTAATAAAATCGTCTAGAGAAATAATGATACCACTATCATTTTACCTGAGAAATCTGTTGAAGATATTTTATAGCAGTTTTCCTTCTTCGAGACTTGCTCAGCATAATATGTTATATTTTAAGCACCATAAGGCTTTCAACAGCTCTACATCCTTTAGGAGGAAGAAGTGGCACATTTAGCCTAATGCTATTGATTCACTTAAACCAAGAGAGCAGTGAATCTTGACTTAACTTTATGCCATGGCATATATCCCTGCATTATATTGCCACCCTTCTGCCAAAGACATAATCCCTCCAACCCCTTGGCTCCTAGACAAAAGGCTCTACAAACACTTTTATCTACCTAGCAGCTGCTCCCCATTTGAGACTGTGGACCTCTGGAGTTTATGCAGGCTGCCACACTTCCTCACTTAGCACAACAAACAGAACTGAAGTGCCTCAAAAGGCTCTGTGAATAAAGCAGAATGCAGCTGTTTAGAAACAAAGGGATAACTGCTGCTTGAAAGTGCAATTTATGATCTCCCACTGCCATGTTTTATTAATAAGCTCACTTGCTTAAATAAGTATTAATTTTAAAATGACAGTCCACACCTCTTTTATTATCTCTTTCTGTGCTTCCCATAACCGGGAACACAAGTCCCTCTACCTGTTATGGAATATTCCTGCCTTTCAATAGTTTATTCTTGGCTTTAACATTTATGGAGTTCCTTTAGATATGTGCAAAAGGACCATCCAACAGTAACAATTATACTGGGTATGGTGTTCTCTAGGTTTTGATAGCAGGAGTGGTCCACTTTATTCTCTGAATCCACACTCTCCTCCCCATCACCTCTTTTTTCCAGAAATTCACTCAATCAGGCCTCAAATCTTAGTCACAACTTGAGAGTGTCTTGTGTTGCAGACACAAGCTAACTCTCCTCCTCACACCAATTTGGCTAATAACCAATTCAGTGAAAGACCAAGTCTTTGAACTATGGTTGAATTTTTTTCTTCAAGTACATCCATGTCACCAGAACAACTGAGCTGGAGATTTTTCAATCTACCTTGGTTCAATTTTCACTTCACATGTACTTTATATTTTAGACTCTACACTCTTCTCAGATTCAATGCCCTTCCTGGGGATGGATGGGGTTTCCCTTGGAAGTATGTTACCATTTCTTTCTATTTTTATATACCTTTATCTGAATCCTCCCCTCTGGTGGCAAAATCACTGTGGTTAACCATCTTCAATCTCAGTGTAGGTCTTTGTCTACAGTGTGTGTGTCATTTGAACACTGGTCAATATATCTGATTGCTGAACAAATATATTTTCAGCAAACTGACCAAGAGCAAGATATATGATATTGCCAAGGGCATATTGAGATTATTAGATTATATTGTCAAAGAGCTAGATGGGGCTGAAAGAATCTTCCTTGAAAAAAAAAACAGGATATATATATATATATATATGTATATATATATATATATATGCTATATTTATATATGTATTACATATATAGCCATATATAACATATATATATATATATGGCTGCTTTTTGAAGACAGAAGTCTTTATACCTTAAAAATATATTGTTCTATAATATACACATAATAAAAATTATCATTTGAAGTAGACAATTCAGTGTTTGTTAGTATATTCAAGAGATGAAACATTACTACTATTTAATTCCTGAACATCTTCATCACTCTAGAAAGTAACCCTTTACCCATTAGTAGCCCCTTCCCATTCCCCCCTCTAGTAACCTCTGGCAACCACTGATCTACTTTCTCTCTATATGGATTTACTATTCTACATATTTCATGTAAATAGAAACATGTAACATGTGATTTTTTTATGGTTGGCTTCTTTCACTCAGCATAATGTTTATAAGGCTCATTCATGTTGCAGTAAATACAAATCCTTAATTCCTTATTATGGCTGAAAAATATTCCATTGTTGAATATATCACATTTGTTTACCTATTAATTAGTTGATGGACATTTCTACTGGGATGTTTCCACTTTTTGGTTGTTACGAAAAATGCTTCTATGAATGTTTGTGTGTAAATTTTTGTCTGACCACCTATTTCCAATACATTTGGGTATACATATAGGAGTGGAATTACTGGGTCATATGATAAATTCATATATAACTTTTTATAGTTGCACCACTGTATATTCCTCCAGCAATGATGTCTATTCTATTACCACACTGTCTTGGTTACTATAGCTTTGTAGGGCTTTTAAATTGCAAGTGTGAATTCTATTTCCAAGAATGTTTTGGCTATCCTGAGACCGTTTCTGGGTCAGACTTTCTTGTTTCTTTGCATGTGTCATAATTTTGTTGAAAACTAAACATTTTAAATAATATAATAGGGCAGCTCAGGACATTAAATTTCCCCCCACCCTGAGGATGATTTGTGTTACTACTTGTTGCAATTGCTGATTGTTTAGTGACATTTCTGAACAAATGCTGCAAAGACTATATGTCAAGTATGGCCACTAACATCTGTACTCAGCTTGCTTAGTGGTCAGTTAATAATTAAACAGAGATCTCCTTAAATATCTAAAACCAGTGAATCCCTGAGTCTTTACCAGGGGGTTCTGAGTGGATGCTGGGATACGCTTTGTACACTCACCCAGGTAATCTACAACTTTCTTAGTCTCCCTCTACTTCCAGCTTGTTAAAGATCACCTAGGCCAGTTAGAAGAAAGTAGAACTTCTCCGATCTTTCCTGAATATATGTATAGACTTATACATGGACATGGCTCCAGGATCCCCATGAGTGTTATAGTTACCCAAAGCTCTTAGGAACAGATCATCCTCAGCTTTTCCTTTTAGTCTTTTTGGTTAGTCCATTGTTTGCGCTACTGCCTCAGAAGGGCTTACTGTCAAAACATTCAACAAAGGCTCTAGGAGAAGTTTTTAATACTGGGTGAATTTGAGGGAAGCCAAATAAATGCAGTTCTTTCATACGGAATCTTTCAGGGAACCACAAATAATGGTCAAATAATGACTCTTTCCTCAGAATAAGGCTTTGAAAGAACTCCAACTGCGTTGTGCTCCTTCCAGGACTGCAAATATGGTCTGTTTATTTTTCAAGACTACTTCTGTGCTGAAGAGCAGGACACTGGACTAGCAAGTTAAAATACCACAAAGTTGGGATCCCTGGGTGGCGCAGCGGTTTGGCGCCTGCCTTTGGCCCAGGGCGTGATCCTGGAGACCCGGGATCGAATCCCACGTCAGCCTCCCGGTGCATGGAGCCTACTTCTCCCTCTGCCTGTGTCTCTGCCTCTCTCTCTCTCTCTCTCTCTGTATGACTATCATAAATTTAAAAAATAAATAAAAATAAAATACCACAAAGTCCCCAGTTTTACCAAAATTCACCCAGTTTTTAAAATTAAGTGCTCCTGGGTTGCTCCAAACCTTTAGTTAATATCCAGAGTTCTCTAAGAGCGAATACTGACCATTTTTGCCAGTTTGTTTGTTGTCGCACAAAGGAGTGAACTCTCTGACATCTCTGCCGTGCCATTTTTCAATGATGCCACTACCTATTCATTAAACAATGTATAGATTGTAATCTTTGAAGTCAAATATTCATCTCTTGGTTAGAGACCAACTTGAAGGATGTCAAAGTCTTTGTGAACAAAGAGTATACACAATTAAAAGTGAATGTTTTTAGGCAATTTTACTTAAAATAATTTTAAAAGTCTGAAGATTTCTATTAGAATTGTCATCTCAAAAGATCATCTATATTAAACCGAATTTGTATTATATATTCAGCAATTCTCAGTGATATTCTATATAAGATGTTTATTTAGTAATAAATATTTCATCAAAGCCAGGCATGGAATTTTTAAAAGAGGTACAGTAGAGTTATACGATTTCCATAGAGGACTCAGAATCATTTAAGGGTAATTTTGTCTGACATTTTCTCTGTCAAGTTATTATGTGTGCCAGATGACTGAAATATTGTACATCCATATGGTCTTGATTTTTTTTCAGTTCTGAGTTATTACATGCTGAAGTAAATCATTTTCTATGTAAAAGCCAATCATATAAAAAGTATAAAAATTGCATGCAGAACCAAGGGATTTTCATACTTGTAATTGACATATTACAATATATACAGATAATCTTGTAGAAAATCCAATTCAACATACATGTCTCTTTCTCTAAATTTAGTCACTATATGGTATGCTGAGTAAGTAAAGATGATTGACATAGTTGATACTTTCTGAGAGCTTCTAGATGATGGAAAGACAGAAAAATAATGTCATTTAAGTATAAGTAATTTATTATAGGCATTTACTAAATCTTAGCTGATCCCAGAAGAAGAATAAGTAATGTGAAGTCAGAAAAGAAAAGGGAAAGGTATTTAAGCTAAATTTTGCAAAATAAAGGGAAATATGATATCTAAAATAAAACCAAGTATATTCCAGAAAAGGGAACAATACACATATGTATAAAATATTAGTTTCTTATGATACATCCATTTTTCTCTTTTCTTCCTTAAAAATATGTTTTCAGATACTCCCCAACTCTACATTGGTTCATGGAAATCTGAACTCACACACATCTCAAGAAGTGGGCCTAGTGAGGGATCCCTGGGTGGCTCAGCAGTTGAGCGGCTACCTTCGGCTCAAGGCATGATCCTGGGGTCCAGGATCGAGTTCCGCATCGGACTCCCTGTGAGAAGCCTGCTTCTCTCTCTGCCTATGTCTCTGCCTCTCTTTCTAAGTTTCTCATGAATAAATAAATAAAATCTTTTGGAAAAAAAAAAAAAGAAGTGGGTCTAGTGGGCCTAAGGTTAATGAAATAGAAATGTGACCTAATTATGACTAATAAGATTTGAAAGAGAGTTTAATGACAAGTTTCCCAAAAAAAGTTTTGCAGTTGCTAAGTGAAAATCAAGGGTACAATAATCACTTTATTCTTCTAGAAACCCTAATATTTGAAACTAATGCTTGAATTTATGCTTCTAGCAACACACTTAAAAAAAAGCCAACACTGATATTGACTAAATTGAGAATGGAAAAACACTAGATCCTTGATATCACTGAGTTCTGAATCAACCTTGAAGCCATGCTACTTCTGGACCTCTATATCTATACCTTTATATCCTCCTAACTCTCACACATGAAATACATGTATATGTATTTACACACACACACACACACACACACACACACACTGAGGAGTATATATGCATGTATTTAATGATAAATATGTATGTGTATGTGTATGTGAGTCAAAGTTAATTGTAACTTCAATTTTTCACCAAGGTGATTTGATTTCACATTGAGGAGAAGTTGTAATTAATTTCAGCATAAGTTTGAATCAATATTGGAAAATCTCACCTGGGGTACAGCTATCCTCCCACTTTGACATGTGCTCCCACAATCATGTCATGACACAGAAAATTGAAGATTTCTACTATTGTGCAGAGGACCAAATAAATGCACAAAGTGCACTATCCAGGTTATGCCTGAGTAAGTTTTTGTTAAAAAATCAAGGATATATAAAACCCTTTGACTCATACCCCCAAATATCCTAAAATTCCTGTCACAAATTTAAAATATTCAGGTATAGACTGGACCCTAAAGTAAAAGGTATCCTCAAATCTGTCTAATCATAGCATTACTTCCTCGGAATGTGGTGACAAAACACATGAAAATAATGGTACATGTGTTACAGCTTCACAAAATGTCTGCTACTCATGAAGCTAATTGACTAATTAGATAATCTCTTCTGTGCTTCTAACAGACACGTGGCGTTTTTGCTAGGCATTAGTAATAGAGTTTTGAATAAGATAGTAAAATCCCCGTGCTTATGGATTTTAAGATCTAATAAGATAATCACTAAATGGATAATCACGCAATCATTAATTATGATAGTCATGAATATAGTGAAAGAGTGATAAAAATAATTTCAGAGCACACTTATGATCATGTAACTAGATGGATAAGGAAGTTAAAGAAGAGAAAGAGAATAAATTTTCTATTTCTCAGAGTCCTTCGGAGTTATACAGCATGAAACACAGCTATCACGGTAGCTACAACAGCATCAGTCACTGGGGGAGACTTCTTTTAACTATTTTTAAATATTTTCCTAGCTCACAAGTTGTTTATGGAAGAAAAGATGGAAGTATTTCTCTGGACCTAGGAGGTATCATAAGTCTTATTAAAATTATCATTTATAAAAGTGAAAAATGATTTACTCTACTCTTGGAAATAAGTAGCAAAAAAATCACCATCTGGCATCCTTCCAGTTTGCCAACAAAGTAGTAAACTTAAATAAAATGAGTCTTTCAGTTAGTAATTTTAAATAAATCATTGCTTACTATAGTCCAGATACATGTGGACTATAAAAGAATGGATTAAAATTCACAAAGGAAATGAATGAGAATACAAAGCGCTGTCTTGTTTGTCTGTTTCGGTTTAACAATAAAGATTTCAGAAAACTTATCTGATGCCAAAATTTTTATCAGGTTTCTTTGAAATAGGGCTAATGGCCTAAAACAAGACTATATATATACACATAACACACACACACACACACACACACACACACACACAAATCTACAGTGTCAACTCATATGTTCTAAGAAGTAATTAAGATAATTATTACTCTATCTTTTAGCATTAATATCAGGGCTATCCCAAACACAGCTCAGAGATAAATTAAGGCAAGCAGAGACTGTGAAAGATCTCCCAGTAAACTGCTTCTCTCTTGCTTCACAACCTTCTGTAACATTTCTATTTTGTTCTTTAGTGATATCTAATTTATTGTTTCAAAATATTTTGTACTTCAATGCATTTCAAAGTCTATTCCAAGAAATCAAGGTAAAAAATGTTGGGGCGCCTGGATGGCTCAGATGAGCATCTGCCTTTGGTTCAGATCACGATCCCAGGGTCCTAGGATCCAGTCCCACATTGGGTTCCCCACAGGGAGCCTGCTTCTCCCTCTGCCTGTGTCTCTGCCTCTCTGTCTCTCATGAATAAATAAATTAAATCTTTTTTTAAAGTAAAGAATATTTAGCTATTTCAAATGGGCATTGTATATATTCATATACTACTTCTCTTGTACATTTTTACCTTTTCCTCCAAATTTCTCTTCCTATCTGATTTCTAGATGTGTGTTTAAATAGACTTCTCATAGAACTATACAATTGTGCCCCAAAGGCACACCATCCAGGAATGATGATCAGTATTTCTCAAGTGAATACCAGATCCCAAGCACTATAGACAGGAATTTTTATAAAATATCTTTAATTCTCCAAATTCTCTAGGGTGCTAGATAACACAATATTTGTCTTCATTATGTAGATGGGATACCCAAGTATTCAAAAAGCAAAATAACTTACTCATGGCCACATAGTATAGTACAGAGAAGAGAGGCATATTTCAAGTGCAGGAATCCCAAAGCAAAGTCTCAAAAAAGTAAAATGAGGTAGCAGTTTCATTGGGAAAAAGTAAGGATAGATTTCTATTTTTAAAAAAGCACACATATCTCTAACTCATTAATCACATTTTTGATGTAATGAAACCTGTAAAATCTATCAGAAGCAATTGCCCAAGAAATATAGACTATTAATTTTTAAAAGTGTCTGAAGTAAATAAATGGCAGAGAATGTAATTATTCAGGATGACAGGGAGGCTAAAAGGTAGCAGAGAATGTTTATCTGATTTGATTAAGAAGGAAGGTAGTGGCGATTGTGAATGAGACTGGGAATGCTGGAGGAAATGAGAGAAGCTTTGGGACTCGGAGGAAACATACGTATTTAGATGAAATTGAGAGTAGCTGTTAGAGAATGTGGGAAAAAAATGAAAAGATATCTTTTAAAATTAGAAATACGAACTAGATATCGATTCAGCGAGAGGGATAAGGGCAACAATACTTCGTGTGGTAGGAAATGGACAATCCGTGCAGAGAGAGAGTTGCAAGCACACAATGGAAAGAGGCAAGTGGAATAGCTAACATCTGACAGAGTAAGAATAGCCAAATTTGGTGACACCATAAAATGTAATCAATGTATACACTTCTGAAGTTTTAGTGGAAAAAACCCTGGAAACTTGTAAGCAAAGAAAACGTTTTAATTAAAAGACTAATTATTGTCCTTGTCCTGGCAGGACTTGTGGACCCACTACTAATTCTCTTAGTCTCATGTATACTAGTTATAAAACAACTATACATTACTGCTAAATATTCTTAAAATTCATAATGAACCTCTAGGCACCTCGACAAAAGGGCCATCACGGCATACAGAGTGGATGAATACTTACATGACAGGGAAAACAGCAATGACGACTATTCTGAAAGCTTCTATCCATCAAGATGTAGACAGGGCTCTATAAACTACAGTGCCATTTCAAGAGCAGTGTGATGCAGAAAATCCTCCAATTAAAATGCCAGGCATTTAGCAGCAATTATCTAATGGATTTTCACTTCCATGGATTTATTCCAAATTCCTTATTTCTAAATGAGAAGTGCGCAACATCATTTCTCTCTGGGAGCCTGTGTGAAGTGGGGGCCCCTGCTGTTTTCTTCTTTGAGCAAAGCTCAAAGAAAAGCACTTCACAAAGTGGTACAGAGGAGAAGGTGGAAGTGTGTGTGACTGTCACTTGTTGTCACCTGAGTTGGATTTTACGTATTAGCTGTGCTGAATAAATACAATACACACCAAAATTCTTACGAAGGGCCCTTACTTCACATAGTACAAGCTGAATTTCAAGCTAAATTAGCTGCCCCTCTTTTTTATTCCTAAGCAGAAATGCTACAAATTGAAATATGTATTAGTATGGGATGTAAACCATACATTCAATTCCAAAGAGATTTTTTCCTTATTAATATGAGAAGCCTTCTAGGCTGACTACATAATTTGGCTTTCTTTTTTTTAAAAGAAATAAGAAATAGAAAAAAAAATCACAAACCCATATTAGTCCTGTCTCTCGGTAAGGAAAACCGAAGCTTTAAATTTAAAAATGACCTTAGTTTGGGTTTCTGGAAAACAGAACTGGAAGGGAGAAGGGGTGCACTGACTTTCTATCCCGAGAGGGTAAACCCAGGGCAGCAAGATTGTGGAAAAGGGGAAATGAGGTATGGGGAAGAGGTGAAAAAAAAATTGTAGTGATGTTCTACTATGCGGGCTACTGCTGTATGGGTGAGAGGAAATTCTCTTCATTGTACTGTAAAGAATTGCATTGCATCTCCTGATCCGCCCGTTCTCCTGTTCCTCCCTGGGTGAGGTTGATAACCATCAGGAAGTAATTCCCCTAAACTTCCTGTTGTGTATCACTGGGCCCTGTAGGTTGTTGTATTAGATGTCAGACTTCATGCTCTATGGTGTGTCATTCCATACAGATCTCTGGCATGTGCCTGGCCACTGGAGCTACATGGGGGCAGCTAAAAATAGCCAAGCATTTCTAGGGGAATGACTAGTCAGACCTAGATGGTGGAGATTTGTAGGCCCAAAGGAGGTGATTAGGGACTTGAAGCAGAGCAAGCAGCTGAGGAGATGTCAGGGAATTTCAGAAAGGGCATACAACTTGAGTCTGGCACAAAGAGGAGCAAATTACAAACAAAACGTTCTCTGATTTTTAAAAAAATATTTTATTTATTTATTCATGAGAGACACAGAGAGAGGCAGAGACACAGACAGAGGGAGAAGCAGGCTCCATGCAGGGAGCCCGACGTGGGACTCGATCCCGGGGTCTCCAGGATCACACCCTGGGCTGAAGGCAGGTTCTCAACCGCTGAGCCACCCAGGTGTCCCAATAGTCTCTGATATTAAGGAGGATTTGTATTTGGTGAATAATATGTAAAACAAAAGCAAGTACTGCTGTTCTTTCAGAATTTGGTGAACCACTGATCAGAGTGAACAGACACCAGGAAAAAATGCTTTCTGCATCAGCAATGAAAATAAGTGATTTGCTAACTGTTTTGATTAGATTTGTAGCGGTGACTGGTTTGCGATATTATATTTGTTGCACCTTTTGGAGCACAGGTGGTCTGGTTGAAATGTTTAATATAAGAATCATGAGCAAGGATAGAGGGTAACTATCACCTCATGGAAAATGATAGTTCGAAGTAATTCAACTGTAGAACAACGATCACGTTTCTACTTGATAGCAGATAGTGAAAATAAAAAGTGGATAGTCACCAGAGAAAATCTCTGTTATAAAGATTCCTTCATTTTCATCATTCGACAAAACCATGTTGAAATAAAAAATCTGCCAGGTTAAATACTTCACAGAATTCTTTTAAGTTTTAGCACTGTGTTGGGATTTTACTTCCACATATAAAGTTATTGTTTTCTCTAGTTGTGTATTTCTCCAGAGAGAAACATTGAAATGAAAAAAAAAATTATAAAAACCCTCACTTAACTGGCACCTATATTGGGCTAAAATAGTAAGCACTTTCAAAACATATATTTATACTTTTATTTGAATATTTTGGAGGCTGGGGCCAGAACTGAGAAAGCAGACAATATATCATTAAGCCTTCTAACATACAGTAGAGCCTCATTATTCACAGATCCCATCTCTGTGAATTCACCTACCAATTAATTTATAACCCCAAAATCAATACTTGGGGTACTTTTATGATCATTTGTGGGTATACACAGAGTGGCAAAAAAAAACTGAATAGCCCTATGTTTATGTTCCTAGCTGAAGTTAAACAAGCCAACACTTCAACTTCTTGTCTCAGATTTCATTCTGTAAATAAATGTCTTTTCACAATCAATTTAGTGCCACATTTTTCACATTTTTTTTGCATTGTGTTGGTGATTCCACTGTTTAAAATGACCATGAAGCATATTGGTGACCCGCTACCTAGTGCTATTAAGCACAAGAAAGCTATGATATGCTTTACAGAGAAAATATGCATGTTAGACAAGCTTCATTCAGGCATGATTATAGCACTACTGGCCATGAGTTCGACACTAATAAATCAGCAATATATATTAAATACGGTGCCTTTAAATAAACACACACAAAACAAGGTTACATATAGATCAGTTGATGAATGAACATGTTGCCAGAGGAGGAACTTAACTCTGAATTTCCTATAGGAACCATGATTCAATATTTAATCATCCCGTGTTCTCGGTGGCTTTATAGAATAAAACTCCCATAAGTAAGGAGAATTGACTGTATTTGGCAAAGAGAAACAACCAAAAATCATATTAAGACATTCCACAATCTATTTGAGTTATTGAAGATTCGATTAGGGGGAAGATATGACACTGCCAGGTTGCAGGATAATAAAGAGCTAAACTTGCCCTCTTTCCTTTCCTCAATTCATTCCATCCTTCCTTTACTCCCTTCCTTACAAAAGAATTCATAGATTGATCAACAGAAATACTTATTAGAATAATGAGGGGGCAAAGGGTCCAGTAAATGAAATTCTACTCCTCAAATACAAAACAATGTTGAGTGGTAACCACATGTATCAGGTAAATAGAATTGAAAATGTAATTTTCATTACTAACAAAAACTGCATGCAAGATATTAGATGCTCAGCTAAATGCACTTTCTAATACTGAATTCCAGATTTAGATGTACTCGCCCCTCCTTTCAGAGGCAGTGCTAACAAGCTGCCTCGAGGTCAGAGTCTCTTCTACAAATATACAGGCTGGAAAAGAAGGGACAAGAGATGCTTCTCAAAAATAGGATGAGCCAAGAGTACAGGTCAATATTACTATTACTAGGTGAAATTACTAGCTGTCATCAGATTATTCACCTCTCTCCCCTGGGAAGAATGAATGATGTGAGGTTCTAATAATGTTACTCTTCCTCCACATGGAATCAAAAAATGAGAGAGAGGACTCTTACCACATCCTCTGGAGCCATTTCACTGCATTGTAAAAACAAGTTATATAACACAATTCTGATTGCATAATGGTACCATATAGGTCTACTGATAAATATAAAACAAGCTGGCAATCACTACAGAAAAATGATCATTTAGAACTTTAACATAGAGGCTTATTTAGAGTCTATTTTGATCTACAATGTAATGTGCCATAAAACAGGAATAACTCTGCAACAACAATTCAGAATTGGTTAAAAGAATATTTCTATTTGCTAACTTGCTTTTCAATAAAGTAATTGAGCCATAGTAATTAAACTCCTATTCTTTGCACTCTAGGGGAAAAAAATAAGGCAATAACACACAAGCTTTCCCTTTGTGATATAATAGAGTTGAGAAAAGAGAATCATAACATAGCTAAGGTTATTACCCTGGAGAAAAAAAAAATGTGTATCCCAGACACAGATAGGACTATAGCATTTTAATTGAAATCCATTGTGTTCATCACATGATATTAATGAGACCTGCAATTTAGCTAGATCTTTAAAGTGGCAGCCATATCAGAGAGACTATATGATAATATCTTCCTCTGGGCCCAGGGGTGGGAGAATTAGAGAAATTAATAGTGATGTTGCTTCCTTTTTATTCATAGCATCCCATATAAAATCTTGTTTTCCTTTCTTAAGAGTAAGATGTATTAAAACAAAACAGACAAAAAAAATTCCTCAATTCCATCTGAAATAGGTATTTGGGCCAGACATGATTTGCATAATTTAGCCCAAAACCCACTTGTGCTGCCCATTTTTCAATGTAGAGTTTAGTACAGATTGAAGCAACTTCTCAAATGAAGACAAAATGATTACACTGATCAAAAAGAAATCTGCCCAAGGACACCTGACTGGCTCAGTGGCTGAGTGTCAGCCTTCGGCTCAGGTCCTGATACAGGGTTGCATTGTGTTGGTGAGACGGAGTCCCGCATTGGAATCCCCTCAGGGAGCCTGTTTCTTCCTCTGCCTATGTCTCTGCTTCTCTCTCTCTCTGTGTCTCTCATGAATAAATAAATAAAATCAGAAAGAAAAAGAAAGAAAGAAGAAAGAAAGAAAGAAAGAAAGAAAGAAAGAAAGAAAGAAAGAAAGAAAGAAAGAAGAAAGAAAGAAAGAAAGAAAGAAAGAAAGAAAGAGAAAGAAAGAAAGAAAGAAAGAAAGAAAGAAAGAAAGAAAGAAAGAAAGAAAGAAAGAAAGAAAGAAAGAAAATCTGTCCAACCATTACTCTTTTTGAGTTGGATAGGAACTCTGAAAGACCATTGCAATTTAAAAAGAAATCTGTTCATTAAATCTATTAAAAAGTTATTAATAATGAGTCAAATTGAGTATTCTTATGAATATTTAGTGGATAAAAATCTGTTTTTATATTTTTATGAAATTTTTTGCAAAATTTAATTGAAATATTGTATTAAATGAAGACACCATTCCCTCACAGCACGTAATGATCACTCTGTTGTAAGGCAAGTGATCTTGTAAGTGTGGGACTGTTTCTGTACTCTCTATTCAGTTCCAGTGGTATATTTGCTTATACTTAGTCTGTACAGTTTTAATTTTTATATCTGAATATATAAGTATCCTACTTCCGTTCTACTTCTTCAAGATGGTCATTTTGCCCTTTGAGTTTACATATGAATTTTAAATCTGACTTTTCAATATAACTAAGGTATAAATAGTCTTCTAGAATTTTGATTAAAATTGTCTAAAATTTATATTTCAATTTTGGAACACTTGGCTATTTACATGATTCAGTGTTTCTACCCATGAAAATGATATATTCCTTTATTTATGTGGTCTTAAAAAATTTCTCTCAAGAATATTTTGTGGTTTTTACATGTGTTATTCAATTTAGTACCAAGGCTTGATATTTTTGGTATTATTGGTATTGGTATTTGGTATTGGTATTGGTATTTTTAAAATATCACTTTCTATTGTTTGTTGCAGTAGAGAAAACACATTTAACTTTTTACATTGTTCTTGTATCCATAAATCATGTAAAATTCAAGTTTTAGTCTTTAAAATCTCTCTAGGGATCCCTGGGTGGCGCAGCGGTTTGGCGCCTGCCTTTGGCCCAGGGCGCGATCCTGGAGACCCGGGATCGAATCCCACATCGGGCTCCCGGTACATGGAGCCTGCTTCTCCCTCTGCCTATGTCTCTGCCTCTCTCTCTTTCTCTCTCTGTGACTATCATAAATAAATAAAAATTAAAAAAAATTTAAAATCTCTCTATAGCTTATTTTAGTTTTCTTTATGTATAGAATCACGTTTTCTGTAAAGAATGACAAGTCTATTCAATTCTTTCTAATCTTTAATCTTGGCGTAATGAAATGACTAGAACCTTAAGCATAATTTTGGGTAGAAGTAGCAATCGTGGACATTCCCACTTGATTTATATCTAATTTATTATCTTGGAGAAAACTTATTATTTCACTGTTATGTTGGGAATTTGCCATAGAATTTTGTAGGTAGGCCTCTTGGAAGGAACTAGATAGAGGAGCTATTCAGGGATTTATTTCTCTCCCCGTTCCCTGGAGGGTGGGTGATGTGCAATAAGCAATATTATAAAGATAAACATATTCTGTAAAGTAAGGGCATTACTAGTTCCTGACTGCATATGGTAAATTATTACCTATAAATTTATGAAACATAGATTCTTGTAGAATATCATTTAAGCTCTAAATCTCTGAGATATAAAATAGAGATGTTTCATAGTCTAAATAATTCTTGCTTTCAGAGGTGCCCATTAAAATTACTTAGTATCTGAAGTTACTCTTCTGTTTCATCTGAGCCTCTTCACAGGTTGTATCCTTGAAAATTTTTGGTACTAGGTAAGTTTCTGATTAATGTATGATCTGATAATCTGATTTTGCTTCATGTTAGAATGGCCAGACCAAAAAAAAAAAAAAAGTATGGCTCTCATAAGTTGATACGTTTTACCATAAATTACTTTTTCTAACTCTTGAGATAATCATCTGGGTTTCTTTCTATATTCTGCTAACGCTGATTAGCCACGGTGATTTACACTGAGTGGCTTCAAATGTTAAACTGACCTTACAATCCTGGAATAAGCTACATCAATTGTGATGTGTGTGTTTGTGTTTCATTGCAGTCTGATCAATCTTTGTCTCAATGGATATATTTAATTTGTTAACATTTAACGTAATAACTGATATATTTGGCTATATATTTGGGTTTAAGTTTACCATTTCATCCTTTATTTTCTATGTCCATATTTTCTCTTTTTTTCCTTCCTCATTTTGGATTAATCAAGTTGTTATCATCATTATCATCATCATCACCATTAGTGTTACTTTATTTTGCCTCTCTATGAGCTTCTAGTTTTTCAACTTTTTATTATTCCTTTAGTGGCTGCTGCAGATATTTCAGAATACAACCTTTAACTTATTATAGTTCATTTGAATTAATAATTTTAACATTTCTCATATAATGTAAGAGTATTATAGAACACTTTATTTACACAAATTCTGCCTTATTACTATAACATATTTTAAGTACATATGTGTTTTAAGCTCAGTAAAGACATTGTATTGTTTGAAACAGCCAATACTTATTTTGAGTTAACCCCATATTTACTTTTGCGATTTTTTTATTCCTTACTACATTTCTATCTTTCTTGCAAGGCTCATTTTCTTACTGGAAACAAAAATCCCTTTAATATTTAATACAATCAGGTTTTCTGGTTACATACTCTTTCAGTTTTTCTTTGTGTGAAAATAGAATTAAAGTTTAGGTATTGGGCAGCCCGGGTGGCTCAGCGGTTTAGTGCCACCTTCAGCCCAGGGCCTGATCCTGGAGACCAGAGATCGAGTAGAGTCCCACATCGGGCTCCTGGCATGGAGCCTGCTTCTCTCTCTGCCTGTGTCTCTGCCTCTCTGAAAGAAAGAAAGAAAGAAAGAAAGAAAGAAAGAAAGAAAGAAAGAAAGAAAGAAAGTAAGTTTAGGTATTATTTAAGTGCCTTAAATATGTGATTCCATTATCTTCTAGCTTGAATAATCTTAGTTATTAGTTTTATTTTACTTCTTTGAATGTAATTCTCTGGCTTTTTAAAAGATTTTCTGTTTTTGGCTGTCAGATACCTAAATAAGGTTTGTCTTCATATTTATTCTGCTTAAAATTTAGATCAGTATCTATGGATTGAGGTATAACTGACTATATCTTTATCCATATAACTGCTTCTTTCTACTTGTTTTCTTATAGTTTCCCCTTGCATACTCAGAAAACAACACATATGTTAAAGGAAATTGTGAAGTATTTTGCTCTCATTTCTATATGGTTTCGTCCCCTTTGAGATCTTAGCCCCTGAAAATCCTGGATGTTTTACTGCCCAGAAAGTGGCATCTGGCTACCATAGTCAACTTCTTACACTTTCAAATAATTCTTTGACAGTTGGTATACTGCTGCCTGGTTTACCTTTGTAAAACACCTAATATGATATAAACTGTTCTGTCATGGCTGGAAGCAGAAGCTCTTATATTTTTACTGTCAAATTTATCCTAAATAGTAATACAACCAATAACCTCAGAATTGTTTAACAAACTTAAATAAGACTGACTCACAGGGAAATATATAGAAGATGAAAGTGAATCTCCTGATTTCCCAAATTTCTAAATTGAATTGATGCTTCTGATTTGTGTGAGAGGTATAGAAATAAAAGAGACCTAATTTTGACCAATCCAACATCATGCCTATTTCAAAAAAGGTCACAGTATTGTATGATTCTATTTGTTTGAAATATTCAAATTAGGTAAATATAAAAAACAGAACACAGATTAGTGGTTGCCAGACATTGAAGGGAGGGTGAAGTGGGGTATAACTACTAGTTTGAGGTTTCATTTAGGTGTGATGAAAGTGTTTCTAACTAGATAGATGTGGTGGTTTTATAACATTGAGAATGTACTTGATGCCACTGAATTATTCCTTTTAAAATGGTAAAGTCTATGTTATATGAATTTTGTCTCAAAAAAATTATATATGGACATATAGTAAAGCTGTTACTACTTTAAAAAAATCTAAGTGAGTTCTTTTAGGAGTAATAATAATAATAATATATGACCAAAATCTGAAATCTGAAAAGCTACTGTAATCCTAGAATCATAAAGAAAATATACAGGGGAAAACTTTAAAAGCATTCGGTTTGGGGAAAAAAAGCAAAGAATAGCAGGGCAATGTATGTGAGAAAAGACATCTTGTGAAACAAATAACAAGAGCAATATTAGCTTGCAATAGAACCTTGGATTGGTACTACAGGAAGCAAGAAAAATATCAATATTTAATATAATTCTGAACTTTCTTCATTTCTAAGGACCCTTAATTCCTTGTTTAAGGTACAAATTTCCAGATAAAAAAGGAGATGGCAGAGATGGCATGTTTGCCTTCATCCATATGTAAAATGCTTTAGTAAAAGAAAAAAAAAACAAAAACACAAACAATAAAACAAAAAACATGACAGTAGAAAAAGAAATGATGATTGAAAATATTCAATCAATAATTTCCATAACTAAAAAAAAAAAATAATTTCCACAACTTCCATAATCCAATTCCTATTTTCAAATTAAAACCCCAATTACCTAGATTTTGTGAATACTAACATGATTTTTTACATCTACATGATCACCTAGGTACATAATCACAAAGTAGCAACATTCATTCCTACTGAAGAACCTTCTAAGCACTATACAAATGCACTACTTCAATACTTTTGTCCAAGAAAATTAAGTCAAACTAGAAATTGGCACAGATGAAGATAAAATAGTTAATCCAGAGACAATGTATGAGAAGACTTAGGTTAACTCCCTAGAGAATTAACCAAGATCAATTTCAGGCTTCTGCAGAATGCATTAGAGATATGTCAGCCATCAGCAGATGCTTTTAAAATGAAAGGATTGTTCAAAAATGAGGAGTCTGTGTGATACTAAAAGGATGCCAAGTAACAACAGTATGTCCTAAAATTACAGATACTACTTTTATCTCAAGGGTGGGAGCAGTTGGCTTCCTGGAAGATCAGAGGTTTTATCAAAAACATTATTTGAAAATTACGGGGGGAGAAAGAGAACAGTACAACATATTAATGTCCACCATATGACAAACCATATGCCATCTACATTCCTCAAACTGTATTTCCATTGGTAGAAGAATTAATGGAGAATATTACAGCACATTTTATTTAGAAAAACTTAAAGAATCAAAATTTCAGTTGTCACTATGGTTAGGATATCCCAATGAAGCAAAGCAATTTGATAAAAATCTACCATATTAAGCATCTTTTGAAAATCCTAAATATTTTATATCACTAAAAACAGGCTTTGTCATGGATCTTGAGCGATAATAGTGAGCTTTAAAACTAAAGGGAAAGGGTGCCCGGGTGGCTCAATCAGTTGAGCATCTGCCTTTGGCTCAGATCCTGATCCCAGGGTTCTGGGATTGAGTCCCACATCTGGCTCCCTGCTCCATGGGGAGCCTGTTTCTCCCTCTGTCTCTGCTCTGTCTCTTATGAATGAGTAAATAAAATCTCTTAAAAATAATAAAAAAATAAAGGAAAAACCCACCAGAAAGCATGTCATCTACTTCGAGTTCTCATTTATTTCAAATTCTCACTGAATTAATTAAAAATTTAAACACCAGAGAAATATCTGTATTACCAATCTAAGCTAAGAAAGGGGACTGGCCATTCATTTTCCAAACACTTGGAATATTATATTAGTTTTCCACTGCTGTGTAAGAATTCACTACCAACTTAGTGGCTTCAAATAGCACCCATTTGCTCTTGTATGGTTATTGTACAATGAGCCTAGCTAAATGACATTCTCTGCTTTCAGTCTCACAAAGCTAAAATTGAGGTATCAGCTTGTCTTTATTCCTTTCTGGAGCCTGTGGGTTTTTTTCCAAGTTTATTCGGGTTGCTACCCTCCTATCCTGGATCCCTGACCTTCCCTAAAGGAAGTTTATAGAATTTCACTACCTGGCTCTCCCCTCCTTCTAGGTCAGCAGGAAAGCATCTCTCTGCTTCACCTACCTTTAAAGGGCTTGACTGATTAGTCAGTCTTATTCAGGTTAATCTTGCTTTTGATTAACTCGGAGCAGATCGGTTAGTGATGTTGTCATAAAGGGATATCTCATCATATTTACAGGTTTTGCCCACTCCAAAGAGGAGACAGTTTTATAGGCTGTGTATACCAGGGAGTGGGAATCCTGGAGGACATCAAAGAATTTTTCCAACTACAGGTCTTACTGAAAAATGAAAGGCAGGTAAGACAACATTTAAGGAAGGACTCATCAGTCTTGGATCCACCGTATTTAAAATAAGTAGAAAGAACAAAGTAGTGGCACTCATTAGAAAATTTCGTCTGGCATGTAAGGAACCACATAGGAGAATGTCTTGTGGGGAGTCATCAAGAAGTGTACCATGTGCTAGAGCTCAAGTACATAGGGAGAGGGGATTCCCCAGGAAAGTCCGTTTTTTACATACAACTGGGGATCCATAAAGAGAGGCAGAACTGATAAAGATGGGCGACTTTAACACAGTCTTTCTTCGCTTAAGAACTGTCCACCATCACTTCTCCCATGACAATTCTAAGAACCCCAGAAATTTATTCCTTAACTTCATCAACAATTTCCTTGCTTTAACTTGTGCAATTACTCTGGCAAGGGAATGTATAAAAGTGATGATCCATCTTTGATCCATGTATTCGTTGGTGTATTATGCTGAGATTGCATGGGTGAATAAAGATGATTGCACACTAAGGTGAACTCTAAAATTTCCTTGTTTAACATATCTCTATAAATGTTTTACGCTTTAAGTTCAGAAAGATTCATTTTCATATTAAGCCTATTAAATGTGCCTGGCCCTTGAACAAGCTAAGATCCAATTAGGTATTTTAACTAACTGAATAAATAAACAGAATATCAGATCCCAATATATAAATGTATTATTAGGGCTTAACTAGAGAGACAACAAGATTTATAAGTAAATCTTATTCATATTAAAAACTTTCAATTACTTCCTTTGGAGAGGGAAAAAAAGAGCTTTTTAGCAATCATCTTATAAATTCCCTTTAGAAAGCAACTATTTGAATTGCTAATCATCTCATTTTTGTTTACAAATACTTCTGTAGAAAAATTAAAATAATAGAAGGATAATATAATAATCTTCTATTGCTTATATCATCACATTACAGAAATATGACTATAGTTTGCAATTATTAAAAATAACCTACTTCAAATTTCTCATTTGCTATACAAATTTAATATTTGAATAATGGTAAGTTCACCTAAGGAGATACTAAATTATCTAAAAATCAATAAAATATCTTAAACATGTTGATTCTATATTATTCTATAAGAATTATGATTTACTGGGGCACATGGGTAGCTCAGGTCATGATCACAGAGCTCCTGGATTGAGTCCCCACATAGGGCTCGCTGCTCAGTGAGAGTCTGCTTACTCTCTCTCCCTTTATCTCTCCCCCTGGCTCATGCCCTCTCCCTTTCTCAAATAGAATATTTAAAAAATATTTTAAAAAGGAATTATGATTTACTATACCATTTGGATATGGTCTTGGACGGTCTGACACAATGAAATGTCCACAGCAATGAAGAAAAACCCAAATTCTCCTAAGACTCTTCCAGTTTGGCCTTAGCATTCAATAGTTTTCGTGAGCAAGAAAAAAATAAGTAGAAGAATTAGAAATCAGCAGAATTGCAGACTTTAAGTAGTGGCATAAGGATATGTTCTGGGCAAATAAGCAAAATTTTGCCAAAGTTACCAATTCCCCAACCCTCTGGCCCCAGAGTTAATCCTGCCAATGCCATGGGAAAGAGGTGAAGCAGGGTCTGGGTCCTCAAACACTCTGGGTCTTGCTGAAAGAGTTGGACCATGAAACGTCCTCTCATGAAATAATACTGCTTATAGTAATTTGTCTACAATTTGTGGAATGACAATTCTGTAAGACATAGATAGGGTCCCAGGCCACAGTCCCTTTAATTCCCAAAGGTCATCTGATATCCTTCAGCGATGCCATGGAAAGATCATCAGTAGTAATCAATTGGAAAGATTATTCTTGACTTTATAGGAAGGCTCTATTTCATTTTCATTTCATTTTCTAAATAAGAATCTGTAAGACTTAGAGTCAACTCCTCTGAAGTATTAGATTCTTTTTTGTGGTTCTTTATTGAACTCATTTTCAAAAGGCTGTTTGATTTCTAAGCCAGTTTCTGTATGGTTGTTTTTACGTGCAATGATTTATCAGCTGCCATGTGCCCCTCCAATAAATTTAAAAACGGTTCCCCATAACAGGCAGAGCCTTATTTTTAACAGAAATAATTGAAAAGGCACCAGGGGCTCCTTGAGAGCTCTGACTGTGCCACTGCAAGAACACCATTTCCTGTATCAAGTTAATAAGAGAGCGGCATGAGAAATAGGTTCCAAGCAACATAATTTTTTTCAGGAGAACAAGTAGGTACCAGGTAATACTTAGAGAGTACTCTGTGATCTTTGGAAAAGTGGAAATATATTAAATGTCTTTCCCAACCAGGTCCAGTTGTTTACCAGCATCCTTTTAGGACTCCATCTGTTTGCTCATGATTCCAATTATCATAGAATAGCTAATGTACTGCCGCCGGAATTCCTTGTTGTATTATATAGTGACAACATTATCTGTCCTGATCAATCTACTGTTAATCCATGCTGATCTATGGGGCAATGAGAACTATCACAGTATGGGAACTGGGCTTCAAATAGCATTGCTATTACTTGAAAATACATGTATGTGCTTTTTATGACTCCTTTATTTCAGCTCTTCAAGTAGGCAAGCATATACTCTAAGTATGATGAGTTTAGTTGAATGAAAATGTAATGTTTTGCAACAAACAAAACAAGATACTGAGTTTTTTTCTTGTATATTTAGCTACTTATGTAAAGAAAAACGTAGCCTTGAGACAACTGGTAATGGGGGCAGCAGGTATAAGCAAGACACAGGTAGTATAATTTCAAAGATGCAGCTCAGGGGCGCCTGGGTGGTTCAGTCCGTTAAGCATCTGACTCCTGATTTCAGCTCAGGGCAGGACCTCTGGGTCAAGATCTCAGGGTCCTGAGATGGAGCCCCAAGTCGGGTTTGCCACTGGGCATAGAGTTTGCTTAAGCTTCTCTCTCTCCCTCTTTCTCTACCTCTCTTTCTCTGCTTGCAAGTGCACATGCACTCACTCTCTCTCATAAACAAACCAAAAAAAAAGTAAATAAATAAATAAATAAATAAAACTGCAGTTTGAACAGCAATTATTTTTTTATTGATGCTTGCACATAAAAATATATAGATCTTAATTTGCTGAAGATTATGCCTGGTATCATTTATTCTGTCATTCTTGTTCTTCACTTTTCTTCCTTTCCCTCCACCTTCCTTTTCTCCCTTTATTCCTACCCATTTCACTGTAAAGCCTATTAGAGAGACAGAGAAGATTGTAAAATGAAAGTGTTAGTGAGAGTGAGAATAGGACCCTTTTTTCTTCCTCGGGCTGAATTGTGACTTCAGAGTGGCTTAGTAGAAAACCTGGGAATACCTTGTCCTAGTTTTCTAAGAAAATTGCTTTGGAACATTTTGTAAGACCAATTCATTAATAGTGGAGCTTATTAAGAAAAGACTTGGCTACCCTTAGTGCATATGCTTTTAAAAATACAAATGGAATGGTTTGTCTGGCTTTTTGGTCTGGTTTTTTTTTTTTTTTTTTTTAACCAGATAAAACTGGTGAATTATAAAGTTTCTTTTCTTTGCTAATCTGTTTTTGTACAAACAACTTCAGTAAAAATGGCTTACTGAAGATATCATAGTTATAACATGTCCATTGGGGTTCTGAGAATCAAAATTCTCTAAATATTTAATAGTAATCACCTCTGAAATTACACTATTTCAGAGATAAAATAGTGTTAGCTGTTGCAAATTGGACAGATGTACATTTTATTTTTAATAGCATTAAACATTTTATTTTGCTTCTTAATTGATAAATTTTGAGTGATTATTTAATTCCTTATAGTGATTGTCTGGATATTTTGTCACTCCTAAATTATTCATGCATTTTATGTACAAACAAGAAATGAAATGGATGACAAAAAGTATATTAAAAAGACTCCAAGTGACTTCTTGGATATGTGAATAGACAGCTGAATTAGTTTCTGACTATCACTATGATAAATGATGCTCTCATATCAAAGTCTTCAGGTCAAATAAACAAAATTCTGTTTGCTTCATTTTTTTTCACACTTTGGCTTCTATTTTTTAAGTCGTATGTTATATTATTAGAAGGAAAACTAAATCATTCCTTGGAATCTAAATTAATCAAGTTATAAAGTATATTTTTTCATGACTTTTCCAGTACTCCTATATAGATTTAAAAGTATTGTTTTTTTACAAATTCACTTTTTATTAGTTATATTTATTAACTTTTTGCTGGTAATTCTCTTTATTATAGCAATAACAACAAAGTTCCTTTTCTTTTTCTTACCAAGTTAAAGGTCTACTTATGCTATTTTTTTAAGAAGCTGTACTTAAGCTCAAATTCATAATAATTTGTTATTAGTTAAAACAATACTAGTACTAAAACAACCAATATATGCATATTTCATATAATCTATGTCTATGGAGGTCTCATGTGAGCCTCATAACAAATATGCAAAAGAACTAATTAGATATTATTGATATACTATTTTATGGATAAGAAAACAGATAATAAAAGGTAAATGTTATTTTTCTTAAGGCCACTGTGTTCAGAAAAAGAACACAAATGTATTTAGACTCAAAATATTCAGACTCAAAGTTTCAATATGCACTAGTCTCTGATAAGATCTGGAGACATAAGGATGAATGAGATATCTTGCCTTCCAGGACCCCACAAACTATTGTCACAGAATTATGCTTAGTGTTCTGTGGGTGGGAACAAATAGTAGGAGCTTTGAATTCATTTTCGTCTGGTCTGATAGGATTAATAAAAATTATCATCTTGTCTTGAAGACTAAATAAGAATTTACCACATAAAGTCTACAGAAGTGGGACAGGAAGATTCTGTCCCCAAAGAAAAAACAACGTGGTGCAGGAAGGGAAGCAGACCCAATTTCAGAATGATAGAAGAGGTGTGAAACAGAAAGTGTCAGTGGATAGGCTGGAAAGTTAAGGTAACTGAGGAATCTGAGTGATTGGGTTTTGATCTGGTATAAGTAACTATCGAAGGGTTTTGTTTTGTTTTGCTTGTTTTTGTTTGTTAGTGTGGTATACAATTTTTTTAGATAAATTTCTGGCAATGATGTGAAAATAGTTGAGTAAAATGTGAAATGAGCCTCAAGGCAGGGGGTCCAGTTAGCTGTTTGGAACAATTATCCAGTAAGAGATGATAAAGGTCTGCACTAGAATTGGATTGTAAAGGATAAATTTGAAGGACAGTAAGTGGTAGGAGTTTACAAATGATTGGATTTGGGGATGAGAGTCATGAAGGATTCAAGGTTGGCAGACTGATGGAAGATAATGAGATCCCCAATGGAATGGAGGAATACATGAAAAACCAGTTTTAGAAAAGATGTAATTTGGGGCCAAATTGGTGATGTTAACCAAGTTCTTGTGAATATAGACCTTCAGAATAGCAGGTGAAAGATTCACTATGTAGATTTTAGAAGTCCCCTGAATATTTGTGAACATTAAATATGATAATAAATTATATCTTTCAACAACATGACACATGAGATGGGCAATGAACAGAAAAAAGAAATCTAAAGAATACTAATAATTAAGTATCAGAGGGAAGATAAATTCAGAAAATAAGAGGAATAAATAATAAATAGCTGAGGTGTGTTATCAGGAGTAGTTTCAGGAAGAAAGGGTGATTATCAGCTATAAGTGCAGAAAGAGCTTCAGTAACTATAAGTGATATTAGGATTTGGTGATGGCTAGAACTTTTTTTTTTCTTTCTTTTTTTTTTTTTTGGTAATAATTTGATTCAGAGATTTGTTCTTCCTCTGGATCTTCTGGGGAAATGTGGGGAAATGCTTCTTTTCACTAGTACTACAGAATCATGATTGTGTTTCCTTTATTAATCCTGCAATGAGGTCCAGAAAAAGACAATTAAGAAGATGAGGATTCCCTGGCCCCCTGATCGTAGACTTTTGCCTTGGCAGCCTCCATTCTCAGTTTGCATCCTTGAATGGAAGCATAGTACTTGGTAAACAACCTCCGACTGTAATTTTTAAAGCAAGCTCGTGAGACAGATGCAGTCTGTAATTCATCTCTGTATGAACCAAGGACTACATATACCAAAACACACTGCTCCAAGTACTCCTCTTGACTTTCAGTGACAAGGTTCTCCCTGCGTTTGCTTCTCCTAGGGAGGTTTTGCCATTCCATTAATACCTATTTCTGTTCTTGGTGGTCTATGTAGTGAATATACCACTACTCTTTCTTTATCGTATGGAACCAAAAACTCCTCTTGCAAATGGGGATCTCCCATCTGTTGAATTGTGGTGATAGGCAGAGCTCATAACTTCTGTTGAAGCTGACAGTTCCAGCTACTTGCTTTCCCAATGTTCAGATGACTTGCCTGTTTTCTCCCCTTTTCTGCTCAGTTCTCTATCACAGGAAACAACGGCAGACTTCTGGAGAGGTTAGGTCAATAGAAGGCAGTGATGAGTGGTTAGAAGAAGAGGAATGGAGAAGGTGGTAAAGGTATTGGTCCCCCGTATTCTGTCTCAGGTAGCATGTGTGTTGCATGTCCTCCATGAGTCTATCTTCTGGGACGCTTTCTTCCTCATGGTCCCAACATCTCTAGGCATTCCTTTATTTGCTTTTGGTTCCAACTAAATCTCCCTCTCTTCTGGACTCTGGTGATACCCATTTCTTTTCTAACCCCAGGAGTGTTAGTAGCTTCCTCTTATTGCTAATCTCTGGATGGTTTTAACTGTTCTCCATTTGACTACTCAGCTCTTCCATCACTTGCATTACCAATCCACAGTGTTTTAAGACCAAATGGTTTCTTCATCTTACAAACTAGACTAGACCCTGCCTACTTCATTCAGCTTCCTTTGTAGCTGGGGTGCAGGTCTGTGTCTCAGGACTCATCAATGATATACACTTAATATGGAATTTGGAAAGATTGCTGTTGCCATGATAGAGAACTGGACCACAGAGAACACTTTTTGGCTGTTCTACAGGGTTTAAGGTGGGTTACAGTGCTAGTGATGTTAGTTCTGGTGCCCATTGTCCCATCTCATTATTGTCAGAGGTACAAGTTGTAATGTCCAGTACTAAGTGGTAGCAGCAGCATTTTGGAAGTGTGGTTGGGAGCACTGTTACCTCCCTACTAAGTTTCTCAGCCTTCTAGGACAATCTATACACAATGCTTTTAATATATTCTTTGTCTAAGACAAGACAACTAATTTCTCTTACTTGCCACTAAGAACACTGACTGAGACATACTGAATCCTAAGAGTTATAGTCTTGAAACCAACTAGAACAAGAAAAGAGAGATTTGTAAGGAACGAGCCTGATTCTGGCTAGCTCAGAAAGTTTCAATACAACTCTGCCTAACAACAATCCTTGAGTCCCAGATTTAGGGACTGCAATTTGGAATGTTCTAGGTCAGAAGGTGGAGCAGGTATAGTACAGGGATGTCTGTAAATCCCTCCAGATACTTAGTTCTTTTTTTTAGTTTATAGCACTGTTACCTAGATATGTGTATCTTCCTCCAAGGTTAGTTCAGTGGAATCTTAAGAGCTGGCTCAGCACTGCTCATTATCCAAAATGTCATCATAGTACCCATTCCCTGTAAGTCCTGCTGCAATTGATGATTGTTTATTTGATTGTCTCTCTGATGAGACAATGAGCTCCTTAACAATAAACACTGCATCACTCTGCTCCATATTCTAAGATCTAGTAGAGAACAGGAAACATATTCAGCTAATATTTACTGAACAAGTGAATGGATTCCAGAGAACCAGACTCAGAAACTAAATTTCTGTTCTGTTTTGTTTCTGCAAATAAAATCAGGAAATTTAGAACATAGTGTTTGGAGACAGTACACAATGTTATTTAGTTCTGCTCTTCTCCAACCTCCTCCAGATTTCCTCCCTCATATCTCTTTATAATATTCCTCTGTGATTGTTCACTGAAATGTGATCTCCAGGAAAGCTTCCTTGTAAAATGCCAGTTATTCCTTCCTCTGTGGTACAATTTAATTTTGCATTTATGTGGATTATAAGAATTACTATATTGCACTGCAGCCATTTGACTAATTGTCTCTAGCATCATTAGATGTGGACTATTTCAGTGATCAGAACCATGGTACAGAAACTACACCGAACCTTTACATGATATCAGGGACATCTAAAGACCATATAAAGGTTTTTTATAGATTACTTGGAGGGATTCAATGAAACTAATTTTTTAATGTATGTAAAATCTCCTGCAGACACATGCACTTTTTCTTTTTTTTTTTTTAAGATTTTTATTTATTCATGAGAGACACACAGAGAGAAAGAGGCAGAGACACAGTTAGAGGGAGAAGCAGGCTCCATGCAAGGAGCCCGATGTGGGACTCGATCCTTGGTCTCCAGGATCACACCCTGGGCTGAAGGCGTAGCTAAACCACTGAGCCACCTGGGCTGCCCGAACTTTTTCAAAAGAAAAGTCCATAGGTGCTTGAAAATGTTTGTTGAACTTAATTGGATCAAACTGTACATTAAACATATTTTTATCTTACAGTATTTTATTTTTTTCTAATATAAACTGCAATACATTACAAGATCATGAAATCTGATATAGTGCTATTTCTAGACACTCTTTTCATAATAAAATATAAAAAGCTGGGATACAGCAAGAAAAGGATAAAGAGAAAATAACTTTTTCTCTAGAGAATGAATGTTCTAGTCTATTTCCTTTTCCTCTAGTAGGCAAGAGACTTCTCGATACTCTCTGCTGAGATGTTACCTATTATGAAATGAGAAGGAAAAAACAAAGTAATATAAAAAAAAAAAGATGTAATAGTTTTGGCTTGATTCCATTGAGGCATTAAAGTCACATCAATTAAATACTCAATTTAAAAATATGTTGCTGACTTTTCTCATCAGACTTTTTTTTTTCAGTCCACTGTCCTTTATTTGAAGTTCTTGAGGTCAAATGGATTTTCAAATACTAGAATTTTCTAAATTCTACATGCTAATGTAGAATTAATGCATTTTATTAAAAATGCATTTATTTAGTATATATTAAATAGCACCCTAGCAAAATCTGGGGTAGCATCCTAAGATCTAATACACTAATAATGCTATAAAAAACTATGGATATTCAAAGCAAGATGATAAATAAAGACTAAAAATAAGCCGGTGTCAAATTTTGAAGCCAAATAAATTAAATTAGGTCAGATTTTACTTCCCTCCTCCCAAAAAATCAAAATTTTTTGGATCTTGGAATTACAGGCTTCTATTTACCTTTCACAACCAGACTCTTTAATATAAATTTTGCAGTTGACTTCTTTGTCTTAAACTGTATCAATTTCAGACTCATAATGGAGCTTAGGAAAAGTAATCACTGCCAAATTAACAGTAGGGGAAAAGTAAAAGGTATAGGGAATGTGAAGAAAAGAAACCCAAGCATATTAAAATATTATCTACTAAAAATAATTTAGAGTTTAGAATTTATGTATGTATGTCACATATATAAACACAAATACATGTATGCACACACCAAATGAACAACAACAACAAATACAGAACATTAAAAGTTACTTTGGATGCAAATGTGTATTAAAGCACGAATGAGAAAATATGGAGCAAAAATGGGAAATGGAACGAGATTGTCATGACCCTTTCCTGACCCCTTCCTGATGTTTATACTTCCCATAAGGAGATCATATATACACTCATGAAGCAGTTAAAAAAAATTAAAGGATCAAAACTTTCTGTTTATAGTGGTTTTTAGAAAATATCTGTTCAGTGTAGACTTAGTAGTTAGATTGTCTCTAGCAGAAACTTAAGGTGTAGTATTACAGGTAGGACATTCTAGTTAAAGCCTTTTCCCCTTTGTTTTTAACAAGAGGACTGCTCTCTAAATAATGTCCTTTTCAAAAATTGTTGGGAAGTGAGAGATAAGCAGTATAAGCATCCTATTAAAAAGTAATTTCCAATGACTAGAAGCAAAATATACTTAAGATAAAAATATGAAAAATAAAAAAGCATTATCTAATGCCTATCACTTACATAACTCAAAATGCTTTTTAAAAAATATTAATAGTACTGTAAACAGTAAGAGCCTCCTAAAGAACAAATTAATCAAAACATGGGAACCTAGTTCATTCATAGAATGTTTCATTATTACAAAAATGTGTGCCATCTATTAATTGTTATCAGTTATCATTTATAATAAAAATAAAACTTGCTTAGTCACACATTTATAAATCAGGTTTACATAGGGGAAGGGAAGGAAAAATAAAATGAGGAGAAAACAGAGAGGGAAGCAAACCATAAGAGACACTGAACTCTAGGAACCAAACTGAAGGTTGCTGGAGGGGAGGTAGGTTGAGGGAAGGGATAATTGAGTGATGGGCATTAAGGAGAGCACTTGATGTGATGGGCACTGGATGTTAAATGCAATGGATGAATCATTAAATTCTACCCCTGAAACTAATATGTTAACTAAATTGAATTTAAATAAATAATTTTTAAAAATTAAAAAAATAAATCAGGTTTAGCAAAGTCATTCTTGGTAATCATTCTTATGAAAGTATTTCAAACTCACAAATTATATATATAATAAAATTAATATATGTATATTATGTGTATGATATATAGTAATATATAAAGTTATATATATGCAACATATATAATAATATACACCTATTCCTTCAATGGCATTATTCACCTGAACTCAAACTAGCAGCTAGTTCATGGGACATAATCAAATTCTACTTGCTCCTTACAGAGCAGTGACATATATCTGAAATGCTGGAGACCACATGTTCCACCAATAGATACAATATCCCTCCAAATATCCACTCTTCCTTGAAATATCTCACCATATTCTTTTATAATGAATTAGTAAAAGAAACCCCTATGGGGAAACAGCAGTACCTATCAGATCACTGATGTGATAGCTTGGGCAGTGACAGATGGCACATGTGCTTTACACATCCTCAGAGTAATATAATTATAATTGATGACTGTCATATCTTTCACATTTTCTCCAGGGAGTGTTGCTTTCCTCCTTTAACTTCTTTTGTTTGTTCCAGTCTCTCTGTATCTTTTTACCTTTAAAATTCTCTGACTTTCCATTTCTCCTTAATTCCATACCTCTTGCTCTATCTGCCTGCCTTAGAAGTCCAGTCTAGAGCAAGTAATTAAAAAAGGATATTTAAATACAATGGTGTTAGAAAATAAATAAATTCAAGCATATAGACTTTTAAAATAACAGAATACTTGATTTAGAAACGTTCTAAAATAATAGGCAGCTTACTAATTACTGTGATTGTTTATATACATTAATACATGTATAAATGTGTGAAAGACTTTAACTGAACTAATGTTCACCACAAGCAAATATTATTCATCTGACTTCCTTCATTGTTATGGTTAACAGTTCACATCAGTCATGTCCTATTGATCCGGCTAATACAAATTTCTATTAATAACAGTTGTATTAAATACTTTCAAGCTTGAAATAAAAATTAATACAAGAGAGATAAATAGAGACTCAAGGAAAAGAAAGGAAGGAACAGGATGGCATTTATAAAGAAAAGAGCATCACAAAAATTGTTATTATATTTTATCATTTTGAAATCATAGTAAAATGCCACTGATGACTACATCCGTAAGTCTGGAAAACAGAAATATTAGGGAGCTTTTTGAAGTAAATTCATGTAATACTGAAACCCCTGAAAATTTCTCAGTGGAAATGGTTATGGAGAACTGGATGCTACAGTGGTTGCTCTTAACTGCCCCTCAATACGCACATACACATACATACAAACAATTTGAGGTGTCATTATACCATATTACAGCATATCAAGAAGCCATTCTTTGCTGGTTAATGAAAACAAATCACCGAATTGATCAATCAATTAATCAATTATCTATCTATCTATCTATCTATCTATCTATCTATCTCTTTATTTATTTAGGGAGGAAGGGCAGAGGAAGAGGAAAAGACAATCTTAAGCAGGAACTGTGTAGAGTGTGGAGCCTGATGCAGGGCTCGATCTCAGGACCTTGAGATCATGACCTGAGCTGAAACCAGGAATAGATGGCTTAACTGACTTAGTCACCCAGGTGCCCCCAAACTTATCTTTTGTTATTATAAAATAATTTATCTCTCTTCATAGAGTTTATATATATTCCCATGAAATTTCTATAGTAAGAATTCAAAAACGCAACAGATGACTCACTGATAAAAAATTGAAAAGAGAAGGTAAAGCATACTTTATGAAGGCATTAAAAAATACTAATCCAAATTAACAGAGTAATTTCTATCTACCACTATCAGGTTCAACTATTTAAATAATACTTAAAATTTTTACAATTTCTATTATCAGGATTAGTTTCCTTATGTAAACTCACAGTTCTTATCCTAAGAAAAAGTTTCAATGTTAGTGTATATGGTTCACAGAAGTGATTTCTAACAATTCAGAGTTTGCATATAAATATGCATAGTATTCTAATGCTCCAGAAAAGGGAAGGTGAAAATATAAAAATACCTATCAATATTCTTGATACAAATCTCCTTAGAACTACACATTATCTTACAAAATGATAAATGAACTGAAGTTTTGGGAAGGTTTATAGGCAGCTGAGGGGGTACACCACCACAGAAACTTAAAAGTTTGGGACGCCTGGTTGGCTCAGCCAGTTGAGTGTCTGCCTTTGGCTCCTGTCATGACCCTGGAATCCAAGATCAAGTCCCGTATCAGGCTCCCTGTGGGGAGACTGCCTCTCTCTCTGCCTGTGTCTCTGCCTCTCCTTCTGTGTCTCTCATGAATAAATAAATAAAATCTTTTTTTTTTTTTAAAGAAAGTTTAAAGTTAGTTTAACCATCATTATTTTAGAGTTCAGTTGCAGTCAGTGACATGTAGATTCCACACAAGTGCATGAAAATGAAGTGATGAAGTGATGTGGAATATGTAGATCAACTGTCATGAGAAAGCCCACTGAGGGGGAGGGGAAGATCACAGTCTCAATAAACAGTGACCCAAAAGGAGGGAACTTAAGAGCAAATACAAACCTCCAAGTATTTGGACAAGTTATATAGGTCAAAGTTAACAGTATGTCGGATGAATGTAAATAGGCATCACTACCAGTAAGCAAATTTTATCCATTTAGCATAGGATTCTGAAGTCATAAAAAATGAATAGTAGGTATTGTCATTGTTGAATAAAATTATTCCTGATAATGTGGAAAGTGAACTGAAGTTTTTTTAATTAGAATTTGTTGAAGCATGTTTCACTGTAAGAGATGAACTACAGTTGATCCTTGAAATGTATAGGGATTAGAGGGACCGACATATATTTTTTGACTCTTCCAAAACTTAAATACTAATAGCCTACTTTTGACTAGAGGCCTTACTGATAACATAAACAATTCATTAACCTGTATTTCATATAGATTATGTATTATATACTGCATCCTTAAAATAAAGTGAGCTAGAGAAAAAAATGTTAAGAAAGTCATAAGGATGAGAAAATACATTTACAGTACACTGTGCCGTATTTATTTTAAAAACCCACATTTGAATGGACTCCTGTAGTTCAAATCTACACTGTTCAAGGGTCAACTGTAGTATTTTTCCTTTAAATCTCTCTGCTGAACACCATGTACTTTGCACATTATCTTTTCCTAAAATTCTAAGTCCCTTTCTCTGATTTTTCCATATACCTTAAGTATTCACCTCCACTTTTCATACACCTTAAATGTTCATCTCCACTTTGAATGGCAACCATGACCCCACACCACTCCCTGTTTCTCATCTAGCAAACTCTGCCCTGCCATATATCTATGCCAAACATTTGAAGTCTTCCATAGGTTTATATTATAGAAACTACAGAAGAATATTCAAGATTGAACATTTGAAAAAGCTATACAGCTACTAAATATAATAAAGTTCATAAATGAAGCTAGCTCATTATTTCCTTCCTTCTCTAACAGCATCTTAATTTATCTTGGAGCTACTCCCACACAGCACGTTTCTTTCTCTTCCTTCACTCACAGATGTTGCATAGTTTTCCCTGTATTTCTAGGTTCTTACCCACTTCTCATATTCTCCCCTTTTAGAACCAGTATATTTTAAGGTTTGTTAACAGTTACAAGAGATATCAAGAATAATTCCACATTTGGATTAAATATCTTATGAATTTCAGCATCACCTTTTTGCAGGAAGGACCGACCTCTAAGGTCATTCTAGCAAAGATCTAATCATTTCATAAAGGAGAGCAGAAAAACTGCCCTCTCATATAATCTACTCACTAGAACTTCTATTTTCTTCATTCTTATCAGAAAAACCCTAGTGGGGGAGGTGATATATTATATCATGACCTACTTATTTTTTAACTGCAAGTTAGTATCTTTTAATCCCCTTTACCAGTTTTTCCCAGCTCTCCACCTTCTGCCTCTTGGCAATGACCAATCTGTTCTCTGTATCTATGAGCTTATTTTTATTTTTAGTTTTTTTAGATCATTCTTTTTATGGCTGAATAGTATTCCATTCCATATATATGTATATACATATACACACATACACACATACCACATCTTCTTTATCCATTCATCCATCCATAGCTACTTAGATTGTTTCCATATCCTTGGCTACTGTAAATAATGCTGCAATGAACATGGTACTGCATAATTACCAGAACTTCTATTTTCCTCATTGTCATCAGAATGACCATTTAACAAACCTGAACCTAGCTAATTTTTTTAAAATATTTTTTTTAATTATGGAGAGGAAAACAGGTTGCAAAGTTGGAAGCTACCAAAAAAAAAAAAAAATCAGCACTGTTAACTTTATAAACTTCAAATGAGAAAACAGAATATAAAAATTTTTCAGGGATCTCTGGGTGGCGCAGCGGTTTAGCGCCTGCCTTTGGCCCAGGGCGCGATCCTGGAGACCCGGGATCGAATCCCACGTCGGGCTCCTGGTGCATGGAGCCTGCTTCTCCCTCCTCCCTCTGCCTATGTCTCTGCCTCTCTCTCTCTCTCTCTCTCTGTGTGTGTGATTATCATAAATAAATAAAAATTAAAAAAAAATTTTCATATCCTGAAGTGTTCCATGTTTAAAAAAACAATATATTTTTCTACCATAATAATTATTATTTTTATAATTGAAACTTTTAGTATTAAAAATCAGATATTCCAGTAAAGCTTAAATATTGTTGTTTTCACATATAACTAGATATTAATCACTCTAAAGTGTCTCTTAATTTTTCCATTAGTAGTATCATTTTTGGTTATTAAGTTAAAGTCACTCTTTTACATAAAATTGTTTAAGAGATTATTAAAATATGGGATGACCCATGTTCTTTATAAGTATAAGGAGCAAACAGAAAGAAAGACAGGATAAAGTATGCTTATAACATGAAAGAGTTGGAAATTATGAAGTGACTTGTGAGGGATTTTAAATCATACTATAAAAGGGAGCCTGGAGTTAAGAAAAAAATTCAAACTAGTTACTATTAGAGATACAGTACAGGATAAAATTGAAAATAGGGCAAATATTTTATTCACAGCATGCTAACTAAAATTGTAGGCTGAACTATATCTTACACACATGCTTCAAAGATAAATATTAATGAATAAAATAATATTTTATTCCATACTGGCAAATCAGAAAAAAAATCTACAATAGCAAATCAGCCTAGGTTTTTGTTGTTGCTGTTTTCTTTTGTTTGTCTGCTTTGTGACCTCAATAAAATTAGAACTCTCTGAGCATTTTTTCCTAGGCTCATAAGTTAAGTACTACTGGCATTCTCCAGGTTCACAGCCATCCTGATCACACCAATGGATCTACAAGTCTTTCTTTTCTCACAGATGGGTAAAATTTCACTCTGTACTGGACTAACACAGCAATTTATTAATACCTTTCTTTTTTTAAAAAAGATTTTATTTATTTATTCATGAGAGACACAGAGAGAGAAGCAGAGACACAGGGAGAAGCAGGCTCCCCAAGGGGAGCCTGATGTGGAACTTGATTGCAGGACCCCAGGATCACAACCTGAGTCAAAGGCAGATGCTGAGCCACCCAGGTACCTGTTAATACCTTTCTAATGTACTTTACATATCATTTTAATTTTTTATATATTGATCACATGTCCTATCCCTTGATATTTCCAGTGCTAAGAACAGTGAATTTATTTATACTTAATTATTAAATAAGTTAGTATTTCTAATTGACCTCAAGTTCTGATTTATTTAAAAAATCGAAGTCTCTTCATTTATTGAATGAAGTTATGTGTAGAATTTTATGAGATCTCATGCAAAATAAATTCAGATTTATATTTCCTATTGTATATTCCTAAAAGGAAGCAACCTCAATGATAAGAACAGAGAAATTATTAAGAACAAGTGTCATTGCTTGAGCCAAGTAAGAAAAAAGGTCACAATCCCTCATCATTTACAATGTTGTCTGGAAATTATGTTACTATTAAGAAAACATTTATTTTTAAAGATACACTGCCTGGTATCAAAGTATGTCTGATCACAAGTGTTCATATTTTAGATGATAGTGTTCATATTTACATTCATCTCACTGATGAATTCCTAAAGTATCGTATAAAGCATTTTTTTTTAATTTAGGAGAATAAGAACAATTTAAAAGTTTAAGGTGTTTGTTACCCTGCTGCTGTGTTTTATAGGGAATAAGTCATGATACTTGGATTAAGACATGGGATGAACGAAAATTTAAAATATCATTTTTAATCAATATCTTATCTTTATAATTCTTTTTGCCCAGTACAGAGCACAGTTTTTTGGCCACTGTAGGTACTTCTAAATATTTTAAAATTAAAATCTGTTTAGGGAGTATGAAAGGTTCATTTATTATAAATGGTCAGAGATGGAGCTTTTATAGATAACCTATGTATCTCTATGACCTGGAAATATAATCATCTGAAAAAAAATTAAACAATAACAATAAAAAATACTTTCCTGGGGGCCTGATTATCTACCAAAAGCCAACTTTTACATACTCTGGTCTGTGACTCTAGTGTTAAGAATATACAAACAATATCTTCCAGACTCTCTGGCAATAGGCATCACCTGAAGGTATGTTGACTTTCTTCCCATGGCTCAAAAAAACTGTTCATATTTCATCCCACATTAAAGACGCAAAGTTCCTTTAAGGGACTTTAAATGCTTTGCCTATTTTTGAACTTTATGTAAATGGAAATCTACTTTCTGTGTTTTATGTTTTGTTTCTTTAGTTAAATATTATGTCTAAAAGATTCATCAATTTTGCTTTAGATTATTTAGTCTATATTATTACTATTTCTATATACAACTTCTATAGATGAATATATCACAAATTATTTATTCAATGTAACATTGATAGTCATTTCAGTTGTGGCCAGTATTGGAATATTCCAAAGATAACTTTTGTAAGCATTTGTGTTCAGTGTTCTAAAGATATATATCCATAATTGTGAGTTATTAAAGATATATATCTATAATTATGAATAATTAAATCACAGAGTATGCATATCTTCAAGTGTTCTACATAATAGCACACTCTTCTACAAAGTGTACAAATTTGCACACCAACTCAGAAATACATGAAAGTTTTAATTGTGGGACACCTGGGTGGCTCAGCAGTTGAGCTTCTGCCTTTGGCTCAGAGCATGACCCTGGGATCCGGGATCAAGTCCCACATCGGGCTCCCTGCATGTCTCTGTTTCTCTCTCTGTGTCTCTCATGAATAAATAAGTAAAATCTTAAAAAAAAAAAAAAAGAAAAAGAAAAAGAAAGTTTTAATTGCTCCATAAGCTCTATAAGACTTTCTAATTTTGGTCATATTTTTGTGTAGAGGTATCATATAGTTTTAATCTGCATTTCCAAAAATGTTAATAAGATTAGAAAACTTTTTAATCTTATATAAATAAGTAGCAAGTTCAAGAGGACTAAATATATTAGCATGTTTATGATTCTTGACTTATCTAGGAAGAGATAAAAGTACTAACATCTGATAATTCAAAAATGTATGTTGTAATTTCTGCTATGCTAAAAGAAGATACAATTACTTGTCTGCTAGAGGAAAAAATAGAATGATAAAAATAATCAACTCAAAGTAACTAAAGAAAGGTGAGAAAAAAAAAAAAAGAAAGGTGAGAAAAAGGAACATATTACAGATGGGGAAAATTTTAAAAATAGTACCATGGCAAATTTAGATTCTAAAGTCTCAATTATTCTATTAAATGTAAAATTCTATATATTCTAATTAAATGCAAACATATTAATAACAATTAAAATTTAGTGAAAAATAGTTTCAGGAGACATACAAAATGCATGGATTTATAATTTCAGAATGAAAGGATAGAAAAACATACACTACACATAAACTAACAAAATGAAAGCTGGTATAGCTATATTAATATTAGGGCAAAAGTTTTAAAGTAAAAAGGTAATTGGTATTTTAAAAATAGATTTTATAGTGATATAAAGTTTAATTCAACAAGTATATGTTTAATTCAACAAGTATATATAATATTTGTAAATTTGTATGAACCTAATAGCAAAGCTTTAAAACATAACAAAGCAAAAATAATAGAACTAAAAAGTGTATAAAGAATTTCACAATTATACAAAGTATTTTAACCCATGTTTCATCATAATTGATAGGACAATAATATGAATAGTAATAAACATAAATTTTGAGTAATATCTATTAATAAACTTCATCTAATCAACCTTCACCTAATTAATAACATAGAACATTGCTGGTAACTTCCTCAAAACAAATTCACTGCAGAAGAAAATACTTTGCAGAACAGAACAATATCCAAACAAAATTCTCAAGTGAACATTAAATATTTATCAGATCTTAGAGTATGCCTCACCAAAAATCAGGTCTCAAGAACTCATGTGTTGAAATCATCCTGAATAGCTTCTCCGACCAATTGCAAAGTTAGTAATTTTAAAATCCTTACAAATGTGGATATAAGCAATGTAGTTCTAAATAATCTATTGGGTCAAAGAAGCCATATAAGGAAGAATTAGGAAATAATTTTAATCAAATTATACTGTTTTCAATGTATGTAAGTGAAACCAGAATGGATATTTGATTTAAAAATAAAACTATAAAAATATTTTTGATGAATATGGATCTTTAAAATGAATATTATATTTGACAATACTACTAAATAAAGAATATAGATAAAATTATTTCTTTGATGTGATATTTCAGTTAAACAGGAAAATGTTCTTGTTACTAGGAGAACATATCTTGGGACACTTGGTTGGCTCAGTGGTTGAGTGTCTTCAGCTCAGGGTGTGATCCTGGGTTCTTGGGATTGTGTTCCACATTGGGCTCCCTGCATGGAGCCTGCTTCTCCCTCTGCCTGTGTCTCTGCCTCTCTCTGTGTCTCTCATGAATAAATAAATAAATAAAATATTTAAAAAGAATAAAAAGGAGAACATATCTTTAACTATTTTCAGCAATCACTGTCATAATATCTAAAATTATTTTTAAATGTTTCAGAAAATACACACCTACCTACTGATGAAAGAGGATAAATAAGACAAAAAATTAACAATTTGTAAAGGTGTACATCTATTTCTTGATTTTTAAAATTTGCCTCTATATCCATAATTTTTCAAAATAAGATTCTGAGAAAAATTTTGAGGGATGAAGCTCAAGCTGTGCTCAGAGGCAAATATATAGCCTTCAAATGGACATACTGATAAAGAACAAAAGGTAAAAATCTCAATAATCAAATCAAGAATCTAAAGGAAGAAAAGCAAATTATACATAAGACACAATCGGATATCAATAATTTAGAATGCAAATATCCAAAAGACGGTACAAAGCCAAAGTATGGTTCTTTAAAAAGATTAATGAAAGTGAAAAACCCATGGCAATGCAGATAATACAAACGTAAAACGTAAAAAATAAACCACTTTACGAATATATAAGGGAGATATTTCTGTACATCTTACAGATGTTAATTAAGGTAATTTCTAAAGATATTCTACAGATAGCAAAAAATAATACTGTTTTGGCCTAAATTGTACCCCCAAATTCATATGTTGAAATCCTAATCCTCAATACCACAGAATGTGGCTTCATTTGGGGAAAAAAAAAAAAAAAAAGTCTTTGCAAATCTAACCAACTGAGGTTAGTTTACCCTAATTCAATACTATTGAAAGTTCTAATAGGAAAGCGAAGTTTGGACATATACTGACAGATACTGATAGAGGGAAAATGATGCAAAGAAACAGAGAGAATGCCATTTATAAGAAACAAGTGAGACTAGTAGCATCTTCTAGAGAGGCTTGGAACAGATGCTTTCCCAAAAGAAACTAATATTGGTAATATCTTGATTTTGAACCTTTAGCATCCAGAAATGTGAGAAAATATTGTATGTTAAGACACCAAATGGTGGTTTTTTGTTATGGCAGCCCTAGTAAATTAATACAGATTATATAAACATTTTTTGCCAATATATTTAAAATGTTGATAAAATAGGAGGGCCTCAGTGCCTGAGTCAGTTAAGCACCTAAATCTTGATTTCAGCTCAAGTCATGGTCTCAGAGTGAGATTAAGCCCTGTACTGGGTGGGCTCTGGGCTGAGCATGGAGCCTACTTAAGATTCTCCCTCTCCTTCTCCGTGTGTCTCAGCCCCTTCTCTCTTTCTCTCTTACTCTGTGTCTCTCAAAAAAAAAAAAAGTCATAAAAATTTAAATAAATAAAATATTGATAAAGTAGACAAATTCCAAGAAAGGTACATTAAAAAATAAAACAAAGATAAATATAAAATCAGATGTTTCATAATTTTAAGGAAAAGGAATCCATAAATAAAACCCTTCTCACAGAGACATTTCAAGATTTATCCATTCAATGGTCGCTTCAGTAATAAATTCTTCCAAATAGGTAAAACTTATACCAACATTACTCAAATTTTGGTTTTTCATATGTCATGTGATTTTTTTCCTCTAATATGCTGATATTATAATGTGACATGTGTATCAGGCTTGAATTACCAGGATAAATCCCTCTTTGTTGTACTATATTATTGTTTATATATTGTTCAATATGATTTGCTAATATTTTGCAAAGGATGTTTACACCTAAAATTAATGAAGGACATTGGTTTGTAGTCTTTCTTTGTAATATCTTTGTTTTGTTTGGGTTTTGTCTTCAAAACTATTAACTGGAAAGTGTTCTCTCCCTTCCTACTATTTGACATGTTAATGTAGAAACAGTAATATTTCTTTGTTGAACGTTCATTAGAATTTTCCTGTGAAGCCATTTGGGCCTGAAGGTTAATTTATTGAAAGACTTTCAATTAATTAGATTTCTTTAATAGATATAAGACCATTCACATTATTCACAATTTACTCTTGAGTAAGATTGGCTAGTTTGTACCTTTGAAGGAATTTTTCCATTTCATCTAAGTTGAATTTATGGGCATAAAGCTAACTGCAATATTCTCTTATTATCCTTTTAATATCTATAGGATCTGTAGCACTCATTTCAAATTTGAAACTTTTGTGATTTCTCTCTTTTTTTCAAGATTAGTCTTGCTAGAAGTTCATTAATTTTTAATATATTTTTTAAGAAATAGCTTTTGGTTTTATTTGATTTCTCTATTTGTTTTCTGTTTTCAATTTCATTGTTTTCTTATTTTTATTATTTCCTTCTTCCAGCTTGCTTTAGAATTCAGGTTTATCTTCATTCTTCTCATTGTCCAAATGGTGGTCTCATCTTCTTTTTTCATGATCCCCTGTAGGTAAGTCAATGCTCACAAAATCTCCTCCCTTGTAAGCACCAGTATTTTCTCATATATGGTAGTTGCCTGCCTGATACCTTGGTTTTCTAATGAGTTCAGAAAGTTGTGGCTTTGCAGATTATCTGGAGTGCTGGTTTTTCCACCTTTCTACATCCTGGGTAGATGTCAGAAATGCCTTTCAAAAATATTTTTCTACATCCTTTTTAAATTGGATAATTTCTATTTATCTTCAGCTTCACTGACCCTTTTATTCATAATAATTATTCCATTATGATCAGTGATTTTTTAAAATTTCAAATGTATTTTTCAATCCTAAAATCTTTGTGTTTTTTATGATTTCTTTTTTATAATTACCGATTTTCAGCTGAGATTTCCTATCCATTCATTCATTACAAGCACATTTTCCTTTACCATATTAAGCACAATTTATATTCTTTAATAATCCCACCATCTAAGATATCTAAGGCTGGACTCAGTTGATTTTCTTCTCCTTTGGGAATAGTCACATTTTCCTGGTGATAGTGGTGGTGATTCTCTTTCTCCTTCTTGTTTATTGTCTTTATTCAATGATTCATGAATTAGGCAGTTTCCTCATCTAGCAAGTAGAAATAAGCTCCTCTGGGTTCTTCTTATATTAAGTAATTTTGGAATTTATTTTGGATACTGTGAAAATTGTGTGGTAGAAAATTTGGTATCATTATATTACACTAAAAGGCTTTAATCTATTTTTAGGAAATAATTCATTTGATTAGGCTTAAATTACAATTTCTGTCTCACCTGAAATAGGTAGCAACGAAGTTCTCAGGATGATTTTTTTTAACCTTTTAGCCAGGATGCTTACTGTGTTCTTTATGGATGAGGTAGAGACTTAGGTAGGGATTATACACAGAACACTACATTCTCTCCTTTCCAAGAGTCTCTTCTCACTCTCTAGCATAGGGCATGGGCTTTTTAATACAGCTTCAGCTGTCTTTCTCTGTGCTGTGAACAAGGCCCACTCTCACACCCAAATCCACAAAAATGGGACTCAGCTATGCCCGTATCTTTCTTCAAGTTTCAACTTCCCGCAAAAATCTGCCTGCTTTTGTTCACTCTCTGGAGTCCTCCGTAGTTGTATTTCTTATTTTTTAGTTTGTTTCTTGCATTAGTCTAAGGTTTATTCATATTATATTTGGGACAATATTAGAGGTTTACCCTGCCAAATCATCACAGATCTTCACAGATTCTCTTTTTAATGTCATTTTCTATTTAACCCATCAGTTGCATTATAAAATCTGATGATAATCTCTTTTATTTCCAAATATTTTATTGCTTTTTCTTTTTCCTGTTATTCTTTTACATCTGGCCTGATAATTTTTTACAGTTTCTTATTTCCTTTTTGGTTTATGGTTTTTAAAGATTTTTTTTAAATTTTTTATTTATTTATCCATGAGAGACACAGAGAGAGCGAGAGAGAGGCAGAGACACAGGCAAAGAGAGAAGCAGGTTCCATGCAGGGAGCCCAATGTGGGACTTGATCTCTGGACTCCAGGATCAGGACTTGGGCTGAAGGTGGTGCTAAACTGCTAGAGCCACGGTTTATGGTTTTTAAATCTGTATTTTAATTCTTCAGGCCATTTAAAAACAATTGTTTTATATTCTATATTAAATAATTCCAATATCAAGATATAGAAATCTAAATACGTTGTTTGTTAATTTTGTTCATTTTCACTCATGGGGGCTTTATTCCTTATGTATTTGCTAAACTTTTTTATACACTCATATTAGGATTTTTTTAAGGGAGACTATTTGAATTCGCTTCTGTCAGATGTCTTCCAGTTTTATAACAGGTCTTCCTCAATTTTTCTGTTTAGAATTTTTTGGACCTTGAAATTAGAGTATATTTAGTATACAATTAATGTGGGGAAGGCCTATGGTTAGAAATTATCAGTACCAGTTTTTTCGGTTTCTCATTCTGAATGTACCCAAAATAGACATCCTGTTATCTTCTTTTGCTCACACATTTTTCTATCACCCCTTTGTTGACACTATAGATCTTTGAGGGTTCTTGCTTTATATGTGGGCCTAAATTCCAAACTTGTCATTTGTAAGAACCCTAGATATATTAATTTTACCATAGCACCTTTATTTTCAAAAAAAAAAAATTTAAGGATTTATTTATTTTAGAGAGGGGTGGGGAGAGGGAGAGATAGAAAGTATAGGAGGAAGAGGCAGAGGGAGAGGAGGAGAGAGTCTTAAGTAGACTCTGCAATGAGCACAGAATGCAGAACCTGACACAGGTCTCAATCTTGGGATCTTGAGATCAAGACCTGAGCCAAAACCAAGAGTTGGTTGCTTAATTGACTGCATCACCCAGGCACTTCTCACCACAGAGTCTTTAAAAGTCAAGCCAATAAATAAATAAACAAACAAACAAACTCAAGTCTAGCTCCTCGTAAAAGCAAATGTCCCATAGCAACCACAGATTCCATACCTGTTTACTATTTTGGTTATGTTTCCCAATTTGCTTAAACTCAGCTATTAATTTTATAGCTATTTGATTGAATTTTTCTGCACCTACATGGTCTATAATAATCGTATTTTTCATAATATCTAGCACACCATATGAGAGAAGTCGTTCTATACTTAAAGAACTCAGGATTCTCTGTCTACTCTTTAAATTTAGTGTTTTCCTTCAAATTAATAGAAAATGTCATGAAACTAGATAAATGAGTCTTACTGCAAACTCTTGCTAACTCATCAATGATTTATTCATATCCAATTGATTGCCTCTTCTACTTTAAGTTCCCAATTCCTTTCAGCAGAAAATCCTGCCTACTATTATCTGAGGCCATCCAATATTGTTTATCGTTTCCATTTTTCTTCCTTAAAATATCTGTATTTTCATTTTCTCTCTTACCTTCAGTCTATAAGATTAATTCTGATATTTGTGCACTACTTTCAACCTTCCTATCATCTTCACAATCATTATGCTTTAATATTATTTTCACCATGCTTTTTAATATTCAGTCTTTCCATGCTATCTCGCTGAGCAATACAGTTTTCACTCTCTTAAATCTCTTTTTTTCACCAAGTTTTTAAATTCCAGCTAGTTAATATGCAGTGCAATATTAGTTTCAAGTGTACAATTTAGTGACTCAACATTATATACAACACCTGATGGTCATCACAAGTGCCCTCCTTAATCCCTATCACTTATTTAATCCTCTTGCCTACCTCCCCTCCAATAACTATCAGTTTGTTCCCTATAGTTAAGAGTTTCTTGGTTTGCCTTTCTTTTTTCCCATTTTCATTTGTTCTGTTTCTTAAATTCCACATGAGTGAAATCATATATTTGTCTTTCTCTGACTTATTTCATTTAGCATAATACTCTCTAGCTCCATCCACATCATTGCAAATGGCAAGATTTCATTCTTTTTTATGGCTGAGTAAAACTCCTTGTATATGTGTATGTGTGCGAGTATTTTCTTTATTTATGTATATACATATATATTGTCTTTATCCATTCATCAGATTATGATGTGGAGTAAGGGGAACCCCTCTTACACTGTTGGTAGGAATGCAAACTGGTACAGCCACTCTGGAAAACAGTATAGAGGTTCCTCAAAAAGCTAAAAATAGGACTACCCTACAATACAGCAATTGCACTACTAGGTATTTACCCAAAGGATACAAAAATACTGATTCAAAGGGATACATGCATCCTAATGTTTATAGCCTCATTATAAATAATAGCGAAATCATAGAGCCAAAATGTCCATCTCCTAAATCTCTTCTTAAGCTTACTACCCCTCTAAGCAGTACATTCCCCTTTCCCTACTATCAAAATATTTTGGAAAAAAAGTCTTCTCTTCAGCATCACTCACTTCATTTGAAACTGTATGGACACAATTTCACCAATGATTCACTCATCCCAGTCCTTTGGCCTTTTCTCATCTTAACCTTGCTGCAAGATCAAAATCATCTTATATAAATCTCATGTCATTAACTCTTCTTCCCTTGGGAAATCTCCTTTTACTAATCCATTTTCTCATTCTTGTCTTTATTAAAAATGTAGCCATTCTTCAAGTTTGCAGGTTTTACTATGAAGCATCTATCCCCATAACTCTACACTACATCACATATTGATCTCTTCTCAGCCCACGATTCAAAAATACTACCTCCAGGCCTAAGTCCCTCCTTTTCTGACAGTCATTTAAACAGAGACAGCTGAAGATATTCTTTATTCCTCCCTCATCCTGGCCATCCAAGCAGTTGCCTGAGATAATTCTACTTCCACAAATTATCTTTCATTCCTACTATCATCACTTTGCTTCATAGTCACACCACCTAATTAGTCTCTTAATTTGTCTACTTGACTCTTCCTTCAATCCATTCTGCACACTGAAGCTTAGTTAACTTATCAAGTAGATAGCTCTGATCATATCTCCACCATCCTGCTCAGAAACTTTCTTTTACCATTCTCTGCGGGGGGGGGGGGGGGGAACAAAACAAAACTGATTGGCAACAGGGAATTCCATAATCTGAGCCTCACTTAACCTCATAAGCAGTTCATTCTGATTCACTTAAGGTACTCTGGGTACCAATCAATTCAGACTCACCATTTGATCACAATGTCTTAGTCAAGACTCTGACTTCAAGAAACAGAAACCAACTCAAGCTAGTCCAAACAAAGGAGAATCTATTGAAAGGGCACAGAATCGTTAAACAGGACCAAAACAGAGTTAAATCACATGAAGCATGGAGATAAAGCTTAGGAAACTATTAAAGATTGAAGCAATCTCTATGCTTTTCAGGAGCAAATCTACCAAATATATCTTCCACTGCCCTCTCTGTGATATTTCTATGAATCCTCTCTCTACCATTCTACCTCAATGCCTTTGTTTCTTCTAAGTTTCAAAAAAGAGACTACTATTGGCAGCTGACCAACCAACAAAATGACTCTAGTCCAGAGAAGGAGTCTTAAGCTGGGCAGGGAATAAAAAATGTGTTAATTTGAGAACATACACTGTGTTTCCTGTTTTTGAGCTATTTTTATATTGTACATTCTACCTGTGATTAAATGTATGTCCCCGAACCCTTCCATCTTCCCAAATACCCCAAATTACTCATCCTTCAAGACCCCACACAAATGCTACATCCTCCTTAAAGTTTTTCCTGACTTCTCAACTGAAAGTAATCTCTCCCTCCTATGAGCTTCCATAGCTCTTGCTCTGCCTGTCTGTGGTGGCAAGTCTTATCTCCCAAATTCAGCTGAAAGCAGAAACTATAGTATTCCCCTACAATGCTTAGGTCAGTACAAGGAACACAGTAACCACTTGATAAATGTTTGCTGAATGGCAAATAGGATTCTAAAGAATAATTAAAGGCAGGAAGTGCTTCTAAACCTTAAACTGAAGTCTTTCTCAGAAAGTATGTTATATATTGTCACAAATATTCCTACAAGAGAGAAAAAATTGATGAGCATTAGAACATATCTAAAACCAATTCAAACTCAGTTAAAAAAAAAAAACTGACATTGCATAAATAAATGGTCCAGGTGGCAGACCCAAATGATAGACTTTGGAGAAGAAAAGCAAGAACAACAAAAAACAAAAACAAAAACTAACCAATCTTTTAATAAGAATTCACTGTAGACTTAGAGGGCTCTACTCCTATGTTAAAGCCTAACTTGTCCTAATAACTGTTTCCTAGCAACAAGACTATCATTAGTTAACCATTCTATTACTTTCCCCTAGATAGAACAGTTGTTAAACTCTGTTTGTTGGATTGCTAATCAGTGTATTAGCTTCTGCAGAGAAGATCGATGCAAATGCAGGCCAAAGATATTTACTGTAATTCCTTAGTTTCTGCTAGTCTTAGACTTCAAGTTGTATGCACTTTTACAATTCTGATGATCTAAGGGGAGAGATCCTGTGCTAGATAGGGACTGCAATCTAACATAAGAAAGTACTGTAGAGCTACTAAAGCATCTCTGCACCAAAACGCTAAGACTTATTAAAGTGTTAGCTGTTATTGCACATGGGAATGGAGGCAGAAAACTTCTGTCTCCTTTAAGACAGCTGCTCAGTTTCTCTATAGTGCACTTGACAAGTACACTAGAGTTTGGTGGGGGTAGCTTTTAGGATTAATATTCAGCATGACTTGATCTCTGCAAAGTTCATTCTGCTCACTCTGATATTTTTATTCAATCTATTACCTCCATATCAGGTCCCTCTCTGGCTTATTAGAATAGTTTATCTTTCTCACATATTTTGAATAATACTTTCTATGTGTACACAATAAATTGTATTTGTGGTCTCTATACTCAAGGGCTTTAACTGTGAGGCATTTTCTGTATGATTCTCAGAAAAAGAAAAATAAGTAGCCTTTCAGGGTATCATTCATTTATTTATAGTAGTCCCTCTGCTCCTAGGAATTCACAATAAATTGATATTATTGTCTCTTCCTGTGATAATTTTGCTGCACATTTTTTAGCAGAATTATTTTAGGTGTTTGTGCTTTGCCTAGCCAAAATCACCACGGGATCCTTTTAATTGGATTTGTCCTAGACCTGTTGAAATTCCAGTATACTTCTTCTTTAACGTTTTTTTTTTCCCCCCTAATTAAATGTTTTGGTCATAGTCCGTGGTGTCACGAAGGGATGACTTTAACCCTGTAAACCTCCATCAGGCTTTCCAAAGTTCCTTCTCCCAAAATAAGCATAATGACAGCTTTGCCATGCAAATACAGTTCTAGAAACAATGCCTAGGGATGCTCCCTTTCCAAGTAGATTATTATCCTTACTCCCTCATATATATGCATCTTTTTCTAATACTGCTTTCTATGCACTCTTTTCTTTGACAAATGCAAACAGACAGCATCTTATCCAAGTTCATGCCTATCTTTGAGCAACTATTAGTGACAAGTACATTTACCAGATATTCAATAGCAGTATGTTGAACAAAATTATTTTTGGAGAGGTTCATTTTTCTCTTTGGGCTGAAAGGTTTTTATAGAGGAGACGTTTGTGTGCTTATTGTCTATTTGACCACTGGCTTGTACAATTTAGATTTAATCATAATTTGATTCAATTACAATTATGTAGCAATGTATGTAAACATAAAAATTTTAAAACTTTTCCTTTAAAAAATGCTAAATCTGGGAGCACGTGGGTGATTCAGAATGTTAAACACCTGCCTTTGGCTCAGGTCAGGATCCCAGGGTTCTGAAATTGAGCCCCAAGTTGGGCTCCCTGCTCAGTGGGAGCCTGCTTCTCCCTCTCCTCTGCCTCTCCACCTCTCGTATCTCTCCCTCTCTCTCTCAAATAAATAAATAATAAAATCTTTTTTTTTTAAAGCTATAATTGATTGTTTTCCCTACACACAGAATACATAGATATTGGCCAGATGTAGCATCTTTTCCACCATTAATATATAAAGATACCAGTGAAACTTTAGGAGGCATAAAAAGGCATTTCAAGTTCATGATTAATGATGTTACACTGCCACTAGTGACTTAGTGTCATTAGTCCTTTAATTTTTCACATTGGTTTCACATATAAACCTACATGGATGCAAAACCAAACCTCAGAATCCTGGGTCACCTGGTGGCTAAGTGGTTGAGCCTCTGCCTTTGGCTCAAGGTGTGATCCTGGGGTCCTGGGATTGAGTCCTGCACCCAGCTCCCTGCTCAGCGGGGAGCTTGCTTCTCCCCCTCTGTCTGCCTCTCTCTCTGTGTGTCTCATGAATGAATGAATGAATGAATGAATGAATGAATAAATAAATAAATAAAATGTTTAAAAAAAAGAATTTTGGAATCCTGATAATTCACCTCAAAACATAAGAATTCCATTTGTTTGATCCTATGGTTACATGTATACTATGTATTTTTGTGCCTCACTCTTACTTTGTGAGGAATGATTTCGCCAACCCATATTTATATTTTGAGATCCTGTCTAAAAAACACCCACTCCAGTGAGACTTTCTTAATTCCTTATTTTCATCTCTTCTTGTCTCACTCACCAAACTGTGATAACGCATACATATATTTTGCTTCCGTTGTGTTAGATATCTGTTTTATTAAACAAGATGCTTATTGGGATTAGTAACATAGTCTTTTCTTTGTATTCTTAAAGCTTCAACTAATACCTGGACAACAAAATGTATGCGGATGATTGTAAGCACATGATTCCATCTGTGATTATTTTGGAAGGCTGAGTTAATATGGTGTCTACACTGAAAGCAAATGCATATATTGTAACAGTGATCTTTTCAAATGCCATTTTAGAAGTACCATGACAATAAGTGTCAATGGTGGATTGCAACTTCAGGAGTGATTCCTGATTTAAAAGTAAGATCATTCATCCTTGTCATTGCAAGATAATTAATGTAAATTTTATTTGCATATTCTTGGCTTCATTTCGCTTCCTTCTTTAATCTTGTAATTACTCCTAGTAATACTTGGAAAAGATGACCTTAAAAGCGATTAACGTATTTGCTTAGAATAACAGAATGATTGCTTGTTTATGAGTATAGTGTTTAAATGAATAAACAATAGATTAGCCTAGGAAGAATGTTTCTCAAACTAGAAAACTGATGGACAATGCTAATACATGTCATATTTTTAAAGAATTTACTAAAATAGTAAAGGAATCTAAGCTTTTGGTAGACATTGATAAACATTTAACAATTGGACTTCAATTATATCATTGCTTTATCATATTTTTGTTTCCTTATACTTTTCCCTCTGCTTTCTTCCCTGATTTTTCTATCATTTCTCTCAGAAAATACTCATTTATGCCTGAGGCTCACCCCTGTACTTTATCAATGTCTTTTGCTATAAAACTTCCTATTCCCATAGGTTCTACAATCTCTTTTTCATCCTTTCCCTCTTTTTCATTTATTTTTCTTCGGTAGTTCTTATGAATCCTTCCTCATTTACACTTCCTATGCTGCTTTTCATTTTTTCTGGCATTCTCCACATCTCTTGTCACATCTTTTTCTTGCTCCTTCCATCTCACACCCTTCAGTAGAACTTTCAGCTCTTCCTCTATCTTGTATCCCTTTCTGTTACATCAGAGTTTATTCTTCCTCACTACTCAAAAACTCTATTTTTTAAGCACAACCCTAAATTGGTTTCCTGTTCTTTGAGAGGCCACATGTAATTGCACCTGTCACTGCCGTCAGAAGAGACTGCTTTGCACAGGAATCTTTCACATTTTCACAGATCTGAGCTTTTTCCCCATTTCTAATGGAAACTCAGTTAATGAACTTAAGATTAATCTAAAATTTATGGTATATGTCCTATCTTCAATTATTCCTTGTCTTAATCATTTTTAATGCCCAAATAATCCTAAATAAGGAAGTTGATTTTTTATTTTACATTCAACAATAAAATAATACTAGTTAACACTAAACAACATATGCTGGACCCTTTTGTTTTTATTAATGGTCTATCTACTTTTATGAAAAATCAAAATATCAAGATTAGAATATTAGTATAGTATATACTTCAATGTCCAAACTGACATCATTTAATTCTTTCCAATGGGCTAAAACAGGGCAATAGTTATTTTCAAAACTAACTGACTTTAATAGAACACGTGCTCTTTACCAGGTTCTATCTTAAAAAATTTAAATGTATTAACTAAGTCTTCACTATAATACTGTAAGGTATATATAATCTTTGTTCTCTTTTATACAGACAAGAAAACTGACACACAGAGAGCTTGAGTAACTTCCTCAGGGGTCATTCAACCCAGGCAACCAACTTGGGGTCATATCAGATCCAGACAGCTTGCATTCAGAGGCAGCACACACAAGATGCTCAAAAATATGGCTGGCCTCCTGTGTAGTCTACAAAAGTTGACAGGTACTCTTTGTTCAATGAATACTCAGTAAATAAGTGGATACAATAAGTGAGTAAACTTAAGAATGTAGGTTACCAGAAAGAATCAGAATTCATTGGTTTTGCTTTTCTCATAGTTCAAGATGGCCAATTAACAGAGTACTAAAAGGAAAATATTTACGTATTTTGTGTGAATTTGACACACATCACATAAGCATCATATAAATTAAATCAGCCAAGATAACCATTATGTACCTAAGGTTGAGTCATATACTAATTCCATGAAAATATTATCAACAAAATTATAATCTTGTATTGGTTGTAATGAAAAATGTTTGATTATATACACACATATTTACACACAGAATACTTTTCTGCATTAATACTTATTTGAGTCAGGTTCTTTAAAAAGTAAATAAGGAGGATTTCTAATTTTAATTATGTGTTATTTATTTTGGATTTTATGCAATCCAATGGATATTCAATTCAAAATCAAATATATTATTCCTCACAGAAGATACTAAATATAGAAGCCTATACTTACCATAATATATTTATAAAACTGATATATTTGAAGTGTTTCATTATACAAATACACAAATTTTTAAATTATTATATCCTAATAATATAAGAACTACAGCTAATATTTATGGAATATTTACTAGGTACTAAACATTATCCTAGTTCTTTCCATGCATTATATAATTTCATTCTTAAAACAACTTTTTGTGATATGCTCCATTATTGTCATCACTAGAAGGAATATTCACAATATTAAATATAAAGTAAAGCAAGAATATGGACCATTCAGAATGCAAGCCAGCATGCATGATGAAGTAAAATTCTGAGGGTTTTTTTCAGAGTCCAGTCCTATGTTGGGGAAAATCTGGAGAGGACATTCTGTAGAAGACTTACATACTGAGACTATTTTTATCATACATAGTAAGGGAGCACTTAGAAGACTCTAAACATTTATTATTTACCAATTGATATCCCTCATGAAATGATTTTAATGTGTTTACAATAACCTTGCTGTTAGTTGTTATGTTATGTTAGCAAAGATGTTAATAAAATATAAATATTTCCATTAATGTTAGTGGAAAAAATATGGTGCATTTCATCCCAACTCAAGACATTCAAACACTGTTCAAAGATAGAAAAATCAGAACATCTAAAAAAATGTAATATCATGAAAGCTTATTATATTGACCAAAGAAGGAAAATATGACTGAGTAACAGTTGGAGGCAGGTGGAAAAGGGTACAAAGACATCATATAGGAAAGGAAATACAAAAGGAAAGAGCCCAGTGACTGGCTTACAGACGGGTAAGCCTTTTGGGAGGTACATGGTTATTCTGCACTCAAATTGCACTTGAAAATAGTTATAGCACAGGAAAAAAAACAAAAAACAAAACTTGAAGCACAAAATAAAGACAAAGCCTGAGAGCACTTCAAAGTAAATGAAACCAGTGTGTGCTCAGAACAGGTTGAGGTGTCAAAGAAGCATCTACCTCTTCATACCTCTTACTTCTAAATACACAAAGCAAACATGCTAACACAGTGATTAGAAATTGTTTCATATAATATTCTCTAACCAAAAGACAATGTTTTGAAAAAATTAGTAAATAGATCTCTGCCTGAAATAAAGTATCAGTCTGATGTTTAATGTAGATAATTTAGTTAAGTTGTAGGATGAAAAGGTACTATCCTGAAACAAAGGAGTCATCTGAAAAGTGGTATAACTTTTTAAGAGTCACTATGACTCTTAAAATAATTGAAGAATTGGTAATGAATACAGCCTTATAAATAAAAGCTGAATATTAGACCTAATCATTCCCATTTTCCACTGAGGCAAATAAGATTGTACAAGGTTAATTAACCAAACCTTGGTCATAAAGGTAGTAAGGAACAAGAGTCAGTACTTCATCCCACTCTGTTCCATAGGAAAGCCTGTGTTTTAAATAACTGTGCTATGTACCCAGAATTTCCTTGTCTAGGTCTATTGCCCGCATTTAAATGATCAAAAAAAAGATACAAGGGGATCTCTGGGTGGCTCAGCGGTTTAGCGCCTGCCTTCAGCCCAGGGCATGATCCTGGAGACCCGGGATCGAGTCCCACGTCTGGCTCCCTGCATGGAGCCTGCTTCTCCCTCTGCCTGTGTCTCTGCCTCTCTCTCGCTCTCTCTCTCTGTGTCTCTCATGAATAAATAAAATCTTTAAAAATAAATCTTTAAAAGAAAAGATACAATTTTCTATCAAGAAGTGGTATAAGTCAGTGATCAGATTTGCAAGGGTCTGCTTTATGTACAGGTGAAGTCAGAGTTTATCTGGTGAGGAGATGAATACCAAAAAGACCTTAAAATTTATTTCACAGCTAATATACTCTTGCTAGTGACTGAAATTCTGAAGAAGACTTGATGGTCTTCTTCTTTTTTTTTTTTTTTTCTTGATGGTCTTCTAATTGTGTTTAGAAATTGTCCCCGATACATTGTATTGGTACAATGACTGATACATTGTATTGGTCCCAGATATCATGTATCCTATGATAAAAATGGAAGGACATTTTTATCATACATAAATATCACATAAGATTTAACTAACCTGGGATGCCTGGGTGGCTCAGTGGTTGAGCATCTGCCTTCGGCCCAGGGTGTCATCCTGGAGTGCCAAGATCAAGTCCCACATCAGGCTCCCTGCACGGAGCCTACTTCTCCCTCTGGCTGTGCGTGTGTGTGTGTGTGTGTGTGTGTGTGTGTGTGTGTGTCTCATGAATAAATAAAATCTTAAAAAAAAAAAGAGAGATAACTAACCCAAACTAACCAATACCTTACAGAAGGAAGGCCATGGAAAAAAATGCTGAAGTATGACTGAGAAGACAAAAGGCCTGGGTTTTAGTTCTATTGTGGCCACTTACTGATTGGCATTGCTTACATCACTTGACCTTTCTGAACCAAGGTTCTTTATGTATTAACAATGTCATTCTAAATACCTTGTAGCATTGCTGCAGAAAATTCCACTTACTAATGCAAGTTAAGGTATTCTTAAACCTTTTTGTCCCACCAATGTGTAAACTCTAGTTTTCTAATTTTCTTCAGATGGAAAGGGAATAGAGTCGAATTCCATACATAAAAGCTTCATTTGAAATACCGAAACACGGAAAAGCAGGAAAAGGTCTCTGCTCAGTGTGGGGAGCACAGAGATTGAAAGAGAGGTGCTGAAAGGCATGGAGAAAAAAAAGCAAATTTCATCTATTTTACATTTTTGTTTCTAGATGGCCATGAGATTTAATGAACAAGAAAAGAGAAATAAAACTAACTTACTAAGTGAAAAATAAAATGCAAGTTTTTTCATATGCTGTCCAGAGCTAATTCTCTTGTTCTGCTTATTCTAGAAATGTGGGTTCCTTTAAAATAGAAATCATTCTTGCATATTGCTTACAAATACAAATCACTTCTAAGATATATGCTAGGTTGGTTCTAGAAAGAGAGAAGAGGAGAGGGAAGAAGGGAGGAAGGAAAGGAGGAGGGGAATGAAAGGAAAAGAGAGGAAGGAAGAGAGGGAAGAAATGAGATTTAAATATGAATGCTTTGAAAGAGGCAATTTCTTGTTGAGAGTCCCTGCTGTGGACTTTGGCTTTAAACTTCTGCTATCACATTATTCCTCTTGTGTTATGGGATTTTTACTTGCCAACACTCATCCTGAATGCTGAGCCATTTAAAAATCATTCATTCATAGCTTGGGAAGCAAATAAGGTCAGAACATTTTCAGAGTACAGATAAATTATGACTACCACCTTACCACAGTTGTCTCGGCTGGACTGCTGAATGAATTTAAATTAATCTCTGTCAGTTTTAACCCACAGCAGATATGACCCCTAAGCTTTTCTTCAATAAAAATCAATTGCAGCAAAATAACCTTGCTTCATTAGTGAACAGTCATAAGTTGACCATTATCTAGCTGCTAGTTAATAAGCAGTGAACTACCCTAAAGGCCCAGAGCACAAATAATGAAACACTGCAATGTCTTTCTTCTAGTTTTATGTCAATGTAAACCTAAAGTTAATGTAAATTTTAAGAAGACCATGTAACCTGGGGCACCTAAGTGGCACGGGTGGTTAAGTGTTCCATTCCACCCTTGGTTTCAGCTCAGGTCATGATCTCAGGGTCCTGCGATCAAGTCCCAAGTAGTGCTCTGCACTCAGCAGAGTCTTCTTGGGATTCTCTCTCTCCGTCCTTCCACCTCTCCTGCTTATGCTCTAAGAAATAAATAAATAAACCTTAAAAAAAAAAAAAGCCATGTAACTCACTAACATATTTATCACTGTGTTGTATTTACTACAGTTGATGCTTAACCTATTATATCAAATAAATCTCTTAAACTTGAGAAATAATATTTTTTGAAATTATGAAATGTTAAAATATCTCCTATACAAACTCATGATTCCAGTGGAATATAAGAGAATATTCTATTCACTATTGTACTTACCATGTGTGATTTATTGAACAACCATAATTTTTTAAAAAGATTTTATTTATTTATTCATGAAAGACAGAGAGAGAGAGAGAGAGAGACAGAGGCAGAGACATAGGCAAAGGGAGAGGCGGGCTCCCTTTGAGAAGCCTGATGCAAGACTCGATCCCAGTACCCCGGGATCATGATCAGGGCCAAAGGCAGACACTCAACCACTGAGTCACCCAGACATCCCCAACCATAATTTTAAATGTTTGCAAATACTTATACTTGTGAAATCTCCCATACTTTTATTCCTCCTAATTTCAGAGAAAAAGCATACATATCTAAACATAAACTTTACTCTTCCAATTTAGGCCACATGAATGGTACTCAGAGAAACTGAGAGCACTCCCTATAGCTAAAAAGAAATGTAACTGAAATTTTGATAACCTCCGATGTAGTGTTTGTTCCTTTAGGCAGGAAGAAGAGATATGTGAGTGAAAGACAGATATTTTGTTGCCCAAAGATATCAGTTAAGATATTGTATTAGTAATGAATATATGATATAGTAATTGGCTAAATAGGCCACGGGTCTATTCCAAAAAGCATCTTTACATGACCCCCAAAGCTGAAGAATGCTAATGAGGGCCTGGATCCCAGGATATCCATTGTATTCATACTTGACCTTTCTTGTGTCACCGGCCAAAAAACCTACCAAAGCAAGTAGCAATTAAGAATATATGTGATGTGTTCCTTCTCCTAGCACTCAGATTTTACCTGCTGTTTCGCATCACTGTATTGCCAAGAGTGAGAAACAAAAACTTACTGGTGGCACAGGCACAGCATCAAAACCACTTTTGAAATGTGTTTCATAACTCAATATGAAATTTTGTTTCACATAAAACATTTCTGGAATTATGGACTTCAAAGTAAAAATGTGAGTTTGCGAATATGAAACTCATGTTTAATTGCCTTCGGTCATATATACATGAGTACCTGTATACTATTTAATATGCAAACATGTATCATGTAAAAGTGTTATGTTACGTGGGTAATTCTTTTATGATTGTGATTTTTTCATTTTGATAGAATTCAAATTAACATACTTGATTGTATAATATGTATAGATATTATCCCTAAGATGATCAAGTACTGATTTTTTTTTCCCCAAAAACATTGAAAAGAATTAAAGTTAACAGTTTTGCAAATATGTTTATCAGGTCTCAAGTTATTTTTAGTATGTATATTTCTGCTAAAATTTGGGCAATAGGTGGCTCTCATTTTTCAGTAAAAAAAACTATACAAAGTTTATTTAATCTTATAAATGTCCCTGTGCTATAATGGTTGCTGGTAAACTTTGTTTTCCAGAAAGCATCATGCTTTAGCCAGGTAAAAATATACAGATTTTTGGAAGGATCTATAAGGAAAAATGCCAGTCATGGGAAATTCAGCCCCTGTGGTAGTATAAGCCAGGGGAAATATTTCCAGTATGTTTACATGAAGAGGTTTTGGCATTCTCAAATGGTAATTTCCTATTCTTCTTTCCCCTAGGATATCCTAAAAATATCCCCCATAAGGGATTATTTACTATTAACATAAATTGCTTTCAGCTGTGAATATTAAATGACAAATAATGAGCAGCAGCGATGGCATGCAATGTCTCTTACTAGTTAACCAGAATACAAGTTTGGTCTGGTGTCTAACACAGGTGGGTAGAATCAAGACCAAATCATCAATTAAATATGTGGTAGGATAATTTAAATAAATACCTGAAGGAAGTTAAAGCATAAAGGCCTGCTTCAGCTACAGAATTTAATAGGATATGTAGTTAGGGAAACTGAAACTCTAAAGAAGCTCTCACAGAATTACTATGAAGGTTTCCTTGTCAGCTGGCTAAGTAAAGTTTCTAGAAGGAGTGGAAGACCTATGTAGTGTGTTTGCAATGACAGATGGGGGACCAAGGGATCCATCCAGGTTGATGAGGCATGGATAGTGTGTTGGTAGGGTGCGGTGTGAGGCGCCACAGGGAAAATAAATACATGGTACCAAACATCTTTCAAAATGATAGATGTTATTAAATATTATTTATGAATGTACATAGATGTGGTAAATGCTTAAAAATAAGAAATAGGAAGGACAGACCCCAAATTCTGAATAGAAATTACTCCTGGAGAGGAAGAGAAGGGATATCAAAGAGGAATGGAATTTCTTCAATTATACATTCAATATCTTACTTAAAAAAAAAAAAAAAAAAAGGATCTCATGGAAGTATGACAAAAGTGATTTGAGTGAAAAAAAAAAGTGATCTGAGTGATGATGGATAAAATAGCTTTCTAAATTACTGTATATTTCAAATTTCTGGAAAATAAATTAAAAAATAGAGAGGTTTGGGCACCTGAGTGGCTCAGTCGGTTCAGTGGCCAACTTTTGATTGCGGCTTTGGCCGTGATCTCAGGGTTGTGAGACTGAGCCCCACATTGAGCTCCATGCTGAGTGTGGTGCCTGCTTAAGATTCTCTTTCCCGGGATCCCTGGGTGGCGCAGCGGTTTGGCGCCTGCCTTTGGCCCAGGGCGCGATCCTGGAGACCGGGGATCGAATCCCACGTCGGGCTCCCTGCATGGGGCCTGCTTCTCCCTCTGCCTGTGTGTCTCTGCCTCTCTGTCTCTCTCTCTCTGTGTGACTATCATGAATAAATAAATAAAATCTTTAAAAAAAAAAAAAAAGATTCTCTTTCCCCCTCCCTGTCTATCCTTCCCCTCCCTCCCCCTCTCAATCAATCAACCAATCAATCAACAAGTTTGGTTAAGAAGGGGAACAAAGAAATAAGATAAATTCTGGAGTTAGCAACATACTAATTATTCTACCAATTTAATGCCATTCCTTGAATATATTCCACATTTTCTACATCCCTGCTATGCCAATGTTTTTCTGAAATTGTATTGTCCACCCACTAACATCTCTGCCAAAAAAAACCCTACATTTCCTCAAAGCCAACTCAAACATTAATTTCCATATCAAGCCTTCCCTTAATTGCTAAAAAATGTATTTTCTCTCTCAGCACTCTATGTACTTCCTCTGACCCAGATTTAATGGCACTGATCAAATATTACTTTTATTTACTACAGCAATATGTATTCTTATCCCCAGCCAGAACGCAACACATGGTAAAAACCTGCATATGGAGAGTACCCAATGGATGTTTTTTCTGAACTGCAAACTTTGTTGTATTCCAGCACAGTTTTCTTCACTATTTCAGTTTTTCAGAATCAGTCTCTTTTTTAAAAAATGTAAATATATGTGTCATCTATGAATATAAATTTATGAAAATAAAATATGATAATGCAATAGAAGAATATATCTGGTGTGTGGAAAAATTCTAGATACAATCAGACACTGTAGTTACAAAGACTATCTCTTTTAATCTTCAAGACAATTATTAAGCATAAGTTCTGTTTATTTCTCCATTTTATAACTGGAGAAGCTGGGACTCACTAAGCGTTAAGTAATCACCAATTACCAATGACCACAACTAGTTAGTGCAGTTTGAGTCTAGAGCCTTTGCTTTCAACTGCAATCTCTCTCTCTGTGTCTCACATATACATACACACACACACCCACACACACATATCCTACTGGACACCTCTGGGTACCTTTAAAGAAAAATTAGAGCTGATTAAAAAAAAAGCAAACAAAATCGTTGCAATATCTGATCAAATAACTGATTTCACTAAAAAGGGGGATCAAAATTACTTTACATCTGTTTAGTGATTTAATATCGTTTCAAAGTTCTCACGTCCATCATTCGATTCTTGCAAGTTATTATTAAATTTATTTACACATAATACATATTAATGATTCTCTAACAAAGATCAATACAAATCCTTCAAACATCGCAGAGTAGTTTCTAATTAACTCAACACAGACCTGTTTCGTTACTTTGCCATAATCTATTTCATCCTCCTTTATTACATAATTTGTTTTTACCTTTAGGACTGTTCTGGAGAGTTCATTGCATATTCATAAGGCTTATACATTTTTGCTACTGGACAGAGTCTGTATCTTCAAAGTATTGGTTCTTCATTCCTCACCCTTTCCTTTTCATGAAATCAAAGAAATTTTCCCAGAACTGTAATTTACACATTTTCTCCATGATCTCGGTAGTTGGCTTTAAAAGCCTTTAAAAGCCTTTTGAAGTAGCAAAGTCAGATACTAAATGTCATGGTGTCACATCCTCTCTATATCCTTCATTTAGGCTGAGACTGTCCTCTCAACCCAAAACTTGTTACCTTCACCCACTGCTCAGAGTGGGAGGCAGCACACATTAAACCTTTGCTTTATTTTAGTGTCTTTAAAAGCACCTGCCTGCTAGGGATATTGTGAAGATTATGTAAAATAGCATACATAAAAACATTAATGTTCAGCACACAGTAGTTGCTCAGTATATGGTGGCTATTAATTTATTATTATTATTGCCCTTTATTTTAATAACTTCATTTACAAAATTTATTTTCTCCTTTATAAGCACCATCATATTTTATATTTTTCTGGGTAATAACTTTTTGCCTTCTCACACTTTTCAATCATTCAGGATTAAATATCCTTCTAATGTCTTTTTCATAGTTTGGCTTTTTGTTTTAAAATGTTCCATTTAGTAGAATACTTTCTTCTCCTACTTCAATAAGAGTAGGAGGAATGTGAACTTGAGCGATCACTGCCCTAAATTTTCTACCTTAATATTGAAAACCAAAACATTATACCCTAGAAACAATTCTATATCAGTCAGACAACGCTTTCTTTCTTCTTATGAATTTATCTTCTAAACTGCAATTATATTCCACAACACATACAAAGCCGCAAATAGGAGGATACAGGATATCCTGCAATATGAGGATTAGATGTTGTACGTGAAATGCTTAGGATCGCACCTGGAACATAGGAACTGCTTATCAAAAATCAGTGCTTTGTTGTGGTATCATTACATCTGAGCAATGACATGAACGGAGACCTTAGTGCCTAGAACCTGCAATACTCTCAGTACTTAGGTGGGTGTCTATAGAAGAACTTTTCCTTTGGAGTCCACAATAAATAGGAGCAGAAGAGAGACAAAAGACAGAATGGTGAATGAGAAAACTGATTCTCAAAACACAACATGCCAACTGCGGATTCCCAGAATGATTTGGGAGGTAGTTAGCCTTATTGCAAAGGCCTGGACCCCCCACATGATGCTCAGGGTATCTGTCAAAAAAAAAGTTCTGATAGTTATTGCTTTTTTTTCTTGTCTCAGAATTGGTCTTGAGGTAGCATAGTAACCATCTTGTTTAATTTTTTCCCTTGATATGACGTTTGATTCATCCAAAATTAAATAAAGATTTCTCAATATCATAAAAGCCATCTACGAAAAGCCCACAAAAAATATTCCCAATGTGGAAAAACTAAGAGCTTTTCCCCTAAGATCAGGAACATGACAGGGATGCCCACCCTCACCACTTTTGTTCAACATAGTACTAGAAGTCCTAGCCTCACAAACAGGCAACAAAAAGAAATAAAGGGCATTCAGATTGGCAAAGAAGAAGCCAAACTCTCCTCTTCACAGATGACATGATATTATATATAGAAAACCCAAAAGACTCCACCCCAAGATTGCTAGAACTCATACAGCAATTTGGCAGTGTGGCAGGATACAAAATCAATGCCCAGAAATCAGTGGCATTTCTATACACTAACAATGAGACTTAAGAAAGAGAAATTAAGGAGTCAATCCCATTTACAATCACACCCAAAACCATTAGATACCTAGGAATACATCTAACCAAAGAGGTAAAGGATCTATACCCTAAAAACTACAGAACACTTAGGAAAGAAATCAAGGAAGACACAAGGAGATGGAAAAACATTCCATGCTTATGGATTGGAAGAAAAAATATCGTGAAAATGTCTATGCTACCCAGAGCAATTTATACATTCAATGCAATCTCTATGAAAATACCATGGACTTTCTTCCTGGAGTTGGAACAAGTAATCTTAAGGTTTGTGTGGAACCAGAAAAGACACTGAATAGCCAGAGGAATGTTGAAGAAGAAAACCAAAGCTAGGGGGCATCACAATGGGCAGAAGACATGAATAGACATTTCTCCAAAGATGACTTAAAAAAAGGCCAACAAGCACATGAAAAAATGCTCCACATCACTTGCCATCGCATTTACCATGTAAATACCCGACTTCAGTTTAGTCAGGATCTCAGGGTTCGGGGATTGAACCCCATGTCAGACTTTGTGTTCAGCGATGAGTCTGCTTGAGGATTCTCTCCTTCTCCCTCTCTTCCTCCCCAGCTCACTCTCTCTCTTTTCTCTCTCTCTCTCTCTCTCTCACACACACACACTCTTTAATAAATCTCTTTAAAAAAAAAATAACTGCATCTTTTGTGTCAGTCCCTCATCCTTTTCTCCCAATGTTAGTAAGAGAGGTTCTACAAAAAAAATAAATAAGATTTTATTTATTTATTCATGAGAGACACAGGGAGAGGCAGAGACACAGGCAGAGGGAGAAGTAGGCTCCTCACAGGGAGCCCGATGTGGGACTCGATCCTGGACCCCAGGATCACGATCTGAGCTGAAGGCAGATGCTCAACCACTGAGCCACCCAGGTTCCCTGGTAATATATATTCTTGTAAAATTTCCATGGACACACGAAAAAAGTTTTATATTCTTTCATTACGAGGCACATCTCTCTCTTTCTCTCCATGGATTTGTGTGTGTATGTATAATCACACACAACACACACAGACACACACACACACACACATCCCATAGTACTAATTCACAGGTTCCCTTTATACTCTTCCAAACTGCATGCCATTCTTGAGAGCTGGAAACATACCAAATGCCTCGTGCCTACAAATCTAAGCTTGAGCAAACACATCTCTTTGGCTCATCTTAAATGACCAATTACCAAGTTTCTACCCTGAATACCTCTCCTAAGGTAATAGCACCTCTTACAGGAAAGAGAATGAAGTATTAAGGGGATCTTAGTGAGACTCTTCTGGCCTCTGTTTCTAAGAAAGTTCACAATTTCTAAGTGGAGGTTTCCCATGCCTGACCGCTACTAACTGGGTCCCACAGGAAGCCGACTTGCTCCAACACTAGGAAGGATTGGATATTAGAAAACTATACTATGATGCAATTATGCGGTTTTAGTACTTGAAAATATCTTAAAGATCATCTGGTCTCTTTCTCTCTCTCTCTCTCTCTCACACACATATCTTACTTCCTCCTCTAGACTAAAGGAATCATGCAATTTTTCTCAAGATGTTTTATCCAAAGCTCCTACAGGCCACCAATATGTATTTTACAGTGTACAACATGAAAATGTCATTTTCCCTAAATATAAGTTGTCCAATTTAGTCATCTGTTATACTTGGTAAAAAATATGTGACAAAATAGCACCATATGTGTTTAAACATAAGAAGGAATCCATCAAAATTAGGTCTAGCAAAAATAAGTATAATACATAAGGGAGGTAAATCTATGCCATAAGAAAAAATATTTTGTAAAAGTATTACAGGCATTATTTGTAAGTGTAGGGGAAAAGTAGATGGATGATACTATCTAGTTGCTAATATTTGAAACTGAGGTATCTAAATGAGCCATAGAAAATCTGTGTCTCCTCACTTGAATTGCTAAAATGCAGTATCTCAGTGGATTTATTGTAGAATTAGATTGACCTTTATACAAATCAGAATGTAATACATATGAGGAAGCTACATCAAACCCTACAACATTTCTTCTTTGGCTTTGCGAAAGAAATTAAGCCCATATTGTTTTTAAATAATGGAAGTAAATACATGTGAGACCACAATATAATCTTAAAGAGAAAATATTTTCTCCTCAGCAAGATACATATATTAAAGTGAACTAGAGGGCAGCCAGGGGGGCTCAGTGGTTTAGCGCCACCTTCAGCCCAGGGTGTGATTCTGGGGACCCAGGATCGGGTCCCACGTCAGGCTCCCTGCATGGAGCCTGCTTCTCTGCCTGTGTCTGTGTCTCTGTGTGTGTGTGTGTTTCTCATGAATAAATAAATAAAATCTTAAAAAAAAAAAACAATATTAAAGTGAACTAGAATGCACAGAGAGAACCAACCCGTGAGTTAGTAAGATACAGCAAATTCTTTTGGAAACAGAATGATGACTGAAGACACTGCTGTATGTGATTGGCATCAAACATCAGCCATTATTCTATCATATCTATTTGATCAGTGAGCAAGAAGTCTCCTAATTTTCAATGAAATTGCAGACCAGTTCTTTATCAAAACTCTGATACAATATACTTGCTAAATTATAAGTCATCTCTTCAATGCCACCTTCACTATATTGTGTAGTTTACCATGGAGGTACTTTCAGTAAACTAATCTGGTGAGCAAAGCACTGAATTTCAAAAATGTAGAAAACTATCTACAGTAGAACATACACTTATTTTCAAAAGAAAACCATCTTAATTAAAGATGTTCATTTTTATGTTTCATAGGTAAAGGTTAAATCATGAAAACAGAATAGGTTTCCTTTTGTGATAAATACATTTTTAGATTTCTATGGACTCTTCAATATTAATGAAATATTTTTATCAAAAGATACAGATCAATAATTGAAATGATAGGGTTTTTTTCTAGTATCAGAGATGGATTGTATGTCCCCAAAACATTTTAAATTTAGCTGAAAAAAATATTAACAATAACAATAACAAAAGAAACAAACGGACAAAAAACCTACATGGCATTCCTACATACCTTACAGAGCACAGGGTTATTTTACCCCACAATCCAGTATAACTATAGTAGTCTTTAAGACCATGGATAATTTGAGATACAGTTAATTTTTTCTCAACCACCTGGGAAAGGTAAGCAGGGTAAAACTAAGACAACTCTAATGATGATCAGTTGTAGAACCAGTGCCTCCAAATGCTCATAAAAGATGCACATAAAAAAAAAAAAAAAGTCTGGCTGCAAGCATGATTCTTTCTCTATAGCATCAGGGGGTCATCATATGAGCCAAGCGAAAGAATCTCACAAAGATTCTCATTTAAAAACAAACATCTGGGCAAAGGACATCACTAGAGATCTAAGAATAAGGAAATCCAAAAGGCACATCAACACAACTGAACATGTTTAAATTCGTTTGTAATTAAATAAGTATAAGTAAAAAATAATAAAATATTGTTCCTTCCCTTTCAGATTAGTAAATATGAAAAGACTGATAAAAATAAAAAAAAAAAAACTGGCATTAGAGACAGCATGAAGAATATCCATCCCACATAGTGTCAGTAAGAAAATAAGGCACCTTTTTTCTGGAAATTCTATTACTAAAAATATATCTTAAGGAGATACACGAATAAGTATAGAAAGCACTTTAAGCAAGAAAGCTCAGAGCAGCATTTTTTAATATCAGATATTTGGAATCAATCTAAATTTCTATCAATTAAGAACTATTCTGAGTTATCTAAGCTCCCTATTATAATGATCATGAATATCGATGTTGATTTGAGTCTCTGAATTTACTGTTCCCCTTAGAGCCATATGCCCCTGCCCCATTTCTCAATAGTCTTTTAGTTAAGCCAGGGCATATGACTAATTATGAATAATGGGTGGTGAGCAGAGGTGATGAGTGACATGTCCATGTTGAAGTATTTAAGAAATAGTGTGTGAACATTCATCTCCTTTCTGCCCCTGACCTAGAAACTATATTTCTAAATAGCATATCTGCAAGACAAATGTTGGCTGAATCACCGAGTCACTAATCGGGAGGTAGGTACTGGAGTCACCACAGATTTTATGAGATCAAAAATCAAACAGAAGTGAGTTGTTAGGGAGATTTGGCAATTTATTAATTACCATTAATAAACGAGACTAGCCTACCCTAACAAAAGCATTTCTAGCAAAAGTGGGATACTGTTGTAAACAAAACAAAATAAAACAAAATGTATGACATTGGCTTATTCATCAAGTGAAAGGTAGTAAGAAAACTATTTCCAGAGACCAATGAGATATATTCATGTTATGAGTAGCAAAACATTTGATAAAATTGAAGACTCGATAACTTGCAAGAGACTCTATACCTAATGAGCTTGAAGCTCTGGGCCGATAACTATGATGACTGAATGAACTTAATAGAGTGTGTTAATTGCTAATTGATGGTGTTTGGCAAGCATTGGAAGAAAAGTGAGATCAAGATAGAGTTAGTAACAAGGAGGGTACTGGGAAGCAAGCCCTCAACATAAAATCCTAAAATAATTATTTTTGTCCTCGGTCTTGAAAACAGAGCTGGGGATCCTTGCTTCTGGCAATAGGATGCTAGTAATCCATGGTGGTCTGTGGTATCAGAATTAAATGATCATCTGTGACTGATTTTGAGGGTATGCCGATTCAAGTGCTTTGAGATGCTGAAGGATGCTGCATGTTTCTGTTACATAATTATTTAAAATCACTGATGAGGGAGAGATATTTCTGCACTATAGAGTTTGCAGAAAGAAAATGACAAGCTTGGGTTTTGAACATTCTGATTTCAAAGCAAAAAAAACAAACAACAACAAAAAAAAAAACCACACACACACAAAAAAACAACAAACAAAAATGGGTTTCCTAGAATATTAATGGACAAGTAGTACTGCTTAACTTCCAGTGAGAAGGTAGTGGTAATTACCGTAATATGACATAATGATGAAGTCATAATCTGAATATTAAAAACACTGATTATTTTGGGGGGGGGGTTTAGTTTTTGACCAGTGTCTAATCAATTACAGTGTCTTTTCAAATAAAATATATGAGCAGCCTACTAAATATTACTTGCTATGGTCCGAATGTCTGTGTCTCTACAAAATTCATATGTTGATTTTTTTTTTTTAAAGATTGTATTTATCTATTCATGAGAGACAGAGAGAGAGGAAGAGGCATAGTCAGAGGGAGAAGCAGGCTTCCAGCAGGGAACCTGATGTGGGACTCGAATCCCTCAGGACCTCAGGATCACGACCTGAGCTGAAGGCCAGATGTTCAACCACTGAGCCACCCAGGTGCCCTTGTACGTTGAAATCCTAATGCCAATGTGATGATTATTGGGAGGTAGGGCCTTTGGTGACTAGGTCATGAGGCTGAAAACCTCATGAATGACATTGATGCCCTTGTAAAAGAGGCCCAAGAAATATCTTTCATTCTTTCCAACATTTGAGGACACAATAAGAAGTCCACTGGAAAAAGGTCTTTACCAGAACCCAATCATCTGGCACCCTGATCTAGAATTTCCAGCCTCCAGAACCATGAGAAATAAATTTCTTTTGTTTATAAACTACCCAGATATTTTGTTAGCCCTAAAACATTACTTTATTTATATAACAGGAAAAAAACAAGAACAAAAACAACAAAACCAGGTCTGGTGACCAAACAGACTCGAGAATCACAATTGAAGTCATTGCTACTTAATTATGTATAGATTTAAGAGTTCACAGACCCAAAGTGCTTGACTGATGGAGAGGCTAGTTCCTCTTGAGGAATGACCCTGGAATGGAATGTTGAATCTCAATACTGTAAATTTTTCTCCTAGTCTTCCCATAGGTATTTACCACCATTTATTTTGGTAACTGGTACACTGGAAAGATGAGACAGTAAATGAATAAATAAATAAAGATTTTATTTATATATTCATGAGAGACACAGAGAGAGAGAGAGAGAGAGAGAGACGCAGAGACACAGGCAGAGGGAGAAGCAGGCTCCATGCCTTTAAAAATGTACTAAATACAGACTCAAAATTGGTATTTATTCTTGGAGGCCCCAAATGCCACAATAGTCTACAAGTCAAAATGAGCATATAGTGATAATTTGATAAATGGTGTTTTCATTCAAGTTTGTGTCACAGTGAGCTCAGCGGGCCCAGAGACCCGTCCTGCGATCACGTTCCCATTTCCTAGATGTATAGTTTAAGTAGATCTACTTACCAACCGGCAGACACTGGCTTCCTACCTCGTGCCACGTGGGCTGTCATAGGGAAGGCAGGGTCAAGCGGACTCCCTTGGAACTTCCTCTCCCTATACCTAAGGCCTAGGCAGGTTAGAGACAGGAGCCGCCAGCAGAAAGCAGGTGGATCTCTGCAAAGAGCTGCGCACTATCCTAATCTTAATCAGGTGCCTGCATCAATTTCAGCCGCTATTTTAGAAACAGCATCCTTTTGGGAGCAAATTATCAAAGCCTCTGAAGCCTGCCGTGCGCCAGTTTCTCTGCGCTCTTCTTCCAGAGTCTGGACGGAGCCCTCGGGGGCCGCAGGGCAGGTGACGGGGGCAGGTCCAGGTGTGTGCCTGCCGCTGTCTGAGGCAAGTTCCCCACCTTCCTCGGGTGCCCCGGCCCCTCCCGGCCGCGCCGGACCTCGGGGGCCCTGAGGCCTCCTGGGCTGGGGCCAGGCCCCTCGCACCGCATCCCTGCTCTCTCCCGAGCAGTGCGGAGAACACCTCGCCTCGTGCCTTCTGCTCTCTCTCTCCTTTTCAAAAGGTGACTAAGGGTACAGCTGGCAGGTGGCTGATCTGCTAGAAACCCGACGTACCCAGCCTTCGGCAGGGCGGAGGCGCCTGAGCCCGAGCCCGAGCCCCAGCCCGAGCCCCAGCCCGAGCCCGGGTCCCCAGGGTCACGCCCCGGGCTGCGGGCGGCGCTAACCGCTGAGCCACCCGGGCTGACCCCACCCCCCCTCCCCGCGGGAATTGAACCGATTGATGTCAGTGGATATCGGCCACGATGACAAGCCTCACTTGCGCCGCTCCGGGGGGCCTCCCTGGCCGTCCTCCATCCTGTCCCCGAACGGGAAGGGCGCTGCGGGGGGCTCCTCCCTCCGGGCGGGGCGAGGCCGGGGCAGGCGGGGCGGGCGACGCCCTCGCGGTCACAGCGGCCGCACGTGCTCCCGGGCAGGAGCGAGCCCCGGAGCGAGCCCCGGCGGGGCCTCGGGGGCGCACAGGGTGGGGGCGGGGCCTCGGGCCTCCCGCACCTGCTCCCCCGCCAGACCTGAGCAAGCGGGCTCAGCCTGAGCCTGCGGTGCGTTCAGGTGCAGGTGCCTGGTGTGCAGCTGTGGATAGGACCACTGCTTCCCCCTCAACAGTGGGGTGGGGGCAGCCCGGGCGGCCCAGCGGTTTAGCGCCTGCCTGTGGCCCAGGGCGTGATCCTGGAGACCCTGGATCGAGTCCCACATCGGGCTCCCTGCATGGAGCCTGCTTCTCCCTCTGCCTGTGTCTCTGCCCACCCCCCCATGTGTGTCTCATGAATAAATAAAATTTAAAAAAAAATGGGGTGGGACACACACACACACACACACACGGAGAAGTCAGCTTTTACCCCACACGGTTGAGTTCTTTGGATCCAAATTAACTCCCCACTTCTCTACCACACTGTCGTCTGCTTAGGTTTGGATCCCAGGGAAATCCTACAGAATGGGACATTTCTTCCACTACATTGATGGCATCGTGACAATTGGACCAGATGGAACAGGAAAAAGAGGTTTTCTTAGATGATTGAATAAGCCATATAGGAGCCAAATTTGAGAGAGAAATCCTATCAAAATTCGGGGGCTAATCACTTCAGTCACGTTCCTGTGATCTAGTTGTTGTGACATTCCCTCCGAAATGACTGGTAAATTATTTCATTTTCACTTTTACTGTTGAAGAATGGGTACAGTGGTTGTAACAGGTCTCTTGGAATTCTTGGGACAATGAGTACCACTTTGGAGTGCGTTTTTTTTTTTTTAAGATTTTATTAATTTATTCATGAGAGACACAGAGAAGACAGACACAGGCAGAGGGAGAAGCAGGCTCCCTGCGGGGACCCCATGTGGCACCCCATCCCAGATCCCGGGACCATGTCCTGCCCTGAGCCAAAGGCAGATGCTCAACCACTGAGCTACACAGGCATCCCTGGAGGGCACCATTCTTACTAATTTATGGAAACCCATAAGGTTAAAAGTTTTCAGAGGGACCCAGAGCAAGAGAGGAGCCTGAAGCTGGCCCAGGTTTTAATGCAAGCCAGTCTGCTATGTAAGCCTATTGACACATCAGATCTAATGATGCTTACAGTGTCTAAGAAAAATGGGAATATTATAAACAGTTCTGGCAATTTCCAATAGTAGAAATTCAGTGCAGATACACAGGTATTAGGAATGGAAGCATTACTTCATGGTTCTCTTACATAGAAAAAAAAATTTGTTTTTGACAACCACTCTTGCATAGTCTCTCATGCTACATCTGTTTCTTCATGGAAAATTCCATTGACAAGTTGACTTAGGAGGAAAAAAACCTCAGACTTTTATAGATGGTTCTGCACTATATTTCTGGAACCAACAGGGAGTGGCTCTCTGCAGCGTCACTGTTCTATTCAGGAATATTCTTGAAAAATAGGACAAGAGAAGAATTATGGACCATACATTTTCCAGTTTATCTGGACCAAGAGATAGCTCCTGATGGATTGGCAGTGGCTAATGGTTTGACTGGATCATCAGGGACATGGAAACAACTGGAATATTGGTAAGGAGAAGATCTGGAGATGTTCAAATGAACTTTTGCAGTGTGCAAAGAGTATGAAGATCTTTGTATCCATGTTAATGTTCATCAGTGGGCATTCACTGCAAAAGACAGTTTCAAATATCAGATGGAAAGGACATGATGTTCTATTCCTGTCAATCTTATCCATGGATTCATATAAAAGTGTCCATGAGACTACAATGGACAGGTCAAAATATAAACTTCCACTCATCCGATCCTTTTATTGCTACTCTTGGGTACTTAATCTGTCAACATCAGAGACCAAAACTGACCGTTCCCCCTTGAGTGTGGCTGGATGACTGACCAGATAGCTTGCAGGTGATTTACATTGACTTTGCTATTTGATGTTGAAGTTACGATTTCCAACAATAGGGGAAACTTAAAGTAGAAGGACACTTTAAAGTAAGAGGTTGGAAGAAAGAAGTGCTCCATTTTAAGTGCTCTCCACTCCTGTCAGCCTCATGCCAACCATGGTTCTTCATCTTAGAAACAATAATTCCCAGTCCCGGATTTCTTCTGGAATTCCCAGGACCAGCTTGATCACAATCCATCAGATACACCAGCAGCGACCAGAGTGGCACCTTGTCAGAGGTGTCAGGCCCCTTCTTCATGTTTCTGTAACTCATGATATCTACCTTCAGCTTTTTCCCATTGGCCCCAACCTAGAAGTGATGGCTTCCTCCCACAATCATTATCTCTGTGGTATGTCAGTATTCCCTTTTGGTTTTTCAGTCCCCTCAACACCTTTTTTAACGAATTCCCAAAGTAGTGAAATCCCATCTCTCTACCAACAAGCAAACACACATTGGAGAAAACTTATGTATGTAATACATATGGAAAAACCTGCCAGCAGTCAGTCTTCCATTTTTATGACATATGGAGAAACTCTATGACTGTAATAATTCATTTGAACACATATGTCACTTTATATAAGAGACCACACCGAGGGAAGAAAAGTGATATAAGCACTAAATGTGGGAATGCCTTCGGCAGAAAGTTCCATGTCACTATTTATCAGAACACTCATACCAACTATCTTTAGACCTATGAGACTGGTATTGGTTTCTCGAATGTCACAATTTGAAAGACCCAACTTGATCCTCTCTGAGCCATATCTCTCTGAGTTCAGAACCAAAAGGACCCACCCAAAGCCTACTGCATCCTTGCTTAAACATGCTCCTTGTACCACAAATCTTACAACTTCCTGTCCAAATAGCTTTGGGACCATTTTGAAGGCCTTCATGAGCCTGTTCCTCAGGTTTGTCCTCAGTTGATCACAAAGTGTGTAATACCTTGGCCTGTATGATGCGCAAGAGGTGGGTATCAGAGGGAGCTTAGTTGTCCACAGTGAAGTGCCACACACACCCATAAGATGCCTCTCACAGTACAGATGATCCTGGATATGAGAAGAGAGGGGATGGTAGCTTCCAAGCTCAGGGAAATTCACTCGTATCTGTGACAATGCCTATGAATTCAAGAACCAAAATGCAAGCACTCATGAACTAAAGAGAACTAAAATAAGAATGAAATGTTATGAACACTTGAAAGCGTGATTGTGTTCAACAATAAGTCAAAACTTATTATATATCAAAGAATTCATACTCAGGGAAAATCTTATCAAATATGATATTATGGGGAAATAAAGCTTTTAGATATAATCTTATATTATAAATCATTTTTCAGATGTGATACTAAACATTTTATACAAAAGATTACAGAAAAAAAATCCAAAAGATTACAGAATATTTTTTATTAATAAGTTCAGTCACTGTGGAATAGACCTATTCAAAGCTATTCAAAAAGCAATTGAATAATTTTAATAATCAGACAATATAAATTAAGCATATCCACAAACTTTCCCTGAGATAGAAAGGATTTGTCTAAAAATGTAGAAATACTGGACTTTCTTGTTAATCCAACATAACCATGACCATAAAATTAATATAGTAAATAATACCATAACTACAGTACATTTATCAATGTTTTCTACCTTAATACCACCAGTATGGCATAATTCACATGGAAATACAATAACCCTTTAGAAGTTTAAACTATCATTCCACAAACCTTTTATCCTATTATGTCTTGGAATATATAAATAGCTTTTGACATTTGTAACTGGATTGTCCTTCCAATATAAAGCTATTATTTTGGTTAAGTTGCTAAAAAGGACTTTGTGTGAAAAATACTCGGTAAAACATATGAGCAGATTGCAAAATTTCAGGGCTTAAATTAGGTTAAGGGCATTGTCAGGAAGTGAATATTTTCATGTTAAGGTTTTTGAAACAGATTTTATTGCAACTTACATTAAGGAAAAGCCTTGAAAGTGCAAAGATAACTGAATAAATGATACACCTCAGGGAGGATTTGAGATTTACCTCCCCAGAGGAATGTGTTAGTTGTCAAAGGGGAATGGACCTGGGGCCACAGAGATATTATGTGGGTTGTAAACTGAGAGAGGCCTGCCCAATCCCATTCTCACACCTCCAAATATTTCCATACATTCCACAGGGTAAGAACCGAAGAGGTTTTGCCTTCTCTTTCCAAGGAAAATTTGTTTACACAAGGGAATAAATGTTACTCTCCATCTCTCAGGAGGAGAAGAGAAACAGCCGTTCTCCTATATAGATGCTCAGATTCGTATTTTTGGGGGTTCCTCACTTAGAGTAGAGAACCAGGCACACACAAAGTCACATCTATCTGGCTTTCATCACATGACCCAAGAAAGGGCATAAAATTGAGACAAAATGAACGAATGCAGTTATTACTATGAGTAATAAGGTATCCCTGCCTCAGAAGCCTTATGCCTATTTTTAGAATAATGTAAATAAATATAAATATTGAAACTTAATAGGTATGACCTTCCTACTTTATACTTTCATATTATATACCGTTAAATTGAGAAAGACTTTTGAAGGCAAGAAAGGACTGAAATGAAATAGATGGAATACCTAGAGAATTATAGATGAGGTTACTGGCACATAGAAATGAGAATAATCGGAAAGATAGGAAGCCTTTTAAGATTATGAGAGAGTCGCACTGCCAAAAAAAATAAATCTTTGCCTTTAAAAGTCTATAATTGTTCGACGCTTAAAACAACCCTTGACTCCACGGTTCTCCAAGGTCAGAAATTAGACTGATAAAACTAGGCAGCCACCAAAAAGAACAAAACCTAAGACCCATTTTAAATGTACCCAAGAAGGATAGAAAGGAGAAACAACAACAACAACAACAACAACAACAACAACAACAACAACTCTTCATGGTGAATGGAGCCTGAACCCTCAGACTCAAGAACAGCTTTGGAGCCTAATCACCAGAATCCCCACATTCTTAGGGTAAAGGATTAAATAGTATGTACTTGCCAGCAGAATTCTAGGATTTCTCTAGACCAGTGAAATTTGGTGCCTAGAAGTGAAGCAGAAACATTAACTGGTCACCAAATATCCATGTGCTCCCCTACTTTCCCTAACCTCTTTGCAGTTAAAAGAAGTTGTGTTAGGAGTTTTAGCCAATAGACTGTGAGCAAAAGTGACGTGAGTCACTCTGGTGCAGAAGCATTGAGATACAGTTTTCTCTTCCCTGTAATGGTTACCTGAAAGCTAGGTGGTATTTCTACATAATACAAGCCACCTGGAACCCACAGCTTATAAGGAAGCTCCCCAGGAGGACCACTGGACTCACTGCCGATTTTGAGTGAGTGAGAAATAATTTTCATCTTCTTAAACTACTGAAATTTGGAGGGTTTTGTTAGTACGTATTGTCTATCCCTGCAGCTCAATCAGGGGTGATTTTGCACCTCATAGGGACGTTTGGCCATGTCTGCAGGCATTTTTGGTTGTCACAACTGGGAAGGGAAAGCCACTAGGATCTAGTGGGTAAAGGCCAAGGATGCTGCTAAACATCCTGTAATGCACAGTACAGCCTTCCGTAAGAGAACTGTTTGGCCAAAAATGTTAATAGTGTCAACTGTTAAGGAACCCTGGCCAAGCTTAACCTGATCCATACAACATTTAAATGGTCCATGACATATCCTTAAGTGAAGAAAATCAGATTTACTCTGATCATCTTTATGCAGCATTTTGAAATTGTGCGAATCTTCCTGTATCCACCTGTGCCTGTAATCTATTCTTTCCACACTCTCCAGAGTGATCTTTTAAAAAAATGTAAAGCAGATCACATCACTTCCCTGCTCGAAACCTCAAGGGCTTCAGTCACACTCATAATAAAAACTCTATTCTGTACCTTGGCCTATGAGGTATCTGCCCTCCTACTGATCCAATGTCATTGCCATCCTTTCAATCTACCTTCACATGGCTTTATACAGTGCTTCTAACTTGCCGAGTACATTCCTGCTGTGGAGAGTTGAGGGCTCCGCTCCTAAGTGTCCTCCCTAGAGAGGCTTTCCCTGATTAGATCCCACCTGCAGTCAATCCTTATGCCCTTTATCTTGCTTCATTTTCCCTCACAGAACTTAGGCTTAGCTGAAATTTTGCTGGGTATTTCTTTGTTTGCAAATCTCCTGCACCAAAATTAGCTGCACAAATAGAGGTTTAATATTTTCTCCACGTCTCTGGGGCTACAATCATGGCTTGATTTTAGTAAGTACACAATAAATACTTGTTGAATAAATAACTAAATGGATATAAATGTTTTGAGGGATACCAGGGACTATGAAAAATGTTAATATTGTTTACCTTTGGGTTGTACAATTTCAAAGGAATTTCACTTTCTTACAATTTTATTCATTGTCTCATTTTCTACCTCTAATACTTTATAAACCAATTTTTATTTTACTAATGTGACTGTCACATGTAAGAGGGTTGAGTTTTGGAGGCAATTTCGTTATTATATTCATGAAGAGAGGAATTATGTAATAAATCTGGTTTGTTATATACTCTCTTGAAATCAAGTGGAATAGTGCAGATTCCCCTAGTTTTATATTTTAATAAAGACTTTTCTTCTGCTGGATATTAAGTACATTTAAGGAAATATAAGAGTAAGAAAAATTTCCCTAATACTTCAAAGGATTTCAACTCAAAGTAACAGGATCAGGTTAAAGGAGAGTTCCACAAATAACATTTGGCTATAAAATAATAAGGCTCCTACTCAATCTCAACCTTCAGAACAGCTCTTAGAAACTAAGTACACTCCTATATTCATCACTGATGGGCTCTCAGTGAACTGCAAAACAATGATAAAGAAAATATGAATTTGTTCTAATGAGAAACTCCAGATACATCCACATTTGAGATAATTAAAAAATAATGGACACTGAGTATTGAGAAAAATATTAATCTTCACTAATGAATGAGACCATATTCTAATGTTATAATTAAAATGTCTGTAGTTTCTTTTGGAGATGATGAGCATCAACAAAATAGAAAGATTTAAGATGGGCTTATGAAAGTCTAATCTAAGTGTATCTCTGAATAAAAATCTATAGTGCATATGGGGAGTGAACAAAAAAGAACAAGCTTTCTTAATATACTAGAAAGAAAATTTTTCAAGGGGTTAAAACCAACATTGAAATTAAAATGTTTCCTTATAATCAGTTTTAATAAAAATGATATCTTTGTTTAAAAGATTTATTTACTTATTTGCAAGAGAGAGAGAGAGAGAGAGAAAGAGTGAACCTGTGGTGTGAGGGGAGGGACGGAGGGAGAAAGTCTCATACTCTGTGCTGATGTGGGGGTTGATCTCAGGGTTGTGAGAGCTCAGGTTGTGACCTGAGCTGAAGCCAAGAGTCAGATGTTTACCTGACTGAGCCGCCTCAATAAAAATCATATTCAAACAAATAATTTAACAATGAAAACCTTTCAACTAGTATTCTTTAAGTATCTCAATCAGTGCATTTATTTTTTCACTATGTCCAATAGGAGAGGAAAATACAAATGGCCAAACTGGAAAGCACTTCAAATTTAAAAAACTAGATACTGATAAAAAAAAATTGATACAAAACTTTGGATAAATGCTATCCATATTGGCACACCTATTTGACTTGTGTCTTAAAGAATAGGGCTGACTAAAATACTGAGTCATAAAAAAAAAAAACAACCACATGTATCTTAAAAAGATAAAATGCCTATTCATATAAATGGTCATTCAATCAAAATAGTGCAAAAAATATTGAGATGTTATATCCAAGTATTTGGAGGGTGGATAATGAAATCAAGAGCAATAATCCATAATGTGGCAAAGTTATATTTACTAGATATTCTTTTACTTAATAGCATTATCCAGTTGAAGAATGTGACTGGAACAGAATACAATAGATATTTTATATTAAGGTTTTATTAACCATTTTTGACATGATACTCTTGATATTTGACTTCCAAAATTAATGCAAATTGGTTTGGATATGAACATGATCCTGTAGACAGGAAATGGATTTTTATATTAAGCAAAAGTTAACCATAAATTAATATTAATGGAGTCCATTGAATATGGCTCCAATTAGCTAACATAGTAGTAAACGTATGCATTGGAAGGCACTGAATTTAATGGTAAATAAAGTATTTAATTGACTACTTACTAACAGGTAAAAAATAATGAGCTTTAATTACATTTGCTGATTACGTGAGATTGGAAGAGTAGTGAAAAATGACAAAGTGTGCTGGGTTTCAGCAGGAATGAGATTTTAGGTGTAGGGGACAGGTGCTTTAGACACGTGTTACTTAGAATCCCATCTCAATGAGTTGATATTTGAGAGTTTTGTTTATTTATGTTGTTTCTCCTAAAGCAGTGACTTTCTTTGCCTGAGAAAAGCAGCAACAACAAAAGAGTGGGCAGATTTAGGGATTCATGGCTGTTTTTAATTCCATATTTTATAAATTCACGAAAATTATTTTAACCTGGAAGCTTCTGGACAGACTTTGAGAATGGTCAAAGAGGATAACCATAAAAATATGAAATTATAATTTGATAATTTATTAATTCTATACATATTCAATGTGCTCTTCATCTATGCCAAGCGTTATTCTAAGACTTTAGAGTGTGAATAAAAAAAAGATTAATTTTTGCCCGTGTGAAATTTACATTGTAGCAGAATTACTTCCTTCCAGATTTCTTTCCTTCCCTCAATGATGCTATACAGGCTTTTAGATGAAAGCAAAGTAGCCGTTCTCCATGCTGTCAGATAGGAGAGTGGAGGAATAAACTCAGCATTTATGTAATACCTACTGGTTTTCTGTGCTGCATCTGGGGGCTACAGAGATGAAAAGCACCTATAACTACTGGGAAAGTATTTAGGGGCAAAAAAATTGAGAGGTACTACCTGAGACTCATTGAAACTTATGAGACAGATAGAGAGAGGCCTGGCAGGAGGGAATAGTGTGTGAAAAGACACCAAGGCATGAGAGATGTGACATAGTTTATGAATGTAAGGAATGGCAAGAGATGAAGGTACACGACGGCCAGATCATAATGAACCATGTATATCAGGCAAATAGGTTTAAAGTATGATCAAAAGGGACTCACTGAAGGATTTGTAACTGGGAAGTATGATCACATGAGTGTAAGGCCCATGCTAGGAAGAAGAAAATGAGCCTAGGTACAGGGAAACTGATGAATCTATTGCCATAGCCCTGGAGACAGATGAAAACCTGTACTATCTAAAATGGGAGCTCCTACTCACATGTACCTATTAATGTAAAGTGAAATTAATTCAAGTTAAGTAGAATTCCAAATTCAGGTCCTTAATCATCCTAACCATGTCTGAAATAGCATTTAGCTCAGAATATTCCCATCACCTACATACATTCTATGGAAGCACCGGGTACCTAATCCTGGACAAGAGTCACCTCCTCTGGGGAAGAAATGAGATCAGACGGATGGAAGAAAGGTGGACCCTTCAATGAAAGAAACTTTAGATTATTCAGTGTATCTCTAAGTTTTTATTTTTTTACACCAAGAATGTAACCATGTGCCACTTGTGAAAGCTGAAAAAAAAAAATCAAGTCCTAAACTTGCTAGTTATTGAGAGGATGAAAAGGAAGGAACAGGCAGAGATGTAGACTAAATCTCTCTCCAAGTTTTATTGCCTATTTCTAATGCTCCCTATTTGACCTTGGCCAGAATTTAGGGAATAAACTCTGAAATGTCAAATACTTACTAGTATTTAATGAAGAATATTTACATTTAATAATAAAACTATTTGATGTTATATGATACTGAATTTATATTTATTACTCTTATTACTATTATTACTTACAGGGGAAAAAATCAACACTCAAAGGCATGAAATTACATGGACCATGAACTATACATGAAGAAGATTTGGATAGAAGACAGAAGACTTTCTTTTTGGTCAGGCATTTCATCCACCTAGAAAGACTGTTGAGGTCTGAGTAGAAGACTAGTAGAGGTAGTTTTGCCATTGGAGAAAGACAGATATGCAACGCTATGTAGCAGTGATCAACTGAGCAGGGTCACATTGTACACAGAGGTTGACCTTTCCATGGCTATGGGAGAGAACATTGGTTATGAGCCTGGTGCAGGATTAGAGTAGAAATGTTTGGCAGATACAATGATTGGCCTTTTCTGGTATTTTAACATTTAAAGGCTACAGATCAAACATAGGAAAAAAAGAGAGAGAAAATCAGATAAATCACCTCCTTTGAAATAAGGAAAGGAAGAAGAAAAATTGAAGACAGAAATATCTTTTCACATCTAAACAATCCTTGCTACTAGATTTTCAATGAAACTAAGCCTATGGGTCTCAGTAAATGGTGGAGGAAGTGAGGTTTTATTCCTAGTCACTGTTATTAGTTTTATTCCTTTACTTCTACCCATACCTATTTCTATCTTATATAATTTAGGGAGAGAAAAAGATAATTCCTGTAGTAGGCTGCAGTCTTTTAGAATGTGTCCTTTGTTTCTTGCTAAGAGGAAATCAAATGCAAAGAAGAAAGTTTCCCAAGTTACTAGCTCAACATAAGTGAATGGAAAAAAAAAATAGAAGCTTTTCCTTCAAGTGCCTAACATTTATAAGCAGAAGGATGAATTAACAGAATGACAGGTGTTGGGAAATGACAAAGGAAACAGATTACTGATGGGAATCAAATTACTTAGTCTTCAGTTACATTCCAGGCATAAATAAAGTAAAACAATTAATCTCTTATTTCTGCCACCTGTAAATCTGCCAGGCATTGCATGCTCAATAGCATTAATGAATTGCAGTGGAAAGACAGGGCCTAATTTTTCTCTACTCTATAACTCCAAAACCACCATATTTGACAGCTGGAATCATCTGCTGTAATGTCTGTATGCCAGTCCACGAGAATGGCTTATATCCTGAAGAGTTCTCTCAATTTCACTGAAAGGGGGTAGAATCCTTTAACATTCATCATTATGGAAGAGGAAGAGGACATGATCTCACGCCTTTAAACTGTAAGCACTAAGATGTGGCTTATTTCTGGATTGTAGGGCAAGAGTAAGGATGCTCCCATCCTTAGTGAGGATGAATTGGAAAAACCTATCCTCTATCTTCTGCTGTTTCTGTTTGTTAAAAAGTCAGTAAATATAATGATTTTCTATTACCATTTTGGCATTTGGAAAAAAAAATAAAATGAAGAAACAAACAACTATTATTTGTGGCATATGCCACTAAATTTTCATATTTTTTCTGGATCTCTTAACCATGATTACACAATTAGGCTTTTAGAAATATGTCTTCATATTGACAGATGGAAAAACCTGAGTAGGCACTAGAACATGAGAGAAATCCTAAGACGATTACACTCCTGTCATTATAAATTAGCTTGGAAGAGTCTGATTGCAGACCTATGCAACAATTCCTACCCTAAAACCATCCTGTATCCAAGGACATTCATCCAATTTCCAGGGAAAGCTTGTGGTATTTTCCTTGTTCCTGATACCTGACACAAATTTCACCCTCTATGTAGTTTTCTCTGATACATGCCTGGCCCCACTAAGTCATTGGGCATATGTGTGACCATCCCCATCCTTCCTTATTCTGAGGTTCTATGGAAATGCATTGGTAGAAGACCTCATGTAGATTCTGTTAAACCACAGACTTCCCCAATTTTTATAAGAAAAATTGGTTCTTTCTAACACAAGCATTATTTTCTTTTCAACACATATAACTCAAATGCAAAGACTCTTCTTGTTTATTTGTTTGGTATTTTCTCCCTCAAGACTGTCACACAGCACATTTGTTTCTTTTTAGGTCATACTTTTTTTGAGTGACTTAACAGTTAACCATAAGTCTTGTCATGACTACTGCAAGCAATTGGATTTTGTGTGATTTTTAATGAAGCCTTGTATTGTGATGTTGCAGTTTCACTTTTGGCTTGTGGTGATAACTTATTTGCAAAACACAATGAGGAGAAAGAGAGAGATGAAAGCTCTGGGGTCATTCTGGCTTATTCTTATGTTTAAATATGTTCTCAGCAGTTGTATCCTCTGTATCCCCCATAAAATAACTGAAAGCTGAATATTGCCTAGATATAAGAAAATGTGAATTGATTATGGCTTCTTAGAAATTCCATACCCCATAGAGCTGCCAGTAGTGTTTTCATCTCTTTAAAAATGTTTCCACTTTGATTCCTTTTTTCCCCTTTAGAATCAAGCTTTGTAGTTAATTGCTGATAACATCCTTTTTTTATTTAGTCTTATATTGAGCAATCAAGTTTGCTTTCTTCTCTATCTAGTTTCCAAAAATCTTGGCTATTTTAAGGATTTTTCCCCCTGAGGTTAGCGACTTTCCTACAGCTAACAACAAATGCATTAAATATCCATCCCAAGAAAAACAGCAATCTGAGTTTAAAAAAAAAAAAAAAACTTTCAAAAATATGTTCTCAAACTGAGTTTTGTAATTACGACTCTGGAGAATAACTTAAACTGTTTAAATCATCCAGGACACTTTCTCTAGGCATTTACACATTTTAAGATGCTGACTAAGACAATCTGAACACAGAAGCAATGGGTAGTTATAGCCTCCGCTTGATCTAGGACAGCTGTGTCCAACTTCACCCATTTCTAACATATCCTCTACTTTCACCCAAAGTCTTTTTTAAAAAATCAAAATAAATACTGTATATTGATCCCAAAAGCTATATAAAATATATAGGCTAGGGGCCAGGGAGAGAGGCATAGGTATCTGCTAGTACAGCCTGATATTGAACTTGTCAATTGTGACCTTCAGGTTTTAAGGGAATAACCAAAGAATAGGAGAGGGAATGCTGGAGAGGGAATGCAGATTTGGCTATGCTCCAATGGCCCAGGGTGTCCAGGGTGCCAATGAGTGAATTGGCCTAAGTGTTGGCAGATCTAAAAGGTGGAGTGAGGTTAAAAGTGGCTGAACAGTAAAGCTCATGGCAGAATCAGCTGGCCAACAGGCAGTGTCATGTTGCATTTATTCTTCCCTTTTATAATCTCTATCTTGTCTTTAATCTCTAGCCCATCACGTCTAGCCTTCTCCCTCATGTCCCCCCAAAATGATTAAATTGAAAAAAAAAACAAAAACAAAATGAAGACACGTAAACAAGGGGAACATTTGATTCAACAGAAGAACTAAGCAGACAACAAAATCCCGTATTTTTTCTAAAGAACTATGAAAATACTCAAAGCATCTCTAGCTCTTTAAAGTAAAAGTGCAGGCCCTCAGAGAGACAGGAGCTTTACAGCAGACATTGAAAAAAGCAAGCAAAGAACACATCCACTGCCTCAGAGATCATTTTCACACTTTAGCTGGTTTAAGCAATCTTAGGAAAAAAGTAATACTTTTATTTTTCTACTGTGCTCATTTCTCTACCTTTTTAAACATAGTTTTTAAGGGCAATATAAGTGATTGTGTCATTGTTTTCACAATTGCTACTAGAAGTATATTGGGATTTGGAAAAGCATCTCAGGTATAGACAAACTTGTCCAGTTGTTTTTGGTCTTTTGGACCTTGCTTCCCCTAATTTTTAAACCATTTACCCATTGTGTGTTACTTACTCACCAGCCCTCCATTGGTGCCAGCATATTCATCCTTTCTCCTCATTTCCCTGTCAGGGAAATATTTGAGTTACATTTATGAAAAAAAAAAAACAGAAATTGATTATTTCTTGGTTTTTATATTCCTAAAATGTTGACATTTGAAGAGTCCAATCCATAAGCTAAATGAATAATGCTTAGATGGCATATTTTTAAGGGCCAATGGAAATAAGGCAGATGGATTCCTCCGGAAACAAGCCATTGTAGGTTGTATTACCACTTTTGATTGTTAGGGAGACATTTCTTGAGGTTGGCAAGGTCAGATGAGATTGATTAAAGTTTAGTGATTTCACTATTTTCTTATTTGTAGGTGGCAGAGCATTAAACAAATATTCTTACTCATACCTAATGATCAAAGGAGCCAATTTCTAAATTTGTTCTCTTGAAAAGGGAGTCCTAGAACATTCTTAAGAAAAAGTTGCAGACTTCAAAGCTTTATAAGACATATATCATTAAAAAAAAACTTAAGAATGAAAATCCATTCAGCAATCAAAAGCAACATTCTATTTCTCAATCTATTGTCTGGAAATCTTTAAGATCGGAGACAATCAATATGCATCTTCCTGTCAGTTTTAGAAAGCATGCTTCTAAGGCATAGAAAACTTAGTCGAGATAAAACGATGTCCACAGAAGCAAATGTGCCCACTTGTTTTTTTTTTTAATATAATAATATAACAAGCTGAGTATCTTCAGATTAGAGACTTGAAGTTTTAAATCTATCTCATTGTTAAAGTTACTCATGCCTCAAGAAATTTCATTGCAATGTTCTTTGAAGAGATTTTCTAAATTTAGAATATAATCTCTTTCACTAGAATGTCTTGCAAAACCTTATTATGATCATTGAAATGTAAAAGGAAAATGTAAGGCGAAAGACTCCTATGAAAACACTCTTGATAGGTCATGAACATATTACACATATTTTCAAGTGTGTTCAACAATTTGGAGTTTTCAACAATCTATGATACTGGAATTACATCCTTTAGGCATTTCTCCTTTGCCAGCTGGTACAATGCTAGACTGTCCATTTGCGGCTGCCAGAGAGATATTTCAAGGTGCTAGCCCTAGAAAGACACTCCATGTCTAGGTCCTGATCTTCTTTATTATTTAGCAAGGGGGCCCAGTGGTGTGCAAAAACCAGTTCCAGCCATATTCTCAGTGTGGAAGATTATTTCTGTCATATAATTCCAGCCATCTTCTCAGGCAGCTGTCTTCCCAGTTGGTGGGCCAGTTCTATGTAGCATATCCATTCCAAATCCTCTGACAAGTTTCTTCGCCTCAGCACACTGGATGTTCTGTGTTAGCCATACCCTCTTTGAAGAGATCTGGACTTACTCTCAAGAAGAACTTCTAAGTTCTCTGTTCTTTTATTCTGTTTCCTGACTGGACTCTTAACTGTTATACTAAAATTCTACTTTTGAAATAGCTTATTATCATGTCATAGAAAAGGGAAAACTGCCTCCCATTCTACATTAAAGAAATTATATGCTCATGGAATCATATGATCATTAATTATCTTAATAAATAGGAAATACACTAGCAAGTCATTGAAAAGCACTGAGAGAAAAGTTGCATTATGATAGACTAATAGTATTACTAAAAATAACATATATATTTGAGATTATTATATTTTATTACTATGGCTTGGAGCATAATATGATTTTTAAAAGTGACTTCTTATGAGAAGATTATATTCCCTTTTCTGAAATAACTATAAATTATATAATGGTTACTATATAAAGTGATTACAAAGTATTATAGTTTATAGCAGGGTAAAGTAAGAATAGGCATGTGAGAGGCTCAGTTTCATCAGCTCTGTGGCAAGAATCATAATATTTAGCTCTCAGGCCATTTCAAGTGATTATGATAGTGACTGTTAAGGCATGTAGTGCAACACCTACAATATAAGAGACAATAAAAGGACTGAATGATACATGTGAGAGAAGGTCCTTTAAAATTTCAAGTTGCTTTATTAGTGAGTGGCAGAACCAAGACTACAATTTGCAAGATTGCAATTTTAACTCCAAAGCCCATACTCTTGCTAATGTAGTAAGTATAATTTGGAAATGGAGAGTAGAATAGAAAGAGGCACATGGGAGGCAAGTGATACAGTATGTTGATGAACACGTCCTGTCCTCAACAAATCTGAGTTATTTTGATGTGTTCTGATGTATATCTTGTGTAATTATAAACTGTAATATTACTGCACAGTGATTTCAAAACACCTGCTACATTCCTTCTTTGCTAGCAACCACACATACTCCTGCCCCTGGCCCTTGCCAGTCCAGAAGCAGCTAGTACAGTGCTGGCAGCCAGTACACTGGGATCAGAACAACTCACTTCCAGAATGAAACACATCTGCCATCACTGCTAGATAGTGACAAGATCTGCAAATATCTTTATGTAACCCAAAAGGCTGGGAGCTAAGGAGGTAGCTAGGTAAGGTAGGCAAGAAAAAGCTGGGGCAGAAACTGAGGGAAAGGGACACAATACAGCCGTTTGAATTCAGCCAGGGTGTATTTAGCATAGCTAGAGTTAGAAAATGCTGTAAGCTATGCTACATATAAAGGGCTGGATTTGAAAGCTCTATAGTTAATATAAAAGCAAATAATAATAAAACCAGAATAGCAGACATTTGATCCTAGCTACGATGTAATAGGAAGAACTTGAAATCCTATTATAACAGATGCATCAAAATGAAAATTAACATGCAATAAACACTGTCTCAAATGCACAGCTGATGCCTTGAAGAGTATCTCAAGGAGGCAGTGATGAAGACAAGAACTAAAAACAGAGCAATGTGCTCCTAGGCTTACCCTATGGCTGCACTGGGTGAAGTTATATGGTTATGGGTTCTCTATCAGGGATGTATGGGTCTTTCAGGTACGATTCACACAGACATGAGTCACGAGTTTTAAGAATTGAATACTGAAGTGTTCAAATAGCAGTGGCTGGACTCGTAAAGAGAGACACACTTAGTAAGAGGTTGCACTAGGGAAAAACATGTACCCATTGCCATAGGGGAGGTGCAAAAATTTTTCAAAGTCAGCATAGGCTGTATAAATTTGAACACCATATCCCTATGTAGTTCATGCCCCATCCATGCATTTGTGAGTGTAACTTTTTATCACTTTTACACAAAGTTAAATAAAAAGACCCTCCATCTATTTGAAATAAAACAATATTCTAAGTAACTTATAGTTTAAAAAATTCAGAGTATGTAATAACTAGGAAAAAGTTAGTACTAATAATGAAAACATGTGTAAGAATGTATAGATATAAGTAGTTCCTAGAAAAAAGTATAGCCTTTAATATTTATATTGCAAAAGAATAAAATCTAAAAATTGTTAAGTATCTAAGTCAAGAAGTTAGATAAAAGGTATATAGCAAAACATTACATCATAATGTTGAAATTTATAACCATTCCCTTTAGAGTCTATTTAACATTGTACTGCATGTGTTCACCCACATAGTAAAATGGGAATAAAAATATTTGAAAAGAAATGCATACACATATCATTTATGACTTAAAATATGATCATATACATAGAAAACTCAAGAGAAGCAAGTACTCAACACTAATCAGCATTAGTAGCTTATATGTAGTAAGTCTGCTACATAAAATTAATTTGACTCAACAGTCAACAAAAAGTTAAAAAAATGCACTCTTAAGGCAGTTATTTTAATAAATTAGTGAAATATATGTGGAACAAAAATGTGGAAGATCTTTTTGTAGAAAAAGTATAAACCTTTAATGCAAGTCATGATAAAAACATCCAAATATGGACAGAGTCCTCATTCGTAGATGGGGATACTCACTAACACAGAAATGGAAGGGATTTCCAAATTTTCTATAGAAGTTAGATTATGGAACAAAATCTTACATAGAAAGACAAAGAACCTAATATAGTTCGGCATATTTCATAGAAAAAGTTGGTGAGGGAAATTATACTCACACCTCAAGATATGTATTCCACTAATGTTCACTGAAAACAATTCATGTACCAAATGTTAAGAGCTTACAATAAATCAATGAACAAAACTGATGGAGATCTCTGACTCCATAAAGATTCATTCTACTTGAGGAAGTTGTAAGATAACTAAGAGTGTTGTATTTTTCAGGATTAGACATGAGAAAAAGGGATAAGAATAGAGTCCAGAGATAAAGCAACACATATGTGGAAAATCACTAAATGATAAGGGGAATAGTATATATTAGTAATTAAATATTTAATAGGTAAGGCAGAAACAATAATTCATTCACATAAAAAATAAAATTAGAACCTTACTTCACATTATACAAAAATTAATTCTGGGTCAATTAAAGATTTAAATAAGAAAGACTATAGTGTATTTATTGTTGGAAAAAAGATATCAGCTAATTTTCACACATTGGATTATAATTTTTATTAAATATTAGTAACAAATACAAACCAATGATGGAAAATATTGATCCATTTGACTATAAAAACCAACAACAAACACAAAGTGCTCAGGACATCAAAATATCATTTAAAAAGTGAAAATATAGACCATAGACTTGAAATAGATACTTGTCACACATTTAATAAACACAGAATAGGTATCCAGAATATATAAAGAACCACTAAAATGCAATAAGAAAAAGGCAAGCATTTCAATTGAAGAAGATAAAGGACATTAGCAAACATTTCACAGAAGTGAAAACCCAAATGGCTAATAAACATGTGAACAGATGTTGATGTTAATAGCAAGCCATAAAATGCAAATTAAAACAAGGCATTATTTTACATCCATCCGATTGGTAAAAACAAAATGTTGACAATAACAAATGTTGTTAAAAGTGTCTAGCGGAAAAAGTTCTCGTCACATGCTTGTGGGCATCTGAATTGTTGCAATCATTTTGAAGAGCAATCTGTCAGGATCTGGTAAAACAGAAGTAGAAATTATAAGCAATTATCTCACAAGAAGGCTCACTTTCTGGGACTGTATCTGCAGGTATACTATAAGACACGAACAGAAAAGCTTTTATTAAAACATTATTTTTAATTGGAGTAAACTATAAACAATCTTAATCACCAATGAACAGAATAAAAAAATAAATGAATGTGAATGAATTGATGTTTATATAATTAAATACTGTATAGTCACTAGTGAACTAAGGTTTCATTTATTGATAGTGAGGAATTGCAAAACATAATATTTAACATTAAATCACAATGTCCAGTACAAAATGTTACAATATTTCAAAGTTTAAACATGGAAATAATTACACACACACATGCACACACATTGAACGTATAAAACACCAGTGTCAGATTTTCTCTGTGTATAGAGGTAAAGAACAAGACTGGTGAAGTACAACTTCTAAGGGTCTGCAGACTCTATGTAGTAGTTTTACCTCATCAAAAACTATGAAGCAAATATGGTAAGATACAATTTGATAAATTTAGATGAGTATTCAGATATTTATTAGTATTCTTTTTGCTTGAAATTCTTTCAAGATTTTACTGATATCCCTTAAAAAACAAAGAAGAGCAGTCATAGATTGGGGTGCATTTCAGTTCTTAGAGACTCAGGCTAAGAGTTAGGAACTGGCCCTGATGCTCAGCCAGACAATATTTGAGAAGAGATTAGAATATATATTTTGGAAGGAAAAAAGACAAACCTTCAACATCTCTTTAGATCTTTTCCCTGAATGATGATAAATAACTTTAAATATATGAAGGTTTCTAGGTGTTATCTATGATTAAAGCAGGAAAGTTTCAGCTTAAAGAGTCAGAGCCATTTCTAGCAATGCCAGCAAAAGGCAAAGAGAAGGGGACAATTACTAAAAGTTAACTGTGTTCTACCCAGGGCAGTAAGTACTCCGCTCAGTTTATTCCTTCTTATCTGGCTAACCCAGGGAGTTGTTCTTCCTTGTTCAATGTCTGATGGTAGCAACAAGAATGGTAACAAATGCTAGGATGCAAGATGGATAGTAGGAAAAATCTCTGACGTCCAATTTATTTCCTAGGAAATGCAGCTGCTTTGAATTACACGTTAGGACAGAAAAAAATAAATGAGGAAACCGAAAGAGGCAAGGAAGTCGGAAGCAATGAAGTTTTCATCCTTGGTCTGGGAAATAGGATATCTGGAATCTATTCTCCTCTATTCTGTTAAATAATTGCTTTTTCTTAGGCAAATTCCTTACCCTTTGGGGATTTCAGTTTCCTCATTTATAATATAAGAGCATTGCATGTTGACTGTCTTTTAAAGTCCCATATGCTTAAAAATTCTAAATCTCCTGGAGATTATCATCTTTCTGACATGGAGTTGGAGAGGAATGAATAACTATCATGCCTAACTAACATCCCCTAAATAAACTCCTTGTTAGTCCAAGTCCAGTACTTTACTATAGTCAGTTCAGCAATGCCACACAGTCTTTAGCTTTGGACATGGTATAGTTTTCCAATGGCACTTATTGGCACTTATTATTAATTCACTCATTTTCCTGATGAGGTAGGATCCCTATGGTTACCTCTGCTGGTTAACTGACTGATTATTTAAGAATTTGGTATTTGTATTTTTAAAAAGTTTTTAATTTAAATTCTAGCTAGTTAACTTACAGTGTAGTATTAGTTTCAGGTTTATAATATAGTGATTCAACACCTGCATACAACACCTGGTGCTCATCACAACACGTGCCTTCCTTAATACCCATCACCTCTTTAACCTATTCCCCAGCCCAACCCAGATCCCCAAGAATTTGGTATTTGTTTTGTTTTTAGATTTTTAAAATTCATTTATTTGAGTGAGAGAGAAAGAGAGAGAGAGGAGAGAGAGAGAGACAGAGAGAGAAAATATGTGCGGAGTGAGTGTGTGTGTGTGGGGGGGGTGGAAGGGGAAGGATAGATGGGGAAAGAATCTCAAGCAGACTCCACATTGACCATGGAGACTGACGCGGGGCTCTATCTCATGATACCTAGATCATGACCTGAACCAAAACCAGGTGTCAGAGCTTAACCAACTGAGCAACCCAGGTGACCCCAAAACTTGTTATTTGAATAAAACACTTTCATTGATGTTAATGGCAACAAAGACATTTCCTATTGCTAACGCCCTTTTGACAATTACTGGCGTGTGACACATTCAGGAAATCTCTGCTTGGTCCAGCTTTTACAAGAACTGACTGTGCTCCATAAATTACGGCCTCAATCTCAGGCCTGGCACTCATTAAGGGAGGAACGCTGAGGACAGGTTTCACTCCTCTCTGCTTATTACTATACGGAATTGTACTTATCTGTTAAATTGTTTGATGATATGACAACGTTTGAATCTAATGGTTCTCTGGTCAAACTAAAGATTTCAGAGTTCCCTAAGATAAGCCACATCAGGCTTCTAAATTGGGAAGCCTCTCCGTGGATCACATTTCAAATATAGATTATACGAATGATCCGACATACCCGTGTATCAGCTCACTAACAGAAATGTGTAGGAATGTATCCAGATGCAGTTGGCATCTTAGTTTTGTGTGTAAGTGATATCTGTGCTTTACTGAAGCTAAACACTTTTCCACACCAAGCTGCACAATGATGATTGCAAACCGGGGAGCAGCGGCTTTGGTAAATGAAAGCAATACTAACGGAGTTCAAAATGCTGTGTTAACAGTTCAGTGATCATTTTATGGGAATCACATCTACTATATGTCTTCATACGGTGACAAGGAATCTTTCCTCACTGAAAATAAGGCTAAACTCATCAGTAAAGAGGAAAGAAACACTATAAAGATAGAATAACAAACACTTCGGACTCCAGCTGATACACAATTTGGTAATCGCACTATTACAATAGTCAAAATTTATCCAGCACTTATTATTATCTTCCAGGCCTTTATTCTAAGTCTTAAAATGTGTGTTCTCAATGAACACTCACAGAAACTCTGTGAATTAAGAAACCATTATTATCTCTTTTATGTTGATAATACAAACCAGAGTGGTCAGGGAATTTGACCAAGGTCACACAAATGGTAAGTGACAGCACAAGGACATGACTCCACACAGCCTGGGGTGAAGCTAGCACTTGGGTACAATTCCTACAAAAGTAGTATTTGTTACCCTTCTAAAAAAACAAATATTGCTAGCCATATGAACCAAAGGAAGAATTCTTTGAAAATAAAACTATTTTATGTATTTTTCTGCTTGTTTATGTCTCATGAAGTTCTATCGAAAAAATGCTCAAACTGTGAAACCCAAGTAAAAACCTTTATTTTTGGCATATCTTTCATAGTCACATCCAGTTTCAGACAACATAGCCCATCAGCCAATTTTTTTCTTCCTACCTGATTTCCACTGAAACTACAAGTTAACATAATTATGATTTGAAAAACAATGGGCAAAAGAATGTATTATGGTTTAAAATATCTCAAGTCAGAGGTTTCCCAGCTGTTGGGAGACTTCCTAGCACTGCTCGCTCTCAAAAGGCCATAGTCCTAGAATCAAAGTCCTTGCCATACATATGTTCTATTTCCCCTTTTGTCCTTTTCAGTAGAACAAGTGCATTCTCAAAATCCAAAATATTCTCTATTTTAATGTGAATCTGATTGTGGGCACAAATTTTGCAAGATGTCCTCATTTTATTTTATTTTTTTGAGGGATGCACAGATTATTAATTTACTATTTTTAATGTAAAATATATCAAATATGCAAGTGCCTAAAACATATACAATTAACAAATACAAGTGACACAATCATACTCATTCTGGCAAACTTATTAATTTTTCCAATTATTCACTCTCCCATTCTGAAAGAGATGTCCTCATTTTAATACATAGGTTATTATACAAAAGTTGTTACAAAGTTTATAATAGGAATAGCTTTCCTCACAGAAATAATTTTATAAATGGCAATATTTTCAAGGCAAGCCATACAAGGGTATTTAAACTACTGTCTATTGAAGTTTCTTGCTAAAGGTATAGTCTCTTCCCAAAGTTGTTTTTAATAGCATTTCATAGAAAATGTATTTCTTAACATGAAGAGGACACATCTTCCTTCTTGTTAATGTTGAGGGTATAGTTAGACAGATTGACATGAGAGAGACTTTATTGGCACTAGGAACATGTTAAGGGGGCTTCTTCCACTTAGTAAAACCATCTATTTTGATACAAAACAAAATAAATGATAACAACAAACTGTGAGTAATCTAAATGTCTGTATATTCATCTCTCTCTCTCTCTCTCTCTCTCTCTCTCTCTATATATATATATATATATATATATATATATATATATATACCTAATACTGTTATAAGAGTTTTAAGTAATTTAACTTATTGGAACATCACAACTTGATGGACTAGTTTTTATTATTATTATTATTATCCACATTTTACTGATGAGGTGGAAGATACTGCTAGACTGCATGATTTGCTCAGGTTCATACAGTGATGAGTGGTGGAATTGGTCTATGCAGTCAGACTCCAGAGTCTGTATTCTGACCACTATGCATCTGCTACTTGGTCACTTTAAGACAGAGCTACTCATGCGATCCAGTCTGCCATGGGTGAGATTGAGAGCTTCAATTCAGGTACTCCGTATGTTTGGTTTTTATAAATGGAATAGTTATATGTTGAGTTTTCAGAGCCCTGGGTTCTCTTTATTCATTAATATATAATCATGATTCCCTTCCTCATTTCCCCTGTCACTTGTTCTGTTCATTTCTTCTGGCCACAGAGAAAACATCCCAAGTTCGACTCTTTTTTTTTGTTTGTTTGTTTTCCAGGTTCAACTCTTGATTTTAGAGTTGAACAGCTTTCAAAATCATCTAGGGTTTCATTCTAGAACTCCCAGATTATTTTTCACCAAAGTATTTTTGTGATTAGGATCTCTTTCCCTCTCTGTACTCTAAGAAGTTTCAAGGGATCTGGAAACCCCTGGAATTATATACATGTTTCTGGGAAAATGGTAAATGACTAAACTGATTATCAGAGTAGCTTCTTGATCTTATCACCTGAAGATCGTATGATCACTATGATTTAAGAAATGATCAATATGCTTGTTTGCAGTCATCATAACAGAAGACAAGGGGGTATATAGACTCTCTGATTAAGCAATTCCATTTTAGAGAATGTCCATATGCATAGTATTGCTAATAAGCAGCAAGTACCCACAGAACACTTATTTCTCTAATTACATTTTATGGAACATTTGTGTTTCTCAAGATGTTTTACATATTCTACACATAGCTTCATACACACTCACCCATTTAATAGAATCACAGGAGGGATTTTCTACTCTTTTCTCCTCTCAGAAATTCACAACTAAAATATGAAAAGCCTTGTGCAGTAGAAACCAATTTAACTATTTAATTTAGCAATCTCCAAAAGTATTTGATCTATAAAGTACTTTTTTTATGAAGTGATTTGAAAAATTCTCTCTTCAACTAGAATAATTACACAGAAGGATTTGTGATATTTTAATATATGTACTATTTTTGTTAGGATATTTCAAAAATTGTGTTTGCTATAGTCATGATGGTAGTATTTGAACCAGGTACAGGAACACAGACCTCTCTACAATTATTCAAGTGAAAAGATATCTGTGACTCTATGATCAGCAAGAAGAAAGTGGCATTTCCCTTTACCTATATTTAATTGCTGATGAGGCAGCAGTGGGCACTTTTCAAAATGCTGCTGTATGCAACAGCTGTGCAATCATTCATTTTAATTAAATCATTTCTATAAAGGGTCCTTAGAAAAATCACATAACGCCCTCTTGAGTATTTTCTATAGATCAGGTCCATTGTGATGAATGGTGTGCTCACATATTCACTTGCTCCTTATCTAGTTTACAGAATAACAAAATTCATCAGCACAAAAATTTGTAGGAATGCAAACCACGCTGGCAAAAAAAAAAAATTGAAGTTTTATCATCTTTACGTTATTTCTAGATGTTTTAGTTTTTCTTTTTTCAGCATCTTTTCATTGCTACATCTTTTTTTCATCTGTCTACTAAGAAGGATTTTAGAAAGGCTAAGCAGCATCATAAAATCTTATTGCTTGAAGCTCTCCTTCTGGCTTCCCATGGCTCAAGAGTCTTCCTTGCAGAGTCACTGTGAGGGAAGGCCTCCCTTCACATCCTCCCTAGAATCTGTTCCATTTGAATAGATAATCATTCAGCTGTAGCTAGCAGCTGCTGCCTAATGTAGTCTCTAAACCTAATGCAGATTCCTAAGGGACTTACAAAGTCATTTAAGAATCTGTCTTGGTGGAGCATGTGAGAGTTGCTCAAAGACTGTAGTGTGTACTGAGGCAGCACACTGCCTCTCCCTTCCTCGTGACCATGCCGCTGAAGTACTGCCACGATTTTAGTATTCAGATAAAGTTGGCTTCGTTCATCTTAGCTCTCAGCCTCAGTTCACAGAGGGTGAAAGCAGACCACAATTGTGTCCCCATTTCTATCTTGTGTGCCAAAAAGTACATAGCACATGATATGCTTTTAGTACCGTCATCATTTTTGTCAAATAAAATCTTTGGTGGATCCTGAGCTGATTATAAACAGAACTGCCCTGTTAGAAGAAAGGCTTGGACACTGAAATCAATCTACTTATCTTATTTCCATATATACTCAAGCCTGAGGCACCTCTGTGGAATTCCAAACATCTGAGAAAGAAAACACTTTAGAACATGGGCACCTAAAAAACCTCACTACCTGAAAATGCAATTCCATTATATTCTTTTACATATAAAATTGTATCCTTAGGGAATATGGCAGGACAAAAATTAATGGGAAATACATTAATCAAATTATTGTTTTGATTGAATCAACTGTAGCACTTCTTTTACAAAAGTAGACTGAACCTTCTAAGAATTTAGAACCCAGAAATCATGTGAATATGGTTTAAATGCGTGACCTTCAGATTATAATTTCTAAGTTCCTCAGTGACAACAAACTTTGCATTATTGCTAAAGCATACAGTTAATATCAAGACCTTCATTTTTTTTTTTTTTAATGTTATGTGCTTTCCCGTCAATTGGAATACCTTGAACTTCTTCACTTGGTAAACAAGAGCTTATCCTTAAAACCTAACATAAGTTTCATCTAGCTAATACATGACCAAGGTAAAAGACTCAATGCAAAAGGACAACTGCTAGCAGTGACTAAACTATTCAGTCTCTTTTACGGTCACTGATAACTTGTAGATTTCTCATTTTACTATGACTGACTGATTTTGCATATCTGTTTAGCAATCCTCATAATAGCTTCTAGCAGCTGCATAAAAATGTGATTTACATGAAATGATACATACTGGTTGCCAAAATAAACAGATAGCCTAAGGTTTCACAAGAGAAAGGAAGAAATAAGAAATGTAACTGGCTATATATATATATATATAAAATCAGGCATCTAAAAGCCACAACTATGGAAAAGAAATACATGATGAACAGTAAAATCATTTTTAATTACTGTAAATCAGACTCCAGTAGTTAAATGTAAAATGCTACTACATTTGTTATATGATTTCTTTTACGTTTTAAAGTCATTATTATATGAAACATTGGATCATCACACTAGATGAAGATTCTCCTGCTACAGAAACTTAAGAAAGCCATTATTAGCAATGCCTGCATTAAATTCCTCCATGCTTTTATTATCTATATAATAAATAAGTTATTATAAATCCTCCCTGATTTCTGAATATCCTCTGAAAGATAAAGTCTTAATTTGAATCCAAAGGACATCATTGATTAAGATCAAGCAATGAACTCACAAAGACCACAAAGTAACAGAAGAAACAAGCATGCATGATATGAGGAATTTTAAAATCATTGCCCATATTCACATCCTCAGTGTTGTCTCTGCTCCACTGATGTTGTTTTTAGCTCTATGACTTGCAGTTAGCCATATGACAAACTGACCAGCTTCCACTTTAAAGCAAAGACTACAGGGGCACGGCCAGTTTCTGCCAACTGTACCCTTCTGCTTTCCATCATAAGGAGATCATATTCCAGACAGTCACATCCTCTGATTCCCATAATGAGAAGACATTTGGAGAAGACTGAAAGGTAATATCCTATAACAGCCTCAGCAAACAGCCACAGCCACTGATCGGCACTGCACCAGAGACAGAGATTGGTCTGCTTAGCAGCGTAGCTAACACATACTAAGAACTCAAGAAACTTCAGCTACCATTATCACTTGGCTACTATCACTGGAGAAATAACCCAAATAAGTAAGAAGAGAGGATCCATTATATAAATTATTTTGGTATAGTATGAACCAATGAGACAGAACAGAAAACCCAGCATTAGACTTTATTACAAAGAAAACTTAAGTATTTGATGAATGCCAAATAACAATAAAAGAATTTGAAAGAATATACATTAGAATAGATTTTTTGCTATGAAACTAGGAAAATAAAAACAACAACAAAAAAGGTAACATTTCTAGTGAGCATAAATTAGGATATCACCTTCACGTATATTTAACATGAGAGTAAAAATTTGGTACAGACTATATAGAAAGCTATTTGTTGATATGCATCAGTTATCTAATCATTCAATAATGTTTACAATGTAAGTAAAATTTGCATAATTTCAAAAAGGGATGAATTTCTTAATAGCACTTTTAATAAAATGTATTAACAAAAAACTGTCTAAAATAGGGCAATGGCTTCAATAAATCTGTTTATTTGAAATTATTGTATTAATAAATTAGATTTTCTAAGAATATCTAAGAAATACAAATCATTCATAATGACAAAAAAAATCCAGGATATGAAACTATTATGTATGATCTAAATTTTATAAAACTTTTGACAGATATAGCCATGGATATGATATAGACAAACTATAACAACTAGCCCCAAATAATACAGTGTGATTAACAACTGCTGAGTGGTAAAATTCATATATATTTTTCCTTTTTCTTTATATTTTAAATTAACTCCACTTATTGTTTATAAAATAATAAAAAACATATTATATAAAAGGAATAATCTCATGTTTTTAAAGAGTACTAGGTATATTTTACTCTTTAAAAAAAGCTTTAATGACTCTTTAAAAAAAGCTTTAATGACTTTTACTAAATATTTTACCTCAAATTACAATTTCAACTTTACATACACCTATCTGAATGTTGTAACATTCTAACCACTTTTTTCTCTGATTCTTTATTCATTAACTGCTTAATATTCAGAATTTATAGTTTTGCAGAACACAGAACTTTATGTATTGATAGAAAAGAAAAGGCAGTTGAAATCAGAATACTTGAATTGCAGATGGTCTCACCTGATACTTTGCCCTAATTCTGGGTACTTTCCATGCTAAGGCATTCTCGAAGAAAAAATACCTTGCAGTTCATTTTTTCCCCAATAAATAACAAATTATTTCTTAAGAATTTCAAGACGATTAAAAATTGCTCAATGTTTCTCAGATCATAGAACATCATCTGAAAATCATTGCAGCCATCTGTTCTCAATCACAAGAGATGTGAGAGAACGGTTAGTAAAGATACACTGAACACCCCAAGCTGTAACAAGGAAATACCTCTACATAGGCTAAAGACGACTTATTTCATTGACCTAAAAACCATTCCATTTTTATCTACAATGTATTCTACATTTTCCTTGTATTAATTTAGTATGGCTAAATTGGGTTGTGGTAACATAAAACCCCTCAGTGATTTGTTAATACAAAGGTTACTTCTTTTTCTTACAACATCTCCAAAATGAGTCTCTTCAGTCAGGTCTTTACTTCAGGACCCAAAATCAAATATTTTTGGTTTTGCGAGCCATTTGGTCTGTATCTCTATGGCTCACCAACTTGGTTCACCAACTCATTAAACTCTGATGTAGTGCAAAGGCAGTCATACACAAACAGTGTAGCTGTGTTTTAATAAAACTGTATTTACTAAAACAGGCAGCTCTACTGGGAGCCACAGTTTGTGAATATGAATTTTAAGTGGCCAGGTATGTGAACATCTGGGAGTAGAGTATATGGGCATGGGGTGTACCATTTACAAAGGCCCTGAGGTGGGGAAAAACACTTTGTGTTCTTACAGAATAGAGAAAAGGCCAGTCACTAGAACACAGTGTGTTAGAGTTTGCAGTTATAAGCTAAGAGAGGTGCAGATTATATAAAGTTTCATAGGCCACGTTACAAACTTTGAGTTTTATTCTAAGTGGAACTGGAAGACCCCTGAGTCTTCGAAACAGGGGGACAGCATAATTGGGTTGACTAAAAAATGACCATCCAGGATGCTACGCAGAGGAAAGACTGAGAGGGAGGGCAAAAACAAGGAAGGAGGTTATTGCGGTTACATAGGATAAAAGTAATGGTGCTCTGGACTAGCCATGGAGATGAAAAAACTGAGTAGATTCAACACATTTTAAAGTTAGAAAGGTTAAACTAACAGAGTATAAGGAAGACAAAAGATACCTAGACCTCTAGAATTTTGGGTTTGAGCACATGGGTGGGTGATGACGTCCTGCAGCTTTTCCTACTCCTACAAAATAAATGTGGAAGCTTAAACAATTACCTGGAGATGTTAGGCAAAAAGAGCCCTTCTATTCAAAACAGAGTCATGGTATATCCTATGACTGCTTCACTTCCCTATTGATTTTGCCTTTTTGTAAGTAAAAATTAAACCCACTTTAGCTCACCAAATCTCCCAACTGGCAAAGTTTGGCTTTCTGATTTCAGAAACAAACAGATTCCCAAGACAGATAAAACTGTATGCTTCTTAATGCACATTCCAATCAATGTTCAGATATGTACCCCCAAAGCCAAGAGGCTAGTTTTTGCCATTTTTTTCTATAGAGTTAGAACATGTATGCATTTATCCAATAGATTATTTCTTGAAAGTACTGTATATACTGAGAACACAGTCGTGCAGCAAAATTAAAGCCCATATATGGACTGTATTTGGGGGGAATTGAACAATGTTTAAGTAAATAAAGCGAGATGTATTCATTGTGATTAACATTTACTGAAGTTAGTATGAAGTTAGTATGAATAAACAATTCTTATTTCTACACATGCCCCCTCATTTAAATCCATTATAGATTTTCTATATACATTTGTTTTTTTCTACTCCATTCTTTATGATCTATATATTATTAGATATATATCGTAAAAATGAGAAGGGGGTAAAATCACTAAAACATTTTAATAGGATCACACATCTTCAAATTTTTGGCCCTGGCTGACAAGATGGTATTTATTGAAAAATCTCATGCAGCAGACTCAGGGCAATACGAATATAAGCACACAAAGTATATATGCTTAGGTCAATTCATTTTCATTATATTGTCATGGTCAGTTAATTTGTTTTCCCATTTTTAATAACACTTCTGTGTAAAGAAAAAGTATTGGAACAATTTTTCCGCTGAAATGACCACTTTATCAGTTTAATAATTTCTCTTTCCAAAGTAATTTGCTGTCACAATTATTGAAAGCTGATGTGACAAGCAGAGACTTGGTTATTTTCATTACAATTATCATATGATAATATTAGAAAAAAATTAAAGAAAGCTATGGAAGTTGAGAGTCCCAGAGCTAAATTTATGGTTGTGATAGAAAGCCTTGAGAGAGGAGAATTTTTATTTTTCTATTTTGAAGTCAAATGGAGAACATTGAGGAGATTGAAGTTTGAATTGCAACAAATGGGGCTGAGATATTCTTCAAGCATCTCTTGTATTGACATGCTATTAATCAATAAATGTGAAATTCAGGTGAGTAATATCTGAAAGCTTTCTTTCCACATTTATTTCTTATTGCCTCTTTCTCAACCTTTCTATCCATATACACTCACTGTATCTGTTATATCTCATTTATGTTTTCTCTGGCTTGATTGCATCTTTAAAATAAGTTATAGCACTTCTTTTTCTCTAAAACAAGACCACACAAAATCAGTGTTCTGTGATTACTAAACCACTATCCACCACTTCAGTCTATTAGCATGATAAAATTCCCTGTTGGTGGGAATGTGAACTGGTGCAGCCACTCTGGAAAACTGTGTGGAGGTTCCTCAAAGAGTTAAAAATAGACCTGCCCTACGACCCAGCAATTGCACTGTTGGGGATTTACCCCAAAGATACAGATGCAATGAAACGCCGGGACACCTGCACCCCGATGTTTATAGCAGCAATGGCCACGATAGCCAAACTGTGGAAGGAGCCTCGGTGTCCAACGAAAGATGAATGGATAAAGAAGATGTGGTTTATGTATACAATGGAATATTACTCAGCTATTAGAAATGACAAATACCCACCATTTGCTTCAACGTGGATGGAACTGGAGGGTATTATGCTGAGTGAAGTAAGCCAGTCGGAGAAGGACAAACATTATATGTTCTCATTCATTTGGGGAATATAAATAATAGTGAAAGGGAATATAAGGGAAGGGGGAAGAAATGTGTGGGAAATATCAGAAAGGGAGACAGAACGTAAAGACTGCTAACTCTGGGAAACGAACTAGGGGTGGTGGAAGACAGAACGTAAAGACTGCTAACTCTGGGAAACGAACTAGGGGTGGTGGTGACGGGCACTGGGGGTTATTCTGTATGTTAGTAAATTGAACACCAATAAAAAATAAATTAAAAAAATAAAAAAAGAAAAAAAGAAAAAAAAGAAAAAAAAAATTCCCTGTTTGACAACTCATACTACCTACCAATTAACTGTAACAACCCTAGGAAGAAGTGAAATAGAAATCAATATGACAGGAAAATGTTGATCTGTTAAAATAAATAACTGACATGTACATATATTAGCACTCATCTAAAAAAGTTACACTGGAGAAAATTAACTGAACAATGTACCTAACAAGTCACTTAAGCATTTTGTAAATCAATTAGAATCCTTTTTTTTTTTAAGATTTTATTTATTTATTTGAGAGAGAGTGTGCATGTGAGTGTGCGAGTGGGGGGAGGGACAGAAGGAGAAGCAGACTCCCCAGTGAGCTGGGAGCCCACCAGAGGGCTCCATCCCAGGATCCTGAGATTATGAAAATGGGGAAGGCAAGCGCTTTAACCTACGGAGCCACTCAGGCACCCCAGAATCTCTTAAATTATTGGTTTTTTTTTTGTTTTTTTTTTTAATTTATTTTATTTTATTTATGATAGTCACAGAAAGAGAGAGAGAGAGAGGCAGAGACATAGGCAGAGGGAGAAGCAGGCTCCATGCACCGGGAGCCCGACGTGGGATTCGATCCCGGGTCTCCAGGATCGCGCCCTGGGCCAAAGGCAGGCGCCAAACCGCTGCGCCACCCAGGGATCCCTAAATTATTGTTTTTATATTATACTTAAAATTCATCTTCTCTTGAAAAAAATATCATTTCCTTTATGCAACATATTGAATTTTTTCCCTGTTGGAAATTTTATTTTAATCATGAGAACGCTTGTTTTAACCAGAAGCAGTTTTGGAGAACTAAACCCCCTTTTCCAACATACATGCACACACTCCACTGTATTTACGTCTGTTTGGTATAAATCAAATTAGCATTTGATTACCACTGTATTTCCTGACCCCAGTTAAAATATATTTATGAAGGCCATACATTTCTCCATGTGTATTCTCTAGCATCCTCAGTCTAGGTATTTCCCTCTCTTTCAAACCCTCTTGTGCTTTTCTCATTCCCTATACGATGTTGGGGTTCTGACCATTCCTATATTTAGATATTCACTAGTTGATTAAATGAGTCTCCCAAATCTAAAAATTTTCCTCAAAATTTGACTGAAGCAAACGAGAACCTCAGCTGTCTAACATATAAAGAAACAGATTGCAGTAGTAACAGATAATCTCATATGTAATGTTTCTTTCATATTACCATTCTCTACATATTCATTAATAACCTATTAGAAAAATAATAAGAGAGATCCAGACTTTTCTTTTGGAAGGCAAAATTTTATTTTCTCCTACTAGATACATGAAATAGTCTAATTCCTCTTCATAAGGAAACACATCAATTTCCCTCTCTCCCTCTCTCTCAATGTTATTTTGGAACAGCATCTCATGAATTAAAGGGATAATATGTCAACATCTGGTTAAGTAATTTCAATAGAGTATGGAATAAAGAGTTACATGCAAAGAATCTTCGCATATATAACTTCATTTAGTAATTGAAAAAGCTTTACTAGGCAGTTATTATCTGCATTTTGCTAATGAAGAAACTGAGGTGCAGAGAGTTTAGCTAATTTGTTCAACATCATATTTCAGGTAATGGGAATTCATCCCAGATCCATTTGTCTATAATGGATTTGTCCTTTGTTCTCATTCATAATTCTGCCTCATAAGAGACTTGTTATTAAACTTTATTATTTAATTTCCTCAAAATTGGGGCTTTGGAACTTATTTTTCCCTATTCCTGGAATACTCTTTTCCAAACTTTAGAGTACCTCCTTTTTGGTATTCTGGTCATATCTCAAATATAATTACCTTAAAGGCCTTCCCTCCCTAATTCATCTAACTTAGGTTGGACACCCTCTACCCAATGCCCTTTCTCTTTCTGTCCCTCCTGGCTTTACTAAGATAAAATTGATATATAACATTGTACAAGTTTAAGGTGTATGACACAATGACTTGATTAGGTATATATTGTTGGGAAATAGTTCCCTCAATAGTTTATGATGACCACCCATAGTTAAAAACATTTTTTCTTGTGATAAGAACTTTTAAAATCTAATCTTAGCTCTAAGCAATTTTCAAATATATAATATAGTATATTGTTTACTATGTCACCATACTGTACATTACATCCCCCAGAACCTAATTTACCTTATAACTGAGGTTTGTACTTTTTTATCACTTTCACCCATTTCCCCAACCCTCAACTCCCCATCTCTGACAACTCCCAATCTGCTCCATCTCTGAGACAAGTGTTTTAAGATTCCATATATAAGTAAAATCACACAGTATTTCTCTTTGCCTAACTTATTTCACTTAGCATAATACCTCAAGGTTCATCCATGTTGTCACAAATGGCAGGATTTCCTTCTTTTTTATGGCTGAATAATATATTCCACTATATATAAATATTACATATATATACACCTCTATATAATATATATTATGTATGTATAATGTATGTATATGTGCATATATACACATATATGTATAGAAATAAATGTCATATTTTCTTTATTCATTTGCATACATTTAAGTTGTTTCCATGTCTTGGGTATTATAAATAATGCTACAATGAACATGAAGGTAAAGATATTTCTTTAAAACAGTGATTTTGTCTGTATATATGCCAGTGGAATCTCTGGATCATATGATAGTTGTATTTCAAATATTTGAAGAACGTCTATTCTGTTTTCCATAATGGACGCATTAGTTTACATTCTTACCAACAGTGCACAAGGGTTCTCCACTTCTTACCAACACTTACTTCTTGTCTTTCTGATAACAGCCATCCTAACAGGTGTGAGGTGATATCTTGTGGTTTTGATTTGTATTTCCGTGATGATTATTAACACTGAGCACCTTTTCATGTACCTGATGGCCATTTGACCATCTTCTTTGCAACATGTCTATTCAGGTCCTCTTCCCATTCTTTTATTCGGTTACTTTTGCTGGTGTTACTGAGTTGTATGAGTTCTTTAACTCTTAAATATTTTGGATATTCTTACCTCTTTTTTTTTCTTGTTTTGAGAGGAAGCATGAGCATGAATAGAGTGGAGGAGGCAGAGGGAGAGAGAGAAGCAGATTCCCTGCTAAGCAGTGAGCCCCACGTGGGGCTCCATCCCAGGAAAGGTCATGACCTGAGCCAAGGGCAGATGCCTAACTGACTGAGCCACCCAGGTGACCCAGATATTATTACCTCTTATCAAATAGGTGGTTTGCAAATATTTTCTCCCATCCCACAGGTTGCTTTTCATTTTGCTGATCATTTCTTTTACTGTGTATAAGTTTCTAGTTTGCTGTAGTCTCACTTGTTTATTTTTGCATTTGTTGCTTGTGTTTAGGTGTCATTCCCCAAAAAATAATTGCCAAGACCAATGTAAATGAGTTTTTTCCCCTGCTTTTTCCTAGGATGTTGGTTTGCTATTATTTTATTGAGAGTTTTTGCATCTATATTCACTGAGAACATTTGCCTGGAATTCCTTTTTCTTGTTTTGTCTTTATCTGACTTTGATATCAGGGTAATGTTGTTCTAAAATGAGTTTTGGAATGTTTCCTCCTCTTCAATTTTTTTGGGAAGAGTTTGAAAAGGATTGTCTTTAACTCTTCTTTAAATGGCTGGTAAAATTCACCACTGTAACCATCCAGTCCTAGACTTTTCTCTACTGAGAGGTTCTTGATTATTGATTCAATCTCCTTAAATCATTATTAGTCTATTCAAATTTTCTATTTTTTTATGACACAGTCTTGGTAGATTAAATGTTTCTAGAAATTTGCCCATTTCTTCTAGGTTATTAAATTGTTGGCATATAGTTGTTCATAGTAATCTCTTCTAAGTCTTTGTATTTGTGTGGTAATCATTTACAATTTGGGTAATCTTTTTTCTTGGTTAGTCTTGCTTAGGTTTGTCAATTTTATGTTATCAGTTAGATCTCCCAAGATCTAACTTAGTTTCTTAAATCTTTTCTATTGTTTTCCTATTCTCTATTTATTTATGCTGTAATCTTTATTATTTCCTTCCTTCTGCTAACTTGGGTTTAGTACATTCTTTTTCTAATTCTGTTAAGTATAGGTTAGGTTATACACTTGAGATTGTTTTTGTTTCTTAATGTATATACTTATTGCTAGAAACTTTCCTCTCGGAACTGCCTTTGCTATATTATGTAGGTTTTGGTATGTTGTATTTCCATTTTAGTTTGTTTCAAGATATTTTTTCCCCTTTTGATTTCTTCTTTGTCCCTTTGTTTGTTACAGAGTGTGTTGCTTTATCTCCACATATTTGTAAATTTTCCAGGTTTATTCCAGTTATTAATTTCTAGTTTCCCACCACTGTGGTTGTAGAAATACTTGATATAATTTCTAACTTCTTTTTTTAAGATTTTATTTATTCATTCATAAGAGACAAAGAGAGAGGCAGAGACATAGGCAGAGGGAGAAGCAGGCTCCCTGCAGGGAGCCTGATGCGGGACTCGATCCCAGGACTCTAGGATCATGACTTGAGCCAAAGGGAGACACTCAACCACTGAGTCACCCAGGTGCCCCAATATCTAACTTCTTGAATTTGCTCAGGCTTATTTTGTGTTCTAACATATGATGGATCATAGAATATGTCCCACATGCACTTAAGAATAATATGTATTTTTCTACTGTTGGATGAAATGTTTTGTATATATCTGTTTGGTCTATAGTGTTGTTTCTTATCGATTCTCTGTCTAAATGATCTATCCATAGTTGAGAGTAGAGTGTTAAAGTCTCCAACTATTACTGCTGTTTATTTCTCCTTTTAGCACTATTAGTGTTTGCTTTATATATTAGGTACTCTGATGCTGGCTGGGTACATAAATACTTACAATTATTGTATCTTCTTGATGGATTGACTCCTTTATCATTACAGAATGACCATCTCTGACCCTTTTGACCATTTTTCTCTTAAAGTCTATTTTGTCTAATATAATATAGCTACCCCTGATCTCTTTTGGTTACCAAAAGAGCTTTGTTAGTTTCCTTTGTTGGTTTCATGTCTATTTGTTTATTTGTGATCCTTGATTCCTTGCATTAGTATTTGCACATCTGAATAAGTAGCCTTGTCCTCCAGACTCCAGCTCAGCTTTGAGATCTGAATGGGTCAGCTGGTAGCATCCTTGGGCAGGCGGGGCTTGCTATCAGTGTCTCTTTTTGGGTTAGGTCATTGCTCATGCTCTGAGATCAAGGGCTATGCCACCATCTGGGAACAGTGGGATAGAATAGTTGGCCTAATAACTTGCTCACGTGCCGCTATATGATGGGCTCTCTGGCTGCCCACATGCTCTGGTCAGGCTTTCTAGCCAGCTGGGATGGGTGCCATATTCAGCAGTTGGGCAGGGCTGTGTATTTGCTTCCCAGCCCAGGTGGAGCCATAGAAAGGACTCACAGCCATTATGGATCAATGGCTGGGACCCAAATGTGGCAGAGCTGCTCACACCACTCTTAGGCCAGATGATTAAGTATAGCTGTATCCTACAACAGCTGCTATGATTTCCATTCAACTTGAGAACTCTTAACTGAGGCAAGATGATTCTAACTAGCTATATATTAGAGGCCTATGATTTTTAATCTTGTATTTATCTGAAGGTTTTAGTCACTTATATGAGGCATTATAACACAGGATCTAATGTGGATACAAGAGTAGTTATCACTGATGCTTCTGAGTGCTTACTTCAGCAGGCAGCAAAACAAACAGGGATAGAACAGTAGAGGCCACAAATGTATATAATAATATTCACTACCTCTTTTTTTAAACAAAAGGTATTTTTAGATATATTTTTGAATGTTTTGTTTTCCCAGTTGTTTGTCTAATTAAAATCATACCTATAAAAATTACTTTATAATGAAATAATTATTAAGGAGTTTAATTCAGCCATGAAGTTAGATTGGAGACACCATTTACCTAATGGTGGACACAATTTACCAGATAATTCACTGTATTCCATCTTCTTTTCCTATCATCATAATTTTGCATATATAAACCAAACCTTGCTCACTTTTAGTCTGATTATGTCCATATCAAATGATTAGTTTGGCAATAGTATGATTAATTTAGAAATTTCAGTCACATTAATAAATCATGTATTAAAGTATATACTATTATTATTTGAATATTTTTATCTATATATTATTTATCTATTCAAAGTTAGAATATTTATGCCTTCAATTGAACATCTTATTTTTGTTTTCTTTCCTTTGGGAAAACTTCTATGGCATATAGTGTTCTCTGAATAATTTACAATGGGAGACTACATAGGCTAGGCACTTGGAACTTTAAATAGCATCCACACTTGGCACCAACTACAGTGGAAAGATGGACTAGGAAACAGGTGTCCAAATGTTCAGTGAAGGTTGGGGAGTGATGATGAGCTCCTCTGATAATAGATGTGAAAAAGGCAAAGAATGCCATAGCTGTGCAAGTGTGAGGAAGATATGGTCTGCAAATAGCAGGGAAGAGATGGGAGAATGTGGTGTCACCTCTTGATTCAGTGCTACACAGAAATAAAACAGTGAACAATATCTACTCAAGGCTGATGGAAGAGGAGGGCCAAACTTAATTTCTCCTGCTGCAATTTGTATTTCCATTCCCCCTCCTGCCTTTACAAAACAGAATTTGTGGTTTGAAAAGTAATATAAAATCATTTTAATACCTAAAACAGGCCAGATGAAACCTATCACAATCACATAAAGAATTGCTATTACTATTATATATACAAACACTTATGATGTATTTTACTTAATTCTTGCCACAAGCATGGAGAAAGGCACAATTTTCATTTTCATTGTATGAATCAAGAAATTTAAGCTCAGAGTGGTTAAGTGATTTGTCCAAAATTAGTTACCAATCTGGCTAGGATTTGAATCCAGGCTTATTTATCTATATGTGTTACTCTTAGCCAATTACTTTGATCTCAAGAATGGTGAAGGATAGTAACTTTTCCTAAAGAAAAAAATATTTAAAAATATTGCCTTAAATTTTATATAGCAAGCTTTGGGAATCCACTTGAAATTATACAAAACAAAATATAATGTGAAGTAATTAATTTCTTTTCTACAAAAAGCTGGAAAATTCTATAGGAGGTACTTGACTGAGGAGGTCTGAATTCTAATCCTAATTTCACCACTAATTTTTTGCATCATTTTTAAAATTTTTTAAAAATATTTTATTAATTTATTCATGACAGAGAGAGAGAGAGTGAGAAAGAGACAGGTAGAGGGAGAACCAGGTTCCATGCAGGGAGCCCGACATGGGACTTGATCCTGTGACTCCAGGATCATCTCCTGGGCTGAAGGCGGAGCTAAATCTCTGAGCCACCCGGGCTGCCCTATTTGCATCATTTTACATAAATCACTTAACTTCACGGGGTCTCAATTTTGCCATTTATACACCAAATATATTTTCCTATAATATTCAAAGAACTTTCTAGCTCTCAAATTATAAGCTCTCCAGAAATATTTGATTTATACTAAGAGTAAGAAAAAAAATCCATGCAAAATCTTTACTTATTATCTAACTGAATATTTATTTTAAAATAATTTTTATAAAATTTGTCTTAGAAAAGAATGACCTTGCAGTCATGAAAATAGAAATAAATCTATATGAAATTTTAGTAAAAACTGAGACATTTTACATCTAATATCTTAAAATTATTTTTCACAATACATTTCACCTTATAGCTGTTGACAAAAAGCTAAAATTTCCATGTTAGCATGACAAATAGATTCCATTTTAGTCTGCATTGCATAGGTTGAATGAATGTTAATTTTTATACTACTATATAGGCTTATCTTTGATAATTCCAGAAAGAACATCCTGAAAACCAAGAAACTGAAATGCCTTACAATTCAATAGAGATTATCTTTTGAAAATTTGGACCCATTCATCTATCTGCTTTTTGCAAATAGAGTTACATAAAACTTTGCCAACTAGGATGTATAGTTGAGCCTTATCCCTAATTGGAATTTTAGTGCAAACCAAGAGCACCTCAAGCCTGGGAACAAATCCATTATAAAGACTGAAGTAAAATATGAAATCTTAGATTCCTAATTTGGGGTTTTATCCCTTTTAACTTAATTTTTAAATGTTTTGTAAAATGTTTTAATATAGCTTAATAAAGTTATACATAAGTAAAAAGTAGTTGCTGAATATTTTTCAATTTGTCTTCTATGACTGCCACCGACTCTTCAGATCATGTAGTAGTTCCCTTTTTATTTTCGAAAGGTTTTGTGTAGTCAACTTTTAAAAAAATGTATTTGTAGTTAACCTCAGATTCTACAGAATAAAGGTCCTTTCCTCTGCTTCCCAAATAATATCTGCAGAGTTCCTCTAAAGGAAAATGCTCTGCATCACTTGCCATCAGGGAAATACAAATCAAAACCACAATGAGATACCACCTCACACCAGTGAGAATGGGGAAAATTAACAAGGCAGGAAACAACAAATGTTGGAGAGGATGTGGAGAAAAGGGAACCCTCTTACACTGTTGGTGGGAATGTGAACTGGTGCAGCCACTCTGGAAAACTGTGTGGAGGTTCCTCAAAGAGTTAAAAATAGACCTGCCCTACGACCCAGCAATTGCACTGCTGGGGATTTACCCCAAAGATACAGATGCAATGAAACGCCGGGACACCTGTACCCCGATGTTTATAGCAGCAATGGCCACAATAGCCAAACTGTGGAAGGAGCCTCGGTGTCCATCGAAAGATGAGTGGATAAAGAAGATGTGGTGTATGTATACAATGGAATATTACTCAGCTATTAGAAATGACAAATACCCACCATTTGCTTCAACGTGGATGGAACTGGAGGGTATTATAGTGAGTGAAGTAAGTCAGTCAGAGAAGGACAAACATTATATGTTCTCATTCATTTGGGGAATATAAATAATAGTGAAAGGGAATATAAGGGGAGGGAGAAGAAATGTGTGGGAAATATCAGAAAGGGAGACAGAACGTAAAGACTGCTAACTCTGGGAAACGAACTAGGGGTGGTAGAAGGGGAGGAGGGCGGGGGGTGGGAGTGAATGGGTGACGGGCACTGGGGGTTATTCTGTATGTTAGTAAATTGAACACCAATAAAAATAAATTAAAAAAATTAAAAAAAATTAAAAAAAAATAAAAAAATAAAAATAAAAAAAATAATAAAAAATAAAGGTAAAGACAATCTCCACTGCCACTGGCTCTAAATATAGGAGAAAATTACATGCAGAGTTTGGGAGACATTCCTAGATTCCTTTTTTCCAGTCCATCAATAGTGTTTGGGGATGACAGGACACTAAAGTCAGAAAACATAAATGTTGTAAGTTGTAGGCTTTGTACTTACTAGTTGACATGGATCAGATGACATAACTGGGATGTCTGAATTTCCATTGGCAAAAAAGAAGAATCCAGGCATACTTTTAAACACCTAATAAATTCTGCATATCTGAAACCAAATGTTAAAATTGGTTCTTTTGTCCCAGTGAAATGCTGAATGGACATTGTGCAAATACAAAAGAACTGATACAGTGGAATAGTACTGTAGACTGAAAACTTGTCTCAGATGGCATAATGACAGCTGGAGAAGTTTAGATAAGGAAAAATAAAATGTCAGAATTCTTGTCTTAGGAGTTTGTAGTACGCTGGCATATGGTTCTGTTGAAGCTGTGGGCAACCCTGCCTTAATCCAATCATTGAAACTGCTGTTAAAAAAAATACATAATTTATTTCCTACTATGATATATAAAAGGTTCTTACTTAAAACTGTAAGACAACAAAGAACAGTTAGATGATATAAATTCAGTTTTTCCAGTTTAGAAAATTAGAGAAGGAAACTATCTACATAGTACTCAGAGAAAGAAGGCAATTTGGGAAAAATGTATGCAGGGCTATTTTAATATTGAGAGAGAGTAACATACACAAAAAATTAAAACCCTGGCTGGCTCAGTTGGTAGAGCATGCAATGTTTGGGGTCGTGAGTTCAAGCTCCACATTCAGCATAGAGCTCACTTAAAAAAAAAAAAAAACAATAAACCCCAGCAATTCTGTTTGTGCAATGTGAAAATATCTTTGCAATGCCACTTTTATTGAGGCTTTGCAGACAGATATGGATGAGTGCTACTACACTGCCACCTGGTGATTAGGCAGGTAGGAGGGATTTGAATTAAAATGCCTGAAAAAGATGTCAGAGTTCATTAATAGGAATTTCATATGCTGAGTTTTTCTAACACATCCAAATTTGCTAGTAACCCACACAAAAAAATGAATGAGTGTTAATGTAATTATTTTATAATACTCTATAGGCTTATATTTAAAGAATTCCAGAAGAAATAGGCTGAAAACCAAGAAACTGAAATGCCTTCCAATTCAACAGAGGTTATCTTTTGAAAATCTGGACCCATTCATCTATCCACTTTTTTCCCAACAGAGTTACAAAGAATGCTAAATCCTATTTATTTACTTTTTGTTTGTTTTGTTTGGATAAAGTAAATGCACAAACTCTGTAGAGGTTCAAGAGTTTGTGACCTATTCCTGGAAATGGGAGAGGAAAAGAATGCCATGACCTAAATTTCTTTTATTTCAAATGATGCATTTTATGTTAGCAATCTTGACTTGTACTGTCAAACTACTCATTCAAATTAGAGTTACTCGTTGATTTTATAATACTGCCTTTTCTTTTAAAAATGATTTGGCCAAGGAAGAAATGGTTTCCACTGCTTGAAGTTGAATGTCAAAAGCAACAAATGCAAAGAAATGGAGGGAACAAAATATGTGAGCATTTCATGAAGTTGAATATTTCATCCTTTTTTTAAACTGTTGAGGATTAGAAACAATTTTAACAACCTAATATAGATGTCGAGACAACTAAATTGTTAGACAACTCACTTTTTGGACAAACTTGTCACAGGTATGGATAAGAAATTTAAGATTTACATCTATTCTCCATGCTCATACCTACTAAACTATAAGGGAATCTATGAAGAATGCAGAATGGAGCAAACCAAAGAGGAACCAAGATGGCAAGGTCAGCTATAGTAAGTTATCTCTTTCTCAACAGACCAAAAATAATTTCATAAATTTGAGAACTACATAATAAAGTTCCTATCAGTGTTTTTATATTCAGCATATTCTTAGTGATTGTGATAAATTATGAGAAAGTAGTTAACCACTAATATGGATTTCCAGATGATTTAGATCATCTCTTTTCAGACCCCTATTCAAATTGTCATATCATCCAAGCTTTTTGATAAGAGATAAATTAATCATTCACTTAAACCACCTTCAAGTATGCATGCTTAAAGAAACCCCACATTGCTGGTGATACAGGCATACTGAATAGTTCATCTGATCTACATATCATTTTGTAGCTTCACTATATTTATAAGAGGCTGAACATGTGCTTCTAGTTACTATAGAGGGTGAGATCTTACCAGTATATCTATGTAGCCAAAAGGCTATATAAAACGCTGGGTGACAAATAGTGAAAACAGTCCCTTGGTGAGGGATGGTAGTGGGAGTTGTGATGTTTCTAGTGCTGTACTCATATCCAAAAAAATTATTTTCCTATACACTCAGTTTTCATCCATTCGTGATATTTTTATTCCTCATGTTTTCATGTTAGTGCATTAACTCATCTACTCAACTCAGCTAAGAGTCAAAACTGGAAAGCTAATTTATTTGAGCAGAAATTTGTTCATTGTACTTCAGTAAGAAAAAAAGGTACCACGAAAAGCCCAAGGGAAGAGTATCGGATAAAATATTTAGAAATAGAATCTTCTCCTTATAATGGACAATCACATATAATATACTGTGGGCAGTTCTATTCATTGCTTTTTTGAAGGTCAGTAAGAGATGGACTATTTATCTTCTCCTGAAACTGGGGCATGCCTGTTCCCATTGTTTCTCCCCTAGGCCCATATTCACAATACTCAACCAAGAGCAGAATTTCAGCTGAACAATTTAAGAAGCACTAAATAAGTGACAAAGAGTGAAGCAAAGAATCCTGCTGTGTTCATCTGTGCATTATAAACAGGCAATGAAGTTCATACTCCCACTAGCAGATAGTGGGCGCTAATAAATCTTGGTATGACCGATATTTCTAAAAGTACAGTCTAAAAACCCAGTTTTTCAGTTTGGAAATAGGAAAGCTAAAAGAATGTGATTTATTTCTATAAAGTCACAAACAACTAGTCATGTTTACCAAATTTCAGAATCTCCCTTGAGCATGACGTTATGGGCAGAGAGTGCATTATAGCATACAAAGCACTTTAACATTCTTTACCTTATATTCTTTTCCCAACTGAAAGATATGTGGTATTCTCATTATAGATTTGAAGAAGCAGGATCTTGGGAGATCTCATAACTCAAGTTAAAATCAGTCATTTTCAAATACATTGTGAGAGGAGACTTTTTAAGGCAAAAAAATAAAATAAAGCCTACTTTACATACTGTAATTTGAACTCACTGATGTGAAAATGTAGGGGTTCAGAGCAAATGGTCAAGAAAGAATTCTTCAGGCATCTTCAGTACCAAAAGGGTGGTTTTATTATTAAAGCACAGGGACAGAACTCATGGGCAGAAAGAACTACACTGGGATCGTGAGGAGTGTTTATATACTTTCAAATCGGAGGGGTTTAGGGAATAGCCTAAGTCTCTAAGGAATTTGGAAGCAAAGTTTCCAGGACCTTAAGGAGCTAGCTATTGTTAAGGAAAGGTCATTTATTACTGTCTAGTAAAACTTTAATGAGCAGATCCTTCAGATATATATCCATGGGCCATATGCTTGGAGGATAATTGCTAACACATATCTTGGGGGGTAGAGTAAAGCAAGTTTCCAAAGGGAGTTTACAAGATCCTGGAGATCAGGCTAATGTCAAGCTAGTGTTGTCCTTTTGCCTCTAGCAAAGTGTTAACATGGAAGCAGCTGAACTCCTTGGCGAAGGTCACTCTGCCTGTTTCAAGTACTTGTCAATGAATGGGCTGTTAAGTTATAATGAAGTTTAATTCTTTTTATTTTGCCTTTCTCCACATCATTATTACTTTGAGAAATTATTAGGTACAAAAAGGAATTCATCCAACAATGTTTTAAAGATTATAGAGCTCTATGATACTTAGGGTTATTAGAGTTGTTGAGTCAAAATTCCTATTCTGGGATTTAAAACATGGAGGGTGGAGGCAGCCCCAGTGGCTCAGCAGTTTAGCGCCACCTTCAGCCCAGGGTGTGATCCCAGAGACCAGGGATGGAGTCCCTAGTTCGGCTCTCTGCATGGAGCCTGCTTCTCCCTCTGCCTGTCTCTCGGCCTCTCTCTCTCTCCTCTTTGTGTTTCTCATGAATAAGTAAATAAATAAAATCTTAAAATAAATAAATAAAATAAAAAAATAAAATAAAATAAAACAAAATAAACAAAAAAATAAAACATGGAGGGTAGATTCCCACATTAAAATATGTTTTTGATAACATTAATAGTATATATAACTTTTACTCTCTAAGCCATTAAGACTTTCTAATGTATTAGGTTTTTAAAAAGGGAATATGATTCTAATTAATAAGAGCCATAGCTATCATATAAATATTTTAAAAAATCATTACTCAACAAACATTTATAATATTTTGAGGAAGTTACAAGTATAATATTGACCCTTCTATAGTGAAACACTGTGCACTGTTAAAAGAAGAATGTCAGATCAAGATTTAATAAGTTTTATAATTAATTTTTTATATATTGGAGCACAAGAGGCTTTATTCCATATTAGGTAGAATGCAAATCAAGGAAAACTGTCCAAAAACACTATTATGTTTGTCCAACTTTGCCTCTAAAATAAGAGAAGCAGTTTTTATTTTTTTATGACTACATGTACTTTAAATTATTTTAGACTATGTATACAAGACTCTGAATAGGGAATAAACTAAGGCAACTTATCACAGGGAACAGTCTACATTGCTATTCTCTTTTCTTCAGGCTCTTGTAATTGGTGGGCTTTGTTGGTTGTGTCCATCCCCCAAACAAAAAGAATGAAAAATGAATGACTCCTAAAGAATAGGCCCAAGTCTCCTGCATCTTTAATAGGTAAGCTTCTCTCTTGCCTTAAGTTTTGCACATGTGACATATATAATAAAGAAGGAAAACAACTGAATCAGAATAAGAATCAAAATGTAAATTCCTTTATATAAATTCATTCTCTAATCTTTATTTATAGAAGAAAGAAACAGGAAGATGTGCACATATCAAAATGACATGCTGGTAACTTGTGAAAGATTTTGTGCTATATACTTTTTTTTCTTTTATATACATAGAAAAACTAAAAGAAGAAATATTTCCTTCCTGAGGGACACATTTCCTTAACACTACAGAAGTAATTCAAAACCTTTAAGATATATTGTTAAATATTATACCTTGAGATAGAATAACAGAGTACAATGTTAAAACAATAGATAACTAGAATGAGTTTTTCCCCCTATTTCTTTTCATATCTGTCACCTATGCAAATATAAGATAGAATATTAACAATATTTTATGTTTCCTCTTTTTTCTTTTTTTTTAATTTTTATTTATTTATGATAGTCACACAGAGAGAGAGAGAGAGAGAGAGAGAGAGAGGCAGAGACACAGGCAGAGGGAGAAGCAGGCTCCATGCACCGGGAGCCCGACGTGGGATTCGATCCCGGGTCTCCAGGATCGCGCCCTGGGCCAAAGGCAGGCGCCAAACCGCTGCGCCACCCAGGGATCCTGTTTCCTCTTTTTTTCTAGTCAGTCTAGCCAAAATTATACAAATTTTGTTTATCTTTTCAAAGAATTTTTGTTTTCATTGATTCTCCCTATTGTTTTCTATTTTCTATTTTATTTATCTCCTCTCTAATCTACTGTTTCCTTCCTTTTGGTACCTTTAGGTTTAGATTGCTCTTCTTCTTCTAATTAAGGTAAAAAGTTAGGTTATTTATTGGAGATCTTTTGTCTTTTTTAAGATAAATTTACCCCTATAAATCCCCCTTTAAGCACTACCTTCACTGCATACCATAAATTTCAGTATGCTATATTCTAATTTTTATTCTCTAAGTATTTTCTTTTTTTTTTATTATTTTTTATTTATTTATGATAGTCACAGAGAGAGAGAGAGAGGCAGACACACAGGCAGAGGGAGAAGCAGGCTCCATGCACCAGGAGCCCGACGTGGGATTCGATCCCAGGTCTCCAGGATCGCGCCCTGGGCCAAAGGCAGGCGCTAAACCGCTGCGCCACCCAGGGATCCCCTTCTCTAAGTATTTTCAAATTTCTTTTGTGATTTCCTCTTTGACTCATTGGTTATTTAAGGGTATGACTTTTGATTTCCATATATTAATGAATTTTTAAGTTTTCCTTGTGTTATTGATTTCTAGCTTCATTCAATATTCTACCTTTATGGTCACAGAAGATAACTTTATATAATTTCAATTTTTTCAAATTTACTTAGACTTGTTTTGTGGCCTAAAATAGTTTAACCCAGAGAAGGTTCTTTGTGCATTTCATATATTGTTCTACTCTTGTCGGGTGGAGTGTTCTGTTTATGTCTTTTAGATCCAGTTGGATCTTTATTTTTTTCCCTCAGATGTATGGAGATATAATTGATATAAAACATGGTGTAAGTTTAAGATATACAATGTAATGATTTGATATATGTAAATATTCTGAAATTATTATGACAATGAAGTAATACATTTATTATCTCACACAGTTAAACATTTTTTGTGTTTGGTAAGAACTTTTAAAATCTACTCTCTTAGTAACTTGCAATATTATAATACAGTATTGTAGTTGGTTTATAGTGTTGTTCAAGTCCTTTATTTCCTTATTGGTCTTCTGTCTAGATATCCAATCCACTGCTAAAAATGGGTTATTGAAGTATTCAACTGATATTACAGAACTATTTTTCTATTTAATTCTGTAAATGTTTATTACATTTTAGGGACTCCGTTGTTTGGTGTATATATGTTTACGATCATTTTATCTCCTTGATGAATTAACACTTTAATCAATATTTAATGCCTGTCTTCGTCCTTTTTTTTTCAATTAAAATCTATTTTGTCCATTTTAGTATAATCATCCCACCTCTCTTTTGCTTACTATTTGCATGGATATCTATTTCTGCCCTTTCACCTTTAACCTACTTGCATATTTGGATTTCACATATCCTCTGTCAAGAGCATATACTTGGATCATATCTTTTTATCCACTCTGCCAAACTCTGCCTTTTGCATGGAATGTTTAATTCATTTACATTTGATGTAACTGCTTATAAAGAAAGGACATTATTTCTGCTATTTTTAAATTTTTATGTCCCACATAATTTATTTCCTCCATTATTATCATCTTTTGTGTTTTGTTGTGTTATGTTTTTCTGCTTTTGCTTTTTTGGTTTTTTGTAGTGCTATTGTTAGTTCATTCTAATTTTATGAACTAATTTTCTTTATTGCATATTTGTAAGACATTTTTTCATTGGTTACCATAGGATTACAATGAACATCCTAAATTTATAAGAATCTAGTTTGTCTTGATACCAACCTAGCTTCTACAATATTCAAAAACTCTGCTCCTATATAGTTTTGTTCCCTCTGCCTTAATATAGCTGTTACCACAAATTATATTATATTGTGTATCCAATAACATAGATTTAAAATGATTTTATGCATATCTTTAAATCATATAGAAAATATAAAGTAGAAATACAAACTAAAAATGAAATAATTGACTAGCTTTTATATTTCCTATCTAATTACTTTTACTAGTAATTTTTTTAAGATTTTATTTATTTATTTATTTGACAGAGCAGAAGCAGGGGGAGTGGCTGGCAGAGCGAGAGGAAGAAGGCTTCTCGCTGAGTGGTGAGCCCCATGTGGGGCTAGATCCCAGGACCCTAGGATCATGACCTAAGCCGAAGACAGACATTTAACTGACTGAGCCATCCAGGCGTCCCCTTTTTTAAAGATTTCATTTGTTTATTTGACAGAGCGAGAGAGAGAACACAAGCATGGGGAGTGGCAGGCGGAGGAAGAGGAAGATTTTTATTTCTTCATATCGGTTTGAGTTACCATCTAGTGTCCTTTCATTTCAAATAAAGGGCTCTCTGTAGCATTTCATGTAGGGCATCTACTAATACAATGGAAGTGGAAATGTTACTACCAGCCTTACAAAAACAAAAACAGGGATCCCTGGGTGGCGCAGCGGTTTAGCGCCTGCCTTTGGCCCAGGGCGCGATCCTGGAGACCCAGGATCGAATCCCACGTCGAGCTCCTGGTGCATGGAGCCTGCTTCTCCCTCTGCCTGTGTCTCTGCCTCTCTCTGTCTCTCTCTGTGTGACTATCATAAATAAATAAAAATTAAAACAAAAACAAAAACAAAAAAGATTATAAGAGAATCCTATGAATAATTACTAGCCAACAAATTAATCTAGATGAAACACAGTTCTAGAAACAAAAATTGCCCAAACTAACTCAAGAAAAATCGAAAATCTCAACACACTTATAACAAGGAAAACATTAAAATCAGTAATCAAAACCACTCAAGAAAAAAATGGAGGATCAGATGGCTTCATTAGTGAAATACACCAAATATTTAAAGAATTATCAGCAATTCTTCTCAAACTCTTCAAATAAAGAAGAAGAAGAAAAAGAAAAAGAAGAAGAAAAAATAAAAAGAAAGAACACTTCCTAAATATTTGAGGCCAGCATTACCATAATGCCAAAGGACTATAGAAAGAAAGAGTCTCTTTAACATATATTACTGAAACTAGATGTCCTCAGGGGGAGCATATGAAAAGAATGAAAAGTTGGATGCCTACACTCACAATATTAAAAAATAATAATAACTCAAAATGGATCAATAACTTAAATGTAAGAGCTAATACTATATAACATTCTTAGAAGAGAACATAGGGGTAAATCTGCATTACTTTGGATTTAGTAGTGAATTCTTAGATATTCTTAGATACCCAAAGTATAAACAAACAAAAAATCAGGTAAACTGGACTTCATGAAAAAAACAAACAAACTGTGCATTAAAGGACATCATCGGGGTCCCTGGGTGGCACAGCGGTTTGGCGCCTGCCTTTGGCCCAGGGCGCGATCCTAGTGATCCAGGATCGAATCCCACGTCAGGCTCCCGGTGCATGGAGCCTGCTTCTCTCTCTGCCTGTGTCTCTTCCCCTCTCTCTCTCTCTCTGTGTGTGTGACTATCATGAATAAATAAATAAAATCTTTAAAAAAAATAAAAAATAAAAAAAAATAAAGGATATCATCAAGAAAGTAGAAAGACAACCACAAACTAGGAGAAAATATATGGAAATCATGTAATTGAAAAAAGTCTAGTATTCAGAACATATAAAGAACTCTGACTACTGAACCACAAAAGGACAGCTCAATTAAAAAATGGGCAAAGGTCTTGAATACATGTTCCTCAAAAGAATACACACAAGTGACCAGGAAGTACATTAGAAAAATGTCCAACATCTTTGGTCATTAGAGAAATGCAAATCAAAACCACAACCAGGTATTACATTATATCCACTAGAATGACTACGCTGCTGAAAGATAAAAAGGTTATTCACTTTGGAAAATTTGTTGGTTCCTCAAATAGTTAAAAGTAGAATTATAATATGAACCCCAATTCCATTTAGATATATATATCCAAAAGAAGCAAAACTGAATATACAAATAAGTACATGTATTTATATATTCACAGCAGCACTACTCACAATACCCAAAAGGAAGAAACAGCCCAAATGTCCAGCAACAGATGAATGGATAAACAAATTGTGTTTATACAGATATATTATTCAACCATAAAAAATTAAGTAGTGATACATGATGCAATAGAAATGAACCTCAAAAATATTACACTAATTCAAAGAAAACAGACAAAAAAAGCTCACGTATCATAAAAGTCTGTTTATAAGAAATATCCAAAATAGGTAAGTTTATAGAGACAGCAGATTGGTGATTGCCAAAAGACTATGGTGGGAAGAGAGAGAAATGGGAAGAAAGTGCTTAATGGGTAAAGGGTTTTTTCTTTTTTTGAAGTAATGGAAATGTTTAAGTTTTTTTAAAGAGACAACTATTTTGCATCTATTTAAAAGCAAGATAACTGGGATCCCTGGGTGGCGCAGCGGTTTGGCGCCTGCCTTTGGCCCGGGGCACGATCCTGGAGACCCGGGATCGAATCCCACGTCGGGCTCCCGGTGCATGGAGCCTGCTTCTCCCTCTGCCTGTGTCTCTGCCTCTCTCTCTCTCTCTCTCTGGACTGTCATAAATAAATAAAAATTTAAAAAAAATTTAAAAAAAAGCAAGATAACTCTGAGAAGAGTTAGAAGGTTACAGCTCCATTCTTAGTGCAAGCCTTATGAATTTCAGAGATTTGGGTTGAAATCTGGAATTAGACACTAACAGAAGAGAAGAATGAAACAGATGAGAATTGTGTGATGTAACTGGCTCTTCTGAGTAATTCACCTTCTCAGTTCAAGAGTACAGCTTGGCAACTGAATTATCAATCCTCTACTTCCCATTTATCCACTTTTTAATGGGAAAACTGCATTTACCATACTACCACGTGAAAAAAGCCAATCTGAAAAGGATATGTGCTATATGATTCCAACTACATGACATTCTGGAAAAGGCAAAACTATGGAGATATTAAAAAGTCAGTATTTGCCAAAGAATGGGGGAAGGGATGGATGAATAGGAGAAGCACAAAAGATTTTTAATATTTGTATGATACTACAATGGTGGGTAGATATATATGCAAACCCATAGAAAGTACAACACTAAGAGTAAACCCTAAACTATAAAGTTTGCGTGATTACAATGTGTCAAGTTCATCAATTTCAACAAAGGTACTGCTCTGATATGGATATGATAATGATACTCCATTATCTGATATGATAATGGAGAAGATTATGCATTTGGGGGGGGCAGAGTGAATATGGAAATCTCTGTACCTTCCTTTCAATTTTGCTGTAAACCTAAAATTTCTGTTTAAAAAATTATATCTATAAAAAAAATAGAAGTGACTGATCACTTAGACTATGTTTGATCCATAGACTACGTTTCAGTTAGTAAGACTTTGAGTAATCTGTTTTGTAATGCTACTTGCATCAGAGAGCCACAGGAAAAAGATATACATGACTAGAAGTAGGGAGCAGGGAAATAAATTCAGGAATAATTTTGAAGTGTCTATTAACATATTTTCAAAAGAATAAGCTTTCAAGAATTTGCAAATAAAAATGTTTTAAAAAGATACGTAATTAAAATATATCAGTGAAGTAATAGTTTATCAAACACTATAAATCATGTCTCTGTCATGACCAAAACTCAGGAAGGTTTAGTAATATTTTAGCATATTAGAAGTTCAGTAAAAGAAACAAGACTAGCCATCCAAACATAAAAAAATATAAATCTCAGATAAAGCATTAACAAAATTCAATACTTTAAAAGAACAAAAACTCCACTGGGGACAAATGGAGTTCCAAGGGTTTTCACTTGAAGGAAATTGGAATTTAAAATGAAATCCACCATTTTACTGGCTGAGGAAGTTGGAGCTTTGTGATAAAGGCTTCAGGAGTATTTGGAAAATGAAGGGATTAATCTTAGAAAGGAGGGAGTCTCAGAAGAGAAAGCTCCAAAATTGGTGTATAAATTCCTCCAAATCTTTGGATGATCACAGAACTGTGCTTGTACAAGGAAGAATTCCAAGGTACCCAGTGAAAGCAACAGGTGGATGTTGGCAAGAAATTTCAGTGCTGACAATGACAACAGAGTTTGGAATCAAACCACTAAAATTGCTCGCTAAAACAAAAATCAGTGTTATTCAGAAGAAAGCATTAACTAGCAGAATCCATATCTTCAATGCTACCCAAAATAACTTGTGAGGCATGTTGGGTACCAATCCTCACCATGAATGACATCACAGCCATCCCTGACTTACTGGAAATCTAAACTACACAAATAGGCCAAGGTTTGCAATCTCTCCCACTTCTTCAACTTTGAGATAGGCCTCAGCAGTCCTTATAAGAATAATAACCCTGTTCAGAAACTACTCTGTTCCTTACTTTCTAGTCTTCTTAGTAGATATGATGCTCATTCTCTCTATTCAGGCCCAAGGAATTTCCTACTATGAGAAAGACTGATAGTCTTCATATTGACTTACAAGCCTGTTAAACATCTAGGACTAGAATACAGTCCTTTGACTTGGAAGACTATAAAAGCCAGGTGCTTTTGAGAGCCAGGTGCTTCTGAGTTGCTCTACTCTGGAAACTTCTTCATGCCCCGCCCCCCCACCATTGGTAAAAACAAAAATTAAAGACTCTGATATTATTGAAGTGACTTGGTATTAAGACAGTAAACCTTCATTGTGAGATGGTAAAATAAAACTCCATGAAACCAATAGTGAAATGTACTATGTCCACTGAACCATAAATTTCAGCTTATCTAAGGGCATGTAAAACAGTAATCTTGAATATCATATTATATCCATAATTAAATATTATAAAGACTGTCCTCAAGCAGAAGACAAGTGTGGGCCTTTAAATTTCAGTGACTTTTTCCCTAAGGTGAGAAGGTTTATTATTTTTTATTATTTTTAAGTGCATATATTTTTAAAGATAAAGATAAAAAGTATATGGGAACTATATTTAAAACAATAAAAAGTCGTCAGAGTGATGGAGAGCTAAATAAAATCTTCCTTTTTTATTGATATATTAGTGACAGAATCTTGGTAATGAACCTATTTCAATAACTCTGGTCCAAATGTCCACTTTTTTATTTTTCTTCTGTAAGTCTTTTAAATATCTGCATATGCACATGGTAAGCCTACATTTGATTTTTTTTAGGAAGAACAATGAGGAACTGAGAATGACTTTAAAAGATTTCAGATAAGATGGGGAAAAGAACCAAATATATTCTAATAGGAGAACGAATGTTCTTCTTGAGTGACTTCTACTGTGTGACTTGGCCAGTCAGTCAGTATTTATTGAGGGGCTGCTGGGTGGCTCAGTTGGTTAAGCATCTACCACTTGATTTCAGCTCAGGTCATATCCCAGGGTCCTGGAATCCAGCCTCACATCGGGCTCTACATTCAGCAGCAAGGAGTATGCTCAGGGATACCCTCTCCCTCCCTCTGCTTAGGCTCGATCTCGCTCTCCCTCAGATAAATCTTTTAAAAAAATTAAATATTTGTTGAGTGCCTAGAGGTACCTGCTAAAACAGAGTGTCATTAAAAAAAATTCAATAACCAAAAGCACCCTTGCACATCAGTAATTCACTAAAGCTATTATCTGCACAAATCATGTAAGTCCAAAGAAACTATTATTTATTTCAAGGTGATTTTTTCCCCTTTTTGGTCTGCTTAGGTCTATATATTATCTTTAAATAAATGATGATAACAATAAATCATAATTTTAAAAGAGCCATTATATTGTTTCCATGAAAATACTTAGAGGAGTACCAATCTATACGTTTAGACATGGATGACACTAACTTCATATTTACTGACTGGCTATTTCCTTGTTAATAGTGTGTAAATGTAAATATTTTGGCAGATGACTAGATATTTACTTACTTATTTTGTCAAAGTAGGTGAAAAATTCAAACCACTTTGTACTTAGATTAAAAGTTTGAATTGCATTTGAGAGAAGTTTCTAAGTTATTTCTGAAAAACATGTCCTGAGTTAATAACTGGTGGTGCCTTACTCAGAATAATCTGTTGATCTGATGAACTTGTTTGATAATAGTGGCTTATTGTGAAGGGGTCATAATTTGGAAATAACTAAAATATAGTTTATCATATGTATATCTGACAGAGTGAAATATCTGATGATTGAGTGTCATTCCATTGCCTCAACTTCACAAAAACATTTAACTAGGCGCAGCACCCATGCACTCAACTTGTCTCTTTTTGAATTTTGACCAATTTAATTCAAAATGCTATAGTTTTCATGATATATATAAGCAAATTCTTTCTACTTACATTTTCTAATTTTTAAAAGATCCTTATTTAATAAAGACTGTGAATTAGTATTTATCACAATTCACAGAGGGAGGTATTAAGTCTACAACTGTAAGTGTGGATGAATTTATTTCTTCCTTTGGCTCTAATGGTTTTCATTTCATATATTCTGAGACTTTGTTGCGTGCCATGTATACATTTATGATCACTGTATCTTCCCCATGGATTCTTTCATCATGTATTGTCACTCTTTGACTCTGATCATTTTCTTCACTCTGAAGTATGGTTTATTAAATACTAAGACAGCTCCTCTTCTTTATTATTTATTGATGTTTGCATGGCAAAATTTTGTCATACTTTTGTTTTCAACTGTATTATATCACTGAATTGGAAGTGAATTTTTTGTACAGCAGATAGGTGGGTGATTTTTTTTTTTTTTATTGACTGCTAACCTTCAACTTCTGATTGGTGTATTAAGACCATTTAGGACAAATATTTTTATGTTTGCAATTAAGTTTTCCATTCTACTATTTGTTTTCTATTTGTTTCCTCTGATTCTCATTTCTCTTTTTCTTTTATCTTTTACTTCAATATTTCACAGGATTCCATCATACAGTGTTTTTAAGTGCATTTCTTTGTATAGTATTTTTTGTGGTTGCTCTGGATATTATGACATACATATTTAATTTAGTATTTTACTACTTTGAATGAAGTGTGGAAAACTCATTTCCACTTAAGCCTTTTTATATTATTCACTTATCATTATCTTGAGTATCAGCTAGTATATTAGTTTGCTACTAATTAGTTTGCTGTAACAGGTACCACAAACTAGATGATTTAAACAGCAGAAATTTACTTTTCACAATTTTGAAGACTAAAAGTCTGAGGCGAAGGCATTGGCAGAGTTGATTCCTTCTGAGGCTGTGAGGGAGAGTTTATTCAAGTCTTTCTCCTAATTTCTGATGGTTTGATAGAAATCTTTGGCATTTGTTGACTTGTAGGCATATTACTCTAATCTTTGCCTCTATGTTCACATGTTTCCCCACTGTCCTCTTTTTGCCAGTTTTATTCCTTCTTACCCTTGCCCCATTTGTCTATGGCAGAGTAGAAAAGATTTAGGGAGAAAGAAGCATCTGGCCTGGGCTGCTTGCTTTGAGTGAGTCCCTCTTGTTGGTTCTGCCTGGCTGTCTCAGTCTGTTAGTAGAAAAGAGAAGTCTGGGGCCTGATGAAAATAGAAAATGCTTCCCATGGCTTCACATTTTTAGTGGGACTTCTAAATGATCCTGCTTGATAGTGGTGTTGGGCCCTCCTGAAACTATAAGCAATACCTGTCTGGTCAATGGAAGAAATGAGCCTACCTGAGTTGTCTTCTGTTGATCAAGTAAAGGTCAAAAAGTGTCAGGTCTGCGTGGCCTTGTTCTGTTGGGTGGTCATATGCAAGATATCCCACTGCTGTGCTGTTTCCTCTAGTCCTAGGATCCCAAAGCAACTCACCTTCTTCTTATCACACTGCAGAGTTCTCCTTTGGTTGTCCCTAATATTTTCAAGATTTACAGTTGTGCTTAGCAGAGAAGAGCAGGGGAAATGGGTCTATATTATCTTTTCTGCATCAGAAGTCTTAAATAAATTTCTAACAGGTTGTTTTACCTAACATATAAATTATTTTTTATCTAGAATTTTTGTTTCTAGAATGTGCCAGCCTAATCTAACTGAATTTCTTTAAATATAAAGGCTAATAATATATTTTATTTTCTGTCTAATCATAAAATATCCCCACTTTCTGGGTCTTAGACACAGTTATTTATGCAGGGATAATAGGTGGATTTAATTTTGGATAGTTCTATCATTTGTTTTTGTTTCCTTCCTTTTCACTGTTAGATAATTACTTTCAAAGGTCAGTGAATAGGCACTGTGAATACTAACCTCCAAGAAAGGACTTCAGGAGGACACTATTGCTAACCGGAATCTTTAGTCACATTTATACCCACAGTTACCAGCACCATTAGTAGACTTGCTTTTGAACATGAAAGATGGTAAATAAGAAAACACATTTAGCCATCATGCTCTGGCAAAAAGCTTGTCTGTTTAATTGCTTACTTGGAATGAAAATTATCCCTGGTTAAAAATATATCTAATGAGGACTCATTCACCTTTGCCTTGGTGTGTAGACTAGAGTGATTATGTTTTATGTTTCCTTTGAAACTACACTATTATATAGTCATTAGGATTGCAGCTTTAGTATCAGGCTAGTACTGACTCCAAAACTTACCAACTGTCAGCCTTGGAAAATTTGCCTAATTTCTCTGTAGGTTTCATAGCTTTGTTCTTGTATTCTATTACTATTAGATAATGCTTAGAAAGTTTTTAACACAGTGACTGGAACATAGTAAGTACTCAATGACTATTTGTTTTATTATTTGAATATTGTCATTCTCTTTCTAAAGCTCATCATTTTAGAAAAGACTGTAGTGGAAATTAGCATAAGATAATTCCATAGGAGGGCTGTAAGTTTCTTAGAAGTATCTTTAATTCGGGATCCCTGGGTGGCGCAGCGGTTTGGCGCCTGCCTTTGGCCCAGGGCGCGATCCTGGAGACTCGGGATCGAATCCCACGTCGGGCTCCCTGCATGGAGCCTGCTTCTCCCTCTGCCTGTGTCTCTGCCTCTCTCTCTCTCTCTGTGACTATCATGAATAAATAAATAAAATCTTTGGAAAAAAAAAAAAAAAAAAGAAGTATCTTTAATTCAAAATCTCCACTTCTGGTTTGCTTAGGAATTTTTGTCTTTTGTTCCTTTCTCCAAACACAATTAAAAGAGGGCTTAAAATATTCCTAAAATATTTAATTAAGAGTTTAGCTTGTTTCTAATTAATAAAGGTTTTATCAGAAATCGGCTATATTAATCATCATTATATCCACAGTCCAATTATATCAACCTATTAAATCAAAGTTATTCAAAACTTATTTAGTTGTTTTAGTTGGGCTGATTATTATCTTACATATTGAGTAAAACCTATTAGTATATGTTTCTAACTTTTATCTTCAAGAAAGTGCATATATAATGGAAATATTGAGATGATTTTCATTGAATGAGAAGATTATAGATGCTTGAAAAATAAGACAATAATTGCATTTTGAGAGAAGTCACTGATCTCATCTGTCCCTTTGGCCAAGTCTATAATGCACATTATGATATCAATTAAACAGACACTTATCAATCATCTATCAAAGCCATCATTCTGTTAGGCATGATAACAATAGTTATAGTTCCTACTTCAAATGCTCTAATTGATAAATTAATTCTGAAGAGCTGACAAACTGGAATGAAGTATTGCATTTGTAGTTTGTTTCTACAAATGCACTGGAAGAAGTAGGATGATGTTTGTAGCTTCTCTGAATGTGTCGATGATCATGCCCATTAGTTTGAGGTGAAATCTACAGTACTATCAAGTGGTGGAGGGGAACATACTGTCTGGCACTTGACAAACTGATAAGATTAATGTATGACAACAGAGAGGACTACTGCAACAAGTTTCAATGCTAATCAGAAAGAAAATATATATATAATGAATTCTCCTTATTTAAACATGTTAGAGAGATACTTGTAAACTTTTGATGCTATAAACTGATAAGTGCTTACATGACTTATGAAGTTTTCTGTGCTCCTTGACCAACAATTGAACTAAAGCACTCTGAGTCTAGCTACGCGACATATGAAAAACAAAATCAAAAACAAAAAAAAAAAAAAAAAGGAAAAAATGCAACTAAGTAAGTCATACGGAATTTTGTAGAATCTAAATATTTTTGGTGTATTTGGATAAATGTATTAATTTTAAACTTATAGCATTGAAGAGCTATGAATGCACTATGAATATTTTCCCAATACCCATATTTTACTTTAATAGTTTGCCATCAGGTTATTTAGTAATTTTTAAAAAATAAATGGCAAATATGAGAAATCAGTAGCATAGGGAAACATTCATAGTTTCAATGTATTATAGATAATTCATACAATTTGCCATATATGCTAAATGCCTGACACAGGTCCATAAGGATTTGATAATTAGTCATATATTAATAAGTTGACTTTCTTTTCAATCAGAGGAAATACTGCATGCTCAGAATACGGATGCATAGGTATATAATTTTTATCTGCCTTTTTAATCCCCAATTTTTTTAAAAGATTTTATTTATATATTTGAGAGATAGAGCATGAGTTGTGGGAGGGGCAGAGAAAGGAGAAGCAGACTCCCCGCTGATCCCAGGACCCCAAGATCATGACCTGAGCTGAACTCGGACACTTCCTGACTGAGCCACCCAGGCGCTGCTCTCTACAATTATTTCTTAATATTGTTGACTCGAACAAAACAAGAGTTATGGATGCTGACCCTTATGCAGTAAAAAATCCTTGTATATTTGACTCCTCCAAAACTTAACTACTAGTAGCATATTGTTGCCCATAAGCCTTACCAACAACATAAACAGTCAATTAACACATAAACTGTGATGTTATACGAATTATATATTGCATTCTTACAGCAAAATAAGTTAGAGAAAAGAAAATGCTAAAAAATCATTAAGAGAAAATACATTTACAGTACTGTACTATATTTATTCATCCCCACACATATAAGCAGACTCAGGCAGTTCAAACCCATGCTGTTCGAGGGCCAACTACATTTAATTCCATTAAAGCAGACCATCTTCTAATTCTTATGCTACTGAAATTTATAACCTAATCAACAGCTTTTTCTCTGAGTCTATCATTATCAACTGTAAAAATGATCACTGAGGTTTCAGGTCAGTGAGTAGATACTCCAATTGTGCCAAGTTTTAGATGACTAACTCAGTTTTATCTGTATCTGTCCATGAGCCTAGGGGATGTCTGAGAATACCAAAACAAAGCCAAACTGGCATTAGACTTGTAGCATGCAAATGTAGAAGCAGGTAGGGCAATTTCCCAACTATATCTGAAGCCAGTAGAGACAGAGAATTGGTGGGAAATCCAGCTTTGCAAAAAGTATCTAAAAGTGGTAAAAGAAAAAAAAAAAAAGCCACATATCTCACTAGCCAAAGATGAGAGTGGGGCCCCAAATGGAAGTAGAAATTAGAGGTCAGAAGTAAATACAGGAATGGAAAAAAGGAGGAGAAAGGGAAGAACGACCAACAATTTTTTCTTGTAAAGCTAAGTCATTGCATACTGCCTATTAATGGAGGCTTGGTAATGAAATGTTTTGTATAGATTACCATATATCAAAGGCACACATCAAGAGAATTAAATTACTACTAAGATTATTTAACATTATGTACATTATGTACTAATATATAAATATGTACCCGAAGAAAGTTTGAGATCAAGTTCAGTTTGGCAAGACTAATACAACAAAATGCCTAAATGGGAGCTTCGTTATCTCAGTTTGGGTACAATTCTCAGGATAACAGTTCTAACTACTTATACTACAAAACATGAAGATGAAGTCTGGTTATAAAGTGCTTTTAGATTTGTCCAAGAATACTGCCTGGAGGGGAAAGACCAGAAAAGAAAGAATCTAGAAGTATATACAGGGATGAAGAAGGATCAAGAAAAGATTTATTTGCACAAACTGAAAGTTCAGTTTGGAGTCCTCCAAAGACAAGAGAGCTTGTTTTCAAAGCATCCAAGAAAAGGGCCCCAAAGAGAAAAAAATCAGTTTAAACATCTGTCAAGCCAGGAGAGTACTCCTGGTAGACCACCATAAGTGTGCTAGGCAGCCTCTGCTTTGAAGGAGCCTAAGAGAACATAAAGAAGAGAGAGGAATGGAAACTCAAGGTAGAGGCAGAGGAAAGCTAGTACCACACATTCCTTTCCCACTGCTGGCAACCAGCTAGAAACATGGTTGAGCTGAATAGACACAAATTTTTGTAGTGGTTGCTATAGGTATTACAATATGTATCTTAATTCATCCCAATCTACTTCAGGTAAAATATAGAAAATCTTCTCTAATAAAACTATATTTTTCCTCCTTCCTTAGTACTATTATTGTTATTTTATACACAGACACACATATATGTATTTTATGTGTGTGTATATATACATATACACATGTATAAAATTTTGTTTTCTCTCTGTTCTGCAACTGAGTAATTCCTATTGATCTATCTTTATTGATTCTTCTAACCATCTTAAATATAATTTTGAGTTCAGTTAATGAATTCTTTTTACTTTTAATAAGTTTTATTTTAATAAATAACTTTATTTTCTAGAGGAGTTGGGTTTATAAAAAAACCTGAGCAGAAAGTACAGAGGGTTCCCATATACCCCCAGCTCCCACACATGCACAACCTCCCCCACTACTCTGGCAAAAGAGCAGTACATTTGTTACAACTGATGAACCTACAATGATTAGGATTCACCTTGGATTATGAATTAAGATTCACCTTAGTGTTGTACACTCAGAGCTTTCAAATGTTAATGACATGTATCCATCATTGTGGTAGCATATGGGGTATTTTCACTGCCCTAAAAATTATCTGATCTGTTTATTCATTTCTCCATCCTGCCTAAAACCTGGCATCTACTGATCTTTTTTTACTGTCTCCAAAGTTTTGCCTTTTCCAGAATGTCATAAAGTTGGATCATACAGTAGATTTGGCTTCTTTCACTTAACAATATGTATTTAAGTTTCTTTTATGCCTTTTCCTGGCTTGATAGCTCATTTCTTCTTTGTGCTAAATAATGTCCCACTGTAAGAATGTACCATAGTTCATTTACCCACTCTCCTACTGAAGGATATCTTGGTTGCTTCCAAGTTTTGGCAATAATGAATAAAGCTGCTATAAACATCCATATGCAGGTTTGTGTGTGGACATAAGTTTTCAATTCAATTGGGTAAATACTGAGGAGAATGATTGCTAGATCATATGGTAACAGTATGTTTAGTTTTGTAAGAGACTATCAAACTGTCTTCCAAAGTGGCTGTACCAATCTGCATTCCTACCAGCAATGAATAAGAGTTCCTGTTGCTCCACATCCTTGTTATCTAGTGAATTTTTAATTTTGGTTATTATATTTTCAACTCTAAATTTTTCATTTAATTCTTTTATAGCTTGTATTTAATAAGATTCTTATTTTTAAGACATTGTTCTGTATAGTCCTAGAATTCTTAAAACCTTTTCATTATAGCTACACTAGAATATTTGTTTGCTAAACTAACATCTGGGCCTACTCAAAGTCAATTTCTATTGTTTGCTTTTTTTTTTTCTTCTGAGTCTGGGTCTCAATTTCTTTTTTCTTCCCATGTCTCTTCATTTTGTGTTGAAAAATGAAAAATTTAGATAATATGGAGGGAGAGAATATGCTAATCTCTTCAGACAGCTCATAGTTGTGCAAGGTTTATTTAACATTAGAAAATCAGTCATTTTTCTGCACTAAGTTTCCAGTAGAAACAATATCACTATGTAGACAGATGAAAATTTAATATAGATGAAATTACTCTATGTTCATTAAGTTCTTAATATTAGAATGAACCAGGAACTTCCTTAAACTATAACAACGGTATTGGGAAAAAATAACAGTATCAATAATTATACTTATTTTGAAACACTGAGAATAATCATTATAAAGGCAAGAAAAAAAAATGGTGCTGGCCAGCACCATTTCTATACAACATTTTTCTGAATCCTAAAAATGAACCAATAACAAAAAAATAAGGAATAAAACTGTCATTACTTAAAAATGGCTTGATAGTATGTGAAGAAAACCCCAAGAATTTATAGGTAAATTGTATAAGAATTGATAGCTGAATTCAGAAATGTCAAAAAATTGGAAGTCCAGGAAAAAATATGGAGAAAAATAATCATTAAATTTACAGAGAAAACAGAACACCTAGGTGGCTCAGTGGTTGAGCATCTGCCTTCAGCTCAGGGCATGATTCTGGGGTCCCAGGACTGAGTCCTACATCGGGCTCCCGCTCAGGGAGCCTGCTTCTCCCTCTGCCTATGTCTCTGCCTCTCTCTGTGTCTCTCATGAATAAATATATAAAATAATAAATAAATAAATAAATAAATAAATAAATAAATAAATAATTTACACAGAAAACTATAAAACATTCATTCATAGAGAAGGAAATATTGTATCACATTTCAAGTTCAACATTTCAAATATACTACAAACCACAAAGACCAATTTTGTGCGTATGTGAACATAACTACAAATTGTTTTAACAAAAGATTAGCAAAATAATTCCAGGAACACATAAAAAAGAATGCAGCCTGGCAGAATGGGGTTTATCTGGAGAATACAAAGATGGTTTCCATTTAAAAGACAATCAATATGCTTCACAATACTAATGGAATAAGGGAGAAAAATCCAATGGTCATTTAAAAAACATTTGATAAAATGTAACACTCACTTAAAAGCTGAAAAAGGCAACTTGCAAGAATCCTACAAGTAGCCTTACTTTTAATGGCAAAATACTGAATGCTTATCCTCTTAATTGACAATGAGGTAAGGAAGCTTGTTCTCACCACTCCCATTCACTATTTTATGCAAGAGGGGGATGGGGAGAACATAGCTCTTACAAAAATAAAAAATAAAGAAAAGCTATACATATGGGAAATGGAGACACAGATCTTCCATGTTCAGCAAATGTGAATGTTCACATAGAAAATCCCAAGGAATCTACCAAAAAATTACAGAAACTCTTAAGTGAATTTAGCAAGGTACATGAGGAAAGGTTAAATTACAAAAAGTATTGTCATATTATGTACATATACCAGAAACAATTTTAAAATGAAACACTGAAAACTATAATTCTGAAGCATCCTCATTATTTAATTTGAAGATTCTTTAACAGATCACAGCAAAGTTCATCATAAAACTGTTATGGTGTCTTCAAAGACTATAAAATCTGAGACACTGAGAGGGAATTGGCCCGTTGTATTCTGTTTCCATTAATTGCCAAAAGGAATGGGGTTAAAGATTTTATTTGTTTCCATTTTACTTCCTATGGATCTGCATCCCCATGTTTAACTGACACACTTGGGCTCAGTTGTGTGCTGTAATGTCTCATTAAAGAAGATATTAAAACCAAAAATATATATATAAAAGTATTAAAAACATGGAATACTTAGGAATAAATTTAACTTAAGACAAACAAAAGTTCTACTCTAACCCCTGGCACAGGTTCGAGAAATTAAAGGACACGTAAATAATGTTTACAGATCAGAGGCACAATATTTTTAAGACGTCAATTTTCTCCACATAGATTTTTAGATTCAATAAAATCAAGATAAAAATTCTAACATGCTATTTTGGAGAAACTGATGAGCTGATTTGATTCTAAGTGTGTATAAAATTTCAAAGAACTCTGAATAGCCAAAGTCAATAAAACAACAGCAACAACAAAATCAAAGTGCTTACACTACATGATTTCAAGAAATAACACAGCCATAGTACTCAAGACTGTAAATGTGCCCAAGATCGTGAATCCGAGAAACCGCCAAGGAGCCGACACCGATGCAATCACACGAGGGTTTATTTACAAGCTCAAGCCTGGGTCCAAGTATACCCAAAGCAGCGGAACAGGGACTTGGACCCCGAGACTAAGAGGCGTAGCAGCTTTATAGGGGCCAGTGGCCAATGGGATACGCAGAAAGTTGCACAGTCATGCTGGTCCCCTGAGCCAGATTTCCGGTTAGGGTGTGCCCTGGTCTCTGACTAGGGAGGGGCAGTGCCCTAAGTAATAAGCAGGTCAGCACAAGGCGGGTGCAGCCCAAAATAGTCAGTCCTGCTCTGCTTGTCCAGGGGTAGGGGGTTTTGTTCCAATTTCCTGGGTCCCACAGTAAAAAGATAGGAATTTATATCAATGAAACCCAATAAAGGAGTTCAGAAAGGATCTTTGCATATGTGGATATTTGTATGAAAAACAAAGGAATCATCAATCTTTACCTCACACATATACAAGGGTTTACCAATCTTGTCGCTTGTCATTTAAGATCAGATAGATATTCTTTGCTGTAGAGAGTTTTTCCTATAAATTTTAAGATGTTTGTCTGGCCTCTATCAAGTAGATTCCTATAACATCCTCTCCCCAGGTATAACAACTCCAAGTCTCCAGATATTGCCAAATGTCTCCAGGGAGCAAAATCATCCCCATTGAGAACTACTGCCTTACAAAGACTCTAATTTGAAATGGATTTAAATGTAAACATAAAATCCCAAACATAAAATTTTAGAGAAACATTTAAGAGAATACCTTCATGATGAGAGACAGACAAGGACTCTTTATATACAGGAACCAAAGAGTACGAACACAAAGAGAAAATACGAATAACTGGGTTTTATCAACATCAGAAACTTACTCTTCTATCACAATTTATTTTCAACCTTTCACTGACTGTTCAACAAATAACACATGGCAAAGAATAAACTAAAAGATCTAACTATTTTAGAAAATTTTGTTCATTACTGTGTTTGCGAAATTACATATGTATTATATATTATATAGACATATTCGTATGCATGTATATATAATCACACACACATATAATATGAAGAGCCAAGAATAGCTTTATCTTTATTTTTTTAAAGATTTTATTTATTTGAGGGAGAATGTGTGCAAGAATGAGGGAAAAAGAGAACAAGCTGGGGGAGGGGTACCAGGAGGGGGAAGCAGGCTCTCTGCCAAGCAGGAAGGCAGATGTGGGGTATAATTCTGGGACCCCGAGATCATGACTTGAGCCAAAGGCAGACACTTAACCTACTGAGCCATCCAGGTGCCCTAGAATAGCTTTATCTTTAAAAGGAAGAAATTTGGGATGCCTGGATGGCTCAGCAGTTGAGCATTTGCCTTCAACTCAGGTCCTGATCTCAGGATCCAGGATGGAGTCCCACATCGGGCTCTGTGTGGGGAGCCTGCTTCTCCCTCTGCCTGTGTCTCTGCCTCTCTCTTCCTCTCTGTCTCTCAAGAATAAATAAATAAATAATCTTTTAAAAAAATAAATAAAAGGAATAAATTTATAAAACTTATACTACCAGATAGCAAAGCTTACTAAGTAATTAAAACAAATTGGTACTGGCATAAGAATAAACCAAAGGAACAGTAGAACAGAAAAAAACCCACACACATATACTACCACTATGACTAAGATAAACAATATGAATTTGTAGAATCAAGAAGTTAAGCAAATCCTAAATGAGATAAATTATTAATAACACAAATCAAAAGAAAGCTTAAAGGTTATATTAATATCAGATTAAGTAGATTTCAACAACAAAAAAAGGAATATAATCAGAGATGAAGAGGGACATTACTTAATGATAAAAAGGATAAATTCCCTAAGAAGATAAAACAATGTAAATTTTCATGTACCTAAAAACAGAACATCAAAATCATAATGCAAAAACTGGAAGAACTAATAGAAGAAAAAGTCTAACGCATAATTACTGCTGAATATTTCAACTTTTCTTTCACAGTAATCAATGGAACAATTATAGGTAAGATAAGGAATGATACAGAAGAACTGAACAACACCTGACATAGAACATTCCACCCAGCAAAGTATAATAGACTTTCTTTTCAAGTGCACATAGAACATCCATCAAAATAAATCATTTTCTGGGCATAAAACAAATCTAATACATTTTTAGAAAATGAAATTATACGAAGTATGATCTGTGAACATATTGCATTAAACTAAAATTTGTTAACAAAAACAACTAAAAATCCTCAAATATTTGAAATCTAATGACACACTCATAAATAACCCAATGGTTAAAGAGGCTGTCACTGGGGAAATTTTTTTAAAACATTATGGAATGAAAATGAAAACACAACATTGCAAAACTGATCAGCTAAAGCAGTACCTAGAAGTAAGTTACAGTATTAAATTCTAATTTTAGAAAAGAAAATACAGGGAACCCTGGGTGGCGCAGCGGTTTAGTGCCTGCCTTTGGCCCAGGGCGCGATCCTGGAGACCCGGGATCGAATCCCACGTCGGGCTCCCGGGGCATGGAGCCTGTTTCTCCCTCTGCCTGTGTCTCTGCCTCTCTCTCTCTCTCTCTCTCTCTCTCTCTGTGTGTGATTATCTAAATAAATAAAAATTAAAGAAAAAATAAAAGAAAATACACAAGTCAGATCAATGAAATAAGCTTCTACTTTGAGAATTACAAAAAAAAAGGAGATTTCGATCTTGAGCATTTAAAAAGAAAGAAAGAGTAAATGCAGGAATAAAATTGAAAAGAGAAAAGGCTATTGATAAAAATCAATGAAACCACAACTGACTCTTTGAAAAGATCTATGAATTCGGTAAATATTTAACCTACTGACTAAGTAAAAAAGAACAGAAACACATTACCAATATCAGGAAAGAAAAATGGGAGATTAAAATGTTAAAAGGTAAGTAAGTAAATACTATGCACTAATTTATACGAATAAACTCAATCTCAGCTCATTTTTTCATTCCTTATACAACAATTAACTCAAAATGGATCATAGATCTAATTACAAATGTATACTAATAAAACTTTCTACAAGAAAACATTGAAGGAAATACTTGATATTGGCTTAGACAAGGTTTTTGTAGATACTCCCTGTATGTATGCATGATCTATAAAAGACAGAAAAGAGATAAATTAGGCTTCATCAAAATAAAGATCTCTGCTCTTTGAAAAATACTTTAAAAAGATTAAAGAACAAGCTACAGATTAGGAGAAACTATTTGCAAACTATGTATCTAAGAAAGGACTTGTATCCAGAATATATGAAGAACTTTCAAAAATCTGTAATAAGTATAAAAAAAAGCACCAATTTTTAAGAATAGCAAAAGATTTGCAGCCACTGTAATAACAAAACAAAATCATATATGGATGGTAAATAAGCATGTAAGAGGATGTTGAACATCATTAATCATTAGGAAAATTAAAATTAAAATCAGACATGCCACTATTCATTTCTAGAATGGCTAACCACACATACACAAAACACAACAGACAATTCCAAGTGCTGAAAAATATATGCAGAGACTGGAGCACTCATACATTGGTGGTAGGAATGTAAACTAGCGCAGCTACCATAGAAAACTGTTCAACAGTTCCTCACAAAGTTAAACATGTCCTTACTATAAGACCCAACAACCCCACTGCTGAGTATTCATTCCACAGAAATGAAAATTTATGTTCACACAATATTCATAACTGCTAACAGCTGCATACAACCTAAATGCCCTTCACTTTGAGAAAGCTTTTTTCTTTATCAGAAGACATAAAAAGATAGTGAAAAGACAAATTTAGAATTTTTTATCGCATATAAAAATGTGTTCCAGCCAATTAACAATCAAATAAATACCTATTTTAAATCCACACTGAGATAATCATTTCGCATTCAACAAATTAGCAATAACTGAAAAATTAGATATTATTAGCTTTTGGCAAGAAATTGAAACAATCATAACTTTCCTCTGCAGGTACAAGTGTATATTGACAGAACATTTTAGAAATCATTTTGGCAATTCATAAAAAAGCTGAATATGTGTTTGTTCTGCAGGCCAACAACTCTGCTACTAGATATACACACTGAAGAAACTCTTACACATGGGCGTCATGGGACAATGACCACAGAACACAGATAAGAATGTTTGTAAGCAACATTGTTTACTTAATAGCAAAGTAGAGAAATGGGGAACAACTCAAATATCCATTAATAACAATATAATTGATAACTAAGTCATAGTTTATTCTTGCCATTGTATATTCAACAGCATTGAAATTGGATTAACCATAGATTTACATGTGTGGGTCCTAAAAACATAACATAGAAAGGAAAAATAAACACAGAAGAGTATATAGCTATATTTAGCACAGACAAAATTTAATAATTTGCTTTTTGGGAGACGTAGACAGGTGTTGATTACAGTCAAAAGCAAAAGAATGATTTAAGCTGAATTAAGTAGAATGGTTACTTCCGGATAAACTTCTGAATAAGGAATATTCTATACCTTTGCTTGCTTGAGTTGTGAATATACAGATGGTCATTTTATTATTATTTTTAAAACTCCCTGTGTAAGTTTTTATCTTTTCTTTGCATGTGTTTTTTTTCTTTCACTCTCTTTCTCTGTCTCTGTCTCTCTCTCTCTCTCCTCTCTGTCCTCCCTCTTGCTCTTTCTTAAGATAAATGATCTAATCTGTCCCTCAGGTTTCTGGCTAGGGTGGTTGAATGGAAGTGTGCCTTCATTTCCAAGTGAGTTAGGAAACACCTGAAAAAAGAGCAGATGGCTGGGGAATATAACTATCTCAGTTAAAGCCATGTGAATTAGGGCAGCCTATGTAACATCCAGGTAGAAACCATATCCAGGGAAGTTGTACAGCATATCTGAAACTAAAGACAAGGCTAGGCACTACCAGCAAAATGTGATATTTAAAACTTAGTATTTTCCAGGAAAAGCAGGTGGTGTGAGAAGAGTCGTTACTGAGAAATGAAGAACAGAAATAGGATTATGGGATTGTGTCATCCGCAACTCAAACAAGCTACATTTTCTCAACCTGCTTTTTCTTGTCTCAACCTGGAGGATGGGGAGAGAGTAGAGGAGGAAACCGAGTATTAAGAGTTACAGACTCATTCAATAAATATTTATTAAACAACAAAAATTACTGAGTACTCACTAAGATCCAGGCAAGAAAAAGCTCTCTTCATTTATTTTGTTTTCTTTTCTAATGAAGTGTCAAGAATTGGTGAAGGGTTAAAAAAAAAAAGAAAAAAAAAAAAAGAAAAGAAAATTATGGGGTAATATTTACCCAGAGTGCTCAAATAAAGCCTCCCAGAGGAGGTGCCATCAACAGAGACCTCAACAATGTGAGCCCTATGAATAGCTAGGGAAATAACATCCCAGAATATTAAATAGCAAGTTCAAAGTTCCTGGGTTGGGAGTCTGTCCAACTGTCTTGGTACATTAAAGGCATCAAGAGAAGGTCAGCATTACTAAAGTGCAGTGATCCTCAGAGAGAGGTAGGAGATCATGTCAGATAAGTAGCAGAGTGGGAAGCCAGAGAAGATAGCGGGGAATGTGGATTTGAACCGAGCCAGTTAGGCTCTAGAGTCCCTATATTTACTGTTCACCTGATACTATCTCTCTGCTTAGAAAAAGGTGTCTCCATTTTGCAAAATATTTATAGAAATTCAGATCCTCTGTATTCTTGGCAGAGTCTGTATCTGTAGGTCAATAGAACTCCCAGTTAGGTCCTGAGGTACATGTCAACTCACGACAGAATTTAACTTCGGAGCATAAATTCCCTTAGACCATCAGCCCAGTCTTCTTTAGAAGCCAATTAAGAATTTCTGAATAAGCAAAATAGCATGTGTTCCTTAGAGAAGATTATACCAATATATAATTTGCTATTTCTACTACTAATACTGCTACTACTACTATTACAAATTATAGAAATAATAATCTCATTAGTTTCCAATGGAAAAAATGGTTGTTAATTCTCTACAACAAAGGCACATACACCCTCATAAATTCAAATACACATTATGAAGTAATATACTAGGAAAGATGGACTAATTGGTGTTACATATTCATTAGGTATAAGAATTCAGCCACCCGGGGCTAGGCCGCACCAAGACCCAACCCCAATATCTCTTAGGCAGGTTAAGAATCTAATACTAAAAGATGCCTGGGTGACTTGGTGGTTGAGCACCTGCCTTCAGCCCAGGGTGTGATCCTGGAGTCCTGGAATCGAGTCCTACATTGGGCTCCCTGCATGGAGCCTGCTTCTCTCTCTATGTCTCTGCCTCTCTCTCATGAATAAATAAATAAAATCTTAAAAATAAAAAAGAATCTAATACTAAGACAAGTTCAAATAGGCTCTAAAGCTAAGATTAACAAAAGGTTTGATTTCAATTTTATTAGGCAGATACACACACAAATTAATCTTTATAAAAAACTTGGGAAAGGATCTCATTTTTTTTATTATCAACTAAAACCATTCATACTATCTGTGTCCAAAACTTTCAGTTGTCAGTCACTTGTGCTCTTTTTTCCTGATTTACAGAGAACAGCAAATGAAAATGACAATCTTGATGATAACCTAAGACCCATTTAGGAGAACCAAGCCCATCATCAGCTTTTCTGGTTTTATTAGCACTTACAATATCTGCTATATAAAGAACAAAGAGATTTCTGAAACATTTTCATTTCTTATGCACATATCTATAGCTACTTTCCATATTTCTTTATCTTTCTTCTCCTTAAATTTTAATGATTCAAATCTATACCAAACTTCTGGATTATCTCTCCCTACAATATTTTATCAAAAAAGTTAGTGCCAGAGAGGTCAAAAGAATTTCCCCATGTACTTTTATCCTTCCTCTAGGATTCACATGTTATTTTCCTTACATATGTATTCACAGCAAACTGAGACACAGGGATTTAGGCTCTATTTCTCAAAGGCAAGTCAGAAGTATAATTCTGTCCCTGCAGGTTTTCAAAAGCATGATAAAAACATCCCCATTTCCTCCAAAGGAGGGAGTTCCTCTTCTCTGCATACACTGTACTAAATAGAGGTGAAAAACTCTGAAGTTTCAGTCTCACATTACTGATAGCACAGAGAGCTACAAGCTGTGTGACTTAGGAAACAAACAGGATCAGCTGGGTGTTTGAGAACTACCATGAGGGCTAATAGCTTGGACCGTGTGATGGTTGGAGAATCAGGCTGCCAATTATTTTGTCCAAGTATGTGCCATATTAATGACAGAATTTAAATAAATAGAAAGGCGGAAAGGCAGACAGATAATCTACTTCACAATTGCCTTCCAATGAATTGATTACATTAAGAGAAGTGTCTCATAAAAAAGGAGACTCATTTCCACTAGATTTTCACCTGCTCTGCCATTTGAAAAAGGAATGGATTCTTTTCTATTTCACAATTTAAATTAAAGCACTCAGGTAAAAAATAAATAAATAAATAAATAATAAATAAATAAATAAATAAATAAATAAATAAATAAATAAATAAATAAAACGCAGGTAAGTAGACCTATTACAATGAGCCTAAAGAGATAAAAAATGTTCCTTTAAAAATGCTGACACCTTTAAAAATGGGACACCTGGGTGGCTCAGTGGTTGAGCATCTGCCTTCTGCTCAGGGCGTGATCCCAGGGTCCCAGGATCTAGTCCCATATGGGGCTCCCCGCATAGAGCCTGCTTCTCTTTCTGCCTATGTCTCTGCCTCTCTCTGTGTCTCTCATGAATAAATAAGTAACATCTTTAAAAAAAAAAATTGCTGACACCCTACATAAAAGGATAAGCACATTTCTTGAGTGGGAGAATTTAAATTATGAAAAGATCTATTATTACCAAATGAATATATTGATATAACACACTTTTGATCACAACAAAAATTTTGGTTTTGGACAAATTGAGCATGATAACTTGTCAAAATTAATTTGAAATACCTTGTAAATGTTTGAGAAATGACAAGAGATATTTGCAAAAGAATAAAAGAAAGTTTTCTTACTATACCAGATTCTGAGAAAATCCACTACAAATAAAAAGTATATTATTTGTGTATCATTATGCAAACTGAATGGAACGAATCATAATACTGAATCTATAGATGGGCCCAAGGATATCAGTAAAAAAGAATATGATACAAGAATAATCCTACCATGGTCAATTTTAAGGTACCAATGTCATGACAATCAGCATGCAAAATCCCTGAAAATTAAACAACTGGTGTCTGCAGCCCACCACTGGCAAGGGTGTTATTTCAAGTCAGCTGGAAAATCGTATTTGCTTAATAAATGGAGCCAGAAAGATAGCCTTTGCAATTTAAAGGAAATACAGTTAAATACTTAACACATTTTACATAAAAAAATAAAATCTCTATTGTTTAAGAATACATGAAAAATACCCATATTCTAATGCATGAAAAATTCTAGCAGACTAAAATGAAAATATACCCTAAGAAAAGCTAAAAGAGAATAGGCTAGGAAACAATTTGAAGTATTGAAAACAAAAGTTAATGTTCCTCAGATATACATACATACAAAAAAGCTGTATAAATTAAGAACCAGAATAAAACTTCAGAAGATAACCAAAAATTAAAAATAATAAGGAGGAAGAGAAAGAGGAGGAGGAAAAGAGGGAGGAGAAGAAGAAGACAAGGAAGAAAAAGTATTCTCAATCTCATGGTAGATAAATAACAGTAAAATGCCATTTTTTTTATTAACATACCAGATTAGCAAAATTTTAAAAGATTAATGATATCCAGTATTAAATGGGGAAATGTGTATACTGGAGCATTTTGTGAGGAAATGTGATTTCACATATTCTATAATAACTGTGAGTTAAAAATACACACAACCAAACTTAATAATCCTATTTTGGTGACTGGGGAAGCCATTTCTATAAGCAAAGACAAACCAATTAAACACAAATAGAAAAGTGTATGACTACAGGGACTTTTTAAAACATAGTAGTAGTAAAAGATTTTAAAACAAGATGCATATATGCCAATAGAGTAATATCTGAATTAGTTATAAAATATTAACATCATGAAATATTGCCCAGCTACTAAAAATGAGCTATTTAAATTACTATTGACATGAAAGGATATAAATGACATACTAAAGAAAAAAATATACTGTGTACTTGTAAAATCCTATTTTTCTTAGATAGTAGTAATTAAAGTCCCTATATATGCCTTTGTATAGGCACACTTGTCTTTAAAATGAAGAAAGTTATGGGATATCTACACTAGTAAAGATAAATTCAAGGAAGCCATATTTGGAGGGGGGTTGACACTTTCACCATTTTCCTTTTATATCTCAATAGAATTTGCCTTGTTAGAAAGTACTATATGACTTTTACAATTTAAAACAGACTGAAAGTATGAAATAATTGACTAGATCAATTATATTAAACTGGAAGACTGCTATGACACATCATATGAATAAAGCAAAATGAAGAGTGCTATGAACAAACAAGGCCTATTTAAAAACCAAATGATGGGGATCCCTGGGTGGCTCAGCAGTTTAATGCCGCCTTTGGCTCAGGGCGGGATCCTGGAGACCCAGGATCAAGTCCCACGTCGGGCTCCCTGCATGGAGCCTGCTTCTCCCCCTGCCTGTGTCTCTGCTTCTCTCTCTCTCTGTGTCTCTTATGAATAAATAAATAAAATGTTAAAAAAAATGAGAGAATTATGTGTGTTTAACATAGATGTTAATTTGGATTATTATTATTTATTATTATTATTATTATTATTATTATATCTCTGAGTGACACAAAAAACATGACAGAGAGATTGAAAAAAACATTCCACTCTTCTACAGTATTCGTGGGAATGTAATTGGTATAAGCATTTGAGGAATAATTAGGCAAAAAGATATAAAAAGGCTTAAAAATATGTATGCTCATTTCTCAAAAATGTAACTTGTAGTCATTTATCCTAAGGAAATAATTCAAACATTTATTTGTCAAATAAATTTAGCAACAATTTAGGCTTGTCACAAATTCAATATTTACTAAGAGGTTAACTGATTATATGCACTATTGATGACACCAAGACTGACAGGCAGCTGACACTCCACCATTCCCAGGTGTTAATGCTGCCATTTTTTTTTCTGTTATTTGTTTTATGGCCATTGTTTGATGGTTAGTGCCCACAACATGCAAGGTATTAAATGTTTTAAATATTATCCCTGAATATGACCTTTTAGAATATAATATACAACCATTAAAAGTAACACAGTAGAATGGGGTTTTCCAACTTTAGTTATGTGCTAGTTCACACTGAAGATTTCTGCCTATGTATATGCCACTTGAATTATTATTTTCTTAATATATTTCCTTAAGTCCGTTAAATATCAAAAGTAGAAGCATCTATAGCTTAATGTAATTAAGAGTAATGGTAAAAAATATATATATTATATATATTATATATATAATATATATATATTATATTTATATATTACATATAATATAACAGTATTAGGAATTTTGAACTAGATAAACCTGTTAATACGTCTTATGAAAAGGTAACTATCATAAATTAGTTATTTAAGTCAGACTAAGACCCTCTTTGTATTATCAGAATGATCAGAATGATTGAAATAATACAGAAAGTAGAATAAAGTTTTTGCTGTAGATTTAATATTATTTAATACCTTGTCCAAAAACAAAATGAACGAGATTTTGTAATCATAACATCAGCAGTATGCATCCCATGTTTAAGGAAAAACTGAGACATATTATAAAGACATATTTTGGCATACAGAAAATTCACAGTGGCTTTAATACTTTCTGTTTATTTTTCTCTAAATAAAAATAAAATAAATTAAGGAATCTAGAGATAGGCAATGCTGGCCTAGGTTCAGGGATATTATTTCCATGATCCTCTTTGTCTTTCTCTCATGCCTCTGAGGTGGCTACTACATCATCAGCCTTCACATCTAGAGGCAAGTCAGAAGAAGATAGGGGGAGATAAAGAACCAAGCTAATTGCATCTATCTTACTCAGAAAATCAAAAGTTTTCTAGAACCCCTCCAACCCTCTTCTCTCAAATATTACTGGTCTGAACTGATCATGTGCTTACCTTACATGGTAGGGAAGCCAGAAAATTAGAGAATAGGATCATTGTAAATGCCTTGAACCAATTCCCATCTAGCCCCTTAAATTTTATATATACACTGTTGCTTCACCCTACATCCTATTTAGTAGAAAAAAAAGGGAATGACTGTTAGGTAACTAGGTTGTAGGTAACTAACAATTTCTACCATAATCTGCAAGGTATTCATGATATATTTTAAGATTTAAAAAAGTTTACAAAAAATATGTACAGCTTTTCTTTTCAAAAAGATTTAATGTGTCTATGTATGTATGCATGTATGTGTATATACACATGGGAGTATCTTAGTATCCCAACTACCAAAATCTCTGTCTCCTGTCCATGGTCCTGAGAATTTCTTAACTGGGGTAAGAGGCGTTAACATGTTTCTTACTCAGAAAACACATCATTTCATTTGGGAAAGTTTTAACTATAGATAGAGATCTGACTTTCACCTTCTATTTATCTCTTCATAGTTGCATAAAGGGCCGTGGAACCAGTGTAGGGCTTACAGTTTTGACACAAGAGCTTTCTCTCTTATCTAATTCTTGCAGAATCCAGATTTGGTGGCCTTTAGACACAATGTAAGCTACATCTGTTTGATTTAACAATTGTATAAATTTTATTACTGTTGAGACAGAAAGTAACCCGCAAGAAAAATAATGGATTTCCAACATCACATCTGTGTGTATTTATATGAATTGCACAGCTCTGTCGTTTTGTTCAGCTATCTGAGTGGCTGTCTGGCTGAGGGTGCTCTGGGATTTTAGTGCTTTTTAAATATTCTGGCACAAAGCATGGCTTTTTCTTAGCCATTAGGGTTTTTAAATACACACACATACACACACATATTTTTAATTAATGATTAACTGCAATGATGATTCATCTTAAAATTAATTATGTACCAAATAAAGATTTCTGGAAACCAAAGAGATAACCTTCATGCTTATGTGATATTAAAACAAGGTCACAGGCTGCTGTCAGTAGTTATAGCTCAGTCCAAAGTCCATGAGCATAAAAGGCCACTTGATCTGGCACAAGAGCACTACTTTTCATTTAATGCCACTTGGTTTTCTCATTAACTAGTAGAGGCATGGACTTCTCTATCTTTTCTGAAATTTTAGACAGATGTAAGGCCAACTTCAAAATAATGGCTCTCTTGGCAATTCTGCTGACCCGACCTTATTTATTACCTATATAATGCAGAGATACAAATGCATATGGATATATATGCACATAGTCATCCAGGTAGAAAGATAAGAGATTGTCTATGCCATTGCATTAAAGGCTTTAGTACAGTCTATCAGCCATACTACAATTATTTGAAATTAAAAACTCAAAATAAAAACAAATTTTGTCTTGTCACATGCCTGTATTCCTCTGCCCTGCTTATCCAAGGAGAACATCTGGACTCAGTATTTAGAAATCATTATATTAGCAAATTGAGAGCCAAGGCAGCCAGCACAAGGGAGATAAGATCCAATGAATCATTCATATCCAAGAGTTGAGCTGATTCATTTTGGAGCCATTGAAGTGGACATAGAGCTTTTCATGGAAGACCAGCATAAAATACCTTTCAGTTGTCAAGCCAGATTGAGCAAAGAAGCAAATTATCTAAGCATCATTTCAGAAAGTGTCAAAAGAAATGCCAACTGAGTGGCAGCAGAGATTTTTGAGTTTCTAAACTGCATGATTTGTCATGACAGAATTTTAACCATTTTATTTTTTATAAGGTATTCCAAGTATTTCTCCCTTATGCTGACATTTAAGGGATATTTATGTGTAAATATGTGCTGCTTCTTTCTATAAAATAATGAATTCCATAGAATTTAGTTGTGAATATGATCACTGAGGTATAAAGTTTTAATGAAAGGAAACTGGGGCGACAAGCAAGAATCTGCAAAGATGACCCCAGAGAGTTTTGTCAGGTTGCTTAGAATGATGTAGGCTATAGAGGGAGAGTCCTACTTCCCTGTCCACATGCCCTTTTGCAATCTCCTTCCCCTAAGTGTGGTCTACATATAGTGACTTGCTTCTAACCAAGAGAATAATGACAAGAGTGAGGAACTATCACTTCCATGATTAGGTTACAAAAGACTATGACTCTCCTCTTTCTATCTCTCTCTCTCTCCCTTGCTGAAACTCCTTCTCTCCCTTGCCTTTTTTCTTCTTCTTTTTTTTTTTTTTCACTTTGCTGAAACAAGTTGCCATGCTGAAAAGGCTCATGTAGTAAGGAGCTGAGGGTGCAACTGCACCCAACAACTAGCAAAAAAATAAGGCCAACAGCTCACAATGGACTGAATCTTGCCAACAACCACTGAGTGAGCCTGGAAGTGGATTCACCCTATTTAAGCCTTGAGATGACTCCAACCTAGTTGATATTTGAATTATAGATGAGAGATCCTGAAGAAGCAGCCCAAGTTTGGCTGTCACCATAATTCCTGGCACACAAAAGCTGTGAAATTATAAATGTATATTATTTAAACAATCAAGCTTTGAAGTAATTTCTTCCAGTAATAGATAATTAATGCATTCCCCTAACCTTCCATGAGTTCCCCAAGTATCCAAGTGCTCAACAGCTCCTATCTCATAACTGAAAATCACTGACACTAAATCCAGATAGACTAGTAACCAAATAAATCTGTTAGTATAAGGCAGCTTTCATATTTGACACAAGTTTTTGGTAAAGTTGTCTTAACTGGAATCAGAGCTTGACCTGAGCTAAGGATTTACTAAAGAAGTCCTCCTGGAGAAGCATGTAAAGGAGTCAGGGAAACTGGTTAGGGCAGATGAAGACTAGCCAAGACACGATTCCAGGGAAAGATTGGAGAAGAGCAGCTTTAGCTTGTTCCCACAAAGGAACCCAGGAGTATATGTTACTCTTCACGTCTGTCCAGCATAAAGGGAAGAGAGGTGAGAGGAGCCGGTGGGGTGCAGTCAGTTAAGCAGCTGACTCTAGGTTTTGGCTCAGATGATGATCTCAGGGTCATAAGACTGAGCTCCTGCATCAAGCTCTTGCTCAGCACAGTCTGATAGAAATTCTCGCCATCTGCCCTTCCCCCCAGCTTGCACAATAAATAAATAAATAAATAAATAAATAAATAAATAAATAAATAAATGTCTTCAAAGAAAACAAAACAGAAAACAAAGGCAAGAGAGGTGGGCTTTCATGCTTTCATAGTCTCACAGCTGTTCATCATTAGCTAAGGGTACCCTGGTTGAGGAGCAGTGAAAGTGTAACCTGCCAGTTGTGCTTTGCAATTTGTGATTATGCAAAACAACTCTAGAAGCCTCTAGGGCTGTGTGATGAAGGGAGGTCTCAAATACAGGCCAAATGAACTTTAAAGCTGGCAATGGGGAGCACCGAACTTGTAATTCATATTTGAGATAAAGATCTGGATGGAGTACCTGCAGTGTTCACTACCACACCCTGTACAAACCGTAGTAAAGCACAGTATGTCTAACTCTTCTGTGGTGCAAGCACACTGCCTGCAGGGCACTGAAAGATGGGGGACCCTGTGCCCTCCCTGCTCTTCTCCTCTCGACTTCCAGCCCATGTAAGTGAGGTTGTATTCTCTTTAGATCTTAACATGCCACAGAACTTTTCACAATGCCTTGAATTCAGTATGAAGTTCTTTCTAGGGAGCAATTTGTGAGCACAGGGGATGGGCACAGATGTGGGAGCAGAACTCATCTGCATCGTGCCTCTATAACTCCAAACATCCAGAGTCCTTTACCCAGCTTTAGAACCAGCAGATGGTACCTACTTGTTTCCTTAAAATTACTATATTCATAACATTATGATTATTCATATCATTATTATGATTATTCACTATATTATAATGACAATATTATTATATTCATAATTATCATATTCATAAATGTTATCCTCATTTCAAGCATGGTATGTTTGGTTATCAGCCAGTGGCTGTTTTAAGTTTCATAATGGAATCTAACTAAGTAAAAAATTCTGATAGACATAAACACCGTGTAAAGTGAGTCACACGGATCTCCTGAATGCCTACATGATTGGCTTCCCACAGTCCTATTGAGCTCAGTCCCTTTAAGATTTCAGGGCCCAAGAGACAGGGCTCCTCCCTGCACTCAAGTCACAGCATGTCAAAATTAGAAACAACCAAAGCCAGCAAGTGAAATGAAACAACAAATGAACCAAAGCAGAGTGATATCAGGACACTCTAGTGGGTGAGATGTTTCCCACATTTGCCTTCATCTGGTGCCAATCTGCAGGTTGATTCTGATGCACAATAGAATCGCAGGTGCTGTCAAGCTACCTTCAGCCCCTGCCTGTCCATCTGTCAAAGGAAGTCACCCTGTGAGTGCAGAGAATGGCTGCACAATCTTGGGCAGACAACTGATGTCACTGAGGGGAGGACAATCAAAATGTTTAATAGATCAAAACTGACAATCATCCACCACTCACTTGCTGGCTTATGAAGGAAGAACATTCAGAACAACTTTGGCCGATTAAAGGGGGTTGGCAGTGCTCTCTGATGGAGGATTAACCCTAGGGAACAAAATTTTCTGGCACTTTCTCAGAAAAAAATAGTTAATAAAGTGAAACTTTAGAATTGCTAACCTCTCAATTTGACATTTGAAGTCTACAGAATGGTCTGACAGACCGTTTTAACCCATCACCTTTCAATACATTGGTAAAGTTAGAGTAATTTCATTTTCCTTCTCTTTTTCTATGTATCATACTCAGAAGAGAAAAATTGGGAACATCCCTAGAGTACTATGTACTAAATATAAGTTCAGGGATAATGAGGGTGAGCAAAAGAGAAGATAAAGAGAGTTTCATCCCTATGACAACTTTGTTTTACTTAAAAACGTTTTGGGGGTGTCTGGGTGGCTTAGTCAGTGCAGTATGTGACTCTTGAGTTTGATTGGTCATGATCTCAGAGTCCTGGGATTAAGCCCCAACCTCGGGCTCCATGCTCAGCGGGGAGTCTGCCTGAGGATTCTCTCTCTGTCCCTACTCCTGCTTGGGCATACACTCTCTCTAATAAGTCAATAAATCTTTAAAAAATTGCTTTCTTTTCCTTTTCTTTTTTATAATCTCAAATTGAAAAGCCTTCAGTTGTTTTTCAGGAGGAAGATTTTGGGATAAAAGGCCAATATGCATTGATTTTTAACAGGGCTTCTCACAGGGATTTTTCCACCTGGATAATGAATCAGATGAAGATTAGTTTACTGCCCTCACAGGCATTTCACTGCCTCACTGTCAGCTTCTCTGGGTTGGCTTGACCTGTGTTTTCCCTAGGCTTTCTGGAAAAGGTTTGGTTCATTATTTTGAAGTACCTGGTCAACTGTTAGCTTACTGCAATCACTTGCCTGCCATCAGATTGTCACAAGTCTTCAGAACATGCAACTAATATTTTGAATGTTAATACTAACTCAGTAATGTATGGTTTATTATTTATAGCCATGCATGAAACTTTCACTTTTAAATGGGCACTATAAATTATGTGTTTTTTTTTTCATGGGCACTATAGACTATGAGGTTCTTTTGTTTTTCATTTCAGATTATTATTTTCAAATCCTATTCTTCTGATTATCTTGTTTTTGAGCTAACATACCCGAAGGATAGTTTTAAAAATATAATGAAAATGATTATTTTATTATCATTGCAATGGTAAACCCTGTATTGAGGAAACTATTCATTTTACCTACAATTAATTACCTGAGAGACCAAAAAAGGAATACAGGTTAAAGCAGTTCAGAGTTGTTTGCAGAATTAGTGTATGTTATCTGTAGGAGACTCCATGGGCTCTAGGATTGGCTCTAGGAAAGATGTATTCCATATTTACTTTTTTAAATTTACTGCTTAAAAGGGGTTCCTCAAACAAATTCCATTAGTATTAAATAATTGAAAAACTTTCAAACAAACCCCCATTAATTTAGTATCTCTTAAAATTATACATTGTATACTACAAAGGATCTGTATTAATATCTACAGAATATTTTCCAGGAAAAAAAAAGGAATATTTTCCAGGACTTAATTATCCTTATTGTATTTGAAAACTAAAATTCTGCATGATATGTCAAAGGGAAAACTTTATATTCGTATTTTCCACCTATTAAAAGAATTTACCTATTTCTCACTGCAAAAGAATTCTGAAAAAAATACATTTTTCTTACATAGATTCTTGTTATATTTTCTTTATCACTATAGACTTTTTCTGTTTTATTCACAAAATTCAAGTTTTAATATTTTCAATCTGAAAAAGACCTATGTAAATTTTGAACTTTAGTCCTTTCTGTGGATAAAAATATCATCAGTATCAACATATCAATGTTCCTTGGTTACCTTACTTTTTAAAATTTATTAAAATTCCATTTTAAATGAATTAAAGAACATATTTTTATATAGGAGGTATATGGTACTGCTGTAGGCAAAAAAAATAATAATATTAATTAAGAACAGTTTTTAGGGCAGCCCTGGTGGCATAGCGGTTTAGCACCGCCTGCAGCCCAGGATGTGATCCTGGAGACCCAGGATCGAGTCCCACATTGGGCTCCCTGAATGGAGCCTGCTTCTCCCTCTGCTTGTGTCTCTGCCTCTCTCTCTCTCCCTGTGTCTCTCATGAATAAATAAATAAAATCTTTTTTAAAAAATGAACAGTTTTTATCCTCAAGGAGTTTAAGGCAGCCTTGGCAACAAGATTTGTGATACAGTACAACAGCAGAGGTATGTCTGGTGATGCCATGACAGAAGGCAACATCAGCTCTGCCTGGCCTAAGTCATCTATGGATGGCTTCCAAGGGAGGCACTTGGGGTAGACGTGAAATATGAGCAAACATCTGTAGAGAGTGTGGGCTAAAATATATTCCAGAGAGAGGAATCGGCAGATTCAAAGACATGGCACAAGCTAGGTGACTTAGTAGGATAGTACAGAAAGAATCTGAAGATTAAAAGGGGGCTTAAACTACTTTGACCTATAAAATACCCACCAATCCCAGAATCGGTGGCTTACTAACCTATCTCCAAGAAAACCATGCTTTTTTCAAAACATCAGTGAAATATAAATATATGCTCATGTTAACACAATTTGAACATGATGGTAGTAAACTATATGATTAGAAAGATGATAGTAATCTTATTGAAAGAAAAAATAATTTTCACTTGATTTGATGGCAAAATTTATTGTGCTAAAAAAATCACCTCAGGAGTTATAAAAGTGTACATATTCCATACAACTCCATAAGTACTGAATAAAAGTTTGGGAGCATAAAAAATTACATTGCTAATAAACATTCTGGTTGACTTTGGTCATCTGATCCTTGGAACACACTCTGAGAAACTCTGGTCTAAGGAAAGTTAATAAAAAAATCAAACTAAAAACAAACACAAATGAAAAATACAATGAGATACCTCCTAATACCCATTAGGATGGGTAGTATCAGGAAAAAACAGAAAATTCTAAGTGTTGACAAGGATATGAAGAAACTGAAACATTTGTATTATTGATGGGAACATAAAATGGTACAGCTGCTGTGGAAAACACATGGTAGTTCCTCAAAAAGATTAAACAGAACTACCATATGATCCAGCAATTCCACTTTTGGATATATACCCAAAAGAATTGAAAACAAAGTTTCAAAGAGATATTTGTATATCCATGTTCATATCAGCATTATTCACAATAGCTAATATGTAGAAGCAACCCAACTGTCCATGGACAGATAAGTGGATAAGCAAAATGTAGTATATATACATACAATGGAATATTTTTCAGTCCTTAAAAAGGAAGAAAATTGGGATCCCTGGGTGGCACAGCGGTTTGGCGCCTGCCTTTGGCCCAGGGCGCGATCCTGGAGACCCGGGATCGAATCCCACGTCGGGCTCCCGGTGCATGGAGCCTGCTTCTCCCTCTGCCTGTGTCTCTGCCTCTCTCTCTCTCTCTCTCTGTGACTATCATAAATAAATAAAAAAATTAAAAAAAAAAAAAAAAAAAAGGAAGAAAATTCTGACATTTGCTACAACATGGATGAATTCTGAGGACATTATCCTAAGTGAAAGAAGTCAGTCACATAAAGACAAATACTCTATGATCCTATGTATATGAGGTATTCAGGGTAGTCAAAAATCACAGAGAAAAACAGTAGAATGATGGTTGCCAGGGTCTGGGGGTGCAAGTGGTGGGGAAATAAAATGAGTGGTTGTTGTTTAATGGCTACAAAGTTTCAGTTTTATAAAATACAAAGAGACATGAAGATGAATGATGGTGATGGTTGCACAATGATAGTTTGTATTTAATACCACTGAAGGGTACACTTAAAAATGGTTAAAACGGTAAATTTTTATTATGTGTATTTCACCACAATAAAAAAAAACTGAGGGGGGGATCCCTGGGTGGTGCAGCGGTTTGGCCCCTGCCTTTGGCCCAGGGCGTGATCCTGTAGACCCGGGATCGAGTCCCACGTCGGGCTCCCGGTGCATGGAGCCTGCATCTCCCTCTGCCTGTGTCTCTGTCTCTGTCTCTCTCTCTCTCTCTCTCTCTCTCTCTGTGACTAACATAAATAAATAATAAAAAAAAATAAAAAAATAAAAAATAAAAACTGAGGGGAAAAAAACACAAAAAACAGGAATGACAACAAATTATTTACATGCCAAAAACTAATTCAACATCATCTTTCCCATAAAGCATTCTGAAACAACTCGAGCCAGAGTAATAACTCAATCCCTCTTTTGTACTCCCATATCATTCTATTCATACTGTAATGATTGCTTTTATCACACTGTATTATAATTACCTTTTACTTGCATATCTGCTCACCTATGTAATTCCTTCAATCCAGGCTTATTTTTGTAAATCCTGTCCCTAGATTAATGCATAATGCATAGCTGGTACACAATAAACATCTATTAAATTGATTGCCGATAACTGTAAGTTGCAATATAAAGACTGACAAGAAAGAAAAAAAATAGTTGAATGAAGAGAATGGGACCATAAACAGACCTCAGAGAGATGCAAATTACTTTATTCTCACTGTTCCAACTGCAAAAATGCCAAAAATAATTTTTAAGACACCACTGCTATGTTCTTCTTTATTGCAGTATTCAATTTTAGTGTGGTCAAAAAGAGTTAAGAATCAAATTTTAGCTGTCTATAGCAAATTAAATGTAGATATCAGGGCACCTATCAACTTTGCAAAATTATACCCTGGGAGCTTCATCAGTATAATTATGTGTGAATGAATAGCTACTTTTAGGTATACCACTTGTTAAATTTACAGTGGATAATTTCCTGAGAAAGTGTGAAAGAAAATGATCTGCAATAAAATAATCTCTTAAACTCAACAGCATGGCAGTATACATAAAGAAATTGTGCAAGTTAATTTCCAAGGTAATTTCCAAAATAATTTTGCAAAGAGGATAAATAATCTTTTGATCATATGAAAACTTTCATGTGTCTACTTTGCTTGATGGTAGATACACCTCTCTAACAAGGTGTGGACGGATCCAGCAATGTACTGACAAAATTGCCTTCAGGTGGTTCCACTAGATTAGGGACAGTTTAGGGCTAAAAAAGGTTCAAAGGCTAAAATATATTAAAAAAATTAAAAGCAAAAATAATCTCTTAACATGAAACTCTTTTCTAAATGTTGTCAATAAATAAATGAAGATGAGAAATTCAAAAAATTCAACATTAATGAATAATACAGCAAAAATGATCTCAACTTTTCCTTAAATATAAAACAATCATTTCAATAGACGGCATTAACACATAATTTAAAATTTTCTAAAACCAAATTCCTTAAGAGCTAATTATGGCCCTTATTTTCCTAGATCTCTCTCTCTCTCTCTCTCTCTCTCTCTCACACACACACACACACACACACACACACATCCCTGTGGAGTCAATTATTTCATCCTGTATAAGAAAGAAAATGCATGTCTAGAACAGTCTGAATATACGAAGGAAAAAATATAAATGTGATTACCATCTTTAGCAGTAGAAAGATACAGGCATGAAAAAATCATCATTATATTTCTTCAGTCCCAAATATGTAAAAAATGCTAGTATATAAAGATAATGTACAATGAAGAGTCAAGAAATACAGGTTTGAACTTGAGACATAAAGTAATTATTACCCTTTCTTTTTGCTATGGTGAAGCATGGGAAGTTTAAGAATTTAATCTTAATAGGAAGGATTAAAAAACTGAATTTAAACAAATTCCACAATAAGTTTTATCTCCCTCCAGATTTTTACTGTCTTTCAACTGTATTAATGTGCTTATCTTTATTTTCTTCACAGCTAATTATAATAATTAATTTGGACATTCATAAAACCAACTTCAAAGGATCTTTGTTCAGATTTATCAAATGAGAATTATTTACTTCAATTATTAACATAAATGCTTGTGTAGGGAATTCTTAAAAGCTAGCACTAAACATATAAATCATGCATAAGTAAAAGGAGGCACAATTATTTATACCATAAAATGACTGTTTTCTACTGACATTAAAATGTCTAGCTTTCTTTATATATTTCAAATATACTATTAGGAAAATTGTAACTGCCATTGTGCCATTATGCATTTCTTTGGTAAACTGGTGTCAGTGAAGATTCAGACCTTTAACCATCTTATCTTGGACCATCTGGAAACTGGTAGGTTTAAATGCAACTTCTACTCATTCAGAACCTCTTTGCTGTTTCAGAACAGCTCATGGAGCCACACAGAAGTACCCTGCACTCTGCTGCTGCCACTTGGGGGAAGGAAGAACCCTGAAATTTCTATGTGGTTGCTGTTTTTATAAACACTATATTGTGGTTTTTCTATTTTTCATTTTGTACTAGAATTTGCAGTTGTTTTTGAAAGACCCTAGATCTGCTGTATAAATTATGTCCTGTAACTTAATACATTCCATGAATCTCCTTCTTTTTCCATTCTTATTTTGCATATACTCTTCCTTTTGCACTTTAAACTTTTTGTGAACATATTCCCCACATTTCAAAAGAAACAAATTTTCGTAAAAAACTAGGATTCCACATAAAAAGAAATGGTAAATAAGGGAGCTATGTCAGGTATTCTACAACCAAATATTTGTGTAGTCTTTATGAGAAGGGAAAGTACATATACACTACTATGACTTTAAAATATATATTAATCCAAGGGCGCATGGCTGGCTTAGTTTGTTGAACATCTGATTCTTGGTTTTAACTCAGATTATGATCTTAGGGTCATGAGATACTTACATTAGGTGAGCTCCATTGTCAGTGGGGAGTCTGCCTGAGATATTCTTTCTCTCACCCTCTTTCCCTCCCTCCCTCTCTCTGCCTCTCCCCCTTGCTCACATGTGTTCTCTCTCACTCTCTAATAATCTTGTTTTAAAAATATATTAATTCAATGCAACCAAGTCAGTGGTATACTTTGATGTAATCTTGGTAAGTATGAAAGAATTAAGGAAAAACTAGCGAGAATAACTATATTCATTGCTAAGGAGTCTGGATTTGATTCTGAGTGGATGAGTGATAGGATGACATCTGGTGTTTGGAAAGGTAATTTGTACTTACTGTGATTAATAACTGATTGATGGTCTAAGTGGCTACAAGCAGAAAGTCAATAGGGAGAATTAAGGTGAAAGATAACAAACAAGGGCAGGGAGGAGTAGGTGAAAATAGAAGAGAAAATAGGAGGGGTGGGAACCTATTTCAAAATATTAATTTGAAGATTTTATAGCAATAAGAGTACACAGCTCAAGAGAAGATGAGATACTGATAGATCAACACATCACACTAAGACACTAGAGTTGTGGCATTTCAAGTGAGAAAAAAGGGAACAATGATATTGAAGAGGGATATAGAGTGAGGAGAACAGACAACAGAAACATACATAATCCTTGGACGTCTGGGTGGCTCAGTGGTTTAGCACCTGCCTTCGGCCCAGGGTGTGATCCTGGAGTCCCAGGATCCAGTCCCGCATTGGGCTTCCTAGATGGAGTCTGCTTCTTCTTCTGCCTATGTCTCTGCCTCTCTCTCTCTCTCTCTTTCAATCTGTGTCTTTCATGAATAAATAAATAAAATCTTTAAAAAAATACATAATCCTTATTTAGTATGTTTATCCCTTTCATCTTGCATACATATATCTATTTCACTTTTACAAATAACATATAAATAGCATAAACTGACCTTTTGATTCTGAATATTTGTATTTGTCTCTAAATATCTGAAGCAAGAAATATTTTTTCTATTAATATCTTGGATAAATCAAGGGATGGGGGAAGAGAGAGAGAGAGAGATGAATTCTGCATGTTTCCAGTACAAAAGTGAAGTAAGCAGTTGCCATCATAATCTATTTTCTCAAAAGTTTCCATGTACATAATAAACTTTTTTCAAGGACCTACCTGAATTATTTCCATTAGAGTCATTTGCTAAGCCAAGTAACTGTTTTTAGGAGGCTCCTGTGTATGCAAATGTCTTATCTCTTTAGTTTGTAAACTTTGATGAACAATTTTGTGTTATTTAGGTATGTAATCTTGGTTATGTAATTTAACCTCTCTGTGCCTATTCAATGAAACAGAGCCAAAAATGGTATCTACCTTCCAAGACTGTTAGAAGAATGAAAGGAAATTGGGAATATAGAGCACTTAAAGTGTTTCAGAAAATCATGGCTATCACTATTAGAGAAGCTAAAAAACAGGACAAAGATAAAATGGAAATTCTGAAGAAAAATTCACAATATATGTTAAATTAAAATACTGAGGAATTATAGTGAGTGATTGAGAATAGTGTAAATCAGAGAGACAAATAATACATCTCTAAGGATAGAATCTCATAATGCTTCCTTATACACACTAAGTGATCAATGCTAAAAAATCAATGATTAAAAGGTAACATTTTTTATTTGATTACCTTTTGATTAAAAGGTAACATACTTGACTATCTGAAAGTAAAGTAGTAAAATAATTGAGAAATGAAAAATATAATTACGAAAAGAAAAAAAAAGGCAGATGTTTAATTAAATTTACTGTTTTATGAACCATTAACAAAGCTAAATACATCTACTTCTAAACTAACAAGTAGGTAAGATAAAATTATTGAAAACTTTAAGGGATGTGGTATCTAGTGGTGTGATACATCTTTTTCACTGTCTTCCATATAACTTAATAACCTCCAATGAAGTTTTTGCGGCTTCTCCTATGGCATTATGTCTGTATTTAAAGTGTGAATGTAGACACACCATTTCCATAATGATCTGTTCAACAAAAGATGTAGGAAATTTTTTAAAAATGGTGTCAAGTTCTTCAGATTAACATCCGAAATACTCAAGTATTTATCTAATGTCAGCAAACCAAACATCGAATATAATTTCCATACTTAACTTTCAATAAATGGCATTCTGTCTAAACCAATTTTAAAGAAGGCTACCTGAGTTTTACATATCTGTATGTGTTTAAATTTATTACTACTCTGTAGTATGAAATAAAAAATTTAGCATTACAATACATTTAAAATTTTCTTTGAGGCCAATCACATCCACAGTCCCTGAGGCAGTTATTCATTAATTGCAATAAACTGACAGTTTTGCCCTATTGTCACAAATATAAGATGACACAAACCAGATTATATGTGTTTTGATTTGTAGTGTTCACATAGCAGTTCTAATTAACAACCAAATAGCTGAGATTCAACTCTCCTCAGGCAAACCTACAAAATCTTTGAGGGAAGAGAAAGTTGTTAGTTGTCACTGAATTTTGCTTTTTATTTTTTTCCTTTGCTTTCTCAAATGTCAAAGTGATAAATCAGGAATTTGAAAACCATATCGAAGAAAAGCAAGCACATGTTGTGGCAGGTTTGTGCCAACACAGCATCAAAATTCATCCCAGCACAAAGACTCTTGATTGAGGAGCTGTGCAACCTACCATTGAGATGCAAGGCACTGACTGGCTCTTCCTGTCATGTTCAGTCACTCATTCAGGTTCAGTGGGGACCCATCAGATATAAAGATCAAATGACAAAATAAACCTCTATTGTGAGTTGCTACAGCACGGGAGCATCACTATGTCCACTGCACGTCACTTTGACAGGGCTTGTCACACAAAGCTAGAGATAGATATTAATAGACACATCAATAAATTACTTTTTTAAAAGGTTATTCACTATGTACTTTCATAGAAGAGTATCAAGGACAAAGGCTGAGTTGAAAACAAAAGATTAAAAAAAAATCTATGAAAGTGATACCCTTCTTCCCACTTGTCCCCTTAAAAACTCCTCATTGGTGAAAACAAATGCAACATCACAGATGTATTTTGATGGCAGGGCTCCTGAACTGAAGTCACACAAGCTTGTTTGCAGGTCTGTCCTGTGAATTATCTATTCTCAGTTTTGTGTTTCATTTTGTTTCCTTCCTCCTTCCTGGGTATCCACTGAGCTTCAAAAGGGATAAGGGAAAACAAAGCTGAATATCAATTTGAGTGTCTGCTCTTCTTTAAGCAGTGTAAGTTGCATAAAAATCTTAGTTTGTGTGGGAATATGGCTGAAATATTTACATAGGATTAAATATTTTGAGAAGCAGTCTTCTAGAAAACCCCTTGAAAAGTAGCACATTGCATTTTCATGTCTGTCTCATCACTGTTTCATGTTTACTACTCTTTATATCTGCAGGAATAATATGGAGCTTCAGTGGATTCTGGTCAGACAGATTTTTTGTTGTTGTTGTTACATGCTATATGGAATTCCTGTATTGTGTGCAATATAAGCAAAAAATAGTCATCAGAGCCAAGAAGAGAAAAACTTCGGTCATTAAAAGTGATTTAAGTTTCAACATTGTAGGGGAGTCCAAAACAAATTGCCCCAAGATGTGCCACTTTGGGATGTGGATTATTTCAAGCTGAAAACAATCAAGGCCCAAAAGCCTCAGGAAGAAACTAACCTTCCCTCTAACTGCCTGAAACAATTCAGGTAAAGGACCTGCTCCAGGAAGGGAGCTATCACCAAAAATATATACATTATAATATGAAATAGGAAGGGGTAGACAGAGAGGAATTCAGCAAAGTCTATGTGTTAAAATGCCTATGTCAAACTTTCTATGAGGACCAGCAAATATTTGACAAACAAGTATTTCATCCTCGTATTAGCTGCTTTCCTTCCAAGTCCTGGACCCTTATACCTTTTCCTTAGTTCAGGATGACATATATGCCTCATTTTACCTGACTTGTCTTTGGAATCTCTCATGTTTATGTGGCTTCCCTATACATACACAATTAAATTTGACTTTCTCTTGTTAACCCATGTCAAGTCAAGCTAATTCTTAGACCAACCAGAAGAACATCCAAATATAAACTTTCTTCCTCCCCAACAATGTTTCTCTAAAACAACAAATGTAATAATTTTAATACCTATTACTACAAACACAAATTCCATGAAGTAAAAATCAGTATCAATAAATTTAAACAGGGGGTGCCTGAGTTGCTCAGTTGGTTAAGCATCTTCCTTTGTCTCAGGCTTCTAGTCATTCATGATCCTGAGAGGCCTCTAGGATTGAGCCTCGCATTGGTCTCCCTGCTCAGCAGGGAGTCTGCTTCTCCCTCTGCCTCCCCTCACCCCTGTTCATGCTCCCTCTCCCTCTCTTTTTTAAACAAATAAATAAAATCTTTTTAAAAATTAAAAGTGTGACTACACAAAGAAGATAACTATACAATATTTAGATTGTATATGAAATTGCTGATATATGACTGTTGCTTTATAGAAGTAATGTCTTCAAATGTATACAAGATATATGCATGATTTATGTTATATATTGAATTATTCCTTTTCATGACTGAACATTCAGGTATGTCATTATTTTTCAAAATCCTTTCAAAGAAGGAAACTTTATCAAAGTATCTACAAAACTGCCTTGTTTTGTCTGCTCTCTTTTCACACTTGGGTATCTACAGAAAAGCTTGATGGCATTTAGAAAGTGCATCTAATTCATATAGTGCATCACTTGTAGAAAAGAAAAATCTATTTTGTATAACTTGAAATAACCTTCAGTTTGGTTGAGAATTCAAACATTGTTAGTGGAGGTTTGTTTGCCCAGAAAACAGGTAAACTTTCCTCAGAAGTCAAAGCATGAGCCAATTATGCTGGAAGATGCAACTCTCTAACCAGAATAGTGACAACAAGGAAATCATTAAGAATTCTAGTCTATGAAAACCAGCTCAGTGGTTAAAATAGGGTTTGCAAATATGTCTGACAACCAAATCTATTATTACTTCATGAATAAATGTTAACCCGTTAGCAAGAGTGACAGGTGTAGGTGTATTGATATCTTGTGGATGGGGGAATAAAGTAGTTACAGTTCACAAACAATGGAATTCTCTCATCTCATGGCACAACAAGCAGTGTTAAGAGTAAGTTACAAGTACACATATCCTTGTGGATAAATGTCATATTATCATACGTGCTTAGGTACTTGTAATGGTAGAAATGAATAAAAGATTACCCTGCCCTCTGCCTTGCTTTTGGCATACTTTCAAAGTCTTATGAAATTGAATAAATCCTGGTAACTTTTTACAATGTAGACTATTAATTACTTAGTTAGATATTTATTGTGAAAAATTCTATCCTTAAGTTTTTAATTTTTACATTTATTCTCTAGAAGTAATAACACAGACTTTCACTCACCAAGGCCCACCTATCTATGATGCCCAATCTACCAGTAACAGAGGCAAACACTGGGTGCATGGTATGGCACCACTGTCCAAGATAATCAACCAGTTAACTGGTATCCTTCCAATATGGAAAGGACATTTTTTTGTTCTTCCCAGGAAGGGACATTTATTCTGGAAAGGAATCTCTCTTTCTCGCATGCAATGCTTCTGCTAAAACTACTATCCTGGGCTTACAGAATGCCTTATCCACCATTAGGGTACTCATGGTACTCAACACATTCTTTAAAAAAAAAAAAAATATATATATATATAGAGAGAGAGAGGGAGACAGAGAGACAGAGAGACAGAGAGAGAGCGAGAGAGCTGCATGGTGGGGGGAGGGGCAGAAGGAAAGAATCTTCAAGCAGAGTGCAGAGCTCTAAGCAGGGCTTGATCCTACGACTTATGACCTGAGCCAAAACCAAGAGTCAGATGCTTAATTGACTGAGTTACCCAGGTGCCCTTTCAACACATTATTTCTGATGAAAGAACTTACTTCACAGTAAATGAAGTGTAGCAATGGGCCCACGTTCATGGAATTCACTAGTTTCACCATGTTCCCCATTATTCAGAAGCAGCTGTTTTGATAAAATGATAAAATGGCCTCTGAAGATCAGTTACAGCACCATCTAGCTGGCAATAATTTGCAGGGCTGGGGCAATGTTCTTCAGGATACTTTGTGTGTTCTAAATTAGCATAACAGTGTTTTTTCTCTCATATTCAGGATCTATGAGTCCAGGAATCAAGTGGCTGAAATAGGAGTTGCTCCATGAATTTTTAGCCCTACTGATTTACCAGCAAAATCTTTGCTTCCTTTCCTACTACCTTGGGCATCTGATGGTCTACGGGTCTTAGTTACAGAGAGTCTTGCTATTACCAGGAAACACAACTATAACTACTAAATGGGAAGCTGCAACTGCCATTCAACCACTCTGAGCTCCTGCAAGCCTCTGAACCAAAAAGCAAAGAAGAGTGTTGAATTACTAAACTGGCTGAACAGTTGATTCTACCAAGGGGAAACTGGATTGCTGTCATACAGCGGAAATAAGGAAGGGTATGTCAGGAATACAAGATATCCCATAAGGTGACTTATAGTGGTATCACATCCTGTGACTAAAGTCAATGGAAAACTACAACTCAGTTCAGGCTGGACTTCCAATGGTCCAGAACCTTCAGGAATGAAGATGTGAGTCATCCACCAGGCAAAGAACTACAACCAGCTGAGGTCCTACTGAAGGTAAAGGGAATATGGTATCAATAGTAGTAGAAGGTAGGTATAAATACCAACTATATCACATGACCAGTTGCAAAATGAGAATTAATACTTAGATGCAATGGCTAATTTTATATGTCAACCTGACTGGGCCATAGGGCTCAGATATTTGGTTAGGCATTATTTTAGACAGTTCTGTGTAGGTGATTTTTGATGAGGTTAACATTTAAATTGGTGGATTTTGAGTAAAGCAACATGGATCAGCCTCATCCAATTAGTTGAAAGCCTTAATAGAACAAAGACTGACCTTCCCTATGCAAGAAGCAATGCAACCAGTATACTACTTTCAAACTAGAACTTCAACTCTTTCCTGAATCTCTCATCTGCCAGTCTATTCCACCAGATTTGGGACTCACCAAGCCTCCACAATCATGTGAGTCAATTCCTTAAAATAAATCCCAATCAACCTCTCTTTCACTCTCCTTCTTGTTTCGGTGTCTCCCTCTCCCTCTCCTTACCTCCCTCCCTCTCCCTATCTCTCTTCTCTGGAGAACCCTAATACCTTATGAGTATTTCATTTTTTTCTGTTATATTTCTTCCTTATTTTGTTTAAATATATCTAGTTATATATATCAACACAATATTTTTATTTTCTTCTCCTCCTCCTTCCCTTATAATTTAACATAAGATACCATGAACAGTAGCTAATTTTATAATCATAGAACTGAAGGTACTAAATATCAATGGAGAATAGTGAGTATTATGCAATGTCTTTGCATCCTCTTATGGAGAAAGGATCAGTATGTCTTTAGTTGTATGCAAGATAGCTATATCAGGGAAGATAGAAGTATCATTATCTTTATTTAGGGATTAATATCATTTAAGATTTTTGTATGGGTGCCAAGTTGCCAAGGGTTGGACTGTGAATGCCAGTTTTTTGTGTAAACTTGGTTAGGTTACAGTCTCCAGGTTATTTAGTCAAACGTCAATTTCATGATTTCTATGAAGGAGCTATGCAGATGTGGTTAAAGAACATCTTGAAGTATGGGAAATTATCGTAGATATCTGGATGGGTCTGATTCAATTCATTGCAAGTTCTTAAGAGCAGAACTGAGGCTTCCCTGAGACAGGAGAAATTCTGCCTGGGATTAGATGCTTCAATTTGTGACAGAGTTCCAGCCTGAGCTTTCTCATGGTCGCTATATGGATTTTGTACTTGCCTAGGCAGCCCTACAACAGCATGAACCAATGCTTTGAAATAAATCTCTTAACACGTATTTCTTAGTGGTACTATTCTCTGGTTGAAGAGAACCAGCAGGAGTATGTATTATTTCCAATGGATATAATGATAAACACTGAAACAAATGAAAGATAAGGTGCCAGTCTTTAAAGTGTTCAATCTAAAAATTATGTAAATCTCAAATCACCATACTATTTGAAATTCACTTTTATTCCTTAAGATATGTGTTTAAATGGCTGCTCATATTTTTTTGACAGTGTTTATCAAGGTCAATTATTCAGGTGCTCCATTAGTAAAATTAATAATCCAAGAATCTGCATTACACAGTATTTATCCAGCCTTATAGAACTACCTGGCACACCCAATACAAAGTTGAATAGAAGTCTGTGAGCAGACATCTTTGCTTTTAGGTGAAAATCCTCTCCTTGGGGATTTCCAGAAATGCTCTTAATCAGGTTGAATAAATTCCTTCCTATAAACAAGTTCTTTTGGTCATGAATGAGTACTGAATTATTACAAGCATTATTACTCTTATTACCATGATTATATGATATTTTCTCTCTATCCTATTAATGTGGTAAATTATATTGAGTTTCAGATATTAAATTAAACTTGAATTTCTAGTATAAAATCTACTTGGTCATGAATCTTTTTTTTTTTTTAAATTATTTATTTATTTATTTATGATAGTCACACAGAGAGAGAGAGAGAGAGAGAGAGGCAGAGACACAGGCAGAGGGAGAAGCAGGCTCCATGCACCGGGAGCCCGACGTGGGACTCGACCCCGGGTCTCCAGGATCGCGCCCTGGGCCAAAGGCAGGCGCCAAACCGCTGCGCCACCCAGGGATCCCGGTCATGAATCTTTTAATATGATTCCAGATTCCATTTTCTACTATTTTGATTAGAATTTTGTATCTACATTTATGTTCCTGAGGTACTACATCATCCAAATCCAAGCCACTGTATTCTCCCTCCACCCCATGGCATCTCTTCTCTTCTAAAGATAACTCCTATCCTAAATGTTAGGGTAATTTCTTTGCTTTTTATAGATTTGCCACATAAATATGTAGCCATAAATAGTATATTACTTAATGTTGCCTATACATAATTTCTATATATGGAATAATAACGTGTATTTTTCCAAGGCTTTTCTTTCTGCTTAATGTGTTTCTGAATTTCAATCTTTTTATCTTACGTAGCTTACTCATTCACTTCCAATGCTATATAATATTCTATTACTTGTGCATATTGTCATCTATTATTTACAATAACCAATGAAGATTTGGGCTGTTTTTGCTATTGCTTCTGTATGTTCCCTGATGAATGTGAAATGATTCCTCTAGGTTATATATCTAGGAGTTGGATTGTTGGAAACTGATGATACACGTTTAAATTTATAATGAATGCCAAATTGTTTCCAATATGGTTACCAATTTGCAGATTCACCAACAATATGTGAAATCCAACATATAAAATCAAATGTTACTGAAACTCCAATCACATCTATGTTGACACTTCCCCTTCCGTGTATGTGAATGATTCCACGTGTTCCCTGACTAGCTGTATGCTGATCAGTTATTTGTATCTATGCTTGAATGAATTTACATTTTCCTCACTTGAGTTTAATATACTGAGTAAACCTTCCAATGAATTTCAATCACCAATCATGTATAGAAATGCATTTCACTCCTGAATTTCTGTCTGGCTTATCTGATCCTATATGAATTTGGTCTCCTCCTTCGCGTTTCACCACCAGTGTACCTCAATGTTATTATCAAGGGCCTTCTACTGACCCTTCTACATACCTTTATCAGTGGCTTTTGCTCTGAATTGATTCTTGATTTAAAAAAAAAAAAAAAAGCCTCCTTTTCTTTTGTCTTTTGTTGTTTCTAAAAGGTAATTTGGTACTACTTTCTCTTTGCTAATACCCTTCCTTGATTGCCTCTAATGTTTTGTCAAGTACCCCTATTCTCACATTTTCTTTTTAGGATTTCCTACTATTGGGGATGCCTGGGTGGCTCAGTAGTTTAGCGCCTGCCTTCAGCCCAGGGTGTGATCCTGGAGACCCAGGATTGAGACCCACATTGGGCTCCCTGTATGGAGCCTGCTTCTTTCTCTGCCTCTGTCTCTGCCTCTGTCTCTCTCTCTCTCTGTGTGTGTCTCTCATGAATAAATAAAATATTTTTAAAAATTCCTACTATTATTTATTTATAAAATATTATTTATTACACTTGCTCTCAAATTTTAAAACTTTGAAAAAATTCCTTCATCCCCTTTAAGCTACCCATTTCAATTTAGTTAGTATAATAATAGAAAAAAATAGGCATCTATCTATATTACTTTTTTTTTAATTTAGAATCTGTTAACCATTTTCTTCATTCCCTATATGATACTAAAGAGTCTATTGGCATGACCTCATATAAAAAAAATTCCTTCTAAAAAAAAAAAAAATTCCTTCTAAAGTGTGTGATTTTCTTTTGTATGGATCATATAGAAATAATACTATACTTTCCTAACAGTATCCAGAACTGGTTAAGGCTTTGAAATATTTGCCATATCACATTAAAAAAACCTGACATAATGTTAGGCAGGCAAATGCTCTGTATTTAACACTATTCTGAGTATACTGTATCAGTGCTAGATATTTTCTAAGAGATTAAACATCAGTGCATGGGGGAAGAAAATTAGAAATTCAAAATGACTCAGTTCCCCTCCTTTCCCTTATAGTCTCTTTCACTATTTCTTATAATCCCTGTATGAGTGAAACCATATGACTGTCCTTCTCTAATTGACTTACTTCCCTCAGCATAATACCCTCCAGTTCCATCTACGTTGAAGCAAATGGTGGGTATTCGTCCTTGCTGATGGCTGAATAATACTCCATTGTGTATATACCACATCTTTATCCATTCATCTGTCGAAGGACATTGAGGCTTCTTCTACAGTTTGGCTATTGTGGACACTGCTGCTATGAACATTGGGGTGCAGGTATCCCAGAGTTTCACTACATCAGTATCTTTGGGGTTAGTAACAATCACTTACTGTTCCTTGGAAACAGTAAAACCTAATACAACACTTCACCTTTCATTGTTTTTTAGTCAATATAGTTCACAATTCTGAAACTAAATAAACTGGTATTATGAGAGGTTAATCAATAAAAGTTGCATTAAGAATGAACTTCAAACACATAACTCAGCAGTTAATGTGCCAGTATGTTGTTAATTCAAAAGTTCATTGATTTGAAGCAAAGTTTCATATGAAATTGGATGACAGGTGTTTGCTATGCAAAGTGACACTATTTTTGGTGAGAGTTATATGAATCTATGCTGGGAATTACTAAATGTCCAAGGGAAAAGAGGACATGAAAGCTATAATTGCAGCAGAAGTTCAAAATGTAATTTTAATCAAGTTGTAAACTTATTTGTTTTCTAGTTTATTTCCTTCCTTCCTTGTATATCCCTTCTATAAAAGTAGCATATCTCACACAGGCAGAAAAATGGATAACATCCTGGAATATAAATTCCAGTTTCCATAGGGCCCTGTCATATTATTGGTTAAAGACACATGGGGGATTCTATACTTTTACTACGTCGATTAATGGGGTCACTAGTACAACAAGCATTTTATAATATCAGTTATGCTTAAATGCATAACTTAATATCTTCATGATATTACATTTTATACAGGGGGGTGGAAATGCACACTCTTCCCTAAGCCAAAAACTCTATTACAATCGCAAATACACTCATTTCTCTAAGCAAAGGCAATAAGAAACAAGTCAATCTGATCTGCCTTGATATGTCTCATTACTACTAAAGTTGTTTTACTATACAATAAGGCAAATAGATTACTTATTAAAATACTTAAACTTACTGTTCATGATTCTCAAGTGCATGTTCATTGCAGACATTAATATCTCTGTCTGGAAACATACCATATTTTGCCCTTTGATCAAATTACTTCTGACAATAGAGGTGAGTTACTCATGAGAGCTCAGAGTTTTCCAGTAGTTTTCCAGTAATTTAGATAACAAATTCTAAAATGTTTATAAATATTACTTGAATAAATATGTTACACATGGTACCTAGCTGGTTTAATAAATTCTGAGAATTAAAATCATTTTGAGGGTAAATCCTATTTACATATTTAAACTTAAAATACTAGGCAATTTCTATAGAGAAAAAAAAGTCATATATCAGTAAATATATTTAGAGTTTTTACTTGCACATAGAGGTTCATATTTTAGAACTCTGCCTCATGTTTGGACAAGTTAGTACAAGATTGAGCTGCCAATCTCCATTGAGATGTCAGGGGCTGAAATAGGAGACATTTTGTATGTCAATGCTGGACTACTGTATCATGACCATGGACATGTTTGTATATTGCCAGCCCATGCTATCTATTCTTGGCACCACTGAATACAATAAATCTTCACCTCAGAGACTGTAAAATGCATTATATAGCTTCTCTTTAAAAAATACTACCACTGCTTCCTATAAAACAGAACTGCTTGTAAAACCTAAATGTTGCAGCAACAATAGACTTCCTGCCAAATAATGTGTGACCAAGAAAAAAGTAATTGACTTTACTAGCACTGCTATGAGCTTTAGATGAATTGTATTTGTATAAAACATATGAACCTGTCTTATAAACACATTTTACCAAGTAAAGTTAATGAAAGAAATGCTTTTATTCTGATAACTTGGAAAAGACTATTTTGATATTCAAATATGGTTATACAATATTTAGAAAGTGAATTTTACTCTGTTCTGAACTTTTATAAAATGCCTTCATTTTGGCACCCTCTGACTGCATAATTATGTAAAAGTGTGACTGGATCTATTATGAATTTCTACTCTTCTCAGGCTAAGAAATGTCATGAACATTACTCTGATTAATAAGTAGAGAAAAATTCCCTATATCCATTCTGGAAAATACTTTTCCCTTCATCAATCTTGTAATACATGTCTGTCACCAGGTTCACTCAGAAACGACAAACTTTTAAGTTAAAGCTTTCTTCAATTCTTATCCATTTCTTTTTTATAAACATGTGCTATCATTACCATCTAAATTACTTTTTAGGGATACTATGCAAGTGGTTAATAACTGCTGTGTAACTTTAAATATATATATTCTTCAGTTTCTATGACACATGATTCTATACTTAAAAGAGGACTCAATTTTTTTAAAAAACATATCCTTCAAAAATGCAAGCTTCCTCACTAATAGATTATACATGACATATTTAAACATAAGCCTCATTATGATGTTGTTTTTCAGGTATGAGTCAAGGTTGCTCAGCACAGATAAAATTAGATAGCACTGGGGAAATTAACAATAATGTTTTTAAAATTCTATTTTCTGACCAGTGGATATACAGTAAATTTTAAGCATGTCTTTCTGGTGAGGCAGAAGAAAGCTTTTTGAGACATTTCCCAAGTATAACACCTTGTGCCACATATATAAATACTGGAAATGTCCAGGAAGAAACAAAGAACTGTCTTTCCCCGTAAGGGGTGAACTATAACCATCATGTAGCCCAAAGACATTTTCAGGTACTCAGAAGGGGTGTATATTTGAAGTACTGTAACTAATGTGTTAGATTACATTAAATCAGTGAATTCATGTAATGAAATTCAGCATAGGTTATATTTCTTTTCCCAAAAAATTTTAGATTAACAGTCAGTAATACATTATAATAAGTATTTGGGGGCAAAATGTGGGGTAGTATTTGGCCTCGGAATGCTCAAGATTTTACTTTCGAGTCAAAATGATTAGCAACATTTTTGGATGCCAATGTTGATCTGAGCTTTGAGAATACCTAGTTATCAAAATAAAAGCTGAGCCTAACACATTTTAATAGAAAGAAATATTAGCACTAGGTAGGTGCAAGATAATATTCTTGGCAGTTCAGGCACTCATTTTCTTTAATTATAGCCAATAGCATCATTTTTGTCAAATAAAAACAGTATTTTATCACTTTTCTTGGTTGAACTAATTTTGACTTTTTTTAAAAATAAAGGTAATTACAAGTGCTAATCTCCTTAAATAATTCAGAGATAATTTACTCTTGAGAATTAGCAGTCAGAAGTGATAATTTAACTCCATTGGATTTGACGACATTGACTCCACTAGTGCTTCACTAATATTTTAACAGAAGCTGGGAGAGTGACCAACACTAATTATAAAAGAAGAATGGTTCAAAATAAAATATTAATGTTCTAGGAAGGAAACTCATGATATTACAATATAGTTATCATTAAAAAATTATAAACTGGGACTATTTTGGTGAAAACCAAACAAGTTCTTCTAAAGTTTTTCAGACCCAATGATAGATATATAGATAAACAAAGTGAACTTGGTACATTATTGTCTATGTTCACTTTTTTACATTGAGGCAGAAGTTAGTAGAAAGAAGAGATATTCAAATCACTGGATCAAATTATGCCCTGATGCACCTTTCACATTATGTTCACGTTGAGCAAGCAACTTGCCCGTATTACTCCAATGGTCAGTTTCCTCATCTCTAAAGAGGAGATAAACAAGCCTACAATATTATATGAAGATTTCAGTTCAATTTCAGAAATGCTTTTAAACCAGGTTTATCAGTATTTGAATTATTACTATTATAACTAGAGTTGTCCATTTTATACTTTATTCAATACTGAAAAACAGGTGTACAGACATTAATGTTACTCCAAAAAGAAGTGTTAAAAACCATTCTACCCACAAATTTTAAAATGATACCTAAATTTTAAATCTTAAGTACAAAGAGTTGAAACAAAGATATCACAATAAATTAGTATCATTGTCATTCCTTTATAAACACAAAAATAAGCTATTTTTTAATAGTAGGAAATTTTATACCATTAATTTCATCTCTGAACTTTTATTCTCATTCTAATTCTGCAACACTAATTTATCCTAACTTAATAACGATTTTATACCTGAAGGTTTTCTACTTATCATTAATGAACATCTTATTCTCAATAGATAATTATTTTTAAATTTTAATTTCCTGTAACAGAAGGCTCTACAGATCTTTTTTTTCTTTAATCACCCCAACCCCCTGCCCACCTCCCTTTCCACTAACCCTTGTTTGTTTCCCAGTGTTAAATGTCTCTCATGTTTTCTCACCCTAATAGTTTCACTCATTTTCTCTCCTTTCCCCTATTCCCCTTTCACTACTTTTTATATTCCCCAAATGAATGAGACCATATAATGTCTGTCCTTCTCCAATTGACTTACTTCACTCAGCATGATACCCTCCAGTTCCATCCACGTCGAAGCAAATGGTGGGTATTTGTCGTTTCTAATGGCTGAGTAATATTCCACTGTATATAAAGACCACATCTTCTTATCCATTCATCTTTCGATGGACACTGAGGCTCCTTCCACAGTTTGGCTATTACGGACATTGCTGCTATAAACATTGGGGCACAGGTGTCCCGGCATTTCACTGCATCTGTATCCTTGGGGTAAATCCCAAGCAGTGCAATTGCTGGGTCATAAGGCAGTTCTATTTTTTTTAACTCTGAGGAACCTCCACACAGTATTCCAGAGTGGCTGCACCAGTTCACATTCCCACTAACAGTGCAAGAGGGTTCCCCCTTCTCCACATCCTGTCCAACATCTGTTGTTTCCTGTCTTGTAAATTTTCACCCTTCTCCCTGCTGTGAAGTGGTATCACATTGTGGTTTTGATTTGTATTTCTCTGATGGCAAGGTCTGCAGAGCATTTTCTCATGTGTTTGTTGGCCATGTCTGTATCTTCCTCTGCGAAATTTCTGTTCATGTCTTTTGACCATTTCATGATCGGACTGTTTGTTTCTTTGCTGTGGAGTTTAATAAGTTCTTTATAGATCTTGGATACTAGCCCTTTATCTGATAGGTCATTTGCAAAGATTTTCTCCCATTCTGTAGGTTGTCTTTTAGTTTTGTTGACTGTTCCTTTTGCTGTGCAGAAGCTTTTTATCTTGATGAAGTCCCAATAGTGCATTTTTGCTTTTGTTTCCCTTGCCTTCATAGATGTATCTTGCAAGAAGTTGCTGTGGCCAAGTTCGAAAAGGGTGTTGCCTGTGTTCTCCTCTAGCATTTTGATGGATTCTTGTCTCACATTTAGATCTTTCATCCATTTTGAGTTTATCTTTGTGTATGGTGTAAGAAAATGGTTTAGTTTCATTCTTCTGCATGTGGCTAATTTTCCCAGCAACATTTATTGAAGAGACTGTCCTTTTTCCAGTGGATAGGATAGTCTTTCCTGCTTTGTCGAATATTAGTTGACTATAGAGTTGAGGACCCATTTCTGAAGTCTCTATTCTGTTCCACTGATCTATGTGTCTGTTTTTGTGCCAGTACCACACTGTCTTGCTGATCCCAGCTTTGTAGTACAACCTGAAATTGCCATTGTGATGCCCCCAGCTCTGATTTTCTTTTTTAATATTCCCCTGACAATTTGGGGTCTTTTCTGATTCCACACAAATCATAAGATCATTTGTTCCAACTCTCTGAACAAAGTCCATGGTATTTTGATAGGGATTGCATTAAATGTATAAATTGCCTTGGGTAGCATTGACATTTTCACAATAGTGATTCTTCCAGTCCATGAGCATGGAACATTTTTCCATCTCTTTGTGTCTTCCTCAATTTCTTTCAGAAGTGTTCTGTAGTTTTTAGGGTATAGATCCTTTACCTTTTTGGTTAGGTGTATTCCTAGGTATCTTATGCTTTTGGGTGCAATTGTAAATGGGATTGATTCCTTAATTTTTCTTTCTTCAGTTTCACTGTTAGTATATAAAAATGCCACTGATTTCTAGTCATTGATTTTGTATCCTGCCACACTGCCGAATTGCTGTATGAGTTCTTGTAATCTTAGGGTGGAGTCTTTGGGGTTTTCTATGTACAGTACCATGTCATCTCTGAAGAGGGAGAGTTTGACTTCTTCTTTGCCAATTTGAATGCCTTTTATTTCTTTTTGTTGCCCCATTGTGAGGCTAGGACTTCCAGTACTATGTTGAATAGCAGTGGTGAGAGTGGACATCCCTGTCATGTTCCTGATCTTAGGGAAAAGGCTCCCAGTGTTTTCCACTGAGAATGATATTTACTGTGGGCTTTTCATGGATGGCTTTTAAAATACTGAGGGATGTTCTCTCTATCCTACACTCTGAAGAGTTTTGATCAGGAATGGATGCTGTATTTTGTCAAATGCTTTCTCTGCATCTATTGAGAGGATCCTATGGTTCTTGTTTTTTTCTCTTGTTAATATGATCTATCACATTGATTGCTTTACGAGTGTTGAACCAGCCTTGCATCCTAGGGATAAACCCCACTTGGCCAAGGTGAATAAACTTCTTAATATACTTTTGGATCCTACTGGCTAGTATCTTGTTGAGAATTTTTACATCTGTGTTCATCAGGGATATTGGTGTATAATTCTCCTTTTTCGTGGGGTCTTTGTCTGGTTTTGGAATTAAGGTGATGCTGGCCGCATAAAATGAGTTTGGAAGTATTCTATCCCTTTCTATCTTTCAGAATAGTTTTAGTAGAATAGGTATTTTTTCTTCTTTAAACGTTTGATAGATTTCCCCTGGGAAGCCATCTGGCCCTGGACTTCTGTGTCTTCGAGGTTTTTGAAGACTGCTTCAATTTCCTCCCTGGTTATCGGCCTGTTCAGGTTTTTCTCTTTCTTCTTGTTCCAGCTTTGGTAGTTTGTGGTTTTCCAGAAATGTGTCCACTTCTTCTAGATTGCCTAATTTATTGGCCTATAGCTACTCATAATAAGTTTTTAAAATCGTTTGTATTTCCTTGGTATTGGTGGTGATCTCTCCTTTTTCATTCATGATTTTATTAATTAGAGTCTTTTCTCTCGTGTTTTTAATAAGGCTGGTTAATGGTTTATCTATCTTATTAATTCCTTCAAAGAAGCAACTCCTGGTTTTGCTGATCTGTTCTACAGTTCTTCTGGTCTCTATTTCATTGAGTTCTGCTCGAATCTTTATTAACTCTCTTCTTCTGCTGGGTGTAGGTTTTATTTGATGTTCTTTCTCCAGTCTTTAGGTGCAAGGTTAGCTTGTGTATTTGAGTTTTTTGAGGAATGCTTGTATTACAATCTATTTCCCTCTCAGGACTGCTTTTGCTGTATCCTATAGATTTTAATGGTTGTATCTTCATTCTCATTAGTTTCCATGAATCTATTTAATTCTTCTCTAATTTCCTAGTTGACCCTTTCATCTTTTAGCAGGATGCTCTTTAACCTCCACATCTTTGAGTTTCTTCCAAATTTCTTCTTGTGATTGAGTTCAAGTTTCAAAGCAATATGATCTGAAAATATGCAGGGGGCAATCCCAATCTTTTGGTATTGGTTGAGACCTGATTTATGACTCAGTATGTGGTCTATTCTGGAGAAAGTTCCATGTGCACTTGAGAAGAACGTGTATTCAGTTGCGTTTGGATGTAAAGTTCTGTAAATATCTGTGAAATCCATCTGGTCCAGTGTATCATTTAAAGCTCTTGTTTCTTTGGAGATATGTTTAGAAGATCCATTATTGTAGAAAGTGCAATGTTAAAGTCTCCCAGTATAAGTGTATTATTATCTAAGTATGTCTTAACTTTGGTTTAATTGATTGATATACTTGGCAACTCCCACATTAGAGGCATAAATATTCATGATTGTTAGGTCTTCTTGTTGGATAGATCTTTTTTTTTAATTTTTTTTTATTGGTGTTCAATTTACCAACATACAGAATAACCCCCAGTGCCCGTCACCCATCACTCCCACCCCCCACCCTCCTCCCCTTCTACCACCCCTAGTTTGTTTCCCAGAGTTAGCAGTCTTTACGTTCTGTCTCCCTTTCTGATATTTCCCACACATTTCTTCTCCCTTCCCTTATATTCCCTTTCACTATTATTTATATTCCCCAAATGAATGAGACCATATAATGTTTGTCCTTCTCCAACTGACTTACTTCACTCAGCATAATACCCTCCAGTTCCATCCACGTTGAAGCAAATGGTGGGTATTTGTCATTTCTAATAGCTGAGTAATATTCCATTGTATACATAAACCACATCTTCTTTATCCACTCATCTTTCGATGGACACCAAGGCTCCTTTTGCAGTTTGGCTATTGTGGCCATTGCTGCTAGAAACATCGGGGTGCAGGTGTCCTGGCCTTTCATTCCATCTGTATCTTTGGGGTAAATCCCCAGCAGTGCAATTGCTGGTTCATAGGGCAGGTCTATTTTTAACTCTTTGAGGAACCTCCACACAGTATTCCAGAGTGGCTGCACCAGTTCACATTCCCACCAACAGTGTAAGAGGGGTCCCTTTTCTCCGCATCCTCTCCAACATTTGTTGTTTCCTGCCTTGTTAATTTGCCCCATTCTCACTGGTGTGAGGTGGCATCTCATTGTGGTTTTGATTTATTTCCCTCATGGCCAGTGATGCGGAGCATTTTCTCATGTGCATGTTGGCCATGTCTATGTCTTCCTCTGTGAGATTTCTCTTCATGTCTTTTGCCCATTTCATGATTGGATTGTTTGTTTCTTTGGTGTTGAGTTTAATAAGTTCTTTATAGAACTTGGAAACTAGCCCTTTATCTGCTATGTCATTTGCAAAGATCTTTTAAGTATGATATAGTGTCCCTCTTCATCTCTTACTACAGTCTTTGGGATATACTTTAATTTATCTGATATGAGGATTGCTATCCCTGCTTTCTTTTGAGGAACATTTAAATGGTAAATGGTTTTCCAACCTTTCATTTTCAGGCTGTAGGTGTCCTTAGGTCTAAAATGAGTCTCTTGTAGACAGCAAATAGATGGGTCTTGCTTGCTTTTTTATCCAGTCTGAAACCCTGTTCCTTTAATGGGATCATTAAGCCCATTCACGTTCAGAGTTACTATTGAAAGATATGAAATTAGTGTCATCATAATACCTATTCAGTCCCTGTTTTTGTGGATTATTTCTTTGGGCTTCCTCTTTCTTTTACAGAGTCCCCCTTAATATTTCTAGCACAACTGGTTTGATGATCACATATTCTTTCAGTTTCTGCCTATCTTGGAAGCTCTTTATCTTTCCTTCTATTTGAATGAGAGCCTTGCTGGATAGAGTATTCTTGGCTGCATGTTCTTCTCATTTAGGACCCTGAATAAATCCTGCCAGCCCTTTCTGGCCTGCCAGGTCTTTGTGGAGAGCTCTGCTGTTAACCTAATACTTCTCCCCATAAAGGTTAGGGATCTCTTATCTCTTGCTGCTTTAAAGATTTTCTCTTAAAAAAAAAAAAAAAAAAAAAGATTTTCTCTTTTGAATTTGAAATATCTTTTGAATTTGAAATATTTTCTCTTTTGAAATATCTTTTGAATTTGCAAGTTTCACTAATAGATGTCAAGGTGTTGAATGGTTTTTATTGATTTGGGGGGTGGGGGAGGGAATCTCTCTATCTCCTGGATCTGAATGCCTTTATCCCCTCCTCAGGTTAGGGAAATTCTCATCTATGATTTGTTCAAATATGCTTTCTGGTCCTCTGCCCCTTTTGGCACTCTCTGGAACCCCAATTAAGCATAGACTTTTCCTTCTGAGGCTGTCATTTATTTCCCTTAACCTATCCTCATGGTCTTTTAATTGTTTTTCTCCTTTTCCTCAGCTTCCTTCTTTGCCATCAACTTGTCTTCTAGGTCACTCACTTGTTTTTCTACCTCATTAACTCTCATCGTTAGGACCTCCAGTTTGGATTGCATCTCATATACTTGATTTTTAATTTCGGCCTGATTAGATCTAAATTCTGCAGTCATTAAGTCTCTTGAAACCTTTATGCTTTTTTTCCAGAGCCACCAGTAGCTTTATAATTGTGCTTCTGAATTGGCTTTCTGACATCGAATTGTAATCCAAATTCTGTAACTCTGTGGCAGAGAGGGCTGTTTCTGATTCTTTTGTGATGAGTTCGTTCTAGTCATTTTGCTCAGTGTAGAGTGGCTAAAAACGAGTTGTATTGGAAAAAAGGAAAAAAAGGAGAAAGAAAAAAGAAACAAACAAAAAAAAAACCACCAAAAACAAAAACAAAACAACAACAACAACAAAAAGGTGGGGCATCCTCTGATTCTATATACTGTAAGTCCCTCGACTTCCCCTGGAGCTTTCCAGTGCTGCTTGGTCAAGAACTTACTCTTCCCCTGTCCTTCCAGCTGGCCTCCCAGGGGGAAGGGCCTGCTGTGCTGATTCTCAGGTGTGTGCACCTGGGGGAGCTGTCCCGCCCCCTGCCAGGTGGGAGCTGTTGGCCCCACTCCGTCCCAGGCACAGGGTGACACCAGGAGGAACAACCCCACTGGCGGCGGCCAGCCCCCCAGCCCTGGAGTCAGCTCCCGCAGTAACTTCCACAGCTCCCAGTCCGCAGGGGCCTGGATGCTCTGGGGGTGGGGAGCACTGACCTGCACAGCTTGGGGCCGCCCAGGGGCAGGAGCGTCCCTGCTGTCCTGGGCCCGCTCAGCCTCGCGTGTCCCCGGGAGGGCCGATCCTGAGCTGTGTTCCCTGGCACCTCGGGATCCGGGGTCTGCTCCGCTGGAAACGTGCTCCCGGGGCCACACGGCCCCCTCCTTGCAGAGCGGCCACCTGAGCTGCTCCCAAGGCCCCGCCGGGCATGCGCTCCAGCCCTTTCCCGCTCAGCCCCCATGTGTGGCGCACTCTCCCATTGCACCTCCTCTGTTAGTGACCCCGGGAACCTGGGGGCTCCACTGCCCCTCCGGGGATCCTGCCTGAGTTCCCTGCGAGTGCCTTTCTATCCCAGAAGAATATGTTGCAGATTTTTAAAAGTTCCTGCTTCTCCAGGACTGGGCTTTCCTGTCCTGGAGGCTATTGCCGCCAGGCCTTAGCCGTACTCCTCGCTGGGTGCCCCTCCGCCACTTAATTAATTTAATTTATTTTTTCCATCTTCATACCTTGTTAGAAGCACAAACTCTTCTCTCTGTAGCATTCCATCTGTTCTCTCTTTAAATCTCAGGCCGAGATTCGTAGGTTTTCAGGATGATTTGAAAGTTATCTAGGTAAGTTGGTGATGCCAGGTGACTTGGGGACCCTAACTCTTCCACCATCTTGCCCACCTACATCTTTTAGATTGACTCTTTATTAAAATTATTAGCTTATCTAAAATAGCAAAATATATTATGAATTCCAATAAATACTATTTTTGTAAAGTATAAGTGATTTGAAAAAAACTTCAATGAAATGATTGTAGATGACTTGCTTGAAGCTATTATGGAAACATTCCTTAATTTGTCATTCTGGACATATTTACAGAGTAGGCCAGGTACTGATGTGAGTTTTGACCTAGCCATTTGCCTTTTTTTTAAGGATCACTGCTAAAGGGGGAGATGGGAAAGGAGAACCTACAAGGCAGACATGTTTTTAGGTTGAACAATTTTATAACAGAACAGACTCCAAATAAAATTTAAGAATATATCTGACTTCTTTAAAACTTAAAAAAAAAGGGTTGTGTCTCTGCCTCTCTCTGTGTGTGTGTGTCTCTCATGAATAAATAAATAAAATTTGAAAAAAAAGGGCGGGGGGCAGAATCCCTGAGTGGCTCAGCAGTTTGGTGCCTGCTTTCGGCAGGGGCATGATCCCGGAGATCCAGGATCAAGTCCCACATCCGGCTCCCTTCAGGGAGCCTGCTTCTCCTTCTGCCTGTGTCTCTGCCTCTCTCTCTCTATGTCTCTCATGAATAAATAAATAAAATCTTAAAAAAAAAAAACTTTAAATAAGTAAAGTTAATACTTTCATAGCCCTTGTGGTAAATTTTTGGGGACTGTCAATGATATAGATTTGAAAACCATTTTTTTTAACATTCAGTGCTCCATCAAAACAAACCACTCATGCCCTATACTGATTCTGAATAGTCGATAATCTTTCCAGTCTGCTTTTATCAATGACTAAAATGGTCTCACCTATAACTGAAATAGAGTAATGTAATTCAAGAAAGGTTGAATGGACCTAGGTAAGTTCAACCTAAGTAAAACCCAATCAGATTAATCATAGAGAGAACATGTATGTCTCTAAGCCCCAGCCTTTTTTTTTTAAGATTTTATTTATTTATTTATTCATAGAGACAGAGAGAGAGAGAGAGAGAGGCAGAGACACAGGCAGAGGGAGAAGCAGGCTCCATGCAGAGAGCCTGACGTGGGACTCGATCCTAGGGTCTCCAGGATCAGGCCCTGGGTTGCAGGCAGCACTAAACCGCTGCGCCACTGGGGCTGCCCCTAGCCCCAGCCTTTCTAACTCAGAGGTTTATAAGTCTCTGAAATAGAGGGATGGGAAAGGCCACTATTATAATTTACAGAAACTAGTACTTACTAAAAAGCTGACCATACAAGGGTTTTGTAAGATGCTCTAGAAACCTTTGAATTTTAAATCAGTAAACAACACTAAGGCACTGGCTTCCATAGCATTGAGCCCAAAGAGCAGCCTGAGACAGAGAAATCTCTGATAACATTGTTGTGGGAGCCTCCACACTAATTTTGTAATGTGATAAAGATTAAATATAGAAACACGTATCCATTAGATAACATTTTTTGTTCTGTTTGTTTTTTGTATAGCTCAAGCAGAGAAATTTTTTACATTGAAGTATAATTAACATACAAGATCCTACCAGGTTCAGGCATACATCATAGTGATTGATAATTTTTATACATTAAAAAATGATACCCATAAGTCTGGTTATCCTTAAGCGTAGTAACCTTTGCAGAGGAAGCAAAGGGATGAAGGGCAGAGTTCCTGTGTAATTTAAAAAGTATTTTCAGAGCTCTGCGCTTTGTAAGACCTTTGAATCACCCTAGTTAAAGGCACTATATGCTCTTTTGTGGCTCTTGATTTATATTCATAGATCTTTGGGTGAAACACAAGGAAATGAGTAAACACCTAGATGAACACTCTCATTTGAAGAAAGATAAAAGAGTAAACCTGCAACAGTAAGTGCCATTTCCAAGATCACATAGCTAATGGCAAAACTTAATTTAGAACGTTAGAACTTTTTTCCTTTGTCTTAATGCTAAAGTAGTAGTTCTCAAAGTGTGGTCTCCAGACCGGCAGCATCAAAATCACCTGAGAACTTGTTAGAAATGCAGATTTTCTGGCCCCACCTCAGACTTGCTGGATCTGAAACTCTAGGTCTGGGACACAGCAATCTTTGTTTTAATCAACTTCCACAGTGATTATGATATAATGTCTGTGAACCATTTTAAAAAAGAGAATTCAAGACTATAAAAGAATTTCTAACAGTGATGTCTTATGTGGCCTTGGCTTTAGTATACTGAGGCAATGTCTATGTCCTGCCTTTGGAAGGCCACTATGTACTATCTTGTCACAAAACAGATGTGCCATGCAATGTTAGAATGTTGACATATAAATATTAGTTGCTAAATCCACCTCTCATTAATTTAATCTCTGTTTTGATTTAAAAAAATTACAGAATTTGAATTTTAACAATGCCTTCTAATGTTTATTAAAGGACTATATAAAGAAATAATGGGAGCAAACAACAGCAAGGAGTACTGTACCTCAACTCTGAATACTTAAATATAACTTTCTTTTATATGTGATACAACCAGAAACTAACTCTACTACTAGCCCTTATACTCACAAGTGAGAAATATGTCAAGAGGCTATTCGAAGCGGGAATATCTAATAATGTATATTTTCAAAGAAATCAAATTTATGTTTAAGTTAAATGTACATTTGAAAAACAAGACCGTTACAGTAAGTGTTCAAAAGAAAGAAAGTTGAGAATGGTACTGACATTCTACAAAGGGACCCTGATGTCAGAATTAAATTTTTATTTTTTAAAACATGGGCATAAAATGATTTAATTATGGAGAAAATGATTTCCTTATCAGCGTCCATGCAATATGTATACACTACTGAGAAAATAGAACAAAATATTTTAAGGTATGAACCTTCTGTTTATGTAAAGTGTAATGATCTCTACTATTCTGCTACTAGAACTATAATCATAATCAAATAGAAAATTTAAATTCTTGTTTTCAAATGCCTATTTATCAAATTATTGCTCACTCAAAACATTGTCATATCTTTTCATAAGATAAGCATAAAATTAGTATACAATACAAACATCAGTAAATGATATTAAGATGTTATGTGATATTTAAATGTCTTCTTTATAGCCAAGGAATTTTAATCATGAAACATGTCGTAATTGAATGAGTAAACTACCTAAAAATGCTTTTAGGAATTACCACTTTTTCCCTAAAAATGAACACATCCATATACCTTTCTCATTACTATTTATTTTTTACAACTCAATAAATTTAAGTACACATAAAGAAAAAATGAATACTGGCTTTTTAGGTATCTTTCCCATATGCTTCCAACATACAATTTGGAAGTCAAAAGAGTGGTTGGGAGCTAAATTACTGAATATATTTCCTTGCAGTAAAAAGAAAAGTGCCTTTGTAGAAATGCTGTAGAATTTTCCTATTAAACATGGAGGAATAATTTCTTACCATCTGTAGCATTCATTTAAAAAATGTAAACAGTGGTATATTTGCCATCTGTTGGAGAGAATTTTTATGATACTTTTGAATCTGTCATTCAATGATATCAACAATTTTATCATCTAAGGATGATGCTTAAAACTATGATCAATGACATTTTTGGTAGCCAGACATGCATGCCGTGGAAGTGAAGCAGCAAAGGGCTATAAAGATGGTCAGTAACAGCCATAACAGTTCTGTTAACACCAATAAAACAGTACAGAATAGCTATTTAAAAGCATTTAACATCTTGCTGAAGGTGAAGAGAAGAATATCTGGGGAATGAGTAGTGCGTATCAGCTTACTCCAGGTAGCCATTAAACAGGTAAATTACAATTCCAGCCCTTCCCACATCCTTGGAAACATTTTGAAAAATGATACTTCCCACAGAAATTTGCACCAGGTTTTCTATGCAGTCTGAAGTTCCAAGATAATTAGTGAGCTTCTCTACATATTTGGGGAAGCAAAATATGAACTAATGAAACGTTTACTGAATATATAAAATCAGAGAATATGGGTATAGATATTTATCTTGATGAAAATGGCATTAGGATTTTATACTGAGGTGGCATAAATACTCCGATATTGATAACTTTACAAGGATAAGTTACAGCTACTTCTCATGGAATTAAGAGACCTACCAGGTTATGAGGCTTGGAATTTTTAGGCAAGAGAAAACAAAACCACCCCCTTATGACAGCACATGACTTAAAAAGAAAAAACACATTTTGTGACTTATTTTCCCTTTAAGTTACAAAAATCAAAATAATTCTTGGTAATGCTTCACCACTTACTATTTTTGGCCTATGACAGAGTAGTGAAGCAAACATAGAGGAAAGTCAGTAGAAATGAGAAAGTAGCAGAGAAGATGGAAGGTCATATCTTTAGTGAACCTCACTAAATGGCATAGAGCTTCCACCTATACTGACTGATCTCTAAGTTAATGTCTATGAAAAAAGTTTCTTTTTTTCATTTTAGGTTCAGTCATTAAACATCTTTGTAAAATTCCCTGTTAAAGATATACTATAGAGATTCTTGATATATCTGTATGACCTTCTCATGAAGTTAAGGATTGGGGTTTCCTAAAGCACTGTATATTTCATAATGGTTGTGTATCAGTATAATACAGAATGACTTTGAAATACAATTCATTACAATTAGAAACTAGACTTAAAAACAGTCTACAAATAATCATATACAAATGAAAAGAAGAAAAAATATAGTTAGAAAACACATATGAAGACTGGACCTATAATCAAAATGAATCATTTATGTCACATTGTGGCTATATATATATATATATATACTGATATATTTATATCAGTAAAAATTTATATTTAAGTAGCCATTTATATCCCCCCTTACAGACATGAGTTTTGGAATATATCTAATTTTCCAAAACCCAGACAGAGGTATGTCTTCTGACAAAATAATGCTACTGTAAATCTGTTATTCTAAAAGACACTGTAGCTGTGAAAGTTTAGCTTTCACAATTTGCTGATAAATTTACTTTAATACAGTATATTTGATGAAAGACATATATGAGATTTTAAGACAATATCAATGTATTCCTAAAATACCAAGAAAAATAACATATTTATAGTATAAACGACTATAGTAAAATAGTTTGATATAAGATAAATGCATAAAAATCAGTAATTTCCCCAGATAACAGAAAGACAGTAGAATTTATAAGAAAAAATATGAACTCATTCATAGTTACAACAAAATATATAAAAAATATAGGAATAGGTATAAGAAGGAAAGATGAAAACTTTACCAAGAGACAAAAGGACTGAATAAAAAGAGACATCATAGATTTGGATAAATGATAAAATATAATAGGTTGTTGGAGAAAAACAAGGAAGAAGATTCTAAGACCATTTGCAAAAACACTCAGAATAGTTCAAGCTGTGAATAGGATGAGGTATGGAAGGAATTTTTTGGTCTAATGACTAAATACACAGGAATTAAAACACTGTGGTATTGGTATAAGACTTGAAAAGTGGACAGAATGAAATAAATTCCCCTGAAATGGATATTAACATCTATAACTAAATATTTAAGAAAATATTAATATTTAAGAAAAATGTTACGGAAACTGTACTATATTTAGAAAAGAAATAATTAAAATCTTTGCTAGAAACCACACAAAATAAATATTTTAAGGAATATATTAAAGAGCTATATATGAAAGATGAAACCATAATAGCTGTAGAAGAAAGCTGTAAATGGTTAAAATATCACTGAGATAGAATTTTTCTAAATATGCCATAGAAACTATTCAATAATATGAAAAATGTTTTAAATTATATTACATTAAAAATATACCACAAAACTTATATGAAAAATTACTAAGCATGTTTGCAATAAATATGACAAAGTATTACAATGATTAATGTAAATAGCATTTTAAAACTAATCAACAAAGCACTACAAAAAATAAGGTCAGTAAACATGAAAAAAGAATTCACAGGAAAAATGGGAAATAACAAAAGGTGCAAAATTGTTGCTAACTAAGGAAATGGGGATTAGAACAATGAGTTTTTTTTTTTTCTATAAAGGTTCCAGAATTTTACATACCGTAATCTAGTAATTTTACTTGTAGCAATCTTCTTTAATAATCTGGGGATCCAAAAGTTATTATAGCATCACATAAAGAAATATTAAGACTGTTAAGACATCCAAAAGTAGAAAAGTCAATTTAAAAATCATGAAACAGAGAAAATGCAGCCATGAAAAATTGTAATTTTGAGACTTCCAGGGGAGATGGTGGCGTAAGAGGATCCTAAGCTCACCTTGTCCCATGGATACAACTAGAAAACAGCCACGTCCATGTAAATAAAACAAGAAATGATCTAAAACTGGCAGAACAGACTTTCCATATGTAAATGTAGATAAGAGATCACACTGAAGAGGGTAGCAATGGCAGAGACTCAATCAGGAGCTAAAGAGACCCACAAAAATGTCCATAGGAGGGAGGGACACAGAGGCCATAGAGAGGGAGAGGACCAGATCCTCATATCAAGCACCAAAGGCTCAGGGAACCCATGGGGAAGATGAAGCCTCACAACATCTGGCTCAGAAGACCAGCGGGGCATAATTTCATGAGTTCTTACAATCAGCAGGGCTTAACACCTAGAACTTTAAAAATTAGTGATTCAGCTCTGGGAGAGCCAGAAGGGCAACAGGAAAATGAGTCTCCATCCTTCAAGAAATAGCACAACTAACAGTCCCAGTAATATACAGCAGAAATTTGAAAAGGGACTGAAGTATATGGGAAACAGATTTGTTTTCTAAACTCAGTGTGTGTGCTAGAGACAGCAGGGATCCTTGAGAGATTTCTCTAAGAACAAAAAAACTGGTGAACTCTATTGCCCTCCCCTACCACCACCCCCCCAGCCTAGATAGATGGACATGTGTAGGAATCAGCACAGTGCAACACTAACCAGCATGCTAACAGCACACCTGGGCCCCTCACACTTCTGCAAATCCTCCCCCACCAGCCTCAGCTCTAGGTCCCCTCTCAGAGCAGAAATGCACAAACCTTGCAAACACCACATGCCACACCCTGCATTTTCCTGTAGACCTGCCCCTTCCAACACACTCCTATCCAGAGCCCATCCAAAGTGGTGGCACCAGTCTGGTGGTATACAATGAGTCCTGATGGGACAGCAGCACTACAAAGTGACTCCTGTCCTGGGGGAAGGGAAGATAACCACATGCACATCATTCTGACTACAGTCCTGGAAGTAGGTTGGAGGCAGACATCTGTTCTGATTCCAGGCTCTGTTCACATAAAAGCTTCTCAATGGACAACACAGAGAGAGTGTCCTGTAGTTCATTCTCTTGTGAATGCCTGGTCTCAAGCCAAAGGTGGCCCCAGACTGGCCCACTAGCAATAGAGAGACCAAATCCTTTCCACAACAGGCAGAGAGCCTCTGTAGATGATGGGACTCAAGGCAAATGTAGCTCAGTAGGGATCATATAGCACACATGGAAGACATCCCTGAAGGTTCTGGTCAACAGGAGATATTGCACTGCAGGGCACTACAGGACCTCCTCTTTATAAGGCCTCTACTCTTAAGAGCAGGAAATGTAGCTGACTTTCCTAACACAGAGACGCTGGTACAGAGAGTTAGAAATAATGAGTAAAAAGAGGAATATGTCCCAAATGAAAGAACAGGACAATATCACAGCATGACAGCTAAACAAAACATATGTAAGTAATATGCCTTATAAAAAATTTAAAGTAATGGTTATAAATATACTCATTGGACTTGGGAAAAGAGTGGAGAGATCCTTTAAAAAGACCGAGAAAACAAAAAAGAACCAACCAGAAATGAGGAACTCAATAATGGATAAAAATCATCCTAGATGGAGATACCTGGGTGGCTCAGTGATTGAGCATCTGCCTTTAGGCTCAGGTCATGATCCTGGAGTCCTGGGATCGAGTCCCACATCAGGCTACCCACAGGGAGCCTGCTTTTACCTCTGCCTATGTCTCTGCCTGTCTCTGTGTGTTTCTCATGAAGAAACAAATAAAATCCTAAAAAAAAAAGAGAAGAAAAATAAACATACTAGATGGAATAAATATCCTAGAACAAGCAGAAAAATGAATCAGTAACCTAGAGAACAATACTGGAAAGCAATAGAGCTGAACAAGTGAGAGGGGGAAAAATGAAAATAGACAGGGAAATCAGTGACACCATAAGTTGTAATGACATCTACATTATAGGGAACCCAGAAGAAGAGAGAGAAAAGGGGATAAAAAAATTATTTGAAAGAATAAGAGCTGAAAACTTCCCAAATCTGGGAAAGAAAACAGAAAGACATATCCAGGAGTCACAGAGAACTTCCAAAAGCAACCCAAGCAAGTCCACACCAAGACAGATTGTAATTAAAATGACAAAAAGTACTGATAAAGAGAGAATTTTAAAAGCAGCAAGAGAAAAGAGAATAGTTACATACAAGGGAAACCCCATAAAACTATCAGTTGATTTTTCTGCAGAAACACTGAAGACAACAAGGAGTGTCATGATATTTTAAAGTGCTGATAGAAAAAAAAAAAATGCAATCAGAATACTCTATCCAACAAGGCTATCATTCAGAATAGAAGGAGAAATGATTTCTAGGTTAAAAAAAAGTCAAAGGAATTCATGACCACTAAACCAATTCCACAAGAAACATTAAAGGGGACTCTGAGTGGAAAGCAAAGACTATGAGTGGAAGTAAGAAAAGCAGGCAGTATAAATCAGTAAAATTAAGTATATGTATAAAAATCAGCCCCAGACATATAAAACAATTTATTACAAATACAAAGGAAGTAATCTATAGTCATATAATAATAACAGGGGACTTTAACACCCCACTTACATCAATGGACTAATCATCCAAAAAAGAAATTCAACAAGGATTTGAATGACACACTGGACCAAAAGGATTTAACAGATATATTTAGAACATCCCACCCTAAAATAGCAGAATACGCATTCTTATCAAGGGCACATAGAATATTCTCTAAAATAGATCATATGTTAAATCACAAAACAAGTCTCAACAAATTCAAAAAGACTTAAGTCATATCATGCATCTTTTCCAACCATAATGCTATAAACCACAAGAAATATCTGGAGGGAACACAAATACATTGAGTTTAAATATCATGTTACTAAACATCAAATGGGTCAACCAGGAAATCAAGAGGAAATTTAAAATTATATGGAAATAAATGAAAATGAAAACGCAACAGTCCAAAATCTTCAGGATGCAGCAAATTCTAAGAGGGAAGTTCATAGTAATATAGGCCTACAACAAGAAGCAAGAACAATCTCAAATAAACAACCTGACTTTACACCTAAAGAAATTAGAAAAGAACAAACAAAACTCCAAACCAGTAGATAGAAGGAAATAATAAAGATTAGAGCAAAAACAAGAAAAATAGAATCAAAAAATCAATAGAAAAGATAATGCAACCAAAAGCTGGTCCTTTGGAAAGATTAAAAAAATTGATAAACCTTTGGACAGATGAGAGAGAGAAAAAGAGAGAGAGAGAGAGAGAAAGGACTCAAACAGAATTGGAAATGTAAGAGAATAACCAACACACAAAAATACAAGGGTTATTAAGAGGGTATTATGAAAAATAATATGCCAACAAATTGAACAACCTAGAAAAAATGGATACATTACCAGAAATATATAACCTCTCAAAACTGAATCAGGAAGAAATAGAAAATTTGAACAGACTGATTACCAGCAATGAAACTGACTCATTAATCAAAAAAATCAAACAAAAATCAAGGACCAGATGGTTTCACAGGTAAATTCTAAAAACATTTAAAGAGTTAATACCTACACTTTTCAAACTATTTCAAAAAAATAATAGAAGAAGCCAAGCTTAAAAATTCATTCTATAAGGCCAGATTTATCCTGATACCAAAACCAGGTAAGACCACCATGACCAAGTGGAATTTATTTTTTGATGGAAGGGTGGTTCATCATTCAGACATAAATCAAGATGATACATAACATCAACAAGAGAAAGGATAAAAATCCTTTATGATCACTTCAACAGATGCAGAAAAAGCATTTGATAATATATAACATTCACTCATGATAAAACATCAACAGTATATGTTTAGTGGAAACATATGTCAACATGATAAAAGCCATCTATGAAAAATCCACAGCTGACATCAACCTCAATGGGTAATAACTAAAAGTTTTTCGCTTAAGATCAGGAACAAGACAAGGATGTCCACTTTCACAACTTTTACCCAAGAGAGTACTAAAGTCTTAGCCATGGCAATAAGATAAGAAAAAGTAATAAAAGCCATTCAAGGTCATAAGGAATAAGTAAAATTTTACTACTTGCAGATGACATGACAGCATATATAAACCCTAAAAAACTACCAGAACTAACAACTGAATTCAGTAAAGTTGCAGAATACAAAATCAATATAGACAAATCTTTTGCATTTCTATACACTCATAATGAAGTAGCAGAAAGAAATTAAAAAAAACAATTCCATTTACAATTGCAGCAAAATAATACCTAGGAATAAACTTAACTGAGGCAGTGAGACTGAACTGTATATACTCTCTGAAAGCAATAATATATTGATCGAAAGAAACTGAAGATGACATAAACAAATGGAAAGATATTCCATGCTCATGGATTGGAAGAACAAATACTGTTAAAATGTCCATATTACCCCCCCAAAATCTACAGATTTAATGCAATCCCTATCAAAAAACCAACAGCATTTTTCAGAGAACTAGAACAATCCTAAATTTCTGGGTAACCCAAAAGACCCTGAATAGCTAAAGCAATCTCGAAAAAGAACAAAACTGTAGTTATCACCATTCCAGATTTCAAGATATACTATGAAGCTGTAGTAATCAAAACAGTATGCAACTGGCACAAAAATAGATACATAGATCAAATGAACAAAATAGGGCACCCATAAATAAACCTACAATTATACAGTCAATTAATCTTCAACAAAGGAGGCAAGAATGTGCAATAGGAAAAAAAAAAAGCAATCACTTCAACAAATGATGGTGGGAAAACTGTACAACTACATGTGAAAGAAAAGAAACTGGACCACTTTCTTACACCAAACCAAAAAAAAAAAAAAGGATTAATGACCTAAAAGTGAGACCTGAAACCATAAAAGTCCTAAATGAGAGCATAGGCAGTCATTTCTTTGAGTATATTAATAGCAGCATTTTTCCTGAATCAAGGAGAAAAAAAAACAAAATTAAACTATTGGGACTACATCAAAATAAAAAGGCCCTACACAGCAAACAATCAAAATAAAAGACAACCTACTGAATGGGAGAAGATATTTACAAGTGATATATTCAATAAGGGGTTAATACCCAAAAATATATAAAGAACTTATATAATTCAACACCCAAAAAACAAATAATCCAAAATGAATAGAAGATATGAACACACATTTGTCCAAAGAAGACATACAGATGGCTAACAGCCACATGAAAAGACACTCAGAATCACTCATTACCAGGGAAATGCAAATCAAACTACAGTGAGATATTACCTCACATCTGTCAGAATAGCTAAAATCAAAGCCACAAGAAACAATAAATGTTGGTGAGGATGTGGAGAAAAAGGAACCCTTGTGCACTATCACAGACTCTTAATTCTATGAGAATATACTGATGGTTACCTGAGAGGAGGTAGGTGGAAGAATGGGTAAAACATGTAAAGGAGATTAAGAGGAGCACATTTACCATGAGGTGCATTGAGCAATGTATAGAATTGCTGAATCACTATATTTTACACTTGAAACTAATATAACACTGTATATTAATTATGCAGGAATTAAATTTTTTTTAAAATAATTTAAATCATAGTTTTGGCTTTTCTTCTTCTTTTCCTCTATTCCTGAACAATTTGGACTGAACATCATTGGGCAGGGCAGAGAAAATAGGCATTTCCATATCTATATATTAAAAAAATTTATTCCAACATTGTCAATTCTAATTCAATAACACATAGTTTATTCTACTTTTCTCCCTTTCCAAATTTGTTGATCCCTTCTCCTTCAGTAACTTTTAATATTCTTCACAGATCTACTTTCTATGCTTTAAAACATGTTTCATAAGGAAAACTGCATATGCCCTAGTGGGCAGGGTAAAGAGCATGTCCCCCCAAGAGACAGCTGGGGTAGAGTGTTAGAATTAGAACAGGGTAAGGAGAGAATCCATGCTACTGAGTAGGGATGATCATGTAGGAGGTGTTAGAGCTGACGTAGAATGAGAAGAGAACCCATATGGAGGGATATCACAGTGTGGGTTGTCAGAGTGCTGGGTGCTGGAGCCTGAGTATGGAGAGCAAGACAACCATGCAAAAGTAGTTGATGGTACACAACAGAAAGTATCTCTGAGCTCTGCTCCTCTTCTCAATAAAGAAAAAGGGACTAACAAATTTGGAAAGGGAGAAAAGCAGAACAAACTATGTGGTATTGGATTAGAATTGTAGGTGTTGATATGAACTTGTGGTTTTTAATATATAAATACATACAACAAAAGAAATAATAGTGTGTGTGCATGTATGTTTGTCTGACTAATGAAAGTCAGAAGAGAGGCTCTTGCTCTTTCTAGTCACTCAGGAATGTAGACTCTTCATTGTGTTTCTCTCTCATTTTCAAAGATGTTGGATTCTTTGCACCTAGCTGTCACACAAAAGAAAAAAAAACATGTGGAAGGCATATTGCTTATTAATAACTCTATCAAGTGTTAACATACATTATTTCAGCTCATAATCCTCTGATGAGAATTTCCTAGCTCCACATAGTTGCAAAGGGTCTAAAAATGTAGTTTAGTGGTAAGTGCAGGATGAAGACAAAGAATGGATATCACTGGGCATTTATGTGTTTGTTACAATCTGCCTCTGCCTCTATTGTAAGTATCTGTTAACGCCCTTTTTTGCAGAGAAGGTGCATCTAGCTATCCCTAAAATAGAAAACTCCAAATTCCACAGTCACAACATGAGTTCAAAGTCCAGGATTACTGACAGACAATTCTCTATGGGAATCTTTCATATTGCCATACATCTTGCTTCAGCTTTGTTCCAAATGGTCAAGAATGTATGTTTAGCAAACAAGTTGGGAAGATAGAGACAGTGTCTCCCTAGGAATAAAAGGCACAATTGTTTGCTATCCAGAATAATACAGGTCATTTTTTTAAACAAAATCTTTTTTTTGTATTTATTCTGGGGTAGCCTTTTGGCTACTGATAGTTTTCTACTGCATAAGCTGGAGAAAGCAAACAGGTGTTAGTTTTATATTATTTGGTAAAATACCTACATATTAATTCACTTTTTTGTAAGGATGTATCTAATTTTTTAAATATAAAAAATAAAAATGGGGAAAACCATATACACTTCTCCACAAAAGCTTATCAACATACTGCACCATAATCCATTAGTTAAATGAAGAAAATCCACAAGTTCCTATCAATAACTGCAGAAAAATATGTTGATAATATTCAACCTTTATTCATGATAAATTAAAGCCTATTTATGAACTAGGATTTTAAAAAATCATTCCTAAATATCTTAAGGTTATTGACCAAAAAATCTCAAGCAAACACTATACTTTAATAGTGAACTACAGAAGCCTTTAAAATCAAGAACTGAATGAGGCAAAGATATTGCCAATCATTGCTCATATAAATACCATCTAGTTGCGGAAATTAAAGTTAAAAGAGAAAAAATGAGTGCAAGTAAATTACTTCTTCATAAAGCAAAACAGAAAAGTGATTTTTAAAAAGGATTTGTTTCACAATAATAAATTAAAATAAAAATATGTGTTTAGGGTTAAATTTAACAAATAATGCATGTAAATTCATGAAGAAAATAATAAAATTTTAATGGAAGGCATTAAAGAAGCACAAATAAATTGAGAGATGAACTATTAAGTTCAACTAGATGAAACTGCTATTTTGGTTGGTCAAAATGGTCAAACATCAGCAATTTCACATGGTTCAACTAAATATATACATGAAGAACAATGTTATGAATTTGACATTTCTCTCAATACTAATTTTATACACTCATTTCTGTTCCAACTGAAATCCAACACAAGGTAATTCTAAAGTCTACGAAGTTTCAGGGTACCTGGGTGGCTCAGTCAGTTCGCTTCAGCTCTTGATTTTGGCTCAGGTCATGATCTCAGGATTGGAAGACTGAGCCCTGTGTTGACTTCACTGGGTGTAGAGTCTGCTTAAGAATCTCTCTCCCCCTGCCTTTTTTCACTTCCTCTCTCTCTAAAAAAACAAAAACAAACAAAAAAACAAAACAAAACAAAAAAAAAACACAATAAAGTCTACAAGTTTCAAGAAAATACTTTTTCTTTTTTAAAGATTTATTTTAGAGAGAGAGAGAGCAAGCACAGGGGAGCAGAGCAGAGGAAGAGAGGGAATCCCAAGTAGACTCACCACTGTTTGTAGTGCCACACGTGGGGCTCAATCTCATGACCCTGGGATCATGACCTGAGCCAAAATCAAGAGTGTAACACTTAACCAGCTGAGCCTCCCAGACACTCCAAGAAAAGACTTATTTTTTCTTTTTTTCTTCTTTTTTAAAAATTTTATTTATTTATTCATTCATGAGAGATGGAGAGGCAGAGGCAGAGGTCTCCCACAGAGCAGGGAACCTAATGCAGGACTCACAACCGGGATCACAACCTGAGCCAAAGGCAGACACTTAACCACTGAGCCACCCAAGCACCCAAGAAAATACTTTTCTTAATAAGAATGTAAAAGGACATTACCTCTACCCTACCAGAAATAATTATAAAATTAAATAATAACTAAAGAGTAGCACTAGTGCATGGATAGGCAAATAGCCAACGGAATAATATTAAGAGTCCAGAAACAGACTCCCCAGTTCTGCTATTCTTAATATAATCCAAATTGCTTCTGAATATCAACTGGGGAACGAATGGGCAATTCAATGAAGAATAGTTGAACAACTGGTTATCTATTTGACAAATGGTAAGTCTGGATATACTTTACACTGTATGCAAAAATCAAGTCCAGATGACAAAAATCTGAAAATGTGAAAAGAGAACTTTAAAGCTTTTATAAATAAATATAGGAGAATTTATTACACAAGATATAAAAAGTATAGTTCATAAGGAAAAGATTTATATATGTAAAGCCTTCATCAAAGGCACCATTTTAAAAAGGTAATTAAAAGCCACAAATTTTTAACATATAAGACTGGCAAGGGATTTATATGCAGATTAAGTCAATTACTCTTACAAACGAGGGGAAAAATTCAATCAAATTAAAAATTAGGCCAAAAAAGACCATGCATTTTAGATGAGAGAGGCACACATGACATATAAAATATGAAAATATACTCCACTTTATTGGCTATCGGTAATACAAATCAAAACAATATCAAATTTCCATTTCAAATTAATAAGTGACAAAATTGTAAATATTTTGCCTATTTCATGTGTTTCTTTTAGATATGGTACATTGGGAATTATTACACAGAGCTAGCAAGAATGTAAATTGGCAAACCACTTCATAGATAAATTTAAATTCAACCACAGAAGTTGATGATATGAGCCTAATGGCCCAGCAAGTTCATTCCTACGCATATACCCTAGAGAAATTCTTGCCCAGATGCCCAAGGAGTCATATAAAAGAATGCTCATAGCAGCATTATTTATAATGTCCAAAAAACTAGGAATATTCCAAATGTCCATCATCAATATTTCACACATCAAGTTAAAAAACATGCAAAACTAAATAATGTATATTTTAAGGATACACACACACAAAGCAACTCTTTACAAAAAAGCAACGGCATGATAAATACAAGAGTGGGGATCATGATTATCACACAGAGGGAAAGAAGAATGAGGGTCAGAGAGGAGTACACAGGTTTCCCCAGTACTAATAATTCAATTACTTAGGTTGTATTATTACCTATATTACCTATATATTAATACTTATGCTTTATAAAGGTATTAAAACATTCCCATTTATGAATAAAATGTTTCATAATAAATTCTAAGACAGAGAATGAATTACTGCCCAGAAGCCCAAAATGGGTTAGGAGACAGCAGTCTCAAATCACTTTAAATTCATTCGATATTCTTGGATCTGATAAATCCAGCCCTCTCTGAGCATGATTTTAAATCCAGGCCACCTCTATCCCTGACATGGCACACAGAAACACACATATGTCTTTAGCTCCACAAAAGGCTCTTGAAGTATAATCTTAAAGTATCCCTGCCTCTCCTTTCTCTCTTTAAAATGAACTCAGTTAGTGATAGGATATCTGAGATGTACTTCAACAAATCCAAGGGTAATAGCATAACTGAAACAAGCTGGTCATGAGTTGATAACTATTTTAATTGGTCATTGATGCATGGTAGTTCATTGCACTATGTATACATTTGAAATTTTCCATAATAAAGAATTTTAAAAAATCAATTCAGCAGCCAAAACATTTCCTCGCATATAGACAAAAACTAATTAAATACATTGACTTCTCTGACTACTTCTAGGTAATAAAAAGTAAATGATCACTTTAAGTCAAGAAATACCAACTCAATTCAGAAATTATAATTCTAAGATCCATATAATGATAAAATTCTTATATTATAAAATTAAATATTTGTCTCTAGTTATGACAATCCACAGGCAAGAAGCCAGCAATTAAGGTTAGGTTGGTATTGTGAGGTTTTTCCTTTTCTTTTTCATGTGTCCATTTGCTCAAGACCATTCTGACCTCCCTCAGGTTTGAGTTTAGCGATGAACGAAGGTAAGACAGAACAGGAAAATTCTTATTTAACTGATGCTGTATTTACATGATTTTGCAGTCCCTAATGCTGGGTTTAATTTTTTTTTTAATTTTTTAAAAATTTTTATTTATGATAGTCACAGAGAGAGAGAGAGAGAGAGAGGCAGAGACATAGGCAGAGGGAGAAGCAGGCTCCATGCACCGGGAGCCCGATGTGGGATTCGATCCCAGATCTCCAGGATCGCACCCTGGGCCAAAGGCAGGCGCCAAACCGCTGCGCCACCAAGGGATCCCTTAAAACCTGCTCTTATAAGGTACTTTTATGGGCTTTTTGGAGGTCCCACTGGGAATGTCTACTGCACGGCCCATGAAGTAGACAGATGTATTTTCCTATCAATTCCACTCCTCACTTCACCTTGTTTTCTTGTTCATCCACGCTCTCCTATACAGACCCTTACAGCTTAAAATGCTACCACACTAACCCTCACCCCCTTGTAGCACACCACTCCTTTTGGGAAATAATCATGTATCTTTTCTCCAATGAATTCTGAAAGTACATACACCTTTTGTTCAGCTCACCTACCAGCCACTGCCTAGATCATGTATTACCTTTATATTTTTCAGGAGGAAGTTAGACAGATAACCACCAGTCAACACTGCTGACTGCATTATTAAACTTTCTCAACAGTTTTGTTAAAAGTCTTCTCACCAGGCTTGATTATTTCACCCTTATTCTACAGGTCTCAGAGTACAGCTATCTCCAAAGAAATCTTCTTTCTAAACCCATGCTTCTTAAACTCAAAAACTTGAATGATAACTTTAAGGTTGCAAAACTTACTTTGAAAATTTCTATGTTGGAACCACTCACAATGATATTTGGTCTCTTTCAACTTACTGTTTTGTTAAAAATTATCCCAGGGGGCTGAAGAGAGAGGTGTTGAAGCAGTCTTACAGTGATGAGGTGGATGGTCTTTGAAAGAATATGGTGAATAGAAAGTAGCCGAAAGAATTAAGATTAGTAGGGCAGCTGGGGTGGCTCAGCAGTTTAGTGCCACCTTCAGCCCAGGGTGTAATCTTGGAGACCCGGGATCGAGTCCCACATTGGGCTCCCTGCATGGAGCCTCTTCTTCCTCTGCCTGTGTCTCTGCCTCCCTCTCTGTGTCTGAATAAATAAATAAAATCTTTAAAAAATTAAGATTAGTAAATATCATAATTAAGAAAAAAAATGAACCTTCTGGAAACTAAAGCTAAGTGGTAAGAGTTATATTGATTTCTGGAATTGCTACAGTGGATTAGCAGACATACTTTGATTAATATTTAGGCAATAAAAAAATGAGAATGAGGAATTAAATTGTTTACTATTAACAAATACAAATGTGTTCATACATATTGATCTAAATATAATTCACTGCCAATAAAAACAGTTATAGTTATATCATAAGATTAGTAAGGCATTTAGTAATTTCTTTGTTATCAATTTTCAGATTAGGCTTAATTTATGGGGTGAAAAACAGTGGTATGAGATATTTAATTGAATTTTATTATGAAAAAATTTAGTTATTAATTATGTCAGTATAGAGGGAAGTCACCCATGGAATATTTTAATATTCTCTCCTATTCAATGTTTTAATTGATGATTTAGGTGAAAATACATGAAATGTGCAAATGCTACATTAATATATTAATATAGTTTTATATAACCTGTAACTTGCTTCACAACTAAATTACCAATTAAACTTCATTTTTCATCATTTGTTGTTTTGTCCTTGATCTTTGAAACTTACAATGTTGAATAGAAAATTGCCTTAAACAGCAACTGTTGACTGATTAGTTTCACACACGTTATTATTTGATTAATCTATATGAATAGACAGCCTATATTTCTCAAACATTCTGGAAATAAAAGGTTTAGCTCAATTATACAGCAACAAATCCAAATGTTTGGTGGTATAACAATCAAGATTAATAAAAATGAAAATTGAAAATGAGCCAGGTATTTTAATGAAACATATTCCTTCTGGAATTTAAGGTACATGGTGCACTGGAATGCCATGTGACACAGTTCTGTCAAGGATAAACCAACAGTAATAGATGATACTTTTCCCTTTCATCAGTAAGGTGTTTTTTCAAAGGTGATCTTACTCTAGCACGTTAAAGACCATATGGCATACAGACCACCAAAGCTAGTTAATTTATTTTTATTGCTCTGCTGTGAGCAAGACTAAGCACATTCTCTGACTCCAATTATATGTTCAGACAAATCTTAGGCATTTTTGAAAACTGACATAATGATACTTTATACTGAAACAGATTTTTAGGTGGAAAAAAGGGCCACCCTTGTTTTCTCTTATTTAATTAACATTATTCCATGAGACCATGCATATCTTTGGATTTTATAGAATTTAATGAATGTTAGAGATAAGCAAAAGAAAGAGAAAAGTTATTACAAAAATATATTTAAAAGGCAGAAGTGACAATAAGAGAAAAAGCATAGAAAGGAAGGCATGAAAAGGAAAATGTCCAATTTATTGATAAAAATTAGAAGTACCAAGAGAAGAAACAAAACAGAAATGTGTCTTTGCTCTCCGTTTCTTTTTGTATCACATCCAAATCACACACCTGAGACCCTGCTTCTAGATGAACATCACAAGGCACTCACATGTCAGATTATCCATCAACTTATATTGTTTTTTTAAAGGGTGGTAATTGTGCTTTTTAAGGCAGCAGACTATATATTCAATCATGTTCTAATCTAAAATGCAGTGTCCAAAAACACCTCACACTGCATACTTTTTGAAAATGGAAGCTTATTATACAGTGAGATCACAGTTCAATTAACATTGAAAAGTGGTATCATTTTAATCAACATTTTCCATCTATCAAAGGGATATGGCTGTGTGTCTATACAAATATATATATAGATACACACACATATATATGTTTGTACTGTTGGCATAATCTCATTGCATTGCTTTAAAAGCAAAAACAAAAAACTAAAATCATATACATTTCAAAAATACACTTAACTCAAGAATAAAAAATAATTTAAATAACTCTTTTGTCAGAATATTGGAATATCTTTGAAAATCCTAGTCATATGACCATACTCATAGCCATAACTGTGAAAAATGAAAGAATTACATTAATTAGACAAAAGCCAATATACTTTCATGCATAGAACATCATGTAACGCTATCATCTGGGTAAGAGTTGGGAAGAGGAATCAGCAGGAGTTGTCATGCAGTAAAACAAGTTCTTAATATATTTGTAGGCCAGCCAAAATAAAATATGTTTGTGTTAAATTCTGGTTGATAAGAAAATATATTATAGAAATTTTACCACTATCTGGGTAAGCTAAATAGTAGGAACTCTGCTGGCTAGACCAAAGAGATTGTTTTGAATTTCTGTTTTTAGGGATTTTGAAAGTTCAGAAAATCTACTCCTAAACTTGCAGAACTATAGAAAAGAAAGAAGTATCCAAGTAACATCCTATGCAAAAGATTAATATAATGACTGAGAGGTTCAAGTTTTTATACCATAAGATTGTTTGGAAAGCCAAATCTATGATGAGATTAGAGCACAGGGACTGATTATGTCAAAGTTAATATTAAAAGAAGAAACTTTTATTATTGTAGTCCAGGTGAAACAAATGGCCTGGCAGGCAGTGAGAGTGTTAACAATTGATCTTTAAATTTCCCGGTCTCTAAATTCCCTGAGTAAAATAATATTGAGACAGTTAAAGCCTGGGTAAAACCATTAAAATTCATTTCTGCAGTTAATTTGGTGATGAGCTTGGGGGTATGGAAGGGAGTCTCTGAATGTATATTCCTTAAGTCAAGCTATAATTTAGTGTAACCTGTTCAATAACTTTTCAGTTTCCAGCTTTCAAACTTTCAAACTTTTCTGACCACAAACCAAAAACATTGTTTTTGCAGAACACAGTTCATAACACTTGCACGCATGATACTGAAGACAGGTTTCATGAAGTACTGCTTACTGTGATAGAGTATGATTCTGCTTTTGATGCTTCACTACTGGCTGCTTTCAAGTCCCATCATGCCCACTTTTTATCTGTTACCTCCACCTGGGCAAATAAGAAAGCTCCCTTTGGAGCCAAGAGGTGTGAGATTTCAAAGCCCTCAAGGCCCAGGCTACTTGTGGGAATCTTTTCCACATCCCCACACTCTAAACATCATAAAATCCCCTTGAGATTCTCCTTTTGCAACTCTCTCCATTTTTAACCTGTGTAGGAGCTGCTCTGCTCTCTCAGAAATCCTATCTTGTGAGTAATTATTTTTGTCACCTTCTTGGTGCATGTGTGGCATCATGTCTCCACATCTAAACCAAACTCAGGGGCCATTCCACTTCTTCAGGCTGACCACAGCATTTATCTAATTTACTATAGGTGAAGAATTTTTTTTTAATTTTCTATTCCCTTTCATACTATTTCATTTATAAGAATAGTGACCATAACTTTCTACACTGATTATACAACCCAATAATTGTAGATTCCAGTTGAAAATTCTAATTCAAGAGAAGGAAAGCACAAAAATTCTGATTCTAAAGGGTTTGGGGTCTTCTCATTTTTAACATTTAAGTAGGTAATGATAATAGTAAGACCTGGCATTACACACATATTCCAAGGATGATGCCATCCAGCTTAAGACTCCAGCTCTACTTCACCCCTGTGACTCAAGCCGTATTATACGTATAATGAAGGTGAAATACAGCAGTGCTTCTCAAAAGTTCATGATATACCATTTACCTGATGATCTTATTGAAAAGCAGATTTTCAAACAGTAGGACTTGCATGTCTACTAACTTCAGCTAGTATTAATACTGCTGGTCCACAGAGCACACCTTGAGTAGCAAGGACAAAAAGAATAGCTATAGAAATGTAGACATTTGTATTATCACTCTTCCTATTTCTTTATCCATACATACAGACATATCATTTGACAGTAAGTTGCACTCATGCATGATGCCCCTTTACCCCTTAAATACTTCAGGGTAGAGTTTCTAAAAGTCATGAATATAACCACAATATAATGATCCAAGTCAGGAAATTCACATTAAAATGGCACTATTATCTAATTTACATTGCTTATTCAGATTTCAATGGTCCCACTAATATTTTTTATAGCCAAAGACACAAATTTCTGGCCCAGGATCCAAGCCAGCTTCACACGTTGCATTTAGTTGTCATCCCTTGTTAGTCTTTAATCTAGAACAGTTCATTGGTCTTCCTTTTTTTAATCATGTCTTTGACATTTTAAAGAATTCATCTACTTTATTTAGTTGAATAAATTCAACTTTCTCTAATGTAGTCTCAAAATTCAACTTACATATTTTGGTCAGGACACCAAAGAAGACATGTACTTTTGGTTAATCATTCTTTAGGAGACACATGATACCTATTTACTACTACGGATAAAGATCATTTTGATCACCAGGTTACCAGGTTTCTACACTACAGAGTTTTGTGTCTGTAATTAATGCATATGGGGAAGTATTGGCTATTTCTGTTTCTTACAAAACTTCCATCCTCTCAACTTAGTAGCTATTGATAACTCTTATCTAAACAATTATTATTGTAAAATAATAAATAAATAAATAAATAAATAAATAAATAAATAAATATTATTGTGATGCCAAATGCTAATATTTTAATTTCCTGTTTCCACCTGCCTAAATTGATATTTTACTGTAAGGAGCATTTTAAGACAGCAGTGCAAGAAATTTGAAAATCGTCTTTAATTTCTCACATCCTCTCACCAATTATCATACTATCTAATCATGTAGTAACTGCTTGAGAAATGTATAGCACATAAGACGGTTAGCCACTAGCATTACTATGAAATCAAGATCACATGGAAAAATTTAAATATCTTTTACGAAATCACAGGTCAAAATACTTAAAGACAACTACAACAATAAGAAACAAACAAACAAACAAAACCCCAGGAAATGTGTCTGGAGTGATTTTACACTATCAGCCACTAACTGAGAAAACCTGACACTTTGTTGAAGCGGTGACTCTTAGGATCTATAAAACAAGGTCATGATGAGGGGGTTCAAGAGTCAATCCTTTTATCCAATTATATCCTGTGCACAGAGTAGCCATCCTTGTCTACAGTGGGAAGATCATTAGATGTGCCCAGAGCAATACTTTCCTTCTTAACACTAAACTAAGTGAGAATTGGTTTTACCAAATGTGTGTAATAATTTGTGAAGTGCTCAAACCTTCATATCACTGCCCCTGGAGTTTTTCAAAGAATAAAAATCATACCCAGCTTCTTGTTGGATGAGAAAGAATCTTTGTTGGTTAACGTAAAAGTAAAAACATCTTCCTAACAGATATCCCAAAACACCATTGCCAATGGGAATATCACTTAAAAGTTACTGGAATGGAATGGCTATTCTCTCATCATCACTATTATATGCTTTATTGATTTAAAAACCATCCTCTGCATTTCCTTCAGCAGCTCATATAAAACAGCCACAAAGCTGTAACATCTGCTTGGCAGTATTAGCATAATACATTAAAAAATCGAGTTATCAGGGGCATGTCAGTCTACAGCTGCATTGTTTTTCTTGTTAATGTCCTATGGCTAATGTAATATTTCATCTCTAAAAAGCAAAGCTCAGGTTATCTGATTAAGTTTGGCACCAAAAAGAATAATGACCTGCATTATCTGTAGACATGAGTGATATACCTACACACAGACAGAAACCACTACCAATTGTGTACTTATTAAGTAAAGCAGTACTACATACAAAACTATTCTTTTCTGCACATGAAAAGATTTTAGAGATTGGAAATGTCAATTTATGGATACTGTCCCCAGATCCCTAAGGACCAGAAATTACTATTTTGATGTATGTTGAAGGGAACAAAATGATGTATTTCAGGAAAAATCTATTATTAATATATATAATATTTCAATGTTAAAATTTAAACACATCCACATAAACATCTTTAAAAACACACACTTGTACTTTCTGTACAAGACAAAGGGGATTATGATATAGTTAGAGAAGAATTTCCTTCAAAATATATTTAATTTTTAAAATTATATTTCAACATCTGGAAAATAGAAATAGTCATTCTGCCTAAAAAAATAAAGATTCAGTATTTTATTTTTTAAAAAGAATTAAAATAATTACAGCAAGAGGTTGTTTTAATCTTTGTCTTTCATTCCTTTTTAACTTTCCTGTATTTCCTCAATTTCTATAATCATCTAACTGAAAATAGCACCTATAACTCTTTCATAATTTGGATGATGATTTATTAATGGGATACAATATAGTAGATAAAACAACGTTAGTGTACCTTAATCTCCAGAAAACCCTTCAGTGAAGGAAGCTGGCATGCTGTCCCATAGATATCGTGGCATATTGCTTTGCTGAAATAATAAAATATTATAAAATAACAGTGAGTAGGTACAACATTTACAAATTCACATGGCATTTACATACTAAGCATTCATAAAAAATACACCTGGTCATATGCCACTATGAAAATCATGTTTAATTTATACATGATTCTATTCCATTTTCTATGAAAACAATAATGTGAACTGAAGTAAAACTGAGGCTTATATAATTACGATTTTTCACATTCCTTACATCACTGCCAACAACAACAAAAAGAAATAAACTGTCCAAAATGGCTTCATTATTTAAGCATTAATAAATAAGAAAGAAACAAACAGATAAAACCAGAGACCGAAAAAGCTCTAACTAGAGTTCAGAAGGGAGCAAAAGGTTGCTTTGCTTTCAAAATAGTTATTTTAGGGCAGCCCAGGTGGCACGGTGGTTTAGCACCACCCTCAGCCCAGGGCATGATCCTGAGGTCCTGGGATCGAGTCCCACATGGGGCTCCCTGCATGGAGCCTGCTTCTCCTTCTGCCTGTGTCTCTGCCTCTTTCTCTCTCTCTCTCTCTGTGCCTCTCATGAATAAATAAATAAACTCTTTTAAAAATAAAAAATGTTATTTTAAATTAATGATTCAGTGCCTAACACTTGTGAGACAGGGAAGCAAGTCTCAGCTGTAACTGAAAAAAAAAAAAAAAAAAAAAAAAAAAAAAACACACACACACACAAACTTTTTAAATAATCAATAGGCAAGGAGAAAAAGTATAAACATTTTATTTGTAGTAAATATAAAGGACAAGACACATGTTATAAATCTTAAAATCCAGCAAGAAATAAGTAAGATCTGAATGGTAAGCAGGCAGAGGATCTGAAGACAGAATCCACAGACAGGTAAACAAATCAGATAACATGTGTTTCTTGACCAGATCAACTACTGACCTGCACGACTGTGGATTTGTAAGATGCATTTTTCTCTTCCCTCATTTCCATCACCCTCACCTCCATCAAGCTCTTTCTCAAAGAAAGTCCTCCTGGATTAAATTAATTTTAAAACTACTGTATCGATAAAAATAAAAGCATCAATTGATGCACATGCAGAGAAACATGAATTAGTAAAAAATCGTGAACACCATCGCCTGTAACAAGAAGAATTTGAAGATTACCTAAAAATCTAACAACAGTGGAATAACTAAGTAAATTCTCCTATCATCACACAATTAATGTTTATTAATTTCATGTTTAAAATTATCAAAATAAATAGCACTGCCCTTTTAAAAAGAAAAAAGTATGTGTGTGAATGTTACTAAAGGGAGAGGAAATCAGAGTTTAAAAAAATGAGGAGAAAATATTGAAAAAAACCCATCAAATGGCTTACTGTCATTTTCTTTGGGTAGATGACTATGAATTTTTTATATTTTTCTGCTATTCCTGTTTTCTAAGATTTGTACAATCATATAAGAACACCGAATACAGCATAAAATTATTTTCCTAAAAGAGGGCGAACCACCACCGCATCGTTTGTTGTTACAGAATGGAATCGGCAATGGTATCTCAGAGACTTCCGGGATTAGGAGAATAAAACAGCAAACGACAAAACAAGTAAAAAGCACATATTTCCCGACCTTCCCAAAGGAAGAGGAAAGAGGAGCACGACCTGCCCCCCGACGTCCTTCCTTCCGCCCTGAGGCAGGAGCACCGGAAGTGCGGGCGGCCGGAAGTCCGGCGGCACCGCGCAGTGGCACCGCGCAGCCGCAGTAGCCGCGGACGGGCTGTGGGGGCCGGAAGGAGCCCCCGCAGGGGAGACCCGCGGGGCGGCGGTGGGCGGCCGTGGTGGCTGACGCGGTGCCTCTGAGCAGAAGCACCAGTTAGTTCTCTTGGCAGAAGGGAAAGGTCCCCGGTTCCACAAGTGCCTGCAGGAGGACCGCAGCCTGCTCCGCCTCAGCCGCCTGGACAGCTGCGAGCCTGATGACTGGGCCGTTCCATTCCCTGCCAGACTTGCTGGAGGGAGCCCGTGAGGAGGAGGAGGAGGAAGATGAAGAGGACAAGGAGGAAGATGAGGAAGATGAACAGGAGGAGGAAGATGAAGAGGAGGAGGAGGAAAATGAAGAGTAGGAAGAGGAGGAGGAAGATGAAGAGGATGAGGAGGAGGAAGATGAAGAGGATGAGGAGGAAGATGAAGAGGGTGAGGAGGAAGACGAAGAGGAGGAGGAAGATGAAGAGGACAAGGAGGAAGATGAAGAGGACAAGGAGGAAGGTGAGGAAGATAAACAGGAGGAGGAAGATGAAGAGGATGAGGAGGAGGAAGATGAAGAGGACAAGGAGGAAGATGAAGAGGAGGAGGAGGAAGACGAAGAGGATGAGGAGGAGGAAGACGAAGAGGATGAGGAGGAGGAAGATGAAGATGAAGAGGAGGAAGATGAAGAGGACGAGGAGGAAGATGAAGATGAAGAGGAGGAAGACGAAGAGGATGAGGAGGAAGAAGATGAAGAGGACGAGGAGGAGGAAGACGAAGAGGAGGAGGACCGGGTGCCCAGGGGACCAAAGGGGCATAAGAATGCTTCTGGCCTGCGTGCCCCTCGCCGCGGTCGTACGAAGCTACGCCTTACTCCAGTGCCCGCGAGGTCCTGCGGACGTTCTGAGCACCCGGAGACCAGAAAGGTGCTGAGGCCACCTAATGCCAGGCCCCCAGCACGGCTTGGTCCAGCGCTGACGCCGTCTACGTCAGAGGCCTCTGGCTGCCTTCAGAAGCTGCTGATGCGAAAGGCCCCGACGGGCAGCGGCCTGTCCTCAGGGCTCACTGGAGTCGGTCATAGGCTGGTGGCCTGCACGGCAGAGGGGACAGAGGTGGCGGCTGTCTCCCCGCATGTCAGCGGCTCGGTCTCCACTCTCTGACCTTCCCCAAGCGGTGCCACGTGCTGCTCAGGAGGACGCTGCGAGCGCTGGACTCCCTGGTTCTCGCCAGTCGGTGCGCACAAGAAGGACGCTGCCCTGAGCTCGGTCCTCGAGCAAATGTGTATCAGCTAAGGACGAACTGCGGTTCCCTGCCCCCAGCGCCCTGCCCCTCATCGACTACATGGAGCTGCTCATCCTGGACACCCGTGTCACCTACCAGCAAGCCAGCTGGGGACCTCACTAGCCAAGCACTACAGTCAGGGGCGAATGTGGAGGGCCCAGGAGATCCCCCCTCCACCCCGTGGAGATCAATGGCAAATAGTGGCTAGAAGACTTGAACTTCCCAGAAATAAAATAGAAGGTGGAGGATGGGAGGGAATTCAAGGAATTCTCTGACCTGGAAAGTGGCAAGGACACTAGGGACTTCTCCAGAAAGAGACGGACAGCTGGGTCTCTGAGACCTCAGCAGTGGCTGGAGGAGGAGGAAGTAGCAGGAGGATGCGGGGGTAGCTGCTCAGAGGAAGAAGTCAGCTACTCAGAGGATAGAGGCCCAGAGGCTAAGGCAGGTTGACCCACGGCCCAAAGACAAGGAGGGGATCTACTTCTCTCAGAGGCGGGAAAGCTGCCTGCTGGGGGCCTGCAGGAGCTGCTGTGCAGTGTTTCCACCTTGAGGTCGGCCGGCAAGTAGCTTCCTTGCCTGTGCTCTGCCCAGAGGCCCTGAAGTCAAAACCATAAAATAGAGGAAGGGCAGTAGACGGTGGACAGGGCTTTATTTTTACAGCATAAAAGATCAGAAAGTAGGAAGAGCTTTGCCGATCCTTGGAGCAACTGCCTTGAGGTGGAAATTATCACGTGGACTCTGCCTAAGGCTGCATCCCATAGCGGTGGGCTAAGATACCAACTTTGTGAGGGAAGCGACCCAGAATGGGGCTCTACCCTGACACCTTGTCAGATGTCAGGATGCTGAAAACCTTGCAAAGAGCAGTCCCCCTTCCAGAGAGAGAGGGTGGGCATGGCCAAAGACAGCCTGGTGCTGCCTCCTGTCTCATTGCTTTCTGCTCAGGATGCAGAGCCCCTGGGCCTGGGCCCAAGTTTGGGTCACCCGGGCCGTCTACAACAGGCTTCTCTAAAGTGAACCCCAGAAAATCTTTGGAAACTTGTTCCTTTTCTCTTCAGTTACAGGTTTTCTTTTTAAAATATGTTTTGCATCCAAAACCAAAAGGGGAGGGGGGACTTTTGCATCTGAGTGGCCAGAACTGAAGGGGTTCAGGGATCTGAGCTGCCTACCCACCAGCTTAGTAGAGGCTGGGAGGAGTCTGTTGTACCTAAAAGCAGACCCATGGTCCCAATCTCTTGCTTGGGGGAGGCTCAGCCAGGAGGGAGTGCCCTTCCCCATAAGGGGAAGTGGCCCTGCTGGGGATGGGGACTGCTTCCCAAGGTAAACTGCTCTCTAGTGCCTCTGGCATTGGTGGCTTCAACGACATAGCCGCTGGGAAGTTGGCCACGTGGAAGATGTGACGCAGGTGCTTGGCTACCCGTGGAGACAGGCCTGCATGGTGGTTTGCCCAACTGCTGGCCCAAAGTCACAAAGAGGCTCAGTGCTGCCCCTTCCATTGTTTGCAGGCCACTGCCTCCAGCTGGCATTCACCTAGGCCCAGATCTTGAGTGTAGGCCCTAGCTTCAGCCCCATGGGGGTCAGGAAGTGTTCCTTTGTTACTTCCTGGGGCCAAGGGTCTAAAGGAGTAGCGCCAGCTCACTCTGCTGGATCCCTTCTGTCCATCAAGGGCTGAGTGTCCTCAGGTGGTTCAAGGCTTTCCAGAGAGAGAGAGAGCGCGTGCAGGGCCAAGAAATGCTGATTGTGCAGCCTGCAGGAACAATTTTCCAATGAAAGAAGGATCTTTGTGTTGAGCATATGCATACAGACTTTCCCTCCATCTCCCCATGTAGTCTTTAAGGAGAAGAGATTTCAGGTGTGGAGAGGCACTGAGTAATGGTGCTGCCCTGTCTGTCCATCCCCTCCTTTCCAGGAAGAGATCAGAACCATCTTGGGCAGGTATCCCAGCTCTGTCCAGGGACATATGCCCCCACATACCAGTGCATTTGGTCCACAGCCAAACAGGCCCCAACAAAGCTGCAGACCTCATCCGCGGTCCACTTGCTGACATCCTTAGGGCCTGTGGCCTCCTTCCCATCTAGGCGGAATCTCTCAGTGGCACCTGAGTTGGGGCCCTGGAGGGTGGGGAGGTTGTTACTAAGACTTTGGCTGGCTCTTTCCTTTGGTCCCACCCATCTACCTATATGTGTTTGCCCTGCTTATTTAGAGATGTTGTATGATGACCAAAAGGGATTTTCTCTCTATGGAGACATCCAGGGGAGACCAGGTCTCCTACCCCATGGAGGATCCAGAGCATGGAGAGGGATGTGGACCCCAAAATATATATAAACAAGGGCCACCTTTGCAAATCTCTAGATTAGTGAATATTTGCCATTTGGCATATTGACTGGCTAACAGTTTCTTAGAACTCTTAGTGTTATTTTTACTCCTCACCTCAATGTGAGATATATTTCTTTTGAGTATTATTTTATTTTTTTTTAGTTTTTTAATTGGAGTTCAATTTGCCAACATATAGCATAATATCGGTGCTCATCCTGACAAGTGCCCCCCTCCGTGCCCATCACCCAGTCACCCCAACCCCCCGCCAAACTCCCTTTGCACTAACCCTTGTTCATTTCCTAGAGTTAGGTGTCTCTCATGTGTTGTCACCCTCATTGATATTTCCCACTCATTTTCTCTCCTTTCTTCTTTATTCCCTTACACTATTTTTTATATTCCCCAAATGAATGAGACCATATAATGTTTGTCCTTCTCTGATTGACTTATTTCACTCAAAATAATACCCTCCAGTTCCATCCACATTGAAACAAATGGTGGGTATTTGTTGTTTCTAATGGCTGAGTAATATTCCATTGTATATACAGACCACATCTTCCTTATCCATTCATCTTTCGATGGACACCGAGGCTCCTTCCACAGTTTGGCTATTGTGGACATTGCTGCTAGAAACATTGGGGCACAGGTGTCCCGGCATTTCACTGCATCTGTATCTTTGGGGTAAATCCCCAGCAGGGCAATTGCTGGGTCATAGGGCAGTTCTATTTTTAATTCATTGAGGAACATCCACACTTTTCCAGTTTTCCAGTGGCTATACCGGTTCACATTCCCACTAACAATGCAAGAGGGGTCCCCTTCCTCCACCTCCTCTCCAACATTTGTTGTTTCTGGTATTGTTATTTTTCACCCTTCTCATTGGTGTGAGGAGATATCTCATTGTGGTTTTGATTTGTATTTCCCTGATAGCAAGGCCTGCAAAACATTTTCTCATGTGCTTGTGGGCCTTGTCTATGTCTTCTTTGGAGAAATTTCTGTTCATGTCTTCTGCTCATTTCATGATTGGACTGTTTGTTTCTTTGCTGTTGAGTTTAGTAAGTTCTTTATAGCTCTTGGATACTAGCCCTTTATCTGATAGGACATTTGCAAAGATCTTCTCCCATTCTGTAGGTTGTCTTTTAGTTTTGTTGACTGTTTCTTTTGCTGTGCAGAAGCCTTTTATCTTGATAAAGTCCCAATAATTCATTTTTGCTTTTGTTTCCCTTGCCTTGATAGATGTATATTGCAAGAAGTTACCGTGGCCAGGTTCAAAGAGGGTGTTGCCTGTGTTCTCCTCTAGCATTTTGATGGATTCTTGTCTCACATTTAGATCTTTCATCCATTTTGAGTTTATCTTTGTGTATGGTGTAAGAAAATGATTTAGTTCCATTATTCTGCATGTGGATGTCCAATTTCCCCAGCAGCATTTATTGAAGAGACTGTCTTTTTTCCAGTGGATAGTCTTTCCTGCTTTGTCGAATATTAGTTGACCATAAAGTTGAGGACCCATTTCTGAATTCTCTATTCTGTTCCATTGATCTATGTGTCTGTTTTTGTGCCAGTACCACGCTGACTTGTAAATCCCAGCTTTGTAGTTCAACCTGAAATCTAGGTATGTGATGCCCCCAGCTCTGGTTTTCTTTTTTAATATTCCCCTGGCTATTTGGAATCTTTTCTGATTCCACACAAATTTTAAGATCATTTGTTCCAACTCTCTGAACAAAGTCCATGGTATTTTGATAGGGATTGCATTAAATGTGTAAATTGCCCTGGGTAACATTGACATTTTGACAATATCAATTCTTCCAATCCATGAACATGGAATATTTTTCCATCTCTTTGTGTCTTCCTCAATTTCTTTCAAAAGTGTTCTGTAGTTTTTAAGGTATAGTTCCTTTGTCTCTTTGATTAGGCTTACTCCTAGTTATCTTATGCATTTGGATGCAATTGGAAATGGGATTGGCTCGTTAATTTCTCTTTCTTCAGTCTCATTGTTAGTGTAGAGAAATGCCACTGATTTCTGGGCATTGATTTTGTATCCTGCCACACTGCTGAATTGCTGTAGGAATTCTAGCAATCTTGGGGTGGAGTCTTTTGGGTTTTCTATGTACAGTATCATGTCATCTGCAAAGAGGGAGAGTTTGACTTCTTTGCCAATTCAAATGCCTTTTATTTATTTTTATTGCCTGATGGCTGAGGTGAGAATTTCTAGTACTATGTTGAATAGCAGTGGTGAGAGTGGACATCCCTGTCATGTTCCTGATCTTAGGGAAAAGGCTCCCAGTGTTTCCCCATTGAGAGTGATATTTACTGTGGGCTTTTCCTAGATGGCTTTTAAGATGCTGATGAATGTTCCCTGTATGTCTACACTCTGAAGAGTTTTGATCAGGAATGGATGATGTATTTTGTCAAATGCTTTCTCTGCATCTATTGAGAGGATCCTATGGTTCTTGTTTTTCTCTTGTTGATATGATCTATCACATTGATTGCTTTATGAGTGTTGAACCAGCCTTGCATCCCAGGGATAAATCCCACTTGGTCATGGTGGATAATCTTCTTAATGTATTGTTGGATCCTATTGGCTAGTATCTTGTTGAGAATTTTTGCATCTGTATTCATCAGGGATATTGGTCTATAATTCTCCCTTTTGGTGGGGTCTTTGTCTGGTTTTGGAATTAAGGTGATGCTGGCCTCATAAAATGAGTTTGGAAGTATTCCATCTCTTTCTATCTTTCGGAACAGTTTTAGTAGAATAGGTATTCTTTCTTCTTTAAAGGTTTGATAGCATTCCCCTGGGAAGCCATCTGGCCCTGGACTTCTGTGTCTCGAGGTTTTTGAAGACTGCTTCAATTTCCTCCGTGGTTACCAGCCTGTTCATTTTTCTCTTTCTTCTTGTTCCAGTTTTGGTTGTTTGTGGTTTTCCAGCAATGTGTCCATTTCTTCTAGATTGCCTAATTTATTGGTGTATAGCTGCTTATAATAAGTTTTTAAAATCATTTGTATTTCCTTGGTATTGGTTGTGATCTCTCCTTTTCATTAATGATTTTATTAATTTGAGTTTTTTCTCTCTTATTTTTAATAAGGCTGGCTAATGGTTTATCTATCTTATTAATTCTTTCAAAGAACCAACTCCTGGTTGTGTTGATCTGTTCCACAGTTCTTCTGGTCTCTATTTCATTGAGTTCTCCTTGAATTTTTATTAACTCTCTTCTTCTGCTAGGTGTAGTTTTTATTTTCTGTTCTTTCTCCAGTTCCTTTATGTGCAAGGTTAGCTTGTGTATTTGAGTTTTTTCCAGTTTTTTGAGGTTAGCTTGTTTTGCTATGTATTTCCCTCTCAGGACTGCTTTTGCTATATCCTAAAGTTTTTGAATGGTTGTATCTTCATTTGCATTAGTTCCATGAATTTTTAAAATTCTTCTCTAATTTCCTGGTTGACGCTTTCTTCTTCTAGCAAGATGGTCTTTAACCTCCACGTGTTTGAGTTTCTTCCAAATTTCTTTTTGTGATTGAGTTCAAGTTTCAAAGCAATATGGTCTGAAAATATGCAGGGGACAAACCCAGTCTTTTGGTGTTGATTGAGACCTGAGTTGTGACCCAGTATGTGGTCTATTCTGGAGAACGTTCCATGTGCACTTGAGAAGAATGTGTATTCAGTTGCATTTGGATGTAAAGTTCTGTAAATATCTGTGAAATCCATCTGGTCCAGTGTATCATTTAAAGCTCTTGTTTCTTTGGAGATGTTGTGCTTAGATCTATCAATTGCAGAAAGTGCCATATTGAAGTCTCCCAGTATTAGTGTATTATTATCCAAGTGTGTTTTAACTTTGGTTATTAATTGATTGATATACTTGGCAGCTCCCACATTAGGGGCATAAATGTTCATGATTGTTAGGGCCTCTTGTTGGATAGATCCTTTACCCTCTTCATCTCTTCCTACAGTCTTTGGATTAAACTTTAATTTATCTGATATGAGGATGGCTACCCCTGCTTTCTTTTGAGGAACATTTGAATGGTAAATGGTTCTCCTGTCTTTCATTTTCAGGCTGTAGGTGTCCGTAGGTCTAAAACGAGTCTCTTGTAGACAGCAAATAGATGGGTCTTGATTTTTTATCTTGTCTGAAACCCTATGCCTTTTGATGGGATCATTAAGCCCATTCACGTTCAGAGTTACTACTGAAAGATATGAATTTAGTCTCATCATAATACCTATTCAGTCCCTGTTTTTGTGGATTATTTCCTTGGACTTCCTCTTTCTTTTACAGAGTCCCTCTTAATATTTCAGCACAACTGGTTTGGTGATCACATATTCTTTCAGTTTCTGCCTATCTTAGAAGCTCTTTATCTCTTCTATTCTTTTTTTTTTTTAATTTTTATTTACTTATGATAGTCACAGAGAGAGAGAGAGGCAGAGACACAGGCAGAGGGAGAAGCAGGCTCCATGCACCGGGAGCCCGACATGGGATTCGATCCCGGGTCTCCAGGATCGCGCCCTGGGCCAAAGGCAGGCACCAAACCGCTGCACCACCCAGGGATCCCTATCTCTTCTATTCTTAATGAGAGCCTTGCTGGATAGAGTATTCTTGGCTGTATGTTCTTCTCATTAGGACCTGAATAAATCCTGCCAGCCCTTTCTGGCCTGCCAAGTCTCTGTGGAGGGGTCTGCTGTTAACCTAATACTTCTCTCCATAAAGTTTAGGGATTTCTTATCTCTTGCTGCTTTAAGGATCTTCTCCTTATTTTGAAATTTGCAAGCTTCACTATGAAATGTCAGGGTGTTGAATGGTTTTTATTGATTTTAGAGGGGACTGTCTATCCTCTGGATATGAATGCCTGTTTCCCTTCCCAAGTTAGGGAAGTTCTCAGCTATGATTTGTTCAAATACACTTTCTGGTCCTCTGTCCCTTTCCGTGCCCTCTGAAACCCCAATTAAATCTAGATTTTTCCCTCTGAGACTGTCATTTATTTCCCTTAGCCTTTCTTCATGATCTTTAATTGTTTTTCTCTTTTTTCCTCATCTTCCTTCCTTGCCATCAACTTGTCTTCTGAGTCACTCACTTGTTCTTCTACCTCATTAACCCTCAGCGTTAGGACCTCCAGTTTGGATTGTATGTCATTTAATTGATTTTTAATTCTGGCCTGATTAGATCTAAATTCTGCAGTCATGAAGTCTCTTGAATCCTTTATGCTTTTTTTTTCCAGAGCCACCAGTAGCTTTATAATTGTGCTTCTGAATTGGCTTTCTGACATAGAATTGTAATCCAAATTCTGTAATTCTGTGGCAGAGAGTACTGTTTCTGATTCTTTCTTTTGTGGTGAGTTCTTCCTTCTAGTCATTTTGCTCAGTGCAGAGTGGCTAAAAACAAGTTGTACTGGAAAAAGGAAGGAAAAAGGGAAGAAAATAAAGGAGGGGGAACAAACAAACAAATAACAAAAAATAAGGAGGAGTATCCTCTGATTCTATATACTGTAAGTCCCTCAACTTCCCCTGGAGCTTTCCAGCACTACTTGGTTAAAGAGTATACTTTTTAAAAGGTGAAGAATTTAAAATTTGTTTTGTTTTAAAATCACCTAAACCTTATAGCAATAAAATAAAGCATACAGAACAAACAGCTATGTGGCATTTCAGTTGTTGGGCAGATAGCTAGGTTTACTCAGTTTCTAAATGTGTTTGTCACAAATAATAGGGGGAAAGGTTAAATCTGCAAGTGTGCAAAGGTAGAAGTATTAGTCTACTAAGACCAATGAGGTTATTATTTTTATATCTTTCCACAGGATAACAAATTGTAGACTATATTTCTGAGTACATTGCCTTCTTTTTGAGTCTTGGCCTGCTTTTGTGACATTTGGTCCATAGGCATCTATAAAATTTCCCAGCCTTTCACAAGTAGTATTCTCAATCAGACTCAATTTTCTTATCTAGTTCATCACAAATGTCCAACTTCCATGAGAAAGCATTTTACCTTTCCTTAGGTTTTATTTCAAACAAGGTTTTACTTACTTATATGTAGAATGTCAAGATTAAGTGATTATTGATAAAATTTCATGTAGAATAAAAAAAATTACTGTGATGTAATTATGTTTATCAATAACTTTTTGATCTTACTCTACCAGATTAGTCGAGATGCTATGTTTCTTTTTCTTCAAAAAACACCTCAAAAGCAATACCTACAAAATTCACCCTTGATAATTTGAATGGATCTTTAAAATGTAAATATTGAGTCTTTACCCAAAATTTTCTTTTAAAAAGGGAATGAGAAGAGGAAAAATCTAATATGTCCTAAGAATCTAGCCTCTTATGTACCACATTCTCTTTTTGAGCTTTTAGGAAGTGCCTAATAAAATCTCAACAACACAATCAATGAGGTAGCAAATTAGTAAATGAGAAAGGAGCTTCAGTATTTTGCCAAGCCTCCATGTTTGCCTTCTACCAACCTTGCATTTTCTTTTGACCACAGATTTTACTTTTTGAGATAAACTTGGCTTCAAATCCTGCTGCTGTGTTTCACACCGAGCTACAAAAGCAACATGTGACTAGGAAAAGTTACTGGATGCAAACCTCTTAGTTTGAGAGTTTGAGAATGAAGTGGGAGGGATGCCTGGGTGGCTCAGTCGGTTAAGCACCTGGCTCTTGGTTCTTGACTGAGATTGAGTCCAGTGCTCAGTTACTGCTCTTCCCCTACCCCTGCCTCTCTCTCTTTCTCAAGTAAATAAATATATAAACAAATACATAAGTACATAAATTTTTAAAAATAGAGCAGAGGAAAAACCTGATGATAAGCACATTTGACTTGTACATTATTTAAATGATGATGCTAAGTATTCATTCTGCATTAATTGGCTTACCTATTAGTAGATATTTGAAAACTATTAACATTAAAAGCATAGGCCATTTTAAATCTTCCATAAAAAGTATTATTACATCCAATTTAGATATTTAAATGCTCATGCATTAGTGATCTTTTGCACCTGAGAAATCAGTCATGCCTTTAAAAAATCTGATTTCATGATATGATTCTAAATGTTCAACTTCTTACACTTAAAGTTCATCTATCCCTTCAAAGACTAAGCTGGGTGTAGGAGAGGGAAAAACACTGGCTAGAAGTCAAGACACTTGGAATTCCTGTTCTGAACTCTCCTCTCACTACAGTGTAAAAAAAAAAAAAAAAAAAAAAAGGGGGTCATGGAATATCTCATAGTATTTGTCTTCTCATATGTAAGCAAATAAATGAGTGCTATAATATTTCCAAGTGCTCTCTTGGTTAACATATTAGGTGAAATTATTGGGGCTAAGTAAATATCTTTCTTTGTATACCAACAATATAACTTTACAAATTTACAACAAAAGGATGAACTATGGAGTTCCTTTTTATGTCAACCTCCAGTATAGCCCTTACTTTATTTAAAATCTTTGTGATTTAGACATTTTTTTTTTTTTTGCTCTTATATATAGCTATCCATCAAAGCACACCTGTTCTAGTTACAATGATAATTCTGCCTGTTTTCTCTTGACAAAGAAGCTGCATGATATGATTGCTAAAATGACCTGGAAAGAAATAGAATAAGATTCTCATATCTTCCTGCTATTATTCATGACCTGCTTCATGAATTAAAAGAAGTCACTTATGACATTTTGCTGAAGACTACACTTACTGCACCATTTCCTCCGCTTGGAATATGCTCCATTTCCCCTGAATGAAATACAGTAACAATCCTGTGAAGACAGGGAACAGTGGCTAAGGATAATGAATCCAAAAGCAAGATATGTGAGAATATATCTGGGAATTTTTCTCTTTCTGATTTGAATGTGGACTTTTTCACTAGTCTGCAATTGTAATGATAGATTCTATTTAGATTTTGAGAGGCAGAGAGGGAGGTAGTAGGTGAACATCAGAAAAGGTTTTCAGGTGTAGAAAGTGTCCTTACTCTGGATGGTGTAGAGGAAAAAAAAAAAAATTTCTTCTGCTCTTCTAGGTTCTTTTTGCTGGTCTGTTAATTAAATTAGTATAAGACTGATTAACAGGAAAAACTAATTTTGTATGTATGGGAGCCCATAAAAATATGAGACCCACAGGCAGTCAGGTAATTGAGACTTATATACCATACTGAGCAAAAAGAAGGAAGTAGAGGTTAGAGACTTCAAAAGAGAGGAAGACAGTTCACAGGAAGATGGAAAGAACAAATGTTTGGTAAACATATGTTTGCTACACCTTACAGAGATAATGGGACACAGAGAGGAATTTGATATCTAGGTCCTGCTGAGCATCCCCCCAGCTTACCACACCTGGTCCATATTCTTTGTAGTTATCTCTGGTGATAACTCTTTTCATGGACTAGGCCCTCCATTTCAATTCTTTCAGGCAGTTGAGGGTGAGGTAAAAGCTCTTTTGGGCTTTTACCCTGAGACTTTTGGGACTTCATTGATTTCAGCTTAAAGTAATCCACGTGCCAAAGTGGCACACTTTTGGGGAAGCTTGTTCTGCATCCCTCCAATGGCAAAGACTATTATTGACCATAACATTTTTCATGAAAGGACATTTATTTTGTGATCACCAGCTGCAGGCTATATAGCTAGAACACTGATTAAGTCACAGTAAGACATTCCATTCTGATGGCTACCCATCCCTTCCCCTGTCACCAATTAAATATGAAGCACTGGCTTCGGGACACAAGTAGGGGGATATTTGAAAATGTCTTCACCTGATTCAAATACACACCTAGGGTTAGGAACTAAGACTCTAGAAAAGTGGTTTCCAGACTGAGCTGTGAATCAGACATTCCTGAAGAGTAAGAAACAATGCTGAGTCCCTCTAGTATTTCTAGTTTGTTGGTTATGGGCAAGAATGTGAAATTGTGACAAGCATGCCAGGTATCTCTGATGCGAGTGTTTGATAGACGTGAATAAAAAACACTATCCTAGGGACGCCTGGGTGGCTCAGCAGTGGAGTGTCTGCCTGAGGCTCAGGACATGATCCCAGATCCGGGGATCGAGTCCAGCATCAGGCTCCCAGCAAGGAACCTGCTTTTCCCTCTGCCTATCTCTCTGCCTTTCTCTCTCGCTCTCTCTCATGAATAAATAAAATCTTAAAAAAAAAAAAAAACCCTCTGTCCTAAATAGTAGTCTTTAATGCATACTTATAGTGAGGTGAATTTCTCATAACAGTCAATTCCTATTCAGTCAATTCCTAGATAAGCAAAATTACAGATTTGAATATGAAGGTATCTATAAAAGAACAAATTACAGTTCATGTTAAAATGCAGATTCCTGAAGGGGCACCTGAGTGACTCAGTTAAGTGTTCAACTCTCGGTTTTTGGCTCAGGTAATGAACAGCCAAAACTGTAAGATTGAGTTGTGAGATGGATCCCCATGTTGGGCTCCACGCTCAGCAGGAGTCAGCTTGGATATTGTCTCTCTGCCTCTCCCTCTGTTCTTCCCCCTGCTTGTGCGTTCTCTCTCTCTCTCTCTCTCTCTCTCTCTCAAATAAATAAAATATTTTTTAAAAAATGCAGATTCCAAGCATCCCCAGTGGCGCAGCGGTTTAGTGCTGCCTGCAGCCCGGGGTGTGATCCTGGAGACCCGGGATCGAGTCCCACGTCGGGCTCCCTGCATGGAGCCTGCTTCTCTCTCTGCCTGTATCTCTGCCTCTCTTTCACTCTTTCTGAATAAATAAATAAATAAATCTTTAAAAAAAAAATGCAGATTCCTGGGGAATCAGCCTTTAGGTGTTGGGGCCTTGGAATTTTGTATCTTATAAGTTTCTTATGTAGTAAAAATAAGCCCTGGTCTGGCAAGTATCTCCAATGCCTTCTCTGAGACTTAAATGTCTTTGTGACTAGTTGTAAGGCGGCAACTAAAATGGCTGGTTTCCCTGCATGAGAATTAAAAAAAAAAAAAAAAAAAAGGCGATGGGGCCACAAATGTCTTATTTGAGATCCCTGTTTTCATAAAGAACCTAAATCCTTAAATTGACTTAGTTATCTAGCTATACTGCTTATTAGGGGCCAGTGAAGGATCTGTGCTTGGGAAGATTTGCCATTCAGAAAATTTAAAGATAGAAGTGACAATAAAGTTCTAAAACACTACAAAGTCTTAATTGGCCCAGTCCTCCTGGATGTATTTGGTTATTAATTTCAAGGGGTTCTATCAAGAGCAGGCAATCCTAGGCTATATCACAATGTCAAGGCTAATACTTCTAAAATTTTAATGTACACATGAATCACTTCAGCATTTTGTTAAAATGCAGATTCTGATTCATTATGTCAGAGATGGGGGCATAAAAGTCTGAAAATCTAACAAGTTTCCAATTATTGCTGATGCTGCTGATCTGTGGACTGTTCTTTGAGTTGCAAAAATCTAGGCAATTTCTGTGGTTCTGACACAAGCCCACATTCTTAACCCTTCTCATTTTCTTGTAAATCAGATTATTGGTCATAGACCACACTGCTTTCATAGTATATGCATGCATTGCCGTCAAGCCATCACACCATCCTCCTTTGGATTGGACTCCTGTATATTCCTCAACTCTGGGATCCCACCTAACACAATATTTCAACATCTTAATAGCCATTTAAGGGGATACACTGGTGGCTCAGTGGTTTGGGGCCTGCCTTCGGCCCAGGGCTGATCCTGGAGTCCCGGGATCGAGTCCCATGTCAGGCTCCTTGTATGGAGCCTGTGTCTCTACCTCTCTCTCTCTCTCTCTCTCTCTCTGTCTGTCTGTCTCTCATGAATAAATAAATAAAATATTTTTTAAAAATAGCCATTTAATATTTAATTTATAAACACTAACACATTTGTGATTTATAGAAACCATGTCAACGCTGCTTTATTAGCTTTATAAAAGAAAAACTGTGGTTCTAGGTTGGATTTCAAAACTTGCTAAGCAGGTTCCATGGCTCAACTCATAAGATTATAAGGACTCACTTCCAAGACCCCTAATTTGTTAAAAAAAATTTTTTTTTCTAAAACCACAGTTTCCTGTGTGAAGTATGATGTCCTGATTCTCCTTACCTATTTTTTTTCTCCTTACCTATTTGGACAACATATCAGCACTATAAACAAACAAGACTCCCATGCATAACTTTATAGACTTAGATATAAAACACTCCATAAATTTTAACTAAACCTCACAATACCCATATGAAATACCATTATTTTCACATTAGTATAGAGAGGGATAAAACAGAAATTAAAATCACCTAGTTTCCCTGAAGCCAACAGAATGTGGAATACAATTTATTGTAAATTCAACTGAGTCATCACATTCCATAGTCACATATTTTATAGCAGAAAAGGTATAATTGGTTTGTAGAGGGATACCTGTAAAGCTCATTCTATGGGCTACCTGGAATGTTGACTTACCTAATGAATCCCTTTCAGAAGTAGATGGTTATCTTATTCAGTGAGCAATAATGTCAGTTGCACATTACTATCTGACACAAAAAATTAAAACATATTTTTTATAAAAAGTAGTACCTTTGCAATATGATTCCTAGTGGCTTCAGAATAAAATGTGTTTTTATTATTTATTTACTTATTTATTTCTTTTATTTTTTATTTTTTTTAAGATTTTATTTATTTATTCATGAGAGACACACACAGAGAGAGGCAGAGACACAGGCAGAGGAAGAAACAGGCTCCATGAAGGGAGCCTGACATGGGACTTGATCCTGGGTCTCCCAGGATCATGCCCTGGGCTGAAGGTGGCACTAAACTGCTGAGCCACCCAGGCCGCCCGCTTCTATTTTTTTTTAAGTCGGTTCCATGTCCAGTGTGGACCCCATCGTGGGGTTTGAACTCGCAACTAGGAGATCAAGACCTGAGCTTAACTGACTGAGCCACCTGGTGCCCCAGAATTAAGTATATTTTTAAAATATCAATATAAATTTAAGAGAGAAATTGTTTTCCACATTTTAGTTATTACTACACTTATAAAATCAATGCAAATGCCATCATTTAACAAACATTTCCCTCTGCAATAATAATCTCTGTGACCTATCTTGGGGTCTCTACTTCTCCACTAGAGAAGAAAACACACAGAAAGAAAAAGAGGGAATTGAAGGCAGTGGACTAGGATGAACTCAGTAACTCTGTACTAAATTACTGTGGAGAAATGAGACCTCAACGAAACCTTCCCATCAAATGATTTTTCAGTATATCCTAAAGCCAGTAATTTGAAGCACAGTTGATGATTATGATAATACGTTGCATTTATGGTTATTTTTACCATTTTTTGCATTGTCACCAAAATGTCTCTATATGGATGAGATTTCACATACTAACCACAGAAAACCTTAATGACCAACTTTTCTTTTTTTTTTTTTTTAATTAATTAATTTATTTATTTATGATAGTCACAGAGAGAGAGAGAGAGGCAGAGACACAGGCAGAGGGAGAAGCAGGCTCCATGCACCGGAAGCCCGATGTGGGATTCGATCCCGGGTCTCCAGGATCGTGCGCTGGGCCAAAGGCAGGCGCCAAACCGCTGCGCCACCCAGGGATCCCCATGACCAACTTTTCTTAAACACCATTTACACTGTTTGAAGCTTATTGGCGAGGACTTTGTCTTTTCAGGAAAGTGAGAAATTATCTATTTTCCATGCCCTGGTGCACTATTCCATGCCTCCAATAACTTTCTTTCATGTGTAGTGTTAATACTATTATCTTCAGTTATTTTGTTTTACCTATATAGAGGACTTATTAAATTTGAAAATTGGAAAACATGGAAAATTATCTGAGACAACAATGAAAAAAGAGAAGGATATAATTACATAATGGAGTAGCAGTTTGGGTTGTTTAAAAAAGATTGAACTATTATGCATCCTCCAAAAATTGGAAAGGGAAAATATGTGTGATATCTAGAAAATATTTTATACTATATTTGGTATTATCATTCTTTTTTTCCCTTTATTTTTAACTTTTGCTTTCACCTCACTCATTTTACCTTTCTTTTATACTAAGACTAGTTTTTCTATCATGTCAATATAAACTTTTAGTTTAAAAATATATATCATCACAGTTATATTACATTGTGTAATCTAAACAAATTGCTTAATCAAATTCAAGTTGTTTTCTTCCTGAATCACTTAGTCAAACATAAGGAAGTTAACCCGGTAAAATTGTACTTTATTTATGGTTTAAACACAATTGAGACACATTAACATTATCAAGCCTGTGGAAAAGATAATGAATTTTCCTTTGTTATGGTGCATTTCACTTCCAGCTTCCAAGGACAATTACTGTGCACTTTTGTTTATGAGGTAGAGTATTGTCTGTGACACTTGGCCATTTAGAACACTACATTAAATCGAGTATTGTAAATTACTTCTTTTTATTTAGAGGAAAGAAAGAGACTTTGAAAATAAAATGTAGAGCTTTCTAAATAAAATGGGACTTTATGAGTTTGCTTCCTGTGTTCCGAATTTCTATACTTTTCTGCTATTTCATTTTAAAAGAACTCTTCATTTGAAAGAGTCAATTCCATTTTCAAAATGTTTCTCTGGAGCCATAAAAAGCAAAATACCTTCATTACCTCAACACTGACCAACTATGAAATAGCAGCAAAATATAATTATATAGATATACTATAAAACATATTTCTAGATTGATACTAGTTTTGGGTCAAATAAAATTTCCTAGATAGACACACTTCTGTATTTCATAGATTTTTTAATATGCTCCCCACCAATTTTATATTTGAAAGATAGATGTTTGTTACTTGGAACTTAATGCATATAAATAAATTTAATTTCCAATGTCATTAAATTGTGTATCAATATGTACTAGTACTACAACAATTCAGAAACTCAAGGTGGTATAAGAAAAAGTAAATGTCACATCACTGATCATCTACAAATGGCTACCTTTCTCTTTAGATGATGATGAATGTATTACAAATAAAAATAATATTTTGTGCTAAGATTGTTGTCTAAACAACTTTTTGAAAATCTCAAATAACATCAATATGGATCATGCCTCCAAAAGAAGGAAGTTTCCTTCCAAGTTCCTGGTTATAACTGCCCAAAGCACACTAATATACTATTACATAGCAAAGGAAGATGGAAGATGGAGGCCTTCTTAGATATTTTGAATGAGGCAGTCAGCCAAATTTATCATGCCAGGACCCAGAGCTTTTTGTGGAAAATTCTTCTTTTTCTATAAAATTCCATATGATTTTTTTTCTATGAATACCAGCAGGTCTAGATATGCAATTGCTAAAATGACTGTAGTGCCTTTTTCTTATAAGTGACAACAATTTCCCTTTTGTCAGGCCAGCAGACACAAGTTAAATACAGCTTCTCTCAACTTGCTAATAAATCCCTATAAAAACCAAATATTAAAAAAATATAATATGAAAGAACAGATATTGTCTTGAATATTGGAGGACTTGACACTTAGGCATATGAATTTGGATTGAGAAAATAATCTTCAAAATGTAATCATAATTTTTTTCTTGATGTACACAGCTTCCATATTAAAAAAAAAACAGTTCTTCAGGGGAAAAAAATCTAAATAGAACACTCTGATCCTCCTCCTTTGTCTTTCTTTCTCCTCTGACTCACAGAACAAAAATTTCAAACAACAAACCAAAAGGTCAACCCTTTCTACGATGTGTGAAAACTGATTTTTGAGGCAGCAAGAGCATATGTGCAAAAGTGATTTTTATCATCCAAAGTTTGAACCATAGAAAATCACACTATATAAATGTTCATTGCCAATGATGACAAATTAACTCACTTTTATCTTTTTTCTCTGTTCAGAGGCAGTAACTACCAAAAAACACAGGATGTGAAGAAAAAAAGAGTATATGCTTATGACTCTTTCATACAGAATGAAGTAATATCCTTGAGTTTTTCGGGAGTTTTTAGTTTTTTCCTTCAGTTTTTTTTTTCTCCAGAAATTTAATTTTTCTGGAAAAAAAGTAGAAATTCATAAGGTAGGAAACACTACATATACTTTTAAATAAGTCGAATCCTCCTTATTTTTAGAAACTGACAAAATAGGCAAACCATGTGGCTAACCTAATCAATAAAAAAAGTGAGAAGGCAAAGATGTACATGGGTGATCTTTAAAATACACCAGGAATTAAACTATGACACTACTTTGCAGACCTCTTTGCAATGAAATAGAAAATTCTAGATTAAAGGGATGATTTAAAAGAAAGATACACTATTTGTCAAAATCTACTTCGTTAGAGTTAGTTCAAACAGACCAATTTCCACTGAACAAAACTTCATTAAGGAACTATTTATATAAAACATCAGACCCAAATAGATTCAGAAGGAAATTATGCTATTCCACCAAAACCAGATTATTGCAACACTACAGAAATTGTTCCAGAGAACAGAAAGTGAAGAGAAACTTAGAAATTTTTTTAACTGGGTGAAATAAAATGAAATTATGATAGCACCAAAAAAATAATAGAATAATAGGCCAATATCATACATGAATATTCATTCTAAGTATATATATATAAAATGTCACAGCAAGAAATACACTCTGATAATAAGAAATTTATTTTAGGAATTGAAGGTTAGTTCTTAATAGGAAATCCATTAGTATGATACACCAGAAATCAAAGGCCTCCATATACACAAACAAAAATATATAATTATAGCAAAAGTATTGTTTACAATATTACCAAAGAAGCTGAAATATTTAGGAACAAATTTAATAAGTGATCAAAACCTATGTAAGGACAGCTTTAAGATACTTATGAAATGCATAAAAATGTAAATAAACAGGAAAATATTACTTAGTTCTTGGATAAGATGACTCCCTATCACAAATGGGTCAGTTCTTCCCAAGCTAACTTACAATATTTTAGACAATCTCAATAGAAATAGCATTTTTTTAAAAAAGGCAGACATTAATGCTACAGTTATTACAGAAAGCAAAGCACACAAAAATAACTAGAAAAACAATGAAAGAAAAGCTATGGAAAAGGATAGGAGAACCTAGTCCTGCCAGATATTTGCATTTAAATCCTTAACAGGTAATACAGAGTGGTACTGATACGTGAATAGACAGGCCAGTGAAATAAAATAAAATAAAATCTATAAAGTGACCACATATATACGCACATTTAATAATGATAAAGAAGTTATCAGAGATCACAAGGGAAAAGATGAGTCTTTTAATAAGTGGCACCAAGGCAACCCAATAGCCGCTTAAGAAAAGAGCAAATTAAAATCCCTGTCTCACAACTTATCAAGAATATGCTCCAAATAGGTCACAGATTTAAATGTAACAAATGAAACCATACAGTTCTAGAAGAAAATATAGGTGGATTCCTCTATAACTCAGGTACTTGGAAAGGCTTCTAACTATGACCTTAAATCTAGGTGGACCAACCAAAGATCCAAACACTGGACTAAATTAAGAAATAAAAAATATCTTTACATTGAAAAGAAAAATCAGTCCAGGCCAAACTGAGAGTCAAACTGACAACTTTGGAAAAAAATATTTACAACTCACATCACAGGAAAGGACGACTACCCATAATATGCATTTTTTTAAATTAAAGGATAAGTATAAAAATCCTTTAGAAAATAATGGGCAAATGAAATTAACACATAATTTTAAGAAACATATATTAACATCACCCATAAACATAAAATATATTCACCTTCACTCATAATAAGACAATACAAATTAAAATCACACTGAGATTCCAGTATTTTCTCAACAAGACTAACAAAAAACAAAAACAAAATTGAAAAAACAAATTGAAAATATCTCCTGCTGTGGGGAAAGGAGACCTGTCACATATTACTGATGGTAACATCACATGGTACAAGCTTTAAGGGGAATTTGAAATTATCTTTTGATCCATCAATTTATTTCCTAGGCATTTGCTCTAAAGATTCACCCCAAAGATTACTAAGAAAATACAATTGCCCAAGACAATTTATTGGAGCATCATTTATTATGTATTGAAAATCATGTAAGCGAGGTTTCTCACAACTGGAGAAGAAAGTTACTAATATAGCCATAGAAATGAACTCTGGGGTGTTAACCTGAAATCAGTAGGAGCTCATGGTTTAAGAGATGGTAGATGGATAAATAGAAAACTAACAGATGTATATTTTTCTTAGCTCTACCTTCTCCAACAACCTAGAAACAAAAAATATCACAGCAGCAATGAGCATAAAGTTCTCAGATCTGTTTCTAAGGGGAACCAGAGCCCTTTGGGGGGTGGGGGGGAGGAATAAAAGTGGTGATTGTAGAATAGCTAAAGAAAGTACAAACTGAAAAAAAAAAAAAAAAGAAAGTACAAACTGTAGAAGTTAGCTGGGAAGAACAGTCACTTAAATACACTGTGAATTGTTAAGTAATGAATAAACAAAACAATAAAACAGTCATCACAGGAGAATATTTGAATATTTGAATATTTGAATTAATGATTTAGGAAAGTATGTAGCACATATCCTAAAATAGCATTTTATTTAGAAAAGAAAAGAAATCAACAAGAGAAAAAGAATGAGAAAAAATTTGGCTTATGATTTCTCCTTAACAACAATGCTAAGAGAAAATGTAACAGCATCTGTAATATTTTGAATATAAGATATGGCACTCTTAAGGTAAAAACTATCTTTCAGTTATTAAGGAAAAAGATTCTTATCAAATTCACCTGTTCTGTTAAGACTGAGCATCACAAAACCCTATTCATGGCCAAAAAGAATCATTTTTCATTTGGCTGCAACATTTTGGTTTATCAACCCATCATTATTTGGCTTGACATGGTGGTATGCACATCACACAATAATTTTAATATGTTAAAAGCATAAGAAAAAAATAAAACCCCATGAAAGCAATAGCGATGTTTTATTAAAAGTGGAGTACTAAGATTTTTTTTAATTAAATCTTTCACTAAGATTTTTTTTTTCTTACTTCCAGTTTTAATATATCTCTGCCTTCTAAGAGATTAGATTGGTCTTTCCCTGGAGTGCAAAGATAGTAATTCTGAACAGGTCACTAAATAAAGATGCTTTTGTCAATCAATAAGATAGAAAATAGAAAAAGGAAAGATGACAATAATTAAAAATATGTGTGATAGATATAATTTCCTTAAAATATAATATTTCTTATTATATAATATTCTTAAGAAATAACAACTTTAATTAAAATCAATAAGATCCTATCATTATTTAGCAAAACATAATGCAGAAATAAATGGTGTGAAAATAAGGAAATAATAATGTAAATAATAGATTATCACCTACCCAAACAAGAGAATCCTTTTGCTAAGTGGAGAGAATATTACTGAATTTAAGAACATCAGACCTGTAAAGCTTCCTACTCACCACTGTCAATAGAAAATAAAATTTAAAATATCTCACTTACAGTAGCCACAAAAAGATATAGACATTGATAATAAGAAAAAAATGTGCAACAATGAAGTGGAAAAAATCTACAAAGAAATAAAACAAATGAAAGGTGTATAAGACTCAAACAGATGTAGAAATATAGCATGTTCATGAATATGGGTACTTAATATTATAAATAATTATATTTTATTTTATGAGTAATATAAGTAATTATCCCTCTTAATATTGTAAGTAATTAATCTCTGCATTCAATGTATCTCTATTCACAATTTTTTATTTAGTGATGCGAACAAAAATAAGCTAAATTTCATATAGGAAAATGTATACAAAAACAGCAAGTTATTTGAAAAAGTGATAAAACAAAATTTATTATGAGATTTCAATAATTGAAATACAAAGGTATCTATGTATATTAGGGAGGTAGCTCATATATATATGTATATATATATATACAGAAATTTATTATTTAAGTGTTACACTTCATTTGAGAAAAAACAGTATTTTTTTAATAAATTTATTTTTTATTGGTGTTCAATTTACCAACATTCAGAATAACATCCAGTGCTCATCCCGTCAAGTGCCCCCCTCAGTGCCCGTCACCCATTCACCCCCACCCCCCACCCTCCTCCCTTTCCACCACCCCTAGTTCGTTTCCCAGAGTTAGGAGTCTTTATGTTCTGTCTCCCTTTCTGATAGAGAAAAAACAGTATTAAAAAAATCATGCTGATACACTTTTGCCAGATAAATTCAGATTCTAAATATAAAGAACAACACCACAAAGTATTAGAGGCAAATAGAAAATAATATCTGTAAGACATGAGGTAGGATACTTAAAAAAAATAAGACTGAAAAAGCAAAATCTAAGAATAATGATAAATTTAGCTACATCAGAATTTAATACAAGTCCTTTATATAAAAAAGCACTATAAACAAACATTACAAGACTTCATTTATTTATTTGAGAGAGAGAGAGCGAGCACGACTGGGGTGGGGAAGAGGGTCAGAGGAAGAGGGAGAAGCAGACTCCCTGCCTGAGCTGAGCCAGGAGCCCGACTGGAAGCTGGATCATGACCTGAGCCAAGCCAAACGCAGACACAGACATTTAACTGAGTGAGTCACCCAGGTGCCCCAACACTGTAAACAAATATTAGCTATAGATTCAGAAGACAATAAACTTTAATTCACAATTTATTTATTCATAATTTAAAAAAATAAATAAGCAAACAAATAGAAAACCTGCTGAGAAATAAAAACAAGCAATTTGCCTATAAAGAAAACAAACATGAAAAGTTGCTCAACCTAACTAGGCAAAATGAATATGCAAATAAAATATCTATAAAATAATCTCTAATCTTTCATGTCGGCAAAACTCATAAAACATGAGAATATAAACTATAGGTAAGTATGTAGAGAAACAGATACAATCATACACTACCGGTGGCTATGTAAATTTATGCAGTCACTTTGAAGGGCAGTCTGGCAATGTTTAAACATTTTTAATATGCATATTTTATGATGCAACACTTTCTTTCAATTTTTTTCTACTCCAGAGAAACACTCACTTATATGCTCAAAGAAGCATGTATATGGATATTAATTTTAAACAACCCAAATTACCGTCATTAGGGAAAAGGCTAGCCAACATGTACACTTATACATTGGAATAATATGCAACAGTTAAAAACAAGAGGTAGATCTGCTTGTCTGTACATCAGTAAAACTTCAAGATATTGTCACAAACAAAAGGCAGGTTGCAGGACAATTCATAAAAAATAATATTTATGAAAAACACGAACCATACACAAATCATAGCATTTTTTCTGCATGTGTGGTTATGTTTGTATATGTGTATGTATTAGAAGATAGGCAGTAAAAAACACAGGATCGTTCGTGGTTGGTGACCTGAGGAGAAATATGTTTTATCTGTAATATTTCGCTTTTATAGTAGTGATTATTCATATATTAGTTACGTATGAAGGACAGGAAGAGATAGCATACAAAAATAGAAATATGTATGTTTTTAATCATATGTAAAATATGCTAAATCACTGAAGCTTAGAAAAGTGTAAACTGAAATACCAATCACACCTTGTTTTATTTACCATTCCCATAGAGATTAAAAACATTGATTATACAATGTGAAATATTCTAGTAAGAGGTACTCTCAAGGCTTCTCAGAGTATATGTATATATATATTGTTGCAGCTTCTTTGGAGGACAGACATCAAGGTAATTTACTTTTGTACTGTAAATGTATACACTTGGAGGCTTCTTTTTTTTTCTTTTTACTATGTACATATATTAATGTTAACAGAAAGTATAAAAAATAAAGTAACAGTAATTATTAAGTTAAATAATTAAAAATTAATATTTAAATAGAGCAAGAAACCATGTGTTGGAAAGATAGAGATAATACTCCTTAATCTGAAGACCATATAAATAAATCTTTTAAAACACCCCAATCCATTAATATTTTGAAGACATCTTTAGAGTGATATAGTGACAAAAATTCTTTGCTTGACAAACTTTAGTCAAGTTCCTGAACCTTCTCCTAGGCATATTTTAGCATTCCCACGTAAAATCCAGTTTTAGCAAAAACCCTGCTAAATCATTTTAACCTGAACCTCTACCCTCGATATCAGATTACCCTTGATATTTGCTCAGATTCCTTTATCCTCTGCCATCCCCGTGTGATGTCTGACCATTGGGGACTTTCTTCTACAGAGTCCCATTATGTGGGTTTATCCAGAATCCTCCTTTTCTCCTCATGTTTCCTCTTAGTAATTTTCTATCCACTGACCCCTGCTTTGGTTCCTGGTTATAAATTTCTTCTTGTCCATCCTGGGTTCAGATTTGAGCCCAATTCTAACGAAGGTCTCTTTAGCTTATTGCAAGGGTCCTGAATTCAATCTGCTTTTACTACTTTAACTATTGTCCAGCTCTGGTGTTCGTTGACAATTGGATTCAGACACACACACACACACACACACACACACACACACAGGAAAATATAAAAGGGAATCATCTCATTCACAATGGCAACGGAAAAGGAATTAGGAATCATTTTAATTTAAAAAGATAGGTGGAACAAATAAGAAAGCTCAAAAAGCTGACTGGAAGAAGACATGTTAAGTCATCGCACACCAGTACAGTTTGCCAAAAGTGGACTGTGGACCAGAATCCATAAATAAATAAATAAATAAATAAATAAATAAATAAATAAATAAATAAACAAATAAATAAAATCTTAAAAATAAAAGACCTAAGTAAATGCAGAGATAGAGAATATTTTTTTGAGTGTAATTTCTGAGGAGCTGAATCAATAACTGATGACGGGGGAGGAGAGGTGATCTTCTATTTATTTATTTCTTTGTTTGTTTGTTTTTTAAATGGAGTTTGATTTGCCAACATACACCATAACACCCAGTGCTCATCCCATCAAGTAGGCTCCTCAGTGCTTGTCACCCAGTCACCCCAACCCCCCGAACCTCCCCTTCCACCACCCCATGTTCGTTTCCCAGAGTTAGGTGTCTCTCATGTGTTGTCACCCTCATTGATATTTCCCACTCATTTTCACTCTTTTCCCCTTTATTCCCTTTCACTATTTTTTATATTCCCCAAATGAATGAGACCATATAATGTTTGTCCTTCTCCAATGGACTTACTTCACTCAGCATAATACCCTCCAGTTCCATCCACGTTGAAGCAAATGGTGGGTATTAGTCGTTTCTAATGGCTGAGGAATATTCCATTGTATACATAAACCACATCTTCTTTATCCATTCATTTTTCAATGGACACCGACTCCTTCCACAGTTTGGATATTGTGGACATTGCTGCTAGAAACATTGGGGTGCAGGTGTCCCAGCGTTTCACTGCATCTGTGTCTGTGGGGTAAATCCCCAGTAGTGCAATTGTTGGGTTAAAGAGTCTATTTTTAACTCCCTGAAACCTCCACACAGTTTTCCAGAGTGGCTGCACCAGTTCACATTCCCACCAACAGTGCAAGAGGATTCCCCTTTCTCCACCTCCTCTCCAACATTTGTTGTTTCCGGTATTGTCAATTTTCCCCATTCTCACTGGTGTGAGGTGGTATCTCATTGTGGTTTTGATTTGTATTTCCCAGATGGCAAAGTCTGCAGAGCATTTTCTCAAGTGCTTGTTGGCCATGTCTATGTCTTCTTTGGAGAAATTTCTGTTCATGTCTTCTGCCCATTTCATGATTAGATTGTTTGTTTCTTGGGTGTTGAGTTTAATAAGTTCTTTATAGCTCTTGGATACTAGCCCTTTATCTGATAGGTCATTTGCAAAGATCTTCTCCCATTCTGTAGGTTGTCTTTTAGTTTTGTTGACTGTTTCTTTTGCTGTGCGGAAGCTTTTTATCTTGATAAAGTCTCAATAATTCACTTTTGCTTTTGTTTCCCTTGCCTTCATAGATGTATCTTGCAAGAAGTTGCTGTGGCCAAGTTCGAAAAGGGTGTTGCCTGTGTTCTCCTCTAGCATTTTGATGGATTCTTGTCTCACATTTAGATCTTTCATCCATTTTGAGTTTATCTTTGTGTATGGTGTAAGAGAATGGTCCAGTTTCATTCTTCTGCATGTGGATGCCCAATTTTCCCAGCAGCATTTATTGAAGAGACTGTCTTTTTTCCAGTGGATAGTCTTTCCTGCTTTGTCGAATATTAGTTGACCATAAAGTTGAGGACCCATTTCTGAAGTCTCTATTCTGTTCCACTGATCTATGTGTCTGTTTTTGTGCCAGTACCACACTGTCTTGCTGATCCCAGCTTTGTAGTACAACCTGAAATCTCCCATTATGATGCCACCAGCTCTGGTTTTCTTTTTAAATATTCCCCTGACAATTCGGGGTCTCTTCTGATTCCACACAAATCTTAAGATCCTTTGTTCCAACTCTCTGAAGAAAGTCCATGGTATTTTGATAGGGATTGCATTAAATGTGTAAATTGCCCTGGGTAGCATTGACATTTTCACAATAGTGATTCTTCCAATCCATGAGCATAGAATATTTTTTCATCTCTTTGTGTCTTCCTCAATTCCTTTCAGAAGTGTTCTGTGGTTTTTTAGAATATAGTTCCTTTATCTCTTTGGTTAGGTTTATTCCTAGGTACTATAAGGTAACTTATGGTTTTGGGTGCAATTGGAAATGGGATTGGCTCGTTAATTTCTCTTTCTTCAGTCTCATTGTTAGTGTATATAAATGCCACTGATTTCTGGGCATTGATTTTGTATCCTGCCACACTGCCGAATTGCTGTAGGAGTTCTAGCAATCTTGGGGTGGAGTCTTTTGGGTTTTCTATGTACAGTATCATGTCATCTGCAAAGAGGGAGAGTTTGATTTCTTCTTTGCCAATTTGAAGGCCTTTTATTTCTTTTTATTGCCTGATGGCTGAGGTGAGAATTTCTAGTACTATGTTGAATAGCAGTGGTGAGAGTGGACATCCCTGTCGTGTTCCTGATCTTAGGGGAAAGGCTCCCAGTGTTTCCCCATTGAGAGTGATATTTACTGTGGGCTTTTCATGGATGGCTTTTAAGATGTTGATGAATGTTCCATGTCTACACTCTGAAGAGTTTTGATCAGGAATGGATGCTGTATTTTGTCAAATGCTTTCTCTGCATCTACTGAGAGGATCATATGTTTCTTGTTTTTTCTCTTGTTGATATGATCTATCACATTGATTGCTTTATGAGTGTTGAACCAGCCTTGCATCCCAGGGATAAATCCCACTTGGTCATGGTGGATAATCTTCTTAATGTACTGTTGGATCCTATTGGCTAGTATCTTGTTGAGAACTTTTGCATCTGTGTTCATTAGGGATATTGGTGTATTATTCTCCTCTTTGGTGGGGTCTGTCTGGTTTTTGAATTAAGGTGATACTGGCCTCATAAAATGAGTTTGGAAGTACTCCATCCCTTTCTATCTTCCGGAACAGCTTTAGTAGAATAGGTATTGTTTCTTCTTTAAACGTTTGATAGAATTCCCGTGGGAAGCCATCTGGCCCTGGACTTTTGTGTCTTGGGAGTTTTTTGAACACTGCTTCAATTTCCTCCGTGGTTACCAGCCTGTTCATGTTTTCTCTTTCTTCTTGTTCCAGTTTTGGTAGTTTGCGGTTTTCCAGAAATGTGTCCATTTCTTCTAGATTACCTAACTTAGTGATATATAGCTGCTCAAAGTAAGTTTTTAAAATCATTTGTATTTCCTTGTTATTGGTTGTGATCTCTCCTTTTTCATTCATGATTTTATTAATTAGAGTCTTTTCTCTTTTGTTTTAATAAGGCTGGCTAATGGTTTATCTATCTTATTAAATCTTTCAAAGAACCAACTCCTGGTTTTGTTGATCTCTTCTACCATTCTTCTGGTCTCTATTTCATTGAGTTCTGCTTGAATTTTTATTAACTTTCTTCTTCTCCTGGGTGTAGGTTTTATTTTCTGTTCTTTCTCCAGTTCCTTTATGTGCAAGGTTAGCTTGTGTATTTGAGTTTTTTCCAGTTTTTTGAGGTTAGATTGTTTTGCGATGTATTTCTCTCCCAGGACTACGTTTGCTGTATCCCAAACATTTTGAACAGTTGTATCTTCATTCTCATTAGTTTCCATGGATCTTTTAAATTCTTCTTTAATTTCCTGGTTGCCGCTTTCTTCTTTTAGCAGGATGGTCTTTAACCTCCACATGTTTGAGTTTCTTCCAAATTTCTTCTTGTGATTGAGTTAAGTTTCAAAGCAATATGGTCTGAAAATATGCAGGGGACAATTCCAGTCTTTTGGTATCAGTTGAGACCTGATTTATGACTCAGTACGTGGTCTATTCTGGAGAAAGTTCCATGTGCACTTGAGAAGAATGCGTATTCAGTTGCATTCGGATGTAAAGTTCTGTAAATATCTGTGAAATCCATCTGGTCCACTGTATCATTTAAAGCTCTTGTTTCTTTGGAGATGTTGTACTTAGATCTATCAATTGCAGAAAGTGCCATGTTCAAGTCTCCCAGCATTAGTGTATTATTATCTAAGTATGTCTTAACTTTGGTTATTAATTGATTGATATACTTGGCAGCTCCCACATTAGGGGCATAAATGTTCATGATTGTTAGGGCCTCTTGTTGGATAGATCCTTTACCCTCTTCATCTCTTACTACCGTCTTTGGGATAAACTTTAATTTATCTGATATGAGGATGGCTACCCCTGCTTTCTTTTGCGGAACATTTGAATGGTAAATGGTTCTCCTGTCTTTCATTTTCAGGCTGTAGGTGTCCGTAGGTCTAAAACGAGTCTCTTGTAGACAGCAAAATAGATGGGTTTTGATTTTGTATCCAGTCTGAAACCCTGTGCCTTTTGATAGGATCATTAAGCCCATTCATGTTCAGAGTTACTATTGAAAGATATGAATTTAGTGTCATCATAATATCTATTCAGTCCCTGTTTTTGTGGATTATTTCTTTGGGCTTCCTCTTTCTTTTACAGAGTCCCCCTTAATATCTCTTGCAGAGCTGGTTTGGTGATCACAGATTCTTTCAGGTTCTGCATATCTTGGAAGCTCTTTATCTTTCCTTCTATTCTGAATGAGAGCCTTGCTGGATAAAGTATTCTTGGCTACATGTTCTTCTCACTAGGACCCTGAATATACCCTGCCAGCCCTTCTGGCCTGCTTTGTCTCTGTGGAGAGGTCTGCTGTTAAATTAATATTTCACCCCATATATTTAGGGATCTCTTGTCTCTTGTTGCTTTAAGGATATTCTCTTTATCTTTGGAATTTACAAGTTTCACTATAAATGAATGTAATCCATTCATTCCTTTGGAATTTACAAGTTTCACTATAAATGTCGAGGTGTTAAATGATTTTTATTGATTTTAGGGGGAGACCCCTTTATCTCCTGGATCTGAATGCCTTTTTCTCAAATTGGGGAAGTTCTCAGCTATGATTTTTTTATTTTTTTTATTTTTTATTTTTTATTTTTTTTTAGCTCTGATTTTTTTAAATACGCTTTCTGGTCCTTCATCCCTCTAGGCACCCTCTGGAACCCCAATTATCCATAGATTTTTCCTTCTGAGGCTGTCATTTATTTCCCTTAGCCTTTCCTCATGGTGTTTTGTTTTTCTCTTTTTTTCCTCAGCTTCCTTCCTTGCCATTAATTTTCTTCTAGGTCACTCACTCTTTCTTCTACCTCATTAACCCTTGTCATTAGGACCTCCAGTTTGGATTGCATCTCTTTTATTCGATTTTTAATTTCAGCCTGATTAGATCTAAGTTCTGCAGTCATGAAGTCTCTTGAATCCTTTATGCTTTTTTTCCAGAGCCACCAGTAGTTTATAATTGTGCTTCTGAATTGGCTTTCTGACATCAAATTGTAATCCAAATTCTGTAACTCTGTGGGAGAGAGTACTGTTTCTGATTCTTTCTTTTGTGGTGGGTTCTTCTTTCTAGTCATTTTGCTCAGTGCAGAGTGGCTGTGTGAGTGGGGTGCATGAAGAATATCAACCATGACCTAAGTAAATTTCACCTTAGATGATTCTGTTGAGGTCAGAGACCAGGAATTGAAAACAGATGAGAATGAAATAAAACAAAAGACCACTAAGGTGAAAAACAAATTTTAAAACAAAGTAGTAAGAAATAAAAGGCCAGTAATCCTAAAGAAGAAGAGGAAAAAAAAAAAAGAAAAGAAAAGAAAACAAAAAAAGGAAAAAAAGGAGAAGAAAGAAGGGGGGGCTGGGATTTGGTGGTGGTGAAGAAGTTGTAGTGAAGGGAGACTGTAGTCCAATCTGAGGGGTTCTAGATGGTGATCCTATTGTTTCTGAATATATTAATTTCTGTATGTTAGAAGATGCTCAGTCCCACATTTATATAAACCAGAAATACTTGTAGAGGGCCCCAACATTGATCCCCAAAACATAAATGAGATAAAAGAAGGGGGCAGAATGGGAATGAGGAATCTCACAGAATGAACCAGCATGATATGCCACTTGGTTCCGGGTGCATACTGGTCATGTTTTAGAAGGTATTAACTTCTGCCATTGTAGAGCAAAATGAGGCAGAGAAAACAAAAAACACAAAACAACAAAAACATCTTGTATATCTCCCAAAATTAAGTTGAGTATGTTGAAGGGAATCTAGAAGTGGAAAATATATATAGGACCCATAATTGTAGTCAAAAATGAAGAATCTTAAAAATGAAAAGGTCGTACAATATTGTAGTTAAGGTGGGAAAAGAGAAAAAACATTGGAGATTTACAGTCTGATATAAAAACGAGTTGTACTGGAAAAAGGAAGCAAAAAAATCAAGGAGGGGCATCCTCTGATTCTATATACTGTAAGTCCCTCGACTTCTCCTGGAGCTTTCCAGCGCTGCTCCGTCAAGAACTTGCTCTTCCCCTGTCCTAGCTGGTCTCTCAGGAGGAGGGGCCTGCTGTGCTGAGTCTCAGGTGTGTGCACCTGGGGAAGCTGCCCCGCCCTCTGCCTGGGGCAGGGCTCAGTGGGAGCTGTTTATCCTGTGAGGCCCCTGCTCAGTCCCAGGTACAAGGCGACACCAGGAAGAACAACAACAGTGGCCGCGGCCAGCTCTCCAGCTCTGGAGTCAGGTCCCGCAGTAACCACCGCAGCTCCCAGTCTGCAGGGGCCTGGATGCTCCAGGGGTGGGGGGCGCTGACCTGGACACCTCGGGGGCACCCAGGGCAGGAGCATCGTCGCTGTCTTTTGCTCTCCACGCCTCAGCCTGTCCCAAGGGGAACATCAGATCCTGGGCTGTGTCCCCCAGCGCCCTGGGCTCCGGGGCTTGTGCCTGGACCCGGGCTGCCGGGGCGCGCATCCCCCTCCGCGGAGCCTCCCAGGAGCTGCTCCCCAGGCCCCTCCAGCCCGCGCTCCAGCCCTTTCCCACTCAGCCCCCGGTGTGCAGCACCCTCCCCGGTGCACCTCCTCTGTTAGTGACCCCGGGAACCTGGGGGCTCCCTGCCACCCCTGGGACCCTCCCCAAGTTCCATGTGAGCCCCTTTCCATCCGGGAAGAATCCGGAGCAGATTATTAAAGTTCCAGCTTCTCCGGGGCAGGGCTTTCCTTCCCGAGGCTCCCGCCACCCCCCTCAGCCAGCTCCTCTTGGGACCCCTCCCCCACTGGATGCTTTTTTATTTTTTCCCGCCTTCCTATCCTTTCTCTCCATAGTGTTCCAGCTATTCTCTTTTTAAATCTCAGGTCGAGTTCTCAGGTTTTCAGGATGATTTGAAAGTTATCTAGGTAAGTTGATGGGGCCAGATGACTTGGGGACCCTACTCCTCAGCCATCTTGCCCCGCCCCCCACCTTATGACCTTTATTTTTTGGGGGGGGGGATCCCGTCCTTACAATGAAGCTTAAAATTTGTGAATTTAAAATTTGTAAATTTGTGTTTCATTTTAGAGCTAAATATTGTTTTAAACATTTAGAGTGAAAATTTAGCATTTTAGAAGTTGGACACAGCATGTGTCTTATGGGTATAGAAAATGTCTTTTTTTAAAAAAATATATCTTCTTTTTTTAAGAAAAATATTTTGGTAAATCATTTGCAAGAGAATAGCTTGGGTGTTTGGCAGCCAAAGTAAATAAAGCAGTCACCAAATACCTCTCCTTAGCAAGGAAAAGAGAGAAATCAAAGGAAAGATAACAAAAGAAAACACAAGAGCAGGTGGTGAATAGCAGTAGGTTGGAGTAAAAAGTCTATTAGGGCACCTGGGTGGCGCAACCAGTTTGGCGAAGGGCTCTTGGTTTTGGCTCAAGTCATGATCTTAGGATTAAGGGATGGAGCCCTGCCTCAGGCTCCATATTCAGGACTCAAAGATTCTTTCTCCCTCTCCCCCTCCTACTTGTGCTGTCTCTCTGAAATAAATAAATCTAGAAAGAAAAGAAAGAAAGAAAGAAAGAAGAAAGAAAGAGAGAGAGAGAGAGAGAGAGAGAGAGAGAAAGAAAGAAAGAAAGAAAGAAAGAAAGAAAGAAAGAAAGAAAGAAAGAAAGAGAAGGAAGGAAGAAAGAGAAGGAAGGAAGAAAGAAAAAAGAAAGAAAGATGAAATAGTGGTTGGAGCTTAAGAGGTTGAGCACTGCTAGCCCAAGGATGGGCCCAAGGAGTGGTGGGGCTGACCCAAGGGTAGTTTGGAAACAGCAAAGGTCCAGACATGCCAGGAACTATCATGAGGGGATGCATCTAAAATAGCAGTTTAGACTCCTGGACTTTCAGAGGTCTATTAAAGGGAAAGTATCCCTCAGGCACATCATCTTATGTATGGGAGAAAAATGAGACTGAGTTTCAGTCCCAACTAATTGTGTACTGGAGTACTCTGATTTCTGGAAGTCTCCACACCTTGATGCTATTAGTAATGATAATAAAATATATTTTATGCATTACCCAAAAGTAAAAGATAGATGAGATAAAAGCTAAATAAAGATTTTTAACAGCTTGCAATTCTCTGACCAGTGAACAAAGTCTGTATCAACTCATTTGCACAGAGGAGAGTCAATCGCCAGAAAATTGAAGTCCAGCCTACTCATCTGCTCTGTTTTTGTCAATCCTGCACAAGTGTCAACAATATTGCAAGAAGGAGATATAACATCCAATACAAAAAGTAAACAAACAACCTTAATGGAATCAAAGTTAGCATAAATAGCTATCCTCTCCAGTTAACAGTAGGTCAGTGAGACAGTGAAGTGTGTGTGTGTGTGTGTGTGTGTGAGTGTGTGTGTGCTTATGCATAGTCATGTATATAAGCACACAACAGGCTGGGAAAATTCAAATATTAAGAGACATTAAGTGACAAGGTACTGCTAATTGTCAAAACTTATTTTTAAAAGTTGCATTTGTTCTATTAGATGTAGGACATTTTTTCTCTCTTCACTCAGCCTTGTATTCCTTCTTCCCTTAGAAATATTTATCAAAAACCTATGATGTACTATTTCTAAAACAGAAATTATCAATAGGAATTCATCACAAATTAAATAAAAGCCAGAGTTCCCAAAGTTCCTGTCCTCTTAGGTTTTAGGAGGGTTTTCAGTGCCTCAAAGAAACTTGATTAAGAAATTTGGGGTATATGTGAGAAAGACCTCTGTTTTCACACAGCCACACATTCACATCTACACATTTTGGTATTGTGGTTATGTAAACACAAACAGCATTATTCAAGATGGATTAAAATGATGAGGACCTCTTTTTGAGATTAAGAATATAAGCAAAAGGGGCACCTGGGTGGCTCAGTGGTTGAGCATCTACCTTTGGCTCAGGTCATGATCCCAGGATCTTTGGATAGAGTCTCACATTGGGCTCCCTATAGGGAGTCTGCTTATCCCTCTGCCTCTGTGTATGTGTGTCTCTCATGTATAAATAAATAAAATCTTTTTTAAAAAAAGAATATAAGCAAAAAAAAGCAACAGAAGTATATATGGTCTTTCTCACAAAACAGGAAGGAAGAATGCTATAATCCTCATGAGGACAAATTTAAATGAAAGAATATAATAGGAAACACTATTTACATTAAACAAACATCTCCAAGTAAATGCAAGTGTAGACAATTTCCTAACTACATGTGTGTACACATGCACGTTTATGTTAAGCGGTGAGAAGAGAACCAACGTACAATGAGCAATGTACCTATTCCAAGCATGATAGACTCGCTCAGAACAATTCTGTGATATAAAATGTATTATGTGCATTTTACAGATGGCGGAACTCAAAGAAGTCGTAAAGACACTGGTGGTTTTACATTTCTAATTTTTTTTCTTTTTGCTTGAAAATGACTTTGAAAAAATGCTAAATATTTTCCTGTCAGCTTATAAAATCTGTAAATTACAATACTGAAAGCATTAAGTTATTGAGTGGTCTGAATTTTAAAGAAAAGAGCACATTTCTGTTTGACTCCCTTTAGTGCTCTATTTCTTAAAACTTTCACAAGTGGCAAAGGCCTGACAGACCATTCAAAGTAAAATATGGCAGAAGGAATTGCTGGAAGGATTAGTAAAATAGTGTCCCCAATTCCAAAAGGCATCTTTGTTTCAGCAAAACAGGCAGTCACATCCATAGTAATTTGGTGGTGATTACAAGGACGACCTAACCAAAACCATGCATCTCAAGGTGTTCAAGGATCACCATATTATCGTTCAAAAAGTTCTGAAAGCATCTGCTTTTTAATTGACTTAATAAACCTGGTTGCTTAAGGCTGGCAAACATCAGACTGAAGCAGTAGGCACATCTTCTTAGCAGAAAGGGTACACTTTTGGAAATGAGTCACTGGTTTTGATAGGGGGTGGTGATACAAAAATGTTTCATGAAATGCAACCCAAGCACCAGACAAGAGTAACGGCAACCAGTCAGCAATCTAAAGGTGCAGAACACATTAGATTAAAAAAAGATAATGAGGACAGGTTAAAAGAAGCCAAAACAAAGAATTCTCTCCAAGATAGTCTTAGAAGAAGGGCAGATTCAGGGAAAGGTATGATAGGACAAAATGAGATGCAAAAAATTTAAGTAGAGGCTGATTATGGAAAAAAAAATCTTTATAATGGGATCTTTGAGGAAAAAACCAATTGGATTTTTGAAAATAATGTTCGGAAATTTGCACTTACTGTAAATGAAGTACAAGGAATCAGGCAAACAAATCTTTTTGGGGAGATTTACCCCAAAGATACAAATATAGTGATCTGAAGGGGCACCTGTACCCCAATGTTTACAACAGCGATGTCCACAGTAGCCAGACTGTGGAAAGAGCCCAGATGTCCATCGACAGAGGAATGGATAAAGAAGATGTGGTATATATGTACAAGGGAATAGAACTCAGCCATCAAAAATGAAATCTTGGCATTTTGCAATAACGTGGATGGAACTAGAGGATATTATGCTAAGCGAAATAGGTCAATCAGAGAAAGGCAAATATATGATCTCACTCATATGTAGAATTTAAGAAACAAAACAGGTGAACTTGGGAAGAGAGGAAAACATAAAACAAGACAAAATCAGAGAGGGAGACAAACCATAAGAGACTCTCAATCATAGGAAACAAATTGGAGGGGTGGGGGTTGTGGTAACTGGGTGATGGACAATAAGGAAGTCATGTGATGTAATGAGCACTGGCTGTATATGAGACTGATGAATTAGTGACTTCTCTCTCTGAAACCAGTAATACATTATATGTTAATTAACTGAATTTAATTAAATTTAAAAAACCTCTAAGTATTAAAAAATAAAAAATAAAGAAAATAAATTAATCTTTAAAAAAGATAAAAGTACCATACAGTATTGTACCATTTACATATACTCCAATTTGTTACTCAATCTCTTAGTTTTTTCTGTTTTTTTTTTCCCAGCTAAAAATAATGGTGTAATTATGAATAATATTCTGATTGTGGATCCAAGTATTTTTTCATATCTCCAATCAATTCCTGGGAATAAGTTTTTGGTTATATATATATATTTTTTTTGTCAAAAAGTGACAATATTTTACTATTTTTCAAATTGTGAATTTTGGAAAGGAGGCTTTACTAATTATCACTCTCATCTTTAATACACATGCACTCATTTTACCCTAAAAAGTAAAATAAAGTGTTCAGTTTATAGCTTTGACTATCTAATTAGGCCATTACTTTTATCTTTTAAAGTATATGTTGTTTAAAGCTGACGAGTTTGTGGTAATTTTGTTGCTTAGCAATAGAAAAATAATATACCAACTTACATTAACTTATTCATTTGTTTATTCAACCTGTACGGGCTTAGGCACTGAGCTGAGTCCGGTGCTAAACAAAGGTTTGCAGCCTAAGGGATCAGACGCTCATTATACTGTGCAAGAATTTGGAGGAAATACAGGATTCTGTTCAAGCTACAGAAGGCTTTCATGAAAAAAAAAAAAGATATCTATTATAAAATTTGAAATATAAATATTCTAGGTGAAAAGGATGTGAAAAGAATGTTTCAGAAGGAGACAATTCATGCAATGTTGGAGAAGAAACTGAAAATAGATCAGCCTAGCAGTTTATAGTGCCTGTGTGTGTATGTGTGTGTGTTTAGTGGAGGTGGGAGGTAGCAAGAGAATTTAAAAAGTACATTTATGCAGGTTTAGTCTTGTAAATCATGCTACAAACTTTGGGCTGTACCCTAATAAACTGCTATTGTCTTTAAAAATAAATAAATCTGAATGATAGGAAATTTGCATCCACTGTATTAAAGTAACTGGGATCAGTCAAGCAAATCTTTTTTGGGAGATTTTCTTAGAGAAAATTTTTCAATGAAGATGTAAGAATGATTTCTAACTAAAACATGATTGCCTTAGCAAGAAAGTGGGAGAGTATAAATTATTTGATGGTGAACGAAAAGTTCCATCTGTGAAGCATTTTAAGAAAGCCCCTCCCCAAAACCACCTACGCTTGCTATTAATTTGCTTACTGAATGTTTCTTTAGAGATATTCTAAAGGAAATTCTGTATAACTTCCTTCAAGATTATGAAAGAATAGAAGCCACTGAAATCCAAATTAATGAGCTTTCACTATATTGCATTTTTGACTCAGAATAAAAAGCTACTTAACTGCTAGAATAAGCAGAGAATTTAATAAACATAGTAAGGCTCTGGGTATTCCACTGGGTGAGCCATGCTACACAACATTTCCATCTTGATTGTCTGGGCCAGAGCTCCCGCATTGGCATCCGCCAGTGAACTCTAGTGGCTGGATTAGTGAACTGACACATCCATAATAGCATTGGAGCTGTTGGTAAGGCACGGAGTCTTTTAATTCTTCATTTGTACGTGCTGGGTTGTGAGCTCCTTGGTCCATAAGCTGATGCTGACAGGGTCAATTAGACATTTTTCTGTGAGGATTTTATATTCTCTCAGGAAAAGGTTTCTGCAAAATTTCGTGATAGCCTTACTTTCATCATGTTCCCCATTACCTATTTTTCTTTACTCTAAGACTTGTGTGAGGTAAAACAAAATGTGAAGTTTTCAGCTGCATCTCTCCTGAAACAGTTACCAAAGCAAAGAAAAATGTTTAGTGTCTGCTTTGGTGATTTGGTCTCTTCTCTTTTCCCACTTGCCTCTTGGCCAGCTCCCCAGAGGTTTCTCTTCAGAGAGACTTCTGGCACACTGGAAGGTGACTCTTCTTTGCAGTTATTGGGGATGTTCAGCACGCAGCCATTTCTGAGCTCCTCCTGGAATCTCAAAATTTTAATGAAATATTCCAGATGAACAGATTTTTCTCTTCATTTGCACATATCCTCTTTTTTTTTCAATGATTCCCCCTGGGAAACAGAGTTGATTTTTTTAAAAATATATGAAAATTTCCTCCTACTTTTGTCAGACATCCCCCCTCCCCCAAGTAAAGATTAAGCCCCTTCCCCTTTTCACTGGGAGAAATGGAAAACAGAAGTGTGTGGAATGTAGTAAAGTAGTAAAGTAACTCCTAAGGACTTACTTCATGAATCTGGGTAGAGCATAGTAGTGAAGTTTGCTTCACTTTCCCATGAAAAAATTGCATTAAATTAGAATCCTAGGGATACCTGGGTGGCTCAGTGGTTGAGCACCTGCCTTCGGCCCAGGACGTGATCCTGGAGTCTCCAGATGGAGTCCCATATTGGGCTCCCTGCATGAAGCCTGCTCCTCCCTCTGCCTATATCTCTGCCTTCTCTCTGTGTGTATATCTCCTATGAATAAATAAATTAATAAAATATTTTTAAAAATTAGAATCCTAATTGTTACTTTATTTATTTACTTACTTACTTACTTAGAGAGCTCAAGCACATGAGGTGGGGAGAAGCAGAAGGAGGGAGTCCCAAGCAGAATCTGCTGAGGGTAGAGCCGAATGCATAGCTGGATCTCAGGACTCTGAGATCATGACCTGAATGGAAATCAAGTGTCAGATGCTTAACTCACTGAGCCTCCATTTAAAGACCCAGTAAACTAGATTTTATATTAAGAGGTCACATGCATCAAAAGTCAAATATAAATTGGTAAAGGGTGACTAACAATCTTAAAATTTTTAAGTGTATTGCACTAATCAAATAGTTTTTACAAATACATTTTTACTGAGTCAACTTTTCCTTACAGAACGGTAACTAATGCAGCAGCTTGCAGATAACTTACTTGCTTTGCAAAAGGAATAATTTGAATCTGGGTATCTTAATTTGTATCACAAGACCTTAAATAATGAGGTTGGTTTTCACATGTACCATAGAGAATCAGGTTCTTGAATATGAGTGAGATATGTACCTCTAAAAATCCTAAAATAACAAAGACTATAACTTTCTAAATACCTGTGCACAAAAAGAACAGCAATTTATTATATTCAACAGGTAAGACAGGAGCCGAGTAGTCCAGAAGGACACAGAAGTGCATTGAAGGATGGAAAGAATAGGTGCTCTGGAAACAGAGGGATCTGAGGAAACCTGGATTTGACTTCTGTCTCTGCCACTTATATAAGGAGCATGGGCACCTGAACCTCAATTTCCTCATCTTATACATAGGCACAGCCACTCCAGTTCATGGCATGGTTCTCTTGAGCTTTTAAAAATGCTGTAAATGATTTAATATCATTTCAACAGTGCCTATATTTCATAATATTAAGCTGTAGATAGTAGTGTAGAGGAAAAAGAAAGATTCTCTGTTATGATGCATGTTAGAGATGGGTCTGCACAGCAATCCCTTCAAGAGAGTTAAGAGCCAAATTAGGGAATGAGGATAACAAGAGAAAAAGTAATTTGATGGATCCAAATCATCTTTTAATGCCAAAGTCAAGTCACTTTCTTCGTGAAGCCTTCTCAGATCTTGGTTGGGTTTATTTGCTTCAAAGTAAATGATGCTTGTTAAATTGAGTTGAATTGACATTTGAAACTGCCCCATCCATCTAACTGCAGGTCCAGGCCTCAACTTCTAATTCTCAGCATTTTTTCCTCTCTGATTTCTCTACAAACTTTATTGGTAAATATCTGTTACTAAAGTCCCAGAAGGTATATGTAGGCATATCTTCATTTGTATCAGTGGGACATTAGGTAACAAATGTGCTCTATCCTGATGTCATGTTCAAAATTTAAATAAAGGCATATAGAAAAGAGCCTGGACAATCCCTGGAGAGATGTGCATCACTGAATTGGAGTTCTATTTTACTCTTGGGAGGGAAAATATTAATTACTGTGATGTTACAGATTTTCCAGATTGTAAACCCTAGTCTGTTTTGTTTGAGGTTTATTTACTGTGAAGTTAATGTTGGGGAGGGAAAATTTTTTCTCTGCACTCCTAGGTTATTTGGGCTGGTCTATTAATTAAATTGACATAAAACAGATTAACAGGAGAAAAACAAATTTAATTACATATGTATGGGAGCGCTGTAAGAATATGAGACCCAGGGAGAAGTCACGTAATTGAGGCTTCTATGCCATCCGGAGGTAAGGAATGGGATAAGGGCTTGAGGCTTCAAAAGGGAGCAGGGTAATTCATAGGACTATATGAAGATCAGATGTTTGGTAATTGGATGTTTGCCCTGCCATACAGAGAGGTCTTTCAAATAAAAAGTTATCTCTGGTAATATCTCTCTTTCTGGGCCAGACTATCGATCTAAATTCTTTTGGATAGCTAAAGGAGAGGTAAAAGTTTTTTCTTGAATCTACTGGGTCTTTATTGCTTCAGCCCAAAGCAATCTACATGCCAAAGTGGCGTATTTCGGGGTTATGTATTTTGTTGCCCTTTATTAATAAAGCTTAAGCTTCAGGGCTCCTTAACTAACCTAGCCCCTTTTAAGGCTCTGCACCAAATTTTCTGGGTTTTTTTGTAATCCTTTTTTTAAAGAAAACACTCACAATTTTATAAGCTTTTGACCCTACAGAAAACCTGGATCTCTCCCAAATACCAAATAAATGGTGCTTTTCCTGAAAAAGATTTCAGAAGCTTCTATGGCTGAAAATGACAATGATAATTGTAACAATAACTTTACTATTTGTCATTACATATTTCTAAGGCCCTTTCTTTCGGCTAATTAACCTTACGGATATTTTACAAACATTATGCCTAATAACTGTGTGGCATAGGAAACTAGGAGAGACATACAGTAATGCTGACAGGGGCTGGCAGTGATTCAATCCATGGTCTGTCACACTTCAAAATATTTTCCATGTTATTCACACCGTATCACTCCTCAGTGTGGTAAAAGTGGCTACTTTTAAAAAATTCTTTTACATGTCACTAGGCACCAACTAAAAATCAATATAATAGCAAAGTGAGTTGGCATATGGCTTTTAAGTTGTTTATTTAGTTGTAAGTCATGTTATGTCAAATCACATCCAACTTTAAAAACACCAAATAATCCATTTACAAGTAGGGTAATAATCTGTCAAGTCTGCACGCTGGAAACATTAGTGGAAGATGAATTAACCAATCAACAAGGTAGGTAAATGCTAGTAGCTGTAAGATCTGAAAGGGTGAGTGTTAATTCAAATAATGTTAAATGGTATTCATGGGATAAGTGAACTACACCTAACACTTTAAAAATAACTCAGGTTTGGAATGGTTCAAAAATGCTTCCTTGAGGATATTTATCAAGACATTATAGTTTTATTTCTCATTTGAGCTGGCTTCCCATTCAAGACATTACACTTAATGTGTATGTGATCATTTTGTCAATCTGGCCAATGGAAAGGATCTTCCGTACATTTCTGAGTGATAAAAACCCCTGAGTGTATCCTAATCTTAGTCTTTCAGGCTCAGAGAACTCAGTAGTTTGTTAGCCTATTCAGAGTAGCCCCATATATCTGGGATTAATTCACATATTCTAAACTGAGGATACTGATATATAAAACTTGAATGCAAATTAAATATATTGCAGTGGAAATTTAAATGCCAAAATGGCTCTTTCCAACTCATGTTCTTTGGTTGGCCCACTTTTCTCCATGTGAAAGCTACATAAAATCCAAATTATGAATAAAAAGAGAGTGAGTAAGCATGGTATCAGAAGGTAGTATTAGGTGATCCTAAATCTAGACTTAAGCTTCCTGCCACTTAGTTATTACACAATAAACTTTTTTCTTGAGTGAATAAATGAATGAATGAATGAATGAATGAATGAAAGACACTAAAGTAATCTGCTTCCTGTTGTGGTTTGTTTTTTGTTTTATTTTGCCACATGGATTCCCCATCAGTCAGGTAATGAAAGGTATCCTACTTCTGAATAGGATACCTTTCCCTGAAAAGTAATTTTCAAAGTCATTGTCAATACACATGAAGGGGAGCAGAATTTGCTATCCCCATAATACGTCTCTTTGGTATAAAGATTATCTTGAGCTGGTTATTTTTAAGCATCAGACATAGAAAAATCTCTGAAAATCTACTACAAGTCACTCTTTTGTGAGAGACATTTACATTTGTAAGGGAAATCTCCATTTGCAAGGGTGTCTCCTTCTCTGTACCAGGAAGGATGACTAAACTCTAGAAATTCTTTCTGTGTTGGTTTATGAAGGTCAATGGAACATTGACCATACTTTGCCTGAAAAAAAGGTATTACTTCCATTACTGCCCCATGTGGAGGCCGAGAAACATTAAGGCCATTCCACCTCAAGTTTAGCATTAGCACAACAAGTACAGCCATCTTAGGCTCCTGTGAATTAGAGCTGAACCTTACAGGAAAAACTCCAGAATGTCCTTGGCACAGAATCCCATATCAGAAAGACAACAGAGCCCACGCCCGTGGTAGAAAGTCCCATATTAGAATGAGAACAGAGCTCAATGCCCTTGAAAGTCCCATATCAGAATGTAAACAGAACTTGAGAAATTCCTCCACCCCTTCTGAAGATCCCCTAGACCAGCCCATAAAAAAACCCAGCTGTAACCCACTTCGGGGTCCAAGTCCCTGCTCCGCTGTGTCAGGTATACTTGGACCCAAGCTCGAGCTTGCTAATAAACCCTTGTACGCTTGCATCAGTGTCAGCTCCTTGGTGGTTTCTCGGATTTGCAATCTTGGGCACAACACCCCACCCCCTATCATCTTTTATCTTTAGCTGGAGATAGTACTTGAGATGATAGCTCAGCCCATTTCAGGGAGTTACTCAATCTTCAATGTGTGCAGGAGGTATACAGGTTATTAAACTCCTGCTTTGTTATTCTCTTGTTAATCTGTTTTTTATTAATGGGTGTCTCAACCAAAAACCTAGAAGAGCAGAGAGAAAATTCTTTTTTATCCCTACACATGCCTCTCTGACTTTCTTCCTGTAACTTCATGACATAGTGACTTCCCTTTTGACTGTGGTATTCTTTATATATACTTCTCCCAACTCAGCCCCTCTTCCTGCCCAACACTGGCGCTGTTGCATATTCTGTTTCTCAGTGAATGGGTCTGTTTCTTCAGTTCCAAAACTAATAGTCATCTTTACTTTTTCTCTCTCATCTTCTCCATTTAACTTCTCCCCAAGTTGTCTACTTTGCTTCATAAATAGTTGAAGTTATGTTCACTCCTTTTCATCTCCACTACCTTCTGACCAGTTCCTGTCTTATCTAAATTACCATACTGGCCTACTAACTAAACCCTCACATATACTCTATTCTTCTCTATTTAATTTCCACATCACCACTAGATTGTTATGTTTTTCCCCAAAGAAATCGAACCATGTCAAGACCCACCTTTCTCTTTGCCCAGACACTTTGATGGCTTCATTTGTTTTGGATAAATGAAAACATTTAAGGTACCCCATAACATTTTGCACGGGCTGGTCCCTACTTGATACTCCCATTTCACATTGCACTTTGCTCCTCCTTTCTGTGGGGCTCCAGCCTCACTGAATGTCTCCTTTTCCCTCAATGGCTATGATTTCTTTTGTCATAGGGGTACCTTAGATTTTGTAGGAGCCAGCCACCCACATATACAATCACCTGAAAATTAATTACCTGTTAGAAAGGCATTCCTGGGCTGTAAAACTAGCAAGAGGCTTTTAAAAAGATTTACATCTCAAAGTGGAGAGAAAGAAATTACAATCACAAGTTTTCAAAGGAAAGCTCTAAGAAAAGGGAGACCAGGGGCCTAGAAACAAGAAGAATCCTGTCTAGGTTTGATCAAGTTGAGGGGGTAGTTAAGACCAATTGGATCAATTTGTTACTCCCCTGATTAAATTGCCCAATGGCTTATCATATCTTAAGTTCAATTCAAAATACTTCTTACATACCTTAGTCTGCGTAGGCTGCTGTAACAAGACTAGTTTACTTAAACAACAAACATTTATTTCTGACAAACAGCAAGAAGATGGCTGTTTACAAGCCAAGAAGTGAGTTCTCACTGCAACACCATCATGCCAGCACTCTGAGATTTAGACTTCTCAGCAACCTTCTTGCTGTGTCCTTGTATGACAGAGAACACAGAGACATGCACACTTTCCTATCTTTTCAAGATATACTTATTTATTTGAAACAGAGAGAGAGTGTGAGAGAGAGATATCACATTGGGGGGTAGGGCCAGAGGGGAGAATCTTAGGCAGACTCCATGCTGGCTGCAGAGCCCAACACTGGGCTTGATCTCAAAACCCTGAAATCACAGTCTGAGGGGAAATCAAGAGTCAGATTTGTAATGGACTGCACCACCCAGGCGTCCCTCCTATTTTTTCCTAAAGACAGTAATCCAATCCTGAGGGCTCCACCCTCATGTACTAATTACCTCCCAAAGGCCACATCTCCAAATTCCATTGCACTGGGGATTAGAATTTTAACATATAAATTGTGGGATGACATAAACATGCAGTCCATAAAACACTATGCCCATGGGGCCCAGGAAGAGTCATTTTTCTCATCTCTCATTTTCCCATTTGTTCACTAAACTTGCATGACACTGGCTTTTTTAATGCTCCATAAATGTGCCAGGCTCATTCTATTCCTGGGCTTTTTATTCTAGCAGTTCTTTCTTTCTATCTGGGTTCCATGAGGGCAAAGACTTTTGTCTCATTTCCATTTCTGTATTCTCAGTACTCTAAATAATGCTGAACACATAGAAGGTGCTTAATAAGATTTGTTGACTGAATAAATGAGTCACTGAGTAAATAAATGAGTGAATGAATTCAAAAGCATTATAATCGAAATTTGCTGGCTTTGGAGCCAGTCAATCATCAGTTGTTTTTTTTTATTATAACTTTGAATTATTTGGGCTATTTTCGTTATGAATAGATATTATAGTTTAATTCTCCCTTGAAAATTATATTTCTTTATACTCATTTGTTGGTGAAATCTCACTTTAGTCCCTAAGTAATAAATGTAATCCCAATAAGAAGAGTTAAGTACTATTAAAGATTGCATATAGGCAAAACAAGAATGCAAGCACAAACAATCATATTCTGCAGTACATAACAAACAAGCATTATGGGGCCTGAAGATGGTGAAAGTTAGAGACTCGAGAAACCACCCTGCTTAGAGGCAGAAGGTGCAATGGAAGTACAATAAGAGGTTGGAAATGCAAAGTGGCTCACAGAGAACATGGATTCTATGGTGTAATAGATTCCATTCTGTGCACTCAATGGTACAATATCATTAGGAAATGGTACCCGGTTTCATCTTTAAGAATCCTGTCAGGTACATTAGAGAATGAGAGCACAGCCGCCCTACCCTTCACTGGTGTCTCAATCAAAAATAGGAAAAAAGCATGAGACATAAATATAGGTTCTAATGTTTAACAACTGATACACTTTTTACTGATGACATAAGTGAAATAGGTTATTACCTGGTTTCAAAAAATGCTGCATTTATCAACACATCTGTTTTCAAAACATTCCTGTTAGAAATATATTGAACCCATTAGAAATATGAAGTGAGAATAAACACATAAATAATTTGAGCTCTAATCATTAACTCAATAAATTAAAGGCTGGTTTAATGTATGGGATACTGGTTTTTCTGACTCCTTCTAAATATTACACCAAGGACTGTAGAATGTATTTTTAACTTTTCAAAAGACCTATTACTTTCCTGGTCATCTTTGGAGTGAACTGATATCAGCAGAAGGTAGAACCATTGATAGAATGAAGACTGATTGCTGAGCATGTTAGGTCCTCACTTTGACATTAGTCACCCAGGGAAGGCTTCCAACTATTGCCTAAAAATGGAAGATTCAGGTCAGCTTAGTCTATACCTAACACAAATATGATTGGGTAATAATATAAGTATTATACATTCTTACACACTTTCTGGATTATTCAAAGAAGAAAAAAGACAGTATAATCATTACATGAAATAGTGATTAGATTAGAAAATCTAGTCAAACTACAGTAAACATATCACCCGTCTGACTTCATGTTTTTTTTATTTTAGACAACCCTCCCAATTACCATGAAAACAGAACATAAACACGTTTGCTTCTGAGAGAGTTCAAAGATTGACTAGAATTGACTGTGAGTTTCATTTTATATAAGTTTTCCTAAAAGGAAGATAAAGATTCTTACTGAAAGCTATTTGTGATGAAGAACTTACAAGGAAGTATAGTGATGTCAGCAGCTTACCTTGAATGCATTGAAAAAGTGAGATGGATTAAAAGACTGGAGGAAATATGAATAAATGGCTAAATATGCAATCAAGCAACTACAGTAAAATGTTAATTATAGAATGTATATGATGGTTATTTAAGTGCCTACTGTAAAACGTTTCCAAAGTTTCTATATGTTTGAAAATTTTCATAATACAATGTTGAAAAAATTAAAAATGGCATTGTAGTTGTGTTTAGAAAAGACATTGACTGGAAGAGGCACAAGAGGACTTGGTGAATACTAGGAGTATTCTGTTTCTTGGTCTAGTTGCCCATTACTAGAGGAGTTTACTTTGTGAAAACCTAGCAAACTGAATATGTATGCTTTTTTTTTTTTTTTTTTTTAGTTGGAGGTGTTTTTTTTTTTTTTTTTTTAAGATTTATTTATTTATTTATGATAGACAGAGAGAGAGAGAGGCAGAGACACAGCAGGAGGGAGAAGCAGGCTCCATACCGGGAGCCCGACGTGGGACTCGATCCCGGGACTCCAGGATCGCGCCCTGGGCCAAAGGCAGGCGCCAAACCGCTGAGCCACCCAGGGATCCCCTGTATGTTTAATTACATATGTATGTATGCTCTATTTCAACAAAAATGTTTTAGAAATCAGCACTATTCTGAACCCTTTCATAGCAAATAATAGAAATCCAATCCTACATAGAGAAAAATTACTCACATGGTTGTGAAGTCCTAGGGCATAGCTGGGTTCAGACAAATCTGGACCAAATGGCATTGTCCAGGCTCTGTATTTCTAGATTCTTGAAGTCTACTTCCTGGGTCCAGGTGCTAGAATGTTGTCACCGGTGCCTTCTATCTTTCTCTTCTCTTTTTCTTTCTCTCTCTATTCCTTAAATGACTTCTCTTATCTTAGCAGCCCAGATGGCTGTCAGTGGCCCCATATTTATAGAACACAAATTTAAATACTTTGGGTGAGAGAGATTGTCTATTTTGTTATTTGTCTGGTAAATCACAACAAAGACTAGCTTTAGTCACGTATGTCATTGAAATAATCAATGAGGGAGAGAGGCAAGATGGCGGAAGAGTAGAGGTCCTTGTTTCATCTGGTTTCCTGAGTTACCTAGATAGTTTTCAAACCATCCTGAAGACCTATGAATTCAACCTGAGATGTAAAGAGAGAACAGGTGGGATGCAACAGAGAGGAAGGAAAGTGATCACTTCTTGCAAGGTGGGAGTGTGCAGAAGAGAAGAGAAAAGGAGGGGATATATTGGAAGACAAAAGGTTAGGGGGAACATTGCTAAGCTGCTGCATGAAAGTGGTACAGTGCACAATCAGGGCCTTTAGAAATCTGCTCCTCAGAGGATTATCCCTGCCTGAAAAGTGTTCAGTGGGGAAATAGGGCAAAATTGCAGGCGGGGCAGTGAAGTCTCAATATTCCTGGAGACACAGTAAGGACAGGGGCACCTGGGAGAAAGCTCAACTTATGCCATAAACTACAAAATGCGGTTGGGTAGTGGAACCAATGCCATCCTAGGTCCTGGTAAAGGACTGGAACGCAGCAACCCTCTGGGGCATCTGGGAGAGGTGGACTGGATTCATAGTCCAGTGGCTCAGCACTTTCTATCCCAGGGCCCTGCAGCATACAGAAGCAGGCTACCCTCTATTCCCTCCAGGAGAGGCAGAACTAGAGTCCACAAGATGGCAAAAGCTCTCCTGCGGCCGGGCACCCTCTAATTTGTACGAGTCAGTGTCCCCACACCTGACCCCAGGAGGATCCCAGCCAGCAATTGAATACCCATTCTTCTAAAGTACACATGGAACTTTCTCCAGAACAGACCACATACTGGGTCACAAATCAGGTCTCAACCAATACCGAAAGATTGGAATTATTCCCTGCATATTTTCAGACCACAATTCTTTGAAACTAGAACTCAATCAATCACACACACACACACACACAAAAAATTTTGGAAGAAACTCAAAACACATGGAAGGTTAAAGAGCATCCTACTAAAAGATGAATGGGTCAACCAGGGAATTAGAGAGGAATTAAAAAGATTCATGGAAACTAACGAAACCAGGAACTGGCTCTTTGAAAGAATTAATAAGATAGATAAACCTCTAGCCAGCCTTATTAAAAAGAAAAGAGCGAAAACTCAAATAAAATCATGAACGAAAGAGATCACAACCAAAATACCAAAGAAACACAAACAATTTTGAAAATGTATTATGAGCAACTAATTTGTATTGCCAACAAATTAGGCAATCTGGAAGAAATGGATGTATTCCTGGAAACCTAGAAATTACCAAAACTGAAACTGGAAGAAATAGAAAACCTGAACAGGCCAATAACCAGTAAGGAAATTGAAGCCGTCATCAAAAACCTCCCAAGACACAAAAGTCCAGGGACAGATGGCTTCCCGGGGGAATTCTACCAAACATTTAGAGAAGAAATAGTACCTATCCTACTAAAGCTATTTCAAAGGTTAGAAATGAAGGGAATATTTCAAAACTCATTCTGTGAGGCCAGTATTATCTTGATCCCAAAACCAGACCAATTCACCAAAAAAGGTGAATTACAGACCAATATCCCTGATGAACATGGATGCAAAAATTCTCATCAAGGTACTAGCCAATAGGATCCAAGAGTACATTAAAAAGATTATCCACTATGACCAAGTGGGATTTATCTCTGAGATGCAAGGGTAGTTGAGCATTCATAAAACAATCAATGTGATAGATCACATCAATAAGCGAAAAGAACCATATGATCCCATATGATGCAGAGAAATAATTTGACAAAATACAGCATCCATTCCTGATCAAAACTCTTTAAAGTGTAGGGTTAGGGGGAACATTTTTCAATATCATAAAAGTCATCTATGAAAAGCCCACAGCAAATATCATTCTCAGTGGGGAAACACTGGGAGCCTTTCCCCTAAGATCAGGAACACGACAGGGATGTCCACTCTCACCACTGCTATTCAACATAGTACTGGAAGTCCTAGCCTCAGCAATCAAACAACAAAAAGAAACAAAATCCATTCAAATTGACAAAGAAGAAGTCAAACTCTCCCTCTTTGCAGATGACATGTTACTGTACATAGAAAACCCAAAAGACTCCACCCCAAGATTGCTAGAACTCATACAGCAATTCGGCAGTGTGGCAGGATACAAAATCAATGCCCGGAAATCAGTGGCATTTCTCTACATTAGCAATGAGACTGAAGAAAGAAATTAAGGAGTCAATCCCACGTACAATTGCACCCAAAAGCATGAGATACCTAGGAATAAACCTAACCAAAGAGGTAAAGGATCTTACCCTAAAAACTACAGAACACTTCTGAAAGAAACTGAGACACAAAGAGATGGAAAAATATTCCATGCTCATGGATTGGAAGAATTAATATTGTGAAAATGTCAATGCTGAGAAGGAGCCAAGATGTCCTTTGACAGATGAATGGATAAAGAAGATGTGGCATATACACAATGGAATATTACTCTGCCATCAGAATGGATGAACACCTACTATTTGCTTTGACGTGGATGGAATTGGAGGGTATTATGCTGAGTGAAATAAGTCAATTGGAGAAAGACATTTATCATATAGTTTCATTTATATGTGATATATAAGAAATAGTGAAAGGGACTATAAGGGAAAGGAAGTTAACTGAGTGGGAAAAAATTAGAGAGGAAGGCAAACCAGATGGGGTAACTGGGTGACAGGCACTAAGGAGGGCATTTGATGGGATGAGCACTAGGTGTTATACTACATGTTGGCAAATTGAATTTAAATAAAATATTAACAACAAATAATCAATGAGGATGATGAGGTTCTTTTGTTCACCCATTTGCAGCCAGGGACCTGGAGACAGACCTGACAAATTAACATCACAGTAAATTTACCAAAGGAAAGAATCAAATTAATATCAGAAAAAAAAAAAAAAGCATAAACAAAGACACACACACACGCACACACACACACACAAAGTGATATATCCACTATATTCATCAATCATTGTAATATTAAAGTAAAAATCTATAAGGGGTATTGAGGTGGGGCAGGAAGGTCAGAGCTAAAGGGGAGATGGTTTCTAGAATCTCAAACTTAGCCTATAATATCACCATAGTGAAGTACAACTAAAACAATGCACAACTGAACTAAACCTCAGTCACGATTATACGTACATACACACACATATAATTATATGCACATAGAATAATACATATTACATATATATGTATGTGTATATAGACACATATAATATGCACCACTTTTGTATTTTGTATATTATCAGAATCATTCTGATTATGGATATGCTAATAAAACTGGGATATGTAGTTTGGGACAAAAAAGATTCGTGCTTTTTTCCAACTACATGTCCTGAGAGTCAGGGTGGAAGGGAGACTAAAGAGCATTAAAAGCAGATTCAAATCTAGAAAGGCAGTGCAAGCTACAGAAGAATTTGTCAACCCCCAAATGAATAATGGGTTGGACTTGAAAATACTCTAATTGCCCACAGAAAAGAAACTGGAATAAAATTAATGTCTGTATAAAATAAATAATGTGACTTCTTCAAAAGGACAGCAATACATCCTGGGATTTACAAATTAGACACAGTTCAGGCAGTTGGAGTTGAAGGAAAAAAAAAAAAACTGTTGCCAAATCAATCTTGAGATGACTCTAATGATTTATGTTTTCATTATACAATGAAAGCCAGATAATATTATCATTCCCAGGAAAAGGCTTATACAAGCCAGAGGAACTCTTAGCACTATAGAATCTACGTTTTTCTTATTTCTTTGTATTATTTTATTGTTCTGACCTTTCATAGGCATACAAAAATAAATAAATAAAGTACATAACAACTGCCTGGGTACTCATTAGTTAAAGAACTTATTAAAGCAACTATTTATGTCCCATTATACCATATTAAATTTATTTTTAATGTTTTACACACACATACAAACATATAATATCATACATAAGTATGACATTTAGTAATTTATATTGTTACAATATTTTAATTATAAAATATTTATATTTAGTAATTTTAGTAATTCTTTAAGTAAGTAATTTAGTAATTAATTCTTTAAAAAGAATTTAAATTATTTAGTAATTTATATTGTTATTCAACTTCTAGCTCTAGTTCATTTCTTTCCACTGCTATATAGCATCCCATTGTGTAGATAGTCTATGATCTTGTTGTTCCTTATCATGTTTATTAATATCTAAGGTGCTTAAGATTTCTATCTGACATTAATAGAAATACACAGGTTTTATTTTGGTTATTATATACCTAGTACATATTTTTCCATACTTTCAAATTCTCTTTCCCATTGTGTTTTAGGTATATCTATAAACAACTCATGGATGGAAGCTTTCTTTTTCACAAATACATTCTGACAACAACTGTCATTTATACAGGCAACTTTATTTCATTATGGTCACTAAATGTATGGATTTGTTTCTACAACATATATTTGTGATTTTCATTTACTTTGATTTTTTTTGTCTTTTTTCACCTTTTTGTATACTGCTTTAGATTGATAGAGAGGTTTTTCTTCTTTTTTATCAGATGATCTGGAAATGATACATAGTGCCCTAATCTTCTGATGATTTAATCTGATTACCACTTAACCATCATTTTATGTTATTTAAATTTTTTTCTCTTTTGGGGAGATCTGTGGGAAGCTTCTTCAGTTTGATAATGCTAGCAATAATCTCTCTGAATTCTGATTATCTAAAAATGTCTATTTCTATATCTTCTTTGGATAATATTTTACCTTGATAGAAAATCATGCATTTTCAGTTATTTTTCTCAATTTTTTTAGAATACTTTTGTTTTTAGAATACTTTTTTTTGTTTTTTAGAATTTTTTTAGAATACTTTTGTTTCTATCCTCAGTCTAACTGACATTCTTTGTCACAGTATTCTTTTTTTTTCTTTTTTTTTTTCTGGTTCTTTTAAGATCTTTGCTTTGTCTTTAGTGTTCTACTGAATCACTACAATGTGGTATAGGTTTATTTGTTAGAATCAAATTTGGCATCTTGTATGCTTCTTAAATCAGGTGCCTCATTTACTACTTCCTGTGTCTTGCTGTTTAATGTTTCTCTCTTTAATTTATACTGACAATCCCTATAATATTTCCTCATATGTCTTTATAATTTTGGATTGCTTACTAAAGTTTGGTGGAACTTCATATATCAGAATCTCATAATGCATTAATTGAAAGTAAATTTCTCAACATAAAATTTAATATTCTTTTTTTTGTCTGCCAGATAGCAGGGGAAAGTTACTATAAGAGATTTGGTAAATTTTAACTTACTATAAGATTTTTGGTAGTGTAAATTTAGATTTCCAATAGTGTATGACAGCAGGTCTGTGGTTTTGGTTTTCAAAGAGTCAATATTGTTTCTCAGCTGGAGTTCAATTTGAGACAGAAAAATAAAAACAAAAACAAAACAAAAATTGTTATCTTTGTTCATGATTGTGAATTTTTTTTTTCCTAATTTAGTGTCTCATTATTGGAGGATACCAACATTGAGCAGTTGTTCCAACTCTTCAGTTCATGCTGCCCAAGGTCTTTACTGCTATCCCTGGGTTTGTAATGAACATTTCATAATAATCAATTGTTAATATTGAAGGTCCATTATGACCAAGGTTGGCAAATTCATTCAGTATGACTAACAAAGCACTCTTATTTTAAGCAACATTTTTTTTTTCAAACCCTAGAGATTTCCTTAATTCAATACAAGCAACAGTGCATTTGAAAGGAACTTTATTTTATCCAGAATTCCTAGAGGGTGTTTTTTTTTCTCCAAAATATCTGAGATGCCACTGCCAGAAACTAAACTCTGTTTTTATATTTTCTTTCTGTAAGACTAATTGCTTACGACCTAAGAAGATTTCAAATTCTATTCATTAAAATGATTCAGTTGGATTTCTTGAGTTATAAGAAAAGTTATAATGGCCTCAAAATGAACTTTTATATTTACATAACATTTAAAGCCCTGTGAATTCATGAAACAAATTGTAAAATAAAAATCAAAATACAATATCAAAAAGTCTAATTCTTGTGTCACTGGATTCATAAAAGGAGAGGATTTTTTTTAAATTTATATATAATGAACAAGACTTCCCAAATTTGATATTGTCATAGGTCCCTGAAATTTATTTTATTCAATACGTTTTTTCTGTCTTCTCTACAGATGGATTATTTCTGTTTATCTGTCTTTAAGTTCTTTGAATCTTTCTTCTGTAATCTCTATTCTGCTATGATGCACATCTAGTGAATTTTTATATTTCAGATATTTTACTTTTTCACTTGGAATATTTCCATTTAGTTCTTAATGTAACCTCTATTTTTCTGTTGAGAAATATTAATTTTTCACTAATTTCAATGGAGTTTAAACTACCTCAATGGTTGTTTTAAAGTCTGGGTTTTCTTTTAGGGTTTTAGATCTGCTGCTACTACTACATTGTCAGTCTACGGCTGAGACTCCCCTTTCTGCCCAGCTGGAAGAGGAAAATATGAAGAAAACACAGTGACCCTACCCCTACTACTGGTGACAGCTTGCAGAGGTTCCTTATCCCTATCTTCTGGCCTGAAAGACAGGGGTTCCTGTCTTTCCCAGAAGAATTTCTCTTCCCATACTTGCTTAACAGTCCCACACTAGGTATACCCTCCAATAAAGCTGAGAGATAAAAAAGAGAGAGAGAAAAAAACCCTCAGTCTGGTTACAGGTTTTTCTTCAAGATGTGGTTCTCCTCACAAATCTGCCTACTATTGTTAACAGTTCAGAGTCCTTGAGAGGTGGTTTTGTATTTTGTTCAGAGTTTAGTTGTAAACAGTGGAAGAGATAGGGTATAACTGGTTTTTGGAGGCACTGAAAGTTCCTTAGCTAGCAGTGTTAATTCCTATTCCAGAAATAGATCCAGATCACCAAACACACTGATATCTCAAACCTGAACAATGTATTTAATGTTAACTTTCATTGACCATTACTGATACAGGCAAAGTATGCATCTTGCTTAAAACCAATTTATTTGGTTTTACACATGCTAGTTTGAATTCATAAATTAATTAGATACCAGAATTTCTGTCATTCTAAGGTTTCCAAGTATTTATCAGAAAATACTGTTTTCCTTAAAAAAAAAAAACAAACAAAACTCCCAGTGAATATCTGTTTTATTGGAAAGAAGTTCACAGTAACTTGTGAAAACAATGTAATTAATTGTAAAAAAAAAAAAAAAAGAGAACTTTTAAATACTAACGATGAGGATTTTTTTACTAACCACTTTCTCTTAACTGTGGGGAAATAGTTTGAGAAACAGAAACTAGCATTTTCACATTTTGCATTTCTCTCCTTTAATTCTATTGATATTGCACTAAACACATTAATTCCAAGTCACTATCATGCCTAGAGTTCAATACGCTTCCTTGTAGCTTGATGAAGAGGCTATAAAGCTTTCCACCTGTTCTTTTATTTTCAGCAGCTTAATAAAAAGCTAGTGGTACCTGCTTTGTGTTGGTTTCCTTATTTTTTTTTAATGTTCACCAAGGAGACTGTCTCTTTATATCTTTCTTAGAGATTTATAAATGAACACAGAATAGAAAGGAAATAATTAGAGATGGCTAGAAAACTAAAATCCATGTGTACGATCCAGGCGCTAGAAATCCCTATTCATCATTTGGGCATCTTTTCTCCAGAGGACTCTCCAGGAATCCACTGAGTTAGAAGTGACAAAAATAATCAGTTAGTCTAGTTTTACCTTTGTTGCCTCAAGTGATATGGTACCTAGTGAATTAAGCTACCAAATCAATCACTTACTTTCCTGACACTCAAGCCATTATTATTCTACTCTGAATATTTCATATATGAATTAGAGGGACAAATTTTGATTTTCAGTTTATGCTCTTTTTCGAAACATCAAAAAATGAAGGATTGAGGAAAGCTCACTCAACCTGGTTTCTGTGCATATATTCACATCTCCCTTGCACTGCTATGTACTTTTTTATTTATTTATTTTTTTTTTTTTGAGTGTGAGTTTGGTTCAAGAAATAGACTTCTGGAGTAATCACAGTTATAAAACATATAGCCCATGCTTAGGAGATTGTGATCTCTTGTCATTTGTTTTGGAGAAAAATAGTAACATTAGATTCCCACCTTAACTGTATCATCAAAATAAATTGATAGATCAAACAAGTACAAACAAGTACAAAACTGTAAAATTCCTTGAAAAACTTCGGGTATCAATGTTGAGTACTTTTAAAATATACTGGAGCAAAATCCCCCAAAACCCAACATTAGAAACAAGGACTAAAGGACATTTAAAGTAATTACATATGTCAACTGGCATAGGATCAACTGCCTTAATATTTTGTAGTATTGCTGCAAGACAAATTACCACAAACTTGGTGGTTTAAAACAACACAAGTTATTCATTTTATGTTTTTGGCATTAAGCCCAAATATGGATTTTACAGGCTAAAGTCAAGGTGCCAAAATGTCGGGCTGCATTCCTTCTGGAAGTTCTAGGGGAGAATTCATTCATTGCCTTTTTTGAGCTTCTAGAAGCTGCCCACATTCCTTGGTTTATAGCTCTGTTTCACTCAGACCTCTGCTTCTGTCATCCTATTTTCTTCTCTGACTCTTGCCTTCCTTTCTATGACTTTGGTGATAATAATGGGCCCTTCTAGATGATCCAATAGAATTTTTCCATGATCTTTAATTTAATTGCACCTGCAAAGTCTCTTTTGCCATGTGAGGTAACACATTTACAGATTCTGAGGCTTAGGATGCAGACATCTTTGGCAGTGGTGGGGTGGTGGTGATTTTTTTGCATACCATATATACAAAGGACTCCTCTGTAGCAATAAGAAACAGATGTGATGAACACTGAGTATTATATACTCCTGATGAATTATTGAAAACTAAATCTGAAACTAACGATGTACTATATGTTGGCTAATTGAATTTAAATAAAAAATACTGAAAAAAACAAAAATGACAACTTCATATAAGACAAAAAAGTTTACTAAAAAAAGATGTATAGAGTCTGTTGATGTCCACTCATAAGTGAACAACTGTATGTACTACTTTTCTCTATTACATAATACCACATGTTGGCAATGTTGTATTTCAAAAAAAAAAAAAAGGAAGGAAGGAAAAGGTACACACAGACTTGTGGGAAGTATAAGTTAGTTCAGCAATTTTGGAGATTTTGGTAAAGAAATCCACATATGCTTTGCCTAAGCTATTCATGGAACATATTTGCAATTGAATCAATGGGGAAAATACTCAATTGACTGTCAACAGCGCACTAGTTAATCACATTCTATTCAATAATCCAAAATTGAGGGATATAAAAAAGGTAGTATATGCAATATTTGTCATCTTATTATGTAAAAGTAAATATATATAATGTATGTTTGTGAAAACAGAAAATTAGAAGGCCTAGATTCTTTAATTCAAACATGATTAGAAAAACAAAGGAAAACACAGAAGCCATAAATCTCAGTTAGCACTCTAATGAAGAATATTTGACAAATGTGAAACTGTTGATGTTGGTGTTAAAGAATATTAAGCACTTCTTTCTCTGCCTCTTACAGTTGTCTTACTAAATATGGGAACAAAAACAGCAACTAATTCATCACACTGTTGCTATAACTAAATGGGTTAATATATGTTAAAGTGATTATAACATTGCTTTAATATGCAGACAAGAAAAGGTTTACTGAATATTTACATGACACTATATAGATTTTGTACAAAGGAAAAGTATTATCAATATCTGTATGCTAATAAGGGCTAGGATCTTTCTGAAGTATTAAAAGTTTTGTTTTAACTAATGTATTCTATTTTTGACCTGGAACTGTGAGATAGCCAGGCTTTAAAAGTTTGTGTTATTTCCTTTGGAATATAGCTATTAATAAAGGAGGTTATATTATACATGCTTGGTTTTTAAAGGAAAATTCTGTTAGTGTATGTTATAATAGGAATCTATGTTTAAATATTTTAGGAAAAAAAAGCTAGTCACTTGAAGTCAAATAATTATATGGTCACAGAGGGTTGATGTTTACCTACCAATCCTGTGATAATTATTATTTCACTGTTTTAAAGCTGAAACGCCAGGATTATATAAATAATTTGATGTGTCTGTGGGTTAGCATGGCAGTCATTTACTGCTAGGTGACTGTCATTGTGCTTTCCAACACATCCCACCCCCATTTATTGTTAGGCATAGCACCTTTAACCAGTGTTGGCCAACAGACTATAAAGGAAAGTGAAGTGTGCCACTTCCAGACTGGAGCTTTAAAAATAGCCTGCTTGTTAGCAGATGGTACAACTACAAAATTTGGGTTTTTGTCAACTGGGGTCCTTCAGTGACTTTCTGGAGCAGAGCTCCCACTATTTGGAATTATTCGTGTAACCTAAATGAGAAATAAACTTCTGTTTTATTAATCCACTGAAATTTGGCAAATGTTTTCTCATCACAACCTGAGTAACAGGACTAAAAAAGTTTGAAAAAATAGTATCCATTGTTTTAGTATTTCCTCGGTCATTTGTCACAAACCCAGTGATTCTAACTGAATCATTCCTAAGAGGAAACATAGATGTACATTTCATCATGTATGTGTTGCACACACACACATACACCTATACACAACCTCACAAATGCACAGTGAAATTTAAACAGTATGGTTAGTCTTTGGGAAATAAGCTAGGCTAGGATATATAAAGGAAATATATTGAGGGCATTTCCATTTTTTTAATACTTAAAACATTTATGTATAACTTGCATTTTTAAAACCCAGAGTCATTTATGATTTTATAATAAAAAATAAATAAGAATGTATATACCCTAAAATTCCCAGACCTCAGCTCAAATTTTCTTTCTTTTTTGCTTTTAAAAAATTATCTGATGCAATTGTAAATGGGATTATTTTCTTAATTTCTCTTTCTGCTACTTCATTGTTAGCATGTAAAAATGCACCAAAAATAATAAAAGTACCTAGGAATGAACTTAACCAAGGAGGTGAAAGACCTGTATTCTGAAAACTATAAAACACTGATGAAAGAAATGGAAGATGACACAAACAAATAAAAAGATATTCCATGCTCGTGGATCAGGATAACAAATATTGTTAAAATGTCTGTATTACCCAAAGCAATCTATGCATTTAATGCAATCTCTATCAAAATATCGACATCATTTTTCACAAAACTAGAACAAATAAACCTGAAATTTGTATGGAACCACAAAAGACCTTATGTATTCAAAGCAATCTTGAAAAAGAACAAAGCTGGAGGTATCACAATCCCAAATTTCAAGAGATTCTACTACTACTACAGTAATCAAAACAGTATGGTACTGTCACAAAAATAGACATAGATAATAGAACAGAATAGAAAGTCTAAAAAAAACCCCACAGTTATATGGTCAATTATTCTATGGCAAAGGAAGCAAGAATACCCAATGGGGAAAGGACAGTCTCTTCAACAAATGGTGTTGGGAAAACTGGACAACTACATGCAAAACAATGAAACTAGACTACTTTCTTACACCATATACAAAAATAAACTCAAAATGTATTTAAGACTTAAATGAAAGACCTGAAAACATAAAACTCTTGGAAGAAAACACAGGGAAAAAGCTACTTTATTTCTCTGTTCCTACCTGCTAGGAAAAGGTTTTTCTTTTTAAAAACAAAAATAAAACACAATTCTCTTTGATCCAATCCCCTTTTCAACCATCTTTTCTTTCCTTTGCATGTTTAAATTCTCTACCATATGCTATCACTCTTATTCTCAATTTATCAATCTTTCTACCAAATACTTCTTTTCTCCTTCAAAATATTCACATGTATCTGCTTTTCTTGCTACTCCTTACCCCCCACTGACAACAACAAAATGTATGAGCACTCTCAGCTCCAATTCTTGTTAAACTTTCATTGCTTTATGTCCAAAAAGAATATACATTTGCTTCATGCCCATGGGCAATTCATGAATTTGGCTTCAAGATCTTTATCTCCATCAATAGCCTCAGTTTCATCCCTCTGTCCATACTCATTGTGTCTTCTTAGTGAGTAATTCTATTTGACATGTTCTAACTTAAATTTCCTTTGTTTTACATGAAATTTACCTCCTTTCCCGCAAATTTACTCTTCCTCTGGCATTTTTTTTCAAGTTAACATAATCTCCCTGTTTCTCTGACTTGAATACTCAGAGTTAGCTTTACATTTTCCTTCTTTTTCACCCTTTTCATGTCCTTCAATCTCTACTGGACATTTATCATGCTTAGAGCAGAAACTGGTAACTTTTACCCCATCCTTTTAAAGGCTTGTCACCTCAACTCTGACAATCAGACTCAGCCATTCTGTTTGGAAGATAATAAAGAGAATAAAGGACATGACAGAGTGAATTGATTATGGTAAAGGTGGCAGAGAAACTGAGCTTTCAGGAGCAGTCATGGTAGATGTCCTGACTGACCTACAGTGTTTCCTCTCAACATGGCAGCAATAGCACCTGTACTTTTTAAGGAATGCTGCTTCATTGGGGTTGTGTAAAAATCAAAATCCTTACAATCCTCTGTAAGACCCCACAAAATATGATCCCTGTTTATCCTTCCATTGCCATTCAACAGTATACCTTATCTTGCTTACAGTGTTCCAACCACAATGGCTTCTTTGCTGTTTCTTAAACCTGCACACATGCTTTCCACTTACTCTTCTTAGGGAATCTTGGAGTTATCTACCTTATACTAAGATCCTTTTCTTCTTTTCTATCAAGAGTGGAATTTGGTATTTTCAAAGAAGATCCTTAATTGATATGCAATCTTTTAACATAACCAGAAGACATCAACATCAAAGTGTCCCATACCATATCCTATTTATTATCTCCTTTCCATTTCTCTTCAGTTCTAAATCAGGTCCTATTATCTCTAGCCTGAACACACCAATACTCTAATACCAACATTTCTTTCTCTAGTAATATCCTACCCTAATTTATCCTCTAAAAATTCATCTTCTTAAAACTCTAAATAAAGTATTTCTAACACCAAGGCAACTTATCAATAGAATAGGATGGGTAGTAGAAAACTAAAGTAGCTTCCACTTACAGAACAAATTAACAACAACAACAACAAAAAACTTATCTAATTTGTTTACATTTCAACTGGCTGTATCTGAATCCTAATACAACCAAAAGGTATTTAGATAAATACCAGAATTTTTATTAAAAAATAGAATAATGACAGAATGATTTTACAAGAACCTCCTTAGTTCCCATTTCTATGTGTGCACTTAAATTTTTATTGCTTATTCTTTGTTATGGATTGTTCCCTCTAAAAGATATGTTATAATCCTAATTTCCAGTACCTCCAAAAGTAGATAGAATTAGTTAAAATGAGGTCATACTGGAGTTGAATGGGACCTTAATCTAATATGACTGGAGTCCTCATAAGAAGACATTCATGAGAAGACAGATATTTACGGAAAGAATATCATGTGATGACAAAAGTAGAGATTGGAGATATGTGGTTGCAAGCCTGGAACACCAACTATTACTCAGAAACCACCAGAAGCTAGGAAGAGTCAATGAAGGATTGTCCTACAGATTTCAGAGGGAGAATGGCCCTGAAAACCCTTAATTTTGGACTTTTAGCCTCCAGAATTATGACAGCAGAACTGTCTGTTGTTTTCAGACACTCAGTTTGTGGTACTTTGTTACAGCAGCCCTAGAAACTAATATACATTTCATATGAGTAGCAAGGATTTCTTTGTAGGGTTTCTCAAATAACTTGAGCAAAGAAGACTAGTCCATTTTATTTGTAGTATAGTCACATATGGTAAAATATCATAAACAAGAACATAATATTTAAACATTTTTCTAGAAGTTGCCTCTCTTGTTGAATGTAGTTTTGACACGGAGCTCATAAAAAATCCCACAGAGTGATTCTATACTGGCACACAGAAGCATACATTACTGGAGCCGATTGCCATTTATTTGCTTGTGTTTACAGGGAAAAAATTCTAAAGCAATTTATTTCTATTACAATTGTTCACATAAATTGGCATTATGAATAGATTAAATTTCTTTGGACCTGTGAACAGGAATTACTTAATTATGGCCTTTTTATTTCTAGGTGAACCTCATTCATCCATCACTAAAAAAATTATAATACCTAGGTATAAAGAAAATAGATTTCATAGCTCTGTCTGCAGGTTGTGCAAATCTAAATCAGCTCAGACAGGTAAATATTTAAAACAAGGTCATGGTCTTACTAATAATGATAAGTTCTTCATCTTGCACTTTAAGGCTATTCCTCGTTCTGTCCTTGATTTTAGAGAATATCCAATCATCCCAGAGTAGGCTTTGTACATAGTAGTCACACAGTAAATATTTAGTAAATTGAAAATAGTGCTATTATTTGAATATAACATATACCTATTTCAATGTGTTCACATGAGTTCCAAATATTACACATCCTTTTTATCTAAAATAACAGTGAGTTACAGTTTTCAATTTTAAAGTTAACAGTGAGTTATAGTTTTCCTTTCATTTTTACAAGAAAAACACTTCTCATGCTGGTTATATTCTCCATGGTACCATATTACCTTCCTCCACCCTGCTCTGGGTCCAGAGTGGCTGATCCCTGCAGATTACTGACTGGTTTGTTATATGATTTGGCCAATGGGAAGTACCACAGGACATCAAAGGGCAGGAAGAAAGGAAGATTAAGAATATTATTATTCTTCCTCCTTGCTTTGGTATCTTCCTTCTGTAGTTGTTGAATTCCTAAGTAATGACAACTTCTGTAGGGAGATACCTCCTCCATAGCCACTGGGGCTGCGTGGTAACGATTTCTGATGGTTACTCATGACTAAAGCAGATTAGAGACTGCTCCATTTAGATAGTCGTGCACTCATTAATTCCCACAAAGCTTGTTTCATTCTGATACACTATTAGTCTCATTCACAGTTGAGTATGCAAGTCTCCATTTAGTTGATACAAACTCTAATTCTAGCACATATAGTCAATCTTGTCAATCCATCCTGTTATAGAGTTCCAAAATAAAAATTTCTTTTTCTGTTTGTTTAACATCAAAAGAGTTCATGCCAATGAGTGTTTAAGGTAAATATTCAGGCAACAAATGTTTTTTACAACCAGCTATTTTCTATGACTTGGGTACTATCGGACATTCAAAATTGAATGAGACATTATTTCTGGTTCTGGAATTCAAAATCTATTGAGGGGAGATAGTTTATATTACTATCTATTCAACATTCAATTCAAAGAGTCTATTGTTCTGCCCAATATCACCTTTGTTTTATTGGAAGGCTTATGGGATAAAGGTCCTTTTATTAACTGTATAAACCCATTACTATTCATATCACCTTTGTCAGAACATATCTTGGTTGTTTAATTGGTGGATATATTTTTATTTGAATCAAATTCCTTCTTCTTCTAATCCAGTAGAGGATCTTTCTCCTACCTGGAATATTTTTTCCTTTTAGTTTAGAAGGTCTTTGTTTGGATGACATTTTACAAAAAGGTATTCACCCTAATTTCCACTTAACTATGAGAAATTTCTGAAAAAGGTGTGTATCACTTAATCTATGAGGCTACCAAGCAGGTTGATGTTTGCCTGTAGTAGAGCAGGCTGGGAAGATGGACTGGAAAGGGCATAGGGAATTTTTTAGGTGATAAACTGTTCTATATCTTAACAAATGTCAGTTACACAGGTATATGCACTAATCAGTACTCAGCAATCCACTTTTGAGATTTACATACTTTACTATCATTAATTTTATTGCAATAAAATAACAAAAAAGATCAATCCCTATTTTGTACAAATAGGTAAATACTGTTTTTAAACAATGGAAATAATACTATCATTATTGCCAATGTTGTGGGCATTGTATGGGTTACTTTACATACAATCTCTAATTTATTATTCATTATTATAGGTTTCTCCACCCTATTTTTCTAAGTAAAATCAATTTTTTAAAAGATTTTATTTATTTATTCATTAAAGACACAGAGAAAGAAAGGCAGAGATGCAGGCAGGGGGAGAAGCAGGCTTCAGGCAGGGATCCCGGTGTGGGACTGGATCCTGGGACCACGGATCACACCCTGAGCCAGGGGCAGGTGCTCAACTGCTGAGCCACCCAGGCACCCAGTAAAAACAAAATTTAAGTAAAAAAAAAAAACAAAAAAAACAAAAACAAAAGCAAAAACAAAACCAAAAAAACAAAAAAAAAACCCAGATTGCTAGTATTTGAATACATATAACCAAGTCAGACATAAGGCAAAAGATGGATCTTTGACTAATCACAATTAAGAAATTTCTCCCACTCATCTATGTAAGTAGTCAGTTTAAAATAGTTACATAATCCATCAAACCTCTTAGATTTATTATTCATTTTATACAAAACATTTTCACTACCAGCCTGAGTAAGAAAAACTAGGACCTTTTGGAGATGAAAAATTTGACTCTGCTGTCATAGAATCTCTTTTGCTAACTTTCTAGTCAGATGAGTCATAGTCATTTTTTCTACTAATGTAAAATGTTTAAAATTTACTGACTAGCTTTTTTTTTTTTTTTTAAATTGTGGTATGTTAAATTGTCCTTGTTTAAGGATTTTAGGTCTAGAATATTCTTGCTATATTGATGTAACATGTCTTTATTTGCTCCCCAGATCCAAATATTTTATTCGCAGACTACCATAAAATGAAGATTAATAGGGATAATTTCCTTGGTGGATACTTACTTTTCTGTTCCATCTTGTAAGTTTCCCAAGACTCTGCTGCATGTACTGACTTCTGTCTCTACTAAGATTATGATGGATAAGTTACCATGAGGACAAGAAGAGAGTTATTCTTTCTCTGAGATCTGCATTAAGTCTTGGAGGCATTTAGTAAGCCTCTTGAATTATAGCAGATTTACTTCTCAACTTTTCAGTAATCCATAGAGCGCACAATGGCCATCATCTGCCTTGCCTAGTATTCTCTGAGCTACAAATAACCCTAAACCTTCAACAATGTTGCTGGTAGGAAGAACTTTCATATAATCCTTTTTTTTTCTTTCTCTGCAATATTTTGTTTGAATATCCCAGGGGAGTTTCAGTTGTTTTCTATCTCTGTAGCCACTCTCACAATAAATGACCATAAAGTCTTACTGTTTCTGTTTTACTGTTACATTAAAAGTGTATGTTCAGGCCTTACAATGTTGTGCATAAAATTACATATTTTTACATAATATTTATATACATAAATGTTAGATAAATGGAATGACGAATAAATGAATATATAGCGTTCTGCCTAATGTCCATTTTTATTCCATTTATACTCAAAAAATTTTTAAAAATTTCAAGTAACCAAATAGATCATGCCTCTTAGCTATTTGAGAAGTCTATGTAATGTTTATGCAGAAGTGCTTTGTTTTAGGAGTTCCAAAATTTCACAAATATATAAAAGAAAAAGTAAAATGATATGAGTAACATTGAATATACTATTTAAAGTCCTTTATCTTTTAAGGAACACAAATAACTTGAAAATGCATTCATTTCAAAAAAACTAGTTTAGGTAATGAGATATAATTATTTTTAATGTAAGTTCCCTGGGGGCACTAGTTATTTCTTATTTATCTTTATTTATTCCATCTTCATAACATAGTGTCTTATAAAGAGTAGATAATTGTTAGTTGAATAAATATAGTTGTCATTATTGGCACTCTCATTCATAAGCAATACACTTATGGTCATTTATCATTTTCAAAGCACTTTTGCATTTAAGTTTCTCATATGATGCTTCAATTAACTGATTCATTAAAAAAATAATTGCGGAAGTGCAATTACTAACATAGTTACAACAAGCTTAGAGTCCAGAGAAGCAAATGGACATGGCATATTATGATAATACCGAATGATGCAGTATGGAGCATGTGGCAAGGAAATAAAATCAAGTCTCAAAATCCTTCTGAATGAAGAGACGCCTACAGGATGATTTGAAGTTAACGTGAGAAAGAGTACCAAGACAGTGGAGCTTCCATGATGAAACAACATATGCAAGGCCCCTAGCCAGAAATGCTACTCTGGGAACTGCAATAGGTTTCCTGTACTTTGATGCCCTTATTTGTAAAATGAACATAATAACAGCACTTTCTAAATATAGTAGTATTGAGAATTAAAAGGGTTTATATATGAGTGAGGCCTTCCTTAAATATTTGTCAAAAATTAACCAATGGATAAGTCAATGTATGCTTGCATTTTAGGACATGGGAAGGAACAGGGACAAGATAGGTGCCAAATAGTAAAATAATAATGCAGTAGAGCTATTGTTGTTTGAACTCTGAGTGAGGAAATGGGATAGAAACACATGTTTGATAGTTATGCAGGAGATATGATGGAGTTTGGTAACAGAATGCTTACATAGAGTGAAGGGAAGGGAGAAATGAGAATGACTTGCAGATTTTGACTTGAGCAATGCAAAATAAAATGGCAATCACAAACACCTTCATGCTCATTTCCTTTTGCCTCATCAGATTTGCTGTGTGTGTCTTTTTTTGACTGTTAACATATCAACTACAATGGGCAACTACAGTATCAATTCCTGGAGAAGCCCATTTTCTCTCCCAACTTTGAATTTTTTTTTATTTATTATTTATGATAGTCACACAGAGAGAGAGAGAGAGAGAGAGAGGCAGAGACATAGACAGAGGGAGAAGCAGGCTCCATGCACCGGGAGCCTGACGTGGGATTCGATCCTGGGTCTCCAGGATCGCACCCTGGTCCAAAGGCAGGCGCTAAACTGCTGCGCCACCCAGGGATCCCCCTACTTTGAATTTTTATGTATGTGGTTTCCCATCCTTACATACTCTTCTGCCTTTTTTTCTTTTAACCTAATTTCAACTTAACTTTCACAAAGCAGCTTATTTATCACTTCCTCAGAGAAATCTGAATATCCATCTTTCCTTTCAGTAATAATCTATTTTACAGGACACTGAACAACCATAATCATTATATAATTGTTTAATATATTGGAAAGTTGCCTTCTCTTCTAGATTGTGAATTATATTACTGCAGAACACATGTTGAAATATTATCACTGTATCACAGGTATCTAGCACAGTGCCTGGCAATAGCTTGTGCTAATAAGTATCAAACTGTTTACTGACCTGTGATAGAGAATATGGAAAGGGAGGAGTGTGGATAGAGGCTGAAAAATTCAGACTTGGACCTATAAATATTTAGAAGCCCTTGGGAAAGCTAATGGAGATAACTGAGAAAATTCATGTGCAGGGCTCTGGATAAAGATGGGAGTATATAGTTAATATAGGTAATCCTCACTTTGCATGATATTGTGTGAACTAACACCCATCCATATAAGAAACAGGTCTTTGTTTGCATGGTAACTGTGCAAAGTGTAGACACATTTCCAGTTTGCACATGTTTCAGTCAACATGGTACCATGAAAAGCAAAGACTCCTTGTAATTTATACTGCAAAAGGCATTGATGTGGACCAGACCATCCAAGGAGAATGCAAAGTGAAATATATCTATCGTTTTTCTATCTATCTCCTATTCAAAAAGAAGAACAAAGGGAAGAGGAGGTAAAGAAGAAGGAGGAAGAATAGAGAGAAAATTGGGATACTGTTCTTATGGAAGTCAAAAGAAATAAGGTTTTATTTATTTTATTTATTTTTTTAAAGATTTTTATTTATTTATTTATTCATGAGAGACACAGAGACAGAGAGGCAGAGACAAAGGCAGAGGGAGAAGCAGGCTCCCTGCAGGGAGCCTGACATGGGACTCGATCCCGGGTCTCCACGATCAGGCCTGGGCTGAAGGCGGCTCTAAACCGCAGAACCCCCCGGGCTGCCTGGAAAAAAGGCTTTAAATGCGATGCCAGTGCTGAAAAAAACTGTGGATATACATGAGTGGAAGTTAGATTTCAGTGTATGGGTGGGAAGCAAATTGAAAGAGAGAAAATAGTGACTGTAAATAACACAAGAATCCGGGTTATTAGAGAAAGAGGAAGAAAGAATAATCTGTGAAAGACAAAAGGGTTTGTAGGGACATCTTATGTGTTAGTTTGCTAGTTTGTTTGGATTAAAGACTGATGAGATTTTAAAGTACTGAAAGGAGTATTTACTTCCCTAGGAAGAGAGAAAATAGAGAAGATAAAGAGGATTGCCTTAAAAAGAAATGAGCTTCCAAGCCACAGAAAGACACGGAGGAAATTTAAATGCATATTACTAAGTGAAAGAAGCCAATCTGGGAAGGTTACATATTGTATGATTCGAACTATCTGACATTCTGGAAAAGGCACAACTATACAGATCATAGAGAGATTAGTGGTTGCCAGAGGTCAGGGAGAGGGACAGATGAATAGGCAGAGAGTACTGGACTTTTAGGGCAGAGAGACTATTCTATATGGTAATATATTAGTGGATGCATTTGCCAGAACCCATAGAATGTGCAACACCAAGAGTAAACCCTAATGTAAACCATGAAGTTTGGATGATAATGTTGTGTCAGTACAAAGTTCATCATTTGTAACAAATGCACCGCTCTGATGCAGGATATCGACAGTGGGGGAGGCTGTGTAGATGTGGGGACAGATGGATGTGGGAAATCTCTATACTTTCTGTTCACATTCTTTTTGAGCACAGAACCCCAAACTTCTTTAAAGAATTAATTCTATTTTAAGACATGAAGAGGATGATGCTATAAGACAGAAGAGGTAATCTATAGGTTCAGGTCACTGAAGAAGCAGAAGATGAGAAGATTCGAAGCATTAGGTAAAGAGTAATGTCAGCTTTTCTGCTACGTCAGATAAAATTGGGGGAATAGATAAGCTATGTTGTAAGTAATATTATAGTTGTAAAATGTGTATAAAGATACAACTTTGGGGACTTCCCGTGTGGATGTTCTTACTTTTTGTTAAGGAAGAAACAAAAATGGGGAATTAGAAGGGTTGAGTATTTGAGAAAAGCAGACATAGCTTGGAAATACCACTTTGGACAATTCCCCACCCAGGGAATAGAGATTAGTGGACAGTGTCGGAGTCCAGCTGAGGGTAGAGGACACAGATTTATAGCAGCACCGGTATCTTATTTTTCTTCAGCAGGGCTCCATAGTCTCAGCTAAGAAAGAAAGAAGTGTAACAGCTGAAGTAATCCAGAGCTGAGGATTTAACAGTTAGTATGGACAGTGGATTCAGAGGACAAGGCAACTGAGAACACTTTCAAGACTTGGAAGAGATGGATCATAGGAAGACCTAAAGGACAGAATGAAAAGTAATGATTAAGACAGACAGAGGAGAGGAATTAGGGAACTATTTGTCCTGCTGATGTGACATCCCTAAATGCGAAATGTGTTATGGGATAGGCAGAAATAACAATGACTCTTGTGCTGAGGAAGAAACTGAGGCATAAAGAGGAAGTCATTTGTCATTCTAACCTCATACAAAACAGTCTGCTGGACTTGTAATCATTACACTCAGGATTGAGCCCTGGGCTTCTCTGCCTCTCGGCCTAAGACGTTCTATTTCCCTGCATACTGAACCACTTATGGGATTACATTAATCTGATGCAGAACAGTTAATGTTTCTCACTATTTTCTGAAGCCTTCAAGGTGTGACTTTCATCAGATCCTTATCCACGCTCTCATTCTGAGAACTTAAGTCTTTGCTGGGTATCATGCTGAACATTCAATTCTAACAACATTTCTTTCATCTTGTAGGTGATACTACACACTCAAAATGTCAAATTATTCTAAAGAACAGAATTTTATGAAAAAAGCTAAAACATGATATTGATCATCTACAAAATTCCTAATTTCAAGTGTGTCTCTGTGAAGTGTGTGCAAAGTGTGTCTCTTTAAATAGAGAACACAGCATAGGAGAGAAATACACTATAGGGTTGACTCCAAACCTGCTCAGAATCAATGAGGATGAAAGGGACAGCAGTGGGAATGAAGAGTTGGAAGGAACCATATTGGGTGGATGATGTCCTTCAAACTCCATCTGCATTGACTAGTAAGAGGAGGAAATGAGAATTTTCTAGTAGGTACAATGGCTCAGTAAGGACCACAGAATATGTTCCATCACTTCCGGCTGCCTTGGAGATAGAATTGTGAAGTTCTCTTTTATTTTTGGCTAAGTGAATTGGTCATTGATTTTTATTGAGCAATTTAAAGTTTGAGTTTAAAGGTTGGTACATGTAAAGGTAATATTTCAAATTTATCATTTACAGCCAGACTTCTCAAGCCTTAAGATGAGTAGTTAATTTGCATTTAAGCATACTCTTTCTGTGTCCACTTGTATATACATTAAAGCCTACAGGCTTTAATTAATTCAGATAACCAAAGCCATTAGGTTGTATCACAATATGGCATTTGCCAATACTTAGCCCAAAAGAGGGCCTTATAGTGAGACAGATGAAGATCTATACTAGAAAATTCCCCTTCAATCTTTATGGAAGATGATAAATTGCAAAATTTCTTTTCACAAAATGCTAACTGGTGTTAAATAAATGAGAAGTGAGTGTGATCTCAAAGGTTAATAATTCGTGAAACACCATGTTAAATGGAATTAAGCACGATACCATACTACAGGCTTACATATTCCTCAATAGTCAAATATAATGTGTGAACTACGTAGAAAGACATATAGTTTGATAGTATGCAATATTTTCCAAACCTCGTCTCATATATTTTCCCTCAAGGAACATCTCAGGGGACCAGGTCTCTAAAGAACATATTGTGAAAAATGCTGCCAGCATACTCATTTTTTCTTTCCTGGATAGAAACATTTTCTGTGCTTCCTGTTCAAATAAAGCTAAATTGGATGTAATAGGAACATGAGACTGTACATGCTTTAGAGGCAACACAATCATAAATTTTGGTCAGTGTGCAGAGAAGAAGTAGCAACAGAAATTCAAGCCCTGAGAGGATCCTTCTCAATATTCTAGTCAAATCCGGCTCCTCCCATCCTGGGTCTAAGGAGTCCACACCTGTTGTTCCAGCATCTTACTGTTTCTTAATTCCTTTCTTCAGGCTCCATTGAGAAATTATCATTTCTTTTCCACTCCAGTTTCAACTTACAATTCTTTCTATGCCTCTTACATTCTAAAAGTGTTTGTGGTGGTAGTGATCGAGGTAGCAGTAGCAGCTTATTGTGCTGACTAAAAATTTTACATGTATCAACACAACTCATCCTCACAGAAATCCATGAGGCAGCTACTGTTTCTCTCTCCTTTTATCAGATAAGAAACTTGGAGCAGCTCGAGTTTCAGTGACTTAAGGCTTCAGTGACTTCATCCTTAATCATAATCTCTGTAAGATTTCCCTAAGGTTAGGACAAGGCTTCGCAAAGTAACATTTAAACTTGGTACTTATGGCAAGGGGCCAGAAGGTAGTTCCCAAAACAAACAAACAAACAAACAAACAAACAACATGAAGAAAGTATTGGAAGCAGAGGCACAGATACATTTCGACTGCAAATGTGGTCAGTATAACTGTTTGGAAGATTGTGGGCTTTCAGAGACAAAAAATTGACAAGAGATGAACCTGGAAAAGTATATGGTGATCAGTTGATAAAGGGCCCTTTCCACCAACTAACACAAGGGTTTGAAATGTATTCTGTGGCCAACTGGGACCCAACAGAGGAGAAAGAATCACTGCAAAATTAATGAAATGAATAAATAAATGAATTATGAATAAATGGATCTTTCTGCTCCACACAAGCAGAAAGGGTAGTGGCATTACAATTACATTACAATTAAGATATCTTTTTGTGACATCTTCAACTTGATGATTTTGTGAACTAATCAAAATTTTTGTTGATATATTTCCCAGCCATGTAATCATTTTGCTTATATCATTGAATCACACCAACTTAGTTTACACGTATTCTTCATATACTATATCTGGAGAATCTTTCTCATTATACGGGAAAACTGTGTATCTTTGTTTATCACTAAAGTAAACACAATGGCATATTTGACCATATATTATGTATTTGTTAGTAATTTAAGCTCAAATGTTTTTCAAAAAAATGTGTTTTATACAAGTTTAGATCTTATGAAATGAGGAGCTCCAAAAAAGTCTAAAATGCTCTTCAAGAAGTGCAGTCACATTTCCTAATTTCATGTTGAATAACTTATTTTTCTGGAATTGTCTACTTTGTTTAAAGAGCTGCTTCAGTCATCCTGCAATAATTACTATTACATAAAATCTATTTAGACTCAAGCTGAGATAATGCTACTCTCTGGCCATTTGCTTCTATTTTCTGCAAAACTTGCTCCAATATTATAAATGAGGGGAATGTTAAATGTTGCTAACTGGAAATAACATGCAGATTTACATTTAAGTCATTGTTTTTTAATTTCATAATTCATTGGGGGAACATCCCAGTTTTATTATCTTTTATACACCTAAGCCCAATGTCAGGATAAAATGGCTCATAAGACATGTGCTTTGTGTGTAACATTCTTCAGCTCAAGGAAGTGTTTGTTTAAAGGATAAAACTACATTTGTTCTTGGAAATATTCACAACATTCAGGGAACTGATTTAGATTCATTAATATTTAAGGAGATTCAAGACCTGAATGCCAGGGCACTGTAGTAAGGACCTCTGAAAAGTCAGTCTTTCATAAAGTCAATGATATTTGGCAAAGCTGTCAAATCAACGTTTTTACAACTCTGGATATTAACTAAAGAATTACAATAATTTGAGGAGTGTTTGTTCAAGAAATATGCTAAATCTCAGTATGAGCAGTAAGCAATGTAGCATTTTAATTGCTGTAATTCCATCCCTCTCTCCTCAGCTCTGTGGCATCCTTGCAAACCAACAGATTTGCAAACATGGTAGCTGTGAAAAACAGCAGCCTGGCAGCCTGAATGGAACAAAACAGGCTTGGAGTTGATAAAGGCCTCATTCCTAGAGGATGGGTCACCATTTGACCTGTCTGAAAACTCTGAAAAGCTCCATTCATTTTAGTTGAACTGACTCAGGACTCACTTTATGTGAACAGTCCTTACTGCAGGGTTACAGATTAAAAAAAAAAAATCAGGAAAAATTGTTTAACAGGTGACTGTTGAGGCAGTGTTAGTAACTGAAACCAACAAGAAACTTACTAAAAAACTTCAAGGACATATTGAGTAATGAGATGTCCACAGGGTCCTCTAAAAAAACCCTCTGATAATATAAGGAATCTATAAACGTCTGCATATGCACAAGGTTGTGCACATGCCCAGAACAGTCCTGAGAGAGTGCTAAGTTCATACCTTTGGCCAACCTTAAGGCTCCACACAAGCAGAAAGTGAAGGATAACAGTCCTGAGAGGGTTCTAGGATCTTACCTCTGGCTGACCTTGAGGATCTAGACAAGCAGGAAGGGACAGATAAGCCACAGTTGCACCCTGCCCATTGAAGTTTTGCAGGTTTGCCCCAAAACATCCACTGAGCTCCTTAGCAAAGGCTGGAGACTTATTAGCTTAAGGCATTTAAGGAAATCTCTGTCTGATCAGAGCTAACTAGTAAGTTAATGGTACAGAGACTTCAGTAATAGGGTACAATAAAGAATATAGGATTTAATAGTTTAATCTGGTAAAATAACTAGCAGTAGCAGCACAATAGTGACAAGCAGCAATAAAAAATCTGGGGCAGGGGATATAAATCTGATTTCCAGAGCTGACACACTATATTATTTAAAATATCCAGGTTTAAACAAAAAGTTCTGAGATACGGCAATTAAACACAATAAATAGTATGTTCTATACAGAAAAAAAAAAAAAAGCTGTTATAAAAACTATCTGTAGGAACACCAGACGCTGGACTTACTAGACAAAGACTAACTCTATTTTAAATAGATTTTTTAAAGTTAAGAAAACTATACCTTGAAAGCCAAGAGAAAGTCTGAGAATGATGTCCATAGGGAATATTAATAAAGAGCTCTGAATAATTAAAGGCAAGCAAACAAAGAGACATTCTGGAGTCAAAAAGTATAACTTAAATGAAAATTTTACTAGAGTGGGGATTTGAACAAATTTAATTTTAATTGATAAGAAAAAAATCAACGATATTGAAGAAAGTCAACTGAGATTTTTCAGTCTGAGAGATTAAAAAAGACAATAATAATGAATAATGAGCTGAGTTTTAGAGAACTTTTGGATGCCATCAAAAATACCAGTTTATGCATAATGGGAATCCAAGAGGAGAGGCAACAAAGAAAGGAGCAAAAAAAATATCCAAAGAATGAACAATGATTTAAATAGATATCTCTCCAAAGAAGATATATAGATAACCAAAAACCACATGAAAAGATACTCTACATCATTTGGCCCTTGTCAAAACCACAATGAGCTACCACTTCACACTTAGTACAATGACTAGAATTAAAAAAAAATAGCCTCTAAAAAAAGAAAAAAAAAAAAAAAACACAAGAAAATAACACATGTTACCAAGATAAGAAGAAACTAGAACCTTCATATTATTGGTGGATATGTAAAATGCTCTAACCACCTTAGTAAATATTTTGAAGTTCCTCAAAATGTTAAACACAAAGTTATCATATGATCCAACAACTACACTTCCAAGTATATACCCAAGAGAATCAAAGACACACAAAAGCTTTTACATAAATGTTTACAGAAGCATTATTAATTTGGATATACAGTGGAACCAACCCAAATTTCCATCAACTAATGAATTAATAAGCAATATGGTATATACCCATACAAGGGAATATTACTCTGCTCCAAAAACAAATGAAGTTATAGTACAACGTGGATGAACCTTGAAAACATCATGCTAAGGTTGAAAAATGACAAACATGAGAATTCTCCTATTATTTGATTTCTTTTGTATGTAATGTCAAGAATAGATAAATCTCAAAGGCAGAAGGTAGGTTAATGACTGTCAGTGGCTGAGGGCAGGGGAGAGAAAGGTGTGACTGTAATGAATATAGAGTTTAATTGCTATAAGATTTTATATATATATATATATGTATTTTCTTTTGAAGAAAATTACCTTCAGATTTAAACCTATTAATAGAAATCCAAAATTAAAAAAAAAAGAAAACCAAAACTAAAATAAATGTTGTAACATATTTCATCACCTTGACTTTATTTGTTGTTGTTTTTTGAGAAAATAAAGAGCAACTGACCTCTGAGTTTTCTTTTCATAGGGACAGTTATGACACTATCCCCACTTCCCCATAAGCAGGAACTTGGTTAACATTTTTAAGTTATTTGACATATTTCTAAATAATATTCAATATTCTTCATGTAATTTTGATTTACACAAATGTAATTATACTATATATTTTCTAAGACATAGTTTTTTCATTTTATATTACATTTTAGGGATAATTGTATCTGAGCCATATACCAAACATTCATACTTTTTAAACTGTCCAATGAAATTCACGTCTTGTTTTGTGCACTTGAAAGCCTGACTTTGATGGACTATCAACAGAATCCCCTTGCTCTCTGGTTTCCTATTGAGTTCAGTCAATGGTAGGTACTAGCAGGAGATCATAGTAGAAGAGATCAAGGGCACAGTGTTTATTTCTTCAGATTTCTATCCATGACTCATGACGGGACGATGTGACCCTGTATTGAAACCACAGCTCCTGTGAAGAGTAGCTCTCTGCAAAGAGTTGTATTGCCCATATGTTGATAACTGCCCTTCCACAAGCCCATTCAGGTATCAAGTGGTGATAAGTTCCCACCTTTGCTAGTCCTGAGATACTTCACTATCCTTTGTGTTTTTCCTAACCCTGCTCATATACTTATAAAACTTCATTAAACTCCTCCAAATTTACCCAACTTGAGTGCACTTCCTGTTCCCTGCTGTAAGCATATCAGAAACTTTTTTCTTTTGTTTTTATCATCTGGGTAAACATTAGTTCTATTTACTGACATAGAATATATATTGGAAGGGAAGTAGGTAGTGGGAGGAATTGGGTCGGGGAAAATAAGGGCTTCTTTTTTTGGAATACTTATATTTGAGATGTCTGTGATACAGCAAATGGAGACATCAAATAGGTACCTGAAGATGCAAATCTGGAATTCAGAGGAAAGATTACATACATAAGTAAGGGAGTTATCATCATAAAGTTGGAATTTAATGCATAAAAATAGATTAGATCACTAGGAAGATGATGTAGAAAAAAAGACCAAGTTAAGGTTGAGATTTTACGGTTAATAGCACAACTATGGAAAAATGAAAAGACAGCAGCAGTTACAAGGGTAACATTAGGGAAAATATGATGAACACAATTATTGAATGAAAAATGGTATCATTATATTAATAAAGTGTTCAAGTTATAAGAAGCCTATATCCCTTAAACTTTTATATGTAAGCCTTAGTTCTAAGCATAAGAGAGAAATTAATAGGACTATAATATTAGTAAGGACAATTTAGTGTATGATGTTTAGTCTTGATGTAATCAAGTGTATATAAAAAGAAAACCTATGATTCCCATAAACTGAGATTAATACTTTTTTATAAATTATATGCAATATTTAAAATGTATAATATAGAATAGTATAGTATATGTTTTAGGGTCAATATAAACTAGAAATCAATAGTAGAAATGCCAAAATTTAATTCCAAAACTTAAAAACCCTCAAAGGTTTTCTATGGGTAGTAAGACAATTTTTAAAGCATTGCTTATCCATAATCTATGAACTTTCTAGCTTTTCTACAATGAACACAAATTGCTTCTGTAATTTAAATATGACCACATCTTTTTATAATTTCTTTTTAATTGAGAGAGAGAGGAGGGGGATGAGCACATACGATGGAGGTACAGAGAGAGAGAGAATCTTAAGCAGGCTCCACATTTGGCACAGACCCTGACATGGGGCTCAGTCTCAATACCCTGAGATCATGACCTGATCCAAAATCAAGAGTCTGAAGCTTAACTGACTGAGCCATCCAAGTGCCCCTCCACACATTTTTTCTTTTTTTTTGAGAAAGAAAACCTAGAAAACATTTTAATATCAGCACTAACTTTATTGTCATTCTTTTTTGGATGAACCCTTCTGTTATGTCTCTTACAGTTTTTGCTATATTCATCTCTGAAAATGCTAATTTTCTAATGAAAATTATAACTCCAATCCTGCAGAGCATCACCAAGAGTCTGTTACTTCTCCCACTTTTTCCTGTTCATTTGTAGCAGAGATTTGAAATCTCTTCCTGCACAGAAATTACTTCAGAGTTAAGGACAGGGGAGTGAAGAAGGTGCTACACTCTGCCCAGTATACAACACATCCAAAAGGTAGAGACAGAGGTCAAGATCTATTGCTGGGCCCCCTGGGGTTCTGAATCAAGATTCCAGTGATAATGGCACAAGGTGGGGACGTGTTACATAGTGCACTTCTCTTCTTATATTTGCCTAGTAAGTCTTTACTTTGTAAAGGGAAGTCAGGAGTCTGTCACATAACCTCTCCCAGTCACTCTGCTCTCCCCAAACATATTTATCATCTGTCTTATAATCAGAAAAAGTTCCATTCATTTTCTATTACCTGGGCTTTATTTTGTCTGTCTTCATTTGTGACCTTTTAAAATCTTGTTCTGTCTCTTCACTCTATTTTAATGAGCAATTGGCACAAGACAGCTGAGTGATGCCATTTTGACCTTCTAGTCCTTTTTGAGTTGTAAAAGGTGTGTACTTTGCAGTGAAGGACATTCTGGGAGAGGCCCAAGTAAAAGGTTTTAGTAGCTTTAGAGACCATGGAACATCCAGATTACTCTGAAAAATAGGATTTGTCTTACTGCATCATGTTGATAAATAGGGGAAGATGGGGCTGAAAATAGGTAGGCTACCTGCTTATTCTTTGCAAGTTTGTGAAAGTATATTTTCCACTTTCAAATAGAACACCAACTAGGTGGAAGTGTCAATCTTGCACTACTGAAGAACCATACCAATTACGCCACAATTTCAGCCACAATAGTACTAAGGTAGATCTCCTTACTTAAGCAGTAGCTTATATGTTCTTTTTTGAGTATCTATGAACTGATACTAGAACTGTTCTATCCAAAAAATGTCTAAAGATGTAGGATCCTCCTAGATTCTGCTGATTTGAACTGGTTTGCTAATTGCTGTATCTAGACCAAGCTGCTGAAACAGTAGCTCATAAAATATTATACTGTGCTCTGAAGTTTGCTTGTAAAAAAAACCTAACCCTGGACCATGGAGCTCAATGAGAAATAGGTAGGATTACAACCCCATAAACACTGAGCTATTTCATCTCAGAACACACTGAGTGCAAAGACTATCATGGAATTCACACATCGCCATGGCCACTTGCTTTAGTCTGATTTCTTGGGGCATGACAAGATTTGATTTCTCACAGTCTTCTTTGGATCTCTATCTATCCTAGTTCCCTGTCACAGTGATTATATTTTCCCCAACTCATTCCTTATCCAAAGGATCATTCTATAACATTTCCTGAGTCTTTACTGTGTATTGGACACTATATATAACCATCCCTTCAAAAAGTAGCTATTTGAAAATACTCTGCTTAAGACCAACTGAAGTTTAAGCCCAGTAAGCCTAGTTATTAAATGATTCAGACCCATGTCTCAACAAATGTCATCTGAATTGGAATGAAAAGACATGCTGCTACCACAGCCCTCTCAAGACCATAGATCTCTCATCAACCTGTCTAAAGAAACTTGAATAAGTAAAACATTTGACAGCAAGCACTATGCCAGCTCTTTTTCTAATTGAAATTTTAGGGAAGCTCCTCCACTCCTAGGTAAAGAACACATTAATAAACAGACCTGATATATTTTTGCCATGATAAAAGTTGCTGTAGATAGGAGGACCATGCTGTAAGAACTTCATATATTGCTTAACTCACAGGTTCTTTAAAGACATTTTTCAAATATTAATTCATAAATCCTATAAATATAACCTGAAATATCATAGCCTCGACATCATATGCCAAGTGATTTGTTCTAAAGTTTCTCAGAGGGCAAAACTGAAGCTGCTGATTACCTTAAACTCACCACATTATAAAACTTAATTATGATATCATTTATGATTTTGTACCTTCTTGAGCTATCAATTTCTATTTTGCTTTCAGCACTTTTTATTGTACCTTCATCTATTTCAAATACACTCACTTGTTTTTAAATAAAATCTCTTGATACTAGTAATATTATCAATATAAAAAAGAAAAGTAGAAATCTTGATGTCCATGCATTTTGGAGGTTTTTCAATAGGGATTTGTAAGAAAAGCTTGTCATACATTTGAAAGTGCATTCACACTACTCCGGGTATCCTACTACTCACTAGTGGAATGGGTTTCTATCTTAGGATGTCAAATGCTAGGTCATGACCTTATCTATTGTTTTATCCTGTCCATTTACTAGCTCAGCTACTTTGTGCCTCTTATTACTGCCTCAGAGTTTCCATTTCCCCATTTATAAAATGGAGATAAAATAGTCCAACCTCAGATCTGTGATATGATTGAAAAAGGATAAATCAACTAAAGTGCTTATTGGATTACCTGACACATAGTGTTTAATAAATGTTAGCCATTAAAATGGCAGAGGCATCTGATAAATAATAAATATGAATTTAATCATGTATCCTTGGTAATGTGGCTCCTTAAAGCCACCTTAAAGCGCTGGCTTGAACTTAATATTGTCCAAATAATAAATCTCTAAACACGGACCACTGAAAAAATGGTATAGCTAACTTTGTCACTAAGCAGGGATACATTCTCATATTAGTTGAAATGATTTTATCTTGAGAGGAGAAAACATGGAATTTGCTTCTTTATCTTGTTAAATTTAGTTCAATAAATAAGTGATTTGATAAATAAGCTTTTAATATATCAAGCTGGTATCCTATAGATATACAAGGACATATAAGACCTGTCCCTGTCCTTAGGAAATTTTATAATCTAGTGTCATAGAAACATACCTGGATAAATTAAAAAAAAATGGGGTGATTATATTTTATATAGTGGAAGTGTAAACACAGGGATCCAGGAACAAAGGATTATTCATTTAGAATCAGAACAAAAGGGAGAGGATACCTGAAATAGATGGCACTGGAATTAGGCTACCCCATGAACAGGTAAGAAAAATGGAAAAGTGAGAAGGAAGTAATGTCTTTGCAACTGCAGAAAACAAAAGGCTCAAAGGCAGAGGCAAGCAAGAATGTTCAAGAATACTAGCACACTGTATCAATTTGTAGTGCATATAAATATAATGTGTACATTTGAAAACACAGGATTTAATGCCAATATTTTGCCTTGAGATGCCAATAAACTGAGATATACTTTCCCGAATAAAATATTTTTATTTTAAATTTTGCTTAACAAAAGGAGTTCAAAATGTTGCATATGCTTTACTACAGCTCCTATGCTTCTCAAAAGTATTTATTACTCACCAATGACAAAGGAATTTCTAGACTTTTGAAATATAATTATTTTAATATAATTAAGATATTTCAAATTCAGAAGCATCAAAGTATATACATATATTTTTTTTCTTACTTCAAGTTTCCTAGTAGGAATTGTAGCTATTTCCTATTTTGTGGCTTAGTGCCAAAAGTAATTTTATTAGTCAAATGAAGTTAACACATTTTCATTTAACTAAGAGCAATTTACTTCCTGCTGGTCATTTACAGTTTCCTCTTTTAATGACTGACTTAGTAAAAGCAAAAGATTGCCTAAGGCTGCTGCTCAGCAGGTTATTAACAAGTTGTAAATGAAAGGGACATTTAGACCATCATTTCAATCATATGTATGTATCTATATCTAAAAATAAATTAAAAAAACTAAATTGTATTAGATCATGAGAACTCTCACCTGAAATACCTATTCTATCCTCAGCCACATGACACCTTACAATGCAGATAACCTAAACAATATTTTGGTGTGGAGTTAGGCTTAAGAAGGTAAACTTCTTTTGTTTTGTTTTATTCAATGCTTTATCACAAAATGAATCCCACGTAATAGTTACCCATATTAAGAGAAAAAAAAAAAAAAACAGCAAATGGAACTCTCAAAAACCTACTCTTCATGTTGTCCTTATCTAAATCACTTAAATCTCCCTCCCATCCTAAGGTAACCACTAACCTGATGTTTAAGGAAGAGCTCCTGACTCTTCTTCATAAACCCCACTGGTCCTTTAGATGCCAACTAAGTCTGTGTCTAAACACTGTAGTTTCTCCTCATTTTGAAAGTTAAATAAATAGAATACACAGTATATATTTTTTGTCTGGCTTCTTTTGTTCAACATTGTTTTATGAGACTTAACCGTGTTGTTGCATGTAGCAATACTTGTTTCTTAATTGTCCTGCTGAATATTATTCCACTTTACAAAAAAATTTGTTTATTAATTTTAAATACTGATGGACAATCCAATGTATGCCAATTTTGCATATTGCTGCTATTGGACAGTTTTTATATACCTCTTGGTTCACAGGTACATGCATTGCTGTTAGCTATATAACTAGGGTATGATTTTGGGTCTTACAACATGTGCAGCTTTAACTAAAGTAAATAGTGCTAAACTTTTTTCACATACCAGTAGTTTCTGTAACCTACTTAGGATATACAACCTTACCAACTTTTGATATTCATCAGACTTTTAAATGTAATGCATTCTGGTAGGTGTTGTAGAGGCGTATCTCATTATAGTTTTCATTTTCATTTTTATTCTTAATAAAGAAGTTGAATGTCTTTTCATATCCTTGTGACCACTGGATATACTCTTTTGTAAAGTATCCATTATGTCTCTCATAATTCTCTCTTTTTTTAAAAAAAGATTTTATTTATTTATTCATGAGAGACTCAGAGAGAGGCAGAGACAGGAGAGGCAAGCTTCATGCAAGGAACCAGATGTGGGACCCAGTCCTGGAACTTGGGGATCATGCCCTGAGCAGGAGGCAGATGCTCAACCACTGAGACACCCAGGAGTCCCTCTTTTTTGTATTTCTTAATGAAAATATAGCAGTAGTAATGTATATATCACGGATACATGCTTTGTAAATACCTTTCCATTTCTTGGTTTATCTTTCCATCTCTTCAGTAGATTCTTTTAAAGAAAATAAGTTTTTAATTTCAATTTAGTATAATTTATCTACCTTTCCCTTTCTGGTAAGAGTTTTCTGATTCTTACTTAAGAAGTCCTCCATACCCAGAAGTCATGATAATAATCTCTAATATTATTTTATAGACTTATAAAATAGCTTTACTTTTTGCATTTAGCTCAATTTCCTCCTCCTCCAACCTGACATGATTTTATGTTTGGTATCTAGCAAGGATCAAGTTTTTGGTTTTTCTTTTCCGATTATCCTATATCTGACTGTTCATTACTGTATATTGACATGTTTTTGCTCTACTGTCAGTAAGTAATGTTTTGTTTTAAATCAAATATCCACATGTGTTCATGACTATTTCATAGCTCTCTATTCTGCTATGTTGATCTGTCAAACCTATACCGGTACCTGTTTTTTCCTTCTTCAAGAGTGTCTTCTTTCTATGCGGCTCCATGAGTTTCTATGCATATTTTACAATTATCTTTCAAGTTATAGTCATACCTTCACATAAAACCTACAGAGATTTTTACTAAAATTATATCATTGGATCTATAAGTCAACTTACAGAGATCAGCATCTTTATGGTATTATCTTCTAGTTCATGTACTAAGAATATCCTTTCACTTATCAAGTCTTTTTACCTTTATTAATTCTTCATAGTTTTCTGGAAGATTGCTTAGGTACTATTTATTAGATTTGTTCATATATATGTGATTTTGATGGGATCATTTTAGATGGCACATATATATTTATTTTATTGCATGTTGATGGTACAGAGAAATGTAGATGAGTTTTGTATGTTGATCTGGTATCCGGTAACTTTTTTAAGTCACTGTAATCCTATTCATTGATTTTTTTTTCTTTTAAAATCTTATGAACATAATAATAACCTCTGAAAATATTAACTTTTTTATTTTTTGCATGAAAATCTTCATAATATTGGTTTCTGTATTTTGCATGCCTCAATGGCAAGAAACAAAGTATTATAAAGAATTGGTAATAGCAGGCATATTTGTCTCATTTCAGAACCAAATGCAAAGTTTTATTTTTTCCCCAGAATGGATAACAAAACTCATACAATGCTTTGTATTCATCTACTGAGAAGATCTGATTGTTTCTTTACTTTGCTAAAATATGAATTGCTTTGTGTTTTAGAAAATATTAAGACAAACTTGTATACTTAGAATCAATCCAATTTTTCCAGAATAATTTGTCCTATTTGTATGCTGGCAAATGTGATTTCTTACTATTTTCTTTAGAATTTTTGTATCTAGTTGTTTAATGAGTTTCACTTGCAATTTTACTTTTTTTGTATAATCATTTCAATTTTCACCATACAGGTAATGCTGACATAAAAAAATAAAAATAAATGTGGCACATGTATAAAATAGACATCTCTAAGCAATGTTCAAGGAATAAACTAAGATATAGACAAGTTTCCAAAATATAATGAAGAGTAAAAAAGAAAAGCTAAGCTATAGAAGGGTCCATACAATATGACACGGTTTTATAGTCTTTAAAAATATAAATAATACAATTTATGGAAAGGTTATTAGGTATAAACATGTGATTAAAGTATAAAACCAGGGGCAACTGGGTAGCTCAGTAGGTTGAGTGTCTGACTCTTGACTTTGGCTTGGATATAATCTCTGGATTGTGAAAGTCCCCTGTTAGGTTTCTCTCTCTATCCTTTTCCCTCTCCCAACCCCCACTTGCTCTCATGCTCCCTTTACCAAAAAGTAATGAAAATAAATAAATAAAGTGTAAAAACAAACATAGAAAGGATAAACACTGATGGAGATGGCAACTTCTGGGTAGTGATGAACAGAAGTGAGATGAGAGAGAGCCCTGAGTCTTTTTATTTTTTGATGTGTAATTTATGCTTATGTTTTAAAAACATTAGAAGCAAATATGTTATAAAATTGGTGGTACATACAGAGTTTTCAGTATAGTTTTACATATTCTTTATATCTACATTTGAAATATTTTTAAATAAATAAAGTAATGAAAAACAAATTTAAAGTATAAAATTGAGAACTTCTTTGTATGAAAGAAATTAAATAATATATGAAAAGCAACTTCTACAGAACCTACTAAATATTGATTGCCAAGGACATAATCACATAATAGTTCCTAATAATAATATTATTATTTTCATGTGAATCCATATGATAATCAAGAGCAGAAAACTAATACAAAAATCTTTTACATTTCCTTGGAACCCCTAGTGATATATAACTAACTATATAAATGATTTGTGTAAAAGGCTGGTATACTTTTTGTTTCTAAACTGAGGAGCTCTTAATCAAGGATTAATGAGGACTCCTTCTGTTGTAAATGAAGAGACTAAAATAAAGCCTACTTAATTCATAAAATTACTGCATTATATAATCAACAAGTTCAGGTATCACTTTGTTTTCAATGCGGCTTGATCCAACAGCTGAAATGGCATAAGAATCTGTTCTCTCCACCTCCTGGCTCTGTTTTCTTCATAGAGCCTCAATGAGGCTCCAGGATGGCCCAAACTCAACACACTTAGTTCTGGCTGCTATAACAAAGTACTGTAAATTGGGTAGCTCATTAACAACAGAAATTTATTTCTCACAGTTCTGGAGCCTGGAAGTCCCAGATCAGGGTGCCAGCATGGTTGAATTCTGGTGAACTTTCTTCTGGGTTGCAGACTTCTGACTCTTTGTATCTTCATATGGTAGAGAGCAGGGAGAGGGTGCAACCTCTCCCCCGACTCTTAAACAGGCAGTAATTCCATTCAAGAGAGCTCCACCCTCAGGACCTCATGTAATCCTAATTACGTTCGAAATGCCACGTCTTAATAAAAATTAATTGATTCCTCTTGAAATATAGTAGTTTTTTTTTTAAATTTACAGATATAATTTATTAGGTAATCTGAATTTAAAATATTTTAAATGTTGTTTAAAAATATGCATGGATTTTATAACAAATTCTCTTTATTTGATCATTAATCTAATGGGTAATAACACCAATTTTTAGGTCCATATACTGACAGAAATTGTCCATTTGGAAACTTTGCATATTTGCTTGCTATACACCTATTTGAATTTTTCTTATCATCTGTGTCAAAATATTGAAAAATGTGTAACAGATGCATCATTGAAACTTCTTTAAATAAAAAACAAACAAATACATTTAAATCACATCTAACTTTTTTATGATGCAATTGTGAATTAGGTCCTTCTTTTATTGGTAATTAGAGTGTGAAACAGATGGTGTAGACTTTGGCAAAAAGTGATAATCTCTCCAAACTAACATGTTGTCAACTGATTATTCACAAAATAAGGATCTATTCCCTTGATCATGAGTCTGTTTTAAAGGTTAGGAAATAAGAAATATGCTTCCACTATGGAGACACAATATTTCACAGGCAGAGAACATCTTGATGCTATGAGTCTTTGGTACTTTCCGTTAGTTGCCATTCATTTGAGAATTGCTTCAGCAAGTCCCCGACATGATTATTTTAATAAATTTCTCCATTATTGTTAGCAAACAATTGCAGCCATCTATCTATCCAACTACTCAACTAATTATTAGTAAGCACAGGAAGAAATTCCCCTGTTTTCGTCATCCATTTCCAAAAATCAATTCTTTCATGAGTTCTTTTTTTTAAAGATTTTATTCATTTATTCATGAGAGACACAGAAAGATAGAGAGAGAGGCAGAGACACAGGCAGAGGGAGAAGCAGGCTTCATGCAAGGAGCCTGACATAGGACTTGATCCTGAGACTCCAGTATCACGCCTTGGGCTAAAGGTAGGCGCCAAACCGCTGTGCCACCCAGGGATCCCCTTCTTTCATAAGTTCTTCAGAGAGACCTCTGTAAGGGTCTCCAAGGACTCTGGAAGCCCCAAAGACCTTACAGAGAGCCAGAACACCTCATCTTGCCTGTGGAATTGACTCTATTTTAGATGCGGAAGTAGAAGATAACCTATACAATCAGGAGGCCCAGAGCCAACTTTTAGAGCAGAGACTTAGACTATTTATATGCCCAGGTTGATGCCCAGAACCTATCTCTTGACAGAGTGGGAAAAGGCTAAAGAGAACAGCCTGCCTTGGTTCTTAGATCTGACTGCGTTGTTCTAATACTCCAGGGCTTTTTTTGCCCTGACCCTTAACTCACCATTCCCATGCCCATGTCATGTTCCCTATCTGTGGTTTATATGCTCCTGGATATTAGAAATCCAAATCAATGTAATTCCAAAGACATGTTGGTCTTTCTAACTCATTCATATTTCTCTACTGTACACAAAGATGAAGAGAGAGTAAGAGTGATAAGGAATATATACACAAGTGTATAGAAAGTAAATATATGTATAAGCTGATAAGCAACTATATGAATATCAAATGGAGGAACTCAATGCATGTTAGTTGGCAAATTCAGGGTTGACAATTCTTTTGAAGCCAAAAAAGCAATAAGCGTCACCTTCATATTCAAAGAAGCTAAAATCTTTGTGTCTAGAGAATTGCTAGAAAAAAATAGAAAGTTCTAGTCTTTAAGAGATATACATATTAAGTGAAGAACATCAAAGGTATATTAAAAAAATGGAAAAATGCTGCAAAATGCTATGAAAGGATCCATTAATTGCACTATTACTTACCCAAAGAATATGAAAACATTATTTTGAAAATGCACCCCTATGATTACTGCGGCTTTATTTTTAGTACCAAGAATATGGAAGCAACCCAAGAAGTGTCTATAAATAGATGAATAAAGAAAAAAAAAAGTGGGGTGTGTGCGTGTGTATATGGAAATTAGTCATAAAAAAGAATTAAATTTTGCCATTTGCAACAACATGTATGGATCTAGGGGGTATTATGCTAAGTGAAATAAGTTAGAGAAAGACAAACACCATCATCACTCATATGTGGAATTTAGGAAACAAAACAAATGGGGACGTCTGGGTGGCTCAGCGGTTGAGCGTCTGCCTTCAGCCCAGGGCGTGATCCTGGGTCCCGGGATCGAGTCCCACATCAGGTTCCCTGCATGGAGCCTGCTTCCCTCTCTGCCAAAGTCTCTGCCTCTCTCTTTCTGTGTCTCTCATGAATAAATAAATAAAATATTAACAAAACAAATGAACAAGAAAAAAAGACACATACACACCAAAAAACAGACTCTGAAATATAGAGAACAAACTGGTGGTTACCAGAGGATAGGTGGGTGGAGGGATGGGCAAAGGGAGGTAAAGGGAATTAAGAGGACAATTATCTCAATCAGCACTATATGGTGTAGAGAATTGTTGAATCACTTGAAACTAATATAACACTATATGTTAATTACACTGGAATTTTTAAAATAATAAAAGGAAAAATATAACGACTAATTGTAAAAAGTAAGATAATTTTTAACAGTTGATTATGTAAGAATAGACTGTCATTAAATTATGAAAAATATTCAAATATCATAAATTTTAAACATAAAATGCATATCTCAAGTTTATCTTTTCTGTAGATACAAGTAACTTCAGAAAACTATAGTTAATGAAAGCATGAATTAAAGAGATTAACTCAAAAACTGTAACATTAGAAAATAAAAAAGATAGACTTGATGTCCAAAAACCATTAAAGAAAGATTCTTAAATAATCTTATAAACAGTAAAAATATTTATGTCAAAAAAATTGCTATAATAAAAATACATAACATTAAAGATAAAATTGCTAGTCTGGTTCTAAAATTCCAAACTGTATAAATGAAATAAGAAAACTGGTGTGGGAAAAATGACTCAGAAATAAAATTAAACTTACAAACTTTATCTTGCATATGAGATATGAAATAAACAACTCTTTCACTCCTAGTAATTGCATAATGTATTTTGAGCTTAAAGTTATTTACTACTATAGAGACATTATTTATACCTCAAAAATATTCTATAAAATATACTCTATAATAATGAAGAGAGTAAAAATAGAAAACAAAGTGGATGATAGACAATGAAACTAACACTAATGACAACCATTATAAATGGATTAAATTTCCCTATTAAAATTCAAAGTCTGTCTGGTTGCATTAAGAATATAAAAACATTCATGCTTTTCTAGAACTTGTAAACTTAAAGCCATGTGAACAAAATGGATTTAAAATATATATGTGCATGTCTGTGTGTCTGTGTGTAGAGTGCCAATATATGTCTGTTAGATATACATTTAATTTTGTACCCTAAGAAAACTGTAACTTTTCAAGTTCCTGTTATATTTTTTAAGAATCATATAATCTTCCATATTATTACTTTCACTAGTGCAAAAATCATTAATAATTTCTGCTCAATGTGCAGAATTGTGCAGAAATGTGCTCAAACAACAAAATAAAATTAGACATTATCCGTAAATATTTTTCAATAAAAAACACAATACTGGGTGTGGCTAGCACCCTATATGTATTTATATCTAAATACATTGATACCATGTTTATCTCCTCTCCCTAAGAAGTATTAACTAACATTATAAAGAAAAAAAAAAAAAAGATCTCCCCCAAAGGATAAGAGATTGGCTTGTGTGAGGCATAACTGAGTAACAGATTTAAACAGATTTTCAAATGAATGAAAGAAAGAAAGAAAGAAAGAAAGAAAGAAAGAAAGAAAGAAAGAAAGAAGGAAGGAAGGAAGGGTTTGATTTCCAGAATAACCAACCAAACAAACAAAACTCAGGATGCAAGGCCACAAGGCACACGGAGGGCAGAAGATTTAAGAAAGGAGGCTTAATGAAAGTCTGTCTTCTAAATTTAGGATTTTTCAGCAACTTCCTCTATTCCCTTCCAGAAAGGCATCAGTTAGTCCTAACAAAAACTGCTCTGACACTCCTTCCATGTGCTGGATACAATCCCTACCCCAGGTAGGATATTCTCATATGATTCTGCATCCAGACACATAGAGCCTTCAAATGTATCAAACTGAAGCACTGCTCACATAAGTGGAAGATTAAATCACAGTTTTAAAGCTTTACTCATAATTCTGAACAGATATTAAAAATAACTCGACATGAAATAAAAACAAGAGATGAGCAGAAATAAGATCATAACTCAAGAGTACAGTACAGAGAGCAAAAGGTAGAGTCAATTGACTATAATTAACATTATTTAAAGTTAAAAATAAAATTATACACTCAAATCAACAAAAGGATATAATAAAGAAAAATAATCAGAAAATAAGAACAATTATGAAAATTAAAAATTGAGAACTCTCACAGGACATGGAAAATAAAAGGAAAAGGACAAAAAATGGTAAAAAGATTATGAAAAATTTTAAAAATCCATTTGTGTATGTGCTGCAACATATAAAGAGCTTAGAAACTGTTATTCCTATCCTTACATCAAGAAAAAAAAAGAAACTGTACAAACTGAATATCAATGACTCTGATTAAACCCAAGGTAAATCACCACTCAAAAATCTGGGAAGAGAGGCACTTCATCTGCTTTTCAGAAAGCTGCAGCTATGCTCTGATCATTTGGGGCAGAAGTTGATAGAGTCACAAACTGGCATAAAACACTTAAATGTCTACTTTTGACAAACTGCTGCCGGCTAAATGTGGACTGGTATGAGGGTGAAAAATTCTTAGGTCGTGGTGCTTGGGGGAGACTCCCACACTTTTATGGTATTTTATACATCCAGGAGACCCAAAGTTTCTAAGCATAAAGATCCAAGAAAAATCCCATTGTGGTTCTGGCAGGGTATTTTTTCTTTCTTTCTTTCTTTTCTTTCTTTCTTTCTTTCTTTCTTTCTTTCTTTCTTTCTTTCTTTCTTTCTTTCTTCCTTCCTTCCTTCCTTCCTTCCTTCCTTCCTTCCTTCCTTCCTTCCTTCTTTCTTTCTTTCTTTCTTTCTTTCTTTCTTTCTTTCTTTCTTTCTTCTTTCTTCTTCTTTCTTTCTTTCTTTCTTTCTTTCTTTCTTTCTTTCTTCTTCTTTCTCTTTCTTTTTTTTTTTTTTATAAAGCTAAACAGTCACCATTTATTGGCCAATGCTACACCTAGGTTTTTACCCTACTTACTTAAAGATGTGTGTCCACAAAAATACCTGCATTAAAAATATTTATAGTAACTTTATTAATAATTACTAAAAACTGGAAACAATCAAGAGATCCTTCCACAATCCTCCAGTGTTTGGATAAACAAACTTTGGTACATCCACACAGTGTGATCTGATTCAGGGCAAAAAAGAATGAACCGGCAGCTTTGAAAAGATGAAAATGAATTGCAAGTATAAAATATTAAGTGAAAACAGCCAATCAGAGAGGGCTACGTACTGTACTAGTCCATTTATATGACATTCTGGAGAAGACAAAATAATAGAGGGGGTAAGGAGATCAGCAGGTGCTATGGGTTCAAGGAGGGCTGAACAAGTGAGGTACAGAGGATATTTTAAGGTGTGAAAACTATTCTGAATGGGACTGTACAGTAGATGCACAACACTATGTATTTTCAAAATCCAGTAACTTTCCAGCAGAAAGAGCAAACCTCAACATACATACATTTAAAGAAAGAACAAGAATCATTGCAGAGGTTGGGGAATCCCAGAATGGGACGCAGAGTGTGACCCAAAACTTTATGCAAAGGTATGAGACAATCTCACTAAAGGGAGGTGAAAAGTGGCCACTTAGCTAATTCTGGTAATAAATGGGTCTTCAAGAGTAAAGGCAGAAAAAAAAAAAAAGACTAAAGGCAGAAAGAACCACAGATATTCTGTAATTTGATAAATTTGTTTCTCACACAGGCAAGGGGTAACAATTCTGATAACACTGTTCATGTATACTCTGAATTGAATGAAGAAGTAAATGAATGGTGGATGGTGAGTGCCAGGCTTCTAACTGTTGGGGTGGCTACAGACAAACAAGGGCAGAAAGAAGGCCAGACTGATCTTTCTGGTCATGGGTAGAGTTGAAAACATCGGTATGAACTCCTATTTTACTATAGACACAGGACTGCATCTACAGGTATTTATAGGTAAGTGTGTATAAACGGGTTAGTGTACACACATGTATTTCCTTTTCTCTCAGCTGAAAGGGCCTAGAAACAATGATACGCCAAGAGCAAGAAGCACACTTAGTGCTCAGTTCCCAGCCTCTAAAACCATTCTCCAGGGAAGGGAGTCAGGATTCCCCGAACAAGTGGCTAATCCTAGGACCGGAGCAGGAAATGCATGAGAGGAGCTTGAAACATCTGTAGTGGCAGAAAGTTAGGAAGTAGTCAACAAATTTAACAGTGATGGGGGCATGTCAAAGGGACACAGGGATCCATAAAAGAACTAATGCCAAAGTGGTACAATTTGAGCAACACATTAAACAATAGTAGATTTAAAGCTCGAGTATAAAATATATAAGGCAAGTCCATGCAACCGCCATAACATTTTGAATGAATAAATCAATAGAACAGAAAACTGCTCATGCAGAAGAATTCCAAATAATTTACATAGATACTCTTCCCTCACACAGGTGGTGTGTTATTCCCTACTCCTTAAATGTGGTCTACTCATACTGACTTTTTTTTTCAAACAGTATGACATGTAAAAGGAAAAAAAAATTACAGTTACAAACACTACCTCAGTCAGGTGATCACAAATAATCCAACCAGTGATGTCAGTCATGTTGACAGTATATACCTTTGATACAATGTAGCAAAAATGACACTTCACCGTCATGGTCTTCCCTTTAAAAAAATTTTATTTTTTTATGAGTGAGAGAGAGAGCACAATCAGGGGAAAGAACAATGGAGGGAGCAGTGGGAGAGGGAGAGGGATAAGCAGACGCCTCACTGGGTGTGGGACCCCATGTGGAGCTTGATCTCATGACCCTGAGATTGTAACCTGAGCAGAAGTTAGAGGCTTTAACCAACTGAGCCACTGAAGGGCCCCCACTGTTGTCTTCCTTAAAAAGACAAAATGAAAAATAACCCCATATCTAGTCATGAGAAAAACATCAAAACAATCCCAACTGAGGGACACTGCAAAACTATTTGACCATTACTACTGCAAACTGTCAAGATCATTCAAAACAAAGGAAGTCTGAAAAACTTTTAGAGCCAAAAGAAAACATGACAACTAAACATTATGTTTAAACTAAACTAGATGGAATATTGGAACAGAAAAGAGACGTTAGGTAAAATGAGGGAAACCTGAATATAATATGAGCTTTAACTAATAATAATGTATCAGTATTTGTTCATTAATTGTGACCAATGTGCCACACTAACACAAAATGTTAATAATAATAGGGAAGACTGAGTGTGTGGTATATGGGAACTCTCTCTACTATTGTAACTTTTCAGTAAGTTTAAACCTGTACTAAAATGAAAAATCCTTTGTAAAATAAAAGAAAAACACCAAAAAGTCCCACCTGTGACAGACACAAACACTGAGATTAAAAGGTTACACTTACCTTTCAACATAATTAATAAAATTTCAAAAAAATTGTGCACTACAATACTTCATTGCTAAACTTAAGAACACCGGTAGGTTACCAGAGAGTAAGAGCACCCCCATCACACACACACACTCTAACAACAACAAGCAAGACTGGATTTCAACATAGAAATAAATATTAGAATAGAATCAACTTCTTTATATAAATATATTTAACAGAAATATATAAAAGACTAAAGAAATATCTTCAAAATTTGAAAGGAAAATTATTTTCATCCTAGAATTCTCTACAATCTATATTATCAATTATGTCTGAAATTAGAGTACCAAAAGAAAACCTAAATAAAAAGACAAATTCCAATAATCTATCTACCTATCTCCCTAATGCCTTCAGTTTTTTAGGAAGTTGTTAGTCTGTTGTAATAAGAGAGGAGTAAATCAAATCAGAGCATTACATCTTACTGGAGCAGAAGGGCCATCTGTTTCACTACATTTCTGAAAAAATTTTAACCAAGTGTTATAGCATGTGCCCATTATTTTACCAGTATCCTGAATCCACGTAGAGAATAAAACTTAATCATTTATTTTGCTTGGTGCTCTTATAAGCTTTAGGTAATAATTGAATAAAGGGAGGAGATTTTTTTAAAGAAAATGTGATTGTGTAGTGTTTACTTTAGGACATGTTGGTATTTCCAAATAATAAGAATAAGTGAATTCATTAAATGAAAAGCAAATATTTTTAAAAAGTATATAATTTATTAGATTCACATAAGATTTTCCTATTAGAGTCAATCAGGCTCATTAATATTGTAGAAAGAACGTCAAAAATTAACACGTCATACATATAAACTCATATTGGTTGCCAAACTAAAATTAACACATCTTATTTGCTCTATTAATACATTTTAGAAAGATAATTTGAGCCATTCTAAAAACTACCTTCTGAATAAATACCAGGTTTCTCAGTAACCTTAAACTGCAGCTGCTTCTCCATCCCTGTTTGAAGCCATCTTTCTTCAATCATGGGGGAAGCACCCTTCGTCTCCCTTTCCCATAAAGATTTATATAAGATCTCTTTTTTATCTTTTCCATTTTCCTCTTCTGTAACAGCTGTGCTTTCTCAAAATACCCCACAGGAATGATTTGAGCATGATAACAACCAACATGCTGCTGCTTTGTATTCCTTTCCTAGACTAATTACAACAGAAGCTGGAAAATCTGCTTTGTCTCAAACTTTACACATGAAAAATAAAATAGGTTCAGAAGAAACATTTTACACTCTTATCCTAAGGAAAAAGGGTGGGGGCTGAGGCAGTGGAACTATAATAAACAAGAAGTACTAAGAGAGGGTCTTTTGAAACTCCCATCCATTTCTCGTACACTGTGCCACAGAGGAACTTACTTATGAGGAAAGTTTTGTAAAACTGTAAAAAGAATTTGGTCTTAGTTCTTAAAAGAGGTTTAAATAGAGAACAGAGATGATGATAATAAAAAAGCATAGTTTGCAAATCCATAAAAGCTCAGGTGTAGAGGATTTTCAAAGTAATTGGATATTAATTTGATAATGTTTTCAGAATACTTAAATTTCATGCAAATAGGATAAAGGAAATATTTTGCTTTCATTATAAAATACTTTTCTTTATCTCCTTTAAATTATTACCATCATTCCATTTAAAAATACTTTCAAAATTCTCCCACATTATGATGTACAAAGAATTATATGATATTCATTCTATTAACCATTCCTTGAGGTATGACTAGGAAAGTATGTTTATTATTTCTTATTCATTATCTTCACTATGTTTATTGAAATTATTAATTTTATATATCTAGCTCTGCTTTGAAATTATAATTTTTTTTCCTGAGAGGAACTTTTGCCTGGGATGGCATATGAGAGAAAAAAAGTTTTTCATTTTTATTATTGGGACACTTTTCTCAAATCTTCATTATGTTTCCATTTTTTCAATGAAATTGGATGGTGGAAGAGGATGTGTTATATTAAAGCATTCTTAATGTAAATCATGAATTATCAGTTAAGGCCCAGGTGTAAAAGATTATCTTTAGACTTTAATATAGAAAGTATACAAATTGTAATCAGTAGAAAGGGTAAGATAACATAGTAGTAAACTTGCAGATTCAGAGAACGAAATAATGTTCATTCCAGATAAACATAATTTACCAGTATTATTTCACATATCACTAATACATCATTTATGCACACTAATCTGTGACAGATTCTGCTGTGGGATTTCTAAGATAGTTAATAAAAGCCTCTGAACATGAGCTAAGGAATAACATACTATGGCCTATGACATCTTGAAAATACAGGTGACCCTTGAACACATGGGTTGAACCATGTGATCCACTCTTACATGAATTTTTTGTGATTTATACAATACTGTAAATGTAGTTTTTTTTATTCCTTTTGATTTTCTTAATATTTTCTTTTCTATTTATTATAAAATATATGGTATGTAATAAATAAAAAACAACATATGTGTAATTGGGAAGTCTTCTGGCCAGTAGTAGACTATTAGTAGTTAAGTTTTTGAGGAGTCAAAAGTTATATGCAAATTTTCAACTATGTCAGCACCCCAACCCTCATGTTGTTAAAAGGTCAACTGTAGTCAGCAGTCTAATTAACTCATATATTAGCCCAATCCAGAATATGTGGGGTGAAAATGAGATGAATAGGAACTCATACATATGAAAATAAAATTTTCTTGCAAAGACCATGAGACAGATTATATAAGGGCAATGAATGGAACTCAGTGTGTAATTGGGAGTTTTGAGGACTAAAATGAAGTATTTTGACACTTAAATTGAGACTATGGAATAAGTTGAGGAATGGTAAATGAAGAGACAGAGGGCCACTCATTCATTTATTTGAGAATTATTTATTTAACATGGTCTATAGACAAGAATTTTTATTTTTTAAGTAAACTCTATGTCCAACATGACACTTGAACTTATGACCATGAGATTAATAGCTGCATGGTCTACTGACTAAGTGTCAGACACCCCTGGATCAGCATTTTTATAGTTTTATAGTTTTTGAGGATGTATAGACAAACATCACAATTCTAGGCCTCAAGAAACTGGCAATAGAGTAGAAAATAAACCAATAATTATCATGAATTTTGGCAATAAAGTTAAATTATTTAAATATATCATCAAAACAAATACCACCAAAATTGAGACAAATACATTTCCACAAAGACCAAAAGAATTAAGCAAATATAAAATAAAACCTACACTAGCCAAAGGGTTTTAAATAAGAGCAGAAACCAAAATATAAATATAAAACAAAGTGGACTCTGAAGTAAATCTATTAAATGGAGCTTTTATTACTTGAGATGCAAGAGTTATGATAAAGGATAGTTATATGTAATTAATGTAGTGAATGAGTCATTTAACCCATAGAAAACATTAAAAGTTCTAATACTGCTTCCTCAATATTTAATTGTTAAGCAGAAAAGTTAATGACATAAATTAAGTTAAATAATTAAATGTAAAGATGATATAATAATTATATCTCTAAACTTTCACCTTCCAATGAAAGGATAAAGTTTTTTATGTGTCATTAAGCATTTACAATAAATGATCATATGGTTGACCTTAAAGAAAATCTTTGTAAACTGAAAATCTGAAACTCTGAAACAAAGCTTTTGGGAAACAAATGAAGATGAGCAGTCAAGTTAGATACAGAATCTAATGAATTATAAAAGCAGTGAAACAATAACAGGAATAAGTAACTCTAAGGGCTATGTCTTTGTTAAATAATTAAATAGACAAATAATACTCAGAAGTCAATAAAAAATGAGATAACATGAGTACATATAAACCCAAGGTAGAATAGATGATATTTTAAGAAATTATTATGTGCAATTCTAAAACAAACAAGAAACTGGAGCATAATTTTTCCATGAGAAAAAAAAATGGTCTAAAAAAGAAAATTCTAAAGCTATAAAATTCAAACTATTACAAATAAGACTAATTCCATACAGTTTTATTCAGGCGCATTTTAAATTGTTCACCTCCATAGAAAGAGCTTTCTTACATACTTAACAATCCTTACATTGAAAACAGCCAAATAAAAATCAGAGCATTCAAAAACATTGGAATAAACTTAAAATGATCATTGATTTACAGAATAAAAGAATCAATTAAATTTTAATAAGAATTATGAAGGAGAATTGAATAAATGTAAAAAACCTGCACCCTTTCATATTCAATTCATTAATGATGTTATTTTTCCAAGTTGATGCATATAACCAAAGCTATTTCAGCTTTATAATTTTTGAGATATTTTAAAACTTAAAAGAATTTCTTTTAAATGAGTAACAAAATGCAGAAACAGAAATATAGCCATTAAAGACATTATAGTTCTTTTCTGATAAAGTTGGAATTTAAATCAGTAGAAAGTTATTATTAACAACTGTAATTGGTGGCAAATTTGGTTAAATATTTTTGGAAAAATCATTTGATCCACATTTCTCAAAAACCAGGCAAACAATTCCAAAATGAAATAGAAATAGGTTTGCCTGGTAAAATACAGTACACACAACTTAGAATTTCTGATAACAAAAGTTTTTAATATAATATGTCCTATGCAATATACACTAAAATTATCAGCTTTTTATCTGGAGACTTATTACTATTTTTATTTTCTAAATCTGGCAGCCATAGAGATAAGTTAAAAAAAAAGAACAGACATTATAAAAGAATCAGAATAAGAAAATTAAAGAATAAAAGCAAGAGAATAATGCATGAAAGTAATATATTTGACCACATAATCATTTGATAAGAAACATCTTTAAGAGGTATATCCTATATTTACTGAGCAGAAAAGTTAATAATTTCAATAATTTTAATGTCACTCTTTCAAATCATTAAGAAAACATCCAAATAGACAAAAGAGATGACAAAGTAATTCATTAAAAATATTAAATGCTAATAAATATCTGTCTTCCATTTCACTCATACCTATAGAAATGAAAATTTATTTTTAATAAAATATTATTTTTAATACAATTGTATTAATGAGGTAAAATTTATATACATTAAAATTCATTGATTTAAAAAAAATTCACTGATTTTTAATCGTATAATTTAACTAATTCTGACACAGAGTTATGCAACCACCACTACAATCATGACATAGAGCAGTTACATCACCCAAAAATTTCCCTATGTCATTTTATAGTAAGTCTCACCCTCCAGCTCTGATTTCTGGTAATCACCGAACTGCTTTCTATCATTGTGGCTGTATCTTTTCTAGAAATTCATATGAATGGAATCATATTTCATGTAGAATTGTATTTTTGGGTTCTTTCACGTAGCATAATTCTTTTGTAATTTAAAACATTTTGGAATGTATGTCTGCATATCATTCTTTTTTACTTCTGAGTAGTAGTCCCTTGCATGTAGAACAAATATGTATTGTTCTTTTAATTAATACAGAGCAATGAATGTTACAGAATGACCATTTCTGGGAATAAATTGCTCAACTACTCTTTTCATGTATTATACATAAGGAATAATATCATGTAGCATGGTAATAAACTGCTATACATCAATAGTAGTACTTAGTATATTTAATTTTGTTATTTAAATAACAAAACAAGTAATACACACAAATAATTCTATTTCATGTTAAATTTTAATGAAATTGGCAAATCTATTCTAATAATGTATGTTACTAATAAACTTATTTCTTTCTGATCTCCAAACTTAGTATCTCTTACTTTTAAAATGAAAGGTTAAATTTCAGATTACCAGATAAGCCACTGAAAAGCACTGAAAAGTCTTAATCATTTTCAACTCTTCAATTTGTGAATTAGTAGTATTTGGGTGTTGGGCAACTTAATTAGCTATAGAAATATAAAGGTTGTTATACCAAAATGGGACCACAACAGTCAACCCAAATCTTCCTTCTTAAGTTTAGGTTTATCAAAATAGCCTCATTATTTGTGTAGGTAGAAATTATAATAAGGTTTATCTCTAAATAACATACTACTATCTGAATTTAATTTTTTAAATTTTTTTTTTAAAGATCTATTTGAGAGAGAGAGAGAGAGAGTGAGCATGCAAACATGGGGAGGGGGAAAGGTGGAGGGAGAGAATCTCCTAGTAGACTCCTGCTGAGGGCAGAGCCCAACAATGCAGCCTCAATCTCATGATCCTGAGACCATGACCTGAGCCAAAATCAAGAGTCCATGCTTAGCCAACTGAGCCACCCATGGGCCCCTTCTCTTCACATTTTAAACTTTAGTAACTTTGCATAGGTTTTCTAACAATAGCAACAAAACCATTACCATATGTTATAATCTTAGGATCCAATGAATCCATTAAATCTTAGTGACTCATATCCTTGCTTAGCAGGATCCTGTCTACATTAGTATCTATTTCTAATTCTGCCTTTATCTTTTTTTAAAATACAAATTCTTGTAACCTGACCAAAGATGTTTGAAAATAGGCTTGTCATCTCATTCTGAGTTGCCTGACAACTACCAAACTGAGATCTGAGTAGCCCATGTGGTGGGGAATGCGCGTCTAAGCTTCCCACACCATGGTGGTTTCTTCTTCTCATCACAACAGAAACATACCATCAGTCAGAATGTGCTGGGCAGCTAGCTGGTCCTTGCACAGAACATCTTTAAAGTGCCTCTCAGATCCAGGCTGCCAGTCTATTACTCCATTGTCATGGGCCTATCCCATTTGCACTCCACAAAGGAGAGGATTTGTCACCAGAACAGATACCGACTCTGTGAGCCAGAAGCACCCTGGGGAGGATGGTGCGGTGGCACTTTTATAATGCAGATGCCTAGGGGCACCTGGGTGGGTCATTTGGTTAAGCATCTGCCTTAGGCTCAGATCATGATCCCAGGATCCTGGGATGGAGCTCCAAGTCAGGCTCCTTTTCCCTTTGCCTGCTGCTCCCTCTGCTTGTGCTATCTCTCTCTCAAATAAATAAATAAAATATTTTTAAAAAAATAAATAAAATGCAGATGCCTAATCCCTCTTAGACCAATTAAGTCAGGATATATGGGAATGGGACCAGAGTACCAGTGTTTTTAAAATCTTTCCTAATAATCCTAATGTGCAGTCAGTGTTGAGCTTCTGACATATAAAGAAAAATATAAAAAACTTTCACAAGGTGCCTTATGAAACATCACATAACATGTATGAGAAAAAGAGTGATGGATGTGAGCATATGAAAATTGTCAAGTTTTATATTATAAAATATTCTGGAAAAATTTCTAGTGATCTACACTGTAGAAAGTGTTGAAAAAATATTTAAAGACAGGGGACTTGGGTGGCTCTGTCGGTTAAGCATCCAGCTCTTGATTTTAGTTCAGGTCATGATCTTAGGGTCGTGAGATCAAGTCCTTCATCGGGCTCCACGATGAACATGGAATAGGCTTTGTCTCTCTCTCTCTCTTCCTCTGCCCCTCTTCCCCACTCCCTCTCTCTAAAAAAGAAATATATATGTATATTTTTTTGAATAATTATCTTAAAATAGTAAATATAAATATATATTTAAAGACAAAGGGTCAAGGATCTTACTTTGAAATAATTTCTATAACATTTTAAGTAGGAAAAGAAAAACAATTTAATAGAAAAACAGCAAATGGTCTGAATGAAAAATTTGCCAAACAAAATATGCCCAATGAACACCATATCTCAACAATAATTCAGAAAATGTAAATTAAAATGAGGAAAGTTTTTGCCTTATAAGGAGATTAATAATATTCAGGGTAAGTATCCTGAAATATTGTTAATGTATAAACTGTGTCTTTTCCAGGCGAATTTAACACTTTCTACACAGCTTAAATATTTGTACCAGTAGTTCATGTGTACAAAAACAAATATAGAGTGATAGTCACTGAAACAGTGCAAGAGTAAAAATTTGGAAATGAAATAAACGGCACACAAGAAATGCAATGACTGATAAACAACTACAGTTTTCATTGTGTCTGGCCAGGAAAGTCTATGGTGTAGTAATAAACATCTCCAAACCTTAGTGGCTTTTATTTATTTATTTTTTAAAGATTTTTTTTTTTTTTTTTTTTTTTATGAGAGACACAGAAAGAAAGGCAGAGACACAGGCAGAGGGAGGAGAAGGAGGCTCCGAGCCCGATGTGGGACTTGATCCCGGAAATCTGGGATTAGGCCCTGAGCCAAAAGGTAGATGCTCAACCACTGAGCCACTCAGGTGTCCCAACTTAGTGGCTTTTAACACAAAGGTTTATTTCTTACTCATGCCTCATGTCTCCGTATCTCCTAGCTTCAGGGCCTTGCCTAATGGAGCACCTGTTATTTCGAACCTGCTAGTCTCTGAGACCTAGAGATCTGTCACCGGCAAATAAGTATCCTGGCTAGGGGTGCCTGGGTGGCTAACTGGCTTAAGCATCTGCTTTCAGCTCAGGTCATGATCAGGGTCCTGGGTTGGAACCCCATGTTGGGCTTCCTGCTCTGTGGGGAGTCTGGTTCTCCCTTTGTCTCTGCCCCTCCCCCTACGTGTGCTCTCTCTTTGTCTCTCTCAAAGAAATGGATAAAAATCTTTAAAAAAAATTATCTAGATCTATATCTAGATCTATCCTGGCCAGAAGGTGGCACATATTCATTCTACTAACAGAATGTGGTGGTATTTTATTTACAGTGAAGGAAACATTGATAAAATGTTAAACGATACCAATTTGTGCAACAAACAACAAAGTGGGAAGTAATATGCTATTGCACTTTGCATACCCCACTCAATGGGGGTGTGTCTGTGTGTGTCAATGTGTTTACATCTGTGGAACACTGTATTGGGTAGCTTGTTTCCTACTGCACCCCAAATGATGGCTAGGTCCAGACCCCTCTCTGAGGCTTACAAAGAGGAAAGAGAAAAATAACTCTGAAAATACTATCTCCTTTGAGCCATGCCACACCTGCTATAGAAGGAGCAGACCAGGGCTTTATGGGAAAGTTGGTTTTAGTGATGGGAGGTATTAGGAGTGAGAGGTTACTTTCTTCCCTCTTCATAGGGTGGGTGTTTGAGTCCTGCTTCCTTCACTCAAAGCCAAATGAAGGCATAGCTCTGAGAAACTGGCTGAGAGTGGTTTTCTACCCAACGAACACTTAACCTTCCTTCCCACCACATGCTTGCTCAGCTGCTGAAACAGGCCTCCCTGTTGTGGCAAAAACAGTAAAATGCGGTGACGAAGTTTTTACAAAAACTGGACCTCTGTTTCTGGAGTTTGGGATTAAGTATAGATTTTGAGACTGAAGACTACATTTTGTGTGAGGTGTCTGAAGGTAGAGGCTTTTGAAAGTAGCTATCAATAGGCTGAGAAACATCTTCAGGATAGTATGCCTGAGAGGACAACATACTCCCATGATCAATCTCTGTACTTCCTGGAGAAGAGGGTTTCATAAAAAAGCATGGAGTCTAATGTAGGATAAGAATTCTTCAAGTCCAGACACTGTAGAGAAGATACAGATGTTGGTCAGAGCCAGAAGGGACAGAGGTTGTTGGCCCTCAGGTGTTTCTACAGGACACTTATGACTGCAAGTGAAGTTAAAATTCATCCTAAGAATTTCTATGCATTGTAAACTCATAAGCCACAAACCAGTGGAGGCCACCAGTAAGGAGAAAACCTGAGGGAACAGGACAAACCAACATGAGCCTGGGGACCTCTCCTGCTACAGGTGGAGTTCCCATTCATAGGAAAAATCCTAATTTCCACTTTTCCTCTTCCCAGTTCCATTCCCAGAGGGTCAAGACCCAGAGGGTCAAGACCCAGGCCACGATCTCTTTTCCTTCCAATTTTAAGTTATGCTCTGTATCTCTCTGCCCACTAAAAAAAGGGAAAGAAAATACAAGTGAGGAATGCTACAGAAAAGACGACTATTGAACTCGATATTAGAATCTTAATATGTACTGAATACTGACTTAAACTTTAATAAGTAAAAGCAGTCAGAAATTTAAGGGAAGAGGTACTTGACAGAGGGGATGTGAACACATTGTTTATGAAGGCAGAAGCCATAAAACTAAAACCACATTGTGTTTTATCAAATTAATTATGACTCTTTCATAGGTTACCCATAGGTAAGATGATTACATGTTTATATGTTAATGAAAAATCTTTTGGCAAGTAATGTATTAAATTGTTAACAGTGGTTGGTCATCTCTAGGAAGCAAGACTGGAGAGAATGGTACTGTAAAGGGAAACTTCTGTATTTTCATATTGTAAGACTATTTTATAGACCTTTTTATAACAAAATATATTAGTATTATAATTGAAGATTAATGGAAAATGACTTCACAAATTCAGTTGCATAATGTTCAAAACTATTATATGGCTATGGAGCAAATGGAATAAATTCTGTCCTACTTTTTTACAAATAATTGGCTTTCTTTACATTTAAATATTCATTAGTGTAGTAGAAAGAGGATAATTCTACAAACTAAAACTGGTCATGTCTTAGTTAATACATTTTGTTTCTATTGTTCGTAAAGCGTAAGGCTTTTTGCTTATAATTGCCTTGTCATGAATGGCCACTTCTCAATTATGTGTGGTAATGACAGACAAATATTGCATGGATGATTAAAAGCCACAAATAATACCCTAATGTAATTTTAGGTAGTATTTTCTATCTCTCTTTCCATGTAAGCTCTTAACAGTACTATTAGCAATTACAAATACAAATTGGTTCAGGTTTTACAGCCTCTCTGTCATCCTCCTCCTGCACTGCGATGGACCTATTGACACGAAGTGAAAGGAGTGAAAGGTAGTCATCAACAGAAAGGAGGAGGAGAAGGGGGGTTTGCTCCAGGAGTCCAGTGCCATGTCGCCAGGATATGAAACCCAAAAGTGAAATCGGAAACGTTAATTGTCCTGAATTTATGTGACTCCATTTCTCATATAAATGGTATGCGGATGTCAATAGCTCACTTACATTTTATTACTGAGGAGGTCCTCTATTTATCCACAGCTTCTCAGATCCCTGTTGTCAATTATGGCATTATACTGCATGAAGATGTTTTAATGATGGCAAACTTGATAAATGGACACTATTTTTATTATTGTCTATTTCTTCCATCAGTTCAGTTATATCAATTCTGACCCATATAAAATCAACCATGGGGCTGTTAAAATAGCTTGTTGAGAGAGTGCCATATTCAGGGAAATGAAAACAGTGTCTTGATAATTGTCTCTTAGCACTAGGACATTCTTTTCTAGTGGTAGCAGCTGCTCTCTCCTTCTGTCTCTTATTGTGTTGACTGATTGGGCTTAACTATAGTGACTAATTCATCTATCCTCACTGGAATCTCTTCACCCCTTTCCAGTGCTGACTGGAATTCCCTGTCCTTTGTTTCTCATTCTCTTTTATCATGTCTTAGAAATATTGGAGTTCTATTTTCTTCAGTTCCTCATAGAAATAGTTAGAGTTCCTACTTTGGGTCTCCTTGGAACATATAAAAAGGCCACTCTCTTCCATTTGGTGTGCTTTCTTTTAGAAATCCCAGCCAACTAATTCTTATTCAACTCTCCAGTAAGGTTTTGATTCCCCTCACTGCAACCAAATGTCATTTTAAAAGATTATACTGCTGTCAGGATTAACTTAAAAGTCTTATCCTTAGATACTCTATGGAGCAAAATTTTAAAATACTGCTTTTCTCTTATTTCTTGTGCTGTCTTAAAAAATCTCAACCCCAACCTGAACTCTGTTGGTTCAAGGGTCCAATGTATTGCATTTTAATACCCTATCCCATTCAAATACCTTATACTTTCAAAAAATAACAAGTGACATTAAAAAATTACTGATATTTAAGGAATACATCTCTTATTATCCTATCAGTCACAAAATGAAATATTCTGATAAAGTGTGGTTTCCAGGAAGAGTGATCACCTGCTATAGTCCTTTCTAAATTTTGTTTTGTTTTATTTTTAATGATCTTTCTTGATCACCTGATGCATGAAACACAAGAGATAACTCTCCAAAGGTATATTTTATCCAAATAAACATTGGTGTAGCCATTTTGTTGAAAAAGTATACCCTATGGATGTAAACAAAACATAATTTTATTTTTAAATTTTATTCAGTAGAACGGCTTATTTTTCCACTGGATGAAAATGTGTGCTCTATGACTTTCGGGCTGAATCTAGAGTAATAAATTGTTCAAGATTTATCTCAAGTTATAAAACATGACCTCAATTTAGAGGTTAGAAGTGTTCAGTGTAAGATATTAATCAATATTTCAATCTTCATTCAAAGCATGGCAAGAGTTCTTTATACACACACATGCATGCACACACAAACACACACACACACACCTTACAAAATTTTTTTGCCTTCTTCAAATCTGATACCTTTTTTTGCCCTTGCCTGAGGGGTTCCTGAGAATCCTGGATCCAAATCTTTTTTTTCATTCTGTTTGTAATAGTGACCTGATGCCTTCAGTGGCAATTACTGCTTCTTGAGAAGTGCATAAGTTGAAATTCCAGTTCTGACATCCTTTTACACTGACATTTATAATGGCTCAGAAAAACTCCCTCATAAGTGCACTGTTCATATCTCAAATATCAAGAGAAACTTTCCTTACCTTCCTTAATACAAATATATAACTCATGTCAACTTAGTAAAAGAGGTAAATGGTTTATGCAAGAGAATCTAAATTTTAATTCAGATATACCAAATCCTTCACAGATTGTTTAGAGTTATATTAGCTCCACATTCAAAAATGAAAACTACATATTTGGCCTGAGAACAAGCTGTAAAGAGGAAATGAACATCCAAATGTTGAAAGGAAGAAATTCAGATACATGGCTTATGGTACATCAAATATTAAATAAGAACATATAAGGAAAATTAGAGGGCTTGACTATCTAAAGTGTACAAAATATCCTCAAAACAGTCACAAATTCTAGGTGGACTACATTAATAAAAATGGTACAAAATTCAACTACCCTTTGAACTTGAAGTGCAGAGAAAATATAAAATAAATAATACATCCTTGAAATTAAAATAAAAATCAATGTTGATCAGTTGCAGATTAAATGAGATTTGCCTTACAACCAAGATTTAATAATCAATAACTCAGAAGTTTAGTAATGAGAAATTTGTAGCTAAGAACTATGTAGATCAGTACAACTAAACCCAGATATATATTTTTCAGATGAAAATGAAGAGAATAACAATTTCCCAATTGTTACTGAAGCTTTTTTTTTTTTTTTTTTAACATTAGATACTTGACAAACTGATGTGTTAATATTCTGGTACAAGATTGAAAACATTTTTAAGGAATGAGCCTTTTTAGCCAAGGTCTTTTGGGTTGACAAAAAAAGAAATACCATCCAAAAAGGGTAAGGTAGTGTTTTTTAGTTTTATTTGTTTGTTTTAAGATAGAATCTCAGGGAATCTAGGAGGAGAAAGTTTGGGCTTCAATTAAACTAGAACTGAGGCATGGCAAGCCTGGTACCAAAGAATGACATAATAACTTGAATTTCTGATTTTCTTTTTAGGGGTGTGCCATTCTTCTTGCTCATCTAAATTACTGTCTTCTTTTGCCCTTTGCACATGGACCACTGTAACCACTGGTGCTGACGGTAAACTACTGTGCCTCTGCTGAGAGCCATTCGTCTCCCCTATAAACTATCTGGTAGGTTCATCCTAGTTCCTCTGGTCCCATCTGCTATTGGCAAAGAGACAGCTTTTGTGATACAGTTGTCCCTTCTAGGAATAGGTCTATTGCTTTGATTTTGAGCCAGAGGATATAGTAGTGTTTAATCAACTGTTATATTGACAGATTTGAGGAAGATCTTCCAATTTAATTATTTCAGTCCTTGTCTTTTACTACAATAGTCTGAGGATAACAGTTTCACAAATACATATTAAGGAATGGAAGACAAAAGACTTAACATGTCACTTGTTTTACCAATATCGCTCTCTGTTCTTTTCTAGAACAGCTCTGATTTTAAATGTGCATCACCTCTCACTCAGCTAGAGTTAACTAGGAAGACTGCCTCTGGACACAGAAGTAGATTCTCCTTAATCCAAGAACTGTTCATGTAAAATAGTTCTTACAGAACCTATTGAAGGTATGAAAGGTTAGTCCTAATATGTTGTTACTTTTCTGCTCAAATTTAATACTTAGAATTCTCCTAGTTAAGTTGATATGGAAATGAGGAAATGCATAGGAGGGCCTCTACTACTTATATGGCTCATAATAGGTATTTAGAAGATGTAATTTGAATTAATATGCTTCTACATGACTTTGGACATATCTCACCTTCTCTTCAAACCTCAGTTTCTTAAATGATTTTTCCATATGGCCAATCCCCAGTATGTCCTTTTTTCCTGCTATCAATCTCTGTGTTTTTCCCTACGCGGCACGTTGGAATTTGAAGACACAATTCCATTTAGCTTCAGAGTCTATCTCTCTAGTCGGCATTGGGAAAAGATGAACTACTGGAGTAAAAAGAGAATTTATAAGTGCTAGGTCACTGAGCCTAGACCTCTCCCCTATCCCCTTCTATCTACTTTCCAAGCACCATGTACTTTCCTATAGACACCTGCACCCCAGTGTTTATAGCAGCAATGTCCACAATAGCCAAACTGTGAAAGGAGCCTCAATGTCCTTCGACAGATTAACGGATAAAGAAGATGTGGTCTGGGGCAGCCCAGGTGGCTCAGCAGTTTAGCGCCACCTTCAGCCCAGGGCCTGATCCTGGAGACCCAGGATCGAGTCCCACATTGGGCTCCCTGCATGGAGCCTGCTTCTCCCTCTGCCTGTGTCTCTACCTCTCTCTCATTTGCTCTCTGTCTCTCATGAATAAGTAAATAAAATCTTAAAAAAAAAAAAAAAAAGATGTGGTCTATATATAAAATGGAATATTACTCAGCCATCAGAAAGGACAAATACCCACCATTTGCCTCAATGTGGATAGAACTGGAGGGTATCATGATGAGTGAAGTAAGTCAATCAGAGAAGGACAATCATCACATGGTTTCACTCATACGGGGAATATAAGAAATAGTGAAAGGGATTATAAGGGAAAGGAGGAAAAACGAGTGGGAAAAATTAGAGAGGGTGACAAAATATGAGAGACTCCTAACTCTGGGAAACGAACAAAAAGGGTAGTGGAAGGGGAGGTGATGGGGGGATGGGGAGATGGGGAGATGGGGGGATGGGGTAACTGGGTGATGGGAACTGAGGAGGGCACGTGATGGAAGGAGCACTGGGTGTTATACCATATGTTGGCAAATTGAACTTCAATAAAAAAAAGGAACATCTGTTTTCTGGGTTCATTTCTCCTCTTTCACTCCCCTTCACTCACTTAGCAATAGTTCATGCCTCAAGCTCTGCAATTCTCCAATAATATCCCAATCACAGAGTCATAGCATTTCTAGAAATTATATTCAAGAGACTTTGATCCACTTAGGTTTTATTAAGTCTGTTTGTGTCATATGAAGGCTGAGAAGTATTGATTGATACTTCTAGAAACATATCTCCTCTCAAAACCATTCACTTATTATAAACAAAACACATCAGGCATCAGGACTTTGGGTTTAACAGACCAATGTTAATTTGCCCTCTTTTTTTGAGGGATAAAGTTCCCATCATCTTAAAAGTTTCCAACAAAATATATTTATTCCTCTCTGTACTGATTCTGCCTTAAAAAATCCTACACTAATTAGGATCATTGATTCAACAAACATTTGAGTTTCTTGGAAGACCAGGGAGAAGGGAAAAATATGAGTAAAACATTTTCTCTGCATTCAAAAAATAGAGAGGACATGTAAACAAATAATGGCAATACAGAATAATATGTGCTAGAACAGAGTTTGTACTTGACAGTAAGTGGGAGTATAATGGATAAAGAGAAAGGTTCTATCCAAAGGCTTCTGATTAGAGTGTATAACAAGCAAATTAGATTACTCACAAGTACTTAAACTACTTTCTTTAAAATATGAGTTAAGTCTTCTCTGGATATGCTTTAATTACTTCAAGTCCCTGAGTAACAATCAATCATCAATTAAGTATTTATTATCTCCCACATGCATAGCATGGTTTTAGAAGCTATAGAAGACACAGAAAAATAAAGCACAATCTCTGTCCAAAAAAGCCTATATAGTCCAGCATGTTCAGTAAATCAAAATATAGTTATATCAATTGAGAACAGGTTTTTCTAAATCTAATGTTTAGATTTCTTTGCTTAGGAAATGATTACAATAGGACATCGTATTTAGATTATTTTAATTAGACTATTCCACTTAGCTTGCTGCCAGATACCTTTGCCATGCTTTACTTGAAGAACTTCCCCTGAAACCTCACAAATGCTTTTAAACCAAAGAAAAACCAAAAGAGGGTCAATAATCCAATGATCTAAACTACTCTGTACAATACCCAGCCCAAGCTAGTAAAGAGTAAAGAACAGAGTGGTATACACAGAAAAATATCAGTAGAATTGCAGAATAAACTACAAAACAAGATGATTCCACTACTTTATGTGGGTAAGGATTTTTCAGTAATTTCAGGATATGGAGATTTAGAAAATTATATCTAAGACTCACAGCATTTTATCTTTTATAATAATAGTAGTAGTCACAGCAACATTACTTACTAACTATGGAGTCCCTACTATATTGCAAACCCTGGGACTTAGCAGGCAGCTAATGTAATCAGAGTCATGCTTTAGAAAGATCTGGTAGGAACCAGATTTCAGAAAGGCCAGGTTAAAGCCAGAAAAGTACATGAAGAACTTCTCATCAGTAAGAGCAAACAGTAGCATGGAGTAGGAGATAACTAACAGTTGAGTTGTAGGAAAGTGGACAAGTTCAAGAAATGGCTGAGAAGTAAAACTGAAAATATCTGAATTGATTAGTCACAGTTCCCCAGGGGATAGAAAGAGAAAAGATGGCCTTCCATACTTCTGTGTTGGGTAGCTGTGTAGATGACGGTGATATGTCATATTTCGGATATGTTAGGTATAAGGTTCTATGAGAAAGCTAAATGAGAAGTCAGCAGTTAGCTGGTACGTCCTCACCTCAGGACGTACTTTTGGAAAGGAGATGTGAAATTCCTCATTACTTAAATTATATTTGTTATTAGAAGAGTAGACCAGACCACTCAAGGTGAAGATGCAAATAGAGTAAAAAGAGCTCATTTAATTTCATTTCATCTTTAAGGTAATCTATGAAGTAGGTTTCTTAGACTTGCAGTTGACAAACCGAAGCTCTGTTAGATAGAGCTCATGAGTTAGTAAGTGGTTTGTCTGACTTGACCTCCATATATATTTGATTGCAAAGCTGACAATTTAATCCATAAATGGGACTATAATGCTTATAATTATGATTGTCAACTCATGGTGTATAACATGTATATCGTCCTTATGTTATAGGTTACAGTCTATAAAGTTAGACTTGATTGTTTTCTTTTCACCACAAAGTTTTAAGTAAAAACTCAGGTCTTATACAGCTAACTATTTGACCTGAGAATTTCTGCCTATTTCAAGAAAATTATTAGTGCTAAGATAGATATAACCACTATTACTTTAAAATGATTTATTCCATCTCTCTGTGTTGTACTCTACACATTAAGAATGTGCACACACACAGACACACACACACAGACACACACACACACACACACCCCAACTCTGCTAAGATTAAAAAGAATTAAATATTTTTTGCGGAAGTCTTCACATAACTGGGAAGAAAGTGGTAACTCAAAGAAGTAGTGAGCAGACTCTAAAACAACTGACCAGAATGGTGTTAATGTTCCCCTCTGCCTGACAAAAGTTTATACACAGGTTTCTTCCTGACTACAGGCCCCTGACTTCCCTTTTCTTAGTGCATTCACTTTATAAAAATGGCAATTGTGACATCTTTCTCTTCCTCTTTAAAATATATGTGGATCCTCTCCCAGGTTTTTTGACAGTTTTACAATCCACGAAATGTCTTTGTCAGGAACCTAGGAAGCATCTAGGTTTAAACATCTGTTTAAAGTGTAAACACTGGGGGCACTGGAGCCACTCAGTCGGTTAAGCATCTGACTCTTGATTTTGGCTCAAGTCATGATCTCAGGGTCATGAGATAGAGACTTAGGTTGGGCTCCAATCTCAGTGTGGAGTCTGCTTGAGATCCTCTCCCTCTGCCTCTGCCCCTCCCTGCACTAGTATTCTCTCTCTCTCTCTCTCTCAAAATAAATAAAAAATTTAAAAAAATAAATAGAATAAAATAAAATAAAATGTAAACATTGAAGGAGAAAGCACCCCTCTCCCGTAGTCTCCTTGGATGGGTAGAATAGTAACTTTAATGGGTGCTAATTAGTGAATATAGATAACCTGATCACAGATAAAAACATTTACAAACTCAGGAGTAACTCAGTGTGCTCTACACCTCCCAACCACCACCCGCCCATCCTTGTCCAACTCCACTGCCTCAAGTATTTTTCTACTAGTTCATCCAGCACTTAACAACTCTTTTTCCTTTCATTTCAGTGGAATAAAATTTAGTTTCTCTTATTTCAATAATCTTGAATAAAGTCTTCTTACATGTTTAACTTTGGTGTAATTTTTACTTGGACTTGAAGTTGTAAACAGAAATGGAGACCAAGGATGACAGCCAGAAGAGTCACAGAAGCCCTAAAGGAGAGGGGAAGACTGCTACAGCCCTCAAATACCAGTTGAGATTTAGCTTCTCAAACAAAAATAGAAAGCACTTCCTAATTAATGAAAAAGATCAAAGTAAAAGTACAAAGGGATAAATGAGCAAGCCAAATCCATAGTACAGTGAAAAGAAAAGGTCTTCTGAAGTAGAGAGGAACATCTCCACTCACTAGATGTCAGTAGCACTCCCCCAGATGTGGAAATCAAAAATGTGTCCAGCCTGCCAAATATTCCTAGTGCAGCAAAATCACCCTGCTTGAGAATGCCTGGAATAGACAAAATAAAACCCATATATGTACATAATTATTGTGTTCCCTCCAAAGGTTCCAATTTTCATATTGAAATGTTTATACATCACAAAGCCTAGTATTCCTCCAAATGATCTATTTCTGTAAGTAATATATGGCCCATGGAACACATACGTGTGAAGTACAACAATAACTTAATTGAAGTTTATTAACCAGCTGGCACAGTCAAGAAAAACAGAGACCTGCCAGTTATTCCATTCACTCATCCCTGTGCTCATGAAAGCAGGTGACTGGGTCAAGTGAATATATTCACAAGTTCAATATGAACTGGGTTTTGTTTGATTCTGGGCCCACAGAGTTAGAAATACTTCCACATTTGAAATCTCATCAGAAAATATGTGTGTGCAAGAAGTGAGTTTATAGTTGTTGAAACTCTTCAAATTTTTTCATGGATTTTTAGTCACTTTTTCTGAGTCATTTTTACTTTTGAGATGTTCAGGCTCCATTCTTATCAAGTGTGAACTGATATTATTCCCCTAGGATACTTTCTTTCAAATTAGACAATCAGTCTGGTATACAGAGCATCCTAACAGTGATTTAACTTTGTCCATCATCTTTGTTGACCAGGATGGCTCAGAAAAGTCTCAATACCAAAAGGTTTGTCTCTGCTACTGTTTAATCATCTTGCCCTGGAACACCGGTTTATCAGATAAAATATATCTATAAAATGGTTCTGTATTGCTTTAACAAAGTTTATCTGTAAACTTTTGAATGACATCAACATTTCAGTCAAGCTAGGAATATAAAACGTCAGATATCTGTAGTTCAAATTTCGATTTTAAAAGATCTCCTCTTGCTAAGTGTAGTCTACAATAATGTTTCACTCTGAATAATAGCCTAACCTTTGTCAGAAATTAATGTCGACGTCGTTAAATGGGCTGTACAGCTAACTGTGAAGGAGAACTGCTAATTATTACAAAAAAGGGGGAAGTAAATGCATAGAATATGGAAATGTTTGATCTCAGCTAGCAGAACTAAATATAATCCAACAGCCAAATAATACCACATCAGCAGCTCTTAGGATTGGTTTTTGGCTTCTACTACAAATGCACTTTGAAATTTTTCATATGTAGTTCATCGGATGATACAATTTCAGGACCTATAAGGTCCTTTGCACTTAGGGAAATGATAAGCTTTGAAAAATAACAAGTGCATTGTTTTGTTTCCTGCTACTTATGTATAAATTTTTTGTTACACTTCTTTTGAAAGAGAGCAGTTAGGGATAGAATTGAGAGAGTACTGAACATTGTTTTTCAGGGAAAATGAAAATTCATGTCTGCCATAGTGGCCTCTTAAGTCTTCATATACCATAGCAGGAACAATTAGTCTTCTCCCATGCAATGGAAAAGGAAGTTTCCATGAAAAAAAAAAAAATCACTTATAGAGAGCAGGTTCATTGTGCATGTTCTGAAATGATTGACCTTGAATCCAATTTATTAAAATAATTGTAAAGAGAAGGTTTTATATTTTTAATTACTGGGGATATCATAGAAATGGATAAAATAGCACATAGCACATTTAATTATCAAAATTATATCCCTTAAGAACTCATGGGAAAAAGTCATATACCAAAAATATGAAAAGCCACTCAATCTTTCAATAATTAGAAAGACTGAGGTACCTGGGTGGCTCAGTTGTTTGAAAGTCTGACTCTTGGTTTTGGACCAGGTCGTGATCTCATGGGTTGTGGCACTGAGCCCCGTGCTCAGTGGGGAGTCTGCTTGAAGATTCTTTTCTTTTGTCCCTCCCTTTTGCAGTTGTGCACTCTCGTTTGCGCTCTTTCTCTAAGATAAATAAATCTTTAAAAAAAATCAGAAAGGCAAATTAAAATTTCTCACCTCGAAGTGGAAAATACTTTAAAACTACTATGTGGGGCAGCCCCGGTGGCGCAGCGGTTTAGTGCCGCCTGCAGCCCAGGGCGTGATCCTGGAGACCCTGGATCGAGCCCCACGTCAGGCTCTCTGCATGGAGCCTGCTTCTACCTCTGCCTGTGTCTCTGCCTCTCATTCTCTCTCTGTGTCTCTATGAATAAATAAATAAATAATCTTTAAAAAAAAGAAAAACTACTATGTGGAGAATGTTCAGAGATGCCCTTTTCTTTTTGGCTTGCCATTGTAGAAATCTACACTAACCTCCTGATCAGAGATGCTATTTCATATACATTATTGGAAACCAATCAGGTTTAGGCAACAATTCTTATAAAAGATGATGGTGACAGCATTATTATTCACAGAATACTGAAATACATTTAGTTCATGTTTTGGTAGTTTATTAACTACCCATTAAAGTCATGCATTCAGAGTATACTTAGTAACATATGAAAATGTTAATGACATAAATTTAACTGAAAAACCTGAATAGAGGCCTATGAGTCCAAATTTTAAAAAGGAAATTCATTAACATTTTATGGACAATAACAACAAAGAAAATAAAAAGAAATACATTTGAATGCTAGCAGTGTTTATATTTGGTTAATGAGATAAGAGGTGGTTTGTGGTTCTTGTACACTTAATTTCTAAAAGTTAGAAAATGGACTTATTTTTAAGGGTAAAACTAAACATTTGATAAGAAAATTGTGTCACTGAAAGTCTATTTTTTATGAAGTAAAATTATACAATTCTCTAGGAGAGGTTTAAACTTGGGTTTTTATAGCAGTTAATTTCAAAGTCTTTTGAGAATTGAAGGCTACATTCCTAAAAAGAGCAGTTTCCAAGAATAAACAAACAAAAATAACCACCTACTTGAATGTATACCAGTTTTTATTTATATATTTGTATCTATAAAATGTACCTGAGGAGTATATATAGAGTCTCCTTACCTGTGACATTTCCACGTCTAAAGCTGATATGCTGTTATTGCTTGTTCACATGTGCATGCTGAATAACACACCTTGCAAAAATAAGCAGTTGAAAACAGAAGACAGTGTTATAGTATTGTCATTCAGTTGCTGTCTATGACTTCTTAGTTGCCTGCCAAAAATTAGGTATTTTTCATGAAAAAAATGCTTTTAATGATCGATCAGCTAACAAATTGATTAAGCCTTTTCTTAATATTGCTAAACAAAGAATGAGAAGTCAGATAAATATAAACAACTGGATTGTCAAATTAGAGTTACCTGAATCACAGGTCTTATTCAATATCAAGTCTTCCCCATAATTTCAAGAACAGATCCCATACACAAAGCGGAGGAGGTCCTGAACCCCTGGAGCAATTTCCTAGACTTCTGGATCTGGCATTCTCTGGCACAGATTAACGTATGAGGTTTATCGGTAAGGTTTATGGTTTTTTATGGTTTAACATAAAAAAATAGGTGGTTCGTGCAACATTTCCACTTTATACTCAATGCATACATTTAATGTGCCATATTTCTAGACAGCTCTGTTCCATAAACCCATGGGTTGCTGGTTTGTTTGTCATAAGGAATCCTAGATAACCAGGAATATTCTGCTATAGGCATTCCACAGTTAAGAGTGCTGCTAACAACACATGTTGAGTTAAAGTTACTAGTATGTTCATAAAAAAATCAGAATGGGTTACCTGCTTTCTGTATTTCCAAGACTCATCCACCCTAGCTCTGTAAAGGATGTGAACAGACTTCAGACTGTGCTGCAAAAGTGAGAAAATGTCTCATATGTCACATCATGGTAAAGGCCAGTCCTCAAAGAATCAGTCAAATTATACTTCCTCTCAGAAAAAAAAAAAAAAAAAAAGTTTTACTTCTTTTTTCAAACGTGTTAAAAGCATTCACTTTCATTCTCTTTTTTAAAAATTTTTAAAAAAGATTTTCACTTATTTATTCATGAGAGACACACACAGAGAGAGAAGCAGAGATACAGGCAAAGGGAGAAGCAGGCTCCATGCAGGGAGCCAGATACAGGACTTGATCCTGGGTGTCCGGGATCATGGCCTGGGCCAAAGGCAGGCACTAAACCACTTAGCCACCCAGGGATCCCTCTCATTCTCTTTTCTACCATCTCATTTTTTAAAAAAGATTTTATTTATATATTTATAAAAGACACAAATAGAGAGGCAGAGACACAAGCAGAGGAAGAAGCAAGCTCCCTGCAGGGAGCCCAATGCAGGACTTGATCCCAGGACACCAGGATCACCACCTGAGCCAAAGGCAGATGCTCAACCACTGAGCTACCCAGGTGCCCCTCCACCATCTCATTTCTAAATGCATTTTATAAAGATGCAACTTTAAGGTCCTATATTTAATCACATTTGCCATTTTAAGGGAATATCCAAAACTCATGTTAATCTGGACTTAGTTTTTTGCAATTGACCAGTTTCCAAATTGTAATAGAATTTAAAATGTGAATATCTTAATAAAGCTACTTTAGGGTCTCATCACTGTAGCATCCTCATCTTTGGAGATAAAATATCCAAAGCTTCGAAAATCCTCTCATCAACCACATTTGCAGGAGGTCCTCCAAAGTACATGATAGATATGATGGTTTCTTTAAATAGAGAATAGTATTAAAAAAAAATCACTAACTGGCTGTGATAGGAAATACTCATGAATTGATCAAATTAAAAGATCTATATTTTCTATACCTCCAAATCTATAACGATCTGTCATACAATCTGTAAATTTAGGGACTCCATGAAGCACAGTGGTGTCATTAGGGAATATGTAATAGATAAGGAAAGACATAGAACCCTAGCCTGGCGTCTTACTCTCTTAGTATAAAAGGCTCAGCTGGCATAGATATTTTGAGTTATCTTTCTGTTGTGTACTATGGAAATTTATACCATTCAGGGAAATGCATCACAGTACTATTAAAGATAGATGAAAGTATGCTTTTTTTTTAAATGAGAGAAAAAAAGAATATAAAAGGGAAGATAGAAAAAGAGTATGGTCAAAATATCTCCATCCTTTGTATTAGGTAGGGCAGTTTTAGAAAGAAAATATAGGGAAGTTGATAAAAATCTGTCCACAACTATGTAATCTGTGCTAGGACACAGTCAGATGACAACTGTATTAAAGTATTAGATTATCTAACAGATAACAAAATATTTTAAAAATGTATGAGTAGATAATACATGATGGTTAGCATCTAAACAAATATCACTCTGCTAGTTATCTCTGATGGAGCTCCGATGTCACTTTAAGTATCTATAATGCAAGGGAAAAGGACCCAAAGAGTGAGGAAAAGTACCTGTAAAGAAGTTGTATCACCTAAATTATAAATTTACTCTATTTTTGGTCTTTTTTTTTTTTCAAAGACTAAAGCTAGTGGAGACTTCAACACTTTTTGAATGAAGTTCGATCTTGGAGCTCTTAATCTCAGTGTCCAATAACACACAACATAAAAGTGCTAATATTTGAACTTTTGATTACTGCCCAATGTTCAATTAAACAATATCCAATAGAAATGTGAAATACTCTTTTATATATATCCTATGGACAATTTCTAGATATTTTGGTATCTGTGTAGGACAATTTCACTTAAGATTTTTGTCTAATTTCCTCTCTCTCCCCCAAAGGGCTTATATTATTGGATATATAAACATAATTAACAGGCAACATTTCTATTTATAGTATCAAGGTTAAGCCAAGATTAAAATATGTATCCCAGGAATACCTGGGTGGCTCAGCAGTTGAGCATCTGCCGTTGACTCAGGGAGTTATCTTGGGGTCTGGGATCGAGTCCCACATTGGGCTCCTGCGGGGAGCCTGCTTCTCCCTCTTCCTATGTCTCTGCTTCTCTCTGTGTGTCTCTCATGAATAAACAAAACCTTTAAAAAATGTATTCCAACACCTTTAATTTAAGAAACAATCACATATTAAATTAAGTGATCTAGATTGTTGCCCACTTTAAACGATTTGTATTTATATTGCATGTTACAAAGACTAAAATTAAACTTGTCAAAAGAAGAAAAATTCCCATTTTCTATGCTAACAGTCATTATTTTGTTTCTAATAAAACTTTCAAAGAAAAAGTTTGCTTTTCACATTTTTGAAGGATTCCTCTATTTCCTCTACCAACAAAAAAGAAGGATTTTTGTGTTCACAATCATTGATTGAAAGGGACTGGCTTATGCTCTCTTCAGATTAATCTTACAATAGTTATTTCCTTGAACAGCCATCAAATACATAATATTAGCATAAAACCATAATTTTGCTTTTCACTTTTGCCAATATTAAGATTATGCTGCCATCTGATTCATAGGCAGGTTTACAGGCATCCATCAAGTTAAATATATTTTAGACTATAAAAATAAATTACTCATCAGCTTTTTATTAACTCTATGTCATGTATATATATGTAGGCAAACAGACACGTGACCAAGACAGACATTGCTGAATCTTACAGGAGTATGGGGAATTTAGATAGAATTTGTATAAGATTTGCAATTACTAAGAAACTGTTTATAGGATTAAAATACAATCCTGAAAATAGAAGAAAATATGGCTAGGGGATAAGAATTTAAACATCCACACGTTTTGTAGGTAAAAAGTTGATATGTGATTGCATTGGTGGATAAACTATTTAACTTATGATGAAAATGGACCCATATATATTTATTATATGCACATAATGAAAAGAAATGGAAACACACTTAGGAGTTTTCTGAAATCTGAGAGTGTCTTAACCTTTCCTAAGCTATGAGGTTGCTTCCTTTCACACAATCTTCAATGATAATAAAAGTATCATGGTAACTCTCACTTTTGAATAACAACATTATTATTACTAAATACACTAGTTAAAAAGAGAAATTTTGTAAAAAATAATCATTTTTAAAATAGTATTGTTTTATGTAAGTTGGTAGATACATCGCATTGTCAGGAAATCTACCTGATTTAAACTATGCTGTCATATTTTCCTCATCTGAAAAGGTAAAGGAGAGTATATGAAGGAATTAATTCATTTGTTAATTTAATAACATCCATCTGGTGTCCACCAGGCACTCTTCTAAATCCTGGAGATATACTCAGGTACAGATAGATAAGACTGACATCACTTGGTACCTACATTCCAGTGGACAAGAGAGATGATAGACAATGGAATTCCAAGTAATGATAAGTGCTATAAAGAAAAATTTAAAAAGGCAAGGAAAGGAGAATTAAAAGAGGTGCAATTTTAATAGATGGTCAGGGAGGACTCTCTGAGAAGGCAGCATTTTGACAGAAAATTAAAAGACATGCTAAAAGGAAGTCATGCTATATTTGGAAAGATTTCCGAAAAAGCATCAAAGGCTTTGTGAGGAGAAGTATGTTTGAGGAGTAGCAAGGAGATGAGTATAATTGAAGAACATAAAGACAAAGAGAAAAAGGAAGAAAATGTGGTAAGAGCTGTAGCCAAGGGTAAGACTATAAAGAGTATTATAAGCCATGGGAAGGACTTCATTTTTTTTAAAGATTTATTTATTTGTTTATTCATGATAGACACAGAGAGAGAGAGACAGAGACACAGGCAGAGGGAGAAGTAGGCTCCATGCCAGGAGCCCGACGTGGGACTCGATCCCAGGACTCCAGGATCACGCCCTGGGCCAAAGGCAGGTGCCAAACCGCTGAGGCACCCAGGGATCCCCAAGAACTTCAATTTTTAAGAGATCCTAGGAAGATCTTATGTCTCAAAGATGAAAGGTAATCGCCAAATAAAAAAAAAATTCAAAATAAAATGCAATAACTATTTTAAAATAACTTTCATTTAATGCCCTACTCATTCACATGATGTTGAGTTGATTTTGTAGATTTTTATGACCAGATTGATCCATAGCTATTTAATACGTGGAGGTATATAGTGAATAGGATAGTCAGTCACATCTTTAAATGAAACATAGCATTTAAAGAAAAGCCAATCAAAAGTAATTTGCCAAAAACCAATACAATTTTATAAAGATTAATCAGTTGTTTTAAACTGACTTAATTACACAGAATCCTAGACACTACTAAAAGAACGGCTGGCTAAAAAGCATGGCAGACCATAAGTTCCATAAGGAGAGGGAGCAGTTCTAAAACAGCTGCCCACCCTTCTGAAAATTACTATGAAGTTCAGAGAGTAATCACACAGAATCAGTATATGTGAGCGCAATCCGCCATCAGTAATAAAACAGCAACTTACTGTGCTGAGGAAGCTGTTGTTTTGAAAGTGCCCCAAATTCTTAAGAAATATTCAAAAGTAAATACACTCTGGAAACAGTAAGAATCTACCCCCAAAGCTGTAATCACCAAAATGGTCCCACTCAACAAAAAAGTGAAAGGACAATTAACATCAGCATTGTATCTTGTGTCTAAAATATAAATTTTAACTGCTATTTTTATATCAAGTCAAACTATGACATATGTAAATTCTTTAGAAAAGAATGGCTTTCCATTTTACACCTTGAAAAACTGGAACAAAAACACATTGGTAACCCAACTCCTAATATAGATGTGAACACCAAAATGTCACGTTTTGGACTCATCTGAAGGATTCATAAACCTGATTGCTGTCGGTAGTATGTTACCATTACATGATTGTATCTCAACAATCAGCCCAGATTACATAATATTACTAACCCAATAAGATCTTTGAAAATACTTTGATAAATGCTATTCTAGACTACAATCCTACATTTTTTTTTAAATCAGAACATTGCTTTAGTAACCAAGAAACATAAAGTCAAATTAGTTGCTCGAATATGGTCATTAGTTATTCTCAGATGTTTTATGGAAGGAAGTTCCTTATTTTCTGTATTCCATTTTAATCTAAGTTTGTGGCCTCTATCCATTTTGTTTAGTTTATTGAATACCCAAATCTTTTAGAAGACAATTATAAATGATAGGTACTATTAGCCTGTCTTAAGAAATCTAATTTGAAAAAAAAAAAAAAAGAAAAGAAATCTCATGTGTGCTAATGCACTGCCCTAAAAACATTGCCCAGGATTCTTTTTCTTTTCTTTCCAGTTTTTATTTAAATTCCAGTTAGTTAACATATATATAGTGTAGCATTACCTTCAGGAATAGAATTTAGTGATTCATCACTTAACGTACAACACCAAGTGCTCATCACAACAAATGCCCTCCTTAATCCCCATCACCCACCCACCTCCCCTCCAACAATTCTGTTTGTTCTCTATAGTCAAGAGAGTTTGTTTTATTGTTTGACTCTCTCTTTCCCCCCATTATGTTTATTTGTTCTGTTTCTTAAATTCCACATGAGTGAAATCATATGTTGTCTTTCTCTAACTTATTTCACTTAGCATAATACATTCCAGCTCCATCCATGTCATTACAAATGGCAAAATTTCTTTCTTTTTATGGCAGAGTTATATTCTACTGTGTGTATTTGTATATATAGATATACACACAAATGTCCACTATGGACATATGGGCTCTTTCCTTAATCTGGCTATTGCTGATAATGTTACTATAAACTTTGGGTGCATTGTCTCTCTGAATCAGTTTCTGTATCCTTTGGGTAAATACCTGATAGTGTACTTCCTGAGTCATAGGGTAGTTCTATTTTTTAACTTTTTGAGGAACCACCATATTGTTTCCCAAAGTGGCTGCCCTAGTTTGCATTTCCACCAGCATTGTAAGAGGGTTCCCATTTCTCTGTGGGAGAGATCCCAATGTGCAGGATTCTTGTAAAATCTTTGCAGCTACAATGTGAATTATAACACTATCATTGTCTTCATCTAACAGATGAGAAAACTGAGGCCAAAAAGGACAAATAACTTGCTGATGGTCAGAAAAATCAGAGCGTATGGTCACAGGATACAAACCCTGGTGTTCTGAATTCTAGAGCCAAAGCTTCTGATTGGCATCTTAAACTGCTTTTCAGGGGAAAAGGGGAGAGACCCTGGGTGGTAAGGTTGGTAAATGTTTGAATCTCCATCATGACAGCACAGAAGTTACTCTCAGTAGACACATACAATTTATTTGAGCAATGAACTAATTGCTTTGATGATGAATTAGCTAACTCCCAAGCTCATTATGATATAATTATATTAAATTAATGGATTATAAAAATAAAAATGAGTGTTGCCATAGAAAACTGCATATATTTTACTTGGGTCAAAGATATCAGAGATCTTATTTCTGCACATGAAGATTAATAAATGAATATTAAATAAATTATTAGAATAAGTAAGAGCAATGAATGAAAATTAGGATGAAATTTTTCACTGTTTAGGTTGTTTGTTACCTAAATAAATATTTAGACTCTGCAATATTAGAGACAGTGGTTCCTTAGTGATTAACTATGTTCCCTTTACAAATCCACCCATGATTAAGGGTTAATAAATTTCTTGGTTTTGAAAAATCTCTCCTTAAGAGTATTCTATAGAAAATATGTAAGAACATCTTCACAAAATTAATATCATTGAGGAATCCAAAACAGAGGTAATTATATGTTTAATGTTTAACTTGGTTTTAATTGAAGTGCTTCTTATCACACAGCTGGGTGCTATTAAGAAGGAGCTCTTATATCTGAGTCCATTCACTCTGTAGTATACAACTTTAATTCTATTAATTTTAAACACCAGTTGTACAGTGGTTTTAAAGAATGTTGAGTGTGAAGAATTACTCTACTATCAAGTCTCATTCTATAAAGCTGTCATACTTATTTCAGAAACAACAAAGGGTATCAAAGACTAGAAGCCTATGTTGGTAGACACCAGTTAGATCCATTCTTTCCATATCTAACCATGTTATCTATTTCAAAGCAAAAGGCCAAATGATACATTGAGGAAATGTAATTATCATCACAATACAAAATTATGTGGTATGATTTTGATTTTATTATATTAGTATAGCTTTGAGTCTTCATATCTCATCATGAAGATCAGCCATTTTTAATATTCCTATTGTTCCATATAAAATATAATATTTTAATGGGTGCTATCTCTTATTGCAGTACAGTAAAATTATAGCACCAGAGATTACAACCAGAGCAGTAAAACAATTCACTGAAGAGTAGGTCCAACTACACATGTAAATGTGTGATTTGAAGAAAATTAAAGCATACCGATGTTAATATCATCAAATGCAATAGGGCTTTAGCTTTTATGCAGAAAACTATGTTAATGTATAGACACTTTCACTGAGTCACATAAAATCAATTGCTGCATCAACATGTTATAAAAGGATGAAAGTAAATAAAACCTGGCCAGATTTTAAAGCATCTGAACAGGATTTAAATACAAATCAAAATTATACATTAGGCACATAATAAGTGTTTGGTAAATGAATAAATATGAAAGATAAGAACATATATAATTATTTCTCTCAGTCACTGAACAATATTGTTACTTCAGGGACTGAGGCCTAGAGGTTAACTCCCAAGAGGCCTCACAGGGGCCCTTTATTGCCTTAGTGAATTCCCTTTGGTATAGGACCTAACAGTCAGCTTTGAAGATTCTGCAGTCTAAATGGTACAAGGCACTTAATGCCATCAATCTCCTCTAAAACCAATTCCCTTTAACTAAGATAATGGCACCTCTTTATAAAAAACAGAATGCTGATTTATTCACTTCAAAGGGGGCATTTCATCCCATAATCTTTACATTTTCTCCCTTTTACATAGATCTACACAGGAATCCAAAAATTAAAATGAAGGCTGATTGGTGGACCTTGAACGGAAGAAGCAATCTTTAATGGCTTTGGTCTACAACAGTATGATATGTCCATTTTATAAGCAGGATTCTCTGGCTTAAGGGATTGATGGTTGAGAACTATGTCAGCAAAACACCCTCTCTTGAATATTACTAGTGACTGCTACTACAAGTTGTTGTTGTTTTTAAGATTCGAATTACTACTCCCTTTCTGATTAATACATTTTTCTTTAACTGTCTAATGAGCAGTATCAGGGGTGTTTATCTCATTACTCAACAAGAGGTTTGTTCAGATCTATTATCTGTTGTACCTACAACTTGAATTTAAAGTGTTAGCTACATTGACTCTAAAATACATCTTAAGGAAACTCTTATCTTTATCAGATTACCATATCTATCTAAAAATGTAACATTTCTACCATGGCACCATGTGGAATAATTTGCTCACTTAAAGGGCCTAAAACTTTCTGCTTCAACTTCTAAAGACATAAACATAATGGGACGGAGAGAATACATTATTTTAGGATTCACTGACATCTAAAATTCTTGCATCACTGGGTGCTTTAGAATGATTTCTGCATATTCCCATCTTCTCTTCAATTCCAACAGCTTTGGAAAAAAGAAAAAGAAAACTATCTCTTCCCAGTCACCAATACCCAGGGAAGAAATGGAAGGAGTGTTGATCACTCCCTAACAGATTGCTATATACATTATTCTCCTTTGGTATAAGTGTCATTAATATTTTATAAATTATATTAGGTTGGGGGTTAGATTATCCACAATGAGGTCTTTCATATCTCTGTCAATAGTTAGTTGTGTAGCATTTTGCACATTATCTAATCTCATTTGTAAGTGGGGTTACAGAGTTATCAGAAGTTCTTAACGTCATCATGTTTGTGGCATTGACACAATCCTATCGGTAATTATGGCTAATTAACCCAGTGACTCTTGAATGTGTAGTGGGAACACAGATCAAGAAAAGGAAGAAATGTATTAGAATGCATTAGATTTTCAAAGTAGAGAAAACGCATGTATTTATGATAAACCATTAACTGAGGAAGACTAAGATAGATTCCCAACTTTTCACAAATACTAACAATTGCTAGAACTCTCTTAGGTCATAGAATTCATAATGTCTTTTATATCTGAAAGGTAAATATATATATATATATTATTTGTATATATATTTGCAACTATAGCCACAGCATTCATAGGTTACGTCCTACCATGAGGACAAATATCCTTCTGAAGGAGTAACTGTTATCACAAGCTTACTCTCAGCAATTCCTTATATTGAAACCAATCTGGTCGAATGAATCTGAGGCGGCTTCTCAGTTGACAAAGCAACCCTAACATGATTCTTCGCGTCTCATTTTATCCTCCCATTCATCATTACAGCTTTGGCCATAGTCCATCTTCTATTCCTACACGAAACAGGATCTAACAACTCCTTAGGAATTTCATCCGACTCAGACAAAATCCCATTCTACCCTTACTACACAACCAAGAACATCCTAGGAGTAATGTTCTTAATCCTAACATTAATATAACTGGTCCTATTTACACCTGACCTACTAGGAGACCCGGACAACTATATCCCTGCAAACCCCCTCGATACTCCCCCACATATCAAACCTGAATGATACTTCCTATTCACCTATGCCATCCTACGATCAATTCCCAACAAACTAGATGTACTCGCTTGTATATATATATATATATATATAGAGAGAGAGAGAGAGAGAGAGAGAGACAGAGAGAGACAGAGAGAGACAGAGAGAGACAGAGAGAGAGAGCTCTTCTTTCTGACAGTCCCAGTTCTCGGTAATGGTATAAATTTTTTCTGTCACTCAAGATTAAAACCTCAGGTTTACATTTGTTTGTTTTTTTTCTTTACTTCAGCACATTCAATTACATGCAAGCCCATAATAATTTCTTTGAATTATACCTACTATCCTTTCTGATGCACATCAACTATTCAATTCTAGCTCTGGCTTTCTCTGACATGGACTTTTTTTAAAATTTATTCATGAGAGACACAGAGAAAGAGGCAGATATATATATATATATATATACCGATAGATGATAGATAGATGATAGATAGATAGATAGATAGATAGATAGATAGATGATAGATAGATAGATAGATAGATGATAGATAGATTAGATAGATATCAAGAACCAGTAGATTGTAGTAGCTTTGGAGTCTCCATTTTTCCCCTATATTACACTTCTGCTTAAAAGTTGCTGAATACAGAAATGATTGCTTGATGTGAAATCACAGCTTCTTATAATTCATGGGCTAAATATGTGGGGGTATGAAACAATGTAGGTGTAATGATTCGACATTAAATTTAATTTGGGTTAAAATTCCACTGAAAATTTTTTTTTGCTAAGGTATTCTCATTCTTAGGATAAATAGCTGAATTGATATACACTCATAAACACTTTATTGGGAAAAAACAAGCATTTAGCTATGTCTCTGGCCAGAACTAGAACAGCTTTCCATTATTACACTTATGACTGACTTCAAACATTAAAGAGAGAGAGTCACATATGAGGCAATGTGGAGTTCAAGTCACAGAGCAAATATTTTCCATTTTTTTTACATCAAAGTTCAATCAATAACTTCATATCAAACCTGAATGATACTTCTTATTCGCCTATACCATTCTACGATCAATTCCCAACAAACTAGAAGATGTACTCGCTTGTATATATGTATACTCGCTTATATATATATAGCTCTTGACCTTTGTTTATGCATTAGTCAAATATAGAAAAATTAACAAATACACAGGAAATGTGATGCTTTCTTAATTTAATTAATATTCATAATATTCATTATGTGTATGAATAATGGTTAGCAGACAACCACAATGGGGGAGGGGATTCTTTCCTTCCTCCTTCACTTCTTCCTCTCCTCCTTTCTTTCTTCTCTTCTTTCTCTCTTCCTTCTCCATATTATTTTTAAAGTCTAGTATACCAAAATGAGAATTTGGTGGGAGGAAGAAATTAAACTCTAATTTACACCCTAATGTCTCTACACATGTGCCAGTTTGATAGGAAATGGTAGTCCTAATTAAACTAAGTAGTCCCATCTGGATAAATAATAATAAGTGAATAATGAAAAGCATATTGTGCATCATTGACTTGCATATATAAAAATATCTTTCTTTCCAAATTAGCTCTTCTTTCTGACAGTCCACTTCTGGGTAATGGCATAAAATTTATCTGTCACTCAGGATTAAAACCTCAGGTTTACATTTGTTTGTTTTTTTCTTTACTTCAGCACATTCAATTACACGGAAGCCCATAATAATGTTTTTGAATTATACCTACTATCCTTTCTGATCCACATCGACTATTCGATTCTAGCTTGGCTTTCTCTGACATGGACTTTTTTTTTTTTTAATTTATTCATGAGAGACACAGGGAGAGAGGCAGAGACATAGGCAGAGAGAGAAGTAGGCTCCATGCAGGGAACTAGGGAACTAGGACTCCAGGATCACACCCTGGGCCAAAGTCAGACACTCAACCACTGAGCCACCCAGGCGTCCCTGACATGGACTTTTGTAACAGCTTCCGAAATATGCTGGGTTTAATAAGCATTGATATCCTCATTTCACATCCTTGTGACAGACAAATCTGAACTGGACAATAATTCAAAATGATAGATTGGTAAGAGATGAAAAGACCAGACAAATAGAATGCTAATAGTTAATTAGGGCTTCCTGCATGCTAGGAATTATTGTTTTTAATCCTTAGTAAAACTTGGAGGATTTCTAGTAGTTTAGTATACATGGCTAATTTTTATGAAAGAATTTTGTGGCATTAAAAAAATTGCTAAAGATTAGTGATGCCAAATAAGTTTTTGATCAGTGTCAAAGAGAACTTGTACTATTAATCTGTGCAAACATTCATTCATGTTTTCTTTTTTTTTTTTTCATTCATGTTTTCAATTTTTATATCTACTTTGTCCTTGGCTCTTAATTTCCTCTATTACTATTTTACACTATATTCCAAGTTCTACTTATTTTAATGGCATCAGAAAGATAGAAAGTGAAAAGATATTACTTTGCTGGATAGCTAGGTGAATCAATGATTGACAAATAAGGGTAAAAGCCCATAAGATTTATTTTCCATTGCATTTCTTAGATTTCAACAGCAGCAAGTATTCATAACTAAAATATTCACCTAATTTCAAAGGACTTTAAATTATTCAAATAGCTAGAATTTTAAACTTGTATTCTATCTACTTTTAAAAATGTTTGAAACATACTGCAAAAAGTAAAATCTACAGTATGGTTTTTTTAAAAAATAGTAAATTATGTACCAGATGGGAATAATCTGATTAGCATCATAGAGTAGCTAGCTAGTTCAATAAAACTTGAATATTGACTCGGTAACTGAACACCTACTATGTATTGGGCTCTTTGATATAAAAAAAGAATAAAATAGACCCTTTGTCTTCTAATTTATATGGTTTAATTCAGGAGACAAACATATGTAAGAATTATAATGCAATATATTACCACAGGTATTAATTTAGACTTCCTAAGAAACAACTTCAGATTGTTAGTGGCTTAGAAAGTAAACTATTGCTTGCACACAGGTTTAGCTGAACTAGCCTTGGCTGGACTTGATGGCACAGCTTCAGCCTTTGCAGCATCTGGGCCTGTCTCTAAGCCATGGATTGGAATGAGATCTGCTCTGTTTCTACCATCTTCTTTTTACTAGTGGCCACATGGGGCATATTCATTTCATGGAAAATGATACTGGTACAACAAAACAAGCCAAACTATGCAGGCACATTTAAAACCTTTGTTTGCTTCAAATCTGCTCATATCCCTTTGGCCAAAACAAGTGACATGGCTAAGCTCATGCATTTCAGGAGTGTATACAAACCTCAAGAACGATACAGAGACAAGTAAGTATCTGCCAAACAACTCCGTTCATGACTGCACTATGTAAGAAAGGAAACTCTTAAGTGGGCTTCCAGTCTGAGGCTGGACTTTATTGTACAATCAAATGGGAAACTTTTGAAGGTACTTGTCTTTCTTCCTCCCAAGTTACCTCTCTTGGGTTGGCTTCTGCTTTAAATGATAAGAAGTAATAAGAATCAGATGAGGTTTATTCCAGGACACTGATTAATGACACTGATTAAGCTCCATTTACTGGTATGTATTTTAGTAGACACATGAAGTGGCTCCCTCAGTCACCCACATCTTATTCAGTCTAACCCAGCTCCCACATTGTTGCTGATGCTCTTCTACTCCTTGACAAACTGACCCAGGAAGAACTGGCTAATAGCAGGTTATGTCATTTTAATCATCCTCTACCTTATCATCCATTGAATAGGCCCATGTTTGGGGCTCAACAAATGGCTTATGTTAAGATTTTAAGATCTGATCTTAGAGGACAAAGAGTATTCTTTCCTCCATACACAAAAGCCTATGAAAGTATAAAATTACATCAAAGCTAAAAAGGCAAGGAAAAATTTAGTAAAGACTATTACCATAGGGAAGAGAGACTGACCTCAATGCCCTCTGGAAAAGGGCTGGAGAATGGGGCGCCTAGCTCAGTCAGGTAAGTGTCTGCCTTTGACTCAGATCATGATCCCAAGGTCCTGGGATGGAGTCCTGAGTTGGGCTGGGCTCCCTGCTCAACAGGGAGTCTGCTTCTTCCTCTGCTTCTCACACAGCTCATGTTCTCTCTCTCTCTCTCTCTTAAATAAATAAATAAATAAATAAATAAATAAATAAATAAAATATTTTTAGTAAGAAAAAAAGGCTGGAGAGTTCTTAAGATCTAAGGTCTTAGGCCATCTAAGACTAATTTTGCTAATTGAGCTTACTCAAAGGAAAAGTAAACTTTTCCTTTCATCACAGGAGGTAGTTTTACAACCATGTTATAACAAAGATTCCCAAGTAATTCATATGTTATCATGATATGAAATTTTCTATTCTTCATATGATATAATTTCTTGACCCTCTACCACCAACCTAGCTCTTCCTCTGTTTATACTCCAGTGCTGCAGTTTTGGGTTTTTTTTTGTAAAAGGATGTCTGAAATTAAATTGTTGATTTCTAATATATATATAATATTTTATATAATATAATATATAATATTATATATATATATATCCGGCAAGCAACTGGAGGATGGCCATACTTTGTCTGACTACAACATTCAAAAGGAGTCTACTCTTCATCTTGTGTTGAGACTTCATGATGGTGCAAAGAAAAGGAAGAAGAAGTCTTACACCACTCCCAAGAAGAATAAGCATAAGAGAAAGAAGGTTAAACTGGCCGTCCTGAAATACTACAAGGTGGACAAGAATGGCAAAATCAGTCGCCTTCATCGAGAGTGCCCTTCAGATGAATGTGGTGTTGGAGTTTTTATGGCTAGCCACTTCGACATACAATATTGTGGCAAATGTTGTCTGACCTATTGCTTCAACAAACCAGAAGACAAGTAATTGTATATGGATTGATAATAAAAGAAGTGAACTGATAACAAAAAAATTAATATATAATTTAATATTTTATATTTAACTAATATAATTAATTTACAATCAGCTGAGGCCTCTTCTGCTCTAAATTAAATTGCTGGTCTTAGCTTTAAGTCAACTATAATTTTTATAAAATTTTTTACATAAAATAGTTTAGTTTTTTCTCCAGAAACCTCTAACAGGTTTTTCTTCCTCATTAGCATCAGTGAACATTCCTTCTCCTATGGGTTTGAAATGATTTAGTGACTATTTCTTCTGAAGGTTTAGTTGAATGTTCTATAAATGGAACCTCATTTTTGTTTTAATCTCAGTCTTTAGTTTGTCTCCTCATTCTCTTCAGGGTATCTTGTTAATCTAAAAACTGCTAAACACTGCTCAAAACATTTTAAATTCCAGATTTTGTTGTTTTGTCCATCTTATTTACTAAATTTTAATCCTCTCTAGTCAGCCAAATGTAGAATGCCATTTCTCAAATTACTGCATATTTTTCTTTAGACAATTGATGGCTTGTATATATGACACTTATGCTTGTTTACTAACAAACACCATAGATCCCACAGGCTGTTCACATGAGTAGACATTTTCTGAGATTTTTAGATTCTTATTTTTTCCTTTTCATTCTTCAGCATAGACTTTTTGTTGTTTGGATGTTTCTGAGAAAGCTGTCTTTCATTAATTTATTCATCCTTCTATTCTTATATTGTATATTCTGTCCTAACCACAAAATGCTAGAAGGTGGCACAGAGAGATATTGAGGAACAGACTTTACACTATGGGAGACCACTTCTTAACAGAACAGGGAATTTATATAATAGTAAGTCTACTGTTAAATGTTACAAGAGAGATACATACAAGAGAAAAACAACAGGGTCAACAAAAGCTTCTCAGCAGAGGAGGCCATTGCCTCTAAAAAACAAGTCTGTGGAGCCACAGAAGGAAACAAAGTTTAGGCAAGTTAATCTGCATTTGCTGAGTGTTAGTTTTTTTTCATTGGTGCACTACAGACTTTTAAAATAATAATCTAAATGCCTTGCTCTCTTGCTTTGTATTTTGTTATAACAGCTCTGGCCCATTTCTTGAGTGGCCTATCTTCTTATACTCAAGCAAATGGTCAGGAACATTTTGGTGAATTTACTTAATTTACTTTATATCACCTAACTCAGAATATCATAAAGATGCTTGTCATATCAAAGATAAGCGTGAAAGATGTTCAACTTGTTTTGAAGAGAGGAATTAATTTTAGTTTGGCCATCATTGCGGACAATGTAGTGTAAAGAAGGAAAGACATTAGGGCAGTGATGTTAGCAAGATGGTGGAACAGGAATTTTCAGTGCTGGTTCCTCACAGAAAAATGATTTTTGACAACCACCCACAGATGAGAGTACCATTTTGGTCACTGGGGAATTTAGCAGAAAGGCCACAGCACTCTGTTGAATAAAAAAAAATCTGAGAATAGATGCATTGAAGAGGGTAAGAAGAACAGTTTCAGTTTACATGCCTCACTTCTCCTCCAAGAAGAGAAAGGTGTGAAGAGAGATTCCATCAACCTGAGATTTTTCCAATAGGGGAAAGTGAGAGTGTAGTGAGTGTCCAGCTTCTCCAGCCAAAGGGGGCACTGTTCAAGAGACCCACTTCATTATTGCCCTGCCCAGAAAACTGGGGAGATCAGCAGGGTGAACAGTCTAGGAGTAGCTAGGTGCAGGGAAAAGGGGTAGGAGCTCACAGCAGCTGGGGTACAAAACTCAACAGAGTTTTGGTTTTTACTAATTGCCTTATGGACTCCATCAAGAGGGCTTCCTATGAACTTAGTAGGACATAGTAGATCCCCAGCACTCTGTGTGCCTCCCCAAGCTGTAATAAATACCCCAGCAGAAGGCATTTGCAAACATCAATAGACTATATGCAAACACATGCAGATAGCTGCTTGACTTTGCTAGACTTGGGGAAAACACAACACCTTCAACACTTGAGGACAGTGACCAAGGAAAATTACATTTAAGGTTCTCAGCCCCTAGAATGGCTTTATGGGATTTAGAGAAGGTATATAATTCTACATAATCTACTTCTGTACATATATCCAAAGGAAATGAAATTAGGATCTTAAAGAGGTATTTGTACCCCGTTGTTTATTGCAGCACTATTCACAAAAGCCAAATACGGGAATAATTTAAATATCCATTGCAGATGAATGGATTAAAAAAATGTGAGATATACACCTATCCAGATCTATATAGATATATAATGGAATATTATTCAGCCTTTAAAAAGAAAAAAATTAGCAATTTGCAACAACATGGATGAACTTTGAAGATATTATGCTAAATGAAATAAGCCAGTCACAGAAAGGCAAATACTGCATGATCTCACTTACGTGTATAGTTTTAAGAAGTCAAACTCATAAAAGCACAGCGTAGAATTGATATTTACCAGGTGCTGAGAGTTAGGGGACAAAGGAAGGTGTCAGTCACGAGGTTCAGAGCTTCCATTATGTCAGATAAGTGCTGGAGAAATGATGTATAGCATGATGACTCTAGTTAATAATGGCATATTGTATACTTGAAATATGCTAAGAGAGTAGATATTAAGTGTTCTCACCTCCTTCCCCTCACACACGGTAACTCGTAAGGTGATTGACGTGTAATTAGCTTGATTTACAATCATTTACAATGTATACATATGTCAAAATATTATGCTGTACACCCTAAATATATATATATATATTTCTAATTTGTCGATTATACCTCAATTAAACTGTGGGGCAAAGCAAGAAAAGAGAGTAAGACATTGCAAAAAGTTTATCTACTTTTTAAAATAAATATTTCCAAAGTACTTGATCTTCCTTTTGAAAGTCTATGCTGAGGTACACATTTCTTTTATTTTTAATGTAGTTGTTTCTTTGTGGATGAATTATATCTGGGAAGCTGAGTCTACTTAACTGAGTTGTTCCCACACCATAATGAAAGAAAGGGATGCCAGTATCCTGGAACTAAAAAGCCTGCCTTTGAATGTTCATGACAAAACAAAAGCAACCAGAAAGCAGCATCAGCAGAACATACAAAAGCAGCAAAAAAGAATTGCCAATCATTCCATAACCTTACGAAAATTTACTCATTGAAAATAAAATGAAAATTTATCCTTCATGCTTACTGAAAAGAACAGTGGTGCTCAAATTTGGTCCCCCATTGGAATGAATGCTTTACTCGACAGGATAACAAATGAAAATTGGATCAGGGACACATTTTCAATGAAAAAGACACACTGCCAGATGGCTTCTTGGCAAAGGAAAGGGAAGAGTTGATTAAACTGTCATGTGATGACTTCAAATTCAGCAAAGTGCAGTTTAGCAACTTTTTGTTGAGAAGGATAAAGGAGGACATTCAGGTACTAGGCTTGGTTTTGACAATAAGGTTTAAGATTCCTTTGCGGCTTTACTGGTTTTCTGCCATTGCTTGCAATAAGGGAAAACACAAAATTAATCTCAACCGAGAACAAAATTTCTGCTGAAGAGAACTTGAGTTTCTCTAGAACTAATTCTTTGAAACCTTGGTGTCAAACACACTCTTCATAAGGCATGTTTTACTTTTCAAGAAAAACATAATGTGCATGTTCATTTACAGGTGCTGCTACCTCAAGGTGAATTAGAATTTCGTACCTTTCAGATAAGAGGGGTATTATAAAACTTCCACCAAAATACAAATATGTTCCCTAAGGACTTGTTATCCAGTTCATGTACGGGAGAAAAATAATTTTCCTTCTACTTCTCTGGGCTCTCGGCTGAGAATCCCTGTAACAAAAGACAGATTAATAGAACAACAAACAGAAACTTAATAACATGTATACCTCCCGTATATATGGGATAAACCCAGAAAACTGAGTAACTCTTGAAAATGGCCCAAATCACCACCTTTTTACTTTATTTTTTAAATATTTTATCTATTTATTTGAGAGAGAAAGAGAAAGAGAGCAAGCACAGTGGGGAGGAGGGTGCAGAGGGAGAGGGAGAAGCAGACTCCCGCTGAGCAGGGAACCCAATGTAGGGTTTTATCCCAGGACCCTGAAACCGTGACCTGAGCCGAAGGCAGAGGCTTAACTGACTGAACCACCCAGGCGCCCCCAAGTCACCACCTTAAATACCATTTCCAGATAAAGATAAAAGATGTTGGAGTGAGGGAGACCAGGTACAGAAGGTTACCAGAAAAGGCACAGTAAATGAGGTTATGGCTTCTATGTAGACTTAAGTCCATGCCTTCTCCAATGATGAGAGTTTCTAGAGATGTATCATTATTCTCTTCCTACTATGGAGAAAGGCACACACTACAAATGGATATTTCCCTTATAAATGTAAATCTCTGTTACAAAATGGTAACTTCCACTCCTGGTTTTCAGAGCTCTTCTTGCATCTGCAGCCTCTCAAAAATAATCAGCCCCAAATAATTCAAATGCCAAAAAGTATATTTGAAGATGGTAAGTGCTGCCCCCCTTCATTTGTCAATCATCTTTCTCCTTTCCTCTAATAGGAGATTCCTAGTTTCTTTCCTAACTGTACTGGCCCCCATACACAAGAGTTGTCAACTAGATGGTTTTTCACCCACCTGGCTTGGGGGGGCCAACAACACATGCACTTGGATTCTGTGCTTGGTGCAGGGTTGGGCATATAACTCAAGGAGAGCAGTCCACATCAATTTTGGAACTAGAATGGATGCTGAGAAATGACTCTTCTCCTGATGCTCCTGGATACTAAAAACATGGTAGACAATTGCTGCCACATAGTGAAAGCCTGCCTAAGAATAAAAGAACACCCAGAAAGTAGAGACAATTATGAGAGGAAAAGCCAGACATATTTCTGATGGCACTGATTCCATGCCAGGCTCCTGCTTTGCTAAAAAGTACCTCCGATCTTATAATTTTCAATTGTAAGCCACTATTATTAAGCCACTTTAATTATTGAGATTCTGTCTTAAAAAAAAATAAAAGAGTGTCTTGACTAAAACACTAAGAATCTGCGTTTGGGAGGTGGATGATCTCTATATTTGTTTAAGAGAAAAGATATTCACATCAAACTAAGAACAAAGCATCCCAGAACAATTTCTGGAATAGAGCAATATCCACAGAGTCTGCAGAGCCACAGATCTTTGAGGTAAGACATTATATCATACATAAATTCTTATGTCCTCATAGTGTAGGACTCATAAGATTTTTTAATCTAATTGAATACTAGATTCCTTGCCTATAAAATATTATATATGAACTCATCAGAGAATACAGTTTGTACCTATTAAACTCATGAGTAAATTATTTCTTATCTTACTTCAGTTTATTTTTGCCTTAAGTGTTTTTGTTTGTTCTCATGTTCTTGTCTGACTCCATAATAGCTGACATTGGTAAAATAATAATTAGATATTCAATTAGAGAGTGTCCACAAATTTAAATTCTTCTATTTATATTCTTCTAGAGAAAATTCCATAAAAACGTAAATGAGCATTTTCATTCATAATTGAGATAATTCATGAACATTATCATAACACCATGTTTTTTTTTTTTAGCATCTTTTCACTGCTTAAAGCACTTTTATGTGTATTATTTCATTTGCTCTCTGTACCTCCTTTTCAAGGAACTTACTACGTTATTACATAGCTGATAGAACATCACTGGGCCACAAGCCCACCAACAAACAAACACTAATCAAATAAAAAATGCCCTCACTGTTGCTGTTTTGGTATTCCCCAGAAGTATCAGCAAGACATGTGTTACTGAAGTTTTCGTAACAGAGATGGAGAGAAAATTTACATCGTATGACACTGAAATTTTAAATTAAGAAAACCTAATTAGACATCTTTTCAATTTTCAATTTTCTGTTTTGAAGTCATAGTCTGTTCCCCCCTTACCGGGCCTACTTTCCTTACCTCTTGCATCACTCTGTCACCTCTCGTTCATACTTAAACAGAGAAACTTGGCTCTATCCCCACCCCTACATCCTTCACCTCACTCATCAAAAGGATCCAAATGTCTTAAAACATACTCCTCAAAGCTTAATATGCACATCCATCACCTGGAAATCTTGTTAAAATGTCAACTATGATTCAGTGGTTTGGGGAGGGAAACTGTCTGGGATTTTGCATTCCTAGAAGACCAGATGACACAGATATCATAAATCTGAGGATGACCCTTTGAGTAGCTAGGTTAGAAAACTGAGGATGATATTAACATAACCTGTTTTCTCCATTTCTACCATCAGTTTGTGCCAGTCTGTTTTTATGAAGCACAATTTGCTTGTCTATAAAATGGATATACGTACACTCATTTGTATACAGTGATTGTGAAGATTAAATAAGCTTTTGTACTGAAGGTGCTTTGGAAACTGTAAGCAATGACATAAATGTAAGGTATTCAAATTCTACATATGTATCTGTGGCATGAAATACCAAATAATTATAGAGAGTCTACTAGTGCAAGGTCTTGTGTTAGGTAATGAAATCACATCAATGAACTATCAAGACAGTCTTTCCTGTTATGAAATTTAAAATCTCTTAGGAAAGCAAGATGTTAGGATATTATAAAATGAGTAAGTTAATTACAAATGGTGATCTCTTCTAATAAGAAAGAGTGTATGACAGCACATGAAAGTGACCCCCAACCTACTCTAGGAGTCACATTTGCTTTATTTTAGACATTTCAGTAATAATTAACAAAGAAAAGAATAGGAAGTAACTGGCCAGGAGAAATTAAACAGGCAAAATACTATGCAATAGAAATCACATGGTTTGTTCATGGATACCACCACCAGGTAAAATTATTAAACTAGCTTTTCCCATTCATCTGAAGCAACACATTGTTTTTACATGTGTCTCCATATTTATTTAGACTCTTTTATGAACTTTTACTTATAGACTTGAAAATTATTTCTAACCCAGATTCATACTGTATTATTCATAGTCACCTTATATTAAATTGTAAGTTAATAGTTATATATCAAGTTTCCACTCAATACTTATTTTTTAACAGCATGTAACAGAAAGAAGAAGTTCAAAAATCCCTTCCCCTCAAAAAAGCTATAAAATTGGGCAAAATCTGCAAAAAATAGCTCTGGACGCTACTAAAAGCAGACCATAAGTAAGAGAGAGTGTTTAGTCATGAAAAGTTGCCGAACACTAGATAAAGTCCATGGGAGATAGTGGCTTTTTTTGCCTAGACCTATTTTCGTAGCCATGCCCAGCTCAGTTAGTGGGTGCTGACCGCGTAAAGCCAGAGCTCTTCTGCATGCGGAGTGTTGTCATGTGACCTGCAGCTGAGGCTAAAGCACAGGCTGAGTGGCACTGTCAGCAAAGTAGCACATTCAATAAAAATGAATGGGTTCTGCCATTCTCCGACTGTAGTCTCATTTGGGGCTATCAGTAGACCTGTCATATATTTTACAAAGAAAGTAAAGGAATGAAAGAGCATTGGAAGAGTGAGACAAACTCTGGATTCATCCCTGGCTGGCTCTCAGGCTACCTGTACATGCAGGAGATATCCAAGAGGACACAGTGGAAAGCAAATGTCAAAAGAGACTTGAAGCTATCTGAACTTTACATGAGCTCCCTAACTAAACTATCTACAGAAGGCAGAAATCATACACGTTCCCAATGTTTGAGCACACCCTAGAACCTACCCTAGTTGATCACTGGGGTATGTGGATGCAGAAACCCCAGGAAGCCAGGCTAAAACATCAAAAATAAGAAAAAATCTAAACTAAACTGAGCAGAGCCATTGGCTACTGCAGAAACCACACTAGGTACAATATATTATCTAATATGCTAATTTTCAACAAAAGACTATGAAATATAACAAAGAAACAGAAAATGTGACATACACTCAAGAAGTAAAGAAGACAATAAGAACTGTCCCTGAGTGGGTACAGATGTTGACCATAACAAAGACTTTAAGGTAGAAATCATAAACGTATTCAAGAATTAAAAGAAGCCATGTTTAAAGATTACAGAAATGTATGTAGTCAATAAGAAACACATAGAGAATCTCAATAAAGAAACAGAAACTATTTAAAAGGAACCAAATAGATATTCTAAAGTTCAAAAGTACTATAACCAAAATAAATAGTTTTCCCCATAGCATTTTAGATGGCAGAAGAAGAATCAAACTCAAAGATGGATCGATTTCAATTATCCAATCTAAAGCCAAAAAAAAAAAAAAAAAAGATTTTTAAAAGGGGAATAGTGCCTCAAAAACCTATGGAATAACATGACACACACCAACTTACATGTAATAGGAGTCCCAGAAGTAAAGGGAAGAAAACTATTTTAACAATAACGGCCTAAAAACTTCCAAATTTGATGATAAATATTAATTTACAGAGCCAACAAGCTAAAAAAAAATTCACATGGGACAAAGATAGATATATGTCTGGACAAATAATAGTCAAACTGCTAAAAGACAAAGATTAAAAAGTTGTGAAAGCAGAAAGAGAAAAATAACTAATCATGTACAAGGAAACAACAACATGATTAACTGCTAACTTCTTAGCAGAAACAATGAAATCCAAGAAGGTGGTGAGCTGCTTTTTCCAAAGTGCTGAAAGAAAAAATTAAAACCTATCACTGCAAAATGTATACTAATAAAACTTTCATAAAAAAGAAAGAAAATAGGACAGTCACAAATAAACAAAGATTAAGTAAATTTATACCTAGCAGATATGCTTTAAAATATATTAAAGGAAGTCTCTCAGTTTTAAAGTGCATGACATCAGGTAGTAACTCAAATCTACAATAAATAAATAAATAAATAAATAAATAAATAAATAAATACCAGTATCAATGATGAAAACATGGATAAATATGAGTGCAAATATATTTTTCTCTCTCTCCTTAAATAAAGAAAATATTACTCAAAAAGCCAATAATATAAGACTATATTGTTGGGTTTATTGCATACATAAATGAGATACAAGAAAATAACAGTGCCAAAGAAGGAATAAAAATGTAAGCATACTGGATAAAAGCTGCTATTGATGTCCAGAATTAACTAAGTATTAACCTGAAATTGATGACGATAATTTAAGATTTATATTGTAATTTCTAGGACAATCACTAAGAAAATAACTAAAAAAAAAAGTGCTAAAAAACAATAGAGGAATTAAAATGGTAAAATTAAGCTTTATAATAATCACAAAATAAGATAGTAAAGAAAAAAACAAACAATAGGCATGACACATACATAAATAGCAAAATGGCAGAGGTTAATCCAGTAATATCAGTCGTATCTTAAAAGTGTGCATAGATTAAAACTCTAATCAAAAGATAGAGATTGTTAAACTCAACTGAGGACACTATTCAGTTATAGCCTATCTGTAGATCTATAGATAGATTGAAATTTAAAGGATGGAAAAAGTTGCATTATGCAAGCAGTAACAATAAAAGAGTTTCAGTGAACATATTAATAGCAGACAGAACAGATATAAAACAGAAGATATTACTAGAGAGAATGAGGGACATTTCATGATGACAAAAGGATTAATATATCAGGAAAGTATAATGCTATATATATATATATATATATATATATATATATATACACCTAAAAACTGAGCCACAAGAGACAATGGAGCAAAATCTAGGCAAACTGAAGGTATAAGTAGGCAACTTAAAAATCATAGGTATAGATATCAGTACCTTTATATCAAAAATAGATTGTTTTAAAAATTAGGTAGAACATTAGTAAGAATATACATGATCTGACCAACACTAACAGCCTAGTCAACTTAATTCATATTTATAGACTCTTCTATCAATTCTTTTCATGTATACATGCATTTGCAGGATACATCTTAGGCTAGACCACAAATCAAAAGTCAATAATTTTAAAGGACTGAAATATTTAAAAATACTGAATCAGAAATAATAGAAAGAGGTTGGGAAACTCCTAAATACTTCTAAAAAATAACACATGCATCAAAGAAGAAACTGTGAAGGAAATTTAAAAAAATATTTTTAATTAAATGAAAAACACAACATGTGAAAAGTTACAAGCATAGATAAATCAGTTTTTGGAAGGAAACATGTAGTTCTAAATGCCTATTTTGGGGAAAAAAGGTCTTAATCCAATGTCCACTGTAGAAAACTAGAAAATAATTAAACAGAATAATAGTAAATCATGCATAAAAAAAGATAATAAAACTCAAACAGAAATAAATGAAATGGAAACAGGGAAACAACAAAGAAAACCCAATGAAACCAACAGCTGAGTCTTTGATAGGATCAACCAAATTGACAAAATTGTAGCTATGCTGATGGCATCTCCCAGGCTCCGTCCTTGATCAAACTTTAGTGAGGTTCCCCTGAGCCTGTGGAAGGCTCCACACAGCATCCTTATCTGCCACTGACACTTCAAGCACCACTGGATGAGTCATGTGGTCCAAGAGGCAGAGCAGCTTGCAGAGAAGCCTGGACTAATGGTAAAGTCCTCAGCTTTGGGCTCCATGCAAAACTAGCAGCATTTCAGGTCACTCAACAAACGAGCCAGAGTAATACACCCAAATGAGAAATATATTGCCTCCAAAATCTAAAGAGTACACTAGGCATTGGTACCTTTTTATTTTTTGGTTGTAGGAGGGGCCAGGTATAAGAATTTATCTTTCACTTTGGAAGGGATATCTCAACGTGCCTCCCAGCACTCAGGTGGCAACTACTGAGTAAGTAGTATTCGTGAACAAAAAGTCAATTGCAGGTATATACTTTTAAATATAAAAGGCATGCCTCAAATTTAATTAACAATAATGATTTAAGTTCATATTTTCAGAAGATATTTTATAGGTCAAGTCTGATGGTGGGAAGAGAAAAATCCCCAAAATGCTAAAAGGCAGAACTTTATAGAGTACATGGTGTCCTTCCTAACCACAAAAATGATGGGCACCATGAGCCTCAAGGATTCAAAAGAAGTCAAGTTAAAGATGTGGGTCAAATCTGCGATGGGACTTACCTACTCTTGCCTGCCACAGGAATGGAGACACCTTCCCATGGTGTTAACAGGGAGAGAGAAGTACATGAAATACTCAGACTATTTTGAGCAGTATGGCTCTGTCTTCAAATAGGTCATTTGTTCAATATTTGTTCAATATTTGTTCAATATTTGATGGAAAGAATGGAAGCTGCTCTCACAGACATGGGGGAGATAACAGAAGTTCAGATACCTCTCAGGCATTCGTCTGCCTTTCTCTTGTGCAGCTGCCAAGACACCTTCACAAAACTCACCGTTTGCTCCTCCTATAGCTTTCCTGTTATGATATGTCTGCTAGTTATATTAGAATTCTTATATTTTTCCCCTTAGGTGCAAACACCAAATATTATTAAAAGTAGAATTAAAAAGGGGGTGCCTGGGTGGCTCAATTGGGTAAGCATCTGTCTTCAGCTCAGGTCATGATCCCAGGGCTCTCTGCTCTGTGGGGAGCCTGCTTCTCCCTCTCCCTCTGCTGCTCCCCCTCTGCTCATTCTCTCTCTCTGTCTAAATAAATAAATAAATAAATAAATAAATAAATAAATAAATAAATAAAATAGAGTTGAAAACTTTGTGTTGTTGACAATGCTCCACAAGTTTAAGTGATTCTTGAATTTAGATGCAAGACAGACATTAATCACAATTATTATAAACAGGTGAATATTGTCATTCCCAGAAATGATTGCTATTCTTTGTAGACTTAAGTTTTCTGCAGTTGCTGTTAGGCCTGAGCACTGTGTTTGAACCTGTTACCAGACAGCCTTACTATCTTTAGGTTGTAATTATCTTTTTTTCTGACTAGGGAATTAATCTTATTTAAATTTCTGTCTCCTCTCCTAGCCTGTGAATTCCATGCAAGTAGAATAAGTATTTATGTATTTCTTGTACCCTAGTGCCTAGCAAAATGTCTGGTATGAAGTAAGTGCTCAATCAATATTTTTCACTAAGATTGAAGCCCACAAAAGATATTTTCCCTCTCTCCATAAAAGTAAAGCCGGTAATTTTACGGACATATTTTTGAAATCTTATTTTTTATGATTGTGACAGTTACTGCATATGTCCTATAATTTTGTTCTTTTTTTTACAGAGGGAGAAATAGCTAACTGGTCTTATTATATAAAATATTTTGCCATAAAAAATTGAAAGTAAATTGATTTTCTTAAATTCTCAGGGCTTGCTCCAGGCATGGGAGCACATATTTTTAAATAAAACACAATTAGTGATTTTCATAAAGGCAGAAACCATTGACTTCATTTTATTCTCCTGTGTGAGCTGATGCTTGGTGACAGTTCCAATCCTCCATGGACTTGTCTAACAATTCTGACTAGGCAACTCTATATTGGAACAGGGTAGGAATATAATTGTGCTCTTGTTAAAACATGCTGTAATGTCAGGCACACTGAATCTTAATTCCCATGGTGGATCCAGATAATCAGGAAATTCTCCAGCTGCAGGAAGATTTTGAAATAGCATGTGACATTTTTACAGCTGGCCATAATTTCATGCTTTGCCACCTTTGATCAAAGTGTCACCTTAAATGAAAGCAAGAAGACAGAAAATGGTACTGTGAAATCCACAATGTACCCAATCCACCTGAATCTAAAGGTAAAACCTACATACAGTAACCATGCTCTCCCCAAAACTCACATACTGAGGGAAGCCAATTAAGTTAGAGAGCTCCTATAGCTAACAATATATTTTAAACTATCTCTAATATTATTTTATAATTTAAATCTATCACAAGTAAATTCAAAGTATGAATTGAATTGTAGAGAAAGCATCAAATTAATGGAAAGATACAAATTATTTATATACTGAATTACTCTCATAAGGCATAAGAAAATACAGTTTCTGTAATAAATAATATATAAGTAAGCATTCCCCAAACTACAACTGTTACCTAACAAGCCAACACATGAGGATCAAGCAGTATGTATTGACTCCTTCCTGCATACAAGTCGTTCTCACTGGGAAATGATCACGGGTTAGTTTAGGAGGATGAAATATTTAGGAATATTAAATATTGAAGATACTATACTACTCGGTGTTAGGGAGGACTTCATCTGCTCGCAAACCTCCTAGGTCTGGTACCATAAATTTAGTTGTGACTCAAATATTTGCAACCTATCTTAGTCTGTTTTGGCTGCTAAAACAAAACGACAAACTGGGTAGCTTACCACAAACAGAAATCTATTTCTTACAGTTCTGGAGGCTGGAAGTCTGAGATCACTGTGCCAGCCAGCATGGTTGAGTAGAGGGCCTCTTCCAGGTGGCAAGACTTCTCCTTGTATCTTCACGTGGTGGAAGGGGCCAGGCAGCTCTGTGAGATCTTTTTTTCATAGGAGCAAATCCCATTCACAAGGGCTCCACCGTGATGACCTACGCACCTCACAAAGCCCCCACCTGCTAATATCATCAAGCTAGGCATTAGGATTTTGACATATGACTTCTAGGGGGACACAAATGTACAGACTATCACACGATCTAATAACTGTAGTGTAAGTTTTAAAACTTCATATATCCCTGCTGCCTCAACATCTCCCAAAATAGACTGTGAACACCCCATCCAAGTGACCAAGTCTACCCACATGATGAGGCAACCCCCGCTGCAAGTTCTTCTTCTTATATTCCCCTTGCTGTGATCTAGTACCATTAAATGATATCCCATCATGCTTTTTGCCTCTCTGTGTACTCCACCATGACCCCCACTTGTCCATGGGTCTTGTGCTTTCTCTGCTCCCCACCAGCTTGTTTGAGCCCACTCCCTTTGTGCTCCCCCCCATATGGCCCGTCATGACTATGCCTCTCTAGAAACTGTGAGTATATTTAACTCAATTTTCTTGTACTTCTCCTTTGTCCCCTCTTGTGGGTGCATCTCACTGGCCATCTCATTAAAGAATACAATGCAATGATAAAATAGGAACTTAGAGATTCTTCAAAGAGAGCTGTAAGCTACGTATGGATAGGCAATCTGATGAGTTAATTTTATAGATGAAGAATTTAAGATCTACAAAGGCAGTGACTTGTTCAAAGTCTCCAGGCTCATGAGTAGTAGAGTAAATATCTTATTTTTTTTAATAGAAAATCCAGTATTCTCTTCTATAAAAACAATATGCTGCTGCTCTAAATATCACATTTTCCTGCAAATTTTCATGATTTTTACAACAGGTTGGCTCTATAAATTAAAATAGTAAAGACCAATAATTATTGCAAAGATTGTCCACACATTAATTAAACTCTGGGTCAGTTAATCTGCTCAAATAAACAAGTTTGTATAAATTATTTTAGGATGACTATTTTTACAGTTAATATGTTAAAACCAATGAAGCGGTTGTGTATGCAACTGCAAATGGCAAGGAACTCTTCCCTCACTTCTGCATTTTTTTGTTGTTATCCATTATGGTGTAAATAGCTACCATAAACTTAATATTTGAAAACAAAAACCACATTATTATAATTCATGATTTGCTGGATCAGGAATTTGAGTAGGGCTCATATGTGGGTTTTGTTTGTTTGTTTGTTTGTTTGTTTTTGCTTTAAATGGCAGCATTTACCAGAGACATTCTAGGGTATTCAAAGTGGTAGATAGATGATGGGAATGTTGGTCTCAACTGGGTCACTTTCTATACGTAGCCTCAGAGTCTCTTCATGTGTTTCAGCAGAGTCACTGGATTTCTTACATGGTGTCCTAGACCTCCTAGAGACTTAATTGGAAGCTGCCTGTCCTGCTAAAGGCTAAGCCCAGAATTGGCATAGTGTCATTGCTATCACACTCCAACAAGGTAGTAGAAGGGAAAGTAATGCTGCTAGGAAGACTGCCTTGCTAATGTCTTTACAATTATCCTTAATCTTACACAATACATTATCGGCAAAAATGTTATATTCAAGTAGCTTTAATAATTGCATTCTTTTCCTTATACTTCTGATTTAGAATTTCTAAGTTTTCTTAATAAATGTTTATTAGGAATTTATACATGTTTTATGACATTCTAAGTTAGCCACGTTGAACTATCACTAAAGCTGCCCTTTTAATCTATGTTTGCAAACTATCAGATACACTTTAGTTTTGTTTTTTTTTTTAAGATTTTATTTATTTTTTCATGAGAGACACAGAGAGAAAGAGAGAGAGAGAGGCAGAGACACAGAGAGAGGGAGAAGCAGGCTCCATGCAGGGAGCCTGATGCAGAACTCGATCCTGGGACTCCAGGATCAGGCCCTGGGCTGAGGGCAGGAGCTAAACTGCTGAGTGACCCAGGGATCCCCACACTTTAGTTTTATTTAAACTTCCTATTTTTAGCAAGCTTCACATTTTTGGGTTTTGCTGTCTCTTGTTATATTGTAGGGTTTTGATATCATTGAGACTCAAATTCAGTTAAATTTGACCTGAAAGCTTTTTTTCCCCACAACTCCTTGAGTTTAATGTATCTTTTAAAAGTGATTTTATGCGAAAACTATAGACAGTACAAATATATCATCTCAGATTGAAATTGACAAGAAAGGGAAGACAAAGCAACTATCCAATACTAGGTATATGGATAGAAATGTAGTAATCACTAGCAGGTAATATATTTTATTTAACTGTTGTCACAGGAATAATTGGTATTAAATAAGTATAATTAGCTAGATTTTTACCGATAAAAGAATGCAGTCTAAGTTGGGAGAATGATTGCCAAATCTGGGAAGGTACGCCTCCAAATTCATTGTTTTTTTTGCTTTATGACATTAGTGTATAATCTTGATTGGATATTTATATGTACTTGAGTACATATAAATTCACTTCACCATGAAAATATTATGGAAAGTTCACATACTCCATAATCTATATGTAAAATTGAGGTAAAATAGGAGTAGAGTTCTGCTTATATTATACAGTGGTTTGGATTGGTAAATGAAATAGAAAGATCAAATATTGCAAACAAGCTTCAATGTGGTTTTACTTTTCAAATGCATAGACAGTTTTTAATTAGTGGATATGTAACAAAATGTCTATTTAGATATTTTATTACAAAAACTCAAAGTCTATGTATGATATTTCTCTGACAGAAGAGAACCCTGGAAGCAGTTGTAGCCAAAATCATATTTTCTCACATGGAAAAATGTGAAACCCCCAGAGATACTAATAATATCTAAGAAAGGAGCCAGGTGATTACCAAGGCTAATCAGGATTTCCAAGGACTCAGATAAATTTGAGACTATAATAGGATTACATTCTCTGCTACTCAAGCCATTGATATTTGCATATTACACTGGTAGGGTTTAGAAACTGGGATGGCTCTACTAAGCCCAGATTTGTGCCAGTAACAGAAGACAGAACTTTTCTTGACTTCCCTTTCTGCAAAGAAATAACAGAGGAAAAAATAAGCCACCTTCTAGGTAATTACTTTGAAATCTCATGATTCAATGAGATAGTCTGTTATCAAATCAGAGTGGGGGAAGAGAAAGTAATTTCAAGTGCTAATTATGGGAGATTAAAAATTCAGAAAGCAAAGAATATTTTTATAAAACTTACCTTTTAAAAAAATTCCACTGTTGAGAAGTTACATGAGGCAAAACTTGGGTAAAAGAAATGTTGTTCTCTCTTAAATAGTGGGAAAGAAAGATGTTATATTACAACCCATCAAAACAACACATATTATGAAATTAAAATTACATATCTTATGAAACATATGCATACATAAAAGCAACAAGGAAAAAAGCATGAATTCAATATTACAAACCATTTTCTTAGAGTTAACCAATTAAATTATAGTAGAGCAGAATCATGTACTATTTTTGACTGAAAAGCATCTAAATGCTAAGTATGATTGTAAGACAGTTGATTGATTTGACCTGCCAAAATAGATCAAGGTGACTGATGGTGTTGAGTCACTCTCTAACCAGTTCTTCAGTAGCACATACACACTGTTCACACAAAAATAACCATTTCACTTTATTTTTAAAACCACATCCCCCCCAACCCCCAGAGAATCAATTCTAAATACCTGAAAGAATGGTAGCCTACTCTCTCTATTAAAAGAGTCACTAGTTACACGTGGCTATTTCAATTTAAATATAAATAAATTTAAAATGAAAGAAAATCATGTCTGTAGTTCCTCAGTCACATTAACATTAGTTCCATTTCAAGCACCTACAGTCACATGTGGCCATGGCTACCATATTGGTCACTGCAGATATAGATCTTTTCCATAATAGTAGAAAGTTCTGTTGGAGAACACTGATCTTGATAATTTCTTTAGTTGGAATTGAGCTTCTATGTATAATATTAATGGCTAATTAGTCTTGAAAGACCTTTCCAAGACACAGAAATTTTGGACAAAAGATTACTGATATTACCATAGTTATTACTTTCTCCAAATGGATGAGTAAAATACAAATAATAGAATTTTTTTCTTAATAGGCAAGGAATAAAAACAGAAGTCATAGACTAGCATATGAAAATAAGCACAACATAATTAATAGTCAAAAAAATTGTTGCAATAATAATGACTGTTTTTAAAAATCTGTAAGATTAGCCAAACAAAAAAAGTGGCCCTCTTCATTCATGGCTGGTATGAATATAAATTCAGCAAGAGATCTGATAGCATCTTGTATTGTTAAAAAATACATGTTATGATCTACCTTTATGAATCTATCCGATAGAAATTAAGGCCTTGTGGTTTATTTAAAATTATTTATGGTGGCAAAACTTGGAGACAACATTAAATCAATGTACATCAATAAAGGGATAGTTTGATAAGTTATGGTACACTCATATAAAAATTATACAGTGGTTTTTAAAAATGTGTTAGATTTTCCTTCTTTCATATGCAGAGATCATACTTTAACTACACAAACCTGATATATTTTTAAGTAAGAAACTGAATGGAAGAACAAATATAGAAAAATAAGAATCATGTATTAGGAGAAGAATAAGAGGAAAAACAAAAATAATTACCAAATATAAAACCAAAAGCTGAATATATGTGCACACACATGCATGAGTACATGAACACATGAACATGAAAAGTTGTGGAAGGTTAGAGACTAGGCTTTTTTATTATTATTATTATTAATGAGAGACACAGAAAGAGAGGCAGAGACATAGGCAGAGGGAGAAGCTGGCTCCCCGCTGTAGGACTCGATCCCAGATCTAGGATCAGGACCTGAGCCAAAGGCAGATGCTCAACCACTGAGCCACCCAGGCATTCTACACCGGGCTTTTAATATTAATATTTCTGAGAGTTAAGAAAGGAGTTTAAAAGAAAGTTATCAATTTTGTCCTTACATATTCTTTCATTGTCTCTCTTCTTCAAAGGAGCATACATTATTTTGCAATTTTAAAATGTTTAATTAAAAATATTCACTGTGGGGATCCCTGGGTGGCGCAGCGGTTTGGCGCCTGCCTTTGGCCCAGGGCGCGATCCTGGAGACCCGGGATCGAATCCCACGTCGGGCTCCCGGTGCATGGAGCCTGCTTCTCCCTCTGCCTGTGTCTCTGCCTCTCTCTCTCACTGTGTGCCTATCATAAATAAAAAAAGAAAAGAAAAAAAAATATTCACTGTGTATCTGCTATAAATAAGCCTACTCTGCAAATCAGGAATATAGCAATAAATACTAATAGATTAGACTTAGATGGTACTTTGTAAATTATAAAGTACTTTCAGGGATGCCTAGGTGGCTCAGTGGTTTAGCACCTGCCTTTGACCCAGGGCTTGATCCTGGAGTCCTGGGATCGAGTCCCATGTCACGTTCCCTGTAGGGAGCCTGCTTCTCCCTCTGCCTCCTGTGCCTCTGCTTCTCTCTCTCCCTCTCTCTCTCTCTGCATCTCTCATGAATAAATAACTAAATAATTAATTTAAAAAAATAAAGTACTTTCATGCATATTTGATCCTTACAAGGACCCCACTAAGGTGGTTGGGCAGAAAAAATGTATTCCTTTTGGAAAATACACTCAGTTAATAAGTGGTGGAGGCAGACTTAGCACCCAGGGTTCTGAATTTCTATTTCATCCTCTTCCTACAGTATCATAGCACCTGCAAGGAACATCCCCAGAGAATGAATTTCATATATGGAGAAACTGAGTCCTAAAATAGTTCATACATGTCAAGTCTTTCCAATTCTACTATTTTAGTACTTGTCTTGAGCATCATCCTGTCTTCTGCAACTAAAATCATTTTAAACATTTCCTCAAAAAGACAAGTTTATAATTAGGATAAAAAGTTTGTGTGTGAAGAATCATAACTTGCTTATATCAAAGATATACTTTATGTATAAAAGAATACTTAAATGTTGGAAAATTATTTTTAACTGAAGTACAATGTTCCTGATTTTAGTTACTTGTAACAAAGAGTAACACCTTTTTGAAGAGATGGTGCACAGATAAATGCTTGCGTGCTGTTAAAGCTGGGGATATCCTTAGATATCAAGTATTGAGGAAAACACAGCATCTTTTTCAAATAATAAAGATAAAAAGGGAAATGGTAAGCACTGGCAAAGCCAGAAAGGCAGAGGTACAGAAAGAAGGGGGCTAGGGGGTGGTGGTGAACAGGATGGCTTCATTTTCGCCTTTATTTTTCAGGTTAGGAAATCTTGTCCACGCTAAGTGCATTTCATTTGCAAATAATGTGGTATAAATGCATGAGGTGCTATTTTGTTATAATGATGAGTAAACTGAGGTCGATTAATGTAACATTTATCTGGAATGAATCAATTCTCATTTTAAAATAGTAATTCATGAACAGCAGCAGAGGCACCTATACTCTCACATGGAATGAATCAATTGGGACATCAGAGAGCTTGGTTGTACAGTACGCTACGCTGCACGGGGCTTGTGAGGTCTGTTTGCAGTATTGATGAATATTGTGATTTTTTTTTTTTTAAACTGGCATCTTTGCAAACAAAGGACACCGCAGATCCTGGTGTGAACTTCAGTTGGAAAGGCCTGCAGAGGAAGGCTGCCTGCTTCCCCACCCAAGCCTGCACTTCAGTTCAGCCTCTGTCCATTTTTCTGCTCAGGTTCCCATTTGCTTTTGGTCTCCACAGTAACGAGGCATATCAGGGAGCTCAAACACTTAGAAATATCATAAGCCAGCTGCTCTCTTACCCATAGGATTTCTGAAAAACTTCCAATGGGATAAATGGGCTAGAGTCCAGAGCCAAAATCCCCAAGTCTGAAAGGACAGAAATAGAAACTAAGAGCAGAGAGGGAAAGAAAAATAACATATTTCATTAACAACTGTTGGTGACTACTGTATCTGGCATCTTTGATTTTTTTTTTCCCCAGGTGATTGGTACCATTTGACGCTCGATGCATGAGTTTTGGTATAAACTTTCGTTTGTGTTATTTTGTTCATACATCTGTTTTCAGAGATGGAGATAACTCACATAAGGCATTTTAAAGGAAGTTACATCTGTTGGAGTTGAACATATAATGCCTTTTGAAAGATAAAAAGGGAGAAATGGTGATCTCATGAATAAGAAAGGAAAAAGAAAGTAATTTGCCAAAAGGAACATCTGATTAAACTCTAAAGAGTGCAAGAAGATCTGAGAATATCACATATGTATAGATAAACCAGTGTGGGCTCTTCAACTATAAGGACACATTTAGAAGAATGGCTTATCTGCAATTCCAAGGAACCCAGTATCTTGTCCTGTGGAGTTGGGTAACTAGCTACTACAGATTTCTGAATTCAGAGGGGAACTCTGCAGACACCAGTAGCCAAGTAGAAAAGACATGGAAACTTTCCCTACAAGTTTTATAAAAAGTCATTTACAGATGTCATTTAAAATGCAAGAGAGGTGCGGCACCAGTGCTCGGCCAGTAAGGAGGCAGCTGCAGTGGGAAGCGCCAAGAAAAAGAAAAAAATAAATGCAAGAAAAAAGGTAAATTTCAGTATCTCATGTGCTGAGTTCACTGTCAAATTTTTTATTTCTATAAGCATGGAAGATAAGTCGTAAGGCTTTACAAAAGCACACAAATATCTGGCTAAAAGTTTGATATCTACAGAATTGTCAGTTAATGCATACAATGCATATGGAAAGAGCATTAGATACTTATTAAAACTATGGAAAAATTTTATCAACATCTTTGGCTTTAACAATTAGAGCTGAAACAATCTACACTCTAATCTAATATTTAATGTAATTCTACAATAACTTCTTAGTGCTCATTGTTATAGATGTAAGGGTCCATTCTCCCTATTTCAACTTTTATTGGGTCCTGGATATAATGTGTCACCCCAGGATAGAATCTGTCAGTTTCAGCTTAAATACTCTGAGCAGATTCTGTGGCTAGTTAGACTCTTCTGGACTGTGGTTGCAATACTAAGAATTTTCCAAGTAGTGGGATCTGTGCCCCTGGAGGATAGTGGAGACACAGCTATCCTCTGCCTCTCTGCTCACTGAGAGTGAGATGTTGGTCAGTTCCATGACAAGAGACACGTCTCACTTTTCCTCCAAGTCATTTATCTTACTCACCTTCAAAGTGAATAGAAGAATGCCTGCCTCCTTGGGACACTTGGGTGGCTCAGTGGTTGAGCATCTGCCTTTGGCTCAGGGGATCCTGGAACCGAGTCCTGCATCAAGGTCTCCGCAGGGAACCTCCTTCTCCCTCAGCCTATGGCCTGTGTCTCTGCCTCTCTCTGTGTCTCTCATGAATAAATAAAATCTTTAAAAAAAAAAAGAATGCCTATCTCCTATTGAAAAATATAGAGTAGGGGGAACACAAGAGTCAATCTGTCAATAATGATAATTTATGTTATCATGAGGCTTTAATGTGTTTACATACCTGGCAATTGTAGGTCACTTTATGAGAAGAAGCAGCAAAGTTTGAATTGCTTTCTTAGTTCCTACTGCACTGCTACTTCTATTGCAGATATGAATTAATTCAGTCTTTTAATTTTATGCTTTAATTATGAAAGCAGGCTATATACATATGGATAAAATAACAATCTAATGCACAGTATCTAAATGTGCCATAGATTGGAATTAACAGTTATTGGAATTAACCTTATTGATAAGGTCTGTTAAACTAGTCTGATTACTCTAATTTCCCTTAGTATTATCAACATTTAAAAATGCTTTTTTTAAGTTATGCTTATTATTTAATTATTCCCTATGCCCTGTACTATTCTACAATGACAGAGGTTTTGTTTGTCTAATTCACTTGCCTGGTAATATTATGTATTTGAGAAATATTTGTTGTGGTGCCTGAGTGGCTTAGTCAGTAAAGTGTCTACCTTTGGCTCAGGTCACGGGGTCGGGCTCTGTGCTCAGCAGGGAGTTTGCTTCTCCCTCTCTCTCTCTGCCCTTCCTCTCTGCTTGTGCTCTCTCTCTCTCACTCTAATAAATGCAATCTTTACTAAAAAAGAAATATTTGTTGAATGAATAAAAGAAGGGAAATATGAGTGTGTATTCTACAATAAGAGGGTAGAATGTTGTAGTAAAAGCAACACTTGTGGAAAAAAAGAATGAAACTTATTTTAACTGGAGGAATGTTTGAACAGTAAAGATAGAAAGACAGAAATGCGGGGCACCTGGGTGGCTCAGTGGTTGAGCATCTGCCTTTGGCCCAAGGTGTGATCCTGGGGTCTTGGGATAAAGTCCTGAATTGGGCTCCCTACAGGGTGCCTGCTTTTCCCTCTGCCCATGCCCCTGTTTTTTTCTCTGGGTCTCTCTTGAATAAATAAATAAATAAAATAAATAAATAAAATAAATAAATAAAATCTTAAAAAAAAAAAGGAAGATAGAAATGCTCATATGTTCAAAAGACCATAAGGAGATCAATCTGATTTGAGTAGAAGATTCTGGAAGACAGCATAAGGAGATAGAGTTGAAGAATCAATACAGAGCATAAGGAGATAGAGTTGAAGAATCAATACAGAGCCAGATTACCAAGGGCTTTAAATAATTCAGATTATTATTATTCTGTAGAATTAAGAGTAAAGGGAGCGTATGGGTCAAAAGAAACATACCTCTCAGTTTGGGTAAAATGATTACTATATATATATAACACTGCTTATGAAGTAGATTAAGAAAAATAACTTTTGTATGTGATCCACACCTTTATTAAATCCTCTGAATAATTTGGAGCCATAAATCCAAATTCATAAAAAGTCAAGACCTTGAACAAATTTTCAATATCTGCAGAAGTAAAGGCAAAACTCCTGGGGAAAAAAAAGAAAGAACTGCATCATTAATATTTTCCTATCATATTCCATGGTTCACTATATACTTTTCAAAACCATCTCAGAAGTTCAGAAACCCCCATAGGCATTGGAATCTGGGGCTCACCAGGCTAGGGATGGTTATGACCTGGAGACAAGGCATTCGGGGAGGGTGTCACCAGCATAGGGGCAAAAGACAGAGTCTAATATTTACTGAAGGACTGCTATGTGCAAAGCCCTGGGCTTCAAAACACCACCTCATTAACAGACATTTGATGAAGTCTAGGCAAACAGGAACTATGCTACAAGGGTAGGAGTAATGGAGACCCTCAGACATTTCTACTAATTAAATCAAGACTTGAACTATAGAAGTCTCAAGGGTATAGCATGAGAGAAGACCACAATAAAACAATCTTAAGAGAAAATGGGCAGCTACTATCTGCCTAACATTTTTATTGAGGACAAACTATTGTCCTTCAGTTACTTCTTTTTTTTTTTTTTTCAAATAATACTGCACATTTTCTCCAAGTTGTCTTATCTCTACATTTGGGGTGACTGTTGAGTCTTTCAAGTCACTCTCAGCCATGTGGCGGTGTGACATATTAGTCAACTGTACTTGAGTGAACACAGTTGTTACATGAAAGTTTCACTAGACAATTGTGATTAATAGTGGAATCAAAAATCATGTAGGAATCAGTTTAAAGAAAGAATGTTAGCCATAGTTATAATTCTGTTAACTACTGATAATTTTTAAAATTTTATTTCTAGTGCCCAAACTGGAAAAATAAGTCACTAGCTGGAAAAATAAACATACTAATCCAATCGCTGCACATTCTTTTTAGCAATGCTTGTATCACAATGCTGGTGGAACAGAAGATGAAATTATGATTTGCAAAGGTATTAAGAGCCAATCTCAGAGTGTAAGAAGTGCTTCTGTTAATTTATTTTGCTTATATTTTCTTCTAATGTATGCAAATAATGCTACAGGATTTTAGGTATGTGTATATATATCTGTTTAAAAGAATTCTTTCAAAATGTATAAAGTAAAATGTCTGAGTGGTTACTTACCAGAGTCATATAGTGCAATTCTTCTTCTTCCCATAAATTAAGTAATCATATATCTTTAAACTGATGGCATTAGATTTGATGAAATACAGTGTTTCAGGAGTTGTGCTAAGACCTCTGGAAGTAAAACTTTACTATACCCTCACATCGTGTCTATTCTACAATCTATACTATACTCCAGATGTATACAATGAACCATACATGCTAAATCCATTTCCATAATCCTACATATAGTAGATGGCAGTTTCCTTAGAACCTATTAGCATCAAAAACAGAGATCAGCCTTGAACATTCCCTGAGCAGACAAAGCTAGTTTTTTGTTTTTTTGTTTTTTTCATTTAAACAAAGCTTATTTTGTAAGATTAACTTAACCTGGGTCATTTCTTCCTTATGTCTCTGAAAATCATAAGAAAACCTTAATGTTTCCCGAGACTAAAAGGCAATAAACACTGACCAATTCCCTATCATCTACGAAACTTTGAATATTATAACCAATTACTGAGAACAGCCACTGCCTTCTCAGTATAATAGGCTTCTTTATAACAATACACTCCTGAGTCTCATTCTATGTTTTGATTTAAGTGATTCCTGTTTATAAACTGTCTTCTTGGTGTGTACACAATAAACGTTCACTAATTATTATTTGAATGATTCACTGGTTTTACTTCAGCTATTTCTGAACTTTTTACAAACCCCTATCCATCTAATTCCAAGATTTCCTCTAAATTCTGGTGGCAGAGGACCTCAAATTTCAGTATGCTTAACCATCAACCAGTGAGTTTGGTAAATATTTAGATTTCTGAATGGGAGAAGATATTTGCAAATGACCTATCAGATAAAGGTCTAGTATCCAAGATCTATAAAGAACTTATTAAACTCAACAGAAAAGAAACAAACAATCCAATCATGAAATGGGCAAAAGACATGAACAGAAATTTCACAGAGGAAGACATAGACATGGCCAACAAGCACATGAGAAAATGCTCCACATCACTTGCCATCAGGGAAATACAAATCAAAACCACAATGAGATACCACCTCACACCAGTGAGAATGGCGAAAATTAATAAGACAGGAAACAACAAATGTTGGAGAGGATGTGGAGAAAGGGGAACCCTCTTGCACTCTTGGTGGGAATGTGAACTGGTGCAGCCACTCTGGGAAACTGTGTGGAGGTTCCTAAAAGAGTTAAAAATAGATCTGCCCTATGACCCAGCAATTGCACTGTTGGGGATTTACCCAAAGATATAGATGCTATGAAATGCTGGAACACCTGCACCCCGATGTTTATAGCAGCAATGTCCACAATAGCCAGACTGGGGAAGGAGCCTCGGTGTCCATCGAAAGATGAGTGGATAAAGAAGATGTGGTCTATGTATACAATGGAATATTAGTCATTAGAAACGACAAATACCCACTATTTGCTTCGATATGGAGGGAACTGGAGGGTATTATGCTGAGTGAAATAAGTCATTTGGAAAAGGACAAACATTATATGGTCTCATTCATTAGGGGAGTATAAAAATTAGTGAAAGGGAATAAAGGAAAAGGAGAGAAAATGAGTGAAAATATCAGTGAGAGTGACAAAACATGAGAGACACCTAACTCTGGGAAATGAACAAGGGGTAGTGGAAGGGGAAGTGGGCGGGGGTTTGCGGTGACTGGGTGATGGGCAATGAGGGGGGCACTTGGCGGGATGAGCACTGGGTGTTATCTGTATGTTGGCAAATTGAACTCCAATAAAAAAAATTAAAAATATTTATAAATTTTAGAAATAACATCAGTTTGTTTTGTTCATGTTTATTTTAATGTTTGCAAAGATTCAATATGATTGTATATATATGCATATATGTATATATGTGTACATATATATGTTCATATGTATATATAGATTTTAAAAGTTTTTTCAACATTCAACAGTATTAAAAAATGTCTAAGTTTCCAAAGATGGAACTGATGACACCTAATTTCCTTCAAAAAGCAATAACTCTATTACTTTGATATGTTAAATCTTCATGTTAAACAACAGTGATGCTTAAAAAATACTGTAAATTTTCAGATAACACCTGAACACACGTACCTAATTTCACTGGCTCTATTTCTTTTTAAAATTTTTAAAAAAGATTTTATTTATTTATTTGAGAGAGTGTGCATTAGCATGGGGGCTTGTGGAGGGGCAGAGGGAGGAAAACACTCCCCACTGAGCAGGAGGCCCTATGGGATGAGATGTCCAGTTGGATCCCTGGGCCCTGAGATCAAGACCTGAGCAAAGGCAGACACTTAACCAACTGAGCCACTCAGGCACCCCCTCGTTGGCTCTACTTCTTAAACAAACAAACAAAAACCTTTGTTCATTAAAATATATTTTAATAAATTCAAAAGATTATCAGTGATACCCACAGAATAAGAATATTAACTATTTTCTCCCAGAAATAGTATGGACATAATCAGATGAAAGAAAAGAGATACCCTATTTCCTTCCCTGATAATATGGAAATAAGTGAAAGGAAACATGGAAAGACTTTACTTAGAACCCTTACCAATTAATAAGAGCAGGAATCAGAAACAGATTCTGGGACATGTACAAATACCTCCCTCAGTCACCTTTGGGAATCACACCAAACAAAGACAGTCACACTGAATTTAGCTTTTGTAGTAGTACTTATGTTTGGCATGGGTAGAAACACGCATCCCTTGCTACCACATAAAATGCAAAATACAAAGTTAATTGACACAGAAGTCAAGCTAATATTGGCTTCTACTCTTTTCCCAACAAGTTTCTGTGTTTCTAAATTAGCAATGTAAAGTTATGACCAACCTAAATATTTCTACTTTTCTTTCGTTAGGACTGAACTATTTGAACATGTTAAAACAGACACTTGGACAGAATACAAGCAATTGGACAGAAATTATCTCAAACTTCAAATGGAAAAAAAATGCTCTTAAAAATGTTTAATGCCTTACTAAACGTGAGAAAACATACTCTAAATTAAAATGAGCCTTTTTATAAACTCTCAAAATTATTTCCTATGAAACAGAATAAAAAAAGAACAAAATAAATTGTAGAATATTTGTAATTTTATTCTCAGTGATACTCAAGAAGAAACTACACAATTTTATAAAGAAATGTTGATTAGGAACCATTTCACCAAGTGAAATGAAAAATTGAGTGGAATTTTTAAGAGAAGTTAAAACTTAAATGGAATTAAAAAGTAACAAATTGAAATAATAATAATAATAATAATAATAATAAAGCTAGTGTGAAATAGCAGCCAAACTTAAAACTTTTTCCATAAGAGAAGGGGGAAAAATGATGAGAGAAGATTTAAGAAGCATTTTTGTCTTCATTCATATAATATGGTTACCAGTAGAGGAGTAAGACAAAAATCTTTAAAGCATTGAAGAAATGGAAATTAGAATTTATTTGGCCAAAGTCTAGTGTGGAGCTGTAAGGACAAAAAATGAAGATAATTTTTCCCTGATGGCATTTACCAAATACTGACTGTCAGATTTTTTTCATTTTTATGGGGCAACAGGTATTAAAAATATCCACTTTTTTTTTTTTGTCTACTATAACTTCCTTACTCCTTCCATTTATCTATAAAAGTCTTTTGTTTGATATAGCTTGGTTATTACAAGGTTATTTTCCTTTAGGGGATGACAGGAGTCTATTAGGCAGATCATCTAACTAGTGCTGATCAGGCGATTCCTGATTGACTGGTTTAAGATTCCATTTCCAGCAGAGCCAATATTAATTAAGTCTTGGATTGGTGATGTGGGGCCTAGCATATGGCATTCGATTTGGGACCTGTTGTTTTGCTTTTAACAGATTCTAGGGCGGGGAGAAAAGTCATCCCAGATATGAGGGTGGAGATATAGGAAGGACTGGGCAATGAGTGCTTTCTATTCCAGGAATAATGGGACAAGTCATAAAACAAGTGAACAAAATATTTAAAACTATCTCATTTAAGCCATCTAAGAGTTTCTTTAAAAAAGATGAATTTTTAAGCCAATATTTAGGAGAAATTGGAAGTCAGAGAGGGAAAAATGATATTGGGGGCTGTTTTCCACCATGTTGACTAGCAATATCAGATGCTATGATGGACAACAGAACTTCCATAGTCTAATGGGTTGGGGGGCAGGACTTGCCAGACTGAGGTTTGGGAACCTAAAGGACCTCAAAGTATAATTAAAGCTGAATTGAAAATAAGCCAGAGAGTAAAGACCAGCTGTGATCATTTCAAGGGCTGATTGTATTAATTAGAATCGTCATCTGCCTGCGAGAAGAAAAAGCCAGTCCTCTCTGAAGAAAATATTATCCAGAGCTGAAATGATCCTGAGAATCATTTTTTATGCAATGTTTTACTTACAAACAAAATCCACTAGGTATATAATGAGACACAATTTGAATACAAACAATAAAAACAGCAACAGAAAATAAAAGCACCGTAGAAGCATGAAGCATTTTACCTTTCAAAACAAAGGATGAGTAATATAGTCAAGATATAAATACACAAGACAGAAGAATTTTGGCAGAGAATTGGCAATATACACAAAAATCAAATAAGTATATAACAAATGATGACCAAATCTCATTGAAGGGGTAGGGAGAAAAGGGGTTAGCCTAAGTAACTTTGGACATAAGTAGACTAAAGGCAATGAAACTTTGCATAGCATTGTACTCTAGCTGGTATTTTTTTTTTTAAGATTTCATTTATTTATTTGAGAGAGAGAGAGAGAGAAAGAGAGAGCACAAGCAGGGGGAGGTAGAAGGAGAGGGAGAAATGGGCTCCCTGCTCAGTAGGTAGCCCGATGATGCCGATGCCTGGGCTTGATGCCAGGACCTTGGAATCATGATTTGGGCCAAAGTCAGACACTTAACCCACTGAGCCACCTCCATGTCCTGTTAAATTTGTTTTCCTGGGGATATAGGTTAACAAGTCTAAAACCACAATATGTTTATAGTGATATTAAACAATTAAGTAAATGGATGGTGGATATGAGAGCCAGGTTTCTCAATGTTGTAGTGAGCAATCACAGGTAAACAAAGAAACATTATATGTGATAAAAGAGTAAAAGTTGGAGACATCAAAATGAACTAATGACTTAGCTTAATGCAGGTGCAGATGTTACATAGAGAAATATTTATAAATGCGTGTTAGTACACAGAGGTTAGTATCCAAGCATATATTTCTTTGTTCTGTCAGCTAACGGGGCTAGAAGCAAGGGCACATCCACTGCATAGACCTTCATTTTTAATGCTGTTCTCCAAAAAAGAACTAGGACTTGTTGGAAAAGTGGCTAATTCTAGGACTAAGCAGGAAATATACAAGACGATCGTGGAAGCATGTTATAGTGCCAGAAAGTATGGCTATGCATCCTTTCCCCAAAAACACGATGTACATAATGACAGGGATTTGTCAAAGAGACATAGGAGCCAACTGAAAGATCTACCAATAGCTAAAGCTGGAACAATCTGGACAGGAAAATAAATAAATCAGAGTTGAATTATATTCTATGGTATAAAATATCTGTAGGCCTCACAATGATATAAATAAGGGATTGAACTAAATAAATAAATGTGAGCAAACAGATAAGTTTCCCAAACAGAAGAATTCTAAGTAATTTTTTGTCAGTACTCTGCTCTGAGGGAGGTGGTCACTTCCTACTCATTATGCTGTACATAGTGACTTCCTTCCAAAGAGATCAATATGGAAACAGGAAAAAAGTAACTTTACAATAGAAACATCTAACAAAACTACCTCAGCCTTAAGGTTAACATCATAAGTAATAAGCTGCTGATATGATGCATGAGAATGGCAATTTTCCTTTCTGGCCTTCCAACCCAAAACATGCAACCACACTCTAACTATTGGAAAAGTACCTGGCAAATCCCTCTTGAGGGGCACTCTACAAATTTACTGACCAGTACTCTCCAAAATGTAAAGGTCATCAAAAACAAGAAAATTCTGAAAAATTGTCACAGACAAGAGGAATCTAAAGAAACACAATGAGTAAATGTAATACAATATCCTATAACAGAAAAAAAATGGTAAAGACTATGGAAATCTGAAATAAGTATAGATTTAATTAATAATGTATCACTACTGTTTCATTGATTGTTTCATATTTAGCATTCTATTAGGATCATAACAATGGAGGGTATAAGGGAGCTTTCTGGACCATCTTTACAATTTCTCTGTAGATCTAAAACTGTTCTAAAAGTTTTTTTTAAGTTTACTGAAAAATAGAATATATGTGACACCATTTACATTAGCACCACAAAAGAAAAAAAATACTTATGTATAAATATAACAAAATACATATGAGATCTATAAAAGGAAAATTGCAAAACACTGATGAAAGAAATGAGACAATGTAGTTAATAATGAAATGAATAATGAATAAATGAAAGAAATCATGCAGTCATATACAAATGCAAAAAAGCATCTACTTATGAATAAAAATTTCTCAGCCAACTAGAATTATAATATCAATTCTAAAAAACAGGAACGAAACCATACCTAATAGTTAGATGTTGAAAACTTCTCTAAGATTGAGAATGAGACAGTGATATCCACTCTCATCATAATTCAATGTTATAGTTGAGGTCATGAAAAAGAAAACATTGTTGAAAAATAAAGATTGCTTAGGGATGATATAATTATGTAGATAGAATACCTAAAGGAAATTATAGATCGTGTATTAAACTGTAAATGTATTTGGCAGTGTTGTATGGAAAGTCAACCAATCTGTAACTTTTTTTGTAATTACTCTAACCACAAAGATTGTGATGTATCTTTAAATAGCAGCACTGCAAAAGTGAAAAATAAATTTGGTTTTATTAGGGAGTCAATAAGTTAGGGAACATGTTAAAGGTTTAATTATTTTGAGACCAGAACTAGACAGATTGATCCTGTTTCTGTTTTGCTTTGTTTTGTTTAATCTTGAGGGAAAGTGTTTTTGTTTGCTTGCTTCTCTTTTGATTATGAGATATATGTACTCATAAAGTCAGAACTAAGTGTCAGTTTTGATTCTACAAGGAAAAAGGTGTTCATATAACAGAACAGAAACAATCTCCCCAATAAACAAAAAAACAACAAACCCAAAGAAAAATATGGGCAAAGGGAAAAAGAAAATAGCAGTCAATTCTCAGAAGAGAAAATCCAAACTGGTAAATCAATACTTGAACTATATTAAACTTCATTAGTAATTATATGTGTTCAAATCAAAGCTATAGTGAGATACTCTTCACACTAAGATTGACAACACTTAAAAATAAGGAATATCAAATGTGGTGAGAATATAAAGCAATGAGGGCTCTAATATGCTGCTTGGGGAGGGCAATTTGACTATTTATAAAGATGAAATAATAAAACAATTATTCAGAAATGTCTCCTCTAGATATATCTCCCATTAAAAGTCTCACATATTTGCATAAAAGACATATAAGAGTGTTTTTAGCCTCACTGTTTGCAGTCAAAAAATAAAATTCTTGGCAATACATAGTAAGATATATTCATAAAATAAGTTTATATAGAAATTTAAGTAAGAATACTAGAACAAGAGATGGGTGGATAAATAGACGAATAGATGTATAGATCACAAAACATGAATTTAAAAAGTAGAAGAATACACAGACTATAATACCATTCATAAAAATTAATGAGTGCAGGGGTACCTGGGTGGCTCAGTCAGGTGTGTCTGCCTTTGGCTCAGGTCATGATCGTAGGGTCCTGGAAGGACCCCCATATCCGGCTCCCTAAATAGTGGGGAGCCTTCTTTTCCCTCTCCCCTCTGCTGTGTTCTCTCTCTCTGTCAAATAAATAAATAAAATATTTTAAAACATTTATAAGTGCAAAATATATACATACATACATACATGCATATATACGTATGTATATATACACATACTGTGTAGGGTATATTTTGCTGGTTTGAAAATATGCCTACAAATTCTCTGACACTTCAACAGGTGGAGCCTAATTTATCTCCCTTTAAATATGGGTAGATTTATTGATCTGTTTCTAACAAATGGAATGTAGAGGAAGTGGCAGTATATGATCTCCAGTGCTAGATGAAGGGGCCATCTTGGCTTCGGCCTTAAACTTGACTCACTTAATCTAGGGGAATCTGGCCACCATATCATGGGGACATTCAATCTGCCCTATGGAGAAATCAACTTGGAAAGGATGTTGAAAGGATCTGAAGGTCGCCCCAACCACCAATATCAGCTTACCAGGCATCTAAGTGAATCAAATAAGAACATTAGAAAAAAATTAGAAAATATATTTACATAAAGTGATACATTAAGAATTATAATTCAACTCTCTAGATATAATCTTAAAATTAGTAATATAGAATTAAAAGGTAACTTTATTAATTAATACATCAATATTGGGATGCAGAATCCAAAGCTGCAATTATTGGGAACATTTTGTACACTGTTGGGAATGCAAATTATTGCAACCACTAATGAATAAACAGTATGGATGTACTTCAAAAAATTAAAAATCAAACTACCGTATGATCCAGCTATTCTTTATCTGGGTATCTACCTTAAGAACATAAAAACACTTATTTGTAGCCAAAATATGGAAACAACCTAAGTGCCCATCAATGGATACATGAGTATATATAACCAAGACCATCATAAATAAAGGTCATAAATGACACAAATAGATGAAATGTTTATAATACATAACAGATATCAACATCCTTAATATATACAAAAGCCCCATAAACTAAAAACAACCAGTGGAAAATGTTTCAATTAGAAAGAAATAATATACACAACAAATTGGCAATATAAAAGAAAAATCCTAAAAATCTATCCTTAACATTACAAGAAAACTGTGTAATAAAAGTTTTTAAAATAACAATCAACTTTTGACTGATCATATGAGAGAAAAAAGGAAATTATCATGAATAATGTTGATAATTGATAAGGGTCGATAAGGGTAAGAAACTTGGTATTTCCCTACAACATTAAAATAGAACCATTACATGCATATATTTGGAGGTCCATTTGGTAAAAACTATCACAATTTAATGTTTTTATAACTTTTAAACTAGTACTTCTCAGGGTTTCTAAGCAAAGATATGTGTGCAATGATATTCACTGGTGCATGGCTTGTGAAAACAAAACACTAGAAACCATTCCAAAGTCCATTAATGAAGGAATTGCTAAATAAACCATGGTACCTCAGTACCATAGATTACCATGCAGTAATTAGAGACAAAATAGAACCATACATATATACAGAAATATACATCATAAAGTTATATTCTCAAGTGAATCCCTTAGGAGAAAATAGTGAACGCACACGCAAAGGTCTTCTGTGGAAGAAGAAATCATGGTGGTTAACAGCACTGGCTCTGGAGCTAGATTATTTAGGTGTGAATCTTACATTTACTACTTACTTTAAAAGTGGTCTTTGGTGAGCCACTTTAACTTTCCATGTCTAGTCTTTTAATCTGTAAGCCCTGAGGGAAAGTCTTTAGCCCTAAATACTAGTATTTCTTTTTGGCTCATTTTAGAATGTATGATGAGTACTGAAGAAACTTTATTCTAAGCCATGGACACTGGACAAAGTTCATGGACCAAAAGCAAAGACCTACAGGGTGGGGAAAAAAAAAAGTCTTGAAACATATTACAAACCGTTTTAAACTGTTATAAGGGGTTATCAGTGGAAAGAAGTTTCAGATTAGAAGATACTTTTAAAGAGATACCTAATTGTTATTTTCTTAAATCTGCTGTTTTTGGATTTAAAGTATGCATAATCAAATACTGTGTAATTTACATAGATCTTCCTAATCAAGGAAGAAAAACAAATCATAAAAATATAACAGGAAGTAAACAATATAGTTTCCTACTGTAAGAAGTTTTTGTTTTGTTTTGTTAGCACACCACTTTTTTGTTTGTTTTAAGTAATGTACCACATGGCTCCTCCTATATGCAGATGCTTCATTCATTCTGTTGCAAAATGATGTATAAGCAGGACTTCAAAGTCCATTTCAAGCTTACCTAATCCACTAAACAAATTTTGGTTAATTAATTCATCATTTCTCCAGTCTACAAAATTTAACATTTAGAGTTGAATTATTTGTTCTAAATGAAGAGGGCTCATGATTTTATATATATTTGGAAATCCAACTTAAAAGATTGCTCGCTAGTTGTCTTTTATATCTATAAAGGGTCAAATTATTAAAAAAAACCTAAATATTCTCAAAAAAATTTCAAAGGACCAACAAGTAAATTTTATTAGTGCTCATTTTAAAATATTTTTTTGTAAATCTAGACATTTTTATGTTTTAAACACTCAGTTTTCTGATAAAGGTGATCAATACATGTATTATCCAATTACACTTATATAGGCATGTACTAGGGACTTAGTGGATCAGAAATATAAAACACTTCCTATTATATACTGAATATTATTACATGTTTAAGTCAAAATTTTAAGCTGTCTAATGAAAAATAATTTTTAAGGTATCACTGCTTTTAAAATTGCTTTTGAAAAAAATTAGTTACAGCAGAGACTATCAGTAGAAACACATTAGTACACATTAATGTATTTTAAAAAGCCCAATATAATATGGTCTATGTTTTGTTTCATGCAGTCCCTGGGTACAGCAAAGCAATGTAAAATCCTAAGATATCAGAGAAGTTTCATAAAAGCATCTGAAACTGAAAATTGGAGATTAGTGAGGATTACAATTAATGGCATAAAGATGATTACATCTTTATGTTAAAATAAAAATTTATCATAAAAAATTATGATAAATTACAAATGAATTATTGTTCCTGACTGCACTGGTAATAAAGTTCTTTATTACACTAGAAACATGTTCTTCATCTCTTCTGCAAAATAAGTATTTCCTCTACATGTAGTGTAGATGACTGTACTAAGTCATCTTGCCAAAATGTTTACCAAATTGATGGTGGTTAGATATGATTAATAAAATAATAAACTAATCATACAAGGGCATTTGGTTTCCTACTAAAATAATGAATATGAATGTAAAGATGCTAAAATATTTCATCACTTTATGTTAATGCATCTAGTATTATAGTTTTATATATCCTGTCTTTCTGTAATATAACATATTATTTGAAAATTTATTATTTTTATTCATTTCTATCCACCACTTTAATTCCACTTACCTACAACCTTCATGAAGGCAGAAGTCTTATCTCTCTTCTTCACATTATCTCTAATGTCTGCCATTACCAACGTGCTATGTAGTCAAGATATATTAATTGCATGAACAAATCTTTTTTCTCACTTTTATTCTTTTTCTATATATTTTATTTCTATTCACATATTTCACTTATTTTGTTTTCCTCATTCCCCTAATATTCAAATTTGTTAATAAGTGATCTGACCCTAATTTACCATCAGTGCTGCTTATTTCAGCAATGTTAATCTTTAAAGTCCATGTCTATTATTGATGCAGTAGAATTTTTTTAGTCATTCTCCACTAAATCAAATGTCTACACTAACCCACAGCACCCATTCCATCCATGAAACATATTGACATATGTCTGTGGCCAGTCCTCCAGAACATTTCTTCTCCCATCATTTCCCTGAAGTCAGTTACATTTGTTCTCAAAGAAATTATGTCATATTCTTATTAGAATTCTCTAATGTAATTTTATATTGTATTAACCATGAGTGTAAAACAGGGAATTTTTTCCCCTAGTTAAACCATACTTTGATGTGCTTTGAAAGCATCAATAAAGAATTGCTAAAAATAATTTGCTGTTGAGTTACGGTTGAGAGAGTGTAAGACAAAAATAATGATCAAGGAAGATTTTGCAAAAAAAAAAAAAAAAAAAAAAAGAAGATTTTGCATACAATTTACATCACATACTGTCATTTTTCTTTTCTTTAAAGAAAAACAAATTTGAAAATCACAAATAATGTATTTTAGATAGGATTTATGAAAGCAAAATAATAAAAAATTCTAATCACCTTATCCATCATTAAAGAACTTTCCTATTTATTTAAACACTTTATGAATGTGTACAACACTATATGCATAATTTTTGTACTTCCAACTTTTCCAATATTTAAAAAAATTATGATAAATTACAAATGAATTATTGTTCCTGACTGCATTGGTAATAAAATTCTTTATTACACTGGAAACATATTCTTCATCTCTTCTACAAAATAAGTATTTACTCTACATGTAGTGTTGTTAGTGATGACATTTAATTCAATAGCCTATGTTTTTATTTGCTAGGCTCATCCCCTTCAACTCCATTATCAATACTAATGCAAAAGCATTAGGTCTATTCTATTAAATGTTTTAAAATAAACTTTTTAAGTTACATTTAATCAATAAAAATTGATTAAAATGTAAAAAATCAAGGAGGCATTCAAATCCCTGAGAAAATCTTGCCAGTTGCCTACTAACTATAAAAAAAATATGTACAATAATGAAACACTGTAGCATTGGCAAAATAGTAGACATATGTCAATATAAATGAACTTTCATTCTGAAATAAATTCAAATGTATTTACTATTTAATATACAGTAATGCTGGATTTTCAAGACAGTTAAAAATAAGGATAATTGAATAAATATTCTTTGGGACAACTATCCATGGAAGCAAAATAAACAGTTAATCTGAAAATTAAACTACATGGAGAACTCCAGAATCTGAACAGATACTCAATTTCACTATCAATCAAATACATGAGACATAAAACAACCATAAAGCACTTCTTGTGCACTTATGTTGGGAGTCCCCAAGGCTACCACCACCAAGCTCAAGGCTTTTCTAGGAAGAGTTAACAGAACTCAGCATATAAAGTCATACCACAGCTATGATTTATTTCAGAGAAAAGGATAAACAACAAAATCAACCACATTGGGTACACGGGGAGGGGGGGAACCCAGAGGAAACCAGGTGCAAGGTCTCAAGAGTCCTCTCCTATAGAAGTTACATGGGCATGCTTAATTCTCCCAGCAAAAAATTTGTAACAATTTATGTGAAATACTGTCTACTGGGGAAGCTACATACACAGGGTTTTCACTGGGAGCTGGTCACATAGGTACTGTCTGCCCAACACATATCAAAATTCCAGACTCCCAGGAGGAAAGCAGGTGTTTGGTATAAACCACATAGTTTTTACAAAACATTTTAGACACAGTGGATCATTCTTCTCATTACGGGTTGGGAACCCAGCCAAAATAGACGTTTCTAGACACCAGCCAAGGGTCAACCTTGTCATTATACAAAGATATAATGTTATTATTCACATAGTGAAAATGAAATGTATGTATTTCTAAACTTTAGGGGATGCATGCCAATGTTTCAGGAGCAGTCTCTCACCCCTCTTGGGTCCACACTATTTCTGGTGTTCAGCAAGCTTTTATCCACAGAACAATATACATACCAATGTCTCTTCCTTACAGGCTTTAACAATCTGGATATCGGATCCTCTTTAGCATTGGCCCAAGCCCTTTCCCACCCCAAACACATGTACTTGACTTCCAGGGCAAAGAAGAACATCTATTTAAAACAAATAAAATATAATTTTTAATATACACTTCACTGTTGTACAAAACTGTTCAGTTCAAGTCAGCTAGATGCTTTTCAATGAGGACTGTATTGGTGAGACCTTATTTAATGTTGGACAATGTGATAAATCAAGGTGATTAAGATTTATTTCCTCCTCCCAGAAATTTACAGTTCAACAACCATCATCAGAGTAAGACAGCCTTTCTCTAGAAATGTTCTGGTGAAAACAATGGTTACTATGCCAAGAAGCAAACATTGTTGATGCAATGTTCATTTTTCTCTCTAGCAAGACAAGGTATTTTCTTTATTTAGTCTATCTCACTCCTCATTTTGAATGTCTTTGTGTTTCCACAATTAACAGTGGAAATTTAGGACAATCACTTCAGTTTTGTATGCTTTAATATTCCTGTTTGTGCCTTCCTTTTTATTTTTTTTATTGAGATGTAAGTGACATATAACATTATATTAGTTTCAGGTACAAAATGTAATGATTTGATATTTGTATATATTGCAAAATAATTGCTATAATTAAAATAGTAACATTCATCACTACACAGTTCAAATTGTTTTTCTTGTGATGAGAAATTTTTAGACTTTCTTAGAAGTTTTCAAATATAATATTATTAATCATAGTCAATATGCTGTAAGGTATGTATCCAGGACTTATTTACTTTATAACTAAAAATGTGTACCTTTTGATCAGCCTCAACCATTATGCCCATTCCTCAATCCCTGGCAACCACTGGTATTTTCTCTGTATCGATAAGCTTGGAGTTTTGTTCTAGATTCCACATAAAAGTGAGATTTTATGTAATTTGTCTTTTTCTGTCTGATTTATTTCGCTTAGCATAATACCCTCAAGGTCCATCTATGTTGTTGCAAATGGCAAGATTTCCTTCTTTTTTATGGCTAAGTAATATTCCATTATAGTATATACCACATTTTCTTTATTCATCAGTTGATGGATACTTAGGTTCCTTTCATAGCTTCGTTACCATAAATAATGCTGCAATGAACACGGGTGTACATATGTATTTTTGAGTCAGTCTTTTCATTTCTTCCAGATAAATTCCCACAAGTGGAGTTCCTGGATCACATGGTAGTACTGTTGTTTTAATTTTTTCAGGAACCTCCACATTGTTTTCCATAGTCGCTGTACCAATTATTACATTCATACCAGTTCCCTTTTCCCCACCTCCTTGCCAACACCTGTTATTTCTTGTCTCTTTGATACCAGCCATCAAAAAGTTGACACCTCACTGTGGTTTTGATTTGCATTTCCCTGATAATTGGTGACATTCCTCATCCTTTCATATACCTACTGGCCATCTGTATTTCTTCAGAACAAAGTCTATACAGATCCTCCGCCCATTTTTTTCATTAGATTGCTTTGGTTTTTTGGCTATTGAGTTGCAGGAGTTCTTTATATATTTTGGATATTAACTCCTTATCAGATATATGCAAATGTTTTCTCCCATTTCATAGGTGCCTTTTCATTTTTTTCTTATGGTTTCCTTGGCTGTACAAAAACATTTTAGTTTTATGCAGTCTCATTTGTTTATTTTTGCTATTGTTGCCTTTCCTTATGGTGTCAGATCCAAAAAAATTATCACCAAGACCAATGTCAAGGAGCTTATTGCCTGTTTTCTTCAGGGAGTTTTATGGTTTCAGGTTTTACATTTAAATATTTAACCCATTCAGAGATGATTTTTGTGTGTGGTGTAAGACAGGAATCCAGTTTCATTCTCTTGCATATGACTTTTCTATTTTCCCAACACCTTTTATTCAATAGGCTATCCTTTCCCTATCGTACATACTTGGTTCCTTTGTTGTAAATTAATTGTCCATATATGCACTAGTTTATCTCTGGGCTCTCTACTGTTCTAATGATCTATGTGACTTTTTATGCCAATACCATACTGTTTGATTACTACAGATTTTTAACATAGTTTGAAATCAGAAAGCATTATGTCTTCAACTTCATTCTTTCTCCAGATGTCTCTGGCTATTTGGGAACTCTTGTGATTCCATACAAATTCTAGGGCTGTTTTCCTAGTTCTGTGATGAAAAATGTCATCAGAATTTAGATGGGGATTGTATTGAACATGTATATTAGTTTAGATAACTAATGGAAATTTTGAACCTGTATATTAGTTCCGATAACTAATGGAAATTTCAATAGTAATTCTTTCAATGCATGACCTCAAAATATCTTTCCATTTATTTGTGTCTTTTTCAATTTCTTTCATCAATGTCTTATAGTTTTCTATGTGTAACTCTTTTACTTCATTGGTTAAATTTATTCCTAGGTGTTTTAATTTTTTGATGTAACTGTAAATATGATAGTTTTCTTAATTTCTTTTTCTGATAGTTTGTTATTAGTGTATAGAGATATAACTGATTTTTGTGTATGAATTTGGTATCTTGCAACCTTACTGACTTAATTTATACATCTAACAGATTTTTAGTGGAGTTGCCAGGATTCTCCAAATATAATATGTCATCTGCAAATAGAAACAGTTCTATTTTTCCCTTTCCAATTTAGATGTCTTTTATTTCTTTTTCTTGCCTAGTTGCTCTAGCTAGCATTTCTAGTACTTTGTTGAGTAAAAGTGGTAAGAGCAAGCATCTTTGTCCTGTTCCGATCTTAGAGAAAAGCCTTTAAGCATTCACAATTGAGTATGATATTAGCTTTGGGTCCATCATATTTGGCCTTTACAATGTTGAAGTACTATTTCTTCTACTATTCCCTCAGTTTGTTGAGAGCTTTTATCATGAAAGGATATTGTATTTGGTTGAATTATTTTTCTGCATCTGTCAAGATGATCTTATGAACTTCATCTTTTAGTTTCTTAATGTGGTATATCACAATGTTCAATTTGAAGATGCTCAATCATCCTTGAATCACTGTAATATCACTTGATCATGGTACATGATCCTTTTCATGTACTGCTGAATTTGGTTTGCTTATATTTTGTGGAAGATTTTTGTGTCTATGTTCATCAGGAATGTTGGCTTGTAATCTTATTTTCTGGTAGTGTCTTTGTCTGATTTTAGTATCAGGGTAATGCATGCCCCATTAAATAGGTTTGGAAGTGTTTCCTATTTTTGAAAGAGTTTGAGTAGGATTGGTATCAATTCTTCCTTAATGATTTGGTGAAATTCACCAGTGAGGTTATCTGGTTCTGGACTGTTGGGGGTTTTTGATTACTGTTGAAATCTCCTTATCAATAATTAATAACCTCTTTACTAGTTGGTCTGTTCAGGTTTTCTATTTCTTCATGATTCAGTCTTGGTAGGTTGCATGTTTCTAGACATTTATCTACTTCTTGTAAGATTGCCAAATTTTTAGAATATAATTCTTATTTATCATAGTCTTTTGTGACTCTTTGTATTTGTGTAGCATTGCCTGTAATGTCTCTCATTTCATTTTCAATATTGTTTATTTAAGCCCCCTCTCTTTTTTCTTGGTAAGGCTAGTGAGAAGTTTTCCTATTTTATTTATCTTTCCTAAGAAATAGCTATCACTATTCACTATCTTTTCTATTTTCCTTTTAATATTTATTTCATTTATTTCTGCTTTGATTTTGTTATTTCCTTCCTTCTGTTACCTTTGGGTTTAGTTGTTTCTTCTTTTTTTTTTTTTTCTAGTTCCTTGACATGTAAAGTTAACAAGATGTCTCTTTTAATGGAGTTTAAGTTAATAGGGATGATAGATAATAAACATGCAAAGAAAACAAGCCCAGGGTGTGATCCTGGAGACCCGGGATCAAGTCCCATGTCAGGCTCCCTGCATGGAGCCTGCTTCTCCTCTGCCTTGTGTCTCTGCCTCTCTCTCTTTCTCTCTCTGTGTCTCTCATGAATAAATAAATAAAATATTTTAAAAAAGAAAACAAGAAAAATATCAAATAGTAACCAATGTGAAAGGATAATATAAAAGGAAGACAGAGTCAGGGAATAGCTTTCTAAATTAGTGGCAAAAATAATCAGATACATGAAATCCAACATAAGAAGCATTCTAGTAGATGGAACAATTGGTGTAAAAACACTAAGGTGAGTTTAAGCTGGGCATCTTTAAGAAACAGAAATAACCCAGGGACCCGGGTAGCTCAGCGGTTTAGGGCCACCTTCAGCCCAGGGCCTGATCCTAGAGACCTGGGATCGAGTCCCATGTCAGGCTCCCTGCATGGAACCTGCTTCTCCCTCTGCCTGTGTTTCTGCCTCTCTCTCTCTCTCTGTCTCTGTCTCTGATAAGTATTAAAAAAAAAAAAAAAAACTTAAAAAAAAAAGAAAAAGAAATAACAGCAGTGTTACAAAAGCAGGTTAGAGAAGAAATGCTATGCATGGCACCAGGGAGGTAGGCAAAGGCTATTATCACACAGAACTTCATATATGAAGGAAAATAACTTGCATTTTATTGTTACCATTGGAAACCCACTGGAAATTATTAATTTACTATTGTTCTTAGGAGAGAACAAAATTTCTTAAACAGATTTGATATTTATGGCTATTAAAATGTTAAAATGTGTTGTATTGTTATATTCTTCAGACTCTTTTTGCATCATATTCTTCTTTGCCTTGGGTACAGCACAGCTGGCTATCTATCAGTCTCCTGAACTTCCATGATTCCTTGGACTACAGGGCACTTGATCATACTGCTTCTTTTACCTGAGAACTTTGAATTTTAAGTAAATGAGTGGGTAAGATTTAGACATTGTAAGAAAACAACTAATACCTAGATTTATGAAATAGCAAAACAACTGAAAATGAATAAAATAGGAAACTTTCTCCCAACTCACTTTTCACTTCCACATTGAAGATTTAGTGCCTGTGCCACCAAAGTTTCTAGGTCAGCCTTCCTCCTGATGTAAGCCTCTAGGTGTGGCTAGGAACCACTTGCAACTCTAAGTCTCAGTGCTTATATATTACAAAATCAGACAATGTTCTGTAAGATAACATCATCTTAGAAGGGGATCTGTGATGATGTATTTTATTCTGAGTTAAGTGATGTAAAAACAAGAACACAGAAAGCTGTACATTCTGGAGAGGAGTGCTTACATACAAAAGAAGACCCATAGGTTGCTTTAAATTATGACAGGAACCAGGAATGAAAAATCAGGTAAAATTCTCACCTCAGGGCAGCAGAGCTGCATTACACAAGTACCTAATACAAAGGCCTATTCAAGAGTTACTGAAAACAATTTAACCTAAAATTTTAGAACTAAAGATCTATGGGAATAGAGAACATAGATACACTGTCAGTAACCTCTGGTCTGAATAGATCTCTACTGCTTCAAGACTGCATAAACTACGGGTAGAGGGAAATGAAAAAAAAATACTGAGGCCTATATAATACTTCATAATATAAAAGCATGGAACTAGTTTCTTAAAATAAGCAGAAGGAAAGTAAACCTACACAAATATTTACTTGAAGAAACAATAGGACATGTAAAACTATATTCATTTGAGTTTCCAGAAATATTAAAATAACAGTCCAAGTGAAATAAAGTATTAAAAATTAAATAAAAAGGTAACTAGGACATATAAGCAACAAATGCTTAAAAATTATAGAGGATTAAAAATTAAATGAAAAGGTAACTAGGAGATATAAGCAACAAATGCTTAAAAATTATAGAGGAATGCAGAAAACATACATGAGTTAAAAGAATCAACCAAACACAAATTCAAATCTGCAACTGGAAATGAGACTAAAACTATACTTAAAACATAATAGCTATGAAAGACATGATGGTTATCAAAGGCAGAGAATATATAGTAAATACAGAGAGAATATAGTTCTTTCATGAATGAACTATGTTTCTAAAAAATTAACTAGAATAAATAAAATATTTAAAAAACAGAAAAAAATATTCAAAAATAATCTCAGCACACCATATGTTTGTGTGTATTTAAATTAACCTATTGACTACAAAAATTTACTACATTCCTGGTTCAAAGAATGCGAAAAGAATCTCAGTTTGACATATTCTAGGAAAGATTTAAATCTTAATGATAAAGAAAATACAATCATAAACACCCATGCTTAAAAAAAATAAGTGACCATTTTTAGGGAAAGTAATGTAATTCTGCTTTATTAATACACTTGCAAAAGCTGCCATGAATGTGTAAAGACAATCTAAAGAGATTTTTGAATATGCAAAATCGGAACACAAGGTAGAAGATGATCCTGCACCAGAAATGTATTAATTGAAAATAGGGACTATAGTGGAGGAAGTTAGATTGATATTATGTCATAAGCCCTGATTCTATCTCATATTATTACCTGTGTGATATATATTCTATATATTTAAAATTAAGTTTAGATTACTCATTAAATCAACATATATTTTTTCAGCACCAATACATCATGGACTATGCCAGGCAACAGACTGATGACAAAAAAATTGTGGCCAATAGGGTAACAAAATTGCCAAAGGAACAATATTGATACTTAAAAGATGACATAAAAATTAATAATAATTATACAAGGGTAATATATACACAGATCTTAATGCATTGAGAGAAACTGGGGAGTGAGAGAGTATTATGCTAAGTTCTTCATTTTACATTAAGAGGGAGCCATAAGTAATGCAATTGCTCTTGCATACGACAATTTGAAAATCATAATGCTAATCACATGTATTATTTTAAATCTATTGTGTAAACTCTAAATAATTTCTAATATATGTAAAATAAAGATATGCATATAATTAATACTATAATTAATGAAAATAATTTAATAGCTTGAAATTAATATATAAAATGACATACCACATATTATCACATTTTTAAAAATTAAATTTCCCATTAAGAGAAAATATCTGTTTGATGGGATAAAAGCAATAGATTGCAAGAATATACTATTTATTTGAAAAGTAATTGCAAGAATATACTATTTATTTGAAAAGTATCTAAAGCACAAGAGTAAAAAGGTAAAAATATAAAATGATATATGAACATAGTTTTGAAGATAGAGGATTTCAAATGTTTTTATATATGACATATATGAGATGGGTACAGGTAAATCATATTCCCAAATACTTGTACTTGTTAGCATATAATGAATATTATATGTATATAGGTTTTATATATAGGAATTATAGATTTTACAATTTGTAACTTGTATATTTCCAGTTTTTTTTTTTCTTAAAAGGTATATACTTTAAATTGGGAAAAAGGAGGTGGAATTTTTATGAAAAAACAAAATCTTTTGTCTTATTTACTGTTTTGTTTTTTACAGAATATTTCTCATCTTCCTTGCCTAATTAACCAGCCAGGTCAGTACTTTGTTATTTTAGCAAAGATGAATAAATCTGGGAATTAATGGCTATCAACAGGGAATATTCTTAGATATCATGACCTTGATTTTAATGTCTCTAGAAATATGAGATATTAAATGAGCTGGAACTTGTTTATTTTTCATCATTTGAAGTAATATTTATTCTTACCTGACGCATCTGCCCCCAAAGCTCTTGAGATTAATCGTTCTACTTTCCTACCAATTGACAGCTTTGAAGTGTTTATTTCATTTGAAATGTTATGCATACACTGCAACTGTTTATTTTTTTTTTATTTTTATTTTTTTATTTATTTATGATAGTCACACAGAGAGAGAGAGAGAGAGAGAGAGAGAGAGAGGCAGAGACATAGGCAGAGGGAGAAGCAGGCTCCATGCACCAGGAGCCCAACGTGGGATTCGATCCTGGGTCTCCAGGATCGCGCCCTGGGCCAAAGGCAGGCGCCAAACTGCTGCGCCACCCAGGGATCCCTGCAACTGTTTAAATAGAGAAAAAAACAACATCACGATTCCAATTTGAGGTACAATTTAAATTTTAAAATAGTTATTCTAATCATTTTTATAAGGCTACTTTAACCAGTCATCAGCTCTCCACTTGTTCTAGGATTCCCATGTCCAGACAGCAGTATTTGTTATTCCTGCAAAGTACTCTCTTGTTCCAAAGCATTTCTGATTATTCCAGGCTCACATACCCAGGCTAATTTCTTAAAAATCCCTTACATATTTTCCTTTTGTTAAATCCCACCTTAAAATACCATTACTAGTGATTTACTTTTGCTTTTTCTCCCCTCTTTGTAAGAAAGTCTTCCTGCCTCTTTTCCCTTCCATTTATCCCTGAGATCTTTTAATCCTTCTTCTCTTTTTAATGCTGGCAGATTAAATTCAGCCCCAGTTTTTCTCCACAGACATGTATATCCTAATTTATGCCAAAGCTCAGCAGAGCAAAAGGGCTTCTAATAAACAGGACTCTCCTGAATTAGAAAGTATTCTATAAGCCTTCATTTTGAAGTCTTATTCCTTCCCCAAAATGAGTATTTCTTCCTAATACGAAGCATACTCTCCTCAAATGGAGGCAGTGAATTAAGATTTTTCTGTCTCCTTCCACTACCATAATATAGCTCATACCATTATAAAAATGTGGTCCCACAACCAGCCTCAGCAGCTCCTGTGACCATGTTAGCAATGCAGATTCCTGGGCCCTCATCTCTATCTCCTGAATCAGAAATTTTACTTTTTCTGGTGATTCTGATACACACAAAAGTTAACAACCAATGAATATAGTCTGCAGTGACATTTAAAAAAGGTAACATGCATGCTCTCAAAATATATTTCTATGTGATCAGGTCATATTAAGAATGCCAGAATAGGGATGGGAATGGGGATGGAGCACTGAGGAGATACCTGTACATTCCAGAGTTCTGGGCATGCTACTCTGAGCTTGTCTCATCCCTACCTTCAATATTCAATAGCACCTTTGAGTCAGTTTACTCTGCTCCCACCTGATTCCTCCGTCACATTCCTCCAGTCTACACTAATTCATTGTTGGATTCGTATACTCCCAGCCTGGATCCTAAATGTTCCAAAACTTTCTCTGTGCTTTCCACTGACAGAGTTCACCATCTCTTCCAAGAGACTTAATGTCTGTTCAAGGGCTCTTTGTGTCCTTTCCCTAATTTCCTGCTTCTACAGACCTGAACCACTTGGTAATGTCAAAGGACTGGTATAATTTCACTAATCCTAATAAGGAATCGTATCAATGAAATAATTTACTGCACATTTGAAACTAGTCTCTTTTTGCCCATTTAATCATATAGAATTGGTCCAACCAATGAACAATATGGTATGACTCCAAAATATTTTTACTCCATTTTTAAAGTAATTATTGAAATTTTTAGTTTTTTTTTCCTCCAAGCCTCTAATTATCATTACTGAATGGCAGACTTGTGACAGGTTTCAAAGACTTGAAGATATTTTGTCCTATACACAATGATAACAGGTGAGGATTTTGTTTGTTTGTTTGTTTTAAGATTTAATTTATTCATGAGAGAGAGAGAGAGAGAGAGAAAGAGACAGAGACACAGGCAGAGGGAGAAGCAGGCTCCATGCAGGGAGCCCGACATGGGACTCGATCCTGGATCTCCAGGACCACACCCTGGGCTGAAGGCAGAGCTAAACCACTGAGCTACCCAGGCTGCCCCAGGTGAGGATTTTAATGAGATTGGAGGTATCATGTCCTGAGGAGGGAAAGACAAGTACTACCTGCAGAGAAACAAGGTAGAAGCCTTTGATAAGTCTGAGTGAAGAATTATGATAATAATTTGGCTGAAAATTGGCATAATAAAGCTTCAGGCAAGCAGAAAAACTCAAGGAAAATATATAACACTTCGAAATAGCTAGAATAAAGAGGAGGTGAGAAAAAAGTACTAAAAATTATTCTCAGATTTCTGTCGTACATCAGTAGATGGTGAGGGAACCATTCAGTAAGTTAAGAAGTCCGAGAAAAGAAGCAGGGGATGGGGTGGGGATCTTGTCTTCTACAATAACCACCTAAGAGATCTTTTTGTTTCCTTTCTCACCTCTGTTTTGGAGACAGAGGCAGTCATAATAACCTTTACCAATTATTTATATGTAAAGTTTTGATTATCATATGTTCTCAATTCAATATATTCTCAATTTCACATAAGAGGAAACTGAAACAGAGAGGTGGATGGCTTATTCAGAATCACATAGTTAATAAGTGGTAGAAATCAAACTTTAGAGTTCAAACCTTGAGCTTTTGCACATTTGCTTACCCAAAACTGAGAAGTGATACATATTCATCCTTGATCAGCCTAACTCTTCCTGGAGTAACTCAGTCTAACTGTAATATTGGACCCTTTCCTGTGGCATACATTTTTTTCTAAGAATTGCTTCTTCTTAGCAGATTCCCAAAACAGGCCTATCTCTCTACAATGTTTGTTCTATTAAATTCCCTCATACTGTACCTCATCATAAACAGTATACATTTCTAAACCAAGATCTCTTAAAATTCATGGAATAAGAGAATCTTGGCATAATTTAATTGGCACACTATTTTTTCTTCTTAGTGGCACATGCAATTGGTACATCTTACAAATAAAGCCATCTTAGATTCTTTAAAAATTCTTTATGTCCTGATTTTGTATCTTTAGAGAAGCTCGTACAGACACTCATCCATGGAGCCACCCAGGCGTCCCTATTCTGCTAATTTTTACTTGAATTATTTAAGGCTATAATATGCTTTTTAAATTTTTATATTCTTATGAATCAGAACATATCAAGTGTTTTATTTTTAGTAATTATTTATGTATATTTAATGTAATTGTTGATATGATTAGATTTTAATCCATCATCCTGTTACTTACTCTCTACTACCCTGATGCAAGGGGACCAGTTCTATGACCCTCGTTTCAGTGGGTCATTAAGTGGTCGCTTCCCCAGGCAATGGAGGTGGCCCATTTTGGGGTAGGATGTAGAACCTCCCAGGCAGGTTTGCTCTTACTGAGCTGACAGGAATTGTCCAGTGGAAGTTTTAAGCCTTTAGTTGTGAACATTCATCCTGCTGGTAAAAGAAACTGAAGTAAGATAGGGGGAAAAAAAGGACCCATTACACTCTTAGAAATCAAATAACTTTTGGATACAATGAATATAAATAGAGTCTAAATAAAGGCAGCGTTAGGACTTAGTTTTAGCTGCTTTTTATAAGAAGAAGCCTTGCCAGTTTTAGGCTTATCCTATAGAGTTGAGTTTGTTGAAAAAGTAGAGTGTTACCATATATCTTGCAAAATATATTTTTACAGGGCTGCCTATAAATCACATCTCTAGTTAGTCTCAGAACTTCTAAATTATTCAAGTTAAACCTGAATATTTTATCTTGGAATATCTGAAACATCTAATGTTTAATGTCAGTTACCTTTGTTAGATATCAAGAGAAGTTTTATATTTCTTTTTATTTAAATTGAATAAAGTTTTGAATTTGAATAATTTCCAATTCAGAGGTGAAAATCCCAGAAAAAAAAACTGATAACTTTGATACCTTAAAATTAGCAATTCAGATTTATACAAAGAGAGTAGAATCATCAATTTTGTTTAAATATAAACATGTATTCTCTTTGTAAAGAGAAAAATGAGCTCCAGAGAATTCTTTAAGTCATTTTGTGCCTTCTACAAGTGGTATATAACTTCCTTCCTATTAGTTTTGCCAATATGGTTATCATCTTTGTGCGTAATATTTACAATCATCTGCTTGTCTTCTCTCATGTATTTAGAATGCTTATGAGAGGAAGTCCTTTGTAATACAATTTGGTAATGAATATTTTTTTAAAATACCAAAGTTGAATTTTTATACCTGACATCACAACAATTAAAAATATTTATTCAAAACAACCTTCTTCTTGGTGTTTACTAGTCATTGAACATTCATTGTATTGCATGCAATGCTCTTTTGTTTTCTTTTCCTCCTCCAAAGAAATGGAAATCATTTTATTCAACTTTAGCCAGCAAAGAATTCTCACCAAAGACGTATGAATTTATACACACTTCTAATCTTCTGAGGGTGATCTATAATACCTGTTTTCAATTAAAGTGCAAGAAATACCCTGTATAATGCACGTTCTGTCAGAAAAGCAATATGGGAAATGAACACTAACATTTCATGAGGCTGCTACATCACTTCATATTTGAAAAGGGAAGTCAATCAGTATTTGAAATAAAATTGTTGATATGCATTTTATGTTAACTACTGCATTACATGGTTATAGAGGAAATATAATAGGGAACCCTACCTTTCAAAATTTTTGTATTATAACTGGTGGCATCCTAGCATGATAGGACCCAAAAAGAAGAAAAGAAATTCTGACCTTGGGCACCTGAGTGGGAAGAAATAGTACTGATGGGATACAAAATTAATGAGACTTGGAATAAAAGAAATAACACAAAAAGAAGAAGAGTTGCCTTTGCTTACATTCTACAAGCATTTGCTTCATGGAGCAAATAATTAATCAATCTGTTAATAATGGGAGGTGGAAAAGCCTTAAAATGGGTTTCACAAAATAAGCAAATCTTTGTACACCTCCTACCTTAGAAATAAAACCTTAGGATCTTTAAGAGAAAAATGTTGCAAACCTTCTAAGAGGATTCATAGCGTTAGCCTGACAGTCTCTGAGACTTATATTGAGAAGCTTTTGTGAACATTAATCTACTTCCCAATGAGTCATCTTGACAGATTCAAGAATAAAAATCAAGGATTGGTCAATTGTCATTCTCTCACCTTCCCTGGCAATTCATTTGGCATTGTGCAAACCTACACACAGAGCTTAGCATGAAAGACTCTGTGAAGAGCGCTTGAAATTGAAATGTTTGAAATTTCAAAGGACTTAAATGAAGTTGGGTTATCCTGGCCTCATTTTCCTGGTCAGTGAAGGCTTTTCAGGGAGTGAAAGCCTATATTTTAGCCGTGTATTCTATGTAATTAAAAGAATCTTCACATAGACATCTGTTTTAATTAAAGCTGGAAAATGGAATGCTTCATTTGAAAAACAAAGCTATCTCTTTTCTCAGCTTTCTAGTCTGTAGGTACTTGCCTGAATTTAAAATCAGAAATGTTTAAATGGTAACAGCAATACATTGGCAGATCTCCCCAGCCCTCTGAAATATCAGAGAGTCATTTCCATTTGAGTGCACTTACATAATTAGTGTTCAACCCACCATCTATGGCACTGGAGTGTCTAATAATTCTGCCAGAAATAAAACAAAAACAAAATAAAAAAACAAACATCATCATGTGTTAGTTGTACTGTTTAATGCACTAACAACTAAAAACTGTCCCCATCTGGGGATTTGAGTAGACTCTAGCAGGGCCAATGACAGGTAAAGAGAATGAACTGGAGCTGGTGAGAACTTCTGGAGCAAGGAGAAAACAGCAATGGTACTCAGTAGGCATCCTTAGAGAACACTAGCACTAATTCCAGAAACACAAAACCAACAAGGCTGCGAAAAGATGAGAAAAATTCAGATACAGCTCTCTGAAATAGAAGAAGGGTCGTGGGGTGAGTATGAAGCAAGGCTGACCCAAAACATCTACTGCAAGTGTGCCTGGTTACTGTTCTTTGCTGAGGCAGCAAGTTTCAAAAGGTGAGGTTGGAGCAAAGGTGTGAGATAGGATAAACAGGTTAAGAAGCAAGACTGAAATCTATAAAATGAGATAATGATACATTATGTATTTGAAATTTATTGTAGTGCCTGGTACAGAGAAGGTTTCAGGGCATTAAGTTGCTGTCATTAAAATTCTTGCTTGTCAAACTCTCAAAATATATATCAACTTGTTTTTGTTACTTCAGTTATATGTTTAATTTGAAAATAAATAGTATCCTCTGATATGCCCTACACTAATGCACCTTAGCCTAATCTCCAACAATACCCACTAGCATAGAGGGCATACCTGCTGAGATGACTGGCTTCTTGGATATGGTACCCACATTGCCATCTACTGGAAATTACTTCAAGTTACAGACAGAGATACAAAATGAGCAAGGATGCTGCTAAAAGAACTCAACTTTATGTACAGTGACATAATGGTGAAATTTCTGATGGATAAGAAAGGTACAAATAAGCACTGTGTGATAACCCTGCTTTCATTTCTAAATGAACATGGTCTGCGTGAATTCCTTCATTCAACATGTCTTACAGGATTTCATTGGTGCTATCAACACCTCATCACCTGATTATTCTAAATGTTCTGTTTTTTATACATGGTGATATTACAAACTTTTATTAAGAAAGGAAAAAAAAAAAAAAACAGGGATGTCCGGGTGACTCAGTGGTTGAGCGTCTGCCTTTGACCCAGGGCATGGTCCTGGGGTCCCAGGATGGAGTCCTACATCAGGCTCCCTGCATGGAGCCTGCTTCTTCTCCCTCTGCCTATGTCTCTGCTTCTCTCTCTCTGTCTGTGTCTCTCATGAATAAATAAATAAAATAAATAAATAAAATCAAGAAAGAAAGAAAGAAAGAAAGAAAGAAAGAAAGAAAGAAAGAAAGAAAGAAAAAAAGAAAGAAAGATTGAATTTATTCCATAAGGAAAATTATCAGTACTTCTTAAGTTCAATTTTTATTCTAAACACTGATATTTTGATATTGTATATTCTTAGTATTCTTTTCATCATGTTTACTCAAAGTAAATAGAAAAGAAATGCCATGTACCATAACAAGTATAATTTAAGGCAAATAGCACAGATATTTGAAAACCAAGGAAAATGTAATATAATGCATCAAAATATAGACTTTAAAATTTATAGCTAATAAATTAGGCCTGGCAAGACTGGTCATAAAACCATAGCCATGTGATAGCAACACTTAGAGTGATACCAAGCTTGTGAGGGAGTATGATTTAATTTAATCATAACTAGACAAAGCCTCTTTAGAGGGTTCAATTTCCATTAATTTTTGAAAATGAGATCTTGAGGATCTGGAAATGATTTTTAAAAATCAAATTAAATTCTGAGGGTACCAACAATGTATGGTATTTGTCTAAACAAGAAGTGAGATTTCTTGTTATTTCAAAAATGTGCTGATTCCAAATAAAATGTATCAAAAATTATGTCATTATTAGGAATTATTTTACATAATAAAGTACAACCATCAGAAAGCTTATTGTATGGGGAATTTTGCATTCTTCTTCACCAGGAATTAGCAAATGTTAAGAAATGAAAAAGTTCAGTATCTATCATTTATCAATATCTGTAAATATTGCAGAAGTGATTTGTATTCGCAACAATGTATGTATGCGTCTGCCTTCTGATCTTTGAATTACACTTCTTAAAATATATTGCATCAGTCTTGTAGAATTATATGACAGCAAAGATCCTTGAAAGCCTATCTTATTCATCCTGTTGACTTCAGTTGGAAATTGCATGAGAGTCATGCTAGACAGGTGAGTCCTATTATTCAATAACTACACAGTAGCAGAATCCATGATTTTCTCCCAAATAAGTCTATTCTTGAATTCAATGACCTTTGCTATCAAAACAGTCCTCAATATACGTGCCTGAATTTACGCTGCCTTAGGTTAAATCTATTTCTTCAGTGGAAAGAGAGAACAACATGACATTGTACACTTAGGATTTTATCAGTGAGTTCCACTGAATGACAGCTAATCACGGGAACCTTCGCTAAAAATCCCTTTCTTGTCAAAATTAATGTTTTAATATTAGATTTATATTATATGCTAGTCTCAGCTTTCTCTATTAAGGAATAAATTTGTTCATTTATCCACAGAGATCCCTTTCTATATTACAGGGTTATTGTTTTTAAGCTTAAGGGAAAGTTTCAGTATCCTGTTTTAGCTTTGACATTTCTGAGGAACAAATTATGAGTTCTTTACCTGGATTTCAGTATATTGATTTTCTTTAGTATTTTGGATTCAGTTTTTTTCTGTAGCAAGAGAACAATAGACTTATCATCCCAGGAGATTTACCCTTGGTCATACATTGGTTAGTATGACAGAGAAACACTATAGAAAGTAATATCCAGCCAAAAAGTTCGACTTAGAGAGAGAGGCTGTAATGCTTTTCCAAAGTCTCCACTCACCTTCCCTAAAGTCCTGAAGACAGTCTCTTAGATATTTCCCATTGCCACAGAACACTGATCCCAAATAGAAGCCTGGGTTTATCGATTGTAATGCCTCTCTCCACCTTAGGAGAGGGTTTTAGGCTTAATGACCTAGTTCAATTGAACTGAACCATCATCAGAGTTTGTGATGAAATCTAGGTACATCCAATCAAATCTCTCACTGGTGCTCGTGTCTACATCGGCTTTTATAGCCTTCTTCTTTTCTGATTTAGTGATTTCAGTCTAAGGAAAACGATGTATCTTCTCTAACTAAATCAAGACTCTGAGTCGGCGTAGCATATAGAAAGTCATTCCCAAAGATGATCTCTTTCAAGAGACCAATAATGTCATATAGTTTGTAACTGATTCCTTTTCATTTTATTCTTTCCTTTTCTATCCTCTTTGGTTTAAATACATCTACTCCAAAATAGAAAAGTGCTTAGGAAGAATAAATTTGGTTAATCTTGCAGATCATCCAATTAGAGTAACAAAAATCGCTCACTAGAACAATCCACAGATTCATCCGGTCTGCAAGCCTTTCTATAGCTATGTTGTATGTCGTGCACTTTGTTAGGTGTTACAATTTCATCAATAAATATGTTCCATTACGAGAAATGAGTATTTTGGAAAATAGTTTAATCTGAAATATGTACATGTTTGGCCTTTTCAATTTGGTCCTTTGAATCCTAAAATACAAAATGTATTTTATGTACCCACATGGAAGTCGAGTAGAATTTCAAAATCGTAGAAAGTTATCAATCATAGCAAATGGTTTTCCAAAATAGTGATGCTAAATTTTACTTCACTAGAAGTGTGTGAGAGACCCTGTTGTTTCAAACTCTTGTGAAAATGGTACCGTCAATCTTTACAGGCATTTGGGAGAGTGTTTAGTGGTATACTGTAATGGTTTTGACTTGCAACCCCACAATGATTAATGAAGTTCTACACCTTTTCATATTTTTATTAGTCATTTTGATATCCTGTTTTATGAAGTGCCTATTCAAGTCTCCTTCCCAATTTCTTTTGGACTGTGTTCCTCCTTCTGATTTGTACATTTTCTATATTCTGGATGTGTCCTTTCTAATTATATGAATTGCAAATATTTTCATTCATTATGTCTTTTCTTGATGGTTATTTTTGACACACAATTTTAATGTAATCTGATTTATTGTTTTTATTGTTAATGCTTTAGGAAACCTATTCAAAAATATTTCTCTACCCAAGGTCATAAAGATGTTCTCCATGTTTTCTAAAATCTTTCATGTTTTGTCTTCCGAATTTTGCAATGTACATGCAATTGTTACTTAATGACATGAAAAAAGATCAAGTTCTTTTTGTTTCTATACAGATATCCAGTTGGCACTGTCCCATTAGTTGAAACAACAATTTTTGCACACAAATTTATAGCATCACCCTTGCACTATATAAAGTTCCATATATTCACAATTCTGTTCTAATATGTTTGTTCTATTCTATTGATATATTTGTTAACTTAGCCAATACCAACTCTCATAATCATTGTTGCTATATGCTGGGACAAGTTCTATCACCTCTTATGTTTTCAACAGTGTCTTGGCTGGGAAATACTACTTGCATTAGCAAATTGATATCACCTTACCAATATTCAGATAAAATGTGCTGTATTTTTCTGGAATAGTACTGAATACAAAAATCTGTTTGGGGCAACTAACATCTTTAAGTTATTAAATCTCTTAATCCTTGGACCAGGTATATGCTTCCATTTATTTAGGTCTTTTGTTTTTTTCAAATTTTTATTTAAAGTCTAGTTATTTAACAGATAGTATAATACTGGTTTCAGGAGTAGAATTTAGTGATTTGTCACTTACATATAACATCCAGTACTTAACACAACAAATGCCCTCTTTAATTTTAAAATCTATCTTATTACTTTAAAATATATCTTAATAATATTTCTAGTGTTTTCTGCAGCAATTTTTCACACATTCCAATGTATTTGAAATATTTTGATGCTACTGCAAAGGCCATATATACATACATATAATTTCATTTCTACCCTTTGACATGGTATCCAACAAGTTTGTCAAATTTGAATATTAATTATAGCAATGTATTATGGATTCTTTCTTCCTTTTCTATGCTTTTGCCTTTTCTTTTTTTCTTGCTGATTACTCTGGCTAGGATTTCAGGTATGATGCTTATTAGAAGTACAAGATATCTCTGTTTTAGTATTAATCTCTGAAAGAAACATTCAATATTTCACTTAAATATAAAGCCTCTGCAATGTTTTCTATGCCTATCCATTATCAGATTAAGGAAGTTCTTTCTATTCATAATTTGTTAGAATTCTTAAGTCATAAATATATGTTTAATTTTACCAAGTACCTTCTCCATACTGATATGGGACATTATATATTTGTGCTTTATTCTGTTAATATGAGTACGTTAACTGGCTGATTATTGAAGGTTAAACCAACCCTATATTCCTGGAATAAACCTAATTTGATCGTGATACATCATCCTTTTTATATACTACTGAATTGATATGCTTTTATTTTGCTTATAATTTTTTAATCTGTGCTTAAAGTTGGCCTCCATTTTACCTTTCTTTCTTTCTTTCTTTCTTTCTTTCTTTCTTCTTTCTTTCTTTCTTTCTTTCTTTCTTTCTTTCTTTCTTCTTTCTTTCTTTCTTTCTTTTTTTCTTTCTTTCTTTCTTTCTTTCTTTCTTTCTTTCTCTTTCTTTCTTTCTTTCTTTCTTTCTTTCTTTCCTTTCTTTCTTTCTTCTTTCTTTCTTTTTTTCTTCTCTTTCTTTTCTGTTTAAATATTTTATCTATTTAATCATGAGAGACACACAGAGAGAGAGAGGCAGAGACCTAGGCAGAGGAAGAAGCAGGCTCCATGCAGGGAGCCCGAGGTGGGACTGGATCCCAGGTCACCAGGATCATGCCTTGGGCTGAAGGTGGTGCTAAACCACTGGGCCACCGGGGCTGCCCCTTATTTTTTAACTTTTCTTTAAAGTGGGTACCATTTTTTTGTTCCTGACTTTCCAAAGAAAATATTTTTTAGAACATGTTTTCTTTTTCTATGTATTTTATTATCCTGTGTACATATATATGAACCTTAAGTAACATTTTTTTCAAAATAGCTAATATAGGAAGCACTTAGAAAGGCAATTTGAGAAATCTTATATTTAAATAAATATATTAACTGATAACTGTTCTCTAAAGTTTATGTTTCCAAATATTTTTTTCATATTGTCTCTCTAAAACAGTGTTTAAATGTATACATGATTCAGAACAGGTGATTTCCAACTTTCCTAAAAATTCAAAGCTCACATGATAGTTAAAAAGCTTTCTACCTTATCCATTTAATCATTTAAGTTCTACTCTTGAGAAACCCACTGTGTAATTTTATGTGGTATAAAGTTAACATTTATGGTAAGACTCAATGAAGCTATATTAAAGGTAAGTCAACCTTCAGAATCAGAGGTACCTTATTTCCATCATCCATTATGTGGATGATGGTCTTCTTTCTCCCTATAAAATGTGTGCTACATTTTCATTAACCATAAAAATACATTAAAAACTCATAATTATGGCAGTAATGATGCCTTTTAAATAGTGCTAAAAAGTTTAAAAGTACAAAACCTCTCAAAAGACTTATATAATATGCAAAATAAATTATTATGCCACTTCATTTAGTGAATATTAAGTAAGCTTCCTTAGCTACTTGTGCCATCAGTTTATTTCACTCAGCTGAATAGTCTAATAATATTTTCATTAAATATTTATATGAACAATCAAACACTGCAAATGAAGAGCATATCCCTTGACATTCAAGATGGTTTCCAGGCTGATATCAGCAGTTTGTTATGTTGGTAGGGCTCATTTGCTATGGCTGAGAATGATGTTTTCCATTAGCTTCAAGTATCTTACGTCTGACCTTAGAATAAAGGCTATTCATCATGTCTTCTAATTTCTAAATTTTATTTCTTCATTGAGAAAGTACTGCTGATAGAAAATTAAGTGCATTTAAAAGCTGGGGTCATGTTATACTAATTCAGCCAAAGAAATTGATTAGCACAGATTATTTCTCAAAGCAATACAAAATATACTCTTTGGTTTTATACGTTTAATACAATCCTGTTTAAACAACTTATATATCAATTAAGTAAAGGTGAATCTAGTACCTGACTTCCAATTTATGTGATTTTTTTATTTACAAATGCATGATAGCTAGTGATTGTTGTAATATTTAATTTGAAATCCTACAAAAGTCATCATATACAATTCTGTATATTTCTCCTCCTGAAATAGTTGTCTCATTTTCATGTATACTATTTAAGATTACTCGAAGTTAGTATCAAAATGATCCTGCATATGACAGAATATAAATCCAGAAATCAGATTCAAATAAACACAAAACTTTTGGGGTGGCTATTTTGAGTACTTAAAAAGTTATAACTAAAACTTAAAGAGGTAATAAATAATTATTAACTGTATCATACACTTCTATAAAATGTGATGTTAGAAATCTATAGCCATAAACTTGGATGTATACCAAAAAAAGTATTATATGTCCAACGAAAGATGAATGGATAAAGAAGATGTGGTTTATGTATACAATGGAATATTCCTCAGCCATTAGAAACGACTAATACCCACCATTTGCTTCAACGTGGATGGAACTGGAGGGTATTATGCTGAGTGAAGTAAGTCAGTCGGAGAAGGACAAACATTATATGTTCTCATTCATTTGGGGAATATAAATAATAGTGAAAGGGAAAATAAGGGAAGGGAGAAGAAATGTGTGGGAAATATCAGAAAGGGAGACAGAACGTAAAGACTGCTAACTCTGGGAAACGAACTAGGGGTGGTAGAAGGGGAGGAGGGCGGGGGGTGGGAGTGAATGGGTGACGGGCACTGGGTGTTATTCTGTATGTTAGTAAATTGAACACCAATAAAAAAAAAATAGAAAAAAAAAATAAATCAAATTAAATATGACTTATTTTATCTCTTGAAATTAATGAAAAACCGAATCCTGATCATTACTAGGGCTGATGCACAAGCAATTCAGAGCATGTGAAGGCCTTAGGTATGTTTCATAACTTCAGGCTTCAATATTCTCTGTTTGCTAATACCTAGCTTTGTCCAAACCTGCATAGCCCCAGTGGTCTGTTCTGTTATTTCCGTGATATATCTGGGTGTAGGGAATTTTGATAAGAACAGGAATCCTGGTGTCTAGCATCTAGCTAGCCTTTTGTCACAGTAAACAGGCCAATCTCCCAAACTCTCCAGGGTATTCCAACAGTCTGAATCACTATCCCTACTTGTTCTGGAAACCACAAGTTTTAGACAAAACCCTATTGTTGAAACACCTCTTCCCTCTTATGCTTCCAATTTCCCATCCTATAGTCACTAACTCATCATCTTCTGTATATTTCTTGAGAACACAGTGCAATGTCCTCAATAAATTATGTGGTGTTTTTTTGTTTTGTTTGGGGGGGTAGATTTTTTATTTTGTTTTGTTTTTTAAAGATTTTATTTATTTACTTGAGAGAGACAGATAGCATGGGGGGGGGAGGAACAGAGGGAGAAAGGTAGGGACAAGCGGACTTTGCATTGAGCATGGAGCCTGACACAGGGATATTACCCAGGACCCTGAGATCACGACCTGAGCTGAAACCCAGAGTTGGACGCTCAACTGATTGAGCCGGTCAGGGGCCCCTTTTGGTGTTTTTAATGACTAAAACAAGACAGATCTAATACCACAGCTTCTGCAAGAAACATTTATGTTTTTATAATAGCTTGAATGACCATATAATTTGTCATTCAAACCAGAACATTTTGAGAATGGATTAATAACCACAGTAAGGCAAAAGATTTAGCTAGTTGTCTGAGATGAGGCTCCCTGGAAGTGGAACCCTGATTCATATTAGAGAGATTTCTTTCTTTTTTAAAAAAAAGATTTTATTTATTTATTCATGAGAGACATGCACAGACAGAAAGGCAGAGACACAGGCAGAGGGAGAAGCAGACTCCATACAGAGAGCCCAATGTGGGACTCGATCCCCTGTCTTCAGGATCAGGCCCTGGGCCGAAGGCAGTGCTAAACCACTGAGCCACCTAGGCTGCCCATATATTAGAGTGATTTCCTAGGATATATTCCCAAGAAAACCTGGTAGATGAGTGGGGAGGTAGAACTCTGATAGCAAAGAAGCCAAGCAGGAATGCCACATCCAGTGAAGTCTCACAAAAATAGGGGGTACCGAATCATGTACAAAACATCCAGCTACATTGGATTTCAAATTGAACAAAAATTAATTTTTTGGTATGTTTATAATATTGCATGGGACATACTTATATTGAAAACAATTTCTTCCTGGGCATCCTGTATCTTTATTTGCTCTATTTGGCAACCCTATCTAAGAGGTCTCTGGAGAGAAAAAAAAGTCTGGGTGGCACTTAAGAGAGCCAAGGGACAAGTTGGCTAGGATATTTAAACCCGTGCACCCAGCAGTCATTAAGTGCAGCTCTAGATGAACATAAATTCCCTGGTACGTTCAGCTCTCTAAGTGCTGCCAGAGTGGGTCATAGGAGTCCTAGAGTAGCCCTCCCACAAGAAGACACAAATGCTCCCTACTGGGATAGAAACCACACTTCCATGAAAAAAAAAATCTGAGGAAGTATTGGGCATCTGCTGCCCTTATATTAACCCAGGAAAACAGAGATATGTGGCCATCCTAACATAGCTAGCAATCTACAGTTAGAGCTTAAAAGAGCTCCTAAAACAGGAAGAAACACTTCTTTTTTGGAATCAAATGGTAAAGGGTCCTTCCAAAACACTGGAAAAAGTAGCATACCCTCCCACATACTCACAAATTTACATCTCAATAAATTGCCTTGCCACAAGCATTAATTGGGACATATAATTTCTATTTTTCCAGATATGGAAATCAATTTATTCCCTGAAGACTACTTTAACTTGACAGAAATTAAAAGGTCATGAAATGAAGCTTCTTGCTTTATTTTCACACAAGTTTAGCCATTTGTGATATATTAGTATTCCATAAATGGAGCTAGCACGCGCATTATTTACACTCTACCTGAAGATGTATTAGAACCTCATGTGGCAATGCCTTCCCCAATTAAAAGTGAATAAAATCAGGCTATAAGACATAACTTTGAAAAAGCTTCCATTTCCTCTTAGGTTCTGATGGTAATTTCATATCCTAAACTTAATGTATAGGCATCCTAGATAATTAGGATGCTAATTACTATTGGAGTTTTCCTCTTACCCAAAGGATTTGTACAGTTAAATTATTCTAAAAGTTAACTACAGTTTTCTGACTCCTTGGGGTAAGTCAGGAAGTCGCATAATGAAAATTTGCCTCAAGGTTAAAGAAGGCCTTCTCCTGTAATATATATTGCCTAATTATTCAAGATAGAAACATTACCGTTTCACACAGACAATTCATAGTTTCTCTTCTACTGCTGGACTTGGTCCTTAATTACCTTATTGAATCTGTTACTACACACATAAGTATGAATGTAGTAGGTAATGGTACATGAAATGGTTAAATGGTAGGTAATTAGGTTGACATTCTAGAGATAGTGCTTAATAGCACTACATAGCCCATCATGGCGTAGTTTAAGCAAATATGAAGAGTAACTTTAAGTCCAGAACCCTAACCGGGATGTGTATATATACTTTCTGGCAAGCCACATTATATAGATCCTCCTCTCTTCAGAGCAATGAGACCAAAAGTATGCAGTATAGGCTACTGAATGCCTTTGTACAGAGAAATATGGAACAAATTGTTCCTTAAGCAGAAAAAATCTTGGCCCCTCCTGCCTAATTTGATTACATCCATGTTCCTTAGTTAGCCTCCACGGTCCACCTTTACCTTGCCCCTGCCTCCTTCCTAATCTCGCCTCTTTGTGGTCCCCTCTATTACATGGCATTATAGACATACACAAAATTAACACTCTATTTTCCCCTCTTCTTCTTCAATGAATGGGCGCCATCTTACTGGAATGTGGTCACTACATCCCCTCCTTGCTTTCCTTAGCTACTTACCCTTTAATATTCTATTCAGAGAACACACTTCAAGAAACCTTCTCTGTTCTTTCATATACTTCGTTAAGTATTTGAGTCAGTCTCCCATAAAGTACAGTATATACACTATCTTCACGACTTGATGCAGTGGTGTACTTTACCTATTTATTTATCCTATTCCCTGGAAAGGAAATTTTTTAGAGGAGAAGATGAGACCTCTCTGCATTCTCTAAATTTAGCAGAACATCTAGAACACATAGGAGGGTTTCAATAGTAGTCTGCCAAATGAATGAATAATAGAGAAATAAATGACAAAGACTCTGGCTGAGTATGAAAACTGAAAATCAATAAGCATGAATGCAGGGTAAGAAGATGTCAAGACTTCTGTTTAAATATAAGACTAGTTCATTCTAAGTTGACCCTTAAATAGGGCTATAATGCAGGTAATTATTAGCTGGTAGATTTATGGAATAATTATTAATTCAACTGTTAAATGAAAACATGAAATTCATCATAGAATATTTATCGGTCTATCATTAACAAAGAATGACAAAATACATGCAACTTTTTAATCCTCTTTTAAATAATTGTATTTGTGCATATATGTGCATATATACAATATAAATTATATATATAAAAGTGATTATAGTAATTTTACTCTGATGATAAAATAGTAATTATCCATGTACATATGTCCACATCATCTTATGCCTTAAGAGCTGAAGAAGACAAGAATTAACTTTTTAAGAAAGAAGACAATTGATTAGTACTATCAAAATCAATTAATAATGATATTTAAAATGTCAGATCAACTGCAAACCCTCTCATTTTAATTTTTTTTATTCCCATGAAAAGGAAAATTTCATTTAGTCTCATCAGAAGAAACAGAGATTGCCTAACACCAACAAACTTAGAACTAGATTCTAGTAATCAAGGGTTCTGCCTATCATCAAAGCATTAGACCATTACTCTCTCTTACTATTTAATTAGAATCTAGTAATTGTCATTTTGCACATAAATTAAATTCTTTGAGGCACATTAGATGATACCCTAACATTTAAATAGTGCTTTTCATCTTTAATATAATTTATAAACATGAATTAAGTAATCTTCCAAAGTGGCTATTTGAAAATTTTATCTCCCTTGAAAGTAATTATGCCTAAAATTTCTACTTAGTGGCATTGTACTTAATTTTGCAACCATTACACTTCATAACTAAACTAATCCATCACTTTCTCCCCAATTACCATTTACTTTGATACTAAATGAGATAAGCATTAGACACTTAAATGGTAATTTTATCAAGGACTTAGACCAGTGAACAGTTTTATCCTTCATATTCTAGCTCTTGTGCTTCTAGGGCAACTCTCAATGGTGCAGTTCTATTCCTTGGAAGTAAAGTGGACAATGGTCTTTTATACCTGGTTCTTTAGGAAGAAAAAATATTCACCACTAAAAATATCACTTAGGTGCCATATTACTGGTGAAATGAGAGGGAGAACTGTGTTCTATATTATCTACCTGTTTGCACTGAATGAACAGAGACACATTCAGTAATGTGAGTAATATAAAATCATTAAGAGGATAGAGGAGGAAATAGGAAAGAAGAAACAGTCTGAGGATTTCACATTCAAAATTCTCCAAAAAAAGGGCTATAAACAGCCCTTTGTGCTCTTAGTGTATCCCTACATTAAGCCATAGGCTTACTAGCTCTTTGCTCAGTCAACTGGTTATAGACTGATTAAGTGCTGGTCAAAATGGCAGGGTCAGGTAATACATATTCATATAAAGATTTTCGCCGTAGAGAGATGAATAGCCATCACGTTCTCAACAAGTACCCAAAGGGGACAAAATAAGTAGCAGGTACCTGAGGTTTATCAGAAGAAATGCAATGCATCTATAAGTGACGGTGAAGATTCAGAGTTTTTCTGTTATAAAAATAATCATTTGTGGAGTGAGTACTTAGCGTGATATGCACTGCATCTATCAAATTATTTTATTTAGTCATTATAACAACACAGGAAGGTAAATATTGTTAGCCTCATGTTACAGATAAGGCCCAGAAATTGAAGGAACTCGATTAAGTTTACACAACTAATAAGCACTAAAAAGAAAACATCAACTCAGGCGTGGCTGATAGTAAATCTAGTTCTCTCCTCAATTAAACCACACTGCCTTTCATGGTAATTATTATAAAATCAATTAATGATTATAGGTTGATTCTCATGCTGATTAGACATATGCATACACAATAATTTCTCATTCTCACTAACTTGAAGCATATTTCTCTCCTGTTTGGGAGAGGGAAAACAAAAGTTATACATGTTCATGGATATGAAAAACACTATTATTATTTTTTGGCTCAGAATTAATGGGAGGCAAAATTCAGGTGCACTCAACAAAAACAAGAATCAGGGACGCCTGGGTGGTTCAGCGGTTGAGTGTCTGCCTTCAGCTCAGGGCGTGATCCCGAGACTGGGGATCAAGTCCCATAGGGGCTCCCTGCGGAAAGCCTGTTTCTCTCTCTTCCTCTCTCTCTCTCTGTCTCATGAATAAATAAAATCTTAAAAAAAAACAAAACAAAAAACAAGATCATTAGGAATAGTCAGGGAGTACCTTATCCCTTGTCCTCTGTCTCCCAGGCTGGTGCTTCCTGAATGGTGCCATGTTACCCCTTTGCTGGTGTCCTTTTTACTGGGCAGCCAGCATTCTTTTTATAGCTAGAAGAAAAATATTAATAGTTCAAATCATGGGTAAATGAAATATACCCTGATGTTCTGCACATAGCATTTTGTTCTCTACAGAACAAATTCCGTGTTCATAAATAACTCTTTAAAACCACATGTAAACCACAATGACACCAAGAAGAATTTAGACCTTTGATCTTAGAACAGAATATTTTGAATATTAAAATAGGTTTCTCACTAGAACTCAGCAAAACAGTAGTAAAATAATAATAAAGGAAACCTTTGATTTTTCTTATTGAGAAAAATCTATGAATTTTCCATATTGCAATCAAATTGTTATTCCATATGAACCATGAAAATGGTGGTGATAAAACTTAAGAAAAAACTAAATAGCAAAATATTTCTGAAGCATATCATGTTCTTCTTTTACTGATACAAATTTTGAGAAATATCTTTGAACCTATAAATTGAACTATTTGGAAAAATGACTCCAAATTATACAATGACAATAATGTGATTTGTGAGCATTAAAGCTTTCAAATCGCTCTCTATCCCTAAAAAAGCCCTGCTTCATGTATTTATTATCTAAAAAAGAGGAAGCACTTCTAAAGGAGTTTTTACTTCTATTTAAATGGATATATATATTTATATATATATATATATATCCTGAGAGAATACTCATAAAATTCAAAAGACTGTAGGAAGTGCTTGCTCTCATATAGGCACTAGGAATTCCTGTTTTGCCCTAAGGCTACAGCAAATCTCGTTCTTTTTAAGAAATCTTGCTTTCTTGGCCTATTGAGATCTATTTAAAATGTGTTTTGCCTTATGAGTAATACAGTTTCATCTACTACTTGTATCTATATAAGCCACTTTACTCCTGTGATGCTAAACAGCAGTATTAGTCACTCGAGATTTTCAAGCCTATCATCTCTCTGCATTCCTCTGGCTAATACCATTCTCCTTTCCTCTCTTCCTCCCCTAGAAAATAGAGTTTCTATTCAAACAAAACCATAAAGTCATATAAATAATTTACTCATTTCTAAGAAGGAAGTTAAATGCAACTATGTCTCCCTTGCACTAGGTGAGGGGTTAAATGTAAGATAATTCTAGCAATACCTCAACTATGAGAAGGTCTTGAGTGGAGTCTACTAGCTCAGCAGCATCACATAGCTGGATGGCTGACACAGACATTTCTTCTGCTTCCACACCACATAGGCAAAGGGAAACCCTGGGATCTTGCTACATTCTTGGCCCCATTAGACAACAGTGGTATAAGCCTCTTCTGATCGAGTTGCCACAGGGGTTCTACAATCCCTTTTCTGGGAACTCCAAGACATACTAGCTTTTAATCTTTAGACTTTCCCTTCATTCTCTGCTCTCTTTCATCCCAGACAGGGCAGGAATTTCAACCCCGGGAACAGAAAAAACGGACGCTGACTGTTCAAAGAAATATAATCCTTCTGCCATATGGAATAGTTGGAAATATCAAAAAAAGAAGCCTCCATCTGTTTACGTCTCAAAACATTAACCTCATATACTTATTCAAATTGATGTCTTTTCAGCAGATATCTTTGCCTGCTAAAGACAAAAATGTCACAGAAATTGGGAACATTTGACATCTCCATATACTGTAGATGCTTTACAAAATCATGGCTTCAATCTTTTAAAGCACAATATAAAGAACCCGGTGCAGTTCCTGAGACATGGTAAATATTCAATTAATGATACTTATTTTTTGATATTATTGTAACACTAGGTTTATAAATATTTTGAATAGGACCTGCTACGAGGGGAATGTGACTCAACTTCAAATTCTGTTTAGGTTGACCCACTTCCCAAGGTATCCCACCTCCAAAGTTACCATTCTTTCATTGTTTCTAGTCTTTTAAACTGAACTGTAATTTTCTTACTCCTTTATTCGCAGTCTTCATTCAGCAAATATTCAGTGAGGTGGCAAGCACTATACTAAATAAAGAGAACAAAATATTTCCATAGTATCATGTTAATAATAGCTAACACCACCCTGCCTTCATAGGACTGTAGTCTAGTGACAGGGATAGGTAGTCAACAAATAATTACCCAAATTACTATTATGATATGTGCTAAGAAGGAAAACTACAACAGATCATATCTGTCAGGGAGCTCAGGGAAGGCTGCTGTGCTTGCTCTGAAGCCCAAGAAATGTCTCAGACTCCTTAGTCAGTCAGGAACTGGATGAGAAGGGAAGAAATTATGCTCCAGGCCATCAAGATGACATATACAAAGACCCTTGGGTAGAAAAGAACATGACAGGAACTATGGACTGTAAGAAGGTAGAATGGAAAGGCCAGGAGAATGTGCAAGATGAGTTTGGGGAGTTAAATATGGGTGGGGCCATTCAGGCTCCTAGACTTTCCTGGAATTTCGCTTGACATTCATGGTACAACTGAGGGCTGAAAACATGAGAGTGACATGGACATAATAGAAGATAAATTGAGGAGGGAACATGTGGAAGTAAATTGACCTGGGAAGTAGTACTTTTTGCTGGTACTAAAAAGGTGCATGAACAAGGATGTCAGCTTCCAAGAGGAGCAGAATGGCAGCAGACAAAAATGATGGAATCTGGAATATCTAGGAAGTGAAGTCAACATCACTGCTAATAGATTGCATGAGAGGGAGGTGTTAAGGATGACTAACAGACTTCTAGTTCTGAACTGCAGGGAAGACGTTGGGAAGAATTGTTTTAAAACAAGAGAATGATGTAGGCAGTGCCTTTTTTCTTCAGGGCTTGTTTTACTCATGTGTGTAAAACAGCTACTACCCTGATGGCAGGTTGCCTATGATTTTCTATATATTTATAATTATGTCTCTGCTAGAAAAAGAACAAAGTTTAGTTTGACTTGGTTTTCTCTTCCCACCTCATATGATTACTTTATTATAGAGGAGTAAGCCAATTCATTCAATAAAATCATATAATGTTAGCAATATAAAGGATTTGGGGAAACTAGTGCCATTTTGAAAAAAGAAAAACTTGAAATAGGTCTACGAATATCAGTAAATTCTTAATGTATGCCAGATTGTCTCTTTTTAACATGAACAATAAAGATAAATGACCTATCAGTACCTGGAAGATAGGAATACACTAGAATGCATGGCAGTAGTAGAAATTCATCATTTATTTCTACAAATCCAATGTATACAGTTTAATAAGCATATAATCATCCTCAAGCTTCTAACAGGACTGGATTTCTATTAGTATTGTACTCTAACTCAAGTCCAACCCTCCATAAAAGCATACCAAATTTTAAGTCATTTCTTCCATTCATTGTCATGGCATATGCTGTAAAAAACGAAATGTGGCCCTATATCCAATATCATAATCCTATTTAAATATATGTAACTTATTTCAAAGTAATAAAGATGCCTTTTACTAGGAAACAGCAAGCCTAAGTGATTCCTTCTAAAATATGTTAATCGCTAAATAACAAATAATGCTGTTTTGAAAATCAATAAATACATATTCTACATATATTCATAACTTTACAATAGTGTAATCCAAGTTAAACTCTATCTCCAAGTCTCACCAAGCATACGTTCTTGCTTTATGAGCATACACATGACAGTTAAATTATGTGTTTATCATTTTTATTGAGAATATTTGACATTTATAGGTTGTGGTAAAAACAAATTGGGTAATTTTGCTGCCTTTAAAAGACAAACCCACCACAAAAACTGGATGATCTCTGCTTTCAAAGGAGAACAGATTCTCTTACAAATGGGGTTTTTACATTTTTCTTTTATGTACATAAAATAAAAGGAATTGCAGACATTGACAAGCTTTTCAACCAAATTTTTGTAAGTGGGATACATTAGCTCCTGGCTAATAGCAATTTAAGGGACAAGTCATTCATTGACTTAAATGAAATAAAATCATTAGAATGGTTCTCTTGTGCACAATCTGTGATGTTCTGCTGAAGCAGACTTATTTTGTATCATATCTTATGATCAAGGTTAGAGGTGTTCTCTGAAAGTACAACCACAGTAGAATTTTGTGTGAGGGTAATTGCTATCAGGAAGGTCTAGAAGGTGTAGTTTTCTCCTTGCATTATAGGCCAAAGAGAACAGTTTGACTTTCAGGTCACCACTTACTCTTTGGGAAAGCGAGGCATGAATTAGATTCCACAGAATCTTCTACTCACAGCATTTAAGCTACAGTACTATAGAATTCTTGCTAGAGATTCAGGTTCTGAATTGCAAGACAGAATATCTATAAGCTCTTCTGTGCATTCTCAAGGAAATAACCCAAGCTTAAAAGAGAGAGGGGGTTTCTCAGTTACAAATGAAATTATGGGAAAAAGATGAAATTATGTTTGTAATTTTACATTTTTTAGTATTCATCCTATAAATCAGAGAAGCCATAAATGATACCTTCTCTTCAATGGATCACTAAGAGTTGTGACAGTATTATTTAGTGTCCAATTTTCAGGTTCCATCCCATCATGATGTAAGACATTTAAATGGGGAAATATAAAAAAACAAAATGGTAACTAACAAGAATAGCAGTTTTAAGGCAAGATGACATTGTTTGTGACTCAGGGCAAGAAGATCTGAAAAAGCACTGATGCATCTAATACAGCAGGGTCTCCTGTTAAACTTGTCTCCACAAATTCCAGTATTTCTACTGCCATCTCTTATTCCTTTCAAGCTGAATATCCCATCAAAAGAGTGGATAAGGCTACTTTTGCTGGGACCTCAGGCCCTTGTGGCTCATTTAATCACATCCTTTCACTTACAAATTATATACATTAATTCTTTTTATATGTACCTCAAAAAAGAAATGATTGACATATGGAAGATGTAGGCTTAATTTTAACTTTCACCCTCATTTTTTCCATGATGTATCCTGCTTCTTAAATACTGTAGGATCCCTTTGCATTGTTCAAAATATGGATTTAAAGGTATACTTCTCAGGTTTATTATAAGAATGAAATGAGTCAGCAGAACATATTAATGGAATGTCCATAACATTATAAATCTCATAAAAGGAGAGTAAAAAAATGTTGTCAAAACTATAAAATAAAAAAAAAAAATCTCTCAAGTAGTTTTTGGTTCAAAACCAATACAAAAAGAAAAAAAAAATACAGACTGCCCTAAAATGAGCAATAATGAAAATATTATATTGGATAGCTGATTTAACACATCTAAAGCAGTGCTCAGAGAAATATTGAATAGTCTAATGATTTATATTACTAAGCAGAGAAAAAAATTTAATGAATACCCAACCTAAAAAGCTAAAGCAATAAGGAAAGGGAATAAATATTTTGAAAAAGTAATAAATAGCATATATTGAACTAAAAAGTAGAAGATAGTTAAATTTCTGAGAAAGGAGTCTATAGGTAAAATAAAGAATAAAATAGATAAATCCTTAACTTTTTTAAAAAGGGGAAAAACCAAATACACCAAACAAAAATAAAAGATGCAGTTTTCATAGAAGATGGTATTAAGGAATTATAAACTATGAAGATTAATTTGCAGATGCAGGTAAAATAATCTAAGATAATCCATTTAAGATACCATACTCATGAAACATACAGACTACCACAGAAGAGAGACATTTGTCAAAGAACAACCTTTCACCTCCCACATCTCCAGACACACAAGCTCATAAAAATAAAATACTAATCACAGATATTTCAGTAAACTCAGGGAATTCTACCAATTACTTAGGCAACATAAAACTTACACTATTTAAATTGTTCAAGAGCACCTTTAACGGATCTAAATGAAGGTGGAAGACAAGCCAAGGAAATAATACATTTTCACTTCTTAGACATAAATCCTGAATTAAGCATTAGCAAGCAGAATAAAGGAGCATAACACAGTGATAATCTATTATTAACTAAAATCTTACTGGATTTGAGTATAACTCAATATTGAAGGAATACAGTTTGCACAATATTGATTCAAATATAAAATGCTTGTGATCGCTTCTTAAGTGTTAAAAAAAGTTTATGATAAAAATTCAACATCCATGTTTGATTTAAATAGTACATAATAAGTTTAAATCATGGATATTTATTTGACATTAGAAAATGTAGATATAAGTTTAATCATATTAGGATATAAGTCTAGAACTTATTGTATTAATATGGATATAGATTTTCATGTACAAATCAGTGCTTTTGTTAAATTTAGAAACATGCAAGGCAGGACACCTGGGTGGCTCAGTCAGTGAAGTATCTGCCTTTGGCTCAGGTTATGATCTTAGGGTGCTGGGATTGAGCCCCACATAGGGGCTCCCTATTCAGGGGGACTCTGCTCCTCCCTCTTCCCCCACCCCTTCAGATCCCCACTCATGCTCTCTCTCTCTCATATAAATAAAATATTAAAAAAAAAAAAAGAAAAAGAAACAGTGCAAGGATATTCACTATCACCACTCTTGTTTAACACTATTTTGGACATAACAGCTTATATGATTTGACAAAAGAGAGAAATAAGGTAAAAAACAAGCAAAACCATCGTTATTTATCCAAAACAATATCGTGTGCCTGGGAAACTAAAGTAAATCAACTGAAAAACTATTTTAAAAAATAAGGGCAATCTCTTGGAGGTTGAAATTTAAATTGCCTTCCTCTATCAAAAACTAAAGCAATTTGACAGGCCTCCATTTACAATAGCAACAAGAAAAGATTAAGCCTACAGAAATACATTTAAAAAGTAATGTTCAAGATTCATATGAAATAAATTTTAAAACTCTCTTGTGGAACATAAAAATAAAATTTGAATCAATTAAAAGGCAATATGCTGTTCTGGCTAGAACTGCTCAGTAAGATAAAATGTTAAATTTTCTAAATTAATATTTAAAGCATAATCTGTTACCAATAAAAACCACAATGTAATTTTTTAAAACAAGTGAATTATAAAGTTTCTACATATAGACATTAAAAACAAGAAGAAAAAGAATAACAACAGTAACAATAAACTTCTGGATATCCTATTATTCTAGGACTGGTGCAAGATTAGACAGAGAAACCATACGGAAGGAGAAAATAAATAGTCCTAAATTAGCCCTTCAATACCATATGTACACACACACACACACACACACACACACACAGGGCTTTTGCATAAAACATCACTGATTTTCATCAGTGAAAATAATAGATTATTCAATGAACAGTCGTAGAAAAATTCATATGTCTTGAGAATACATAAAACTACTATCTCATAGCTTACACTAGAATTAATTCCTGATAGGTTCAAGATTTAAATATGAAAAATAAACTGCAACTGTACTAGAAGAATATATATCTTTAGTGTAAAAAAGATCTTCTTAAATTTCATATGAAACATGAGAAGCCATAAAAAAGGTATGTAAATTAGAATAAAGCAGTCTCCTTGGCAATATATACTATTCCAGAGTCAAGAGCAAAAGCAAACATCAAAGAGAAACAAAGCAAAACAACAAAAAAAGAAACATCACCAAAATTTTTTGGTAACAAAGGGGTGGTTTCCTATAGAGTTCCTTCAAGGCTGTAAAAAAACAAAACAACAGAAATTAATTGATAATTTGTAAAGGTTACAGTGACAGTTCATGGAAAAAATGTATGGAAATATATGGGAATAATAAAAATAAGTTATCCTTGCCTTTTATTCCAGTATCATAGTGTTCTATTGCCCCCCCCCCCAAAAGAAAAATTTGGGGAAATCCCAAAGAACCTACTTAGAGTTAACAGAAAAAAAAAAAAAAAAAAAGCAAATAGTAAAGAAGGGGCAAATATCCAAATCGGAAAACCAGATGCATAACTCTCAAAGCTCTTGTTAAAGGGCCATTTGGAAAAAAAGAAACTATTCTTGGATAATGAGGGGTGAGAGCCCCAGACCCTCCAACAGTGAGGTGCAAATGGACTTTCCATGTGTGTTTTATAGCTGTGCTACCAATACAATAGCCACTAGCCACATGAGGCTATCGAGCACTTAAAATATGTCTAGTGCAGCTGAAGATTTTAAAGTTTATTTAAGTTTAATTTACTCTTTTTTTGTTTTGTTTTTTTAAGTAGGTTCTATGGCCAACATGAGGCTAAAACTACCCAGAGATCAAGTGTTGCATGCTTTATCTAATTTAAATATCAAAAGCCCCACACAGCTAGGACCTATGGTGTTAGACAGAACAGCTAAGAGGCCTTGACACCAATAAAAGACTGGGCTACTCAAAGCTTTCTTTCCATGCAAAATGGAACTAACAATGAAATTGAAACTTGATTGTCTTTAGAACAACACTGTATAGAAAAAGAGAAAAGAATATTTGGTTAAATATATATTATTTATTGGTTATGGGAATTCTAAGTCAATATATTAAATTAGACATATTTTTAAATTAAAAATAAACTCACAAGAACTCACAAGAACTAAATAGCTGGACGTTAAGTCCATGTGAATGGGAGGGCGTATGTGTATGTGCGTGTGATCAAAATGAAAACATTCTAAATTCACTGAAATATTTGAAAAGAAGTTTGACATTGATTAACTCAAGAAATATAATAAAATTCATAGCTGTATTTCAAGTATAATTAAGAATATAAATAGAAACAAAAATTTCAAATCTAGTACAAGGGAGAAAAACTGAATGGGAAAAAAATGTTGATAAAGGAAGTAAGTGGAAAAGAAAAAAAGATGACAAGAAAGTATAAAATAAGATGGTTGAAATACGTTAAAATATATTCAAAATTATCTTAATAAATTATTGATAAAATTATCTTAATAAAAATGAATCAACTGAAAGAGACTATTGAGTTTGATTAAAGATCCACCCCAACTTTCTTTGATCATAATAAGATGTTTGTTCCAAACATAAGAACACAGAAAGACTGCAAGGGATGGTCTGGAAATACATATAGGAAAATGGCAACTGAAAGAATGGTGAAGTAGTTGTGATTAGGATAAAACAGAGATTTTAAGCTGAGAAGAATTACTAGAGATAAAAATGGTGACTGTAAAAACATAATTTTAGTCTTAGTGATAATAAAATTCTAAATTTATTTATTTATTTAAAGATTTTATTTATATATTCATGAGAGACACAGAGAGAGAGAGAGAGAGGCAGAAACACAGGCAGAGGGAGAAGCAGGCTCCATGCAGGGAGCCCAATGTGGGACTCAACCCCTGCACTCTGGGATCACGCCCTCAGCCAAAGGCTGAGACGCTCAACTGCTGGGCCACCCAGGCTTTCCTAAAATTCTAAATTTAAATGCATTAAATAAACATCTTATTTTATACAGAGAATAACAGAAATTGATAAACCTATGATCACAATGGGTATTAAAACACACCACTCACAAATTACTAAGAATACAGTGTTTAATGAACGTACACAGAATTGTACTACCAATAATTACAGAAAAAACACAAACAGAAACTTCATTAAAAATTAATCTCCCAAAGTTTCAAAAATATTTTATAGATTATGAAACCTTTCACCAATGCAATGAAATTAGAAATCAATTACAAAAGATAACACTTTTTAAATGCAAAAATCTATTCCATGTGCATTAAAATAAAAAATACAAAGTTTTAGAAATAAATATCAGGCACATCTTATTTATCTATAAATAGTAAAATATTTCTTAAAGCAATCCCTGAAATGTATACACAATTTAAAAAATTGAAAAATCTGATTACACTAAAATTAAGAACTGCTTAATAAAAGACACTCAAATAAGAAAATATGTATAACAAAAATAAAAAATTATTTCTATCCAAATTACATAACTTTCATTAAATATAAGAAAAATGTGCAACTCAATAGAAAAATACATATATGTGAGTATTTATATTATTGTTTCCCAGAAGAGAACACTAAAGGACCAATAAATAAAAAAAGTTTAAAAATGCCAACTTTTGGTAAAAATATGGAGTAAAGATCACTCTCACAAATCATTGATATTATATATAAATACACACTCACACACACACACACAGTTTAGAAACACCATGGCAGTATCTAATAACATCCAAATAGACTGCAAGGTATTGCCTATTGATAAAAATAATCGTAAACACATTGGAAATATCCTGATTAAGACTTTTATTCTCATCTCTATGATTAAGTTCTATAAGACTAGAAGTAGATTAAACGTAAGTCAAGTGAAAAAGTCACTAATGAAAATGATATTAACAAAAAATAAATAAAATTGAACACATGACTTGATTAAAAGGTCAAATGTAATCATTCAAGTTTTACCATCTGTAAGAATTACACTACCAATTACTTGAATCATATTTTAAATTAGTAACAGACTTGGCCTCATTTGTTCAAAGACTGAACTATTAAGATAATAATTAAACATGAAATTGAATTTTTTATTAATAACCTTTCTATAGTGAAAAAAGAGTTTTAATGTCTATTTTAGAAATTTAGCTCACTGAAGCTCAAGTATTACAAAGAAAATGTTTTTTTTTCCAGTAATCCAATTGGATAAAAATATTTGCCAATATATGCAGAGAGATAGCAGGTTCACTAATAAAAGGTTATGAAAGTCCTTGAACTTATTCTCAAATGTAGGTTTAACTTTGTTTTGTTTTTAGCATTAAACAAAAAAAATAAATAAACATATGAAGATAACTTAATGAACAAGCTGTACTCCTGAAATGCTGAGTCCATAATTCTTTCTCAATTATCAAGAACCTGTCCATATAAAGTAATTTCTGTACTGTTTCAGTATCCTTTTTCAAATTACTATTGTTATCAGAAACATCAGGTTGATATCAATTCTCTAACACTTGTAAATATGAGTAAATTAAGTATTCTGGTACAAAATTATGACTGAAAACACACACTCTCTGTCTCTCTCAATCACACACACACACATTCTCAAAAAGCTTGCCATATAATACATTTTAGAAAAATTTAATGACTTTTCATTCCTTCCTTCTCCTAAGTCTGCCTTTGTCTGTAGTGCTTTGAAAACACTTCTCAAATATGACATTTCCAGCAGCAGTTAATTTTCTCTTTTAATTATATAGTGCATATGTACCAAATGGGCGTTCAACTTTCTGACATTCATCCCATCTATACTTGATGAATGTCTTTATTTGCAAATGGTCACTAGGTTTCTTTATTTAGCACTGTATTTCATGGAAGATTAAATTTTCCCACTGCCCTGAAGTTACTGCTCTGAAGTTTGATTAGTGATGCTGTCGATGAAGATTTTTCAGACAACCTGTTTTCCTTTTCATATTAAAGCAGCAATCCAAAAAAATAAAAATAAAAATAAAAAAATAAAGCAGCAATCCGAGGTCATATAATGGTTAGAAAAGCCTCTTCTAGTTAGAAACTCAAGTTTAGAATGTTTAGATCCAGTTAACTATTGCGCATAAAGTTTTGGTGACTAGAACAGGCAGATGAAGTAATCAATGCTCATTAATAAGTATTTCTGTATATTTTTGTTTTATTTGACACTTAGAAGAATTCTATGGTATAGGACTCAATTATTCTAGAAACATCTTACCCTTTTGGTTTGCTGACAATTCTGCCCTCTGCTAATACTGCTTTATTGCCCATCACTCCGTACTTGTCTGTTTGGTCTTCTCCTTCTTTACCTAACCTATGAATTCTGCAGTTTCTTTTCTATTTTCTATCTGAAATGCCCCCCCTACTGATTAATATATGAATTAACAAATGTTGATTAAAGACCTCCTATAAGCTACATAGGATCTCATTGAGTCTATTTATAGACTAATTATGCTTAATTTCATATTTTAACTTAGTATTTCCATTTGAATTCCTTTTCTGTAGTTTGCCTGCCTAAATAATATCTCTACTTTGATATATGATAGATTTCTCATTCTCAGTATATCAAACTAGCATCACACCAAACAAAATATAAATCAAAAAAGAGAGAATTTATCAATGGAAGATGATAAATTTAGTGACTGACAACCTTAGATCTGAAATGTTTATTTCTTTCACAACCTGTTCATGTATTCATCTATTTGTATTACCATCCATTCATTGGTACTGACCAAATGTTGACTAAAAATTGTACTAGAAGATTATATATCACTTCAAAAACACAAAGAACAAGTATAAATAATAACTACATAGTAGGGTCCAAATAAATAACCAAAATACTAAAAAACAAGCTACACAGATCTTATTCCCTAATCAAAATCATGAAAGCCAGGAATATCTAACTAAGAGACAAAAGAAAAATGGTAGAAATATTGTAAATAATTATGTGTCCCAGAAAAAATTATATGTAATTTAGAAATATTTACTATAGAACAATAATAAAGGCATTACATATAAAGGTTGATAAATGAACACAAAATATTGCTTATAAGAAAATGATCAGCAGTAAATAATTATACTAGAAAATAAGAAAATGGAATTAGCCCAGTATCCAACTTGCAAAGTTAAGTATAATTAAAATGAGAGTAAACCCATAGGAAGTAGAAGACATTAAAAAAAAAAAAAAAAGAACAAAAAATTAATGTAATGAAAATGAAGAAACTTTACAGAGAACAAACTGATATCTTTTGAAGATACTACATTCCTAGACAAACATAATAGATGAAAGAAAGGAAGGAAGAGAGGAATTAAAAATAAGCAATAATACCAATGAAAAAGGTCATATATTTACAGTAAAGTTTTAAAATTATAATAGTACTTTAAGAAAGTTAATAACTTCATATTTAAAATCATAAAAATGAGAATTTTTATAAAAATAGAAATTATTAAAATTGATTCAATAAGAAAGAAAGACCTAAAATAGATTAAAGAAATTATGTTAGTAGTCAAACCTTCAGTTGAAAACTACTAGATTTACATTTTTATATAAATAAGTTTTTGTCAAAATTTCAAGAAATAGAAATTCTTAGATGATAAGGGAAAGACAGAAATTCTTTAATTCAATTTTATCTAGTAAATTTGGAGATACACTTACCTATGACCCAGAAATTCTATGCTTAGGTATATGCTCTTTTTCATAAAAGTCCAAGTAGTAAATATTTTAGGATATGAGGGCTCTGTTGTCTTTGTTGTAATTACTTAACTGCCATTGTAGTATGAAAACAGTCAAAATATAAGTCAAAAGATAAATAAATGGGAATGGCTGTGTTTTAATAAAACTTTATAAAACCAGGAGGTAGACTGGATTTGGTCAGTAGGCAATAGTCTGTCAACCTCTGTACTAGAGGATGAGTTTCATTCAACCAAAATATGACAGGGAAATTTCAAGAAAAGAAATAAGCATGTTAAAATATGTAAATGTACTTATAAAACAAAGGTGTAGGGTAAAGACAGATGAGTAATACAGAAATGTTGCATATTGTATTTAAACATCAGGCAGTACAATTAGACAATGAAAATCAAGTAGAGCCACAAGAATAACTAAAAAGGAAGTTAAACAATATATATTTATAGATATAATAGCATACTTAAGAAGATCCCAGAGAATCAATGAAAAAACTTATTCAAAAGGTAATTAAATTCAAAGAAATACCAGCGTATATAATCAATGCAGAGAATTAAAAAATTCTTCTTTTACACAAACAAGAAACACAATATAAGGGTAAAGAAACCATTTTTACAATAACAACACAGAAATCAGTACTTAGAAATAAATTTCAGGAGAAACATAAGAACCTTTACAAGTACATTCTAAAGCATTCTTGAAAGACACCAAATTAAAAAAAAAAAAAAAAAAAAAAGAAAGACACCAAATAAGATTTGGACAAACAGAGGTAGGAGAATCCCTGATTCTTGGATAGAGTCAATTATACACAAATATATGTGGCAACTTGGTACATGACAATTAAGGTACTTCAAAGCACTACTGTGAGGCTAATCTTTTTAAATAAATGGTGCTCTTGGCAACAGGATAATAATTTAGAAAAAAAGATAAAATTAGAATCGTATCTTAATAATAAACTCTAAAAAGATTAAGGATCTAAATTTTTTAAATGAAGTAAAATAAAATTACATGAGTAGCTTACTCTTTAACTTTGATATAGAGAATGGTTACTCACCTATGACATAACATTGAGATGAAATAAAATGAAATAAAACTACATGAATGTTTTGCTCTTTAACTTTGGTGTAGAGAACGGCTACTCACCTATGACATAACACTGAGATGTGATAAATGAAAAGACCAATCAATTTGACTAAGCACGAAATTAAAAGTACATTTTATTATATGAAACAAAATTTAAAAACTGGGGGGGGGGGTTACAATAAATAACATAAACAAAGAGTTACTATTCTCATATATAAAGAACTCTTTAAATTGAGGATAAAATGTCAAAAAAATTTAATAAAAATTAGGAAAAAGTATGAATAGAAAAGTCACCAAAAAAACCCCATAAAAATAAATGATTGTCAAACACACAAAAAGACCTTCAAAACTCACTCGTAACTAGAGAATGAAAAGTAAAACAATATTGAAATACCATTTCTCAGCTATCAGACTGACAATAATTTAAGACCCTGACAATACTTTCTGTTCATGGGATTGAGGAGAAACAGACACATTCATTTGTAGCTAATGCCAATGGAAATCAATACAATCTTTCCAAGGAAATATTTTGGCAAGGCAGCAATAGATCTTCAGGTACACTTACTTTTTGACTCAGTAATTACACTCCTAGAAATCGTATTGTTAAATTCACCTCTAATGATATGAGCATAAGCACAAGGTTATCACTGCAGCACTGTAACTACTAAGGTGTTGGAAACCATCTGCTCATACACAGGAGGACGGCTGAGTAACTGGGGGAAGGCCACACAAGGCTGCAGCAGGGCGCCCAAGCAGAGCTCAGGAGATCCCCTAGTATCAGAACATGAAGGCAGAGAGACTGGGAGATCAAAGGAGGCAGGGCTCCCAGGACAGAGTACTGGAGAAAAGAGAGCTGCCTGGAGACCTGCAGATGGGACCCCTGAGCACTGATCAACACGTGTGTGAGGAAACTACCCAAAGTCAGGGAAAGAATCACCCAGAAGTCTGGAGCCAGAGGTGTTGGAACTCACGTAAGGCTGGAGGGAATAGTGCCCGGTCCCACTGACCCAGCTGGAAAGCCTCATCATGATTCCTGAGGCCCTGGAATATTCACAAGAGTCTTACCTCTGTGGTAGAGGAATAATCAGTCCTAAATTGAGCTCTGCTCTGATCCCCCCTAACAAATCTTAAAAGGAAGGATGGATCTATTCCCAAGCAATTTATTTGCATCCCGTAACGAAGCTCAAGTATATTTATAGGAGTTATAGGGGAGGAAAAATCTCTTTCTCTATCCAACCTAGTTTCTTCCAGCTGGGGCCCTGTAAATTAGATGGGCCTAAAACAGATTAACAAAAGAAAAACAAATGTATTTATTAACATGCATTGTGCATGCAACGCAAGGGAGTAGACGAGATGAGTAACTCAGAGGTTTGGTTAGAACTTGGGCTTAGGTAGCATCTTAGCAAAGGAATGATACATTTTTAGAGAAGCGACAGGACAAGCAAAAAGGACTCTGGGTCTCCAGGGCTGGCAAATTGTGGGGAGGCAAATACATGGGAGATTAACGGCAGATGAGGTTAGTTAATAAAGTTTGTTTTATCAGTTCCTCTGATGCTGTCTCTAAGCTGATAAAGGTCATAAATTGTCTCCAGTGATTAACCTTTGTCCTTCCTCATAGAAAAGGAAAAGAGGGCATCTTTGTAAATTTGCATCCTGCTTTCAGGCACATAGGGGAGGGCAGACAGCTTTTCTTGTATCTGCTTTTTTTCTTGCATCTGCTTCTTCCCAATAGCTTTCAGCTCAACCTAAGCTTTATGCCAAAATAGTATATGTTGGGGTGCCATGCTCTGCTACCCTACAAAACACAAAAATAATGAGCACCCCGCAAGGTGGGGTGTCTCATATTAGAGAGCAGCAGCTCTGCCAAACCGTAGGGTAGGCCAACGAGAGAGAAAAAGTCTAGTTTTAAGGTTTCTGCTTAAGCCATTTGCTTCATGTTATGGATTTAACTGTGCCCCTCAGTAAAATATATTGAAATCAAAACTTCTAAACCTGTGGAGATGACCTTCCTTTGAAATGGTCTTTATAGATATAATTAAGTTAAAACGCGGTCATACTGGATTAGGGCCTCCTTGAATTCAGCGACTGATGTCCTTATAAGAAAAGGGAAATTACACAGACAAGGGGGGAAGAAGGCCCCTGTGAAGAGGAAGGCAAGGATTGGAGTGACACATCCATAGCCGAGGAACACCGAGGATTGGTGCAAACCGTCAGAAGCCAGGAGAGAGGCAAACAACAGATTCTACCTCAGAAATTCAGGGAAGATTCAAATCAATGCTGCCAGCATCTCAGTTTTTCACTTCAAGCCTCCAGAACTATGAGAGAATAAATATCTGCTGTTTTAAGGCTCATACTTTTTGGTCTTTGGTACCTTGCTAAGGCAGCGCTAGGAAACTAACACAATTGGCAAGCGTGGAATTCTGGAACTGCTCCTTGGCCCTTTGTTTAATAGATCACTCTCATAAATTTTGTCAATGCAGAGGAGACACGCCGTTCACTCGGAGGGAACTGAATTGTTCTCCACTGTAGAGAGAGGGGAGATTTTTGACTTAGGGAGAGACAACCAAGATGAATGAGAATAAGAAGCCTACAAAGATGAGGCTCTTCAAGGAGAGGCAGATTTTTAAACCCAGAGATTAGGTACAGCTCCTGAGTGACCTTCACCTTCCGTACTGTTCTGTGCTCTGCTCTAACTGCTACCACCCACACCACAATCCTTGGAATGTTGGTCACAGTTTTATATTGTTATGCACTTATTCTCATTTGGGTGGTTCTGTGGGAAGGCTTAATAAGGGCCTGGTAGGGATGAAGAAGAATGACAGTTCAGCAGGAGACAAAATGGAGATTCATGTAAGAGCTGAGTTACAGACAAATATTTGAAACAGCCCTTTTACCCCTAAATCCCTGGAGATTTGAAAAAGAAAACAGGGCTCCCATGGTATATTAAATGAAACTAGAATGAATTTTAATTAAATAGTAACTGAATTTAAAGGTCATGGTAAACCATCAAACTGGAGTCAAATGAGAGTTCATAGAGTTGATAATTGAATTTCCTAAGTGTCTTTGCTACCAACAACTTTTATGAATTAGCTGGTTTTTAACCATGTTTTATTTTTGAGCTGTTTGATTATATTATTTCAATTAATTCCTATCATGTCTAATGAGAGTCATTCTATATTTTTGATGATTGTGCTTAGTAGTGCTTTGCAACACTGATTTTATGATTTGACTCTCAAGGAAAAATATCTAATTTCTAAATAATCATGGCTTTTTTAACTTACCTTTTTTTTTTTTTTTCCCACCCATATACCCCCACCTCTGGCAACCAGTGATCTGTTCTATGAATTTGGTTGTTGTTTTTTTGTTTTTTCCCCTTCAGATTCTACATATAAATGAGATCATACAGATTTGTCTTACTTTGACTTATTTCACTTAGTATATAATGCCTTCAAAGTCCAATCATACTATTACAAATGGCAGGATTTCCTTCTTTTTATGACTAAAGAATATTTGTGAGTGAGTCAGTGTGTGTGTGTGTGTGTGTGAGTGTGTGTGTGTGTACCACATTTTCTTTTATCTATCCATCAATTGACACTTAGGTTATTTCTATATTTTGGCTATTGTGAATAATGTTACAATGAAAAGGGGGTGCAGATATTTCTTTAAAACACTGATGTCATTTTCTTCAGATACATGCCTAAGACTGGAATTCCTGAACCATACGATACCTCTATCTTTAATATTTTGAGGAACCACCATACCGTTTTCCATAGTGGCTGTACCAATTTACATTCCCAAAGACTGCTTTATCTCTGATTCTACATATTAACAGAGATCTGTATGGGATTTTATGGTTCATTCATATGTTCATCTACATAATTTTACTTGTTGCTTAGAAAAATATTATTTTTAAATGAGATTACCTTTTTCCTACAGACTTTTTTTTTTTTTTAAAACAGAGATTCAGAGAATGATTTGCTGTTCTCAAAATGCTGGAATGTGCCAAAATTAGAATTCAGATTCATGTTTATTGGCACCACTTTCCTTAGTCTTTCAATATTTTATATATATATTAAATTCATATATATATATATATATATATATATATATATATAACCTCTTGCAAAATTTACCCATGATTTTCACCTGCAAGCATACAGTTAATATGGTTAAATTGGCTAGCCAATGATGTTTTGAACCCTAAAATTCATTTGCTTTCAGGATGGAAAGAAAAGCAAAGAGAAAAAAATGTATTTTTCTAATTTGAAGTAAGGTAATTGGAGGGAATCAATGATGATAGTATTAATCAAAATAATTCCCCACACAGATCATTTCAAATTTCCATTCCATTAAAGACAGTAAAAAACTGAATTTCAAGGGTAAGTTATCATTGAAACTGCAATTGTTATACTTCTGTGTTGTTATACATTTTGACAGACATTTCATTAATGTTGACAATATACATCAATTGTATAAATATAACTTTAAAGAGTAAATAGAAGGAAATGTCTTTGTGTTGGAAAGCTACATTTGCTTGTAAGAGAAAACAAGAAAGTAAATGTAATGTTTCTCTAATCTTTGATTCATTTCTTATTAAAACGGTAGCTTACATATCTGAATGTCTGATTTCACAGACAGTACAATTATTTTGAATTATAAAAGCCTACAGAGTGTCTTGATTAAATCAAGATGTTTTTCAGGACTGGGCAAATGTGCTACTGATTTTTGTCCTTCTAATGTGCTAAACTGTCGGAAAATTTAAAAGTGATCTTTTATGCTATAACTCGTTAGCCTTTTTGTGGCAATTTCATATTTTTTTTAGCTTAAAGGGTTATATACACCATGTAACTTTCTACGAGAATAAGTGTGTCATTTTAAAAAATCATAATATTTTTAAGGCTGAATGAGAGCAGCTATATATATTGAACTATATATATTAAAATGGTAGGTGAAAAACTCTGTTTTTTTAAATATTAGTTATTTGAAATATGTGAAAATTTTTAAAAAATATTTTATAATAAAGAGAAGCATTTCAGATCTTTATACCCATCATATAAGTGAACATATGGAGCTGAATTATTTTTTCACAAGCAAAATACACTTTCATTAGTGTAGAGAACTATACACACAATTTATTGCAGAAAACCAGATGAATTAGCAAAAGTGAGGCTGTGTTCTGGATATTTTGATTGTTCTGTGGGAAATGGAATTGGTTTGGGTAAATGCCATAAACATTAACTACCATTCTGTTCCATAGATGAACAGTCATTAAACAGCTCAAGAACAGAGCACCTGACTTAAAAATAATAATGGAAATATTAGAAATAGTGGAAAATAATAATCAGTATTTGAATGAGAAATTCAACATTACCTTAACAATGTAATCAATGTGGTCAAAGTTGGCCTTCAGGACAATTATAATGTTAAGCACATTTGATTAATCCTCCCATAAATAAAGAAACATTATAACACTACTGCCTTAAAATCACCTCAAAGTTGAGCCATTTAGAAAATAATAAACACAAGAGAGAATGAGGAGTCAGGTATGCAAGCGGTGAAGCATTTTTTTTCCACATTGGAATTGTATTCAAGATTAGAGTGTGAAAATATATTACAGACTCAAATATGTGGCCTATTGCTGGGCATCATTTCTCCCCTCTGGTTTCTCTGCCTCCTTTTGTAATTCACTAGTGCTCTAAATCTGTCTGACAGACAAAAGAGGCCCCAAAAAAGACAGACTGAAGAAAAGGAAAAGAAAAGGAAAAGAAGGGGAAGGGGAGGGAAAGTAGAGGGGAGGGAAGGGAAGAGAGAAAGAAAGTGGGGTATCTACATTTTTTTTACAACTAGTCCAACACAAATTTCTCTGGCATCTAGGAACTTTTATGTACAATTAGGAGGTTAGAGAAAGGATCTTAAAAGGAAATCTAATAGGTATTCATTTTATAGAAGTCTAATAATTCTTACCATTAAAAAAGAAATTTGCTTTCAAGCAGAGGAGTACTAAAACAGCTTTGCTCTGCCTCTGTATTCACTCCTCTTTAGGGGTTTTTGAAAAGTATGATGCTTCTATATGATACAGAGAGTGTGGTTAGGCAATGAGTTTTTGGACTTAGGTCTTCTGATGGGCCTATCCCTATGTGCAAATGGGAAAGAAATCTGAGATTTCACAAAGTTGCTCAAGCACAAGCACCAGCAACTGCCATCCAATAAATTGCTGCCTTACCCCCATTTCAACTCAAAATTAATTCCTATAGCCTCCCGGACTCGTTACTATCATTGGTTTTGAATAAAGACAGTATTATATAGCATCTTATGTCTTCTAATACTTTCCTCAATAGAAACTTAGTATATTTTGCTGGTATTTGCTTCTAAAAACATTTTTTTACACAAGCTTCTGTCTCTTGACAAGCTTTTGCTATCTCATCTGTACTTTTCCAGTTTTATGGGCTCTCTGGTTTCATCACTCTTCCTGATTGGCAAAACTCTTTGAGAACAGAACACTCCAAAAATCACAGCCTAAGTTCAAGCAGCGGGAATGGGATAGGTTAAGTGAAAACGTGAGCTTTCTATTTTGTCACTTCTTTCTATTGTTCCTCTGCCTTCCCATGGTCTTTCATTTGTCCCCTGGCTTCAGAAGAAAGGATTTCCTAGACATCTCCTTTACCCCTCCTATTTATGAAAATTTGTTTTCAGTTGGCTAGTTGTCATTGCAAAGTAACTGACAAATGATTTAATCCTCAAAAGTCTGACTTTGCTTAATTAAAATACTCCCTGCCATCACGAACAATGCAAGTACTAGCTGAATTATAGCAGTTGATAATTCTGGTACCTAAAGGGATCATTTCTTTAATGGCTATAATGAATTCTATTTAGAAGACCAGTGCCTTCTTACAAGCACAAGCATGCATCACATCACAGAAATACCTCCTCTAGTTACATCGAAAGTTGGGTTTTCTAATTTTACTTTAACAAGCTTTTACCCACTTTCCAGACTTTTCACCAATATGGAATAAAGTATGCAGATGTGCGGACCTGCCAGAATTTAAATACATACTGGGAATTGGCTGGAAGTCAGTTATGCTTAGATGCAAACTTCTGAGGTTGTCTTATTTTGCATCTCTTAAAAATCAAGGGGAAGATGGTCATATTTTCTTCTTCATTTTTTTTAATATTCTATTTATTTATTCATGACAGACACACAGAGAGAGAGAGGCAGAGACACAGGCAGAGGGAGAAGCAGGCTCCATGCAGGGAGCCCACTGTGGGACTCGATCCTGGGTCTCCAAGATCACGCCATGAGCCAAAGGCAGACGCTAAACCACTGAGTCACCCAGGGATCCCCCTCTTCTTCAATTTTGAATTGCACATTCCTTTGAAAGAGAATATGCTTGCTATCTTAGAGCACAGTAAACAAAATCCAGAGTAAGTCTATAAGCTATCTTAGGTTAGGGGCCATAATAGCACAGTTCAGCGCTACAGCCCCTAACATAGGTCATGTATATGTATATGACAGATGATGAAGATGTATTTGTTAACTGTCAAATGTAATATCAAATGATGATGACAATGAGGTTGAAAGTGGATTACTGACTTAGAATAACTATGCCTAAAAAAAGATCCCAGAACACACAGGATACTTCCTGAAAAGAAGCACCAGTAAGGGGTTGACAAAAAATTACCTCATTAGCAAGCAAATGGTTATTATAATTTAGACAGTATGATGCTGGCACAAAGTCAGACAAATTCAACAATGGAACTAAGTAGAAATCTCGCCAACAACTCCACATTTGGAAACTGGATATATGTAGAGATGGCATTATTTAACAGATTCCTTTGGAATCTCCTGGGTGATAGGAGTGTCTTTTGTTCTTATGGAGCAATGGTGGGTGGGCTCCTGAATGGAGGCTGGCCACCAGGAGGACTAAGCTATGATTAGAAGCTTGGAAATTTCAGCCCCATCTTTTAAATTTTTAAGGTGTGATGTATGGCCCAGAATGTACTCTACCTTGGTAAATGTCCCATGTGAGCATGAACAGAATGTGTATTCTGCTGTTGTTTGATGAATTCTCAATAGATGTCAACTATATCCAGTTAATTGATGGCATTGTTGAATTCAACTATGTCCCTACTAATTTTTTGCCTCCTGGATCTGTCCATTTCTGATGGAGAAGCATTCAAGTCTTCAATCATGATGGTAGGTTCATCTATTTCTCCGTGTAGTCCTATCAGCTTTTGCTTCACATATTTTGATACTGTATTGTTAAATACATATTTATTAAGAATTTTTATGTTTTCTGAACTACTGACCTCTTTATCATTATGCAATTCCTTCTTTATCCATGATAGCTTCCCCTGCTCTGAAGTCTGCTCTGGCTGAAATTAATATAGATCCCCACTCTTTTGATTAATGTTAGCATGATCTATATTTCAGCATCCCTTTACTATCAGTCTGTCTTTTTATTCAAATTCAGTTTCTTGTAGAATATACATTGAGATCTTGTTCTTTTATCAGCTTTGACTACCAGTGTATTTTTTTTTTTTAAAGATTTTATTTATGGGACACCTAGGTGGCTCAGTGGTTGAATGTCTGCTCAGGTTCCTTGTGGGGAGCCTGCTTCTCCCTCTGCCTATGTCTCTGCCTCTTTCTCTGTATCTTTCTTGAATAAATAAATAAAACCTTAAAAAAAATCACAGAGAGAGATCCTGAGCAGGGAGCCTGATGCAGGGCTCAGTCCCAGGACATTGAGATCATGACCTGAGCTGAAAGCAGATGCCCAACCTACTGAACCACCAGGCACCCACCAGGCATTAAAAGACTACCTCTGTCTTTTAATTGGTGCATATAAGACCATCAACATTTAAAATGATTGATATAGTTGGATCAATATCTACCATATTTGTTACTTTTTTCTTCTTCTTGCCCATTTTCCTGACTTTTGTCTTCCACACTTTTTCTGCCTTTTGTGGTTTTAACTGAGCATTTTATGTAATTACATTTTCTTTCCTTAAGAATATCAATTATAGTTTTAAAAAAAACCTTTTGAAAAGCATATGAAGTGTTTCTTCTTTATGCTGATGCTTATCCCTGTGTCTTCTTTCCTTCTATTTTAGGATCTCTGATTATGAGCATTTCTTTTCTAGATCTTACTCTGTGGGAATCCTAAGTGCCTAAAAGTATGATACTTTAAGCTATAAAGGATTTCTGTTTGCTTCTGCTATGATCTAAGAGATTCTGGTAACTACTTGGGGCTCCTGCTTAAGCTCCTACACACTGTGATACATTCTCATAACAGCATTTAATCTCAGGGTTAGCATGGGCATTTACACCTTGGACCAACTCATCTTTAAGGTTAACTTATTCTTCACTGCTTTCTGTTAAATTTTCAACTTACATCTTTGCTGTTTGATTGTTGGGCCTTTAAAGGTTTTGCTTATTTCTTCAAACTCAACAAAGCATTTTTAATGTAAGATTTAGTTGTTTTGTAGGAGGAGAGCTCTTCTGAGTATCTAAACCACTACTCTGCTGGTAACGGACATGTTTGAAATATGTTTTTAGTTCTATGAAATTTTAAATGTTATTTTTTCAGTCAAAAGGATTACATGCATCTCCCTGAAATATTCTTTAGATTTAGTAAGAATATACTACCATCAGCATTTTAAATTTGTAACTCCTAAATAAGTTCAAATCCCTGTGACTGAGAATGTATTATTTAAAATGTGTCATACTGATGATTTAAGCCATTCCCTAATCACAAAAATTATAAGAGTAAAGTAACATAAGTACAAACTATGTAAAAATAACTTTCAATACGTAGCCAGTCTACAAGGAAAAAAAGAAAAGAAGAGTATCTCAATCATATATCTGTACCTTTCCAATTAGGTAGCATTCCATTGATTACCTGCATTTTCAATGTTGGGCATTTGGCACCATAAATATACAATTTATTTTTGCTACAATAATAATGCCTTCTTCAAAAAAAAACAAGATTTACAAACTTACATGATTTAATATTAGCTTAGCTATTTCTATTCCATTATATTACACACTTCCTGGATATTAACAGAATTTGCAAACACCAGAGTCTGAGTATCGCTATCAATTTGCATTAACATAAAACTCTTCTTCATACTGTCTGTAATTATTTCATGCCTCATAAATTCAACTTGGTCCCTGTGTATTAATTTACCCATAACTCTTCCAAGTCTTGTCGCCAAAATCTTGGCATATATCTTTATAGCACATTTAGTTATTTAAATGTGCCTATAATTTTCCAGACTGTTATCCCTCCCTTTTATAAATTAGTAATAGGTACTTTGCTCATAGCTGGGGAAAACTCACCTTGTCCTGTTTGCTCCACAGAAACTTATCATACAAGGTGGTCAACTTCATCCTGAAATTATAAAATGACTCATTGGATAGCCATATTCTTCTGTTCTTTGCCCTTAGCAAGTTTTCAAATGTCATTTAGAGAAAATTAATTTGTCTCCACAGGACGTTCTAATCTGTGACATTGAAGATATATTTTCAAGCATTTCTTAGCTTTTAAAGTTAGCAGGAAATAAATCCACTAGAGTTATGACACTGTTTTTTTTCCCCTTTATATAAAACCGATGGAAATGAGAAACTATTCTCTGCCATCACAGCACTCTGAGTCTGTTTTCCCTGGGGCAAAACATACTTAGATATAGGACAGAAACTAGGGTGAAACACTATGTTTGAGTGTTAAGGAAATTGTTCCTTAGAGGCCTGAAAAGTTAATGTGTCTCATTAAATTACGACCATGGAACAGTACCAGGTCTCACAGAAAGTCAGAACTAGAAGAGCCTGAAGAAATCACCTAATACTACAAAATCAATTTCTAGGCAAGAAATTGAGGACCAGGAAAGTTATGAGATTTGGTGAACTAATTAATAAAAAATAGAAGATTAGAACTTAGGTTTCTAATTTTTTGTTAAAGGTATTACTCTATATAACTTTGAGCAGATATCAATATTTTTACTTTGATTAACCTTGATAATCCATTTAATTAATATTTTTACTTTGATTAACCTTGATAATCCATTTAATTAAATAATTAACACTTCGTGAACATTTTTCAGATGTGGGACATTTTTCTAGGATTTAGAGCTCAGGAGATACTTCAGAGACCTCATCATCAAGGGACTTATAATTCAAAAGAAGAAATAAATATGTAAATAATCATAGAGTTCTATGTAGCGGGGTAATAAGAATAGATGGACAATAGCCACCTCTGAAAGGTTTCTTATTCCATGTTAAGTAATTCTGGCTTTATCTTAAGGGCTAAGAAAAGACACTGAAGGATTCCAAGCAGACAAGAGGTAGAATAATTTCACTGTTGCAGAAACCTATAGCTATGCCAACATTTTAGATGGTGGGTAGGGGTGAAGAACAAGAGACTAGTCAGTAGGCCATTATATCATTAACACCAAAATACAAAGGCTAGTCCACAGTCATAATAATGAATATAAAGGGTAAAGAACAGCTTAAGACTTTTTTTTTTAAGTAGGTAAAATTGATAGAAGGTAAAGACTTAGGCAACTAGTACCAGATGCAGTGATAAGGAATACTCTGGGAGAAACATCTTTGTGTTGGAAGGCTAAAGTGGTTTGGTTTGCCTTAGTTTACATTGGTTAAATTTGAGGTATCTGCTGGATATTCAGATGAATGTCTGTTGTGTATGTGGTAAAATAGAACCTAAAAAATATTTGGTCCAATGATAGAGATTCATGAATACAAGAATAAATGGAAATTGAACTTATGAGATATGGATGAAATTGTATAGCTTTAAGTACAGTTAAAGAAAGACTGAATCAGGGTTTGTGGAATACCAATATTAAGAAAGAAAAAAAAAAAAGAGTGGCTAGGGAAGTTTGAAAAAAAAGTGAAAAGAAGATATTATGAAAAACCATGATGGAGAGAACTTCAAAAAGAGAAAGCTCCCAAAAGATCATGTCCTGCAGAGAGGTTAAGGGAGATAAAAATTTATATTCTTATCTTGAGTTAGTAACACAAAGGTCTTCAGTGGATGATCTAAAAAATAATCTGTTAAATGGTAAGAGAAATGCTGTATCATAGAGTTGAGATATTAGTGAATCAGAGTTTTACATGTACAAAAAATGGAAATCTATTCCTTCAGAAGCTTCTCTCTGAAGGAAAGGAAAAGAAAATTAGAAAACCAGAGATGGAACATACAATAATGAGAAACATGGGACATGTGGGTGGTTCAGTGCATTAGCCTCCAACTCTTCATTGTCCCACATTGGCCTAATTAAATAACAATGGAAAGAATGAAGTTCAGAAATTCTATTACAATATGAAAGTAAAACACTCACCAAACATTCAAGGTGGAAGACATTTTAGAGGCTTATTCCAACTTGCTCACACATCTAAAATCCAAAGAGGACAAGTTATTTAGATAAGTAACCACTGCCGATCAGTAACTGATCCAGGACCAAAACTGATGTCTCCACAACAAAACACAGTATTGCTGTGTGTTCTACTCAAACAGTTGGTAAAGTTTTGTTTTGCTTTGTTTTGTTTTGTTTTGTTTTACAAGAACTTCTATTACTGAAGCAACACCAATATTTCTGTTCAAAGATGGAAGGAGAATTTGAGTAGATGTGTTCCTTACCATTGGTAAACACTGGAAAATGATCAGTCCTGCCAATTTAGAGTACAAATCAGGAAACAAGTAGACTATTATTTGAAGTGATTCTGAGGAAGAAAAGGAATAGATACCCTAAAAGTCTATTTCAACTGATTTTAAGGAACCTTAACTATAACAATGTTATTGTTTTTTGTTTTCTAGTTTCTGTCTCTGACATTTCCATCACTGTCCAGTTACATTTTTTCTTGAACTACTTGCTGTGATAAACATTTTGACTTTCAAAGAGATTCCCACAGATGAGTGACTTTATTCAATCTATTACTTGTTATCTCTTTAAAGATGTTCCTATACTTTACTAGTTCTTCTCTGAAGATAAGCACTAAAAGGAATCAGTTGAAAAGCATCAGGCATTTGGAAACATAGATTTTCCTTTAAATTCTGTTATTTTTAAAATCAGTTTTACTACAAAGTTCTACCTATTTAGGCTACAGTTTATGTGTGCTACATTCTAAACTTACTTATAGTTTGTGTGTGCTGCATTCTAAAACATTTGAAATGCCATAAAATGCTAATACGTCTATTAAACAAGAAAGCTTGAGATGAATGCTCTGAAAATGGACCTGGTGGGGTCTGTTTCCTTCAGTGATGAGCTCCAGCAACCTAGCTCCCATCCCAGAACTCCGTAAGTGCAAATGAATGAAATAATGACAAAAGTTCCCCCTGCCCAAAGTGAAAATATACACATTAGAATATGGGAAATTTTAGCTAGCACATTTTGCAATAAATTTACAGGATCTGTGTTTGTAAATTTACAGGATCTGGTGAATTATTTATCAGTAATATGAATATTTGTCTTACTTTGCCCAGGAGAGCCTCAGTTATTTCATATAGTTATCCCTTTGTCCTGGTTAGTACCTCCTTTCATTTTCAGAAATATCTATGTTTTGACAGTTATTTATATTATTTATGTAGTCATCATATTTACTAGCTATACTCTCCAACTTACTCATTACCTACATTCTTTCTTCTTATACACTGAATGAAGTGAAAATTAGAATAATTATTTGAATTAGTCTGAAAATATATACTTTTGCTTTATCTGAATAGCTCAAGAAAATGTTTTGAGTTTTAAGTGTTGTAGAAATGAAGTTTCTCTAAATCATATACTTGTTAGAAAACAGTAAGCTAAAAAATATAGACAAGAGCAAGTATGGAGAACTTAGAATTCAGACTGTCTTTCTAAAGGCATTTTAAGAGAAGGGAACATAGATTTTGGGGAAGGAAAGCTAATTGTTTCCCTATAACATATTTCGAAAATGATTATGTAAGCTGAGGCAACTTATTTTATAAACATAAATTTATTGTTTATAATATGGATCACTGATTAATTAAGAGTAAAGTTTTTAAAAATAAACCACATTGCTAATTTACAACTAATAGCTTTTAATTCTATAATACAGGAATGTTTTTTTTTTTTTAATTTTTATTTATTTATGATAGGCACAGAGAGAGAGAGAGAGAGGCAGAGACACAGGCAGAGGGAGAAGCAGGCTCCATGCACCGGGAGCCAGACGTGGGATTCGATCCCAGGTCTCCAGGATCGCGCCCTGGGCCAAAGGCAGGCGCCAAACCGCTGGGCCACCCAGGGATCCCCAGGAATGTTTTTTTAAAAGATTTTATGTATTTATTCATGAGAGACACAGAGAAAGAGGCGAAGACATAGACAGAGGGAGAAACAGGCTCCCTGTGGAGAGCCTGATGTGGGACTCGATCCCAGGACTCCAAGATCACGACCCAAGCTGAAGGCAGAAGCTTAACCACTGAGCTACCCAGGTGCCCAATAGGAACCTTTAATAACTGTTCATTTCTACTTTGAATTTGTTTATTCCATTTTGACTAAAAATATATATTGTTGGACACAGAGAAGTATAGTTCATGCTTTCAACCTCAGAAGCTTCCAAAATTAGGGTAAGTATAAATCAACAACAAAGTTTAGTTTCTATTTACCCAATAATCTGGAAATGAAATAAAAAGCCACAACAATTATTTTAGCAAAGCCCTATGCTTTTGATCAGGAAACACAATTTTAACTTAAGAATCTGCCCTTCCCTTTCAAATATCATCTCTTGGGGAAAGATAACTAATTTAAACAAATAGCAGCCAATCCAATAATGCCACTGTGAAGAATTGCTAAAAATCATTACATAGCTTACTGAAAAGATGAAATTCAGCTACATTTCAAGATATATATATTTTTACTTTATTTTCAAAATGACAAAATATTATAATATGTATGAGAAAAGCACTGCATGGCTATAAACTGCTGCCTTCAAGTGGCTTACATTCCACTGGTATGAGGAGGGGTCAGAAGAAACTAACAAATATGTAGAATAGAGTAGATGCCGGATGATCATAATATTAAATTAATGACTGTTCAGTGACTAAATGTGCCAACAATTACAACAGATCTATCAATAAGGCACAGAAAACTACTGACTTTCTCCAATAAGTCCAGAAGTAGAAAATACTGGCTGGCAAAGAACAAGAAAAATCAAGTAACTATAGATAAATATAAAATATAGTTAAGATATATATATATATAGATTATAGATTAAGATATATATATATATATATACACATATATAATAGATAAGATAAAAATTAGCCTAATTCCAAATACATTTTTTTAATGGGCAACTTTTACTTTTTACCACTTCACTGATATAAAATACTTTAAACCTCATGCAACTAAAAAGACTTTTGAATAAATGAGGAAAGCTAGTAAAAAAAAAAAAAAAGCATAAGTAGTAAAAAATTATAACTGAGAAACAAGGGCTTTACTAAAGTATGTGGTCTGAAAGTTGTTCAGGCTATTATTGGTTCATGCTCCTTTGAGTAAAACAACTTACAATGTCTTTGTGAAGACAGATTTTCCAGTGTTGCTTTTTACTCTTCTCATGTGTCTACTCTACCGCAATGACCTATTCTCTCCCCTGCCACCCCCCAAAAAATCTGATAATCAAGAACAGAAAACTTTCTAGACTGGCAAAAGAGTCACCCTGATGTTTTGCTAACTAGAGTGCTGGACCAAATCACAGCTATGCTGTCTCTGAATCGCAAGGGCACTCTCAGTAGTCAGCGTTATTAAATCCATGATTAAATTCTTCAAATGATATGAGTGATATTTTTAACCATTGCTCTTTAAAATAGGAAGAAGCTCGGAATGCCTGGGTGGCTCAGCGGTTGAGCGTCTGCCTTTGGCTCAGGGCATGATCCTGGTCCTGGGATCCAGTCCCACATCAGACTCCCTGCATGGAGCCTGCTTCTCTCTCTGCCTATGTCTCTACCTCTCTCTGTGTGTCTCTCGTGAATAAATAAATAAATAAATAAATAAATAAATAAATAAATCTTTAAAAATAAAATAAGAAGAAATTCATTGACATGACAATTAAATAATTAGATTTGATAGGATATACTGACTCATTGACTACTGTATCAAAGAAACAAAAGAAATGAATATTTTTAAAAATCTCTACAGCTGAACTTTCTTTTAGTCTCATTCTTTCCTAGAGAATCTTCCAAAACTCTACAGTTAACCATGTAGAAAATATATTTTCCTTAAGGAGGAAGATCATAAAATCATCAAGTCCAGAAAGGAAGTCCATTTTAATCCTCAACCACATTTTAATGATAGTTCATTGCCTCCTTCTTTATTTATGTTTTATCTTTCTCATATAGAATTATTGATGTCTGACATGAAAAAAATCGGGATGGGGCACCTGGGTGGCTCAGCTAGTTAAGTGTCTCACTGTGGATTTCAGTCATGTCATGCTCTCAGGGACTCCCCAATTAGCAGGGACTCTGCTTATCTCCTTATCCCTCTGCCCCTCCCTGTACTCACATGCACATGCTCACTCACTTTCTCTCTCTCTGATAAGCAAGAGAAAGAAGGAAAGAAGAAAGAAGGAAAGAAGAATGAAGAAAGAAAGAAAGAAAGAAAGAAAGAAAGAAAGAAAGAAAGAAAAAGAAAGAAAGAAAGAAAGAAGAAAGAAAGGAAGGAAGGAAGGAAGGAAGGAAGGAAGGAAGGAAGGAAGGAAGGAAGGAAGGAAGAAAGAAAGAAAGAAAGGAAGAAAGGGAGGAAGGGAGGAAGGGAGGAAGGGAGGAAGAAAGAAAGAAAGGAAGGAAAGAATCAGGATCTTTTTGGCTCTGATTTACATATATGACCTCTCAATGCTCTGCTAATTACTTCAAGCCCTGCACATATTTCATTCTTTGTGGTCATCTTACTTTGTGGCCCAGCCTCTAGTTGCATACCAGGTATCCATTTACCCGCTCTTTCATAGAAGAATCCTATCTTTTGTTCAGGAGAGATCGTTAGCCAAGATCAATTCTTTAGCCTCCCACTAGGTGTATACATTACCAAGTTCTTAAAAACTAAGATCCTGAGAAAGCTCCTTAAAGGGCACTGACTCCTCTGAGGCATCTGACCTGTTCTCTTTCCTTCTTCATCCCTTATGTTGCTCAGGACATAAACACGTTAGCTAGAGCATCGGAAGCTATGTTGGGCCACAGAAGAACCTCAGGAATGGAAACCCTACACTAAACATGAAGAAAATTAAACTCAGAAGCAGGATACACCCCAAATAACACTGCTGAATCACCATGCTAGACATGAACTATCTACATCGTTTTTTTTTTCATAGGAGAGAGAATATTTTATTTTATCCACTGTCTTCAAATTCCTGTCACTGACATCTCTATAATTTCTCACTGATTTGCTTGCTTTATGTAACTTGGGTGAATTCTGATCAATGACTCAGATGTACAGTAAGAAACTATTGCTCCAACCCTGACATTCTATCTTTCTAGTCTATAACAGCAAAAGTATATTTTAATCTTCATAGTAGGTTCTTTGACTATCTTCTGGGAAAGGAGAGTTGAGGAATTGAGATTTATTTTTTTCTCTATCTTGATCATTTTCTATGGCCAAATATTTTCTATCACACAGTAGTTGGCCAATGTTCTAAAGTCTGACAAAACTGGAGTTTGTCTCTGGCTTGGTGTTTCTGGTCACCCATCCTTGCACTATTACACTAAAGATGCCCCTTACTCTCCATGCCTGCTGAGAATCTTGGTAGGGTAAGGCGAGCCTTTTACGCAGATGCTCCCTAGGCTTTGAATGTATGATGCATGTGAATCTCCTCATTTTTCAATCTTTTCCTCACTTCCTGGAGCCCATTTAGGTTTACTCCTTACCCTCCTGGTGTTCTGTCTTTCTATAGAAATAATCTAATTTTTTGTGACTCTTTTTTGACATGCATGTTTCATACCTTCATAAGCCAAATTTCAGTAACTTTCATCCCAGCCCAAGACCTGCTGTGCTACCTCAAAGAAAGAAGAAGGAACTATCAGGGACTTTTGAATACCTAAAATAAAGTCCAGTCTGGAGGATACAGAAAGGAAGAAAAAGTGAACTTCTACTTTCTCTCCAAGTTTAGAAAAAATATGACCTCTCTGAAGGATAAACAGATATAAACTACAAATTTACTTTTTTTCTTTCTGAAATGTTCTCATCACATCTGGAAAAATTTCCTGTGGCTACATATTTAGGCACTCTCTAGAAATTCTAGAAAATGATGGCTTTCTACTTGACCTTATGACCATTATATTATGTCTAATTACCATAAAATCTCTAGCTCAATCAAAATATGTTTAATCTTTAAGCATTTTTTACAGATAATTTATTTTATAATTTGGTAAGCAATATTATAGCTTAGCCACAGATTCCCAATATCATATAGCCAACAATTTACCCAACTATATTATATATCCATAGGTATTAAATTTTGTTTTTATTCTCCTCTTGAAGAAATTAGCAGTGCAGTATAATAGAAACCACAACATAATAATTCATTTTAAAAGTGAGTAATCTTTCTTTTCTTCAACCTTTCTTTCTCTGGATTACTATATATTGATAAATAATTTACTCCTCTGTATCAACAGACTACTTAATTTAAATTTAAAAGCTATATAAAAATAAGTGCTACAATCATACCACCATTGTTAATGATTCATAGCAAACTCTGTATTAAATTATGCCCAGAAAGAATCTTTTAAAGGGCTCATTCCATCATATGTTGCTCAATATAGGAGGAAAATGCATCCAACTGTGACTTTTGGCTAAGATAATAACAAAGAGGCAGTTTAACATTTGTTAATTATCGTTATGATGTCTTCTATAAATAATAATAATTTTAGAGCTCCATCATCATTAAAATGTAAACAGTTCTTATAGATTGGCCTGAATTATATCAAGCCAATGAATTAAATTTTTAGCCAAACACTCCTCTGGGAGGTTAAGGAAACAGAGCTTCTTTCTGCCTTCCTTTCAGCTCTGTTCCTGCTACTTTCACGTTGTTGGACGTGACTATCTTATCACGTGTTGAAGTGACTATCTTATTTCTCCTATGAATTATGAGGAGCAAAGGAAGAGGAATGATCTCTAGTTGTTAACTCAGCCTACCCAGATATCCAGACCCCATGCTGATAAATGTGGATCACAATAATAGCATGCAGAATCAGTTCACTAAGTGGGATAGATTTCTCCCCATGACTTAAATGCTTATGCATGTAGTCAAAAATAATAAATGCTTACTGAAGAATGAATGATTAAAACAATATAAAACCTATAATGACGTGTAAGCAACCACACTACACATTAAGCTACTCTTCTAGATTCAAGACAGGAATGTAAAGAGAGGTTGCCTCAAAGAATTAAATCCAATATTCATGATACTGAACTGAGTTAATAAATAAAATGTTTTAAGAACGTTAGATTTCATTTTTAGATATCTCAAAGAAACTTCTTTTTCACCTTTCTTAAAACATCTTCTTCTTCAGTCTGACAAATCTTTGACCATTTTGACCCTGTTTTCTCTTTACTGTCATTCATGTTTTCCCTGTAGATTTCAAATATTCATAACCAAGGGCAATTCTGATGGATATTGCTTAAAAATCAGGAAGTAAGATGATAAAAGTTGTGATTTTTACATTTTCCTTCAGGATGGATCCAAAGAAGGCACAGTATGATACATCTTTCAAGACTTAGATGAAGGTTTACAATCTACATTATGGGAAATTAAAGCTTTTAGATAGAAAGTGAGCATTTCTAACCTGAATAGCACAAAGTTACACAACAAAATCATGAAAAGGCAATAAAAGATTTAGAAATTAGTTATTTGTCCCATACAACATGGAGAGTTCTATTGACTAGACATGGCCACTGGATGATATTTGCTTGCTTTGATCTTATTCAAAATCTACTTGACATCAGACACATAATGAACAAAAGTTTACAAGCTTTGTATCTTTTGGTGAAGAACATGAAGAAAGTATGAACTGAGAAAGAAAGGTTGTATAAATTCTTTGGCATATTTATAGTTGTACAATCTTGACAAACATCCTATACTCAAGCAGGATTAAGAATTAATACTTTCTGCCATAAACTAGATCTCAGATTACAGGGAAGTAATACACTGATGAATACTAACTTGGCATTTTCAACACAGTTAATATTAGTTCTTTGTAATATCAAATGTACATCTCTACTCCCTCATACTGTATCACTGATATTAAGCAACTTTTTTCTTAAATGAGAAGAGCTTGTTAACTTAGCGAGCAATAACACCCAAACTATCATGCCCCCTTTACTTTTAGAGAGGCAAACTTTTAGGGGGCACCTGAGTGGCTCAGCAGTTGAGCAGGGCGTGATTCCGGGGTCCTGGGATCGAGTACTGCATCGGGCTCCTCACACGGAGCCTATGTTTCTACCTCTGTGTCTGTGTCTCTCATGAATTTAAAAAAAAAAAAAAAAAAAAAAAAAAATCTCTCTAAAAAAAGAAAGAGAGAGAGGCAAACTTTTATCTGCTTTACCTGTTTGTGAGTATGTCTTTCCTTCCTTCCTGCCTCCCTCACATTCTTAATAACAACCACTATTAAGCATCTTCTTCATGCCAGATGATTTTCTATGTACTAAGAGATTAAATCTGTCTCTGTAAGCATAGCTTTAATTCTACTAGAGGAAGATTGATGGCAAACAAATGAATTTGCCATCTTTTAGATGATGACGAGTGCTAGGGTGAAATCTAAAGTAAGACAAAGGGAACATACAGTGTTCTTGGCTGGAGAAGGGCAGATGCTATTTTATATACACCAGTTAGGAAAGGCCTCTGACAAAATGATCTTTAACCAATGACCTGATCAAAGAAAAGGGATGCAACACAGACACACTGCTCTCTGGAAGAATATCCAAAGCAGAGGGAACAATAGATTCAAAGGCCTTGAGGCAGGAGAAGGCCCAGTTTATTCACCTTTCAAGTTGAACAAAGGTTTACAAGGATGAAATTGGGAAGATAGAGTTCTGAGAGGTGGTAGAAAATTCCTTTGCTATTTCCCTGTGGCAGCTGGGGTGGAGTTTTTCCGGGTTACATTTCACAGTATGTGCCTGTGGTTCCTGGCCTTCTCATGGCAATTCAATTTCTGCTTCCTATACTTCTTGTGTGCTTCAGTGGTCAGGATTATTAAAATATATCAGTAGTATAGAGCCCTAAGCTAAAGCGCATATCTGGTCCCAGTTTCCCTATGGGCATTTGGCTTGGTGTCTATTCAGTATTCTTTCTTTGCTTTTCTGCTTCATTTCAAATGCTTGTGGATTCTTCAATTCTTGATTTCAAGCTTAGCTACACATTTAATTTCTTCACCTATATATTCTATATGCTTGAGGCATAAAGTGGATTCCCTGTGATATTACATACCATCATATTTACCTAAAAATGACTGATCAGTGGGCCCAATTGTTTGACAAAATTGACTATCTTCATAAAAATACATTTTTAAATGTTTCAAATTCTCATATCTAAAGAAAATGAAGATATTTGATAAATTCATAGTTTAAGCTTACAGAAGACACCTTTTGTGTTCTGGCTGTTTCCATGTTGATATTCCATAAAATGTTAAAATTTATTTAATATGGGGCAGTATAATATGAGGAAGATAAAATGTTTAGCAGCCAGATGACCCAACTTTTTAGACTAAAGCATAGAATATATTTGACCATGGCAATAAATATATAAAACAGGGAACAAAAAACAAAAACAAAAACAAAACAAAAAAAAACAGGGCATGAAGTATAAGAAGTTTTAAATATAAACTATAAGGACCATTTAAAAAGAAACTAACTGGGGATCCCTGGGTGGCGCAGCGGTTTGGCGCCTGCCTTTGGCCCAGGGCGTGATCCTGGAGACCCGGGATCGAATCCCACATCAGGCTCCCGGTGCATGGAGCCTGCTTCTCCCTCTGCCTATGTCTCTGCCTCTCTCTCTGTCTCTCTGTGACTATCATAAATAAATAAAAAAATTTAAAAAAAAATAAAATAAAATAAAAAGAAACTAACTGGGGATCCCTGGGTGGCGCAGCGGTTTGGCGCCTGCCTTTGGCCCAGGGCGTGATCCTGGAGACCCGGGATCGAATCCCACGTCGGGCTCCCGGTGCATGGAGCCTGCTTCTCGCTCTGCCTCTCTCTCTCTCTCTCTCTCTCTCTCTGTGACTATCATGAATAAATAAATAAAATCTTTAAAAAAAATAAAAAATAAAAAAAAAATAAAAAAAAAAATAAAAAGAAACTAACTGAAATGTATGCCACCATTCTATAGTGAAAATACAGTTTCCTATTTTATTGAAAATATAATAGTTATAACTACATTTTCAAAGTCCACAATAAAAGAAAATGGGTAAATAAATCAATACAGCTCAGACTATGTCCTCATAATTCATTGAATTAAATGTCTAATTTCCTCCACCAGACTCCACAGAAAATGAAATCTAATTTCATCAGAAACATTTACAGATTCATCTAGCTAATTCATTTAATAGTGAAGACTGGATTATACTCCAATAATTGGGACTGGAGGAATATAAATTTGGGGATCACTAAAGAAATGAAAACATTCACAAGTAACAAGTATTGACTTGCTGTCAGGTAGCAATCACACAAATAGCTGGTAAACAATATACTAAGTGGTTGTAAAAACACTGTGCTATTTATGCCCTTACATGAGGGCATGAGAAAGTAATAACAAACTAAAATCATGCTTTTATCTGGCAAAACAAAGGCTCATTTAGCCAATATCCATCCATCCAAATTTCTAATTACTCAAGAGGTAGTCTTCTCAATGACAAACTCCTGATTTGCTACTTATTTGCTACTGACTCAGGGCAAATTATTTAACCTGTCTCTTGGTATCTTCAACTACAAAATGCATATATTATTATAGTACCCCTTCATGGCTTATTTATAGGGAACAAATAATCTAAAATATATAAAGTCTAAAACCAGTTCCTGATACAGAGTAGGAATTATAAAAGTGCTTCTTACATTATCGACCGCCTTATGTGATACGAACTAGATTGTTTGGAGGCAGTATAACTACTTACGTAGGCGTTGTGTAAGAAAGATGACAGAGGGCTTCTCAAGCCAAGTATCATTACCTGGAAATTGTATATAAAGAAAACATGTGAAGATCGCAGACTAGAGACATGGGTTCACTAAAAGACTGAGATTTAATAAATTATTAAATATTTTGTCTCCAACATACCTTATCACCATACCAATAGGCTATAGTGAAGTCATAATGCCTTTTGGCTGAAAAAGCTGCAAAATGCAAATGCTCTCTGGAAAGCAGAACTTTAAAAAGCCCAAAGCTAAGAAGAGACAAGACCAAGGACACTAGAGGAATTTGGAGTATCTGGCAACTACATCCACAACAAAATATTTTAAATACATCAAACATCTACCCATATTAACATAAAACTTCACACTAGAGGCCCATTTATGTCAGCTCCTACTACCCAAAACAACATGTCTAATCTTTAACAAAAAATTAAAAGACAAGAAAAAACATGGACTACAGAAAACAAACAAACAAACATCATAACCAGATTCAGGTATGATATAGATGTGAGAATTATCAGACAAGGAATACAAATTAACTATGCTAAACATGTTAAGAGTGCTAATGAAAAAAATAGATTAACATACAACCATAGATGGATATTATAAGCAGTGGTATGAAAATTTGAATTTAGAATTAAAAGAAAATACTGAAACCAAATTTTAAAAACACGATCCAGAAATGAAAAAATCTTTAATGGATTCATCGATAAACTTGAAATGGCTGAGGAAAGAGTCAGTAAGCTTAAAAATATAGCAATAGAAAAATCCAAAGCTGAAATGGAAATAAAGGGAAAAAAAGAATGAAAAAAAAATCCATGAATTTTGAGGACAGTTTCAAAAGATGTACCATACAAATATTGGAAAAGCAGGAGAAAATAAAACAGAGAGAGCAGAAGAAATATTTGAAGTAGCAATGGCTAAGAGCTTTCTAAATTTAATGATGCACATCAAACCACAGATAGAGGAAAATCGCAAAACACCTAGCAGATAAATAGCACGAAAACAAAAACAAAAACAAAACAAAACAAAAAAAAAACCCACAACAGGATATATTCAAACAACAGAACATCAAAGACAAAGGGATCATTTTAAAAGGACTAGGAGCTGGAGAGATTACCTACAGAAAAGCAAGGTTAAGAATTACAGTGGACTTCTCTGAAAACACACAAGCATGAGGATAGTGGGATGAAATTTTAAAGTGTCAGAAAAAAATCAAGTTATAATTCGGTATTGAGCAAAATTATCCTCAAAGGTGAAGGAAAAACAAAGACTCTCACACAAACAAAAGCAGAGAATTTATCACTAGCTGACCTGCCTTGTAAGATCTAGTCAAAGAAGTTATTCAGAGAGAAGGAAAATTAGGTCAGAAACTCAGATATACATAAACAAAAGAAGAACAGTGGTCAAGGAATAAATGAAAGTAAAATACAATATTTTTCTTATTTTTTCTAGCTTTATTGAGATATAATTGACAAAACATTGGATTAGTTTAACGTGTATAATGGGGTGATTTGATGTTAGAATTTCATGAAAAGATTATCATAATAAGGTTAGTTAACACATCCATCAGCTCAGTTACCTTTTGTGTTCGTGTCTGTTGAGAACTTTTAAGATCTACACTCTTAGCAACTTTCCCAGTATACCATATAGTATTGTTAATTATAGTTATCATTTTGTACATTATATCCCCAGTACTTATTTATTGTATAACTAGAAGTTTGTATCATTTGAACACCTTCATCCATTTCATCCATTTTCCTGGCCCTAGCAAGCACTAAGCACTAATCTACTCTCTGTTTATGTTTAGTTTTATTAGATTCCACGTATAAGTGAGATCATATATTTGTCTTTCACTGTCTGACTTATTTCGATTAACTTAATGCCCTCAAAGTTTATCCATTTTGTAACAAGATTGTGGCAAGATTTACTTCCTTTTAATGGCTGAATAATCACCCATATAGGTCACATTTTCGTCATCCATTCATCCACTGGTGAACACTTAAGTTGTTTCTATGCCTTAGCTATGATAACAATACTGTGATGAACTAGAGATGTACACATCTCTTCAAGATAGTGATTTCATTTCCTTCAGATAATACCCAGAAGTGGAATTGCTGAGTCATATGGTGTTTTTAATATTTTGAGGATCAACATCCTGTTTTCCATAGTGGCTGTACCAATTTACATTCCCACAAAAAGTGCACAGGGCTCTTTTCTCCATATCCTCATCAGCACTCATTATCTTTTGTCTTTTTGATTATAGCCATTCTAACAGGTGTGAGATGATATCTCACCATGGTCTTGATTTGCATTTCCCTGATGATTAGCAACACAAAGCATACCTTTCATGTACCATTGGCTATTTGTATATCTTCTCTGGAAAAATGTCTATTCAGGTCCTTTGCCCATTTTTAATTGGATTATTTGGGGTTTTGCTATTGTATTATATGAGCTCCTTATATATTTTGGTTATTAACCTCTTATCATATGTACATTTTGCAAATATTCCCTCCCATTTTGTAGGTTTACTTTTCATGTTGTTGATCATTTCTTTAGCTGTGCAGAAACTTTTTAATTAGACATAGTCGGACTTGTTAATGTCCAATGACAAGGAGCTTTTCCTCCTGTCTTCTTTTAGGATTTTAACAGTTTCAGGTCTTAATACACTTTGAGTTCATTTTTGTGAGTGCTGTAAGATAAAAGCCCTATTTTTCTTATTTTTAACTGATCTAAAGTTAGTTTGATTTAAAGTAATAATAGCAACAAGGCATTGGGTGATAGTAACATATATATAAGCAAAGTGAAATGACAGCAATGTTAAAAGAGGCAGGAACAAGAGACTATGAACACATGGTTTTGGAATATTTGAAGGAAGGAGAATATTTGGGGAAGGAGAATAGTGTTATTTGAAGGTAGATTTATGTTAATAAAAAATGCATATTGTAAACTCTAAGGTAACCTAAAATATTTGTAAAGATGTATATTTGACATTAGCAGAATAAATAAATGGAGCCATATAATGTGCTCAACTGAAATAAAAAAAGTATGAAAAAAGAAATCCCTAACAAGAAATAAAAAATATTTAACATGATTACTATTAATCCAAACATATCAATAATTACTTTCAATTAAAATATTCTACATACATCAATGAAAAAATAAAAATTTTCAGATTGGATGAAAAAAAAAAACAACCCAACATTTTTATCTAAAACAAAAACATTTCAAATATAAAGATTCTGATAGGATAAATGCAAAGGAATAAGAATAATCATGCTAAGACTCATCAAAAGAATACTGGAAGAATAGTTGTTTATTGTTTTTAGTTAATACAATCCTAAAGGGATATGAATCTAATGATAGAACATCCAAATACATGAGGCAAAAACCAATAGCATTGAAAAGAAAAATAGGCAAATCCATTATTATAGCTGGAAATTTAAACATCCTCCTTTGATAAGGCCAAATAGGTAGAAAATCAAAGAGGAGAGAATGGACCTGAACAGCAATATCAATCATCTTGTTCTAATTGATAATTTTAGAATACTCTCTTCATTAATAGATGAATATTCATTCTTCTCAAGTTCATATAGAATATGTACCAAAATAGACCACATTCTGGGCCATAGAACAATGTTAACAAATTAAAAGGAACTTAAATAATGCGAAGTATGTTCTCCAACTACATTGGTTTTTAAACTAGAAATTAAAACCAGCAACGTAGCTGGAAAAAATCACCAAATATTTGGAAATTAAATGGTAAATTTCTAAATAACACATGGGTCAAATAATATGTCTCAAAAGGAATTAAAACATATTTTGAACTAAAGGAAAATGACAATACAACTTATCAAAATTATTTTCATGTTGTGAAAACAGTGCAGTGCCTAAGGGGAATGTATGACATTTACTACATATGATACAAAAGAAAGATCTAAAAATCAATAAGGTAAGCTTCCATTTTAAAAGACTAAAAAAAGACTATTAGTTTATTTATTTATTTTTATTTTTTTAAGGACTATTAGTTTAATTCTAAAGCAAGCAGAGGGGAAAAAATAAATTAGAGCACTAAGCATAAAATTGAAAACAAGAAAACAACAGAGAAAATAAATATAACTAAAAGGTAGTTCTTTGAAAATAACCATAAAATTTATAAACTTCTAGCCAGGCTAACCAATAAAAAAAGAAAGAAGAAACAAACTACTAATATGAAAATTGAAAGGGAATCATCACTGCTAATTCCATGAATTAAAATGATATAAAACAATAATATGAATAGCTCTATGGTCACTAATGTGAAAATTTAAATAAAATAGACCAACCTACCAAAATTCATACTAAAAAAAAAAAAAAACAAAAAACAAACTATCTGAAAAATTCTATATCTGTTAAAAAAGTTGAATTATAACCAATAGCCTTCCAGACCAATAAATTGTCAAACTCAGATTATTTCACTGATAAATTCCAACAAACATTTAAGGAAAAAATGGCACCAATTCCCTAAAATCTCTCCCAGAAGAAGAGGTAGAGGGAAACTTCCTAACACTTGAGAATAGCACTGCCCCAATACCAAAACAAATAAAGACTTTACAAGAAAGGAAAACCATAATCAATGTCTCTCATGAACATAGGCACAAAAATCCCCAGAAAAAAAATCATCAAACTGAACATATCAATGTATAAAAAGTGTCATGCATCATAACCAAGTGAAACATATTCCAAGTGTGTAAGGCTAGCTTAACATTTGAGAATTAATCAATATAATCAACATGAATAGAAAAATCATACAATCATATCAATTGATTCAGAAAAGCATTTAACAAAGTCCAATATCCACTCAAGATAAAAAAAAAAAAAAAACATAAAAGCTAGGAATCAAAAGAAATTATTCAATTTGATAAAGAACATTTACATAAAACCTACAGCTAGCCAACATCATAGTAAATCGTGAAAAACTGGATACTTGCCCCCTAAGATCAGGAATAAAAGAAAAATTGCTTTTCCGCCTTTTGGCTAAGATCAAGTGCAGGAATAAAAGAAGAACGTTTTTTCTCTCCATTCGTACTAAATATTGTACTGGAAGTCAAAAAACACCAATACAAGGAAAAGAATAATACAAGAAGATAAAAAATAAATAAAAGATATACAGATTGAAGAAGAAATAAAACTGTCTCTATTTGCAGATGTTATAAATATCTATATAGAAAATTCCACAGAATTCATTCTTCCTAGCAACAACAACAAAAAATCTTCCCAGAACATTTTTTTTAAAAAGTAAGCACATCAAAACCACAAGTTACGGTTATATATCATGTTGTATATTATTACTCTATCATAAAATATTATATTATATAATATAAATATTATAGCACATCAAATGAAGAGATATTTTGTGGTCACAGAAGACTCAATATTTTTAACATGTCAATTCTTTTGAAATTGATCTACATATGCAACACAATCCAAATTAGAATCAGAAGCTATTCTATAGATCTCAACAAATGAATTCTAAAACTTACATGACAAAGTTCCTAGAATAGCCAATACAATACTGTATAAGAGGTACAACATTGGAGGACTCGTAATGCCCAATTTTTTTTTTAATTTCTTTTTAGAAATAAAGAGTGTGAGGTGGAAATGGGGGAGCAGGAGAGGGGCAGAAGGAGAGGGAGAAACTTTATTTTTAAGATTTCATTTATTTATTCATGAGAGACACAGAGAGACAGAGGCAGAGACACAGGTGGAGGGTGAAGCAGGCTCCCGTGGGGAGCCCGATGCAGAACTCGATCCCAAGACCCTGGACTACAGTAATCAAGGTAGCATGGTATTGCAAAAGAGTAGGCACATGTTAATGGATTGTGGGAACCCAAGAGATAGAAGATGTCTGTCTTAATCTCATTGAGTTTTAGGAGGCTGAATCACAGGAACAAAAGCAAATGCTGTGACTGTACCTTTCATTATAAGTTGAACAAAATCCACTTCTGAAGTAGGAAATAGTGAATAACAAATAGTAAGTAATGAATAAATTGAAAAAAAGAGTGGTAGGAGTTTACAGATACTGTGCTTATGTTAGCACCTGCAAAAATTTTTTCCTCTCCAATCTTATCTATAAAGTTACCAATTATTTTTTTTTGAGGGGGGGGCGGTTTGAGCATTTTTTTGTTGTTGCTTTTTCCTATTAGTGAGAAAGGTATATCCCTTTAGGACTAACAGTTGTACCTGATTCACACAGCAGACTTTTCTGCAGGTACTAGTTTCCCTTGTTATGTCCCCTCACTCTTCCACCTAAAGGCAGGATAGGAGTTTGTGGAGGGTGGATTACAATGTAGTCCTGTAGTGAAATGGAAGTAAGTTGAAATCCATTTGTGTGCTATTTTTGTTTTAATAAACAAATAACTTTATTCTCTAAATCCCTGAGTGAAAAAATGCCACTGGTTCTTGTTAAATCAAACATATACTAAAATTCAACACATCTGACCCCAACTGATTATCCAACGTAATTTAGAATTACCTTGACATGAAATATGATTCTTTAAGAAAACTCAAACATCTTGATTTAAAAGAATTTCTGGGTTATATATTCAATTAGTTATTCTAGTAAAACACTGATTCAATGAAAGTAGATTCTTCATTTCAGTAAAAAAGACTTCCAAAGACTTAAGATTCCTTCTCTTACTGATTCAGTAAGTTGTTGTTTTTCAGGCATTAAAAACATTCAATGCAAAGTTCACTGGAACTGCTGTACTTGAGGATTAAGCTGACACAAAGTTGACTGTTAAGTTGACTGTTACCTTTGAAGCAAAGGTAAATACTAATAAAAATGTTTTGAAATAATCTTAATGGTAATGTCACATTTATGAGAATCACTCTTTCACAATAACTGCAAAAAGAGCCAAAGGCAAATGAATGTCAGTAGAGATAGAGGTAATTTTTAATTGTAGAATATGAGAATATTAAATAATATTCAAAGCGAGATTTTAGCATTGATCACGTCCAAGAGATTCTTGTCAACATAAGTAACTGTGATGATACAAGAGAAAACACCTCATTAAAATATCCAGCTTCACATGTGGTAAGCAATTTGCCAAAACCCATGTTAAAATCTATTCTCTCCATGTTTTTTCCTGATATTTGAATATTAAACATTTTGAAATCATTTACAGCACAAGCATTCTACAATTCAAGGTCAAATGTAAAAGTTGAATAACCTCTTTGGACAAATTTCTGAACTTGTCTTACATGCCCACACGAATGTGTGTCAAAATTAATCCTCAGTAATTATTACTGTGCCAGTTACAACTGTCACAAGCAGGGAGCCCTATTCAAAGGGAACCAGCTCTCGTGGCAAGCTAACTATGTGCCATTTACAACAGAACCTTTTCCTATATTTTCCATGTAATCCTCTCAACATCCCTGTGTGGCAGCTATTAATAACTCCACTGAGAGAGGAGAAAATTGCCTGACTTGCCCAAAGTCAAATATCCAGTATCAGCAGCTTTGAATTCAAATGAGGCTGGTGCAAATTTAGAGTCAATAGGTACACAATATATTCATTTGCTGGAGAAATGAGAAATCTGGGGGTTAGGTTGTGTGACAAGAAAATAAAGAATTCACACTTCTCCTCTTTGTCTACTGAGGAGAATTCTAAATCCCTGCACAATTTCTGTCTCTTCATTGTTTTGAATCAGGGTGATGATTGACTGGGAAATTTTAGAGGCACACAATCAACTTCATTTCGTTGTGTTTTGTTTTGTTTTGATTTTTGTAAAACGGAAAGCCACCGGTGGGGTTGGTGCCCAAAAGGAAACTAAGGGAAGGAGAGAAGAGAAGATTTGACTCAGGCTGAGTAGATGAAGAATTTTCTGGAACTACAGCAAAAGAGAGGGTTCAAAGAAGTATCTGTCAGATGCTGAGGAAAGAGTTAGTTGAAGAAATAGAATTTTAAAGAACTTTTTCTTTGCATTAGGGACTTTTGCATTGCCTTGTTTTCTCAATTTAACATTCATGTTTTTAAGATTACTTTTAGATACAGAAATTTATTAGACTATATACTGGGTGAAAACTGGGTCACGTGGAAACTGACTTTGATTACAGTAGCCTCTAACTAGCATTGAGATGGAGCTCCACATTTTAAAATTCCCCTCTCTTCCTTTATATTACGACCAAAGCCTCTGGCAAATAGTATATGTCATTGAGCCTAAAAATGACTTTATCCTATTAAGGCCGCCTTCCCTGAGCACTCTCCTGAAAGCTGAAGACCTTTTTCTTTGGAAGTTTCTAACCATCAAATTGTCCTCCAAGCCTTAGAGATTTTATCCAAGAGGTCAGCTATCTGGCAACAGGTGACAGCAGTCTAAAGAAAAACTTGAAAGTTTCATTTCAGTCCAGCTGGAGATAGAGAAGTAGCCCTTTTTGGAGGACTTTTACAGTATTACTTCTTATGCATAAGACAGGAAAATATTCAAGATGTTTTAACCGGGAATCTAAAGTATAATGGGACACTATCTCTGGGAATTATTTCTTAAGGTGAAATTTGCAGTGTATCCAATCTACTTAGAAACTAACTCAGATTGAATGAAGTGAGTGCCTGAGCTGTTGGTAAAACCTGGGATATGAATGTTCATCCAGTCTGGTAAGGTACCACACTACCTCCATGTGCTATGCATTTTTCTATTTTCAATTCTTCTTTCTTTTCTTTTCTTTTTTTTTAAAGATTTTATCTATTTATCTATTTATTCATGAGAGACACAGAGAGGGGGTGGGTAGAGGGAGAAGCAGGCTCCATGCAGGGAGCCCTATGCGGGACTCGATCCCAGGTCTCCAGGATCATGCCCTGGGCCGAAGGTGGCGCTAAACCGCTGAGCCACCCAGGCTGCCCCCAATTCTCTTTTATTATTTTGACTTTTGCAGACAATATTTATTTATCTATTTATTCAGTTTATTCTACTAATATTTTTAAATACCAACCTTTCACAAATAGTATCCCAAGCAATGGCAATAAAACAAAGATCAATAAAGACATGAAGCATGTATTTTAGCATGGAAGACAGTATCAGGCAAATAACCACAAAATTATGTTTAATCAAAAATCTAAGTTAGGTCCCCTAAAGGAAAGAAACTCAGTTCTATAACAACAGAGTCTGGCCTACATTGGAAGGTGAGGCCAAAGATCGCTGAAGAAGTGAGTCTTGAATTAAGATCTGAAAAATGAGTGAAACTTTATCTAAAGAGGTGAGAAGACAGGCATGCTGGGTAAAAAGCTTTGTGGCAGGGTCATATTTTTGTTTACATTTACCCTCAGTAACACAATGGGAGATAATAAAATGCTTAAGAGGTAAAATGATGATACATAATTATAATTTAAGCTGTCATAAGTTTTTTTTTTATACCCAAGGACCTTTTAGACATTATCATTTCTTTCTTTTTTTAGAGTATAATTAATATAAAGTATCATATTAGTTTCAGATCTACAATACACTGATTCAACAGAATCTATACATTACAAGTGCTCATCAAAATAAGTGCACTTTTAATCCCCTTCACCTATTTTGCCCATCCTCTACTCACTTGTCCTTTAGTAACCATCTGTTCTCTATAGTTAAGAGTCTGTTGGTTTTTTTTTTTGTTTCTCGTTTGTTTTCTTTCTAAACAATGGCTAATATTCCATTGTATATATATATACATTGTATGTGTAAATATATATATTTATATTTACATATAAATATATAGATATATATATACACACACACACACACCATACTATCTTTGTTCATTCATCTATGAATGGACATTTGAATTGCTTCCATATCTTGGCTATTGTAAGTAATGCTGCAATAAACATAGGGATGCAAATATCTTTTGAATATAGTATTTTCACATTCTTTGGGTAAATACCTATTAAATACCTATTAGTGGAATTTCAGGATCATATGGTAATTCCATTTTTAATTTTTGAGAAACATCTTTGCTAATACCTGTTGCTTGTTATGTTATTGATTTTAGTCCTTCTGACAGGCATGGGGTGATATTTCATTCTGGTTTTGACTTGCATATCCCTGAATGATTAGTGATGTTGAGCATCTTTTCATGTCTTTCGGCCATCTGTATGTATTCTTTGAAAAATGTCTATTCATGTCTTCTCATTTTTAATTGGATTGTTTTTTTTTTTTTTTTTTTGGTGTTGAGTTGTATAAGTTCTTCATGTATTTTGGATATTAACCCCTTATTGGATATATCACTTGCAAATATCTTCTTCCATTCAGTAGGTTCTTTTTGTTTTGTTGTTGGTTTCTTTTGTGTGCGAAAGCTTTTATTTTGATGTAGTCTTAATAGTTTAATTTTGCTTTTTAACGCTTGCCATAGGAAAAAGAACAAAAAAAAATGTTTCTATGGTTGATATCAGAGATAACTGTCTATGTTTTCATATAGGAATTTTATGGTTTCAGGTCTTACATCTAGGTCTTTTTTTTTTTTTTTTTTTTTTTTTTTACATCTAGGTCTTTATTCTATTTTGCATTTATTTTTGGACATTATCATATTTGATCTTCAAATGCTCCTGAGATAGGCAGGTAAGTATTCTTATCATCTACTTTATAGATGAGGAAATTGAGGCATACAGAGTTAATAGAATGAGTTCATACAGGATTCATAGTAGCAGTGGCCTGATTAGAAGCCTGATTCCTTGAATCCCAGTGAGATACTTAGAGACAGATATCCCAGATAGTCTCTTTCTTTTCCTTGTATACCTCTGGTCAGATCTCAACCTCCTTTGCAGATGTTTTTTTTTTCTTTTTTTTCATCTAATCTTTAAATGGTTCTTATAGTCTTGACCCCATGTGCTAGTCTCTGTTCACTCTACACTTTTTCTCAGGCAAGCTCATTCACTTCCATACTTCAATTACCCTCTGACATATAATGACTCACACATTGATGCCTTTAGCTTTGACCTCATCTTTGAGTTGCAGAGCCTTAGAGCCATCTCCTTATTTGACATCTCTATTTGTCGAGGCAACTCTATCCTTTTCTATCTAAAACTTAGATCATTATTTCTTCTGAAAAAGATCAATAATTTTATATCCTCTATTTCAGTGACTGGAACTATCATTATCCAGTTACATTAGAGAGAAAACTTGATTTTTCTCTCTTCTTATTCCATATATCTATCCAAACACCATATCCTTCCACCACCTTATTCTATAGTTACACTGCCACTTTCCTGAATACTGAACTAGTTTCCTCACTACTTTAAGTTCATTCTTGTCCTCAGCCCAACACATTCTTCATAGAACTCTTTAAAGACAAATCTATTTGTGACATTTCACTGATCAAACACCTTCAATGGGTGCTCATTCTAGAAGGATAAAATATGAATTCTTTAATATGGATGATTAGTACACACAGGAATTGACCCCTGTCTACAATGTTCTGCCTCCCAGTCCCAAAGATGCCCATTCTTAAGTCAGTTTCTCACATTCATCATGCTCATCTTTATACCAGAGATAGCCACAAAGATTGCTCCTTCTGACTATGGTATTTATCCTTCTCTCACACACTTTCTAAAAACTTCTACTATGTACTCTGTATAATTTCCTCAAAGACACATTTCCAAATGCCCCAAACTAAGTTAGATACCCTTTATGATGTGCTCTTTTTACATTCTGAAACTTCTCTTTATAATATCTTGAGAATTATATTAATATAATAAGCTGTGTAATTATATAATTAGGTTCTTAAAATTTGTCTCTCCAGTTGATATGTGAGATTCATGAGATGAAGAATCACATTTGCTTCTTACAGGCTCTATCTGTAATGCCTTTCAGAGAATGGATAATAGATACATATTGGTCAAATGAATGATAAACTGTTTTTAAGCCTAACCAACAACATGATTGCTCCTGATATCTATCTATACTGATTTTTCACTGTCTCTCATCAAAAATATCCTTTTTCATAATAGCAGTGGATTCCTTTCTTGTTCCTGACATTCTTTTGAAAAAAGGAAAAAAAAACACACAATCCTTGTTAGTTCCCTAAGGATCTCTAGAAAAACCCCTGCTTCATGAAATTCTACCAATGAATAGCCCACCTGTCTTATTCTGCTCTCTGATTGTGCAGCAAATGGATACTAACTGCCCACCCAATTCTAAATTGATGATCCAGGAGGAGTGGAGTAAGCTTGTAAATTGCACAATCTGTGAGCTCCATGATGACATGGACCATTTCTATTTTGGCTTGTCCTCAAAATCTAGTACAGCCCGTAGCATTTGATAAACACTCATTTTTAATTATTTTTAAAATATTTAATAAAGTAGTAAACAAGGTGACTGGAGAGGCTCTCGTTAATGTCTTGGCAACTGCATTCCTTATTAGTTGGAACACTGATCAGAACTCATTTCTCCACAGTGGAATATATAAAGGTATATTTAAACTACTAAGGAAACCTGAAAAAATCCAACCCCACCTTACTTGAGATTAGGGGTTTCTAAAGGAGGGGTAGCATTTCAAGTACACTTACTGCCCTTAAGAACATACTTTTTGCCAAAGGCAGAACACAGAGAAGCCTATAAAGGGACTCTCTGATAAAATTCTTTTGGCACAGAAAATTCCTCTACATTATCCTTTCCTTGAACAAGAGCTCTCATCAGAATTATACATTTATTTCCTTGATAGTATATGGATTTTTCCTCAGTTACTTGTTCTGCTTAGCATTCAATTTTGGTTTCTCCACAAGACGATATCCCTCTTATCCTACCTTTATTAATGTGTGCCATAAGCCATAGGTAAACCCTCTCTGTTGCTCCCACCCAGCCCACACTCCTGGAACACAACTTTGGAAGCACAGGTCAGACAACGTTAATTCATCTGCACCTCTTTCCACAAAGGTATTAAAACTAGATGTATCACTTTTATGACTATTTTCATAGTGCTTAGGTAAAATCATAGAAAAAACATAGGTTTGGGTATAAGAATATAAAGAAAGGAAGAAATAGAAAAAAATGTTAAAACTCTGAAAGGCTTGTTTGATGGCCAGAGTTGAAATTTAAGTACTTGTTCAGCTAGCAGTGATCTAACTCTTCTAGAATTTCCCCCAAATGTAAGAGAGCATGAACTGAAAATTCATGAGCCGGACTAGGATGAGATGAAGGAGGAATTAGAGGACAACTGTCACTTGCTGAAATAGTTTATCTGAAGAATCCACAACACAGCAAAGGGCTGCTTCAAGGAGAGTTACCTTGGGAATGGAGTACTAATTTGGAATGTGGCATGTTCCACAAGAAATGATGGGATTGGTACTGAAGGAATCATAATAAACAGCTCCTTGGGGAACATACAATTTATGAAAATGTTACACTTCACAAGTGCCTCCTACCCCTATTCCTCATTAATCACCTTAACCTTCCTGTCACTGTGTGCCTAACAGCCACACTGATTCTACATCACAGACATTTATAAGAGAATGTCATACCTTGTCTTATCAGCATGATCCAAAAAAGTTTAAAATTATTAAGATTCTATCAAGTTTGAAAAATATTTTTTTCAGAGTGTAGAGAAAGACAATAGTTCTTTTGGTAACTGTTATCTGATAATTTAGATTTTCTTTATTAAAATTCTAAAAAGTTCTAATTACTATTATATAATAGTATAATGTATTTCTCTATAATAATATCCAGGCCATAGAAAGAAGATTCTGTATTAGGAAAAAGCAATGTTGTTTTTGCCCTAATGAGTACAGTATAGTAGGTACTTTTATATTAATTCAGTTTTTAATCTATTATTTCCATATAAGTATACAATTACAAATATTGTTTCAGATTCTATGTGCCTTAAAGACAAGAAGAGTGCCAGTACAAATGCAATAAAAATGTCTGGAATACATTTTAAAGGGGTCTCTTTGGTATTTTGAGACTCAATTTCCAATGTGGAAAAGTGGGTAGGTCCCTTCACATCAATACATAATTATCAACAGGAGGAGGGTTGAGTTGGAGAACTCATTTCTTATACTAGCTACCCAGAAACAGCATCAGATTCCACAGGATAAGGGTTCAGTCCTACAAGATTTACCCCCTACTCCTTCACACACACACACACACACACACACACACACACACACTCACGTACACACTTCACATGCCAGGTTAAAGGCCTAGTTGTCACCTGTAATTCTGATGGACTGGTTGCAAATGAAAGGCATCCAGGATTTCCTTGGGTTCAATTAACTTGCTAGAATGGCTCACACTCTTAAAAAATGTAATAAAAACATTTTACTTACTAGATTACCAGTTTATTATGAAAGGTTGTAAATCAGGAAGAGCCAGATAGAAGAGCTGCACAAGACAAAGTATGGAGAAAGGGAAAAGAGCTTCCATGCCCTCTCCAGGGCACCTCTCTCACTGAATAACCACATATGCATCAACTCAGAAGCTCTTCTAATCTGTTCTTTTGGGTTTTATAGAGGCTTCATTACCTAAGCACCTGTGATTAAATCATTGGCCATTACCAAGTGAACTCAATCTCCACCTCCTCTCCTATCCCCTCCCCAGGGGTCAGGAGGTGGAATTGAAAATTCCAATTTTCTAATCACATGGTTGGCTCCTCTGGCAACCAGCCTCTGTCTTTATGTGCTTTCCAAAAGATGCCCTGTTAACATAACGAAAGACATTCTTTATTACTTTCCTATGGTTTGGGGAGCTGGGAGATAGAAACTATGAACAAAGTCCAAATATATATGAAAAATATGTTTTGGCCATCTGAATGACCAAATATATATTTCTTATAATCACAGTATCACAAGGCAGGAGTCAATGATTTATTTATCAAAACAAATCACCAACTGGTTTCTTAAAACCAAATATAAGTATGGGATACCTGGGTGGCTCAGTTGGTTGAATGTCCAACTCTTGGTTTCAGTTCAGGTCATGATCTCAGGGGCATAGGACTGAGTCCTATGTTGGGCTCCACACAGTCTCTCCTTGGGATTCTCTCTCCCCTTCCTTCTGCCCCTCCCCCTGCTCATGTGTGCAGGCTCTCTCTCTCTCTCTCCCTCTCTCTCCCTCTCTCTCTCTCTCCCTCTCTCTCTCTCTAAAATCATCTTAAAAAAAATAAAAGCAAATTATGTCATATGACAAGTTTATTGCTTTTACTGACCACTCCTTGCCATCCTTATATTGCCTCCTTGCCACATATTGCTTTTCTTAGATTGACTAGTTATAAAAAGTGATTAGCAGTTATTACTCACCTATCTAATACTCAAGACATGAGTTCAGCTATAATGTCAAGCTGTATTTGGACTATTATTTGAAATCTGGTTCTTCAAAGAATTAAACGTAAGAGAACTGATAGTAAAATAGAGGTTTGACTATTCTGGGTCCCAGTTAGTGATGTGTGCATGTGTGTGTGTGTGTGTGTGTGTGTGTGCACACATGCACGCACATGTGTGTACACTTGGGTAAGAGAAGAAAGTTAAAGTTTAAAATATTCTATAACTGAATTGTGCAAATTTACTATTGAATGTAAGACAGGTTATTTTCTGTAGAAGATTTTGACAGCCTGATACGTTAGAACATAGTTATATTCAGTCACGCCTTGCAGTTCATGTTACAGGAAGTTCTGTGGCTTGTTGGGTGAATCATCCAATTTAGAGAGCTCACTGATCCCAAGAGTTAAGAACTTCTTTAAATGCTAGCCCATCATTTATGCTGATTCAAAATAAACATTTTTAACCTAAACCATACATTGTTTTGAAAGTGTAGGAATGGGATCCCTGGGTCGCTCAGCGGTTTAGTGCCGACTTCGGCCCAACGTGTGATCCTGGAGACCCAGGGTCAAGTCCCACATCAAGCTCCCTGCATGGGGCCTACTTCTCCCTCTGCCAGTGTCTCTGCCTCTCTCTCTCTCTCTCTCTCTGTCTCTCATGAATAAATAAATAAAATCTTTAAAAAATAGTGTGGGAATGGTAACTATGCACAAGCATTTCATTTTTTTGGATACCAAATTTCATAATCTCATCATCATTCATCATCATATCATCACCTCATCACATTCCTTTAAATGATTTGTATTTACACAAGTATCAAAATGACTACTTTGGATTCCTGTGTTAACTTACAGTGGTAATAAAAATCAATTAATAGACATGTTTATTTTTGATGGATGTCTAAAGTAAGGGGAGAAAAAGTATTAATTTACTGCATTTTTTTTATTCCCTTTATTTTTTCCTACCATCATGAGTGAATCTGAAACATTGCTTACTAATAACTCACAATAGCAAATGAATCCCCAAATCATTATTAGGTTAATAATCACACTTGTCATTCCAAATTTAGAACCAATAGAACTTAGCATGGTAGGTTGGCTTTGAAACAGTCTATGTTTTTTCTTAAATGTTTAAGCAGGATTTTAACATCTTCAGAAACAACCCTTAAAGATACTTCTTGGTTTTTTAATCATTGGAACTACCATTATTCTTAAATGACTCATTTTAGCTGTTGTCTCAAATGAATTTGTGATGATGGTTGGTGGCAGGTACCTTTGCAATTGTTTCACATTACATGCATTTAAATAAAAATCCCGGGATCCCTGGGTGGCGCAGCAGTTTGGCGCCTGCCTTTGGCCCAGGGCGCGATCCTGGAGACCCAGGATCGAATCCCACGTCGGGCTCCCGGTGCATGGAGCCTGCTTCTCCCTCTGCCTGTGTATCTGCCCCTCTCTCTCTCTCTCTCTCTGTGTGACTATCATGAATAAATAAATAAAATCTTTAAAAAAAATAATAAAAAAATAAAAAAATAAAAATCCCGTATGTAAGGACTTCTTCAACTTAAGAGGCAAAACCTCCTCCCATGCAGAAGTCAAATAATGTCTCACCTTGCTGGAAGCTTGGATTCAAGCCCTTGCTTCTGAGCTTTAATTGGAAGCCAGTGACATGAAGAAGTGAAAGTCACACAGAATCCATTCTGGATAGTGACAGTGGCAGGTGCATCCTCCTTGCTCAATGTAAGAGTATAGGAGTTGTTGATATAGCATCCAGATCCAGAGGCGAATGTCACTGGAGGTATCAGAGGGCACTGTTGGTATAGGCTGTGGTGTCTGAATCCAGCTGCAGGATCAATCCTAGGACATAATCAAATCGGAAATTGTTTCTTGCTGATTAGCCTTAAATTCCAGCTCTCAAATCCCCAACGATTCCTTTACCATCCACAAAATTCTTTTTATAACTTCTCTTTAAACTACTTTTCTGTTCATATTAACTACAGTTGATTTCTATTATTAAGAGTCCTGCCCAATATATTTGTGATTGAATAAGAGTGCAGGAATGAGAATAAAAGTACATTATTAAAGATTTTACTAAGCTGTCTCCTGCTCTTTCTTTTGGCATGACCTCAGAAAATGTTAAAATTTGTATTGCAGACGAGGACTTCAGGCAAGGCCACTCATATCTGGTAGTGACAGGTCTAGGGAGTCCATACACTTTGCATAAGGGTTGAAGAGATAAATAACTCAGTGCCTCTGTAACCTTTACCTGTGAACACAGTATTGCAATTTTATCCCTTATTCTCCGTCATTTTTGCTTGTGGAAAAATGAAACGAATTCTACAAAACACACTTATATATACAATTTAAACAGACTTTACTATGCAAACATTGGAAAGAGAACTGTAAGGAGCATCTAGTTTAAAAAGACACACACACACACACACACACAAGCACACACATGCACAAACACAAACTCCAGGGAGGGTTTTTATTGGTATTTACATAAAGAGATTAGAATTAAGCACACCCTTGTGACCTTTAATACTTAAGGCTACTCCCATCAGAATCCCAAATCTACAGTATACAATATAAAGAATTCACAGGACACTAGATCCAGTTAAAATAAAATAAACTAGTATAGTTTTGCCAAGGGATTATTAAAAATCTATGAAATCTGGGAAAAGTTCCAGAAGCCAAATAGAAAGTCTGAGTCTGAAACATTTATTGGAAGTATAATATGTTCAACTAGCATGTAAATGGGTCCTACACAGATTTGGCCAAAGCATTTGGTCAGTGTATTCTCAGAATACAACCTCTGAAAACCTTTGTTCTTGGACTTTGTCATAAGTCAAAGACATCTGGGGATGGCAATAAGACAAATGTCTTCATGAGTGAGGCAGGTAGCTATTAGCAGTACCAGTATACTTACTGTGAGTATTTAAACCAGAATGTCCCAGCACTGGTCTAGAAAACTTAACTTCAGTGTTCTCAACATTGAAGGACAAATCCTAACAGTGCCGAGCTATGTTAGCAATCTCTTGCAGAGTAACAAATTACTCCAGAACTTAGTAGCTTAAGGCCAGAGTTTTTATCTCTCAGTTCCTATGGGTGGGGAATCTGTGTGTAGCTTAGCGGGATCCTCTATTCTCCTGCTCGCAGTCTCTTTCTCTCCCTAGGCCTCTACCAAGGTAATGGCTGAGACTATGGCTTGACTACAGAAGCATCTGCTTCTGAGGTCACTCATGTACCTGCTAGTAGTTTTCAGTTTCTCTGGATTACTGGACTGGGAGCCTCAGTTTCTCCCTGCTGGCCAGCGGCTGCCCTCAGTTATCAGCCACATGGGAAGGGCTCTGCTCAGGACAGCTGACAACACGTAGCTGCTTCTCTCAAACAGGTGAGTGAGAGCAAGACAGCAGGAAAGATGTGGTAGTCTCGTGTTGTCTAACACGAGACAAATAATAGGACAAATAATCTGTCCCTTGTGTTGTTACTGAGTTCCCAGGTCTCACCAGTGCTCAAGGGTGGGGGATCACACCAGAATGCATCATCACCTCCAGATGATTGGGGGTAATCTTAGAGACTGCCTACCATACTGCCGTATGGAACTTGCTGAAAATCTGAAGGGAGAGGTGACGTGGTGGAGGAGTAGGGCCCTCAACTCACCTGGCCCCCCAAACTTTCCCAAGTAACTTTCAAAACATCCTGAACACCTACAAGTTTGAGCTGAGATATAAAGAGAGAACAGCTGGAATGCTACAGAGAGAAAAGCAATGGCTTCTAAGAAGGTAGGAAGGTGAAAAAATAAATAAGAAATAGAAAAAACGAGTGGGAAATATCAGAAAGGGAGACAACATGAGAGACTCCTAACTCAGAGAAACGAACTAGGGGTGGTAGAAAGGGAGGTGGTCAGGGGGGGTTGTGACTGGGTGATGGGCACTGAGGGGGGCACTTGATGGGATGAACACTGGGTGTTATTCTATATGTTGGCAAATTGAACACCAATAAAAAATAAATTTATTAAAAAAATAATAAAATAAAATGATATTCAATGGCAAATGTCATTCAGGATTGGGATATAGCAGAAGGTTCTGGTATTTGGAGGTAGCTAAAGCTCCCCAGTCATGGACACAATGTTTCAGAGGACGCAGAGATAGGAAGCAAGCACAGAGATATAAAACATGGCACTGGGGTACCTTGTTGCCTTGTTCAGTGGATCTTGATGTCAGGATTGTGAGTTTGAATTCCATGTTGGGTATAGAGATTACATAAAAATAAAATATTTAAAAAATAATAAATGGATGAAGCAGCCCCAGAGTGTGGAGAAGCCCCCCATTCCCAGGGCCTGAGCTCCCCTCACCCTGGGACCCGGCAGTGGCCGTGGTGGCTGTGCCCTTCCCTCGGGGGAGGCAGCGGGAGTGCGGGTCCAGGTGCAGGTCCCGGAGCCCAGGGCACCGGGGACACAGCCTTGGATCCTATGCTCCCCCTGGACAGGCGAGGCCGGGAGGGCCCAGGACAGCAAGGATGCTCCTGCCCCCGGGCACCCCCGAACTGTGCAGGTCAGCACCCCCTCCGCAGAGCATCCAGGCCCTTGTGGACGGGCAACTGCAGGAGTTACTGCGGGAGCTGCCTCCAGGGCTGGGGGGGCTGGCCGCCACCAGTGGGGTTGTTTCTCCTGGTGTCACCCTGTGCCTGGGACGGAATGGGGCCTACAGGGAACAGGGGCCTCACGGGGGTCAACAGCTCCCACCTGGCAGGGGGTGGGGCAGCTCCCCCAGGTGCACACACCTGAGACCCAGCACCCCAGGCCCCTCCCCCCCAGGCGACCAATGGGAAGGACAGGGGAAGAGCAAGTTTTTTATTTTTTGACTTTCGTGTTTCTACAATTACATGTCTTAGACATATTTTTCACTTCTGGATTCCCTTCAACGTATTCAATTTAACTTTGGTAGATATATGAGATACAGGTATTTGTTTTTTGTTTTGTTTTGCTTTTTTCTGTCTCGTTTTGTGTTACAATAGTGGAAGTTAGGACCTTCTAACATATGACCAAAATACACCCAGAACCACGTGGAACACTGGGTTGGTTAGTTCTATGAGATTATATTCTCTCTTCCATCACATTTTGTCCCCTCTTTTATCTTGTTTATGTTTTTGTGGTCAATGTTGGGGCTTTATATAAGTTTTGGGATTGAGCATCTTCTAACATGCAGAATAAAATATACTCAAAACCAAGAGGATCACCCTCTAGCACGCCTCAGAGAGACTACATTCACTCTCCACTACCACTTCCTCATCACCACAATCCCTCCACTTCTTTTTTTTTCTTTTTTTTTTCTCCTTTCCTTTAGGTTTTTTATTTTTACTACTTTGTATTAATACTTGTTTTTCACTTTAGTGGTCCTTTAGCTTTATTTTATTCTGTTCTTATTTTTCTTTTATTTTCTGGTCTCTCACCTCTTCAGAATCCTCTAGGGTGTATTTTACACATGTCCAGGGTGATATTTTTGACTAAGCTCGCTCTTACAGCCACTCTGCATTGGACAATTGACTAGAAGGAAGAATTCACCGCAAAAGAAAGAACTGAAAGCAATATTCTCTGCCACAGAGATACAGTATTTGGATTTAAATACGATGTCAGAAATTCAATTCAGAAATACAACTATTTTTTCCAGAATAAAAGCAAAAAGGGCTCTAGAGACTTCTACTGCAAAGCTGAGATCTAATCAGGCCAAAGTTAAAAACAGATTAGCTGAGATGCAATCCAAATTGGATGCTCTAACTGCTAGAGGTAGAAGAGAAAATGAGTGACATTGAAGACAAGTTGATGGAAAGGAAGGAAGCTGAGGAAAAAAAAGAGAAAAACAATTAAGAGCCCATGAAGAAAGGCTTAGGGAAATAAATGATAGCTTGAGAAGGAAGAATATACATCTAGTTGGGATTCCAGAAGAGATGGAGAGAGAGGGGGGACCACAAATTATATTTGAACAAATCATAGCTGAGAACTTCCCTAATTTGGTGAGGGATACAAGCATTCAGATCCAAGAGATAGAGAGAATCCCCCCCAATCAATAGAAACCATTCAACACCTGGACATTTAATAGTGAAACTTGCAAATTTCAAAGATAAAGAGAAAATTCTTAAAGCAGCTCAAGGCAAGAGATTCAACTTATATAGGGAGAAATATCAAATTAGCAACAGACCTTTCCACAGAGATCTGGCAGGCCAGAAAGGGCTGGCAGGATCTACTCAGGGTCCTAAATGAGAAGAACATGCAGCCAAGAATACTTTATCCAGCAAGGCTCTCATTCAGAATAGAAGGAGAGATAAAGAGCTTCCAAAATAGGCAGAAACTGGAAATATGTGACCACCAAACAGGCTGGGCAAGAAACATTAAGGGGGACTCTGTAAAAGAAAGAGGGAGCCCATAGAAACAATCCACAAAAACAGACACTGAATACGTAATATGATGCACTAAATTCATATCTCTCAATAGTTACTCTGAATGTGAATGGGCTAAATGATCCCATCAAGAGACACAGGGTATTAGACTGGATAAAAAAAAGCAAGACCTGGGGACGCCTGAGTGGCTCAGTGGTTTGCACATCTGCCTGTGGTTCAGGGTGTGATCCCAGGGTCCTGGGATTGAGTCCCATATCGGGCTCCCTGCATGGAGCCTGCTTCTGCCTCTGCCTGTGTCCCTGCCTCTCTCTGTGTCTCTCATGAATAAATAAATAAAATCTTTAAAGAAAAAAAAAAAGCAAGACCTACCCATATGCTGTCTACAATAGACTCATTTTATACCTAAGAACATCTCCATACTGAAAATGAGGGAGTGGAGAACCATTTACCACTTAAATGGTCATAAAAAGAAAGCTGGGGTGGCAATCCTCATATCACATAAATTAGAGTTTATACCAAAGATTGTAGTAAGAGATGAAGAGGGACACTATATCATACTTAGAGTCGAGCCAACAAGAAGACCTAATAATCATGAATATTTATGCCCTTAATGTGAGAGCCACAAAGTTTATCAATCAATTAATAACAACAGTAAAGATATATTTAGTTAATACATTAACAGTTGGAGATTTCTACACGGCACTTTCAGCAAATGACAGATATTCAAAGCACAACATCTCCAAAGAAACAAGAGCTTTAAATGATACACTGGACCAGATGGATTTCACAGATATTTAAAGAATAAATAATACCTGTTCTACTGAAGCTGTTTCCAAGGCTAGAAAGGGAGGGGACACTTTCAAGCTTGTTTTATGAGACCAGCATCACCTTGGTCTAAAATCAAAGACCCCACCAAAAAGGAGAATTACACAATATCCCTAATGAACATGGATGCAAAAATTCTCACCAAGATACTAGCCAATAGGATCCAACAACATTAAGAGGATTATTCACCATGACCAACTGGGACTTATCCCTGGGGTGCAAGGGTGGTTCAACACTCATAAAACAAACCATATGATAGATCACATCAATAAGAGAACAAACAAGAATCATATGATTCTCTCAATAGATGCAGATAAAGCATTTGACAAAATACAGTATCCATTCCTGATCAAAACTCTTCAAAGTGTAGGGGTAGAGGGAACATTCCTCAATATCTTAAAAGCCATTTATGAAAAGACGAAAGTTAATACATTCTCAATGGGGAAAAACTTGAGAGCCTTTCCCCTAAGATCAGGAACAGGACAGGGATGTCCACTCTCACCACTGCTATTCAACATAGTACTAGAAGTCCTAGCCTCAGCAATCAAACAGCAAAAAGACATAAAAGGCCTTCAAGTTGGCAAAGAAGAAGTCAAACTCTCCCTCTTCACAGATGACATGATACTGTACATAGAAAACCCAAAGACTCCACCCCAAGATTGCTAGAACTCATACAGCAATTCAGCAATGTGGCAGGATACAAAATCAATGCCCAGAAATCAGTGGCATGTCTATACACTAACAATGAGACTGAAGAAGGAGAAATTAAGGAGCCAATCCCATTTACAATTGCACCCAAAAGCATAAGATACTTAGGAATAAACCTAACCAAAGAGGTAAAGGATCTATACCCTAAGAACTACAAAACACTGATGGAAGAAATAGAGACAGACACAGAGATGGAAAAACATCCCATACTCATGTATTGGAAGAATAAATATTGTGAAAATGTCTATGCTACCCAGGGCAATTTTCATGTTCAATGCAATCCCTATCAAAATAAAATGGATTTTCTTCCCAGAGTTGGAACAAATAATCTTAAGTTTTGTATGGAATCAGAAGAGACCCCAAATAGCCAGAGGAATATTGAAAAGGAAACCAATGCTGAGGGCATCACAATGCCGGATTTCAAGCTGTATTACAAAGCTGTGGTCATCAAGACAGTCTGGTCTGGCACAAAAACAGACACATAGATCAATGGAACAGAATAGAGAACCCAGAAATGGGCCCTCAACTCTATGGTCAATTAATATTCGACAAAGCCAGAAAGATAACCACGGGAAAAAGGACAGTCTCTTCAATAAATGGTGCTGGGAAAATTGGACAGCCACATGCAGAAGAAAGAAACTGGACCATTCTCTTACACCATACACAAAGATAAACTCAAAATGGATGAAAGATCTAAATGTGAGACAAGAATCCATCAAAATCCTAGAGGAGAACACAGGCAACACCCTTTTCAAACTTGGCCACAGTAACTTCTTGCAAGATACATCTATGAAAGCAAGGGAAACAAAAGCAAAAATGAATTATTGGGACTTTATCAAGATAAAAAGCTTCTGCACAGCAAAGGATACAGTCAACAAAACTAAAAGACAACCTACAGAATGGCAGAAGATAATTGCAAATGACATATCAGATAAATGATTAGTATCCAAGATCTATAAAGAACTTATTAAACTCAACACCCAAGAAACAAACAATCCAATCATGAAATGGGCAAAAGACATGAACAGAAATTTCACCAAAGAAGACCTACACATGGCCAACAAGCACATGAGAAAATGCTCTGCATCACTTGCATCAGGGAAATACAAATCAAAACCACAATGAGATACCACCTCACACCAGTGAGAATGGGGAAAATTGACAATACCGGAAACAGCAAATGTTGGAGAGGATGTGGAGAAGGGGGAACCCTCTTGCACTCTTGGTGGGAATGTGAACTGGTGCAGCCACTCTGGAAAACTGTGGAGGTTCCTCAAAGAGTTAAAAATAGATCTGCCCTACGACCCAGCAATTGCAGTGCTGGGGATTTACATCAAAGATCCAGATGCAGTGAAACGCCGGGACACCTGCATCCCGATGTTTCTAGCAGCAATGTCCACAATAGCCAAACTGTGGAAGGAGCCTTGGTGTCTATCGAGAGATGAATGGATAAAGAAGATGTGGTTTATGTATACATTGGAATATTACTCAGCCATTAGAAATGACAAATACCCACCATTTGCTTTGACATGGATGGAACTGGAGGGTATTACGCTGAGTGAAGTAAGTCAATGGGAGAAGGACAATCATCATATGATTTCACTCATACAGGGAATATAAGAAATAGTGAAAGGGATTATAAGGGAAACAAGGGAAACTGAATGGGAAAAATTAGAGAGGGAGACAAACCATGAGAGACTCCTAACTCTAGGAAACAAACAAGGATTGCAGAAGCGGAGGGGAGGTGGAGGGATGGGGTAACTGAGTGACGGGCACTGAAGAAGGCACTTGATGGGATGAGCACTAGGTGTTAGAGTGTATGTTGGCAAATTGAAATTAAATTTAAAAAAGTAAAAATAAAATAACAAAATAAACAATTTAAAAAAGAAAAATAAATAAAATTCAATGAGCCAATACACTATATGTAAAGAGCTTGCAACAATACTTAGATAGAGTAGTGTTATGTAATAGACTTTATTATTATCTGTGACTAAAATACAAATAGGGAAAGCAGATCCTGTCGGAACCAGAGAATGTATGTATCACTCAAGGATATTGAAGTTCATATACTGTTTTAAAAAACACACTTTTCAATGAAGTATATCTGTATGATTTTTCAATACTGGAGGTGCCATTTATAACTCCTGGCCAAGGCAATAAAACCTTTTAGTGACACAAATATTGTATTTCCTAAATTCTGAAGTAATTAAAGGTTCAGAGTTTTGAACCTTTTATTTTGAAATGATTTAAAATGTTCAGATAGGTTGCAGAAATAGTAAAAGAAACCCAACTCATAATAATGACTACATGTCATTATCATTATGCATTTGTCCAAACCTACAGAATCAACAAAAGTGAACCATAATGTAAACTATGAATTTTTGGCGATTATGATGTGTCAATGTATGTTCATCAAGTGTAACAAAAGTTCTATTTTGGTGGGAGATGTTGATAATATGGAGGGCGGGTAGAGGCTATGCATGTGTGGACACAGGGAATATGAAATATTTCTGTTATCTTCCTTCCTTTCAGCTGTGAACCTAAAACTGCTCTAAAAATTACAGTTTAAAAAAAAGAATCTAAGTATACACTTCATCTGCATTCACCTTTTACTTTATTATTTGCTCTCTTTGTTGTATATAAACATACATTTGTCTATATAAATATATATGTTCATGTATATTATTTAATACCTTTTTATCTACCACTTAATGAATTAACATAACAATCCCACTGTTCCTTAATATTTCAGTTTGCATATACTAAAAACAACTTCTTCCTACATAACCAAATTATGAAGAGCAAAATCACAAAATTAACACTAATGCATTAGATTATCATTCAATTCATAGAACCTATTGAATTTTGCCAATGATCCCAGTAAGGTTTTTTATACAACCAGGATCACATGCTGAATTTAGTTGTCATGTTTCTTTAGCCTACTTAAAATTAGAACAGCTTCTCCTCATTGTTTCCTTGTCTTTCATGACTTTGACATTTTTATTGAATACAGGTCAGTAATTTTATAGAAAGTCTCTCATTTGGAGTTCTTTGGATTTTCCTCATGAATAGATTTTTTTTTTTTTTTTTTGAGCTCAAGGATACATTGTTTTCTTCTTAATTCCTCATGTCACAGGGTAAGCAATATTGCTACCTCTCATTATCAGATGTTAAGTTTTATCACTTGCTTAAGATCATTACCTGCCAAGTTTCCCCATTGAAAAGTTAATGGTGGGATCCCTGGGCGGCGCAGCGGCTTGGCGCCTGCCTTTGGCCCAGGGCGCGATCCTGGAGACCAGGGATCGAATCCCACGTCGGGCTCCCGGTGCATGGAGCCTGCTTCTCCCTCTACCTATGTCTCTGCCTCTCTCTCTCTCTGTGACTATCATAAATAAATAAAAAATTTAAAAAAAAAGAAAAGTTAATGGTATTTTATATTCAGTAACCAGTGAGTAATCATTTTATGTGAAAATACTGTAATAATTCTTTTCTACTGAATTTATTTAGGTATTCATTATTTATTTATATAAATATGGGTTCATGATTTCCTAATGTTGCTTAAAATGTTTAAAATTGAGAGCCAACCTTTAATTCTGATTTTCAATTTGCCCCAGTTATCATTTGGCTATCATTCTTTGAGCACTTCCTTACTTTCTGGTACAAAACATGTTCTAAGGCTACATTTTATTTTCCCTGCACCAGCAACAGAGTCAGACATTTCTCCAATGAACTATAGTAACCTTCTGGGAGAATGGGATTTAGAAACAAAGGTGAAGTCTCCAAATGCAAGTGCACATAATTCAGAGGTACTCAAAGCAACCATTAGAAAGTGGGGTAATAATATTAGACCTTATATCTTTTGAGACCTTATATTCGTTTAGCTATTCTTTAAAAATTTCTACTTCTGGTATATTTTTCCAATGTATTTAATATATTAGTATAATGATGCATGCATATAGGGAACAAACAAAACATATATTAAAGAATATAATAAAAAACTTACTGGTTTAAGTCCTTAACCAAAGAATTTTATAGAATGGTTCTGTTAAGTACAGCAGAAATGCTTGAGAAAAAAATTAGGCATGATGTCATTTACCAGAATAATAGGAAAACACTGTTCCAAGTTAAGAGCTAACAAGCATTGTCGCATAATGTGCCTACCAGGAAAAATCTGAAACTTCTACATCTCCACTGTTCAGTAAAGTAGCCACTAGCCACACAAGCATATGGGCTACCATAGTATCAACACAGAAGAAGGAAACAATAAAAAATATGCCTCCACTGGATTTTACTTCATCACTGACTTCTTTAAAACTAAGCCCAGAAGAACTGGTACCTTCTCACACTCTAAGCCGACTATTAATTATGATCTTGTCCTAGATAAATTCTGATAACCTTTCCTAACTGCATGATATGTTATAGAAGGTAATTGAGGACCTCTATTTTGAGGTCCTTACAAACACATACAATTTCAGCTTCTCTAGAAAGATTCACAGGGCTCAAGTGTAGCTGCATTCACAGCTATAGTTTATTACAGCAGACTGCAAGAGAAAAAGACACATTAGGTGGAATCTAGAGGAAATCATGCACAGGCTTCCTCCATTCTCCTTACTCCAGCAGCAAAATATAATTGCACTTGTTCAGTGTCCATGCCCAAATAAGGCCACTTAAAACTCCAAGGTTTTTATTGTGAACTGGTAACACAGATAAACTCTGCCTTTGCAATCAGCCACAATCACTGAAATCCCAGACTCTCAGAAAGAAAGTAAGAGCTCACCAATGATCAAACTGTTTGTATACAGTCTAGACAAGCTGGACAACAGAATTCACTGTCCCAGGCACACAGAACAGCCTATTACCCAGAGACCATTTCAAAAGCCAGCCAACGGTCACCCCTACAAGTAGGCTATTCTAATCATCAGCCTTTTCAAGTTAACTTTTTCCTGCACACCTGCTAAGGTACTAGTTGTAACAAAAATCATCCTGCCCCATATCATTACACTCCCACAGATCTGTAGTACACCATATAGGAAAACACAACAAAAGTATTCAGGTTATTAATATTTACATGATTTTGACCTTCAATATTCTTAAGGAAAAATCTTTAAAATTAATATTCTGTAGATAACAGTAAAACAGATGTATCCTTCAGGAAAACTTATCATGGCTAAATGTAAGAATATAAAATAACCCATGATCATAGAACTCAATAGCAGAAAGCAAACAAATAAACCTATAATCCAATTAAAAAAGTGGACAAATTGGGATGTCCGGGTGGCTCAGGGGTTGGGCGCATGCCTTTGGCTCAGGTCGTGATCCCAGGATCTGGAATTGAGTCCCACATCAGGTTCCCTGCAAGGAGCCTGCTTCTCCCTCTGCCTGTGTCTCTGCCAATCTCTCTCAGTCTGTGTATCTCATGAATAAATAAATAAATCTTAAAAAAAAAGTGGACACAAGGCAAAATCTGAATAGGCATTTTTCAAAAAAAAAACCACAACACAGAGATGGCTAACAGGTAGCAGGTAGACACATAAAAAGGTGCTCGAAATCATGAATCATCAGGGAAATGGAAATCAGATCCAAATGAGATTATCACCTCATACCTGTTATGGCTATTATCAAAAAGACAAGAAATAACAAGTGCTGTTGAGAATATGAAGAAAAGAAATCCCTTGTGCACTGTTGGTGGGAATGCAAATTGGAGCATTCACAGTGTAAAACATTTTGGGCAGTCATTGTGGAAAATAGCATTCAAGGAATGCTATTAGGGCAGTCACTTTGGAAAACAGCATGGAACCACCCTAAGATCTAGTAATCCCACATCTGGGTTATCACCCATAGGAAATGCAAACACTAACTCAAAAAGGTATCTGTAACCCCATGTTTACTGTAGCATTATTGAAAATAGCCAAGACATGGAAACAATCTAAGTGTCCATAGATCAATGAACAGATTAAAAAATGTGGTATATACATACAATGGGATATTTTATTCAGCCATATAGAGGCAATCTTATGACAACCTCAATGGACCTTGAGGTCATTATGCTAAGAAAAATTAAGGCAGACAGAGACAAATACAGTATGATCTCACTTATATGTAGACTCTAAAAACAAAAAGAACAAAAAACAATTTAAAAATATAGGTTGATAGAGAAGAAATAGAAAACAGGTTGTCATTGCCAAAGTAAGGAGGTGAAGGCAGGATGAGTGAACCGGGTAAATGTGGTCAAAATGTACAAATTTTCAATTATTATATAAGTAAAGTCCTGCGTATATTAAATATGTCACAGTGACCTATAGTTAACAACACTATACTGTATATTTAAAAGTGCTGAGAGTATAAATCTTAAAAGTTCTCGTATCATGGGAGAAAAAATATGTTATACACCTGAAACTATAACATAATGTTATATGTCAATTATAACACAATAAAATTGATTTGATTATTTATAATAAAGCAAATGTTTACTTATCTTTACTTTGTGCCAGTCACCCAAGTGACTAAGCCCTTTATCTCACTGATTCTACTTAATCATCATTGAATCTTTTTTTTTTAAGATTTTATTTATTTATTCATGAGAAACACAGAGAGGGGGGCAGAGACAGGCAGAGGGAGAAGCAGGCAGAGGGAGAAGCAGGCTCTATGCGCGGAGCCTGAAGTGGGACTCAATCCCGGGTCCTGGGCTGAAGGTGGCACTAAACCGCTGAGCCACTGGGGCTGCCCAATTGCCATTGAATCTTACACACCAGTTACTGTTATTTTCTCCACTTCACTAGTCGGGAAATGATGCCTAAGGGATTAATTCAAATGCCAACTGGAAAGGGTAGAGAAAGCAAGGCAGTTCGATCCAGATACTAAGCATATAACCATTAGACGACACTGCCTCACTTAATAGCCATATTCTTCTAGAACTCAGTTCTTACTATCTTTTCTTTCCCATTTATATGCTTTCTTCAATTTCTACTTAAATCTAGGAATATTAACTATTCTATACGACCAGTCCTGAGAGTGAGAAACAAATATTTGTCATCAGCTATATTTTTCCAAAAAAGGATATGTATTCATATTTTTATAACCTCTTATACCTATATTAAACATAAAAAAAACCCTCATGGATATGAAGAAAAATCAAAGAATAATAAAGTTAACCTTGAACTGACCTCTTAAGAAATTAACTATTTCTAACATAAGTAATTGTATTTACATGTAATGTTTTAAATTCATTTGGTAAATGTAATGATCAAGTCATAGTTTTACTTTGCTTGCCACATTTTTCTAAATTACAACTTACCTCCTTTTAAATTCTTCTTAATTTCTAATTCTCAAGATAAGCTTGTAAATTGAGATATGTCATGTTGTTTGGGTTCCAAAAATTAAAATGCAGCAAAAAATAAGTCTGCAGTTGCTAAGCAGAGAATTAAAATACTCTTCCGGAGGAGACAATAAGAAACTTAAAAGATCAGTTATGTCTGTAGGGGGTAAATTGTCCTTGAAAGAAATAAAGGAAGCATAAAGAGGAATTTATAATATATCTCTTGGGTTCAACAATATTAATTTGTCTTAACCATCTTTGAAGTCCTGACCACAGTGATGCTTTCCTAGGTGCATTTTAATTAGCATGATACTGTCTCAATAAGCTACCCAGAATTCAGCAGAGAACAAACCATTTTCTCAAAAGCATTTGTCATGGAATATATCACAATCTTAAATTAATAAATTAGTGCCCATATGAGAACAGAAAATCTAGTATATGAAAATCTCGGAAAATTATGTCAGTGGTAGTTCACAATACCCTCAATGATTTTCAATATATATCATATTTGTAAAAAAGAAAAGCATTAGAAGAGGTGGAGGAAGTATTTTCCCATTAGTGTGTTAACTGTTGAGATTTTATATCAATATAAGGTGTTCAACAAGCTGGGTGTTGTAAGTGTCTCTCACCCCCAAAAGTCCCATCTTTTTCATCATTTTAAGTATTGAATCATCCTCACTTGTGGATAAGCCATCTGCTAGAAGCAATAATTTTAGGAACAATGTCCCAAAACAGCTTCCCATACGTAGCTGCTGGCAGCTCTGGCATTTGGGAGCATAATCCTTTTAAATTGAAATCTGCCCTCATAGGTACAGGTTTCCAGATCCTCAAAGCATCATGAGTTCTTTATACTTGTGATGGAGGTCAAATTAGAGAAAAGGACATTTAAGCTGAAATTGCGCTGATTTTCTTTCTCAATTGTGTCATTAAATTTCAAAGTCCAAATAATCAAGAATATGCTGAAATTCTTAATAAAAACCTAACATTAATCTTTTGGAAACTGTTAACATCCATGATTCATGAGAAGCTGAATGAGCCTATATTTTCTAAATCATAGATGAGTAATCCATCTTCTCTATGTCTCTATGCTTACATTTTGTGTTTCAGCTTGATTTTCATACTTTCTCTCTTGAAAAGCACATATAAAATACTTGGTAAGTCCTTAACCCTTCATGCCTTCTCAAAAGAGCATTGTATAGAGTGGGGAAAATACTCTAGAGTGAAACATTTTGAATACTCATTCTCTTAGTAAATACTTATAGTTGTTGGAAAAGTCACTTAAGTTTTACAAAGTGAAAGAAGTGTTCTAAATGATTTATAAGATACATTAAATATTAAAGGTACTGTGATTTAATTCCTTATTTGTCCTGTCCATAATTATATTTATCTTGTCAAATGAGATAATTCAAAGATCTAAATCCAAATGATTGGTAAATCTTCACAAAGTTAACATCTGACCATTAGATTTAGATGTCTAAAATTCAATAACACTTGTGGAATATACCAAGTAGAGAAATATACTGCATCTAAATGCTTTGGGGAGAAATTTGCTAGAAGAATAAGAATACTTTGATCCAAGACTAAACTAAGTTCATTTGCTATAGATTTTTATTTATTTTTTTTAAAGATTTTATTTATTTATTCATGACAGAGAGAGAGATAGAGAGAGAGAGAGAGAGAGAGAGAGAGACAGGCAGAGGGAGAAGCAGGCTCCGTGCAGGGAGCCTGATGTGGGCCTCGATCCCAGGGCTCCAGGATCACACCCCAGGCTGAAGGCAGCGCTAAACCGCTGAGCCACCTGGGCTGCCCTGCCATAGACTTTTAAATAAAACTTCTTTAAAGGGGTTAGAGATGCATGTAATGAAACCGATTACCTATAAGCAAGGTGTGCCTATGGTCAAAAAATTCATTTATTCAAAATATTTTAATTTTTTGTTTAAAAATTAATGAAAAAATCAATTTACAAGGAAAGAATACTCAAGAATGATGAAATTTCCTTTTATCCTCTTAGTTTTTGTATATTAGCTGATTTTTTTCCTTTAATCACAACACAAATAATTTAAAAGAGACAGTTTTATATTGTTATAAAATAATTTTAATGATCATGGCTGGAGAATTCTTCTACATATATTCATTTTATGTTTTGACATCCTTACTGTAAGAGCAAGTTATACTGGTAAGTAATATGACAACTTGTATAGGAAAAAGGTTTAGAAAACCCAAAGTTACTACTTTGAATGCAATCATAAGAGAACTTTATCTAATTTTGTTTTCAAATTATGAATTGACTCTAGTCAAGGATATTTTATCACTTCTTTATTCTACAGAAATATAAAGATATTATGCATCTAATAAAACATAAATTTTTTATAATCAGAGATTTCTTAAGTGTTTATTATCTTAGAATAACTTTAAACATCCCATTTATGTATTACGCATAATTTTTTCTTTTCATGGATAACCTTTAGCCTCATAATTTGTATATATTCTATTTTCATAGGTTTTACCTTCTCTTTGTTTTTTTACTATCAATAAATTATTTACAATTAAATATCTGGAAAAACTAAACAAAAATGAAATCCTTTACATAATTTTGGCCAAGGAAATCATTTTCATCTAGCATTCCTACTTTGTCTATTATATCTGGACATTTTGAAAGTACTGGAAAGGAAAACTCTTAACCTATCTCCTCTTCCTCATTCATTTCTGATATTGGAAAGACTCACCTACTGATTTTTGGGAAAAAAAACTGAGCGCATACAATTTATCCTTTTCTCTTTCTTTTAGAGAATCTGTACTCAGGGCACAGAACATGGACACTCCTTCCTCCTCCATTTGGTCTGTGAAAGATCTTTATCTGCAAGTTGAACAGCATGCAGGATAGAGTGGGTAATTTCAATTTATACATAAAAAATTTAAAAAAAAAAACCTGTGGCCTAAGAGAGCAGATATGTTGCCTTCCATTTACATTACTTTTCTATCTAATTTCTCTGTTAATTTGGACCTCAGAAAAGAAAGATTTACAAATCAAAGATTCATTTAAAAAAAATAAGAAAAAGAAAAGAAAAACCTAGTAAAGTAAAAATCACTAAGAAGATATGAATAAGATAGACCTTGATACTGTTAAGAATGGAATTACCTTTCAGAAAGAAGTATAATTGACTAAATTTAGGCACAATTAATCAGTTACCTCAAAAAAAGTCAATTCCCTTTGAAAATAATCATTATACCATTATCATTATCATTTAGAGCACATTTCTTTGAGAATTCAAAAATGCCCTCCATATGCCTGTTAATTAAGTTATTAATCTTTACAACATATTTATGAGGTAATACTGAATGTTGGAGAAAAATTAGAAAAGACTTCAAACATTTAATAAATGGGAAAAGGATCATTTACTTAAGCTAAAAATTATTAGTTCTTACTATGTGCCTATGTACATGTTTCATATGTTATTTTATTTTCCTACTTTTTCATTTAATAACATATAACCATAAATATTATCTGAAAGAAATTTAAGAAAACTGATAATATTATTCCAAGGATACTCTGAAGCCAATAACAACTCATAATTTTTAAAGATATAGTTGAAAATAAAAAAAAAATAAAAAAAAAAAATAAAATAAATAAAAAAAAATAAAAAAAGATATAGTTGAAAATAAAAAGGCAAAGTTGATATCAACTCCTAAACAAAAAAAATTTTAAAATACTCACATGAAAATTATTGCACAATTTCTGTTCTTTATTCTGGAAACCTAGAAACAACCCAATAAAATTACATCACAATTTATACATCAATCTCTGGAGAATTTTAAAACACTAAACAAAGCTTACTTATAATATACATTAAGATACTAATAATTTTCATGTGATAGCTAGTCTCCCAATATGGTCTTCCTACTGACCACATCTCCTAGTGATCATGTCCTAGAGTAGTATTCTTCACTATAATCTGGCTTGATGACTTAGTCTTGACCAATACATCGCAGTGAGGCCTGGTCATAAGAAGACTCACAATTTCTAACTGGGTCTCTAACTCACAATTTCTAAAATTTTTGTGATGTAGCCTCTAGAATCCAACCATAATTCTGTGCAAAGCTCAGGTGACAGAGAGATTGCAGTCTATATCCAATAGAATCACTTCAGTTTATAGTACATTCTGAGATCAAAGCCAACAACCAAAAGTAGCTATGTGTGTGATGCCTCTTTGGACATACTGCTTAATTAAGCCTTTTAGGTCTCCAAACGTTATTTGATGACAACTGCATAAGAGAGCCCAAGTGCTTATTTAGCTGAACCCAGTCAAGGCACACAATCATGACAGATAATTATTTTCTTAATGTTTTTAGCAGTTAAGTTTTCACATGATTTTTTACGAAGCATAATTAAGAGGAAGAGAAATTGGTACCTAGGATGTGGTATTACACCAGAAAAAAAAAAAAAAAAAAAACCTTAAACTATATGATATTAGCCTTAGGATTGGGTGGCTAATGGAGGCCTGAAAGTATCAAGAAGATTATTTAGTGGAAGCTGCAAGGACAGTGAGAACATTTTTCTAGGACTCTGGAGGAAGGATGACCTCTATTATATAATAGTTAAAAAGTTAGTGACATTGTTGCTGATAACAAGGAAAACAGAAAATGTACTAAATAAACTGGTAAATGTGGCCAACATTTCCACTTGGTTACAAGTATCACCTGGTTTCGGATAAGGTATAGATAGAGACGAATAAGCTGAAAATAAATTGTTCCATTTTCAAGCAAATTTTAGAATTCAGGATTTCTGATTTTTTTTTAATTTATTTATTTATTTATTTTTTTTTTTTAAAGGCATTCTATTCTCAATCTCTCTAAATGGAAAAGGGTTCTCAGAATAAGAAATGTCCCGGAAATATGGTCCCTCTTAACAGCTTAGCTATAGAAATATGTATTAAGCCTTTAAAATGAGGGGATCACTGGGTGGCTCAGCGGTTTAGCACCTACCATTGGCTCAAGAAGTGATCCTGGAGTCCCAGAATCGAGTCCCACATCAGGAAACCTGCATGGAGCCTGCTTCTCCCTCTGCCTGTGTCTCTGCCATTCTCTCTCTTTCTCTCTTCTCTCGCTCTCTGTCTCAAATAAATAAATAAATAAATAAATAAATAAATAAATAAATGATAATAAATAAATAAATAAATGAAATCTTGGGAAAAAGTCTTTAAAATGATTTAAGGACCATCCCATTGGCCCTCTTAAGTAGTCATAAATGCTTCTGATATAGATATATACAAATACACACAATATGGAATATGATTCAGCCTTAAAAATAAGGAAATCTTGCTATTCGCAATAATACGGAGGACATTATACTAATAAGCAAAAACAGAAAGTGACATACTGTATGATCTTACCTATATTCGTAATCTAGAGTAGTCAAATTCATAAGAAGTAGATGTAGGATGATGGTTGCCATGGCTGGAGAGCGGGGAAAATGAATGATGTTGGTCAAAGAGTACAAAGTTTTAGTTACACAAGATGAATTATTCTAGAAATCTAAAGTACAGCATGGTAACAAGGTTAACAGTACTGTATTGTATACTTGTAATTTACTAGCAAGATATATCTTATTAAGTCTTCTCAACACACATACAAACACATACAATGGTAACTGCAGAGATAATGGATATGTCAATTAGCTTGATTGTGGTGATCATTTCACAGTGTATGCATATGTATCAAAACATCAAGTTGTATAACTTAAATATATATGATTTTTATGTCAGTTATACCTTAATAAAGCTTTTTTTTTAAAAAAAGGCTGGATGTGCTTCCTCTATAACAACCTAACAGCCTTCATTTTCCCCAGTCCCCTTGTAAAGTTGAGCCTACTAATTAGTGGTACAACCTATGAGCAAAAGCCATCTCTGTACTTGTATTGAATTAACTTTTTTTACTAAAGCAGGAAATAATGCTTCTAAGAATTTTAAAAGAATTGCTCAAACACATTCTGGCAAGGGAAGGCTCTGTATTAAAGATAGACATGTTAACCATGGCTTTTGTCTAATGAGTAAATCTATGATAGTGATAGGAAGATCATGAAGGTTTTAAGAATATAGTATTCGAGGAAACACTGGTAGCTTGCCCCAAAATGTAGAGAGATAATTAAATATGAAGTACATCCTTTGGGCCCAGAACCATTTATAGAAAAGAATCAGGCTGAGGAAACTACAAAGTCACAGATTTCTTGTAAAAAAAAGAACGGTTGATTGAGAAAGTGGAGTCAAGGGTCCAGATTGTAGAATTAAGAGCCTACATATAGAAAATAACCAGCTAAGAATCATGGAGAATAACTTCCAGGAAATAATACTGAGATATAATCAAGGAAATGAAGGAAATGGTACCATGTCTGGCTGGATTTGAGAACTGTTATGCACAAGTTATTAGCTCTGTGCTCTCATTCCTACCACTTTTTTAATAAAGATTCTTATTCTATTTATTCATGAGAGACATACAGAGAGAGAGGCAGAGACATAGGCAGAGGGAGAATCAGACTCCCCATGGGGAGCCCAATGCAGGACTTGAACCAAGCACCCTGGGATCATGCCCTGAGCCGAAGGCAGATGCTCGACCACTGAGCCACCCAGTCATCCCTCAGTCCTACCACTCTTAAATAACAATAACCTATCTCTATATCACCATTGTTTGTTGGGGTCTGAAGTTCAGATTGAGAGAATATTATTCTAGAAATAACCTACCAGCAACCATTTGCGTTAGGCTAAGTAATGTTTCTCAAAAGACGCTATGCCCTAATCCCCAGACCTCTGAATAAATACATTACGTCACATGGCAAAAGCAATTTCACAAATGAGCATAAGAATTTTGACATGGAGAAATTATCCTGATTTATCAGATTGAGCCCAAAGTAATCACAAAGGTTCTCATAAAAGGAAGGCTAGAAGTCAGAGAAAAGAGAAAACATTATGCTGCTGACTTTAGTAATGGAGCAAGGAACCCACAAGTGAAGAATGCAGGTGGTCTCTAGAAGCTGGAAATGGCAAGGAAACAAATTCTCCCTAAAGCCTTGAGGATGCATGCAGCCCTGCCAACATCTTGATTGTAGATTTCTAACCACCATAACCATACGAAAATAAATTTGTGGGGTACATGGGTGGCTCAGTCAGTTAAGCATCTACCTTTGGCTCAGGTCATGATCTCAGGGTCCTGGGATTGAGTCTCACATTAGGTTCTCTGCTCAGGAGCAAGTCTGCTTCTCCCTTTCCCTGTCCCTCTGTGATCTCTCTTGCTCTCAGTCTCTGTCAAATAAATAAATAAAATTTTCCAAAAAAAAAGGAAATTTTTATTATATTAAGTCACTAAATGTGGAGTAATTTATTACAGTAGCAATAGGAAACCAATCCTCTACTCTAAGGAATTGTATTATTACCATCTGATTATTATTTTGATGATTATATCCTTCTTGAAACTAATGCTATAATGGGATCGCTCTTTGGATATCTTTGGAGGAGGATAAGAGTATATCACAAATAGAACGGATATGACTGGGGACTTGGGGAAAACAGTGGTGCATGTTCTCCAAAGATGGCCTCCATCAACCGCAATTTCTGATATTTGTGCCTTTTTGTAGTCAATTTTTCTTGAGTCTGTCCTGGTTGTGACTCTTTTTGACCAACAAAATACAGAGGAAGTAAAACTGTGATTTTTTTTTTTTAATAAAAAGCTTTACAGCTTCTGATTGGGCCTCTTGGAATGTTCATTCCCAGGTTAATGATTTCTCTCAGAACCCAACCCATGCTGTAGGGGACTCAAGCTACATAGACAGATCATGTGTAGATACTCTGGGTAACATGCATATTTGTTATTATCCATCAAATGTAAGTCATATTAATGGGTCATCATGGATGTACAGATTAATCAAGCCTTTAATGGCCACAGTGCCAGCCACTATCTATAAGCACATGAAAGACACTAAGTGAGAACCTACCAGTTAAGCCCAGGGCACACAGAGAACTTTGATATATAATAATGAATTACTTTAGATTACCAAATTTAGGATTGGATAGGAACCAATCCTGCGGTTGATGGAGGCCATCTTTGGAGAACATGCACCATAATGTACATTACATAATATGTACATTATGTAATATATACATATTACATAACCATATGTAATCAGAACGTTTCATTGTATTATAAGACTTTAACAGGTCAATCACAATTTATAGAAGATTAAGATTCAACTTTTTCCCCCTTTATAAAGAAGCAGGGCACCAAATACTAAGTGGTTAAAGTTGTACCTAAGATAGTATAAAAATTAGAGATGACAGGAAAGAAAGCCATTCCTTCCTTATTTAATTAGTTAAAACATAAACTGATAGAAGTATACACAAAGGCATATGAGCAACCAGAGGAAGCATGCCTAATTAAAAAGAACTTCCAAAGAAATAATGCTTAAAGCAATAACATATGAATTAAACCTAGATTATGGAGAAAGCAATGGTTGTTGAGACCTACTACACAAGACAAAAGAAACAGTACACATTTGAACAGAAAATGATGAACAAGATAATAAACAAAGAAATTACAAAGAATGCAAAATAGGTATATACAATGGATTGGAAACTCCAGAATTAATAAAATACCTAAATATCCTTACTTTTGAAATGCAAACAATCAAGTTTGAATAAAAATACACAAAGAAACAATACACTATGAAACAACAAAAATAAAGAGGAAGTCTTAAAAGGCTCCAGAGAGAAAAATGGACTTCTTAATGGGTTGAGAAATACACTGATAATAGATTTCTTGACAGTCAAATGTAAGCTTAAGATAGTTGAAAAATATCTTAAAAGTGGAGAAAAAAATAACTGCAACCCTAGAATTTTATGTCAAGTCTTAAAAAAGCAAAATCAAAGTCATTTCAGACAAATAAAATCTGAAGGAGTCTATCACCAGAGTTCAATCCCACCAAAGAACTTCTAAAAGATATATTTTCAAAAGAACACTGAAACCAGAAGGAATGACTAAGATACAATAAGCAATTATGAGCAAAGATATTGGTATGCATGTACCTAAGTATAAACCAAGAAGTACATGAAATTAACAATAATTATAATAATAAACATTGTAGAATAAAAATAAGTCATGATTGAATTAACATGTTGAACAAAATGCCATGTAAAAAGAGAAGTGAAGGATAAGAATAAGAGAAAACGGAATTTGAAATAGTTCATTCAATTCAAAGGAAAGATAGAAAATAAGAAACAGAGAGCATAAAGGACAGAAATATTATCACTGAAATAAATTCTCATGTACTTACCTCCCTACTTAACAGATTAGTTGAACAGAAAAAAATAAGTAAATTCCAGTAGTCTCCTCTTATCTTTGAGGGATACATTCCAAGACCGCCACTAGATACCTAAAATTGTGAATATATATACTATATACTATGTTTTTTCCTATACATACACATCTATGATAAAGTTTAATTTGTAAATTAGGCATAGTAAGAGATTACCAATAACTGCTAATAAGATAGAACAATTAAAACGATATACTTTCTAAAGATTATGTGAATATGCTCTTCTCCCAAAATATCTTATTGTACTGTAGTTACCCTTTTTCTCCCTGTTAACGTCTACAAGATGAGATGAAGTGAAATGAAGGTTGTAGGCATTATGCTGTAGAGGCTGCTACCGACCTTCTGATGATACGTCAGAGGAATCATCTGCTTCCAAGTGAAACCACAGAAAGCAAAACTACAAATGGGTTGGGGAAAGCTATAGGTTAAAATATGTAGTTTACAGGAGATTCCAGGGCTGACAGCTGACCATCAGAACCAGGATCTGATTATAAAGATCTGCAAAGGAAATTTAATATACAGGCTCCTGTATTATAAAGGGAAAGTTAATCTGCAGGCCCCAGTCTTATATTCTGATATAATAGAATAGCAGGTCTATTCTGTCAATGTCAGGTCTTGCCAGGGAAATAGTGTGATACGGGATGGAGAAATATTGGCTGGCTGAGTTCGTGAATTATAAATCTCTAAATTTCCCAGCACTGTTTGATATCCAGCTCAACTTTCACTCTCAAAGCATTTATTCTCTGTAAACATATGACAGTTTTATTCTAAGCATATTAGATAGCTCATCCTCAGCCAAGGTTTTTACAGAAGACCCCTACAGAGACTTCTGGCCTCCCTCCATATGCATAGCTTCCTCCTCTACCCTGCCACATTTTACAGATTGCAGCTTGCCTCTACTGCCCTGGATTGCCATGTCTGTGTCCTCAGCTCAGTAGGGTGGCTGTGATCTGCTTGGGCTCCAGCCTGCTGATCCATGGTCAGGATACTGTCCTCAGGGAAAAAGCTATGGTCACTATGGGGCTCACTACATGATTTCTCCTTCCCTCATAGATTGCATTCACAGGGTGTCACTCAAAACTCTTGAAAACTGGGGGCTCGAATATTATATCAGTTTTATGGTTCTTTACATTGAAATGGCTAACCTGGTAGCAATTTACTCTGTCATTGCCAAAAACAAAAGGCATTCATACTTCTAAATGAATGTTACATATATTTTTTTAAATTCAAATTATACTGCATATTGTAGCTCAACTTAGGAGATAAAATTAAGAGTTATCACACAATAAATCTTCCTATCCAGAAAAATATTATGCATATATATATTTAATAGAAACTATAGTCACCATTTTCTGTACTTGATATGCCAGTACTTGATATATGATGTACATATATATATGTAATATATAATACATGTAATGATGCTATAATTATTTCCACTTTACAGATGAACCTAAAAGAATACACACATCTGAGATGCCTAAAAACATGGGCTTTTCAATCATGGTTTTCTTTGCATCTACCTCCACAGGTTACTAGCTATGATCTTAGGCATATTATTTTTAATTTTCCCATGCTTCAGTATTCCTTATTTGTAATATGGGTATTCTATTACCCAATTCATAGAGTTGTTGAAAAGATTAAATCATTTACATAAGTGCTTATAATAGCATCTGCCTTAAGAAAGTATCAATAAATGTTATCTATTAGTGGTATGTTAGAGATTCAAATCCCACACTATATTATGTCAAATTCTTATAATTAACCACTTGCAATTATATTTTATCTTTTACTTTGGTTCCTGGATAGATTTAATCTAATTGTTTTTGTCATTGTGAAAATAAAATCCATTTTCAAACTGGCTATTTCTTACATATATACATATGTATATGTATATATGTATATAAAATGAATGTATAGTTAGCAACCTTCCTAAATTCTTATTTCTAATAGTTTTCTTGTTGAGTTCCTTAAGTTTCCTGGGCAAGCAATTATATCATATGCAAACATTAATAATCTTCTTTCTTCCAATTCTTAGGTCTTATTTCTTGTCCTGGATATTGAAATAATTAAAACTTCAGAACACTGCTTAATAGATATGATAATTAAGAGCATATTTGTTTTGCTCCTGATTTTAATTAAGATGATTCTAATTTTTCAGCTAGTACGATGCTCATTCTTATTTTGAAATAGATATTATAATCACATCTTTATGCCTTATTTGTAAAGTGTGTGTTTGACTTTATTTAATCATACCAAAAAGGATGTTGAAATTCACCCTATTCCATACTAATTTTGAGCAATAAGATAATCATATGGATTTGATTTGTATAAAGGGAATAAAGTTTTTCAATTTTCTTATTCGATCTTCCTTACTTGCTGTTTGTATTGGCATCACAATCTGGCAAACACACAAAACACATGTTAATAATAATGATAATCACTAGGAAATAGTAAATCTTTCCATAGTTCTAGCATTCTTCCAAGTATTTTCACACTCATGTTGTTTAATTTCTACAACCCTCCCATAAATTTGAGACTATTCTATTTCCTACTTTAGAGCAGAGCAAACCAAAGCTCAAGTGGCTAAGAATCTTGCCCAAATTCACTCACCTGGCAAATAGCACAGATGGAGTTTCAGTTAATCACATGATTCTATAAATCTCATTCTGATTTTAATTTTCATTGCCCAAATAGCAGGGAGCTAAGCCATCACTCTTGGAATGGCCAGGTCTACATCTTTATGCAAATGTTTCCCAGTATATCCAAGAAGATATCTCACACATATTCTCCAACACCCCTTGCATTGTCACACCTACTATGTAATGTCTGTTCTTCCCTCTCCCCCCCCCCCATTTCTATGTCTTGTTAACAAAACCATTAAAAAAAACCTGATTTTAGTTAAGCCTAGCAGATTGGACATATGTGTGTATCTGTACTCTCCTTGCATGGGAGATATCAACACATTTTTGGAAGCTGATGGAAAAGTGGTAACTGATGGAGCAAACTAGAATAAAAGTAAAAATCTAAGTAACTGTGGTAAGTGGTAGTCAGGAGCATGTGTGCATGGTGAAGAAGGAAGTAGAATAGGAGCCAAAAGCCAGAATTACTGCAGAAAACCCCAGAAAGGCTGAATGACTATAAAACTTTTTAGAGTTTATGACCCTAGAAAAGTCCAAAAATTGACATAACTATTTTTCCTTTAGACTTCCTTCTCTTGTTTGCAAAGTGAAATAATTGTTTTTGCTCACAATCCATTTTCCTGTACTTGCTTCCTCTTGTCACATGATGTGTTCTTTCATTGGCCTTTTCCCACTGTTGTAATGACAACATAAGCACCTTATCCATCATATCTGTCTTAGGAGTTAAGGTAAATTCGTGGTTTACTTTGTTTCTACAATATTGGTTTACTTCTGCCTAGGCAAAATAGAACAAAAATCCAAATAAGTACGTTTATTTACCTAGCTTATTAGGAGATTATACTCATGAAAAAAATCTCATTGTAAAAATCTCATAGATTATTCCTTTGATTGACTTTTGTTTTTAGGCATATAATTTCCTCCTGATATTTTTGAAAAGTGACTGTGAGAAGGCCATATTCCAGTTTGAAATATTCAAATACTGTTGTCTGCTTTCCCTTCTTATTCTATCCCCAGCAACATAAACTTGTACACAGTATTCACATATGATTTTCTTATTTCTTTTCCTGAATCTGTGGTTATGTCCCTTTTCTCATAACTAATTTTGTGTTGGGGTGTTTATATTTTTGCTATGTTGGACAACCTAGAAATTTCTATTTTATTCTCTTGTGTTTGAAGAATAGCATAAGGCATTTTTAATCATTTCCACACAACTGCTAGGATGTTTCATAATACATTAATTACTGCTTTAATTTTTATTGATGTATTAATTTCTTATTATTTCCTAATGTTGAAAGTTATGACTAGTTCATTTATTTGTCTGCTGCCTTTTTTTGTAATGAATTCATTTGTTTCTACTACCTACCTTTTATTATTTCTCCTCTTACTCTGTAATCACTGCTGAACAAATCCTTATTATTATAAAGTCAAGGAAAACATGTTTCACCATCAATTTATTTTCAATCACAGAAATACAGTCCCAATACCTATCATATTACATTAGCGTTTGAAAAATTATCTCATTCACCTTGACTAAATATTTAGACACAGTATTATAATCAGTCCATTCTTTTTCTTAGCCTTAGCAATACAGATACAATGGTCACAAATAAATTGTCCTATAGACTCCAAGTATTTCCAAAAATGTCATTTATGCTAAGGCATAGCTTTGGTACTTAATGTTTGGTTCTGTGTAACTAATTTTCAGAAGACTATATAATCCATTGTACAAAACAAAAGTATATGCTTTATGTGAGATCCAGATTACAATTTTTTATTCAATATATATTATTAAAAAATAAATAAGATCTCTAATCAGAGTAATAAAAAAGAATAACATACTAAATCCATTAGAAACATGGGAGTCAAAATGACTTAGGTATATTTTGGAGTCTCTCTCATGAATCCTTTATTCACTACTACCAAATCCAACCTTAGTTCTATCATCTACCCTATGTGTTTTCTACCTGACTAACAGACCAAGGATTCTCAACTCTGGCTGCACCTTAGAATCTTCTAGATTTTTTTAATAAGGAACTTTTTTTTTTTAAGATTGTATTTATTTATTCATGATAGACACAGAGAAAGAGGCAGAGACATAGGCATGAGGGAGAAGCACTCTCCCTGTGGGGAGCCCAGTGTGGACTCGATCCCAGGACCCTGGGATCACGACCTGAGCCAAAGGCAGACGTTCAACCACTTAGCCACCCAGGTGTCCCGAAAATTAATATTTAATTATTTACATGATTCTAATATACAACCAGGGTTAAGTATCATTGTTATACCTTTTAAAGTAGGGTCTTTGAGCTAGTAACTATAATCTCTACTACAAAATATATTAACCAGTATTCAAACAGAAAACTTCACATATACATACATATGTGTATATCTGTGTGCATGATGTGATATTATATGGTAACAAGAGAGGTTGAAAGAGTATTATGCTCCCAGTATTAAAGTAATGAAACAAAGTGATATTGGTGAAGTAAGAAGCCCTTAGTTAAGCAGAAAATTTCAATGAAGTTAGAATATTTCAATCAGAATTTAGCTACTAAACAAATCTGTAACAGTACATGATATTATGAAGTACACGGAAGCAGTACCTGGTAAAGTCATGTCCACAAGCAGCTTATAACTTAGATTAAGATATAAACATAACATGGAGAAAGTCATTACAAAGTCAACTTTTAAGTGAAAGATACTGAACAATGCTGAAAAATAATTCCAGATAAGTAGAAATTCAGAGTTAACTTTAGACTTGTTGAGGGACTTATGGAAGCAGCAGCAGCATTAATGAGCTTAAAGGATCATCAGGTTATAAATAGATACAGAGAAGGAGAAAGCACATTCAAAATGAGGGTGACAGTAAGATCTCTGTGTATACCAAGGAACGGCAGTCATGCCTGCTGTCATAGATTGTGTATGTTAGGGAGTCCTTAGACAAAGAGGGAACAGTGATATAAGCATAGAGGTGAAATGAAATTGAAAATCTAATTATGTCTAATATCTGTCATACTGACTTATTTTACCAGTACATTTAACCATTCTGAGCCCTGAGTTACTCAAAATATTTTACATAGGAGCAATAATATCTATAGTATGAGACTATGATTCATTTAATATACATAAAGTGAAGCAGTGCTTAATAATAATGTACTTAATGGTTTCATATATAATAACACTATTTCACACAAATACATGATAATACTTAACATGATATCAAAATAATTACAAAATTATTTTAAAAAACAGTGAAAGAGAGGTTCAGAATGAGTGATACTATGAATTTAATTATGGCTGATAAGAAATGTCTTGGAGAGGGGATTCTAGTTGACTATTTCACAGGGAGTTAAGGTATATATTCGAGCTACAGGACAATGATAGCAGGCTTCTGTAAAAGCAATACAGCAGCATCTACGGAACGAATAGAAGAAAAGAATGCAGAAAGTCAGGAAGCTATTAAAAACTCTGGTGGGAAAGGATGAGAGTTTAGATTAGGACTTTTATAAGGTCTGGGGATGAAAGTTCCTATCACTTAAAAGGATTCTTGGACTTTCCCTGCAAGCAATTTAAAAAAGAACAATATTACAGAACGAATTTTACCTGATGGTATTGGTATTGGTAAATGGTCATACATGTAGATCAATAAAACAGAGAGGCTAGAAATAGACTTTCATATATATAATCAGTTTTTTTTTTGTCAAAAGTACAAAGACAATTCAATGGACTAATGATAATATTTTCAAGAAAATATGCCACAATATTTGGACATCTACATGCAAAATCCAAATATAAAACCTAAAAGTATAAAACTTCTACAAGAAAAACCTGGAAGAGTAAAATGTTTGATCTTGGTTTGAGCAAAGAGTTCCTGTGTATAACACTGGAGACACAATCCATAAAAGCAAAAAAATGCTAAATTAGACTTTATCAAAGAAAACTTATGCCATATATATAACATTGTTTATAAAATGAAAGGAGAGTCATAGACTGGGAGAAAATACTTGATATCACATATCAGAAAATATACAAAGAGTTCTCAATGTCAGTAAGAAATCAACAACCTAATTTTAAAAATGGGCAATATTTGGCCCAGTACTTAACCAAAGAAGATATATAGATGGCACAAAAGAACATGGAAAAATTCTCAATATCATTAGCTATTAGCTAAATGTAAATTAAAAGTACAAGAGATACTGCTTCATACACACTAGAATGGTTAAATAAACAAAACACCTGCAGATACCAAGGACAGGGGAGACCATGAAGAAACTGGAACTGTCCTTCATTGTTGGTGGGAATGCAAAATGCTAGAGCCAAGTTGGAAATGGCTTGGTGATTCCTTTTAGATTTAAATATATACTCACCATGTGATCAAGTAAGCCCACTCCTTGGTATTACCCAAGAGAAATGAAAACTTCTGTTTATAGTAACTTCACTCATAATTATTAAATCTGATAATTTCATATATCCAAACAACGCAACTCTACTCAGCAATAAACAGGAACTATTGGTAAATGCAATAAGATGTATGGATCAAAATTATAAATCTACTGAATGATCCCATTTATATGACAACTTTGAAAAAGGTACAATGTTAGGACAAAAAAAAAATCAGTCGCTGTCAAGGTTTGGTACTACGAAGGTAGCAGCACGAAGAAAGTTTTTGGGTGTTAGTACCATTTTGTATTTTGATTGATGTAGTATTTATACAACTTGCTCATTTGTCTAATCTCATGGACCTATATTTGAAAAGGAGTATTTTTTACATAATGAAAATTAAAATGTGATCAAATTTCATAAAAGTTCCACTGAGCAAAATGCAAAAAGAGAAAGAAATGTCTTGTTTTTCTAAACTTGATCGTGTTTCAACATGGTATGGAGATAAGGAAAACAGAAGATCAACTTGTCTGGCATTCATCTGACTTCACTGGCATATCACTGAGATCAAATTGTACTAATGATAATCAAGCAAACATTCTCTTTCTTTCTGACAGGCTTGCAGGAAACTGTCAAACTTTCTGAACATACATCTTAAGAATTTAAAACCCATCTATAGAATTTAAAACCCCACAGTACCTTCAAACACTTTAGTACAGAGAGTGGTTGTCTCTTTTTCATCTAAACAAATAGCACCATCAATGCCCCCATCTACCCTGTTGTTCATGCCAAAGACAGGGAATCACCCATGATTCTTTCCTTTTCACTTATCTCCCTCAATAAACATACCAGTTGCCCAGGTAGGGTTTATTCTCCAAAATACATATAGAATTTTTATGCTTTGTTCCATTTTACTGGTGTCTGGGCCAAGATACTATTATCAGTCTCCTGAAAAACTGCAAGCAGCTCTTTAGCTGAACTTCTTGAATCCATTGCCACCTCTTTACAAATCTAGTGACCAAAAAACATGAACCAAATCACATAACTTCTCTGGTCCAAACACTTCACTAGCTTTCCACCACATTTATATTAAAACTAAAAAATGTTTGACCTATAATGTTCCTCATGAGGTAGCCTTGTCTCCTCTCCAACCTCACAGCACAATAAGCCCTGATCCTGCTCTGATTAGACTGTCATCAAATTGCCTTTCTTTCTGTAACTCTGCCACTTAAATATTTCTTACACCTAGAACTTTCTCTTTTGCTCTTCCTGGGTTTTTGTTTTTTTTTTTTTTTTCCTCCCTCAAACTGCTTTTCCCCCATTATCATCATGGCTAAATCCTTCTCATATTTCCTTTCAAGTATACTGTCTCACTTTCAAAGAGGCCTTCACTGACCTCAGTAGGAACACATGTAGCACAACCAAGAGTCATCACTTTAGTCCCTCCTGGCTGCTTTACAGTGATCAGAAGGATTATTTGTTTCCACTACTGTGTTTGTCCATTCTCTAAACCAGAATGTTAATACTAGGAATACAGAAACCTGGTCTGCCTTGTATAGCATAAGTGCTCTTAGCCAAGCACAATTCTTAGCTAAGAGAGGTATCGTTAACACTTAGCTAAGTGGATAAATAAATTCTGCAATCACTTATCCATCTGGACTTTTCAGACTGTGCTATCACCATTTTATTTCAAGACCCTTTTTTTTTCTTTTGCCCTGAATTAATGGTTTAAGAATTTCTATCAGACATGATCCAAATAAATTATTCATATTCCACATTATTTCATGACAGTAAAGGAATACATAATCCTTCTTCTCATGACCTACTGCCCTGTTAAGCTGCTTCCTATGTGTATGTGAAGCTTTGGGGAGTCCAAAGGCCAGACTGACAGGATAACTCCAGAGTGAAGCCTCCTTCAACACGGAACAAAGCTCTCAGATCAATGCTCTTGTAAAGACCTAATTTAAAGTTGAATATTATTGAATTAAAACCTTTAAACTATAATTGAAATGCAAAATCACAATTACTGATTTAACTGAATTCCCTCTGATTTCAATAAAAATATTCCCATTTGAGATAAAAGAGGGATGATTGTGGTAAAGGAAAGTGATACAAACAAATGTCTACATATACAGGAATGTAGATTTTTTTTTAAGATTTTGTTCATTTATTCATGAGAGACACACACACACAGAGAGAGAGGCAGAGACACAGGCAGAGGGAGAAGCAGGCTCCATGCAGGGGCCCAACATGGGACTCGATCCCAGGTCTCCAGGATCACACCGTACGCTGAAGGCAGGCACCAAACTGCTGAGCCACCCAGGGATCTCCCAGGAATGTAGATTTTTAACGTGATTTCTTGCTTTACAACAATGTGGTTTTATTGTTTCAGATCTTATTTTAAATGATCCTTGAAGTCTGTAAGTGCCACATTAAGAACTTTATGCCTTGAGTGGTTGTTACAGCAGACGTAGAAATAAATTTCTTAAGATATTCCAGAAACCCCTCCAGCTTTTACTCTATTATTGTTACTATTATACTACTTAGAATAGTTTTACTACTCAGCTGGGAGTATAAGGAAATTGAAAACAATATGCATGCCTTATTTGTTAAGCGAACTGCAATAAACCATGCTACAAATCCTGACCACTCTAGTAAATCAGATGTTAATGGGTTTTCCTATTTATTAACATTATGAAATTGCTTTAAACAGTCCTTTCAATTTGAGAAGTTGAAGGTAACTTTTGTTCCCTTTTACGATCATAGAAAAATATAATTGAAAAAAAACTTTTTTGAAATACAAAAATTGAACATTTCCAGAACAAGTAAATGGGCTTTTTAAAGATCATATTGTCCCAAATCCTTCATCAAATGCAATTATATTAACTATTTTGAAATTACTCATGTACACCTTAGAGCTAGTTTGTGAGAATGTATTGGCTAGTTCTTCAAACCAACAATGAAGTTCAAGACATTTGTTTGTTTTGTTCTGTTTTTGTTTTTTTGTTTTTTTGTTTTTTTGTTTTTGCTAGTTGTTCCTGCTTTTCGTGAAGGCCTATTTAGGCTCATGCAGAAAGAAAGCAGTGATCAATAGCATAGCTTTTATCCATCACTCCAGCCAGCTATCTAATAGAATAATTATGTTGACTAGAAGGAAATATACTGAATAAAAATTTTTCAAATAATCAGTTACACAAGGATAATTCAAAACCAATGTTCCTATACCTATTGGCCTGCAACCACATGGAGACAGCTCTAATTAGAATGTCTAATTGTTGACATTTTTTTTATTTTATTTATTTATTTATTTTAATTATTGACATTTTAAAACCTGGACATTTAAGTTGTGAAATGTCTATGACTATATATGCATATGCATGCTTTCATTAAATTGAGAAAATATCATTTAAAAAATACAGCTATTATTGTGCTCCTAAGCAATTAAGATTAAAAGAATTAAAATTTGGGGGCAGGAGTGGCTCAGTTGGTGAAGGGTCTGTGTCTTGATTTTGGATCAGGTCATGATCTCAGTGTCCTGGGATCAAGCCCTGTGTCAGACTACATGCTCAGTAGATACTCTGCTTCTCGCCTTCTCACTCTCTCTCTGTTCCTCCCCTGCATGCACCTGTGCACTCTCTCCCTCTCGTGCTCTCTCTCTTAAATCTATCTATCTATCATCTATCTATCTATCTATCTATCTATCTATCTATCTATCTATCTATCTTTGTTGATCTTAGTGCTGGTTGGAAATTCTAAGGAACCATTTTTATGAGTTTTAGACATTTAGTTTTTATACCTTATCTCCTTTGCATAATCATAGTTAATAACTTACAAAATCTAAAATTCTAACATTCCACAAGTTACAACTTTCTCTCATTTCAATTCTTTACATCGCTTACTCCATTCATTTCTTGAATCCTTCAATTCTTCCCATACACTGGTTTCTGAATTTTCCCTCTCAATCCAGTAGAGAGGGAAAATACCTTATTTGTCCATAAGGTATGGACATACCTTATTTGTCTCCATACCTTATTTGTCCCCTAACACTCTCTATATCAACGCTACTCTTCCTTCTATTTCAATTGTTCTTTTCCTCTATTTAAGATTGTCCAATTCTCCTTTCTGGCTACTCAAATCCTGACTCACTCTCACAACCATCTTTCCTCTCGGTGTCAAAACTCTGTTGGAGAGAAGGACATGACCTTCAGAATTAATGAAACTAAAGATCCATAATCTCAAAAATCAGCTAGACAGTCAAAATTGCAACCAAAGCTATGTTAATTCATTCATTTATTCATTAATTCATCGTTAACTTATCATAAGTCTTTTGGCCAATAAGTCTTTATTTAGCCATAACCATTGACTAGGCACTGGTGACAGTATAGTGAACAAATTTAAGGCCTTACTTCCAGATAAATAGCTAGCAGATAGAAATAGCAATATTAGACAAATATATAATAATTATAAGAATTGTCAAGATCCAAGAAGAAAAATTAAGTGGTGCAAGGAGCTGTTACGGTCAAATATTAGGTAAAGGATCTCTGGTAAGGTAACATGGTACAGAGATCTTAAAAAGTGTGAGAGAGAGATATATGTAGATATTGGGGAAGAATTTCCTAGCAGAGAAAACAGTAAATTCTTCTATTTGTGTAATTGCTTCCAAAAAAGTCACCAACAATCATAATTGTTAGGAGGATAGGCTCTTGAGTCCTACTTCCTGAATATGAACCCAACTGTATCACTTACAACTTCTATGCCCTAAAAGAAGTTAATTAACTTCTATCTTTATTTGTGAAATTTCACAAAGGTTTGTCCTTATCTCTGGGAAAGGAAACTAATTGTTAGGATTAAATGAGTTAATATATGTAAAGCATTTCAACAGGTCCCTGAAACATAGTAGGTACTCTATTTTAGTTCTTAATCCCTTAAGAGATCATTCATCCTTCCCAAATTTGACTTTTCTGTAGGATTTATCCCCTTCATTCACTTCCATCATAACACTGCTTCTTGGCTTTCCACTTATCTCCTTATATTACCACACAGATGTTTTCCCTTCAATTTGACAAGTTATCCCTGGGACAAATACTCTTTTAGAGGTTTTCTTTGGTTTACATGTGTATCCAAGAACCTTCCTGTCTTCAGCACTTTTTTCTATCTGCCCTCACAAGATAGGTAGTTTCATTCATTCTTGATCCCACAGTTATATGCATACTTTTTATATGTCCATGACCCTCAAATTTGCATTTGTAGCTTAGACGATTTACCCTGAATCACAGACTCCTATATCCAACTGCTAACTTGACATCACTATTTGGACCTACATCTAAAAGACATTACAAAAAAAAAAAAAGACATTACAATCTTAAAATGGCTAAAACTGATGCCCCCCAACTTCCTTAACTCTGTTCTAGACTTGAAGCCTTCCTTATGCCAGTAGATAACAACCACCATTTATTTTAGAACTAAATTCTTGGAATCATCCTTGATTCTTCTTTCTTCCCACCTCACAACCAAAACATCAACAGAGCTCTATAGCTTTACCTCCAAAAATAGGCAAAATTTAACTCAAATATCTACTGCTGTAATCACAGACCCAGACTACTGTAACAGCCTTTTATTGGCCACTTTGCCTTTGTTGTCAACTCCCTAACCTAATACAACTTCTTCATACAACAAGAAAAATAATTTCTGTAAAGCAAAAATGATATCATTCTGCTTCTCTGATTAAGGGACCTTTCAATTGTTCTCTATTGCCAGTAAAATAAAATCCAAACTTCTTGCTATGGCCTACAGTGCCTGTAAGATTTAACCAATGTCCAATCTTATGGTCTTCCCCACCTCCCATCTAATATATCCAGCCATGCCGGTTATTATTGCATCCCTTAGATATATCAAACCTCTTTTGGTCTCAAGGTCTTTTGACTTTTTGTTTCATCTACTTAGAATATTCCTTCCCTGGAGCTTAAATGGCTGTATCCTTCTCATGATATAAGTATCAAAGCAAAAAAGACAGTCATCTCCAAGCCAAGCATACACTTAGCAGAATTTTATATAGGGATGTATTTAAGGGCTTGGGCTTTGCCAACATTTCCTGAACTCAAATCTTAATTCTATTATTTACTTATGTAAAGCCACATCAAATTAAAAATAAGAAGCTTAACTTTTCTGTTGAATAAAAAGGAAAGCAACCTTTCCCTTTTCTTAGAGCATTTACTTTAGAAAACTTAAAATGGTAAGGTTTTTCTGTTTCTTAAAATCTATGTACATTTTTTTTAAAGCTAAATAAGCCTTTTGCCAGTTTTACAAGCTATGCATGCCTTTCTCAAGAACCTGGGGACCATCTCTTTGATAGACAATCATTAAGTAGGATAGTACTCTTATCTCCCAGTTTTTTTTTGGAGGGTTAGGAGCCTAATTTTGACAGGTGCCACACTCCAAGATGTAAAATTACATCCTGTCATAAAGATATGTTTGTTTTTCTTTTGGTTAAATCTAATAGGCTAAAACAGATGGTCACCTCAATTACCAGGTGAATCTAGCGTGAAGTATGTGTGACAAATGGTGGCATCAAGTATCTTACTCAAGGACCACTTTATTGTTTGTCTTGAAAACATGTATGAAATGGGTTGTATCCTCTGGGCTATATATATAAGGAGAGATTTCTTTATGTCTTTGCAATCTCTTAACAGTTTGCCTGGGATGCACATTTCTTTTTTGTTTAATGCTTATTCAATAACAAAACTGTTTCTTTATTTTTTACTTTTGTGGAGAGGTTACCTGGGTTAGGATATTTTGTTTTGAATTATTTTCTCAACACTTGCTAGCTATGAACAAGTTACTGACTTAACATTTCTGCTTCATTTTCCTTGTATCAAATTCAAGGAAAAAGGGAGTAATAAGGAGTAATAACACCTCCTAAGTTCCTTTAGGAAGACAAATTATTTAAACCATATAAGGAAGAGTATCTGGTACAATGAAAGTGTGGTTAATAATTATTAAGTGTTGTTAATATTCAACACCATAATGTAACCCTTAGTAATGCCAGAAGACTTCTCTATTCATTTTAATGTTCACCAGTTTATTATATGTCTCCTTCCTCAACAAAGCTTTGACTATTTCTCCTTCTGTTTCCAGTGCCTTCTCATAAATACCAATTAATATTTATTTACTGATTGACTAAGTAAATTTGAAGAAACAAACTAGAAGACGACAAACACTATTAAAAAGGAGCTGCTTCCTCTGCTTCCTTTTTCATAGCCTGTTAGTAAGGGGCCATAAAAATGTTTTCTAATATTTTATAAATATTTATAAAAATATTTTATATTATATATAAATATGTAAAACTATATATGAAACTTAAAAAACACATGCCTTTGTGGCCATTTATTTTTAGGGGAAAACCTTCAAATTTTAATAGCTTATGAAATTTATGTCTTTGGATCATCAATAATAGAATAACGTTCAGTATACTTGACTTTAAAAGAAAAAAGTTACATATTTCAAACAACAGTAATATTTTTAAAGTTTCAGTGCATACGAGAATGTTTCATTTATTTGGAAGATTCACTTCTATGGGAAAATAACTTATTTTAAATAAAAACAAATAAATTGAGTATTAGATATTTCATTTACATGTTTTTTCCCTCAATTACAGATATGCACATGTCTGTAAGTTTACATATATAGATGCCTATTAGTAAATGCTTTCAGTTTTAAACCCAGGAAATTTGGGTTTCTATGTACAAAACAGAATCAAATTAAAATTCTGCTCACATTGCAGTGATATAGTCTTTACAGTTTAATGAAAATGCAAATGAGTTAACAGCTTAGATGAATAATACATGTTCCTGTACGCTGTATGTACTAAAAAAAAAAAAAAATCCCGCAAATAAATGAGTTATAAATTTTAGCTCATTTTCAGCATTTGGTGGTACAGTATACCCTTTATGGGTTATAAAAATTGGTTATTGTCTCATACCAGTTAAAAGGCCCCATTTATAAACAAAATATTAACATAAAATAATTATTGTTAGTAGCTTTTCAGAATGCCTTACATATTCATTATATTATTCACATAAGATAATTTTGAAATAGTCATCACTTCTAGGGTATAAACCCAAGTACAACAAATTCCCATTTCTCCTCTAATACATCTTTTTTCCTCTGTCAAATTCATAGATCATGTTCAATTTTTTAACTTCTACTTTTACTAAGAAGGTAAATGAGGAAAGGAGGTAATATAAGTGGACAAATAATTTTTAAAAATGTGAACTTTGAAAAAATTAATAGCTTAAATATAGCAATTAGCCTTTTCTTTCACATAAGCTTTGGAGGCTTTATGCTATTACAATTGGTAGAGAGTTATAGGAATTTTAATTTCTTATTTCAATTTCTTTCATAGGAGCTGCTTTAATTAAGAAAAGTCAATGTCCACCTTCTTTTGGAGATACACATTAAATCTCTCAAAGCATTCCTTACTAAAAATAACTTAACATCCTCTAAGTTTTCCCTGAAAGCAAGTATGTAAATACTTCATATAGTAGTACTTAGGTCTGTGGCAGTTGCTGCTGCTCATAATTTTATAGCTAGTCGTAAATTAACATATTTCTTGTTACCTCTATGGTCATACCTGCTTCAAGAAGGCAAAGTATGCAACCCACATAGCTTACTGAATGGTACAGTCTTGTTGGTCACATTTTTTATTACAAAAATAAATGTAATCCCTACCACAGCTAATTGAGCCAAAGTTTGATCCCTTCCAAAAAGCTTGATTTGAAAAAACAGACTACACTTATGAGATTCTCTCTCATTAATTTGAACTAACAGAAAACAAATTAGCTGATTAGCAATGGGTGTTGGAGATGAAAGACTGACTTGAAATTAGATTGAGGGTTAAGGTAAGTCAAAGTCAAGTGTACAGAAAAGGCATGAGAGGATAGAAACTATAAGTAAGCAGAGGAAGAAAATAAATCAGGAAAAAGAGTTCATGTGGTGTATGAGTCATGTCCTGGGTCTTGATCATGGTAGGGGACTCAAGCTGACACTGCTGTGGCTGGGTCCTTAGCATAGCTCAGAGTTCAGCATTAATATCCAGTTTAAGCTTCATGAGAGTTGGCTTCATAAGGTCTCTTCTTTGTGGATTTTTATTATGTTCTACTTATATTCTCACAATAAATAACACTTAGCTAAACCTAGCTTCTTTGGCCTTTCTTCCTGGAAACAAAAATTATCTAGGGAAGACAAAGGGTTAATGCAGTCATTTCAGCTCAAAGTAAAATGCCTCGTCTCAAGCAAATGTGGGACTTTCAAAAAGTCTTCATGCAAAACTTATCATTATCCATGTTATATAACCCCAGGTAGTGTTTTGTTATGTCTCTGAATCACAGAATTTTAGGTCTAAAAGTGATACGACATATCATCTATTCTTATGTTATCATTTTAAAGGACAGACATTTAGAATCCCGAGTAATTATGACACTTGCCCAAGGTATACTACACTGAATAAAATTAGCAGAGACTAGAATTCAAGTATTCTAACACCCACCAGAGAGGCAAGAGGAGGGAAAGAAGGAAAAAAGAGAGGAGAGACAGAACAAAGAGAGAGAGATATATAGATAGAGAGACCATAAATATGTAATATTTTTAAAAAATCACTTGGAAAGTTTATCTTAGTGTCTACCTATTTAATTTGGGTAATGTTGGAAGAGAGTAACTGTCAAAAACTAGACATTAGCAATATTGTAAAAGTCTTTGTGGACCTCATAAGAAGCACATGTGTGTATCGAATATTTTTACACTGAATTATTCATATTATTGTGCATATATAATTAAAGTTAGATTCCTGTGAAGATTAAATCAACTTAAAAGCACTTAGCATTATCCCAACATCATAGTAAGACCTCAATATGTCAAGTGATTTTTTAAGAATATTATACATATATATATGTATATGTATATAAAGAGAAAGACAGAAAAAAGAGAATGTATTTATATCTTCACTCTTCATCATGGTACAATGTTATGATGGTCTCATCTCTCTAACTATGGAGTTTGTTTTTCTTCATAATTTCTCTGCTCATCTTCCACATAGATTAATTTTTTTCACTAATGAGTTTGAGTTTTAAACAAATGGATACATTTCATTCCTGATCATACTGGGATATTGTTTTGCACAAAGTGATAGTTTCTAAGTTTAGTCAAGGCAGTTTAAGGAAAAAAGCTAAATTTATCATAATAAAGAAGCATCACATGGAATCAAAGACACTAAGTACAGCTGGATACTATCAAAACTGGATATTATTCAAAATTTAATATCAGAACCCCTGATTATTAATGATAATATTAATATAAATAATAATTCAGTGATTTTCATTAGATAAAAATAATTATTAATATCAGAGGAACCAATATAGACATGAAATTGGACATTTTCATTTAAAAAGTTAGTCTTAACATTATATATCTATTAAGTATCATTTTCCATTGGCCCTGTCAACTTTAGAACACAGTATTAAATATTATCAGCATGTGTATGAAACTAAATACATAGTTCTTTATTTTGCTCTTCAGTTTTAAGGAGGGATTTTCTAGAATGTACTCTAGGAGGGGAAAAAGGGTACACACCAGAGAAGACTTTTAGCAGAAGAAATTTAATAAATAGTGCCTTTTATATATTACATTATTGCCAGAAAAAGATTTATATTTCAAGGGAAAGCCAAGGTACATGAATGTAGAAGAGGGGGGAACAATAGGAAAGGATGGGAAAGTTGAAATTGAAGATAACATTTATAAATTAATGGTTGGGCCATGTAAAGTTTTGATGATCCGACATGTAAATCTAGTTGTGAAGTCAGTTTATCTAGCTTCTTGGTCCATTACTATTGTTATTTATGCTTTTAATTTTGGCTTAGACAGCAGCCATAAGTTTACTAAAAGAAATAAATATAAGAGTCTTCCCTGGTTTGCCTTAGGGAATCAAACTGATTTCATACATCTTTTCCTTGAACTGGATTAGACCTTTTGAAGATAAATATAACTGTGGAATAGAAAATATTGTTGAAGACCTAATGTGATTGGGCTTATCTTCAAAATAGTTATCTTTCTTTCTGAGGTAAAAATGACTTACTTTGAAGTTCACTGGAAAAAAGAAAGTATCTTCTGTAAGTGGTACTCAAAGTTTAGTTGTAACAGTTTTTAAGGATTATATGAAAATCCTGGGAGGAATAATCGAAATAGAGTAAGCAGAACAATAGCTCCTTGGGTTTGGCCTTTAAAAATAAACTATAGAGTTTATTTTCCCTGTTCTTAAAGATATTCACATTTCCTAAGACCACCATCTGGAAAGTTTACTGACCAATCAGACTACAAAAACAAGTTTTGTTATTTTCAAGATCTAGCTAGATTTCTAGCTAGAAATAATGAAATAATGGAAAATTGAAATAATGGAAAATGGAAAAGTGATGGGAAAAGAGTATCACTAGAATGGTGAAGTAAAATACAGGTAGAAAGAAATGTTTCATGAATTGTGTTAACTGCTGCTGACAGTCAGATTAACTATAATTTCATAGCACAGAGTTAGCCTTACTATTATATAAAACTTGAAATTCAAAGATGATTTCAAAGACCAGTTCTTAAATACCTTCTATGACTCATTTGCCTAGCAATAAAATTCATGTATTCAAATAGGAGTTTTCAACCCTGGATACGCATTACAATGGCTGGGATCTTTTTTTAAAAAAGAAAAGAAAAGAAAAGAAGAAAAGAAAGAAAAGAAAAGAAAAGAAAAGAAGAGAAAAGAAAAGAAAAGAGAAGAAAGAAAAAAAAGAAAAGAAAAGAAAAGAAAAGAAAAGAAAAAAAGAAAAGAAAAGAAAAAAGAAAACCACTAGCTCTCAGCCAGAGAAATTTCTTTCTTCTTTTTTTTTTTTTTTTTTTTTTTTAACCACAGAAATTTCAATTTAATTTTTCTGGGATGGCATTGAGATTTGCTTTACCATACAAAAAATAGACCAGTGTCTGGAGTTAGACCATTGCCATATGTATGGTCTAAGGTTCCCATTGTAAACACAGAGACTTATGAAGGCAATCTGTTTGCCTGCTTGCTTTTTGTGTTTAACCATTGAGATTATAATACACTGGTAATATTTTTAACCTACTACCAACTATAACCTCTAGACATTTTTCAGACTTTATAAAGCTATCTCCTCTGTTTTGTTCTTTTTACTCTAATTTTTGGTTCTAGTTATAGAACTTTCTACTGTTCCTCCCCTAAATTTCATCTTGTTGAAATTAAATATATCAAATAGAAATTAATATAATTGCATTCCTTGACTTACAAGTGCTTAATATACATCGCCTCATTTGAACTTCACAACAACATGACTCACAAGGTAATTGCTTTTTTGCCATATATATTATTTCATTTACCTTCATTACTGTTTTATTTATTATTTTCCCTACCGCAGATTTAAATATTCTTTAATAATTCAGCAAATAGGCATTATAGCACTATATCTGTTATTGTCAATGAAAAGATCAATATAAAGAATAGGGCTTATTGTATGATCCCATAGAATACACTGTGTACATGCATATGTATATAGGCCAATAAGGAAGAGTAAAAAATAACCTTTAAGTATATGCGTCAGACTGTTGACAATAGTCATCTGTAGAAATGAGAGATTTTGACTTCCTATTTTCATATTTGTATAATGTTTTTAAGTTTGTTATTTTTAAACAAACAAAAGTAAAAAAAGTTTTTTAAAAAGTAGGCAAAAGGGGGATGCCTGGGTGGCTCAGTGGTTTAGCGCCTGCCTTCACGCCCAGGGCGTGATCCTGGAGTCCTGGGATCGAGTCCCACATCAGGCTCTCTGCATGGAGCCTGCTTCTCCCTCTGACTGTGTCTCTGACTCTCTCTCTCTCTTTGTGTCTCTCATGAATAAGTAAATAAAATCTTAAAAAAAAAAAGTAGGAAAAAGGAAGAGATGGTAGTACCAACTTCATTGAATACAGCGGGCACAGTGTCTACAGCCCATACTTCTAAAATCCATGAAAACACCTTAATTCATATTTGTAAATCAGAAGAAAAAAAAAATTTTCAACAAAAAAACTTAGTATATAATAATATATTCATCTTTATACCACTAGAGTCATAAAATATGGATTTTAATATTTTTATGGAAGAAGGGGCCCATAACAGTCATAATTCAGCCTGCATATGGGCTACTCAGAGTAGGAAAACACTGTGATGCTGTTACCTGTCATATGTACTATCAGGCATTCCACCCTAGAAGTCACAGTACAGAAAGATTCCAGATAAGTTAAGATGCTCTGATCACATGGTTTATTGAATGAATTTCTAATAAACAACAAACAATGTAGGTTAATTCAGTTATGGCAGTGTACCTGGGGACAGACTATACTACCTTCATCACTCCCTCTGTCCCTCCTTCCTTTTCTACCATATGCTTTCCTGCATCAGCCTTCCTCACTATAATATGGCTATAAGGGCCAGACTTGAACGTAGTCAAAGTGGCTTAACGGAAAGAAGGTGTTTGGAAACAACACACATGCTTAGGTTATGAAAAAGATATAGGGGTCAGACTCCTGGCTTACTAGCTCATATAACTTACTATGCAGCTGTGGCTTGTTTCCACATGTCTCCAGTAGATGTTACCCAGGGCCAGATGGGTGACACAAATGGGTACTTGATTTAAGGGTGATATTGCTGTCATAAAAATTCGGTGCTTCATGAATATGTAATATTTGTTCATTCTGCCTCCTTCTATCTATGTCAGCACACAAATCATCTATTTATCGGTATCTAACACATTTCAGAAGCTTCTTGCTTACCATCCATATTTTATTTTACTATCTTCTATTCATTTCTCTTGTTCTCCATAATACAATGGACTGTTCTTAAATAAAATCACAAGCATACAATGTCACCTGATCTGATCACAGTAAAAATAAACAAGAACTCTGAAATAAAAATTTAAATAACAATAAATGCAACCTTTTTAACAACATAAAAATATTTAAACCTTTGAGTTTTTAATAATAAAAAAAACAAGCAACCATACAAAAATCCTGTCATCTTTGGAGAATATAAGTGAACCAACTAGTATTTTGAAAAATGGTAAACAAAAGTAATTAACCTAGTATTTATTATTTTTTATATAAAAAAAGTTTGCCACAATAACTCATGAGGAAGTTCATGAGGAGGGTTCCTCTTTGCAGAAGCCTCACAGCTAACAGGGATATTAGACTATCATCTCTTTGTAATCCCTAATAAAGTCAAAGATATTGGCAAAAAATCATCAAATGCTCTAACATGAAAGTGGGGGGAGGGGGAGAGGGAGAGGCAGGGATTATTTACTTCTAGATATAAATATGAAATACTACCTATGAAGTGGTTTTGCCAAATTTAAAACCTGATTTTGATCAAACTTCTAAGTCTACTTTCCAGTTTATACTGGAAAAGGTAGGTAAGACAGAAACATATTAACAGACATGTGGGAAGGTAATCGGCAAAATTCAATTAAAACTTTCTAAGGCTATGTCACCTGTAAAAAATAAAGGCAAAAGAAAACACGTACAGAGAAAAGAAACTTAAGAAACATACCAATCACTCTCAGTTTAAGAATGATTTTATGTAGTTTCCAAAATTTACTTCAAAGTAATTTTGGGGAAGTAGAAGCAGAGAGTATCAATAAAATAAGACTGATGATGAGTAGATAATATTTGAAGCTGAGGACGTGAAAATATTATGTTATTTTCTCTATTTTTGTATATCATTGTCCTTTTCTACAATAGAAAAAAAAAAGAATAGAACCCCACTGCATTTTTTTCTCTGTCCTGAACAAATATTAATTAGGAGAGAAAAATGGGCAATTTGACTATTTAGAAAAATAATAATAAAAGAATAGGACTTAAGTCAAGGTGAAGTCATAAATTTATGTCCCAATATGGTTTTCTTATATAACAGAGAGAAAAGACATGAGTTATTTCTTTCTTTTCAGAATGTAAAATGAGAAAAAACATAGTATTTAAAGGAGAAGAGAAAAAAATGAGCTAGTAAGGGTAATAGCAAAAACACCTAAATTAGATTACACAAAGATAATCAATACCTACATTCAAGGAAAAAATATTAATTCCCTTGAGATGTCTACTAGAACCAAAAAATAGAAATAGTGATAATTAGAATAAGATAATATAGTGAAAAGAAATACAGCAAATAAAAATTATAAGGAAAACATTTTTAAATTGCATATTAATACATTTGAAACTACTAATTAAGGAAATCAATATTTCTGAAACAAATGATCTATAATCACATCTAATGTATACCAAGAATGAAAGTCTAGATCAATTTTATTAAGTTGATTAATATTTTACATTAACATATCAATAAAAGCCATAAAAGAATGATGGACTTCTTGTAAGACACTCTTTTAAAAAAGGAGGAAAACAGAACTATTCCCTGAAGATAATTCTGACTTTCTATTTCAAATTAGCAACTAGATTCTATCTCCTTTATAGTTCTTGGTTTTCTATCTTATTAGTCTCCATTGTTATAGGGCCAGTTATATTTATTTCTTCCCTGAAAAAAAATTTACATTAATAATTATTACCTTTCAGCTTCATTCTCTCTATATTTATTACTGACATTATTCAACAAAGAAAATATATTGAAGTTTCTTTCAATTTCCTTCAGAATAAAGTCTACACTTTTTAGAATGACTACATTCATTTACTTTAAATTTATGCATCAAATATTTGAGTATCTATTATGTACTTGGTCCTTAATTTATCTCTCTGGTTCTGTTTCTCATTTTTTTATTTATAACAGCAAAAACAAAACAAAGTAAACAAAAATATCCAAAAAAAATAGAAATCTTCTCAAGGCCATAAATAGTTGGTTTTGTACTCATGCCTTTCAATTCTAATCCTATTTTATTGTTTTCTTTATATCTCTAAAAATCACCTGATGTATACTGCATCATTATTAGTTCATTGGCTGCCTTACATTATAGAAAATAAGCTCGACAAAGTGAACACCTACAGAGTTCATGGCCTTTACTGATGAATTCTTGGGACCCCAAAAATACCTGGCACATGTAGGTGCTCAATTAATAGTTATTAAAAAATTTCAATAGCTAAGTATTAAGTAAACCATGATATATCCAAAAATCCATGGGATATTATCATATTAAGAAAAATTATAATTACAGAATATTGAGAAACAGTTATAATTAAATATTTTTCAGAAAATTCACATGAAATATTTAAGTATTATATAAAAATTAAGAATCACAAAATGGAAAAATATGATTAAATAAAAGAGCTGAAAGGAAAAATGTCACAACATTCTTATACCAATGTTAGCATATTAATAATATTCTAATATCAGTGATGAAAAAAATGTGACTGACATTCTTCTCGCTCTATTTTTTAAATAGATTTAAAAAGAGATGAGATTTAGGAACTGTTTATAATATAAAAATTCGTATAGTATATGATATATCTGAAATCATTATACTTCAGCTTTTGTTTTCAATTAGTATATTGATTTTCTTTAGGTGGAATACTTTCTGGTTCTTTGTTGTCATATAAGGTCTACAGATAAGGAAGGGTTTATAGAACATGCACACAAGAAGAAACCAAAAACATAAATATAGTAAATATTTATAGTGAAGTGAAACAACTTCATGTCTCAGAATAAACAAACATCAAATAGAATCCAAAACCTAAGGTTTGTGTTTTAATCTGTTGTGCCTCCAGAAGTTTGCTCCGTTAAGGATCACAAACTGCATTGCTCTAATTTTAATTTAAATCATACATCTTGGGGATCCTTGGGTGGCTCAGTGGTTTAGCGCCCACCTTCGGCCCAGGGTGGGATCTTGGAGTCATGGGATCGAGTCCCACATCGGGCTCCCTGCATGGAGCCTGCTTCTCCCTCTGCCTGTGTCTTTGCCTCTCTCTCTCTCTCTCTCTCTCTGTGTCTCTATGAATAATAAATAAATAAATCTTTTTTAAAAAGAGTATGTTATATATAATATTGTTATAATATTATTTATAAATTACAAACATTATTTCAATAATATACTAGGTTTTGCATTATGAGAATAGCATTAATGTTTATTTAAAAATAAGATCAGGATATGAATACATGGTATATATTTAAGACTTTGTTACAAGATTTCAATTTGAAATATAATTCCCAAGAATGTATTAGAATTATAATCTATGGACTAAAAACAAGAAAAAGATAATTTTAGATGTGAGATATGGACAATAAAGGATATAAAACAAGATACAAATATTTAATATGATTTTTCTACAAAATAGCCCCAAGGCACTTCTTACTACAGTCATCATCTAGGCTGTTGTTCTCTCTTTTCTTTAAGATTTTATTTATTGGGATGCCTGGGTGGCTCAGCGGTTTAGCACCTGCCTTTGGCCCAGGGCGTGATCCTGGAGTCCTGGGATCGAGTTCCACTTGGGGCACATTGCATGGAGCCTGCTTCTCCCTCTGCCTGTGTCTCTGCCTTTCTCTGTGTCTCTCATGAATAAATAAATAAAATCTTTTAAAAACAAAGATTTTATTTATTTATTTGTGAGAGAGAGAGAAAATGAGCAGGGGGGAGGCGCAAAGGGAGAGGAAGAAGCTTATTTACTGCTGAGCAGGGAGCCAGCTGTGGGATTTGATCCCAGGAGCCTGGGATCATGACTTGAATGGAATGGCATTTGATGACCACCTTTCCCTTTGGTAAAATGGGAAATCTTCAGTATTTCTTTTCTTAATAAATATAACGGATATATTAATTAAAATTGAGAAAAATAATACATCTTAATTATTTTCTCTAACAGAAAATCACAACTGGTCAAAAGTATATGTTTTGTAAATGACTGAGACACTGGAATTTAAAGATGGAGCTCAGTCAGACTAATGCTTACTGAAGGGAATTTTCTTTTGGTGTGAGACATTTTTTACTGAGCATCACATTCTTTGCCGCCTCCACCCCCCAACCCTGAAATATTTTATTTCATCTCTTTTTTACCAAAAAGAAAATCTTGTTTAAGAAAAAGGACTACAGAAAAGCCCTAATGTTGAAGTAGAAATAGAAAGCTCTAGAGGTGGGATGCCTAGTTGGCTCAGTGGTTGAGCATCTGCCTTTGGCTTAGGGCATGATCCATGGGTCCTGGGATCAAGTCCAACATCAGGCCCCCCACAGGAAGTGTGTCTCTGCCTTTCATTCGGTGTCTCTCATAAATAAATAAAATATTAAAAAAAACAAACAAAAAGAAAGCTCTAGAGGCATATTTACTTTAAAAAATGTATTTCCTTTTTTGAGTTATGGATACCTAACTAGAGCCACATAATCATCAATTTCAGAAGCAAATTTTTACATACTGCATAACAAGGTATTTGAAACTAGCCTGGATCTTCTGAGCAACACCCTTCTCCACTCAGAATTACTGTAATGTTTGTCTTCAGGTTTAGCTGCAGAATACATCCTGCAACTACATAGACAGGTGATAGATAGCTAGATAGATAGATACTTAGAAAATAATCCTTACAAAACTTATATATTTAAGTTGAATTATAAAAGCTTCAATGACTCTTTTGATGCTAAATATACTCTTAAATATGCTGTTTAAGCTAATTATTATCATTTACAATTTCAACAACTTCTCTGCTTTGGAAGCTGTTCATCTTTGACACAGGATAAATACATTACCACTCCTTTCCTTTTTTGACCTAAAGGTAATCTGCTCTTCCATGACAAAAAAAAAAAAAAAAAAAACACCAACAAATCTCTAAATTTAAAACAAATGCCCTAGGGAATGCCTGGGTGGCTCAGCAGTTAAGCACCTGCCCCTGGCTCAGGGTGTGATCCTGAGGTCCCAGGATTGAGTTCCACATCAGGCTCCCTGCATGGAGCCTGCTTCTCCCTCTGCCTATGTCTCTGCCTCTCTCTCTCTCTCTCTCTCTGTGTGTCTCTCATGAATAAATAAACAAAATCTTTTACAAAAATAAAATAAAACAAATGCCCTAAATATAAACAGCTCCAGTCCCTATGCAAATGGAACCAAGTTATGTATTCACATACATACAAAGTCATCTCTATACTTTATACGCCCCCCCCCCTTTTTTTTCTCTCTGAGAATGCACTCTATTTTATACAAATAGTATTGTGATTGCTTTTGGCCAAAATTGGAACCTTCTAACACATCTGACCTAAATTACTTATCTGTATTACTTACTATTTTAAATTGAAAATAAATCTGATAGTAAGAGTTTTTTAAAAGAAAAGGTAGTTACACAACCATTTTAAAATATTTTATCCGATTATTAAGTACTTTATAGGCAAATAAAAACTCTTTCTCTTGAAATCAACTTCAACAGAGAAAGTGACTAGAGATCTTTTTCCCTACTGGTGGTTTCATTTTGCTAATCACCTACGGATAAAGGTAAACTAACTCTCTGGAGACTAGAGCAAAAGCTTTTCCCTCTATTTTCTACTTTAATGATACTATAGTCCATATCTGCAAACAATCTCACTCACAGATGGGTTTATGTGATTCATAAGGGTCATGCAGAACTTCTAATAAATTTTTGGAGAAAAAAAAATTAAAGTCATTCAAAGTCAATTGTAGTCCCATCTGTCCTTGAAAGTGAGTTAAGTTTATATAGATGGAAAGTTCATGTTCAACTGAAATTATAAATCAAACCATAAGAAAATATTTGTGTGATATTATGGCCCTGCTTTGAATGAGATGATTTGTTCCTTCTTTCTTGCTAAGGTCAAAACTGAAAATCAATAATTTTGAAAGCATATATCTTCATCCTTGAAGTAGGATTTAAAGACATGCTTATAGCTGACAGTAATCATACAGATGCCTTACCAAAGACAGCATTCAAATAAACATTTCTTTCTTTTTAAATATATTATAAAAATGCAAAAACTGAAAGACAAAAAAAAACCTGCACACAGTAGTCAAAATATATAAGGAAACTAATATTTTATATATTATTTTTAAAAATTGAATGCTACAGAATTTCTAGACTTCTCCAACTATGGAGTCCCTTATTTCAACAGGCCATGAGTCAAGTAATCTTAAAATTTTAAAAACTTTATAATTGAAATTCACTTTTGATGTTTCAACATACATTTTTCCAATAATGGGAGTAAAATTAAATTCACAGTAAGCTAAAGAAAGAAAATCTGCTTAGATATGAGACTACTTTGCCTTTCAAATCACCTCTTCTCACATCCCTAGTCCGTGACACATGAATTCTAATTGTCTCTGCCATTCTTCTGTTTTCAGAGATTCAGGGAATAGTGGTAAGAATATAATTGATTCTTTCCTAGATTTATTTGGAAACCGAGAAGTAGTTATATAAAGAAGATATATATCTACATATACCCATATCTATATCAAGATCTACGTTCTTCATTAACATTACTAATTATGACAACCAACTCCTTCGGGAAAGATCTTTTCAGACGGATCTTTTCCTCTCTTGTGTCCATCTTGGATTTAGATTTTGGTTTCCAAAAATAACCTCTTTCTTCAAGCAAAATCTTGCCTTCTCATGGAATGAGGCCACAGGACACTCACATTCGAATGCATCATAGAAAACTTTTGCATAAAAGATACACACATATTGAAGATAAAAGGAAATGATTTTCTAATTGGCTTCTTTAGCTGCACTTGTGGAATGAAGTTATTTACAGTCCATTTTATAAAGGATTCTAGGGCTACTAATTACTCAAATGCCTTTTCTTCTGTGGCTTCTTCATGTCATATGAAATCTGCCAGCCTATGGTTAATGAAATCTAGAAACTAACGTATTCCAGAGCTTGCTAGGCTCTCTACTCACTTATTTGTTTACTGGTTCTCAACTCTGACTTCACATTAGAATCACCTTGGAGGATTTTAAAAATACTGATGCCTGAGCCTTACACTTAAGAGATTCAGCTCAATTATTCTTGTATGATGCCCAAACTTTGATGTTTTGAAAATCTTCTTAAATCACTCTAATGTACAGCCAGAGTTGACTAATTTAGTAATATAGTTAGAAGAAATCAATATAATGTTAGAAACAATATAAACAATTTATATACACATATGCATTGATTATCTTATCCTATACTACACTATACTATACTGTACATATGTTCAACATAGGGTGCACTCAGGGTATTCTCTGGAAATATGAGACTAATACTACAATACATAATTTACTAGAGATAGATTCCTTTAGTCTATGATGCAATCTCAAAATATAGCTTGTTATTTTTTGCGGTAGTAATAAAGATTTAGCATTGATTAAAACTATATATATTGGACAGAAAATAAACTGAAATGTCTCATTAGTTCAAAGGATTTTTCAAATTGTTTTATTATATATACATCGATTGGTTGTTTTTTTTTTTTTCCAAATCCTCAGTCAACTGCTCACCTCCACAAGAAACACTGTTTTGACAGTAAAGATTGAATGAACAGCAGAACACTTGCAGTGAAACAAACTTATTGTAGAATTATCAACATAAAACAATGGTATGCTTCCAATTCCATGTATTTGGGATAGTAAAACAGTAAGCGCCTTCATCTTTTAAGTGAAATTTGACAGGAACTATCATTATTCACTTATTTCTAAAGCAGGTATTTATATAACATCAAAACTGAAGTCTATAATGTATTTTTATTCTGTAGTGTTTTTAAAATAAGGAAAGCTACACCTACACATATGTCCTCTATAAATAGGCAATATTGAAATTTTAACACTGAAGGACCTATTCAGTCATCTGGATACTCTTTTCAAATAAAGGACCTTTCAGAGCTGTATCTTTTCCAATGACTTTCTCAGCCTAGGTGGCTGATAAACAATGGGAACATAGTGGAAGGTGTCTCTGGATGACAAGAGTGTCAAAGGTGGAAACTATCACACAAATAGTTGTTAGAATCTGAAAAGGTCATAGTTGTGGCAAATTCAAGAGGGACTATAATATAACAAGGACCTGAAGCCAGTAAATTAATAGCTAGGAAAGAGAAAGAGGTCACAGTCACCTAGATCTCAACTTAAAGCAGAAGCAAGTAAAAATTTAAGAAGCACAGAAATTATTCTAGTTTACCTTTCTCTTTTTGAGATCAGTGTTGCCAATTGTTAGAAACTTAAAGCATCTTAATTTGGGGACGAGATGGATTTAAATAGGAAAAATTAGTAGTCTTTTTAATTTTCAATTGACAGTTTTGTCAAAAGGTTTTCAGTTTTCTAAGCAGTATTTCACTCGATCTTCTTCCATAGATGGTAAAGATTCTTACTAAAAGAACACACTAAAATTAGAATTTTTGCAATATGATCATTGAAAATCAAAGGCCTTGGGGAACAAATTGGTGGAATGGCAGTGGGGCTACAATGACCCTCTTCAGGCCAAAAAATGAAAACAAACAAACAAACAAAAAACCCCAAGAGTATGGAGGTAGAGAGGAAGAGGACAAGGCATGTAGATAAGAGCCAGTAAGATATTTCACACACACACACACCCCACAAACACACACAGGGAATGCCGGCTGTCTGCCATCACGAGAAGCCACAGAGTGAATACCAAATGACAGCAAATGACAATGTAGCTCAGGGGGCCAACAGGTGCCCATACATACACTGGCTCTGCTCTCCAACTATGATGACCACCCATATAGCAACACAAATATCCTTTCATTCTTCAGGAATTTTCTGAATTATTACAAAGAACAGAAATCTGGTAGGCACCAATGATACAGCAGTTACGGAAAAAGAATGTATGATTCCTACCCTAATGAAGTTTAAAGACCCTTAAGGAGCTCAAAACCCCTCCATCATTAAAACAGCAGAGACAAATGAACAAACCCCTTCCACCATAAGTGTAGGAGGACATCCACATATGATGATTTTGGTGGCATATGGAGTAGTTGCATAAAGTGATCTTGGATAGTGAATGAGGTTACAGAGTAGATAAGCATGTAGAGACAAGACATACTGAGATTTTGAATAATACTATAAATTTGACCTCTTTTTTTTATCACAGCAGGTAAAGCTTAGATTATATTGGTTATGTATAATAGTGGTATTAGGAAGAAAACAAAGGAATGTACGGCTCATATAATGAGGATTATAAGATACTTGCTGGAAGGGAATGGTAAACCTTTATGAAATCTACAAACATTCTGGTTGGCTCTTGGAAAGGAGGCAAAGCAGGGGTTTTAAATAATCAGTCAAAAAATTTTTTAAAATCATAAATGCAAGAAAAAGAGCAATAGAGGCAGAAAAAGAGAGTCTTCAAGGCAGAGGGCTAGAGAGCTCATTTCTGAGAAGTGTGTGCCTGATGTGCAGCCAAGGCAATCTAAGATGTTGCAAATCAACTCAGAACTTGACTTCCAAATCTAAGGGAAAAAGAATGTAGGAAGTTTTGTAGGCAGAATCCATAATTGCCAGTTAAGCCCATATTCACTGACTGCCTTACACTGCTGGTAGACTATTCTGGTTCAGTAAAAGCCAATGGAACTGATTATTTAGTCCTGAAACCCAAAAGGACTAGTTCAGATAGATAAGGATTTACTTTCCCTGTGAAATGATGAAGAAAGAATATATTGTGTTTATGAGTGGATCAGGGAAAAATTAATATCTGTAAAAGTATGCACTACTTAAATTTGTGACGTGCTAAAAAATAGAGCCCAATATGGAAATCAAATCTCAAAATTATTTAAAAATAAACCTGTGTTTATTTTATACTACATATTTTTCCTACTTTAAGAAATCTGGTTGGGCAGCCCAGGTGGCCCAGCAGTTTAGCGCCACCTTCAGCTCAGGGCGTGATCCTGGAGACCCCGGATCGAGTCCCACGTCAGGCTCCCTGCATGGAGCCTGCTTCTCCCTCTGCCTGTGTCTCTGTCTCTCAAAAATAAATAAATAAATTAAAAAAAAAAAAAAGAAATATAGCTGCATACAGGAGCAGAGTCATTCTGAAGACATCAGAAGTTCATTGCATAGGAGTGACTGACCCATATGTTCCTCTTACAGTCTTTAAAATATTTTCAAAAATCATTTAACAACATAGATACTCATTTTCACATGCAAGAATACTTACACGTGTATAGTGAATGTAAAAACAAAAGAGAGGAATCAAGTATTTAAGATGATTTAGTTCATGACTGATATGTATGTGTGTATAGACAAACTAAGTTTGTCTCAAAACACCTCATTCATTAATGTGTCCTTTTTCTGTAAGGAGAAGGCCCCTTTGAGGTATGATGATTTTAAAAACAGATGCATAGTCCACTTAGTCCACAAGGATTAAATCAAAATAAAATATATGCTATTAATAGTACCTTTCATTTGCTAATCCCTTGTCCTGGACTCTACTAAAAATGGCTTTAAAAACTCTCTGGATACATTCTCCTATAATTTTCATAAGCTAAGTATGGGCAAAGAAAGCTAAAATATGTGATCTTGCCATCGTCCTCAACAAGTAACATTTTAAAAATTCACTAAGATATTGCACTTAGAACAGAATACAAAATTTATATGTATTTACAAAGAAAATAATAAAAAACAAGTGTCCATCAGACATAACTGCTTTCATGTGTTGTCCTTCATACAGAATGATAAGCCAACATCCAGAAAGTCAATATTAGCCAACATCAGCTTTTGAGGCATTTTGGTAACCAATTCTCTGGTCATTAATTCAGACCTATTGTGCAAATCATAAGCAGCCACAGACAGAATAATAAAAAATGATTACAAGTAAAGAGGTCTCTGTTTTTTTCAACCCGACTTTAATCATCTCCATTTTTTTTTTTTTTTTTAAGAAAAAAATGTATTGGTTCAATCAGGGAGAATTTTACGTTAGCTCAATGGAATTTTTTTTTCAGATTATTTTGCTAATCCATTGCTTTATAGTTACATTCAGTGACTTTTAAGACCATGATTCCAGATTTTTAAAACATTGAGAATACCTTCAATTTTCAGACTTTACTTCCCAGAGGCAGAAACTCAAATGGTCCCAAATACAATATGAAATGAAAAATGGCCAAACAAATTCAGTGCCGAAGATTCTGAGCAAAATGGAGGCCATGGTAAGAGATGAGGTTGCTAGGGGGTGAACAAAAGATGGGAAGATTGAGTTCTTATTTGCCTTAATGATTCATTCCTCTAGCAGGAAAAGTGCTTACTGCCCACCAGAGTATTCGGAATTATTTACTAGCTCTTTCAGGCTGGTTTTACAGAAACAAGCACCATTAAGAGAAAAAATGAAGTTTGGACTATAGCAGAATTTACAGTGGCCATTTAAATGAAATGATACCACAGTTCACTCTAAAAAAAGTAATTTTGTTGTCTTTTATTTCTATTCAACATCAAAGAAAATGTGAAAAGTAAAAACACATTAATATAAAACAATTCTGTTCACTAGTTAATTTATCACCCACAACAAAAACCAGTTTATCTATTTTGTTCTTGTTTGGTTTTGTTGTCCATTTCACTAAATTAGTATTAAATGTAAGGTTGAATGCATCAAATGAAAACAATCTCATTCTCTGCATATAAAAATAGTATGTTATTTAATTGCCAAGTAGTGCCCATAACAAACTGAAACTATGTCTAAAATTAAATTCATTTCCTTTATAATGCTGGTTACTGCTTCCCTGAGAAATAGAAAAAAAAAAAATTCAAGTAGATACAAAATGAAGCCCCAAATCACTCTTTATTTACACACTTTTGAGATCATTCTTAGTAACTAATGAATTTTAAAACTTACATTTTCTTAAACTATATGTTTACCTTCAACCATATACAGACAGGTTGTTTTCTTATATTACCCTCATGAGTCACTGTTGGATATACTATAATAAATGAGGCTCCCTATTAAATTTGTAACTTGTTTTAGGCAGTTACTAAAGCATCTAACGTATAACTATATTTTCCTTATTTTCATATTTACATTCCACTTTATTCCCTCATTTAACCATAAATTTCTGGACAAAGACTGTTGTAATTGCTTAAATCAAATAACAAACAGGTACTTAAGTCTCATAGGACATTTACAGAGAATATTCAAAATTGATGTGAATCTCTAATCTGAAGGATGAAGCAATAGAACTTGAAGAAAATGTTTACCGCACCCTTAAAAGGAAACAAAAAATTCAAGTCCGATATCTTTGGGTCCTCCAAAAAAAAAAAAAAAAAAAAGCCAGGCACTACACCTAGAAAAAGACACAAATGTGCAATCATCAAAATTTGGAAGCTGTCATCTTTCAAATGTAAGGAAGATATGTGAGACTATTATATTGTTTAATCAAAGTCATTAATTTAATTATCAGGAACCCAGTAAAATGCTGAACCAAAATATAGTGATAGTACATTAATAAAAACCACAATAGGGATCCCTGGGTGGCACAGCGGTTTGGCGCCTGCCTTTGGCCCAGGGCGCGATCCCGGAGACCCGGGATCGAATCCCACATCGGGTTCCCGGTGCATGGAGCCTGCTTCTCCCTCTGCCTGTGTCTCTGCCTCTCTCTCTCTCTCTCTCTGTGACTATCATGAATAAATAAAAAAAAAAAAAAAATTAAAAAAAATAAAATAAAATAAAATAAAAACCACAATATAATTTAAATGTTTCTAAGGACAGCTTAAACAACAGTGCTGTCGAATCATTATTTTCTTTTGTATTAATACCCTGTCGTGGATATCCATTACTATGTTAAATAAAAGTGATAAGAGTGGATATCATTCATTTCTTCCTGATTTTAGGGGAAAAAACATTGAGTGTTTCACTGTTAAGTATGATGTAGATCAAGTTTTTTTAGAGAGGCTTTCTATGACATTGAAGAGATTTCCTTTCATTCCATATTTGCTGAAAGTGCTTATTAGGAATCAATTTGGATTTTGTCAAATGATTCTTCTACATTGATAAAACCATGTGATTTTTCTCCTTTAGTCTGTTAACAATGGTGTACTATGTTGATGGATTTTTGAATATTGAAACAACGCCATATTCCTGGAATGAATTCCATTCTGTCATGGTATATAATTGTTTTCATATGTTGTTGCTGGACAAGATTTTCTAGTATTTTGCTGAGGATTTTTACATCTACATTCATGAGAGACAGCCATCTGTGGTTTTCTTCCACTCTCTTTGGTTTTGGTCTTAAAGTATCATTGACCTCATAAAATTAGTTGGGAAGTACTGTTTTACTTCTATTTTCTGACAAGAGATGTATAAATTTAGTTTTCATTCTTATTTAAATAAGAAGCCAGTCACTGGTGAAACCCAGTGACACCATCTGGGCCTGGAAATTTCTTTTTCAGAACTTTTTTTTTTTAAATTATGGATTTATACAAGATATCTATGCCATTTTCAATGATTTTTGGTAGCTTTCTCCCTCCAAAGAATTGGTCCCTTGCATCTAAACTGAACTTAAATGTGTAGAGTTGTTATACTATGCCCTTATCACTCATCCAGTATCTGCAGGGTTTGTCAATTTTTCTAAAGGTTTATACATTTTTTTAATGAACTAGATTTTAATTTCATTGATTTTGTTTTTTTAATTTTGTATTTCATTCATCTTTGCTCTTATTTCCTTTCTTTAACTTGCTTTGCAGTTATTTTGTTTTCACCTTGTGTATGTTCCCGAAGCATATGACAAGGACACACATTCTACAAATACTGGGGTGGAATATCTTGTAAATGTCAATGAGATCCTGTTGATTAATGTTATACCTTGCCTAGTTTTCCAGCTAGTCATTTCTATCTTGAAAGAAGGGCCCTGACGATCTCAAATATAATTGTAGATTTATCCATTTTTCCTTTGAGTTCTGTTGATTGTTGCTTAATACATTTGGAAGGTCTGTTTTTTGGTGCAGACACATTTAAAATTATTATGTCCTCTTGTACTTAATGGATTGGCCCTTCTGTCATCATGTAGTTTTCTACTTGTTTCTAATAATTTTCTTTGTTGTGAAATCTATATGATCTGATAGTACTATACTCACTCTAGCTTTCTTTTGTGTGATTGGTGTTTGCATGATATATTTTTCACTCCTTTATTTTTAGTTTACTTTTGGTCCTATCTTTGAAATGAGTTTTTTTGTAAAAAATATAGCTGAGTCATATTTTTTTAATCCACTCTATCAGTGGGTATCTTTCTGTATTTAGACCATTTACATTTACATTTAAGGCAATTACTGATATATTAAATTAATATGCCATTTAATTATATGTTTTCTGTTTATATGCTTTTTTTGCTGTTTTTCTTTCCCTGCCTTCCTGTGAGTTACTTGATCCTTTTCATGTTTCCTGTTGCTTTACTGTAATGTTTTGAGTATATAACTGATTTTTTTCAGTTGATTGTTCTAAATACATAACACTGTTAACTTATATTGATACTTTAGAATTTCAAGTGAAATGTAGAAAATTTAGCATCATTTAGATCCTTTTATCCTCTTTATGATTACTTGTCATAAATATATCATCTATAAGCATTGATAACCCTGTTAGACAAACAATACAATAATTCTGCTTTTAAGCAACAAATATAATTTTGAAAACTCAGATGTTGAAAAAATATCTATTATGTTTATCTATATCCTTTCCTGTATCATTATTTCTCTAGTCTGGTATTTCAAGTTTCTTTCTGTCATCATTTCCTTTCTTGCTGAAGAACTTTCTTTAACCATTGTTTTGGTAGTTTGTTTTATTATTTCCAAAGGATTGGTCCATTGTATCGAAGCTGTCAAATTTATGCGTGCAGAGCTACTTGCCCTATTCCCTTATTATCCTTCTAATGTCTTCAGGGTCTGTAGTAGTATTTCCTCTTTTATAGCAGGACTGCTAGTGACTAATTCTCTTCATCTGAGAATGCCATTGTTCCTGAAGGATATTTTTGCTCTATAAAAAATTGTGGGGTAACTTTTCCCTTTTTTGTACTGCTTCATCCGTTTTCATGGTTTTTGGTGAGAAATCTGATGTCACTTGGATTATGTTTTCTTACAGGTAATGTTTTATTTCTCTCCAGTTGCTTATAAGATTATTTATTTCACATTAGTTTTGAGACATTTGATTATGATGTGTCTGGGTGTATTTCCTTAGTTTTATCTTCTTGGTATTTGCTGAGCTTCTTAAATCTATATGTAGATTTATGTATTTTTGCTATATTTGGGAAATTTTCAGTCATTATGTCTTCTAATTATTTTTTCCTCCCTTTTTTTCTGCTCTCCTTCTGAAACTCCAGTAACATGAATGTTCAATCTTTTGCTATTGTCCACAGGTCCCTGAAATTCTGTTCATTTGAACTTTATATTTTTCAGGTAGGATGATTTCTATTAGTTGATAGTTTCTAAAGTTGTTCTATCTTCAACTTTACTGAGTCTTTCTTCTTTCAACCGAATTCTGCTATTGAGTCCTTCCAGTGAGTTTTCATTTTATTATATATTTTTCAGTTCTAAAATTTCCATTTAGGTTTTCTTTAAATTCTGTTTCTCTGCTGAGACTTCCTACCTTTTTAAATTTTCAAGACTTTATAATTGCTTATTAAAAAATTTTTGTGATATTTACTTTAAAATTGTTTTTTTCTCAATATTTGTGTCAATTTTGTGTTGATATCTATTAGTTGTCTTTCTAATTCAAGTTAAGATTTTTCTGATTCCTGATATGACTATTTTTAATTAGAACTTAGACATTTTTGTATAATGTGCTGTAAGTTCTGGCTCTTATTTAAACCTCTTTGCTGCTGACCAGACCAGGAGTCAGAGCTTTATTCTCACATATGGCCTCTACAGATGGTCACTGGCCAAGAGGCAGAGACAATCTCATTATTATGGGATGTGTGCCTCTCATATTTATTCTCATTCTTGGTTTTTGGAATCATTGACTGATTTAATTCTCACTACATTCCCGGGGTTTTGATTTAGACATGTTGCTCTGATTCTATCTTTGGTTCCCTCAGATTGGATTTCCTACCCTATGTTCTGTTTCCAAGGTATGAATAAAATAGGATTGTGTACTGAGATTCCCAATGGAGATTATCTAGACTCCTCATAACATTGAGATTTAGAAATTTAAGGACAACTAGCTACAGGTTTATGCAATAAGGTTTAAGTACCATCCAAATCTCAGTGAGCTGAAGAGTTGTCTATATGGGTCAAGTATGACATTATGAAATTTTCCATAATTTCAATAAGTAATTTTCATTCTTATTCAACTGGAGAAAGATTATTAATAATGAAATAATGCCAGATTAGAAATTAGAAAATAGTAAATCTATGCTAAATATTTGACAAGTTAAGCAAGAGAATAAACAGAAAGGAAGATGAAAGCTAGGTGTTTTGTTTGGGGACAGAGAATAGGATGGGACAGGAGAGAGAAAGATGCCCAACTATAATAATACAAGAATGGAAACTGAACTAAGAATACCAGATTCTAACACTGCAAAATTCAGGCATCTATTTTGGTGTTCCTTTTGCAAGGACTTGAGCAAGATTATCCAAGTTGCATAGGACTATTAATGCACAGGTTTATTGCAAAAACCTGCAACTAGGTACACCTGGGTGGCTCAGTGGTTGAGCCTCTGCCTTTCCCTCAGGGCATAGTCCCAGAGTCCCAGGATGGAGTCCAACATCGGGCTCTGTGCATGGAGCCTGCTTCTCCCTCTGCCTATGTCTATGCCTCTCTCTCTCTCTGTGTCTCTCATGAGAAAATAAATAAAATTTTAAAAATAAATAAATAAACCTGCAACAAGTTGTCCTTTAATGTCACAGGAGTGAGATGTGGCTGAGAAGGTCTATAAAGAGTGAAGGCTAAAGATATAGATATGTGATTTGTTTGCATCAAGATCCAGGTTAAAGTTCTAAGTGTTATAATAGAAAAGGGTAGGACCAAGAAAAGAAGTAATTAGACATAACAAATGTTAACAATGTGGTCTTTAAAATTAATTTATTCTTCAATTCTAACTTCTACTACTTCCACTGAAGAGAGGTCTGCCTTCAGATCATCTTCACATTTCAGCCCTACTTTCCTGTTTACCATGTCACCTTCTGTACAGTCTTTTAGCTCTCAAAATAATACTGGCCCCAAACTATATAGGTCAGATTTATATTAAGTATCCAACACGATGTAGGGTATTGGCATCATTGCCTAGAGAACTATCATTGTGTAAAACCTGTATGTCATATCTCTTGTCCTAAAATGTCTTATTCTGAGGGCACCAGCGTGGCTCAGTGGTTGAGCATCTGTTTTTGGCTCAGTGCGCAATCTCAGGGTCTGGGATCAAGTCCTGCATCAGGCTTCCCACAGGGAGCCTGCTTCTCCCTCTGCCTATGTCTCCACCTCTCTGTGTCTCTCATGAATAAATAAATAAAATCTTAAAAAATATATAAAATCTTATTCTGGGGATTGTTTATTCTTAATAACATTAAAGAAATGTAGGCATCCATTGAATTTTAGGATTAGTTCTAAGATTCTATGTGGTTATGATATTAATTGAAAACAAAGTATATCATTTTGTTATCGTAATGGGGTTTTTTGATTCCCAAAGTTGTAAACATAGTCTTGCTTGATTGTTATTAACATGCATGGTAGTGGCCCAATATATGATATGTGGTCACTGTGTGTCAAGTACTATTCTAGATAATTTATGAACATATTTGTAAATATTCAAAATATTTCCTGGAGATTAAATATTATTAATTCCAATATTAGAAGACTGAAGTAAGGGATCCCTGGGTGGCGCAGCGGTTTGGCGCCTGCCTTTGGCCCAGGGCGCGATCCTGCAGACCCGGGATCGAATCCCACATCGGGCTCCCTGCATGGAGCCTGCTTATCCCTCTGCCTATGTCTCTGCCTCTCTCTCTCTCTCTCTCTATCATAAATAAATGAAAATTGAAAAAAAAAAATAAAAAAAAAAAGAAGACTGAAGTAAGATTCAGAGAAGTAAAACAACCTGCCTGCAGGATTTCCTTTGCTCCCCTTGAAAGAGTTTTGTTCTTGTTGGCTCAATTCCCTTCTCTGCACTCTCCTACACATGACTTATTAACTCCCAACCTCCTGATAATCCCTTACCTAGAACAGTTTGGCAGTCTCTACCTCCCTCCTACCCCCCCCTTCCTATGTTCTTCCAAATATGCCCTCAGGCTCCAATTTTTTCAGATCTAAAGCCATACCTCTGAAGTAAAGTCTATCCTCTCATTAAGTGTTCTCTGATTTTTCTATACTCTAGAGTATCCATTTAACTTAGTGTCTATGAGATTGGTAAATAAAATTCAATAGGTAGGAAAATATTTGTCCCAATTAATTAATTTGCCTCAACTAATTTATTTTTTTGCCTCAACTAATTTAAAGGTTCTCCTTTGAAAGATTATACCTATATCAATGTGTATTTTTTGTTTTATTATTTATTTATTTTATTTTATATATTTTATATGTATAGCTTTTAAATATCATTTTTAAGGATTACCAGTAGTACTATGAAGATGATACACTTAAGAAGTGTAATATCATTAGCTAATAAGAGCAGTGAAGTGGTAAATTAGCCTTCTAGATGAAGTATTTGACACCTATCCTCAAAAGCGGAAAAGTTATATTCTAAAAAGCCTGTCAGCTTTAACACTGTCATCGTCTTGTGGAATAGAATTTGAAAGCTCAAAAGTACCTTTGAGATGATGAAGCTGAGGCTATCACTCAAGGACTGCAGATCACTCTCAGGGCAAGGCTTAGGTATATAAGGCACTATTTAACATGTTCTCAATACATTAAAAAAGTGTACATAAACTCTAACCCCATGATTTTTCATGTTTTATGGGGAAAAGCACAATATTTCTCAATAATTACCACCAAAAATCCAGCAATTCATTAAATACAAAGTAATGAGAATAAATTTAGTATGTTTTTTACAGTTTTATGAACAGAGAGTTTGTTTGTTTATTTGTTTTCAGAGAGTTTATTATTTGCCTGACGCATCTTAAAATCAGCAGAGAAAAGAAAAAGGAAAGTCTAAACAAACTCTCTGTGCACATGAAACCTTGGTTTCTCCTCTTCTTTTTCCTACTCTTCTCTCTCCCTTACTCCTTCCCCTTCCCTATCATCTTTTTTGGTATTCTCTTTGCTCTGTCTCTCTGGCTCTGGCTCTCCTCTCACTGCAAATAACAATTCCATTGAAATTCAGTTAGTACTCACTGAACTTGTACCATTTAGAATTAATTTTTTAAAAGTTTCAAGTAATAAAATCTTTGAAAACAAATAAAAATAAAACTATTTTTATTTTTGGGGCACCTGGGTGGGGAGGGTCCTGGGATCAAGCCCAGCATCTGGTTCTCTGCTCAGCAGGAAGCCTGCTTCTCCCTTTCTCTCTGCCTGCTGCTCTGCCTACTTGTGCTCTCATTCTCTCTGTCAAATAAATTTTTTAAAAATCTTTTAAAAATCATTTTTATTTTTATATTTTGCTGTATATTATGATGATAAATATATGTTATCTTCTCTCATTTGTTTAGAGCTGAGTTGCATCATATATTTCCAGGTGATCCTCTTGTGTTTACCACACTTACACAAAGTGAGGTTTTAATACATGCTTATTTAATTAAGGTAATTAATGATGTTCACTTGGAGCATTTTATTTTTTTATTTATTTTTAATTTTAAAAATATTTTATTTATTTATTCATGAGAGACAGAGAGAGTTAGAGGGAGAGGCAGAGGGAGAAGCAAATTCCATACAAGGAGCCCGATGTGGGAGTCGATCCCAGGACTCCAGGATCATATCCTGAGCCAAAGGCAGACACTTAACCACTGTGACACCCAGGTGTCCCTAGAATATATTTCTGAAGTATGGACAATTCCTGTTCTGGTAATTATTATAAAACAAAAGAGAAGGAGGAGAATGAGAATGGTGGTATTTGAAAAGTTCTTTTATTTTCTATTTGTATTACATCTAGAGTTATTTGATGTTCTTAAATATTTATACTAACATTCCTATGAACTGCTTTTTGAAATGTAATAAACAATTTATCTTTTGCTATGAAGGATATATAACTAAACATAATAATGGTTAGACACTAAAATTTAAACTATTAGCTTGTTGTATTACAAAAATATGGTTCAATACTTTAAAAATGCTCTTGATTCATAATTAAAACCCTTGCTTCAACATTTGACTAAAATTAATTCTGAGTCCAGAAACACTATAATAATATTCAGTGTCAATCATTTAAAAATTGTTCTGTGTCATGAGGGAGAAAAGCTATTATCAGGCCTAAGAATTAGTAAAAGTGTCAGGCAAGTAAATAACCTGTCATACAGCTGTTAATACTGATTAATCTCTGAAGCACCATCCCTTTCATAAGTGAAAAAGAAATATAGAGGCCAATCAGAGTAACAAACACTCACAAAATATGCAAGGGCAGCCTAGCCTGGTCCTAATCCAGATTTCCCTGATATTGCTCTGTGAACAAGTATAACACAAAGAAACAAAATAACAAGAAAAAAAAGACAGAAAAGAACTGTCCTACCAGCAGAGGTATTGGTTTTTTATTTGAAACAGAAGATTAAATACAGAGAGAGAAAAATAATTTTAAAGAAAATAATGTTTTTCATTTGGCAACTCAACAAGATTATTTTTTCCTATTGATAAAGTTTAATTTGTAAAATCGTGTTTCATTAAGGAATGCTATTCTATTACATGGATATACCTTAAATTCCTCAACTCTTAAGAGCTATTTTAAGAACTATAGTTAAGTTCTCAGTGCTTTTCTACAACTGTAATTTTTGTTTTATAAGCCTTCCAGCCAAATAAAAAAAATACATGAACACAAGTAAATACACAAAAGCTACTATTTGTTTCCAATACTCAAGATGGTGACTACTTGGGGTGTCTGGGTGGCTCAGTCAAGTTAAGCATCTGACCCTATCTCAGCTGAAGTCTTGATCTCAGAGTCATAAGTTCAAGCCCCACAGTAGGGTCCCTACTGGGCAAAAAGCCTACTTAGAAAATAAAAAAAAGACTTTGACTATGTAAGAACTTCCAGAGACTGCTGCATTTTACTCCCAGAGCTGGACTTGGTCTTGCCACATATTCCATGGCCACTGTTAAATAAAGTGGTGGAATTCTCAGTAGCATGATCTAGAGGAAAGGGCTTCACTTCTAAGCTTAACTATGTAATTAATATCACAAAAATACTCTCCTCTCAAAAATATTCTAAAGCATTCACTCCACAATGATTCCATATAATCTTTGTAATATTCTTTTGAGGTATGAATTATTTATGTTCAAAGAGGGAATTTTAGATATATTTTTAAAATAAACTATAAATTGAGAAAAAATAAATCACCCAGGATATCATTTGTTTTACTAACATCACGCTATCATAAATAAGACAGGTGAGCAGTGAGAGAAATGAGGGTGGGCAGTGGGAGGGTAGTTCTTCATGGATGCTTTTCTAAGAGGAAAATTGTCCACATATTTTATAATGGCAAAATCTCAAGCTAATTTGTAAAAAGACATGTAGACCACTGTTTAATGAACCTTCTACCAAAATGTGTCCTTCGAGGTCCCTACATGAGTGTGAGTGAGTGGAACTCAAAGCCAGAGAGCCAAATCTACCCAGAGCAATTCAACTTTATCCTAGTTTTCATGTTCACTTTCTTTATGTAATTTTGTTTAAACACAGATCTCTTACACTTAAAGGCTTTTAAAATTGCCATTTCTGATACAGCATATTATAACTTAATCAATGCTGGTGCTTTGGAGAAAATTGACAAGGTTGATCCAAAAGTATTTAAGTTTCATGATACTACATTTAAGAATAGTTCTTAAGTGTGCAGATGCTGCAGTGCAGAAACCAATCCATTCCATTCTTTAGTAGCAAACTTAGTAGGAATCTCATGTAAAAGGGAAAGAATGTTCAGAAATATTCTGCAAATAGTGAATGTGTCAATTATTGGAAACCTCCATAAGATAATATGAAAATGGGATGCTTAAGAGTTTAAAGACATTTTCTTTTTTTAAGATTTCATTTATTTGACAGAGAGAGAAAGAAAGAATGCAAAAGCAGGGGGAGTAGCAGGTAGAGGGAGAGGAAGAAGCAGACTCCCTGCTGAGCAGGGAGCTCACGGTGAGGGGTGAGAGGGAGGCTCAATTCAAAGACTCTGAGATCATGACCTGAGCTGAAGACATGCTTAACCTATTTAGCAACCCAGGTGTCCCTTAAAGACATTTTCTATTGATTTCCTATTTTCAATCTAATATTTCCAAGTCACTATTATGCTTATCACCAGAGAATTCCCAATCAAGAGGTAAACTTTATGATTTAAGAACTGCAGTCTCTAGAAACAATTCAATATTGGACATATGTTTCTTAATTTCCCTTTCCCAAATTGTTCCAGCACCTTGAAAGCATGAACCAAGTTTCTCAACTCCAACCTTGATGGATGATTATCTCATATTTCTAAATGCTTGATTCTCTGACATCTTGAATGAAAGGATTAGATAAGCTACAATTTTCAAAGGTATAGAGGAAAAAAATCATATTAGTATACTGTCGCTACTCTGCAAATTTAATTAAAAGTATCACAATTACTTCATTATATGATGTTAATAAAAAATTTGCTAGAGGCTTTCCAGCAAAGTTAAGCTTTAAGTAAATAATTACTTGAATCAACATTTTTATTAAATTAAGTCATTTATAATTATGAATTTGACTCCTCAGCAATTTTTCATTAGAATATTAACATACTCATAAATTTTATAAGGATAAAAAGCCCCTCAGCAAATTTGTTATCTGTGAAATTCCACAATGTATATAGCTCTAACCTAGTTATAATTTATAACTAAGAAGTTCCTTTACACAAGGCAAAAAACAATCGAAGGTAAAAGCAACCAAAACGTTTCCATATTCCCTAGAAACTTGAAGGACTAGTATTAACTTCAAACTCATCAAACATAAGCCATTAGCTATTATATACAATGTGATTTTTTTTTTTAAAACACATATATAAAACTTGAACACTGGATCCAGCCTAGCAAAGTAGCATAGATCAATTTGCTTTGCTCCTTCCAAGTCAAGCTTATCTATTAGCTTCCTTGGTGATTCTGCTACCTGCAGTCCCGAGCTCTTGGATTGTTGTATGTCCCTGTTCTAGAAGAAGTATGATTATTTCAACATATCTCATATAGGTCAAAGGATAATCTATAAATCAATGTGATTTAGGTAACAGCCAAATGATAAATAAGTACACATAGGTAGGAAAATGCATACTGTCAAGTTACATATATACATATTGCAATTATATGTATATAGGAGGCTATCAGCCACTACAGAGGAAAGATTATAGACAGATATGCCTGTTAGCAAAGGAAATCAAATATCCATGAAGGAACAGATGGTGGGAATTAAAGTAACAAGTCATGGGATAATTTAATACATAAATACTTGCCTTACTCAGCTCTTATTAGGAAGTAACCTATGTGTTTAAAAAAAATAGCTATTTGTTCTACTTCAATCTCATCTTTCCAAGCAGGGGCATGAGGGAGATGAGAGCAAGAGAGATAATGGAGAAGTGAGTAGCAATGAAAGGGAGAAGAGAGGGCATGGAGGAAAAGGAAACACTAGACAGAAATGGTAGATACTAAAACCTGGGAATAAAAGAATGAAACACATCAAAGCTGACAGAGTGCTGCCATCACAAAAACAAATCCTGACACCTTGACTCCAGCAATTAATAATTATGACACATATTTTTTACCCACTCACGGTCTTAACCCAATTTAGACAAAACTTTCTTCAGAATCCTCTAATTCCTTTCTTTTCCTCTCTCAAAGGCCTTCCATTACCTCAGGTCACCAGGTTCAACCTTCTCGTAAAGTACACCTCATTCCAAAATTTTCAAATTGCCTTTCTAACAAAATGAAAAGAAGGATAAAAGAAAAAGGAAATAAATAAGCAAAAAACTTCTATTCTCTGAAGCCAATCTCCTACAAATGGATTTCAGTAATCCCCAAAGGCAATTCATTAACCCCAAAGATGGCACAGTGTCTGGGATCTAATGAATCTTTCCTTTTCCACTCAAAACTCATCCCTTCTGCAGAAAACATCAACTATCACAGATCTATTGCTTTACCCAGATAATACAGAAATAGAAGAAGCTAATCAGCAAATTGCCTCCCATTATTTTATGAATACTGAAAGAACATGTATAGAAGTGTGTATATATAAGTTATCTCTAAGAAATGAAATTAAAATATGATAATGCAGAAGATACTATGTGTTGTGTCATTAATATGTTCTTGGGATGTTAATGGTCAAGTCAGAGGCATGTAGGAATTATAAATCTGTGGTGAACAAAGAAAACAGAAAATAAGTAGTGAGAAAATCAGAATTACCTAATTCAATGGGGGTGATATTTATAAAGAATGCTGAAGATTAATTTCTTTCTTCCATTAACTATCAATTTATTAGATGCTGTATCTATATTTTACTACTTTCACTTCTAAGTAGAAAATCAGAGTCTTCCTAAAATATGAAAATGAACAACATATGGGAATATTCCATATATATCCACTGACAGTAGAATTTCAAATTTCCCAACCCATTCATCTATCTATCTATCTATCTATCTATCTATCTATCTATCATCTATCTATCATCTATCGTTGTCATCATCTATCAAATCTATCTGCATCTGTCTCTAGTTTTACCATGTTTGAACTGAGCATTACTTCATTTGGATTTCTCACTGCAAGTTTTTTAAATAATAATTACTCCAGCAAAGAACTACCTTGATATTCAGAGAAAACCTGACAATACTTTCAGGGATTCACCAAAGCCTACCCAGAGGTCTGGTAGATTTACAATGTAAAGACTGGCACTCAACTAGCTTTGACAAATAGACATCAATGCTGAAGGCCAAATGACCATTTCCAATGATGACGACCATGGTCCCAAACATATAGAAAAGACCAGAAATAGGATTGGTCTGCAATATAGGGAAGTCCTCAAAACAAAACAAAAATACCCACAACGTGCTTTGGTAGTTCTTAAAAATAACCATCCCAGATAGGTTAATCATTCTGATTTTACTCCTTAAGTCAGAATATGCACCTTTGACACACAGCACCAAAAATAAGTAGCTCCATTGTAAGAAAAGTGTCTGTAAAATATGCACCCGAGTTAGTCAGAAAGACAGCATTTGACAAAATCTCCTTCCTCTTTTGGAAACTAGTCTTTGGTTTGAAGAAAATTTTAAGTTGAAGTCTTGATTATACCAATTGTGTCATTGGTAAGATGAAATGAGACCATTTATACTCTTCATAAACAAATACATATCAAAGAATTACTGAATTATTTCATGTCTTACTGGTTTTCTAAAGCAAAATATGTACACTTGGCACACACATTGTTCTCATTTTTCGTGTCTGATGTTTGCTTGATCTCTTATTTTTGGAGCTCCTTCCTTTTCCTTGTTCCTACCCTTCCTGGATTGTTGATATTCCCATGTCTGCCTCATAGGTAAAGACCTCTGGTACTTACAGCTAAAATGAGAGTCCTGCTTTAAAAATATAGATGATCTGATACACCAAGAAATAATTACAAGTACTGGCACTTCTTAATTAAGATATTTCTGGGATATACAGAGAGAGTTAGTGGCTGCACAATTAATGTTAAAATGCATTTTTCAATGCCATATGTTTTCACAAGCTTTCACATTAGTTATTAACAGTGATTTTTAAAAGCATGCAGAAGTATATTTATATGCATTCTTATTTTGCATCACAACTATAATTTCACAATAAACTTCAGCAGGGTTGGATCCCTAATACTTTAAAAAGTAGATTGCTTTAAAAATAACAAATCATACATTGTACATTTAATAATAAATAAAATGTCCAAAATTACACCATAAGTAAAATTTCTCTCCTTTTAGTACTTTAGTATTTTCAGATTTAGGTCAAGCTTTGGATAAAAATTATGCCAAAGAAATATGAATTGGCACTTGTATAAATGGGAAGAATGTAGAAGTCATCATATCCTTATGATTTAGAACTATGTTCTACAGAAATTCTGTGTATGAAGAGAAAAAAAAAAACAAGTTTTTCTCTGGATCATGCAAAGCTTTGCTGTACTTTCTAACTGAATTAAAGCTATTTAGGGAAGGATATGTTTATTCCATGCAAAAGAATCTGGGAAACCTTTTATTTATTTTTAAAGATTTTATTTTTACATATTTGAGAGAGAATGAGAGTGAGAGAGTGCTAGCAAGAGGAGGTAGAGGGGCAGAGGGAGAAGCAGACTCCCTGCCGAGCAGGGAACCTGACCACATGGGCTTGATCTCTAATCACAGGCCCCTGGTATCATAACCTGAGCTGAAGGCAGACTCTTAACCAACTGAGCTGCCCAGGTGCCCCATATTTTTTAAATGCTGTCTTTCTAGGAGTGTCTAGATGGCTCTATTGGTAGAACATGCAACTATTGATTTCAGGGTCATGAGCTGGAGTCCCATACTAGGCTTGGAGCCTATTTAAAAATAGAGTACATAGGTGCATGTAAGTGGCTCAGTTGGTAAGCATCAGACACTTGATTTTGGCTCAGCTCATGATCTCAGGGTCATAAGATTCTCTCTGCCTTTGCCTCCCACCCTGCACCCCCATCTAAAAAATTAATTATTTAATTAATTAAAATAAAAGTACTGTTTTTCTATTTAATGACTTAATGTGTTTCTCCTAGTTGAATAAACTAATTTTCAAAAGCTACAAAGGGACTTTTCTTAAACACCAATAGTTAATATGAAAAAGTTTTTTAACTGAGTTGCCTGTTCACATAGGAATGGACAAGAGATTTTAAGTAAACTGTTGTAAACTCTGAAGGAAAATGATCAATGTGCATGGCCTGGGTAGCTTTATGCTCTCCTAATGTGGTAAATAGTTCAACCAAGTATCATAACAAAATTGTCTTTCTACTCAGTTCTTCCTGGATTGATTTTCATATCTTTGTAGAGCTTGGAATGAATACAAGCTCACTATCACCTGTTTCCTCAGGATGCTTTGCTTCCAAATATTTTCTTTGTATCCTTGAATTTATCTATATTCAATGTAATTCTAAAATCAGGCAAAGGGTAACATTTTATGCATCTGTAGGATTTCTTATAGAGTCCTCCCCACCTTTTTTTGCTCCTGATATTAAATGGATTGAAGAAGCAGTAATTATCACCCTTTAAGAGTCCATGAGTTCTGCTTCTCTGGGCCCTGATAAATTAGACTCTATAGCAGTGAGTACTGAGTCAGTAACCAAGAGCATAGTTCCAAACTGCTGCATGTATTAATAATTATCTCATAATTATTTTGGAAAAGTATTTTGGAAATTACCTCTCAGGAATAAAAAAAAGTAAAGCACTCCTAGAACATAAGACAATAAAAATATATATGTAAATGGATTATAACTTAAAAACTTTTAAGTTGTTAAAACTTTCCAATAGCTTTCTTAGATTGGATATTATTTGTTTACTGAAAACAAGTTTTTTAGATCAGGAAACTCATCTTCCATTGTTTTCTCATATTCATGTACTCTGCTACTATATTATTCTTTAAGGTCTCAAAGGACACCTCATTTACCAAAATATCAAAACCATCAATGAACCTAATGCTCAAAATTTGAAAAGGTATGTAAATTTTGTTTTCTAAAAATTTAGTATTTCAAAGAGTTCGTCTAAAGACATTTATTCTTGGGGCACCTGGCTGGCTCAAGTTGATAGACTCTGTGATCTTGATCTCAGGGTCATGAGTTCAAGCCCCATGTTGGGCATGGAGCCTACATAAATACATTAATTATTCATTCCTCTGGGGATTACAAATCCTGTAACACTATTACTTTATCATAAAGTAATATATGTGAAACTGCTACATTTCCTAAATAAGACAGATACTGTTCTTGTTGCACCACTATCCCCTCCCACAGCCATCTACCATTTTCTTGCTCCCACAACTACTTCCAACTGATGGCATCATATCTCTATGTCCAAGTCATTTTGTTTTGTTTTGTTCTGTTTTTACTGACTGTATAGATCCACTCTCTCTTTGTATAATCAGAACAGAAGTGCTAGTTAACGAAGGTCCCAGAAGTGTAGCTCAACTGGTAACTCACATGATTTGGTGGAATGTTCTACCTCATTTCCCAGAGCCTTTCAGTGATATTAAGCTCTATTTGCTCACAGAGGTAACTTGCTTGATGAGATACTCTTTATTGGCCTCCTTTCCTTTGTTGTCACACTTCCTCATTTCTCTCCTGGCATTTCCAGGGACTATCTTCCAAATAAATCTCTTGTACTCAAACACTTTTCTCATGGTCTGTACCCGGGGAAACTCAAACTAAGACACTTGTCTTTAACATGCTAATATTCCCCATATCTTAATATCTTTGAAATTGGGATATGACATTTATTTAGCACCGATATGTGGATGGCTTCTTGGCCAAAGATTTCACAACAAATCCTTCAATGGCCATATCTGTGCTCCATAATTTTTCTCTTCCCACCATAGCTGACTGGCCCAGTAATAGAAGCATCTGACCCAAGGTGGGTCAATACCATCTCTACTGGGGAATTAAAACCCAAATAATACAGCCAAAAAAACTAAAATGGCTCAGGCATAAGAGAGGACATGTACTAAAGAGAAGAACCACAAACTTGTTTGTTGAGGTCTCAAAGCTCTCCCTGTTCTCTTCTTTTCCAAAGTTTGGTACTATTCCTTCAATACTATGATGTTATCTCAAAGCACTCTAATAAATACTCCCCCCAAGAACTTCTTTCTGTTATATAAAATGTCTCTCTCATCCCTTCCCTTACCACACACACAAAAAAAATTAAGTCTCAAAAGCCACAAAATTCCTGAGCCATGTATTTCTCTTCTATCACCAAGAGACTCATTAACACAGTTTTTTTTTTTTTTTTGGTTTTAACTAATACACAAATTAACAATCAGCCACATTGAATCCTTATTGGAAATATGATACACATTTTAGATAACATGTAATTATCAAAAAGAGAAGATATGGTTTGAAATCTGACAAATACTATTTAATTATGAATAATGTTAATAAACTGAAGGTTCATTTAAAAGATTTTCACTGAGTTCCTATTTTATGATGGTCACTGTGCTGAGCAAATGTGATAGAAATTAATGGTCTATCTGTCTTATTCTACTCTTGTTCTGTAGAATTTTTTGGCTTCTGAATATTTACTTACAATGGAAAGGTTACATCTTCCTTCCCCTTCAAAGTTAACTGACAGATTAAACTATAAGTGTTTAGTTTCAATTCTAAATTCCTGGATGAAGAACTCTGACAGACTCAGTTTTTTCAAATGTTTACCCCTCAAGCACCCAGTTAAGGTTGGGACACAAGAGTAATATTTTACAAAAATGGTTGCTGAAGGCTCATCATTGCTATGAGGAGGAAGCAGGAAGTTCCTAGCACGTGGGACTGCCAATAACTTCCAAGAGTTATCTGCCCATTTTAGGTAGGGTATTTATGTTTTTTTGTTTTCCTGAGGCATTCTGGGCTATGCCTGTTTTAGGTATAATTTCTAACACTGTCTGTCCCCTTTTGTTTTTCAAGAGTTCTCCCTTGGGTCATACCTATCACCTTAATTACAGACATCATTGAAGGCAGTGCTGTTCTTTCACTTGAGAGGACAACTGACACCTAGAAAGATTAAGAGACTTTTTCAAGGTCATCCAATTAGTACTAGATCTAATAGTAAAATTCAGTGTGCACTATAGCATTTTAGTTACTAGCTTATACTGTCAAATCCATTTTCTTTCATAACTCCACCTTGTGATTGATAGCAACATGTTACAAAATGGTTGGTTAAAATTTAGCTGAATTCAGTAGTCAAGGAACAGAGCAACACCAACTCAATTCAGTTAATACCATGATCAAAAGATCATAATTAGCATCCTAAACAAAGAGCCATGCAGAGATAACATTGTTTTGCAGAACTTTTCTTGTAATGCAAAATGCTATTATAAAACAGAATATAATTCCAAGTTGTGTTTCTTTGTTTCCTTCACATTGGCTGAATGGGATCTGGTCTTGATTCTATTATTAAGGGTATTTGTACTCTTAAGAAAACATTCAGCCTGAAAATTTAAGCACTAGTTAAAGAGAGCTTTGCTTCCAGTTGACTAAATAAACCAGAGGATAACATCTTGAAATGACTCTTCTCTCAATACAGATTTTTACCATTCCAAAAAAGATCAGAAATGTAGTCCTTCAGGGAAAATATCCCACTCTTGGGGAAAAGGTGTACTTCTGAGCTTAGTGTGAAGCATATTTGTGAAGTAGGCAAATTTGGTAACATTTCAGTATTCTTTTTTATTTGTTTTTAAGATTTTATTTATTTATTCTTGAAAGACACAGAGAGAGAGAAAAAAAAGAGAGGCAGAGACACCGGCAGAGGGAGAAGCAAGCTCCGTGCAGGGAGCCTGACATGAGACTCAATCCCTGGTTTCCAGGATCACACCCTGGGCTCAAGGCGGCACTAAACCGCTGAGCCACCAAGGCTGCCCACATTTCAGTATTCTTAAACCATTCCTTCTCTACATCCTTGGGGACACCATTTTCCCCTTCTTTCTCTCTAATCTCTGAGTCTTTTTATTTTCAAATTTACTTTGTAAATTTGTTCTCTAGAAAAGGAATTTTCACATTTCTATAAAGAACAAATTACCATTAGATATTCAGTTATTTCTCCCAAGATTCCTGTACCATAAAGTCTCATATATAAAATTCAAATGTTTAGAACTCCAGGAATTAATTCTTTTAAAGATTTTATTTATTTGAGAGAGAGAGAGATAGCAAGAGAGATCATGGGGAGGGAGGGAGAAGGGAGAGGGAGAGCAGGCCCACCACGGAGGAGGGAGCCTGATGTGACTCTGCAGGCTCCTTCCAGGACCTGGGGATCATGACCTGAGCCAAAGGCAGACAAAACCAACTGGTGCCCCTAGGAATTAAATCTGAAGCATTAATAAACTATAATATTTTGGGGGTAGGTGGGACTTGCAACTCCTCAATGCCAGATATGTGGCACCCTACTCTACCCACTTCCCCTGATAAAAGGCTGGTATGCCTTCTAGTTTAAGTATATAGCAAAGCTGAGTGAAGTCCCCTTTTAAAATATCCCAAATTGGAAAATTAAGTTCACAGATTTCTAGTTGCAAAGGCACCCTAAAAATATGTCAGTATGATCAATAACTACTATATATTTCAATGCCAGGAGCTGAGAAAAAAAAATCACAGCCAAAAGATGGAATTTAGATGAGTTCCCTAAGGGAAAGCTTTAGATTTTTGCATCTTGATAGGTGATTTTCAGAGGAAGCTGAATTACGACTTTTCCCAATCAACTCAAACTTAAAAACGTCAGCAGCAGCACAATACATTGAACATGCTCACTTAAATATATGCCAGCTGAAACTGTAAAACAGATGAGCTGGTGAGCAGGAACTTGAGAAGAAAATTCTCATACTTTTTACATGATATTAAAAATAAGAAAAGTATAAGAAACATTAAGACCCTGGTTTAATTTCTTATTATCAATTATTACAGCAGAAATTCAAGATTTCCTGTATAACCCTTGTGTTTTGCTGCAATTTGAATAGCAGAATGCTCTAAAGAACCAATGACCTTACTTAGATCTAAAGGACTGTCAAATGTCAGTGCTGATTTTTTTAACTTTTGGTCCTCATTGTTGAATAATATTGTATATCTTATTATAACCATATTCTACCTGTTTTAATGCATCTAAGAGAAATAACTCGATGTTACCAATATACTTTTCAGGAGTCTTAATAAAAATAAGTGTAAGATTGCAAAGTATATTACAGGGTACTGAAATATAGGAATTAAACAAAAGCACAGCTTCAAGGGGTAACTAAATTAAGCATCTATAAATCAGTTGGGAATTTTCAGCAGTACAGTTCAGAAGGAAGATATCTGTGATTAAACTGTAAGTTACTTTAGGACTCCTGGCTGAGATTTCTTTTCTACCACCTATATCATAGCATATTTCTAATTAATCTCTCAAATTTTATCCAGAATAGTAGGAATTTGCTTTCTTACCCCTTCCAAGCCAAGTTTTAGCTCAAGTTATCACTGCCACTAGTCACTTATTCAAGTATATAAAGAGAGGAAGAGATAATATATGGATGATTTATCTTAATTCCTCTCTTCTTGAATCCTGTTGGAAGCATAATATATAAAGGTGCCTTCTATATAACTAATCAAAATTATAATACTTTTATCAGTTTTCAAATTAAGGATCAATTTCCTAGCTGTCTGAACTACTGGACTGAGGAGCTGTCTACCATCTGATGACTGGATTATATTCTTTTTAAGTCTAACTTGGGAACCACATTCTTGAGGAAGTACACAACACTAAGAAACTTAGGATAATATTCTCCAGATTTTCAACTGTTTGCAACTAATTTATTTATTTAGGTCTACTCAGTCAGACAGAAAGAGGTTAATTCCATCTGATTTAATGGTTTTAGAAATGACAGTGTGGTCCCATGAGATGGTGAATGGTAGAGAAAAACATCTTGAGCTGGGAGCCCTGGAGACTTCACTTCTAGTCTTAACTCTGACATTGTGTGACTGAGAACAAGTTACTTACCTCACTAAATGGACTTCAGTTTCATCAGTTTTTAAAGAGCCAGTCATTTTAGATTAATTTTACAGTCACCTCCATTTGAAAAAGGAAAAAAAAAAAAAAGAACTACACTTTTGTTATTCATAATACAGTTAAAATACCTAGTTGATGCTACAAAGAAAGTCTGCAATACCAGCCAAAAGTCAGTAAATACTAAGACGTATCTAACTATCTACATGTGTAGAGTTTTAAAAAACAAACAAAAAACTGTTTCTTTCATTTCATTCCATATGTTACTAAAAAATTCTAATTGCTATTATTTCTCAAAAGGTTGTATCTTCTTTTAGAAAGTATACAGCTATAGGCAAAACCTTAATCTCTCACAACTGTTCAAAATCCAGCATTCCTAGGCCTCAAATGATCCAAGTACCTCATTACTTTAGTTCCTTTTCTCCATGTTCCCTTATTGTATTTAACTTTTGTTTCTTTTCTTCATTTTTAATTTTTTTTTCACATTTATATGCTTTTTCTCCTTTATTCAAGGTATCTAGAATTTGGAAACTGGAGGAACTGAAGGATATCTAGCCCAGTGTGGGGTTACAAATATCCTATTTTTTTTCCCTCAATGTGTAAGTGTAAACACACATGTCAGAAAAATATGTATCCAATAAGTAATACATTAGTCGAAATTAGAAACTTTTGTCTACAAACTCAGATAGTCAATGTGATTTTCTAAATGACAAAATTTATTGAATTCTCATTTCAAAGACTATAGTAGTCTTTGACTGTGATAGCAAATTTGATTTCTTCAGTATTTATTGTAAAAAATAATGTATCTCCTTTTGAATCAGCTTTATGTTTTACCTACACTAATGAGTCTGTTTACACAGGGAAAATTTCCCAGAAAGATGCATTTTTGAAGAAAAATAATGTTGTTAACTAGCCTACAATTTGCTAGGATTTCAATATAAAATTCTAAGCTCTTAAAAGCAGGGGGACTGAAAAATAAATAATTCTGCACATTACTATTAAATCCTAAAATATTTATTGAAATTTGCTATTTCCTGGATTGTATTAAACATATGGTTATATGGAGTTCAAAAAGATACATGATATATTAGCTTATACAAAGATTACTTTTATCACCTGCATCTTAGGCACAGTGCTTGATTGACATTTGGCAATCAAGAAGATTTCTTAAGCAGACTGACTAAAGACACATCATTTAGTTTTTTATGCTCTTCTATTAAAAATATCAAATCAAAACCAACAAAAAATTGAGCTGGCAAAAGATTCAGTTTGCCAATTCTACAAACTAGAGGTATAACAAACAACTCTATTCTCATAAATATGATAATGTAAATAAAATTAAAGAACTTCTTGAAAGATATAAATTATCAAAACTCACAAGAGGAAAATTTACGATCTAAAAAGCCTTATAGCTATTGAAAAATTGACTTAATAATGAATATTCTTATGCAAAAGTAATCACCAGATCTATAAGATTTTACCAGTGAATTGTAACAAATAAATGGCAAGGGGTGGGGAGGATAATATAGGAGATGATATCAATTCTCCAAAATCTCTTCCAGAAAACAGAAGCAGAGGAAACACTTCATAAATCACTCTATAAGACCAGCATTACCGACACACCAAAATCAGGAAAAAAAATTACAAGAAAGGAAAACTACAGGTCAATACTCAATACTCACATGGACATAACTGCAAAAATCCTCAACAAAATATTAGTAAGTCAAATCCAACAATATATGAAAAGAATTATATACAATCACCAAGTAGGATTTATTCTAAACATACAAGGCTGATTCAAAATTCAAAAATTAATCAATGTAAGCCACCTCATCATCAGACTAATGTAGGGAAATCATATGATCCCATCAATTGTCACAAGAAAAGCATCTGACAAAATCTAATACCCATTTATGATAAAAATTCTCTGCAACTAGGAATAGAGATAAACGTCCTTAATTTGATGAAGAATATCTTCAGACAATCTACTGCTAACATCCTACATAATGGTGAGACTGGATGTTTTCCACTAAGATTGGAAACAAGACAAGGATATATCCTACTCAACGTTACATGGCAAGTCCTTGCTAGTACAATATGACTTGAAAAGGAAATAAGAGTTATACATTTTAGAAAGGAATTATTGTAGGATACAAGATTAATATACCAAAGTCAATTGCTTTCCTACATACCAACAATGGAAAATTGGGATTTGAAATTTGTAACAAATAATAAATTTTAGTATAGCACTCAAAAATAAAATATGCATAAATCTAACAAAATATTCACTGAACTCAAAAGGAGAAGTAAAAAACACAAGTGAAAAAAATCAAAGATCTCACATTTAGTGAGACATGTATGTATTGTATGTATATATGAAGAGCTATTCTATGTTCAGGGATTGAAGACTCAATTGTCTTAAGATGTCAATTCTTCCCAACTTGATTGATAGAAGCAATGAAATGCCAATCAAATTTCCAGAAAGCAATTTTGTAGATACTGACAAACTGATTATAAATTTTATATGAAAAATAAAAAGTTCTAGAAGAGCCAAGGTAACACTTAACAAGAAGAAGCTAAAGAACTCCCTCTATCTGATGTCAAGTCTTATAAGGCTACAGGAATGAAGACAGTGTAATATTGACAAAGGAATAGTTACATCCATCGATAGAACAGGATAAAGAACCCAGATATAGCCTAAAGGAATATAACCAACTGATCTTTAGCATAGGAAAAAAAAAGAAATGCAGTTTATTTCTTTCCAACAAGTGGTGCTGGAACAACTGAATTGTCGTTTACTAAAAAGAAAAGAACCTTGACAAAGACATTACACCTCAAATAAAAATTAATTCAAAATGGATTTCACACCTAAAATGCAAAACTATAAAACTTCATGAAGAAGACACAGAAGAAAATCTATATGATATTGCTTTTGGTGATGAGTTTTTTTTTTTAATATTTTATTTATTTATGACAGATACAGAGAGAGAGAGGCAGAGACACAGGCAGAGGGAGAAGCAGGCTCCATGCACCGGGAGCCCGATGTGGGATTCGATCCCGGGTCTCCGGGATCACGCCCTGGGCCAAAGGCAGGCACCAAACTGCTGCGCCACCCAGGGATCCCTGGTGATGAGTTTTTAAAGAAAATATCAATAGCTTAAACCATGGAAAAAAGCTAAGTTGTGTTTCATTAAAATTAAAAATTCTGTTCTGCCAGTCACTATTATATAAGGAATGAAAAGACAAGCCACAGACTAGAAAAATACATTTGTAAAACACATAACTGATAAGTGACTTGTATTTAAAATATACTAAGAACTCTAAAAAGATAACAAAAAAGAAAAAAAAATAGTCAAAAAATCTAAACAGATGCTTATCCAAAGAAAATACAATGGATATCAGCCTAACACCTGTCAGAATGGCCAAAATTAAAAATGCAACAACAACAGGAAATAACAAGGGTCTGCAAGGATGTGGAGAAAAGGGAAAGCCCGTGCCCTCCATCAAACTAGTTTGTTCTATGTTGTAAAGAGTCTCTTATGTTTATTTCCCTCATTCTTTCTTTTTTCTCTTCCCATATGTTCATCTATTTTGTTCCTTAAATCCCACTTATGAGTGAAATCATATGGTATATTACTCAGCTATGGAAAGGAATGAAATCTTGCCAATTGCAACAAGATGGATGGAGCTAGCACATATTATGCTAAGCAAAATAAGTCAGGCAGAGGAAACTTATACTTTTCGTAAAGATTTACTTATTTATTTTAGGGGAGAGAGAGAGAGAGAATCTCAAGCAGGCTTCATACTGAGTTCAGAGCCTGAGCATAGGGCTCGATCTCATAACCTCAAGATCATGCGTGATGTGACCCAAAATCAAGAGTTGGACACTTAACCCAACTGAGCCATGCAGGTGTCCCAAAAACACTTATATTTTATAGGAGCTTCTATACTGGTGATTATGGTAAAACCATTATAAACATTCAAATACAACCTATAATGGCTGGATAAAGGCAAGGAAGTGTATTCTCTGATGGAGCCCCCAGAAGGAATAGAGCAGCCCTCCTGACACCTTGACTGAATCTATATTTTATTTCTGATCTAAAGAAATGTTCGGTAATAAATTAGTGTTGTTTAAACCACTGTGTTTGTGATAATTAGTTACAACAGCAATAGGAAACTAATACAGACGTGGCTGATGGGATTTAGGTTTCTTATGGTGTGAATGGGAGGTTAAAAATGAATAGGGCAGAAGGCTAAAATGGCCCATGTGATAATAGGTTGGAATTAGAGACATTAGTATGAACACATATTTAGGTCAACAGATAGGTACATGTAGATACCAGATTTGTGAATATACATGTATTAGTAGAGACACATAGGTATCTTCAGCACTGTTGACTTGAGAGGATCTAGAAACAATGACACACCAGCAGTAATGAACATACCAAGAACAAAATATTGGTTTAAAATATCACTCTGCAATAAAAGGAGCCAGGGCTCCTTAGAGAAAACGCCGAACTAGGACTGGGTCAGGAAACGTAGGTCAATCTGGAATATTTTTGGAGCCAACCGAAAGGAGCCAACTAAATGCCCAGGGGCCAAATCTGAAACAATCTGAGCAAAAAATAAGCGGTACTGGATTTATAACCCAAAGTATAAATTAAGCACCTCATACTGAGATAAATAAATGGTTGAATAAATAAACAGGGGAGACTAGACAAATTTCCCATGCATAAGAATTTCAAATAATAAAGGTAGATACTTTGCCCTTAAGCAGGTGGAGCATAGCTCCTTACCCCTTAAGTATGGGCTGCACATTGTAACTTCCTTCCTGAAAGCACAGTGTAGAAAAGGGGAAAAAAAAAAAAAAAAAAAAAACGGAACTCTATGGTGGGGAAATATGACAAACATGACCTCAAGTCAAGTGACCAAGCTTAACATCAACAGTTGATAAGTGGTTTGTTTAAACAGTATGTGACGTTGAAATGATATGATAAAAGTGACACTTTACTCTGTGGGCCCTCCCCAAAACACATAATCCTGGTATAATCATGAAAAAGAGAGCAGGAAAATCCCAACTGAGGTACCTTCTACAAATTACCTAACAATTCTCAACAGTTGTAAGGTCCTCAAAAACAAGAAAAGTCTTAGCAACTTACAATCAAAAGAAGCCTGAGACATGATGGAAAAAGAATGTAATGTGGTATTCTGGGTAGGGTTTGGGAACAGTAGAAAAAAAATAAAAGACTATTAGAGAGAAACTAAAGATATTTGAATAAATTGTGTACTTTAGTTTATCAATATTGTTTAATTCATTATATAAGTTCACCAGACTAATTTATTAGCAATGGAGAAGACTTGATGTGGGGTATACAGGCACACTTTGTACTATCTTCACAATAGTTCTTTAACTCTAAAACTATTCTAAAAAAATATTAGGTGTTTGTCCATGCATACACATGCATGAGAAATATTTTGCTTTAGTCAATGAAAACCTGACCTGGTCTTTCTAACAGTGTCAGGAACCCTTATGTTCTTGATATACTGATTCACCTAGAAAAGCTAAGCCTAAAGATTTGGTATTCTTTATTTTCTCTTTGTAAAGTATATTATGAGAACCACAATGACAATCTCGCTAAGTACTGTCAAAGTGCAGAACACATTTTACCATACGATAAACATAAATACCTCATTTTGATCCTCCTAATAAATCTCCTATACAGATAGAATAGGTGTTATTCCTATTTCACTGATAAGAAAACCAAAGTTCAAAAAACTAAGCATCCATGGAGTTGTCTCAGTGACCTGGGATAAGAAGACTTTTCAGAAGAGCTAAATTTGCCCTACTTTACAGATAGGTTTTCTATATAACATTTAGTAAGTAGGTATTCTCATAACCCAAAAATAATTTATTTGCTATACATTATAAGGTCTATTGGGAGTAAAATTATTGAAGGGAGAGACACAATACTGTTGGCCAATCAAAAACAAATATATAGAACAAAACAACAAATTTATTAATCAAATTCTTCTATAGGCCTAATGAAGCAAGTTAAGTATGAGTGCCAGACAATTTTGCACATCCCTAGAATACAGAGTAAAACACAGAACTTTGCATCTGGGAAATATTTAAAGTAGAATTATTTGGTAATATGTCAGTAGCTTGTATTAAATATTGGCTTTAATTCTGTTCATTAAGTATGATGTAATTCACTTGGTTTGGTTAATCTAAAGCGAACCTGCAAATCTTTTGAATCAAGACTAGTAAAAATAAAATGAGTTAGTTATAAATTATCCCAACCACTGTACAATATCCAAGGGAATAATTTTCAAAGTACAGCTCTCTTTAAATAAAAGTCAGTTCAGCAAGTTAGAGAAGTTATCTATTCAACCCAAAAGCTTAGTATCTATGAGTTAAGGGCTTATCTTTATGATTTACCTCAAAAGGCTTTTTCTTCTCACCTCTTCAGGTCTCAGAAGGAAAAAATTGTTCTGAGTTGCAAATAGTTCTTACTAGAAAAACAAAGTGATGAACATAAAAACAGTATTATCTTTTTAATGACTCACTTTTTCCACTTAGATCAGAATTTCTACTGGGATGCTATATTAAAAAACTCAAACAAATATATTCCATATATCCTAAATCAGTATCTCTAGGAAAAGGTAAATCTCAGGGTGGACACATTTTTATGTGTGTGTTTAAGTCATAAAACCACTACTGCAGTGTAAAAAAAAAAAAAAAATGCTATGCTTCCTTTAAAATACAGCTATTGTATCTGATAATTTGTACATACCTTTCATAGCTGAGCCAAAAGGTCCAAAATAGTATTTTTTGTTTCTAAGACAGTTTGTATCTATATTTCAAAACACACACACATCAAATGCATGCATTTTAGTTTGAGTGACATCATTAGGCAACAAGTCATTTTGGCTTCATTGTTGAGGGAATGATTTCTAATTAGATTGCCTTGGCCAACTCTGTATTTATAATACTTTATGTTTATTTTGGACATATTTATGAAAGCTGTTTAAAATCTTAGCAATAGATTATCCCACAAACATTCATTTCTGAATCTTTTTCTACTGATTAATTTTTTTCCTGATTATGAGTCATGTTTTCCTGCTTTATTGCTTATCCAGTAATTTTTATTTGTTCCCAGACATTACTAAATGTTGTTATATTTTGTTGTCTCTTATAGAAGAGTGTTGAGCTCTGACGAGATAATCCATTTACTGGCAGATCCCATACTCTGGCAACACTGAGATTGGATTCATTCATTGCAATAATATTAAGATCCTAAAGGTGAATCTACTTATATGAGTCATGTGCTCTTCAACTCACCAGGATGCTCAGAGTCCCAGAGGAATTTAAGCCTAGAACCTTTGATTTATACAATGTTTATTAACTTGTTTATCAAACTTTCATCTCACTTACCTTCCATTTTTCCCTTCTTGCAGTCTTTACTCTTACTCTCTAAGAATAAGTTCTATGGCATCCTGCATTTCTGTCTGCTTGAAAAACATGTATTTGTTAATGTTGAGTGGCCTGGAGAGCAGTATTTGTAATCCTAGAGGGCATAAAATACAAATAAGTAAAAAAAGAAATCTCAAAAAGAAAAACATTTCACAAAATCTTTCATTCTAAGTGCTCAGCAGCTCTTTCTTTCTTTTTATTTAGAAATTACTTCCAGTGCCAGTAAAAACATATTAGCAGCTACTGGGCCGCTTTTCTTCTCATGCAAACAACAGTGAGAGGCAATTCCCAATTGGGCTGGATTATTCAAATTAGCCATAACTCAAAATCCTTCACAATGAGCTCAGGAATTTATTTTATGATTTATTTTGCAACTGGTGTATCATATTTCTAATTAAATTTTTCCTAAACTAATGCCAAAATAAATTTACCATTCCTGAGAATTCCTCTGTGTCAGCCAGTTCAACCAAGTATAGGAGTGCAAAAAAAAAGGTGATATAAATTTATAAAACTAAAGATATCTTCTTGGTAAACAAGAAGGATATTTATATAAAACTAATCAAGAATAGGTCTTTTTCAGATTGTAGCAAAGTTTGATGTTTTAGAAAACTATCATTCTATTTTTATGCCTTTTAAATAAATACATCTGCAGGTCTATATATGAGTAAGCTGGATATTAAGATAATATCCATTTCCCCTTTTTTAAAAAGGTAAATGCCATCACCCCTTCCATACTGTTTTAACAAAGTTTGGGGGAAAATTCAAGTGAGCAAGAAGAGCATATCGCCTTCCTTTCTTCCTTTCTTCCTTTCTTTCTTTTTTGAATCAATATAAATAATCTTATTTTTTTAATCTTATTTTTTTCCTCGACTTTCCCGCAAAACTAATCCTTTAAACCTGCTGATCTCAACAAACTGCTACAGAGAACCTTTCAGTGTTATGAAAATATCCTTGAGAAGCACAGATTTGGCTAGGTCACACAACTGGAGGTCCCATGAGATTAGAGGGCAAAATAGTTTTTATAGATCATGAAATGAAGTGTACAATGCCCTCACTTCTACAGACCAAGAGTCTAACGAGAGCCTCTACATGCAGCTAATTTTAATTACAATCATCATGTAGAAAAACTCCCTGAAACTAGGAGCATTAAATCCTAAAATTCTATCTTAAAACTACCTTTATCATGATGTATGTGTGTGTTTAAAAAAAGAAATGTTATCGCAAATAGTTGCTTCTAAATTTTCAGGGAACATTTTTCCCACTAGCTTCAATACCTGCTTCATCCATTTAACATATTAGAGAAAAAACAGTCTCTGGGTGAAAATTTTTTCTAAGATAAATAAAAACAACACAAAGTTACCTATAAGGGTGAACCCTCAGAAACAAGCTATTTCCATTTCTACTATGGATAGAAATTTCTGTACATACATTTTCTGAAAAAGTGGAGGCAATATCAACTTTTGCTTCCTTGTTCCTCACAAGGCAGCAGGTAACAAGCTCAAATTGAGTTTTTCAATGCCATGGAAGAAAATGTTTTAGCCCCTTTTCCTAAATAGGTAAATTCTGGGAGATACCTATTTTAGAAATGAAATTTTGTCAATGGAAACAATTAATGTAATTAACTTGTTTATTTAAAACAAGTCATTTAAGTCACTCTATATGAAAAACTATGCAGTTGTTTATGTGTTAGTATTATCAGAAGGGAAAATCAACCGAAATGAAGATTTGGTTTACAATTTTAAAATAGCAAAGATCATAACTGAATCAGGACATTTTCCATAGCTGAACAGAAAGCACAAAATTGGCCTATTTGCAAACATATATCCTATACCATCTTCTACCTGGATGATACACACATTAAAATTCTCTAAAGATAGGACTGTGCAAATAAATAAGACATCTGAAACACCTAAACCATATCGATTTTATTTCAACCTTTACCCAAGGAATAAAAGTGTTCAAAGTTTCCTCACTGACTTATTAAAAGGTTAAACAACTAAGTTCAACACACATTTATGAACACAATTCAAAAAATTTGAAGAAAAAAAGAAAGCCCAATATATGATCTGAGGATGGTGCTCTCTAAAAGCCATTATTCTTATTCCTAAGTGATCACAACTTTTTTCCCATTTCAGACCACTGGCAAAGCTGACCTACTGAGCCTTGGCTGAGCATACCAGACTTCCAGGAAAGTTATAGCTCCAGCTCCTCTCTATCAAACAGAGACTTCCCGAAAGTCCATGATTCAGTTTATTTGCTTACAGACTACATGAGCTAATTAAAAAAAACAAAAAAACAAAAACAAAAACAAACAAAAAAAAACTTGTTTTCCTTTCATCTCAGAGTCTAAAGCTTTGTAATTGTTAAATGCCAAAAATACCCAGCCTCGATAATTGCTTCTATGACTCTATCACTACTACCTCAATTAATCCAATTGAGCTCCAAAATACCCTCCAACCCACTCTTCTTCACAAAGGACAATTTAAGTTAGTCCCTAGAAAGTCTTCTGCAAAAGCTGGAGCATCAAGACTTATCTGGACTCTGAGCACTTGAACTCAATTCTCAAGCAACTCAGAAAAGTCTGTAAGTCATTCTTTGCACAAATCATTTTCAATAACATGACTCAGAAACCGACCCAACCCTATGGCAATACTCGAAGTGTTGTCAATGCATTAGGCTGCATGTGGAAAAGACCACCTTAGATCACATGATTGAGGCAGGCATTTACGTAGATCATGAATAACAATCAAAATCTAAAACACTACGCCAGTTGGTATATAACTACCAGCCCCAAACCTCGTCTGCAACTCTGGTTCCTAGGCAGGTGAGCATTTAAAAAGAAGCATGTAGGCAAAAGGTACAAGAAGACTTAATGTATTAAAGGGAGTCCAAGTACAATTTTGACAGGACATGACAAGTAAACTGATACTGGTAGAATAAGTAGGAATTTTGGCAGGTTGAGAGAGAGAATCTGACTGGAAATTCTCTTCTAAACTGGACTCCATCATGAAGTCAATGATCCAATCCAGCTAGTTTATTTGGTATCATCTGAAAACACTTTGAACCTCTAGTGAGGCTATGGGCCAAATTTAAACTACAACTATCAAATTAATGAGCACCTTTTAATATACAGCACTAATGCCACATACTCCAAGAAGCATTAATCAATTCTTCCAGTTGAATATGGTCTCTTCTTTTCTAGTCAGTTTGGCTATTTTAACTTTTCATAAGAACGTATAACTTTTTAAGTCAAGCTTTAAAGAAATAAAGCAATGAGCCTGAAGTGGTATTTTTCTACAGTATTTTACTAAATAAATAATTAATACTTATCTACATGTAATAGGTTCTCTACTACTATTTGTTGAGTGAAAAAACAAAATTGACCTGAGAAAGCTTGCTATCTTAAAGAATGTCAAGACGCTGAGTGTTTAGATGATTACTTCCCGCTAGGACAGCAACAACAACAACAACAACAAAAAAAAAAACCCACTACAGCTCTCCTTTTAGCCAATTAAGTTATTTCAATTTAGCTGAAGTAGCTAAGTTAGCCAGTATTGGATGTCACAGCATGCATCATATATTGATGACTCTAGAATACCAAAGCCAGAATCCCCTGCCTTCAAGGACATGATAAACACAACTTTGCCTCTTACCCATACTGATATTTTTTCCTAATACGCCTTAAACCTTGTAAGATAGTCCAGTTTTTAGAGCAATCACAGCCCTATGACTGTTGGTACATTGAGCTGTTCTAGATAAGAAATAATACTAGTTACACTATTCTCCTACTCTAGAATCTGCAAGCCTAAAGGACTTCAAGAATTCATTTAATACATGGGCCAACTTAAATCAAGATTTGACAGATAGGTCTATCCTCATTTTTAAGGAAGCTGTAAAGCAAATTTCACCATGTCCCGTGATAACTTAGTTTAAGTCTTTCACTACCTAGAAAAGGTACCTTCCTTTCCTTATATTGAATCAAGCTAAAACACAGAAGAAATGAAGAGAATAAGAAACTATACTAATTACATTCAATATTCAAGGCAGAATTCTAATGGCTTTACATGTGTGTGTTAATCAATCTTTGAGAAAGCCAATGTACTTAAAATTAGCACTATTATACCAATTCCATAAAAGAAAAAATTAAGAAATGAAGAATGTATGCATCATGCTCAGAGTTATGCACCTAGTAAAGGATAACTTAAATTCTCTAAAGAAAACTGTAACATTCAAAGAAAGGGGTGTGGTTGAGCCCTCAATTCAATTACATTTTTTTTCAGAAACTATTTGAGAGTTCTCTTATGCATCAACAGAAAGTTCACTCACATACTTCTCAGCATTCTTCCCATATGTCCTCCCACTTTTCCTTAGGAAAGCCACAGCATGAAAGAGGCAACTCCACATATTCATCAATTTATCTATATACTCAAGAACATTTATTCAGTGCTAATTATGTATCTGTAACTGCAAGAGGCTCTCATCAATACACTGTTCAAAAAAAAAAAAAAAAAAAACCGTGCAAGAAGTTAAAAACAAGCAAGGAGACAGACATAAAAGATGTAATTCATACTAAGATATTATTGCTAACTGTGTCAGGCAAAAGACTCTCAGGTAATATAACAAAATATTTTTAAGACCAGGAGGTTAGAAAAGGCCTCCTAGGGAAGATGACATCTAAAGTGGAAAATAAGTAAGAGTTAACCTGGTGAAGAATGTGTAGAAAGGGTTAAGGAGGGGAAAATAAACAGTCTGAGTACAGGAAATGGAAAGTATAAGAAACTCTGAAGTAGGAAAACTCATACATAATAGAGGAATAGAACAGGGGTCAGTATCTAAAGCATACTGATCAAAACAGAGTGGTACAAAATATGGCAAAGAAGCAGGCAGCTGGGCTACACAGGTAGAACTGAGTGTTCCACTCCAATGAAAGAGGAAGCCATTGATATGTTTAGAGCAGAGATGTGACATAGTATATAATTTATGTTTTTAAAATGACTCTAAAAATATGGCTGATATTTATCCCTAGCCTCTACTCTAACAACAATAAAATATATTTTCAGAATCCATAAACTTGTAAGAACAAAGAATAGGAAAAAAGGTATGGCAGTAAAATTTGGAATCTGGAAATCAGGGTAAGTGATGTCTGGTTTTGAACAATTGAAAACTAATTCCAAGTCATGCAAAGTGAGAAGCAATTTGGTTTGCAACTCAGAATTCCCCCTAATGTTCTGATACCTCTGAAAAAAGTATGAGAATGACGCCCAAAACAAGAAAATATGCTGCAAAAAAGTTTTCCCACTCCCACCTCCCCCTAGGACCCTGCTACAGTCCTTCCCCGCCGCCCCCCCACCCCAGGAAAACCAGGCCACTGGCACACCTGCTACCTTACACTCAGCCAGAACAGAAAACATATTCTCTGAAGAATGAATTTCTCTCTGTACTAGGAGACAACAGCCAGAAGTGTCATATGGATAATTGGAGAACTAATGAAAGTTTATATATGGTTATATATGGAGTATCAAGACTATACCTTTCTTCCTTTGTTCTACTCCTCGAGCTCTGGGCAGATAATTTGTTTGCCATAGTTACAAGAATAATGCTTATACTTTTCTTCAAGGGAGTGAAAGATTCCTCTCTGTGGCATCAGAAAAGATTTACAAATTTTGATAATGAAAGTTTTCCAATGAAAAAGCTCTGCTGATTCACCCTATAGTGAAACCCTCAGATGACAATTCCATCATATGCAATATGTTTTCATGTATGAGCAAAAAGCCAAGAAGCACTTAGCCATTCTAAGAAATCTTCTAATATGAAATACACAGACAGACACCACAAGAAGAAATAAGAATTGTAGCAAAGATAAACTTGTGAAGAAGGCTGAAAACTACACACACATGCACTCACGCATGTATGCACACGTGGCAATGAATAATATAATAGTAGAAATAGTAGAAATGAGGAATTCAATTAAAGTGTTAGAAAATGAAATTAATTAAGAAAAAATATTGAGGAGGAAAGAGAAAATTGTGGGAAATATAAAAAACTGGATCATTAGTCAAGTATGTCCAACATATGAATAATGGGAGTTCTATAAAGACATTACAGGGAAAATGGTAGGGGAAAAAATAAAAAAAAAGTAATTCTTGAAAATTTTCTGGGCCAAAATAATTCTCCTCATTATAAAAAGCTTACCATGTACCTAGGGAAAAAAAGATAGAAATAGATTCATGTTAAAATATATGATTAAGAAATTTCAAAACAATGAGTCAAAAAGAATATCCTAAAAATCTCCCTGTGGAAGACAAATTTAAGTAACAGTTTAGATCAGAACAATTTCAGATTTCTCAAATACACGTAAAGGATACAGAAAACCGGTGTATTTGTTTTCTGCTGCATAACAAATTACCAAAACTAAGCAGCTTAAAACAACACTCCTTTATTTACTATCTCACACTTCTGTATGTCAGAAGTCCAATAAGGCATATCTTGACTCTCTGCACATGTTGAAATCAGCGTGTCAACTGAGCTGAGTTCTCAGTTGAAGGCAAATGGGAAAAATCCACTTCCAGGCTCACTGTTGTTGGCAGAATTCAGTTTCTTGTTTTACTATCGAGGCCCTTGTTTCCTTGCTAGTTGTCATGGAGGGACTGCTCTCCATTCTTAGCCATTCCCATTCCTCACCACATGGCCTTCCACCATCTTAAAAGCAGCAACAGTGCACTGAAATCCTCTCATGCTTCCAATGTTTGGCTTCCTCTTCTGTGAAAACTTTCTGATTTTAAAGGACCCATTTGATTGGGTCAGGACCACCAAATAATCTTCCACCCTTAAAGTCAACTGATTTGACCTTAAGTCCATCTGCACAATTCCTTCATAGCAATACTTAGATTAGTGTTTGATTAAATAACTGGGAGATAGTGTTGTTAAAGAAAATGTTTATTCCTGACACTTGTTAAAGCAGTAAGGCATGCTCTATTCAGGACCATCCTGATGGGTATAGGGACCACTGTAATAAGGTTTAGCAGTATGGAAGAAAGACTGGGCTCAACCCCAAATATGGCAAGAAGTGACAGTGTATGGCCAAGGAGCCGGGTAAGGGTGAGTGGTTGGAAAGTTGCTAAGAGGAAATATCAGGGGCAAAGGGGGATTTTGACTAAACTGACATGACAAGATTCTTGCTGAAGGAAGGTCGTGGTGATCAGATATCACTTCAGAGATGTGGGAGGTGAGGAGAATGATCAGATATTGAGGTTGGGGGATTTTGAGGGTGGGGGATTTTGGCTCAAGATTTTAGGGGATCATCTTAGAATTCTGCCTACCACAACTGGATAAAAATGATACTCTGACATTTCTAAGAAAAAAATATTTCTGAAACCAGAACACATACCCAAACTACCAGTTAAGTATAAAGCCATTTATGGATTTGTGATGTCTTAAAAAATTAACCTTCCATACAACATTTCTCAGGTAGACACTGAAAGATATGACTACAAAGCAATCTTAGTAATTATGCTATGAATAATTGGATGGAAACATCCAACCAACATCTATTTTTTGGAATGCTTTGCAATTTTCTTTTCAATTTATCATTTAGCTAAACAAATTACTGCTAACAGCCTGAGTTGAGGACAGCATGTATTCTTGTGATAATTCTAATTAAAACTGTAGGTTGACTCTCAGTTATTTTAAATGTCAAATGACAGGTAAAACACTGTTTTCTAGATAAATATAACACATATCTAAAAGATGTTTTAAAGTACAGGTGTCTGCAATGGTGAAGTCTTTGTCGATAACAAAAAAGAGAACAAGATTATCTATACATTATTTTGGGAAATATTGGCAGAACAAAGTTATCAAAATGAACAGACACACAAAAAAGAATTATCCTTATTCTCTCTCATTTTCATCACTGAAAATGAGTTATCCACATTCCTCTGTAAAAACTATGTTAAATTGCCTATAAGAATTGATTATACAATAATACAGATATCACAAATCAAATATGGGATATTTGGTAAATAGATTTAGAACAAACAGCTTGCAATTTTAAAAAAATCAATTAATACTTTATTTTATACATCAAATTCAATTTAAGATGGATTACTCATTTGATATTTGAAAGATTATTCTGCTATAATTGTGGAAAATGGACTGCATAAAGCTAGAGAAAGTCACTAGTTGGGAAACTAATAAACAAAATGAGAAATGACAAATGAGAAATAAGAGGCATAAAAGATAAGATGGATTCTCGAAAAAAAAAAAGAAACTTGGTGGTGAAGATAAATCTGGAATATGCAGTTTCAGACTTTAGAATGCAAGTGGATAATGGTTCTCTTAATTGAAATCAGACCACATGAAGAAATGTTTATTGAGCAAAGCCTTTGAGTTCAGAATGTGACACATATCATACCTAGCCAGGACTGAAGTTAATAATAATAGTCTAAGATGGAAATACAGAATTAGTAGACCTCTGCCTCTACAGAGTGTTTGAAGCCATAGGAATGGATGAAATGACTCGGGGAGAGGATGTAAAAATAAGAAAGGCAAGCACAGACTCTCAGAGTGGTGATTAGATTATAAAGTACTGCACCTGGAAAGCACAGAAGAATTGCAATAAGGAGTATAATGTCAAAAATATGAAATGCAGCTGAGAAAACTTAGAAGACATCAAATGCACTGAAATCTCTAAATTGGGCAATTAAGAGGCTGCTGGATATCCTAGAAAAAAAGAGCTTCAAAAGAGGATAGAGGAAGAACCCATATAGAAGGTAGTTTGGATATGAGTAAGACAGGAGGAGAAATATTTTCAAACCTGAAACAAAGAACAATTTTAAGATTTTCTTGTATGATAGTCTGTGAATGATCATAGGTCACTATACATGTAAATGGCATCAAGTCTGGTCCTTTAACTCATGAAACAATCAAATTTTACTCCATAATTCAAGGGACTTTAACTTTGTTTTCTGTTGTTTTTTTTTTTATCCCCAGAAAATACCAGTGAATATTTCTATGTTTGCTTGGTGGTTGAAAATTCTTCTATGTCTATATATAGATTCTGGTGACATGAGGGTATTTCACTATTTTGTACTTTGCTGATTTCGCCCTCAGGAAAAAAAAAAAAATAGAGGACACTCTAAAATATCTTTTGTTGCCTTAAGGAGAGATAAACTATCTTTTAAGTGTCTCCATCCGAATGTAGTAAGCATACATAAATCACACAAGATATAGGATTTAAAAAATAAGGTAGCAAAAATAATGAACTGATTGTTTCTTTAATGTGATATTGGTGAGCAAAAGACCCTCACATTCTAGAATTCTTGTTTGAAAAGAGCATCCCAATTGATCACACAGGACAATGGAACAGTCATAAAAAATCATCTGATGAGATGTCACTGGAAAATATCCAACTGAGATATGAAGAACTGCAATGCTAGGAAACTATATGCCTTAATAGAAATAAACCTTTGAAGATTGGCAAGCATGTTGAGATCATTCTGGTTTTGAAAAAGATTTAGTTAAGCAAAATTAGTGAAAAAATTCCCCTACCAAAATCAAGAATATGAAATTCTAAATACATACTACAGATCATATATGTTATTAGAAATTCACAAATATAATTTAAAATAATTTGCTGCTGTTTGATGATTTTCCCATGAAAGTATTACCTACACTAGAAAAAAAGGGGGGATTGCCCAAATGGCTGAGTTGGTTAAGTGTCCGACTCTTGATTTTGGCTGAGATCATGATCTCATGGGTCATGGAATCAAGCCCTGTGTTGAGCTCCACACTCATCAGGGAGTCTGCTTCTCTCATCCCTCTGGCCCTGCCCTTCTGCACCCGCTTTCTCTCTCTCTCTCTCTCTCTCTCTCTCTCTCACACACACACACACACACACACACACACACACACACAAGATCTTATATCTTGTGTGATTTATGTATGCTTACTATATTCGAATGGAGACACTTAAAAGATAGTTTCTCTCTCTCTTTTAAGTAAATAAATCTTTACAAAATCCTGGGGAAAAAAGGGAACATAAAAATACGATAAAAATGGTCTCATTTCTCTAGCAGAATATGAATAGTTTATTTCAGTAAATAAGGAGATCAGCTTCTTGGGTGAGGACCAACAGATACTATAGTTAATAGCTTTCCAAAAAGTCAAGTGTCTGGGATTCAGAAAGGTATAGGAAGATATTAGAAATTATTCATATTACTATATCTAAGAGAAACTCACTTAAGCAATGGAGAATTCATAAGTGGTAAAGGAGAGTTGATAGAAAAAATGATCAATGTGAGCACATACATGCACACGCACACACACAATATTTTTTCTTTATACCAACAATACCAAAAAGTTTAAAGTACACAGGAATTAAAATGCACATATATGACTTTACTACAAAATTTTAGACATTCAAAAAAAAATTTTAGACATTCTATCAGTGGCCATATGCCATCAACTCTCGTGGAAGAAAGTTTTACATGTCAAATGTTTATAGGTCTGTTACAACAGAACCAATTCATAATAAAGATAATGAATTAAATTTTGCTTCAGGTTTCCTACAAGATGAGGGTCAATTACAAAAAAAAAAAAAAAAAAAAAAAGTTGCTTTGGATACTCAATATACCGATGTCTACAACTGAGGATAACACCCTCTGCTTAATTGGGGAAAGTTGAGATGCAATTCACAAGTACATATACTTGACTCATCCTGGTGGATCTTCTTACTTGTTTATCATGGGTTTGTCTCTACATTAAAGTTGTGTCTTCCTTCTGACAGAAATTATACTTCCTATATTTTGTTTTACTAGAACTCAAATAATTTTGCTTCTCTTGATAAATGGGAATATTATATTGAGTGAATTGGAAATACAATGGCATTATGGGACCTTATAATATGTTTAAAAAAGAACACACATTTAAAAAGAACTCTAGAAAAGAAGTAAAACAAAATAACAATCTGTGGTCAACTTTCTTTTATAAATATATTAAGGGCCTAAAAACACTCTCAACAGTGTTTATCACTCTCAAAAATGTTTTGTTAGCAAAAACCAAAGGGGGAAAATAAATCTCATTCCAAAGGGAATTTTCCCCTGCTGTACATCTTTTTTTTTTCCTCTACCCTGACTGATCTTTACCCACAAATTATACCAATTCTATTCTTTCTCCTTCCTCTGGCCCCTATGGTCAACTTTATTTTATAAATATATTAAGGGCCTAAGTTAAGAGTACTTATCAAGTAAGAGTACTTTCTTAAGAGTACTTCTCAAATAAAAACCACAGTATCACCTCATGCCAATTAGAGTAATTATTATCAAAAAGACAAAAGATCACAAGTGTTGGTGAAGATGTGGAGAAAAGGGAATCCCTGTACACTATTGATGAGAATGTAAGTTGGTACAGCCATTAAGGCAAACAGTATGGAGGTTCCTAAAAATTTTTAAAAACAAAACTATCAAGGTTCCTGGGTGGCTCAGTGTTTGAATGTCTGCCTTTGGCTCAGGTCATGATCCTGGGGTCCTGGGATTGAGTTTCATATCAGGCTTCCTGCAGGGAGCCTGCTTCTCCCTTCGCTTATGTCTCTGCCTCTCTCTCTGTCTCTCATGAATAAATAAATATTTTTTTTTAAAAAAAGAACTACCATATGATCCAGCAAGCCATGAAAAAATCATGGAGGAACCTTAGACGAATATTACTAAATTAAAGAAGCCAATCTAAAAAGGCTACATACTTTATGATTCCAGCTATATTATATTCTGAAAAATGTAAAGCTATAGAGACAGTAAAAAGATCAGTGGTTGCCAGGCGTTAGTGGGGAGGGAAGGATGAATAGGCAAAGCATAGAGGATTTTTAGAGCAGTGAAAATATAATGTATGATATTGTAATGATGGATAATGTTATTATATATTTAATGGAAAACCCATAAAATGTACAACACCAAGAATAAACCCTAATGCAAACTATGGACTTGAGGCGATAACGATGTGACAGTGTAGGTTCATCAATTGTTACAAATGTACCATTCAAACAGGGAACAATGATAATGGGGAAGGCTGTGCATGTGTGGGGACAAGAGCTATATGAAAAAAATCTATGCATTTACCTCTCAATTTTACTTTGAACCAAAAATTGCTCTAAAAAACTTAAGTCTTGAAAAATATCTATTCAGTATCATGCTAGAATCACCTTCAGATTTGATGCCATCACATGCGTACAATCTCTACTGATAACTGAAATCAACCAAAATGTTTAAATATGCTATCTAATTAAGTATAATATAAATATAAAATATTCGTACTTCTCTTTCTCATATTAAACATATATCTAATCCCTCAAGCAGGTTTACCATCCTTATTTGATGGAGAATCTAGTGATTATGTTTCTCTAATTCAAAAATCATCCATGTCCTGAACATATTTAGAAATTCTCTTATAAAATCCTTACTGATGTGTATAAAATCCTTACTTATCTTACAATAGAAAAGGAAAAATATAAAACTGGGTATTGAATAACTACTGCAGATTCCCTTGCAGAATCCAGCGTCTTACCGGAAGAAATCAACTCAAGTGACTAAACATAGAGCCCTTTGTAGGGCATGTCAACTTGATTAATATAAAAGGCTAAATATAATCACAGATAGCTGATAGGTCTTCATAATTCATGACTTTGAAATGAACTATGAAAACAAAGATGATTTTTACCCTCCTCAGGTACTCCTATATAAATTTGACAACAAATATATAAATTGCTTAATGTTTGATGCTACCTGATGAAATTATGGCTATAAAAGACATAAAAAATGCATCTAGAGGAAATGATTATTCAGGTCATTATGGTTAAACCAGTTATGCTGACTAGAGTACTATGCAAAGACCTCTTGTAAAGCAAATGAGAAATCTATGGAGAGTTTAAAAAATTCCATTTATGGATACACAAAATTTGGCCACCAGTTCTGAAATATAATACTGAGAGTTACTGGGATGAAAGATAAGCAACAGCAAACCTAGGATGGATGAACAGTGGCATAAAATAATGTCAAATGGACACTGCTGAGATTCTTCAGGATATAACCCATGATAAAAACAACAAACTGTCCACAGTATTAATCAAACACTGGTGGACAAATTCTTCTTAGTATCAGAGGATATATCCAGTTCATGTCCTATCTACAGCCAACATAATCCTGACAAATAGGAAAGGCTGGACATAGGAAAGAATTGAGCTCTAATGGACCTCATTGAACATCTCCATATATATTTTTATATAATTGCCTTTCCCTATGAATTATAAATATGTTTTGGTGAAAATTTATTTTTTTTTCTGAATGTATAGCCTTCAAGCCCCAAATGCTACCACTACTACCTCATTTCCTATTACCTTTAATTGTCTCAGACTTCTCTAAGAGCAAAATTAGAATTTCACATGACACACATCATACCCACTTCAGTGGGAGACACAGCAGCTCTAACACCCAGGTGTGACTCAATTAGTTCCAGAAGTCCCATACTTTCCTGATATCCCAGAGAATGTATGTAATACACTACAAAATCCTGAAACATTAGGGCCCAAAGGGGCAAACTTTAACCAGTGAAAGGAAAAACTAGCAGATAAATTGCCTTCTCTTCTTTCCCTTGATAAAGTATTCCAAGACATCCTTCCTCAAATGGATTATTCCAAATGCAGTGATTACATAGGACTTCTCCAGATATATCATGTATGACCTACCCACCAGCTATATACTCTTTTGAAGCTGTGGTCAGCTCTATAATACATCATCTTCCTATTTGATTTTCCTCTGTTACTGGGCTGTTTCCTTCTCCTCACTTTTGATCCCCTGGATGGAAGATTTATTTTAGCTTCTGTTTTCTAGGAAATCTACACCAAGGCAGTTGAGGCCAGAAGGGACCCAGTAGGCCATCAGACTGGTAATTTGACATTGCATTGTCAAAAAGAAACAGGAACACTACTGCTGGTGGTAACTGAGGTAATCAGTCCCTGAAATGTAGTGGAACTACAATTGCTAAAGCTCTTACCTATGATTACTTAGCATAATGTGTAGGTAGAATTTGAGGAATCAGAAGATCAAGAGATATTGTTCTGATCAGTATGTTGTAATGGTAATTATAAGGAGTTTGGTGTTTAATGGCTTTATTGAACAGCATGGAAAGTCTTGCAAAAAAAAAAAAACTGATGGGTTTCAAGTAGCTATTTACCAACAGATATCATGATATGAAACCAGTTTCAATGGCAGCTTTAAAGAAGACTGCTCTCTTAGAGCCATAGGAAACATGGCCAAAAATTTATCCGATTGTAAGGGTGCAGTACTGCAAGAAAAATGATGTGCAATGACTGAAATCTTTGATTGTCAAATAAATGTCCGAATAGTGAAAGAATGGGGACTGAGACCTATGGGTTAGAAAAATGGAGTAATTTTAATCTCTGTATCTCCTTTAACACTCCCAGCCCAAAAGAGCCACTGCTTTCCTCATGTTGCAGTAGTTATTCTGCTAATACTGCCTGAACTGTGCAATAGCTTCACCTGAAGCTATTGTCTCTGGAGATGATGACTATTTTCTTCAATATCCACTGCCTCATTGCCACAAAGATAATAACCATAATCAGGACTCAGCATAACCTGAGAAGTATAACCTCTGCTCAGGGAAGGTTCTTGCCAAGGGAATTGCAGAGACTAGTCACATTCTTTCTTCTTCTTTTTTTTTTTTTTTTTCCATTTATTCATGAGAGGCAGAGACACAGGCAGAGGGAGAAGCAGGCTCCATGCATGGAGCCTGAGGTGGGACTTGATCCCTGGACTCCAGGATCACGCCCTGGGCCGAAGGCAGGCGCCAAACTGCTGAGGCACCCAGAGATCCCCAAGACTAGTCACATTCTTAATCTCTACAATCATTAATTATAGAGACTAAAATCACATTCTTGCCAAAGGAATTGTAGAAACTGATAGATATACCAGTGAAAGCAAGGACAATATGTGTGGAAGTGGATCTTGATAGTATGACAACCCAAAGAAATGTGGTATGCAACTAGAAAGGGGAGGGCTTATTGATTTTGAGGGAGATAAAAACAGAAGAGAGATTATAAATGGCACTGATATAATGTTCTATGATAAAAAGAAAAAAAAATTAAAGACATTTTAAGGAACTGATGTCCCCCCCAAAATTTGTCACCTTAGATATCAATTCATAGTAGAAACTCAGAGAGAACCACTAATTAAGAGACCTACTCTGTGGTTATTCATTCAGGCCCTAATCAGGATGATATACTTAGAAGCTAATAGAAAGACTGACATTGGTTCCATGATCTGCAATATAAGGGCCATTTTATAGGAAAGGTTAGGTGGATGATGTGAAACTGACACCTCTCACCACAGACCAAGAGAGTACATTGGAAGAATAGGGAAGATCAATGCCACCATCAAAGACTTGAGTGTCACAGGAATGGTAAATTCCATTCTATCTCCATTCAATTCATCTGTGCTGTCTCTGCAAAACCAGATGAATCATGGGTGACAAAAGGCCAGCTGGAGTAAAACGAATCAGGTCATACTCCAAACTGAAGATGCCGTGCCATATGCTGTCTCTTTACAGAAGCTTATTAATATAGATTGTCACAGAGTATATGGTTACAGTCTGGAAGGCTTTTATTCCCTCAACCATAAAGCAATCCCTGTCTTCCTTCAGAACTATAGTAAATCTTACAATCTTCGTCAGAATATAGTCCTCAAGAACTTTGGTCATCTTGACAGTCCAGTGGAAAAAAAAAATCACACCAGTCTACATCATTATGACATTATGTGAATGACACCATGCAAAACTTGACAAGTATTCTAGATTCTCTGGTAAAATACATACATTACAGATGTGGTATAAGTCTCCTGAAATTCAGGGAACTGCTACAATGTTTACGTTTTTGCAATAAATTCCACTTAGCAGCAAGCATCAATTTGTTCTTTCCCGAATTACTCCATACTGCAAATATGTATTTGCTTCCCATGCTTGTAGTGACTTTGATACCATCACTATAAAAGAACTTACAGATTTATTAATTTACCCAGTATCATACATAATAGTTCCCTGGGTTAGGAGACACACTTCATGGCAAAAGAGATCAATAAGTGATGCAGGATTCACTAGTGCTGTCTTATGGGGTGCAGTATATATACTGAACCAGTGCCGGTACATAGGACCAGCTTCCAATAATCACAGTGTGCAAGTCCAGGAAGTAAAAGGTCAAAATCAGAATTACCTCCTCTATCACTGCCAGTGATCCACTTGGGTTTCCTTTGTATTCAGAAAACCTTAAACCCTCACAACCTAGGTACCCTAGTTCCTAGGCGGAAACACTTCTGTCTGGGAGCACAGCAAATTTCCATTAAACTGAAAGCTGAAGCAGACACATGACCACCTGTACTTTTCATACCACTGTATCAGTGGGCAAAGAAAACAGTTGCAGTCATGATGAAGTAATCATGAGGCTCTAGGTTTCCTACTATACTATGGGGGGAAAGAAATATTTCTTGACCCCAGGTGATTCTCGGTGTCTCCAATGCTTCCATGCCAAATGGTAACAGTGAATGGACAATTAAAGCAAGCATGGCTTTAAAATGACAAGGAAACTAAAAGCTCAGGTACCTTGGGGGAGAAAGTATGAGTTTTACCATCAAGAAAGTAACTCAGATCAGCAAAAGGTGGTGAGGGAAACATGGAATAGGTGATTAAGGAAACCAATTATAAATATCAATTATAGTATTCTATTATAGCCTAACAAATGGCTTCCAAAACTTTATGACTTAAAAACAATGATGTTGAGGCACCTGAGTAGCTCAGTCGGTTAAGCCTTTGCCTTCAGCCCAGGTCATGATCTCCAGGTCCTAGGATCAAGCTCTACATCAGGCTTCCTGCTAAGCAGGGAGTCTGCTTCTCCCTATCCTTCTGCCCATCTTCACCACTCGTTCTCATTCTCTCAAATAAATAAAATCTTAAAAAAAAAAAAAAAACAATGTTATGTCTCATCATTTCGTGGGTCGGGAATTTGGGAAGAGCTTGCCTGTGCAGCTCATCTCTGGTCCTTCTAGCATAAACTAAAGCTCTCTAGGGGCTGGAGGAGCTGTGGACAGGGTGGCTCACTCACACTGCTTGCAAGTTATTGCTGGTTGTTGGCTGGGAGGAAGTAAGAGCTAGCTGTCAGCTGGGAACTAAATAGGGTCTTTCAGCCATGTGCTTTAGTTCCTCTCCATGGGGCTTCCTGGGCTTCCTCACCATATGCAGCTGTGTTTTAAAAGCAAGTGTTCCAAGAGATAAAGATGAAAGCTGCAAGTCTTTTTCTGACATAGGCTCAGAAGTCCCAGAAAGTTGATTCTTTTGCATTATGTTAGTCAAGGAAATTACTGACACCAGCCCAGATTCAACAAGAGGGCAACTGAACTCCACCTGTTAATGAACGGAGAAGCAAAGATTCTGTGGCTGCCTTCAATTTCAGGTCGCTAGATCAGTTATCTCAAAAGAAGTTGCAGGTTGATTTGACAATCCTTTTAAAGCCTCCTTTAGTAGCCAATTTATGCTTCTTCCCAGGTATTATTATTTTTTAAGATTTATTTATTTATTTGATAGAGCAAGCAGAGGGAGGGACAAAAGAAGAGGAAAAATCTCAAGCAGACTCCCTGCTGAGCACAAAGCTGGATATGGGGGCTCAAGCCCACAACCCTGAGATCATGACCTGAGCTGAAATCAAAAGTCAGACTTCAACCAACTGAGCCACCCAGGTGCCCCTGCTTCTTCCCAAATATTTTAGTCTTATCTATTCCGGGTCTTGCCCATTTTCTTGTTTCCTGTCTTGAGTAGACCCTGTGGGAGATCCAGTCATTTCTCAGGCTACAAAGGTTGGCCACTGAAACATTCATATCTACTTCATCTTCTCACACTACAGTTCCCAGTTGTTCCTAAAGGTAGGAAATGGGGTTGGGCTTACTTGGGTTGTCACCTTTCATAGCAGAGAATCCACAGACCCTCTAACTCCTAAACCCAGCCTGACTGTCTTCAAAAAGGCTCTAGCTGCTCATGGATTGACTGTTTTTGTAAATAACTACTTCACTGAGCGATAATTCAAATGCCATACAAGTCATCTGTTTAATGTGTACAATTCAGCAGAATTGTACAGCCAACACTATTATCTAGTTTTAGGACATTCTCATCACCCATAGTTTGAATTCTCATCTATAAGAGATAGGATGAGAGGCAGCTGAAGACAAATTGCTCACCTTCCACCCTGTGACAAACTGTTTTAAAATGTGGTAGTTCCATATGGCCTCCCTGGAGATGTTCTGCTTGACCAAACAACCAGCTGTGATTTCTTGTAAAACAGGTGACAACTCAGTCGTGCAACATCTTATATTTGTTTTCCATCCTGTCTACCTCACTTGCCCTATCCCATGCTCTTAATTTCCTGGGACTGAAGTACCCAGTAACATGTTAGCATTTAAGGTTTGCCCCAGGCTCTGTTTTCTAGGATCTGGGAATTCAAAAATCTCCACATTCTGATTCCCATTATCTCTCCCACCACATAAACAACCACGTGTTACTCATTATCCCCCAATTTCTTCAGACTCTTCTGTTTCTAAGCACACAATTCCTTCTCCTGTGCTATTCCTTCAGTCTGCAATATATAATGTATTTTCCTAATTATTCACTCATAAAAATCTTGTTTTATCTTTTCTTTTAAGGCCCAGAGAAGAACACCTACTATATGTTTTAATCACTTTTCCTTTGGGCTCTGTCTCCCACTTGTACTTCTAGTGAAGCATTTACTGTATCCTGCCTTGAATCACAGTCAAATTTTATCACTTGATAAATGTTAAGACTGCTTTGGTAGGAAGCTCTTTTGTTTATTCTCCTTTGACTTTGTATCCCCTAAGTTTCTTGGCACAGTTATCTTGTACACAATAGGAGACCAACCAATGGTGAACTGAATATTAAGTTCCATAAGAAAAAAAAAGTATTTCACATTGATACATTAGTATTAATTTCAAATGAGGTTAGCAGAGCTATTAACCATCTTACTTGCCCTGAAGGTTTCATGCTGCAAAGACTTTTAAATCTTCAAAGAATATTTTCCAGAAGATGTGAATTATTTCATTGTATTTCCCTTAACATGAAGAAAAATCATACTGAGATTGGAAAACAAAAATCCATCTATATATTCAGTTCTGTCACTAGGTAAAATTGCTTAAAAATTCTTTTTCCCCCCCAGAAAGCAGTTTTGACTGTATCTCAAAAAAAAGTAAAGAACATGGTAATTTAATAACCATATAGAAACTCCTGCTGCCTAAGAAAAATCACTTTATCCAGAATATCCTACTTTTCTCAGAAAATTCAGAATCATTTCCCATAAAAACATATTGTTATGAGTATTAACTAATACTGAATGCTAATCAGCCCCTAAAAATTTTTTTGAAGCATTTATTGCCTTGTATATTAGACGGTCCTTGCCTTCTAATATTAGACCGTCACTCTTTGGTTCTGCAGCAAATCAGTCTTTACCATAAATAGCAGTGGGCCAATACATTATTAAATAGTGTTGTGCTAACTGCATTCCATCTGGAAAGAAAACCTTAATGTGTAGTGGAATTTAATAATATGCTGCATTGTAATTTCCAGGATAGCAAAGCAAGCTCGAGTTATTCCATGATACTAATAATTAAATGGTGGCTCACTTTTTAAAGTTTTTATTTAAGTTCCAGTTAGTTAACATACAATGTAGTATTAGTTTCAGGTGCACAATTCAGTGATTCAACACTTCATACAACATCTTATGCTCATCACAAGTGCACTCATTCAAATAATAGTAAACAACTAGTGATGACACTATGTCTTCAGTCTGCATCATCTACATAACAATATTCTAAAAATTTGCTACTTAGAGAGCTCATGTTGAACTGTTAAATGGTTTTTGCTTTTAGGAGTAACAATCAAGCCACCCAAGGAGGTGGTGTGGAAGCTCAAATAACTGAAAGATTTGAGCATCAGAAATCAACTCTGCATCTTTCAGATACTTCAGACACTACTCAGGAGTCTGCCTGAAGAATGTTGTACCTCTCACTCCTAATTCAAAACAACTAGGTAATATCTAAGAAGGAACCAAAAATGTTTCAATAGAGAGCAGATCAGAAAATCAGATAAACTTTCAACTGCTATAGAGATATCAATTGATCTCAGGATAGGCGGAAATATGATTTTTAAGAACATATGTGTCAATCAGTGTTACAAATGGTCAGTCCTTTGGGGAAGCTTTGCAAATTTTAAATGAATTCTCTGATTGTGAGCCGTTTTCTCAAAATGCAGTTTTCATGATTTCAGACTGGATTCAACTTTTATAAATGTAATTTATGGCAAAACACTGTGAGGCTGATGCAAAAGTCACAGTCCTCACTGACAAAGATTGCTAATTACATAACACTGATTTTTATTACCCATTCTTGGCAGTTATTTTCCTTTTTGTAACTTATGTATTTTTTTTTTAACTTCATTCTGCTCTGATTCTCAGGCCACCTCTAGCTATGAAATTTTATTCTAAGAATGATGTGGATACAACTTCTATGATGGCAGGGGTCTTCGCCTATTTTATTCAATGATAAATATCAAGTACATAACATAGTTCCTAGAATGTAATTGGTGCTCAGTAAATATTTGTTCAGAGAACAGAAGGATGAAAGAAATGCATGATGGAAAAAAAGGACAAAAGTTTTATCAACCCATTAATCATTTTTATTCATGTACCCATAGTGTCTTTTTAGCAGCAATATATCAGACAGGTAAGTAAAATTAAGTTATTTTACATTTAGATATTATAAGAGAATTTTGACAACATGGTAGACAAATAGAGTTTGAGGCATGGTTAATATTTCTTAGGTTGTTTTAGTGTCTTTCTGTCTGCCATCTGTAAAGATTCACACAGGAATTAAAACTACATCCAACCAGTATCAGTACAATATGAAGACATTCTCACTCGGGTCTTCTTTTTAGAAAGGTACATGAGGTCAGGTTGGTATCTATTGTTAAATAAAAAATCTACAACAGATGAGGCTTTTACTATATACCATCATGTGGTGAAGAATATCTAAGTAGACTCATTAGGTATGAGGATTTTACTGCATCTGGTGCATTAATCCAACAGGTGACTGAAATATCACTTTACAAAAAAGAAAACAGACTTTAGCTATATGCCAATTCACTTCTCATCACCTCTGTTTAGCAGAACATTTTTCAAAATGATGCAACACCTGCTGTGTGAACATTTCATTCCCTTGGTTAAAAAGTAGTAATTTATTAATATCATGTTTTCAAGAATTACAAGGCCTATCTTTGGGTGGGGCCTAGATAAGGGAACAAGCGAATGTTTATCTAGGCCCAGTCAAAAGAGGTAAGTGAAGAAATAATGAGTTTTGAAGATTTAAGATAAGATTGACATGAAATTCATCTATATTTACATTTAATAAAGTATAAAAATTCTATCAAAAAGATTACAGTGAAAAAATATTGAAATGAATAGATCTAAACCACTGGTTTTAATTTTGCTGTTTTCATAGTTCAAGAGTCAAAGCAGCTTATAATATAAAAGCAATAAAGGTTAGGGCATACAAACTACAGTGAATGAAGGCTTGGTACCTCCATTCAGAGTATCTGGCTTTGAATCAACTCCCCCATTTTCTTGGTGGAACCACGAAGGTATGGCTCACAGATTGTGAGGGAAGTCAAACTGGAAGTAGTAAGATTTTGTGGAAGGCCACTGCAGAATCCTGCTAATGAATAATTACAATGACAATGGAGAAAAAAAGAGAGGACTGGTAAAGAACTACTTAGAAGTCTGACTCTGCAGGACTTGACAACTGTTGGAAATGAATAATGAGATAAAATGACGAAGGATGATTCTTAGATTCCTAACTTGGACAACTGGGCTGATGATCAGTATCAGCTGCATACACTGTAAGAGGGACTGGTCCAAGGATAAAGATACAAAGTAAATTTTGAGGTATTTGAATATGGAATGCACCTAAGACTTACAAGTAATGATATCTGGGAACAGTTATTTTATGCACATAGAACTCAAAAGATAATCTTAGGCTAGAGACAGACATTTGGAAACACGAACATAATAAGTAACAGTAAAACCCTGGATATCTGTGAGATTCCTGAGACGAAAAATAACAGAGAATGTAAGATTTATTGGGTTATTACAGGAGTTTAGACAGGAATAAAAAATGATAAGGAACAATTTTATCTAAGGTTCTGAAAAAGGGTTTTATTAGCAATGCCAAAAGTGTCAGGATGGTCACGTAAAATAAGACCTTAAATGCATCCTCACCCTCTTTCCTGGGCATAACTCCTCTTTCTAATTCCAAGCTCTCACTTTCTGCCTAGATGTCCACTAGAATTGCAAACCCAGCATCTCCCTAAATGAGCTCCAGAAGCACAGGCTTCATAGCACTGTAGTGGCCTTTATCACACTTTGTTCTGATATTCTTTACATTTCTGTTGCCCTCACTAGAATATAAAACCTTTAAGAGCAGCAGCTCTTTTTTCCATTTATTTTCTTTTCACCATTTCTTTTGTTATCTCTATATATTAAACATAATACAGGGACAGGCACATAGCATTTGTGCAAAGAATGTGAATACAAGAGATGAATCCTAATCTTTACTCCCCAATGTCGTCCTATGTCCACCAATGGCTTTCACATCTCACACCTTCAGAATTATTTTCAGCCCTCCATTTACTCATTATTTCTCATATCATTTGCTAAGCCACATTGACTTTATCTTTGCAATACTCTTTATACCTCTCTCTTCATTTGTAATTGCACTATCACAATTTTGTTTGAAGCTATCATTACCTCAAGCTTCTAACTTTAATTTCTTCTTCCTCCTTTTCTGCCTATGCTCCTATTACTGCCATTAGAGACATGAAGTGGGGTTTTGATCAAGTCACTTCCTTAACTTTCAAAATGTACACAGTACATTTTTTAAAACTTCTAAAATGCTTAGAAAGAAATTAAAAACCTAACCCCATGAATGCCAATCTACTTTTTAAGGCTTTCCTCCCACTGGTCCCTAGACAATTTTGTCATCTTTTTTAATACATTACCCAAATATGCCTTTGTAATTTCTAGTTCTACGTTCTACGTTTCTTCATAAAATTCACAGGATCTACAATATTTTCTTTTTCTCTTAGTGCTTCAACCATTTAGAACCTATGCTGTTTTCAAGAGCAATCTGAAATTTCATTTTCTTTTTGAAGTATTTTTTTGACCACTTTACCAAACTGGCAAATAACCTCTCTCTAACGTATTATCCTTCACATGACTGCCTCCTGACTCTAACGAGATGGCTTCTTGGCACCTCAGCACATCATTTTCAGTACCTAAATCATTATATCATACTCTGTACCACCCTCCACCTCTTATTCTCTTTTCTTTCTTCATTATCAGCAAGCCAGAAATCTAGATTTCTCCCCTTGCTCTCAACATCTAATTTGATCTAAAAGCCCTATTATACCTTCTAAATAACTCAAATCCATACCCTCATCCCTGTCTCCACAATCCCTTCCTTGGCGCACATTTTAGTCTTCTCTAATCTGGATTAGCTAATTAAACTCTTCCAGTGAGCGCTCACTGATCACACTATGAAGCCAAACATCTTTAAAACAGGACTTTTTCACCATCTGTCACCAGCTCATCCTATCAGTCTCACCTTTAAATGCTTCCCATCTTCTCATCTCCTATTCAGAAAAGCTGAACTACATTTTATCCCCAAATTTACCAAACTTCTTCATGCCTCCACATTATTTCCTTTTTTCCCCACATTATTTCCTATGTGACAAATATTCTTCCCTCTTCTACAGCCCTTGCTCTTCTTTATCCCTAACCCATATAACTTAACACCCAGTTAAAATGTCATGTACTTAAAAAAAAAAAACCTTTCCCCTTCCCAGAAAGAAACATTTTACTTATTTTCCTACCACGGCCTTTTATTCATATCCCTAGCATTTCTTTCTAGCTTATAGTGCAATTATGTATAGTGCAATCTATGTTCTACAGTAAAACGAAGACTCTTGGAGGGAAGATGTCCTCAAAATTCCCTTACTGTCATATCCCCATTTATTAATACAACACATGGCATACAGTAAACATTCCATGAGCACTTTTTGATTCAAAGACTATAAATAACCTTGAGTTAATCTTGTAGCTTTCTGGACCATTCCCCAAAATTATCAGTTCACTCTTTAAAACTGCAGATAATCATATCATAAAGGAAGGGAGTAGAACTGGTATTTCCAATCCATAGGAATAAGGATTGGGAAGCCTGGGTGGCTCAGAGGTTGAGCATCTGTCTTTGGCTCAGGTCCTGATCCTGGAGTTCCAGGATTGAGTCCCACGTTGGGTTTCCTGTGAGGAGCCTGCTTCTCCCTCTGCCTGCATCTCTGCTTCTCTTTCTGTGTCTCTCATGAATAAATGAATAAAATCTAAAAAAAAAAAAAAAAAAAAAAAAAAAAAGAAGGGTTAAAGAGAAGTTTCTATAAAGGATAGAATTATTATTAGAATTGTTGAGAAAAATCCTTCTTGACATAAATATATGAAAGACTTTACACGGTGTTGCTTCTTTCTCCTACATTTTTTCCCTCCAAATTTCACTCTAATTTCTGAAGTCAATACCTACTTTAAAATCAACCTTAGATAATTGTTAAGTGTACTGTGTACCAATTTTCACTTGGAGTTAATGAACACCAGATAAAATAGTATATTGTAGAAAATAAAAAAATAATTTAGGCTAAATTTTTATTACATTCTTTATAAGAATAAGTTATAATTAGTCATATACATGATTCTAATGAGTATAATTACAAATTTTATTAAAACATGCAATTTAAAATAATTCTTTTCATAGGCTCATTCATGAGGAACTACATAGACAAATTTCCCATTAAATCCAGGATGGGATTTATGTATTTTAATCAAGTGATTACAACATATTCTGTAATTAAATAGAATAATCTGTATAAAGTATCTTTTGGTGATTAAATCCAAAAGATATAAAATCTTAAAAGATCACCCAAGAAGATAATAGAAGCTAAATTTCACAAGCATACAACTTACATCAAAGTCACCACTAATATTGCTAGCAATTCATTTCAAGATTTCTTCATTAATTCATGTATGTATTCATCAGACATTCGTTAAACAACTACTTTATGACATTTTCTGTACTTAAATTTGGTGATATAAATACAAATAAGATGTAGGTAATATAGGTACATGACAGAATGATGATGAAGCTTATATGGTTTACCAAGAAACTGCAGAAAAGGGAGCACTTATCTTGGTCCTGGGTGGTGAGAAAGACTGTGCACAGAAAGTAAACATCCTAATCAATTTTAAAGAATGATTAAGAATTTGCCATATAAAATGAACTCTGAGAGCTTATTTAGCTCTAAAATACTACAACAGAAATACTTTCGGAGTAAAAATGTCCCTCAGAGCACTATATCTTGTCCTCTAAACAAAGCAAAGGAAAAGCAACTTGCAAAACTGGTACTAGATTTCTTCTAAGTTATCCCTGTGTAGTTTAAAGCAACGTCCAACTGAATCCTTCTATTTCATGAAGGCAATTTATAATTCTGAAAAAATAATACTAATCCCCAAATGTAAGGTTACTACAATCTACTATAAATTATTTCAAATTTATCATGTTAAGCATTAAATAGAGATGTTTTATGATATCCATTAATAAGTTCAGTTAATATAATTAACACTTTATAAAACAAAAAGCCTATGACCACAAAAAACAATTACACATAAACTTCATAATGCTTTATCATCAATAAAGAGCTTTATTTTCCATTTTTTAATCATGTTTAATTAAAGAAAATGACTGAACTCGTCACTGGGTGCTGCATCTACAAAGGGGCATCTGCATCTAAGGAAAAGTGGCAGTTTTATTTTTGGTATTTTTCAGTAAGCCTGCAATACATGCATGGGGTTTTAATGTTAATTCTATCTTACTTAATCAAAATGATTAAAGAGTCACAAAATGGAAGAACTGAACAATCAAATGTAAATAAGAAAAGATTTGTTTCACTGTTGTAGGTTTCAGATCTGATATTACAAAGAACACTTCACTCTGTGTATAACACCAACTTTAAAGTTCAAATGAGCTATACAAATTAGGCTGACAAATCTGCCATCGATGATACAGTTGAGACCTCAATTTCCATATGATACAATAATCTTAAATTTTGAAATATAGGAAGCAGGCAGCCCATGTGGCTCAGTGGTTTAGCACCACCTTCAGCCCAGGGTGTGGTCCTGGAGACCCTGGATCGAGTCCCACGTCAGGCTCCCTGCATGGAGCCTGCTTCTCCCTCTGCCTGTGTCTCTCCCTCTCTCTCTTTCTCCCTCTCTCTCTCTCTGTGTATCTCTCATGAATAAATAAATAATAAAATCTTTTTAAAAAAAAAAAAAGGAAAAGAAAAGAAATATAGGAAGCTGTAGAAATATAACTTATATAACTCCTAAAATTAGCAGATAAACTTCCCACAGCTAGTAAATAGAACAGAAGTGAGGGAAGGGCAAATGGATATGGGATGGAGTCCAATAAGCAAGTGTCAAAAGTGTTGATAAAATGACTAACAAGCTTGACTTCTCTTAATCTATTATTTTATGCTTTAAAGGTTGGCTATTAAAAAAATTGCCATTATTTAAGGCTGACCCACAACAGAAAAAAAGAAAAAAGAATGGGCATCACAGAATTTGCTGAATGAGGCTTCGTGGTATGATTAAGTTCAAATTTTAACAACATGATTGACAAGGCTAGTCTAGAAGGAGGACCAACTCTACATCTACATAACAAAGCTAAACTCTGAAATTTTTAAAAGCCAGCCAGCTATATAATTTGCATGCATGCATTCCCTCAATAATTCTGTCAAAATTCTTTATATATCTCCCTTACATATGAAAACAATGTTAATTGGTTATAAACACATGATCCGGTTTTTCTTATTTACTGCTATTTGGGAAAAGAGGAAAAATGAATGGCAATATTTTCATTTCTGCTTGTCTTCTTCCTCTACTGCTGATCCTATGACAGGAAATCAGAATTCTTAAAGAAACACATCTATTTCAATTTGTATAGAACAATAGCTTAGTCATGCATACAAATACTGACCACATCTAATCATGGAAAATACCACTATGCTTGTTTTTGTATATAAACAACTCAGAAAACTGTGACCCACACTTGGGATAATGACAATAGAAAAAAATAGTTCTTTGTAATTTAACACACTAGTAGTTTCTTAAAGAATTTAGTATCCTATTTTCTAAGAGACCTTTGGCTCTGACAAAAGCAAATAAAATAAAATACTTTCCTTTTATGAAGCACTTTAGCAACAAGATTGGATACAGTTAATCTTGTGTAAATACTGTGAAGTCTTAAGAGAATTATTTCAAGAACAACTAATGTGCATGAAGTTTTCTATTACCATATATGCACTTTTATAATCAATGTATATTTTAATATTTCAATTAATTGCTTAATTATACCAAACCGTAACATTCCACTGAAGTTTCAAAAAACTGCCAATATTCCATGCTTGACTTTTATACAATGAGTTAATCATTCTGCATACTCAATTCATTTTAGTTTATATTCTCTACCTCCTGAGTTTATTTATTTATATCATTGTTTTGGAAACACACCCAATCCACTAACAAAATTAAGTTAATATTGTTCTGTAATGTGTAAAATCACAATGATATTTACTTCAGGCTGAGAAAAGAATACAGCAAGTTGCTGCACCTGATTATGAGATTCTAATCTATACTACAAGACTTCATCAGTTCACATTTGAAATCACAGTGTCTTCATTAACATATAATAAAAAATATTACTTAAAGCAAATGAATTACAACTTTAAAGCTTTAAAACTATATTAGGTCTACTTTAAAACTGTATCATGATGCTGATTTGATGAGAGCTAAGTTCTTCTTTGCTGTGGAAGAAATTTTTACATTAATGTGACAAAGGTCTAAATTTCGATCATTTTTACCTCTGAGAAGTGATTTACATTGACTCGGTTAAATAGCGCCATTTTTACAACCAATTCAAGCACATTTTGTCATACTGAAATCATATGGATGACTCTAAAACTGGGTCATTCAGTTTACAGGTCCATTTAGACTTATAGCTAAGCTATCTTTAATTGTTCACATCATTTATAATATAAACTATGTCAAGAACATCATAACAGAATTTGCAAAAGGAAACAAAATTTGAGACAAGAATCTTTTCATCTAGAAAAATATAATTGCAACAGGATTATTTTCAATGAGAGGCCTTTTGTTTCAGCAATCATATAGAAAACTCATATGACACTTCTAGAATTAAACAAAAACCAAAGAGAATGTGTACACTGTCTACTTGGATACGATTTTAATAGCTCAAAATAAATTCTGCAAATAATTTTTAAAATCACAAACACCAGAATCTTGGTTGAATCTCATTATTACATGTTCCTTAAATTTGATTTGCAGATTAAAAGTGTATTCAAACTAAGGCAAAACAGACACAACGTCACATGTAACTAATCACCACTTACAAAGGTTAATTTGCCTACATTCCTTTGGGAAATATGGGATGCTCTGGGCTATTGCTAGAACTCAATTTGCATCTGTGCTTTTGAGCTCTCTGGAAGAATACATGAGGAGAAATTTGGGGCTGTTGCTAAGTCCCAGAGGATACTGAAGCAAAGATGCTTCGGAGAGGAAAGATAGACTTGTAACTATAACCCAGTGTGGGAGACAGGGGTAGAATGAAGGGAGAAGAATAGAGTAGTGGAGTAGGAGCTGGGGAGAGGCAGTTTTGAAAAAAATGTTAACCATGAGCTAATAATGACTTATATTGGTGACATATTAGAAAGAGCAAAATGTTAAACAGGGTTCAATGAGTGTAACACAGCAATATGCCATATCTTAAAAAAGCTTTGAATAAAAGGATTTCTGAAGGGTTATCTTTGAAAGGGCCATTGTAGCTCTAGCGTGAACATGTGTCCTAATCTGACCTGGACCATTGATGTTTATATACCCTTTCCAGCATAACTAACAACAGCATCCTTATACATAATCAAATACTTTTCCTGGTTTGGATAATTAAATTATATAGTTATGGTTAAGTTCAGAGTGAAAAGCAGACCCTGAGAGACTGTTTTGCATGCCAAGTGATTTATTAAATAAAAGTTCCCTGAAAAAACTGGTAAGGCAATAAGAAAAGCAGAACAGGAAAGGGGAAAAAGCCAGGGAGGATATGAATACATGTAAAGTCCTACTGAAGGTGGCTTTAGTTTGATCCCTCAAGGTATTTCTGAATGCAAGTCACACCTCAGAATCCATCTCAACCTGAGGCTAGAAGCAGGTATTCATTATCTTGTATCCTAGTCATTTGCAAAAGTTGCTCCCAGGTACTTTCAGCTCTCTGTAAAAGTGGGTGAGGTGGCTCCAGTGGCTGAGGACAGCTCTCCAAGAACAAGCAAGCAGGAGCAGCAATATTGGATATGAAAAGGCCCAGAGAAATAAATTAGGAGGATCTGGACAAAGCACCAGCAGTGTTCACTACAGTGCCCCCTATGTGGGTCTCACTCTGGCCCATCCTACAGAAGACTGTTTATCCAATTGGGTTCCATGGATGAGTCGGGAGAGTCCATCATACCTCTGGAAATTGTATGATTGATATTTTATATCTGCCTATCCGTGCGTTTTCCTAGAGAGAGAATAATGGGGTTTTTCCTATTATGAAAAAAGTCCATGGTCCAAATAAGATTCTGTAGACGTTGCAGGAGAGACTGCAAGAAAACCAGGGTCTTGTGTATAACTCAATGCAAAGAGAAGACTGGTTCAATTCCCCAGGATCTCCACATGGAAAGAATATTTTTTTTTTTAAATTTTTGCACATGCTCCTTAGAAGGCAGAAATACATTAGAAAGGAAATCTAATGGTGTTGGAACCTCGGAATCACTAAGTGGCCTTAAGTCAGCTACAGCGATGCTGAATTTTCATCTGACCCTCATATTTCTGCTGTAGGATTTAATTGAACAAATGAGTATAACAAAGAAATAGGTTTTTTTTCCCTTGCCAACCTATCAGTGAATTCCACATTGATTACTGATTCACAATAATAACCAATAAATTGTCAGGAGAACCTTTGTGAAGATGTGGAAAATATAAACAATCTACTTTCATGAGTGAGCTACCAAAGCTTCACATTTTCGTTACCATAAGCACAACTGTGCTTTGGATAGCTCCCTGGAACACAGTCGTGCAAAACAACTCCTAACTAGGCCAATAATGAATAATTTATTACTTTTCTGTTCACTGCTCACTACTCTCAGCACTAGTACTGCTGATACCTCCTAATTCTTGTGTTACCACACCTTCAAAGTGTGACATGAGTGTTTGTTCATTTATTTCTGAGACATTTAGCAACTTCTTGGTACATAAAAAGAGATGCAAAAATGCACTCGCTTTTTCAAAGCAGAATCTTTAATTTTTCTCTCAGATGGTTTTCTTTCCACTTTGAACTGTGAAATATGTTATTCTTAATTAAAAATATCCAATGTCTAATTTTAAAGGTATCTTCTACAGTCACTCTTATCTCTTGAGTTTTCACTACATAACTATCTTTCTACATCATGTAAGGAGAAACACAAGTCATAGCCAAATGAGAAAACTGACCATTAAGTTGAAAAGAAATACTAAAAATTAAATAATTATATGTCTGCCAAAATAAAATTTGAAAACTGATTTGTGTGTTGAAATAATGATCAAAACAAAAAGCTATATTTCTTCCATGGCATTTGCCTAAGATATTCTTCATGTTACTCTATTTTTATAATCATGTTTCTCTCCCATCAATTCAAACTTTTCATGATTTTCAATACCCTCCATAATTCATATTCTATGTCTGCCATCATTTCCTAATATGGCCCATCTATAAAAGATTCTATATACAGATCGGTTTGATTAATACTCTATGTTTCATTATCTTCCATATGCCTTTTAAGGCCCTAGACCCTAATTCTTTCATCCATCTTTTCTCTTTGAAGCAATTTCTAGGAAACACTACTTAAACTTCAGAGGTCCCAGACTAAAAATCAGAAGTAACTATAATGCCTAAGTAGTTGGATCAAAAAAAGTCAGTACTTGAGGGTGTGTTCTACTTTTCAACTTCTAGATCAAGAGTTGCACATTCAAAACATTCTCCTGCATTCACCAGCCTCACCCCTCCTCCAGTCTGAATCTAGAAACCATTATTAAAATTAGTCTCTTGTCTGACAACCAAAGAGTCATGGACACTGCAAGGGAAACTGAGGGCAGGAACCTGAAAGGTATCCCATGAGCTCCTGGTGGTTGTGCTTATTAAGAGGTGATATGCACTAATTAACCTGGGTCTTAATGCTACTGTACTCTCTTCCTCCACCCTTGTTTATTAGAAGATGAAATAATTAGGAAGTAAACAAAAAACACTACAAAATGATCAATCTTCTGGACATAATTCAGAAAAAAAATACTCAATTTTTCTAACTCTGCTTAGACTCGTGCATCAAGTTGCAAAGTATTTCTAATGCCTGCTTGGCATCATGTTTGTCAAAAGACAGAAAGAATATGTCTGATATACTTAAATCCCAGTAATATTAAGAGGTTGCTATATTCATTTCACATGTTGCTAGCTTTTTAATGTAATATTTAGATGTAATATTTAATGTAATATTTACGTAATAAGCAATTACATAAGTAGTAATTGTTTCCCTGATACCTGTGATCATATAATAAGACCAAGAATTAAATTAAGGAATGGTCTTATAATATGAAGATCAGATGTTCTGGATAGAGAATTTGGTGAGAAGTCTAAGCACTAATATTCTAATCATAGAATTCTGACTTGGTCAAATCTTGTTCATCTTCAGTCCTCAAAACTAAATTAATATACAGCCAAGGTGAATAATTAAGAAATAATTTACTTTTCTTCTTACTTTAACACTGTAAAAATTCTGTCCCATTTGCTAATTTTTTTATCACCAGAATTTTTGCTCATTTTTCTACTTCTGTAATGGCTGGCCAAGTATGTTTGGGTATCTCTCTTAAATACATATATCACAAAGTCCTTGCTATTTATCAGACAAAGACATACAATGAGCAGGGCATCAGCCCCAAACACCAGCATCTTAGACTGTGAATATCTTCAACTGAAGGAAGAAGTGGGTCATAAAATGCTAATCTATTCAAAGGTATTCCCATACCTTGAAGCAGCCTTTGCAATCATATATGATGCTGTTATTTAAGCACAATACAACTGAAAATAAGGAAATGGATTTTCTGACTTTTTTAGCTTTTTCAAGAAATAAGACTAAATGATATTACATGACAATACCAAATGCTGGTGAGGATGTGGAGCAAAAGGAACTCTCATTCATTGCTAGTAGCAATGCAAATCATACAGTCACTTTGAAAGATAGTATGTTAGTTTCTCATAAAACTAAACATAATCTTACTATATGATCCAACAACTGCACTCCTTGGTATTTACCTAAAGGAGCTGAAAACTTATGTCCACATAAAAACCTTCACACGGATGTTTATAAGAGCTTTATTTATAATTGCCAAAACTTGGAAGCAACCAAGATGTCCTTCCATAGGTGAATAAATAAACTTTGGTATATCCAGACAATGGAATATTATTCAGTGCTAAAAAGAAATGATCTCTCAAGCCAAGAAAGAGATAGAAGAACTTAAATGTGTATTGGTGAAAACATCCAATCTGAAAAGACTACATACTATGTCATTCCAACTATATAACATTCTGAAAAGAGTAAAACAAACAAGCAAACAATAGTCAGTCCTTTCCAACAGCTAAGGAGAAGGTAAGAAATGAATAAGTAGAGCACAAAGGATTTTTAGGGCAGTGAAACTACTCTGTATGATACTATAATGGTGAATATCTGTCATCATACATTTGTCAAAACCCACAGAATGTAAACACTAAGAGTGAATCCTAATGCAAACTATGGGCTTTGTGTGATAATGATGAGTCAGTGTGGGTTCATCAGCTGTAACAAATGCATCACTCTGATGAGGGATGCTGATGATAGAGGAGTCTGTGTATGCAGGGAGTGAGAGAAAGTATGGAAACTGTACCTTTGTTCCATTTTTTGTGAGCCAAAAACTGCTTTATAAACAAATTCTATTTTTTTAAAAAAGACATTTCATTTACTTTCAAAACACTTTCAAAAGTGTTTGCTAAATAAACTTTAGGAAGTTGTAGTGTACCAGTGGGTAGCAGAGAGCCTAGTACTCATATTCATAAATAACAGTGTCTGGAGACATAAAAATCGAGAAAGAAGAAACATGTTATTCAAGATGTTAACAGTGAATTTAAACTCACTGTTTTTCAAATGAGTTTGGGAAACAATTGATTTCTTTATATCAAGCATTTATCATGGCTTTCACGATGTTAAAACATCTTATAAATATCAAATGAGATCTATATCATGCGATATTCTACTAACTTATTTGGTAATAAAGTTGGGTTTTTTGTAAGCATTTCTTGAAATCAGGAACTGAATGAATATGCTTTTGGAAATGTTTTCATTCACTGTGCGGTTTCCATTTGGTCATGAGAACCATCATATTTGATGGATAAAATTTGCTCTGCCAAAATTCTTGGCCATAGAAAAACAAATGAGGCAAAATTCCTACCCTTAAGAAGTTTATCCTCTGTGTGTAAATGGGGGAGAGGGCAAACATTTAACAAAATGTTAACAAAAATCATATAATATAAACACAGAGTACATATTTATGAAATACATATGAAGTTATCATTATTCTAAACCTCAGGTCAGATTGATCTTACATCGCCTGTTCTTATAAATAAAATTTTGTTGGAACACAGCCATGCACATTCATTTATGTACTGTCTATGGCTGCTTTTGCAGAGTTGAGTAGTTGTGACAGGCCATCTGGCCCACAAAGCCTAAAATATTTATTATCTAGCAATTTACAGAAAAAGTTCACCAACTAGATAGATGTAAAAACACACTGTTAGCCATCAGTGCTCTAACTGGCAGAAATTAATGGAGCCTTATGGAAAGTTTGCTAATTAATAGAGAATATTATGGTTTCATAAAAAATTTTGTATGTTCCTTAAAATGCAGCCAATTATTGATGCATTCTAATACAGTAGGATGAACCCTTGGTCAGAAGTTAGGAAATTCACCTCCTTGTTTTCATCACATAAAATTGGCTATTGGATTATAGAATTTAAATTTTCTGCTTGCTCTAAAATGTTATATTTATGTTCATTTTTGACTGACCCCGGCTAAAGCTTCTATGCATGTATTACAGCCACTTGAACTTTTATTGAGAACAAATTATGAACAGTTGTGCTCTGGATGGAGCAGAGTTCCAAAAATAAAAGAAAAAATACTAGACTAAGACTGAGACTTTAGATTCTCCATTTTTTTTTCTTTTATCTCATAGGAGAAACTGATGCTTAGAAAAGAATTCTTAGGTAAAGGGCCAAAGAGGCTTTTTGGAAACTTTTGTATGAGGGATTAGAATAATCTTTAAGTTGTAAGTCCATTAATTCTTTTATGCTTTCAAATAGCAATGAGGGATTTCTCCCCCTATGTGAAAATATCAGATTCACAGTTTTTAATAATCAAAACTCCAGTTGAGTAAAACAAGTGGTTTTATTTACTGAACTTACTGGCAATTGGCTGAACTGTCCATTTATTTAAAGAAATTACTTTGGCATCACAATACTAAATCTGTGTTCTTTTCTCCCTTGGTTATTATGCTGTCACTATTCATTTATTTTCCCTAGATTCAAAGGATCATTGTAAAAGCATGAATAATGCAACTTCATCTATGAAGGCACTCGGATTCTTTAATTAAATTTATTTGCCTGAAGCATATGATATGTTTTAAAATATCAGTAGTAACAGCATGCTACTTTGGGATAATCTAGTGCTTTAATTTTTCTTCTTTCATTAAACACCTCATGATGGAGGAAGAGATTTTCTTCACATAATAAGCTCAAACTAATTTTAAGTCACTAACCAAATAAAGAATTTTTAAACCTGCCTATCATATCTTTCTGAAAGATTTATTTCAATAATCATTCTGCTTTAAGAAGCTAAAATTTGGGTAGGTGGGGGTGGCTTGGCGGTTTAGCACTGCCTTCAGCCCAGGGCCTGATCCCGGAGACCCGGGATGGAGTCCCACATTGGGCTTCCTGTATGAAGCCTGCTTCTCCCTCTGCCTATGTCTCTGCCCCTCTCTCTGTGTTTCTCATTAATAAATAAATAAAATCCGGGGGAAAAAAAACGCTAAAATTTAAGGTTTAAATACAGCACGTTATTCTTATTTTCATCTTGATTCCAATTTTTAAAAAAGATTTTATTTATTTATTTTAAAGAAAGAGGGAGAGACAGCATGAGTGAGAGGGGCTGTGAGAGAGAGAGAGAGAGAGAGAGAGAGAGAGAAAATCTCAAGCAGACTCCACACAAAATGTGGAGCCAGGCTCAATTCCAGGCTCCTGAGATCATGACCTGAGCTGAAACCAAGAGTCAGACACTTAACCAACAGCACCACCCAGGAGCTCCTTGATTCCAATTATTATGAAATTAGAGAATATCTGTTATTTTAACTATAGCAAAAGATTAATATAGACTGATAATCTAATTCCTATCTCATTGTAGTATTTTCTTTATAAAATCCTACTAAAGGCCTAAACTATGCTCCTTTAATAATAGCAGTAAGAGTGATACAGTTAGAACATCCAAGACTGCAAATCCAGTCTGTCTTCTATCTATGCTTTCCTATCATGCCTTGATATATCACCATAGTCTCCCTGGGTCATTTATATCATCTGCTAATTAAATAAATTTGATAACATCTTATATTTTAAAATCCATAAGCCTCTCAGTGTTGAGGAAATTTTTTTTACAGTTCACTTGAGGCTCTGTATTGACACAATTATGCATGTAAAATTCTGTAATTACATATCTTTCATACCCATTTTCCTATAAATGTATTCTGAATAATTCAAGTTTTTACTTAATATTTTATAGCAATAGTCTCTATATGTTCATCAATATGATATCCTTTCTAATGATAACTTTGAAATGCTTAAGCATAGTTTAAATTGGCTCTTATCCTTTCTCCTATCTCAAGGTTCACCACAAACACTGTAAGCATTACAGATATACTTTCTCATGATTTTGTCCTCTTAAATAGGCTATAACTATCAATCATTTTTCTCATTTTGCACAAACCACTTCCTATGCTTGATAAAAAGATGTAAGTGCATAAATCCAAAGACATCAACATATCCTAAACAGGATAAAATAACAGAAAATCATACTTAGAAACATTATACCACAATTTTCAAACAGCAAAGATGTAAGATATAAGAAAATTCTAACAGCAGAGGAAAAATGACACCAAAATTCAAGAAAATAAACATGAGAATAAATGCTAACTTTTCATTAGCAGCAACACAAACCAGAAGGCAATGGAACATATCTTTAAAGGAGAAGAACAACTGTCAATTTAACATAATCTATCTAGCATAAAAGATCTCCAGAATTGAACATAAAACAAAGATAAACAAAGGCTGAGAGAATTTGGCAACTTATTCTTCAGTTTAAAGAGAAATGAGACCAGTTAAACATGTAGGAACAACAAGATCTGAAGATCATTTAAAATGATAAATATTTAGTTAAATATAAAGGAGTTACATTATTTTCAATAGTTTCCTTGAAAGACCTTTGAATTGTAAAACAAAGTCACATTGTATTATTGATATATAGCATACAAATTTTACATATATATTTTTTATTAATATATAAAATGAATGAAAATCATACTACCTAGGATGAGAAGGGGTCAAATGAAAGTAAACCATTGGTAAATTAAAACATAATTCATCAAATGCATCAAATAATTAATATATAGTAAAATGTTTAGTTTAAGATACACATAATCCCTAAAGATTTATGTGAACACACAAACTCACAGAGATGATTAGATATGGAGCTAAGAGAAAAGTTAGAATTGTTTGATTAAAATAAGAGAAGGAGTATCAAGGAAAACACAACAAAAGAAACAAAGATAAACCCTAACAATAGGTCAACCATGCCAATAATTACAATAAATATAAATGGATTAAGAAATCTAATTAAAAGTCAGATATTGGGACACCTGGATGGCTCAGCAGTTGAGCACTTGCCTTTGGCTCAGGGTGTGATCCCAGGATCCAGGATGGAGTCCCACATCGGGGCTCATTGTAGGAAGCCTGCTTCTCATTCTGTCTGTGTCTCTGCCTCTCTCTCTCTCTCTGTCTTTCTCTCTGTCTCTCATGAATAAATAAATAAAATCTTTAAAAAAATAAATAAAAGATATCGCAATGAATTTAAAAGAAATAAGATTCGACTACAGATAGCTGGAAGAGTATACACTTATATAAAGACACAGATTGAAAGTAGAATAGAAAAAATATATGCAAAATAAATACTTATCATGAGAAGGCTGGTATGTATATATATAAAAAAGGAGGACATAAACTTCAACTCTGGGAGTACTATCAGAAAAATGAATGATATTTTACAATGACAAAAGGGCTAATTCACCAAAAGTTCTAACAATTTTAAATGTGTGTATTTAAGACAAAACTTCAGAGAATGTGAAGCAAAACTTGATACAACAAATGGAAGACATGGGCAAACCGAAAGTCGTGGTCAGAGAAATTAACACTTCTTTATTATGAGTTGTTAGATTAGCCCCAAATTGCTAATGATATAAGAAAATAACAATATTATCAACTAACATTGCCAACAAGACATTTATAGAACACTACATCCAGTATAGAACACATATTCTTTTCATTGTATAGAGCATTGTCCAAGATAACCATATTCTAGTCCATCAAACAAGTCTTGATATATTTTTAAAAGGTTAAATAATATAGTGTACATTCTATGACCAAAACATAATAAATATGTAATTAAAACCAGTAAGATCTCTAAGACAATCTCAAAGGATTAAAAAATAACTAAGCTCTAAATAATTCATAGATGAGAGAAAAAGTCACAAAAGAAAATTTTAAATATTTTGAATTAAATGGTAACACAATATACTGTATCAAAATTGCAAAAATGCAGCTTCACGGGTGCTTAAAAGAAAAATTATGGCACCAAATGCTTACACAGCAGATTTAGGTAGATACACAGATAGGCAGATGACCACCTGTGCTTTTCCATGCCTTTTTGGGGAATATAACAATAAATAAAATTCCCTGCCTTCCTAGAGCTTATTACAGAATACATACTAAAAGAATAAAAATAAAAATGTATATGATTTGAAAGTAATAGATGCTACATAAAAAATAATGGATAAAGAAGATATGGTATACACAAACACACACACACACACACACATACATACACACAAACACAACATGGAATATTATTCAGCCAGGAGAAGGATGGAAATCCTGCTATATGTGACAACATGGATGGGCCTCAGGGGCATTATGTAAGAGAAATAAGTCAGAAAAATACAAATACTGTATTATACCATTTATATCTGGAATTTTAAAAAGCCAAACACATAAAAACAGAGAGTAGAATGGTGGTTATCAGGGGCTGGAGGATAGGGAAAATGGGGAGATACTGGTCAAAGAGTACAGACACCCAGTTATAAGTTCTGGAGATCTAATGGATAGTGTGGCAAATACAATTCATAATAAAGTATTTTGTATACTTGAAAGTTGTGAAGAGACTAGATCTTAAATGTTCTCACACTTAAGAAAGAAATGGAAATTATATGATGATATAGAAATGATAGCAAAGGCTATAGTGGTAATTGCTTTGTGATACATAAATGTATCAAATTGACATTATACCTTAATTGCACCCAATGTTATATATTAATTATATGTCAATTAAGCTGGAAAAATCATAAATCAAAAATAACTAAAAAACACACAGAAGGGGGGTGGGGAAAGATGGCAGAAGAGTAGGGTACCCAAGTCACCTGTCCCCACCAACTTACCTAGATAACTTTTAAATCATCCTGAAAACCTACGAATTCGACCTGAGATTTAAAGAGAGAACAGCTGGAAAGCTACAGAGAGAAGAGTTTGCGCTTCTAATAAGTACAACTCATTTTTAGCCATTCTGCACTGAGCAAAATAACTAGAAAGAAGAACTCACCACAAAAGAAAGAACCAGAAACAGTATTCTCTCCCACAGAGTTACAGAATTTGGATTACAATTCAACATCAGAAAGTCAATTTCAGAAGCACAATTATAAAGCTACTAGTGGCTCTGGAAAAAAGCATAAAGGATTCAAGAGACTTCATGACTGAAGAATTTAGATCTAATCAGGCTGAAATTAAAAATCATCTAAATGACATGCAATCCAAACTGGATGTCCTAACGACTAGGGTCAATGAGGTAGAAGAAAGAGTGAGTGACATAGAAGACAAGTTGATGGCAAGGAAGGAATCTGAGGAAAAAAGAAAAACAATTAAAAGATCATGAGGAAAGTTTAAGGGAAATAAATGACAGCCTCAGAAGGAAAAATCTATGTATAACTGGGGTTCCAGAGGGCGCTGAGAGGGACAGAGGACCAGAAAGCATATTTGAACAAATCATAGCTGAGAACTTCCCTAACTTGGGGAGGGAAACAGACATTCAGATCTAGGAGATAGAGATCCCCCTCCCCACTAAAGCCAATAAAAATCGATTAACACCTGGACATCTAATAGTGAAACTTGCAAATTCCAGAGATAAGGAGAAAATCTTTAAAGCAGCAAGAGACAAGAGATCCTAATTTACATGGGGAGAAATATTAGATTAACAACAGACTTCTCTTCTCCACAGAGAGCTGGCAGGCCAGAAAGGGCTGGCAGGATATATTCAGGGTCCTAAATGAGAAGAACATGCAGCCAAGAATACTTTATCCAGCAAGGCTCTCATTCAGAATAGATGAAGAAATAAATAGATCCCCAGATGGGCAGAAACTGAAAGAATATGTGACCACCAAACCAGTTCTGCAAGAAATATTAAGGGGGATTCTGTAAAAGAAAGAGGACACCCAAAGAAATAATCCACAAAAACAGGGACTGAATAGGTATTATGATGACACTAAATTCATATCTTTCAATAGTAGCTCTGAACGTGAATGGGCTTAATGATCCCATCAAAAGGCGCAGGGTTTCAGACTGGATAAAAAAGCAAGCCCCATCTATTTGCTGTCTACAAGAGACTCATTTTAAACCTAAGGACACCTACAGCCTGAAAATAAAAGGTGGAAGAACAATTTACGATTCGAATGATCCTCAAAAGAAAGAAGGGGTAGCAATCTTCATATCAGATAAATTAAAGTTTATCCCAAAGACTGTAGAAAGAGATAAAGAGGGACACTATATCTTACTTAAAGGATCTATCCAACATGAGGACCTACCAAAAATGAATATTTTTGCCCCTAATGTGGGAGCTGCCAAGTATATCAATCAATTAATAACCAAAGTAAAGACATACTTAAATAATAATACACTAATACTGGGAGACTTCAACACGGCACTTTCTGCAAATGACTGATATTCTAAGCAGAACATCTCCAAAGAAACAAGAGTTTTAAATGCTACACTGGACCAGATGGATTTCACAGATATTTACAGAACTTTACATTCAAATGCAACTGAATACACGTTCTTCTCAAGTGCACCTGGAACTTTCTCCAGAATAGACCACATACTGAGTCATAAATCAGGTCTCAACTGATACCAAAAGACTGGAATTGTCCCCTGCATATTTTCAGACCTTAATGCTTTGAAACTTGAACTCAATCACAAGAAGAAATTTGGAAGAAACTCAAACACGTGGGGGTTAAAGAGCATCCTGCTAAAAGATGAAAGGGTCAACCAGGAAATTAGAGAAGAATTTATAAGATTCATGGAAACTAATGAGAATGAAGATACAAATGTTCAAAATCTTTGGGATACAGGGATCCCTGGGTGGCGCAGCAGTTTGGCGCCTGCCTTTGGGCCAGGGCGCGATCCTGGAGACCCGGGATCGAATCCCACGTCGGGCTCCCGGTGCATGGAGGCTGCTTCTCCCTCTGCCTATGTCTCTGCCTCTCTCTCTCTCTGTGTGACTATCATAAAAAAAAAAAAAAAAAAAATCTTTGGGATACAGCAAAATCAGTCCTGAGAGGGAAATACATCACAATAAAAGCTTCCCTCAAAAAATTGGAAAAAACTCAAATACACAAGCTAATCTTACACCTAAAGGAACTGGAGAAAGAACAGCAAATGAAACCTACACCCAGCAGAAGAAGAAAGTTAATAAAGATTTGAGCAGAACTCAATGAAATAGAGACCAGAAGAACTGTTGAACAGATCAACAAAACCAGGAGTTGGTTCTTTGAAAGAATTAATAAGATAGATAAACCATTAGCCAGCCTTATTAAAAACACAAGAGAAAAGACTCAAATTAATAAAATCACAAAAGAAAAAGCAGAGATCACAACCAATACCAAGGAGATACAAACGATTTTAAAAATGTATTATGAGCAGTTATATGCCAATATTAGGCAGCCTAGAAGAAATGGATGCATTTCTGGAAAACCACAAACTACCAAAACTGGAACAAGAAGAAAGAGAAAACCTGAATAGGCCAATAACCAGGGAGGAAATTGAAGCAGTCATCAAAACCTCCCAAGACTCAAAAGTCCAGGGCCAGATGGCTTCCCAGGGGAATTCTATCAAATGTTTAAAGAAGAAATAATGCCTATTCTACTAAAGCTGTTTTTAAAGATAGAAAGGGATGGAATACTTCCAAACTCGTTTTATGAGGCCAGCATCACCTTAATTCCAAAATCAGACAAAGACCACACCAAAAAGGAGAATTATAGACCAATATCCTCGATGAACACAGATTTAAAAATTCTCACCAAGATACTAGCCAACAGGATCAAACAGTACATTAAGAAGATTATCCACCATGACCAAGTGGGATTTATCCCCGGGATGCAAGGCTGGTTCGTTACTTGTAAAGCAATCAATGTGATTGATCACATCAACAAGAGAAAAAACAAGAACCAAATGATCCTCTCAATAGATGCAGACAAAGCATTTGACAAAATACAGCATCCATTCCTGATCAAAACTCTTCAGAGTGTAGGGATAGAGGGAACATTCCTCAGCATCTTAAAAGCCATCTATGAAAACCCACAGCAAATATCATTCTCAATGGGGAAACACTGGGAGCCTTTCCCCTAAGATCAGGAACACAACAGGAATGTCCACTCTCACCACTGCTATTCAACATAGTACTAGAAGTCCTAGCCTCAGCAATCAGGCAACAAATAGAAATAAAGGCATTCAAATTGGCAAAGAAGTCAAACTCTCCCTCTTTGCAGATGACATGATACTGTACATAGAAAACTGAAAAGACTCCACCCAAAGATTGCTAGAACTCATACAGCAATTCGGCAGTGTGACAAGATACAAAATCAATACCCAGAAATCAGTGGCATTACTAGACTAACAATGAAACTGAAGAAAGAGAAATGAAGGAGCCAATCCCATTTACAATTGCACCCAAAAGCATAAGATACCTAGGAATAAACTTAACCAAAGCGGTCAAGGATCTATACCCTAAAAACTACAGAGCACTTCTGAAATAAATTGAGGAAGACACAAAGAGATGGAAAAACATTCCATGCTCATGGATTGGAAGAATGAATATTGTGAAAATGTCAATGTTACCCAGGGCAATTTACATATTCAATGCAATCCTATCAAAATACCATGGACTTTCTTCAGAGAGTTGGAAAAAATCATTTTAAGATTTGTGTGGAATCAGAAAAGACCCCAAATAGCCAGAGGAATATTGAAAAAGAAAACCAGAGCCTGGGCCATCACAATGCCAGATTTCAGGTTGTACTACAAAGCTGTGATCATCAAGACAATGTGGTACTGGCACAAAAACAGACACATAGATCAATGGAACAGAATAGAGAACCCAGAAATCGGCCTTAAACTCTATGGTCAACTAATATTCAACAAAGCAGTAAAGACTATCCACCGGAAAAAGGACAGTCTCTTCAATAATTAGTGCTGGGAAAATTGGACATCCACATGCAGAAGAATGAAACTAGACCATTCTCTTCACCAGATGCAAAGATAAACTCAAAATGGATGAAAGATCTAAAGTGAGGTAAGAATCCATCAAAATCCTAGAGGAGAATGCAGGCAACACCTGTGTTGTTTTGAACTTGGCCACAGCAACTTCTAGCAAGGTACATCTATGAAGGCAGGGGAAACAAAAGCAAAAATGAATTATTGGGACTTAATCAAGATAAAAAGCTTCTGCACAGCAAAGAAACAATCAAGAAAACTAAAAGACAATCTATGGAATGGGAGAAGATATTTGCAAATGACATATCAGATAAAGGGCTAGTATCCAAGATCTATAAAGAACTTATTAAAATCAACAGCAAAGAAACAAACAATCCAATCATGAAATTGGCAGAAGACATGAACAGAGATTTTACCAAAGAAGACCTACACATGGCCAACACGCACATGAGAAAATGCTCCATATCCCTTGACATCAGGGAAATACAAATCAAAACCACAATGAGATACCGCCTCACACTAGCGAGAATGGTGAAGACTAACAAGATAGGAAACAACATATGTCGGAGAGGATGTGGAGAAAGGGGACCCCTCTTGCACTGTTGGTGGGAATGTGAACTGGTGCAGCCACTCTGGAAAAAAGTATGGAGCTTCCTCAAAGTGTTAAAAATAGAGCTATCCTACGACCCAGCAATTGCACTGCTGGGGATTTACCCCAAAGACACAGATGCTGAAACAGCAGGACACCTGCACACCGATGTTTATAGCAGCAAAGTCCACAATAACCAACTGTGGAAGGAGCCTCGGTGTCCATCAAAAGATGAATGGATAAAGAAGATGTGGTCTATATTTACAATGGAATATTACTCAGCCATTAGAAACGACAAAAACCCACCATTTGCTTTGATGTGGATGGAACTGAAGGGTATTATGCTGAGGGAAGTAAGTCAATCAGAGGAGGACAAACATTATATGGTTTCATTCGTTTGGGGAATATAAAAAAATAGTGAAAGGGAATAAAGAGGAAAGGAGAGAAAATGAGTGGGAAATATCAGAGAAGGAGACAGAACATGAGAGACTCCTAACTCTGAGAAATGAACAAGGGATAGTGGAAGGGGAGGTGGGCATGGGTATGGGGTGTTTGGGTGACGGGCACTGAGGGGGCACTTGACGGGATGAGCACTGGGTGTTATGGTATATGTTGGCAAATTGAACTCCTTAAAAAAAATAAACACACAGAAGAGAGGAAAGATAAAAGTCTGGAGAGCATTGTTGTCTTTTAAGCTTTAAATAAGGTCTCAAGCAACGTCTAGCTGAAAAGACCTAAAGGAATGAGGAAGGCATATGGGGAAACATGGGAAAAATCTTTCTGGGAGGGAAAACAGCAAAAGTCATAAGGCAAGAGTGCCTTCAGGTATTCAAGAGCAGAAAACAGACAGTTGTCAGGACAGGTAAAACAAGAGGGAAATAGGTTAAAATACATTCAGGGAGATAGAGAAGCCTAGAATTTGCAGGGTCTGTGGGCCATTCTGAACCTTTATAGCTCTGTGAGTAAAAGGCAGAACCACTGGAGGCTTTTAAGTGAAGTGCCATGATAGGAACTAGAATAATTTGTGTTAAGAAAAAAACTGTGAATCAGGCTGATTGTGGTAACAGGAAGGCCATCCAGTAACCAAAGTTAGAGATGATACAGCACTGGACCAGGGCGATGGTACTTGGAAGTGGGGAGAAGTGACTGGATGTTGGAAAAATTATGAAGGTAGGGAAAATGAAGGAATCAAGGGGTAGTCTGAGAAAAGGACACTGATTTGCAGAAAGTAATAATACATGATTATCTTGAAGATTGCTTCCTGTAGAGTGGGATAGCTAGGTAAGCAGTAGCTGGGAAGGAAGGTTTTTGTTTTGTTTTTGTTTTCTTCTCTAAAGAAAAAAAGTTTGTGAGCCAATGAGAAACTTCCAGTAGGTAACAAAGAGTGAAATACTGATAAGGCAGGAAAGAGAGGGGCAAAGGGATTCTTTGAGGAGGTGAGAGCATTGGGATATAGAACACATTTAGAGCAGGTGTCCTCTGAGAAGCATGGAAAATTCCTCTACAGTAAAAACAGGGAGTCAGCACATATGGGCACAGATGGCTGATGTGGAGCTGGGGATGTACTGTTCTGATGGCTTCCTCTTTTTTTTTTTTTTTTTTGGCAAATAAGAATCAAAGGTCATTATCTCTGAAGAAGAATAGAGTAAAAGATGTTGGAAATTTTAGAATGAGGCTGAAGCATGAAAACATCACTGAGAAGGCAAAAACCCTAAGCATATACTAGATGATGACTGGGCAGGATGAATGGACCACATGAGAACAATGGCCAGGAATTCAAAGTAAGCTTACTCAATATTAGAAAGTGAAATTAACCAGAGGAATCTCTAAGTAATCTCATAGAATTTCTACAAAAGGGAATGGCAATTTTGAGTATCACTTAAGCCTAGAAAACACTATAGCTGTATCATGCAAGGCCATGCCCATTCTTCCTAATTCTTTTTATCTCTTGGCCTGACACTGGAGGGGTCAGAAGCAGCAGCCAGCAAATTGGGAGGAGATGGTTATGGGCTACAAAACAAACCAGGTTTCTCCTGCTAAGACCCCTGACTTTAGGCTTTCTAATCGAAATAGGCCTTACATAGGGAGAAATAAGTAGGTTTAAGTTTGAGATAAGTTAGGAACTACACTGAGTAAGTTTTCAATGAAAGTTTTTAGAAAGACGAGTAGGGCCTGACAAAACTTTGGGACACTCCCAGAGCAAGGGATGTCCCAGATTTGAAGGGATGCTGGATAAAAACATAAAACTATAAATCCCAGTTCCCTAAAATAATAATAATAATAATAAATAAAAATTGTACCTCATTTGCAAATGTAACAAGTTCCAAATCAGCTGACTTTCATGCCAGCCCTTTAAAAGCATGATGTTGGGGGATCCCTGGGTGGCTCAGTGGTTTAGCGCCTGCCTTTGGCCCAGGGTGTGATCCTGGAGTCCCGGGATCGAGTCCGACATCGGGCTCCCAGCATGGAGCCTGCTTCTCCCTCTGCCTGTGTCTCTCCCTCTCTCTCTCTCTATGTCTATCATAAATAAATAAATAAATCTTTAAAAAAAATAAAAAACAAAAAATAAAAGCATGATGTTTTCTCTAGCTGGTAGCAGAGGAAAAAGTAAGACAGATCAAAACATGAGAAGGACTCAGTTGTCATTGCTGGTTTGAAGATAGAGGAACCACGCAAAAAGGCATGATGGTGACTTCTAGGAGCAAAGGCAGTCCCCAGGTGAGAGCAGACCCAGAAATGGGAGCCTCCAATCTAAAGACACTGAAAAACAGGTATGGTTTTAAACTACTAAAGTTTAAAAAAAAAAATTTAAAAATAAACTACTAAAGTTTAGCTACTAAGTTTGGCTAAGTGTGGTAAGTTTGTTACGGCAGCAATAGAAAAACGCAGTTATTTTGACTCACTGAAAGGAGTTGATCTGAAGGCTTGGAATATTTTTCTTTTGTTAGAGTGAAAGAATACAGAATTTGGTTTGAATCTCTGCCACACCATTAACTAGTTCAACCTTACCCTGAGATTCTTTGTGTTGGTTTCTATTTGATAAAACATGGATAATAAAAAAAAAAAAACATGGATAATAATATTTATCTTGTAACATCACGGTAACGATAGACAAAAAGTAAATACTTCGCACAAAGCTCTAAACACAAAATGCAATAACATTCATAATTATTAATATTAATGAGGATCATCTCCTAAAATAATACACTTTCTATCTCCCCTAAATACCTCTTCAAATCCAATGTTCCAACTCAAGCAGAAGCTCCGGTGTTCCACATTTGTTTCAAGGATTTTCACACTCCATCTAATAACACTGAAACATGCTTTTTGTCAGTCCTTTGGTCCTTTAATACCTTTACTGCATCAATCATCCTATCTTTCCACTTCAGTTATTTAATATCTTCTGAGCTCTTTGTTAATCGTTAGTGTATCACTGACATTCATAACCCATTTAATTTAGATTTTAAATATGCCAAGACTTCCAATGAGGACGCTGATACCTTTTTACCTGTCATTAGTTTCTTTATGGCTAAAATCTCATCAGGAACTCTGCCTTGGAATATTTTTTTAATGTTTTTCAGTTAGAAATTTACATGGCTAACTGAATAAAACTGTCAATTGTGATGCACCTTATTTTCTTAACAACTAAATCATATTTATTGTAGGACAACACTAGTGAAAAGTTCTGTGATAAAACATTCTCAAAGATTCAATAATTTAATCACATATTTTGATGGCTTATTTAATAAAACTGTGTATAATATTCATTTTTTTTCTTTCTCTTCATTATTCCTCCTTATTGGATCCTTCACAACACAATTCAGTCGACGAAGTCACATGATTTGCAGATTAAAGATGCAATTATTGTTCAGGGTTGACTTTACCACAGGGTATGTGGAAATGAATATCAAAATGCAGTTTTGAGTGAAATAGGAATATTTGCTGATCCACTGCAAGAAGTGAACATTTTAAGCCATGATTTTGAATCTTAGGTACCTTGAATGTAATTTAACATTTACTGGCATGGTCCCTGGCATGGTCACTCCTCAGATTAGATCAATAGTGCCAGGGAGAAAAATGAATTACAAGTGAAAACAATTTTTTTAGCAAGTTCACAATATAAACTTGCCTATCCAGACAGTTAAATAGGGGTATTTGTCAATGTGTTGTTCTCTTTCATGTGCTTGCTGTTAACTACTAATTCTCACTCTCTCCCTCAATCTATTTTCCCATCTCTCTATCTTTCCATTCTCTCTTTCCCTCCTCTAATCCTTTGTTTTTCTGTTGCTCTATGTTCCTACTTCCTCCCTACCACACTTCTCTCACTGTTTCCTCCCACCACTTCTGGCTGCCTGGCTTTTTTTTTCTCTCTCTCTCTTTTTACCCTCCCCATCCCTACCCCTTTCTTTCTCTCTTCCTTCTCTTTACTTTCAGGTTCATTTTCACCCAGTGTAGAAATAAAAGTCTTGTCAAGCCTGTCTACTCCATGTTTTATCCATGTATGTCACAACTGGAATATATGACTTTAAATCATTTAATACTTTCATCTGTTTAGCTTCTTGACTAAAATAGTAGTAAGGAGTCTTGGAAACATATCGCTGTGTATTTTTCTGTTCCCCACTCCAAGGCTCTGAGTTCCAGGCTGCAGTAGTTTTATAGAGTGTGTTATACAGTCTCAAACAGGACTATACTAAATTATTGTGGGATCACCTCCTTCCTGGGTTTTGCCATTCCTCACAGTTTCAAAAGAATCCATTCTTGCTCTAATTAAATAATTGTTGCTTAAACAGCAGCACCCACTTTCCAACTGAAGGCATTTTTTTTCTATAATGTATGTTAAGAATTGTGAAGGACCTAGTATTTTATCCTCCTTTCAAGCTAGTAAGTTAGCCTGCTACAGGATCATGAATGCTGGCAGAAAACTGAGACTCCTGGGCCAGAGATAAAGGCCACTTTACTTTTCACAGCAAGAACAGTAACCAAACTGTCAGTATTTCTCTGAGTTTCTGAGCCCCAATTCCCACACAACAATGCAAAGAGGGCCAGATGACACACACACAATAGATTATATTCTAAGAGAGGAACTCTCAGATTAAGGATCCTCAGTCCTTTATCATTGGCATTAAGTATGTTTGAAAAGTTTGCACTTTTCTTTGGAAGAAGGTACTGTCTCCATCTTACTAGGTTATTCAGTATACAAATATCCTTGCAAATACAAATATCCAGACCAGTGATGGTGTATCTGCTCACAAGATGACAGAAACATGAAAGACCTGTAGAGAATTGACACCCAATATGTACTGAAGTCAAAGCTAGTAAAAAGAAATAAAAGCCTATAATTTTAAGCTGTTTTGTATATCAAGCAAGTCCTCTGAAGAAGTGATTTCTTTGAGAAAAATAATTAGATGTACATTCAAAATTCACAACATTCTAATCAAATTTCATATTTTTTTGAACCACATCTCAAGTCACTACAACTTAGCACGTTTTTTGAAAAATTTTCCAATTATTAAACTGTGGATGCCAAACAATGGTTAAAAATACAAGTTAGATATCTCAGATGTTTAGCTTTATAATATAGACTACCAAGTTGTTTTTTTTTTTTTTACTACAAAGGTTTCTAGAAAATAAAATATATAGTTACTGACAATTCTTCAGCATTTGTTTCGTATTATGATGAGTTAGTCCTGACTTACAGAAAATGTAACAAAGTGATCCATATTGCATACACCATGGTCACAGTCTACTAGAGAAGGCTGATGTCTAAAAAGATAATTTGTGATATCCTTGTAGATAAGTAGTCATTGTGGTACAAAGATATCAAGAAAAGTTGGATCACAGAATGCATTTTTGCGGAAATAATTACTGATGTACATCTAAGAAATAAATAAATATTAATATTACCCAGATAAATTCAGAGTGACTCTTTGGTCATACCAGTCTACTTATAAACCCATCAAAGCATTCTTCATTTCTGTTAGTTTTCCTTTAAAATATTATTTCTAGCACTTCTTTTTGCTTCTTTTTTAGATTGCACATCAATCTCTCAAATTGCCCATCTGAACTTACACGTTTCTACCTTTTCCAGCATAGCCCTAAATATATTAATCATAGTTATTTTAAATTCCCTGTCTGATAATTATAATATCTTTCCTATATCTGAGTCAGGTTCTGATGACTGTTTTGCCTCTTCAGACTGATGGGTTTTATTGCCTTTTGTTATGCCTTGTAATTTTACTAAAAGCCAGAAATGAATATTGGGTAATAGGAATTGAGATTAATAGGTCTTTACCATGAGAAGTTATGTTAATCTGGCTAAGAGCTGAGTGGTCCTTAATGTCTGTTGTAGCTATAATCCCAGGGGCTTCAAATTCCTCTAAAGTCTGTTTGTTTTTCTCGTATCTGCTGACTTGGGATTCCCTAAAAACTTCTTCTTAAATAGACATTGGGCCTTACAACTCTCTTTGGAAAAATGTCTATCAATGTCTTCTATCCATTTAAACTGAATTATTTATTTTTTTGGTGTTTAGTTTCTAAAGTTCTTTATATATTTTGGATACTAACCCTTTCTTAGATACTTCATTTGCAAATATCTTCTCCCATTCTGTAGGTTGTCTTTGAAGTTTTATTGATTGTCTCCTTCACTATGCAGAAGCTTTTTATCTTGATGAAGCCCTAATAGTTTATTTTTGCTTCTGTTTCCCTTGCCTCAGGAGACTTATCTTGTAACAAGTTGCTATGGTAGGATGTCAAAGAGGTTACTGTCTACGGTCTTATCTAGGATTCTGAAGGTTTCCTGCCTCACATTTAGGTCTTTAATCCATTATGAATTTATTTTTGTATGTGGTGTAAGAAAGTGGTCCAGGTTCATTCTTTTGCATGCTGATATCCAGTTTTCCCAACACTATTTATTGAAGAGACTCTTTTCCATTGGATAGTCTTTCATGCTTTGTTGAAGATTAACTGACCATATAGTTGTGGTTATAGATATGTAAATTTAACACTGTTTATATACTACTGTATTTGCTTCAATTATTTTTTCACATAAGTTTTTTTTTAAAGTAAATTGCAGTTATTATGACATTTTACACCTAAATAATTCCTTCTATATTAGTAGTACTATCATCTTACTTGAAAAAAACTAATAATAACCCCAAAATAATATCTAATGACCAGCCCATGTATACATATTCCCAGGAGCTCCAACCAATACTGTCCATTAGTTTATAAACCAGTAATCAATTATGACTTATGCCTTGTGTTTGGTTGTTATAGCATTTGAATTCATTTTAATGTAGAATGGACCAACTTTTTTCTTGGCATCCACTACTGAAGATAGAAGGCAAGCTGTCCTATGAATGTTTTAACTTTGGATTTTCCTGTTTGTGGTCCTGTATTAAATTTATTTCTTGGTTGTCTACCTTTTCTATAAACTGGAAATTATACCTAAAATTAGTCTTTATTAGAACTATTTGGTAAGAATACTTCACAAATAACACAGGGATCATATTATATTGTGTATCATACTGTGTGAGAAAGCATCTAAAGCCAATAGTCCTGCTATTGGTAATGCTATACTTGGTCAGTTTTACATTAGGAAGAGCCAGCACTCTCCATTGAAGTACTCTTTTCCTATGGCAACCAACAAGTAGTCTGTTCCTCCTCATCCCTTACCATCCTTTTCCCTTTACTCAAAGGGAAAACTGCTCAAGTTCTTACTTTCCCCAGCTCATCCCAAGTACAGTTGTTTAGTTCCTAGTCTATTACTTAGTTCTATTTTAGCTGAAGAAGAGGACATCTTATCTAATTCACATAAAGGTACAGGGCAGTGTAGGGCAATAGTAGCTCTAAGAATTACATATCCTGACTACCAATTTGGAAAAATCACCCTTTTGAGAGGTAGAAAATAAATTTGTGTGGGAGTAGGGAGAAAGTACAGATTCAAGTAAAATATATTTAGCCTAAATGAAAAATGACGGAAGCCTTAAATATATGAGGAGCTATAAAAATTGGGCATGAGAGAGAGAACTTAAGAAATTTTTAGGTGGTAAATGGAGAGGAATCTCAGATTTCTGGAGGCAAAAATATTTATATTTGAAGTTAACATTAAATATCTTTCCATCTTTCTAGTGAAACAGAAATAAAATATTGCACAGAATAAAAGAAGAATTTCTGAGTGAATCATAAATAGTGTATTTGTGACATTAATTTTAGGTTTATTAATAGCTTTAAATTACAATGAAAAGTAACTGCAGTCACTTCAAGTGCAGAATAAGGCATAGTCATGTAGGTTTTCTTATTCATAGAAGAACCCCAAATAAAGAACCAGGCAAAACTGTGGAAGAGATAAGTTGCATCAGACACTTGCTAAAAATGGCAAGGAAGATGTTATTCAAGACTACTGCAATAGGGGAGAGAGCCCAAACTTAACTGTTCTGAAATAAAGGCAGAAGGATATTTCTAAAAGCTGGAGTAAGAAAATGGAAAAGTACTAGAAGACCCTGAGGAGGGGGCAAGGTTTGCTCAATGTCATTAGGCTGTCTGCCTTTCCTACTTGTCACTTGCAGAAGTTGGGCTCCACCCTCACACACAAGCCCTCTCTTTCTTAAGGATTACATTACAAATGGATGGCTCCTTAAGAAACACAGTTTCTGGGTTATAGAAGATTTACATCTCAATAAGGGAGAGAAAGACTTACACCTGCAAGTTTTCTGAAGTAAAGTCTTAAAAAAAAAAAAAAAAAAAAAGGAGGTCAGAGGCTTTCAGTCAAAAAGAAACCTGTAAGAATAAGGCCACCTTAGTCAAAACTTACTCAAGAAATAGAGGCCAAAAGTAAAATAAGTTGTCTGGAATGAGACCTTCCAAACATAAATAATGTAATTTGCATTTCTGTGTTTAGATCTGCATTAGTAAAATACCATAAAGTAAATGAAAACACATTTTTTATAATGAGAAAGACAAATGGCATTCAGAAAGGAAGATGATCTCCTGATTTTCAATTTAAAAATTTTGTAGCTACTAATTCGCCTTGAAAGACTTTAAGCTTAAGCAAACTTCAGAAATATGCCAAGCCTGACACTGTGTTCAAACATGGAGACAACTGTTCCTTGTATCCATGAGGCAGAAATAGTCATTTGACATAATCTTTTGTAATTATTGGAGTGGATTTTCTCAGTACAATCATGTGCTTTCTGTCTCTGCTCTAGATGAGCATAGGTGATTTGTACGGTGAGATTGTGATAGGGAAACAAAACAACCAGCTAGACAAAGGTAGTTAGCCATGACAAGAAAACCTCTCCTAGTATCAAAATTAAAGTATGACATCAAGCTAATAGCTAACTTGAGGGTATTTGTATTTTGTAATGGCAGATAAAATTAATTTTTTAATGTTTTATTTTAATTTCCTAAGACAAGCTATTATATCCTAAATTGTGTCCTCTCAAAAAAAGATATGTTGCAGTTCTAACCCCCAGTACCTTAGAATGTGACCTTACTTGGGTTTTTGAAAAAGTAATCAAGTTAAAATGAGGCCATTAGGGTGGGCCCTAAATCAATTATGACTGATGTCCTTATGCAGAGGGATAAATTAAGAAAGAGATAGCAATGGGCATAGAGGAAAGACAATGTGGAGAGACACAATGAGGAGACAGCCATCAACAAGCCAAGCAGAGAGGCCTGGAATAGATCTTTTCCTTGTAATAAACGACACTCAAAAAGAATCAACTCTGCTAATATTTTCATTCCAGACTTCTAGCCTTTAGAAATGTTAGACACCAAGTCTGTTGTTTAAGCCACCAAATATACGGTTTAAACTAGTAATCAATCAATGATTGATTACTAGCAAACTAATACAAGAGTGTTAAGACTGAAAAAAATTGTATTTTTTTAAATTTAAAAATTTAGTATTTTCTCACTAAACTATAGGTTGAAAAAAGTTTTGCTTCTCACATTCCACTGAAATTTGTGCCATTTTTTTAATGTCTATTTATTTTAGTAGTTTTCAGTAAGTTGTTTATTCAAAACAGTTTTAATCTGGTTTCTAAAAATGAAACTATCATTATTCTTGGGATTTAGTGTAAATAAATATCTATTCCCAGGTTGAGTCAGAATTTTAAATTCTTTTTAATTGACTCGATAAGAACTTGGGTAATACACACACACACTCACCTCTCTAAAGCATTGGTAAACAATAAATATGCCCAAGTCCACACAAAATAATTAACTTTTCTATCATATGATACAAAAAGCCCAACACAATTCCTCTTTCACATGTGAAAACTCTGATCCTGGAGATTCATGTTGCACATTTAAATGCTTATCATCTTTGAGAACCAAAGAAAGCTTAGGTATGTAGTGTTACTCAGTAACTTTACAAAGAATATATACACGTGTTTAATTTATATAGTGTATATGAATTTATGAACACCTTTATATTTAAAACTCAAGAAAAATTATGCTTAATATATAAAAGTTTAGAAAATTATTGAAAAATACAGCTTTACCTTTAAAATAGCTGTCAAATCAACTACTGCATTTTTCATAATGCAATCTAATTTTCACTTCCTATTCTGAATTTGAAAGATTCACAAATTATTCTAGCTTGTTACCAAAAGAGAAAAAATAAAAAACTCAACCCACTAGTACTAAATTATGATTCTAATCATTCCTTAAAAAAAGTCTAGAGGAATGCACTTTTAATAAAGAAAATGCCAGGTATACAAATTGTTTAATATTCAAAGTCCCAATGTTATATTTCCTTCATAAATGATACTGCTTTGGGGTTTATCTTACTTCCTAATGTTCTTGATAGATCCTAAGGATATCGCAGAAATCTAAATTTTGAAATCTTTAAATAGATGAAAGCCAATCATAAATAATGTATTTTTGCATTTAGATAAGAGATTCTGCTTGGCTATTTTAAAGTTAAAAAACAGAATCTATTCTGCTTAGGTGTTATTGCAACAAATCAAATACCAATCATCATTTTGCTTTTATTTTGCTATTTGTCATCAGGACACCTGACCATAAATGATACCTAATAATTTCTGTCAGTGACAGACTAATTGGTTTTCTCTATATCTCATTTTAGAATGTTTAAAGTGCCACACTGGGCTAGAAATCCTACTATCTGTTCTCGGACAGTGTTTCCAAAGCATATTTTATAGGAGAGTTCTGAGAAGCTGAGGCAGCTTGTATACACTTGTGACCACACACCCCCACCCTTCTTCCCAATTCCCTCTAGCGAATAACAAAACCACCAAGCCATACGTGATGTCAAAGCCTGCATCTCTATGAAGACAGAGGCTGGTTTGCCTTGACTTGGTTCCAGGGAACAGAGGAGGCCATGCGTCTTGCCTTGGAGCCTTTGCTTCTACTGTTCCTACCCCTCTAATATTCCTCCCTAGAAAGTCACTTGGCTTAACCTCTCAATTCCTTCAACTTTTTTCTCACATTATCTCCTCTTCGAGGAGAATAAACCTAACCACCCTATTTAATACAGCAAACTCTCCCTTCCTAGCATTTGAGGTTTCCCTTAACAGCTGTAATTTTTCATCTGATAGCATTTATCACTTTTAACATACTGTGTAGTTTTAAATTACAATATACCTAATGTTTTTATCACCCTTAAACCCTGATAGACATATACTTCATGCAAGAGGTAATCGTTATCTGTTCGTTTCCTAGTATATTCTGTGTGCTAGAAATACTGTCTGATATATAGGAGACATTCACTAAACATCTATGAATGACTGAATAAATGAGCAGCTACAAAGGAGAGTACCTGCTATTCCTTGCTGCCTAGATAAACAACCAACAACCCTAACCCCCTGTGAATTCTTTGAGAAGCTAAGAGTCTGCATTTACCTATATGCTATGGATGGAGAGAAGCTGCTCTTTTGAGCTGAAGAGCTCCTGGATTCTGCAGTAGAGACAATTGCTTTGCCAGACTTCTAGCCAACAAATTAAAAAGGTAACACATGGGACACCTGGGTGGCTCAGCAGTTGAGCATCTGCCTTTGGCTTGGGTGTGATCATGGAGTCCCAGGATTGAGTCCCCTACCGGGCTCCTTGCATGGAGCCTGCTTCTCCTGTCTCTGCCTCACTCTCTGCCTCTCTCTGGGTCTCTCATGAATAAGTAAATAAAATCTTAAAAAAAAAAAAAAAAAAACCTGTAACTCACTTAAGGGTACTCAGTTACCTAAAGGAGAAAAATCAAACTGAAAGTCAAGAATGAGGCACCTCCTACTGAGAAAAGGGCAGAAAAGAGTATTACACAGCAAAATAAACAAAATAAAATAAAGAGGCCACAAAAAATGCTGAAAAGCAAAATCATAAGCATAGACTCTACCCTACTCTTTCAAAAAATAATAAAGATTTCCCTCTCATTTTATGAATTCTGCATTACCTTTACATCAAAGCCAGCAAAAGACATTACATACATCAAAAGGAAACTACAGATAGATATCCCTCATGAACACAGATGTAAAATGTCAACCAAATATTGGCAAATTAAATTTAATAATATGTTAATAATATGCCCAATGACCATGTCAGATTTATCTCAGGAATACAGGTTAATACAACATTCAAGAGCAATGGATGCACTTCACTGTTTTCAGACTGGAAAATTAAAAAAAAAAAAAGGCGGGGGGAGAAAAACTTAACCATCTCAATAATTGTAGAAAAAGTATTTACCAAATTCCAACATTCATTCTTGATTTTTAAAATTTCTCATCACTCTAGTAATAAAAGGGAATTTTCTGCACCCAATCAAGAACATCTATGAAAAAAACAATGCTAACATTATATTTAATGTTGAAACACTGAATGCTTACCTATACTTCAAGATCAAGGTGAGGATATCTGCTCTTACCACTTCTATTCATCTTAATAATAGAAGTCCAAACCACTGCAATAGGGAAAAAAATGGGACAAAATTTCATAAATATTGAAAATGAAGAAATAAAACAGACTTCATTCACAGATAACATGACCATACCCAAAGTAAATTATAAGGAATGTGCAAAAACCTACTAGAATTATTGAGTAAGTTTAGGAAGGTCAAATATTCAAGGTTGGTATGCAAAAATTAACTTATTACGATAAACTAACCATAAAATTGGGAGTTGAAAATAAAAAATACCATCCTAGAGATAATCTTAAAAACATGTGAAAGGTAGATACATTGAAAATTATTTAAAAATTTGATAAAATTACTAAAAGACCAAATAAGAGTATCACTTGAATGGGAAAATAAATTAAAATGGCAATTCTCCCTAATTTAATATACTGATTCCTTGCAATACTTTTCAATATCATAGCAAGGTTTTTTGCATAAATTAACCAACTGACTCTAAAATGTATATTGGGAAGACAAACTGGAATAGCAAAAATAATTTTGAAATAAAAATCTAGGACAGACTTCCCAATTTCAGAATTATTATAAAGCTATTATAACTTTAAAAATGTGGTTTTAACAAAAAAGAAACACATAGGATCATTGGAAGAGAATTGAGAATCCAGGAAAAAAAAAAAAAAAAAACAAACTCTTCTATTCATGGTCGATTGATTTTTAACAAAGATGCCAAGGTAATTCAATGAATAAAGAATTGTCTATTCAACAAATGGCACTGAGACAATTATATAACCATAGACAAAAAGATAAATCCAGCCTCTTAACTCTCAACATATGGTAAGATTAACTCAAAATGGATCATAGACCTAAATGTAAAATCTAAAACTATTTTAAAAACAGGGCAAAAATGTGAATGATGCTTTACCAAGGAATATTTACAAATGTCAAATAGGCATATGAAATTATGTTCCACATCATTAGTCATCAGAAAAATGAAAATTAATACAATGAGTTGCCACTAAAAGTAATTTAGAATGGTTAAAATTAAAAAGAACTAAAATACCAAGTTTTGTCAAGAATATGCAGCAACTGCAACTCTCATACATTGCTGGCAGGAATGCAAATTACAGTCATGTTGGAAAGCAGTTTGGCAGTGTCTTATAAAGATAAACATGCATTTAACATACAACCCAGCTATTGCACTCATTGGAAAAATGAAACATCTGTCTACACAAAAAATTATACTTGAATGGTCACAGCAGATTTATTCATAATAGGATAAAACTGAAAACCATCCCAAGGCCTATGAATTGGTGAGTGGGTAAACAATGGTGAAACATCTATTCAACACCATCAATCAAAAAGGAATCAAAGCAATCAAAAGAACCTAGCTATTGATACGAACTACTGTTATACACACAATACATGAGTATTTACAAAGATAAATCTTTAAAGCATTATGCTAAGTGAGAAAAAGTCAGACTCACCAAAAGCATATATAGTATGATTCTAATTATATATTCTATATAAGACAAAACTGTAACCACAGAATAAACTGATCAGGGGTTAACTGGTTCTACAGGGGTGGGGTGGGGGGGATGAATTGTAACTAGTACATTTAATTTTAAATAGTGAAGCAAATGTTCTTAAACTTTCACAAATTATTGAATGAAATTGTGTCCAAATTATAACCTATAAAACTGATTTTGAAAAATTTGGAATATGCAATGGAAGTATCCCTCCCTGTCCAAACTCAAATTACAGAAACTCATTATCGGAATGTAGGGACCTGCATTTCACAAAGAGCTACTTTCTGAAAGAACATGGAGCAGAAGAGCACTGGCAGCCTGGAGAAGAACAGCGTCCTGTGCCAAGCGGCCTTCCCGTTAGCACCCTCTCTGGAATGTACTTCCCTTGCAAAATTTCTTCCCCACAGCAGAGCATACGGGGCCTTCACCCAAACACTTTCAAAAATATCTGGCAGTCTGCTCTGTGCCCTGCTCCTACCACCAAAATATTCTCACAGATTTTTCAAAGAAAATTCATAGGATCCTTCACAAAGGAAGCGGTATTTTCCTTCCAAGAGCTCCATAAACTATATGCCTCCAACTAAAACTTTTTAAATTCAATGCTGAATTATTATTTTTATTTATATTTATCTATGCTATTTTCACTACTCCTTGTTATTAAACCTATTTCTGGGGATTATATTTTGTAGCCTCACAATGCTTTGATACAGTGGCATTGACCCAACAGCAGTACATAAGGATTCATTTTCAAATAAAGCATATTCCAGCATTTTCTGTGATTGTGTGTCTTTAGGAACTTCTTCCTATAATCCAAACTATTAGATATAACCATCTTTTCTTACAAAGTAATATTTCTTATTACCTTAAGTCTGAGAATTTAATAACATTTTTGATTGGTTTAGATTAAATTTGAATTCTATTATAGACTAAGAAGGAGAAAAGTATATGTGTGAGTGTGTATATGGATCCTTATTTACAAATTATATCACATACCTATTAGATTATCAATTATTTGATCATTCATTACAAGGTCTCCTGTTATTATGAAAATCATCATTATGAGTATGTTTTGGTGATTTTTTTTTTCTTCCATCTTTCCCTCCTTTTTCTAGCTCCTTGTTTGCTAAAGAAATAATTTAAAAACTCAAGAAACCTGGGACACCTGGGTGGCTCAGGGTATGAGCATCTGCCTTCAGATCAAGACATGATCCCTGGGTCCTGGGATCAAGTCCTGCATCAGGCTCCCCACAGGAGCCTCCTTCTCCCTCTGCCTTTGTCTTTGACTCTCTCTCTGTGTCTCTCAGGAATAAATAGATAAATAAAATCTTTAAAAAAAAACAAAAAAACTCAAAAAACTATCCTTTCAAAATCTTATTTCAAGGGCATCCATACTTGTAGAATTCATAAGCACTAAAACAATATACTTATAAACTAAAAAACAGCTACTTATTAAAATTTCTATGGTGATAGATCTTTTTTTTCATTATCCCTATTTACTATTTGAAGGGGTAGGTACTCACAAAATATTAATCAGTGATTCAGTTCAACTTATTCATATATTCAGATAGTATAATTTATATATTGAAAATCAGTTAACATTAAAAATTTGTTGAAATGTTCTATATAATCAAATTGGTACTTTTAAAAATAATACATTTCTGACTGCAAGTATTAGTCATGGTTGAAAATTAAACATGAATGTCATCCAGAAATTAGTAATGAATAGATGCCTCTTTATGGCTCATACAGAACTTATTCTAATACATATTTGGGTTTTTTTCTAATATATATTTGTGCTGTCTTCAAGCATCTCCAAGCTTCTAATAACCTGCAGATACATTTAAGTTTGCATTAAATAAGGAGGGATAGTTGATGTTACAGAAAAATATACTTCTTAGAAAGTATAAAGCAGTTTTAGTCCACTCTCAATGAAAGGAAAAACATCATTCAAGTACAAATGCCAAACTGTGAACTAACAACATTCAAGCTTGTTCACGTAAGTTATCCTTCACTTCAGAGAATGAAGTGAGTTGTTTACAGTCATGCATTTATAATAGTGACCCAGAGAATATATTTAATCTCACTGCTCAGAGTTTTACAAGTTCAAATTGGTCATCTCTCATTTATTTGTCTCTATTGTAGCACCATTTTTGTGTAGACTGTTCAGTTTCTTTCAAGAAGAAATTCTGCATTTGATCCTTATTTATGAAAGCAGCAAAATTTTTAGTTAATAAAAATATAAACCTTGAGTTAAATTCTATCTAAAACACTGGCCTGGATTTTCATAGGAAATCATAGACAACAACAAGCACTGCAAAATATCAAGTAAACCACTGATAATTATCAGTTCATCATAGGTTTGTGTCCTCTATTTCACTGAGAAATACATGGATAGAAGGGGTATTTTTACAATAAATATTCCCAGAGTAAAAGAGAATGAGCAGAAATCATGCACTCAAAAGCATTTCTGTTGAATAATTTGCTATTATGACTAGCACCATCAACCTATTTAATTAATAATGTTCAAAGAGTGTTAAGTATATTCTTTTTAAAAAAACTATTTTTAACCTACCTATTAATACTCATTTTGAAATTGACCCTTCACAATTTTCCTGATCTCAAGGGAACCTCAGCTCCTCTTATCTACACTCACTAGTGCAGAGCAATTAACATATATCCCAGAAGCTTAGATTCTGTTTGACTGTGATTATTTTAAAAGTGTCAGGGGACTGAAACCATACTCTTAGAAGACAGGCCATGACATGATGAAACAGTGTTTCTAAAACCATGGGCTTCTCACAGTTCAACTGGTTTAAACTGCGAGGCAGTTCTCCAAATATCTTCACCCTCCTTAATGCCTAGCAAGGATTTAGTTATCTATTCTGTACTGTATTGCTTTGACCTAGAGATTCGGCAAAGCACATAAGAAAGATGCTTGGAAAGTGAAGGGGATAAACTGGAATAAATCCTTAGCCTAAGGAATTAGAGGGTTTTAACATAGAGATAATATAGTTCAAACACCACTTTTACAGATAAACAGAATTCTTAGTTATCTATTCTATCATCTCTATATCTAATCTACTATCTAGTTATCTATTGCTATGCAAAAAATGATTCCAAAATTTAGTAGTTTCAAGAATCATTTTGTATGCCACAGTTCTGTGGGTCAGGAAATCAGGCAGGAAAAATTCTCATAATTTCTTCTATTATTCAAGGCAAAGATTGGATCTCTCAGTGGCATTAGGCTGGTGACTGAGCTGGTCTGAGGAATCTAACATGGGTACAAGCATATGCTTGGTAACTTGACAAGGAGGTTGGAAGGCTGAAGACAGCAGTACTTTTCTTCTCTATGTAATATGAGGGACACTCTTTGGATTCTCCCCAGCAGGGTAGTGAGACACATTATATGGAGGTTGAGGACTTCTAGAGACTAAGGGAAGAGCTGCCAGTTCTTTTTAAGACTCAACTCAGGGGCATCTGGGTGCCTCAGTGGTTGAGCACCTGCCTTGGGCTAAGGTCATGATACCAGAGTCCTGAGATACAGTCCCATGTTGGGATCCTCACAGGAAACCTGCTTCTCCCTATACCTATGTCTCTGCCTCTCTGTATCTCTCATGAATAATAAATAAAATATTTAAAATAAAATAGACTATGCTCAGAATTAAAATAATATGATTTATTAGTTTATGAGCCAAAGTATTCATATAGAGGCCTAGATTTAAATGGTGGGGAAATATACTTCACTGTTCATTGGAATTACTGGCATAGAATTTTTGCCATTTTTAATGTGCCATAGTTCCCAGTTTGGCAAAAATTATTCTCATTTTTCCTATATTCAAAACACACTCAGCTCTTCTCAAGATTCCCCAAAGTCTTACCCCATTTCAATACTGACTTGATGTTCAATATTACATCATCTAAAATATGTGCAGATGTAGATAGAAGTCCTCATGTAAGATTTCTTTTAATCCAAAGATCTATGAATTAAAGAAAAAGGTATATGCCTCCTTCCATATATATGCATAACACAATGATATAGAAGGCAAGGCAAAGGATTAATAAACATTCCTTTTCAAAAAGGAGGAATAGGAGACATAAGTCAGTAGTCTATAGAAATCCTCAGATCCATCTGGTCAATGTCCCTAGACCACTGGTTAGAGCCAAGTCCTCCCCGGGGCTAATTCTCTGCATGTCTTGGCTTTGATATCTGTGGTACGTATTCTGTCTTTTGAACCATCTTATCTCAGCCTTGATTTTTGCTTCTGACATTGCTATAGAAAACCCTGAGTCTTAAAGATATGGTGTGCAGAAAAGAGGGTTGAATTCTTACCAAGTTGTTATAGTCCTACATTTATCCTTATTATCATAGTCCTACATCTATCCTTATTTTCATGTTTACTGCTCTGGATTTGTCTCTGACCTGAAAGAACTACTCAATTTGATCATTTTTTGCTGTCTGGAAAAACTGTTCTGAATACTTTATTTCATCAAAATTCAACTGGAAGAGTCAACATGTTCTTCCTTAATACATCTGTGAGAGGACATTGGAACACAGGTGGCCTTATGCAAATTATGCCTGGAAATCTAACTCACAACCCTAAGACCAAAAGTCACACACTCTACCAACTGAGCCAGCCAGGCAACCTGAAATATGCTTAATTATTAAGCCATCAGGTATAGTTCCAATCTTCCATTTACTATAGGTGACATTGTTGCTAAACTTTCTACCACTAAATAACAAAGACCATTTCTAATCCAGTCATCAATACACTTCCCTCACTATCCATCTACTTTTAAGTTTTCATTATTGGTCTCCTTGAGTTCCTCCAATGTCTGTCTACTTCTGTCCAAAGCCAATGCCATAAGTTTTAGGTTTTTGTTACAGCAGCACCCCACTTCCAGGTAACAAATCCAATGCCGGTTATCTATTGCTGCGTTGTGAGCTGTTGGATATTTGGTGGCTTCAAACAAAAACGATATTTTTTACATCTCATGATTTTGTGGGTCAGCAAAACCCAGTCTGAGCAAGAGAGGCACTGTCAAAAACACTTCTGTTGAATAAATTGCTAGTGTGACTAGCAATCCTATCCTATTTAAACAAAAATGATCAAACAATGTAAAATGCATTCTCTGAGAAAAGAGCTATTTGTATGAAACAATTGGCGCTGCGAGGCCCATCCACTGGGCTACCTAGTGGTAGTTAGTTGAGCAGAGATACAGGGTTCAACTGGGCTTCCATGACATGCCTGCACCATTACAGAGACAGGTAGCTAGGCTCATACTGGCCCTTCTCCCTCTTCATAAATTCTTAGGAACACTCCATGTGTTCTCACTAGCTAGGTAGCTGAACTTCTTATATAGAGTGCAGGGATTCCAGAGACCAAGATAAAGTCATCAGTCTTCTTAAAGGCTAGGACAGTAACTGACAGTGTTAATTCTGCCATAGTGGTTACATCACCCACAGGTCAGCCTAGAACCAAAGGTGGAGGAAAGGACGTCCTTCTGAGTAGGGTGAATGTCCAAAAATTTGTGACAATTTTTTTTTGAGATTTCTTTTGTTTTTATTCTTCATTTTATTCTCTCTCTCTAAACTTGCATGGAGTATGCATCAAGTCCTCATTGTATAAAAACAAAACACATGGGCTTTGTTAAATGTAATGTCATATAAAATTAGATTGAAATACTTAAAAAATCAACCCATTTTTCATTTTATATACCAGATACAAGAATTTTTTTAAAGATTTTATTTATTTATTCATGAGAGACAGAGAGAGAGAGGAAGAAACATAGGCAGAGGGAGAAGCAGGCTCCATGCATGGAGCCCGATGTGGGGCTCAATTCAGCGACTCCAGGATCATGACCTGGGCCAAAGGCAAGCATCAAACTACCCAGCTACCCAGGTGTCCCCAGACACAAAAATTTTAATTTAATATTTTACCACTTACCTCAATGTAAGTGCTTTATAGGGTTGGTATTACGTTTGTGTTACACAAACAACCATGAAATGATTATGACCTATTAGAAGCAGTAGGCCTCAAAATTTGCCAGAATTTGTGATATTTTTTATTTTACATTTGTTTTTAAGTTTGATTTGCCAACATATAGTATAGCACCCAGTGCTCATCCCATCAAGTACCCTCCTCAGTGTCCATCACCCAGTTACCTCATCCTCCCAACCCCTGCCCCTTCTGCAACCCTTTGTTTCCCACAGTTAAGAGTCTCTCATGGTTTGTCTTTTCTAATTTTTCTCACTCAGTTCCCCTCCTTTCTCTTATAATCCCCTTCATTATTTCTTATATTCGACATATGAGTGAAACCATTTGATGATTGTCCTTCTCCGGTTGACTTACTTCACTCAGCAAAATACCCTCCAATTCCATCTACATCAAAGCAAATGGTGGGTATTCGCCCTTTCTGATGGCTGAGTAATATTCCATTGTGTATATACCACATCTTCTTTATCCACTCATCTGTTGAAGGAACCAAGGCTCCTTCCACAGTCTGACTATTGTGGACATTGCTGCTATGAACATTGGGGTGCAGGTGTCCTGCCGTTTCACTACCTCTATATCTTTGTGGCTGTCTAATTATCCCAACACCATGACTATTGTGGACATTGCTGCTATGAACATTGGGGTGCAGGTGTCCTGCCGTTTCACTACCTCTATATCTTTGTGGCTGTCTAATTATCCCAACACCATTTATTGAAGATACTGTCCTTCTTCAGTGGATAGTCTTTCCTGCTTTGTCAAATATAAGTTGCCCATAGAGTTGAGGGCCCATTTCTGGGTTCTGTATTCTGTTCCATTGATATATGTGTCTGTTTTTGTGCCAGTATGAGACTGTCTTGATGACCACAGCTTTGTAATATAGCTTGAAATCTGGCACTGTGATGCCCTCGGCATTGGTTTTCTTTATCAATATTCCTCTGGCTATTCAGGGTCTTTTCTGATTCCATATAAATCTTAAGATTATTTGTTCCAACTCTCTGAAGAAAGTCCAAGGTATTTTGATAGGGATTGCATTAAACGTGTAAATTGCCCTGGGTAGCAAAGACATTTTCACAGTATTTAGTCTTCCAATCCATGAGCATGAATGTTTTTCCAAATCTCTTTGTTCTTCCTCAATTTCTTTCAGAAGTGTTGTGTAGTTTTTAGGGTATAGATCCTTTACCTCTTTGGTTAGGTTTATTCCTAAGTATCTTATGCTTTTGGGTGCAATTGTAAATGGGATTGATTCCTTAATTTGAATTTTTGATAATTTTTTAAAAAGATTTTATCTATTTATTCATGAGAGACACAGAGAGAAATAGAGACAGAGACACAGGCAGAAGGAGAAGCAGGCTGCCTGCAGGGAGCCCAACATGGGACTTGATCCCAGGTGTCCAGGATCATGTCCTGGACCAAAGGCAGCACTAAACCACTGGGCCACCGGGGCTGCCCAAATTTGTGATAATTTTTAACAACTGACCCAAAACCGATATATGGAATTGGTAGAGTAGCTCAGATTTAGAATCAGGTCTCCTGGATATTATTTTATTTATTTTGTTTTATTTTAATTATTTACCAAAACAGTCTTTAATTATTGGAGTTCAGTTTGCCAACATACAGCATAATACCCAGTGCTCATCCTGTCAAGTGCCCCCCTCAGTGCCTGACACCCAGTGTCCCTATCCCCCTGCCCACTTCCCCTTCGTTTCCCAGAGTTAGGAGTCTCTCATGTTCTGTCTCCCTCACTGATATTTCCCACTAATTTTCTCTCCTTTCCTCTTTATTCCTTTTCACTATATTTTATATTCCCCAAATGAATGAGACCATATAATGTCTGTCCTTCTCCGATTGACTTACTTCCTTCAGTATAATACCCTCCAGTTCCATCCACATTGAAGCAAATGGTGTGTATTCATCGTATCTAACGGCTGAGGAATATTCCATTCTATACATAGACCACATCTTCTTTATCCATTCATCTTTCCATGGACACCGAGGCTCCTTCCACAGTTTGGCTATCGTGGATATTGCTGCTATAAACATTGGGGTGCAGGTGTCCCATCGTTTCACTGCATCTGTATCTTTAGGGTAAATCCCCAGCAGTGCAATTGCTGGATCATAAGGTAGCTCTATTTTTAACTCTTTGAGGAACCTCCACACAGTTTTCCAGAGTGACTGTAAGCCTTCACATCCCACCAACAGTGCAAGAGTGTTCCCCCTTCTCCACATCCTCTCCAACATTTGTTGTTTCCTGTCTTGTTAGTTTTCACCATTCTCACTGGTATGACGTGGTATCTCATTGTGGTTTTGTGGTTTTGATTTCTATTTCCCTGATGGCAAGGGATGCAGAGCATTTTCTCATGTGTTTGTTGGCCATGTCTATGTCTTGAAGAAATTTCTGTTCAAGACTTCTTCCCATTTCATGATTGGATTGTGTGTTTCTTTGCTGTTGAGTTTAATAAATTCTTTATAGATCTTGGATACTAGCCCTTTATCTGATACGTCATTTGCAAATATCTTCTCCCATTCTGTAGGTTGTCTTTTAGTTTCCTTGATTGTTTCTTTGCTGTGCAGAAGCTTTTTATCTTGATTAAGTCCCAATAATTCATTTTTGCTTTTGTTTCCCTTGCCTTCATAGATGTACCTTGCTAGAAGTTGCTGTGGCCAAGTTGAAAAAGAGTGTTGCCTGTGTTCTCCTCCAGGATTTTGATGGATTCCTTTCTCATATTTAGATTTTCAACCATTTTGAGTGTATCTTTGTGTCTGGTGTAAGAGAATGGTCTAGTTTCATTCTTCTGCACGTGGCTGTCCAATTTTCCCAGCACTATTTATTGAAGAGACTGTCCTTTTTCCAGTGGATACTCTTTACTGTTTTACCAAATATTAGTTGACCATTGAGTTGAGGGCCAATTTCTGGGTTCTCTATTCTGTTCCATTGATGTATGTGTCTGTTTTTGTGCCAGTACCACACTGTCCTGATGATCACAGCCTTGTAGTACAACCTGAAATCTGGCATTGTGATGACCCCGGCTCTGTTTTTTTCTTTTTCAATATTCCTCTGGCTATTCGGGGTCTTTTCTGATTCCACACAAATCTTAAAAAGATTTCTTCCAACTCTCTGAAGAAAGTCCATGGTATTTTGATAGGGATTGCATTAAATGTGTAAATTGTCATGGGTAACATTGACATTTTCACAATAGTATTTATTCCAATCCATGAGCATGGAATATTTTTCCATCTTTTTGTGTCTTCCTCAATTTCTTTCAGAAGTATTCTGTAGTTTGCATGGTATAGATCCTTTACCTCTTTGGTTAGGTTTATTCCAAGGTATCTTATGTTTTTGGGTGCAATTGTAAATGGGATTGAGTCCTTAATTTCCTTTTCTTCAGTCTCATTGTTACTGTAGGAAATGCCATGGATTTCTGGGCATTGATTTTGTATCCTGCCACACTGCCAAATTGCTGTATGAGTTCTAGCAATCTTGGGGTGCAGTCTTTGGGTTTTCTATGTACAGTATCATGTCACATGCAAAGAGGGAGAGTTTGATTTCTTCTTTGCCAACTTGAATGCCTTTTATTTCTTTTTGTTGCCTGATTGCTGAGGCTAGGACTTCTAGTACTATGTTGAATACCAGTGGTGAGAGTGGACATCCCAGTCGTGTTCCTGATCTTAGGGGAAAGGATCCCAGTGTTTCCCCATTGAGAATGATATTTGCTGTGGGCTTTTTGTAGATGGCTTTTAAGATGCTGAGGAATGTCCCTCTGTCCCTACACTCTGAAGAGTTTTGATCAGGAATGGATGCTATATTTTGTCAAATGCTTTCTCTGCATCTATTGAGAGGATCATTTGGTGCCTGTTTTTCCTCTTATTGATATGATCAATCACACTGATTGCTTTACGAGTGTTGAACCAGCCTTGCATCCCAGGGATAAATCCCACTTGGTCATGGTGAATAATCTTCTTAATGTCCTGTTGGATCCTATTGGCTAGTATCTTGTTGAGAATTTTTAAATCTGTCTTCATTAGGGATATTGGTCTATAATTCTCATTTTTTTTGTGGGGTCTTTGTCTGGTTTTTGAATTAAGATGATGCTGGCCTCATAAAACGAGTTTAGAAGTATTCCATCTCTTTCTATATTTCAGAACAGCTTTAGTAGATGAGGTACTGTTTCTTCTTTAAACATTTGATAGAATTCCCCTGGGAAGCCATCTGGCCCTGGACTTTTCTGCCTTGGGAGGTTTTTGAAGACTGCTTCAATTTCCTGCTTGGTTATCGGCGTGTTCAGGCTTTCTCTTTCTTCCTGTTCCAGTTTTGGTAGTTTGTGGTTTTCCAGAAATGCATCCATTTCTAGACTAGAAATGCATCATTTTTCTAGACTCTAATTTATTAGCATATAACTGCTCAAAATACGTTTTTAAAATCATTTCTATTTCCTTGGTATTGGTGGTGATCTCTCCTTTTTTGAGATTTTATTCGAGTCTTTTTTAATAAGAGTGGCTAATGGTTTATCTATTTTATTAATTCTTTCAAAGAACCAACTCCTGGATTTGTTGATCAGTTCTACAGTTCTTCTGGTCTCTATTTCATTGAGTTTTGCTCAAATCTTCATTAACTCTCTTCTTCTGCTGGGTGTAGGTTTCATTTGCTGTTCTATCTCCAGGTCCCTTAGGTGTGAGATTAGCTTGTGTATTTGAATTCTCTTCCAATTTTTTGAGGGAAGCTTGTATTGTGATGTATTTCCCTCTCGGGACTGCTTTTACTGTATCCCAAAGATTTTGAACAGTTGTATCTTCATTCTCATTGGTTTCCATGAATCTTTTAAATTCTTCTCTAATTTCCTGGTTGACCCTTTCATCTTTTAGCAGGATGCTCTTTAACCCCCACGTGTTTGAGTTTCTTCCAAATTTCTTCTTGTGATTGAGTTCAAGTCAAAGCATTAAGGTCTGAAAATATGCAGGGGACAATCCCAATCTTTTGGTATAGGTTAAGACCTGATTTGTGCCCCAGTATGTGGTCTATTCTGGAGAAAGTTCCAGGTGCACTTGAGAAGAATGTGTATTCAGTGGCATTTGGATGTAAAGTTCTATAAATATCTGTGAAGTCCATCTTGTCCACTGTATCATTTAAAGCTCTTTTTTCTTTGGATATGTTGTGCTTAGAAGGTCTGTCATTTGCAGAAAGTGCCATGCTAAAGTCCCCCAGTATAAATGTATTAATATCTATGTATATCTTTATTTTGGTTATTAATTGATTGATATACTTGGCAGCTCCCATATTAGGGGGATAAATATTCATCTTTGTCCTCTTGCTGGGTAGATCCTTTAAGTATGATATAGTGTTCCTCTTCATCTCTTACTATAGTCTTTGGGATTAACTTTATCTGATATGAGGATTGCTACCCCTGCTTTCTTTTGAGGACCATTTTTTTTTAAATATTTATTTATTTATTTATGATAGACAGAGAGAGAGAGAGAGAGAGAGAGGCAGAGACACAGGAGGAGGGAGAAGCAGGCTCCATGCTGGGAGCCTGACGTGGGACTCAATCCTGCGACTCCAGGATCTGCCCCGGGCCAAAGGCAGGTGCTAAACTGCTGAGCTGCCCAGGGATCCCCTTGAGGACCATTTGAATGGTAAATTGTTCTTCAAATTTTTATTTTCAGGCTGTAGGTGTCCTTAGGTCTAAAATGAGTCTCTTGGGCAGCCCCGGTGCCAAGCAGTTTAGTGCGGCCTTCAGACCGTGGTGTGATCCTGGAGACCCGGGATCTAGTCCCACGTCAGTTCCCTGCATGGAGCCTGCTTCTCCCTCTGCCTGTGTTTCTGTGTGTTTGTGTGTGTGTGTGTGTGTGTGTGTGTGTGTGTGTGTGTCTGCCTGTCATGAATAAATAAAATCTTTAAAAAATAATAATTAAAATAAAATAAAATAAAATAAAATAAAATAAATAAATAAATAAAATAAAATAAAATAAAATAAAATAAAATAAAATAAAAAGTCTCTTGTAGACAGCAAATAGATGGGTCTTGCTTTTTTATCCGGTTTGAAACTCTGCGTCTTTTGATGGGATCATTAAGCCCATTCACATTCACAGCTACTATTGAAAGATATGAATTTATTTCATCATAATATCTATTCAATCCCTGTTTTGTGGATTATTTCTTTGGGTGTCCTCTTTCTTTTACAGAGTTCCCCTTAACATTTCTTGCAGAGCTGGTTTGGTGATCACATATTCTTTCAGTTTCTGCCTATCTTGGAACTTCTTTATCTTTCCTTCTATTCTGAATGAGAGCCTTGCTGGATAAAGTACTCTTGACTACATGTTTTTCTCATTTAGGACCCTGAATATATCTTGCCAGCCCTTTCTGGCCTGCCAGCTCTCTGTGGAGAAGTCTGCTGTTAATCTAATCTTTCTCCCCATATAAGTTAGGGATCTCTTGTCTCTTGCTGCTTTAAGGATTTTCTCCTTATCTCTGGAATTTGCAAGTTTCACTATTAGATGTCCAGGTGTTGAACGGTTTTTATTGGTTTTGGGGGGGTGGGGATCTAACTCTTGGATCTGAATGCCTGTTTCCCTCCCCCAAGTTAAGGACGTTTCCAGCTATGATTTGTTCAAATACAGTTTCTGGTCCTCTGTCCCTCTCAGTGCCCTCTGGAACCCCAGTTATACATAGATTTTTCCTTCTAAGGCTGTCATTTATTTCCCTTAACCTTTCCTCATGATCTTTTGTTTTTTTTCCTCAGCTTCCTTCCTTTCCATCAACTTGTCTTCTATGTCACTCACTCTTTCTTCTACCTCATTGACCCTAGTCATTAAGACCTCCAGTTTGGATTGCATCTCATTTAGTTGATTTTAAATTTCGGCCTGATTAGATCTAAATTCTGCAGTCATGAAGTCTCTTGAATCCCGTATGCTTTTTTCCAGAGCCACCAGTAGCTTTATAATTGTGCTTCTGAATTGGCTTTCTGACATAGAAATTTAGTCCAAATTCTTTGACTCTGTGGCAGAGAGTACTGTTCCTGATTATTTCTTTTGTGGTGAGTTTTTCTTTCTAATAATTTTGCTCAGTGCAGTGTCTAAAAACTTGTTGTGTTGGAAAATGGAAGAAAAATAAAAGAGAAAAAAATAGGCAGGGTATCCTCTGGTTCTATATACTGTAAATCCCTAGACTTCCCCTGGAGCTTTCCAGCACTGCTAGCTCAAGAGCTTACTCTTCCCCTGTCCTTCTAGCTGGTCTTCTGGGGGAGAGCCTGCATGCAGATTCTCAGGTGTATGCACCTACCTGGGCGAGCTGAGCTGCCCCCCTACTGCCAGGTGCTCAGCTCAGTGGGAGCTGTTTACCCCATGGGGCAGCCCCACTCCATCCCAGGCACAGGGTGACACCAGGAGAACAACCCCACTGGTGGTGGCCAGCTCTCTATCCCTGGAGTCAGCTCCCACAATAACTACCACAGCTCCCAGTCTGCACTGGCTTGGATGCTCCGGCAGCAGGGGCCACTGATCTGCATGGCTTGGGGGCACCCAGTGGCAGGAGCGTCTTCATTGTCTGACGCCCTCCCGGCCTCTGCCTGTCCTGGGGGGAGCACAGGAAAAGTTTCTTACACCATACACAAAAATAAACTCAAAATGGATCTAAGATCTAAATGTGAGACTCAAAACCATAAAACCCCTAGAAGAAATCAGAAGCAGTAATTTCTTTAACATCAGCCAAAGAAACATTTTTGTAGATATGTCTCCTCAGACAAGGGAAATAAGAGCAAAATTAAAATACCGGGACCACATGAAAATAAAAAGGTTTTGCACAGTAAAGGAAATCATTAAGAAAACAAAGGCAACCAACTGAACAAGAGAAGATATTTGCAAATGATACATCTAGTGAAGTGTTAACATTCACTTGGCATTTTTGCCATGCAATACCCTTTTGTCTACATTTAAAAAGTTTATGTTAATATATTTCATTTAAATGAAATATATAAATATAATAAATACCATGTGCTCAGCAGGCCCTTAGAAATAAAATACTACTTATTTATTTAGTAGTCTGTGTTCCTCCTTTTTGATCTCATTCTCCTTTTCATCTTGAGCAAACACTAGAGTAAATTGACCCTATCTATATATGTGTATGTGTGTATCCATATCCACATCTATGTATCTATATGTAATACCTTTTTCTTCTGTGCATTGCTATTCTGTATCTTTTATCCAGTTTTATATGCAAATCTTGGTTGAAGAGTTTTTTGTTTTTTTTTAATTTATGTATTCTAATTACCATTGCTAAGCATTTGTGTATCTTGGAATTAACTTCTCCTGGACCAGGGACCATTGGATTACCATTTCACCTATTTTACTGTTGTCTTGTAGAACACAGATGTTTCCAATTTTAACAAAAATTCCGTTTTTCCTAATTAGATTTTTTTATCTAATTGCAGATTAGAATTGGTCCCTGTATAATTGGTTTCTGGGCATAGCAGGAGATTAGCACATATTTTATTTGTTCATATGGATAACCTGTTCCACCATCATTATATATGTAGAGTTAATTCTTTCCCTCACTTATCTGTAGTGCCTCATATATTGTAAAGCAAGGTTTAAAATGTATTTTCTCTATTCTGTTCCATTATTCCATTTATCTATCTCTTACACAAATACCACTACTTTATTCTTGAGATCTGGATGGCAAATATTCTCAGCTTACTCTTCTTAAATCTTCTCTTAATGACCCTTGACATTTCAATAACCTTGTAAGTAAGATAAACAATCTCTCAATATTGTAAAAACTATGAAAAGATCTTGATTGCATTAAATTAATGTAATTGAATTAACCTATACATACAGTTAAGACTTTTCAGCCATGGATATGGATACCTTTATATTTATATTCTTTAACACTTTTCAGTAAAATTTCTTAGTACTTTACAGTTTTTATTGTTTTTATAATGTTACCTTACTTGTTGCTGTGTATAGTAATACAATGGATTTATGATCTTATATACGTCGCTCTTGCTGAACCCACCTACTAATACCAAACATTTCTCTCTTAAGTTTTCTAGGTATACAAACACTTACTGATGTGTACTGAGGATACTGATGATTGTTTCTTTGAAATAATACAACTTTAATTATTTTTAATTATTTAATTATTTTATTTATTTATTTATTATTATTTATTATTTATTTATTATCTTATTTATATTTTATTATTATTTAATTATTTAATTATTTTAATTATTATTATTTTTTTTATTTTTATTTTTATTGTATTCCAGCACTGCTTGGGGCCTCAAGTACAATGCTGAATAACAATGGTCAGAGCAGGTATGCTCATCATTTTCCTGATTTAATTGAAAACACTTCTACCTGTCACCATTAAGTGTGAAATTTGCTGAAATTTTAGGAAGTATTTCTCTAGCTAACTCCAAATTTACTATGAGGTTTTATTTTTTTCTAAATCATGAATGAATATTAAATTATATAAAAATATTTCCAAATGATATGATGAATATGTTGTTACATATTTTATTACAAAATACAGACAAAATATTATTTATAGTAACTATTTTCAAATATTAATACTTCTTGAAATACCAGAATATGCCTCACTCAATCATGTTTTCTTTTAATACACTACTATATTTGGTTTGCTAGTATAATTTAAAGTTATTTGTACATTTACTCATAAGTGAAATTAGTATAGTACCTACTTCAGTTGGCTAGCAAAATATTAAATGAATTAGTACTTATAAAGTCCTTAAAACAATGCTTTAACACTTGAGAACTACATGAAATTAATAAACAAAAATAGCATTCTTGTCTTCATTACCGAATATATATCAACTTCCTAAAATGAGATCGGTAAGATTAATGTTTTCCTATTTTGTGAAAGAATTTTAATAGGATGTCAGTTATCTATTATTTGAATATTTTAACAATGGACCAGTTTGGGGTTTGTTTGTTGGTCTGTTTGCTTTTTTGGAAGTTGGTATATGAATTACTATTTCAAGTTCTTAATTCTGGAAGTTCTATTCAAGTTTTCTATTTCTTCTTGTATTGTTTTGATAAAATAAGAAAATACACGTCAAGTACTCCTACCTGTGGAGCTTCCATTTTGTGACAAGGAGACAAAGAATACAGATGCCAAGAATAAATAATACAAGAGTGGGGTAAAGAGGAAGAAAATCACAGAGTTATTTTACATCAAGTACAAAGTGAAGTCCTCTTCGTTTAAATGTGGTAAGAGTTTCCTAGGGTATTGTAAAAAAGTACCACAAACTGAGTGGGTTGTGTTTTTTTTTTTAAGATTTTATTTATTTGACAGAGAAAAAGAGAGAGAGAGAGCGCATAAGCAGGAGGAATAGCAGGCAGAGGGAGAGGGGGAAGTAGGCTCCCCCTGATCAGAGAGCCTGATTTGGGGCTCAATCCCAGACCCTGAGATCATGACCTGAGCCAAAGGTAGGCGTTTAACCAACTGAGCGACTCAGGCACCCCTACAAACTGAGGAGTTTAAACAAATATGTTTTCAGATTTCTAGAGGCTAGAGATAAGGAATCAAGCTACTAGCAATTAGTTCCTTCTAAGGGCTATGAAGGAAGGATCTGTTCAGGCTTCTCTTCTTGGTTTACAGATGCCATCTCCACGTTCAAAGATGCTCTCTTTATATGCATGTCTGTGTCCAAATTGGCCCTTTTTATAAGGATACCAATCATACTGATTTAGGGCCCATTGTAATAATTAATTACAGATGCAATGACCCAATTTCCAAGTAAGATCAAATTTCGTGGTACCAGATGTTAGGACTTCAACATATCAATCTTTTCTTTCTTTCTTTTCTGAAATGGTGGGAGGGAAAATTCAACTCATAACAGAAGATAACACAGTAGAGATCTGAATAAGGAAAGAAAGACAATTCTAAGAATATCTGGGGAAAAGAGTGTTCCACGCAGAGGGAGTAGCCAAAGGCTATGAGAAAGAAGCTTATCCAGCATTTCCCAAGAAAAATGTATATCCAGTGTGTGGTGCAAAATGAAGGAGGGGATGGGGGAAGGATGTGAATCAGAAATGAGTGGGAGACCAAATCAGGGGGAGGCTGGTACAAGGTGTCCGGTAGACTATGGTTAAGGACACAGAATTTATTCTGTGTGATACAGGAAAACACTGAGAGTTTTGAGCAGATGAGTGGCATGATCTGACTTTGTAGAGAATAAACAGCAAAGTCAAGTATAGAAGCAAAGAAGTTTGTTATGCAGTTATCATGATAATGCAGAGGAGAGATTATGGTGGTGGCTAAGAGTAGAACAGTACTAGGATATATCATGAGAAATGATTTAACACTAGATACATTCTGACGATTGATCCCGAATATTTTATCAACAAGTTGGAATACTACTTAGAAACATTTAGGTTATTATCTCCAGACCACATGGTAATAGAAATTTGAACTTTAAATTTGGAGTGATGCAAGATGGCAGAACAGTAGGTGCCTCGCTCACGTCCTCCCACACAAACTCGCAGTAGGACAGGCCTGTGATTAGACATTCTAAAACAAGTTCTTTTCCTTAAACTCCCAGAGCTCAGACTAAATTAAACCATTTCCAGTTTCCTTTCCTTTGATAGGTTGGTAGATTTGTTTTAATCCTATTTTACTTAAGGTATAGAGTTTTGAGCCCATAATTCTCTATGTTGTGAAAGCTTAAGGAGTCTTAACTATCCCCACTTCCAAACTATTCCACTTTTGCCCTTCCTAGGAGCTATGAAGATCTCAATCTTTGAGTGTGGTAAACAGTCAACATACTGAAGAAGCCCAGGTTGAGAGTTAGCTCAGTCTTTATATTTATTGCCAAGAGATTTTTCATTCTTATTTAAACTCGGCCTGCATTTTAAAAAGTGTTAAATTTTATATAGCATTCCTGGTAGTTTGAAGCTAGTAGGGTTTATCGAGAATGCATGTTCCAATAAAGGGACAGAAACATACATACAATGCTCATGAGAGAGTAAAATGGCAAGCTCTACGTGAATTCACAATGCAAATCAATCAGTTGAAAAGTAATGATGCTAAATGACAGACTTGAGTGGTTTCTTTACAAAAATGTATATTCATCTTTGTAATTTGTACATATTGTTTCTCAGCTTCATAATATGTACATATTATTGTTTCTAAGCCTCTATGCTTATGGTTCTTTTATTCAAGAGGCCCTGTTTCCTTTTGTTTTGCATATCCTGCTACTATACTATCTAGTGTTCGATGTAAATAATAATATAGAGATTAGGTGAAAAATTGTACAATACCTTGATTTAATTTAGGTGTTTTACTTTTGTTTGTTTGGTATCAGGATAAGAATCTGAAAAACAAAGCTGCTAATTATTAAATTAAAAAAAAACTTTTGATAATTCCACTTTTCACATAGACTTACATGAATTCACTATTGACTATAATGGTAATACTAACATTATATTATTAAAAGTATATAATTCATAAATGTAAAGCTCTATAAATTCACAAACTATGTAAACCATTTTAACCAAATCAGTGATAAACAAAATTTCATGAGGACCCCCAGAAACTTCCCTTTGCACACTGCTTCTTCCACAGGACACCATTGGTAACCACTCTTTGGGTTTAAAACAACATAGATATAGATAAGCTATGAGTATTTTTGAGCTTCATATAGATACAGTCATAAGATGTAGCTTAAATTATGTTTTTGAAAAATATATTGTGTCTAGTTTTAGTTTATTTTCAATGCAGTTTAGTATTATGTATTATGCTATTGATGACCATTTGGGTTATTTCCACTTTGGGACTATTACAAATACTTCTTACATGAACTTAATTGTGCATTTTTTAAAAAGGCTTTATTTATTTATTCATGAGTCACAGAGAGAGAGAGAGAGAGAGAGAGGCAGAGACATGAATGGAGGGAGAAGCAGGCTCAATGGAGGGAGCCCGATGTGGGACTCGATCCCTGGTCTCCAGGATCACACCCTGAGACAAAAGCAAACACTCAACTGCTGAGCCGCCCAGGCATCCTTACTGTGCATGTTTTTTGATTGCCATATCTGTATGCAGATATTTCTTTGGGGCATATACTTAGGAATGGAAATGCTATCATTGTTTTGCCAACTACAATACCTTGTCACTATTTTTCACATGTTACTTTTCCTGTATTCTTTATTTTGCATCTTTTTATTCTTTCCGGACTTTTGTGTGGATATTCTTTATTAGCCTGCCTTCTAGTTCCCTAATCCGGTAGTGCACTAAATTCTTAGTATTAGATAGTTCCTTTTTCATGCGTACAATTTTATTTGATACTTCAATAAATACACATTCAATAATTACACATTCTCTGATGAAATTCTTTATATGTTAATCTATTTTCTTCAACATACAAATTATAGTTCTTAATCCTACTTAGCTAATTCCCAAATCTGGGTCAATTATGGGTCTGTTTCTACTTTCTATTTTTTCTCTTAATTTCAGTTGTATAGTCAAGTCCCTTTTATAATCAGGTTTTTGGGGGATTTTGAGTTTTGTTTTCATTTTTACTAAATACTGGAAATAACATAAAAAATATAAAGTTTCCAGATAACGTTAATTACTTCCAAATAGGATTCATCCATTTCTCCTAGCAGATGTATTGATTATGTCATTTGATGTACTAAATGATACCCTGTGGTAGGTAATATTATTATTCCCATTTTATAGATAAAAGCATCAAAGTTTTAACTAACAGCAGTTGACTCACTATTGCCCTTGCTTATACAGATATTCTCCCTGGTTTACGGATCCCCGGGTGGCTCAGTGGTTAAGCATCTGCCTTTGGCTCAGGGCATGACTCCAGAGTCCTGGGATCGAGTCCCACCTCGGGCTCTCTGTGGAGCCTGCTTCTCCCTCTCCCTATATCTCTGCCTCTCTCTCTCTCTCTCTCTCTCTCTGTGTCTCTCATGAATAAATAAATAAAATCTTAAAAAAATAATATATTCCCCCTGGTTTAGTCCTCCTTATTCAAGTGACAATTCGCCCATGTTCCTCTTGCCCCCATGATAAGTAGTGAGGCTCCTAAGTGTCCAGAAATGCTAAAAACCATGTTACAAATGGATTATGATAAGGAACATCCATTCCTGAGGCCATTTCATCATTTGGGTTCCTTCTAATTTTCCAACCTGGTTTTCTGCAATCAGACAACGATACTAAGGCTACTACTAATACCAATCAATAGGAATTATTTATTTTCCCTCTAAAATATATTCCCTCTCCAATTATAAATTTTGTCCCCACTCAGCATGATCTCTCCTCTTACCTCAGGCCACTTCTTTTTAGTATCCAAAAATCAACTCCATAAGAAAGTATCTAAAGAGAGAATCATTCTCATATTTAATTTGGCAATTACCTGTAAACTTTGCTTCTATTTCATTGTGGGTTGTGGTGGGTGAGAGTAAGGGAGGAAAATGATATGAGAAAGTAAAGGTGGAAGGAAATGCTCAAATTAACTCTATCAAACTACCTTGCCATGATAAATGAAGCAAACTGTCTAGAATAGTACTGTGTGGAAGAAACTGAATTTGCCTCATCCAGGTGGACCAGCAAGGAGATTCTCCTTGACCACCAATGCTTCCCTCTCAGGATGATAAAGTCTCTCCTATTCATATTCTCAAAGATTCTTAAGCTTACATTTGTCCAAACTTTACTATACTGTGTTTACAACATCTAAATATGCTTCTGTCTCCCACTTGAACACCATAAGTCACTCTAGAGGCCAAAAGTAACATCTTATTCATCTATTTACTATGATGGCTCTATTCTTCCTCTCTCTCTCTCTCTCTCACACACACCACATACATCACTGAAATAGAGGTTGACATTTGTTCTGTACTTTCTCTTGGCCCCTTCTTCAACCCTTAGCCCAAAGCAATCTACCTCTGCTGTCTCAATAGTCCTCTTATTAACAACACTAGTTATTATCTTATGTTGTATCAAAAGAGCCCTTATTACCAAGTCCCATAAGTAGACTTAGGCTATCTTATTTAAGATCTCTGGAACAAATAACAGCTAATTACTCTCTCTTGAATTTCTCTCTTACTTCTATTTCCATGACAACTTTGACTAACCTCCTATGCCTCTGGCTATTCCTTTTCAATTTCTTCTGTGTGCTATAATTTCTCTATTGTGTCTCTATGTGCCTGTAGTCATTTACATTCCTCATTTCATTCCATACACTTCACCTAAGATAGCATCTGTTGGGGCCATCTGCCCCTAAAGAGAACTATACCAGTCTACCACATGGCCAATTGATCCACTGATTCCACTGACGACACCTTCCTTTATCTCTTTTCTTCACAACAGGTGTGCTTACCTATCTTTTTCAGGAAAAAGTACAACAATAAAAACAAACCTATGGATATGGAGGAAAATTTACTTTCTGCCAAAGTGCTATCAGGAAATCCATTCATCTGGGAAAGGAAACAACTCTATCAGCTTGGTAAAGATATCTGCCAGAACCACAGGGACAAAGTCAAGAGAATGTCAACCTGTGGGATTTCACAGAAGAATATTTCCTCTTGTTCTTTTATTGTCACCTATGCCTGGATTATATATTATCAAATTGATTCCATGACATCTAAATCCTACTGTAGACAAACAAAGAGAATCCATTCTTGTACATCTTCAGAAACCAATTATAGCATTTGGTAGAATTCCAAACTGGCAAAATATGTGTTTGTGCTTAGTAGTAACCCCCTTATGCCACTTTGAATTTGTAGAGTTTTCCCTTTCTAAAGCTTCCTAATGTTCCCCAACGCAGGAGAAAAAATAATTATACTTTTATTCCTGAAAGGAACACCAAGGAATACACTTAGAGTTGAGGATATGCAAAGTGCTAATAGGAGAATGAGAATTCCTTAATTCCCTATCAGGCTGCCAATCAGCAGACTGGCTTAAACCTGGAAGCTATCCTTTGAATCACATCTGATGTGCCTAAAATTTTTATTAAGAATATTCTTGGAAAACAAAACATCAACACTCAAAAAAAAAACAAAAAAACAAAAAGAATATTCTTGGAAATAGGAATGCCTGGGTGGCTCAGTTAAGCGCCCAACACTTGGTTTCAGCCCCATGATCACATCAGGCTCTCTGCTCAATGCAGAATCTGCTTCAGATTCTTTCCCCCTCACCTTTTGCCCCTCCCTGTTCTCATGCTCACTCTCTCTCTCAAATAAATAAATAAAATCTTCAAAATATATACTCTTGGAAATAATATAAATGTTCCATTCTTTGTGAATATTCTGAACCATTTAGGGTATTAGTTCATGGATTATTTTCTCTATTCTTTAAAAGATAAAAATATTTTTAAGAGCATAGAAGTAGACTATGTTTAATGTGAAATCCTCAGAACAATGGAAAAAAGGAATGTGAACTTTCAGGAGGTTTTAGAGGTAAAGCAACCTTATCAGTTACATCTTATCAATAGAAAGAAAATGAAGGGGGTAATACTGTAGTGTGCAGTTGTGAGGGGCCTTGAGAGCAATGACAGGAAGAATGAGTCAAAATTAATCCTCCTCAATCAATTCTCACTGACCATATCCCCTTAAAGTCTGAATTGCAAGTCTGATAAAAAAGAGATCCAGTTTCTAGAATTCACACTTAGCAAAGACTACATTTTGGTGACTACAACTGTAAGTTGAAATGAAATTAGCTGATTTGATTTTCACTTAAAAACAAAACAAAACAAAACAATGGGAGTGTGCCTGGGTGACTCAGTTAAGCGTCTGCCTCTGGGTCAGGTTGTGATCCCAGGGTTCTGGGATCATCCCACATCAGATCCTCGGCCCCACAGGAAATCTGCTTTCCCTCTCCCTCTGCCTGCCACTCCCTCTGCCTGTGCTGGCTCTCTTTGTGTGTCAAATAAACAAATAAAATCTTTAAAAAACAAAACAAACAAAACAATGGGAATAAAATGCTTATAGACCAAAAGTCCAGTATCCAACTTTTATAGAAATAACCACAGTATTATAAGCTTGAAATTCTGAACTTATAGAAAATAAATTTATTACCTGCATTTAAATTACTACAACTGGATGGCTTAAAACTATAGAAATTTATTCTCTCACAGTACTGAGGGCTGAATTTCTGACATCAAAGTGTCAACAGGGCCATGCTCCCTCTGAAGCTCTAGGTAAGATTCCTTTCTCTTCCTAGACTCTGGTAGTTGATGGCAATCCTTGGACAAATCCTTGTCTTTAAGACCTTTATCAATCCAATCTGCCTCCATCTTCACATGACCTTCCTCCCGTGTTTATTTATGTTCTCTTCTCTTCATATAAAAGGACACCAGTCACAGGATTTAGGGTCCATCCTAATTCAGTATGATTTCATATTAATTAATGAACATTACATTTACAAAGACTTTTCCCAAATAGGGTCATATTCTGCGATTTCAGGTGGGTATTAATTTAGAGGAAATTGTATGCATGTACAAACAGGTTTTTCTTTTTCAAAGAAATATTTAGCTATAATTGTGGAGGACTTTTCTGCATTTTAATACTTGAGGAGCAGAGGGTCTTACCACAATGTTAGTGGAAAGAGACACAAGATTTCAATATATCCACCTGTGACAGTAACATACTTCTTTACTGTCTTCTCATTCAGTTTCAGTTATATATCATCGATATTGTGAATCACATCAATAGAAGAGATAGCTTGCTTCACTGATGTCTATTATGCCTATCAGCTTACTTTGTGGGATGGACTGCTATAAAATATGAAGCTCTACGTTGTACTTGGCCACCAATTTTGCAAACTGCAGCCACCTTCACAGACTGTCATGTATGCCTAGAGCACAACAATCAACCTGGGGTATCCTTTTCATTCTAGAGATTCCTTGTCTTTTTCTGTGTTGGATCTCCTGTTTTCTGCCCTGTCCCATTTTTATGGTTAAAGTCTACATTTTTGGGGAACACATTTTCTAGTACCTTCCAAATAAATTTCCCCTTGTTTATCTAAAATAAAACTTGAGAGCTAGGCCTAGTATAGAACTGTCAGTTAAAAATCATTTTTCTTCAAATATCTGAAGGCATTACATTGTTTCTTGCTTCCAGTGTTGCTTATGAAAAATCCCAGACTTTCACTGGTATTCCAATTTGTTATGATCCCCACTCCCCTTGTTTTTTTTGGTCTGTTTTAATTTCTGGGAAATCCTTCAACTTTGTAACACTTACAAAAGTACTTTTTTTTCTTGTGATCATTTTTTAAGTTTTATGATAGTCTTTGAATGTTTCTCTCCATATCATCTAATTTTTATCTTATAAATAGTCTCTATGATCACTATTAGGATACTGTTATTTTCTTTCTTTCTGCATAGTGTTTCTTCCTTACAAGTTGCTTTTTCTTTTATTTATTTCTATTTCTATCTTCCCTTTTAAACTTTCTCTCAAGATATCTCATAATTTATTTGCTTACTCATGATTAAGAGTGGCAGGAACAGGGTGCTCAAAAAGCAAATTGAAAGCTCTGAGTGTCTGGTAAGGACTGGCAAACTTGAACCCCCACTGAAGGGAGATATGGACAATTTTTACAAAATCCTGGATGTCAATCTGTTTTGTTTCATATTTTATGGGAAGGCAAATTTCCCAGAGACAGATATTCTAGTCTCCTGTGGGAGAAGTCTGGTTGTCCACATCTTAGGAGTCAAGTGAAGGCACAAAAACCTTTGCAGCTATATATATGTGGTCCATTCACTGTTCTTGTTACAATATTGCACATTCACTCTCAACAGTCCAGTCCAAGAATAGTTTAACTTTCTTTAGCAAACAAATCTCCAGAATATTGTCAATGTAACAGAGAAGCAGTTTAATGAAACGGAAGAAATTATTTAGGACTTTGGTTTTTAATCATCAGATATTCTTTAACACCATACTGCTTCACTCCTAGTTCCTGAATTTTTTGAAATTTTTAAATTTTGGCTCCTTTTTCTATTTCCAGGTTAGCGTTTGCTAACTGGGTAGTCCTGGTCCATCTATCTTCTAACTTCCAAAATGCTGTTGCAATTATTTTCTCTCCTGTCTTTGTGGGTCTTTATCTTTGAAAAAAACAATCCCTTTAATAAAATTTTATTGAAGCTTGAAAGGATCAATATTAGATATGTATATTTAATATGTCTTCAAGGCATAAAACTTTCAGGAGAAATTTTATTGTACAAAGTAATTTTCAACCCAGATAGGTAGGCTATGATCTTGATTGAAATACTATAAAATGTGGACTTGACTCAGATCTACAACAATGGTAGATCACTGGCTGAATTTTGTCCCAGAAGACAAGGTTCTAGAGTACTAGAGGCTAAGAGAAAATTCTAATAAGCAGCACCACTTGCAATAAACTTACTATGTTTATACAGGTAAGAATGACATGGAAAGGAGAAAAATTATGAAAGTTATGGAGTAATTAAAACTAGGCAATGATCATCAGTGGCTACTAACATCATAAAAAGAGACCATAAGATTTTACGTAACTCTTGATAAAGCTATATAGTTTTGGCAACACACTGGACATAAATCCATCAAGACTGTCATATATAATTATCAATTTATAGGAAATACAGGTGCCAGAATGTATCAAATGACATATAGGGGTGTATTCAAAAAAAAAAAAAAAAACTTTACTGAGGGAAAATCTGTAGAAGAACCTTTAAAAACAATGGAATTGTTCTATACCTGCATTATTTAATATAGTAGCTACATGAGGTTATTGAGCACTTAGAAAGCATTTTAGTGTGATATTTTAAATTTTATTTAATTCTATGTTAAATTTTTCATTTAATTATTAAAATTTAAATGACTACATGTGGCTAGTTGCTACCACATCAGAGCAGATAGTTCTTTGGGACATTTCTCCAGTAACTAACAAGGAAAACAAGAGAGAAAAGGGGATCTTACTGAAAAGACTCAAAAACATGTCTTCCAATTACAATGTATAAATGTTTTTGGATTCTAATTAAAAGACATTGTACAAAATTATATTACTAAATGTTGGGACAAATGTGAACACTTATATTTCACGATATTAAAGAGTTAGTGTTACTTTGTGTCTGATAAGGATGTTATGATTGTATTTAAAAATAGTTTCCATCCAAAATATTTATGTAAAATATTTACAGATGAAATTATCTGTTAACTTAGATTAGCTTCAGCATAATCCAAAGTTGGGTGGAGGTACAGATAAAACAAGGTTGACCATAAGTCCATTGTTGATGCCTGTCATGGGCATGTGGGAGCACTTCACCTTATTCTTTTTACTCTTGAATATGCTAGAAAATTTCCACATACTTTTTATTTTAAAACCCACATTCCAACTCCAGTCATTCTAACTCTAATGAGCAACTACATTTGAGATCCCTAGGAAGAGGAAATAATGTAGCCAACTTTTAGGAAGAGCTCTAAGTGAAAATAGAAATATTTGAAATACATTGTATAAAGTGGTAGAAATCTCATCTTTACCCTTCAGGAAATTTTACTACACAATTATTTCAAATTTATTTGAGTTTTCATTATAACTCTAACTGAGGAATCAATTTTTCAAACTTAAGAATTTGGTACCTGTTAAGATCAGAACATAAAAGTTGGAGAAGCAATCAATACAAATATATACAACCTTTCAAAGCATTCTTATCATGCTTCATGTGAGGCTAATGAAGACTTAATTCAAGAGAGATAAAAAAATCTCTGCATGTGTCCCCTGTAAGTGTCTTCAGAATTAAAAACCTCAAATCTGACCACAGAGTATAAATACAGATATTTATCTATCATTAAGATCATTATAAGAACCCATAAATTTGTATGTTTTAACAATTAGGATCAGATATAACAGACAGAACTAATAAAGTAACAGAAAACCCTAAGACTATAGCAGATATAGCCTTTCTCTTATTGGTTGAGGTTGTTTGTTTTTTTTTTTTTTCTCTCTGACCATAAAACATTTTTGTACATATGTTTAATAAGTAGCCTTTGGGAGGAAAATCCTTAAATGAATTCCCTGGGGCCTTAAAGATATGCATCCATATAATAGCAGGCTTTACAATGACCACAAAAAAATCAAACTTTCTGATAAGTTTCATAAATTATCATGCAAATTAAAACCATTCTAGATGTTCAAAATTTGCAAGCATTACAGGGCTACTACTCCTATTGCTTATTCCTAATGTTCTTACTGGGATAAAGGAAAGGAGGAAAATTAGCAGGCACCATGCCTTCTAATTTATATATATTTTCTATTCTAAATCTCTTGTCAACTTTATTATCTCCATCTTAAAGTAGATTCAGAAAGGTTAATTCAGTTGCTCAATGTCACAGTTAGTGGAGGAGTAGATTTTAAACCTAGTTTGAATTAAATCCCAATAAGATTTCTGTTACGGTAGTCTATCTTCTAGTCTACTTTGCTTTTGTATAGCTTTGACGTGTAGATAAGAAGGGGGGGGGGCAGGGGGAGAGACAGAGAGAGGAGAATTCCAGATATACTGTTAGAAAAGATGATTATCTAAAATAGGCTGCAAATTATACCTGCAAATTTCAGAAAATGTGAATGTCTTTGTTTCCTAAGGCTGTCATAACAAATTGCTATAAACTTGGTAGCTTAAAACAATAGAAATGTATTTTTTCAAAGTCTCTGGCAATATCTCCATCTTCCTCTGCACCCACCTCTCTGGTCTCTGCCACTCTGCCCTTAGAGTCAGTCATTCTTTCTTTCTTTGAAAAGTAGCATATATTTCCTGCCACTGATCTCTATCAGTCCATTTCCTATCTGTAGAACCTCAGAAGTCCAAGAGCCATCCTTTATTTCATCCTGTATCTGTCCTCTTCTGTCCAAGCTGACAGTGTTTCTGCTGGCATACCAGTGTCAAAAAACCTCTCATGTATGTCAAAGGGATCCATACTATTAGACACAGGGTTCTCCACATATCCTTCAAGAATAATCCTTTATCTATTCCTGACTTCTGCCGAGAGTGCTAATTGGATCCATGATCATACATATACTCAATTAATCAACAAAATTGAACCTTGAACCTCTCTTTCAAACATGCTTCCTACCAGTAAACCACCTACTAGTAGCATCTTTGCAATCTGGGTAGGCTAGAAGCTCCCCAAAAAACTCAAGTTCTGGTTCCATATTGTTTAACGGTTCTTTCCTTAATTTATCTCTTTCCTCTTACATTTTGCCACATGTAACAAATAGAACCCATGCCATATTTCTGACACTTTGCATGGTAATCTCTTCAGCTAAATATGCAAGTTTATTGCTTACAAGGTCTGCTTTCCACTCAATAATAGAAAATAAGCCAAGTTTTCTGCCACTTTATGACATGGACCACCTCTTCAGTTTCCAATAACATGTTTCTTATTTCCATCTGAGATCTCCCCAGAAGCATATTTTAATGTTCATTTTTCTACCAACAGTCTTTTCAAGGAAATCTAAGCTTTTCTCTGTTATGTATCTCAAAATTCTTCCAGCCTCTACCCATTAACTAATTCTGAAACCGTCTATATTTTTAAGTAATTTTTACAGTGACATTTCACTTCCCATTACCAAAATCTATTAGTTTCCTAGGGCCATTATAATGAACTACCCCAAACTTAGTGGTTTAAAACAACAGAAATTGTCACAGTTATGGAGGCAAAAAGTCTGAAATCAAGGTACTAACAGGGCTACATTCCCTCTAAACCATGTAGGGTAGGGGCAAACACTTTTTCTTCTCTTCCAGCGCTGGTGGCTACCAGCAATCCCTGGCATTTCCTGACAAACAGACATATCATTACAATCTCTTCAAGACTGTCTTTATATCACCTTCTCCTCTGTGTCTTCTCTTCTTGTCTGTATAATCTACGTCTGACTCACTCTTGTAAGGATGCCTGTGCTTGGATCAGGCCCTTCTAGGCAATCTCGGGTGATTTCATCTCAAGATCCTTAGGTTAATTCATCTGTAAAGACTGTTTATTTCAAATAAGGTCACATTCGTGGTTATGAGAAGTTAAGACAGACAAATATTTTTGAGGGTCTCCAATCAACCTACTATATTGAATTGTGTATGTGTATTTACCCACAGAAAGTCTATAGCTACATAAATCTGATTACAGATTTGTAGGATTCAAAAGTGTACAGCAAAGTATATCTCCTAATGGTGCTAAACTTCAAGTTACATACAATATTACATTTTAAAGACATTCTTTTGTATCTGATAAAAATACTGTATTCAATAAAATAAGTTAATAAAAGTAAAGAAATCTTCCCCCAGGGGAGTGATTATCAAACTGAATGCAAATATGAACCCTACTTAAAGGGACGGTGAGTTTATATTTGCATTCACCGTTTTGTCACTGCTTATAAAAGATATCAGATATCTGTTCTTTACATTTTACCATCAAACTAAATTTGAGAGACAGATGACGTTAAAATAGAGACATGTCAAAAAGAATTGTTTTTTTTTATAGCACAGGAATAAGATGAACCTAAATGTATTCTGAAACTAGAGGAAATGTCTTGATAGTACATGAAGTTTGCCCATGCTTTCAATTTGAATCATAAAGTCAACACATTTTTTTATTATTTATCTTGGTTTGGAGTTAATATACAAGCTACTATACATTTTTAATTCACTCTCGTTTTTAGTGGTCTAGGTATCCAATATTTCATACTTGGCTTAATTCCACCACATAGTTCAAGACTTCTGGACAACTACTCTGTAATAAGCCTACTCTTCTACAGGAGGATTTACCCATAGAGTTGACCATACAAAGATTATATCTGGATGCCTATACATGGTTGATAATGCTCCTGGGACAAATCACCAATTCTTTAAAACTCACAAACAGCCATTACAACCAATTTTTTTTTGCTAGGAATAACTATATTATAGTACCGAAACTTACCATTTTGTGTAAAAGAGTGAATTATCTGTATATGATACTTTTATTCCTGAAAAAAAAAAAAGAAGAATGCTTTATTTTCTAAGTTGCTAGTGTAAAACTTTTCTTCGTGGAGACCTTTGTTGAGAGAGTACACTATCCCTAATGATAAACTGCATATGTGTTTTATCACGATAATAAGAAATAAACATAAAAATAAAAGCGCTAGAGAAAAAGGACAAGATAAAGAAAAACTTAGGAAATTTCTGCATGATCAATGCAATATCTTCTTTTACCCTGAAAAAACTTGGTTGTTCTAAAGATCAGAGAAAATCACAAATTTCCTGGTGTATTTCCTTTTAGAAACTGGTGTCAAGGTTGAGTTCTATGTCCTGATTAATATTATGTCAACATGATCAGTTTATGCAGGTAGAAGTAGGTAGATATTTGATAACTATATTTAATTTTTAAAATATTGATAACCTACTCTGTCACAGTTCTGGATCTCGGGAGTTATAAAGCAATATAATAAAAAAATTTCTTTACAGAATATAAGAAACTGGCCCCACACACATGCTTTTCTCAAAATTATGATTAATGTTCTCCCCACTCCTACCCCACGTGACACACACAAGATATATCTTCATCTAAAACTCAGTTCCAGGTATTTCAGCACATCAAGAGACTCACCATAATGTCAACCCTACCAATTTAGCTCATTATAACTGAGCATCTGCCACTTTAGTCCATTTCACCCATTCTGATTGCCAGATTAGCAGATTAGGGTTAGCAGACTGCTAACCCTAGGGTTTGGAAGGGCTGGGGATAGATATTTTAATCTTGATTAAACTAAACCTTCACAAAGACACCAAGGGAGTTTTGGAGAATGTACACTATGAGACATGTTGTAGACTACTGTACCTCAATGATTTAGAAGTACTGTCAGGATTCATAAAAACTTTCCTTGGATGGATTGGTTTTGGTAAAGGTGGAAATGAAAGAAGTTTGATGACTATTTGCCTGACCTCCTGATGAAGATGTTTGTCTCGAGTCTTCAAATAGGTGCTCAAAACAGATGGAATTGGAACACCTCTAAGAGTGCCTTTGTCATAAAGCCATTTTGGATACAAGATTTATAAGACAATTCTTATCGGTAATACAATGTTTTCAAAGATATTTCCAAATAACTTAAGTCATATTTTGGCTCTAATACAAATTATTTATTTCAACTCTTTGTAAATGTTCCCAGCTTTTGGGAAAAGTTTATTTATTTATTTATTTATTTATTTATTTATTTATTTATTTTGGGGGGGGATTTTTAAATTCATTTTTCATCACAGCTTATTATACCCAGGTAATTTGCCAAGTTTCCAAAGTATTGCTAATTCAAATAAAACTATTCTTAACCTCCGAATAAAAATCTAATTCACTGAAGAATTACTTGGTTAGAGAACATTTTTACTATAGGTGTCTCTGCAGAATTCATTAGCTGATAATACTGTTAAGGCTGCATAGATCTGAAGGAAAGTATTACATGAATTGTGGTCACATTTGATTAGATATGAACCTGAGGGAATAATTCCATACATCAAGGTAATAGGAGAATGAGCTCACCTGCAATGCTTTGTCAGTGATGAATTTCACTCTCTGCTAAACATGAAACTTAATTTTTAAGGAGGATACAAGAATCACATGCATACCACATTTAGAGGTGAAACTATTTAATCTTATACTTTGCTATAAAATGTATTTCAGGTCTAATCATTAGATACCAGAAAATAGCCCTTGCTGCTAAAGTAAGTCAGTAATTTATGTGTCTCTGACAATTTAAAATTGCTTAGCTTGCACCTCTAAAGTGAAATTTAGAAATTAGCAACAGGAAATGATATACTTATGTCAGGAAAAAATAAATACTGTAACTCTAACTTATATGTGACATATTCATGATGACTTTGGGCTTTTCTCTTGTACACCTTTTTTTTTTTTCCTTCTTCAGATCTTCAAGGGAATTTATTAGCCCTTTTCCTTTTATCTCTGCTTAAAATTTCCATGGAAATGTAATTATGGGCTAAGATTCTATTATTTTAGTAGGAACAGAAAGAAATGACATTAGGAAAGATAATGACAGAAAAAAATAAATATTTGTTTTACGTTACACATTTTGTTAAATGATTGATTTACCTTACCTCAGTACACATTTACAACAGCTTTTCAAGGCAGATGTAATAGGATTCCAAAATAGAACTATTCTTGTCTCAGATTTGACTGAGGCCCTGATGGCAAAAGAGAAAAGAGAGAGGTCTGAAGCAAATTGCCTGACCTACACAGAGCATGCAAAAGAGCATCTGCCATACAATTTTGCAAGTCCTTGTTCAACATCTAAATCAATACTATTGATAAAGAGGAGTTTTGGAGGGAATTTCTTTGGAGGTGGTAAAGAGGCATGGAATCCATGTGTGAAAAGAGATACTCCTCATTTTAAGACACATAGAGGGTATATTAAGACTCAGAGAACTTGACTTTGTCCTTCATGAGATATTGAGACACTGCCAGACTGATCTCTTAAAAGGTCCAAATGTATATAGTTGCTCCAAGGGTGAGTTGGGAAGTAGCTGCACTTTCACTTGTCAACGACAGTGTTTCAGGGAACTAACTGTGGATATTTTGACAGGAGCCAACAGGAGCTTCTTTTGAATCTCAGCAAATAAGATACATAAAGAGATAACGAGACTACTGTAGGGGATCTCCCTCCAAATGTTCATTTATTCACTCATTCCTCCAAAAAACACTTACTGAATGTCTACTGCATCTTTTTAGGCATAGGAGATACAAAAATAAATAAAATAGGTAACATTTGCCTTCTAAAATCTCATGAGGAAAGACAGACAATAAACAAATATATCAAATTATGAAAAGTGCTTTGGAGAAAAAAAAAAAAAAAGCCATGAACAAGAATAAAAGAGGTCAAGTAGAAAAGGATAACCAGAAGCTCAAAGAGGGAGTACAGTTAGAGGAACCTCTGAGAAATTAAAATGCCCAAGGAAAGAATCAACATTCAATATCTACCAAGCTTAGAAAACACAAAAGCCATTTCTTTAGAAGACAGATTTTCACATCTCCTCTCTCTCTGAACCCATCCTAATACTGGAGGAGCCAGAAGCAAACAAGTGAGGAGATGAAATGTTAGGGGATAGGAAGAAGAGGAAAATTAGTAGAACAGTAAATGAAGAAGCTGACCACACCTGCCTTCCCTATTGCTGGTTTTCACCCTGCAAAATATTCAAGGTGTGAGAGGGGAGGGGTTTTAACCTCAACTTAAGGTCGGAATTTGGATTGTTCAACTGCACCAACATTTTCATGAAATGAGAGCAAATACTCTTTTGACTAGAAGTGCCCTCGGGAATTTTTTTTTTTTTTTTTTTAAATCAGAGTGACTACAAAGTCATGGGACTTCTCTTGAGATTTCATGCTAGGAGAGATAAACAACTAATTCACCAAGGTCATCAATGGATGTGGGAGGAAAATAATGCTTAATGATTGCGCCCTATTGAGTTCTGTTCTTTCAACTTAACAGTGGCAGTTGGCATTACTATCCTTAGAGGAGAAACTGAAGCTTACAGACTGAATTCACCTACTGAAGTTTTATACAACAACAATGAAGTACTGAAGCCAGAAAGCAAATATGGGAAAATCAAAGTTATAACTGACTTGTGTGGAAGAGGCACTCTTTGGCCCCATCTTCTTCAAGGGGAAGATCATTCAAGAATAAGCACTTCTTGGGATCCCTGGGTGGCGCAGGGGTTTGGCGCCTGCCTTTGGCCCAGGGCACGATCCTGGAGACCCAGGATCGAATCCCACATCGGGCTTCCGGTGCATGGAGCCTGCTTCTCCCTCTGCCTGTGTCTCTTTCTCTCTCTGTGACTATCATAAATAAATAAACATTTAAAAAAAAAAAAAAAAAGAATAAGCACTTCTTTGTGAAAGATTCTTTTTTCTTAAAGTTCTTTATGAGCCATACAGCTTGAAGTTCAAGTTTTGTGTTGAGAAAGAGAACGTTTCTTTGTTAAATGTATAATCCTGAATATGGTAGCATTGTTCTCCCACTTCCATAGACATGATTAGCCTATCTTATCCTTTGCCCACTCACTCATTTGCCCAACCTGATCAAAACTCATTAGCATTGTAAGGTAGAGTTCTAAACTAATTATTAATATTGGTGTAGTGCTTAGATTTACAATGCACTTTCAAGTAAATAATTATTTGATCTCACAACAACCCCCAAAAGAACAATTATTACTAAGATTACTTTATCCTAATACTGGAAAATAAAACCGAAGCTAAAAGAGTCTGAGAGAATTGCTCAGAGTCATAATGCTACTGTGAGACCTTGAACATGACTCTTATGGCTCACAGTTTAATGTTTTTAAGGGAGACTTAAGAAGATTAAAGAAGGCACTTTTACTGTAATAGATAAAAGGAAATTAAATTAACCATTTGTGTTGGAAACAGATATGCCAAATACTTTGCAGTTTTCACCACTTTTAGATTTAATATCTGCTATAGTCTTTTTTCCTTTAGCTATACAAATGCCTTCTGGGACTTGCCACTGAGATGAGTTGTTTGTTTGAAGGTTCTGATTAAATTGTCTTTGGGCTCTCCTCATCTCTAGTTAACTTTTACAGCCCATTCCCAATGTTTCATATGTGGTGGGAAAATTCAGTTGCTTACTTTTGTTTCTTAAAGGAAAACAAGGCTTTGTCTACAAAATTCTAACAAACAATAAATATTAAACACAACTCTGTCAATGAATTTCACACAATCATTTCCCTCTTTTCATGAAATTAACATACATACATTTGAGATGTTAATAGACCTTATACGTATCATTCAAATCTTCATCAAGTATAATTAATAAAATGAGCTTCAAGATTGTAATGCTGTTGAAATATCACAAAAATCCATTGTCTATAAATGTGCAATCATTTATTCCTTTGAGTAATTGATCTTTGCCCAACTTATATTTAATGTCCCTAACTGCAAGTCTATCATTTGTTAGAAATTTGTTGGTATAACATATTAAAAAAAAAACCTACAAATGTATATTTTTTATACAATTGAACATAAAAAATTAAAAATGGCAAATCCATAATGATCAATTTATACGTATGTGTATTTACTCCCTTAGGCATCAAAAATATCTTAGTGCATATGTCCTTCAAAGGCAAATACATCCCATCAGTTAACTAGAATTTAGTGTTCAATGATAACAGTGCTGTTTGACAAAAATAAGTTGAATATTACTAGGTTCAGATTAATATTTTATAAAGGATTTCACAATTTGTTAAATATGCTAGGTGCTCAGAATCTTTTCTCAATAAACCTCTGTAAAAATAAAATCAACCCAGAGCTTTCTCTCTATCATAGCTTCCAAACATGCTGAGTAACAATATTCTAGATTTGAATAAGAATTTTAGATTACTTTATTTTACATTATTTTACATCTGAGAAATATAAATGGTTAGGAAGAAAATTAGTTACAGAACCATATATTCCAAGCTTTAGGCAATTATGCTGCATGCCTCTGTTAATACGTCATTGCTCAGCACTGGTTATAATTCAGCAGCAGTTACAAAGTAATGTACCTTTGATTAAAACACAAAAATTCCTTTTGGAGAAGAAATTTTTTCTTTTCTTTTTTTTTTTTTTTTTTATGAAGAAGAGATTTTAATGTGAAGTTTCCACCCTTTTTTTTTTTTTTTTTTGAGTGAATCAGGGTATATAAAATTACTGGTAAAATAAGGCATTAATTTATTTATTATTTATTATTATTTATTAATTTTTCTAGGTATAGGTTGACTTAGGTACAGAAAAATTATGTAGGTTTCTCAAAGCTCCATTCTAAGATTAACATTTTAAAAGTAAACAGAGTAGAATCACTGACTTAATAGTTATGGAGAAACTCATAATATTACTCCTCAGAAGCCAATATTTCACAACCAACCTTATTTGAGCAAATATGTGTGCACATGTGTGTATGTGTGCACTTTAGATGTCCCTGTTACCATTTAACCGGCAAAGAGTGGAATTTACTGTCAGGTAAGGAAACTATTATTTTTTAAATTCATGAATACATAATGTCCTATTAAATTTTGAGAACCTATGATTAAATCAGAAAAGGTTAAGGTAGCTCTGGAAGGCCCTACATATTACATGGAATTCAGTCAACAAAAATGACCGCACATAGATATAGCAACATGAATACAATTCTCAAACATCACTACTGTTATGTTAGGTAAATTTACAATAATGTATGAAGCAAGAATACCATTCATTCATCATGTCTAAGAGCTTTTTATTGCTGAGTTAAATAAACAAATACAAGTTGATAGGTCATTACTCAAAAAAAAGTCATCCCACTTTGCTAAAATCCATTTTACATTCTTCTGGAAATAACATTTTTACAATATAAGCTAAAATTACATTATTCCCTTTGAATGGCTCCGAACAACAATAATAAAACAACAGCAAAGTTTTCATTTATATCAGACATTTAAATATCATAAAAATATGAAAAAATTCAATAAACAATTCCTTTTCATCACATATATGTTCTGATTATCTCTTATTATTGTAATGGTAATGGAGGGATCCTGTGCACTAAATAGTACTAGATACCCAAACATAACACCCAGATCTGGTTAGACAAACTTGACAGCAGTTTGACATCAGTCAACTATATCTATTAACTAGGGGAGAGGATACTGCATGCCATGCAAGGCCACATGGAATTTGCAATTGGGAACAGACTGAACAGGGACATGGAAGCAGACTCTGGAGTAATAAGAGGATGTGGTGTCCCCTGGTTCCTCTGTAAGGATGTGATTGATTTATTTGAATAATTCCACAGGCCAGAAAAGTTAGTGTGGGATTAGGGAGAGCACAGCTGCTCTGGCTGCTGGGGGAACTAGCCAGGTGAGGAGCCTTTCCTACCGTGGAGGGAACAGTGGCAAAATGTATTTGGCAGGAGAGGGGAACTCACAGTTAGGCTTTTGGGGGCCCTGTGAGATTCAAAGATATCAAAGCAGCACTCGAAATTTTAGACCTTACAATACAGTGTGCTTCCTATCAGCTTAGAGGCTTTTCAATGGATCACTGAAACTAGATATTAAAAAGATCCAAGGATTTAGAATAACCATACCACATTTTTTTTTACTGCATTAATCCTTAATGGAGAACTCTTAAGCTTGATACATCAGATAGATCTAAAACAAAATTCAAGTGTTAGCTACTTTGATACCAAGATATTAAACATAGATTTACATATGAATTTAGAAATCTAAACACTAATGTGGAGATCTGCATTTATCAATACTACAGTAAACTTTTTAATACTAATATGTATTATTTTTTTCACTTTGTTTATTCTAATCAATCTTTCTTTCTATTTGCATACTTCTAAGAATCATGCTTTCAAGAAAACAAGATGTTACCAAAAAGGTAGGCAATGAGTATAATAAACCAAATTATTGAGTTTTGCTAATTTTCATTACACAGAAAAAACAAAAGCCATTGGCAAAAAAAATTAAATATTATTCATAAGAGCTACTTAAAATTATTATAAAATTATGCAAAATTTCAGTATCCACAGAGAATGACAGTTAATGGAACACTAAAGGTATCCCAGTTATTTGCTTTTATAAAAGTATGGAAACTTACTATCCTTGTTGATATATCACACACAGGCCAAATATATATATTATTGTTTTATGTAAATATATGTGTTTACCTGTGTCTAGATCGATAAAAAAGACACTTTACAATAATAAAAATAATATATTCCAACTTTTGTGATGTGCCTCATTCCAGTTTATGAGATGTAACGTAGGCAGAGATTACACAGACCAAAGGTTAAACTCACATAATAGGATTAATTCCATTAACTTCTGCTTTATTTTTCTTGGTGGAATAATCTCTCAGACTCTTGAAACCTTACTAAAGTTCAGACTAGATGCAATGTCCAAGAAGTAAAATGAAACACTGATATGATGAAATCTGATCTATAGAGCTCACACATGCCATTCAAACAGAAAATGTTAAGAGTTCTATGTTGGAAATGGGAGAATTTTTTAATTCCCAATTCCCTGCAGGCATTCATTTTTCATTTTTATTACTCTTTGGATTAACATTCAGATTTGAGTTGTTCCACGTTTGTTCTGATATGCTAAAAACATTGTCTAAATAAATAAATACATCATAGGTGGTGATATATTGTCAGTAATATATTAAATATGTATAATATTTGTTTTCTAATCATCTTTCACAAGCTTTAAATTTTATCATATTCTTTTTATGTAGCAATAAAGCCATTTCCATTGCAAACTTGTAACAATAATGGATAGCAACCTTCAGGGGATACATTTCTGAGAAATTTATTTCCCCTCATGTTGCTCAGCCACCCAAGGAATGAATTTGTTTCCATGACAGATAAGGACTACACTGATCATTTTTAAAATGGTCTTGGGGCACCACAAATCAATAACAGAAAAAGAAAATGCAAGATAATAATATTTCTTTTCATTAGGTTGATAGATGGCATTCCAGATTTATGTATCGAAATTGTCTCTTTAACAGTTATTAAATAACCTTAAGCATATATCTTGGCTGTGTGGATCCTGTTTTATGGTGAATAATCGAGACAAAGATAAATTCTTTTGGTTGCAATGCAGTTACTTTACAGAAATATAATAACAAAAAATATATAAGACATTTAAAAATATATTTACTACAAAGCATAATATTCTAAATTAAAATCTAAGTCACATAATATAACTTTAATTTTTTAGTATAAAATAGCTCTGCAATAAGATATTCCACAGGAATGTTTTTATTGTTGTTTTGTTTAGTCTTATTTTTTAAACTCTCACTTGAGCAATATGTATTAATAATAATGGTGTTCTACAAAATTGGCATGGGAGAAGATATACATTTCATAGGCTACTTTAAATTCATCAATGTTGAAATTTTTGTTGCAAAAGTATGTATTTAAAAGTAATTTGAGACAAACTGAAATTATAGCATTTTAAAGTTTTTTTTTTCCTGATTGCTCTCATTTTTCTCTAAAAGTGTTATATATGCCTGAATTACATATAACAAATGGAAGAATGCTTCTTTTAGATGCATTTCCAAAACATTCCTTTAGAAATGATTTTTATGTTTTCCTTATATAAGAACTCTCTATATTTTACTTTACCACTCAAATATCAAACTTAAGTATCGTTTGAAGTGTTACTTTTGCAAAACTTGCCAATGACTTTGTTGAAAAGTTGAAAAATTTAAGAATTTCAGTGAAGGAAAAAAATACCCTATTTGATGTAAAACTCCATTTGATTGTCTGAATTTTTCACCTGTCATTGGTTTTGGTAGATACATCCAAATATATGCCCTCACTCTTTTTAATAGTTTGACACAGTCCTCATGAAATACATCCAATTAACATCATCAGTTTGATAATAAATTATGATTTTATATGTAAAATGTATTTCCCATTTCACCTCCCAAATACATGTGCAGGACAACCCAACCCAGTCAAGGTCGCAGGTTGCTAATAGTTTGTGAGAGAATTCTCCCATGATCTTAAGTATGTATCAGCCATATGCCAAAGTACTGAAAAATGTCTCTTTGAGTTCTAATGATAATTTGTGTTTCTACATACTATATATTAACAATCCAAGGTGAAATTAAGAAAAATTTCATTTACAAGACTTCAAAAAGAATAAAATACTTAGGAATAAGTTTCACAGAGGAGGTTCAAGACTTGCACGCTGAAAACAACAAAACATTGTTGAAAGAAATTTTACAAAACCTAAATAAATAAAAAGATAATCTGAGTTAATAAACTGGAAGACTTAATTTTGTTAAAAGGGCAGTAATATTGAGATCCCTGGGTGGTGCAGCGGTTTAGCTTCTGCCTTTGATCCAAGGCGTGATCCTGGAGTCCCGGGATCGAGTCCCAAGTCGGGCTCCCTGCGTGGAGCCTGCTTCTCCCTCTGCCTGTGTCTCTGCCTGTCTCTCTCTCTCTCTCTCTATCATGAATAAATAAATAAAATCTTTAAAAAAAAGGTAGTAATACCCATAGTGCTCAAGAAACTAAATGCACTCCTTTATCAAAATTCTCAATGCATTTTTGCAGAAATGGAAAAGCTAATCAATCCTAAAATCCATATGGAATTGCAAAAGATCCTGAATAACCAAAACAATCTCAAAAAGGGAGGACAAAGTTAAAGGATTCACAATTCTGGATTTCAAAACTTATTATAAAACTACTGTAATCTAAGCAATAGCACACTGGCATAATAACATACTGTGCATACTCCACAGATTAATGGAATAAAATTTGAGAGTTCAAAAATAAACCCATAGGGAAAGGAAGAGGGTGCCAGGGCAAAAGGACCTTAGGCTTGTCTCGTCCCATGAATACAGCTAGATAACTATCAAATCATCCTAAATACCCCCAGAAATTGGTAAGAAGTCTGACAGAACAAACCCCGCAATTAAAAATAGAGAAGAGGCCACTTTGAAGAAGGTAGGAAGTGTGGAGATGCAACTTAGAAAAGAAACATATCATGGCTGCTATAATGGGAAGGGAGAGAGCCATGGTTGCAGAGAGAGGGGCAACAGACACACTAGCACATAGAAGAGTGCATGAGGAAAATGAATCCCCACAGCAACTGATTTGAAAGGGAGAGGGCCCAAATTTCATGAGCTCTTGCAACCAAGGGCCTTAAAGTCTGGAGTTTTAAAGGTCAGCATGCTTGGATCTGGGAGAGCTCAGAGGACATTGGGGCTGCTCTTCAAGAAAAAGCAGGAAAAACAGCCACGGACATATAGTATGGAAACAGCGATCTGAAGAATGCCTGGGGTACACAGTGGGGAGATGAGCTGCTCACCTCTAGTATGCATTCCCAGAGAGGCAGCTTTCATGGGAAGACCCCTCTGAGAACAAAGGAATTGGCCAGCACCATTTACTTCCTCTCTCCCTCAGCATAAACACAGAGCCAGTGGCAGGCACCAACAAAGCACCAGCACTCCCAACTTAACTTACTTACATCAAGCCCCACCCCACTGTCCACTGGGAAAAAAAAAACAGTCCTTCCCAGTCAAACCTGACTCAGTCCCAATACAATAGGACTCCAACCTCAGAAGATGGGCCCAAATTCCTGCCAACACACGTCTCCCTCCTGAGGAGTTTTGCAAAGCCTCAGTTCCATTGGTGGTGGCAACAGGTCTCATTGCACAACCTAGTTAAAATCCACCACAATCAGGCCAGAGGCCAAACAGTGCTTACAACAGGCAAAAAGAGCTTTTTCAGATAATTGGTCTGAAGGATAAAGCAGCTAGGACACAACAGCAGAGCACACAGAGCACACACTGGAGACACTCCCAGAAGCACCAGACCCTGGAGAACAGGGGACACTATACTATAGGACGCTACAGGGCCTCCTCTTCATAAAGCCACTATCTTCAAGAACAGGAGGCATATCTGACTTTCCTAACATGGCAAAATAGGCACAGAGACTTAGACAAAATGAGAAGACAGAGGAATTTGTCCCACATGAAAGAACAGAACACAACCACAGCCAGAGATCTGAGGCAGATATAAATAAGATACCTGATGGACAATTTAAACCAATGATCATAATAAGCATGATGAATGGACTTGAGGAAAGAGTGGAGGACATCAGTGAGACCATTAACACAGAGATAAAGAATAACATAACAGAGATAATAGGTTCAATAAACAAAATGAGAAACATTCTTGATAAAATAAACAGCAGGCTGGAAGAAGTAGAGGAATGAATTAATCACCTAGCAGACAGAGTAACAAAGTAATCAAGAGGACAAAAGGACTGTGCACAATGAGAACAGACTTAGAGAACTCAGTGACTCCATCAAACACAGTAACATTCGTATTTTAGGAATCTCAAAAGAAAAAGAGAGAGAGAAAAGGGAACAAAGAATTTATTTGAAAAAATAGCTGAAAACTTTCCTAATCTGGGAAACAAACAGATATACAGATAGGAGGCACACAGAACCTCTAACAAAATTAACAAAAGCAGATCCACACTAAGACATATCCTAATTTAATTGGCAAAATGTAGTGATAAAGAAAAATATTAAAAGCAGCAAAACAAAAGAAAAACAGTTATATAAAAAGGAAACCCCATAAGTCTATCAGCAAATTTTTCAGCAGAAACTCTCCAAGCCAGAAAGGAGTGGCACTATATATCCAAAGAGCTGAATAGAGAAATCTACAGTCAAGAATGATCTATCAAATAAGGCTATCATTCAGAAAAGAAGGAAAGATCAAGTTTCCAAGACTAACATAAACCAAAGGAGTTTGTGACCACTAAACCAGTCTTGCAAAAAAATATTAAAGGGGACTCTTTGAGTGGAAAAGAGAGACCAAAAATGACAGTATGCAGATAGGAAACACAAAGGCAGTAAAAATGAATATTTCTGTATATAAAAAAAAACAATTACAGAACTCATAAGACAAAAGAATGTGGAGTGGCTGGGTGGCACAATCATTAGGTGTCTGACTCTTGGTTTCAGCTCAGGTAATGATCTCAGGATTGTGGGACTGAACCCGGCCTAGGGCTCCATGCTCAATACAGAGTCTGCTTAAGACTGTCCCTCCCTGGGCAGCCCAGATGGCTCAGCGGTTCAGGACTGCCTTCAGCCCACGGCATGATCCTGGGGACCAGGGTTAGAGTCCCATCTCAGGCTCCCTGCATGGAGTCTGCTTCTCCCTCTGCCTGTGTCTCTCATGAATAAATTAAAAAATAAAAAAGACTGTCACTCCTTTTCTCTCTGCCCTTCCTCCCACCCTTTCTCTCTAAAATAAATAAATAAATATTTAATAAAAAGAGATGTAAAATATGACATAACTAAATGTGTGGGGCGGAGAGGAGTAAGAATGAGTTCAAAGTTAAACAACGATGAACTTAATACAGACTGCTATATGCGGAAGATGTTATATACCAACCTAATGTAAGGACAAATCAAAAATGACTAATGTTCAAAGAATAAAGAGAAAGAAATCCAAATATATCACTAAAGAAAACCAGCAAACACTGAAAGAAAAACAAGGATCAGACAAAACCTTCACAAACAGAATAAAGGTAATGGCAATAAACACACATCGATCAATAATTACTTTGAATGTAAATGGACTAAAAGCTCCAATCAAAAGACAAAGGGTGACGGAATGGATAAAAAAAACAAGACCATCTATATGCTGCCTAAAGGAGACTTCCTGTACATCTAATGACACCTACAGATTGAAAGTGAGGGAATGGAGAAATATCTATCATGCAAATGGATGTCAAAAAAAAAAAAAAAAAAAGCCAGAGTAGAGACAGAGGAGGACACTGTGTACTAATAAAGGGGACAATCCAACAAAAAAATGTAACAATTATAAATATTTATGCACCCAACATGGTGGAATACTCAAATATATAAAGCAGTTAATAACAAACATAAAAATACTAATCAATAATACAATAGTAACAGGGGACTTTTAACATCCCACTTACATCAATGGATAGATCATCTAAACAAAAAATCAACGAGGAAACAATGGCTTTAAATGACACACTAGACTAAATGGATTTAACAGATATATTTAGAACATTCCAGCCTAAGACAGCAGAATACACATTCTTTTCAAGTGTACATGGAACATGCTCCAGAATAGATCACATTTAAGGCCACAAAGAAAGCCTCCACAAATTCAAAAAGATCAAAGCCTTGATCATGCCTCCCATGTCTCTCTTCCGACCACAATGCTATGTAAGTAGGAGTCAACACACAGGGAGGAATGTTCATCATCACTTATCATCAGGGAAGTGCAAATCAAAACCACAATGAGATATCACTTCACACCTGTTAAAATGGCGAAAAATAACAGCACAAGAAAGAATACGTGTTGGTGAGCATGTGGAGTAAAAGGAACCCTCGTGCCCTGTTGAGAATGTGAACTAGTGCAACTCCTGTGGAAAGCAATATGGAGGTTCCTCAGAAAGTTAAAAATAGAACTACCTTCTAAGCCAGTTATCACACTGCTGTGTATTCACCCAAAAATACAAAAATAATAATTCAAAGGGATGCATGCACCCTGATGTTTATAGCAGCATTATTTACAATTGATTTATAACAGCCAAGATATGGAAGCAGCCCAAGTCTCCATCAGTTGATGAATGGATAAAGATGTGGTGTGTGTGTGTGTGTGTGTGTGTGTGTGTGGGTGTGTGTGTGTGCGCGAATACACACAAAGGGGAATATTATTCAGTTGTAAAAAAAAAAAAAAAAAGAAAGAAATCTTGGCATGTGCAAAAACAGATGGAGCTAGAGAGTACACTACTAAGTGAATAAGTTAGTCAGAGAAAGACAAATACCATGATTCCATATATATGTGTGGAATTTAAGAAACAAAACAAATGAGTAAAGGGAGGGAGAGAGAAAGAATCAAGAAAGAAAACTTAACTATAGAAAATAAACTGATGGTTACCATGGGGTGGGGAGTAGGCGAGGGGAAGGAGGAAACAGATAATAGAGATTACAGAGTACATTTGTCATGACAAGTGCCAGGTGATTATAAGAAAAACTAAAATAATAATAATAAATCCATAATGTACACTCAATTGATTTTTTTGACAAGACACCAAAATCATTCAACAGAGTAAAGACCAGCCTCTTTCATAAATGCTGAGAATACTCGCTATCCATATGCAAACACTTACCCTCATATCATATACAAAAGTTCATAGAAAATGAATAAAACACTGAAATGTAAGGGTTAAAAATGTACAAATCTTAAAATATAAACATTTATGACCTTGGATTTGGCTAAAGGTACTCAGATAGAACATCAAAACACAAACAAAAACAAACTAAAAAAGAAAAAAATAGATAAACTGGATTCTACCAAATCAAAACTAAATTATTTTATGCCTCTAAGAACATCAAGAACAGAGTTACCTTATGGTAACTATCGGTTTGTTCTCTATTAGCTGCAAAATTCTTCTCTCAATTTCCTTCCACTGCTCGAGACCATCCTCCACTGCTAAGAGTAGCAATCTGATTAATTTAATCTTCAATAATGAGATAGGGAATTTTTATTGCTGCCCGGGAGCTTCCATTTAATCATACTGCATTTGCTTTCTTTAGCATTGTTTGGCTGTGGGAATGGAAAGGGGAAAAGTATAATTTGCTAAACTGAGCATCATTTGTTAGTGAAGTAAAAATCCTTGGGTTGATTTAAAGTAGAAGTTGGTACCGTCTACTACTGATAATAAACATTTTCCTTGAACTGCTTGGTATTTAGTATAATGTACAATAATAATTATGTATATCATTAAATGATAGCTATTTTGGTCCTTTGATTGCAATAGTAAACTCTCTACTTAAGTGGTTAGTACACATAATAAATGATTTGTCAGTTAAAAAAAAGAATTATGCATTTCATTGAACAATCAGATCTTCTATAACACATTCTGATAACATGAATTTTTTCCAATATGATTGATATATTAGGGAATAATAGGAATGGAATTTTGTTTGTTGATGCATTATTTATTCCACAAAAAAAAAAAAACTAGCGGAATGCTAAAGAGAGCACACAATTTCACTGAGTCAAACAGTACACAAAAGGTACATACATCAAACATCTACCACCTGCTCACCATGTGTTACAAGCCATTCCTACCCACATCCATTGTTATAATTTTGTAATTTCATACAATCCATTGTACTGAGCTGACCAGTGTCTTTCAAAACGTCATGTCCATGTAGATCCTACAAGTATGACCCTGTTTGTAAACAGTCTTTGCAGATGTAATCCAGTCAAGGTGAGGTCATACTAAATTACAGTAGGCCCTAACTCCAGTATGCCTGATGTCCTTATAAGAGGGGAGACAGGGACACAAAGAAACACAGCACACAAGGGAGAGGACTCAGTGAAGACAGGAGAGGAGATTGGAGTGACCATAATTACAAAGTAAGGAAAAGCAAGGATTGCCAGCAACAACCAGAAATTAGAAGAGGCAAGCAAGAATTCTTCCCTGGAACTGTTACAGGGAGCATGGACCTGCCAACACCTAAATTTTAGATGTGTAGCCCCCAAAACTGTGACAGAATAAATTTCTGTTGTTTAAAGGCATCCAGTTCATGGTAATTTGTTATCACAGCCCTAGGAGAGTAATACATCCACCTTGCAGCACTTCATAATAACTCATAAGCTAAAACCCTTCTGAAGTCCATTTCCACAAACAAATGTTAGGCCTTTCTCAAATTAAAGCATATTATATTATATTATTTTTTCATATTCATTTTATACATCTAACTGGGTTCTCCATGTCACTAATACATGACACTATGTATGTACTATGCCCCAAAACACATTTTTCCCAGAAGCATGCAATTCTTAGTTGAGCAATTTTCCATAGCATAGTGCTTTTTAGGAACATGTGTCACATTATAGCAGAACTGACTGAATATAAATTTACCTCAATTAAAAAAATAAGAATGCAATGCTTGGGTATCATTTAGAGCTCTAATAATAAAAGAATAAAAAGAATTAAATAAAAAGAATGAAAATCAATAATCAGTTTCAAAAAGTTAAAGAGGATTTTAACTTTGACTTATAATTTCTATAGCATAAAATTTGCCCACTGTCACTGTTGAATTCAGTGAATTTTATTAAATTTATGATCAGTGAATTTTATTAAATTTATAATCAGTGAATTTTATTAAATTTATAAGGTTTTGTAACCATCATTACAGTTGAGTTTTAAAACACCAATATCATCCTAAGAGTTTCCTCATGTACATTTGCAGTCATTTCTCATTTCTACCAGTAGTACTAGGCAATATGATACAGTAGAATACATATAATTTTATTCTACATATGGTATATATTTTTAATTTTAGGATGTTTAAACTACTGTTATATTTATATTTTGTTACTATCACATATACAATTCTCATATCTAATATATATTCATTATATGTTTGTCATTGTTCTTCAGAACAAGATAGAAAACTCTGTAAGGTATTTTTGTTGTTGTTGTTAACATTACAACTACAAGTTATCAGCTTCCATTTGCATATAGCTTAATTATCAAATAAGGCTGGATAGACGGATTCTTAGTAGCATTCAGTTATGAAGAAATCAAGTTGCCTTGATTGATCATGTATATTTCCTAAGTTTTCATCTATGTAACCACTGCATAGGTTGGCTTCATCTACAAATAGTTAATTTCACATTTTCTGGCATCACTGTCAGAAATTAACAGTTTCCAAATCTTAAAAGTATCTTCTTAGTTCAAAATCTCTAGCTCTTATCCTTATCCTTTCACAGTCCAACTAATGAATATCTAGGTTGCCTACACTGACTCCTCCTCACTTCTCAACTATATCTTCCATCTCTTCTACTCAACTGAAATCCAAACTCAGCAATACTAACAAATAGCTGCTGTTTTCTAAACATGGTGAACAGAAGTGTCTTCATCTCACCTGATGGCTTGGAAGCTTTTTATACCATGGACTTCTTTCTTCTTAACTTTTTCAGTACTTGTGCCAAACCAGTTCCAAAACATGCCCTCTCCTCGTCTTCCTCCTCTCTAGTTGCTTTTCATCATTATTGTGGCATAGTTTCCTTTGCCTCTCATTTCTTTTTTTTTTTTTTTTTTTATTTATTTATGATAGTCATCAGAGAGAGAGAGAGAGAGAGGCATAGACATAGGCAGAGGGAGAAGCAGGCTCCATGCACCGGGAACCCGACGTGGGATTCGATCCCAGGTCTCCAGGATCGCGCCCTGGGACAAAGGCAGGCGCCAAACCACTGCGCCACCCAGGGATCCCTGCCTCTCATTTCAATGAGGATGTTCTTCAAGCTAATTTTTAATGCAAATCAGCATCATCCTGGCTAACAAAATAGAGGAACTAACTTGAGCAGAGTTCCAAGAGAGGCTTTAACTGTGGTTCAAGAGAAGGAATATGAAAATCATTCATGTAAGAGTTATTCAGCATGCTATTTCCAATTTATTCAGTGGTACTGAATATGTCACTTAAGTTTTTTTTTTTTTTTGGTTATGGTTTCTCTAACTTCTAAATTAGTATATATATTTTCTTTTTACCTTACTGAAATGCTAGAACATTTCCAAGCTGTTTGCAAATTGTTTTTTAAAGCCTTTGAGGATTTGTTATGTAAGCAACCAATAAATAAAATGTTACTGTAGCCATAGCTTGCAAATATTTTTACAATCTTTAATGTCATTATATGACATTATAATTTCGCAATACTCACATTTGTAAAGTGAACTTCTAGTTTTAAATTTAGAGGCATTTACCCTAAAGTATTTCCTTCATTTTATAGTTGTTTTGAATCATGTAAGATACTAACAAACATACAAATCGTCTCTTAACAAAGGTTGTCCTAGCCTGTGATAATGAATCATCTTTATTTTGGGCTATTAAAAACTAACACATCCTAACTAAAATAATTCACTGAAATAAGCTGTAATGTCAAATCTTTTCTACTATTTAAACCCAATCAGTAGCTAGACATATTTCTAGGCCTGCATACCTTAATAGACATATTCCCAAAGACATTTTCTTTTGGTGTTGACAGATATCTCCTTATTGAGTTCTTGAAGAAGACATGTATCATAGTTTTATTAGCTCAGAGAAAGAACCTAGGAACTTACCTTCAGAGGGATAATACCATCACAGTATGGGCTCTACAGTCAGATGGAGCGCATTTGACTTCAGGCTCTGTTACTGAGTACTTGTGTGAATTTGGCAAGTTATTTAATGTCACTATGCTCATTTTTCTTATCTATATATTTGGTCATAATACCCATGCTGTAAGAATTGCTTATATTAAATAAAAATATACATAAACTAAGTAGTGTGTTTAATATTGATTAATTACTACTACTTCTATTATCTACTCCAACTCTTAGTTCCTACATAAGACCATGCCATTCAGGTCACATGTAGCCAATTCATTAGGAAAATCCTACTAGCTCATACAGAACTGTGGATGGATACTTATATTTAGGAGAACTAATTCTCTTCAGAGAATCCCTTTGATAACAGTTTTCATCACTACACTCAAGATTAGTATGCTATGATCCCATATTTGTTTTAGTGTTACCAATTATTTCACACCAGGTACCTGAACAGAGAACAGGAAGAAGAGAAGAATATTCTTCAATATCCCTCCAGGAAGTATATTACATCAGCCAAAAAAAGCAAAAAAGGAAGACCGTTCTGGCTAACTACAGGCAACTTTTGTTTTTCTGAAATTTATATTTTCTTTGTTGAAATACTAGGTACAGTGAGCATATATTAAATGACAAACATGTTTGCTCTAAAATTGGTTTCTTTTTCTTCATGATTCATTCCATTTAGCAATTATTTAAGATTCATTCCATAGGGATATTGAATTAAATATTTACAGTGTATTTTTGCTTTTCAAGAAAAGCTAAATTATTTCATGCCATAATTTTAAAAATATAAATCAGGTTCTTTCTAGGAAAAATAAGGATAAAGCCTATTAAATTCTATAACTCTTAACTACTGAGATATGAATCTGAATAGCAAATAAAAACGAATATATTTTCTATCCATTAGAGTTAGACAGTCTCTGTAAATCTGTTTCTTTCCTTAATAAATATACTTGCTACTCCTAAAGGGGGAGTTTATTTCATTTGGGGTTGAGCAAAACCAAAAAAGATAATACAAAAATTAAAAAATATATATCTGTATTATATCCACCTGTTATTGCCTCAGCTGCTTTATGGGTTTAACATTCTCCTATAAGTATGTTTTTTATAAAGATAACAATTATAACAAGCTGTTTTTCTGTTAACCAGGATAGACTTTCCAGTTGGCTCTCACATAGTAAAACCAATGATTACTTATCTTGGCTTAGAATAGAGAAATTTTGTTGACTGTTTTCTAACATAGCAATTGATGTTTCTATTTGAGAAATATTAAAATAACATTATTATATGTTTTCTTTTCATCATAATACAATTATTTTTATTTAAATTACACCAGTATACAGTTTTTTAACTATTCTTTTTTTATGTCAGTGTAGAAAAAGTACCTGATTATATGTGTTCCTTTCAAATAAATAAATAAATAAATTCTATGAAAAGCTTACAGAACAAATGGTATTCACCCAGATACAGAAAAAGCTGACCTACTTGTCACCCCCATTCTTTATCATAGACTACAACAAGAAGCCACCTTGGAAAAAAATGTAATTTATACCAGACTAAAAATAAGTGTTCTACTGAACATACTCATCAGAGTCTAGACAATTTGAAACAAGTACTCTTTTTGTATTTTACACCTAGCCTTGCATAATTGTGCCACAAGCTAAAACCTTGTTAAATTCTCTTAAATAGTATATAACTACACACACCATTTCTTTTAAAAGAATTTAAAATCCAAATGATTAACAAAAGAAGGAAAACAAAGATAAACCATTATTATCAGTAACCACACATTTTGAAAAAGAAACACAATACTCAAAGTTTCTCTTTTCTTTCTCCTTTGACCCTATCTTGCATCCTCCACTCTAGCAACTTATTATATGCACTTACATTGTCACTAATTAAAGAAGGGAGAGTTAATCATATATTTTATTCTCTGTCTAGAAGTGTAGGTATAGGCTTCATGCATTTATTATTTCTAAAGAGCTTCCCAAATGCCCTTGGGACTCACACTTCCCCTCTAGGAGTGTAGTGTCTATAGGAGTCCCCATACTGTTCTCCCTAACTTTGAAGCTACAATGGCCAACAGTTGTATTGATCTGATGGCTCACTGGTCATGCATCTATGTCATCCTTCTCTGGGAAAATAACATGGATTGTTCAGAATCCAGTAAAAGTGCTACAATTTCTAAGAAAGTCTGTCTTATAATCACCTCCAGAGTACCTAGATTCTCTCTGAACCCTTCTAGCAATACTTTGTATCAATCAATTTACAAAACCTTATGTAACATTGTATCTTAGAATTTGTAGGTATATATGTAGACTCTTTCAGCCTTATACTCTACAGGAGACCTGGTATGTTTGCCCATATGGATGCTTAAAAATACTATTTGATGTACTGACTGAATCCCTGCTTTTGACCGGTGTTTATGTCTCTCATTGTTAAATTTGCTGTTCTGTCAAGCCGTGCCTCGGAAAACATACGATACCTTCTCAAAATATGGCAAGATGACCAAATATTATGTGATGAAACTCAAAGGAATTCAATATAAACCAATCTCCCAAAACCATCATCATCTTTGATTACCCTTCAGAAAACAGAATCTAGTGCTTCATCATATGTGAAGTTGAACATCCAAAAGTAGACTTCTAGAAAAAGCCACATGTGCTTATCACATGGGAGGATTGGACTAAAATGAGAATGCTGGAGAACACAGGAATATTTGTCAACAAACATTTTCTCAGTAGCTAAAATGTAGTGCAACAATGGAGACAATAATAAAAAAAATCAATATAGCAGTTGCCAATCAATGGATCAAGAACATGCGATGCTATCTTCTCATCTTCCTCTGTGTCTGTCTTGCTTTTCTAACCAAGCTGCTATTTTCTAGTGAAGGGAATCTTCTAATATACATATGAAATGATGTGATTATTACATTTAATGTATTTTTAAAAAAATTTTATTTATTCATCAGACATGGAGAGAAGGCAGAGACATAGGGAGAGGGAGATGCAGGCTCTTCACAAGGAGCCCAATGTGGGACTCAATCCTGGAACTCTGGGATCACACCCTGAACCGAAGGCAAATGCTCAACTGCTGAGCCACCCAGGCGACTCTTTACTGTCTTTTTCTTTCTTTCTTTCTTTCTTTCTTTCTTTCTTTCTTTCTTTCTTTCTTTCTTTCTTTCTTTTTTTTTTTTATCTATTTACTTATTCATGAGAGAGAGAGAGGCAGAGACAAAGGCAGAGGGAGAAGCAGGCTCCTTGCAGGGAGCCCAATGTAGGACTCGATCCCCGGACCCTGGATCATGCTCTGAGCCAAAACGCTCAACCACTGAGCCACCAGGTATCCCCCTTTATTGTCTTACTACAACAAGAAAATTACTTGCATTTGGAAAGGAAGAATTTAGTCCAAGCAATAAATGACTAATGATAGATTTTGTCTCATCACTTGCAGTCCACAAGGGAAAGAGTAAATACTGAACATCACTGCGAGTCCTGAAACCAAATTCTGTAGGTGGTTACCTGTTTTGCCTTCAAGTAGTAAAGGCCCACTCAAGCATACTCCACATGGTTCAATTTTATCCCCTCTCATACTAACTTCTACTATCATCCTGCCCTTGAATCACTCAGTCACATCCAGTATATCTCTGCTTCTATTCTTGCCCTTCTCCAATCTATCTTTAAAGAAAAAAATCAGAATACACCACAACCTTGATTAAGCTAAGCACCATCTCTACACTAGCAACAAAGCATGGCTTCTCATCATACCTATGATAAAATTCAAATTCCTTATGGCCTATCAGCAATTCCATGAACTACATTCTCCCTACCTCTCTGAAATCATTTGAGTCTTATTAATACCTTTGTTCTATTCCACGGGCCTTACTTCTGTCCTTGATCATACAGTTTACCCTACACTGGGCCTTTTCACTTGCTGTTTGGGGTGCCAGACAAACAGCTCAAATTTCATTTCTTTGGAGAAACCTTTGCTTCTCAATCTAAAGTCTTCTTATCCCTGAGGTCAGTCACATTTTCATGTCATCATGCTTTACTGTCTCCACAGCATAGAGTAATATTTGAAATTAGCTTTGTGTTATTCTTGGATGGATCTCCCTGACGTATTTTCTCCCTAGAACCCAGAACAGCTCCTGGCACAGAGCAGGTGCTCGGTGTGTAATGGCTAAATAAAGAACGACTAAGAGGAGAGGCAACAGTTTCTCAGTTCTGAGTCACCTAAGTTCCAAAGAAAAGAACAAGGGGCTGAATTTAAAACCAGGATCGGGGGTAGGACACTGGGAGGGGGAGTTAATTTCTCCTGTGGAGCTAGAGGCCTCTGACACTTTTCCAAGATTCAGAAACCACTGTTATTATCTGACCCCTACACACCGAAACAGAAAATGTCAGTAAAAAATCCAAGATAGCGGGACAATTATGTAAATAAATTAAAAAAAAAAAAAAACACATGATGAATGTATAAATCCTGAGACGGTCTCAGTTCTTACTCTAATATAAAATGAAAAGTCCCTAGGAATAATGTTTGATGCCTTTTACTTTATCATTTTTAAATGTAATATCAGTATGTACATGTTATTTTAATTAAACACCGAACCATTTTTAATGTATCGTAACATTTCGTCTCCAACTATGAATAATCCACCTTCAAATATGCACACTTGATGAAGGCTTACAAGTGTGTCAGTAACCCCTAAAATTAAATTGTCACTTGCCCTGTATTTTCCTGCATTTAATGAATTTATTTCTGTTTCTTCATAAGATGACTGAGTCTCTGGCTACATTTCTTCCTCTTGGTCCTAGACAAGCTCCTATTGTTATGCCCTCATAGCTAGGCCATCCCTATCTATTTGCTTGTGACTTAACCCATGTAACCTCACCAGCCGCCTAAAACCCTTTCATCTGATCTGGTCATGGAGATTGTTTTCCTCCTTTAAATGAATGCTCAGTTTAATCTTCAGGTTAGCTGGGTAATCTACAGTTCAGGTAAAGCCTATTTCCTTTTCATTTGTGCCCTATGTATGAGGATTTTTGAGCTTCTGTGTTCAAAGTGGCATGGAAAGTATTTTTATTTTGGTGCCACATTTTCATCTTTTGCTTAATTTAGAAACAATTTTACTCTGCAAAACAAATCTTGTGTTATTTATGAACATGAGAAGGTTAAATGGTCATCTTTTTATCTCTAATTCTGTAATGGAATAAAATTACATTTTCAAGTTAACAGAAATATTCCATAGAGCAAATTTATACAACTCTAAACATCCTGAAAAATGTGTAGTGTAGCTTTTTCTGTTGCACCTTTTATCCTTTCTGCAAAAGGAGTTTATCATTTTGGTAGTTGGGAAGACTCTAAATTTAGTTGATTTATTAAAAGTTTCATTCCAGTTTACCATAAAAATAACTCCAGTGACCTTTCCATGTTCTATCACAAATGGGAGTGATGGGTAGGTAGACAAGTGGTCCTACACTAAATAGTGCAGTGTGTGTATTTACAATGTAGAGAACTGAGTTGGTTAGAAACATTCAAACAACCTTAGAAAATAAAGGCTTTGAAATTGTCATCTGAAACTATTTTTTCAAAGGGAAAAATTGAGTCATTGATATTTTAATACAGCAGTATCCAAGAATCGGCACATGTGGATTATATTCTCAATGCAAATATATATAGACAGTCCACAACAGTGTTTGGTCTAAATAGTATTTTACTCAAATGCTAATCAAAATGCGAGAAACAGTTTTTTTTTTAGCATTCCCTCAAAGGAACACTTTATAAGGTAATGAATGGGCTAAAGTATTCCCATCATCCCTTCAAGAAGGTAAATAATGCCAATAATGTATTATTGTTGTTGATGTTAACAGTCATTACTATTGTTAATATTCTTAACAACCATAATAATGTTTTTTTTTTCTTTTTACCCTTCAGAAAACATTTAAAAATGAGCCACCCAAGAAAAAGTAGTGTACATCAAAATCTTTAAGAGCTCTTCATTTGGATGCCCCTGTGAGAAAAAGTGAGAGAAGAATACGAAAGAAAGAGGCAAAGACAGATGAATGTGAAGAAAGAAAAAAATATTTTTAAATACCATTAAAAATTTGGATGTAGGTAGAGAAAGAAACAAATAATGTGTATCAAGAAGAAGGAGAGAAACCATTTTCAGCTTATAAATAAAAGACACAAGAAAGATATAATCCTAGCACCTTTTCCTTCTACAGTTATTGTGTCTTCTAGGATAAAATCTGGAAACCAAGAGTTTATCATGTCCAGCAACCGAAAGGCCTTCCTTGGCTATCCTAAAAATGTACAGGTTACTACAATTTTATGCAATTCTTAAGCTCCTAAAAAATGTTATCAACAACAGGTTCCAAAACACATTATTTCTCAGCCTAATCAGGCACCACTCTTCATGTGTATCAGGCTTGAAATCTTACCATTATTTTTTTTTTATTAAGCAACCTTGATTAAAAAAAAAAAAAAAAATCATGATATTTCAAACAAGCGTAGAAATGACTGCATAATGGGACAGACAAGAACCAGGGAAAATCAGAGCAATGCCTAGGGAGAGAAGACACAGGAGGCCACTCATATTTCAGCATGATGAAAGGGTGCTCTGAAGAACTGGAAGCCACTTGACAGTGAGCTTTTGCTGTGAAAAAGAACAGTACCTCTAAGTAGGGAACCATAATCAACTTCTATTTCATGTTTTTACCAACAGAGTAGTTCTGTAGTACAAAACGAAAGCGTATGGAAGAATGCAGCAGAGGTCATAAAGCAATTCTGTTACTTTCCACAACATTCAGACATGAGCCTCTCCTTCCAGAAGTTTCTTACATTGTCCTGTTGCCTTGAAATTGCAAATAGTAACAATGTAAAATGCCAAACCTTCGATCTTTATATATCAATAATTTATTCAGCAAGTATTTATTAAATACCTAAATATCTACTCTATGCCAGACATTGAAGATAGAAAGATGACTACAGTGCAGTCTTTGTCCTTACAGAATTTAAAGTCTAATGAGGAGACTAAGAAGGAAGGCAACAGGAACAACACAGCTTGTCACATGAGAGGTGTGAGGGTCATGGCTGTGGGCCGGGGTGGGTTGGTGGTGGTGGGCTGGCAATGAAAGCACCCCTGACAGTCATCTCAACTCGCACTAAGGAACCAGTGAAGATTTTCTGGAGAAGACTATGCATGAGCTGATTCTTAAAGAATCAATAAAAGTTATGCTGATAGAAAAAGAAGGAGAGGAGCTCTGGACAGCGGGAGCCTGATGCGCTTGGAAAGCGTTAAGTAATTGTGCTTCATATGGAAGAGTGCCAGCAGTAGAGGCAAGAGCAATTAGCTGTGGAACTGAATTGAAAAGAATTTTTAGGTTAACCAGTGAATCTGGCCTTAAACCTAAATATATTGGAAATCACAGTATATTTTTAAAAATCAATTTAAAGTATAATTTGTGTATATTAAAGTATACTCATTTGAAGTATATAATACAATGAGTTATGACAGACATGCAAAACGGCATGACTACCTCTATAATTGAGATCAGAACATTTCTACCATCCTCCCAAATTTCTGTGAATCCTTGTGTAATTTGTCCCTCCCTCCTTCCCAACCCAGCCCCAGGCAACTATCAAGGTACTGCTCATTGTCTCTAAAGATGAGCTGGATTTGCTACTGAGGAACAAGCGGGGTTGTTTTCATTCGGTGCTAAGTAAATAAAGCTGCTATAAAAATACCTGGGTGTGGAATATCCACCTTATATGCTAGGTTTATGTTTAACATCTTATGAAATCTCAGGTTTTCCAAAGCAGCCCTATGATTTTACATTTGTACCAGACATGTATGAATTCCAGCTGCTGTACATCATCATCAGTGGTTGGTATTATCAATTTTCTAATAGGTGTGGGTAGTGGTATCTCACTGTAGTTTTAATTAGCATTTCCCTAATAACTAAAGATGTTGAGCACCTCTTCATGTGCTTTTGTCCATATATGTATCTTTATCGGTGAGGTGTTGGTTCAAATATTTTAACCAATTATCTGTGTTGTTGGGAAGAGGATATGTTTGTCATATTATCTAGTTATAGGACTTCTGTATCTATTCTGGACTTAAGTTCTCTGTCAAATATATCACTGTGAATATTTTCTCTATTCTTCATCTTGAGTTTCATTTTAAGTGTCTTTCAAAGGACAAAACTTTTTTAATTTTAGTAATATCCAATTCATTCCTTTTCTTTATAGTTCACATTTTTGTACCCTATCCAAGAAATCTTAGACATGAAAGAGTCTAAGTGTATATTTTTGTCTGTTCCATGTTCACGTTAACTGTTTTATCCTCCTTTTTACTGACTGGAATAGAAAAGAGTGTGAACCACAAGGCTTTACCCATATTAATCTGCTCAAGTAATACGTAACATGTCTAACAGAGTAGGTGTCATCAAGACTATGACTCGGTTAAGCTCATAGTTAAGACTATGGTTAATCTTCAATATCCTTTTGATTTCTGCAGGAGCCAGAACGATAAACAGAAATACAATAGATAATACCATGCCTGCATGCTTGAGATTCTTAAAGATGGCACCAATTTCTGCCAATCTCTTCTACACACATACAAAAAGGATGAGATACTGTGTTTTGCTCCCATTATATATTCAGAGACCAGGGGAATGATCATTGATTGAGTATATGGACCCTGTAGACCTACTATAATTTATAAGCCAGATTTGGACCAGAGTCCATTTACTACATGGTCTCTATAAGTTTCTACTCATATGGACCAGTGATGTCCCTTCCAGTTTTCAGATATCAATGCCAACCTAAACTCTTTGTCTAATAGTCTTCAAAATGTCTGAATATTCCTCTCTTCCCAGGGTACATTTCCCCAAGAAAATAGCTATAGGTCCTTTTGGGGGCATCATTACAATTTACGTATGCCAATAATTTTACAGGATCATTTCCCCTATAGACACTGCTACTCATTAGTCAGGGTTTCTGGGTCTGTAAACTGTCTCAGGCACCTGAGAAAAGGATCATTCCCTTTTATTGGGGGAAACCATCCTTATCTCATCTATTCTTGCTATGTTTAAATTATTCATCATTATTAAAAGAGTATCTAACAGTACCCTTCTTACCTGCCAACCTATTTTGCCCATAGGGATGACATGTCCATTCAAGAACTTTGGGAAGTCCTTCTTTGGGCATTACTTCTTTAAATATCTTTTTCTGATCCATTCTCTTTCTCCTTTTGTTCTATACTGATTAACTACATTTTAAATTTGTTGAAATCAACTAAGTCTTTAAGACTTTTCTATTTTTAATGTATTTAATATCTCATCTTTAGGGTTTATTTTTCCCAAATTCACTGGCTCTATCACATTTATTGTGCTACTTAATCCATGCACTAATTTTTTTCAAATTTCAGATACTAAATTTTTCAACTCTCAAATTCCCTTTTTGCTTTTATATTTTCCATTCATTTTCTGAGATAGCCTATCTTTTCTCTCATTACTGAATTGGGCATATTTATAATAACTTCTTAAAGCTTGTCTGAAAAAAATTTTAAAATACTTATCACTCAGAATTTCACCTCAGCTGATTGTTTCTTCCCCCTGAAAATGGTCACATTTTCCTAGTTCTTCATATTTTAAGCAAAAATGGATTTTATTCTGAGCATCACAGAATCTGTGCTATGGAGTCTCTAGATTTTGTTATATTATTGTGAGGACTGTTCATGTTTTTTGATTTAGCAGATATGCAGTGATTAATTTAGTTAGATACAAACTCCAACTACATTTCACCTGCAGTGGATGGCAACTCAAATCTTCTTTCATTGTTAGCATCATTGAGTCTATCTTTACAAGCGTGGTGCAGGCCAGCCTCACACTGAGGAGGAGTTCACACATTACCATCAGCACCCATTCTATCTGACAAAGAAATGGCTTGTTCAGTGTTTCTCTCACGCTCTCCTTTGTTCTTACCTTGCTTCTTCTACCTTGCAGCAGCTTGTTAATGTTATAGTGCATTTACGTTGTCACTAATTAGAGAATTAATCAGATGCTTCTATCATTCTCTGTCTAGAAGTGTAGGGATAGGCTTCATGCACTTATTATTTCTGAAGACTTCCCAAATGCCCTCTAGGAATATCTACAGGAGTCCCCATACTGTTCTCTCTAAGATTTAAGATGCAGGGGCAAACAGTTTTATTGATTCTGATGGCTCGTTGGACATGCACCATTGTCGTCCTGCTCTGGGAAAATAACCCAGATCCTTCAGAATCCAGTTAGTGTTACAATTTTTTTTTAAAGATTTTATTTATTTATTCATAGAGACACAGAGAGAGAGAGAGAGAGAGAGAGAGAGAGGCAGAGACACAGGCAGAGGGAGAAGCAGGTTCCACGCAGGGAGCCCAACGTGGGATTCGATCCTGGGTCTCCAGGATCACACCCCGGGTTGCAGGTGGTGCTAAACCACTGTGCCACTGGGGCTGCCCAGTGTTACAATTTCTATGAAAGTCTACCTGACTCTTAAAATTATTCCCACGATCCCTTGAATTTCTCTGGACCGTTTTAGCAACACTCTACAAAAATTAGCTAAAAACAATTTACAAAATCATATGTACCATCATCTTTTATAATTTTCTAAGTATGAGTTTCCACACACACCTGGAGCTTCCATTTTCTGGCTCTCTCCCCTTACTTTCCTTTCTTGCCATAGGCTCTTCTATTCCTCTGGTCATAAAGCCAATAGGTTTTCTATGGAAGTTTCAACTGCCCTACACCAAGTCATGAACTTCATCCCCAGACTAAAAGCACAAAAATGGGGAACCTATTATTTGCCATTCCTTTTTCCAAGTTCTATTTCCCTCCCCAAAATCTATAGGCTAAGTTTAAAGTATATGTGAAATATCCAGTTAGAGATAGCAAGTATGGAAATAGATAAGCCAAATCTATATTGGGTACCCCAAACTGTAGATGAGCTATTCATAACTATATTCCCTTTGCCCATTTCCATCAAGAACCATCATAGAAGAACAAAACTTAATAATTACAGTCTACCTTAAGGTTACAGATAGCCAAATAACATTTTATCAGAAATATATCTCAACACGTGGGAATTTTAGTGAATATTTTGCTTTCTAATTAAAAAAAAAAAAGATAAGACTTTGCTATTTATCACTTCCTCTATGTTCTTTCCGGATGTGATGCCAACAGACACAGCAGCCATTGCATGACTAGGAAGAAACAAGCATTAGGACAAAAGTTGATATGCTAACAGTTCTACAGCAGAAAGACAGATGAAACTTGGCTCAATTAGTGATTAGAAGGTCTTCTACAAAAGCTATGGACTATCTCTGGACTTATTATTCAGTAGGTGAGAAAAAGTATGCCCTAGTTTTTTCAGCTGTTTGTCAGATTTCCTACTGCTGACACTTTCCTAATTGATACAATGAAAATATAGAAAACAACTCAAGAAAGAAGTCTAGGCAGGAAACAGGTCAACAGGCTAGACCTGGCAGTTGAAGCCCTGGTTTTGAATGAGATCATCACGTGAAAATATTATAGAATAAAAGGAAAACAGGGCTGAGAATTAAGTGTTGCAGAACACTGACACTTAAGAGGAATTGCGAGAGGAAAGAAGCAGCTGTAAAAAGACATACAATCAGAAAGAGAAAGAATTAAAAAGAAAAAAATGATGACCTAGAAACCAAAAGGAAGAAAAAGCAGGTGTCAGTGTTCCAATGCTACAGAGTAAAGCTAACCAAGTGCAGGAAAGTGTCCATTAGGTTTGGTGATATCAAAGTAGAGCATTTTAGTAGAACAAGAATCAGGTTCTAATAAAGCTGGTTTGTGGATAATCTGTTTCTCAGTCACAGACTGAACTGCACCCACCACCCCAGTTAAGTGTACCTTTCAGGCCAGCTGTTGGTCCCAGAGTGGATCATGAAAGGGAAAGTGGATGGATCAGTGCTTCAACTGGAAATACAATTCAAAGTGCAGGCTCTATTGACAGAAGAACAATAGGACCTTTCATAATATCAAAGGCAGCATATTTTATATCCCTTGAAAATAAAAATAACAGCTTAAGTTTAAGAATGACCTACCAAGTGGGCAACAGAGTGGATTCTCCTGACCCTTTCACTTTAAAAAAACAAAACAAAACAAAACAGCAAGATTCTAAGGTTCAGTATCTGCCTGGTTCCCTGCAGCTGTGACACAGGTCTCAAACATGCTTTGAAGATAACAGGCACTTGAGTCAGCGATACAGGTGCCGGAAAGGAGAAGAGGTGGGAATAAAATGGAATAACTGAAATATAGTGAAGAAAGGAACACCTAATTGTTCCTCTCTTCATTTGTCAGTAATCAATAACCTGAAAAATATGAGCATGGGATTTAAAGACGTTAAGTTCTATAGAAAGAGTTATTAAAGAGTGATTAAAAGGGAGGCAGAAACAACTTTCAATGTCTAACTTAGCACCGAGGGGTCTTCATAGCTGCAGGAAAACATTCCTTTTTTTCTTTCTATTGCTATGGAATCGGTGAGAATGACTTGAAAAGGCATGTGAGAATTTAAAACTGTTTCTTTCTTTCTTTATCCCTGTCTTTTTGAGAATTCTTTTAAAGGTGATGTACGGAAAAACCCACAAAGCAATTAGTAACAGTGAAAAGATGGTTAGGAACAATTAAAATCCTTTCTGCTTCATTAGCTTTTCACTGTTAAGTGTTGTCACTGATTAATGCCAGACCGAGACGGTGACTGTCTCTCAAATAGCAAATATATCAAGAAATGAATCAAAGGAAAAGGCAACATGAGAGGACTCACAGAATAAACTTGTTAACACCATGACATGGGTTAAAGGCGGAAATTAAAAGTGTCCGTCTCTATTTTGAGCGTTCCACCGGGCACTTTGTGCTCACAAAACCGTGCATGTAGGGGTTACTTACGCTCTTCACATTTTCCCCAAAACATTCCTCACCAATATAAACATAATACAGGTGAACAGGATGAGCCACCGGATTTTGCAGGGCCCAGTGCAAAAGGGAAATGTAGGTCACCTTATTTAATAAGCAGGAAACAAGAACAAGAACAACAACAACAACAACAATTTACTCTCAAAGTAAAATATATTTCCCTTCCTTTCTTCTGTAGCCTCTCTCTCAACTTTTCCTAGTGTTTGCAAAAATAATGTAATTATTTATTTTACGACCACGACTATTAATTTTTACCATTCACCTGATATTTTGCAGTGTCACCGTGAACAAAAACACGAGAGGATGTTAACTAAGATACCACGTCACAAAATAACACAATTCATATGCCTCAGCTTGCACGTGCACAGGTAGGTATACAGCATTCTCACCCAGAATGGCAGAAACATCCCACAAAAATGACTCAACTGGCTTATTTTACCTCTTCTTTAATCAACTTTTGGTATTTTTTTTTTACATTTTTAGTTTTTAGTATTTTTAATTGCGGATAAATAAGCGTAACATTTAGCAGCTTAGCTGGGTTTTGTTTTTGTTTTTGTTGTTTTGTTGTTGTTGTTTTGAGTGTGGTTCAATGGTCTTGGTAGCCTCACGCCCTTGGAGGATCCCCACCACCACTCCTCCTTATGCACACACCCTACACTCTAGCTGCGGCCAACAGGTGGGTAAGGAAGAACTGAAAGGTGAAGGAAACGCACGCTCGAACGCACACCAACACATGCACGTGTGCGCATGCACACGCACACAAAATCCCGGAAGCCCTGCTTTTCCTTTCATTCCATTTTTTTCCGTGTAAGTGGGTGGCTAATGGAAAGAAGTAACGCAAGCAAGGAAGGGTATGCTCGTGATCCTTGGCTGTTCATGGGTTTTCAGAAGGCCATCAGTGCATTCTTGTTCTCCGCCCCCCTTGCTCAGCCTTGTCTTACCATCATCCCCCTGTTGCTCTCCCAAGTATCCGAGCTACTGCGAGGCACGATGCCGGGGACATGCGAGTGAAGCGTATTTCGTTGACCTCCTCCTGTGCTCCGTTTCCCCGCTGGCCTTCACCTTCACTTACAAAGCACAGCTTAGAAGACCACACCGTTGAGCACATCAAGATGGCGGCAGCGCATCTACCCACGCGCGAGGCTTCCCGAGGAGGCCCAGGAGGCTTGTGCTGAGAATCAGGGAGGCCGAAAAGGAGCAGTCTTTGCACTGACAGTGTACTCTTTCGTTTACAAGACACATTCTCACCCTTGACCTCACCTGTCACAGTTATTTCTGACTCCCAAGAGCTGGTGTTCTCTCCATTAAATAAACTAGAAAGCCATTAAAGCCAGCGGGTCCAAAGGGCCATGGCGGTGCACTCGAATGAAAGACTAGGACAACAACCAATCACAAACAGTCTCCCATAAAAAACAGCCCACCCATAAGAAACAACCAATCACAGTCTACCATAAAAAAAAATCCCACCCCCTAAGATATAACCAATCACAAACAGCCTACCACAAAAGACACCTCACCCATAAGAAACAACCAATTACAAACAGCCTATCATAAAAAATCCCACCCCTTAAGAAACAACCAATCACAAACAGCTAGGTGGACTTTCAGCTGTAGACACCGGAAGAGTTTCCTTCACTTCCGCTCTTTCTTTTGGGGTATTTTCCTTGTTTCCTGTCCATCTTCCTCTCCTAACCACTTATGGTGTGTGGCACTGCTCAAATCAAATGTATTTTTAAATTCCTTTTACAAAAAAAAAATAATAATAATAATAAAAAAATAAAAAAATAAAAATAAAAATAAAAATAAATAAAAATAAAAATAAAATAAAATAAATTCCTTTTACAACTGTTAATGTTTCAGTTCATCTTTCAACACCACTTCCGCGCTGGAGAGATGCGTGACTAACCCAACTCCTATGGCTAAGTAGAGGCACGAGGTAGACCAGAAGCCAGGCATCCTGATCCCTAGTTAGGGGCTCAGCCCCCAGACTGCAAACGGATCGGCTGCTTTTGTATGTCCATTGAATTCCGGTACACGGAATATGTTATTACAGCGGGGTTCAAACAAAAGGATGACCAGTCAGGAGGAGTGACCCAGTGAAGTCCCCCAGCAGGGCAGAGGTGTCTAGGAAGGATTCAAAAATGAATATTGAGTAGAGACAAAGCTTGTGTGGAGAGGAAATGTCCTCTCTAAAAAAAAGCAAGTGCATGAACAGAGAAATCAGTCCCAGAAGGTCACGATTTGCATGCCTGCATGAACAGTGTCAGCTGAAGATGCCATGTTCGGCATAAATTAGTTCAATCTTACAACCCATCTGCTGAAAACTCATTCCTCCTGCATCCCTTAGGTAGTTATATCAGTGGTCTCTTCCTAAACGCTTTTGTTCTAATAGCCAAACAACTCATGGAGGCGATTAATACAGGCAAATATAGGGATGGCATTTTTCTAAACTCATGGTTTTTGTTTGGTTGGCTTTTAACAAGGCAATTTAGTAAAACATAAATTATACCAAAAAAATCATTGAAAATACTAAGGTAGGTAATATATAAATTAGAAAAAGACGTCAGGCTCCCTCCATGGAGCCTGCTTCTCCCTCTGCCTGTGGCTCTGCCTCTCTCTCTCTGCATCTCTCATGAATAAATAAATAAAATATTTAAAAAATTATATATATATACATATATTTAAATTAGAAAAATATTTAAATCCAAAGATACATATCAGATTTTTTTCAGAAATGCTACCTGTTTAATCATTTACTAGTTCTTACTTAGTCTAACTTCACTTCCTGCCACCCAGCTTGATTAGAACCCCCCAATTTAACTCATCAAATATCTTCTTGCTTGTTCAGTGTTTTTTTAGACTTGGCTTTTCAACAAAAACTATAACCAAATCTGCATCTAAAGCCACTTCAACAAATTTTATTTGAGGATGTGGAGGCCCGAGAAAAATTAAGGCCATCCCACCTAAAGTTTAGCATTAGCACAAGTACAGCCATCTTAGGCCCCTGTGAATAAGAGCTGAACTTTATGGGAAAAACTGCAGAATGTACTCGGCAGGGAATCCCATATCAGAAAGACAACAGAGCTCAGAATTGCCCTCAGCAGAGAATCCCTTATCAGAAAGACAACAGAGCCCACACCCCTGGTAGGAAGCCCCATATTAGAATGAGAACAGAGCTCAAGGCCCTTGAAAGCCCCATATGAGAATGTAAACAGAACTTGAGAAATTCCTCCACCCCTTCTGAAAATCCCCTAGACCAGCCTATAAAAAACCCAGCTGTAACCCACTTCGGGGTCCAAGACCCTGCTCCGCTGTGTTGGGTATACTTGGATCCAAGCTCAACCTTGCTAATAAACCCTTGTGCGCTTTGGTGTCGGCTCCTTGGTGGTTTCTCGGATTCGCAATCTTGGGCACAACAAAGGACACTCTCAAGCAGGAAAGACTGCCTTTTTACTAATGAAAGGAATCCTCTCATTCAATATTCTTGGAAATTCTTATCTGGACACAACTACCAACATCTTACTCACCTTGAAAGCAAGCACGGAACATCAGCATAAGCAGCACAAATCCCCTTTGGCTATGTTTCCTCTAGTTGAAAAGAACATCACAATCACTTCATTACCTACTCTGTTTCTTCCCTCCCCCGACCCCTCCCTAAATTTTTTCTTAAAAATTCGATTTCATTTGCTGCTTCTGTTCTCTGACATTAAAAGCACAATAACCTTTTTTTTTTTTTTTTGTCAAAACGTAATCATTTTAAGTTCCTAATAATAGAAAATAACTTGGTGAAAGATTTCTTCACCCAGTGACCTGTATTACAATGAGGAATTACCTGGGGGGATAGAGGGTGAGATAAAACAGTGGAGAGCCTAAAGACACGGTGAGGCTGCTAGATACCAGCTCCTTGGGGATATCATCTGTTTTATTCAATCCCTTTCCCCCTAAACCTAACACAGTGCCTGTTCTGCTATTTTTGTCAAAGAGCATCAAAAGTAGAAAACAAAAAATCTTACTATTGCAATGATATGGATGAAACTAGAGGATATTATGCTAAGCGAATTAAGTCAATCAGAGAAAGACAATTATATGATCTCACTCATATGTGTATTTTAAGAAACAAAACAGAGGATCATAGAAGAGAGAAAAAAAAAACAGGACAAAATCAGAGAGGGAGACAAACCATAAGAGAGTCTTAATCACAGGATACAAACTGAGGTTTGCAGGAAGGGAGGGGGTGGGGGGATGGGGTTACAGGATGATGGACATTAAGGAGGGCACGTGATGTAATGAGCACTGGGTATTATTTAAGACTGATGCATCATTGACTTCTACCTCTGAACCCCATAATAGATTATATATTAATTAATTGAATTTAAACAAAATTTAAAAATTTAAATTAAAAAGAACAAAAAGCTTTACATTTCTCAGTATTTGACTCTAAAAATGGAATGTTGAAATTGATTAGGTAAATTAATTCAGAGTTTAAAATAGATAAGGAAGAGTTTATTCAGTCATTGCTCTTAGTGTGAATTTAAGCATGACATTGTTTTTAGCAGCTCTGTTCTTAAGAAGGCAAATAATCAGATTGTAGAAGAGCTCAAATATGCAGATTCTTCAACTGAGACACTCAAGCAGGTAGCCAGATGATCCACTGTCACCAACATGTACGGGAAGATAAGTGGATTGCCAGAAGCAAAACAGCCTCCTCTATCCTGCTATGCCCGTTTTTTTGTTGTTGTTGTTGTTGTTTGGTTTTTTGTTTTTTTTGTTTTTTTTCAGATACTTAGTGACACAGGTTGTATCTCTCAATCTGTTTATAACCAGGCTACTATAAATAACATGATCTCCCTCAGGCATCCTGTGAACAATAAAAAGAAGTTTATAAGAATAATAATACTAAAAGTCAATGAACTATATTAACACAGTATAAAAACAAAGTGGTTCTCTGGCAATTTGGTGGTGTAAGGTAGAGTTTCATTTAAAATTCTTAACTAAGAGAGATTTTTATGTTACCCCAGGATATCTCCTTTGTCTTCCTCTGAACATCCAGTTTAAAATGAACAAAGACAATTTTATAAAAATCCTTTAAAAAAGAGACATAATCTTCCCCTTCCAAAGCGAAAAAATTAAATGAAACAAAATTTGTTAATAATAACTCACTGATAATTTTAGCCAACGCTACAGTAATCTCAGTTCCAGAGTAGAGATTCACCACATCCAGAGCAATGTTTTACAAAATGTGTGCACAGGGCAGCCCGGGTGGTGCAACGGTTTAGCACTGCCTGCAGCCCAGGGTGTGATCCTGGAGACCTGGGATCAAGTCCCACGTCAGGCTCCCTGTGAGGAGCCTGCTTCTCCCTCTGCCTGTGTCTCTGCCTCTCTCTCTCTCTCTCTGTCTCTCATGAATAAATAAATAAATAAAATCTTTAAAAAAAAAAATGTGTGCACAAATCACCTGCAAAATTCAGACTACTATGTTCCACACAAACCTATTAAATCATAATCTTTGAAGATGTGGAGATCTGCATATTTGACAAGGTTCTTAAGTGATTCTTTAGTATACTGAAGTTGAAAAACCACTAGTCTAGAGTCTACTGATTATCTTCCAGATAGCATTTCTAGACTGCATGGTGAAATGGTGTATTATGTGCCCACCCAAAATGCATAAATGCAAACTCATTCAAAGAAAATCGTCTACCAGCTACTTGTTTTCATTAGGTTTCTTTTTATTATGAAATTATATCAACTCGCCCTGTTGCCCATTTGACTGTCAAAGCATTTTCGGTATGTCTTTATTAAACCATTTCAAAATTCTGTACTTTTGAATCATTTCAAGGAATAAAACATTGGAATTTCTGTTACACTGTTTATAGAAAATTCAGTTATAGAATTTTCGTGTGGTATTAACTGAAAGATGTTTAGTTCATCTCTCCCTATTGATATTCCAAATTATCCATGAGCCAAACCAGACTACCAGGCAGTGGCCATACTCATCCCTGATACGAAAACTGAAATACTTTTACAAACCTATACTTTGATTGCTGTGGTTTGTTAACAGTGAGCTTCCTCTGATATTTGTTGGGAAGATAGAGTTGAATACTTTTGTTGAACACATCACAGTACACATCTGTTATGAAGCCCCATGGTTTGCTTACCAAGGAAAACAATAGCCCTTCCTTAACCAAAATGATCTTGTATTTCTATTTGCTGTGGCTGCTTAGATCAGTAGTATAAAGTATCTAACACATAAATTTCATGATAAACTTTAATTCCAACTAATATTATTAAAATTTCCTTAAAATTTCCCTTCCTTTCCTTTTGAGCCTTTTTTCTTCACTTACTTTAATTTTCATCTTGCTTATCATGATTTTTGTCTGAAGCTTTTTGAATCATTTTTGGAATAATGAAGGACATAAATAAGCCTTCACTATACTAATGATACAGAGTTGCATAGTCATAAGTATTCAAAATCTTACTGGATGTAATTCCTATTATACACATTTTATCTTTCAACCCTCTATGTAAAATCTCTAATATACAAATTCAATATTTAACATTACACTTAGAAAAAAAATCATTAGGACTTGAGTAAGAATAGGATAGGCAATGATGGGATATAGTGAATTCTCCATTATGGGAGGTAATCAAGGTAATCAAGCAAAAGTGAAGTCACTACTTAGTAAGAACATTGTAGAAGAGTTTTATTTTAGTATAAGTGCTGCTGAAGCAAGCACTGTAGAAGAGTTTTATGTCAAATAACATTGAATGACAAATATTTGGAGTCTCTACTAACTCTGAAATTCTTAAATTTATTGCTTAAAAAATTACATAGTTATCAGAAAAAAAAGTAAAAGAATTAAAGGAAATATGTATTTCCCAGAAAAGAGTATTTCTAAATACATAATCAGGAAAAATTATATTTCTAGAAATAGACTGAATAAAAACTTGTCATATTTTATCTGTTAACGCAAGTAGGCATGCACTGCTTGCCTAGGTCCACACTTTCTATCTCAAATTGTATGAATGAACAAGCTACAATAAAATCTGAGAGTGATTTAAGGACTTAAGTTCAGCATTTGCTTCATATTTCTTCTGACAAAACTTTTAGTAGTATAATCTTCAGTGCCAGGAAATCAATTAACTTGAAAATTTGCCAATGTTGCCAATAACCAGTAATATGAATGTAACCCTTTTGCATCTTGGGCGTGGAGAAATTAAATGACCAAACACATTCAGCTAAATCTAGCCTTGAGAGGAGGTTGTTTCTTTGCAGTGAGGTTCTTTGAAGTGAGAGATGGAAACAGCAATGAAGGAAAAGGCATCTGAGTAATCATATAAAGTCTTCCAAGTGGAACTCAGCCCAAAAGACACTTTTGTTCTGTCCAAAGGCACAAAAATCTATGAAGACCCATCTAACCCCAGCATTTCAGGGCACAATGGGACTCTCTCCACAGAAGAGCCCTTCTGTTAAAAGCATGGTTTATGCAAGTTGGTAATAACAATTACAAATAAAAATGATGATCAAGATAATGAATATGATTACTGAATTCTAGAAAAGATATAAGCTTATAATGTAAAATTAAGCACAGAGCTACTGCAAATACAGAGATTAAGAACTCTGTCTATCCCATTTAGAAACTAATTCTGACACTAAATAAGACCAGACCAGATGGGGCACAGAGAAGTAATTACTTTTTTACTTTCTGTCCTGTCCATGGCTGCTTTCACTTTATAGCAGCTGCATTGAGTAGTGACCACAGAGATGATATGACTGGCAAGGACTGGTGGCATCTGATCTAAAGTGTAGTCTACTTTTTGTGAATGTCTACATGAGCTTCTTTCATAACTAGCTTTTAATAATTCTTTATGAAAGTGTTTGCAAAATGAAAGATTGCTTGCTGTGTCACTGGGAATGCCTTAACCTACTCCTCTTTCTTGAATGATGCTTTTCAGTGTTAGAATCATTCAGCATTTTTAAATAGCATTTCCTTGTCCTCCTGTATATAGCATTGCTGATGAGAAGTCTACTGTGATTGTAGTTTCTGTGGAGAAAACTTGCCTTTCCTCTCTCCTTGAACTTGAAATTTCTTCTTTATTCTTGATATTTTAAGTTTGGAGATAATGTTTTGGTGTGGTTTTTATGACTATCTATCCTGATGCATAATAAGCGTGCAATTTCAACATTTAGTTTAGTAAGTCTTCTTTATTTGAAAACATTTGCAGCCTTTTTTTTTTTTGTATTTTGATTTTTTATCCCCTTCTTTTCTCTTCTTTAATCGGTGTCTATTGCAGTCTGTTACTATTATTCTAGCTTCCCTGTTCCACAGGTTCTCTTTCACATTTCTTCATCTTGGCATCTTGGTTAGTTTCAAGGTACCTCACAATCATTTTTTGATTTGTTGAATTCTGTCTTCAACTGTGTACAGATTAAAGTCTGTATTTTTCAATTCCAATATTTTGAATTAGTCAAATACATCTTTTCTTGCTTTTAGGAGTTGCTTTTCATAGATATTAGTTCATCTATCATACTTCTGAATTTGCTAATCAAATAGTTCAAAGACATTTCTAGATCTTTTATTTTCATTTTATGAGCATACTTTTTTTTTTTTTTTCCATTAGTTAGTTCTTTGGGAGCAGTCTTCCTTCACCTGACTTACATACTTTGGAGTATTGGTTTATAGACTCATCTTGAGAAGGAATTTTGTCATTATTATTGTTGTTGCTGTTCTTGCTATTGCTGTTGTCATTTTTATTTCCACTCTGAAGGCCCATTCTTTTCTAGGAATTTTGGGGTTTCCCTTACCTGGCATCCCTATCCCATTCTCCCGTGCAGAAATAGATCTAACACTGGCAACTTGGAGCTCCTGACCCATAGAGAACTCAAGGAGATTTAGCCCCTGCCACCGAAGTATCAATAACTTTTATTATTTCCATAAATATTCAACTTCATATAAGCCACAACCTAGGCAATTATCAATCGCAACTTTCTTTCAGGCTTTTTTGAGAACCTGGCTTCATGCTGTGAACTAGTTTCAGCCCTTAACCTTGCTTGAGATATACTTAAATGCTGTCATCTCATAAGAGATAAATTCTTCCCAATTCTAGACCCAGAGTCCCACCTTGCTTGATGCTTGTATTTTTTTTTTCCCTTTCTAGTCCATGGAAATGCTTATCTTCTTTCAAGCACTGATATAGCTTTTTAATTTCAATATTAAGTGTTTAATCTATTACCACTATTTTGGTTGCCAAAAGAGGAGAGATTCAAACCACAAACTTCTCTCTGCCATTTTGAAAAGATAAAAGAGTGAACACTGAAATTAGATAATCAGACTGATAAAAGTAAAGGTTCTAGAGTTATGATCCAGAAGTTTTATTCTTAGGTTTATACCCAACAGAAATGCCTATCCATATATTTACCAAAGACATGTACCAAAATATCCATAGACATACTATTCATAATAGCTTCATACTGGATGTTATCTAAATGCCAATAACAGTTGAATAGATAAATAAATCATGGCTTAGTCAAACAGTAGAACATTATATAATAATGAGAATGAACAATCTGTGTCAGGTCATAATAATATGAATAAACCTCACAAGTAACATGGCAAGAGAAAGAAGAAATTCATCAAGTTGCATGATGTTATAAAATATAATAATATTATAATTATATTATATAGACTATTATAAAATATAATAAATAAAATAACCTGTGAGATGTTATAAAATATATTGTTACAAAATATATTATGCTACTATGAAAAGATTTTCAAAACATATGATAGAGCTTTATCAGTTTCATGGTTTTTCAAACCCCACTCCTAAATTCCCTATGGATCCATGGACCTCAGGGCTAGTTCTTGTTTCCAATTAATTGTAGGTTTGGTTTGGTTTGGTTTTATTCTCTCAAAAGGACACTGTTTTCCACTCTCACAGCTATAGAGTAGGAGGAATTTAATCTCCAACAGAGCAATCAATTAAAGAATGGTAAAAATTATTTTTAACTTCCTTAATCAATAGACTTGCAAAGAGATTATTAAAAGTATGTTTACAGAGAACTTTAAAAATTGAATAGAACTTGAGCTTCCTAAAAGATTAATATCTTTATATAATTCTAACCCTAGATTCTGAGCCTGATCAGAGCTTCCTTCCACAGGTTTTAACTAGTCTTATAACTGAACCCATGAGGAGAAGTAGAAGGAAACTCATGACATTGCTTACAGTCCAATGCCACCAATCCATTGATTAGAGTGCACTGATAACTGGATTCCTGCCTCATTTTCAATTACCCTGCTTGGTTTTCTAGCCTTCCATTTTAAAAAATTGCCACTGTTTTATAGAAAATCAATATCTTCATGTTAGAACTTCTGTCAATTGTCTGCTCCAACAGGCAGCTAGGATCTTGGATTCTGAGTGAAGTTGCTAAGAGAAATGTTGCATCCATCATTTCCTTTCATTGATGTTATCTTTTGGTTTTAAAACTCTACAATAGCCCCAAAGCCTGATACTCCTAGCGAATCACTGAATTTGGCCTACAGCTCTCAAATTGCATCTAATTGCGTCCAATATTCAGAAGCCTTCTACTACTGTGCCTGTTTTTTTTTTTTTTTCTACAAGCCTGTCTTTGAAAAAGCAAACAAACCATCAAAGAAATTATCTCCTCAACCAATACTCTTTAGACTGGGAGGTACTATGTTATCAGAACCCAGTGAGCATAGCCAATGGCTTACTCTAAGCCAATAGAGTCTTTTTGGATTATATTCCAGAGTCCAAGAGGAAGATGTAAAAACATTTGCCACAAACCAGAAACCCAAGAAGAAATACTCATTATAGGCATGCTCAGCTTTCCTCAGCCAGGAACATTCTGAATCTTCTCAATTTTTTTATTCCAAGCCAAGAATCATCTGATTTAATGTGAGTTCACATTCTTCCTCAAGTCTGTGTTTAGGCTGTCTTTTATATTTAATTAGTTCCTAAAATGTACATGCATTGGCCATCTATTCTCATTAAACCCAATATCTGCTTGACATTAGGAGTCCTACAAGTATTCAGTCCTAATCTGAGCCCTTGCCTAAAGAAGAGCCATCTATTTTGGAAGGCCTTGTTCAAGGTAAGAAGTCATGGTCACTACAGACATTCTCATGATCACTGCAGACATAAGTAATTGATTATGACACTCTCACCAGGCTTGAAAAGGGCTTCACCATACATCCCCATAGAGAAATTCAAGCAGCCACTTCTAACTGGCGGGAGTTTTCATAAGAGATAAAATGTGCTGTAATTCATACTTAAAGCCTATACAAGTTTTAGTTTAATTAACTATAGCTTACTCTAACTCAAAAACATAGGGGAAAGTCTGACTTATATAGAAAACAATAGATGAATCTGATTGAGTGACAGATTTCCTTCCTTTAAGTTCCCACATTTCTAATTCTTAACATGGCCTAGTACTTATCACATATACATCTCTTTTTTTTTTATAGTTATTTTTTTAATTTATGATAGTCACAGAGAGAGAGAGAGAGGCAGAGACACAGGCAGAGGGAGAAGCAGGCTCCATGCACCGGGAGCCCGACGTGGGATTCGATCCCGGGTCTCCAGGATCGCGCCCTGGGCCAAAGGCAGGCGCCAAACCGCTGCGCCACCCAGGGATCCCACATATACATCTCTTAAGATGTATTTTATTAACTTATTAAACCTCTCCTTAGTTTGTAATTTGCTTTCTTAATTCTTTGGCATCCTGTCACATTTCCTGGGGACATATGGGGTGTTATTATTCTAGGAGATAGGAGATCAAGTCTATCTGGTCAGTTATTTCTGAGGACTTTTGGCTACACCACATCTGGCCACATATCATTAGCAATCCATTCTACCTTATATTTGCTTTTGTTACCACGCTTCCTACATGTTTCTGTAACTTGCTGGCTCACTGCTATCCACTCCCTCTACGCACTAATTATCACTTATATTTAAAAAACAAAGCAACTATGCTTTATACATAGAAATAATAGAAGAAATAGAATAGCCACACAATTTACATCTTCGCATGTATTTTTCAAATTAATGAACGACCACTCATGTCCCTTTGTCTACATTCTTTTTTCACAAGGCCACTTAATGAAATGCATTGTATTATTATTTTTCATTTTTTTATATTGCGTGCACCTAATTATTAATACTTTCAGTAACCATATTTTACTTGCACTAATTTCCTTCTCAACAAGATTTCTTGACCATCACTGGTTTAGGTATTCAGTAGCTAGTTCCTCAACTAAGTAATTGAGGATAAATCCAAATCTCACGCTAGAAAAAAAAAATAATTCTTTTTGATTAAAAACCAAATAAACAAATGAGCTTGTAATGGATGTTAGAGAGGGACTCCATCCTAAAAGCCAAGATGCAAAACAAAACAGAACATCAGCAGGAAACTCATTCTTTAAATATGATAGTCTCCACCTGTGATAAGAAATAAGCTTCTCCCTGGGGATTTTATACTCTCCCCTCTAGAACCAGGTGACAACCAGGAGCAGTACATGACAGTATGAAGAAAGCTTCATTTATTTTCTTTTCATTACCTAAGAAACTGAGATGGGTCAGATGGAAATGAAGACCTATGAAAGTTAGCAGTGAGCACAAGCACCATTCAAGTGCTGCACTGTCCAGAAACTGTCTCCGATAAGGTAGCACGGGCTCTGGAAGGGTCTTTGGTTTCTCTTAACTAGAAACTGATGCTTTGAAGTACAAATTAAAACTGAGAAGCCTGTCACTCAGAGACTGCTGATAGCCTTTAGGTGGCTGAACTAATCTCATGCCAAGATAGAAGACTGAATTTCAAAGTAATTTGCAAAGTTAAATATAAAATATAACTGTGAGGGATCCAGAATGATGTCCTTTATTAATTTGGTATATGGACTCAAAATATGTAGTAAAATTCTGCAATACCATTCTCTATAATGAGCCTTGCCTTTGCAGGCCCAGAATAATTTTCAGTGCAAAGTCACTGATAAGGCCAAAGTATATATTTCTTACAGTTTGGGGCATCATAGATAGGCTTTCCAATTATTTTTAGTTTCAATTAGATTGGTGAATTTCCCCGTAACTCATCTGAGTCTAATCATATAATTATGTTCCATTTAATTGAAAATGAGTAGCTAAAAATGTTTAGATTAAAAAGAAAAAAACCAGTAAGCTTCAGATGATGAAAGTTCTGTCAGATATTCCAAACAAGACTTCCAAGGTCATTATTGTCTGGATCATAGACCTTAGACCAAACATTACACAAAATGTTGAAGTTAAGTAAGCAATATGCAAAGAAAAACTGAATGTAACTTATTAAATACAGCTTAGTGGTTAGAAATCTAAAATTGAGTGTTCAATTTTCAGCCTTAATAACAAGCTAAATAGCATTTCTAAGTCTCAGTGTCTGCAAAATGTAAATAATCACGGTAACTATCTCTGTTGGGCACTAGGTCTCCATCCTAACATCCTTCTAGTGGGCCTTCCTTCTCTGGAGATACTAAAATATAAAAACAATATTTCTCACACTCTCTTAGAGCTAGCCTGCATTCAAGATATGTTCTGCATTCAAGATATGTAAGTACTTTTACATGTTTGAAAGTAAAAGACAAAGCAAAGACCATCTCCTTCCTCACTTTGACTCTGAAAAACAAGGGCATAGAGATGCAGATTTTGTTTTCCTTTATAATCATATTCCAGTATGTAGGCCCAGTTTAGAAGGTCAGGAGGCACCAGTGGTGCCTACACATTCCAGTGTACAGTCACTAGCTTCACATCTCTTGACTGGAAGTTTGCTTCATTGGTGGCTCATTGAAGTAGTTTCCTGACCTGCAGATTGCCTTGATGGCCATGTCACTCACAGTTTTTTAACTAGTAGATACCATGGTAGCCTCTGATTTAAGCAGAATTAGAAAAGCATCTTTTATGTGCTTTTTAGCCACCTGTGTATCTTCCTTTACAAACTGCCAAGTTTTTGTCTTTTTGTTTTGTTGGGTTGTTTGCCTTTTTTCTCTTTTATTTTGAGGTATGATTTACGTATGTTGCTCTTACGTGTTCAACTTAATGACTTTTGACCCATGTATCCACCGGGGTAACCACCAATCCATTTACGATATGAAACATTTTCATTATCACAGAAAATTCCCATCTCCTATTTACTAAATCTACACTACCTCAAAAGCAAGCACTTTCTGATTTCTAATACATTATTTTCAAGTTTAGCTTATACTTGGAATTTATAAAAATGGTATAATATACATTATATTCTTTTGTATCTGGCTTCTTTCACATGGTTAATCTATATTGAATTCATCCCTGTTGCTGCCTGAACCATCAGATTGTTCTTAAAAACATATATATATATATATTCCTGAGGAGTATTCCTTTTTATAAGGAATCCATTTTCCTGTAAGTTTATCCATTTTCCTATAAAGTCACTGATAAGGCCAAAGTATATATTTCTTACAGTTTGGGGCATCATAGACTTTGGGTTGTTTCAACTCTTTGACTATTATGAATGAAGCTGCTATAAACTTCCTTGTACAAGTCTTTTATCGGCCTATTTTTTCATTTCTCTTGGGTCAATATCTGGGGTAAAATCGCAGTCATTGGGGGGATTACATTAAATGTTATGAGAAATGGCCAATTTCCAAACCACTCGAACGTTTTGTACTCTCACCACCAAAGCATGAGAGCTTTATTTCTCTAAATAGATGGAAATACTTAGTGTGTCAGTCTTCAATTTCACCCATCTTGTGTTGGGAAATAGTGTATCACTGTGGTTTTAATTTGCATTTTAATTTGCTTATTGGCTATTCAGTTGCATTTTCATGAAATGGCTATTCAAGTATCTTTTCGATTTTTAAATTGGATTGTTAATCATTTTATTGCTGATTTTAGTAAGGTTTTATATAGTCTGTCTTAAAGTCTTAGCACAGGTATATGTGCTAAGAATATGTTTTTCTTTCATAGACTATAACTTTCTATCAATCTTACAATGTTTTATGAAGCAGAAGTTATAATGTTTACAGAAATACATTCTATCAGTGTTTTACTGTAAGTTTGTATTCTGACTATTCTAAACATTTCCCAAAATCTTAAAGACATTCTTTAATTTTTGAAATATTTTATTGTTCTTGGTTTTATTTTATGCCTATGATTAACCTCAAATTAATTTTCATGGACAGAATGGGAATAGGGTCAGGATCCTATTTTTTCACAGATTCAACCAATTGTTCAGCACCATTTATTTGTAAAAATGTACTTCCCAATGGATTGCTTCTCAGCTTGTTGGAAATCAATTGCTCATTTGTGCTGAGTCACGCAAATTTTATTGTCAGAATTATTTGTCTTTCCGTTATACCAACACTACATCATCTTATTATAGCTTTATAGTAAGTATTGAAATTAGGTGGTGAAAGTCCTTCAAGTTTATTGTTTTTCAGTATTGTTATGGTTGTTTCAGAGTGAATTTTCATATAAATTTTGTAAATAACTTATCTACCTTTCAAAAGAGCCTGCTGGATTTTGGTGTGTATTGTATTAAACCTTGAGATTTATTTGGAGTGTGATCTTTATTCTTTCTTACAAATCCACCTTATACTTTCATCTGGCATTAAAGTTGACTCTTCCTTGAACAGTATGGGACAGAACTGTGCAGATCCACTTATACATGGATTTATTTTTGATACAGTGAGGTAAGTGTATTTTCTCTTCCTTATGATATTCTTTTGAATATTATTATGATTTTCTTAATAACATTTTCTTTTCTCGGCTTCATTTATTGTAAGAATATAATATACAATATATGTAACATGCAAAATATGTGTTAATAAACTGTTTATGTTATCACTAACATTTCTGGTCAACACTAAGCTATTAGTAGTTAAGATTTAGGGGAATCAAAGTTATAATGTGTTTTTTCAACTGTGTGGGAGGTTAGCACCCCTAACCCTCGAATTGTTCAAGGGTCAATTGTATTCAATTTTATTCTGAATAATCTATTTTAGCCATCTTCATAGTGCATATCTGCTCCAGACAAAATCTTACAAACTTTGACACTTTGAAATGTCTTTATTCACCTTCATTCAGAAGGCTGTTTCTCTGTGGACTGAACTCTACATTGCCCGATTTTTTTATTTTTCATTTTTAAGCAATTTAAAGATGTTGTTCCACTGCCATTTGGTTTGTTTCTGTTGAGTGGTCAGCAGTATTTAGTGTCATGTTACCAGGTATGTAATGTGTCCTTTTCCATCTGTATTTATATTTAGTCTCCATACTGCTCTTCATCTTTGGCTATAATATGCTGATGTGTGGATTCTATTTGCTCTGTGGGTTTTTTGTCAGTATAACTTATATTTTCTTAAAATGTAAGTTGAAGTCTTTCATCAATTTTTTAAAGTTCTCATGTAGTAGCTCTTCAAATACTTTCTTTGACCCATTCCCTCCTCTTCTCATCTCCATCTGCAAATGTATTTTACACCACTGGTTATCAACTAGGAACAATACTGTCCTCCAGGAAATATTTGACAATGTCCAGACACATTTTTGGTTCTCTAAGCTAGAAGGGTGTTTGCTAATAGCATATAGCAGATAGGGGCTCAGGATGTGACTAAACATCCTGTAATGTACAAGATATCCTCCCACAACAAATAATTGTCTGGTCCAAAATTTCAATAGTGCCAAGGTTTGCAAACCATAATGTAGAGTACATGATATTGTTTCATAGGTCTGAGACATTTTGTCTTGTTTTTATTTCACTCTTTTTCGCTTGTATTTTAGTTTCAGTGTTTTCTATTGACTTATCAGGAATTTGCCAGTCTTTTTCTCTTCAATATTCAGTCTGTTGTTAAGCCCATCTAATATATTCTTTATTTTTGATAATATTATTTTTATTTCTTGTTTTTTTATAACATCAATATCTGTGCTAAAATTAATCATCTCTTTTCCCATGATGGCTACCTTTCTCACTAGAAACTTTAGCATTTTTATCATAGTATTTTAAAGTATATTTCTTATTTTTCCAACATCTGGGCCATCTCTAGGTCTGTTCTATTGACTATTTTATGTCTTGACCCTAGGTCCCATTTTCTTGCTTCTTTGTATGTCTTTTTTTTTTTCTTTTAAGTAAGTTCTACATCCAACGTAGGACTTAACTCATGACCCCATCAAAGGTCACATACACCACCAACTGAGTCAGCCAGGCACCCCTCTTTGTATGTATTTAAATTTTTGAATATATGACATATTTTGTGTAACACAATAATAATGAATGAAGCATTTAATATCTGTCCACAGAAATTAGCATGCCTCTTCTCCTAGGCTGTTAGAATGTAGGCCTAAATTAATCTGAGATTAAAGTCAAACTGAATTTTAACTTGTGGTAAATTTAGTTTGATTTAGTTCACTAATTGTTTTAAGTACTTCGTGAATAAAATCAGTCTATTCTTTTTATTAAGACCTGTGAGGTGAACTTTACCAGGATTCTGGAATTGCTTATACTTCTTAAGTAAGTTGTTAGCTTTCATAACAGAATTTTCAGAACTCCCCCTGCATGGTCTAGCTTTCAGGTTTTTAGAAATTTAATCTCATAATTTATACATATTTTTAAAGATTTTATTTACTTACTTGAGAGAGAGAGCACAGTGGGAGAGGGAGAAGCAGGCTCCTCGCTGAGCAGGGAGCCCAACATGGGGCCTGATCCTAGGACCCTAAGATAATGATCTGAGCCGAAGGCAGATGTTTAACTGACTGAGACACCCAGGCACCCCCTCACAATTTCTGAGAATACGCTTACTATCTAGTACCAAGTCATGCTTTCTGGATTTGGGCATTTTCTTTTAGCATCACTGCCCAGTAAAATATTGAATAGATGTAGTGAGAGTGGATATACTTATCTTATTCTCTAGTTAGAGAGAAAATCTTCATTATTTCATCAGAAAATATGATGTTAATCATAGATTTGTTACAAATACCCTTTATCATATAAGGAAGTTTTCTTTAACTGCTAATTTGCTGAGACAGTTTATCATAATGGGATATCGACTTTTGTCAGATGCATTGTCTGAATTTTACTAAGATGATGCTTTACCTGCTTTTTTCTTTTAAAATAAAAAATTAAATTATGTTTTTGGGTTTGTTTTAATGTACATAAGGCAAAAGTCACATTTTTTGGTGTAAGGTTCTCTGAGTTTTTAAATATGCATAGATTCGTATAACTACAACCAGAGATACAATACAGAAACATTACTAAACCTCAAAGAATTATCTCACATATTACATTTGTAGTTAGAATCCGTTCCTTTCTGAACTCCTGGCAACCACTGACTTGTTTTGTCTTCTTTTAGTATTGCCATTTCCAAAATGTCAAATTAATGGAAGTATGCAGTATATAACATTTTAATATTGGGTTCCTTAATTTAGCATAGTGCATTAGTGATTCATCCATGCTGTTGTACATATCGATAGTTTGTTCTTTTTATCATTTTGTTGTGTTCCATTAGATTGATTTGTTTTTGAACAATAAACTAAGCTTGAATTCTTGAGAGGAAACCTAGTTGGTCATGGTGCAGTTTTGTTATCTTTTATTAAATATCACTAGGTTGATTTGATATGTTTCATTAACAAATGTATTGTCTTTACAAGGTACATTGTTCTCTAATTTGTTTTCTTATAATGGCATTGTTAGGTTTTCATATCACTTGTATCCTGGGTACATAAAACAATTGGAGAAGTCATCTTTCCTTTATTTTCTGAAAGAACTCTTGCAATACTGTTGTTTCTTCATCAAATGTTTGTTAGATTATACCAGTGAAGCCACAATTATTTGTATGAAGACTTTAAATTTAAAAAATTAACTACTGTAGTTGATATATTGCTTTTTCATTACCATTCAGTTGTCAGAGTTTTCTGTTTTGTCTTTTGATATCAACATTAATCTACATGTTATTTAGAAATGTGTTATTGTCCACTCAGATATTAGGGGATTTGTATATCTCTTAAATATCTAATTTAATTACATTGTGTCAAACCAACATACCCTACTTGATTTCAATCTTTTTTAAATTAATGAGATGTATTTCATAGCTACCTAATGGCCCAAAAGTGGCATTGGCCTACATTGGTAACCATTCTTTGATTTTGATTACATCAAGGTGTCTGATATTGTTCATATCTCTTATGCTTACTAATTATTTTTGTCTATTTGTTCTATAAATTACTGCAAGAAGAGTATTAGAATATCTAAGCATTATTATAATCTATTTCTCCCTTTGGTTCTGCCTGTTTTTGCTTGATGTATTTTAAAGCCCTTTATTAAGTACTTTGACATTCTGCCTTGCTAATAAAATGATCCTTTTATCATTTTGAAATACTTATTTATCAAAAACAACACTCTTTGAACCTATCTGATATTAATATAGATATATCATGTTCCTCCTGTTTACTCTTCGGATGGTATATAATTTGTCATCGTATTATTTTCAACCTACCTGTTCTTAGATTTAATGTACATCTACGGTAGACAGCAGACAACTTAACTGTGCTTTATCTTATCCATTCTGGTAATTTCTGCCTTCTAATTGCATTTTTCTTTATTTAAATTGAAAATGAGCACAAATATGTTTGGGCTTATATCTAACATCTTCCTATTTATCTTCTATGTATGCAATGCTTTTAGTTCTCTTTCCTTCTTGCCATTTCCTCTTTAGGGTTATTCAAATTATGGTCACTATTCTATTTATTTCTCTTCAGTGATTTTTAGCTGTGTAGACATTGATATGTACTGAGATAAGGAAATACATATACGGAATGGGAAAACGTGAGGCACATGGGTGGCTCAGTGGTTGAACATTTGCCGTTGGCTCAGATCCTGATCCTGGGGTCCTGAGATTGAATCCTGCATCAGTCTCCCCACAAGGAGCCTGCTTCTCCCTCTGCCTCTGTCTCTGACTCTCTCTCGAATAAATAAATAAAATCTTAAAAAAAAAAAAAAAAACAGAATGGGAAAATGTGAAAAGGAACCCCATGTTGTTGGATTTTATTCATAACCATCATTATGAACTAATGATTGTTTAAAAAACGTACTTCCAGGGGCACCATTTGGCTCAGTCAGTTAGTTGTGTCACCTTCAGCTCAGGTCATGAACCTGGGGTCCTGGGATTGAGCACCATGACAGGCTCCCTTCTCAGTGGAGAGTCTGCTTCTCCCTCTCCCTCTGCCCCTCCTTCCCCTGACCAGTTCATTCTCTCTCTTTCTCAAATAAATAAATAAAATATTAAAATATATATATATAATAAAATATATAATAAGTAAATATATTTCCAAATTTTCCACCAAAGAGCTCAGAAAAATGTCACCTAAAGCAATGAGTACATATAATTTAATGTCAGAGATGGGATTTTAAACATCACTTCCAACTAAAGTATATGAGTTTGAAACCAGAAAGTAAAAGGTGAGCTTGAACTATTTCATTGCATCAGAAATCAAAAATGTGTTCAAGTACTAAATGATACACAGTAAAAGAATACAGTAGATTACCTGAAAGGAACTTCCACTGGAAAAATTTAAGGCAAATTAAATACAGAAAGATGATACTGACTTATAACATATTGGTATGAAAGAAAGAGAGAAAGAGAAGGAAGGAAAGAAGGAAGGAAGGAAGGAAGGAAGGAAGGAAGGAAGGAAGGAAGGAAAGAAGGAAGTAAAGAAGGAAGTAAAGATGAAAGAAAGAAAGAAAAAGAAAGAAAGAAAGAGAAAGAAAGACAGAAAAAGAAAGAAAGAAGGAAGAAAGGAAGGAAGGAAGGAAGGAAGGAAGGAAGGAAGGAAGGAAGGAAGGAAGGAAGGAAGGAAGGAAGGAAGATTCAATATAGCTAGGGAGATACCTGCTGTCTGAGAAAAACAAGAGACTATGAGTGAGGGAGAGATCTTTGTAATACAATTAGAGAAATGGAAAAAATCACCATTTTGCAACTAACAACATAATGATTTTACAAATTTAATGAACAAATGTTAAAATCAGAACAAAAGAAGAAAGATGTATTCATACTTGGAGATTTTGCTACCCCATTTCATTAATTGAAAGAACAAGTAGAAAAAAAGCCAGTAAAGATGGAAAAGATCTGAACAATGCTATCAATCAACTTGACTAATTGCAAATTATAGAACACAATAAAAACTAAACAATATACATCTATTTCAACTGTATAAGGAATATTCACAAAGATACCATATGCTCAGCCAGAAGGTAAGTCTTCATAATTATCAAATAATGATATTAAATTACATTCATTTGCAATAAGATATCCACAAACCTTCAAATGTTTGCATATCAAACAAATACTTCTAAATAACATGGACCAAAGAACAAAAACAAATTACAGCATAAGTTAGAAAATACTTTCTACACAATAATAATAAAAATACAACATATCTAAATTTGTAGAATGTTGGAAAACTAGTGATTAGAGGAAAAAATGTAATTTCAAATGCTTAGATTAGAAAATAAAGGTATAAGTAAAACTAAGCCATCACTTTAAGAAGATAGGGGAAAAAAATGAAACTGAGCAAAGCCCCCAAAATGTAGAAGGAAGAAATTATTAATATAAAAAAAAAGAAATGAAATAGAAATAGAAATAGGGGGGAAATATTCCAACTCAAAACCTCCTATTTAGCTGGAATTTTTATTTTCTCATTCGTTGTTCATACAACTTATATTTATTTTACAATTCCTTTGAGCTTGGCACTAAGCGAGATGCTATGGAAAAGCTGTGATTACTGTCCCTTTCCTCATTGTTCTTAGGAAAATAATGATATAAATAATAAAATTTTGTAATTTGATCCACTCTATATACAACTTTAGGATGAAGCGAGATTGTAACAGAGAATCAAAGCATCTCAGATGGATGACAGATTACACAGCAGCAAAGAACACATACATAACCCAAAATGTTCAACTGATTTAGTACTGCTCAAAGGTTATAGAAACTTAGCTGAAGTGAAGTGACCATATAGAACAAAAGATATAACAGAGTTTCTTGAGACCTGCCCCATTTCTTGCTCTCTCTACTAAAGTCCTCAGTGACAATGGCTAATAGTCATTATTGCTGAGCACAAGTATTCTGGTCCTTTTCATTGGAACAAATGACGAGATTGTAATTCTAGGAAGAATTTAAGTGTGCAATTCAGTGTGTGCTCTTCCCCCTACCATGATGATCATAAAAGTTAAAAATGGAGCTTCTGTCTGCCTTAGGCCCCAACAGAGAAGACATATAGCAGAGATTGCAGCTAACTCACAAGGACAAGAGGCACAGCAAGAAATAAATCTTTGTTGTTTCAAGTAAAGAAAATATTGGGAATGCTTGTTAGTGCAACATAACCTAGCCTATCCTGACTAAGATAGGGTCAGGAAACTGCTGGAATCCTTGGGGTCTTGCCAGAACCAGAAAGATTAATATTCTGCTGTGATGCAGCACTTTAAATAAAAGGAGGTGACATCACTATTCAGATTTATATCTGAAATGTTACCCTGATAGGAAAAAAAAAAAAAAAAAAAAAGACATTCAGCTGTTAGATTATCTTGCATCATTTTTCTGCCTCAAATTATCCAACACTCCTTAAAGCTTATTTTTGCACAGAGGCTTAATCTGGTCTGTTCCGGTCAGGAATAGTGCAGAAGAGGTTAGTTATGAAGGCTCCATGAGAAAGTGACTATAATTCTAATGTGTTCAGAAATTCATTTATTTTATCCTAAAAAAAGAAATTCCCCTTTATACCTATGCACAATCCCCTATATAGTATGAGTTTAATAAATAACTGTTGATATTTTATTAGATCATCTGTGTTTTTACAAGGGTAACTCATAGGAAATAATAATTGAGGTGAACCATAAGTATATGTTAAGAATGTTACCTAATAGCTTTTTTAAAGAGCTAAAAGTATAAGTAATGGAATACTAAACCATGGTCAATGGGCTTAAGTAATTAACCACATCAATAATTAGATATCCCTAGTGAGGTGAAACTAATGACTGAATTTCGGGATCTATTATATCACAAAGGGGTATAATTCTTGCTTATGTGGCACTAGTCTGGTGTCAGTGAAATAATTTAACTTTATAATGACCTTTTCATTCAGACTTGATTAATTCCATATCATGGCATTAGCTCATGCAGTGAGCCTTAATGCCATGGTAGATATTATAATTACCTAGCAGAATCAAGGCCTATAAGCACTCAGAATTGCAATAGAAAATGTCATCATCTGAAAGTGCTTTGGCATTGGAGACAGATATAGGGCAAAATTATCTATTATCCATATAGCAATCGAATATCTAGGTATCAGAGGGTTTTAAAGTGTGCTTATATTCTCCACAACTTCAAATTATCCAAGGTTATTAGTAATAATACCCTAATGCAAACAACTTGATTACTTTTCAAAAAATATTTATTTGTTTTTCTTTCTTTTTACTTATGCATTGGGTTTAGCTTTTGGCTGCTTCCCCAGAATCCGCTGGTCATACGCTACCTCTAGGGAGGCTCTAGGCTGATAAAAACTCAGGCATACTGAGTTGCCAAACATTTTAAGAAGCCATCAATCTATTATTAGGAAAAATTAGTAGTGCTTAAACAAAAAGGTGTTGGAGTTTTAAAAAGAAGTCCAGAATAGGAAAAAAAAAAAAATCTAGCAATTTATAACAGAAAGCATTTCCAAAAGAAAATGAAATGCCATTCTGTTTTTCAGGTAATATATGGAAAAGTTCATTTTCAAGGAGGCTGAGTCAGACTCAGAATAGTAAAGCTCTTCAGGCAAAAAGTTACCTCAAATGTCTAACTCTTTGGTAATTAATTATGTATTATTGTAGTACCTTCAGTTTACAAATGATTTTCACATTTGATCCTTATGGTTCTGAAGAGATATGAATAGTAGCATTCTCCTTTCATGGAGGAGGGTACTGAGGCCAGAATATAGTGCAAGTGACTGAGATCATTAACTATTTAATGTCACTGTCAGAGTGATATCATTAAGAAGGCCTAGGCTTTGCCCAGAATATACCTAAGATCCCATCCCAACTACTTCTGTACCAGCTGTGTGGCATTGGTACTGTTTCTAAACTCTTCTGGGCCACATTCTCTATTTTCTATGGACAAAGAGAAGATAATACCTATTTCAAAGACTTGATATAGAATTAAATAAGAGAATAAAAGAACATTTCAGTGCTTGCCAAAAGTATCCTGGCAAATATTTTTTTTTAAATTTTTTTATTTATTTATGATAGTCACAGAGAGAGAGAGAGGCAGAGACACAGGCAGAGGGAGAAGCAGGCTCCATGCACCAGGGAGCCCGACGTGGGATTCGATCCCGGGTCTCCAGGATCGCGCCCTGGGCCAAAGGCAGGCGCCAAACCGCTGCGCCACCCAGGGATCCCTATCCTGGCAAATATTAAACAACAGGCTCTCTGAAGAAACAAAAATGTATACATATGTGTATGTATATAGGTTTATATAAATGCTATAACCATAAGGGATGTTTAGCACACAAATAACAAATTATAATAATATACACAATACTTATTATTACAAATTCTGTATAGCCAATTGATGCTAACAGAAAGCTTCCACTGGTATTTTCCAAACTCTTATATTGGTAGCCAAATTCTAGCTGCAATTCAAACAGGATTTGACAAACAGAATTGGATCCCAATCTACTATCCCTTTTCCCAATTGATGTATCATCAATAAATCTGATATGTGACATGAATACTGGTTGATATTCTTGTTTAATGAGTTAGGAGGAAAGTGAAACAACCAAAATGCATATCAACTTCAGTTGCTCCTCAACGATGTGAATGGCATCTTTGCTGAATCAAGTAAAGTTTTCAAATGATAAATAAATATTTCCTCAATTTTATACTACCCATAATGCAACTGCATGGCACATTTTCAACTTTAATCTGCATTATTAAAATTTCTTATGATTAGACAACCAACAAAACAATAAATCAGTCTACCTTGTAGTATTTGCAAACCATGGCTAATATCAACCACCAATGTGATGTCATGGAAACCAGAGTTTAAGACGAGATGTGCAGAAGCGTGCTGTTACATAGGATTTTCACCATCCAGGGACAAGAGAGGCAAATTGCCCCCTCAAGAATATAGATAATGGCAAAAGGTAGAAAAATAGTTTAGAAGTGATGAGCTGTAAGAGCTTATTATGTATGTTTCATATTCTATGTAAGTGTAGGCTTACACAATTTTCTTTTTAATAATGGATGGTTTTAATGACTGGCTTGACAATTTCTTGAAAATTAAACAGTGTGCTCTTAGGTGAGCCCATACTAACTGGCAACCAGGCAACACTGGAACCCACCACATATGAAAATTTATCTTTTTCCTTTTGTCTTGTTACCCTTCTAATCATTCTGCGTATATCAGTCGAAGGCTCTACCAAAACCAGTGTAGCACTTCTGTCTGTGGCATCTAAGAGCTTTGGGGAGCTACTAGGATAGCTGCTCTTAATTAAGTCAGCTTCAAAAACTTCCAAATGTGCTTAGTTTCCCTTAACAGTCATTATGCAGCTAACATATAAATTTAGCAGAAAATGTTTTGAAACTATTTTTATAATCTGTCTGTTTTGAGGAAAATAACAAAAAGCCATAAGAAAAAGAGATTACTTTATTTGTAGTTGTTCTCTGTAGAGCTGAACTATGGAAAGCAGCAACATTTATTAATATCTTTTCTCTTTGAAAGATGCTCACTCTTTAACCTAGGGGGCCATCTATCCTAAGAGTCCATTGCTGACTTGGCCAGTAAGAATTCTGGCCAGAGGCAGGGTATAGCAGGCTCAAAGCTCCTTCAGGACCTGCATCACACTGTGTAGCAAGGTTTCCTCTAGGTAAGAGCATACCAAGTAATATATCTGGCCCTCCTTGTTAGTCCTCCGCTTCACACATATTCTCCCCTGGAGGTTGATACAACTTCACTAGATTCCTGCTACCAAATTTCATAGAGGCTTATTGGGATGTGTGATACCAAATATTATGTTTATTTATCCTGGCCATCTGGATTACACCCACACCATGTGGGAACAAGCCCTGAGTAAACCTGGGACCTTTTTTAAAAATTATTTATTTATTTATGTATTTATTTATTTATTTATTTGAGAAAGAAAGAGAACATAAGCAGAGGAAGGGGCGGAGGAGAGGGAGAAGTGGACTCCTGGCTGAGCAGGGAGCCTGACTCAGGGCTCGATACCAGGACTCTGAGATCATGACCTGAGCCAAAGGTAGATGTTTAATCAACTGAGCTACCCACGTGCCCCAAGCTGGGACCATTTTTATCCATTAATCATGTTACAGTTCTGATGGGATGAGCACCTATCTAGCATTGCTTTACTTTTATCTTTCTTCATTTTCTAATTTTTTTGAGGAATAGGTGAGAAGAGGAATCATAAAATGTTATACAAGCATCTTCTCTCATTCCACACAAAACCTCTTCTTGTTTCCTTTATCACCAAACCAAAAGCATTCAAGTGTTTGTTCAGAAGTTACATATTTTACAATCACACAATAAAATAGAGCTTCTCCCAGACATAGGGAAATGAAATGAAGTACACTTTCTTCGTTTTATCAACACTTATTTCAACTGCTACTGATACAGATTTTAGGACAGACTAAAATGTAATTTGATATGAACTGTCCCCTACTCCTCATGGGGCTATTTGTTAGATTCAGTTTTGTGTCACAAAATAATCTCTTTACTAGATTCCAGTTTCAGCTCTTCTCCTTAATAGTTTCATGACCTTAGACTTATCACATTCTCTAGTGTCATCTGGAAAATGGAGATGAATAATACATTCCTACTTAGCTGATCAAATGATTGGCGAACTGCTTTAAAAAACATATTTTAAAAATGTTTCATAAATAGAAAGATACAATGCAAACAAAACATGTTATTATAGTTAATGCTTAACCTTTCAGCTCTAACATAGTTACACAGTTTCCAGAGATAGACACAAAGGTTTGGATGAGGAATTTATTATCCTGAGGGGTCTAGATAAGATACTAGAATGTTTCCAGGAATATTCACATCTTACCATGAGGCAGCCACTCATTCTTTCTATATGGGAGTATTGCTCCAGACTCCAAAGCAGGACTCTGGGGGACTAGATTTCAGGAAGCAAATCCTTCTTACCAAGAGTAGAGAGTTTGCTTCTGTTAATGGACCTGGTGTAAGTGTAGAGAATTATACTGATCAGAATGTTCAGTAGACACCATTTGCCATGACACATTCTGATCAGCGCTTTGGTAATACTGGTCTGGCAGTTCTTAGAACTCCTCAGTGCAGTTCCCACAAGTACCCTCAACCAAGTCATTCATCTCAACTGCTATGTTGAAGTGTGTTCTGAGACCCTCTGTTTAAAAGGCAACTGAAGAAAAATTATTCTGGAATAGGAGTGGGAAAGACACTTTTTTTCCAAAGTACTTTTTTAAGGAAGGGAAGTTTAAAAACTCCCCTTAATTTTTTTTCTGGTTGCTATTCTCTAGGGTCTCCCACATTGACCCAGCCTGTGTACTTAAATAGTAAAATTCCAAAATGCAGAAAGAAGATGTTTAATATCCAAGTCAGCACCAGTCTTCTAAGCCATGCCACCTTTCCATCTGTCTGAGCAGGCATTCCAGTGGCCTTATCTTTAGAAGTCATAAAACCCAGTAAGGAGACACACTAATAAAAGATGTAGGCCTCTCTTATCGACACATAACTGTTAGCAAGTAATGATGAATTAGGAAACATTGACAATAGATGATCCTTAACTATAAATTTCTTGACAGGTGCGAGTTTGAACATTTTATTCTTAAATGTGTTCCAGGGTTTAAAATGTGCCTTTAGAGTTACAATAAAACCTAAGAGGTTTTTTGGTTTTGTTTTTTTCCCTTTGCAGTTTCAATATCAATTCAGTTCTCCTCATTTGCAGTCTCATTCTCAGGTCTTTAAAATAAGAGCTTGAAGAGAAAGTAAACTATAAAGAAGGGCAATCTCCATATGCAATAAGCAACAAAGATAAAAAGGCATGGGTAATCCTTAAGTGGAAAAGCATCATTGTAAGGAATGCTCAAAGAGGATTTCTTACAATCATAGATAGGTCATATTCCTGGGGATCTGCACCAACAGAAGCACTTCAAAAAGACTGTACATAATCTCTTCTTGGATTTGGCATTTTGAATCAAATCCTCTACTTCCAAACCATAGGCCTATGAAGATACAAAAAGTTGCCACACTTTCTACCAACATCTCCAAACTCATTTCTGATCAGAATATTTGCCTATGGAAGTGGCAGGTGTTTTTGACTAATATAAGCAGACTAAAGTTCTTCCCTAACCTTGGTCTTTCTCCCTTTGATTTCAAGTAAATCCAATCAATTATACTAGAAATTGATGAGTAATGCAGCGCCAAAATTGTTATACTATATAATAGTTATAATATATTACAGCAGTGCTATATACTTTATTTTCTTTAAAACATTTTCAGGGATATAAAAATTGTGTAGGGCCTAGACTTACACACTGTACAAATAAAACGTAATCATTGACCTTTTACAGGACACATAGAACACTGTCAATGAAGCAAGCAGCATGAAGGTAGTGATCATTAATATTTGTGACTATATATCCCAAATTGTTAGCTTATTGACAAGGATTTTGTTTGATTTGAATTTGTAATATTGAGGCTCATCAGAATTGTGTGTAATAGACACATGATGGCTAAGGGAAAGGTTTTGTTGCAAAAATACAAAGAAAAACATCTTCAAAATGAGCTATCACCCACAAGAGGACATTTTTCATCAAAAGAAAAATCCAGTAATGGTGGTTGGTAGTGGAGAGTATGCACCAGATGGAAAACAACTATTATCTTAAAAGATTGTGCTATAGTCTATAAATGTGTTTCAATGATTAGGCATGTGTGCATGTGAACAGTCTACTTAGAACAGGTAATCCATCCCTGGCTCCAATAAACTCAGGATATAGATTCAGATCATTGAGGTAAAACGAATTGATTAAAAACCTATGATATTACATACGTTTTCTTTGGTATTAGGAAAGCCTTACTCTAAAAATGTAAGAAACTGAAAAGTCAAGAGGAAGCTAGTGAACCTGCTCTATAATAAAAATAAAATACTTTGAACATTCAGATCATTCGGAATATCTATGTTAGTTATATGACAGATTAAAGAATTTTAACCTCTCCTTGGTGACAAAATCTGATCTAGCAAAGCTAGAATTGTCTTGTCTTTGGCAATGCAAGCTTTGGGTTGTTTTTTGAGAAAAATAAGTAAAGCAAATATTTTCAGAAGAAGAAGAAGAAGAAGAAGAAGCAGCAGCTCTTTAGTGATCCATGTGTTAGTACATGAGAAAAGGATTTTTGAGGGAGGGAGGTCCCAGCGGGGGGACTTCCCTCTGCAAGGAAAGCTGTAACACACCCCTCTTCCCCACTGCCTTAAACCACACGAAGAACTATTCTCTACCCAGATTAGAGTGCTTATTTGTACATTTCAGCAGCAGTCTCAGTACCTGGGAACAAATGACAGAACATTATTTCACTTTTCTGAACAGAACCTTACAATTTAAACAGCAGGAGTTCAAGTGTTTTATCAACAGCATGTTACTATCTACTCTAAAAAAGAAAAAAGAAAAGAAAAAAGTAAACCCACAAAAACAAAACCCCTGAAGGAATGCAGTATGAATGTTTAGCGAACTATGTGTTTGTAATAGAAAAGGTGTCACAGCATGCAACAAAATGGCAGTAATTCAGAATTGCAGTGAAATTATCTTGTTGTTTTTCTGAGCTTCCAACTATGCCCTCTACTCTATTATTCTTCCTCCTGTGCAAGGCATAGGAGGAATACACTGTCCAGAAAACAGTCACTTCCTTTGGGTTGCCTAGTTTGAACCTTGTTGATCACACCATTGGTCATTATCCAGGAGAATCATAATGACTCATCTCTCTATATATTATCAAGCCACAAGCACTGGTAAATTGTCACAGACCACCAGATTGACCCTGAACTCAGGACAAGCACTACTATCACTGCTGAATTAAGATAAGGTCCCTGCCTAAATTTCTGCATTCCAGGTTAAACTCAGAGTTCACACAGCCATCCCAAATTTCACAAGGAGATGGGATAGAATAATAAAATATACTGAGTGAATTTGAGGATTCTATTTAGCACTCAGTACACAGAAATTGTAGGTATGACAACAAATATAAATACCTTTAGAGGTTCCCATAAACTCATGCTGTGTTAAAATCTACTTTGACCACTCATTCTAAGTTAATACTTTAATTTCATGCTATAAATTGATTTATTATTTCATAAATTTTATCCCTTCAATAAATGCACCAGGATGCAAGATATTGGCGTTGTGGACAAGACTCAGCCCCTCACCTGTAGAAACTCATTGCCTACCTGAAAGCCAAAGTATTGGTACTTAATATATTAAGAAGGAACACAACATATCAAATCATGCCAGACTGTCAGTAGGCAGAGTAAAGCCAAAATCTAGATGAATGGTTAAGTTAATAAATGCTACAAGTTCAGAGTTAGGAAAAAAAATTGGCATGAGGTAGAAAAAGAAATGGATCCTGAAAGATAGTTGATATTTGGATGGATAGAGATAAAATAAGAAGGCATTTTCAATGTTGACCAAATGAAAATGAACCTGGTTTGCATGGGAACATGAAGGTGACAAAACTGATTACAACTAGTGGCATACAAAGGTGTCCTTGGAATTAAGATTTGAAAAGTAAATTGGATTTAGATTGTAAAGTGACCTGCATTTCATCTTAAGATATACATTTCAATATTATTAAGTTGCATTCTACTTTGGTCAGAAATGATTTGAAGTAGTTTATAAAGATGCAACTAACCAAGAAAAATAACCTAATTTATATATCAGGAAAAAATGGGTCAAAATTAAAATTAAGATTTAAAACAGTGAGGTGTTCCTAGGAAAGAAGTTAATTTTTTAAAGAAGCATACTGTATCAAGTTATACATTTGTTAAAATAGATAGACAAGATTATGTTCTCACACACTAAAAGGGAAAACAGAGTAAAATAAGGCACAAACTAACCAAATGTCCAGAAAAATCACAACTGATACTAAGACCAAAGATCTAAAAAAGAAGTCAGTGAATAATATGATAAACACCATCTTTAACAATACAGCATAAAGTTGGTGAAGCGATTTTTCAGAAAATCCCTTAACATAGGCCAATGATAGATGTTAAAACACAATGAAGTAATGTCTTTGAGGAGTGATACTGTCCAGATATGTTTTGCACCGATTGCCTGACTTAATACAAAAATATGAGGTTAAAAGTTATGAGAGGCTTCTAAATAGGACACCTATCTATTTAAAGGCAGATATCCACAGTAAGATTTCCTCCAGGCTCCATTTTTGTAGCAGAAAAATAGAACCTTTGGAAAGGTTTCATCTATTAGCATGTGGACATTATCCTCACAATTTCTCTTTAACCTTAGCTCTGTAAAAGATATTCATTCTCCAGAAAAGTGTGTTTTTCTTCCCTGACTTGCCAACAAAGTCTTGGAGCAACATGGGTTTTAAGGTATATGCATGGTTGTAGAAACCATTCATCAGAACTTGGAAAGCTTTAACATGGAAAGATAGGCATCTGGTTGTCAAGAGCACTATTTTCTTTTAAATTTGTGATGGGGATTTGCATTTACTTCATCCCCCCTGCATAATTTGAGGGCGTGCCTGGTGAAAATGGCAGTCCTTTCTGAAGAAGGTGCTACTGCAAATGCCAATGAAGGAAGCAGGTGATGAATTAATAATCTTGTTTGAGGAAGTTTCATGACACCTGCCAACATTCTACACAAAGAAAGCTTTTCTCTCATATATTTTACAAAAGAAGTGCTCCATACTGTAATCATTTCTGTCTTCTGACATCTGCTCTATGCATGTCTTTGTCAGTCTAAGATATGCCACTTGTCAGTTATAAGTAAATCAGGGGACATAAAAATATAAAAAATACTACTTTATATTAGGAAGATGTAAAGGGCCTTAGCAGAAATTGACAAAAGTCACCAAATATAAATCACAACCTTTTCCCTAAAACTGACAACTTAAAACTTCTTACCACAAAGCTTGTTGGACAATCTTAAAAGGAGTAAGAAATCCAATATACCTAAATTGCGATATATATATTTAATTAATCTTGTATAGTTTTTTGAATAGCATAAAATGTTATTTTAACTATTAACTATTTTATAGTGATATCTTTTATAATTCATTTCTTTATATTATTTTATATTTAAAAGCCTTCATATTTTTATCTGAAAATCATGAAAAGATATAAATCCTTCAATATGATGAATAATACTCTCTGGTTACATGTGGTTACCTTTTTCAATAACCATAAAAAATTGAAATAAAGTTATTTAGTGAAATGACTAACAATTCTTTAAAGTAATAATATGCCATGTTATTTAGGGCAATGTTATATACGAACCAAAATGGAATATAGTACTATAGCTCAAATAGTTAAATCATTTCATAAGTAACAGTAGTATCTTAGCTAAATTTTAGTGTTGCTATAATAGTATGTCTTTGAAATGGTTTTCCTAAAAAAATCAAATTAAACTATGTTTATGAAAACAGGCTATGAATAGTGTTACTGTGGAATCTATCAAATTAATAAGTGGTTCATCATTGTTTAGCTACACTTTTCCTGGACATACCTAGGTTCATTTCCATACCTGCAGTTTACCCTTGCAGTTCTGATAATCATGTAATAATGGAAATTATTAGAATATACAAATATATTTGACTCAGAGAGATTTTTCTTCTGTTCAATTTCCTTTTTCACAAAAATATAAAGTCACAGTGTGTACCCTCTCCAATACATGTACTAAGAGCATCTTTTTGTTGTTGTTGTTGTGTGTGTGTATATGTGTGTGTGTATAGCAGTCAAGTTGTGATGTGGCAGTTAGATGATTTCTAAAATGGAAAATATAATAAATTTACTTTTCTCGGTACTATTAAAACTTGTACAAAAAAATGTTTGCCCTGTCCTTAGCCCATTGGTTCCTAGATAATTGGAGGAAAAACAAATAAAAACAAAAAGAGGAAGCACGAAATCAAAGGGTTTTGGACTAATGAGGAGAAAGTCCTCCACCCCCTGGAATGATTAAGAAAAGTTAATGATAACACACTCGTGTCCCAAAGAAAATTGTTTGATATCTTTTACTAGACTCTTCTTACAGTCTTTGATATTTACTGTTAACAACCAGACATATTTTTGTGTGAGAAATACTCTGTGAGGAGCTACAGGTTCTAGAAAGTATGGTTTGCAGAAGAGTATTTAGAAGATGCGGGTTATTATCAGGTCAATATACTTCCATATAATGGTTCCACTGTATGCAGCTATTAAAATTTTATAGTACAAATATTGCCTACCATGTATTACACAATGAAAACAGTCATACATGCAGTGCTATTTCATTTTTTATAAACACACATACATGTCCTCACACATACATGATGAAGCTAAAGGAAAAATTAAATAATTATTATCACTGAGTGGTTGGAGTAAGAGGAGGTTTTTTAAATTTTTAATCATACATATATTTTTCTGTATTCTCTATAGTCTCAGCAATTACTACATGCTAATTGTTGGTGATAATTTTAATATAGAGTGTTAATATACAGCACAAAAAGCAAGAATTATTTCAGATACTTAAAATCCAGGTATAAGGTGTACCCTTCAATCCTTATATCCTTATACTTAATAACTTTAAACAAATCCTTATCAATAATCATGCTAAAAATAAATGTACAAAAGTTCTTGTTCTGCCTAAGATGGCTAAGAGCGCTCCACCCTATCTCTTACACTGACTACAACTTAAAAATGGATAGAATGTATGAAGCAGCTGTTCAAGGACATTGAAAAGTAAAGAGCAGGCAGATTAGGTAAGAAAATGAGCAACTGAATAGCCACCAGACCTGCATTGAATTGATGATCTTTTTTCCTTTGGACTTCTAGTCCTAAATGCTGTACAGTTATAGAAATGGGTAGCAGAGAGGGATAATTAAAGCCTCAGCTTTCTGGGCAGAGGACTGAAGGAAGTCCCAGGAAACCTAAAAGTACCAGAGATCACAGACAGAGGTGGGCCCGGGGAGGGGGTGGGAGGAATTTAAAAGAAATCCAACCTATAGAGTTGTTTATGAATTCCTGGACTTTTCACCAAGTTGTGCATGTGTAGATAGAATCCTAATCAGAATATCAAAGCTACTGAGAGCAGAACTCATGCACTGACGAGGTCCCAAACTAGAACTCATGCACTGACTAGGTCCCAAACTCGTTACTGAGTGGTACGCATAAGGGACAGGGCCAAACAGCAGTGTAAAGTTTATGAAAACTGAACTGAAATTGGAACCACAGGCCACAGAAGGTATGTTGTAACTTTCAGCATAAACCTAAGGGGGTTAACTTCCTGCTGAAAGCAAAAAATGTTGACATTTTCCTTACGATTTAAAATGAACCAGGAGCTTTATAGTATAACATTCATAATGTGCAAGCTACAGGCCAAAATTGCTCTCCATGTGGAAACCTAGGATAATTTCCATTTGCAGGAGAAATGACAACCAACAGATTCCAACAACAAAATGACACAGCTGTTGAAAATATCTGAAAAGACTTCAAAGTAGTTATTTTACAAATGCTCCAACAATCAGGGGCACTCCAGAAATGAATGGAAAAATTGAAATTTTTGCTAAAGAAATAGAAGACATTAAGAAGGCACAAATGGGATTTATTGCTGAAATATATAATAACCAAAACAAAACAAAAAATTCACTGGAGGGGAGAGTCACTAGCAGAATGAAGATGACAAAGAAAAGAGTTGGTAAACTTGAAAATAGATCAATAGAAATTATCCAATCTGAACAACAATCTGTTATCAGAAAATACATATGTACCAAGATAAGTATCTATTTTCTATTCTGTAAAAAAAAATGGTTAGTGAAATAGGAATTACTTCATTATATTAACAAAAACATAGTATATCTAAGGATAAATTAATAAGGAAAACGCAGGACCTACATAAAGAAAACTACGCTTCTAATGGGAAGAGAGAAACAAGACCAGAACTGATGGAAATGTATGTCATGATATTGGATATGGTGTTCAGTATCTTAAAACTTCCAGCTCTCCACAAATTAAAAACAAAATAATACATATCAATTACTACTCCTCAATATTTTTTTATGGATATACTAGGTAGAAATATCTTAAAGTTATTGTGAAGGTAAATTGCTTTTTTGGCAGCAAAAAGCCAAGAGAAGTATTGAAAAAAAAAAAAGAAGAGAACAATAAGTAGGTACTTGCTTCACCAAAAGCCAAAACATACTATAAAGCCACTTTAATGAAAATAATATGGTACTAATGTAGGAAAAGCATAAAAAAGCAATGGGAAAAATAACCAGAAAATCTAGAACTAGACCCAGATATATATATATTTCATATGTGACAATTTTGGTAGCTGACTCAATGGGAAAATGATTATTTACTTTTAAGTAATGTTGGCAATTATGCATTTAGAGGAAATTAAAGAACATAAGTTTATATATTAAAAATATTAAAAATCCTAAAAGAGAGGAACTCCTGGGTCGCTCAGTCAACAAGGTGTCTGACTCTTGATCTCCGCTCAGGGCTTGATCTCAGAGACATGGGTTCAGGTCTTGCATTAGGCTTAAAAAAAGAAATACTAAAAGGGAATCTAGTACACGAAATTAGTATTCCCCTTGGAAGATCTTTGAACCTATTATTAAACCTAGAACGTATTAAAAATTATTGGACATGTCAACATATACAATTTTAAAACTTCTGTATAACCACCTGTAGTTACTATAAACAATGAACTAGAGCTATAAAAGCTGAGTAATATTTAAAAAAAGAAACAATGATAATCACGATTTGTTTACATAGCAATAGGAAGATTTATAAAAAATTGCATAAAATATAAAATGCCATTTTGTACATCATTGATAAAAATCCTATACATGTGCATGTAAGATATTTATGTGTACAAAATGTCTATGTGGAAGTATATGACAATGAGAAATACATGGGGATTTGTGATTTGTGTCGAACATGAGCTGCTGAGGTATGAAAAGGGAGTTCTTGTGACTGAAAAAAAAAGGGGGAATAATGGAATAAAGATTTAAAGTTGTATAAATATATCCTACTTTTAAAAAGCAAATTAAGAATTATGCAAATGAAGAATGTTATTTGGCGGGACCATGGTCTTCAAATGATTTATGTTTTTCTTTTCTTTTCTTTTTTTTTTCTTTTTTTACAGATTGTCTTTATTTATTCATGAGAGACACAGAGAGAGGCAAAGACATAGGCAGAGGGAGAAGCAGGCTCCTTGCAGGGAGACCAATGCAGAACTCAATCCCAGGACCCTGGGACCAGACCCTGAGCCAAAGGCAGACGCTCAACCACTGAGCCACCCAGGCATCCCTGATTTATGTTCCAACCAAGAATTTTGAGCTCCAACCTTTCTTTAACTACAAAGAGCTCAGATATATTCTTTAGGTACATTCTAGAGTAGAAATGTAAGCAATGCCTGTTTTTAAGTCTCATCTAGGTCCTCACTGCAGAATATTTATTATGAGGGCAAATTAGCCAAGAAAAGATAATTTTGATTTGTCTTTCTTACAAACTTATGGGGAGTTGGAATTTTCATATGTATATTTTTAATCCTTCACAAAAAATAGCAGAGCTGTGTGTAAATGAAGAGGCATTTAAGCATATTTTAAATTGGATATATTTTTGTTATCAGTTTCTTTATTCAAAACTAAAGTCCTTATTAAGTGCTTTAGGCAATAACAAGCACTAAGGCCAAATATAGTTAAGAGTAATGTCAATGCTGTTATATAATGACCCTGGCTGAGAAGTGACACTTTGGAGTTGGAAATGTCTAAATATTCTAGCCCATTATGCACAATTACTACATTCTCTCCCCAACAATGTAGTAGCACATAGTCTATAATAGATCTGTAATTTCTAGACAAGGTAGATGTCCTATTGTCAAGAAGAGGAAAAAGATGTCACGAAAGACTTAGTAGCTGCTGAGCTCTTGCTCCCTACAGTTACCATGATAAATTTCCATATTTTATCTGAGCTAATCTGCCTAAGAACTCTCTGAGGAAAAGATACTACTACTTTCCTTTTTTCCTTAGATGAGGACCCAAGGTTCACAGAATTTAAGAAAAATATCTAAGTTTATAGTGAGTGGCAAAATTGGAATCTAATTCTTCTTTTCCATTACCCAGTGCTATTTCTACAACCAGAAAAATAAAAATTATTTAAGAATGTCAGCATGTTGGGCAGCCCCGGTGGCTCAGTGGTTTAGCGCTGCCTTCAGCCCTGGGCGTGATCCTGGAGACCCAGGGATTGAGTCCCACGTTGGGCTCCATGCATGGACCCTGCTTCTCCCTCTGCCTGTGTGTCTGCCCCACCCCCTTTCTCTCTCTCTTTCTTTCTCTCTCCTCTCTCTGTGTCTCTCATGAATAAATAAATAAAAATTTTTAAAAAGAACGTCAGCATGTATGTCTTACAGTGAATTCTTCATTTTTGTTTGATTTGAGGGTGCATTTTGTTTTACCAGTCATATCTCAGAGCATGCCTCAAAAGAACTACAAATAGACTATCATCCAAAGTTAAATGAAGGGATTTTTTTAATCCTCTTTTAGGAGAGACTCAGTGTGTTTTGGTTGAAAAGAAGATCGTTGCAACATGGTAGGCAGAAGCAAGACTTCCCTCTTGTCATTATTTAAGTATGTTTTGAAAAGGACATATTGCTACCAAGTTCGAGGCCTAGAAATAGAACTAGAGTCATCAGTTCCAAGGAAATTCCATTTTGGAGGGATATCCAGGTGGTGTGCCTCCACCGATAAAATTATCTTGGCTTTTCACCCCACCCCCACCCCATAATGCTGGGGAACACAAAAACAGTATTATTTTCTACTTGCACAGAGCCTGTAGCTTTAATGAGATCTCCATTTTCCCTTTTCCTTTAAAAATGAGTATTTAGATGCCAAGTCAGAACAAATGTATAGGATCTCAGATACGATAAAGTTTTGCATAGCGTTTTATAATGGAGAGAAGACAGAAGTAGGGTATCTATCAGTCTTATGGTTGAAGTAAATGGCACAGAAAACACTGGAGTATGAATAATAGATAACTACTACAGGATAACCATGGGCAATAAGACTTAGCATGATCTTGGAGGTAGGAGACTGTTATTACGGACTACTCAGCCAAAGAGAAGCCCTTCCTCTTTGTTAAATATATGGATCAGGGTTCAATGATAGAATCAGTGCCACTACTAATGATTTTAGTATTTATTTATCATAGGGATTTAACATGCAATTATAGAAGCTGAAGAAACATTCTTGGTTCAGCTATCTCTTCCGCCTCTACTGCTGATTTTGGAGTCATGGAATAACAAGGTTAAGAAAGAAAGGCAGGCATGAAGCCAGGGAAAGAAGGAACCACTGAATGTGCAAGAAACATCTGTGACCTGTATCTATCTCATGTTTGTCTCTCCTCCTCAACATCATGAAAGACATAAAGGAAAAGTTGGACCTTTTTACACACTCATACTAGCACCTGATTAAGAATTAAAGAAAACTGAAAGAAGAAATCCATGGAAGTAGTAGGGCCTTGGGGTCCAGCTGCTACCCATGTTAGCAAAGTGAACCATAAGATACTCAGAAACATGCATAAATAGCAACAAGGCTTGGCCTACATTAGAATTCAGTGAGTAAATATGACTTTCTTTCTTTCTTTCTTTCTTTCTTTCTTTCTTTCTTTCTTTCTTTCTTTCTTTCTTTCTTTCTTCTTTCTTTTTCTAAATCTAATCAGAAACATACAGGGAAAGAAATTCTTAGAAACATTGTTCAGCTTAACCAAGTTGACACACTCATTACAGAGCCACCACTGGCCACCCCTCCTCACTGTGGTATCCAGAAACATTTCTTTATTTTTATTTTTATTTTTTGAAACATTTCTTTAAACCATACTAAAATCGCAAATACAGGAGCAAAATCTTGTTCTGTCTACTGCACTACTACTATCCCACGTACAACAAAGAACGTACTAACCCTCTCCCTAAAATAGTATTTAAGAAAAAAAAAAAACCTTACCCATCTTTGAGTGGTGTTTATTCATTTTTCTAACTGACTCATAGTCTACTTTTGAAATCCTGTAAATGAAATACTAAGAGAAAAACCTAACTGCTATTAAGACATCTTATGTTAAATGGCAAAAGAAGAAAAGTGGGGAGTTAAAAAAAAACATGAATACTTACATAAATATGTTTATTTCAAAATAAGGGGAAAATGTGATACTCATAACTGTTACAGATCATTTCTGCAATTTATCTCATGGTCATAGTATTTATAATGACCTTCTTCCACTACCCATTCCATACTCCTCAGCTAGCACCACAGCTGGTTAAATAATCTTGACTGAAGTGGAGGTGAGGGTGTGTGATTAAAGGTGTCATTAGTGGTTCTATATGTTTATTGTGTTGTTGTACATTGATTAAAGTGCACGGAAATCCTAAGAAAAACACTAGGGGCATCCTTGCGTTTCAGTTTCAGACATATTTGTCCTTCATCTCTGTATTAGTTATTTACTGTTGTTTGCTAAATTACCTCAAAATTTACTATCTTAAAATAACAAGCTATTATTATCTTACACAGTATCTGAGTGTTGGCAATGTGTGAGAGGCTTAACTGAATGACTCTGTGTCTCGTGGTCACTTAAAAAGTTTCATTCATGATGGCTGAGGCTATTGTCACCTGAGTACTTCCCTGAGTGAGCCAGCAAGAGAGCAAGGAAAGGCAAGCGAGATGTAAGTTGGAATCTTTCTGTAACCTACTCAAGGAAGTCATATCCAACTTTTGCTGAAGTAAATCACGAGATCCAGCCCACCTTAAAAAAGAGAAGACTAAGCAAGGGTAAGAATACCAGGACACGGGGGATAATTGGGTGGAATCTTACAGGCTTCCCACAGCATCACACAGAATTTGGCTATATGAAGACTATAATAGAAAACATATTTTCTAATGCTAAATGGTACCTCTATTATAACTGATAGCATAACAACTGGAATTAAAATGATTTCATCCAATTAAAACCACTTTACTTATCTAGTGCCATTCTTCTACATGGTGTTCCCAAATCTGTGACTCCATTTAAAGATCAAATGGATTTTTAAAATGTATTAAAACAACTACTAATGGAAAACATGGATTATGTACCATTGCTTCCACGTAGAATTGTATGTAGAATTTTAAAATTGGAATATTGTATATATTTTTTATTTTATCTTCTTCCTACCACATTTCTTTAAAAAGAGTGATAACCTTGGAAAGGGCAAAAATTATTGGCAGAAGTAAGGAAAATGAGGAGTTACTGAAATGTTCATGGCTTTTTGATGGTAAGTCTAGGAGGGGACATATTGGAAGTGACTTGAATGAAGCTTGGAGGAGTTAATGGTGCACATCTCTTCCTAACTCCACTTTCAGTGACATCATTATGTTGGTAGCCTGAAATTGGCCACAGTGGGAGTATGTACACCATGGAAATTTGCAAACATTACAAATCGGTGTTTTTTTCCAAGGGAGACAAGTTATTAAATATTGACTGGCACAATACTAGGCTTTCTGATCTCTGGTAGTTGTCTGTTCACTGTACAGGTTGTGTGTCATTATCAAGAAGACCAAAACTGCTGAAATAATTACCTTATACAATGTTTTATCCTCCTCAACTTGACCTGGACTTCATACATAATGTTTCTTTGGAAGTTACAGTCAGTCAAATACACTGTTAATGAAGTGAAGGTTTATGTACCCATAGTAATTACTGGGTCCTCATGATCTGTGGAAAAGATGGATGCCCATTTTCTCTGTTCCAAATTATTTGCCACAAGAAAGCAATTAACCTTATTTAATGCCTACATACTGTGGCTATATTTTTAACACTGCTCACAGTATTAGCCATACTCATGGCTTTTCGTGTGATCTATGAAACAATTAAATTTAAAAACCTTGTTTCTTCATGTTATGCGTGTGATAGCAAACTCCCTTAATTTAACAATCTCTTGTGGGGGCAACAAATACAAACAATACAAAACATAAGCCCAAAAGTTAATTAAAAATAATTTATTTTTAAAAATCCTCATATTATTTCTCTATCCTGCCCTAATTTTCATATTATTATTCTTGACCTTTATTATCATTTTTAATCACTACATAATAATATCATATGGTCTTTTCTAATTAGTAACAGTAACAAGTAAAACAAATCTGTCATTCTGGAACCAGTAAAAATTGCGAGTTACGAAGTTTCAACTCTTTGAATTTGTTTGTTTATGCAAAAGTTTCAATAAAATTGTTTATATACCAAGTATAATTTTGGTAGATATTGGTAACATGATTGTCCTTTAAAAACTTGCATTACTGGGGCACCTGTATGGCTCAATTGGTAGAGAATGCAACTCTTGATCTCAGGGTTATTAGTTCATGTCGCATGCTGGGTGTAGAGAGTACTTAAAAATAAAATCCTTAAAAAAATGAAACTTGTATTACTGTAATTAATTATCATATGCTAGTTCTCACCAGGAATTCTTTTTACATAGTGAAATGCAAAAGTAAACCTGCTGGGTTTTTTCTCCAAAATTTATCCAAAAACTGACTCTCACCATCTGTGCAGTTACAAAACTGGTCCAGTCACCATCTCTTACCTAGATCATGGACTCGCATGATCTATTTGGGCTGTTATAACAAAATACCACAGAATAGGTAGCTTATAAACAACAGAAACTTATTTCTCACAGTTTGGGAGGCTGGGGAGTCCAAGAGTGAAGTCCTAGCATGGCTACATTCTGGTGAGGGTTTGCTTCCTGGTTCACAGCTGGTGCCTTCTCCCTGTTTCCTCAGATGGTGGAAAGGCTAGGGATCTCTGTGGAGTCTCAATTATAAGGCACTAATTCCATTCATGAAGGCTCTATCTTCATGATTTAAGCAGCACCCGAATTCCCCACCTCCTAATACTATCATGCTGGAGTTAGGATTTCAACATATGGACTTGAGAGACACAAACATTCAAGTCACAGGAGTCTTCTAATCAGTCTTCCTCTTTCTATTCTGTCCTCCCTACAATCAACTCTCCACATAACAGATAGAGTCATCATGCAAAAGCTATGTGAGATCTGCTGAATCTCACAAGGATGTCCCATCTCACTCAGAGCGAAAGCCTGAGTCCATAAAAGGGCTTACAAACTCTACGTGACCTGTTTTTCCTCTGACCTCATCTCCTCTCTCTCCTTCCCTCTAACTGTTCCAGCCACACTATCCTCCCTGTATGTTTTGTTTTCTCAAAAGGTGCAAGTCACGCTTGCATCCCAAGATGTTTCCATGAGTCATTTCTCTGTCTGGAGTGCTTTTCCTTCTGATAACTGAATACCTCAGTTTCACTTCTTTCAAGTTTTTTGCTTAAATGTCATATTCTCAGTGAATTATTGCTTATTGCCATGTCTAAACATGCAACTTGCCCTACTATCTGGCCTTCTGTTCTCATCTTTCCAGAATATTTATAACTTACTCTAATTTTACTACTTATTATGTTAATTTTATGGTCTGTTATCCCAAACCATACTAGAATTTGTGCATATATAAAATATGAAATTAATACTCTCAAAAAAAGAAGAAAAGGAAGGAATGAAGGAAAGTTAACCAAAAAAGGAACAGTAAAATGAAAAAAAAGAAGTGAATATATAGATTTTTAAGTATGTTGATAAACTTACTAATTATAAACTTTAAAAACTAATAATAATTAATAGGAGGGGATAGATATAACAGACTTAAACTAATAATGATGATTAATAGGAGCGGATAGACATAATAGACTTGATCATGATAACATGAAAATAATAGAGAGTAGTGTTTATATTTTTAGCCCCTTGCATTATTATGGAATATTGTTAAGACTAAAATGTGGTTTAAAATATGGGGACATTTGTAAAGAAAAAAATTATTAGGCAAAAACTAACATTAAAAAACTAACAAATCTACATAGTTAGAAATTTTAGACTTCTTCCTCAGAAACTGAACATCAAACAGACAAATTGGTAATAATGTTATTGAAAATAAAAAAAGGAAATCATCGGGGTGGCTGGGTGGCTCAGTAGGTTGAGAGTCCTGCTCTTGGTTTCAGCTCAGGTCATAGTTCGGGGTTGTGAGATCAAACTCCATATTTGGCTCTGCCCTCACCAGGGAATCTGCTTCAAAGTTCTCTCCCTTTGTTCCACCCCAGACTCACATGTGCTCTCTCTCTTTCTCAAATAAGTACATCTTTAAAAAAAAATGAAATTATCGAGCTCTATTTTATGAACATGTAGACAGCCTTCATGGAACAAAGAGAAAATTCAATTTCAAAAATTGCCTACATATAAAGGATATCTTCTATAAACTATTTTCTCCATATAAAAGAATATCTTCTATAAACTATTTTCTCCTTATAATATTATAGAGTCAGAGTAGGTCTCTCACACATACATACTAAAAATACACTTCGGAATAACCCACTGTCCAAAGAATAAATTTAAGGAAAGTTATGAATGAGAATTGCAAAACACTGAAAGTAATAGAGATTAAAATGTGTAAATGCCTCTAAAGCAGTGCACAAAAAAAGTGTTTATCTTTGATATCACAAAATCATAAATTAGGGCTAAAAATTAAAGAGCTAAGTGTTCAATCAAGACATTAGAGACAGAATGACAGAGAAAGCCCATAACATAAGGAGATTACTATAAGGAGGGCAAAAACTATTTTTTTAAACAGGAAAAATAGAGAATATCAACAAAATCAAAAAGCGTTAAAAATAATAAAAGATACATAAGGCAAGATTGATGCAATATTAATAAAAGTTAAAATGTTTAAGTTTTATAAAGTTGAAGAGGATGTAACTATAGAGATTTGAGAGTATCGAAAGAAAATACTATGAAAAATTTATGCAAATAAAATTGAAAATTATATTAAAAGGACGATTTTTTAAGAAAAACATTAGCAAAATTGACTCAAGAATACATCGGACAGAATAGAAGTGTAACCACGAAAACACTGATATAGCAGCAAAATTCTATCAATTGCAAAAGGATGAGATCCTGATAGAGTTAAAGAATTTACTAATCTTATATGAACATGGTTTTTAGTGTATTGACTGTTGTGTACCATCACCACCATCTAATTCTAGAACATTTCTGTCACCCTAAAAGAAAACACGTGCATTAGCAGTCAGTCCTAATTCCCCCCCTCTCCTCATCCCCTGACAACTACTACATAATACTTGTTTTTAAATTATAATCATTAACATAAGTGAGAGGGTTCACATAGATAGACTTGAATAAATCCAATTTGCATTGGAAGGCTAAAGGAGTGTTTTCTTTACTGCTCTCTACTTCATGTTAACTTTAAATAGGAATCAACATGAACATTTTTCTATTAAAAAGAATAACTTATTTCTCAAGTGAATTTCTCTCCTGGTAGTAGTATAATTAACATTTTTAATAGACATGTTTTGAAGTTCAGTTCCTGAAGAGTCAGTTAAATATAAATTCATAATGCCAGCTAGTACCACGCTGCATTTTTAAGATTGTAGAAATGTATATGCACTTGTATATCATATGTTATTGAATTGAGTCAACATGATTTAGTTGTATTGAGTTATTATGACGGTTTGCAAACCTCTTTAAATTGGCTAATGTATAAGCAGCATTTATACTGCTTCAGCATAACCTAGTCTAATGCTTCTGTTGAGCAAGGAAGAAATTTGAACCCCCTTCCATGTAGTATTCTAGTCTTCAAATCTCCAACACTCCTGGGCCTGAGACAAACATCACCTCCCCCCAAAAAACCTCACCTGATCACTCTCACACATACAGCTTCCCTTTTTGGGACTCCCTCTTTAGCACTTACTTATCTTAGACACCTAATGGAACACTGTGTTACAGTTTAATTGTGTGAACGATGGGATATTTTAGGTCTAACAGAACTTTTGCATCCAAGTATTTTAGCACCAGAGTCTTGGCAGAAGCAAGGCTTTCATTTCAGTGATGGTACCATGACTCCAATCATCTGGTTAACTCCTGCTGCAAATCATACAGGGCAGTTTCTTCTGGTATGCTAACATCTTTGCTGGTAAGAATTCATGTTCCCCCAACAAAATCATTTTCCTTTCTTGCCTTATTTTTCATCTGATCTATCAACTCTGACAATGGTGCTTACTTCAGATCCAAATCTATTGTTTATGCTATAATTTGAGAAAAAAATAGATTTTTTTCTCCAAGAGGAAGTTGGGTGTATAAACTTTTTCATAAAATGAGCATTAATTTTTTAATGAAAATACCTTAAAATACACTACACAATGAGGGGCTTCTTAAAGCATCAGTCTCTTCTTCTAGGAGTTCTTAATCTAATTGGAAAAGTAAGCCATTTAAGACCCATTGTGAACAATATGCCTTATTTTTTTAGTACATATTGATAAATTCATATACACCTATTAATACAACTGACAGGTGTCAGGTATTGGTACTGGAAAATCAGGAATAAATGATACAGTCATAGATTAATTTTTTGTATAAAATGTAGAAAGGTGCTTTTCTGAAACAAAATCTCAGAAACTAGAGATATGGGCCAGAAATAAGTCAAGAAAACTGAAAGGTGAAGGAAAAAAACTAATTGGTATGTCTCCTACATTCCCCAAGGAAACTGGAGGGAAACTTTTATATCTTAAATGATTAATAGGAAATGAACACAGTCTCTTCCAAAGTTCTCACTTTCTGATGACTGGAAAAAATATATATCCCACATTTAAGAAAAACCTACAATCATACTACCTATACATATATGCCAAACGATTCTGCAAGCAATTGAATGACCCTTTTAATCTCTTCCTAAAATCTGTGAGGTCAGAGAGCATATTTTGTTCACTCACAAGTAGTAGATGCTGAACAATATTTGATGAAAGAATTTTATGAGTGATTAGGCTCATTGATATTAGTTCTTAGCTCAATACCTGGTTAATGCAAGTGATACTGTCCACTTAGGAAAATTAGCTTGAATTGAAAAAGAGCTGACACCTTCCATAAAATTTCCCATTTATCTCAGGGTCATATTTTATGAGAATTTATTCTTACCTAATAAAGGAATATAATTGGTAACTTTTTTTTTTCTTTTCTTTTTGAACTTTGTCAGTTATCATGAGAAAAAAACCTCCCAGAAAGCACTGAAAAAATGGAATAGTTCAACGTTTTGGGGGTTTTGTCAATGAAGATTTCTTTCTTTCTTCTTTCTTTTTTCTTTCTTTCTTTTTTTTTTTTTTTTTTTTTTTAGATTTCAATAAATGCATCTCCTTGCTGAAATGCCAAGGCAATGATTGTTAGGTCCTGGGCTGAAAAGGCCTCCAATTCACCAATCATGATCTATCACTCTCTCAGGGAAAAATTTAAACAAAGGTCTTCTTCAGTAAAGAAAGATCACTGTTGACATTCTTTGCTGTTAATGTTCTCATTTTCATTCCATGCAAATGAATTAAGAATCTTAAATGACTTATTTTCTCAACAATTAACTTCTCATCCAAGTCTCAAACATCATTTTCATGGCAGCATTTTGATGGATGCAGTTAAATCATTTGATTTTTGCCTTGCTGTTAATTGTTTGTTAAATATTCAGCTTTGAAAAAAAATTGCAATATAAGCAAACATTGTGATACACTCTTTTCAATAAAATTAACAATAAATTAATTCATGTAGACAGATTCTTATCCTTTATTATAGTGCTTTTCCCCCAATGAAGGAGTAAGACATGAACTTAAAAGCTGATAAATAGCCTCATTCAATATATCTATCTATGAAGGATCTCAAGAGTTGCTTTCTATTTGATTACTTGTCTGACTTAAAAAAATTGTTTAAAGATAATTGTAAAAGAAATCATTTTATTTATTTATTTTTAAATATTTTATTCATTTATTCATGAGAGACACAGAGAGAAGCAGAGACACAGGCAGAGGGAGAAGCAGGCTCCATGCAGGGAGTCCAACATGGGACTCGATCCTGGGTCTCCAGGGTCAGGCCCTGGGCTGAAGAGGGTGTTAAACTGCTGAGCCACCCGGGCTGCCCATAAAAGAAATTGTTTTAATATTATTTACCATTTTGCTCCCTGAATAAACAAACTGCTACAAAGAGGTTATCTTCTGATTTCCATACTGATTTGTCATGGATAATGAAGTGGCAGCAGGTACATGTGCAGGGCACAATGTTTTGTCTGTCATGATTTGGCTCCATCTGCACCATATCTCTCTAGATACATTTTTTTTTTTCCTAGATAGTATGATGCTTTATAAAAATCACACGTTAGTTGATGAAATGTGTTCACAAGTTTTCTGGTTTATCATTACACTTGGTGCAAATTAGCATGTCTTTGTGGACACATTTTAAAAGCAAGATATTTAGCTGATTGTATGAAGCTAATTTTTTTTCAACAAACAAATTGTGTCAGTTTTTGTATACTTCATTCTCTCCATGAGCTTCCTTTCTGTATTTCATGTCCCTCCTTTGTCCCTGTATTTCCTTCCTCTATATCATCTAAAGACTGGTGCCTTAATATATTTTGGGTTTGGTGCATTATCTGATTTACTTTGCTCTGGTCATAATAGCACTAAGTCTTTCCATTAGCCCACACAGAAAAATGCATTTTTTCACTCACTGCCTACACATTAAAAGTTTCTATGCTTCAGATTTTTAAGACAAAAATGGAAGTTCACTAAAATGGAAAAGTGATATACTTACAATTTTGCTTGTGAATGCACTATGTGACAAAATATTAAAAGAGAATAAAAATGTGATGTTTTCCAAATCTTTGAGAAAAATTCACAGCACAAAAATATGACTTTTCTGCAGCTGTGCATGTCTTTACTTGTCAGTATGCTAATATTCCCCAATTTGAAGAGTATTATAGAAAAGAGATGATCCAGGACATGGAAGAGGTAGCCCTGAAGCATTCAAGTCATATTTAACTAAAAGCCAAGTCTTCCATTTCCTAAGCTGGAGGAAGTGTATTTCTGTGTCTATTTTATGTTTCCATCCATGGCTGACTACCTGGATATAGTTATTCCATAAGAACACTTTAAAACTACAGCAAAATAGGATTTGCTCTCTTCAGGCTGACTTGCTTTGGCATTTTCCACTGCAGCAGATGAGCATATATATAGGACAAAAGAGGAAAATAATATATTTCCAGAACTTAACTTTTGGAAAAAGTTAAGACTTTGTGTGACAACATGGAAGCTTTTTTGTCTCATAAAAGTACTTCAGCTTTCCTACAACCCCTAATTTTATGTCTCCATTTCTCCTTCTTTTCCACTTCTCCACCATGCCATTGACTTTCACCACATCAGTGGTATATATCTATTATCTTGAAACTTTATTGCTATAGGGTGAAAATATTATCAATGCCACAACCACCTGAGAAACTGAACACAGGACTTGTGCTCACATATATAAAACATGGTATCTGATGAGAATTATCTAAAGTTAACATGTGTTCTCCAATTTTGTAAATCAGTATTTATTAGGGATAATCATACATAAGACTCTAACTCAGAAAGCCACAGAACACCAGAGTAAGATTGTGTTGCTGGTTAAGATCCATAGGAAGCATAATAATGAGATAGAGACTGGCATTTAGAAAATTTATAGAAATGCTTTTGGGGTCAACATGTATGGTAGGTGAGAGAAGGAAGCAGGACTGGGTAGAGGGAGAGTTGGAATGAAATGCAGCCTCAACAATGGTTAGAGCCAAATACCACAAATATATATCTCAAGTATATGTGAGAATATATCCAAATATATTCTCCAACATGTATTCTGCAAGTATATATCCAAATATATTCTCAAATATATTACATATTATATATATCTCACATCTCTTATATTCTCAAATCAAACAGTGATTGGAGGTAGGCTACCCCTGAGAAAGGCCTGTGACGATGGGAGAGCCCAACCAAGGGCTAGTTCCAGAGAAGGATGACAACTGGGACTTTTAGCAATTAGTGTAACAAGGTATCTACTACTGAAGAGGAATTTGAACAGCATATCACAGCATCTGTTGCTGATGATAACTTGTTTCTCCAAGTCATGAAGTGTCCATTGATGCTTTCAAACAGACCTATCACAAAGTCCATGTCCCTCATTGTAGAAGAAATAAAAATTCACCTAAGTATAAAGAGCAGTATTTAATATTACATACTGAAATATATAACCTTGCTTGATTTTTGTTTTATCTCCATATATATTAAAAGCTTAATTATGAAAATAATTGATAAAATTTATTGAAGCCCTTCCATGGGCTAGGCACCATGCTAGAGGCTTTCATATAATCTTGCAATGAATCTAAGGGTTAGTTACTGCCACACATTATACAGATGAAGAAAGAAGTCTAGGGAAAGTTAAGCACTTTGTCCTTGTTCACACAGTTGGCTGAATTGTGTCTAGCTCCAGAGCTATGTGCTATTATTCTGCACTGTTATGTTGATTAAATAAATGGAATACATTTATAATATACTTTTATAATTTACTAACCTTAAAATTCTGGATCCTTTGTCTACCACATTTGTAAATCACAGTGTATACTGCTCTTCACGTCAGTTACTCAGAAACTCATCTAGGTTTTTTGGTCCCTTTCCTCAAGAACAAAATGAGAATAAAAAATATTTTCCTAGGGTACCTGGGTGGCTCAGCCAGTTAAGCATCCAACTCTTGATTTCGACCTAGGTCATAATCTCAAGACATGAAGCCCGGCATTGGCTCTGTGCTCAGTGGGGAGTCCACTTGAGATTCTCACTCTCCCCCAGCACCCCTCCTTGCACTTGCTCACACTCTGTCTCTCATAAACAAATAAATCTTTAAAAAAATTATTTTCCTTACCCATGCAAATAGCTTACGATGAACAAATGAGATAAGTAACTTAAAAACTGTGGAGTGCTAAAAATACATTTTTATTTTATTTTATTTTACATTTTTATATAATACATAATTATTACAAACCAATTACATATTACAAAATACATAATTATTATTATGATTACTTCTTTTATACTGATTCATGCTAATAGTATTTGGCAAATAGACTCAACATGGTACAATTTTGTGAAAGCAGATGCCTTCATAGCATGTTCATTTGATAATATTAAGCTATGGCCTTCACCTTCAGGCCTAAAAAAAATCAGATAATATTAATATTCAGTAGGAAGAAAGAAAGGCCATATATTTATTTTAATGAAACAAAATTATTTTTAATAATAATGTTATTATTTACAGAAGTTATTTTGCTTTGTAAAAAATCTGGCATTGGATGATTAAGGATAGTTTAGTTCTTGCATTCTACATTAGTTCTTGCATTCTACATTCCTTTACCCTTCTGGACTTCCATATTCGTATGGAATATCCTCCCCAATAGCTAAGTGGGGAGGATAGTATAAGATAAAACACTGGCTGGTCAAGGTTCCTATAACTCTACCAATACCAGGTTGCTTGGCAGAGCTGATTTTGAGAATGTGGCCTAAGCACACACAGACTCAGTTGAGTCTCCTTGTACACAAATAAAGCACAACCTAACACAATTAGCAACTCTACCAAAATGAAGAGTGGGTGGGACAAGTGGGTGAACAGAGAGGCCAAAGTCAATGCAGTAGATGCTGTTCTTTCCTCTGAAGTAAATTGAAATATGCAGTGGAAAGATTGCATGTCTCACACACACATATGCACACAACCACAGACTTCCTAGCATGTGGATAGATTCTCTGATAAATTCTTTAGTAAATGAAGACACAATTCCTTACGTTAAAGAAAAAAGTGCTTAAAGGAGACATAAAACAAATTGATTGCAGAATTCAAAGTGCTAAAGATGCCAGATATACTCAAATGTATCTGTAGATTCAATGCAGGCTTAATAACATTCCTCAGGACTTTTGTCAATTTTAAAAACATATTCTGAAATATAAATGGAAAAGCAAAGATCAAAATAGTCAAAATACACTTTAAAAAATAAGAACAATAAGGAATACTTCCTCTATTAGGTGTAATAATTAAGACAGTGTGGCTATTGGCACAGCAAGAAAAAATAAATCAATGTAACAGAATAGAGAGTCCAGAAATAAACCCATGCATATGTAAATATTTGTTAAATGTAGCATTGCAGATTAGCAAGGAAAGAACAGATTTTTTTCCCCAGGAAATGCTACTAGGTTATTTTTGTATATATATATGGAAAAAATCAAATCTCTACCTTACCCCATCCATAAAAATTAATTTCAGATAAATTATAAAATTAAATGCAAATTTAAAAAACTACCAATCTTTTAGAAAATAATTCAAGTGAATATTTTCATTACTTTATGGCAGGGAAGGAACTCTTAAGACTCAAAAAAGCTAAATTTACCACTTTAAAAGTAAAAATTCTGTTCATCAAAAAACACCATCTAGACAAGAGAAACTGCAAAAGTGTGGAGAATATATTTGCATGCTATTTAACTGAAAATGGACTAGTATCTAAGATCCATATAATGTCTAAAATCAATAGACTGCTGTCTAGGGAACCAATAAAAATGTGCAAAATATCTTACTAGATACTTCAAAAAGAGGAAATTTATTTAAAAAGACGCTTATTTCAAAAGCTATTAGAAAAAAAATGAGGGAACGCTTGGGGAGCTCAGTGGTTGAGCATCTGCCTTCGGCTTAGGCCATGATCCTGGGGTCCAGGGATCGAGTCCAACACTGGGCTCCCTGCAAGGAGCCAGCTTCTCCCTCTGCCTCTGCCTCTACCTTTCTCTCCATGTCTCTCATGAATAAATAAATAAAATCTTAAAAAAATGAGAATGATATCAATTTCACATTTAATCTGATTGAATAAATCAAGAAGTCTAACAATTCCAACTCTTTATGAGCTATAGGTATGAGCATCATTTGTAACAATCCCTTTGGAAAATCATTTGATGGCACCTAATAAAGATGAAAATGTGCATAGCCTAGGATCCTGCAGTTCTCATGCTAGGTACAACCATAGAGAAACTCATGCACTTGTGTACCAAAAGACATGTGGAAGTATTTACTGCTACATTCTTTGTTAATAGTTTCACACTAGAAACAACCCAAATACCCATGAAAAGCAGAGTAAGAAAATAAATAATGGCATATAATAGAATGGTATACAACATTGAAAATGAATCCACTACTGCTAACTACAGCAAATATAGTAGGTTGCATGAATGAAATAAGTCATGCAAGTATGATTTCATTTAGATGGTGTATTTCAAAAATAGACAAAACCAAATTATCCCATTTTGGTATGCAAACATAGGTGGTTAAAACATAAGAAAAAGTAAGGAAATGATTATTAATAAATAAAAGTGATTTCCCCTCCCATAGGGAAGAAGATGTGTTTAAGAAGAAATATATGTGGGATAGCTGATATGTTCTGTGTCTTAAGATATTTTTGTGCCAATTCATTTACCAGGTAATTGCAAACTTTTGTTTAATTTTTTTTTATTTTCCCAAAAATAATAGTCAAGATTTTACTATATGTATGGCACTATTTTGACATTAGCTTATGTTTTTAAACCAATCTTTTTGTTACCATGAATAATGCTATATATAGCATATAATGCTATATATATTATTCTAAGTTAACTTCCTTCTATTAGGTCATGTTTTCTAATATAATATTCAAAATGTCAAAATTGAAGGGCTAAAAAAGAGGTCCATTTCATTTAGGATAATTGTTTTGTAGAAAAGGTGGCATTGGAAGTACACTTGGAAATGTACAAAGCGAGTGGGTATGAGGGAAAGAGCTATGTAGTTAGCACGAACAGAGGTTCAGTGATTGACAAATAGACTAGTTTGCATCATGCAGTTCAAACATGGGAAAAATTGGAGTTTAATCCAGAAAGATCAGAAGCTCAATTATGTAAATTCCTCTCTTTCCTGCCCACTGGCCCCATACCTCTATCACCAATTAAGACAATCCTTATTCATTCTTCAAATCTCTGCTTCCTGTTTCACCTTAGGCAATCCTTCCTTTGACTGCTGAGTTAGAGTGAGCTCACTGCTGCAACAATAGATTCAATAAGTACAATAAAAGTTTATTTCGTGCTCACAGGATGGGTGAAGATTTTGTCAGCCTTCTTCCACAGTTATTCAGGAAGTCGTGACTATCTGGGCCCTGAGATCTCCATCATGTGGCTTGTGTGGCAGTTCTCGGCTCACTTCTACATCAACAGTCTCAATAACAAAAGATTGGGGAGATGCTGCGTGGTGGAACAGTTCTATGAGCTGGAAGACAGATCATGTCTACTTACATTCTTATGGTCAGAATTACAGATTTACATATATCTATAAGAGAAGTGAGAAATGTAGTCTATCTGTGTATATATTGCATAGCTCATTCATATGCATAGATGAAAAGGAAAACTCAGGTTTTGGTGAACACCTAGCAATTTCTTCCACATAACTTTAAAACAATGACAGAGAATTTGAAAAGAAAGGGGGGAAAAGTGTCAGGCTAGACCAAAAGTGTCAGACTAGTTCATTTGATGTCAAAATGTTATTATGAGAGAAAACAAACTTGAAAGCCAGATTCATTATTGGAGATGTAAACTGGATCACCAAATAATAATGATATTCAATTAATAAAGAATTTAATTAAATCTACACATGTCTATCTATGACATCAAATATATATAAAGTCAATATTAACAGAACTGAAATATTGCAGAGACAAGTTGACAAATCATTATGGGGAGCTTCAAACATGCCTCTTTATAATCAAAATTTTAAAAATCACTGAGGAAAAAAGATGAGATCATAGAAGACTAGGACAGGCACATTATCAATCTTGATCTAATAACCACATACAGAACTCTGCACTTAATAATTAGAGAATTAATTCTATAAAAATGGGCCATGCTGGCTGCACAGAAATACATATGCCAAAAATCATTAATCTGCATTACTACCATATATACTTATGGTATTAAGTCATGCTTTACTTACCAAGAAAAAACACAGACCATATAAAATAAAAATCCATAAATTGAGCTTAATCAAATTCAAAAAATAGAATCATGCATTTTATTTTATATGATATCCTATGATCACAATGTATTTACATGAAAATGAACAACAATCTGATTTTAAAAATAAAACACCTTAAGACCAAGTAATTGGACTACTGGGTATTTACCCAAAGAATACAAAAATATTAATTCAAAGGAATACATGCACGCTTATGTTTACTGCAACTTTATTTACAATAGCCAAATTATGGAAGCATAATTATGTCCATTGATAGATGAATGGATAAAGAAGATGTGGTATATATATATATTATATTATATGTAATATATAATTATAATATAATAATATATATTATATATTTTATATATATAATATTCAGTCATAAAAAGGAATAAAATCTTGGCCATCTGCAACAACAAGGATGAACTTCATGTAACGCTAAGTGAAATTAAGTCAGTCAGAGAAAGACAAACACCACATGATTTCACTTATATGCTGAAAAAACAAAACGAATGAAGGAAAAAAGAAGAGAAAGAAACCAAGAAACAGACTTTTAACTGTAGGGAGCAAACTGGTAGTTACCAGAGGGCAAGTGGGCAGGATAACCAGTGACGGGGATTAAGGAGGGCACTTATCTTAATGAGCACTGAGTAATGTCTAGCATTGTTAGGATCACTGTATTGTACACCTGAAACTAATACCACACTGTATGTTAACTATACTAAATTCAAAAAAATAAAACAAACATACAATTAAACATTACATTCTAAACAAATTTTGCTCTAGTTCCTTTGTGGTACCTCTTAGTTATTTCAACCCGCAAGAAACATATCAGAATTTGTTAGCATTACTCCAGTCTTCTGACTCTATCCTCATTTCCTTATTATTCACAGACCCTTATTGCTAATCTGAGCAACATCAAGCATTGTCATGTAACATAAAGTGGACTCAGGCATATTGGCCTCAAGTTTTTTCACATCCAGTGTTCTCAGGAATTCCTTCTCCCTCTGCTTTTGTTCTCTTTTCCTCCCAGAATACATTTCTCCCAGAATACATGTAAATGAAACCATTTATTCTGGAGAGAGGGTGGTAGGCAAAGCAGCGCATGTCATTCACATGCTGGTCGACGGATTCTGGCAGCAAGGCTCCTTGCCTTGTATCGACTTGCCGAGTACTTTATTTAATGAACATCCTTGGCCTTAAACATGCATTTACTGAAAACTCCTTGGCCGTGAGTTGATATTTTTCACTACAGGACAGTCCATAGTAATCGAAATCCACGTGACTCCCAGTATTCTCCTATACTGGCATTACTTACCAGAGCGTCCTACATAAATGCAGTATCTTAACAGGCTCTTTCAGAAACTTGAAAACTAGAAAAATGTTGAATAACATAAATTTTAAAATTCTACATAAAGGCATTAAAACTTCCTGGGCCAATGAGCCAGAAAGTAATACAATCTAGATTATATAGCATCATGTCAAACATTTACTTGGTAACGTTTTCCTCTATGCAAAGTGGTTCTGCTACATATGGATTGAATAATTCCCATCTTCCTCACTGGCTAGAGCTTCAAGTACCCGCTGGCAAAAGAGTCCTATACAAGTACTAGACAGTACTGTCCAAATTCAGAGATGTGAGGGGTTCATGTGTAGTTAAGTTCAAAACCATAAAAATAATTAATAATTTGTTTTAGGCCATTAAGTTATCTGTTCTGCAATAGATTAAAGACAAAATATCACCCTTGATTGTAAAATCAGTGGAATGTGCTCATATTTGAAGAGCACATCTCCAAAGAGTAAGATATTTTAAACCTAAATATTACCAAACACTTCTGAATCTATAAATAAGAATATATTTATAATATAATATTGTACATTTTTTTAGTGTTAACTGTAAGGTCAGGGGACATAACCAAATTTAATACAGGATACAATGATAGAAGAATTCTTTTTCCACCACACCTCCTCCTTGGGGCATGACATAGAAACAGCTCTCCTTTGAAGCAACTCAAAGCAGAAAAAAAGAGGCAGGACTACTTTTAGCATAATGACTGACTAGAGATTGACTTGGAGGTGATAATACTCACCAAGTCAATGTGTTGGATTTTTGGAAATGTTTGATCTTGATGCCTGTCCAGTGGTGTGCATTCTCATCTCTCTACCTTCAACAAAGCCAAACTTTCTCTAGCTCAATTAGGGGAAAAAAAGTTATATGTTACAGTAAGAATAAAGCTTCAAGTCCAGAGGAGAGTTTAAATCCTTGAGGTGGATAAGGAAATCAGAAAGAGTCCCAGGGTAAATGTGTCCTGAGGGGTCTGGGGAGACAACCTCAGCAGCACCTCTAAATGCTGTGTCCACCATGCATGATAAAGAATTAGAAGGAATCCATCAGATGAATAATCCCAGATTGGGACTGGCAGCTTGTGCGTGAATAGGAACAGTGTTGTACAGCCTCCTAATTCCATGTGTGGATCCCTTTTACTGGGACAGTATTGTCTTTGCAACCGTCAGAAGTTATACAACTTCAACCTCTTCCTCTCTCCCTCTATTGGGCAGAACTTTCTCTACATATTTCCAGTGACATTTGGATTAGTCTCAACTATTGTTAAAATGTGATCTAATTTATGAATACTGAGATGTTTTCTTTTAAGAAAATGAAGCAGTTATTTCAATTACTTCTAACCTATTTTTTGAGTTTCAAGCAGCATGATCAGTGTAAAATATGTGCTTGCAAATATGTACCTATGGTGACAAAATTATTAGATGAAAAGTCATTAAGACTCGACTTCATTCTAGGTGCTGACACTTACTTGGTCGGTCAATTGACTTTTAGCTTCACTTTCTTTTTCTGAAAAATGGAGAACAGCAAAATAGCACCTGCACTGTCTAGAACTTTATGTTAATGTGAGATCAAATGAGGTAATGTGTACTGAATAGATTTTTAAGTATAAAATCATACACTAAAGGAAAGGATTAAAGGGTAATGCAGAGACTGCTCCACATGGGGTTTTTTTAAACATAATTTTTCATTTAATGAATATTTAGAGTGTCTCCCACACGTATGGCTATTGTGAGCCATGAAAAGAGTGAAGGTATATGAGAGGGAAGGGGGAGGATAAATTTTATAAAAAGCACCATCGTCTTTAGCTCAAAGAGTTTATAATACTATGGGAATCAAGACCCATAAAAAAAAATTGAAAGCAAAATAACAATTTAAAGAAGCAGAGGATTAGATGGTGAGAAACAGGGAGAGATAATTAGTGCTAAAAATGGTCTTTGGAGAGAGGCCATTAAGTGAGTGCTAGAAACCCCAGGCCCCTCGAGGCCTTTAATCCCTTAATTAGCATTCCCTAGTACATTAAAATATTTTCAACTTTTAAAGTCTGTATTTTTTACACAAGAAATACTTTAATATATTTTCATGATTCAACAATCTGCAGAGTACAAAATTAAAATCTCACTTTGTCTCCATCTACGCCCTAACCCTGGCAAATTCTAATCCCAATCCCATCTCTTTCCCCATCAGATACCACTGTCAATAGTTTGGTGGTTGTATCCTAGAAATTTTTATTCATTCACACACACACACACACAAATTTGTAACACCAAGGGATCATAACATATGGACTTTTCTCAAACTTACTGGTTTTTACTTAATAGTGTGTCTTAGCAACACCACTATGACAATACATGTAACTTTATCTTATTCTTTATAAGTCATACACTATGTATTCTCCTATTATAGTCGTCTCTGTGTTTCTACTTTTCCAGTCTTACAAGTCATGAGGTACCACTAGCTGAGGGCTCATAGGATGTTTGACCCATTAGCATGGGATACTATGTGACATGACTTAGACCAGGGTACCCACTCTACAAAAAGGAGCTACAGGAATGTACCAGAGGATATACTGGGTGTATTACATACTTCACTGCCCAGAAGCTGCTGGCCTGAGAGAGCTTTGAAACAGCTTCTTGAACACTCTGTGAGGATAGAGAATAGTTTCTCTTGTATGCAGTATACATATTGAGTCAAAGACATTTATATAATTGTACTCTCAGTAGCAAGAATACATGGGTCTGGGAACCAAGTGATTAGCACCAGGAGAATTTTGCTTCCTATCCCTTCAACATCACTTTGGAAAAACTTTGGGTTTTGCAGAATTAGATGTCCTTATCCCCAAAAGAGGCATAGTTCTGCTAAAGGACATAATGAAAGTCCCATTCATCAATAACCTAGTGTTGCCCTCTGGGTCCATTAAACTCTCCATGTCTGGGGCCAGCAAGTAAGAAAAGGAGTCCTCACCAGGGCAGGAGTTACTGACCTTGATCATCAGGAGGCAACAGGGCTGCTATTATGTGATGGGCTTTGGAAGGAATACGTGTGACATACAGGGAATCCACTGGGGTACCGCTTGTATCTCTCTTGCTCAATCGTGGTGGTAAATAAAAAAGTACAGGTGCCCCTGGCAACCACCAACCTACTCTCTGTTTCTATAAAATCAAATTCTTTTTTTAGATTCCATATATATCATACAGTGGAGTACAGTATATATATACATACAAATCATATAGTATTTACCTTTTGTCTGACTTATTTCACTTAGTATAATGCCCTCAAGTTATATCCACATTGTCACAAATGGCAGGATTTCCTTCTTTCTCATCACTGAATAATATTCCATTGTTTGGATGGATAGATGGATGGATCGATGGATGGATGGTTGGATGGATGTGCATGTATATGCATACATACATTTTTCCCATATCCATTGATCCATCAATGAGTTTCCATGTCTTGGCTATAATAAATAATGCTACTAAACTGGAGGCGGTGGTGCAGATAACTCTTCAAATTAGTGTCTTCATTTCCTTCAGATATACAATAGTCTCATATTATCTGCAGAGGATATAGTCTAAGATCCCCAGTGGATGCCTGAAACCACGGATACTAGCAAATTCTATACATATTATGCTTTCTTCCTATACATGCATACCTATTATAAGGTTTAATTGTAAATTAGGCACAGTAAAAAATAAAGAAGAATCATCATCTGTGTGACTGCATCAAAGTAAGATTGTGGATTGTGTTTGACCCTGGGTAATCAAAACCAAAGAAAGTAAAGTGCATAAGAGTGGATTACTCTGTACTCAGAAGTGGGGTTGCTGGAACATAGGGTACCTTTATTTTTAATTTTCTGAAGAACCTCCAAACTGTTTTCCATAGTGGCTGTGTCAGTTTACATTCCTACTATTAGTGCACAAGGGTTCCCTTTTCTCCACATCCTTGCCAACACCTGCTATCTTTTGTCTTTCTGATAATAACCATCTTAACAGGCATGAGGTGATAGTTTGCTGTGGTTTTGAAATGCATTTCCCTGATGATGAATGATGTTGAGTGCCTTTTAATGTATCTGTGGGCCCTTTGTGTATTTTCTTTGAAAAAAAATGTCTGTTCAGGTTCTTTGCATTTTTAATTGGATTACATGGCATTGGCTATTTGGTTTTTTCATTCACCCGTGGATTTTGAAATACTAACCTCTTATCAGATATGTGGTTTACAAATATTTTCTTCCACTCCATAGTCTGCCCTTTCATTTTGTGGATGTTTCTTTTGCTGTGCAAAATCTTTTTACTTTGATGCTCTCACACCTATTTTGTTTCATTTCGTTTGTTTGTCTACTTTTGTGGCTTGTGCTCCCATGTCATATCCAAAGATTCACTGCAAAAATCAATATCAAAGAGCTTTCTTCCTATTTTTTTTCTAAGGGTCTTATCATTTCCTTTATTATGCCTAAGTATTTAATACATTTCAAGTTAATTTTTGGAAGTAAATGTGAGATAGAGGTGCAGTTTCATTCTTTTGAATGTGAATATCCAGTTATTCAATAAGCACCACTTAAAGCCTGTCCTTTCTACATTTGGTATTCTTGACTTTTTGTGGAAAATTAATTGACCATAAATTCATGGGTTTATTTCTGGGTTCACAATTTTGTACCATTGTGTCTATGCTTCTCTTTTTATGGCAGTACCATAATTTTTTGATTACTATAGCTTTGTAATATAATATAGTATTAAATCAGGAAGCCTGTAGACTCCAGCTTTTTTTCTTCTTTCTCAAGATTACTTTAGCTTTTCCGGGTCTTTGTGGGTTTCATACAGATTTTAGTTTGTTTATTTCTCTTTCTGTAAAAAATCCCATTGGGATTTCAATAGGTACTATATTGAATCTATAGATAGCTTTGGGAGGTATAGACATTTTAACAATTTTAATTCTTCCAATTCATGAATATGAGATATCTTTCCTTTTATTTGTGTCTTATTCATTTATTTCACCAATGATTTGTTAGTTTTCAGCATAAAGATCTTTTATTTCCTTAATTAAATTTACTCCTAAGTACTTTTTGCTTTTAATGCTATTATAAATGGAATTTTCTTCTTCAGATAGTTTGTTGTCAGTATATAGAAAAGCAACTTATTTTTGTAGGTTGATTTTGTATCCTGCAACTTTGCTGAATTCATTAATTAGTTTGAACAGTTTCTTGGTGCATATCTTCAGGGTTTTTATATGTAAGATCAGGTCATCTGCAGACAGAGATAATTTTACTTCTTCGTTTCCAATTTGGAAAATTTCTATTAATTTCTTCTTGCCTGATTACTTTAGGAAAGACTTCCAGTAATATGTTGAATAGGAGTGATGAGAGTGGGCATTGACTTGTTTATCATCTTAGAGGAAAAGCTTTCAACATTTCACTGTTGAGTATGTTAGCTGTGGGTTTGTCATATATAGCCATTATGATGTTGAGGTGCATTCTGTCTTTGCCAAATTTATTGAGTTTTTATCATGATAAGATGTTAAATTGTGTTGAATGCTTTTATTGCATCTACTGAAATAATCATACAATTTATATCTTTCACTCTATTAATGTGATATATCACATTTATTGAGTTGCATATGATGAACTATAATTATATTCCAGGGGTGAATCCCACTTGATCATGGCATATAACCCTTTTAATGTACCATTGAATTTGGTTTGCTAGTATTTTGTTGAGAATTTTTGCATCTATATTCATCAGGAATATTGGCCTAAAGTTTTCTTGCAGTGTCTTTTCCTGGCTTTGGTGACGGTAATGCTGGCTTCATGAAGTGAGTTTGAGAGTATTCCTTCTTCTCCAATTTTTAGAAGATTTTGAGAAGAATTGACATTAATTCTTCAAATATTGGGTGGAATTCACCTACAAAATCATCTGGTCTTGTTTTTTTTTTTTTTTTTTTTCCTCTGTTGACTACTGATTCAACCTCCCTAATAGTTTTTGGTCTGTCGAAATTTTCTATTTCTTCATAATTCGGTCTTGTTAGGTTGTATGTTTCTAGGAACTTACTAATTTCTTCAAGGTTGACAACTTTATTGCATATAATTGTTCATAACTGTCTCATAATCCTTTGGATATTAATTTTCTAATGGTGTCTTTCAATGACTAGATGTTTTAATTTTTATGAAGTACAATTTATTATACTTTATTTGTTTCTGTGTCTTAAGAAGTCTTTGCTTACCCCCAGGAAGCAAAGATATTTTCCTATATTTTCTTCTAGAAGATTTATAGTTGGGGATTTTACACTTGGCCTATGGCCTACTTTGAATTAATTTTCTATATTCATATAGATATCCAGTTTTTCTTATATTATTTATTGGAAATTGTTTTCTTTGCATCTTTTTCAAAATCATTTTGTCATCTTTATAAAAATCAATGGCATATAAGTGTGGATCTCTTTCTGAACACCCTGTCCAATTGTCTTATACTATTTTTTCTGTTTCTATGCCAACATCACAATATTTTTCATATTGTAGCTTTGGAATTTCTTAAAATCATTGTAAATCTTTCAGTATTGTTGTTTTAAAAGATTTTTTTGACTTTGTAGTGATTTTGTTTTTACATGTAAATCTTAGTATTATATTGCCAATTTATAAATACTAAGAAAAGTTTGTTGAAATATGTATTGCATTGAATTCAGGGTACCGAAGATATCTGGGAGAGGAGTTGGTCTGGGAATTAAAATATGCACCTTAATTTCTCACAATCTACTTAAAGTGTTTGCATTATAATACATTTCATTATTTCATATTACAACAATATAATAATTTAGCAGCTCACCATCCTTTGGGCTGTTATAGTCACATATATTACGTCCACATATATTATAAATTCCATAATGTAGTGTTAGAATTTTTTATATAAATGGCCACGTATTTTTGAAAAATTAGGACCAGAACAAAACAACAACAAAAATATATATATGGATTTTTGCATTTGTTTGTGTATTTTAACACTTCTAATCCTTTTCACTTCTTTTTTTTTTTTTAATTTTTTTTTTTATTTATGATAGGCACACAGTGAGAGAGAGAGAGGCAGAGACATAGGCAGAGGGAGAAGCAGGCTCCACGCAGGGAGCCCGACGTGGGATTCGATCCTGAGTCTCCAAGATCGCGCCCTGGGCCAAAGGCAGGCGCCAAACCGCTGCGCCACCCAGGGATCCCTCCTTTTCACTTCTTTCTGTAAAATCCAGGTTTCCATCTGGAGTCATTTTACCATAGCCTGAACAAATGTCTTTAACATTTCTTATAGTGAAGTCTGCTGGCAACAAAATGTCTGATTTATTTTTTTGCTAATGTTTGCATTTCACCTTCAGTTTCAGAGGACATTTTCGCTAGATATGGAATTCTGGGTTGATGGGTTTTTTAATTTTCTTTCAACCTTTTAAAATTGTCATTCTGGTGTCTTCTGGCTCGTTCTTCCTCATGAGGGAAACCATTCATCACTTCTATTACTGTTCCTCTGCATGTACTTTGTCGTTTCCTCTGGCTGTTCCTAAGAATTTTTTCTTTCTCTTTGTTGCCCAACAGTTGGCTTATTGATTTGCTTGGGTATAATGTTCTTTGTTCTTTTCTGCTTAACATATATTTAGTAACTTTACTTTATGGGTTTATCATTTCCTCAAATTTGGCAAATTTGTGGACTTTACATCCATAAATATTTGTCTTCCCTATTTTATATCTCATTTCCTTCCTTACTATCCAGCTGTTCTGGCCTTCTTGATCATTGTCATATGGCTCCAGTATGATTGTGTTCTTTTGCCTCAATTTTAGCTGCCCCAACACCATATGTTCTTGGGAGGGCTTTCAAGTGCAAATTTTACCCAGTGGAGTTCTCTTGATTCAAGGGACAACTCTGCTCCAGTTTCTGCCTCTTTTTGCTTCCTTCTTTGTAATCCCTTCAAGTTATCATGTCAGGTTTCTCTCTCCAAAGTTTATAATAGTTGTCTATGGGAGAAATTGGTACAAGCTCTTCCACCATTATCTGAAGGGAATCTCTCCACCTAAACTTGCATGAATGTCTTCATTTTTACATGCACTCAACCAAAAATGAGTTGGCACTCATTTTTACATGAGCACTCAACTCAACTGCTTTTAGTTTTTCAAACATGCCAACTACCCCTTCCTGCCTCAGACCCCTTGCAATTATGCCATGCACCCATGGGTGCATGCACAGGCATGCACATGTGTGCATACACACGCATGCACATGTGTGCATACACACACACACACACACACGCACACACACCTGGTTTAGACTTGTGTTCTTTAGCACTCAAGTTAATGACTGTATATATTATAATGAAGCTTTCCCTTATCTCTTCAACTAAAAAAGTTCTTCTTGGTGTCTCTAATGCTTCCTATAATTTTCTCTCATAACCATTATCACAGTTTATAACTTAGGTTTTTACCTGTCATTACTTAATATTTGTCTTCCTCATTAGAACTTAAATTTCAATAATTTGTGCTCACCAATTTGTACAGAGATGAACCTTCTACATTTTAGTAACCATTTTATGAGAAGTGCTGAGCAAGTATCTCATACATAGTGTGTGTTCTCAAATATTAATTTAACTAATTAATTAATTCATTAATTAATGGCTCCTCACCTGTATCACATCTTAACTGTTTCTAATTAAATAACTCATTGGTACCTTAAGCACCATATACCTCAAAAAGAATATGTTTTCTTTCTATCAATCTCTATCTGTCCTCTTTTATTTCTAATAAAAGTTAATTATAACTCTATATATCCAGGTGCCCAAAGTAGAAACCTCAAATCATTTTTAGAGCTTTCCTCTACTCTTATGAACACATCCCATAAATATACTTCTTTGGGATATCTCATTAGTTGAATATTTTATCACCTCCCCATTATTTAACTGCCCTAGTTAAGGGCCTTATTTTTGTGTGGATTATTTCTACAGTTTTCTACCTACTTCTACTGGTTTTGGTCTTTCCCCCAGCCATTCTGCCTTTACTATTCATCATATATTCATATTTCTCAAATAAAATTTTGCCAGGTCCTCCATTAAAATCTTCCTAAACTTCTCATTCTTAATTGGAGAAAGTTCAAGAACTGTTTTTTTTTTTTTTTTTAAGATTTTATTTATTCATTCACGAGTCACACACACACACACACAGAGGCAGGGACCTAGGCAGAGGGACAAGCAGACTCTATGCAGGAAGCCTGATGTGGGACCTGATCCTGGAATCCCAGGATCTTGCCCTGAGCCAAAGGCAGATACTCAGCTGCCGAGCCACCCTGGCACCCCAAGTTCAAGAAATTTAACATGGCCTACATTTTTTTCACTGGGTCCCATAGTTATGTGGTAAGTTCACAAATTTAGGCACTATAACCCAAGGAAGACCTCAGCTATTTTATCTTACATAAGGGATCAGATCTTCCCTGCACAGTCCCAGCCTGTTATATAGCCTAAGCTCTGTGTTCAGTGTTCCATCCACTCATAGATATTCTTAGATCTCCCCTTCCCTGTTACTGGGATACTAGGAATTTATGGACTCCTCCACACTATGTACAGAGCATGAGGAGCCTAGATAGCTCCTTCAGGACTGTTTTGCCATATCTTGCTGCCAAAGGCTCTCTACTGCTCTGACAAGATGGTGGAAATGGCCCCAAGCCAAATACTGGACTTCTCTTAGGGTCAGAAGGCTGAAGGCTGTATCTTCAAAGTGTGCCATGAACCTGATGTTCTCAGGAGATTCCATACCTGTCTCCTTGTTTTATAGTTCCCTGACCCTGTATATCAATTTTGACTTGTAGTGAATTAAATCTGGTGCCTGATCTTGACTTCCTGTTTCCCTTTCTGGCCTGCTACCCTGGAAGGGGATAGGAGCAGGCTTTCCACTTCCTTTCACTTTTTCCCAAGCCAACATCCATTTTGTCCACTTACTGTTAGACAGAGTGAAGGTGAAAAAAATATTTTAGCTATAATTGAAGATCCAAAAAATATTATCCCTATTACCCTAAATTTATAGAGTTTTCCATTTTATTTCTAGTCATATCCTCTCTCCACCACCTCTAGGCAGAATTAATTGCTATCACTTCTCCCACAGCACCTTATTCATATTTTTATTTTATCATTTTAGCACATTATAATTATGATTAGCTTCATGTTTGCCTTTCACACTAGACTGCGACATCCTCAAGGACAGGGATTAAATCTTACTTATCTCTTTATTTCCCCAAAAATACAACAGTGCCTGATAACAGAGTAGGTGTCCAGTAACTGTCTGTTCAACAAATGAGCAAACCTCCTAGGAGGTGAGGCTTCATAGGAAGGAATAATGAGTGAAATACAGAGTTGGAAAGGAAAATTGTAAGCAGCTTACACAGTGCTCTGATTCTGGACCATAATCCTGCAACAGATATCAATTTTATTTCAGAGAATGAATGTTTTTTAAGATTTTCAGTGAGTGATGAGTGTATTATTAATAATAAAAATATCACTAGAGATATGCTATATACAATGCATCTATAGCTAACAATATTGTGTTGTTCATTTAAAAATTTAAGAAGATAGATTTCATGTTAAGTGTTTGTAACACAATAAAAAAAAGTGTTCAAACAGTTTAGAAAGAAAACAGTTATTTTGTAATAAACCCAGATCTGTTACCTACAATAAATAAATAATAAAGTTTCAGCATTGAAAAAAGATATTAAAGCACATTAATAGTTTTAAAAGCCTTAAAATTTACTTATTCATATTTCAGGGAGCATCAACCTCAGAACATAAGGAAAAAGTGCAGTCATCTGCCTTTTGTCCAATTAACTTTATACATCCACCTGGATGTCCATCATCCAAGTAGATGTTTTAGATGACTTTAATTCAGTTAGAATTTGAACATATTTATTATAAATTATTTTGGTCTTCAACAGAGTACTTTTTAGATCAGTGAGTATACCAATTTATTATGATAAAAAGTAGATAGGACATAGCTCAACAACACTATCATATATATAATAATATTACAAGTAAATTTGTCATACAACCATGACATGCTTTTTATATTAGAGATAACTCCACAAAAAATGTGTAAAAAGTATTCTAGTCCACAGTGGTATTATTATTCTCAGATCTTATGTGAAAAATGGCTCCTCATGGGAGTATTATTTAAATGTGAATTTTCATTAATTTAAAACTTTGTTAAAGTATTAACTTGTTTTAGAAAATAGATAAACCAAAGAGATCAAAGCAGAAAGTAAAACAAAAATATTCAGTGAGCAGAAGTCATTGGTGTCAACGTGATTCTTTACATCTCTTTAGTCTGTATGTGTGTATATATATGTGTGTAGACTAGATGATAGGAAGGTTTAAAACATAGAAAAAAATGTTTTATGCCACAAGTGCCATTTTAAAGAAAAATATTAAATATAATTTTCTTGAATTTTAAAGATAATAATATATAAAAATAGAATCACTGAACCAGATATTTCTTTACCATACAAGATAATAAATTCTCAAAATTCTTTCTAAAACAGAAACATAATTATGAAGAGCATTTGGAGTCATATTTTATTTTTAAGTACAACATCTATTGATTCTATGACTTTAAAACTAGAAAATGCATACATTTAAATCTCTTCCATCTCCTATTTCTCATGATCTCTGATAGTGACCTTATTTTTGTTAACATTTAGAGTTCATCATCAATCCCTACAACACTGCTTTTCCATTCCTGGGTACTTTATTCTGATTTGTCATTTGTAGAGCTGTAGCACATTGCAATTAATTCAGTTTATTTTGTTTTGTTTTTCCATGTTTAAGAATGTGGTCTTTCATGGTGCCGCCTGGATGGCTCAGTTGGTTGAGTGTTCCACTGCTGATTTTGGCTCAGGCCATGATCTCAGAGTTGTGAGACTGAGCCCGCTTTAGGCTCAGCGCTGACTCTACTTGAGGATTTCTCTCTCTCCTTCTGCCCCTCCCTCCCACCATCTCTTTCTCTCTGTTTCTAAAATAAATAAATCTTTTTTTTAAAGGAATATGGTCTTTGATTTGAAACAAATATGCTTTCATAATGTAGATCTGTTATGTTTTCTGTACCATTTGTTCTGTTCTTTCCTTAGGGAAGTGCAGTAAGTATATGAAATATAATTTTACTTTCCTTATATCTATCTTTCTAATTTATATCTTTCGTATTTTCCACTTGTACTTTTCTGTGCTTTCCTTAAGCCTATCCACCACATCCCTAAGTATCATTTTCATCCTATTTATTCTTTTGTTGTGGTTGTTGTTGTTTCTAATTTGACTTTCATTTTACTAATGCATTTAACTGTCCCTTTCCATTTCTTTGATTTCCATTCTTTCTGGGCAATGATTAATGTCCCTTTTAATCTTTGAATCTCTTCTTTAAATTCTCATGTTGACTATAATTTTGTTGAGAATATGGGAAACCATTTAACTGAATTATTTCCTGATTTTTTTTTAACACTTTCTCTTATCATGGACATCCACATACTATTAATGGGTTTAGCCTTCTTTCCTTTGCTTGTCTGTCTATTTCTTTACTGTATTACTGTGTTAGACAAGTGCTAGTTCTTTTATTATTATTTGTCTTTGAATGGACTACAATATTTTGTGAATAATATGGAGGAGAGGAACACTGGGGAAAATTGTAATATTTTAAATCTTTGCCTCATTTTTTTTTGCATAAGAATTTTCACTTTTGAAACTACCCTCTCCTCAGTTTATGCATGGCAGGAATCAATGTTATAAAACCCTTTAACCTCAGCTTGCTTGTGTTGCAATCTGGTGATCACACTTTTCACTGTCCCACCCCAGCCTTAAGAAACTTACTTCTCTAATTTTCCTGAATTAGAAAATGGCCTTTAGAAAATTATAAATAGCGTGTCAATGTGATTTCTCTTTACCACCATTCCCCTAATATACTACAGTATCAAAATTGGTTACTACATGGAGCACCTGGGTGGCTCAGTCAGGTAAGCACCCGACTCTTGGTTTCATCTCTGGTCATGATCTCATGGCTGTGAGATGGAGCCCTGGGTCAGGCTCTGTGCTGGGTGTGGAGTCCACTTAAGATCCTCTCTCTCCCTCTCCCTTTGCTCTTCTCCCCACATTCTTTCTCTCTCTCTCAAAAAATCAGTTACTATAGCAATGTTCTTTATTTTCCCCACTACTTACTTACCTTACTCCTAATTTATGTATTGTTATATTTATTACTTCATTTGTTTATTCAAAATCATTTAATTGGTCGCCTATGTGTCAGGAAATCATCTAAGACTGGCGGGGATACTGAAGCTCCCAACTACTTGAGACTTAAAGTCTGGTAGAAAACAAGGAACAAATTCACAGATAAATATATAAGATACTTTTAGAAATTACATGTGCCAAGAAGAAAATAGAATTTGGAGCTAGAGATTGGTGGAGGTTAGATGGTATGTTACTAAAGCAAGGATGGCAAGCAGAGGTCTCTTACAGGAAGTGATGTCTAGCTGGAAAAATAGAGAAGATGCCAACCCTACCTAGTCTGGGGAATCAGACTTCCAGACAGAATTGACAGGTCATGCAAAAGCCCCAGTTGGTAGAAGTCACAGTGGTTAGATATAACTTTCAGTCTGGGCCACCAGCTTTTAGAGACAGCTGCTCTGGGCTTGAGGTCTGTTTCAGCTCTCAGACTTCTGTTTATTTTCATCCCAAATGTTCATAATTTGGAGGTTAGTTTATTGGATTGTGGTCCAGAGTTGTGTCTGCTTGCTTATTTCCTTGAATGAATAATCTTCTCTTTCTTGTATCTTGTTGTTTGTTTATCAGCTGGTTTTGTATTTCCTTTGGTGGATTTTTGAGGATGGAAACTGATTAAATTGCCTATATTAAGGAATCTGTGTATTCTAGTTCTAATGGGTTTTAACTTAAGGGTATCTAATTAAAGGTATGACTACACAGACCCATATAGATGATAAGCCACTTGATGTCATTTTGATGAAAATTGATAATGGGGTGCCTGGATGACTCAGTTGGTTAAGAGTCTGCCTTTGTTTCAAGTCATGATCCCAGGGTCTTGGGATTGAGCCTTACATCGGGCTCCCTGGTCAGTGAGGAACCTGCTATTTTCTTTCCTTCTGCCGCACAGCTCATGCTCCCTCTCTCACTCTCTATCTCAAATGAATGAATGAATGAATAAATAAGATCTTTTTTTAAAAAAAGAAAATAGATAATGGAAACGCTATTTTTTTCAAATAGCACTATCAAATGTGAATCTTTCTAAATCCTCTGAAATAGCAGGACATGTGCAGTATTCCTTCTGGTAGCTAGCTGACCACACACAGATGTCAAACATATGTCACACTAAACTTCTCATTTGTATTATGTTTGCTTAACATAAATTACCTTAGAAATATGGGGGGGGGGGATCTAATATCCTGGTACTACATACTGTAAATAAATTATTTTCTTCTTCAGCTCATCAAGTACATATGTAAATCTTTAAGTACTAAAAGTTCACTTGATGAAAACAAAGTTTATGGTATCAATAAATTCTAAAGATATAGCTTGTCTAGAACTTCAACAAGAATAAAATTGCATTTGCTTTTAGGTACTTTCTTTATTTTCTCCTAAAGAGGAAATAGAATAAAATAAGCCACGTGTTTGAAGCAACCATGATCTTAAAATATTTTACTTTCCCAAGTTGCATATCATTTCTTTCTTTTTTTTTTAATCTAGAAGCATAAATTTGGAAATCTTAGCACATCCTGAGATATCACTGTGTGATATCAAATCTTATCAAGGCCCCTTTAAATGCGGGAGCTTAACTCTCGAAGGCATCAACTTTATCAAGAATCTTCTCTATTTTCCCACTGGGCTGCTACACATTTAGAGGACTGACCCTGGAAGCAAGTTATCCAAGCTGGATAAGTTGCCTGCATTTTTTTTTTTTCTCTCAATCAAACAATACCACAAGGACAGCAACAGAAAAGTATCAGTAAGCACTCCAAGGCCAACGCTCGAAATTCAATCAGAAGGTAACCAATGAGTGCATTTTTATCAACAACAAAGGTCAGGCTAAATTAATCCCATGGTCTAATCTCCCTTCTCATACTCAGGCATTTTTCTTTATATAAAAAAAATTGCATTGCAGATAACAGAGAAGTCAACTCTGAAACCTATCTATTCACCCCCCTCCTCCTCTCCAAAGAAGAGAATTCTGAATTTAGTGAGTGTACTTCCCTTGTCATGGTGTATATGAAAAATGTACAATATCTCCATTTATAATTAATAGAATATGTAACATATAGTATAGCTTGGAGTTGTTTTAAAAAGCACATGGAGCTACCATACATTAAGTATCTATTTGGAACTGGCTGTTTTCATTCATCATTAGGTTTTGAGATTAAACCACTTGGGGGATCCCTGGGTGGCGCAGCGGTTTAGCGCCTGCCTTTGGCCCAGGGCGCGATTCTGGAGACCCAGGATCGAATCCCACATCGGGCTCCTGGTGCATGGAGCCTGCTTCTCCCTCTGCCTGTGTCTCTGCCTCTCTCTCTCTCTCTCACTGTGTGCCTATCATAAATAAAAAAAAAATTAAAAAAAAAATTTAAACCACTTGGTACTCATATATTTCTTTCATTTTAATGGCTGCACAGTATTAATTATATAAATATACAATTTTTAACCTATTCCTTAATGAAAAATTGTTTTTCTTTTTTTTAACTATTATGAATAGAGATTCAACAAATTTATTCTTTAATCTATCCATATTGAAAACAATTACAGAGATTTAAGGTGTCTTCACATTAATCTCTTTTATGTCATTTCTCAATCTATTGCATTTTGGTTTTCTGATTTCTTTTCAATTTTCCCCAAATTGGCTTTTTAAAAACTACTAATTATGTATTTAACCTTACAATACTTTAACCAATTTATTTGTCAGCATTGTTTTTTGCATCCCACTCATTTTTCTGAGTTCAGTTTTCCTCTGGTTGAATGCACCTTTAAGTAGTTTTTTCTTGGAAAATATATGAGTTGTAAACTCTTAATCTTTTCTTCTCTATAAAATTCTTTATTCTTCCCTTAGTCTTTATAATCACTATATGGATATAAAAATAGATGGACAAGTGTTTTGCTTTCAGATTTTGGGAGATATCAATCCACTGTCTTCTAATGGAAATAGGCATAGTGAGAGTCTATGAAAAGTCTGATTGCTGTTCCTTAAGCTATATATAAATCCGCCCAATAGAAACCTTTTAAAAATCTAAATTGGTCTTCTGTATACTGCAATTTCACTCTAATGATTCCAGGAGTAAATTTGTTTTTACTAATCCTGTTCAGGAATTAACATTTATTAAAAATTTTGATAATTCTTTCTCTATTTTAACTTCATATAAAGTCCCCTTCCACTTCTATCTTCTCCTGAAATTCCATTACAGTTATGTTGGCTCTTCTTTTTCCATTGTCCACACCTCAAACTTCTGTTTTCTATTTTCTATCTTTAAATCTATATTGCACGCTGATTTTTGTAGATCTGGGTACTACTAATTCATAAACTCTTCAGCTAAATCTAACCTTACATTTAACCTTCACATTGAAATTTTTATGTCAAGGACTGCATCTTTCATTTCTTTCAACTCTATGTGGTTCTTTTGCAGTCCCCCCCCCCCTTTTGTCTTTAAATGATTTAATCTATCCTCATTTCTATTTTGTGTTTTATCTCTTTGATGTACTTTAAATTCTCTTGAATCTGCTCGGCAATCTCCCATGTATTATATCTAATGACTTTTTCAAAAGTGGTTTACTTTCTCATGACATTTTTTTAAAGATTTTATTTATTTATTCATGAGAGACACAGAGAGAGAGAGAGAGACAGAGACACAGGCAGGGGGAGGAGCAGGCTCCATGCAGGGAGCTGGATGTGGGACTGGATCCCAGGTCTCCAGGATCATGCCCTGGGCTGAAGGCAGACGCTCAACCGCTGAGCCACCCAGGCATCCCTCTCATGACATTTGTTGTTTTACCATAAACTTATTTCCATCAGAAGCCACTCTCATGGAACTCCTATATGTCTTAGAGTGTGGCAGTATTTCTGTAGCATGGTTTCAGGATTACCTCTGCTTTGGGGCCCACATGTGTCTAGTGTTCCAACTTGAATATCCTCATGCAACTACCTGCATGAATCCAGACCCAACCCTGCTCAGGGCTCATGGGATTCTTCTCCCTCAGAGGTAGCTTTTCTTTCCACCCTTGATTTCTGCAGTTGGCAAGCTTCCTTGCTGCTTTCCTGGTATGAATGGAAGTCAAGTTTTCTTGTCTTTAGTTCCATATAACCCGATCACTCATGACTCTGTTTTAGAAAAGATGTTCAGTTCCAGAGCCACCATCTGCACAATGTCTAAAGCTGAAACTTTTCTTCCTGATTCAACAAAATAGCTGTTACACACACACATACAAACACACCAGAAAGTAATGCACTGATTAAATCCATGAAAAGAATCCATGAACATATTACTTTTGAATTCCAGTGATTTTGAGTTCTCTCTTCAGTTCTCTGAAGATCTTCTCCTGCTTCTTTTTCTTTTCTTCCTCCTTCTTCTTAATTTTAAGCCCAGTTTTCTATTTAGCATTTTTGTATGTGTTTATATTTTATACAAAATGCATTTGACAAGGGAAGGTGATTTTCTATACCAGTTTAGTCTAACATAGTAACTGAAAGAACTTTTTCAGTTTCTCTTTGGAGTCATGAGTACTTATTTCCAGAGTCAACTGCCTTGGTTAGAAAAAAAATCTTTTTTCACTTAAAAGCACATTCTTTTTTTTTTTTTTTTTAAGATTTTATGTTTTTATTCATGAGAGAGAGAGAGAGGCAGAGACATAGGCAGAGGAAGAAGCAGACTCCTTGCAGGCAGCCTGTTGTGAGACTCGATCCCCAGACTTGGGATCATGCCCTGAGCCGAAGGCAGATGCTCAACCGCTGAGCCACTCAGGTTTCCCTTGAAAGTGCATTCTAATCCTATGGCAACTTTAACATTTGGGGCTGTAGTTACTAAAGACCAACCTTTTTGACTCTAGGAAAAATTGTAACTCCTTAAAAAAATCAAGGATAGTTTTATTTTATGTCATATTCCACATCAAAGGTTTTATTGAATGAATAAATTGATATATGAAAGAATACTTTATTTCCTTCCTAAACATCAAGGCCTAATACTGTTTTCTTAGAAATTTAGTTTCTCATTTAAGAAAGGATAGGTTTTGGACTGTATTTTTTTAGCCAGTTCTCTGTTTTCTTCTCCTCCATTCATTAAAATGTCTTGCTATTTTTTCTTGAAATGGATGTTTTCCAATTATTATAACTTTGTTACAGAACTTGTTTTGCACCTTCTAATGCCTAGTGTTCAAATTCTTTTGTCTAAGGACTCTCAACCTTATTCATTAGGCTCTGTATACAGTTTTAACCTTTTTTTTTTTCTTATTCCAAAGTATTCAGAGAAAGAAGGAAGAAAGAAAGTGAAAATGAGAATAGGGAATCTCCTGATTTTTATTGAATCTATCCATCAATGAATGGAGTGCAATCATCAATGAACTGAGTACAATTTAAAAAAAAAGATATTTCAGAACTTTTTATTTGTTTTATTTTAAACCAGTGGTACATGAAGAACAAGTTGTTCAGAGCCATATATTTTATTTCTAGGAATATATTCTATTCTGCCTTCCACATAAGCAATTCCATTTATTTACTTAACTAATAAAAATAAGACTGTTCATCCTCAGTATTTCCTCTCTTATAAGGCTAATCAAATTGAAATCCACTCCTTCCTTTTACCAAAAAAACTTTAGAATTTATGACTAAGCCTCATAAACCTTTTCAGTCATTTTATAATGGCAAATCCCAGAGCCAGATGCTCTGAGGCCTCAAAGAATATAGAATGCATAAGAACATTAACTGATTACTAATTGATGAGAAGTGTCATCTTTTAAACAATGGCCAATTAACAAATCCTAATAAAGTTTTCAGAGGACTCGTGAAAGTTAATCACGCTTAAATTCCTTCCATAGAGTCTTCTCACTTTAGTCAATATATGTTCCTAAAAATTACATGTCAACTAAAAATTTACACATTAAAGCATATGTTTTCATGGACCTGAATCATCAGTGCAAATATACTTTGTCTTCATTTCTGATTTTATATATATATATATAAAACTTATATGTATATAACTTATATATATAATATATATAGCATATATAACTTAATATATAACATATATAACTTACAACATATATCTAACTTATATATATAACTTAATGTGTGTGTGTATATATATATATAAATTTTTAAGTTTTTATTTTAATCATTCAGTGTTCATCACTCTTTAATCCCCATCACTTATTATACCCATCCCTCTACCCACCTCCCCTTTGGTAACCATTAGTTTGTTTTCTGTATAGTTGAGAGTCTTGTTTCTTGTTTTTTTTTTTTTTCTCTCTCTCTCTTTTATCTCTTTGCTCAAGTTTTATTTCTTAAATTCCACATATGAGTGAAATCATATGGTATTTATCTGTCTCTAACTGACTTATTTTACTTATTTTTCTCTAGCTCCATCCATGTCATTGCAGAATACATCAGGTAAGGAACTGAATATTGCAGAAGCCTTAAAAATGTTTCTAAGAGATTGTCTTTGAATTTAAAGTTAAAGATTTGTTTAGAGTTACAAGTGTGAGGATTCCAAATAATCATACAAATAAGTAGATGGTTGAAAGGTTTCTCAAAATCCACTAATTCAACATTTTTTTAAAATGGGAGAGTAAATAAAACATATATCTTATTAAGACAGGCTTGGAGAAACACAAAAACTTTAGCTAATGAAAAATATGCCAATTCACCTGATTACATTTCAGTGTCAAGTGAATACATGGAGTCATGTCACATAGATGTCCTCTGCAAATTCGGAAAAGGTTTACAATTTGTTCCTGCTGGTAATATAGAAAAATTAGTTCTAAATTGTAATACCTAAGGCTCTAAGGACCAGGATCAGCTGCCCCACACAGTTTTTATTGAGCCATAAATAATCTTAATTTCGTACACTTCTAACTTTGTGAAACGGAATTTATTTATGTAAATAATCTATGTAATTTTTAAACATCCTTCCCAGTAATATGGGCAGAATACATGGATATTACATTAGGTAGAATGATCTGTTATCCTATCTCAACCCAACATAAAACAAAATCAAAATAACCAATAACATCCAATTGAAGACAAGGCTCAGGGACCCCATCACAGAAAATATTCCCTGAGCCCCAAAGTAATGCAAGCAAGTCCCCTTTGCTTCTCTTCTTTCTCGCTCTCCCTCTATTTCCTTAGCCTTCATCCCAAAGAATGAGAAACCTTCTGCCCACACACAACAGAAATTGTAATTTTATGTTACTATGAAAATTAAGCAGCATTGAGCTTGTGATCATAGGAGGCCATTCATATTTGAAAACTGAATATAGTTGAGATGTTATATAAACTCTCTAATAAAATGCAAGCCAACTGGGAGGACCAAGAGATTCAGTCAGCTTGATTCACCACAGATTGTTTACCTCGACTCGGAGGAGTGGGGATACCTGTCCACAATATTTATAAGGTAATCTTAAGGAGGTATAATCAGTCTGACACAAAACTCATGATTAGATCATGTTTGGCCATTATTGCATCTAAACATGATTTCCATCAAAATATTTAAGACAGTAGAGCTATTTTCATATTTGAAAAAGATGTCTGTCTAGTAAAATCTATTTTATCAAGATTTGTAACAACCATAGACTGAGTTTCTAACATCCCACTGCAAATGAGTAGTTGCTATATATTTTCCTTTGATTGGATGCACTTAAAAGTCTTTGCTGAATTTTATACTTCAACAGGGAATTTTAAGTTTCCATTTATATGCTACATACAAAAGGTAGCTGTAATGTCTGTAAGCTGTAATGTCTCGTCCTAAAGAAGAGAACTCAACCATTTTTAAAGTGAAAAATCAAGATGTTACCAAAAGGCAACTAGAAATAATAAATGCAATTTCTAAAACATGATTCTATTTTATTTCACTCATATCAAATGGTAGAAGGGAGTATTTTAGAGAATAATTTGTTATTTAAATATTTTTTCCTCAAATCTATGAGGTACACCTTGCATTTACTCTAAAAATTTTAGGAAGTTGGAGTCAGTAACATAAAGATTATGTATTATTTAATTACACAAGAAAACACAATTCATAAAATATTCTCCCTCTTTGAAAATACTCCAGGTATTTTACAAGGAACAATATAGTTAGAGTACCAAAAATATACACAACTGCACAAGCAATTAAAATCAGTAATAAAAATCAAACATAAAATCAGTGTACCATGCCAAAGGCCTTTTGAAATAAAAGAGCTTTAAACCTACAGAACATAAAAGGAGGCTAATTCAGTGGTTGTCCTCAATTGAAAAGAGAGGACGTTCCATAGCCCAAGGCTAGAAGACAGAAGTTTCTGTGTCTGTGCCTGTCAGTTTCAGAATGAAAATTATCTTGCCCCAAAAGTTCACAAGTTCTTTAATATTTCTCTTTTTTCAAGATACTCTGCTTCGAGAATAGTGTCACCAAAGGGATCTTAACTATGAGGTTCAATTGTAAACATATTGTTTTTCCGTCACAATGTTAGCCTTTTCACTTTATGGAAAGTAAAATAAAATTTAAAAATGGCACTTTTCATGGTTTGTACTTCTCACATCAGTCAAGTTCCTTGAGAATGTAAAAATCTGAACACTTGTGGATGAAATGGAAAATAGAAGATAGTTTTGAGCAAACTAAAACTACCTCTTTCTAGGAAAAACAAAACAAAATGAAAAACTTTTCAATATGTGTGACTTTCTGACAGGATGGAAAATGCATTCATTTGTCAAGAATGAACCAAAAGAAGATCCAAATAAGTTTGTTGCCAAATGTTAAAATGCTGCTTTAAAACAGAGTAGATAGAGCTCCTACTTCTTAAACTTTATAAAAATCAAACTGCCACCTTCTTTATATGAACGGCCAAATGTTACTCGAGGACTGATCCCTTAGCATGGATTCATTGGATGAAGTATACAAATTCTTATTCATCTACAAGAATGAATTCCAAGGCATCATAATTTAATATGGCCAGGCATATGGTTGGGATATTAAAAGTGGAAGAGAGACTTTTGTCACCAAGAGGGTACATTCAAGTGAATTTCAAAGACATATATTTTGCTGAGTGTATTTTTAGTTTTTTCTAGCATCAATGTGTTTGAAGAAAGAACTTCACACTTCTTTTCCACCTAATCAGAGGAAGTTTTGTGAAATTCACAAGGATGGAAGAGGGAGAAAAGAACATTCACAGATATCAAAAAAGTTTTTTCTTTTCTTTTTGCATTAGGAGAGAAGTTGAAAAAGAGAAAAAGTGTGAAGCTAAAAAGGATAAAGGAGTCAAAACCAGTTTACCTGAAAAAGAAACATAAGGTCAGAACACAACTTCCTGCCTGCTAACTTCTCCTGATCTGGCTCTAGGTGCACACCAGACTTTCTGACAATAGCCTAAAACTGACAGCTTCTGTTCACCACTGTCAGTATCATGTACGAGGCCTGAACAAAGAATGGAACATATTCTGTGCCAGCACCATGGGGGATGTATCAACAAAAGAAAGCATTATTCAATATGTTTTATTTGAAAAGAATTATACATAGAATATTTGTTTCATCTGAACCATTTTCTATTTTTATCTTGATCCAAGAGGTAGAATAAATATTTGATATCAATATCATCTTGAAAATCCAATATTGTCAACTTGGCATGTACTAGGTGACAGTCATTTTGGTCTGACAGATTTTTCTCACATCTCAGTCACTTTCATATTTTAATGAGGGAAAAGAAACTATAATAAAATGCTTATGTAATATATTTTTTTGTCATCCCAGCATTAACTTCAATATGCTCACATTTTATCCCACAAATGATAAGTTGATTTCATATCCCCAAAAGCCCTTCAGTTCATTCTGGAATCTTTTGGTACATCAATATTTTGAGAGAGCTAATTTGTATTCTTTAACTCTTTATACCTTTAAAATATCACAAAGGGTATTTATAATTTTTAACATTAGGCTTTGAAAGCCCCCCAAATCATAAACCCACATACAAGTACATGCACATGTATTTCACTATATGCTAGAGTCATGACAAAATGGAAGCATTGGGCTAAAGGTGGTAGCACTTAGCTTCTGCCATTGACCCCTAACTACTGAGAAAATTTATTTTCCTTACTGAGCAAGGCCATGGGTGCTATTTTGGTAGCCCAGATAAGAGAGACATCTCCTAGAATTTTCTGTGCATAACTGCAAAGCTACATTCAGTAGTTCTAATTCCTGACATTGGCTGAGATATTTCAGACTTCTCTGTGATTCAATTTCTTCAGTAAAGGACCTAGAAATCCCAAATCCTATGACTTTTATTATACTAAATGGTCTCCTCTAAAGGTTTAGAAGCCATTTAAAAATGCTCCTTGTTCCCTTCCAATTCTACGATGAGTTGAAGTCACCAGTACTAAGCTTAGATACATCTTCAGCAGTAGTATTTCTATGGTAGGACTTCACCAACTGAAAAACCTAAGTTGAGAAAGAGTCAGTATCAAGAAATAGCCAAGCAACAGACTCTTAATCATAGAGAACAAACTGGTGGTTACCAGAGGGGAGGAGGGAGGGGTAGGTGAAACAGGTGATGGGATTAAGGAGTACACTTGTTCTGATGAGCACTGAGTGATGTATGGCAGTGTTGAATCACTATGTTATACAGCTGAAACTAATATTGTACTGTATGTTAACTAAATGAAATTCAAATAAAAACAGTCAGCTAGGGAAGTTATTAAACAGTGAAACAAAATCACAAGGAAATGGTATGGCAAAAAAAAAAAAACAGAGAACAGATCACTTTAAGGACAAATAAGATATTAATTGCCTTTTTTGATGCTTACTTACTAGTTTAGACTTTTATACTTTTGATTAGGGTAATTTTATTCTTATGGAGTGTTTCTCAACTCTGAAGAAGCCTTAAATAAGATTTAAAATAAGGAAATTCTTTGAGTTCTTTGGCAGCTTTGAGTGTATAACTCTATTTCTTAAAAACACTGGTAATTTTCCTATATTATATAACACACAACTATGAGATCTTAAGACAGGCTTTTGGAAATTGCTTGATTATAACTTAAGCTCTTTTTGGAAAAAAACACAAAAAAGGTTAATTATTGATTGACCTTCCCTTTAAGAGAGAATACAAATCCAATTCTTAAAGTTCTACGGATGTGTTTATTCCCTCTCACCAGTATCTAAAATACATAATTTAAGGAATATGTAGAGCAAAAGTCAGCATTGGAGAATTCAATTTTAATTGGCAGAGCTCACTGAACACTAGATGACAACTGAGGTAATTAATGCTTTGAATATTTTGAGCCAAAATTATTTAAAACCTAGATTTTCATACATAGCTCAAACAAGCAAATTAAGACTTTGTAGATAAGCAAGAGACATAATATTGTTGGCCAGGCATATTTCCAAAAAAGAAGGGGAAGGAGAATGCCAACAACTCATAGAGAGTGCCATGAAAGGGGGATCCAAGTACTGGGAATCAAAATAAGGACATAGAACACATGAACAAGAAATTCCAGTGTGACAGTGGCGCAAGTATTCTAGAAAGCAATTTTCTTTGTTAGAACAGGAAATCAGAGGGATCACAAAAGATGGTCATCAAGGAAAAAGTGGCTATGACTGTGATCACCTAAACTGTATGGTTAAGAAAGTAAAAGATCTTAATGGTAACAGAAACTGTAATAGGAAAGTAAAGGATCTTAATGTATTCTCTTTGACAAAGAAAAAAGAAAGACAACTAGAAATTCAAAGGAAAACAAACAAATTATTCATTAAATTCATAGTTCAACTAGGAACCAAAGTAAGATATGCATAATTTTGGTAATTGGTAGAATGTGATGAAAAAGAATGAATTTTATCATGACACTCTAAATAATGTCTTCAGCAACACTGAATTGGCATAAGAAAATATTTTGTTGGCAATGTACAAGTAATGCCATACTACTAGAAACAGGGTTAGGACAGAGTTGGACCAAAGAGTAGAAACTCCAAATTTCTCATTTCATAATGCTGAGGTTCAAGAGACACTCCATTATGTACTGATTTTTAAAACCTACTTAATTATTCTACTTATGGAGTAGAAATAAAAAATAGTAATTAAGAAACACTGAGAAGAGGGCACTTGGTTGGATCAGTCAGAAGAACATGTGATTCTTGATCTCAGGGTTGTGAGTTGAAGCCTCATGTTGGGTGTAGAGATGACTTTAAATAAATAAAACTTAAAAAAAATTGGGAGAAGAGGAAAGGAATAGATAGTATATCTTCTCAGTGATTAATGAGTATATACTAGATTTTATCCAAATTGTTGAGTGAAGAAATAGATGTATGAAAACAGCTAATTTGAGGTTTTGAGGTTAGCTGCCAGAAGTGTGCACAGAAAGGGACCGAAGAAACGACTTATACAGTGTACTATTGGGAATTGGGAAGGGATGAGAGAATTTCACTTTAATTTTATGTTATTTGTTGTTTAAATTTATTTCAAATAATGTAATATTTTATAAGATATAATAAAATTTAAATTAAAAAATATCTTTGTAATATTATTTCAAGTCCTCATATAAACCTCCTCTTCAGTTCAAGCAATGTGCTTAGTTTTACAGATGGCCATAACCTAGAATCATTTCTGTAGACTTTCAGTTCCTGTTGTTTGTAAACTGTAGTTGATTTTATTAGCCAATATGATATTCACTGTACTGAGACCTTTGAGATATATTCCTGTTCGAGTGCAGTGTCACAAAAATATATGTGTCTCTGCAGATAAATTGTGTCTTTTCTTTTGTCAGAAAATAAAAATTGTGAGGCCTTTGGCTGTCAGGAAACGTAAAAATCAAGGTATTGCTCATCAATTCACCTAGGTGAATTAGGCAGTTAGCAGTTCACCTAGGTGTCTGAACTTTTAAATCATCTTTATTCTGCTCTTAATCCTTTTATTTCCATTAGCAAAGTAGGCATTTTGAAAGCTTCCTCAAATACTTGAATTACTAAAAATTTTACTGATGCAAAATACATGAAAAGATATTAGCTCTACTACTATCACCAAGGTTTGCTCTAATCATAGCTATGCCCACATTTTTCTCTAAAACACTTTGGATACCCTGATCATATCAATTATATATCATGTATTTATATCCCCACAACTCTAGCGAGTGCTATGTATGTAGCAGGCTCCCATGAAATGTTTCCATGTTGGACCAACTTAATCATGGTTACCACAATTTTTCAATTTATGGTCAGCAGTAAAAATATTTCCCACGTTACATATAAACAAAAAGAGTTTTACCTCTTGCTACTTTTATATGTCCTTATAAAATTCATCTAAAAGAAACAAAGCTAGTATAAAAGGCTAACTTATGATTTATAAACACAGTAGTATCAGTTACCTTTCACTGAATCACTTTAAATGCAATTTTACTTCTAGAAGTATGTACTATGAGTAACAACAACAAAAGATCCTTCTGATAGAAAATCTATCACAGATGATATACAATAGTGAGAGATCTTTTTTTCTGCAAAGCCCTGCATTTAACAAATATCTGAACCTAAATAGGGATGGAAGAAAAAAACCTCAAAACTCTGATATTATTTTGAGAAAAATCAATTCCTACATCTTTAATTGAGAGTCCAATCTGTTAAAACACTCAGTCTCACACATGGAAGTTTGCATTCAAGGGTCATTGAGCAGTGATGTTTTCCTGCTGTAACACAGTCATAGAAGTACTTTGAAAAATAACATTGTACCATTAATTCACAGTGAAGTCTCAATGTTTCATCACTTATATGCTTCCTTTTTCTCAGAGGTAGGCAAACCAATGTCACTTAACGAGCTGAAAAGGTGATATTACCCAAAGAACTGTTACTTTGCAGAAGTACAAGGGAACACCAGTCCGCAGTGTCACATGGAGGCCATAGACTGGCTTATCTATCCTCAAATCTTACTCCCACCAGCTTGAAACAGAAACAGAAATTTTCCACTGTAGTTATTCCTTTAGGTCACGGTATCATTGCTAAAAGGCTAAAGTTAACAGGATAGTAGCTTACCCAAGATACTGCATTCAAATATTGGCAGTATTGACATTAATACGTGTATTACAAAAAATATCCAGCAACTAGTAGACATTAAAAATAAGAAAGAGGACAGGGTATTTCCCTGGAATTAAGACTGAGCATAGAGAGGAGACCCAGGGATGGTGCAGAATGAAGAACCCATGAGCCACTTTGAGAAACAGCAGATACTGAAATGAAAAGAGAGAACAGGGCCAAAAAGGAATGGGAAAGTAGACCATAACATAACATCACAGATTTTTCCACGGCCTCTCATGCATACTGAAATAAAAAAAAATGGTGAATGAAAGCTTAAATTAATAACAGTAGACTTTGCCTATAGTATGTCAATTATTATAATGTAGGAAGATAAATCAAAATTATTGACCATTTATTTTTCCTTGAAGAAATACTTTTTGGCCAGAGCAAAACAACCTCCTGAGAGAAGAAGAGTAATACAGAATGACCAGTTCTGGGTAAAATCCTCAGGAAAATTAAACTTGAAAATGGTTTCACAAAAGGGAAACTTAATTATGAGTAAAATATCAGCAATGGTTCTCAACTCTCATTGCATATTAGAATCACCTGGGTAGTTTTAAATAAGAATGAATCCTGAGGGCAGCCCTGGTGGCTCAGTGGTTTAGCGCTGCCTTCAGCCCAGGGCCTGACCCTGGGGACGTGGGATCGTGTCCCACGTCGGGCTCCCTGTATGGAGCCTGCTTCTCCCTCTGCCTCTCTCTCTCTCTGTGTCTCTCATGAATAAATAAATAAAATAAAATAAAAACATTAAAAAAAAGAATGAATCTCTTTCCAGAGATTCTGATTTAACTAATCTGTGATGGGAACCAGGTATCAACATTTTTGAAGCTCCCTCAGTGACTCTAATGTGCAACTAAAGTAGCAAACAACAGCTGAAGCCAGGATGTAAGCTTTAGGGTTCTAGAAGGTTTGGAAGCTATTGGTTCAGGTCTCTGTCTGTGTATAATACTTGTTTCTTCTCATTTCTTTTTACTAGTGAATTGTTGAAATCACTGCCATAATATAGATCTGAGTATTAACAGTGGTGCTCTAAGAATGGCCTTCCTGTTGTGTGGTGGACCTAGATTTACCCAATTTGTCAAGGCATGAGTACTGAATTCTAAATGTTACACTTGTGGTTGGGACACTCACAAGTTCAAGCGTGTTGATCACAAAGACAATCTGGTGTTAAGAAGTCTTAGCTTTTCAAACTGGTGACTGTTAGGGGGCATGAGAAAATGTTTGAGGGGTGGTAGATATGTTCACTATCTTGATGGTGGTGATCTTTTTACAGGTGTGTATAGACATGTTGGAACCTACCAAATTGTATATCATTAAATATGTGCCCCTTTATTGAATGTCAATTACAACCTAATAAAGTTTAAGATATAAAAATTCTTAGTTTTTTTTTATATCTTTCAAGCCTGTTATGTTTTATACATAAATTCTAAAAGAAGCATTAATTTCATATCTTCAAATCAGTTACTCAGTGTCTTTAAAGATCTAGAAATTTGAAATCAAAAGTGATAGGAAAGATCCCAACCCAGCAATATCCCTCCTACTAACCTATGATGGTATGTAAAATTCCTCTCAGTAACTGAAGCTAAAACCATAAATGTTAGATGGGAATTCTGATGTCTTTATACCAGTAGCCATATAGCACCACAAATTCATACGCAACTCCCAAAGAAAGAAAGACTTATACACAAAAATAGCAAATCTGAGCTAGAAAGAAAATGAGACAATGAGGAGAAGGAAGCCACCCAATTTGCACTCAGAAATTCTGGATACCTGAATAGTTGACAGGATGATGGTGCTGTGTGATGGAAGGGATCTACAAATGAGAGTTGTGGTCATCAGAGAACAGTATACGCCACAAAGAGCATCATATGCAAGTTAATCTTTATTGGTTTTGCTGGCATTGCTAAAACATCTGTTCTTTAAGAATACTTATATAAATAGTCCTTAAATAATCGATGTCCTTGTGATTGTTCAGGAAGACTCTTTACTTATTGATGTTCTCCAAATGCATTATTCTCATTAAATATAGAAAAAGGAAGATAAGATTGTTGTCACTTTGATAAAGATCGACTAAGTCCTACTAAATTTTATCTGCACATAGTTAAAGAGGTGAATACTAGGATGTGTAGTCTCAAAAACCCCACATTAATATCAGAGTTAAGAACCCCACATAACAAAGATTTTCTAACTTAGTAAAACCCCATTGGGTGAATCTATGGGTAAAAAAAACAGTATGAACAGACAGACCTTTAATTTTTAAGATTCATAAATTTAAAAAATATATTATCTTCCAAGGCCATGAAATTTCAAGCCATATTGTGAAAATAGTAATATTTTATTAGAAATGCCAGGAGGCTGAATTTATACCATTTTTCATTAGTAGGCAAAAATAGGCTTCCATATTAGGATAGTGAATTATCTACTGTTACAAAGTAGTTTATGGTCCACTCCAGAGACATTCAATAGGACTAGCTGGTGTCAAAGAATATTCATTTATAATTATTGCACCAGAGTAAAAGGAAACACTTGAACTTGGAAGAAAAACTGCTGTCACTCTAGTGGTTTCCTAATGGCTTTCCCAGAGTAAAGGCTTTAATGGAGATTTTTATTATTGTTCTTAATTAGACTAAACACCTTAGGGAGATGATCTCTTGTGATTCAGCTTAATTTACTGAGAGCCAGGAGAGTATTCCAAAAATAAAGAAAAAAAAAAAAAACAGAGGGAATACATACTCTGAAAAGAACTCTCATTTTCAAAATGCTGAGCTTATTCATTCATGGAAATATATTTACAATATTTACTTTGTCTTTTTTTTTTTTTTTTTTTTAATTAGGCATTTTCAAGGCTAACCCTCGGTAACATTTTGCTTAGGAAACCCAGAGGGACAAATCATTTTTTTCCCTTTCAAAAGAGTGCCTCCTATTACTCAATATTCTTTTACCCCTCTCCCTGACCTCATTAAAATGTATCTATACTGGGGCGCCTGGGTAGTTCAGTGGATTAAGCATCTGTCTTTGGCTCAGGTCATGATCCCAGGGTCCTGGGATGAAGTCCTACATTGGGCTCCTTACTCAGCGAGGAGTCTGCTCTCTCCCTCTGCTCCTCCCCCAGCTCCATTTCTCCCTCTCTCTCTCTCTCATGTAAATAAATAAAATCTTAAAAAATAAAATAAAATAAAATGTATCTGTCCTATATTTCACATCTCTGGATCTGTGTACTGTTGGATAATGACTATTTTTTTCTGGTTTGACTTAAGGTATAGCTGACAGTGTATGAATCCTACTGGAAAACATTTTTTGTTTTTTGCATTTCAACAGGAACCATAAATTCCTCTGCCAAAAGCAATAGAGAATGATGGAAATTTTACACATAATGAAAGGTTCTAGAAGTCTCTAAAGATCTCTTTGAACAAAATAGCTTTTTCCATTGTTCTCCAACAGGACTGCAGAGGCACATGAGGCAAACCTAATGCAACTCAAATGAGTTACAGGTATTACTGCTCAATAGCATTCATTTAACTAAATGAAGCATTGTTTCACTAAATGAAAGAAAGAAAAGAAAAAAGCCAAAGAACTGATCCCATTGAAAATATGTATCAGACTGTAGGACAAAGTCTGAGTCAGGATCAGAGAAGTAGGAAGAGAGTCAAGGTGGAATTGATTTGCAAAATCCAGTGGGGCAAGAATTTCAGAGAGAATTGGGGTTATCAATATGGTAAAATCCTACAGCTTTAAAAAGCAAGGAAATGAGGACTAAAAAGTGTTATTGACTGTTTTTTAGGAGCTCATTATAATCTCCAAGAGGGATTTTTTTTTTTCATAATGTGATGGGAGCAAATAAAAGACTGTAAACAATTGAATTAGAGAAAAGTAAGAACATGATAACAATGGAGAAACACTACTCTTATAAGAGTTTTGGCTTAAAAGAAGAAAAAGAGAAATGAATAAACATGCAAAGTGTTGACAGGATCAAAAGAACAAATACTTCTGCAGATGGGAGAGAACTGAGAATGTTTACTTTCTAGGATAAAGAAGCAAGTTGAGTGGGAGAGATGGTATCTGTGAAAATAAGGAAATCAAAGCAGACCTAAAGAAGGTTAGAAATAGGGCATTAGGTTTAGAAATAAGAGGGAGAACTACATAATTTGGAGAAATAAATAAAGGGGGCAAATCTTGTATTTAAACTTAAATGTGAGAGAAGGAAGAAGTCAACCTCTAATCCATAAAGCAAAAGTTGAGATCATACTCATGATTTATAGTAGAGCTGGAAGATTCAGCAGACATTAAAATCTTTAGGAAGCAGCATCAATATCCACAAAGAAAACACATTTCCTTTAAAGAAGAGCCATAATGTCTAATGAAAATTCAAACGCAAATTTCAAAACTTGAAGAAATTAAATGTAAAAGTAAAGAAATGAAGTGTGAAGGTAAATAAAGCAATGAATCTACATGCCAGGCTTCTGCATACTGAAATTTTATTTATTCTAGTTAACATTTTAAATTTTAAAACTTAAATTTCATGGCCTAAGGCCATGTGTTTCATAGATGAGATCAATTAAAGGAGTGCATTCTAAGCTCTTCCTTCGGTGAGCGGATCGGGGCACAGCACCACTATTTTTCTCCATAGTTTCTATGCAATAACACTTGTAAGTCTATCCATTTCAGCTGGAACACACGTGTGTGTGTGTATGTTGTGCCATACTTTACAGCAAAAGACTGAATAGGAAATGCAAATTTTCAGCTAAACATCCTAATCAAACATTGGGAAGTTTGGCTGGCAGGCAGGAAGGGCGAAAGTAGGTTTCCAGTAGGGTTTTGGATTGGAATATTTAAGAAAAGCTCTATACTGACCTTTAATTGCTGAAAAAGGGAGAGGAAAATAAGAAAAATGTCACTTCTTTGCTCTGAGACCCACTCAGGACAAAGTAAAAAAAAAAAAAAAATGCTAAGATACTCCCTTTAAAGGAACAAGGGAATTCAATCATCCCTGCTGCTCAAAACAACAAAGCCACCTGCCACTGAAACATCAGTGGAGACAGAACGCATCGCAAAGTCTTCAGACATTGGAAGACAGAAGCATTCCATATGACATGTGGACTATTCAGTGCAGGCTTGGCATGCTTATTGCCCAACACTGCTAACTAGAATGCTGTGAGTCGGCAGGAATTTAGAGGACCATGGAGATCTATAAACTAGGAATCAGATGAGAATGGTATAGAAATAGTCATTCCTAAAGCATGCTTTGGGAAAATGAATTTATTATACACACTCACAATTGTGGACTGGTAAAATATATTGGTTTCACTTAGAATGCTGTGACGATGGATATTCTTGAGGGCTTCATCAGAAGCAATGTGATCCCTTTAATTCATACTCCCTGACTTGGATCCCATCAAGAAGTGTCATCTTTTAGTTGATGACTCCCATTTTCCCTCCTTATTTCTGGCCTTTTCATTAGAGCTTCAGCCTTTCATGTCCTGCTGCACTACAGGACACATTTTCTTGGTTACCATCTTGCATGCAGGATGATTAGGTTTATTCTCACCTTCTGTCTCTTCCTAAATTTCCCAGCCTTCAGAAGCCTTTCGGTACATATTTAAATGATTATTACCATTCAAATTTTACTTTATACTTGCAAAAATAGAATTTCATGTTGTGAAGGAGACACCTGGGTGGCTCAGTGGTTGAGCGTTTGCCTTCAGCTCAGGTCGTGATCCTGGGGTCCTGGGATAGAGTACCACATCGGGCTTCCCACAGGGAGCCTGCTTCTCCCTCTGCCTGTGTCTCTGCCTCTCTCATGAATAAATAAATTTAAAAAATTGTAAAAAGAACTTCATATTGGTTGAGAGTTTTTCCAATTCCCCTAAACATTTCCAGGAATCCCCAGGAGAAAGTGTCTTATGTCTCTGACCTCTCACAATGCCAGAGTGATGTGCATAGATAGGATGGATGCTTCCCTGCTCTATACAATACCCTTTCTCCAGAAGAAATAAACAGCATGTTTCATGGTCTCTTAAATGAACATGAGTCCTCCCAAATCAGTCTCTAGTCTCTCTATCTTAATGGCTCAGACTTAATCCTTGAACTGATCCAAATATCCTGTACCAAACCATCCTATCATTGCCTCAGTATTTTGTGCCTTCCCCAAGTTACCCAGGCAGAAAATTTTCTCCTCCATGCAACTAGAATCATGCAAATACAGCCTAAGAGAGAGGGAAAGAGAGAGAGAGACTAGAGTCAAGTTTTTCTGTGACTGATGTTCAGTTTAGGCAGAGCTGGATTTGTGCTGCTCGATGTCAGTGACACCCAGGCTCTGACTCCCCCAAACTGGATGCACCTTTTGAGATAGTCTCTTCTATTCTGCATAGCAAACTCATCACAGACTCATTCATTCTTCAGTTTCTTTATGTCTGAAGGGAATTGGGTGATGTGCTAGGTAGCTCATACTGGCTTGCCAAAGCCAATTGTTTTCAGGCATTTGGTGAATCAGTTGATCTTACATTGTTAGCTTGAATTCAGTCATTGTGAAAGTATTTACACCACAGAAAGTGGCAAATTATCAAAGTAGGGCATTTTCCCCTGGAGTTAACTGTTAAATATTTACCAGCACACCACTAGACAAATCTGCTATTTTCATGCAGAATGGCACAATTCATTAACACTCAGATTTTCAGAGTAATCTCTCAGCTGCTTTCCTTGCCTACTTTCCATCTCATCCATCCAAACCAAATCACTGATTCGGGTGCCTGGGTGCCTCAGCCAGTTAAGTGTCCAACTCTTGATTTTGGCTCAAGTCATGATCTCAGGATCCTGAGATGCAACCCCATGACAGGCTCCATGCTCAGTGGGGAATCTGCTTGAGATTCTCTCCCTCCTCCTCAGCCCCTCCCCTGACCTGAACTCACTCTCTCTCACAAAAATAAATAAATAAATCTTTAAAATAAAATCACTGAATATTTAAGGATTTACATTAGTTCTACTGCTAAAGGGTCAAATGTAAATGTGAAGTCTTCCAATATGATGCTGTCAATCTTTAAAAATGGGTTACATGGGATAATCAATATAATACACATAGCATGATCCTTTGGGCTATACAAACCATTTAGTAAATATTAGTGGTATTATTTTCATTGGCACTAATCTGATATGCATTATGTTTATCCTCACTTGTGTTAAGAGAACCTCCATATTATTCTTCAATATACCAATATCATTCTTCTACAAATTTATTCCCCACCTGACATGTTCTATTTTCCTTTCCCTTAACAAATATTTTCAGATACAAAACAAACCTTATCTTTCTCAACAACGTATTCTGAATAACCCAAGGCCACAACTATTTCTTCTAAATTCCTTTAATACTGTATTCTTATGAATACTTTAGCACTTATGAATACAATACCGCTAATAATGCTCAGATTTTTTATTTTGGGCATGTATATATCTTTTCCATGATAAAGTATGAGTTCCTCAAGAGCAAGAAGCATAATTTCAACTTTTGGGGACCAATTCATATACAAACTTTCATACAAGTGGCCTTCATCTGTTTTCACCCAGTCTCAACAGAATATTGTTCAAAAGTATAAATATAGTTTATAAGAAGCCCTCTCAGTAAAACAATATTAATCAAACATAATCCCATGACTGTTGAGCTTCCAATGATCCATTCTAGTTTTCACTTGGGTGAAAATAGCATTCTAAGTCACAAAATATACCTCCTTCCAAGCCGTGACCCCTGTGGTACATCCTTATTTTCTTTCAACTATAAGAACAAATTAAAAATAATTAAAATATGAAGCAGTTTTCATTTATTTTTATTACTTCATAATTCCATCCATTTATAACTCATTTAAGCATTGCCCATAAATTTCAAAATTATGTGGCAATAAAAGTAATTAAAAAACAGAAGTTAAAACAATGCCAATGGCAAATCCTTTCTAAACTTAATGTCAACACTGTCAGCAGAAAGGATGTCCAACTCAGAAGGGGTGAGATGCACCTTACATTGGGGTTTCAATGTCATAAATATTCAGCCAAAGTCCATCCCCTATAAGACAATAAGGGAATTTGCTTTCCCAGGCTAAAAACCCCACATGACCAAAAAGGCCCTGATCCATCATAGTAGGAAAGCTAAGCACACTGATTAGCTACATGTCTATTCTGAGTACATTCATTCCCCTCTGGGGTCTTTTCAGGATTGAATATTGAATCCATCAATATGTTCTCTATCCAAACCCAGATGAAAAGAAGTTTATGGAAATTGCAAGGACCAAGATGGAGGTGATGAAGCAACTCATTTAACACTCTTAAAAAAAGATACAATTTAGCTCTTAGTTAGCGTAGGAGGGGAAAAAAAATCTCCCCCCCCAAAAATTTTTTCTCCAAAAGATACACCATTTTCACTGTATTTATATGTCAGTGTGAGCAGAAGTCTCAGTGTATGCATGTATGTGCGTGCATTTATTTCATTAATGGACTATCTGATGTGCCATTAATGCAGTCATTGAGCTACAAACAACTAGACATAAAAATCAAATAAGTTAACCACAGCACTGTTTGAAAAAATACTATTTCATCAGCTTCACATCATTCTCCTTGGACAAGAATTATTCTTTGGGGTTAAAGTACTATTTCCAAAAATCAGCTGCTAAAATTCATATGTAAACCAAGATGAGGCTGGGCATTGGAAAAGATGACCCTGCATCCTTTGTATTAATCACAAACAATAACTGCAATGATGTTTTTTTATCACACCAGGGAAATCAAAATGTATTTTTGCAGAGTCTTGACATTCTCGAGATTTCGATAATTCCTACAATCTTAGCTAATAACAATAGATGTGTTTCTAGAAATGATAATTCATAGATTATTTTCTATAATTATTATTAAGAGAGAAAATTCTTCTTTTAGTAACGAGGTAGTTATTAATCACCAGCACACACATTGGTTTCAATAATGTTGATACCACTAACACTCTCTGAAGCAAGGCCTATGGTAAGATGAAATCAGCAGTTAATTGCAGGAACTTAAATGTAACAAAAATAACTGATTTTAAAAACACTAGTGGAAAGGGAAAGATACCATTTGACTTGCATTTATGTCTGATGATGTAGCAGGAGAACATCAATAAACATAATTCTTCAGTTAATTAAATTGAATTTTATTGTCTGAATCCCTAGGACAAAGATCTTTCTAAGTAAGAAGTCAAAAGTGTTCTTTCAGGCAATCTCCATTGCAAAGTTTGCAGTTCCGTGCTTTCAGCCACAAAATTTGCAGACTAAGAGTGACAGGGCAATTGAATTTTCATGGATTGGATTAGTGCTGATTCCAAAGAAGGGAGAGTTTACTCCCAATGTTGCAATCTATGATAATGAAATGAAATATTTAAATTAAATTTCAGGTTGAACACAGCTTCCCTGCAAGATGGCCCTGGCAGCTGTCTCTGAATTTCTCAATACAGTACATCACCCCCTACATAAATTGCACGTTTATGCAAATGAAGCTGCAAAAAAGCAAGAAGTCTGAGTACAAATTACTTCTTTTCCAATCTAAAGCCTTGATTCAAACTACCATAAGTAGAAACGTACTATGTAGTATTTACTTCAAGGCATCAGCTTTTAGAAAAGAATGCCTATATTTTTTTTAAGAAAGAAGCAAAGAAGAAGAAGAAGAAAAAAGAAACAAACAATCACAATGGAGGATTTTCTTAAAAGTAGCTCAATGTTCTATGTATCTCATTCAAATGTAGCAAGAAACTGAAGGCAGAGAAGCCTGTTATCAGAGAAAAAGCTAAAATTGCATTTTAACATCCTTAGATTCAATCTATAACTTTTTCTTCTTTTCTGCTCTTTTTATTCATGGACTCTTTACAACTTCACTCAAAATATGTTACCCAATCACCAACTCTACAAACAGAACTTTTCAAAGCCTTACAACTGCACTGAGGAAGTAATTCTAAAAATTCAATACAGAGATGAGGAGATATATCCTTTACGTAAAACTCTATTAGCTAGTGATGGTGCTGGAGGGTGAGGCCGAATTAGGGTTTTACTTCTACTGATAGCTAGAGTTTTCAGCAGAAAAAAAACTTTTACTGCCAAAAAGAATAAAAGGCAAAACAATTTAAATTTGTGTACAAATAAAAGTTAGACAAGTACAAGAACAAAATCTCAAAAGCTACCAAAAGGTGGGGAACTTTTGAGTTCGTCTATATAGCATGCAGTGTTTGGGTCCATAATATTGCTACTATCACCACAATTGTCATATATTTGAGTGTCTGTACCAGTTTCCCACTTAATCCAGACATTTAAGAGTTCAATAAGCATTTACTAAGTGGCTACCCTATACTGGCATCATGCTCCATGATCTAGAGGGGAGCTAGGCTTTAACACAAATATATACATACCCAAACAGTATGCAATCTTTCGTTTTTTTAATGATTTTATTGATTTATTTGAGAGAGAATGGGAGTATTATAGAGGGAGAGGGAGAAGTAGGCTCCTTGTTGAGCAGGGAGCCCAATGCAGGGCTCCATTCCAGGACCTGGGATCATGACCAGAGCCAAAGGCAGATGTTTAACTGACTGAGCCACCCAGGTGCTCCTTCAATCTTTCTTGATGCAAAGGGCACCTTGGACAAAGAGTAGAGAACAAGTAGATGATTTTATACATTTGCATAACAGCTGACTTCAGGAGTAGCTAATTTTTACAACTGAATATTCTGAGCACTAAATAAAATTACAGTTAAAAATGTGTAAATAGAAGATACTGTTCTAATTGTTATCAAATCATTTTGATGAACATTTTCCCACTATATCCATCTTAGACATTAGCCAAGCAGTATGATGCTAACTCTACCCATCAGACAATGTTATACCTATGCCAAACAGGCAGTAATCTGTTGGTTCGAGGAAAAAAAAAAAAAACAATAATCTATTCAATGCCATTTGCATATATTTTGTAACACTTACAAATATAGAAGTGAGAGTGTTTGCTTTTTTTTGCCATAATTTCCAATAACTTTTACCACTGGTGTGGCTCAATTTTAATACTCAATTTTAATAATAATTACACACACATGTAGTTTATATACAATTATATAATTGTATCAGATTTATAAACAATGATTCAGGAACTTAAGTTAGGAACACAGACTATAGATAAATGTTTACATGCAGAATTTGATCATACTACTTAAAATCTATTTTGTTATTTAAATGAGTAAGATGGTTGGTCACAATGATGCTACAAAATTACTAGAATTGCTTTCCAATTTAAGCTTCAGAGGCAATAGAGAAATTATACTAATTACTTTTCTTGCAAAAATTCTTCTAAATTGTAAATCCAAAAGCCACTTATAAAGTTTTTTTCTAGATTTATGTTGCTCAAGACAAGTTCATTACAAAAAGAAAACAGCCAATATGCAGACAAAATTTTTCTTCCAAAATCATTAAAAAATATTTACAACTAGATTTTAATTTATAATTTTAAATATATACATTCAAAAATAGCAAAGATTATGCTAATAATTTCAAATATTTCTAAGAAAATATATCATTTCCTCCTGAAGTTTTTAAATGTCAGGGATATTTTTGTCCTTTCATTATTAATTAGCTCAAAAGAATATAACCTGTTTAAAATATGACCCTCATCATGAAGAACAAAGAAAGACTGAGGAATTTTCACACAAGGGAGAAAATTAAATAGATGTGACAATCAAATACAACGTGGCACTCTTGATTGGGTTCTACCACAAAAGAAAAAGACATTCATGGAAAATTATTATTATTATTTTTATTATTATTATTATTATTTTAAAAGATTTTGTTTATTCATGAGAGACACAGAGAAGAGAGAGAAAGAGAGGGAGAGACATAGGCAGAGGGAGAAGCAGGCTCTATGCAGGGAGCCCGACGGGGAACTCGATCCCGAGTCTCCAGGATCAGGCCCTGGACCGAAGGCAGGCGCTAAACCACTGAGCCACTCAGGCTGCCCCCAAAATTTTTATTATTAAAGCATTACGCCGATAACATTGATTTCCTGGTTTTGATCACTGGAGTATGTCTATGTAATATATTAACGTTAGGGGAACCTGGGTGAAGGGTAAACAGGAATTCTTCATATTACTTTTGCAAATTTTCTCTAAGTATAAATTATTTCAAATTAAAAATATAAAACAAATTCCAGAGTAAAAACGTCCTTTGTTTCCTTATGCAATTGGGGATTTGGGGCTATAAATAAACTATTTCTTGCAACATGCCTCGGGGAAGATCTAGTGATAATAAGAAACACAATTCCTCACCATCTTCAGAACACTTATTTGATGACATCATTTGCATGAGTAAAAATACAGTTTTCATTTTGTTAAGGAAAATGCTTAAAAATTCAGCAACTAATGACTTCCAAAAACTGTGATAATAATGACAATGATTGAAACTACCTCATTGTAAGCTGTATCCTCTGCATTATTATGTTAAGCTATAATTATCATGTTTTTTCTCCAGAGTCATTTTTGATTCAAAAATTCTAGGTAAAAGGTGCTTTTACAGATTGCATTCCACAGTCTTCTTTTGGACCTTGTCATAACACCATAAACTACAGCAGAAATCAAGAAATGTAGGCTAAAGGGGTCCTACCCAGGAGAGTTTGCTAAAGAAATGACTAATGGATTTCAGTATGAAGCAGTTTCATTTCAAGTTTATCCCAAAAGCATTAGCCCTGGGGGCTGTCTTATTGGGAAGTTTAAGTTCAATCTACTTTCCTTGTGAAAGGACTGTAAAGGCCATAATCATGGCCTGTCTTCAGATCCCTAAATTTTAACTTCTCCAAATTATCCTTGGTCAGCCAACATACTTATCCTCAAAGGAATGAGATATAATACCTAAGAAATAGGATTACCTTTACTTTAGAAAGTAAGCAACTTTGTTATTTTTAAGGTCACAACATATCACTCCTTCCCAAAGTCAACTCTCCTTCTGGCCTTTCCCATGACATAAATTCTACCTTTTAGGCACTCATTTGGTTTAAACGTTCTGATAGCAGAAGGCTCGAAGGAAAAGCAAACATGTTACTGACAAAGGCGCCCAGGTGTACAGTCATCCATTAATAGGTAAACCAAAAATGGGCAGATTGGCCAGTGTTTTGTTTTGTTTTGTTTTGTTTTGTTTTGTTTTGTTTTGTTTTAGATTGGCCAGTTTTTAACTCAAGAGAGAAAGAGGACTAGCATAGGATGGTGAACTTGTAAGTCCAAAATGATAAGCTTCTGTCCAGAGAATAGGGTAAGGAGCAAGAGGCTCAGGACCTGGGGAAGAGAGACAAGTATTGGATGTGATAATAGAAACTTTACCTGCATGTAACTGGCTGGAGGAAATGTCAGATGCCATCTCAGAGGTGATGAAGGTGCCTCTCTGAGGCAGTCAGGATGCCAGCAAGCTGTGCAGTGCAGAGAGGAGAAAACACATTCACAGCTGTGAAATTGTACGGTTCCAGATCTCAACCAATGCAAATCACACAATGCTACCTTAAAATATTTACTTGGAGGTCTGAGCTCAAGCAAAATGAATGCCAAGGCACACTGTCATAAAGTCAATCACTGCAGAATAATGGCTATTGTTGAAGGGAAAAAAAATAGTTTCGAAGTTGTTTTTGAAACCACAAAATATTACATCGAAGGTTACAATACAGTGTATTTATTGCCAAGGTAATTTTTCCCCCACTGGAATAATAGGATTGGGCAAAATACAATGCTAGAGGGAAAAAAAAGAACCCACAAGGAAATTATACAGTTGAACTACCACATATACTTTATTTTAATTATTTTAAGGCTGTGGGCCGTTACAGGTAAACTGCCTCCAGCCTTCTGAAAGCACCTCTCCCCTACACTTTGCCAGCCCCTCCAAGAGATTTCTTGTCAATCTTTGTGCTCCTGTGTGTATCTCCAGCTGTTTTCCAATTTCTTGAAACTATTTGGAAGAAACCATTACATCTTCTCAGATTGAAAATTTTAATTGACATTAACAAAAATGTCATATGATTTCAACACTTCCTCTTTCCATGGTGCTCCTTCCAAAACTATTTAACTAATTATCCTTTTAAGGACTTGGCCCAAACACAATCACAGCTTCTTTGTTGAAATAATTTCTCACCTTTTAAAAAATACTCTGGCAGGAATAGCTCGGTTTTTATTTTATTGTGTTTTATTTGTATTAGTTTTTGTTTTGTTTCTTTCCCCCCCCCCCCTGTGGGTAATACTTTTGGACTCCAGTCCAGTCCTATGTGTCTATCAGATTGAATACAGGGTCCTCATCATTCCAGGCAGGACTGGCTTCATAGAACATGGGACCTGTGAAGTCACATGTGGCCTTATGCTCAGAAATGCCCTGTGCTTGGTTTAACGTTCTGCTGTCACTATCCTAATTTTTAAGCAAGGACACTGCATTTCCATCTGCATTGGGACCTGCAAATTATATGCTTGGCTTCAGGTAACACTATAACAAATCCCAGCCAGAAGTCCCTGCTCCATGGCCTATCTAAACAGGCCATATGGAATTCCTACCAGGTTTGGCCAGATCGTAAAGATATTCAACTTCCTACAGAGTCATTTTTTCAGAATGTTACTACAGATTTGCTTTTTAGCTGAAGCCAGCTTTCAAAAGACCAGGTAAGTAATGGGAGGCGGATAAAGAAGTGTGTATAGGAAGGAATCTTAGAAAATGTTGTCTGAGTTTTTTAAACTGGAACACGACATCTTGGGGGTTTCTAAACAGCAGGCCTGAATGAAGCTAGAGCTATATCGGGGTTGGATATCCCAAAGGAAACATGGCCCTCCTGTCCCTGAGCACTTGGTGGTGGGCCCCTATGGTAAGCCCAGTGATGGGCAGCCAGCTTGCCTCCGTCCCCTTGCTAATAATGACGCCTCCATTCTGAAGAGCAGACAATTGGCGCATGCACAGTACGCTACAAGAATACTTTCAAGGAATACTGCACTGAACCGGGTTCTGAGCATCAGCTGGGATCACCGGCCTGCTATCCCTGAATCACTGCTGCTTGTACCCGCTATTGACAAGGGCAGGATAGAATGCCAGAAGCTTTCCCTCCCTTTCTGAAGGAAGAATGCGCCAGGCCTCTTGCTGATAGAGTTCCCAGGTTTAACCAATGGAGGTTTCCCTTGGCCCAAGCCACCAGGGGTTTCTTATTTCTGAAAAAGCCAGTTTACTAGGAGATTGGGCTAATGACCCAGTATTATCAGTATTATCATATTCTCATCTCCAGTGAAGAACTCTGGCCCTTCTGGATCCATTTCCATCCCTTTGCTCTTTTTTTGGTCTAGTTTCTTCCTGTGGCCACTCAGACCCAGGGTCTCAAAACAGTACTCTCTGTTGTAACTGGGGAGTCTTGACTATGGGATAGTTTTTGCCACAAAGTGGGCCCCTTATGATTTGGTTTCAGAACTATGTAGACATCAAAAGGCATGGAGCACTTGAGGGTGCCCAGGGGGGAATGTTTATATGTCAGCTAGGACAGAGCTTTTAGGAAAGAGCTGGTCTCCTTTCTGGGACACGGGGAAGCAAAGTTGGACATCTCCTTCCCAGATTCATCTCGTTCCCTTTTGAAATGTGGTATTCAGCTTTTATTGTAGCCAGTCCCATGCCCTTGCTGTATTTCTAAACATAACATGGTTCACATTCAGGGGGAATGGGGCTGACATTCACAAAGCCCACTCCCAGAAGTTGGTAGTACATCTACAAATGTATACCCTAGTCAGTACTAAAAAAAGCAAATAAGCAATTTTAACATCATAATCATAGCTTAAAAAGTTGAAGAGATTTTAGAAATCATGTAGATCAACCTTTACGTGTTTCTATTTTACCAGCAACATAAAAGCCCAAAGGCTCACGTACAGTTAGAAGTCCAGCAGTGAACAAAGTCTGGGTGTCCTGGTCCCCAGTTCAGGGTGCTGCCAAGCACATCACTCACGTCCTGAAAAGCTAAGTGCCCTTCACTTATCTGATACAGGTACAGTTGTGATGTTGCGAAGGGTGAGCCCAGGACATCATCCACACCTCCGTACAAAGTCTCCCCCCATAGAGAACGCCCGAGAGCTTATCCTAATGATGTGAACACCAAGTCCAGCCTCCACCTGACTGGGCAGGAGAATGGGGTTTGTTCTGTTTGTGTCTACTTTGCTATAAGGGGGATTTGGAGTTGACCACTATAAAGCATATTTTTCAAAGTATTTTTTTCATGGAAAGTGTATATTGGGGTTCTCACTGTATACCCTATATTTTTGCCTTGTTTAAATGTTGCTGGCTCTGAATAATGATATTGTTTTTATTTGTAAGTAAATGTGGCATATGATGCCCCCCAAACACGTTTTTCTTTTCCAGACCCTTTTCATATTTATTATTGATTTTTATTTTTAAGGATGTGTGTGTGTGTGTGGGGGGGGGTGTCCTTTGGCTATAGGTGAAATTTGCAAATGAAGAAAGAGTTCTGGTTTTGTTGTGAAGTTAGAGCTCCCTCCAGTGATCTGTCTGGCTGACTGAACTTTAAAAAAACACTTCCTTTCCAATTGTTCTTCGATGCATACAAATAAATCTAAGTTTTAGCCTTTTCAATGCAGATTTTTATTTCCTCCTAAAAATTAAATGCAGCCAGTAAATACATGCATATTGATTTCTCCCGAAATCTTGTTAAATATCCATATTCACTTATCCTCCAATATAGAATATTTAGTCAGTAGAATCAATAAAATAAGGCATGGTCAAGGAATTTTCATTTCGCCAGAGACAGTGTCCATGTATTGTCATTATATATAAACTTTTCTGATTCTGCGGGTGAGAGATAATTTTCACAGTTATTAGCAAACAAAGAAACTGGATAGGATAAGAGCCTACCATTCACACTGGGATTGTTATTTATATTTCAGAGGCTTTTTAAATGAACTGAAATAACTTTTTAGATTTATCGCAGCCACCTCTAGCATTCCTCCTATAAACCACCTTCAATTTACTGGCTTCTACAACCCAAGCATGACACTGTCCATATCAGCGATGCCACATAACTCGATCAACCACAGGTAGTACCTAAAGGGATACATGAATAATTCATGAAACTAACCGAGGGCCAAGTAGATATTAAATCACTTTTGGCTGTGAGAAAACTAGTAATGATTTTTGTGATTTATTTAGTTGCTTATTTATTTATTTAATTCCTCTGAATACCACATAAGGTACTCCTTTGCTCAGTATCACAGAATCACAGACAAGGTAATTGGTGAGATGTTCTCTTAACCATACAGTTGTTCCCTTCCTCTCCTCCCTCCTGTCATTCCTTCCTCCTCTTATCTCTCCTATTTTATATTTCTCTTCCTTTCCTTTCCCTCTCCCAAAAGGTTCCATTGAGGGTCATAGCTTTAGAGCTGGTAACTACATTAAAGATAAACTGATACAATCCCCTTTGATTTTATGGAAGAGAAATTGAAGAAGGTTGAGAAATGGCGAGTCAAACCAGTTTCCTCTTCTCTCCTCCTTTCTTTGCAGTAAGGTCTTAAGCTCCCATTAGGTTCAGCAAAAACCCTGGCAGTTTCTGATACAGCTGGCCCCTGGCTCACCCAAGTCCATGTCTATGTTTTGGGTTAACGGTCAAGGATATGGGAACAACAATGAAACTAGAGTTGGTAGAAATAATTTTCCGGATAAAGAGATTTTAGAAAATTAAGCATCTGAGGAAATTACACGAGCATGCGATATTCCAAAACTATGAAATCTGGTATTTTAGGTTTTCTCCTGAAAAATGCCTTGCTTTGGCGCCTTTAAAGAAACCTAAAAAAGAGAACTTAATTTGACATCACTTTTCTTGACAATGATGTTAATAATGTTGCGTTTTATTTCTCTTTATACATTATACCTTTTGAAGTTTTCTCACCTAGTGTTCTACTACTCCAAGTAACTATGATCTCCTTGAATCTCATTGACTAGTACTAATATGGCCGAATATAAGGAAGCAATAGAGACCTCAGAGTGACCCCTTTGCATTTCATGCCACCATTAAATGCTCAGTGTTATTGCATGGCTGAGTTCTATATCCATTAAAATGTTTATGCAGTTTAAAGGAGATATCAAATTTAGCATTTTGGGGAAAAAAAGGTTATCAGGGTGTACACAGTGAAAGCCAATTGGCTAGCCATGAATAATTGCTACAGGCTCTCCAGCAAGCACAGGCATCCTGTCCCCGTGGCCCACTGCCTGAAAGTCCAGGAGGAGGAATAAACCTAAGGCTAGCCCCTGGTGTTTATCCTGAGCTGCAAAGATTCCTTTACTGGAGTCCACTTACTTGGGCCAAGATGCTAGGCGAGAAGATTTCAAGAACATCCAGGCATCTTGCCACTCTGGATAGTTTTGCCAGATAGAAACTATTTTGGTGAGAAAGTAATTGAAAGTTAGAGCCAAAAGTTCACTCTGTAGAGAAACAAAGCAATGCCAGTTACCCATAAATTTCACAGTTTCCCTAAGCGATCCTATGACCAGGGCAAATCAAGCCTCTTACCCTGATGCTGTGGATCTCAGATTTGAGTAGTTATGTTAAAGTGCAGGTTGAAAAGCTTGCTGAAGTGCAGATTTCCAGGTTGCCTCCCCAGTCCTCTCTCTGTAGCTGCTAAGTACATTAAAGTTATCTTTCTTTTAATCAGGAATTTGAGGTGATTCTGATGGGAACTATGCTTTGAGAAACAATATGTAAATGACATCAGTAAAATATGTATTCAGTCCAGGAGGAGGGTTGGTGACCACTGTGTTACTTTCAGTTACTTCCTTTGCCGCGGGAAGAGACCGGAAGCAGCTCCATCCCTGCCTCTGCGAAAGAGAACCTCTTTAGCTTGCTGAGTGAGCATCGGTGACCTCATCTTTCAAGATTTGCTTTGCAGAATACACAAGGTTACAGGGAAGATTTTTTTCAATAACAGTACGAATAAAAAATATTTCTCAAAGCATAAAACACCAAAGTAAAGTGTTTATTTTGCTAAGGAATGAAATATTAAGGAAATGTTCCAGCATCACTTACAATGTACAGATTCCTACTTCAATCACAGTTACAGTGCCTTCTGGTCGATGATGATTCCCACATACGCATTCTTTGGAAGTCTGAACAAAATGAGTGAGGGGGAAAAAAAAAGAATCACAATTCTGCCCTCTTTTTTTTTTTTTTTGATTATTAAAAATGACTGAAGTAAACTCCTCTAAAAGAGTAGTCCTACGGTGTGAACTCCTCCATGAAGATGTACAAAAGTTACAAATAACAGCAATAAAAAGAAAAAATCAGTAGCCCTGCAGAATAGCAGAATAGAACTTACTCCATCAGTGTGAGAAAGCAATGCGGCTAAATTTGCCCCAGTTTTTCTAAGTGCTTAAGTTAACTTGAAAATTGAGTCCATGTTCTTTATCAAGATAAGCCAAAATAATAAGAGCAGGCATGCTGATGTAGTGAGGATGACGAGGGTCTTGGACAGGAACTAAGGAATCCAAGTGTGCCGCTAAATCAAACCTTTGAGTCCTCTTAATACCTCAATCCCCTCATCCATAAAATGGGGATTAATAATGTTTTCCTCCCCTCAAGGGTTGTTTAAAAAGGATAACTAACAAAGTAAAATGGTTGTAAATTATTTTGTAGGCCTGCTGTGTTGCTGCCAAATAGGAAAATTTCAATTTAAAAGCTGGGATCTTTAGAAGCTCCAAAATATTACAAAGCAAGTCACATTTCATGGCTAATTTAAAACATCAGGGGTTCACACAAGTTGCTTATAATGATATTTTCCAATTCCCATGCTATTTGATGATTTATACAGCTTCAACTTATACAGTTGAATCTAGCCATTCCTGTCTGGCCATGATTCTCTTTTATCAATATTACCAGCTCACATAACTGTCTATATCTTTGGGGGATTAAGCACTATTTTTTATCTGGACCAGGAAAGAGTCAATTCAGAGATGATAAGAAATTTCTGGTTGCAAGTCCAATGTGTTATTTATTTAGATCAGGAAAAGAGCTGTTATATACAGGTTTAGGAAGACTTTTTAAAGCACTGATAAAATCTTTGTGTGTCAAATGGAATGGCACTGAAATTATTTTAATGCCCTAAAGCTGTTATGAGTTGAACTAAACTTTCAGTAAAAGAGTCTGATTTTTCCTTCTGGATTTGGGGCCTTCGAAAGACAAAAACCAAACCAAGCAAAATAAAATGACAGAAAAAGCTGATTGCACCAAATCTTTAAATCACAATATTAAAGTAAACAATATTTGTACATTTAAAAGGAACCAGAAAAATTCAGAAACTGCATAGAGGTGGTATAGAAGATATTTGGGATTTGCCAAAAGTAATTTATACTAAGAATTGGCTAGGATGTTAGATAAAAATATAAATTCCCAGACTACACTCTAGACTTCCTGAACAAGAATCCTGAGAAAAAATCCCCGGGAATCTGAGTTTTCAGCAAGTATCTAAGTTGCTTGCTACAGAATTATTGCTGGTGGACCAGCATCACCTAAAATTTTTTAGAAATGCAGAATATCAGCCTCCACTCCAGACCTGCTGAATCAAGATCTGTAATTTAGCAAGATCCCCAAGGTTTTTGTATATACACAGAAGAGTGAGAAGCACTGCCCCAGATGATTCTTACAGTAGAACAAGTTTGGGAAACAAGTGTAATGGAATGAGTCAGATGATTTAGGTCTGGGTCAAGCCCTGGCTCTGCTACTAAACTTTGAGCTTCCCCCTACAAATGTCTGGGAGTGAAAAAGAGATTAAGTGTGAGTTTGGCATCATTGAAGAAATCATCATTTTAACTATGATGAACCATCAAAGGCCAAGAATACCCAGAAGTTCTCCTTTCAAGAAAAGAGAGAGGAAAGATTAGACAAGAATTGTTACTAAACAGTTGCTGAGGACCTACCATGTGGTAAGTCGGTATCAGGCAATGAGAAAACTGCCAGCCTGCATAGAGCGAAGTGTGCACACACATACAGCATGCATGTAAACCTGGTGAAATTTGAATGAGGTCAATGGATTGGGCCAATGACAATTCCCTGGTTGTGATATTATGCTAGTTATGCAAGATGCTGCCATTGAGAGAAACTGAGTGCAAGGTATACACGGCCATTCTGCATTATTTCCTAGAAGTATATGGGAACCAACATCTATATTAAAAAGTTAGGGGAAAACAAAACAGAATTCCAAGCCCAACAAGGATCTTCATTTTGTGTTTGAGAAATCTATGTCTTGGAAAGTTAGGTAACTTTTCCAAATATCCTTCCTTATAAAATAGGTGATTTTTTTAAACAGTAGCTTATGGCGGATAGTGCATCAAAGAAGAAATTCACAGGCTGGACTGCATCTTTGTGTCTTCTATATTATGCTGTGGAGTATAAATGCCATTACTTTCATCCTATTCATTAATGCAGGCACTATTGAACCCAAGTACTATATTAATTCAGCATAAATCAAAGCAGGCAGAAAAGAAAGAGAAAAATAAATTTCTCTATTATAAAAACCATTAGATCTACTATCAGGGAACAGGAAACCAAGTGTTTTTTTTTTTTTTTTTTTTTTTAATTACTCATTTTTAAATTTCAACCTCTTTTTTTCTTTTACATCTTAGAAAATATTTTGTTTCTTAAGAGGAACAAGCATTATATACCTACTCCAAATTGTAAATCAAAGTCAACAGAAAATCTTTTCATCTTGGCAGCACTATTTGTTGTTTAATGTTATTTTTAAAAGTATTTCCAATGAGTTTGTTTAAAGAAAAAGAGAGAGAGAGAGAGAGGAGAGAGAGAAAGGCAGGAAGGAAAAAATGAAGGAAGGATAAAAGGAAAGAAGGACAAGAGAAAAGAAGGTAGAACAAAGCTAGTAAGTGACGTATATAGTAAGAGCTAAATAATACACTCATATTTTTAAAAATAGTTTTTAAAAATGGGCACAGAGAAAAAAATAATTTCATAAAGTAAATAGCCAATCAGTAGTTTTGTTTTAAATGTTTCCTCTCAACATGAGGATTCACATTTTTTACCCAACAAATTGGAAAATATATAGTTAAAAATTCTAAGTTCTGAGCACCTGGGTGGCTCAGTCAGTTAAGCGTCTGCCTTCAGCTCAGGTCATGATACCAAGGTCCTGAGATCCAGTCCCTCATTGGGCTCCCTGCTAAGTGGGGAGCCTGCTTCTCCCTCTGTCCCTCCCCCTGCTCATGCTCACCTTCTTTCTCTTTCTCTTGCAAAAATAAATAAAATCTTTTTAAAAAATTTTAAGTTCTGCTAAAGATGTGGCAGGATGAAGCTATCTTATAGATACATTATTAGAGCAAATGGAATTGGCATAGCCTTTCTGGAATGCCCTAGGTATTACGGCTCCAAAAGTGCAAAGACTTCTATGCAAGGACATTCACCATGTCATCTAATTCAAAAATTAGAAATAATATTAATGTCCAACAACTACCCATTAAGTTATAAAACATCAAAATAGAATGAAAAGTCATTTAAATAATATATTTGAATAATATTATTGACCTGGAAAGTGATCATTATGTTACAAATAAATATTTTTAAAAATTTAGAAAAAAATAAAAATAAAAATATTTAGAATGGTTATTTCTGGAAGGTGAATAATTTTTTTAAACAATTGATTTTCTAGATTTCTTTCAATAAACACACTTTTTTTTTTTTTAATAAACACACTTTAATTTAAAGATTATGAATGGATGGCTCTGGAAGAGAAAGGAGATCTTTCTAGGAAGGTGCCTATCTCTGTGATTTCCATTTTCTTCACTAAGTTAGGTAACAATGGACAGAAAAGGAAAATAAAGAAGACTAAGAAAAGTTCAAAGATTGGAAAAAGGACTGGAGGTGTGTCCTTTGCCAGGATTTCTCAAAGACAATGAGGCATGGCCAGTAAAGAAACCAGGACAGGCAGTTATGTGAACTCTACCTGTCTACCCTTTGTGATCACCTTTGGTTAAGAGTAAAAAGATGAGATTATTTCCCATTCGTTAGCAGATTTATCCATTTCCATGCTTTTCTGTGTTTTCTTTTCCCTAAGTTTTTTTTCTTTTTTTAAAGATTTTATTTATTAATTCATGAGAGACACACAGAGAGAGGTAGAGACATAGGCAGAGGGAGAAGCAGGCTCCATGCAGGGAGCTCGATGTGGGACTTGATCCCAGGACTCCGGGATCATGACTTCAGTCAAAGGCAGATGCTCAACCACTGAGCCACCCAGGTGCCCCCAATAAGTTTCTTATTAAAAGTTTGTATGTAAAAATTCCATCTTGTTTAGCCTTGTTTTCGCCATCTTGGTCAGGCTAGATGAAAAGTAGAATTATACCTGTGGGAGGCCAATGAGACAGTGGCTTCAGATGATGTCCCTGCTTGGGACCAGGAAGGGCCACTTAGAGACAGGGAATACTGAAGAGATCATTAGCTCGCTGCAGATGAACAACTGTAGATATTGCTTCATTCTCCTTTTGGACTTGGTTTTTATTTCACACACAAAATAAGCTAGACTCTGGCAGTAATTTGTAATAATACTGAAATAAATGTGTCTTCAAATATGAAAACAAAGGAGTTCTTGAACAAAAAAAGATATCTAAGCACCAAAATCTGTTGACTTATTACGTTTTTGCAAGGCAAGTGCTTGGAACCTGCGTATGTACCTGAATATATGTGTGTGCTCCACGGTGAGATCCCTTCCCTCCAAATGAGCATAAAATAGAGAGGATTCTAGCTCTAATAGAAATTGAACTCTTCTTAACATAAAAATCCTTTGTTAGGAAACAGACCAGTCAGCTCACAGAGAAGAAAAGGACAAGTATAGGCAGTTGCCTAGAATTTAGCCCAACCCACGATAACAATCAGGGCCAGCGCCTTCCTCCTCCAGGCCAGTGTCGGGGGCTGTTCTTGCTCTGAGTCCTGCAGGGAACTGGCACACATATGAATTTCCATTTGCTCTATGTGAACGCAGGAAATAACTAATGGCTGTTGAATAAAACCCTTTTATTTAGGGTTACTTTAGGGTAGTATAGAATACTTTATGGTGGCAAAGCAGAATACTTTAGGGTAGTAAAGAATATGGCGTGGAAAGGATAAAAACTAAGGAGGAAAAGCATCTCAAAGTCATCGTTGCTATTATTTCTGTGCAAATAGTTTATAGAAGATGTTTTAGTTTTATTTCTGATGAAAAATCAAGATGTAAATAAAGCCAGGTCATGCCAGTAGTAGTCAAATTTTGCAAGAACATTCAATCATTTTGAAAAGTCAGCCCATATAGGTGAAACTCAAACTATTTGTTGGATAAAACAAGTTGATACAGATGAAGTAAGTGGAATTTCATAAATTAACAAAATAATATTAGACTTCTGAAAGTCTGTTTTTCCAGCTTGCCATTTGATTTTCAGGGATTTTCTATCCATCATCAGGCTCCTGGGTGGCTCAGTGGTTGAGTGTCTGCCTGTGGTTTAGGTGGTGATTCTGGGGTCCTGGGACTGAGTCCTGCATCGGGCTCCCCACAGGGAGCCTGCTTCTCCCTCTGCCTACATCTCTGCCTCTCTCCTTGTGTCTCTCATGAATTAATAAATAAAATCTTTTAAAAATAAGAAATAAAATAACCATCATCATACAAAGCTTACATACATTTGATATACAAGTGGCTTCCCTTTACTGAGTGCCAACAACTGCATATTTCTATACTTAAAAAGTTTTGCAGTTTATGTGAAAAAACATGCTTATATACACCTATTACTTCAGTAAAAAGCCTCTACATTTTACTGTTAGGACAAGCTGACTGTTGCTTCTTAGGAACGGATTTCTTCAGCATTAAAATATAGCTTATTTCCTCCTTGATTTAGCAACACAATCACCCATCGAGTCCTTAAGTCCCCATTCAAATCATAATGTTGACCTAGGGTGAATGTTGATCTAAGATGACCTTATAATGTAGTGGATAAACTGGAACACTTTTGATAGTAAATGGAACCATGAAATAGGCAAACCTGGATGCCTGGTCACCCTAGTCATGTTCCAAACTGAATCACTGCTTTTTGGTGCATTTATCATATTGCAGTCTCTATAGAACAGAATAAGATATAATTTATTTTTTCTATAATGTATATGTGCTGCTGAAGCGAGCACTATTTTTTCTATAATGTAAAAAAAATGTCTTAAAATGGCCAAAAATACAGAAAGGCAGAATGACAGTAATGTAAATGATTATAAGGTGATAGGAAAATTATTCATCCCTCGCCACTCTCTCGGGGTTTGCTCCTTTCTGGCTCAGAGACCCTTTCTGTCTGTACTTTCTGACCTTGTCATGCTCCTGCCTGGCTGCAGGCTACACACAATAGAGCATTAAGCAAGTTACAATACTAGCAAAGGCTTTATGAGGTGATTATTTCAAATAGAAATTGAATGCAAAATCTGTCACAGGGCCACTGTGGAGAACATGATTCACCTAGAAAAAATGAAAATTTGTCTTTACATCTGCTTGCAGTTTCAGTGGTGGAGAAACCAAACTCCAAATACTTTATCGTTCTTCCCTTCTTTTCCCTTGATATCTGTTCCCTCTACCTATACACGCATACTATTGCAAGTCTTGAAGCATTGGCATTCCCACTCTTATTATTCTTCCCCTTTGCCGCTCTAAGAAGATTCATCCTCTAAAACTTGCTGATTCACATTTACATTCTTTAAATGTACAAAGTAAAAAGAAACTAGTTCATTTTCTGCCTTTTTTCATTTTGATATCTGATTTTTCCATGGACACCCAATATACATCTGGAGACATCAATCTGGGTGATTTTCAGAAAGATAAATTAATCCTGAGAAAAGAAACTATCATCTGTTCTGAACTTGCCACATTTCTGGTAATGGAGGAGGAAAATAAATAAGTTTCTACTTCCAGAGCAAAAGAAAGGAATAAGATGAGATAGGGAATTAGAATCACATTCTATATATGGCCCTCTGTCTGTCACCAAGTAGCTCTTAAAAGGATGTTGCTCTAGCCAAAGCATTAATTTTTTAATGTAAAATTTCATCTAGGTATGACATACACAAGTTTACTGCTTAATGAATTTTCACCAACTAAACACACCGTATAACCAATTCACAGATCAAGAAATAGGACAATAACAGTATCCCGAGTTATCTCCATGACCCCACCCAATCAGTGCACTTCCTTCCCCAATGTAGCAATTACCATCGATTAGTACTTCCTGCTTCAGGACTTCATTATATGATATGAAAACTCTATCTGCATCTGGATTTTTTTTTTAGTTATTATCAAGTTTTTGAGATTAACCCATTTATGCATTTATCATATTACAGTCACTCTAGAACAGAAAATGATATAATTTATTATATCTTGTTTCATTAAGTAGTAGTCACTCATTCTCACTGATGATTGGTATTTCCTTGTATGATTATATCACAATTTATTTAACCATTCTACTGTTGATGGATATTTAGGGTGTTTTCAACTTAGGGCTATGACCAAGAATCCTGCTACAAACTTTCCTGAGTAAGTCTTTTGGTGTTCTATATATTGGGTGCAAGAATAGAATGGCAGGTCAAATGGCATTTATATTTTGCCAAGCAATTTTTCAAAGGAGCTGAATTATTTTAGTGAATAAGAGTCCCCATGCTCTACATTCTCATCAAAATTAGTAGAGCCAGTCTTGTAAAGTTTGATCATTCTGGTGGGTGTGTAGTACTACCTTATTTTGGTTTTTGTTTGAATTTCATTGATTACAAATGAGATTGAATACCTTTTCATATATTTATAACACTTTGAGTATTCTCTTGAAATTTTTGTTCAAGTATTTTGTCCATTCTTCTACTTGGTTGACTTTCATATTCTTATTTATTTGTAAGAATTCTTTGTATATTCTAAGTCATCTACATATTGGTTTGTGTTTTTGTGCTTGAGATGCTATTAATGGTATAAAATATTCTGTAAAAATTTCCTCTAGAAGCCTTATGGTTTTTATTTTACATTTAACTGGAATTTCACTATATCCATAATGTGATGTAGAGAGGAAATATTCAATTCTTTCATACAGATATCCAATTTATTGAATTTATCAATTTCTAGAAAAACTCATACTTTTCTCTCTACGCTCAGTGTCGCTTTGTCATAAAAAAATGACTACATGTATGTACCTCTATCTTTAATATATGAATATAAGGCTTTCTTGTTTTGATATTTATGCATCCTAAAGTTTGTATATGTCTTATGTTTTTATAAGTTTATACAAAATATCTTCTCATCTCTTGTAGTTTTGTTTTGTTTTGTTTTTTTTACTCATAGTTTTATTCTTCTTAAAAAGTGTGTTGCTTGCTCCCAAATATTTGGAAATATTCTAATTATTTTGTAATTGATTCTCAGCTTTAATTCTAAGAAGATCAAAGGGAATAGTCTCTATGATTTTTATTAGTTTTAAATGTATTAATGTACTGAAGCTTAATAGCCCAGCATTAATCTGATGACAATTTAGTTATAAAGTTCTTTTTTTGTGTGTCTATATGTTATAATTTTTCCTAAGACTTGATTTCCAACATTTCTGTTTCAACATTTCCTTTTATTTAAGGTATATTTTTTTCAAATAGTTTGTAGATGTGTTTTTCTTTTTCATTCAGTCTAACAACATTTTTCTTTTAATGGGAAAATTTATATTGCTTACATTTAATTCAATAACTTCTATACATAGGTTTAAATATATCATCTTACTTTTCATTTCTAGTTTTTCGCACATATTCTATCTACCTTTCTTCCTAAAGCAACGGATAACAGGTTAGGCATTTATTCACTTGTAGTGATAACATTAGAGATCCTTTATTAGAATTGAGCATAAATTAGAATTTTACCACTTCCCAGATAATGATATGTTCTTAGAACACTTTATTTTCCTAACTCCTCTCTTTCATGTTATTATGTATAAATTTTAATTCTTGATATGGTTAAATACCTTGAGACATTTTTTGTATTATTATTTTCACTTAGGCTTACTCATATAGCCACCTTTTCCATTTTTCCTTTATTTTCCCCTACTTTTTATCCATTAACTGGTTTTCTTCTGCCTAAAAAAATTTTTTTCACATTTATTTTAATTCAGGTCTACTGGCAACAAATTCAATTTTGCTTGTATAAAAATATCTTTATCAGTCTTTTATTTAAAAAAAATTTTTTTTTAAGATTTTACTTATTTATTCATGAGAGACATGGAGAGAGAGAGAGGCAGAGACAAAGGCAGAGGGAGAGGCAGGCTCCATGCATGCAGGGAGCCCGACGTGGGACTCGATCCTGGGTCTCCAGGATCACGCCCTGGGCTGAAGGCGGCACTAAACCGCTGAGCCACCTGGGCTGCCCTTCTTCAATCTTTTAAAGGTTATTTTTACTTAGTTCATAAATCTAAATTGGCAGATTTTTTTTCTCCACACTTTAAAGATGACATTTCATTTTCTCTTCTATTGTTTTTATTAAAAATTCAATTCGTTTTTTTAAAAGATTTTATTTATTTATTCATGAGAGACACACAGATAGAGGCTGAGACATAAACAAAGGGAGAGGCAGGCTCTCTATAGGGAGTCCGATGTGGGACTCGATCCCAGGACCCTGGGATCACAAACTGAGCCAAAGGCAGATGCTCAACCACTGAGCCTGGTTGGCCAGGCTCTCCAAAAATTCAGTTCTGCTTAGCTTTTTAGTACTTATCTTCTTGGCTTCTAAGCCTCTTGCTCTCTGCAGTTTAGGACTCAGCAAATGCCCCAAAGGAAAAACTGTCATAGACTGTGTGGGCTTTCTTCTTTCCATCTCCCTTCTGTCTATAAACTTGGGTTCCCAAATCTCAGGTGTTTTGGGACTTTCAAGCTCCAATTTTTGTCTCCTTAACCTCATAGATTGTTCAAAACTTTACTGGCTTCTTTGTCTCCTTAATCTCATAAGATTGTTCAAAACTTTACTGGCTTCTCAGGCTTCTCAGCGGACTTATCCTTGGCTTCTGAGGCTCTCATTGTGGGCTTCTTAAGAGTCAATAAATGGTCTCCAGCAGAAAGCAATGTGTAGAATGTTGGCCCAAGTCAATAAGATTCTCTTCTTTCCAAGACCAGACTAATAGGGCCTTATTACTTGATAGGCCCTCTGAAATTTTTAAATATAAATATATATTTTTTGTATTTATATATATCTTTATATAAATATATCTATTTATTTATTTTTTAAAGATTGTATTTATTAATTCATGAGAGGCACACACACAGAGAGAGGTAGAGACACAGGCAGAGGGAGAAGCAGGCTCCATGCAGGAAGCCCGATGTGGGACTCAATCCCAGGACTCCAGGCCTAACTCCTGGGCCTAACGCAGGTGCTAAACTGCCACGCCACCCAGGGATCCCTATCTATTTAAAATTCAGCTGTTGTGGTTGTTCTCCCTAGAAGCACTGGTCTATGACAAACCATTCCACAGATCTGGAAGCAGAAGTCAAAATGTTTCTTGAAACTATCCTATTACATAATGGTCTCTTCATAAAGGTTATGGTATTAACAATCTAACAATTAGCAATCTAACTAACAATATGTTAGTATTAACGATCATTAGCTTTCCCTTCTAGTAGTAACATAATATATCCCTGTATTCATTGCCATCAGCGTGGCCATCTGACTTCAACTAGAACTTTGAAGAGGCAGTTTGTGGATTACCAAGCCTGTTTTCCTTCTGCCTGAGACCAACACTGATTCAGCTTAGGCTGAGTTTTCTTGTTCATTCGTTTGTTTGTATTTTAGATTTAATTAATTATCTGAGAGAGTACACAAGCAAGGGGAGGAGCTGAGGGAAAGCAAGAGAATCCCAAGCAGATTTCACACTGAGCACAGAGCCCAAAGCAGGGCTCCTTTTCAGGACCTAGAGATCATGACCTCATGATCTGAGCTGAAACTAAGAATCAGCTCATTTCTAAACACAGAAGAGTCTTCTGTTAAGATTTCCAAAGGCAAAGAAGATGGAATAGATCCCAATGTGTTTTTGACTTCGACCTTTTCCTAAAATATCCTATTATGTAAAGTCAGTCATCGAAGAATTAGCTTCTTTTACCGGAATATGTCATTCAAAAGATTTCTAAACTTCCTTTCATATCCAGTGGTAATGAAAATGTTTTCCCTGACCCATTTATTTCATACAGTTACTAGAAGGCTTATATGAGGAAAATACTTTGAAGTAGAAGAAAGCTTCATACAAATGCAAGGTAGTAAAAACATATATACATATGTATCCTTTTATTTACAAGAAGATTAACCCCAATCAAATATTTCATTTTCTTTTAAAATATTTTTTAAAAATTTATATATTTATTTTAGGGGGAGAGGGAAAGAGAGAGAGAATCTTCAGCAGGCTCCCATGACCCCAAGATCATGGCCTGAGCTAAAACCAAGAGTCATACGCTCAACTGACTGAGCCACCCAGGCACCCCCAAACTGATTTTATTATTATTATTTTTTAAAGTAAGCTCTATGCCCAATGTGGGGCTTGAACTCATGATCCGCAGATCAAGAGTTGCAAGCTCTACTGAGCCAGCCAGGTGCACAAAGCAGACTGACTTTTAATAGGTCTTATTATGCATTTTACTTTTCTACAGAAAAAAACACTCACTTAATGCTTGCACCTAGAAGGTACCAACCCCATCACCTTCCTTTGACAAATTGTTGTAAGGGAAGAATATTATACTATAGTGGGAAAAATGGGAGGAAGTTTCCATGAGACTAGTAAAGAAGATACATAATATTTCCCTGAAGGCATTTGAAGCCACTAAAGGACTTAATTTTGTTTCATTTTTATGTTTAATGACTGTTGATTTTCCCTATTATAAATGAATACATATTTGTCAAAACTATGAAAATTAGAGTACAATGTAAAGGGAAAATTTAGGTATTCATGTTCCATCTGTGTAGTGAAATTTTGTTAATATTTTAGTTATTTCTGCCCAGTATTTTTTTTCAAGCACATACGTTATATATGTTCATATTTTACATTTATGTTCATGATTTAAATGTAGTTTGGTGTCCTGCTTTTCACTGAACTGTCTATCATGAACATTTCCTCCATATAAGTAAAATTTGTTTAAGGCCATTATTTATTAATTTTATATAATATTCCATTATTGGATTATTACAAATTTTTAAAGGTTTATTTATTTGAGAAAAAGAGAGAATAAGAATGAGGGGTTGGGGCAGAGAGAGAGGAAGAGACAGAATCCCAAGTAGGCTCCATGCTCAGCGTGGAGCCCAGCTCTGGACTGGATCTCAAGACCCTGAAATCATAACCTAAGCTGAAACCAACAGTCAGCCAATCAACCAGCTGAGCCACCCAGGGGCTCCCTATGCAATTTATATAATATCATAATATGTAATGAAAAAGTAGAGCTCATGGGTTGAATTTAGTTTTGACATACGTAATAAGCCCTAAAACATAAAGATATGATCACTCTCTTCCCTAAGCTTACAATCTACACTATTAATCTAGAGGACTCAGAAACTAATGCAACAAAGGTTGCTTCTGTGAATCAACCTCCATTTACTTGTTGCTTTGTGCCCTACTATTTTCCTAGAATATTGGGCCTAGAATATGATTGGACAGAATGTTCTAAAGTTATATTTAAATATGTATGTATATATGTATGTAGACTCCATAGCCCACGTGGAGCCCAATACAGGGCTTGAATTCACAACCATGAGATCAAGACTTGAGCTGAGATCAATAGCCAGATGCTTAACTAACCAAGCCACCCAGGCACCCCAAGTAATACTTCTTTATTGACACAAGCTTCTTCCTTATCTATTTTTTCAACATTTGTAGAAAAAAATATATATTGAGGAAAGTTAAGGAATACAATATAAGAAATAAATTAAAGACGCATTAAAATGTTTTCTTTGGTATTATAGCTTAGTAAAACTGATAAGAATACATATATATTTCAGTAACAGGGTATCCATATAAAATGGGAAGCTATCATTGTGCCCTTGTCCAACACTTGTAATATTGTGCTCACATTTAAGCCCTTCATGTTTGTTTTCAATCCACGGATTTACACTTTTCTTTCTAACTCATGAATCAGTTATTTACTCTGACTACTCTTCACTTGGTCCAGATCTGACTGCACAGAAGATCTGAATATAAGTGAAGATATGCATGCTTCAGCCTAATTTGATGAATGGGAATGCTTGATGCTGAAGTGGCTCAGAAGGGATCATTTTGGATTAGAAGGGAATAGTTATGGGGCATTGCCACCTGCAAATTTGTTCATGGCTTTGCCTGAGTTTACAGCTGAGCTTTGGGCTGAAAAGCTCTTAAACATGATTTATCAACAGCTTCAGAAGTCTCCATGGGGTCTGCACTAATTCAACCAGGACTTTCTGCTACTGAAAAGAATTTAAGCACCACTTTCCAAGGGCACTCATGACCTTCACAGATCAATTTAACAGGTCATTTCAAAGTTAGAAAACAAAAAAGCATTTTCAAGGCCATTCAATAAAGCATTTTTAATTTAATCTGCAGTCTCACTCACATTGTATCGCATCATACATGTTAGAATTTGTTTCCTTCCTACTTTCTGTGATATGATTTCTGTCACGGTTTTGTTGCAATGAGAAGATATTTTCTAAGCATTATAAAAATCTACCCATCATATTAGAACTTCATTTTGGGGAAGAATCTGTGTTCCATGTGAGATAGGAGAGGACCACAACTAAGATACTGCCAGCTATATGATCAAATATGTTTTTTTAGATTTTTATCTTTGTGACTTCCATTAATTGTCAAGGTAGGAATACTGCTCTCTTAGGTAAGCATAGGATGAAGCTGTTTGGTTGACAGGTTCAAATTCTAATAGTTTGAATTTATTTAACTAAATGTTCAAATATTACTTGAATGAATACATTTTAGAAAAATGAAATTTTCAGGATCCTGGATAGCACAGTCAGTTATGCATCCTACGCTTGGTCTTGGCTCAGGTCGTGATCTCAGGATCATGAGAAAGCCCTGCATTGGGCTCTGAGCTCCACATTGTCTACCTGTCCCTCTCTCCCTCTACTCCTCCCCCTGCTCTCTCTCTCTCTCTCTCTAAAATAATAAATAAATAGAATCTTAAAAAGAAGTCAATCTGCCTAATATTATCACATTATTTCAAAAGTTAGTGCTAATATACTTTACAAACAAACAAGTGCCTGTGCACAGGGCAAAACACTCCCAGGAGTCTAGCCATTGATATATCACTATCCCCTCATCCCATCAATTGCTATCTAGGTCTGCATCTATTAATTCATCAGAAATTCTCTTCTTCCTCCTTCTCCCCTGGAGAAATATCTCACAATCCTTAGACTCAATTGCTAGGTCTTCCATGAAAACTTTGCCAATAACCCCAAGCAAAGTTCTTCAGGTGTTTTTATGTACCACCTTTACTCCTTCCACCTGCTTGTATTAGAGCTCTCAAAGCATCATGTTGTTTGTATTCACTGACCACATTTCATTTTCTTTCACCATGCCCTCTTTCCATTTTCACCCTCATTACCACCCTGCATCCTTCTCCGAGTTAAGCTCCAGTATGGGACAAGCAACATCAGCACAAACAGGGAGGCAACGTGCTGGGATGTAGAACTCTCAAAGACATATTAATGAAACAGAATCTAAAATACCCAGGGAGAGCCCATCATCTCCTCCAAGAGTGGCTGAACTCCTTTTTAGGAAGCAATTTTTGAGGTTTTGACCCTCAAAAGTAAACCACAAAAGGTGAACCTAAAGGGAGTCACTTTGAGAATTGCTTTGCCTGAGCTCTGTTTTCCAACTGACCATCTACATGCCTTAAGAGAACAAGGCATAAAACATACCTACACGGAGCAAAAACAGCGCCGTATTTGGTACAGAATCCCTAGCCAGGAGCAAAAAGTATCTATTTCAAGACGTTATTCCCTGTCTTTGGGGATTAAACCCAACTATAGGCAAGTATGGTTAAGGAAGATAAAAGATCCATTCTGGGTAAAAGACCACTAAAATATGATATTCAGAAGAATAGAAAAAAATAAGATCATCATAATCCTTCTGGTGTCCCCTGCTCCCAGCATGGAACCTCTTGACTTTCATTGAGTATTCAATATATGATTATTGAATTAATTTTTTAAAATCACCTTAAGTGTGTTCTGGTGATATAAATACTAGTGTAAAAATTAAATTCCCATTTTGAGATATCTCAACTTCTCCACTCATTTATAGAAAACATGAATTTAGTAAGAAAGGAAAAACAAGCACACACCACTGGACTGTGCAGTTGAATCTGGTTCTATTTCCAACCCAAGTGGAACTTGCTTGTGATCTTAAAGCTTCAGCCTTTGTTACGCACTTGTTAAGAAGGAATACTGGCATAGAAGTTTTCTAATATCCAAGCCAATCATCTTAGCTACCGTAGGCTCTCCAAGGAAGAGATGGTGGGTATTTTTTTTTGAGGTTGACAATAAGAAAAACAGGATGGAGGCTAAAACACAGCTTCATTTCCTCACTCCTTGGATTCCAGGATTCCTGGGTTAAAAATTGCTCCTCATCTTGCTTATACAGCTTTTGACCTTGTCCTGCTTTGTCTGCAGAGAGAAGCCATGAGACTCCTTTCCTCCTGCTGTGAGGTTATACTAGCACTGAGATCGGATAGACCGTGACTCTAGACAAGGCTTTCAATTTCTCTTACTCTTATTTCTATGAAAAGAGTAACAGTAATATCTGCCAGACAGTGTTACTGTGAGGACTGTACTTTAATGCATGCAAGAGCTCATTGTAACCCTTGGCATATACTAAGAGCATAGTAAGTAAAATTAATTATTAGAATTATTACTAGATCTATTAGATTCCTAGGGCTACAATAACAAAGTAACACAAACTGGATGGCATAAATATTAGAAATTTATTGTCTCACAGTTCTGGAGTCTAAAAGTCTGAAATGAAGGTGTTGATAGGGCCATGCTCCCTCTGAAACCTGAAAAAGAATCCTTCTTGCCTCTTCTAACTTCCAGTGATTGCTAGCAATCCCTGGAATTTCTTGATTTGTGAATGCTCACTCCAATCTCTGCTTCTATTGTTACATATCCATTTTCTTCCTGTGTGTTTCTATCTCTGTGTCCCTTCTCCTCTCATAATAAGGACACCAGTCACATTGGCTTAGGGTACAAAGAAATTACCTCATCTTTACATGAGTATCTCTGCAAACAGCCGATTTCCAAATAAGGCCAGGACTTAGTATTTCAAAATATCTTTTGGGGGAAGAGTACAATTCAGCCCTTAACAATGGAACTAGACCTAAGCATTGTCACCTGTCTAAATGTATACAACATGATTCAAGAGACCATCCCTCTGTAGGAATTTTCTGAAGAAAGCTAATTAAATGCACTCACAATACCCCAAGATTAAGTAAGAAATATGAATACAAATGCAAGGATAATTTGTTAAGAGTCTGTTGACAATAATGACGGCCTGTGTTTTCATTTTATCAGAGACTCTTCTTGGTCTACTGTCAGAGGTACCTTCTCTATCCACCTTGATGTCTTGGATTATTGTTTTTAACTTACAAACAACATATCTGGATTAGGGAAAACCTTACTAATTTATCTTTTCCACTCCAGAATCTTCCTCATCCAATATACTCTTTTTTTTTTTTTTCAATATACTCTTCTTATTGCAGACAGACCTCAAAACAAGTTGTTCTTTTCCAAAAGATTAGTGGCTCATTGACCCTTTCTTGCCTGGCACTCAAGGCCTGTTTACTGGGCAGCATTGGGGTTCACTCTCCGAATCCTTGGGTCTTGCCAATTTGGCCTTGGCTTTGCCATCTGGACTGAGCTTCTGCTCACTTTCAGGCCCATTCCCTCTCATATTTATATATATATATTCATATGATTTCTCTGTGCCAAACAACTATCCATCAACTTAAATCCTTTCATCCTTCAAGGTTTATATCCATTTCTACTTCCTTGAAGAAGAAATCACTGCAAATGCAAATTATTTAGCCTTCCTCTGTATCCCTATAGTTCTTACATCTATTCCACGGTTTAGTACCTGTTCATTTGTGGTCTAGTAATGGCAAATACTTTTAAGATGTATGCTTTATTCCCAACATTATACAATGAAGTTCTCAAAGAAAGTAAAAATGTCTTATGTTTTTACCTAAATATACAATGTTTTGTATATATGAGATGCTGACTAATTCCTGTTTTGTTTGGCAGAACATTTACTCTGAGATTTAGGGTCTTACGGAAGGGACACCACAACTGGAATCACCTAGAAGAAATGTTTGTTGTCTCAGACTTTCACAACAGAGCCAACCAAGCTAAGTTTGATATTAGAGTTTGACTCAAAACATATTATGTGCACTGCAAACTCCTTTGAAGTCTTAGTAAAATTTGAGCCACAGTAGTCATTTCTAGGGAAAATTATTTTGCTATATAGTAAAAGAGAAAAGTACATCCTAATTGTTCTCTATGTCTTATTTTGAGGTTCTGGCCATGAAGTCAATTTAAGGACTGAGGTAAAAGAAGAGGGATCTGGGGACCCCTGGGTTGCTCAGTGGTTGAGTGTCTGCCTTTGGCTCAGGTCGTGATCCCGGGGTCCTGGGATGGAGTCCCACACCAGGATCCCTGCGGGAAACCTGCTCTCCCTCTTCCTAAGTCTCTGCCTCTTTCTCTGTGTCTCTCATGAATAAAATAAAAACTTAAAAAAAAAAATTAAGAGGGGTCTGACTGAAGAAATCTCTCAGCGGCTCCCATAAGCAGGCTACAGATCTGAATACTCTGTTCAGTATCTGAGGTTTTCCTCCAGTAAAAATGCACCTGGAATGATTGACTAGTTTTTCCAGTGTTCTCTATGTGGTGTATTTTAATCAGCAGTACAATTTAGCAGCTGCATTAATTAATTAGCACATTAATCAGGAGAGCATTTTAGCAGCTAATCCCTAGCAAACTAGCAGTTTGTGATAAAATTTTAGCAGCAGGAGAACAAGCAGCATACCAAGTTATTTTTCAATGTTATCATCACTGTGGGCCTAGCAAGGGCTGAAATTATGCAACCAAATTGAAACCTTTCCTAAAATATACTTATGCAGGGCACACTTGAGAAATTGTATGCTTCACGTAGAAAGGTTTAACAATTACTACTTTTCTGTACAAAGCAGCAGTTCTGAAGAAAACTGTCAGGCTCTCCAGGAAACAAACTCTCTAAGCGTTCTTAAAATAGTCCTTGTGTAACTTCAGATGAATTCAAGGTTCCTCTTCCAGTAGCAAGATTACTTATGCAATAATGAGAAGTTTCAAGATATTATAGTTACTTATGTTAGAGCGATTAAGAAGGGAATACTTGCCTTAGCAATGAAACTGTTGCAAGTCTAATTTTTAGCTCTTTAAAACCTTTACAGTGAACCGTATACTTGAGAAGGGCAAAGAAAACAAATTTCTTCCAATACAATGTTTAGAGATAAATGCATGTAGCACCACAGCCAAATGTAATGTACTTTTGATGAAATATAAATTGGAAGATTTCACATGGAAACATCACTCCTTTTTTGTTTCGTTATATCCAAAATGCAGTGACATGTGCTTTTATTGAATCCATGCATATTGAATTCCACATGTTCAAAATTTAAAATTTGACTGAAAAGTCCCACAGGCCGATATGAAAACTTCCCTTCCTTTATGAAGCCTGGGGATATTGAATTCTTACATACTGCAATCTATTAGCCTGAACTGTAAGGCAGTTCTTTATCTTCCCAGCATTTCCTGGGAGAAACCAGCTTTCTTTCATGACTCCACATCACTTTCTCAACCTCAGAATGAAGAGGGTCAGGGTAACTGAGGGAGCATGTGCTGGCTAAGCATTTCCTTACATTTCAAACTCTTGTTATATTGATTTTTCCCTCTGGTTCATGGAAATTGCACTCCATTTAAATCATATACTACAACTTGGAAGAATTTTAATTTCCACTCTGCCTTTTGTCTCCATTTATAAATTGCATTTTTATCTCTCAATCTTATGCCCTCTCTTTATAAAATTTTTGGCTCCTCACAACATATTTATCAGCAGTTCCACTCCAAGCCCACAGAAATTCCAAAATCTGGGGAAATACAAATGAGAATGAGATACAAAAAAAAAAAAAAAAGTATAAATTACAGCACTTAGTGAGGATGTGAATGAGCTATTTTCTTATAAATGCCTTATAAATAAAAGGTACTGGTTAAGGGCTACCCATGCAACTCCATCTACAGTTCTTTGGAGACAATGTCATGTCTTGTAGATTCCTACATGCGTAGGTTGAAATTTATGCATACCTTTTGTCACAGCTAAAATCATTGTAATTATGTTGTTAGTGCATTACTTGGCTTCATTTGTGAGCACAGTATTTGTTACCAATAAATGGCTTATGGATGAAAAACCTCTTTTAACTATGAGTCACCTTCTATTGATGTAATCCTTCTTTCTTTATGAACTTTTATAATTAACATCAAGTTTGCCTGGGCTCACATTCTATCTCACTGACTGAATTTCCTATTCCCTTCTGCACTGTGAATGTGAGTACATGTACACACATTGATGTAAATACATACACACACACACACACACACACAATCACACACATACATACAAATACCAACCTTCCTCTGTACTATCCGTTTGAGGGGACTCTGGTGGAGTACTGATTCGTGTTTCCCTTTACAAAACCATTGAGTGTTGCAACACTCACTTGCTCTCTCCCTCGTGGCAGATTTTTATATTAAAATCTGGATTAAGACCAAACTTGACATCCTCCATTGACTGGATCAGTGTACCTATAAGAGAGATTGATTAAATTAATTTGTTTATTTAACAAATATTTTTTGAGAACGCAACATACATGGCTTTGGTCAGAATTTGTTATCTGGTCTAATATAATACATCCAACCTGCCTTGCTGACTTTGCTAAACTTCCTCTACCACTGAACTCATCTTTCACACTGTTGTTAGAATGATCTCCATAAAACATAAATCTGATTGTATTACTCCCCTACATAAAATTGTTAAATGGGTTTTTATAACACATAGGATAAAAGTCAACCCCTGCAGGATGGCCTACCACATCCTTTAGCTCTGGCCCTTGTTTACCTCTATCATACCATCTTGTTATGTTCATTAATTTTATGTGTCAAACCTACTGGTCTTAGGGATCCCATAAAACATTATTTTGTAAATAAGCGTTATTTACAAATGGTGGTAAAAGATTAATTCTAGGTGTGTCTGTTAGGGTATCTCTAGAGGAGATTAGTGTTTAAATCAGTAGACTGAGTAAGGATAGCATTCACTGATGTCGATGGGCTTTATCCAACCTGTTGAGGGCCTGAAGAGAACAAAATGTGGTGGAAGGGTGAATTTGATCTGTCTGCTTAAGCTGAGACTTCATTTTCCCTACCCCTAGACATAATACTTCTGGTTCTCAGGCTTTTGGACTCAGACCAGGTCTTATACCATGGGCCCACCAGTTCTCAGGGCTGTGGACTTAGACTGAATTACACCATTGACTTTCTTGGTTCTTCAACTTGCAGATAGTAAATTATGGTGCTATTAGATCTCCATAACCATGTGAGCCAATGCCTAAAAAAAATCTCCTCTTATATCTATCTATCTGTCTACCTACCTATCTATCCATCCACCCATCTATCCTATTAGTTCTGTTTCTCTGGAGAACCTTGACTAATAGACACCTCTAGTCATCCCTCTGCACAAATCCCCCATTCCAGTTTATTCCATGAGTGGAATGGAATAATTGGAAGTCTGCTTCCCAACACACTATACTCTCTTACTCCCGTGCCTTGTGGACGCTCTTCCCTAAATACAGAGTGCTTTTTCTCTCCTTATTCTCTCCTTGTGCTGTATAACACACGTTCATTTTATATAGTGATTCAACAGTTCCATATATTACTCACTACTCATCAAGATAAGTGTACTTTTAATCCCCTTCACCTATTTCTCCCATCTCCTCATTCCTTTCCCCTCTGCTAGCCATCTGTTCTCTATAGTTGAGTCTGTTTTTTAGTTCCTTTCTCTCTCTTTTCCTTTGTTCATTTGTTTTCTTTTGTTTTATATATTCCACATATGAGTGAAATCATATGGTATTTGTCATATGGTATTTGGCTTACTTCACTTAGCATTATACTCTCTAGCTCCATCCATATTGTTGCAAATGGCAAGATTTCATTCTTTTTTTATGGCTGAATAATGTCACATGTTTATTTTTTAAGACTCACATCTGATATCAGCTATTCCTCCCCAACACATTCTGTCCTGAAGTAGACCTATATTAGTTGACATCTATGTGGCAAACCTGTATTAGTTGCTTCCTTGCACCAATAGAATTCTAGCTTTCTTCACAGAAGTTACTACATTTAACTTTAATGATTTTCTTGTCATCAATTTTACCCAGTATACTGTGAATCCCTTAATGTCAGGGACTGTCTTTCATTCTTTTTTCCCCAACACTTTGCAAAAAGCCAAGTATATTAATTCCTAATGATGCTGGTTGAATAAGAGTAATTTGTGGTGAGAAGTAGAGGGTGGTATCAACCTGGAGCACAGGCTGTTGTTGAAGGTTTGGGGTCCCAGGATGGAATAAATGGTGGTAGGAAGAAGGAGAGGTGTTTTGAAAACATGAGTTGCAACCCTCAAAGTGATGCTGGAGAATTTTACAAAACTGGACTTTTGCAGATCTCATGAAGTCTATGACTAGAATTAGCAATAGAGTAAAATCCTCAGGCTACTATGGATTTATCTTATAGCTTCAAGACAAATCAACCTACTTTTGAACTCATTAAGGATAGCATACCTTCATTGTGCCTAAGCAATGGCAATTTGGGAACAATGAAATTTGTATCACCTCAGTGGTTGAATCTCTCAGAATAAGTGATGTAACTCATGAGATGCTAGCAAGAAAAGTCTCATCTCAGAGAAGGACAGTCCTATAACACAGATAAAACACCCACGACCCCTATTTTAGATGAGGAAATTAAAGCTCAGAGTCATTTAATGATTTTCCCAAAGTTGCACTGCTAATAAGTAGTAGATGTAGGTATCATACTTAATTCTGAAACTAAATCCACTGTGCTCTTTATGCCACAAACCATGTACCAACATCTTAAAAGTCACAAAAATAACCAGGTATTTGGACTAATAAAACTCATAACTGCTCCTGGATGTGTATGTGTCTAGGGGAGTGAGAGGTAGTGGGAGTGAGAGGTAGTGGGGCAAAATTAATGAATACCGTTCTGACATTGAATCATTATTATTTTATATATATTAAAAATTTGGGGAACTAATTTCCAATTATTCATTAGCAGGAATAACTATACCTTTTCAGCCAGAAGTAAAGTGTCAACCAAGCTTTGCCTATTGCTTTTATGTCCTCTGAAGTTAATCTTTCCTGAAAATGGAAGATTGCTGGTTGGGCCAAGAGGAAAAATGACAGAGACTACACTGGGTAAGTACTTTGATTAGCTAATAAAATAAAGTTACACTCAACAATAAATAGTGGGTTTTTTAAAGATTTTTTTAAATCTATTTATTCATGACAGAGAGAGAGAGAGAGAGAGAGAGAAAGAGAGGCAGAGGGAGAAGCAGGCTCCATGCAGGGGCCTGATATGGGACTCGATCCCAGGTCTCCAGGATCATACGGGCTGAAGGCGGCGTTAAACCTCGGGGCCACTGGGGCTGCCCTAAATGGTGGTTTTATATGGCTCCCTACTATGCCTATTATCAAATACTTTATAGAGAAAATCTCTCATGAGAGCAACAAGAAAACAGGGAGAGGTCCAGTAACTCAGGAGGAAAAACAGGAAGCTACAAGAGGTCGACAAAATGACAAAAGGCCACAAGCAAAAACAAAATTCTGTCAATACAGAAAAAAAAAGGGGGGGATCGAATTACTTATAATAGAACTCCATGTTAGAAATGAGGTAGAAATGATGGGAAAGAGGAAGCCACTTTGAACAATTATGCTTACCAGTGGCTTTGAAAAGATAGTCCAGTCACCTGGGTGGCTCAGTTGGTTGAACATCTGCCTTGGGCTCAGGTCATGGGATCGAGTCCCACAGCTGCCAACCACTCCCTGGTTGGCAGGGAGTCTGTTTCTCCCTCTGCCCTTTCTCTGCCCATGCTCACTCTCTTTCTCTCTCTCTCTCTCTCTCAAATAAATAATAAAAAAAGAAGAGACAGACCATCACTCAACAAAGGAGAAATGTGCACCCTAGCTTTATTGCTTTTATGCCAATGCTGAAAGAGCCCTGAGAATCTGACACCATTCAAACATTCTCTGGAGAACCCGAAATTATTTGCAAACTTAGTTGACTGATTTATTATAAGAAATTTCTTTTGAGATATAGGGTTAGAGATTCATAAATTAGAGCCAGTTATTTGGGGTCACCAACATGAGATTAAAAAATCACTCTTCAACATCTAGCCCACATTCTTAAGAGCCTGGTGTACACAGAATGCTAATGTAGGCATGGTGAGAATAACCATCAGCAGCAGAACTTGTCTTTAGTTGAATTTCCAAACCATGGTTTAAAATAGTGACCTGGGATGAGAAGGAGAATGACAATTCCGTCAGTTGTCACTGACAGACGTGGTGGACCCTCCACCAGGTCTGATCTTCATAACCAGCCTCAATAGTGGAAGTGAGAGGGGTGCCTGGGTAGCTCAGTTAGTTAAGCATCCAACTGTTGGTTTTGGTTCAGAACATGAACTTGGGGTCATGAGATCAAGCCACAAAACAGGTTCTGTGTTCTGCGTGAGATTTTCTCTCTCCCTCTGCCCCTCACCTCACTCTCTTTATCTCATTCTAAAAAAAAAAAAAAAAAAAAGGAAGAAGAAGTGGAAATGAAGATGTTCCCAACTCTCATAGTAGAGGGAGAACTCCCACAAGCAACAGCATCTCTCCTCTGGCAGAAGACTGAGCAGTAACATGCAGCTCTGAGTTATCATGGAATCAATAAACTTCCTGTGCTTTTCTCTTGTAAGGACTGCCTGGCAGTTATTATTCTAATGAATCTAAATTTGATAGCAACAATATTCTAAAGGGTGTTGGTACTCTCTTATAGGCATAAACTTGTATAATTTCTGATCAACCATCTGTCACTAAAAAGCAAGATTAGCATGAAATCCTCAGCAAGAATTGTATAGGCAAATCACAGTGAAATAATTGAGCAGTTAATCTACTTGGGAAACACTTTTCCTACCAAGCAAATTTTATAAGTCAATCAACTTTATTAAATTGAGGATAAACAGCAAATAAGAGGGCATCGACTTCAACAGGCTCACTCAGTTGTAGAGTACACTTATTATCATCAACTATCACTCCTTAGTAATTGGAGGCAGGGCAAGTATCACTATAGATTAACTTCAAAGTCCTTAGGAGATTTCAGTGGGACAGAGGAAGGAGACTGTAATTTAAAGAACTGAAAGGATGAAGCACAAAGGCAAACGTTGCCAGCAATTCCACTGCTGAGACAAAAGTACAAAGAACCTTGAAGGGGAAAGACAGGAGGAGATTGCCAAAGTCAGAGAAGAAAATTCTGATAAAGCAAATCATTGGCAGGTAAATAAAAGATGAGTTGAAGATGTATAATTAGCAACAATCATGAGTTTCAATTAATAACAAAGCACTTAAGCTCAAAATAATATAGTTTTATTGATTACAATAATTCTCTTCTATACAAATGGGTTCAAAATACATATTAATGGATTTTTTCTTCCTTTCTTTTTTTTTTCTTCTTTCTTTTTTGCTCTTTTGTAGGCACTATCCCTTTATTCCAACTACCAGTTGCATTTGTCATTCCATTTTCTTGACCCACATTAAAATTAGGCAAGTATGAAATTAAAACTCCAAACATTTGCAAAAGCTATTTCAAATTCGGAGATTTATATCCCTTGTGAAATGGGATTTTGACTTTGATGCAGGTCTGGGATGCATTAGATCCCTAAGCACATTTCAATACAGATATGAAACAGGTAGGGTAGTGTGAGGGGTGAGTAATTTTTTTAAGTATCTGAAAGTCCTTTGTGACTAACTTTTCCAGGTTATTTATGTATGGAGCTTTTGACAAATTCTAAATAGGTTCTTTTCAAGTAAAGCAAAATGGACTCTATTTTCTTGGTAGCATTTAACTTATATAATGACATACAGGTGTTGGAAATAAGATACCTCTGTGATTCTGTCCAAACTCAGAATCTAATATAAGGTCATTAAATGCCCTCTAAACCCAGTGACAACATGAAAGGCATAGAAAAAGGCAGTCAATATACGGGTGCAGGGTATCTCCAGCTTGCTCTGAAATCCATGGTGGAGGGACTGTTTCATTATCACTTAGAATATAAAATGTCACCTTGATTAATATTTACTGAAAATAAATGCCTGGAAAGACCTTTCGTAAAGAGCAAAAATTTAGAAAGAGCTTGTAGTTTAGCAATAAAAATGTTCCACTTAATACAAATGAGGGCAGGGTCCCTATATACAAGGAGCTTTTAATTAAGCTGAGAAGAAATCTCGCACGTGATAAATCAAAGAACCCCTTTTTCATACTCTCACACACACACAAATACACACAAATCGAACTAAGTCAGAAAAAGTGTTTGATTAAATCCTGTGGAGTATATTTAAAAGTGGGAATTTGTAGGCAGGCATACCTGGACTGCATCCCAGCTGACACTCACTGGGAGCATAATTGCCATCAACTTACCCTTCCTGAGCCTTGGTTTGTACCTCCTATCAAGGATTGCTGTGAAATTAAGGTGGGAATATGCAGAGTGCCTGATATACAGAAAAACACTCAATAGATACTAGTAACAAGAGGAGTCTGTCTTTAATGCAACATAAGATTCAATTCTGGAGCTCCAGATACCTTCAGTCCTCACTTCTTAAGTCCTTTAAGATGGCAAACTATAAGGAAAACGCTGAGTTAAAATTCATCTTCTCTACTGACACTCCCCATTACCACTGTCGCCATCTCATATATTCCCTTCTCCTATTCAGACAGATGGTGGCCTATCATTTATCAAAATATGCTCAGGAAAGGTGAAATCTCAATTGCACTCCAAACTTTCTCCAAAATCTGCCTTCTGGTTTGTATTCTTAACACTCATCCTCTCCACTAGATCCTTCCTTTCAATCCACCATCATATCCATGAACTCCCCACATATAAACAAACCGAAATCTAGCCTCCATTCTGCAACCCACTAGTTCTTACTACCTTTTCCTTTTCCCCATCACCAATCTCCAGTGGAATGCGTCTCACATCAATCCTCTTCACCTGTAATGAATTCCAGTTCAAATCATCCAAATATATCCTATAGGCTCATGATTAGCTTCTCCATACCAGGTCCTGCTAAAAGGATTTTCACTTTCACTTTGTTCTTTTCCTTCTACCACCACATGAGTGATTGCCTCATCATCAACCAATTGCTCTTCACATGCCAATGAAGATAGAATCTAAACAGAATATCGGATAGAGACATTTGTTTATATTCAGGCCATCCTGCTACTTCTTGCAGCAAAGTTTTCCAGCCCCTGGCACATTGTCTTCTAGATCTCTGTGATTACGTTTGCTTCAGTTGTTTTATCCTTGCCACCTTGTAAGCATTTCCATCACTGTCAACCGGGGCTTTCCTGGGTGGTGTTTCTGCCCCATTTACTCAGTGAGGAAAGGGCCTCTGATCCATTTGCAATCACCAGTAGACTTTCTTCAGGCTACATGAGCTACTGCCCAATCTGATATCCTTTATATTTTCAAATGAACTGCAATCCTGCCTGGATTTTCTTGTCATTTTTATCAAATTTCAATGATATCATGAGAGCTATCCAAAAAAAAAAAAACAACAACAACTTTGCATATAATCCAACTCTATGAATGTTCAAAGTTATTGAAAGCATTGATGAGATGTGATATCACTTGCAACTGAGTATGAGTTAACTGTGCCTTGGTTTACAAATGTTTCCAATATCATATCATATCATACAGAAACATCCTGTTTCTGTAATATCACAGAATGCTTTCATGCAAAAAAAAGGCAATACAGGTCCACTGGTATATGCTTCAATTCTCCACTTTTGTTAGTAAAAGCAGCCTGTATTCTTCTCTGCACAGACATAGCTGGGCAATTTAGGAGCTGATCTCCTTTAGTAAGTATCCTTATGTAAAAAAAAAAAAAAAAAAAAAAAAGCAATTGAAGTCCAACTAGAGATGTGGGGATCTTTTGCTTAAGTTTTTATTTTAATTCCAGTTAGTTAACAGACAGTGTAATAAGTTTCAGATGTGCAATATAATGATTCAACAATTCCCTATATCACAGGGTTGCTCATCACAGTGAGTGCCCTCCTAGATGCCCGTTACCCACACCCCCCACCCACCTCCCTTCTGGTGATATGGGATGTGCTTTTTACCACAGTTAAAAATAAACTTAAAAGATAAAAGGAGAACAAAAAACTAATAATATCGTACAACTAAAAATACATATATTTGAGCCTAAATACCTTTAATTCCACACCACAATTGTATTTAATTTTCTACCTGTAACTATACTTAAAGTCTTGTTACATAAGATATGTAAGCTACAGAGTGCTAAAATAAACTATGGAAGATGGTTAAATACTGGTCAATTTGAAGAGGGAAATTGTGGTTTTTATTAACTGTAAAGTAAACCTCTAGTTGTATTAAAATGAGAGGTCACTTTGACTCTACAATAGAAAAGAAATTAGGTGTCCTCAACAAGTTGGGAAATTAAGCTTTTAAAATAAGAAGTATAAACCTATAAATAGTAAAAACACTTAGCCTTTGGTGTAATAGGCAGGAAAATGGCCCAGACAAGCATATTAGCTTTATAGACATCATCCAAGTCATCAAAAGCACTAGTAAACTATCTCTGTGTTTTGCCTACTTACAACTAAAATAATAATACAAAGTGAGCAAAAAAATTAATTTGCAAAATTAAAGCTCTGCATTAGTAATGATTTTAGAAACAGCCTACATCTACCAATTCTTTCTATATTTTCATATTTAATGACTTTTGATGACATAGGTTTTTGCACTGAGGGAAAAGTATGCTGTGGTCAACTTCATCTGTACCACCCTGTCCCTGGATCCTTCCAGATGGCATTTTCCAATGGATCAGAAAAACTATATGACCCAGCTAAACCACAGAGCCATAAAATTCACTTAGGAGGAACAAGACAGTCTGCATTTATGAAGGCAATATAGGTAGATCTGCCAGTTATTGCACATTTTTATGTGCTTCAAGATGCTTTACATATATTATGTATGTCATTCAATGTTAAAAATTCCATGGATTAAGTAATAACATTCATTTTATAGGAGTAAAAAAAGGTTCAGGAAACAGAAGTAACAACTAGTACATAGCAGAGCATGAACTCAAAGACACGCTCCTAAATAATCCATATGCTAGCAACAGCACTCAGTATGCTCAGGCTTTTCTTTTTTCCTCCCCTTTCAATTTTTTTTTTGTCCCAATTCTATTCTCTTATTTTCTTAATCTCTTCCCAAATTTACCCCCAAGGGTCTATATATTATCCAAATAAAGTCATATTGATTCTTTGATTAAAAATATAGGGCTTACTAAAAACACCATAAAATATAACATAACATAAATTATAATATTTATAATTGCTAAAGATAAGAGATAATTCATGAGAAAACATTGTTAAAAATATCTAGATTTAGGGGTGCCTGTGTGGCTCAGTCGGTTGTCAGATTTTTTTTTTTTTTAATTAATTAATCTATTTATGGAAGACACAGAGAGAGAGAGAGAGAAGCAGAGACACAGGTAGAGGGAGAAGCAGGCTCCATGCAGGGAGCCCGACGTGGGACTTGATCCCGGGTCTCTAGGATCATGCCCTGGGCTGAAGGTGGCACTAAACCACTGAGCCACCCGGGCTGCCCAAGTGTCAGATTCTTGATGTCAGCTCAAGTCATGGTCTCATAGGTAGGGAGATCACACCATCTTGCCCAGGCTCTGCATTCAGCATGTGCCTGCTTGAGGACTCTCTCCCTCTCTCCCTCCCCCAATCGCAAGCACACTATCTCAGTCTAAAATATATAAATCAATATTTTAAAAAATAGATTTAATAAATCCATAAATTGACTTTTTCCCCTTCTGGAATATGGCTATTTGTCAACATTAATCATGAGATAAGGCCCTGAATGAATCACTTACAGAAATGAAACAGAAAGCCTTTCACTGCCATCATGTCCTCACCTTCACAGCCCATTGTGTTCCTTTGTGCTATATCAGTTTTCATTGTGACCTCACATGTTCACAGTTCTTACCCTTCATAATCAGAGGCAAGACAATTTCATTCTACGTGCCAAGATTTTAGGGAAATTGTACTTATATGCTCAAAAACTTGTGAATATGCATTAAGTCCATCTTCACAATTAAGAGTGACAAATCTGATTTCTAATGATAAGTAGCATGGGTGCTTCTGCCATTTTTAAAAATGACTGCACAGCAATTTCACCCAGTTGTCTATTAATGTTAGCTTCTGGGTTGCTATTTTTTTTATTTGATATCCCCAAGACTTGATTTGACATTTATCCATTATCCTATATTAAATGCTGGTAATTCAAATATATTTTCTATCTTACTGCCAAACTAATATTCATGGTCCCCCATTGCTAAGTGGTTCTTATTAGTGACATGAGATACAGAATTACATAAAACCATCTGTCTACTCCTGTGATATTAGGCAGCTCAGTAGTTTCCAGAGGAGAAAGGGCATTGTTTTTCTTTTCTTTTTTAAATTTTCTTTCTTTCTTTTTTTTTTCTTCTCATCAATCTAAATGACATAAAAGTTTAGATTAGTTCTCATGTAAAAAGTTTAATACAAATCCTCAAAGAATGGATAGCCCAGTCTCTAGGTTGGATTTGCAGAACTGTCTAATTTGTTTCTGTTTATAGTGAGATATTTTGTTGTACAAACATGCTTCATATACATATATCATCTCTATATATTTATTTACATATCTGTGCATAACTTATACCTCCTCCACTTAGAAGAAACCACCCTCTTCAATACAATAAACAAAAATCTCTACATTGCTAGATACTTCTTGTTTTTTGTTTTTCATTATTTTATCTCTCTCCAATATTTGTCATATTCATCGTGATCTTCAAGATCAATACCTTCACAATGACATAGTAATTGTTTTACCTGTGCAGAATGGTAGAGTCGTCCTAGAACTTGTGACTGTGTTTGTCAGCAGAGGAAAGTGGGCCACATGTTGTTGAAATAGACTCTGCCAAGGAAATTAAATAATTTTTTTCTCTCAGACTCCACCTTTCCACAATCAATTACCTTTAGTCTAATCTGTGCATCAGCAAGACCACTTAAAACATCAGGGAAACAAAGTTTGCAAGTGCCTTATCTAAACTGACCCATAATTTCCTAGAAATCTGGAATTCTAAAATGATGGCATAATTATGAGTGTGGGATATGAGATATATCTTACAAGGTTAGCACATCTTTGTCTAATTTTTAGCAGACCGTGTCCCATATTTTTAGGCAACACTCAGTTGACTTCTGATTTTTGCTATATTTGGGAAATCGCTTCCTTCCCACATTCATGGCTAGCTCAACTCCCCACATTTGAAGAAAAATAAGACCAGCTGTGTTAAAAAACACAACCTAAATTTTCTTACTGCCACAATTTCCCGCAGACCAATATTTTGGGGAATCCGCAATACAGTTAGCTGGGTTAGCTGGGCACTGATTAGAGAATTGACCAGTGAGATAGAAGTTCCAGAGAAGTAATTAAACTTTCCAAGGCTTTTAAAATTCTAAACAGTGCTTCATAATCTAAACCAATGTGGATAGAATGACTTTCCAATGTCTACATATGTGCTCCACAAGCTTTCAAAGGTGGCATTTCTTCTCTTCAAGATGCCTTTGCTTTCCATTTTAAAATGATTCACCTGTTGAATAATGTCAGGGTAGAGAAAGAAGGATCAATAAAGAGCTCTGAGCAGTGAAACTAAATATTTCTGCCTACCACTTGCAGTGACCCTTAATATCAATTTATCTTCTCTGCTTCCTACTCAGAAACAGGCTAAATAACCAGTTAAACCAGCCAGAGCACCAAAACTGACTTCTTGAGGGACTGAAGCAAATGATAATTCATTAAACCATGAAAATGCAATTAGTTATCTAGTTTTTCAATCAGTCAAACTCTTATCCAGATTTAAACAAGCATGGTTTGACTATGTACAAAGTGGCCTTGACCAAAACAACAAAAACACACGTAAAAATATTAGAGGATAATTGGTATAGAGAAGGCAAATTTGGGTGGTTAAAAATGGAATTCATAGTTAATGAACACCTCATTTAATCTTCAAAATTTTTTAATAAATTATGCTTAATACTCTTATTTATAACTATGTAATTGATTCCTGAAATATCAGATAATGCTTGAGATGAAATCAGAAAATATACCTTTTTATTGTCAAATTAACATTTCTCCTTTCCAGCAACTTATTTAAAAATTTTCATTAAAAAAATGTGGCTGTAAAACAATACTTGGTCCTTAACATTTTTTACATAGATTATTTTGAGAGTTTGGGTTTTTGTTTTCTGTTTTGTTTTTAAAGATTTTATTTGTTTATTCATGAAAGACACAGAGAGAGAGGCAGAGACATATGTCGAGGGAGAAGCAGGTTTCCTGCAGGGAGCCTGATGCAGGACTCAATCCCAGGATGCCCTGAGCTGGAGGCAGATGCTCAACCACTAAGCCACCTGGTGCCCCCATTTTGAGAGTTTGAATGAGAAAATTATGGGTCTTGTTTTCTCATAAGAAAATTATGGGCGCCTACAGAATGTGTATATATACCCAAAATTATTGACACAATTTCACGGGCCCCTCCAGTATACTGCACACATGCACCCCCCAAGTTCCCCAAGACTTCAGCCTCATCTTTCTCTGAGTCTTTACACCATAACCTAACGCTTAATATCTAATTTTTAGTTTTCCCCATTAATTTACTGAACAAAATCCTTCTCAACCATAAAATAATCTGTTCAGAGAAATGTGCCTTTTATATTCCAGCTAGCACACAGAAGATGCTCAAGAATCACATGGGGATTGATAGGAAAATGCGAGTAAATGCAAGAAAATTTGAGATCTGTTTGGATGTGTTAAGTCTGAGATACTTTAAGAGACATCACAAAAAGATGCCATACAGGCCATAATATACATATGTAAATCTGGTGTTTAGGAAAAAGGTCTAGGCTAGATGCCTAAATTAGTGGGTCTCCCAAATATTAGCAATAATTAAGGATACAAGAAAAGTTGGTCACCTAGGGAGAGAATACTGACTACAAAAGCAAGGGGGCCAGAGTCCTACTCAAGGATACTCTAATATTTGGAAATTGGATAAAGATGGAAGAGTAGCCAGAAACAGGATAAAACTGAGAGTGAGAGTAAGAAACTGTGGAATGCACTGGGCAGTCACAGGAAAGGGTAGGGAAGTGTTCCCTGGTTTAGCAAGATTACTCACGGGCGATCTGGTGAAGAGCAGTCTGAGAGACATGGGAGGGACCGAAGATCCTATGCGTTGATCTTGGAATGTGGAACATTTCCACTTGCCAAATGCTTAGATTGTCTCTAGTCATCGTTTCTTCTGCATCTTTTACCCACTAAATCAAGACCCTGTGATGTTTTACACAATCAGTGTCAAACTCTGTCCTAGAGCTAACTAAATTTCAGCTTCAATGAGCCAAATCCACACACTTACAGGACATAGAGTTTTAGCCCAAGTTTTGGCACTTTAGAGGAAAGACATCCTCACTTCTTTCTCTATCTCTGTTCTGCATGATACTCCTTTATTTGATGCCTTCGCACTGCCAGGTCAAATCTCTTTGCCTTTGTGTCTGACCTAAGGCCATTTAAACCTACCAGGCAAGGACTAGGACTGCCACGGGGCTTCCTTTCATGTGGCAACGTAACAGAGCAAATATGCTCATCCTGGAGAGGAGTTGTGTCATGCTTTGCTTATAGCTAGGTAGGTCAGTTATGCTCAGCTGGCCACCTTATGAAGTCCCCCGAAAATAGAATAGAAAATTGGTATCTGATGCTGAGGATCACAGAAATCTCAGAAAATGTTTTCATATTTGATCAGAATTTCATAGCTACTTCCCTTTTCCTGAAAAGATAAAAACAAAAACAAAAAAGTACAACACATATGCTAATGTGATTATAAGGTGTCACATGCAATGTCATATGTTATTTCAGCTTCCTTGAACTCAGTCATCATCCTGAACAAAAATAAGTGAAAAGGGCTTTTTACAAAGAATTCTGTACTAAAGATTGCTTCCTAGGCAGTGGATTTAAGACAAAGAATTTATGATGCACACATCTAGTCTTTTGCTACCCTTCCCTGGTTTCATTACAGTTATACTATACAAATAATTAAAGAAAGAAAAAAACAAGTGTTTCTCCAATTACTATTGGCCATTTGTTTATTTTATAGACTCTACCCCTCCCTGTCTTATTTTAGCAATGAAATGATGGGTTTTTCATTTAGATGGTGCTGAATCTACAACTAAGAAGTTAATTACAGAATTTGCTATTATGGAAATGTAGGATGGATGAGTGTGGGAGGTTTGTGTTAACCTCAGAAGTACCAAGGTGGGCATGAGGTGTGACTTAAGGAAGGCCTGCTAGAAAATAATGGCTGGGAGGAAGGTGTTAGTCCCAGGGACATAAATTGTCTGATCAAGGCCTCCAGCCAAAAGATGGTTCTGCAGTTATCCTATAATGAATGCCCTGTTGAATTTTGAAATTGGGAAGAACTCACAATCCTAGATTTGGAAGCTATTTCCGAGTAAACCTGGAGCAGGTGCTCTAGTCGCTGACCTGCCACAGGACACAGAAAACCCATCAGGTGGAAACCAAAACAAAAGAGGAGAAAAGGGTGGAGGAGGGCAGAAATGAGAAGGACATTGTGAGTCCACACAGCCTCAGCACGTAAGGGGCAGGTGGAAACCAGGACAAATAAAAATGGAGAAACTATTCAGTTAATACAACACAAGAGCCAACTTCGAGGAGTTCTCAGAGAACAAATGTCACCTCAGTGACCTTCTTGGTGCTTGCTAAGGCCCAAATGATTAATCATCAGAGGAAATTTGGCCTTTTTCAAAAGCTTGGTGATGATTTGAAGGGTCTTGTCATTTACACAGCATGAAGCAGCCAGGAGTTTGAGCAGAGGCTCTGTTCCATAGAGTGGAGGATTAGATGCTGCTAACTAATCTATTATTGTTTAATTTCTTTATTGCTCATATATCTGAGTGGAATCCTACATTCAAAAGGGGGAGAAATGAGATAGGAAAATCTAAAAAAGGATATTTCCCACCAGAGGAAAAATGACACAAGATGTTCTTTCTGCTTCCTATCACCAGCCTCCTTTGTAGGCAGGAGTATAACTCAAATGTCATGTGACATCTGACTCCTGAGTTTTGATGAAGGAATTTAGGGTTGCATCTGGGGCAAATCTGTTTCACTAGTTTTTCAAGCGATGTGTCTTATGGATATTTGAAGCAACTAAGTGAAAAAAAAATAGTTCTGACCTGAGTCTAAATATAGTTTTGCTAGACTGAATCATTTATTTAGGAAGAAAACTGGCCTTAATAATCATACCACATTTTAATTCAGCCTCCGAAACCTATTCTCTATGTTAGACACTGTTAGTCCCTCTGTAAACAGTGTCCAACATTTTTTTTTTCTGAAACTATTGTGTTCTTTTCTTCTCATATTCTGAGATTTCTTCAAAGTGAAAACTGAGCAATGATGAATCATGACAAAATTACTTTTGCCTTCCAAAATATTCACATCTGGTCTTTGTTTAAATAACTCTTAACTGACATTTTTCCCTCCAGAAATCAACAAACAATGATAACAGACATCAAGTTTGGTGTCGTTTTAGTTCCCAAAGGCTTGCCATCTTCATATTGGTTTCCCCCACAAGGCAAAACCACCCAAATACCACAGAAATCACTATTAGCCTATATTTCTTCCTGAAGTGATCACTCGGTGCAATAGTAAATGTTTCATTCCTGCAACTACTGTTTCTCGCTGTCTCCTTTCATTTGCTTTCAGCAAGAGTGAGACATTTATTTTTGACAGTTTGTTATTATATGAGGAACTACTCATGTTGGATTGTAAAACACTGAAATCTTTTTTAGTATACTTACTGAGCACCTCCTCTTCCATCAAAATATAGGCAATGCTACATCGTTACAGAATTCCTATTAAATATCATTTATTGTGGTAGCATCATTGAGTGATTTTGAAATGTGATAAAAGCAGGTGATCCCAACTGCCAAGTATTTGGCAGCTTCATATCCAGAGGAACGAGGATTTAAACCTCTGTTTTTGTTGAAAAGAAAACAAGTGAATTCAGAACTCCCTTGACTGTTTCCAGTCTTAGTTAAGAGTCCTTTAATGTTTCCCTCAGCTTGACTAAATTTTAGACGTTTTTCCAGACTAAAGGCCCTGACCTCCCTTTTTTTTTTTTAGAGTATTTACTTTATAAAATTTGTAAATTCTTTCTTTGCCCCCTTTAAGATGTAAATTTTAAAAAGCTTCTTGCCAGTCTTACCATTCAAGAATGTCTTTCTCAAGGACTAACTAGGGAAGCATCTTTTTTTTTTGGGGGGGGGGGAGCATCTTTTTGATATGTAAACACCCAGGAAGCCTGTGCCCTTAGCTCCCAGTGTCTGAGGCTAACTTTGGTGGTCAACCTTGCTCCAAGTTGTAAAATTACCTTCTGTCATGAAGAATACTTTTCCTTTGGTAAAACTGGTTAACAAACCCAGGTGGCCTAGGACCCCACCTCCCCACGAGAGGCTTAGAAACACTTTCCCACTCTGTTCTAGTGAAGTTGAACTCACTCTAAGTTCTTGTGTCCCCTGCAAATTGGCCTTGAATAAAGTCTTCCTTGCCAGGTAACTTGGTCCAGCACAATGTTTGCTTTGACAAGTGTTTATATATGCTGTTCTACAGGATCAGTATAATCAAGGTTTTGCCATGCCATTCTCCTGATATATTTTTAAGTATAAAATAAGAAGATATCAAAAACAAACATAAGGCTATTATGAGATATCAGAACTAATGTATTATCAAACTAATTACTAAGAGAGCTATTAAAATATTCATGAAAAAATGTTCATGAAAAAGTCTAGGAACAAAAAAAGAAAATTATTCACTTCCTATATCTTTCTACAAAGGATTCAAGCCAGTTTGGAATCAATAAAATAAGGAACACAAGTAAAAATTAAAAAGGAAAAATAATACAAATATTCCTCTCAGAAGCACTAACATAGGTGTTGTGAGTAAGTCTCATACTTGGTTCCGAAGTTCCTAAGAGCCAGGGAAAGAATGGAAAAAGAGTCAATTCCTCAGGGCAACTTTTCTTAAGTAACTTCTAAAAAATGTGTTCATGTAGAATTTCATGTAGAGGATACTAAGAAATGTAACAGAGAATATTTTCATGTTAAATGTGAACCGGGTAGGTTAAATGTCTGACTGTTGGTTTCTGGTCAGGTCAGGACTTCAGGGTTCTGAGACCAAGCCCCCTGGCAGGCTGTGCAGTCAGCACAGGTCTCCTTGGGATTCTCTCTACCTCTACACCACTCCCTCTCAAATAGATAAATAAATAAATCTTTTTTTAAAAACTGTGAACATACTTTTGTGTTTACAGCAAATGCTAGAACATATTTGCTATAGTTATTTCTCTTTGTATTAATTTGTCTCTTTTTTATTATTAAACTTTATTGTTTCTAAATAATAAAGCTATTCTAATAGCTTGTAATTTATAGAAAATTTGCAAAGATAGCACAGATGGTTCCCTATAACCCAAATTCAGTTTCTCCTATTTTTAACATCCTATATTTGTAAGCTGTATTTGTTGCAATTAGTGAACAAATACTGATACGTTATCATAACTACACTCTATACTTTATCAAGATGTCCTTAGTTTTTACTCAATATCCTTTTTCTCTTAGTATCCTTTTTTTTTTTTAATTTTTTTATTTATTTATGATAGTCACAGAGAGAGAGAGAGAGAGAGAGGCAGAGACACAGGCAGAGGGAGAAGCAGGCTCCATGCACCGGGAGCCTGATGTGGGATTCGATCCCGGGTCTCCAGGATCGCGCCCTGGGCCAAAGGCAGGCGCCAAACCGCTGCGCCACCCAGGGATCCCTTCTCTTAGTATCCTATCCAGGATACCATATTACATTTAATCATCAGGTCTCCTTAAGCTCCTCTTACTGTGACAGTTTCTCAGGCATTTCTTTTTTTTTTTTCTTTTTTAAATTCCAGTTAGTTAACATGCAGCATTATATTAGTCTCAGGTGTACAATGCAGTGATTCAAAAATTCTATACATCACCCAGTACTCATCAAGGCAAGAGTACTCTTTAAGAAAAAAAAAAATGAATTCAATTAGTGGACACATAGTACATCATTAGTTTCAGATATAGTGTTCAATAATTATGAGTTGTGCATAACAACCAGTGCTCATCATGTCACGGGCCCTCCTTAATGCCCAATTACTCCAATCCCCCACTCACTGCCCCTCCAGCAACTCTCTGTTTGTTTGCTATAGTTAAGAATCTCTTGGTTTTTCTCCCTCTTTGATGACTTCCCATTCAGTTTTCCCTCCCTTCCCCTATAATCCTCTATGCTGTTTCTTATATTCCACATACGAGTGAAGCCATATGATAATTGTCTTTCTCAGATTGACTTATTTCACTGAGCATAATACCCTCCAGTTGCATACACATCCACGTAAATATAAATATTTGTCCTTTCTGATGGCTAAGTAATATTTCATTATATATATATACATATACATACACACCACATCTTCTTCATCTATCTGTTGATGGACATCTCAGTGTTTTCCACAGTTTGGCTACTGTGGACATTGCTGCTATTAACATTGGGGTGCAGGTGCCCCTTCGGATCACTATATTTTTATCTTTGGGGTAAATATTTAGTAGTGCAAATGCTGGGTCATAGGGTAGCTCTATTTTTAACTTCTCCAAGAACCTCCATACTGTTTTCCAGAGTGGCTGTACAGCCTTACATTTCCACCAACAGTGTAAGAGGAGTTCCCCTCTCTCCATACCCTCGCCAACATTTGCAGTTCCCTATCTTGTTAGTTTTACCATTTTGACTGGTGTAAGGTATCTCACTGTGGTTTTGACTTGTATTTCCCTAATGCCAAGTGATGTGGAGCATTTTTTGAGGAAATTGAAGAAGACAGAAAGAAATGGAAAAGCATTCCATGCTCATGGATTGGAAGAACAAATATTGTTAAATGTCTATGCTACCCTGAGCCATCTACACATTCAATGCAATCTCTATCAAATATTATTGAAATTTTTCACAGAGCTAGAACAAATATTCCTAAAATTTGTATGGAACCAGAAAAGTCCCCAAATAGCCAGAGGAATGTTGAAAAAGAAAACCAAAGCTGGTGGCATCACAATGTCTGACTTTAGGCTATATTACAAAGCTCTGACAGTATAGTACTGGCACAAAAACAGACACACAGATCAGTGGAACAGAATGGAGAACCTAGAAATGGGCCCTCAACTCTATGGTCAACTCATCTTCAACAAAGCAGGAAAGAATATCTCCTAGAAAAAGGACAGAATCTTCAATAAATAGTGTTGGGAAAATTGGACAGCCACATGTAGAAGAATGAAACTGGACCATTCTCTTAACACCACACACAAAGATAAACTCAAAATGGATGAAAGACCTAAATGTGAGACAAGAATCCATCAAAATCCTGAAGGAGAACCCAGCAGCATCCTCTTCAACCTCAGCTGCAGCAACTTCTTGCTAGACACGTCTCCAAAGGCAAGAGAAACAAAACCAAAGATGAACTATTGGGACTTCATCAAGATAAAAAGCTTCTGCACAGAAAGGAAACAGTAAACAAAACTACAGTCAACCTACAGAATGGAAGAAGATACTTGCGAATGGCCTATCAGATAAAGAGCTAGTATCCAACATCTATAAAGAACTTATCAAACTCAACACACACAAAAACAAATAATCCAGTCAAGAAATAGGCAGATGACAGGGACATTTCTCCAAAGGCATACAAATAGCAATAGACACATGAGAAAAAAGATAAGAGTATTCTTAATCCCTTATAGTTATTTCTCATAGTGACCACTGACAGAAGCAAGAGGTTTAACCTAGGAATATGAGAAAGAGCTGGAAAGGTAACTCCAGAAGGAGAATACAATGGGGTCTGAGTATATCAAGCTTTGCTTGTAAGACTGGAGTTGGGAATTAGGTTTAAAGCACCTTAAGAGATGTGATATTCTCTTTTTCTCATTATGCTTTAGAAACAAGTAACCCAGTGTCAGAGTCAGTTTTCTATTGTGAATTTAAGAAAGCTAAGAAATGTTCAGAACTGGATGGAGGTCCACCCACCTTTGTTCAGAAATAGACCCTAGAGGCATCACTGCTGTTTTGCACAATTCCAGGAGGCACATTTACATAAAAGACAATGTGATTCGAGTTTTCTGGCACTGTGTGACTTGTGGCAATGCCAGAATACAGGGAACCAAAGTTAGGATTTGGGGGCTGCTTTAGACAACCTCTAATTCTGAAGCCACAAGAACACATGGAATAAATCTATTTTAGCAAGAAAATGTTTGTGGCTGGTGGTAGTAGTTACCTGCTCCTGTCTAGGAACAGTTTAATAACAATTCCAAAGTGATCTGATTCTGGGAAACATGACATATGGTGGTAAGGAAAAGAGACACTGAATTTTCTGTTGATAGTTATTTTTTCTCTCTCAGCTATCATCTGAATTGTGAGGATTTTTCTGATGGTTTATTCTGCTCACAATAATAATAATAACAGTAGCATTTTTGGTGACATATAATATACATACATATATAATATACATGCATTCCTTTAAATTTCATAAACCCTCAATAACAAATCTACTATTGTTTCCCCCGTTTCACAGAGAAAACTGAGGCATAGTCTGGTTAAGTAACTAGTCTAATGTCATGCAGCAAATGCATAATGGCAGCAGGATTTAGACTGACATTCTGACTCCAGGGCTCATCGTTTGGACAGGGACAGGGAAAGTGTCCTTCAATTATTAGAATTGCTCCCTTCTACAGACTATTTTGCTGGAAAAATGAAAATGGGGTCATGTGACTTTCTTACCAATTAGCTATAGGCATAAAGAATGTGGGTCATTTCCAGGATGAGATAGTTTGGATCTAACACATCTCCTCCAGTCTTATCTTCCACTATTTTAGTGAGTTGGAAGCCACCTATGAGATGGCAGTGTCATAAGATGCAGAAGGGATAGATCTCAGAGTCATCAGATGGAGGAAAGCTTCTGTCAACCTACAAAAGATTTTTAGTGAGAACTAAACTTGAAATTTTAATTGGGTAGTCATTTATTATCTCACATAGTCTCTTCTACTTTTACTAATACAGAGCTCTTAAACACTACCCTATAGTTCTCATTCACTGCTCTGTATCCATTCTCTAGATAATTACATCCTCAGCCTTGATTCTATTTTTTTTTTTTTTAATGATAGGCACACAGTGAGAGAGAGAGAGAGAGAGAGGCAGAGACACAGGCAGAGGGAGAAGCAGGCTCCATGCACCGGGAGCCCGATGTGGGATTCCATCCCGGGTCTCCAGGATCGCGCCCTGGGCCAAAGGCAGGCGCTAAACCGCTGCGCCACCCAGGGATCCCCTCAGCCTTGATTCTAAATGTTATCTATTGCTAACAACTTCCAAGAGTAAATCCAAATTTAATATTCCCATATCTAACTACCATTTGGAGGGTATAGATTCAAAATCTTGAAAGCTAATCTCCATAATAAAAACTCTCAGTAAACTAGGAATAGAGGGGAACTTTCTCAACTTAATAAAGAAAATCCTTAAATAATCTATGGCTAACATTATACTTAATGGTGAGAAATCAGAAGCCTTCCCACTAAGATCAAGAACAAGGCAAGGATGCTCCATCTAACCACTCCTTTTCAACATCCTACTGCAAGTCTTAGATAATGCATGAGATAAGAAGGAAATAAATGCTACATACATTGAAAAGAAAAAATAAAACTGCCTTTGTTCATAGAGGACATGATCATCTATGTAGAAAATCTGAAAGAATAGACAAAAATTTCCTGGGACTCATAAGTGTTTATGACAAAGTTGCAGAGTACCAGGTTGGTATACAAAAGTCAATCACTATTCTACACATCAACAATGAATAAATGAGATCTAAAATTAAAAACCAATACCAAAAATAAAAAAAATTAAAAAAACCCAATACCATTTATATTAGCACCTCAAAAATGGAATACTTAGATATAAATCTAACAAAATATGTACAAGATCTATGTGAAAAAAATTACAAAACTCTGATAAATTAAATTGTAAAAAGAACTAAGTAAATGGAGAGCTATTCCATGTTTATGGATAGGTACACTCAATATTGTCATAATGTCAGTTCTTTCCACTTTGATCTATATATACAATGCAATCCTAATCAAAATCCAGAAAGTTATTTATGTGATATTGACAAACTAATTCTAAAACTTATATGAAGGGGCAAAAGACTCAGAATATCCAACACAGTATTAGAAAAGAAAAAAGTTAGACCCCAAGATGTAATATAAAGCTGCAGTACTCAAGACAGTGTGGCTTTGGTGAAAGAAGCAACAAAAAGATCAATAGAACAAAATAAAGAGTCCAGAAACAGACCCCTATAAATACAGCCAACTGAGAGGCTGAGAGAAAAATAACTGTTGGCATAGAATTCCACACCCAGTAGAACACTTTTTTAAGAATGAGGATGAAATGAAAACATTTTCAGATAAACAAAAACTGAAATTACTTACCACCCTTACTAAAAGTAGGTCTAAACACTATATCTAGGATGGAAGAGTATTTCTGCTAAAAGTTGAAGATTCAAGAGCAAACAAGGAATAAAAACAATGGTAGCTATGTTGATAAATAGTAAGCAAACATTGAGTGAGAGGTACTCCTAAACATTTAGAAACATGTCTACAGGGATGGTGCACTGGGGCAAGGGCGATTGTAAGCAGATCTATGCTGACTAATTGGTTTTACACAAAGGAAAAGTAAATTTTCTTCTGTCTTTGTGATAGATAATTTTACAACTTGGAGCAAGGTATCCCCTGAAGTTAGGCTCCTACTTTTCCATAGAAACTGGGAGATAAAGACATTGTCTTCTTTGATTATTAAACTTCAAAGGATGGCTCCCAGGTCCCTGAGAAAGACATTTCTGGATCCATAAAACTGGCAAGAGGCTTTTTAAAAGATGCACATCTCAAAGCACTAGAGAAAGATTCATAAAATTGCAAGTTTCTAACATAAATGCTCTAAGAAAAGGGAGGTCAGGGCTTGAAGACAAGAAATCTGTCTTAAGTCAAACCAAGAAACCCATAAGGCTTTCGTGGTCAGCAGGTGTTATGGACTGAACTGTCGTCCCCCAAAGTCATAGTTGAATCCATAACTCCCAATATTTGGAGATAGAGCCTTTAGGGAGGTAATTAAGGTTAAATGAGGCCATAAGAATAAGGCCTTATCCAATGGAACTGGCATATTTATAAGAAGAAGAAGAGACACAAGAGCTCAAACACAAAGAAAAGGCCATATGAGGACACATTGGGAAGGCAGCCAAGAAGAGAAGACCAACAGACACCAACCTTATTAACATCTTAAGCTTATAAGCTTTTGGCCTCCAGAATCAAAAGAAAATAAATTTCTATTGTTTAAGCCACCCAGCCCATGGTATTTTATTATAGTAGTCTATGAAGATTAACACAGTAGGTATGAATACATGAAAGTGATTGAACATTGCCTCCCATTATTAGATATCCAATTTAAGGCAAGTCCAGTGAGGTTTATTGAAAACATCAGAATTAGTTCAGCAAATGTGGCATTCTTCTGCACACTGATATAATTTTTAGTGATTCTATTAGTATAATTTAGAGCAAAGAATTCATTAAGAAATGGTACTAATTCAATACTGCAAATTAATTATGACAAATCTGAAGAGGTATTTAGTAAAAATCCAAGGATTACAAATCAGAACACTCAGAAGTTCATCATTAAGCTTAGTAATTGGAGAAATATACTAAAAGCCATGACTACCAGAACAGTCAGATTTACTGTCTAATTTCTAAAAAAGAACTATGAAGGGAGCAGTGGTCTATAGATGGGCACTTTTGGTCTGACAGAATGAGGTTTTTAAATCTATCTTTATTTCAGTTCTTCTTTACTTTAAATCTTAACATGTTTCACTTATGCTACCACTTAATATACTTTAATCATAATCTATTTCCACGTTATTCAGAGTTTCCTTTAAAATTTTGATTATTAATTCATACTCCTGAACTTATAGCTTATCTATGGTATTTCTGATACTCTAGAGTAAATTATGAAATTTAATTTTAATTTGATAATTATCAAATTATCAAAGGTCTGAAAATTTGTAATTGTCTTCTCATCATTTCTCATATTCTACTGATCCAGCCAACAGCCTTCAAAATCCCTAGATGTGAGCTTGATGCAGTATTTTTATGAACTCATTCAACCAATATTCATTTGACTATTTACCAGATACTATGCCAGTTCCTGCAGCAGGAGTGATGAATCTGATCTATTTCGTGCCTTCTTTGAGCTTACCATTTAGTAGGAGACTCTCATATAAACTAAAAAGAGAAGAAGTAGCCAATTCAAGTTGAGTGAAGAGATGATGTGTCTGAAATAAGAAGGTTTACCAGCTGGACTTAACAAATAAGAAAGTATTTTCCAGGGGCCAGATGCATAAAACTGAATCAGGGGGAACAACAGCCTGGAGGTTGGAAATATTTTTAAAATTTCACAAAATATTTAACCAAATTTGAACAACTGAAACACGTAATAAATTAGGTAGTAGAGTTTGTAAAGCAAGACATTGTACTTTATATCTCAAGTCCTTATCAGAAGCATCTTCATGTCTGCCTAAATATGTCAAATAGATCCAAAAGCATCCATATGTTTTTATCCAGAATATTTGTTTTAACTTCAATGGATTTATGTATCAAGATTTGGAGAAACAATTTAAAATGATGTCAGAAAAGAAATTGATGTATTTATATTCTGGGGATTTAGACACTGAAGCTATTTATGATCCCTTAAAATACCTTAAATATTAATCTTTCTTTCCCCCATTATAAACAGAAAACATATTCATTGTAAAACTTTGGAAATATATAAAAATATGAGGATCAGCTGTTCATTATATATACCTGGCATAAACATTAATTAACATATAGTTTCTGTTTTCACTTAAATGATGTTTTTGTTTTTTAAAAGATAATGTCAAATCACCCATTGGAAATGTGATACCAATTTTTATTCCTACCAGTAGTGTACATTTGTTAAAAAAAAAAGTAAAAAAGTAAAAAAATTAAAATTAAAACAATTAAAAAAAAAAGTAAGTGGAAGGGCTTTGCAAATTTAGTAAGACATAATGACATTTGAGCATTTTACTTTGCATTTCTTTGACCACTAACAAACTTGGACTTCTTTACCTAAGTTAATTGGTCTTTTGCATTTCTTCTTTTCTTCAACTATTCTTCATACTCTTTGACCTTTTCCTAATATGGTTTTTTCATCGTTCTTAATGATTTATTTTTTAATGATATTTTAAAATATTTATTTATTTATTTGAGAAAGAGAGAAAACATGTGTGCACACCCACACAGGGAGGGGGCCAGGAACTGAGGGAAAGAGAGAGAGAAAATCTCAAGTAGACTCCCCATTGAGCACAGAGGCCCATGAGGAGTTCCCTGATATCTCAGGACCCTGATATCATGATCTAAGCCAAAATCAAGTCTGACCCTTAACCGACTGAGCCATCCAAGCACCCCTGTTTTTAATGATTTATAAGAGCTGTTTGCATATTCAGGAAATTTAGTGTTTTTTGTTTTTTGTTTTTTGTTTTTTATTTATTTATGATAGTCAGAGAGAGAGAGAGAGAGTGAGGCAGAGACACAGGCAGAGGGAGAAGCAGGCTCCATGCACCGGGAACCCGATGTGGGATTCGATCCCGGGTCTCCGGGATCGCGCCCTGGGCCAAAGGCAGGCGCCAAACCGCTGCGCCACCCAGGGATCCCAGGAAATTTAGTGTTTGTCTTAGATCTATTTTGCTAATTTTCCCTTCTTTGTTTTGTATTTTTAATATCGTTTATAAAGTTTTCAGAAAAGTTTTCAAGTTTTACTTGTTCATTTGGTGCTAGGCTTAGAAAGGCCTTTTCAAATATGTGTTCAGGTAACATATTCAATTCCATTTTCTTCCAGTTCTTAATTTCATTTTATTGTTTAAATGTTTAACTTACTGTGGTATAGAATACCAAGATAGGAGCACATCACTCTTTTTTTTTGTTTGTTTAACCGAACAATTAATCAGTTATTAGGGTATCATTGCTGAATGGTCTTTCCTTTTCTGGAGAATTGGAAGTACCTCTTTTACTATAGAGATATTAAATAGGCCTCAGAGTATTTTTATAGGATCTTGTATTCATCTGTGCTGATTTTATATTCTTGTTTTGAGTCATATCATTACTTCAACCATTATAATTCAATGGTAATGATTACATTTAATGGTAGTGAACTACATCTGATAGTTCAAATGACAACATGTATTCAGATTTGGGACTATAAATATTTTGTAGGATGGTAACATTTACCTTACATACATGTATCACATCAGCCAAAAAATGCAAATAGTAAAAAATGTTTATTTTAGTCATTTGAAAGTTTCAAAATCAAGTAACATACAAGTCTAAATTACATCAAATATATAGGGTCCTCATATACAGCTTATAGCAGCTTATACACATATACAGCTTATACACATATACAAATGGTGGAAGTAGTAATAACTAAAGCAATACATGCATTGAAAACATCAGAATATGAATATCCAACTATTTTTGTTCACTCTACCCAATATTTCCATTATTTAAATGGCTGATAGAGCAAAAGGGAGTGGAAAGAGAATGTTACTATCAGAATCTGAGCAAAAAATTCCAACCACTAGATATTTACCATCAGAGCCTTTTTTAAACCATATCAAATGAACCTCAGTAATTATTTGGGTTCAGAGTCTATTAATACACTAGCAGCAAATAAAAACAATTAATTATTTGATGCTTTTTAATAAAATTGATTTTCAAAGCAGTTAAGAAGGTTCTATTTAACCGGTAAAAATGATACTGCACATGAGAGGGGCTTGCCAAGGAGTAGCTTATCTAAGAATGTTCAATTACTCAATTTAATGATAATTCATTAATTGTAAGCAATTAATGAATAGCATACCTTGGACATTGAATATGGTAGCCTATCATACTGCAGCCTCTTAAAAGTGACACTGAATTTATTAATATTTCACTATAAAATCATGCAAGTATTTGGATAATGAAAAAATGAACTAAGTCTGCAGCTCTTACTTCATCTTAGGAATGTTATTTATCTTATTTATGTTGTTAAATAACTTACATTTTAGATATATTAGATTTTCTAAATAACTCATAAGATATGAGTTTATGAGACTGTCATGTCTAAAATATAGTGATTTTTTTTTTTCTGATCTTAGTGATGTGAGAAGTAGTGGTACTCAAGATGGTCTCTATAAGTATTTTCCAAAGAGCTTACTAGAGAATCATCTATGGACAAAATCATCTATGGACAGAATGTTCTATTATCCAAGGTTTCAAAGCACCTTACCTAAAAACCAAAGGGCAAGTTGTTCTACTTTAAGAAGGAAATATAATAACAGTAGCTTCCTCTTTTTATTTTTTTTCATTAGTTAGTTGCAGGGATTCATCCCATTTTCAGGGAGGTAAACATCTCCTTTATTAAAGTTTTCTCTAGCAGAAACCAGTAATAAAAGGAGATAATCTCTATTTCATATACCATGTCTTTCTTTGGTAGTGTATTTTTTACATCATTCTTTTAGTTTTATTAAAAAATGCTGTCCTCATAGCAGAGCCAACTTTCAAACTTTTAATACAGTATCTTTCTCTGGTTTTACTTTAGAAATTGGGCTCATTTTATGAAATGGGATGACATAAGTTTTAAAAATGTAATAGTTTTAGTTTCTATCCCATGTGTTCCAATTATTTGAATTGTGTATTTAAATAGAGAGATCTCTCTATGAGATGTGCAGCCAGTTTAGATATGGGCAAATTTGGCAGATTTTTAGACAAGTTTTTATTTTTTATTTATTTTTTAGACAAGTTTTTAATGGGAAAAATTAAAATCATGCTAGAGCTAGATATTATATATCCTATTAAATGGCAAAATTAAAAAATAAATAAATAAATGGCTAAATTACTTTACTCAAGAAAAAATAATCATGCAAAATAAATTTATTTCCTAAAATATAAAAACCAAAATCTTTGTTTAACATGACAAAGTTTTTAAAAAGTAAACAGGTAAAAACCCAACCCAGGTTTTCAATTTTCAGAAAGCAAACAAGAATGTAACTATCAGTATACCAGGAAAGGAATCTAGGAAAGCCCTGGGGATCTAATTAGTTTAGTACCTCCAACTAGGTTTTTCCCTATTGGGAGATCTATAAAAACAACAGGTGACAAGTTTCTATAAGAACAAATATAATGTGTGTATGTGTGTCTCTATGTCAGTGCATATAAGGCCAGAAGAAACCCTGCTCTTGTTGTTTGTGATAATTTGAAAGTTGAAATGTGCAAACCCAGACTGTCAAATTCTGTCACTTAGCTTTTTATTGGCCTGTTTCAGCTTCAAAACTGAAAGAAAATGAAAGCTAATTTACTATTTTCTCTAAAAACACTATTATGGGAATGATTATAAAATAGAGCAATCAAATTCAACCATTATAGTAGATCAATACCCATATTTTCATTGATTCTCAGTGGGAATGAAGATGCAATTTACTTAAAAATGACAAATGTTTGTAAGGGGTAAAGAGCAGTAGAAAAGACATCATTCATCAGTGCAATCTTGTAGCTACAGGTCAGGTTCAATGTAAATAGCTACAGCGCAGAATGACTCCTCTCCCAGCCTTTGACCTTTTGCCTAAAAAATCACTTTCCTTGTGGTAAAAGGTCATTTGATTTCTTATGCTCCAGAAGCCCTTCAGAAAAAAATTCTTTTGAAAGCCGCTATTGTATTCTGTTAGGTCCATCAGTTGCAATTCTAAAAAAACATAGTTCTATTTAAGGAGAAAATCAGGTTTATAACTTGTTGGTTGCTCAATTGCCCTTATTGCCAATGCAAAGGAGAACATTTTATGTGAGATTTCAGTCAGGAGAAGAAGGGAGAGCCATAAGGTAAGTACCTTTACCTTTCTATGGTGTGGGGAGCAGCAAGGACAGCACAAGAATATGACAAAATCATTTACTGGAAACGAAACACTGGTACACAAATAAAGGACCTTATAATATTTGCCATTTAGGGGACACATTTCCCTGCTTATGAATAATGACATTCAAGAAATTAGGTATTTTTTAAAAAACAAATTAAGTATTTAAGTCAGTGTGTTTCATGATTAGAAATAAATTCACGTGTGTATGTGTGTGTGTCTGTCTCCATATTGCATTTAGTGCTGTTTTTATATTTTTTAATTTTTAAAGATTTTTTAAAGATTTTATTTATTCATTCATGAGACACACACACACACACACATACACACAGAGACATAGGCAGAGGGAGAAGCAGTCTTCCTGCAGGGAGACTGATGTGGGATCTTGGGACCCCGGGATTACACCCTGAGCCAAAGCAGATGCTAAACCATTGAGCCACCCAGGTGTCCCTGTTCTGTTTTTTGTTTTGTTTTGTTTTTTGTTTTTTTAAAGACAAAGTAGATATTCAAAGGTTTGCCTTTGCTTAATTGGGCTGTAAATCAGAAAACACCGTAAGTGCTATGGAAAGTATTTAATCTACTCCAAAGGCCCAGGCTATTATAATTGCCAAACAGCCAAGGTTCTCTAGAAAGTGGAGCCTGATGCAAGAATTTAAGTGGTGATGCTTTACTTGAGAGGTACAAAATAAAGCAGTGATGATGGTAAAAAAGAAAAATGGAGCAAGAAAGGCTACAGACTAATGTGAGGTGAGACTTTACATGTTGCTATCATTTTCCCACAAACCAGAGGGGGCAGCATGATCACAGGTCCAGCCACTTAGGCAATGAGTCTTCTCTGGACCAGATGTAAAGAGAAACTGTGCCTTGAAGTAGTTGATAGTAGTTGAAGGTAAGGAAGTGAAGAAATTTATGTGCCTGCTCCCTCTGGATTTGCTTCCCAGTGGTCACCTCTTGGGGCATTAACTTCTATGTACTCTGTACCTATTATCTGGCAACGCCTTCCACAGCTGCTCAGAATGTCAGAGCCTACCCTGGTAGTGTGGTGTTTCACCAAGTTCTGATGTAACAAGAGGAGTGAGAAACTCTGCATATGTGTCTGGTCAGTTTGGCAGGCCATTCTGGTTGTGCAGTCTGGTCAAGTAGAAAGGCCTAGCTCTCCCGGAGTAAGTGACTGACCAACAGACTGATCCTCCTGCTTTAGGGAATAGAACTGAGTGGACCTTAGCTTCTGTCCAAAGAGGATGTGACTGAGGTGGAAGAGAAGCTGGAGGTTTGGGTAGGAGGCAGTGCCTAGGAAATCTGAGGAAGAACACAATGCATCCAAGTGTGGTAGATAAAGTATTGGTTAGAATAGATTACAAAAGCAGGAAACATACAATGGAAGATACCCAAATAAAGGGCTCATTTTGTGGCAATAGGATGGGTCTCTGAGACTGACTAGATACCAGATTATACTAAGTCCCTTCACAGCAGTTTCTGTTTGACATCATTGAGCTGAAAGTTGCCACACAGTCCACAGCAGACTGTCAAAGTGATGAAAAAGAAGTCAAAGCTACTAGCATCTATGTTCCAGAAGATAAAGACATTGTGGAATTCACCTACCATCGATTCCCCTGCAGACTGAAGGCAATAGGGTAATGGTTGGTGTATCCAGTCTTTTTCCCATGATACTATGGACTTCAACACAGGCTCTATGAACAATTATATCTGCAAAACTTACCTGTCATGGCTAATATTAAACAAAACAGAAACATCAATGAAATCTGAGAGTAAAGTCAGAAAAGATGATAAATGATTTTCTAAAACTTATCTTCCTTTTCCAATTGCCCAGAGAGGATAACTTAAAGCGGTGTTTTCAGGCAGGGGCACTTTGAGAATCACTGCGTTGGGGTTGATTTCTGCTCTAACGCTGAACACAGAAAAGAGTTCTCAGTGACAAATTACTGTCTGGATAGAGTTAAACTGACCAAGTAGAGGAGTTTTTTTCAGGCGATCTCATGTAGTTGTGACCAGGGGAATGGGAGGTGGTTTGTCTAACCTCTTTAAGTTGATGGACTTTCCATGAAAGATTTCTAGGTTAAAGTGTGTTTCATAGATGACCTGCAATCCTTATTTAAAATGCTGATACCCCTCAAAAAAAAAATAAATAAAATGCTGATACCTGGGGCCCATCAAAGTTCTGAATCATATTCGTGTGGGATGAGAGCTAAAAAAAAATCTTCATTTTAATTAAAAAAAAAAAAAAACCCAGGGTGATTCTGAAATAAAGGTTATTAAACACTGGCTTAATGTCATCTTCAAGGGAAAAAAATCTAGTTGGTGCCCATAAATGCTTTTGAATATTGAAAAAAAAATCACCTGATACCTCAGGGTTCCTTTCTAGTAGTAAAGGTGCTAAGGTTTCAAGCCGAGATTTCCATTACAGACCTAAGGAGACAAGAGTACTCCTGTGCTGTTAATTAACAACCAACACCTATGATCTCGCCATCAATGAAAGGCTCTTAAGTAGCTCTCACTTGATCTCCCAGCACTAATAACTTAATTGGAAACATAAAAGACCATGCTAATGGAACATTAGGAAAAAGTCTAATTCAAGCACTGCTCACTAAGTAGAGCTGCTAAATTGCTTGATGTTCCCCTAATCTTGACCGTAGTTCTCATTTTGGGTATCCACCCAGTTCATGTGGCTGTTGGCAGATGTCTGTGATATCCAAAGAGTCCTTTAACTCAGATCATTACAAATGTTCAAAGAATTTCTGATGAAGAGGAGATTTTATGCGGGGAGAACACTCACTAAATTTGTACTTTATATTAATTACTACATATTAAAATTGAAGTTTGGCAGAAGCCAAATAATATAATAGGTTTTGTATTCCATAGGAGGCACTAGACCATATACAAAATTCAAAAAGGAGGTTTTTGGAAACTATTCACATGTGGTTTAACCATGAGTTCACCAGAAGAATTTAAGATTTACATATTTAAAGAGAATTTGGAAGGAGATTTCTCTGGGGAGAGCTGTGCCACCAGTCCCACATGTTGGCAGGAGTACTGAGAACCTAATGAGCGATTGTCAAGACTACTGGGAGAATTTTACAGGTGTCACACCCAGTTTAGAGACACAATGCACAAGCATCTACCTTACACTTAGAAGATCTAGGGGTGCATGAGAGGCATGGTCAGTTAAGCATCTGCCTTCGGCTCAGGTCATGATCTGGGGGTCCTGAAATCGAGCCCCATATCATTGGGCTCCCTGCTCAGTGAGGAGCCTGCTATTCCCTCTCATTCTGTTCCTCCCCCCAGCTTGTGTGCTCTCTCTCTCAAGTAAATAAATAAAATATTTTTTAAAAAGCTAAAGGGTGAGACAGAAGGTAGCTTGCTGTTTTGACAATGAATTAAAAGAGTTGGCCCTAGCTTATAAATCCAGATTCAGTCATAGACCAGATGAGGGAACACACACAATAGACCTAGTGTGGGGTCATCTCCAGTCCCACCCAAAAAGAAGCACATGGTAGTTGACAGTGACAGAGAGTGTGAAGGTATCAAGAAATTTTAAAGGGCTGAGAAAGCAGTGAACGACTGTCCAAAACAGAGATGCACTTGGCACAACTTACATAAGATTTCCCGAATGAACGTAATCGGGCTAGGGAACAGTTTCTAAAGTAAAAGGAAAGAACCCACTTTAACTTCCTAATAATCCCAGAGAGCATGGTACCAGCTAATAAGAACTCTTCCACCTTCATTCTTCTCCTGCCTTCCTATACCCGGACTGCAAGGTGGTCACAAATACAGTTAGCTAGATCAGGGGAAGGAAAAGGAGATGAAAAATGGAAGTGCTAGGGAACCAACTGACCACATCTTTTCCCAACTGTAGGCTTCCACCCCGCAGCTGGATCAAGTTAGAAATAGGGAGAAATCTCAAATTTAAGTTTAGAATTTTGATTAGTACACGGGAATGGACATTTTAATATTAACTAGGTACTGTGTCTGAACTTAAGGCCACCATTAGTAGAAGACCCACAGACCTGGCCCTTGTTTTCAACAGAGACAAAAGAAGAACTGGCCCTATAAGACAGATTTGGGGAAAAAAAAACAAAAACAAAAACAGCAAAAGATGAAAATAAAATTGTTCTAAAATTATATCTCAAGATTCATTTTGGTTCAATATAATGATTCCTTTTACTCAATGCTTAATTCATTAAATCCACATAACTAAAAAGCAAAACTTGGAAGATTGATTTTTGTAGATATTTAGTTATTAACTGTAAAGTTGATTAATTAAATTCCTTTAAACAATTTAAATGGCATTTAGCAATTCATTGTGACTGATTATTTTGAATACTTTAATTATCCTAAAAAGCAAATAAAACATAAACAAACACAGTCAATGATACTCTAACTTTTTAATACCTTAGAATCACACTGGTACCAAAAGAACTAATACCATGAATGAAACTTAAACTCATACTTTTACATTTCTTCACAGGGTTCTAATTTGTATACCTTCCTAAGCTTTCTGTACCAATGTTTACAACCTTTCCAGAAATTAATTTTTTTTTCCAGATCTAAATGAAAAACAGTGCCTACTTAGAATACTAGAACCCAGGTTGTTGGCTGTTTCACTTATGTTTGTGGTTATGGAACTTGGTAGCATGGTCCAAGGTAAAGCAAACTTAAGCCTCTGCAATAGACCAACTGCCGTTTTATATAAAACTTTCACTCATAGGGCACCTGGATGGCTCACTCTATTAAGTGTCCAACAGGGCCCAGGTCCTGATCTCAGGATTGTGAGATCAAGCCCTACATTAGGCTCCGCACTGGGGATGGAGCCTGCTTAAGATTCTCTCTCTGTCCCTATACCTGAGAGCTCCCTTTCTCTCTCTCTAAACAAACAAACAAACAAAAAAAAGAAGCAAAAAACCCAAACCAAAAAACCAAAAATCTTTCACTCATTATATCCTGAGATCCATGTATCCCTGTCTTTAAAGTAAATTTTAATTTTTGAAAACTTATCTTTCTTTGCTCACAGCTGGAGGTCCTTATGCCAGTGCCTTGGCATTATGATACATTGACCTGGTTTGTTTCAATTATGAAAATATGTGTATTCCTTATTAGTATTTCATTAAAATTCATAAGAGTTTATTCATAATGAGCAGAGGCTTCATCTCCTAGGAGATGAGGGATTAAATCTCTATGCTTTCCCCTCTCAGAATGGTTGGGTCATTTATAATTTTGGAACATCCTGTTTGTAATGGTCATTGTGTATGCCTGTATGCCATAGTTGTAATCAACTTTAATAACCTGGTGAGTCATTATTGTATAAGGCCGTTAATTCTTATAAGTCCTTTAGCATTTTGTATGCCCACCTCCCTTCTGGTCATTTCCATATTAAGACCAGATCTACCTCATTGTGTGGAAATCCTGTGTCATAATGATTCATTCATATATTTTAATTCCTCTTTCTTATACAGAAGAGTATATGTGCTAGACATATGGAAGCATATGCTAAACAAAGAGAATAAAATGTCATGTCATTACTCTCCTACTTATTTAAAGCAGTAAAGATATAAAGACCCTATTGGAATAACTCTTGTTGTATTAGAATTATTATTATCTTTGCTCACTTTGTGTTTTCTCTTTTGAGTATAACTGTGAATGCATGGCATTTTGCAGGCTTCGCTTGTTCCAATTTAACCATTAGCATTATTACTCTTATTATTATTTGCTGGCTCTTTTGTCATTGAAACGCTACCCCTGATGTTTCAAGAGGCAGCTCTGATTTCTGGTTAACAGATTGCTTTGGATCCATCTCCTTTTGTCTTTGTACTAAACTTAGAGGCAACTACCCTCCAGGGATCAGGATTTGTGTGCTACGGGTGAACATGAGGGTTGGTAATGAATTAGAGTAGTGCCCCTGCTGTTGCGCCATTTATGATAATGATAGAGCTGGAAAATAAGTCTTTTAAGGACGTGAATTCACACTGATTTTTCCAATGTAACATCTACTGAACCCAACTTTTCTTGTAGACTTGCTTTTATGCTTATAATAAATATGTAATAAATGGAGAAAATGCATTACTTTCACAGTTGGTATCAGAATTCTTCCTCAGGAGAAATCAACCTCCGTTGGGAAAAATGTTTTGATTCTTTAGAGTAGAAGGTGAGCGCTTCTCTCTTCCCAATTCCCACTATCCAGGTCTAAGAAAAAGCTGATCCCCAAATTTTGATGAAGAGTGTGGCTCTTTGAGGGCCGCCAGGAAGAAGGGATTTGAATACAGCAGATAAAGGGAGAGGAAAGCAAAGTTTGATGGTGTTATTGCCTCTCACAATGATGGACCAAATCACAGCAAATCACAAACAAAACACTAAATTCTTGGTATGTGCATATGGCAGTGTGTGCAGGGGCTGTTCATGAAACCTGAAACAAGGGCTGAGTGCTGGGTCTGTTTGAGGAATTGTGAGACAGACATTATATGCAAGGGTGAAGAAACACAAAGACTGAGAGACCCGTGAATGTAAGTTCTCTATAAATTTGCCAAAAATTGGGAAAACCCCTTGAGGCTTCTATAGACTAGAAGTGGTGAGTTTGGCACCAGTTTCATCTAGGTACTGAAAACTAAGAAAGCCCTCTGTCTTTAAAATAGAACACTATTTGACATATTTAACAAATTAAAACACAGAACACCCAGTTAAACGTGAATTTCAGATACATTTTTTAAAAATGTTTTTTAGTGTCGGTATGTCCTGTGCACTATTGGGGGCATATTTATGCTAGTAGGAACTCTAACAAGATTAGAAATTGAACCCACTTAATTCAATGAAATAAAAATTATAAACAATCTATCAAATGTGATATATATATCCCCAAAACTACACATATTACTAAGGGTAATTATAGCATCTGTATCTCTATCACTATAAATACATAAAACCCTTAGTTGTGATAAATAGAAAAAAGCTCCACCCCATTCACTGTTGTGTTTATTTCTGTTTTGGTCACCCTGGTTTTGCATCGTCTCTTCATCCTTGGCTTTCCATGGGCCCTGTGCCAATCTGTAAGCACTCATGGTTTTTTTAAACCTGCTTTCCAAAAATTTCACAATATCTGTGTGTGATTGCTGAAGAGTCAAGTAGAAGGTCTACAAATTATTTCTTGAGCTCCAGGTAACCCTTCAACGCACCACCAAACATATCTTGATCTCAAACACTCAAAGATATCCATGTAAGTTTTATAAAATGGTGGTTACAATGTCACCCCAAAATGGTCCTTTTCACATCTCCACACTGCATCTAGCTCATCAGAGCCTTTTCAGCCTCATATGCCTTGCAATGATGCTTTGAGGGAAAGTAGGAAGCTCCCTTCGGGAGGGCTAAAAACAGAATTTGGTAGGTTGAGGAAAATGTCTGGCTCATCCTGCAGGAATCCTACAACGTGCTGGGAGACATGGAGCCTTACCTGCATTTCCCTGGCATTTTTTTCCCCTCTGCTGATTTCACAGTAGCTTCGCTCTTCTTTTCTGTACCCCCAGTGTCCTGCCTTCTCAAGGATTTTTATATCCTGGGACTTTTTGCATGCAGTGATGTGAAGGGAATTCTCAACTTGGTTCTGTCGTATGATGAATCACAGACACAAAATTAAGAATCCATGAGGGATACATATTGTGAGTGAAAGATGCTTATCTAAGGATCTTCAGCAAGAAACCAGTGGTTTATGCAAAATCCTTTCCAAATGAAACACAGAAAGAATTTTTCAAAGTTACTAAAAACCTTACAACCCTGATTGTGTAGCAGTGAAATGTATCTGGGAAAAGTTAAAAAAAAAAAACAGCACTCTCCTAGTCCTGCAGAGAGAAGAGCGGACTATAAACCCTGCCCGGCTGTGATAAGGGACTCACAATGACCCCAAGCCTTCTCAGGGATAAGATAAAAAAGGGATACAAGGTTTGGTTGGCTCACCAAGAAGTGGGAAACCCTCTTCAAGCTTCTTTTTATCTGTACAGAAGAGATGGAACTAAATCAGTGATCTGCAAGCTGTGCACCAAGCTTACCTGGTATTTGAGTGGAGACACAGAGATGGAGGAGGAGAGGTGCAGGGTCACATTCCTAAACTGGAGCAGTTCTCATTTTTTTACATATTGGAATTCGCAGAAAATTTCCATCGAAATAGAGGTTGAGCATCTGTGTTTCCCAAGGCTGCCATAATGAACATAAACGTAATGGCTTAAACCAAGAGGAAATTATTTTCTTGGTTCTCGAGGCCTGAAGCACGAAGTCAGGGTGTCAGGAGGGCAGTACTCCTTCCAGAAGCTCTTGGAGAGATTCTGTTCCTTGGCTCTTTCAGCTTCTGGTGGCTCCTGGCTTTTCCTGGCTGGTGGCTTCTCAGTCCAGTCTCTGCCTCAACCTTTACATGGCCTTCTCCTCTTCCTGCATCTTCAGCCCTTCTCTTCTCTTCTCTTCTCTTCTCTTCTCTTCTCTTCTCTTCTCTTCTCTTCTCTTCTCTTCTCTTCTCTTCTCTTCTCTTCTCTTCTCTTCTCAAAATACCCGTCTTGGATTTCAGGTCCACACTAGTCTGGGGTGAACCTGTCTGGAGATCTTAAATTAATTTCACCTGCAATGATGATTTTTCCAGATAAGGCCACATTCACATGTTCCGAATGGACACGTCTTTCGGGAGGCAGACATCCAACTCAATGTTGGCTCTTTTTATCTACATTTTTCAAACATAGACTAGCACATGCCTGTGGCAATAAATAAAACACACAGAGACGTGCAGACAAAAAGCTCCTTATCTGCTTCCTTCCAAAGTCACCTTTCCAACATTTCTCTCCAACTCATCCATATTTACTGCCCCTTCTCCCAATCAGGCTGATGACTCATGTTAACAACCCTGTGTCTGTAGTTCCTGGCTTTATGTCAGTCTCATGGAATTTCACCTGCACACACACACGCACACACACACACACACATATGTGTACACACGTACATTTACATCAATGGGGAGTTTAGGATCAATGATAAACTTCATATCAGATCATGCACACACCTCTGTGTCTTGCTTTTCTCACTTAAAAATGCCTTGAGTACAACTAGTATAGTTCTCATTTTGAGTATGTGTAGTGGATTCATCATAGCAAAATATTCCACATTGTGGACGAACCGATACTTATTTAAAGCCTTCCCCTGTTTATGGACATTTAGTATATTTCCAACTTTCAGTAGTTTTGCCCATCTGAGAAATTCTGTAATGCATAACTTTGTGCAAACAGTTTTACAAGCTGATGATTTTACTACTACTGTTGACCCTTGAACAACACAGGTTCCACTTATATGCAGATTTTTTTACAACAAAATACTGTAAATGTATTTTCTCTTCCATATGATCTTAACGTTTTCTCTTCTCTAGCCCACTTATTGTAAGAATAGAGTATGTAATACACATAACATATAAAACATATGTTAATCAACTGTTATTGGTAAGATGTCCAGTCCACAGTACGTTATTAGTAATATTTTGGAGGAGTCAAAGTTACATGTAAACTTTTTTTTTTTTGAGAGAGAGAGACAGAGAGAGAGACAGAGAGAGAGACAGAGAGAGTGAGCTGAGCAAGAAGCCGGAAGTGGGGCTCCATCTCAGGACCCTAAGATCATGACTTGAGCTGGAATCTAGAGTCAGACACCTAACCAACTGAGCCACTTGGGCACCTTGATTTTAAGGTTTTAAAAGTAATTTCATTCTATTCATTTTTTATTCAGGATATCCTCTGAAATTTTGTCTAACATGCTTTCAGTTTCTGCTGAAATTGTAACCTTTTTCCCCTCCTTTAGTGTGTTAATTAAGTACATTATAATGAGATTTTGATATTGAACCACCTTTGAATTTCTATATAAATTCTAGGTGGCCTAATAAATCTTCTTTTGAAATGATGCCAGATGGAAATACCTTTGCCAGATTTGGGAATTAAGGTTGTACTGCCTTCAAAAACAATTTAAAGAACTTTTCATTTTTTTTTCTATTGTATAAATAGACTAACATGCGAGATATCTGTTCTTTCAAGATTATTTAAAACTCATGAAAATATCTGGTCACGATGTCTGTTTTTAGTGTTGTAAAATACACATATACAATATAATACAAAATTTACAATCTTAACCATTTTATTCTATTTATTTTTTAAAGATTTTATTTATTTATTCATGAAAGACACACACAGAGAGAGAGAGAGAGAGAGAGAGAGAGAGAGAGAGAGAGGCAGAGACACAGGCAGAGGGAGAAGCAGGCTCCATGCAGGGAGCACGATGTGGGACTCGATCCTGGGTCTCCAGGATCACCCCCTGGGCTGAAGGCAGCGCTAAACCGCTGAGCCACCCAGGCTGCCCCCAATGTTAACCATTTTAAATGTGCATTAAGTACACCATTTTCAGTGGCACTAAGTACATTGACAATAGTGTGCAACCATCACACTGTCCATTTCTAGAAATTTGTCATTATCCCAAACAGAAGCTCTGAACCCATCAAACAATCACCCCACATTTCACGTTTTCTCCAGCCCCTGGTAACTTTTATTCTACTTTCTGTCTCTTTGTCTACTCTAGGTACCTCATGCTAGTGGAATCATGCAATACTTTTATGGCTGGCTTATTTAACTTAAAACATTTTCAAGGTTCAACCACAATATAGCAAGTGTCAGAACTTATTTCATTTAGTTGATCCATCGATCTGTTGATGACACTTGGGTTCTTTCCACCTCCTGGCTATTTTGAATAATGCTGCTATGAACACTGTGTACACGTATCTATTTGGGTTCTTGCTTTCAATTCTTTGGGGCACATATCCGATAGTGGGATTGCTTGGATCATATGGCTTATGTTTAATTAATTTATAAAACACCATGCTGGTTTCCACAGTGCCTACATCATGTTACACTTCCACTAGCAAAGCACAGGCTTCATAACGCATCTTTTATATGGGATCGCCTTTCTTATTGCTTTGGTCATAAGCATTCGATTTTAGTTCTGTACTTTGTTATCCATTTTGGTAATGTTTACTTTGCTGAGAAATCAATTTTTTCTTTTTGGATTTTCAAGAATGTCTCATTCTCTTTTGCTCTTACTGTACCACTTATCAAAAGGGTTTTAAGACTACATTTTCTCTTTTTCCTATGTTCTATGGGTTCCAATATTCATCTTTTTTTAGTGTTTTCGGAGAGTCTACTTTCAGTTTTCATGTGGTTTCAATCCATGAGCTAACCAGGAATGTATTCTTATTTTCTAAGTAGCTACTATTTTGGCATTAAAGAGAAAAAAGAGGGGGCACTTGGGTGGCTCAGTGGTTGAGCATCTGCCTTTGGTTCAGGTCGTGATCTCAGGGTCCTGGGATAGAGTCCCGTATTGGGCTTCCTGAAGGGAGCCTGCTTCTACCTCCGCCTATGTCTCTGACTATCTCTATGTGTCTCTCATGAGTAAATAAATAAAATCTTTAAAAAAGAAAGGAAAAAAAGAGGATCATCATTTCATTATTTCTACTTTTTAAAAATATGGTCAAAGAGAGTAGTCTGTAAATATGCTTTTTAAAAAAGACTTATTTATCTATTTGAGAGAGAAAGAGAGACAGTGTGGGGAAGAGCAGAGGGAGAGGGAGAGAGAGAATCTTAAGCATACTCCCAGCTGAGCACCATCAAGCTCAATCTCATGACCCCAGGGTCATGGCATGAGCTGAAATCAAGAGTCAGACATTTAACTGACTGAGCCATCCAGAAGTCCCAAAATTTTGCTTTTAAAATTTCATTAAAATTTGCTTTGTGGTCAATTACATTATCCATTTTCTTAAAGTTTCCATGGACATAGAAAATAATTTATATTCTATATTCAAGGGATATGTTTCTGAATTATTATTTTTGTTTGTATCTCTCTACACAAGAAAATGTGTTGACATCATTGTTCAATTCTCCTATATATTATTCTAAAAGTGGGTATTAAGGTCTCTCATTATAATTGTAGTTCTGTAATTTATCCTTGCATATTGAATAGATACTGCTTTCTATATTTAGAATATTAAGAGATATTTGGGTACTTTTGTTTGGTGTTTCAGAATCTTCTTAAATTGTTCATTTAGTCATTTTTTTACTACAAAATGACCCTCTGTCTATCTTAATTAATACTTTTAACTCTACATACCTCTTTTCCTACTATTAACATTGTTCCTGCTACTGCCATGCCTGCCTGCTTGCTTGCTTTCTTTCTTTCTTTCTTTCTTTCTTTCTTTCTTTCTTTTTCTTTCTTTTTCTTTCTTTCTTTCTTTTCTTTCTTTCTTTCTTTCTTTTTCTTTCTTTCTTTCTTTCTTTCTTTTCTTTCTTTCTTTCTTTCTTTCTTTTTCTTTCTTTCTTTTTCTTTTTTTTGCAATTTCCTAGCATCCCTTTAACTCACCTCTTTATTATAGTCCTTTCTCCAGGTTCTGTGACCTTGGTTCTCAGGTGTTCTGCTCACCCAGAGGGGAGACGGTCCTCACCAGCACTGTCCATCAAAATTATATCTTCGCTTGTGCTCGTATTTTCAAACCCCAGGGCATGCACATCTTTCTTCCTCTAACAAATGATAAACTCTGTTAGATATGAAAGTAGGTGACTGAGAATTGTGCCTCCTTTAGGCCACAGTATTTCCAAAATCCTCTCATCCTCCATTGCTTTACTCCTTGATAATTTTTCCTGTTGCTCTCTGCTCTTAAATTACCTTAAATATATAGAGGTGGAAGAAACTCTTTACAGACAGTTAGGAGACTTGCGTTTTTAATAAAATTCTGCCAATAATTGTGTGACCTTAAGCAAGTCACTCATGTCTCTAGAGTTATGTTCTCAGTTGTAAAATGTCCAAATTGATAAGGTAACCTTTAGGGTCCTTTCTAGCCCCACAATTCAGTTTCTACCATTCAAGAGTGGAAAAGTCAAGAAGGGAAGGGGAGAATGTGAAAGTAGTACAGGTGAAGTACCAAAGGGCAATTGTAAATTTGCAGGGCTAAGGACAAAGAATCTTTTTTTTAAATCTTACTTATATAACAAAATACTATATACAAAGCTTCTATAGCATAACTAACTTTTAAAATAATGAGTGTGAATTGGACTATATGTTTTAAGGCTAATTCTATGGTTCATTTAGATATCTATTAATGTAAATTGAATACCTTAAAATTTCATGTTGGTCTTCATAATTTTCTAATTTAACCCCTAAGTGATGAACAATCATGTATTGAAATGCACCTACATCTGAGAGAGGGAATTATTTTCTGTGTATTTATTTCAAGTCACAATACACTTCTTATCAACAATGCAGCTAAAATCAGAATCAAATTCCATAGTATAATAACCCTCATCTCCAAAGTTTAATGGCGAGAGCAGGTTAAATTGTGCAGCATAAGTTTTCACATCCATTCACAAAAATTGCAGCATTTCTCTTCTTTATCTGAAGGAAGGAGAGTGTGGCAGAGATAATCCCTTAGATCTCTGGTAAATCTTAACACTTAATTGACTGTCCCAAAGCCTCTCTACAGTCCAACAGTGAGAATTCTGGGAAACAAGTCACATTCTAATTCTTCACTCCAAAGTATATTGTTTCTTATATGGTCTGAATATTTGTTGAATCCAAAGTCAAAACTGAGATTTTGTTTCCCCTGAACATAAGTAAACCAGGCACAGGCCTCATTCTCAACACTGATTTTTCAAGTTTTGTGATTCAATAGCTTTACTGAGTACTTATTAAGAGCATTAGTTGGCTTTTAACATGTGAGATAATAAAGCAGAATAAATATAAAAACCCAGACGATTTGATATCTATTCTTAGGAATTTACAACCCAATTCAGGAAATTTTTTTTTAAATGCTATACAAAATAAGGAAAATAGGTACAAGACAGACTCAGACAATCAAAATGTCATTTGGTCAGCTAAATAATGGCTACCCAAAGATACACAACCTAATCCCTTAAATCTGTGACTTTGTTACCTTACACGGTAACATGGATCTTGCAGATATGATTAAGAATCTTGAGATGGGAGATTTTCCTAGATTGTATGTGGAGGCATAGTCCCAACAGTCCTTCTAAAGGGGAGACAAGATGGTCAGAGACAGTAGTAGGAGATCTATGAAGGAAGCAAACAGTTGGAATGATGCACAGAAAGAATCACAAGCAGGTGGCCTCTACAAGCCGAAAGAGGCAAAGAAATGATTCTTCCCTCACAGCCTTCAGAAGGAATTAACCTTATCTTGACTTTAGCTCATCAAGACTGATTATAGACTTCTGACTTTCTGAACTGTAGAAGAATAAATTTGTATTGTTGTGGCCACTAAGTGTGTGGTAATTTGTCACAGCAGCAATAGCCAGAGTATGATTTGAAGAGATAAAGGTAGAAGCTCATACCAAATTAAATAATGAAATAAAGCATAGTAGAAATAAATTATTGACAATTTTAACACTTTGTTAGATGAGAACATCTCCTGGTCTTCATTTCTGTGAGGAAGACTCTTATCTAACACCTCCCTTCTCTCTCCTGACCCTTTGTTCACTCAGATACTGATAATATAGAATCATGGCTCTGGTGAATTTGGAAAGAATATCTGTGCATGCTCAGCCAAGTTCTGCTTGGGAAAAAAGCTCCTTATAAGGATGAGCATGTTCCTCACTTCTTCCTTTTTCCACGGGCAGGCTGGCAGGCTGGCTCAGGTGGTACAAGTAAGGTGAGTCTGCCAAATGTGGGACATTACATACACTTAGCAAGCCAATGTGTCTGTCAAACTAAACTGTATTCTCCAACCTTTCTCTATCATTAATAAGGAGGTGTTTCTCGGGGTCTTTATTTTTTCTAAAATTTTCAAAATATTCAGAACCTGGGTGGGAAAGAGAAGTGCAATTTTTTTTTTTTTTAGGGAGGAGGGATGGGTCTCAAAGTCTCAAATGTTAATATCTATACCACATACCGTGCACCAGGTGCTGTAGAAAGCATTTTGCATATGATATGTCATTTCATTCTCACAAAGACTTTATGAGACCAGTACTAACATACTGCATTTTATAGCTAATAAAACTAAAGCACAGAGAGGTTAAGTAATTTGCCCAAGGTCTCACAACTTGGAAATGACAAAGTTGTGATTCACACCCAGGTCTTTCTTACTTCAAAGCCAGAGGCTTCTGAACACTCTGCATATTGACCTTCTTCCTGGAGGGTATGAGGTTGAAAGTGAATATTAATGATAACTCCGAAGAAAAGCTCGTCTTCTTGGTATAAATCTTGGTTTGACTCCTTTCTAAGAAAGTTGCTAGATATATAGCTCAAAATAAAGAAAGAGACAGAGACACTATAAATCACAGCAGTCTTGTTCTGTATACTCAAATGCAATTAATTGTCTGGGTCACTTATAACTTGAACACAGCTTAGATATGATAACAAAAACAAAACTTCTTCAAAAAGATTTCACCATTTAAACTAAGACCACCCAGGGAGCCTTTAATCTTCCTTGGCATGGCATTATCCCCAGTCAATCAGAAGCCTCCCAAGGGGTCATCTCAAAAACTGATGCCTATGGCTAAAAATTAAGATATCAGATTTTCATCTCATTTGACCAGTTTTATTTCACTTTTGATTCTACTTCTTTCCCCTTCTCTTATCCTGCAGGCAGTGCACCATATATTTCTCAACTTCACAGAGGATTTAATAGTTAGTCACAATTCTACAGCTGGACATCCCACAAGGCAATATTCTCCATGATAAATTTTAGCCAGTTTCAACCCTCAGCTTTCCTTTGAGAGCCATATCAACCATATTGATAAGACCTCATATTACCATCTCAGGAGTATAACAAGGTTAAGACGATCGCTGTCTCAGCAAGATGCTGAGCTTTTGATTCATGCTTTTATAACAACAAGGCTGGATTACTACCATTTGTTGTTGGCATCTCTCCCAGAATGCTCACTGCTTTGACTTGACTTTGCAAAGGATTCAGCAGTCTGGGTGTTCAACAACGAATACACAAATGCCTCCACATACCATATCAGTACAACAAACATTATGTTGAAATATAGAATCGGTTTGAAAAATTGTAGGTCCAAGTCCTTGCTTTTAACCCAATGAAACCCAGTGAACCTTTTCCTGCCAGAAACAAGGCTTTCATAAATAACTCTGGTGCAGAACCGACTATGGCTCAAGAGTCTAAGCTACTTGGTAAGAATGTGACACTTCACTTGACTCAAGGCTCCAATCAGAAATATGGAGAAAATTTCTCTTCTGGGGAGCACAGTATGCTTGCAGCGAATTCTCACTTGCCAACACACTTAGCTATCATTTGTCAGAAAAAAAAAAAGAGTAATACTTATAATACAATAATAGTCTATAATCTGCATTAACACCTTAGAGGAATTCAAAGCACACAATGTCCCAGGATCTAAAGTCTCAATGAGAAATATTTCATATTGACTTTTATAATATCTGGATAAAGTCTCTTCCAATCACCAGACTGGAACTTATCAAAGAATGTTCCAGGAACCGACCACCCATAGGTTGTTTTCATTGACTTTTCATTAAAAACACAGATTTCAGGGTTCTACTTTAAGAATCATAAACTTTGGGGTTAGAGCCAAGAATCAGCATTTTTTAAAACAAGTTTCCCAGGTAATCTTCATGTACACTGAAATTTGAGGACCTCTGTATTCTAGATACAGTAAGCTCTAGGAGTGAACATTCACAAACTTAGTATGTTGGCTCTGATGGGTAGCCACTGTTTCTACCAATGAGGTGTGAATAAATGAGCAGCTGATGAATTCACATGGGGATTCACGAAGTCTAAGGTAATGTCTTTCTCTGCTCTTGTGATCTGTTCAGCACTCCTGACAGAGGTAGACAAGCCACAAGTAGCATCGTGAGATTGAACAAAACAAACAAATAAATAAACAAGAAATGAAAACAGAACACCCAGGTAAATTTGAATTTGAAATAAATAATTTTTCACGTATGTCTTGGAAATATTTGGCAATGTTAGCCCCAGACTACATAGTCTTACACTGACCCAGTGTCTTCTCTTGACTGGTGTCCCCTCCCAGACAAGAAAAGATGAAAGGTCAGAGGATCTTGGCAAGGAGGCCACAGGGTCTTCCTTATGCCTCCAGGGGAGGTGTGGGCTTTACTCTTGAGGAACAAGGTGAGATTTTCCTCCCAATCTCATTGCCACTGTCTAGACAGGGCTTTTCCCATGGGTGGGGCTTTTGCTTCTCTGATCCTCTGATAACTCATCTATTAAAAAAAAAAAAAAAAGCAAAAATGTTCCCTCATAAAGGCTGCTATGCTGATTAAGTGAAGTGACACGTATAAAGCTCAACAATAGTATTTATTTCCTTACCTTTGCTCTCTTCAGAGATCTATCATTTCACTTTAAATATTAATGGTCTTGTCATCACTACCAATTCACATATGTACACACACACAAATAAGTGTGCCTGTACTCACCCTTGCACAGACACACATACATAGGAGCATGCACACACACTTTCTGGAGTTCTACTTATGCTCCAGGCAGGAGCTTGGCAAGTTAACAGGAAGATTAAGAGAGACGGGGCAAAGCATTCAAATTCTATCTCTGCCATTTCTGATTTTTGTGTGACTTTGTCTATTTATTCAACCTATTCACACTTGAGTTTCCTCATCTGTAAAATGGGAATAACAATGCCTACTTTACAAGAGTGTTGTAAAGATTAAGTACATTCGTTCAAGCAAACACTTAGAACAGTGCCTGTGCACGGTGAGCTTCAGTAAGCATCAACTATTAGCTCTTGTTATTTTTATCACCATCACCATCATCATCATCATCATCTCCACCCAACCCAGATATGTTCTTGACACTCAGGGACCTCATAGGACCAAGGATGACTTCCCTATGTAATCCCTCTCACTTAGGACTGGAACGACCTCTAAAAGTCCATATTTTATTCTCATTAGGAGCTAGAAAAATAGTTGAATCATACATCACTAAACTGATTTCTATCCTGTCATAATTTCTAAAACATATTTGTTATTGAGATGCTCTTTTATTTTTTTTTAAGATTTTATTTACTTATTCATGAGAGAGAGACACACACACACACACACAGAGAGAGAGAGAGAGGGAGGGAAGGAGGGAGGGAGATGGAAAGAGAGAGACAGAGACACAGGCAGAGGGAGAAGCAGGCTCCTGGCGTGAAGCCTGATGTGGGACTCCATCCCGGGTCTCCAGGATCATGCCCTGACCCAAAGGCAGATGCTCAACCACTGAGCCCGAGATGCACTTTTAGTTGACCTAAATAACCAGAAATAGAGGAATAGTTTAGAGTCTTGTGATTCTGCATTTATTTTGGCAACTAGTTGTTTGGTTGAAAAAGCTTATCCTTAGAATTTATTTAAACCTCAAAATATGTAAGACATTATTATATCTTAAATGTTTCATACAAACATACAAGATCAAAATGTGTCCATACTTAGGGAAAATTTGATTCCCATTGTCACTACTAATTTGAAGAATATGCCTCATTCTCCCTCATTGACCATCACTATCTCACCTAATGCAGATAACTTAACACTCACATACATGGAGCATTAACATGAAAGACATTTATATATTGATCCACCTACTTAATAAATATCCATTGACTGTCTCTATGTGCAAAGTGCTATAGATATAGCAGTGAACAAAGCATACAAATAATCTTGTTCCCATGGAGGCTGTATTCTATGGGGAGAATGGACACCATTTAAAAAAGGGGGGGAAATATATAGGATATCATTTGGTGATAAATTCGGTGATATAAAATAAAGCAAGGATTTGGCTCAGGAAATGTAATGAATACTGTATTTTTGCTTAGAGTCGTCTGGGAAGACCCCACTGATATTTGCACAGACACCCAAGAGACGTGATGAAATGAGTCCTGCAGTTACCTCAGCAGATTGGGTAGCAATGCAAAGACTTTGAGACAGGACAGTGACTGTCACATTTGGTTAAGAGAAAAAAGATCCGTGTGGCTGGAGTGAAAAGAACAGATGGAGTAGTAAATGATGTCAGAGAGAAACTGGTTGATAAAGGGCATTGTGGGCAGCCTGGGTGGCTCAGCGGTTTAGCACTGCCTTCGGCCCAGGGTGTGATCCTGGAGACCCAGGATCGAGTCCCAAATCGGGTTCCCTGCAAGGAGACTGCTTCTCCCCATGCCCGCGTCTCTGCCTCTCTCTCTCTAGTGTCTCTCTCATGAATAAATAAATAAAATCTTAAAAAAAAAAAAAGATAAAGGGCATTGTCACCCATCATATGGACTTTTGCATCTCCCAGGCTGAAATGAAAGACTATTGAAGGGTTCTGAGCAAAGGAGTAACAGGATTGTACTTATCTTTTAGAAGGCTCATACTCGCTGCTGTGTAGACAATGACAGTTACGGGGAAAGTATAATAAAAAGGAGACTATTTGGTGTAATTGCAATAATTCAGGTGAGAGATGATGGTGGCTTGGACTAGGATGATAGAATGAGGGGGTGAAGAGCAGATGGATTCTGGATATATTTTGAAGGTGCAAAATAACATCGTTTATGTCGTCTAACAATCTAAGCACACAAGTAGAGTCATAAACCAAAACAAATGGAAGTGTAATAGAATGTTCCTTAAAATATTAAATTTTACATCAGCAAAATCAGGTATGAGGCTGAGAAGTTACGCTGAGAGTAATGTGAGGAGAGACCAGAAAGACAGGGAAGAATATGGGGAATCAGAAAGCCCTTGTGCATTTCTTAGGAGGTAGATGAAAGGAGTGGATAAGGAAGATTGTTAAATTTGTTGTTAAATACGTTAGTCGCTTATACGTCTCTCAAATGAAGTTTGAACAATAGCAGTATATCTTTAAGTACCTTGTGAGAAAAAAATGCTAGTGGGTGCAAACTATCTCAAGCTGTATTCACACAAGTAAAATGGTGCCCTTTCCCTCAGTAAAGGTCAAGTTGTTTCTGGAATGGGGTATCCGGTCCTGAACAAGTATAAGTCAGCACACCAAGTATGCTTCCTGACCAACATCATCAGTGAACAACCACCATTCTGCTTCTTGCTTTCTTTCTGCATCCCCTTGACTATGCGAAGTCTGAATTACCTATGAATTGAGCTTTATCTGCTAACACGTTCATTCAAATATAATGTTTTCCGCAAGGTATCCTATGGGGAAGCCCACACCTGCCTGGGGACCTACCTATGGAAATAGATTGTTTCTCTATAAAAATTCACTTGTGACAAAGACTGAAACATCTCTTGAAAATGTGTGTAGTTAATCAGATTTTGCCATCTTCTTAACCTCTGCTAAGTATATTCCTGTTGTGATGTTGGTACTGGGAAATGCTATAGTACAAGCTTAACTTATAACACTTTCGTATGCTCATATGCCCTTATAAATCTTCATTCTAGTAATGTGTTTCTATTCTTTGTACCATAAATATATTTATGGGCAAAGGTTTATGAAGCCACTTGATATATATATAACAGGGTGACTTAACGCAATTTCAGTTACAAGACAAAAACCTGAAATGAGGATATTTAAAGTCATTGTAATAACAATAATTAATAATAATAATAATAATAATAATGATAATAATATTAAGAGCAACAACAACATACATTGAGTCCCTAGATATGTCATGCATTTTACATATATTATTCTTAACCTCACAACAACTCTGCTAATACGCATCATTATCTCCATTTTTTGAAATTCTATTCAAATAAATTTAATTTCTTGAAGGAAACAGAACCAGGAAGTGATAATGTTGCTATCTGAAACCACATAAATTTGATTCAAAAACTTCTGGGCCGGGATCCCTGGGTGGCGCAACGGTTTGGCGCCTGCCTTTGGCCCAGGGCGCGATCCTGGAGACCCGGGATCGAATCCCACGTCGGGCTCCCGGTGCATGGAGCCTGCTTCTCCCTCCGCCTGTGTCTCTGCGCCTCTCTCTCTCTCTCTGTGTGACTATCATAAATAAATAAAAATTAAAAAAAAAAAAAAAAAAAAAAAAAACTTCTGGGCCTTCTACTATACCACATCATGTTTCTAGTAGTCTTTATTCAGTTTACTTGTTTAAATTTGTATTTAAATCATTTTTTGTTTCAGTGATGACATTTTAGAATATTGAAGACTGAAAAACTAGTTTTGTTGAAAATACTGTTTTGACTTATTCTTTAAAAATCAGCATATATGGGCAACATTTTAAAATGATACTTGGGACTTCTACTTTTTTAGCGTTCTATTATAAATGCCATTTTTAGAGTATAAAATCATATACTAAGATTTTAGTATATGGGCTCTGTCAATGATGACTTCTGTTCTATAAAATAAATGAACTCACTCTGCAGTGAAATGTGAAAAAAATGACAATTAATAACACCATCTATACCAAAAAACCATGTTTTGGTCGGCTTTCAGAGAAGGCTGCTCAGGTGGCCAAAGCACAAAGACCACTTACACATGAGAGGTCATGGAGAAAGGCAGTCACTCAAAACTGGGACCTTCTAGCGTCATGTAAGGACATTCTTAGAGTCAATGTAAGCCCATGAAAATACCAGAATTGACTTAAAGTCCAAAAAAAGACCCCATGTTTATTCCCTATTTCAGAGGGTAAAACATTTTTCAGACAAAAATATTTCTGAGGATTAGAACGTTAATATCCCTCCCTCTGAAAACAAATAAAGCAAGAAAATTCAAATAGGCTAGATCACTTCTAAATTACTTAGATTAAATCAAGCCACATAGACTCCATACTGAGGACAATTTGTGGCCCAAACCCAGGGATCATCTACCAGGCTACCATTGTATTGATTCAGCACCCTTTCTGTAATGAATGGAGTTAAGAAATTCAGTGAGAAAAAAAAAAAAAAAAGAAAAGAAAAGAAATACAGTGAGTAAGCTAAACTGTTTCGGAATCAAAAGAGTCTCCTTACACATGTTACTACCATTTTGCTGTCACTCACCCATATCCTCTCCAAGTGTTCAGGGACACATAAGTGGGCCACTAGGAATAGTGTCAGTTGCTCTGAGAAAGAAAAAGGTGAGGCTCGTCCTTGGGTGAAAACTCTAATTTCAGTGGTGATTACGAGTTGTTAAAAAAAATGAATATTTTTCATCATTTCCCGAGCTATTATATTTATATTCAACTTCTTAAGTTGATTTTAAACAAACAAAAAACCAGCACTGAAGAAAAATATGAACGCAGAGACACTTCTATTGAAAAAGAACACTTTCATTTCATGGTTGATTTTTTTTCTGTCACAGAGTAGACAATGAAATGCGTGACAATGCTTCTGTATTTTCCTCTTCTGCAACAAGCACGAAACATATACATTTAGATGCTTTATAAATCCCCCTCGTGAAGATTCACCAATCACAAAATCAAAACTTATAAAGCCTACATCTGATCAGAATATTTTGGTTGCAATGCTATCTTCTACAAACAGAAAACTTGACTTTAAACTAGCTCCTAAAAAATAATTCCTATGTAATTTTAGTTTGGATACTGTTTTTCTAGGGTTCAAATGATGTCTTCAGGTCCTGGTTTCTGAGTGGATAAGTACATTGGATTTTAAATCAAACCAATATTCTAAGCCCAGGTCTACTATGTTCTATCTGGGGAATATTACAGAGAGCGTAAGTTCTGTGAATTTCAGCTTGCTTATTTGAAAAATGGAAACAGTAATAACCCTCTGAAGTTGGAGCAAATGAGAATGTAGAGAAAAGTGTTGTTAAAACTCTAAAGTATCACGCTAACATTAGAGATGAAAGTAATGACCTTCCCGCGAATAGAGTGTATTAAGGAAATTCCAGCTTTGAGAGGCAAGGAGCTGGTGAAGATGAAAGTCAGGATGTCAGAAGAAATGTGTCGAAAAGTAGGTAAGGAGTATGACAGCACTGGATGGCTGACCAGCAAAGGAGTACGGAGTGTGGCATGACAAGGTCTTATAATATGCCTGTCCCTGTTAGTACAGCTGCATGTCATGAAGTATAAACTATTCAGTGATGGTATAGTTAACATGAATATCTCAACAAGTAACTGCCAGAGGCCCTTTTCTATAATCCAAGCCTTGGACCACAGCTTTCTCCTCTGTCAAAAAAGGAAATCAAATTTGAAGGTAAGATAATTTAGATAATGCACTTTTGTACGAAATAGAAGATATCCTGACACAAGCATCTGGCTGGCAAGCAAAGACATAAGATGCTTACAAGTTTGTATTCCTTCATTCTTTGAGCAACTGTCTTCTGAAAACTGGCTACTCTGTGTGCTTGGCAATGAGCATACAAAGATAAATAAAACATTCTCGCTATTTTCTTGGAACTCAGTCTGGTCAAGGAAATTTGTATAATAAATAAACAATGAAAATATAATGTAAAAAATTGTCTAAGGAGGCATAGAGGAGTAATTCTGCAGAGTTCAGGGAAGGAGTAATAGAGGAGAAAATATTTAAGGTGGTCACAAAGAAAAGAGTGGGGGTTTATGGAAAATGAGGGGATAGTCATCCAAGGAACAGGGGAAGGACATGTGCAAAGTCACACGAACCTGAAAGCTAACTGGCATCTCGCTCAGTGTGACTGAACCATGGGAATGCTGGACAATGTAGTTGACAAGATAAGGATCAGATGTCACAGGTGTTGTGTGTCTGGGCCTTATACTGGAGACAATACATGCTGAGAATACTTTAAATAAGAAGGGAATATGATCTGACTTACATTTTAGTGTGCCAGCTCTGGAAGATTGTAGAATGTAGACATGGCGTATAGAAGCAGACACTGAAAACAAAGTGTAGTGTATTGAGGGGTCTTTAGGATAGAGGTTCTACAGTCTTGGTACCTAATTGGACTTAGAAAGATAGTAGGGAGTTTCTCAGAATGAATCCCAGGTTTCTATCTTTGGCAATAGTGACGCTGTCATTAATAATGTTTGAACTTGAAAAAGGAAGAAAATATTTGGGTATCATGTCATCTGAGGTGTCTCTGGACTCTTGCACATAGAAGCACAATAAACAAGTCTGGAGCTCAGGAGAGACTCCAGACCTATAGATATGGATACTTAAAGAATATCAGCATAGATTAAAAGTTGAAACTATGAAAGTAATGTAATCTCCCTGGCAAGATGGCATGCAGTGTAGGAAAATCTGTATACCACTGAAATGGGTTGGAGAGTAAATGCAGGTAAGAAATCGGAAGGAGGAACTCTCAAGAAGTCACTAGTGTCTTTTTCTGGGTGGTGCCAAATACCTTTCCATCCTCAGGATCTAGTAAGGTAAACGGCACATAGCAGAACTTGCCAGTCTGTTAACTTCTGGAGCAAATGAACTATAAATTATTTACCATCTTATCATTAAGATACAGGTAGTATCTGGTTTTCAATAAATGTCGAATAAACGAAAGAAAGGAGAGAATGACGTTGGGCAGAATGCTGTTGCTGGAAGGGAAAAACAGAGCAGAGACAAGAGATTTTATCTGGAATGGGAAATGGAACATAAAAAGCTACACGTTCCTGGGCATCAGTCTGTACTGCTAGGACTAAATGACTGCCTACACAAATAAATGAGGGAGAACAGACAAATCCTCCTTACAGAAATATTCCAAATAATACATACACATAGTCCTTCTCCCTTGAGTGTAGGCTGGAATTAATTACTCACATCCAAACAATAGAAGATGGGAAGCGAAAAATAATAACTTGACAACAAAGAAATCCTGCAAGCACGATCTTAACCAAGCAATCAATGTTAACATCGCCGGTGATGCCGCATTGATCTTCTGTACCTTTCTAATGTGATTTGATGAGAAAAGTTCTTCATCTCTGTGGTATTTCTCCCCAAAATCCATGACTCTGGCTTAATCAGGAGAAAAACATCAGACAAACTCAAACTGCGAGACATCCGAGGAAATAATTGACCAGTCCTCCTCAAAACTGCCAAGGTCAAAAAATAAAAAATAAGCAAAGATTATGTTAGTTATCCCTCTATCAGGGATAACTAAGGAGACATGAAAATTCCATGTAATGTGTTATGCTAGATTGAGTCATGGAATAGAAATAGGATATTAATGTAAAAACTAGAGAAGTCTCGGGCCCCTGAGTGGCTCAGTGGGTTGAGCAACTGACTCTTGGTTTTGGTTCAGATCATGATCTCAGGGTCAAGATCTAGGATGGAACCCAGTGTTGGGCTCCATGCTCAGCAGTAAGTCTGTTTGAGATTCTCTCTCTCCCCATCCCTCTGACCCTCTCTCTGTTCCCATGCTCTCTCTCTCTAAAATAAAAGAATAAATCTAAAAAAAAAAAAGGAACTAGAGAAGCCTAAACTGAGACTAGGGTTTAGTTAATAGCATTGTATCAGCATCGGTTTCTTAGGTTTGACAAATGTAATGTGGGAAAGCAAGATGGAACATTAGAAGAAACCACATGGGGAATGATACTCACTTCCTAGGGCTGCCATAATAGATTAGTGAAAACTTTAAGCAACTAAAGTTTACTCTCTCACATATCTAAAAGTCAGCAGTTTGAAAACAAAGGGCCAATTGGATTGGTTCTTTTTGGAGGCTGTGAGGGAGAATCCATTGCATGCCTCTGTCCTAACTTCTGGTGACTTCTAGCAATCTTTAGTGTTTCTTGGTTTGTAGCTGCCCTCCAATCTTACATGGCTTCCTTCCTCTCCCCCTTCTCTTTTTCTGTCCCGTATAAGGATACCTGTCATTGGATATAGGCCCCACCTACAACCATGATCTCCTCTCATGAGAATTATATCTGCAAAGACTCCATTTCCAAATAAGGCCCCATTCACAGTTACTGAGGTTATGGTTTGGCCATACTGTTGCTACTATCCAGTCCATTATAGGATATATGAGAAATCTCACCACATCCTGCAACTTTTCTGTAAATGTATAATTATTCCAGAATAAAAAGTTTATTCACAAAGGGGAGGGGGAAATGGTTAAGTGGAATCAGTATGATGGTGGTAAAACCTTAGATATTAAAAAAGAGTCCTCAGGAATGAATATAGGTGTTTGTAATTACGTAGGTAAGATGTTAGGATTGTTTGTGGCTGAAGAATCCCATTCACTCTAAATATGAAATAAGAGTTTTTTAAGCAAAGTGGGGGTAAGAGAGGAAGAGGGAGTGAGGGAAGGAGGGAGAAAGAGAGGAATTGGGAGAGAAGAGCTATGCAGTTTGAAAGAGTGGAAGGATGATGCTCAAGAACAGAATACTAAGCAGTCTTGGGATCCAGTTGAGGTCACAAACCCAGTCCAGTTAGGTCATTTCCTCTGGCAGCCCTCAGAACAGCTTAGGCACAGCAGGAGGAAAGGATGCTGGTTTGGTTGATCCAAGGAGGAGACTAGTCAATGGGTCCAATGACAGATGAGTGTGCTGGTAAGGAACAAACTGCAATGTGTGACCAATGCAAGCTAGGTAGAAAAGGAGCTGAGTGAAAACTGTTAGTGGGGCACCTGGGTGGCTCGGTGAAGTGTCTGACTTTGGCTCAGCTCATCATCTCAGGGTCCTGGGATAGAGCCCCGCATTGGCTCTTCTCTCAGGGAGGAGTTTGCTTCTCCCTCTTCCTCTGCCACTTCCCTTTCTCATGCTGGCTTTCTCTCTCTCTCTCTCTCTCTCTCTCAAATAAATAAATAAATAATAAATATCTTTTAAAAAACTGTTAGGAAAATCTGAAAGTATTAGAGTAGACCTTTTTAAATTTATATGTGCATATGAAGCCTCTGAGGATCTTGTTAAATCGCAGACTAGGATTGAGGAGGGGCCGGGACATTTTAAGCAGCTCCCAAGTGAGGCCGATGCCACACTGATGGTCCATGCAACTCATTTTGAGTAGCAAAAGAGAATCTAGAGGTCTCAAAGATGTCAAAATGCTGTATCGAACAGGCACAGCAACTGTAGAAAGAAAATGAGGCTGTTGGGATTCAAGGATTCTGTTTCCTGAAACGGGTTCATGGTAGAGGATGGCAGGGGCCCAGGGAGTAGCTCTGGGCATGAGTGGCTGAATCAAGTGACAGTGAACATTGTTTGAAGAGTAGTTGGAGTGTTTAATGGGTCATCCCTTTACGGATTTAAGCCACACAGGAAGAGGACAGTTTAAGTCTAGAGGAATACTGTCAGCCAAGTATTAAATTCTTCAATGCATTTGAAGAAGACCCAGTGGTTACTGAAGGGTGTTACAGAGAGATTGTCCAAAGGGGTAGATTTCTGTCCATATTTTGGAATAAAAACTGTCTAGAAAATACTGACTCCTGCTTCTGAGACACTGGGAAGTAGAAGAATGTGCAATCCCCAATCGAAACCTCTCAAACGAGCTTCACTAACAACCTGAATTAAATTAGAAAATAGGAAACAAAAAAAAATCAATGTAAAGGATCAAAGTGTGAGGAAAACTGAGAATATGGGGCAAAAAGTTTAGAGGGAAGTCAACAGAGGAAGTCTGGAGAAAGGTGGTGCAACAAAAAGAAAGAGAATCCCCATCTGTGGCACCTGCCCTGCCCAGGAGGACTGAGAGGGGAGGAGGGCTGGCTGCCAGCGAGAAGGGCCAGAAATAAGGTCAATATATTCCTAGAATTTGGGAGAAGTCACAACAGAAAACGACTTCTCTCCCAAAAACACATTTCCTAGTTCTGCACACATATGTAAACAAGAAACAGCAAGAGTACATCTCTGACAAACTTCCAGTTTTAAGAAAGATGGTATCTGTTCGGTGACAGTGGGTTGAGGACTTTTTAGTGGTATGGTTATCAAGTTTATTTTAAATTCTGATACGTAGAAAGGTAATTTTTTTTTTTTTTTTTTTTTACCTCCTACTGTTGATACTCATGGAGACCATGCTTATCACAGGTTTTGGGAAGTGTAGCTCGGGGCCCTGCAGTGATTGACAGGAGTGTTAACAGTGGATGGAATCCAGAAGGGTGGATTAGAGATGAGAACTTTACAGCTGTCCTGCATTCTAATTAGCTGACAGTCATGAAAGATGTAAGCTTCAGACACTGACATTGTCACTTCGGGCAAGGACAAAAGTCATCTAATTTATATTAATATGAGAAAAGTTTAAATCTGCCCATTAAATATGGGAGAGTTGAGGCAAACTTTCATTAGCTTCTTTGGCTGATAAATGAAATGCTGCAAAACTGCAAAAGTCACATCGCGTATCCCATAAATTAATAGAGACAGAAAATCATCTTATGGTAAATCACCCTTTTTATCAGCAAAAATATCTCTGAACTGGAGCAAACATGAGAGTATTTTGTTATCGTCTTAAAAATCTTACTCTTGTTGTTTTTAGAGCCATTTATGTTATTGTCTATCCTATAAATTAACATTGGGAGAAAATACCTTGGAAGGAGTTGTGAAATCTGGAGATAATATAGAAGATACTTGTATCCTTAAAAATACACAATTTGCTTTTAGGGTTTTATTCCTCTTAATTCTTTAGGGAGATGTGGTATGTTTATAGTTTTAAATGCCACAATCTAATCCCCTTTAACTTTATTATACTATTGCCTACAGTGATCTAAAGACATAAAATCAAGATGCAGATTTGATTATGAAGGTAATGCTTAAAATCTTTTTTTTTTTTTCTTTTTAAATTGTAGTGCTTTTGCCCTCACTCCTCAGTTATGACACAGTGTTATAAGCCTTCTGGAGTAAAGGATACATTTACACCTCCTAGAATGCCACTGATGGATGTAAGTAAAAAGCAAATTGACAACTTCTATACTTCTAAAAAGGACTAAGTCACAACTTGTTTCCTAACCAACAACGCCTCCTGAACTTGGACGTGTTCATTGAACAAACAGTTGCTGACCTTTTAGTGTGTCCCTGAAAGTATGCTAAGTGTTTGATTTACAGAGAGGTTTAAAACATGATTCCTATTCTTAAGGAGTCGACAGCTTAAGTAAAGAAAAGTAAAGAATTTTAAATATAAAAATTATAAGGATAATTAACCATCAAGGCAGCATATGATTAAATGAAGGATATAAAGATAATTCACCATCAAGGCAGCATATAATTAAATGAAGGACACTAATCTTATTTCCTTCATCAAATAGACTAGGTTTTCTAAAAAAAGCTTCTCTCTAGCATCATTACCCAATACTTGACCTTTAGAAAATCCCAATTCATTCTAGAACACATCCTTGAGGCTTACTATTCTTTTGTCAAGGTCTTAGTCTTGAGCCGTTTCTTTTAGTGTTTGGCACATAATAGGGACTGAAAAGATGACTGAACAACTGGATGAGTGAGTGAATCAAGGAATGTTGAGAAAAAATGCCAACTGTACAATATTCCTCAGACATTCTTTCTTCATCTGAAAACATGAGACAACTTAGTTTAAGTACAGATGAGACTGAACCCAAGTTGTCATCACTGTTTTCTTAAACAGAGCGAGACTTTAGGTCCAAGTAGCATAGCTAGTGATCAGTACTGTTCTCTCCATCTACCACTTGTTCACCCGCACAGGTATCTGTCCACTGAGGTTAGAACTATTTTCTCAGTAATGTTGTCCTGGGTGTATGCCTTCCTCATACTTTTCATTTATTATCTAATTTTTTATAGTAACTACTTTCAAAAACATGAAGCACACTTGAAGGGTCCTACATCAATTGATGAGGCATATTAGCTCCCAATATTTCCCTCCTCTGGGTCAAACTTGCCCTTCAATTTCTTCCTGTTGTCAGAAGATGCTCTCTTCCTTGACAATCTCCTTCAAACAATATTTCCCTGTTCTGAGTCAACCCTCACTGTAAAGATGCATTTATTTTAATGTTATTTCTGCTAAATTAGGATTATTGTCTTTAAATCTTTTTTTTTTTCCACTTTAACATGGTTGTGAATCATCTTGATACTGTGGAGTAATAGCAATAAATTGTGAAAAGAATTTAATGGTCCAATTTAGAAATATTTTTATTGCTGTTTTCTTCCCATCCATTTGTTCTCATTTTAAAGCCTGGGTAACTATGCTGTCTCTCTCTATGCCTGCCAGAAGGCAGCTACAAAAATAAATTTCAAGGAACAACAGAAAAAAAAAAGGTAACAAAAGGCATAATACATATTAATAAACCTGAAAAATATTCAACCAACAGCCTATTATTATTCTTTACATCAAAAGAAAACACAGGAACTGAGCCTCAGAAGCGAAAATGAAGGGGGGAAAAATGATAACAACAGAACTTGGAAATTAGATGAAACATCAGAAGGCTGAAGGGGGTTCAAGGAGAGAAGTCAAAATATCCAGAAGGAAGTAGAAGAAACAAGTATGGCGAGAGTTATAAATATGCTGCTGCATGAGGCAATTGGTAACTATACTCACTCAGAATTAACATTATCTTATTATATGTTCTTTTTACTTTAAAAAAAGTAATGCCTTCAGGCTTAACCTCTTCAATTAAATGCATGAGGTACTTCTAATGTGAATTAACTTAATAACTAGTTATTCATGCAGTCATTCATCAGAAATAACACATCCTTAGTGCTCAAAGAATGCACCCAACCTCTCGAAAATTTCATTGCTTGCTGACCCCAGTGGATGCTGTGCTTCATGAGGACTTCAAAAGTTGAAGTTTCTTTCTCATTGCAAGCTCCAATTATTTATATTTTTATTACTACTTCAGATTTCTGACAAGATTTAAAAAATGAGTCTCACACAAAAGTTACCCAAGAGAATAAGCAAGATACTACATGGCTTGTTACTAGTGTGTTGTCTACTCCACTCGGATCTTGAAACCATTAGTCTCTCTAGCGCGCTCAACCACCGCAAAATGGACACATCACTAGACATGAATCATTCATCAAGAATTCACTGAGCCTGTCATAGAGTAGGTTCAACCAACACGCATTTGGGAACCAAAGGAATGCAGGCTGATTGTGAGGTGGAAGAAACGAGGACAGGAAGACTAGGACAGCTGCTGACTCAGGTATAGGGCTGGCTACGAAAGATGACTCTCGACCTGATGTTCACCATCTCAGTATCTGCTGGGCAGATACACCCTTGGTTCAGGCAGGCACCAAAGACCAGGCTAACAAAGGCAGTACCACAGCAGAAAACCACAGCACATGTTGATCGAAGTGGAACAGATTTCCAGAGTACCTTCAGTAGTCATGGGACAGGAAACTCAGTGGATTCTTCCTATGGGAAGGACTTGGTGAAGATTCAGGGAAGAACTACCCAGAGAAACATAAGCCAAAGACCAAGCAGGTGGCCTGAACAACTCACAATGTCTGGGGGTGGAGGGGGCGGTTAGCAGGGGGTAAACTGCAACTCTTCATGTTACATGAGCTCGTAACTTACAGCAGATATTCTTGGTATTTCCGTTCTGTCAGGAAGACGAATTCCTGATTCCGAAGGCCAAGTGGGCAGAGACAAAACACACGTCCAAAACACGTGACTATGTCTTAGATGCTCAGAGGCAGGAATGGGAAATGATGATGGGTCAATGAAATGGACCAAGCCCTCAGGCAGAGAGAGTCAGGGCTCAAATCTGAAAGGGCTGGTCAGGACTGGGCACCTAAACTGTCTTCATTCTTGCTCCAAGGTGCTGGGCACTGTTCTTCAAAGCGTTTTAAGAACTTTTGCAAACTCTTGCTACTTTTCTCCCTAGGGGCAAGCATAGATATTTATTTAAGGGTGTGATACACTAAACTTTTTCATCAACTCACAAAATGTGAACCCTTCCCAGAGAGCAAAACAGCACACTCCTATTGTCTTTCATTTCCAAGTGCCAGAGGGGAATAGCTTTTAATAAATACTTTTACACTGCACTTCAGTCGAATTGCTATCGTGCGAAAACAGGCCTGAGGAGAATAACACATTGCCAAATTCCCTCCAGCGAGTGCAAAATAATACTGTAGGTTCTGGCAGAGAAATAAAATGGAAATCTGATTACTTTGTTTTATTCTATGTGGAGATAATGTGTGAGCACATTTAAATACATAATTCAACGTATTTCAGCTATGGCCCTAGATGATGATTTAATGTCAGCCTTACACTAACCTTGTAACATGAGAGTTGCATTTAGAGCTGACAACTAAAGAGAAAGTTGATGAAATTACACTTTATTTTATTTTCTGCAGAGCTAAGCAGACCTGTTTATTCCATTCCTAATGCCAGCTACCGCCATAAATTTGAGGAAACTAAACCTACCCAGAGAAGGCCATACATATTAATAAAGCTGAAAGAATTGTCCGCTTACCATATTGGAATAGATTCAACCAAGAAATAAAAAATAAATAAAATGTGGAGATTGTTTTCATGGGTCGCATTATAGTAAGTCATCATTTAAAGTCCCAATAGATATAGAATAACTTTTAATTATATAAAATCCACAATTATATTAGAGATAAATAAACAGCTACTTTTGAAGAAATACAGAACAGTTTTGGGAAATATAGTACAGAAGATAATTTGCACAAATAGTTAAGAGTTTAGGAGGCCACTAGTAAGATATTAAGTAAAGAATATTAATATTCTTCAGTAGTATTGGAGAGTTGGAATATCTCACATTAGGAAATAGTTTAAATGGTAATAATTTTAGGATGATCATTTTAAATTTGGGTTTCTTCCATTTTACAGATTTTATTTACTTCTTCAGCAATGAGCATAGGGTAGCCCAGAAAATTGAAACTTCGAATAGTTTTAATCCTAATATTAATTTTCAGGCCACAGACATAGCCGATAATGCACTCTTAGTAGATTTCCAGAATCCTATGAACCTGTTATGATGATGAAATGCTCCATAATGTCCCCATCAAATTTAGGTTACATGGCAATATTCACATCTGCAAAGCAGGCCCTTTGCAAAGGTCAGTTTTACAACTGCTACTTTTGTGAGCCTAGAAGACAATTATATCTCCTCCTCCCACAACACAAGCAGGAAATAAAAAACTGAAATTTTAGAGGGTCCACATAATCCACCTGTTTTTACAAGAATTCCTTACTTGTATGATTTTTTTTTCACATGGAAATGTTCATAAACAAATGAATTATAATATGGGAGCATCAACCCCAATTTTACTAGATGCTTAATGGATTATGCATGACATTTCTCTTTTAACGCCAAATTTCTGATATCTTCTAACCACAAGAAAAATAGAGGTTCGGTGTTAAAGAAAGTTATCTTCGGTATTATCAACTTTTGAGTGCTGAAACCCTTCTTTTGCTGATCACATTACTTCATTTGTTTTACAATGTAGATTTTGGCAATAGTTGTCCTTTTACGTTTTAATTAATAAATTATAGCTTTTTTGTTAAAAATAAAAGGTGAAGGAGATTTGAAGCAACTTATCTCCAGGTCTGCCCTGGCTGTAGGTTTCTTTTGAAATCACTAAATTCCAATTAGTAATACATAAACCCATCTGCCTTAATTGCTACTGCTGCTACCTCTGTTTCTACAATTCTGTGACCACTACTTTTCACATTGCTTTGACCTCTGTGTTTTCATAATTACACAAATTGCACTGAATTGCACAGAGGCTTGGAAATGCCTGTGTCTGGTAGGGAAATTCTATGACTATTTAATTTAATCACTCTGTGCTGCATTTGGCACAGAGTGATTTGGTCTTTGACTGAGAGCAGGGGACTGCATGGTGCCCACATGGTGAGGCTACACTAACTTCTTACCCCACTGTGGGTTAGGACTCTTCTCAATCCCCTCAGACTGATGGGTAGGTCTGTTAGGGTCCTTACCAATGACTTCTATAAGTAATTGTTTCCACTAGTTGCTTATGCCCTTCTGCAAAGGACTCTGGATTTTCTATCAGCGATTTCAGGGGTCACATTTCTAATGGTCACTTGGGCTATGATGAGAATTTCCACACCAAACACTCTGGACCTAGGCCTGTGGTCTCTTCTTATCCTCTGGTCTCATTAGGCTCTCTTTAGCTTCTCATGTCTCAAAACAAACAAGACATTTTGGAATTTGGACCTTAAAAATACCTAATATACAAAAACTGCTGTTTACTTGCAAACAGCTGCCATATTGTTCCACAGCTCTTCTCAGTATTTTCAACCTGTTCTAAGGATTATGCTTGCAGAATAAGTGTAGATGATACCAAAGAAAATGCCTAACCCAGTGGTTTCATTTGCCATAGCTCTTTACATAGTTTCTCTGCATTGCCAGCCATTCCCTGAAATCTGTGCATCAGCCATGGCATAACTCATCAAGTGGCCTATTTAATACTACTGGAATCTATCTGGACTCATAAGTATCCAACATCTCCAAGCATCCAGGACTCTGAATGATCGAATCAGACCAGTTAAAATTCACAGAAAAAAAAAATATATATAGCTTCACAATAAACATAGACTCAATGAATGCCTGTCATAACAGAAAATGTAAATTAAAATGCATTAAGTGCTCAACTGTCAGTTGAGCATCCAACTCTTAGTTTCGGCTCAGGTCATGATCTCAGGGTCATGGGATCCACCCCTGCATCTGGCTCCAGGCTCCAGGCTCCATGCACAGTGCAGTCTGCCTGAGATCCTCTCTCCCTCTGGTCCTCCTGCCCTCATCCTCTTTCTCCCTGAAATAAATAAATCTTTTAAAAAATGCATTAGCCATTATATTTCTTTAAAAATTAAAATATTAAATAATATGCAGTCACTTTCATTTAAACTTGTTAGAAAAATTGGTGAAGCCTTCTAGGAGGCAATGTGGAAATATGTACCTTTATAAATCATGACAATGCTGTGTCTCAGTTTCTTCAACCCAAAATGGAAATAATAGTGATACTTATTCATAGTATGTTGTAAGAAATAAACTAGTTAGTATACATAATTAGAATTGTGTCTGATACACACACACACACACATACACACACATTCTACATAAGCGTTAGTCATTACGATCTTTACTATTATCAAGTTTTAAAAGAGGCAGTCCTTGGACTTAGCAACTTTACTTATAGAAATTTATCCCAAAAACAGAGGCAGATCTAGACTTTGTGAAGCCAGAAGCTTATGCAATCTGGGAGGCTCTCTAGAAGAAAAATAATACAGCAGGGTGAATTCAAAATTAGTTACCAAAGTGAATATTTATAATGAGAAAAGAAATTAAAACAAATTATAGGCATCTTGGAAACCAGGTCTTTTCTTTTTTTATAAGTTGTCTTTAGGATAATTACCAGAAATGCTCACTTAGAAATGCTTTCTGTTTGCATCCTGATTTCCCTTGCACCAAAAATACTCCACAACTCTTGGCATTTAAGAGCCATGCGAGTGAGGATGGGTCCTGAAGCTTCAGCTTCATTAAATTGACAGGAAAAATCCACCTCTGTGAAGATAAATGCTCACATGTGTGAATAAGTATATCATTAAAGGTTGTCCTTTTTAAACATATGTATATTTATATATGCGGGAAATTTTTAGAAATATTTTTTTTAAAAAGTCATCCATGGCAGTAGGGCTTATACTAGCTAAGGGAAAAGAAAATATCTACCAATAGGTAGCAAAGCATGATGATTAAAAGTAAATTCTGAAGTCGGGCAGACTCAGGTTAAGTTTGGGCCCCACTATTCATTGCTATTTGACTTTAGGCAAGTGACTTAACCTCTGTGTTCATATGTTTCCTTATCTGTAAAACAGAGATAAATAGTCTCTATGTCATCAGGCTATTATAAAAATTCAATGAGTGGCTATTTATAAAGTGCTTAGAACAGTGCTTGACACATGGTAAATGCAATTTGAATGTAAAATAAATACAAATCTACTTGGAGATTAAGTAAGTCCATACATCTATACAATAGAATGCTATATAGGCAAGAGAAAAGGAGTGATAAATTTATATTAAAACTGAATATTGATATTGAAAGCTGTTATGTAAAAAAAGGAAATCGCAAAACAGCGAAAGTCAATATGATACCAAGTTGGAGGAGGAAGATGCTTGCTTTTGCACTACTTGTAAGCAGGGGGGTTAGATATAATACTATTTAGAGATATTAATTGTGTCTAATGTAGGGGAAAATAGATAAACAACTCGTTATAGTACATGGTTCATGCTTACAGAATTCCAAAAACAATCAGTCCCACAATTTTTTGACTTTCCTGCCATAAAGAAATTACATCTATTTCCCTATCTTAGAATCTGGGCTGTGTCTCTCTCTGTTCTACCAATAGATATGGTGAAAATGACACTGGCCAGTCTCCAGGCTCCAGGCCATGAGAAACTGGCAGTTTCTACTTCCTGCCTCTTAGAATATTCACTTGTGAGCCGAGCTCCTGCTCTGAGGAAGCCTAGGCCATCTATAGATGTTCTGGCTGACAGCCCAATCAACAACCAGCTGAAGTACAGCCACCAACCAGCATCAACTACCACACGTACAAGCTAATATGTGTCTTACTGATATCAGCCCTAGCCTTCTAGTCTTTCCAGCAGAGATCCTAGATTGCAAGGAACAGAGACAAGCCACTGACACTCTGCTCTGTCCAATTCCTGACCCCAGAGGTTTTAAGCATTAGAAACTGGCTCCCTGGGCCATTAAGATTTGTGTGGGTTGTTACACAGTAGACAGATAACAGGAATAGATAACTGGAAAAATACATTTGTATTTCTTCCCATGATTGAGCATTTGCTATGCTCTCAGCCAATGATGGTATCTTTTTAGCAGAATATACTATATACTTCCAACCAATGAGTTTCCCAAAATGCATACAGAATCAATGAGGTCTATGGCTATAAACTGAGTGAGGTCTACAGCTTGTATTATTTGCTGGATGATGGTCTACCTTTCTGCCATTTATCTATGTACTCACAAACAAATTAAATCCATAATGGTTGTTAAAGGTTTGTTAGTGACAGTGCTAGACCTATCACCAAGGAAGAAGCTCACATTGCTTCTCACGATGCAAGTTTTGGGATGCACAAAGGGCTTTTGTGAGAACAGTAAAAGAAATCAAGGAAAGCCTCACCCAGTAACTGAGAACTAACAGAAGTGCTTTGACCTCATAAAGGACATGCTAAACACCACCGTAACCTGAAAGGACTGGGCAACAGTTGCATGAAATCATTGGAAAGCTGGAAAAATCGTGGCCAGAGGCAAGAGAGGCAGATTTAATCTCTGGGAAATTAAATAAATACGGGAAAGTAATTGCTCTGCATGGTGCATGAAATGTACCTCCATGTGGATGGTGCCCTACATTGTGTTTGTGTCAATTCACTCACTGAAAGTTCCCCAGAAACATTACCTCATCAACTATCCAACAGTGGATGGTTCTGAGAGCATTAGCCCATGCACAAGGGTGTGTGTGGGTGTGTGTGTGTGTGTGTGTGTGTGTGTGTATTTTCTCACATGTACTTTTATATGAATTGAAAATGCCTGGAAGCATGTGTAAGAAATTCATCCTAATAGTTAATAATGGATACTTTGGGAGAGTCTGTGGACAGGATTTGGGGAAGCAGATGGTCTGTGGGAAGGGTGGGGAAACTTTACTTTTTAATTTCATTTTTTTTACAAGAAGAATGCATTCCTTATATAATTTAAATGAAAAATCAATTTTAAATAAACGAGTCCAATTAGAAGCATGGGATTTAAAACTGCACTTCTTGGCTCTCTCGCAGATAACGTGGCAGGATGTTTCTATCCTGGCAGGTTTTCCTCTACTCCCTTTCTGAAAATGACAGTACTGGATAGTGGGTTGTAAGTACTCATTTTTAGCATGGAATGGTTATAAAATGTCAAACCCTTATACTTTTCCTTTATATTATTTAGCTCCAAAGATTTCCAGGTTCTAAAAATAAGATAAATTCTCCTGAGTTTATGTATCTTGGGCCTGCTTTAAGTATACAGTAGTCATTTATGAAGTGTGTATCTAAAGGTGGACATCAAACTGTGTTTGCAATAATCATTTTTCTTTTCAAGCTATTTCAGAGCAATCCCAGGAAATGCTCTTTCATGATCAAAGCAAATCATCTCCTGGAAAAATGCACTATTTTCAGTTAACTCTGCTACTAGCAAGTGCCAAATGCATTTGAAGACCGAATGTTTCACACTAGAGAAAGTTAAGTACAGCACTAAAAAGCAGCCATGAGATCACCAAGAGAATCTACACAAAAAAACATGTGGGCAGACTGTACATGTTTATTCAGGGCAAAACCACCATCAGCGTGCAAAATTTAGTTTTATATATCTCACAACATGCCCCAGAGAATAACCAAGACTCGAAAAAGACAGAAGGAAAATATGCATGGCTCTCAACTGTCAAAACAGGCAGTTGGGCAACTATATTAATCGTGATTTAAAAGCCTTATAACATATTCTGTTTCAATGGTATTCCATCTTTTCCCACGAGGAAGGGAATATAGTCCCTATTAGAAAATGGGCAACTGGCAGTTGAACTAACTTTAAAGCCCTTGCTAAGGACAGACACCATAGAGTTTCTGTCTCAGTGGATAATAGTTCCTGATTAAGAAGACCACAAACCCTACAGGAAGGGAAAAACCACAAAAGGAAACTCACAGAGTGGCTTATGATTAGGGAAAGCTGGTCATAACAGACATGTCCTTCCTTTCCACTCTTCCCACCTCAATTCATATCAACTTACCCATTACTAAGAAGATGCACACCTGATTATGGGGAGCACGACAGAGGGAAGGGGAAGCACACTGTATCCGCTTTACTGTAGCTATAGCCTTGCTACTAATAATGACTCAAAAAGTCACCTCTCATTTGCTGCACAGCTTGTCCCTGTTACTACACTGCAAGAGCAGTAATTTTTGAAGTGGGATGTGGGAAGAAAATATTGAACTTCCTTTTATTCTACTCTAGAAATAAAAAAAGGAAATAAAACTTGGCTAATGTTTACGGTTGAATGAACCTGGGTTTCTACTCCCAGTCCATTTGTCCGAGAGTCACATGTCACATACGTGCTGCAGAGGAGACTGAGGGAAGGGCAGGACTTCCCCAACTCACCATTTTCACTGGTTCCTTAGTTTCCAACATATTGCAGTGAATTACAGATGATGTATGCCTAATTAGATTTAAAGACTATATTTACAAGGTTTCCAACTAAATTAAATCTCAAGGTGGTCAAAGAGCTTTCAAAAAATATCTTTGTAAATAAAAATAACAATGACTTAATCATATGAGACCTTATGCCAGCCCAATTTAGAATTATCAAAAGGTTTCTATCTACTTTCTCTAATGATAGCTTCCTGTAATTGTATATTATTCCCTGAGATACTCATATTAACTACATGGTATATACAACATATAAATATACACATACATTTTGAGGAGTATATACTCATTTTCTTTTAATGATAGCTGTGCAGGTCAGAAAATATTGAGGCCACTCTTCTAGAACAGAAAAAGGGGTAAGAAGAGATCGGTAGAAAATAAAAAGCATGCCAATTCTTAATTTCTAGTCGATTTGTTCTGAAATGCTGACTTCACCTGTTTTGTAAGGAAACACTAATTCAAGCAAATACACATTAAAGGGATTGTTTTTTTTTAAAAAAAAAAAAAAAAAGCCTTGTTTTGCTAATGTTGGCCCACCTACCTCTAGAGCTATTTTCCTGATGTGATTAACTTAAGAAATGTAGGATGACACACTAGTTTCCACGTGGAAATGCTGATTCACTTAAATGAGTGAGTAATTTCCATCTTACTTAAGTAGTTTAAATGCAAATGATCCATTTTATGTTTTGTTTCTATGTCTTCTCTTAGGAGAAATATGCATATTATTTCACAGTAAAAGTAGAAAAGCTTCCTTTGAATATTAACATCTCCAAATAGGGAAAACACCTGCCAAGAGGGTCTCTGTTCTCTCAACTTTACAGCTGGAATGGACATCAGAAATCAGCCCTCACAACCCCCTCATTTTACAGGTGGCAAACTTGGGGCATGGCAAGATGAAGCTACATTAGCAAGACTGCACAGTCCACAAGAACCACAAAGCCAGGACCAAACTATTCCATGGACCAATCATTCTCCAATGTAAGGAAACTGAAGCAGAAAAACCGTGGTATTCTTAGCATGGTATTCCTACTCAAAAAATTATTTCAGATACAACTGCTTTTCCTAAAAGGACTACCTTCCATGAAAATAAAAACTAAGAAAGGAGATAAAGGGCATAAAAAGAGAAAGAAATACCTTGGGATATAATACAACCTTCAAATGGGGTTTTAAAGTGATGGCATAGCCCACTGTTTTGACAGTTGGAAGCAGTGCACATTTTCATTCTTTGTACGAAATCTCAGCTATTCCCTGGGAAATGTTGGAAGATAAAGAAACACATTTATGATAGTTTTACCTAGCAGAGAGAGTCTCCACTTGTATTTAATATACTCCAGAAAATTGTGCAGATTCTCTTTAATACTGGTAATCCAGTGACCCAGTGACTCTTTTTGGTTCTACATCTCTCTAGTATGAAATAGTTTTGTCTTCAAATGCATTTGGCACTTGTGAGCAGCAGAATTAACTAAAATCAATGCATTTTTTCCAGGAAGTGATTTGTTCTGATTACAAAAGATTTCCCATGAGCCCCTTACCCATCTAAAGTAACATTTTTTTAGGAATACAGAATCTTAGAGATTCTGATTCATTGGGTCTGGAAACTAGCATTTTTAAAAAGCGCCTCTGATCCTGATGCAGGAGCACACTTTCAAACATACTGCTTTGTAAGAACTTCTCCATACACTTGTATTAGAGACAATCCCCTTAGACGAGACCAAGGAAAATACCCCTGCAGGTGCTCAGGGATGCTGCTTAGTACTGCCTAGGCAAATAATCTGCTCATATAAATGAACTTCTCAGTTTGACCATGTGGAATCACATACCTCACAAAGAAGAATGTTTACTGAGCTCGCACAAGAAATTATAATACACAATGAAATGGACTTCTTCAGGGCTTTCCTAACCAAATCTAAACTCTGAGGCCTTTTCTGTATTGTTTCAAATAGTTCCCGCTTGTTAAAGACTAACATAAATGAGCACCTAATAAAGAAAGCCTCTATTTTTGCCTTTCAGATAAGTCTATCACAGAACTTGTCTTGAAATGGAAAAAAGGAACTCCTAATTGAAAACTTTCCCCTCTATGTCTCCTAGCGTATTGAAAATTCCTAACAATACCTGTTAGGTATATCGTCTTCTAAATGCTATCTAGAAGAATAATATTAATCCATCAATGGTCATTAATGTGTCATTGGAAACTGACTTATCAGAACATGGGACATGGAACTAACGCCTTAAGAAGAATTCAACCAAGTAAAGATCTCGGTAGGATTCTAGGTTCGGTGCTCGGGCCTGGGAGGGCCTGCGTCAGAAGCAGCAGTGCAGATTGAGAGAGCCAAGAGAAGCACGAGGGAATTGAAGCCAAGGAAGAAAAACGAAGAGAAGAGAGGAAGGAGCTGCAAAAGATAAACACATCTTGGCATTGCGTTGACCTTGTCTCTTAGCTCTTTCATCCTGCACATTTGCAACGACCCACCTTCCTGGAGGTGGCAAGGTAAAAGCTGCTAGGGTGAGAGAAGCAGCCCAGATTTGCAAATTAAAACCCAAGCTCTGACAGTTGCTGTGTGACCTTTTGTGTCACCTCCCTTCCCCACACAATTCCTCATCTGTAAAATGGGGATGATGATCACGACCTGTGGAGCTGTACGAATTAAAGCAGTAGGCATGAGAGGCTCCGGACATGCTGCTTTATCTCTTCCTCTGCTCACCTAATCTTTATCTGCTCACTCTTCAGTGTAGGAAAGGAAAGAAGGGGAGATGTTTCTCCCTGGTAACACATCTGAGGCAGTTGTGATCTGGTTCCTGAGTTTCCTTGGAAGTATTTGTTTCTTTTTACAAATTTCGCAGCTCTTCCAGGGATAAATAAACATCACTCCATGAATATGAACTGATTATATCTCATTTTCTGTCATTTCAGTACTCTTACAGAAAAGGTGACTATACATTTGGAATATTATGCATCTTATGAAATAAAACAAAACTAACATTCATTCATTGAGGCTTCACTGGGTTTGGCACTAGAGGAAATGCAAAGAAATAGAAGACACAGTTTCTGCACGAAAGAAGTTAACAATTGATTAGAGGCTCAAGGCAAGTGAAAAGTTTCAGAGCCATAAAAAATTCAACAATAGCTCAAGACATAATAGGAAAGATGTCATGAGGCAGTTCGTGATTAATTTCAAAATGAGGAGCACAGACAATAATTGTTATATGAATTTAGAAGAGAAAGAAATCACTTTCATGTATATATATATATATCAAGGAAAAATTTCAAGCAGAAATTGGTGGAATTTGGTGGCCTATAGGCTGAAATCAACCAGCAGGCCTATTTAATTTGGAACTCTTCCTGTTTATTTTTGTTTTTGGTTTTGTGTCATTTTTTTAAGAAGTTGCCAACATCAAAAACAAAGAGAATAATGCTTATAGTCCACGGAAGGCCCTTCCAGAATAAATTGGTTATTGTGGGAATTTAAAGGAAGAGGAATAAGAGAGAACATCCAATTACAGTCTTCCCCTCCATTAGTTCATTCACTTATGAACAGCATCTCTTTTCGATCTGGCATTTCGAGCACTGAAATATATCCCCTGTCTTCTCTACTGTCAAAAATTCTTGTTAACAACTACCTTAAAGAGACTTACTATTTCTTGAGCTACCAAAGATAATTAAAATCATCAGGGTAAAAACCAGCAGTTCTTTCTCCCAGGTGATTATCAGCTTAGAGCCGGCTTCACAGGCTGACCACTTCATAAAGTGAACAACTAGGTAATTAAATCCTCAGGTCTGTAGAAATCCACAGGGACTAAATGGCAACGAGCAATTTTCCATTTGAGGCATTTTGGGAATCAGGCCAATAAATAAACAGATATCTTAGATTTGACTCCAGCAAATACCCTGACTGCAAAGCAGCAAAACAAAAGCAAAAAGCTTTGTTCTCAGTCACTGTCTTGTTATTTAACACCAGTATATTGATAGAACATTGAAATGTTCTCATTTAAATATTCAGAAGCCCAGGATGGTTTGTTCTCCAAAAACTTTTTGTTATCATATAAACATATGTCCATCTTTGTGGGCTTAATTGACATTTACTGCCTCAAGTTTCTTTCAAAACTTATTTTATTCATTGAAAACACCAAACATTCTGTGAACCAGTATGCATATCCAAAATATTTTTTTACACAATATTTCAAAAATGGTTCTACTCATACTCTGACTTCTACTGAGTAGTGCAGCATATTTTATTATCTTAATAACACATTGGTCTCTGAATTTACCTTCTGAATTTTAATTGACAACAAGGAGAATCACTCAGATCCATATGCCATGTTAGGAGCAAGGATTTGGAGTGGGAGGAGAAAAGATAACTATTTTCCAGCACAGTAGAGCCACTTAACTATACATGTCATCCTCATATTCACCTAAAACAACTTAGCATACAAAAAAATTAGCTTTCCAAAAATGAGAGACTTTTCCACTTTATAAAATATTTTGAGCTTGTTACACGGTACCCCTGGACATTGCCTCCGTTCTTACACATAGTAGATACTTGATTCATTCACCAAATATGAATTAGATGACAAGTGAGATGTTCATCAAAATCTATATTTTATATTCAACATAATTTTCTTAGAAATATATATATTTTTATTATTTGAATATACTTATTCTGTGGTGTTTAAGATCATTTTTACCTGCTAATCTCTTTAAGAAAAAAACAAAAACAATTAACTTTGGTCAAGCCTGGGAAATCTACAACCTAGTCACGTTTAAAGTTAGCCCTGAGGATATCCAGGAATCTGCTATAAATTCTTTCAATTCATAGGGCTTCAAAGGATGAATGGCATTAGACCACTCACCTGGCAGCTCAGCCACTTGGGGTTATAATTAAACAGATTGCAACCTTTCATTAAAATGTTCTTTTTTGTAGTTACAGAGAAAAAAATGTGGAGATTAAAGTGACCTTTGATACTGCATAATACTAATATTTTTTTCCATTTCAACTAATATGGGAAAATGGACAAATAATAATAATGAAGCTGCTTTAAGTTTAAAGCAGACGAGGCTTTGCTGGAAGCTGTGCTTAGAGAGGACCAAATATGTCTCCTAAGGTGCGTACAGTCCTGAAACTGGGACACTGTTTAAATTAGATCCCTCCATTGGGCAAATTCCACCCTTTCAAAGATACCTCTTCCTGGACCCTCATGTAAGCATAAAACAATATAGAGCCACAGGGTTCACAAAGCTAAACAAAGCTCACAAAGCTGGCCAGAAGTCAAAGTTGCTCTAGAGGATATGTGCTCATTTAGGCAGCAGGAGGATAAACGGGGCCTCTAAAGCTCAAGCTTCTGCTTTGTTCTAGTCTCTGCGGTAACGCTCTCTATATCATAGAGCTGAAAACAGGGCAAATATTAGCTGGGTGTTCAACGGGCGAGTTTAAAAAAGGGGGGATTTCACTGCATGGCTTTTTCTCTTGCTGTGAAACCTCCTATTCAATTACTATTCACTCTTCAGCTCTGGCTTCCAACCTTATTCCACTGAAACTCATCGACATTACCCATGACTTCCCGATTACAAAACACTGTTGACATTTCTAGGCCTTGCATTGAATACACCTTCCTGCAGCACCCAGCGTGATAATTAATCCATCTCCCAAAGCCTCTCCCTCATGAGCCTCATGAACTTGCGTGATAGCAGGTCTCTTTCTACCTCTGGTCGATCTTTTTCCATGTCCTTTGTAGACCTTTCTTATTCTTCGTCCTCCTAACATACCAGAGTCTTCAGTTTTATGTTCTCTCTGGACAAGGTTTTGTTCTCTCTCATGGCTTTAGTTACAACTTATTCATTCACTAGATACACAGTGGTGGCCAGGGGCTGGGAGGTGAGTGGGGGGTGGGGGCAGATAAGTGAGGAGAAATCATTTAATGAGTAAAAAGTTTCATATTTTCAAGATGAAAAATACTGGGGATCTTTTCCCAACAATGTGGATTTACTTAACACTGCTCAACTGTACACTTAAACACAGTTAAGTTTGCAAATTTTATGTTGTGCTATTTTTTCCATGTTAGATGAACAGATGATAGATAGATCAATCCCAAATCCCAAGTTTAGGATAATTTTGGTTACAAATAGCAGAAAGGTCATCCTCAGCATAATGGCTAGCTTACTCCATGGATTAAAGATGATTACACCTGCTCCAGGCTGCAAATTCTCACACATCAATGGCCTTATAAGCATAAAGGAACTCTCTCAGCAGGTCCCAGAAGACACCTCTTTATTTCTCATTGACCAGAATTGAATCACCAGCCACTTCCTAAGCAAATCACTGGCAAGGGAAATGGTTTCACTATGATCAGAACAGACTATTCCAGACGAGAGGCAATCCTTCCTGAGAATGAGGTCAGGTTTACCTTCCCAAGCTGCACAGAGGAGGGGGAAGCCACAAAGTCAGAGCTTGACCAGCAAGAAAGTGGCAACGTGTTACAGGTGCAGTTGGCTAACAACTGTTATCTGCTACACTGATCTCTTCCCTGAGCAAGAGACCCATGGATATAACTGTTTCTGAAACGTCAGTTCGCATATCAAACTTAACATGTGCAAAGCCCAAGTCATTATGTGCATTCCTTCTTCCATAAGAACTCTTCTCATATTTCCTATTGCATCGGGTAACACTTCTATATAATCAAAAGCCTAGTCAGAAACCTGGGAGAAGACTTTAACTATCTCCTTTTTAGTAATAATCCCAGTTCTGGCATTTTTGATTCCCCACTTTGTTTCTATTGCCACTGCCTGCATACTCATCTCCATGCCTGTAGTCTGGCCTTCTCTCACCCAGTTCAACTGCTGAACTGATACTAACCAGAGCAATTAATCTAAAGCACAAAGTGACAATGTGACTCTCTTTAAGCATTGTGTACAATGGGTGTTCTTTGGACTATGACTCCCTGAACTTAAATGCAAAAATTTTGCATGTGTAAATATGTGAAAATTTCTGATAGATTATTCCAGAGGAATCCATGACTCACTAAAGAAAACAAAACAAAACAATAAAAACAAAAACACATTATGACACTTTTAGCAAAATGGATAAAAACCTAAAATATTAAAAAACACTAAAATATTTAGCATGGAATATAAGACCTTTTATAATCTGTATCCTACCTACCTCTCCAGACTCATCCTTTATACCGCTTTGCTTTACATTTTATGTTCTCCTTACACTACTTACAGATACTCAAGTATACCTCTGCACCTACGTATAAACCATTTTTTTCTTTCTAGATTATTTTTTCTGCCCTAATTCATTTAACACACACCAATATATCCTTCAAAATCCAGTTTGTATATCACTTCCTCTGTAAAGCCATTATTTATAGCCCCAGAGCATATCACTTCCCTCTATACATTTTTATTCTATAAATATTTTTTTAATTTAGGATATATTTGACATTACTGTATTTTACCTATTCCTTCCATCAAATTGTGAGCTGCCTAAGGAAAAGATGGTGTCCCATTCTTTTTGTATCCTTATATCTTAGAATAAATCCCAATACAACATAAGTGTGCATGAAGCATATCTTGAAAGTAACAATTTGAAAATACACATGCCTGTAATTAATAGTAGCATTGTAGATAGATCTGATATTGAGCATTATCCTTCTAAATGCTTCCTTTTTTTTACCTCTGTCTGAAAACAATGGTCCTCAAATTTTAGTGTTCACCAGCCTTCTAGTGAAGCTTCTTAATAATACAGAAAGAAGCTCTGAACCCTATCCCAGACCTCCTATAGCCAGAAACTCAAGAGCTGGAGCCCTGACATCTGCTTTTTAAATAAGAAGTAATGTATAGAATTGTCAGTTCACTATTTTGGAAACTAATATGACACTGTATGCCAACTATACTTCAATCAAACATCAGCAAGTTGCCTAGATAAGCATCATACACATCACCTCCTAATGACTCCACCACAGCCTAAGAGTCTCAAGAATTGAAAGAAATCAGTTTCCATTCCAGGACAAAGATCAGAAAATATTCTTATTGTCTCCCCATTGTGGCCTTAGGTAGAAGGTTCTGTCCCCACTTACCACATTAGAGGATAATCCATCTTAGTCACTGCCAACCCGCTTCCCTTGAAGTTCCAGAAGAAATGTAAAAGGATTTTCAGTCCTGGAAGTCATTTAGACAGTTCCAGTTGAAGAGCCAAAGCAAAAAATTAACATTCCAGCTCCCAGAAACTTTATTTCCACATTTCTTCGGGGCGTAAATAATTTGTAAATCAAATAGAATTGTTCTGGCTCTACTGATTTTGCATAATGACTCAAAGCATAGCTCACAGCCAGTATTATTTTCCATACATGTCCACAGAAGACTGACCGCACTATTCCCTAAGCATCCCAACAAAGCCTCCAACCCACGCTCAACCCCCCTGCCCAGGCCCATCAGTCACTGAAAGACAAAAAGGTAAGTTTGTTATATAATAAATCATAAATGGCCCAGAAGATAAACCTGGCCAAAGACTTGAGTGCTTGTAGCCAGAGTATAGCTGTTTTCTTTTTGGTTGAGAGAGCAAGCACAACTCCTCAGACTCTCTCGAAGTCTGCTAATCAAGACACTGGTTTCTTCTCTGATGATTTTTACTCTTTAGGAAATGAACAGACATTGGTGTTACTTACCCTTATAAGCATAATTACTTACCTTATTACCATATCTCATCTTATTTATGCAATGCCTACCTCGGTAGATATGGCAGTCATGGAGGTGTCTTACATTGTCATTCAACAGAACCTACTGTGGGAAGCACAGCTGATTATTAACTCTAGCTGTCGTCCCTCTGGATCCACTGGACAATTATTTTTCCCAATATGCTTCCAGCCAACGACTTAGCACAATGCACTATTAGGTCTAGCTCATTTTTACTTGTCATGGTACTCTTCTAATGAGCAACTTTTGCTCAGGGCAGAGACTTTGCCAGGATTCCATTAAAGTTTAAGTCTTTTACTACCTAATCCTCCTTTTCCTCCTTCCTTTCATAGATATCAGACCTTCATTGTGGTATGAAGGCTCTCGTTATTCTGCTCACTCTCTCTTTATCCTTCACAGATGTTTACCCTCAATAAGTCTCCTATCTATTCCCATCTTGGCTTCTTGAAAGACCTAAAACTGAAACAGTGTTTGCTGTGTTAAAATTTGTTGCAAAATTTTTACAACTACTTCCATTAAATGGTGGAGAGTCAGGGAGCCCAGTCTTCCAACCACCCACACCAGGATGTCAACTGAAAACACCTGCGAAGCTGTCAATCAGTCCACCTGCCAGCTGAGTTCCACTAAGTTATCTCCATCAAGACAATGGGGAAGCAGAAAAATCACCCAGCGAAGCTCTGCCTGAATTCCAGATCCATATAATTTTGAGATGAAATCAACTAGTTGTTGTTTTAAACATTAAGTTTTGGGGTAGGTCTCAGCAATCAATTTTTCTCTCTTGTTTAGTTGAGATAAAAAAATCAATACCCTATGTACATAATTCTTCACAAAAGAAAAAGTTTTAAGACTTTATAAGAGAATTTTCCATAGTCTCTCATGCTATAATTTTTAATGTAAGATTAGGTTTTATTCAAATCTAGCCTGTTGGGTTCAATAGAAACATCTTGTAATTTCATGTGCTAAGAAAGCACCTTTCAGAAGCTCCCCTACCTATGGGTTTTTAATTCATTGGCTTATTTCTACCTTAACTTTATAGGAAATGACTTATTAATCTTCCAGTTAGTATGCAATTCTGTAAGATTTTTTTATGCTGATAAGGGGTAGGTGGGGGGTGGAGAGTTTAGTGGGAAGCTTTTCAAAAAAAATTGGGGCTTTGAAAAGAGCATGCTGCTGCAGGCAGATTTGAAATGGAACACTGATTTTATTTTGATCAATAAATCCAGATAACACAAGGCATTACCATTCTCAAACACTGCAGATTTTGCTTCATTTTAACTGAATGTGTCTTGTGGAGTCTTGTTTTATTCTACGAAACAGAATGACAATTTTTTTCCCCAGTCAGACAAGCTAGACCTATCTGAAATCAATCTTTCAGCATGGCAAATGCATTGTAAATTATAAGGCCATGTGTATACTAAAGCAAGTGTCGTAGTTAATTTTAACAATTTTTTAAAAGCATGTCAGGATTTTGATAATACCAGAGAGATGAAAATTTCTTACACAGCCTGCCAGATCAGCACAGTTTTCAATTTGAGATTATAGGTCATTGACTAACACGTCATCAGGTTTACACAGTATTTATGGCCTATATGCTCAAGAAATTAAAAGCATTCAATCTTGGGCAAGCTATATATGTGAATGACTAAAATGGAAGACCTAAAATATTATGGTTGTGATAAATACATAGCTTTAATAGATGTTTTGATTTATCTTCCAAGGAACCCAACATCTGCACTAAAATCACATAGCCATGGAAATTTTCTAATACCCTGGTGTTGCCATGTCCCATGGAGTCACCTACAATTCAGGCCCTTGTCCTTAATACCCTTGTCCTTAAATTAATTGATTCTCTGAGAATAGGACTGCATAACCTTAGTTTCTTACTTTATCTTTAAATGTCATTTTTTCTTTAATGGTGCTCAAAAATCCTACTTTTTTGAAGCATAAGTCATTCATTCATACATATATATATCCACATATACCTTCTACTAGAAAAGGTTTAAAGAAGAAGAAGAAAGAAGAAGAAGAAGAAGAAGAAGAAGAAGAAGAAGAAGAAGAAGAAGAAAAATTGTTTAGCAAAACACAAATTGTTTTATTTTTCAGGGGAAGGGTATTTATTTGTTTTCCCCTTTTAGTAGTTTGGCCGGTGCTCAAACTCTGAGATTGAGAAAGACAACTGTTGGAAATGCACAGATGTCCAGATCTCCATCCCTATCCCTTCCATGCTCCCTCTTCTGTCTTTTCACTGTCTTTTTTAGTGATCCCATACGCTCTTTTAGCTACAACTGCCACTTCTTGGGTTAGCTTATGAATCTAACCCAGACTTCTCTCCTAAACTCTACCTGTGGCACATCTCCAACTAATTGTCTTCTTTATAACTCAAAAATCAATGTTTTCCTGAAGTTCAATAAATATTCACTTAATCTAAACCCTGCATTTTCTGGATGTGAAAACTAAATCCTAGTGTGCTTTACTAGGTTAATCTACAGCTGCCTCTTGCAAACTAGCCCATTTCCCTGGAAAGAACCAATGCCTACAGTTTGCTCTTTGAGATGACTAGTAAAATTGAAAAATTTCTGGTTTATCAAAACAAAATTAAAGAAGGCATTTAAAAAATTACCACCATCAGAAAATGATAATTTTTAGTTCTTGATTTTCCACTTATTATTAGAGATTTCAGTTTTCCAGCAAAGTTTTCCATTTTGTCATTAAGTTTAAGTTGTTTAAGCACAATTTTTAAAATTATTTATTTACTTATTTACTTACTTACTTAAGAGAGACTGAGCAAGAGAGAGAGAGAGCACAAGCAGGGGTAGAAGGAGCAGAGCGAGAAGGAAAATCAGACTCTCCGCTAAGCAGGGAGCCCAATGACGGGGGCTCTATCCCAGGACCTCCAGATCATGATTTGAGTGGAAGGCTGATGCTTAATTGACTGAGCCACCCAGGGGCCCCTCCTGAACACAACTTTTAAAGTTATTTTAAATTCCGATATCTGAATCACCTGTGGGTATCTTTCATTGTCTAGTCCGCCCTAAGGTTATATATGATAAATCAGGACAGTTTATAGAAAAATTGTAGAGGATCAAAAGGGTGATGTCATCTTTCTCCAAAGGGCCCTTCTTAAGCTTCTAGAAGGCAGTTTTGAGTAGGAGTGGAGCCATTAACCCACTCAGGGCTTAAGCTTTATCAGGCCTGATCTGTTTGTTTTACCCTTATATACCTTGCCTGTTGACATGTAGGGCTTTCAACTGGGATTCTGGGCCCATCCATCTGGAAGGCCCTATAGTCCAGTTTTTATCTCCCCAGTACCACCAGCCTTCCCATAACTATTTTTTGCTCAGCTTTTCTCACTCCTGGCCCATACTACCTCAAGGGCAGAATTGGCTTAGAAGGTAAACCTCACTTCTCTGCAATTCTCTTTATTCTGGGATTAGGACTCCTCAAATCCTGGCTGCCTTGGAAACCATACAATGCCTTCAAACAGATGTTTTTCTATATTTTATCCAGATTTTCTAGCTGCTCTCAGTGGGAGGATTAGTTAGCTCCAAGCCAGTCCATCATAGCTGGAAGCCAGGATATATTTTGAAGATACTGTGAATGGGATTCGCAGACAAATTAGATGTGTGAGTTGAGTGAAAGAAACTAGTCAATAATGACTCCAAGGACTTTTGTTTGTTTGGCTGGTGATCAAACTCTGAGATTGAGAGTTTTGGGTTTTGTCCTGAGAAACCATAAAAATGGAATTACAAGTAACTAAGAAGAGCAAAGCCATGTAGGGGAAACAGGTTGGGGCAAAAGTTGGTCAGTTCAGTTATGAGTATGTTAAAAGTAAGATACTTATTACATACACAAGTGGTGATGTCGAGCAGGTAGTTGGAATACAAGATCTGGAGTTCAAAGAAGTCCAAAATGGAGAAATGAATTTGTGAATCTTCAGCCTGTACTTTTGGAGTTTATTTATTTTTTTAAAAAGATTTTATTTATTCATGAGAGATACAGAGAGAGAGAGAGAGAGGCAGAGACACAGGCAGAGGGAGAAGCAGGCTCCTTGCAGGGAGCCTGATGTGGGACTCGATCCCGGGACTCCAGGATCATGCCCTGGACCGAAGACAGGCGCTAAACCGCTGAGCCACCCAGGGATCCCACTTTTGGAGTTTATGAGGTAGAGGCTGAGATGCACACTCTTAGAATGCAAAACACATGGTGATCTTTGAAAGATGAAAGAAGACCCCTTGTGCATCCTCCACACTTTACAGCAGGACTTTCAGATTAGAATGACTCAAGTGGAACAAGACAATGAGAAAGTTGGGGACAGATTCTGTGCTCACAAACAAATCCTACTACGCCCCAGTCTCTCTAAAGGAAAACAATCAAGACTCCTTGTCCTCTCACTCAGGTAGGAGGCTTGGCGCCATTAGTTTCCCTTTCCACTCTTCCTCCCAGAGGACTCCACCTGGTGAGAGGGGCCCAAGGACAGAGAGAGAGGTGTGTATTAAAAGGAAAATTAGAGAGTACCCAGGGACTTGGGAAAGAGAATAAAAAATGAGAAGGAGAAAAGGTGAAATAAAAACACAGGACACTTGAAAGCAAGTAATTCTTATGTTTTTATATGTACTTAATTCTATCTGCTTACATTAGGACGTCTAGGGGTGTTGTGTTTGAGTCTAACCTCAGTCACCTGTAAGGAACACATGGCTTTATCATTAACTAGCAGTACTCTACTTATTCAACAGTTTCTCAAGGAAGAAGAATAAAATTGCTTTTGTAAACTGAAGAATCCCTACATCTTCTTTTTGAAAAGTGATTTTTTTTCCTGTTGTCTCCCCATTCTTATTTAGCATTTCATATACACTGTCACCTTTTATGAACCCACCTGGGATCAAATCAGAATCACAAAGGCTGAGCTTGGGTGGCTGCATTTTTTAATTTCCATAGATTTCAAAGCCTTGGTTAGGAACCATGACAAATAGTTTTTCACCTTTCCCCATTATTGATGTTATCCAGTCGCTAATTGCTACAGACTGAATGTTTGTGTCATAATCCTTTTGTTGCCATCTAATCTCCTATGTGTTGGTATTTAGAGGTGGAGACTTTGGGAGGTGATTTATCATGAGAGCATGACCTCATGAATAGGATTAGTGCCCTTATAAAGGAGACCCCAGAGAGCTCCCTTGCCCCTTCTGCCATGTGAAGACATAGCAAGAAGATGGCGGTGAACCAGGTGGCTGGCTCTCAGACACACAATCTGCTGGTGCCTCGATCTTGGACTTCCCAGGCTCCAAAACTGGAAGAAATAAATTTGTGTTGTTTAAGCCACCCAGTCCAGGGTATTTTGTTACAGCAGCCTGAATAGACACAGACACTAAATGAAGAGTGGTCCACAGATGTCACCATCACTGGAGGGTATATTTAACTCATGTCAATTCTGGATCATCTCAGAAGCCTCTGATATCATTTTCCTTCTCTTGATTTCTACTTGACTTTTTGCCAATATCCATATAACTGATACAATAATCTTCCTAGAACATCATAAAATCACATCACTCCCTGATGAAGAATTTACCTTGGCTTACTGCTATATCAAGTTCCTTTTTTTTTTTTTTTAAATCTAAGTCTCCCTAAAACAGCACTGTAATTCTCTATCCTTGCCTCTAATGTCAATCTCTCTAATGTGTCATATAACAAAAATTCAATCCTGTTTATATTTTATTTAGTTTCATAATGTCTTCTTATGAATTATAATGTATCACACTGTTGGTGTATAATGCGTGATGTAATTAGAACCAGACACTTAAGGGGTTGACTTTCCAAGTATCCATAAAGGCCACTTCAGAGAATATTAGGAAAATAAGCACTTCATGACCTAAGTGTCAGAAGATCAGAATTCTAGCTTCAGCTCTGATGGTAACCAGTTATGTGACCTTAGGAAGATCTTTTGATCAATTTGAGCCTCTGTTTTGTCATTTGCAAAAGGGAAGGCATATATTTAATTATCTCTCAGGTCCTTGTAACTCTAAGGTTTTATGAGGCTCTTACCTCTCATAAAGAAGGGTGAATTAATGACCAAAAATAAATAGCATTAGCTTACAAGTTAGTGATTTTATAGGAAATATGCATTTGAAATAACTTAATAAACTTTATACTATATTTAATAGACACATAAATTAGCAATATAGTCTTACAGAGATTTTTATTTGTTTCTTGTTTTTGTCATTTGTGCAAAGTGTTTTGGCTTGTGTTTATAATCTACAGCAGTCTACCTCTGACTGATATGTCTGCTTTACACAAACTCTAACATTTCCAGACAACCCCAATTGCTTTGAATCTGCTCGCATCTGGTCACAATAAAGATAAAGCTGTGATAACATTTCTAGAAATAAGTTAAAATTATCTGAGAAGCCAAAAAACTATAACCATAATAATAGAGATTGCTACATCTGTTGAAAAACGAAGGGAACTGCTGCAGATTAGCTGCATCTTGGCCATTTTTGCCTCCAAACTTTGCTGAGATTCTCATCCACACAGATTACATTCTATGGTGCTATCAGTACACCCATTATTTCCTTCAAGATCGGGGTCAAAACTCACTTTACTAGCCCTTCCCTCTCAGTGGTCCTTTACTCCTCTTGAGACAGCAGTCAGGTTTAGCTCCACTCCACTCCCTACCCTTTTATAAACTCTCTCTCCCACCTGAAACATCCACATCAGAGCACCATCATCATCATCATCACTCTCCTAGCTGCTCAGGAAGCACATTCTGATGTGCCCACTCCAACTTCTCATTCTCCTTCCCAAAATTCTACACCAATTCTATACAAATTTTGAATATATATCCTGGCCCGTTCTTCTGGATTATGAATATATTAAAGCAAAATATATTGATGACCAAACAGTAGCACATAGGTTAAAATGAAAACATATTTATTAAAAAGTGCAGGTTATGAGACATTTGATGGTGTGAAAAAAAGAAAAAAGAAAAAACAGACTTCTGCATAGTAGAGTTAGCTTTATCATATTATAGGTCTGGTTAAAAGTCAAACCTTCCATCAAAATGAAGGATGACCCGTAGAATTCTCCTGATTGCTATGTAGAAGAGAGAGGAACCATTTTGATTAATTCTAATAGCTAGGTTACATAGGAGGAAGAATGATGCTTTTGAGAGAGAGTAAATGGCAGTGGTTAAGGGCATCAGCTCTGGATTCAAGCTGCCCAGGCTCAAACCCCTTTGCTAATTACCAGCACAGACAGTGTGAGCAAGTTACCCTACATCTATCCCTGTGCCTAAGTGTCCCAGCAATATGGTGGGATGGCACTACTTCCTACTTTATGAGGTCCTGGTTACAATTAAGTTGTCCACACATATGTACGTGTGTAAAGTAGATAAGGGTTTCCAATTATTATTGCTGTTGTTACAAGGTCCCTCAATTAAACATATAAAGCAGCAACTTAAGAACAGATAGAGAGCTGGTAACAAAACCCGTGTTTCAAGTGTGAGTTTTTACCAGTTGCAAATGAAACAATTGAGAATTTTTAACAATTGATCAATCAATCTTGATTCACAGAGGGAAAGCACATCATGAAGAACCTGGTGACACAGAAGAGGATCATCCTACACACAAAGTTTTCAAAGAAAGAAGACCCAGAATAGGTCTAGCACTGGACATTCCCTTAGCATCCAATTTCTTAGTTGCCATTTAATAGTAGAACAATACAGGGAGTCAGTCATAGTGGAGTTCTTCATACATTTATGTAAAGTATAATGTTTATGCTTATTTAGTAGTATTATATTAATTAAATACTATTCATATATCTGAGGTCAGCCCCTCATCTAGTCATATTTGATGCTGTTTCTGTAAAACCCAGGCTCATAAGTGGACATTCATACCTTGTGATCCAAGTGTCTGGAGTGACGATGCTGCTGAACCCAGGATGGACAGGTCAGGCAAGCAGCTCTTCTTTCACAATGGTGCCTTCACGGGGGCCTATTCCTTATTTTTCTGCCAGTTCAATTACATGACTCCTCTGAAGTGTCCTGTGAATTATTACAAAAGCATTTGAAAGCTTAACTTAAAGGAATGGGTTCAATCATTTCACATAGTCCACTCCCTCCTTTCCAGACTCCTGCTTATCTACATCTCCAGTATATGGATACAGCCAGCTTCCTCTTGCCTTCTTGGTCCCATTCCTCCCCAACACTTCTCCATACACAGTTCTCCACAAGTGAACTAATACTGTGTTTTCTTCTCAAGAGTACTTTTCTTTTATCTAGCCAACATGTCATATGACCCCTCACTTTCTGCCTTTCTTACTGAAAGCACAGTAAGTAATTCTATGTGATTTTTACTCTCTAATCTTTTTGCACATAATTTGCCTCTTTCTGTAGTTTTCATTTAACAAATAATGTGCCAGACCACTAGTGTCAGTCATTAACCTCAGGAAAATGTGTTCCCTCTCTTCATTCTTTTTATGAGTTCAAAAGCTAGCCTAGTCTTGATGATTTAATAATAGTGATAACAACATATGTGTGCTAATTAGAAGGAAAATTTTAAGTTGTATCAGACATGATACAAATATTCTTATCTCAACTTTTTTACAGCCAGGATCCTGAGTCTATCCTCACCATACCTCATTCCTCCAACTTACTTAGGAAAGTACAGTGGTGATATAACTTGCCAACAATATTTGGCTATTGGAAATTTAGAAACATGACTATTCTTGTCAAATGACAATGAGAATGATAAGACATCTGTCCATGGGAAAGAAATTTGTTTTCCTTTACTATGGCTGGTCTGGGATGTCAACTACTCTGTTTGAACGTATCATGGCTTCATGACCTTCAGTACTCAAGAAAAATTTAATCCTCAAAGAAGAAAGTAGATGCTACTTCATGAAAATTAACAGAGGCACAACTCTGGGTGAGTATCTGGAAAAGGAGACAAGATTATCATGGAAACAGAGAGGACACAACTCAAGAGGAAAGCTCAGTACTTTATTATAAGAGTTATGTACATATTTTAAAAAATGCTGGCAAAGTTGTATTTGGAGAACTCTCAGGCTATCAATTACCCTACCTGTCTCAAGAGCCAGAAAACAGGAAAAGCTTCGATTGCCCTTGGTGAAGATATCTGTCTGACCAGGAGAAACAGCACAACTGAAACGGTGCCAGAGGTGGGCAGTGAGCCCAACAAGCCATTGGACCTACATCAGTTAAAAACAACAGTCTGATTAGGTCAGCAGGCAGAACCAGGAGCTGATATGTATGGAGGAGCACTACTATGGTCAAGTCCTAAACTAGAAGCCACTCACTATGTTTGCACTTCTTCCTAATAATGCCAGGAGTTGGGTCATATGATTCCCATTTCAGATAAGAGAAAACTGAGATTCAGAGAAATTGACTCACTTTCCTAAGGTCATAGACCCATGAGGGAGGCCAGTCTCCTGAAAGTCTATGTGACTCCATCTTTCCATTGTACTCCCTCACTGTACCTTGAGAAGAAGGGCAGCATGCGGAGGGGAGAAGTACAGAGAAACAACCACAGCAGGGAATTCACACTTGAGTGAAAGGACGGTGAAGCAAATTCCTGACTAACTTATTGCAAATGGCTGAAACCACAACCAAAAAGCATTTATAGACATTACTGTATAGTTAATTTAAGGATAACTAATCAACAACTCTAGATAACATATTCTTGGGGTATGGATAAAAATATCTAATATTTTTTAGTTAAGGAACTTTTGAAGAAAGCACAAAGGCAGGGTTACTTTAGCCACATTAGTGCTCCAAAATAATGTCAGGAAAGGCTTCGCAGAGGGGCTCTTCAACCTGAATTTCATAAACTAGTAGGCATTTACCAAGTGTGGAGGTGTTAGGGAGAAAGAAGAATATAGGGATTCCCAGCAGAGGACATGAACAAAGATACTAATACCTGAAGTAGCATAATCTGATCTATAAAAAGCAAACCACAGAAGTCTTCTTCAGGAAAATGTACATGCCTGAAAAGTACTTCAGTAAATTTTGACACACATATACAACTGTGTAACCTCCACCCCAGTCAAGGTATAGAGCATCACCACTCCCTAAGACAACCCCTTTGTGACCCTATAATTCAATTGCTACCAACCACAGTCAATATTGGTTCTAACTTTTATCACTATGGATTAGTTTTGCCTGTTCTTGAATTTCTTCTTAATGGAATTATTGGTGGGCAGCCCCCGTGGTCCAGAGGTTTAGTGCTGCCTTCTGCCCGGGGTGTGATCCTGGAGACCTGGGATCGAGTCTCACGTCGGGCTCCCTGCATGGAGCCTGCTTCTCCCTCTGCCTGTGTCTCTACCTCTCTCTCTCTGTCTCTCATGTATAAATAAATAAAACCTTTAAAAAAAACCAGAAAACATAATGGAATTATTGGTATATATTCCTGTGTCTGGGTATCAACATAAATTTTTTGAACTGGGTGCATCGGTACTACATTGCTTTTTTATTGCTGAATAGCATTCCAACATATGGATATACTGTAATTTGTTTATCTATTCAAGGAGCAGGTTGTTTGATGGCTAATGCATGGTGATGGGTTGAAGAATGGGAAATGTATCTCAAAATGATCTTTAAAAAAAGAAGACAGGACAAAAATCAAGGCATGTGACTCACTGAAGAATCTGGACTTTATCCTAAGGACAACAGGTAGTCATTAAGGAGTTTTAATGAATTTTAAAGGGGTGGGGTGTGTATATAATCAGATACTAATACCCATCCTATCACTGAAGGCAAATCTCAATCTCTAATCAGTAATTACTTACGTCTCACCTCAAAGTCTGAGTCTTTATACTTGCCATCCAGAGTGGATGCGTTCCCTCTAATATCTTTCATTTCCATGTTCAGCTAACATATTTTGAGCATCTACTATGTGTCAGAAACACTATTAGTAAATGATGCACACCTAATGGTTCTTCAGGTTCCTGACATCCTCATTGCTCATGAGAGTATTCTTACACTGCAAGATCCACGTCTACAACACAGCCTGGCCATTTGATTTTGTTCTGCATTATCCAACTCCCTTGTAATAATGGGAGGATTTGATTCTGCTCATTCTTTTTGGAAGAAAACATAACTTTGTGATTGGAATTACAGCTGAAAACATGTCTCCCCCACAGCACAGACACACTGTTTCAGTGGCTCAGAAGTATTAGTGTTTAAACATTTCACGTTCAATCTCAGATAAGCTACTGGTGCCAGTTGGACAACTAAGTTGGCAATTGTCAGCTGAACTAGCAGTTATGGCAGTTTTCTGAACTATCAAATGGAAAGATTCTTCTGACCCTTTTTATGGGACTAGAGCCAAAAAATGCATGCACACAAAATACCCTAGTCTCCATTTGTCATAGGTAGTTCCAATGTAGGAAGTATAAAAAGAATAAGGGCCATCAATTTCTGACGCTTTGAAAAGATCCAAAATCATTTGCTTGTTTTATCCTCCTCCATTTAAAACTGCTTTTATTGAGTACAACTATTTAAGAAAAATCAAATTTTAGCAAGTATAATTGCTTAAATACAGAAAAATACTGCTCACTTATAGAGCACTACATGCTTCATAAAATGCTTTGTGAGTCGAGCTTTATGTCAGGGAATTTTGGAATGCAGGTTAGCAGGTGATGCCAGACAATGTGGGGAGAAAAGAAAGAGAAAGAGTAATGCCAGAGGAAAACAACTGAAAGGACATCACTGTCACCTGGTCCAAGATGAAAGGTGAGTTATTTGCCAGCAGTGGGCCTCCTGGAATTCAAGGAACAAAGACTACAATAAAGATGGACTAAGCTTAGGGATCCCAGAGGAAACTGAATACAGCTTTCCTGGCAAGCAGAAGAAACTGGGACCATGAATGCCTACAAACTGGAAGTGACCCACATGGCAAAGGCCTCTGATGGGCAACAGAGGGTGGAAAGACTCACTAGCCAAGCCCTCAATGATCATGAGGCAGCTGCACATTTCAAAGACTGATTATTTTGCTGGATCCTTATTTGCTCATTCTCAGTCTATAGATAAAATATGTGTATATGTGCTCTGTGTGGAACAGGGTAACTTTAGGATATATTGTTTGGCCTGCATTCTCTTTCCTTTCCTTTGCTTTGAAGCAGAGATTGGGCTCCATGTTGTTTCAGGAGAAGCTCATGGCAGAGCAACCTGGTCTTCCTTTTGACACGCTTAGCACCTTGGGAAGAAGGAGGTTTGAAGAGAATGTCCCCAGGCTGAATTATGAGCCTTTGGACCGGAATTCGTACTATAATCTGTAGTCACACAAAACTTCAAGGAAACAGAATCCTATATGGGTCTTCTGGATTGACCAGGATCCCATAATCTAAGAATGAATGGCATGACAGAGCAGAACAATCTGACTGAAAGAGTAAGGTAGGTTGAGAGGACACGTATTTCAGGGGTTCTAATTCTTTATGATTCCCAAGCAATCCCAAATTTTCAGACCAATAATATGGGACAGAAAGAACATTCACACACAGACCACTATAGTCTCCAGCCAGGCTGATGGCTGGAAGGAGGTACAACTGTTTTTTTTCAGCACAAAGTCCTTTTCAGACCACAGGTAGATGGGAAATACAGGCAAAACCATGTGGATTTGCAATTGCTTGGTTGATTTGTCATGGAACATCATTCATGCTCTTTTTCCCAGCTTTTACACCTCCAGCATAAATGTAGTCTTTTTATAGTTAAAAAAATTACTTTCCTCATCATTTTATCTTTTATCTGCAGTATGAAATCATTAAAGACCTTTCCCCCTGAACTCCTTCTACCAATGAAGTTGTAAAACTATATAAATTTCTAGTTTTCTTCTCTGAGCTACAGTCATTTTTCTGCTCCTGATTCAGTCTCTAGTAGTCTCCTTACCTTGGAAGAAATCCCTCTTGCCTTAATCCTATTGGACTTCAGCTTTGAAAATAAAACCCATAAAGCCCTCTCACAAATTTTTCTAGACAAAGGAGCAGGAGACCTCACTATTTCCTTGAATAGAGAGGAAAAGGAGCTTTTCTCATTATAAAATCATTATAAAATTAAGACTCATTGTCCAGGCAACTGGGAGCAGAAGAGGTACAGTTATACCACTTCTGAAATGTTAATTCTACCGTGTCTAACATCTGTATTCTAGGCTTCTCTCCTTCCTCGGGCTAAAAATATGAAGAGCCTTTTATGCTCCAATCAGTGTTTCTAAATTTACTCATCACAATGGACATTTCAGTCATATCTATGGTGGAAAGATGACCAGCAGACCACCAAGGCCTCCCCGAAAACTTGGTAATGTATGTGGAACCTTGCTAATGTACATGAAATAGGAGGCACAGGGATGACTACAGTCACATCCCCTCCAGCCCAGCCAGGAAAAAGGCAGAGCAAAAATTCCACTGCCCTCTGAGGAGAAGCAGTAATTACACACACAGTCTCACCAGACAGGCTTCCTGAGTGGGGAATCCTGGCTCCATCAGGATTATGTTTCTTTGATAAGATACCTGACTCTGGGGCACCCAGGGGGCTCAGTGGCTGAGCATCTGCCTTTGGCTCAGGGCATGATCCCTGGGTCCTGGGATTGAGTCCCACATAGGGATCCCTGCAAGGAGCCTGCTTCTCCGTCTGCTTATGTCTCTGCCTCTCTCTCTCTCTCTCTGTCTCTCTCATGAATGGATGAATAAAATCTTTAAAAAAAACCTTAAAAAAGATACCTGGCCCCTCTATACCTCAAATTCCTCACTATATATACTAACAGTATATATGTTTCAAGTGTTGTTGGGATGATTGAGTAAAAATTTACAGATATCCATATTACAGAGAGCAAGAAGAGAAAGCTGAGGGGAGAGGACACTCCTCCCCCGTGAAAGTTCACACATTGCCTACACAAGCAGTTATATTCTATTGGCAGGAATGTATTCACAGGGACACATCCTAGGGTCAAGGGAATGTAATCTTTATTCTGAGAAGTCATGAACTAAGATTTGGGGTGTTCTGCTTCTGAGAGAGAGGGAGAAGAACTAGTAGAGAACAATTATCACCTTCTACCAGAGGTATCTCTTAAAAGACTGGGTTTATGAGTGGAGATTCATTTCCTGCCACAAAAGCTTAGGTTGTCTCGCTCAACACCCGGTACTGAGGTCTTGCAAGATGTATGAGATAAAGAACATTGTTTTTCCTCCAAAATGATAAGTACTTCCACAAGATTGGAAAAAGATATGCTAATGAAGGGGATATTCCTAAATTTAGAAATCTTACCTTCTACAAAAGAGTACGAGCGTTACTCAAGAGTAATTGCATCCGATGCCAAACCTAGCTTATATGGTGGACAGGACAAGCACTATAATCTGAGTTTGTAGATTAATAAAATTGAGATTTCTTATTCATACAAAACTTCATCTCTTATCCATGACTTCTGATCATAAAAACAAGTATTTTTTTCATTAAACTAAGTTTGTTTTGTAGTCTATCTAAATAGCTAATCACTGTTTACAACACTTTTTACAAGAAAAAATGGCTCTGAGCAAAGTAGTGTCATGATAAAGTTGTATTTTAGAAGCAGGGCATCTGAATTCTGCTCTCAACCTGACTGCTACTTAGTTTGCATCTTGGACAAGTGAGTAATATTTGTGTGCATGACTTATTAGATTGAAAAATGTGAAAGCTTTGTAACTTAACTCTTAGGTCTATATAATGTGTCACCAACTATAGTATGAGCTATTCCCAGGCAAGAACCTAGCCCTGGTATAACAGACGGAGAACCACCTGTCACTGAGCATACAAAAATAATTCTATAATATGTAATCTGTTGGACCATATGACCTCTAAGGTTATATGGAAGAATGTTTGGATAGCCACAAAGTGTCAAGAAGCATTGAGTAAATGACTGGTAAATAAGTAAAAGCACCTCTGATATATACCGTTTGGTGAATAAATCATTTGATACTTGCAGCAAGTGAACCAAAAGGAAATTGAGATATTCTAGGAAGCAAGGTGAATCAGACAAGAGTCTGGAAAAAAAATTATTTTTTAATGAATTTAACCGCTGGTAATTAGGATTGGCAGTAGATATTAGCATAAACACACCATCCAAATGATAACGCAACTAGAACATTGTTATAAATTCTTAATGCCTCTTTTAAGAATAGAAAATGACAACTCATCAAAGAACAATTCATCGGAGTTCACCCAGCACTGACCTGAGCGCTTCATTGCTCTGAACTATGGAACCCTTTCCAATTTACCAGGCAAAATGCTTAGAGTGGAGAAAAGAGAATTTTCATACATTAATAGTCTAGATTGGTAGGTTTCAAAATTTCTTGGCTGAAGAAAATTGTTCCATTTTTTCCAAAGGAATTAGTAGGCAGAAATCCAATGTAATAACAATAATAGCAATAACTAATATTTATTATAACTGTGTTCCAGGTACTATTCTAAATATTCTCATTAATATAGTTAAAACTCATAGCATTACCCAGAGTTCATTAATATTATTACACCCAGTTTATACTAGATGAAGAAAGTTGGTAATAGTGAGTTTAAGTAAATTGTGTAGATCACCAAAGTTATAATGGAAGGAGCCAGATTTCAAACAAGTCTACCCCGGAGCTCATTTGTACTCTTTCCTTCCATATATAGCAGAGCTGTCTGGTTGGGAGTGAATGGACATCCCAAGCACTGCCTAGTGGTCTAAATGAAATCTGCCTTCAGAGCACTTCATATGTAGATATCAGGAAAGTACTTCTGAGGTTGTCCTTGAATTTACTAAACAGAAGTCTCTCCTTTTATGATCTACTGTTTTTAAATATATCCAACCCCTTTCCATTTAATTTTCCAGAGTCAGCTCTAAGATACAGTCATATCCAAATGAGAAACAATTTTTTCAAGTCCCCTTCTGGAGCAGAAGGGCAGAAGTAAACAGTAGATTCCTCGTAAGGAAAATAAGTGTTCAGAGCAGCTACATGTGACTAAAATGGATGTCAGCTGATTGTGGGAGAGTAATGACCACGTGGAACTCTGTCCTTTACATATTCAATAGATGTCCAATGACCATGGTGGTCAGAAGAATGTATAAAGAGGGAAAAGTATGCTTTTCATTTCCATGTGGTAGGTGTCTTCACTTCAGTCTGTTTGTAGACAAGGATTTTAATCATAGTGTACTCTCCTGCAAGTTCAAGGTCCTTCTCTCATTCTGAAGCCCTATTTTTTCTTTCTCTGTTGAATGAAGTAGAACATATCCCCAAAACATGAGCCCTGGTCTGCAATGAATACAATTGGCCAAGATAGACTTAGGCAAGAGAGTATGACCAGCAAACCTCTTACCCAAATTCAACTACCCTGGGAGAAACTCAAGCATATCACCCCGTATGACACTGTCTTGTTCAAAAGTATGATCTTGTATCCACAGGAACATAGACCTCAGATAGTAGCAAAAGAAACTTCCACATACTTTTAAAAATCCTTCCTATAACTCAACTCAGTAAAGATTTATCCAGCCCCCAATCTGTTTTTGGTACCAGTCATATCAAGATGACAGTGACACAGTATCACCTTGTCAGTATGTTATAGTAATCATGATCATCCTTGCTCATTTGTAAACCTTTATCTGTCAACAATTTCTCTCCTATCATGGGTGAAAGTCCTCATCCTTAAATACTTTTCTCTCAATAGTGAAAAATTCCAATGCTTCTCCTGATCTGGCCACAATAGGAAGGAAGTACTCAACTCAGCATCACAGAAACAGCCTCAGGGGGCAAGAAGTTCCCAGGATAGGCTTAGGCTAGGGTTCATTCCCTGGATTTAATCAACTTTGTTAGTGAGTGTGAAGAATCCTAGAGCACTAACCACACATAACAATTGTCTTGCTTTGGTACCTGTATTATGAAGGCTTCACCAGCCGTATGAATTGGCTGTTCCAGAAGAAAAATCCTCTATACAAGAGAACAGTGTGTAAGTGGAATACATGTGACAGATGATGGTATTGAAGGAAGATCTTTTTCATGTCCAAATCTGAAAATTCTAGTTTATACCAGAGAAATGGACAGAAAGATGGAATATACCATACCATATAGAAAATGAGATTTCCAGCTCTAGGCATTGGTTCTCTATAAAAAGTGTCAATTATTAAAAATCTTTTCAAAAAACATAAAGAGCATACATAGTTCCAAATAACACTAAATTTAGCTTGGAATTTTGAAAGCCTATTATTTAGATATGCAACTAGATAACTACTATTCCTGCTGTGATCATAGATTTTAAAATATGCAAGTGTGAGATTGCTATGCTTCACTGATTACCTTTTCCTACGTTTTTATTTTATTTTTTGAAGGAAAAACAGATGTATGTACAGCCCTTTGGTGAAGTATGACTAACACCATATCACAAGTTCATTGGAAAGCTTATAATTGATCACAATAATTTAGTAGTACTTTTTAAAAAAAATTGATAAAATTGCTGCACGACTCTAGAATGCACAGAAGTTGTGCAATTTAGTAGTCATTTACAAAGGAACATAAAAAAATAAAGTACCCATTTTTCCCAGGAGAAATGGAAATGCAATTTCCTAAGCAAAATCTATTCATGTTGGAATTTTTATTAGCTTTCTGTAATGGAAAGGCTATTAAATATATATTGTTTTGTGCTTCTGAATAGTTTTCACATCTTCTTAAGTGAAGACAAGATCAGTATTGCATCACGAAAAGTACCATCCACGCATTCTAAGTACCAGTTCACAATGCGATAGGCTGGGTATAAGGCAAAATAAATTCCAAAATCTAAATAGGGCAAATGTGTTAAGATGAATGAAAGCTTTATTACTTACTCCATAGATGTCATGGAAAGGATCACAAAAAAACTAAGATTTGAAGCTAGCTTTTACTGAAATGGTCTTTAAAGCCATTTATTTGAAAATATAATGACACCTAGTGGCAGATTCAGCTTATCACTACTGTGTAGTCCCTGAGAGACCTCTGACCGGCCACCTTTCTAAGACATTAAAAAAAAAGGAAAATAAATCTGGCATTTTGGGTCCACATGAAAGATGGAAAGGTAGTTTATTTCAGCTAAAAGAGCATGGTTTCACTTAATAGTCAAAACTGACAAAATGAGAGTAAGATAGCAATTTGAGAGCAAGAGGCTATTGTTCTCTTTCCTTCATATTCCTGTGTGTTGGTGCTCCACATGAACCTGAACAGAAATTTGCTAGAATCCATTCCATCATTTCAATGAGGACAATTAACTAAACCTTGTTAATGTCTACTCTGATAACATATGATAATGTCGACTTGTACAAAATAATAAGCAAAAGGATGGTCTTGATCCAGTCCCATTTCAAGTGAACCAAGGAGCTTCAGCTATAGTATCCTATCAACTTTCCCTCTTGTCTCTAAGGAACTAAATCCAGTTAGATCCTCTGAAAGCATTTACTGAGAACTTACAGGAAGGTTAAAGATTCTTTCCTTACATGTGCCTGCTTAGACACCATAGACTTACATGGACAATTTCTCTCTTCAAAAGTATATGCTACATTACATGAAATATTTAGGGCAACTTTAAGCCCCAAAGAATCCTCCACCAGGTGTGATATAAACCAGAAATTATTGGGTTATCTGTGGAAATGGTTTGAGAAAGTTTGAGATTTCATTAAAAGCTCCATTCCCATGGTGTTATACTTAGTTCTTAATTTTAATCAAAGATATATTATATGCCTGCTAAGCCCCAGGCACTGTGTTAGACCTAGGAGAATGAAAGTCAAGTAAATCAGAACCTTTGACCTTGGAACTTTCCAGTCTGGTGGATTATGAAATCAGGAAGCACACCAACACTGAAACAAAGGTAAGCACTGGATCCTTTTATGAGACAAGACAGGGAAGAAGTTACCCATCCCATTTTGTGCAGGAAGGGGGAGGAAGCAATGACAATGAGAAAAGCCTTCCTTGACCAGATGGCATTGGTGCTGCCTTTTAATTGTTGAAGAATGCAGAGATAGATGAAGAAATGCACAGCAGCAGGGAGAAGGTTGTGGGGAGGGATGGATAAAATGACAGTGAGTTGAAGGGGGAGAGCATAGGATGTATGTGAAAAGCAAATCATCCAACACACATCTTACTCTAAAGGTAATCAGCTGAAGGATTTTAAGAAGAAAAGCCACAGAGGCTTCTTGTGTGGTGAATCTGGTTGAGCAACCAACTCTTGATTTCCATTCAGGTCATGAGATCAAGCGCCCCATCAGGTTCTGCGTTCAGCAGGGAGTCTACTTGGGATTCTCTCTGCCCCACTCCTTCTGCCTCTCTTCTCTTTCTCTGAAATAAATAAATCTTCTTAAAAAAGTAGAAAAGTGATAGCGTTTATTTGAAATTTAAGAATGATCACTCCCCCTGAGAGTGAATCAAGGGCTCAATGAGACCTGTTAAAGTCACAAAAGACTGTGTAGGGGACTGTTTACTGGATCCTGTGAGGAAAAGGTGCATCTAGTTTAACTAGTTCAATTCCAAGTTGGCTGGTTAGACTCAGGATCTATGCAACTGAGGCAGAGAATCTCACAAATTGGCAAATTAGTCATTTTTAACAATCCAGTAACTTTCAGTTATTTTGCTAATCTAGAAAACTTTCAATTCTTACTTCCTCCTACCTAACAGTAACAAAATGTTAAGAATGAAAAGGAGATGATAAAACTGACAGAGGCAAGAGTCCTTGTGAGACTTTTCCCGATGGTCTTACTGCTCCCACACAGGTTGGAGCATCCGTCAAGACCAGAACTAATGTCTCCAAGAAATACAAGCAGAGAAGCAAAATACAGATCAAGAGAGAAAATGCAGAGCTTGGGGAGAATCGTTAAGTCTAATATCTCCATGGATGGGCTCGTGGTTTTTATTGCTTTAGGAAATAAAGGAAGAACCTCTTGTACCCTTAGTCTTCCAGATATCTTTTGAAGCCAGGCTCCCCTAAACATTCCCTTGAAGCACAATCTGACGATATGACTATTTCTCCAGAAAACCTCACAGAACAAAATCAAAGCAATGAGCACAGAGTTGATACAACTACTGAAAGCATGATATGTTTTGTACACATAGGAGGAAAGGAAGAAAGAAGGGACCCCTACACAATATGCAGACAAGAAAACAGACACCACGAATTCCAATGACTGAAGCTGCTGCTGTTTTCAAGACAAGAAATGATATGGGTCTAAACAGATGCATTGAGAATAAAGTCGGAAAATGTAACCTATTTTGAAAATACTAAGGAAATTGAATGAAACTTACTGACCAGTTAGTTGGATATAGAATACAGAGGAATGGAAAAATCTGAGATAATGCCCATATTTCTGGCTTTTAGAAGGCTAAGCAGCGATGACATTCACCTAACTTAAAAATGTAGGATGAGCTAAGATTGGAGGAGTGCAAAAGAGAAGGAATTAAGTTTCGTTCAAGTAAGGCTGAATTTTCTGTGGGACATCAGTGAGCTGCCTTCCAGGGCATTGATTGTTGTTGCTGTTGTTTTGCTATTGAGTTGTGTGAGTTCTTTATATATTTTTATTTTTTTAAAGATTTATTAATTTATTTGAGAGAGAGAGAGGGAGGGAGGGAGCAGAGCTAGTGAGAACACAAGTGCGAGGAGGGGGGCGCAGAGGGAGGAGAAGCAGGGTCCCCACTGAGCAGGGAGCCCAAAGTGGGGTTCCATCCCAGGACTCTGAGATCATGACCTGAGCCAAAGGCAAATGCTTAACCAACTGAGCCACCCAGCAGCTGCCCATATATATTTTTATATTAATCCCTTATCACATACATGAATCAAATATTTTCTCCCATTCTGTAGGTTGCCTTTTAATGTTGTTGATGGTTTCCTTTGCTGCACAAAAGCTTTTTAGTTTGATGTAGTCCATTTGCTAATTTTTGTTCCTTTGCCTTTGCTTTTGATGTCGCAAGATATTTTAAGAATAAACTAACTACCCAAGCTACTGCCTTATTTGTATTCCCTCTCTCCAAATTTCTTTCCTTCACTGCATGCTTACCTCTTAATGAGGACTTGACTTTTCAGGACGATGTTTCCTTAGGACCCTGCTATATATACCCACCCATACATGCACGCAGCTCTTCTTTGGAATGTCCCATAAAGGAGCTGCTCTGTTTTGTTCTACTGTGGGGTGGGGTGGGTACAAAGCAGTCTCTAAGAAGCAGAATCAGGGATAATGAAATATATGCATCTACTCCAAGATCCTTTCCCTTTACGGACAAAAGAGCATCCAAACTCAAATGTTCTTAGCACATTTGGGTCACTATGAAACAGACGTGGAGGATAGAACCATCTCTCTAAGGGGACGCTTAAGGTTCTCAGTTCTGACCATGTTTTGCCTCTTCTGAGTTAACTAAAAACCCCAGGGAACAGGTCTAGTAGGCCATTCTGGGTTCTTATCAGATATTTGCCATTTGAGTGTCGAATTCAAATTATGATGGCAAATGTCAATACTGACCGTGTGGTCCTTTTGAAATCACAAAACCAAAAGTAAACGATAAAAATCTCACCTAAGGGGGGAGGAGCAAGATGGCGGAGGAGTAGGGTCTCCAAATCACCTGTCTCCACCAAACTACCTAGAAAACCTTCAAATCATCCTGAAAATCTATGAATTCGGCCTGAGATTCAAAGAGAGACCAGCTGGAATGCAACAGTGAGAAGAGTTCGCGCTTCTATCAAGGTAGGAAGACGGGGAAAAAGAAGTAAAGGAACAAAGGCCTCCAAGGGGGAGGGGCCCCGCGAGGAGCCGGGCTGAGGCCGGGGCGAGGGTCCCCAGGACAGGAGAGCCCCGTCCCGGAGACGCAGGAGCTGCACCGACCTTCCCGGGGGAAAGGGGCTCGTGGGGAGGTGGAGCAGGACCAGGAGGGCGGGGATGCCCTCGGGCTCCCCGGGACAGTAACAGCAACTGCGCGCCCAGGAGAGTGCGCCGAGCTCCCTAAGGGCTGCAGCGCGCACGGCGGGACCCGGCGGGACCGGAGCAGCTCGGGGGGGCTCGGGCGGCGGCTCCGCGGAGGGGGCTGCGCGGCCCCGGGAGCACCTCGGAGGGGCTCGGGCAGAGGAGGAGGCTCCGTGCAGAGGGGGCTGCGCGGTTCCAGGAGCAGCTCGGAGGGGCTCGGGCGGCGGCTCCGCGGAGGGGGCTGCGCGGCCCCGGGAGCACCTCGGAGGGGCTCGGGCAGAGGAAGAGGCTCCGTGCGGAGGGGGCTGCGCGGTTCCAGGAGCAGCTCGGAGGGGCTCGGGCGGCGGCTCCGCGGAGGGGGCTGCGCGGCCCGGGAGCGCGAATCCACCAGCGCAGGCTCCGGAGCACAGGGCGCCGGGACACAGCCCAGGATCCCGCCTCCCCCGGGACAGGCAGAGGCCGGGAGGGCCCAGGACAGCGAGGACGCTCCTGCCCCAGCTGAGCAGATCAGCGGCCCCGCCCCGGAGCCTCCAGGCCCTGCAGACGGAGAGCTCTGGAGTTCCTGCGGGGGCTGAATCCAGGTTTCCAGAGCTGCCCCGCCACTGGGGCTGTTCCTCCTGCGGCCTCACGGGGTAAACGACCCCCACTGAGCCCTGCACCAGGCAGGGGCACAGCAGCTCCCCCAACTGCTAACACCTGAAAATCAGCACAACAGGCCCCTCCCCCAGAACACCAGCTAGACGGACAACTTCCAGGAGAAGCCAAGGGACTTAAAGAACACAGAATCAGAAGATACTCCCCGGTGGTTCTTTTTTTGTTTGTTTGTTTTTGTTTTTGTTTTTGTTTTTGTTTTGTTTTGCTTTTTGATTTGTTTCCTTCCCCCACCCCCTTTTTTTCTCCTTTCTTTTTCTTTCTCTTTTTCTTCTTTTTTTTTTTTTCGTTTTTTTTTCTTTTTCTTCCCTTTTTTTTTCTCTTTCTCTTTTCTTTCCTTCTTTCTCTCCTCTCTTTTTCTCTTTTTCCCAATACAACTTGCTTTTGGCCACTCTGCACTGAGCAAAATGACTAGAAGGAAAACCTCACCTCAAAAGAAAGAATCAGAAACAGTCCTCTCTCCCACAGAGTTACAAAATCTGGATTACAATTCAATGTCAGAAAGCCAATTCAGAAGCACTATTATACAGCTACTGGTGGCTCTAGAAAAAAGTATAAAGGACTCAAGAGACTTCATGACTGCAGAATTTAGAGCTAATCAGGCAGAAATTAAAAACCAATTGAATGAGATGCAATCCAAACTAGAAGTCCTAACGACGAGGGTTAACGAGGTGGAAGAACGAGTGAGTGACCTAGAAGACAAGTTGACAGCAAAGAGGGAAACTGAGGAAAAAAGAGACAAACAATTAAAAGACCATGAAGATAGATTAAGGGAAATAAACGACAGCCTGAGGAAGAAAAACCTACGTTTAATTGGGGTTCCCGAGGGCGCCGAAAGGGACAGAGGGCCAGAATATGTATTTGAACAAATTCTAGCTGAAAACTTTCCTAATCTGGGAAGGGAAACAGGCATTCAGATCCAGGAAATAGAGAGATCCCCCCCTAAAATCAATAAAAACCGTTCAACACCTCGACATTTAATTGTGAAGCTTGCAAATTCCAAAGATAAGGAGAAGATCCTTAAAGCAGCAAGAGACAAGAAATCCCTGACTTTTATGGGGAGGAGTATTAGGGTAACAGCAGACCTCTCCACAGAGACCTGGCAGGCCAGAAAGGGCTGGCAGGATATATTCAGGGTCCTAAATGAAAAGAACATGCAACCAAGAATACTTTATCCAGCAAGGCTCTCATTCAAAATGGAAGGAGAGATAAAGAGCTTCCAAGACAGGCAGCAACTAAAAGAATATGTGACCTCCAAACCAGCTCTGCAAGAAATTTTAAGGGGGCCTCTTAAAATTCCCCTTTAAGAAGAAGTTCAGTGGAACAGTCCACAAAAACAAAGACTGAATAGATATCATGATGACACTAAACTCATATCTCTCAATAGTAACTCTGAATGTGAACGGGCTTAATGACCCCATCAAAAGGCGCAGGGTTTCAGACTGGATAAAAAAGCAGGACCCATCTATTTGCTGTCTACAGGAGACTCATTTTAGACAGAAGGACACCTACAGCCTGAAAATAAAAGGTTGGAGAACCATTTACCATTCGAATGGTCCTCAAAAGAAAGCAGGGGTAGCCATCCTTATATCAGATAAACTAAAATTTACCCCAAAGACTGTAGTGAGAGATGAAGAGGGACACTATATCATACTTAAAGGATCTATTCAACAAGAGGACTTAACAATCCTCAATATATATGCTCCGAATGTGGGAGCTGCCAAATATATAAATCAATTATTAACCAAAGTGAAGAAATACTTAGATAATAATACACTTATACTTGGTGACTTCAATCTAGCTCTTTCTATACTCGATCGGTCTTCTAAGCAAAACATCTCCAAAGAAACGAGAGCTTTAAATGATACACTGGACCAGATGGATTTCACAGATATCTACAGAACTTTACATCCAAACTCAACTGAATACACATTCTTCTCAAGCGCACATGGAACTTTCTCCAGAATAGACCACATATTGGGTCACAAATCGGGTCTGAACCGATACCAAAAGATTGGGATTGTCCCCTGCATATTCTCGGACCATAATGCCTTGAAATTAGAACTAAATCACAACAAGAAGTTTGGAAGGACCTCAAACACATGGAGGTTAAGGACCATCCTGCTAAAAGATAAAAGGGTCAACCAGGAAATTAAGGAAGAATTAAAAAGATTCATGGAAACTAATGAGAATGAAGATACAACCGTTCAAAATCTTTGGGATGCAGCAAAAGCAGTCCTAAGGGGGAAATACATCGCAATACAAGCATCCATTCAAAAACTGGAAAGAACTCAAATACAAAAGCTAACCTTACACATAAAGGAGCTAGAGAAAAAACAGCAAATAGATCCTACACCCAAGAGAAGAAGGGAGCTAATAAAGATTCGAGCAGAACTCAACGAAATCGAGACCAGAAGAACTGTGGAACAGATCAACAGAACCAGGAGTTGGTTCTTTGAAAGAATTAATAAGATAGATAAACCATTAGCCAGCCTTATTAAAAAGAAGAGAGAGAAGACTCAAATTAATAAAATCATGAATGAGAAAGGAGAGATCACTACCAACACCAAGGAAATACAAACGATTTTAAAAACATATTATGAACAGCTATACGCCAATAAATTAGGCAATCTAGAAGAAATGGACGCATTCCTGGAAAGCCACAAACTACCAAAACTGGAACAGGAAGAAATAGAAAACCTGAACAGGCCAATAACCAGGGAGGAAATTGAAGCAGTCATCAAAAACCTCCCAAGACACAAGAGTCCAGGGCCAGATGGCTTCCCAGGAGAATTTTATCAAACGTTTAAAGAAGAAATCATACCTATTCTCCTAAAGCTGTTTGGAAAGATAGAAAGAGATGGAGTACTTCCAAATTCGTTCTATGAAGCCAGCATCACCTTAATTCCAAAGCCAGACAAAGACCCCGCCAAAAAGGAGAATTACAGACCAATATCCCTGATGAACATGGATGCAAAAATTCTCAACAAGATACTGGCCAATAGGATCCAACAGTACATTAAGAAAATTATTCACCATGACCAAGTAGGATTTATCCCTGGGACACAAGGCTGGTTCAACACCCGTAAAACAATCAATGTGATTCATCATATCAGCAAGAGAAAAACCAAGAACCATATGATCCTCTCATTGGATGCAGAGAAAGCATTTGACAAAATACAGCATCCATTCCTGATCAAAACTCTTCAGAGTGTAGGGATAGAGGGAACATTCCTCGACATCTTAAAAGCCATCTATGAAAAGCCCACAGCAAATATCATTCTCAATGGGGAAGCACTGGGAGCCTTTCCCCTAAGATCAGGAACAAGACAGGGATGTCCACTCTCACCACTGCTGTTCAACATAGTACTGGAAGTCCTAGCCTCAGCAATCAGACAACAAAAAGACATTAAAGGCATTCAAATTGGCAAAGAAGAAGTCAAACTCTCCCTCTTCGCCGATGACATGATACTCTACATAGAAAACCCAAAAGTCTCCACCCCAAGATTGCTAGAACTCATACAGCAATTCGGTAGCGTGGCAGGATACAAAATCAATGCCCAGAAGTCAGTGGCATTTCTATACACTAACAATGAGACTGAAGAAAGAGAAATTAAGGAGTCAATCCCATTTACAATTGCACCCAAAAGCATAAGATACCTAGGAATAAACCTCACCAAAGATGTAAAGGATCTATACCCTCAAAACTATAGAACACTTCTGAAAGAAATTGAGGAAGACACAAAGAGATGGAAAAATATTACATGCTCATGGATTGGCAGAATTAATATTGTGAAAATGTCAATGTTACCCAGGGCAATATACACGTTTAATGCAATCCCTATCAAAATACCATGGACTTTCTTCAGAGAGTTAGAACAAATTATTTTAAGATTTGTGTGGAATCAGAAAAGACCCCGAATAGCCAGGGGAATTTTAAAAAAGAAAACCATATCTGGGGGCATCACAATGCCAGATTTCAGGTTGTACTACAAAGCTGTGGTCATCAAGACAGTGTGGTACTGGCACAAAAACAGACACATAGATCAGTGGAACAGAATAGAGAATCCAGAAGTGGACCCTGAACTTTATGGGCAACTAATATTCGATAAAGGAGGAAAGACTATCCATTGGAAGAAAGACAGTCTCTTCAATAAATGGTGCTGGGAAAATTGGACATCCACATGCAGAAGAATGAAACTAGACCACTCTCTTTCACCATACACAAAGATAAACTCAAAATGGATGAAAGATCTAAATGTGAGACAAGATTCCATCAAAATCCTAGAGAAGAACACAGGCAACACCCTTTTTGAACTCGGCCATAGTAACTTCTTGCAAGATACATCCACGAAGGCAAAAGAAACAAAAGCAAAAATGAACTATTGGGACTTCATCAAGATAAGAAGCTTTTGCACAGCAAAGGATACAGTCAACAAAACTCAAAGACAACCTACAGAATGGGAGAAGATATTTGCAAATGACATATCAGATAAAGGGCTAGTTTCCAAGATCTATAAAGAACTTATTAAACTCAACACCAAAGAAACAAACAATCCAATCATGAAATGGGCAAAAGACATGAACAGAAATCTCACAGAAGAAGACATAGACATGGCCAACATGCACATGAGAAAATGCTCTGCATCACTTGCCATCAGGGAAATACAAATCAAAACCACAATGAGATACCACCTCACACCAGTGAGAATGGGAAAAATTAACAAGGCAGGAAACAACAAATGTTGGAGAGGATGTGGAGAAAAGGGAACCCTCTTACACTGTTGGTGGGAATGTGAACTGGTGCAGCCACTGTGGAAAACTGTGTGGAGGTTCCTCAAACAGTTAAAAATATACCTGCCCTACGACCCAGCAATTGCACTGTTGGGGATTTACCCCAAAGATACAAATGCAATGAAACGCTGGGACACCTGCACCCCGATGTTTCTAGCAGCAATGGCCACGATAGCCAAACTGTGGAAGGAGCCTCGGTGTCCAACGAAAGATGAATGGATAAAGAAGATGTGGTTTATGTATACAATGGAATATTACTCAGCTATTAGAAATGACAAATACCCACCATTTGCTTCAACGTGGATGGAACTGGAGGGTATTATGCTGAGTGAAGTAAGTCAGTCGGAGAAGGACAAACATTATATGTTCTCATTCATTTGGGGAATATAAATAATAGTGAAAGGGAAAATAAGGGAAGGGAGAAGAAATGTGTGGGAAATATCAGAAACGGAGACAGAACATAAAGACTGCTAACTCTGGGAAACGAACTAGGGGTGGTAGAAGGGGAGGAGGGCGGGGGGTGGGAGTGAATGGGTGACGGGCACTGGGTGTTATTCTGTATGTTAGTAAATTGAACACCAATAAAAAAAAAAAAAAAAAAAAAAAAAAAATCTCACCTAACCTCAAATAATTTTTTCTCTGACTTTTTTTCTTATAAGAGACCTATCCACTCCTAATTTTATTCACTCTATCTCCCATCAAAATAGCCTTTATTTTTTAAGACTTTTTACTTATTTATTCATGAGAGACAGAAAGAGAGAGAGACAGAGAGAGAAGCAGAGACACAGACAGAGGGAGAAGCAGGCTCCATGCAGGGTGCCTGATGTGGGACTCGATCCCGGAACTCCAGAATCACACCCTGAGCCGAAGGCAGGTGCTAAACCACTAAGCCACCCAGGCTGCCCAAAAATAGCCTTTAAAAGAAAAGAAGCATGTGTCAACAAGAAGATAAGAGCATCAATTTTAAATTATTTAAACAACCTTATCACAATGTGATTTATTATATTTATTCTAATACAAAAGTTAGTATTTTATTGTTTTAAGATTTTATTTTTAAGTAATCTCTACACTCAGCGTGGGGCTCAAACTCAGAACCCCAAGATTAAGAGTTAGCAATGTTCCACTGACTGAGTCAGCCAGGAACCCCACAAAAATTAGCATTTTAAAATGCTAATGCCTTTATATGTAATCTTGGCTAGAATATTCCTATGTATGAATATGGAAACCCATTAACCAAAATAACAAGTCGCATGTAATCCAATATCAGTTCAATGGTCAACTCGGCTTTGCTGTAATTTCAAAAGTGCAGCAATTATTTAGCACTTGCTATGTGCTAATACTGTACCACAAAGAAGGTGATGAATGACAGAGTTAGTTCTTACCTCCAGAAAGCACATGGTATAGTGGTATAAGAGTTTCATAAACCAAGAGCACTGATAGAGTGTAGTAAGTATTCTGTGCTGGCACATAGTTATGATGTGACAGGCTCTTTAAATCTACTCCTTAATTAGATGAGCTAATTCATGTCAAAAGCTTAAAAGAATGACTGGCACACTATAAATTCTCAATAAATATTAGCATCTTTGGGAGGAATATATCAATGATCCATTTTAGAAATGATTGAAACAACATACCAAGAGAAATTAATAACTTAGCAAATTAGCTAAAATGTGGAGAGGCTGTGATTGGCACTAATGTTGGTCTGACATCAAAACTCACAACCTACCCTCATTGCCCCACTACTTCTTAGTGTGTGCAGAGAAGAGACACGAGTAGGGCTTCATCCCACCTCTTCACAGAGGCAGCAGGACAAGAGCTAGGACTTGAAAAAAAAAAAAAAAAAACTCATTCGGAGGCAAAGAGCAGCAGAAGAAAATTCCAAACAGGGAAAGCACCTGCAAAATAATCAAGACTCAGCTGAGCATGATCTAACAACAAGTAGTCTAGTGTGACTGGGGAGTTAGACCATCTACCCAGTGCAGAGCCCGACCAAGGGCTTGAGATTCTCTTGCTCCCTCCCCCTCTGCCCCTCGCCCCCTCTCTAAAAAAGGAATGAGGAGGAGAAGGAGAGAACATGATAAGGGGAAGGTATCAGAGTGGAAATTTAGAAGTGTGGAGAAGCACTGAGAAGCCTGAAGACAAAACCACTATTAGGAGGCTGACTAGATGATCTAAACTCACTCAGAATGAGAAAAGCCAAATGAGGGGAATGGCAGAAAAAAAATAAAGGAAGGGATAAGGAACCCCAAAGTGAGTTTTGGCATGCCATCAGCCAGATTTACTGATCAGTTCCTGGGGATGTGAGAAAGAGGACTCACAGATCTCAAAGTTTTCAGGGGAGAGGACTGCAAAGTAATTATAAGGCAGAAGTGCAGAAGAGAAGGAGCAAGTTTATCCAGGAACAGAGTTAGCCCAATGATCTCTGAGAGGCCTTCAGTCCCAGTGCATGAAGCTGGTAACTTGGCAGCTCTGACACGAGTTCTGGACTGGAGACAGAGGTTTGTGGAAATCAAGCACAGTTGAGGGGATGGCAACAGATAAAAGCATGAGAACAGCAAAAAACCAAGAACTCATCCTTTGGTAATGCCCATATTCCCAAGATCCTGGAAGGAAAGGAAACCTAGAAAGAGGCTCCTAAAGAGTGGTCAAAAAAATTAAGAGGAAATTATAGGAAAGTAGGGATTCCCAAGACAAAGGATGCTTTGTCATGGCAAATACCATAGATGTCAGGGAGGAGAACCACTGAAAAGAAGCCAATCGATGGCAGGTGGGAGGCTATCAATGAGTGCCCTCCGAAGCTGGCTTCTGTAGAGTGATGGGTGTGAGAATTCTAGAAAACACTGAAAAAAGCAATGAGTAGAGATTTTTCTTTCAAATTTGGCCACAAAGAACAATGATGATATTGAGCAAGAGGTGTACTGGAGATCCAAGGGAAGGGGTAATAATTCCACGTGAACATTTTTATATGTTGACAACCTGATGAAGGGCCAGTGAAGAGGAAAATCATGAAGATATGAGAGAGCTGGGGAGTAAAACTAACTCCTAAGAAGAGTCAGAATGGAGTCTTTAAGGATGAACAAAGCTCTCATTTCATATATAGGTTTTCCTTTAGTCCCTTGCCAGTCTCCCAGTGTTTTTAGAGGAACAAACTCAGCTCACGGGTGCTAAGATCCCAGGATAAATACTTTTTAAAAACAATAATTGGCCTTTTTCAGGCAGTCATTTTTTGTAATCTCTTCAGACGCACAACCCACAATTTTTGCAATGTTCAGCAATCTTGGTCCTCGAATCAAGGTGTTTAGTGGCAGATACCTACAGTTTCAGAGCATGACACCTCGTCAGTGCTCTCTTCCTTCTCTTTCTTGCCAGGCTTTTTTATTTATAGCTAGCTCACTTGCACATTCTCTTTCTCTATCTTATATATCTATCATATATACATATATCTTATATCTATCTTGCAAAATGCTTTAAGTATAGAGCACCTTCTCATTAATTCTCTCCTCACTTGCCTCAGGATTTATCCCACTTGCTACTAATAAACTGGTATGATTTATAACATGCAGTTCCACCCATTATAGGCACCTAAGCCTAGCTCTGAAAGCTTTCCAAGCTTTACTGAAGCTGAGTCCCATCTATTTCCAGTTATTTCACAAAATATTCTAGAAAGAAGTTTTGAAGTTAAGTGCTCCTTCACATAGTACATTGGTTTCTATCTGAGACAGTTATACTACCCCATACCCAGAATGGACTTCAACTACTGTGTCTTTTTTTTTTTTTTTGTATAGACATATCTCAAATTCACATTGAACTTTCTTTTTTTCTTTTAAAGATTTTATGTATTTGAGACCTAGAGAAAGAAAGAGCGTACAAGTGGTGGGGAGGGGCTGGGGAAGAGGGAGAAGCCGACCCTCACTGAGCAGGGACCCCAATGTGGGGCTCAATGTGGGGCTTAGTCCCAGGACCCTGAGATCATGACTCAAGAGTAAGGCAGTCGCTTAACTGACTGAGCCACCCAGGCACCCCGATATTTCACTTTCTATGCATCTTTTCAAAGACAAGTCATGATACTTACTTCAGAATATGTTTTTATTTATTTTTTATTTTTTTATTTTATTTTTTTTAGAATATGTTTTTAAAATGCCTTAAGGGGATTAGTTCTCCTATCAGTGAGAGTTTCGGTATAGCCACAACCTCAAGGCAGGTGGGTGGACTGGTTTGTATATTCTTTTCCTATGTGGCATAATTAACCATATTCTTGAGAGACCATCAGATGAGCTTCTAGGTGTTTAGTTCAGGTCTCCATATTTCTTCTTTAGTCACCCAAATTGGGGCCACATCTTCCATACTGAAGTGGAGAAGACTGGTGGAGGAGCAAGTATGAGGAGGAAGAGACAAGTGAAGATCAAGAAGCTTTTGAGGAAAGTCCAGATGGAGGCAGACACCTTACTCTGAAACTTATGGTAAAGTTCAGGCCTAGAAAACAAATCTCTTACTTATTTCAGGAAATATTCCTAATATTTGCCGGGTGGGGAAAATAGCTCAGATAACATTATGTTTTATTTTCTTCAAATTGGCATTCAGCAGTCCCAATGTAGGAGCTGTCATAAATGACAAAGACTAGTACCAGTTTTCCAAGGATAAACATCAAAAAATAGCTCCAAGCCTTAAAGATTCTCATTCAGCAACTAGAACATAGAGCAGGTAGAAACAAATGGTGATGAGATTTCAGATGATTAGTTTTCATCCATGATACAAGAATAAATGGGTTCCATTTAATCAATTGGATAGTTGTTTCTTAGCTCATTTTCCCTTTATCCAGCTTTCAAGTCCATACAAATGACTATAGAGGAGACTGGGAAGGGAGCAAAGAAAATTAACAGTAAATCTGAGGTATGGAAGCATAAAGGCAGTAAGATTTGGCGTGCATCAGCAAAAGGGAAGATGTGGAATTCCTCTAAGAAGTTACTATTACAAAAAGTACTTTAGAAAAAATTTCCTTCTTGTTTATGAAAACAGAAAAATAAGCAAAACTTTTTTCCTAAAAACAACATAGGCACCATTTCTGCTTTCCTTTGATAAGCCATTATGAAGGGAGATAATTAACTATGGCATCTTGTAATCATTCATCCACAAAGCTTCCTTAGCAGAGACATTTTCTGTTCTATAGTTTATAAATGGATCTAGGCTTTCATATTCTGTATGAAAGCTCTTATTAAATGAATCACTGTATTCTAGAACTCCTGGGCTCTCTCCAGAAATCAAATCCCATGGGGATTGGCTGTCTACATGATGCCTTATTCCCCTAGTGCATTAGGGAGACAGCATGATGTAGTATAAGGAATTTAGGCTTGAGAATCCCTAAATGGGTTCTATCCCTGCAACCAACTAAAAAGTGAAGATCAGTTTCCTCAACTGTTAAAAAAAAAAAAAGGGAGGGGGTATGTCTTCCTCAAAATCTTAAAAACTTAATTTTCTTGTTACAAAAGAACTTGGTTAACCATAATTCCACAATAAGCTAACATCACTTTTTTCAAAATCAGAATGCTTCATTAAAAAACCCAGAGACAGAATTACATTATTAACTCTTTATATTTTTTTCTGAGTTATCTTTAACTGTAATCATAGTTATACTGCTTCATATAAAGGGTAGATCCCGTAATTTATATTTTATATTTAGGCCAGTTAATGTGTTCAAAAGGACTTTATTCTTTCTGAAGTCCTAATTTCCATATGAATCATAAACACCTTTGTTAGCAGCTGTTCTACTATAATGTCTTTCTTGGAGCACGTAGGTGTGATAGTATTAAGACCCACAAAAAGCGCAGAGAGATAAATATCCTCTTAGCCTATTCCAGTCATACAGTATTTCTTCCTGGGGTGAACATTTTCTGAAGAGTCATTAAAACACTATTTTCCCTGCATAACTAATAGCAGCATGGGGTTAAGTCAAGTGAATAAATGACTAAACGGAGATCATTTTCTTAGAGAAATTGTTTTCTCATACATCTAAAGCTTGTAAATTGTCTGGTATTTGTCTGACCCATCATCATTTTTAAACATTATGAAGTAAACAACACATGTGCATATTTGCACTCATTTACATATCACACAAAAGAGAAATAGACATCATGTCTTAACATAAAGGCCTGAACTGCAGCATACACATCTAGAGTTCTAGAAGGTGAATTAGATAATTAGCTATAAACAGTACCAATTCCCATGTTTTACAGGGCACAGACCTCACCCTGGTATGCCATTCATTCATTTGTTGGTTTGGTTTGTTCATTTAAGTACAGGGTAATACACTGGGTCCTGGCTAAATGCTGAGAAAATATAAAGACAGTCCCTATGATCAAACACTTCTCAATTGATGACAAAAACAGACATGTGTTCAACACAATGTATTAGTTGTATACCTTATAACTATACCAATATACCTTGCAATAAGGGTATGTTCTGGGGACTAGATACTGCAGAAGAAAGTTTTTCTATTGTCCTTCCAGATTCCCCTTCTGCCTTACTCTGTGATGCTCTCAGGGGGCAGACTTTATGGCTATTTCATCAGTCTTACCCTCTGGCTTCACACTGAGCTCAGACAGTGGAAGACACTAAAAACAGGACAGAAAGTACAATAATTCTGAGGACAGGGTGTTTACTCCCTGATTCCTCTTTGAGAGATAGCTACAGGTGATGCAACAGAGCACATCTCTTGTTAGGTGGTCCTCTCCAGGGTAAACCATGAGGTACTAGCTCCTCTTGCCCCATCAGGCACAGGGGTAATAACTGCTTCCAGCTGTTGGTAGTTCTAAGACCCTGCACTATCCTTTATGGGTTTTCTTTAATCATATCTACACCTTTGTAAATAATCCCTATATTAAGCCCTCCTCACATGATTCATTTTGAGATTCTATCATCTGTTTCCTGCTGTTTTCTTGATACATCATCCAACCCAAAATGGCCTGGGAAGGAACACATTTAGGAAGCCAAAGTATATCAGTTGGTCAAAAGAAGAAATAAAAGTTGCATAAGAAAGGAAAGGGATTGGAGAATGGACTATGAAAGTGGAAGGAGTTGCATTTGCAAAAATGGAAAGGGAGAGGAAGACTTGATATAGCTAAAGCATCTGGATTCATTGGCAAAGCGGCATCACAGACAGCCAAACAGGCAGATGGGGTCAGATCACGTAGAGCCTGGTGTGCTGCTATTCAAGGGAATTTGAGTCTCATTATGAATGCAACTCATTTTCCTCGAAGCATTTTGTTCAGTGCAGTTTCAAAAGGTCACGATGGTGGCATTTTTGAAATTAGAGGGGAGAGGAGTGAAATTGGAGATAGGGAGAGCATTTATCAGTTTATTACAATTATCAAAACAATGCAGTTGAGAAGTAATGCACATCTGGACTAAGGTCACACCAGCAGGGATTGAGAGAAGGAAACGGAGAAGCACATATTGGATAGCACTTTCTGACCAATTCAATACTGGGAGAAAGGTAATGAAACATACTGGCTTAAATGGCTAAAAAAGCAATGACATTTCGGGAGAATTTACTAGGTAATAAGCACGGTTCTTATGGTTTTACATATCTGGACTTGTTTTTATCCTCCCAGAAACTCCTAAATAAAACAATAATTGTATCCCTGTTTTTTTCAAATGTAGTAAGCAAGGTATAAAGACCTTAACAACTTGCCCAGCATCACATAAGTAGTGAGTTCAAAAGACAAGATTGTGGGAAAAGGAGAAAGAGTTTGGAGAGGTGGTTGAGCAAGATTATGATATCAGATTGGAATACCATTTAGTTTCTCTAATAGGAGATATTCAAGTAGAGAAATCTGGTGAGCAACTGGATATACTAGCCTGAGGCACTGAAATACAGAAATTTAATGGCTAGAGATACAAACTTGAAAATTTTCAACACATATTCTTCCTACCTGAAGTCTCAGGAGAGGATGTGAGTTCCCTCAGGCAATTATGCAAAGTGAAAAAGGGGTTTGAGGTTGGAGACTAAGGCAATATTACATTTAAGGAATAGAATAAGAGGGGCTTGAGCAGTAGACTCCACAATCCAATCCTGTCCTAAAACCACTAATCTTCCACCCTTCCCCACTGAGTATCACTCCAGACAAATTTATCTCCTTCTCTTGTATTTTGCTTCTTCTGATTAACTCCCTTTAGAAGATGCCACTTCTGTATTCCACTCTTCCAAACCTTTCTCAAGGACCATTTCAAATCCTACTTTCTCATTGGAATTTGGTCCAAAATTATCTCATTCCAGGAATTATAAGTAGCACCTTGCTGTAAACTCAATGGGTATTCTAAGTTCCTTTTGAGGATTTATCTTTACTATTGCCTATCTACTTTTTTCTGTAATGATATATCCCCAAATAGATCATAGACCCCCTAAAAGACAAAACAGGGGATCCCTGGGTGGCTCAGCGGTTCAGCACCTGCCTTTGGCCCAGGGCATGATCCTGAAGTCCCAGGATCGAGTGCCGCATCAGGCTCCTTACATGGAGCCTGCTTCTCCCTCTGTCTGTGTTTCTGCCTCTCTCTCTCTCTCTCTCTCTCTGTGAGTCTATCATGAATACATTTTTTTAAAAAAGCAAAAAAAAAAAAAAAAAAAGACAAAACATTCTTAGTTTTATATCACACTGCTCCCAAAATAATGCCTCAGACGTGGTGGGTATTTGGTAAATAGCGTACACCCTTTGTAGTTAACAAGGACTAGATAGAGTCCAGAATCCATGTTAGCAAGTATGTTCTTTACTAAATCTCTGGGAAAAGCCATCAGAGTTGAAATCTTCTACTCTACTCCTATTCTCTTGTCTCGTATGCCCAGAGTATTCATGTTTATCAGGATCACTCTCTCTGAGGAAACGTCATAAGCTCTATACCCTTTCTGAGCTATCTCCTATACAAACTCACCTGACCATAATTCCATTCTCTCAGTGCCATTCTTTTTGCAAATGCAAACTGGTTAACATTGATTTTTTTTCCCCTCCTTCAGAAAAAAAGTGAAATATCCAGGCTCCATATAGAAGAAATACACTAGGCCTATAAACATAATTCAAAGGCAAAAATCTAGTCACTATAGAACATATTTTGAGACAAGTAGGATTTGTGATGTTCTTTAAATCTTCCCATATTCTTCTCATTCCTAATTATTTCTAGGATCTTGACTCAAAAACTACTAAACCTACTAAAGTGGGGTAGAATTTTCTCACCTTATAAACTCAAAGTTTTACCATTTCTTTTCATGTGGCTTTGGAAGAATTTTTAGGAATAGAATGCACTTCACTTAAAACATATAATAGGAAGAACATCTTATTCACATTTATGTCCTCTTGTAATTTTGGCCTGAGTGGGCTATCTACTTGCCTCAACTTCATATTGTATAAATACGAATGTCTGAAATATCTGTAGGTTTACAAATAATGTTTGCTTTGCCTTTAAGATGAATTTTGCATGTCTTTAACTTTTCAGTATAATTGTACACAGATTATTTAAAATGGCATGTGTAAGTGATAATATTAATAAAATACTAATTTGTGCTCTAATAACAATCTCCCACTGATAGACAAATGCTAGGAAAGATATGTTGACATTATTTTTGAAGTAGTTTTAGCTCATTATAAGAACAGCAAAATCGTCTTTTTTTTTTTTCTATGATAACAGCACAGTTTCAAAGAGTGTCATCCATTTTACTTTCATCCAGAAAAAGGAATGATATTGATGGCTAAAAGTAGCTCTAGAATTAAAAAACCATATTAAGCCCTATTTCTCAGTAATTCATTTTCCTTTTTGAGAACTAAACTTCTCACTAATTTTTTTTTTTATCTTTCAGGAAATAAACTCAACATTTAAAGAATCCATAGGGTTATGTCCATTTTAAATATCTACATTGACCTGGAATTGGGGAAGCTCTGTGGGCTCGGAAACAGGTTTGAATTTTATCTTTATTACTCAGCTCAAGTTATTAAATAGAGATTCTTCTCACTTATAAGGACCTTAATAATGGGCAAATCACAAGACTACAAAGATTCAATTAGCTACTAAATGTAAGAACTTAAGTGTTCTTAACTGGAAAAACCCTATATAAATATAACTTAATATTACCCTGAGTCTTTAAAGAGCTTATAATTCAATGTGATGCTATGGAGGGAAAATGAGTTTTGGAGTTCAACACCACCTCCTAGTTATGAAAACTTGGATCATTTACTTAATATCTAAACACCAAAAATCTCAGTCATTGAAGTGCCACTCTCACTAAAGATGCAGAGAGCTATAAGAAAATATCATTTGAGCCGTTGTTTCTAACAACAGTAAAAAGCTGGAAAATTTACACAATCATATTTCGTGGTCCTGTCAGAGAACTGAAGCTACCAGGCATCCAAATGAACTAAAGTCCAATGAGTAATAAGCATCTTGTCAGGGAAATAGGACACACGCACTCCTGTACTTTTGGCAGAGCATGGAAGAAGTGATTGCAGTAAAGGCAGAGATCTGAGAAACAGATACAAAGTTAAAGGCAAGCATGACAGGTTAGCATAAAGGGGTAACAACAGTTTAGAACTAGTCAAAAATGATCGAGGAAGAATAGGTAAGCTATGAACGACTGAAGCTAAAAGCCAGTAACAGAAAGCTATCTGGCAAACCACTGAAGATTTAGAAATTAACCAGCACAATTTTAAGTGCCTCTATGGACCAAAGAAAAATCTCCCAAAGGAAGTCAGAAAATTCCTTACACTCTAAAAATGAGCACACAGCATGTCAAAATTTGTGGCATATAGCTAATGCAGTTATTACAGAGACACACCATCAATTGCTTTCATTAGAAAGAAAGAAAAAAAAATTTTTTTTACAGAAAAATATGAGCAAATTAAAACCAAAGCTGACAGAAGGTAGAAATAAAGACTGGTGAACAATGAAATTAAAAATAGAAAACAACAGGTGAAATCAACAAAGGCAAAAGCTAGTTATTTTAAAAGAGAAAAAATATTGATAAATGTCTAGATAGACTGGTCAAAAAGGAGAAACAGAAGACAATATTTGGATGAGAAATTCTGATATTTTGATAAGAAAAGGGGGCATCTCTGCCTATCACATAGTTAAAGGGATATTGAGGATATGATGAACACCATAATACTAGTAATTTCTGATGACTTTAGATAAAATAAAAATTTCCTGAGATACTATCAAAATTCACTCAAGAAGGAAGAGATGAGGGATGCCTGATGGCTCAGTAGTTAAGCACCTGCCTTCAGCTCAGAGCGTGATCCTGGAGTCTCGGGATCCAGTCCCACATCGGGCTCCCTGCATGGAGCCTGCTTCTCCCTCTGCCTCTGTCTCTGACTCTCTCTCTCTCTCTCTCTGTGTGTGTCTTTCATAAATAAATAAATCTTAAAAAAAAAAAAGAGATGAATAGCCCAATGTCTATGCAATAAATTTAGAGTTAAAAAAATGTTCCCACAAAGAAAACTTGGGGCCCAAAAAGCTTCACTAGGGCACTCTACTAAATACCAAAGAAATAAATAATACCAATTCTACCCAAAATCTTCCAAAAAATACAGGAGAGGAGACACTTCCCAACTCATTTTATGAGGCTGACATTCTCCTGATACCAAAAGAAGGATTTTAGAAGGAAAAAAATAAAGGGGCACCTGAGTGGTTCAGCCGGTTAAGTGTCCAACTCTTGATTTCAGCTCAGGTCATGATTTCAGGGTTGCGAGACTGAATCCTGGATAGGGCTCCATGCTAGGTGTGGAGCCTGCTTAAGATTTGTCTTCTTCCTCTCCCTATGCCCCTCTGCTAGCTCACACACCCTTTTTCTCTCTCCCTGTCTAAAAAAAATTTAATAAAAAAAATAAAAACTACTCTTAAATTCTTACCAAAAATGTTAGCAAATAAAATCCTAACATTAAATAAAATAGGATTAAGTGGGCCTGAACCTAGGAATGCAAATTCAACATCCCCAAACCAGTCAATTTAATTCACCATATCAACAGACTAAAAAAGAGGAAATGATATGATGATCTCAACAGATGCTACCTCAAAAGGCATTTGACATAATTTAGTATCCACTCATGAATTTCAGCAAAATAGAAGTAAGAAGATACCCCCTTAGGAATAAGTATAATAAAATATGGGTAGGAAGTACATGCTGTAAGCTGTAAAAAATACTGATGAGAAAAAATAAAGGAAACCAAAACTAAATCCTGTGCAGGGACTGAAAGACTTATTACTGTTATGGTGTCAGATCTGCCCAAATCACTGTCTAGATTCAATGCAATCCAAACAACATCCTAGTAGAGGTTTTTGTTTTTGTTTGTAGACATTAACAAGATAATTATACATTTTATATGAAAATGTAAAGAACTTAGAATAACCAAAATAATTTTTTTTAAGATTTATTTATTAATTTAAGGGAGAGAGAGAGAGAGTGCAGAGGAAGGGGCAGAGAGAGAGGGAGATAAGCAGTCTCCTGGCTGAGCGGGAGCCCTATGTGGGGCTTGAGCCCAGGACCTTGAGATCATGACCTGAGCCAAAATCAAGAGTCAGACACTTACTCAACTGAGCCATCCAGGCTCCCTCAAAATAATTTTTAAAAGAACAATGCTGGAGGACTCACGGTCACTGATTTCAAGATTAGTATCAAGCTAAAGTAATAAACTACTAGTCTAAGGACACATGTGCAGATCCATGGAACATAATGGAGAATTCAAAAATAGACCCACATGTCTAGGGTCAATTGATTTTTGACAAAATTGTTAAAGACAGAGATAAATGAAGACAAAATTGTCTTTTCAGCAATCGTGCTGGGATATCTACGGAATTAAATAGAGACAGCGAGAAACAAAGGAAAAAGGAAACAAAAAAGATCCTTGAATCTAACCTTGTACTATTTGTAAAAATTAATTCAGTTTATCATATACCTAATGTAAAAGCTAAAACTATAAATCTTAAAAAAAAAAAAAACATTGGTGAAGATCTTTGTAACTTTTTATGTTAGGCAAAGATTTCTTAGGTATAACTCCAAAAGCACAATCCATAAAAAAAAAAAAAAAAAAAGATAATTTAGACAAGCAAAATTTTAAAATGTCTGTATTTGAAAGGACAAACCACAGGGTGCCTGGATGGCTCAGTCAGGTAAACATCCAGTTCTTGTTTCTTTGGCTCAGGTCCTGATCTCAGGGTCCTGAGATTGAGCCCCAGATTGGGCTCCATGCTCAGCACAGAGTCTACTCAGGATTCTCTCTCTCTCTCTCTCTCTCTCTCTCTCATAAGAAAATAAATAAAATCTTTGAAGGGCAAACCATAGACTGAAAGAGACTATTTGTAAAATTCATAGCTGATGAATAACTATGATCTAGAATATATAAAGACTTCTCATAGCTCATTAATAGAAACGAAACAACCCAATAAAAAATGGGCAAAATATTTTAACAAACATTTCATCAAAGAAAAAAGACTAGTGATAAATAAGCACATGCAAATACTTCATTAGTTATTAATGAAATGCAGATTAAAACCACAACTTGATACCATTCTATACCTAGTAGAATGAATAAAATCTTAAAAACTGACAATAGCAATTGCTGGAGAAGATATGGAGTCTGAAAGTCTCCAACACTGCTGTCCGAAACTTAAAAATGGTTTAATTACTTTGGAGAACAGTTTGTTAGATTCTTGTAAAATTAAACAGATAGTTGCCATGTGACACAGAAATGCCACTCAAGAGAAATGAAAATATCTGTTCATACAAAGACAAATACACAGTAACATGTATTGAGCTATTAGAATATTGTATTTGCTTCTCATTTTTGTGGATGTGAGCTCAATGATGTGATTTTCAAATATCTTGCAGACTACTGGATCTTTGGTGACGTGGGACCCATGCAAAGACTTGGTGCTGCATTGTTCCCTCTCTAGAGGTACTGAAGGAAAGTTCAATGAGAAAGAGTAACTCAAACTCAAACTCTGCCAGTGTGAAACCATTCTCAATTGAATGGAACAGAACAAGAAAATTAAGAAAGAAATTTGTAGACTTGAAGGCTTAATTTTACCATAGTATAAGGAAGGAAAACTAATTTTGAAAGTTTACTTTCTCTTCAGTATCAGAAGCTTTATTTCTCCTTGGCAACAGGCAAACTGAGGTGAATAGATGCCTTTTGTATAGTATGGCCTTGAAATTAATACTCTTTATCTATCTCTTTAGACCATTAGATATTATTAGAAAAGCAGACACATGGAAGGGATGGTAAGAACTTCCCTGACACTTCTCTACTTTTTCCTCCAAGAGAAATGACCTAATTGTAACATTTGATTTTTAAGCCCATTGGTTTAGAGAAAGAATCAAAGGGGATAGAACATAAATGTATGAGAGGGAAGCCTCTTAAGACTTTTTCCTTGCACCCTCCTTTGCACCTCCTTCCAAGAAGGAAAAATGTTAATCTGATTCCAGGATGGAGGTTAGCCGTGTTTACTAGTGAATAAGGTAACTGTATTTAAATAAATGAATAAATGAAGTGGCCCATAAATATAGCCATCCCTTCATGTCAGTACATTCTCTGTTTTTAAAAATATTTTATCTTTCTGTGCAGTAGCACAGTAAGCCCTCACACTTGGACTGAGAGGCAAGGAAAAGGTCAAGTTATAAAAACTCTCTGCTGGAATTTCAGGCACAAATAATAAAGAGTTTCTTTGCTTCCATGGTTATATTCCTTGTGTGCAGATCTTTCATAGGACCACAGGCGAGGGTCATCCATAATTTGGGGCAGGGTTTAATTATCCTTGAATATCTTTGGCATAATAATACCATATATCCACCATCAAAACCTAAGATTTCATATATATAATAAAATTGAGATGTTTTTACTGCTGATATAGCATATTTGTTACCGGAACTAGGTACATAACTAGCTACAGAATGATTAAAAGCTTTAGAAGAACTAATATTTATTGGAAACCTACCAAGGGCCATGAGATGTCTACCAATAGCAACAATCTATTGAGGTCCCACAGTGTGCCAGTAGGAGCTTAATGTGCTATATGGACTTTAAATCTCACAATAGCTCTATAAAGTAAAGTTTATTACTCCCATTTTACAAAATGAACTGAGGGTTAAGGAAAGCAAGGTCAAAGTTACTCTATCAGTAAATTGTATCTGCAACTAGAGGTCTAATTTTCCTACTATATCACATTGCCTAGTTAAGACATTTGAAGTTCTTATATTACAGTAATTTAATAACTTATAATTGTGTGATGCTTTATACTTTAAAATTTTCATAATTTTCAAGAATAATAGCCCTTGATATTGCACAGCCTTGCAAAGTGTAACTTCTTATTCTTCCCCAACTAGCTCCACAGAGCTATTTATATTTTGATGTCCCCCCATCTTAGGTGTATCTCTCAACTCCCAGGGTAGAAACCCTATCTTGTTATGAAGCATATTGTTTCCAAATATAAGTTCCCAGTTATATGTCCCTACTCAACCAGAGAAAACAACACCAGGTATTAGAAAAGATGCAATGAAAAAAAAAAGAAAGAAAGAAAAGAAAAGAGGAGATGCAATGTCTTTTTCCCCATCACTCTTAGACCCAAGTATGGGACCTTATCACAGCAGTATGCTGAAAGCCATATTTTTTTTTTTGAAAGCCATACTAAACACACATTCCTAAATGCTGGAGCAGATGGAACAAGAGGAATTTGTTCTCAAGGCTAATGTCAAGTTCATCTAGAAAAAACACAGTCAAGTTTGAAGCCCAGACCTGGCTGTGGAACCAGAGAGTGGAGAAGCAATGGGCATGGAACCAATCTTACAGAGTTGGACAAAGCTCTTTGAGAAAAGACAGAAAGGGAGTATATCATAAAACATAGTCACAATTTCTCTGCCAGTACAACCTGAATCAGATCATTGCTTCAACTACATTGGGCAAGAAGGAGAAAATGTACAACAGTTCTTTGTACGTAATCTATCAGTGTGTGGTGTCCTTGCCTACAAACAAGCATTGCCCAGTCATTGCTCTGAAATTTAACCAATTAAATTAGTATCCCTTCACTTAGGGGAGGATTGAAGAAGGAGAGTAGATGCAAGGAGCCTATAGAGTTTCCACATGAAGACACAAACATTATCTATTTAGTAAATGATTCACAAGGAGTAACAATCACCAAAACTTTAGAAAGGGATATATTTTCTTCTATGCCCTCTTCCCATGATTGTATTGACCTTCAGATCTTCAGTCTTATTCTCAAAGATTTGATTTATCATACTCCTCCTTATTAGTGTCTTTTGTATTTAGGTTTTATCTCTCCCCCAAAATGGGAAACTCTCTAATAAAGGTACTAAGCCTTATTCATCTTTGTGTTCTCTATCGTGCCTTCTATATATTATTAGTTCTATCAATATTAATCTCCCTACTGCTCTTTTCAAATAAGTAGCCAAGCCAAAGGGAGAGAACTCAGAAGTTTTATTTTGCTTCACACTCTGACTCAGCTAACATATTATTGACTCTGAATTGGAAGGTAAATTTTAGCCAAGATTTTATTACTTCTTTGCAAGGTACTTCATTATGACTTTATTTTTACTCTCAAAGTTTTCACTGGAGAATAATGGTCAGTCTCAGATCTACTGGACTGGATGACAGAAATTCCATTTGGCATCATTTATTATAACCAAACATTATTATACACTGTCATTAATTTTGTCATTTCAGCTGTGAGAGTTCTAATCTTACAAAATGACTTAGAGGAAAAAGCTGAAATATAATTGGCAGCCCTTGTGGTTTCCCTGTGGAAAGACCCATCAGCTGAAAATCTAGAATAAGTCATCATCATCAGTCAGATCACTCATCACATCAGAAAATACCAGAGCTAGTACTTTCCTTCCCCTATTGTGTATTTGGAGGGTCAGGAAGATCAGTTTCATAGTTGATTTTAAAGCCACCAGCAATTGTAAACATTGTATAACATAAAAGCATTTTTTTAAGGTTGAATAATTAATGTTTGCCATGTTCTATGAAATTAAAGGAGTTTCTGCCAAACTAGTTCTCAGGACTGAAGCAGGGAACCATACAATATGATAGATGATAGTTCAAAGTTGTTTTCGTGTCCTGTTCCATGAAGTGGTCTTACTTAATGTTTCTTTTGTAGCCCTTCCCTTGAGTTTCTTTCCAAGATAGTATAATGTGGGGTTTTTTTTTTTGTTTTTTTTTTCTAATTTTTTATTGGTGTTCAATTTACTAACATACAGAATAACCCCCAGTGCCCGTCACCCATTCACTCCCACCCCCCGCCCTTCTCCCCTTCTACCACCCCTAGTTCGTTTCCCAGAGTTAGCAGTCTTTACGTTCTGTCTCCCTTTCTGATATTGCCCACACATTTCTTCTCCCTTCCCTTATATTCCCTTTCACTATTATTTATATTCCCCAAATGAATGAGAACATATAATGTTTGTCCTTCTCCGACTGACTTACTTCACTCAGCATAATACCCTCCAGTTCCATCCACGTTGAAGCAAATGGTGGGTATTTGTCATTTCTAATAGCTGAGTAATATTCCATTGTATACATAAACCACATCTTCTTTATCCATTCATCTTTCGTTGGACACCGAGGCTCCTTCCACAGTTTGGCTATCGTGGCCATTGCTGCTATAAACATCGGGGTGCAGGTGTCCCGGCGTTTCACTGCATCTGTATCTTTGGGGTAAATCCCCAATAGTGCAATTGCTGGGTCGTAGGGCAGGTCTATTTTTAACTCTTTGAGGAACCTCCACACAGTTTTCCAGAGTGGCTGCACCAGTTCACATTCCCACCAACAGTGTAAGAGGGTTCCCTTTTCTCCGCATCCTCTCCAACATTTGTTGTTTCCTGCCTTGTTAATTTGTCCCATTCTCACCGGTGTGAGGTGGTATCTCATTGTGGTTTTGATTTGTATTTCCCTGATGGCAAGTGATGCAGAGCATTTTCTCATATGCATGTTGGCCATGTCTATGTCTTCCTCTGTGAGATTTCTCTTCATGTCTTTTGCCCATTTCATGATTGGATTGTTTGTTTCTTTGGTGTTGAGTTTAATAAGTTCTTTATAGATCTTGGAAACTAGCCCTTTATCTGATATGTCATTTGCAAATATCTTCTCCCATTCTGCAGGTTGTCTTTGAGTTTTGTTGACTGTATCCTTTGCTGTGCAAAAGCTTCTTATCTTGATGAAGTCCCAATAGTTCATTTTTGCTTTTGTTTCTTTTGCCTTCGTGGATGTATCTTGCAAGAAGTTACTGTGGCCGAGTTCAAAAAGGGTGTTGCCTGTGTTCTTCTCTAGGATTTTGATGGAATCTTGTCTCACATTTAGATCTTTCATCCATTTTGAGTTTATCTTGGTGTATGGTGAAAGAGAGTGGTCTAGTTTCATTCTTCTGCATGTGGATGTCCAATTTTCCCAGCACCATTTATTGAAGAGACTGTCTTTCTTCCAATGGATAGTCTTTCCTCCTTTATCGAATATTAGTTGACCATAAAGTTCAGGGTCCACTTCTGGGTTCTCTATTCTGCTCCACTGATCTATGTGTCTGTTTTTGTGCCAGTACCACACTGTCTTAATGACCACAGCTTTGTAGTACAACCTGAAATCTGGCATTGTGATGCCCCCAGCTATGGTTTTCTTTTTTAAAATTCCCCTGGCTATTCGGGGTCTTTTCTGATTCCACACAAATCTTAAAATAATTTGTTCTAACTCTCTGAAGAAAGTCCATGGTATTTTGATAGGGATTGCATTAAACGTGTATATTGCCCTGGGTAACATTGACATTTTCACTATATTAATTCTGCCAATCCATGAGCATGGAATATTTTTCCATGTCTTTGTGTCTTCCTCAATTTCTTTCAGAAGTGTTCTATAGTTTTGAGGGTATAGATCCTTTACATCTTTGGTTAGGTTTATTCCTAGGTATCTTATGCTTTTGGGTGCAATTGTAAATGGGATCGACTCCTTAATTTCTCTTTCTTCAGTCTCATTGTTAGTGTATAGAAATGCCACTGATTTCTGGGCATTGATTTTGTATCCTGCCACGCTACCGAATTGCTGTATGAGTTCTAGCAATCTTGGGGTGGAGACTTTTGGGTTTTCTATGTAGAGTATCATGTCATCGGCAAAGAGGGAGAGTTTGACTTCTTCTTTGCCAATTTGAATGCCTTTAATGTCTTTTTGTTGTCTGATTGCTGAGGCTAGGACTTCCAGTACTATGTTGAATAGCAGTGGTGAGAGTGGACATCCCTGTCTTGTTCCTGATCTTAGGGGAAAGGCTCCCAGTGCTTCCCCATTGAGAATGATATTTGCTGTGGGCTTTTCATAGATGGCTTTTAAGATGTCGAGGAATGTTCCCTCTATCCCTACACTCTGAAAAGTTTTGATCAGGAATGGATGCTGTATTTTGTCAAATGCTTTCTCTGCATCTAATGAGAGGATCATATGGTTCTTGGTTTTTCTCTTGCTGATATGATGAATCACATTGATTGTTTTACGGGTGTTGAACCAGCCTTGTGTCCCAGGGATAAATCCTACTTGGTCATGGTGAATAATTTTCTTAATGTATTGTTGGATCCTATTGGCCAGTATCTTGTTGAGAATTTTTGCATCCATGTTCATCAGGGATATTGGTCTGTAATTCTCCTTTTTGGTGGGGTCTTTGTCTGGTTTTGGAATTAAGGTGATGCTGGCCTCATAGAACGAATTTGGAAGTACTCCATCTCTTTCTATCTTTCCAAACAGCTTTAGGAGAATAGGTATGGTTTCTTCTTTAAACGTTTGATAAAATTCCCCTGGGAAGCCATCTGGCCCTGGACTCTTGTGTCTTGGGAGGTTTTTGATGACTGCTTCAATTTCCTCCCTGGTTATTGGCCTGTTCAGGTTTTCTATTTCTTCCTGTTCCAGTTTTGGTAGTTTGTGGCTTTCCAGGAATGCGTCCATTTCTTCTAGATTGCCTAATTTATTGGCGTATAGCTGTTCATAATATGTTTTTAAAATCGTTTGTATTTCCTTGGTGTTGGTAGTGATCTCTCCTTTCTTATTCATGATTTTATTAATTTGAGTCTTCTCTCTCTTCTTTTTAATAAGGCTGGCTAATGGTTTATCTATCTTATTAATTCTTTCAAAGAACCAACTCCTGGTTCTGTTGATCTGTTCCACAGTTCTTCTGGTCTCGATTTCGTTGAGTTCTGCTCGAATCTTTATTAACTCCCTTCTTCTCTTGGGTGTAGGATCTATTTGCTGTTTTTTCTCTAGCTCCTTTATGTGTAAGGTTAGCTTTTGTATTTGAATTCTTTCCAGTTTTTGAATGGATACTTGTATTGCGATGTATTTCCCCCTTAGGACTGCTTTTGCTGCATCCCAAAGATTTTGAACGGTTGTATCTTCATTCTCATTAGTTTCCATGAATCTTTTTAATTCTTCCTTAATTTCCTGGTTGACCCTTTCATCTTTTAGCAGGATGGTCCTTAACCTCCATGTGTTTGAGGTCCTTCCAAACTTCTTGTTGTGATTTAGTTCTAATTTCAAGGCATTATGGTCTGAGAATATGCAGGGGACAATCCCAATCTTTTGGTATCGGTTCAGACCCGATTTGTGACCCAATATGTGGTCTATTCTGGAGAAAGTTCCATGTGCACTAATGTGGTTTTTAAAATAAACTCCACAGTTCTGGAATATTGAGGTTTGTTTGAGTGTGTGATGGAGAAATACCTGCAAAATGCAGCAACCATTTGGCATTGAATTGGAGATCCCAATCCTTTACTCTGAGACATCCAGCACAACGAAATGCTTCTAAATTAGGACACTCTCTGACCCGCTAACTCCCTGCTTCCCTAACCACTGGTTCTCTACCAGTTTTGACTATTACCTCTCCTATCCTCAGTCACTGTTGGCAGCTGCTAATCTAGAATATCTGTCAATCTTACAGAGAACTTCTTAGAAAGACCTTGTTAACGCTGCTACAGCCAACTTTCAACTGTAGCCAACATATGCTATTCGAACAAATGTAGCTGCCATGAAGCCCAGATCCTGGCCTTACACAGGCTTGGCTTAAAGACTGACCTGGTCCCTGAGTCTGTGTGAGATTAACCAAACACCTCCAAATCTAGGTTTCCAGTTCTCTGTAGAGTAAGCCAATGTTGATCAAAATAAGAGATTCAGATCAGTACATGAACTATTAAAAGAGGGGGATAAAAGCAGGCAACAAATAAAATTATATTTAAAAGACCTTCTTTCTCTCCATAAAAATTATATACACATTATATTTTAATCCTTTAATTCAAATTAATAATTGGAAATATCTGGCAGTCCACTGTCCCTCAGATGCCCCATATCCCATCTGATCATTCACATATTTTTTTGCTGAAGATGCTTCCTTTTGCAGCTACTCCAGAAGTGGATTTATTTGCCTTAATTTTATTTTATACAATTTGATTACATTTCTCATGGAAATATATAATTAAATCTCTTCTGTTGCCATAGAGGTTGTTTTAAATAATAATTGTTATTAGATTTTGCTATGACAACATGAAAACAAAGTTTCTTTTGACACACAGCTTTTCACAGAAATTAGGGAGAAATCAATCAATGGAAAAAGGATGATGATCTGAGTCTTCTTGCAAACAAGAAATCATTCCTTCTTCTGCCAGAATTGATTAATTTTAGCTAAGAGTACGAAGAACTCACTTGCCAAACTAAACTTGTGAGCTTCTTTAGAACTATAATTTGAATTCTCTAGTAAATTTACTTGCATGATCCATAATTCATATTTTCTGCCAAAAGATATGACCTTTCATTTAATGAGCATTATTGACAAATAGTCTAATTAGTTTCTTAAATAAAAAATATTATATTAGGATCAAAAGGTCTAATGTCTCTGAAGGGATCATAAAAACTGGAAACTAGATGCCTGAAAAACAGTAAACACCTCTGAAGTTTCAACTATCACTGCCATACCACCTACTTTATCTTAAATGTCAGGTTCACGTGGGTTAAATGTTGGAAGTCTATAAAGTTGTAGGATAAAGGTCTTGGATACATAAATATGTTAAGCAACTACTTAGGAAAAATTTTTTATATTTTTAATAACAAGCCAAAAGAGGATCATTTCAAAGGAAAATCATACCCAGCTTTCCTTTTTATTGACATGGAAATAAAATTACTTAGTAAATATCATTATTATTATTGTTGTTGTTGTTGTTGTTGTTATTCATTGCTTATGACCGAAACATATCTGGCAGGAAATAATGGTATTATCTTCATTGAATATCTCTTAAATGGCAAAGAGAATCTTTAAATTTGAAGATGAAAATATGATATCACTGCTTATGGAATGTTCACTCTGTACTTGCACAGTACCAGGGGGGGAAGGCAGAGGTACAGTTTCTATCCAAGGTAGTTACCATCTCAGAAATGCAGACAAAGCCATTTGCATATATAACAAGAAAGTCAATACTTGAGTTAAATGTCAGAGTTACAGAAGTAACTCTGGCTCTCAAGCAGCTCTTCAATTGTTTGCCCTTTCTTCCTCCTCTATCTTCATTTTTTTTCCTTTTCTTCTTTCAGTTTCTTTGCACAAAGGATTTTGATAGAAAGGGTAAATAAAAGAACTTTCATTTCATTTTGAGGACAAAAGATTAAAGGAAGGGACAGTTCCAAGGACAAAGGCTGGCTGAGAACATGACAGAGGATAGGGAAAAACCTAACCAGGACACAAGAGACTAAGAAAAGAATAAGGCTGAGAGATAGAACCAATTTCTCCAACTGTTCCTGTGTTCTTTCACTAGTAGAGATTGAAGTAAATACTCAGTGTTATGTGGTTTTCTTTGAAGCCTTTGGGATTGCAGAGAAAGAGGCAGTGGTTGAAGACTTGGCTTCACAACCTTCGGCCTGTATTTAACTTAGAGTTACATTGACTAATCTTGTAAATGGTGACTGAAACAGGTAGGAAAAAACATCCTAAAGGTCAACTTGACCTCCCATTTGGCTCTGAAATATTACTTTAGGGACTCAGAAAAGTCAAGTTTAAATGACTATAATTACTAACCTTATATTGGAATAATCACAAAAGCACTTGACGGGATGAGCACTGGGTGTTATTCTGTATGTTGGCAAATTGAACACCAATAAAAAATAAATTTATTATAAAAGCATATCCTGAATTGATTCAACTTTACTTTTGTTTTTGTCAATTTCATAATGAAATAACTTTGAATGAATTTACAGAAGCAAACATTGATCATCTTTTAACGACATGAAGGAAAAAAAGGAGAGCCAGAACACTAAGATAATCTTGAGTTCCGCAAGCATTACCCTAATAACTCCTCACACGAAGTCTCCAGGTAAAAACTATCATCATCCCCTTTGTACAAAAGAGGAAACTGGAGCTCACAGAGGTTAATAACATGTTCAACATCCCACAATTTGTAAGCAGTAGGTCAGGATTTGGACCCACTCCTCTAAATACAGAGCCAACACCATGATTCACTATACTACTTACCTAAGGGGGAGTTGGAGCTGGTCAGATAGAGAGGGAAGATGCATTCACACAGTTTCTCACAAAATGTAGTACATACAGCACTGGTGGTGTTCAAGATTAATTTCTGTGCTATATAATATATCAAGATGTGTTAAGAATTAACATGATCAGGTTATTAAGCCCATTATTTCATGGATTTTTTTGTTTGGAATGAGAACTAAATTTTTTAAAGTGAGCTGTTCAATATACATGTAAAGAAAAAAATCATGGAAAAGTAATAGTACAAATGGAAAATCAATGAGGGAAAAGGTACAAGCACTTCAAGCTGAAGAAATCACTAGTATAAAGTCATAGGGACATGAAAGCAAACAGTGAACATAAAGAAGAGCAAATACATCATTATGACTAGAGTACAGAGTGGATAGAAATGAGACCTGAGAAGTTAGCATGTGAAGAAACTTAGAATTCAAAACAAGAGAAATCAGGAGTCAATAGATTTGATATGGTCAGATTTATAAGGTAAGAAAAAATGCTCTAGCTATAGTGAAAAGGATGGATCAGAACAGAAAGATCAGGGCAACAAAGAAGGCAGGTAAGAGATCATTACATCACACTCATGATGGCTACTACCAAAAACAACAGAAAATGGCAGTTATTGGCAAGTAAGTGGAGAAATCAGAGCGCTTATGCATTATTGGTAGAAATGTAAAATTGCATCGTTTGCAGCTGCTATGGAAAACAGTATGGTGATTCCTCAAAAGATTACAAATAAAATTGTCATATAATCCAGTGATTCCATTTTGGGGTATGTAGGGTATATATCTATATATTTAGGGTATATTATTCAGCCTTAAAAAAGAAGGAGGTTCTGAAATATGCTACAACATGAATGAACCTTGAGGACATGACGCTAAGTGAAATATGTCAGTCACAAAGGACAAATGTTGTATGATTACACTTACATGAAGTACCTAGAATAGTCAAATTCACAAAGACAAAAAGTGGAAATGATGGTTGCCAGAGCTGGAGGAAGAGGGAATAAGAAGCAATTGTTTAATAGCTATAGAATTTTCACTTTGCAAGGTGAAAAGAGTTCTGTGGATAGATGGTGGTGACGGTAGCACAACAGTGTAAATGAGCTGAACGCCCTTGAACTGCGCCATTAAAAATGGTGAAGGTGGTAAATCTTATGTTAATTTTGCCACAATGTTTTAAAAAAATTAAAAACAAGAAGGAGACCATTACAATAATCTACATACATAAAAATGGAACTCTTTGCTAAAACTTTGAGTGAGAGAACCAAGGCAAGAACGAATAACTGGGAGTCATGGATCCCTACTCACAGTGAAGGCTGCATACCCAATAGGGCACAACTAACCCAACTGTTTGCCAAGTTGGTCACTTCAGATGTTTTCAGTAGAGTAATTTATTCATGGAGCCCATTAACTTATGCATATAACAAATAATTATTGAATACTTACTGTGTAGTAGGCTGTGTAAGACCCAAGGATAAACCAATGAACAAAACAGATACTATCCCTCTGATTTTTTAGAAGTGGACAGGAAAGGTGACAGGTCTTTCTACATTGAAAAGTTTTTGCCCTTCCATTTTTCTTACCTTGTGAGTCCAGATAGCACCTTCCATTCCCAGCCCATTTTCTTAGCCAATGTTTGGACTTGGGAGTTGCCAACTTCTTATTTTGATAAGGAAAGATAAAGACCTTTTCAATTACCACCAATTCAAAAAAGGAAGAAAATCTTACCTTACAAACAATAGTCTAACACTAGGCATAACTTTAAAATAAGGAACAACCCAATAAATATATTTAACTTACTACCTAGACACTATTATTTTTTTACATGAAACAATAAAAGCATCTTTGAGGGCATTCCCTCTCCTTTGGACATTCCTCTGGATCAGCAGTCAGATACCATGGACTTAGGTACAGCCAATTCCTCAAAAAGTCTGGACCAAGTTATCTCTACCTTTTTTGGAGTACCTAATGGCTTTCATGGGCTCCCACTTCAGCTGTCTTTGAACATTAATACCTATAAATAATAGATATAATTAATAATACCTATAAAATACCAAAGGCTTCTTCCAGACCTCTAACAATCCTGATAGCCATTAAATGATAAAATCAATTCAGACTCAGACAACAGGCTAAGTACTAGAAATAAAAAGCCCTTTCACTATGGGATGGAGATATTATCTATTATCCAAACTGGGACACTTCTAATGAAAGGGGCTCTGCTAATACTTATGCCAGAAAAGCTGACCCAAGCAAATCAAGACATATGGTCATGCTACTTATGGAGCTTACAAGTTGATAAGTATCATGATCAAATTGTTATGAAAACTCAGAGGAAGAGGCAATTCATTTGAGGAGGATAGGAAGGCTAAGAGTGGTGATCAGGGGAAACTTCCAGAGAAAGTAAGTTAATTAAACTTCAAAGAGCTGGTAGGATTTCACACCCAGGAAGAAATGAGAAGTACACTTGAAGCAAAGGAAACAGAGAATAATTCTTTAAAATATTGGTTGCAATGCTAATATTGCCAATTACAGTTGAAAAATTAAGGGTTTGTAAAATAAACATTTGTCACCATTCTTCACTTTTATGGAGTTTGTCATTTTTGAAAATGTAAACACAATTTTTAAAGGCAAAATATGGAAGAAGCTTTTCCCTGGGCTAGAGAACACATATCCAAGTTCCAGATATGAACAAACTACCAGATTAAAAAAGGAGGAGGGGTAGGAAGAGTGAAATTTACCAGTATAGTTCAGCAGGGTTCTTCATCTGTGCTAACTTCCAACATGACAGCTTTCTGGGCTCAAGAGAGAGTCCAAGGATGAATGGATAATAGATTATGTTACAGATTCAAGGATCATATTTTCAGAAACTGTTGCTTTGTAGTTCCAGAAACACGAACAGAGGATAAAGCTGATCCAGTTTATAAAATACCTGAGATTTGTTGTTGTTTTTTTTTTTTTTTTACACACATGAGGTATTACTTCCAGAACTCAATGTGTGAGTGTCTCCCAACCCACTCCAAGGGTTAAATATTTGAATGAAATTTAGTTAAGATACTTTCTCCCATTACAATATTTTACAAACTTCTCCCAGGTTCAGTTTATTTCCAACATCATGACAACCCCAAAAATTATCAGGTAAGAGTCACCCGGCCACATAGCCCTTTACTTTCTATTAACTTTGCTAATTTTCATCATCTTTTGACTTTTAGCTAAGCATCATGGCAGTTAGTCCTCATGTCCAGTGTCACTAAATCACACTAATGAAAAAAACTACATAAATTCTATATGTTAACTTGGGCCATGTTCCAAAGTGGGGATTGGCCAACCGCCTCAGAACTACCTGAGTAGTAATTACTAAAATGCATATTTCTTTTTTTTTTTTTTAATGCAGATTTATAAGCCTAGTTTCAAATCATTATTTCAGAAGCTTAAAAGATGGGTCCTGGAAATTTGCGTTTTTGACAAATTCTGTGGAAATTTTGCCTCCAAACTCCTGCTATTAAGATATGAGGTTTGAAATAATTCCCCCATTTCTATCTGAGCTATCTTAACAACTTGAAGTAAAAAGGCAAAATCATCTCAAAGGGAACTAAGGAAATGCTATCTCAGAAGCAACAACCAGAGGTGTTGGAATACTACTAGTATATGGCATCATCTAAGTTAATAACTTACTCAGCTACGAATGGCTCACATGCTAAAACAATTTTGAGAGATCATAAAATTTTGTAATTGAAGGGTGTATAGGAGTCATTTAGTGCAACCTTAACTCCATATTAAAGTCGAGGATTATGGAATCCAGTTATTATCTATTATTTTATTTATTTTGAAATAGAAGAGTTTTGCTTGCTTTTTCAAGAATCATACATAATAATGACACATATAAAATAAATGCATTTTTCCAGAATAGCCAGTCTCCCCATCCACCAAGAGAGTATAATCATAGCAGTTCTAACTTATTTTGCTATAATTTAATCCAATTATCTAAACTCCAAATGTAGGGGGGAAGAGAATTTATGTGAATAACTGGTTCAGTCTCACAGTTATAAATAGGTTAGAATGTGTCAATCATTCTATGCCCTCAGAAGGCAATGAAGACACAATTTCAAATGTCATGCTTTTGCCTGCTATGAGCCACATGAAGGTTACTGAATTTTAAACATATTTGTATGCTAAGTACAGGTTCTTCTACATACATGCCATATAAGCACAAGTACATTTTGCTTATTTCTGTGTTATGTTTACAGAATCCATCTAACATGACTCAAATCACAAAACACCATAAAAATGAGGTTGTTTTCATATAGAACATACCCCATGAAAATAAGCTTTTGACCAAAAGCTAAAGGGATTTAGCCAAGACTGTCTACCAGAAATCCACAAAATGCAATCCTCCACAAGAGAGGGAAAGTAGTTTCTTTTTTCAGAGCATGTAATTAATAAAATGTGTTTTCATTGGGAAAATAAAATTGTTAATCACACATTGTTAGAATCACTCCAAGACCTGCTTCTGTCTCCTTGCTCTTAATGCAAATGTCTGTTTCACTAAGAAATTAGATGCAATCCTAAGAGAATGGCCACTAGTTTTGACCCCAACATAAGCATATTTATGCTTATAAACCCTGTCTTCTCTAACAGGAATGAGCTATCTATTCTCCTCAAAAAGGCCAAACCCTTCACTATTACTGAATCTTAATCCTCTTATCTTCTCAACTGAAATCATTCCAGTGACTATTTCTCCTACATTCTCAATGGTTTATCCTTTCTAGAAGATTATTCCTATGAGCATATAAAATCTGCAATATTGCACATCAAAGGAAAGGAAGCAAAAAAAAGGAGGAAAGGTGGGGAGGGGAAGGGAGAGGAGAGGGAAAGAAGTTAAGGAAAAACCTTCCCATACCCATCTACTGCCTCTCTGGTGACCTAAGAGATAAGGTTTACCTTGCCAAGACTAATCTCTTAGTCTGGGCTCCCAGAAAAGAATTCACTGTTTTACAGAGCTCCCATGGAAACTGGGGATTTTGTACTTACTGTAATCAATCACGGTCAACCAGAAACCTGAACCCTTGCCCTGTGAGCTGGTAGGGCAGGGACTGAAGGAATCAGGCTAGAATCAAAGTATCACTATAGTCCCAGATAACATCAGGAGAGGAGCTGGTGGCAGCTATAAAGCCCCACAGCCTCATATCAAAGTAGCTCTTCAGGAATCTGACACTCAAACCTACTAGCTCTCTATGTATTGCCCTAAATGCACAGGACAGTGGAGGCTCAAGCTTCTGATACTGATCCTGCCCCTCTGAGTTTTCCCCAAACAAACACTGTTCCAGTAGGCCTGGCATGTGTGTTGTCTGGCCATTCACTGAACAATCCCACTCTGCTTATAGCAAAACTCAATAATTACCTATACTATTTTTTTTTTTATTTTCTTATTCTCACTGCAGACTCTGCCTCTATTATTCCTCTGAACAACTCACAAGATGGCCAATAACTCCCAGCTACCAACTCAGGCCTTATTTTACTAGGCCTCTCCATAGCTTCCGACTCGGGGCATTCCTCCCCCCTTCCAGAAGCAGTTACTTCACTCAGCCTCTGAAACATTACTCTTTTGTTTCTGCTTACATGCCACTATTTCACCTCTCAGTCTTCACTACTGATCCTCCAACCCCTAACCCTCAGCTCTCAGAACTTCTCTATCTAAACTTATTCCAGAAATGGTCTCTTCCGGCTTTCTTGTCTTTAATGGAATTAAATGTCAATTTTATGCTGATGACTGCCAAATTTACATGTGCAGTCATGACCTCTCATAGAACTAGAAACTAAACACTAAACTCTCCAACATCCAGACTTGACATCTTTGCTTGCTTTACTTCACACTCAACATGGAATCCATCAGGAAACTGTCAGCTCCATCTCCAAACTATGGCAAAAATTTAATCATTTTTCACATGCTCTATTTTTATCACCCAGATCCAGACCACTATCTCCCATTGCTTGGATTTCAACTAGTCCACTCTAGTGTTTCTCCAGTTGACCACCTGTGTAGGTATTCTTATAGCATCCAGACTTTTCCCTTTCAGTGAAAGTAAGATCTGGTCACTTTTGTCTTATGACTGTCTACTGGCTTCCCATCTCACTTAGATAAGAGTCAAAGTCATATAATGGCTTTCAAGGCTTTATAAAATCTAAATCTGACACCTTCCTTGGTGATATCTGCTATTCTTCCAGCCACATAGACTTCCTGGCAGTCTCTTGAACATACTCCTGCCTCAGGACATTTGTTCTTGCTCTTCCTTCTGCCTGGAGTATTCTTTCAACAGATACTTACATGGCTGACTCAAAGCTTCTTCAGTTCTCCAGAGTCACTATCCCTAACTATGACATGTAAAATGTCTACTATCAATCCACATACACTGGTGTCTTTTATTGCCTCCATCATCTTTTATTATCTTCTATTAACCTGCTCTATGTTTCCCTCTATAGTACTTATTGCCCCTTGACATATTATATAACATTTTTTAATTGTGAATATTTCTCCTCCAGAATGGAAACTCCATTAAGACTCCCATTTTATTTGCTTTGTTCCTTAGTGTACCCTCCAGAGATTAGGACATCACCAGCCTACTGCAGGTGATTATTATTTGTTGAATGAATAAATATATAAATATTAAAGTGATGAACAAATTAAACCACTTTTTCAATATTTCAATCACAGGTTGACTAAAAATACAATTATTTCATATTCCAATGAAAGGCTTTTAACAGTCATGCAAGAAATTACTTTGAGATGGCTGATTAAATATTTCATTTCCCAAACTAAATCTCTACCCTGGGGTCACTACTTTCAAACAACCTTTCAGCCCTTTTGAAAGAACTCCGCATAGATTATTATTTACTCTTCTTATTTTTTCATAACATTCTCAAAGATCAAGTAAAAAACACATGTCAAAGCAATTTCTCCCTGTTCCTTCTGATTAAAATCAATACTCTCTCTGCTCTTAACAGCAGTAAAAATCAACACAACAGTTTCTGTTAACTCAATAGAATGTCAAGTGATATCTTAGTGTATTGTTACCAGCAGGGATATCAACAGAGGACTACCAACAGCCTATAATCATTGCTGTTTTTATTATCTACAAAATGTCATGTGTGCATATGGCATTTTACAAAACAACACAGTGAAAACAAGGCTCCTATCTCAAGCAGCTTAGAGCTTATTTAGACAAAGAACTAAAGAATGGGGAGCCAAAACTTAAAAGGAGGGCCTGCTGTTGCGAGAAAAGAATATGATTGATCTGACTGTTTTGGGCAAGGTGGTAAGTCTCCTTCCTTATGTGACTGTACTGCTTAATTCTGCTCTTTGGATCCTAAACAACAGCCATAACCCTAATTGCCTTTCTCTAGACACTGAGCCTGTTAGTCATAAAGAAGACAGCTCAGAATATATTCATCAGCCAATTCACTGTTAGAAATGTCCAAAAACAACAAAAAGCCACATCCCACCAATAGTTGCTAGTAACGTCTTAAAATATGTTATTTTTTAGGGATGCCTGGGTAGCTCAGTGGTTGAACTTCTGCTTCAGCCCAAGATCTGATCCTAGGGTCCTGGAATCAAGTCCCACTTCGGACTCCCCGCAGGGAGTCTGTTTCTCCCTCTGCTTATGTCTCTGCCTCTCTCGGTGTGTGTCTCTCATGAATGAATGAATGAATGAATGAATGAATGAATGAATGAAATAAATAAATAAATAAAATCCTGAAAAAAAATCTTATTATTTAAAGAAAACCGATCTTTCCCAAGAAGTCTCATAAAAACTACTTTGAGCTTAGCTTAATAGTGAATTTCTAAGTTTATATAATTTAGAACATTGGATTAAGGATGTTTACAGTAAGTGTTATTAGTAATAGTAATAACTTATTTCAATTACTAAGAAGTGAATAAATACATAATAAATACATGTTTTGAATAAATACATAAAACTGTGCAATGAAAGGACTAAATACAGTAATCAAAAAACTGGAAACAACCTAAATGTCCAAAAAAAATTGTTTAAAAGGATTCAGTGAATAGATTAAATCTATACCACACTATACCATAGAACACCACTCAGTCATTAAAAATGGAGCTTTGGGGATCCCTCGGTGGCTCAGAGGTTGAGTGTTTGCCTTCACCTCAGGGCATGATTCCAGAGTCCCGGGGTGGAGTCCCACATCCGGCTTCCTGCATGGAGCCTGCTTCTCCCTCTGCCACTCTCTCTCTCTCTCTCTGTGTGTGTCTCTTATGAATAAATAAATAAAATCTTTAAAAAAAATAAAAAATAAAAATAAATTTAAAAAATAAAAATAAATAAAAATGGAGCTTTGGATCTATATTGATTGTTATAAAGTTTTTTTTTTTTAAATTACAAGGCAGCATGTGTATAATGGTCTTATTTTGATATAAGTATATGTATAAATACACACACTTGCACATATATATATACTCACATATTCCATATATATGAATATGAATACAGAGAATGTGAAAAACAGCAAAAGTGTGATAGAAAAGATGAAAGGCAGGGAAGCCAAAATAAGAGATAAATAGGGAGGCCCTTATAGATAGAATGGAGAAAAGCACATTAAAAGAGAACGCTCAACAAAAAGAGAAACAGGAAAACCCAAACAGGGCCACCAAAGATACCCACAGAATGAGGCATTACAGACTGCATTTCATAGGGACAGGAAAGTCTGAAAGGATATATACTAAAAGGTGAATAGTGATTAAGTGTGAGTGGAGAGGTAACAAGAAAGTGTCACTATACCCTTCTATATCACTTTTTTTTTTTTTTGCCATGAAAACATGCAGCTTTAATAATCAGAAAGGATAAAGTATAAAACTACTTACTAAAGAAATTGGAAGTTAAGAATGAAATGGATGTGCTTCAAACATAGAAATAAACCTAAAATCTTCAAGTTCTTAAGTGCTAAAATTTAATGAAAATTTCAATTATCCTTTAAAATCCTGGAAGGTTTGGTCTTTATTTACTCAATAGTGTATCTTAGTGTAGTTATAAGAAAACACATGCAGCCTGTCTTCCAAGTGCCTCTTAATTTATTCTATAAGACCCAGTGCATGCCAACAAAAAAGTTATTTCTCATTCAGAATATCATTTCCATATGAAAACAGCACATACGTATTTGTATTTCATCTTTTCTTTACCTCTCAGAACTTCAAAGCCTGGAGGCAATCTCAACATATCTAAGTAGGAACAAAGGTAATCACCATCATGTCATCCAAAATCAGATACAGAAGGGAGTTTTTCAGAGAGAAACAGAATTCTTGATCAGAATTAGATAGTTCTTAAAAGTCACTTCAGAGACAGATCCAAATGTAAGGAAAACTTTGCAAAGGTGGCACACAATTTTTGCTTTAGGGAAGATCAGAAAAGATATGCAACTTCAGAAATCATAAAATAAGTCACTCTGTATGCCCCAGAGTAATGAAAAATAGACTGTTTTTAATTCACCAAATTAGGATTTTTAACTTCCACCAGAGAATTCATTAGTCCAAAGAACAAAGCTAAAGATGATCATTTTTTTAGTAAATAAAAAGCACTGGTATATAAGTTTTGTTTCTGAGTTTAAAAATCAGTAATTTTTAATTCATTACATAAACTGAAAATCAATAGTACAGTAAAAACTAATGATTTTCCACTTAAATAAATTTCTTACCATATAAAATATAACTGTGCATTAAAATCATAATAACAATGTATGTTTGATTTTCAACATCAGACAAACATAATACTTAGAGGATTACAGATTAGTTTTCATTTCTACCAAAATTTTGAATAAACTTGGTTTAAAGTCATGTTGTTCTAAATATATTGATTCCAAACACATGAGTAGAATAACTCTAAGTCACTGGAAGTTTATTGGTGAATATTATTTACAGAAACCATAATAATTCCCTTAAAATACATCATTTGTAGAATCATTACTTGCTTAAAATAATTTACTGTATTTCACTGCCTCCAAAGTAAAATTCTGGAATTAAGCACTTCCCATGATTTTCTAACCATCCTTAACCTTAATCATGAGACTTATTCATCATAATCTTTCTTTTTGGCCAGTCACATACATGTTTATTGCCATCTAAGTTGAACTATAATATCAATAATAAAGTAGATATATATTATTTAAATATATATTCTATATTTTGTGTAATTATATAGTATTATTTATTTCAAATATATCATAAAATATATTGTAGAAGGAGAGCTATAAAAAAAAAAATCAGAAGTCCCCAGGATTTACTATCAGAGAGCCTGATTTAGTTAACTGAGAGTAGGTACGCAGACATGCAAAATTTCAAAAAAATACTGATGTAAAAAGTTTGTTAAAAAATCTAGGAAATTTCTAGATCATAGCCCTGACTATACCACCTTATGGTACTACATTACACTTTGCACTTTTCAGTGTTTCCTATAAATTAATCCTATTGATACACGTCCCATTCTATCCCAAGATCCTTCCACTGCCACTTCTCAGCATATTCTATGTCTCCTCTGAACTCTATTTTATATACAAAATATTTTGGCACAATTTTATATAGGGACTTGAATGACATTGTGTCTTTGTGTACATGTGTATTCTCTCCTTAACTCATGAATTAGATATTTTATCTTACACCTCCCTGATCATTTTTCTTCTGTTTGCTCATCTCCATGTGGTTCTGAACCTGTTTACAGAACATTCCTTCCCTTCTCCATCTCCCTCTCATTATCTCATAGCTGACCTTCCTCTTAATTCTTTCCAATTCTGGAGTTCCCAGTTCCATGACAAATACTCCTCTACTTCTTGGTTGCTTTACAGGGTGTTCTTCTCATCCTTATGCTTACATAAAAACAAAAGCCTTCTCTTAGGATAAGGCTTGTCTTACAACTCCTCTGAATGGAAGCTGCCCGTGTGCTTATGAGTTTTATACACCAAGGAGAGAAAATGGCATTTGTATCTTCTTGGCTGCCTGCGGGTACTTCCAAATCAATTAATTCATCCCACCCCAGTGTGAAAAGAAAATATTTCTCCTTTGATTCCCATACTATCATACACTCTAATTTCTCCCCTTTCCAATGTGTCACTTCAAAATCATTGCACATTCGCTGCAGATGTTAGCATCTAGATCACTCAGATGACTTCCAGTTTTTATCCAGAGGAACGCTAATACCAAAGGAGAGCCTCATAATCTCTTGACCTGCTCAACTGCTATTACCTTCACTCCTTTTCAATAGCTCTCTTTTAAGACTATATCATGAACTTATCAGCTAGTCATAAGTCTTCTATCTCTGAAAAAAAAATAATTCAACAGCCAACTCTCTGGTCATATTATCTTAAAGAGCAGTGGTCCCCAGGTCTTGGCTCCACCCCAGACTTTCTCTCCTGATTTGTTTTCTCGTTGGGAAATCTTAGTCCTGCCAATAGAGTCAACTTCCTCTTCTTCCCTGATAACCATTAAATCTATCTTTCTAATTCATATTGCTCCTCTAAACTACAGGCCTATACAGTTAGCTCCACTGTAAATTTCTATTGTGTTGCTTTATAAACACTTTAAACTAATAATCAAAGCCCCAATTTCCTCATCCATCCTCTTATACCCACTCTTTTATTCTAGGTTCCCATTTACCAGAATGATAATGCAAAGATATACTAAGTAACCAAATACCTGAGAGAATCATTCTAGATGCACCTCACACCCTGCCACACAACTATCAAGTTCTGTGCATTTTTACCAACCAAATCTCAATCTCTCTTCTCTCTCTCTCTCTCTAATCTCCATTACGTCTCCCCCAAATCTAGGATGTCAACTCTTACCTTCACATTTATAATAACTTCCAAACTGAATAATTCTAAAAATTTGTTTACAAAACGATCACTTGATGTGCATGCAGATTTTCATTCCCTTGCTCAGAAATACTGTTCAGTTGCCTAGAATCTTCACTATTAACAAATGACTTTATCCTTTGCAGGCAATTCCAATCCCAGTGACCCATTCATTCACACTTTGGGAAGCAGTGGACTATCTGGTCTCCCTGCCTCTTCTATTTCTTTTTCATTCCATTCTCCCACTGGTGACAAAATGACCTCTTGTTATATTCAACGATCGTGTCTCTGATTCTTCCAGTTATTAGTATTAATCAAAATTCTTCAGTTGCATAAATCCAATTCAAATTAGCTTAAATTTAAAAATGTACACATGCCAATTGGCTCATGTTAAAAAAAAAACACACAAAACATAGAAAAGGAGGATAGAGTTTGTCTGTTGACACCCAAAAGAAAACTCTCAAGCACTGTAAATAAATTATTTTTCTCTCTTATTTCCATTTCTCACTGTAGGTTACTTCACTCTCCCAGACCAGCTTCTCCAGAAAGCAGCAAATTAGTGGCTAACAATCCTGACTCATACCTTAATGATCTTTGACGTAGAAAAGAAACGCCCATGCTCAACCTATAGGTAGCAAAATCCACAGAAGTATTCTGACCAACTCAGTGAGGATCATGAGCCCATCCTTGGAGAAGTCATTGTAATGGAGGAGCTGGAACAATGATTTCTCCAACTGTAATAGCGGTCCACCCTTCCACCCTTCAAAGCCCATGGCTAAATCTGCAAAAAAAGCAATTCCTCCAGAGAAGATATTAGTCTCTGAAGAAGCAAGAGTATTGAATAAGCAAAACATAGTTTCTTATTAGGTTAAAATCTTAACTCCTCTATGTGGCTTGTAAGATCCTTCAAAATCCAGTCTGTACCTCTGTCTTTAGTGCAGCTCTACTCTCCAGTCAGGCTGGTTCAAAGAGCTCTTGCTGCTATACCTGCATTGTACCTTACCTCTATCTCCTCCATGGTACTTACCATGTTATGTCCTATTTCTTTGAGAGACAGGGTGGCAGTGTGTCTGAACCCATGGAAAAACCTCAAGACATCTTCATCTTTATAACTTTAGTGTCTTGCAAAGTGTTTGGCATAAAATATGTGCCCTATAATTAATTAATATTTGTGTACTGATCGTGTAAATAAATTTTAAATATTCAATCAAAATGCTGAGGTCTCTGACCCAGACTCCAACATTAGTGATCTGAACTGGGAAAATTCTTTCTTTCTTTGCCTGCCAGGTCAGTCAAGAGATTAATTCCCAGATCCTGCTACTAAAACAGCAGTTAGAAAAGACAGATTTCCAGTAGAACATTGAGTTTTCCCATTACAAATATAATTACATAGAAAGCTTAATTTCTAAAACAGTATTCACACAGTAATATTTTTGGCATGTTATATAATAAATTTTTATGTTTGTGCCCAGAAGCTAACATTATTTCTACGATGGTAAAAAAAAAAAAATATGCTTTAAGTCACAACTAAACATTAAATCTCTGACCATAATACCCTACAAATTAAGAATTTTCTTCTGAATATACTTTATGTGGCTATACTTACTGAATTCTCTTAGCATATCAAAATCGTATTTATTATATACATTACCCTTAAGAGGAGTATAATCTACTCCAAAACAGTTCCTCCTTATTTAGACTTTATCAGCTACTATGGCATGCCAGCAGGTAACTGCTATGGTAGTCATCACCTATTTGAACAACGTATGTACAGTCTGCTCTCCTTCTAGTTATTTGTAGTCACAGCCAGTTAAATATACAGCCTGTTAAATACCAAATAAAGCATCGTTAAAGTGACTTGCTTATGGAGATTCCAGGAATCATAGTTTTTATCATTTATTTACTGTAATAAGTTTTCCTATTGGTATCAGTCAGGCAGTCAGGATTCTCCAGAGAAACAAAATGAATAAGATATATGTAAAAAGAGATTTATTTTAAGGATGTAGCTCATGTGATTATAGAGCCTGACAGGTACAAATCCATAGGGCAGGACAGCAAGCTGGAAACTCAGACAGGAAGTAATGTTGCAGTCTTGAGGCAGAATTTCTTCCTCTTTGGGAAACCTCAGTTTTTGCTCTTTTGTGTGTATGTGTGTGTATGTGTATTGACTCAGTGATCAGACTGAGTTTTTTTTTTTTTTTTTACATTTATTCATTTGAGAGAGAGAGAAGAGAGAGACCATGCACATGAGTGGGAGGAGGGGCAGGGAGAGAACCCCAGGCAGACCCTCTGCTGAGAGCAAAGCCCAATGCAGGACTCGATTCCACAACCCATGGGATCATGACCAGAGCCCAAACCAAGAGTCGGACACCTAACCAACTGAGCCACCCAGGCACTCCGACCCCCATAGTTTCTGTTCTTAAGGCCTTCAGTGGATGGAATGAAGCCCACACACACATCCTTGAGGGTAATCGCCTTTACCTCAAGTTTGTAGATGTTAACCACATCTATAAAACACCTTTGCAGAGGTACCTATGTGAGTTTTGATGTAAAAACTGGATTCTATAGCCTAGTCATATTGACACATAAAAATAACCATCACACTATCAATAGGACATACATCAGACAACTTTTCCATATTTAGCATTTGGTCCTCACGGTTATTTATTTTGAAGAACTAAGATACCAAGATACATCTCTTCTGTTTTAATTCTCTTTTTCCCTAAAGAACTTCAGTTTCTAGTTGCTAGGGACCTTTCAATTTCAGTGTAAAGGACAAAAGAACCTACACCAAGCTGTCAGATTCCTCAATAATGAGGAGGAGAGGAAAGAGAAGAGACAAAGATTAGGAAGATGACAAAGACAATGGCAGTGCAGAAGAACAAGGAGGATGGGGAAGAAGGTTCTGAGGAACAGAAAGGGGAAGGAGGAGAAATTGGATCCTTTAGGAAAGAATAAAGCACTTTAAAACGTGTAGTTAAATCTCTCACCCATTTATATACATATGAATTTAAAAAGTATAATACAGAACTACAAGGAGCACAGGAGCTATTAAATTTGGACTCTGATCCAGATACCTCCATCAGTCATAGTCCAGAACCACAAACCAGGAACTGACTTCATTTGCTGTACCATATTTATTTGACAATAGTGATGAGAGTGAGTGCCTGTGTTTGTGTTTGAGTGGGAGGATCCCTCAGTCACAAAAGTAAACAAATTGGGGGGGGGGGGGGTTCTTGAAAATCACCTCAATATGTTAGAATGGCTATTCAAAATAATAATACTAAAAAAAAAAATAATAATAATAATACTAGTACTACTACTACTATTAATAATAACAAAGTGTTGGTGAGGATGTGGAGAAAGTAGAACCCTTGTGCACTGCTGGGGGAATGTAAAGTGATACAGCTACTATGGAAAATAGCATTGGGTTTCCTTAAAATATTAAAAATTTCATATGATCCAGCAAACCCACTCCTGGGTATAGAGAATTGAAATCGGGATCTTGAAGAGGTATCTGCACTGCCATGATCATTGTAACATTATTCACAATAGCCAAGATATGGGAACAACTTAAATGTTCATTGATGGATAAATGGAAAAAGGAAACATACATATGATGAAATATTACTCAGCCTTAAAAAGGAAAGAAATCCTGCCATATGCCACATATGGAGGACAGCATACTGTCCTCCAGTTTGAGATTCAAAGTTTCAGAATAACCCAATTATAAAAGAACAAATACTGCACGGTCTCATATATATTAGGTATCTAAAATTGGCAAATTCACAAAAACAGAGGGTAGAATGGTGGTTACCAGGGATGAAGGGAAAGGACATTGGAGAATTATTCTCTAGTGAGTATAAAGTTTCAGTTATGCAAGATGAATAAGTTCCAGAGATATGCTATACAACTTTAGTGCTTATAGTCAACATTACTGTATGATACATTTAAAAATTTATTAAGAGGGTAGACCACACACACATGCACCAGGAAAAAAAAAAACCCACGTAGAAACAAAGCCAAATCATGTATTTTTAAATGTGCTAAAGCAGAAAGGATACATGCATTGAAAATATCAAAAATGTTATTTGAATCAAAATAAGACTAGTTTAAAAAAAAAAAGACTAGTTTCATCATTTCAAGTGGCTTCCATCTCCCTCTCTAGATATATAAACTCGGACAAGATACAGCCTCCGTGCTTCATTCAGACTTTTCCACGGATGAATCCAAAGGACAAACTGATCCATTACACTCATTCATTCAGCAAACACGTATTGAGTGGGCCAGTACGAGGAGTCACTGCATTAGGTGTCACACAGTAAAGAAATATAAGATAATGTACCTGTAATCGAGAAGCCTATAATCTAGTGGTGCAGACATGCATGTAAACAGCTAAACATTACCCAAGGGAAAATGAAATAAGCGCCGCAAGTAGAGGCAGAAGCAAATTGCTGGCTGCCAGAGCACAAAGGAAATAGCACTTCAAATGGAAAAGGACAGACTTCGAGGAGGAGTTTTCACGGAGCCCTGAAGGAAAGTCATCGTCAATTGCTAGAGTCTGTGGGGTAGTTGACAGGTTTCGTGGGGCAGGAGTGTGAATATGCACAGAGGGTGAAATTGTACAGCGTGTTCTAGGAATAGTAAATACTCCAACGTGATAAGGACATCCAGTCGGGAGTAGCCCTCATGCACCTCATCTCTCCAACGTGGTTTTGTCCAGTTATCTATTTACACACCTGTTCTTTCCCTTAAGCCCAAACACTTATCTGCCTTGGGTTATTACTATATTTGATGGGCAGATCATTTTATTTTCTTCTAAAATGTTCTCCCACATAGTATAATGAGACACTATTTCATGAGCAATATTTCTCGTAAACACATGTTCACATGGAAACACAGAAAACCATCCGCCAGGTGTAAGGACAAATGGTGAATACTATCTCAGACTCCCCCTTCCCTGTCTGCCTCTAAGTCTCTCTCCTTCCCTAAGAAGTAAAGCAAGCGTGCACGAGGCCTATGAATCATACAACAGTAGGTCCACACTGCAAGGACAGCAGGCAGGTGGAAACGTGGAAAAGAGTATTCTAGAAAGAGATAAATCTAAGAAATATGGATTTTAGGGGGGGAAAAAGGAATTGAGATCCCAGATACTAAAAAGACGGTTGCCCCGTCCACCTCTCTTGCTATCATATCCTGGCTTGGAAAGCAAGCCTGGTCTGTAGACAAGTTTTGGTTCAGTCTCAAAAGAGCCCTCAGAGAACCTCTTCACCCTCCCGCTACCCTATTGTAGGGAATAGCTGTTGTTTTCCCTCTCACAATCAATTTTCACTTTGTTCTAGGAATAGCCCCCCGATTTCCTTTTAGGCAGCTACCTCTCACAGCTTGGAAATATCTGAGAAAATGACATTGGTACTTGACTAGTAACTAAAAAGAAGGCATGTACCAACTGCTCTAAGGCATGACGTGAGTTTCAGGGTCAGTATCCCAATGGAGCCACACATTGTTACACACCATTTCCCCCCTTGCATTAACTGATTACTGATCTTGCTTTTATCCCCCCAGAGTTTTATTGACTGTTATTAATAGGACAGCTTTTAAAAGAAACGATTCTGAGTAGCTAAAAGAAGGATTTCCTCTCCAATAAGAAATAAAAACTGCTTTCTCCTCTCTTCAATATGCCTGTCATTCAGATTAAGATGGAGCTCCATCCATCCCTAAGGACACCTCTCGGCCCCCCCTCACGTTATCGCTCCAAAGATAATTTCACAAGCCACATTTTTAACATTATGGCTTTGATCACAGAGTGACTGCTGTATTTTGGCAAAATTTCTTGTTAGAGTATTCACTATTCAACCACAGATAATGGATTTTAATGTATACCTTCTTGTCTCTAATAATGGTTATGAGAAAAAGAAAATAAGAAGTCAAGGAAGGAAGGAAGGGAAAGAAGAAAGGAAGGAGGGAAAGAAGGAGGGAAAAGAAAAAGTCTTCTACTTAGGTATTCTGGTTTCATTTTCCACTTCTGTAAGATGAGAGAACAGACAAGGTGATTTATAAAGTCCCTTTGGCTCTAATAACCCACGATTTGAAAACACACTAAGCATTTCAGTTGGCAACACTGTCAGATAGAATGACCCTCACCCTGTGTTACCATTCGAATAGCAAACACTATCATTCAATAGGAAGATGAACTGGCTCAAGACAAGTTGTCATTGTGGCACCAAGACTTCCAGATACAAAACTGAAGTCTGAGACCACCACACATTATAAAAATGAGTTTCTATACAGCAAAAGCATCGGGATTCATAAGCACGGAGCAGAGGGGTGAGTTTTGGCTGGGAGGGGGCTGTTGTCTCCTCTATAAATGTTAAGCAGTTCCTATAAATCCCATTTAACAAAAAGACATAATCATAATGACATTTCCAAGGAATCCTGTAAAAGACACAAAGCACAACCAGTCCTTTTGTCGATGTCTTCTATTATAACCTGAATGATTTAATGAAATTCGAAGTTGACAGTAATGGTCTCATAAAATGACATACTTTAGCTCAATAAAACAAAGGTGAAACAAAATAAAATCTAGAGCATATGCCTGGTATTTTAAAGATACATACTTGCAGCCTATCACAGGAGTCAATTATCCTGACACCTTGTATTCATGTATATTAGTGCATGCAAAATATGCACTAAATTAAAGGTTTCAACTCGAGTTGTGCAGGATGCACTAAATATGGGCCAGCAATCCGAGAAAATACAGAAAAGACAAGACTCTTAATGCCATTACTTACTCATATTTTCCAGGGTGTGTAAAAATGTGGAGTGGGTTTTCCTTCAAATTATACCTAGAATTCAACTACTTTTTCTCCACTTCTATGGTAGATTGCCACCACCCCGTACAGAGCTACCATCTTCTCTTATATGATTATTGCAACAGCCTCCTTTTTAGACACCCTGCTTTCACCCTGGTCCTCTAGACAGCCAGACTATGCTTTCAAAATGTCACTCCTCTACACTTTCTCATCCATCGGTTCTCGTATCATTCAATAAAAGCCCAAGTGTTTACCATGATCTACAATGCCCTACAGCATAGCAACGCTATCATCTGAAAGTTTGTCAGAAAGGTAAATTCTCAGGTCCCATGCCAGACCTACTGAGTCATAAAAACTCTGGGAGTGGGGCCCAGAAGTCTGTTTTAACAAGTTCCTCAGAAGATGAGGACAAAGGGAAATGTGTGAGAACCACAAATTTACAGGAACATACATCCCACCCCCTCTCACTACCTCTTTGACCCATCTCCTATTCTTCCCTTTGCATACCAGGTTTAGCTCCAACTACAATAGCCTTGAACATGAGAAGCATGTCCCAAGCTCAGGGGCTTTGCATGTTTTGCTACTTCTACACGTAAACTCTTTCTATGATATCTGTGAAGCTTGTTCCTTCACATCCTTTATGTCTCTGTACAAATGTCATTTTTTGTAAGAGCCTTCCCTGATTACTCTATATAAAATAGTAAGCCCTGGCCCCAGCACTCCCTTTCCTCCTTACCTTCCATGGTTTTTATCCATTGCACGTATTGTCCCCTGACATACAGCATTTATCTCTTGAAAGTCTGTTTCATCCACCAGAATGTAAACTCCATGAGGATGGGATCTTTGTTATTTACAAATAACCAGTGTCAAGGACATTAACTAATATGGAGCAGACACTTCTTTATCGATTATTTAATTCAGTTCCCAAGCCTGAGAAAGAAGACATAGAGACCTAAGGCCAGACCAATGTGTGACTATAAGTTAAATATCTGCCAAAGTCTCTCCTTTTTAAAAGTCAGCTCTCCTATATCATAGATTCTTATAGCATTAACAATGAAGTCTCCTTTAAAGTCTTATTAAGGAAACTGCATTTTATCTACCTATAACCATATCAGAGATATGTTTACCTAATTAAATTCATTGTCATATATACACACAGAACACAGAATATATACCTATACCACGCAGGCTTTATTTGGAGGGGTAGATACAGGAAGGTGATGGAGGGTTGCAGAAAAAGTTGGAAGCTATTGAAGAGATTCTTCACTGGCACCTTTAGTGAGCAAGATCCATTAAAACAGAGTAGGGAGCCACCAAATAGCTGCAAAAACAATTCTGTCATGGGGATTACTATAGATATCAGGAACCTGAGAGCTAGAGTTCATAGGCTGGATGCCAGAATCAGAATCACAAAGAGTGGAACAATAGTCCAAACGTAGGAATTTGAAATTAAGAAATCAAGGGTGTAAAAAGAAGATGATGTGGTTTAATGGTATCATTAACAGGGGAAAAATGAGGATTTTAGTTGACTGCAAGTGCAGTTGTGTTGTACAAGTACCAGAAAGGTTCTTGGGAACATCAGTTATTATTTGTAAAATGTAATAATTAGGAAAAGGGAAGAAATAATTCACCCCTTTATTATGCAGGTAGAATTAGTATGGCACACTCTGACAGGCCACAGACCAAAGAGAACTGGTCAAGATAAAAATAAACAGGATATTGAGAGGGAACAAAGTTATATCATGTGGGAACACTCAACTCACAGGAGTGAACAAAATCTGGGACATTTACACACAAAAATAGAAATGTGAAAAAAGGAGACATTAATGGTTGCCTTTAACTGTATAAAGGACTGCCAGACAGAAACAGAATGAAGTTTGTCCTGTGTAACAAGAGGAGAAACTAAGAAAAATTGGCGGAAATTCCAAGATGGTGGATTGACTCTGTAGAAGAACGTCTTGATCAGTAATCAGAGTTTCCAAAATTAGGAGGTACCCCCAAGATGTGTTCGGACAAATCCTGGTCATAATCCTGGTCACCATCCCTCTGCCTGGGTTACTGTCATGCCCTCCTTGGTCTGCCAACTCCAGCAGCCCCTTCTCCAACAGCCTGAGCAAACCATTCAAAATACAGAACTGCTCTGTTTGCCACACCTAAAATCCTCCCAAACTTCAATTGTCTTCAAGATAAAATCCAAACTCCTTCTTCACAACTCTACATTTCCAGCTTTCTCATTTGCACTCCTAACCTTGTACTCTAGGCTTTAGCCCAAATGAACATTTTCTAGATCTTTGAACAGAACATGCCTCTCTCACCCCCAGACTTCAACTCTCACTTAGGTCTCCACATACAATATGATGGCTTCTCAATTTTCGTCCACAGATTGAAACTTTGGTACCCACTTCAGATCCCCTTCTTTGTCCAAATAAGCTAAAGTCACCCCTAAGCTCACATAAACACAAAAAACAGAATCGCAGTGATCGTTTTAAAATATAAACCAGACCACCTCACTCCCATGCTCAAATCCTCAATGGCATCTACTCACATTTAAAATGGACTCCTCCTCACCACGGTCTGCAAAGCTTCCTGATCTGACCCTGTCCATCTCCATCCTCACTTGCTACCTACCAGCCCTTCCCTCTGCTCGAGCCATGCTGGCCTCCTTGCTGTTCTTCAAACACATGATTATCCTTCTGACATCACAGTCTTTTCCCTTGCAGGCTCCTCTACCCAGAGCAAACATTTTCTAGATATTTGCATGAGTTGATCTCTTACTTCATTCACAATTCTGCTCAATTGTCACTGCCTTGGGACATCTTCCTCAATATCACCCTACCAAAAATAGACCTCCCCACTCTCTCCCTTTCTCTCTCATTATTTCATCTCATAACCTCTATCACTATGTGACTTCCTGCCACGTATTTTGTTTCTTTTCCTTAATAGAAATAAATGAAAGCTCCATGAAAAAAATTGACTCTGTCTTATTCTCTGTATGCCCAGCTCTTAGACCAGTTCTAAGAAAATACTAGGCACTCATTAAGTCTTAACATAATGAATAAATAAATCATCCTGTTTTTCTACATGGCGTTCCTTACTACCTGAAACTTAACACCATTCATTTCCTCAGCTGCCTGTTCACTGTGTCTCTACCTTCCAGATAGAATGTAAGTCCTATGAGTTTATCTCTCTTAAGCCTTGCTAGAACAATGCCTCTCAAGAAAGAAGTGACAGATTAATTAGTTAATTTAGATGACACATTTTTAGAAAACACATTTTAGAAACATTCACTGATAACCCTCATCTCTACTTCACCCAGATAAGGTACATGTTTCTTATACATTCTCAATGTAATATCCTGTGTGCGTCCTTTGTCATGGCCCTTGTACTTCACAATAATACTTGGTTCATTGGTTGTATTTCCTGAGGAACTGCAGGCTCACTTTCTTCACTGGTCATATCCTCAACATTCATCACCAATCTTTAGTATACAAATTCATTTCATAAGTGTATTCATGTTTTGTACAAAAAAGGGAGAAGGGTGGAGAGAAGGACAGATGAAGAGATAGAAGGAAGAACGTAGTATCTTTTCAGGGATTTTTCAAAGATTATTCAGTTTCTAATACTGGTCAAAAAAGGTGACCATTGAGGTCCTTGAATTTTCCCCAAATTAAGATCCAAAGGAGTCACAATGGGATAAATTTCTAACTTGGGGCTTTAAATTATATTGGCTTCTTAGAGAAGCCAATTTGAGTCTAAGAATCCAAACACTTGTTTTGGTCAGACATTTGTCAAAGGGGCACTGCTCACATTAATATCAAAGACACACCAATCACTTGCATACACAGTGTTCAAATAGTTCAAATATTTTTGTTGGCAGGACCTGAGGAAAATTCTGTTTTTCTCCTTGAATCTGTATTTCTTTCCCTAGTTTCTATAACATGCTATCTTTATATACATATTTACACTTGAAAGTCATTCATTATCATCTTATCATCTTATCTCTGCCACAAATATAGAAATTCATTTTCAATTTCTTTTAAACACAAGGCTATCCATTTTCTGTGAATTAAGAACTCATTAAAATTTTTATTGGTATAAATTTGATAAAATAATTTAAATATATTAGCATATATAAACTTAAGAGATAAACATAAAAGTATTAATATATAAGGTAAGGATTATAAATACAAAAAGTTAAACTTTATTGAAACTATCTCCCCATGAGGAGGGGAAATTTATAGTGCCTTAATCAGAAGAATTATTGAACTGTCCCTCTGCTGCTATCCTGCAGGCTCTGAAATCCCAAGATCATGCCCCAGAATGAGACTCTTGATGGGAAAAGGTAGGCTTTTCTTTTGTAACACAGATAAAGAGGTTTTGTGGGTGAAAAGATAGCAAAGAAAATGTCTACCTCAGGTAACTGCTCAAGTAAATCAGTTTTAGAAAAATACTATATATGAAGGCAATTATCTGGCAAGTGGTTTTCCTTAAGATGACCCACCAGCATAACCCTTGGAAAGTCCTCTGTACCTGGTCTGAGGATCACAGGTTGGCACCTGGTCTGAGGATCACAGGTTGGTTTTCCCTGTGGGAAAACCTAGGGTGCTCTCCTCTCCTAGACATGTCTCCCTCACTCTCCTCACTACAATTCAGAGCCCTGCTTTTGAGTTCCAGATCAGCATTTCCAGCCCCTTGTGTGGCAGTCCCACAGGCACACCTATCTGTTAACTCATATCCTCATAGGATCAACTCTGTCCAATTTCCAAACAAACTACCCTCTCTTATATTTTCTATTTCACATAATGGTATCCACTAGAAAATTGTGGAAATTATGAGAATACTATTCCAGAGTCTGGGGATATGAAGAAACTTAAGCACTCTGAACTGATAGTTGGCCACCCTCTATAAAGACAAACCCAAGGGAAGTGTATTGGACAAGAACTACTAATATGTGAGTATTCCCACAAACACTGTTAAAACGTACATTATACAGGACTCCTTCCATTTCAAAAGGCATAAAATCAACTTAAAGGAGCTGAAGGGGAAAAAGGATGGGATTTCTTAGTTCATATAACTGAAAAACTAAAGAGGTTCATGCTGCTGTTTTTTCCTGCCCATTTTTCAGTTCTGCCCTCTTCTTTAGTCAAATTCTTTGCATCCAACTAGGGAAATGGAGTGGAGAAGATGCTGGCAATTCTCCACTGGAATCCTTGTAGTTTATGATACACAAAGGAAGAAACAGTCCATACACCCAGTTCCCTGGGGGTGAAGGGGCTCTGACTGACCCAGCATTGGCCATGTGCATGTCCTTGAACTAATCATTTTGGCCGGTGGAAGGAGAGAATCTGGTGGTTAGTCCTGGAGGGTAGGGGCTGAGATGGGGTAACTTCATTGTTGTGATTTGGGGCAACTTTGAAAAGAGAAAGGCAGTATTGAGTTTATAAAGAAAATGGATGTGGGATAAAGGAAGCATTTAAAGTACTGCTTTAGATTATGTAATGCCTTTCATGTAGTTCGAACAAACAGGGAAAGAGAGTTATTCAGAATTACTATTGGGCTTCTAAATTATTCCTTTGACCACTTCCCATAGGACTAGATCCATTATTATACAAATATTATATTCTATTTGTGTTTGCACATATACCTCCCCCACTAGATTGAAGAAGTCTCCTTGAATGTAGTAGTTATACCTTATACTTATTTCCATAGTACTTTGCAGACAGAAAAGAATCAGAAGTATATCTGTTGAATGAATGACAAGTACATGATATATGATTTGTCCACTCTCAAGGTATTCCAATAAAGTGTGTCCTTCACATTTTTAAAAATCCTAAAGAAGGTGTTTCTATGGCCTCCAATTATAATCCTAACTTTAAGTAAACAAGAATTTCTTCATACCTTTTATAAATTTATTCCAAGGCATATTCTCTCTTCATCTAAATCAAGATAGTTAAGGCAGTAATAATCTTTCAACATTACAGAATCAGAGGGATTCAGGCATGAAAAAGAACTTGAAATACTTAAACCCCATTCTTGTTTTATGAAGATGGAAATCAACTCTTTTTAGTTAAAAACATTTATTCACCCAAATAGTTATTTAGTGCCTAAAACCAGGACTTGAGTTCCTAAACTTCACTTTCAGGACTATGTCCATATATCATCTTGCCCCCTAAGCATTATACCTTCTTAAAGACACATTCAAACCTCCTCTCTTCTCTTCATACTAAATAAGCATAATTATCTGTGCCTTCCCTTAGTTCCTTGTTAACAAAATGTGTGTGAATAACATGGGTAGTATAAAAATACAGCTTTAGAGTCCAACAAGTCTTGAATCTGCCTCTTTTTTTTTAAGATTTTATTTATTTATTCATGAGAGACACAGAGAGAGACAGAGAGGCAGAGACACAGGCAGAGGGAGAAGTAGGCTCCCTGCAGGGAGCACAATGAGGAACTGGATCCCAGGACCCCAGGATCAGGACCTGAGCCAAAGGCAGACACTCAATCACTGAACCACCCAGGTGCCTGGAGCCTGCCTTTTTAATGCTGTATAATCTGATGAAAGTTTGTTTAAAAGGAGGATAATAACACCTACAGTTACTGGGTATCTATAAGGTAATGAATTGGGAGCACACAACAAGATAAAATACCTAAAACATCATAGACCGTGAACAAGTATTAGGCTTTTTCCATGCCAAACTCAAACCCCCATCCATAGCCAAATAACATTTATGAAAAACACTGAGACATACAGATTTCTATGCTAGAAGTCTATAATGGGTCAGTGAAGAAAGTTTGGCTGGAAGCTGGCCTAACAAGAGATTTTGGTACTCCATGTAAAATTAACCATTCTCCTCCAAGGTAATAATACTTCTTTACTAACTCATAGTCCCATAACACTAGTGAAATGAAATATTCCTTTAAATTTATTTTTATCATGAGAATGTGTTAGCACCAAACAAGTGCTATAGGCCGGCCCACAAAGTACTCAACGGAGTCTTACAGGATTTACTTAAAAGACAAAATTATTTTGTCAGTGATAGAAGCAGAGATTAGAAACTAAGTAACAACTCCCTTTTTCAAACATTACCACCTAATTTACAATACCATGGCAGCAAAGAGAGCAGTTGTGTAGATAAAAAGTAATTTGATAAAATAATAGCACCATTTTTCTATTGCAATTGCTCCAGGACATAATTTATAGGGACCGTACTTCTCCTCTTTTTGATGACAGGTAATGAGAAAAGTTCAGCAGCAAACATTAAAAGGAGGCTACGATCATTGGATCAGTACAACTAAGTCATTTTTAACTGTTTCCTCAATTCTCTTTTTTTCAACTTTTACTCCATTACATCAAAAAAAAGACAAAGGTTGATGATTAAAAAAAATCTGTTTAAAATTGAGATTTGTAGATTAAAAATAACTCTAAAATGATTTTCACCTTATTTTGTAAGAATAGTGATTCATTTTCTGCCTTGAGATGATCATGAATTAGTCTATAATTTGTCACCACAAATATTAAAGTATGCAATAAAGAATTACAAATACAATTCTTGTGAAAATGAAGCTCATAGTTTTTTGTTTGACTCGAGACCCTATGCAGTTCAAATAAATCCTGAAGTAATTTAAAGATTATCACAGATTATAAAATGTGATATTTAAGAATTAAATGAAACAGATCACCTGAAGGATGCAGGTGGAATATTCCTTTTAAGCACCTGAGTTGAGTGCTTAAAAAGAATATTTTAATATTTAATATTTAAGTTCCTTAAGTCCTAAATTTAGCTGTTGTTTTTCTGGAATCAAAGAATATAAATAATAGACAATTGCAGGAACTTTCATATTTAGCCACTCATATCATACTTTTCCACATATTTTATATGAATTATAATTTCTCCTTTACTATTTCAATTACTCTTTGTATGGATCTTATCTTATTTTTAAAATTATGTGGGAAGGGAGGGAAAACTGAATGGGAAGAAATCAGAGAGGGAGACAAACCATGAGAGACTCTTAACTCTGGGAAACAAACTGAGGGTTGCTGGAGGGGATGAGTGGCAGGATGGGATAACGAGGTGATGGGCATTAAGGTGGGCATGCGATGTGATGAGCACTGAGTGTTATACACAACTGATGAATTACTGAACACTACATCTGAAACCGATGATGTACTGTATGTTGGCTAGTTGAATTTAAATAAAAATAAATAAAATTATGTGGAATAAAATAATAAATGGATAATTTAGATCTTTGAACCTTAATATCTTGTACTAGTGATAGCTCAGGATGCCATATTTCTATGCAAGATAATAGAAAAAAGATGATTTAAATACTGAAAGTTTAAACAGGTAAGGAAATGACTGATTAAATTTTACAAGTTTGTGGTAAATATGACAACTCAGATTACGCTATTGATGTTTAGCTATTCCTGCTGGTAGCAGCTAAGTATGAAGTCTAACTTCTTAGAAACTACTCCTAGAACAAGGCAATACAGTCTACTTTGACTAACATAGTCAAAGAAGTGCCATCAGTTTTTATACAGGACAACTATACAATCCATCTAAAGAAACCATTCCAAAGTATTCAGATAGAGGTCTGTATATTTATTTTTTCAATAAATACTCAATGGGGAGCTTCAATGTTCTCGACATTCTAGAAGCAAGAGATTCAATAATGAAGCTGCCTTCATAGTTTCCTTCCATTCTAATGAAAAATAGAGACAAAAACAGTTGATGTGGAATATAAGAGGTAAATGTTCTGAAGAAAAATAAGGGAGTAAAGAAATGAAGAAGAGAAAAATGTAAGTAATAGCCTATATATTATTAAATATTAGCTGAGTTAGATTGATATTTTCCAAAGTGACTAGAGAAAGCCTGTTTAGGAGGAAGACTCTGGAGCAACAACATGAATGTAAATATCTTGGGGAAGAGTATTCCAGACAGATAGAATAGCATCTTTCAAGGTCCTGAGGCAAGATATTAGAAAGGAATCCTAAACTATAAACCAGGCTAATGCTAATTAAAAAGAGAATTCCAAGTAGTTTTATATCCTTCCTCTCTCTAATTGGGTTTTGACAACAATGTTTTAAAAGACTGGAGAAGTAATCAAAAAATAAAATAAATAAATAAATAAAAGACTGAAAAAATAACAATCATCCAAGGATCAACTTCCTGTTAGGCCAATATATGGTTAGGCCAATATATGTTTCCTGAATTTTGAGGAAAAGGATTCTTACAGGTAATTAATCACTAAATAGCTTTAAATCATCCTTGGCAATTTTCTCTAATCATATGAAATTGCTTTGTGTAGTAGTCAATAATAGAGCGCATGTCTTGAATTATGCTTCTTATATAAAATACAGTTTGAGGAAATGATAACTCAATTGTTTCTAAGCTAAAAGAATTTGAAATACGTCTCAAAACCTTTATCCATAATTTCAAAGTAATAAAGTAATCCCTATCCTGAGATAAACAAAAAAAAAAAAAAAAAGAACTAATTTAAGTTAATAGTTTGGCAAAGATGAGGGCTCATTACTGAGGAAGGATTCTGTATAGATGTTCAACTTGACCTATGAGAAATTATGAGGGAAATGAGGCCTAATTGTGGTGGAGGTACTGATGGATGCTCTGTGAAGAGAGAAAGCCTATCGTGTATATACCACAGCAGAACTCTCAAGGTTTTATGAAGAATTCAGCAATAACTAAAAAATGGTCTTCTTTGATAAATTAGTTGATCAGCTCAAATAAAAAATCTCGGCCTGGCATTTCTGCTAGTCGACAAATAATTAGTTTACCCCCAAAATGTACAAACAAGATTTTTTGTTCTCAGGTTAACCATGGTTGGTTTTTTCTTTTCTCTTTTTAGTTACCCTCACCTTCCTCTCTTTTAATCCTGATTTTTCTTTGTCTCTTCATTTAGTCTACCACTCTCTGTAACATTTGAACGTACAATTTTCATTCAAAATAATTTTTAAAGTGAACAACACCAAGCTAAATGTCTCCAAGTTATACCTTGGTTTATTTAGGCTTTGAAACACTCTTCTTAATCTAGATTGATCCTTCCAGAATCTAATGAACGTTACTAAACCTCTTCCCTCCAAAATGCAATGCATCCATACATATCAAATTCTACACAGATCCGCATGGTTCCTGAAGCACCCCTTGCTCTAAGTATGCTAAGGGAAGACCCCCTGAGTGATATTGAGTTATAAACTTCCTTCATGCCATCCACAAAAAGCTTTAGATCCATTCACAGTTCAGATAATACAAACCGACTCGTGAAGTCATCTACAAATATTAGCCCCTCCCAGTTCTACTTTAACATGAAGCCATACAAAGGGCACAATGTCTCTCTATCTGTCGTGAGCCTGTCTTAAATACCTGATAAAACCTGCTTCCTTAGAGAATATGATATGTTTAAATTGTTATGTGAGCCAATTAATCCTTTGAGTAGGTTTTATTGATCAGCTTATGACATTGTTAAGATAGTTTTACCTAATAGTTCTGGCTTCCTATGGGATTTTGCCAAATAATAAAGTCAATATTATCAGCTCTGTTTCTTTAATCAAGTCTCATTGTGGCATATCTACTCTCTGTTTCACATAATTAGAATTGCTTCTTTCAGACAATGTCATATGTGAAGCCCATGTCGTATTATCAAAGCCCAAGAAATTCTCCAAAGAAAAGACAAGACCCTGACTACACCTCAGCAGTCTTTTCTTTTACTGTTTTGCCTTTCCATTTTAGCAAATAATCAGCTTGATGGTGAGATATTTATAAAATTTACACTGGAAACCATCATTTCACATGGTCAATAATATCATTGTATCTTACTGACGAAGTTCAATAAACTGGCATTGAATCTACATTGTGAGTACATGCCCATGTTAAAGTTGAGATTATATATCAACTCTAAAAATGCTTGGTAAAGTGAGTAGCTTGAGTGCCTTCTTATGCTGGTAAAGAATCCTATTTGTTGAAATCAAGTAAATGCTCAATCAATAATCAATATGTGTGTGTTCTGAATGCTTTTTATGGTCAGACTGACACCAGCCCTCTTCCTGCATAGGTATTCCGCATCCTCAATGCCTAATTAGAAATAGTTGGGATGACCACACTACCAAAAGCCTACAACTAGCTCAATCAGCAAAGCTAAATGTGGAGGGGTTTCAGCATGTCTCATGACAGCTTTTATCTCTACTACCATTCTAAGAATAACTGTATGGCAAACAATCTTGAAAGATAAAGACAGGGTCGCCCCTCTGGAGAAGACAGCAGATTTTTTTTAGCGACAAGAATTAAAAAAAATAAAATTAAAATTAAAAGCTCCCTTTGGAACAAATTTTGGCAAACTGGCTAGCATCTTCTTTGTAAGAATGAGGCTCAGGAATCCTCAGCTGTGACACAGACCTGCTGTGTGCATGCCATTTAACTAGGCCAGTTTACATCCCTCCACAGGACTTGGGGGACAAGGGGAACCTTTAAGAATATGGAGCTCAAGCTTCATGCTGTGCCAGGAGTAATAAATCCCTTGTCTCTGATCCAAGAATGTCGTATATTCTGCCCACATTCTAAACCTGTGGCAAACTAACTGGTTAGTTTGCAAACAAGGTAAAATCCCAGGCCCTTCACAGGTCTTGACACTAAGCTACATAAGCAAAAACAACTGGGATAGAAAATAGTATACAGGGATTTCTACATCTGGCCTAGATAGGGTAATGAGGCAAATTATCCCCATGCCTAAAATAACTGTAACACTGAAAATAATAAATGAAAATGATGCTTTTAAGACATTCGGACATCAGGCAATGTAGCACAGGGCAAGGAATAGTCTGTATTCCCAACAGCCAGAATGTAAAACTCATAATTGATAGAGGGTAGAAGAGTATTGCCTCCATATCGGGGTAAAATTATCCCTAGATCAGAGATTATTCTGGACCCACCAATGCCTCAAAGGATCAAATTGTTTCCAAGTTCACTTAACTGCGTCCTAGAACAAAGCTCAAGAATACTTATAAGAATAGAAGAATATACAGCATCCACCAAGGTAACATTTATCATGTCTGGCATCAAAAGTCACTATGCCTGGGAGGGTGCCTGCAGGGGGAGAAAAAAAAGTCACCATACATGCAAAGAAGCAGAAAAATGAAGATATCCAGGGATATTCTTTTTGTTCAAATTGTGGTTCCCAGAAACCAGCAGATTCAGTGTCATCTGGGAGCTTGTTAGAAATGCAGAAAAACTGAGGCCCCACCTCTGTTCTACTGAATCAGAATCTGCATTTTAATAAGATCCCCTAGGAGTTTAAATGCACATTAAAATTTGAGACACCGAAGTAAAACTTAAAGTCCAGGGAGTCTCTCAGAGTGACTTAGAGGAACTACTTGTTCAGAGATTTCTATGACAAATATGGGGAAAAGAATATTTATTCCAGATTTCAGATATTTTCTTTCCTAAAAATACCATAAGGTAGTGCATGCACTACTTTTAACAAATTAAATTCTATAATAAGCATATTAAATGAAAAGCAAAGATCCAAGCCATTTTTCTAGTCTGAAGTCTGGCTTTCAAAAGTGACAACTTTTAAACTCTTGGTTGTGGCTCTTCTAGTAGTTAGTTCTTTAATGCTTAAAAACATACACTAAAATCTCCTGATCTGTCAAATCTGACTTTGGTATGAAATATAACGATTTAGCCTAACTCTAGTTCTATTCCTCTATCTCGTCTCCCCTAATTTTTGACTGGCATTATACATTCTTATTATAAGTTGACTCTTCATTTCTACTGGACACTTATGTAATTTTAAACAATAAATATAGAGAGTTATAATATTCTCTTTCATGAATTTGTGTCAGTATTTCTGTATTCTCCAGTCTGTAGGGTCAAGATATTGGCACCTTCTCTTATCTGGCAGCTGTATCTTCACCTTTTTATTGAGAAGACTGATAACATTTACATTCTATTCTGTTTATTAAAGTTTACAATGCCTTGTTGATAAACTGGTTATTAGAATTGAAAATGCACTAGTGGTACTTCCATTATTATATGCACACATATAAAATTTACTGAAAGCTTAGAAGTGTATTAGCATTCTGTACTTGTTAGTATTCAGGTCATATGGCTTCTTTTATATCCCACTAATTTCTCAAAAGCTGCCAATTTGTTTATTTGCTTCATATTTGGATTATGGCCTTCCTACAGAGGTTTCCGTGTGCATGTGTGTGCTTGCTGGTGTGTTTTCTTGAGTTCCAGTTTGCTTTTATTTTCTCATGTTGAAAAAAGTAATATGTCTTCTCTACTATATCACTAATGTCTACAGTCACTTATTTTACTCTTAAAATTCTTATCTACCGCTTGGATTCTACTCCAACCTTCTTCAGCAGATGCTGCCTGATACTTGATTCTAGGCCTGCTATATAGCTGATATCCTGAACTTGTTTCCAAGGGACTTCGGAGTTATTTCTACATTTTTTGAGTATCTCATCTTCCCTTTTATTGGTTTCCAAATTTGTAATGCTTGAAAAAAAGTAACTTCCTTAAAAAATATATAATGGACGTTAATTTTCTGCACCTTTTCACATGTCAGAAGGGTAATTACCATCATATCTGAGTGGGTATGGAATTCTAGATTCAAAAGAATTTCCAAAAAAAAATAATAATAATTTCCACCAGAGGTTTAAAGATATTGCTCCATGGTTTTCTAGGATTGCAGATTATCAACGAAAAGTTTGATGCAAACCTGATTGTCATTCCAATAGGAATGTATTTTTTTCCCTTTTCTGTTGGTAGGATGTGTACTTTTACCTTTGGTGTTCTTACATGAAATAATACAATAACCACTATGAGGTGTGTGTGCATGTGCACATGTGTAAGTATGTGTATATTTTCATTGACTATACTTTATACTTGGAGGTCCTTTTCAATCTAAAGACATTCATTTTTCCTACTATTGGTTTGATAATTTCCTCACTTTTCAAAAAAAAATATTCATTTGAGAGAGAGAGAGATTGATAGTGAGCATGAGCAGGGAGGGGGCAAAGGGAGAGAGACGACCTCCAGCAGATGCCCCGCTGAGCTGGGAGCCTGATGCAGGGCTCCATGCCAGGCTGGATCTCACAACCCTGAGATTATGACCTGAGCTGAAATCAAGAGTCGGATGCTTAACCCACTGAGCCACCTCCATGCCCCATATAATTTCCTCATTTTGTTTTCTTTTCTTATTTGAAATTCTTATTACATGAATGTTATGCTCACCTTCCTATAGAAACCTCCCTCTGTCTCTCTCGTACATTCTATATCTTTCTCTTTCTACTCTGTGAAGTTTTCTACTTTACTCCCTAATTACTGACCAATTTACCCATGTTCTTGTTCATTTTGCATGGATATTTCTAATTTTTAAGAGTTCTTTCTTATTCTTGTTTTTTTTTTTTTTCATGAGATGTTGACCTGGTTTTATTAGTCCTTGTGTCTTATTCTTTCTAATTATACAAATGAGAAGTTTGGAATTTACTGTTTGTATTTCTTTTAAGCTATAGCTTTGTTGTCTGAATTAGCTCTTTTTCCTTTGTGATGTTTATCCTGGATGTTATATACAGGTGTCTTTTTTCCTACTAGGTCTCTTCTAAATAGGAAGTTCAACTAGGAGCTGTGTATGTGGACAGGACTCATGACCTCACAGATTTCACTTTAAAGTAAAGGGTAAGGAAGCAGCTTGTAGGTGGGAAGAGAAGCCCAAATGTCAGAATAGCAGCCCCAACTGCTCCCAGGCAGTTTTATTTAATTTCTGTGTAGAAGAATCTTCTGGATTTTCTTGTCAAAGTTTAAATATTGAGTTGTCCACATTCCGCCTGCCAGAGAACAGGAAAAGGCAAAAGGAAGGGAGGTGTGGAAACCAAAGTATTTTTGTTCCAGCAGGCACACTTTTAATTCCCTCATGCCTGTTAACACACTTTCCTATTCTCACCCTCCTATACTGGCCCACGACAAGTCTGGTGCCTTCTGAAGGCTCCTGCCAGACTTATTCTGGCCCCTGGTCCTAACCGGGCTGCATGTACCAGCATGCTCCTATCTGCTTCATCTTCCAGATAAGAACTGAAATACCCTGTCAGCTGTTCTCCACTCTCTTCACCGCTGAGTGTATTCCATTTCTTAGTCTTTAACATTTTATTTGGGTCTTGAGAGGGAAAGGAGGTTAATGCGTGCGCTCCATTAGCCATCTTAAATGAGAAGCCAAAACAAGCATATTACATACATAATTTCACTTAGTCCCCATGTAGCCTCTGACCACAAAATAAAGTCTGTCTTTTCATCAGCTTCTGACCACAAAACAAGGTCACGTTTCCTCTGTGTGTGCAAAGTATGATGGCATGATTTTTACCCCACACAATGGTTTGACTGTAAATTTTGGGGGGGCCCAAAGAGAAGGTCTTAGCTACTTTCAACAGCAGCCTGCCTCCACAGCCTTCTTCTTGCTCCTGGATCGTCTTCCTGACCCGGGCCACCCTATGTGATCACATGTGCATCCGGAAGCTACTTTGAGAAGTGTCAGCAGTGCTTCACCGCAGCAGCACATAAATGCCAATGTGTAGCCTGCATGCCATCGGCAAACGTTCCCTGAGGCTGAGAGTGCTGCCTGCAGACATCCCAGAGCTTAGCCCCTCAAAGTATCAGAATATTGAGGATGTCCTTCGCTCAGGTCATGCCACTCATTCATATCTGCCCCCAAAACAATTCTGCTTGTACCCAGCAACTCAGAAAATCTAAACTGTTCTCACAGCTTCCTCAACCCCTCTTTGGGAGCTCAAACTTTTAGTCCCTGGAACCTGGTGAGATATTGATACCAATCTCTCCTCTTCATCATCCATGCTCCTTCCTGCTCTGGCTCTCCCAAACCACTGCCCATCCCCATCTCTCCCTGACACATATGCAAGAGCCCTCAGTTATCAGTAACACATACTGCTAGTTCATATGTGACTTAACTGGGAGTCCTATGGGAGTTAACTCCCTATGGGAATTAAATGGTACGACTGCCCCATTTAGGGCGAGATTGTATAAGATACAGCTGTGAGTAACACATAAAGTTTCTCAGATTACTTTTAGTAATGAATCTGAAAATCAGAATTCATTATGTTCTTTCCACTTCCCCCATAATGGTATATGGTTCCTCAATGTAGACTTGGTATTTGCTTCGAATAGCTGGTAACTACTTACTTTATTTTTGTATTTAAAGAGAACTTTGGCAGGGTGGATTTCTTAAAGTTTTTTAGTTCATGACTTAAATTTCCATTCTGAGACCCAAATAACACTGCTCAGCAGAACCCTGAGAAGCATGTCAAGCTCACCACTAAAAGCGGTATAATATGGGAAGTGTGTCATGCCAAGACAGTACAACGAGGTCTTTTAAAATCTGCCACAATTCTAAAAGGGAGAATAATACATCATATGATAAATGTAAATGTTACCTGACTTCTTTTAAGTCTGGATAGGCTCAGGTTTTAAAGAGACTTCAAAAACCATCAATTCTCTTTCTACAATGAAGGAGCAGGCTGTGTTGTTGATAGTATATAATATCACTACAAACAGAAAGGAATGTGTAGGGAAGGATCCCCCTGAACTTGGCAGATAAGAAAATGGTAGCTCCCCTTTCTTCAGAAAATAACAATCTAAATTCTTTCTTTATGTTAGAAGAAAAATTCATGGGTTTTTTCAGGTTCAGTCAGATTTCTATACTAGCTTGACTTGCAAGGGTGAACTAGTTTCACTGCTTGAATTAGTTCTCATCCCTAGTATTAAATCTCTGCTTACGAAAGTGGTTTTTTTTTTTTTTTCTGTGTTAGCCTATAATTGTAACCATCTCCAAGGTACCAGATTATCAGTATTGACATGAGATTTGTGTTGGATAGAGATAATGCTCCTCATTTTTGCCACTTGGACAGTTCAGTCCCTTCCCTAAAGAGAAGGATAATTAAAGGAAAGTAAACATGAAAGAAACACATCCCAAGGAAAGCACCGACTCACTAAAGAGATTAGACCATCTAAAAACACATCAGCTCACTGAGTAATTTAGAATCACGTTTTAAGCAGACACAGTTCACCAACACAAACCCTAAACCACTTTTCCAATGGCTACAGGCAGCATGTAGACTCTGCTCAATTAAAAAATGCAAGTAATTTTTGTAAAAGGAGAGTTAATGGCTCAGCACAATCCAGCACCACTCCAGGAAAATGTAGTCAAGGTTTGTGCCATCGTTTGTATCCGCCCCCCCCAAAAAAAAATTGTTTAATTAAAAGAAAAAAAAAGGTAATGCACTTGAGGGCATTCTTATCTCATATGCAGATTCAGACCTCAGGGGTCGACACACCCAGAACACCACCCCAAAGAATAAGTATTAACCATGCCCAGATGAAAATGTTATTTATGATTGTCAAGTGACTAACTCACTCTCCATCCACATTTGCAGACCCAAGAAGAATGTTCATTTTCCTTATCATTTGAATAAAAAAGCAAATTCCTAGTTCAGTAGCCCAAACCTGGTCCCCTCTGGGTCTCAAGAGCCACCATTAAAACTGACACTAATTGGTATCATTGCTGACAGCACAGAGTGACAGGGAAGGCTCTGCAGAAGCACCATTCATCCCTGGGAGTGCATGCCAGCTTATTCCTAGATGGGGAAATTCAGGTAACCCCACACTGAGCCTCCCCTTGTCATTCATGCTCTGTGAAGACAAAGGACGACAGGATTTTTGATCCACCACTTCCTCCAAACACTGTTTACAGTCTTTGCCTCTGCACATCACCTCCCTTCCCAAGCTGAACTGATGAGTAGGAATTCAAAGGCAAAGAAAGCTTGGCTCTGATCAGTGATCCACGCATGGCAGGTGCTGAGAGGCCCACGGCAGTACTCACAGCACGTTTGGGTGTTATGACAGGAGCTCAGGACTGTGATGCTAATGAAGCCCGTATAGCAGAATGCAATTTCCAGCCCAAAGAGGCACTACACAGCCTCCGAGTGATAGGAATCTTCTTGGGTTCCACTGCAGCTCACTAATGGTGTGCATGGCAAAACTCATCCCATTGCTAATTCTGTTTCATTCACATCCTTCCTATCTGTTCTTAAATACACTCAGCTTCTTCCTACCATAGTCCTCATATTCCATACCTACATAATTGCTGTAGAACTATAAAGTGTATCAAAAAGTTTGCATTATAAGTCCAAAAGAACATAGACTTTTGTCATACCTACTCATAAGAAGAGAAGAGTTTGTTCCTGTTAGGGTGTGATCCAGAATATTCATCTTGAGACAATTTATATACAGATATAATCACTAAGTTAAACAAAGATAGAACAAAAACAGCCTTAAGGAAAAAAAAAAAGCATCCATGTACAAAATGGAAATTTTTCAAGTAGGGAAAAGAAAGGAGAAAAATTTCAAAATCAAATATTGAGCAGCCACTGAAAAAAACAGAGACACACAAAGAGATTCATAATAAATTCACAAATACAGTGTATCTTGAAGAGACAAATTCTATTAAATCTGTATACGTATTTTTATTTTTTTGGCCTTATCTCGAGCTTATAGACTAGCATAGGTTTCACGGGTCATTTCAAAAGTCATTCTGTTCATCCCAGAACCTACAACATGTTTCAAGTCCCCTGCACAGTCTTTGGAAGGGTATGTTATTAGCAAAATAATATCATTAATTGGAGTGGGCCAGAGATAAAAAAGAATGAGTTCTAGTTTTCCAAAAATAACAGCCAGCAAATCAAATTTGGAAGAGGATTGCAGGTTGAGATTAATTGTTGGGTTTAAGACCGTGTTAAACCCAGAGTTGGAGAGAGGCTCATATTGAATCCATGTGTCTCGGGCCCAACCATTCAGAGCCCATTTAGAAGAATGAGTTATATCAACACATAAGACCACCAAGCAGATAATATAAAGTAGCTATAACAGTTAGGAATGCCTTAAAGCAATAAACTCATAATATAAAGACACAAAGTGGAACTCTATATTGAAAATAAATATTCATTAAAAACTATGGAAGAAACTTGTTATCTGACACTGTGAAGAACAAGAGTGATTTTTTTTCAAATAGGGTTATATCATATATATCAGAAATTTCCCATTACTCAGTGGTAGATGAAATTAAAATTATGCTGCTTTAGCATTGCAACACCCAAAACAAAGAAGGCCACCATTCCCCATAAGCCCCTTAGGCAAAAATGAAGAAGATGTAGGAAGAGCGATGTTAAATGTCTTTTTCTAAATTCTTTGGTATCCCACACAGCACCTTACACATCATTTAGTAGATCCTTGTTGATTAATGATAAAGTCCTTAGACAGGCATAAAGAGCTCTACCAAGCAAGCTAAAATGATTTCCCTCAGGCAAGGAAAATTATACATTACAAGGTTCAGATCAAATTTTAGAGATCTGAACTCAACCTTTCATTTTTTTTTTTGAAGGGAAAATTTAGGCCTAGAATGGTAAAGAATTCTCCCCAAGGTTATTCAGTTCGTTTACTAGAAATGTCCAGTCCCTTCAGGAATTCAAGGGACTGAATTCCTTTGCTCTTACTGTATGTCAGCACTCTGCAAGATACAGCCAATGGTAGTACCCTTGCCTTTGTGAGATGACAATCTTTGCAGAAGGTAGATGTTTAAAATAGTTGCTACAGGGAAATGAATTGTGTTCCCCCAACTTTCATATGTTGAAGCCCTGGTTCCCAATATTACTGTATCTGGAGCCAGGGTCTTCGAAAAGCAATTAAGGTTAAATGAGGTGGTAAGTGTGGGACTGTGGCCTTATTAAAATAAGCTCTCTCGCTCTGTGTGTGCGTGTGTGTGTATCTGTGTGTCATGTGAGGACATAGCAAGAAGGTGGCTGTCTACAAGTCGGGAAGAGAACATTCACCAGAAACTGAACCCTGCTGGAAACTTGATGTTGGACTTTCCAGCCTGCAGAACTGTAAGGAAGTACATTTCTATTGTTTAAGCCACCTAATCTCTGGTATGTAATGGTGGCCTGAGCTGACTAAGACCATAGCTACGGTAATGTTCAGAGAAAGAGAACAGACGGCGCTCCTCAAGATCTCAGTCCAGACCTCAAGAGGGAAGCACCAGGGCCACAGTGGTCCACTTAGCATCTCTCCCTGGATGACGGACAGAGTGACTGGAAAGGGCAGAATTTTATGAACACCGAGAAGGAGAAACAGCTGAGACAAACCACCCAGTTGCTAAAGCAGCCCCAATCAAATGAAACATGAACGAAGAGGCATCCTATTGACCTATTGTAGGTCAGACATCCATTGGCAGCGTGAATATTTATTGAGTGGCTTCTTTAGGCAGACACCCTGCTAAGCAACAGGTATACGGCAGTGATAACTCAGACATTGGCCCTACTCACAGGATCTCCCCTCTATGGGGGAGAACCACCTAAGTGGGCTGCATCGACCCCAGTATTCCCAGAGTACCCAATGAATTCTACAGATTGTCCATAAAACCGGTCTCTCTCCATCTTATTCTGCACTTTAGCTTCTAATGGCAAAAACTTCTGATAGTTTTACAGACACCTGCTACAAGCTTCCTGATGTCACCTTTGAAGAAAAAGCACTAATTGGACCACAGTCTATAAGGATTCATCCCTGTGGATGAGATCTGGGGTCATGAACAAAGCCTTTGTGTGTGAATATGGCCAACCAGGCTGCTAACTCTGCTTGTGGCCCGGCAATCAATTTGTGCAGTTCAATAGTTGGTGGCTAGTCTGTCTACCTCTCAGCCAAAGAAGTCAAGATGATATTGTCCTTTGGATCTCCAGAGCAGAGCCCTCAGAAAATCACCCATTAAGTGGATTATTTGCTAGATGCAAAACATATATCACCATTAAATGCATGCAGCAAAGGCTGCCATTTTTGACCAGCACCTACAAATCCACTCTTACTGGAGCTGGTGTTTAGCAGACAGGGTCTAGGTATGATCTCTGACAACTATGACTAATGAATTCTGACACCCAGAAAATAAACATCAAGGGCATGTTTTAATACTGCAGCAGGCAGCATGGCATTTTCATTTTTTTTTAAAGGTTCCATTTATTTACTCAGGAGACACAGAGAGAGGCAGAGACACAGGCAGAGGGAGAAGCAGGCTCTCCGCGGGGAACCTGATACAGGGCTCAATCCCAGGACCCCAGGACCATGACCTGGGCCAAAGGCAGACACCCAACCTGCAGCCACTCAGGTGCCCCACCATGGCATTTTCAATGCTTGAAGTCAAGACTGTGAATCACCCTTAATCACCTATTAAGTTTCCTCTAGAGAGGGCCGTGGAGATTTTAGAGAAATCCATAAAGGATTTGAGATTGAAATCCATGCTCAAGTGCAAATCCCAATGGCCAGAAATCCCCAGTGCTCTGTCCTCATTCCCACACTTTCAGAATTTCAGAGATTAAATGTCTGAATAGAATAGCCTCTGATGAAGAAATGTCTAATCAGTTGTAAAAAAATAAATTGATATAATGCATTAGAACAAGAAAGTCTTAAACAGAAGAGGTGGGCAGCCCGGGTGGCTCAGCGGTTTAGGGCCACCTTCAGCCCAGGGCGCGATCCTGGAGACCCGAGATCGAATCCCACGTCGGGCTCCCTGCATGGAGCCTGCTTCTCCCTCTGCCTGTGTCTCTGCCTCTCTCTCTCTCTCTGTCTCTTATGAATAAATAAAATCTTAAAAAAAAAATAGAAGAGATGGTGTGCCTTTTAAAATGCAATTAGGGACAGATTTGGGAACTTATAGCCAGAATATTTTCACATAGAGCCAAGTTCAGCAAAGTAGGCAGGTGGTGAAAATTCCCTTTCTTCCCAGGATGCCGAGATTGGGCAAGAGAAATCTGTTAGAGTTCCTGGTTCTACTATGTGTATGGCCAGGAGAGGGGGACAGTGAGTTGTAAAGAGAGGAGTTCATGAAGTTTTACCTGAACTAGAAGGCAATTTTAATGGAAACCTATACCCCAAGGTCTCAGAGAGGGGGTTGGCAGTAGTTTTAAGTGTTTTTTGATTTAATGATTAAAGGAGACTAAGAAAAGGGGATGGGGCTCTACAGAATAATCAAACAGAAATTTATGTGAGTTTAAAACCACACTTTTCTTTCCCTTAATGTAGAAATAAGTTGTCCGAGTCCTGTCAAAACAAAAACCGAATGAGGATTATAAGCAAAGTATAGCGATCTCTGAAAATATGTCACAAGGGGTGTTCCAGGACAGTCTTTCCTGAGAAGCTAACATTTAAACTTGGTCCTGACGTATGATTAGGAGTTGGCCCTTTAAAAGGAGAGTGGGAGGTGGTAAGAATGTCTTAGTCAAAGGAAACACCAAGTGCAAAAATCGTAAGATAAGACAAAACAAGGTGCATTCGAGGCATGAAAAAAGCTCAGAGTGAAACACAGGAAAAGAGGGAGGGAAAAGAGATGAGGCCAATAGTCTAGAACCAGTCCAGGTGGCAGAGTTTATAAACTGGATTAAGGGATCTAAACTGTATCTTCAGGACAATTCATAATCATGAAAGCATTTGAATATGAAACTTAAACTGTGAACTTTTGTAATGTTGCTTTACCTAAATAATGTAAAAAGGATTTAAGAGAAACAACTGTAACCAGGAAAATGAGTCAAGAGCTGTTGGAGAACTCCAAGTAAGAGAGGATGGTCAAGACAGGAGAGGTGGCTGTGGAGATCTGAAGAAGAGGACACTCTACGTACTTGACATTTCCGGCTTGAACAAGCTGATCTTGGAATCTTCTGACGCAAAGCATATTCAAAAGCCTACTAACGATCTTCAGTCTTTTCAAGTCCAGTAAAAGGCATAATCATTCTCCTGGAAGTGCAAGTCAGAAACCTTGGAGACATAATAGATTTTTCTGTCTTCCTTATTCCCTACCCCACTCCCATTCACAGGGACACAGGACAATATTTCTAAGGGAACAGGGAAGCAGGATGGGCAGAGCAACAGAGGCCTCAGCTGATCCCACAGGGCCCTCTGGGACTAGAATGGTCTTTCCAAGTTGTCCTGACTTAAGTCAAGGGCCTTATTCTTCTTCCTCATGGACCAGTTACTGGGTGAGAGCCAACCCAAAGCCATGATCTTAAATGAGGCACTTCTGTTGGGCAAAGGACAAGTCCTGGAGATAGACTAAGCTCTAAATTATTAGCAGTCAACATTCCTAGTAGCCAGAAGAAAGTGTCTCAGTCTTAAAAGGGGCCCCTGGCCAGCATAGCACAGAGTCCTCCACAGCAATATTTATTTAGTTCCTTCTCTATTGTTACCAACATCATTGGAAGCCACTATCATCTCTCACCTTGACATTGTGTTAATTCTGTTGCTTTTCTCTGCCCCTATTCTTGATACCCTCCAAACCATTCTCTACCAAAGAGCCAGAGGTATCTTCTCAAAATGGGAGCCTGATCATGTTACTCTCCAATTTTCAATGATTTCCCACTGCAATGAAAATAAAATACGAACTCCTAACATGCCTATGTCTACTACTTCCTGACCCTTCTTGTCTTAGTTCATTCATGCTGCTATAATAGAACACTATAGATTGGGTGGTTTATAAATAACAGAAATTTACTTCTCACTGTTCTGGAGAATGGAAAGCCTAAGATTAAGGGACTAGCAGATTCAGTGTCTGGTGAGAGCCCACTTTCTGGTTCACAGATCGCCATCTTTTTGCTGTGTCTCCATATGGCAAAGGGGGAAAGGAGCTCTCTGAAGTCCCTTTTATAATGTAGTCTCGCTACATTCTCAGCACTGTGAGGTTAAGACCATAAAGATGGTGTCATCTCTGTATCTCCAGAACCTAGCACAGTGCCTGACAGATACTTGTGGAATGAATGAACAAGCCAATGAGTGAAGATTACATGAGAAGATATTTAGGAAATGCAATCAACAGAATCCTGCCAAATGCAGTGGGTGACTGGGTGTGATGGTTTCGGGAGAGTGACTCCTATGATTGCATATTGTGCATTTTGGTGCCATCTATTGAGATGTTACAGGAGAAGTGGTTTGTTGGGAGTGGAAGGAAGTTCATCTAACCCTGACTCGTGACATCATGTGCTTAATACACACTTTATTCCCCACTACTGTGAAAACAAGGACATTTACCAGACGTGCCTTTTTTAACCTTAAAGTCAATTTCTCTCTTAATAGGCAACTCCTGTTAACTTTGAGCTTTCTTGACCAGCAAACGATTTGGCTTTGATCCCCCTTGTTTTCTTTCACTGTAATCTGACAGCTCTTAACGACCCCTTAGCCTCTACAACATGCCAAATTAAGTGCCTGCTCGTAGGACAAAAGCATGAGAATCAGACAAAAATACAGAATATGAAAGAGGAAGGAGGAAGTTGAATATGGAAAGGAACATACAAAGGGGGGAAAACAGCCAATAGGAAGATAAACCTTTGCCCCATGAAGAGCAAGAGACAAAGACTCCACTCTGGTTGTATTGAGTTTAAGGGTACAGACCTCATGGAAAGCAGTTAATGGCTTCACTAGGGTTACCTTTGCTCCTCCATGGATGCTTATTTGCAAGAATATGTTGTGTGGGAAGCATAGAAACAGCCATCTCTGCAGTATCAGAATTCCAACAATCTCTCATGCTTCATTTTTTCATTGGTTACAAGTATTTGCATTTAATTTCATACCACAAAGCCATAGCAGAATGTACAAAATATATCTGTGTTTACATCAACTTTCAACTAACCTTGCTGTTTTAAGTCTGATAATATGGATAATCCCAAGCAGCATTAAACTTCAAATCACATATACATGGCTTTCATTATTACATAGATTTTTGGCTATGTATTTGCCTTTTCCAAATACATACTCTAGAATTTATCTGTGACTCGGCAGTGGTTACAATGATCCTGACAAGTTAAAAAAGAAAGTCTCTTCCTCCTATTACAGTGAGGAAACCAAAGTCCACAGGTCACTGTGAGGTAGCTCAGTTACATGCTTATTTTGTGGTGGAACCAGGGTTCAAAATTCCCAACCCCCTATTAAGTTTGGCCTGTGGTAAAACAAAACAGCATGTATGAACTGTTCTCATGACCCAGTGATTTCCAAACTTGGAGAGTTACAATACTATTGATGGCCTCATTAACATTACCCCTCAAGATGACTTCAAGCATTGTTTAGGAAAGTTTAAAAACCCTTCAGATAATGGGGAGCATATTCCAGAGTATGACAGTATAGCTGAGAACTATAAATTACGCAGTTATTCTTCAGTTAGTCTCTTAAATTCACTCTTAGTTCTTCTCTCGCTCGGATCTGTCCCTAGAAGCCTGTGCCAATGGCCCACATCATCCTAGCCCCTTTGTGGCCTGGCCAAAGTAGGGCTTGGTCCCTGTGCATCACCATAAGGAAACCAGAGGTTGGGAGGAGAGAGAAATTAGTATATTTCTTCCCTTTACACTCTATGCTTTAGACCATTTCTGCCAATTATATTCTTCTAGGTCTTCAATTAACAGTAGTTAATCCCTTCTCTGAAGCTGCAACTTTCATTAGGTTCAAGTAATGCTATATCCCTTCAAGCTCAGGGACTCAAATGGCTTCCTTTGTTGCTAGTTTCTAGGCGCCTTGACATCCCTTGTTTCCCTAATGCCATTCATCCTCTGTGAATGGCCCTTGAACCAACAGATTTATATTTTTTTTCTTCTGGAACTTGACCGACACATACATATAGAAACTGAATATTAATGTTAAGGTGACTCAATTAAATATGCACCCCAGAAGCTGCAATGGTGTATACATAACTGTAATTAGCTGAATCTTTAGTAGAAACAGCAAGTGGAAATAGTTTTAAGTTTGCGTGGAGTATCGCTTGTGCTTTTAATCACGAGCTATAGCAGTCGTAGGTCTACAAAAACCAGCTCAAATAGAGGGGAGAATCTGAGAAAAAGAGATTCAGACACTTGGGAAAGTGTCACCTCTCTCCCCAATTCTGGACTTATGAAGTAGTTGAAGTTCATGCCTCAGAAACACCAGTCAAATAGAAGTAGTATTAATTACATCTAAAACAGCGATGTTATCAGAAAATGCCAGAACCCTGTCTGAAAAATTGCTACATTACCTGCAAGTCCCTGACAGCTCAATTCGATGTTAAGGTGTTTTCACCAAAACAATGGCTTAATCACTCCATTACAGGCAAAAGTGCTATATTAACTGATAAGGCTTATGGTACACTATCCCTTATCCCTGGCAGCAGCGGATAGGTCAGCCCATGAGAGGGTGACTCGCAAGAACATATATCATAAATCCATGTTTAGAAAAACTTCAAGCTTCAGCAGTTCCTGCATTTCCCAGTGATTGCATTCATTTGGAGATCGGGAGAAACAACACTGATATTTTACGTAAGAGATTAAGTAAATTTATAAGCCAGTACTGCCACCACTGTATCATCTTCCAAGATGTACAACTTAAGGAACTCCCTATATCTAGAACTTTTGGGGTTTTCTGATGCCCACAAATGACTACATTAAGGCAAAGAAATATAAGCCTTACCCATGTGGACTATTTGTATTTTATATTAATTTCTTTCACATTTAATCTTCTGAAAATTACCTGACATTGGTCATTGGTCATTTCCCTTATCATTTATTTATTTAGATAATTCATTCATCTGTTTGTTTATTGGAATTATGGACACTAAAGTTCAGAATAGTTAAGTTGCCCTGGATCAAACATGCCCTAAGAGGCAAAGCTCAAATAAAGAAAAATCTTCTGACTCCAAGTCTCATGCTCACACCCCCCACCCACCACATCGTGTGTGTTTGTTCAGACTGTTCAAAAGCACACTATCTCTTCTAAGAGAAAAATTAATAAATCCTAATTCAATTATACTTCCAAATATGTTCCACTTTAGATTTCTCCCCTTTTCCTTCTCATTTCCCTATTGCCACCCACCATAGTCTCTCCTCTGGACTTCCCCAATAGTCTCCTAATTCATCTCCCTGCTGCTATCCTTGCCTGCTCTCACTCTAATAGTCCTTACTCCACAGAACAAGAGGAAGTGTTCTGAATATAGATTATATTATGTCACTACTTTGTCTTGAAAGTCTGATGTTTTCCCATTGCAGCAAGAATGAAACCCAAACTTCTTACCAGGCCTATAAGCTCCTGTATGATCTGACTCCTGTCTGCCATGCTGAACTCTCCAATCATCATTATTTACCATGCCTCAGCTACCTTGGCCATCTTTCACCCTTTGAGCAAACCAGGCTCGTTTCCACTACAGGCCTTTGCACCTATTGTTACCTACATCAGGACTGCCTTTTCTCCAACTCTACCCATGACTTTCTCCGCTCATTGTTCTACCTTCATCTAAACTCTGACCACCTTATCTAAAGGGGCTTCTTGCTCTATCTCCAGATAATACATCTCATTAGCTGATTTTACTTTCTTTATGATAAACATAACTCTCAAAAAATCTTACTCATTCACTTTATTTTTTGAGGTAGATTTGATTGTTGTCAGCAAATAGTCACTCTTTCTCACAGTATCCCCTATGAGAGATATGTACTTCCCCAGTTCATTGACCTGACACGTGGTCACATGACTTCCTTTGGCTGATGATATATAGTTGGAAGTGACAATGAGCTTTAGGGACCATAAGACTCATCACCCCTCTTGTTTTCCTGATACCCACTCCCCCCCACCTCCCATGAGAAGAGCCTGTCTACGGCAGCCACTGCCCCTTCAACCTGGATCCTGAAATGACAGATACATGGAACAAACAAGAACCCACTCATAGCAGGGAACAAAGTCACTATAGTAACCCCAGATCTAAGAGCATGAAATACATGTTCTTTATTGAAGGCATTATGAATTTATCATTCCTTGTTGCCATAGCAAAAATTCAGAGCATTCATCACTCCATGAGTTATTTGTTTATTTGTTAACTTGTTTAATGTCTGTTTCCCTGGCTAGAAGGCAAGTTCCATGAAGGCAGAGACTTTGGCACTGGCTCACTCACAGCCCCCAAAATAGCATCTGGTTTGTAGTTGGAACTCAATAATTACCTGTTAAAACTCATTAGCAGTGTCTGACAAAATCTACAACTGTAGAAAATTTAAAACTCGTTGGACAATATGAGGCTTTAAGATATAGCAATTAAATATCAAAATGTGGAACAATTTCCTAAATTTTTCTGTTAGTTGACAGCAAAAGGAGTTTTTATTGTTCCCCCAAATCAAACCAATTGAGAATGAAAACAATTGAATTATAAACATGTTAAGCAGTGAAAAGGAGAAAGCCTGAGTTACTTCTTAAGAATAACAAAGAAGGGGATCCCTGGGTGGCACAGCGGTTTAGCACCTGCCTTTGGCCCAGGGCACGATCCTGGAGACCCGGGATCGAATCCCACGTCAGGCTCCCAGTGCATGGAACCTGCTTCTCCCTCTGCCTGTGTCTCTGCCTCTCTCTCTCTCTCTCACTGTGTGCCTATCATAAATAAGTAAAATAAAATAAAATAAAATAAAAAGAATAACAAAGAAGTTTCTATGTGCTGAGAGTATTTCTCAGTCAAAAGCTAAAGTAGTAGACTTGGTCCTAACCTCTCTTCCACTCAGACTCTCTAGTTCCACCCTAGGCCTCTTCTGCCTTCCTTCCTTTGCATTTTGTCTCACGTTCCTCCCTTTATCTGGAGCACCCTATCTGATATCTCTACATTTTAAGATTATGGCCATTCTTCAGATGCCAGCCCTCTGCAAAACCTTTTCACTCTTTGCCATACAGAATTAATCTTTTCCTGGGAACTTAAGGAGGCTATTTGTACTCTCTATATAATGTTTGTCACATCTTGCCTTCTATCTGGGCAGGAGGACCTCTAATAAGCTAGTGATGACAGGAATCATGTCTTATTCACTGCACCTGCTCTGAAACAGTGTATTTCCAAAAAAATATTTGTCACTTTGAAAAATATACTAAAGTTTCACACATCCCTTACCACCATGGTATGCATTAGGACTAGAGAAAAGAAGAGCCTACATTACTAACCAAGCCTTCTCACAGTACGGGATTCTTGCAGAAGAAGAAAAGTCAAAAACTAAACCTACTTCTTCTAAGTTCAAAGATGCAAAAAGAGGCTGAGATTTTTTTTTCTTATGGCTGACATCCACAGGTAATAATTACCCAAATTGATTCTGAAATGTTTTGTAAATATATTTGACTTTGCCACAAAATTATACTTATGAAATTTATCATTTCTTTCATGAAAGGGTCAATGTGAATATTTTCACATCCAAGCAAGGCTAATTTGTGGGGAAAAGTATAGGCATGTGCATTATTTGGTATTAGAAAAATATATACCACCCACTAAATACAACACATCATTCAAGTTTCATTTCTGTGGGGTAGACGGTATCCTCTTTTAAAATTTAGATACACTTGGGGCAGATTAAGCTAAATATCAGTTACTCATATCCTAATTGAATTAATTTAATGAGCTTGCTTCCCTCCTGACAGCCAGTAAAAATTGTTGGCCCTGGGAAAAGAGAAGTTTTAAAAATCAGAGAGTGTGGACAGGAAACTGTAACAAATGAAACTGTTCTGGGAACACATTGCTGATGGGAGCCTCAGCTGACCCTGAGCTGTGGGATATTAGGAACTGGGGAGGGAAGAGGTGCCAGAGATGAAACAGGGGAGAAAAAGAGAAGATACGTGGGTGCTAATGAAACTTCTAAAAATAGGGCCCAGTAGGGCCCTGGGACAATATTCATGTAAACTGAGTTTATATGATGCCAAGTAAGTCCTTTGGGCTCAGTCACTTAATTACATTGGAGTGGGGAAAATAATCAACATCATCTTCTGTTTTAACTGTCAAATTCCCCGATTCACATTAAGAAATTTCCCCCAAGGTAACTCAGAGACTATGTTTACGTGCTGGCAATATATATATATATATATATATATATATATATATATATATATATATTATACATATTAAATATAACATTGAAAGGCATCCAGAACAAATGTCTATATAGCCAGTTGATCTAAAACAAAAATTTAGAATGAAGATTTGGCATCACCCACGAAGATATTAAAATAAACTACTTTCCTCACCATTTTGATTCAGACGTTTGAAACCCTATGATCCAGAAATTGGATTAGAAACAAAAATAAATAAGACAGATTTGCTGTCTTCAAAGAGCGAGTAGTTAAAAGGCGGGAGGCAGACATAAAGAGGTAATTTCAGGCCAGCGTGAAAGGACTGGCCCAGCATGGCAGAGAAGAGGTGCCCCCTGCAGAGCCCCTGGGGGTGTGGGCTGTCTGAAGGACTGCCCTGAGCTCTCCCTAAAACTGTGAAGTGGCAAAGGATGGAGCTTTTGCCTCATGGGAGACAGAACTCGTACCACCGTCTCTGCCATGCTGAGCAACTTAGAGGCTCTTCTCTAAGGAATGGAAATCTAGAGAAGAGTTTCAAGCAGGGGAGTGAAATGATTAAAGGTGTGGTGATGTGGTTTATGGCTTGATGTGGGCAACGGTTTAAGTGATATGTGCTGGGAGCATGAATAGGGCAGAGGCAGTAAGGATCAAAAAGAACAGAGCAAAATCCCATTAACTTTCTGGCTCTTGGGAAGGTGCTGGGTTCACAGGTGTTCTCTGTATTCTTAGAATAAGCACACATACTATAACATACATACTGGTCTTCTGTATTAAATATTTGACTTAAGAGAATTAAGAAAAGGAGTTGCAGATTACAGAATATGCGAGTGTTCAAAATTGAACAGAGATGTGGGTAAGGAAGCAGAAGAATCTAGAATGAGGATTGTCCCCACACAGTTATGCATGTCGTGCCCTGAACTGAGGGGGAAAGTGGGGACTGAAGCCCAACCTGATTTTTGCTCATCAAGTTGGGTTTGTGTGTGCTTGGAGAAAAGTGAGCCTCTCCTAGAAAGCGCTGCATGGCCAAGTGGCAGCCCTGTCTATGGTAACTCCCAGTTTTCTGTCTTGAGCAACTGGATGAATGGTGATAGTACCAGTGACTGAACTGCTAGAAGAGAAACTATTATTGGGTAACCCTGGGTGTTGTGGGGGTTGGAGGGGGAGAAGATCATAATATTAATTTCAGGCCATGTATGATAGCCAAGAGAAGACATCTAAGAAACATGTATATATGATTGTGAAGGTTGGAGGACAAGGTCAAAGCTGGATACAGAGAGCTCAGTGGCACAAAGCATAGAAGTAGGAGAGAGTAATAAGTACAAAACAGTATCACCTCATCTGGAGGGGTGCAAAGATGAGCCCGAGAAAGGGATCATTGAGCCTATTGTTCTAAACAAAGATTTAACATTCTCTGATACGTTGTTTCGGTGACATCTTATTGCACTTACACCATTTTCCTGAAAACTCAAAGCTTGTTTCCTACAAACAACGCATTCAGTCCCCTAAAGCACCAGCAAGCCCATTTCTCATCAACATTAAGGCTTTTAACTATGTCCTTATCTCATCTTGAAAAACAACTGATTGCCTGTCATTGGCTTATACTTTCCAAGATGGATTCTATAAAAGGTATTTCATCTTACACATTGCGTTAGTCAGCCAAGGATATATTGCCTCATGTTTCAAGACACATTCAATTCAAAACTGAAATTTAAGCCTCTGTCTTCAGCACTATGTCCTTTTGCCCCTGTGGAAAATGGAATTTTTATATAATATTTTTGGTGACAATCTTGCCATTCAAATGGCCCAAACATTTTTTAAAGCAACACTGCACTGTAACATCTTATTAGTAAAAAGGAAGAAGTCTGAGGCGGATTTCTGAAAGAGAAGTGTAAAGTACTTTCACCCACAAACTGTTCACAAAGAACTTAGGGATGATGACTTCTCAGCCAAATGAGATAACAGTGAGGTTATCTCATTAATAGAGAATTTACTATTATTAGTTACACTTCCCTTTCAAGGGAGAGGCCAGACTTTATCTTAGACCTTGGGAATTCAAAGATGATATTATCCCCACACTTTAGAGATTCAACTTCACAGACTATTAAGAGCAAAATATCACAAATTGTCAGTTAATATTTTCTCCGCTTCTAATTATATGAGAAAATATGAAGAGGTCTCCATCTTTATTAAAATTTTATTTTAATTTTACTAAAAAATGTTACATCATTGCCCAATTCACTCTATTATTGCATCTGTTCTCCCCTAAGTTCTTAATTTTAAAACTCCAAAATAAGACAGGCTTATATGACTTATTATTTATGACATTTTTAATATACTCATCACTATTCAAGGTAAATGCTATACAAAAAGAGATAAATTATGTGTCCAGGAAGGCTGCAGTTCATAATTCTTGTTCTCTGTAATGTCAGTGAGCCCTGGACAAGTTCTCAGGGACAAGCTAGCAGTTAATGTAGATTATGTAGATTCAACCTTAACCATCATTTTATGACCCAGAAACTCCTAGATTTCCAAGCCTGAATTACAAATCAACTTGATACCACATTTATTTTTATTTTATTCACCTGATTATATGCTGCAAAATAAAATAAGAAGACCAAGACACTATATCATGTTATTTATTCTCTTTGGAGTCAATAGAACATGTACCTTGTCCACTCATCCAACAAATAATAGTTGAGCATATACACTGTAACAGACCCTATCTTAGTTAAGAATGGTGTCTATGTTAATGACTATTATGGTCCCTGAATTCTTAGAAACTTAGTACATTTCTATCACATTTCCCTTTATTTTATTTCCAGTTAATGTTATACATTATAATTAATGTTCATATATTGTTATTACATGAAAAAATGCTCAATATCACTCAGTATTAAGGAAATACAAATTCAAACCACAATGAGATACCATCTCACACTGGTCAGAATGGCTGAAATTAACAACTCAGGAAACAACAAAAATTAACAACTCAGATGTTGGCAAGGATGCAGTGAAAGGGGAATGCTCTTGCACTGTTGGTGGGAATGCAAACTGGTGCAGCCACTCAGGAAAACAGTATGGAGTTTCCTCAAAAAGTTAAAGCTAGAGCTATCCTACAACCCAGCAATTGCAGTACTAGGTATTTATCCAAAAAATACAAACACAGTGATTCAAAGGGGAACACACACCCCGGCGTTTATAGCAGTAATGTCCACAATAGCCAAACTATGGAAAGAGCCCAGATGTCCATCGACAAACTGATAAAGAAGATATAGTGTACCTATACAATGGAATATTAGTCAGCCATCAAAAAGAATGAAATCTTGCCATTTTCAATGATGTGGATGGAACTAGAGGGTATTATGCTAAGTATAATAAGTCAGTCAGAAAAAAACAAATACCATATGATTTAGCTCATATGTGGAATTTAAGAAACAAAACAGAGGCGCACAGGGGAAAGAAAGGAAAGATAAAATAAGATGAAAATTGAGAGGGACACAAACCATAAGAGACATTGAACTCTAGGAAACAAACTGAGGGTTGCTGGAGGGGAGGTGGAGCTTGGGGTGCAGGTGGTGGGGGTGATGGGGTAACTGAGTGATGGGCATTAAGGAAGGCACTTGATGTAATGAGCACTGGGTGTTATATGCAACTGATGAATCACTAAATTCTACCTCTGAAACTAATAAAAAATACAGTGTTACATTAGTTTAGGTGTACAAAATATGATTTAACAATTCTATTTATCATCAGAATTATCAGTGCTGGGGATCCCAGGGTGGCTCAGCGGTTTGGCGCCTGCCTTTGGCCCAGGGCGCGATCCTGGAGTCCCGGGATCGAGTACCGCGTCGGGCTCCCGGCATGGAGCCTGCTTCTCCCTCCTCCTGAATCTCTGCCTCTCTTTCTCTCTATGCCTATCATAAATAAAATTAAAAAAAAAAAGAATTATCAGTGCTCATCAGAATTATCACATTTCTTTATGAGAGTTTGTAAATTCTCAAAAAGACACTGATTAATTGTCTCCTAAAACTATATTTGGGGAAAAAAACTGAAAGAGCTATTTCTCAGGATGAAAATTATTATGTTTATTTTAGTGGAGTCATATTACATAATATCACAAAACAACCAAAAAAGATTATATGAAAGAACCTTATCTGTAGCTCATTCAAATGAGTTTATCGTGTATTTTGACAGTCATCACAATGTGGTTCAAGGACTAAAGAATCCACAACTGATTTGACCAGCAAATACAAAATTGTAAATACTGGGAGCTGGGCATTATTAAAGGGGTAGACAAACTATCTTCTCAACAAAAATGGCAACATATTAAAATTGTTCCATTTATTTCTTTTACAATCTCCTACACTGCTCTTACCATCCCCTTTGATGATGGAGATTAATCCATCCTAATTTTTCTTCTCCCTCTGAAAACATGTTTAGATTATTGCCCTTAGAATTTCAATAACTCCTCTAGCGCTTCTCTAGGAATTGTGCTAGATTGGGTTTCTAGAGAACTTCCAAATAGACAATAATTTTTGAGTTCTTTAAAAAATCAGTGCTTAAGGGACACCTGAGTGGCTCAGTTGGTTAAGCATCCAAGTCTTGATTTAGACTCAAGTCATGATCCATTTGGAGCTCTGCATCAGGTTCTGCACTAAGCAGGAAGTCTGCTTGGGATTCTCTCTCTCCCTCTGCCCCTCCCCCCACTCACATGTTATCTCTCTCTCTCTCAAATAATAAAATCATTAAAAAGTCAAAAAAAAAATGAATATTTAAAAATGTGAAAAATATATGCTCAAATCACTTCCTGAAAAGCTAGTTTCCTAATCCTTAGAAGATATGTCCCTTAATTGCTCAAAATAACTACTGCCCTATGCATGCACACACACACACACATACACACACACCCTCACATTTATCTTCTTTTCCTCTACCCAATATTCAAAAGGACCTGAATTTCAGATATGATGATTGCAAGCAATAAAATACACCAAGGAAAGAACTCATCTATAGACTCTTAGTTCATATGCATAAAACATATGAAATACACTTATAATCAGTAGTGGTTTCAAGTCGGTCTTGTTCTATTCATGATGGATTGTTCCATTCATTAAATCTACCTATATGCTGGCTTCTTTCTGGTGACTACCCTCATAAGGAGTCGGGTTCAAAAAGGTCTTTTTTTTTTTTTTAATGCAACTTATATTTGACACTCACTGATTGGAACAAGGCATTAAATCACATTTAGTGACTCATAATGACCTTGAGAAGGAAATAAATGTCACTCTTCTAAGCATATTATATGAGCAAGGGTTAATATGAAGGCAAAGATTTTTTTTGTAAGTCTAACTTTTGTTTAAGAAAATGTAAAAGAAGCCACCACATTATTTTAAACACCCAAGTTTTTGGTGTGCCCCAATATTCCATAGTACTTCATGGCCTAGTAAAGACATAGAGATAGAAACTGATATAGATACATAGTATATAATTATAATTATATTATACAATAAGCATTATGAGATATATATAAATATATATCTTCATGCCACATTTTCATAAAGTCTCCTGTCATATCCCAAGGTACCACTCTGGCCAAAGCTCTTTGGAAGGAAAAGCCTAAGCTGGGCCAATTACATGTCTCCCATCTGTCATTTTATCGGAGTTTGAACTAAGAGATCCCAGTCAGTCTCTGTTGAATATTTTAGCTATGAGATATATTTTAAAATACTGGGGCGGTCATTTTTCCATCCACTTCAAAATGATATAAAGAGAGTCAATTAACAAACAAAGTGAGAGAATGAAGCCAACACAAAAGAGCTGGAGACCCTGAGGACAGGAAAGCAGGAGAGAGCAACTGCCTTGCAACTATATGATTTTTCACATCCAATGCCAACCCTTTCTGATTTCAGACCACACATTCTACCTTTGAGTTCTATAAGATCTACCAAATCTTCCTTCTGCCATGGCATATTTTTAATAGGTTCTGTTTCATGTAGTCAAATTACATTTGATTCAAACATTGATCCCTTTTAAGTATAGAGGAAAGGCAAGGTGCCAGGCGTTGTCAGAAAAGCTGGCTTTGGCCTTGTCTTACAATTCATTTCCAACAGAGGATATGTGGTTGTCAAAACGGCTGTGTGATCTTAGGAAAGTCATGGTAACTTTGAGCCTATATTTTTTTACTTTTGAAAGAAAGGTGTAAGGACTTCTACATTTGACAGTATCACAGATTAGATCCCGCCAAACAACCTTTTGAATAAAATAAAATATCAGGTACAGTTTTTTAAGTATTTTTAAAAACGCATCACCAAGCTAACACAAAAGCATTACTGGTGTCAGGCCTCAAAAATAAAGTAACCCAGAAACTCTAGGGGATAAAAGAATGCGGCCCAATTTTGACCTGAAGATTTTTACTGAAGCTGTGAGACCCTGAGCTTCCACTCTGATACCTACTTAGAAGGTAGGGGATGTGAAATAAAGTCCAGGGCTCCTCAAGACTGTTTCCCGCCACCCCCACTGTATAAGGGTGAGTGAGAACCCTCACTAAGTACAGTGGAACAGAAAAGAAATTCATCTATGCCAACTAAACTCTCTTAAATGGAAAAAATATATACATTCACCCTAGTAATTCATAACCATAAGCCATCCCTACACCACATTTGCAATCAGAGTTCACACTATCTATGTGATCTGAAAAAATCCTCAAGAGGAAATTTTAATTTATGGCAGTTCAGGTTGGTAGCAGCCTCAGGGAACTGGCAAAATAGCTGCAAATCTTATTTTGAGGTGTATTGATCATCAACTAATTAAAGAATAATTCAGACAGTAAATTAAATGCAGCCCTATTGTCTAAATACAAAGCTGATCATATAACTCCTGTGCTTAAAAAAAAAAATGTCATTGCCTTTTAAAAGTCAAACTCTGTTCAGTTTCCTCACAGTCATATATAATGATCCACCCACAAAGTATTTTGTCTCCTAGTCCCAATGTTTAGAGGTTCTTATCACACAAAGGAGCAAATTCCTATACAAGAATTTCTACCACAGAACACCAATAACAGTGCTCTCAAATGGAAGTTAAGACGGTTACTTGACCATCCTAGGATCCTCATGCCATTGGGAAAACAGGCAAAAGATCTTGTTGACCAAGATCCTAAAGTAGTTACTACTATTAAATGCATTCAGGGAGAATGGCTGGAACCAGGTAATTCCCTGGGACACATTCTTTTACAATCCTGCTAGGTGATAAAAATTAATTTGATTTTTCAAATGGGCAATGGACTTGAATAAACATTTCTCCCAAGAAGGCCTATAAATGGCTGACAGGTATAGAAAAGGTGCTCAACATCACTTATGATTGGGGAAATGCAGGTAAAAAACTCAATATCACCTCATATCTGTTAGGGTGGCGGTTATCAACAACAATGAAAAGATAAGTATTGGCAATGATGTGGAGAAATTAAAACTCTTATATGCTATTGGTGAGAATGTAACGTGGTATAGTTGCTATGGAAAATAGAATGGATGCTTCTCAAAAAAATTAAAAACAGAACTAGCATATGACCCAGCCATCCTACTTCTGGGTAAATTGAAGTCAAATCTTGAAGAGATATGTTCACTCTCATGTTTGTTGGAACAATATGCACAATAACTAGGATATGGAAACAAATCAAATATCCATTGACAGATGAATGAATTTTAAAAAATGTACCACAGTTTTCCCTCATTATAAATAGAACATTCCTATGAAACCTTTCATAAAGCAAAGAAGCAATTCCACTAATTCATATGGGAGAATTTTTTAGCATTCCCGCACCCCCAAAATAACCTCTCCTGGGCTTTTCTGATACTTTAGGACATATTTTGTTAATGGATATACAAAATAAATGGAGATAAAGCACAGATGCTCACAGACACAGTTCAGAGCTATGGCAGCTTGATGCTGAGATGCTGAGTGTGGTTCTTGGGGAAGGAACTTGGTGGGGCCACTCTCGGGATCTGAGCTGCCTTTATAACGGCTCACTGCAAAACAAGCACTGGACACTATTTACCTTTTTTCCAAAAAGTGAAAATCCTTTTTAGATTTCTTTCCATTGGCAAAATCAGGTACCAATGTAGGTCTTTCATAAAGGTGAAGTGTTGTAATGCCAACCTCCAAAAAGTGGGGGATACCCATATATACTTAAATGGAATATCGATCTTTGAAAAGAGGGAAATCCTATCAATTGCAAGAATAGAGATGAACATTATATTCATCTCTAGACATTATACTACATGAAATAAGTCAGTTTCTGAAGGACAAATACTGTAGGATTCCACTTCTAAGAGCTATCTAAAATAGGCAAATTCATGAAAACAGAACAGAATGGTGGTTGCCAGGAGATAGGGGAGGGGGAAATGGGATGTTATTGTTCAACAGGCATTGAATTCAGTTATGCAAAATGAACAAGTTCTAGAGATCTACTGTACAACACCGTGCCTATAGTCAACACCAGGGTATTGTGCACATCAAAACTTATTAAGAGGCCACCTAGGTGGCTCAGTGATTGAGCATCTGCCTTTGGCTCAGGGGGAGATCCTGGGTCCAGGGATTGAGTCCCGCATTGGGCTCCCCGCAGGGAGCCTGCTTCTCCCTCTACCTATGTCTCTGCCTCTCTCTCTGTGTCTCTCATGAATAAGTAAATAAAATATATTTTTTAATTACAGAGGATAGATCTTATATTAAGTCTCTCTACCAAAAAAATGGGGGGCAATGGCAAGGGGAGATACAAGGTAACTTATTAACGGATATGATTATTACCTTGATTGCGATGATGGTTTCAAGGTGTGTGCATATGTCTGAACCCACACACATTAAGCATGTGCTGGCTTTTTGGCTATATCTGTCTTTGTTTATACACTGATAAAGCTGGTAACAGAGTGAATCAACAGCCATGAAGAATCAATGGCCAGGGTTTTAGACTTTTAAAGAAGGCATATTTGGAACATACCTGTTCCAGGTAAACAACCCCTACCACAGGCAAAGGGAACTGTAAATGGGTAGCGCAGAAGAAATCCTAAGTACAAGAACTAAAAACTCTAGCCCTCACTCATATTCCCTTCATTGCTGAGTCATCATTCTTCAGTAATTGCCTTTCTCTTTGCAGGTGCCTTTCACCTATACCATAACTGACGCTTAGTGATGGGGGATTAACCTTGTCATTTAGTCCGTAATGTGGGTCATATCAGGATGGACGGATCACAGAGTAACCACGAGGAACAGAATATACCACCGAGATATCTCACACACAGATTAAAATGCAGGGACATGCCACAACGTCAGGCTGTCTCCCGCAGGGAAACGAGTGAACATAGTTTAGGTCGTAAACAATGTAAGAGGTAGGAACATTTTTGAAACTCTATTATTAGTGTTTCTCGATCTTCTATTAGTATCTCCCCCAAGGAGAAAAATTTAATTTAATTTAAATTCTCCCTAATGAGAGAAGTTAAATAGTAAGGAATAAGATTTTGTGATGTAGGGTTGAGCTTCGGAGAGCCACAAACCATTGGAATATTGGATTTAGTTTCTATTCCTATACAAATGATCATAATTTAGCAGCTTAAAGTGTAATTTTTTCTTCCTACATTTCTGGAGGTCAAAAGTCCAAAGTCAGTTCTACTGGGCTAATATCAAGATATTGGACTCTGTTCTTTCTGAAAACTCAAGGGAAGAATCCATCACCTTGTCTCTTCTAGATTCTAGAGGCAACCTGCACTCCTTGGTTCTGGCTCCATCTTCCACCTTCAAAGCCAATAGCGTAACTTCCTTGAATCTCTTGCTTGTGTCATCACGTCTCCTGTTACTGACCCTGAGCCTCCTGCTTCCCTCCTAGAAGGACCCTGTGATTACACTGGGCACACTCAGATAATGCAGCATAATCTCTTTTTCTCAAAATCCTTAACTTAGTCACCTCTGTGAAGTCCCTTTTTACCAAGTGAGGTGACATAATCACATATCCTGGGGATCAGAACATGTACTTTTTGGAGGGGGAGAGGACAAAAGCCTACCACAAATATTCCTTCCCCCTGAGAACCAATTTTGCCCCCTTGAGAGTAATATTGCCTCCACTTAGAATGCACGCTATATGCATGGAAAGGATATGCACGGATGTTAAGTAGCCAAACAGTGAGCTATACTAAACAGCTTCAGGGATTGGGAATATTTCCATCCATTCTCCCTTTTCTTGGCACTATCAAACTAGAATTACTTTGGAGAATGGCCTTTTCTTCATTGTGTGCAGCCTTAAAGGATTCATATAACAAAGTGCCCACTTCCTGCCAATCAAGGTGGTCAACTAGACCCTCTCTGTGAGCAGTAAAAACAGGAGTGGCTGGAGTTTCATTCGGCATGTAAGGAGCCCATCTCAGAGCCCTCACTTCCTTAACTCCTGGTTTTCTGTACTCCTGGTTCTTCAGCCTCCCCTCACCTCCCACTCCACTTCTAGGTTTCCACTAGATCCTTCAGATATATTCCATTTTTGATTGAGTTGGCCAGAGCTGATTTTTTTTTGCATGCATTCAAATAACTCCAACTCATTCATAGTAAGATATTTTAATTTCTAATACTAAAATAATACATTTGAGGCCTAGAATTTTGGGCAAAATGAATCACCAAAGTCATATTACTTTCATGTTGAATCAAAATGAAATCAGGCAATTTAACAATGAAATAACTAGAAGAACGCTCACCCACAAAACTTTCTGCGATGGTGGAAATGTCCTGCAGCTGTGGTGTCCGATGCAACAGTCCCTAGCTACATGAAGCCTATCCAATAGCCCCTAGCTATGTGAAGCTAACAAGCACTTGATATGTGGCTAGTGTCACTGAGGAACTGAATTTACAATTTTATCGAATGTCAGTGAAACTTAATTTAAGTAGCCACGTGTGACTGTTGGTTGTGATACTGGACAAAGAATTTTTATAATTAAGAAGGGTCTCACATATAATAAAGCATCTTTAAATAAAGGATGAGATCTTTAATGCTGAGAAATAATTACCCTCATTTTTATAAATACTCTGAAATATCACAACAAAGACTAATGGCCACTGGGCTAGATATTTTGTTTGCCTTTCCCAATCAAGCCTCTATCCTTCTCTTCAACACTTTTGGGGAGGATGCCATCCCCTTCCTGCAAGATAGCTATGAGCTACCGATATCCCTCAACCATGAGTCACAGCTCCTTTCAGGCAGCTGTCCACCTTTCTGTTCATTCTGCCTCTCCCGTCCTACAGTGAGTGATGGCACTCCACAATTACTAGCTCTCAAGTATTTACTCCTCCAAAAACTCCACCCCTGTTTATTGTTCCACTTAAGTATTCCATCTGTTTCCTGCTGGGACACTGACTGATAAAATCAGTCAACTTTTTCATTTAATAATACTTTAGAATAAGGCTTAAAACTATAAGCTAACAAATGGATGTATCTCACCACAGAGCTAAAAGAGGACCCTAATCAAATGTATCATTGATCACTGCCATAAATATTAGCCATTTAACACATATACACATCCACACACAGCACAAACACACATACTCAGAGGAATAAAATTCAACTCAAAGCTCAAAGGGACAGTAACAATATTTCCATCATTAACAGCAAATATCAAAGATTCTTCTACAAAAGCAATTACAAACGTGTTGACACAGATCCTAAACTGCAATTTGGTCATACTCCTGGGAACTTGTTTTCAAATGTAAGTCCCTTGGAAAAGAAGATAAAATATCAGTGGAATCCCATCAGTTCAGCCTAGTTAGGTTACTATTAATCAAAAAGGAAAGTGGAAGCAGAACACAGTGTTATTTGTCAACTAAACACAGCTGGAAACAAAAAATGGAAAAACTTGTGTTTTTCTAGGAGGATGAGAATAGGTTATATCCAAAAGCAACTTTAGGGCTCATGTAACTGAAGATATTCCAGAATATGCTGGGGGTGGTCCTCTAGGAAGCTTCTACGGAGCCTTCCTTAATCTAATCTGCTGGGAGTCAGCCCTCCACCCTCCTTTCAAAAGAAACAATTCTAACATTAATCTCCTCTGAGTTTTAAATTGAACAAACAAGTCACTGCCAAAAAAGAGAAAAATATAAAAGCCACTTCTGTTTCAAAGCCATTCCTTATTCCCATTAAAAATGGGGTCTTGAGCAGCTTGGGTGGTTCAGCAGTTTAGTGCCACCTTCAGCAGAGGCCATGATCCTGGAGATCCAGGATCGAGTCTCATGTCGGGCTCCCTGTGTGGAGCCTGCTTCTCCCTCTGCCTGTGTCTCTGCCCCTCTCTCTGTGTCTCTCATGAATAAATAAATAAATAATCTAAAAAAAATGGGGTCTCATCTAAGATAAGGGGTTTCACCAATGGCAATTATCTTGCCCCTCAAACCAGGTCTCTAGAGTATCTACCAATTGTTCTTACTATTATATGCCAGTCATTCCAATTAAAATAACACCAATGTTTTCCTTTCATGTGTGTTTGTGCATAATTGTGTGTGTACTGTAACTGTGTAAATATCTTATATATAAAATACATATCCATTACTTATATACACACAGACATATATTTATATTTACTTATTTATAACCTTTTGAAGGATCTTGAGGAGGAATGCATGGTCCAAAGTTTAGTTATTCTTTATATTGGTTAGAGAAATACCAACTGCCACAACGTATATTGCTTCAAACTCAGCAGGACTTTATTTCCTGCTGGGCAAGTGATCAGATCAGTGGAGTTGCCCTCCTCACAGTCATTCAGGGACCTAAAGTGACAAGAGGCTTTGCCATCTTCAATACATAGCTTCCAAGGCTCTCATGCCCATTTCCCTCCCAGCCAGCCAAAAAGGGAAAAACAGCACGAAAAATCACACTTGGAAGATTTTTCAAGGCTGGGAAAAAATGTGGCATGTATCACTTCTACTCACATTCTATGAGCTAAAGAACCCAGTCATATAGCTATATCGAACTGCAGGACAGGCTGGGAAATGAGCCTAGTTGTTTGTTCATGAAGAAAAGAAGAACAGGGATTTGGGGACTATCTAGAAGTCTCTGCCACAGCAGCATTAAATCTTTCTTTCGACTCCTAAAACATATATACCTAGGAAACAAGAAGAGAGAGAATCGGCCCTGTTTTCTAAATGGGAAAGCTAAAGCATAGACTGTGTGCTGAAAATAGAAGCAAAAAGAGATCTTTCCCTCCTTTGCCATTAGGCCTGAGGCTAGTATTAAGTGTCCCAAACCATCCTGCCGGAATGAAACACAGTGAGTTGAAAACACATCTTATCCTAGAGGAGAGGAGTCAGAGGAATTAAGTAACTGACCTAGCTCCACCACTGGCTTCACTCATTGCTTACTTCACAGTGAACCGTCTATGAAATTCACTGCCCACAAGAGGGGAAATTGAACCTACTGACCTATGCCAGAAGACTATATGCTTGCCAGTCATTTCTCAAGTAGTGGTCTAGGGCTCAACCCTCCTCAGTAGCTCCAAAGTCTTACAGTGGTCAGTTATGTTAACACTGGCTGCTCTACAAACCAAAAACCTGCTGAAATCTCAGCAGCTTAACTCATCAATTTATCTCTCCTGCATGCAAAAACAAAATGGGTGTTCTTGAATCAGCTGCCCGAATTCCTGGGAGCAGTGTTTGAAGACCCAACCTCCATCCAATTTACTGCTCTCCTACGTTCAACATGTGATTTCCAAGGTTACCCCAGAGGTGGTCATCCAGACAGCAGGTAAGAAAAGGAGTGGATGGAGAAGGTGTGTCTCATTCTTGACCCTCTCTTCCTGCAAGTGACACATGTCCGTTCTGCTCATATTTTGTTGGCAAGGCCATTGGCATGGCCACACCTAGATGTGAAGGAGTCTGGGACAAATGAAGTTGTTTCCCAGCAACGGTTTTACGCTATAATAGCAAGGACACAAGTTTTTGATGAAGAGCTAGCTCTCGCTGTCACAGCCCACTAGGAACCAGTGGAAAGAATCCTTTTATTTGACTCGTTGTTATCTGTGCCACAAAGAGCTCTGTTTCCATAAATAATGACTTACAGTGGATTTTCTTTAGCCTGGTGTGGCTGAGCTTCAAAGGTAAATGAACACTTTGAAATGTATTCAAATTTTCATGAGTAGGTACAGACTCCATTTTTTAAAAGGGGTCCATAGTCTTTATTTCAGATTTTCAGAGAGCATCAAGACCACTCTCCCCAGATATTTTTAAATCATCACCACATAGAGATTCTCTAAACTAGTTTTGTACTTCTAGACCTCACTGCCTAACCCAGTGGTATGTGAACTAAGGAATCACACCCACTGAGGATCATGTTGAATGTACAGATTTCAGAACCCTACCCAGTCCTACCTAATTCCATGATATTTTTAAGATGGGATGGGGGAGAAATTAGGCAGTGGAGGAACACGTGCATTTTCTTAAACTTTCCACGTAGCCATTGTTCTCACTCCCTGAGCTAACCTGAAAAAGTGCATCACTTGTTAAAGAGAGGCGAGCATACTTATTCCTCCCTAATGCTGCCAGTGATCAGCTTCCCCCACTCAGAGCACATCCACATTCCCTTCAGTCCATCCGCAGTTCTCAGCTTGTCTTTAACATACACAATTTTCAGTCTATTCATCAGACCCACTTTCAATTTCATGTATATCCCTTAAGGATCTCTTTTTAATTATAATGACTGATTAAACATCTCTCAAGGGCCAAGCACCATGCTTATCATTTCACATTTCATTTAAAACTCACAGCCACCCATTTGCAGATGGGTAGACTGGGGCTCCTAGACCTCTACCATTTGTCCATTGTCACTAGCTAGCAAGTGTCTGAACCTAATGTCAAGCCTCACTGCCCAATTCCAATCTGTTTGTCTGATAGGAGAACCTATTTTAATCCCTCCTTCTCTTCACAACATTGCAGAATGCTTTCAAGGCTTTATTATTTGCATCTCCTGCTCTCAGCAGTTTCGCTCTGCTCAAATACTACTTGAGGTTTTTATCTTTCCCCAGTTTAAAATTTTAATTCTGAGTACTCTGTGTATAAAAAAGAGGAGCTCAGTAACTGCTTCCCAGTGAAAACAATGCATATATTATTTGTCATCAATTTTTCAATTCAGAAGCACCAAGTGAAGTAGATGTGAAACATTCAGGATGTTGGGTTGAGCTACGGAGTTCTTTTTCTCTTCTTGAACAGAAAAAGAGAGATGTTGGCTGTTACAAGTCTACAGATATCCTTAGAGCTTTGATCACAACATGCATAGCTGAGTGAGGCTGCTAATGACAAACACTTCAAAAAATAATTAACTGTTATATCTGACTTCACGTCTCAAGGAATCCAAGGTGTAATATCAGGAATTTGTGTTGAGACTGTAAATTATTTTGTGGCCAGATGGCACATGGTTACATTTCCTTAACTCATTCTGTATAAATGTCCCATGCTATGTCTTTCCGAGTCCTGTCTCAGCTCTCACACTTTGCTGACATGGTGTGATTGAACTCCACTGGGAAGGGCCAGTCTGGAATCTCCAACATCAGAAGGAAGTGGTTACAACTTTTTTAAGTTGCAGAAAGCCCCTGACCATAAAAACTTTAATTTTCCTGCTGTGTAGGGCACTTCAAGCACTTGGTAGGAGTTGGGGGAGGTGGAGAGTGTTTTGTTCAATCTTTTTTGCTGAAGGAAATGTCAGAAATTTTTTTCTCATTAGAATTTTTTTTTTCCTGGAAGTAAGCAAGAAAGGAGAGATAAAACGTAAGCCAGTCAATGACACTGTATTATGAATTTCACTAAAATATTAGGCAGATCCAAATGGTTAAAAGAAGTTTAAAAATAGTTTATAATAAACTGTTTGGGGATTTCAAGTGTTCCTGTCATCATTATACCAACAGCATTGTTGCTTGGGAAAAAAAAAAAAAAAAAAAAAAAACATAGGTAAGAAAAAAGGTAAAAGAAAGGAAATGCCATTACAATAATAGGAGATCAGAGACATAGAGTTGGGGCAGATAGCAATGACCTATTAAACCAATTTAAAAGTTAATTTGAAAATAAATAAACAAATAAACATTGAACCAATTTAAAAGTTAATTTGAAAATAAATAAATAAACAAATAAACAAATAATTAGACAATACACCTTACATATATATTCTTTATAATCCCTTACTTGTACCTAACTCACAGTCCCCTAACACCCTCCCATTCTGAGCTGTCAAGGTGTGTACTGGACAGGTGCAAAGTGGTGTGGGATAAGGCATGGCCCGTGCCCCTTCTGACCCTTCTGAGAGTTGTTCCCTTCCCCTATGTTGGGGAGCTTGTTCTTGTTTGGGAGCTTGCTTTCTGAAGGGGCCCAAAATGGCTGTAGCCAAGTGCTCCCACTCTGCTGGCCCACTTGTAGGATCCTCGCTTGGAGATGGAGAGCCATGCCCCATCTCCTTTCCCATCTCTCTGGATGAGTTTCTGTTTTGCACTCTCAACACCTGCCAAAACAAACTGCCTACATTGAAAAAAAAAAAAAAAGAAGAAGGAGAAGAATGTGGAATCTTGCTCCACACTACTTGTCTCTTAGCTTCATTAGTACCATAACTTTTTTTCAAACCTTTGATCTTCTTGTACCCTCCAGTCTCCTACCCCTGCTAATAAATGTACCCAGATTTATTCAATCCTAAAAATGTATCATTGCTTGGTCCCTACCTCTAGTTCTGTGCTTACTTTCTGTTCAGCTGTTTCTGAAAAATATTCTATTCTAACTATCTCCACATCCTCGCTTCCCATTCCCATTTTCTCCCAACCACGAAAAGCTGGTTTTCACCTCCTACCCACCCCACACTTGCCTCCACTCTGCAGAAACTGCTCTAGAAATGGCAACCAACAATCCTCATAGTGTCAAAACTGTCAATTGTCTATTCTTATACTACTGGTCCCTTCTGTCCCATTTGAGAATGATAGAGACCCAATCCTTTCTAAAATTGTATATCCTTGGTTTCCATGGTATTATTCTCTCCTAGGTTTTACCCCCTCTCTGACTATTCTATTACTATCTCTTACGTGTGTATTTTTGCCTCTCCTCTGCCTGTTCCTTAAAAGTTGATGTTCAACAGGGTTTTATTCTCTTCTCACTTTTTCTGCACCCTGCCTTTCTCACCATATGCCCTTTTCAGGTAGCTGCATTTGAGCTAATGATCTGAACTCTTACTTATGCGCTAAGAACAACAAAAGCTAGTTCTACAGCCCTGCCCTCTGCCCTGAGCTTCAGATTCAATCAACCAAATGCCTTTTTACATATGCCCCCTTGGATATCTATAGTCATCTCCTGTTCAATACAGACAAACTTGAACGTGACACCTTCTCCCCCACAGTACTTCTTCTCCGGACTCATTCCTCCTTTGTTCCCAGTAACATGTTTGATAGTAATGTGTTTTGGAATCGTACCTCAGCCACATAATCACAAAATCATTTCCTACCCATTGCCCCTGCTTAATTGGACAGTACGCCATTGATTCTGCTGACCCACAGCTGGACCAGGAGCCAGAAAGCAGCAGACATTTGGTGTGCAGCTCAGTCCCGGGAATGGTTACACACAAAGGAAAGATGCATGAGCTCCTGCCATTAAGGTTCATGAGCAGTCTTGAATCTAAAACCGCCACCCTAGTGAAATCCAGACCTCCTGACTCCTGTTCTTAGGAGAGAGTCTACTTGTGTTCAGCACACTTGAGAAGTGTCTCTGCTTCTTGCCACCATAATCCTGACCAATAATAAATAACAACTTGTAGCTTTAAATCAGAACTGATCTCAACGCTCACACAGGATTACAATGCAATCCCTATTAGCATAAAGTGTGTCTACTGCTCAGAGTTTCTCATTGCCATGCAACCCCCAGAATTTACTCTAATTATAACATGGCTATCTAGATGCAGATAGCTAAGTAGGATCTCAGGCAACATATTGTCTCTGTTCCAATTCTCTTCTCAGTCAGGAACTGCTCAGAATCTAAATGTCAAATATAAATTATTAAAGAATACATTTAAGAAGTCGTTTCTGTAGGTTTCCAGAATTCCTGGTGCTGCATTTTTTGCTAGCCGTTTTAATAATCCTCTTTTAAATTCCATTTGTCAAATTACCTTTAATCAACAAGAGTGCTGTTACATGAGGGATACAAATGGGAAAGAATAAAATGTTCCTCAAGGTGCCTCTTTCTGGAATGAGCCCGGAAAGTGACACCTGGGTGGACTCGATTTTAAAGAAACATACACTCCGAGTTCTAGCATGAAATGTCACACTTTATCATAAAGGAAATCTAGATGTACTAGGCACTGCCTGACATCTAATGCTAATATTCCTAACTGTTAAGTTTAAAGGCATTTCACATGCAGTTGCTTCTTTCAGGAATAAAATGAAGTCCTTTCTTCAGTCTTGGCTTGGATTCTTTAGTGAGTCAGAAGTAATACAGAGTAGCTAAAGGTTAAAGCAATTTGTCAGTCACATGTGAGCAATTCAAAGTTCTTTAACCCCTCCATTTTGAAAGGATGTTTTCCTTAAAAGCAGACTCTGACATTATTTTATGGGCACTAAGTAGCTCATAGTACATAGGAGAATAAGAATCAGTAACCAGCTTCCCCGACAAAACTCTACAAGGAAAAATAGATATAATTTTCCAGTCTAATTCATTTTAAAAAGTCCTAATTAGATATTTTGTTAGGGTTCTCATCCTAGAAAAATGATAAATACCTCCAGCTTATACCATGCTATTCTTAAATAGTTAATCTGGTAGTTTGTCAAACTATGATTCACCATGAGTCATAGTAAAGAGGGGGAAAAAAAAGGAAAACAAAGGGGGGAATAAAACTACCAGGTTGAGCTGCATTTACTCACTCAACATCTTCATTTTTTTAAAGTCACCCTTTAGTCATACCCCTAAAACCTTGATGTTGTATTCAGAGCAAAACATGAAAGTGGGAAGCAGCTCCAAAAGAGTTTGTTAAACTTTTCCTTTTACATTAACGAAAAAAGATGTGGGCCAAGTCACCATGTGAACTTATCTGAGCTCTGCTGAAATCTAGAGACAGACATTTTTATTAAAAGGCTACAGCCTTATTTGGTCTATTCATGAACTCAGAATGTCATAATCTTGGTTTTCATATGTGGGATATAAAAGCATATTATCATATAGTTAAATCACTAGCCTCGCTTGCCTAGGATATCATCCTAGGGCTTAAATGACACGCTGATGACGCACATTAATACATTTTAATAAAAATATAAGTTTCTGAATTGTACTGAGTGGAAAAAAACAGGATCATGAGAAATGGCTGTCAGTAATACAAGATAACAAAATCAAATTTTCCCTCTATTATTTAATATGTTGCTTTGGAATTTCAACAGAATTCGATTTATACGCACACATACACACATTCACACATTCTCCCATACAACTCATGCCAAAAATGACAGATTGGGATGACCAAATTAGAAGGAATGTGGATTGTATCCTACCAACTTTGAAATATGCTTGAGCAACCTAGGAAAAGAATGGTTTATTGTAAGTAAGATAGACTCTATGTCCAGTATTTATCCAAAACACGTATATAAGAGGTAACTCAACAAATTATATGTAAAATTCATGTAAGAAACAATTCCATGACCACAAGGAATATATTTTCAAACTAGGAAGACAAAAAAAAAATGCAAAGACGTGTGAAAATAGATGGGGTACAAAAGGAATTGGGGAGAAAGGCGAACTCAGGTGGGCTTTATAAATTCACAGTCTCTCTAAAGCAGTAGTTCTGAACCTTGGCTGCACACTGAAATGACTTTGGCTCCATTCTATTTAGGTTCTGATTTAATTGGTCTGGAGTGCAGGCTTGGCATTAAAAATTTTTTAACTCCCCAGGCAATTCTAATCAGCAGCCACAGCTGAGAACCACTGCTCCATTAGGTGTAAACCCTGCACCACCTCTATGGTCAGATTGGGATGGATAGAAGAAAGTGCACCATGAAGAGGGAATGGGAAGCACAAAGTCAGGCATTGTAATTTGAAAGGTGAGGTAAGCTAAGCAAAAAAGTACTACTGGCAAAAACCCCAGGCACCTGGCATCCCAGTCAGAGCTTCCTGTGATGGCATTTACTTAGTGAGAGCCCCACAGATCAGAGCATGACCTTCAATTTTACACATTAGAGAATATCAATTATCAGCTGCTCAATCTCTCAGAAACCTGTCTCAATAACCAGTTTCACAAAATATTGAAGTATGGGCCAGAATGCCAAAGAATGTCTTTTCAATAAGAGACATATCAGCCCATTGGGTCAGATATCATACTGACATTGGGGCAAAGCTTATGGGAAGCCAGATTAGAGTCAAGAGTTTAGTGTAAAGAATCAGAACAAGGATAACTAATTGTACAATTTCCGTGGCTAATATAGCGAGCATGGAGAGCTGGATGCTTCCGTCTCGTCTATATATGCATACGTGATTTACGGACCAGAACCCCAGGCAATTTCAAAGCAATTTTTCTCCAAGATGATGCTCTTATTCCTCATTTTTCTTTGGTTTCATGCTCTTGCTGGCTTCTGTTGGTAAATTCTTCCTTTAGAGATGTTAATACCATTGATTATATTACATTTAAGCTTGGTTTATTCTTTTAGATTTGAATCTGGGAAGCATATTATTTCTTATAATTACATATTGATTGTATTTTTTTAATTCTCAGAGATCTAGAGAAACCTTAATTTTGTTACCTACAGAAGAGAATTGGGAATCAAAGTCACAGAACTGAAGCAGAGGAGAGAGTTGCAGAGGTAATGAGAAATCAGTTTGTATGGCTCTGATGAGGACAAGAACCCTGAAATATGGTTTACTTATTTATTTATACCCCCCCAAGGCCTCTATCAAAATTCTGAACATAAAATGGGCTATTTATTTGAATGTTATGGATATGTTTACACATGTATTATATATATAATACATATATATTTATAATTTAATTATGTATTATATAATTCAGCACACTGATAACTTATTTATATTTGCTTATTCTTAGAGAGTAAGTTAGCTGGTAGTAGAGCTTCCCTCTTTCCTTCTTGCAACTTTTATAAAGGATCTCTTCTCACTATAGTGCTCTCCCCAAACTCTAGATCAGATTGGCTTCTGAGTCACAGTTCTTAGGCCGTTTCATGAGATTAATCCCTTTTTCATTTCAACAATATATTAGTGTTACAAGATGAAATCAATACCTTGATTTTGAAAAATTCGAATAAGAAGAAAATATCATAACCTGCCCAGAAAGCAACACGGAGTGTTGCTGCTGAATTATAAAAAGGAAATATCACTTCTAATCATTGGATTTAAAAATAAGTTAGTCATCTTACTCTTCTTCTGAGTGGAATTGAAGCCTTGGTTTAGTGAAAAAAAAAAAAATGAAAACAGATTAAGACACCAAATACACTTATGTTTTATTAGGATTGGTTAGCTTTTAGGTGATACTTGACTTAATGTCATTTTATATTTAAGCATAGATACATCTCAAAGCATTTATGGAAGGTCAGTGTGATTCACCCAAATTTCAGCTACCAAGAAATTGATTCAGAGGAGCTATGCTCCTGAATTCATGTTCTGCATTTTTAGTCTATTAGCTGGATTAAAAGCATGCTTAGAGGCTGAATTTACCCTTACATCATCACCATCACTGGTCAACTCTCTTACTGGGCATTCTTCCTCCCAATTATCTCTGACACTCACCCAAGAGTTTCCATGGCCCCTGGTCATCTATATCACTTTGCATTTTTTCCATTGAGGAACTCACTTTAACAGACTCAATACCCATACACCTGAAGTTTTCTTGTTTTCTTCCCATGCTTCAAATACTTGTTTACCAAATATTCCATAAATTAATAAGAGCATATTCCTTCCAACATTTTCTCTAATTAATCCTCAAATCAGGGAACTTTCCAGAACGCTCGGTGAGACGCGGAGGAGCGGCGGCTGCCCGAGCTGCGCCCAGCAACGCGCCCCTTCCCGCTCCCCCACACCGGCTTCGGCCCTCTCACCGGCTGTAGAAAATGGTGAAAGAAACCACTTACTATGATGTTTTGGGGGTCAAACCCAATGCCACCCAGGAGGAATTGAAAAAGGCTTACAGAAAACTGGCCTTGAAGTACCACCCTGATAAGAATCCAAATGAAGGAGAGAAGTTTAAACAGATTTCTCAAGCTTATGAAGTGCTCTCTGATGCAAAGAAAAGGGAATTATATGACAAAGGAGGAGAACAGGCAATTAAAGAAGGTGGAGCTGGTGGTGGTTTTGGCTCCCCCATGGACATCTTTGATATGTTTTTTGGAGGAGGAGGCAGGATGCAGAGAGAACGGAGAGGTAAAAATGTTGTACATCAGCTCTCAGTAACCTTAGAAGATCTCTATAATGGCGCAACAAGAAAACTAGCTCTGCAAAAGAATGTGATTTGCAATAAATGTGAAGGCCGAGGTGGTAAGAAAGGAGCAGTCGAATGTTGTCCCAATTGCCGAGGTACTGGAATGCAAATAAGAATTCATCAGATAGGACCTGGAATGGTTCAGCAAATTCAATCTGTGTGCATGGAGTGCCAGGGCCATGGGGAACGGATCAGTCCTAAAGATAGATGTAAAAGCTGCAACGGAAGGAAGATAGTTCGAGAGAAGAAGATTCTAGAGGTGCATATTGACAAAGGCATGAAAGATGGCCAGAAGATAACATTCCATGGTGAGGGAGACCAAGAACCAGGACTGGAACCAGGAGATATTATCATTGTTTTAGATCAGAAGGACCATGCTGTTTTTACTCGACGAGGAGAAGATCTTTTCATGTGTATGGATATACAGCTGGTTGAAGCCCTGTGTGGCTTTCAAAAGCCAATATCTACTCTTGACAACCGAACCATCGTCATCACCTCTCATCCAGGTCAGATTGTCAAGCATGGGGATATCAAGTGTGTGCTAAATGAAGGCATGCCAATTTATCGTAGACCATATGAGAAGGGTCGCCTAATCATCGAATTTAAGGTAAACTTCCCCGAGAACGGCTTTCTCTCTCCTGATAAACTTTCTTTGCTGGAAAAACTCCTACCTGAGAGGAAGGAAGTAGAAGAGACTGATGAAATGGACCAGGTAGAACTTGTGGACTTTGATCCCAATCAGGAGAGACGGCGCCATTACAATGGGGAAGCATATGAGGATGATGAACATCATCCTAGGGGTGGTGTTCAGTGTCAGACTTCTTAATGGGGCCGGTGAATAACACTGCTGCTGGCATTTTATATGCAGTAGTGGATGAGTGAAGGACTATAATCATAGCTCACTACTTGCTATTGTTTTTGTTTTAATATTCAACTATAGTAGTGTTTTAAAAGTTAAATGAAGAATAAACTCAAATATAAAAGCTCAAAAAAAAAAAAAATCCTCAAATCAAAGAAACATAATCTTACAACATAACTCTCTCTTTTCCCAATACCTGCTATTTCTCTCTCCTCAGAATATATGGATTCATTGCTTTTAAATAATTGTGACAGGTAAATTCCAAGGAAAAGATCAATATTTATTTTTTCTCTAAAATTGTAAGTATACTAAATGCTAATGGTTCCAGAAATTTTCCAGAATTCTCCAACACTTTTTAAAAGAATTCAATTGTATGAGGTATGATTAGATGTATCAATTGAGACATTTTCTCAAGTTATCACTTCAGGAAAAATAGATGGTTAAATTTCTATCAAATATTTAGGAAGTTTGGGAGGCCACAGATATCTTCTGTGTTATAGAAATTATCTTTTTCCTCAAAGGTCATTTTCAAACTGTGTAAGAATTTTCATCTGAATGAACACAAATCACTATTAAAACATTAACAGTAATTAATGACATTCTATTTTAGTCTTTTTCCCCTGGATATTGTTGTTGTTGTCACTAATCTAATTATTTAATATAGCCATGCCTAGAGAATTTCAGCCAAACAGCTCATAGTCAGAAAACAAAGTCACTAAAAAATAGGAGAGAGCAAGTGAGAGAGTGAGAGGCTAAAATGAAGTACAAACATATTTCTGAGGGCAGAACAACACAGTAAATTCACACTTCTTAGTCAACCTCTTGCATACCCAAAATTGTCCATAGACTTCCCCAACACATCAAGAACAACCACAAAAGTCAGTGTTCTTGCATCTTTCCATTTCTACAAAACTCTAAGGTAACAGTTCTTGTTCATACTTCTACAGACACATCATTGCTTTAGCTCCCTTCTCACTGGGAAAATTGGTGATGTCAAAAACCTGCTGGGCTTTCAATTTGAAATAAGAGGTACAACCATTATTCAAAAAGCAAGACTTACTTTATGAAGCTTTAGCCACATTTGTAAAAGGTTAGTTATTCTGTCCATTTCCCCATCTGCAAAACAGGCATAATAGCACCCACACGGCTGTTGGCAGCACAAATGATAAAGCTTGGTGCAGAGAAAGAAGCATTTTGGAATTACTAATTCTGGTGATACTTCTCTATGTAAGAAGTGAGGGAAACTTACATCTCTACTGCTGCCTTAAGCAAACAATAGTTTTGTCAACTAATGAATCCAACCAGAATTCATCGCTGTCTCTGGTTGAGTTGAGAGATGCTCATAAATATGCTTATTTAGGAGGGGTGATAGCTTTTTGTTTACAGTTTCTTTATTTTAGGGCACAAATATGTTTTGTTATCTTATTCCTTTAAGTTAATTATTTTGAATTATTAGTAGTATCCACTATTTATTCCTTTGTAACAAAATCACTTCTTATATATATATATGTTAGGATTCACTGAGCTCAGATTTATGTGTACTGGGCTTTCTTAAGGGACATCTCTGTGTATTGCCTCAAATATGTCCTACAGATGGCAGGACAAGATCTCTCACAAGCAAGCAATGTTTGGTCAGGAAGATTAAGTGTACCTGGAAACTGAGTCCAAGGTTCACTCTGAAAATCTGATTATGAAACAGCACATTTCTCTGTTGTTCAAGGACAGAAAATTTGAAGAATACTTTAGAGATAATATATAGGTATTACTGTAGAAAGAAGTAAAGCGATCTTCCTCAGCAAGGAAGATGCAGAGAGAGCATGAAAAACCCAGCTGAGGCAAGTCCCAAAGGGAGGCTGAAACTCCACATAAAGCTTTTTGCATTACGATTCCTTAAACAAACCTAAATTTGCAACATTAAATACATGTTCTGCTTCTGTAGGGAATGGCCTCAGGAATCCATACTCCAACGCTGGAATTCATCCAGTCCACTCTCACTGGGACTCCCCACAATACGGGTTTCTTCAGCACAGATTCCCACCCACCAAAATCCCAACGCCCAATTTTGCTTCATGCTTCAGCTATGTTTTCCTGACAAACCCAACTGATTTTCACAGCTCAATCTTCTGTCTTTGACACCAACATGTCTCAGAAACCAGACTATCACTATTTGCAAGAAATCAGACTATGGACAGGAGGCACCCAACTGGAATCCTAACTTAGATCCTGAAGGAGTAAGTGGCCAGACCTACTCCTCATCAACAGCTCTTCTTCAGAGGAGGGAGATGGGATGTTCCTCGGAGGCAAGAGAGATAAATCATGGAACAAAACATTCAGCAGTTGGAAGTGGTCTGAAGAGGGAGAAGCAGTCTCTGGATGTACATATGTTCATTCACTTAATGAACAAATATTTATTGAGTCATGTGCTCAGCAGTGTTCTATACACTGAGGATAAAAGGATGAACAAGACGATGTCTCTATTCTCCTAGAGCTAACTAACTAGTTGAGGGGGATAGACATCAAACAAAAAACACACACCTACATAAGTGCATAACTAAAACACTACTCGTGCAATAAAAAAGAGTAAGGGAGTGGAGGCACCTCTTTAGATTGGGCGGTCAGGAAAGGTTTCTCTTAAGACAGGACACTTGAGCTTAATCTAAATAAAGAAAAAAAAGACAGTCAGGAAAGGATATAGGGTAAGAGAATTCTAGGCAAAGGAAATGACACCTGTAAAAATCCCGACCTGTACATAAACTTGGTAAGGTTAAAGAACAGGAAGGTATTCAGTGTGGCTAAAGCACAGCAAACGAAAGTAGTGGATGATGGCAGAGATTAGTGGCGCCAGGATATATAGAGCTGTGTAACAGCATGATAAAGTGTTCAGATTTTATGCTAACAGCAGTGGAAAGCAATTAGAGGGCTTTACGTAAGATAATGCATGGTGTGATTTATGTTTTAAGATCTCACTGGCTACGAAATGTAGTATACATTATAGGGTTCAAAAGCGGTTGCAGAAACAGCAGTAAAAGGACTCATGTCCAGGAGAGACATGATGTTGGCTTGAATTAGGGCTTGCTGCAGTAGCAGAGGGGCTCCATAAAGCGGGTTGGAGTGTAGTTTGAATGGGGCACTGGGAGACCGGCTGATGATGCACGGGATGTCAGCTACAGACTGACGTGCCATTTACTGACACGAGAAGTAGAAGAACTAGACTGAGGGGAGAAGGTCAGGATTCTTCTTGGGATAGACTACGTTGAGATGCCTCTAGATACAGAAGGAGAGGCATCCTTAGTCTTTCCAGACTACTATAATGAAGTGTCATTACTACTATAATGAAGTGTCACAGACTAGCTGGCTTACAAATAACAGATAATTTATTTCTCACAGTTATGAAGACTCAAAGTCCAAGATCAGAGCATTATCATGGTCAGGTTGTGGTGAGAACCATTTTCTGAGTCAGAACTGCCCATTTCTTGAATCCTCACACAGCGAAAAGCAGTTGAGAGAGCTCTCTGAGGTCCCCTTCACAAGGATATTAATACTATCCACGAGCTGATCCCCTCCCAAAGGCCTCACTTCCTAATCCCAACACATTGCAGGTTAGAATTTCAACATTTGAATTTGAGGGCAACACAAACATTCAGTCCACTGCAGGAGAGGACAAACAAAAGCAAGACTTATGACTCTTGAGCTTGGTAGCTTGGAATTATGGATAAAATCTTGGACTCCCTGGCATATAAAGACATAAGACTAGATGAGAGAAATGAGATGGAAGTTCATCTAGGACTGGGCCCTGGGGCATGCACCACCATGTGTAGGTCAGAGAGCAAAGAAGGAGCCAGCAAAGGAGCCTGGGAAGAAAAACCATGGAAGCCAAGAGAAGAAAATGTTTAAAGGATGAAGGTTCAACTCTGTCAACTTCTGCCAAGTCAGATGAAGACAGAGAAGGGACTGGTCCAGCTGGGTGAGACAACTGTGGTGCCCAGCTGCCCTGACGGGGTGTGTGTCCTAAAAGTTTGGACCTTAGATACCACAACTGCCTCACCCGGACTCCAGCTCTGTCTGGAACTGACCGTTGAATTTGGCAACAGGGAGGTTACTAATGAGCTTGAGGAAGAAATTACCAGTGGAGAAGAAGGGACCGAGCCTGAGCAGTCAGTGATGGAAAGACCAGCCATGAGGAAGACAAAACAGTGAGGGCCAATAATGACACTGAATTGTTTCTGGGGAGGGGACAGAGAAATGGAGCACAAGCCGGAGGAAAATGTTAAGTGAGGGCAGTGGCTGAATCAAGTAAATACTGAAGCATTGTCTCATGTCAATGGGAATGATTCATGGGTGATAAAATTAAAGGAAAACAGGAAATTGCAATCCCAGGGCAGGAAGAAAAAAAAATGTCCCTACTCCAGGGGGAAAAGAGGAAGAGGAGAGAACTATAGCCAGAGGTCCCACTGCAAAGAAGCCTGGGTCTCCAGGCCTGGGTCTCCTCCAGATAAAGCAGTTTTACTCAAAACTGCACGTTGCAGATGAGTAACTCGGGCTGCAGAAGAGGTGCCCTGCTCCCAGACGGTACTCTAAAAGCCTTATCCCTTAAAATACTTAGCAGCATTTCAGCCTGGGCTGTCCTGAAATGAAAAACACTGCTAGTTCTGGTGGGTACAGCCCTATCTGTAGGGTGACGGGAAGATGGAAGAGATGGTGGCAGGAATAGGCACCCAGAGAGGAGAGGACATTTGTGGCAATGACAGTGGCTCAGCTTCAGAGCGCAGAGGTGCTGACCAGAACATCTGCAGCATTGATGTCATCTGTCACACGGTAAGGAGGCGAAGGAAGAAGAAAGAAGAGGAAGAGAGGGAAGAGAGGAAGAAAAAGAAGACCTACTACTGGCCCTACTACCACCACAACTCATTTGCTTTTTGTTTTGGTTTGATTTGGTTTGGTTCTGTTTTTTGTTTTGGCTGCAATTTATAGTATGTACTCAGTACCTTATTTTCTATGCTGAGAAGTGTGATGACCGTCTAGGCCCTGTGCTAGGTGCTTTCAACTACCTCGAATCCACACAGCGATCCTGAAAGTTCTGTGTTATTTTCTCACGTCTACAGGTCAGAAAACTGAGGCCCAACAGGGACAAATGATTGTCTGTGGTCACAGAGACAACAGCAAAGATGAGATTCAAACCAAGTCTGTTTGAGTTCAAGGCCTGTGGGTGCTGAGGACAGAGAGCAGAAGAGCCTGGAAGACAGCACTTGGTGTGGACATCAGCCAGCCCTGAATAAGACCACCACAAGGACAATGAGAACAGCACCCAGGACTCTGTCCAGAGGCGGAGGAACGTGGGGAACAAAGGAGATAGTGCATTTTCCTGATGATTATGAGGATCCTTTTGGATGTCGCTACTGTTACTGTGACCATGATGCCTGCCCCTTTAGGTTGGTGGGGCAGGGGAAACACTGCTCAGTCACCGAGTAATTCTACAGCTAAATACACACTGTGTAACTTCCCACTCTGCTCTCAAGTTGCTGCAGCTAGAAAGAAAAAAAAAAAAAAGGCTTATCTCCATGTGTACAATTAAATCTCTACAGAGAGCAGTGTTAGTCCTACTCAAAGACATCTGTGTTCCCCTCGTTTTATGAAAGAATTATGAAAGTGTTCCTTGCTGAGTTATGTCCTAGAATCTTTGAAGAGAACTTAAGTCTCTCTGGACTTGCCTGGCTCTCTCTTGAAGTGTGTAAAACCGGAAGGAAAAATAAGGTTGCATAAGCTTCAATTAAAGTTTCTTTTCAAATATCCACAACTTAATACACATAAAGAGTAAGCTCTCGTTATTACTCACACTATAAACATTGATAAACTTTTAGAATGTATACTCCACAGAAGAAACACATTTTCATAGTTAAAAATTTTTTCTATTTTCATATATGGAAAGTTGCAAAATGGGTTCTCTGGCTTCTGACTGACTTTCTTCTTTATCAAACTCTGTAAAGCATCAGTTTTTCACCACTAATACTACCTTCCTCTCCACAAGGCACCAAAAAAAGTATCAATTCAAAATGGGTCACAGGCCTAAATGTAAGAACTAACACTGCACACTTTCTAGAAGAAAACCTAGAAGAAATTTGTCATGACTTTGGGTTGAGCAAGAGTCTTAAAAACAAGAGCAAAAACATGATAAAAGAGAAAAATGATAGACTGGTGTTAATCAAAATTAAAATCTTTTGTCTTTCAAAGGATACCATTAGGAAAACGAAAGGACAAACCACATATTAGGAGAAAGTATTTATAAATCCTATATCTAATAAAGGACTTGGACCTCAACTATACATAAAGAATTCTTTCAACTAATAATAAGGAAACACAACCCAATTTCAAAATGGATAAATTATTTGAGTAGATATTTCATAAATATGTAAATGGTTAATAATCATAAACTTTGCTCAATGGCATGAGTAATTAGTGAAATGAAAACTTGCTCAATGGCATGAGTAATTAGTGAAATGAAAAGGAAATTAAAATGTGATACCACTGGACACCCACCTAAATGGCTATAATCAAAAAATTATGTTGCTGAGGATGTGAAGAAACTGGTGCTCTCACACATTGCTGGCGGGAATGTAAAATGGTACAGCTGCTTTGGAAAAGAGTTGAGCAGTTTCTTTAAAAAGAGAAATGTAAACTTACCATTTTATGCAGCAATTCCATCCCCAGAAATTTACCCAAGAGAAATGAAAACATATGTCTATGTAAAGGCATGTCCCCAAATGTTTTTAGCAGCATTATTCACACAGCCAAAAAGTAGAAACAAATCAAATTTCCATCAGTTTGTGAATGCATAAATAAAGTGTGGAATTTCCTTATAATGGAATACTAGTCAGCAATAAAAAGGACCAAACTACTGACTGGTGTTGAAACAGGGATGAATCTCAAAAACTTGTTAAGTGAAAAAAGAAAAGTGCAAAAAATACCATGATTCAGTTCAGATTAACATTCTTCAAAAATTATGATTTCTTTTAGAGGAAATGTCCAGAAGCAGAAAATGTTTACAGACAGGTAGAAAGCATATCACTGATTGTCTGGAGCTAGGGGTAAAAGTAGGGATTGACTGCAAATGGGCACAAGAAAACTCTGGAGGATGATGAAATTGCTCTAAAACTGGATAGCAGTGATTGTAACAACTTTATACATTTACTAAAAATCATGGCATTTTAAGGGTGAGTTTACTGTGTATAATTATACCTCCATAAAGTTGTTTAAAAAGAATTTTCGAAAGAAAGGGCCATTAGGTACCTGTCAGTCAGCAACATATATCTATGGCTTTCAAAAAAAAGAATTATTTAATTCCCTGATAAGAAACATTTTTAAATACCCATTAAATTGAGAAAAAAAATGTATAGTCACTTAATACCACACCCTGGAGAATAGGTTAGTCAGGATGTGCTATGATATACAGCAGTAACAAACCACCTCAGAATCTCTGGTCTAAAACAGAGGTCAGCAAACTTTTGCTGCAAAGGGCCAAGTATAGTAAATATTTTCAACCTTGTAGGCCACATGGTTTCCACTTCAATTTCCCAACTTAATATCCAACAGATGGGCATGGCTATGTTCTGATAAAACTTTACAAAAACAGGCAGTGAAAAACAATAACAAAAATAATTTAAAAAAAAATAAGAACAGGCAGTGAGCCAGATTTGGCCACTAGAACATGGTTCTCCAGCTTCTATTGTAATTTATTTACATCCCCGATTTATTTACAATCCTACTTTATTGTAAGTCAACTGGAGGCATTACTCCATGTCATCTTCACTGAGACCCAATATGATGAAGAAGTCACCACATGGGTCATTAAAATTTACTGAGGCAGAGTCCAGAGTACATAACAAATGTCTCACTGGCCCTTAAGACTCTCTCACATTTTATTGCCCAAACAAATCTCATGACTACAGCTAATTTCAAAGGGAGTAGGACAATGTAAGCTACCACATGCCTAAAAGACAGAGAGTGAGAAGTCACTGGTGAAATACGTTTCATTACTACAACAGAGAGAATGGAGAGAAATGAGAACTCTCATCCACTGCTGAGGAGACTGTAAGTTGGAAAACCACTTCAGGGAATCATTTAGCATAGTTAGCAAAGTTAAATATGCTCTACAAACCAAAATTTCCACTCTCAGGTGGGTGCCCTGCAGAAACTCCCACATAAGACCACTAAAAAATATATACAAGGATGTTCACTGCAGCATAGTTTACAATAGAAAAAACTGAATGCACCTTCAACATCTATTAATAGAATAGATAAAAGTATTATTCCTTTAATAAAATGACGTCATACATAGCAGCCTAAGTGAATAATATATGGATCAATGAAAACAAATTACTTAATCAGTATGGCTACATCTAAAGAAAGTAATTTTAAGTGAAAAAAGAAAGTTACAAGAGTACGTACACAATGATTGTTTATTTCAATTAATTTTTTTAAAGATTGATTTATTTATTTGAGACGGGAAGGGGAGGGCCAGAGGAAGAAGGAGAGAGAGAATCTCAAGCAGACTCCCCACAGAGCATGGAGTTGGACGTGAGGCACAATGTCAGGACCCTGAGCCAACATCGAGAGTCAGATACTTCACCAACTGAGCCACCCAGGAGCCTGTTTATTTGTTATTAAAAACACATTGCTTGTGGAGATGTAATATAAAGAAATGGGCACGCATTAACTTTATGACAATGCTTATCCCTGAGGACATTTGGAACTTAAGGGACTTTCCTATCCGCAATGCTGTATTTCATTAAAAGCATCTGATGAAGTCATATCAAAATATTAATATGTATTAAAGCTGGAGAGTGAAAAATGTGGACTTCTGTTATATTTCTTTTGTTCTTATTTGTATGCTGGAAATATCTCTTAAATTAAAAAGAAAAATAATTACTGTAGCTAGGATATGATTGTCAGCAGAGAGAAGTGTCATGGTGATATTAAATGACACAAAAGAACTGGCTAAGAACAAGACAATGAGTTGCCCTTACAAGCTATAAAAAAATGAGCCTTGAAAGGGAACAAACCAACCTCACTGGCTGAGCAGTCTGAAAGCAAAAATGTGGGGACTCAACTCTCTGATTTAGAGAAACTTAATAGTGAATAAAACCCTCAAAATATAAAGTCCATCTTTTCATGACTTTGAATAATACCTTGTGGTCATTTAAGAGATGATTGTTAGGAGTTTTATGATATAACAATGACCATGTCTTCCGCATTGTGAAAGTGTTCACATATAATGGAAATAAAACAGAAGGGAGGATGGGAAGAAGGAATAAAGAGGGAGAATAAGAGAAACAAGGAATGGAGCGGGGGAGGGTCTGTGCTGGGAGTCAGGTAACTGAGCTCCCATCTGTTAGCTCTGTCACTACATCTGTCTTGAGCAAGTAACTTCAGCTTGGTGAGTCTCAGTTTCTTCCTCCCTAATAAGAGGACAACGACCTAGATTCCAACTTTATATTCTGTGATCCTTGAAATATCCATTCAGGTTCACATTTGGAAAAGAGGTATTACCCTGGGATAAAACCCTCATCTTCTGTCTGATCCAGTGAACAAAGTGCTAGAATAAAAAGTTACGGTCACAATTCAGCATGAAGGTCAAAGCTATACATCATTCATCAGGGCAGCTGCTAGGCAAGGGTAGGTGGGGTGGGAAGTGACTGAAGGTAACCTAGGGAAACTTCTGGGTTTCAGACTTCCATTTATGATGAGCAGGATCCAATGGCCACACCCTCAGTCAGGAAGGCCTAAAAGACAACTGCGAGGAGAAGCAAAGATTTATGCCCACCTCCAATTTTCAGAATCCCAGAGCAACACAGGAAACAGGAAACTCTGGTACAGTCAAACCTTTAACTTGCCCCCAAGTTTGTGTGAAACAGGTTTAGATTACAGGATGTAGGACAAAGTCTCACCAGAGTGGTTTCTAGAATACCAATTCTGTGCTAACCACTACACTAACATCAAGAAAGAAATATAGAGGGCAGCCCCGGTGGCTCAGCGGTTTAGCGCAGCCTTCAGCCCAGGCATGATCCTGGAGACCCAGGATCGAGTCCCACAGCGGGCTCCCTGCATGGAGCCTGCTCCTCCCTCTGCCTGTGTCTCTGCCTCTCTCTCTCTCTCTCTCTCTCTCTCTCTCATGAATAAATAAATAAAATCTTTAAAAAAAAAAGAAATATAGAAAGACACAGAGGAAAACAAGGGCAAGAGGGAGGGAGGGAGGGAGAGAAGGATGGATGGATGGAAGGAAGGAAGGAAGGAAGGAAGGAAGGACGGGCTTCAGCTGTTCCCTTCCCATGACCCATCCCATGTCACCCACCAGGCAGTGTGTCAGCCCCTCCCTACAGAAGCCATAACAACTTCTAACATTCCCCTCCAGTCTCAGCTCTTTGCCTTTGAAGTGGGATTGGGTCACATCAAGCCATTTTCCCTGCAGCTACCCACAAGAAGTCATAGAGGAAATAAAACTTGGAGAGGTGAAGGTAGCACGTGGGACCTGTGATCTGAAGAAGCTCCCTTGAGAAGCAGAATGTCACAGGTTTAAAATAATTTTGCTTCAGAATTACAGATCGATACTCTCAAGTGAAAGTTTTCCAAACAATCCAACTATCTCTACATTTGATATGATGTCATCACAAATCAAGATCTTTCCATTAAAGTGTCAAGACTCAGATTTATACAACAGACATAAAAATAAAAGCTAAACACAGAGGCAAAGACTGTTAATGGAAGTTATGTACATGCATTAAGGGGAAAATGTACCTCTGAGTGTTGTTTGTGTAAAAGGCTATTTGTAAGTTTGAGCTTGCATTTCCTTAGACATTATTTGAAAGTGTCTCTATTACTGATGTGCTAGAAATATTTCTCACATTTTAATTATGCTGTGGAACATGCTGATTCCAATCAACACATTGAAGACAGTTTTAAAGTCCATGAGCAAGAAAAAATCCTCATTCATACAGAATCCAGGCTTTATGTGTACAGATATTAACATATATTTAGTACCTACCATGTGCTTTACTAAACACAGGTCCTGTTAAGCACAAGTATTTAGATACTAATCCCTCTCTTCTGCATGAATAATGAAGTTTCCCTTTTGTCCCCTCAAGTTAACATGAGGATAATATTTTCCATGTGGCAGAGAGCAACCAGGGGTCAGCATGGGAAGGCAAGCAGAGGCCAGACTGCAAAAGATCTTGTGTGTCAGACCATCATCTCAAAAGCTATAAAAACCATAGAAATTATTCATCTCAGGAGGTATGTGATCAGATGTTCATTTTTCTAAAGGTCATTCTGGCCAAGGTGGCAAGAACAAGGTACATGTAGGAACAAGGAGATGGGTTCAGGGTCTGTATGGTAATAAAGGGCTTGAGTGTGGATGAAGTGTGAACAGATCCATTGTCATAATTTGGCAATCAAGTGAGTTGGAGGTCAAGGACTGAAGGCAAAGATAACTCATTGTTCCCAGGCTTCGGCCACCAGAAAAGAAATGGTACCACTGGCTGAAAGAGAAAACAGAAGAAGCAGGTTTGCAAGGAGAAGAGAGTAAGACAGTGAATTCAGGTTTTTTTTTTTTTTTTTTTTTTTTTTTTTTTTTGTGAATTCAGTTCTAAACATGTCTGAGGTAGCTGTGGGCCGTCCTTGTAGAAATGTGTAGAGAACCCAAGGAAAGCTGCTGAGAGCTCAGAAAAGATATATAGGAAATACTTGAGGCTTTGGGTGTAGATGATCCTCTGCAAGAAGAGTCTCTCTGATGGAAGAGATTGATAATGATAATACCCAACACTTAAAGAGTGCTTCCTATGTGCCAGGCTCCGGTCTAAATCCTTTACATATATTAATTGATATTTTCACAGAAACCCAATGAGGTAGGTAGGCATTTATCACTAACTCCCTTTTGTGGCTTGTGAGGCTATATGGCACAGTTAATATAAGCAACTTGCCCAAGGTCACACGTAGCTAATCGGTACCAGCTAGGATATGAGCCCAGACAGATTGTCTCCAGCATGGACTCTTATTAATCTCTAAATGATACAGTCTCCCTAAGACAGGATGGAGACAGAGGCACCCTGGACAGCAATGATGTGAAAGGAAGGAAAGGACCATTTGAAGAATATTGAGAATGGGAAGCTAAAAAAGAGGGAGTGGGGGGATCCCTGGGTGGCGCAGCGGTTTGGCGCCTGCCTTTGGCCCAGGGCGCGATCCTGGAGACCCGGGATCGAATCCCACATCGGGCTTCCGGTGCATGGAGCCTGCTTCTCCCTCTGCCTATGTCTCTGCCTCTCTCTCTTTCTCTCTCTGTGACTATCATAAATAAATAAAAAATTAAAAAAAAAAAGAGGGAGTGGGAAGGCCAACGGAAGAAATAGTTTTAAGAATTAGAGAGGGGTCAGGGTCAGGGGTGCCTGGGTAGTGCAGTCAGTTGAGCAGCCAACTCTTTGGGCTCAGGCGATGATCTCAGGATCCTGAGATCAAGCCCCAGGTGGGGTTCCATGGTCACTGTGGCATCTGCTTGGGTTTCTCTCTGTTTCCCTCTGCCCCTTCCCCCATGCTCATGTGCCCACACACCCATGTGCTCGCTCTCTCTCGCTCTCTCGCTCTCAAATAAAAAAAATAAATCTTAAAAAAAAAAAGAATTACGGAAGGTCAGGAATGTCAAACACTGAAAATATTATACCCTATCATTTGTAAACACACAGGAGGAGAAAAGAAAATTCTCTAAAAAGAGTCAAAATAAAACTTAGAAGCAATCTAGTAATAATATTACAAACATTTATGTTGAAATTATAAACAGCTTCTGTCCCTAGTGACCACATAAACATGAGGCTGTTGGGCAACGGGTATGAATTTCAAAGTACAAATATATGTTATTCAAAATAAAGTTTCCTTCTGTTCCTCTTCTGTACAGTTATCTGGAGTTCAGCCTTTCCTATTGGTAGGTAAGGGCCACTGAAACCCAAAATGATTCATCCTGCTGGAACATCGCGCCCAAAGGAGACCGTGAGATCAGTGAGGGCACTTCCCAGCAAGGGTATTAAACCCAATTTGGCCAGCACTAACTCCCCACTGTCACTGCCAAAGAAATGAAAAGAGGAGGCAGAGAGAAAGCAGCTTTGCTAGCCGTCCTTGAAAGAGCCACAATCAGATCAAAAACAAACAAAAATCCTTAAAGCCTTTAGATACGCTCACTGAAGCCGTTGATGTGTCATAAACCTTGACATATCATGCATATTCCAAGAGTCTGCAAATAACTGAGCAACCCAAATCTAATCTCTCATCCCCAAAAGAAAACAGTAAAGCCAAAGGATAGAAAGACTATCTTTTTCTCATTTTCAATTGGGGAAATACACTAAAATATCCTGCTCTAAAAAGTTTGAAGTTGGTTATCTCATTAGCTCCATTCTCTCCTTCAGTGGCAGTATATCTCCCTCTTGTGGATTTCTGGGATATTTCCACCTAGGAGAGTCCTTGCCAACTTCTACTTCTGGGTTGAATTGCATAATGATAAGCATAAATAAAAGATGAGATATTCACTGTACCCTCCTATTAACTGAAGTACTAGCTCGGAATACACACCCTAGCAACTCACATCCATTCATTCTTCTTCTGGAAATGAAGTAGCTGTTAAAAAAAAAAAAAAAAAAAAAAACCTGATCATGTATCAAATATTTATTGAGCTATTATGAAAAGCAGGGACACAGGGCACTTGAAAACACAGAGCTTGTTTCAGCAAAAATTTACAACCTAAAAGAGAAGACCAAACAGCCCATTAAAACTGTGTGTCAGTGGCTCTGATGGTAAAAACTAAAAATAAAATAAATAAAATTAAAGGAAAACAACAACAACTTGGACAAGGAAAGCTGCCCAGGTCAAAATCCCCACCTGAGACTAGTAGTGCCAAACACCTAGATTCTAAAAGACTCTAAGTCCGGGGTGAAGAATGCTGAAGTCCTGTGACTATGGAAGTGATATTTTCCCTTATACACATAAAAAGTCAATATAGAATTTAAATCTCATCATCCTGTACAGAGCTATGCCTCCAGACAGAAACACCACTGAGTTCTTGTACTACTACCTTAAATTTTTTTCAGTATCTAGGTCTACTCTTCCTTTATTTTCTCCTATTTCTGGAAAGTATCACTCCCTTCCAAGGGTAATTTACACGTTTCTTAGCTTCATCCTCCTCTGTGGGCTGCTTTTCCTCTACCTACAATTTTGCTTAGGTCTCTTTCATCCCCTCCTCTGACACTTCTTTGAACTATGAAGTCCACTAGAATTATTCCCATTCGAATAAATTAAGTTCTACTGTGTTTCATTCATTCACTAAGGAATCCTCAGCACCAACAATAATGACTGTTACATAGTAGATACGAATAATATTTTTTCATTATTGTCTATGAATGTCTTATTTGAAATATAAGTCATACCATAAAACAGACCCTTTTAAAGACACGCGTGGGTTGTGAGTATATCCACTAAGTTGAAAGACAGTGATACAGTCAGTCATCACCACGATCAATGCTTGCTTATTTTTTCTTTTCCCCCCTTTTTTCAGCTTTACTGAGGTATAATTGACATATAAAATTTATAATATACTTAAAGTATACAATGTGATAATTTGATATACACACAGATTATAAAAGGATTCCCATCACCGGGATAATTAACACATTCATCATTTCACATATTTCTTTTTTTCTTCATGAGAAAAGTTCCACTCTCAGCAAATTTCAATTCTGCGATACAGTATTATCAACTATAGTCAGCATTATACATTAGATCCTCAGACTTTATTTCTCTTCTAACTGCAAACTTAAACCTTTTACCAACTTCTTGCCACAGCCAAGACCAGAGTCAAGGACCTTATGCTTTCTTCTAGGAGTTTCATGGTTCCAGGTCTTATATTCAACTCTTTAATCCACTTGAGTTTATTTTTGTGTATGGTAGAAGACAGAGGTCTAGTGTCATTCTTTTGCACTTAGATATCCAATTTTTCCAATACCATTTTGTGAACGGAATATCCTTTCCCTATTTTATATTCTTGGCTCCTTTGTCAAAATTAATTGACTTTAGGGCATGTGGGTGACTTCATCAGTTGAGTGTCAGACTCTTGGTTTCAGCTCAGGTCATGATCTCATGGGTCTTGGGATCGGGCTCCATGTTCAACACAGAGTCTGCGTGAAAGACTCGCACCCTCTGCCCCTCCTCCCACTCTCACAGGCACTCTCAAAAAAATTAATATATCTTTTAAAAATTAATTGATACGTGAGGTTTATTTCTGGACTTTCTATTCTATTCCACTGATCTATGTGTCTGTTTTTATACCAGTACCATACTGTTTTGGATACTAAAGTTTCGTAATCTAGTTTAAAAAGAGGAAGTATGATGCCACTAGCTTTGTTCTTCTTTCTCAAGATTGCTTTGACCATTCAGGCTTTTTTGTAGTTCCATACAAATTTTAGGATTATTATTATCTGTGAAAAATGCCACAGTAATTTTTATAGGGATTGAATCTGTAGATTGCTTTGGACATTTCAACATTAATTCTAAATCAGAATTAGATTTTGGATAAAAAAGGAAAAATGGTGTCAAATATAAAATAATCAGTTTGTGTTACTCTAAAGTATATTTCCAGATGAGATTAGCATTTGTATCAGTGGCAGATTCAGTAGATTGAGCCTCCCAATATGGATGGTTATTATCCAATCTGTTGAGAGCCTGAATAGAATAAAAAGCAGAGGATTGGAATTACACTACTGACTTTCCTGGGCAACCAGTTTATGGTGGGCAGATAGTGGAACTTATCATCTTGTATAATTGCATGAGCCAATTTCTCATAATAAATAAATAAATGAAAAAATAAATAAATAAATAAATAAATAAATAAATAAATGTAAACATATATATTCTGTTTCTCTAGAAACCCTAATACACACAGGTTTAGGAAAAACTAGGTAATCTCAATGATAATTTTCCTATCATTGATAACTCTTCTATCTCATTCAACTAGGTAATCTTTTGGCTGGAATAGAAAATGCATAGTTAATTAGAAAATCCTACAGATTTTGTGGGGCACTTGGGTGGCTGAGTCAGTTAAGCGTCTGACTTTGGATCATGATCTCATGGTTCTTCAGATGAAGCCCTGCATTGGGCTCTGCACTCAGCGGAGAGTCAGCTTGAAGATTCTCTCCCTCTGCCCCTCCCCCTACTTGCTTGTTTGTTGTCTCTCAAAATAAATCTTTAAAAAAGAAGAAGAAAATCCTACAGAATTTGTGATATTAAACTTCATTCCCTTAAGCATATAAACTATGTGAATTACCAAAGAAGGTAGATTTTAATTTGCTACAAAATTCTAAAAATTATGTGTGAGCTCCCTGATAATTTAAAAACAATTGAGATGCGTGAAGTGGATTTATATCAAATAAAGCCATGACATAATTTTGCTATCTAATAGAAAATATGTTACACACTATAATCAACTAACATTTTCACCTGAAAAATAAAATTCCACAAAACAACCTATCCCCCATTCAACATACAATTTGTTATTGCTATGGTCTGAATCTGAGATCCCCTCAAAATTCATGCACTGGAATCCTAATGCCCTAAGTGACACCATTAGGAAGTAGGACCTTTGAGAGGTAATTAGGTTATGGGGGTGGAGCCCTCATGAATGAAATTAATAATCTTATTTTAATAAATGATCCCAGAGAGCTCCCTTGCCCCTTCCACCATGTGAGGACACACCAAGAATTCTGCAAACTGATAGAGGGCCCTCTAATGCTGGCATCCTACTATGGAACTTCTAGCTTCCAGAACCTCAAGCAATCAATTTCTATTGTTTATAAGCTACTCAGTCTGTGGTATTTTGTTACAGAAAATTAAATGGACTGAGACAGTTGTGTTCTATTCTCTTTCTAGTAGACATTTCATCTCCATTTGATGTCTAGAAGAACTAAAAATTGGATGTGGTTTTCCTCAGGAAAGACAAAGGAAGAAATGAATGAGGTATTTCCAACCTCTACCTCAAGACTCCAAAATAAAGGATGCTGCTGATGAACTGAAATGTAGCTCATTTTTAAATACAAAAGAGTGGTGCTTCTCATCTCATGAAGGTATAATTATTCAAGAATCCTATCCTGGAGGAGCACAAGTACAAAAAAGCACACAGTTTATTATCTTTTCATGCATTGGCTTCTCTAGAATGTGGGATTCCCAAAGGGATTTATACTATCTCCTGACAACCCCTAAGCAGAAAATTAATAAAGAAAGGTAAAAGAAAATTTGCTCTAGAGATTCAGAGCTGATTAACTTAAGCCTTGCCCGTCCGTCACTCTCTGGAAGCCAATTAAGTAAAGTACTCAAATGCAACACTTTAACATCATAAATTAAAGTTGGCAAAAAGTTAAATCCTACCATAAAATTAACCATTGTAAGTGAAGTAGTTGTGAAAATGTACCTTTTAAAAATAAAGTATATTTATGTCCTAATTGCTAAGCAAAATACAGGAAATTTTTATTGTGAAACAGCCAAAATGACCTCATCAATCTTTTCTAGTTTCCATTGGGGGAAAGAGGATCTTTGCAGTATGAGGGATGTGAAATTAATCTCCTTCCAGGGTATTATTCTACAGGATCTTATGGAAAAAAAAAAAAAAAAAACCACGTACAGTATCTTAAAAATAAAGATGGAAAACTTACCAGATTACTTTTTCTCCCTTGTAAACTGTTAAAGTTGACACAGAGCAGCAAGATGGTCAGAAACAGAAGGAAGGGGATTCATGGTCCTGATTTATTGTTTTCTCTCTAATTTATTTGTAGTGTCACCTGCAATCATATCTCCACACAACAAGTAAAGAAATGAATAGACTAATAGATTAGATAAACTAGTCCTGTAATGCTGTCTTGTATGCATGCCCTCAATACATTTTGCTTTGGTTTTTTTAACTCAGTTATCAAACACCTGGCTACTGAACCATGACTTTATGACATTATCCACCCCAGCTGCATGTACTGCACTTCCTTTTCTGTTACTATAGGTGAATTTTCCATGCTTCCATCCAAAGCCAACTCCTCTACTTGAGCACTGGATCCCATAATTTCTCAAGTAAATGCTATTGCTTTAGAAATTCTCCTCTCTTTCATGATTTTTTTCATCTCTACTACATCATTCTGTTAAGCATAAAATCACCAATTCACCAATACTTCTATTGTCAAGTTCACGTCCCTTTTGCTAAATTAGGTCTCAGTCTTCCAAATAAATGACATGTCTGCAATATCTGACTTAGTCAGATATTGACTTGATCACATCCTCCTCCTTGAAAGACTTCATTCACTTGGGTTCCAGGATACCCCACTCTCCTGGTTTCTCCCCTACCAATGGAACACTTCAGTTTCCTTTGCTGGTTCCTCCTCCCCTTTTTGATAACAGCACTGGAGGGCCCTAAAGCTCCATCTCTGGATCTCTTCTCTATATGTACTTATTTTCTGGATGATCTATCAGTCTTCAGGCTGATGACTCCTAGATTTATATTTTCAGCCAGACCTCTCCCATAAACTCCACAGTTAATTGCATTATCTAACTGCATTCATCATACCCTGCTTTAATAATGCTATGTAACAAATACCTCAAAAATTTCACTGTCCTATTATGATGCATTTCTTGCCCATTTATCTGCAGGTCTGCCAAGGCATCTCTGCTTCAGGCTACAGGATCAGTTCTGGCATATTACACATATCTCATTCTGGGAATAACAGCTCCTCAAGGGCATGCTCTTTGCATGGCAGAGAGAGAACTCTTCAAAGGGATTGCCACATTATTTGCCATGCCATTGGTAGCCTCAGCTTAACTGGCATACTATTATTTTCACCCACATTTAACTGGTGAAAGAAAGTCAGATGGCCAAGTCCAGCATGAGAGAAGTATACTCCACCCCATGGAAGCCATGACAAGGATTGAGAGGTAAGGACAAATTGTGAACAAATAATATAATCTACTGCACCAAACCCCTATTCAACATCTTCCAAAAAACATCTCAAATAAAAATCTCCCAACTTCTGATGGAAAAAATTGATTTGACCTTCTAAACCTGTTTCTCTCACAATTTTCCCCATATCTAAAAAAAAATAAAAAATAAAAAAAAAAGTATGATCATTTCAGTTGCTTCAAAGTCATCACTGACTTTTTAGAAGTCATCACTGACTTTCTTTCATACACCACATCCAATCCTATTACCTTTCAAATATGTCCAGAATCTCACCTCATCAACTCTATTGCAATCACCTTGGTTCAAGTCACCATTATCTCTTTAAAGGAGTATAATAATAGCCCCCTAACCAGTCTCCAAAGTTCCTCCTTCCCCTATAGGGTATTCTCAATGTGACAGCCAGAATGAGCCTTTAAATGTGAGTTAATTGGGGTGCCTGGGGAGCTTAGCCAGTTAAGCATCTCACTCTGGATTTCAGTTCAGGTCATGATCTCAGGGTCCTGGGATCTGGCCCTGCATCTAGCCCCTTTATCAGGCTCTGTGCTCAGAGGGGAGTTTGCTTGAGGATTTCTCTCCCTCTACTCCTCTCTCTATGCGCATATGTGCATGCTCTCTCTCTCAAATAAGTCTTAAAAAAAAAAAAAAAAAGCTGTACTGTGTCACTCTTCTACTTAACCCACCATCCATCTCCCTTACCACTCTGACATCATCTACTATTCTCCCCTTCATTCCATTCCTACCACTCTATCTCCTTATCATTGCACACAACAGATATATTCTTGCCCAGTGACCTGATACTTGCTCTTATCTCTGCCTAGAAAACTTCTCCTGATACCTGTATGGCTCTCTCCTTTGCCTTTTTTCAAGACTTTATTCACATGTCACCATTTCAGGGAAGCCTCCTTGAAAACTCCAATTGCACAGTAAAAGGAAGTACTATGAGAACACAGTGGTGGGAACCAGAGGCTCAGCAACCCAAAGTATGAGTCAATGTATAAAGGACCTGGATAGTAGGAAGGTGCCGAAGAAGAGCTGTGGAACATTATACTTTGTCATATACAGTCCTGAAATTCATATGGTCACTCCCTCAATCTGTAAGAAATGAGTACTTCCCTGATTCATTGATGTTGATGATGTTCATTCATTGATGGAAGGCCACGTGACTACCACTGGCCAGTGGACTATGCAAAGGGGTACCGTACAAGCAAAAGCTTTAAATCTGCTATAGTGATTTAGCATGACCAATCATGCTTTTATCAACTGCCTTGAAAAGAACATGGTGTTGCTTCTGGTCCCTGAATGGTCAGTATGAGGTCAAACCTAAACCAATCCACAAGCCGTATCCAAGCCCAAGAAGCCCAGCAGGGCCCAGCAAGTCAGATCCAACCCACAAGCCCACTAGAAAGCAAGCCACTATTGTTGAAAGCCATTAGATTTGGGGGGCTATTTCAAGGATTTTATTTATTTATTTGAGAGAGAGTGAGAGAAAGAGCAGGACCAGGGGAGGGTTAGAGGAAGAAGCAAACTCCCCTGCTGAGCAAGGAGCCCAATGCAGGGCTGGATCCCAGAACCCAGGATCATGGCCTGAGCTAAAGGCAGACACTTAACCAACTGAACTGCCCAGGTGCCCATGAGAGGTTGGTTGTTATGTAGCATTACTACAACGAAAACCTGAAAGTATTTTCATACACCACATCAATACCATCTAGAAAAATTGCTATAACGCTTTCTCCATTTTTTTCCACCACATCTCACAGAGTTTTATCCTTTCTCTAGTACCCAACTACCACTATCACTTTTCTTCTTCAGTGCTAACCTCTTGAAGCAACTGTCAATGCATATTTGTTTCCTACTCATTTCCCAACACGGTGTAACTTTTCAAATCAGGTTTACATCTTGACATCATAGAGATGTCACTCATTCCTATACCAAAGGGGCAGATATGACACAGAGCTGGAGCAGTAGGAGTCATAGCATCAATAAGTGACAAGCAAAGTGTTGGGTTGAATTGGATAAGAAAATGTAAAGCAATTTGAGAAGCACTAAATTTTTAATCTACTGAGTATTTAATCCTATCCCCACCCTTTCAATCTGCATATTAAAAATTAAAATAGCTTATCTGCTAAATGAGGAATCAATCTTAGTTTTCTCAAAAACTAATTTGGTGATTTTATGCGATGACACTTCAATTTCTGGATCCTGGTATTTTCATTCTTAAATTTAAAAAGCTAAACTGCATAGTTTTTAAGCAGAAATTTCTGGGAATTTTTCAAAATTCAGAATCATTGGAGCCTCCTCTTCCTCCATCCAACTCTGCTACAACCCCTTAGAGTAGAGAGGGATTTTGGCAATCTGAAATGCTCAGCATTGATTTCTTATCTTCTCAGCCCTGTGGCACATCCCTGACACACATGCACACTGGTCATTCAGGACCACTGAGGCAGATATTGTCCAATGTTCCTTTAAATATTTAGTGGGTATGTTTAACTCCTACAGATTGTGATTTGAACACTAACTGAAATAATGTTTTGTACCTCTAAAGCAATCTATTCTAATGAATATGATTCTATTTTCCTTTTAGAATATCCATCAAAGCACAAAATGTTAATGCTCTTCATATTAATTTACCCTCCCACACCCTCAAAATACCATATATGCAAGTGCTTTTATGTCAAGCCAAAAACTGCAGTAACATATATTAATTTCTTCATATAACCCAAAGCATGGAGGCTAAGAAGAATTCAAAAACTAGTGTGAGTTGGGAATTGTGTATTTTAGATATACATTTTTCCCATGACATTAACATTTGAAAGCATTATAATAATCGAATGTTTTCTTCTTTTCATTATCTCCCTATTCTGAAAAATGATTATATAATTTTAACTTAATTTGGTATTTTAGGATATGAATGCATTTTTTTCATACTTTTCTTTAGCCATTTCGATGTGAATTCACATACATACACATGTACCCACCTTCTAAAAATCTAATACCCCTGCTGCACAGACAGACATTAAGCAGTTTCCAAGGGAACATTGCTTCAAGGTAGTGATCCTATTAAAAAGATCTCTCTGAGAACAAATATCTTTTCTCTTCAATATCATTCAGAAGCATTAAATTAGAGCCACTCCTCTTGAAATGAAGAGAACAATCCTGCACTTAACCATCACAGGGTAATAGAGAATGTTCCCCTTAAAAGCATAATTATTCTACAGGGTGGCGGTACTGGTATGGACCATTAGCTCTGACAGTGAAATGCTTCTGATTCCTCTACAATTGAAAAGTTGCTTGAGACAACAAGAGATCTACAAATCATGATTATCTTAAAAGCAGAGAATCAGACCAGGTAGCTGAAAAGACTCTCCAGAGATCTGATGCCCAAGTCTTCTGGCTTGGGCAAGGAGCATAGCCAGAAACTAGCCTTGTTGAGTGGTCTTTAGGGAGTGCTGCTTGCCTACCATTAGCCATCAGAGCACCAGAGTACCTCTTTAAAAGTTATTTTTGGTATTGTTCTCATTACAAAACAGTAAAATTTAGAACACATAGAAAAGCACAAAGAGATACAAAGAAAACATACACGGAGCACCTAGAGAGCCACTGTTAACATTTTGGGACAGTTGTAAACCTACTCTCTGACTCTATACTGACTGTTTAAAGACTCAATGAGTCCGTTAGCATACACATAATGCACTTTTTCCACAGAATACATTGTTGTAAATATTTTCTCCATATTACTAAATATACTAGTAACGATTTTAAATTTCTGCAGTAAATTCCAATTTACTATACTGGAATTTATTTAATAATTACCCATTCGGGTGCACTTAGATTGTGGTTTTTCACGCTTAGAACTAACAGGAAAGTAGACATCCTTCAAAATAAAACCTTACATACAAGGTATATAATTTCTACAGAACAAATTCCTAGAAGGACAAATACTGGATAATAGATATAAGTGTGTTAAGACTTTTGATATGGGACACCTGGGTGGCTCAGTGGTTGAGTGTCTGCCTTTGGCTCAGGGCATGATCCCAGAGTCCCAGGATCGAGTCCCACATCAGGCTCCCTGCATGGAACCTGCTTCTCCCTCTGCCTGTGTCTCTGCCTCTGTGTGTGTGTGTGTGTGTGTGTGTGTGTGTGTGTGTGTGTGTGTGATGAATAAATAAAATCTTAAAAAAAAAAAAAAAGACTTTGATACACTTTGTCAAAGTACTCCTCCAACAGGTAGTAACAATTAAAGGTCCACCATGGGGATCTGGATATGAACACCAGAAATGGCATTGGAATCCTTGGAAGAGGTACACTCAGGAAAGTTCTATCTGCCCACAGCAAGAGCCAGAGTAACTCTGCCACCTCATAAAGGTGAGAAACTAGATCACTGAGAAATATTAGATTTACATTAAAAATTAAGAACTAAATTAGGTTTACTGATAATGGTAATTTTAGAAATACTTCTAAGCATCTATAGATATTCCACAGAAAAATTAAAGCAGCAAACTCCAGCTCCTCCTCAAAAATAAGAATATTGGGGGAAAAAAAGAGAGAGAGAGAGAGAGAGAGAGAGAATACTGAGCTGGAGCTAAAGGAGTTTACTCTCTTTAGTTTGTTCTGGAAACTTCTTACTAGTTTAAAAGAGCCTCCTTTTGGGGAAACTGGCCTGCTCAGTCAGTGAAGTGTGGAGTCTTGGTCTTGGAATTGTTGGTTCAAGTCTCATGTTGGGTGTAGATCACTTAAAAATAAAAAAATAGGGATCCCTAGGTGGCGCAGCAGTTTGGCGCCTGCCTTTGGCCCAGGGCGCGTTCCTGGAGACCCGGGATCGAATCCCACGTCGGGCTCCCGGTGCATGAAGCCTGCTTCTCCCTCTGCCTGTGTCTCTGCCTCTCTCTCTCTCACACTGCGTGCCTATCATAAATAAAAAATAAATAAATAAAATAAAATAAAATAAAATAAAATAAAATAAAATAAAATAAAATAAAATAAAATAAAATAAAATAAAATAAAAAAATAAAAATCTATAAGAAAATAATATAGACTTATTAGTGCTTAGCATCACTCTTTTCTTATACAAAGTTGTGATAGGATAAAAGGACCCTTACTACCTGACTATCAGAGAGCATAAACCCCATCAACTATAAAGCCCAGAGAGGAATACAGACATATAAACTTTGCCAATATTAAAACATGGGAAGTAGTGGAGTCTGTAGCAAACTAGAATAAAGTACTTTTAATTCAAGTGTGGGTTTGTTTGTTTGTTTTTAATCATGAAAGACAAATTATATTATGGTGGCATTTTACCTTTTTTTTAGAATATTTTGTAGAGCAGTTTTCATTTACAACAAAATTGAAAGGAAGGAACAGAGATTTCCCATATACCCCTGTCCAAACACCTGTATGGACACTATTATGTCCTATCTTATTAACATCACCCACCAGAATAGTACCTTTTTTTTTCTTTCAAACCAAGGATGAACCAACAGTGGCATACTATATTTAACCTCTAAAGTTAATAGTTTACCTCAGGATTCACTCTTGGTGAGGAACATTCTATGGGTTTGGACAAATGTCTAACGACATATATCCATCATTATAATATCATATTGAGTTTTTTCACTGTCCCCAAAATTCTATTCATCTATTCATCATGCCTATTCATCTCCTCCATCCCAATCTCTAACAATCACTAATTGTTTTATTGTGTCTATAGTTTTGCCTTTTCCAGAATGTCATATAGCTGGAAACAAACCAGTGTATAGCCCTTTCAGATTGACTTCTTTCACTTAGTAGGACATCTTGGTTGCTTCCAACTTTTGGCCATTATGAATTAGGCTCCTATAAAGATCCTTGTGTCAATTTTTGTGTAGACATAAGTTTTAAACTCCTTTGGGTAGACACTAGGAGCACAATTGCTGGACTATATGGTAAGAGTATGTTTGGTTTAATAAGAAATCCCCAAACTATCTTCCAAATTGGTGATACTATTTTAAATTCCCACCAGCAATGCATAAGAGTTCCTGTTGCTCCACACCCTCACCAGCATTTGGTGGTGTCAGGATTCCAGATTTGATGATTCTCATAGGTGTGTAATAAGACAACACTGTTTTAACTTACATTGCCCTGATGATGTACTATGTGGAACAACTTTTCATATGCTTGTCATCTATCTTCTTTGGTGATGTCTCTAAGGTTTCTGGCCCATTTTCTAATCAGGTTGTTTTTTTTTTTTTTTTTATTGTTGAGTTTTAAGGATTTTTTGTACATTTTAGATAACAGTCCTTTATCAGATGTGTTTTTGCAAATATTCCCTGCCAATCTGTGGCTTGTCTTTTACTTCTTGACCCTGTCTTTCACAGAGCAGAAGCTTTTAGTTTTAATGAACCCAGCTTATCAGTGTTTCTCTCATGGATCACGCCTTTGGTGCTGTATCTAAAAAGGCATCACTGTGCTCAAGGTCATCTAAGTTTTCTACGGTATCTTCGAGGAGTTTTAAAGTTTTACACTTTACATTTAGGTTTATGACTCATTTTAAATTCTGTGAAGGGTGTAAGATCTGTGTATAGACTCACTTTTTTGCACACAGATATTATTTGCATGTGACACTTCAGCACCATATGTCGAAGAGATTATCTTTGTTCCTCAGTATTGCCCTTGCTCCTTTGTCAAAGACCAGTTCACCATATACATGTAGTCTGTTTCTGGGCTCTCTCTTCTCCTGCATTGATTTATTTTTCTATTATTTCACCAATGTCATGCTATCTTGGTTACTGTGTTTATGGTAAGTCTTGAAGTTAGGTAGCATCAGACCTCCAACTTTTTTCTTCTACTTCAATATGTGTTGGCTATCTAGGTCTTTTGTGTCTTTCTATAAACTTTAGAATCAGTCTGTAAATATCCATAAAAATAGTTTGCTGGGGGATCCCTGGGTGGCTCAGCGGTTTAGCGCCTGCCTTTGGCCCAGGGCGCGATCCTGGGGTCCCGGGATCGAGTCCCACATCGGGCTCCTGGCATGGAGCCTGCTTCTCCCTCCTCCTGTGTCTCTGCCTCTCTCTCTTTCTGTGTCTATCATAAATAAATAAATCTTAAAAAAATTTAAAAAAAAAAAATAGTTTGCTGGAACATTTATTGCATCAAGTATATAAATCAAGTTGAGAAGAACGGACATCTAGACAAGATGCAATTTTTTATTCGCCATCATATCTTTCCATTCATTTAGTTCTTTGATTTTATTTATCAACATTTCATAGTTTCCCTCATATAGACATTGTGCATATTTTGTTAGATTTATACCTTAGTATTTCATTTTTGGAGTGCTAATGTAAATGGTTATGATTCTTTACATTTTAAATTCTATTTGTTCATTTTCAGCATATAGGAAAGCAATTAACTTTTATATATTAACGTTGTAGCCTGCAACCTTTCTATAATTGTTTATTAGTTTTAGCAGTTTTCTAAATCAACTTTTTTGTCTTGGATTTTCTACACGGATAATCATGCCATCTGTGATCAAAGAGAGTTTTATGTCTTTTTTTCCCAATCCGTAAACCTTTTACTCCTTTTCTTGCTGTGCTGTATTAGCAAGGGCTTATAGTATAATACTGAAAAAAAAAAGTGGTGAGAGGGGACATCCTTGCCTGTACCTGATCTTAGTGGGAAAGCTTTGTGTTTGTCAACATTAGGTCTGATGCTACCTGTAGGGTTTTTGTAGGTAATTTTTATCAAGTGGAGAAAGTTTCCCTCTCTTCTAGTTTACTGAGAGTTTCTATCATGAATGGATTTCAGATTTTATCAAATGCTTTTTTTTCTTGTATCTATTGATATGATCATGTGATTTTTCTTTTTTAGACTGTTGGAGTAATGGATTACATTAGTTGATTTTTGAATGTTGAACCAGCCTTGCATAAATGTGATAAATCCAACTTGGTCATGAGGCATAAAACTTTTTATAAATTGTTGGATTCAATTTGCTGATATTTTGTTGAGGATTTCTGTATATTCATGAGAGATGTTGCTGTGTAGCCTTTTTTTGTAGTGTTTTTGTCTGGTTGGTATTAGGGTAATATTCACCTCAGAATAAGTTAGGAAGTATCCCCTCTTCTTCTGTCCTCTGAAAGATATTGTAAACAATTGGTATAATTTCTTTCTTAAATGTTTGGTAGAATTTACCAGGAAACCCATCTGGGCCTGGTGCTTTCTGTTTTGGAAGGTTATTAACTATTGGTTCAATTTCTTCAATTTCTTTAATAGATACAGGCCTATTCAGATCATTTTATTTTTTCTTGTGTAAATTTAGCAGATGGTGTCTTCCAAAGAAATGATCCATTTCATCTAGATTAATAAATTTGTAGACACAGAGATGTTCATAGTATTCCTTTATTATCTTTCTTTTTTTTGAAAATATTTTATTTATTTATTCACGAGAGACACACACAGAGAGAGGGGCAGAGACATAGGCAGAGGGAGAAGCAGGGAGATGCAGGGAGCCCATTGTGGGATTTAATCCCGAGTACTCCAGGATCACTGCCTGAGCCCAAGGCAGACACTCAACTGTTGAGCCACCCAGGCGTCCCCCTTTATTATCTTTCTAACATCCCTGGGATCTCTAGTGATGTCCCCTCTTTCATTTCTGATATTAGTAATTTGTATCTTCTTTTTTTCACAGTTAGACTGGATAGAGGTTTATTGATTTTATTGATCTTTCCTAAGAGTCAGCTTTTGGTTTTGTTGATTTTCTCTATCGATTTCCTGGTTTTGGTTTCACTGATTTCTACTATAATTCTTAGTATTTCTCTTCTTCTGCTTACTTTGGATTTAATTTGCTCTTCTTTTTCTAATTTTCAAAGTGGAAAATGGGATTAATTTTAAATCATTTTTATTTTCTAATATATACATTTAATGCTATAAATTTCCCTCTAAGCACTGCTTTGCAGCTACTTCAGATCTGGATAAGTTGCATTTTCACTTTAATTTCAAATTCATTTTTAAAATCATCCTGACAGGCAAAACACACTGAGGGAAAAGTTTCACTCATAGGCCTCCAGATTGCAACCGTAGGTCTTTTGTCATTTTGTTGTTTTTTACGATTGTAGATTATTCTCAGTCTCGGACTAATGATTGATCAAAGTATGCTTTGAGCAACAAACATTTATTGAAAGATTTTTATGGATGTTTGCTTCAATGTACTCTTAAAAAGAAGACCCAACCTGTGACATCTTATTTACTAATACTTTTTAAAAGATTTTATTTACTTACTTACTTACTTACTTATTTATTTGAGACAGAAAGAGACCATGAGTTGGGGGGATAAGCAAGGGAGAGGGAAAAGCAGACTCCCTGCTGAGCAGGGAGCCAGATGAGGGGCTCAATTCCAGAACCCTCGGATCCTGACCTGAGCTGAAGGTAGATGCCTAATTGACTAAGCCAGCCAGCTGCCCCTGAAATGGGGTTTATTTCTATTTCTGTATTCTGTGTTGTTTGTGTCCTGCCTTGCTGCAGCAATTTGTGATCTCCATACCCATGCAGCCTTAGCTAAAAAAAAATAAAAAATAAAAAAATAAATGACATTTTCCCATTACCCACCTCCCCATGGCAGCTCTGGAGATATTCCTTTAAACCATTCTACCCACAAAAACATCAAGTCCTTCCCTTACAGTAAGGATAAGGTCATTCAGGTTCCAAAACACTAAGTTCCCCAAAGTTAAATGGTGCTTTGCCTCTGGATATAGCAGCATATTCTAGTCACTAATTTTAGAGTTAAAATGGTTACAGATCTAAAGCCATACAACTGAGTCTCGTTTGTTGCAAGGTCTCCCAAAACAAGTGAGAACACAAGCAAGGATGGAAAGGAAGCACTGACAAGGAAATGCAATGGGTGCCCCTTGTAAATCTTGATTTTGAATTGGTAAGGCTGATGTCCCAAGGGAGTAGAACTCTATTTAAGCCTAATGCTTTTTGGGGATGGTTAAATTTATTGAACTCACAAGCTGAAACAATCTCAAGAGGGCTGTTTATTCAGAAGAGACATATTAATCCATTAAGCTAATGCTTTAACATAAAGGCTAGACTCACTACATTAGCTTCAGTGACCCAAGTGATTTTATCCATTTGAATAAAATAACCTTTGGTGTGAACAATATAAAAAAAACCAAATGGGCATCAAATTCCATTGTGTGTGTGTGTGTGTGTGTGTGTGTGTGTGTGTGTTCATCTGTTGGGTTAAATTCCTAGCCTAGGCCTTTGTATTACTCTGAAAATCACAAAATCTCCCATACTCTGAAACATGCATCTGATCAAAAAAAGAAATTGCAACCAAAGTCCTGTACTTACTTGGATAAAATGAAAGTTTTCTGGATGTGTTTAAGAGGAAAATGCTGCATAAAAGGAAAGATAAGTTGTGACAACTTGGGCCCCAAATAATAACGAAATAAAATTATATCTTAATTATAATTAGAAAGGTTTGGAGAGTACTGAAAAGTGAGAAAGCCATTTATGTTTTCAGTGCATTTACTCAAATATGTTGAAATATCATTTTCACTAAGTCAGTCTTAGTAAATCATTTATGGCAGATGTTAAGTGTATCAGTATAACAGGATCATGCAAAAGAGTTAGTAAATTCCAGCCCAGTAAAGCATAAGGCAAAACAAATGTGCATGATTAACAGTGACAGTTTGAGAGAAGAGCTCTAAGCAATTTAAAGACCCAGGGACCAAAAGGCTCAAAAGAAACAAGTTACTTTCATTGGGTAATAGAAGTAACTTTCAAATTGGGATTGTTGTAAGATGCTACTTAAAATGAGCTACAGGAAAGGAATGAAAGAGGACCTATTTTATTCTTGCAAAGCCTGTTCTGTCAAGGTTGTTGGAGAACCAATTATTCTTAGGAGTTCGTCAAATAAATGCCTCTGAGCCTGTCTCAAGCTAAAAAATTACATACAAGCATTTAGCATGTATTAGTTTGACCCCATGAGCTGACCTCATTCATGAGATTTCAACAGAGTTGTTGAAAAATACTTCAACATGCTAGCATACCTTAATTGAACATGGCATGTATTATAGCAAAGGGTATAATGTGGGAAATTGCATGAAAATGAAAGTAAAAAAAGAAATTAATTTAATGCTGTTCTATATCTCAATACTATTCAGAATTTAACAAGAAACACAAACTATATAACCACTAAATTCTGATTTCATTGATCCAAATCCCCTCTGACTTATCCAACCAACCCACTCAACCTGCCTTGTTTTAAGCATTTATGAACACAGCTTTTATGGAGAATAATTATCAATTGCTAATTGTTATATTAATAATAGAAAATTACATTCAACACTGAAACAGATGGTCTCCTTTCACTCCACTCCAGTCTCTTCATCTTATTGAAAACTCTCCTAAAAGCCAAAAACTATCAATCAGTTGAATGGGTTTTACAATATGTTTATAACTCAAGATGGGGTGTCAATGAAAGCTTTTCTTAGTGAGAAGTAATTATTTTGATGTAGAAAAAGTTCACAATATGTTTGATAATCAACATTTCTCCTAACATAAATATTTTATCTCCTTTCCCATTTAAAAACACACAATCTTGTACCTTCCAATCTCTTATTCTTTGACATTTTATTAACTATTAACCTGGTGAATACTTATTTGATATTTAGTGAAAATATAGATAATACATTTACATATATTTGAGAGTATCTCTTTAGTGTGGCTTCTTTGGGATTTGGATCTCCATGAACATTGCCTTCCCTCTCCATTCTGTGATCCCTGTCTGTGACCTCCCATGCTTCTCTGACAAAAATAGACCCCATGACCTATTGGAATTCCAGATACTTTCCCAATTAAGCCATCCTCATCCAATCATACATAGTATGATGGAAAGACAAGAAAATCTTCCTAAGAGAAAAGTATTATACATATGTTAATTTTCAGGACTATAACAAAGATACAAATCCAAGTTTGATATATGAAGATCTACTTACACATTTTACAGCAGTGCTTTATTTCAATATTTATATTCATTTTCTTTGAACATAAGAGAATTTAATGGTTATAATTTTCATGGAAAAACTAATCAAAAATAAAGTAAGTTCTTTTTTTCTTTTTTTTTAATAACGTAAGTTCTTGTAAAGGAACTGGCAGCAAAACACTTCAGACTCAACGTGAATTATATATATTCTAGTCATATTATTAAAGTAAATAACACTAATGTCAATTCTTTATTTACTTACAATGCCTTTATTCTGATTAAAAATTAAGAAGTATTTCAATAAGATAAATGTGTCTATTTTATTTATCATAAGCAATGTTCTTGTTTCATTAACCAACTGCATTTCAGCATGAAAAACATTAAAATTAGGATAGCCAGTTCACGTTAGTTGTTGCCTTATTATTTATTAATAGGCTAAGATATCAGGTAGGAAATTGCACTTTCCTGCTTTTTCAAATCCTAAACTATTACTCAGTTGCAAATGATTTAGCAAGTAGAAACCATTCCTTCTAAACTTGCAGAATGAATTCTGTTCCTAAAAGTTTAATTGTCTCTACAGCATCCTATGATAGCTTTCTTGGGGCGGGGGCGGGGGGAAACTGCAAATAAGACAAGACTCTGAGATGGAACTTTGCCCCTAAGAGTCATGGTCGGTCTTGGTTCTGGTGCCAGAGATCCTCAATCCTGATGCTCAGGCAACTGAACTGAACTCCTTCTGGAAAGTTTTGCCCTCCCTTCCCCTCAGAACAGTTTCACTCAGAACTGATGCACTGACTCCAGAACCACCCTTGATATCTTTCTCTACAGTAGCTTGAGAGCAACAAGGACAAAGGGAAATTCTCGATTATAGGCAGGACAAGGTGTTTGAAGTCAAAGCTAGAGACACAGTGCTGAACATCAGGTGGGAAGGTGAAAGAGGCTGTGCCTAGGAAGATAAATCATATATTAAAAGCATGAGGGATAAGGCCCACATGAGAATATGGTACCTCAAAGGGGGAGCAGGCAAGTACTTCAGGATGAAAACCATGATCAGTGCATGGCTGTTCTGTCATAACAGCCATGTGACATGGCAAAGGGCTTTATAGCTAATAGGACCATGTAAGTGTTAGTTTCTATTCTGCAGGCAATAGTATTATTTAGAATCTTGAGCAGAAACGACACAATATGATATGCATTTCAGAGATTTCACTCTAGTGTCAACGTAATAGATTGGAGAAGAGGTCATGTTAGCTGAAGGTAGCAAAAACATTAGGAAACAAGAAATGACAAAGGTGTAGATGAAGGCACTAGAATTGGGGTATGTTTGAAAGATATGCAGGGAATACAATGGATAGGAATTGGTAAAAATTGGCTACTGGGTTCTGTGTGGGGCTTAAAGTGGTATTTTTGCATAATTCCCTGGTGTGGCTTGGTCAAATGTGAGAACAGAGCTATTTGCAGAGATGGGTAAATAGAAAGAAGAGCAGACTTCTGAGTAAAATAATGAAGTCAGTTTTAACACTTCCATTAAGCAAGATAGAAGTACCCTGACCAAACCAGAGACCACCCCTTCAGCCACTCTGACTTGGCATTACCATTCTCCGGGAGGAAGCACAATTTGCGGCAAGAATCTCACTGTATTCACAGATGCTCAGAAGTGTCCATAAATTATTAAACCTTACCTATTGTTGCTTTTTAGTGCAAATCTAGTATTTCTCAGCGAATCAATTTCTGGCCTTTTAACAGGTAGAAGAATCCCTCATATCATTGCTAAGGAACTGTCCTGGGAGGACTTGCCCAAGGACTCCAGGATTTATACGCTAATGGTGGACTTTCAATCATTACTACCTTTCTAAGGAAAACTTTGGCCAAGTGTATCAAAAGTCTGAACACACGTTTATTCTATGATCTAGCAATTCGCCATCTAAACATTTGTCCTAAGGAAATTACTGGAGACATACAAAAACATTTATGAGGATGTCTAGCACACTGTTAAGTTATGCGGGAAGAATTAAGGACTACCCAATGGGATTGCTTAGCAAGCAACTGGAAGTAGCTGATCCCTAGTAGCCCATCTCTACCATCCAAATGGGCAGATTTCACCTGCAGATCCAATCCTTCTTTATCTCTTACATCTTCCCTTGATCTTATTTTGCCTTCGAGTTGCCTCATGCCTGTTCCATGTTTCATACAATCCTGCCCTCCCCAAGTCTATTCTACACTCTAAATTTTACCTATCTCTTCTTCATCTAATTCTCACAACTCTGGTCTCTGAAGATAATAGACAGTTAATCAGATATTCAAGTGCATGAAACAATACAAGCAGAAGCCCAGATCCATTGTATGCTCTCTATTCTTCTCCAAGATGAGGTGTTCTCCTGAATGCCATGCACTCTGTTTCTTGTGTTCACAACAGTATAATTCCAAGCATGAAAATGGCAAACAAAACAGAAAACAGGAATGCCATGGCAGTGAGTCAGGTAAATGCTTTAGCAAATGAGGCTTTCTGGTCATCACCCTTCCATCTGGTCATTTATTCCATTCTCCAGCTGGGTCCATCCTGGTCTCTAATCCATTTGAGGGTTGCTTATCTACTGCTTTTCTGGAAAATTAAAGTAAGTCAACCTTTCTGAAAATATTTATCTTGCAAAAGATTGTCATTATTCCTGCAATATGTTGAAGTAATTATGGCAGAAGGATGCTTAGTACATATATGAATATAGCCAATACTTTCTTTGGCAGTTAAGGACTAATACCAGTGCAAGAACTGAGAACACTGAAAGAAATTTAGCTTTAGATAGTTAAACTATATCAAGATGTATTATAAAATTTTTGAGAATACATTGTCCTAGATGCTGTCCTTCTCAAACTGCACACAGCCACCCAAGGGAACCAAAGTAATTCCATTAAGGGTGCCACAGTACATTTTAATTGTCAGAGGAAACACAGAGACCATTGTCAGACACCACACACAAAGTACAGCTCTAAGATAATCCAGTTTCAACATCAGATCTACTTACATTCCTTTTGACGATGTTATGTCTTTTTTCCCCAGCTTTATTAAGATATAATTGACATATAACATTGTTTTAGGGTTTAGGTGTACATCATGAAGATCTCATATATGCATGTAGTGTGATAGCATCATATCCTTTGAAACATTTTCAGATGTTTCTATGATAAAAAAGCAAGAACTAAACAAAAATCAATGTAAAACAAGAAACGAGAGTGGTAGTTCCATCTGATTTTACAGTTTGAGAATGCATGCCAGGTCCAACAGTCACATACATACTCTTAGTAAATAATTGTAGGTACTGAAGAATAAAATATTATTTTTCTTTTCATTCTAGGTGTATTATTTTTCCAAATGGCTTCTATGACATTACAGCATAAATACTTACTAAGTTGCATGGGCCTCAATATTTTAAAAAAAGGTATATTAGGTATTTCTTTTGGCCTAGGGACCCAGTGAAAAAATTACCAGATACTATAGGTACTTGCTGTTTACAGAGAGAGTTTGGGAACCTCTGTCTAAATGCTACAAAACTCTAGACATAAACTATCCATTATTATTATTACACCATGGCTCTCTCACAAAATTGAAACAATTTTTATAAAATTGTATTTGACTATGACAAAAAGTATTTAACTTCCAAATATAAAGAAATTCTTAATATTTACCCCTTTTTATGAAACTATTGCTAGCCATTGTATAGGATTTTATAAAGAAAAACATTAAATATTTAGTTTCAAAAGAATTCGTTTTTCCTTTTCTCTTTGGTTTCATATTTCTGTAATTTAAGGAAGTACAGGCTTTTAGGAAAACTAGTTGGCAAAGAATTTATTTGTATGGAAATTTCTCTGCAGCCCTCTCTACTGATACATAAATATTGTATGTAAAGTTTAACCTCATTCATATAGGAACAAACATCCGAGGCACGTCAATCAAGCCAAAATCTTTTATAAAATTCCAGGTGTATGCTTTGTTTTCAATATCCAAACTAGCACCAATTATTCAAATCATCTTATTTTATGTAAATTAGTCTTTTCAGAGAACTACTTTAATCCAGGCAGTTATTAAGTGAAATGGGATTTACCTCACTAATGACTGCACAAAGAGGGAAAAACACACAAGGGAAATCCTATTATAGTTTGAGGAACTGGGCTCTCCTTTGTTGACTTACAATCTCTCCTCTGGCAAGAACAATGAGTGGGGTATAATTTTCTTTCCTTTTTTTTTTTTTTTTTTTTTAAGAGAAAGGTGAGAGAGAGAGGGGTAGAGGAAAGAGAGACTCTTAAGTAGGCTCCATGCATAGTACAGAGTACAGAGCCTGCCACGGGGCTCCATCTCATGACCCTGAGAACATGACCTGAGCCAAAATCAAGAGTTAGACGCTTATCCAGCTGAGCCACCTGTGCACCCCATGTAATTATTTTGACTCTCATTTTTGCAGTTTTAATTTAATCCTGCATCTTAAGGAAAAGAGAAGAGGCACACAGTGAAGAAGCCCTTTTGTTCTATACCAGTCTGGCTTAGTGATCAAGACAAGGAGACATCAATTTTCCACTCATTTCAAAAGGGATATATTTAAGGAAACCTGAACATCTGTGCTTAGAAAGTAGGATAGACTGATTTTCCAACTGGTATGACTGTTTCACTGCTCAAAATAAGAATTTTCACTAGAAAAGAGAGAACCAACTTGGAATTTTTTTTTTTTTCTCCATTAAGGAGCAATCCATTTTTTAAAAGTAAGAGCCCTCAAGAAGGCTTATATCAAGAAGATATACAATCTTGGGATGGGATGGGAATCAAGCATAGGTTTTATAGTATTAAACTAAAGAAGTTTAACCAGGAGGTAAAGGTGAGAGTTTTGATGTCTGTTTGAAAAAAGTCTCAATTGCTATGTATCATAATTAAAGAATAGCCTGAGAGAAAACCACTAATGTTTGGAACAAATCCACAGTCACCAGTGACAGACTTACATTCTTTTATTTGTGTTCAGACCTTGCATGTGCTAATTTAAAGCTGACAAACAAAGGCCTTATCACCTGGAAGCCTGGGAAAATGAGTTCTTCTCACAATGTCCCTTTGAAGGTAGTGGCTCACATCCCATTCTCCATAGAAAGTGACACTTAATTTGGCAGATCCAGGTTTTAGGCACCCAAGAGAATACTAATACCCTGGTCACATAAGGTACACAACTCAGGTTGGCTCAGGGTGGAATTCACTTCGTCAAAATGTCATAAGCAGCCTATGACGGAAGCCAGGGTGAAGCTGATGCAAGGCGGATCATGAGAAAAATTATGAGATTGGATGTTTCTATTTTTTGCTATTTTAATTTTTCTAAGACTTGCATTTTGCCAAATGATTTTTTGTATTATTTTAATATATGAGACATTCATTCCAGATTCTAAATAAATACAAGTAAAGCTGAAAAACATACTAGTTATCACCTATATACACCATGTTATCACCACCTTCCCAGTCTCTGATGAATCCTGCTAGAGGAACAACAAAAGGTATTTTTGGTCCCCCTACTTTTTTTAGAAATCAATGCATAATAAAGTGTGAGACCTAAGCAAAAGCTATCCATAAAAAATGGGAACAAAATTAGGAAAGTCATCCTCTGCAACTGAAATATATATTAATTAATGTCAAATGAATGTGATTAGCCTTCTGCAGGAGTGACCATCGAGAGGCATTTTGAAATGAATCATGCAAAACATCAAGGTGTCTCTAAGTCTCCTTAGATCTCCAGTCCAGATATAAGTCACTATAGCCTGGGCTTTGACATTGGATAACCTGAATGACCACATGCTTATAATAAATGCAGACACAATGATGTGGCACCGTGCATGCAGTTTAGAAAATGTCAAGTTGAAGAAGAATAATTTGTTGGGTCTTATTCAGAGAGTCTGGAAGACAAGTCATTAGATATACTCAGTGGGAAATAAAGCAGGAGTGAGTCTCTAGTTTTTGCCACAACCCCAAGAAATACCCTTGAAGGCTACTCGATTTATTTTACCATCTACCATCTCATACGTTTATGTTTGCCTCACAACACCTTGATTAGCAACTTGGATTCCTGGGAAGTTTGATAACAGGAAGGGCTGCCTTAGATGAGGATTTTCTAGTGACAAAAAAGGCAAATCCCCACTGACTATTAGGTTAGCACTTGTTCATAAATAAATCCATGAGACTTGTTAGCCGGAAGTTGGTCCCCAGGAGCTCATCCTTCCTAACTGAACTGATAGCATCAAGTTTCTTGAAACTGGAGTTTGGACCCACCAGCCTTTCATATCAGTCTGCAAAGAAACTGCTTGAGCAAATGTGTGAAATGTTTCAAAAGCAACACATGGAACGTGTCATTATAACATTTGTCAAAGCCCGTAGAAGGTATACCACCAAGAGTGAACCCTAAAGTAAACTATGGTCTCTGGGTGATAATGATGTGCCGATGTAGTTTCACTGATGACAACAAATGTACCCCTTTAGTGCAGAAGGTTAACAGCAGGAAAAGATGTGCTTGTAGGGGGGCAGGGGACATGTGCTACTTTCCATTAAATTTTGCTGTGAGCCTAAAACTAACTCCAAAACGTAGCCTGCTTGAAAAACGTAATACATACAACCAGAAGGAGTTAAGACATACACTTGGGAGGCAAAGAGACCTGGAGTAAAATCCTGACATTGGCCCGGGTTGGGTGACATTTATCCTTTCTGAGTTTCAGCCCTTTTACCTGTAAAATGGAGGAAATAAATATCTGTCTTTGGTGTTATGATAGTTACATGAAATAATACATATAAAATGTGTAGAAGAGTGCCTGGCATTTAGTAAGATTTCATAATTTCCATGCTCTGCCCAAAACAATCCTATAAGGTTGGGCCTGATTTCGAAGTTTTTCTTCATGCCAAAAAGTATGACTATTGCTCTGAGAACCTAAGGCATACAGAGCAAAAAGCAGGAGGTGGCAGGCTACAAGACCAGGCCCCTGGAGAAAGAAAGCATCTCCAAATAATAAGTTGTTAGGGTTAAAAATTTTGCAAAGCATATTGCTGCATCATCAAACTTTCTTATTAAAATATAGGGTGTAGGGGCACCTGGCTGGCTCAGTTGGTAGAGAATGTGACTCTGGATCTCAGAGTTGTTGGCTCAAGCCCCATGTTGGGTGTAGAGATTACTTAAAAATAAAATCTTTAGGGGCACCTAGATGGCTCAGTCGGTTAAGCATCTGCCTTTGGTTCAAGTCAGGATTCTGGGATGGAGTCCCCAGTGGGCTCCCTGCTCATCAGGGAGTGCTTCTCCCTCTCTCTCTCTCTCTCTCTGCCCCTCTCCCTGTTCATGTGCGCTCTCGCTCTCTCTGTCTCTCTCTCTCCTTCCCTCCCTCTCAAATAAATAAAATCTTTAAATAAAATATTTAAAATAAATCACATTTGATGTAAGCTTTATTATATTGAATCTAAACTATGTGCCAGACACTGTCTTAAATGATGGAAATAGAGAGATTATTAAGGTATACCTTAATAAGGTATGTATTCTATCCTCAGGGACCCAAAGAACAGTGGAAACCAATAATAATAATAAAATATATACCATAAAATGTACGATGGAGCTCCCCTCACCTCAAAAAAAATTCTTCCATGGTCAGCAAACAAAAAAGTTTCTAAAGAGTAACAGGTGAATCTTGAGAAATATTGCAGCTCACAAAATGTTCATGGAAAAAAATTCATTGAACAAAGACCCGAATCGTAAAGAGTTTGCAATTTTCATGTGAGGAATTGCAGCAATTCAAGTCCAAGAGGCAAAGCAACTTTTAGAGGAGGTTAGTAAAAATTAGTGTTAAAAAGAAAAATATGGGCAGCCCCAAAAATATGGGCAGCCCCAGCTCAGCGGTTTGGTGCCAGCTTGGGCCTGGGGTGTGATCCTGGAGATCCAGGATCGAGTCCCACATCGGGCTCCCTGCATGGAGCCTGCTTCTCCCTCTGCCTGTATCTCATCCTCTCTCTCTCTCTCTCTCTCTCTCTCTCTCTCTCCCTGTAATGAGTAAATAAATAAAATCTTTAAAAAAAAAGTATTCCATAATCTAATAGGTCCAGCACATGCTGAGTTGAAAAACATAAACAGTGACAAATAGATTTCTTTACTGCAGGATTTCTTAGAACTTTTTTTAAGATTTTATTTATTTATTTATTAGAGAGCACACATGAATGAGCAGCGGGAGAAGCAGAGAGAAAGGGAGAAACAGACTCCCCACTGAGCAGGGGGCCCAATGCAGGGCTCAATCCCAGGACCTTCAGATCATGACCCGAGCTGAAGGCAGATGCTTAACCAACTGAGCCACCCAGGCACCCTTTTCGTAGCACTTTTAACATGCAAATGTGCACTATATTTGATGTAGGGCATTTTTGAAACTTATCTGACTCAGAACCTCTTTTTTCAGGCTCCCCACAGGATATGTCATTCAACCCATTCTAGAATATGATGTCGTTGTCTAGGAGGAATCAATAAAGAGTCTCGATGGGAGAGTGAGGCAAACAAACTTCACATGCAGATCCCAATGTCCTGTAGAACCAAGTCAAACCCCTTGTCTTGCCCTCCCAGCTTGGCCGGGCACTACTTCTCAATCCACGTTTCAACTCCCTCCCTCCGTGTTCTCTAACCCCGGACAAACTGGACATTCTCTTTTCTCCTAAGAAAGTTTTAGATTCCCTTGTTTCTGAGCTCTTGAATGGCCTCCTTTTGAAACTCTACTCACTTTTAGGGATACAGCTCAAAGACTACTTCTTCAACCAGTCTTTCATGATCCCCCAAAATCACGTTATTAACACTCCCTGTGTGTGTTGCTTTTATTTCGAGTCAGCCCATATTTCATTCTATTTTGTCTAACAGATGGCAGTGCTCATGTGCAATGGGCGAAACTTGGGGGTGGGGAACACTGGTGACTGCTTGCCAGAACTACTCAAGTACCCGTTCCAAATGTTTCCTTCTATATCACTGTTTCCTCTTCCTTCGCCCAGTGACTGCCCTACTTCACACACACACACACACACACACACACACACACACACACAGCAAAGAGTACCAAAATATCACTCATTTCACACAAATGTGCAGAGAAAATTCAGCTTCTTTATTTTGTATGAAACCCATCTAATCTGTCTCATTAGCACCCCACCTGCTGACTAGTGATAAAAACTGAGTTTATTCCAATCTTGTAAATTAATCTACTTTTTTTTTCTAGAGAACCCAGTCTTTTCCGGATTAATATCCAGTCTTTCAGAGGTTCTCTCTCTTCCTTCTCTTCTGCAAGAGGACATCTGGGCACAAAAGACGTGTTTCCCGTGTCCTCCTGACAGTAGGAGGAGGTCTGGGGTTTATATTCTCCATCCTTATGCTTTTCTCTGGACTGGCAGTCATTGACACACCACTGAGCCTGTCCCTGGGGGATCTGCTGTTAAATTAGGCAGATGTTAAATTCATCAGCTGGTAGGATTCATGATCTGCCCTCTTTCTGTTCCTTAAGCCCTCATGGTCTGATGTAGGCCCATCTTCTCTCATTGAAGCAGTTAGTTTTGGCCCAGGTTGTTTATCTGTGACTCTCAGCTATAAGGACACCCCTGCTCTGCTGCAGCAAGCCTCAGCATGCCAAAATCTCACCTCATTTTCTCTTCCTCTCTCCCCTCTGGGTCTGCAAGATAATCTGGGACTCCCTGCAAATAGGACTGGAACAAAAAGACATCTTGGGAGAGCCAAAGTCAGTAGGTGCTCAATAAAAATTTGAATGCTAAGAAGAAAATGTTTACACATTTTAACATTACCAGTGCCTGTGATATTATTTTCAAGAAGCTCTTGCTAAATAAAAATATAAATTTTATCCAAAGATGTCAACATTTCTTATAACCATTTTAGTGTACCTCATATTTGATTTCTTACTTATTTTAACTTAGCATCATCACTATCCATGTTACAGGCTCATCATTTTACAGTAATAAGGCCCCTACCCTCAGACATTTTAAATTTTAAGAAAAATAATTATGATATAGATATACGAATGAGGGATAAGCAAGAGTATTATTTTAGCAGGAACAAGGCCCCTTCCCACAGTTCCTTTAAGTTTTAAGAAAAATAATCACAGTATAGATTAAAATGAGGAATAAGCAGACAAGAATGCTTGAACAAAATATAACTTTTAAATCAGCAGGAGGGTCAAGACACAGAAACAGTCTGAGAGTGAAATGAGGGAAGCAAAAGCGTGAGACAAGCAGACTTTGGAACGCAGACAAAGTAGGATCAGGGATTTCTGTCATTGGTTATTCTTCTCCATAAAGGTAACATACAATGTTATTTAAAGGACAGTAAGCATCTCTAAGAATGACCTTAAGTTCTTCTCCAAATCTGAGACTATCTGAATGAATTCCAAACTGATAGAACCTTTCAAATAGTTCTCTAACACTCAGGTTCAGAATAAAGAAAATCAAAGAGAAAAGAAAATTAATCCCTTTCTAATATGCTAATCACATCTCCTCTTACTCTTCTGTATTAGTTCACAGGTCAGAGATTGGCTTCCAGCTTCCTGCTAATTGTGACATTAGCAGAACGTAACACTCGCTTTTGAAGGAAAGAGAGAAACCCAGACAGCTTTTAGCATTTGAGTAATTAATCATTTAGTAGGTGCTAGTGGATGTTGGGTCAGGGGAGGAGGATTAGAAATCATTTTAATAGTGGATCAAAGGAAGGCAGGAGCTTTGGATATCATTTTCCTTCCTGGGAATGTCCCAGAAGTTGTCATGTTTAAAATATATATATATTTCTGATACAGAGTCAGGAGTTCATTGGTTTATTTCTTTTTATTTTTCATTGTAAGTAAAGTCTTCCCTGAAGATTGCTGTACCACGTAAGTATGAAGCCAAGCATTACTATTTCATCACGCCGAATACCATCTCTTTTCCTCTGAAAGGTGTTGAAAGGTTCATTTAATCCAATGACTCAATTGGAAACTTTAACAATGCATTTTATACGACACACAATTTATCTAGGTCTTAAAAAAATGCATTGGAAGAATAGCTTTGTACATTTCAATGACCCTGAGAGAACCCCAGTTACTTTAGATTATATGGATATTGTGCTACAACCTGCCTGCTTAACTATAAACTTTTATCTCCAATTAACTTCTGCCTATGATCAATGTTAAACCCTCAGAGAAGGTGGGAGAGGTAAGAAGTCAGGCAAAGGGCTCCTCCTAGGATAAGGCAGCTCTCAATCAGCTCATAGTGTCCAAGGACAAGGAGGCCAACAGAAGCTGCACAAAGGGGATCTTGACTTCTTCATTCAGCCTACACTGAGCCTGGTGGGCATGAACTGGCAGGCTGAGCTGAAACATAGAAATATTCCAAGCAGGCAAAGCAACAATGAGAAGAGCCTGGCCAGTCCTCCCCAAGCTCAGCAAGCACTGGCTCCATGTAGCCACCAGGACTGAGGATCAGAAGATCCAAACCTGAGAGGGCATTCATTAGCGCAATGAGGGCAGAAGCAGAAACCAGATCCCAGAGCCTGTGCAAGTGCACGCATGTCAGTTGGCCGAAGGTGGTGGAACACATAACTAGCAGCCGATCCGATAATAGGAGAGCTGAAGCCCATTACAAGAGAAGCCAAAGGAAAACTGAGAGACAAGATGTCACCTCCCAAAGTGAGCTGGGTCCACAGTGCTTGGAGAATCAGCACGACTCCTTGGGGAAGGTGGAGAACTTTCTTTAATATGCCCATCAAGCTATGATCCCTTCCTTCCTTAAGGAGACTACATCCTCTTGATGGTGTGCACGTTTGTAACATGCTAAATTCTACAAGCATTTAGTTGGTACCGGCAGCACTCAGTAACTCCTCAAGAAAGATGATATTAGGCCCCACTGAATGCCTGTTCTGGGTTAGCTAACACCACCAGCAAGTGTGGTACATGGATCTGCTGCTCTCCACCAAGCCACAGCAACTGTTCCTCACCATAATGTCCCATGGCCCTCTGTGTCCTGGGTCCTGCTTACAACAGACAGAGCATATCCAGCAATTTCAGGTCAGAGGCCCTCATTAAGTTAATGATCTGGTTCAGGGTCAAGCCCTGAGCTTCACATTTCAATCACCTGGGGAATGCCTGCAAAACAACCAGCATCTGGGAAAGGCCTGGATGTGGTATAGATCTTCCCAGAAGAATGTAGTGTGCCCCCAGGGCTGTGCCTGGTTGTCCAACTGAAGACATTACACAGAAACAGCAGTAAATGGCAGTGCTTATGGTTTTTCAAATCAGGGAAAGCTCTAACCTGCTAATTCCTGTGGAACATAGCACAAGATAGGGCAGTTCTCACCCTCCAAAAGAAATGGTTCCAAATTGGTTTACCTGTTCGTTGTCTTGGGGGCTTGTTGTTGTTAACATACTGGCAGCCCATCACGGATATGTTCGAGAATCTCCTTGCCAAGACGTCCTCGCCGCCATGTATTCATTTAATCCAGGCTTCTGTGGACCACGCAGACTGGCAGACCAACACTACCATGGCCCTGGGGACGATCATAATGTGATTGATTCTACCCCAAATCTCCCATCTTGTCCTCTGCTGCCCTGGAAGTCCTGAGTGGTTCATGTCCCCACTGCAAACGTTTCTGCTTTTCTGCAGCCACTGTCATTGATATCCATTCTCCTACAGCTGCCATTATCAGAGGCTTGTTGACCAACCACAAGGTCAAGTAGGAGGCTGGGTCCTTTATATAGTATCTCATGCCTTCCCTGGCCACACAGGTTGGGTTAATTAAACTTCCCACGTGCTGAAAGAGCTCGCTCTACTTTCTGACAAGAACTTCTTTTTCAGACCCAGTGCTTGCCTGTTTTCTTGCCCATATAGCCAGCATAATGCACCGTGAGAGTAGCATTGGGTTTGGGGCCATTATTCTATCCCAAACAATTTCTCTTTCTCTATTACAAAGCAGAACACTCTTAGAGGCCATCCACTTAGAGGCAGCCTGACAGTTGAACCATACTGCCTGATTTCAAATCCTGCCTGCCACTTACTGGCTAAGGGACCCTGGGCAAGTTTCTTAGCCTCTCCACGCAAGCACTTCCCCCTCTGCAAAACAAGGATGTCAAATAATAAATGACAATAATAAATAATAAATGTATTACTAAATATAAAGCGTTTAGAACAGAACCTGACATCAATGACCAACTGCTCTGGTTTGCCCAGGACTGAGGGGGCTCCCAGGATGCCGAACTTTCCATACTAAACCTGAGAAAGCCCCAAGCAAACCAGGATGAGTTGGTCACCTTAGTTGGCACCCAGGAAGCAGTATGTGCATGTTAGCTTTTGATGGATGTAGTTGATGAAACACGAAAAGATGGTTCTTTTAGGCCATCACTAGGCAGCTACAGATCTCTAATGTCTGTCACTTCTCCGAAAGTCAAGTCATTTGAACAAGATGCATACCACCCAAACTGCTCATCCTGAGACCAGGACTCAGTGTGCTTATGCATTCTTTTGTCTCCAGACGTATCCAAAGTAGAGGCCTGAATCATTTCCATTCCATCCTCCCCAAGGCTTTTACTTAAAATCACCAACTCATTTCTCATTGCTTTATTTACTCTTCAGGCCTGCTTGTTAGAAATAGGCTTACTTCTTGTTGGTTCATTTGTTTGATCTTGTTTAATGAAGCAAATTTTCGTAACACTAGGAGGTAAAATATTATTACTGTCAACAGTGCCCAATGTTATTTGGCTTTCCATCATAATGCCTGCTATGCATAAACAAATGACATTTCTTCACCTTTCCTCATCTCTCAAAGCTATATAATCTCAAATGATATTAAAAATAGCTCTAATGCACCGGCCCAAGCTTACATAGATATGTATACATGTAACACAATTAAAAAGTAATGTGAATTTTCACAAACACAACGGAGCTAAGCATTGCAGAATGATGTTGTTCCCCTGGAAGGAAAACAACAGGGAGGATAAGGAGCAGAACTTTAGTGCCAGAGAAATCCCAACTCTACACTAGTTCTAAGGGATCTGAGATCACCTAAACATTTTAATTCTGTTTCCTTCTCTGACAGGGATAATACTTGCTTCATAGGACTTCTGTGAAGATTAAATGAGAGCAATGTATACTAATCACTGAGCTGCCTTCTTCTCACTTTTACATCCAAGTTATCCTGGGGTACAAAGGAGACGCACAAAGTCATTCCAGAGAGGATGCTGCTACACGAAATATCTTGGGATTGCCTATACCACAGCCTTGTAAATTTCTAAAGAAACAAAAATTCATTGATTCAAGTCTGAGAAGTGAAGAAGGTGACTCAAGCAGGGCAACACCCTCTGCAGTAAGAACATAACTCCCAAGTAACAACGGGCACTCCAAATCACTTCCAATTTGGCACTGCCCAAATGGAATCAATTTGTGGGCAAATGAATTCTTAAAATGTTTAATATGCCTCAATTTATCTTTTAACAGTTCTGGTGTCAGAAAAGGAAAATGAAGGAGACCCCCAGCACCCCCAGGAGCAAGAAGCAACCAGATGTAGGTACCTTGAACTGCTGCTTTCCTGCTGCCTCTGGAGATGGTGGAAAAGCTGCTCCTGGGTTTTGGGTCCTAGCTCCAAAGCTTTTGCATTATGACTTTTCGGATTTTATTTGGGCTTCGTCCTCGACTGGTTCTGGAAGCTGGCCAAAGTTGGGCTGGGTCTGGAGTTGGAGTGGGTCCAACTTAGAAACCCTGCTGAACTAAAATCAGGCTGGGCGCCTTCAGAACCACACTGGGTCCAGGGTTAGCCTGGGTCCAAACTCTGGAACCAGACCTGAGCCCTGACAGACTGTGTCCAGGGACCCACAGGGTCTGACTTTAAAACTGGACAGGGTCTGCGGTCAGGCTGGGCCCAACTTAGAAACCAGATTTGGTCCGGGAAAGGCTGGGTCTGGGAATGGACAAGGTCTGACTTAGAAGCTGGGCTGGATCCGAGGTCAGCCTGGGTCCTGCCCTAGAAGCCGGATGGAGACCAGGAAGGACCGGGTCCAGGGATAGACTGGGTCTGACTTAGAAGCTGGGCTGGATCTGACTTAGAAACTGGACTGAGTCTCAAACGACCTGGGTGTAACTTAAAAACCCAGCTGGGTCCCAAGACAGACCAGGTTTGACTTAAACAGGATCGAGTCCCGTGAGGCCTCAGGTGAATAAAAGTTTGTTTTAGGGGCACCTGGGTAGCTCAGTGTGAGTGTCTCCCTTTGGCTCAGGTCGTGATCCCGGAGTCCTGGGATCGAGTCCTATGTCGGGTTCCCTGCATGGAGCCTGCTTCTCCCTCTTCCTGTGTCTCTGCCTCTCTCTCTGTGTTTCTCATGAGTAAATAAATAAAATCTTTAAAAAAAAATTTTTTTTGTTGTTTTAATGCTGAACAAGTAGGTTAAACTTAACCAAAGATAATCTTGAATTATAGGGGTCACAGTAGAGAACTTTTAACCATCTTTTTTTTTTTTTTTTACTTTTAACCATCTTAAATACACTTACCCGTTTATGAAACATCCTAGCCAAAAAGGGGTTTCTACCAAGTGCTCCCTAAAAAAAGGTAGAGGGAATTTTTTTTTCTCTATAGTTTCTGATGATCCACTGAGATACCTCACTCACTCACTATAGGCAGCATCCTGGGAAACTGGCAAAAGACAGCAAAGCTAAGAATTCTTAACAAAACCAGCTCTCCCCAGATTTCTTTCTTTGATGTCTGGTTGAGAGATGAAGATAACATTTCATGTTCTTTTCCAAATTCAGATTGGCAGGAAAAAATATGGATTATCAATTCTTTCTATCCTAGGGACAGCTGCTGACTTCTTTGTCTCATTTTGTGTTCTGAGATTTATCAACTGTCATGTTGGGGGCTCCCAAAATAGGGCAAGACAGAAATGTGGGCTGCACCCCATTTGTAGCTAGCGTCCTACCAACTCTTCCCAGCTCTTTGAAAAAGTATGTAAGTCTTTCTTTCAGTTATCTTTGGGAGTGGCTCGGGATCTTGCAAGGTTGGATCTTTTGGACCTTCTTTGGGGACCCTTATTGTGTCCATGGGGTTGATCATTCTGCCAGGAATATTTACATTAGTCCCAGATGAAACTTGACAGGAATTTTTTTTTAAGTACCTTTATGGTCAGAAATTGACCACCCTGGAAACTAATACTCAGAACCAGATAGGAACTTTTTTTTTTTTTTTTAGGTGTTCTCTCCTAAGCTAAAATGAAACTGTACCCAGAAGGAAAGAAAAACATTCTGAAGCCACTGTGGAAGAATTTACCAAAAGTTTCCAAAGAAACACAGCTCTAAATTTGGAACACAGGAATCTTTTGATTTCTATCTTAGTCGAAGATCTTCTCCCTAATATAAAGAAGCAATTGAGGATAATGTAGTTCGATGGCTAGGTGAGTGTCTTGAGGTCACTCAGGTTGCAACCCAATTCTTTGAAGAATTTAAAATAATTGTACTTGTCTTATAATTGAGTCTTTATGAGAACAGAAATGCAGCTCTAGAAATAATCCAAACCCCACCTGTCTGTCCTTTTTTACCAATCCCCCAAATTCCTTTATTTATCTTAAAAGGCTTGCAGATACTGTAAAAGATCTAAATTGAGGAAACAAAAGCCCTTCTTGGAGAAAATTCACATTTTTTTCTCCATGCCTTTGAGATGTAAATGCCCTACCAGATCTTGTCAAACTCAAAGCCACCTCTTGAAAAGCAAACTTATAAGAGGTCATTCTTATAAGAGAAATAAGAAAGCTATTTGGAAATTAGGTGAATGAAAAATCTTAAAAGTATTTCCCACAAATACTAGTAAAATTTTTAGCCATCTGCCTTAGCAACATCTTCCTAAATATGTCTCCTTAGGCAACGGAAACAAAAGCTAAATGAAAACTATTGGGACTACACCAAAATAAAAAGCTTTTGCATAGCGAAGGAAACCATCAACAAAATGAAAAGGCAACTTACTGAATGGGCGAAGATATTTGCAAGTGACATGTCTGACTAGGGGGTTAACACCCAAATTATATAATGAACTTCTAAAACTCAACACCAAAAAAGCTCCCAAATAATCTGATTTAAAATGGGCAGAGGATTTGAATAGATATTTTTCCAAAGAAATACAGATGGCCAATAGACACATGGAAAGATACTCAACATCACTGGTCATCAGGGAAGTGCAAAGCAATACTACAATGAGATATCACCGACACTGTCAGAATGGTTAGACTCAGAGAAAAAAAAAAAGAAAGAAAGAAAGAAAGAAAGAAAGAAAGAAAGAAAGAAAGAAAGAAGAAAAGAAAAAAAGAAAGAAAAGAAAAGAAAAGAAGAAAAGAAAAGAAAAGAAAAAAGAAAAGAAAAGAAAAGAAAAAAGAAAAGAAAAGAAAAGAAAAGAAAAGGAAGGAAGGAAAAGAAAAAGTGTTGGCTAGGCAGTGGGGACAAAAGAACCCTTGTGCACTGTTAGTAGGAATGCAAATTGGTACAACCACTATACAAAGTAGTATGGAGGTTCCTCAAAAAATTAAAAATAGAAACGCCAGACAATCCAATGACTACATTACTAGACATTCCCCCTCACCCCGCAAAAAATCCACAAAAACACTAATCCAGGAAAATATATACACCTTTATGTTTACTGTGGCATTATTTTCAATAGCCAAGCTATGAAGTAACCCAAGTGTCCATAGATGAATGGATAAAAAAGCTATATATATATATATCACATATTTCATGTATGTATAAAGATATATATTATAAAGAAGATATATAATATATATAACAGAATATAACTGTGCCATTAAAAAAGACTTCTTGCCATTCGTGACAACATGAATGGAATTAGAGTATTGCGCTAAGTGAAATAAGTCAGAGAAAGACAATTACCATGTGATTTCACTTATATATGGAATCTAAAATATGAAACAAAGAAACAAAAAGCAGAAATGGACCCATAAAAACAGAGAACAAACTAGTGGTTGCCAGAGGGGAAGGGTAGGGAAATGGGCAAAGTTGGTGTAGAGGTATAAGAGGTATACAGGATTCCTGTTATGGAACAAACAAGTAGCAGGGATGAAAGGCACAGCACAAGGGTTATAGTCAATGGTATTGTAATAGATGTATGGTGATAGATGACAGGTACACTTGTGACGAGCAGAGCATAAGTATTAGACCTGTAGAATCACTATGCTGTAAACCTAAAACCAATGTACATTATGTCAACTATACTTCCATTAAAAAAAAAAAGAATAATTGTAAAAAAAAAATTTCAGCCATCTGCGGAGGTAACTTTAATTTATTCTATCTGCCAGAAGTACAATGTGTATCCAACCATTCTTTGATAAGCTATGGAGTTCTGCATTATCATCATACATGTCTCATGGCTAAAACTTTTAAACAAAAGTTATGAGATCTCTGCACAGACATGTTATAGATGTATGATATTTTTCTACCTCTGGATGGTATTAGCAAAGTTAATTTGTAAAGTTAATTTCTACTTAATTGACTCAAAGACAAGCACTAAAATAAATCAAGTATACTCTCAGAAATATAAAACCTAATTCTAATGTTTTTTTTAAGTTTACATGATCTAAGCTAATGATCAGTAAATAAAAGCTTCCTTAAGTTTGTTGGTTTAATTACAGTTATCAGCAGTGAGTATAATACTTTTATGCTACTTAAGTTTACTAAAAGTCACATAAGCTCATGTTATCTCTGTTACAGAATTTGTTTTAGCAAGAAAAATAACTTAAGATGGTGATTAGCTGTGTAATTCTCATGAAGTGTTCATGAGTTCCTAAATATAATTGTTAAGATGAAGTAAATTAAACAGATGTGAGTAAAAAAAAAGTTTATAAATAAATTTTTCAATAATAATTATGATTTATGGTATGTCTACTGAACAATAATCTCCAAAATCTTTTTGGTAACTTGAAACTTTAAAGTTACACTGAGATAAGTTGAATAATAGATATTCACCAAGTATCCAGACCCTTTCCAGGTAAGATAAAAACCTATAAAACTTATAAAATGTTACTGAAACATTAATTACTGGACATAGGTTTATCCACTGTTGGTTTCCTTTCTTAGAGAGGAACTAGAAATATTTGGGTCTATTAGTATATGTGTATTGTGCTGCATTGAAAAATTTCCTAGGAAGAAGAATGTACTTCTAGAAACTGTAACATGTATTTCTAAACTTGTTAATTCACAGAATGTAAGTGTAACAGCCCATAATTGTTTGCTTCTTAGTTTTCACTAGGGACAAAGGATTCTAAGGGTTAAGAATTCTAATCAATATATAGGATTAAAACTATTTAGAAATAATAAGAGTAAAGGAAACAACTATATATGAAAAGTAGGTAAGGAAAATAGAATGAATAAGTGGTTGTTTCGATGAGAAAGAGAAAAGCCATACAACAAAACCTGACTGGACATTTTTTAAAGATTATGGAAGGTACATGGAGAAGGAATCTTTGAAAAGGAATTTTATGGATGGTCAAGGTAACTAAAATTGGAACGGATTTATTTAAGTTTTTAAATAATGAGTTTAAATATCAAAAGTACATTGGTACAAAATTAGAATTTGGTTTTCTCTCTGTTAAAAGGATGACGGTTTCTTGGTCTGGTCTTTTTTATTTTCTTGGTCTGCTCTTGATAAGAGATTTGTGTAATCTATCTAGAAAGCAAAATTTGTGTGTTACCAAAATAATTTACTGCCATTTCATGTTGTCTTTATCAGGTCTTTGATTACTTAAGAAAAGCCAGTCTTCTCAATATTAAGAGCTAAATTTTATTCACAACTATGTAACCTTCTGTATTTGCCTTCAAAATTTTCTATTGTCACTTTAGTTAAATCAATAAATAATATTTCATAATGAGCTGAGATTCTAGTAGTCAAATATTCAAACCTTTTGACATTTTGACAACTTCTTAAAATAATTTTTTAAATAGAGTTCCTTTAGTCTCAGAGTAACTTTGAGATTTCCCAGAGGGTCTCTGAAAAATCTCAAAGGATTTGTGTCATCTTGTAAAATAGAGATGTTAAACTAATTAGGTTTATTTGGTGATTTATTTGGTACATTAAACTATGTGGAAAGCATTATCAACTAAGAGGGAATGATAAACCTGCTTAGGTTATCTGTGTATGGATATATGTTACTAACATAGGTATCCCAGAAATTATCTAAAGTTCCCAGAAAATTGTCAATACTCTCATTGTCCAGTTATTATCCTAAGTTATTATCTGTCACAGAAATAACTACATTTCCTTGTCAAATGAATTGTCATCAAATCTTTAACCATGGGCATTTTTCAAGTCTTTTTGTATTTTATAGTTATTGTTCTACTCTAATGCTTTTGCAAAGAGATATTCACGAAAAGGACTCTGACAAATACTCTAGAATACAGGTTTCTGGTGACTTTAAGATCGTAAAACTGAACTAGATAAAAATTTCTAGAACCAGTGAAAACACTGGATTCAATCAGAAGGAGAATTAATAATATGGTATTGAATGAACTAATGAGGATGATTATATTTTGTATAAATTTTTCTTTGAAATATTACTGGTTCCTTAATGTTTTATTTTGCAGATTTCAGAAAATCTGTTTCTTTTCTCATAAGCTATCTGTGACTTATAGTAATTATGTAATGTATATCTATGTAGAGGACTAAAACATTTACAGGGTACCTGGCTGGTTCAGTCAGAAGAGCATGCCACTCTTCATCTCTGGGTTGTGAGTTCAAGCCCCAGGTTGGGTGTAAAGACCACTAAAAAATAAAAGTTACTTTTTTCTCCCTTCCTGATTTCTCTAGAATTCAGAAACTTATTGAATATTCTTACTTTCATGGCAATATAGTGATTTACATAAGTTCAGTAAGAATCTGTTGTTCTTTAACGGGACATAATTGGAAACATTGGTTATATTACTAAGGCTTTGACTACAATTTCATATTTGAAAATAAGCATAAAGTCAGATATAACCAGATAGTTTTAAGAAACTAAAGTTGACATTATGGAGCCAATAAAAGCCCCTTGGAAAAATTGGTCTTGTACCTTGCCTTTATGGGAACCTTATGGTTCCCAGTGGTCTTACCAGCTGACTATGAAGAGTCACTTTGTGGCAGGCCCAGCAACCTCAAAATATTTAGGCAACCCCCAGAAGACAGGAATTTACCCAAATCTATACGTATTCCAGGCAAAGTCTGATGGTGAATTCTTGGCTTGACTTCTAAGCCTAGAGAGGCTTTTAAAAGTCCAATCTAAGATTCCTTATGAAAAGTTCCAGCAAAGCAGATTTAAAAAGAGCGTATCCAGATGATCATGATTCTTGCTGTGCTTACATAATCAGACCAGTAGACTTATTTTATAAACAAATTAGTCTTGCTGTGATTATCTTTGATAGACATGACAGTGATTTTAGAGGAAAGAATTATGTTTCAGTAAAAAATTATAGCACAACTCTACAGGTACTGGATTATGTTCATTGTCTTTGAGATTTCATTACATATCTATAAACCAAACGGGATCAGGAATTCTTCTATTTTCCTCTAATGTCCTACTACTCTCCACTCTAGCACTTTCAATTTCCTCCCACTGTCTGATTTTGAATCAGTAAAAGCAAAGACTGCCCTTGAACACATTGGAAGGGACCATACCAGGTCCTTCTCACTACCCAAACAGCAGCCAAAAATACAGGTACCTGAACCTTTAGTCCACATCCTCCAATCAAAAAGGGTTCCTCCAGCTACACACTAGCTGGAGATCTAAAATTTACATTGATTAGGGAGGTTTCTCCCCAGAAGCAGACAGCATCTTGAAGTAGACAGATCTCCCAAGATCACGGATCAAGATCTTTATTTCCAATTTTAAGCTCTATTTCTTCTGCCTTTTTGTTACTTGCTTTTTCTCTCTGTTCACACATGGAAAGTCAATGCTCCTTAACTTTGGCAACTATGTCTAAATCTACTGGTAAGGCTATAGCTATACAACAGTCCCTAGATTTTCTTCCTGGTGGCGGGGCTGAAGGATGTTAGATAATAGAATTACTTTAGATTACCTTTTGGCTGAACAAGGAGAAGTCAGTGCTGTGGCAAATACCTTCTACTGTAGCTGGATCAACACCTCTGGTATTGCAGTAAATATAGGAAATTAACAAACAAGCCAGTTGGCTGAAACCAGTTGATGTTCTTTAGGTACATATTTTGATTTATTTCACACCGAATTCTTTGGTGGATGGAGGTTCTGGCTAAGGAGCATGCGTCAGTCTCTTGGTATTATCTTCCTAGTAGTTATTTTTATAGTCTTGCTGATACACTCTGTTCTTATGGGTCTTAAAGGCATGTTCATAAGTATCAGCAGTACATTGGATGGTCTCTCTATACTTGGAGAAAAAAAAAACAAAAAACAGAAACATGGACAATGAGATGAACTGCAAAAACAGTTTTTCCCCAGATCTGACCTCACAACCGGTGAGTTTCACAGTGAGACAAGAGCAACTTAACTCTGACGGTGCCTAAGAGTGGCACTAATACCAAATTTTTGGCCAATCGCTCACATATGAGAGGATAACCAAAGGTGGAAATTATCAAATTAATTAAACAAGGAGACCATTAGACTGTTGTGACCCTAATGCCATGACAGCCTATGTAAGCAAACCAAAATCCAAGAGTGTAAGTGTGTCAAGGTTGCAAAATCAAAGCCTAAGGACAAGTAATCACAAACAGCCAAAGAGGCTCTATATTATAGTTAATGGATAATTTCCTCATTTCTGTCTTTTCTCCATAAGAGTCTCTCCCTGAGCTCCTGACAGTGAAGCTCTCCTAATCACTTTGGGTTTGGTGCTGCTGTTTCCAATTGATTTTTGCTCAAATAAACTCTTAAAGCAGACAAAGTAATAAAGTAATAAATTAATAATAAACTAGTAAGGAGAAGTAGATTGTAAACTAACTCAGGGAATTCTGATAAAGGGGTTTCAAAAACATTTTGAAAATAGAATACAGGGTAGCCCGGGTGGCTCAGCAGTTTAGTGCCACGTTCGGCCCAGGGCCTGATCCTGTAGACCTGGGATAGAGCCCCGCATCGGGCTCTGTGCATGGAGCCTGCTTCTCCCTCTGCCTGTGTCTCTGCCTCTCCCTCATGAATAAATAAATAAAATCTTAAAAAAAAAAAAAAAAGAAAACAGAATTTTTTCAAATTCATTTATAGATCCCCAAGGTAATTCCTTAAAACAGCAACCCTAACCTGAATGATTGCTTCAATGTTCATTTCAAAATCACATTTAGTCTCATCCCTTTTATATAATTAAAATTAATTCTGATTTCAGACACAGATTTAGGTACTCTAATCATCACTGATGCTTGATATGTCATAAACCAAAGTTGAAAATTATTTCTTGTTCTGTACATTCTTCGGGGTTTGCATAACAATGAAGAAGGTTGTGTATATTACACATTACTCTTGCTGATGCATACATGAAGGGCAGAGTTTCACAGCCAGAATGAAGAATAGATTTTTGCTTCTCATCTTGACATTTAGGATACAATACCCACATAAACTGGTTAAAAATCCTTTGGTTGCAGTGTGATTAAATAATATGCTTGCATCAATATCTGTTCACTTTGCTATGAACTCTTGCCCTCAATATGCATTATCAGAAACAGTCAAACATGTTCCCAGTTCTCTTATTTCTCCAAGTAAGAAGCTCTTCTACTAGTAGCAGCTGCCATATCTGCTCAAATAAAAAAAAATATATGTTCTTGGCCACAAAGATAAATTATAGAAGAATTTTTAAAAGTTACGTTTACTGATTTAAGAGGCACTTGGTGAGCTTTCAGACCTCAATTAAGGCTGTGATTTGAGAAAAAGAAAATGAATTTTCCAAGCAATTAGGTGGTAATAGATCTAATGGCTTTGGGGGGAAAGAAGTGGGTATTTTTAACTTTGACAACTGGCTGCCATGCATTTGTTATATAACCTCTTTTGATAAGTATTTTTGCTCCAAATACCTTTTTTAATTATCTGAAAATGGCTTTTTCAGGGAATTATAAAGAGTAACAACCACAATGGAGACAGGCATTGTGCCCTACAGAGTCAATAGCATTCACTTTTCTAAAAACATCTCACGTTAATTTCATAATACTCATTTTAAAAGGTCCAAAAATATGTGCTTACCGATAAACCATATGGTCTCAGAAGGATATTTTACAAGAAAATGTGTCAGCTTTCATAAACTTCCACAGGGGACCCTTTTCCTTTTGAAAGAAAAAACCTGACATTGAAAACACAGTGGAATTTGAACATGAAAAGATTTTTTTAGCAGCATGAGAATGTAATAGAATCCAACAAAATCAGTGTATTTCATATTAAAGTAAGGCCCTGTCTTCAGCTCATTCGTGGGACAAAAGAACAAACCATTGGTTACAGTGATGTAGCATGGGTATTCAAAGTTAATGGAGATTTAAGTTCCTCATTTACCTATTGTTAAAGGAAAGGCTAAGATTGATTCATCTGAAAATAGAGCCATTTTTCTATACCTTATGCAATAGGCAAAGAAATCTTTTTTCAGCTTTTTTGTTCTTCACCGCAAAATTTTCTTCATTATTTAACCCCACATTTCCCCAACCAATTCTATAGAATATCGAAATGTGCCCTACAAAGTCTCACAAAGATGGAAATCTTCCATCCACCACTTTTGTATAAGCAAGGAATAAATTACTTGAGCTTTATTGTCTTCCTCCTCTAGGCTCAAGGAGCTTGGCCTCTTTAACCTACAGAACAGCACAAATACTTGGCTTTGGGGTAGCAGAAAATATTTCAACCTAATAACTGAATGAGATTTCTCTAGAAGAGGACATAAAAAATTAAAACACATAATGGTTGAACCTAAAACTTGGCTGGAGACAAAAGAAGTTTAATGTCCTCTTTGCTGGCGTTGGAATAATTGTTCATGAAATGGGGATTCTGAGGTCATACCATCAATCCATCAATGACTAATGAGTGGAACAATAATGGCCAACTGATTCAGTCACTTTAGGCACACTGATAATGAATATTGATTTCTTTTTTTTTTTTTTTTAAGATTTTATTTTTTCTTGAGAGACACAGCGAGAGTGGCAGAGACATAGGCAGAGGGAAAAGCAGGCTCCCTGCGGGGAGTGTGACGTGGGACTGGATCCCAGGACCCTGGGATCATGCCCTGAGCCAAAGGCAGACACTCAACCACTGAGCCACCCAAACATCCCTGAATATTGATTTTTAAATCCAAAATCAAAATCCAAAAATCTACTACCAAGGATTTTTAAATCCTTAGTAGTAGATCCGAAGATTGCTTGCTTTTGTCAGAGATCAAAACATAATGAGATAGTGATACTAATAGAAAAGTAGGAACTCTCCTAAACTCAGGAACCCTATCTCCAAGAGAAGATGCAAGAGGACCCTAAAAGGAGCAAAGGGTGTACCCAGCTCCAGAAACCTGGGACAGGACCTCAGTGCCACAGAATCAAGCAGGAAAGAGCAGCACAGGTCATAGAGCCACAGTGACATAGGCTCAAGCTAAATGCAAAAACACCTCATAATAACAACATCTGGCATATAGTGAGCATAAATATTTGTCAGGAATTGTATTTATCTCAGCAAATCTTGACAACAACTTTTGAGATAAATTCTATCCCTGTTTTAGAATGAAGGAAACCAAGACTCAGGAAGCCAGTGTTAGAGTCAAAGTTAAATCCAAGCAATCTGACACCAGAGTCCTTACTTTTGCTAGAACCTCTTGGGAGCACTGGCCGGAAGAGAGGAAATAGCCAAAATGAACATGACACTGAATTAATCAGCCAAACATAGAAGGAGGGATAAAAGGAGAGAGTGGGCAAATGTTCAAGGGGCTGAGCCCTATAGCTAGGACCAGGAGGTAAGTGTGTGATGCTGCTTTGGAAGCCTGTTTTCAGCCGCATTCAACAGCTATGGCCTGCCTCTCTCTAATCACCTGCGATTACAAGCCACCATCATGCAGGAATAACTAGAAATAGCCATATTGGCAAGTATAGTAAGTATGGGTAATTCAAGAGCAAATTCTGCAGATCAAATAAGATTTTTTCATATCTCCTCACACTTTTGAAAAACCATTATTTTGGGGTGCCTGGGTGGCTCAGTTGGTTAACCCTTAGGGGTCCTGGGATCACACCCCACCTGAGGCTCCCTGTTCAGTGGGGAGCCTGCTTCTCCCTCTCCCTGCACCCCAGCCCCCACCACTTGTGCTCTCTCTCTCATTCTCTCAAATAAATAAATAAAATCTTTTTTAAAAAAACTATTATTTTGAAATCTATTTGTAAGCCTTGCTTGAGAGGAGGGTCCTAACGTGGAATAGCATGTCTTCATCTGAGAAGCTCAAAACATTTCATAAACACTCTCATGGTGGCCCTAGTAAAAGAATCATTATTCAGCGCCCTGAAGCTAGGGTTGGAGTGTTAGAAAACAATGGTGAGTTAGACGTCACCATCTCATAGCTTTTTTAGTAGAAATTACACATGCATGCGGAACCTCCGAAGGCTGAGTGTGTGGCTTATTGTGAATCAGGGAATCGGTGGCAGAGTCTGCAGGGCCTACCTGATTAACTGCTTTGCCTGCGTTGATTTGTTAAGCAATTAGAACGCGGGCCATATATAGTCTTACACCCACTCAATGCCATGCTGGTAAATAGTCAGCTTTAATCTTCAGTACCTTTAAATGGTTGCCAGTATATTATATGGTCCTCAGTGGATCCATGCATCTGTTTATAATCCTTTTGTTTCTAGAAACGTGATTTGTAAAGAAATAGATCTGACCAGTGAAACCCATAGTGTGAAGCTGACCATCTTTACTAAATCTACATATGACACTTTACTTTTACAAAAGACTTTGCTGCCGCTGGTTGTCTTCTTCGGTGGATCTCTTTAGATAAGTATGGCTATTTTCATCTGGCTCTGGAAGGCTGACTGAGATCACATGGCTGCCATTTACCCACTGAACTGGTGACTAAAACAGAAGCCATATGCTGATACCCGGCATTGAGTTTGGCCCATTGTTTTTCTTTCACTCAGGCAAAAGGTAAAAAAAATACAGGCAATTAACCAATTCTCATTTAACTAATCATTATAGATATATAGGTGGAAGGATTCAGACCAAATCCTTTCCTGATCCTCATTTTACATCAGTACTAGTATTTCTGTGAAGAATTACTTACTAAATGGCATATGTACTGGTATTTTTTAAAATATTTTATGTTTTAAGTAATCTCTACGTTCAAAGTGGGGCTCAAATTTACAAACCCAAGATTAAGGATCGCATGTTCCACCGACTGAGCCAGCCAGGCACTCCTGTACTAGTATTTTAATTTTTTTTTTTTTTTGGTTATTAAGATTTGAGGGCACACACATTATAGACCACGCACTGTACTAGCTCTCCAGGGCTGAAAGGGCAGGCACAGGGACAAAAGGCCCAGGTCTACTTCAAGTGACAGTGTGCTCAAAAAGCCACAATATAGAAAATGTACTCAAAAGTGTGTGACAATATTCAGGTCAAATCCTAATGAATAAAATCCATCTGCAGAGCTGCTAAGAGGACACTTTCAGAGCCACAGTCAACAGCCTCCTGGTTTTAAACAAGATTTAGCAAAACCTAATTCCCACATACCAAACAAATAAGAACCATTCTTTAGACTTTGGTGTGATGGTATTTGATAGCATAAACTGAGTGAATACATCCTAAACGAGTGGTCCTAAACCCAAAGCATCAGTACATACCTCAGGCCACTCTCCAGACTCACCAAATCAGAAACTCTGGGATAGGAGCCCAACAATTTGTTTTCACAACTTTTCCAAGGGATTCTGATGCCCACTAAAGAAGAGGCAGCTGCTTAAGGTGGAATGAGATCAGAAATGTTGCTTGATAAAAAAAAAAAAAAAAGAAAGAAAGAAAGAAATGTTTCTTGAAGGAAGAGAATCTTGAGTCAGACTCAACAAGAAATAGAAGACTTGCCTGATTTTCTCTCTTGATAGGAGGATCTACAAGCAAGCCAAAAAAAAAAAAAAGATTAAATATTTACCTTTTGAAAAAAAAAGATTTTATTTATTTACTCATGAGAGATACAGAGAAAAACAGAGACATAGGCAGAGGGAGAAGCAGGCCTCCTGTAGGGGAGCAGAACTACTGCAGAACTCAATCCCAGGACCCTGAGATCAGGACCCGAGCCAAAGGCAGATGCTCAACCACTGAGCCACCCAGGTGCCCCTAAATATTTACGTTTTGAAAGAAGCTTCGGCTCTGTTTAGATACTAAACCATATCATACAACTACTTTGGCAGATCTGTTTTCCACAGATGTTTCAGCTTCAAAAATATATACTCCCCAGGCAGCCAGTGAGCTATCTTAAGAAAACTAACAATAACTCCTAAATACTTGAGATTTCACATGTTATCATTCAAGATGAAATGTGAAGTACTTCCCTCTCCGACAATCGTTATTTATTTTCTTTGTCCATCTTGTAAACCATATGTTTATTTCAAAAAGAGACATTTGTAGGAAGTTTACAGAGTATGAAGAGGCTGAAATTAACGTGAGCACGATGCTACAAAGATTGCTAAATTCTAGTCAACTTTTTTTTTAAGTTCTTATTTCCTGCTGGAGTCCAGGTTTTCTTAACACATACCACACCTTTTCATTAGGCTCCCTTTGACAATTTTAGTGTTCTACTTCCCCCTTGTGGTGAAATTAGGATTTTTACTGTTTCTGAAATCCTAAAGGTTGATAAAAAGGCAGAGTTATCTATGCCCAGCATCAAGTTTAAATACAAATTGACAAATTCAGCCAGTCATTTTATTGATTTCCTGATAATATCCACATTCAGATCTTTTTTTAAATACCCGACGGTTGGTATAATCTGTTCTTTTTCATCCTGATATGTGGAATCATCTAGATGCAGACAAAAACAACTGATGGGAGTGGCTAGCCAATATTTTTTCAAACAACATTAAATTGTTAATTCTGCCTGAAAATAGAAATTCAATACATTGGACTAATGCAATCATTACTGTTAAATATAAAGTCACTAATGACCCTACAGAGAATTTATGGTAGGCTTCTCAACATTTATTTTGTAAATACTGCACTAGATAATGGATAACTAACACTAGGAAGAGGGGGAAGCCCAGTGTAGCCAAAATATCACTATAAAATCTGAAATTTACAGTGGTAGAGTTGACTTCTCAATAGTACTGGATTAAGTGCCGTCACAGCAATAAATTTCAGTCATTCATCAGAATGCCTTTTGGGTTCAATTACCAGGGGGTTATGAGTGTGGTGTCAAGACTGACAACTTAAAATATAAAACCTTCAAAAGTCAAAGGGAAAAAAAAAGGAAGAAATGAGACTTTCAACAACAAGTTTGCATTCCTGTTGCATTCAAGTTGTCAACTCCTATACAGTGTCTATGTGAAAACCTCAGAAGCCCTAATTATATCGGCCTAATGATGAACCACACAGGAATCTGATTAATGAAGGTGGACTGGTTACGATATACAACCTCAATCCAAGAAAAACTGGGAGAAACAACAATGGACTCAACTTTCAAAGAATTCTAGTTTCCTTCCTCTCTAAGATTGTTAAGCAGTGACGTTTATTAAACATTTGCCACATGCAGGATGTTAAACTAACGAGATACTGAGAGACCATCTTATCCTTCAAGAACCAGCTCAAATGCCAGAGTATTTCTAAAATGAGACAGAATTAATTCATCCTCTTCAATGACAGGACAGTGCTTTATTCCTACAACTAGGAATGCACTTCACACATTATTTTACAACTATTGTGTGCCCACTTGTCTTCCTCACCTAGGTTCTGAACTCTCTGAGAGGAGCCACATGTTAATTATGTAGAATTACTAAGACCTAGCATAGTACCTAGTATGTAGTAGGTGCTCAGTAAATTTTTATTAAACGAATTGAATAAGTTAGAGTGACATGTATGCTACAAAGGAGTTGAAAGTATAATCATTGCTCTCAATTAGCTTATGGTTTATCTGCATAGGTTCCCTAAGTGTATATTGACTGGTTTGGTCTTTGCATGATTGTAAGAAGTGTAAGAAAGTGTGTGTGATCTCTTCTGCAGTTAAAGAGAACGAAGATATGGCGTTTTATTTGCTAAATGCCCTTTAAATCAGCTTTTCCACTAGCCTTTCCTCGAAGGCACAGAACTTGCTGTGTAGCCAAATGAAGCTGGGCCCTTTTCTTGATCAGTGTGACTTTTTTTTTTCCCTCCACAATAGCTGTATGGACCCCAGCTAAGGCTGCACATGGGCAGAATTGGAAAATGGTCAGTAACCTGTGTTTTTAAAGATGTGAAGAAGACTCCAGTGGTCTCTGTTAATTATAAATTCACCAAAATAAAATTGATTCCATTATGTTATAAATTTCCCTGTTTTAAAATGCAATAGCCCCTTGGAGGGGCAGCTCACCCAGTTCCTGGCACCTTGGTATGTGCTGATGTTTATTAGACTACCTACCATCTGTTCTAACAAGAATTGAGAAATAGCATAAAGATTCTGGGTACTTAATAAGGGAAGGGAAGTGTGAGGGGTGAGAATGAACATAAATGCTCTGACAGTGAAGTCGAGTAAGCCCTACCATTCTAGATCACTGCCTTCTTGGGCTGCTCAGGGACCCATGCAGCTGGGCTTCCTGTACATTTTCTGCTATCACCCATCCAGTCACAGTTTATTACAATGATGCCTCCCCTTCAAAGTGACAGCTAATTAGAGAGAAACCATTCCTTATACTATGAACCCTCAGAATGTTCCTCCTTCTCAAGTAACATATGCTAGCTTATGTGATGTGGCAGGCTGTGATTAAACCAAAACCAGCCTCAGCTTAGCTCCCAAACAGTAAATGCCATTTCTACCAAGGTTTGAAAGCTTTCATCACATAGCCTTGGGGCAGAGTAGCTCAGTTAACCAGCTAGAAATCTGTCAGCTAAAAGTACACAGACCCAGGGTGAGATGCAACGGGGCAGCTTCACACGGTCCTGCTTCCTCCATAAACTAACAAAGCCAGCATCTGGCAGCTTCCAGAAGACACTGAAAAGACACTAAGCCCTGAAAATCAGTAGATGGTAATAATCCTTCAAAACTATGTTCTGGGCTGGAGCTTAACTGAAGGCTAACAGTTCTCTGTGATCAACAATATAGATCCTAAAGCAAGAGGGAGACATGCTCTTGTAGACAGAGCGCCAAGAACAGCCTGAAACACTCCAGAGACGAGTCACCCTGGACAGATCACTAGATCTGAAGCAAGGAGTTAGAATCAAGTGGACAACTGTCATTACTCTTGTCATTGTTATTATTACTGTTGGGCCAAGTAAGATATCCTCCTTCCTTCTAATGTTACCTTAATTCCCTTTAGGGGAATTTCTTCTCCAGCTCTCTGTGAAGTCCTAGTGGGACTACACCTTACCTTAACCAGAGACTGGGCATCAAGTCAGGGACTGGGACTCTGTCTTGTACTCTGAATATATGGAGAAGGTGCTACAAATATTGGATATGGAGAGGAGTAATTTTTTATTAAAAAAATAAAGTTGGGGGCACATTCATTCTGGAGCAGAGCCTGTAAAAGACGGTCAGGTACTTTTCATGGCTGAGAGACTGCCTCGGTTTCTGTTCTTATTCTTTGAGTGTGTGGAAATCATCACATTTCAGAGCCTATGCATTCTGTGATGAATTTCTCCAATAAATTCGCTTTTTGCTAGAGTTAGCAAGAACAGTTTAGGTTGCTTATAACTAAGAAGTCCTGACTAATATGCCTTGTAACACACACACGCACACACACACACACACACACACACACACTGCAATTGTATATTGCAGATATACAATTTACCCCAAACCGACTGCCACTGTGTAATAAATCTAGTTATTATTCTTTTTTTAATTTTTTTTTATTTATTTATGATAGTAACAGAGGGAGAGAGAGAGAGAGGCAGAGACACAGGCAGAGGGAGAAGCAGGCTCCATGCACCGAGAGCCCGACATGGGATTCCATCCGGGGTCTCCAGGATCGCGCCCTGGGCCAAAGGCAGGTGCCAAACCGCGGCGCCACCCAGGGATCCCAGTTATTATTCTTAAATACCTGTACCAAGTATCTAACCTGACTGATTGAAGATGTCTATGGTAAGCAAAATCAGGTAAATGGGCACACAATTCTTAGAACTTATTCTTCTGTGGATATGTCATGTGCTACATTTTAATTTCATCAACTTATTTCCAGCCTCTTTCTGGATGATCTCCAAGTGAGCCAGGAGAACAGAAGCAAGGATAGAATGTTGAGCATAATCCTCCTGACCTCATTGCATGGGCCTATTGGAATAGAGAATTCCATCTGTCTCTTGAAAAGGGAAAGAGGCTATTTCTCAGATGAAGTAAAAGAATCAGTAAGTGGTACCAAACCTCTAGTCCATATACCTTTGATTCTCTCAGTACCAAAGAAAATTATTCTTGTGATGAGGGCATTTTTCCTCACGGTGGGATGTGGCTGGCAGCAGATTCACTGGGCTGGATCACCACTAAGGTTCCTATGGGAGAGCTGAAGAGGCCAAGTCCAGCCAATTCCTGTGTGTCTGTCAGCTTGGGTGCTATAACAAAGTACATAGAGTGAGTGGCTTTTAACAACAGAAATTTACTTTTCACAGTTCTGGAGGCTGGAAGACTGAGATCAGGGTGCCAGCCTGGTTGGGTTCTGATGAGAACCCACTTCCAGAATGCAGACTGCCAACTTCTCATTGTATCTTCATTTGGTAGAAAAAGAGCAAGAGAGCTCTTCGTCATCTATTTCATAAGGACGCTAATCCCATTTATGAGGGCTCATGACCTAATTACCTCCCAAAGGTCCCACCTCCCAATACCACCACATTGAGGGTAAGGATCTCAACATATAAATTTGGGGGGGACACAACATTCAGTCCATTGTACTGCATAACAGAAATGTCCTTCTGACATAGTAGTGTCAGGTAGGAGTTCAGTCTCTTGTTTTCTGATCCATCTGCTCCATGTCACCCACTCCTTCTCAAAGGCAGAGTTACATTTTCATTGGTTTATTTACCCCTAGGCACCACTCAGCTAAATGGAGGTTTAATAATTATAAGAAGAAAATTATTTTCTCACAGTTCCTGAGGTTAAAAATCCAATATCAGGTTACTGTCAGGGGGAGTTTCTGGTCAGACTTGTCTTCTTGTCTCTGGGGCCAGGGGCAGGGGGGTTAGGGGGTGGGCTAGGGTGCAGATATACAATTTAACCCATAACCGGCTGCCATAACGAGGTACCACAGATTGGGAGGCTTAAACAACACTAATTTATTTTCTCATAGTTCAGATTGGTTTCTTCTGAAGCATCTCTACTTGGCTTGTAAACAACCATCTTTCTTTCTTTTTGTTTTTTTAATTTTTTTTATTTATTTATGATAGTCACACACAGAGAGAGAGAGAGAGAGAGAGAGAGAGGCAGAGACACAGGCAGAGGGAGAAGCAGCCTCCATGCACCGGGAGCCCGACGTGGGATTCGATCCTGGGTCTCCAGGATTGCGCCCTGGGCCAAAGGCAGGCGCCAAACCGCTGTGTCACCCAGGGATCCCAACGACCATCTTTCTTTCTGTGGCTTCACATGGTCTTCCTTCTGTATAGGTTTGTGCTCAGATTTCCTCTTCTTAAAGGACACCAATCATACTGGATGAAGGCTTACTCTAATGATCTTGTTTTACTTAATTAACTTCTTTAAAGACCCAGTCTCCATATATAGTTTATATTCTGAAGCATTGGGAGTTAGGTCTTCCATATATGAATTTTAGGGCCCTGGACACAAGTCAGCCCATAACAGTAAAATAATAAGTCAAGAAACTGGGCAAATGATAAGAGGAAAGATGATGAGGATAAAGAATGAGACACGTATCAAGGCTGGGTCCCAACTCTGCCTCTGAGGCCCATAGCTGCCAATGCAGAGAGAAAATCTTGATTAGTTACAAGATACTCATCATGCTTTCCACGAGGATTTAAATGATGTTCTTCCACAAGAAGTGTGGTTTTGTTGTCTAATTAGAAAGTCATGACTTTAATGGTAAGAGACTCAAGCTAGGAAGAAAAAAAAGAACCGCACCATGACAGGCTAGTGGTAAATAAATTCTCCAGTAGTCACGATCTTAGGGATTCCTTCAAAATATGGTCATGAGGCAACTATAGGTATCTCAAGATTCCGGGGGCAGAAAGACCATCCCCAAAGAAGCCCAATGTTTCACAAATAATATATACTTATATGTGTTTGCATGGGGTAATCTTCAAAAATCATCTACTGTAGTTATTTTAAACAACCTCCTTAAATTAACTACAGGTTTTTTGTTTTGGTTTGGGTTTGTTTTGGTTTGGGTTTTTTTGTTTTTTGTTTTGTTTTGTTTTTGTTTTTTGGAGAGGGAGGTGGGGGAGAGGAGCAGAGGGAGAGAGAGAGAGAATCTCAAGCAGGTTCCAGGTCCAGATGCAGGTCTCGGTCTCACAACCCTGAGATCATGACCTGACCCAAAATCAAGAGACGGACCCTTAACCAACTGAGCCACCCCGGCCCACATGGTTCTAATTTCTCAACTCAGTAACAAAAGTCATGAGGGATCCTTAGATCTAAATAGACTCTTCATGGTCTCTAGCATGTCTAGGTCTCTTAAAAACCATTACAACTCAATGGGTTAGAGATGAAGAATGTTCAGGTGCTAGAATCACAAAATTTAACCTTTGACCTGTGTCCTACAAGCCACTTATATCCCCTTTGGAGGAGAACTAAATATTTGTTAGTGAGGAGACAAGAAGGCATACATCAGAAGGATGGCTGAAGATATGTGGTCAGCCTTTCCAGTCCCATTCAGAAATAAAGTGTATCCACAACTGAAGGGAATTATCAAGTAAGCCTCCTTTTCTGCCACAGATAGGAAGCCTTATGTAATGCTAAAGGGTCATGAACTTGAGATAGTCTGTCTGAGTTTGAAATCCAGGATCTGCATTTATTTATTTGTAATTATTTTCTACTTGAAAATAGTTGATACACTATGTTACATTAGTTTCAGGTGTACAACATCGTGATTCAACATCTATGTGTCATGCTATGCTCACTACAAGTGTAGCTACTATCACCATACCCCACTATCACAACACCACTGGCTATATTCCCTATGCTCTTTGATTCCCATGAGTTAATCATTCCATAATTGGAAGCTTCATCTCCCATTCCCCTTCACCCATTTTGCCCATCCTTCCACACCCCCCCTTCCCTCTGGCAACCATCAGTTTGTTCCTTGTATTTATAGGTCTGAATTTTTTTGTTTATTCATTTGAGGTTTTTAGATTCCACACACAAGTAAGATCATACAGTTATTTATCTTTTTTCAGTCTAACTTGTTTCACTTAGCACGATAACCTCTAGATCCTTCCATGTTGTCACAAATGGCAAGATCTCATCCTTTTTGTGACAGCATAATATTTCGTGTGTGTTGTTTGTTTGCGTGTGTGTGTGTGTATCCTATATCTTGGCTATTATAAATAATGTTACAATAAACACACGAGTGCATACATCTTCAAATTAGTGTTTTTTTGGGTTTTTTTTTTTCAGTAAACAAATACCCCGTAGCAGAATTATCTGGTCATGTGGCATTTCTATTTTTAAGTTTTTGAGGAACCTACATACTGTTTTCCACAGTGGCTGCACCAATTCGCATTCTCATCAACAGTCTATGAGAGTTCCTTTTTCTCTACATCTTCACCAACACTTGTTATTTCTTGTTTTTTTTTTTTTATTCTAATCATTTTGACAGGTGTAAGGTAATACCTCACTGTGGTTTTGATTTACATTTCCCTGATGATGAGTGAGGTTGAACATCTTTTTATGTGTCTGTTGGTCATCTTTCAAAAAAGTTCTATTTAGGTTCTTGACTGTCTTTTTATTTTTTTATAAGATTTTATTTATTTATTCATGAGAGACACGGGGGGGGGGGGCAGAGACACAGGCAGAGGGAGAAGCAGGCTCTCCATGGGGAGCCCAATGTGGGACTCAATCCCAGGACCCTGGAATCATGACGTGAGCCAAAGGCAGATGCTCAACCACTGAGTCATCCAGGTGCCCCCTCGCCTGTCTTTTTAGTGGGATTGTTTGTTTCTTGGGTGTTGTTAGAGTCACCATTTATTAAATGTATGGCTTTGGGAAGTTCCATGAAGCTCTCTACATCCTAGTTCCTCATTTGTTGAGGAAGAGAACAATTGCACCTATGCTGGGGTTTGTTATAAGGATTTGGTTAAATATATAAAGCTTACAACAGTGCTTGGCCTTAATAAGTGCTATTATTATTAAGTACTTCTTTAAGCTCTAAAAATTACAAGTTGGTATAATCAGATTTCTATTGTGTGACTAGAAATAAGAGAACAGATTCAGCCATATGTGTATGTTTACATGGCCTAAAATGTTTTTTATATTGTGAACAAGGTTCATGTATTCCGATATGTAATGAGGGACATGAGTTTCTTCATCAACGCCTCATAATGAGGCACGTCTGCATTTAAAGCCCCAAAGGGAATTCTGTTTCCGAGCTGTTGTAATACCTTGCAATTCAGATAGCATCAGCTATCTGCTCTCACTCCAGGTCCAGGCTTTACACATTTTCTTCTCCAACTGGGGATCTTTATTTAAGATTATTTTCCCCAGATGCGTCTGTGTTCACTTTTCTCAGTTGAATCTTGTTATGTTTGCTAAAATCTCCGAGCTCCCTTAAGTCTTTGTAAACTACCTTGGTCTGGTGTGAGCACCATCTCTTGGTGCTGTTATAAGCTTCACTGCATGTCTTCTCTCTGCCAAATCACTAATGATGCTCTTTAAAATTTACATCCAAGACTTTTTTCAGTCTTTTTCTTGCATCTATATGCCTTTCTCCAGAAAATGTCGCTGGTTGGCTGGTTCTCTCCCTTTGTTCTCTGTTATTCATTTTCTCCTCCTCTTTGTCCTTTTGAGAATGAAGGGAAACTTTGTTAACCCAAACAGGCTCACTTATTCCAAGATGGCTTTTCTCCCTTCCTGTACTCAGTGCTGATATGTAACTAGTATAGAACACATTTGAATGGGATAATTTGTTTTATAAATTACAGCCACAGGCTCATCTGTTTTTGTGTACTTTCTCTTCTTTTCCCTAGTATCTAAAGTAATCGGATTTACACCGCTGCTTATGCTGACTCCCTGTTGTTCTTGTGATATGTGACATCTGTTATTTTACAGTACTTAACTCATGTGCACTGGCAGCCAGACACCTACTAGAAATAACAATTAAGGGCATAAATAACACACATCTGCATGAGTTCTGGCACTCACTCAGGTATTAACTCTGCTCACCATCTTCCAGAGTTATTCTCTGCTGCATTGTGACAACCATTGATTTTGGAAAGTTTAGCTTTCCTTCCTGTGGAGATTTTGGCATAGATTTATATAATTGTCCATTTTTGTAGGTTGGGACAAGTGTGTAGTTGTGTATGTGTTGTGTGCTCTTTGATAATTGCACATTCAGGAGAGAGAGACTTTCCCCATTGTATTCTCTTATTGCAGTACTAGCCTTCCCACCTGAATAGTTTTTACAACAGCATCAAGCATGACTCATTGGTAATCCCTGCTGATATAAAATTCATATGCCTGTGTGCTTCCTTCTAAAGGCAGTGATTTGCATTTCTGTAGAGGTTTGAAAGAATAGGAGAGGGTTATTATCTGTTATTATTTGCTGGCCACCCACAGCACTCACAATGGGGTACGAGAGACAGAAAGGAGAGAGGTCAGCTCTTTAAAATGTACGTGTAACTAGCTCAGAGCCAATGGAAGCATCTTGGTGGCACTTTAATTAGCAGCTTGCAGGGTCAGAGGACTCTAAAAAGCTTCCTAACATCTACTTGGAGCCCATGGAAACTGTCACTTCACAGACTCAGGAGATGAGAGAGCTGGCAGAGAACAGCTGTGAATTCTCTCTGCTTCACTGTGGAACAAGATGGCTAGTGCCACCACACTCCTACTTTTTAGAGCTTGGGACTGGGATGCTCCATGGATGTCACTGGCATCTGCTGAGTGCAACACAAAACCTTAAAGGGTTTATTTCCCCTCGAGAAAACAGGAACAAAGGAGGAAGGAATCATCCGAAGTCAGTGACTGAAGGGTGCTTCAGTGGATGGGACTATAATGGCAGGGCAAGCGAGATCCATTGGGAGACAATGGAGCTGGGACAGAACTTGAATATAAGGAGGATTCTAATGGTTAAGTCAGCCTGGAATCCTAAACCCATACTTCCCAGAACTAGCCATCAGAAAGAGAATAAGATGGCTTTTTCTTTCTTTTTTTTTTTTTTCTAAAGATTTTATTTATTCATGAGAGACACAGAGAGATGCAGAGACACAGGCAGAGGGAGAAGCAGGCTCCCTGTGGGGAGCCCAATGTGGGACTTGATCCCAGGACCCCAGGATCAAGCCCTGAGCCAAAGGCAGATGCTCAACCGCTGAGCCACCCAGGTGCCCCTCTTGTGTGTGTGTGTGTGGAAACAAAAGCATGGCTTGTAACACTAACAATTCTCTCACAGCCACCTATTTTTTTAAAACCTTTCAAATGTTTCTAAATGACAGAGCATGAGGTCAGAGAGTTTTCTGTTTGTTTTTGGAGGATGACAGATGAATGAGAAGGTTGAAATAGTTTATATATAAATTACACTTTCTAAACGATAGCATCAGAGATGAGAGCAAAGCTTTAAGTACTAAAATCTGTAAAATATGATAATACTAAATCAAAAAAAATCCAGATATGCAAATGTCCAATGGCAGGGAAATGGTTTAATTATGTTATATCTATATGATGGAATTATTAGATAACCATAGAATTATGCTTCAAGTTATTTTAATGATCACAGAAATGCTCACTTTATAATGCTAAGTGAAAGGAGCATAGTGCAAAACTCTACCCTTAGTATGATACTATTTATGAGAGTGTATGTACAGATGTCTACACACATACACACTCACTCACACTGTAAGGAAACACATCCAATTGTCAGTAACACCGTCATATCCAAATGGGAGCATTAGGGATGATTTCATTTCCTTCTTGATTTTTTTTCGATCTCTCCATGATTAATGTATCTTACTATGAAAATCAAAAATAGATAATAAATGTTTGTAAACCATAGCCTGCTCTGAAAAGACAACTCATCTCATGAGTAGGACAAACATTCACTCATGTGATAGAAATTTAAGATTTTTAAAAGTCCGTCCTGGGGCTCCTGGGTAGTCCAGTCGCATAAGTGTCCGACTCTTGGTTTTGGCTCAGGTCATGATCTCTGGGTCATGATATCAAGCCTGCGTGCTCAGTGAGGAGGCTGCTTGAGATTCTCTTTCTCCCTCTCCCCCTCCTTGCCCCTCCCCTCCCCTCACATGCGCACACTCTCTAATTAATTAATTAATTAAATCTTTTTTAAAAAAATAAGTCCATCTTAACCCAAATCTCTTCTGCCAGTATTCTACAGAAATTTACTCCATAACGTATTTTGAGCAAACAATATATATTGTATGATCCTACTTCTGTCTTTTAAATAAGTAGGTATTCTAATATGTATTTATTTTTACTTATTTGTATTATTTAGTTTACTTATTTGTATTTGTTTATTTGTATTATAATAATACATGTGTCTGGAACTGACCCAAACCAACTGGTTCACAAGCATTAGGTTCTTTTTGATAGACAGCTACAGGCTCCAAAGATTAGAAGTAGGTGTTAGCACGGGTCTCTTCCCCAAAGGTGCCCCATCAGAGGGTATCTAGTCCCATGAACACAGGTCTCAGAAGGACTGAGGACACAAGCACAGGACACAAGATTTCTCAGCAGGCAGGTCCAAATACAGGTGTGCTCACTTCTCTTAGCTCAAAGTGCACACAGGACAGAATGGCATCCTCAACTTAGTGTGCCAGGCTAGGGTATAAGATTAAACTTAATCAGTTCTTACACACTATTCATCATGTGCAGATATGTCCATATAACATTTTTAACCAATTCACACATCACAAATACTAATGATTTTACAAAGGAAGAATCATTTCTAATATACATTGTATGCTAAAAAATAAATGATTATAATAGTTCTTCCAAAGTGTGGCCTTCTGATTAGTCTTTCAATGGTAACTGACCATTCCTTGAATGTTTACCTTGATTAGTACATGTCGAAGATAAACTAATCCACTCTAAGGTACTGATTAGGGACACCTGGGTGGCTCAGCAGTTAAGTGCCTGCCTTTAGCTCAGGGCGTGATTCTGGAGTCCTGGAATCGAGTCCCACCCACATCAGGCTCCCTGTATGGAGCCTGCTGCCTGTGTCTCTCATTAATAAATAAATAAAATCTTAAAAAAAATAATAAGGTACTGATTAAAGCTAACACACATACTTAAGTAATTTATAAGTCATAGAGCAATCAATGCATTTACCAAAAAAAAAAAAAAAAAAAAAAAAAACCCTGAAGAATAACTAGCAAATTATTATTAGTTGTATTCTCTACAAAGAATGGCATTAGGAAGAAGGGGTTTCTTTCACACTCTTCTGTATTATTTGAAGAGTTTACAAAAGCAAATATTACTTTTGTAATATATGTTTATACTAATGAAGTTTTTTAAAGGATGGGATACATGATAATCAGGATTCATCCAGAAATAGGGGCTGACCTCTGAGCACCTTCAGAAGTGCTCAGCAGTGTGCTGGGGATTGGGGAAAGCACAGAATGAACAAGCCATATAAAGAGTGAATTGTGCTAGGATTTTCAGATGGGTTATAGCATTAAGCAACCTAAATGGAAAGCAATTTAAAATAGATTTTTAAGCAGTTTCCCCCTGGCCTTCCTTTCCCCAACCCTATAACCCTGCCTCCCACCGTACATTCCCCTCAGCCCTTTGATTTTAGTGGGAACCTTTGAGAAGTTATGCCCTCTGTTGTTACTATGTATTAATACTTGTTGTGGATTAGTTTATCAGGCTATAAGAAATCATGATGAAACAATTACCTACAAGGGCCAAAGAATAAGTAAGTAAAGGATATAATGGGTGGCAGTTAGTGGTTGGGAGATTCAAAGAGGAAATGCAAGAAGGGGAGAAAGAATAGCGTGGGCCTAAAAGGTAAACTGCAAAGAGATACCCCGAACTCTGGGGGCACCAAGCCACTAGGTCTTTGGGGACTAGAGTTCTGAAGTGGTGTGTGTTGGGGCCCAAACAGGAGGAGTGGAGCAGAGAGGTCAGGGAGCATTAACACCAAATAATTTTATTTCACGATTTTATCCCTTCCCAGAAAAAATACAGAGATAAATTCAGCAGCAGACAGCGCTATGTCAGTCATAAGATTTGCTGCTGCTGATATACATCTGTCAGCTTATTTGCATCAAGCAAAAGAGCTGAAACTACAAGCCGTGTTCATGATAAATGGAGATTTGGAAGACATTTGCTTTATCCGGCCTTTTGCTTACTTAGGCATCATGCAGATACAAAAGACACTGCCAGCATTTGCTTAGACAACACTGAACATAGGGTAAGAGAAGGAAGGGAGAAAATCACTATGAAATATTGCCACTTCCATTGCAATTCTGGAACCGTCATTCTAAATTGTGAAATGCTTGCTGTTGCTGCATGCGAGGAGCAGGAGCCTTTCCTGATTCAAAGACATTGGCAGGGGGCTTCATTTGTCAGGGCAAGGAAATGCATAATTCAAAATGAAAGTCACCTGGCCCTGATAACTTGAAACAAATGAAGCAAAACTTCATTCTTTGGTTCAATGCCAGGGAATCACTTCTGTCCCTCTAGAGAGGGAGAGTTTCCACCCCCACCCTCACCATTTCTCACTTGCTCCCAGACCTTGTAAGCCCAGTGAAGGGAGAGAGAGGATGCTGGGACCATCATCAGGCCAATCAACATTAACAGCTTGTTGTGTATTTAACTTCAGTGGCCTTAGGAAAGTAGCGCAAGGCTCTCACTCATTCATTGTTGTCTCTGTCACTACAGGACAGCTTGATTCTGCTTTCCTGTGTCTGAGTGACTGCAGACCACTCCGGAATGTCTGCTTGCTTCTTTCTCCTGACATTCCTCTTTTCCCCTTCCCTTTCTTCCCCAACGTCGCTCCCCATAAACCCAAAGTCTAACTCGGGCAGCTGGTGCCTGATAATAAGTCCTCCATCCATCCATCCCCCATCTTTTTGACAAATATTTATTTATAGCCGGTTATGGATGAGACGTTTGAGAAGGGAGAAAAGGCAACCGCCCCCACACCCCTTCCAAAGTCTATATCCCTGGAAGATTCTGGAAACTCTGCCCCTAAAGTGACTGTAAACAGTTTGCTGCTATGATCTGTACAGATCTATAAAGAGAAGGTGTTACATAAAAATTACAAATCTATCCTAACAATGCTCCATGATTTCTAGCTGAATGCTACCCTCTTCCTTCAGCAGCTAAGCAAAATGAACCAGCAGAGCAAATAGAATCTGGTGCCCATGGCAACATACATTCCTGCTTTGAACTTGTCAATCCACCACAAGGAAATCACATTAATGGGATGTTTTTCTGCTACAAATAGCTTTCGCTTTCACATTTTAATTACAGGAATAGATTTTTCTTGATTTCTAAATTCTTCAAAGACCTGGGCAAAAAGGGAAAAAAGTAAAATAAAAGTAATGTTGTTTCAAAATGTCCTTGAAATTCCAAGCAGCTTTTTAGTTCAGGGAAGGAAGGTGGAGGAAGAGAATTTATTTGTCCCCATTTTTTCCCCCACTTACAGGACTGTGGAAAGTGAAAGGCTTAGGCAGATACTCTTTCAGCAATTGGTTTCTTAGTTTTTTTAAGATAGTTTCCTCATCTGTAAAAACAGTGATAACAATATCTGCCTCACACAGAGTGTCATGGGGTTTAATTAATGTTCACAAAGTGCTGAGGATAACTGTTAGGGATTATCAATTAATATTGCTGCTTAATCCTGGGTGGGGGAGCCTCAGTTTCACCTCAGGCCCTTAGCTACTTCTTTCATTCACTATCAACCCCAAAATGCTCATTTCTATCTATCTTTAATTGCTTAACTGTAGGCCATGACTGTACAAGGTTATGAAGACATTTTATGAACAAATTAGTAAGTTCATAAAAAGGATGAAATTAGAACCAATTTCCAGCACTGAGAAAGCTGGGGAAATAGGAGATGGCACCTCGATTCCACCATGTATTCTGCAGGAAACTTCAAGGAGGACAAATTTGGACAACAAGAAGGAAAGAAACCATGAATATTTAAGTTGCAGATTTTAGTAGTCTTCGTTCTGACCTCAAAACGAGCCATATGAAAAAATGCTAGAGGAGATAAACACTGTAATTAAAAAAGAGAGTTGACAGTTTCTGATTTGCAAGAATCTATCTCTGGAGCTCTAATAACATTTTTTAAAGATTTATTTATTTATTCATTAGAGACATAGAGAGAGGCAGAGACATAGGCAAGCAAATAGAAGCAGAGGGAAAAGCAGGTTCCTCACAGGGAGGCCGAGGTGGGACTCGATTCCAGGATCCGGGAATCATGACCTGAGCTGAAGGCAGACGCTCAATGAGCTACCCAGGTGTCCCTGGATCTCTAAATTTTTTTTTAAATATTTATTTTTATTTATTTATGATAGACATAGAGAGAGAGAGAGAGAGGCAGAGACACAGGCAGAGGGAGAAGCAGGCTCCATGCTGGGAGCCCGACGTGGGACTCGATCCCGGGACTCCAGGATCACGACCCTGGGCCAATGGCAGGCACTAAACCGCTGAGCCACCCAGGGATCCCCTCTAAATTTTTTAATCTTGATTTTTGAGAAGAATGGACGGAACAAATCTATACAAAATAAAGAACTTACGTGCAGGCCTTGACTTTATTCACTTTTTCTACCTGTAGGCATGAAAGAAAAAAAGAGGTAGAAGATGACCCAGAGCTCTAGGCCCTCCTAGCTCTTCTTAACAAGGAAGACCTGCTATTTACTTTAGGATATCATTGACTAAGGAAATTGGACCAGCTTTAGCCACTTCCTAACAGTCACTGCTATCCGACTGCTTCTAGTTTGTTGGACAAACTGGACCTCGTTGGGCATAGAGTGCAAGCAGAAAATGGCTATTAGTACTCGCTTCCACTCTTCCACTGGCTCTCACAGCTTCCTCTTCTGTGTCCTTGAAGGAAATCCTGGGCAGGTCTGTAGATAAGTCCATATAGGTAATAAAAAATGTCCTCCAAAGTGTTGGTGAGGATGTGAGAAAGTGCTTTGCTGGTGGGAATGTAAAACGGTGCAGCTGCCAAGAAAAATAGTTTAGCAGTTACACAAAAAGTTAAACAGAATCGACATAATCCAGCAATTCCAAGTCTAGGTATATATCCAAAAGAATTAAAAACAAGAACTCAGGGTACCTGGGTGACTCAGTGGTTGATCGAGTCCCACATCAGGCTCTTTGCAGGGAGCCTACTTCCCCCTCTGCCTGTATCTCTGCCTCTCTCTCTGTGTCGCTCATGAATAAATAAATAAAATCTTAAAAAAAAAAAAAAAAAGAAACAACAGGAACTCAAATACCTGTAGGCCAATGTTCATAGCAGCATTATTCACAACAGCCAAAAGGTGGAAGCAACCCAAGTGTCCATCAGCAGTTAAAGGGATAAATGAAATGTGGTACATACATACAATGGAATATTATTCAACCTTAAAAAAGGAAGAAATCCTGACACATGCTACAACATGGATGAACCTTGAGTATATTATGCTAAGTAAAATAAGTCAATCACAAAAGGACAAATATTGTATGATTCCAATTATATTTAGTATACATAGAATAGTCAAATTTGCAGAGATAGAAAGTAGAATAGGGGTTACAACAGGCTGAGGCCAAGGAGGAATGAGTAGTTATTGTGGGTACAGAGTTTCAGTTTAGAGGAAGAAAAAGTTCTGCAAATGGATAGTGGTGATGGTTGCAAGACAATGTGAATGTACATAATGCCAGTAAACTATACACTTAAAAAATGGTTAAAATGGTAAACTTTCTATTCTGTATGTTTTATCGTATTAAAAATTTAAGCCCTCTAAGTATTTTGGGCAACAGAATATCTGACCAAATTTAATACTAAAACTCTATCCAGTTTTACTCCCTTCCTCCTTCCGCCATCTGCAGGACCCGCCCTTGAGGCCAGAAAATGTGCAGTGGGGAAGCCCAATGCATAAGAGCTGTTCAATGAGTACAGTGTTATTAGATGAACCAAATATGCATATGAATCCAAATGAGGAAATGGGACACTGAGAAGGTATGTCTTGATATAAATCAGAAATGCCATAGGCATATCCTATGTATCCAAGAGCAGGGGGCCGAGAGGGTGTTGATATGATGGGGTAAATAGAGGAATTAAAGGAACACACAGGGATCCCTGGGTGGCGCAGCGGTTTGGCGCCTGCCTTTGGCCCAGGGCGCAATCCTGGAGACCCGGGATCAAATCCCATGTCAGGCTCCCGATGCATGGAGCCTGCTTCTCCCTCTGCCTGTGTCTCTGCCTCTCCCTCTCTCTCTCTCTCTCTGTGACTATCATAAATAAATAAAAAATTTAAAAAAAAAAATAAATAAATAAATAAATAAACACACATCCGCCTTCCTCACAGTAGGGCTTTGCACTTAGAACGGCCTCTACCCTCTGACTTCCCTACTGTCCCCACTTCTGACTTGATCCTCTTTCTTTTATGGCCCACTCCAAAGGACAAAAGCATGCACAATGCACAATTGATGGCTAACAATAGAAAGAGCAACGGAACACAGAATGAAAAGGAAAACCCCCATAGAATGCCATTCATTTTAAGGCATGCTGTGGCATCTGGGCTGTCCACAAGCTTTAAAGCAAAGCAAGGCCTCCATCTAGTGGAGAAGCAGAGGTGTCCAACACTGCAAATGTTGGTTGCAAATTTATGAAACTCTCTTCCACCCTCCATATTAAATTTGGCAGCTGTTCTAAAGCTATAAGCCAACTAAATCATGCTTGACAATCATATTTGTTTCTGGCTACTTAATTCATTCATTTAGCCCAGTAACAGATATTAACAACATTATATTCCCTACAGCAATGCAAACAATTACAGACATTTGTAATGTCTCAGCTTCTGCTGTGTCATAGATGCTAATGCATCAGTGAAACTCAATGAAAAAAAAAATGCGTCCCTCAGGGAGTAGGCTAAATAGAATAAAGGTAATCTTTTCTTCTTTACCAGTAATAATGGAAAAAGTGAAGAATCTGACCATTTTGAAAAAAGTCTTTTCACCTTTGGGCAATATATATTTTTATCCATCTAATTAAAACAAACAATACGTCTGAAACTGCAATTCAACCAATATATACCAAGTGATTTTTATAAGAAAGAATGGCAAAGTCACTCTTTATGCTGTAGTGTAATGTGGAAAGTTCTTCAAGATATATGAAAATTAGCATGTGACTATCCAAGACACAGTCCACAAGTAAAATTAAAGGTCTGGGGGTGTAGTCTATACCTTCCTATCACTACTCAGAGTAGTTGGGGGGAAATATCAGTCTGGCAAAAATGTGACCAAGTACCACCAATAATAAAAATTTATGGGGGGAGGAGCAAGATGGCGGAGGAGTAGGGTCTCCAAATCACCTGTCTCCACCAAACTACCTAGAAAACCTTCAAATTATCCTGAAAATCTATGAATTCGGCCTGAGATTCAAAGAGAGACCAGCTGGAATGCTACAGTGAGAAGAGTTCGCGCATCTATCAAGGTAGGAAGACGGGGAAAAAGAAATAAAGGAACAAAGGCCTCCAAGGGGGAGGGGCCCCGCGAGGAGCCGGGCTGAGGCCGGGGCGAGTGTCCCCAGGACAGGAGAGCCCCGTCCCGGAGACGCAGGAGCTGCACCGACCTTCCCGGGGGAAAGGGGCTCGTGGGGAGTTGGAGCAGGACCAGGAGGGCGAGGAGGCCCTCCGGCTCCCGGGGACAGTAACAGCAACTGCGCGCCCAGGAGAGTGCGCCGAGCTCCCTAAGGGCTGCAGCGCGCACGGCGGGACCCGGCGGGACCCGGAGCAGCTGAAGGGGCTCGGGCGGCGGCTCCGCGGAGGGGGCTGCGCGGCCCCAGGAGCAGCTCGGAGGGGCTCGGGCAGAGGAAGAGGCTCCGTGCGGAGGGGGCTGCGCGGTTCCAGGAGCAGCTCGGAGGGGCTCGGGCGGCAGCTCCGCGGAGGGGGTTGCGCGGCCTGGGAGCGCGAATCCACCAGCGCAGGCTCCGGAGCACAGGGCGCCGGGACACAGCCCAGGATCCCCCCTCCCCCCGGGACAGGCAGAGGCCGGGAGGGCCCAGGACAGCGAGGACGCTCCTGCCCCAGCTGAGCAGATCAGCGGCCCCGCCCCGGAGACTCCAGGCCCTGCAGACGGAGTTCCTGCCGGAGCTGAATCCAGGGCTCCAGAGCTGCCCCGCCACTGGGGCTGTTCCTCCTGCGGCCTCACGGGGTAAACAACCCCCACCGAGCCCTGCACCAGGCAGGGACACAGCAGCTCCAACTGCTAACACCTGAAAATCAGCACAACAGGCCCCTCCCCCAGAACACCAGCTAGACGGACAACTTCCAGGAGAAGCCAAGGGACTTAAAGAACACAGAATCAGAAGATACTCCCCGGTGGTTCTTTTTTTGTTTGTTTGTTTTTGTTTTTGTTTTTGTTTTGTTTTGCTTTTTGATTTGTTTCCTTCCCCCACCCCCTTTTTTTCTCCTTTCTTTTTCTTTCTCTTTTTCTTCCCTTTTTTCTTTTTTTTTTCTTTTTCTTCCCTTTTTTTTTTTTTCTCTTTCTCTTTTCTTTCCTTCTTTCTCTCCTCTCTTTTTCTCTTTCTCCCAATACAACTTGCTTTTGGCCACTCTGCACTGAGCAAAATGACTAGAAGGAAAACCTCACCTCAAAAGAAAGAATCAGAAACAGTCCTCTCTCCCACAGAGTTACAAAATCTGGATTACAATTCAATGTCAGAAAGCCAATTCAGAAGCACTATTATACAGCTACTGGTGGCTCTAGAAAAAAGTATAAAGGACTCAAGGGACTTCATGACTGCAGAATTTAGAGCTAATCAGGCAGAAATTAAAAACCAATTGAATGAGATGCAATCCAAACTAGAAGTCCTAACGACGAGGGTTAACGAGGTGGAAGAACGAGTGAGTGACCTAGAAGACAAGTTGACAGCAAAGAGGGAAACTGAGGAAAAAAGAGACAAACAATTAAAAGATCATGAAGATAGATTAAGGGAAATAAACGACAGCCTGAGGAAGAAAAACCTACGTTTAATTGGGGTTCCCGAGGGCGCCGAAAGGGACAGAGGGCCAGAATATGTATTTGAACAAATTCTAGCTGAAAACTTTCCTAATCTGGGAAGGGAAACAGGCATTCAGATCCAGGAAATAGAGAGATCCCCCCCTAAAATCAATAAAAACCGTTCAACACCTCGACATTTAATTGTGAAGCTTGCAAATTCCAAAGATAAGGAGAAGATCCTTAAAGCAGCAAGAGACAAGAAATCCCTGACTTTTATGGGGAGGAGTATTAGGGTAACAGCAGACCTCTCCACAGAGACCTGGCAGGCCAGAAAGGGCTGGCAGGATATATTCAAGGTCCTAAATGAAAAGAACATGCAACCAAGAATACTTTATCCAGCAAGGCTCTCATTCAAAATGGAAGGAGAGATAAAGAGCTTCCAAGACAGGCAGCAACTAAAAGAATATGTGACCTCCAAACCAGCTCTGCAAGAAATTTTAAGGGGGCCTCTTAAAATTCCCCTTTAAGAAGAAGTTCAGTGGAACAGTCCACAAAAACAAAGACTGAATAGATATCATGATGACACTAAACTCATATCTCTCAATAGTAACTCTGAATGTGAACGGGCTTAATGACCCCATCAAAAGGCGCAGGGTTTCAGACTGGATAAAAAAGCAGGACCCATCTATTTGCTGTCTACAAGAGACTCATTTTAGACAGAAGGACACCTACAGCCTGAAAATAAAAGGTTGGAGAACCATTTACCATTCGAATGGTCCTCAAAAGAAAGCAGGGGTAGCCATCCTTATATCAGATAAACTAAAATTTACCCCAAAGACTGTAGTGAGAGATGAAGAGGGACACTATATCATACTTAAAGGATCTATTCAACAAGAGGACTTAACAATCCTCAATATATATGCTCCAAATGTGGGAGCTGCCAAATATATAAATCAATTATTAACCAAAGTGAAGAAATACTTAGATAATAATACACTTATACTTGGTGACTTCAATCTAGCTCTTTCTATACTCGATAGGTCTTCTAAGCACAACATCTCCAAAGAAACGAGAGCTTTAAATGATACACTGGACCAGATGGATTTCACAGATATCTACAGAACTTTACGTCCAAACTCAACTGAATACACATTCTTCTCAAGCGCACATGGAACTTTCTCCAGAATAGACCACATATTGGGTCACAAATCGGGTCTGAACCGATACCAAAAGATTGGGATTGTCCCCTGCATATTCTCGGACCATAATGCCTTGAAATTAGAACTAAATCACAACAAGAAGTTTGGAAGGACCTCAAACACATGGAGGTTAAGGACCATCCTGCTAAAAGATAAAAGGGTCAACCAGGAAATTAAGGAAGAATTAAAAAGATTCATGGAAACTAATGAGAATGAAGATACAACCGTTCAAAATCTTTGGGATGCAGCAAAAGCAGTCCTAAGGGGGAAATACATCGCAATACAAGCATCCGTTCAAAAACTGGAAAGAACTCAAATACAAAAGCTAACCTTACACATAAAGGAGCTAGAGAAAAAACAGCAAATAGATCCTACACCCAAGAGAAGAAGGGAGCTAATAAAGATTCGAGCAGAACTCAACGAAATCGAGACCAGAAGAACTGTGGAACAGATCAACAGAACCAGGAGTTGGTTCTTTGAAAGAATTAATAAGATACATAAACCATTAGCCAGCCTTATTAAAAAGAAGAGAGAGAAGACTCAAATTAATAAAATCATGAATGAGAAAGGAGAGATCACTACCAACACCAAGGAAATACAAACGATTTTAAAAACATATTATGAACAGCTATACGCCAATAAATTAGGCAATCTAGAAGAAATGGACGCATTCCTGGAAAGCCACAAACTACCAAAACTGGAACAGGAAGAAATAGAAAACCTGAACAGGCCAATAACCAGGGAGGAAATTGAAGCAGTCATCAAAAACCTCCCAAAACACAAGAGTCCAGGGCCAGATGGCTTCCCAGGAGAATTTTATCAAACGTTTAAAGAAGAAATCATACCTATTCTCCTAAAGCTGTTTGGAAAGATAGAAAGAGATGGAGTACTTCCAAATTCGTTCTATGAGGCCAGCATCACCTTAATTCCAAAGCCAGACAAAGACCCCGCCAAAAAGGAGAATTACAGACCAATATCCCTGATGAACATGGATGCAAAAATTCTCAACAAGATACTGGCCAATAGGATCCAACAATACATTAAGAAAATTATTCACCATGACCAAGTAGGATTTATCCCTGGGACACAAGGCTGGTTCAACACCCGTAAAACAATCAATGTGATTCATCATATCAGCAAGAGAAAAACCAAGAACCATATGATCCTCTCATTGGATGCAGAGAAAGCATTTGACAAAATACAGCATCCATTCCTGATCAAAACTCTTCAGAGTGTAGGGATAGAGGGAACATTCCTCGACATCTTAAAAGCCATCTATGAAAAGCCCACAGCAAATATCATTCTCAATGGGGAAGCACTGGGAGCCTTTCCCCTAAGATCAGGAACAAGACAGGGATGTCCACTCTCACCACTGCTGTTCAACATAGTACTGGAAGTCCTAGCCTCAGCAATCAGACAACAAAAAGACATTAAAGGCATTCAAATTGGCAAAGAAGAAGTCAAACTCTCCCTCTTCGCCGATGACATGATACTCTACATAGAAAACCCAAAAGTCTCCACCCCAAGATTGCTAGAACTCATACAGCAATTCGGTAGCGTGGCAGGATACAAAATCAATGCCCAGAAGTCAGTGGCATTTCTATACACTAACAATGAGACTGAAGAAAGAGAAATTAAGGAGTCGATCCCATTTACAATTGCACCCAAAAGCATAAGATACCTAGGAATAAACCTCACCAAAGATGTAAAGGATCTATACCCTCAAAACTATAGAACACTTCTGAAAGAAATTGAGGAAGACACAAAGAGATGGAAAAATATTCCATGCTCATGGATTGGCAGAATTAATATTGTGAAAATGTCAATGTTACCCAGGGCAATATACACGTTTAATGCAATCCCTATCAAAATACCATGGACTTTCTTCAGAGAGTTAGAACAAATTATTTTAAGATTTGTGTGGAATCAGAAAAGACCCCGAATAGCCAGGGGAATTTTAAAAAAGAAAACCATATCTGGGGGCATCACAATGCCAGATTTCAGGTTGTACTACAAAGCTGTGGTCATCAAGACAGTGTGGTACTGGCACAAAAACAGACACATAGATCAGTGGAACAGAATAGAGAATCCAGAAGTGGACCCTGAACTTTATGGGCAACTAATATTCGATAAAGGAGGAAAGACTATCCATTGGAAGAAAGACAGTCTCTTCAATAAATGGTGCTGGGAAAATTGGACATCCACATGCAGAAGAATGAAACTAGACCACTCTCTTTCACCATACACAAAGATAAACTCAAAATGGATGAAAGATCTAAATGTGAGACAAGATTCCATCAAAATCCTAGAGAAGAACACAGGCAACACCCTTTTTGAACTCGGCCATAGTAACTTCTTGCAAGATACATCCACGAAGGCAAAAGAAACAAAAGCAAAAATGAACTATTGGGACTTCATCAAGATAAGAAGCTTTTGCACAGCAAAGGATACAGTCAACAAAACTCAAAGACAACCTACAGAATGGGAGAAGATATTTGCAAATGACATATCAGATAAAGGGCTAGTTTCCAAGATCTATAAAGAACTTATTAAACTCAACACCAAAGAAACAAACAATCCAATCATGAAATGGGCAAAAGACATGAACAGAAACCTCACAGAGGAAGACATAGACATGGCCAACATGCACATGAGAAAATGCTCTGCATCACTTGCCATCAGGGAAATACAAATCAAAACTACAATGAGATACCACCTCACACCAGTGAGAATGGGGAAAATTAACAAGGCAGGAAACAACAAATGTTGGAGAGGATGCGGAGAAAAGGGAACCCTCTTACACTGTTGGTGGGAATGTGAACTGGTGCAGCCACTCTGGAAAACTGTGTGGAGGTTCCTCAAACAGTTAAAAATATACCTGCCCTACGACCCAGCAATTGCACTGTTGGGGATTTTCCCCAAAGAGACAAATGCAATGAAACGCCGGGACACCTGCACCCCGATGTTTCTAGCAGCAATGGCCACGATAGCCAAACTGTGGAAGGAGCCTCGGTGTCCAACGAAAGATGAATGGATAAAGAAGATGTGGTTTATGTATACAATGGAATATTACTCAGCTATTAGAAATGACAAATACCCACCATTTGCTTCAACGTGGATGGAACTGGAGGGTATTATGCTGAGTGAAGTAAGTCAGTCGGAGAAGGACAAACATTATATGTTCTCATTCATTTGGGGAATATAAATAATAGTGAAAGGGAAAATAAGGGAAGGGAGAAGAAATGTGTGGGAAATATCAGAAAGGGAGACAGAACGTAAAGACTGCTAACTCTGGGAAACGAACTAGGGGTGGTAGAAGGGGAGGAGGGCGGGGGGTGGGAGTGAATGGGTGACGGGCACTGGGTGTTATTCTGTATGTTAGTAAATTGAACACCAATAAAAAAAAAAAAAAAAAAGTAAAAAAAATAAAAAAATAAAAAAATAAATAAAATAAAAATTTATTAGTCCAATTAGTGGTATGCTTCCATAAGAAATGAAATTGAATTGAATTCCTCCATGTTTTTATTACACAGCAGAAGCTGCAGAAACTTCTGCAAGTCAACTTCTAATTAAAAATTTGGCGCAGTTGATAGACAAATGATTATTTTTTAAAATGTGTTTAGAATTCAGTAGAAAAGTAGTCAAAAAAAAGTAGTCAGAAGAAAATAAAATCAGAGAATGGAATAAAAAGAAAGCTTTCAACAAACTGCAACCAGCAGAGTTTAAAAAAAAAAAGTTAGAACCCCAACGGAGGATAAATTCATGTTCATTCATGACAATCAGTACCTTTAAGATACAAGGACAACAGGATGTCTTCAAGATAAGAACGGAAGGAGTGAGGAGGGCCTGATGTCTTTCATGGAAGTAGGAGACATGGCCAAGAATAGAAGAGATGGGACTATAGTTACTTGGGTATTGCTGAAGAAAGTAGATGCAAGTTGAAAAAGAGATCTGGAAAGTTTAGTGGGGATTATCAACAAAGGGGGAGTAGTGCTATTGTTGGTGAGGATAATGGCAAACGGAAGAAATATATAAACTTCAAACAATAGAAATTCTCCAGGAAAAGGACAGTGGGGGGGTGAGGGGATGGGGAGGGGTTACAGATAGAGTTGTGAAGACTTGAAAAAGTGACTTCAAAAGAATAACAAAATTTAGAATCAGTGTTATATAATTGGCATGGAATATTTCCGGGTACAAGTTTGTTTCATGATACTCTGATGCGACCACCTAATTTTCCAGATAAAATTAAATCTGGTTTGGATCCCTTCCCTTCCTGTTGATGAGAGAGTCAAAATCATCATTATTGATGTACCCTGCTACCCTCTGAGAAATGTCCGGGAATCCTGGGCTAAGAAGTGACAGCAAAATGGAGCAGTCCTGCCCTTGAGTCCACACCTGTCAGCATCCTTCACCTTGTGCTGCCTGACTTGGCCAGTAAGAGCTGAACCTCTGTCCTCTATGACACACTGTGTTAGTTTTCTATGGCAGCTATAACAAATTACCACAAACCTAGTGGCTTAAAAAACAACACAGATTTATTATAGTTCTAAAGCTCAGAATTCTGAAATGGGTCTCAGTGGGTTAAAATCAAGGTTTGGCAGACCTGTATTCCGTTCTGGAAGCTTGGAGGGAGAACCTATTTTCTCATTCCATTCCAGCTTCTAGAGGCTGCCCTCATTCCTTGGTTAATGGCCCCTGCTGCCATCTTCAAAGCCAGCAAAATTAAGTCTTTCTCAGGATACCATTTCTCAAATCTGACTCTTCTGCGTTCTCTTTCCCATTTAAGGACCCTTGTGAGCCTATCCCTCCTGGATAGCCCCGGACAATCTTGTTATGTTAAAGTTAGCTGATCAATGATCTTAATTCCATTTGCAAATTTAATTCCCCCTTGCCCTGTACCTGAACATACTCAGATTCTGGGGTTAACATGGACATCTTTGGAGGGCCATTACTCTATCTACTGCAGACACTATGATAGTAGCTCCATGTGGCAATCCTCTTTGGGAGCTTCCCAACCTCTTTTTACATCACAGTGGAGATGAAAATATTTCATAGCATATTGAGGCTATTTTACAGCAACTGGAAAACCTTATGATCCAGCACAATTTTTGGGAAGCCCTGAAGTCTACACTGACAACAGGATTGATAATAGGGGCGCACATTACTGCTATTAAGGCTGAGGCACTCATAGACCTGCATGTACTGTCTCTGTGGAGTATTCCAGGGAAGCTAAATGGGAGGGGAAGCTCTGCCATTTAACTTGCCACCCCTACTTCTTCCCATTCTCAGGGGATCACTCTCTCACCAGGCCAGCACATATTCATCTTCTTACTGAAGCATTACCTACCCTTGTGTTCCTGTCTCCTCCCTTCCTTTTATGGGGCAACCCAATGTGATTCCTTACTGATGGAGGTTTTATTTGAGTGACAAGTGCTAGAATTCGACTAGAATTCAAACACCTAATGGAGGGTTTATTTGAGCGACAATTGCAAGAATTCAACTCAGACGGTCTTACACAGAAAGAAGTCATCTTTGGCCTTTTATAACTAAGGAGTCCAAGAGGAGTACTAGCTTCAGGCATAGCTGGATCCAGAGCTAAATGGCCCTGAAATCCTCTGTAGCTACCATGAAATAGCTCTTGGCAAAATCAGGTTCATGTCAGTCTTTCTGTTAGCAGTCCCAGGGAAAAGATACTTTATAATCTAAACATGAATTCACTGAGATTTCTTTGGGATACTTTGTGATCAATTTGAAAATATTCTACAAGTGTTGAGAAAGGCAAAATTCTTTTGTTTATGATTATCAAATAGGGGAAATTGTCAGTACACCATTTATTGTGGCTGTAAAATGAAATTTAAATTATATGTTTAGGTGCCTGTGCCGAGACACACAGCTCAAAGGGGTTGGGAGAAAGAGTATTCTTTTAAGGTTTTTAAAAGATAAGCGCCACAACCCCATTCAGGAAAGAAGATCTATCTAAAAAGAGTTAACACTTGACTTTAACTTCTTAACTCAATAAAAGTTTTTCTAAACTTCCCCTTTGATCTTCTTATAATTGAGGAGCAGTATACTAGTTTTCTGAGTATCTAAAGAGCACCAGGATCCATATATAAACTGATTTTGTCTTCTTTCAAGAATAATTTCTCATGAGATAGTATTTCTGACAGTTTGGACATGGTAGATGAACAGAAAATTATTTTCTAATACTAAAATGTCTGACAAAAAGAATGAGAAAAAATTAATAGCAAAAGAGGTGTTACTTAGAATAAAAAAAAATGCTGGATGATTATGTCAGATTCCCAATATATTTATGAACAGATGTCACTCTTAGTTACGGTAGTCAAAATAGCTCTATTCAGCTTAATCTTTTATGAGATGAAGAATTCTCTGTAATGTTTCCAAAAGTCAAATTGCTGAGATATGTGCATTGTGTAAGATGTCAAATTCATTCATTCATTCACTATTTATCAAGTATTCACTCTATGGTAGTCATAGATCTAGGCACTTACGACACATCAGTGAACAAAACAGAGATTGGCATTCTAATGGAATTTCTATCAAGAGGAAACAGATAACATACTAAGTAAGCAAATAAGTGCTGTGGGGAAAAAATGGCGATGAAAGAGATAAGGAGTGCAGAGGAGGGTGTGCATGGTATAGTATTAAATAAGATGGCCCAGGAAGTCCACTGATCAAGTAATATTTGAGCTAAGACTCGAAGAAGGTGGAAGGGCTGGCCCTATGTTAGAAGAGTGGCCCAAACTAGAGGAAACAGCTAGTGCAAAAGCCCTGAAGAAGAAGCATGCCTGGCACGTTCCTGAAGGAGTAAAAAGGGCCAATCTGGCAGGAACAGAGAGAACAAAGGGATAAAATTAGTGAGTTGAAGGGTGGGGGCGGTGATTATATAGGACTTTGTAGACTATTATAAAGAATGTAGCTTTTATTGTGAATGAGAAGGGAATAAAAAGGTTTTGGTAGAGAAATAATAAGCTCTGATTTACCTTAAGAGAATAATCCTAGTTGCTGCTTTGATAACAGATTATTGGAGGTAAAGGATGAAAATTTATCTTTAATCTGTATGAAATGATAATGATATTTGCATTGGGGGTGATAGGAAGTTGTGGGATTCTGGAAATATTTTGATGATATAGCCAGTAAGACTAGCTATTGGGTGAGAGTGCAAAAGCATGAAAGAAATCAAGAATCACTCCAAGGTTTCAACCTAAGTAGCCAGAAGGATGGATATGCAATTGGCTGAGGCAGAACAGATTTCAGTTGGAATATCACAAATTGTATTTTGGAGGTGTTGGCAGGAGCTGTACTTTAGATAGCTGAATATATGAGTATGGAATTTAGTAGAGATCTGGGTTGGAGGTAGAAATTTGGAAATGGCAGGTATATTGACAGTTTTAAAACCACGAAAAGAGGACACATAGGGAGTAAGTATAATCAGAAGACGACAGAGGAAAGGAAAGGAGAAGGAAAAGGAAGAAGAGGAAATGAGAAGAGAAAAAGAAAGAAGTGGAGGGGAGAAAGGAACCAGGACTAAGAAGATGAAAAGAACAAGAAGAATCAACAAGGGAGCAACCAGTGAGGGAGAAGTAAAACCAAGAGAAATGATCAATGTGTGATTTGACATTGATTTTTCAAAGTGAGCTCAAGGAAAAGAGAACCCTGACAAAAAAGTGTTGGCAGAGTGATGTAGCAAAACTTCTCCACAGAAGTAGACATATGAGACAGCAATTGGTTGGCAAAGTGGAGTCAAGAGAAGAATTTGTTTTTAATATGGAAAGAATAGCAATAAGTTTAATATGGGAATAATGGAATGGGAAGCAAAATCTTTATAAGAAGGAAGAATTTCTGGAGCAATGTATTGAATGTCCTGAGTGACATGATCCAGTGCACAGTGGAAGGGTTTGCTGTCAGTGGGAACATGAAGTTTCTTGATGGTAACAGGTTCATGCAAAGGTACAGAAAGTAGAGCTTGTGCTATAGAAGGATAGTGGGAAACTTGGAAAAGTTTTTTTTCAGATTACTTCTGTTTTCTCAGTAAAGAAAGAAGATCAGCTATAAATGAATATGGATGCCTTCACCTTTGCATTTTTTCCCATGTGGGTGAATTTTCTAATTTCCCCAACACAGGCTTTCTATATTCATATTTTTATGTCATTTTCCAGGTGGCAAACATATATAGAAGTCAAAGGGCACTCTGGGAATAAGAAAAGAAGGACTTTTGGGCCCTTACTCCTTTAGAGATGCATTGCCATAATCACAGGTATTCTACCTTGATGACCAACATCCAACTTTAATCTGGAGCTTCCCAATATCCACAACCAAGAAAAGTAAGGTAACACCATACACATGTACTCTGCACTTTTAACTCTGCACTTTTTAGGTCTCTTCACATCACTCTTCTAATAAAGTCTTTCTATACCCACAATAGCTTTGTGGGGACATTGGTCCTAACACTTGTTCGTGGAAAGCTTTAGGGTAACGCTTTTAGAAGTTTACCTTTTCTACAAATGTTTGTTCTTTAATTAGATTTAAAGAAATATCTAGTCCAAAGTTTCCAAAGAGTATCACATGGAATTCTTTTACTTAACTAGTCCAGAAAGCTGCTCATTGAAAAAGGGTTTCTTGTCATAGGTTTTATTTTTTATTTTAAAGATCGTATTTATCCATTTGAGACAGAAAGAGAGAGCACAAGCAGGAGGAGGGGCAGAGGGAGAAGCAGACTCCCGGCCAAGCAAGGAGCCCAATGCAGGGATTGATCCCAGGACCCTGAGACCATGACCCAAGCCTAAGGCAGACGTTCAACCGACTGAGTCACCCAGGCGCCCCTTGTCATAGATTTTAGAAATGCCTCAAACTATATCTGCTTCTTGGAGATACCCAACATAAATTAGCATATTAATGACTTTGAGAAGTCTTAGGATAATAAAAACTTTCATAATCCAGTGTTTCCCATACTTCATTCTAGAATTCTTATTTTCATTAAACACATATATAACACGCTTTGCAAAACAGCTAGTTTAGCACTATTCCTTTTATGGATATATAATATTCCTAATAAAATCATTAGACATATTTTAGTTTGCTAATATTTAAGAAAATGAATGTGACTACTACATTATTGCAGTGTAGAGTAACCAACTCTAATATACACCTCTACCTACATAGAAAAAAGAAACAGTGATAAATGGATCATAACCTTCCCTGAAAGCAATGTTTTTCTCTATGTAAATATAGAAAATAGGGATCCCTGGGTGGCGCAGAGGTTTAGCGCCTGCCTTTGGCCTGGGGCGCGATCCTGGAGACCCGGGATCCAATCCCACGTCGGGCTCCCTGCATGGAGCCTGCTTCTCCCTCTGCCTGTGTCTCTGCCTCTCTCTCTCTGTGTGTGACTATCATGAATAAATAAATAAATAATCTTAAAAAAAAAGAAAATACTAAGGTTAAACAACAAAATGCTGTGGCTCTTTCAATCATCTACATATTAACACATTTACTCGTACCTAAAAGTCAATTGTGAACTCTCAGCAGAGAATTTTATTTTAATGACTTTTCCTTAATATATGTAATGAATCATGTAATACTTCAAGTGATATTATGCAAAATTTTATTTAAATAATAGGAAATTAAGTTTAAAATACTGAATAGTTGAAAGTGCTTGCAATATTGATTTAAATTGCTAATTTAGGGTACCTGGGTGGCTCAGTGGTTGAGTGTCTGCCTTTGGCTCAGGTCATGATCCCAGGGTCCTGGGATCAAGTCCCACAACAAGCTCCCCTCTGAGAGCCTGCTTCTCTCCCTGCCTGTGGCTCTGCCTTTCTCTCTGTGTCTCTCATGAATAAATAAATAAAATCTTAAAAAATAAACTGCTAATATAGTGAGTGATAATTACATAATGTGTCCCACCCCAGAAAAGATGTTACCATGAGGCATCCTTGGCACCTCATGGCCTCAGCAGCATAGGTTGGTGGTAGAAGAGATGAAAACAGTGAGTTGGTAGGACCAAGATTAAGGGAAATAATCCAGATGTCGATTTGACTCCCTAAGGGCCAGTAGATAAAAATTCAAAGCCAGTATTCAAATAAATGAAGGAAAACGGGGTTTGACTGAAGCAGGAACAGAGAGGCGAGTGGCAAAAAATAGGACCAGGTAAGTGTGCCATGGTAGCAACCATCATCATGAAAGAAAGAAAGAAAGAAAGAAAGAAAGAAAGAAAGAAAGAAAGAAAGAAAGAAAGAAAGAAAGAAAGAAAGAAAGAAAGAAAGAAAGAAAAGAAAGGGAGGGAGGGAGGGAGGGAGGAAGGAAGGAAGGAAGGAAGGAAGGAAGGAAGGAAGGAAGGAAAGAGAAAGAAAGAAGAAAGAAAGAAAGAAAGAAAGAAAGAAAGAAAGAAAGAAAGAAAGAAGAAAGAAAGAAAGAAAGAAAGAAAGAAAGAAAGAAAGAAAGAAAGAAAAGAAGAAAAGAAACAAAACCACAAAAGAGGTAGAATACAATAAATTGACTTGACACTGATGAAAGGGACTTGGATCTCTAATTTAGTGAACACCATGTAGGAAATAATTTCCCTCTTAAAATGCCTACATATGGCAAATACAAACTAGGGATATTTTGATACACAGATGTTGAATTAGGCGGCTAGGCATGCTTTCTACCTAAATGAATAGTAGACTAGTAAGGCATAGAATTCAATTTTGTACTTTAGAAAAATCACAGATTACTATATTATGGAACTCTGGGGTCTGTTCCAAGTAGTTGGAAGCATAAATGTTAAACCTACCAGTGCCAAGATTCTACAGTATTTAAAGTGACGTTGGTTCCTAACTCAAAAACTCGGGCACCATTTGGGGATACAAAGAGAAGAGCCCACTCCTCTATTAAAATGTCTAACAGTAAGGAATAAATCATAAAGGAAGTAAAATGTTCAAGACCACTGAAGTCTTTTTTTTTTGTAGTATTCAACTATTCATAGCATGCACAGCCTTCCCCTCCATCCTTCCAATTCCTCTCTAATAGAGCACCGCTTTTTTTTCCTTCAGGTGTCAATACTTCTCCAGGAGACCATGACTTGTAGGGGAGAATAGCCCCAGCCCCAGAGTGTGGTCTTGACTGGCCAATACCAATGATGGTGGTCGTATTCCCCCCATTAGTGATTGGTCTAGCTGTGGGTATGTAACTGCAGGAAACATTTGTGGTCAATAAGATGGGAGGGAAAGTTCTTTGAAGGGCTTCCAGAAAAGGTTTCATTGCTCATAATAGCCACCATAATGAAGCCAACACAGAGATCAGAGGAAGACAACTACAAAGCAAAGCCAGATTCCTGGCAAATCCTGGAGCTGCCTGACCTTCAGACTCTGTTAGAAAAGAGAAACATCTTATGACTTGAGTAGATTTCATTATAGGGGTTTTCTATTAGATGCAGGCATCCTAATAGATGGACGAGGGTTTGCTTTTTTTTTCTCTAAGTTTATACTAATGTAGGAAAAAATGCATTCACAAACAGAAACTCAAACATCAGAGGTTCATGTAAAATGCAAGTAAGTTTTCCCCAACCTCTCAGTGCTACATCTCAGAAATGATGTTAGCAACTCTTCTCATGCTGGTCATTAAAATTGCAAGTGATATATGCTTAAATCACTACTCTTTATCAACTTTCAAGAATCAATTGATGACCTACCATGAAAGAGGATAGAATTAATACACTAACCTTGTCTTCCACCTTGCCTTTCTTTCCTTTTCCTTCCATTTCGCAATATGTAAGGTACATTTTACATAATTCCTATAAAAATAATTAAATATTTTGTATACTGTTTATAGATTGATTGCAAAACACTTACGATTATGTAAACAACTTAACTGTAAATTAAGTAATTAGATCCATGAAAGAAACAAAATTCATATTTTCCAAATTGAGAAATTCCCAACCGTCAAATTCTAATGTAGCCTCTTGATTTCTTTCCAGCTCTCTTTATTCCTATATGAAGATAAATACTCAGTTGCCACTGTCTTGTTTCCTGTGTTGTACCCTTTCTTGAACATTGTAATTTAAAGCAAAAATCAGTATTTCTTCCATAAAGGATATGTGGGTAATAATCTTTGAGTTCTTGCATTATTAAAATGGCTTCATTTTTTTCTCACCTTCTTTTAATCATTTATCTGGTTATGAAGTTCTAAGTTTCAAACCACTTTTTCCTAAGACCTTTGAAGACATTGCTTCATTCCATGTCAGCACCTGGTATTATTCAAATGCCTGTTCAATTAATTCTTGCCACTCTATAGGGAAACCTTTTAACCTCACTTCCCCCCCACCAACTTCTCTGCAGTTCTTCCGAGCAAAACTCTATACACTGCTTTTCTAGACTTGATGTCTTCCATCCTCTCACCATTGTGTAATAATTTTTTTTTGGTATGGTTGGGTTAGAAGAGAAACTAATCTTTATATTCTCTCACAAGATGAGAGACCATCTTGCCAGCACTTGCCAGAAAGCTTATGATGAAAGTTGGCACTAGGAATAAGGTAATTTTTTATTTGTGCATATACGCAGAGAAAAAATGAATCAATTCTCAAAAGACTCTAATAAATTATTCACTGTATAGTATTTTGATCTGTTTCCATTTATCCCATTATTCTGCAGACATAGCCAAAGGATAGTTCGCCAAGAAAATGTATGTATAATATAGGAGTGAGTGTCATTATTCTATTCCTCATTACTTAGAAATACCTCAATTCACTAATCAACTGTCAGAACCTGTTTGATACCACTAGCTGCTAATACTGGTCCAATTACTAAAGGATGACACAGTAAGAATCATTTGCTCTTTATCCTAATAATCACATTTTAATTCTTCTGTACTCAAATACTATCTTATTTTTAAAATACAATTTAGTAACAATGACTAGTTTTTATTTTCTTGGGAGACTAATAAAGGAGTTTTTCACTTTATTAAATTGTACTGTCCTATTTTGCTTGATGATGACTTTTGTAGGTGTATAGTCCTGAAAAAAACAATGTTAAATAGCTATAGCAGCGATCAAAAGAAAAGCATGGTGATGAAATGTAGACTAAATAAAATCATAATGGGGCTGATGAGAGCTTTTTCATGTCGTAGTTAATTCAAACAGATGAGAGAATGGGAACACAAGCATATCATTTTTGCTCTACTTGAAGAATTACTATTTAGTATGTGTTTGTGCACATGTTCAAAAGATTCATTATGATTTTTTACTCAGTTTTATTTAGGTCAGTGTTTACCAAACTTTGTCAGTGGCACATTTGGATATAATCAAATGGTTCTGTGGTCTAGTAAGTTTGGCAAACAATAATTGGTATATCTTCTAGAAATTCATAATATAGACTGGCATATTGAAAGCTCTGAAGTCACTAAAAGGTCTGGTTCTGGGACTCAAATTTCCAATGCATGGGGGCATGTTTTCTTCCCACACCCAAAGCAATGCTCTGGACACCAGCTGGGTGTCCTACAGTTCAACTCAATTATGACACTGGCTACCTGGAGACATCATCATATCCCGCAGGTTAAGGGCTCCGTCCTACAAGACCACCCCCACTTCGGATGTCAAATTCAAGCTCAGCACATTACTTGTGTTTCTGACCAAATGGTTATATGACTGGAGGTTCCCACCACTTCCTCCTCAGGTTTGATTAATTTGCTAGAGCAGCTCACAAACTCAGAGAAACATTTTACTTACTAGATTATAGGTTATTATAAAGGATATAACTCAGGAACAGCTAGATAGAAGAGATTATAGAGCAAAGTATGAAGATAGGGCATGGAGATTCCTTCCACAGCTTCTCCAGGCATACCACTCTCCCCAAATCTCCATGTGTTCAAACTGGTAAGGAGGGTTGCTGAACCTTCCCCTTTTGGGTTTTTATGGAGGCTGCATTACTTAGGCACAATTGATTAAATCATTGCCATTCTGGAGAACAAGCTACTTGCTACACAGTTGGGAGTAATAATCGAAATTCTACTAAAATATCCATGTTAAAAATTCTGTCCAATAATTCACTGTAAATTATTTTCCAAATAATTTCTTTAAAAGCACTTAGTTTGGCTGCCATTCTCTTAAACCTACTCCAAACAGGTAGAGGCACCACTACCACCTGATAGAAACTGGTCTTGACAAAGTCATTTCTGGCCTCTAAATTGCTAAAAAAAAGAAAAAAACTCACAAAAAAACCCCACAATGGTCCACTCTAGGGATTATCTTGCTGGATCTAGTGGCAGCATTTTACAAAACTGATCACTTTAGACTTCTTGATAGATTTTTTTTTCACTTTCTCCCAAGACACAAAATCCTTCCTGCATTGGCTATTTCTTCTCATATATCTTTGTAAGTACCTCATTTTCTCCTTATACTTTTAGAGTACCTGAGGGCTCAGTTCTTAGATTGTGTTTTGTATAAATATTTCCTTGATTTCATTTAGCCTCAAGGTTTAAAGTATCATCTATATTTTGACAATTCCAAAATATACATTTCCAGCTCAGCTCTCTCTCTCCAAACTCCAGATGTATCTCCACCTTTCCCACATCGTCTCAAAGTTGGTATGGCCAAATTGAACTTCTCATCTTCCTTCTTAAATGCCTTTCTCTTGTAGCCCTGTCCATCTTAGTTAATAGCAACTATCTTTCTGGTCCTCTATAAACACAAAGCTTGGAATCATCCTTTCCTTCTCTTTCATACCTATATTCAAACCATAAGCAAATCTTGCCGGCTCTTCTTGCAGATTATGTGTGGAATCCAATCACTCTCCACCACCTCCATTGCTAGCATCCTGGTGCACTGGGTGAGCTGCACCAATTTCTCATTCTGGAACACTCAAATAGTCTATTCCATCATTACCCCTCCACAGTTCATCATCAACACGGCTGGTAGAATGATCTCTTTTAAATGTATGGAAGATGAAGTCATTTATTTGCTCGTAACTGAGTTATCACATCACGTTGTAAGGCCAAATTCCTTATGAAAGCCGAAAGCCCTACATAATCTGTCCCACTCCCAACTCTCACTACCTTTATGAACTCATCTCCAACTACTTTTCTTTGTTCACAGGCCTCTAGCTACATTGGCTTTTTTGCTCTTCCTAGAACTTGTCATTCGTGCTTCCATGCAAACAACTCAAACCTATGCAAATTCACCTTCTCAGTGAGGCCTACGCTGACCATCCTGTTGCTAATTGCAATACATGCTTGGCCTGCCTGCTCTCTCAATATCCCCTCTCTCTCCTCTGTGCTACACTTTTTCTGTAGAGTTTATCGTCTAACATAGTAATTTACATATTTATTATGGTGATTTCCTGTCTCCTTCTACTGGAATGGAAGCATGGGCACCCTATGGCGTTATTATAATAAATAACAATAAATAGGACTGCACAAGAAATCACTGTAGAGAAATTTTTTCCTTTCCAGGTTCTTGACTGAAATAGCTCTCCCCCACCACCACCCATCCTGTAATAAAAGACAGATTAACAGGAGAAAAACAAACAGATGTCTAATAACATCTGTATCTCCTGTATACATGGGAGATACCCGGAATTGAGTGATTTTAAAATGGCCCAAGCTATCACCTTAAATACCATCTCCAGAGAAAGACAAAAGATGTTGGGGTGAGGGAGCTAATTATGGAAAGTTTACAGGTAAAAACATAAACAAGAGTAAGGTTGTTCCATGCCTTCTCCATTGGTCAGGGTTTCTAGAGACTTAGTCATCATCTTTCTAGAGCAGAGGGAGACACCCTTACAAATATGTCCCCTATAAAAGCCAACATCTTCCTGGTTTTCAGAGCTTCTCCCATGACTACAGTTTTTTTGTGGGTTGTTTTTTGTTTTGTTTTAGAAAAGTAATCAGCCTAAAAAAATTCTGATGCCTAAAGGGCATATTTTGAGATGGCAAACTCTGCTTTTCTTCACTAGATAGTTCCCCCATAAAGCAAGGTCTAAAGAAAAGTTGGGGAGGAATCTCAGCAGCAAAGTGGAGATAAGAGGAAGAATCTGAATTTTGTAGAAGGGTTGAAGTAAGTACAGCCTGCATGGTAGGGAACACATGTACCACGTATCTACTGGTATCTTCCTGTGACTTTGGTTGTAATGATTACATGCAAATTGCTTCATCTATCCTTCCTGACACCATCAGTAAGTAGATGGAAAGAAATCTTGGAGAAGCAGGTTAGATAAGACAAAGACCTATGCCTGATTCACTGATGTAGTGTTTTATCAAAAGTCTGGTAATTCTAAAATTTTAAATTATCTCCTAGTATTAGAATTATCTCCTGAATTTTATTTGTCAGGGTTGGATATCAGGGTTTTCTTCCCTGCTATTGGTTTTCCTTAAATGTCTGATATTCCTTAGGCATCTGTATGTATTCATAAAGAACATCAAATTGCAGATAGCTGTGAAAAGCAAGTTTCCTCAGGAATTACTATATATGCCTGCATTAGACATCCATTTTAAACAGAAGCTATGGTTCTGTTTAAGTTGTTAGGGCATTTCAAGCAGCAGGCACCTATAGGTCAGTATGTGGACAGCATGCAGAAGCTATTGTTCTTGACACATGCTCAAGTAAGGAGGCTTTAATCTGGGAGTGAAATGCTATTACTCACCCTCCCTAACCCCAAGTGAAAATTCACTTCACCTCTATTCTACTTTCTATGGCACCTCAATACCATCACTAGGGAGCCTCCCTAACAGAGTAATCTGTATCTTCAGAGTTATTCTTTTAGGCTTTACCCTAAAGAAAGCTTCTCAGTAACAATTTATCTGGAGGTAAGAAGCAAGGGCAAGGGTTCCCAATGCAGTTCTTCAATGAATCAGCATTACTTGAACATTGGCCCATTTCTTGTCTCCTCCCATTCCTTCCCACTCAAATCTGAGCCTTAAAACTTCTCCTGGATACTTTCCTTGGCTTTGGTTATTTGCTTTTTCTCTCAATCTAATTCCTTCTGCTTTATACCTTCCTGGAATTTCTCAAAACTCTTGTTTTCCAAGCACTTTTATGACTTCATTCTTATATTTTCTGTCATTGGGACCAAGAGAGAGGGGAAACAATCATGGCTGATTATATTCAACTTGTCATGTGGAATTGAAGGTACCAGGATTAACATTAATATAAAAACTTTAGAGACCTGTTGGTGGTACCAATATTTTTCTTCTTTCTTCCATTTGGCAATGGTCTCTTCTTCCTCCAGTGTGTTCTTTTAATTGCTAAACAAACTTCTATTTCAGAAAATACCTGCCCTAGGAATGTGCAAATTTTTAGCTGTCCTTGGGCAGCCTGAATTTTCATAGAACTAATCTCAGAATTGAAACTAAGACTCATAGCACAAAAAATGCCTAAGATCAACAAGCAGATAAGCGGTTAATTATGCCAATTCTGGAGCACAAAAAAATCTCATGTCTACTATGTGCCCTATAGCATCCAATTCAAGACATATTCAATCCAGAAAACTGGAAAGATTACAAAAAACTCATTCAGTAGAAAGACTAAAAGTCATATAATATTATTATTTTGTCTAGAAGGAAAAAAAAAAGACTGTTGATTTGTGTAGGAAGTATAGATTAAGCTATTGTATTGGTCATTTTCCATTTTCTGTCTGTATACCCATACAGATTAAAAAAAAAAAGTTTAAGTTATTGAGGAAATGTTTATGTTGATTACTGGTCTAATTTCCAGGTGTTTATATATTAAACCACACACACACACACACCTCCACAGATTACCTAAGTATCTTTTCAATATTTAGTTTGTACCTTAAGTGTGTATGATTCAGGGTCTATTTTTTCGTTGCAAAAATTATGCCAGAGTCAAAGGGAGGTTTAAAAAAAAAAAAAAAAAAAAAAAAGGAAGGAAGGGTTTCAAATAAATCTTCAGCACGGGAAAAACAAGAGATAATCAGGTCCTGCAAAAATGGGGACAGCTGCTAAAAATATAAAGTTAATCCTGATTTGGAAATGGCTTTTTTTTCTTGCCTCACTTGTTCTGTTTGATAGGCTACAGATGATGCTTAGACCAAAATTCAAGCTACAGCTATTTTCTTATTATCAAACAAAAGTATTAAGTATACCTTCCAGGAAATAATTAAGATACATGAATTTAATGGAATAATTTCATTTTCTTCACAGCTTTCAAATTAAAAATGATAACAAATAACTTTATGCAAAGTCTCTCCTTTTTCCCCAATGAGGCCTAAAATGGAGAGTATACTTGCTCCTAGCAAGCAAATACACCAAAATTAAAATTAACAAAATCTTTAAGGTACCAAAATTTGTGAGGGAAGGAGGATGATAAGAAAGTAAGAGAAATTACCAAATGGCAACCAAACAAGGTCACATCAGGGTTTCAGGTTAGTCCAAAATAACTTCTGGAATATGGTCTATGGCCCCATTGTTCATATACCTTCCACAGCTCTAGAACTACAGAATAAACTTTTAACAATAAAATGAGAACCGAGAACATCATATTGTAAATACTATATTTCTCTCACTCACAATGTTGTATGAGACATTTACTAGTTTTAATATGTATCCATAGGATTAATACTCATATGGAGTATGATGCAAAAAGTGCAGGACTAAAGAAATAAGTCTATATGAAAACAAAAGCACACATTTCTTAGGATTTAAAAATATTGCACATAATAAGGTTGCACAGAAATTACTGGCTGTTTTTACATATAGAATGAGGTATTAGTCAATCTATAGATAAAGATGAGTGCAAAGAGGAGGAACCACACACACACAAAAATACATAAATCCATGTAAGACCTAGAGCGCCAACAACTAAGAAAGAAATGTGAAAAGATGTGTAAATTAGCTATGATTTCAACACTACAAAATCATTAGCCAGGGACCAAACACGTAACAATCTCTTGGTAATATTTCAAAAGTTTTCAATGTTCTTTTGGCCTAAAGGGCTATGAGCAATACAATCATTTCCTTTACTCCAATTTTTACTGCAGGAAGGTATGGTTCTGTGGTGAATATTAAATCATGCCTTTCTGAAGCTTTCAGTGGAAAGATACTGCTATCCTTTGCTGAATGACTCAATTACAATTTCATGTACACTTAGCAACCCAAGTCAGAGATGCTGCGGAGCATGCAATTTTAAATTAGCAAAGGTTTCACTGCAAAAACCATTCAAGTTCACACAATTTAAATCTACAATAAGTTTCAAAGGCTAACCTTTAAATATATCAGGCGAACTCAATCTTTTCTTGGTAATAAAACTGGCCACATAAGTAAGCCCAAGGGCAGGTAGAGAAAAAACCAGGCAGAATTACAATCTTTTTTTTTAAAGAATCTTTCCTAATCAGGGAAATTAATAATTAGCTATTTCTCTACTGAGTGTTGCTGAATTTGTCAAAAACCATTTAAATACATTTAATACCTTATCAAGTTAAGTGAAATCATGCACTTGTCAAAATAGTTCACAGAAAATTGTTTTGCATCAAAGATATTGAAGAAAATTCAACTAGTTGGGTTTAGAAAGAACAGAAAAATCGTGAACTACTGTCCTGAACAGTCAGTATATGTAGTAACCATATTTCCTCTCCGTTGAGTGACAGTCCTGCAGTGCTTGCTAGATCCATGGAATCTATTTTCAGTCTGTACTGTGTGCCGATTGGTGGTGTCAAAACCACTAAAAGAAAACATTTTCTCCATATCTTCAAACATGTCATCAAACAGTCCACCTCCAAAAGAAAACTCCTGGAAATGATGTCTTTGTCTACTGGAACCATCCTGGCGTGTCTGGAAGTGATTCTCAAAATGCTTCTTGGATCGAGTGTTTTGGTTTTGACCAAAAAACCCAAAGTCTTTAAATAAGTCATCAAAATTGAAGTTAAATGATTGCTCAAAAGGACTTCCGCTACCTCTTTGTCCTTTAACGTTAGTAAAAGCACTGTGTCCAACTGTATCATATTCTTTTCGCCTATTAGCATCTGAGAGTGTTTCGTACGCTGAAGGAAATAAAAATACTTTAGTAACTGAAGGTAATGAAAATTACATACATCCAAATCTCTTCAAATAAGTGAATTCAACTCTCTTTTTTAGGGAAAAGATTTCATATCACCATTAAGCCAAGACATCACAAACACAGGAAAAAAAATGAAAGGTACAAAAGGCAGGGCCTTTGTCCTATATACTGTGCAGTATCAGCTGTTGGAATAATGCCAGCCCTTAGTAAATAACCAATAAATGAATGCTACACCATTACTTACAAATAAGCATGTGGACAACAATTACAGAGTTATTTTTCATATTACTTGGGTAAAACCATTACCTGTATTAAATAATTTAACGGTCCAATACAACCAATTAAAATTCTCACTTACTTACTAGTTGAAGTAAATGTTTAACTCTCTACTCAATTACTTCCACCCACCATTAATTACTGAATGCTCAGGAGGTGCAATTTGTTTTAGAACTAGTCTTAAAATTTGTTTCATATTTTTCCTTTAAACACAAATGTGGCTTTTAAATATAGATCAAGTGAAGGAAAAAAACCTAAACATTTCAGTCTATTTAAATTTTTTATAGCTAATGTTTTATATTTAATCTCCATACTTAGTAAATAAAAACTGTTTCATAAGTTAGCTTTTTACATATCTAAAATTCCTTTTAACATGGAAACAAGCAATTTCATAAATAATAAAAGAATAAAGTAATACATTTTTAACATTTTAGGATCTATGTGACAATAAAAATTGATATTACCATTCATCCATCCATCCATCCATCCAGGAATCAAAGCAATTGTGGTAAAAAGATAGTCTCAACAATCTCCTTTATTTAAATGTAGACCCTACTCTGTGACCCATCATCACATTATCCCCAAATATACACTTCTTAGCTATAATTCTCCTTTACTACTAATTAGTATTTGTGAGACCTCAGAGATAATCATTTACTTACCTTCTGCAATCTCTCTGAATTTTGCTTCAGCATCAGGACTCTTATTTTTGTCAGGATGGTACTTCATGGCCAACTTGTGAAAAGCTTTCTTGATTTGGCGCTCTGATGCTGATTTTGGCACACCTAAGATATCATAGTAACTTTTTGATGCCAAAATTAATTCCGTTATCATTAAAATGCAGATTGCAAAGACGAAAACTGACTGGGGAGTAGCCATTTCTAATATCCTAAAAAAAAAAAAAAAAGAAAAAAAAATTTTATCCATGGAGCCAATCTTAACACTTCATTCTTCTTTTAGGATACAATGCATACTTAACGCGCCATCAAAATGTTAAGCCTATAGTATCTCGTACTTGTTCCCATGTTATTTCGTTTTTGCAGGCTTTATTACCTCTACGTTGGTTGTGACCTTCTTAAAAGCAAATATAATTCAAATTGAGAAAAAAATCGCTTTACCTTTTCACTAATACTCTGATCAGACACAGAGTAGACACAAAAATATTCAATAACTGTTTTTTTTTACCAGTAAACACTGAAGGCTAATGATTTGTGAACACTGTAAAAAGGGTGGAAAATCCACATACTTTTTAAAGGGATGTCAATTTTCCTTTCAAGAACTTGTATTCTAAGAGGACTAAAACTATTTGACTTCGCAGGAAAAAAAAAAAAAAGTACAATACCGAGGTAAAGAGCCCAGTATGTCTGAACTGATGATCCTCCCTCCCTAAGAAAGCCCTGACTTCACTTTCCTTTCAGCAAGGTGAGCCAAGGGCTGCACATACTGAATCTCAGTGGCATATTAATCTTGACAATACAATAGCATGTGATGATTTTTTTAATTGTAAGATTCCCAAATATTTAACCCAAAAACAAACAAAAAGTATAAATGGTGTTTTGGTAAAAAAACAAAAACAAAAACAAAAAACCACTCCTAACGGAATTCAAGATTTCTGCTCAGACTCCCAGAAACATCACAGTCTGTACGTTTAGATAAGGTAAACACCTATTTTTCAAACTTCTTGATAGTCAAAGAGAAGAAAACCACTTCTCTAACCTTAAAGGTGGTCTATCTACGTAAGGAATCAACATAGGATCCTGCGTAGTACACATGCGACGACCTGGGATTCAAAAACGAATGTGATCCCGTGTTTTGTGAAGTCTGCACTAGGAGTCCTTAATAACCTGTGATGACATAACAAGGCTGACGAAAGACGCTAGGGTTTGTGGAAACTGCCTGCCTTCCTCTCCTGTGGCCTCTGCTGAGCGCAATTAGCAGACGGATTCCTCCTTTCCGAAGACTTACTCAGAGTCACGGGTACTAAGGATCAAGTACGAGCTCCTGGTTTACAGAAGCCAAACCTGGGGGGGCAGCCCGGGTGCGGCTCGGCGGGTCAGCGCCGCCTTCGGCCCAGGGCGTGACCCCGGGGTCGCGGGATCGAGTCCCAAGTCCCGCGTCGGGCTCCCTGGTGGGGCCTGCTTCTCCCCCTGCCTGTGTCTCTGCCTCTCTCTGTGTGTCTCTCGTGAACAAACAAATAAAATCTTTAAAAAAAAAAAAAAAAAGAAAAAGTAAAGAAAGAACGCAAGCCGAGCGGGGGCCGTGGACGCCACCAAGACAGCAGGTACTTGTACTTGCCGCAGCCCGAGGGCAGGTCCGAGCCTGACGGGGAGGGAGGCGGAGGCGGAGGCGCGCCGCGGGCGGGCTCCAGTGAGGGCTGGCCGGCCGCTCCACACTGGGCAGCCCACGGACGTCTCCTTCCCGAGGGCGAGCGCGGGGACAGCGGCCTGGGCCAGCCTGCATCCCCAGACGCCCGGGGCCCGTCCGGCCCGTCCGGCGCCGCCGCCGCGGTGTCCTCGGCCGTCCCCGCCCCGGGAGGAGCTGTCCGACGCCCGGAGAAGCCCGCGGCCAGCCCCGAACACGAAACGCCCCAGTCAGGGCTTCGGTCGCCTCCTCCTCCTGACCCCTCACCGCCACCAGGCAGGCAGCTGGAGGCCCCGCGACGACCGTGGCGGACCCCGGGGCCCCGGGTCAGCCCTCAAAGAGCGGCCGAGGCCCCGGGGGGGCCGCCCTGCACACCCCGCCCCGCGACCCCGGCCTCGTCCCTCACCCGCACCCTCCGCCGGCCGCTGCCCCGCCGCAGAGCTGAGGCGCCGGGAGGCTGACGCCCGGCCCCCCACGGGCCCTCGCGCCGGCCCCCGACGCCCCCCTCCGCCGCGCGCACACAGACCTAGCGCTCCGCCAGCCGCCGCCGCCGCCGCCGCGTCCCCCCTCAGCTCGCTCCCCGCTGGCCGGCGGCCGCCGCTGCCGCTGCCGCTGCCGCTGCCGCCACCTCAGGAGAAGACCTTACACGAAACGCTCCCCTATTGGCTCCTGCGTCCCCACGTGACCCTGGCGCCCTACGCGCACGTGGAAAACTGTTGTTGCCGCTCCGCCCGCGCGTCACTTCCGGCCCCAACCTCCAGAAAGGGCGGCGCTGAAGCCGGCAGAAGCGGAAGTGAGTCGACGGTCGCGACCGTCCTTCCGGCTCGGCCGCTTGTGGCGCAGGCGCAGTGGCTCGGCGACGCGCCGGGGGTGGTAGCCCGCTCCGCCTTGGCGGACGGGGTGACGGCAGCGCCCCTCGCCGGCCCGGCCCCTCCGGGCCGCCGCGGAGGGAGCGATGCCTCGCTACTGCGCGGCGATTTGCTGTAAGAACCGTCGGGGACGGAACAGTAAGGACCGGAAGCTGAGTTTTTACCCGTAAGTTGTCCCCGGAGCAGAAGCGTCCGCCTTTACGGTGAGGCCACGGGGCTGTGGCGTTTGGGGCCGGCGGTACCTGGAGAGTCGTCCTCGGCCCCACCGGCGCGTCCCGTCACAGCGCGGGAGGACGGCGTGGAGGCTCGAGTTCAGGTTTATTCAGAAACGTCCTAACCGAGAAGGACGCGGGGCTGGTGGGAGGCGGAGCGGCCCTTTGCGGGGGGGGGGGGGTAAACGTCCGGCTGGCGCGTGGGGGCGGCGCTCCGCGATTTTCAGAGCGTTTCCCGCCTTCGCCTGGTCTCTGTTGGACGAGGACTTCCGCCTCAGGTGCGCCTCAGGTGAGCCTCAGGTGAGCCTCAGGTGCGCCTCAGGCCGGCCACAGCCGCGCTCACGCTCACCTCACGCCTTCTGGGAGGTAACTCCGCTCGCGTAGACGGCCCTTCCTTCCGTTTTTTTCCCCCCGAAGAAACGGAGGCCCTTCAGGAAGTAGGCCAGGCTGGAAGCGTCGTGAGCGCGCGCAGGCCTCCCCGTGACGCCCTCCCGACCGTCCCGGGAGCAGGTCAGGGTCGTGCCCAACTAGCCGCCACGCTCTGTCTCCGGGAAGCCCCAGGAGGGAAACCCCCCTTTTTATTCAGGAGAACAGGGGAGCCGGAGCGGGTGGCATTTTCGAGTGCAGGTCCCCAAAGCCAGCCGCACTCCCGAGGCCCCAAACCCGGCGCCCCGACTCTGAAGCTGACTGACCTTCCGCAGATTTATTTAAAAAGTCTCTGCCTAAGATCTCTCACCTGAAAAGGGAGATTAAATCGTCCCTACTTCCTTTCGTGTGCAAATAGGCAAAGCAGCCCTTAACGTTCAGTACGTGCTTAACGTATGTGAGAATCCACATATTTACAATATTCTATTTCCTTTTTTGTTTGTTTGTAAAATTCATTTAGCTCTAACCTGATCGTCTTTTAGATTTTTTACCGGCTATTTTGTGAAGACTTTTTTTTCTTTTTTCTTTTTTTTTTTTTTAAGACCGGAAGCTCTCTGCTCACAGACACGGTTGTTTTCCATTATTTTAACTAATGGGTTTGGGTGGGGGAGGAACCCTGATAAGCCAAAATAATTCACATGTGGCAGTATTTCCAGGACTCTTTCCCGCTTGGAGGCCACAAGATGCAGAGAGAGATTTTGGGGGAGATTCTAGTTTAACAATAGCTATGGTTCTTGAAAGTATGTAACAAACCCAGAAAACAAAAACATGTTGAACTTGATTTAGCCTTATTTTCCAGATTGATTTGGCCTTCATGGGGGGGGGGGGGCAATAACTCCAGACTCCCAAATTCTTTAAATTTTTCCATAGTTACTGTATTTAAGGAGGGTAAAATAACAATGCCAGAGGAAGTCAGTTACAAAGATTTTTTTCTTCAAAATGTGAATTTACCAAAAGTGGATTTTTAAATGTTATTTCCCCCATGTAACCCGCAAAATAAAAATTAGTTTTATTCCCCTAATAGCATCAAACTTGAATTGGATTTGTTAATGCTAACACTGTAGCAAGCTGTACTGTACTATAGATTACTTTGAGAATTCAGCTTGTGTGTGCATATAGTGTTAAGTTTATAATATTATTTTATGCTTTGGGAGGAATTAGAAAGATGGTGAAACAAAATTACAAGCAAATTGAGCCACTGTAAAGGCCCTGAGTTGTTCAGGAAACGTATTGCCTGAGATTTCTTAGAGATTTACCTGTTGAGAAAGCATTGCAGTCCAGTTACCAGTAAGGATATTCAGAGTATTTTTTTTTTAATTGTGTGATAACTTAGTATATAGGTATGATAGAAATAGTTTGCAAACAGCATCCTTATACATGAGATTACATGTAAAAATATTGTAAAGGGCATATTCTCATTTTAGATGTAGCAGAAAAGGTATGAACTTTTCTATGGCTAAAAGAATTCAGGTCCTCTGAAAAGAAAAATTATTTTTGTCCTTCAATGCCTTTTCTGATTATGTCTATAACCTGAGGTCTTGATATGTGCAAGGTTAAGGAGTTTTCAAACCATGTGTGAAAACTGTATCTGTTGTAAGAACTTCTGAAGGTAGGTCATATGATTTTTCCATGTAAGGGTATTTGAGTTAAAAATTATTTTCTATAAAGTACCTAGACTCCTTTTCTTTAGCATCTTGTAAAGTTACCAGTATTTGCAGGATGGGGGGAGGGGAGGAAGCATGCTATTATAAAGCATAAACTAAGTGGTAGGAATTGAGAGGGAATATATAATTGCTTTTTGTATGAGAAACCTTATATTCTTTTTTAAAAGTAGGAAATTAGACTTCATAAAATCATTTTAAGAAATATGAATACTGTGTTAACTGTTCAATGCAGTTTAAACTGAAACCTATTTAGACTGGTAGGAAAAAGTTTTCTCTCAGATTCTGTCATTAGCCCAATTTTGCCTATAAAACACATCTCAGTAAGTTAGCACCAACTCTCAGTAAAGGTTATTGTCAGCACAGGAACAACACATATAAAGAACTGTCTTACCTTTCTCTGTCTTTTCTGTTTGATTTATTTCATGTTATATCAGAGTCTATTTGTAACCTGTTTAGTTCTTGTGTCAGTTTTCAGAGCTTGAATTTTAGGGTTCTCAATTCTCTGGTTGTAGAAGTTTAGAAATATTAAATTACATATGGGTAGAATTGAGCCTGAATCTGGTAAAGGGAATGGAATATTAGTAGTTTTATAAAATTTAGTATTCATTGTCAATTAAATCACTTGTTTGAACTAACTTCTTATTTTAAAAATGTTAATATAAGTAAGAGCCTAAAGCTTAATATTTCTTAAGTTATAGACAAGACACCATTTAACTTGTAGTATTAGTGTAGAATACATTTGAGTGGGACTTTGTTTATGAAAAGCTTTTTCCTAGTTCTAGGCAAAATACATAACAAAATAAAAATGAAATATAATCCACAGAAAATATGAATAGATTTCACCCTTTGTTGGAACACATATTTTTACTTGAAGGACTTGTTATGTTTTACCAGCCATTGCTCTTTTTTGTTTAAGATTTTATTTAGAGAAAGTGCTCACGCAAGAAGGGGAAGGGGCAGGGGCTGAGAGAGAGACGGAGAATCTCTGGCATGCTCCACACTCAGCGCAGGAGCCCAACTCAGAGCTCAGTCCCAGGACCCTGAGATAATGACGTGAGCTGAAATCAGAGTCAGACGCTTAGTCACTTAGTCAACTGAGCCACAGAGGAACCCTACGAGCCATTTTTCTGAAAAGCTTTGCCTACACATTTTATAGCTTAGTCATCTTTACTGTAGAGATGATGTAGAATTGTCATTAAGGTGCTTTTACTCAGTGTAGATGGTTGCCTTGCTTTTGCAGCACTCAGTGCATAGGTTACCTATATATGCAGCCCTGGAATTTGCAAAATTGTAAAAATATAGCAAAGTTTTCCTTTTTTAATTTCAGGTTTCCTCTACATGACAAAGAAAGACTTGAAAAATGGTTAAAGAATATGAAACGAGATTCATGGGTACCCAGTAAATACCAGTTCCTGTGTAGTGACCATTTTACTCCTGACTCTCTTGACATCAGATGGGGTATTCGATATTTGAAACAAACTGCAATTCCAACAATATTTTCTTTGCCTGAAGACGATCAGGTATTGGAGGCAGCACATAGGGGAGAGGGGGACAATGCTGAGCAGGATGGTAGGTTGCAGGGTGGCAGGTAATGGAAGTTAAGGGAGGGAGAGGGAAAGATAACTGCTGGGGAAACAGATACTTGAGGAAAAGGAAGACTAATTTATGCTTCTGCTAAAAGTGTAAATAATTTTATTAAAAAAACTTAAACTGAAGAACAAAAGATAACACATATATAAATCATTAAGTTATTAATGTAAGTTAATGATCTAAGATTTTGGTATTGGTCTTTTGAGTGACCTGCAATGTTTCCATCATGTATTGAATGAATATGCTTAGTACTTTTTTAAAAACTAAATTTAGAGTATATTTGAGTCGTTATATGCTTAGAACATTTTTTTAACTTGTGCAAATTTATTTGGCCGGTATATTTCTCAAAGTTGTAGTTAAATATTCAGCACTGACTAATAAGAGAATAAGGTTAGTGAGAACATCTTTAGAATTTGAAAATATTATTTTCTAGGAAAAAGACCCTTCCAAAAAAAAATCTCAGAAGAAAAAATTAGATGATGAGAAAGAAGTGTGCCTAAAAGCCAAGTCACAAGAATCATTTGCTTCAAATGAGTTAAAGAAAAATACAGTTAATACAAATATTCTCCTTGAACACACAGAATTATGTAATTCATCTACTTTGGTGAAGCCACCAGCTCCCAAACCAGAATGTATACAAAATAACGTATTAACTCTTAATCTGCTTAAACAAGATATTGGAATACCAGTATCTACCTTGGAAACTTCAGTTACCCAAGACATAGATATAGGTGGTTTTCACACATCTTTTGAGAATCTAAATTCTACAACTATTACCTTGACAACTTCAAACTCAGAAGATGTTCAGCCATCTTTGGAAACCCAAGAAGTGTTTGAAATAACTGCGAATCATCTTGCTAACCCAAACTTTACAAATAATTCCATGGAAATTAAGTCCGCACAGGAAAGTCCATTTTTACTCAGCACAATTACTCAAACAGTCAAAGAGTTAAATACAAATAAAGAATCTGTTATTGCCATTTTTGTACCCACAGAAAATTCCAAACCAATTAATTCATTTGTATCTGCTGAAAAAGAAACTGTGGAAATGGAAGATCTAGACATTGAAGACTCCTTATATAAGGATGTAGACTATGAGACAGAAGTTTTACAAATTGAACATTCTTACTGCAGACAAGATATAAATAAGGAACATCTTTGGCAGAAAGTTTCTAAACTACATTCAAAGATAACTCTTCTCGAGCTACAAGAACAACAAACTCTTGGAAGATTGAAGTCTTTGGAAGCTCTTATAAGGCAGCTAAAACAAGAAAACTGGCTATCTGAAGAAAATGTCAAGATTATAGAAAATCATTTCACAACATATGAAGTTACTATGATATAGAGTGTAAAGAGTTTAACACTATGACTTTTATATAAGCTTTTTGCAGCCAAACTAAATTATATGTAACTTTTTCTGGTATAAAGTTCTCATCTTAAGCTAAGAAAATGTTCTAATGTTAAAAACTGCATCCCGTTCTTGTAGTGTTCATTATTAAGAAAAACAAGAGAGTTGTTGGACTGTAGAGAAGAAGTTTCACCACTTGGTAATCTTCTAAATTAAAGTTAAAATAGAGTGAATAAGTAATATGATTCATAAAATGGGAGAACATGGAGATGGTGAAAGGAGCCCAGAAGAGAAATCAGGCTTGGATATCAGTGCCAGTTCTACCTTTGGCATGTGATTTGGGCGAATTACTTTGAAGCCTCAGTCTGTAATCTGTACAATAAGGGCACTTACAAAATCTAGTCTGTTTATAGTTCCTTTCCTTTGTATTAAGATACTTTTTTAATAGAACAACTTTTTGGTAAGATAATACATACTTACATAATACTAGATGTTGGCTAGTATTTGATGTTATTTGCTATTGGATTATCCTCAGAATTGAATTCTGTGGTATTTGACTTGTTGACTATAGTTATTTGTAATAATAGTACTCCTTTTATAATTTTATTCCACTTGAGTGATAATAACCATTAGTCCGGTTCATAGGGGAAGTACTTTAAACTTCAAAGAATATGTATTTCAATACCCTATATGTAGCTGACCATCATAATACATAGTCAGGTAATCTCCTTAACATTCTATATTTAAAAAAAATATTCTATATTTAAGGTTATAATTTATAAACCAAAAATTGTAATGAGGTTAATTTTTAAAACTATGTAGATTACTATATTTTAGAAATCATAACTTATATATAATGTGTAGCTTTTTTAAATGTGTGCTTTTGTCATTTTTAAATTCCAGAATGATAGAGTACTATTTAATATTATACATGCCCACTTACATATATGTATTTTATTAAAATTTATAAGCAAGAAACTGTATATCTGGAGTGATCTTAGACAAGCAAGAAAGGAATGATGGTGATGTAAATAAAAATATTGCTTATACCCATGAGAATTTTTTTTAAGTGTGAAAAAGACAGTGGGAACAGCAGAAATGTAGAAAATAATGATTTAAAATTGACAGTTAATATAATTGAATATGTTACTGATTATAGTATTGAGCAAGTTCCTATCAGTTCTTATCACACTTTTCCTTGCCTTTTTTATAAAAAAATACTACTACTTAATCTCAAAGGAGTGTTTTGAGAATTCAATGAAGTAACATGTTTTTGGTTCTGGAAAATAGGAGGTGCTCAATAAACATTAGTTGACTGCACAGCAGATAGTATACTAATTGTTTTGTAAATTCATGGTGATTATTTTTGGCCACACTTTATTTTTTTCAAGCTAATACAATTCATTGGTATTATATAATATGTATCTTAAATATGAAAAGTTAATTTATTGGTATCTTTATTATGGGAGAAAAAAACCATAGATTTTTGCATAAATTAGGTACAGATAATTGGTAGAATTAATGTATTTAAGTATTCCCATGCTCCATTTTACAATATTTATTTGAAATAATTATTGTAGATGAAAATAACTTTAATAAGTCATTATAAAATAATGTTTCAACTCTGTTTTTACCTGTGCGTATTGTATTTATTTTCTCTTTATTTAAAGTTGTAGTCTACTCAGGAATAATTTAAACTGGTTGTATTTCTTTAAACTTAATAAATTATAAATATTTAAGATATTTTCTTGGCTTGCCTATGTTCAATTCAGGGTGTTTCCAGCCTTTTAACTTCTATATTTGGGGGTTCTGGCCAACTCTATTTCTTATTTGGATTATTTTAGTCTCTTAGCTAATCTTACCAGTGTTTTCAGTCCCTTCCATATTCTAGATTTTGCTGTTAGCTTTTTCCTTCAACTATAGATCTAACTATATCATCCACTCACTACTTGACTTTCCCAGAAATCTGAAATTACTCTTCAATATAGAATAAAGCCAAGCTTCTTACCATATATGATTCTCTGTGATTTGCTTCATCCTGTGTTCTAGCCACACTGGACTACTTAGCATTTTCCAAACATACCATACAGGTGACTTTCTTCATGTTTATTTTATTCCCTAAATTCAGTCAAAATTATAGCTTTGGTTGAATTTTGTCTCCCTTTTCCCAGTCAAAATTATTTCCTGTCTACTCCTATGGAAAACAAAACAGCTTTGTTTTATAATACTGTAACAGAATCTGCCTTATATTTTTTATATCATATTTATGGATGTTCTTTTGACTAGATTGTAAGCTCTTTAAAGCAGAATTTTCATTAATTACTTGTTTGGACAGTGTAATTCACTCAAATGTTTGGATAAATATTTTGAATCTGCCTACTTAATTCTTTTCCCTTAAAATCAAGAACCTTCTTACAAAATGGATCCTTAACATCTTAAACATCTTAAGAATGTTTAGGAAAAGACCTAGATCTTCACATAATCTTTGAAACATTCCATGTCCTCAGTGGACAATGCAATTTACCAGTACCTGCTATGCCATCTATGAATAGATTGTATTGTGGAAGGCTATTCCCACCCCAAAATAGTCTCTGCTTTCTATCCTGTATAATAAAAAAGGAAGTAAACCCAAATATGGCTACAGAATATATCTCATTCTGTATTCTCTTCTATAGTGTGACCTTGTCACTCCCTTATCAAGAGGTGGAATTTATTTCTCTACCTTTTTCAATCTGGTGGGCTATGTGAATGCTTTGACCAAAAGAATACGGTGAAAGTGATAAAGCCAGTTCCAAACTTAGACCTTAATTGGCCTGAATTAAGGCTTAATTGGCCTTAATTCACTTCTTTGTAACAGTATCTTTTAGTATGCTAGATGTCCTATAAAATGTGTGATTACCAAGAGACCATGCTGGAAAAGCCAAAGCCACATAGGCTCTGGAAAGTGAGACATCAGACACATTAGTGAAGAAGCCAGTAAGCAATTGTGTTTCTATGACAGAATCATGAAAGACTGTAATTGAAGTTAACAGGTATCTGGAATTGGAGGAGGAGGTGTGAAGACCTGTTTAAAAAAAAAAAAAAAAAAAAAATTTGATACAAGCAGTAGTTACCCATACAGCTTGGTACGTGTCCCTTTTCTAAACTTAAAAGGTTGGAGGTTTATTCCCTAGAGGGGACAAAATAGAAGTTCCTCAGAAAAGATAGAGGCAAGGATGCCATAGTGAGGAGAGGTGTTAAGTGAATGATTGTAAGCTGAATAGTGAACTCCAACCCAGCCTCTATCACATAATTTGCTTCCCAGAACTGTGGCAACAAAGCTTATGCCCTCTACTTTTCTCTCAGGAATTTAACAAACTCATTAGAACAAGATTTCACATTGCAGGTTCAAGTTGGGTCCAGCTAAGTCACTCTGCAGCAGTGGTTCTTAACCGTTATTCCATCAGAATCACTTGAGAACTTTTAAATAGTTTCATTACCCAAACCGTTTCAATTGGTTTGGTATAAAACTGAGTCATCTGTGGTTTAAAAATTTTCTTAAGTGATTCTCATATACAGCAAAAATTGAATCTCCTTGCTCTACAATGAATCTTATGAACATAACTCATTCCTGAGTACAGAGCTTCTCATCAGTGTCCTGCTGTCAACAGTCACTGAAAATATTAAAAGTAGCAAAATTAGTAGAAAGCAATTTAGAGAAAACACTAAGTAAAAGGAAAGTTAGGGGGAAGAACCCAACTATACTTAACATTTACTGAGAAAATCTATTGCATACTTGAAAACAATACATTTTTGAAAAAATATTAATGAAAATAAAAAGGGCTCTAGTAATTTAAAGTGTGTTAGGGGCACACCAACGCAAACTATTTTTAAAAATCAGAACTTTGGACACAAAAAGGATCTTCCCTTCAGCAGGAGAAAAAAAAAAAAAAAAAGGTCAAGAACAGCTTCAAACTGAATGGCTACACTGAAAGCAAGAAGACCGGAGATCAATGATCTGAAAATTCTGAGGAAAAAAGATTTCCAAGTTAGAATTCCATACCCAAAGTCTCCAAAGATTGCCTCCTCTGTATCCTTTAAGGCAGCTATTAGAAAATGCATCTTATGGAAATAAGACCGTAAAAGAAAATCAAGAGAATGGCTTATCTCCTAAAATTATTTTCTAGATGATATTATCATTCAATTGATCTAGAGATTAGAAATAGGAAAAAGGAAATCCAAATAAAGAAGCAGAGGGAATTTAAGTTGGTAGTTAAGGGAGGTCCCAACATAAGCTGACCATAGGCCTAAAAAGCCTCCAGCCCAAATTGGAGTAGGTCAGAAGGTTCAGGGATAGAGTTCTTCAAGAAGATGAAAATTGATAGAATAACTAACGTGTTAACACCTTCAGAGGAATCTCACATATCTGGGGCATATTAAGGGTTGAGTTAATAATACAGATAAATAAATTCAGAGAAAACTTTACAAACAAATCAGAATATCCAAACTATGTAGAAAGGTGAAACCATTATATCCTAGTACACACTGTATTTGCATAGTCAAAATAATGTAAATACAGTATAAACACTATTAGGAAGATAAGGTGTGACAGGAGAGGTGTGTGTGTGTGTGTGTGTGCCTGCATGCATGTTTGTGCTGGGGCCAGGAGCAAGGAGTGATTGATGTAATTAAAGCAAAACTCTTATCAACCATAGTAGGATATCAAAAGAGAATGCCTAAATGCAGAAACTTTAAAAACAGCAAATTAACCATGTTATTTTGAGATCTATATAGGCAAGTATATAAAGAATCTGTATATGTAATTGGAAAGGGTTGGCTCAGGAAAAGAAATGAAGGACTTTTTTGTAACAGGGCTTATAGAATGATGACTTTTTAAGCACATGTTTAAGGTTTTTATTTCTATTCATCCTTTAGAACTGATCTGTTCATTATTTTATCTAAAAAGCCTTTATTTGCCTTTCCAGATGCCCTTTTTGTCTCTTAGCTACCTTTACTTCCCCCATCATACTACTTATCTTCCAATGTCATCATTGCTTCTTTACTTCTTTGTTCTTATACATACCCCCAATATAAATTTTCATACCTTCAAAGTATAAGCTTTTTACAAGCTTTTACACTTCATCATGTGAAGCATAAAATTTACGCCCAATTTCTTTTCTTTTTTTTTTTTAAGATTTTATTTATTTGAGAGGGAGAGCAAGAATGAGGAAAGGCAGAGGGAGTAGCAGACTCCCCACTGAACAGGGAGCCCATTGCAAGACTCGATTCCAGGATCCTGAGATCATGACCTGAGCCATAGCAGATGCTCAACCAACTCAGCCACCCACACGCCCTTAGCACAATTTCTAATACAGAGTAGGAGCTCCATAAACATTTGTCAAGTGAACAACTTGTCACGTACTAAACCATACTTTAGCAATTTTGTTGGGTCTAATTCTGTCTCTACTTTGAGACAGTCACCAGATAACCAAGTTTCAGCTTTATGATGCATTTTCACCCCACTATTCAGTGAGGCCTTGTTAAATTAATAACTTGAGTTATAAGTATACTTTTATTTAAAAATCTTTTTTTTTTATGTTTGGAGATGTTATAGCATACAGTGGCCTGCAATTTGTAGTTTATACAAACATTTTCTGATAATCTCACAAAGCTTGAAAACTAAACTTTGACATGTGTAATGGTACTTTAAATCTTTCATTTGGCATGCTATAAATAGTGCCTAGTAAATGTGAAGTAGCATTCCTTCCAGATGTGAGTTTTGTAACTTGGAGTCTGAACTATAGGAAGTCTCCAGGAGAGTCACTGGATCCCCTAAAATTTAATGTAAAATTTTTCGTGTATAGACATTTTTTTGAAAAAAAAAAAGCCATAATTTCTATTAGGAAAGGTATAAATGACTTCAAAAAATTTAAACAATGCAATAATATTTTACATTGTGTCATAAATCACAGATCAGAAGCTCTTTACATACTTTATTCTCTATTTTGTTCTAGATTTGAATACACAAAAACCCCACCAATTTAGGTGGGAGTAGAACTAGAATGACAAGGAAAATCAGCCCTTATCCAAAAATGGGCTGGGTCAATTCTATACAGAATTCTTAAGAGTTTCAGACCACTGTTATTTCATATTTACTGAAAAATTTTATTTTTATTTTTTTAAAGATTTTATTTGTTCTTGAGAGACACAGAGAGGCAGAGACATAGGCAGAGGGAGAAGCAGGCAAGCTCCCTGTCAGGGAGTCAGATGCTGGACTCTATCCCAGGACCCCGGGATCACGACTGGAGCCAAAGACAGACGCTCAACCACTGAGCCACCCCGGTGCCCCTGAAAAATAAATTTTAATGCTCAAATTACTATATAAAATATCAAAAAGATAAATTCAGAGACTATTAAGTACTATTTTGATTATTGGAAGATACTATTTAAGTTCAGTTCACTTGTTTCTTGGTTACTGAAATACATTTCAAAATGAGAAGCAATGGAGCAGGATCAAGTTCCAGAGTGAGTCTAATCTTTCAGCACATGGTTCAGGTTTTTCATTAATGAAAATGTGTAGTGTTTTAATATGCACAACAGACTAGAATATCAAAGATGTGAAATGAGGTTAATTTTATTGAATGCTTAGTCTAGATGAAAATGAATTTACTGACGTGAGACTAGAACATATCTGAACCATGGATGAAAAAGAAGTCAGTTCAGTGATTGGGTGTTGAAAAAGGAAAAGGAGGGGATCCCTGGGTGGCTCAGTGGTTTAACACCTACCTTCAGCTCAGGGCGTGATCCTGGAGTCCCAGGATCGAGTCCCACGTCGGGCTCCCTGCATGGAGCCTGCTTCTCCCTCTGCCTGTGTCTGTGTCTCTCATGAATAAATAAATAAATCTTTAAAAAAAAAAAAAAAAAGGAAAAGGAGTTTTGGGGGGAATGAGGTAAGAGAGCAAAGGGCTTCATTCACATTTTCCAAATAATTCCCAGATAGTCATTAAATAAGAAAGCACCATCTATTCCTCTTTGGAATAATAAGTAATATGTTTAAAAGGGTAATATGTTAAATTTGGTGCTTTGAAACATCTTTTGGCATATCAACTTGCAAGTCCACCTGCATGTTTAGTTTTATTAACTAGAAAATGTGAAGGGAAAATATGTGATAGAATATAGGAGGGGCATAGAGCTGAGACTGAAAAAAACCTGTCTTGCCTCAGTAATATAATCTAGTCTCCTTTGTCAGTAGGCAGAAGCACATGACTAGATATCATAACAGAAATTCATTTCTGAAGAAAAGTACTGTAAACAAAACCTTTTAATGAGAAAAAAAAAAGCCAAACTAGTCCATGTCACACTGTGGTAAGCAGCTCCTTCCTTAACAATAGCAAAATACTGAGAATGGAGAAACACCACTACTAAGAATAGAGACTGGAGCACCTAGTTTTTAACAAGTAATGTTTGGTGTGGGAGAAATTGCTTCCAAACGTGGATAAAGTGTTCCCACAAATCTTTCCTTTCTCTCTTCTTCTTTTGTTAATCTGGGCCGAAGAGAAACAAGAACTCATGGAGAGTGGGGCCTTGTGTATCACTGAGAAACCAGTTCAGATGTCACCTTTTTGATGTGGTCACATGCACACATACCAGTTAGTTATTCACTCCTCTGTCTTTACAAACTCTATTTATATCATTATAACTAGATCATTCTCTGTCATAATTACCACCTTATCAGTCTCTGGTTACAAGGCAAGTTACTGAGAGGTGGAGGTCAACACTTACTCATCTTTGGCAGTCTATGGTTCATTATAACTAGATCATTCTCTGTCATAATTACCACCTTACCTGATTACAAGGCAAGGTCAACACTTACTCATCTTTGGCAGTCAATGGTTGGAAAAAATTTCTCTGCCTTCTTAGATTCCGTGTCTGGGCCTGCAAAACAAACTTGATAAAAGCTAGATTAACCAGAGAAAAACAATTTATTAGCATATTAACATGTATACTCATTGCACATATGTATGGGGTAACTGAGTGATGGGTAACTCGAGTGGTCAGAACTTAGGGCTTATAAAATGGCATCTTTTTTTTTTTTGGAAAGAGAGTGTGTCCACATGTGAGCAAAACAGGGGTGAGGGGCCAGGGGAGGAGGATGAAGAGAAGGAGAGGGAGGGAGTCCCAAGCAGACTCTGTACTGAGTGTGGAGCCTGACACAAGGCTTGATCTCATGGCCCTGAGATCTTAAACCCAGCCAAGGTGGAGTCAGATGCTCAACCAACTGAGCCACCCAGGCACCCCTTTTATGTAGCATCTTAAAGGAAAGCGATAAGACAAAGGAAAAACAGGTTGAGGTCCCTAGGGATGGCGAGCTATGGGAAGGTAAATATATGGGGGAAGATAAGGGTTATTTTAGTAAGGTTTTTTATGTAGCTTACTCTGATGCTGATAACAGTCTAAAGTTGTCTCTGATGATTAAGAATTGTCCTGCTCTTCCGAGTAAACAGAGAACAGGGAGGATTTTTTTGTGTCTGCTTCTTCTCAGTTATCTTCATTTGAAAACAGTCCTATGTCAAAGTGGTATGTTTTGGCATGACATACTCTGAACCTCTTTAGCACCTAGTATGTCCTCAATTAGTTTTGGAAGAACAGTAACAATATGCTATCTCTTGTGGCTGTGTTTGAATGATGATGGTTAAAGTACGTTGCATTATGCTTAGATCTAATTACTTCTAAATGCTATAGAACACTAAGTAAGAATTTTAAATTATTCAGTCTCAAAGCTTATTCTAATTCTCTGCTAGTTCTTTTTGTCTTAACGTGTAACATCTCAAATTTACCTGTTAACAGCAAATAGGAGTTTAAAATAGTTAAAAATAGGGATATCCCTCTTTTCAATTTGAAGCCCCACCTAGAAAGTCACAACGTATTTAACCCAAGATTTCTCTTTTCAATTGCAGTATGTAGAATGATTTAAAAATAAATAAAACTCAAAAATCTAAAAATCCAGTAGTACCAAAAGTAACTTATTGGCCATTACTAAGTCTTCCTTATGTTGAATTTACCTAAATTTTAAATTAGTACTTTTTAGGTCAAGCCTTTAATTATTTACCGGATAATTATCTTCATCTTGAGTAATTTATTTCTTGATTTGGATTTTATTTTATGAAGTTTAAACTCTACCTGCATTTATTCTATAACTTCAAAGAATTTCAAAGGCATTATTTCTGGAAGTGTTTGTTTCAGTCACTCATGATTCTCACAATTAAACTGAGAGCATATTAAGTATACTTTGAGCTTGTTAGAGAACCTGCCATTGGTCTTGTTGCCATGGAATGTTTGCTGCTAACTCCCTTAGAGTGACATATATTTACTGTTTATGATTGTTCTGGGAATTACACTTACCTATTTAGACATGAAAAGTCATTTTCACTACACTTTAACACAATATGGATTTTCCGAATGCTGTTTCTTAATGTGAATAATGCTGTGCTTCATCTACTGATCTTCTTGAACCTTACATCAGTTCATGTTATGAAGCAATTCAACTGTTTTGTCATTCTTAGATATGTGTCTGTTTTTTAAAAGGTAGCATGAAATTCCACATAAACAGTGGCAAGTTCCATTTCTCTGAGTAAGACAAAGTGAAACAAAATATAATTTAGAATCATCTTTCCTGAGACATGTGTCTCACAAGTTTGATTATTTCTTCCTCCTAAACTTGTTTTACTACATTTCCTATATGGAATTTAAGGAGAACCTATAGAAAGTTTGTTTCACATTCATTTTTACAACCCCTTTGAGTTTTTTGTCTTTTTTTTTTTTTTTTTACCCTATTCTATGTCAATGTCCTTTCTAATTTAGAGGATTGAAAATTTTGACCATGGATTATCTCATTTTCCTCCTTAAATGTTTGGTAGCAAAATCACCTAGGCCTGGAGGGTTTTTGTGTAAAGAGGTTTCTGAGAACAATTCCAATTTTTTTTTTAAGATTTTATTTATTTATTCATGAGACACTGAGAGAGAGAGAGAGAGAGAGAGGCAGAGACACAGGCAAAGGGAGAAGCAGGCTCCATGCAGGGATCCCAATGTGGGACTCAATCCTGGGTCTCCAGGATCACACCCCGGGCCGAAGGTGGCACTAAACCTCTGGGCCACCGGGGCTGCTCCAATTTTTAAAATAGAAACAAGGATATTCAGATTTTCTTTTTGATCTTCTGTTTATATTAGAAAGTTGTTTTTTCAAAGACTTTGTTCACTTCATCTAAGTTATCAAATTTATTGGCATATGGCTATTCATAATACCCTGTTATTATCTTTTGGATGTCTGTAGAACCTGTAATGATATCTATCCCTTCTTTTATTCCTGTTATGGATTGACCCCTGAGTTAAGTATCATCTTTAAACTCTTTTACATGTGGGAAAGTAAGACCCCAGTGGTAACCTGTATAACTTGCTGGCTCAAGATGGTATGATCTGCTATTAACCTCTGATTTGTAGGGCACTGTGTTTTTCTGCATATATGTTTACCTGAAATATTTCACATTTTATTTGGCAAATAGTCAAAACTATACCTCAGATGAAAAATAATATGAAGGGAAACTCAGATCATGTTGGTCTTGGATACCTTCAAGTTGGCTAGAATAATTCAATATAGCTATCAAAAATACTTCGAAATATTTCAGACCTAGAATTGAAAAAGATCACGGTTGCTACAAATTGCATCATTTTATTTTTCTTTTTTTAAAATATTTTATTTATTTATTCATGAGACAGAGAGAGAGAGAGAGAGAGAGAGGCAGGGACACAGGAGGGAGAAGCCAACTCCATGCTGGGAACCCGATGTGGGACTCGATCCCAGGTCTTCAAGATCATACCTTGGGCTGAAGGCGGCGCTAAACCACTGAGCCACCAGGGCTGCCCCAAACTGCATCATTTTAAAGATAACTTTTCTTTTGGAAAGTAATCATTTGGTGATGCACTGCATAGCATGGGTCCATAGTCATCATGATTCTAATACTCTCATGATGGTAGATGGCTATCATCATTTTTCCCCCTCCCTACAGGGAGCATGTCAAGCGTGTCATACTCCCATCAAGAAGTAGAATATAGAACCTATTCCTCCTCTTGAATCTGGGCTGGCCTTAGTGACTTGCTTAATGAATAAAGTGTGACAGAAGCGATATTCTGGGACTTCCAAAGCTAGATCATAAAAAGCCTTGCAGTTTCTGCCTGGGCCTCTTACAACACTCTATTTTGGGGAAACCAGTTACAGTATAGGAAGCTTACCATGTTCTAGAAGCCATGTGAAGATGCTTCAGTCAATATTATGAGCGTAGCATTTTAGCCATGGCTACCAAAGCACCAGACATGTAAGTGAAGCCATCTTGAACCCTCCAGGCCAGCCAGTCTGCCAGCTGAATGTGATTAAATGACTTAGTCAGTGCCGTATGGAACAGAAGAAGCCAAACCATGCCCAAATACCTGACCAATGCAATTTTGAAATGTAATAAATGCTTATTGTTTTAAACCACCAAGTTTTAGGATTGTTACACAGAAGAAAACCAGAAAAATGACTATTATATAAATGATGGCAAACATCCCTACTATCTGGATTTGTAAAGACATGTGATATTCCTGGTTAGTTGAGAAAGAAACTGGGAAAATGCCACCATCAAATCTGCCATACTAAGTGGTATATCCTAAGCAATTTTGTTCTCCTACACAGTGCTAAGATGGGAATACAGTTTCTAGAGTTTATGAAATTTCTTGCCAACATAGTTACTTCAGTTTAAAGTTATTAACTATCTCTGGTCTTCAGCCAGATTTTATGTGTAAGATACTGTAATGAATAGGACTTTCTGATTTCTGGCCATCCTGAAGAGAAAAAATATCATGTATAATGAAATATTTGAGTTGTAATGCAAGAGTTGAGCTTTGGGGGGTTTGGGCTGGTAAACATAGTGGGCTAGCTCAGATTTCAGGATGCTTTGAAACAAATCTCTATGATTGAATGAATCTGTAATAGAGGATTCGCTTCCTGAGAGAATCATCTCCTACTGGAATACTAAAAGCTTTATGCTGGATGCCCGTGGAGCCTCCAACATAATTTAAGGTTAGTCTGTGCTTTGCAACTGCTTTAGCCAATAAGATCATAAACAATATAACAAAGGTGAACATATAAAAAAAAATGACTGCTAAATTTAATCAAATCTCTGGTGCTTTTTAAACAACATCCTGGATCATAAATTACTTTCAGTAAAAGTCCATCCTAATTTGGCTTGGTGAGAACTTAATTAGAAAATGTATATAAAATAATTGAATATGTCTATTGTGAGTTTTTAATCTTCCTTTTTATTCTTTAATGAAGAATAATTACATAGCAACAGAAAATACAATCAATATCTAAAGTCATTGATTCTATTTCATGCAAGAATCATTCTCCTTGAACAAAAAATGTAGAGAAATAGTTATTAAAGAAGCATCTCCTTGGGGCATATTAAAAATCATTATAAGCCTTGAATAAATGACATGTTTCTATAAGTTAGCTCTTTTTCTTTAGCTTTAAAGTGATACTATCAAAAATGCTCAGGTCACTGAAGAAAATAAGAGAAAGTAAACTGGCTCACATACCCATTAAAAGGAAACAATCGAATGACTTAAACTCCAGCCTTGTTTTTAGCTCAAAAGGGCAACTGTTATTTTCCTATTGCCTTAAAAGTAATTAAATACAGAGTAGACTTTTTAAAGAATATGACTTATAAATAGTAAATCATATCTTCCCTAAAGCTCAGCGGTTACATAAAGTTCATAATAATCACCGTTTTGGGAAGTGTTCATTTCTCAGGATACACAAAGGCCCCTGTCAGTAATAGAGTGGCTTGTATTTGACAACTGTTGTTGGCAAGTGAGTAGAAAAGCTATCTTATCACTTAAAGCTAGTAAATTATAGAGAGATTTTACTTACTGAGCAGACCAAATTGTTCCATGGCTTATGATTATGTTGTAAGGCAATAAAAGCCATAATAAAAGCTGTTATTTCTGGTTATTTATGTATATATCAAAAGATATATTATAGATTATTCCTATGCATTGTGGAAGTTACTGCTCCCTCCCATACCCTGAAGGATTCATTTAGTCATTCATTCCTTTATCAACATTTAATGAGCATATATTGCCTTAAAAAACTTCTATATTCTGAGTTTGCAACAATAAAGAAACCAGAAAAAATATTCCTGTTCTCTTGAGGCTTACATTCAATTTGAAGAGAGAAAATGATTTTAAAATTTCTAATGAATGTATTATACAATGCATGAGAGGAAGAAATAGTATGAAGAAAAATAAAGCAAGGTATGGAATACATTGTAATAGGAATACATTTTTGGTGGGATGATCAGTGAAGGTCTTTCTGGAAATGTGACACTTTTTTTTGTTGTTGTTTTTAGATACTTTTTTTTTTTTTTTTTTTTAAGTAATCTATGTGCTCAACATGAAGTTCGAACTCATAACACTGAGATCAAGAGTCGTATGCTCTACCAACTGAGCCAGCCAGGAACTCCAAGGTGACACTTTAGGCAAAATGTAAATGAAATAGAGGGGAAAACCATGGAAATATCTGGGTAAAGAGTGTTTCAGTCAGGAATACCAAGTATAAAATCTTGAGTCTAGAACTTGATTGATATTTCAAAGAATAGCAAGAAGACCTGTGAATTGGAAGTGACCTAGGGAATCATCACCACGACGCTAGAAAAATGGCCGTAGCTTTGGATTTTACTGTGTGATAAAAAGCCATTAAAAAGTTTAGAGCAGAGAAATAAAATATTCCTTCAACTGCTGCATAAATGACAGTACAAGGGCAAATAAGAAAGCCCTGAGAGCAGTTAGGAGCATTTAGGAAGCTATGGCAAGAAAAGATAGGGCCTTGGATTAGGATGTCTTTTAGATATTTTCTGTTTGCTTCTCCATGGTGTTTTGTGCACCTAGGAGGCTGGTTTGATTTTGAGAGTGGGGCACTCTGGCAGAAATTGGAGGGCAGGAAGAGAGTAAGGAGAGTACCTATTGTCCTGGCTCACTTCCTGCAGAGTCACAGAAATTGGTGTGTTCCTCTACCCCTAGCTCCTCCCAGGTTGCCCTCTTCAAATTTTTATTCTTTCTAGGTTCTATGACATCTACCATTCACCCCTTCAAACGTAGGCTAATGAGGGCTCTGAACTGTTGCTAACCCTGAGATTTCATACTATCTCTTGTTGAGTTTGCTAACTCTACTTGTACCTTTAAACAGTACATCTTCAATACACTCTCAAATTACCGAGCTTTAATGAGGTACCTGTTTTTTTGCTGGACCTTGATGGCACAGAGTGATAATGGCGCTAAGAAGTAGTTAGATTTGGGATATTTTTTGTCAGGATCTGCTTAAAGTCTGATTGTGTGCATATAACATGAGATATGGAGAAAGAAACAACTTGCTTTTTCCTCTTAATAGTAGGGAGGATTTCTTCTGAATCAAAACATACACCTCTATTTTTAATTCATAGAATTCTAAAACATAGATATACCATAACTTAATAATTAATCATCCCACTTGAAGACATTTAGTTCCTTTATGACTTTATGGTAATATAAATAATGGTGCAGTGTGCCCCCACTCTATATACCCTTGCTGTATACATCCTGTATCTTTGTGCATGTGTGGATTTCTTAAGGACAGATATGTAGAATTGCTATACTAAGAGGTAGGTACTGTTAAAACTCCTATAGATATTTCCAAATTGCTCTCCAATAAAAGTGACTTTTACTCTCACAATCAAAAGATATTATCAACTGTTAAGAAATCTTATGATAAAAATGTTTTGTTATCTTATTTGCTTTTCTTTGAATGCTAGTGATATTGAACATATTTCCATGAGAGTTGGCCAGTGTTTGATGAGGAATATGATTACACGTAGATCTAAAATAGCTCCCACAAAACACTTAATTACAAAGAGAAAAAAAAGAATTTCACAGTGGAGAAATCTGGCAAACACCACCTTAATGAAGGGACCAGGGCACCTGGGTGGCTCAGTTAAATAAGTGTTGGACTCTAGATTCTGCTCGGGTCATGATCTCAGTGTCGTGAGGTTGAACCCCCATACTAGGCTCCATGCTCAGTGGGGAGTCTACTTCTCTCCTTCTCCCTCTCTTTCTCCCTCTCCTTCTCCCTCTGCCCCTAGTCCTGTTTGCATGTTCTTGTGCTCTCAAATCTTTAAAAAAAAAATCAAAAGACCAAAGTGAATTTTATCAGTAATGGGACAAGTCAGAATTGTGGACCACCTAATGGTAATGAAATACAATAAGAAAACAAAATCACTTCTGTGGTATTACTACCAAAGATACATAGTATGAATCTAATCATGAGGCAAACCCAAAGTAAGAGATAAACTACAAAAAAAACTAGTTTGTGTCAAAGTCATAGAAAATAAGGAATGACCAAAAAACCATTCCAGAGTAAAGGAGACAAAAGAAATGTGACAGTTAAATGGGGTCTGTGGATTAGATAGTAGTCATGAACCAATGTTAACTTCCTGATTTGTAAGCTCGTATAATGATTTGTAGGAGAAACAGTCCTTGTTTGTGGGAAATCTCACTAAAATATTAAGAAGTGATGGGGTAACAGGTCAGCAACTTATCCTGAAATGGTTCGGGGAAAAAGAAGATATTTATATTCTATTGGTAATTTTTCTGAAAGCTTGAAATTATTAAAACAACCACCAACAACTTTACATATTAGAAATCACAATATGTATTTCTCATGAATACTTCTCTACTTGGCACCCAGTGGACACCATATATTTATTTATTATTGTGGCAGAAAGGATAAATCTTAACTTGCTTTCTCTTCCCTGGATTTTCTTTTTCTGATGTAGATTTCAGCAGTCATAAATTACATCCTAGTGGCTAGAGAAATGTCTCATCACACTGTCTACAAGTCAGAAGAATAAAGTTTCTGAAAGCTAGTCAAAGGCTGTCATTGGAGGGGAAGACTTAAGTAATATATTGGTTTGTTCCTCATAAACTCTAAACTTTTCAAGATTTCAAATTTAGGGAAGTTTCCTGAAACCCTATCTTAAAAGCATTCAAATGTTGCAAGCATTCACAACAAAACAAAACAAAACAAAACAGAAACAGGTCACCAAAATCCTGATCCTCTATAAAGGCAATGGTGTACTCTACACATTATTTTTAAGAATCAATTTAATTTAGGATCAAAAAGTTAGTTTCAACAAACCATTATCAAAGTACAAAAATCTCTAAATATGAGCTAAGTAAAAAAATACTTGCTTTCAGAATTATTTTTGCTCTTATTGCTAGAAATATATTTTAAGTTTCTCAGCCTATTTAACACAAGAAAACAAAGTTACTATGGAATTTTTTTTGAAAAAAAAAAAACCTTAGAATCTAGTGCAGAGTTCTGAAAACACCAAAATATATTACTCTTTTTTAAAAATTTGTTATTTTTACTTCATTTTCTCTTCTCTCCCACCTCCTGCTCTTAAGTAAATTAACCTTAAAACTCAAGTTCTAAGCTTTGAAAAGTAGATACAATTTGTTACTTTGGGCTGCCATCTAGTGTTAAATAAAGAAAACATCTGCCTTTTTGTCTTTGTAAACTTTTGTATTGATAGTATTTTCAATATGACGGAAGGTAAAAGCTAATATTATCATTAAAAGATGTTTTAGTTTTATTTTTCAAAGACTTTTTTAAAGATTTATTTATTTATTTTAGAGCAGAGGTTGAGGGAGCCGAGGGAGTGAGAAAATCCTAAAGCAGACTCCCCACTGCGGGAGGAGCCAGACTTGGGGCTCCATCTCACTACCCTGAGATCATTACCTGAGCTGAAACCAAGAGTTGGCCGTTCAAATGACTAAACCACCCAGGTACCCCAAAGATTTTAAGTGGCCACTATACCTAATATGGGACTTGAAGTCACAACACAGAGATCAAGAATTGTACTCTTTACCCACTGAGGCAGCCAGGTACCACTCATTAAAAGATTTTTTTTTAATTAAGCACATTTAAAGTGTATAACATGCTGATTTGATACATATATTCATAGTGGAATGATTACTACAGTTGAGCTAATTAACATTTCTCCTCACATAGTTACCATATTTGGGGGGAGCGCACTTGAAATCACTTTTAGCATATTTCCAGTGTCCAAAACAAAATTAAATATAGTCATCATGCCTGTACACTAGATTTCTAAACTTGTTCATCCTGCAAAACTACAGCTTTGTACCTTTTAACCCAACATCTCCCCATTTCTCCACCATCCCAGCCTCTGATAACCATCATTCTACTCTCTGCTTCTACAACTTTGATTTTTTTTTGTTTGTTTGTTTTTGGTTCTACATACCATATATGGTATCATACATACACATACAAACACACACAGTTGAACTTTGAACAATGCAGGGTTTGGGGTACTAACCTTTCATATAGTCGAAAATGCATGTACAACTTTTGACTCCCCCAAAACTTAATACTAATAATCTACTAGCAACTTGGAAGCCTTAATAATAACATAAAAAGTCGGTAAATGTATTCTGTACATGCTTTATATGTATATATATGTGTGTGTGTGTGTGTGCGTATTCTTATAAAAAGCTAGAAAAAAGAAAATGTTGAAACCATAAGGAAAATACATTTATTTATAGAACTGTTCTGTATTTATTGAAAATAATTTGTGTATAAGTGGACCTACCCAATTCAAGCCCATTTTGTTCAAGAGTCAACTGTGTATATCTTCTTTATTCATTTATCAATTGGCGAACACTTATGCTTTTTTCATATCTTGTCTATTGTGAATAATGCTGCAGTGAACATGGGAGTACAGATATCTCATCAAGAACTTGTTTTCAATTTCTTTGGATATATACCCAGAAATTAGATTGCTGGAACATATGATAGTTCTATTTTTATTTTTTCGAGGAGCCTTCATACTGTTTTCCATAGTGGCTCTACCAATTAACATTTCACTAAAAGTGCACTCCACATCCTTACCAATATTTGTTATCTCTTGTCTTTTTGGTGATAGCCATTCTAACAGTGTGAAGTAGTATCTCATTTTGTGGTTTTGGTTTTTGCATTTCTGTGATGATTAGTGACATTGACCATCTTTTCATGTACCTGTGGCCATTTGTAAGTCCTAACTGGAAAAATACCTACTTAGTTCCTTTGCCCATTTTTTTTTCCTTTGCCCATTTTTAATCAGATTGTTTGGAGTTTTGCTATTGAGCTGTATGTTCTTTACATATTTTGGACATTAACCCCTTATTGGCTATGTGATTGCCAATATTTTATTTGGTAAGTTGTCATTTCATTTTGTTGATGGTTTCCTTCACTGTACAGATGCCTTTTAATTTGATGTATTCCTACATATTTTTGCATTTATTACCTTTACTTTGGGTGTCAAATCCAAAAAAATCATTGCCAAGACCAAGGTCAAGGAGCTTACTCCTTATGTTTTCTTCTAAGAATTTTATGGTTTGAGATTTTAAATGTAAGTCTTTAATCCATTTTAAGGTTATTTTCGCACATGGCATAAGGTAAGGGTTCCATTTCATTATTTTGCGTGTGGCAGTCCAGTTTTCCCAGCCATTTATTGAGGAGACTATCCTTTCCCTATTGTATATTCTTGGCTCCTTTGCCATAAAGTCTTTTCTTCTTCTTTTTCCTTTTAAGATTTTATTTATTTATTCATGAGAGATACAGAGACCTAGGCAGAGGGGGAAGCAGGCTCCAGAGAGCCCGATGTGGGACTCCATCCCAGGACTCCGGGACTATGCTCTGAGCCGAAGGCCGGTGCTCAACCACTGAGCCACCCAGGCGTCCCTCCTTTGTCATAAAGTAATTGACTATATATGCATTGGTTTATTTCTGGGCTCTCTTTTCTTTCCATTGATCTATGGGTCTGTTTTTATGCCAATATTATACTGTTTTGATTACTATACTTTGTAATATAGTTTGAAATCAGGAAGTATGATACCTCCAGCTTGGTTCTTCTTTCTCAAGATTCCTTTGGCTATTTGGGATCTCCTGTAGTTCCATACAAATTTTAGGATTTTTTTTTCTATTTCTGTGACAAATGACATTGGAATTTTGATTTTGCATTGAATCAGTAGATTGCTTTCAGTGGTATGGACATTTTAACAATAATAATTCTTCTAATCCATGAGCATGGGATATCTTTCCATGAATCTTCTTCAGTATCTTTCATCAATATCTTAGAATTTTCATTGTTCAGCCCTTTTACCTCTTGGTTAAATTTTGAAATATAATAATATTATAAATTTTTTAAGATTATAATAATCTTAAAAAAATTAAGGTTTTATTTATTTATGAGAGGCAGAGAGAGAGAAAGAGAAGCAAAGACACAGGCAGAGGGAGAAGCAGGCTCCATGCAGCAAGCCTGACGTGGGACTCGATCCCAGGTCTCCAGGATCATGCCCTGGGCTGAAGGCAGCGCTAAACCGCTGAGCCACCCTGGCTGCCCAGTTAAGTTTATTCCTAAAAGTATTTTATTCTTTTTCAATTATAAATGGTACTTTTTTCTTAATTTCTTTTTCTGATACCTTGTTGATAATAGATAGAAATGCCTAGAAACTAGATAGTAGATAGATATCTAGATAGTAGATAGAAAACTGATTTTTGAATATTGATTTTGTATCTTGTAACTTTAATGAATTCCTTTATTATAATAGTGTTTTGGTGATATTTAGGGTTTTCTATATATAATATGTTGTTGCCTCTACATATAATATCATGTCATCTGCAAATAGAGACAAATTCACTTCTTTTTACTTTGGATGCTTTTATCTTTTGTTGTTGTTGCTTTACCTTGTAATTGTTCTGACTTGGACTTCTAATACTATGTTGAATAAAAGTCATAAGAGTAGACATCTTTGTCTTATTTTTGATCTTAGAGGAAAAGCTTTCAGTTTTTCAAGAAACCACTCATTTTTTCCTTTTATGTCTTTTTTTTTCTTTTTTTTTTTCTTTTTTTTTTAAGAAACCACTCATTTTTAATGACAAAATACTAGGACAAAATTCAATAAAACAATGGTACCCAGCATCCTCTCATTTGCTGTTGAAAACTGTCTTAAGTGTCACCTTCCTTGCCCTGTCCGCTTTCCAAGAGCTCAACATCTTCCTGTGTCCCTTGCTTGCTCAGAACTTCTAGCCAAGGCTCACTCAGGCCCTTCTCGCTCTCATCTACTTATCCTCAGACCCAGGCTTCTGTCCACCATAGCTTCTGCTAGTTGTCCAGATTCTTCTCAATCTGAAGGCTAAAATTGAGCCTAAAGCATAAGGCTTTTAGCAGTTTCAGCATCTTTCCCCACCTCTCCATCCTGACTCCACTGATAATCATACCTAAAATATGATGCCTGATGCTAACCACTGGGCTTTTACAATATGTCCCATGTTGAAGCCTCCATCTGATACATTTTGATATTAGGGCCCAGCTCCTAATCTCTGGAAGTTTCAGACAATACATTTACTCCTTCAGGTAATAGGACTTGCTCATTTTTTTCCAAGTTCTCTCTTGTCAAATACCTAGCATGCTCATTCTGTTACAGAAATAGGCTCAACCATGCCATGACCACAGTTCTCAGGGTCCAGCTGATGCCTGGTTTCTGATATCTGTGGATGCCTTTTTAGATCTTTAGAGCTTTCTCAGCATTATCCAAGCAAATCTACCATTACTGTGTCCGTTTACCATAGGGTTTTTGTGACCACCTATTTTCAAAGTGCTGTAATCAGCCCCTATCACAGGGAATTTCTTTGTTCCTACCACTCCCCTGTAAGTGTGAGTCCTTGGTCTGTGCTTCGTCTTATTAGACATTAAGTGGGCAAAATCTGTGTAGTCTAAGAAATGACAACTTGACAGTTTTACCTCACTGACTTCCCATTCAAGTCCCATTGGTGACTGAGAACATCTTGGCTCAGTGCCCCCCTTCACACTGATTTATTACCCTAGGAATGCAGTTATAATGGCAGTCCCATTGAGGAGGATTAGATGAGGATTTGAGGATTTTCACCACTTCTTGAATCATTCCACACAAAGCTCATTTCACCAACAAGTAAAATAGTTTCTTTCTCCCTAATTTATGTCAGGTTAAGAAGGAAGGGAACTCAAAGACCCTTTCAGAGGAAAATTAAGAAATGAACAAGGTGGAGTAGAAAGCTTTTTAATGGGTGCCAGAAGCAACCCTTCTGTTTGGGCCTCAAAAATTGTCATTATCCCTGGGTTTAAAATCTGGTAGATATTCACCATGAGCCAACTTGAGAGTTGTGAGGCTCAGTGAAATGCTTTTGTCTTATCAAAAACAAACAAAAAACCAACAACAAAAACCCTGCATGTACATTTTCTTGTAAGTTGCATTTACACTTTTAATCATTACAGAAACAAAAGAAATAATTTAGAATTGAATCAAGCTGAGGTTATATATTTCCAAAATAAAGGTACCTGGATGTCTCAGTTGGTTAAACATTCAGCTCAGGTCCTGATCTCAGGGTCATGATCTCAGGGTCGTGAGATTGAGCCCCACATGGGGCTCCTTGCTCAGCTTAAAGCCTATTTAAGATTCTCTTCCTCTCTCCCTCCCCACGAGCTCGCACACACGCATATGTGTGCATGCACTCTCTCTCTAAAAAAAAAAAAAAGTATTCCCAAAATATAAGAATATTTTTTTCTGTTCGTAATGTCATAATTGGTAAATCTCCCTTTTAAATTGACTATGCTAGCCCAGGTGGTCTCAATGTTTGCAGACCCAAAATCTTACTTTTTATTGCAAATATTTGGTAACACTTTTACCATTCTAAAACAAAATTTATAGATAATATAACCCTCCTATAGTATTATATATATAATTTCTAACTGTAACATAAAAATGAAAGAGAAAGTTACTTATAATAAAATAATATATACTTCAATGTGTAAATACTCAGACATGATCACAAAAGGAGACAAATCAGGCGGTCTGATGCTGTCACCTGTATCTAGTATCCACCTGAATACGACAGCTACAAATATTGTTTACAGATGTGTTATGTTACATTTGGATGCTACAGATGGTGTTGACATTAATAATACACTTTTCTTAGTAAAGTTAGTAAAGTTCTGAGGAAAACAGGATAAAATCTTTCCTCAGTATCCATAGCAGCCACATTTCTGGAAAATTCAGAAAATTAAAACCATACCAAAAATTACTATGTGTTTATGAAAACTGAATAAAACCTGACAATTATTATGAGCATACGTTTCACTTCATAAATGTCTGGAAGAACATTCAAATACACAGCAAGACCTGATAATTATTTACTATGCAGAGTTGTGTGCAAGGCGAGATGTCTAGTCTCTGGCCCCTGCCACAAAATGCCAGTAGTATATTCTTATAATTTTGATATCCAAAAATGGCCTGACAGGAGGCCAGTGATGTCCCCACTCCTGCATGAGATTCATTTTCTTAGGAATTAGAGACAATGAACAGACACATTGAAAATTACCAATTATTTTCTAAATATTGATGAATATATTATATTATGGAATATTGCATCTCTATATTTGGTAATATTTCTTAGAGATCCACAGAAATAAGCCCTTTGTCATAATATGTAATAATGCGGGGAAAATCATAATTGTTGAGCTCAACATATTTAAAATATGGAAGAGATTATAATATAACTTACAAGTTAACAGATATTATGATAGTAAGACACAGATATATAAGGAGAAATTTGATGTAATTTCCATAAATAATTGTTTAGAAATTTTAATATACTATTTATATCCTTCTATACTATCTTTATTATATTTTATTATTTTATTATAAATTTTATGAGTGTAACAAATTTTCTTAAAACTTCTATGGATCTTAAAAATTTTCTTACAAATGCTATGAGTCAAAAGGAAAAGAAAAAACTAAGAACAAATGGGAAAAGAAAACAAATAAGGAAAAAAGAAAATATAACTTTTAAAAAAAGGATAGATAAATTTTAAAACAGGAAAATTTGGAGAACAAGTCTACGTAGCTTGTTACTTCTTTTTCTTCCTCAAAATTAATTTCTATGACTCAGTAATTTTAGTGATCATAAAAACTCACAGGGATATTTCTTATTCATCTAATAAATCTGTGGATCCATAGAGTATAACAAATTATGAAAAAAGTCTTTAAAACCTGAACATTTATTTTGCTGGGAAAAAAATTTTACCTTAATTCATTCTATTCTTCTATTTCTATCATAAATTGCTCTAGGTTTTTTGAAGCATTAGATATGAAACTGGATTACTTTCTTAGAGAGTTTTGAAATTATGAAACTTTGAGGGAAATAGTAAAATATAGGCATGAAGGGAAAAAAACTCACAAGCCTATGTATCAATTTAGTGGCCTAATCTCATAGTCTAATCTCAGTAATTTTTACATATATTTCTCAAAACTTTTTTTTAAGAATATTGTTTTCATTTATTTAAAGACTCATAACTTTAAGGAAATTCTAAAAAGTGTAACTTTCTCTTTCCAAGGTAAATCTAAATTAACTGTGGCCGAGGACATCTAGAGATTTCTGAAAAAGCCAGAAGGGAAAAATGCAATCACTTCCCTAGGAATTCAATGCTTAGGAGCATATTGGTCAGGAATATTCTTTAACCTATAGTTTCACCCTTATTCATATATGTTTAGTAGGCTTTTAGATGATTTTTGTAGTTATTGAGGATGTTGATCCCATGCCATTAAACTTGACTTTTCAAAGGTCAAATCTAGATAACCTTGTTATAGCAGAAGGTCACAAGGACTTCTTTTTCTCTTGATTTCTAGATAAGTGACTTCCCACCAAAGTTATGATAATCTAGAAAAGTTTCTTTCTGTTCTCAGCTTTTTATCTACTGTTCGTCAGGGTGGGAGTTGAATGGACATCTTATCTGGTTAGCCAAGTAGAGTTTGTGTCTTTGGGCTGATTCATTACCAGGATTAACTTACCTAAGGTTAAGTAGAATGAAAAAAGGGCTGTATCTAATCTAAAGCCTAAAGAAGACCATGTTTCAAACTGATGAAACTAAAAAAATAAGCTGCTGAAGCTCAGAGACCATTAGACCCATGGTGCCTGGATGGGCCAAGTAGACCTTTTATATTGGAAATAATCCAGTGTTGTAACTCTAGGTGGACTGAACATCACTAGACTCTCTTCAGGCCTCATTTAGAGATGGTAGGGATTAAATAAAGACTGGAATGAATGCTCTGGCATTTTATTGTCTTCTTGTTTGGCCATATTAAGGCATGGTTTTTAATCAAGTAAGGAAATACACCTTCCTACTTCTCTGTGCCCATTTTTACTCCCAAAATAAAGTAATTCTGAATACTGTAGTTTATAACTAACGGCACAAGAGGCAATTCCATAGGTCACTTATCTTCTGCTTACAATGGCTTCCTCCAAGAACAAAGAGCAACAAATCAAAGCAACTAATTGCTGTTACACTCAAGAAGATTTCATTATAAAATGCAACAGTATTGTTACAGTCACTTGAATTTGCCACCGTGTACAAGTAATAGATCCTAAAAAACTGATAGGGAAGGAAGCAAACAAGGATGACTCCTATAAAAAATAGGTTTTTAAGCTGGGCCCAGAACTCCTGGTGGGATAGAAAGGAGTGGCGTAGCTTCCGCATCATTGACATAATGATGAAGATCTGGAAGACCAAGAGAATCACCGCAATGGCTATGACAGTGGTGACTATCATATAGTTGATGACTTGCACATATGCTCGATCAAGTTCTTTGTGGAATTTAAAACAATGTTGCTCATCATACACCTCGTAAGTTCCATACTGAGAAACAACCACAGGTACCACAATGACAATCACCAGCAGCCACATGCCAGTACTGGCAGCCACAGCATGCAGTTTTCTGTAGAATTCCACTTTGTCTTTGTACTTGAAGAAGATGAGGTACCTAATGACCAGGATCACCATGTAGAATAGGAATGTAAGGTACATGTGGATGTGTAGCATGGCACTCACAAATTTGCAGAAGGGCAACCCAAACATCCAGGTGTGCTTGATGAGATACGTCAAGCGAAAAGGCACTGTCAGCAGAAAAACACTGTGGACCACTACCAGGTTAACAACCACTGTGGTAGTTACAGATCGGGTGTTCATTTTCACCAGCAGGAACAAAATGGAGATGATGCCCACCAGCCCACCAATGAGTACTATGAAGTAGAGCGTGGTTAAATGGGGTGTCAGTATAGGACTGCAGGAAGAAGTGTTGTGGCCAGCCATACTTCAGAAGTCACCTGAAAGAGACGAAATTCCAATAAAACTGAAAAACTTTCAGAACCTTGTTCTTATCTCCTTCTTAGCACTAGCAATGTGATTTTGTCATTTGTTTATATGATATAAATTTTAAGTACCTTAAGAATAAAGACTACGTCATATGCCTATCTGTATACTCGAGACTGAGAACATAGTAAGTCATTGATTCTTAAGCTTTCATAAGTTAGAGGCCTCATTGAGAGGCTCCCAGAGATGTGTGTGTATGTGCGTGCGTGTGGGTCCTCGAAGTGAGCCCCAAGTAGGGCTTGCTGCTCAGCAGGGAGTCTGCTCCTGCTTCTCCCTCTACCTCCCCCCTCATGCTCTCTCTTTCATGTTCACTCTCTCTCAAGTAAATATAAAATCTTTTTTTTAAGTGTGCATGAAACTGGATTGCTGACCATCTATAGCTGATACATAGATAATAGTACTGCAGCAGCCAGTGGGGGAAAAATTATAACATGAAAGGAAAGTTAAGTGAGTGTGTTAAGTACACAAAATATTTTTCTTTGAAGTATGATTTTAATTCTCTAAGTCCTTTCAATTCATCAGCAAATGATTCGAGAATATACATAATTCATTTAGGATACTGGTTAGTTTGGCCAAGAAAAATCGATTAAGTCAAAGAGCAACAATCAATAGGAGTGTATGTAAATTTCTTTATGTCACAGCTATGTTATCTTTTAGCAGTGAGACTTTGGCTAAGTTCTCATGGGTTCCTCTAAAAATGCAGCATATCTACCAATTCTCCCATTCCAATACTCTCAAATGAGTAAAAGAACCACTACCATTTTTTTCTCTGGGGAAATCCTTTTCCCAAATAGTGTTGGTCCCTTTTAACTCATTATCCACATTCTAATTTATTCTCTTTTTTTTTTTTTTTTGTATATTTTTTTTATTGGAGCTCGATTTGCCAACATATAGTATAACACCCAGTGCTCATCCCATCAGGTGCTCCTCTCAGTGCCTGTCACCCAGTCACCCCATCCCCCCACCCATAATTTATTCTTTATTAAATGAAAGATTTAAGAATCTTTTAATTACACTAATCAAGTACTTACATTTTCTTATTTAAACTCCTTCAGTGGCTTCCCATTTCCTTTAAGATTAAAAACATCCTTCTATGTCTAGAATGTTCTGGGTCATGGCAAAATCTGATTCCTTGAGACCAGATTTAAGAAATAATCTAGAGGTCGGGTGCCTGGATGGCTCAGTCAGTTGAACGTCTGACCTTGGCTCAGGCTGTGATCTCAGGGTCCTGGGGTTGAGCCCCACTTCTAGCCCCAAGTGGAACCCTGAGTCAGGCTCCATGTCCAGTGGGGATTCTACTTGTCCTTCTGTCCTTCCCCTCCACTCATGCTCTCTCTTTCTCAAATAAATACAATCTTAAGGGGGAAAAAAAAAGGATCTAGAGGTGAAAATGATAGAATTTAATGAACTGCATATGGGAGAATGAAGGGAAAGTATCTCAGTCACTCCTAGATTTCTAACTTGAACAAATGGTTAAAGATGTTTACTGACAGGACACCTGGGTGGCTCAGTAGTTGACCATTTGCCTTTGGTGCAGGTCATGATCACGGGTCCTGGGATCAAGTTCTGCATTGGGCTCCCCGCAGGGAGCCTGCTTCTCCCTCTGCCTATGTCTCTGCCTCTCTCTCTCTGTGTGTCTCATGAATAAATATATAAAATCTTAAAAAAAAACAAAAAGATGTTTACTGACAACAGGGAGCCTGAGAATCAGATTTGAGGAAGAGCAGTAGTTGAATTATAGTCTTAGTACCTTTGTAACACATTTGCAGTTAGTCTTATTCACTTCATAAATGTCTTTTCATACAATCAAAATTACCCAGCAATAAAAGTGAACCACTGATGAATCACAAAAGCATTAAACTCACATACATGTAAATCATATATTCTCAAAAATTTGTTCCTGAGGTGTGAAAAAACTTTACTTTTTATGCATAAAACACATACATAAGTACATAAATAACACAGAGTATATCTTGGCATTAAAATTTCATAAGGAGGGGATCCCTGGGTGGCTCTGTGGTTTAGCGCCGCCTGCAGCCCCGGGTGTGATTCTGGGGGCCCAAGATCGAGTCCCACGTCCGGCTCCCTGCATAGAGCCTGCTTCTCCCTCTGCCTATGTCTCTGCGTCTCTCTCTCTCTCTCTCTCTCTATCATGAATAAATAAATAAAATATTTTTTAAAATAATAAAATAAAATTTTATAAGGAGAGAAGAGACAATTAGGGAATAAATGGCTAAAAAGGCTCTTTACAAGGGTAATAGTTTTAAAAGTTAAGAAAAGGGGGGGAGTTAAGAAACGCTGTATGAAATAATAGATGCCAGCCACAAAAGGCTACATATCATATAATTTCTTTTTCTAGAAAATTGAAATTAATGAGACAGAAGATCAGTGTAGCCCAGAGCCTATGTTTCAGGGGTATGAGAGAATTTATGGAGGGATGGGATGTTTTATGTCATGTTGGTTACAATTGTAGTTTTTTGTCAAAGCTTATCAAATTGCACACTTAAAATTGGTGAATTTTCTTGCATATGACTCATATCTCAATAAAACTAATTTAAAAAAACAGTAATAATAACCTGACCCCAAAGAAGCTCTGCTTCTGTGAGCATGGAATAGAATTTCCATGTAACCCACTTAAAAGATTGCTTCATGTTATACCTCTTCTGTGTGATGGGTAATCTCTGTATTTGTCCTTTATTTTTTCCTTTGAAAAGTAGTTCTGTCAAGCAAATATGTAATTTATATTGTATATTTGTATCTGAATCAGGGGTGAATGTGCCACCATAAGTTCTATCATTTTCTTCAGCTATTGAACTAGAATCAGGACTGACTTTTGAAAGAAGAAAGTATAATCAGTCACATATCATCTCTCTCAAATCCTCTTTCATTCTTATAAACTGCCATGATCTCTCTGTAACAACCAACCCTGGTTCCCAGACATTCCAAGATATTTTGTAAAGTGTTACAGAATATAGACAGACACCTTCTGCTTAAACTAGCTAACATGGGTTTTGTTGTCAGTAGGTAACAACCCTGACATACCTTGTTATTTCCTATTTCTCCTTCAAGAATCAACTGAGGCATCATTTCCTCCAGGAAGCCTTTCATAATCTCCACTCTCAATTCAGGTTGTAAACCATTCGTCCCTTGACCCATGGAATGCACCATGCTTACTTCAATTATGGCATTTATCCCATAGACCATAATTCTCAGTTGCCCTTCTGTCTTCCAAAAAAGATTAACAAGAATCCTGTCTTCCCTTTATCCACAGAAACTAATGAACTTTTTAAATTAATGTAAATATTGTTATTGAAAGCTAAATACCTATAGTAAAGTGCTCAGCTGTAAGGATATATAGCTCAATGAATTTTAACAGAGTAAACGTAGCCTCACCAAAGGTAATCTCTATCCTGACAACTAACACCATGGAGTAGGTTTGCCAACCTTGAAGTTTATTTGAGTTTAATATCTTTGAGCTTCATTCACTCAACATTATGCTTTCAGATTCATTCATGTGTTTGATTTTAATTAGTTCATTTTTATTGTGGTTTATTATACTGTATGAACAAGCATATCACAATTTATCCATTCTATTGTTTTTTTTAATTTTTATTTATTCATGAGAGACATAGAAAGGCAGAGAAGCAGGCTCCTCGTGCAGAGCCCGATACAGACCTTGATTCCTGGACCCGGGACCACGCCCTGAGCTGAAGGCAGACACTCAACCATTGAACCACCCAGGTGTCCCTTATTCATTCTATTGTTGATGGATAATAATATTATTTCCAGTTATAAGGCCATTATAAATAATGCCATTCTGAGCATTCTTATAAATATCTTTTGTAAAAATAAGTATCCATTCTTTGGGAATTTACCTAAGTATGGATTTGATCGATCATAGGGTACATATATTTCCCTGGTTTCAAAGTCTGTATACCTGGAAATGATACAGATATCTTTCTTTATTCAGTTGATTATTTATTATAATATAAACTGTTTGCCAAAGAGTACAGCTGATCTCTTTAAGACCTGAAAGAGGGATCCCTCGATGGCCCAGCAGTTTGGTGCCTGCCTTGGCCCAGGGCATGATCCTGGGGACCTGGGATCGAGTCCCGCGACGGGCTCCCTGCGTGGAGCCTGCCTCTCTCTCTCTGCCTCTCTCTCTGTGTCTCTGCCTCTCTCTCTCTCTCTCTCTCTCTCTCTGACTCTCTGTGTGTGTGTGTGTGTGTCTCTCATGAATAAATGAATAAAATCTTAAAAAAAAAAAAAAGACCTGAAAGAAAGTAAGGGGTGTAGTTTCTCTTCCATGAAGATGATCCATTAGTAATACAAGGAACCAGAAAATGTCTTTAAACAACATTTACATTTATTTGCTGATCCTGTTTAGATATCTTATCCATATATCTTCATTGTTTTACCTTTTCCTGAAATATTCTATCCTATTCAATCCCCTTTTTGTATCCTTGAGATCTAAACTTTATTTTTTTTTAGAAAGAGAAAGAATACACACATCTTTGTGTATGAGGAGAGAGAGCAGAGGGGCAAAGAGAGAGAGAGAGAATCTTAAGTAGGCTCTACACTCAGCATGGAACCAATGTGGGACTCAGTCTCACGACCCTGAGATCATGACCTGAGCCAAAATCAAGAGTCAGACACTTAACCAACTGAGCCAACCAGGCACCCTGATTATTTTTTAATAATCGCCACAAGTTGTTAATTGAATGGGTGAAATAATGATGAAAAAATGTCTTAACTTTATTAAACATATTCTTGACCGGACCCCATTTGGATCTAGTCTAGTAACTGATGTCAAGACCCCAGAAATAAACTATCTATAGTTTATCCAGAGCACTCTTCTAAGGGAGCAGGACTGTCTCCCTGTTTCTACACAAACTACCTTGCCGGGATCTCTTCCTTATCTATGATTGACTCCTGAAGCTTAACAAGAAGCATGGCCTCAAATTCAGTTTCCCTCTGCCTTCTTTCATTCTCCTACTTAAAATCCTTCTTTGGTTCCTTTTAGTGAAAAGAATGAAGTTTGGCACCTACCATGTCATATGAGCCTTTTACAATCTGACCCCAACTTATATTTCAAGGTATATCTCCTGTTATGACCACCCCCCACCCTGACATTTCCTCACCCTCATTCTATGCCCTGGAGTTACTATTTTCATGCCATTCCTACAATGTTATCTTTAAAACCTCCAGGTTTTTCTTAAAGTGTAAAGTTATGATATTCACTGTGAGACTATAGATGCCTTTGATCAAGTAGAGGAAATTCCCTTTTATTTCTAGTTTATTGATTTTTTTTCATGAAAGGGTGTTGAATATTGTCAAATGCTTTTTCTGTGTCTGTTAAGATTGTCATGTGGTTCTTGTCCTTTTCCCTCGCCATTCTTCAGATTATATAATCTCTATTGCTCTATCTCAGGCATATGCACAGTTTCTCTGGCCTCCTTCCCCAGGGACAGAACAGTTTTAGCCAGTTCTCTTTGACTGAGCCCTCTAAGCTTCAGTCTGCTTATCACATCTACCAGTTAGTTTCCACTGATTGATAGCTGATTTCTCTATTGCTTTTGATAACACCGTAGATCTCTCTGTAGATCCTCTGTAGACCCCAAATGTGCAGCTAGACACTGAGACTGGAGTCTAAATGCTGTGATAAATGATTTTGTGTCTCTTCTTAAAAAATTTCCCCTGGCGTCCTATTGTCTCTTGGAGATGTGTAAACTTCTTTGCATGCTATGCTAGATCCTTCCCGTTGGCTTTTGTAGTTCTAGATCTAGCCTCTATGCCACTAAAGCACCAGGATTTCCCTGTCCTGCCTGAATGATTTCTTCATCATCTGTACTGACCTCAGTCTACGTACTGCAGAGCTCCTCAGCTTACCCTGTGGTTTGGCTGGGGGATATTTCCTTGTGTCTCGACAATTCCCTTCCCAATTCTTTGCCTACAAACTTGCTTAGGTCTCAGTGGTCATTGCCCATGGCCCAAAAACTACCTTAATATTAGAAGTGAGATATTAGAAATGGCTTCTGTAGTTGTTTTATAAAGAATCCATGACAGAGCCAACATCAGAGACCAGCCTACAAAATGAGAGTCCTAAAAAATTGTAGAGCCCTACAAAAAGGTGTCCTCCTGAGTGCGTAGACCTTAGGTCCCAGACCCCTTCTTGTTTAAATAGAAAAGCAACTACAATCAGCATGGGATTTTTCATTTAATTTAATAAACAAATCAGGTCATTGTATTTTGTATAGTATATAGTGAAGATTCTGAGATGAACAAAACACATCCTTGCATTTAAATCTCTTTCTCTCTGATCTCTTTCTGCCTCTCTGTCTTATTTGCAACACCTACTGGGCATTAAAAACTGCCACAAGAATTCAGAAAGGGGAGTAATTGATTTAACACATAGTGGAGAGTGAAAGCATCAGCATGTAGTGGCAATAGAGAAATTCTTGGGCACAGATGTGTAACAGATGCTGGATCTTAAAGGATGCTTTGAAGTTCCAGGTGCAGACAGGAAGAGATACAGTACTCCATGTATAGACAAGAGTTGGAGAAAAAGCATGTTCAGAGAATTACCTGTAGTTTGCTGTGCCTGGAACATTAGGTAAATGAATAAAACACAGATGAATTTCTGTAGATGAGGCTTGCCAAATACATAGCATGTTGCCACTCCTAGGACTTCCTATTTTATCCTGAAAATTATGAAAGATGCAAATTTTAAAATATAAAATGCCATTTAATACTTCAATTCTAAAAGCTTGTTTTTGGTTTTATTGGAGAAAAGATTAGAGGAAGGCAAGACAAAAAGAGCGATACCATTAGCAGGCTATTATGCCGATCAAGTTTAAATATCATAAGGATTGGTGCAAATGGTACCGCTTAGGGGAATTGCCCCAAACTAAACAAAATTGAAGATTGAGGTTGGAGAAGATTTTGTGTGTTTCAAGTATGTCCATTGGCAATGATGACATCTTCATATCAAATCAATTATAAAAGAATAGGAATAATCACTGAATATTTTAAGAGTACAAATGACACATTAAAAAGACATCAAATCCCTCAGGCAAAAAGAACTACGAGACTAGTTAGTTTTCTAAAAGAGAAAAGAGTAACTTTAAATTTTAATACATACTGTCAAATAGAAGAGAATGATGAGAAATTCAATTATAGTTGTTACTGGATAAAAGATATACTGAACCAGCACTATTAGTGAGCTTGTAAGAATGTTCAGAAGGATTCTCACAGATGGAATACAACAACAAAAGACAGATGGTTTAAAAGAAACTCTAAGAAACACCTAGGGCAAATCTAGAAGTTCCAACAGCATCTGGAAACAGTAGAATGGAATGAAATATTCAAATAGATAACTGAAGAACATTCCTCATACGTAGAAGAAGAAGAAGAAGAAGAAGAAGAAGAAGAAGAAGAAGAAGAAGAAGAAGAAGAAGAAGAAGAAGAAGAAGAAAGAAGAAGAAATCTTCATGTTGAAGATTTTACTCAGGATTGAGCCAAATTAATAGAAAAGACATTGGACATATCAAAGATAGAATTTCAAGTCACAAAAGACAAACTACATATCCACTTGGATGTCTAACAAAACGTCTCAAATTTAGTGTATCTAAAGCTGAACTCCTATGCTTTTCCTCCCACCTCCCAAACATACACATATACTGTTCCTCCCAATATCCTCCCAGGCTCATAATAGGAACTCTGTTCTCTAGTTGCTTGAGTGAAAAACCTTAGAATCTTCCTTGATTCCTCTTTTTCTCCCCAAATTCACCTGAACTCCTTAACCAATTCCTATCCCTTCTCCTTCAAAATAATCCACTGGACCAGATTTTTTTTCTGTAAAAGGACATTACTGAGACAATGAGTAAGACATGAATAAAGTCTGTAGATTAAATAATAGAGTTGCACCAATGTTACTTTCCTGATTTTGATCGTGTGTCATTATATTAAAAATGTTATGTTCCTAGAAAATATACACTGTATACCATAAAAGCACCATGTCTTCAGTATACACTCAAATGGATCAAAGAATCATGATCAAAATATATGTGTGTATGTATATGTGCTTATATGTGATATATATATATATTTATCGCATTGTGAAAAGCAAATGCGATAAATATTACAAATGGGGAATCTAGATGAAGGGTATATTGAAGTCCTTTGCTCCATACTTATACTTTTATAAACACTTCTAAGTTAGAGGCACCTAGCTGGCTCATTTGGTGGAGCATGCAACTCTTGATCTTGGGGGTTGTGAGTTCAAGTCCCATGTTGGGTGTACAGATTACTTAAACTCTTAAAAAATTACTTCTAAGTTAAAAGGTTATGAAAAATCAAATCTGAAACATGTCTACTCTTCACCACTTACATTGCTACCACTTTGTTTCAAGTCATATCATCTTTCCTTTTTTTTTTTTTTATATCATCGTTCCCAGGGAATTTTGACCTACCCATGAATTTTCCCTCCTTTGACTCTTGTCTCCTCTACTGTCTATTTTCAACTCAGCAACCAGAGTGCTCTTCAATGTCATTCCTCTTACCACAATTTTATAATGGCTGCTTATTTTACTCAGAGCCAAATCAAAATTTGGAAAGTGGTCTATTAGGTCCTAAAGTACTGAAGCCTGCCTCCCCCCTACTCTTTCTTTGATTGTATATCCTACAACTATCACTTTCATTGGTATATTCTAACTAAACATGGTTTCACTCTTTGTTTTTCCTCCATGACATCCATGACATGTCCCCACCCCAAAGTCTTTCCACATGGTTTCCTCTTCAGGAGTGTTCTTCCCCCAGATGTCTGCACTGTTTGATCTCTCCTTTACCTGCTTCTTGTCTCTAGTCAAAGGTCGTCTCAGTAATCCATTTCCTGACTTTCATATTTAAAATGTCAACACTCCACTTCCTGCCAGCACATCTCATCTCCTTTTCCTACTTTATTATTCCCACATAAATCCCACAGCATTTTTCATTAATGTACCATATGCTTTATTTGTCTGTCTTCTTATTCCCTCCACTAGAATTCAGGCTTCTTGAGGACAAGCTACTTTTTGACCTCTAGCATCTGGAACAGTGCTTTGCACATAAGAGCTTCTTAATAAATAGTTGTTAAGTGAATGAAATTAAACATCCTAAAAGTTCTCATAGTGGGGGAAAAAACAGGATAATCTATAACCAGCATTCCAGCATTAGAATTTTGACATATATTAAATGCTGGGGAAAAAATCTGAATGGTTTTGAAAGATGATTTTGAATTTAGAAATCTGCTTTCAACCAAATCTGAATTCAAGTGAGAGAGAAGAGGAATAGCATTTTCTGATACACGAATACTCAGAAAGTTTAACTCTCTGAGCCCCTTCCTGAGTTATTAATGTAAATTACAGCAAAATGGAAAAGGATATGCGAGGTTCCAAAAATACAGTAGTGAACCAAAATATTAGTGATACATGATTAAATCTATGTTACTGAGCATACAAAACTAAAATAATGGTTTTAGTATGGTCGGGGCGGTGAAAATAAAAGGGAAAAGTTGTATGTTAAGATTCTTGTTTTATTGGGTAGGTGATTGAATGTAGTATTTAACTGTAGGGAAACCAAAAAATATGAGTTTAAATTCTTGAGGAAAGTTAAGAATGGTTACTTGGTGAATAGAAGTCGGGATGGCTTATAAATTATGAGAAGGAAAAATGAAATAACAATAAAGCCAATTAAGCAAAAGAAGGGAAGAAAATATAAAATGAACAAGGAAACATGGTAAATAGATAAATTTTAAAAGGAAACAGTAAGTCCAGACACATCTGAAATCATAATATACACTATATTGTTCCTTCCTCTAATTACTAAAAAGAGGAATTGTATGTATCTCTGTGATTATACTAAAACCCACTGGATTGCACACTTTAAAACAGTGAATTTTATGGTATAGGGATCATATCTCAATAAAGCCATTATTTAGAAAGAAAGAAACTGTCTGAACTGAGCCTCTGATAGTGAGGAGGAGAGAGAGAATCATTATTGACAAGGCAAAGAATTAAGACAGTCAATGGTGCTAAGCAAAAGATTGCCCTCCTGTTGGGAACAGAGGTGTAACTCACAGCTCCCTGGTTAGACAGATATCAGCTCCCTGCTCAGTGGCTGCAATGCCAGGAGCTAAGAGCTGTGGGTGACTTGGCCAGGCCCATGAGAAAGGGCATGTCCCTTTGACCTTACACTTCATTCTTTTTTGCTTCCCACTCCATCCCTGGATTCACTTCCTCCTGCTGCACTCTGAACAGATGGCACCGTGGGTGGATTCATTGAATATGAGAGAACAAGTGCCACCCCAGTCATTTTCTTCATAGCGCTTATCACTTCTTTTTTTTTAAGATTTTATTTATTTATTTATTTACTTTTATTTTAAGATTTTATTTATTTTATTTATTTTATTTTATTGATTTATTTATTTACTCATAAGAGACACATGTAGAAAGGCAGAGACGTAGGCAGAGGAGAAGCAGGCTCCCCAAAGGGAACCTGATGTGGGACTTGATCCCAGGACCCCGGATCATGCCCTGAACCAAAGGCAGATGCTCAACCGCTGAACCACCCAGGCGTCCCAGCGCTTATCACTCCTGTCTCACTTTTCATTTATCGGGTTTCATACCCATCCTTGTCCCAGAAATGAAGGATTCATAAATGATGTGTGATTCGCCATTGTGTCACCAGGGCCAGCGAAATACCTGTGCCAGGGATCAGAAGACAACATCACAAACTCTTCCCATTAGAATGAAACCTAGAGATCATGGTGTCCAGCACACCATTTAAATTGAGGAAGACACTGTAGCCCATACAGGGACCTTCGTTACCTAACAAGTACTATCTAAGCCTCCAGTCTCCTTTTCCACTGCAGAACTGCTTCCCTACCACATGACACCTATAAAAAGACTCTAGAGGCCCAGAGAAATGAAAGGCAGCTTCTGAGCAGCAGAGCCATGCTTTAACCCCACCCCCAAGAATCTCTCTTCAAGGACATCTAGGAGCCAGGATGAATATCCAGCCCCGCTAGAAGATGCAGAACAATGAGAAGAAGCTGCTTCCCTGCCTGTGCGATATCCTCAGAACAGATTATATTTTGTTATGTTTATTGAAAAAAATAGGAGCATTCGCTTTAATCACTCTGGGAAAATCAAGCAGCATTTTATCCAAAATGTTTTGAGAAAAAGACTCTGCAATGAGAGCTCCACATTAAGCATCACCTCAGGGTAGCTAAAAAAAAAAAAAAAATCTGTCTGCAAATATCAGAAGCAGTGTGGAAAACAACAAAACATAAATGTCAACTCTAAAGAAATCCATTTGACAGAATTATATGCCTAAGTAATATATTTAAAAATCTTCCTACCTCTTTTGTTTGTGTTTGCCGTCTCTCACAGTCCTCATCCTTTGCTATCCTATTTTGAAGTTTGAAAGGAGTCTCCTGGCTCTTCAACAAAAATTGCAAAAAATACTTCTTAGGCATTGTTAAGTAAAGTTAGATCTACAGCCTCACTAATCAAAAGTATCAGTCCCAACCAACAATAACATTTTGGGTTTTAGCTATTATTTGTCCAGTTAATTGAGTTGTTAAACACTATTCCTGACTTTACTACTTCTACGGGAAGTGAGAGCTGATGTCAGAAGCCCATGAGGTTGAAACTCAGAGACTTCGTGTTTGTACAGAGAGATATACTACTTCATAAGCCACCTTAGCACACTATTTACCACATATTTTCTCCCAAAATAAGGAGCAGTCTGTGAGGTCTTTCCGTTCCTGGGGAGAACTTTGCGCATATCTGTAGGGCTGTAGTTATTAAAGTGTGCTATGAAGTCTGAACCCACAGTATATTCTCAAGCCCTCCATGAGCAAAACCAACAACAGTGATAGAAAACTGCCAGTTCTAAAGGTTCTGAAAGTTCTCCTGTTCAAATTGTAGTTTCCCTTCCCATCTAAATAGGGCTCTAGGAAAATCATTGACCTCTGTCTTGGAGCCCAATATAATCTGTCAACAAGTCAAGATGCGATAGCCAACAGAACACCTGAGGGGGACTGGGAAATGTCTTTAGAGAATGTTGAGCCTCTTTATCAAGGGAAAGATGACATTTCATTTGGGAACTAACATCTGTGGCAGAAGGACATGATAGTTTCAAGGTAAATGAAATAGAAGCTTACTCAGAGCAGAAAGACTTTCCTCAAGTCAAAGCGACTGAGAATATAGCCAGACAATAGCCAGAAATTAGCCAAGGCTCACCCTCCTCCCTTCTTTAGTCCCAGGCGTCTCTGAATTGATGCTTTCTTACCAACAGTGGGCAAGTCTATTCAACACAATTTGTTGGTAATGAAAGCTGCCCTGGCACTATGGTGGAAATTTCACATACATTACTTATAATCCTCCCAAGAAGTCTAGGGCATGGGTATTTTTTTTTATCCAAAATATGAGTTGAAAAAATTGAGGCTCAGAGGGTGGCTCAGTTGGTCAAGCAGCTTATTCTTGATTTTTGGTTCAGGTCATGATCAAGCTCTGCCTAGAGCTCCGCACCCAGCAGGGAGTCTGCTTGAGCATTCTCTCTCCCTCTCCTTCTGGTCCTCCCCTCATGCTTTCTCTCTCTTTTTTTTTCTCTCTTTTCTTTCTCTCAAATCAGAAAGAAAGAAAGAAAGAAAGAAAGAAAGAAAGAAAGAAAGAAAGAAGAAAAGAAAAAAGAAAAGAAAGAAAGAAAGGAAAGAAAGAAAGAAAGAAAGAAAGAAAGAAAGAAAGAAAGAAAGAAAGAAAGAAAGAAAGAAAGAAAGAAAGAAAGAAAGAAAGAAAGAAAGAAAGAAAGAAAAATTGAGACTCAGGAAAGTTAAGCAACTTTCCCAAGATCACTCAGCTAACAAGTAGCAGCACTGAAGCCCAAGTGTTGAGTGTCACTTTACTGGGTTGCTGGTACAAAAGTCCTGGGCAAAAAAAAAGTAGACATTCCATCTCTGCTTGTTTCTCCGGTGCATTTATTTGTATCTCGTGACCAAGGTATTTAAAGACAATTAATTTGAATACTAGCAGGAGACTTGGAGAGGTAATTAAAATAAGTTCACTCACTATTCTCTAAAGTCAATAAATGTTTGAGAATGAGTTCATCAGACTGCAATATAATAGAAAAAAACTGCATTAAAATTTAACTACCAAAATGTAATTTATCTTACAGATAGATTCCTGAGCCCTTTTCTTAATTCTTTTCACTTTTTGGACTATTAAGTCCTTAACCCCTCCTTTTTGAGATTGAATATCATACTGAGAGATGTTATGGTAGGCCCTGACCAGCTCAACCCAAGAGATCTAGCTCAGGGGAGGCCATCTGTTGCCATCGACAGGCACAAGAGGCTAATATCTTCAAGTGTCTGCTGCCCTGTCCTCAGGAATCCCTGGATAAAGAGCTAATAACTGGGACACAGCCCTCCCAGAAATACCAGGCTCAAGTCATGCCAGCCTTGACTCTGCTCTTTTGACTGGGTCCTGGTTCACTTCCCACCCTCCCTAGATCTTGAGCCTCCCTGAATCCCATCGATTTCTCCTTGTTTTGGTACTCCTTTCTTTCACTCCATTCCCACCCATTTATTTAGTTGTCGCTTTCTGATCAGTGATCTTCCCAGGACTAGTCAGCTCTTCAGAATCTGGTTCTAACCTGACTCTAGAGTTCTCTAGGGCCTACTTCCTCAATTATTCCTGCTAGCCCCTGTTTGTAAGGGCTGTTCCTACTTCTCTTTAACCTTGGTTTATTTCTAATGGAATCTCTGGAAGGATTCAAGCTTTGCCTTATACTCTTATTCCCTCACCTCTTCCTTTCAAAGTTTATTCCCTGCCCTGTCTCACAGGGACTGAACCCTACTGAAAGCTCCAGAGTAGAAGATGCCACTAATTTCCTCAGCTAACCCTCAGCTTCTTTGTTCTTGATTTACTATCCAGCTGCCCCTGAACTGCACATTCTAACTATGGCAAAGGTGAGCTCAAAGACTGGGCAATTCAGGCCTTTTTACAACAGTGATTCATGGTTCTCAGATATATGTGGCAAACGGTAAATTTCAGTATTTTTGAAGAGAGGAACTAAGTCATTAGGAGCATTTTGGTCCTTTGTACAGGAAAATGAGGACCAGTTTGCCAATTAAACTGAGGGTAAAATCCATGTTAAAGTAATTAGAAGAAGCTACCAACAATGCTGGATAAAGGAAGGGGCACCAGATATTCAAATATGGTTCAGAAAACTTCTTGGCAGTTTGTTGTACAGAAAACTCATGGCTGAATATGATGGTCAAGTAAGGTAAGACTGTGAATTAAAAAGACCTGGCTTCTGCAGTCATATCTTACTCCATCTCTTAGGTCACACGTCCTTCCACATTGGGCTCAAACAACAGAACTACCTACAATACTCCTGGTTACCAAGCAGCTAAAGGCATTTCTTTTGGGCTTCCTGATTCACCTTTCATCTTCTTAAAGCTACCTGATACCAAATCGGCAGCTTCTCTGGATTCTGGCCACAGAATTAACTTCATTCTTGAAAGGCCTTAAAATAGAATATTCAAAAAGGACTTACACTTTAAAGTTCCAAGACTGTCCAAGGGGAAAGGCGGCGTTCACTAGAGATCTCAAACTTGTGTCATTGACTTGGCTTAAATATTTTCCACTAGGTGATGTTTTCTCATCTCAGATGACATTCTAGTATTGCTATTAATGTTCTATATTCATTTATTTATAGCTAGAACTGCTATGTACAATGAGAGCAGAAATGCCCTCCTAGTCTTTCCCATATTTTCTGAGTGCATTGGTGTAGTGGGGTTGAATGGTGACCAGCCCCCAAAGAAATATATCCAAGTCTTAATCCCCCAAGCCAATGAGTTGATCTTATTTGGTAAAAGAATCTTTTTAGATGTACTTGGGGATCTTAAAATGAGATTATCCAAGATTATCCATGTGGGCCCCAAATCCAATTGTAAATGTTCTTTAAAAAGACACAGTGGAGAGGCAAAAGAAGAGAAGAAGACCATGTGAAGACAGAGGCAGAGATTGAAAATATGCAATCATAAGCCAAGGAGTGCCTGGAGTCACTAAGAAGCTGGAAGAGGCAAGGAAGGATTCTCCTTTAGAGGCCTCAGAGGGAGTGTGACTCTTTTGGCACCTTGATTTCAGATGTCTAGTCTCCAGAGCTGTAAGGGAATAAATTTCTTTTGTTTTAAGCCACCAAGTTTGTGGTAGTTTGTTATGACACCCTTAGGAAACTAATACAGGTGACCATAATTTTGGTGTTTGCATTATCACCAGGAGAAGGAAATCTGAATTGTGGAAGAGCCTCTGGGTGTATAATGTCAGAACCACCCAGATCTGTGTGGACATATTCAAATACAAATTGCACTGTATACCACAGCCTTCCCAGATTACAGGAGAAAGTTAATATCATCTGATGAAACTCCCTATTTACAAATATAATAAAGCTTACTCTTCATGTCTCAATAGTGTCCCTCACAAAACTTATCAGGAAAACCTAAAATAGAAGAGTTTTATGAATCTGAGCTCTGTTTGAGACACTGTCTTCAAATTCCATGCTGTTGGTGGGCATGTGAAACTTAAAATCCTTGAAGTATTTTTATATTCTCTATCACCGTTGTTATCTCAGAAGAACCCACACTTATGTGGATGAGGTTCTAGTATCAGTTCATCTCTTATTCCTGCTTAGGGCAAGCATCATATTTCCTTTGCCTATAAGAGGCTTTTCAAAACATTCCATGAATTCATGTAGTCATTCCATTTACTTCAAATCAGGGCTCATCAGCAGAAATGACTTTTTAACCCTCATCTTCTCTAAAGCTTCTGTTTTATCCTGAATCACCATTCCCTGCCTACATAACATTTAATACAATGTCTGACTATAAATGTGCCTATTATTTTGTATATTGATTTACCTTTTCCTTCACTAGATGAGAATCTCCCATGAAAGCAGTGATCATGACTATATAGTTCATTACTAGTACGATGCTGGATACATAGTAAACACGAAATATTTTGTTGAATATTTGTTGAATTTAATGCTTCTCATCTCTCTTACAAGGTATAAACCTTCTAATGATGGCAACTTTCAATGTAATTGTCTATTTAATCCGAAAGAGATGAAGCAATACATTGCAAAGCTATAAGAGCAGAGACCTATTTCCTGGTGTATTACCTTTAAACACTCTTATTTAAGATGCATATGTTTTCCCAAGAAATTGAAAGATTATATAGTAATGAATGAGTATAGAATGAATCACTCTGCTCTCAAGAAGCTTATCATCTACTGAAGGAGGCAGATACATGTAGTAGAAATACACAAAGGTAGAATGAGAGAGTGCCTTGAGAGCAGAGTGTTGGGAGAACAAGCTGAACTGGGAGAAGGAGAAATCCAGAGAAGCTTCACAGGAAAGGCTACTTTTGAAATGGAATTGAAGGATAGAAAGGATTTGGTAGACAAAATAGGGGAGAGAAGGAGAAGACAGGAAATGTCCATAAATAGAACAACATGAGACTCAAAAGACAGACACCAAACTTGGAAAGGTTTGTTTAATGAACAGCACAGTCTTCTTCATTATAGCCTGAACACACGGATCAGCAAATATATACTCTATGTGTAGACTTTCATTATCTAGGCCTAGTTGTTCAGATATGTCCTCAATCTACTTAACTCCAGGAGGAAAGAGGGTGACAAGGTATATTTGTATTTCTCTTTTATTGGTTCTATTTTAGACCATATGCTTTAGACTATAGGGAAAAATCACAGCTTTTTGCTTTTAGATTTGAAAGCATAGATTTGAAAGCAGTTTCTCATTCTTTTCACAAGACCTCAATCTACATTTTCTGGCCTCATTCCCTGTTGAGGGTTATTATGTGTTTAAGAAACGACAAATGTTAACCATAGCCAGACACATAATTAGGAAAGCCCCTCTGGAATCAGACACCCCCATGGTTTGGACATGTCCTTATTCCCTTCTAATCACAGTCATCATGGAAACTTGAGGCTCACTGGCTAGGGAACCTTTCACATATCTTCCTGGGCACCTTATATAGAACTAGGCTTTAATAAATGTTCATAACACCCTTGGCCCCATGAGAAGCACTTATCAAACTCCAATCTGTAAAGGAAAATCTTCACTTTAATGTTTGGATACAAAGTTTGAGTTGAAAATTTGGCTGGAAGTTTAGCAATTTTATGTCCTTTTTTTTTTTAACACATGAGATACAAGCAAATAAATAAAGTTGAAACTTCATGCAGAAATAGAAATTCTTGGGGCGCCTGGATGGTTCAGTTGGTCAAAAGTCCAAGTCTTGATTTTTGGCTCAGGTCATGATCTCAGGGTTGCAAGATCAAGCCCTGCATCAGGCTCCACACTGGACATGGAGTTTGCTTAAGATTCTCTCTCGCACTCTCCCTCTGGCCTTCCCTACCCCTTGCTCATTCTCTCTCTCTCTCTCTCTCTCTTTCTAAAAAAAAAAAAAAAGAAAAGAAAAGAAAAGAAAAGAAAGAAAGAAAGAAAGAAAGAAGAAAGAAAAAGAAAAAAAAGAGAAATCCTTAAGAAGAGAACTACTTGAACAAAGAAATACAATTTGTGGTACACTGGCTTCCTGAGCAACAGAACTAACTGAAGGAGTTAGTTACAACTAACTTTCAGCCAACAAGAAGTTACAACTTTCAGCCAACAAGAAATCATGCTTTCATCCGTATGCTTATTTTTTTGGCCATCTTTATTAAGAAACTAATCCCAAATAAAATAATGAAATGGGGTAATTTTTTTCTTCAAGGTGCTATGTTTCTAGCTATTACCTCGTTCTAATCTCCCTGTCTATCCTATTCCCTAACAAAGCTTGTTTTTTCCTGTGTCCTGATTTCTCTCAGCAACATATCACACATGATCAAGAAAATGCCTAACTAGTCCTTTGTGTTCTAAGTCGTATTTCAACTCTTTCAAGAATTTTCTATTATTCTTCCAGAAATGTAATTATCTTTGCCACCCCAGTAGTTGTACCAATTTTGTTTCACATCATTTCAAGTTTTGTTATGGTTATTATTTTAGCTCTTTCCTCTCCATAATAAATATATAGACACATAGGGAAGAAACTATGTTTATTTTTTTTATTTTTATTTTAGTTTTCCCCACAGTTCTTAGGAAGACCATTTGTTGTCTACATGGTTCATTGAAAGAATGAATAATATTGCAGATGGTTGTATTTGCCTGCATCCTCAGACTCTAGTTCTGCCTTCCTCAAAACTCATCATTTCCATTTCAGAATCTATGTCATTCTGAAGAAATTGACTCCATGTCTCAACTCCAAAGATGGGACTCTAACCTGAGGCTAAGGTAAACTGAGCAGTACATTTAATTATTTAACTTACATCTAATCACAATTATTGGTTCACGATGGATTTATGACCCAAAATTGGTCCAACTGGAAAGAATTTCAGGACTCTTTATTGTTTAAAGTTTTTTTTTCATAATTTGGAGGGTTTTTTAAAATTATTTGAGAGAGAGTGTGTGTGTGTGTAGTGGTAAAGGGAGAGGGAGACAAGTATATTCTCCACTGAGCGTAGAGCCAGATGTGGGGCTTGATCCTACCATCCTAAGATCATAACCTGAGCCGAAATCAAGAGTCAGATATTTAACCAACTGATCCACCCATGCGCCCCAGGAATTTCGGGACTCTTTCTGGGAGTGCTGGCAGGGCAAATTCTCTTGTTTTAGAGAGTCGAGTGTGTGTATTTGAGACTTAGAAGTGCTGCAGTCATATTACTGCCATTAACAGAAGTCAACATATAGTAAGTTCATGATGCTGATACTGCTTAGCAGGATACAAGTTTAGGTATCTAGTATAGGAAATATGTTCTAATAGAAAAGAGAACAGGAGGAAAAATCCCAAGTTTTGAACCCGTCAATGTCTGATAACAACACAAAAGTTAAATTAGAGTTATCTTCAGTTTGCATTAATAAAAATGCTATTATTTCCCCTCTGTAATGTGGGCCCAATAACAAGATGAATTATGTAAAGTACCCAGCATGGGGCTAGACACTATGCGGCTACTCCATAAATCTCAATAATTTCTTTTTTCCTCCCCATCTAGAAGTCTTTTTTAAAAGACAAACTCAAAAAACTGAAATATATCAATAATGAAAAATTCTTATAATATGCTTTGAAGAACTCAGGATATGATAAATCGTGCTCAGGAAAGAAACTTCATCTTTCAGCCTTCATGAGGGTATAACTAACCCAAATCAGAACTCACTGAATTTTGCAAAACTCCTAATGTTTGAGACAGAGATCAATGGCAAGCCATTGCAAATAAGGTAACAGCTTACATCCTGTTTCTACACATCTGAGTAACAAACCATGGTGCAACAGTGTTTGCTACAAATATGGCAGGTCAAAACACAAAAGTAAATTCTTGATTCCTTGGACCAGATCTGTACATTTTAAAATGTTCATTGGAAATTGATTTATTTAAGGTTATTTGGATAAATTCAAGTTTATTTGGCTCATTTTTGGGTTATTCTATAACTTGAATCATTCAAGAAGTTAGGTAACCAGCAATTAGTTACCAAGATTTCCAAGTTCCTGAAGAATCTTGTTACAAATCTAACACTCTAAAACCTAGTAGACTATAAGACTGCATAGTAACTATGTTCTACTAAGATATTTATAACTATTTCATTATAATGTGAGGAATATTCACTCTTTTATTATTCCCAAGTTCTTCTAGAGCCCTATAGAAAAATACAGTCCTTTGGAGTCAAATTAACTGGCTAATGCTATTACCAAAAATGCACACTATCATTCTTTCAGTTACTATGATTAAATATAGTAATTTAAGTGATGCAAGAGAAAAGTAGCCTGAGCCTAGGTCCCAGCTCTGCCACTTATTAACTGTATAAATCCCTTTACTTCAAAGTATAGCCTTCTCAGCTTTATGGAGGACAATAATACATGCTCTGCCAAACCCATGGGCTTTCAAGAGAATAGAAAGGGTCCCAACCAACATTTGCCACCAAAACACCTGGCATAAAACCTACCCCTCACTGTATCTCAGTGGAAAATCTAGAAACCCAGGTCAGGGAGTAGGTGGTGGGTGGTAGGGAAGGGGATTTAAATAAAAGTCATGCAGAAAATAATAGGGGGATCCCTGGGTGGCTCAGAGGTTTGCTGCCTGCCTTCGGCCCAGGGCATGATCCTGGAGACCCAGGATGGAGTCCCACGTCGGGCTCCCTGCATGGAGCCTGCTTCTCCCTCTGCCTGTGTCTCTGCCTCTCTCTCTCTCTCTCTCTCTCTCTATCTATCTCTATCTCTATCTCTCTTGAATAATAAAGTTAAAATCTTATAAAAAAAAAAAGAAAATAATAGGAAAGTCATTGACTTTGAAGTTGAACACAACCATATTTGAAATCTGATACTACAACCAATTTGATTTTTAAGCCATTTATTTATCTCCCTGAATTCAGTTCCCCCATCCCCATTTGTATAATGGAAATTATACTGTCAATATTGCAGAATTGTTAAGTGAGACAACAAAGAGATTAAAAGGGTCCAGGAAATTGTTAATAAATGGTGGCTGAAATTACACAGGATATTCAAGTAGAGAAATAAGGTTTCAGTCATGTAAATATTACAACTAATGGGTACTTTGAGCCATGAATTGGAGGTTCTTCAGCAGCAAGACAGCATGTGTTGAAGATGGTATATACTTAAAGTGATGGAGCAGTTGAAGCTAGAGTTGGGAACTTTCATTAGCTAATAAGGCTCCACACAGGCAAGTGTAACATTGGCACCATGTGGAATACAGAAAAATTAAGAGAATCTAAGCAGCAAAAGAGGAACAGAAATCTAAACAAGAGATAGTCCTTGGATACATTGGCTGAGGTAGTTTTTAACAGTTTACCCATAAGAAAGCATTATGGATTAGCATCAGAATCCAATGGTATTTTATCTGAATTTTCTTATATGTAATGTTTAATTTAATTGATAACATGCCATATATATATATATAATATATTATATATATATATATATATATATATTTGTGGCAGGAGCATTATTTGCCCAGTTCTTCGCTCTCGATCCCTGTGTGTACACCAGTACACATGTGATTGTGCAATCCCTCCCACTGCAGGAAGAGCTTGTATTTCCAGTCCCCTTGACTTTAAGTTTTGCCAGATGACTTGCTTTGGCAAATAGGCTAAGGTTTTAAAGTGACAGGGTGCCAGTTTTGAGCTTAGACCTTAAGTGCAGTATTTCTGCATATTTCCTGTGCCTCTGCCATTAGCACGAGAAGAGCATACTGGGCTAGCCCCTGGTCCCAAGAAGAGGATGGAAGACACATGGAGTGGAACTAAACCATCCAATAGATCCCAACTTGAGTCAGCAGGCACCAGATGTGGGAGCAAGCTGAACTGAGGTCTACAGAACCACCCCACTCAGCCTAGACCAACTGGCTGACTCTCAGCCAATACATAGGAACATAAACAATTGCTTTTTTTTTTAAGCTACCGAGTCTTGGGATGAGTTATTACACAGCATTTTGCTGGCAGTAGCTAACTGAATACACTATTCTTAAGAGGCGTCTTGTTTTTAATGTATTGTCCCTATCTGCTGATTCATCAGAAAGGCAACCACAGTTTCCCCTCTTTCAGGTGTCAGATGTGCTTTAAAAGAAAAAAAAATGCTTTATGACCTGATACATTATCTTGAGAAGCAGAGAAAAGTAGTATGATAAGTGAATAACAGTCTAGTTTTTATGGTTCAGACAAACGTAGTATTAAGTATGCAAAATTGATCACTATATTACCCTTTTTGTTTTTATTTCTTCCACGCTCTTTAGTATTGTCTTATTTACTCCCCACAGGTAAACTTGTCAGTAATCTGAGTCTCTTTCTTTTCTTTTTTTTTTTAAAGATTATATTTATTTATTTTTGAGAAAGAGTGAGAGAGGTAATCTGAGTCTCTTAATCATCAGTACTAATCCTTAGGTCCTTCTCCATACAACATGTGCACCTACGAACACAAGCCTAGGGAATATGGAGGTAGATAAGTCCCTGTTATCAAGGGATCCATGGGCAGAAACTCAGTTATTCCTCTCTTCTTATGTCCAAAAGCCTGTAGAAACTTGTGACACAAGTAGTTACTCTGAGATTGCTGAATTGTTATGAAGTAAAAGTATTTATCCTACCTTTTGGGGTATCTGTCATCTATTTTTACTATACACAGAGGGCTGAGATTTCCAGAGGGCTGAGATTTCCAAACCTCTGACACTTTTGGCTGCATTTAATCAAACCTTGAGCTTATTATTCAGGTAAATCAGTGTGTCTTTTATGGAGTTGGAAATTTGCATTTCTAGGATACCTAGTTCACTAGATCACTCCTTGTTTAAGAATGTCTAAATATATCCTGCAGAAAGTATTTAGGGCCAAGAAAGGGATACAGGCAGAAGCTATGATATTTCAGAGAAAGATTTCATATAGATAGGAGACTCACATAAGATTTCCTGGTGGTGTTTGAAACCGGCTTATATTGAAATCAATGGCTTAATTTGCCAGCAGGGGTAGGTTGGTTTTTTTTGTTTGTTTGTTTGTTTGTTTGTTTTTAAGAACCTGATTTTTAAAAGGAGGATTTAACCTAGAGGGATTAATCTGTGATGAAAATTTGAAGACACCAAGTAGATTGAGGGAGGCAAACTACCTAGCCAATTCACAGTTCACCTGCTCCAAGACCCCATGACTTGATTTTTGCAGCATGTGTTCACAGTGCTTTTCCAGGTGGCTTGAAGTGAGTTTCTCTGTACTTTTAACAGAGCTGTAGCCAAGAAAATGCTCACTTTGATTACTTATCAGGAAACCTCTAGATTGGTGCCACTCAAGGTTAATCCATGCATTGGTAGCACTGACCTCACCAGGGACTCACGCAGACTGAATCAGAATCTCTGGGCTGATGCTCAGTGATCAATTTTCAAACAAGTTCTTCAGAATATTCTTGACCATACTAATATTTGAGAACTATTGACTTAATTCACCTTGAGCAAGTCACCTCTCTGTCCTTGGGGTATCTGTCCACAAAATGAAGAGGTCAAGTTGGACAATGTCAATAGAGCCTTTGGAGCTCTGTCAGTATCAGTCTCTCCCCTGCTTTTTTTTTTTTTTTTTTTTCAGTTTTGATTCATGATTGTGACAGTGTATAAAGGAAGATTTTAAGAGCCAGATCATGTGGTAAGTCATCCCCATTTTCACCCTAAAGAAACTGGACCACTAGTTAAAATGAATACATGGAATATTTGATTAAGCAAGTATGGAATTCTGAAACTCAAGAGGAAAAAAGTCATCCTGTTATATAGATAGGTAAACAGCAATTAAAATTGTGTAAGCAAGACAAAAATACCTTCTTGATACATCCTAGCTCTATCCAGAAACAATGACCACCACAATAACAAGAAGCATCCCTGGCACCCAGATTGTGGGCTTTAAATATAATTTCCCTAATGAGCCAGAGCTGCCTGCTAGAGAAAAGTGAGGGAGAGGAAAGAATTCTAGGTTTTATTTTTTTTTTTAATTTTTTATTTATTTATTTATTTATGATAGTCACAGAGAGAGAGAGAGGCAGAGACATAGGCGGAGGGAGAAGCAGGCTCCATGCACCGGGAGCCCGATGTGGGATTTGATCCCGGGTCTCCAGGATCGCGCCCTGGGCCAAAGGCAGGCGCCAAACCACTGCGCCACCCAGGGATCCCGAATTCTAGGTTTTAAAAGTTATAATAAACATATCAACAAAGGCAATGTATAGGCTCTGTTTGGAACCCAACTCAAGAAACCCAACTGAAAACAGTATGAGATGATAAGGAATATTTCAACAAAAACAAACTATCTGAAAACACTAAGGAATTATTTGGGGCAAGATAATAGTATTATTTTTATTTTTTTTTAAAAGGCGTCCTTACTTTTTAGAAATACATATCAAAATACTTATGGATATTACATCCAGGGTTTTCTTTAAAGTGATTGGGTTGTAGGGTTTAAGGAAAGGAAGAAATCAAACCGGAGTTGTGACTCAAGTCATAGCGGGAGTAGCTAGATAATTGGTACATGGGGTTTCATTGCTCCTTGCTGTGCTGTATATTTCAATTTTTTTCTATAATGGCATTTTTAATTGTTAATCTGAAAAGAAAAGAATAAGGGCAGAAAATACCCCCCCCCAAGACAAACAATGAAAGATAGATACACTTCCATTTTCTATACTGAAGAGTGAATATGGTTAAATTCAATGCCTCCAAAGGAAACATTGCCAGTGGGGGGGTCCCTCCAAGTGCTCTCACTTTTTGTACTTGGAACCCATCCTTGTTTTACCCTCTGCAGACAGGGCATTGTGAACAAAGAATCCATGCTATGAAACAAGTGCTGAGCGAGTGTTAGTGCAGGCGTGCTGGGCACACAACAGGCACTCAACAACTGTTCACTCAATAAGAAATACCTTAAGTAGAAGGAGAGGCCAGTTGAGTCTGTCTGACTCCAACAAACACATTTGAGTCCCTGCTCCTGTGCTCCCTGCTCTCACATTCAATCCCCAAACCTTCCTTGCCCTTCGCCCCTAGGTGTCTACCATGCCCATTGGGAGTTACTTGTGATGATCTGATCTATACTGTTGGCAGAAACATCTAGTTTAAGACTGCCCTTTACAGATACTTCTTTTATCTGTGCCTTTAATGAATTGTGCTGACAGGGTAAAGTGATCTGTTATCAGTGGTTTTCAAATAAGTGAAAAATGAAATGGTAAGATCTTTTTCACCTATAAAGTTAGTGAAGTAAAATATCATGACAGTCATTAGTGCTGGCAAACATGAGGTGACACTGTTTATTAGAGTTGAAATTGGGATCACATTTCCAGATGTCCATTTGGCAATTAATGGCTAGATCACAAATAGCAGTTATGCTCTTTAAGGAAGTAATCCCTCTTCTAGGAATTATTAAGAGCAATACTAGCAATATGTATAAAATATACAGATTAGAGGCAAAGAGACTGTTAATGGTCAGTTAATTATGTTATACACATATGACCTATTAAGCCTCTGAAATAATGCTTAAATAAAATAGAAAATTCATGTGATAGAGAAGACAAGACTGTTTATACACTGATGTCTATATAATCTGAATATGTATTTATTGAAAATGGCTCTATCAAATATTTAAGAGTAATTGGTTTGGGCAGTTGGATTATGAATGATTTTCATTTCTTCCTGTTTACTTTTTCAGTGTTTTTTGTAAAAATTTTTTGTGATTAGAAAAATACTATTTTCATACTCATAAACATTTTTAAACATTAGTTCTAATATTTCTTCCCACAAAATTGCCTTATACTTCTTAATTGCCTGATGTTAATGACTTTGATGACAGAAACAAAACAACCATTATAGATACACTCAGGATAGGTGCTATTGCTTGTGCATTTAATATAGTTTTCCTTGGCTCAGTTAAAAATATAGTTTAGTAAGAACTCCATCTCAAGGTCACTTGGATGATAAATGAGACACTATCTAGAAAGAATCTGTATAAGCCGTTAAGTTCAGTTTCCTTTGTATGTAAAATGTTGAGGAGGCTTGGGTGAGATACCATCCCTGAACATGACTTGTAGTCTATGAAATGTAAGACTGGTAGCCATTGTTATACTCATTCGAATACACTTTAAGCAAGGCATTTGAGCTATGCCATCTTGTTGCAGCTCTAATCCTCTTGCATGAGGAAGTCAATGGTTATGCAAGGAAAGGACCTATTTGCATTGGTTTAGTACCCTGCACATGCCTCCTTGTTCCCCCTTACCAGTTGCCTAAAGTAATCTGCCTTTTCCTGGGAGGAATACATGACTTTCCACACACACTGTTACCCTCAGACGTGATATTATTACTCATTTTCCTGGGTCTTGCCAGGTCAAGGTTAGCTTTCTCCACTCCCTGCAAATGGCACCTTCTTTTGTCACCACTGTTAATATTTCTATTAAACTGTGGAGGAAGAAATGTGTCTTCCTAACACAAAAATAAATTTAGGAAGAACAAGTCCTGCTTAACTGAAACACAGACTACTTTGGGCCAGCTTTTTTGCCAACTAACTTGTCAGGAAACAGTTTGAGGGAAATGCTGGCAGGATCAGATACTAGATTCAGATTCAATCATTTTTCCTCATCATGCTTAACATGGCCACTTATAAAATTACATCCTTAAATCTGCTGGGCTGCTATGATGGTTTAAATAAGCTAACTCCTAGATCCAGTGCATCTTAGACATTACATATTATTTAAGAAGTCATACATACGCCAATGTTCTTTTCAATTTAGGAAATTTCTTTCACATCCAGACACTTCCATCATCCTAGAATTCATACTCTTGTTTTGCAAGGCAGCCCACAGCATTGTTAGACAAAAATAATTGCAGGAGAGTTCTTTATAGTATTGTATAGAAGTTTACCTCCCTATAACAACTCCACCATAGTTATAATTCTATTCTTGGGAGTTTTACACTCTCAGTGTTTTGGGTTTTTTTCCTTTCTAAGTGATATTTCTTCATCAACTGACTGATTATTCCTGTATTTTCTCTTTTCTGTCAACTTCTGTACCCTTCTGTCCTTACTTCAGGCAAGTAAATAAGATTACCAGCATAGCGTAGAATTATAAGCTTTGGCACTGAAGTCCTGCCTTTATCATTTGCTAGCTGGGCTGTCTTAGGCAAGTTATTTAATTAATATCTCCATACTTCATTTTCCTCATCTGAAAATTGGATTATTATAATGTTGCATATTTCATAAAGTTGTACTGTTTTCCTTGCATGCAAATAATCTAAATAAACCAATCAATAGGACTTGGTATAGAGATGGCACTCTATAAATGTTTATCATGAGGGTAATTAAGATGGTATGTTTTACTTCTTCATATGGCCAGACTAAATGGACACTCTGGTTTATCAATGTCCTTATTCCTGGAGGAATAAGCTTGTATAATCAGGAAACTTCAGAATAGGTGGGATGTATACCACTTGATCTGGATATTAGCTATTTGAAACTGAGCAAGTTACTTTATTCCTCTAAGCTTTTATTTCCTCATCCATAAAATGGGAATGATGGGACTATCTGCTTTGCAAGTTGTGAAAATTTAGTAATGATACTACACTAAGGCACTAAATATGTGCAAACATGGTTCTAAGGGCTGTATTTAGGTACCCTGAGTATGATCATCTTGGCAAGTAGTAGACATTCAATCTCTTCTCGTTATTATGAGAGGAGAAGATCTGGGAGGCTCATGGTGCAGCTGTCTACCTCTAGGATGTTTTTTTTTTTTTAATCTCAGGCACAGAGTCTGAGGTTACTCCACCCCCAAGAAACCCCACACGTATCTAACCACATTTCTGCCCAGCTCCACTGCCAGATACTTTAACAGGAAGGAGATAAAGGGAAGAAGAGAAAAAGCTTGGGGAAGCATAGAGGAGAAAGAGGAAGAGGGAGAGGCCGTGGGAGTGAGAAGTAGGGAACACACCAGGTGGGTGGTTGCTCTCAGAGGGAACAGGAATGGGGAGCCACCAACACGAAAAGGGGTATCTTGTATTTTCCTTCATCCATGCTCAGTCATGTGAAAAATTTAAAAAAGAACCCTACATAATCCAAACCACGACTTGCTTTTAAAAATGGCATGAAGAACAAAGAATATGAGCTTTGGTACCACACATATTTTCCTTTTTTTTATAGTTGCATTTTCGTGGTATTCAACATTAAACCCTCCATTTGAATACCAGATTCAAAATGTTCCCTTAATTCATTGACTTAGATTCTTTGTTTTGTCCTTAATTTGTGAATTCTTTAACCCTGCCAGAAATTGAGGATACTGTAGGGGGAAGAAAATATTTCCACTTCCTCTTGGTGCTTATAGGAATCTGGAGGATCAAGAAACATTCTCTCCACTGGGAGAACTTAACCTCAAGTCTTCTTGAATCTGGAAAAATGCTTCAAGAAACATTTTGATGTGCAGAGTCACTAATAAGCCTAAGCCCCTTCTATGCTCTGAGTTTTGGAAGTTTACCTATGTCAGTCCAGTGATTCTCAATATATTGACAAATATGCACCATTTCTGCCCTTCTCTCTATCCTCTAGACTTCCTGGCCAGAGTTTAGAGTTAGATGCTACTAATAATAAGGGGTTTCCTATGACAATTTGATGATGAAACTAAAGAGAAGCCATCACCTTTCCTTTGTAGACAGCATTCAGGCCAAGGGCTTCTGGAGAGAGCAGAGAAGTCATTCTGGAGGAGGGTCTCAGGCTTCTGCTGAATCACGCTTCTTGGAGCATAAGCAGCTATAGTTTTCAATGGCAGTTTTCTGAGTTTCTTATTTCCTATTCCTATGCTATATATTTCCTGAAGCTTCCAAAGAAAAAATACAGCAGCTGTCCCGTCTTTACTCTCTCTACTTTCCCAATGGTGTTGCAGCATCTGATCCTCTACATGAAATCCTTCCCTGTTTGGAACACCTGGGGTGGTTTCAGGTTTTTTTCATGGTATTCTTGTTGATGCCAGCTACATAATAGAATTGTCTGGAAAGCTTTTGAAAGACACTGATGCTTGGCTCCCACCTCTGGAGAGGGTCCTAGGCATCCATATTTTTAAAATGCTCTCCAAATATTTCTGAGGGGCACCCAAAAATTAAAAGCCACTGTGTCAATCTCAAATTGAATTCCCAACCTCAGGCTTTGGTTTCTTTTTTTGTCAGACCCATTTCTTAGTCATTTCAAATCAGCTTTATCAAATCAGAGACCCTGCTCTATCCCTTCCTTCAATATGTTTTCCCAACACAGTAAGGAGAGGCCAGTATAAGCAACTTTCAAGTGGCCTAGGGTTTCTTGGTGTCTTACAGAAGGTACCCTGCAGAAGCAACTGTCAATGCAAATATAAAAATATAAAGAAATAAAAGAATACATTAAAAGTAAAAGATTAAAAGGATGACCAGGCAATTTTTAAAATAGCCAAAATTATACTTTTGAAAATGAAAAGTATGCCAATAGAACCAGCATCTCAAAGGACATATTAGATAAAGGAAACAAAAATTGGTGAACCGCGTAATAGATATTAAAAAGTTCCATCTTCCTCTTTTAAGGTCAACTGATTAGAAGCCTTCATGAAATCTGCAAGATCCTTTTGTCACATAACCTAACAATAACAACTGTAGAGTACCCAGAGGGGCCACAGCACGTATCACTGCCTCTTAATTAGGGTGGAGGAGTCATTTCAGAACTCTGCCTACCACAGTAATAAATGAAAAGCCAAGTGAATTCGACTTTATCGAAGACGATCCTTGCAGTTTTACACAATTCTAAGGCATAAAGTAACTTTTTTTGAGTGTTTGCCCAACACGATAGATGTGAGAAATTTTAGTGTCTATCACTACAATATGATCCACTTATTCAAGGACCAAGAAAGAGTTTGTGTTCAAAGAAACTGTAGAATTCATCTAATTATCTTAACCAACCTGCAATCTACAAATTCCCTTTGGAACATGGTAATAAAATAGCTAACAGTTCTTAAAAAAATTAAAAATTAAAAAAAAATGAAAAAAAAATAAAAAAATAAAAAAAATAAAAAGTTCCTCAGGGATCCCTGGGTGGCGCAGCGGTTTGGCGCCTGCCTTTGGCCCAGGGCGCGATCCTGGAGACCCGGGATCAAATCCCACATCGGGCTCCCGGTGCATGGAGCCTGCTTCTCCCTCTGCCTGTGTCTCTGCCTCTCTCTCTCTCTCTCTCTCTCTCTGTGACTATCATAAATAAATAAAAGTTTAAAAAAAATAAAATAAAAAATAAAAAGTTCCTCAGAATGCAGCACAGAAAGAAAAATATTAAAAGCAAACACACCGTATACCTTTCTTAGCACTTTGCATATCATTTCTCTTGTAATCCTCACAATAATCCCATTAAGCAGATACTGTTGCTTCCCTGTTTTAGAGATGAGAAAACTGAGGCATAGAGAGGTTAAGTAACTTGCACAAATTTACATACCTAATAAGAGAGCCGTTATATTTAAGTAACAGAGCCTGGCTTCAGTTACTCAGCAACTATGTTATGTTCTTATCAAGAAAGTAGAAATCATAAAAAAGAAGAGACATGGATGCTAAATTTGTTGTAGAACAGAAGATAGAGCAAAGAAAGGCAGTTTTTTGAGAGATAATGGCTGAGAATTTTCCAGAATTGATAAAAATTAACAATTATCAGGCTCAGTAAGCTCAAAAAATCTTAAACAGGATGAAGAAAAAAAAATCCATACTTAAACACAACAAAGTGAAACTGCAGAATAGTAAGGAAAAGAGGCTGCTGATCTTAAAGGCAGTCCAGTAGAGAACACAAATCACCCAAAAGGAAAATACTTTACACATACAGTGGCTTCTTATAAGCAGCAGTGGAGGCCAGAGTACAGTAGGATATTATCTTAAAACAAGAATAAAAATAACTATCGAGGTCCAAAGTATACCCAGCAAAATGATCTTTTCAAGAATACGGGCAAAATGAAGACTGTGTACAAATAAAAATTGAAAGAGTGTAACATCAACTTATCCTTAAACATGTGGAAGATAAAATTTAAGAAAGAAGGAGAGTTATACAAGAAGCACTATCTGAGTCACAAAGGAAAGAAACTGCTAATCAAAGGAACTGTAAATATATGGTGCATCTAAACAGATTTTATATGAAACAACAATAATAATATCTAATTTGTTGGGTTAAAATATCAGACAAAACCAAAATACTGGGCAAAAATATGAAACTTGAGAAGGCAGCAGCCCCGGTGGCCCAGAGGTTTAGTGCTGCCTTCAGCCTGGGGTGTGATCCTGGAGACCCAGGATCGAGTCCCAAGTCAGGCTCCCTGCACAGAGCCTGCTTCTCCCTCTGTGTCTCTCATGAATAAATAAATAAAATATTAAAAAAAGAAAAAAGAAAAAAAAAGCAAGTTCAATTGATTCCAAAGAAAAGAGATCAAAGAAGGAAGGAAAGAAGGTCCAGGGAAGGAAGGGTAAAATGAAACCTACAAAAAGGTACACAAGTAGCAACAAATTGAAAGGTAGGAATAGATGCACATTTCAGTAATCATTTAAGTGGAACAAACTCTACAGTTAAAAAGATCATCAGGGCAGCCTGGGTGGCTCAGCAGTTTAAGCGCCCAGGGCCTGATCCTGGAGTCCCAGGATTGAGTCCCATGTCGGGCTCCTTGCATGAAGCCTGCTTCTCCCTCTGCCTATGTCTCTGCCTCAATCTCTCTCTCTCTCTCTCTCTCTCTCTCTCTCTCTCTCTGTGACTATCATAAATACATAAATAAAAAAATAAAATAAATAAATAAATAAATAGATAGATAGATAGATAGATAGATAGATAGATAGATAGGAGCGCCTGGGTGGCTCCGTCAGTTAAGCATCTGACTCTTGATCTTAGGTCAGGTCTTGATTTTTGGATGGTAAGTTCAAGCCCTGCTGGGCATGGAGCCTACTTAAAAAAGAAGAAGAAGAAGGGGAGGAGGGCGGGGGGTGGGAGTGAATGGGTGACGGGCACTGGGGGTTATTCTGTATGTTGGTAAATTGAACACCAATAAAAAATAAATTAAAAAAGAAGAAGAAGAAGAAGAAGAAGAAGAAGAAGAAGAAGAAGAAGAAGAAGAAGAAGAAGAAGAAGAGGAGGAGGAGGAGGAGGAGGAGGAGGAGGAGGAGGAGGAGGAGGAGGAGGAGGAGGAGGAGGAGGAGGAGGAGGAGGAGGAGGAGGAGGAGAAAGGGTACCGTCTATTGTGAGGGAAAAGGGAGCAGCACCTACGTCTTCTCAAGAGAGGCTGGGAGAAGAATTGAGAGAATTTTTTTTAAAGAGTTTATTTATTTATTTGAGAGAAGAGAGAGAAAGGGAATATGGGCCAGGGCATGGGGAAAGGAACAAGCAGACTCCCTGCTTAGTGGAAAGACCGATGCAGGACTCAATCCAGGACCCTAAAATCATGACCTGAGCTGAAGACAGAAGCTTAACCAACTGAACCACCCAGATGCCTTTCCTCTTTATCTTAAGATTTTATTTATTATTTTAGAGGAGAAAGAGAGAGAGAGAGAGAATTTAAATGAAGAAAGGAGAAAAACATTTGGCCAGTATTTGTTGAGCAGCTGCCTATTCCTGGCCCTAACCTAGGAGATTTATTTGCATTCTCTCCTTGTAATCCTTATAATAGCTCTCTGCAATAAGAATTATTACCTCCAGGTCAACTAGGTTGCCCAGGCAGGGCTCTCTATGTGGCTGAGCAGGAAATTGAATTCAATTCTATTATACCAGAGAAGTCACCATGCGAAAACTGAGCTGTAAGTATTCACGTGTAGAATTGACAGATAAAATAGAAGATACCCAATTGATCTGAAATTCAGATTATTTTTTTTTAATTTTTATTTATTTATGATAGTCACACAGAGAGAGAGAGAGAGAGAGGCAGAGACACAGGCAGAGGGAGAAGCAGGCTCCATGCACCAGGAGCCCGACGTGGGATTCGACCCCGGGTCTCCAGGATCGTGCCCTGGGCCAAAGGCAGGCGCTAAACCGCTGCGCCACCCAGGGATCCCTGAAATTCAGATTAATAGTTATTTTTGTACAAGTATCCCATGCAATACTTGGGACATATATATATTTTAAAAAGTATTTGTCACTTATCCAAAATTCACATTTAACTGGGAGTCCTCTATTTTGGTTTTCTACATCTGGCAACTCTGTGTAGAAGTGAAATGAAAGGGAAGACAGAGGTGTGCTGAGATATAATGGTGCTTAGCAAAAGTCTCCCTTGTGTCACAAAGCAAGGATCCCCTCCTTTCCTCCTGTGACAACCCCACTTAAATGTATGAAAAAATATATTTATAGATTATTATTTTCTTAATTGTTATTTAAGGGTGGTTTTAAACTGAGCTTGTGGGAGAGGAAGAACATAGGTTATTCTTCCAAAAGAAAGAATATTATCTAGTGGGCTATATCCATAGAAATATGTAGGAGCTGGGTATAAATTAATGGATAAATTTTATGACTTAATTTTCATGAAAAAGATCATTGTGTGATATTCAGTTTTAAATATAAAATCATACAAATACTCATGAAGCCCAATAGGGCTCGATCTCACAACCCATTAGATTATGACCTGAGTCAAAATGATGAGTGGGACACTTAACCCACTAAACCACCCAGGCACCCCCCTTACCTTCTATTTTAAGTGCTAATAGCAAGGACATAACCAACAGCTGCCCAAGAACTTATGTCTATGAGAAGGAGGAATAGAGATGTTTCTAAAATATTCAGAGAGATGATCTGGCATCATGGCCCAGGTGCCCATTGCTGTTCAATACATACAAGAGAGGCTACCCCAGGGGGAGAGACATAGCTTTATTCCTTTTAGCTAGGTTTTCTTTATAAAAAATCATGAGTCTCTCAGCCTTTGTATACTTCTAAGTGACAAACACATCTGCTATGCCCCACTCCTTGTTCAACTCCAATAAGCCTCAACTTTTGTGTCAGTAAAAGAGATCACATCTAACTCAAACGAGAATAAGGATCAAGAGTATTAACAAATGAAAATGCCCAGGACACAGTATTATTCAATAATCATCACCCTTCTTCCCTCCTACTGCCACTGTAGAGGTTATAGTTCTTATAATAAAACAAATTGAAATTATTTCCACTTCACTGTCCCATCTGTCAGTGACATTCAGTAAAAGGCTCTAGGGACCACAGGGACCCGTGTAGATGAATAACTCTGGTTTATTACTCATTGCCTGGAGGGAGAACATATAACATGGGGAACCATGAGGTAACTTAGTAAGATGATGTTGTAGGTTTGAGCCCCACACTGGCTGTAGAGATTACTTCAAAAAAATAAAATCTAAATAAATAAATAGCTTTCAACTTTATTTACAACAGAAAAAAAATCCTTTGCTATATTATCAGAGACTGGCAAAAAAATTTTTTGTAAAAAAAATCATAGTAAATATTTTTGGTTTGCAGGTCATATAGTCCCTTCCAGGATCACTCAGCCATCCTTGTAGTAGGAAAGCAGCCATAGATCAGACATGGACAGATGCATGTAGCTGTGTTCTAATGAAACTTTACTTATTAAAACAAAACAAAAAATAAATAAATAAATAAAATAAATTTAAAAAAAAACAAAACAAAAACAAAAAAAACTGTTTTAATGTAACTGACTGTCACATTCCTTGTTAGTCCTCCAAATTTCACTTACTAAGACTCAGTTGAGAGTCCCAACCCTCTCTGTCTTTACTGACCTTCAAACTCACTAAATTACCCCAGCACTCAGAGTCCACATCATGCAACTCATGCCTGAGTATGGAGGCTGCTAGGGAAAACTCAGGACTTAATAAAATTCGCTTTCCTGACCTGCAGCAGTATCCAGGTGACCTTAATCTTTGATTCTGTTATTAGCACTGTAAAGGAAAAATGATCTAAACCTAGCCTGGAAGAGAGCTTTTTGTGTAATCCACTTCGGTATGTTCTTCTGGGAAGCAATTAATATTCTTGATAAAAGGCTTTCAATTTTTTCTAATAAGCCTTAATAGGATTAAGACCTGGTAGAGAAAACTAGCTACCTATACATCATTTAGCTATTGACTTTTATTCAATGTTCTTTTTCTTTTTATTCAATCTAATAAAAATTATCTAACCATTTTTTTCTGTAAATGTCTCTGCCAAGAGCAACATCTTAGAATTGGCCTGTTTCAGATATTCTCAGTGAAGATAGTTTGACATTAAACTCTCAGGTTCTTTTAATTAAATTTTCTGGAAAAATTTAATAGTAAAATAAAGATTATTATACCTATCTCTGGCTTATTAGCCATTAAAAAATTTGACAAATATAGATTCCCATAATGACATGATCTTTGCATTTGTTTTACATGGACAAATTGTCTCTTTCCAAATGTATTAATAATGTCTCCTAGACAGGAGTCATAAACATCTTTGAGTATTTCTACATGTCTCTCTACCTATAGTATTATAAAGAGTGAAGTAAGTATAAAAATGTCTATTTTACTATTAAAAATTTTTTCCTGAAAACAAGAGAACCTAAAAATTTTTTTTTCTTTAAAGATTTTAGTTATTTATTTCAGAGAGAGAGAGAGAGAGTGCAAGCATGGGCAGGAGGAGGGGCAGAGGGAAAAGCTGACTCCAGCTGAGCAGGTTGCCCAATACAGGGCTCAATCCCAGGACCCAGGGATCATGACCTGAGCTGAAGGAAGATGCTCGACTTACTGAGCCATCCAGGCACCCCAAAACCTAAAAAGTTTTATGTGATATTTGTTTCATGAGAAGAGATCTGGAACAGGCCAACTTAATAATTTTGCTGTTGGTAGAGATGTTTTTAAGATATATTATACATAAAATGGTGTATATAGAGAGAGACTGATGGGGGGGTGCAGACTGATGAATGAGAAATTTCTTTTATTTTTTTAATTGTTGCATATCTTGTCCAAAGCCCAGCTAAAGCTTCTCTAAATCAGGCCCTTGCATAGAGTAAAGTCTGCGATAGATATGGTCACTGCTCTGCAAAGAGATTACGACCTAGGGAAAAGAGAAGACCTGCATAATAAAATAATCTAAGGCACTGTGTGATAAATTACATGAGTGCCATTATACATGTATGAAATAACAAGAAATACATATATTTGTCTCTGCCCTCAGTCCCTGACACAGGATTCCTTAACCCCTTATAAGTCCCTAAGTGATAAGAGTACTAGAAACATCCTGTTTCATGGTGGTGATTCTGGGTGGGCTTGCGGATAGCCTCTCAGTGAGGGCTGGTCACCAGAATGATCAAATCCCAGTTAGAAACTTAGAATTTTCAGCTCCATCCCCCATCCACAAGAGCATGGCGAGGGCTGGAAATGGAGTTAATAATTGATCATGCCAAATGAAGAAGTCTATAATATCCTAAGAGCAGGGGAGTTGGGGCTTTAGAGAGCTTCCGGGTCGATGAACATATCCACACTGGGTGCGGAGGGGTACCCTAACTCAACAAGGACAAGAGCTCCAGTGCTCAGGGCCCCTACCCAGACCTTGCCTTACATATCTCTTCATCTGGCTGTTCATTTGTGTCCTATATCATATCTGTTAATAAACTGGTCAACATTAAGTAAGTATTTCTCTGAGTTCTATGAGATGCTCTAACAAATTAATCAGACCTGAGGAGGGAATAGTAGAAACCCCATTTGCAGCCAAATCTGACAGAGTTATGGGTATCATAAGGACCTACCACTTGTGATTGGTATCTGAGGCAAGCTGGGAACCATTTGGTGGGACTGGGCCTTTAACCTGTGGGGTCTGGCCCTATCTCTAGGTAGAGAGTGTCAGACTAAATTAAATTAGAGGCCACCCTGCTAGTGTTATGGAGAATTACTTGATGAGGGAGGAGAAGCCTCTATACATTTGGTAACCAGAAGTGTCAGAGGTGAGGCATTGTGTGTTAGTACTGAAGGAGACACCCATAGGAGGGAAAAACACTCATAGGAGGGGAAAGTTTTTCTAATGCACCAAGTGACAGAACAATTCCACCTACCAACATCAACATGTAGTTGCTGTACTGGTTCTGATGACTAGGAGTCCCACCGAGGAAAGTGAGGTAGTGCCATTCTAGGCATGGATCACAGTATTAAAAAGAAGATAATGTGTAATGTGAATTTGGGGAAAGGTGAGATGTTGTAATAATTGACACAGGGGAACCAGTTTGGAGAATAGTGGGAGATGATTCACACCAGGTTTTCTCAGACTAGGCCCCAATATTTCCAAGCCAGAAATAGCTGGAAGCCAGAAGAGACAGGCAATTTATTTTTTCATGTGATTCTAACAATAGAAGCAAGAATTTGTCTTTACAGAAAAGAGCAGATACTATGAATCCATTTATGTTAAGGACTCAGAATAGTCAACTTGAAAGAGGCAAAAAGTAGAATAGTGGTTACCAGGGGTGAGGTAGGGAGTTATTGTCTGGTGGGTACAGAGTTTCAGTTTAGTATGATGAAAAAATTCTAGAAATGGATAGTGGTGATGATTGTATAATAAGGTGGATATAGTTAATGCCAATGAACTATACACTTAAAAAGAGTTAAAATGGTAAATTTTGTGTGTACTTTACCAAAATAAAAATAAGAAACAGGAAAATAATTTGTTTTTAGGGCAGAGTCTACCTTTAGTCAAGAAAAGATAATTTTGGTGAGCTTTTTAGTAATACAAATAAATGGAAGGTATTGAAGATGCTTCAGACCTAAATGGATCACATTTCTGTTCAACAGGCTTTGCTTTTTAGAGATGATTGCAGTATGAATTTATTATTATTTTTTTAGAGAGGGAAAGGGGGAGAGGGAGAGAGAAAGAATCTTAAGCAGGCTCCGCGTCCAGCACAGAGCTCCATCTCACTACTCTGAGATCATGATCTAAGCCAAAATCAAGAGACAGACACTTAACTGACCGAGCCACCAAGGTGCCCCTGTACAAACTTATTTTTGAGTGGAGCTTATTATATATTATATATTATAATATATATATATTATATATATATATATATATATATATAATGAACTTATTATTTAAGCAGAGCCTCACATAGGAAGGGAGAAACCCGAATTTAGGTTGTAAAGGGAAGAAGGGTAGAGCTCTGCCCCAGATTCGTGAGTGGCCTCAGTAGCATGGCCACAAACCAGGGCCAAGGAGAGATGGCTCCTGGGGACTTCCAGGAAGAAGTACAGTACTGATGCCTCTACCAGGTGATTCTAACTTTGAGACTTTCATTTTCCTCTGTAACTTTTTCAGTTGTCATCAAGCCTTCAATATAGTTCATGGGCCAACATACTATAGGCTGTGAACCAGCCATTTGTTTTTATAAATCAAGTTTTGTATTAATGCACTATTTGCTTTTGCATGATACCTGAAGAATTGAGTAGTTGTGTCAGAGATTGTATGGCCTCTGAAGCCTAAAATATTTGTTACCTAGTCTAGTCCTTCAAGAAAAAGTTTTTCAAAAAAAAAAATTGTCACAGATTCAAGTTAGTTGTGTTTGAAAGGGAACCAGAGGCACCTTACCCACTTTTTGGAGAGAAACTGACCAGAAAGTTTCAGAGGTGATCTGCAAATAGATCCTGGGGCAGCAGTCAGACGAGAGAAGCTTGCTGCCTTGGGCTTCCTAAAGCACTTCCTTGAGTGTCTCAGAAATCCTTTGGGAGGGGACTAGGCTTCGTGTCATAATCTAAGTAAGACCTTGGACCTTGAACATATTGGTTTATATATTTGAGATCCAGGATGCCTGGTGGCTCAGTGGTTAAAGAGCCTGCCTTCAGCTCAGGGAGTGATCCTGGAGTCCAGGGATCGCATCCCACATCAGGCTCCCTGTGTGGAGCCTGTTTTTCCCTCTGCCTATGTCTCTCTCTCCCTGTGTCTCTCGTGAATAAATAAATTATATATATATCACAGTTATGTCCAACATCAAAAAGAGAACCAATCTTTGACCTTAGTGACTACTGTTCTTAGGGCATTTTGGGTTCTAAGCCTTTGGTATCTATGGCACAAAATCACCATGATGGTGTCTTCATCTTTTCATTCATTCATTCACTCATTCATTCATTCATTCAAATATATATATATATTTGAGATCCCATTTACAAAGGTTTTGGGTTTTGGCCTATATGTGGACTAATCTCAATCCCTAAGGAGATCCAGGAATATGACTTTAGCACAACCTCTAAACGGTTGAACAAATGGTGCTGTTTAATGCAGAGTGACACTACACAAGCAAGCTCTATAATTACAACCCAAAATGAATAGTATGTTGCTGTTTCCCTAACAGCTTTTAGAGGTGGAGGGGGAGTGAAGGCAGGAAAGGAGGTAGGATGTACTTTTTTGAATAAGGACATTTCAGGCATAACTCCAGATACATGTAGATTATGCAGGCTTTTCATTAACATTTCTTAAATTTTTTTTTAAATCTTAAGACTTAAATTTCCCAAGAGAAGTGAATGAATCACAAACCAGCTATTGTAGCACAAGTTTCTCTTTCAGAAAATGAAATTATTCCTAGATAGAGAAGAGAGGTACTTTTAGATCCAAGTCATTCTCTACCTACCCCATGTAGCTTTGGGGAATTCCCAGAGAATGGTACTCAGATTTTGGCACCATCAATTGGCCAGGCAATGGAAATGAGGCTAAATTTCTTTTTTAGGGAGCATAGTGATACTCTAAATTCTGTTAGATCTGACTTTTGGATTGCCCCAGAAAGCCTACCATTTAGGTATAATGCTCCAGCTGATACAACCTCCTACTTGGTCTCAGCGGGAATGGCTTAGATGCTGAGCATACTGCTACTCCTTCAACAAAACATCACTCTCATATCACCCCATCTCCCAGACTAGGTCACTGGAACATCTGTAACACGTGAATTACATTCAGCAAACTTCACTTTTTTTGGAAAAGGTGACTTAATCTTCAGGAACTGCAATCTTTAGTTGACCAAGTATTTTGAAATCACAGTTATGTCCAACATCAAAAAGAGAACCAATCTTTGACCTTAGTGACTACTGTTCTTAGGGCATTTTGGATTCTAAGCCTTTGGTATCTATGGCACAAAATCACCATGATGGTGTCTTCATCTTTTCATTCATTCATTCATTCATTTATATATCCATTCCAGAGATGTTGAGCACTTCCTATGTGGCAAACACTATTCCCAAATACAAAGATGAAAAAAGTATAGTTCCTGCTCTTAAGGAAATCATATTTTTAGGAAAGAAATTCTGCTTAGGTTAAGTCTGATTATAATGGTCATAACTAATATCATTGTCATCAAAAACAAGATGAGGTAATAAGAATATTTGGTTAATATTTTGACATAATTATACTGTGAATTATGAAAATACTTTGCAAGGTACTATCTCAGAAATGTCTGACTAATTACAGAATTTTTCTCAAAGTTATTACTTTGAAGGATATCATTGATTTGTGCAAATTACAATCTTTAATATATTTTGACATGTTATTTTGGTCATAATATGCTAACATCTATTATAATGTTAACACAGTAGCTTAGACATACTAGGTACTCAATTAAATATTTCACTAAATTTCAAATTTGGAGAACATCTTTAGTCATCAGCTAGTTCTATGATCCTTGACCTTAATTGGATTTTGAATCCTTTGAAAATCTGATGAAATATGTGAACCTTTTGTCCTATTAAAAAATAACATGTTTACATACACTCAGATTTTTGTATACAATTTTAGGGGATTGGTGGATCACTCTATGTATCATCTATGAACTCCTACATCTTCCATTTTATAATTGATGAAAATTATTACCTATAACAGGGGTTGGACAATTATGGCCCTAAGGCCAAATATAGCTCATCTTCCATTTTTGTACTGCCTGTGAGCTAAGATGGCTTTTACATTTTTATTTATTTTTTTTTATTTATTTTTTTTTTTATTTTTTGGCTTTTACATTTTTAAATGGTTTCATATTACCTTCATATTATCTTCAATTTTGCCTGTTGGCCTGTAAAACCTAAAATATTTACTATCCAGTCTTTCACAGAAAAATTTTGCCAAACCTTGGCTTAGAATGGTTAGAAAATATTTTCTAAATCACTCAGCCAATTACAAGAAAATAAAAGACTTGGATTCATACCACCTGATTCCTTCTCTATTGGTCTTCCCATTACTCCTGTTGATCCGTTAAAATATTGACTAATTGATTTAAACCCAATAAAAAAGAAAACAAGGAGTTGTAAATCTGGAGTCCCTAATAAAATTTCTTAGATAAACAATTATGCATTTAATTAAGAAGTTGAAATCCAGTAATTAAGTGACCTATCCAAAAGTATATCACAGATTTATTAAAGAAGCAATTAGGGGTACCTGGGTGGCTTAGTCAGTTAAACATCTGCCTTCAGCTCAGGTCATCATGATCTTGAGGTCCTAGGCCCAAGCCCCAAGTCAGGCTCCCTGCTTGGTGGAGAGTGTGCTTCACCTTCTCTCTCTGCCTCTCCCTCCCACCCAGGCTCTCCCTCCCTCATAAATAAATAAATAAATAAATAAATAAATAAATAAATAAATAAATAAATAAATAAAATTTTTTTTTTTTTAAAAAGAAGCAATATTAAACTCTCAAACTCAGGTTGTACATTACTGACTTTAAGTTTACGTTATATTCTATTTCACATATTTGATGTGCAGTACTTCTTGTAAAAAGGAAATAAAGGTGGAAAAGAAGCTTAATGTAAAATTATCTGAACAGATGTTGTTTTTAACTTTTGTGTTATTTTCAGATTCCTCCTTTCATGTAGTACTACAAAAATAGAATGAAAAGAATTATAATAACCATTATTACACATGTTATTTTGAAAATATTTCTTTTACAAATTCCAATAGCTGATTACTATTGATTTTTTCTGTTATTAGGGCTGCTAGAATAATTTTAAATCATATGTGAGAATATTACCAGTAATAGAGTTTAAAGATTTTCATAGTGAAAAAAATACCACTTAAAATATAAACATTTCAGTGATATATAAATGCAGTATCAAATGCCCTAAAGAACTCTATGATGGTTTTAGCCAGACTCTCTTTTTTCTTTTGACAGATTCTGAAACCGCTTTTGTTCATATTTAACCACTTATAAGAAGTAGGTGTACTACTTCTGTACTACAAAGGAAGAACTAGACAATTCTTTCTCTAAAGGAGGAATTGTGATTAGAGTAAATAAGCTTGCTTTTTACAGCAAGGCTGAAGATTTTTCTTTAAAAAAAAGATTTTATTAATTTATTTGAGAGAGAGAGAATATGAGCAGAAGGAGGAGCAGTGAGAGATAGAAAAGCAGACTTCCCACTGAGCAGAGAGCCCAGTGCAGGGCTTGATGGGGGATTCGATCCCAGAATCCTGAGATCATGACCTGAGCAGGGAGCCTGATGCAGGGCTCAATCCCAGGACCCTGAAATCATGACCTGAAAAAAGGAGATGCTCAACCAATTGAGCCATCCAGACACCCTGAAGATTCTGAACTAGAGCTTCACTGGCAAGTTTAGCATGCTCTTTAAGCACAACTTTCATTCATGAGCCCTCCACCCCAGGTCTTCTGCACTTACCTGAAAAAGCCAGACTTCTCAGGGAGGTGAAGAGATGGGCCACCTATTTGAGTTCTGTATAGGATTCTTTTCTAATAGTAAGCCCACTGGACACTTCCATGGTCTGCAAGCACGCCAGAGGCCTGGCCAGTTCACTAAAGCAAAAGGAAACCAAAGTGTTATAAGTTCCGCAGTGTCGACAGCAACCACAAAACCTCAAAACTATTTCAAACATACTAGCATTGAAAAATCAACCTCTTAAAATGAAAAGTCCAGGTTGCAAAATGACAGCAAGGCTGATTGTCAAGAAGTACTAAAGTTTTATGACTACTGCAAGAATCCACTTAAAAAAAAATCATTCAGACCAAGTTTTGTAGATAATAGGAGAAAAAGTGATATTATAAAAAACAAAAAGGAGAGATAAGCTGTGTACTATGTTTGGGATGAAAGATTATACATATATGATATTTCCTTTACAAAATGTATAGAATTATTCTGTAACCCCTTGGGGATCTAGAACTACTATTCTTATATTTTGGTGATTAGATCTGTCATTGATATATATTATATTGATTATGATATGAGTGCGTTTGTCCATAGCCTCACTCTTTAGATTCAACATTATCTCAGAAAGAAGATATGCACACATTCACAGAAATAAGTGGCAAATATTGAAAGAAAAATAAGTTCCTCAGGATCCCTGGGTGGCTGTCAGTTGACCATCTGACTCTTGATTTTGGCTCAGGTCATGATCTCAGAGTCATGGAATCCAGTCCAGCATCAGGCTCCATGGTCAGCTGGGAGTCTGCTTAAGATTCTCTCTCTCCTTCTCCCTTGGCCCACTTATTTTCTTTCTAAAATAAATAAATCAATCTTAAGAAAAATAAGTTCCTCAAACTGCTCAAATTTGCCTATCATATTATACAACACTGTAGTATTCTATAAATATTATAATTATTGTGTAAACCACATGATAATGTATAGAAATCTGAGGGTTAAAAATGCTAATTTATTAAATATCAACATTTTAAACATATTCCAATTTTTAGCTCTAATTTGACATTTCTGCATTTAAAAAAATAACACAAGCATCAAACACACCATTTCTGGGTTGTTTCTACTTTAAAGGCCCTAATTAGAAAGATAATTTTGGTAATTTGCAATGATTTTTGGTCTCCTGTACAATGCTGAAGAATATTCTAGGCAAAAAAAAAAAGAATATTCTAGGCACACATTTTGCAATTCCTGTTTCCTATTGTTCACATTTCTCATTTTGAGCATAATGTTATTAGTGCACCTGACTTTTTTTTTTTTTTTTTTTTTTAGTTTCAAGGGAAGGCCTCTTTGTCTGGAAAGTCTTCAGTTTCAGCAGCTGTGCACTCTGTGTGTTATAGGAATAGAAATGTTATATGTTTCAAAATAACTCATGCTGGAGGAGTTTTAGTGTTTAGTAATGGTAGAGGAGACTGTTCCATATAAGCCCACCTGAGAACAACTACAAAAATTGGATAGAATATAAAATCTATTGGTTTGAAAATCTGTTGGTATAGAAAGCTGGCCAGGCAGTAAGAACCTGGAAAAACAAAATCCCCAGGAAAAGGGAAATACAAATGGTGAATGTGATTTTCAACTCTAGTTTTCATGCAAGGTATTTCTGATTTGTAACTGGCCACTGAGAAATCGAGCAGAAAGGGGTAGCTAGGAGGCTCAGAAGTGAAGGACATCTGGGTTAGGTGCAGAATTAGAGTTCAGGGACCACCAAGAAGGTGATGTCCTTATAATTATGCTTTCAAGGGGGACATTTGTAGGACTACACCTTTGGAAAAAGCATGAACTAGAAATGCTTTGCCATCACAAAGTTAAAGCCCAGTTTCTAAGCAACTAACTTAGGTAAATAATCATTGAATAGATTAGGAGATTCTCCTTCCTACCCCAAGCAAAAGTAATGTCTGGAGAATAACACTATCTAGATCAGTAAACTAGCTCTCAAAATTTTTATACATAATGCTTGTTTCAGTAAATATATATTTTATAATCTGAAGATACAGTTGGTTTTATTAAATGACCCATGAATCAGGGAGCATCCCACCCAACAAGTTAAGGAGAGTTCCTCGAGTTTCGATTAATATTAACAGGCATGTCAGAAGATAAAACCTAATAGCCAAAATCATGAAAATAGACACAAAATAGAAACAAATGCATAAGGAGATCCAGACTGAGGGACTTTAAGATAACTGTGATTAATAGTTTGAAGAAATAAGGTGAAATATAGAGAATTTTATATTTTATTCCGGAATCTATCTTAAAATTCAAATAGAAATTCTAAAACAGAAAAGTAAAATAATGAAATTAAATAATTAATGGGGACTAATAGACAATGAGACCGGAAGATGAAACTAGAATAAATCAGAAGAAAATACCAGATTGAAGAACAGAGGAGGGAAGAAAGGGAAAAAATTACATGAAATCACAAAAGAATACACAGGGAAAAGTTCTAACATGTTCATAATTCGTGTCCTAGAAAGAGAGAAGAGAAAGAGTTAAGCAGAAGTAATATTTAAAGAGGAAATAAAAAAAAAAAAGAGGAAATAATATGTAAATGTGTAAGCAGTCAAAAACAAAGTTTTTTAGACTAGATGAAAAAAATACATGTGACTCAATGTTGATTGAAAGACACACCTAAAATACAACAACACAAAAACCCTAAATTGGATGGAAAAAACATTGAGGCCAGTATAGCTATGTATTTTTAATATATTTATCAGACAAATTAGACTGTAAGGTAAGAAACTTTATTGGGCATAAACAATGGAAATTTTATTATGATAAAAGAGTTAATCTTTCCAAAATATTATAGTTGTAAATTTGTTGCACTTAATAACGAATTTCAAACTATATAAAGCAAAACAATGATGAAACTAAATCCAAGGTATAAATTCATAAACATAGGGAGATCTTAACAGATGTCTCTTAGTAACTGATACATCAAGCAGACAAAAATTCAATATGGTTATAGTATATTTAAACAATGCAATCAATACATTTGACCTAATTTACATAACTTATATTCAACAAATACAAAATTCACATCAAATGCCAAGCTGATTAACCAAATGACTCTAAAAGAAATTTTTTAAAAATATAAAAAAAGTAAAATTATATAGAGTACATTTTTGACAACAATACAGTTAAGCTAGAAATCAATAATGAAATGAGATAACAATAAAAACTTTATGTTTGAAAATTACTCAATAGACTTCTAAATAATTCAAACACTAGGTGTACCTAGATGGCCAGTCAGGTCATGATCTCAGCATCCTTGGTCCAGCCCCAAGTTGGGCTCCCTGCTCAAGAGGGAGTAGTAGGCTTCTCCCTCTCCTTGTGCCTCTCCCTCCTACTTGTGCTCTCTCTCTCTCAAATAAATAAATAAAATCTTGATAATAGTAATTTAAACAATAAAAAATAAATACAAATGGCAATCAGGAAATATTTTATTTTGAAGATAACAAAGTATCTTTATGACCTTGGGATATAGATTTATTTTAGAATACAGAAATCTCTAATCACTAGAGATACTGATAAGCTAAACTACATTGAAAGAAGATTTTTATGCCCAACAAAGACATCATCAAGAGAATAAAAGGGCAAATCATAGGGTAGGAACAGATTTTTATAGTTCATAAACTGACAAAGAACTCATATCAGGTATGGATCGGGAACAAAACGATAATACAATGAAGTTAGTATACACAAAATACACAAATAGGCAGTTTGCAAAAGATTTCCCAGTAAGCACATATTAGTGATTTGGGAACTGCAAATAAAAACCGCAATGCAATACCACTAACTATACACCAGATAGCTGAAATTTAAATAGAATTTAATACCTCACGATTAAAATTTAAAATTTAAATACAGTGTAATGACTTAGAGTATTAAGTATTGCAGAGGATATGGAGTAAATAGAATTTCATACACTGCTAGAGGGAGTGGAAAAGTGGCACACCAAAGCTATGTTTTTACAGCTGAACATACAAATGTCTCGTGAACCAGCAATTGTATTCCTAGCTACACACCCAACAGAAAATGCATATGTGTGTATACCAAGCAAGTTACAGGAATGTTCATAATAGCAGTAGGTATAACAGTCCAAATCTGGAACATCCCAGAGGTAAAAAATAAACATATTACAAAAACAAAAGTGTGGAATGTCCAGAATTGCTCTTGCCATGAAAACGAATAAGGTAATGTTACGTACAAAAACACGGATGAATTTTGCAGACATTGTATTAACATATCATTCCAATTTTAGTATATGTGCTGCCAAAGCCAGTACATCGTATTAATATAAAGAAGCCATGGCAAATTGAACTCCAATAAAAAAAAATTAAAAAATAATATAATATAAAGAAGCCAGCCACAAATGAAGTCATTGAGTGATTACATTTATATAAAATTTAAATACTGTCAAAACTGATACAGGATGTCACAAGTAAGTGGTTGAAAGTAGGAGGACTTCTATACTCACTCTTGATCTGGGAGATAATGTGCTTGGTTTGTGGTAATTCATCTGGTTTTACCCTTACAATTTTTGCACTTTTCTGTCTATAGATTATACTGAAACAATAAAAGTTCATGTTTAAAAATGACCCATGCTGGAAATGCAGTGCTATAAGTTGTTTGACACTAATTATTTTCACCGTTCTGTGGCTTCCAAATAAGACTTCAGCCAACATTCCCTTTCCTCCCTTGAGGCTTCAGATGGAGTGTTCTCCTTTTCCAAATTTCTTGCATGCTACTGCTCCTTTTCCTAGGTTTGATGCTCACAGAGCCTCTTCCTCACTTTGAAATACGTTTGGCCAGTGTTTCATCCCCAGTGAAATAAGTGCCAAAACAATTAGCTCCAAATCCATTTTCGGAGCTCATTTGGAACAAATTTGCATATAGCATTTGCGAGCTTCCTGCTCTTACCTATTAAATCAATACGCAAAGTAAACTCTGTTTGAACTCTGCTGCAGATATTCAAAATCCTCCTAAGCTCATTAAAGGATTGATTTTCAATATTGAGACCCTGTGTAAAAATGAGGCTGGTGATGATATCCCGTCAAATATTTAAAGAGCAGGGGAGGGATCTGTGAAGCTCAGCAGCTCAGTGTTTGAAGATACACAGTTACTAGAAACACCCTTCCAAGTCATCATCCAGCCTGCCTGCTCATCCTGTGACAGTACTGACATTTCAAGTGATTCATTGCTTACAAACGGAAATGTCTTACTGTACTATCTACCCACATCTCCTAATCCCCCCCTCATAGCCACAGAGAAAAAGCCTAAGCCCTTTCCTACACAATAGCCCTGCAAGGACCTGGTGACATTTGCCTTGTCCAGTCTGAGTCTTCTCCAAGCCAGGGGCCATGATCTATTAAAAAGAATATTCACGTGGTGTGGCTTTGAGTTCCTCCAGCCTCCTAGCCTCTCTACTTTCAATACCCTTCAGCTCATTTAACTTTTTTCTTCATAGGGATTCATCCAGAACTCCAGGAAATGCTTCTGTGTGCTCAGACCTGTGAAATGATATCTCTTTATACTGTGGTTGTTTTTTTTAAAAAAAGAACTGTCTCCACATCTCCTCCATCCTGTGCTTTTGGAACCAAGAGAAGACCTTTGCATTGATCTTGCCTAAATTTTATTTTGCTACACGGGTTTTCAGAACTTTTTAGATCCTAAATACGACCACTACGTCTTTATTCAAGATGTGCAACAGAACTGAAGTCCAAGGTCTCTGCCCATCCAGAAGTTTCCATTTGAACATCAGTCCTTCAGAAAAGTTACTCTCTAGACACCAGACAGCCTGTGTTTCCAGAATGTCAATATTGCCAACAGCAACCTTGCCAGATGCCTGGATGAAAACCACATACCTATGTCTAATGAATATTGTTCAATTTCATTCTGGTAACCTGTGCAAGGTATCCCTGTCGCAATGTAACTTTCCAGCCACATGAATTAGGATTTAGATTCTTCATTCACAGTAGAATGCAAAGATTTGGAAATTCAGCTGCATTCCAAGTTCCTCTCTTTTATCTAGTGAACTAGATGCCCTTAGACCACATAGACTCCCTGAGCCCCCATTTTACTAATTAAGACAATGGGATAATGCCTGTGCCTCTAATGCAAAAATTTTTTAAATTTGCTTGTTTTATGATTTGTATGGCCTTTATCTAGAGCAGTACTTTCGCTTTAAGGTATTCCATGAATTTCAAACTCCACAAGTAGAATATTCTGAAACAGAGACCATCAAACATCCTCATCAGTGCAGAAGCCCAAGGTTTTCACCATTTAATGCATCCACACATTATACTTATTTAAAAAAAAATTGTCACCTGTAAAGAAATCCCTTGTAAAGATGGTGATAATGATGATGATGATGGCAATGATGATGATGACGTCCTGATATCCAAACTGGGGCTTCACCCTAAAGTGAAGTGTTGCTAGAATAACTGATGTTATTCACTTGGCTTCCTCCAGACTTTGAGGTGTTCTATTTATATGCATGTCTGGATATTATAAGGTATTTTAGGGTAGTTGCTAGGGTTGACAGATGAATTTTATGGAGGAACATGAGTACACCTCAAACCTATACTTCCTCTCAGCAAGGAACTAGATTCAAGGCCTATGTAATTCTCACGAAACAATTTCTACAGTACTATTTTTAAAGCACAACTTGTTTTTCTAGAAGCAGAGCAGGAGTCCCTGTATTTTGGAAGACCACACTCCTATAGAGAAGAAATCTAATGGCATTATAACTTAAGAAATCTTAGCATATGGGGGAAGAATTCCAATCTCCCATGTTTTTATTCGCCAGTAATTTACACACACACACACACACACACACACGCGCGCGCACACACACCAGATAGATCTGGTAACTGAATCACCAGGCAAAAACGTTTATTCCAGGTTAAGCCAGGCCAACACCTAATTTTAAGCTTCAAGCATCCTGACCCTGTTTACAGAAATAGTCTTATTTTCTCTGACCTTAACCTTAATTTCCTTGCTTACTTTCCATTTCTGCATCCACTTAGCTCTTAACTGTTTTGCTTTGTCTCCCGTGAAGGACCCTGTGCTTGCTTTTTGTAGTTAAGGGTGGATTTGACTTCTTTAGTTCCAGGTAGCCTTCCCACCTGATTGAGCCCTAGCCAACTCATCATCTATGATGGTTTCCTTAGTTCCTTAATACTCACGCCTCAAGTGAGAAGTTCACAGTTCTCCTGAGAATGACCAGCTCTTTCCAGAGAAACTTAATAGATAGTTATAGTGGGTCTTTACTTTAGCTGCTCCTAACGTTGCATTTTTATTTTTTAAAAAAATCATCCCATGTTTTCCTGTTTCCTTAACATTTGTGTTTCCGTCCTCATTTTGGTTACTGCATCTCTACAGTACATTTTTTTTCTTGGAGGATGAGTTTGTTTATTTTAAAGATTGATTTATTTGAGAGAGTATGTGTGTGCACATGAGCAGATGGTGGGGTAAGGGGAGAGAGAATGTCCAGCAAACTTTTTGCTGAGTACAGAGCCTAAGGTGGTGCTCGTTCCCAAGACACTGAAATCATGACCTGAGCTGAAATCAAGAGTCAGATGCTTAACTGACTGAGCCACCCAGGCGCCTCTTAGAGGATGAATTTATTAATTTACTCAGCAAATGCCTATTTTACCATTGTATTTATACTTACCAGCACAGCTCCAGAAGCTGCCTATTAATTTGATTCTACCTTTGCTGAGGAACTTGTCATCTCCTTGTACTACAGCATAGGCCTCATCATACTGGCCAGCAGTCGGCTGGATGCTATTTATTTCTGAATTCCTTTGCCTTGGTACACAAGTCTCCTCATTCACACACAATCTCTCATTTGCTATCATTCCCAATTTGTAAATAAAAACCTTAATTTATCTACTGTAATAAAGTCAAATTTAAGTCAATATACATATTTTGTTTAGAATTTAACAGAAAATAAATTCTATGAAATTACAGAGTATAATTTATATACAGTGACTGACCAACACTTAGCACAGTAGCACAAAACATGTTGCATATGCTCAATAATTGTTTGCTTAGTGGGAAGATGGATGGTTGGATTGATGTATAGATGGATGGATGGATGCTCAGTATGTGCCAGACTGATATTAAGAATTTCATATAAAATAAATAAGCCCTGGAGATGTATTGTACGGCGTGATGAGTATAGCTAATACTGTATTATATATTTGAAAATGGGTAGAAGAGTAAATCTTCGAAAAGAAAACTATAACTGTGTTTGATGGATGTTAAAGTAGAATTATTGTGGTGACAATTTCACTATATATGCAAATGTTGAATCATTATGTTATACATATGAAACCAACATAAGGTTATATGTCAGTTGTATCTCAAATAAATAAATAAGAATTTAATATTTTTTATATCATCCCTTCAGCAACTCTTGGGGGTAAGAGTCATTAGGCTAAAAAAAAAAAAAAAAAAAAGAATCATTAGGCTCATTTTCTAGATGGGAAAGAAAACTCAGAAATAGGACGGTAACTTTCCAAGACTGTTGCTTATAAATACTGTCATTACTTGGTATTATGTTAGAGTTGCATTAATGATTATGATTAATAATCCTATTAGCTAGCATCTGTTGAATACTTATGCCTTCCATTAAGTATTTTCCTCACATTATCTTATATATAGTCCTCAGGCAACCCTGTAATACATTATTATGTCTGTTATATGCAGTCTTTAGTATTGCATCCAAAAGTGTCTTCTCCGTACATATGTGAGATGTGAAATACTACCTTTTCACTTGTTCACACTTCTCTCTCCATGGCTAGCACGAGAAGTAGAACCTCTGCTTCTGCTTTCTGGGAAAAGGTATTATCCAACCTAAGTAAAAATCAGTAAATGTCAGTTGCTCCTCCAGTTCCCCATTACTAGAAAAGATAGTCATCCAGATGGCTAAACTGTCATCACTAAATTAATCTGACTTTATCTCCCACTATTGATAGGGATTAGGATAGGACTGCAAGGTTTTGACATACTGTGATAATATTAAATGTACGTATTTGTTTTCTTTTACGTATCATCTCAGGCAATTAAATAGCTTGCTAAATGACGTGCTTTTCTAAGAGAACTCAACTATGAATTGGATTAATCTAATATCATCATTCCTGATTTTATTTTTTATTGAAGTGTAATTGACATGTAGCGTTCTATTAGTTTCAGGTACACAAAATAATGATTTGATTCTTGTGAGGAGGACTTTAAAGATTCACTTTTAGTGACTTTCAAACGTGCAATACGGTATTGTTAACTATAGTCACCTTTGATTCTTAGATTGCCTCTCTTACTAGAGTCTGAGACCCTCATAGGGTTTCTTCACTTTTTAAAAATCTTATTTCTCTCTCCTTTTCCACCTGAAGAAATCTAAATTCCTATCTTCCAGGTTTATTCTTTTTTTGTCATCTGATCTGCCCTATTACCAAAACTTTCTAATGCATTCTTCATCTTATTTATTGACTTCTTCAGTTCCAGAATTAAGATTTCTTTTTTAAAAGTAATTTCAATCTCTTTGGTACAGTAGTCCTTCTGTTCATTAATTTTATTCTTGGGTTTATTGAATTAATTGCCTTTCTGCATTTTCTGTAGTTCATTGAATTTCTTCATAACAGCCATTTGGGGATTTGTGTTTTTGTTTTAAAAATTTTTATTTGAGGGTAGCTGATACACAATGTTACATTAGCATCAAATGTACAACATAGTGATTCAGCATCTCTCTAAGTCATGCTATGTTCACAAGTGTAGTCAGCATCATTACCCTACAACGCTATTACAAAATCATTGACTATATTCTCTATGCTGTGCCTTTTATCCCCAATCTATTCATTCCATAACTGGAAGCACTCCCTTTCACCTATTTTGCCCATCCTCACTTCCCTTTCCTCTGGCAGCCGTGAGCTTGTTTTCCATAACAGCTATTTTGAATTCTTTATCAGTCAGATTGCAGTATGCCTTGTCCTAGAGTTCAGTGGCTGAATTGTCATCTTCTTTTTGTGACCCCATATTACTATGACTTTTCATAGTGTTTCATGAAATGCGCCTCTGCCGTCACATTTAAGGTAGCAAACTCCTTTCTTATTTATGGAAGGCTTCATTTACCTTGATGGTAACAGTTCAACAATAGGCAATTAGAAGCCTTTCTCTTTATTTCCAGGAGGTGGTGCTATAGCACAAGTTTTTTTGGTTTCCCTTATTGAGCCAAATATGCTACACACTTCATTTGCCACCTCCTCTGCCAGAGAGGTAACTGCTGCCAGCTGCTACGCTGCCACCAGCACAATCCCAGCATGTTGCAGCATTAGCTCTTGGAAATGGGGCTGCCTCACCTTCTCCTTCCCTTTCCTCTGATTCCAGAATTGTCTGTGTCTCCAAAGCCTCACCAAGTTCTCGCATCAGTTGGGCTAGTCCTCCACAAATTCTCTATTTCCCATTCATGTACTCTCCAAATTACCTTTTTCCTGATAGCAGTAAGTGGGGACCATCCTCAGACTCCCTTGGGCGCATAGCCTCCTCTGAGGTCCTCTTGACCCACTTTTGGATGCACATGTGGGTGGATCTCGCAGGTGTTTTGGTGTACTACGCAGAGGCACTTTTGCTCAGTTCTGGATGCCCTGTTGGTTGTAAATCAAAGGGGAGGGGGAAAAAGGAACAACCCACACTGTTCTGATGGTAATCTCACTCTCCTCCAAAACTTTACTTTGACGAGTGATGGCCCTAGGGTAACTAATTTTTCTTGGTTTGCCCAGAACTTGCATAGTTTTAGCATGGAAATCCCACATTCCAGAAAACCCCTCAATACTCAGCAAGCAGGGAACTTGAGCATACTCACCCTGCATGTCCCTTCAAAACAAGCCTCTAAAATCTGATACCAACGCCATACAAAACTGGAGTTCCATGAAAACCTATCAACCCACAACTCTATTCTTAGATAAATCACTTTTCTTTTCTATTTACTAAATATGGCACCTTCTTTGAAAATAAAAATCTAAATGATATCTCTCAGGCCTGATGGTGATGATGCTGGAAGGACAGTGGCTCACCAGATTGGGTGAGACTTGTGAAAAATGATGGCCATTATGTCAGGGTTCCTGCCATATCTCCTCCATGGCACAAACTGGGCTCCAAACAGCCGACCATGTAGATGTACAGAGGATTAAACCTCCTGTAGCTGTGGTGCCAATGGACGGGGATATCTGTGGGCACACACCATAATGTGGCCAGTGTCTCTAGTGGTTGCACAGTAGTGACCCCAGCAGACTTCAGGATCTTTCCTGAATGGGCTCACAACACAGTTTACTTTATTTTTTTTAAGATTTTATTTATTAATTTGACAGTGAGAGAGTGTGTGCACAGCAGAGGCAGAGGGAGAGAGAGAGAGAAGCAGACTCCCCACTGAGCAGAGAGCCCGACTCAGGGCTCAATCCCAGGGCCCTGGAATCATGACCTGATCCAAAGGCAGACTCTTGGCCAACTTTGCCACCCGGGCACCCCTGGAGTTTACTTTGAGTTTTGTCCACACTGATGCTCTCATTCATATTTCGTAGCACTTTATTATTCAGTACTTGTCTGCCCTCATTTGAATGAGCATCTTCAGGAAACTTGTGTCATATTATGGGATGCTCTAGGTAGAGGTCAGAAAACTTTTTCCATAAATGGCCACATAGTACATATTTTAGGCTTTGAGTACCCTATGAGCCCTGCCACAACTACTCAAATCAGCCGTTATAAGTCAAAAGCAGTCATAGACAATATATACAAACGGCTGCGTCCCAATGATATTTTACTTATAAAAGCAGGCAGCAGGCCACATTTGGCCTGTGGATTGTACTTTGTGAACTTCTACTATTAACAGAAACAAGTGTAGTTAGCCACAGAGTTCTAGAGCAAACAAATGTTGAAGCAGCTCTGGAGGGTGTTACATAAGCTCCAGTTTTGTCCATCTTTAGATTGCTAAAGATTTGAAACCATTGGCATCTTGATCCAGTTGTTAAACTCTTTGAGCCACCTCAGACATTTCAGGAAAGCACTGCCATTCTTAACCTCTTATCCCAGAATATCGTGGGAGAGTAGGTAGAGATATTCTAAATATACCTGATTGGAAAAAAAGAGGGGGGGTGGTTTCTCTGGGCTATCTTTGAGTATATAAAGTGAACGGAATCTCTGATTTACAATTTTTTTCCAGAATGAACATCTCATCTAAATTCTGGTCCTAATATTTTTTCAAATTTCTCTTTTCACTTACAGACTGCCGTATGTTCAACTGGCACATAGTGGGCTTCATAACTGTTCTCTTGCCAGCCACAGTGCATAAAATTTCCCAGGCTCCTCAGGAATTTGCCTGAGTGACTACAGATTGCCTGGAAGTGTGAGTGCCTATAGCCGGTTATAATCTTGAAGGACACATTGTTCTGAAATGAATTTTAAGCTTGTATGCTCACTCATTTTAAGTTTTGGAGTCTTGTTAATCCAGTCAACAATTCCTACCTTAACGGAATCATTACAAAGAAAATGATCTCATTAAATATAGGCTTTTAAAAACTTACACTTTTAGAGAGTTTTGAAACCTATCCCCTAATCAATTTCCTATCCCTTTCCCGAAGATGTCCCCCACCCACCCAAAATGATCCCTATTTTGGTTACCCACAGCTCCTCGGGAGATTGAATCTATTTTAAAACTGTCTGTGCCATAGTCATTTTAGAGAACTTTGCCGTAAGAAAAAAAATCACCTTTGTTCACATAAGCAAAGGCTAGGGAGGAAGCACATATTTATCATATCAGAGAAAGTTCTTTCACATAAGACCTATCTCGGGGACATAGGTTCAGACAAGTCTCTAACTTGGCTGCTTGTGGCAGGTAGCTCACTGGGGACATACTCCAACCAGCTCTGCTCTAATGATCTTACATAACACTCCCATAAAGTCTGTGGAGGCATCGCTAGGGTATGAAATTGTGGCAAACTTCTCTACGAGTTTTTCATGGTATAAACGGCCCAGAGTTGCTATCATAAAATTAAGTTTCTCTAATAAAATACAGCATCTGTATTTTATATCCACCATTAGTTATCAGCCCCAACGGAGATTTTGAGTTTGCCTTCCCCTTCTCCGTAAGGACCAGGTATAGGAAAGCGATTCTTAGTTCGATTATATAGATTATACATCCAGCCATCCACCAGAAGATATTTAGAAATAGCCCAAATTAGGAGGCCTTTCACATCCATCTCAAATATTGCTTCGATGATCTTAAAAAAGAATTTTGAACAGTGGATGGTGGCGGCTGATGGTCCCTTCACAATGGCAAACAGATTCATACTCTTACTCTCTTAGACATAAAGCATTAATGTAGAGAAGGAAATAACATGAAATAAAATGAATTCCTATAAAATACAAAGCCAACCCTAATAATAATAAAACCCACCCACCTGGGATCTCAAACCCATCCCTGGTCCAGCTTCCCAAATACAAAGCAAACACTAGCTTTGCTGTGGTAGCGATGACCCAGATAATTTTTTTTTTTTTTTTTGCATAAGGTCAGAGCCAACCTCTGAAACCATGTCAACCTACTCTTTTCTCTGCAGTGAATTCTGGGAGACTCTCCTCTTTCAGTCTCTTAGACCACCAATTTGTGTTTCACTCATATCTACTTTGCAATCTCCTGTTTCCTTTTCTATTTCCAAGAATTCTGTCTTGATTTATAACAGCTACAGTTCCAATTTTGTTAATGTTTTCTGTTGTCCTCACCCCCAGCTGATTAACTCTACTTCCTTGTGTATTTCTTGTGTTTTCATGATACCAGTGCCTCTGTTTCATATTATTAGTTTTCCTGAAATATTTGAAGATTTAAAACTCTATGTTCCTATTTTGAGTTGATAGTTTAGACTTAAAGTTCTATTGGTTAGGGGTCTATTTTCATTCACAAAGGAGAATTCCTATCTCCCTGCTGTGACTAGAAGTCCTGGCCATGGACAAGTGGTGTTTATTGAGAAAGGGGGTCTGTGGATGAAGCTGGGCAGAGTGTGCAGAAGCCTAAGGGAATAGGGTAGAGTTCCCCATTTTTCCTATTACCCAAATGCTTCTCTGAGAGTCTCTATATCAGAACTGTCTCTGTAGAAACTCATGCCTTGGTTTTAGTCTAGGGGTAAATCCTGGTGTCTACTTTGCCGTTTCCATTTTTAATTCCTGGCTGTCCCCAAAAGTACAGCTTTATCTCTACCTTTGCTCTGCCTTTTTGGCTACCCCACAGTATCCCCAGGGCTCCTCCTGGTGGGCAGTGTGAGCAGAGAAGCAGTGGGCCACCAACTAGCCTAGCTATTTTGAAGGAAGACCTTTAATGAACTACCCTGATGGTTGTCTTGTTTCCATTTGTTGACTCTGTTTCTATTTGTTGACTCTGACTCTAAAATTTCTGTCTGGGGAGAGACGGATCCCATCTGAGATACTTGTCTCCAACTTGTATTTTGGGTTGTATTCTTTTAGCTCTGATTCCTTCATAATTACAACGCCTTTCGACTTTTCCTTCCTGATAGCAGACTTCCATTTTTTTCCCATCACTGTTAGGAATTATTTCTTTTAAACTACATTTTTCAGATATGTCAATGAAACTTGGAACAGAAGAGAATAGAAGCAAATGGTTCATCCTTCAACTTAAGGCAGAAGTTCCAAGAGGTTATTTAACCTTATTACCAAAAGGCAAATCTTGGTAAAAAATGTACGGGTTTGCGCATTATTTTTTCTCTCTCTCCCTCTTTCTCTCTTTCTCTGTCTCTGTGAGTATATGCATGCATTTGTATACACACATATATATGCACAATTTTCCAAGCCTTAAAATAATGTTTTAAAGTATTAGGGTCATCAATTTGATGGATGAAGAAATTCAATTAAGGCTTAAGAACTTTCAATTAATGCGATCTAATTTCAAATAAATAGGAAATTTTGTACTATACTTGACCTAGTACATCTTTTTGTCTATTTTTATCTAAAGTGATTTGCCCAACTAGACTTTGAATTCTATCATTTTGGGATAATGGTTTATTCATCTCTGTCACTGGTGCCTAGCAGTGGCTGACATATACAGTAGGTACTCAATGTGTGTTTGTTGAATTCAGTTGAAATGAAAAAACCAGGATTCTAAACACAGAGTGTCTGATTTCAGAGTTTACATTGTTTTTGCCACTCTCTGTCACCAGGGCTAACAATTGCTTTAATTCTTCCAAGTAAGACACCACTGTCTCGCATTGCAAATGAAAGAAAACTGCATTCTCATGCAATCCCTTTCTCAAGCCTGAGGCGTTTTCCCAAGTGATCATTCTCATAGTCAGGAACTATTCTGGATAGGTGACTCCAACAGTGAATTTTAGAGACTGGAACCCTAGAGAGGACAAGCAGCATGTGTCGTGTTTGATTTTCTAGTTGGTTTCCTCATGCCACAAAATTAAGATCATATACAAGTTGGAAATACTAATGAGATGTGAAAATATAATGTAATATCGGGGCAACAGCTTTGGAGACAATGGGGGCAACCAGTTTAAGCTGAGGTTGTGTCAGGGCTGAAATTCAACAGTGATCATGATTAGCAAACAGCACTTAAAGAACATCTGTTCTCACAGAACCATCTATGCTACTGCTTTTGCTTTGATTTAAGAGGAAAAAGGAGACCATGCATGCAGGCTTATATGGATACATAAAGGCTGAAAGGGGTGCAACTTCAAGTATCTTCCCAAGATGGAATCCATGGGCCTAGTACTAAATCATATGGGGGGGATCTCTTTACAAGGAACACTCACAGAATTGGGCACAAGCAGCATTGCTTGGCTCCCCAGACTATAGATAAAATGCACCACAGAGTGAGTGCCATAAGCATGGTCTTCAATTCTGCTCCAGACTCATTAATCATTGTGATTCTAGTCTTGTGAATTAGTACGTTGATGATGAAGGCCATAGAGTAGCCACAGGACACCCACGAAGACCAGGATGTTCAGCAGGAGGTCATGCAAGCCCAGTGGATACCTGTGCAGAAAAATAGTAATGCCTAGACCACACTTGGAATTATTGTGAGACAAATGACATGTCTTGAGAGGGATCCCTCAGAACCTATGTGGGGAGGTGTAGAAAGCAGACTTCACAGAAGACTGAGATCACAAAAGATAATGTTGTGGGCCAAACTAATTTGAGAATTAATATTAACATGACCTCACCTTTCGCTCAGCTGTTAAGGTCTGTGAAGATTCTGACTTTATTTCCTTTACTTTTAACCATCTTCTCCATCCCTAATACCATGTATGTTTAGGCATAGTAGTATAGCTTACTTAATAAAACAGGTCCTGAAGTCTCTAATTGCCCAGTCTGGACACAGAATGTTGCCATTTGCCAGTTGTGCCCTGCATTTACTCCTTAACCTTTCTGTGTTCACGATACATATCTGTAAAACAGTACTTCCCTCAACGCATTATTGTGAATATTTAATAAAATAAAAGACCCAAACGCAGCATGGGGCTTGGTCCACTTTAAGCATCACTTTGTGTGAGTTATGTTGTTACTATAATTAGTGCTATCATCGTTATTATTTTTGAGTTTATTTTCTTTTAGAGCATTAGGCCTGCTCATCCCACTCTACCTGTCATTTTCTCAACACTGTTGTGTTATCGTAAACTTCAAAGGTTCTCTGAATAGTCATCTCTATGCAAATGCTAGACTCTTGCTATAAATTTTCCCTCATCCTTTTTTGATAGTGGTATTTGTTGACATTTATTCCTTCACTATTCACTGCATCACTTATTTACCCATTATTTATTATGTCTACTATATGCTAAGGATTCTTCTAAGAACTAGGTATACAGCATTAAGCTACCCTCAAGGAGCTTCTGTTCTAATGGTGGAGATAGATAAAATAAACACATATGTAATAGACTATTGGGTCAATGTAAGGGCTATGGAAAAAAATAAAGCAAGGCAAATGAAGAGAGAGAGTGATATCAACTTAAATAAAGAAATCAGGGGGATGCCTGAGTGGCTAAGTAGTTGAGCATCTGCTTTCAGCTCAGGGATTGATACTGGGTTCCTGGGATTGAGTCCCACATCAGGCTCCCCCTAGGGAGCCTGCTTCTCCCTCTGCCTGTGTTTCTGCCTCTTTCTGTGTGTCTCTCATGAATAAATAAATAGAATCTTAAAAAAAAAGAAATCAGGAAAAGCATCCCTTTATTTGTAACAGCATGAGGAAGTTCAAGTCCAAGAGCATTAACGAAAGCAGTAGAGTTCTCAGAGGTGAACAATTAGGGAGAGTCTCCTTAATAACAACAGGACAAATTGTTGAGCAGCTAGAACTATGACAGGAAAACAAAGAGCAAGATAGCTAAAAAGAGCCCTGATGAAGTAAATCAAACCTCAAAGACTATTCCTGCAAAGGAGGCTAGCTTTATCTAGATCAGACTATGGGGCAATTTATGACCCAGGGTATTGTCAAAAGCAATAGAGGAATCAGCTATCAATCAGTGGAAACTAACTGGTAGATGTGATAACCAGACTGAAGCTTAGAGGGTTCAGTCAAAGAGAACTGGCTAAAACTGTACTGTCCCTGGGGAAGGAGGCCAGAGAAACTGTGCATATGCCTGAGATAGAGCAATAGAGATTATATAATCTGAAGAATGGCGAGGAAAAAGGACAAGAACCACATGACAATCTTAACAGACACAGAAAAAGCATTTGACAATATTCAACACCCTTTCATGAAAAAAAAATTCAATAAACTAGAAATAAAAGGGAATTTCCTCTACTTGATCAATGGCATCTATACTCTCACAGTGAATATCATAACTTTACCCTTTAAGAAAAAGAACAAGAACAAGGATGACTACTCTCACCATCTCTATTCAGCATTGCACTGGTAGTTCTAGACAGAGTAATTAGATAAGAAAAAGAAATAAAAGACACCCAGATTACAAAGAGAGAAGTAAAACTATCTCTAGTTTCAAATGACATTATCTTTTATATAGAAAACCCTAAGGAATAGCTTTTCTATGGACAATCCTAAGGAATCCACTATTAAATGAGTTAAGCAAAGTTTCAGGATGATCGAACTACAGAAATTGATTATTTTTCTTTTCACTTTTTTTTAAGATTTTATTTTATTTATTCATGAGACACACACACACACACAGAGGCAGAGACACAGGCAGAGGGAGAAACAGGCTCCATGCAGGGAGCCCGATGTGGGACTCAATCCCGGGACTCTAGGATCACGACCTGGGCTGAAGGCAGGCACTAAACCGCTGAGCCACCCAGGGATTCTCGATTATTTTTCTACGTAGCAATAATGAACAATCTGAGAATGAGATTAAGAAAACAATTTCCACTTGCAATAGCATCTAAAAGAATAAAATACATAGGAGTAAAATTAATAAATGAACTACAAAGCATGTAGTATTAAAACTATAAGATACTGTTGAAAGAAATTAGAAAAGACCTAAATAAGTGGAAAGACATTCACATTCATGGATCAGAGACTTCATATTTTTTAAGATAAGCATACTCCCCAAATTGATCTACCAATTCAATGTAATCCTTATTAAAATCCCAGCTGGCTTCTTTGCAGAAAAGACATCATGGGGACTGTGGAGTAGAGAACAGATGGAGGAGGCAAAAGTGGAGGTGGAACCCACTTTACAGGAAATTGTATTCATCTAAGTGAAAAGTAATAGGCTGGGGTAGGCTTGAGGTGGTGGGGATAGAGAAATGTGACTAGAATTAAGACATATTTAGTGGGGAAAATCTGCAAAAATATGAAAATAAACCTAGGGATAAATAACATGAGTCTGTAAGTGAATATGATATTGGAATAATTTACTCTAATGAGCTCTTCAGAGAATAACTGCTAGATGAATCTAAATAAATAATGAGAATCTGCTCATTGACTAAGATGCAAAGCTATTCTTCAGTGAGTGTTCTGCATAAAAAGCAACATCTTTCTTGATTGTTCTTGGCAACTTCTCAGAAGTTCTCATATAATTGTTTTATTGTAGAGCAGCAAGTCTTGCTGTATCTTCCAAACACTTCTTCCCAAAGTAAAGTCTTTAGCGGAGAATAGGGAGGTAAAACAGTACAGGTGCTCAGGATTCCCAATAAAAAAAAATAAATAAAACGTTATTTATTTAGAATGAATATTCAAAGCTATTACATTATCGACTTAAAGGATTCAATAAATGGGGGCCTGAACTTTGTTTCTGACTTCAGTTTTATTGAGTTACAAGTGACATATATACAATTGTAAGCTTTTTTTTTTAAAGTAGATCCATGTCCAGCATGGAGCCCAATGGGTGGCTTGAACTCATGACCATGAGAACAAGACCTGAGCTAAGATCAAGAGTTGATACTCAGCTGACTGACCCACCCAGGTACCCCACATTATAAGCAATTTAAAGTGTGCATCATGGTGATTTGATATATGTTTGCATTGTGAAAGGATTCTCTCCCATCTAGTTAACTAGCACATCTATCACTTCACATATTTGTCTTATTGGGGTGGGGGTAAGAACAATTTAACTTCTACTCCCTTAGCGAATTTCAATTACACAATACAGTGTTATCAACTATCATCTGAACTTCTAAGCAATTTTTTCTCTCTCTTGGCTTTAAGATACCATCACAAATAGCAAGAAAGACAAATAGGTTAAGTAGTGGTTTTCTTGTAAATATGAGTTCATTCTCAGGTTGCAAAATCAAACGGATTAAACCTACGGCTGTCGATTTAATCATTTAACTGAATAATGATATATTTTAGCCTCATATTCTATACTTCAAGTTTGAAGGTTTTTTTCCATCAGCAAAATTCATCCTTTTAATTTGTGACTTTCAATCTAACTATTGACTTTTTATACAATTTATTTAGCCCCATTTCTGTATTTATGGTGATCTCATTTGAAGCTCATTTTATCAAATATTTTTTAACACCTGATTTTGTATGTGCTTTCAGAATTAGATAGCCTGGAGGGGAAATGCTTTGTTGGGCCAAAAATAAAAATACCATTTAAAAAATTCTATATCACCAGGTATGGTTGACATGGATTATTAGAACTTTTAGTTGACTATGGTTATTCTAGGGTTTTACATTAACTGAAATCAAAGCTCACATTTTTATGTTGTTAGCAGAAGGAACTGTATTATTTTGTATAAATAGTTCTGCCAAATAGGTGCTGAATTCAATACTCATATCAAAGCTAATGTATTTTTATATTTAACCTTTATGCTGTAGCAGTATTAAAATGTTAAAGTTTTTAATGTGACACAGTTATAGAAATTCTGGGATCTGAAAATTAGATATCTTTTATGACAAAAACATTTTTGTTCTAAGAGTTAATTTAATTTAATTCTGGGTAAGTAAAAAATCAGGAAAAGCTTTGATAAAGTTAAGGAAAGAGTAGGACCTTAGAGGAAATCCTCTGTGGAAATATTTTTAAATCAGGTACATTATATATATATATATATCCATTTATGCAGGCTTCATATATAACCAAGCAAGTGTGACAGACCGTTATAGTGGCTACGATGAGACTCCACCTATTGGGATAATCATCCTTTGGCTTAAATCACACTACATCTTTCCTTGACAACCAAATTAAGTTAGAGGGGAAAGAGAACATTACCAGTTACTATGTGCTGATCATGAGGCTTAGTCCTAGCTTCATAAATTGATTTCAGACATTTAGGACACCAAAAGCTCCAACATGCTTTTTTCTCAGTGATACTATCTATAATTAGTAATAGCACAGTTAACTCCAAAGATACCAGTCCAAATTATTATCACAAATAAAAACACATCTGGTGTTATAGCAAAAAAAAAAAAAAAAAAAAAAACCCTGAGTACTATCAAGAAGCAGTTATGATAATTACCCTCTTTGGAAAAGGGTTAAACTTTGGATGCAGCTGTATGAATTCGGTGGGTTAATATTTCTAACGTGATTTGGTCTCAGAGAAGCAGATGTTTCAGAGCATGATAAGCTACGCTGTAAGATATAGACACATGATGGATGAGTGCATGGATATGTAGACAGATAGATACTGAATACTTCCTATGCATCAGAGATGGTACCAAATGGTTTACATAATTACTCCTCACAACAGAACTATTCTCCCCATGTAAAAACAGCAAGTTATAATATTGTACCAATGTCACATGGGGGCAGACTAGGAATCCAACCCAGGCTTGTCTGTTTCCAAATCATGTGCTTTTAAAAAATCATTACATTGTGCTCTGTCTTATTATATTAACAATTATATAGGAGATGTTTACTGGGTGCCAGTGTGTTTACCCTTTGATTATATGTTTTGTGTTTCAAATACATGATCTCATCTGAGCTAGGTATTATTTTACATATGAGGCTCAGAAGGGCCAAATATTAAATAGTTTTATGACTACCAAATCCTTGGGCTTCGTTGACCTTCCAAATTCGATCACTTGGAAAATATGATATTTTTATTCTTAAGAATTTGAATAATCAATGCATAGGAAGAAAGGGTCAGTATATACTCCCCTGCCCCCACCCTGCCGCCCCCATGCCCTTTTAGATGAGGTAACTGAACCACAAAGAATTCAGTGACTTGCAAATTCTCCTTAACTGGTCAGTGGTAAAGTCAAAATTATAGCTCCTGGATCTGAATCATGATGTTTCTCTGGAATGCTCCTCACCTGAAGGGACTATAGTCAGCCTTGGTTATTCCACTGCCCATCAAGATTCCTGACTTCACATTGCTTGTCTCCTCTGGGTGGTCTCCAAGGAGACCAGGAGGCTACTGCCTGGTAGAAATAGTGCCTGTCTTCTAATACACAGCAAGACCATAATGGGTCTCTCAGCAGTGCAGGGTTTTTTTTTCCTCTATGTATAGTGTGTGTTTGTGTGTGCGTGTGTGTGTGTGTGTGTGTGAGAGAGAGAGAGAGAGAGAGAGAGAGAGAGATGTATGTGTCTGTCGTTTTTTCTTCTTTTTTTTTTTTTTCCTTTTTTTTGGTGTCTGTTGTTTTTAATAGAAGACACTTTTGAGGGGATGATGTACTGGCTTAACTTCAGCTTAAAAAAATCAGTTTTTCCGCCTATAATCTAAACACTCTCCAAAGATGTGGAAACCTGATAACAATCCACAATAAAGGGCTCATAAGCAGAGCCTTTCCTGCACATACATTTCCCAAGGGTAGAACCAAAATGCTTTGCAAAGCAGGATCTACAGAGAATGCAGTCTCTTCCACACACAGGAGAAGTGTGTATACTGTGAGAATGCAAAGACCTGCTTCCCTAGTGGCCTTGGCAGAGGAGAACACTCCTTCTTATTACCATGACACTGGGTAACATAGACTGTTGGCTGTGACAGGGGCAAAGAGGGGCCAGCCCCTTTTACTGAGCCAAATGGCCAGTATTGGCAAGAAGGACAAAACAGCTGAGGAAGCTCACACCACCCTTGTTCCTATGAGGCTTAGTGAAAATAACACACACTTAATCAGGTAATTTGAACTAGTTACCATTCCTGGTCAGTAAAATGATGATAAAAGTAACAACAACTACAGTGATGACCTTTCAGGGAAGGTTGTAGGGAAATTTTAAAGAAACTGGGGTTGTGGGCAGCCCGGGTGGCTCAGCGGTTTAGCGCTGCCTTCAGCCCAGGGCGTGACCCTGGAGACCAGGGATCTAGTCCCACATCGGGCTCCCTGCATGGAACCTGCTTCTCCCTCTCCTTCTGCCTGTGTCTCTGCCTCTCTTTCTGTGTCTCTCACGAATAAATAAATAAAATCTTAAAAAAAAAAAAAAAAAAAAAGAAACTGGGGTTTCAAACGCACAGTAAACGCTGGCTTCCTAGGTTCTTTTAGTTCCGTCCTCTTTCCCTACCTCAACCTGATTTTGGTCCAAATGCTTGGGATGGCTCTGAAATCCCCTTTTCTGTTTTGATTTGAATTTAAAATTCATTTTGGTGGTTTAAAGAAAACATCATCTCCTGTCCTCTACTATAAGAATTATGACTTAGACGTTTCTGTCGGCTCTAAGCTACTGGCTTCTCCTCAAGAGAGTAAACAACTGAAATTGGAGGGTTTCAGAGGTTAGTTATCTTGCCTTTTGAGTCACAGACACAAAAGGCAAAAAAAGAGATAAGAGAAAAGCATTCCCTTGAATGTGTACTATTCTCTTAAAACCCATTCTTTTTCTCTTTTTCTCCTGCAACCTCATCTGCTCATCAGCCCACAGCATTCCCTCATCCCCGTGGATATTCAATAGCTGAACTGAGTTGGTTTTCCTTTATGTTAGGGTCAGAGTATGTTTCCTGGTTAGAATGCTTGAAATAGCATCTCTAGGCAATCTCCTACTTGTTCTCTGCCTCAGTGTCTTTATACAAACTGTCCTTTCTGTCTCAGGCTCTTCAATATCAGCTCTGTAACCCGCTAGCAACCCCCAGGGACCCCTCAGCCCCTGTTCAATCACACCTCTTTGTTAGGTTCCTGTGAAGCCTTCGGATCCTAGCCAGCTGCTTAGGTAAATTGGATCCTCTTATTACACATCCTAAAAACAAAGAATAAAACAAAAACCACATTTTTTTTTTCAAAGCAGTTGTCACAGGTTGCAATTATACGCATATGTTTATGTGGTTATTTGGCAAACATCTGTCTTCTGCACAGCACCATAAGCTACAGAACAGTGAAGTTTATGTCTGTTTTCTTCTCTATCACTGTACTGAGTCCAGTGCCAGGCACATGGTAGGCAGATGTGCATTTATTGAATGAATATAGTATTGGTAATGACCCAATAGAGACTCATCCTCATTAATATTCCAATGCCTCAACTCCACCTAGGATGATGCTAAAATGTCCCCTTAGAAGGGGTATTCACTAGAACAAAAATCAAGGATGCTTTTCAGGTACATCATGGTCAATACTTTGGTTTAAAACCTATTTCATATACATATACATATATATGTGTGTGTATATATATATATATATACATATATATGCATGGTGGCAGCATGTATACAACACCCAAGAAGTATGAGCTGGTCTCTCTGTTCCACAACTGTGTCACCTGCCCTTCTGAGCAATAGCAAGCACATAGAGGAGGGCATCAACCTCTGTCGCTCTCCTATGATGTGCCCAGTACTTTGCCTACACAATTTCCTTGAAGGGAAGGACTGTAATTCTGCTATTCCACATTCCCTAAGGCACTTCTGTGAGCCTTGGAGACATAGCAAGGATTGTTGTTAACCACGCGTTAATGCTTGTCAGAAATGTCATTTATGAAAAGAGGGACCCAATGACATGTGGGCAACCTCAGACAAACAAAAACCATGGTGGCTTATGAGGACATGTTTTACACTTCTGTCACTTAGAAAAGAGAACTGTAGCCGAAATAAATTCTGAAAAAAAAAACAAAAACAAAACAAAACAAAAAACGTGTTTGCTTAGTGCAATAGGAGAAAGTGTTGAAGTAAAAGCAATTAAGAATGTGTGTTCATCATGGAGATAAATTTTTAGCTAACTGTGAAAAACTAAGATAGCCAAACTTTAATAGGTGTGGGTAAGGGGTACTGATTATATGGCATCTTGCTCCAAAGACATCTCCTAAGGTGTTTGGCCTCAACATAGGCAAGTCCTCAAGGTTTTTTTTGGCTCAATCTTCAATCATTTTGAACCTGGAAAGTCTTCTTTCATCTACACCTCCACCATTTCTAGATTATGTGTAACAAATTACTGATATTATAACATTTCATCTATGAATGTATCAATCCTAAAAGATAAGGACTCTTCCTTTTAAAATAACCACAATACCATTATTATACCTTAAAAAAAATTCCTTAGTGTCTTATTCAATCAGTGCTCAGATATCCTAGTATGTCATATAAATGCTTTTATTGTTGGTTGGTTCATTGGTAGTTGTTTTTTGTTTTATTTATTCTCACAGTTGTCTTGTTGGAATCAAATCCAAACAGGATCTCCATTATGCATTGGTTGATATATCTCCTGTGCCTCTTGTAATCAATAGTTTCCACCTCTTTTGTATTTTTATTTGCAATTTATCTTTTGAAGAAAGTGGGCCATTTGTTCTGTAGTCTTCGACATAGCGCATCTCATTACTACGTCAATGGGATATTGTGTAAATGCTTTTCTGTCCTTTGTGTTTCCTGTACAGTGGTACGTATAGGCTTGGTAGGTTCAGGTTCAATGTTTAGCAAGAATATGTCATCACTGGCATTTGGTACCTCCTTTGCATCACGTCAGGAGGCCCATAGTATCTTATTGTCTCTGTCTTTAGTTATGTTAAAACGGATCAATAGATTCAAGTGTTGTCAACCTGAGCTATTCACTGTAAAGTTTCTTATTAGCTTTTCACTAGATGATTTTAATAGTGTTTTATGCCCTTTGCCTAGATCCAGTTTTCATTAGAGGTTCTGAAATGTTGATACTCCTAATTCTATCATTCTTCCTGCAGTTTCCACCTAGAATTATTTTATAAAGAACATTTTCTCATCAATGGAATATGAATATGTGGGCATATGTATATATAGTTTGTACACAAAGTGCAAGATACTTTGTTTACCAGTTTTCAGATTGAATGAGATCAGTTGCAGATCATTTTCTAATGGTGATTACAAATTTGTTTTCTTTTTAGAATATCACTATGAACTCATGGATTTAAGCATGTTTGATATGAGTCACCTCGTTGTAGCTATTATCCTTACTGATGGTTCAATTCTCCTATTTTTGAGACAAGTGGAAGGCAATTAAAGTCAGCTCGAGAGTCCTTCTGCTATGACCCCAGTGATTTTCAAATAACTTCCTTACTTTCAAGATAGAGGTGTCAGGGTTTATGTTGTTCATTTGTTGTCACAAATGACCTGGAATCAGCTATTTCTCTGAAATTTTATTGGTAGTTTTCTTCTCTACTTCTAGAATCTCTTTATACATGAAGTGATATAAGCAGCAGTATTTTTTCCTAGTTGGTCTTCTGTCTTTTTATTTTACTTACATGAAAATTGCTTCTGGATTTTGAGTCCTAAGTAGAAAAGTATTCTACACTCTATAGAGGAATTCATCCATGTTTTCTTGTAGAATATATGTAATTTCACTTTTCAAATTTAAATTTCTAATTAATTCGGAATTTATGCTAGTACACAGTTGAGGGATAGATCAATGTTGTCCTTTTACAAATGGCTATCTAATTATCCCAATAGATGTATTAAAAAGTCTATCTTGCTCTTCTCTTCTTTTTCCTCCATCTCCAAAACAATTACCCATTTAAGCTACTTGGTTGTATATCCTCATGTAGAACAGAGTGTCAGGGGCTGAGGCTAAGTAGGGTGAAAAAGCTGAAAGGGAAAGGATTTATAGAGGATATCAGAGTCCAGGTAGGTCTGGAAGGTATCCGTGTGGGTAATGATTACCCAGTGTTAGGAATCAAACCCAACAATGGGAGGTAGACATTTACATGTGTGGGAATTAAAGTGTGAAATGACAGGTCCCAAGCAGAATGAGGAGGGCATATATACATGAGACTGGCCAGGAATGAGGTGTCGAAGCCCAAGCAGGGAGTAGAGGATGTTTGCACAAGAGAAACCCAGCACAGATTGTCAGCACCCAAGTAGCATGATGAAGTCCTCTCTGCGGGGGAGAAGTGTGGCAGCAGTGATTGGGGATTGATTATAGCCAGAGGAATTGATCAAACAGTAAATATGTAAGGGATTTTGAGAGCTGATTACCTCACTGTTGGAAAAAGGAGTCATTAATATAGAATAAAAGAAAACTAAAATGGACACCCCTCACTGAAAACTATAGAACAATGGGGGGAGAAATTCAAGAATACTTAATTACAAAAAATACACTTTAATATATTGCAAAACTCATTATTTTTTAAATGTGACTCTTTCCCAAAATGACTAATAGATTCAATATCATCTCATTCGCGATTCCAGCATTTTGGTAAAAACTAACAAATCGATTTTAATTTTTTTAAAAGATTGTATTTATTTATTCATGAGAGACACAGAGAGAGAAGCAGAGACACAGGCAGAGAGAGAAGGCTCCCTGCAGGAAGCCTGATGTGGGACTCAATCCCAGGACCCCGACATCGCGACCTGAGCCAAAGGCAGATGCTCAACCACTGAGCCACCCAAGTGCCCCCAATTTTAATATTTATAAGAAACACAAATGGCTTATAATAGCCAAAAAATCTTGAAAAGGAAAACATTAGAAGAAGAAAAAAATTTGAAATCTTTAACTAGAGGCACCTGAGTGGCTCAATTGTTTAGGCATCTGCCTTCAGCTCAGGTCATGATTCCAGGGTCCTGGGATCCAGCCCTGACTTGGTCTCCCTACTCAGTCTGCTTCTCCTTCTCCTTCTGCCTCCTCCCCCTCAAATAAATAAATAAAATCTTAAAGAAAAAAAGAAATCTTTATATGATCTTAAATCTTATTGCAAATTATAATTAATAAAGCATTTTTATTAGGGATAGATATACATCTATGGTACAGGTCATTTTTAATTTCTCTTTGCAACAGCTTGCTGTTTTCAGTATAGAGATCTTACATGTTATTTGTAAGTATATTAGTTTTTTAATTCTATTGCATATGGTATTGGTTTTTAAATTTGATTTTTTTCAATTATTTGTTGCTAATACATAGAAATATCATTAATTTTGGGGTGCCTGGGTGGTACAATTGGCCAAGATTCTGATTCTTGGTTTTGCTTCAGGTCATGGTCTTGAGGTCCTGGTATTGAGCCCCATAACTGGCTCTGCATTCAGCACAGAGATGGCTTGAGACTCTCTCTCCCACCCTCCCCCCTCTGCCCCAACCCCCACCTCTCTCTTGCTCTCCCTTAAATAAATCTTTAAAAGAATAAGAAATACAATTAATTTTGTATTTGACTTGTATCCTGTATGCTTGCTCTATTTGTTAGTTCCAGTAGTTCTTACAGATTCATTTAGAATTTCCTACATATATAATCATATCATCTATGAATAAAAATCATTTTAATTATTCCTTTCCTTTGCATACCTTTTGTATACCTTTGTATACCTTTTGTTTCATCTTCATGCCTTATTGCACTAGCTTCGATTCCCTATACAATATAAAATAGAAATGGTGAGAGTGGGCAATTTGCCTTATTTCTGGACTTGGGGAAAAAAAGCATTAATTCTCTCACTACTAAGTATGTTAGGTGTAGATTTTTTTTGTGAATACTTTTGATCAGTTTGAAAAGCTTCCTTCTATTTCTAATTTGCTGAGAGGTATTGTCATAAAAGGATGTTTAATGTTTGTATGAATCAGGATGATCATATGGTTTTTCTTCATTCTGTTAGGATGATGAATTATTTTGATTGATTTTCAAATGTTAAACTCTGCATTCTTGAGATAGTTTACTTGGTCATAATGTGTTATTCTTTTTGTATATTTCTTGCTTTGATTTCCTAATATCTTGTTAAGAATTTTTCCATCTATGTACATGATAGATATTGGTCTATAACTTTTCTTTCTTTTAATGCCTGCCATTTTATTTTCAGGGTTATATTAGCCTCATAAAGTAGGTTTTGATATGTTCCCTCATCCTATGTTTCCCAAAAGCACTTGGGTAATATTAGCTTTATTTCTTTTTAAAATGTTTATCATTGAAGCCATTAGGGCCTGGAGATTTCTCTGAGAAAAGCTTTTAATTATAGATTCAATTTCTCTAAAAGAGATGGAACTATTCACATTTTCTATTTAATTTTATGTTATTTTAGAAAAATATGTTAGGTTTTTTCCCAAGGAATTTTTCATTTCATCTAAGTGGTCAAATTTATTAGCATAAAGTTGTTCATTATTTTGTATAATCACCTTATTAGTATCTTAAACCTTGTATTAATATTCTTTTGTCCTTCTCAATGTTAGGAATGTGTGCCTTCTCTCTTTATTGTATTTATCAGTCTTTTTTTTTTTTTAGGTTTTATTTATTTATTTGAGAGAGTGAGAGAGAGCACACGTGGGAGAGAGAGGGAAGGGTAGAGGGGAAGGAAGCAGCAGACTGAGCAAAGAGCCCTCCATGGAGCTCAATCTCAGGACTCTGGGATCATGACCTGAGCAGACGCTCAACCAGCTAAGATTGTCTTTGTCAGTCTTGACAAAGGTTTGTCAATATTGGTATTCTTTCAAAAACTAAGTTTTGGGTTATAATATTATTTATTAATTAATTTGTGCTTTTATTTTTGTTTTTTGGCCATTGTGTATCTCCAAATATATCAGACACATTTCAATACTCAAACGTGTTAGAGTGACCTGTTCATACACAGAGTCTAATCACTTAGGAAATGAACTTCTATTTGTTAAAAGTTACAGGATTGACCTTCAATAGAAGCTGTTTACTGGTAGACATTATCCAATTAAGGAGCAAAAGCAAAACAGACCCCTTAAATAAGCAAGAAAGACAGATAGAAACATTAATATTATTTGATATTATTTAAATTTTACTGTTAAATCTAAATGTGATAAATTATTCAAGTTCTAGACTTGGACTATAAAAATCATATTATCTTCATGTTATACTACATAATCATTTCCTCATGGGCACAATTTTTCAGAAACCTTTTGACAGTGAGAAAAAAGAATCACAGATTTAACTTTGAGACACCAAAGAAAGTGGTTCACAATTGTACATTTAAATGTATGCTATTTATCTATCTATCTATCTATCTATCTATCTATCTATCTATCTATCTATCTATCTATCTATGAGACAGCACAAGCTGGGAAGGGAGTGAGGAGGGGCAGAGGGAGAGGGAGAAAACAGACTCCCCACTGAGCAGAGCCCATGACCCTGAGATCATGACCTGAACCAAAGGCAGATGCTTAACTGAATGAGCCACCCAGACACCCTGATGTATGCCATTGTTAATTATTAAATTAGTTTTTTAGTTAATTTAATAGGATTTTTCCCCTGAGAGACTGATAATAAAGCTTGTGATGCTTGTAATTGATTATATCTCTGAATTCAAGAACTAAGTATTTTGTGGAGAAATTGAAATTTTCATTAATATTGATGACCTTTTAGGAAAGATAAGAAACCAAATTAAAAGCAAGATGTGGAAAAATTCTGAGCTGAACAATAATCATAGAAGAAAAAGATGAAGTTGTCAAAACATAAAAGCTGCTGGCCCCAAGGGAGCTACTTCTCAGGCATGTTTGTTCAGATCTTAAAGAAAAGATTATTTCTTTGCTATTTAAATTCCTTTTGATCTTATAAACAGACATAAAGCTTCCTTGTTAATATTAGAAAGCTAGTATAATCCTGATACCTAATTCTAATAGAAAGAACACACAGAGGGAAAAAACCCAAAACACATTGTATGTTCATTTGTCAATGCTAACTCAGAAATCCCAATAGAGAATTTAATTTTGAAATATAAATTTCAGAAATTCAATGGTTAATATTAGGATTTCTAGTAATATCGTTTATGAATTGAACATATTTCAAATGTCTGATGGAATAAGAAAAAGGGGGAAGCTGAATTAAACGAAGTCAAAGAAATTTCCTGGCTTCAAGTCTCCTCACAACCTTGATTTGTTCATATACAAGGAGAAGCTGTCTTCACTCCTTCCAAACTTAGTTGATCATAAAACCTTTTTCTTCTTCTTTTTTTTTTTAAGATTTTTTTTAAAGTAGTCTCTACACCCAACGTGGGGCTTGAGCTCAACCCGAAGATCAAGAGTTGCATGCTCTACCACTGAGTCAGCCAGCCTCCCCCATAAAACCTTTTTTAGTGCTAGAAATAATATGCTTTACAACTCAGTTTGAGAAATGTTGAACAGTGTCAATACATGAGAAGGGGAAAGCGTTGATCAAGTGATCATTTTGATAGATGTTAAAACAGCAAATGACAGAAAAGAAAAAAAGGAATAAACACACTTACATATTTAAGAATGCCTGGAAATTCTAACTGGAGTACTGGTACAAGAAAAGAAATAACAGAAGCAAATACAAAAAGAAAAAGAAGATATAACATCACTTTATAATGCTGTATATAATGACTGGTTATCAGGAAAATAACTCAAAAAAGTCAACCAGTTAATGGTAAATCATAAAAATATTCAATAAGTTAATCAATTAGCAAGGAGAAAATAAAAACTGTATTAACAAAAGATAAACTATTAGGAAATATAAGAAAATATAAGAAAAGCAAGAAGTGTTAAGACATCTGGGAAGTGTTTGGGGGAAAAGAAAGCAATTAGAGCTCTACTTCATATACTACATAAATATAAATACCAGGTGGCTAAAAAAATGTGGTTACTATGATAAATCATGTAATATTTATGTAATCATACAGTAGGGTATGCTTTTTTAAGCCCAATGCCAGAAGCAAAACCCATAAAAAGATTGATAGATTCAGTTATCAAAATATTGGAAAGCTTTAAAAAAAAAAAGAAAGATTTGTTTTAGAGAGAGTGCACATGCACACATGAGCAAGGGGAGGGGCAGAGGGAAAATATCACCAGCAGACTCCCCTCTGAGTGGTAACTCATGGTACCACTTGATCCAACGGAGGGGGTGGGGGTTAGGAGGGTTGATCTCAAGACCCTGAGATTATTACCTAAGCTAAAAGCAAGAGTTGGATGCTCAATCGGTTAGATTGAGCCACCCAGGCACTCCAGAAAACATTTTTTCCAATAGCTTCTATGCAACATAATACCCAGGAACATAATTTACCAATAAACAAAAATATTTTCAGTATATACTATAAAGAGTAAATATCCTTAATATAAGATCTGATAAGAAAAGAATATAATAGGGATGCCTGGGTGCCTCAGCGGTTAAGCGTCTGCCTTCAGCCCCGGGTGTGGTTTCGGAGTCCCTGGATCCAAGTCCCACATTGGGTTCCCCTCGAGGAGCTTGCTTCTCCCTCTGCTTATATCTCTGCCTCTCTCTCTCTGTGTCTCTCATATATGAATAAATAAAATCTTTAAAAAATATACAATAAATTCTAATAAAAGGTTTTTTAACATACAATTTGGAAGAGTAGGGAAACGAACTAGGGGTGGTAGAAGGGGAGGAGGGCGGGGGGTGGGAGTGAATGGGTGACGGGCACTGGGGGTTATTCTGTATGTTAGTAAATTGAACACCAATAAAAAATAAATTTAAAAAAAAGTTCCAAGTTGGGGGGGGAAACAATTTGGAAGAGTAGATAAAATTAACCAATTGGTATGTGAAAATAGGCTTTACTTCATAATTAAGCAGGGGAACACAATTGACAATGAGTTAGTTACCAGGCTTTACCTATGAAACTGTCAATTTTTAAAAAACCTCATATCTACTCAGTGATTGAGGTGACATAGAGCAGAAGAAAGACTGGAACTATTTTTCAGTGGGCAATTTAGCAGCATACATACCAACATCTTTAAATACCTTAAATGCCACTGCAAATGTTTTATTCCATGGGAATTTTTAGAGATCTAAAATCTAAACCTTTTAGTGAAAGGTTTAGCTATGAAAGTTTTGTCATTTGGATGAAAATTTGGGGAAGCATAAATGTTCATGATAGGAAATTGGTTAAATTGTACCAAAATAATTTATTCTATTATTACTAATTATGCTGTACATGAAATTTCGTGGTAAGGAAATACTCTCCTGATATAGTAAAAGGAACATATAGATTAGGAAATGTTGAACAGAAATTAACAAACAGAGACTAACAATAGAATCACAGAGAAGAGGACTCAGATGGATATACACTAAGCTGTTAGATGTAGCTGTGTGAAGGGCTTTGCAGTGTGTTTTATGGGTGTTTTTAATTATCTGTAACCTTTTTTTTTTTTTTTTACAATCAACATGCAATGTTTGTAACAACAAAAAAAAATAAATAAAATGTATTATCTCAATTTTAAGTAATATTACACCAAAATATTAACAGCAGTTAGGATAAAAGGATTGTGGGGGGCTTTTCATTTATATTTTTATTTATAAGCCTTTCTGTATTCCCTTTAACAGGCAGGTATAACTTCTGCAATATGAAAAAAGTGCTATTTTTAAAAAAAACACTGAGATGTCCTCTGTTACCCTCATGATAAGAGTCCTAAGTACATTAGAAGATATATAATACTTGTGACTTTTGCCCTTGCTTTTACCACAAGCCAGCTCTCTTACTACAACCTCTACTGCAGTTGAATAAGGCTGGATAGAACAACTCTCAGTTCTCTATAAACAGCAGAGCCCACTCTCCCCTCTAGGCATTTGCTCCAGTTCACATGTCCCTTCCTCACTTCTCAAAACTCCTTTACTGGAAAACCTCCCTCACCCTTCATACACTGCTTGGTGGGTCAGGTGCCTCACGCATACCTACGTCCCTTTATCAATCACATATTATTTTCTGTTTTCTTGTCTTTCTCACTCACCAGGTTCTAAGCTCCTATGAGAAACTACTTAATGAGTGAACAGTTATTGTTGTCAAAGAGATAATGAAATAAAAGAATGAATGGAACCAGCCTCCATGTATCAGATGCTGCCATGGGCATCTTATTTATTTTATCTCATTGAATCTTAACCAAGATGTTAGGAAGTAGGTATTATTATGCCCTTTTCCAGATAAGGAGATGAAGGTCCAAAAATTTAGGAATTTGGATCACCCTGAGCAGCCCCCAGCACCCAGTAAATGTAATCATTACAGAATAAAAGAATACTCAATAGTCTATGGTAATTTCTCTAAAGGCAAAGCTAAAAGAATTGAGCTTATTATCTGGATAACTAAAGCAAAAAGCACCTTGTTATGAGGATGAGATTGAGAGTAGAAATAGGAATAGGTTGTTTATTTTACTTTTTCCTTTTTGTCCTGAATTATTTTAGATGGCTACATAGAGCGCCTGGATTCATTTGCATTAAAACCCCTTGAGAATTTTTATAGGTTGAACCAAACAGAATAATGAAATGAACCCTCCTAGGCAGAAAGGCAGAAGCAGACATGAAAGATGATTTCTCTGAATTATTTGGCCTTTATAGGAAGAACCATGATGAGCTTCTAGAAAATGTATTATTGATGTGATGTAATAAGGTGAGCTTTCTTTTTTCTTTTCTCTTTTCAAATAATGACTTATTTTATATTAACTGTGGTATGACACATTGCCGCTAAAGGTTGTTTTCAGCACAAGTGAATTGTATTTGATTTCATACCCTGCCTTTTCCATCTATTTCAATAGCTCTCATGTTTTGTCAATGAGGTATTATTCATGTCATTATTCGATTTCTAGTTCAACATGGATTCAATGGATTCAAGAGATTTTTCTTCCCTAAATCATACCCTCTGTTCCCTACATTCATTGAGTTTTCTTTGATTTCTGAGTAGTTCTGGTCAGTTCATGCTTACCTCCATATTTCATTTATTTCATTTCCATCTACATAAAAATAACACTCTTCAATTGTGCTACAGTTGAGAAAATAGAGGTTTCAAAATAATTAAATATTTTTATTTTAAAAGGGCAGCCTCTTTAATGTCTTGAAAAATATTAAAATCCACAATTCTGTTCTTTTATTTTATATACAAATCCTACATGCATTCAGATTGTTATTGGAGCACCAGGACAAACTCAAGATCCAATCGATAAAGGGAGAATGGTTAATTAGGGCTTGATAGAAAATTTACAAATTTAAATTACATAAATATTAATGTTCTTCCCATTTGATTCTTCTCATTACCATTCAGTAATGATTTATTTGTTTTCTACTTAGCATTCAGTTAGCACACACATAAATACAAACTGAGCAAATGTCCATTTTCTTCCTTTGTACAACAGAAAGTCTCGTGTGCCATGCACTGTGCTAGACACAGGCTCTATTCTCTTGGAGTTTATAGTATAGAAGGAAGACAGATGAAGTCACACTAGTAATGTATAATTACAAATCAAGACGTGTGCCCTAAAGAGAAGGAATATGGTTGGAGGAACTTCTTTGGAGTGGGTCAGTCAAGTGGCACACCTGCCAGACCTTTAATCTACGGTCTCTGGCAAGTCTGTAGAATTGTGCTTATGTGACTGTGATCATATTGAAACACTTCCCTTGCTAAACACTTGAGATGAAAACTTGCTAGACCTCACCTGGCCTGAGTTCCAAAATTCAGTTGGAAAATCTTCTGCTTCTACTGTTAATCTTGCAACACATTATATTTTCAGGTTTAAAATAAGAAGTTTCATCTTGGAGGCGGCTGCCCACCTGCCAAGTCTTCATTTAAAATGTGTAGTCCAAAGTGTTTGAGTATCCATAACAAGGGAGCATATGGGATAGGCACCAGAGTAAAATCTTTGAGTGTGTGGCAATGGCTAGTTAACATGGTAGCACACAGGGGCTTTGGCAGAAATACTCAGTGTTCCCTGGACAACTCCATCCTGTTTCACCACTGCTCACAAAGAAACTGCCTTTGTGCACACACACACACATATACACACATGCACACCCCTTCCCATAGAATGCATAAACTTAATTAGAAACATTAGGGAAAAAAGTGAGAAAGCAAGGTGCCTGAGTCCATTAGGAAAACTTAAACCCAGGGAAAGAAGTGAATGAGTAAAATTTAAAAATTGTGTGTTTTTTTTTGACAAATATTCATGGTCAAGGTAGACATTGTACTTGGGAATGATTGATTAGGTATAAGGTTTAGTGAATTCATGTCAGGTACTTGGTGGCTTCACATGGGACAAATATCATCTTACCAAATTGCAGAAAAATATAATTCAGAGTTAAGTCATGTATCTAAGGTCACTTCATTTCTAAATGGCAGACTAAATTTAAACTTGTTTGTTCAGAGTTCTTTTCCCATCATCATTTTAGGGGAAAAGACATTGAAACTAAAAACATGATGAAAAATCCAAAGCTCATTTTGTGATTGCTGCAAAGGCTTACAGAAAGGGTCCTGAGTGAGGAATGAAAGGTCTTATGTCCTGGTCACCAACATAATAGGTCACCACATAAAGGACAGCCATCCTTCTTTAGAGAAAACCAGTTATTTCTAGGGTAAAAGACAAGGCCCTTACAAAACCAAAGGCATGGTCCGTGAAATAAATAATTGATAACCTGGACTTCATTAACATTAAAGACTACTGCTCTGTGAAAGACACTGTCAAGAAAAAGAGAGAACAGGTCACAGACTGGGAAAAAATATTTACAAAAGACACATCTGATAAAGGATTGCTATCCAAAGTATACCTACAGTCTTAAAATTCAACAGTAAAAAAACAAGGAGCTCAGTTAAAAAAAAAAAAAATGGGTCAAAGACTTTAACAGACACTTCACCAAAGAAGACACAGATGGCAAATAAGTATATGAAAAGATGTTCTACATCATACATATGTCATCAGGGAAACTCAAAACAACAATGAGATACTTATCATATGCCGATTAGAATAGCCAAAATCCAGAACACAGCCCAAACCAAATGCTGGTGAGGATGTGGAGCAACAGAGACTCTAATTCATTGCTGGTGGGAATGCAAAACGGTCTGACCACTTTGGAAGACAGTTTGGTGGTTATTTACAAAACTACATATACTCTTACCATACAATCCAGCAGTTGAGCTCCTTGGTATTTACCCATAGGAATGGAACACTTAGGTCCACAGAAAAATCTGCACACAGGTATTTATAGCAACTTTATTCATAACTGCCAAAACTTGGAATCAGGCAAGATTTACTTTGCTGGATGAACAGATAAATAAACTGGTACATCCAGACAATGGAATATTATTCAGCACTAAAAAGAAAGGAGCTATCAAGCTATGAAAAGACATGGAGGAGTCTTAAATGCATATTTACTGAGTGAAAGAAACCAATCCGAAGACTTCATACTGTATGTTTCCAACTATATGACATTCTGGCAAAGGCAAAACTATGGAGGCAGTAAAAAGATCAGTGTTTGCTGGAGACCTGCAGGAGGGAAAGATAAATAGGCAGAGCACAAAGGATTTTTAGAGCAGTTTAAATATTCTGAAGGATAATATAATGATGGATATATGTCATTATACATTTGTCCAAACTAGTAGAATATACAATACCATGTGAGACCCCTAATTTAATCTGTGGATTTTGGGTGATTATGATGTATCATTGATTGTAACAGATGTGCCACTGCAGTGGGAGATGTTGACAGTAGGGGAGGCTGCGCATGTGTATGGATGGGGCATCTGTACCTTCTTCTCCATTTTTCTGTGAACCTAAAACTGCTTTGAAAAAAAAAATCTTTTAAAAATAAAATAAAAAACAAGGCCTGTATAATATTTTACTTTATCCACTTCTCCAACTGATAATCTCTCATCTAGAATCCAGTTGGATGAGTGATGATTTCATTTTTTTCTCAAATACATGTTTTTGATCTACTCCTTCTCTGTCCCTCATTTCTTTTTGAGTTTTTGTCCGGTTTTCTATAATAATGTGAGTGCCATGTTGACAAATATTAGTTTATTATCTTGATTCTTCTACCCTTATTTGCATATTGTGATCAATAGTGTAATAGCAACTTAGCATTTGTGGAAAAGGGAAATTTGTAGGAACTTGGAGGAAAGAAACATGTACTTACTTCCTAGTTTCCAAGTGATTTACGTGATACAGGGAGCTTAAATCCACAAGTCAATATTATTATGACTCTTTTACATATGGATAAACAAAGACTCAAAATCAAGATCATATAGCTATGTACCCATATACTACTTGGCATACGGTAACTGCACAGTCACATCTAAATCTGCTACAATATGGAGAGGGTGCTATAAAATGACACAATTAGGAGTTCAATTTTAGGTTAGAAGTTAATCTTACTCTTGTCACCAGGGCAAGCAGGACACTAACCCTGCAAGAGGACACAGCTGGCAGTGCCACCACATGCAGCAGAAACAGGAGCAAGGGCTGCAGCATTACTAGCATTCCTAAGCTAAAAAGCAAGAGCTAAACAAATACAACAACAACAAAAACAACAAGTAATAGCTAAGGACCATGGAAAGGCAAGAAGGGGCTATTCCTCCTTAATGAGGTACATAAAGAAATGGATCAGATTCCGCCAGCACCAGGCCATTAGGCTTGCTAGTTAAGAGTTATTACCAGTTAACACAGTGAATGGGGTCTGGACATTAATATCAAAACCTCTTGTAGGGACACCAGGGTGACTCAGCGGTTGAGCATCTGCCTTCGGCTCAGGGCGTGATCCCGGGATCCAGAATCGATTCCCACATTGGGCTCCCTGTGGGGAGTCTGCTTCTCCCTCTGCCTGTGTCTCTGCCTCTCTTTGTGTCTCTCATGAATAAATAAATCTTTAAAAAAAAAAAAAAAAAACCTCTTGCATATCCTTTAGAACGAATCAAATATAGCCATAGTTACTCCATCAACTTGTACTTGGTGCTCGTCCATAGAGTAAGGGCTAACTCTATCTAGAAATTTGATTATCATCTCCACAAGGGCCTAAATTAAAACACCTCATGTAGGTGTTATTTTACCCCTCGGGAATGCTCAAATAGCACCAGATGCCACTAGATGGCCACTTAAAACAGATCTTTGATTTGTTCACCATGATGATTGGATACAAATGGCAGTTAAGAATTGGGCCAAGGTTGAATTGCTATGCCTAATAGGGGAGGAAACTATTTTACTAAGAGGAGGTTACAAGAGAGCCAGTGGATGCTGTCAGGGGAGAAGAGGACCATACTGCCAGGAAGTAACTTTAAAGAACAAAAATCTCTAACGGGAGGTTTTAATATCTGAATATTGGAAAATCTGACGTAAACACCCTCTTCTGCCCCCAAGGACCTTTCAGTAAAGTCTGCATCATTCCCCAGTGCTTTTCCATCAGTGGAGTCTTAGCAGGTAATTAGCCAAGCGATGAGCATCTGGATGAGTGTGGGGTAAAGACAAATACAAAAGGCTGGGAGAGATGGCACAGCAGGCACAAGTGAGATCTGACCTGTGGAGGTCATCTCTGTCATCACTTGGAGTTGAGATTCTGATGTGTAACAGAAGAATGAGAGGCAAGACGTAGGAGAAGAAAGAAAGAGAGAGAGAGGAAGGGAGGGAGGAAGGAAGGGAGGGAGGGAGGAAGGAAGGGAGGGAGGGAAGAAGGGAGGGAGGGAGGAAGGGAGGGAAGAAGGGAGGGAGGGAGGAAGGGAGGGAAGAAGGGAGGGAGGGAGGAAGGGAGGGAGGGAGGAAGGGAGGGAAGAAGGGAGGGAGGGAGGAAGGCAGGCAGGCAGGCAAGCATGTGGGGCAGCCTGGAGCTCAGAGTTGTTTAATTTCTCTTTGGATGTACAGAGTTTGGGACTCGAACCCAAGTCTCTCTGACCTCCGAGCCCTGCATGGTCTACTTAAGTGTAAGCATTAATCCACATTTCTAAAAGTCAGCCCACCACATAAACTCAGTCCTGCTGACTGACTACAAGAAACCGAGCAAATTGTAATGGTTCCCATGACACAGTGAAAACACCCAAAGTGCTAGAGAGATTTTCACAGCTTCCCCCCCCCATACCCCCCTGGGACAGTTCCAGACTACTGTCTAAACTTACTTTCCAGTTCCAGGAACAGCTGTAGTCTGCAGCATTTCATGCTGTCACTCGTCTCCCTCTGGGCTTCCCTTTTCTACCCACCCAAGTCCTTCGTGTTCGTCACATCCCTGCTCGCATCATCCCCACCCCCCTTCAGGAGGACTTCCAATTCCCTTCCTGATTCTGCTCATGCTCCCATACTCCCGTCACCTGTCTCATGTCTGAGGCCGACTTTAGCCACCTGTGCATCCCCCCATAGACCCAGCACAGTACAGAGTGTATAATGGGTTCCCAATAAATAATATTTACATTGAACTTAAACATGATGGGTCAGTAACTTTACTGGCAGCTAACCTTAATAACCCCTAGAGGTTTCTCCTAAACAATAGGAAAATCAGATTTCAGTGGTCTAATGCAGAATTCAAATGCGTTGTAATTGGCGCTTGTTACTCCTGGTGCTTGATTTAGAGGCTGCCTGCCGGACCAGATTATATGTTTACATTAGAGACAATTAAGAGTATGAAATGATGCTGGAGAGAAAAAGTCCTATTCTGTTACATGCACCTCAGCTTATCAGCTGAGCCTAGCCAGCCATATCCAGTTTACAACAATTACCAGAGGCTTGAGGTTTTCTGAGGTGAGCCATGAGCTTGAGTGGGCACGTTACGGGGGCCCAGTGTCTGCTCTGGGAGATGCACCTGCTTCGATGCCATTGGGATTTCTAATTTTTTGGCAAAGGTCCTCACACCAGCTGGAACCACAACTCTGGCAGATTCCAGGAGGGGCTGTCTGCACTGCCCTCAGGCTCATAGCTAGCAGACCTGTTCTGCAGGAATCTAGAAATGCAGAGCCTGTCTCTTCCTTTACTCCTTAATTGGCACAGAGGAGATTTCATCTTCCCATAAAGGCCACAGGGAGACAGTAGCGTGGTAAATAAAGCATCTTGACCATTGAGATGGTAACTAGGCCATGAGCACTCACACCCAAATGGAAACAAACAAAATCACGAAGTGGTTTATGTCCTTATTGGTTATTGCCAACATTATTCTTTACAACCACATACTGTTTTCCTGTACAGCCCCAAAATGCTTCTCAGATGTCTGGACACTAATATTCCTTAAAAAAGAGCGGATACTGTTGAGTGGCATATCTTATTCCTGCTTCAACAGGCTTCTTCTCTAACTTTAGCATCATTTGAAAATGAGGTAGAAAAACTGATAAAGGGAGGAGCTAGACAGATGTAGACAGGGATAAAAGTCAAAGAGAGCCAAAGAGAAAGAGAAAGAGACAGACACAGGGAGAGAATGAGATAGTGCAGAGGCATAAACCAAGACAGAGTGATGGATGCACAGATGGAAACACAGAACCTGGGCAGAGCAGACTGATAGATCACCAGGCTATCCAAGATAGCCTTCCCCAACCAGTGGCTGCCCTGGACCAGATCATGCCCAAGACTTGTTTTTCCTAAGAAGCAGCACTTCATCTTTTCCCACCACACCTTCCCTTCCCTTCCATCCCCCTAACCGTGACCCAGCCTGGAGTTGGCAACAAGGAGATGCCTCATGGAGTAAGAGAGTAGAAACATAGTCGGGATGCCTGGGTGGCTCAGCGCTTGAGCATCTGTCTGCCTTCAGCCCAGAGCGTGATCCTGGAGTCCCAGGATCGAGTCCCACATCAGGCTCCCCGCATGAAGCCTGCTTCTCCCTCTGCCTGTGTCTCTGCCTCTCTCTGTGTGTCTCTCATGAATAAATAAATAAAATTAAAAAAAAATAAACATAGTCAAGCAAATAGAACACAGGACAACAGCTATGGGAGAAAAAAAAAGGAAAGGAGAGAAGATGGGTCATGTGTGGCAAGGATGGATATCTCTGGGCATCAATTTTCACACTACACAGTAGCCCGGTGGGAGTGGGCATGGGGAAGAGTTGGGGTGTTATCTCCCTGCTTCACCAGACTTCCTAGAAGGTGGGGGTGGGGCCTTTTCTGGGCTCCCTGCTTTATAACCCAGGTGCCAGCCATCTGGTGACCTCAGAGTTCCCAAGCTCTTAGGGTTGAACTTTCCTTTCAATAGCTAAGTGATAGTGCCTTGTATTTAGGAAATATGTGCTTAAGTTTATAGAGCTCAAGTGCACTGAAACTTATATGCCAATGGCTCCACAAAAAATAAAAATAAAATAAATAGTAAACATTAAAATCATACATAGAAAAGGAGAAGAAATAAAGCAAAAATGGCCAAATGTTAACAATTCTTGACTCTGTGATGAGTATACAGGAAGTCAGAGTGATAGTCATTCAGCATTTCAGGATGTTTGAAAATTTTCAGTTATACAAGGTTGGATTTTTATTTTTATTTTTTAAAAAGATTTTATTTATTTATTTATTCATGAGAGACACAGAGAAAGGCAGAGAAATAGACAGAGGGGAAGCATGTTGCATGCAGGGAGCCCCATACAGGACTTGATCCCAGGACCGAGTGGCTCAACCGCTGAGCCACCCAGAAGTCCCAAAAGGTTGGATTTTTAAAATAAAGAATAGAAAGGAAGAAAAGAGTAAATAGAGGTCCTTGCCCAGTGGGGAAGAATCAATGTTGTCCCTACATTTCCTCAGGGCTTACTTGCTCTGGTTCCTTAGGCCTGCCCCTCCATCACATTATTTTCCTGTTTGATGGTATCCTTTTAGCTTCACCCCACATAGACCCAAACATGGACTACACCGCTTTTCTCCTTGATTCCTACAAAATTCCCATGCAAGGCCGGTGTGTGCATCACTTTCATCATGGGGCTATGTGATCCTGGGGCAATGTTTGGGGCCAGGTTTATACTGCAAACATCATAGGATATACGTGAAAACGGAATGTTTTTTTTATTTTATTTATTCATGAGAGACACACAGAGGGAGAAGCAGGCTCCCTATGGGAAGCCCAATGTGGGACTTGATCCCATGTTCCTGAGATCACACCCTGAGCCAAAAGCAGACTCAACCACTGAGCCACCCAGGTGCCCCAAAAATGGAATAGTCTTAAAACTACAAGCACTGTTTGCCTTTATGGTTTTTCAAATGAATATACACTTTAACATCGTATTCTTGTAGTAATATTTTCAATAAAGTGAGATAACTACAGGGTGCTATTTCTAGAATTTCCCTAGTCCTTCCACCAGGAGAGCCAGCTTCAGTTTTTCTGCCGGTCATCCCTTCTCACAACCCAGCCTCCTCAAGAATCAGCCTCCTCCCAGCCAGCACGCTCTCTTTCCTCCTCCATTCCCTGCCTCTCTCTGTCCACACAAACTCTGAATTCAACTCAATTTTTCATGCAGAACCATTTACTTCCTTCTATATTCTGTCCCCTGCTCCCAAACCCTATGTCTGTCTGTGTGGTAGGAGGGGGAGTTGTACTATAGAACCACAGATCTGTTAATTCATTTGGTTGAGGGAAAGATCATTTGCCCCCTGAGAGCAATTATGCTAGCAGAGGGCAGAAACATCCATGCAGTGTTTATTTTAAATAGCAATTTAAAAAATTCTTGCTACCCTGAACCGTGGCTTCACCAAAGAACCCTATTTAAAATGTGGCAAACACTCAGTAGCAATTTGTATGGGAACTTTGTCTGCAAAGGCAGCCACAGAAATGCAGTCCTATTTAAAATGGGCTATAAGAATGCTACTGTCATTGTATTTTCCTGGGTCACTAGCCTGGGAGAGGACAATTGAGACAAAGTAAAGAAGTCTCCCTCCGCCCCATTTTCTCAGCCTGGGGATCTGTCCAGCTATCATTGGGATTTGACTCCATCCTCCAGCTGACAGCTCTGTTCTCTCCATTCCTCTTTGGGGCCTCACTTTGTTCTTTTTATGCCAGGGTCCCAGGCCTATCCTGGATCTCACCTGTTCCTGGAAAATCTGCTTTACTTGTGTCGTCCCCACACTGTCCAAGCTGTTTAGCTTCATGTGAGCAGGACTCAGTGACCTCTGTTTCGCCTATTGTTTTGCCAGACCCAATTTTCACAGGCAACATGAAAACCTTGAGGAACATCACCCCTGCCCTGTTATCCCAACTCCTCCGCTGTCCCAGCTCCCACAAGATGTTTCTTACCAGAGAGCCTTATTTCAATGCTCCACTTTGAAGGAAGCCAGTGCACTCTCTGCCTTGCTTCTGGAACTTTGTAACGTCAGAAGGAACTGTGGAAACATTGGTCTGATGACTAGCCAAGACCTCCTCGTTCTGGACAAGACCACATTGGAGTCCTTTACTTGCAATAAAATGGAAGCTTCAGAATAATAAGTAGACACTTGTCCAAAGCTCTCACTCTCCCATCTCCTATTAAAGGAAGTACCAGGGAAAGTTTATCAGCACAGTGTGGATAAAGGAAGGTTTCTCCCGTTGCACACAATTCAGACCCCAGACCTGCATGGAGCCCCACTCAGTGGGGGACGGTCCTTGCAGCAGCCAAACTCTGTGAGTAACCAGCACAATCCTTTCTGGGGCAGGGTATCCTTTTCCATGCTCTTGCTATTTCCATTCAGGCCAAAAGTTTTGATCATAATATTATCTTACCAAATTCAGGGCACTATGGGATAAATGTCATTCTAATTTCAGTAAAAACATGAAAGCATGATTTCCAGACAATGGGCTTTTAGCTGATGGTTTGCAAAAGTTACATGTTCTCCTTCATTGTAATTGCAGTTACCCTGCAGAGGGGCATTTAGACCTTCTTGTACTTTTCCTAAAAATCTGCAATGAATAGCCCCAGCCTGTTAATCCTATCTGTTTCCCATAACTGAGAAACAGTACCTGACAGGGTTAGGAGTCTCCTGTAACAACCACATGCCAGCAAGTGGCACAGTTCTGAGAACATCTGCTTTCTCTGAAAACCGTGCCCCCCCACCCTTTTACAGACATATTCCTACACTCTGCCTCAGTGACTGGTCTGAGGTTGGGCCAACCTAGGCCAACCTGGGTAGAGTCCTTCCCATGGAATTAAGCTCAGGAGAGACAGCCCTTTCCTCTCTGGAGGGAAGATTTGGAAAATGTTGAGTCCACAGCTATTGCCTGCCCCTGTGCCTATTACATGTCCTAAGTCATCCTACAGAAAGACAGAAAGAACTTAACATGAACAAGAAAAGCAGAGGTGAATGATGCCAAGGGGACCCAAGTTTCTAGGGTCAGAAGTCCTGAGAAGAGCCCTGGGTATGGCCTTCCCAAGGTTCTGCTTTTAAGTTATGGTTTTCTTTTTCTGATGTTGGTTTTGACGTTCTCAACTACCCCAGCCCCTCCAATAAATACTTTTATGTTTAGTTGAATCTAAGATGGTTTTGTAATACTTGGATTTCAAAGAATCTGACCTCACAAATGGCCCATAATGATTAATCTTTCATTGACAATTGATATAATCACTATACTCCAGGAATCGTGTCAGGCCCTGAGCAAATGCAAATAAGGAGGATGGCCTCCATTCTTACTGTGCTCACAACCTGGAGGTGGGTAGTGTTGCAGGTAACATAGCTCCATAGCATTCCTTTCTCTCAGCTCCTGGATTTACCACCCTGAGTGCCAATGACCCATCCTCACAATACTCTAGCACACTCACCTCAAAGAAGTAGCAAGTCATTGCCCCTTTTCCCCTATTATAGTCCTATTGTTCAGTGCAATTATAAAGGCCCTCTGAATATTTGTTATGGGAATCAGTGAAATGCAATCATAATAACAGCAATGCCACTTTATGATTTTCAGAGCCGTTTTAGATAAAGTATCTCAAATGTCAAGGATATCCAGTCCATGGAAGTCCATGGAATCTTTATAGGAGAAAGTTGATGTTTATCAGGCATCACAGACAAATGAAAACATCCTGTAAGACCTTCCACTTCCTTCCCTTTTCTTATCTAATCTTAATTTTACTAAGTAGTTTTCCTTACTGGGAAAAGAATGAACTAATGGCTGGGAGCAGGAAAGGAATAGTGATAAAAGTATCTGATTAACTTGGTTACATTTCCTGAAAATAAAATTCATTGGTTTTTGTTGAAGATGAATCTCAGGGCCTCAGGTACCTAAGAGCATGATCCTCCAACCATGACCCAGGAACTAACGTTCAGGCTCTGCAAAGCTGCAACCCCAACATCTCATTTACTTACTCATTTGTTAAGCTCTATTGGGTGCCATTATGTACCAGGCATTATGGTAATTGTGACTGTCTGCACTCTCATGAGTTTGCAACCTATTACAGTGGTTCTGAAATTGAATCATACTCTAGAATCACAGGAAGAGCTTTAAAAAATACTGATACCTGAATCCCACCCCCAGAAATTGTGATTTCATTAGTCTGGGGTATGATCTGGATATTTAGAGTTCTAAAATGTCCCCATGTGACTCTAAATGTTCAACCAAGGCTGAGAACCACTGGTCTAAAAGAGAAAGATGAATAAGCAGGGAATTATTAGAAAGGGTTTAAACCCTTGATGCAATAGGCCCCAGTGAGGCCCTCTCCACTCAGGCTTTGAAGACACTTAGAGGCTTCCTGGAGGACACAGTGGAGACATGAGGGATCAGCACTAATCAGGTGATGATATTTGGAAAATGGGAGAAGAGTATTCTGAGCAAAAAGAAGAAATGTCATAAGAAAGTGCACTGAAGAGAGGAGGTGTTGGAGAACAGAAATGTCAGCAAAGGAGAGAGAGGAAGTGATAAAAATCGAGCTTGATGAGGTGAGCAAAGATCAAAACACAAGAACTGAAGTTTGGGATGTAAGGCATCTGATCTGAAGGCAACGGGGGCTTATTACAAAGGGTGCTGCAGGAGAAGGCAAGGCTGGGCTGCGTTAGAGACCAACCGGCCAGTAAGCCCTCAGTCATCAGGACTCGGATGGCCACGCCCATACGTAGGACAGCCCCGCAGCAGCAAGGTCAATGTGGATTGGTGCTTGTCTTCATGATTTATCATTCTTTTTAAAATCTCGTCTATACCTAGTGACAGTGTTGGATATATTTATAGGCTTCCTTCTCTCCCCAAGAGATCAAAGTCCCCGCACCATCTCATTAACCTTCGCTTGGCATCCCTAAAGGAGATGGCAAGGTAAGTAACATTAGGGAAAATTTTAAACACTTAAAGTTTGAAAGACTTGCCAAAAATACAGTACAATAAGCTAAGAAAACACTGAGCTCTGGGCCTGCTGTATCCTCCAATTCTGAGGCTCCAATTTACCCGCAAGATGACATTGTGGAGAACGGGTCAGCTTGGAGCATTTTCGCAGAGCAGGGAGGGTAGTGCTGAGCTTCAGGCTAACCTGCACTTAGAAAAAAAAAAAAAGAAAGAAAGAAAAATCAGAGGGGAATGAAATTGCTTTTTACTCAGGGAAGCTCTTCCAATTTCAGTTCCAGGGGAAATAGTTAATTCATGAGCTGAACTATGAGAGAAATGAATGTGCTGGTTCCCAGAGGAAAAGGGGTCTGGCCAACTCTCCAGCTGCTAATACAAATTTTAGGCTATTTTACATTTGCCCTCACGGGGGAAAAACTAGATATCACTTATCTAAAACTTAAACATTTTGAATTGGATCTGACCTGGTCGATTTTTGCTAGCTCAGCCACCGCACGTTGAGGTTGGCTCGTTTGTTCGGTTTTGAATCGGTCAGCTGTATTCCCAGCAAGCTGCTAGCTCTGTATGGGAGGCCCAGACCTGGTTTTTGCTTCTCTTACCTGTATAAAGTTCCCTCTCACCTGAGCACCTGGAAAAGGTGGTTTGAGTTCCGCCTGAGTTCAGACAAAGGAGTCAGAGTATGGGTTAGAGGGGTGCTTCCCAAACTGTAATACACCCCCCAGGCCACCTGGGGACCTTATGAAAGTGCAGACCCCACATTCTGCCTTTCTGCCAAGTTCCCAGGTGGTGAGGATGCTGCAGGTCCATGAGCCACACATTTTCCTCCACCTGTTCGGAAGCTCTGAGGCAACCTCTGGGCTCAGAGCCGTCTTCCCTATCAGCCTGCTTCAAGTTCTATCATTAGAGAATCATCTGAGTCTCGAAGGCCTTTTGCCCTTCCAGAGTCTCCTTTTTAAAACAGTTTCCCTGGAGGATTAACATTTGATGCTCTCTCAGCTAACAGTATCAGGGATTAGATTTCAACCAGTTGAAATCCAAACCAAAATGGAATGAGTTAGGACTGTGGATACTAAAGGGACAAAGGCAGCAGGGAACAGAGAAAGGGACACATTAATGACACAGTCTTCCCCAGTGAAAGGGAAACTAACAAACAAATGAAAACAAAGCCACTCTTTCTGCCCTCAGAGGAGTTTCAAACCAGAATACACTGGAGAGTCACAGCCTTGGAGCTAAAAACCCCACTGTGCCCTAAGATTAGGACGGGGGACAAATTATGTAACCTTCTGTGTTCTCTCCCTAATTTGTGGAATGGAAATGACAATACCTGTCATCCACCCAGTGTTGTCATGAGGGTTAGATGAGGCCTTCCATCCTAGATATTGCCAAGCGCCTAGTATGGTGGCCCTAACAGTCACTCAAAATATAATAAAAATGTGACTAACGCTGCCAGTGAAGTTTGCAAAGTTCAGATTAGTAGGACTCAGGAAGGGCTTTTGGAATTCAGAGAGGTCTCGTCTGGGGGTGAAGGGAATATTGTTGATCACACGATTTGTCCTGTCAGAGCTTGTGTTCTATCTCAGCCCTCAGCCTTGAATGATGTCCTTTCTTTAATGACTGTCCCTGTTGAATTTACTTGTAGAGTTTTCCTCTAGAGAAATCTCATACTCAAGAAAAAGTGCCCCAGCACTTATTGCGGATCCCTCTTGGTATACCTTACTTGATCAGAAGGCAACACTGGAAATGAGTGACCTCACTTGCCAGTCACTAGTTGACCTTGAGCAAATAACAAATTTTCTCACCCTTGGTTTCTTGTTCTGTAAAGTGGGAGTGACAGTAGCTGTCTCAGAGGACTGAGCTGTGGCTTAAATGGAGGATCCTACATGGCCCCTCGGTCACTGCAGATGGCAGGCCCCCTCTTCCTCAAAATCCCCCATCAAGATGGCATCACCCCATGCGACCCACAGACAAGTCCCATGGGAGCAAGCAGACCAAGCTAAAGATGGATTCTAGCCTTATTTCTTCATTTCCCCCCTAAACTTGAAATGTTCACTCCTGTCCTTTTAACCCCTACCCGAGCTGATGCTGCCAGTTTTCCCCCAAATTGTAGAAGCCCAAAGAACTGTTGGAGAAGCTGAGTTGAATGTGATGTTTTAGGGCTGTTCTTTTCTAACAATAGATCCAAACAGGGCAGATTCACCTGTCTCAGGAGGTCAGCATCTCAGCCACTCAGCCTCAGGGTGGGAACCGCTCCCAGGAAATGATGGTGTCAGGCACAACACTGGCAGGGGCACAGTGAGGCCCAGAGAGGGACCCCCCTGCTTCCCCCTAGAACTCAGATAGCCGCGAGCCAAGAATTGGAAACAAAATTGCCAATATATGGTTTGTTTCCCAACAAACGATGTTCAGTTTAGGCCATGACAATTTTTCTAAAATCCCATTTAATATAAATTTTGTTTTATATGAGCTAGCAGATTGGGTCAGAAGCTGCAGAGCAGGATGGCTGTACAGTTTGTGATAAGTCACATTGGGAGGGTAACAGGCTCCATGTGTCTGTGTGGGGTAGGGAGCTGTTAAAACAAATAGGAAGAAAATCAGGTCACCACCTAGGTATTTTGAAAGTGAAAAAAAAATCCTAATTTGGAAACCTAGGGGTTGTTAATCTTATTAATCTGATTTTTTTTTTGAGCTGGCAAATGAAATGTTGAGATGCACAGCAATAGAGCACCACCTTTACCAATGTTCTCTTCCTCTTGGGGCCTCAGTTTCCTCATCCAGAAAATGAGTCAGAGATGGCAAAGAGATTTCACCTCATGTGCTAACTCTAACCCATGGCAGTGGCTGCTATGAGGTCTGATCTGAGAAGTCTAAGGCTCTAGCTGGACTGGCGTCACAATAGATAATATCTGTCATGAGTCTGGGGTAGAGTCAGTCATAGTTGTGCTAAACACTTGCAACCCATGGGAATTGGATGGCCTTAGAAGTCCCTTGCATTTTTAGTCATCCTTGGGTCAATTCACCCACCACAGCCGAAGGACACAGGCAGAGGAGTAGTTATAGAAGATCAGACTGGAAAGCCCAAGAGAGAGGAGTCACCTAGAGATCACTTAGGAGCATAGCTTTGGCTAAAAAGACATCCTGAAGTTTGACTTGCCTTGTCACTAAACTCCCTTCATAAATACAAGCCTAGGCAATAGGTGTGACAAAGAGACCAAAAACATTTTTTTTAAACGACAAAGACATAAGTCCTCATAGTTCCCTGACTCTTGACACCTATAATGGGTTGAATGAGTGGTGGTCCCCCAAAAGATTTTTCTATTTCCTAATGCCCAGAACCTGCGAATGTTACCTTATTACAAAAAGGGCGGGGGGTGGGGGTCTTTGCAGAAGTAATTAAGTTAAAGATCTTGAGATGTGATCATCCTGGATTACTCAGGGGGGTCCTAAATCCAATAACAAGTGTCCTTATAAGAGACAGGAGAGAAGGTACATGAAGAGGAGGAAGCATGTGACCATGGAGCAGAGATTGCAATGACGCAGTCAAGGAGGCCAAGGAGTGCTGACAGCCACCAGCAGCTGGAAAAGGCAAGGAAGGAGTTGCCCCCTGCCTCCAGAACTGTGAGAGAATTCACTTCAGTTGTAACCCATCAAGTTTGAGGTCATTTTTATAGCAGCCCAGGAAATGAATACAGCAGCCTACAGGAGGAATAGCGGCCAGAGGAAGAGTCAGGGCAGTGGCTTTGTGGAGAGGACATCAGCCCAGTTCCTCATCATTACTTCCTGCCTCTCAGACCATCCTTTACACAAGATCTCTTCTGCAGCTCCCCAGTAAGGTGGTTCTTCTGGGGCCACCACCTTGGCCCTCAAATGGCCTCATCCAGGCCACCCCTCATGCCTGCCTTGATCTTGGCCAAGTTTTATAGTCGAACTCAGCTACCCACTTAATCATTGATCATAGTTCTCTTTGTACAGAATGCTCCTGGCCATGTTGGAAAACATACTCTCCAGCTAGACTCCCTCCCCTTTATTACCCAGGTGACAGCTTACAACTACATGCAAAATTAGTGCCCAAACTCTGCCGGCGTTTGGCAGCTGAGGAATGGAGCAAAAGAGGAACTCAGAAGCAAGCAAGCTCCCTTTAAACAGTGCTTGACAAGGAAACTTACGTCTCCATTTTGCAGTAAGTAATGGGCAAAAGGGGTCGTTTCTGAAATTTCATCTTTATGGCCTCAGAACTGCAATCTATAGGAACAGCAATTCACAGTAGGAACAAGTGGTCCAAACCATGAATTCCTCTTGATGCTATTGCCCTTGCCCTACCTTTCTCTAACGCCGTTTATTGCTTGCACATACTGAGAAAATGTGGATTTCACCATATAGCAACCCCCTCCTCCAACCTGGGAACTTGCCCAGTCTAACTTCCACTTCTTGTTTCATGTCCAGCCCCTTGTTCATACTGAGACTTTGCGAGGACAAACTGTCCTGTGACCTCAGCCTCCCCACCACTGTCACAGCAAGGGGATAATCTGGTTCTCGTCTCTTCCTTCAAGGAAAGCCCAGGCCGCAGATTCTAGTTCCTGTATGTTCCTATGTGATATCATTCATGACTATAGTCTACTATTCACCATCTGCGTGATGTGGAGCATTTACTTAGAATCTGAGAGACACTGGCTTCTCATCTATGAGAAAGGAGTAACAACAGCTTCCATGCATGATTACAGCGAGAACCAACATAGCTGGTCTAGGGCTTGGCACTACTAAAGTCCTCAGGAAATCTTAGCTACAGTGACTCCGTTGCTATTATTTTGTCTGTCGTCTTTAGCGCTCTCTCTCAAAGACATATAATCCCTTACTCCGGCCTCCACCATTTCTGCTTGCTTCCATGTGTGCAAGGAATGGAAGCAAAACTTGGATCAAAAGAGATCTGAAAAAAAAATGAAAAAAAACAAAAAAACGAAAGAGATCTGAGCCATTCAAGGATTAAGAGGTGCATTTGAATCTCAACCTCTGAGTATCTCTGCCCACAGAGTCCTTGTTAGATGCTTTTACTTCAGAAATCGCAGCAGCCCAACTGGCACTGGACTTTGTCTCCCAAATCACCAACCTGTACATGAAATAGACATCACCTCAAGAAACCATTTTGTTTTGTGAACGACGAGACATGTGACTCCAGAATCACCCTTGTGGATAGCCTCCATCCCCTCCAACTGACATCACCGCCGGTGTCCTTTGGCCAAGCACAAAGGGAAGGGCTCCTGCTTCTGTCCCCACCAGCATGATGTTTGTCCCTTGAAAGCGCCAGCCTCGTCCTCTTGGCAGGCTGGCTCTGTGCAGCGCTTTAATCTGTGGTACCTCTCACTGTACCGCCTCCACCACCTCAGTGCTGACTCCTCCCCTCAACCCACCCACCTCTGCCCTCACCTCTCCATTCAGCCATGCTCTTCCGTAACTCTACCCTCCTGGCTCTTGATGAAAATGCAGGTTATTAGTGTTGCCTCTGACCTCCTTAGGCAAACTTCAACCTTCCTGATTGTTCCCATCAACTTGGCCCGGCTCTAATCTAAATGGGTGCAAGACCCCGGGAAGTGTGCCTGCCATCCAGGCAGTGCCCCAAGTTCCTCCTGTAATCTCATCGCCCTAGACACACACGGACTCTCCACCATAAAGTCACCTATTAGGGGGAGGCCAAAATGTTGGGAATGTTTGTACCTCCTCAAAAATGAGTTGCTTCAACAAAAGCCAATCGGTTGTGTTAGTTTGGTAGGACCGACATAACAAAGAATCACAGATTAAGCGGCTTAAACAACAGAAATTTACTGTCTTGCTGTGCTGGAGGCGAGAAGTTTGAAATCAAGGTGTCAGCATGCTTGCTGCCTTCTGAGGGCTGTGAAGGACAATCCTTTCCACCATGCCTCTTCTAGCTTCTAGCTCTAGTCTCAGGCAATCCCAGCTTGTAGATGGCGCTCTTCCTGTGTCTTCCTGTCATCTTCCTTCTGTGCATATCTGTCTGTGCTTCCAAATTCCCCATTTTATAAGGACACTAGTCATACCAGGTAAGGGACCACTCTAATGATCTCATCTTATTTTGATCATCTACAAAGACCCTATTTCCAAATAAGATCACATTCACAGGTTCTGGGAGTTAGTATTTCAACATCTTTTGTGGGGGCACAATTCAACCCGTAACACTTAGGTACAGCTTATGCTTATGTATGTCAAGGATGTCTTTTGGAAGACCTCATGTAATTTAAAGCTCTCATAATTAATTTTTCTAAAGGGAAAACAATAGTTGAGGGCCCGATGGAGGGACTATTATCTCAAAATGTATCTATTCACAAACGTATAACATGTTTGCCCTTCGATCTTCTTTCTTCTCTCAGTATTTTCTCTAATATTTCCCTTTGAGAATTGACTAATTTTACTGCTTGGCCTATCTCAGTGGTTGTCTGGCTTCTGTAATGGCATTTTATGTAACTTGCACTGCAAAGTCACTGATTTCCAGACCCGGTTTTCAGCACTCATACGAGCTCTATGACTTAATGACATCTTGGATGATATTGTTATGTGATTTGGAAAGTTTTAGATGCTTAAGTAGCAATGCATATTAAAATAACAGCACAAAAGTGACCAAACTCTTTTGCAGAGATTTTGGTGCATGTGAGCAGGAGGGTGATCCACAGCCCACTGGCAAAGGAAGCAGGGTATTTTCATCAAGCAGCTGAAGTGACATTGTCAAATATGAACGTAGCATATCGTTCATTTGGCCCCCCCTGCTTTGAAATTGTGTGATTTTTTTTTTAATTTGAGACATGTATATATTTTTTTCAATTTAGGCAACCATTTGAGACCATGTTAATATTTCAGGTCACACTATCTCAAACTCACAGAGTTCAAATTTGCATTGAGTGCCATTGGACTGTGTAATAGACACCTTTACTTCAGTAAAAAGAATCACAGGGCAAAACTCTCCAAAGGAGCAAAGGCAGATGGAAGCTACACGTCAAGTTACAGAGGCCAGCTTTGTGTCGGTTAGGAATAAATGGGTTTTAGCCACCTCTCTGGCCATTGGTCTTTAAATTATTCATTCCTTTGTCCTCTATGCCTGGCTCTCAAGTCTACTAACAAAAGAAAAACTATATTATATGATTTTTTTTTGTCCTCTCCTGCCTCCAGCCACCAAAATAGGCCTTGCTATAAAATGTTAAGCTCCTAAAGCAGAATGACGTGAAGGCAGCATGAGGCAGTCAAGTGTTCAGCGGTGCTGTGCTATGGGAGGCCACATGTCGGAAGTCCTGAGACTTGGCTTGCAGTCTTGGCTCTGCCACCAACAAGTTACACTTCCTGGAATGTTTCATTTCTCTGGGCTTCCATTTCTCTATGGTGAACGGTTTTGTACATTTTTTGTTAAAGGGATGGAAAGCCAAAGGCAATACACAAGATGCACAATCATTTGCTTTTATTTATTTATTCTTGAGAGACACACAGAGAGAGGCAGAGACATAGGCAGAGGGAGAAGCAGGCTCCCAATGGGGGAGCCGGATACAGGACTCGATCTCAGGAACCTGGGATCACGCCCTGAGCCAACGGCAGACGCTCAACTTCTGAGCCACCCAGGCATCCCTGCACAACTATTTTCTCATAAAGAAAAGCAGCACAGGTCATGTGAAGGAGATCTCAGAGCATGAGCCCTGTCTCCTCCCTACTAAACCCCTGGTTCTCCCAAGTCCTCAGGTGGAGCTGAGGTCTTGTGTGCTATAGGAAAACCCTAGGGCTGCTCTCACTGGTTTTGCCAATTGTCTCATTATGAGTGGCCTCACCTGCCCCACTCTACCCCTACTTTCATCTATTCCTTCACCCAGCCCTTCTTGGGGTGGGGGGAAAGAAAGGTTTTCCTTTTAGGACATGGTGCTGACCCTAACTCTGATTGCCTGGCAGGTCCTAGACAGGCTCACCCTTTGGCTCCTGGATAGAAGGGTCCTAGGTAGATACAGTATCCCTATTTTCTGAACCAAAACATAAATTGGTTTCACAAGAGATTTATAAATTTTCCAGGTAAAATAATCAGAAAAACATGAAAATCAAATATTTAATTTTAGCCTCTAATTAATTGCCTTAATCAAAAAGAAACAAAATTACATTAGATTCATCTACCTGAGGAGACCCAGAATGAGACACATGGCCACACACTTTCCCCTTAGGTGTGAGGGACTGGAATCCTCTCCCCGCCACCCAGCTGCCCTCTGTTGCTAATTCCATAGTTGAGCCCCATTTCTTCTTTCTGAAATTCTTTCCTCTCTCCATAAAGGAAGAAATTAATTTTCAGCCTCCTGGAAGAACAAATAAATCTTTTCCTGGTTTTTAGGAATTTCAGTGTAAAACGTGTTCTGTTTGTAGAGCAAAGGCTTATTATTTTCACTGCATCTTCCACAATGGTGGCTTCCAGAAAGTTTTGGAATTGTACCTTTTGGTTTCATCCTCAACATCTGGACAAGTTTGTGTATGTTTCGTTGTTTCTCCTCTTATGAGGGTGGGAGTGGAGAAAGAAAGGCCCTCGATACTCAGCTCTTGCCTGCCCCACCAGCACTGGCAGCAATGGGGGTCAGTAAATGAAAATGACCTGGGGTCCCCCCATCTGTGAACCACGTTTCCTGTAGAGCTGCTGTAAAAGTTGGAGGCGAGAGGGAGGTTGGAGTCAGGAAGACAGTGCCTTGCCTTTGCAAGGTACAGTGGGGGCAAGTGACTTATTAAGGAGATAGAAAGGCCTCACAGGCATGAGCACCATCCCACCTAATTTCTTCTGGAAGCAGCAGCGCTCAGAAGAGGGCTGACGAAGAGGTCAGAATACACAGTTATTTTAGAGCCATTCGACAATTGTTTTCTGTATTCCACCGAAAGGTCATTAGAATTGCCAACAGCTGACGTGGCCTGCCCACTTGTTTGCAGGAGAAACCAATTCTCACAAAGCCCTCTTGTCTCAGATTGCTTTACTGTCCTGACAGCGTTCAGAAAAGAGGAAGAAGCAGATGTTTCTCACGCTTGGACTTCGGTGGGCCTCCCACTGACCCCGCCGGCAGCGGGGGCCTGGTTTAAGCCCCGTGGGTGCCTCTGAACCAAAGCGCTGCCTCCCCTCTGGCATCTGGTTCTGCACCCCAAGCCTCTCCGGCCCAGTCCGCGGAACCAGGACAAGGTCTTCTCTGTGTTTTTGTTTTTTAGACAGTGAAATTCTATTTTTCTGTTTTTGAAAATAACCGAGAGCTGCAGCACTAACTCTCAAGGTGAACTTGGCCAGCTGAAGTGCAATTGTAGACTCTCTGACCTGCCAGCTTGAGTGACAGGCTGTTTACACTCATTAGGAGACTCCAAGAATTGAAGGCCTCGGTGGATTTCTTGATGCTTTTGAACACTTTGAAAAATAGAGTGTCTTTTAAAAGGGCATCATTTAGGAATCATCCAACTATCTTATGATTCCTAATCTGTGTATGTGAACTTCTGTGGAGTGTATCACTACAGTAGGGGCATTAGTGATTAATAATTAGTAGTGAGGAACCATAGAGGTTCAGAATGTGTAGTCATTTAGAGAAGCAGCACAGCACCGGGGTTAAGGCACAGGCTCTGGAGCCAGCCTACATTTGAACTGTGGCTCTGTGACCTTGGACAAGTGACTTGTTGCCTCGGAGCCTATTTCTCCTCCTGTAAAAATCGCATGAGAAAAGTAATTTTGCACAAGGTTGTTTTGAGGACTAGACCCTTGGGTCAAGACCCAGGCATCAGTATTTTTCAAAACATCAAGATGATTCTCATGTGCAGCCAGGCTCTCTCCAGCCAGGGGTACCCCTTGCCTGCCTTCAGCTGCTCCTCAGAGGATGCTGAGGTGGAGGAGGCCCGGACTTGATGGGACACCTGGCAAGCTGAGAGGATGGTGAGTGAACCCCACACAAGCTTCTCTTCCACAGGCACTGCATGCAGCAAAGGGGTCCATCTCTGGGGTTGTCTACATGTGCCAGCCACATCAAAAACAAGGTCCTCCAGTAGCACCACTACTGGAGGTAGCACCTCCAGTAGCACCACTACTGGAGGTAGCACCTCCAGTAGCCCAAGGCACAGCCATGACCTTCCCACACACTAGATGGGTAACTGCTGAAAGTGTGCAGACTTAGGAATGCCATTTCTGTGCTGCAGGGCCGAGGGCTAGGGAGGTCTGGCAAGACTCCTACGAGGTGTAATTTTAGCTACAAGTCTCTAAATTGGGTGTTTCCCACAGTTTGCAGCAAATGTTCCTCCTGTGACTCCCTTATAGCTGAAAGGTGATTGCTGTAACTGTGCCTCAGCAAATAAGAACTTCTTCATTATTTCATAATTGTTGATATATAAACAATTTCAAATGAATTTAAGATCCAGTTGCATTATCAAGGCATTTTCTTTTTCTTTTTTTTTTTTTTTTAAGATTTTCTTTCTTTCTTTTTTTTATTCATGAGAGACACAGAGAGGCAGAGACACAGGCAGAGGGGGAAGCAGGCTCCCTGCAGGGACCTGAAATGGAACTCCATCCCAGGACCCCGGGATCACAACCTGAGCCAAAGGCAGATGCTCAACCACTGAGCCACCCGGGCGTCCCAAGTCATTTTCAATCTAATGTTTGTCAATGAAAGAAAAGGAAGAGCTGTTTGAGTCTTTAAATATCATTTTTGAATTGTTATTACATGGTTTTAAAGTTTTTATTCCTGATCTTGAGAATGATGGTTTTGGTCAAGAATTTTAAAAGATCATCATTTAAAATCTTGACCAGAAATTCCATGCATAAAATCTGATTTTTTTTTAGATTCTATGTAGAAGTTTTATACAAATTCAGTTTCTTAACACAATTATGTGATATTTAAATTTTATTTTCTCACCAATAATCCTGAAGATACCCCCCTCAAATCCCCTCTAGCCTCTCCCAATGTGCTGAGCAAATATCATTGTTTTCTATGAGTGCCATGATGGGTCAGGAAGCATGGCCTTAAAAAGGGAAGCTTTTGTGTGAAATATATACAAGAATATTTATAGTGAAACAAACAGGAAACCACCCAAAGGCCCATCAGCAATAGAATGGATAAATGATGGTGTGCTCATTCAATGGAACGGGTTGCAGCAGGGGGAAATCAATGAACTTCAGCACCATGTCAACATGAATGAATCTGAAAACCTTCGTATTACACAAGGTAAAAAAAAAAAAAAAAAAGAGTCACAGAAGAAAACCTATAAAGTTCAAAAATAGGCAAAACCAAACAATAGATTTGGAGGAGAGAGACTTCATGATATTTTTAAGGGAAAATAGAGCCACTCATTCATTCAAGTCTGCTCAGACCTCAGAGTCTTCATGTTTAGTGTTTTTTCTACCTGAATCCTCTTTCCCCAGAGTGTTTTGGTTTGTCTTTTCTTTCCCTGTAATTAGGTCTCTGTTCAAACAGTACTTTATCTGTGTGAGGACTTCCCAGACCAGCTGATATAGAATCTTGCAAGAGAACATGCAGCTTACACACACCTAGGCAAATGTGCACATGCATACACCACACACAAAGACACACACACCACACCACATGCCTATCTCTTACCCACCTTATTTGACTTTTCTTCGTAGAATTCAACATGTGGCACACAGACGTGTTTCCTTTCTGTCTCACCCCAGCCCCCAAGAGGGCAGGAACTTATTTTGTTCACTGCTGTCCCTCCAGCACCTTGCAAAGTATGGCTGGCACATACTAGGAGTTCAGTTAAAATCTACCGGATCCAGATGAGCATTTATTTAGCCCTTACTTCCTCCCAATCCACCAAATTCTAGTGCAGGTACAAAATTTATAGTCACCAACATGGGCATAGGAAAATGAACTTTGTTTTGCCACAGTTGCTTTTTCTATTGTTCTCAAACCTCTGCTTTCCCTGGTTGAGAAAATTTAAAACTTTCCATTCCAAGGTAAATCTTTCCATTCTGGATTTTTCCCCAGGCTCTCCTTTGAGTAAATGGTCAATATAATATTTTACCCCACTCACCACCTGGCCCTTATTTCTCCCCTTGTCTTTGGAGGTGAGGTAGTTCCTGGGACATGGGTGCTTACATTGCAGTGTGAGGGCCCCACCTCCTTCTCCATACAGCCTGCTGCATGCTGACATCTGTGACAGTGCACTTGTCCTGCTAAATCTTTGTTCATAGACATCTGTCTCCACTGTACCCATTGATGAAATATTTGAATTCCTCCTCCACTCTACTCTCAGGAGCTACCCATATCACTGATTATTTTTGTTCTCACCGCATAGCAGCTCCACCATATGAGCCCCTCTGAGGGGCATAGGCAACTCTTAGATAACGCCCTGTATCACCCTAGAATTGCAAGAGATCCAGAAAAGGGGATGTAAAGGTTTTCTCTCACACCATTTCACATCTACACCTCCTCTCCCATGTTGATCTATGGCTCTGCTGCCTCTTCAGACTTCACGCAGACGAAGACACTCTGAGGTGGCCCCAAACTCAAGGGGAGTCTCTCTTGAGCATCCTCCTCTTTCTAGTGAATCAAGCTTGATTTCAAATCCCCCATGTGACAAAAACAAGATCTTCCATCATTCTGAGTCCTTCCCTATTCTCTAAAAACTCAAGGAACTTTTTCTCTCTCAAAAACTTGGCTCTGACTCCATTACCAGAGGTTTTCAAAGTAGTCAACTCTCTTCAGAAACTCAACTGATTCTGAACCCATCATCTCCCAGAGCAGTAGATGACTCAGTGGGTGGAGAGCTGGGGGCAAAAAGCAAAGTGAGGAAAAGAAGAACATCTGTTGTTTTCTTCGAGTTTTATCTCACCACAGCAGTACCCATGGCACCACAAGAGCTTAGGATATGGCTTTATAAGTTTCAGTAATGCATTATTTATCTAATCCTTTGGGAAACCTACAGAAGTATCTTTTTTCTCTAACAGATGTTCACTACCCACAACTCCCATTTTTTTTTAGTTTTTAACAATTCTTGACGGAAATATTTATGCCACTTTTTCACACCTTACAAATTTATTCAGTGTATATAATCCGGAAAATAATGGCCTGATTTTCAAAAGAAAGTTGTCGTATCAAGAATATTAATTATTGGGCAGCCCCGGTGGCGCAGCGGTTTAGCACCACCTGCAGCCCAGGGTGTGATCCTGGAGACCCTGGATCGAGTCCCACGTTGGGTTCTCTGCATGGAGCCTGCTTCCCCCTCTGCCTGTGTCTCTGCCTCTCTCTCTCTCTCTCTCTGTGTGTGTGTGTCTCTATGAATAAATAAACAAAATCTTTTTAAAAAAGTGTAGGAAAAACCAACTCTTTAAATAAATAATATTAATTATTACCTCATGCTATCCAATAGCTCGGGAACCATCACAGTTAGGGAAATGGGCAGGATGACTTGACTTCTACTATACCTGGTTCACCTCTTTTTCCTTCTTTGACTTCCTTTCTTACATAAGCTTTTCTCAAGGCTGCTCCCATTTCTGGAGGCCAGGAGGAGTGCCCAGGCACCCTTTCTGTCCATAACAGATTGTTCTTGCTTCTCCAGGTGTGGTCCTTGAGCCCCAGCATCAGTGTCACCTAGGAGCTTCCAGAAATTAGACCCCTCCCTAGATCAACCGAGTTAGAGTCTGCATTTTATCAAGATCCCAAAGTGATTCATGAGCACATTAAAGTAGATGAAACACCACTCCAGATTCAGTGCTACCCAAAAACCAGACCTGGCCTCACTCCCAAGATGTATCAGTTCAGTCTGGGCTCAGGCCTGAGCGGCCCCCTACCCACCCATCCATGTGATTATGAAGGGTGACTTGTGGACCAACCAGCATCGGGCTGACATGCCTACATACAGAACAATTCCCAGTATAAGGTGAGCTAGGACAACTGCCCCCCACCTAGAGTCTTGACATTGGGGCAGTAAGTCAGGAAGGCAGCTAATAGGAAAAAGAATGTAATGGAAAAAAAAAAAAAAACAGCCTCAGACACTTTTTTGTACATAAGCCCCATCTGCTTTATTGCAATGGTAAATCATTGCAATTGTGGTTACAAACACACGTACACTTTTTCCCTCACAGCCCCCAGATTGTACTTTTGTGACTTATTTTTATCCATGACACATCCCTTGGTATCTGCCCTGAATTGATCTGACCTGAATTGCAATTTTCCCTGGGTTAGTAAGATGAGCCTGGACTGGAGGGGGGAGGGGCAGTTAGGGTGCGATCAGCTGGGCTCTTCTGACCCCTGTCTGGATCTTGTAATTGTAGGTCAGAATGTGTTCTGGGGCTAGACTGCCTGGGTTTGAGTCCTGACTGCCTGGCCACTAGTGCACTACCAGTTCCTTCTTCCTTCCTTTTAAAGATTTATTTCTTTATTTGAGAGAGAGAAAGAGTGTGTGCATGTGTACAAGTAGGGGAGGGGCAGCAGGCACGAGAAGCTGACTCCCCGCTGAGCGTGGAGCCCAACGCAGGGCTGGATCATGACCCAAGCTGAAACCAAGAGGGGGATGCTTAACCAACTGACCCACCCAGGCGCCCCAGTACCAGTTATTTCAACCTCTGCCTCAGTTTGCTCATTTATGGTACTGAGATGATCATAGGCGTACCTACCTCTCAGGGTGAGTGTAAGAATTGTATGAACGAGTACATGTAAAGTGCTTAGAACCACTGCTGATACATAGTAAATGCTCAATAAATCATCGCTATTAATACTATTATTCCTAAGCCCAAAGAGAAAGCCTTAAGCCACTTTTATTTCCTCCTCAAGCCGGTTTCTAGCCGTGAGATCCTGAGTAAATTTATTTATTGTCTCTGTGCCTCAGTTTCCTCACCAGTAAAAGAAGAGGTGCTTACCTCAAAATGGATTAAGAGTAAAATGAGAAGATTTTTAAAGAAGCACCTAGTAGAGTATCTGACACATGTGGGCCCTGAACAGATCTTAGCTCATTTCTCTCCTTTGCCATGAAAACAAATAGTCAACACAACTAAATATAATGTTATTTTACATGCAATTCACATTCAAGATGCTAAGCCCAGGAAATACCTACGTACCCTTCCCGACCCACCTCAAATACCTGCTTTAGTGAAGCCTCCCCACCATCCCTCAGGGACCCCATCACTCTGTATTCCAATCTCTCCCAAAGCACTTAGCCCACTGGGTCATGGCATGTCTGCTCGTATGTACATCCGCTAAACTAGGCTGTTCACTGCTTGGGGGCGGATATCATATTTTATTCATATCTACATCTCCAGTACCCAGGCAGGGCCTTACACATGGGTAGGTGGATGAAGTGGTTGGCGTGGAGGAAGATGGGTGGAGAGAGGAAAGCCTGGGGAAATTCCTTAGTCCTCTTAACAGGGAAAGATCTAGAGACCTGTTCCGCTCCGGTTGATTCACAGTTGTGTTGGAAGGCCGGGGCTACATACTACAGGTAAAGAGAGCAGCAGTCTATGATGTTATGAATAGGGAACTCCTTTCCTCTAGGTGCATATACAGACAGAAACAGAAACAAGTTCTTAACGTTTAGGTAGCTTCAACTCCATAGCTAGCATGTGTGTGCATTAGCGTTGTTCAGAGTTTGTGTAAACCCTTTAGGATAGTGTCCTAAGTCCTCTCTGATCTGGCTCTAGCCTCTCCTCCCAGGCTTCCTTCTTTATCTCTTCACTACCTCCTGAGAACTGATCAATCCAAAAGGATTTTCCAGATGTCCATCTCAGTCAATTGCACCCCCCCCCACGCCCCCCGCCCCTGCACACCCTCAGAACACCACTAAATTTTGCTATGTTATTTACCCATTTTACAGATAAGGAAGTTGAGGATTAGAGAGATTAAGTAATTTTCCCAAACTCACACAGGTAGTAAGTAGAAGCATCAGGATTTGAATGCAGCTGCATGGCTTTAGAGCAAATGCTCTGGAACACTATGCAGAGAGCAGGGATATTAGGTTATCTTAGTGGTTATGTCAAGAGTATTCTGGAAAAAAGGTGCTGATGTGCTGCCAGAGTAAAAGCTGAAGTTCAAAGTGGGGTCAAATTAACAGTAACTATTCTTTCACTAGCACTTTTTCCCGCTTGTTGCTGAAGGACTTACAACCACTGCCAAGCCTCCCCAGAATCTGTTTATTTCAGGGAATCCTTTTTTTTTTTTTTTTTAAGATTTTATTTTTAAGTAATCTCTACACCCAGTGTGGGGCTTGAACTCACAACCCTGAGATCAAGAATTGCACATTCCACCAACTGAGCTTAGCCAGACCCCCTTCAGGAATCCTGTGAGATTAAGGCCATGCTGGTTACTAATACATGAGGTGGACCTTCTCTTCACCTGTGTTCTGGACACCTTGGGTGAGGCTTGCTAATGCCGATTCTGTTGTCACTAATAGGACAGCACCATACTTTCCTCGATTTACCAAAACCATCTTATAGTCCAGATATAAAGCAAGAGAATGCCTGTCTCCTTTATTATTTCCCTTAGGACTCTAAACTCCAAAGTAGTTTTAGATTATCCCCATGTCCCCAACGTCTTAGCAACACCAAGTGTTTTTGACTAGACAGTCAACCACTGGGCAACTGACTAGTCCCAGTATGGACCCTCTGCTCCTGTTCTCTAGAGCTCTACTTCTCCACACTCACGGTCTTCCCTGTGCTTCCAGAACCAGACTCAAGGTCTGCATTTGACTTTGAAGCCTCTTTGGACTCTGCTGTTTTCTGCAAATTTCTTAGGGTAATGAAACCACCTTGTATTTTTTTTTTTTACAGTTCTTTTCCAAATAAACAGTGGCTCTTTGAACTTCACCTTATTAATCTTTGTCACCCACCTTAGAGATAGGCAAGACTAGTGTTTGTAACTGCCCCAATTTGTAGGTGAGGCAGTATAGACAGGCATTACAGAAATACTAAAAATGGTACATGATCCCTGAAGAAAGGCCAGGATGACCTTGTTTAGTGTAAGTGGAGATACCTGAGTTGTCATGCAATCATGCTTTTCAACTTGAATTACGCAAAAGGCTCTTACCTTTGACCAAATGAAAAGAGACACTTTTCTTGCAGACATAAAGTCGATGCATGGAAGAAGGTTATGATGAATACAGTGGAGTAGCATTAGGATGGGAGGGTACAGACAATAGTAAAATGAGCATGGATTACATTTTGGGGGGATTACTTAAGGACTCTCTGGGAGGGAAATAAATTATGTGACCACAGGACTTTATCTTGTGATTTTTGGTTCTTTATGTCATCCCATTGCCAACACAACCTGAAGAAATCTGGAATATTTTCCAAAGAAGTGTCTGCTCTTGAAAGAAGGGTAGCTTTTCTGGTCACTTAACTTTAGAAAATCCTGGGTTAGGTAAAATTAAACAGGTCTTTTTTTGTTTTTTTCAGTATTTCTTATTTTTGCTCTTGGGGATATGAATCTCTGTGAAAAGAAAATAACATTCTTTATTTCCTCAATAATTTGTCCACAGAACTCCTTCCTCCCAGAGAACTTTGCAGGGTCCAATTTCACAAAATGCACTTTATGTAACATTGCTTTTGATCCAGTGTTTGGGTATTTCCGTAGAAATGTATTTGCTTCTCCCTCTGCCTGCCACCCAAAAGGCAGATACAGGCCCTTGAAACAAGGGATGAGTAGTATCTGTTGTTTGGGGGTAGGGGGGTGTTTCTATATTTTCCTTGAGAATGTCATTATGTGATAAAATACAGTCTCTCCATCCCGCAAGGTGAGGGAAGATGAAGACAAAAATGAGTAAGCTCGGGGGTTGTCAGAAGACCACTTGCAGTTCATTGAGAACTTTAGAGACCAGGAAAGAAATGTGTATGAAGAGTGCCATGAGCTGAGAGAGTGATCGATTTTATTCAAGGTAGCCTCTGTTTTAAAAATCCTGAGTTTTTCTAGTCTGGCCTTTTTACCCAGATCTTCTAAGATATACCTCTATCCTAAGCAGCTCCTCCTTCCAGCCCAGCCAAGGACCAACAGGGCATCCTTTCCCAGGCAAAACCTTTTGAAGAGGTGGTATAGTCTACCCTTGGCCAGGAATCCGATTAGTCCTGAGGTCCAAATTCAAATTCCCAGTCCCTGGCTTTCATGGTTTCCAGGCTCGGTGTTCATTTTCCCGGTCAGGCCATGTTATGGACTAAATTTTGTCCCCCCCCCCCCCCCCGCCCCAATTCTTTTGTTGAAGCCTCAGCCTCCACTGTGCATTTGAGATAAGGCCTTTATGAAGGTAATTAAGGTTAAATGAAGTCATAAGGTCAGGGCCCCAATCCAATAGGAGAGGTGTTTTATAAAAAGAGAGACAGGGGTGCCTGAGTGGCACAGTCATTTGGGCATATTTCTTTTTCTTTTTTCACCAATTTCACCAATTTCTTTTTTTTTTTTTAAAGGAAAAGTCCCATATCTTAGGTTTCTTTTTTCTTGTTATTTTATTTTATTTTATTTTATTTTATTTTATTTTATTTATTCATTCATGAGAGACACACAGAGAGAGAGGCAGAGACACAGGCAGAGGGAGAAGCAGGCTCCATGCAGGGAGCCCGACGTGGGACTCGATCCCAGGTCTCCAGGATCACACCCCGGGCTGCAGGCAGCGCTAAACCGCTGAGCCACCGGGGTTGCCCCTCTTTTTTTTTTTCTTTTTTTTTTTTAAGATTTTATTTATTCATGAGAGACACAGAGAGAGAGAGAGAGAGAGAGGCAGAGACACAGGCAGAGGGAGAAGCAGGCTCCATGCAGAGAGCCCGACATGGGACTTGATCCTGGGTCTTTAGGGTCACACCCTGGGCTGAAGGTAGCGCTAAACCGCTGAGCCACCCAGGATGCCTCTGACTCAATTTTGGCTCAGGTTGTGATTTCAGTGTCGTGAGATGGAGCCCTATGTCATCAGGCTCTTTTCTGGGCATGGAGTCTACTTAAGATACTCTCTCCCTCTCCCTCTGCCCCTCCCCTCCCCCATGTTCCCTCTCTCTCTCTCTCTCTCTCTCTCCAATAAATCAATCTTAAAGAAAGAAAAAGCAGGAAGAGACAGATACCAAGAGAGCTCCCTCTCTCTGTGTGCAGAGAGGAAAGGCCATGTGAGGACACAGTAACAAGGCAGCCATCTGCAAGCTGGGAAGTGAGGCCATAGCACAAATCAACCCCAGCCATTCATGGAGCTTGGACACCCAGCTTCCATAACTACAAGAAAATAGATTTTTGTTGTCTAAGCCACCCAGTCTGTAGCATTTTGTTATGGCAACTCTAACAGACTAGTACAGGATGTAAAGGTCCAAAAAGGTCTCTTCAACAATTGAGAGAAATCTCAGTGCAGTAAAATTCCCTGTAGGCTTCTTCAAACAAATACATTGCTGGGACTCCTTTTGCCCCATTGATTATTCCTTACTCACTGGTTTCTGTAATTCAGAGAAATATTCTGCTGCCTTTGAGCATCCTGTGGAATAAGGATCATCAACAGGAGAGATATCACCTAATCTCAACCATAGAAAGACTCCCGCAGGGACCAAGGAACACAGGTAGAGAATTTCATTCTCTTGGCATCTCGGCTCCTATGCAAACAGGGGTTGCTGGGAAAAGCTTTACCCCACCTAACAGAATTGCTGTAAAGTAATTGCTAATGACTTTCCAACGACTATTGCTCAATGCAGAGCACCTGCAGCCACCTGACACAGCACAAATCCTGACATTTTGGCAGCATTTCTTTGTCTTACATAAATCATCTCATTTTCACAAGCAACTGGAGCTGCCAAAAGCCCCAGTGAACAAACACAGCCTGGCAGATGTCACGATGGGACCAAGAATACAAGGTCCTGGAGAGGGGACCGGCAGGCTTACACACCTCCTTAGGTCCCAGGAGACAGAGAGAAGGCAACAGACACCAACTGACCTGCATGTTAATGTCTCCAAAGTACAGAGAATAGAACATGGGAGACACAGGAGGAAATGCTGGTTTGGAAGTGTTTTAAAGGGAAACAACACACTTCTCACCACTAACCACTAAGGAGATTTTCAGATTATTCAATGGCAAAGGCAGTCTATAAATAAGGCACAAGCACGTAAAACATGTTTTTAGCTGGAATGAGCAATCCAGGGCTATTTTGAATGCTTCACATAATAGAAATATTTATATTTAAATGGAAGGCAGAAAAATGGTTAATTGGATTATTTTAAAAGAAGGACCATTGGGGATCCCTGGGTGGCTCAGCGATTTAGCGCCTGCCTTTGGCCCAGGGTGTGATCCTGGAGTCCTAGGATTGAGTCCCACGTTGGGCTCCCTGCATGGAGCCTGCTTCTCCCTCTGCCTATGTCTCTGCCTCTCTCTCTGTGTGTCTCTCATGAATAAATAAATAAAATCTTAAAAAATAAAAGAAGGACCATTAAAACATATTTTCACAATAATTGGCAGCATCTTTCCCAGGGACACCTGTGTCTTCAGGAGTCCCTCAGGGGGTTTGGAAAATCACCCATCTGCAGTGGGAACTTCTTGGATACATCCTTTACACTGCCACCATGCCACCATGAGCTTTTCAAAATATAGAACTCTTCACATTAACCTCTTACTTAAAAGCCAACAGTTGGGGATCCCTGGGTGGCTGGGCGGTTTACCGCCTGCCTTCGGCCCAGGGCGTGATGCTGGAGTCCCAGGATCGAGTCCCGCGTCGGTCTCCCTGTGTGGAGCCTACTTCTCCCTCTGCCTGTGTTTCTGCCTCTCTCTCTCTATCACGAATAAATAAATAAAATATTTTTAAAAATAAATAAAAGCCAACAGTTGATCCTTTTTTGCCTTATAATTGCAATCTAAAATCATCAGCATGGACCACAAGTTTCTTCATAATGTCCTCCTGCCTATCCCTCTGCCATCATCTCCTACCCTTGGATATCACCCTATACTATCAGTATCCCAAACTACTTGCTCTCTTTACCTCTACAAGTTCACTCACATGTACTATTTCCTCCTGTACTCTATTGAATGAATTATGACTCATTCTTCAAAATATGGTTCAAATTTATCCTTCTTTTCAAAACTTCTCTGATGCCTCTAGGCAGTGTTACTTGCTCTCTCCTCTAAACCCTCAGGATGCTCCATTCTTCCCTCTGATGTAAGGTTAGTATTTGGTATGGCGACTATTCGTTAGGATGTATTGATAAATGTTGAGATGGTATTCCCAGGGGGCAGATACCGTTCTTATTCCTCTTTGAATCTCTTTGATACCCTCTATGCTGAGCATATCATCTGTTGGCCTAGACAGATATTTTCCTATTAAAATATGTGGAAACAAACAAATGAAAAACACAAGGTGATTAACAAAATATACAGAAGCATATGGAAAAGGTAATGTTCCTGAAAACTTAGAAGAGCATACATATAAAAATGTATTTCAATAACCAAAGAGGAAAGAAAGAAGGAAGGAAGAGAAAGGAAAATTTTAGAAGGCATTGGCTTGGTGTTTTCAAAAAAACATAGAGAACATGACCTCCAGAAAATAGGATCAGGGAACTAACTATAAGGACAATAGAGTTGAGATGAAATAATAGATATGGGAAGAACTTGAGGAACTGAAAGAAAAAGTATATAAAAAAGGAAGAGATTACAAAATGCAAAAGCAAACCTGAGACTGAATTAGTGCCATAAACAGCTTTTTCTCATAGTTCATCTATGCCCACCTGGTACATAAGATCCTGGCTCCTTCCTCTGGCTTGGTCTACACTACAGAAGTCCCAACGGATCTTCTGACTTAGCCCCCTCTTGTTATGAATCTCTACTATCTGGGGAATCTCAATTGAGGTGAGGGACATGTAACTAGGATTCTCAGGTAGGTAATTAGCTGCATCTTGGTCACTTTTGATAAAAGTCATCAAAGTGAGAGAAAAGAAAAACAACAATAAAAATAGTTGTAAAAATAAGAATAGAGATAAGGATTCATTATCTTTACAAAATTAGTATTTTGCTTTTTTAAAGACAATAACTTATATATCTGACTCCAAAACAAAGTCAACAAAAGCAAAAAGAAACAAGTGGGGCTATATCAAACTAAAAAGCTTCTTTCGCACAAAAAAAGGAAATCATAAAGAAAAAAGAAAAATTTGCCCATCAAATGGAAGAAAATACTTGCAAATCATATATCTGATAAAGTGTCAATATCTAAAATGTATGAAAATATATAAAGAACTCCTAGAAATCAATGGTAAAGGTCCCAAACAATATGACTAAAAAATGGGCAGAGGATCTGAATAGACCTTTTTCCAAAGAAGACATATAGATGACCAATAGATATATGAAAAGATGGTCAACATCACCAATTGTCAGGAAATTGTGAATCAAAACCACAGTTAGGTATCACCTCACACCTGTAGGAATGGTTATTATCAAAAAGAGAAGAAGAAATAAGTGTTGGCAAGGATGTAGAGAAAAGAGAACCCTTGTGCATTATTAATGGGAAACCAAATTGGTACACCCACCATGGAAGTTCCTCAAAAAATTAAAAATAGACCTACCATATGATCTAGCAATTCTACTTCTGGGTATTTATCTGAAGAAAACGAAAACACTAATTCAAAAAGATATTTTTACTTCCATGTTTATTGTAGCTATTTTTAATAGTCAAGATAAGGAAACAACATAAGTGTCTATTGATGGATACATGGATAAAGAGTTTATATATATGTGTGTGTGTGTGTGTGTGTGTGTGTGTATGAATTTCTATACACACATGCAACAGAATACTACTCAGCCATAAGAAATAATGAAATTTTGCCATTTGCAACAACGTGGATGGACCTTGAGAGTGCTATGCTAAATGAAATAAGTCAGACAGAAAAAGACAAATATCATATGATCTCACACATATGTGGATCTAAAAACAAAAAAAATAAAGAAACAAAAAAAACCAAGCTCCTAGACATGGAAAGATCCCCACTGGAGGCAAAGGGTGGGAGTGAGTGAAATGAATGAAGAGGGTCAAAAGGTACAAACTTCCAGTTATAAAATATTTTGTGGGGATGTAATGCATAGCATGGTGACTATGGTTAATAATACTGTATTGTATATTTGAAAGTTGCTAAGGGAGTAGACCTTAAAAGTCCCCATCACAAGAGAAAAAAACTGTAACTGTGAATGAAGATGGATGTTAACTAGACTTATTACTGTGATCATTTTGTAATATATACAAATATTGCATCATTATGTTGTATGCCCAAAACTAGTATAATATATATGTCAATTATACTTGAATAAAAATTATAATAAATATTATATTACATTTTAATGACAAACAACAGAGAATTTGGAAAATACCCCAAAAACAAGTATTCAAAATAAGCAAAAGCTATCCCCAAATTACCACTGACGTTGTATTCTACAGTTTCCCCCAAATTTTCCATGATAATATGTAAAATATTATAGTTATCCTACACTTATATTCATATCCTACATCATTTTCTTAAGTCCCTGTTGAAAATATCCTACTAGAGTAAATAAATCTAGCTGCTATAAGAGATAAACCCAGAAATCTGCATCTAAAATGATAAAAGTGTATTACCTCCTCAGATCTCAGACCACTGCAGACAGCAGAGCTGTTCCACTTGTCACACCAAGGCTCTTTTCAGCTTGTGATGCTAGGAGCTCAGAGGCAACATCTTCAATAAGCCTCCAAGGCCACTGTGGATGAGCTCCTGAGAGGACAGGCCTGGAAGGAATGTGCGTGCATCACTTCTGCTGATGTTCATGGACTCGATTTCAGTCACAGAGGTAAGAGTATGACTCCAAAAACAAAGGTGACAAAAAGGAGTAAGGATAGAAAATTTAGCTGCATGCCCAACATAAAAGGAGACACACAGAGATTGGTGAGCAGTAGCAGTCTTTGCGTTGTGTGGTAGTTTGAAAATATGTCCACCAATTATCTGGTACTCCTCCCTTCAAAAGGTAGAGCCCGATTCCCCTACTTTTCAGTGTAGGGTTAAGTTCTAACAAAGAGATGCAGTGGTGTATGACTTCTGAGATTAGGACCTAAGAGGCACTGCAGCTTTCTCCTTGCTCACTCACTCTTCTCTCTTGAACCAGTTACTCTAAAGGAATGCCAGCTGCCATGTCAAGATGACACTCAATTCAACAGCCCTATAGAGAGGTTGAAGTGATATGGATTTAGAACTCCTCTCAACAGCTAACAACAACTGAGGCAGACTTCCTTTTACCAGCCATGTGAGAGGGCCATCTTGGAATTCATCTTCCAGCCCCAGCCCAGCCTTCAGATGATTGTAGCCCTAGCCAACATTATGACTGCAACCTCATAAGAGATCCAAACTAGAAACACCTAGCTAAGCTACTTAGATTTTGACCCACAAAGTCCATGTGACACAATAAATGTTTAATATTTTAAGTCACTAAATTTTAGAATAATTTGTTATGTAGCAATAGATAATTAATACAACATAGATCAACACACACAGCGTAAGCCTAGGCAAAGTGCCATCTTATCACTAAGCAGGACTTTGGGCCCAGACCCAATATTGAACCCTTAATGGAAGGAAGCTCAGTGACTCACTTCTTAAATGTGGCAGCTATGAGAGTAAGGGGCAAAGCTGACAAAGACACTTCCTCCATGCATTTCCCTTTGGCCCAAACTCATATTCTGACCCTCAAATCATTGCCACTCAAACAGCCAGGTGAAGCCATTCCAAGGGGAATCTGGCCAAAGAAAATCAAGGAAGAGGTAAGTAGAATTTGAATCTGATCAATAGGTTCCTGGAGGTAGAAGGGGGAGGCATCCCCTTACCCCTTTTTCAGAAGTAGTGCCAGGAGAAAGGAGAGCAAATTTGCACAGAGGGGAAGAAAACACAGAAAACTTTCCATTCTGACCTGGAATCAAAACTTCTTCCCTTGTTTCTCAAAATTCTCAACATCTAAGTGCTGGGAGTCATTAAATACCCTGTACACAGATCCATTCACATTAGAATCCCTCTGACATGGGATGAGGTGGGTTAATGCAGAGGAGTTTTATGCTCTCCCTAGAGGCCAAATGGTGTTATTTCATGGCCTCCTTCACTGCTTTCTGATAATAAAGGCTGGAGTCTGGCTCAATTCCATGGAAGAATAACAATTTCTAACAATAGCCTGTCTTCTCAAGTTCGTTTTCACTTAATAACATCATACTCTAGCACATAGTTACTCAAACAAATAATCTACAAAGTGTTTCCAAATGGAGACCCTGCTAAAACTGCCTTTAATGGACAGAGTACTTAGTACATTAATTGTTTATATACAGCAACAAACATTAATTTCATGAGTTTGTTAATGTCTACAATTTTTAAGTGATTTTTAAACAAATTAAAACTGTCCCCTTTCATGGAATTATCACTAATTACTTCCAACTTGACAGATAGCTCATATTATGCCTTGAGTAAATTATCAACAAATTCCAAACTTAGCTCAAATTAAAGAAATATTTTACCAGCAATAGCAATTTGCCTATTGTCCAGCAGTCAATTTTATCCTTTGTTTAAAAGACTAACTTGCATGGGGCATCTGGGTGGCTCAGTTGGTAAGCGTCCGACTCTTGATTTCAGCTCAGGTCATGATCTCAGGGTTATGAGATCTAGCCCCGTGTTGGGCTTTGTGCTCAGTATGGAGTCTTCTTGGGATCCTTTCTCTCTCTCTCTCTGCCTCTCCCCTTCCTCCTGCCACTCACACTTGCTCTCTCTCTCGCTCTCTCTAACAAAAAAAAAAAGACTAACTTGTGTGATAGCCCCTTTCCTACATGGATAGAAATAGGCACATAGGTAGATGAAGTGAAAGGAAAAGAATGAGAAAGAGATGCATACACAGAAATAGAAGGTACATCTGAAACACACAGGAGACAAAGAAATCATGATTACTGGGCAGAAAGCACAACACCCTAGAGTCTGAGACCTGGTTCTATTTTCACCCAAAGCAAGTAACTGAAACCACTCTCAAGTCCATGCCCTTATCTCTGATAGGGAACACCACCACCCTGTCCTTCCTGAGGTGTTGAAATTCTTAATATTGGTGCCGGAGCTCTGAAAGAACCCTCCAGAGTGTGAGAGATCATGGGGATGAAGACAACAATGGCTCATGTGGCCACCACCTCCAGTTCCTAACTGTCCAATTTCCAAATTGCTTTTGGTGCTCTGATGGGAGTAGAGGTAGCTTCTTGCCAGGATTCCAGGAGGTTTAGTTCCTGTGAAGCCCCCCTCTCAGGAACTATAGGCCCAATCTTTAGAGAATGAGCCAGAGAATATTTGCATCAACGTTCATTTATATCATGCTCCAACACTTTGTTCTTGCCTACCCCAAACTTTTACTTCCAGAATGGACCCAAACTTTTGCTAAAATAAAAATTAACTATAAAGGACTTTAGTCGGAGCACACAACAGCCAAGACCCAAACTATGAATAGATTCCTAAACTCAAACCACCAAAAGAACAAATTTATTCACTCTTTGTCCTCCCTCCTCACATCTATGATGTTGGAATGACCTTTGCTGACCTTTGTCCTCCCTCCAGGACTAATTTTCATCATAGTATCCAAAGGCCTTACTGAAAGCCACCAGATTCTCATTACTTTACAACCTCCGCTCCCACCCTGAGTTGCCAAGACTAGCACGCAGTTTATTTCCCCAAGGACATCCCCTCCCACCTCCCCAAACACATGACTGTGCAAAAAGAGCAAGTTCCCTGCCCACTTATCCCATCATATCCTCTGCTAACCTGTGGCATGGCATTTTGGACAAAGCATCATTGAATGAATCATAAATGGTGAAAGAGGATCCCCACTTCACAAATAGTTTCAACATGGGTGGCACCTTACCTTAGTGGATTTGTTAACTGCTTTTTCAGGTTCTGGAATCATGGCAACCTTTAGCAGCTAGCATAGAGCTCAAGAAAAACTAGCCGAGAAACCATTAATGGCATATAAAATGGCAAATACGCCCTAGGCTGATGGAGGAGAACGCAAGTATGTAATCTTAATCAAATGGTTCATGGGCACCTCTAGGTCTTGTCAGGATGCCTATCACCATTGCAACTGCATCATGATCGTTGCAACTGTTTGTGTGGACAAAATAAGATTTTCTTTGGCCAAAAAAAAAAAAAAATACTCAGAGATGACCGATTTCTGTTAATCCAGTCTGAAATTTAGGGGAGCAAGGGAATTCCAAAAAACGATTTTGTCACCTCTAAGCAACTGAATGAACATACTAGTCACTCTAAGATACATTTCCACAAGCCCACAAAGTGCCATCCTCTTTGGCTTGGTGTCTTCAGTCCCACCAGAAAAGCCTCCTGAGAATCCATACCCATGTGTTTACTCTAGATCTTCATACCTGTGCCTCCCTCAGTGGACACCAGAAAATATATTTATTGGAAGCCACCTCAAAATTCGGCAGCTTATAATAGTTTGGAGAAGCCTGACTTCAGTCCAGTGTTGCCATGACTTTTGTGACTTCTTTTTTTTTTTTTTTTTTTTTATTGGTGTTCAATTTACTAACATACAGAATAACCCCCAGTGCCCGTCACCCATTCACTCCCACCCCCCGCCCTCCTCCCCTTCCAACACCCCTAGTTCGTTTCCCAGAGTTAGCAGTCTTTACGTTCTGTCTCCCTTTCTGATATTTCCCACACATTTATTCCCCCTTCCCTTATATTCCCTTTCACTATTATTTATATTCCCCAAATGAATGAGAACATATAATGTTTGTCCTTCTCCGAGACTTTTGTGACTTCTTAAAAAAGATTTATTGTGATGCCTGGGTCACTCCATGATGGAGTGTCTGCCTTCGGCTCAGGGCATGATCCCCCCCCAATCATCCCTGTGAGGGATCCCCATGATCCCTGTGAGGAGCCTGCTTCTCCCTCTGCCTGTGTCTCTACCTCTCTCTCTCTCTGTGTGTCTCTCATGAATAAACAAATAAAATCTTTTAAAAAATGATTTATTTATTTGAGAGCGAGAGAGTGGGGAGGAGGGGCAGAGGGAGAGGGAGAGAGAGACACTCCAAGCAGACTCTATGCTACATGTGGAGCTCAACTCAGAGCTTGATCTCACAACCTTGAGAGCATGACCTGAGCCAAAACCAAAAGTCAGACACTTAACCAACTTAACCACCCAGGTGCCCCTTGTGACTTTTGACTTTTTATTTCCATTGCCACTACTGCCACCACAGACAAGGGATTACGAGAAATCAGATCAATTACTGTCACACCAAATGGTGGCACTGAATAATTTTGAGGGCCCCAGGGGAGTAAATGTGTCATATTTTAAAATCAGGTTGGGAATAGGACCTTGGTCATTTTCTTGTCCTAAGTAAGAGTCAGCTCTCAGCTTCTGGACTCTGGCTCAGATTCATGATCAAAGTCTTGGGTTCTGTGGCCTTGAGCTTTCTCCACCTTCACTGCTTTCCTCCAAACAGTATGACAGTCTTCCCGGGGCCTTCCCAACAATACAGGTTGCACACGTACAACCAGGGAGTGGGAGGGTAGGTCCCTGGGGAGGACCCTGGGTAAATGCCCAGCCTTGCCATGCTGGGTGGGACAGTCCTAAGGCATGTTCTACAGTTTCTCAGAGAGTTCCTAGAAAGCTGGAGTCCCCATTGTGTCCTGCAGCCCCCTTGTCCACATCCCCTTTGTTGGCTTTCTCCTTCTCTGCCTCATTGCACTCCCTGCTTCCACTTCCTGGGGTAACCTCCCAGTAAGCCCCCCTGCACCTAAGTTCTTACCTGAGTGTCTGCTTCAGGATGCTCTGAAGAAAATGAAGACGTTCTTGTTTCTCTTTCTATTCCTAAACTGTGCTGGAAACTCACCTTCTGAGGGGCAAAGCTTGGGGTACTGGATGGGTGTGTGAGTCATGGGGAGTGTGCGTGTCAGGAAGACACCAAAGAATGCTTGAGGACATAAGCTGGAGCAGCTGGCGCAATGCCTGGCTAACGTCGACAGATTCTGTGATGACATTTATCAGAGAAGGTAGGCAGAAATGTTGTCCTTGCTCCATGTTCCTGTATGGAAACTCCCCAGGGTGCCCCGGGGGCCGAATGCCAACAATGACTGTGGCTTACTGGGCCCTCACCTTGTGCCTGCATAGGGAAGAGCACTGGGCAGGATCTCAGTCTGGCAGAACTAGAAAATTCCCCCAAAACCCCCATCCCCACTGCCAGCATCAGCAGTGAGAAGGATAGTCTATTTTCTTGTTGTTGTTGTTTTTTTTAAAACAGATTTACAAGATGAGAACATTGCTTCTCCAGCAAATGCACAAGCTTGTCAAGCAAACAAGAACATCAGCAGCGAGAGCATTAGAAATGCAGCAGATAATAAAAACGCTGTGGCTTTCAGTGGGACTTGAAACCCTTACAAAGAGAGAACCCAACACACAGAATCTAGGTGCTGAGAGTCCCGCGTCGAGGGCATCAGAGCTGAGCGAGGGGTGACGCCGCAGAATCCATGAGCCGTGCCCACTATTCCAACATGCCAGTGACCAGGTGTTAACCCTAGAAAGCCACTCTTAAGTTAGAGTGTTTCAGACAAAAGGAAAGATCATAGAAGATACCTGGAGTTCGGGGATCCCTGGGTGGCTCAGCTGTTTGGCGCCTGCCTTGGGCCCAGGGCACGATCCTGGAGTCCCGGGATCGAGTCCCATGTCAGGCTCCTGGCATGGAGCCTGCTTCTCCCTCCTCCTGTGTCTCTGCCTCTCTCTCTCTCTCTCTCTCTCTCTCTGTCTATCATAAATAAATAAATAAATCTTAAAAAAAAAAAAGATACCTGGAGTTCAAGGCCTCCAAAGTCAAACGTACTAAAATTAATGGATGGGTGACCGACGCATGTGTGAGAAAACAGAGAGAAAGGGACATGGTCTTTATCCCTGGGGAATTTCTTCATGTTGTAAAAGATGAGTAACCAGGCTAGAGGAAACTGGTTAGAGAAATTAAAATATCAATGCGGTGCAACTTTAGAGTCAGAAAAACCCAGACTCAAACCAGCCTCTGCCACATAGCAGCTGTGTTCCTTGTTCAGTTTACTTGCTTGGGGCTGCTTTTGAGCTAGAGCTGGACCGGTGAGGCACTCACCAGGCTTTGCTGCACTGCTCCCTCATCCACCTGCTGCTTTGTCTATGTTAACTCCTTGCCTCCTTCGTGTGCTTTCCAGATGCTATGATGCACTCTTTTACTTTCCTCTCTCCTCTTTATAGCCTAGATGTGCTTTTCCTATTTCATTATGAGTTTAACAAATCAACACCAGATCTCTAAAGGACGAATACTACACGAGGTACCTAGAGTAGCCAAATTCTTTAGAGACAGAAATGTAAGTGGCCGTCGCCAGGGCTGGGGGACGGGAGGAGTGGAGGGGCTCATGGGTAATGGGTGTAGGATTTCAGTTTGGCAAGATGAAACAAGTTCTGGTGATGGATGGTGGTGGTGGAGCTGACTGTACTTAATACCACTGAACTGTACACGTATATTGGGTGAAAAGGGTAGACTTTGTGTTATGTATGTCTTATCATAATTTTATAACTAGTAAAAGAAAAGAAATAAACACCCCATTCACTCCCGTGATATTTATCTCCAAGGTTCACCAGAATGGAGATATTTATCACATCCAGACCCACCTTAGCATTGTTTTCTGGGAGGAATCAAACAGGAGAAATGCACACCTTCCCCCCTCCCCCTGCCCCCCTGCACAAGAAGGATATATATGCACCACCCAGCAGAGGGCAGAAGAGAGTCAAGGTGGCATTTTCCCCTGACTTTTGGTTTTGTGACCATTCTTACATCTTCTGTAATTTACAGTCTTAATTAAATGCCATCCTTAAAAGTGAACGTCTTTCTAGGACAACCACATTAGAGGACAGAGGATAAACAACTCTCCCACTGCGTATCTTGGTTATATTAGGCCACCATTTAAATTATCACATGAAAATATTTGCTCCGTGCTGGGTTTTCTGGCATTAACAGGATTTCAACTTGACTAGTCTTTTTTGTTTTATTTGAGTTGTATATCATTTACCCACATCATTTTGCAAAGTACTCAATGAATACCTGTATGGATGTTGCCACAAAAGGGCACTTAGTACTGCTCTAAATCTCAGCAGAAACCCTATTGAAACACTATTGTAAAACTGATGGGTTTGGGGTTTTTAGGTGTTTTCCTTCCACCCAGCCGAGCTACATTGCCATAACCAAATATCATAAAGATGCTACATTGCCAAACATCAAAAAAAAAAAAAAAGGAAAATATCTTTCCTTCCCTTGGTTTCCCACAACATATTTTCCAGTTATCCTTTATGCACTATAATTACCTGGAGGAGTTTGCTTTTTGGCTTAAAAGCCTATTGCCGTTTTATTATTTTAGAACACCAAGGGAAACATTTTCAAGGAAGGGAGCAACATTTTCATGACAAGGGTTTTCTCTTCTCACTTGAAGGAAGCCAGACCCTTTGCTGCCACATGTAAGGCTGCGGATTGTTTTCTGACTTCTTGTTTCAAACAGCCTGAAAGCAGCATGGATGACATATGGATTTGCAAGGACAGTTCTGTTTAATGGCAATGAGCATCAGCTCTCTTCGCCTTTTCCCTTGGCTGCTCCTAGGCATCATGTTAAAACAGTGGCGGCAGCAGTATCTGCCCAGGCAGTTCTGGTTCTTCCATTTATTCAAATAATTTGGATGCAGATAGTCTTTCTCTTGCAAGCATCGAATATGATTCAAGTTTCAAATATGCATTATTATTTCACCTGCCTTGAAATGGGAATTGTAAGCACTCTGATAAATGATTTGAAAGACTGTCTAATTTCCGTAACTACCTCTGTCAGCTGTTAACTTACAATTCCGTGATATCTAAAACATTCTGAAATTCCTCTGTGCATATCCCTGAGCGAGCTGACAGCCACATGTCCCCTGTATCTATTCTTCCAGAAAGAAAGAGAAAGAAAGAAAGAAAGAAAGAAAGAAAGAAAGAAAGAAAGAAAGAAAGAAAACTATGTTTCTTTTTCTCTGGCAGTGGAAAAATACTGATCTCAATGAGTCCAGCGTGTGTGAACAATGAGTCTTTTTCCATAGAATTGAAATAATGGGGGAGTCCATCACAATGCACACTAGGTTGGGCTCAATTAATTTAATTTCTGTCTCCAGAATGCTCTCTTTTCCTTTCTCAGGGTCGAGGTGAGGGAAGAATGGGAGGGAACAAAGATGGGAAGCTGAGAGATCAAAAAAGAACAACTAAATGACTCGGGAGCCCAGTGTTGTTTAAAGGCTGAAAACCCTCTGAGTTGATGAACCATGTGTTGTATGTTATGTGAGTATTTGTTGCAACATGAAGATAGCTTGGGGTCATCTCTAAGCTCACCCTGCTATACATGGTGATCTGTTGATTTATTATAAGCTTCAGGAAAGCCAGGTTTCAAGAGGAGCCCCACCACATTCAGGAGCTCCTCAAGAGTCACTTTCATACCCCTAAATCCAGAATTTCCATGAGGACACTCTAAACAAACTGTATAGACTAAATAAACATCATTGTAGGGAAGGGAGGGCTCCAAATTGGAAATCATGGTGACACATACATTGGCAGGAGTTGCATGCTACAGTAAATTAAAATGTAAACAGCTTTCCTTGATAGAAAATCCCATATGGAAAATGGAATCCAGCTGTAGACTATAGATCACATAAAATGCCATGTCTCTGCACTGAATGATAAAGCTGAAGAAGACAGTACAGGGGTGCTGGTGTTTATCCCAGTCTGCACAATAGAGGGTGAGCTCGATGTGTTGAACTTCATTATAAAAGGTGGATGCGCAGTTCCCCAGAGGCACATTCCACCTGGCTAAGGTTTACAAGCCAGAATTTGTTTCCTTGGTTTCCAGGGTAGAGATGCCGGCTTCTGACAAGGGGTGTGAGAAAGCATCTGAATCCATAATGGGTGTTCCCTATATGCCAGACACCAGAAGAGCTTAATTAAAAACTTGAAGAGAAAAACAGAAAGACTACAGAAAATGATTTAACAAGTACTGTTCCGGATTAACATATGTCAATATTTTGTCCTACTTGCTTCAGATCTTTGTGCATTTGTACAAAAGATGTAAAGTATTCCAGGCAAAATGGCTCCTCTCCTGAGTCCCATTCCTCTCCCTGGAGCAGGGAAGCCACCACACTGCATTTGGTGAGTATCTTTCTCCTGTGGGTTATGTTACCACATTATCTCATTCAACCCTTCCAGCAACTATTTGAAAAGGATATTATCCCCATGTTACAGATGAGGACACCGAGACCCCAGGAGATCAGTATTTGTCTGTGGTCACACAGCAAGTAGGTAAAAGAGTTGGTCTCAAACCCAGTTTGCTCTTATTCAAAATTTGTGCCCTTTTTACTGCATCCCACATCTGGAAGAGCTGGTCTTCTTTCTCATGCCACCTGAAAACTGCAGGGATTCCTCCCAGTTGAGTCATTTCACCTCTGTGAATCTTGATTCATGGGCTTTACTTTCTGATTCCTCAATAAATAATTTTTAGATTTTTGCCTTTTTGGTTTGTAAAGCCCAAACATGAATCCAACCAGGAAGGGATAAAATGGGAGAATTACACTATCTTATTATATGCATTTGAGCATCCTGTCTGTTTTTAAATATACCACTGGGTCCTGATTACTGACCTGAGGACCGACAGTGTATCTCATATATCACTAGTCCCATACCATGAGGGGAACTATCTGTAAAGTGTTTTTTAAAACCCCTCCATGGGTACTTATAATTTGTTTTATAGCTGTAACATGCAAAAAAAAAAGACTCCCAGACAAAGGTCGGACAAAAGCAAAGTACAACTTAGATTTCATAGTGGCTACTATACAAATTGAAAAAAATGCTTTTGCGATTTGGTAATGATGTATCATGAACCACATATCCATATCCATAATCCAACATATCCATAATGTTGGACTCTAAGAACTACATTCTGAGAATCTCTCGGAAAGAAGTAACCCAAATAGTGGGGAAGGCAACATTCAAAACACTTCCTAGTTCTGTTATTTATTGAAGTCTGGAGGTGACCTAATGCTCAACAAATCTTGTTAGATGTACCATAGAAGAACCCGTGGATTGAATCATGTATTGTCATTAAATTGATAATTTTGAAGAAAAGCAAGGTGCCTCACTCTGCTAATTAGCTGTGTTATATTTGCCAAACTGGCTAATCATTCTGATTTTTAAACTTTTCATTTGCAATATACAAAATACTGACATCTGCCTTAAAGATCTGAGAAAATTGGATGGACTGAAACATGAAATAATTTATCCCACTTACTGGCACCAGATAGTACTCAATAAATTGTATCTAATAGAATGATTATCTATGAAAAAGGTATAGATATTTGCAATTACTACAAAGTAAGTCAATAAAAGGGACTGCATTCAAATATGTAAAAAAGATAAACTATGTTACACGCTTTGTATTACAATAAAAAAATTAGAAGTATTTGATTTGGGGTAATGGTGTAGGAAAGGAAACATTTTTACTCTACCCTCTTACCTTCATGTCTTAGAGGCCTACAAATTAAATATAAACTTACAGGTTAACAGGGAAACAACCAAAACTTATTTATACACATATGGGAATACACAAAATAAGTGGCTTTCTGAACAGAAAAGATGGGAGTTATATACCTAACTTAGTGTGGGGAGGGGAGGAGAAGAAAAAGGCTTCTACAGGAGGAACAAATGGCTTTCTAGGAGAACGAATAAGAAAGTGTGTGATAATGTTTATGCAAGTCAGACTGGTCTTAACTTTTTTCTCTGTGGTCATAAAAATCCCCCCAGAGATCCCTGGTTGGCTCAGCGGTTTAGCCCCTGCCTTCGGCCCAGGGCTGATCCCATGATCTCTCATGAATAAAAAAACAAAATGTCTAAAAAACAAAAATCCCCCAGAGAGGGGATTCTTGGCAGCCCCACTTCCAAAATTTCTGTAAAGGAAACTTTTTGCTGCTTCATTAAATCTCAAATGTCTTTGCGCTCAAATAATCTTTATATTAATTCTGGAGGGCCTCAGTGAGTCTCCACATTGGCATTAAAATACTTTACCTGGGACGCCTGGGTGGCTCAGCAGTTGAGTGTCTGCCTTTGGCTCAGGGCATGATCCCAGGGGTCCAGGATTGAGTCCCACATTGAGCTCCTTGCAGGGAGCCTGCTTCTCCCTCTGCCTGTGTCTCTGCCTCTTTCTCTGTGTCTCTCATAAATAAATAAATAAAATCTTTAAAAAAACACACTTTCCCCTCTTATATATTAAACAAACTTGCTGTAATATTGTTAGGCAGATTTTATAGAGTTTTAAAATAAAGCAATATTTTTTAAACTGTTACTGTATAATCTATGTAAAGGAACCTTTCCCCTACAGTAGAATAAAGTTCTAGCACAATCTATATCCAGAGACCATTGCAATGGCTGAAAGAGCCCTCAACTAGTAGCCCAAGGACTTCTGATCACATCAATGGAAAAGGGTTCACCTCCTGTGTTCCACCATCCAACGGACTGGAACCTGCGGTCCTCAGTTTCCTCATCTATGAAGTAAGAATAATAATAATGTCTAATTTGCAGATTTCTTAAAAAGAACTGGAAAAGATCTGTGTAGGTTGAAAGATCATTTCATTAATAAGGACTCAATTGTGTTAGCTTATAATACTTTATACATATGGTCTTATAAGTAAGGAGACATTTTATACATTTAATGAATAAGAGAAGAGGGATGGTGATTAAACCTGAAAACTTAAAGTTTATATATATGTATTCACCTCCAGGGAATGGCAAGCTGACATTCACCCTTAGGCATTCTGTGGCTATTGCTTACGTCAATGCTGTCATTTTAAAGACAAGCTTGTTTTTTTGTTTTTGTTTTTGTTTTTGTTTTTGAACTGGAATTAAGTAAGGGCTAGAGACCTTACTGAAATAAAACAGTAGCTACTTAAGGATGACCTTGAGCAACATGACCTTGCAAAATGAGACTGTTATTAGAGAACATTGCACTGGATACTCTGGCCTTGTTATTTTCACAGCTCAAACCAGAAATGCCAGCCTCTCAATCTCCTGGAGTCTCTGACATATTTATGGGCAGAAACTGGCTGACATGGGTTCATTTTCACTTGGGCAATCTTCAGTTAAACATGGAATTTATCTGCTAATTTAACCAAACATTGCCTAATATACCCCCACCACACACACAATTATCTACCATAATGAATTTTCCCTGAACCTTATAGCCTCACCTGGAAGAAACAGTTAAGCCATCCATCAATGAAACTATTAATATTAACTTCAAAATTGTCCTAACAAGGTCCAAGTGAATATAAACATTGGAATAAAGTACTGTGTGCACAGTGATTCTTTTATACGATGCTTCTAAAAATTATGCTTTTCATGTGGAAATTAACAAATAAATAGCTGTGCTCATTTCTGCAGAGAGAAATAGCTCCAAGATGTCATTATTTGTTACAAATTTTCAAAAAAAAATTGGTTAAAACTCATATCTGGCTAACAGCCTGACACAGGCTCTCCTATTTTCCACAAAAAATACATACAAAGGGTGTTTTTTGTTAGTTTTTTTTTTTCTTTTAATGATAGTCATAAAATACAATTTTTTTCAAAGGACTATTGCCAGGATTGGGAGAAATTTCTGCATCTCCAAAGTCAAATGATAGACAAAAGCAACTGATTAGTTGGTGCTTTACCTCTGAAAATAATGGAGGCTTTCATTCTGAAGTATAGACAGATATCCCTCATCCCTTCCCAACTTCATCCTCCTGTTACAGACTCTGCCTTACAGGCACTGTTCTGATACCTGGATAGACATTTGTAAACCACCCAGAATACCAGTCAGCCATTGCCCAGAGCACCTCTCCTTTCTCCGTGTAGTCAGAAACAGTGACCACCACCCCCCCCAGAACGACTGAAGTGCATTGCATGCTGGGCCTCTCTGCTTCCTGAAGTGCCGGAGAAATATGGACAGAGGACCTGCCTTGGTAACAGGACATTCTAGGGACTGCACATTTTTCACCTTCTTCATTTGCTCAGAGTATCAGGGAATCTTAAGCCTGTAGAAGTATGCTAAATGAAAGCTCACCAAAGCCTGAGAAATCTGCCTTAAACCTGTATGCAGAATAGGGCCCCGGGCATCCACGTCCACTGCATTACCACCCACCAAGCCACTATTTATTTGCGGATAGATAAGTATAAATTTGGTAGAGGTAGCTTATGAAAAAATAATACAGATAAGAGAAAGGAAGAAATCACTAATTTCTGAAATGAGTTTAAGGCAAGAGCCCATAAAAGTCATTTTGAATACTCTGTCGTCTTCACTAGCATGCTGGAACACTTGGGTTCAAATCTTCTGTGCCTGGGGCTGCCCCTTTGCCTACAGCACATGCCCCACCTCACTCCAGTTCTTTGAATTACTTATCCCTATTTATGCTTCAATATTCAGCTCAAGCATTGTGTCCTCCAAGACCTATTGTCCATCATATGAAGTATGTCCAACAAACGAACAATTTCCATTTTCATGGTCTCCCAGGGCATTCTGTAGCAGTAGCTCAACGACCTCTTCTCTGCGTTATCCTAAAACTATCTCTTCCATGTCTGCCCAGCTGAGGTCTTGAGGACAGAGCCTATATTCTGTGTAGCAATTCTCAACGCTAGATTTCACCATGAAATGATGTTTTCTGTTTTCCAGTGGATAGTTTAACGTACAGGTTTTTTTTAAAGATTTTATTTACTTATTCATGAGAGACAGAGAGAGAGAGGCAGAGACACAGGCAGAGGGAGAAGCAGGCTCCATGCAGGGAGCTTGATGTGGGACTGGATTCCAGGTCTCCAGGATCAGGCCCTGGGCTGAAGGCGGCAGCGGCAAACCACTGAGCCACCCGGACTGCCCCTAACATACGTTTTTAAGACACTATTCCCACATTAACAGTAAGCTATGTAGTAAATTACAGAGCACAAAGAACAATGGTCCAGTTTTTCCAAATCTGTGTTTAAGGTATGACGCATGCACCTCAATATAGGTGTATGTGTGTAAAATACGTCTGAGTTAAAACAATCTATGAAACCAACATTTCCTAAAGTTAGTTCCTAGAAACTCTTGTTTCATGAGCTATTCCGTGAAGAAAGGATAAATGAATTTAAACATTCTGAAATATCCTATATTCTGAAATATCCAATTGCTGACATTGTTGAATATGACGGTTCTAAGAGGTATTTGAACATGATGCCGTTTTGTCAAGTACACTTATAAACCTTCAGAGTAAGTAGAGTTCTGTGGATGTACATTCTGAAAAATTCTGACTGACTTATTTCAACCAGTCCTCTCGCCAGATGTCATGGCATAGAGAGACACAGGCAGAGGGAGAAGCAGGCTACTTGCAAGGAGCCCAATGTGGGACTCGATCCCGAGACAGGGATCATGCCATGAGCGGAAGGCAGTTGCTCAACTGCTGAGCCACCCAGGTGCCCCCATTTAGGTATTTTTAAAATTAGGCATAGTTTGGGAAGTATGTACCAAAATGCACTCCTAATTTGCAACTTTGGGTGGAACAAGAACAGAACTTAGCTTCTCCTATTTTATTCATGAAATCTTAGCATAGGAAATGCTATAATACCCATTTATGTTTGTGGCTTCATATTCAGCACAATATTAAGTTTTCTGCCTGGTGTCATTTGTCAAATAAGCTTTTTAAGGCAGTAATTTTCCTGTATCTCTTATAAAGGCAGCCTGTTTTTATTTTTTTATTTTTTTTTTAATTTTTATTTATTTATGATAGTCACACAGAGAGAGAGAGGCAGAGACATAGGCAGAGGGAGAAGCAGGCTCCATGCACCGGGAGCCCGACGTGGGATTTGATCCCAGGTCTCCAGGATTGCGCCCTGGGCCAAAGGCAGGCGCTAAACTGCTGCGCCACTCAGGGATCCCCAGCCTGTTTTTAAAACCAGAATGTGCCACGTTACTCAACAAATTGTCATTAAGGAGAAGGAACAGCATGAGAACTGGGAATTATAATGCTGACCAGGTATAAAGCAAGGAATTTTTTTTTTTTTTACTAACATCTTATCGCAAATGCAAAGACTCAAATATCAACTTTGGTAATAATTCAGAAGGTTAACTAATGCTCTGGCCTAAATCTAAAATAGGCATATATTACATTATACATGTGTTGAAAGTACACACTATACCAAGGTGCCTAGTGTGCCATAAAATATACATGTATTGTATACAAAATGATGAAATGCCAGTCTAAATATTTAAGAAATTTCGGCTCTAAACAAAATATTTGTTCCGGCAATAATAAATAAATCATAAATTAAATATTTGATATCATATATAGTTGCTAAGAGCTTAAGATTTAATGATGCTTTAGAGAAACCATAGGAAGTCCCTATCTTATTGAAATGCTAGATGGAAAAGTCTGGTTGCTACATCTCTACCTAGAGTCCTAAAAGCATTCAAATCATTTTGCGTTTTCAAAAGAACCTGCAATTACCTCTCTTCACACTAGGTGGTGCAGTAAAGACCAAAAAAAGCTGTCAAATGGATGTATACATTTGATGTAGCAAGGTCAAACTGAAGGAGAGGATAATTTTAAACTTGAAAACAGGGAAGTATCTTATATTAGAATTCCAGTGTATTTAATAAATACACACACACACACACACACACACACACCGAGAAACCATAAATAAGGAATGGAAAAGCCTCTTCCAATGGCTCTGGGGATATCAGGGCTTCCCAAAAAGTCAGTCCCTCAGCACCGGGGGTGGGCAGTTAAATGCACATTCCTAGGCCACGCTGCCACACTTCAGAATTATTGCATCAGAATGGTGAGAATGAAGTCGGAACCTGAGTCTGTTTTCCTAACACATACTCGTGTTGATTTTTAGGCAGAACTCCGAGAACTAGGTTTAGATTGCTCTAAATCTGTCTACTAGTAAGAAATCCCAGTTGACAAGTTTGTGATGTTCAGAAACTTTTTTTTTCCAGCTTCCTATAGCTGTATCTTGAAGATCAGGGGTTATAGATTTCACTATAAAATCTCCAGGTGAATCTTTTACTAAGTTACTATCACTGTAAGAAAAATCAGAGAGGCACATTTCAATCTTGTGTGTAATAGAATATGTGGAAAGCAGTTTGAGCTTCGTAGAATGGCAAAAATGTATTTTATGGAATGCAATGAAAATGAATCTCTTCTGGGAGGAATGCGTGGTAGTTTTATTAGATATTCAAAAGTCAAACCACATTGATCTGCCTTTTGAAGTAATTACATTGATATCTGCAGTTTAAAGAAATGTATTGCTTGTTCCCTGTGGATATTTTCAAAAACCTTTTTTTTTTCTTAAACCAAAGCGGTTTTTTTTTCTCTAGCTTTAGTCACAAAGGAAAACATTTTCCTCAAGCGTGGCTAATTATTGTACAGGAATATGTGCATACGGGGGTGTGTGTGTGTTCTCCAGAACCACCTGAAATGAGTTTCTCTTTTTTTTTTTTTTAGTTTAAATGAGATTTTTTTGTAGAGTCAAAATCTTACTCCTTTAGGCTCACTTGTTTTAAGATATTTGTAAATGGACAATACACTGAGAAGAATTTCCCACCACTCTAACTTCACCATTTCTTTAAGGCTTAGCACAATCATGGGTTACCTGTCTGGCTCCATTGGTAGAGCACGCAACTCGTGATCTTGGGGGTTGTGAGTTTGTGTCCCATGTTGGGGGTAGAATTTACTTAAATGAAAAAAAAAAACCACTTAGCACAATCTGTGTGAAAATGTATTCTGTACATACGTGTTTTTAAGTAGCCATTTCTTCAGGGTTTGCTGAGGACTATTCCTCTACAGTGTCTGAAACCAGGCAACTTAGTTCCTGGACTTTTTGCATCTACATTTTATGGTTTTCTGATTTTTTCTTCCTTACTTTCGGTTGTTATTTCATGTTGCCATCAGTACACTAAAGCAGTAGGAAGGACTTCTTTTTATTCACTCATGCATTCATGCATTCATTTTAGAGAGAGAAGGACAGAGAAGATGGGCAGAGGGGGAGAGAGTCTCAAGCACTCTGTGCTGAGTGCAAAGCTTGACTCGGGGCTTGAGCTCATGACCCTGAAATCATGACCTAGGCCGAAATCAAGAGTTGGACACTTAACAGACTATGCTACCCATTCGCCCAGGAGGGCTCCTTCTATGTCTAATCTGCAGAAGTCTTGGAAGGCTGATAGCTACGTTTAATTTGTTAGAAACACGGATAGAGTGCAGAAGAGTTGGGGGGGCCCAGTGGGGGCATTAGTAAAGTGGCAGATAATTGGCAGTGTCTATACTGGCTATACTTTTATTTTCTCATTCTTGATTGTTGTCCCAAAAAGTGAAGCTGCAGGTGGCTGAGCCATGGGTAGTTGAACTATTATTTCAAACAAGTCTTTCTAATCTATTTTTACTTGTGGTTATAACCACACAGTCATAACATTTATAGAAAAGGTTGATGGCCTCCTCAAGTTATATAAATCTTCTTATTTTTCACGTACTAATAGCACAGTGTACTTTCTTTCTTAACAAAAATGTCTACATCCGCTTCAGAGTTTTCATTGCTAAGCGAGCGTTATCTGCATTATTCTGTGTGCATAGATGTGTGTGTGCATATGCACAAATATGAATGCAAATATGTGAATGTCTATTTAATATGGGGCAGAAAAAGGAGCTTATTCTTCCACACTGGGAAATCATTTCACATGAATCTGCTTTCTTTTGAGTCATTTTCATTGCTTGCTTAATTATCTTTATCAAGGTCACGAAATGGTAGAAATGCTAACAGAAGAAGGAATAAGGGTGCTTTACAAAGGAACAGAACGCCAGGACTGTGACTGTTTGTCTGCTTTCTCTGGGGCAGGGTGGGGGAGTTGGTGAACAAAAGCAACAGTTTCCAAGAACAAACAAAGGCATTCTCTGTGACCTGGAGCACAGCTGGCAACTCTTTGTCCTCAAACATCAACTCCCTCCTAAGACCCAAGCTAACTTTTCCTCCAGCCACTTCTACAAGGCCAGCATCTCAGACACTTTGGACATCTTGTTTTTTTCTTTTCAGGTTTTTTTTTTTTTAATCCCTCATAATCAACATAAAAATAGGAGTTTATATATGTTTTAAAGATTGTGATTATTTGAGAGGGAGAGAGAGAGCAGGAGAGAGAACACACAAGCGGGGAGGGAGATGCAGATTCCCCACTGAGCATGGAGCTTGTCCTCCTGGGGCTCAGTCCCCGGATGCAGGGATCATGACTTGAGCCAAAGGCAGATGCTTAACTGACTGAGCCACCCAGGTGCCCCTAAATTTTTTTAAATTAAAGAACAACTCCAGCAACTTTACAAATCTCTAAATACAGGAGGGCCTGAGCTTTTTTTGTTGAGACTATTATCTGGAATTGCTAAATACTCCCCTGACCGTGAGCTCAATGGAGACAGGCTCCGCTTTGCTCAACGTGGTTGGTCCTCCCTGAGTGGCCCGGGGCCTGGCGTACAGTAGACCCATGACAACCATGGTTGATCAACTGATTGACTGTAGTTATGGAAAGAAAATTGCCTGTGGGGAGAGGTTAAGTCTAGCTCATACAAGGACAAGTCAGATCAAAACGTAAATGTGTTTATATTTGTGTCTCTGACAGATTTTTTTCCTCTTGTTTCTCCTCATAGAGCTTTTAAAGTTTATGAGGAGCAAAAGATATGCCCCACTGCACCATCTCTAATCTTCTTCTCTGAATTCAGGTTTCATCTCAATTGTAGAAAAAGCAAGCACAGAAAAGTTTATTTTTAAAAAAATACCCATAATCTCACTGCCCAGGAACAACAGCCACTAACATAGTTGTTGTTTCCTTCACATTTTTCTGTATTTATGTCTTCAATTTATATCTGTGTTCACATAATTGAGGTGTTGTAAATATAATTTCATTTCTGCTTCTTTCATGTTCTTTCATAATCATATGCCAGTCATTAAAACCTCTTTAAGAAGCACAATTGTAATAGTCATGCCGTGTTCTACGACAGAGCATGTCATGTAATCAAGTTAAATTCATTTCTCTATTGTTGAACATTTAGATCATTTGGAATATTTTATCTTTATGACCATCTAAAGATAGTGTTTGTGCATATCATGTGCACCCAGTGTTTGTGCACAACAGATTACTTCCTTGGAACAGTTTCCTAAAAATAGACTTGACTATTTTAAAGGCTCTTGATTAAGTATTGCCATAAAATATTCTGGTGTTATTACAATTTGTAGATTAAACTTCTACCAGCAGTGGGTAGGACTGTAATAGTAGCTCACAGCAGCTACCTCTTTTTTTTTTAGCGTCTTGTGTGCCAGACACCGTGCTAAATGCCTTATTGTATTATCTCATTTAACTGTAATGACAGCAATATGAAGTAGGTATTATTTTATACTTATTTACAAAGGAGAGACTGAGGTGCAAAGAAGTCACATAATAACTTTTCCAAAGTCATACAACCAGATTTGGGATCCAGATAATCCAACTCCTGAGCCCAGGGCTCTCACTACACTGATGAAGTCTTTACCAACACTGGAAGATAATACTGCATAACCAGCATTTTAATTCTTTGCTAGTTTCCTGAAAGAAAAGACAGTATCTTGTTGTTGTTTCTATGTTCCATTAGTTTAATATTAGCAACTTTATGTGCTTTCTTAGTATAGGTACTAGCAGTTATATTTCGTCTAGTGTGAATTGCCTCTTTCTATCATTTGCTACCTCAGTGACTCTTTGCCCTTTCTTAAAAATATAAATCTGTTAAATATTAAAAACATTCTGGTTTTCCTGTACCTGTTAGTGGCTAAATATTGCTCCTGTTTGGTATATAATTATATTTATGCTATTTGAACCTGTGAAAGCTCTTTTTTTCTAAGAAGTCAAATATAGTATTTCTCTTGGTGATTCCTTCCATCGTTAATTTTATGCTCGGATAGTAGTTCCATGTCCAGGTATCAGACATTACCTTAAATTTTCTTTAGAAACTCTATCAACCAGTCTGTTTCCCTATGTTGATCAACCAGTCTGTTTACCTAGAAGGTCTTGCTGATGGCCCCAGGTTTCTTCTATTTGTCTGAGACTACACTGTTAGAAACCAAGTTGAAACAAATGTTTTCTAATATTTCTGGTACTCTGAAAATACAATTCACAGAAATTTAAAGGCAGTGACTTTGCTTCCTCTCCCCAGAAGAGGAAACCCAAGAAAGCATAGATGCACATTGCTAGTGACAATTATTTAATAGAGAGTTGGGTTTTGGTCCTGGGCATTCTGCTTTGGTGCTACCAACACAAGCTCCCTTTTCTGATACAGTAATTCACCTGGGCTGGCTCTCATTATAAGGAGCCAAAAGACCTGAGTCGTTAATGAGGTGTTGATTTTTGAAATATAAACCCTAAAAGGACATATTTCCAATCACTGAAATCTGCCTTCTGTGCTAGATCACTGTGGAGCAGTCTTTGTATACAAAGCATCACATTAACTGGCAACAAAACCTCATAATGCCAAAATTAAGACTCCTTTCATTTTCCCAACACTATTTACTGATTAATCCTTCACATAAAAACTTTGAGATATTTTTTTCCTAGTAATTCATCCCTACATAAATGGGGGTATAGCATTCTGGTTAAAAAGAAGCAAATAAAATAAAATAAAACAAAACAAAATAAAATAAAAAGAAGCAAAAACATGTTTTGGGGATACAGTGTAAAATTTAAAGCCTAACATTTTTATTTACTTGCAATTTTCAGTGATTTGTTAATTAATTATCAACTAAAGTAGGGCTGATGTTGAAAGGGTGGATTTGCTATTGGTTCCTAAACTACTTTAACTACCAGAAAAGGAAAGCCTATGATTATAAATAAGACATAGGCAACCATGGTAACAGATCTACTTTTCATAACAAATAAAAATTTTTCAAAAACAATTAAGGTTCCGTAATCTTTCACTAATTGTTACAAGCACTTCCAATGATATCTGCTACATTCTTGAAGAAAGTAACATCCACATAACTATGGATCTAGATGTATTAACTTCAGATCAGTTATATGGACCTAAGTAATATTAACCTTAGACTTGAAAACCCTGTGATTATGTTTTAATCCAATTTTAGGCTATTTTATTATACACGTATCTTATCAACAAAGAGTTAATAATCTGGAAGTTATACAATGATTTATAATGCATCATGGGATATTGAGCAGTTACTATTTGAAAGTAATAACGGCAATGGAAATCCAAGTGGTTTTCCAAATATGAGGAACAATAAATCTTCTGCAGCTACTTTTCATACCATAAAACTGGAAGATATTTCACAGATTACCTGGACCAGCTTTAAAGAAGTGGAATGGAATAAAAATTATTTCCCAGAATACCCTAATCAGAAATGATTATTCAGAACAATAGCTAAAATTTATTGAGCACCTACTATACGCCTGAGAGTTTCCTATCATTTGGCACGAATTTCTCACGTAGTATGTCATCCTCATCTTATGCTTAAGAAAAATGAGGCTTAGAATAGTCAAGGAACTTGTTCAAAGTCAACCTTCTGATAATGGGCAAGCCTAGGACTTAAACCTGACCTGAGTTCAGGAGCTGAGCTCCTATCTCCTATGCAATAAATAAATGTCAACCGCACCTCGCCAACCCATCATAGATATGTGACTATTTAAAAAGCTGGCCCTTCCATTCTTCCTAAGCTTCATTCAACCAACATAGTGGTCAAGATATCTGGGGAATTGGATTCCATAAAAAGATGCCAGAAGTGACCTGATTAGCCAAGAACACCTATTTTTAAAGGTAAATAAGATTGTTTGAAGGTCCCTTATTTTTGAAAGCCCCACTTTCTGAATAATGCACCACGTTTTGCATAGAATCTTTTCTGTGCAGGAATAAAGATCAAACTAGCTTGAAAGGTCTTTTAATAGGATCCTTCTTTTGGGGCACATATGGAGTGCCCGTTTGTGACTAATTTATAGCCATTCTTTAAGTAAATAAGTAAATTTGGACCAAAATTCTAAATACTAAGTGTACATTTGAGGCTTTTTGATGCTTATTCTCCCTTGCTATGAAAATATGGCCAATTCCCTGATTGTGTTACTGTGCTCTATTATGTAAGATGGTATCATCGGCGAAAGCTGAGTAGTGGGAACATGGGACCTCTCTGTACTATTTTTGCAACTCCTCATTGTGTCTATACTTTCAGAATAAAAAAGTTTTAAACTACTGCCAAATTTCCATCTTGCCAGGGAGATGAACTTCTGGGTTTTGCAGCTGGTAACTCATATCCAATTAAGGTTCCTCTTGGGGTACTCGTCATCAATTTGAAGAAGCACTGGTGTGTGAAATGGGCACAATTTGTTATCGTACAAGGACCAACAGAGCACATCCATAAGCTTGCATCAGAGGGTCAGCCACATGCCCTTCTCCTCGTATCTAGCTGAGGGCCAGGCTGTTTCTGAAAGCCTCATTAGAGCTGAAAGTCAGCCTATTGAGGAAGACTCTCAGCTGCCTCCCGTGGCACTAATCCCCCTGCAAAAAGACAAACTCCGCAGGTAACAGGAGGAGTCCCAGACACGAGGCTTCAGTGAATTTAGGAGGAGTTAGCTATGCTCCTTAGCCTGGCTGCTGCCTCTGGATATTTACTTATACACATCAATGCCAGATCCTGACAAGGACAGATCACAGGAACGCTGGGTTCTAGGAAGGAAACGTGCAAAAGAGAAAAGCAGAGCAATCTTGTGCAGGCAAGCAAGGCCAGTCCTGAGCTTACAGGGCCCCTGTCATCAGCGGGACTGTTCGCATGGTCACCCAGGAAATCTACTCTTTGTAAACTGCCTTGAGCAACTAGAACAGTTCCCAAGAGAAGACATTGATTTGGAAGGACTGGTGGAGGGTAAAAGAAAAAAATGTAAAGATCTGTTCTGAAGGCAACTGCCTGAAATGCAATCCCTGCTTTTTTGTGTATTTGTGTTAGGAGAGAGAAGGGGACAAAAGAACCCTGATAGCTTCATCTAGTTAATGAGGCTGATCCTGGAAGTTCCTGGAACTCACTTTGGCCCATCCTGCCCAGAAACACTGCCCCAAATGAAGGTTTGCCCCAGTCAGTATTCAGGGGAACCTGTTCAAGGTGGTACTTGGAACAAGGTTGCAACTTTGAAAAGATAGAGCTCTGCACACAGCATGACTTCAGAGGTAGAAGAAGATCTGCTAACAGAATTTGGGAAGACAAATGACAGGGCAGGGAATACAAGGAACTCTCGCACGAGCCATTTCATAGACTGCCCCAAAACTGCCCATTCGTCTTCTGCCGTCAACCTACCAAAAGCCCTGTTGGCGTCCCTGGAAATAGATTGCTAAATAAGCCTAAGCTTTTTTGGTTCATAGAATTGGCAAATCAAAGGGTCAGAAGATTTATCTCATGCCTCTAAAGATCATTTATAACGTGGCTAAGTGGCCCAGGATAAAACCACAATAAAGGTGATTCATGCAGGAAATCCATTCTGTTGAGGCAGAAATGAAAATCCACATTAAATCACAGTCTATTCTGTGCATGGGAGAATTGAAGTGAGCCAAGCTCAGTGGATTCCCAGGCACACTGAAGGCTGAAAACCATTGTTCTTGTAAAATGGAGGAAATGAGACTCCTTTAAAGTGAGAATGCAGCCTCTAGCTCTGAGAGCAGGGAGGTACTCCTGACCAGGGTGAGCAGCCCAGGGGCCCTGCCAAGCTGGTGTCTGGGACTATATTCCCGGATGGCAGCCAGCCTAGGGATCTATTCAATTACTGCAAGTTCCTTGCCAGGAGGTTTTTATCAGCTGCACTATTTGTCAAGACAATCGGACCTAGTACAAAAACCCACCTTTGCAAATAGCCATGAAAGAGCTGTTTATGTGGCTGAATCAGGGATGTCTGCTGCCTCTTGGCTTTTGAACTTAACTGTGAAAGTTATTGCATTTTCTCCTGGCTGGGATCACCTGAAAAAGTTGCTGTACACTCTCCTTCACCTTACCTTCTTGGTCTAGAGGTCTCATGTATTGAGGGATGATGTAAGTGCCAGAGCAAGCTCACAGAGCAATCACGAATGGATCCATTATTTTGTATGGGGTTTATAATTTTTTGTGTGACATTAATGTTTTTTTCTGCTTCTTTCCCTTTCTACAGCTGCAACCACACTTCTTCTCTTTTTCCTTCTAATATCTATCAGTTCTCACTCTTGGGCATTGGTTATGACTAAGTGAGATGACTTCCAAACCCACATCCTCACTTTTCAGTGAGAAGTTGACTGACACTACATCAGAAGGCCTTGATTATATTGTAAATTAACAAAAAATGTCGTCTTTTTCGTATACTTAACTTCGGATTTTCCTTCTCCATTGGCCCTTTCCTTTACATTAGCCTTTATTCATATAGTAACATTGCATATGACTTAAAATATGGTTATTCAATCATAGCGGACAATCTCTAATGAAAGCCAGTTGACAGCAAGGGAACCTGAAATGGAGATAATCCACAAGTGCGTACAGAACAGTGTGGCACTCACCATGAATCATTAGTGCTCATCTGTTGTCTTTACTGAAAGCTGACAGTAGCCATTGTGACACATTCTAAAGAGTGGTCTAAGCAGCATGTTCAGGGCTGTGATAAAGGTCGGAATCCCATCCACGGTATATTTAGCAAAGACAAAACCTCATCAAAGTAAAGCCCCTTCCCTGAAAATAAGTAAAATAAGTAAAATCTATTAATTTGTTACACCCTTATCAAAAGTAGCTGGTGTCCTTATGGGTGATGGTAAGCTATCTTGTCTATTGACAAACACTTGAAAACTGGATTTATATGAGAATCATTGGCGTTCTTAAAAAATAATTCATGCCTCTTCTTATGCCTAGGAGGGATGCACTGCAAACATCAGCAATAAAGAAGGCCTATTTTATGGTGAAAGCAATCTGGTAGAGTGTAGATAGAACACTAAACATGTCTGGTCAGACAAATCTTATGAGCTTGAACTAAAACATACTGAATGCATCAATTAACCAGAGTTCCTATTGGATTTTTAAATTTTTTGTTATTTTTATTTTTTATTTATTTATTTATTTTACCAAAACTATTTCTCTGGGATGCCTGGGTAGCTCAGTCGGTTAGGCATCTGCCTTTGGCTCAGCTCATGATCCCAGGCTCCTGGGATCCAGCCCCACATCCTGGCTCCCTGCTCAGCAGGGAGTCTGCTTCTCCCTCTCCTTCTGGCCCTCCCCTAGCACACAAGCATACTGTCAAATACATAAAATCTTTTTTGAAAAAAAAACCTGTTTCTCATCTCAATACAGTCAGTACTTTGATTCGTTCCCCTTTCAAAGACTAAGGGAAAGGATATGCCCCTGGTAACAGGCTTCTGCCCATCAAACTAGATGGAGAGAATTAATTTAATGAAGAGTTTCTATTTAGGAAGGAGCAGTAGGAGGAAAGGGCAACAGTTGGGGTTCCTACCAGGTTGGCTGGTGTTTTACATGCTGGAGAAGCAGCTGGAAATTTGGATGACAGTTTTGAAAGCCCGATGATAAGGAAAAGGTCACTGAAATTGAAATGGTGGGTGGGAAAGAAGCAGACCAGGATAATGTGGCAAAACTGAATCATCTCATGCGTGTTAAAGCTTTTAAGGAACTCTTTTCTTTTTGCTTCAAACAGTTTGCTATTCTCCCTAGTGACGATTGTCCCATGAATAGCATAGATTATTTGCCTTTTTTTCTTCCACCTAAATCAATTCTAAAAGCAATTTTTTAAAGTTCAGTTTATACGATAAAGAATGTTCTCATCGAACCTGAGTCACATTGTGAATGTGTGCCTTTTGCTTTAGTAGGTATTTTTTTTAAGGGAACGTTGTTCCCAAACTACCTCAGAAACAATGTGTGTATTTACAAAACTAACAAACGTTGTAGCTTGGAAAATTCCTTTGGCAAAGACAGGAGTGTTCAGCCACAAATGCTCCTGACTTAAAAGCTGAACCAAATAAAACTTGACAGCAAGACAAAATATTTTATAGGCAAAGTGACATTTTATAATAATGGAATAATAAATGCAGAAGGGAAAGTGAACCAAAGCTGAATTATCATCTGAGATCCATTGGATACTAAAGGGAGGTGAATCTCATTTAGATTTTTCCTGTTTTTATTACACTAATAATTATGTCTATGACTGAAGCACTCTTCAACTTGGAGAACTGCAGTATTTCTAATCACGTTGTCACATATCTCCAATCACTTGTCTGTATGAGATCTGGATGATGCAGTGCAGAAGCCTTGATAGCATGCAAAAATGGATGGGTAGAGAAAGAAAGTGATGGAAAAATCATAAAACCACTTTATCAAGCACTTCAATTTGCAACCAAATCAAGCAATGTTTAAATAAACCTGATGAACACAATCCAACCCAAAACATATCTACAACTTGAGGTTAAATCAGATTACAAATAGAATTAATAATGATCAAGTAAATTTACTTGCCAATCTCCCATCTTCTACCCTACTACAAAGCTCAGTGAGCAGAGTTGAGTTGGGCCAGTTTAGGAGAACCAGCAAGGGTCTATCAACCACCTTCCTAGTCCATAGGACAATGGTAAAGAGGGTACAAAGCATTGACATTTTAGTCTGGAAAAAATAGGAATAGTTGAGGCTAGTTTTAACACAATTAGGTTAAATTAGGATGAAAAGAGAGCCAGGGTTGCAAGGAAAGTTGGTATGTGGATCCTCCTTCATGCCAGGAAACATGCGACTGCCTTTTTGCAGTGCTGGTCAAATGCACTTCGGGTTCATTCCAAATGGATGGACTCTGGACTGGGAAGAGCCCATCAGTCCTCATGTTCATCACACAGAAACAGTTATTTCCCCCAAAAGAATGACCATGATATAATACTGAAGAAACAAACCAAGGTAACAACTCATAGTCATCAAATCAGTGGATAAACAATGATTTTAGCTACTGTATGAATTATTCATTTGACAGACTTTTATCACTTGACAATAGTATTACACATGCATCATTTGACCTACTTTTTCATAGTAGTATGTGAAGTGTTGGAGGATGATTGGAAATGAGATGAGCATCTTATCTCTGGATATTTGGTTTCATTGGGTCCAGAGTGGGGTCTAGAAACAGATTCATTCGCTTGTTTGTTTGTTTTAAACTCCTGAGATGATTCTAAGCATTAGCAAGTTGGGAACCCACCAATCTGAAACAGAGTGTCTCAGTCTCTGTGTTGCTTGGAACGTCAGAGAGGGAGCTGTAGGGAAGAACCAGACCTGATGCAGAAAGCATTGATCATAACTCCAGTCTCTGTGTCTACAGGACAGCAGCTACAGGACGTGTTGCTGGAGAAGACTCAGAACTTTTGATCCAAACACTGTGTTCCTGCTTAGAAGCTGTGTGACCAGGAGCAAGTAAGTAAACTCCTCAAAGGAATACTTATTACACCTCCTTTCAGAATTGTTAAACATTCTAAGTGAGATTGTAACAAGGCCTGGTCTGGAGCCTAATCCACCATCAGGCTTAGTTTCTGTCCTTCTCTTGTACATACAGTATAGCCTTTCTTCCTCACCTCCTATAGGGTTAAAAATTGCACAATTCGGGCAGCCTGGGTGGCTCAGTGGTTTAGCACCACCTTCAGCCCAGGGTGTTATCCTGGAGACCCGGGGTCGAGTCCCACGTTAGGCTCCCTGCATGGAGCTTGCTTCTCCCTCTGCCTCTGTCTCTGCCTCTCTCTCTCTCTCTGTGTGTCTCTCATGAATAAATAAATAAAATCTTTAAAAAAATTGCACAACCCCAACCCAACCTACACACTCCTGGAAAGCTTCTTGACACTTCCAACCCCCCACCACCAAGGCTCACTGACCTTCTCTCCTCTTCGTACTTCTCTGATCCTTATATTCAGGATCACATGATCTGATACTTAATTGTCCTCCATTTTTTTCCTGAGTCTTGATTTAGTTTTCCTGTCCTAGCTCTCCCTGAACACTCAGATAATATTTTCTTCATAAAGGTCCAAAAGAATTACTTGTTGGTTGACCAAAAGTACCTGTTGGGCTGCCACCATAAAAGACATCTAAAGAGGAAGGGGAAACCCTCGATTTTCTGTCGACATAATGCAGTGGAGACCAGCCAGCATTGCCACTGCTTCTCGTAGGCATTAGTATTCTGAAATAATCACCAGAATGCCAGTCTCCTTCCACCCCCACTCACTTATTTTGTTGGAAAAATGCAAAACCTGCATTTTCCATGAACCAGATCTCACTCTTTGCACAGAGTGAATGCAATGTCTGTGTTTAGCATCCCAATGTGATAATTATGCATTATGCTTACACCATGGCTAAATCCTACATCTCTATACTAAAACACAAAGGAATGACTAAATACTCTAGTGTGTTGTCTTACCCTCCTGTACCATCGTGGGTTTTTTTCTTACCATCTAGATTGCCCCCATGCTGAAACGTGCCTGTAAAAATAACTGAGGAGCTTCAAATGTGTATATGACTTAAAAGGTGAGTGATGAGAAGAGGTGAATTGCAGGGACATCTGTGCCAGCAAACACATGAGCATATTGGGAAGAGGTACCACTGTGTGTGTGTGTGTGTGTGTGTGTGTGTGTGTGTGTGTGCCTGTGGAGAAAGCAGATTTTTTTAATGAGGAACAAAAGCTGGGTTATGTAAGCAGCACTGTTCAAAACAGCTTGTATAGCAAGAATGGAAACAAGGTATGAATATTCATAAGTAAAATGGAAGAAGTGTTCATTTGCAAGGAGGAAGTGGAGATGAAATTCTGAATATTGTTTGACCACAGTTTTATCCAGGAAGATATGATAATTATCACATAATTTATCATACAAACATAAAACCAACTAACCCCATTGCCTCAATATTCCCCTTCTTCAACACACTAATAACCAGTTTATTAATATTTCTACATGTTATTCAGTCAGGCTGTCTTAAACTTGATCCTTCTCTGGACTCCTAAAAGTGAAAGAAGAAAGAGATAACAAAAATAAGAATCATATACAAAAATTAGCTCCAAATGAATCAAAGGCTTAAATGTAAGAGTCAAATCTATAAAACCCATATGAGAAAACATAGGGATAAATCTTTGTGACCTTGGACTGGGCAAGGGCAAGGTCACAAAGATTTGTCATTACGTATGACATCAAAAACATAAGCAAGATAAGAAAAAATAGGTAAATTGGATTTTATCAAAATGAAAAACTTACGTGCTTCCAAAAGACACTATCAAAACAGTGAAAAGATGACCTATCGAATGGGGAAAAATATTTGCAAATCATATATCTGATAGCCTTGCATCTAGAGTATATAAAGGACCCTTGTAAATCAGTAATAAAAAGCCAATAATACAACTAAAATTGGGTAAAGTATCTGAACAGACATTTCTCCAAAGAAGATGTACAAATGACCAAGAAGTACCTGAAAAGATGCTTATTAACATCATTTGTCATCAGGGAAATGCAAATCAAAACCATGAGATACTATATTACACTCACAACAATGGCAGTAATCAAAAAGTCAGATAACAAGTGTTGGTGAGGAGATGGAGAAATTGCAACCCTCATATACTGCTGGTAGCAATTCTTCAAATGGTTGAACATTTCAACAATTTCACTGCTACGTATATACCCAAGAGAGATACAAAAACTTGTATACAAATACTAATAGCAGCGTTATTTATGATAGCCAAAAAATATAGAAACGATCCAGACATCCATCAACTGATGAAGAAATAAACAAAATGTGGTTATCCATACCATGGAGTATTATTCAACCATAAAAAGGAATGAAGTACTAATTACATGCTGTATCATGGATGAGCCTTGAAAATGTTGTGTTAAGTAAAAGAAGCCAGTCACAAAAGCCTGTGATCCCATTTATATGAAATGTCCAGAATAGGCAAAACTCCAGAGATGAAGAGTAGATTAGTGGCTACTGAAGGTGGTGAAAGGTGTAAAAGGGTGATAGCTAAAAGAATATGGGACTTCCTTTATTTTTATGTTTTAGATATTTATTTATTTATTTATTTAATAATAAATTTATTTTTTATTGGTGTTCAATTTGCCAACATACAGAATAACACCCAGTGTTCATCCCGTCAAGTGCCCCCTCAGTGCAAGTCACCCATTCACCCCCACCCCCCGCCCTCCTCCCCTTCTACCACCCCTAGTTTGTTTCCCAGAGTTAGGAGTCTTTATGTTCTGTCTCCCTTTCTGATATTTCCTACCCATTTCTTAGAGAGAGAGATAGAGAGTTGGGGGCAGAATGGAAAGAGAGAGAGAGAATCTTAAGCACACTCCCTGCTAAGCAAGAAGCCCAAAGTGGGGCTCAGTCTCATGACCCTGAGATCATGACCTGAGCTGAAATCAAGAGTCAGGTGCTTAGCCAACTGAGCCACCCAGGAACCCTAGGGCTTCCATTTAACGTGGTGGAAAATGTTCTAAAATTGACTGTGATAAAGCTTGCACAACTCTGGGATTATACTAAAAAATCATTAAATTGCATACTTCAAATGAGTGAATTATTATTTCAACAAAACTATTGCAAAAGAAAAAAGAAGAAAGGAAGAGAGAATAAAAAGGAATAAAGAAGCATTCACCATGATCTTGGACTGTTAGAAAACTCAAACTTTTTATTAAAAAAGTTTGAAACTCTATCAATGAAATTATCAATGAATTGAATGATATGAACAGCATGAAAAGAAAATGATCAAATGAAACTCGTTTCAACCTCTACTGCATTCTCAAGTCTTATATCCCATGATGTGACTTTTTAATGATGGGTTCTTACATAAGTGAGACTTTTTTCCCCTCAAGTAGAACTTTGATCCCTCATTACTTGCCTGGAAAATTGGAAGGCTCCAAGCAAAGTTGATGTCAAATGGCAGACTAGAAGATAGCATTTGTCACAATGTTCAATCTCCGGAGCTTAAACTTGATAGTATTTTTCTTTTCTACATGAAGCCAAGAACAGATTGTATAATCTCTCAGAATTTGATTTAAAAAAAATCAGTGGATCTTGAAAAGGAGATGAAAGTTTTAACCTTGGTATCAGGTATAGTAAGTCCAAAAATTAAATTCATTTCAACCTATTCACACTATTTAGATAATCAGTGAAGAATTGACCTGTAGGCCTGTGTTCTTTTTAAAAAATATTTTATTTATTTATTCATCAGAGACACAGAGAGAGAGGCAGAGGGCAAAGCAGGCTCCGCGAGAGGACTTGATCCCAGAGGATCACGACTTGAGCCAAAGGCAGATGCTCAACCACTTGCCACCCAGGTGCCCTGGGCCTGTGTTTTTCAAATTCTGCTCTATGGAGTCTTCTGTAGGAGGAAGGGAGTCAAGGAGGGTATGATTCAGGTTCTCCATCCAGAGAAGCTCTACATTCACCTGTTCTAAATATGGAGTTTCTGCTTAAGGAAGGGATTCTATGGCTAAACAAGAGTTGAAACATTCCATTTTAATTCAGAGAAGCATCCTGAACTTTCCCAGCCTCACAAGGTTTTTGGCAAAACAGGAGTCATGTTAAGGTTCTAAGTTTACTCACAGAGAAAATCCCACCAGTTCACAGAAGCCCTGCTTCCTATAAAGGACCTCCCACCCCAAATATTTCTCAGTCTCCTGGAGGTATTTTGCACACACTCAAGAACAAGTCATCATGCCTTTATTCATCAAGCATTAATTCTGTGCCTGGAACAATGCAGGTACCTGCCCGGTGTCAGGTAAGAACTTCCTGCCCTGCCCTTTCCCTTGACCTTTGTTCTTTTGGTCAGGCAAGACAACCATTTTCAATGATGAGAGAGCGAGCATCTTTCCAGTCATTTTTGACCAGCTACCAATAAAGAAATGCTATAACACCTGGAGGAAACACAGTTCCCCCTAATTCTTTCAATACAAACACATATTAACAAGATGTCCTAGCAGTTAAAAAAAAAAAAAAATCTAAGGGTCACCTGGCTGGCTCAGGGGAAGAGCATGTGACTCTTGCTCTAGGGCATGTGAGTTTGAGTATAGGGATTACTAAAAATAAATAAATAAACTTTAAAAAATTAGACAATTTAATAGTTTTTTTAAAAAATCTATACTGTCTTAGGTCAGAGGTAAAGCTAGATTTTTTCATCACGTAGCTTTAGACTCTGGAATTTCAAAGATTAATGGAATTTCGTTGTTTGTAGAATAAAAGGGCTTTTGAAATCTAACTCAAAATGAGCCGTTTCTGGTTTTATGTGGCATCTAACTAGCAGTTTCTGACTTGGCTTCATCCAGTTTCCCACTGAAACACCCATGGAAACTCAGAGAACAATGAACCCTTACAGACAACTCACCTGTCACTAGAACATGTATGGCACCAGCACTAACTCATTAGTGGAGTTAACATTTGAAGAGCTGAAACTGCATTTGGCAGAACCAAGGTAATAGTTTATGATTGAAAAAGCCTTATCCCTACCACCCTGGCTCAGGGACCTGAGTCTCTCCCAGTCATCACTTGGATACATGTTTGGCCTTCACCTTCAGGAGGCCAAAACCAATATTTTCAGATCAAAGTATTTAGAAAAGATTGGGTCTTTTTATTTTTGTCTCTATTTATATTTTTGGCAATATCGCTTCTATATGCATTTGGCCAGTACTATGGTGACATTATCTTAAATTAAATTACGATACAAGGAATTCACTTTTGTGCCCTGCGAAGAGTAGACATTCAATTAATATTCATTGTTTGAATGTTTGTAGGAGTTTTAAAAAGTCAGTAGGACCCCACAATTCTAATCACACTTATACTTTAATTTTTAAAGAGAATGTAAAAAGAAAGAAAGAAAGAAAGAAAGAAAGAAAGAAAGAAAGAAAGAAAGAAAGAAAGAAAGAAAATGTAGGCACAGGATTCTTGGATAATGGTTAGATAATTTTATAAAGAATTTTATCATGAGATTCAGCAAGAGCTTAGAGAAATACAGGAGTTGGTTGAACGAAGGAATAAACATTTAACAGCAAGGGAACTAAAATAGCCTTTGTTTATTAGTGACCTTCAAGGAATCAGCCCTGTGTCCTCTCCCCGCCTCACCAAAGCAAGTGTTAACAAGCCCACTCATTTGCTGGAGCCGAGCTGGGTTCCCTGTCAATGCTGCTGACACTGGAAGGAAAGAGAAATAATTACTTCTTAAAGCTACGCATTAATTTAAGCACTTGGGAAAATTCAATTTGTGAAAAATAAAGAATTAAATGGGAACAAAAGAAATACTGTGTTTCATGTCAGAATAGAAAGGTTAGAGATGAAAACTCAGTGAACAGAATGAAGTGTGTGGAAACACAGGGAGCTGAAACCGATGGGGAGACCAACCCCACACCGCAGCATGCTTGGCATGCAGCTCTCCACCTGTGGGTGTGGACATTACACTCTGCACACTGCTACCACCGGCTTCCCTCTGTTTAGACAAGGTGGAGAATGCTCACAAACCTCCTGACAGCCTGCTTGCTTTAGGAAGGACATTAAGATCATGAGCATAAGTGCATAGGAAACGAGAGGTAGCTCTGGGGACTTCTTTACCCTTTTCTTTAGAACCCTGCACTAAACTCCTCTGATTTCTATATATAAATTAACGTTCCTCCTCAGCTTTGACAAATAAACATGAAATACTAGATTAAAATGTTTTTAATGAAAAAAATGCTTTTATCTCTGCCATTTAAAGGTGCTTTAAAATACAGGTTTTATTATTATTTAAGTATGATAAGGCCACCAGGTCAGAAGACGACTGCCTCTGAAAAGATAGTTTGTTATACCTTTCGATCCCAAGAGGAGTGGGTATGCCAACACCATGAAGAGCTACATAAAGAAAGCACCAGGGTCAGTCAGGAAGCAGAAGAAGAGAGGAAAATTGTGAGCCAGAGCCTGTATTTTGATTTCTGGAGGAAGGCATGGGCCTGGCATGATAAGCGGGCTGAGGATTGGCTAGTTTGGATAAGTTCAGTGGGTTCTGGGGCATAGGGTCTGTGCCTATTTGTATCTAATATCTAGATACTAGATATCTAGTATCTAGTCCTGAGGGGATTAGGGCAAGTGGATAGTGACCCAACTTGTGAAGCCAGAAGGAAGTGGTGGGGAGTAAGGGCTCTGGATTGGCTGGTTTGCATTTGAAAGGCATGCCCATTGGCCAGTTGTTTATTCTCTCGGAATTGGCTAACCCCGGGAGTTATAGTCCCTTCAGGGTCTTCCAGGCCCCAGATATAAAAGCATTAGAGCACTGAAAATAAGAGACATGGTTAATACAAAAGGCACTTACATAGATTCAGCTTACCAGAGTAGTAAACCAAGCATTTCACTTGACTTCCATTACAATGTAGAATTCCAGTATTGGAAGGTCAGGCTCCCTATAAATACAAAACCATAAAAAAAAAAGGTTTCAAACTGGATATGAATAAACTACTTCTAATGCCAGGGAACCATCCTCATCTTTGCCCTGATGATTTGCCCTATCTGAGTACTAAGAAAAAATACTGCAGGAGGACGCTCATGCTTTATTATTGACCATTAACTTGTCACACCATGAAGAGAAAGGATGGTTTAGGACTGCAGATAAGAGCAAGAAGATTTTCTATCACAAGGTGGAAATCCAACCTAGTGCATCAATAGCAGGACCTCTTATCACTCAATAGAAGTTTAGAGCCTTGGAGAAATAGGCCTGAAGAAAATTACTTTCATGGAGGAGAAAAAAAAAATGACATCAGGTTATTGGTCCCAAATGGCTCATCCTAACCTCCAAAAATAAAATACAGATGAAGATGTCAGGAGAAGGGAGACATTCAACCACATTTAAAACTAAGACTTTCTACCAGCCTATTATTGGAGTTTGAAAAGAATGCTCTCTAGCACTAAAGCTGTTGGAATTGGATAGAAAAATACAATCAGTGGTTCATTCAATGAATGCCGGTTTGCCAAAAGGTAGGGAGTGCTTGCCTTCATCTTGCACAGTTTATGCCCTGGTTATTAAAATCCAAAGGGGGACTGTATAGATTTTTCTTCCTCTGGGATGAATAGGCAAGCAGAACAAAAACAGAAACATAATACGCCTGCGGGGGAAAAAAGGTATTACCAAAGGATAAAGAATGCCAAAACAAGAGATTGAGAACTCCAGAGGAAAAATAAGCCTCTGAAATGACTTTATTTCAGGAACTGAAGGAATTGTTAAAAACTGTCAACCTCAGCAGGATTAAAGAAGACATAACCTTCACGAAAAAGAAGCAGAAAAACAAAAAAGAAATAGAAGAGTCTGAGATGCAAAGGAAAATGGATAAGATAAGGAAGGCATTCAAGAAGACTGAAAACTCAGAACCCAACCATTATTGGGAAAAAAGTAAACTGCTAATTCAGAAAATCAAATCAGTGCTAGAGACGACAAGATTAAGAAACTCGGGGAAAACAGAGAAAGAGAATTAAAAAAATGTTTTAAATGACAAGAAAGAAAATGATAAATGTCTAGTACAGAAAATAGTCAACAGAATAATTATATGATGTACCTGAAGAAAAATCTAAGGGCAGAACAAGAACAAGAATCAGACATAAAGGGGATCCCTGGATGGCTCAGCGGTTTAGAGCCACTTTAGGCCCAGGGCGTAATCCTGGAGACCCGGGATTGAGTCCCATGTCAGGCTCCCTGCATGGAGCCTGCTTCTCCCTCTGCCTCTGTCTCTGCCTCTCTCTCTCTCTCTCTGTGTCTCTCATGAATAAATAAATAAAACCTTTATAAAAAAAAAAGAATCAGACATAAATATGTAATACTTTCAAAGACCCAAAAATGGGGAATTCAATCAATTGGGTTTATCACATTTCTAGAACTTAGATACATTCTGACAAAATTCTTGCTTTGCAAGAACTGTAAGAAAATAAAAAAAAATAAGCCTATAAATTGAAAAGTGGGTTATGGGCAACAGATAAAAATCAGGTTGTCCTTCACAGAGAAAAATCAGCCTTTTTCTCTGTGACACTAAATGCTAAAGGCAAAATATTGGCAGAGTTTTGAGGCAGAAAATTGAAATGTAAGAAGTTTATCTTTATGCAAGGTTGTCTTCTCTCAGGGTGAAGTCAACACAAAAAAATATTTCCAGAGTTGATGGGGCTCTGAAAATATATTATTAGCTCTTTATCTTTTTTAAAAAAGGTATGTTCCATCTGAATGAGAGAGAAACTGAAATAAAGAACTCAAGATTGTAGATTTAAAGTCAACCAATAATGATAGGCATCACTTAGTTCAAATAACTGTTGAAAATTTAGTTACAGTAGCAAATGCAATTGTAAAGTAATTTTTGACAAAAGAAGATTTTTATGACAAAAGAATAATTTAATTCTCAAAATCTTAATCAAAACCTTTACATTGTTACAAAATCTAGGAATTAGGGTGATTATGATAGAAAAGAGGGTTTTAAATTCCACATTTCATATAAGGAAGACTCAGAGGATTGCTTTTCATTCTTGATTTTGATGTAAGAAGATGACAGATATTTTATGTTTATCTACAAAAACCTTAAAGATAGCCAAAAGCATCACAAAATGCGCAACATAAAATCTTTAAATCAATGAAGATAAAATGCAGACATATTATGATGTGATCCTACTTTTAGTTCTAAAAATGTCTGTGAAAATCTATATGTAACATGGTGGCATGTATTTTTCCCAATTTTCACTGTTTTTGGAAGTGAACATCTATTAATTTTAAACATAGAAAGTGTTTCTTTAAAAGAGATGTCTCTCATATATAAATGAGAAGTTCACTGGCATTTTTTAACCAGTTTCCATGAGTAGCATTTATTTGCTCTCTGCAGTTCACCATCAGAACTGCCCTTATGTGCAAGAATCATTTAAACATTCCATGAGAGGGATGCCTGGGTGGCTCAAGGTTGTGCATCTGCCTTCAGCTCAGAGCAGATGAGCATCTGTTTTCAAATCAATCCCGTGGTCCTGGGATCAAGTCCCACATCGGGCTCCCTGCATGGAGTCTGCTTCTCCCTCTGTCTCTGCCTCTCTCTCTCCCTCCCTCTCTGTGTCTCTCATGAATAAATAAATTAAATATTTAAAAAAATAAATAAACATCCCATGAGAAAATGGGCTTAGTGCAAACTTCCAGTTGTACTTTTGGGGGAAAAAAATGAGCTGTCTCATTTTAAACCACAATTTTCACTAGATCAAACATCATTTGCACAACATTTGCACTGAGGTTGTATAGAGGGTTCTTCTTTTCTTTAAGTCCTAGAATGACCAACTACTCATGGAGATGAGTAGATCTAGATAGTGATCTCTTACAAGCCCAAGATTGTACTACTCAGCCCAGAGCCTGGTTATATGTTTGTCACATTCAAGTGAAATGAAATGATATAAATGAAATTGTTCTGCTAGATGATTGTTGCTATCACCATGTTCATTCTTCTTATTGGTCAAAAGGTACTAAGCTCACAGCCTCAGATTTCTGTAGTTGCATCTTGAGCCATTCCAAATTATTCCTCCCTCCGTGTTTTTTTTAAAGTCTTTCACACCTGCAAAACACAGGTGGTGTTTGTTACTATATATGCGTTTAATTACCAGTAGCTTAAATGAGCCATAGTTGTGAAATTGCATTTTCTGCTTAAATTTAAAATTCTTTTTCCATCATCTGATTTTATTTAGGTTCTGACTTTTCTTCCTCCAAGTTCTATGGCTCTGCATTAATTTATTTTCTTTAGAGAACTTGTTTGAGCTAACAATTTAAACATGGCATACTTTTTCATACCCCCAAGCCTTTGTTCATGCTGTTTACTTGGCCCCAGTAGCCTTTTCCCCCATCATCTTTATACTAATCTGAATTTTGATATCATCTCCTTGATGAAGCTTCTTCACCTATAGGTTTCCTTGCACATTGTACAGTCATTATAATGTTTATCAAGTAGCTCAGGGCCTGTGTCTCCTTCATATCAGCCCCATTCTTACTTAGAACACTAGAAGATATGTGCATTTGGTAATTTGATAAGCCCAACTTATGGAGAGTTGTGTGTGAGTCCTTCTCCCAGACTCCCAGGATATAACATTGAACAGGTAATGAACTATGACATGGTAGTCTCTTCCTGGAGCTCCCAAGCTTATCTAATAAGATAATGATTAGTTTTGACAGAGCCATGATCAAAATAGATGGAATCATATACGTAGAGTGTGTATATGTGGGGGGTCTACTTTACATAGGTAGTCAAGGCAGACCTATTTGAGGGCAAACTAAGGCCATGGTCCAAAGTACGAGAAGGAGCTAAACATGTAGAAACCAGGTAACTGCCTTCCAGGCGGAGAAACAAGCCGATGCAAGGGTCCTGGGAAGGCATAACCTTACTCTTTTCAAGGAAAAGAAAAAGGTTAGTTTGTTTCAAGCAAGAGGATGAGAATCACTCCCAAGGGAGAAGATGGCATGAGCTGTCACTTAGGCAGAGGGACCCAGGTAGTGATGGTCCTGCAATCAGCGGGAAATTTTGATTTAATTCCATTAGTCATTAGTTACTATTCAAGAGTTTTAAATAGGGAAGTGATATTACCTCATTTCTATTTTTAAAAGAAATGAAAATTCTTCACTGGGGAAGTAAATTGGCATAAGACATGGTTTGGGTGGATAGTAGTGCCATTTCCTGAGGTTGAAAAGAAGGTGGGGCAAGGGGTGTTGGAGTGATTGGGTGGAAGACACTGTCTGTTTGAAAGTGGAACCATCAAGTAGGTAGGAGGATGTGTGAGCTTGCAGTTCATGAGAAGCGTCTGGCTCAGAGATTTAGTTTGAAAGATATTCTCATATACATGGTATTTACGTCTAGGGGATAGGAATGGATTATTCTGGAAGGAATGGTGTAGGACTCAGGCCAAGTCCTGAGGCAACCAAATGTTTGGAGGTCACATGGAAGAGGGAAAACTAGCAAAGGAGCCCAAGAAGGAGGGCCCAGTAGTGTTGGGGAGTGTGATTTGAAGGAAAACGAAAGGAAAGTACTTGAGAAGGCGTAAACAGCCCAGTGTGTGGAACGCTGCTGGGAATGGAGTAAATGAGGACAGATTTCTTTCTGAGCCGATACACCCCAGCTGGTTGGTGGCCTTGTCAAAGCTGTTTCGATGAGGTTTCAGGGACAGAAGTTAGATTGGAATGGATTGTAGAGGGAGTGGAGGTGAGGAAGGAGAGATGATGGGGGAGTAGCTTTGAGAGAAATTTTGCCATGAAGGAGAACAGAGAATTACTTTCTGTCTATCTCCATGACACGTACAAGACATAAGTTTTTGAACACACTGCAATACTTTTCCAAGACTACTCAAAATATAAGAAGAATCAACTGACCAAATAGTAATATTTATAATAAGTAGTGTGAGTTGAGAGAAGTCTTCTGTTAATCATAGTCCTTTTGTTGTTGTTGTTGTTGTTAATTTCTGTTCTATCCTACACCACTAAATAAATAATAGCTGACATCTTAGGAGCAATTGAAATTTGCCAAATAAAATATATGACTTTATTCAATACTCGTAACAATCCTATGAGGCAAGGGCTCTGACTATCCTCTCTTACAAGTCATGGAGAGTTGAGATTGCATCAGACCAGAAACCTAGTAATGGTACAGGCAGGATTAGAACCCAAGTCTTGACTTCAGAGTATGCATTTCTAAACTTTGCAAAACAAGAATTGGAGATAAGAGGGAAGGCATTAATGACTCAGGATAAAAACTAGAATCTAAGCCATCCTCATTTACAGAAAAAAAAAATGGTCTTTCTCAGTTCACTCATAATTTTGGTAACAAGATGAATGCCTTTGTTAAATAATCCTCAGCAGTAATTTAGATAATTCTGTAGTAGCTGAGAATAAATGAATGAAGGCCTTTGATGTGATCCCTCTACCACCCCCGCACCTTTTTAATGCAAGCAGGAAAGAGGTTTAGGAAATGCCATCAACGTCCTACTAAATCTGGAATATTTAAGACTTAATATTCTAAAGGTCTCTAACAATATGCCCCAAACATTCATAAAGGAAGTGTCTGAGTAAAAGTAGACACTCAGAAAAAGTAGTGTCTGAGCAAAAATCCCTTTATTTATGGGATTTATGAAAATTGGCATATAGCAAGAACTTCTAGGTATTTTTTTAAAGTAGGTTCCCCAAATATTTGACCAACCAGAACCCACACTCCATCAGTGTTTAAGGCAACGTCCAATTAGAAAAGCTGAGCCTCACACATTGCCTAGAGAGATCACCAATGTGTACCAATGTAAAGAAAAGACAGAGGTGGCGTGTGAGCCTGCAGAGGATGAATGCCCCCTTAAAGCAGAACCCACTTGGCCCTCCAACCAATAGCTGCTCTACTCATTCAGAGAGCAGAGACACAACTCAACTCTAAGAAATGTTTAAGGCTAATAGTCATTCAGGCATCCATTCATTTAGTCATCTCACAAATGGTTTTGAGTTTTTCAAAGCACATAGCCTTGCAAAAGAGGCAGTTCAAGCTTTATGATCATCAGGAGAAAGATGAGTTCTTTGGCTTATTTGCCAAGTGCCAAAGGAGTGATAGACAAAAAAAAAAAAAAAAAGTGGTTATGAGAACAGAAAAAAAGAGTACTAAATAGTGTCAAAGTTGTTGAACTCAGCACAATCTTTATTTGTTGTACCTTATAAGATGACTTGTGATAAACACTTTAGTACCAACCATGTTTGTCTTTTTCTCTAATAATTTTAAGTTTACAACATCAGAGTAAATGGGAGTACCTACGTGGCTAAGTTGGTTAAATGTCTGACTTGTGATCTTATCTCAGTTCTTAATCTCAATGTCATGAGTTTAAACCCCACTTTGGGCTCCACCCTGGGCATGGAGCCTACTTTAAAAAAAAAAAGTTGAAAAAGGGAAATATTGTCAGAGTGAGTGACACTTCTGGATCAAAAGACAGGAATATTTTTAGGGCTTCTGTTAAATGACTTTCCAGAAAGACTCCATGATTTCTACTTCTTCTAGGAATGTATAGGTATGTCTGTCTCACTAAACTCTAGACTACCATAGTCATTTAAAAAAATATATATCATTAATTCAATGAGTAAAACAGTTACTCACAGTTATTTGAATTCTGTGAGTTTTTTACTTAAATTCCATTAATATTCCATTGCCACCTGCATTTTCCCTTTTGTGAATAATCTTTTAATAACCTTTGCTCATTTGCTTTTTGGAATGCTAGCGTTTTAATGATGGGCTTGAATTCATTGTTTATCAAGAATCATAACCCATTACATATTTATAACAAATCTTCCAAATATCTTCCTCACTAATGGTTTGCCTTTCAGTTGCCTTTGCTTTCTGTCAGCAGGATGGACAAAAGCAGAGGCAGAGATGCATTAAAGCATCTGATACCTTTGGGAGGAGTTTCCGGACACATGTGTGCCTCTGTACTGGCAGATGAGTCTGAAAAGTGGCCATTAAGAGCTGTGTATGGTTCATACTTTGGATTATTGTTAGAATACAGTGATGAACTCTTGGAGGTTTAAAAGGGGGAGAAAAGGAAGTAACATAATCAGATCCATCTCTTAGAAATAGGGATCTAGCAGTAGGGAAAAGGATGAGTTGGAGGGGAGAGGGAACTTCCCAGTCAATCCTTGGACTATTAGCAGAGCCTTCTTAGTGATCTCCTAGGGTTAAATTACACGACTTTTTCTTTATCCCTAAATTTGAATATTTAAATCTAAGCTAAAATAAGGAATAGAGAAAAGGTGGAAATTTCTCAGGGAAAGAAATAAAATAGGTAAACATGGGTGAAGATATCAATAAATTGGAAGTGTTTGTGAGGCTGACATTAAAGGAATACAGGACTTTCTTTTTCAAAATGTGCTTGCTTGGTGAACATATTTGACTAAATCCTAGAAATTATGTAGAAAAATAGGAGAGATAAAATAAAAAGACATAGGCTAGGCTGAGAACAGAAATGTTAAATTTAGAATTATTTGTAGGTGATAGGTAACCTTTATGTTTTAGACATAAATAAAGTAGCTTATTGGGAATTTTTTTTAAAGATTTTATGTATTTATTCATGAGGGACACAGAGACAGAGAGGCAGAGACACAGACAGAGGGAGAAGCAGGCTCCATGCAGGGAGCCCAATGTGGGACTTGATCCTGGGTCTCTCCGGGATTACACCCTGGGCCAAAGGCAGTGCTAAACCACTAAGCCACCAGGGCTGCCCACTTTTGGGAATGTTAATCTGGGAATGTGTAGTTTGGATTGAAAAGAGAATAGAAGCAGGAAGATCAGTTATAAGTTTATTGCTTTGATACAACATTTCTGTAGAGTAATTTTGGTGATATGTAGCAACAAATATAATACATCTATCTATCTTTTGGGTTTTTTTTTTCTATCTTTTGACCCAACAATTTCACTCCTTGGAATTTATTAAAGAAATAATAGAAAAAAATTGTTTAAAGTTACAAGTGCAAAGATGTGAACTAAACTGTCATTTATAGTAGAGAAATAATTTTAAGACTAAATATCCAACAATAATTCATAAGATGAAATGCTATGAAGTGATTAAATGTCATGACACAAATCCATACTTATTAACCTTGAAATGGTTTCAAAGCATATTTAAATGAAAGCAGAGGGATGAAAAACAGTGTATTTAGAATGCCTCGACCTTTATTTTAATCATATAGATCATCTCATCCTGGTAATGCTTATAGAATTGTCATCTCAGTGGTGGTTCCTAAAGCAAACCTTATTTAGAGTAAATTTCAGCAAATAAAATGGTCAAATTCCACTCTTCCCTTCCTATAAGGAATGAAGTAAAACAAGATAGGGGCTAGGGCTTGTTTATATACAGTCCCTGATCCAAATGACTCAGTACGTCTGTGCCTAATATTAAATCAAGGCAAGTTCCATATTCTATAGGTCTGTAATATACAGTAATACACCAGTTCTGCTTCATTTCAATAACTGCAAAGGTACTTTTCCCCAAATACCATTTATTATCTGATAGCCTTCAAACCTAAGTCTTCAACAGTCCCTGAAAGGTCAACTGTAGAAGTGAGGTATGGATTTCTGTTGTAGTAGAATGATCATGGTTCTGGATTGAGAAATCTGTGTTCAGTCCTCACCTGCCACTTGTAATGAATTTGGCAAGTCACCTAACCTCTTTGAGTCTGTGTTTCATTCTTCAAAGGAGGTTAATAAAATATCTTTCCTCTAGCTGATGTGAATTGAACACAAATAAAAGCCCTTCCTTGACTTAATTACTGTCTCTCATTAGGGATTTCAGACAAGGAAAACACGTACTAGATTATTATATCTCTTATCTTAATTAAAAGTAACATACCCAGGAGTGCCTGGGTTTCTCAGTTAGTTGAGCGTCCTACTCTGGGTTTCGGCTCAGGTCAGGATCTTGGGGTCATGCGATGGAGCCCTTTGAGCTCCATCAAGCTCTGAGCTCAGTGAGGAGTTGGCTTGGGATTTTCCCCCTCTCCCTCTCCCTTCCCCACTGCGCCTCCCCCTGCTCTCTCACGCTCTCTCTCTCTCTCTCTCTCTCAAATACATAAATAAATAAAATCTTTTTTTTAAAGCAACATATCCACAACCCACTGTCTAACATGTGAAATATGTTTCCTTTATAATTAGTCTTTTGGGAATAAACCACCGTTTATTTTCACCAAATATCATAAAACTTTATTATTTTCGTAAGTGTACATGCAAACTAAAGAGGATCTCACCTTAATTATGATTATTTAAAATAACATAATTATGTTATTCATATAACCTATCTCAGATTTATGATCAAATTCTTAGTCTATTTTCCAGAAAAGAAGGCCTAACTTGTTTAGGTTCATCTAAAACATTTTGCTCATGGAAACAGAATGCTATATAAGATTTTTGCTATCAGGCAAATATATAGGGAATCCTACTTGCCTTTTACTTTCCCCATTTATGCCCCTAACACTAGACTCATTAGGGGAACAAATCCACCTGCTCGGAAGTGAGTAATTACTATTTTTGGTCATAAAGGATGTTTTATTACCGTGATATCTAATGTTGCTCTTCCTCTAATGTTCACCCAAATATTTAGCAAAACTTTTTTCTTTTTTTATGTAAGTCTTTTCTTTTTTTATGTATTAAGAACCATATCAAATTCAAAGCCTTAAAATTGGCAATTAATAGGAAAATTACTACCCTATCTTTAAATCATCTTTTCACATTTAGTTGCATCACCTCTTTTTTCCTTTGAAATGAAAGAAGAAAAGAAGAGATAAGGTCATATTTGTGAGGGAAAACAATATCGGGTGTTAACAATGGCAAAAACTGGGACTCTGTCTTAAAATAAAATTGATGGCATGGTGGATCTTTGGGAGCTGAAAGTAACCTTCAATCAATCTGGGTCCTAGATAAAAAAAAAAATCAATATATAAAAAACTAGAGATGAGCCAAGTTTCTGTAGGTATATATGTCTTTGGAGAGACTAAGCTAGTAGATGAGCTGATGTGTGCTAACCACCTGAATTCTGTGTGGTGACCCAAGAGGGGAAGTTGGAAGATGCAATTACGATTCTTAGAGATGATGTAAGGAAAAAGGTGGGAGAACAAAATGGTTCAGAGTGACTAATTAATGTGTCATGTGCCTGGACAAAGAGGGAACAATGTTTCAGGAGAATTTTGAGTGGACTCTGGAGGGTACAACTGAGTGTTCTATAGACCAAAAGGAGAGCTTTTTAGGGGTACTGCTGTGGCTCAGTGGTTGAGCGTCTGCCTTTGGCACAGGGTGTGATCTGGATTCCCCGGGATTGAGTCCCACCTCGGGCTCCTTGCATGGAGCCTGCTTCTCCTCCCTCTGCCTATGTCTCTCTCTCTCTCTCTCTCTCTCTCTCTGTCTCTCATGAATAAAAAAATAAAATCTTTAAAAAAATCTTAAGGACAGCCCGGGTGGCTCAGTGATTTAGCCCCACCTTCGGCCCAGGGTGTGATCCTGGAGACCCTGCATGGAGCCTACTTCTCCCTCTGCCTGTGTTTCTGCCTCTCCCTCTGCCTCTCTCTCTGTGTCTCTCCTGAATAAATAAATTTTAAAAAAATCTTTAAAAAATCTTTAAAAAAACAAAAGGAGAGCTTTTCAGAAACCCATTTTAATGAAGCATAGTTTTTATATAATAAAATTAATCTTTTCTAAAAGTAAAGATTTTTATTTTGATATTGTTGTACATTCACAAAAAGTTATAAGAAATAATACAGAAATATTCCTTGAACCATTTATCCAGTTTCCTCCAATGGTGAAACTATCGTAACATATTACGATATTGTACAATTATACAATTGATCTTGACTATATCAATGTCAAAATCCTGGATTGTGATATTGTATTATAGTATTGTAAAATGTAGTGGGTAGCATACTGTACTACTGTGTACTGTAGAGCAGTATCACAAGCAGAATATTGACATTGCCGCAGTCAGGATAAAGAGCAGCTCCTATCACCACAAGGATCCCTTACGAAGCCCTTATATAGCCACATGCCCCAGCTTCTCCCACTATCCTTCTCCAATGTCTCTGACCCATGGCAACCACAAATCTGCTCTCCATTTCAACAGCTTTATCATTTCAGGAATGGTATTGAAATGGAATCATATGGTGTATAACCTTTTAGGGTAGGATTTTTTTTTCCACTCAGCCTGATTCCCTGTAATTCTTCCAAGTTGTTAGAAAAACCAATAGTTCATTCCTTTTTATTGCTGAGTAGTGTTCCGTGACACAGATGACCACAATTTGCTTACCCAGTGAAGGAAAAAATGTACTAATTCTAAGTTTATGTTTTTGATGAGTTTTGACAAATTGATACACCCATGGGCTCATTGCCATAATCGTAAATGGGACATTTATACAAGAGAAATGAAAATATATGTTCACATACAAATTACATGAATGTTTGTAGCAGTTTCATTGATACTAGCTAAAAACCAGAAGCAATCCAAATAGCCAACCTCAGATGAATAAATAAGCAAATAAGTAATCCATACCACTCAACAGAAAAAAGAAAGGAATTACTGATATAAATATCAGTAATACCACTGAGCAATACCACTCAGCAAGAAAAAAAAAAGAATTACTGATATAAATATCACACATAGTAAAAGGGCAAGACCTAAAAGAATACATGTTCTATGATTCCATTTTTGTGGATTTCTAGGAAAGGTAAAGCTTTTTTAGTATCAGAGAGCAGATCTGTGATTGCCTAGGGCTGGGTGAGTGGAGGGGAAGGATTGATCGCAAAGGCGCATGAGAAAACTTTTCATGGTCTAAGAGAACATTTTTAAACCTTAAACTGGGGAGAAGGTGTTGCTCAGAATAGAAGGACCTTACTTTCAAGAAAACAAAGAAGGGCTGAAAAATACATTTGTTTATGGTGGATAGTAAAAAGAGTAAAGTGGGGATATTAGATGTCCGAAGAACCAAGGTATAGAGGAATAATGAACCCCAAAGCTGAAAATAGAGGAAACTTGAAAGAAACTTATCAAAACTTCAAACCGCAGAAGGCTGATTGGAGCATTGTAACACCAGGGATGTGAGTCTTACCTATTTGATATCAAGTTTGTAATATGCAGGTTCTCCCCTACTTGGTTTGTAGATCTTGTGTCCTGTCCTTCTTTGGGTCCCCAAATAAAACGTAGCCCTGTAAATGTAGAAGGAAAGAGCATGGAGCCTGCAGGTGTAGACATTCTGGAGGAAAATTGACAGCAAAATTCTCTTGATCCCACTAATTGGTAAAACATCAAGTTGAAATTACCTCCAATAGCAGGAAGCAAACAAGGAACAATTTCTTTTTTTTCTTAGATCTCTTTCATGACAAAATACACTGTGCTATTTTCTACCAAAGCCCTTCTGGGAGCCCTCTCCATTCCTCTAAAAAGTATGCAGTCCTGATATAGGAAACGGCATGCCTAGATGGAACTAAGCCCTTTTAGGCCAATATATATCCCCCAATTCCCCCTACCCTTGAAGGAGACAGTGCTTCCCTGGTTATGGGGAGAAAGACTGGAGCAAAAACAACGAAAGACAATAGGACTCGAGATATGAGTTCAGTCTAAAACAGAACATAAAAACAGAGGTCCAAAGCCAGGTGAAAGTAGTGGGAGGCAGTTCCAGAGGGCCTGGAGGGGAGAGAGAAATGAGATATGGTTAGTGGAATTCAGAACTGGGGAAATAAACGAAACAGGAAGCAAGCTGGAATCAAACTGTAAGTGGGGAGACTTGTTGGGAGATGCTAAAACTACTGGATAAAATACCATTGTGGAATAGGATATTCAAGCAGGGCAAAGTATCCTGCCACATTTCTTTTTCTTTTTTTTTTTTTTTTTAAGATTCATTTATTTGAGAGAGAGAGAGAGAGAGAGCGTGTAAGTGCACAAGTGCACAGAGGAGGAGGAAGAGAGAATCTCAATGAGAGAATCTCATTGCACTGAGGATGGAGCCCAATGGGAAGCTAGATCCCATGACCCAAGATCATGACCTGTGCGGAAACCAAGAGTCAGAAGCTCAACCAACTGGAGTGACCTAGCTGTGGTGACACTTCCCGAGTGGCTAAAGTTGGTACCACCGAGAGTGGCATAGACTGACAATGTATACACCAACCAGTATGATGCAGTGTGGAATACCCACATTAACCTGAAGCTCAACTCCTACAGAAGAAGTACAAAGGATAAAGGGGTAAGTGAAATAACATCATAAGAAACAGACAAATCCAGAGTGTGAACTATTCCCTAAGAGGGTTTTCCTTGATCCTGCACCTTATTAGTAATAGCAATTAGAAATACAGGTTCTAGATAGAAGGAAGGGGATATTTTACCTCCTAATACTGTAGGCCATAGATAAAGTTAATGGACAAGTTAGAATCTGGATGACTAAAGAAGAAACCTCAGATAGACCCTTAGACCCAATGCTTAACAGGAATAAAATTGGAGATTAAGAACAGGGTCTCACTATATAGTATTTGTGGAATATAAGTAAGAGGGGGGGAAAAAGGAAAAAAGTGGAACTAATGAAGCCAAAGAATCGGATCCTCATCGTGATGGAGGGAGCCCCTTAGTGGGGTGTCATCCAGAACCCTAGTGTTCTTACCTCATCTGTGGATATGGGGTGACATTGGGCACCTGCATCAAATCCGAAAAGATTTACAGAAGGTGGACCGAGGACTTTGGTCTCCTATATCAACCCCAAAAGCAGAGACATGGCCTAACAGTAACGTAGCAAAGAATTTCCAGTCGTGCTTTGCCATTGGATCGGTGGTGGGATAGAGACACATTTGAAAAATAATTGACAAGACCTCAGGCTGTATTGTTTTTAATGGTTAATTTATATGACAACTATTTTTTTTAAAAGCTGAAACTGGCATCTTTCAAGGGAAAGATGGCTAAGATGAGAGAGATTTGAAACCACAGGACTCAAAAAGGAGTTAGAATAATCGAGAAAAGTCAGTCCTCAGGAGAGAATGTTTAGCTAGAATTCAATGTCTTTAAAGATCTATCAAGTTCTCTCTTAGAGGAAGGATGTGAGGTACTCCATGTTAACTGCAGAGGGCAGAGCTGGGACCAAAGGTTACAAGGAGGTGGATTTTTCTAATTGCTGTGCAAGGGGAGACAGAGTTCCCTATTTACTCTTGGAACATTACGACAGCTAACATTTCGTGAGTGCCGGTGATGCTCTGCGCTATAGTTAAAATCTTGATATGCCTTAGCTAAAAAGTTGTGGATCAAATTCTTAGTTATCATTACAAGCGCCTCATGGCATCATTAATAAAGGCTCCATTTGCTGATTGCTTATTCAATTGCTTCATTTTGATAGTTAGCCCGTTTACTGTTATTATATCATTATCATTTTACAGATGAGGAAATAGGGAAGATAAATTACTTTTCTGGAATCATCCTGTTTTAAGTTATTGGCTTATAATGATCTGGACCCAAATCTTCCCGGTACTAATATTGCCTCCAGAGGTTATGCATATAGTAAGAGGTCAGATCAGGGCTGCTCATTAGAAATAGAATGTGAGCCACTAACGAGAGCCATCTGTGTAATCTTACTTTTTCTATTTGCCACATTAAAAATGTAAAAAGCCTGGCTGGCTCAGTCGGTGGAGCTCTCGATCTCCGGGTCGTGAGTTTGAGCCTCATGTTTGGTGTAGAGATTACTTAAAGAACCTAACTTCTTAAAGAACTAAAATCTTTTTTTTTTAAGATTTTATTTATGTATTCATGAGAATACACACACAGAGAGAGAGAGAGAGGCAGAGACACAGGCAGAGGGAGAAGCAGGCTCCATGCAGGGAGCCTGACCTGGGACTCGATCCCGGGTCTCCAAGATCAGGCCCTGGGCTGAAGGTGGTGCTAAACCACTGAGCCACCTGGGTTGCCCAAGAACTAAAATCTTAAAAACATTTAAGAATGTAAAAAGAAAATAGTGAAAATATTCTAAATTATATATATGTTGTATATATTTACACTATATATATTTTATTTGTATATACATTTTACATATATATTATATATATGTATTTTTTAACCTAATAAAATAACCCAGTGGACTGATCACATCTTACACTATTAGCATTTGTTGAAATGCTATAATCAGCATAAAAGTTTCTAACAAGCTATTTTACATTCTGTTTTTCATACAAAGTCCGGTGTCTGTTTTCCACTTCCAGAACATCTCAGGGCGAGCCACATTTGGAGTGTTCAATAGTTGCTTGGGGCTCTTGGCTGCCAGCACAGGGGAGGGGGTGGGACTGCAATTTAAGCAGGAGTTTTACCCTCCACCTTAGAGGCCAATGCCTCCCTGCTCCCGGGTTACCAACTTGGCCAGTTTGAAGGGAAGGCATTAGTAACCGCCTTTGTCTTTTCGGGTAGATAGTTATTTTTTTCTTTTTGAATTTGTTAAGGACAGGTGTTTCTCCTGCAACCTTCCAACCACTGTCACTTGCCTCCTTGGCAGCTAGGCTGGGAGTTAGTATTTTTTGATTCTTTGCCTTGAAAAATCACTGGAGTGGGTCGCATTAGACAGTGCACCCCCAATACCGAGCTGGGGAGGGTAGAACGTCTCGCTTCGTGAAAAGTCATGCCAAGTTAGGGAGTCCTTGGGGTCACGGATGAGAACTGCAGGGCGCACATCCTCGGGGGCTCCAACAGAGAGCAGCAGAGGTTGGGTTACCCTCGCCAGGCCGCTCCGGGGTAAGCCCAAACGCCTTTTAAAGTCGCTTTAAAACAACCCGCCGAAGTCTCCCCCCCACCCCCTCGAAATTGCATGCCAGCTGCCAAAAATGAAAGCATATAAAAAGACGCCACGCGCCCTCGGCCTCCCGGAGGTGGCGCTATGACGGTGACGGAGTTAATTAGTGCCTGCAAAGCGCCGCGTGTGAGCTCATCCGAGAAGTCATGCTCTGCACACGTATTATTTATAGCCGATCTGAGGCGTGCACGGTGCTTGACATTTTCCTTATTTTTAAGTAGGGGGACTTCGGAAAGTGGTGGGCGGCCCCGCACCCCGCCCCCGCCGCAGCCCCCCGCCCCGCAGGGCCGAGGCGGCGGCAGCTCCCGGGGCGCGCGGGCGGGGACAGCGCCAACCCCGCGAGTCCCGCGCAGGTGCCGGGGGCGGCGGCGGCCCCTCGGCAGGGCCGCCCGCCCGGGAGGGGACTCGGCGGCCGCCCGCGGGATGCCTGCAGATGCACAATGTGTCTCCGGCCAGCAGGAGGGAGGAAGAGGAAGTGAGAGCAGCGGCGGCCGGCGGCGCGGCGGCCGGCGGGGCCCCAGGGTGAGTGCGTGTGCGCGGCCGGGGATGGGCACGGGGTAGAGGCAGAGCCGCCCCCCCCCCCCCGCGGCCCCGAGCCGCCGGACCCAGCCTCGGGCCCCCTCCGCGGCCGCGGGGCGCCGCCGCCGCCGCCGCCGTCCTGCGACCCCGGGCAGGTTCGTAAAGTTTCCTGCGCTGGCGCCGCGCCCCGACTCGCTGACCTCGGCGCGGCCGGGGCGGGGGCCGGGGCTCGGCGGGGGGCTCGCGAGGGGGCGCCCTGCCCCGGGGCCGGGGGGCGCCCCGGGCGCCGCGGAGACACTTTTGCCCGCGCCCCCGCTCCCCCGGGGCGCCGCGGCTGGAGCCGGGGGCGGCTGCGTGCGCTCGGGGCGCTCCGCACTCGGGGAAGTCTGGGCAGCGCCCGGCGGCCGCTGCGGGAGCGGGAGAGGGAGCGGGAGCCGGGCAGGGGCGCCGGGAGGGGCGCCGGGGAGGGGGGCCGGCGGCTCGGACCCCGGCTTCTGCTCCCGCACCCGCGGGTGGGAGGGAAGCCCTCGGCGAGCGCGCCCCGGGGAGGGGACAGCGATGGGGACGGGCAGGGGGCGCGCTTGGGGCGCCCGGGACCCTCGGGGGAGACGGCGGGTCCCCGCCGCCTGGGGACGCGCCTGGGGACGCCGCTGGGACCGCGAGGACGGCGGGGAGGGGGCCCCGAAGGGCGGTCGCGGCTCGGGAGGGGGCGCAGCGGGCGGCCCGGGTCCCCGCCGCGGGGGGCGGCCAGGTGGCGGGTGGCTCCGAGGGAGGGAGACGCGCACGGCGGCGGCCCGGGGCGCGCGGGGGGCCGGGGCCGGGGAGCCCGAGCGGGTCGCGGGCGCGCGCGAGGGCGGGGAGCGTGGGAGCCCGCGGGCGCAGGCGGGGCGCGGGGGGCGCGGGGGGCTCGGGGCGCGGGGCGCGGGCTGCCCGCCGAGTGGCCCCCGGTGCCGCCTCCCGCCCGGGGCCGCTTCAAGTCGGCGGCGGCGGGCGGGGGTCGCTGGCGGTGCGGCGGGCGGGCGCGCGGGGCCCGACCGGGGCCCCTGGACAGCTCCCGGCTCCCGGCTCCCGGCTCCCGGCCCCAGGAGGGTGCGCCCCGGCCCGCTGCATCCAAGGTTTCCAGAGGCGCCAAGACTAGGGTTCGCGCCCCGGGAGGCAGAGGCCGCAGGTCCTGGCTTGGGGGGGCTGGGAGGTGGGGGGCACCGGAAGACTTCAGGAGTGTTGCCGGCGTGGTTTTTTTTTTTTTTTTTTTTCTTTTGTTTCTGAAATAAAAGTAACTGATGATGCGTATTTAGGCATGGACTCTCTGAGGGGTAACTTTAAGAACCCCAGGAGGGACCTAACCCTACTCAGGTTCACTTTTAGATCAAAAAGCCGGCAGCTCATCCCGCCAAGTGCCCCCCACCCCCCTCAGTGCCCAGCACTTGGCGGGATGAGCACTGGGTGTCATGCTATATGTTGGCAAATTGAACTCCAATTAAAAAAAAAAAAAAATTTTTTTTTTTTTTTAAAGAAAGGTAACAGTAACAAAAATAAGAGGAAAATCTCTATAAGGGATGCCTGGGGGGCTCTGCAGTTGAGCACCTGCCTTTGGCTCAGGGAGTGACCCCGGAGTCTCAGGATGGAGTCCTGCATCAGGCTCCCTGCAGGGAGCTTGCTTCTCCCTCTGCCTGTGTCTCTGCCTCTCTCTGTGTGTCTCTCATGAATAAATAAACAAAATCTTAAGGAAAAAAAAAAAAAAAAGCCCAGACAGCAGCTCTTAGTAAGGGCCTCTTCTGGTCATGTTTTTCCTGTCTCCCCTCCATACCTACTTCCCAAGGTTATTTCAAGGATTATTGTCCCTCAGTTTACAGAACCTCGAAGCCCAGATGCCCTGCTGTCATGTGGCGGACTTTATTTTTTACAGTTGCCCTTCTGAACCCCTGCTCCGGACTAGGGTACATTTCCTCTCTCTGGAGGGCTGTGGTTAAATGTTGCCTTTTTTCCTACTGCATCTATTACTCAGATTTTTTTTTTTTAATTAGATGGACTGGTTGTCTAATGGGGAAACTGTGAGGGAATGACCAGGAGTGTTGGAAGTCTGCAGGGGGATGGGGTCAGGAGGGAAGGGAACTGGGGGAGCAGCTTGGTGGATATCAGGGAAGGGGCCGTTGTGAAGCAGGCCCAGGCCTGAGTCTTGTGGAATTCAGGTGCAGGCACTGGACTACAGGATGGGTGGTGCCATGAATGGTCCTATCTCCACCCCCCCTCCCCCATGTCTCATCTTCCTGCTGTTTTTAAATAAAATATTTATTTATTTTAGAAAAAGAGAGAGAGAGAGAGAGAGAATCTCAAGCAGACTCCCTGCTGAGGTGGGGCTCCATCCATCCCACAACCCTGAGACCATGACCTGAGCCAAAACCAAGTCAGCCACTTAACCACTTAACCACTTAACCGACTGGGCTGCCCAGGTGTCTCTCCTGCTTTTAACTGCAGCCATTCTGACCACCTTACATTCTTCTTCACCAAGTTGTCTCCCCAGAGCCTTTGAATATGTTACTCCTTTTGCACAAAGCATGTTTCCCCGCATTTCCAGATAGCTCACTCCCTTGTTCACTTCAGGTCTCTCTGCCCAATTGTCAGCTTACAGGCAGCCTTTCCTTATTAATTAATTAATTTATTTATTTAAAGATGTTATTTATTTGATAGAGAACCAGAGAAAAAGCATGAGCAGGAGAAGGGGCAGAAGGAGAAGCAGGTTCCCTGCTGAGCAGGGAGCCTGATTAAGGGCTCTATCCTAGGACCCTGGGATCATGACTAGTGCTGAAGGCAGATGCTTAATTGACTGAATCACCCAGGTGTCCCACAGGCGGCCTTTCCTGATTATCTCCTGTGAAATAGCAACCAGCCCCCCCTCTGGTCCTCTTAAGCTACTCAGTTTTCCTGCTGAGCACTTTTCACCCCCTGGCACATTATATATTCATTTATTTATTTGATTATGTCTGTTCCTCCCATTAGAATGAAAGTTCCATGAGCGCAGGGACCTTGTCTCTTCTGTGTAGATTCAGAACCTAGACCGATTGCCAGCACAATAGGTGCTCAAAAAATACTTGCTGATGGACTGAGTAAGAGATGACTGTTACGGGAATTATACCGGGAAAATATTGCAGTGTCAGTGGCAAGCGAATCCAGGTAACAGGCTTTTGGATTGTTTCCTCTGTCCTTTGCACCATGCCCAGCGGCTCCTCTTGCAGACCCCTTTCCATCTTGAGCCAACTCAGAGTTTCAGCCCAAAGAAAGAAACAGAGAGATGGTTCCTTGGGAGAGTGGAAAACCAGTACAATTTATTGATAATGCATAACCACTTCAGATCCGGTGTTTGTTTGGTCACACTCCTTGGAGAAAGTCTTTTCTTTTATTATTGTTTTTAAAGATTTTTATCTATTTATTCATGAGAGACACAGAGAGGCAGAGACATAGACAGGGGGAGAAGCAGGCTCCCTGCGAGGAGCCTGATGTGGGATTCGATCCCGGGACCTTGGGATCCCACCCTGAGCTGAAGGCAGATGCTCAACCACTAAGCCACCCAGGCTTTCCTTTAAAGATTTTATTTATTTACTAGAGAGAGAATAAGTGAGAGAGAGAGAGGGAGAATATGAGCAGTGAGGAGGGGGAGAGGGAAAGGGAGAAGCAGACTCCCCCAGTGAGCAGGGAGTTCCTGGACTTGATCTCAGGGATCATGACCTGAGCCAAAGGCAGATGCTTAACGTAAGACTGAGCCCCCCAGGCGCCCCTGGAGAAAGTCTTTTCACAACATGTGTTGCTTTAGCCAGGGCAATACTCCCCTAGAAAGCAGGGCATTACCGTGAGTGGGGTGAGGTCAGAGATAGCCCCTGTATCCCGCTCTGCTCCCCCAGAAGATGGAGGTGGAGGCAGAGGAGGAGAGGTAAGGGAGGAAGCATAGGGAGGCCGGGTGGCAGACGCAGGGGAGAAGATAAATGAGACGTGTCTAGGAGAAGAAAAATAAAAGAGAAAACAGATGAGGGGCCTCTACAGTGTTTCTAAATCATAAGCACTTATTAAATTATGGTATTGAGAGAGGACAATACTTAAGTGTTTTAAAGTAACTTACCCCCTTTGGGGGTTTAGTGTGAACTGGTAGGGAGGGGCGGAGGAAGGGAGCGCTTTGAAGTCCTTGCGGAGAGGATGTGGCTGCGGGCGTGCCAAGGGGCTCTGCGGAGTGCACACTTTGCTTACCTTGTCATCTTTCTTAACACTGAGGGTTTAGAGCTATTCATTCCTATGGAGGACATTTCCTGCCCTGATCTAAGACAGCCAGTACCCTTAAGGTTTTGTAACTGAAGCCTGCAACCACTTTTTCATGCCTGAAACCATCGAAGTGGGTCCTTTGGTGTTTCAGACATTCATTCTGTCTGAATGAATGATTGGGAAAAGGTGGGGAATCACTAAACCCTCTCTGCATCACAAAGCCTCAAGTGTTTCCTCTAATTACACAACTCAAGTTCTGCTTCCTTCTTGTCAACTAGTCTAGTGTTTTTGAAGTTTAGCCTTGCAATCCAGGAGTAGATCATAGTGTCAATTGATCAGGTCCACACCAGCAAGTACAATGGAAAAATAGGGCGTTGTACAAAACAGATGCTGACTCTTAATGTCAAATGTATTGCTTAAGGTGGTAAAAAAAAAATGTCTGTTTTAATAATTTTGGAGGCCCTAGGAATCTACATTTTCTTTTTTCTTTCTTTTTTTTTTTTGGAATCTACATTTTCAACCAGTTTGCCAGGGATTCTGATGAAAGTGGTTCATAAGGCCATACTTTAAGAAATATTTAGCTGCTCCCACCCCTTACAAAGTGCTATTGGTTTAATCTCCTGCAAGAGCTGCCATTTACAAATGTTCAATCAGATGCAGTAAAAGTGTCAGCCATGGACTGAACTTTTATTTTTTTATTTTTATTTTTTTAAAGATTTTATTTATCCATGAGAGACACACACAGAGAGAGGCAGAGGGAGAAGCAGGCTCCATGCAGGGAGCCCGATGTGGGACTCGATCCCGGGACTCCAGGATCATGACCTGAGCCAAAGACAGACAACCACTGAGCCACCCAGGCATCCCGGACTGAACTTTTATAATGCTGCTTTGGGGGCACCTGGGTAGCTCAGGCGGCTAAGGGTCTGCCTTCGGCTCAGGTCCTGATTCGCTCAGGTCCTGATTCGGGGCGGGGGGTCCTGAGATCCAGCCCCCATGGGGCTCCCTGCTCAGTGGGGAGCCTGCTTCTCCCTCTCCGTCTGCCTGAAGCTCCCCCTGCTTGTCCTCGCTCTCTCTCTCTGCCAAATAAGTAAATAAAATCTTAAAAAGTACTGCTGTTGAAAGAACTTGATGGTGCAGTGGGTCATGAGTCCTCCATGGTGGCAAAATTGGAAATCCAGGTGGTATGTCTGTCACTGAGTGAGATGGCAGTGGATTCATCCCAAATAGCCCTTTTAATCTTACTGCGAGGAAAATGACTGAATGTCCAAGTTTTAGTTCAGAGCTTTGGAGGTTTTTAAGCTTTTTCAGGTCTTTGGAACTTGACTCTGCTCAACTTTTCCTTCCATATTTTACACCCAGTATTCCCCATAGACCTATTTTAATTACTTTCAGATTTTTGCAAACACCGTAGTCTTTTCTGGTGGCGGCACACTACCATGATACAAAACCAGATAAAACAGTTCACGTGACTTGGCCTTGGGACTGGCCAACCAAAGAAGAGGAAGGATGAGACTAGCTCTACCCGAAACAAGGATTTTGAAGACCAACCATCCCGGTGGCAGGGTGGCTCCCTTGAAAACCTTTGACTCGCCCTAGCACCAAGTTCTTAGGTATAGCAAAGTCACCCCTGTATGCATCATGCACAATGGGTTGCAATCTCCCACCCCCGCCCCCATGATTTGGGCTGTCCGAGTGTTAACCATTAGAACTTATTTGCATTAGCCAGCACCGAAACCTGAAGGACACTGTTAGGATCCAGGATTAAGTTAACTGTGGTTTCCACGCTTGCCCAGGATAAGTGCAGGTACAGTTGGAGCAGAGGTTTGTCTCTGGCCTAAGGTGGAGTAACAGTGAAGCGTATCCAACAGGAATCTGTGTGGGAGAAGGAATGCTAGCTCATCAAACAGAATTAAGCCCAGCAACAACCTGGCGTAGTGCTCAGTGGAGAGATTAGTCACATGTATAAATAGAAGGAGATGACGATTCTCAGTGTTCTAGGCCCCCACAAACACCGATTTCCAGAATCCGAGCAAGATTATTATTGGAACCTCAGTTTTAGGAATTGAGGCTACAGTTTTGGCTATTTTAGTTCTAACAGTTAATTCAGGGAACAGAACTTTCCTCAGTTAGAAAACGTTTACTACTTGCTGGACTCCAGGGCTGCTGTGTGCCTGGTGGGTTGTACTTGTTGGACAAAGAACAGCGGTGTGAGGGCACCATGATTAGGTCAGCCCTGACGGAGCATTGCCCCAGAGATCTCCGAGTCACAGGATCCATGTGGTATTTCCCTTCCTGCCTCGACAGCTGACACCCTTCTTCCTGGAATACTGTTTTGGAAGTGGTGGAGAACAAGCAGTATAGTAGTATTATCCCCATGTCATAGGTGTGGCCTGGGGAGAATGAAATGTCACAGGGATATTTGGAGAGGAGATCTGAGCCTACACCCAGCTTTTCCAACTCCTTTCCCCTGCTCCTCCTTTCCCATGCACCCTGATGCCTGTACTGGCTATTTTCTATCCTTTTGATTCTCCTCCACTAGCCCGGCCAGGCCCCCCCATGTTGAGCTCTGCTGCAGTGCATCTAGGGAGCCTTCACTCCCGTATGCTTGTAGAGATGCCCTGGGTTCCAGTGGAGATGCTCTGGGTTGCCATGGCTCCCAGGGACGCGTCTTCCACCACTGAGGCTGAGTTTTGCCGAGTTGGTGCCTCTCTTTGGATTTCTCATTGCAAAGCTAAACTTCTTAGCCTTGAGAGTTAGTGGATCCTTTTCTTGGGGACAGCGTGCCCATCACCTAAGCTCATGATATTGAGGCACAGAAGCCAGAATGGAATTCATTAATCAAAAATGAGAACAGTGTTTGCCAAGGAGAATAGACACATATTCTTTAGCAAACACTTTTTTTCCTCCCCTCTGTGGATGAGTCATGGTGAAAGCAAAAGCATGGAACCAGTTGGTGGTAGGAAGGGACCAAGTGGGGATAGGGAATACACTATATAACAGTCTTAATTTTTACTATTTCCCTGGCCCTGTAGATGAATACCAACTAAGGGAACCAGAGACTGGAAGAGACTGGAGTCTTTTACCAGGAAGGTTTCTCCCTTGGGTGATGCTGAGGCTGCTTGCAGGCTATTATTGCCCCTTTTATGCTGACCCTTTATTTCAGGCAGATTCAACTTCAGTACTCTTGATGTATGGGGCTGGATAATTCTTTGTTGAGGGCCTGTCCCAGGCGTCGTTGGAAATATTAGCTTTTTTGACCTCCACCCTCTAGATGCCAGTAGCAACCCCCAGTCCCCCAGTCGTGATAACCAAAAATGCCTCCAGATATTGCCAGTTGCCCACTCAGGGGCAACCTCTCAACCCCAATTGAGAGCCATCGTTTTGCTTTCTTGCATAAGTTAGACTAATTATGTGCCGTCAGACAGGCTAGGCTTTTGACAGCAGTTATAAGTGCCCCATTTTTTCTCTTTCCTGCTTACTCCTTAGACCCTGACGTGGTGTATTCACATGTTGGTGGCCTCACCCTGTTGTATGTTCTTTAATTTCCTCTAGATCTTCGCATTTCCTCTGAAGCTTCCTTCCCTCCTGTATTTATAATTACCTTCCTAACCCCAGCTCAGTTTCGTTTGAACTTCACGTGTGTTTCTCCCTGGTATGCTACGGCTGGAGAAACCCATGGCTAGTGATTTCATATTTCAGTTCCCGCACAAGGTCTAGAATCAACTGGCCTCTGGTTGCTGTGTTAACTGTAACCTCTACCTGATGGGAATATGATAAATGAAATCGGGAAGGTGGTTAACGAAGCTCATTCCAAGGCCTCTGTCACAAGATTAAGAAGTGTCTGCGTGGGAATGAGTTACTGGGGTGAAATCCCTCCTACATTTATTTGCTTGTAAAATGTACCTTGGCTAGTTGGCTAGTAATAGATAGTCCATTAGTGTGACCAGGACATCGTCCCGGTCGGGGGAAAAGCTTTAAGGTGTGTCTATATGTGAAGTCCTTTCCTGCTCTATCCATTAGATGTCTGTCCTCATCTTGCCACATTTATTTCCTTATGTAATTATCTGTCGACCTTTTATTTACCTTCGATGTTTGGCTGCAGTAATCGTGCAGAGCAGCATCTAGTGGCTTAAGTGATCTAGAAATACTGCCGGCTTGTATACGGGCTGCGTCTCCCCAAGGCAGCAGCCTTCTTCTAAGTCACAGCCCTATAGCAGCCCTCCACCCTTCCTTCCGCCCTTTGTGCCTCTCTCTCTCTCTCTGTCTCTCTCTCTCTTTTTTTTTTAAGTTTGAAATTGCATTTAGAGAGCCAGCATTTTGTGCTGTGGGGTTCTGTGGCTGAGCAGTACTGGATGAGCTATATTTTCCAGGCTGCTACACACAATTACCCTTAATTTTGAAGCGTAATGCATTTCAAAATAATTTTTTTTTCTGTTTTCAGGCTCTTTAATCCAAATGCAGAGCCACAGCTGGCTTTGCCCATGGCCCTAAAGAGGCATGTGGCTTGGGAGGTAGAGCTAGTGGAAGGACTTTGGTTAGATTGCGTATTTTTGGCTGAGTGAGAGTGAATTCCAATAACTCTCAGTAAGGCTGTTTTTTTTTTCTTGACTCCTGACCACCTTTACCCCTTGCCCCGCCTCCCCATTTTCATGGCATTTTTATAGTGGACCTTGTGCCCTAGTTATTCCAACACTGGGCCATTCTGTGGGAAGTGACTGAGTACTCAACAATTTAGATTTGGGGGGAAGGGGACTGATTCTTTCATGCACTTACTAGTAAGCTTGTGTGTATGTATGTGTGAGAAAGATACACACAAATATCCACGCTGCCCTCCTAAGAATGCAAGGTCTTTGGAAGCAAAGAGACTTATTATATCAGCTCCTAAATCATATTTTCTCCAGTGCTTGTCACATTTATAGTAAGTCAGTACAAATCTCATTAAATCAAAATCTTTATCAAGGAATGAATATGTTTCCATCATCTTTAGCCTTAACTCCACTGCCAGAAAGGACTTCAACTCATTAGAACTATTTTCTCAATAACTGTCCATTCTTCAATCAAGAGTTTTAGGTAACATTTGCCTGGGTTTCTTTTTTTTTAATATTTTATTTATTTATTCATGAGAGACACAGAGAGAGAGAGAGAGAGGCAGAGACACTGGCAGAGGGAGAAGCAGGCTCCATGCAGGGAGCCCCATGTGGGACTTGATCCAGGAACTCCAGCATCATGCCCTGGGCCAAAGGCAGGCGCTAAACGGCTGAGCCACCCAAGGATCCCCCTTGCCTGGGTTTCTATGAGAGAAGCACAGTTAAACATGTATTTATTAATTGTAGTATATTTTTAAAAATAAACGTGTGGCTTACACTTAAAATGCATGTAAGTATTTTCAAATTGAAATGTTGCTTGGCTTACAGCCCCCATCATAATACATAATTCACTCATTCACTCATTTATTCAACCACCATTTTGATTGCATTTTATGTTCTGTAGTCAAGGCACTTCCTGGACGTTATAAGATCCACTTCATATGAGCAGTATGGGGAGGGGTGCTGTCTGGGAGACAGACCCATTGATAGTCATAATGGAGTGTGATAAATGTCTGTGTATGTAGAGTGTTTGCAGATCACAGTGGAAAGAGTTCAACAATGAAGTGACATTGAGAAAGATCTGGAAAGCTGAGTATTAAAGCACATGACGTATCCAAGGAATACAGCAATCAGAGTAGTCAGGAGATAGTCTGGAAGAGGCCTCGTGTCAACTCTTCTGGGACCTGGGCATTTGGATTGAGTGGAAAGGAAAACCAAAGGATCTTAGGGAAGGAAAAGACACAATTGGAAGTCATTGAGAAGTTTAACTCCCAAGGCAACAGGGAAGGTAGATTAGAAGGTACGGCAGGAAGGAGGTGCCAAAGAGAGATGGAAGCTGTCAGCTGCTTCCTTCTGGGCCTACCCTAAGAAACACACAGTCTTGGTCAAATGAATAAATAAATAAAGCAGCGTGCTTGCCGTGGAAATGCCACTTGAAAAGAGGCCTCTCTGCCCCCACCTTCTAGTCTGAGTAGTGGACCATCCTCTTCCTTTAAGGAGACCACTTCTGGAGACCCCCTGGCTGGACACAAGAGAAAGGATGTTGACATTGATGATAAAAAAAAAAAAAAGATTTGGTAGCTGACTGGATTTGGAAAGAAGGGAAAAGCAGGAGTCTTTAAGGTTTAAAGCTAAATAAATACTTGTCAGGTAGGAGGGTTCAAGTATCTTTTTGACTCTACCTGCTGATCCATTTGGTATAAGTTAATTATCATTCATTCTCAGCCTCAGTTTTCTTATCACTCAAGTGGAGGTAATCTAAGTCCCTACCTCTTGGAGCTGCTGAGGTCATTAAATGGAATAAATGATTGTAAAGTAGGGTACCCCAAAAGGAGTGGATTGGATTTGCTGTTGTTATTGAGGTTATTATTACTAATTCAATAGTTCCTATTCAGGTTTTTTTTAATTCAAATATCTTGCTAAAATCTTTTAAAGACATGCGTTTATTATTTCATCTTCTCTCTGAGTTGTAGCCCCGGAAATTCCTCCTAAGATTTTTGCTGGAAAGTTCATTTGATTTATGTAACTTTTCCTCAAGCATACAGAGACGTAGACTGCTGAAATACAGGTCAGGGAAAATTATGATCGATTGTGAATTAAAAGAATTGACGTAACGAATCCTGTTAGCAACCTGAGGTCCTAAAGACAAGCTGTCGTAAATAGACCTCCGTCTCTCGTTCACTTGGAACTAGCCTTGGGTTTTGTTGTTTTATTTTATTATTATGTTGCCTTGTGTAGAGAGAATGGAGGTTGCTAATTGTGGCTCTTTCCCATTCCTTGAAGCCTTCTTTCTGGGAGGTTGTTTGCACTTGCCCAGTGTGGACAGAAGCCCAGTGAGAAACCCCAAGTCAGTGGAGTACCGGTGGAGGAACAATTGGCAGGAATTTAGTTCAGTTGAACTGGGTTTCATGTGATTGTGTTGCTACTAAGGAAATTCACTCCTTCCAATAACACTTGGTAAACATCCCTTTTTGAATCATTTGGAACATTCCAGTAAGTGGGGGACTGTTAATGTTCATTGGCAGGTGGGTGGAAGTAAAGTGTTAATCTTTCTTCTTTGATCTGAGCCTATCAACCGGATTAGAAAACACTCTGAGGATAAAACAGAAAAATAAAAGTAGGGTGACTACAGTCCTGAATATGAAACCCAATATAGCTCTGTTGGCCCAGCGTGATGGAGCGTACCAACTTTCCCTTTCAAAAGTGTCTCAGGTTGGACAATTCATTTTATGGCCACCTAAGTAGAAGCCACCTGTTTCCATTCCTGTTTATTCTTTCTGGCTATTGCCAGTTTGTTGGGGTGACTTTTCTGCTTTATGTGCCTTCAAGAAGGCAACACCTAGCTTACAGACTTGCCAGTTCATTACCCAGTAGCTCATGTACCTGTCACTTGATAATGGCTTTCGTGAACTGGATGAGAAAAAAAAAAGATAGACCTCAATACAGACATTAAACTGCCCTGAAGTATGGGTGTGCAAGAGAAAGAACTGTGCCAAATGGAAACTATTTCTCTAAACTTTCGCTTTGAGAGTGTAGCAATCCCCCTATTACTCTAGGAGTGAAAAGTCACTCATCTAATCACTATATGCAAATCTTGTTTGGTACCTGACAAATTGCACACTGTTTTCAGTGTAAAATAAATTTCCTCCCTCTCGGTGTCTCTCATGAATAAATAAATTAAAAAAAAAAAGAAAAGAAAAGAAAAAAGAGGGACACCTGAGTGGCTTAGGGGTTGAGCGTCTGCCTTCTGCTCAGGGCGAGATCCCTGGGTCCTGGGATCGAGTTCCGCATCGGGGTCCCTACAGGGAGCCTGCTTCTCCCTCTGCCTGCGTCTCTGCCTCTCTCTGTCTCTCATGAATAAATAAATAAAATCTTTAAAAATAAATAAATAAAAATAAATAAATTTCCAGTCACTATCTCTTCCCCCAAATAAGGTGATAAGTATGCATTGTTCAGCAGCTATATCCTTGACTGTGTAGCAATCGACACAGGATTGGTATTAGGATTGGTGTGTAACTTTAAATAGGATCCAGTGTTAACTAAACATTTGAAAACCCGCAAAAAGGGCAGCGCAGGTGGCTCAGAGATTTAGCGCCGCCTTCGGCCCAGGGTGTGATCCTGGAGACCGGGATCGAGTCCCACGTCAGGCTTCCTGCATGGAGCCTGCTTCTCCCTCTGCCCGTGTCTCTGCCTCTCTCTCTCTCTCTCTGTCTCTCATGAATAAATAAATAAAATCTTTAAAAAAAATAAAAATAAAGACCCGCAAAAAGATTTATATAGTGAAATACAGATTTACAGTAAATCATTGGAGAATTATATTCAGACCGAACTCTGTAACAGTTTAACGGTGATTCAGACACATTGACTTAACCCTGTACCCATTTTACAGAAGAGGAAATCTACCTGCTGGAGTGGCTGGCTGCCCAGCATCATGCAGATCCAAACTCAATGCTCTTTCTGCAGCACATGTATTGCTAACTCTCCTGCAGCCAAGTCTCCCATCAATCTGTCAAAATCATTTTTGCCTCAGTCGAACCTATTACATGGGAATGTTGTGTCAAGGGGCCGTGCTACTTGGTGAAGGAGGGGGAACAGTATGTCCTGAGAGCTTTGCTTCAGGAGCAAGTGAGAGACTACTGTCGGGGCAGCACACTGTTCCTTACCTGAGCCAGGGCTGACTGCCAGCAGGATGGCGGAAAGAAGAGGGCAGATGGGGTGGCTTCGCTTACATTCCCATGAGACACTATTCTGCTGTCACAGAAATTGTGTTGTGATTATTGCTGACTCGTTTGGGGCCATTTTAAATCTCAGAATGTGTTCCTAACAATTCCGGCATCTGAGAGGGCCATGAAACAGTCTGAGAATCGACCTCTGGAGCTGAGAATGCCAAGGCACATGAAGAGGTACAAAAATATAAGAAGTCAGATCTCCAGGTTTTTTAGTTCAAAATATATCTTTCAGACAATGAACAGGCTTTAGGGTGATTGTTCGTAACCAGATCAATGCAAGGCCCAGAGAAATGGCACAATAGCAGTTTTAATATTGAGTTTCACTCTTCTTTCAGACTCCGGGAATTGCATTACGAAGAGTTGGGCTCATCCATCTGAAGTGATAAGTGCCAAAGAAGGTATCTAGTATCCGATAGAGGGAAGGGAAGCTACCAGAAGGCTTGAGTCTTCAGGGTACCAGAGAGACGTTGGAGTCCTTAACTTTTAGGAGAGGGGTCAGAGTGTATTTGATGGCTACCATGGATCTGATTTTGCCTCCAGCATTTCCTTTTCTTTTAAAGATTCTGAGAGAGAGAGAGAGAGAGAGAGAACAAGCAGGGGAGGGGGAAGAGGGAAAGGGAGAAGCAGACTCCCCGCTGGCAGCGATTCCCCATGTGGGGCTCCATCCCAGGAGCCCTGGGATCATGAGCGGAACCAAAGGCAGACGCTTAACCGACTGAGCCACCCAGGCGCCCTGCACTTCCTTTTAAAATACTTATTCATGCATTTGTTCATCCACACGTGTTTATTGAGCACCTGCCGGGTACCATGGGGTGTACGAGGGGATGCAGAAACACTGGTGAGGGGGATCCCTGGGTGGCTCAGTGGTTTGGCGCCTGCCTTTGACCCAGGGCGTGATGTTGGAGACCCTGGATCGAGTCCCACATCAGGCTCCCTGCATGGAGCCTGCTTCTGTGGTTCTCAGAGCCTGTGTCTCTGCCTCTCCCTCTCCCCCACCCTCTGTCTCTCATGAATAAATAAATAAAATCTTAAAAAAACAAAACAAAACACTGGTGAGTCCCCTTCCTATGGAAAATAGCAGACCCATTGCTGCTTTCCTGGGCTGCTTAGATACCCAGTAGTGGAGGAAAGGTACATTGATCAAAGGATCACATGAAGAAATATGACATTTAAGCTGTGCCAAGGGGTGGGGGAGAAAGGTACTGATGCTGGAAGAGCCTATGGCAAGGGATTAATGCGGTCAGAGTTGGCTGGGAAGAGAATGGGCTTCAGTGCAGAAAGAGGAGTCCCTGCAGATGACGAGTGGATGTGAAGAACAGACAAAGATGTTGAAGGAACCGAAGAGCAGAGTGCCCAGGGCGGGGAGCACTCCAGGCCCAGATTAGACTGGGGAGGAGGGCTCATCGGGATCAGGGGTCTGGGGCTTCATCAGAAGAGCAGTAGGAAGACACTGGAGTGTTTTACCGGAGGGAGTGACAGGATCAGATTTATGCATCGCAAAGGTCTCCCTGGCTTCAGTGTGTAAATTTTACATCATTTAAGCCTGCTCACAATGTGACCGCACTCTTACTACTTTTAGAATCTAACAATTTCTAGAAGAATCAATTTAGTCACAAGTGTCTCCTTCAAATGTTAAACAGTTTAACCGAGTGATTTAGCATGGATATTGCCAGTACTTAAGAATGATACAGTACCTACTTCTGTGGTTCTCAGACTTCAAAACGCCTAAGAATTGCTGGGCACCTAGAAACTGCATAGGTCCCAGTGGTCCCGGCGCCACTTTGAGAAGCATCATTCCCCAAAGTGCCACGGAGTGAAAAAAGACTATAAACCTCGAGGTAAAACATTGTGGAGGCCGCCAGTAGAGGAGGGAGCCTCTTTACTGCCTGGGTTTTAATGTGGACCTGTTCTCCCGATACTGGAGGGATTTTCTTCTAGTGCACCTGAAATGGATTCTAAATCCTTCGAGTTTTTTTTCTAATTTATTTCCTAATCCTTCCATATGCAGCTGTTTTCTCAGATCTGTGGCTTATTCCCCCAATGTCTCTGATATTTTACTTTACATCTTGTCACCATATTTTAATCAGAATCTTTTTATGTAAGTCCCAAACGAGGTTGTGAGGCAGGGAGGTGGTGGGGAAGGCTGGCTGGAGGAGGAGGAGGAGGAGGGGGATGAGGAGGAGGAGGGGGGGATGAGGAGGAGGAGAAGGGGGATGAGGAGGAGGAGGATGAGAAGCCCTCCACGGATTTGCTTACCGAGCCCTCTAGAGCAGGAGACTGAGTGTGTTCAGGTGTCCCGCCAGGGTGACATTACCCCTTAGGCGGTTACCCTAATAGGGGATTGTTTTTGGCTGTTCCCCCAAGAGAGTATAAGAGCCAGGATTCCTGCTCGGGTGTAATGGGGTTGAAATGAATATTAAGGGCACATTTAGAACAGAAAAGAAGCCACAGAAAGGGCACTAGACAGTTCAGTGGGTGCACAGAGAGTAGAGTGCGCTGGACCCCCATCTCCCTCTGGTCTACGAGACACAGCCCTGTGGTCACCTCCTCTGGGAACCTTCCTTGCTTTCCTGGTATCCTCTCCTAGGACACAGTGAGTCCTTCTCTGTGCTGAGCAGATGGGAGGTCCTGAAGGTACATATTCCCAGCGCTGAGCCCCGAACGGGCACTCTGTGAACGTTCCAGAAAGAAGTAGATGAGCGCAGGCTGTGTCCTTCAGTCCCTGTGGGAGGAGCCCTTTCAAATGGCTCCTTCGTCCCTGAGTGAGGAGCCCAAGGACACGGGCTGCAGCCTCTCACTGCATGAACCCGGTGTTGCCGAGGTCACTGTGACCGAGGCGCGGGCCAGGCCAGGCGTCAGACGGGGGGAGGCGGGCGGCCGCGGGCCTTGCCATGCCTCATCCTGTGGTGGCCTCGCTTACGCCTTGCTGCCCTTGCACCACACCCAAAACTACCCTGGATGTAAGGAACCTTCCAGAGGAGGAAACCAGCGCCTTGTCCTCTGCATCACCGTCCTTGTAATTCTCCCCTAGTCCCCAAAACTCCTGTGGGGCACAGAGAGGAGAGACCGTCACACATCAGGACGTGCAAGACATTTCTTGGTGCAAACCCTGGAGCGTCTCGTCCCTCTGCCTTGTCCACTGTTCAGCCAGTGTTGAGTCTGGAGAGAACGTTCCTCTTCCTTCCTCTCTGCTGCCTGTGGGTGACCAGGCATCCGTGACACACACTGGGGGCTGGGATCCCTACCACATATGTGGTTACCCACATTTCATTCATTGCATTCTGAGAGCACCGTGGCCCTGATAATTTATGTTTCTGGGCTGTAATTGCACATTATTTTTCTAGCAGCTATCAAGGGTTTCAAGCTAGCAATTGAAACTTGATAGGTGTCGTGGCTCCCCATTGCTGGGATGATTAATCCTGGTGTTCCAGGGCCGAGCCAAGCCCATCTCTTTTAAGCCAAGTAGCACACACGCAGTAAACCCCAAACTTCAGTGTGCTGAGTTCACTCTGAAAGGAGAGCGCATCCGGGCCTTGGGAACCACATTCTCCGATCCTCCACAGCCCCTTTTCCCCCCTAATGAAATAAACAAAGGATGGCTTGCTTCCCCAGCGTGGGGCTTTTGCCAGGTGCTGAGCAGGCCTATTTCGATGATCCGCTCTGGAGCTGGAGGATGACCGCGGGGTGGGCTCCGGGGCCCGCTGGGCTGACTGTGGCATGGATCTGAGCTGCAAACCTCCACTGATCACCCGAATCCCGGGAGCACCGACCCTGACTGGTGGACCACCGGTGACCCTCTGGGTCGCCTGGCGTCAGTGTTAGTTCAGAGCTGGTGTCTAGTAATCCCCCAAAGGTCTGATTATTTCCTTTTTCCCAGTGCACGTTCCCCCTAATGAAAGGCTTGGAGGTCCCTTTGGAGGACGTGTACCTTGTTGGCCATCTACCAGGGTCCTTCCTCAAGGGGACCCAGGCCTCCCCCTTCACTTAAGGGGCCCCGGGTCTCTAAACTGCTTCAAGCCTGGGCATTGATGGAGAGGCCATGACTGTTTTTATGATTCAGGTCAGACTCGTGTACACTTGACTTACAGGTTTTGTGCCTCTGCAGATTAAGTAAGAATTTAGAACCCTTCCTGCCTTCACTTCTAGAAACACTGTGACTATTGTGTGGCCAATACCAGAGGTCTGTGTGAATCCAGCTCTTCTGATTGGTCTTTGACTCTGCCATCCATGGGGTAACCACACGGCACTGGAAAGTGCTTGGAGCCCTTGACCGGCTGGAGGGCTGACCTGTTTGCTTCCTTGGACACTTCCCCGAACTGCCTCTGGGAAGCAACCGAGGCAGGAGCTTCACAGCCACACAGATCGAGGTCGAAATTACTCATCACCTCCTTGCTGTGGGCAAATTCGTTATGTTCTCTCCTGTTTCCTTCTGTACAAATGGAAATGGTGCCCAGGTGTTGTCACAACAAAATGAAAACTGTCACCAGGGGATGGAGTTCTTTGGCCCTGGCAGGTGTGCAATAGATGTGAAAGGGTATATGTATATGTGCTTTCTGAACCTCTTCTCCGGAATTGTGTGTTCAAGCCCATCGGTTGATTGGAAGGTGGAATTACGAGTCACAAATGGACTCCGAGGATGCACTCTTTGTGGCTAGCTTCCAGTACCCTCCAGGTTTGCTGAAGACTCTGAAGTATGTGCTCGATTTTAACTGCTGTAGGAAAAAAATGCCATTTTATTAGAATAGGTTATGGCTACAAAAACATCTTGCATTTCCCGTTCTCTGTATTATGATTTAGGTTGCAAGTTCACTGTGTCTTCCAGTATCAGAGTTTGATTGCTGGGTCTTCTTTTTCTCTCTTTAGAGAAATAAGGTCTGTCTGGGACAGGTGACCTTAGTGTTTACCTGATGCTGCGGGAAGTCCTGTTTGTGGGTACCATTTGTGGACTTCATTCGTTAACTCATTCTTCAAACACTCGATGCCAGGGAGACGGTGATGCACGGGCAGTGGCTTTGCTCCCTCCAGGGGAGGACGCAGCACCAGTGGGCACACTCATAGCACAATGGGACTACTATACTATCCCCATTTAGGCACCAACCACTGTCGCCGTGGGCCAAAGGCATGCTTTACGGAAGATGTACATAGTGGTCCAGGCATGGAATTCAGGATCAAGAGGCTAGGGGCTCATAATGACTAGAATCTATGGCCTTCCTCGGTTGCCTCGGTTCTCTTAGTTCTGTAACATGGAAGGAGGACGCTGCTCCAACCTGATGGAGAGATCCCAAGCAAAAAGCATGGACCAGCTGCTTCAGGATCATCTCAGCAGTTAAAACAATTAGAATCTGGGCCCTCAACCTCAGAAATTCTGATTCTGGGCAGACTCTGGGATTTATATTTACACAAAGACTCCCTGCCCTGGCTAACTGACTTACAAAGCTTCTTCTGGAAGGCCCCGGGTTGACTTCTGGTTGCTCTTCTTTCCCATAGCTCCATTCTTCATCCTTTAAAACCTAACACCCTCTTAAATGTCTCCTTCAGAAAGCCTTCTTGACCTCTAACTGATTGGCCCTTCATAGAGAATTAGTTCATGCCTCTGTCCAAAAAGACCCAAACAAAACTCAGCAATGTGCGCCTGTGTACGTTTCTGTCTCCCCTGATGGGGTGGGAGCTCCTGAGTGTAGTGATTCCAGCACGTTCGTCACTGCATCCTCTGTGCCCTGCTCTCTGGAATATGTCCAAAGGGGGAGTCTCAGCCGGCAAGACGGGAGAGTGGAAAAAGTGGAGGGCAGCCTGTAGCACTCCTTGAAGAGACTGTAGGGATGTTTCAAACAAATCACTCCAGCATATTTGGAATTGCCCATTGACAGTCTTAATCTGTGCCAGGCCTTCCTCGCCAAAACCTGCCTGTTGCAGAGATTACCTGCCTTCTTCCTGTAGCCTCGAGACCCCAGGATGGACATGGAATTGCTGGGAGGGTGAGGACCAGAAGACGAGTTGCAAACTGACAGTGTAAACTCAGGTGTTTTGCAAATCTAAGTAGTCCCAAAATATTCCTTGGCATTCGCCTCTCTTTACCTCTCCCCTTCCCCGATTGGAAAAGACGAGCAACAATCTGTGGTCCCAAATCCTCCCGTGGACAGAGTGCAGTCACGCTGAGAAAAGGGAAGCTGATTTCCTGGTTGCCCTCCCACTCACAGAGTTCTGGGTGGCGCCGTCCCACACTATTTGCATCACTGAGCTACACACGCTGCCAAGACTGCATCTTAAATTTAAACATTTGGATGAGGGTAAAGCAAGCCTGGGGGGAAAAGGTAACACTTCACCATAAGTGGTGCGTAAGCACTGTACATCGTATGTTTTACTTCTGCTTTTGGATTAAGGACAGAACGTTAATTAAAAAGTAAAAAGCTCATCTTGTGAGCAGCAATTAATTTGTGTTTGTTCTGCTTTCATCTGTTGAGTCTTTGAATTTTCGAAAACATAAAGGCTTGGAAAATGTCTCCTTAGGGGTCTTTCCAGTGTGCCTTCCCATTCGATTGTTTTGATCTTTAGGCTCCATATCGACTTGGAGAGGAACCAGTGTTATAAAAAGAAATGTCATCGCAAGGTTCTGGTCTCCGATCGTCATTTGGATGCCACAGATGTGGCATGGCTGTGAGCGTGTACTCTGTTGTGCGCTGGTCCTGCCCAGTCCCTGTCCAGAGTCCAATGTTCCATCTAGCCAAGACCGCTAAGAAGCAACATAACTGGATTCATTAGCCTGAGTTCTGAAAGCTCCTCTGAAGAGTTATTTTTGTATCATACAATTTTAATTTTTGGGGACAGGCTGTACCACTTTCCAGGTGCCAAAAGTGATCACTCAGATTTTTTTTATTAGGTACTATTTTGGCTTCAAAAATATTTTATTTTTTATGGACTGCTTTGTGCCTTTGACCCAGTTCTCTTTTCCCTGGCATGCAAGTCCTAAGAGGATGAGGTTTATGATGTTAACAATACCTGGAATATATTAATTCCTTTCAAATGAAATTGCTGTCCCCATCCTCCTCCAACACACACACACACCGCACACACACACCACACCACTTCCTAAACATGCATCCTTCATATTGATAAACTGTGTTTGGAGTCTGTATGGAAAAAGTGATTTTTTTCTACCTTTATCAGCAGGAGAAAGAATATACAGGGGTCTTGTGAGACACAGCTGGAGAAATGGAGGACTCCTAATTGGCAGACCTGCACACTGTTGTCTTCACTGCTCCTTGTAGCAGGACTTTCATACTCATGGTAGCTGTGGCGTGAAGGAGGGACCACAGACCTTGCAGAAATAAGAGAACGTGCCATTCGCAGACGTGAGCTGTCAGCAGCCATCTCCTCAACTGTAATTTGCTACAGCCTAGAAATGAATAAGTGACAGCTATTAAAAGGGCTTTAGAATAATTGCAGTTAAAAGTAAAGATATTAAAGAAAAGACATTTTAGACTACCACTTATACTTGTTTCTACTCATGAAAGAGCCCAATGTTTGCGGGCCATGAAGTGTGTACATAATAGAATCCTTGGTCATTTTATTTATGACTGGTCTACAGTGTTCTTCACGGTTTCTCTCTTTCTCTCTCTCTCTCTCTCTTTTTTTCCACTGTAGTGGCCTTGGTTTCACTGACATCTGAAGGAGAGTGGTATTGCCTTGGAGTGAGCTGTGACACATTTTCAGCATTGGTCACTGCCAGCGGGGTGAGGTGACTGGGGGTTATTTCATCTGAGGTGTCAGTGCTTCAACATGTGCTTTTCCTAGGGGGAGGAGGCGGAGCAGGTGCTCTTGTTCTTGGCTGGGTGCCATCATGCCTGTTATGTGCTTTTTGGTGAGTTTTAGCTTTAGAATTTGAAGAAGTCTTTGCCCAAAATATATCTTAAAAAATGTCTTCCTACCTCTCAGCTAATGTAGCACCTTCTAAGAGATGTCCTTTAATTCTGTGGATTGAACTGCAGTGGTTGTCCATTTTTGCAAAACATTTTGTTCCAAGTAAGTACACACATTAATTTGCTTGACAGGGAAAAATTGTTGAAATATCTGAACTTGAGTGAGAATTCTAAATGCCATTCTTGCCTTGGAAAGTCACAGAGTCAGCTCCATGCCCTTTGTCATCTCTGATTCCAGCTGTTAAATTATTTGAATCTAGTTTCTACAAAGGACCCCTTTGATGGTCTGAACCATGATCCCTCCTTAGGGGGATCAGGTTAGCTTTGGGAAACCTAGTTTGTGATTTCTCAGGAGAGAAGATACAGGATAGTTTATTGGAAAGATCTTGGAGATCCTTTTTTTTTTTTTTTAAGATTTATTTATTTAAGAGAGAGCGAGAGCAAGAGAGAGGGAGGCAGAGGGAGAGGGAGAGAGAATCTGAAGTAGACTCCACACAGACATGGTAGGAGAGGCTCCATCTCACCTTCCTGAGATCATGACCTGAGCTGAAACCAATAGCTGGCTGCTCAACCACATGAGCCTGGAGGATCTTGGAGAGTCTAAGTTAAGTTTCCCTGCCTATAACATTGGAGAGAGGTTAAGTACTAATGCTGGATTTTAAGATATATTTAAATAATTATTTATACATTTTAATACATATTAGAAAAGGCATAAGTGCATCAAACCTATGATTTCACAGATTTTCTTGCATAGGACGTGACTAAGATGCAATAATCTTTTTTTTATAAGGTTTTTTGTTTATTCGAGAGAGAGAGAGAGAGAAAGAGAGAGACAGAGAGGAGGAGGAGCAGAGGGAGAGGGACAAGCAGACTCTACCGAGCATGGAGCCCCATGGGGGAGCTCTATCCCAGGACCCTAAGATCATGACCTGAGCTGAAACCAAAAATTGCTGCCTAACTGACTGAGCCACCCACATGCCCCTAAGATGCAATTATCTTAATGTTAAAAGCAATAGGGCTGGAAAATGGTCATTGAAGAACTAGATTTTGGGAAACGCCGATGTAATCCAAAGGCTGCTTTCTGCCTGTGATGAAGCTGGGCAGGGATCCACTTGCCAAAGTCTGCTTAGTGGTGAAGCTGAAAGGGGAATCCAAAGTATGTTACATTTGTGAAGAGTAACAAGAATAGCTAATGTTTATTGAGTGTTTACTGTGTACGATGCAGAGGGATTTATGTACGTTGTTTTATTCTCACTGCAGTCCTTTGAGTTAACTACTATTAATATCCTGATTGTACAGATAAGAAAACTCAAAGGTTAAGGAGGGTGAGTCACTTGAGCCAGAAAGGGGCAGAGATTACGGGAAAGATGGTCCACAAATCAGCTGATTTTAGGTCAATGAAAACAATTAATATTAAAGAAGACCCTGGAGAAGGGATCCTTTTGTTAGGAGACTTTCCCGGGCCTGTGGGACAAATATTTATTGACAGCTTAACATGTGTGCTGAACTGCTAGGTGCTAGGGGCCCAGAGAGCTGCCTGAAGACTCTCGAATGAAGAGTTTGGTAGCCTTAAGAGTGGGGGACTCCCACAGGACTTTCCTGGGGAGAGTCTCTTCATGTAATAGCATGCTAAGGGCTGAGAAGCCTGCAGTCAGAATTTCTTCATAATATTTTTGGTTTTCAATCGCAGTTAACCACAGGCTCCCTTTTGCTCTAATAAAACCTATTGCATTTTGCAGAACCGGTATTCTGTGGAGCATGCGCTTGGGACCTAACTTAATCCTTTTAAACTCATTTTTCACACAAGAAACCTGAGGTCCACGATGATTTGCCCAAAGTCAAAATAGTTGTTGGCAGAGTGTGTGTCATTTACCCACTCATTCAACAAGTATCCACCCGGTACCTCCCAGGAGCCAGACATTCTAGGAAGTGGGGTTTAGCGGTGAGCAGATAGACAAGACAAAGATACATGAAAGCAAATCAATGATTTTAGGTAACTGTAAATCTATGAAAATTGGAAATTTTTTCTTTTTTTGCATTCTTTTCAGGATAGAAAGCATGCCTATTTCATCTTTGTCTTCCCAGTTTCTAGCACAGGGCAGGAATGCCTTTTTGATAAATATTTGTCACATAAATAAAAGAGCTGTTAGTGATTTGGGGTCTTTCCTATTTTGTAACAAAATGGTCAATTAAAGAAATACCAACTGTTGATACTTTGGGGGTGTATTACTCTTTGGAAGTTAAAAATAAGATCTTCTGGGAGGTCCACAGACTGAAGTAGGCTCATTGGTCACCTCTGCTAAGAAGCCCGGTTCTGAATAGCATCGACTTTAGAGAGTCATTAGAAGAGAGATACGGGGCACCTGGATGGCTCAGTGGTTGAGCGTCTGCCTTCGGCACAGGGCATGATCCTGGGGTTCTGGGATCGGGTCCCACATCAGGCTCCCTGCAGGGAGCCTGCTTCTCCCTCTGCCTGTGTCTCTGCTTCTCTCTGTGTCTCTCACGAATAAACAAATAAAATATTAAAAAAAAAACCAAGAAGACAGATATGTTATGAGAGAAGTCATGTTTGAAAATCACCTCTATAGGTTTCTCAGCATTGGTAAATTGTTTTATTGCCTTGGATTTTAAGACCACATCTGTTTTTTGATTCCTGGGCTTTTGGCCATGTTGCTAAAGTGCCGGAATCTCTAAGGCTCTACCCAAATTGCTAATATCAAAAGATTCCTGAGGAGTATATGCTTTGTTCAGCTGCGACAGAGGTGGGACACAGAAGCTTATTAGATGGCCAGTTTTTCATGACTTGAATTAGGGGGGAACCTGTGGGTACTGGACAATCTGTCTGTCTACTGAGTTTTCTGAACTATATAGCACACCGTGGCTTTCTAAATCTCTGTCCTGAATATTGAAAAGGACTGAAATGGAAGGATGCTTTATACATTCAAGCATGCGAGAAATGGCTGATGTTAGTACAGTGTGAAGGTTCTATGAGTCCATTGGACTAGAGGTTCTGAGCTGCCCTGATGGTCAACACTAGTAGGAAAGATGTCAAGAAGGTCAATAAAACAAATGACTTTTCTACTTGCATGACTCCTTCTCTAAGGAATTTGTGATTGAGGAAGACCATTGTGCTATGGAGGAAATGATGATCTGACACCAGCATGTTCCTGACTCTTTTCAGTTTGCTTTGTTGTCCCAGGAAGAAGGGAGGTGCTGGACCTCCCTTGCTCTGCATTCCACAGGGGACTCCCTGCCTCCAAGGGACTGCCACCCACGAGGTCCACCAACAGAGTCCTCAGGAAGTACTCGCCCAACACATCATCTCAAGCAGATCATTTAGTTTAGGCGGGCATTTCAGAGAAGGGCGTTTCAGTGGTTAGAAATGCAGCCCTAATTTCAGAGAAGGGCATTTTAGTGGTTAGAAATGCAGCCTCTCTGGTAGAGGGCACTTATAATTTAAAAGAAGAGAAAGGGAAATGAATCTGACACTGTCTGTCAAATTCATTTCTAGGTTTCTCATGGAAACCTAGGTTTCCCCAAGAGGGTATTTCCCTGAAAAGGGATTATTTCATTCTACATGGCTCTGTGCATCACAGCAAAATCAGACATCTATTTCTGGGGAAAAGAGGCAAAGAGGAATTAGGATAAGTATTTAAGAAATAAAATAAAATGGAAAGCTGCAAGTTTTATCTAGCCTCAGAAGTGAAAGCAGAGCTTTTACAGGTTAGGTCAAGAGACACAGGCTTAATTGTATCTGTAGGAGTTTCCTGTAGGCTGTAAGAGCAATGTCTGACTACAAAGAGCGATGAAATGATGGCATGTGTTATTGAAGGGAAATAGCAGATATTTAACCCTTTCGTATTTTAGGTAAATAATCTGCAACGTAGAAGACATTGGTGCAGGGCGAAGAGCATGATACGTAGAGCTGGAAAGAGCCAGGCTTGAATCCCACCCTCTCCATTTATAGATGTGAGAATTTAAGCGAATTATGTGGTGGTTTTGATCCACAATTTCCTCATCTGTAAAATGAGGATAATAATACAGACTTCTAGAGGATGTTATGTGGTGCTTAACAGGCCTGGCACAGGAAGAGTGCCAAAAAATGGTAGCTTCTATTGTGAACCATAAATAGAAAAATATCTAAATAGTGTCCACCGTACCTGGAGAGGAGCTCTGAAATGCCCTTTGGAGGTTCTTTCAGACCCTGTGACTTAATTCAGTATGGTATCATGCTTGTCTGACTTTTTTTAACTTCCAAAGAAATTTTATATTGAATTATTACACTATGAGAAATGAGACATTTTGGAATTTGCACAGTCCATTAACTAATTCCAAAACCCTTTTTCTAAACAGGAAGACAGGTGTTGCCTGCTGCATCTGCCTATTTGTACACCTGTTTAAGCATTTTGAAATCCAGTGAAACATTTAAAGTCATGAAAGCCAATTGCTTCACAAGTAAACAAAATTCCCCAAAAGTGTTGTGTATTCCTGCCAACAGCTGAACGCTCTAAAAGAGTCAGGAAAACCACATGAGCTTCTTTATTAATGCTGTTGTGTGTTGAGACTTGTACCAGGTCCCTTAGGCCAAAAAGAAGCACAGATTTGGGAGAGGGGGGAACCCAGATGAATTGAGCCAATAAGATTCAGTCTCTTGGCCAGAGAGATGTAAATTCTTTGTCTAAACAGAGAAATAAGACTCTATCAGGTCTGAAAAGACTTTGACAAATAATACAAACTCATCACCTTATTGAATTTATTTCTCCGGATGCCATGTATGTAATAGGGGATTGATAAGTAGTGTTTGCTTGCTTTGTGAAATTGTTTCAAGTTGGGGTAAGGATGAGTCTGTGGTGTTGAAATAGAAGAAAGCTAATTTTCTTATGCTGGGATTGGCTTTAATCTTATTAGCCAGATGTTCTAACCATTATAGCTAACCAGTCAGACCGGGCCACAAAATCTCAGTTGCACAATGTAATTGGATTGTGAACTGCATTCTTGAGAGGTCATCATTTGTATGGGACGGAGGCACCTCTTGTCTGCGATTGGGAGTGCAGGTTGGCTCCCTAGTTTCATTCAGGTCAGAGACACCACTGCCCATCACTTTTGGCCCTAGCTCCTTGTGGTTAAATCACAGTGCATTTGTAAGCTCCAAGCGCAGGGGCCAATTTTGGCCAATGAAAGTGGTTAACCCTGCTGCCTGGCTCTCTCCTGCTGCTGTTTATGAGGCATGGCTCTTTCATCCCTGCCTGTTGGAAGAGCATTCAGAAAAATCCGTTGCAACTCCCGATTTTGATAAAGCCTTTAATTTTCCAGCCTTTCCTTTGGCAGCTTCAATCCATTTGCTGCATATTCGGCTCTGAAGAAGCCAGGGTTGAATCAAGGTGACAGTTTCAGAACGGCCTGGAGTTTAGAAGGTGTGATTATATTAGAGAGTCTCCAGCCTTGAGTTAGCTTGGCTTTGAAACCTGGAGGACTATACTCCCCTCACAGGGAAAGATTTACGACCTCTGGGGAGAGAATACCGTGACCCAAATAAAATGTAATATTTTGATAAGGTGCTTGGGGAGGCTACTGGATATAGAGCAGAGTGGTTTCTGATGGGTAAAACAATCTTCAGCCCTCTTGGGTGATAATTGCAAAATGTGTGCGCGCACTAGGAGATGAGAAAATATGTGGTGGGCAATCTAGAAAGAGTCGAGTTGACTAAAATAAGGAAATAGGGAAGAGAAACCATTTGAGAGAGAACTTGGCGTATATTTGGTATTTGTGTCTGTTTTTCTCTTGCAATGGGCTGATGTGTTGGCAAGACCCTTCTGGCTGTTGTCAGAGATAGGAACATCTGTGCTCCTTTGCAAAAAACTCAGGATTCTAAAGTATTTGGTGGAAACTGTATAACTGCCTCTCACAACGTCTCCTCATTAAGGAGTTAAGCCTCAACTGCTCAGAGTGTGCTTTTTCAAGGAGGCCGTGGCTTATGGCTCTGGGCTTTACTTTTGCATACCACATGGCAGGAGAGAGTTTCCAGCAATGAAATCCAAGGCCATCAGATTCAAGTGTGCGTACTTGAGGCAAATCAGCTTTGCTTGCTTGGTTGGAAATAAGAATGACAAGATGCCAAGTCAGCAAGGTTAATTGTGATGCAGGTCTGCAAGCCCAGCCAGCAGGAGGTGTGGCTAATTCTTTGAAGGCTTTGTCTTAGCTGCTATTGGTAGTGGTAAGTGCTGTTACAGCGACCCCAAAATATCAGTGACAACACAAAAGGAGTATAGTGATTGGTCACCTCAAAGTCCAGTGCTGGTCAGTGGGGTCACCCTGGGCATCAGCACCTGGCCAGCACGCCACCCATCTTCTACCTGTCTTCCTTTCTCCAGAACTCAGTCACGGTGGCCAAACGTAGAGGAGATTGGGACATGTGGTTTGGCCATCCACTTGGGGAAATGCAATGAATTTGTGGAATACGCAGCATCGTCTCTACGGCAGCCCTAAAATTTCTTCCTAAACGGTAGTGGATCTACGTGTTGTGGGGCCTAAAGCTTAAGCAAGTTTGGGGCTCACTTTAGAAAATAATGCAAAGTTAGGTACAAAAGTGAATATTCATTTAGAGTGGGATGGGAAGGGCTGAGGTTTCTTAGCGCCACCATAAATGTAGCTCTGTTCCTAGATGTCCAAATATAAAATGTGTTTTTCCCCTGCTTGCAGTGAACCGAACTGTCCTTGCTCCATGCGCCCTGCAGGGCACCTTGTGCTAGAGAGGGTGCACCGGGCCAGCTACCTCACACCACCTTCGGGGTGAAAGCTGCTCCAGCCTTTCTGGGGAGCCGCTTGCCTCTGTGCACAGGGAGCCCCTGAGCCTTCATGTGCTTTGACCCCGTGGTCTTACCAATCCTCCTTTGTGTGTCTGCAAGGGGCTGGGGGCTGGAGTGAGGAGGTGGATCCAGAGTGACTGTAACCCTGTTCCCAAACCTTTCCAGACTAAACATCCCCCCCCCCCCCATTTATTAAATCGGCATAAACAGAACATGTGTCAGTATCAGGATCAGTTGGGATGATGCATTAAAGTGCTTAGTGTAAGTGCCTGGAACTTAGTAAGAGGTTAACACATGTGGTGTATTTTTGTTTACCATTCACACTAGGCGAAGATTTATGTGTGAAGATGTTCAATCTGAGTTAGTGGCATGTAAAGAAATGAAAACACTCAAACTGGTGACAGGTAAATGCTTGAATTATGTCATCATACAATGGACTATTACAGCAATTACAAATGGTAAAACATTTTATGCTAGGAAAAAATGCATTTAATAGGCGAAAACAGAATGATATGAAACAGTGTGGCCCAATTATATAAATAACGTGTAAATTTTTTAAAAGATTTTATTTATTCATTTATGAGAGACAGAGAGAGAGAGAGAGAGAGAGAGGCAGAGACACAGGCAGAGGGAGAAGCAGGCTCCATGCAAGGAACCCGATGTGGGACTCGATCCCGGTACTCCAGGATCACAGGGCCTGCCTTTGGCCCTTTAGCGCCTGGGCCAAAGGCAGGCGCTAAACTGCTGAGCCACTCAGGGATCCCCTAAGTAAAGGGTAAATTAAAAAAAAAAAACACTGAAATTATGAAAATGTGAGCATTGGCTATTTCTGGATGATAGACATGTGCCCAAACTTTATTTTCATCTTTATAGTTTTCTGCATGTTATAAATTATATATAATTATTTAAATAATGATACTGTTACTGATCTTCCCTTATAAATAGCAATGTTGCAGCCTTAAATTTGCCTCATAGAAACTGCTTCTAAAGTCCTGTCATATCACATTTAGTCTTCACAGCAACCCTGAGAGAACAAGGAAAAAAACTTGCATTTTTAATTGAAAACAGATAAAGCAAACCCATCTAGCCACTGAGAACTTTGAATTTATTGAAATTTCCAGGTAGTGTAGTCACACAGTCACCTTCCTTGAAATCCGTCTCCTTCCTCATGTTCCCAAATTAATTCTGCTGTCCATCAGGCCCTGTAACAAAGTTAAGTTACTACTCTCCTCTCGATTAATATGGTTTTCTATTTAGCTTTTTTAAATTACAAGAAAATTTAAAACTGTTGGTTTGGATTCTTTTTTCATGGCAGTTCTAGAATAGAACTTGGAACCCTGGCCTTGTTCGGCCAGAAAATGCTCTTTGTATTCCAGCCAGGGAGTTTGGGAATGCACGCCCTGGGCTGGAGCCTGCCTGCTTCCTGAGCAGCTGCCTGCACTCCCGGGCCACCACCGCCTCTGCAGGTCTGGCCTTTGGGGCTGCCGAGTGGGGTTGTTGGAACAGTCTAGGACCAGCCGGACCAACCCCTCGAGATCAGATCATCCTGGATGCACTTCTCCCCTGGCTGACTGGGTGTTCTGTACCTGGCTTCTGTTTTGTTCCAAGTGCCAGTATCCTTTGCCAGAATAACCCATGGGGAGCTGGGCACTTGGCTCACACCAGACCCTCCTTCTTGCCTTCATTGCCCTCTGCTGCACGAGCGGAAGTTTGCTTCCCACCCAAGCCTGGTGACTCATGCCTCCTTATGAGACTTGCCTGAAGCTTCCCCCGATTAGTCTGACTCCCTCCCTGCCTGCCCCTGAGAATATTGTGTTCCTAGATTTGCCCTCCCCACACGTGGCCCTGCCTGATGCTTGTTAACTCAAGTCCAACCTGTGGATGCTGACCCGGTTACTTGAGCTACTTCACATGCATCCGTGGCACCGCCATCCAGCAGGTAGAGAATTCCGCTGGCACAGCACACTCCCTCCCAGCTCCTGCAGCTGAGGGTAGTGCTCGCCCCAGGGACCCGGGCAGATCCGATTCCAGGTTCTGGACTCTCCCATGGGTCTTACCTCCCTCACTGCAATTAACTGGGCCAGGCCACCAGACACTGCACTTTGAAAAGACAATTTGTTTGAGAAGTTGCTAACTGCTTGGAGGAGCGCAGAGTTGCAGGCTGCCAGGGGCGCTGGAAATTGGGTAAGCAGGATAGCTTGTGCAGACCTATACCTAGGGAGAGAATCCTCTTATTTCAACTGCAGTTGAAAGTATGGTTCCAGGCAGTTCAAAATATGTTACATTTTCTACCTGTAGCAGTTTCAAGTCCATTAAAATAGCCTGGAATGGAAGTTTTCTTGTCTCTTCTTTAACAGACAGGTCAGGTTCAGTGGAGAGCGTGGGCAGGGAAGAGCGTATTCAGGGAGCCTGGGTTGCTATGTTAGATTCCTAGGGCTACCTTAACAAATTGCAACAAATTGGGTGGCTGGAAACAGAAATTTGTTCTTTCACAGTTCTGGATGCTAGGGGTGCAAAATCAAGGTGTTGCCTGGGCTTTGGTCTCTGGGAAGTCTCTAAGGGAGGATCCTTCTCTGCCTCTCCCAGGTTCTGGTAGTTCCAGGCATTTCTTGGTTTGTGCACACGACTCCTATCTCTACCCTCATCTTCATATGGTAGTTTGCTTTTTGTGTGTCTGTCTTTGCATGACATTTTCCTCTTATAAGGACACCAGTCATATTGGATTAATGCTCACCCCAATGATCTCATCTTCACTTGACTCCATCTGCAAAGACCCTGTTTCCGAGTAAGGCTACATTCATGGATACCAGGGTTAGGGCTGCAATGTAACATTTTGGGAATCACAATTCAAGCCATAACAGTTGCCTATGATCCAGTCCTGCTGTACTCACTCCAGTGGTGTGGCCATCAGCAGGACTACTTTTGGGTCTTAGTTCCCTTGGTTTTAAGTGGAGGTAATAACAGTGCCCTGTAATAGGATTGTTGAAAGCATTAAATGAGATAATGCTTAGGATCGGATCTGGCTTATAGAAAATGCTCAGTAGGTGTTAGCTTTTATGGCCAGTTACTTCCAGTCCTTTGATTTTGTAAGCTGGTTCATGGAGAAATTGAGGAAGCCAATGAGTCACACACAAAGTAACACTGTGGTGAAGCAGGAGGTTAATTCTTCCGATGCTGTGATTGATGGGACTCATCTGCACACAAATTTCATTTCCAAGGTTGTTGTTAGGACTTGAGTTTGCCCAAGTATTTGCTTGATGGAAATCTCCTATGCTGCTCTTTAGAGTGAATGCAAAGTAACTTTCTTGGGCAAGTTCTGGGGAATGTAGGCCTTGAGCTGGACTGAGCAAATATGTCTATCCTTTCAGATCATCCTGTAAGACATGTGGCGTGTGCACCCCTAGGCTCCATGGAGCCATTTATATGGTGGCCTGTGTGAATGGCGCTGTTGCCAGCATTCCAGGGGACATGGCCTGGGCCGCTGTGTAAGGTGGCTGAGGGTTCTTTCTGGGGTTATAGGACATTGGCAGGTCACACAGTCATAGTGTGAAACTTGAAGCATATTCTACTGGTTTAAATCTTTGATGGAAATGGGGTTCCCGAGATTCCAAACCTCAGTCTGTAGCTTTGCAGAAGAGATATTTATGTATTATATTATCCACCACGGTGAAACCTGAGAGTTGTTCTTTTTTTTTTTTTTTAAGATTTTATTTATTCATGAGAGACACACAGACAGAGAGGGGCAGAGACACAGGCAGAGGGAGAAGCAGGCTCCATGCAAGGAGCCCGGCATGGGACTCGATCCGGGGTCCCCAGGATCACTCCCTGGGCCGAAGGCAGGCGCACTAGACCGCTGAGCCACCCGGGCTGCCCCTAAGAGTTGTTCTTAAGTCAGACTGCTATCTTCTTCCCCACGTTGTCTTTGTGAAGTTCATGTCATCGGTTTCACAATTGGAGGCACATCTGACGTGGAACATAGATGCTACACGTTGAAGGTCTAAATAAAGCTTAGCTTTAGATTGAAGTCCAATAAAGGAATTCTCTATAATTTGTCCACTTATTTCTGCTACAAGTCAGTTGCAAAACTGAAAATACAGGCTTGAGTTTGCATGCTCACTTAGTGATGCTGATCATCTGAAATGCCGATTATTAAGAAAGATCATAGATTTCATTACGGTATACTCTTTGAACGTACTTTTATGTGGGTCTATTGATGTTCTGGGAATTGTGTTCTGAGATTTGTTGAAGATGTGCTGTAGCTATTTGGTTTAGGAATTGTTGAGGTGCAGTGTGTTTTTAATATACTCTGTTCTTTCTTCTTCCCAAAGCAAATATTCAGGAATTCATGTTTAACTTTAAGTGAGATTCATTTACTTTATATTGACAGTTATTATTACTTTATGTTCCTTTTTCCTTGAAGCCCTGATGTCTTTTGGAAGATAAATCTTTTTGTGTGCTTTTTGGTGTATTGATTATTTGTCTTTTCAGTGTTAATTATTACAACACCAGCCGTGAATGTTATTGCACACTTACCCTATGCCAGTCACAAAGCTAACCTCTCTAGGAACATCATCATTATTATTTAATTTTTTTATTAATACTAGATTTTTAAGTAGTGTCTGTTAGAATTCACATTTTATGATGAGGATTTGAGGCCTGGGCAAACAAAGTTGCCAACATTAGAAGTGGTGGAGCTAGGGTTTGAGCCCTGATACTCTGATTCGGGGGTCCTATGCTTCTCCACCCTGTACTTCTGATATTGCATATGTAGTGAAATCTTTGTATTTAAGGAACTACACAGATGCAATCAAGAATTTTTCCGAGATTCAGAAGGCCTCTGCATTTTCATGTAATGTGAATTTTGGGCCAGTGGATCGATTCACTTTGCTTAATTTGTTTTGTTCAGGTTGACATTATGCTAATTTGCATGGGCAGTAGCTGAAAGCAGTGGGAGATATCCCAGGAAGGTTCTGCATTGCAGGAGAAATGAGCACGGAATTAAGAAATTCACAGGTCTACATGAATAAAATCTTTAAAAAAAAGAAAGAAACTCACAGGTCTCCTACATAGATAGCCTTGAGAATTGACTCACTTGTTATTGAGGATGTGTTTCCAAGAAGAATGGTACTTGATTTCGTGTAATAATACCATGTCAATTCAACTTTGATAACTGGTTTTAAAAAATAGGTTTTGCTTTGTTTTGACTTCAGGAATTTCTCAAGGCCTTGAATATATGCTATGTGCTTTTACAATCCTCAAGAGAGAAAAAGAGCATTAAGTGTTTTGGGAATGTACCTGACAATTGTTTGGTGGTTTATTTGTTCTTATTTTATTCTGGCAGGTAAGGTTTCTCATAATACACTCAGGATGTGTTGTTTTAGATTTTTGCAGCAAACATAGCAGTTAGGGTGACTTTGATTGTAAGTAAGGGAAAGCCCAGAGCCAAGTGGCTTAAGCCATAAAAGCTTATATATGTGCAAAGGTTAGAGGTATAGTGAGCTAAGAATTAAGTCTAATTCAGCCACTCCCTAGGTCATTTAGGATTTGTTTTCCTTTTTTTATTTCTGTCCCTGCCATGGTTGAACTTTGGATCTGAGCATGGGGCACCTTCCCCTAGCAAATGAACAACAGGGTGGTGACCAAAGAATGCCAGGAGAAAAATCTGCTCATTTTAGGAAGAGCGCATGGGTGCTTGAGAGGTGGCCAGCAAAGGTCCACCACGGCCAGTGACTTGGATATGCCTAATTTAGATTAATGAAGATATTAATTCCAGCTTTTCTTCGCTTCGCATGTATCGATATTCTACATGTGGTGAATAGGGTCCCCCGCCCCCAATATTTTTGGTGAATATTTCTTTTTAAAAATTTTTTATTTATTTATTCATGAAAGACACAGAGAGACAGAGAGGTAGAGACACAGGCAGAGGGAGAAGCAGGCTCCATGCTGGGAGCCTAATGTGGGACTCGAACCTGGGACTCCAGGATCAAGCCCTGAGCCAAAGGCAGGCACTTAACCGCTAAGCCACCCAGAAGTCCCTTGGTGAATATTTCTGTAGTTACCTCTAAACGCAGAAAAAGTTTCCAGCAGGATACTCAGAGGTACTAGTCTGAGTATTTCAGTTTCCCATGTATCAATCCCATAGGTCTGGTAAGACATTAGCATTGGCTGCTAGGATCCACGAAAGTTTTTAAGTTTTCTTAGCAAAATGAGTGACATGACATTAAAGCCATTCATTGCTATGTGACTCATATTTACACTTAATATTATTTTGAAGTGGAAGTATTCTGGTGAACTTCTCTTAATTTACTTTTAATTCACTTTATTGCTTGTGTGTTTTCCCTCAGTTCCCAGAAAAGTACCACAGGGTGTTTCACTAAATGATAGGCCAGGGACAGTGAGAAAAAGAACTGTAGGCTGTAAGTTTGCATGTCACACGGCCCCTTGTGTTCTGGCCATGGGGATTTCTTCTGAGAAGTGAGAAATGCCTTCAGATAACTTGGTTCTTTGCTGCTTGTCCTATGTATCTACCATACTGCACCAACTGGCGTTTCTTTCTGTTGTTCAGTTAATCGACCGAATGCCTGCTACGTGCAGCAAGGTATTTTGTGCGGATTCTAAGTTGATTGAGACTTTCTCCAGAAACGCAGCTTCCTTGGTCTCAGTCTGGCTGGGGACGGGAGACAGGCACACAAATAACTAACACAAAAGAATCAAGTGCGAAGGGAGGCTCAGAAGAAGTTCCAAGGGGCTGGGAGGAGGGAAGGGTTCCTGGTGAGCTGAAGAGTCCTGTGAGAGTGGGGGAAGGGAGAAGAATGAGGACTTCAGACGGAGGGAGTGTGTTAGCCAAAGGACAAGTAATCCAGAGCCTAGATGTTGTGAGTCAAAAAAGAAAAAATAAAATAAAATAAAAAAATGAGTTACTTCGAGATTTATTGTTTTCTAACCGTGACCCCAAAACTTAGTGGCTAACCCAACTAAGGGTTGTATTACCTTTGCTAGTTTCTATGGGTCATGAGTCCAGGAGGCGCTTGGCTGGACAGTTGTGGCTCGTGGGGTCTGTCCTGACGTTGTACTCAGATGTCAGACGAGGGCTGGAAGATTGGCATCCAAGGTCGCTCATTCACGTGGCAGGCATGCTGGTGCTTGTCTTCTTGACGTGATGGCCGGCCTTCCCCAGACTGAAGGGCTGACATAGTCAGTCAAGGGGCAGCTGTGTCCGTTTTATGGGCTAGCCTTGGAAATCACGTAGCATCGTTTCCCAAACCTTCTATGTGGTAGAAAAGGCCAGCCTACGGAAGGGGGAGCGAGGAGTCACTGTTTAAAGGGAGGAGTGGGGATCCCTGGGTGGCGCAGCAGTTTAGCGCCTGCCTTTGGCCCAGGGCGTGATCCTGGAGACCCGGGATCGAGTCCCACGTCGGGCTCCCGGTGCATGGAGCCTGCTTCTCTCTCTGCCTCTCTCTCTCTCTCTCTCTCTCTCTCTGTGACTATCATAAATAAATAAAAATAAAAAAAAAAATAAAGGGAGGAGTGTCAAAAATAAGTAAGTAAATTAATTAATTAATTTCAAAGAAAGTGCACAGATATTTTAAAACCTATACTGTTCTTGAAAACAAAATGACAGAAGCACCAAAGACAGTTGTAGGGCAGTGGTCTTTCTTTAGTTGTTTCTACATAACCTTTCCTCACGTCAGTTGACGTGCTAGACGATTTTGATTGGCAAACTTGGTATAAATAACGTCTTAACAAGTATATTTTCATCTACTAAGCTAGTCATTTAAAATAAAAGATGGTGATTTCCCCAAGAGGGATCTCGCAGCAGGAACTTGCTTACATAAGGTAGTAGATAAAGCAGAAGTGGTTCAGGCTGAGGTGGAAGTGGCAGGGGGCACGGCCTCTCCTGACCACTCAGGAGGGCCCCACTGACCCCCTGACCCCTGAGCACCCCTTTTGAAAGCCGGGCCATCCATTGGACCCTTCCAATTGCTTTTTGATTTTCTTCATGGATTCAGTTTGTTCTTTTGAAGAGCTCTTTCCTCTGCAGTGATTTAGAATTGCTTTGTAGAGTGTGTTCTAATCATAAGAATTATTCTCCGTATTTTATTTTATTTTATTTTATTTTATTTTATTTTATTTTATTTTTATTTTATTTTTATTTTTATTTTTTTATTTTATTTATTTTATTTTATTTTATTTTTTTATTTTATTTTTTTAATTTATTTTTATGCTCCGTATTTTAAATAGGTGGTTGGGCCATGGCACCACCGAATGATAGTGCTGGTTCATTCACAACGTATGTTTTGTGGGTGGAGGTGGGAGGTGGTTGAGAGAGAGGAAGCGGACTTTCTCTTGAGCAGAATCTTCCCCTCAGTGGAGCACACATTGTTAAGCACAGAGTTGGGACTGAGATGAAGGGGTGGTTGCAGCCATGGGAGCTGTGAGCCACCAATCTCTGGGATATCAAAACTGAAGCCATCTGTGATGACGCGACCTCAGACCGTCACAATATCACTGCTGGAGTGGGAGGCAGAGCTCTGAGAATGGGGATAGGCGTACTTTTGCCTAAGTGTTTTTCGTAATTACCAGAGGTAACAGGACATTTTTATGAACCAGAGAAAGACAACTGTGCTCATTAGTCATATGAATATTAGTTTTCTCAACATGACAACATGCTGCTAAGGCCCCTCCCCCTAAAAAAGCCATTTGTGTACACTGTGTGCAGGAAAAGAGGCCCTTCAGTAGAGAAATTGGAAAAGTGGATTACATCACCTCTCTTTAATTTAGCACATTTAAAGGGCAGTAGCCAGCAAAATTAAATGTTATTTGAAGAAATTTGAGGACGAAAAGCACAGAGACTACTTTTTCTCTCCTATCACTTTCCACTTTCATTGCTGCTCCCATGAATTTGACCCACCTGTTCCTGGAAAAGAAAGAACATGTAGTTTGCTGCAGAGATTTCTTTTTAAAATTAAGAAGTGTTGGAGTAAATGTAGAAAGCCTAGAAGAAACTAGGAGCTGGTGGTAAATGCAAGAAAGATGACTGTATTTGTTTTCTGTCTTTTTTTTTTTAACCAAGACGTGTGTATGAAAGGAGATTATTGCTCTTAATTCATCCATTAACAGTCACTGTTAATACCTGTGGGGTTTCCCATTTAGAATATTGGTGGAGTGGAATTAGCTGCTCTATCTCCATAATTATGTCTTAAAGTGGTTTTCTACGAGCACGTAAAATGCTCTGCTACTTCTTGTTCCTCCTTCCTGTTGAGGCTGTTCCAGGTTTTATTATGAAAATGTATGCGTGGGAATAGAAGGCCAAGCTCTTACTTAGCAGAGGGCCTGGGACAGGATAGTATCCGTAAACATGAATTCTCTTCTTCCTTCCCTTCTCCTTCGGTGTTCCGCACTGACCTCAGCATCTAAGTAGAGAGAGTGTCACAAGCTGCTAGAGTAGTTGGCTTATTATGGAAAGCATCCTTTTCTTCATTCAGCTAAAAATCTTTTAACTTATGTCTTCTTCCCTTTGCAGCTTTATCCGTTTCTCCCCAGCATGCAACCCACTGTTTTTTTTTTTATTTCTTCACCAAAATAGAAGTCAGGTTGCCTTCATTTAGGGCGGGACCAGCAGGCCCAGTGATAGCATCTCATTTCTCGAATTGCACTAGTTTTCTCTCATTTGAGTGAAGAAAATTATTAGAAATTTGAATTATTGTTCATTCTGGTTTTTTTCCTATATATCATCCATCCATTCGTTTATTTGTTCAGCATAGATAACACTTATTGAGAGCCCACTGTGTAAGGTTGTACGTGTATTGGGGTGGGCCGTGGGTTATGGAGACTGTTGTGACCTAGACTGCCAGCCCTCTGACCCTGCATTTTAGTAGCTCACAGTCTGGTACAGAAGTGGAGAGATAGACATGTTAACAATTAAGTTCATTTCAAATAAGCATTTGTCCAACTGTTGCTATGTGCAAGGAAATGAATTGAATTTCATATAAATACCAGGTTATGCTAAACTTGATCCTTTCCTTCAAGGGAGTTCATAGTTTAGGACAGGAAAGAAGACACATATCTAATTTGGTGACCATTTAGAGGGCTTTCTATGTGTCAGTCACTAAACTGCTATAGTTGGGAAGTTCAAGTTTATTTTCATGTTACTTACATTAAATAGCCCTTAGTATGCAAAGAAAGTAAGTATTTTTGGAGCGGGAGTATTTAGAGTGGGACTTGAAGAGGAAGTGGGAAACAGAGTAATTATGAATAGTTGAATAGTTAAAGGCTCTGGACTCTGGGAGTCAGATATACCTGGACTTGGGTCTTGGCCTCATTACTTAATAGTTTTGTGACTTTATAGGGGGGAGGCAGTTAATTACCTTTCCAAAGTTCAGTTTCCCCATCTACAAAGTGGGGATAATACTGTGGCAGATTGTATTTTCCAAAGATGGCCAAACCGATATCTCTTATTCCACATGTTTTTACAAATGTCACTTTGACAGTCACCTCCCTTAGTAATAGGGTTTCTGTCTCTTCTTTTTGATCTTGAATGGAAGTGACCATCTTGATCGACAGAGTTTAGTAGAAGTAGTGCTGTATGACTCGCAAGGCAAAGTCATAAAAATGCTCTTCACCTCCATCTTGCTGTCTGGTGTTCATTCTTGGAAGCCGGCCACCATGCTATGAGGAAGCTCAAGCTGCTCCTGGAAAGGCTCAGGTGGGAGGAATTGAGGACCCTGGTCCACAGGCCTGGCTGAGGTCCCCGCTGACAGCTAGCACAGCTTGCCGGCCATATAAGTGAGCCGTCTTGAAAATGGTTCCTGAAAACAGCCCCAGATGAGTTGCCTGGGCTGACTCCACGTGAAGCATAGACCGTCCATGCCTGCGCCACCCCGCCAAATTGTAGTGTCATGAGTAAAATAAATGATTGTTGTTGTTTGAAGCCACTACTTATTGGGATGGTTTGTTACGCAGCAATAAATAACCAGGACATCTGCCATGTAAAGTTGCTAAGAGGATTCAGTGAAATGATGCATATAAACCAGTGCAAAACTAACACTTCACTAATGACAGCTCTTTTCATTATTGTGAAGATAATGGAAATCCACATTAGTTTGAAGCATTTAATGGCAATCAGCATTTGTTCGAAGTATTTAATGGAAATCAGCATTAGTTCAAAGTGAGGTCACAATCTAAAGTTCCTCCCATGAACTTCTGGTATCTGGTAGGTTTTAGGGAACTTGTTTTGTTCACTTTTTTGTCATTTGCAAAAACTGTTGTGTATCAGCTTCGCAGAGTTCTTTTCTCCTGGGTTTAGGATACGGACTCTGCTAGTCTCTGTCCTCCTTTGAGTCAGAGTTTCACTCAAACTCAGTGTCATGACCGGATTTGTGATCAATATTTACACTTTTCCAAATGTTCTGTGAATGTCATGCTCCTGATGTTATTAGAAATTTTTTTTTGAATTGTGGTGAGAAACATAAAATTTTTCATCTTAACCATTTTTTGGGTGTATAGATCAATGGAACTGGATATTGTTGTTCAACAGATCTCTAGAACTTTCTCATCTTGCAAAAGTGAAGCTCCACACCAATAGAACAGTAACTCCTCATTCCCCATTCTCCATGCTCCCAGCCCCTGGCAACCACCACTCTACTCTCTGTTTCCAAGAATTTGACCACCTCGTGTCATAGAATCATGCAGTATTTGTCTTTTTGTGACTGGCTTATTTCATGCAGCAAAAATCCACAAGATTCATCCGTGTCGTGGAATGTTCTTTGGGGATAAAGACATTTTGCAGGATGTGCTTCTTTTGAAGGCTGGGTAATATCCCGTTGTCTGTATATACCACATTGTATTTACCCTTTCATCTGCCAGGGAACATTTGGGTTGCTGCTGCTGCTTCTCGGCTATTTCGAATCATGGTGCAGCAAACATAGATGTGCCAATATCGCTCTGCTGATATTTTTCCCACCTCCCACCAATACCAGAATTTCATTGAAATGCATTTTAGAGAATTAAGGGCTTATGTGTGTTCAGTGCCATCTTTTCTAGTATATCTCTGAGAGTTGCACATCATTAGGTAGCCGAGCTGCCCAGATTCTTCCTGGGAACTTCATTTCAGCATGCATACCTGTTGTGTAACCTGTGGAAGATTAGAGTTCCACCTCTATCTGCAGGGTTCTTCCTTGCTTTCAAAGCAGTTTCACAAGCATGATCTTATTTAACTCTTGCTGACTGATGGCATGAGGACACAACGACGGATATAAACTCCATGCAGCTGTGAATAGCGTAGTATTCATGTTCTCTACCAAAGTGGACTTCATTTCTGAATAGACCTGATGTAGTTGTTTATTTTTTAAATTAATAGATCTTATTATTTTAAGAGAAGTTTTAGGTTTATAGAGAACTCAGGCACTAAGTACAGGGATTTCTCATACCCCCGTCTCCCTGCACAGTTTCTCCTATTACTAATGTCTTGTATTAGTGTGGTCATCTGTGACAGTTTGAGCCTATAGGTGGTACATTATTATTAACCGAAGACCATAGCTTACGTTAGAATTCACTCTTTGTTTTGTATGTATACAAATGTATAATGTACGTATCCACCATTACAGTATCCTACAGTAGAGTTTTACTGCCCTAAAAATCCATGTGGCACCTCTTCTTCCCTTACTTACTTCTGCTCACCCCCAACTGGAGCCCCTTGCAACTATTGATCTTTTTACTGTCTTGTAGTTTTGCCTTTTCTGGAAAGCCATATAATTGGATCGAACTGGGTGTGGCCTTTTCAGACTAACTTTCTTGACTTAGAAATATGTATATAAGACTCATCTTTTTGTGTGTGTGGGGGGCTTAGTAGCTAATGGTTGAATACTATTCCATTGTGTAGACGGACTGCTGTTTATCTGCTCACCTATTGAAGGATGTCTTGGTTGTTTCTGAATTTTGGCAATTATTAATAAGGTTGCTATAAACATTTGTGTGTAGATTTTTGCACGGGCAGAAGTTTTCAACTTATTTGGGTAAATACCAAGGAATGCGATTGTTAGATCACATGGTGGGAGTATGTATAATTTTGTAAGGAACTTCCAAACTGCCTTCCAAAATGGCTGCACCATTTTGAGTTCCCACCAGCAATAAATGAGACTTCCTTTTGGTCTACATTCTCACCAGCATTTGGTGTTGTCAGGGCTTTGGATTTTAGCTATTCCAGTAGATGTGTAGCGTTATCTCATTGTTGTCTTGCAATTCCCCAATGACATATAATGTTGATCAGTTTTTCATATGCAACATGGTTTTAATTTTTATTTTTTAAATTTCATATTGAACTCATTATAGACTCACAAGAAATTAACAAACAAACACATATAGAGCCATCCCTTAATCTATTTTCCCCCAATGGTAACATCTTACTTAATTAGAACATTATCAAAACTGGGAAATTGACATTGCACAATACAATGAACTAGACTATAGACTTTTCTGGGATTTCCTGTTTTTTTTTTTTTTTTTTGTGCACTGGTTCTATTTCTGCATGTGTTTACAGTTCTGTAAAATTTTATTGCTTATGTGGATTCATGTAATCACAACTACAATCAAGATATAGAACTGTTCATCACCCCATGGACACGCCCTAGATCTCTGCCTTCATAGTCTCCCTCCCCCTCTTACCCTCCCCTAGCCCTGCCCTGCCTTAATCTCTGGTAAGTACTGTTCAGATATGTGTTCTTAAAAAATATCCCTGTAATTATTGAATTGAGTTTTGTCTCTGCATCAGCATAATTTGTGGGTTATTGATTGATTGATCTTGTTTTTGACTTCTGATATTTACAGATCTGGTTTCAGGTTAGTTAGAATGAGCACGTGTATCTTCATGTACCTTTGGAACAGGAATATTTCTTCCCAAGATTTAGGTATAAGGACATTTGGCAGACTGTTGCAAAGGTTTGAATGGGTAACAGAAAAGTGGGCAGTTTAGTGATATAGAGTAAAATGAGAACACTTCAGAACTTGGGGCGGATTTGACTTTAATATGTGTGCGTCTTGCTACAGATTCTAAAGTATAGTTATTAATCTTTAATGCAGCAGATGAATTAGGCTGGGATTATTGTATGATAAAAACTTCACAAAAGTTTTATTAGCAAGCTTCTTTGAGTAAAGATGCACCTTAGTTCACTTAAAACATGATTTAAGGGGCACCTGGGTGGCTCAGTGGTTGAGTGTCTGCCTTCGGCTCAGGTCATGATCCCGGGGTCCTGGGATCCAGTCCTGAATTAGGCTCCGTCCAGGGAACCTGCTTCTGCCTCTGCCTGTGTCTCTGCCTCACTCTCTGTGTCTCTCATGAATAAGTAAATAAAATCTTAAAAACAACAACAACAACCATGATTTAAATTGAGCAAAACAAAAAAAAAATAAATAAATAAATAAATTGAGCAAAACAGGGGTGCCTGGGTGGCTCAGTCAGTTGTGTCCAACTCTTGATTTCCAGCTCAGGTCATAATCTCAGGGTTGTGAGAGGGAGCCCCTTGCGGGGCTCTGTGCTGAGCTGGAACCCGCATAAGATTCTCTCTGTCCCTCTCCCTTTGCCCCACCTCTTGCCGTTTGCATACTCTCTCTCTAAGAAAATAATAATAAGTTCACCAAAACATAATTTACAAATAATTTTTCATAAGAAACTCCAACTGGTAGTTACTAAGTAGCAAATGATACCACTGTCTGAAAGTACAAGAATCATAGGAGAGACAGGACATGATGGAAGGAGGGAGGGAGTCATTGTGAGTGTGAACCCATTTCAGGCGTGGTAAAGCTGTTTGACAGTAGTGCTGGAGCCCGCAAAGACGTTTATTTGGGATGTTGGAAACATTTTAATCTCTTAGGTTTCAAAGGGGAGGAAAGTGTACTTTAGAGGCCTCTGGTGATTCCTTCTTCTCCTCCTCTTCCTCCTCTCCTTCTTCTTCTCTTCCTCCCCCTTCCCTCCCTCCTTTTTCTTCTAGGAAAAGGAAACATGACATGTTGTGTCTTGGACCTGGTAGCATCCAGACTCCAGCCACTGGCTGCTTAAAAGAGTTACACATGCCAGGAAAGTTAAATTTGTGCCAGGGGATTATTAATTAAATAATTAAAATCTACAAACCACTGTATTTTATAGTCCTAGAACAGTTTCTCAGCCTTAGTGCTATGGATATTTTAGGCTAGATAATTTTTTTGTTGATGTGGGGAGCTGTTCTCTGCATTGTGGGATGGTAGCAGTATATCTGGCCGATATCTGGTAGATTCCACTAGCACCCCCTGTCCGAGTTACGTCAAGGAAAAGTGTCTCCAGACATTGCCAAATGCCTCCCAGGGAGCAGCAAAGGGGGAGACACTCCTATTTGAGGACCACTGATTTTATACAGATACTTTCACACGCACATATCCTTGAAAAATATATGGTATTATTTTCTAATTTATGTAACTGGTGTTGTATTCTTGTTATCATTCTGCATCTTGGTTTGTCCATTTATTATTATTATGTCCGTTATTTATTATTATGTTATTATGTCTCAGCCATTAAAGTAAATACAATTTATCCCTTTAAGTGCTATATATTGGTGGCCTTCAGACTGTATCCATATGGCATTTTATTTATCTGTTGATGGACGTGGAAGTTGTTTCCAGTTTTGCCATTAAAAAATTATTCCTTGTGGCTTAGTCAGTTGAGTGTGTGTATGTGTGTGTGTGTGTTTAAATTATTCCTCAGTGAATGCTTTTGTCTGTGTCACCTTGAGCATGTATGTAATTATCAGAGATATTGAGGAAAAGCCCCACTGAATTTATTCAGCTTTACTGTAAATTACCAAATTATTCTCCAAACAGGCTTTACTAATTTATTTACACTCCCAATCAGCAGTGTAGGTCATCCTACTTACTGCATATTCCTATTGAAACTTGATACTGTGGAATTCTTTGTTCTTTGCCCTAAATGTCTTATATGGTATCTTATTGTTATTTTCATTGACATTTTCCTGATTACTAGTGAGTCATTGTTATATTTTATTTTATTTTTTTAAAAATTTTTTTAAAGATTTTATTTATTCATGACAGACATAGAGACAGAGAGAGAGAGGCAGAGACACAGGCAGAGGGAGAAGCAGGCTCCATGCAGGGAGCCCGATGTGGGATTTGATCCTGGGACTCCAGGATCAGGCCTTGGGCTGAAGGTGGGCGCCAAACTGCTGAGCCACCCAGGGATCCCTAGTCAACTACATTTTAAGATGAAAAAACAATACTAGGAATATATCTTTACTTTGTTTATATTACTTTTATTTGCTAAGAATATTTTTGTCTCATTATGTTTATGTCCCTTATTTTATTGTTCTGAATGGAAACCTTTCACATTTGCAACGAAGGTGGGAAATGTATAAGTAGGGAAAAAAGAAAAGAAAAATTTTGATAGTACAGATTTACCAGCCACCCCAAGAAGATGGCTCTTCACTGAACTGATTGTGTTCGGCGCAGGGCCTAGTACAGGGAAGGCCCTCAGGTGTTTGCATGAAGGATGGAATGAGCCCTGAGATGTAATGAGCTAAAGTCAAAGTCCTAGGAGCAGTTTAAAAATACCCTTAAAACCAGATTTTCTCACCTCTTGCACCTCTTGCTTGAGTTTGATTTCCTGATTCTTGTCTGTACTGGCAGTGGACCTAGGAATTACTGATAAGGGAAGGAAGTGTCGACATTTTCCTTATTAGGGTGGGTTTTCCCAGTGAATTTTGACTCATGCTCCTGAGGGCAGTCCTCTTGAGGCCATCCTCCCAGAGGCCAGCTGATAGGACCTGCAGAGCTGACCCTCTGGGGTAGAGCACTGTCCCCTGAGGGACACGCAGTTTCCTCTGGAAGGCCTCTGGAGACTGACTGGAGGCAGTCCAGCCAGTCTGGACCGTAACTGTTGTGACACTAGTAAGCTCATCTTCCAGACAACCTCATTCTCATTAACAAACCCAGCATCCCGAGGCCCAGTAAGTACGCCAGAAATGATTTCAGTGCCCCACGCACACGCAAGTTAAATTGCTTTGTGGTTGCATAAGATGCGAAATGAGGGACCATATTGCCTACAAGGAATGCATTTGTGATTGTGTCTAATTCATTGCATCACAGATATTTGTGTCAGTCAGAGCCACATGGAAATGTATTTGTTTTACTTTGTGATTTGGAAGCATAACTGCACATAATCAAGCTTTCCCTTGAGTTAAACTTTGTGGGTTTATTTTTATGCTAAATGATGCACATAATGCGTGTTAATATTTTGTCAAACTGAAAAATATTTCTTGCTGAAAGAGACTCTGTTTATAAGGCTTTTAAAATCTACCCCGTGGAGGATGCTCTAAAGTCCACTTGTGTGTTTATTTCTTTTGTGAACCTTGTTTGGAGTAGGCATCTGTTGGTGACCTGCTATAGGCAGCATGCTGTTCCAGTTGCAGGAGCTCAGAAAGGCAAATGAGAGAGAGGCCCTGGTCTTTGGAGCTTTTTGTCAAGTGGAGAGAAAGACATGCAAACAAGATAGTCACTATGAAAGGTGATAGGTACCAGGTGATACGGGGCAGAGAGGAGGAGAACCGAATAAGCACTTCGGGAAGGTTGCATGTTTCTCACTGGATCCTTAATAATGAATGTGGATGGGACAAAGGAGAGGCCAGTGGTGGGGCTGAGGCTGGGGGTGGGCATTTCAGGCAGAGGGGACAGTGTGTGCAAAGGTTGGGAGTTGTCAGAAAGCCTGACATTTTGGGGAGAGAACTGTTAGTTATTATTCATTCTTGGTGTTTGGTCTGAATGTATTAGAAACACCGATGCCCTGCTCATGGGAATAATTCGTTCAGATAAAATCCCATTATCACCCAAAGGGATGCTATCTAACACAAGCATTTTAGTCTCCAGCTGGTGGTCCCCATTACCAATGCTTCATTGATCTGGCCACAGTGACTTCTCTCCAGGGAATGTTTGCTAAGCAAATGCCTTCTTCCGGCCAATTTCATAGAGTCTACACTTTTCAGCAAGGATACTGATCATGTGCCCACTTGCATTTTATTCAGAAGAGATTTTAAAAAAAAGGAAATAAAGAGGGGAAGAGATTTGAGCCAAGTAATCACTGATTCTTTTTTTTTTTTTTACTAGATATTTGTTTTTTCATCAAGTAACAATTACCCAGCTATAACCTCAATCTGTTTAGAACTAAAATTTCAAGTCTGCCTTCCAGACCCCAGAAAAAATTCAGAAGCTGCTCCATTTCCACAGAAAAACTAGATCTCAACAGGGGTTCGAGTTCTGGGCCCAGCAGCTGGGGAGCGGTGGAACACGTCTTGGGTAGAAGAACCCCTATGGAAACCACCTGGAGGGCCTGGGGGATTTATTATTTACTAGATTATTACTTCCATTAATGCAGAGAAGCATCTGAAGGAGACCTTTTTCACTCCCAGAGATGTCAGAGGTAAAAATAACTTGGGGACCCCAGGGTTGCCTTGGAAAGCTGAATGAGTGGTGGGGAGAGGACAGGGGTGCCCAGAGAGCAGGAGCACTGGTGCAAATAACTGCACGTCCTGCTGGAGAGCGCCAGGTGTGCCCAGGAGCGCCCTGCAATGGAGGGTGAAGGGACGGTGGAGCAGAGGAGCCGCCTAAGGCGAAGGTCAGAGATCCTTCTTCGTAGGAGTAGGGGCAGGTGGTTTGTGGAAAAGTGAGATGGAGAGGGACTGGCTTAGACCTTCCCGTGCCCTCTTGAAATTGAGTGAATTTCTACTCAAATGGAAGAAAACTTATAAATTCAGGAATTCTTTCCCTCCCACCCTCCTACCCCTCCTTCCCTCCCTCCCTCCCTCCCTCCCTTTCTTCTTTCTCTCTTTCTTTCTTTCTTTCTTTCTTTCTTTCTTTCTTTCTTTCTTTCTTTCTTTCTTTCTTTCTTTCTTTCTTTCTTTCTTTCTTTCTTTCTTCCTTCCTTCCTTCCTTCCTTCCTTCCTTCCTTCCTTCCTTCCTTCCTTCCTTCCTCCTTCCTTCCTTTCCTCTTTCTTTCTTTCTTTCTTTCTTTCTTTCTTTCTTTCTTTCTTTCTTTCTTTCTTTCTTTCTTTCTTTTTAGTAATAGACTTTATTTCATAGAATGGTTTTAGATTTACAGAAAAATTGAGCAGATAGGACAGAGGGTCCCAATACAGGATCCCTTTACTGCGCACAGTTTTTCCTGTTAGCAGTATGTTGTATTAGGAGTGTGGTACATTAAAAAAGAATTAATGGATCAATATTGATACACTATTATTTATTAACATCTATAGCTTACATTAAGGTTCACTCCTTGTACTGTACAGTTTGATGGTTTTGGCAAGTGTATAATGTCATGGGTCCACCATTATAGTATTGAACGAAATAATTCGCTGCCACTGATCCCCCTACGTGATGCCTGTTCCTCACTCCTCCTCTCCCCACGCCCGCACCCCCAGCCTCCAAAGCCCTGGCAACCCACTGGTCTGATCTCTTTATTGTTTCTGTAGTTTTTTCTCTTCCAGAATGTCATATAGTTGAAATCAAGCAGTCTATAGCCTTTTTCAGACTGACTTCCTTCACTTAGAAATATTCATTTAAGACTCATCCATGTCATTTCATGCCTTTACAGCTTCAACACTTGCTGGATTATATGGTAAAGGCTGTAAGTGTTTAGCTTTGTAAGACAGTGCCAGACTGTCTTCCTAGGTGGCTGTACCAATCCTCCTTGCTTTTTAACTTTCCACGTGACTTTAGTTTGGGAAAAGAACTTAGAGATAGTTTATAGAGAAATGCAGGTGCCACTTACGGTGCAGCGCACTGATTCTCAAGTACCAAGAGAAGTGTTTTATGTTGGATGGGAAACAGTAGCAGAAGACTTCACCAACAGTGCCTTTTGCTCTAAGGACATTTGTTGTTTACTTAACCAGAGGCAAAAACAAGTGGCTTCAGATTCATTAAATAGCTCAAGATGTCATCAAGGGCCCAGGCTCGTCTTCTTTCTCGTCTTCTCCTTGCCCGTGCTGAGTAGGTTGGCCTTTTGTCTGTAGCTTGCATTTCATCATCTCAAGATGGCTACTGTAATACCCGGCATTATGCCCTCCCATGCTCCACCAGAATACAGAGGAAAAGGAAACACTAATAGCTGTCCTCTTACTTTGTCTCTTTCATCAGAAGAGTGTCTGTTAGCAGATTTCCTCTGATGTCTTATTGGCCTCAAATGGGTCATCTAGTCACTCTGGCTGTATCGAGGCCAGGAAGTGGCTGTTTTGAGCTCCTCTAATGTTTGATCAGGCCTCACCCATTTATCCTGTGGATTATTGCTACTTGTCACTTTTGTTGGCTTTAGTTGGCATTCATCTGTGATATGAGGGTCGGAGTGTTCACTCACTTTCAAACTGTGTTTCCATGAGCCCCAGGTTTCTGATGGTGAGCTTAGGAGTTCCTGCTGGGAAAATGAGTGGGGATAGAGCCAGCCAGGTTCTAGGCTCCTAATTTTTTCTGGATAATCATCCTTCCAGCTTCCTTACAGGTTAGGGCTCCTGGAGGGTTTCCTTTGGATAAGGCTTTGCAGCTAAAATTAAGACTGAAGGCATCTTGAGTTAGATGATGGTGAATGTCTCTTTCAATTCTAAGAGTCAGATTTTTGGACCAAGGTGAAACAAGGCTATTCGTCTCCTAAGTGCTTTGTAAAATCCTTAGAATTTTTGTTTTGAAAGATTTACCAGATGCACATGTCATGCACCATTTGAAAGAAAATTGGTTTTGTCCTCTGTCCTAAAGGGGGGCGGGGAGGACTTTGCCGTTTGGAAAGTGGTTTAAATCTTACTTCTTCCTTGACAAGGAAATGGTCTGGTGGGAGAAGATAAGAAAGATGGTCAGGAGCCTGAGTGTTACCACTAAAAAGTAAAAAAATTTGGTCTGTCTTAGTCTTTTCAAACATAGTTAATCAAATATCTTTGAGTAGTTGTGGGAAGGGATGATTTGTGTTCTCTCCTTTCCTAACTTCTGTCCAGGTTTATGTGAAATTTGTGGCCTTTCAGATGGGCATTTTATATTTGATGCAGTTATTTTTTGTGTGTGTGCTGGATAATGTTGTGGGCTATTAAAATATATTCAGTTAAAATGCTTTGTAATCAGTATTTACGCACTGAAGTGATTTTATGAAATTTTATGGAATATAAAATACATTAAACAAAACAAAACTAGGTGTATACGCCAGAAGATTGAATAGGTGAATCTCCTGCTGAGTGAAGCTGGTGTGTTCCGTTTTGCTTGCTTGCTTGCTTCCTTTCTCCTTTCCTTTCCTTTTTTTCTTTTTGAAATAACTCTGGTGGCTTCATGGTTCATGCAGCACGTTATGATATATGGACCTCATGCTGATACTGATTCTAGCCCGGGATGCCCCCCTGAACCTGGCTGGGCAGCCTTTGCCTTTCTGGTGTTATTGGTACAGTGTTTAAGTAAAGAAACCCTGTTCTGTGCAAGACAAAGGGCCTCAGTTCTAAGTGAGCATATGCTTTCTGATGTTTCATGTTGCCATGTGTCATCTCATTTATAACGCACAACTCCCTCCAAAGTAAGTGTTACCTCATTTTGCAGTGGAACACAGTGAAATACCAGACTGGTGCCATATTAAATAGTGCCAGAACAAGAGATGGAGGCTTCCCAGAAGCCTGAACATTTGCCACTAAATCAGTTGCCCTGCCTTTCAAAATAATTGGCATTTCTCACATAAATACAAGGGAAAGAGAATTATTAATTTTTGAAACACTGTGTGTGTGTGCCAAATAATTTGCATATTTAAAATATCTGCTCCTCATAACAATCCTAGGGAAAAGAGAGTTTACATTGGCATGTGGTATGGGGGTTACAGTATCATCACCACAAACTGAGGATTGAGAATTGTAGAGGAGATATGTCCTTCAAGGACATGTGAAAACCTGAAGAAAAAAAAAAAAAAAAAGGACATGTGAAAATCTGCTAAGGGTGTTGGAGAAAGGTACTCCAAATAACATAGCTTCGAGCTTCCGTGGATTTATAAAATTCCCCCAAAGTAGTCACTCAGCTTATTCCTGTGACTGTCATGCATTGTCCAAAAATGTGGTGAATGTTTGTCTACTGGAAGAAAAAGATAAAAACTTCAGCCTTTCTTTCTTTCCCACACACTTTCACGGTGGCTCATAGTCTCAGTACTTGGGACGCCCTCTCTTTGCCTGCATGGGGCTGGCACTGGGGCTGCAATGGAGGGCATGCTATGCTGGCGTGGCCTAACTCTTCACAGGACCTTCTGAGAGTGAGTTCATGCCCCCGTGAAAAACAAATTGGTGGTCCATCCAGTGAGGACTCACTGGCCGAAAATCTTTATATAAAATTGAGATTGACACGCAACAAAATTTCCTGATATCCCCCCACCCACCTTCCCAAGTCTTGGGAGAAAATCATTTCCTCCCTGCTCTCCTTTCTGCCAAGAAGTTTGTTGAGTGTGTTGAATAAAGGGCTTCATCCAAGCTCTCATAGTCATGTCCTGGCAGAGCATGGATGGGCTAATGGACATCCTGCAGGACAGATCAAGGAGGAACCAGAACCTGGAATGGATGTGCCTCTGGGATTGAGGCAGGTTCCAGATTGGGGAGGGGGAAGGGGACAGAAAGCCAGCTGGAGCCTGAGGATCTTTGTCCAGCCAAGTGGCGGAACATGGTATCTAGACTGGAGGATCTCAGGGGCAGATGTTGGGCGGTTGCCTTGTTAGGTTGGTGAGGGTACTGATGAAGGGGTCTGCTCCTTGTCCCATTAAACTTTAGTATTAATGATGCTGGATCTGGCCTGGCTTCTTCTGGGCAGGAACATGCCGGCTAGGTGAGGATGATCATTTTCGGAGGTCAGTCTTAAGCCAAGGTTGATGTTTCCCAGAGGGGACCCAGAAATAGGAAGCTTTTCTGTGCCTCTGGGCTTGGGGATGGGGGCCCTGTGAAGTTGTGAGGAAGGGACTATATACTGGGCACAGACCTCTTTAATAGGTTTATTAGGTCCGAGTTTAGGAGAAGTGGTATCAGGGTGCCATGGTATGGGTTTTTTTTAGGATTTTATTCATTTATGAGAGGGAGGGAGGGAGGGAGGAGGGGAGAGAGAGAGAGAGAGAGAGAGAGAGAGAGAGAGATTGGCAGAGACACAGGCAGAGGCGAGAAGTAGGCTCACTGCAGGGAGCCCAATTTGGGACTTGATCCCAGGACCTCGGGATCAGGACCTGAGCCAAAGGCAGACGCTCAACCACTGAGCCACCCAGGTACCCCACTGTGCCATGGTTAAGGTCATCCTTTATTTCTAGTTTCTAGTGGGATTTATGGAGGAAGGCGAGGCTGACAATAGCAACAGTATACAAGAGCTTGTGCTGTCTTCTGATCCTTTGTCTTTCTTTGTCATTCCCTGGAGGAGGAATCTTTTGCCCTTTGGTTTCCTTATTTAGAAAAGGTTTTTTGTTTGTCTGTCTCAAGCGTCCAGAAAGCCTATGTCGGGAGGTAAAGAATATAATGGAAACAAAGCAGGATGATAAACAAGGTTGGTGAAGTCAGTCCCTTTTTGATTTCCTACCTGAGTTTCCTTATCCTGTTTCTTGAATTAAACAGTGAAAAGAACTTTGGAAGAAAGAACATGTGATGATTAATTAAATTCTTACATTTAAATGAGCCTCTGATTGGGTTTTTATGTGAAAGAAACCTTATAAAGTACTGAAGATAGAAAGGGAAAAGAAAAATGAAAAAGATATTAACCTCCTTTTTAGGTGACTGAGAATACAATTGAAAAGGCTTTTCCTGCTTTTCTCTTGTATTTACGCATCTTTTTAAAAAAGTGACCCTGGAGGCAGAAAAAAATAGGACGTATTTACTAGTATTTGTTATGTGTCAGGATGTGAGCTCATTTAATGCTCACAAAAGCCCCAGTGAAATGTGCATTACTGGCCACATTGATGAGGAAATTGAGGCTCAGAGAGGTTATGTGGGCCGCCCAAAGAGAAATCACTGGTAAGTAGACCCGAGGGATCCCAACCCTGTCTTCACAAACATGCCAACCATAACCCTGTTAGTGTGTGTATGCTACTGAATGGGACAGTCCTACAGACGCCTTCATAGCCATTACTTTTACCCTACATGTTCCTAACATGTTGATTCAAAAGTGAGCTTGAACTTTCTTTCAGTTTCCTTAACCTTTGATAACTAACCCTTCCTGTTTTGAGCATGAGGTATTTTAGGCATTGCTATTCACAGGGATGGAAAGTTAAAGAAGAAATGAAATTAAGAAAGTTTATGCTGTGAGAGGCCATAAAAACTATTTTGGGCTTCTGTTGGGTCTTATTTTATTTCTTGGACTAATATATAAGTAAATTTAAAATTCAACTGATTATATATTTTGCAGATATTCTATTTTTTGGAGTTTAAGACTATGCCCAATTTTGCATATTCAGCTAGCTTTTTTTCTAATGAAAATTCTTATTTTTAGTGTATACTATTCCATCTTTCTTAGGGTTTAGCTCTCAGATTCGGGGTAATAGTCCTTATAAGGTGATGCAGTCATTTTTAAAATTTCCCTTTTCTTCTTGTTCAGTGAAAGCATTTGATGCTATGAATTTTCCTCTTGCTACTTTTTTGCCTGAGTCCTGTAGGGTTTTGTATATAGCATTCTCAAATAATTAGTTTTTGGCCGTTTATTGAACACCAATGATATTTTAGTATAAAGGCAAACTAATATACTTAAAACTTGAAAATAGGCAAATAGCGAAAATGATGACTGTGAGTCTCTTCAAAGTCATCCTGGATTATTAGCACCATCCAAAGATTATCTAATTCTCTAGGTTTGTTGCCTTTCTTTGCTTTTCTTTGATTTACTATTTACTGTTTTTAAGATTTTATTTATTCGAGAAAGAGACAGAGCAGGAGCAGAAAGAGGCAGAGGGAGAGGGAAAGCAGACACCCCACTGAGTGCAGAGCCTGACATGGGGCTCGATCCCAGGACACTGAGATGATGAGATCATGACCTGAGTGGAAGTCAGATGGTTAAATGACTGAGCCACATAGGCACCCCAACTGTTTATCTTTGGTTAAGGTATTTCACAAGTAGGTCAGGGTAGAAGAATACCTACAGGAAATGGTGCAATGCAAGTGATTCTTGTCCATTAGAAAAAAATAATCTCCCAAGATACAGTTTTGCTGCCCTGCAAGGCATTACCCAGTTATCTACTTCAACGATTTTATTTTAGCAGTCCTTCTTTCAGTGACTATATATAAATACGTCTCTTCTATAATCTTCTGAAACAACTTTTCTATCCTGTTGGTTTCTCACTGAATTAAAGAATCTTTAATATGTATTCATTTTACATTTGTATGAGGGTCATGTTTTTAAAGTTTTGAAAATTGCTTTACACTAGGAACGATGTAAGAGGCTTTCTTCCACCTGTGTCGAAAAGACCCAGAGCTGCACAGTAGTTAAAACAGTAAACTGTTGTTACAGGAACAAAGGGGGAAAAAGAGGACTGGACCCATTCCTAATGTAACAAAGGACAGCAGAGATTTATAGCCAAGCATCAGGAAGGGGGTCAGTGGATGGGGAATTACTAAAAGGAAACATCAAGAACAGGGGATTCTGTGAAACTGACTCAATAGGATTCTTGCTGAAGGCAGACCAGGGTGACCGCCTATCACCCATGGGAGAAGGGAGGATGAGGGATTTGGTCAGATACTAAGGGTGGGAATTCTCTCTTAAGCTGATTTAGCAGGATTCTTGCTAGAATTGGACTCCACAAGGACAGAGGTGGAAGCTCATGGTTCAGTTTAGTTGAGCAGAGGACTCATGAGCCTGACTAAAATTTGATCAAGGAAAGAATCCTTGTTATATGCATAATGCAACTTAATCCTCACATAAATCCTCTTAGGTGAGTTTATCATTGTTTCTAACTGTACTTAGGAAGAAACAGGCTCAAGAGTGTTCAGGCGGGTGTAATGTAGAGATACCAAGTGAGCCCAGGTTTATAGGATTCAAGGTCAACTTCACTATGTTACTCTGCGGAGCCACGTGCTTCTCACCGAGAAGAGCAATGACAGTGTGACCTAATACATTGCATAAAAGAATATGGATAAATAAAAGGAAGAGATAGATGAAGGAAAAAAGTTTGAGATCACCTAAAAAACAACTATGATCCCATTGAGCTTTTTCTCTCTATATGTCAAAATTAAAGTGTGCAAGATGTCTATGCAATTGTAGAATTGGATGGATTTTACTTGGAAAGTCCCTATCTCCTACATCAGACCTGAATATTTACTTATTGGATATATATAGAGAAGTGGTTTAAAACAAGAAGCAGCAAAGGTGCTTGCTTTACACTAACAAAACAAAGAGAATGGTGGGAGAGAAGAACTGTGATTGCTTCTAGACCCTGGGTGAACATTGGGTCTGCCGTCTTTCACTATGGAAATGTACAGTTCCACAGCTTAGCTTTTTAACACTGTGGGGTATTTTTAGTTTTTCTCGAGGATCTCATAAAGTTCTCAAAACAAAATTGGTTATAATTCACTTTACTTAAAAATAAATACATGAGGGGCGTGCTATGAAATGAAGTCAACAGTTTGCTGCTTCCAGTCCAAAATCACTGGAAAGGATTAGGGAGACATAAGTGGTAGGTAGTAGTGAGAGAGGCAAGGATGAACAAGCTTTAAAACATCTCTCTCCTGGGATTGAGTCTCACGTTGGGCTCCCTGCAGGGAGCCTGCTTCTCCCTCTGCCTGTGTCTCTGCCTCTCTCCCTCTCTCTCTCTCTTTCTCTGTTTTTCTCATGAATAAATAAATAACATCTTTAAAAAAACAAAAACAAACAAAAAAACATCTCTCTGTCTTCCTGTAAAACTACTCCCAGTTAGGCCCACAGAAATCACTATAGCAGGTAACGTTAGGAACTCAGATATAATGAAAGTACTAGGGCCGTAACTCCGCATGCCATGCTATCCATCGTAGCAGCATACCGTGTCCTTGAAATATACTCTACTTACCAGGTTGAATGTAATTTCTCTGGGATTCCAGATTAGAGGTCGGGAAATCATTTTGTGTCTGCAAGTGCTCAATCACCAATACCTACTGTTGTTATATTCTGGATCCTGATTACAGGTACCCCCATTCCTGTCCATTTAATCCAGAAGGCCCTCTGGGCACTCCTGGTACTTTTCTCTCCTCTACGTCTCTCCCTCCTGCAAAATCCTGTGGCTGTTGCATCCTGTGTTTCTAAAGAATCTGGCGCCTGTTTCCTCCGCACTGTTCCTGCCCTGGATGAACCCTCCTCAGCCTCTGGTATGAAGATGACTTCAATTGTCTCCTAACATGTGTCCTTCCCTCTGTTCCCTGCTTCTTCCCCTCTGGGTTCCTCTCATTGTTGTAAAAATACCCATATGATCTTGCCAGTTGGCTTCAAACCCTTTAGTGGTTTCCCAGGGCTTACAGACTCTTGCTGAGCATCCAAAGCCCTTCTAACCCAGTGCCCGTCCTCCTCGTTCTCCAAGTCTCCCTTCTCCTGTAGTTCACCTTTGCTTCAGTCTCATCTGGAATCTGTTTACATCTGCTTTCAGGCAGAGCATGCAGACTGTGTGAGCCAGCCATGCCCGTGTGGACTGCTTCCCTCTCAGCCTGGACTGGGTCAAGCATCTCCTTCGCAACACTGCACCGTAGCTGTTTATTTATAACATTTCTATAAGAGACCATGCTGTCTTCTGGGGGCAGGGCAGCATCCAATATACATTAGGGTCCCTGTGCTTACAGGAAGAGGCTGCCCATAAACATTTGTGGCTTGAGTGAATGAATGGTTGAATGCATGAAATGGGACCTTTCTTGCATGAAAAAAACTTAATGCCGCTAACCTCTGTTTAGCTTTGGAGAATTTGTGTGAAAAGGACCTAAGGTATTCTGTACGTCATCTCTTGTTTCTTTTCTTCTACTTCATCCCATCTCTTTATATAAATGTGTCGGTGTGGATCAGCTGTCATTACTATCACTGCAGTTCTCTCCAAGGAGGAGGCAGGTGTCCTAAAGCAGGGAGAGTACAAACGAAGATATGTCCAAGCCCTCCCTCGGTCAGCCTGGCTTTGGGGTAGGCAGGCCAGTCTTCACGGACATGTAGGGATTTGAACACACACACACACACAGAAAAACCAAACTGGTGGGGAAAAAAATGAGCGTCACCAGTAATGGGACAAATCAAAATCAGGCACCACCTGGTAACATGTAAGGAAAAGGATGCAGCTTCACTTTTCCGTGATTTTCCTGCCAAAAACTCCTAACCTGACTCTAATCACAGGAAGCATCAGACAAAGCCGAATTGAAGGACTTCTACAAAATAAACAGCCTGCAATTTTAAAAACTGTCAAGGTTGGAAAAATCAAGGAAAGACCTAGGGAGGTGTTTTAGGGTGAAGGAGACCAAAGAGACATAAGAACTAAAGCACTGGTGTGATTCTGAACTGGATCCTTTTGCTATAAAGTACATTGTTGGGGCATTTGATGAAATTTGAATGGGGTCCAAGGAGCAAATGTAACATGTGTTGCATGTTAATTTCCTGATGTTGATGGTTGTGTTGTGATTATGGAGGAGAATGTTATTGTTGTAGGAAAGCACCCTAAAGTATCGGTGAGTGGTGGAGCTTGGCGTTGGCAAGTTATTTTCAAGTGGTTAAGAAAGAAAAGTTCTTTGAACTATAGTAGCGATTTTTTTTATAAATTTGAGATTGCTTCAAAATAAATTTTTTAAAGATTTATTTCCTTGAGAGAGTGTGTGCCCACACGAGTAGGAGGGTAGGGGCAGAGAAGAGAACCTCCAGCAGACTCCCCGCTGAGTGAGGAGCCTGAGGTGGGGCTGGATCCCACCACCCTGAGATCACGACCTGACCTGAAATCAAGAGTTGGGCACCCAACTGAATGAGCCACCCAGGAGCCCCCCAAATAAATTTTTTTTAAGATTTTATTTATTCATGAGAGACACAGAGAGAAAGAGAGAGGCAGAGACACAGGCAGAGGGAGAAGCAGGCTCCATGCAGGGAGCCCGATGTGGGACTCGATCCCGGGTCTTCAGGATCACGCCCTGGGCTGAAGGCAGCGCTAAACAACTGAGCCACCGGGGCTGCCCCCAATAAAAATTTTTTTAAAGAAAAAAGTCAATAAACAAACTTGGACTTGCTCCAGGGACAGGCTGTCCTTATGAGACGTGGCTCTCGGTGTATTTGTATTGATGAAATTGTGCAGCAGAGGGGCTTGGTTTTCCTTGAACTGAATTGGAAGTGGAGATGTGGTAAAGTTGAGGGGCATGGCTGAGAGCCAGCCTCCATCCCGTGTCATCGTCTCTCCCCCAACCAGCCCTCAGCAGGCCGCCTCACCTGGAAACAGGCTCACAAGCCAGACTGTCAGCTCCGGGAGAGCCGGGCTACCTTCCAGGGGTAGGTGCAACTGGCAGGTTCCTAGCGACTGGGGAGCAAGCTGCCAACTTGATGATTTACTGTGAGGAATGTAACCAAAGCCACTGGCGCTCGGAGGAGCAGATTTCCTTTGTATAGTAAGCTTCAAGGGAGGCTTGGTGGTAATCAGGAGAGTGTGACAAACAAGGAATCACAAGGAGAAGGGCTGGTGTGATCAGTGACCAGAGGCATCCTGTGAGAAGAGCCTGGTTCCCCCATCCTGCAGAGCAGCCTCGTACTTGGCAATGGGATGTGGAGCCGTGAATCTGGGGCAGGGCTTGGGCTCCCTTGGGTGTAGCTGGACTGGCTTCCCAGACTCCAACTTTTGTCTGTGTTCAAGGTTGGCCACCTTTCTGCTTCTGACTGATGTGTTCTTGCTTTAGATATGGTAATAGCCTCAGCCTGGTTGTAGACTCTTGAATGTCTTGGCGTGTCTACGATTCTGTGTTGACTGCCGGGTTGATTTCATATGTTCACTCTCAGAGGCATAGACTTCTTTATTCGAGTTCCTTAGAGATCCTCCTTGCCACTACTGGCCGCGTGGGAACTTGGACTAGAGAGAGGCTATACTCAGAGTAGCGACTTCCCTTTTGCTGTTTGTTTTTTTAAAAGTCTGGAGCCATGTAAAAGGAAGGAAAGACTTAAAAAAAAAAAAAAGGCTTACCTTCTTGGGATATCTTGTTATCTTTAGAGTTCTTTAACTTCCCTCGGTTGCAGACTTTCTTTCTTTCAGAGACTTAGCCAAAATAGATATTTTTCCTTTTGAGAACACTGTGCCCCTCCGCTGTGAACCAAAGGTTTTCAACTTTTTTGGTGCAAAGTCCATGTGGGGCTGGCCGTTGTGTGTGTGTGGTGTTTCTAGCTCTCTTTCTACAGCTGAGGAGTGCTCTCTCGGGTGTGAGATTCCCCGGCCTCTCATCCCCCCTTCTCTGGAGTGTTTGCAGTTCTTCCTCACACGCGTGCTCACGTCTCTACCGAGGCACTGTAAGGCCCCTGGGTACTTAGCCCTAGAGCTCAAGGTTCCAAATGGCTTCGTTTGTAAAAGCCATTTGTTCCCTGGTGGGTGTCACGTGAGGTTGCCCAAACCTTGAGGCTCTTGAGCACCAGAGCCTGTTTTTAAAGATGGCCTGAAATCAGAAATGCAAGTCAGCCCACAGAAAGAAGCGGTGGTTCTGTATGGCTCATTAGTTAGAGACCAGCCAACAGGGTCCAGGTCCTTCTGTGAGTGATGAAGGGCTGGGTGCTTTCAGGCACGAACCCCGTATCCTTCTTCGAAGGGTGCTTAGAAGGTTGTTGTGATTTTTGCAGAGGAAGAGCATACACATAGAGGGATCAGCTCACACTGGTCTAACTTAGAGTCCTCAATTTAGTGTAATTTTATATTTTGTTTTCTCCTTTGCCCATGCCATGATAAGGCTCTGCACACAAATGCCTTTATAAACCATAACCAGAACGTGCCTGGTTGGGGATTTCCATATTGGCCCCCAGGTTCACTGGGAAATTGACCCCCAGGTTCATTGGGAGACAGAGAAGCAGCATCTACAAGATCACGAGGTCAGCTGCTGAGCCCTGGCATGGCCATCTGTGCAACCACGTCGCCCTCTCATCTGAAAATGCTGCCTCATGAAGAGAGCTTAGCCCCTGGCCGACAGACCCAATAGACTGGAGAGTGGGATGGTGAGTGTCCGCGAGGCTCAAGCAACAGACCTGTTTTCCATCTGCAAACAAAGCAAAACTGAAAGCCCTACATGAATTCTGGCATTAGTCCTTGCCATCTATTTGATTTTTTTTTTTTTTTAACCAGGTCAGGAGCTATGATGAGTATCAAACTCTGGGCCAGAGAAAGGATTAGAAATAGAATCACCTGAAACATGCTATTCAGGGCAGGTAGGGCCTGTGGTCTGCTTAGGGACCTATAACTTTCCCTTTCATTCCATCCCTGGGCCTCCTTGCATCTGAGAGTCAGAGAATAATAATAAAGTAAAGGCAGGCTGTAACGAGAAATGTGATCCTTGGGGTACCCTACGAAGCTGTGCCTCTGTCAGAGTTCCTATTTGATGGAAAGAGCTCTGGCCTTTCCAGCTCTGCCTGGCATTCCCCTCGGCGACGGGGCACGGGCTTGATGTGAAACCGATCCCTCCGCTTGCAAGTGGCGAGGCTGACAGCTGTATACGGGAGCGCTCCCTGGAATGGGCTTCGGGTCTCTGCTCGGGCAAGAGGCAGACTTTGACTCCCAGTGACAGCTGCAAAGTACAGATTTATGGTGGGTACTGGCTCCGAATTCCAATTACCATCTGAGTTTCCAGAGAGTCTACATTTCCATGTCTATAGTGCATTTTTACAACTTGCCACTGTGATAGGCGATACACAGCCATCCCCTGTTACTAATATTTTTAACCAAATGATGAGAGCACAGGTGATATATACTTAAGGCTTTTCTGCTCCTTGCAAGGTGAAAGTGCTAGGGAGTCTGCTCTGAATTTCAAGAGGTGAGAGAGGCAGGTGGGATGGTGAAGGCGATGAGATTTTGGAAGCTGAGCGACACCGATGAGGCCGTGGAAAACGTGTTTCTGTTTACAACAATTCATTTGTGTTTCAGAGAGCGGCTCTCCCTAACGAGGGTAGCGTGTGCCAGAGAGTCAATAAAGGACTCCGGGGGCGCTTGCACTTCTTGCTTTGTGCACGCCATCGGTGGATGCGGTAGCATTGGATTCTCTGGCTCTTGACAGTCTATTTCCTACGGTTGAAGGATGGCTAGATTTGCTGTCCTAAGAGCAGGACCTTGAGGATCTGCAGACCCGCCTGTCCCCTGAGCTCAAGCTGTCCTTCTTGCCTGTTAATGCTCCACAGAGCAGGAGGATGGAAGGGGTATCTCCTAGCTTGACAGTTTGTGGCTCTCTGAGACTCTTGCAGAGCCGAGATGTCTTAGCAATGGATGCAAGTGTACAGGTTTCAACTGTACAACTGACAACTTTGCTGCTTCTGTCAGAGGAAATCCACGTGGCTGTCCACATGCACGTCAGCACAATAGAGGAAAACATCTCAACGTTTTAAAATAGACCTTTGAAAACATTACCAAGACTACTTCATGCTTTAAAAAAAAAAAAAATCCTCCTTCTGAACTTTCAAAGTCTTTTTCTCCACACATAAAGGAAAGGTCTTATGTGGCTGTTTTGCTTAATGTGGGCTGGTTTTATTTTGGACTCTTTGAAACCCAGCGTGAAGGCTAAAATTCTATGTGGAGAAGTAAAAAAATGAAAGGAATGGCGAGGTTTGGGTTGTGCTAAATTAAAGTGACAAGGTACAGATAACAGGGCACGGCTGTGCCCACAAATTAGCCCTCTCTAATTTGCTGCTGTGGAAAGTACTGCTTTGGTGTGCATTGTAATTTCTTTCTTGAATTAAAAGTTTAGAAAGTCTAGTTTGCTCAAAAGAGAAAACCTGAAAAACCTAAGCCTTTTAGTTTTGAAATGGCCCATGGTTCCCTATGTCCAAGGAGCTGTTTGAGGAAAATCTTGCTTCAAAAATATGTAAATTACACGGTTTTATTTTTCGAAGCCACACTGTGTGTTGAATTTTGATGTGGGCTCCTTGGGCAGCCTTTTCCAAAGTTTCCATCTCAATCCAGGAGGCACTTTGTGTTGAGCAGGTGGCCGCTGTATCTTGTATGGTCTCCTCTGTAAATGAGGTACCATATCATGTTTGGAATGGATTTCTGGTGGGGGAGGGAGGTAAAGAAGACCCCAGTTACTCTCTCCAACTTTGGTTTAGCTCTAGGCAGCAGCTCGATATCGATGGGGAGCCAGGATGACACTTTCAGTTTCTCCAGCTACAACATGTCCTACCCCAAATTACAATATTCCTGTACCCCAAGCTTAACTTTCCAGAGGGCTGAAACGTCATTCTGTGAAATGAATTATCATATTACCAAAAAGTTGGCCATATAGATTGTGGAATAAGACTCAGGATTGTTTCTTATGATACTGTAAAAAATTTTGCAATTTGTGGTAATTTATCTTTTGTTTGTAGTTTCTGTGGGTGTTTTCTCAAAGAGAGACCCACTGCTTCCATATCAGATTGTCTACTCCTGGATGCTGGGCACTTTCACCCTCCTATGAGGCTTTAACCCATCATGGCTCATCCACACCTAGGCATTTATGATGTTTCCTAAATTGTGTTCCGTAGGTGATTAATAGATGAGATGTGGAAAGGGTTTTATAGTCAAATAAATTTGAGAGATCCTAGGATAAACAAAAGCCAACAGATTGCTTTATTGAAGGACTTTTCTGAGCCTTTAACATATATATGTGCACGTTGTAAATTGTCAGGACAGTGAGTGAAGTAGACATCTGGCACAGGAATATGTTCCTAAGTGCATCCTTGGGGAACACTGCCTCAGCATTTCGCTCTACCTGCCTGGTAGGGGTTCAGTTGTGTCCCTCCCAGAAAAGATATGTTGGAGTCTTCCCCTTGCCCCCAGTACTTCAGAATGAGACTTTATTTATTTATTTATTTATTTATTTATTTATTTATTTATCTATTTATTTATTTATTTATTTATATTTCAGACACACACAGAGAGAGGCAGAGACAGAAGCAGGCTCCATGCCGGGACCCTGACACGGGACTTGATCCCGGGACTCCAGAATCATGCCCCGGGCCAAAGGCAGGCGCCAAACCACTGAGCCACCCAGGGATCCCAGAATGTGACATTATTTTGCAATAAGGCCGTTAGAGATGTGATTAGTTAAGATGAGGTCATACTTAGTAGGTTGAGCCCGTGATCCATTATGACGGGGGCCCTTAATAAAGAGGAATTGGACATAGACACATATACACTGTAGGATGGTGCCATGTGAAGATGGAGTTATGCTGTCATACGTGAAGGAGCTACTACAAGGTAGGAGACAGGCCTGGGATAGATCTTTCCTGAGCACATTCAGAGGGATGTTGGCTTTGCCCACACCTTACTCTCAGACTTTTAGCCCCAGAACTGTGAGACTACATATTTTTGCTGGTTAAGTCACTCAGTTTGCGGTGCTTTGTTATGGTAGCTGTAGCAAACATTGCTATTCTAGATTGGAGCTCAGTACCTCAGGCTTCTTTTCAGGATGGGCTAGAACCACATCCCTAGTTCTAGAAGCTTCTTAGCCAGGCTACTCTCTGATCTCTTCTGAAGATTGTGGATTCATTCTTTGTGGATGCTGTTTGAGATACTTTCCACTAGGGCATGGGCTTTCTTCCCATTGCCCTGGAACAATGGTTTCTAACTCTAGTTGTACAGAGGAATTATCTAGGAAGCTTAAAAAAAATACTAATGCCTAGGCCCTGCCTAATTAATTAGAATCTCTGGGAGTAGGGCTCAACCATTTCCCTTAAAAGTTCTCCCTGGATGGCGCAGCGGTTTGGCGCCTGCCTTTGGCCCAGGGCGCGATCCTGGAGACCCGGGATCGAATCCCACGTCGGGCTCCCGGTGCATGGAGCCTGCTTCTCCCTCTGCCTGTGTCTCTGCCTCTCTCTCTCTCTGTGACTATCACAAATAAATAAATAAATACCTTAAAAAAAATTTAAAAAGTTCTCTAGGTGATTCTAGTGTGCATGTGGGATTAGGAATTATTGAAGGAAGCAAGCCTAAGCTGAGTGTATGTTAGATGGTGGGGAGCTGGGTGTTAGGGGCACCAGCCACAATTCAGCAGGGGATGGTGGTTTTCATTGAAGTGAAAGAGCTGGGTTTGAACCCTGGATCTTCCACTTAGCTATTGTGACTGTATAAGAGTCCTTTAGTGGCTCTATACTGTGGCTTACTCATTTATCCAGTAGGGAGTATAATGACGACCCAGAAAGGCTGTCATGAGATGTCTTAGCTTAGGCTGCTATAACAGAATATGATAGATTGGGTGGCTTTTAAACAACACTGATTTATTTCTCATGGTCTGGAAGCTGGGAAGTCTAAGATTAAGGCGTCTGCACATTCGGTGTCTGGTGAGAGCCCATTTCCTGGTTCATCTTCTTGCTGTGTCCTCACACGAGGGGCCAAGGGAGTTCTCTGGGGTCTCTTGACTGGGCTCCACTCTCATGACCTAATCACCTCCCAAAGACCCCCACTTCCAAATATCATCACACTGGGAATTAGGTTTCAACATAGGGATTCTGGAAACATAGATATTTAGTCTAGAACATGAAAATTTGGTGAGATGATTTGAGTTCAGGGTCTGAAAGATAAGCATTAAAGACTATTGGTAAACATATCCGGAGACCCTGTGATCCTCTTCTCAGTGAGTCTTCCCAAGGTGAGAACATCCTGTCCCTGCAACCTTATGTCCTTTATCCAAACCTATGCCTTGATTACTCTTTCTTATTCCTCCTGCCCTTCCCAACCGCCTGCACATTTGGTAGGCTTCCAGAACAAGGAAACCTGCATTCTCTGTGTGTACAACATCTCTTCACAAAACAAAAAAAAAAAGAACATTGGTTGAGGTGTGTTTATTCCTTAAGGAAGTGGGCTCCAGGCCAAGGATGAGGTCACTGTGGCCCATACCACCGTGGGCCGCAGGCACTGCTTTTATATGTGGTCATTCATAGCCAAGAGTGGGCAGCTAAAGCACAGTATCTGAAACACTGCCCAGGAATCCTCAAAATGAAAAGGAGCCTCAATCTTCAGTTAATAGGTAGCTCAGCCTCTCATAAGAAGCTTCTGGTTCCTGGCTCTGAATCAGAATTAAGCCTGTGAATGCCTGCTGAATCCAGATCTCTAGGGGTTCGACCTGATGTTTGGAGTTTCAAAGCTCTAGAGGCCATTCTGATGCGAGGTCAGAGTTGCCATCCTTCGTATTCTCTACGTATATACGTCTGTATGTGTGCACGTGTTTTGTCATGTGGAAATCTAAACACTCATTCAGTGCTTCATCCCATGCATGCTGATTAGGTGTCAGTGTGTGCCAGGCTCTCTCCCAGATGGGATATGGTGGTGAACCTAACACTCCTGCTCACCTGAAGCTTCTTTTCTAGTGAAGAATCCAGAGCATAAACAAGTAAACAAATGCCTGACGTAACGTCAGGCTTCGAGGAGCACCAGTAAGAAAATAATGTGAGGGAGGCAGGTGGGAAAGACAGAACACTGTTTTGGTTAGTGATCGAGGCAGGCTTCTCCAAGGAGGCAATGTTAGACCCTGAGTAGAGAGAAGGAGCACGTCACAGGGGAATTGGCAGGGGAGGGAATGTTCTGGGCAGAGGAGCAGCCCTGTGCTTGATGTGCTGGAGAATGGCAGGGCCAGAGTAGCAGGCCTGGAGAGAGGCAAGGAAAGAAGCACAGGGAGGGGTGGAGGCCAGACCATAGAGGCTGATAAGACTTTAAATATGGCTTGAATGTTTTCTAAGTGTGAGGGTATGCAAGGTTTGGAGAACAGAGGTGATCTGATCTGATCTATGTCTTAAATGAATTATTCTGGAGAATTGACTACTGTGGGCCAAGGATCCCAGAGTCCCAATGAGGCCAGTGAAGAGGTGGATTTTCGGGAGCTGTCCAAGGACGTTTATGCATTTGCTGCTGGAAAAATAGTAAACGAATTCCTAGGCAGTGTTGGCTATGCTTAGAACTTCAAAGCAAGGTATAGAATGTATACTTTTTTACACTTTGTCAAATAATTCTGTATATTTTTTAAAAATGATACCTACTATGTTATTTCCACAAGACCATAGGTTCAAAGCAATTTGTGTTCATCTGTATTCCTGTCTTTTTGTGTGTGTGTGCAATCCTTGCTAGTTTCATTATAGATTACAGTAAAAGAAGTAATTTGTCAGGGTCAAATTTCAGAGGCAGGCTTTTGAGTAGGCCTAGACTTTAGTGTTTTTCTGACAAACAAATGAAGAATTTTGTTTTCCTGCAATCTAATTATTTTCACCATTCTTGTTTATAAACACTGTATCTTTTCTAATGACTGGCACTTTTTATTTGCATCTGTATCACTTCATTAATCTTGTTTAAGTAATTAAATGTGTGTTGCAGACTAAATGTTTGTGTACCTCCGAAATTCGTATGTTGAAACCTAATCCCCAGAGTGATGGCATTTGGAGGTGTGGGGCCTTTGGGAGGTGATTAGGTCATGAGGACAGAGCCCTCGTGAATGGGGTATATGCTCTCATAAGAAGAGGTCAGAGAGCTAGCTCACTTTTTATTTCTGCCATATGTTGGTGAAAAGAAGTAGTGTGCAGTCAGGAAGAGGGTCTCACCAGAATTCAGCCATGCTGGCAGCATGATCTTGGATTTCCACTTTCCAGACAGAAATAAATTTCTGTTGCTTATAAGTGACCCAGTCTATGGTTCTTTGTTACAACAGACCAAATGTACAGAGACAGTGTGCACATTGGCATATGATTCATGATGCATTTGTTTTCAGTTTATATGACATTTTTATGGATTGTCCAAGCAACATATTCTATACATACTATAAGTAAAATATAGAAGAAGCAAAAAAAAAAAAAAAAAAACCCTCACCTATGTATTTGAAAATTTACTGAAAGCTAACACCACTTATTTATTTGGGGAAAGGGGTATTTTTTATTTATGACAAATATCCCACATCTGTGATCCTCTCTAGTCAGAATTTCTTTGAAACCATGCCATCAGCCTTGGGCAGCTGGAGGATGGAGTCATCTGACTCACCTATCCTGGGAATGACCCCACAGATAGCGTAGGTTTTAAACCTGTTGTTGAACCTGCCTGTCACCTTGTTAGCTGTGTCCATAGTCATCTGGATGGACACATGATCCTTGGTGCTGATGATGTGGTTGCTGGCAGAGTATTTTCCCAGCATGTGGAGGTTCACGAACTTGTCAGTGTTTTTCTGCATGTCAGGGGCACACCTGCTGCCTCTGCCATGAGCATGGGCACAGAAAGGAAGTGCTGCATCCGCCTGACAGCCAAAACTAACATCATTTTATTTATTTCTTATTTATTTATTTATATTTTTAAAAAAGGTTTTATTTATGTATTCATGAGAGGCAGATTGAGAGAGACAGAGAAAGACAGAGACATAGTTAGTTTCCTAGTGCGGAAATCGATCCCAGGACCCTCAGATCACATCCTGAGCTGAAAGCAGATGCTCAATCCCTGAGCCATGCAGGCATCCCAACTAACATCATTTTCGATGATTAGACACTTTTCCTGTAACACATTATAAGATAAAAAGGGAAAGTACTAGAAACATTACATTTGGTAATTAAAGGAAGAAATAGGTAGAAAATAAAGATGAGCCCTCAAAGAAAAACTTTGAAAATATAACAAGATACACAAGCCATTGAAACTATGTAAATAGATTCATTTATGAAGTGTTTTAAAATTTTTGTGTCAGATGCCCTATAACATAAAATTCATGAACTCACTGGACAGATACGATCATAACCAAGTATTCAAAGTTGATATCCTCATCAATGGGACAGACCAACTGCATGTGCCTCTTGATATGAGATATGACACCACTCCTGTCATATTTCTGCCAAAAATCCATTACCAGAATCTCATTGTGAGGAAACATTAGCAAACGCAAGTAGAGGGATATTCTACAAAGTAACTTTTATAGATTTTTCCTTACTTTTCAAAAATGTCAAGGTCACAAAAGAAAAAGAATGACTGAAGAACTATCCTAGCTTGAAAGAGACCAAAGAGATTCTTACAACTCAATGCTGTAAGTGATCCTGAATTAGCTCCTAGAACAGGGAAACAAACTTTCTTCTTTCATGGTAAAGGACATCATTGGGACAATTAGAATTTGAATGAGGCCTGTAGATTATATAATAGTGTTGTATCAATTTTTACTTTCTGATTTTGATAATTGTGTGGCAATTACATAAGTGACTGTTGCTGATCTCTAGAAATACATATTGAAGTATTTAAGGATAAGGGAGCATCATATTCACGACTTTCTCATAGATAGTACTGAAGGAGGAAAGCTCTTTTTCCTGTATTCTTCTAGGTTCTCCAGCTGGGGCCCTGCACATTAAACTGACAAAAAAAAAAAAAATGAAATAACAGGAGAAAAGCAAACGGAAGTATATTAACACATGCAGCATACATATACATGGGAGAAACTCAGTGATGGGTAACTCAAAGGAATGGTGGGAACTTGGGCTTATATAGTATCTTAACAAAAGAAACAGTAAATTTCAGAGAAGTGAGAAAGACAAAGGAAAAGAATTTTAGGCTTTCAAGGGTAGCAACATATGGGAAGGTAAATGGGTGGGGCAACTACTGGAAGAAAAATGTTAATTTAGTAAGGCTTGTTTGTGCAGATGCATCTCAGTGGCATCTCATGTAAGATGATAAGATTGTCCTCGTCCTGGTTTGGAAAGCAGGAATTTATGTTCTATTTTCAAGCAGATTGGTAGAGGACAGAAAGCTCATCCTGTGTCTGCTCTTTTATTTATTTATTTTTATTATTTTTTAAAATGATTTATTTATTTATTTATTTATGATAGTCACACACACAGAGAGAGAGGCAGAGACACAGGCAGAGGGAGAAGCAGGCTCCATGCACCAGGAGCCCGATGTGGGATTCGATCCCGGGTCTCCAGGATCGCGCCCTGGGCCAAAGGCAGGCGCTAAACCGCTGTGCCACCCAGGGATCCCCTGTGTCTGCTCTTTTAAAAATTGCCTTCAGCTCACAGTAATCATTATGCTATAGCAGCACGTTTTGGGAGTGACTTACTCTGAACTCCTTCACTGTTTGGAAATAATGAAAAAGAGATAAAGCTACTATGATAAGAGGAATCTGTAGATTCTTTGTATTGGAGGAATCTGGGCAAAGAATATATTTCATATTCCTTTGGGAATTTTTTTGTAAGTCTTAATTTATTCCAAATTATGAACTCCAAATTGGGTTTAGGAGTTTATTTTCCTCCAAATTTCAACCCCTCCCCCCACTACAAGCTAGTGTTTTTTAAATGGTAGGAAGAAGACTTCTCCTTTTTTTTTTTTTAAAGTAAGGCAAATGCTTCTGAGACTGTCTTAAATATTTTATCAACTAGCTAAAAACGTTTCAAACATCATCTTGTATCAATAGAGCAGTGTGTCTTGACATGCCAAGAGAGCCAGTTAGAATAAAGTGGACCAGTGGGAAGTATTTTTCTTATGCTTGATTCTTAAATAGCCTTAAATTCTTGAATAGAAAACTAAAGTGTGATTTAAAATTTTTTATTCATACTGCTCATAAACCTGCAGATTAGTCTCCTTGTTTCAAATATTATTTTAAAAGGGACATGAAAATTTACGAAGAAGTGAGAAATTCGCTGTAGAGGGGACTTCCTGAATAGTAAGTTCGTAGAAAAGTAGTCAGTAATCTATAGCTCTGTACCACTGAAGATTTAAACCGGAGGAACTAGCTACAAGTTCTTAAGTGACAATTCACAAGGGAACCCCAAGTTACTTATAATAACAATGAGTGATTTCTCAATGCCATGTAGGCTCTGAGATAAACAAAAATATGAATTATGCAATTACAATTTTTTTTAAAGATTGTATTCATTTATTCATGAGAGACACACAGAGAGAGGGACAGAGACATAGGCAGAGGGAGAAGCAGGCTCCATGCAGGGAGCCCGATGCGGGACTGGATCCTGGGACTCCAGGATCACGCCCTGAGCTTAAGGCAGACACACAACCGCTGAGCCACCCAGGTGTCTGTAATTACAGATATTTTTAAGAGTCAAAGCTTGAACCATCTACAGACCAACGTCCAGGTGAATTTACATGTAAGACATGAGAAATCAGCTGTTCTTACCTGTTTCTAGCCTACAGAAGTAGACAAAATCTTTGACAAGAACCTAACCATGTATTTCCCCCTAGAAGAATAGTTTAGCATTTGCTAATTCGATGTTCCCATTGAATTTATAGAGTATAACTCCAAGTAGAGAGAACTATTTGAGCTCCCTGAATTTCAGCTTCCATATAGGTAGAGTGACTATGTATCTCATCCATCATACCACGCAGAATGAAAGTGAGAGTTTTCCAAACAGTATGCTGGTTCATTGGGTCTAAGTGGACTGTCAAGCAAACTGGGTCACGTAGCCATCCAATTGTAGGTAGCTTAAAATACCTAATTTTAGTAGCATTCAGCAAATCTTTATGGACCATCTCCTACTTTCCTGGTAGAATGTGAGGAAAGATAGAGCCTGACCCCTTTCTAGGAAGACCTTAGTGGCTGAAAAGTTAATGAACGAGGAGAGAATGAACGAGGAGTGAATGTTGCAAGTTAAGATCCTGTTAAGGATTCTAAGAGCAATGGGAATCCATTGCGAGATTCTAAGCAGGGAAGTGATAAGACATTATAAAAGTTCTCTGTAGTGTGTGGAATTGGGAGTGGAGGGAGGAGCAAGTGAATGCAAGGGATCTATCAGGAGGCTATTACCACAGTCCCAGCAGAAGTGATGGTGAAAGTGAAGATGGAAGAAGACTGATCTTCTTGGGAGGTCGGGTCTATTGGTCTCGATGATGAATATGAATGGAATGAGAAAAAAAGAACTATCAGGAATGAATCTCTGATTGTTGTGAGTAGAGGTCCATTTTCTGAAAAGAGAAATGTTGAAGAAACATCATGGTGAGCAGAGTCAAGAATTTAGCAAGTTAGATGTAAGAGTATTTACATAGAAGACATAGAAGACCATCTGTAAATTTTAGTTCCCCCTCCCCGTTTTATTCCTGGCATAGCAATTTTTGAAATGATGTTTGTTTTTTTTTTCCTCCCCCTCTCTTTATCTCTGTGGGTTTGTGCATATTGGCGTCCAAATCTGGTTACTATTCTTTCATTTTCCATATCAATTTTCTGAGCGTTCTGTTGCACACATTAGTTGGAATCCGTGAACTCCCCATCTCTTCAGTCTGCCACTACCCACAAATGAGTAGTTTTCCTGGTCCAGGTTTGAGATCTGCTTCAGGCTGCCCAGGGGAGACAGAACTAGGGGCCTCAGCTCATATCTGGTCCAGGTTCATACACAGGCCACACGGGGGGTGGGGGTGGCCTTCCAAGGGGATCACTCTTCAAGGCACACATCTGAGCTGAGCTACTGCTCCAGTGCAGGCTCCCCAGGCCAGCATGACTGGCTCTGGGGGAGCTTTCTCCAGATCCTGCTTTTGAACTTGGGTTACACTGCTGACTTCTCCCGTCTTTGGGATCTTTGGGGAGGAACACTTTCCTCTACCCACTTGGTTTCAAAAGGTCTGGGGCCTGCCGTTTAACTGACAATAGACAGATTAACAGGGAAAAGTGAAGGTTTATTTACATATGCATGCTGGAGGGCTCAGTATTGAGTAACTTGCTGAATAGTCAAAGGTAAAGGTTTATGTACTAACTTAATAAAAAGGAGGTGTTGAGAGCTTCAGTGGGAAACTATGGAAAGTTCTGTTGGGCTTTTTGATGCTAATCGCAGCTGAATTCATACTTCCTGGGTCAGTCTTCCCTATCAAGTCATGGTGGGGGGGTGTTGGGGGTTGGGGAGGTCAGGCAGTAGGTGTTAGTGGAGGATATATTTTCTGAAGCCTCTGCTTAAGTTTAGATAATTTTCTTTCTGTGGCTGCTGATTGTTCTGATGTTTTCAGTTTAAAGTAATTTTAATACCACTTTGATGGATTGTTAATTAATCCCTTCAGACTCTCGATTTCCTTTTATGTCAGGACAATCCCAACCCATCAGAGTCTTAATTAAATCGAATGTACTAAGAGAGGGATTCTGGATGCCTTTTGTCCTGTGGGTAGAGGATAGCTCCTCTATCCTTATGCAAATGTATCCACCTTCTCTTCCTTGATCTACTAAGCCCATCAAGGAGTATTGTAAGGGGTAACCCTGCTCAGGTCACAAAAGGTCACTCCTCCTCCCTCTCATCATTGGTACAAGTTCACCCCTCTTTTGCATAACTATGGGAGGCTGCCGTGTTGACTCATCCCCGAACTAAGATCTGCTTCTAGTGATTTATCTTTGTCCACCCAAGGACAGACACATGGCCTGGCAATTTCCCTTTTGAAACTTGTAAGACCTGCCACATCCTGTGGATACAGAGATTTTTAACTAATGGGTAAGTAAGCGATGCTGTGAATTACAGATTCACAAATTTCTTTTTTTTTTATTAAGATTTTATTTATTTATTCATGAGAGACACCGAGAGAGTGAGAGGCAGAGACACAGGCAGAGGGAGAAGCAGGCTCCATGCAGGGAGCCCGATGCGGGACTCGATCCTGGGTCTCCAGGATCAGGCCCTGGGCTGAAGGCAGCACTAAATCGCTGAGCCGCTAGGGCTGCCCAGATTCACAAATTTCTTGCAACTTTTTGATCTTGAATGAATGAAAAACGCCTTAAAAAACAGTGAACATTAAGTCAGGGCTTTGATCAAAGGTATAATCCTAAACCTTTGCTAACTGGTTCAGCCCTTCCCTCTGGAGCTGCATGAATCAGTGCTTTTTGGTTAGGACGAATTTGGTATCTATTTACCGGTTCCTAAACACAGGAGGGCTTCCCTTCGTTTTCAGTTACCAAGTTTTTAGCAGAGAAAGGAGCAACCTGTTAAGATATGATTGTGTGTGCTTTTGAGTACTACTTTGCTTCAAGGAGAGGAAATATTAGAGGAATCAGGGAGATAGGAACAAAGAACCAAAAATTACTTGTAGAAGTTCTAGATTTTTTTAAATGATTAACTAATGTTCCCTTTATCTGGCAAGTGGTAAGGATGCCTCAGATATAGTATATTCAGCTTTTTGCAAGACTTCCAAAAATGTATTAATAAGTTCTTGGACAACATGGAGAAATGGGAGCTGGTTGCTGGTACAGTCAGACACGAATGGTTGCATAACAATCACATTTTCTGCCGCCACCTCCTCTTTCCTTCCTGGGCTTCTTGGGTGTCCAAGGCGCTGGCCTTCAGCCAGGACTCACTGGTATACTGGTCATGGCCAGCATCCCTTATGATTGGTCATTGTGGACTCTGTCTGGTGTTAAATATTTTAAATGTGATCTCAGGGTCTAGTAAGCCAGAGCTCTTGGGAAAAGCTGTCCGAAGCCGGACTAAGGCCAGACTAGCTCCTTGGAAACTTCAGCCATGGTGCTCACCCTATATATAATTAAATTGAAAATCATTAAATAAGTGTCTGGAAAACCAACGCAGTGCACATTCTCTCATGTTGATGACCTTGGTATGTTTTTAGAACTATTGAGTAACAAATAATGTTTTATTTTCTCATTGATTGGATGCTCTTGCTCCGTTAGTGCCTTAACCATGGGGCTTGGTTGGACTCCGAGGGAGTCTCCTAAGGTTGCAAGGAAAGGAGAGAACTGGGAATTATGGAATGATTCTATTTATATTTTGAGCTTCTATCAGTAGTTGTGTTGGCTTAAGTGAATAAAAATTGTTTGCACAGCCATGAAGCGTTTATGATAACGTGTTGAGTTTTTTTTTTTTTTTTAAAGAAAAGCACTGCTTAAATTAAAATAGCACCACAAACAAATAAGCCTCGGACTTCTTGTAATGGAAAGATGAAGCACAGTACTCAACAGAGGGATTTACCACAAAAGTCTAAATTTATTAAACTACCACTTTTGCATATTGGTTTAGTTAGATTGTTTGCTTTTGGCTTTGGAGTAAGTCCGCATGCCCTTCCCAGAACAGACCTCCTCTAGCCTCATCTTCACTTGTACATCTGTACATCTGATTCTCCTGCTGCAACCTGAGGCACCGACTCGCAAAGCCGATGGCATGGGGGGATTTCAGGTGAGGGTCTCTCAGGTGATCTTTCCCTTAAGTGTCACAGCACCCTGTGATGATTTCTCAGCACAGAGGGTGAGATCAGAAAAGCAGAGGAGGATGTTCCTTTTACAAGGATACAGGCCTGGCTGTGGCTACATTTGCCATCATTAAGAGCCTGACTGACGGGGGGGGGGGGGGGGGGGGGGGGGGGGGCGGGATGATGTCGCCTGATAATCACTCTCTTCTGCTCAACGCCAGGTTGAAAAGGAAGATAATTATGAAAAAAGAGTGCCGAGGAGAGGCACTGACTGCCAGTTCCCTTGACAAGTGAGGGATTTATCTAGAAACAGCTGAAAATACCCGTTAAATATGTAAACTAGACTGAAGGGATTGGCAGAAAGAGTGGCCAATATTTATTGAATTACTGCATTTTTGTTAGTTTGGAATATACTTACATAGGTTTCAGTTAGCCCCGGGGAAGAGAGAAAAGTATAGTAGTATAACTCAAAGTTATAAAAGGTATTATTAAGTGGCTATAATTTCAAAAATGAGATGTGTAGGTTAGAGGTGGATAAAAAGAGAAATCTATGGAAAATTCTGTTTTGGACCTTCCTGGCTTTGTGATTTTAGGATATAAAAACAGTGATCACACACTGAACATTTATTATGTGCCAGTGTCTCATGGAAGCACTTGGCATCATGTAATCATCCCAGAAGACCTGTGAGGTAGCAGTATAACCCACATTTAACAAAGGAGACATTGAGGATTTCGAGATTTGCCCAGAGTCACCCTGCTGCTTAGAGATAGAGCCAGTTAGTAATCGTGATCTCAGAGATTAGGGTCTTATCACATGAAGCTATGTTTGTTGCCTCAGTCACTTTCCTTGTCAGCTTCCTTATTTTTAAAATGCGGGGATAAGACTGAATTATTTATAATAAATCAGTGAGTTTTAGAACTAGAAGCTCACTGCTTTTTTTTTTTTTTTTTTTTTTTTTTTTAAATCGAGCAGAGCCAGTGTTCATCTCATACTGCTAAAGGTCAAGACAATGACTAAGTGGTAATTACTAGCAGGTTACTAGCAAATTAAGTCATTTCACGATTTTCATTTTGACAATTATTTTTATTAGTTCTAGTAACAGGGACATAGGAAGAAGATATTTCTGAGCATATGTCTCTGTTGCTTTCTCATTTTTCTCTGTATGAACTGCCACCCTACCAACCCCACCATCCTCTGGAGTTCCTAAATAGTCACATGACAAGCCATCAACTCATCCAGGGAGTGATGAGTAAATGCAAAGGGATGGGTGAGAGGAGGGAATTTCAGGCAAGGAATAAGAAACATGCCACTGATGAAGAGAAGCAGGAAGAGACTGCATTTATTCTGTGCTTTTCAAATGTGAAGGTTATTTAACTCTGCCTCAGTAGAAAACATGCTCCTTCCTTCTTTAGGAAAGAAAAGATTCATTCTCTAGCAGATGATAGATTCTTCTGCATCATACAGTTTGTTGAGACATAGCTACTTTAGATATATACAAGAAGGTTTAAAGATACTTCTGTTATTTATTAGTATAGGAGTGTCTCACTCTTTTGTTATCATGCTAAAATCTGGTGTTTCACATAAGTGAATTTTCTAGGTAAATAAATATCAACACGTAAAATTTTTATTTTAATAAATTATGAAAAAACTTTACATTTTTGTTAAGTATACCATAGAGGCAGATGAGGATTTATAACATATATGCATTATTTAATGAAGAAAAACAAAAAATTAAAACATACCCATCACCCAACCTGAGATAGAGAACATTACCAGTACCTTTGAAACCCTGATCCCTTTCCCCTCCCTCACTTTTGAAAACTTTGTGCTGAATATCTCATTCATGATTTTTTTAATTTTTAGGGCTATATAAATATAGAGAACATATTTTGGAACTTTATAAAAATGGAATTACTCTGTATGAACTTTTCTGTGACTTGCAGTTTATTTTTCTCAAGATAGATATTTGAGTTGTCTCCAGTTTTTTGCCGTGAGGATGATGCCATGAATATTTTTGTATACCTCTCCTAGAGCAGATGAGTAAGAGTTTCTCTGGGATGTATACTCAGGACAGGAGCAGCTGTGATGTAGGGGGTTTACACACCTACTACTTTACTAGGCAATGCTATCGTGTTCCCAAAGTAGTCATGCCAAATTAAATTCTCCCCAGGAGCACATGAAATTCTTGTTGCTCGACATACTTTCAACACTTGGTATTGTCAGATTGTATAAAATTTCTAGTCTCAAGGATATTAAAATAGTGTTGCGTTAGGGTTTCTCTCCATTTTCCTAATTACCAATGAGGTTGACCATCTTTTCATAGGTTTATTGATCTTCATGCTTTCTCTCTCATAAAATGCCACCATGCTTTTGGTTGCTTATTCTTTTCATATTGATTCATTGGAGCTCTTTTTTTAAAATTTTTATTTATTTATGATAGTCACACACACACACACACAGAGAGAGAGAGAGAGAGAGAGAGAGAGAGGCAGAGACATAGAGGGAAAAGCAGGCTCCATGCACCGGGAGCCCGACGTGGGATTCGATCCCGGGTCTCCAGGATCGCGCCCTGGGCCAAAGGCAGGTGCCAAACCACTGCGCCACCCAGGGATCCCTATTGGAGCTCTTTTTATATGTTGTGTAGTAAGTCTTTGTTCAATATAAATGTTATAAATATCTTTTCAATAAATGATGTTAAAAAAAAACAAAATTTAACCAAGTAAATTTTTATATCTAATTGGCTTTATTAAATGATACATAAATCAGGCAACATCGCACTTAGCAAGTAGAGAGATGCTCCAAAGAGTTGTACAATAATAATTTCATGTAAATTACTGCGTTTTGGCTATGATTTCTAGCTTTTTGTTTTTGTTTAGAGTATTTTGATTCCATGACTGCAACTGGAACCCAGGTCCAGTGCCCAATAATTTTTTCTTTCTTTTTTTTTTTTAAGATTTATTAATTTAGGGGAATCCTTGGGTGGCTCAGCGGTTTAGCACCTGCCTTTGGCCCAGGGCGTGATCCTGGAGACCCGGGATCGAGTCCCATGTCGGGCTCCCTGCATGGAGCCTGCTTCTCCTTCTGCCTGTGTCTCTGCCTCTCTCTCTCTGTGTCTCTCATGCATAAATAAATAAAATCTTCAAAAAAAGATTTATTAATTTATTCATGAGATATATTATATTATTTATGAGAGATACATAGAAAGAGAGAGAGAGAGGCAGAGACACAGGCAGAGGGAGAAGCAAGATCCCTGAGGGGAGCTCGATGCGGGACTCAATCCCAGGACTCCAGGATCATGACCTGAGCCAAAGGCAGATGCTCAACCACTGAGCCACCCAGGTGTCGCCCAGTAATTTTTTCTATAACAGTCTGGTGATACTTAGTTTGCACCATGCTTAGGTAAGCAATTCTTTCTTCTGTAGTCTTTTCCAGGCTCTCCAGGTCCCGCACTTACGGAGTTGAATCTGTTACTTGCTATTTTTCACTGCACTTCTGAGGAATTTCCTCAAAGTGTCTAAGAAATAAATGACTTACCTTAAATCTAATCAGTTTATTTATTAGTTACTTATTCACCAGATATTTATTGAGAGCTTACTGTGTGGTTAGACATATAATGCTGAAGATGACAGCATCCTTGCCTCATAGTTTACACTCTAGAGTGGAATTATGACAATAACCTAATACATGAGTGTATAATATGGTGCAAGGTAGGGGACTCCTGGGTGGCTCAGCAGTGAAGTGTCTGCCTTTGGCTCAGGTTGTGATCCGGGATCCGAGATCGAGTCCTGTATTAGTCTCCTTACAGGGAGCTTGCTTCTCCCTCTGTCTATGTCTCTGCCACTCTCTGTGTGTCTCTCATGAATAAATACATAAAATCTTTTAAAAAATATGGTGCAAGGTAGTGATAAGTGGTGAGTGAAGAAGGGTGGCAGAGAGAGAGAGGAAGAGGATGATTGAGAATTATGCTTGCTGGCATGTGTGGCAGTTTTACTGGCATTAGGTTATACAGACAAGGCCTCTCTGAGGGGATAGCATTTGGGTGAGAAATAAGGTGAGAAAGCAGCTCTGGGAAGTTGTGGTAACAGTGGGAAGAAAGCAGGGTATTTCTGAGGAACTTCAAGAAGTCCCACATGGCCAGAAGAGGAAGAGCGGAGTAGGAGATGGGGACAGTGACATAACCATTTTACATTTTGTACTTATGAAGCTTAAAGTCATTGCACATATTTAGTAGTATGACAACACGGGAAGGACAGTGGTGTTCATGGTGATATCTTCTATGTCTCTCTATGCCTAGGAAAAGATAAGTGATGAGTTGGAATAATCATAAGCAATTGAGAGAAGAATCTACTATTGAGGAAAAGAATGTTCAGACCATCACCATCGATTAACTAGTTGGTTAGCTCTTCAGCTCTCCACTTTACCTCAGAAGCCACATTTTCTCCTGTATCTTCACACCAGGTTTGAATTTTTATGATCACTGAGATCAAAGTTTTGGTCCTAAGAAATAATGACTGAGATGAGTAGTTTGTATTTGAGAACTGGCGTTTTGGTGGTTCTGCAATAGACGGTAGTTTTGTCTTCTGCTTCTTCTAATGAGGAGAGCTTCTTCGGGGACCAGTACTGAGCCTGTCTCTGGCTGGGCTTTGTGTCCTGCTGCTGCTTTGGTGTTAGCCCGCACTAACTGGCGGGAGCTTGGAGTCCATCCCTTTCCTGTTGGGCTCTGAAGCCCCTGGCTTCACTCTCCTCGCCATGCATGATCCCCTGCAGCAAGCTTGGGAATTGATTCACGGGAACAACTGCTTTCATTTCCAGGTGCTCATTTGAAGAACTCTTCACTCTGTGAAGTTTCACTGCCTTTGATTATCCTAAGACTTTAGGACCACATCATAGAATCTAAAACATGAAATGGCAATGTGGCCTGATGTTAGAAGTTATTTCTGTGAAAGTGGATGTGTTTTCTAACCCACGGGAGGAGACAGGGAAACTACTATTCCTTTCCCATCCCATGCAGACTCAGATGTAAACCTATGCTGGCAAAGAGCTTTTTATGTGATAAAAGCTAAAAACATACCCACATTTCTCACCTTACAAGTTATGACAGTCATTCACAACCATCAACTATAAAGATGTTTTGGATCCCATCCAGAGATAATCTTTAATAAGTTCCAGTACTAGACATATAAGAGTTTGTACAAACTTTTTGAGCTTTTGTAAGAAGGTGCTTCTGGCCCCTCTTCAGAAGGAGTCACTTTTTGAAAAAAAATTTTTTTAATCAGTAGTATTAGGAAAGGTAATATCCTGAGCTGTCTTGCATCTAAAAGACAGGATGTGTCTACCAAAGCGCTCTACTTTGCTCCCCTTTCTCAAACAAAACTTACACATTTCAAGATGATGAAATGACAGCAAAAACAAATTTGGTTTGACTTGAGTTTTTCTTATCTTAATTATAAAAATTAAGAATTATGGAAAACAATACATAGCAGAAATAAAGATCAGAATTAAAGCACTAAAGCATGCCTTATAGAACTCATGTGGTTATTTTTCCTGTTCATTAAAGATTTTTAAAACAAGCAAACATGAAAAGAAGGTCTTTTTCTCCAATTGAATTAATAACATTTAGGTAAAAGCACAAGTGTCAAGTGTGAGTAAAACTCTTCAGGAAATTCCCAATTTAAGCATACGTTTAAACATTCCAGATTTTTGTCTGAAACTTGAAACACTTTTCGTCATGAATTCAATAATATATTTGGCAGAATCAGTGTTAGACACACAGCCATATGAAGGTCCCCTGAGTATCTCTAAATTCTCATTTTATATTGATAAAGACACAGATAATGACTATTTGAAGAATTTGATCCTAAGGCAAAAATGTATTGAGAGTTCCAGTTTAGCTTGCCAGGAGGATATCATCCTTTGACACCATAGTGGCCTGGAGATAGGGATGTACCGGAGCATCTTCTCCCTTTCTGTGGGGAGGAGACTCTTTTGTATCTGAGAGACTTATGGCCTAGGGCAGGGTCTTAGAGCTGAATTAAGTGAGGGATTCTTGAGAGATTGGGATTAAATACAAAAGCACAAGTGTCAATGGGCATTGATGGTCATGAAGTCATTAAAGTCCTTCCAGGGTATAATTTTTCAGAGAACCCTTCCCTGGCCTCTTTGGTTTCCTACATTCTGTTTAATTCCTTTCCCCAATTACCAAGGACTGGAGAGAGATAACTTCTTTTCTCTTTCTACTTCTGTCAGTGTTTAGATCTTATGGTATTATGAATTCTGAGAACTTAATCATCACTTCTTGAGATTTTTCAGGAGTTATTTTTTCCCCTTCTAGTAAGAAATGAAGGGTGAGAAGTGAAAGGAATAGTAAATGTGTTTTAGAGTGACTTCAAGTAGATGGAAAGGAAAATGGAGAAGAGGGGAGACCAAGTTACTGGTAGGAATTTAGCATGCTAGAGCAACCAAAAGAGGGCCAGAGGAACTGAAATGGGATTGGGATGGAGGGAGGGAGGGGACAGTGAGACAGAGAGAGGACGACGGAGAGTGAGAGTGGATATGACTGAGGTCTGGACAGGTGGGCACTGGTTGGATTATTTAGGCCTTTGTGGACCTGTTAAGACTTTGTATTTAAGCCTGAGTATAGCAGGGAGCCATTGAAGCCACTTAAACAGAAGAGCCATTAGAAAATTTTTGTGGTTTCCACGTTGGTGGCTGTGTGGAAAAGAGACTAGAGGCCTGTTATAAGAGTCCAGTTGAGAGATGTTGATTTGGCCATGAAAATAGGAAAAATGGGATAGATTTGAAAGGGTTTAGTTGGATTGGTGGTGAATGGGAAGTGGAAGGTAAGGGAGAAGGAGCGTCAAGAAGGATACCTAGGTTTTCACATGAGTACCTGAAGTCCTTATATTAGTCAGAGGAGACTAGGGCCTGCAGTGGTAACAACAGTGGCCTCAAAACTTTGGGCCACTAGCACAAAGTTTTCAGTCATGCCAAGTGGGCTACACATCCAAGTGACCCTCTAGGGCAACTGTTCTCTAAACTCCCGTGATCAGACTGCCCATTTTAACAAATTTGGTTCTACCAAATTTGCTGTGACGGGAAAAAGAGGACATGAAGGGTCGTGCAGGGACTCTTTGGTGCTTCTGTCTCTTCTAGTCACCTGTCACTGGCCACAAGAGGTTATGTATATGGGTGTACCCTTTTATTTCAAGGAGCTGGAAGTCTAATCCTCTAGGGTGCTCAGAAGAAGAGGAGAAACAGAAAGGTTGGTGTAAAGGTCTACCACAATCCCATTTTCTGATACAGAGAAATCCAAAGGAGGAACAGATTCTGGAGAAGAGAGTTTCATTTCAGATATGCTGTTTGAGATGCTTTCGAGATAACTACATATCTGTAGGCAATTGACTGAGGAAGGAAGGAAGGAAAGAATGAAGGAACAGAGGAAAGGAGGCAAGAAGGAAGGAAGAGGGAAGGGAGGAAACTTGGGGTTTGTATATAGATTTAAATGTATCTATGGGATCATATGAAATTGCAGAGACAGTGTCTAGAGAAAGACTAGGATGAAGAAACGAGCCCTTTATTAGTTAGTTAAGCTAAGCTATGCTGTGGGTCTGGGCAGAAACTTGGTCTGAATATAAAATGCAATGTCACCTTCCCAGCACTGAAAGAGGGTAGTACCCGGTAACACCTAGCAGGAGGTAGGAATTGATAAGTTATATTATGTCACATGTATATGTGATACAACGTATAGTTTGTACACCTATATTCCTTTCTGGTCAGCTTTGTGGAGATAGAACGAAGCCAATCACTTTTTATTGAGTGAGTGTACATTAAGCAATGTATACAGTCATGCAACCATCACCACAATGAAGATACAAACCATTTTCATCTGTCTAAAAAGTTCCCTTGTGTGCCCTGTGAAAGTCGAAGCCCTCTGTCCCCAAACCCTGGTAACCACTGATGTGTTTTCTATCAATAGAGTTTTGCCTTTTCTAGAATTTCATATAAGTGGAATCATACAGTATATGTTCTTTTGTGTCTGGTTTCTTTTATTTGGCATAAGGATTGGCAAAGTTTTTCTGTAAAGATTCAGCGAGTAAGTATTCTTGTAGGCTGTCGGGTCATTGTGGGAAGTATTCAAACTCTGTTGGGTATGGCATGAAAGCAGTCTTGGAAAATCTATGAACTGAACGTAGGTAGCTCTGTTCCAATGAGACTTTGTTTACAAAAACAGGCAGAGGGCCAGATCTGGCCTGTAGGCTGAAGTGTGCTGACCCTTGATTTAGCACAATGCTCTTCAGAGTCATTTCTATTATTGTGTGTAGTAATTCATTCTTTCTTTATTGCTGAGTGGTCTTCCATTGTATGGATGATACTCTATAATTTGTTTACCCATTCATCAGTTGATGGGCACTTAAGTTGTTTTTGGTTTTTGGCTTTTATGAAGAAAGTTGCTATGAACATTCACTTACAAGTCATTGTGTGAACATATGCCTTGACTTCTCTTAGGTAAATTCCTTGGAGTGGAATTTCTGGGTCGTATAGAAAATGTACATTTAATATTATAAGAAACTGCCCAAACTGTTTCTTTTTTTTTTTTCCAAACTGTTTCTTAAAGGACACCTACTATTTAATGATTTTTTTAAAAAAAATATTTATTTGAGAGAGAGAGGAGGAGCACAAGAGACTTAACAGAGGTAGAGGGAGAAGAAGAAACAGACTCCCTGATGAACAGGGAGCCCTACGAGGACCATCCCAGGACCCTGGGGTCATGACCTGGGCTGAAGGCAGACACTTAACCAAGTGAGCCACCCAGGTACCCCGGAGAGCTACTACTACCGACAATGTATGAGAATTCGAGTTGTGAGTTCTTGGCATTGTAGGGTTTACTGGAATACATATTTATTAATATGGAAATATTAATGGATATAATTGAATCAGTGAAAGTATTTTGGAAATGTTTAGCATCATAGATTTTTTAGATGTGATTTTTAAAAATTTTTTTTAAAAGATTTTATTTTTTCATTAAAGACACAGAAGGAGAGGCAGAGACACAGGCAGAGGGAGGAGAAGCAGGCTCCATATGCAGGGAGCTCAATGTGGGACTTGATCCCTGGAATCTGGGATCAGGCCCTGAACCAAAGGCAGACGTTCAACCGCTGAGCCACCCCGGCATCCCTAGATGTGATTTTTTAATGACTACTTATTCCATCTTATGGTTTTACTATAAATTATTAAATAGATTTCCTGTTATTAAACCTTGAGACTTTATAAAATTTTCCTGTTGAAAACAAAGCAGTCACCAACTGTGTTAGAGGGGCAGTGAGTTCAATATTGCACTTACTGGGGAAGGTAGCAGAGTGCAATCACTCTTTACTCTTCTTGGAAGTTACTTACCACAACATGTACCTTTCCTGGTCAGTTGATATGGGGATTGGGTTAAAATCCTTTGGAAATTTGATGAGCCGAATTTAATCCCACTTTTGAGTGGGCAGCCACCCTACCTCTTCATGAGTCTGTCAAAGAGTACCCTCCTGCAGATCCCAGATTTTTCTTAAAAAAGTATTTTGTACCTCTTGGTCCCCCAATAAATTTGTGCCTTAGCACATGGCTGAATTAATTTTTGCCTGGACAATCTTTAAGTTAATGATAAAATGTCTATTGAAATGTCTGTCTACCTCAGTTTTTTTTTCTTTTTTCTTTTTTCTCAGTCAAGTTTTGTAAACTACTTTAAGCTGTGTAACTTCCCAGTGAATTTATACCTGAGTGAATTGATTTGCTATTTAGGTTTTTGCCATAATAAGCTCATTAAAAACTGGAGCCTGATACCAAAAATCATTATTTCAGTTTTGAGTACTTGTTCTGAGGCTATATACTCTGACAGAGCTAGATGTCAATTAAGATTATTCCTTGTTAGTGGGAAGAAAATCATGTTATCAGCTTATAAAAGAGTCCCTCTGTTCCTTCTCCAGGGATTTAGGAGAGTATATCCAACTCACGCAAAAGTTTATCCATTCATTAAGTGGAAAAGCAAAAAGATAGAGGCGGTCAAGAGATCCTGGTTGTAGCAGGTACCAGGTAGTTATGCTTGAGCCATGGGTTTTTTTTATATAACTACCAGATAGTTATGCTTGAGCCATGGGGTATTTTTCCTGTAGAGCTCTTAGGGGTAGTGTCAAGTTGCAGGTCTGTCCCAGTGTCAAGAAGTGAGTCTGTGTGGAGCCTGAAAAGCTCAGGCCATACGATTCCTTCCATGGAGTCAAAGTCAGAAGCAAGTTCACTACATCACTATCAATATTGGGTTAGTACAAAGTGGGAAGGTACAATGGGGATCTGTGGTGGAGAAGTGCTTAAAGCCTTCTTCTTCCTCATGAATCATATTTGTTGTAAAATCCTGGATTTTTTGTTGCCATCATCATCTTATTACTCATCTCAAGAAGACTGTGAGGTAGGTACTGTGGTTTCCCCTCCATTTTACGGTTGAGTAAACTGAGGACAGAGAGCAGTTCTCCCAAGGCCACAGGGCTAAGAGGCAGTAAAAGTAGGATTAGAATACATACAATCTGTCTAATCTGTGGCTGTAACTGCTGTACTCTGCTGCCTCTCAACTTAATAAGAAGGAAATGGCCATGAATTTTAGGTGTAATCTGCAGTAAAGGAAATAGGCCCATAAGGAAGAGGTGGGTAAGAGGGGTGTCTCTTGTACTGATGGCTTGGAGTTTACCACGGGTTCCTCTGGATGAACATATGCATCCATTGACTTGACAGTGGTCAACAGATTGGCAGGGAGTGCATCTTCTATTTGGAGTAGTCCTAGTTGAGTAAATGGCATCACCATCTATTCTGTTAAGTAAACCAGAATCCTGGTCACCCTTCACCCCAGCTTTGCCCTTGTCTCGGCATCCAGTCTATCATCAATTCCTGTTCATTTTTATTTTTTAAATACCTTGTAAACCTTCATTTTTCTCCATCTCCAAGGCACCATATCAGCCTAAGACATTGTCATCAATTTCTTTCTTACCAAGCTCCTCCAGTCCTGTGTATCGTTGCTCCATTGGAGTGTGTTTTTTCCCATAGCCTAAGGCAAAATGCAAACCTTGTAATCCTGTGCCCTGGCCTAAAGCATTACCCATTTTCACATTCAAATCCAGATCTAATTCTAAAACCTGTCTTCTTTCTTATGGCATCTTGCCTCTTTAAAAAGTTTGGAGCAGTGAGCTTTGATTTGAGGAGATGAAAAAAGTTAAGATTCTCAGGTGTCAAGTAGAATCAGGTTTTCTTTGACCTCATTCATTAAATTCATGCCTCAGATAATTAGGTCCTAGAATCTGACCCCGTTACCAGAACTGTCAGCAGAACTCAAGTATTCCACAAAGATTTATAATATCTGACCTCTTTTCTAGGCAAGGGCAGAGTATATTATTATAAGAAAATGATAAGATGCATGATAGCCTTTTCTAATTTTTTTTCTCACAGTCTCACTCACTAATCTAGCTGGGTTTTTTGGTTTGTTTGGGGGGTTTTTTGGTATGTGGTTGTTTTTATTATTATTGGTTTGGTTTTTGCCTAGTCTTTATCAAAACAGATATTAGTTGAGTCCCACGTTTGCTGGAACTGAGTGCAGATAAAAAGGACTGTTTGAAGGGACTTAATTGTTTGTTTATTTATTTATTTATTTATTTATTTATTTATTTATTATTTATTTATTTATTTAACAGAGAGAATGAGAGAGCACAGGCAAGGGAGCAACAGAAGCAGGCTACCTGCTGAGCAGGGAGCGGTTTGTGGGCCTTCATGCCAGGACCCTGGGATCATGACCTGAGCTGAAGGCAGCCGCTTAACCGACTGAGCTGTCTAGGTGCTCCTAAAAATGGCTTTTAAATCATCAGCATCCTGTTCATTTACCAAAGTAAAATTTTAAAGGTACTCAGCAAATTGTTAGCACTGAGTTAGAAGTCCTTCTATCTGTTTTCCTCTTGTCAGCTTTTAATCTCACCCCTTCCCAGGGCATGCAAAAGGAGTGTAGGGAAGCTCTGCCCAGGGGAGAGTGAGGAGGAAATGAGCATGCAACGAAAAAAATCCATCTAGAACGTGATCCACTGGTTGGCAGTAAGCAGACTGGCAACTCCTGGATATAATCAGCAATACCTGTTTTTAAAACAGAACTGCAGGCCACCTTTCCCCCGGTTTGTAACCAGTTTTATTTATATTTTTAAATGAATGTGGTAAGGAATATCTGGGTTCACATACATGCCTATGGAGGAGCAATCCTTTTGTTTGTCGACAACAAACGCTGGGCCGCTGGATCCACTAGTATCTGGGTGTTTGTGTGAAAAACTCTTCAAAGTGTAGCCACCTGTGCATGCTGATAGCATGTGCCCTGACAGTATTTTATCTTAAGGCAAATTGCAGCCAACTTGTGAGGGAACCCAGATAAAAACCGGAAGAGGAGATTTCTATCATATAATCCTGGGAGTCTTGACAGAGCCTCCTAAAGCAAAGGAGATAAGAGAGAAAAATCAGGTTTTGGTTTTTGTCTTGCTGAGGGTGTGGGCTTGTGCCTAATTACCAAAGGGATAAGCTGTCTAAAGCCCTGAAAATGGAGGAAATTCGTGTTTTCTAACAGAAACTTTCCTGAGAAACATTTCAAAGTTCTGTTTAGAGCCAGGATATGGTACTCCAGTAGAAGTGCTGGGTAATCGTTAGTCCCTACTGAAACCTCAGCTTCTGGGGAGCAGCCGGGCCCAGGTCTGGCAAGCCAAGCTCATCAGGCCCCTAGTGCCTCCCCTCTGTCAAGTTCCTGAGTGGAACATTAGCACTTTAGGGCTACTCACTTGGAAAACACAGCACAGTGTTTTCCTTGGAAGGACAGCTCAGTTAAGGGGGGGGCAGCTGGATGGATCAACCCCTCAGACGGAGAGGTTGGAAGTCACTCCGCAGGGCTGGAGGGACATACAGCTGGGGAGCTGTGCAGTAATAGTGGGGCAGGTCCCTCTCTGGGTAGAGAGCACCTCTTCCATTCTTCTCAAGGGACTCTTAGCTATCTCATAAGTGAAGACTACACCTATTTCTTCTTGGAGACAAAGGATTGAGAAGTTGAGTCCCCTCCCTATACTTAGAGACCTTTCCTGCAAGACATGGGTCAGGAGAGAAAATAGGTCTGTAATGCTCCATCTGCTTGGGTTATCTGCTCAGGCATTTCTGCCTTTGAAAGGCAGGTGGATCCTTCCAGACTCTTAACATGACCTTTCCCCTTCCAATTCCTCCCAACCTAGTCAGTCACTTGCCTAGAAACCTGGGCTCATCTTTTAAAACCCAGAAAAAAGAAAAAGTGTCCCTATTTATAAAACATCCCTGGACTTGGAGCTGAGTTATCATTCCCCTCTAGCGTCAGAACGCTGTGTCCCCTTCTGTTTATGATGTTAAAGGGAAAAAGAACCACCATGCGGTGGGACCTCTGTGTGTTTCACTAGGGGGGCTACAGGGGGCTGTACCCAGGTACCCCATGCCTGCTAAATTGGTATTTTATGAATACTACCCTAGCAGGCTCTGTTTTCATTGCCTTATATATTTAGTCTTCACAACATCCTATGAGACAGGTTCCAGGCTTGCTCCAGGGCTGCAGAGGAGGACATTGAGGGTTGGACATGTTACGTAACTGTCCAAAGTCACAGAGCTGTGGACACGGCAGGACCTGGCTTAACACCCAAGCAGCCCTCTGGCCTCACTCCCTCACCAGCTCGTGCTCATCTGGAGAATGAAACCGGGTGGACCTGAGCGGGGAGAAAAAGGCAGAGGCTAGGACCGTTCCGTGTGCGCCACTGCATTCTGTGTGCGTTCAGAATGACTAATTCAGTGCTGAGTTGTCAGGTGGCAGCCTGTGAAGGCACAGCCCAGCACTCTGCCTTCCGCAGAAGGCCCTGGCTGCTCATCTGATGCAATCGAATTTCCTAGGGTGGCCTTTAGAGCTCGGCTGTTGCTGGAGAGAGAGGGAGAAAGAAGTTTCACATATTGTTTTTTGATCAGCAGGTTTGGAAACTTTGAGTGTTTGGCTCACAGGATGGTGGAAATGCTCCAGCATTTCCTGTGGCCTTGAGTCTGGGTTCTGAGATAGAGAGCCGGGCCTCAGATTTGCCTCCCCCACTGGGGAATGTCAGCCACATCACGGGTGACAAGGCTTGCCTGCCTGCCCGGAGCAGGGGAGCTGGGGGAAGCAGGGGGGTGGGGCAGGAGGGGAACAGTCACTGGCATTACAACAGCTGAGAAGGAATTCAAAAAGCAAATACCCCAAAACCAGAATAAAGGAGGAAGTGTGTGCATTTGTTTGTAAAATAATGAACTTTCCAGTTGAGATGCTGATTCCCGAAGTGCAAGAGAGCTCCTAGTGAAGGGCAAAGAACCAGCAGCTCAGCTCCTGTCTCCTCTTGCTTTTGACAGAATTTCTCCAGGAGGAAAACCAATCTAGAGTAGGCCCTGCTCTCACCTCTGGGCGCCTCTATTTCTATTCCCGTCCAATGGGACAAATGAATAGCTGCTGCTTGAAGAAGTGCCTGGAGGTTTTCTGAGAAAGGAATTCTGGATTTCAAAAATGCATCATTGATTTGAGTAATCCTTCACATTTTTTTTTTTAAATCCCTGACTTTGCTTTTAAGGAAAGAGTGATTCATTCATTTATTCATTGACTTGTCTGAAAACTATTTACTGAGCTGCTATTCGCCACACCATCTGGTCAGGACTGGAGGTGCCGAGATGAATAAGATATATGATGCCCACCCTTGTGGGGGGCCTCAAACTAATAGCATCAAGTATGAAAAGGTGCTCTGGGAGATGCATTGCAGGCACCTAAGAAGGCACACAAGGCAGTTGCTTTTCAGCTTGGGCGGCTATGGGGTCAGGGAAATCAGAGGATCTGGCACATGAGATTGGCTTTGAAGCCTAGGTGGGACTCTTTGAAGCCAACCCGAGGGTGGAAGGGAAAGACATTGCAGGGAGAGGGAACATTATGAACAAAGGCAGGAGGCACAAGAATTTGCCATGCCCAGGAAATGGCCAGCAGTTTGAGGAGGAAAGAAAGCCACTACTTGTCTCGGTGCCTTTCCTCCACTCAGTAGAGCATGGCAAACTGGAGACGAATCCTGACCTGGCCAGTCTGGGCCTTGCCTTCTCCATGCAGCTTTACCCACAGCCACTGCAAAAGGACTGTCAGAGATCTTAAAGAAAAAACGTATTCTCCATGACTTAGAGTTGTGGCGAGTGTATTTGGGGGTGGGCACAGGAGTGCAGTTGGTGGGCAGGGGGCACTGGTGGTGCTCAGAGGCAGGCAGGAGCCAGACTGGGAAGTTCATGTGAGATAGGCCCTGAGTCACCATCTAGAGTTTTAAAGCAGGAAGGGAGATGTTGGAATCCAAGCTTTCACAAATAACAAATACTGTTTCTTCTGCTCTTTGTTTTCTGCCTGTTTGCACGGTAGAAGTTATAGCTGATTGAATTTTTTTTTTACTGTCCAATGTGAATTGGAAAGAGTTACTCAAAAGAATTGGGCTCCTTTCCTGGAGATAATCCCACAGATGCAGGTGATGATAATTCAACATGGAATGAAAGGAAAAAGTTTTCTCTGCTACTTTCCACTGTGTATCTGGCCAAGACTATTCAGCACTTCTTTGTTTCCTGAGAAACAAAGGAGGTGAGTGGTCTCAAAGCATCATTTCCCAAAGTGTGTCCCATGTGAAACCGGTGCCACAAGATGCTCCATGGAAGAACAAAAAAAGAATTTTCTAGAAAGACTCATTTGGGAAATATTATGTATTGCATAGGAAAATTTCACAGGACACATATATTACATTAAAAGTCCAAAGCGTCCTATGGTAAAGGAACCTTTTAAAAAATGTGGTATAGTGATTAAAAACATGGGCGATGGAATCCGACAGATGTGGATTGAGTCCTGGCGGGCCTCCACATTGGGATATGAGATATTGGACAAGTTACTCAGTGTCTGTGCATCTTAGTTTCCTAGTCTGTAAAATGGTTTAGTAACAGTACCTATTTCATAAGGTCACTATGAAAAGTATATGGTACGTGAACTAGTTGGTTCCATAATTAGCTATTATTTCATTCAGTGTTTTACAAGAGATTTAACTTTTTCTTTCCTTTTCTTCTCCTGCTTCTTCTTCTTTTTTTTTTTTCTTTTCTTTTTTTTTTTTTTTTTTTTTTTTTTTTGTTGTATCGCATTACTTATCTGAAGGAAATAGTATTGTGGGAAATGCCAGGCCAGGACTAATTCCTCAAATGCCTGCATGACTCCTGGTTGCAAGCCAGGAGAGGAAAAGTAGCTCCTAGGCACTGAAGGCTCCATCAGAAATGTGGACATTGCAGGTATCTGAGCCCTAGAACTGGTTAATAAAATGTCATTCCTGTGTAGCTCCACGGTTAGATTGTGTGACTTCAGTGTTTTGTGTGCCAGTTGTCTCTCTAAGGGACTGGCAAGATTATAACTTGGGGCAATAAACAGATATGATAGGGTTGATGTATTAGTTTGAAGCTTTTCTATTATAAGTGATGGAAACCTAGCTCAAATTTACTTAGCATAACAGGGAATTTATGGGCTCATATATCTAAGAAGAGTATTAGGAGAGCTCAGAGAATGGAAGAAAAAGTGTTAGGAGCCCGGAACTCAGCATGGGGAGGACTCTTGTCCTCTTTTCCTCTCTCTCTTGGCTGCTTGTTTTTGTCTCTCCTTGCCCCCTTCCTTCCTATCGCAGACGGTTTGTCACCCCGTGGAGGGAAGACGGCTGCCAAACAACTCCCCCCAGAAAGAGAGAACTCTTCCCTTCCAGGCCTCATAGAGCAATCCGCAGAAATTGAGTTGCCTGGATCATGTGTCTGTCCCTTGGGCTAGTCAATCACTGTTGCCAGGGAGATGGGTATTGTCATCGGCCCCACACATGCCCACTGTTGGTTGTGGGGCAGGACCTGATACCTGGAGAGGAGCGGTGGGAAAGCTCATGAGATGGACCAAAACCAAAGCTACAAGAGTTCTCTGGAGCTCTGTGTGAGGGAAGACGTGCTAGAGTGAAAGGATACAAAATTGTCCTCAAGTGGTATCAGGGTTGTCATGTTTTTACGTATATTCTCTTTCCTGTTGATTTAAGCAACTTAAAAAAAAAGATATTATTTATTTACTCATAAGAGACAGGCAGAGACATAGGCAGAAGGAGATGCAGGCTCCCTGTGGGCAGCGTGATGTGGGACTTGGTCCCAGGACCTTGGGATCATGACCTGAGCCAAGGCAGATGCTCAACCACTGAGCCACCCAGGTGCCCTATTTTTAGCAACTTAAAAAAAAAATGTTTTTTTATTTCTTCAAGTGAATCTTGTCCTACATCTCATCTCCCTCTTTTATTGCAGTTAAAATAATGTATTTATGACTATTACTGTCCACTTTGTAAAGTTGGTTTATGTAATACATTTTTTGAAAAGCAAGATTAGAATCAGTAACCTTAGTGACCTGCTTTTCAACTAGGGATGATTTTGTCTCTTAAGGGACATCTGGCAAGGTCTGGAGACATTTTGATTGTCTCCAACTTCTAAGCAATCATTTGATTGTGTAACTGGCATCTAATACTGGGTAGAGGCCAAGGATGCTGCTAAAAGTCCTGCAGCGCCAAGGATGAGCAAGAATTCTCTGATCCAAAACGTCAGTAGCACTGTGGTTAAGAAACGCTGCTTTAGTGGTTTCATGAGAACAGATCTTCTTCTCATAGACAAATTTATTACCCTACATTTTGTGGATTAAAAATAGATTAATTTTATTTATTTTTAAAGGGTTTTTGCTTTTTTTTCTTGATTGCATCAATGTATGAGAGTGTCATTTTGCCCACATGCTCACCAGTCAATAAACGTTTATTTCTTGCCAGTATGATAGACAACAAAGGTATGATTTGTTGTTGTTTTTTTTTTTTTAAGATCTTATTTATTCATGAGAGACACACAGAGAGAGGCAGAGACAGGCAGGGGGAGAAGCAGGCTCCCTGTGGGGAGCCCCATGCCTGGGATCTCGCCCAGAGCCAAAGGCACACCCTCAACCCTGAGCCACCCAGGTGCCTCTGATTTGCTGTTCTGATTTGCATTTCTCTTATTACTGTTAAGAGTGATCTTTGGGGTATTTATTGATCATACAATTCCTCTTGTGTGGTTTACCTTATTTCCTTTTTTTAGGTTCTGCAAGTGTTTTATTTTAATATATTTATAGGAGATCATTATTAAGGATATTTAGACTAGATTAAGTCACAGCTGTTGCAGATATTTTCTTGATGGTTTTATCATTTATTTTTAAATTTTTATGGTGCTTTTTGGAATTTTAAGCATTTTGTGAGAAATCATCAGCTTCTTCTTTATGCTTTCTGTCTTCAGTGTTATATTGGTTTGCTAGGGCTGCCATAACAAAGCACCATGGCCTGGATGGGTTCAACAACAGAAACATTGTCTCACAGTTCTCGGGGCTGGAAATCTGAGATCAACATGTTGGCATCGTTGGTTCCTTCTGAAGCCTGTCTCCTTGACTTGTAGATGGTCCTCTTCTTACTGTGTCCTCGGATGCTTGTCCCTGTGTACCTGTTTGTGTCCAAATTTCCTCTTATAAGGACAGTCAGATAGGATGAGGACCCATGCTAATGACCTCATTTTAACTTGATTTCCTCTTTAAAGGCCCTATCTCGATATATACTCATATTCTTAGGTACTGGGGGTTAGGTCTTCAACATATGAATTTTCAGGGGACCACAGTAGCTGACAATCATGTTAGAAGGGGCCTCCATCACCTCGGGAGTATGTAAATATTTTGAGGAAGTTATTGAAACTCTCTATCCCCAGTATTCCCATAATCATAATAATCATTTGCCACCAATAGATAATGATGGCCAGTGGGGCAGAGGACAGTTTTCCTGCGGAGGAAGGAAGGGACAGAGGAGTTGAGGCAGATCATTTATCCAGCTGTTAGGTATTTATTCCCCATTGATCTGCCTTTTGGCTTCTACTGGCCCATCTGTCAGGCCCTTTCAGTGCAACCGTGGGGCACACAGTTCACCCAGGCAAGTGTGTTAGTTTTTCCATTACACAGTTCCTATAGGAATGTCCTCTTAGGCTTGTTTTTTTTTTCCCCCTCTTTTAATGGGGTTTGCTGGTGTAACAAAGACTAGAAATATGATAAAAGGGTTTAAAGCTATTTATAGCTATTATATTTTGAAAGCAAAAACTATATGGGAAATTAAAGGGAAAAAATCAGGTTATTTGGGAACTTTATGCATCCAAACCTAATCAAATTGACTGGAAAAAGATGTAGAAATGTAACAGTGAGATGGCTTCAAATTCAGAGATAAGTAGAACTTTGGGCGAAGAACAATGTGTAGAGACAGATTTCTAGACGGATTTTTTAAAAAGATTTTATTTATTTATTTATTTATTTATTTATTTATTTATTTATTTATTCATTCATGAGAGACACAGAGAGAGGCAGAGACACGGGCAGAGGGAGAAGCAGGCTCCATGCAGGGAGCCCAATGTGTGGGACTTGATCCCGGGACCCCAGGATCACGCCCTGAGCCGAAGGCAGATGCATTAACCGCCTAACTGCCGAGCCACCCAGGCGTCCCTCTAGATGGAATTAAGAGTGGTTTCCCTCCGTTGTCTTGGAAACGTGTGTGGCCCACAGCTAAGAAGGAGACATTCAGCAGAATGATAAAATTTCAACTTGCTCAAGGGTTATGGAGCCACATCTAACTGACAGGCGGACTTAGTATCTAAGTCCCAAATAAAAAGTGACTCCTCTTATCTCATTAAAATCACTCAACAATCAACAAGCCATTTGACATGCATATTAAGGTTGTAGAATCTTCCAGTTAAAACTGGAATCAAGGAAACCAATCAGCAGGCAAGCAGGGACATTGTAGAATTCTCCATCCATTTCCCAGCTGCCTCCAGGGACTCAAGAGTTACCTTCAGAGACAGAATGATTGGAGGAGTATCTAGCCAGCTGCAGAGACTTCCCTTCAGAGGGTCTTAAATTTTAGTTTGCATAAGAATTATTCTATCAGGCTGTTTACACAAATTTATGAGCCTTATATTTACTGGGCAATTCCGACAACATTAGGCTCAGTTTTACTGCTGGTGGCTCTGATGAGCGAGAATTAACTGTTCCTCATGCCAATATAAATTCAAGAGGATAAAATGTGGACTTCTGAGGCTAACGATGTGGACTGGATTATTCATTCTGCAGTTGTGCACCTGACTCTACCCCGAGGGAGCCCCGTCTGTGCTGTTTGTTAGTGTGGGCAATGCTGATGAGATCTAATTGGACTTGTCAAGTGAATTCCCAGGGGTTTCCCCCAGACTCTTGGCTTTCTCAAAGGCTCCTTTGTACACTGCAGCTTTCTTATTCTCCACGGAGACTCAGGGAAAGCCACATCATTGTACTCTCACCTGTCCAACAGGTTTTGTCTCAACGGTCTTTGAGAAATAAATACCAGTTAAAGGGGAAGTAAAACACCCTGGGTTTTTGATTCCTGGGGGGTTAGATGACCCCTTTTAGTGTAATTCTAGATGATTTTGTGTAGAGGTGGGAAGAGGGTGCTCAAAACGCATTTTAATTTTCATTTTGAATTCTCCTGACCCTCAAGATGGTGTGTTCTTTGTTTTGAATAGTGTTACCTGATATTTACACAGTCTATTTCCATGTTAAAACCTGTTTTCTTAGTTTTTATTCTAAGGTGTATAACTCATCTGGATCCTGAATTGAGATAATGTGGTATAGACGTAATACATGGTTCATAGAATTCTCAAGTGAGTAAAAGACGGTGCAGACTATGAAGAAGAAAGCCTCAGTACAGATTGTCTACTTGTATTTGCATATATGAGACTTCATAATTATTTAACAAATCCCTGTTGGAGAATATTCGATTGTTTTCAAGTTTGGGGAATCATAACCAAAATAGCATTGTCATTTAAGGTTAAGTGAATAATTACTTCTTGAGGAAATATTCTGGAAAAGTAAAATAACTTGGAGAAACTGTAAGATTTTTGGTAGTTTGCCAAAAGGACCTCTGGAAAGTTGTACCAGTTTACACTCTGAATAGATGAGCACAGACATGAACTTTCTTCTTTAGGACTCATAAACCAAGAGGGTCTAGGGACTCAAGTGTGTGGTGAATGAACCTCTCAAGTTATGACCCAGCTGCTACTAGAACTACTTTTGCCCTTTCTTGGTTTCAGCCACTTGCCTGTTTCAGGAATATGCTAGGCCTGTTCCTACCTCAGAGCCTTGGCACTATCTGTTTCCTTGGCCTTCAACATGATTTCTCCAGATCTCCTCCTGGCTCACATCCTCACCTCTCACCAGCCCCCCTTTTTTTTTCTCTCACCAGCCTTTACTCAAATGCTGCCTTCTCAGCGGAGCTGAGCTTTCCCTGATTTCTCTATTTACCATTACACTTCTGCCTCTCAAATGCAGATACGATCACATGCTTCAGATGCTCCTTCTCTGTTTCTCATTTTGCTCCTTGAGCCATCTAACATCTGGATTTGCTGCTGTTTCCTCAGCACCGAGAACAGGCCTGGCACAGAATAGGTAGGGCTCAGTAATTGTTGAAAAGAACCACTGCTTTGTAGATTTGCTCTCGCTGGTTAGCACCGATTGGCTTCACAGCAGGCTTCTCTCATCATTCTTGGCCAAAGGAGCAGCAGTTTTGTTTTGGTTCATTTCTTACACTTGTCAGCTTGGTGAAGTTAGTTATGTCCGTAACTGTCGGTGTTGGCCAGGTGGCCGCCATTGTCCGTTGTCTCCATCATCGTCTGTTGTCTCCATCATCTCAGTGATGTTCAGCTGCCACTGAGATGGGGGTGATAACTGACAAGGCCTACTCTGGTCTGATAAAGAGCCAAATGCACATGTTTGATCAGAGTCTTCATACACAGATCCATTTCTAAGAAGAAAGGACCAAGAACCCAATAGAGAAGGGACCAAAGATTTGGACAGTTCACTGAAAAGTGGACATGGGACTTTGCCTCTTTATGTTCAACCTCACTCACAGTAAGAGAAATACACATTAAAAGTACATGTGGTATATTTTTTTCAGTGAGTCACGTGTGCAAATGTTCAGTCTATTGGTGAGGCTGTGTGTAAATAGGCAGCCTCATCCATTGCTGGGGGTTGTGAGGGGAGAGTACAGATTGGTGCAATGCCTATGGAGGGATATCTGGAAATGGCTATCAAAATGTAAAACTGCATATGCTTGGGATGCCTGGGTGACTCAGTTAAGCAGTAGATTCTTGGTTTCAGCTCAGGTCATGATCTCATGGGTGGTGACATGGAGCCGGCAGTTGGGCTCTGCACTCAGCAGAGGGTCTGCTTAAGATTCTCTCTCTCCCTCTGCCCTCCCCTCAAATAAATAAGTCTTTAAAAAATATAAAATAAAATGAAAGTACATATGTTTCTGACCTACCAATTTCACTTCTGTGGAGCTATTGTAAGGAGGTACTTGCACATGCGTAAAATGATGCATGCGTAAGGCCACGCACCACAGCCTCATTTGTAATAGCTAAGAGTAAGAAATCACTTGAGCACCCAGATGATAGAGAACTAACTCTTCCTATAGGAGACTTCCATCTAGAGAATTACTATGCAGCTGTAAAAGGAGCCGGGCTGCTTTATTTGCACTGATATCCAAAGATTTAGAAGATAGGCAACGTGAAAAAAAATGGTATGGAATGCTGCCTCTTTTTTATAAAGAAGGGGGGGGATGTAATATATTTTTGCGTCTGCCTTATGTACACGCGAAGACTTTCTGGAGGGGCACGCAAGAACTGGGTAGCTGGAGACATAGGGGTAAACATGGCTATGGGGGGGGATGTGCAACCATAAGAGGAGGGAGATGCTACACTATATTTTCTCTCTCTCTCTCTCTCTCTCACACACACACACACACACACAAACATTTATGTTTCGCATCATATGAATATCTCACCCATCGGAAAATACTAAGTTAAAACAACCATCCTAGAGAACTGGGCTAATCTGGGAGAGGCTGCTGGGGATCATCTTCCTTCGAGAAAGCCACACTGTTCATTCCGGGGAGAATTCAAGGTCCAGGTGGGAAGGCCGCCCTCTCTGCCTCGGGGTTTGGCTGTGCCCCAACGGCGCAGTGCACAAACCAGCCTCGGGCATGCGGCACTGAGCGCACATGTGCAGGTGTGTTAACCTCACGGCAGGTCTCCTTCCATGCTCACGACATCCTGGTTGCATCCTGGTTGCATCCTGGTTGCATCAGTGTGGAGCTCTATTGGTGACACAGAATACCGGCCTCGGGCACACGGCACCGAGCGCGCGTGTGCAGGTGTGCAAACCACGGGGCAGGTCTCTTCGCTCACGACACCTGGTTGCATCCTGGTTGCATCAGTGCCGGGCTCTATTTGTGACACAGAATACCGGCCTCGGGCACGTGGCACTGAGTGTGTGTGTGCAGGTGTGCAAACCCCGGGGCAGGTCTCCTTGCTCATGACACCTGGTTGTATCCTGGTTGCATCAGTGTGGAGCTCTATTGGTGACACAGAATACCGGCCTCGGGCACGCGGCACCGAGCGCGCGTGTGCAGGTGTGCAAACCACGGGACAGGTCTCTTCACTCACGACACCTGGTTGCATCCTGGTTGCATCAGTGCCGGGCTCTATTTGTGACACAGAATACCGGCCTCGGGCACGCGGCACTGAGTGTGTGTGTGCAGGTGTGCAAACCGCGAGGCAAGTCTCCTTGCTCACGACACCTGGTTGTATCCTGGTTGCATCAGTGCGGAGCTCTATTTGTGACACACAATACCGTCTGCGGGTATGCGGCACTGAGCGCACGTGTGCATGTGTGCAAACCTCGGGGCAGATCTCCTTGCTCACGACATCCTGGTTGCATCAGTGCGGAGCTCCACTGGTGACACAGAATACCGGCCTCAGGCACGCGGCACCCAGCGCGCACGTGCAGGTGTGCGAACTATGGGGCAGGTCTCCTTGCTCACGACACCTGGTTACATCCTGGTTGCATCAGTGCGGGGTTCTATTTGTGACACAGAATACTGGCCTCGGGCACGCAGCACCGAGTGTGCCTGTGCAGGTGTGCAAACCCCGGGGCAGGTCTCCTTGCTCACGACATCCTGGTTGCATCCTGGTTGCATCAGTGCGGGGCTCTATTTGTGACACAGAATACCGGCCTCGGGCACGTGGCACTGAGTGCGCGTGTGCAGGTGTGCAAACCCCGGGGTAGGTCTCCTTGCTCACGACATCCTGGTTGCATCAGTGCGGAGCTCTGTTGGTGACACAGAATACCGGCCTCAGGCACGCGGCACCGAGTGCGCCTGTGCAGGTGTGCAAACCCTGGGGCAGGTCTCCTTGCTCACGACATCCTGGTTGCATCCTGGTTGCATCAGCGTGGGGCTCTATTTGTGACACAGAATACCGGCCTCAGGCACGCGGCACTGAGTGCGCATGTGCAGGTGTGCAAACCCCGGGGCAGGTCTCCTTGCTCACGACATCCTGGTTGCGTCAGTGCGTAGCTCCATTGGAGACACAGAAAACCGGCCTCGGGCACGTGGCTCCCAGCGCGGGTGTGCAGGTGTGCAAACCTTGGGGTAGGTCTCCTCGCTCATGACATCCTGGTTGCATCCTGGTTGCATCAGTGCGGGGCTCCATGGGTGACACAGAAAACCGGCCTCGGGCACGCGGCACTGAGCGTGCGTGTGCAGGTGTGCAAACCGCGGGGCAGGTCTCCTGCTCACGACATCCTGGTTGCATCTTGGTTGCATCCTGGTTGCATCAGTGCGGAGCTCCATTGGTGACAAAGAATACCGGCCTCGGGCATGCGGCACCGAGCGCGCGTGTGCAGGTGTGCAAACTCTGGGGCAGGTCTCCTTTGCTCATGATACCCTGGTTGCTATAGTGCGGAGCTCTGTTGGTGACACAGAATACCGGCCTCGGGCACGCGGCACCGAGCGCGCGTGTGCAGGTGTGCAAACCCCGGGCCCATCTCCTCGCTCACGACATCCTGGTTGCATCCTGGTTGCATCAGTGCGGGGCTCCATTGGTGACACAGAAAACACTTGAAAGAAACGCGGCTTCCTGCCCTGACTTCCTGGGCAATCGGCTCTTCCGGAGACTGTTGAGCGCGAGGAGCCCGCGGGAGGAGCGGGAGCCGGAGCCAGAGCCGGAGCCGGAGCCGAGCCGAGCCGTGCCCCAGGGTCGCGCCCGCGCTGGGGCCTGGGCCTGGGCCTGGGCCGGGGTCGGGCCGCGTGGACGGCGGGGCCGGGGCGGGGCGGCGGTGCCCGTGTGCCTCCTGCACCCGGAGCGGCTCCTCAGACCTAAACCACCAGTGAAAACAGGAAGTGATGAAGCAGAATTCGCCCTGCATCGGCACCGAGCAACTTGTCTTCCTTTTGTCTGTCGTTCCTCGCTAGGTGTAGACACGTGCGGCCGTCGGATCCGGGTCCTGCCAGCCTCGGACTCCCCGGGTTCAGGATGCCGCCCCCCGCGGACATCGTCAAGGTGGCCATCGAATGGCCGGGGGCCTACCCCAAACTCATGGAAATCGATCAGGTCAGTCATGCCCGCGGCCAGTTTTTGGTTTTTTGGTTTTTTGGTTTTTTGGTTTTTTTTTTTTTTTTTTTTTTTTTTTGTCTTTCGGGCAGGTTATTTTCAGGCTTTTTTTCTGCTTGGGAATTTTCCCAGACTTCTTTAGGATAGCTCTTCCCCCACCCCCCCACCCCCTTTGCTCTCTCTGTCTGTGTTGAAAAATCTGTGCAATAATAGTTGCAGTGTAGTGTGATTTCTGTACCGCATGCAGTGGCGATGGATGGGGGTTTTATGCTCGTTCAACATCCCCTTGGACCGTGTCAATACAGGGCTTGTGTCTGGGGCTGCGAGAGGCGGGAGGGCCCAGTGGGCTGGGCTCTGCGCGGTGGACACAGCGGAGGCTGTCCCAGCCCTGCCTGGCAGGGGCTCATGAATATGTGCAGATTGTCTTATTACAGGCAACACAAAACTTAATTTTCTGACTCACTTTCCCCTTCGATTTTTGCAGAAGCCAACAAGTGCATTATATTAACAGCTTAATAATGAGATCATTATTTCCGTATAGAAGGACTCACTCTTGCATCCCAGCCAATTATACCAATTATAATTTTATTATTAGTGTAAAATGTGCTGCGTGTCTAGTGTCTTGTCTGGCATGTAATAAATACTCAATAAATATTTACTGAATGAAAAAATATCCAGAAGATTTTTTTTACATGGCCTGACCTTTTTATTATTATTATTATTTATTTTATTTATTTTATTTTGCCCTGACCTTTAAAGACATCCTTTACCTTGGATCTGGACAGTCTTTCAGTATAGCTTTGGTTGGATTTGATTACAGGTTATCTCAGGAAAGTTGCTTATGTCATTGCAGAGCAAATGATTTAAGGGGGAAACAAGGCTGAGACTTAATGTACACTTAAGGTTTCATAAGGCAACTAATGTAGACATCTAGATGGCTTTTGACATTTTCAAAATTAGGGTACACTTAGGGTTTCATAAGGCAAATAATGTAGACATCTAGATGGCTTTTTTTTTATTTTTTTATTTTTTATTTATGATAGGCACACAGTGAGAGAGAGAGAGAGAGGCAGAGACACAGGCAGAGGGAGAAGCAGGCTCCATGCACCGGAAGCCCGACGTGGGATTCGATCCCGGGTCTCCAGGATCACACCCTGGGCCAAAGGCAGGCGCTAAACCGCTGCGCCACCCAGGGATCCCTTGACATTTTCAAAATTAGGGTACCATGGCAACTCCACTTTGTATTTATGGTCTCAATACTATTTTATGATTATGATCTACACTTTTTTTTTTTTTGCCCCTGGTCAGATTTTATTATCTGGTTGAAGAATATTGCAAGAGTTGTATGGCATTGTGCGGATGCAAAAGACTCATTAAAATAAATGATAAAGGTCAAATCAGAATTAGTTGAGCTTGAGAGTGAATGTAAGAAAGGGTAACATTTTAGGATTGTTGTCAGAAAAGGTGTCATCAGTCCAGCTCATCATTGTCATTTTAACTGCTCTGTGGGGTAGTTTTTGCCAGGCTCTAGAAGCAACCCGTGCAGATAGAGAAGCCCACCCGGTCGTCTTCTCTACCTTTGTGTCAGGTAACAGATGTCCTTTTTCATGTGCTGTTCAAGAAGAGGATAGGAGTTGAATTTTAAAATATGTCTGGAACTACTTGGTGTGGACTAAATATAGTTAGATTAGGTTCGGCTACAACCGAGAGAACCAACGGCTTCAAAGAGAAGTTGTCCTCTCACATCCACGTGGCGGTCCTGGGCTGGCGTGATGTTCCAGTGTCGTGGGCTTGGGCCCCTCGGTCTTGTGGCTTTGCCTTCTGTGGCTGGGGACAGTTGGTCTGGGCTTCACCTGGGGGCCCACTGGAAATGCAGTCTCAGAACCTCCCCGCCCCCACAAGACCTCCTGACCTATAATCTGCGTTTTTAGCTAGGTCCCCAGGGGATTGCTGTGGGTAGTTAAGTTTGAGAAGTGCTGAGCTGGATACCTGGTGCCCAAGTCTGAGTCTCATCCGGATCACCTGGGGCACTTATTTAAGTGTTCTTGGGGCCCCTATGCCAAGAGATTCTAGGTCAGTGGTTTAGGGAATTATTTCCTTTTCATTCTTCCGTGGCCCCAGGTGTTTGGGAACCTCTGCTGTAAGACCGCAGCCCCTGATACACATTCTTAGAGGTTTGTGAAGTCAGTGTCCTGTTCTTGCCTTCGGCGATGGCCTTTGCTGTGCGCCTTGATACTTTTTTAAAATCATCTCTTTTATTTTGGAACAGTGTTGGATTTACAGAAAAGATTGCGAAGATCATATGGAGAGTTTCCGTATACCCTTCCCTCAGTTTTCCCTAACGTTAACATCTTAATATAACCCGGTACATTTCTTAAAACTAAGAAATTAACCATGACACATGACTGGTAACTAAACTTCAAACTTTACTTGGATGTCAGCAGTTTTTCCACTAATGTCCTTTTTCTGTTCCAGGATCTAATCCAGGAACGCCAACTGTATTGTAATATAGTTGTCATGGTTCCTCGGTCTCCTTCAGCCTTTGCTGGTTTCTCAGTTGTTATTTCATGGCCTGATGGTTTTGAGGAGTAACTTTAATATCAGGACAGTTTCAAACAGAGAAATGGTGAGAATAGTACAAAGAACTTCTGCCTACCTTTTATCCAGATTCTTTAATTATTAATATTTTGCTTCACAGACTTCATCCGTTTTCTCTCCTTTTAATATATATCCTTTTTCGGAGCCATCCGAGGGTGATTTAGGGGCATCGCCCCCCTTTATACCTAAATACTCAGTGCATCTTTCCTAAGAACAGACTCATTCTCTTACATAACCATAGTCTCTTTATAAAAGCCAGGAAATTGAACATTAGTTCAAAACTATCATCTAATTCAAAGTCCATAGGCCATAGTCAAGATTTTCAGTTGTCCCAATAAGGTCCTTTATAGGTGTTTCTCCCTACAGTCTGAAATCCCTCCAGGATCATGTATTACTACATTTATTGTCCTGTCCCTTTGGGTCTCCATTGATCTGGTAGTTTCCTTAGACTTTATCTTTTGTGACCTTGACAATTTTGTGGAGCACAGGACAGCTTTGTGCAATGCCCTTCTGTTTGAGTTTCTGTCTGTTTTCCCCCCAGGTTTTGCATTTTGGGGTGAAATGCCAGAGACATGTTGTTGTGTCCTTCTTGGGACATTGTATCAGAAGGCACATGATGTTTCCTTGTGTTATTCTTGGTTTTACAAACGCAGCAGATAACTGAGGTTCGTGGAAGTGATTTGCCAGTTAACGAAGCAGGACACAAAGCCAGGCCTCATTTACACTCCAGACTGAATTTTTAAACAGTTGGCTAAATTGTGGGCATCGCCTTATGGAGACCCACCCAAAGAGTTAGAATCCCAGGTCTTGGTCACCCCACGGGTGCTGAAGTTGGAGCAAGAAACTAGTGGCAGTCCTGGTGTCAGGTGTTTTTTTCTTGATGGTGTCAGGTGTTGTTTCTTGAGTCTGAAGTTGGCACAAGGATTGGAAGTGTGTTTGCACATGCAGTGAAGACTTGAGAAATGATCGTGACTTGGGTTTTCTTCTAATTTCTGCCTTCTTCAGTGAGGGTCACAAACCCTGCCTCTGCCTCTCTCCTATGGCGTGTTACCTTTGTTCAGAAGGCTCTTTGCTCCTTTTTAGCCTGAGTGGCTACTATGCCACTAAAAGGTTGTTTCTGGAAGTTGGGCTGGGCATTGCTATCTTATGGTCTTCTAAAACCTTGAGTATCCTTCCACTTGTGTTGTCACTCTCTGTTAACTGAAACCAGTGGTCTGACTCAACCTGGAGTGTGCCCAAGAATCACCTAGGGAGCTGACGAAAAATGCATAGTCCCAGCCTGGCTGCAGAGACATGGATGCCTTTGGCCAGGGATGGGGCCCCTTGTCCACTGTGTGATGAGCACTAAGTGAGTTTGATGCGGGGGCTCCCACATCTCATGGTCCAGGGGCTCATGAGAAAGAGTCATGCATGAGTCTGTAGATGGTTTCACCTTGGAGTGCTGCTTCTTTAGTGCCCAGAAAACCATCCGTCCTTGATCAGTGGGTCAAGGGTTAATTATGACTAACTGGAAGAGGAAGCTTCCTGACTAGGGGGATCATGTCTGCCCAGCCTTGCTTTAACAATGCCCCTGTGGTTCAGGGGGATGTCTGCATGGAGAAGACTGCTTTGTCTTCTTTCTGAACTGTGAGGAGCCATTTCTATGTTTGCACTCTGGCAGGAAGAGCCCCTAAGGGCTTTTTTACAGGTGGAGCCTGCGGTACCAACCTGGTGGCTGTCAGCAGGTGTTGGCTCTCACTCGCGGCTTCTTTGTTCTTTTTTTGTATATTTTTTAATTGGAGTTCAATTTGCCAACATCTAGCCTAACACCCAGTGCTCATCCCGTCAAGTGCCCCCTCAGTGCCCGTCACCCAGTCACCCCAACCCCCCGCCCACCTCCCTTTCCACCACCCCTTGTTTGTTTCCCAGAGTTAGGGAATGTGACAGACGTTCTCTCACCCTCTCTGATATTTCCCACTCATGTTCTCTCCTTTCCCCTTTAATCTCTTTCACTATATTTTATATTCCCCAAATGAATGAGACCATGTAATGTTGGTCCTTCTCCGATTGACTTCCTTCCCTCAGCATAATACCCCCCAGTTCCATCCACGTCGAAGCAAATGGTGGGTATTGGTCGTTTCTAATGGCTGAGGAACATTCCACTGTATACAGAGACCACAGCTTCTTCATCCAGTGCTCCGCATCCCTTGCCATCAGGCAAATACCAATTGGAGCCACAATGAGATACCACCTCACACCAGGGAGAAGGGTGAAAATTAACAAGATGGGAAAGAGCCAGTGCTGGGAGGATGTGGACGGGGAAGGCTCTTGCCCTGTGGGTGGGAACGTGAGCTGGTGCAGCCGCTCGCTCGTGCTTCTGCTGTGACCTGTGTGGTGGGTGGCTGAGTGCTCGCCCTCCGAGAGGCGCTTGGGGCAGCTGTGGGGGGCACATGGAGCCCGAAGGGCTGCTGCCCACCTGTGCTCCCCTCCTGCGGCTGAGCAGCCTCACTCCTCCGCCCAGAGCCTGGAGACCTCCCCGCCGCAGGTCGGCCCAGGGGTAGAGCGCTCACACTTGAGCCCCACATACCCTCCTCCAGCCTCAGTACCTTGACTTTGTAAAGCTGACATCATCGGTTTCCACTTTCACGATTGTTGTGAAGATGAGGGGAGATGCGTGAAAACAATGAAGGACATTGCCTGGCTCAGAGCAACAGCTCTGTGAAGGCCACCTGGTTGCCCTGGTTGCTGCCGGTGTGAGCACAACTGCATGAGATGTGGCCCCCCCGGGTGGCTCAGTGGGGGAGCGTCCACTCAGGTCACGAGCGATCCCGGGGTCCAGCCCCGCAGTGCCTGGGGGTGGGGGGAGGTCCCTGCCCAGCAGGGAGCCTGCCTCTCCCTCTCTGCCCCTCCCCACCTCACTCATTTTCTTTCCCTCTCTTGCTCTCTTTCTAATAAAAAGATAAATTCTTTTTTTTAAAGTAAAGAAAATGAGATGCACTGGTTTTCCTTTTTACCTGCTCTTCACCATGGACAGTTCCCTTGCATTCTCCTTTCTCCACCGAATGTTCTTTTTTTTTTAAGATTTTATTTATTCATTCATGAGAGACACACACACACACACAGAGGGAGGCAGAGACACAGGCAGACGGAGAAGCAGGCTACATGCAGGGAGCCCAATGTGGGACTCGATCCCGGGTCTCCAGGATCATGCCCCGGGGTGAAGGCAGCGCTATACCGCTGAGCCACTGGGGCTGCCCTCCACCTAATGTTCTTAATGTTTAGGAAGGAGAGACAACCGAAGAGTTAGGGTGGGAGGCACCATCTAGCAATAGGGGAGAACTCTATTTTTTTATATATAAATTTATTTTTTATTGGTGTTCAATTTGCCAACATATAGCATAACACCCAGTGCTCATCCTATCAAGTGCCCCCATCAGTGCCCGTCATCCAGTCACCCCCACCCCCGCCCACCTCCCTTTCTACCACCCGTAGGTTGTTTCCCAGAGTTAGGAGTCTCTCATGTTCTGTCTCTCTTTCTGATATTTCCCACTCATTTTTTCTCCTTTCCCCTTTATTCCTTTTCACTATTTCTTATATTCTAGGGGGGAGCTCTAACTGCACATGCAGCCAGTTTGCGCTGTGGAACATTCACGGGCTCCCTAGAACTTCTCCGTGATCCCTTCTTCCAGTCCTTGCCCCCTCACCAGCATTCCTGGCAGCAGCCGTGATGCCTTTGTCCCCTCTCCTCCTCTGCTCCCCCACTGCTGGCAGAGGAGGGAAGGGTGGTCCTGCTTCTTTCCCAGGGTGCTTGGTCTGCCCCAACCTTCGTCTCTTTGGCGGTTCACCAATAAGCTTTTCTATTCCTACCTTGGGAGACCCTTCTCTTGACCTACGAGTTCTCTTGCTGGTGTGTGCTTTATTTTTTTGTCTTTCCATTCTAAGTTTTTCTTTTTTTTTAAGATTTATTTATTTATTTATGATAGAGAGAAAGAGAGAGGCAGAGACACAGGAGGAGGGAGAAGCAGGCTCCATGCCGGGAGCCCGACGTGGGACTCGATCCCGGGACTCCAGGATCACGCCCTGGGCCAAAGGCAGGCGCTAAACCGCTGAGCCACCCAGGGATCCCCTTAAGACTTTATTTATTTATTCTTGAGAGACACAGACAGAAAGGCAGAGACATAGGCAGAGGGAGAAGCAGGCTCCCTGCGTGAAGCCTGATGTGGAACTCGATCCCAGGACCCCGGGATCATGCCCTGAGCCAAAGGCAGATGCTCAACCACTGAGTCACCCAGGTGCCCCTTTCAATTCCAAGTTGATTTACATGTTGTCAGTATATTTGTTGCATCAGTATCTACTTAATCTTTCCTCTCCCTGGAGCTGCCCTCTCAGGGCAGCAGTGCCCTCTGCTTTGCTAAATCAAGTGGTCTTCACTCTGCCTTGGTTGGCCTCGCTCTCTTGGTTACACTCTGCAGAGCTACTCATTCTTATCTTCTTGAAACCCCATCCTTCCCTTCATTAACTGCGGTTCTGAGATTCTCCCCCTTTGTCTGATTAGGCGTTGTTCCCTTCATGATGCCATGCCTTTCTCCTTTTTTTCTAAATCTGTCCCAGCCTCAGTGCTTAACCTTCTGGTCCATGTGCTCACTCCTGATACTCTTTGTCTAGGTTCTATGTTCTCTCTTGGCTTGAAGTGTAACTTCTATCTAAGTAATAACTGCTCATCAAGTGCACTGCTAGCAGGTCACCAGTTCTTCTCTGTTGGATACATTATTTCTCTATATAAACCTTCATGTACCTACAGAAACTGCCCAGATGGAAATCTACAGAAAGACAGTCTCATAGGTGTTAACCAACCTTTGGAAATTATTTCATGTAGAAGAGGGATGGATGAAATGTGTTGCTTATGACTCCAAGTACAAACTCCATCCTGTCCATACAAGGACATAGAGCCCAATTCTACTCAGAAAAAAAGTTATCATAGGCCATCTGGGCGGGCAAGGGGCCTGGATCATCTCTCTTACCTGTACACCAGACAAACACTTGGGAAGACTTAACACCTGTTATGCCTCAGGTTCAGGTCCAAGAAGGACGATGGGGAGAGATGCATGATTTTCAGCTTTTTAGCTCAATCCTTCTCAAATGCTTTTGGGGTGAGGGGTATGCAATGTGCTTCCGGGTTCTCCACATTCAGGTCTGCAACAGCACAGCTTGTATTGACCTGTGTCATTTTGTGATGCTTTTGGGAAAGGTTTTGTTTGAAGAGAGTATACCACAATTGAAAAATAAAAAAGTCATAGAGAGTATACCACAATTGAAAAATAAAAAAGTCATAGAGATGATTCTTGAGTAATCCTGAAACTTGGGTCAGATTTTTTAACTTGACTTCCTGTCCCTCCTTCATGTTCCTATGATTTCCCTTCATGTTATCCAGGGTTCAAGGCATCTACAGGTACTGTGTGCGATTTTCAGGTACCATCTTGCCTTATAGAAGAAGCTGCCCCTTTAAAAGTGTGTCCCTGCAAAAAAAAAAAAAAAAAAAGTGTGTCCTTGCACATTTATGTACTTGTTCATCTCTTGCAGTTTCAGCTCTTCATTCCTATACATCTGGCTTTGCCAAGCACTGCCCAGAGCCTCCATCATACTCGAACCTTTGTGTAGGTGTTGTCATGCAGTTGTTTCTCCATCCTTCTAATTTCTCCTTTGCCGGTAGCTTTTATTCAGTTAGTTCAGTCTGCACAGAGTGTTACTTACATTTTTTTTTAAACATATCCGTGACTTTTGGAGTAGATTACATGCTCCTGGTGGTCAGTCTGGGCTTTACATACATTTGTGTGTTATGATCCCTTACATTGACTTTTCTTTCTATGTGCAACTACTTTAGGTTTGAAGTATGAACAGGATGGATGAGAGTAAAACATTGATAGTCTTCAATCTTCAAGCAGAAAAATTGTAGTAGCACCCCCTTACCCCTATGTGGTTGGGGATTTTATTTCCCTAAAGGAAACATAGATGATGTGTTTTTAGGCAAGCATGTACAGAATGACTGCTTGCATTTTTCCCTCAGCTATCCTATTTATATAGTATATTTAAGATAAAATCTAATATGTATAAATTTTATTTACCCAAGACCTTTTGAAAGCTCATTAATTGCATAAAGCACATTTAAATTTTTGTGCTTGATGTTGGACCTTTTGCTCATTTTGTACATAAGAATGATGGTAGCAGTAGTGATGCTAGCATGCATGCATCATGAGATCAGCACATACGATGTGCCAGGCAGTATGTTAAATGCCTTGATGGAGTATTTCATGTCCTTACTACAGCCCAACAAGGCAGACTGTAGACTCCCTATTTTGTAATTGTTCACAAGTTCATTAATCTGCCTCAGGTCACACAGCTAGGAAGCTACTGATTTGAATCCAGCACTGCATGACACTAAAACCGAGGCAATTTCTACTAAACCATAAATCTGTTTGGTAGCTCGTTTTTTAAAAATTTCATTTCAGCTTTGTCGAGGTATAATCAACATATATAATTATAAGATATTTAGAGTGTACATCACGGTGATTTGATGTACAAATATACTGTGAAAGGGTTCTCCCCCACCGAGTTAATTAACACATCCATCATTTCACATATTTCTTTTGCGTGTTTGTGTGAGAACATTCAAGTTCTACTCTCTTAGCAAATTTCAATTATACAATACAGTGTCATCAACTATAATCACCACGTTTTACATTAGGCCTTATTCATCTTACAGGTGATGGTTTGTATCCCTTTACCAATGTCTCCCTATTTCCAATACCCCCCGCTCCTGCCCAGCTACTTTTCTATTCTGTTTCTGTAGGTTTGATTTTTTTTAAAAAAAATCTACACATAAGCGATATTTTGTAGTATTTGTCTTTCTTTGTCTGACATCTTTCACTTGTCTGGTGGTTCTTTTTCCAGTTCTTCATCTCTTTTGCCCCCTCCCCAATGCCAACCCCCCCCCACCAGCCTGATCTGAGCAGACACATACACGATTGCCACTTGCCTTGCTCCATCCACTTATGATGGGATTTCTGGGGACCCATGGTGTTCTGAGAGCAAAGGTGGTATTTTTTTAAAAATTAAGGAAAATGTGGCAAGTGGCCTGGCTTACTGCAGAAGGAGCCCACCTGAAAAGAGACATCCTTTTGAGGCTGGCAGTTTGGCTTGGTGCTTACAAGCATGGACTGTGGGTAGACTGATAGGGACTCAAAATCTGGGCTGTCACTTAAGAGCTGTGTGACTGGGGACAAGTCTTCTGCTTTGTAAGGAAGAATTAGCAATATTCATACATCCTTCCTGGCATTGTGGGATTCAGTGAGATAATCACTCAAAGCTCTGCTTACTAATGGTAACCGTTACAAGCCAATAATGAATTTTTGAGAGTGGTACATAGAAGAGAACAAGCTTTTTGTGTTCCAGGCAAAATTGGAACCAATAATACAAATGTCCCCTTCAGTGCATTAAGCCAATTCTGTAGCCTGAAAACCCATAATTCCTATGGCATTTAAATATTGATAGCCTGGCGAACTAAAATGACAGCTGAGCTCTAAAGAGAAAGTTTTGAATTCGGAACTTTAAGATCTCATAGCACACAGAATGCGCAATAGGAATGTACTGGATACCACTGAATCGTACATTTAAAAACGGTTAAGAATGGAGATTTTATGTTATGTGTAGTTTACCACAATAAACAATTTTAAAATCCCATAGAATCAGGAAAATGAGACTGAATTTCTGGAATGGGAGGTTACAATCTTTCATGGCAAAAATTAAAAGTCATGTGATTTTCCTGGACTGTTCTTTCCCGAGTGGTTGGATTATATCAGAATTTCTCAGCCTCAGCATCACTGATGTTTTGGACTGGATTATTCTTAGTTGTGAGGGCTGTCCTGTGCATTGTCGGAGTTAAGCAGTATCTTGGCCTTCCCACTAGGTACCAGTGGTATTCTCTCACCTACTCGTAGTAACCAAAAATGCCTCTAGATGTTGCCAAATGTCCCCTGGGCAATAGGCAAATTTCTCTCTTTCGAGGGGCTTAAATCAGTGGTTCCCAAGCTTGGTTCTTTGTTGGAGTTGTGTATGAAACATACTGAACAGACAGAGTGGATTATTTGTAGGTGATTTCCCATGTTTATCCAGCTCCATGGTGCTGCTAATGCCCAGGGACCCAGATTCAGAAATCACCGTTGTGAGACCCTTTACATCTGACTGTCTGGGCTGGTGACCCCTCTGCTTCCCACAGTAACCCTCAGCAAGTGCCTTATACCTTCATCAGGAACTACTAATTCTTCCCGTCTCCTTGCTTTCAGAGGGTACAAATGTAGCACCGGTAAGATCTCCTTTTGTTCCATGCAACAAAGACGCAACAAAGCCCATGTGATGCTACACTAGTGCTTTTTGTGGTATCATGATAAGGTAAAATGACATTGTGACAAGAATAGTCCTTCCTCATCTGATTTTTGCACCTGTTGGATTTGGTGTTATAGCAGTTATTTCTTAAACTTCCTTTAAAAGAAGTGACCAGGCTACTTCCCTTTCTGGCTTTAGCTCTCTTTCCCTGTGTGATGGAGTATATCTAACCTCATAAAACAGAGTTTGACATGCTTTGGAGGAGAAAGACAGCAAACATATTTCTCCTCTCAACCAAGAGCTCAGTTTAATTGAGCAGAATGAACTCTAGCATTCCACTTTTCCTTCTGAAAATGAACTGCAGATTTTAGTTCCCTTTCTCCATGGATTTCAGCAGGGAGGTCTTTCTGCAAAGGCGGGGGGCGGGGGTGGCCATGGTGAGAGGAACATGCCTTTCCTTGCTCCCACCATGCATTCTAAATGTATTCTTACATTTTGTTAGCTGACTTTATGAAGATTTATTTTTGTCCTTCATTCAAAGCCATCCATAGCCAAAAGACAACCAAATGGCTTTGAGATGAGATATATCCATTTTCAAAATGATTGTGGGGGTGCTGGGTGGCTCAGTCCATTAAGCATCTGACTCTTAGTTTTGCTTAGCTTATGATCTTAGAGTCATGAGATCGAGCCCTGCTTTCGGCCCCCACACTGACATGGAACCTACTTGAGGTTCTCTCTCTCTCTCTCTCCCCCCACCTCTAAAAAAAATAAACAAACAAACAACAAAAAACTCAAAATGATTGTGGATGGGTCATTACTCTTGGGACAAGTTTATGGTGATCTGTTTGAATTTTTCAGCCTCATCACCATAGGATGCTGGTCATTTCTGGCTTATTTCTTTCTTGACCTCCTGACCTATATAAACAACTACCTATTAGCTCATTTTCCTTACCCATCTATATGTCCCTTGCTCCACAAACTCAGCATCTTCAAAACTGTCTTTATTGCTCCTTTTCCTCCACAACCCATGCAGTTTTGCTTCAGAATCTTCATGTTTCCTCCTCTTAGTGATAGATGCCAACATACACCCAGTTTGCTGAAGCTGAAACTGTGTCCTCCTAGGCTCTACTGTCTCCCTCAGCTTTTCTATCCAATCCATTACCCCAGAGAATTTGCCTGTCACTGGCCCCTCTTTATCACATCTGCTGCTGCTGCTCTGTTCTCTTTGGGCAATGTGGAAGCGCGACCAACAAGGGAGGACTTCAGTGTAAGTGTGGTGGATATCCCCCAAGGGCAGAACTTTAAAAGAGAGAGAATAGTATTCACTCAAGCAGGAGATTATGAGCACCAAGTAGGCAGATACAAATTGAGGAATATATGGATATGAGAAAGAGCCAGTTAGAAACCTTAGAAATAGAAAATGTACATATGGTAGGTGAAATCTTAAAAAAAAATACAAAAGATAAATAAAAACAATATAGTGCATCGACAAAGTTACCCTAGAGTAGATTTGGCTAAAGGAAGAATTGATAACTTGGAGGATGAAATTGAGGAATTCATCCAGAACATAGCCCAAAAGATGAATGAATGAAATATACGAATGCTAATTGTGTTTAAAAGTTACATTAAGAGGGGATCCCTGGGTGGCTTAGCAGTTTAGGGCCTGCCTTTGGCCCAGGGAGCAATCCTGGAGTCCTGGGATCAAGTCCTGCATCAGGCTCCCTGCATGAAGCCTGCTTCTCCCTCCTCCTGTGTCTCTGCCTCTCTCTCTCTCTCTCTCTCTATGTCTATCATAAATAAATCTTTAAAAAAAGAAAAAAGTTACATTAAGAGATTTTGTCCTATGTCTAATTGGCAGTCCTACTAATAAAGAATGGAATGAATTATGGAGAGGCAATATTTGAGGAGATCTTGGCTATTATCTTACCTTTCTGAAATTGAAGGGAAAACCCACAGTAGGAGGGAACAGGGGCTCTGGCTTTTGCTGGTTGGAGGAGTAAAGGCTCTGCTGTGAGGAGCTGAGTGGACTTAGTACTTTGTCCAAGAGCCAAAGGCAAAAGGAAGGTTTATAAGCTATAAGCAGGGGGTCGACATGGTATGATTTGTACTTTTAGAAGATTTCTCTGCTGAAATCTACTAGAAAGCAGCCTAAAATCTGCAATTCATCTTCAGCAGGAAAAGCAGAATTCTAAAGTTCATTTTTGCTCAATTAAACTGAATTCTCAGTTGAGAGGAGAAATCTGTTTGCTGTCTTTCTCTTTATGTTTTGCAAGAAATAAAATGAAATAAGAGAGATTAATTTGACAGTCCTCGCAATAGTCCAGGCAAGAAGTGATATGCTGTGGCTTAGGATAGTGATGGGAGACAGAAAGAAGTGAAACATATGTCTCATCCAGATGTAGAAGAAGATTACATTGAGGGCAAGCGAGAGAGAAATGTGGAAGATTATTTCAAGATTTCTTGTAGGAATAGCTGGGCAAATGGTGATGACAGCCATCATGATAGAAAACACTACTGAAGGGATATTTAAGTGGACTCACAGTCCAGAACCTTATAAATGGGTTAAGGAGAATAAGGCAATCTATATGGCTGCACCTCCTTTCAGATTCTCTCTGGGTTTCAGTACACTAGCCAATTTGTCCACCCAACTGGTCTCTTGGCCTCCAGTGCATTCACCTATCATTAGAAAATGCACATTTCATTATGTCACTTTCCTGCTTAAAAAACTCATGATGGGTCCTAATCATCAAGAGTTGTTTATAGGACTTTGACATCTTTTGCCTCTGGCTTGCCTCTTTATTCCCTCTCTCTCACTCGTGCATGATGTTGTTGGCTCCTCTGTATGCCACATGGTATTTAGCTATGCCTTTGCATTTACTATACCTTCAACCAAAAGTGCCCCGAGCATCTATTTTTAATTGCTTCTCTGTACCCGGGGGCAGGATAAAGAAGAAGGTTTAGAGATTCACCTGTGAGATTGACTTGTTAGGGCTGACGAACAAGTGAAAGGAAGGGCATGGAAGCTGTAACCTTGATTGCAAGCGTATTTTCTAGCAAGTAGAAGAAGGTGAGTAAAAGTTGAAAATCGAGAAAGAGAGTTTTGGGGTAAGGTTTGAGTTTGAGCTAAAATAGCCTGAGACAGAAGGCGACTCCAGCGAAGTGAGGTCTGGAGGTGTGGATTTGAGCATAAGGTGAGAAGGGAACCTGAGCACAGAGGCTTCTTCCATTGGACCTCAAAAGCCTCAGTGTTGGGGCTCAGCTGGTTGGACGTCCAACTCTTGGTTTTGGCTCAGGTCCTGATCTCATGGGTCATGAGCTGAAGCCCTGCAATGGGCTCTGTTTTCAGTGGAGAGTCTGCTTGAGACCTTCTTCCTCTGTTTCGCTCCCCAATTGCACACACACGGGCTTTTTCCCACTCTCAAATATATATATATATTTTAAAGGCTCAGTGTTGGGGTGCCTGGGGGTTCAGTCAGTTAATCATCTGTCTTCAGCTCAGGTCACGATCTCAGGGTCCCAGGATTAGCCAACATTAGGCTCCCTGCATAGTGGGGAGTCTGCTTCTCCCTCATCCTCTGCTCCTCACCCCTGCTCATGCTCTCTCTCTCTGTCAAATAAATAAAATCTTCAAAAAATATACATATATAGATAGACAGATAAAATTTACAAAGCAGATAGGCTCGGTAGGATAAACAGAAATGACTGTCAACCCGTGGACAGGGTATTATCAGACCAGTGAGCAGATACCAGAAAGCCAGATAAAGCTCTGAAGGCAAAGTAAGGTTCAGGTCCAGTTTAAACACAGGATAATGAAGGTTTATCAACTGCAGAGAAACTGAGACTGGATAGAAGACAGCAGTCAAAAGCACACTGAGAGGAACTGGTGGTAAGGGCAGTTTTAAGAAGTGAGTTCACTTTTGAGTCGTGTTGTCCACCCCCCCGCCCCCGGGCTTTTTCTTCCTGACTCTCTCCGCTGTGTCCTGAGTTTACTCCTTTGGGAGCGGGTGCACTGATGCCGATTCATCCTCCTTTCTTAAAAGGTAATGGATGTGCTAAGACAGCTGCCAGCAAGCAGTGGAAGGACATGGACTTCAATTCTCAAATATAGGTGCCAGGAATGGGACAGTGACAATCTAAGGCTAAACCACAGCCATGAGCTGAAGCAGACGCTTACCTGACTGAGCCACCCAGGGGCCCCTGCCTTTTAAATTTTAAACCATGCACACAGGTACTGTTGACCTTCCACCTATGAACTTAACACAAATAAGTCTTTCACGTGAAGGTAGGCAGACCATAAGGCCTGCCTGAATTGGTTTGCAGTGTAAATCCCTCATTTCACATTGCTTCCAAGTGTGTGGTGGAGTAAAATGGCATGCCAGCCGGGGCAGGGTCGTGTGGGTGTACCTCTTGGAGATGACTGATATTAAAGAAAGTGGAGAGGGATATAGGGATTCTGAAATTGATTGTTGTGGCTCAGCAGTTTAGCACACCTTTAGCCCAGGGTGTGATCCTGGAGACCCGGGATTGAGTCCCACGTCGGGCTCCCTGCATGGAGCCTGCTTCTCCCTCTGCCTGTGTCTCTGCCTCTCTCTTTGTGTCTCTCATGAATAAATAAATAAAATCTTAAAAAAAAAAAAAGAAATCAATTGTTGTTGCTGCCTGCAATATTGAAATCTGGGGGGAAAATTCGTTTCTTGTATCTCTAGCGACATTCGTATTAGGACAATATAAAATAGTCAAGGACGATGAAGGAGAATCACAAAAGATAATTGATAATCATTAGTACTTTATTTTTGCATTGTTCATTTTTATGTTTTTGTCACTTTCTAAAATAGCAGTTTCCCTTAAAACTGAAGAAAAATACAATTTCTGCTGAGGAGAAAAGTGCATCAGACTACTGAGAGAGGTTTTTTTCACTTGTCTTTAACCTGCTAACACACGAGAGTGCTAATTATTTATGTCTTTGCTCATCTATGCAGTCCAGTGATTTTTATGACACAAAGATTGTACTTGATCTTGCTGAAATGTAATATTTAATTAGTTTCATGAAGCTTGAAACAAGTCATTATAAGGAAACCATTTTTGAAACGAATCATTTGTCAAGAAAAAGGTGGCATAGCCTGTCATCTTTCAATTTTTAATATTAATGTGATACACATGATTTTACTACTTTGGAGGTGTCATTGGGAGTCCCTTTGTCACTTCTGACAATTACTGCAGTCTTGTGTCAGTGCTGCACATTGGAACTATTGTCAAAATACTTGCTTTCCAAGAACCAGCTAAATTTGCCCCCAGAAAAGGGTGGTTTTGTCATTCTCCTTCAGATTATTTAGGCTGCTATTAGGAAAACAGAGTAAGCACACACACCCCTTACAGCACATCAGATTCTTCTATGCTAAAAGTATAGAGCTCCGAAGCACGGAGAGTAGTTATAGGGCTCACTGGGGGGGAAATATAGCTGTTCTAAGATGACTGGTGTCATTGACACAATGTCAGGAAGCACCTCCGGGAACTAGGCGGGTTCTCGTACATTAAAGTTTCTCCAAATCATATTGTAGGCTAAGTCGTAGTTAACATGCGTATCCCTTCTCAGAGGTGTCCTGACGTGTGGAAGCTGGGTTTCTTTTCTTTCTGGGCCGACATTACTCATAACTGCTGTGCAGAATGTGTTCAATGAATTTCCACTTATAAAAGCAAAGTGAAATCCCAAGTGCTGTGCTGTATCGCCTCAAAGTGTCAGAATAAAGCATCTGTCACATTCTTTTAAAGCACTGGAGAAAGGCTTTTTAATAGTCCAGGACCACAAAGCTTTAAGTCTTTGTGGCCAATAAGTTTTGCAATTAAAGGACTGTCAGGCGACAGCCGTATGGACAGCCGATGGATGGTGGGGACCGAGGACTGCTTCTGCTTTGCTCTTGCTGTGTTCCATCTTTAGCTCCTGCCTGAGCTTTGGCGGCAGTCGGAAAGAGACCAGAAGAAAGGGAAAGAAGCTGAAAGTCTGAAAAAAGGAAGATAGGTTCTTAATCAGACCGTATGCATTAATTGCATGTGGTGCGGGGGTCCCGCAGCCACTCGCCTGAGAGTGACAGAGGTGTCTCGGAGGAGGTCTCTGCCTCCAAAGCAAGGATATTCAGGTTGGCAAGTGAAATGAAAATGAGCTGAAGAAGTGAAAGACAGGAGGAGATGAGAGCCAAAGGCAGCCATGGGGCCAGGGTCCCTCGAGGAGGAAAGAAGAACTGGGTATCCATCCGTGTATTTATTTAACCAACGTTTTGAGAAAGTGCCTGCAAAGTGTCCAAAGGGGATACGAGAATTGCAAGAGCTTGTTCACAGGTACATCGTGCAGAGCCATGCTCTGTCCTAGGTGCTATCTCTGAGGATTTACACGTGTCATCTCAAGTCATCCTCACGACACTGCAGTGTGCGAGGGACAGTTTCTGTTTACAGAAAAGGAAGAGGAAGCCCTGAGGGAAGTCTTAAGCCTAAGGTTACAAAACCCGGGGCTGTGGGAGTTGGGGTTCAAGCCCAGGAAGTAATTTTCTTTTCTAAAGGTTGTATTTATTTGTTTGAGAGAGAAGGAGAGAGAGAGAGAGAGAGAAACACAAGCATTGGGGAGAGAGAAGCAGGTTCCCCCACTGAGCAGGGAGACTGATGCGGGGCTCGATCCCAGGACCCTCGGATCATGACCTGAGCCAAAGGCAGGTGCTTCACTGACTGAGCCACCCCGGCGCCCCCAGGAAGTCATTTCCTAAAGTTATTCGAAAGCTCCCAGTTGAGAGAAGATCTCGAAAAGCTGGAGTAGATAAAAATTCAGCATTCTAAATGCTTTTCTGGTGTCTGTGAACTTAATGTCATCTCAGAAGCATTTCCACCCCCCTCTTGGGTCATTAAAATGTTTAAAATGAACGCGCATTCAGTGAAGCCAGGCTTTCTTTTCTGGGGCATGTCTGTTTTAGGACAAGTGTGTGCCTGAGAAGTGAATGTCAGAGGCAAGAGCTGCAGCCACAATGCCCAGGTGCTCTCGTCGGCTGGGGGGCCGCCGGCCCACACCGGCTGGCGCGAAGGCAACAGCAGACCTAAGAGCCCCGAGGTGAGCATTTGGGCCCAGTGAGCCTCCAGGCTAGGTGCCTAGGTGCCAACGGATAGGAACAGGTGGTTAATATTTAATTGTGCTCCTCACAGGCATGTCAAGGAGGACACATGGATGTGGGGAACCTCGGGGCTGTCTCCAGGGAAGGAGCCTCAAGGCAGGCTGGACCCTGCCCCCCTCCTAAATTAATAAGCAGGGATTCCCAAGGATATTTCTTCGTGGGGTTCTCTGATGCTTTAAAGGAACCATGTGGTTTGAGTGGGAGAATAAATTTTTTTAAGAGATAAAAGGGAGCCAAGAGGAAGATCTGGTTTAGTAAGGAAGAAGATGAAGTGTTAAGCTTGTAAGGGTGGCAGGATCCATGTGGATCCACACGAAGGGTTATTGGAAACGCTGGAGCAGACCTTAGAAGCGGAGTCAGGGTGGGACGCATGGATTCAGGAATTTATGATCCTGGCATTTCATTGAAGGCAAGGGAGAAACGATAAAAAGGAAAGCAAAGGACCTACACCCACTTTAAGGACTAGAGAGAAGCGAGTGTTGCCAGAGACAGATTAAAAATGAATTGCTAGAGGACTTGGCCATTCTCAAAAATCTAGGTGATTTATGAAAAGTACATAAACAGAACTTTTTGTATAGTAAATTTGCTATCCGGGCTTACTGTCTTTGGTAGATTAAATTAAATCAAGGAATTCTCTTGGAGAAGAAGAGTTAAAAGTAAAAAGGAGGAATAAATCTTAAAAAACAGAAAAAGCTACCCTTTGAATATAACTGTTGGCACATAGTACTTTGCCAATCAGATTCATATGGAAATGAATACTTTGTTTGACAAATAAAAGTATTTCTGCCAACATGAAGATTTTCCCAGAATAATATAAAGTGAAGAAATACTTTTGTATGCTGCAAGATGACTTCACTATTGCTAAGGGGAGGGGGAAGAGAGCGTGGTAGTCTCCAGCCATCCTGATCCCCCTGCATGTTGCAATCTGATAACTGGCTAACCCTCCAGGTTATCCTTAAAAACATTCTTACTCTTCCCATCTCAGCTCACTGCTGAGTCCAAGAAAATAGTTTTGACCTTCAAAACAAAACGCTTAAGGAATTTAGTTACGATTAAAAAATAAATAAAATTGTGTAGGCTCTGCACCCAATGCGGGGCTCAAACGTATGACCCTAAGCTTAAGAGTCACACGCTCTAGTGACTGAGCCAGCCAGGTGCCCCAGGTATGATTTTTTAAGTCATGAAAACATACTCAGGTAGTTCAAATAATTTTGTCTCAATATTCCAAATTCAGGTTTATTCCAATGGAGTGTAGAATTTTATTTCTAGTTCCTTTGGGTTTCCTGGAATCACAAAGAGAAGAACCAGTTTTCAGCCTTTTAGACCAAATTTTCTTTTCTCCTGAGCCTTTGCTCTCAATGAGATGAAAGACAAATTGCTCATTGGGTCTACTGCAAGCTATCAAGGTGTCACCCTACTCCCGAGTCTTAGCGATCTGGGCAGATAGGCAGAAACATCTTTTGTCGCCTTGAGCAAATGTTAACTAAAACATAGGCCAGCGTTCCAAGCCAGTGTTTGGCTTGGAATTTAAGTCACGCCAAGAGCTCAATGTCAGAGTAAGGCTGTATGTAGGCAGTGGGAAAAGCGGTGACACCAGACTAGACATTTCTGCTTGGGGTATCTTGTTCAGTCCTGTTTATGATAGTGCCGCTCACCTGTGTGACCTTGCTAACGGATGGTGACAATCATTTGGCTGGTATCTGTTTTATCACCTGTTGAATCACACTCGTCAGCTAGCCTGCTCAGTGCTCTTCTGAGCCGTGAATCACATAACCCCTTCCCAAACTGTCTGTGCAGCCTACATGTGTCTCACAACTTAGAGCCAGCAGCTGCTTAGAGCCACCCAGCGTAGTTTACATGAGAGGAAGGGGGATGTGCGCTAATGAATCCAAGCTGTTCTTCAGAACAGTTTGCTTTATAGTCAACCTTTTTTCTTTCTTTCTTTCTTTCTTTCTTTTTTTTTTTTTTTTTTTTGGTTTGTTTATTTTTTAACAGAAAGTGAATGTGTGGTTTTTCCATTGACCAGAAATGCATTGAGTCTCCTTTTAGATTCTCTTAGCACCTGACTACTGTGGCAACTATTTCCCAGGGCTGTAGAAGATTAACATAGATGAAGTAAGATGTCGAATTCTCACGGGACAAGAAGATAAGGCAGATACAAAGTTTTGTTTTGTTTTGTTTTTTTTGAAGATTATATTTATTTATTCATGAGAGACACACACACACACAGAGGCAGAGACACAGGCAGAGGGGGAAGCAGGCTCCATGCAGGGAGCCTGACGTGGGACTCGATCCCAGGTCTCCAGGATCACACCCTGGGCTGAAGGCGGCACTAAACCGCTGAGCCACCTGGGCTGCCCAGATACAACGTTTTTAGGAGTGATTTATTTAATGTGCTAAGTACAGGGAGGGAATGACCTGCGTAGTTGGAGAGATCAGGGACATGTGCTTGCAGGAGAAGCCTTTGACGTGGATATTAGTGATAGTAAGAGTTCATGGTTAGAGTTGGAACCGAAAGGAGAAGGATGTTTCAACAAATGGTGTAAAGTGAAAGTATGGAAGTGGGTTTTTTTTGTTTTGTTTTGTTTTGTTTTGTTTTGGTGAATCAGAATCCAGAAGTATGGGCAACATGTATAGCGTTAGTAGAAAATTTGCTTGAGCCCAGATGGTGGAAGGCCTTGGATGACAAGTTAGTTAAGGGGTTTATGCCACATAGGCGGTGGTCAGTGGGGCTCTGTGGAGGATATTGGAGCAAAAAGAGTGACCTGAGCAAAGTTTATAGGGAAAGTCCAATTTTGTCTGATAATGGCCAGTGGAGGGGTTGGAGAGAAAGAAACTGGGGATGTGGAGACTTATTTGCAAGGATCTGGTAATGGGGTCCTGAGAACTCTTAACAAAAGTGGTGGTAAGGTCTGGAAAGGATGAAGGGGAGAGAGGTTGTGGGGGAAATAATGATGAGACTCAGTGTAAACGTGTATAACACAAAATAGGGTAAAGGAAAGGGGAAGGCAATGACGAATTCTCTAGAAACGTATGTGGAAAAAATAAACTGTCCAAAGTAGGCAAGTCGAGTAGGAAGTAACGGAAGATAGAGGAGTCACAATTTGATGTGCCAGTGAAGCATTTGATTGAAAATTTGTGGTGAGTGGTTAGTAATGAAGGGCTGACTCAGGAACAGCACCGAGACTAGGGAGGCAGAGAGAGTTAAAGATGATGGGGTTAGGGGACAGTGTGTCTGATAGCAGGAGTTGGGACGAGGAGTCAGTATTTTACTTTATTTATTTTAAAGATTTTATTTCTTCATGAGAGACACAGAGAGAGAGAGAAAGAGAGAGAGAGGCAGAGGGAGAAGCACGCTCCCTGCGGGGAGCCTGATGCAGGACTCAATGCAGGACCCTGACATCACGACCTGAACCAAGGGCAGATGCTCCACCACTGAGCCACCCAGGTGCCCTGAGTGTCAGTATTTTAGAAGAGTAGTTAGGAGATGAGAAGTAATGATATGAAAAAGCTCCATAGCCTCGTAACTAAGTCGACCCGAAGAGTGAAGGAATGAAGGCTAATGATGGACCTTAGCAGTAGTGGTGCCCTGACAGCAAGACATCGAGGTGGGGGTGGGGCAGCTTTGGGGCCGTGCTATTGCTGGGGCAGATTGATGGGTGAGGGTGATGCTTTTTGTTTGTGTGTTTAGTAAGGTGCCTGCAGGAGAGTGACATGCTATATCTAGCAAGCTGTCAGAGATTTGCAAGAGAGGATTTGGGGCCAGAACTATATATGCTCAGGGCAGTTGAAGTGAATGAGGAACTGACCGATTAGGTAAAAGCGGAAGAGACCAGAACAGAAATTTGGAGTTAGGTTGCCAGAGGCAAAAGAGAAACAGTGAAGGATCTCTTGGGTTTTATTGAAGGTTTATTGGCTAAAACTGTAGGAAACTGAAGGAAATACCATAGAAGCTCTGGAAAGAGGGTTTCAAAAAGAAGGTGGTAGTAACAGTGTCCAATAAGGTGGCTGCATTGATGCGAGCTGAGAACTGAAAGGCTGTTGGATCTAGCGTTGGGTGGTGGGGCCAATGCTCCGTTAGAACAAGAAGAATGGAGGGGGTAGGTGTGGGAAGCGGGTCATGGAAACAGCCCCCATCCTCACGTAACGTCCATTTTAAGCGCCGAAGGCTGCATTATGGGTGCATTGTGTTCAGTTAACTGTGATTCCTTTTCTCACCGGTAGTTGAGAGCTTTTCTGTAATCTTTGTTAAATCTCTAAGTTCCCCCGTGGTCTGTACTCCTTTCATATATCCAACTGAAAAATATTCTAAATATAATAGTACCCCATAGTCTGTCTTTTCAATTTTGGTTCTAAATCTATGAATCAGACCTGAATTTTAAAAAAGTCTAAGAAGTTCTTCTATGATACCTCGACGAGGAAAATATTCTAAATATAATAGTACCCCATAGTCTGTCTTTTCAATTTTGGTTCTAAATCTATGAATCAGACCCGAATTAAAAAAAAAAAAGTCTAAGAAATTCTTCTATGATACCTCGACGAGGAAGTCTAATTCTGGGAGCTGTCGTTTTAGATGCCTTCCCCTACGTCAGTAGCAATGCTCTCTTGATCTGATCTGTTGTTTTAATGTAACTTAAAGCTGACATCCAGCCGTGTCATTTAGATCTCAGTTTTGAGATGCAAAAAAGAGGAGGGGGCTGGACTGGTAGGTCTTCCTGAAAACCGATTAACATGGAGAAGGCCCTGGCGGTTGGAAGTGCAAAGTCCTTGTCTTCTGGGCAAAGTGTTGTTCCTAAAATCCCTTTGTGATTTGGTTGTGAGAACACCTTCACCCTCAACTCACAGGTAGGGCCATAAATAGTGGACAAGTTCCTGCGAAGCCCTTGGCTTCTACAACACGTAAGTGTCATTGTAGAACCCAATCTCCATTTCTCCTCTTTAAAGGAGAGCAGCACAGTAGGTCGGGATACCCCAGCACCTTTCCATTCCTCAGTGATTCTAGGTGCCCCTTCTTCCCACTGGGTTTTTAGTTGAGTTGACCATTCTTTTGAACACGTGGTGGTGGACTCAGTCATAGAGGTCGGATCTCTGGTGGAGGGAGTTCATTGAGGGGATACCATTGGTGGACTGAGCTGGAGCTTCTAGCTGGGGCTGGAGGCCCTTAGAAAGGGCTGTGAACAGTGTTCAGAATTCACCGACAGGGCAGTTACAGTAGCATCGTGTCCAAGGGCAAGTGTGTAAGGAGAAAATGGAACCTTTTCAGCAACATGAGAGGGTAAGAAGCCAGAACCCTAACCCTTTTTTGAATTTTTTGTTCCTTGTATTAATTCCCTTTTAATTCTTACAGCAGCCCTGAAGAGTGGATAGGTCCTATGCCCATTTCACAGATAAATTGGTCGAGGTTCAGCAACTTAGAGAAATTGTAGGTTATACTGCAGACGAGTTAACAGAGTTAGGATTGGAATCCATTCTGCTTGATTCAGAATTCCTTTCCCCATACCACGTTGCCCTTCAGAGGGCAGAAGCAGAACATGTTTACGTGTAGACAGCGTTCTGTGTTTGTATCTGAAAATCCAAGACCATGTGTTTCTTTGATTTTTCTTCTCCCCTTGTTTCTTGTCTGTGATTTGTTCTTTCCGTTGACACGCTACCACCCACCCCAGGGGACAGACAGGATCTGTTTGTATCCAGAGTAGAGAAGTTTCAACATCACTGGGTGAGCTGTGTGTGTCTCTCTCTCTGCTGCATTCCTTCTCTCCGGAGGCAGGCGGAGCACAGCTGTGGCTATTAGGCCTGGAGCACAGCTGTAGTCAGCCGGCCAGTTGACACCACGGCACATGGTGTCATGGTCTCATTACTCAAGTGTGTCCAGCTCAAGCTGCCGCAAGATTGGCATTTGTCAGGGCCATGGTTGGGAGAAGAATTCTATACACTTTGCAGGAACAATTTCGCAATGCCTCATGCTCCATTTGCCACACGTTCTCGTAAAAATATGAATCCAAGCTTGTTTGCATAAAACCAAACTGCCGGTTGCCAGCTTCATGTACTAATCCCAAGGAATTCTGGTTATCATTTAACCTTGGGGCTTTCGTTGTTGCTGTGTTTTCATCCTGATTTTAATGCAGCTAAGTTAAATATGATGCCTATTTTGTCCAACTGATAACGTTAAGAATAGAAAAGAGGACCACAAGGGCAATAAATCATCATTATATTTGGTGGTGATGGCTGGTAGATTACACTTTGAAAAAAATAACAGACTTACTGACAACAACCAAGAATAGCAAATGTAAATTCTCCTTACTTAGATATCTTTTTATTAGGCTTCCTTTTCTTCTTCTTTTTGCTTAAAATGATGAAATGAAACTAACAACATTTCCCTTTTTTGCTATTTTGCAGAAAAAACCGCTGTCTGCAATAATAAAGGAAGTCTGTGATGGGTAAGTATTACTCAGGATTCATCTGAGTTGCTTCAGTCCACAAGTTGAGAAGCTAATAAAATATTCCTGAGCAGTTATAAAATATTATTCATAAGTCACTACGTGACCTGCCCAAAGACATCACAAATTACTATGTAAGATTTACATGCCCTCTTACATCAAAAAATTACTGTTGTTCCTGGAAGAGCAGGAAGTGTGAAATGGCTGGTGTATGCACGCTGGGACTGGTTTTATTTATTTTGAAAAGTTGTGGTTCATTCATCCAACTTAGCAGGGAGCCATCTGAAGTTCCCGAGGTTAAATACACACCTCATCTGATACAAATGGAGAGGACCATTTAGGTTCCCATAGAAGATAAAAGAATTTAAAAGACCAGTCCATGTGTCGTTTTGCTTCCATGTGAACTTCACAGTGTTACGACTTTCCTCTCTGTCTTTGGCTGCCCTCACGATCCAAAGGAGAGGCACACAAAGAAGTTGCATGAGGTTTTTCTGCTTTCAAAGCAGAATTATGAAGAGAGTACTACTTGCAGTTTATTTAAGACCTCGGGTACTTAATTGGGATGTTTGTGTATGCAGCAAGCATGCTGGTGGGGGACTGTAGAACACAGAGAGGTTGGAATGACACAATTATCAAAAATTTAAATTGTATTCATTTATTTTGTTTTCCTCTTTCTGCTCCACTTCTTCAAAATGAGGAAGAATGTAGCTTTGTATTTAAATACACCTGCTCGGGATCCCTGGGTGGCGCAGCGGTTTGGCGCCTGCCTTTGGCCCAGGGCGCGATCCTGGAGACCCGGGATCGAATCCCACGTCGGGCTCCCGGTGCATGGAGCCTGCTTCTCCCTCTGCCTGTGTCTCTGCCTCTCTCTCTCTCTCTCTCTCTCTCTCTGTGACTATCATAAATAAAAAAAAAATAAATAAATAAATACACCTGCTCAAAGCCATGAAAGTGCTCAAAGCACTAGGCATGACATAAGACCAAGATGGTCCACATAGGAAATGGTTGGTCAGGCTAATATCATTTTGTTTGAGGAGCTGTGCTGTGGGACTTGTTGAGTATGGGCCCACTGCCAAGTGCATCTAACTCTGTCGATGCTAGAAAAATGAAAATGACCATCATTTGTTTTTCTGATCAGTTTATGCTTATATTTTTCAGGTGGTCCCTTGCCAACCATGAGTACTTTGCACTGCAACATGCCGATAGTTCAAACTTCTATATCACGGAAAAGGTAGGTCAACCACATTTTTTAATCTTGGACACTTACATCTTTAAAAAAATGAAAACCTGACTGATATTTCCTCTGTTCAGGACTAGACTGGACATGATGGTCTAAATTCTAAATTTCTACCGTCCGTGAAAATAGAGTGTGCAAAGCAAAAAATGGCTACTTTAGTATTAACAAGGCAATTTTTAGCCCATTCAAGAGTGAAGACAGACATGTTTCTGCATCCCATCTTAGCAACTGCATTTGCCCTCTAACAGTGAATTTACTAATTATTTTTCTTTCCTATTCCTTGGTTAAAGCATTTGTTTGATGTTTAATGACTCCTTTCTCACACTTTTTTTTTTTTTTTTAAACCAATCTCTAAGTCTTTAAAGTAGTTGAAACAATGACAAGAAACCTTTTCAAAGGTGTTCTATGGCTCCTGGGAACTTGCTTTTTTCTTGGGTGATTTTTTTTTTTAAGTTCTTTAGCAAGCTTGTAGAAGAGGGAGGGAGTGAGGGGTGAAAACTATAGTGATTCTGGCAGTAAGTAAAAGCAATGTCTTAGGGAGATTCCCCGATAGGAGAAGGAAAAGCTAATATTTATTTGGCACCCACTGTCCGCCAGCATTTGGACCAGGCCCATTGTTTGTGGACTTCTTCCTCAAGACCAACCTGTGTTATAAACAATACTGGCTTTGGTTAACAGATAAGAAACTGGATCATAGAAGTCTGATGGCTTGACCCCTTATCTCAGGGGTACTGAATTATAGAATCAAAAAGGAAGTTCAGACTTTTGTGCTTCTATCACTTTGCCTTTTGGGAATTTCTAGAAGAGCTTAGCATTTAGCTCAGTTTTAATGGAGAAGTCACTGAAATACATACTTAGAACCAATATTGTCCTCATGGAACTTTATAACCTGGTAAGCTTGGTGCAGAGGGAAGGGTCAGTCCTGTGAACAGTTCTCATGACAGCTAGCTGGTCAGTCCTGGGACAGAAGTAAATACAAAGTGTTCCTGGAAAAAAAAAAACAAAACACAAAGTGTTCCTGGAGGAAGGGGCATTGGATGACCTCAGGCTCTAGGCTTTATTCCTTCCCACAAGCAGTCCCTAGTGTGACTGTAAGTTTACCCACGAATCAAGTCATGGTGCAAGGTTGAGGCGGTTGGTTAACAAGCTCCTGTTGGTCTGTGAGGGCTCCTTCTCCCCAGACTGTGTGTGTGGGGGCAGGGAAGGGGTCAGCCAGAGGCCTGGAAATGCTACTTAGAAATTGCTTCGTCTTCCCAGATGGGATCTGGAATTTTCATAACTGATCACATTTTCCTCTTCATACTGGTTGACGGAAAGCTAAGAGTAAACAATTTGACTAGATTCCCTGGCCTGTGTTGTCTTTAATTTTGCTTGTTCCTTTGATTTGTTCCACACACTCTTAGTTTCCTGTCTTTATTTTCCCTTAGCTCCGTTTTCTCAAGATTTTTCATTTATTCTCTAACGCATTTATATGACCCGCGTGTTATTCTTTGTGAGATCAAGAGGGTATAAATAAATAAGTTAAATGTTGGCCATTAAATGTATTGCTGCGGCTATCTTAAGCAGAATTCTTGTTTTAACTTGGTTTGCCTTTTAGAGATAACTAAAATATTGCAACTTTTGTGGTATTATTGGAAAGCTCGGATGGTTTTCTACTACTTGGAGCATAATATGAGAAATTATAAAAATTATTAAGTGATACAATTACGGGGCAAAAACGTTCCAATAGGGTTTTCAAATGTCACCAGTTGGTGGGTAGTGATATCAATTTTCTTGGCTGTGAGAGCATTAAAAATGAGAATAGAATAGGTCACAGCACATCACCTATGTTGTTTGTAAATCCTTGGGTCATTACACACCCATATACAACACATGTATATTGTACTGGGTTTTTACCCTGGATTATGGTAAAACCACAACCAAAAGTCATGGAATCACAATCTTGCCTTTGATTAATATGCGTTGGCTTGTGTCCCCTGGGATTGTCCTGTCTTCTGTCTTTATTGTCAGACCTCTAAGTTTACTGGAGATTACTAGGATGAGATTCTCACACTAGAGAACATACACATTGAAGGGAGAACCTTTTAGAAATGTAAGCTTTCAGATCCCACCCCAGAGACTCAGATTTTGTGCCAGCCTTGGATATGGCCTAGGATTTTGCATTTTTAGAGCCTCCCTGGAATTCTGTGGAAACCTGGGGACCACTTGAAGGAATACAGCTCTGAGACTGCTTTTTCGGTACCAGCACCCACAGGTACAAGATAGTGTGCATCGTAAACTAGAAGTTATGCCATAAGTTTGACCTAAGAGTTTGCCCGCAGCCAACTCTTGGAATAATTTAAAAATTCAAATAATAGGGCAACCCGGGTGGCTCAGCAGTTTAGCGCCGCCTTCAGCCCAAGGCATGATCCTGGAGACCTGGGATCAAGTCCCACATTGGACTCCCTTCATGGAGCCTGCTTCTCCCTCTGCCTGTGTCTCTGCCTTTCTCTCTCTCTGTGTGTGTCTCTCATGAATAAGTAAATAAAAATCTTTTAAAAATTTCAAATAATATTGACGCTTTTGTTCTAATTAACATTAATGCATACGCAGAAAATTAAAGCTACTCAGAACAGTGGAAGAATTGTTATTTTCTCAGGCATCCTCATCATTTTTTGAGAAAAATCTTGGCTGCCTGAGGAAATCGTTAATGTTGAGTTTGAAAGGGACTGCCACCTAAGTCTGTCACCCAGTCTGCCCATCTTGAATGGGCAGGAGGAGAGATTATTCTTCTATAAGAGTTTAGGGAATGAGAAGACTCCTCTTCCCAATCACTGCCCTTTGTTTGTAAACAAAACGTCCTTGCTCCTCCTTTTGTAGCTGTTACTGGGCACAGCTGTGTGTCCATGTGACACAGAGCTCGACTGGACGTGTGCGGGGCAGGAGAGGGACCTTGAATCTTGGGTCACAGGGGCAGACCTGGGCTGCCTTGAGTCTGCTGTTGGGTCCATCTACTTCTTTGCAAGTACTCCTATAAATAGAGCTCATTTTCCATTTTGAAGTAACGTGTTTAGTATCATCTTGGTTACTTACAGCCCATTGAGCTGTTAGGTAATATTTGCATCACCATGGTAACTGGTGACTAATTTTTGAAACTTATGCACGTTCTTCCTAGTTACTGATTTTTCCTTGCATGTGAGGTGGTCTCCCTCCCTCTGCCAGACATAAAATATCACCTGTGATTTTAAAGAAGAAAAATGCCCCAGGCTCAACAAGCTAACACATCTCGTGACTGATGGATGGGTGGTGTGACTCTCTTCTAGAATCCCCAGGAAGGCACCTCCCCTACTTTTCTCATGTTATCGAAATGTATTTGCCAAAACAGTCTTCATTTACTTAGTGGGCCATTCACTTTGGCTTTTCAGTGCAGTGGGAGAGATTGTCATATTGTTGGGCAGCGTTCAGCAAAAGCATTGCGTGCAAATGCCTTACAGAAAGTTAAGATTCACAAGTTCAAATTCTGCCCCAGAAACTTTTATATTTCAAGGTGATGTCCCAGAGAGAGAGAGAGAGAGAGAGAGAGAGAGAAAATAAAAAGTGAATTGTGTATCTTTTTTTCAGCTCTATTGAAGTATCATTAACAAATAAGGTTGTAAGATATTTAAATTTACATCATGGTGATTTGACATATGCATACACTGTGAAAGGATTCTCCTCCTACCATATAATTACATCTTAACACCTCACCGATTTATTTATTTATTTGGTGAGAACATTTAAGTGCTACTCTTTTAGCAAATTTCAATTACATAATATAGCATTGTCAACTATAGTTATGTATTTTAACATTAGATCTTCAGACCTTGTTCATCTTGTAGCTGAAAGTTTGTATAGTTTTACTAGCCTCTCCCTATGTGCGCCCCCTCCACTCCAGCTCCTGGCAACCATTTTTCTTTTTTTCAAGATTTATTTATTTATTTTAGAGAGAAAGAAAGAGAATGTGAGTCGGGGGAGAGGCAGAGGGAGAGAATCTTTAAGCAGACTCCCCACTGAGTGTGGAGACTGACACGGGGCTCAGCCTCATGGCCCATGAGATCATGACCTGAGCCGAAACCAAGAGTCAGACACTTCACTGACTAAGCCACCCAGGAGCCCCAACCACTCTTACTCCCTGTTTCTGTGAGTTTGACTAAAGTGATACCACAAGGTATTTGTCTTTCTGTCTGACAGCATAATGCCCTCAGGGTTTATCCATGTTTCTGCTAATGGTGAGATTTCCTTCTTTCTCATGGCTGAATAATATTCCATTGTATACATGCACCACACACTTTTTACCCATTCACTTGTTGACAGACACTAACGCTGATTCTATACCACGCTGTCATGAACAATGCTGCAATGAACGTGGGAGTGCATGTGTCTCTTTCATAGCCAATTTTCATTATCTTTGGGTAAATATTCAAAAGAGGGGCTGCTGGTTCATATGATAGTCTTATTTTTGAAATTTTGAGGAGCCTCTATACTGTCATCCTGTTTTCCTTGTTGGCTGCATCAATTTACATTCCCACCAATTGTATGAAGGTTTCTTTTTCTCCATATTTTGGCCAACACTTATTTATGTATTTGATGATGGCCATTCAAACAGGTGTGAAGTGATAGCTCATTGTGGTTTGGATTTGCATTTCCCTGATGATGAGTGATGTTAAGCACCTTTTTATGTACTTGTTGGCCATCTGTATGTCTTTGGAAAAATGTCCATTCAGTTTCTCTGCCCATTTTTAAGGGGATTGTTTGGGTTTTTTTTCCCATTGAGTTGTGTGAGTTCTTTGTATATTTTGGATTTTAACCCTGTATCAGATAAATGATTTGCAGTTGTTTTCTTCCATTCCATGGGTTGCCTTTTCATTTTGTCAATAGTTTCCTTTACCATGAAGAAGGTTCTTTAGTTTGATGCATCCCACTTGTTTATTTTGTGAATTGTACGTTTAAGTATTCCAGTGGAATTTGTCTTCCCAAAAAGAGTTTTATATAGAGTGAGTGCTAAGCATTTCAGCTCATTATCTCCTTTTTATCTGGTAAATGCATGTGTTATTGTGTCCATTTTACAATGGGGGAGGTGAGACCCAGAGAGGTTAAGCAACAGGGTTGTTGAGGTCACACACATGGGCAGTGGTCAAGCTGAGGTTTGAACCCAGGTGGGTCTTTCTGCAAAGCTTTCTAGGTCACCTTCGGGAAACCCTCAGTCTGTACTGCATGCGCCCCAGCTTGTTTATGATGCCTTTTCTCTACTGACCCCAGGCCAGTGATCCTGATGGCAACCACCTCAAGAAAATAAATACAGGAAGCTACAGCCTGTGAGCATTTGTTACCAGCTTTAGTCTGAGGCTTCCTTATTCCCTAAGAGGATAACCTGAAGGAAGTTGTCACATGTGGTCTTCCACTCACTAGGGATTAGCAAAGTGCAGTTGACCCTTGAATAACATGGGTTTGACCTACACAGGTCCACTTATATAGAGACTTTTTTTTTAATAAATACCATATAGTACTGAAAACGCATTATCTCTTCCTTATGATTGTAATAACATTTTCTTTTCTCTAGCTTTATTGTAAGAATACAATATATAATACATGTGACATATAAAATATGTGTTCATTGGCTGTTTATGTTATTGGTAAGACTTCCAGTCAACCATAAGCTCTTAGTAGCTCAGTTTTTGGGGAGTCAAAAGTTATATGTGGCTTTTTGACTGAGTTGGGCATCAGTGTTCTTGACTCTTGTGCTATCACTGGTCAACTGTTGTACATTTTCATTTGCCTTCGATATGGATTGTGTAATTGTCTAAGGTAGTATTATTGCACTCATACCATTCCTTTTTGGAAAGTTGCCTGGTCATCCTTAACCCTGAGAGAGCATGGGGGCATGGTGAAGGATGCCATTGGTAGACTGTAAACTCTACTGTTAACCCCTACTACCATCTGTTTCAAAGTGTATGAAATATCGTGATATACCTTGGCAGGATCTTATTTAAATGCATTCTTACTGGGTAGTAAGAGATGACCATGGGCTGTCTTGGCAAGGTTGGCCCCAGCAACCTTTGGGGAGGAAATGAGGTCATTTGAGGGGCACCCCCTTTTTATGCCATTCTCATCTCCCAGGTACTTTCAGTTTTCAGAGGCCTTGAGCCTCCCAGAATCAGGGCAGATAGGGATTGTGTCCCTGGGATTTGTATGTCCCATCCAGTCAGGCAACCACTTGATTATCTTGTGGAATGCATTTCAGTGATCAGACATTGAATACTGGGTTCCCACAGAGAGCTTAGTGAGAAAAATATGTTCCATTCTCCGCATTTATGATCTCAAGATCTAGTGGGGGAGAAGGTCTTGAAATGGGCACAGGTTTTGAGGAAGGAGAGGAAAGAACCAAGTGATTATAGAAGGGAAGAGGAAGCCAAAAGGGTTCTGGAGCAGGCTAACTACATCTAACCTGAATTTGGGAAATATATGCATTCCAAGACTGAACTCTTTTTGTGAGTTTTAGCACCCTGGCAGGCCAGCTTAGGAGTTACTTGGTTGGGGGAAATACTTGGTGGATGCTTGCTATGTGGCAAGCTCTCCCCGCCAAGTGCTTCACATGGATTGTTTCTCTTACTGAATCTTCCAAAAAAAGAAAAAAAACAAAAAGGGCTATCAACCAGGTTTTATTATTACAGGTTTTGTTTTATGGAGGCACAACAGGGGCTCAAGGGTGTAAGTAAGTAAGCTGGGATTGGACCCGGGAAGACTGACTCCATGCTCTTAGTCTGTTCAGTGAGACAGGCAGGCATTTTAGCAATTCTCACCATGCCATACCGCAAATGGGGCGTACGCCAGCTCTTGGTGCTGGAGATGAAAACAGATCTTTCCATCCTCTTCTTTTACCCCCCCTGGTTTCCTCTACTGAAGGTCCTCATTCTATCAGCCCTTGGTCCTCCAGAAAGCCTTTGATTCTACATACACCTTTGACCCAGTAACCCAATTTGAGCAGCATTGCTGAACCAAGTATTTTTGCCTTAGAAATTCTGCAAAGTACACACATCACCAGAGAGCTGCTTTCCCACTGGGACAAGGCTAGTGAGTCCAAGGGAACTGGTTCCCTCTCTGCGTGGGAGAGTCCGTTTTGTACAGAGATGGTGGATGGCATCTGAATGGAGTCAGCTAACACAAGGGTACATGTCTCTGTTGGTCGCTAAACAAAATGAGAGCAGGGGTGTCATGTGGCTGGCTCAAGAATGCTGCAATGAAAACAATTCAAACTTGTACATATGCCTTGGGTGACTTTTATTTCAAAGGTGCCCCTTTTAGTGTGATGGACATCAGCTATCTAATAAAAGTGAGCAGGGGCATTTGTGTTAACATTTTTCTGTTTCGTGTAGAAGACATCTCATGTCAACTTGGTTCATCTTTTAAAAGCGGCTAAAATTTTGTGGGGTTGGAGGTATTACTGAGAAAAGATTGGGGAACTTTCTATTTTAAGTATAATGTGAAAGTGTCAAACTTTTTAAATAATACAATTATAGGACAATGGAATTACTAGTAGCATTTTTCAAACTGTAGATCCTCACTCATTAGTGGGAATGAAATCATTTTAGTCAACTGAAAGAGCTTTAAGGATGGACTATATTAGGGTATAAAAATATCAGTCTATTATATATGTTATTTTGTGAAATATTTGCTTCTCATACATTCATATATAATACGCAGATGGTCTTAGTTTTTCCCTTGGCTTGGGGTCAAAAATGTTTGAAAGTCACTGAAAAATCATTACAGGGGAGGGCTAACTAAGGAGAAGGAATATAAGGCTGTATTTCAGTTTAATAGTTTACAGAAGGCCTCACATTTAGAGTGTGTTCTTCCCTGGAGAAAGTAACACGAGTACACAGACCACCTCCGCCGCCACCACCACCAAGCAGAATACAAAGCAAACTGAGATGTGTCTTTAACTGGGGAGCTGTCCTGCCCCTGGTTCCTGGGAGAAGCAGCTCTATGGCCTGGTGCCATGTGTTGTTTCCCTGTTGCCCCCACAGCTCATGGTACAAGGAGCTGACACCTTAGCCTAGCTGCGTCCCCACACATTCTCTTCTGGGGATCTGAAATGGAGAGGTGAGTCGGGTGATGGTGTTTGCTGGAACAGGAAAGTCATATGGAATCACATTCCATGGCAGATGAATCTTCCTGCAAGCTAAATATAGGGCTTGGTAGACTGAGCCATAAGTGCACAGAGCGAAACCCGCCTGCAGGAAGAATTGAGATAAGTGAGGATCAAGGCCCCTGAGGGAGTCAGAGGAGGTGGAGAGGGAGAAGCTCCCCATCCTGATTTCCCCCTCTGCGTTCTGTTTCCTGTCTTGGCACCCTTGTGAGAGGACCTGCTGGGGCTTTTCAGTCCTCCCCTTTCCCTTAAACCAACTTTAAGTTGATCATAGTTACTCTTGATCAAAGAACTTTCCCTGGGATAGGCATTTTAATTTGAGCAAACCAGAGCCCAGGAATGTCGCAAATTTCCTGACCCAGCCACATCACATTCCCTTTTCTGCTGCGTGTGGTATAAGATTCTGGATTTGTTCATCAGGAACTGCTGTGGCTGCCTCTGCAAGCCTACCCCTCCACCAGGTGTGACAAGCCTGGGCCACCACCTGCAGACCTGGGCCAGTGCCCCAGGACTGGCTCTCAGCAGGCAGGAATACAAAGAAAAAAGGTTCCTGCTTTTTCCCCTTGCCCTGTGCCTTCAGCTCTCCTGGGGCTCCTGACTCCAAGCGTTTCTCTCTCGTGCTGCCCCTTTACTCTCTCCCTTGTCTTTCCTCACAACCTGCTGCCTGCTGTGGACTTGTTAAAGACTCCACGTTCACATGTGCCTTGCTGCTGAGTTCTTTCTTTTTTGACTTGTTTTTGAACCGGACTTCTGTGATGGATGCTCCTTGCCCTAATGGCTGCTGGAATGCCTGTCACCAGCTTTTGGAAAGCACTGGACTCTCCGAGACAGGCTACTTGTACTGGATCTGTCAGCTCATGATCCAGGTCTGTCAAACAGAAACAGCCATGCCAAGAGGAGGAAAAAAAAAAAAAAAAAAAACCAACCCAACTCTGTATGCATATATTCAATAAAAGAACCTTGTATTGACTTCCTTTATGTCCCAGGCACTGTGCTGAGCTCAAGATGGTTCCAACTTTAATGATTCTCATAGTCCAGAAGGGAAGAAGGACAAATATTTACCCCAAATTAACCAGTTACAATTGCAGCTGTTACAAAGGACAGATGAAAGCATCCAAACTTAATTTAGCCTGGAAAATGGTGACCTTAAACAGAGATCTAAGACAGAGGTGGAGGCCCTTAAAATGAGCAAGATGTGGCTTGAGGGTTTTTGCCAAGCCTCAATTCTCAAGGCCTTGTAAGGCCATAATAAGGATTTTAAACTTTTTTTTTTTAAATAGGCTCCATGCCCCATGTGGATCCCAGCATGGAGCTTGAACTCACTGCCCTGAGATCAAGAGTCAGATGCCTAACCAACTGAACCACCCAGGTGCCCCTAGGATTTTAAACCTTATTCTGAGATCACCAGGGAGCCTTCAGAGGGTTTTAAGCTGAATCATGAATCCTTATGATTAGTCTGAATGCATCATATGGGAAGAGTGGTCAGACTATGCTAGAAATGACCAGAAAACCATTTACTATGGAGAGAAAAGAAATGCAAGGGTATTTTGAAATATATCTAGAGATTGACATCAAATGCGGGGTGGCACTCTTGATTCCAAGGAGATAATGGGACCTAAGGAGAAGAATTTTCTTGAAATGTCTACCTTCAAAAAGCTTGCTATCTATTAACCTCCTTGATATCCTGGCTAAGGTTAATAATAACATGTTGCAGTTAAATAAAACTACTCTTTATTTATTTCCACAGTGATATCTTCTTGATGAATTTGTTGATCTGCACAGCCAGATAAAATGTTAACATATAGGTACCTGACTCACATACCCAACTTTAACTTCCTTTTTGGGTACTCCTAATTTAGAATGCAAAAATTTTCTAACTTCTATTCATAGGAAAATAAGTAGAAAAAGTCTGTAATAGAGTGTGGCATAGGAGTACTAGAGGGAGAAATTGATTTATTCAAATTTGACAGTTAAACAGTGCTGGGGTGAGAAAGATAATTAAGTGCCTGATTTCATAGAGTTTTCAGTCTGGAGGTAGACTAGACTGACACCAAGTGATGATTTATGAGGGTCGTGTTTGGAAAGATTATTGGAAATATGATTTTAAAATTAATTAGGTTTATACTTGTCATCCTGCATTTTTGGACTTACATGATTGAGTTCACATTAAAAAACAATCTTTTAAGTAGGATCTGAACTCTTCTGCTTTATTTTGTAAACATCTGACTCATATACCATAAAATCTGCCCAATTAAGGTATTTGCAGCATCCAGATATCTAGTGTATTTACGGTATAATCGTGTATTTATGGTAGTGCTTTACTTTCTAGATAGTAAATGTGTCATGTTCCCCTGGGGTATTTTCATTTTCCAAAACAGCAGCGCTCAGACTTAAATGAAAGTCATGTGTCAAATCTAGAGACTTAGATTCAATAGATCAAGGTTAGGGTTCCAGCATTTTTAACAAGTCTGGGTGGTTCTAGTGCCGTGTTTGAACACTACTACCAGAAGTGTGAGCAGCCTCTGGATCATTCCCTGTTATTCCCACGTATGATGAAAACCCATCCATATTACGAATCCTTATTGGCTTGTAGGCCTGTGTGCTCCCTGAACTGGAGCCATCATTCTGATTGGTTTCCACTGTTGGTGAGAGAGAATGAGGTCCAGCTTCCTTCCTCCCTTAACCTGGCCATCAATCTGTGTCAGCAGGCTAACCCCAGGCCACATTTTCAGTGTTGTGGTCTTTCTCCTCTTCTCTCAACTTCAGACAGAGTTAGTGTTCTCCAAATAAACCTTGCTCCTGGAACTCAATCTTGCTCCTTCCTCCCATTGTGTTTCAGGTACCAGATTAGGTGCTGGGGGTAAAGACAGGAAATGACACACTCCTTGCTTCTGGGGAGATGAATCTTAGCAACAAACACACACCTGGAAGCAGTGTTATTAAAATAATCACCATTTCAGGACAGCTGACCTCTTCTCCCTACCAATCCTAAATTGTTTGAACTGGAAGAAACCTTGACTGCTGGCCTGAAATGATCTTAACCCCAGTTTTGGAGGTTAGTTTCTTAATTCGGTCCTTTTGTAAATGTCTTCTCTTCTTCTCTACTGCTATCAGGATTATTGCTTCTTTAGTTTATGGTCTCTGCGGTTCATTTGTTAGCTAATCAGAATCTGTATCTCTTTACTCTTGTCTTGAACCGTTGTTTAACTATTTGTGTGCTAATTTGTATTTTCTTTTCCACTCCATTAGAAATGCCTTGCAATCAAAACTCTTTATTTTCTGCCTGTAGATCCTTGTTCCATTGTCCCACCTGGTTCCTTGAACAAAACAAGTAGGTGTTTGAGGACTGTTTGTTGATTTAATGGGATGCAGTTTTCTTTGTAAGATAGAAAATACAATTAGTCTCTTAATAAATTATGTATGATGTTGGTTAATTCAATTACCAGAATGTGCGCATACACTTTCAGATTATTCACTGTGGAGGAACTGTAGAGTAAATGAATCTTAATGCTTCTCTTAGAGTCTTAAATCACTGTTAAAAAGTTTTGTTGGCTTTTGGCCCCCCACAGCTTATTAATTATCTTTTCCAAAATAAGTAGAATATATACATTCTCTCCCTCCTCACACAGACATCTGTACTTTGTTGGATATCAATTAAAATTTTTTGAAGATTCATGAGGTTTCATAAAATAATTAAACCACTTCCATGGATTGAAGTACTCCCTATTTGGAATAAATGACCTATTTCTGAGGACGTGGTCAAATTTAGGAATTTATCTTTAGGAATTTATCTCCAGTTCACAGCAATAGCCATAGGGAGAGAAAAATAAGAGCTCCCTCTTCTCCCCACATTCCTTATGTTGTACAAATAAATCATTATTGTGCAGATAATCAGACTGTAATCCAGTTTCAAAGCCAGCATTATCATTTTTATTTTCATTGTAGCAAATAGCAAACGCTGAGAATCGAACTGTAGTTGTGAATGATAATTCACCCTTAATTATGTGGTAGTTCAATGCTGAGAAAACTTGTTTTACTTTATTTCACCATGGGGATCCATTAATATTCATGTGGTTCACGCATCTCAAGTTCTTGATTTCAGGCAGCTCTGAGGAAGCAGTGGTCACAGGAGAGCAGAGAGCACGAGGCTTAAATAAATACTTAAGAGTTTCCATGAAGGAAAATATGGCCCATGACTTAGAAACCTTGCTGGCATTCTCTGCCCCACCCCTGCATACTCTCTTTTCATTAAGTGAAGGAGAAACTTATGATAGTCACACTTCCCTGTGGTGTGACCCATTTTCCAAAAACAGGGAACCACTGAATGCAGCCGTTTGCAGTTGGCATTATGTGTACATATGGTGGAAACAAGTCACCAAGAATAGAGGTTGGAGCAAGAATTGTGGCCAACACAAAAAATGCTTTGAAATAGGTCATCTTGCATCTTAGTCCTTTCAGGCTGCTATAATAAAATACCAAACTGAGCGGCTTGCAAACAACAAAATTTCATTTCTCACAGTTCTGGAAGCAAGGAGTCCAAGATGAAAGTGCTGGTAGATTTGGTGTCTGCTGAGGGCCTCATTCTTGGTTCATACGTGGCCACTGTTGCTGTGCCTTCACATGGTAGAAGGGGAGAGAAAGGTCCCTAGGGTCTCTTTTATAAGGGCATTAATTCCATTCAGGAGGGGAAAGGCCCACCTTCCCAAAGGCCCCACTTTCTAATACCATCCCACTATGCATTAGGATTTAACTAACAAATTTGGGGGAGACACATTCAGTCTGTAGCATTGCACTACCTGCAAAGCAGCTGTGTCTTATAATCCTCCCCAGACCTTACATTTTAAGTTTTTCTAAGTCAGGAACCAAAGGATTACTAATATTATTAACATTTAGATTTTATTTTATTTTTTTAAGGATTTTATTTATTTATTCATGAGAATACACATACACACACAGAGGCAGAGACACAGGCAGAGGGAGAAGCAGGCTCCATGCAGGGAGCCTGACGTGGGACTTGATCTCCAGGATCAGGCCCTGGGCTGAAGGCGGCACTAAACCGCTGAGCCACCAGGGCTGCCCTAACATTTAGATTTTATTAGACCTATTAGACTTTTCCCAGTTCAGTAGATGAAGATAAAAGGCTGGGGTTGAGCTATGGGCAGCATGATAGCCATAAGGCACACCTGGGTATTTGATTCTTGTGATATTGTTTGGGTTAGGAATGATTGGTACTACTTGTGCTTCCCACAGTCCTTTCTCAGTCCGCCAAACCCAGCTTGTGAAAATTGAAACATACCTGCGCACACACACACATCCACACATGTGCGTACACGCCTCGGATTGTGCTAACTTAGCTCCCCAGCTCTTCAGCCCTGGCATTGGGCGTCTACCAGCCATTGCCTTTCTGGGAATGTCATCTCACCTCTGTCCTGCTGTTTTGCTCTCAGTGACTCAAACTAAATTGGCAGTAGACTTTCTGAAATTTTCTGTAAAAACATTTTTTGGGTGGTTTTAGAATTTCCTAATTAGAGTTCGGGAATTGGATGGGAGCTATCATTTTAAATCATTTGCTGCTTTTCCTCTAGGGAAGACTTGGAAGCATATATACTTATTTCAGGATGAAGGGGGAAAAAAAGCCAGTCTTAGCTGAGTCACATAAATGAGAGGTTGCAGGAGAGAGGAGGTACTGACTGCCATTGGTATTACTCAGATGTCAGTGGTTTTATGACATGTTATTTAATGTTTACCACTGACTGTTGGATAGAGGCTATCATGCTGATTACACAGGCAGCTAACTTTTTCTTTTTTTTTTTGCTTGGTCTCTCTAGCTTGGATTTAGTAAGATATGACTGCTTCTAGAATTGCAGGCAAAAATAAATGCCAGAGGTCATGATAATTCCATGTTCTCTAGTTCAGCTATTAAACCAATGAATAGATTGACTCAAGTACTCAAACATTTAACTGTGTAATGCTCAAATGCAGAATGAGTGACACACTCTGAAGGCAGGAACTTGTTTACCAAAAATGGCCCTAGAAACACTGGAACAATCCTTCTAAACAAAGCTAACAACAGTATAAAACAAAACCCTTTATCAGTAGAGATTAGTTCTGAGAATGGCTCTGCAGACTCTTACAATGTGTTCCAAAGCCAGCAACTTAATTGCAAATTTGCTCAACACAATCTCATTCATGTTTTTTAATACTTCAGAAATGAGGTTTATTTTTCTCTAGCTGTTAGACTATGTTTCTCAAAGTTTTAGGATGGAAACGCAATGTAGACATCCTGTGTTTGTGTCAAAGGATAAAAGATTCACCAAACAATAGTCACTATACTACTTGGAAAGCCTTTTTGTTGTTACTTTTAGTCTGTTATTTTCTGTTTTATTTTTATTTTTAAAATGTTTGCTGGGACCCATCAGGATGATTTTTTTTGACTACTAATAGTTGTGATCCACGGTTTGAAAAACATTTTATTACAAGGTCACAAAGTTAGATTTCCTCACTTTTGCTATCCCAATGTCTAAAAGCTGCTCTATAAATATTTGTCTTACGAGAAATAAATACCCACTACAATAAATAGTAAATTAGTGACCCAAGGGCAGACTAAAGGGGTAGACATGAACAAAGATCAAAAGAAAAAAACGAAATTAAAAAAAAAAAGAAAGGTAGAAAATTAGGTAGACAGACTGGGGACAGTGCAGAGGAAAGAGATCTTAACCTCCACCTGCTTGCAGCTGTTTTCTGGACATGACACTGGGTGACATAGGGGTTCTAGTTCATTTACAGTAATTACTGTGTAGTCCTTTCCTTTTAAATCTGCATTGCTCCAGTTATCTATCATTACTCCAAACTTAGAAACATAAAACAAAAACCCACTATTATCAGTGGAAATGATTAGTGATACTCATTGATGCGCTGGGTCAGGGGCTTGGACATGGCCAAGCAAGGATGATGCCTTGTCATTGCTTGATGATGTCTGGAGTCTTATTTAGAAAGACACAAATATCTGGGGGATCGAATCATTTGGAAGCTTCATCACTGGTATGTCTGGCCTCTGGACTGGGATGACTCAAATGCTCAGCTCAGCTGGGACTGTAAACTGGAGTGCCTACATGTGGCCTTTGCATGTGGCTTGGGCTTCCTCATAGCATGTGGCATGTTCCGAGAAGCTGTCTGAGAGGGTACTTCCTAAGAGCCAGGTTTCCAAGAGAGCCAAGCAGAAGCTGCATGGCTCTTTATGACCTAGCCTTACAAGTTCTCTGGAATCTTCTGCTTTACTCTATTGCTTGAAGCAGTTATAAGCCTGCCCAGAGTCAAGGGGGAGATGGCAGGGGACGTTCCTCTCTATGGAAAGAGGAGCAGAGAGCTTTGGGGCTTTTTAATTTAAAAATATCTTTTTACCTTTCAGGAAAGAGCTGTCAGATAGGTTTACTACTTTTCAGAGGTTATTCAAAGATTAAACTCTGCCTTTTACTTTTTCTAGATTTCAACTCCTTAAGCTAAGAGGAAGAAGAAAACATAAAGAAAAGTGGAAGAGATTTTGCATTATTAAAACATACAGCAGCAGCAATGAGACAATTTTCTGCATTGATAAAGAATATAGGAGGAGGAAAGATATCTGTTTCTCTTTCTTGAGGGTAGGGAGGGGGAAACAGTGATCTTGTAAACTCAGAACTGTTCACAAGAATTTAGAGGGAATCCACTAGGCACTTTGAATATTGACACCTTCTTATGCGTACAATTTTGGGAGAAAATGGTTTACTTCCTTTACCATACCTAAAGTTTAAAGTTAAAAAGTGAAAGAGAGCACTTTCTTACATCAGCTGCACTTGTGAGCTGGTAACTCCTCTTCATTTTTCAAAGACAGTCTTGAACTTGCTTCTGTAGCTAATGAGAAAGATCTGAAAGAGACCTGGTGGGTTAGTTGCAGTCCTATGAAGTCTCTGAGACTGGTGTAGGTCAAGTAAACCTTGGTTATCAAGCATACTCTTCAATTCTCACTCCTGTGGGGGGAAAAATAAACAAACAAACAAACAAAAAACTTTACAGCTGATTCATTTTGTGATCCTATTTAAGATTTTCCATTTTATTAAGAGATGAATAAGAAAGAAGAGCTTCCTCTTGCATTATGATTGTTTAGAATGTATTTCTTCTCTTTGGCCATTCTTTCTCTGCTCCCTAATGTTTATTTATTTTTTTCCTCCTGTGACCTTGTTTCTTCCTGCTGATTTTTCCTTTCAGTCTTTCTGTCGGTGACTTCATTTTTCTCTCATTCTATCTTTCCATACCATCATCTTTAGGTTATTAGCCACTTTTTGTTTTTTTTCAATGTCTCTTCCTGGTCTTTGTTCATTTACCTTTCTTTCTCTTCCTCTATGTTAAGATGCCCTCTCTCTTGCAACTTCAGACTCACATGCCCTGTAGTTAGGTTTGGATTTTTAGATAGAAAAAAATAACGAGGTACAGGTACCATTTTTATTAATTTAATACAACTTACATAAAACAGTCCTTTTCCCATTATTTGCTGCTCCTCAGCAATCTGATATGATGTATCCAAAGTTCATTTTAAAAATGTACACAAACAGAATAAGCACTTTGGAGACATATTAGAAGAAAAGAAGAAGAGTAAAAATTGTTTAAATGATCACAATTCAAAAAAAATTATCACAATTCTGTTATGCGGTGAAAACTGACATTTTAGTATACATACTTCAAACAATTTGAGTTTGGGTGTGTATTTGTTTTTGCAAAATGAGATCATAGTGTACGCATTCTTTCACAATTTTCATTTTAGCATGATACATGGTGGACATCTTAACACGTTGTTAGTTAATATACTCAGCCCGTTTTATTGTGTACTGATATTAAAAGGCTGAATGCTGGCAAGACAGTATGCAAGGCGCCTAGCCCACGGTCATCCCTTAGTGAGTCATACTTTTTATTTATTTGTCAAACTTCCCTTCATGGCTGAAAGTATTCAACTCAATTTTATTTTATTTTATTTTTCAACTCAATTTTAAAATCAGGGTTTTATTTTGTTTGGACTTTTTATTTGCCTTTTCCCCTCTTTCCCTTTTTGTTTTTTAGAACAATGCTAAAGTGTCCTCCGTTCTTTAAACTGAGTCTTTTTGTAATCATTTCACTGTTTCCTTATAAAATCAAAGTTTAATGATGAGTCAGAAGAAACTGGGTCATCCTGCTTATGCCGTCCATTTATTAAGGATCCCCTAGGCGCCAGGCACTTTAATGGGTGATTTCATTTAATCATTGAAGGCCCACAGGGGTCTGAGGGGCTTTGAGGTTTTAGGTTACACAGCTTCTGAGTATCAACTTTAGAACTGAAACCAAGATCTTCTATATTATTGTGAAGTAAGTTCCATCTCAGGGGTTTTCGGAGGTGGTTCAGGAATTGCAGATGTATTTGACTGATAAAGTCTTTTAAAATATTATTTTGAGCTATTTAAACATAAGTAAAAGAATCAACATAAACTATAATAATAACTTCATCATTATTAACTTAAAGTGCCAGGTTAAGTTGACTTTAAACAGACCTTAGTATGAAGCATTTCATTTCTTCCATCCCTGTGCATATATTTACACTTCTTATAAATGTGTCATTGACTAGGAAGATTGTACTGTTTTATTTTAAATCAAGCATGAATCTATCCATTCAAGGAAAATCATTAAGCAAGTGTAGCACTGCTGCATCTGCGTGCTGGCTCACATAAGATCAAGAGTAGCTCAGATATATTGTCTTAAGAGCATGGACAATGTCTGGTAACAGGGGAAGATCCAATTTTATTCCATTTCTTTCTGTGAGGTTTGAAATTTTTTGTCTGACTTTGAATATCAGAAATGAGAGTTGAGATTAGATGTGAGGTATATAGATTTGAAAGAAAAAGTGTTCCAATGGACCTTTGCCAAGCTTCTGAAGAGTACTTCTGAGACTTCAAGGTAAGCTCTCAAAAACAGTTACCACTGACAGGTGCTTTCGTGTGTGTTGTTGGGAGAATCCAAGATACCCACCAGCTGGTGTCGCATTCCCGGTGTAATTCTTTCTCTTTTGAGTGCGGTCTGGACCTGTGATCGGATGTCATTTCTGTGATTATATTACACTGTATGTCCAAGAGATTTGCAGATACAGCTAAAGTCCTTAATCATTTGAATGGATTAATCAAAAAGGTGATTTTCTTCATGGGCCTCACCTAATCGGATGGGCCCTTTACAAGAAGCTAAAGCATTAACAAAGATGCTTTCCTGCCGGCCTTGAGAAGGCGCAAGCTGTCCTGTTGTGGAGAAAGCTCCAGGGTAAGGATGTGAAAGCAACCTCTGGTTGCGGAGCATGGTTTCTGGTCAACAGCTAGCTAAAAAACGAGAGGAAGAGGGATCTTAGTCATACGACCTCAAGGAAAATTCACCGACAACTGAAATGAATTTGGAAGAGGCCTCTGAGTTCCTAATTAGGATTGAGCCATCCAACCTCTATTTCAACCCAGTAAGACCCCAAGTAAAGGGCCCAGCTAAAATATGCTAGATTCCTGACCAATAGAAACTACGACATGGTACATTTGTGTTGCTCCTAAAGTTGTGGTAATTTGTTACGCAGCAGTAGAAAACTAGCACGCTGTGCGAATGTATCCAGATTTTCTCCACATTGAGAAGATAAACAAAACACAGATTAAATTGAATGTGGGAGCTTGTTATAATATTGTAAAAATCATCCACAATATCAGATATTTAATTTTTATGTTAATAAAAATACATTTATACATTTATAAACCTCAGCTCATAAAACATGTTAATATGAATACAATACCTCTTTGTCTATTTTAGCTTCTGAGGCATCATCTGAGGGATTTTTTTTTCCCCTTTCTAGAACAAAAGGATTTCCTTATTTGAAAACCACTGGCTTGACTAATAGGCACTTTTTAAAAAGACTGCATTTTGGTTGTTTTAAGAATGTAACTGTTGGCAGGGAAAAGAAAAGCAGGATTGTGCAAGGCTAATTTATAGTCAGCACATTGTTTTTAAATACATGTTTATCTTTAATTATTCCCTCATTACAAAGTAATGCATAGATGTGAGAAATCCAGCCACTACTTTTGATTCAGACAGATGACTTTTGCTCTAGTGATACTGCCTTTTAACAGAATTCATTTAAATGGTAATTTAAAACTTTTTAATCATGCAGTATTTCGAACATTACCAAAAAAGCACAGGAAATGATGTAAGTGACACCCATACATACCCAACCATCTAGATGTTAATAGATATTAACAGTTTGCCTATTGCTTTAGATGATCTTAAAAAAAAAAAGAAAGTGCTGGTCTGGCTAAAGCCCTACTCTGTCATTTTTCCTGTTTCTCTTTTTATTCCTCCTCCCCAGAGGTAAATACTAGTCTGAAATTGATATACATTATTCTCATGAATGTTTTATAGGTTCTCTACATATTTATGTTTCCATGAATAATATAGAGAATTGTTTAGCATTTTAAAATTTGAGTTATTGCTGTCGTACTGCAGGTAGCATTTTGCAATTTAAGTTTTCCAACAAAGTTCTATGTTTGAGATGAATTATGCATCATATCCCATGGCATAAATAAACCCCAGTTGATAAGCAGTTGTTTCCCCAATTTTGGTATCACAAAAAGCAGTGTAATGAATATCCTTGTACACGTATTCATGCGACCTTACTTCAAAGTTTCCCCAGGACAGGATGTAGAAAGCCATTGGGTTGGAGGGTGTGCCCATCCTTAACCTCACCAGGAATTGCCCAACTGCTTTCAATCATCCTAGTGCCACCGCCACCCATTATATGGAGTTCCTATTCCCTTTTTCCTACCCAGTGCTTGCTGTCACAGTCTTGCCTAATGTTAGCCACGTGGAAGGGGTGGCATGTGGCTTCTTGTGGTTTTAATTAATATTTCTCTAACTGCTGAAAGCTGAGCATACTTCCTATGTTCCTATCTATTCAGACTTCCCTTTTGCAAACTGCCTGTCCGGTCTTTGTCCAGCAGTGAGAGGGGAGTGTTGTACTCTCATTGATTGATAGGAGTTCTTTAAAGAATATGGACCCAAGCTCTTTTTTTTTTTTTTTTTTTAATATCTCCACTTAGTCCATAGCTGTGTGTTAACTTTTCTATGGTGTCTATTGCCAAAAAGAAGTTGAAAAATCATTTTAATATGATTGAATTGTTTTTTCCCTTTATTGTTTGGGTTCCCATGTTTTGCTTAAAGGCATTTTCTCTAGCCATATGTCATAAACATAGTCTCTTGTGTTTTCTTTTGCAAGCTTGATTTTTTATATAGGTCATCAATCCATTTTGAAAATGTGTGTGAGTGTGTGTGTGTGTGTGTGTGTGTGTGTAATAGGTAGGGATCTAATTTTATCTTTTTTTTTTGGTCCTAGCACCATTTTTTGACTAATTGATTGCCTGTTTTCCCACGCTCATGATTTGCATTGTCACCTCTGCTGTGAGTCAAGTTTTTTCAAATATAGGCGTCTGTGTGGCTTTTTGTTTTGGTCCTTACCATACAGCTTTGGTCATTTACAGCTTGGAAACAAAATTTGATACCGAGTAGGATGAACCTGTCTTCTTTTTCTTTATCAAAATCATCCTGCCTAGTCTCTACTCTGATTAATATATATTTTAGCATCAACTTGTCAAAGCTGATGTTAGGATTTTAACTAACATTGAACTAATTAATGGATTAATTTTGCAGGAAATTGCTTTCTTTAGGGTATTTTTCTATCTCATGCATGAAAACAATGTATCTTCATTTGTTAGAGTGTTAACATTTTTCAATTAAAGTCTTGTGATTTTTTTTCCTTTCATTACATTTAGTAAATAGTGTACACTTAGCAAAATGTACGCATAGGCACCTCATAATTTGTATCTGTCATAAATTACGTTTTTAAGCACTTCCATTGTTTATAGCTATTTATGTATTATTTATTGATCATTTGGTGTTTATAAGTCATTCTTTTGAGCTTAATTAATTTCTGCAAACACACTGAGACGTATTCACCAGTGTATTTCCTGTTTTCTTTTTAAGATTAACAAAATTAAATATCAGAAAGATTGAGTAACATTGAACATGATTGTATATGACTAATTGTACAGCCTGGATTTTTAACTCAGTTTTATTTAAATCTATACCCTTTGCTAAAAGCCATGTTTTAAATGGCTTTTTAAATCAGCTGATGTTTCTCTGATGTATGTCATCTTGTTTCACAGGATCTTTTTATAGTGAAAAACCCAAAACCTCATTATAGAGTCTCTATGTGAAAAAGGCATTTAATTCACCAAATAGTTGTCCCTTCATATCAATTAGTTAATTCATCTGTATTAGAACGTTTATGGCAGAGAATTAGTCTATAAAAAATGCTTTCTTTGGCAGTTATTTTTAGATTAACTCTTAAGGAAAACACCCTTCCTAATTGAATTGGCATGGTCTTGTTATTGCTGACTACGTCACTGGTGCTTTCGACCAAGGTAGAGTTATTTTTTTGTCCCACCCACCCACCCTGACAAGACAGACAGCTTCTGGAGACAAGGCCTGGATGTCTGAGTGCAGTGTGGGTGCTCCAGTGAAAAAGGCAGAGAAAAGCTAAAATGCAGATGAGTTTTTAATACTATTTAAAGGTTTAACTGTTGGGACGCCTGGGTGGCTCAGCAGTCGAGGATCTGCCTTTGGGTGAGGGCGTGATCCTGGGGTTCTTGAATGGAGTTCCGCATCAGGCTTCACACAGGGGACCTGCTTCTCCCTCTGCTTATGTCTCTGCCTCTCTCTCTCTCTGTGTCTCTCATGAATAAACAAATAAAATATTTTTAAAAAATAAAGGTTTAACTGTTTACTTACCTCCTCTTACATCTATCATCCCTACTAACTCCTCTAGAAGACTCTATTTAAACTCGAATTTCACTCCTGGTGCAAGGAGGGAGAAGAGAGGATGGCATGAAGGCAACTCATGTGGATTCCAACTAAAGCCCATTCTTTCTTTGGTGTTCACTGTTGGGTACCTTCCCTCCCATGCTAAGTCCACAGCCTGCTTTCCTATGGCTTCCCTCCTACTTCTCATAAATGGGCCCTTTCCCTTAGGGCAGGAGCAGGTGAACCAGAAGTGGTTCTGGATGGTCTTGTGAGCTGCAGAGCTCAATTGTTGCAGAGCTCTGGGGCTGTTTGTCACTTTGGTCCTGTGCCAGGGCAGGCTGAGGCTGCGGCTCAGAACAGTGTGGTGGAGGGATGCCTGGGTGGTTCAGCCATTGAGTGTCTGCCTTTGGCTCAGGGCATGATTCTGGGATCCAGAATCGAGTCCCACATCAGGTTTCCTGCGAGGAGCCTGCTGCTCCCTCTGCCTGTGTCTCTGCCTCTCTCTCTTTGTGTCTCTCATGAATAAATAATTAAAATCTTTTTTTTAAAGAACAAAAAGAACAGTGTGGTGGATTATAGCTCATTTCCATTCAGAACACCATTGGGGGCACATGTATTGGTATTGGAACACAAGCAAATATATCTCAATTCTCTCTTTTTAAAATAAGGATTTATTTATTTACTTGAGAGAAAGAGAGAATGAGTGAGTGAGCGCACAGAAGGACAGGGGCAGAGAAAGAGAGAGAGACTGAGTGTGGAGCTGAACATGGGGCTCGATCTTACGACCCTGAGATCATGACCTGAGTTGAAACCAAGAGTTGGACACTTAACTGACTGTGCCACCCAGGCATCCCTCAATTCTCTTTTTAAAAAAATGCTGAATGAGGGGTAACTGGCTGGTGCAGTTGGTTAAGCATCTGCTCTTAGTTTTAGCTCTGGCTGTGATGTCAGTATTGTGAGATCGAGCCCCATGTCGGGCTCTGTTCTCTGCATGGAATCTGTCTGGATTTCCCTCTCCATCTCCCTCTGCCCCCCTCCATTGCACATTCTCTCTCTCTCTCTCAAATAAATAAATATTTTAAAAAATGCTTAATGATACCAATGCCTCATAGTAGGCATGAAATAAATATCCACTTGTTGACAGAAGGTTGTAGAAGAGGGAAGGAAAGGAAAGATAGTTTGAGATTTATTTGCATTGTGGGAGAACAAAAGGGACTGTATTTCTGTCTTTGAAGATGTAAGTGGCCAGTAAGCTTTAGTTTACAGATATGTTCTGGCTCTTACTCCCTATTTTGATTAAAACACCCATTCCATCCATTTAAAAAGTATTTTCTGAACACATTTCACCCACCAGGCACTGTTTTAGGCATATGATGCCCCCTCTTTTCTTGCATATGTTCTCGTGTATGTGGACACAGACAGGAAATTCTTTAAAAATGAGCAATGTATTTATTTTCAGATTGGGGTAAGTGGTCTGAAGTAAGTGACGTCTTGTGAGAAAGCCATGAGCGTAGAGTGTGGTAGGTGTTGCTATTGAGGTTTAACCTGTTAGGCCTGCCATAGGATACAGGTTCAAGAATGGGTCAGAAGTATAATTTGGCTTGGCTCAAGTTAACAAATAACCGGATAAAAATGAAATAAAGCTACAAGAGTGTGGACATGGTTTCCAGCATTGGGAGCTTAGGACTCTTATTTTTCTAACATGTGAGCCCTGAGAAGAAAACTTACACCTCCTCTCTAAGCAGTCATTCTCCTGTGAGGATTTGTGCTACCCATGGTTCTGGGTCTTTGTCATAGGGTCGTGCCATCTCTAGGGCAATCCATATCTGTCATGAAGGTCCAATGTCCATCTATAAGCCTTGGCCAAGATTGCCATGAGACATCAGGAATGTCTCTCTAATGAGGAGACATTTGAGCCAAGACTTGAAGATAACAAGGAGGCAGAGCATAGCATTTCAAGAAGAGGAACAGCTGAAATGATAGCCCTGAAGCATGAAGAAATTGGTGTGATAGGGAACAAAAAGGAACAGGGTAGTGAGCTGAGGGGTGGGAAGTGGATTGGATGTGACCAGAAAGGTTGGCTGGGGCCACATCAAGCTGAGTCTTTTAAAGCATAGTAAATATTTGGATTTTCTTCTTCTTTTTTTTTTTTTTTTTTTTGGATTTTCTTCTAAGTCCAGTGGAAAACCACCATTTTAACCTGGGGGCCATGAATTTATATAGGAAGAAAGTTACAACTCTGTGAAAATGTGAAATTTTGCATTACTTCAATCATGAGTGTAGGCAAGAGGCCGTGGTAGTACAAGCAGTATCTGTGCCAATATTACCAGTAGAAATCGTAGTTATTTCCATTTATCACTGTTATTACAGCTACCTCAACATGTCATTTATCATCATTACACTTAATTAGAAATTATGATAGTTTATTAGACCTTTTAATATATCTTGTTATTTCATGCGTTAATACAGGTGTCAACAAACTAGCCTGTGGGCTGAATCCAGGCTGCCACCTAATTTTGTAAATGAAATTTACTGAAACACAGCCATGCCCATTTATTTATGTATCATTATTGCAGACCTTCTGGCCTGCAATGATTAAAATATGTACTCTCTGGCTCTTTCTGGAGAAAATTGCTGATAATTGCGTTGATAAAGCAGCATATATGTTACTATGATACAGCTTAAAAAGTGTTTGTATCACTATTGCTTTTTTTTTTTTTACAAGCTTATGCATTTTATTTATGCAGTTAAAGACATTCAGAGAAGAGGCCCCATAGCTTCACCAGACTGCCTAAACCTCCATGGCCATAGGGAAGGAGAGTATAGAAAAATAATCTTTTTCCCAAGGCAGGTGGACAAAATGGCTGACTTGGGTCTCCTTTGTCTTAGATTCTCTTCCTCGTTGGGCAAATTTTCTATATTTTCGGTGCCTGGTACCGAGGCTGCCCCTTCTTTATGATGTGTTGCGTCCATACTGTATGCAAGACAGAGGCTTTTATTAACACTGTCTTATTTAATCCCCACACCAATACCATTTAGTTGAGGTGACTGTCTTTATATGGCAGTGAGGGAAGCCCAGAGATATTGTCACCTGCATGTAATTCACTCAGCGAGTTTCCCTGAGCACCTGCTGTGGTGCCAGGTGCTGTGCCAAATGCCCTGGTGACAATGCTTGTGTGGCGAAGCCAAGCTTTGAACCAGGCCCTTCTGATGCCAGTTGTGTAGGTGGGTCACACCTCAGCAGGTTTACGTTCTGGGTGCCATGTGACACCACACCGTGCACTTGAAGCCAGCCGGCAAGCTTGTTCGGCCCTTCCTCCCTGGTGTCTCCATCCCCCTCTGGTCCATAGCCCTATGCTACAGAGGTGTGGTCTTGTTCTCTCTGACTCTTGTCTGCCGTTTGCACTGGCATTGCCTAGAATCAGCTGCGGAGGCAACATTTCCCCAGCTGTCCCAGCGTCCTTGGTGATCCCTGCCAGTGCCCCTGGAATGGCCCTTTAAAAGTGTGTGTTTTTTGCAAGCATGAGCTGCTTTCCTGTAAATGCTGCTCTCTTCTCCAGCACTTTGTGGGTTTCTGAGGCCACAGGCTCGAACTTGCCAGGGACACTGTAAGCTAGGTTTAAACATCTGCACGTGACATTTGATTGGGGGGTAAGTTAGAATTGATGGCAGTGGGGAGAGGCGGGGGGGGGGGATCGAGTGTCTCTCAAATGGATGACAAAACAGGACTGCTGGGGAAGGACTGTTGCGTGTGTCCCCTCTAGTTTGCGCTGGTTCCTTCTGTCAAAACCAGAGAGGCTGCTTTCTGCCCCAGAAACATAGACGGTCTTCATTAGCTGGGTTGAGTGAATACCCACAATTCCCGGCATTTTTCCTGCTTTCTTCCCTTTTTTTCACCTGTTGCGAGTGAAGAGCATCGTTCATGTAGTTACCTACACGGGCGCTGGTATTTTTTGGTGTATACACACACATTCTAGTCCATCAGTTTGAACCCACACTACAATAGTTTGCCACCCACATTTTTCACTGCACAATATAATGCGACACATTCGTGTATCACTAAACATTCTTTTATACCACACTTCAGTGGCTGTGTGATGTATCGTGGGCCTGCTTGGCCATGTTTACTTGAATTTTCCTTCATAATTAGGGAAACTTTGGATGACTTGGTGTATCAGTCAGGGTCCAGTCAGGATATAGGAACTGTACCATTATTTGAACAGGACACTGATTTTAAAAAGTGGTAACTAGTGGGAGCTGATTAACTGCCAGGAAAGGGGTAAAAGGTGGCGGGGGGGGGGGGGATTCTGATGATTCCAGAAGGAGCAGTTGCAGCAAATGAGCTGTGGCCTTTAGTCCAAGGAGTGGACAGCTTGAGAACCAAAGACCAAGAGGGGGCACTGCCCCTCCTCCAGGGCTCCTCAAAGAGAGCGTCACTCCCACAGGGACGTCACCACCACGGTGAAGGACTTAGGCCTGTGTTGGATAGTAAAAGTGGGACTCTTGCTGGCAAGTTGAGAAGGCGGAGCTACTTCGAAGCCTCCCCTGTGAGGGGGACCAAGGAGGGGGTGCAGGGCAGGAGGCCTGAGGGCTTTTTTCCACAATAATTATAAGTGGATGGATAGAGAACCGCCTGATCTGACCAGGCCAAATCATCTCAGTGCCCTCTCCTGGAGAAGCTTAGCATTCTCCCAGATGGCAAAGGAGAGTGCTTGGGTCCAGCTCTCCTATCCCAACGTGGGGCCAAGAAAGCTGGGTTTTGAGATAAGAAACAATAAATGATTAACTGGGATACTTGGATTTGCTTTTAGTGCTTTGCTCTGTTATGACCAATATTGCACCGACCTCTTTTGCAAGATGTCTGCATCTCCGATGTTTTCTCTAGGACAAATCCATAGAATTTGATTTTGAAGATTTTTAAGGCTTTTGTTAAACATTACAGACTCACCCAGTAACAACTTGGCCATATTTACCCTTTTTCAAGTTATGTATACGAGGAAAGGCATGTATTTTTGCCACAGAGCGTACGACTTACTAGCTTTTCAGATCTTGGGTTCCTGTATTAGATTGTTACCGTGGAGACTAGAGATGCTCAAGGCCAGTGGTCCTGGGGTTGGAGCCCGCAGGCTGCCTCAGTAAGTGCCAAGCCTGCAGTGACAGAGAGGCAACAGTGTGTTGCAGGAACCCTTCATCACCTCAGCCAACCTCCTCCAATTCACTGCTGCTGACAGATTCATTCCTCTGAAACATCCCCTTCATCACAATCAGTAATTTTGCTCAAAAGCCTTCAATGTTTCCTCTTTTGTTTGTTGTACTGAGAATAAAAGAGAAGAGAAGAGAACTGACCTTTGGCACTGTGCCCCTTGCTTCCATTCTGTTGATGAGGAAACTGAAGCCAATTGACTTGCCCAGGGTCACATGGGAAGTTAGCTGGCTCAGGCCCAGCCTCGGCTTCCTTCCTTGTGGTCCTACTGCGCTTTCCAGGCTCCCAGACCCTGTGGGTCCATCATGCTCATGTCCTTACTGTTCCCCCAGAACAGTGCCTGTGGCGGAAGAGATTTTATTAATATACGTCCTCATTCCCCGATGCTCACACTCTGCCCTTGCTGGTGCTGATCCCACTGTCTGGATTGCTAAAATTGTCCCCCTCGGCTTCTGCGCTCAAGGGGACTGCCTGCCCTCATTTCAAGGCTGAGTCTAAGACTGAGTCCTGCTTTTTGACAAGTTGGACTCGGTCAATTCTTACCTGAGGGTGTCAGAGGGACCTGAATATGGATTGGATTCAATCTTGAGCTTTTGGTGCCTGGGCCAGGATGCCAGGTGAGGATGGGTGTGTGCTCATTCCTTCCACGTGGACCTGGCTGAGGAAGCAGGCAACTTCCCTGCCTTACTGTTCAGCCACAGTGAACACCTCACAGCACGTGTTCCTTTAAGATAAGACAGCATGTTCCTCTCCAGCAAAACATATTGTTCTTCATCTCTGTCCTCTACAAGTGGTTGATTCAAATGCTAAGGGGGACAGGCATTCTCCCCCTGTGTTCTTCCCTTGGGGCTCACCTCATCCCGGTTGACTCCCTGGGGTCCTGCAAGCTGTCTACCCACATCTTTCCCTTCCTTTTACCTGGGTTCTCATTACCGATGGAAAGAGAGCAGATCGTTCTTATGCAACAGGCCCTCCACCTCCATAGTCTGTGTTTACACACCACAAATAGGTAGTAGATATCTTACTTAACATCTGCCTCGTCCTTCCTTCTCTTGATTTTGGGGATTGTGTAAAGGCTCTCTGGGTGCTGCGAAAAGTAAAGTGATGGAAGAAAAGCAACTGAGGGTAAAATCTAGTTAGGGGCAGGAAAATAGAGTGGAAGAGAAGTCAAACACAAAGTCTTCAATTAATGGGCATGGATGACCTGCTCCAGCTGTCTGGAGGTGGTGGGGATGCAGTCCCTGATGGTAAATGAACCTGGGGAAAAATGTTTTTTTTTTTTTTTCAAGATTTTATTTATTTATTCATGAGAGAAACACACACACACACACACACACACACACACACACACACACACACACAGAGGCAGAGACACAGGCAGAGGGAGAAGCAGGCCGGGGATCATGCCCTGAGCCGAAGGCAGTTGCTCAACCACTGAGCCACCCAGGCCTCCCAAGGCCAAATGTTAATTATAGGAAATATGCATTTAGAACAGGTTGCCACCACCCTTTCTTTCTTACCCTTCTTCCTCACCACCCCCCCACCTCTTTTTTTTTCCTGTTTTGGGAGGTTCAGATTTTATTTTAGGGTATTTCTGACATCCCTTCTCAAATGTTAGACCTGTAGTCCTCTGTCTGGAGGCATTGCTCCGTAACCTAGCAACCAGTGTATCATGTACTGTCCTCCGTGATTTCCTTCAGCCTGAAGATTTGAAGATCACTCAAATGGACACACAAAGGACAAAAGGGATCAGGTTTACATGCAAAATCAGTGTTTGTCATGTTTGAGTAATGGGTGTGAACTAACATCGCTAGTTAGGAGTAATACATCCAATGTGAGGACCCCATCACTTCCAGGGAGAAAGAGAAACACACAAAGACAGAGAGAGGAGGAGGAGGAGGAGAGATAGAATCAGCGAGAAGACCCTGGAGCTGCCTGCCCTCCAGGAGTCTGGACTTGCTAGGCTGTAAGCCCCTCTTCCCCCGCCCCAACCTTCTCTTTTTCTTGCTAAATAACAGGAGCAGGGCTACAACTTGGATTTTTGACCAGGGAATAATTCTTAATTTGTCTGGCTAGAGAGAAAGTTGGCATACTGAGAAAAACAAATTTCAGAGGGAAAAATAGGAGAACAGTGACATTTTTCAACAGGATCTTATTATCCAACCCACACAGAGGCCGAGTCGCTGAGCTGGTTCTGTGAAGAAACACAAAGACATCCTATCGAGACGACTGTGAATGTCAGGGGCTAGTACAGTCTGGAGCTGCTGGGCCTGAGTAAATATGACAGCAGAGCTCTAGCTGGCTTTCACCGGGCCACTGCTCCTCGGACACTGTGTGCGGTTGGGACATTCTTCTGCAGAAACACTCTTGCTCCTGCTTTTCTCTTCATTTTCAAGGAGCTGGCATTTGTCTTGTTTGCCTCAGATTTTATTTCCTTGAAATTCAGAATACTTATTCTAAATGTGCCGGGTAGTCTTATGAGTTAGAATGAGATGATGCTAAACACTGTGCTGCGTCAGAGCTACTTGGGATCGTAGTGAAAATGCAGCACCCCAGGCCCCGGAGTCAGTGGCTGTGCAGTAAGAACCGTAGCAACCAGCACTTTAACGTGCACCTCTGGTGACTCTGGGGCAGATGAAATAAAGATCAGGGGAAATAGGGAAGATTGAAGACTGATTTCCCAGAGAGGGGCAGGGGGCAGTTTCTTGGCCTGTGAATTGATGAATACATTCTTCATTTTTGGAGGATATCTGTCTCCATCTGGGGAGGAAGGGGTTGGCCCATTACTTTCTTTTCTTCCCCACGTGCATCTTGTATGCCATTCAGTGGTGGTGTTCCTTGGCTAGCCCGGAAAAGTGACCCTGACCTGGTACAATGCTGCTGGATTGACCCATTGAAGCCTGCTCCCCAGAGGTCACCAGTACAACCTGTCAATGAGACAAAAGGTGGTTAATAAATTGCTCAGTGCGGTGAGGGAAAACATCGCCATGCAAAGCTTTGGCAGTGTCTCGGTAGGTGGAGTCAGGTATTGGTCAGGGTTCAACCAGAGATGCAAAACCAGTAGGAGATATGTGCTAAGAGGTTTATTGCAAGGGTTGGCTTGCATGATGGTGCGGGCTGGTTAGGCGAATCTGAAATCCATAGGGCAGACCTTCAAGAAGAATAGCCTGGAACTCTGGGGTAAAGGCTGAATCTGCTACCTCCTGATAGAACTCGAGGCCTTTCAGTCTGTGGAATCAGGCCCACGCAGATTGACTGGGATAATCTTTCTTGCTTCATGTTAGCTGAATATCAGCTTTAATCACCTGTAAATACCTGTACAATAACACCCAGATGAATATTTGATAATTGAATAATTGGGGACGGCAGCCTAGTCAAATTGATGAATCAAAAGACTGTCATAGAAATTAACATCAGAATTTACTGAGAATTGGAAGTTTGATTTAGGCTGGTCTTTCAAAGCATGTATGGATGGATAATGATACATCAGCCCAGGGTTGCTGTTAACAGCAGAGAATTTCCAATGGAGGGAGGGATTCAAAGAATCTTTGCATGAAAAGTTTTGCACTGAAGAATTTACGAGTCTTTTAGGAAGTTCTTAAAAGGAAATTCCTGCAGTCCTTTCTAATGAAGGAAGACATACCAGCTTTGTTCCCAAAGCTCATCTTCTTTACTTATGGAATCGAAGCATTAGACACAAATGTGGCTACCATACTCTCCAACTGGCTGCCTCAGAGAGAGGACACATTCACGGGCAGCAAATCAGAGCCAGAATTTCACCCACAGACACCTTCCCCTCCCTCTTTAAGTGGCTAAAGGTCAGTCTTCCTTGTAAGTGTCCTATCTTTCCATTCTTTGTGCATCCCAGGCTCGTCAGTGACTGCACAAGACTATTCTGTGTTCCATGTGGATGTCTTGTGCTTTGCAGTGTGCTGTTTCTTCTCTCCTGGGAAACCGTTGCTTATAGATTAAAAGGCCCTTTGGAACTTCACCTCCACTAAGGACCTTTGCTGAGTATCCTCTTCCTCTCTTCCTCTTGTCACACATATGTGCTCATACCGGGCTAGTCACTCACTGTAGAGGCCACAGCTTTTTCATGGTACTGATATAACACCTCAATCTTCCGCTTTGTTGAATTTCCAGAAGACAGGACTTAAGTCTTTTTTCTTTATTTTTTTATTTTATTTTTTTTTATGATAGTCACAGAGAAAGAGAGAGAGAGAGGCGCAGAGGCAGGCAGAGGGAGAAGCAGGCTCCATGCACCAGGAGCCCGATGTGGGATTCGATCCCAGGTCTCCAGGATCGTGCCCTGGGCCAAAGGCAGGCGCCATACCGCTGCGCCACCCAGGGATCCCTCTTTTTTCTTTAAAAAATATTTTATTTATTTATTTATTTATTTATTTATTTATTTATTTATTTATTTATGAGCGAGGGAGAGAGCACAAGCAGGGGGAATGATAGGGGGAGAGGGAGAAGCAGACCTCCCACTGAGCAGGGAGCCCGATGCAGAGCTCAACCCCAGGACTCTGGGATCATGACCTGAGCTGAAGGCAGTTGCTTAACCGGCTGAGCCACCCAGCCACCCTGAGGAGTTAAGTCTTGTTTAACTTTGTATGTCTCATCTTTGGCCAGGCGTATAGGAGGTTTAGACATTTATTCAACTAATATTTATTGAGCACTACCCATGTGCCAGGCCATAGGCATTCACTGTTTTAGAAAGAATGCCACAGCAGTGACACACCATCTACTCTCAGGGAGGTGACATTCGGAGGGTGGGGGCTGACTGCCAGTAGATACACACACATACACAACACACACAGCGCTTACTGAATGCTGGCAGGACTACATCAAAGAATGCCTCTCCAAAACAGATGTAGAAGCTCAAGAATGATATAGCAGTGAGTGCCACTTCCCAGCCTTTGATGTGAAGCACAACGTGTGGCACAGCTCCTTATTGTTGACAACCCCATGTTGTTCTGTTGATAGAAGATGCATCCATTTGCTAATATTTGTTATTCTACTGAATTTAGGGTCTTGGACTTAGGATAACGTAGATTATACTATTATTTTTGTTGCTCAGATGATATAGAGAGAATTGCTGAAAACAAATAAAGCTAAGTAGCAATGTACTTTTTGGGTGATATTTTTGTGCCTAATAGTAAACAGCCAACTTAGTTTTTTCGAGTGTTTGCAATGTGCCAGGCACTGTTCCAAGCACTTTAAATGGATGATTTCAGTTAATCCTCAGAACAACCTAGGAGACAGGTCCTATCCCCATTTTACACCCGAAGGAGATAGCACAAAGGACAGCTGTGTCACCTACACCAGATTTCCCAGGGAAGAAGTGAATTGTGGGTCACATCCAGACTATCCTGTCTGGAGACCCCGCTCTGAAATGATGTTCCATGTGGCTTGGATGGAATTTATAGAATCAGGGCAAGCATGAGCCCCTTCCTTTGCTGGCCAAGTTAACATCCTTCAGAGAGTAGAAGGTGGCATCAGCCAGGGGTAGAAGAGTGCAATCTGGTTGATTCTCCTGCGAGAATCAGGAGCTCCTGAAGCGCTTGTGTGCACTGTCTTTCCCTTTGGGTCTCATCCACCTGTCTGCTGGGACCTTAATGTTTTTTAATGCATTTTTAATGGCTCACCTACTTAACTGCTTTTATTCCAAAATGCAAAGCATGAACTTAAAAGCAACTCTTTCAGAGGAAAGGAAAAAAGAGAAGGGGAATGAACTGCCATCTGAGGAGACACAGGCAGAGGGATGGGAGCTGCTCTCTAGTGGCGATCACTCTCAGTTTTGAGCCAGTTCTAGGCCGGGCTCAGTGTCTGTGTCACCTGTGGTTCTTATTGTCCTCTAAGCAATGACTTGTTCTCCCCACTTTGAGGAAGAGAAGGCTTACATCAGAGTGGGTTAGTAGCTTGCACAGAGCACACACAGCTGGTGCAAGGTGGATGAGGAATTTGAACCCAGCTCTGCCCGTCAGTGGTTATAATACTACTTTTGTTTTAAATAGACTATCCTCAAAACCCTTTCTTCAAAGAACTTGTACGTCGATCCTAGAAAGTCAAGAGTCAACATTGCAAGAGTCAACATGGAGGCCAGCTGCTTGTTTTCACCCCAGTCATACCCCCATCCGGTTTCTTCTATCTGTGGCCTCACAGGGAGCCTCTGGGAATCTGCAGGGCATTCGTTATTATCATGGTTACTTCTGTGCTCTCCTGAATGTTGACCAGTTGATGAGGATAGGAGCATTGCTCCTCTGAGGATAAATGTAAGATCTTGGTCTTCTTCCAGAACGTTAGAGCACAGCTTCTGGTGTTAGACCTCGCTCTTGCTCCGTGATGTTGGGCAAGTGACTTATCTTCTCAACAGCTTTGGTTTCTTATCTTTAAGATGGGCAGAGACTTGGGGCACCTGGCTGGCTCAGTGGGTCCTACATGCAACTCTTGATCTCAGGGTTGTGAGTATGAGCCTCATGTTGGATATAAAAATTACTTTTAAAAAACTTTTAAAAAATGGACATAGAGTTATTATGATGGTTAAATAAGCATGACAACAAACGCCAACAATACCTCAGCTCAGTGCCTTTCACTAAATGTTTATTGCTGTTATTAGGAATCCTTTATCCCCACTCCAAATTTCCGTAAGATTTTATCCTAAATCCTTCTGGCTGGCCTCTTTGTATGAGCAGGGCCTCTTTTTCTTCTTGACTTGCTATTTGGGAAGAATAAACTGGACACTTTTTTCCTCTGGTAAGGTCTTACCTCAACAGGTATGCCAACCTGAGGGCCCAGTTAGCTGTGTTCTAGTTCTCACTCTGAGCCTTTTTCTCCATAAAAACTAATAAAGGGGACGTTTTAGGTTTTTCATCTTCTGACTCTCTTATTTCTCAATTCATTTAGAACCTGAGCAGTAAAGAGGTATTCAGCTTCCTTAATATTCTATAATGAGTATTTGCTGTCTTCCTTTCCCATTTTCATAGAGTCGTAGAATTTTAGGGCTAAAAGATTTTTTAAATGACTGAAATTAATTTCACCATTCCTGCCCATCAGGCAGTTATTCAGCCTTTGCTGGACACTTGCAGTAATGAGGAGCTTGCTTTCTTAAGAGGCAGCCCTGGGTGTCTGGGTGGGGATGCTCTGGATTGGGCTGGAATCGCCCAGGAGGGTTTGGATCTGGCAAAGTTGGGCTTTCATGCCATCCTGCACTTGGTATAAAACGTTCAGATTAGGTTTTCTTTGGGAGACAGTATGGGCCCAAAGCCTGCTCCCTTTCAGGTAGTTATTTTAGAAAATTCATTTTCCGATACGTAGTCAGAATTGGCTGAGCGAGAGAGTGGGTGAGTGTCCTATGTGCTTTTGGCATCTTATCCTGAGAAATTTCCCACCACTTGAGTGCACCTGCTGAGCAAATTCTAGCTTGTGGCTGGTCTTGAATGATGCAGGAGAACGATCCTCGTGGCACTTTATTAACTTCCTGGCCTCTGTGTTCCAGAGTAGGGCATGTGGATGTGTGACTCCTATCAGGTCACCTCCTGAAAGCTGAGTGTGGTGCGTACTCTGGTGGCAGGAAATAAAACTGCCAGTGAAATTGTACTTTCAATGCCAGGAACACTAAGTGACTGCTACAGAACACACTCACCTCAAATACACCTGCCAAGTGGAGGAAGATTGAATTGGGATCTGCTTGTTTATGCTGTTTGTTCTTAACATTAAGACATGCAGTTAGAGCCAGCAAATGTTAAGAAGCCAAACTCCTTAATATAACCTTTAAAAATAGCTTTTTTTAAGAGTGTTTTTTTTTTTTTTAATTCGTGAGAGACACAGAAAGAGAGACAGAGGGAGAAGAAGGATCCCTGTGGGGAGCCTGATGTGGTACTCCATCCTAGGACCCTGGGGTCACCCCCTGAGCCGAAGGCAGACTCTGCTCAACCACATAGTCACCCAGGTGTCCCTAAAAAATAACTTCATTGAGATATAATTCACATTCCCCCAAATCTACTATTTAAAGTGTTCAGTTCAGTGGCTTTTAATATATTCATAGATTTCTAAAATCATCACCACAATCAACTTTAGAATATTTGTATCCCCTGGAAAAGAAACCCTGCAACCATCGCATTCATTTCCCCCACCCCTACCCACCAGCCCTTGGAAACCACTAATTTGCATTCTTTCTCCACGGACTTGCCTGCTCTGGATATTTCATATGAATGGAATAATAATATATATGGTCTCGTGTCAGGATTCTTTCAGTTGGTGTAATGTTTTCAAGGTTCATTCGTGTTATAGCATGGATCAATACTTTTTTAATTGCCCAATAATTTCTGTTGAATGGGTATACCATATTTTGTTTGTCCATTCATCAATTGATGGACATTTGGGTTATTTCCACCTTTGGACTATTACGAATAATGCTTTTGTGAACACTCATGTGCAAGTTTTTGTGTAAATGTGTTTTAATTCTAGCAGAATTGCTAGGTCATATTTTCTAAATAACCTTTCACAATTGCTTTTTTTTTGGTTTGCTGTTCTTGGGCCCCATATTCCTGTTCTTTGGATTTATATTAACTTCTGCGCAGGATACATCTGATATGTTAACTTGATAAAAAAGTGACTATACCCGGTTTAAAGTTCTTGGTAGAAATAATTTAAAAATTACTCAATAATTTTGAAAATAAAGTGACAATAAATTGAATCATAAGAATTCTTATTATATAGTGTTACTACTAGATTATTTTTGCCTTTGCTCTCGTTTACCAAGCTTCTTAACATTTGAAGATTTACAAAGTTTTTATTTTTCTTTTCCAGAATCGCAATGAAATAAAAAATGGCACTATCCTTCGGCTAACCACATCTCCAGTAAGTTGATCTTAGTGTACAGCTTTCTAGCAAACATTTTGCTCTCCAGTGCTGCTGTACGTGATTATGAGTTGTTAATTTTTGAGGGTGACTTTAGTGAAAAATAGAAGATCTCTGGAATGTCCTCACGTGCAGATTCTGGATTAGCAGGAATGCCCTTCCTCATATTTCTCATTACAGAGGAGGAAGCTTTTATTGCACGTTAGGTACAAGTAAAATGACTTTAAGGTTTGAATTTGGTGGTCATTTCAACAATTCTTGTATTACAGACAGGATAACTCAGCTATACTGTTTGGTTTTACCCACTTGCCCAGCACATCCACTTAATGCTGTCTGAACAAATTCAGTCAACAATCAAAGCAAACAAAACCAAAGACAGCCTGTTATTCAAAGTTAGGGTGTGTCTGTGAGAATGTTTAATGAAGCATTTTCTAGTTTTGGCCAGTGATTATGACAATCATAAAAATATAGTTTGAGAAATGTCGTCTGTTTCATTGACAGCTGATTCTAGATAAAACTTTAAAGTCTTCCAAATAAAAGCTGCTAAACAAAATGCTATAGAATATTTAGACTACCGTAGCTGGCTGTGTTACTTATCTTCATCTTTCTTACTTGCTTGTAGATACTTTGGATAGTAACATTAGCATATTCAAACTATATTATTTCACAGTGCATTTTTTTGCTTTCCTAAAAACTAATCTGCGCAAAATATACCAAGTGTTACTATTTTCACTCTGCCTATGTGATAAAAACTGTGTCTAACTCTTATTTTCAGTTTCCACTGAAGCCATGTGGTAGGCTAAAAATAAATTTAGAAATTGGGAAAAGCATCTGGCTAAAGTTAAATTGTGGGTACTGTGACTACCACACATTCTTCTTATTGAAAATCACATTAGAGAGGCTTAAAAACTCCTAAACACTTTACCCAGTAACATCTTGAACCTAAACACGGTGACAAGCCCCACAGAATGCATTGCTGGAGTTGGCCAAACTGTCTTCTGAAGCCTTCTTTTCTACTTACTGGAAATTATAATTCATACTCCTTTTTCCATGGCCATATGATGAGCTGAGACATTTTCGTCTGACTTAGCATTGACTTTACTTTAGTCAGCATGAATGAATGTTAATTTGACCTTTTGAGACCATGGTTTCAGCTGGTTTTTGTAGTTTCTGTTTATCCTGTTACAATTGCTCATCTGCTGGCCGGGCAGAAAGAGTACACCTTGCCTTCCATAAGGTCTTAGAATTAGAAAGGCTCGGTTTTTTGTATCAAGGTCTTCTCTAAGCCAAAGAAGAAGTTAGTTCTTTTTTTTTTTTTTTTTTTTTTTTTTTTTATCATCATGGGTTCTTGAACAAAATTTCCACAATGTGAGCCACTCCTTGGTAGAAGGTTAGGTGTTTGGCAGGGTGAAGTTTTTTCAGCATCCTGAAAGTCTGTGCTTTTCAAGTAGTGAACTTCACATTCTCAGAATGGTGAATGGTGAGATGGGAAAACCAATATACAAAATATCATAAGATAGAGTCCACCTACAACAGACCTGTTTACATAATCTAAAGAGCAGTGATCCTCAGGCCTGAATCATTGGTTTAAAGCCTGAACTTTAAAAATGCTGATGTTTGGGCCTTTTACAGAGAAGTTGGATTATGATTTCTAGAGATGAGGTCCAGGAATCTGCATTTTATTTTATTTGTTTTGTTTTAAAATATTTTTATTTATTTATTTGAGAGAGAGAGAGAGAGACAGAGATAGTAAGTAGGGGGAGTGGGAGAAACAGGGTCCCTGCTGAGCAGGGAGCTCGATGCAGGCCTCTGTCCCAGGACCCTGGATCATGACCTAAGCCAAAGACAGATAATCAGTTGAGCCACCCAGGCACCCCTGGGGAGTCTGCATTTTGAAGAAGCATTTTATGATTTGGCTGTAGCCCTAAGGGCTAGAACTCATTCTATAAGCAAAATATTTTGGATCTGTAAACTTCACTTGTTAGTAGATTATTTTTTTATTATTTTATGTTTGACTAAAAAATATGGGTCAGCATATGCTAACTCTTTCACTTTTTATACACATACACAAAATGTTAAAAGAAATATAACCGTCTCCATAAAATTTCCTAGGAAGTGTTAGTATACCGTCGAGAAATGAGCAAATGGTGTTATACCATAAAAATGTTCAGTTTTTTCACCTACCTCGGCTGAACTCTCTCTGTCTCCAGGCAGAAGACACACACGCCTACACGGGTGCACTTGTGTACACTTGTGCATGCACACACGTGCACACACTCTTGCTTTAGGTAATGTGCGACTCTGCTGGGTTCCGCCTCTGTGACCTTGGGCAAGCTACATAACTTCTCTGCACTTCAGTTTCCTGTGTACAATGAAGATGATGAGGACACCTACCTGATAGGATTACTATGTAGATTAAATGAATTGCTTCATGAGGGTGTTTGAAATAGTGGCTCATGAAAGGCCCCAGGGAACTTCGTTGTTTTTATTACTAGTATTAGCAGCACAAACAAGGTTAGCATTGATACTGACAGTGAGATAATCTTTGAGTACTCCTTATTATCATCGTCAGTACAGCAAATGCAGACTTCCTGCTTGGAGAAAAATGTACTTTTCGAGGAATTCAAAGTGATCCACTTGGGTTAAATATATGTGAATGCTGTAGAGCCGTTTGAACATTTTAGGAACAATCTGTCTTTGAGAGATTTTTAAAAGATAAAAACTTGGGATTTAGGCTTTGGGTGATTTGTCAGATAGCTGGGGATCTGTGAATGAGTAGAGAGTTCTTGTTCTCCTCTTTCTTTCTCCCCCCTTCCTTTCTTTATTTCTGATGCAAGGTGTCAGTTGTGGTTGTAACTGCGATGGGAGACCTCCGTTTATTTCTGACCATGGTCGGGTGAGGGGGCACGTGGGTTTCATTCTTGGTCCCTGAAGAGGTGGCATTTTTTCCCCGCTGGGTCCCCTGCTCTCTGGGGACTACTTCCAGGTGACAACACAGGGGGTCCTGGGCAGGGAGGGAAGGGACCTTGGCTGTGCAGCCTGTTGGGGTGGAGAACCTTTGCTGACAATACCTGGTGGTTTCCTTTGCTTCACTGCAATCTTAACCCCATTACAGCTCACTTGGGGCTCCTCGGATAGTTCTAATGAGTTTCTGCTCAGAAGATACCTCACTGTGGGGGACAAATACCCCCATCTTCCCCTTTCTCTGAAATATAACAAGTTTCGAAGGAGAAAGCCAGAGCCCAAGAAGGAGAATCTGAGGATGGCAGTGGCACATTGCGGTTTTGAGTTAAATAATAAGTGCAACAGATGGTATGTCCATTAGGCAAAAATACAGGCAGAAAAATTTAATATTTTATTTTTCTTCCTGTCTGCCCCAACTGAAAAGTAGATATGAAAACCATGACTGAATGAATGAGTAATAAGAACTGCAAGTTATTATCCAGAAGGTCAGCTCCTCCCAATATATTTCCATTCCTTTCTGTCCTGCTTGTAGTAGCCAAGGGCAGATGCCTTAAAAGGAGGTCTAATTTTAGGCAAAGCTGCTAATTTGGTTTCCTAATTATTTTGTTTTATGTTTATGCAGTAATTAGCCAATGCATGTGAAACACATGATGTTGAAAAGTGAAATTTATAAGCACCATTGTGCTGTTGAAAGATTTTCAGTAACTGGGAAAGATCATTTGGGGGTCTCAAGAAGCTCTGGAACATGGTGTGTAGGCAGATGTTACTCAGAGTATTGACTGAACAGGTGAACATGCTGCATACGTTTGTGTAATTGCGTAACTAAGCAAATAGCTTTTTGTCATTTGTAGGTAATAATTATGCTTAAAAGGTAAACATTTCCCCCCCATTTTGCTCTCCGCACTGCCACCCTGGTTCCGTTGGTAGGGCTTTGCTGTTTTTGTGCTCTTGCTTTTCCAAGAGTTGGAAATATGGGCTCTGTCAAGAAGGCAGTTGATTCCCGTCCTCCCGTCCTGATGTTAACAGACATTGCCTGGGGGTGGAGTCATTATGGTTGGAAACCTGCCCGTGGTATAGAGTATGCATGTGGTCTTGTGCTTTTGGCCTCTATATCTTCGTTTTTCAACAAAAGAGTAATTTTTCGTCTGTTGTGGTTTCCTCTGTGAACACTCTTTCCCTTTGTTTTTGTCCTTGACAAGGCTCAAAATGCCCAGCAGCTCCATGAACGAATCCAGTCGTCGAGCATGGACGCCAAGCTGGAAGCCTTGAAGGATTTAGCCAGCCTCTCCCGGGATGTCACGTTTGCCCAGGAGTTCATAAATCTCGACGGCATCTCTCTCCTCACGCAGATGGTCGAAAGTGGCACTGAGTAAGCATCTTTTATTGAGACGTTGAGTCTGTCCTATTCTTCCCAGTATTCTGGGTATTTGTTACTTTCCTTGTACTAACAATTTCTAGTTTTGAAGACCAGAAATTGCCTCCCCCGCCCCCTCAAAAAACTCCTTATGTTTCAAAGTCTTAAGCTAGGTTGAAATAGCATCCTTGAAGTAATTTTAAAGAAGTTATCATTTGAGGGGCCCCTGGGTGGCTCAGTCAGGTAAGCGTGCGACTCTTGATCTCAGCTCAGGTCTTGATCTCGGGGTCGTCGGTTCAAGCTCCACTCTTGGCTCTCCCCGGGGCATGGAGCTTACTTTAAAAAAGTTATCATTTAAATGATGAAATGTAGATCCTTAATTATTTAAAATTTAATACAATAAATATTGTTTTGGTACTGTGTACAAAGAGCGAAAGTTGGTAGAATTTAAAAGATGTGAGCCTTGCCATTACAAAATCTACAGAAGCAGAATTCACCTGAGGTATGATTCCTTCTGAGGGCTGGGAGTCTAGAGGTTGGACCAGTTCCAGCTCACAGAACCTGACAGAGGGGGTGTCAGTGAATGGGCCTTGAAAGAGTTTGAGTTTCGTCATGATCCCGAAAGGGATGGGCATTTCTCCTTGGGGAGCTCACTTTCTCAAGGTAGGCTTTGCTTCTGTGGTGTGACTAGAGAGTATAAGGAGCCAGATGGGGCTAGCTCTTACATGTGTATGCTCAGATAAGTCCCCTGACCCCGAGTCCCAGGGTAGAGGCGACAGGGAGCTGCTCATTCCCATATGGTCAGGTGCTCCTGGCATTCACTAGTAGAGCATGTAAGTTAGAGCATGTGAAGATAACACGGTGGTTAATTACATATTAATATTCTAAATTAATGATGGAAAAGTTGGTATAGATAGTTCTGAGGAAAGAGAAAATGTCACTGAGAATGGGGGTTTGAGCCTGGGCAGTTAGTTCTGTCTTCAAGACCTGGTGATTCAAAGAATAAACCGTTGACTGGGCATGTTGCAGATCCATCTTGACCCTCTCCCTTCCTTCATTCTTTTGTTCCTCCATTCTTCCTTCCATCTCCTACATGTGGTTTCTGCAGTTGTCACTAGTGAAAGATTCTTTTTTTATTGGCAAGCAAGCTTGGGTGATTTGGAAAGGGTTGGCTGTAGACATGTATCATTTATTTATTTATTTATTTATTTTTAATGAGGGCTAAAACTCTGCTCATTAAATTTTTGGTGAACATCAGCTTGGAGCAGAGCAGGGAAACTCAAATTCTGGGTGTTACTGGAATCTCAGTGTGCCTGCTATACATTGGTGTTGGTGTGAAACCACTCAAGGGAAGTTGAATAAGGTTTTGGATCTAAGGGGCTTGACCCAGGAAAAGGAGAAAATGCTTTATCTGTGTTGGAAGCTCCAGGCTGAGGTCTACTGTGGAATGTGTCAGATCCCTCATTCCGTGGTACTAATAAGCAGGGGGTTGTGAGCTATGATTATAAACACCTTCAGTCTGTGGATGCTGTCATGCGGTTGCCACACGTGGAAGGTTCTGCCTCCTGCCTGTCACTGATTCTGGTGGGACAGTGAGCCCTGGAGGGTTCAGCCTCAATCACATTCACAGCATGTTCAGTGAAAACGTAAAAATGTCCCTACATTTATTACCTGAGTCCCAGCCATTGATGTATCAACATCAAAAGCAATGTACTTGAGCCAGTGGTAACGTAACCTGCTAATATGCTACAGATACCCAAGTATCTGGGGGCTCACACTCTTGAATATTCAGACTGGTATAGTGTTAATGCTTTTAAATTTAGCAGAATTGCGGTCATAATTGCAATTACAATGTTAAATTACACTGAAAGCACTGGTCCCTGTGATTTGTAGCCTGAATAGGGGCTGGGGCCAAGCTCCAGGACCTCTAAGGTTGGCAGTTATATATTTTGATAATGAGGAAAAATGCATGTTGGGAGCTTCAGTTTTGTTGTTGTTATTTATTTATTTATTTATTTATTTATTTATTTATTTATTTATTTATTTATTAGTTTCCATTATATTTGTTATAGTGCTGCCACAACAAAATATCAGACTGGGTAGCTTAAACAACAGACATCTGTTGTCTCACAGTTATGGGGACTGGGCAGTCCAAGATCAAGGTGTTGACAAGGTTGGTTTCTTGTGGTCTCCTTGGTCTGCAGAGGACCGCCTCCCTGTTGTGCTCTCACACAGACCTGTGTCTTTGGTCTGTGCACACTCATTTCTGGTGTCTCTCTCTGACTAAATTTCCTTTTCTCGGATTAGGACACACCGGAATGGTCTCATTTTAACCTGATCATCTCTTTAAAGGCTCTGCCTCTAAACACTGTCCCATCCTGAGGTACTGGGGGTCAGGGAATCATCATATGAATTCTAAGAGGACACACATTATTCCATGACACTCAGCAAAGGGACACTGCCCTTTCTGCTTGAAAAGAAAAAGAGTGTAAAGGGATGCTACGCATTTGTCTTGTCAACATTGTTACTTATTATCTGCAGCATTGCCTTTCTCTGTAACTCATCTTGACCTGTAGAGGGGCCCCAAAGAACCACTAATTCTCAGACGGAGGACTGGGGAGGCATGTCTGAATTCTATCCCATGTTGCACGTGTATACCCGGAGAGGATGTTGACACTGAACGTACTTTATATGAACCACAGTGATTGAATTCCTTTTTTTTTTAAAGTGTGTTATAGTTATTAATATTTTAGTTATTTATAATCCGTAAGCCATGTCGATTTGTTCCCATGCAGCCAGGTTTCAGACAAAGGACTCAAGGCCAGATCTTGGGTGAGTTCTGGTGTGCATTTATCTCTTACAGTTCCCCACCACATGCTGTTACGGGAAGGAATGGTGTCTGTCTGGATCACCTTTGGTGTCCTCCTCACCATCTTACATCAGTTCAAAGTCCTGCTGCTTTGGGGCATGGAGGAGGAGGCTCTGGAGCCATGCAGCCTCTTGCCTCCTTCTTCTGGGTCGTGCAACTCATCTTAAGAAGCTGCTCATTTGATGCACAGCTATTTTTCAGATCTTTTCAGATTAAAAAGATAAGAGAAAGACATTTTTCTTATAAGAAAACCTGGCTTCTCAATTAAACTTAGAGCAAGACTTTAATTAATTAACAGAAAACTTTGGGAATAGAAACTGTGCAAATTAAAAAGATCCTGCAATTTGGAATGCATTTAGTCATGACTCCTGGGCAGATTTCCAGCTAGGGAAGGCAGAGGTTGCCTAAGCAGGACCTGTGGAAATTTTTAGGAAACACAGAAGAAATGTGGCTGGAATTTTCCCCCTCACTTTGAGTTATAATGAGATTCCAAGATTATTCACCTGCTTGTCATTACTCAAGGCTAAGCTTTTAAAGGTCTCTTTCCCATTGGTACCAGGAGGGGCCATGGGGCAAAATGAGTAACAAAGGAACAATGGGAGTGTCACTTTGGCAAAGCATAATGTTTGAAACCTGAATTGAATTTTTCCATCCTTGTGGAATTTTGAAATTCCATTCCTTGTTTAAGCTTGAAACATATGTGTATAAGGAAGCAAATAAAGTTGTGGGGAAGCATGTTGGCTCAATCTGGGCAAGGAAATGGTGTCAGGTAAGGAAATTTAAGGAATGGGCAATGTTTTTTTTTTTTTTAAGTGAGTATTAAGAGATTTCTCAAGGGATTAATATCCAAAACATATAAAGAGCTCATACAACTCAATAACAAAAAAGAGCCCAGGTAAGAAATGGGCAGAGGATCTGAATTAGACATTTTTTCAGAGAATGCATACAGATGGCCAACAGGTATTTGAAAGATGCTCAACATCATTCTTCATCAGGGAAATGCAAATCAAAACCACAATGAGATGTCAACTTACACCTGCCAGAAAGACTACTATCAAAAAGAGAAGAATAGCAAGTGTTGGGGAGCATGTGGAGAACAGTGAACCCTTGTGCATGGTTGGTGGGAATGTAAATTGGTGCAGCCACTCTGGAGACCAGTATGGAGGTTCCTCAAAACATTAATATTAAAACTACCATAGGATCCAACAATTCAACTCCTGGGTATTTATCTGAAGAAAATAAAAACCTTAATTTGAAAAGATACACACATTCCTATGTTTATTGCAGCATTACTTGCAATAGCCAAGATAATTGGGAAACAGCCCTAAATGTCTACTGATCACTGATGGATGAATGAATAAAGATACGAAATATATGTATAATGGAATACTACTAAGCCATTTGTGACAACATGGATGGACCTGGAGGGTATTATACTAAATGATAGAAGTCAGACAGAGAAAGGCAAATACCATGTGATTTCACTTCCATGTGGAATCTAAAAAACAAAACCAAACCAAACCCAGACTTAACATGACAGGAAATAAATTGGTGGTTGCTAGAGAGGAGGGTAGACAAAACGGGTGGAGAAGATCAAGAAGCACAGACTTCCAAGTCTGAAGTAAATAAGTCACAGTGATGTAATGTACGGCTTGGGGAATGTGGGCACAATAATGTTGTATTAACTTTGTGTGGTGACAGATGGTAACAGACACGGTGGTGATCATTTCACAATGTATACAGATGGAGAATCGCTATGTTGTACACCTGAAACTAACATAATATTCTGTGCCAGTTACATCTCAATAAAAAAAAAGTTCTCTCAGACATGATATATTTTATTTTACTTGAAAGAAAAAAAATCATGCCTGCAACCCTAAGTCTGATATAGCAAATAACACTGCTTTTCTTGGGCTTTCAATAAAACACCGTGGTCTTTGTCTATGCCCCTATGCACACAGTCAGTTGGACAGTTTATCCTGTGCCCTTTCAGTGTTCAACAGGAGAACAGGGGAAACATTTCCAAGAACGAAAGGGCAGGATTCTTATAGTTTCCTTCCCACTTGGCTATGTGACAGGAAAATTATGCCGTTGAAATATGAGTAAGCTGTAGCACCACCCTGGGCAGAAAAGTCAAGGGAGAAAAAAAGTTAAATTCATGTATTTACAAGAAACTCAAGACAGTGTTTTGAATTAGCTTTCCCTCCTTAAAAAGAAAATTATATTATTTAAAAAATAAATATAAGAAAACAGAGGAGGAAAAATAAGAATCACTTGTAACCTGCCTTCCCAGAGACATTTTTTAACATTGTAGTGTATATATCCTTTTTGTACTTCTTTTTAGTACACACACACATGCACAGGCTTTACAAGAGGAGAGTTATAATGTCTACTTGTAGCCTTTTTGTACCTGCCAGTATTTCCATGTAGTTAATATTATTTCGGTCAGCACTTTTGCTGTTTGTGTGTTATTTCATTTTAAAGACTTTGTGGAGGTACAGTTGACACACAGTATACGAATTTGAAGGACGTGCATGGTATGGTTAACCATTCCACTATTGTTGGACATTTACATCGTTTTCTGGTCTTTTTCACGATTGTGAACATTCTTTAATCAGCTTTTCTTTTAGGAAAATCTTTATTAATATTTATCCTGCTGGAGTACAATTCTTGATTCAGAAGATATACACATTTAAAGCTGTTCTTAAAATAAGAACAGGGATGCCCGGGTGGCTCAGTAGTTAAACATCTGCCTTTGGCTCAGGGTGTGGTTCCCGGGATCCAGGATCGAGGCCTGCATCGGGCTCCCTGCGTGGGGCCTGCTTCTCCCTCTGCCTGTGTCTCTGCCTCTCTCTGTGCCTCTCATGAATAAATAAATAAAATCTTAAAAAATAAAATAAAATAAAAAAATAAAAAATAAAAACAGCCATGTAGCTCACTGAAATATCCTCATTTATACTTACCCCTTGTGGAGGAAGCTGTCTGTTTCTAACACCCTGGCCAACACCAGGCTGGTGTTCTCTCAGGGATTCTCGCTTTCCTAAGAAAAATAGCAGTGAGATAGTTGAGGGGTTCTCACTAATCTGGGGAATTTACGAGTGCTTTTTATTTTTTTGGTTGAAGTCATTTCTCTAGAATTTGGCAGAATCAGGAACAGTGGAAAGAGTCCCAGAGTTTATTTGAGAGATATGTAAAGCTCCTAAATAATTGTCTTAAAGACAATGTTAATTGTTTAAATTACGAGTCCCCTTCACTTCCTATCATACATATGACACAGATGAGGACATTTGGCTGTGCGTATGTATAGCTGAGAGTGTTTGTGTTTCTAAAAATTGTTGTCATCATTCATTAACACACAGTTTCATATGAAACTTTAATCGTTCGAGTCATTTTCTCCTGGACAGCATCAGAGCTATGACCATTCCTTAGGAAATGTGAAAATTGATGTATGACTTGAATTAAACATCCAAATGATGTCTTGGCTCTGATGTTGCCTAGTACCCATGGTTTAGAGTGGATTTGCAGATTTTATTCCTTTAGTAAAGTGTATATTATTTGAGTGCTCACGATTTCTGACACTGGGTTAGGCACATGGGAGGAGGTGTGGGGGGAAAATCAAAGATGAGTATGACAGTTTGGGACTGAGCGTTTTATGATATTTTGTCTTCATGCAAAAAATAACTGCTTTTTGAAAGTAACTTTGTTAACCTCCATGGACCTGGATTGTCAGCTCTAACTTAATGCTCTTGTTTCTAAGAATTTAGTGTCTCTTCTAAACCTTGGCTGTTCTGGAAGCTCCAAGCCAGGCCAAGTTGATCAGCGACTCACTGTCTAGCAGCTAAGCACGGGTCACACAGTGCATGTCCTGCGCGTCACCTTGGACAGAGGCCACAGGGAGGAGCAAGCAGCTCCCTGGACCAAAAGAAGCTGCTCTGTGTGGTCTGCGGGCCCCAGCCGAAGGCTGCTAGGTCTCCCCAGATCCATCTGGCTGATTTCTTGGATCCTGCAGTTAGCAGAGCGCAGGGAGTTCCAACTGGAACAGCCCTTCTGGGGCCCTGCCAGGAATTTGCATCACAAACACCCAAGGGGCCAATCATCATGGGCTTTGTCAGCCGCTGTGTGGCAGAAAAATCCCTTCAACTGGATCTTCCTCCTTTCCATTGCTTTGTCTCTGGGACTTTGTCCATCTGTGCAGCCACACTGCAGCCCAGTCTAAGTTAAGGGTGGGTGATGGTCCAGTGAGGCCAAAGAAAAGACCCGGAAATAGCAGTGGAGACACAGGTTTATTGGAGAAACTTATAAACAAGGAGTCTAGAAGCAGTCAACTGGACAAAGCATCTGCTGCTGGGATCTGCGTGCAGCAAGCTTTTATAGCACGGCAGCTTAGCCTAGCAACTGTCTGCAGCCTCTCCCTTCTTGCACGGCCAGCCTTCCAAGGAGATGAAGGCCTGCCATCTGGACACCCTTCATTACAAAGGAGACCCTCCGGGTTGAGCATCCCCAGGAGCCCCTGACCCTGAAGGCTGCACAACACATTCTTCTACACATTCTGCTTGATGGGAATATAGAGGCTGATGGGATCTGTACAATCTTCAAGACAGTGATTAGCAGGGACATTCAGGATGTGCTTGCACAAATGAGCTCTGCAGCTTCACTTTGGAAGTGAAAATGGAGATGAGAAGGGGTTACAGAGCCTGTTTAGAGAGGAAATGATCTTCTGCTAGGGAACAGAATGCCATACCTTAGGCTCAGGTGAGAGGCTTCTGGCCACCCTGAAACATCAACCTTATTATTTTTTTCCTGGTATGTTTCTTTAAAAAAAAAAATCGGTATATTGAAAGAAAGAGAGAGAGAAAGAGACAGAGAACCTCAGGAAAAGAGACTTCATAACGAAAAGTTCCTCTTTGTTTATGCTTCATCTGAACCCAAAGTGAGGAAGTTGAGAAGAAGAAGCACTAGTCAGGGAGAAACTCTCAAGGCCAGAAGAGTCTGCTGTGGCAAGTGGAACACACATAAAAACCTAAAGGTGCTCAGGCCCCAGGCCAGAAAGCTGTTGTGGAAATTTGCGGGGATAGCTTTATATATTCTAGATCCACATGAGCACACACAGGGACACAGATACACACACCTCTGCCCCCACATACACACTTATTTTGAACCAGTCTGTTAAACAATAAACTGAAGCATATTAAAATTTTTAAGAATTTATTTGAGCAAAAATCAATTAGAAGGGGTCAGTGCCGAACTGAAAATGGTTAGGAGTGCTGCACCCACAGGGGCCAAGGAAAAGACTTTTATAGAGAAGAGGAGGAAGCAAAGCAATTGTTTGATTGGCTGCAGCGTAAAGCCTAGCTGGATATTTGTGATTGATTGTCCATAGGTATCCGGGTTTTTTGGTAACCCTGTGTCATTCACGGGCTTAGATTTTGTCTTGTTTATATAGGCCCCTGGCCTTGGGACAACCTCAGTTAACGGCCTCCTTGCTTAATTAACTCAACAGTTCTGTGCTTACTGGAATAGTTTCCAGATCAAGTTTCACACTCATCTATGTTGTGTCCTTGAACACAGAGCTCTAACTTCAGAAAGCACCTTGCACCAGTCTGCCCTGTCTTTATCTCACTCCGTGTGGAACTAGTCCTGAGTGGTTGCTTTTCTCTCATGATGTCGGCACGTTTTAAGATTATAGTTCAGCCACTTTCAGAATATACTACAATTTGGATTTGTTAAAAGGCAATTCATTACAGGTGATTTTTAGGAAGAGATAAAAGCCTGGCTCTCATACAGATAGAAGAATGAGCATGTGTTAAAACAATTTTACTCATGTGATGTGAGGGAATTAGGCAGATGTTTTAACGGTTTCAAAAGAAAAGTCAAAGAAGAAAAGAAAAGAAAATGTGTGGGAAATATCAGAAAGGGAGACAGAACGTAAAGACTGCTAACTCTGGGAAACGAACTAGGGGTGGTAGAAGGGGAGGAGGGCAGGGGGTGGGAGTGAATGGGTGACGGGCACTGGGTGTTATTCTGTATGTTAGTAAATTGAACACCAATAAAAAAAAATAAATAAATAAAAAAAAAAAAAAAAAAGAAAAGTCAAAAGGGCACCAGTTTCTCTGGAGCAAAGGGTTTTGGAAATGAATTGCAAATGAAGGCAAAGGTGGCTTTTCACCTGTAAGGAGGAAGTCCATTAAATCACTACAAGATAGGACAAAATATACATATTCATCAATTAGCTACAACTTAGAGACAACCTGGCTGTCATCTGATAACTCAGAAGGATATGCACAGCTTCCCATTGGAACACGATTTTTTTTTCCTACAGGCTTATCCTGTATTGCTTTTTGTTGTAAACCCATATTACTCATCTTTGGCTGGAATATCACAGATGCCTTGTGGTTATTTTTTTTTTCATTGCATCCTGTTGATGGCACATGATGTCTGTTTGTCTTATTCCTGGTTTCATTTTGGCCAATTAAGAGAGTGTGTAACAGGGGTCTCTACTGTAACACTTTTACCCCACTTTGTAATTAATTAATAAATAATTTTGGAGTAGTTAGACCATGGAAGACAGAAAACAGTACAAGTCAGGTTTGTATGCATCCACCACCCCCACCCCCATGAGATGTGGTTCTTTAACAACACGGACACACCACTCTTTGAAATGTGGACTCATTCGGTCCTGTTTAATTCAGTAAGCTGGAACCTGGCACTGCCGTCATTTATTTGGGTGCTGAGTCTGTTTCAGATCCGGCTGTGGAAGCTTCAAGCAGCCTTCTGTGTCCTTCTGACCTGTCTCCCATTATTCTTGGAGCATTTCATTCCTTCCTGGCCCAGTGAGCTGTTCTAGGCTTATCTAGAGCTTTCCTTGCCTCAGTCCTTCTACAAGGAGCCCTATTTCTTTTAGTGGATGGTAGTGTTTGGCCCTTGCAAGAGGACCCAACCCCTGCTCAGGTCTGCCTTCCTGTGGTCACCTACTACTTTCACCCTGAGCAGTGGCTTTTTGAAGGAGGAAGGAGGGAGGGAAGGAAGCTAATGATGTTTTTTTTTTGTTTGTTTTGGTTTTTGTTTTTCAAAGGCAGGTAAAGGAAGGGGATGGGGAGGAGGAAGAAGATGGCTCTATATGTTTTTACCGACCCCCTGACCCCCCTCCACCCCACCCCACCCCATCCCACCTGTGATTTACCAGAGACTAGATCTGATCTCCTTGTGGTCAGTTAGGTTTCTGAAGTGGTTACATTTTATGTGGATGAAAATGAAACTTAACTTCTTCTGAAGAGCCAAATCATTCATCAACCACTTACTGAGAATTTCTCTTCCATGTGCCTGACATTATGATACTGAGTCCCAGTGCTAAGACCCTGCCTTTAGGAAGCTGGAAGGTCAGTGAGATGTCCTACCTAAGTCATACGGTTGATGTTTCTCTCAGCGAGTGCAGGTGTGAGTGCCACCCTCAACCTGGTCCAGGAAGGGAAATCAGAGGTCAGGAAGGCTTCCTAGAGGAGAATTCACTAGAATCTGGTGAGTTTGGAGTAGGACTTAGCTAATTGGTCAGGCTGGTTAGCAGGGAAGAGTATTCAAAATGGAAAAATTTGGCAGATTGGAGGGATGGTAAGTGGTTTGATAGGATGAACATGACTTGTTTTCTTATCTTCTTGACCCCAGTTTTTGTAAGAAGCATAGTTGTCCTTTCTTGCAGACAAGATTTGTCTATTGCACATTTTCTTTTTTGCAGGCTACCATCACAGAGTCCCATTTGTTGTCCAAGACTATTGAAGTATCTTGGGATGTCTTACCTGCAAAGAGGCAATCTTTTCTGAAGAAAAGGCAAAGTAGAATTAGTGGGCATTTTCCCAAACAAAAATAATCTATTATTTCTTCATTGTTGAGCATATACTTAAGAACTGGCCTAAGTACTTTTTGGCTTTTGGCTCCATGTTTTTTCATTGAAAATGTGCCCATTAAAAAAAAAAAAAAAGAAAGAAAGAAAAAAGAAAGAAAGAAAGAAAGAAAGAAAGAAAGAAAGAAAGAAAGAAAGAAAGAAAGAAAGAAAGAAAATGTACCCATTCTTATATCTAGGAATTTTCTCCCCATTGAACACATACCCATTCTGATCCAAATGGAGTGTTCTGGTTGTGTTTACTCTTAAGTCAATGCAGTGGGCTGGTGATAGTAGTTTAATTCTTGTCTTTTGATTGTTCTTTTCACTGGAGAACACCAATTTCTTACCTTAAATAATGTTTTGAAGTGAAAAAAATCCTTTACATCATGGCAGTTAAATCTCCCCCATATCTAATCCTGAGCTTTCTTCAAGATATGTTCTTTGTAAAAATTATTGCTTTCAAACATGCTTCTCATATGGTTTCTTTCAAATTTTGCAGACGATACCAGAAATTGCAGAAGATCATGAAGCCTTGGTAAGAATTTATGATCAATTAATATAGATGATGTAACACTTCCTTCTTCTCTTCATAATTGAACTCTGTCCTCTGACTGATTATATAACTATGCATCTAGATATTTTGAGTAAGTGAATTTTTTTTTTGCTTCTTTGATGTTCTTATTAACAGGTTCTTCAAAAATTTATCCCCCCTCCTGCTTTTTTCTCTGCTTTGTGGTAGAAAGGATACTTTATGTTTGTTGCCACAAAATGATTACATCAGAGTTGCTATCCTCTTCCTGGAACAAAGCTAGGCATAATTTTATGTATTACTTTAAACAAAAACTCCCTTTTTTGTGGCCTGTGTGATGTTCAAAGTCAAAAATCTTTGATTTTCTTCAATGGCTCAGTATGAAAAAGATACACATTAGAAAAAATTCAGGATTGAAGTATGGAATGAAAATTATTTACTCGTAGTCTCAGGAAGTGCTCAGTCACCTATCAAGTGAACTGCATGATAATTGTGTTTGGAGATCTCAGAACTTCTTTTCTCAGAGTTTTTCCTCGTCAGTGCGTTTCTTATCCACTAAACAAGGTGAGTCCAAATAGGGTCTCACAAACCCTCTGCAGTAGGCAGAACAAATTTCCATTTTGCCAAGTTGTTAGGCAGATAATTTCAATTTAAGGAGCAAGACTGAACAGCATCTGAAAATGTGCACCTTAGTTTTTGAGTCTTCAGAGAAAATTCTGATCGCCTTCAGGGTCTAATACTGGTCTTGAGTTATTCATCTTCTTCTCCCCTTCCCACATAGAAAAAAAGTGTACACTCTTTAGTTATCAAATCCTAATAAAGCAGAAAGCACTGTTGAGTTTTCAGGTTAGGTTTTTAAAATATTTTTGGTATGTAAATTTAATAAAGTAGAAATACTTAATGGTAATGGCAGCAGAAGCCATCTTTTATGAAGGTTTACTCTGTTCTGGGCACTGTCTAAATGTTTACACTCATTACCTTTGATTCATACTTGTATCCACCACACGAGATCAGTATAATGAGAATTATCTCCTTGATGCAGAAGTTAAAATCAGGTGGTGGAACTGGGACTCAAACTGAGTTTTTCTCTGACAACCTCGTACAACTTGCTAACATAGAGGAATTTGGAGGCTCTGAAGCCAAAGTAATTTCTTAAGCTTTATCTGCCAATAGTTTTAATCTTTTGGTATTTAGGGATGCTGGAAGTATGCCTACACATGGGCCATGGTTTTCACTTATCTAATATAGACAAAATCAGTGCTCAGGGCCTTCATTCTGGTGTTGGCATAATATTTTAATTAGACTTCATACAGATAACAATTATAAAATCTAGACAAAGTAGTGTAAACAAAAACACCTAAATACAACTATTTGAAGAAACTGGATAGCAACCTAAAGTAGACAGGAAAAGGGAGGTCAGTCCTTGAAAGAACAAATGGGCCTTGGATGAGATTTGTGTGTTTGTACTTTTTGCCTGAAGATAACCACTCATCCAGTTAGCATGGGGTGGTTGAAAGCCTCAGTCAGCCCCAAACTATTTCTTCTTAGTAACTTACCAAGACTGAGGCTTATGAGGGAGAATCCATGAAAAAAGGGAAGCTCAGAGGGTATGAGATCCCGTACCTACACATCTACATATACCCGCCTATAAACTCTGCCCAAAGTGGAAGTGTGAATGTACATGTGTGTAAGTGTGTATGTATGTGAGAACCCCAATGGGCCTGGTAAAGACAGCAACTAGAAATGGAAAGAACTGAGAAGAGATTTCAACTGCCACTCACTGCAGAATTTGGAGTTTGATTCTAGCTAGGTTTCTTTCTGCCCTAACAAAACATTCTTCAGAAGAACAAAACTGGATATTGAGACTTGACAATTTTATTCCCAATGTTCAGAGTATAATAAAGAAATTACTAGATATATGAAGAATAAGAAAAGATGACCCATTCTTAAGTAAAAAGTAAAGTAAGTAGTAGAAGCTGAGCCTGAGATGGCCCAGGTGTTGGAACTAGCAAATGAAGATTTTCAAGGAACATTTATAAATTAGAAGACAAAAATATTAGTGTAATGAGTGCACAGATGAGAAGTCTTAGCAGAGAAATGGAAACCATAAGGAATAACCAATTGGAAACTATAAAACTGAAAAGTATAATATTTTAAATGTATGGGAGTTGAAGAGGGCAGAAGAAATAGTAAACTTGAAGATATATCAGCCCAAATTCCCTAGTCTGAAGACTGGGCAAAAAGAGTAGTGAGTAATTGATCTGTGAGATGGTAACAGTTGATTTAAAATACATTTAACTGGGGTCTCAGAAAGAGAGGAAAGAGAGAATGAAGCAGAAAAATATTTGGGTTTCCAAAATTTGTTGAAAAACATAAATGTATAGGGCTAAGAAGCTCAGTGATCCTAAGTGGAATAAATAGGAAGAAAACTGTATGTGGAAACATCATAGTCAAACCTCTGAAACTTAAGGATTTATTTACGTATTTTTAGAGAGAGAGAGAGAAAGAGAGATCGAGTATGAAGGAGGGTGGGGAGGAGAGGGGCAGAGGGAGGGAGAAAGAGAGAATCCCAGCTAGATGCTCCGCTGAGTGCAGAGCCCGACATGGGGCTCTTGGTCCCACAACCCTCATCATGACCTGAGCTGAAGTCAAGAGTCCCACACGCTTAGCTGAGGGAGTCACCGGAGGAGCCCTGAACTTCTGAAATTTAAAAATAAAAGGATACCTTGAAGGCAGAGAAAAACAGCTTATTACATTAAGAGAGTAAAATGAGAGTGGATTTCTCATTAAAACCAGTAGAGGCCAGAGGGCAACATTTTAGAAGTGCCAAAAAAAAAAAAAAAAAAAATCCCCCAAAACACAAACAAAAACTTGTCAAGCCATAATTCTTATCCAGTAAAAATATCTTTTGGAAATGAAGGTGAAATAAAGACACTTTTAGATGAAGGAAAACGAAGGTGGTTTGTCGTTAGCAGGCCTACACTATATAGGAAATATGAAGGAAGTTCTCCAGACTGAAGGGATGTGACACTAGATAGAATTCAAGCTCTATGGAGGGAAATTATAGAGATGTGGATAAATACAAAAGACAAGATAAAGTTTTTGTTTTAAAATTTTCTTCTATTTCTGGCGTGCTCAGTCGGTTAAGTGTCTCACCCTTGGTTTCAGCTCAGGTCATTATCTCAGGGTGGTGAGATCCCAAAATCCTGGGTCTGAAGCCTATTCAAGATTCTCTCCCTCTTCCTATGCCCCCTCCCACCCCCACATGCTTTCTTTCAAAAATAAATAAATCTTTAAAAAATTTTTTTCTCATATTTCTTTAAAAAACATGTGACCATACAAAGCTAAAAGAAGGATAACTCAAAATGCAATAGAGGAATTAAAATGGACTATAAAAAATATTTGCTTATGCAAAAGAAGGTAAGGAAAGAAAAACAGAACAAAACGTAGTTGAGACAAACAGGAAATAAATGATAAATTGACTTAAACCTAATCATATCAATAATCAAGTCTAAATAGATTAATCACTACGATGAAAAGATTACAGATCAAATTTGAAAAAGCATGCATGACCCAGATATTTGCTATTTATAAGAGATGTCCTAGAAATGCAAAGGTGAATGTAGTTTGAAAGTTGGAAAATGCATAGGTATAAATGTGAATAATACATGTGATTGTGAATAATAATAATAAAACTAAGTTTTATTAATAGCAGACAAAATAATACTTCAAAACAATATTTTGTCAGAAGTAAGGAAGGATAATTCATAATAAAATGGTTAACTTATTAAGAAGACATAAAAGTGTTAAATGTTTAGTTAAGATTTCAAAAAGCTTGGAACAAAAACTGACAACTAAAGGGAAAAATAGACAAATTCATAATAATAATTGGTATTTTAACACTGTCTTCTAACTTAGGAAAACTTGGCAAAATCAGGGTATACAGGATTTGATCAACACTATAAAGATCTTGGCTTTTTATATAGAGAGCATCACGTTCAACAGTAGCAGAATATGTACTCTTTTCAAATGCATGGGCAACGTTCCCCAAATAGACCTTATACTAGGCCATGAGAAGTCTCAAGAATCTTCAAATGATTGAAATTATACAGATTATATTCTTTGACCACAAGGAAATTGTATTAGAAATCAGTAACAAAAAATTTGCTGAAAAGCCCCAGATATTTGAAAATTAAAAGACACCCAGGAGTCAGGTAATAAACCCAGGTGAAAATGCAAATTTTTTGAATTGGATGATAATAAAATACAATATAGCAAAACAAAATCTGTGGATACAGCTAAAGCAGTGCTTAGAGGGAAATTATAGCCTTAAGTGCCTATATTGGGAAAGAATGGTTTTAAAAATCAATGATCTAATTTTCTACCTTAAGAAGGTAGAATAAATAAGTGTGAATTACATAAGTAGGGAAAGGAATAAAAAGAGGACCTATCAGTGAAATAGAAGACATATAAATAATAGAGAAAATTAAAGCCACAACTGATTATTTTTAAGTATTTAGTAGGAAAAAAGAAGAGAAAAACCCAAACATCAATACTAGGAGTAAAAGAGGAAATATTACTATAGGTTGCACTGCAGGTAAAGGATTATTGTGAATAACTTTATGCCAATAAATTTTAAATTTTAGATATCAAATGTGCCAGCTAATCAGACCATCTAATGAACACTGGTGCAAAAACCCCTGGCAACGTATTAACAGATAGAATCAAATGATATATAAATAGGATAATACATTGTGGCCAGTAAAGGTTTATTCCAGAAATGGTTTAATGTTTGAAAAACAGTCACTATGATTTAGCATTTAGTAAAACAAAGGCGAAGACTTAAGGAGAAAAATTTTTCTCATAGATACGGAAAATAATAGGTAGATACAGAAAAAGCCCTTCATAAATCCAACATCCATTCATAAAATTCTCAGCAATCTAGGAATAGAGGGAACTTCCTCAATCTGATAATGAGCACTTACAAAAAAAAAAACAAAAAACAAAAACAAAAACAAAAAAACGCATCATACTTAATGTTGGAGGACTGAATTCCTGCCAATCTCTGCCCTCTTAAAAACTGGGGATACAGTAAATATGTTTACTCTATACACTTGTGTTAACATAGTACTAGAGGGTTTAGCTATAGCAATAAGTCAAGAAAGAAAGAAAAGACATAATGATCAGAGAAGAAGGAGTAAAACCAACTCTATTCATAGAAGACATGACTGTCTATGTAGAAAATCACAAGGAATCTGTAAAGAAACTGTTAGATCTCATAATTTAATTTAACAAGGTTTCAGGATACAGCATCAGTGTATAAAAGTGATGTATTGTTATACACTAACAGTCAACAACTAGAAAATGAAATTTAAAAAATTCCATTTGCAGAGTGTCACAATCATAAAATTCAAAGAAATAACTTTAACAAGAGACATATAATATCTGTTCACTGAAAAATAAATACATGGCTGAAAGAAATTAAAGACCTAAACAAGTGGAGAATATGCCATTTCCTGGAAGATATAATATTGTTAAGATAGCAGTTCTCCCCAAATAAACCTGTAGGTTCAATGCAGTAGGATTATTTTTAAGATTTATTTACTTACTATATATATAGAGAGAAATCATGAGCCCCAGGAGGGTCAAAGCGGGAGAGAGAGAGAGAGAGACAGAGAGAGAGAGGGGAAGCTGACTCCCCACTCAGTGGGGAGTCTGACGCTGTGGCTCCATCTCACGACCCTGAGATCATGACCTAAGCCAAAACCAAGAGTTGGCTGCTTAACCTACTGAGCCACCAGGTGCCCCCAATGCAATATGATTTTTTAAAAAGACATTGCAGACCAATCCTAAAACTTAAAGGAAATGTATAGCACCTAAAATAGCCGACACAGTCTTGAAAAAGCAACAAAGAGAAACCAAGTTGGAGGATTTCATTACCTGACTTCAAGACTTCCTAAAAAGTTATTGGGATCCCTGGGTGGCGCAGCGGTTTGGCGCTTGCCTTTGGCCCAGGGCGCGATCCTGGAGACCCGGGATCGAATCCCACGTCGGGCTTCCGGTGCATGGAGCCTGCTTCTCCCTCTGCCTGTGTCTCTGCCTCTCTCTCTCTCTCACTGTGTGCCTATCATAAATAAAAAAAAAAAAGTTATTAACACAGTGTGATACTGGTGTGAGGCGATAGACAGATCAAAGAAATAGAGTCCAGAATTGATTTGCAGTTAAATTTTTAACAAAGGAGCCAAAAGAACGTTTGCACGCAGAAGGCATGCTATGAAATCTGAAGGCCAAGGGAACGTCTAAAGGGTGATTTAGAAATGCATAACCTTTTATGTATATAATGTTTACCATATACAACAGGAAACATTTGGAAAAATTCAAAAGGCAGAGCAGAGCTATATTCATTAACTTTGGGAATTAAGGATCTAGTGAGTATGATGGATAGGATTTGTCGATAACTTTAAAAAGTGGCCTTAACTTGCATCTTATCTCCCCTTCTGCCTTGGGCATGGCACCCAACCGAAACATTTGGAAGCACTGTTCTTTTATAAATTTAGCAGCTTAAATTGAAATGCTTTGAGATTGGCTGAATTTTGTTGGAATGAAGATGGTCTCTACTGAGTTGATGAGAAACATTTATTTGAATCATTCCAGCACACATGGTGTGTTGGCTGTGACATGGCTCTCGACCAGCATGTAAAGTTTGCAGTCGGCTTAATTTGTGGCAGGCAGTACTGCAAAATCTTTAGCTTAGCACTTTATAAAAAACAAATAAACCAAACAAATAAAAGTGCTCCCGCATGTGCCATGTGGTGGCTTTATACTTGTAACCCTTTTGGCCTTGATCTTGTACACACAGCCTTGACTTCAGACACAGGGCCTTGGCTCCTGCCTTCTGTCTTTGGAGTCTGTGTCACTCCTCTAGGATTTAAAGTAAACATCTATGTCAGGGTTCGGTAAGGGCTTTTATAGCTGCATCATTTGAAATTAGGTGATTGAGTCGCTTGGATTTGGAATGCAATAACATGTTAGCATGGACATCTTCTCTTTGCAATTGAGGTTTTGAGGTTGAATTACAAAAAATTCTCTCTTGTGGAAACCTTGTATGCCATCTAACAACGCCACAGTGAATTATACTTATGTCGTATGTGCTATAAATACGTATGTAGCATATTATATGTGTATATTTTATATTGTAATAATACAACACATATATTTGATATCTGTTATATATAATGTAAAAATAGAATATATATGATCGAAGAATATACATAGAATATATTAAAATATATCACATGTATAAATAAAATGTTATTAGGTAGTAGTTCTATAAAATTGGAATATAAATAATACAACATTTATATAAACTGTTATTAGATGGACCAAGGGAGCGATCCCCTGCTCTGGGCATCTTGGTTTGTGTTCTGGAAGAAGCTTCTCTCACTTACCAGTCATTCACACTGATGGATAACAGCAAAGCATATAAAGGCCTACCTGCAGTTGCAGAAATGGTGCTCCATGTCCTCCACAACCGTGGAGATTGAAATCCTGGCCCCAAAAGCAAAATGTGGATATTTGGAAACCAAATAATACTCTTTCTCTTTCTCTCCATCTTTCCTCCCAAGTCCTTGCATCCTGCCTGAGGAGTCCATGGGCAGAGCTCTGGAGCATTTGAGGAAGTGGGACAATCCCCAGGTGTTACTAAGGCCACTTGGATGATGGGCCCTTTTTATAATTTATAATACATTATAAAAATATAATTTATTTTTTGTTTCTAAAGTAGTTAAGGAAGACTAATCTATCTCTGTTCTCAGCTTTAAGTAGCTCTAGGGGATATAAAGTAAAGAGTTGGATTCCAATAGCTTTTTTCTTTGTCATTGTCTGTTTCATTGCTTGTACTGCGAGTGACAACACGAGGCTGTGTTTTGCACTGTATGGAGGCCATGGATGCCATTCTCCGATGTCGATGTCGTGTATAATGGGAGTCTCTTAGCTGTTGAGGTCTTTTAACTTGCCACATATATGCAAATGGCAACTATTAGTTACCATGTTTGTTTCCCCCCTTTCTAAGCAAAAAGGACAAAAAATATGCTAATGGTGTTTACCACTAATGCTATAATAAAAAAAATACATTAGCTAATATCGTTTACTACTAATACTATACATTATTATGTAATAATATCTTCACAGTAATACTAATGCCAAGATGTTTTATTAATAAATCTTACTAATTGCTTTAATACCTGGCTCTCTTATTTTCCTGAGGCAATTTCCTTTTTTATTTTTTTCCTCTGCATAATCTGACATCTGGATTTTCTTGTGATTCATTGTAGAAGGAGTTGTCTCTGGATTTTCTTTTTCTTTCTTTTTTTTTTTTTAATTTAATCTTTCTTGATACTCTTTTTAACCCATTTTTCATCTTTCTACTTTCTTTTTTTTTTTTTTTTTTTTTTGGTATTCTCCTTCAAGTAAACTTGGGTTTTCCTGTTTGGATATTTTGAGGGGCATGCCATCTAGGGAGAGCCCCTGTAAGATTGGTATTGCCAGTATGTGACTCTGAGAAACCTTTAAAAAATGTATTTCTGACCTGAGTGGTTTGGCTCTCCTTGCCTTTTTTTTCTGCCCTGGACAGAGAATCCTTGACACAATGAAGGCAAACATTTGAAGATCATGAACTTCATTTACCTTTCTAGAAGATCACTTTTGCGTAATGATCATAGCTAACAATCACATGTTGCTACATATGCACTACACACTGCTGGAAAAGATTGAAGTGTGGTAGCTTGTTCTGTTTCCCCCAGAAATCCTAAGTAAGGTATCACCACCACCACTGGCATTTTTAAGAAGGAAACTGAGGCACAGCATGCATCAGTAACTTGCCCACTTTGAGTTGCAGCGGAAACTTGTATCTGATTCCAGACACCACCCACATAATGGTGTCTTTCTCTTGCACCCCATCCTCTCTGATCTCTAGTAGCTTGGGATCACGGTCTTCTCCTGAGAGCCTCACAGCCTCTGAAGTGATGCAGAAGGCCCAACCAAGGTCATCCCAGAGGCTGGGCTGAGAGCACTGGCCAGAAGGGAAGTTACGAAGCTGTTTTAAAAGAAATAGGAGACTGTTTTCTATTATTTTTGCTGAAAATAGTTGATAAGTTTCATTCTAAACATTCTATGAGACTTTGTAGTGTAACAATTGTGGCATGTAGGAGTCTAGAGACTCGAAATAGAACAACCAACTTTATTTTTTTTAAGTCTCAAGTGCATGAAATCTGTGAGATGGCATACATGGGCAGAAATCCCGATGGGCCTCATTCAGTGTACTTGAAGAGAGTACTTATTTTGACAGTTAACATTTATTATGGTGATAATTTACGGTAGAGGTGAGTTTCTGTAAGACTCTGAGTGTCTGTTAAGTGTTGTTTTGAGAGCATTAGAAACCAGGATATTGTCTTGTGAGGAACAAGGGTCAAGTTGTTTTAGAAGGATAGTGCTTTTGCCTGAGTGCATCTGATCTCTGTTCTGATTTCTAACCCATGCATTCAAACCTTCCTACAGCCTTCCAAATCACTGCAAGTCTGTGGCCAGCAAATAATCATTATTTTCACAGATATTCTATAGAGCCTATTAATAAGGATATAATGCTGGCCAGTGTAACATAGAAATGAGTACGCTCATTTACATATATATTACATATATATGTAATATTTGTATTGAGGTGTTTGTGTGTGTGTAAGCACTCACCTACACACATACACATACGTACATATGTATATAGACTACTCAGATCCTCTGCAAAGTGCTAGTGGTCTTACTAGAATTATTTCTAATTATTAGATACCCGTGAGTAATAAAAGAAGCACATTGCCCTCTGTTGGCTGAGAAGATTTTCTTTAAGCTACCATCTACTGAATGCTTATATGCTGTACGTTATTAAGTGCATTACAAGCAGCCCTGTGTTAAATAAGAATCATTATTCAGTTTTTCAGCCAAGCACACAGAGGCTCAGGGGGATTAGTTAATGGCCCCATATGACACAGCTCACCAGAGTGAGAGTCAGTATGAGTCCAGGTCTGTCGCACTGAGGCCCTAGCTTACTTTGCAAAGCTCACCTACTTTCTTCCCACTGACTCACATTTTTGAGGAAGTTTCCTATGGCCCAGCTGCTTATCCCAGTGATCTTTTACAGATCCGTTGCATTCACTTTTCTGAAGCTTTCTCACCTCTGTGTCTGTCCTCCTGCTCAGCTCTTGGTCCCATCTCCATTAATCCTCTTTGTGTTTTCCAGCTTTGGAGACATGCTGTCCTTCACCCTGACGGCCTTTGTTGAACTGATGGACCATGGGATAGTGTCCTGGGACACGTTTTCAGTGGCATTTATTAAGAAGGTAATGTAGCTTGTGATTTTTGAGATTCAAATTCCTTTCTTAGATATTTTGCTCTGCTTTGAGGATATTGCTTGGTGGTTTCCTTTCTTCTTTGTGTAACAGTTGGTGTGCCTGTTGAGAGTATTATGAATGTAGGGGTCTGGGCACTTAAATTCTGTGTGCAGATGACCTCGTCTCCCCACCAGGATCATAACGGCTTGTTCACGAGAACCTTCACTCAAGGGAAATCAAGGCGTCACGTTGTCAACACCACAGTAGTGGTCCCTGCTGTGTCCCTGTCCGGGACTCAGTTGTTCTCAAGACCTAAGTAGAGTTCCTTTTTAAACTTTCTGCCCTCAATCAGCTATTCAGGGAACAAAAAGAGGCAGAGTATAACTAATTTCCTACATGCTCGGGTTTAAAGCAGGGACGTAAGAGAAGGAGGTGTGCTTGGGTCCATGCTTCTTAGGTGGAGCCTGCTTGCTTGTTATCATGGGGCAATAAATGTCTCTGGGATCGATTGCTCCCTCTTTAGGAGGAAGCTAATAAAGGGGTGGGAAAGATGGACTTGGTGTGGGAAGAGAGGGAAGAAGAGCTCCCACCATTCCCCACAGGTGAGTTGTGTAAAGACACATTTGCAAACCTACAATTCTGTTTCCTGTCATGTAACAACAAATAAATAGTCCTGCCTTTGTAACTGTTAAATATGACATTAAATAATGGATTATTTTTGCTATTTATTAATTTGTTAATTGATTTTCCCTCTCTTTGTAATTGTGAAATGGTTTCTAAGAATATTGGCATTTTTCTTCCTGTTGGATTGGGAGTGAAGAGATGTTTGGAATTCATACATTTCTAAGTATAGATTTCTGGGAAGGGTTATGTGAAATAAAGACTTTCCAAGAATCTGTGCAAAAGCTGGAAAGTCAAAGCAAAATCCAGAAGAATCACTTGATCAACATTCTATGTTGAAATCATGATAGGCTTTTGGAAAGTTGCACAAAGTAGTATAGAATATTCCCATATACCTTCATCTAGTTTCCCCTAGGTTAACATTTTGCATAATGATGGTACAATTCCCAAACTAAGGAATTAACAGTGGTGCAATACTATTACCATTATTTGATTTCACCAGTTTTTAATGTCCTTTGTCTGGTTAAGGATCCAATTTGGGATCCCACATTGCATATAGTTGTCTTCCAATCTGACAGTTCCTTGTTTTTTCCTGAATTTTCATGACTTTTGTTGAGTACTGGTCAGTTATTTTGTAGAAATCCAAATCAATTTGGATTTGTTTGATATTTGATGGTTTAAATAAGGTGATGCATTTTTAAAAGATTTTATTTATTTATTCATGAGAGACATAGAAAGGGAGAGAGAGAGAGAGAGAGAGAGAGAGAGAGGGGGGGGGGGGTAGAGGTAGAAGCAGGCTCCATGCAGGAAACCTGATGTGGGACTTGATCGCGGAACTTCAGGATCATGCCCTGAGCCAAAAGCAGACACTGAGCCACCCAGGTGTCCCAAGGTGATGCATTTTTGGCAAGAATACCAGAGAAATAATACTGTGTCCTTGTCAGCTCATTGTATTAGGGTCCATGCTGTCTATATGTGTTAGTAATGGCGGTGTTGACCTTGATTATGTGGTTGAGGTGGTATCTGTTGGGTCCCCTCACTGTGAAGTTACTCCTTCTCCTTTTGAAGTTAATCAGTATCTTGAGGGGGAAACAATCTTGAATTGAAGGGCACAGGAGAGCCCCTGTGGTTGAATGAGGGTGTTGGGAATGGAAGCCCCACAGATTGCATGATGTTGCATGTTTATTTCAGACAAAGAGCTGATTGGGAACTCAGGGCCTTCTCAACAGACCTCTGAATTTTCTTTCCTTATATAAGGGCATAAAGCCAAAGGAGATGATTAATGGGAACCACTAGAAAAGGAAGCCTCTTTTTGCCTGTATTATTCAGTGATACAAATTGCTAAAGAGTAAAGAAACAACTGTAGATGAGAAAGCCAGAGAAATTTAAACCGTAAATTATAAATGCAAAGAACAAATTGCTGTGTTTTGTCTTTCTAGGATAAAAGATCTAGAGAAGTAAGTTCAAATTGGAAATTGAGTTTTGTGGATTTTTCATACTTAACAAATATTTTATCCCATTCTGGATTTACGGCAGGCCTTTCTTTGCTACATTCAAATTGCCTTGCCTGTCTGTTGTTAGAGACTCTTTGGCTCTAAAAATAATGCTGTCCTGAATGCAAATTCCTTGAAGTTGTGTTGTGCTTTCATCCACAGTATCTCTTGTGATCTCACAGCAATCCTTTCCAGAATAGAATAGGCCGTCTCGCTATTCCTGGTCAGGAGGCAAGGATGCAGTCAATGGCTTGGGGAGGTTAAGTGATGTCACAGGGAGTGAAGTGTTATCAGTCCCATGGTTAAGGGCTTCTTCCCCCATGTCATGCACTTGTGCTTTCAAGTGGTGGAAAAAATAGCTCCTGAAGACTTGGTGAACTGGCATCGCCTCTGTTCAGCCCTCCCTGACCTCACTGGTATGGAGTTAAGTGATTTCTTCTCCTCTCCATTCTCCTTGGATCTCTTCTTTGCCCTTGTGCTAACACTCACCACATTCTGTGAATTCTTTTTTCTTTTTACTGGCTCCCAGTAGACCATGAGTCCTAGGAGGCTGGCATCACAGCTTTCTGCATGACTTTATCTTTGGGACCTGGCACAGAGTAAGACATTAATATGTTTCTGTGAAGTGAATGAATGAAATTTGTTTTGGAAGCATTTTTTTTTAAGCCCTAGAACTTGAAGAAGAGAAGGAATATAATGACATTGCATTTAAATATATTTCAAGTCAAATTGCAGTCATGAATGGAAAGGAAGAATGTCAATAATTTAATACCTAACTACTTAAGAAACTGGTTCTCACTCACTAAAATTAAATAAAAAAAGCATCTAAGGAAGCAAGGACTAGCAGTCTTGGCAGTTTAAAGAGAAAACGAAATATTTTCTCAAAAAGCAATACATTTAACAAATCTCATGTTCTCAATCCTGGTCACATTCTCTTTCTCTTGCATTGCTACTTAGACCTCAGTCCCTTTGTGTGAATCTGAAAAATGGTCATCAGAAAATGACTTTATAATTGATAGTTTTTGTAAGGTTAACTTTTTTTATTCATTAGCTGGATCAAATTCAGCACTTTGACAACCCAGGAATTGTATGCAGGCAACTGTCTTTTAAATGGAGCTTTATCTCGACAAAACTCAACTAGGAAATACACTGACAAAAGATGCTTATCTCTGTGGTCCAGACTTGGCTTCCTATTAATGCCAAATTCATACCACTTTGGAGAAATATATTTTTCCCTGCCAGCCCCTGTCTTCTTCTTTATTGTTTTCTTATGTGGGGATCTAAATTCTAGTTTGCAGACTTTGTCTGCAATAAGTAAGGTCATTCCATAAACATTTGAAACATGGAATCCCTTGATGCCAATATATAATGTTGCTTTTTAAAGATTGCTACTTAGGGAGAAGGTAGGAAAGTATGGAGAAGAAAGAAAAGAAAACCAAAACAAAATAAAACAAAAAAACCATAGAACTTCCTGTATTGCGATTTGGTTTTCCCCTAGCCAAATATAACACCAGTGCCTTTTCTTGGAAGGAGTGTTTCATACAAATGCTCTTACACCCTTGGCTCTGCAGGAGGGCCTGGTTCGCTCTATGGTGTTCTCGGTGCCTGGACAAACATCCAGCCAGTTCTGTTTAGATACCCAGTAATTTTTACCTCTTAAAAACTTGAGAGATTTATGGGCCTGTGCCCAGATAATTTAAAATATGGCAATGGAGCTGCATGCTCTCTCTATGGTTCTTTTTAGTTTGCACGGGAGAATTTTAAGATCTCATTCTAAGTTATTCTAGGAGGTGTTTATGTGATTTTAATAGGTTATGTCATTGATTCATGCACTGTGATGCTCTTGGCTTCTTAGAAGCCATGCAGTTACTCTTCTGTATTATTTAGGTAACATTTTTAAGTGAATGGAAACATGTGGAAGTAGTATATACACTTATGCTGACTCTTCCTACCTCTTCTTTCTTGTGGCACAGTCTTACTTTCATGCAGCTGTGCGTTGGCTCATAAGGGCTGGCTCACCTGTGTCGGCCAAAAGTGTAGTTACGGAGCTGGGGATAATCTAAAGGCAAAGAAAGTCATTATTGATTATTTTTGTTGGGGGAGGGTATGGGAAGACAAGAGAAATTAAAATTTAACCAGAAAATCTTTAATGCTCTGTAACTATACTAAGACCCGTAGTTTTAAAAATAGAGAACATAACATTTGTATTTTGATGAATTTGTATGTGCACTAATGAGGAGCCTGTCCACAGACATTAGGTTCACTCAGCACTGATGCCTTGGTTATTAGAACTCCTTAGATGAAAATATTGGGTCATTTAAATGTCTGGTTAAAACAACTGACACATAAAGACAAAAGATAGAAATTAGTTTAAAAACACCACTAGTATCATCCACAGACTTGTATGTAGGTCTCTAATGTTTTGCATGCCTGCTCTCTGCTCGGCAGTACTCAGCTAAGCATGCTACAACAAACTGCTCCTTCTGTAGCCTGCATCAGGATTGCTCAAATGACAGTTTCTATACATCACAAAAGAAGTGAAATAATAGAAAAGATTAATATTAAAAAATATTTTGATGAAAGCAAGAGATTAATCGTATGGGAGAGAAATATATATAAATAACCAATGGAAATGGAATATGTATGTGGAATTCAAATATGAATGAATTAAAATAAAGACCACGAACTATTTTACGAACATTGAGCAAGCAAGCCCCTTCGGAGCATGATCACCAGTAATTTGTAGAGAACTTTGAAACCCATTATGAGAAGGTGTACTTTGTATCAGCAAACACTGAGAGTTCTGGTTGGATATTTAGAGAAAGGAAATATTATCAAAAGGATATGTATGGAAGGAAAGGATAAAATTGTATCGGAAGGGAATCTCGAACAGAGAGGAAAGTAATGAAGATGCTTAGGAATCCAGGAATGAGTTGGATCCTGGGCCAATGTTGTACATGTATACCTGAATGCGTATCAAAGGGGAGACATCACAAATGTGTTCACAGGGATAGAGCACAGGAGACTGGGACTCTGAATCACTAATGATTATGACAAATTTAGAAGAAGGTGATCACTGAGGGAGGAGGATTAAGAAGACAATGAATGGGGCGCCTAGGTGGCTCAGTGGTTGAGCATCTGCCTTTGGCTCAGGCTATGATCCCGAGATCCTGGGATCAAGTCCTGCATCAGACTCCCTATGGGGAATCTGCTTCTCCCTCTATGTCTCGGCCTGTCTCTGTGTCTCTCATGAACACATAAAATCTTAAAAAAAAAAAAAAAAAAAAGACAGTGAGATTGGTTTTCACACCATTTAATTTTAGGCTTTGTTGGATATCTAAATGGAGCTATACTTTTAGATGCCAAGAATAAGCAATTAACATACTTTATAGTAAATGGCTTTTTATCTCTGTCTTTGCTGGGCTATAAAGTCCGTAAAGGTCAAAATCCTGTGGATTTTGCTTATTTCTCTATTTCTAGATCCTAGGACAGTGTAAGCCTGTTTGGTGGTACCCAATCCATATGTATGACTTGGATGAGTGAGAAGAGAGTGCAAAGGCTGAAGAGTAGGGGAGGGAGTCTTGACAGTAGGCTCTCAGGTGGGAGATTCTCCATGAAGCCTTTGAGGTACATCCAAATTGACTAAATGGGGCAGCCCCAGTGGCCCGGCGCTAAACCGCCGCCTTCGGCCTGGGGTGTGATCCTGGAGATCCCGGATTGAGTCCCACGTCAGGTTCCCTGCACGGAGCCTGCTTCTCCCTCCACCTTTCTCTCTCTCTCTCTCTGTCATGAATAAAAAACAAAACCCAAATTGACTAAATGGGGACAAGAAAAGAAGCATGGCTGGAGGAATTAGTGCCGAGAAAACCGGAAGCATCCTCATCAACAAACTTCTTTGTGATTCTTCAGTTTTTTTAATAAGTGCCAGGAATTGTGCTGGGATAATGGAAAATGGTTGAGGTGATGTCAAGGAGGAAGCTGAGGAGTTGGCATTCTGTTTAGAAGAGGTCTAAGGGATGTGTTAAATCATGAGCTCAGGGTGAGGGTAATTGGATTTTTGTCAGAAAAAGATGGCCTTAGCTTGGTAGATTTGACAAAGGGGAGCAGATTGTGAGCATTAAGGCAAAGGCTTGCCAGGGACAGTAAACACATTGGAGGAGTTTATTAGCCATGAAAGGAGCTCAAGCAGCCTTCTGAGAATCTTAAAATTCTCGTACTCTTCCTGTACTTTATGTTATAAAATAATAGCTTTTTGGAATATAAAATGGTAATATTACTATACTACTTCCTGTCGTGTGTTCCCCACCCCTGAAATCTAGACGTATCTGGGGGCAGAGAGGGTATTGGTATCTGTCCAGCTACCCCTACTTTCACCAGGGAGTCATCAGCCAGAAACAGTGGAGATGGGCACCGCAGTTGCCATGGGCACCTTTGCATTTTCTCTTGTCCAAGGGTGGAGGGGGAGATGAGGAGAAGGGGTCAATGGGATAGCAGAAAGGAAGAAATTAGTGTCGATGGGGGACGAGAGCAAATGTCGATTTGTCATGGAACCAAATTATTTAGCTTTTAAGAAAGCAGTCATTATGTTGATGTAATAACAGCCTTTTCGTGTGAGTTGTCAACAGATAGTAATAACTTTAAATGAGGCCTCTAAAATAAAACCTTTATGGTACCCACGTGTTTGGGTTACTGTGATCCATTATTCTAACCCTTATTTTACTTCCCTCTTACATTGTGATTTATTATGTTTGACGCCTCGGTGATTAATTCCTTGGGGAATACATTTTAGTGCTTAAGCTATTATTTTAACTTTTAGCACTGCTAATTTAAATATTTTCCTGTGTGCTAAATTTGAGATGAGAAGAATTTGTTTTAACCATAAGAAATTGGAGAATGGGGGAAAGAGCATCTCATCGTGGAATAACAAGGAGAATAGCCAGTGACTGAGAAGTTGCCAGTTGAATTGTGTTGACAAGTGTGATTTGTGTGAGTCCCTTAAGAATGTAACAGGGTCATAATACAAACATAAAAATCACACATTGTGTGGGTGAAGGAGTAGCCTGGGAATGGAAGGGGATGGCTATTAGTATATGTTGAAATTACTGCCTCAAAGAAATGCAGGAGTCCTTACAATATATGTGTGGAAACCATCTGCCTCTGAAAGCTAAAACCCCGAAGAAAAATCCCAGAAAAACCAGACAATAATTCCTTGAAACTGTCTGCTTTTGAGGATTCTTATTAAATTAGAGAAATAAGATATAAATAGTGCTTTGTAGTAATATGAGCAATCATCGCTGACTTGATGTGTTTCTTACTATTCCGCTCTAATTCCAGATACGTTTCTTTCTGTGTCTGGTGTTTCTTAAGCCAGCTCCTGATTTACTTGATTAGCTCCCTTCTATGCTTCTATGCTCTGTTTACCACGAGTGGTCAATTGTGTCCTCCTTGGATTTTCAGATAGCAAGCTTTGTCAACAAGTCAGCCATGGACATCTCAATCCTGCAGCGGTCCTTGGCCATTTTGGAGTCAATGGTGCTCAATAGCCACGACCTCTACCAGAAGGTGGCTCAGGAGATCACTATCGGCCAACTTATCCCACATCTTCAAGGGTAAGCATGCTGTCACCACCCATGTGGAAAGGGGGAATGGTTCTGGTAGACAACCACCACAAAGCCCTGGGAAAGGTTTTTGGTTGGTTCAATTAAAAATGCAGAAAAGGAATCCTGATTTGGCATCAAGCCACACCATGTCCCATCCCCATCCCCACCACACTAAAATGGCTCAGCAACAGGCCTCTGGGGATTGGGGGGGGGGTCCCATACCTGTTCTTGGCACCCTTCTGTCCCCAGTGGTTCTTAGTAGGCAATCAATTTTGATGAATGTTGGTAGATACCGCTAGAGTTTTATGTTTAACGTCATAGGACAATTTGCTGTCTTAAGTTCTCAACAGCATCTTTCCTTTGTCATTAAAAATAGCACTTTCAGTGTCATAATGAGTCTTTTCATAGATAATTAGGAATTTTTAAAGGTAGGCTTCTTTCTTAGGCTCAAGGTGATTACGGCGACCTTCTTTTGTCTTTTATAAGGTGTGTGTTTTATCTCCAGAGGCTTGAGCTATAAGGCAAGGCCCTTAGCAGCCTGCAAGCTTTGGGGCTCTCTCTCTTGTCTCCACTCAGGTAATTAGTAAGAATGTCCCTGAGAAGAACACCACTGTACAGTGCTATTTTATAAATTAAAATATGTGGAGGTGCAGGTGGCACCAAACCCCCTGAGGTGGCTTAGTCAGTGAGTTTATTGAAAGGATCCTGGGGGACTTTATAGAAACCAGGAATGACTTAAGTAGCTAAGCCTTGAGAAGGACAGAAACTACGGCTTCCTTGGAGTGGGCACAACAGGCTTTTTCTCAAGTGTACTGATTGGCACTAATGTGACTTGGTTCCCAGCATCTGCCACCCTGCTCTCTCAGGTCCCATTTGAAAATTCTCAAGAGGAAATATAATTGGCCTGTTTGGGTGGGGGATGTGGGCCGGGGATGTGAGGGTATATTCAGTAGTTCTCAATATACCCAAAATGTTAACTGTTGTGTGTATTATGTCTACCAAAGTGCATTAGATGTTTCCTTCATGTGGGAGGGGACATGGTGACCACAATGTAAAATTTTAAATCATACAAGCTGTGGACTCTGGCCTCAGGGAGAATGAGCACATGCTCTTTTGTGTGAAACCTCTCTAGAAATAATTTTCGCATTTCTCTGAATGTGAAATGTATTAATTCTACAGTCTGTGTCTTTTCTCTGAATCTCAAGGGCATACTTGGCATTCACAGTGTGCTTTGCCAAAGCAGAGAGTTTCTTATTTGGCAAGTGTCGCGCTGAGGATTTTATATACATTAACTCATTTTATCCTAAAAGCAACACCGTATATTAGTGTGCTCTTACCCGGTGTTACAGATCAAGAAACTGTTTTGGGGACACCCTGTGAACTCGTGCAAGGCCAGCCAGCCAGCCTGCGGTGTACTAGGCTTTGGATTTCATCCTGTCAAAGCCCGTGTTCCACACTTTGCCTCTCCCTAAATTATTTCTGAATGCAGCTCACTAGCTGTTTTGTTTATGCCTGGGGTCCTTCCTATTTACTGTTTACCACACGCTTCTATAGAATTTTTTTCTTCCTTTGGAATTTCTAATTTCATTTCAGCAAGTTTATAAATTTTGAAAACAAAAACCTATTCTTTTTTGTTATTAAAAAGTTTCTATTTGGAAATAGGTTTTTAGACTATGTCCAATCATTGCCATGGAGGCAAAGCAGTTTCCTATGTAATAAGTCCAGGAGTATAGGGATACCCAGTTCTAGTCCCAGATAATACTTCATGCATCAGACAGAAAATCACATTCACCCTGCCCCCCTCCCCCCATGTACAACCCCCTGGGTTCATGTTTTTAAGCCTAGCAGAGGAGAAGAGGAGAGAGCTCACTGACCACCTATACTTTCTGGGTGATCTCCACTAAGCAGTACATTGTCCAGCCAGTAATAGTAATTGTCTATCCCCGCCCCCCCATCCTCACCCTCCCACTGTATCTCCTTTCTCATGATGGTTGAAATATATTCTCACTCACTTGCCAACTGCATTTTCTAGGCCATGCCTTTCTCTCTCATCTTTTTTAGGGGGAGATCATGACCCTTATCATGGTCTAATTCAGAGATAAACTATTCTTTTTTTAAAAAAAGATTTTATTTATTTATTCATTCATGAGAAACAGAGAGAGAGAGAGAGAGAAAGAGGCAAAGATACAGGTAGAAGGAGAAGCAGGCTTCCTATGGGGAGCCTGATGCAGGCCTCTATCCTAGGACCCCAGCATCCTAACCTGAGCCAAAGGTTCAGGGCTCAACCACTGAGCCACTCAGGCACCCCACCTATTCTAACTTTCTGTATTATTTCATATGTCTTTACAGGACAGATCAAGAAATCCAAACCTATACCATTGCAGTGATTAATGCACTTTTCCTGAAGGCCCCTGATGAGAGAAGGCAGGTAAGTTGCATTTCTTTTGTTTGAAGACTGTACTCAGGGCTGGCAACTTTCAGGGCAGTGAGTGCCCTCTTGTTCCCATCCTGGGCACTCCTTGGGCATCCCCGCTGCTCTGCAGCTTAGCTGGCCAGCCTGGGATCATTCACAGATCTGGTGGGAACTAGGTAGAGATGCGCAAGCCCTTGTCTCAGGAAGAATGCTAGGAATGTTCCAGAGGCAGAGTCCTTTCATCAATGAAACCCAGCGTAGAAGCTAAAAACATAAAAAGATGAAAGCATTGCTCCTGTGGTAGAAGCAGAGGTAGGAGCCCTGAGAGCTTCTGTGATGCCATTGAATGCTCCCTAGGGCAAGGGAGGTGTTGCCCCTATTTTCCTGATGAAGACATTGAGACCCCGAGAGGTGTCTCGCTTCGCACATGGAAGTTTAGATGGAAAGGATAGGAGGAGAACACACAGTTTGCTGCTACTGGTTGAGATAACTGCTTATATGTCAGGGGGGCTCTTTGCTGTGACATTTCTGATGTCCATGTGTGCATGTGGCCGGGGGCGGGGGGGCGGGGTTGAAGAGCAACACATTTCCCTTCCTCTGCTCAAACAAGAGAAGGAAACCCCTTAGATGTGAAACCCATCCTTTGTGGATCTTTGGTTCTTCTGCGTTGAGGTAAAGATCATTGTAGAGGGAGGTGTGGAAGGAGTTGATTCTTGTGTGTCTTGGAACATAGCTTGCACCTCACAATCTATTCATGTTGTTTTTTTTTCTGTCAAGATAACATATACTGTGTTATCTTGGTCACACAATTCACCTCATCTAAAAACCGGGTGGAAATAAAAGATCTTTCAACCAATAATGTACCGGGAGCTCAGTGACAGTTACCACTACATTGTTTTAGAAGAATTTAGAAGCTACCATGCTACTGAACACTGTGTCAAGAATTTAATTTTTTTTTTCATTTTAATTTTTTTGTTGCCAAGGATTTTAAACCTCAGTGACTAAATGTGAGGGTTTCTGGTTTGTTTTTCATTTAGAATTGTTTGCTCATTCCTTGGGCTATGTTTGCACGGGGAGGGGAGTGACTTTGTTTTTTCCTGTGCTTTTGGTTTGGTCTTGGCTGGAGCTAGGAATTGCCTGCTCTCCTTAAGGCCTTATCTTCCAGGCTGGATTTTTAAGAGTGGCTTTGTAGGTGGATTCCTAGGTGGGGCTCCTCTTTTAATATCCAAATCTAAATGCTGAGCTCATGATGACTTCCAGCAGCTCAGCGAATTGCCTGGCAGCTCTCACATGTGCACTCCTGACATAGTCCTGGAGAAGCTTGATCCTCCTACGGGCCAGACCAAGGACACCTGGCCAAATAGGTAGCTGAGAGTAGGGCAAAAAGCCATCCGGTCTGACCTCATGGGCTTTTTCTTTTTTCCTGTGGAGGAAGAGTTTGGATTAGGGCAAGCAAAAACTCATGCCCACTCTTACTGCTATGATTTGGATCCCTGGATCTAGACATGCATACACTTTGCATCTTCCTTTTACACCAAGAACTACTGTTAATCTGCTGAATTGGAATCGTGTGACCATGGAGAAATAGGGACTCAGGTGCCAACCTGTACTGACTCTAGAATAATCATAACCATGAAAATATAATGGCATGCCAATATAACATTAGGTTCAGTTTCTGTGAATCAAATTTTGTTTTTTGAAAATTAGTATTTGAGATAACACAGATTGGCAATAATTGCCAATAATTGTGATTTTAAAAAAATCACAAAGGATAGTCTATTAACATTGCATAATTTAAGAAAATAATCCAACTAAGATAGCATGTATATAATAATACAGAATATCCAGAGTCTGACTAATTTAGTCTTCAAAATAAAAAATAGCGACAACAAAGAAAATTAGCTTGGACTTTATAAACTGTGCTGAATTAAAGATGAGTCAGTGACTATTGTTTGTCAAGAAAAGGGATATTTTGATTTTTAATTTAAAAAATATTTTTCAGTGAATTAAGGAAAGAGTTGGTTCTAAAAAAAACTAGTTTCAAGTTCATAATGAAGAAAAGTTTGATGTTATTTTCTGAAGGTTAGTGGAGCCTGTAAAGCAGAAGACCATACTAATTGGGGGTGTCATCTGGGTTATATTCTGTATTGTTATAGGCTTTTCTTGAGAAAAATTAAACATTCTGAATTTGGGAGGTCGGTAGGAAAATTTACCAAAGCCTGCCATCAATGATATTCTGAGAGCTTGCCACTTGCCAGGCTCAGGGTTCAGTGCTTTGTGTCCTATGTCACTTTATTCTGTTAGTAGAAAGCCTTACTCTTGCCTTCTTACAAATGAGGAAATTGAGACTCACAGGGAGTAAGGGATTTGATCAGATTGCTGAGCAGATAAGAGTCCCACGTAGGCCTTGCTCTTCTCTGCAGAGCATCCCATTGTCAAGGAGGCTTCACCCACCGAATTCTCTGATTTGCGGAGTGAAGAACTCCCTGGAGCCTGAAAGAGACACCAAGCCCATTTTCTCACTCCAATTAGATTAAAACATAATCTAAACATTTGTTTATTAGATTTACAGGAACGGCTTTGTTTGTTTTTTTAAAGCCTTAGGATATTGGGTAAATTACACTTCCGCGCAAAAACTTTATTTATTTCAACTTCTCTTCCCGACTTTGGGCCAAGCCCATTGGTAGGACTCCATTATCTGGGTTTTCTTTATTTTTCAAAATGTATAAAATGAATTTGATGGATTTTAAACACTGATATCCACTTTTACTGAAGAAAAATACTACCAGAGTCAGATCTTTTTACTTGGCAGACAAACTGGAGTGATATTTCTGTTTTGCATTTGCTGAGTGGCCCTTACTGAGAGAGCTGTGGGTTTGCAGAGAGCTGGGCTAGAATTTCCTGTTTTGCCAAGGCCCCCTGGGCTCTCTCCCATTGGCTGGGAGGGTGAGGGAAGCAAGGGAGGGGTGTCCGGCTTCCCCATGCCTCCTGGATGTGGGACATTCTCCCTTTCTCTGCACAAATGAAGAGAAAGGGGTATTTGTTTTGTGAAGATGAGGGCAAAAGGATCCTTTTCCTTATAATTCCTTGCCATGATTTTATTATTCCCATGGCAAATATGTTGGTGAGGTCCCTTCCAAATTTCTCTACAAATATTTATGACTTTCATAAGCATTATTTAAAAACCATTATAAAAGTTAAAAGATGTGGTGGGAAAAGCAGAATGATTACATGCTCTGAGAGAGGACCCTTGCACACATGGGGCCCTGCTTTGTTCTTTGCAAAGACTCTTCTACATACATCATCTTTTCACTGGATGGGATCATACTACTTGTACTGTTTATTTTTTTCTAACTGCTTTTAAAACTAAACTTGTTTTGTGAACATCTTTCCATGTTAATATCCCTCTATCCATATTTATGTCTATCTATACTTCTATATCATCTTGATGGTATAAAATATTCTCCATGGAGTCTCGAGTTTTCTCAAACCCTTTTGTAATATTGAACAATAACAACAGATCCATGATATGGACAAGGATTTTTCTATTTTCTCTCTGACCAAGCTTCTCTATTCCTTAGTAGTAGAAAATATTCTTTCAAAAAAAAAGAAAAAAAGAAAAAAAGAAAAAGAAAATATTCTTTCATTTTCAACCAAACATTCACTGTCTACTCTGTGTCAGACATAGTGCTCTAGGCCTGGGAATACAAGGATGAAAAAGACAGTCTCTGTGTTCCTAAGTTGACCATGGTCTTATGAAGAAAATAAATCATGTCAACAGATAATTACAACAATTGCTATAAATATTGGAACTATATTGTCCCTTTGAACTTATTTTAAAATGTCACAAATCAATAGGCTAAGATAGGCACGGAAGATTTTTTTCTTTGTGTGTCAGGCAGTAATCTCATTTTTATAAAAGAAAATAAAAGGGCTCTAGGGTGCTTTGGGCCCTTTGTTTTTCATCTGGTCCGGGAGAAAAAAAGAAAATGGACCTATTTGTGTTTGGAAGCAAGCCCTGCTTTCTATGCACCAAGGAAAGACAGGTTCCTTCTAGATTGCCATTACCCTTGTTCCAGAATACGTCATTGTGCTTGCGCTCTTTGTTTTCAAGATTGAAAGGGGTTTTGAAACACGTCACAGTATTTGTGCACTTGGCTCTGCCAGGCAGTGGGTCAGCAGGGGTGTTAAAATCAAGTTGTAACCTCTAACAGAGTGCTCTGAACTTCCATGCCTTCTTCTCTCCTGCTTGCTTTCCTTTCTGTGGTGGCGATGGCGCCGCTAGGTTGGTGTAGAGAGCAGTGTTGACATCCTTGATTGTCCTCTGACTGTAAGTCCTCAATCTTCTGCTCCTGCCCAAAACTGCCTGTGTGTCCCCCTCACCCTTCCCACCCCTGTGTCTGGGCTCTCCTTGCTTCCTGCGAGTTTTTCACCTTGATCGAATTCATGGTTGTAGTTTTGAATCATAGCCTAGTTTCTTCTCTACTCAGCAAGAGTAGCAACTCAAACGCTGAAATCCAGCCCCACCCTACCAAAAAACACTCAAGTGCCTTCCTGAATATGAGCAGTATTTTCATTTTTGAATGTTTGCACCAAGGTTGTACCCAACTTTATAGTTTGAACTTAATACCTGTTTCTCGATATTTAGAAAGAATGTCTATGAATCATTTCTTTTAATAAAGCCACCTACAAATCCTCGGTGCTAGGCAGGCCAAAGCCCCAAATACAGTGTGTATAAATGAGGCCTAGCAAGGTGGGGTGAGGGCTCTTGGAGATTAGCCCCTGCCCAGATATTTGTCTGTCCCAAAAGCGCCACACACTTGACTGGCAAAGACTGTTTTCAAGCCCTGGGGTACATACCACTCACTCTTTGGTTTTGCACAGATTAAGATCAAATGGCTCTTAGAAGACTGGGAGACTTAACATGGTTGGAACTCCTTGGTGCAGGCATGTTTCCTAGTAAAACCTCTCTGCACATGTGCAGTCTAATAAAAGCTGATGAACCTTTTGAGTGGAGAACCATTGCTTTTCATCTGGAGAATTTGCTTTTTATTCAACACTCACTTTTTCCTGGAAGGAGGAAATTCCTTAAAAAGGAGAAGTTTGTGGGTGCCAGATTTTTCTTCCTTTGCTTTTGGACGAGGCTCTGTTATCTGAACATAACATGCAAAAAGCCATTTGAATACGATGGACTGTTTGAGTCTCTCCTTTCACAAGAAATACTGCTGATATCCAGTTAGGAAGCACAGTCAGGATCAAGCCATTCGGGGCCATGTTGAAATGTATTTCTCTAACCTCAGGTTTTGCGTGGGTGTGTTTTTCTTCAACAGGAGATGGCGAACATTTTGGCTCAGAAGCAACTGCGTTCCATCATTTTAACAGTGAGTATCTCTGTGGTGTGAGTACTGTCTTGGGCAGGAATGGTTTGGTGCATTCATTTATCTCCTCTTTTGGCTTCAGTCTGTGGTTTGTTCTGTGCCTTTGCTTCTGTGAGGAAGCAGTAGTAACTAGAAAGGAAGAAGAAGTGCGCCTTTGGAATTGGAAGAAACGGGCTTTCCCACAGGAATGGTCTCATGTGACTGGAGGGAGGAGTCTCTGGAACTGCTCTAGAAAAGACTTTCTGCCAGGAAGGGGTGGAAACCTCTCCCAGGGGGGCAGGTTTATTACACTCCCCATCACATTAGTTTTGCATTTAGGAAATCAGGGGCTCTAGGACCTAAAAAAAAAAAAAAAATCCACTGCTGTGAACCTAAACTGTTTTTAATGTAGAAGCTTAACTGGAAACCTCTTGGACTCTGACAGAAGTCCTGAAATGATGACAGGCATCTCCCTGGACCCCTTTGCAGCAGAGACAGGCAGGAAAGGCGTACATGGAATCCACTCGTTAACTACAATGCAGAGATGATGACCTGGAATGTCAGTGGAAAAGAAGCCCTACACGTTATGTCTTGAATGTTTAGAAATAAATCAAGTGACATTTCCTGAGGCCTTATCCGCTATTTAACTTTAACCAAAGACTGAAAGAAGCATGCGTGATTGATTCCCAGCATTACCAAAGAAGCAATTTCTGTTTCTGTGATTTCAAAGAGGAGTTCTCTGCAAGCTCACAATCATACACACACATACACACACACACACACGCACACACGCATTCCAATACCGTGAGGCAACTGCAAATTAAAAACCTTATGAGGGCAAACACAATAAATATTCTAGAACCCAAAGCCAATAGCAAGGACTACAATTTGTCATCAAGTGTGATTTTAAACTTCCTGGCTGACAAGGCCTTAAAAAGAAACATATGAGTGTGATTTTCATTGTTTGATAAAAGAGGTTACCTCAGTTCTTGGGGGATGACATACCTTTTTCCCTGGAACTGGAATATGAAATGGGTGTTGGTAGAGCATTCGAATAGATTCTTGGCCCGAGAATAGTGTGGTAGAGACTGCAGGAGGATTCATAATGTTCATCTTTACCCCAGTTCTCAGTGAAAGTGGAACCTACAGTATCAGAGCGAAGTTCAGGGAAGGTATTTGTGTAAGAGGAGGAAGGTGGAGAGACGAAGGATTGGAAGTGTTATATTAAGGTCTTAGCCTGCTCTTCTGATTTTGGTGTGGCCGTCGGGGTGAGAATGCCTGTAGATGGGGTGAGTGGAATGGCTGTAACCATCGTGTCTGAAAGATCCGTTTGCTTCAATGGGACTTCTGTGGGACCGTGATGGTTGGCAGTTCAAGGCTGCTATCCTCAGGCAAAAAGTTGAAGTGCAGATACTTTGGAGTTGCTAATAAAATAGATGGCCTACACACCTTGGGTAGGAAGCATATACTCTGAATTAACATTCTGTTCTGAAAATGGAAGGATACAGGTTTCATTCCACCCCCTACCCCCGAATCTCACCGCCTACCTACCTTCCCACCCCCACCGCCCTCATTATTTTGGTTCTGTGGCTTTTTTCTGTTCCTCATTCTTCTCCCCACCCCTCCCTCTTTAACCGACTATTTTGACACGGTACTCACAGCCAGGGCGTGGAGTCCCAAGTGCATGCTGGGTTGGGGCACCTCAAGAAAGTTCTTTCAGACAGCAAGACGTGGTTGGGTCCAGGGCATTCAAAACAACCGATTTGAATGGTTGTTTCACCACATTGACTGGTTGTTCGGCATTTTTAAGGCACAACCATGGTCTCTGCGCAAGAGGATGTAGGTTAGGCCCAAGGGTTCAATCTCCTTTCTGACCCAGCTTCAGTGGGGGGCAAAGGCACCCATATCTAGTCCTGCCATTTCTTTTGTATTTGTTCCATTTTGGTTCTAAGGGGGTCATTTTTTTTTTTTTTCATTTAATTGTTGGCAGGTGAGTTAAGGTAGGCACGTGAATCCGCTCATTTTCTTGTGGTGGTGGTGGTTTCTGGAGAAGTTTCCATAGTGAATTAACTTCGGGTCTGATTGGAACTTTGCTTTTTTATGTTGCTTCTCAAACTCTGCCCCATTTAGAAGCTGGATCACCTGTCAGAGACCATTGTAGGGTAAGATGATGGCAAAGTTGCTTACAATACCTACGCACCATTTGTCCCTCCACTGCATGCAGGGAAGGCTTTTGTTGTAGAAACCCACCTTTCTCTTCAAGATACTCTTATCTCAGGCACACTTTCTTGATTTATATAGCTGCACTCACCAGGGCATTTGCAGTGCCTTCCTTTCTTCTACTCTCTGCTGCACACAGGAGGTCTTTACCTGGATTCTGGCCCACACATCCAGAACTTTACTGGGCCCTGCAATGTCAAGAAAAGCTCCAAGATCACCTGCATCCTCACCTTCCAGCTGACAGGTGGTCCCACCAACCTGCATTCCCCGTGCCTCCACGGGAAGACTTCTGGGCTTCTGCTTGGTGTAATGACTGGGCTTAATTGTTGCTGGCTTTTTCCTTCTTCCTTTTCTTAAGAAAAAAAAATCCTGATTTCTGAACTATCTCCCCAGCACGTCATCCGAGCTCAGAGAGCCATCAACAATGAAATGGCACACCAGCTGTACGTGCTGCAGGTACTTACCTTCAACCTTCTAGAAGACCGGATGATGACCAAGATGGACCCCCAGGACCAGGTGCGTGCTCACTAGACAGCAGCAAAAAGGCACATAAGGGAGAGAAAATGGTTAGTAAAATCTCTCGGGCTACTCCGAGATCCAGAATTTTTAGATAATGATGTTGTTTTCTTACCATCTGAGAACTTGGGGGAATGCATTTTTTTTTTTAGATTTTATTTATTAGAGAGAGACAGAGAGAGTGCAGCAGGGGGAGGGGCAGTGGGAGACCGAGAAGAAGGCTCCCCGCTGAGCAGGGAGCCTAACTCAGGCCTCCATCCCAGGACTCTGAGATCATGACCTGAGCTGAAGTCAGATGCTTAACTGACGGAGCCACCCAGACGCCCTAGAACTTGGAAGAATGTATTTAAAATTTAGATGAACTTTGACTCAGAGAATAAGAATAAAGCAAATGGATTCTTTCATTATGCATCACACACATGCTTACTCTTCCTTTCTTGGCTAAGAAAGCCTGATGTCACATGGCCACCAACCTTGGCCCTTGGTCCCAATACCTTCAAAGGTAATAGCTCTGGAGTCAAGGTCCCAGACAAGTAGGGCCTCTGGTTGCTCCGCGTGATACTGATTCAGGTTGAGGAAGTAATTTCCGTTCTCCAGTGATCAGTGCCGAGGGGGGGAGCGGGGGGGGGGGGTCCCAGGCTACACCTGATCTCTGGGCTTGCATTTTGGTCGGTCGGCTGTTTGTTACAATTCTCTCTAGGTCTCTGGTTGTTGTGCGTGGAAGGTTCTGTCTCTGTCCAAAGGCTTTTGGGGAACTTTACTGTGTGAGGACAGAGTGCGAGGAAACAGCTGGGAGCCCTGCTGTAGCACATTTTCAACTTAAGCAGCGCTGCAGCTTTGGAAAGGAAAACACTCATTATTGGCACGTGAGGGCCTGATCTATTGCAGATGTGCACTGCACATGTGAAGTGTGTAACTGCTGCAGCACTTCGTCCATGGCACGAGGCCATGCGATTAAGAATGATGGAGAGGCTTTGAGAGGCTGTCCAACGTGCCCCGGACTTTTGGCAAGGCCAAGTGTAATCATCTGAGAGATGAGACTGTCATCTTACCACTCCTAGTGACGGAAGGCCATGCATCTTAATGTGGAACGGCCCTCCCCGTTTGGAAATGCTTCCTTTTATTTATTTAAAACATACATATTTTTTTTTTCTTATTGTGGTAAAACATACGTAACAAAAGACTTGCCATTTTTAACCATTCTTCAGGGCTTGTTTCCATGTAGTCACTTCTTCGTGGAGTCCGGGATCCCTTGTCGCTTAAATACTGTTCATAAACTTGTGTGCCTCTCACTTTGTTTCGGACAGCGTGGGGCTCCCAGGTTCTTGAACTTGACTTCCCCCAGCCCCAGGCTTTCTATCATATTTGGGACTCCATCTAGAACTTCACTAGGCAGTTGACCTAAGCACTTCAAATGACTTGGTCGTGAGGACAAACATGGAATGAAGCCAGGGCTGACCAGCAGGGAGAGTGGCAGGGGAACTATGCCCAGCTCTAACTTAGAACATTGGTTGTCTTTTATCTGTTTTTCTTTTTGCCTGAAAGCAGTGATTCATTTAGACCCTGGGGAAAGAGGGAGTATATGTAATGTCACACAATGAAAGCAGCTCTTCTCTCCCCCCTTTCTCCCCACCACCCCCCCCAACGCCTTCAGGCTCAGAGGGACATCATATTTGAACTTCGAAGAATTGCTTTTGATGCAGAGTCTGAACCTAATAACAGCAGCGGCAGCATGGAGAAACGCAAGTCCATGTACACCCGGGATTACAAAAAACTTGGCTTCATTGTAAGTAAGCTGTCTCCAGTAAGCTCTCTCGTTCCAACACCAGGGGTCTGACCTCAGCCACGTAACTGATGTCTCCTCCGAGCGTGTGGTCCTCTTGCGCCTCGCAGAATAGTTTCCACATTTTCCAGATGTTTAGCTGGTTTAAACAGGATCACATGAAAATCTCTTCTGGCTGCAGCGAGTCGGAATAACTTGCACAAGTGTGACTAATACTGAGCTTGTTTATTTAGTTCTGATTAAGTGTAGTTAGCCCGGAATGCATCTAGACTTCATTAAATCTACATCACAAGATGCTTAAGGTTCTATACACGAAAGACATGGGTGATGGCAACTGTGGGAGGGATCTTATTACTGGGTTAGTGATTGGATCACTTATATACATGGGTTTCATATCCAAATCAAATTAAGAATCTCCTGAAATGTATTCACATTGAGATTTATGCAATTTATAGTTTCCTAAAAGTTTTGTCTTGTTATGGATGCTAATAAGATGACTCCTCCGGGATTTTCTTTTTTTTCAGTTTGCAAATCAGAACACAGCTTGTCCTAAATATAATCTGTTGTTTTTGTTTCTCCATGGGTTCCATTCTGGCCTTTCCCACCATTGCATTTCTCTGGTGACTTTGAGCTGATTAATCTCAAATTCTACGTATGTAAAATTGGATTTCCATTTTGGCCTGCATGGTAAATGGCAAACAATGAAATTTTGGCTTCAGCGATTAGAAATCACTAGGCATTACTTTATAATTACAAATACACCCTTCTTTCTTTATTTTTTTACACCCTTCTTTAGTTCACACACACAAATATTAACTTTATATACATCAGTATCACGCTTTGTATATTATTTGGGAAACCTTGTCTTTCGTGGGGATTGTTTTGGGATATGTTTCCACATTAGTTAATATGTATTGTTTTTCGTTACTGAGGAGTTTTTCGTTTTTGGATGGACTAAGTATATTTCAACCAACCCCTTCTGCTGAATAATCCAATGCTTTGAAATTACCAACAAATCTGTAATTGAGATCTTTGCCACCTGGTATTTATATGCATCCACGATCACGTTATTAGGATAAATTTGTGGGACTGTCATTTCTATGGCTTTATTTTTAAACTTGTTGATATTTACCAAATTGTTTTCTACAAACATTGAGTCATTTCCATTTTAACTAAATGAATCAGAGTGACTTCTTCTTTTTTTGTTTTTTTTTACTTTTCTAGTAATGCTTCCTAAACTAAGATTTTATTTATTTATTCATGAGAGATAACAGAGAGAGGCAGAGACACAGGCAGAGGGAGAAGGGAGAAGCAGGCCCATGCAGGGAGCCCGATGTGGGACTCGATCCCAGGACCCCAGGATCACGACCTGAGCCAAAAGCAGATGCTCCATCACCGAGCCACCCTGGCGTCCCAGAACAATGTATTTTTTTTTAAAAAGATTTTATTTATTTATGCATGAGAGAGACACACACACACACACACACACACACAGAGAGGCAGAGACACAGGCAGAGGGAGAAGCGGGCTCCATGCAGGGAGCCCGATGTGGGACTCAATCCTAGGACTCCAGGATCACTCCCTGAGCCAAAGGCAGGCGCTAAACCGCTGAGCCAGCCAGGGATTCCCCAGAACAATGTATTTTTTTAACTGAAAGTTAATCTGATGTGGTTTTTAAGGCTTTAGATATTTTTTTCCTTTTTAAATATTTTATTTATTTATTCATGAGAGACACACAGAGAGAGAGGCACAGACAGAGGCAGAGGGAGAAGCAGGCTCCATGCAGGGAGCCCGACATGGGACTCGATCCTGGGACTCCAGGATCACACTCCCTGGGCCAAAGGCAGGAGCTAAACCGCCAAGCCACCCAGGCGTCCTAAGGCTTTAGATCTTATGTGGCCTCACTTGAAAGGTCATTTGAGAAAAAGCGAAGACCTGGAACGCAGAATAACCAAAAAAGAGTGTCGGTTTCCTTTATTTTTCCATGGCTCTTTTTTTAGTTTTCAATTTTAGTCCTTCCCCCTGAAACTTCTTCCAGGCCACGATCTTGCATCAGAAGAGTTGAGAAATTGGAAAGAATCATTTAATAATGATTTTCTAATGGTGGAAAACCTCCAACAGTTTTGACATCAAAGCAGAGATTTTTCACTTTTGAGTGCCCAGTTCCCCAGAAATAGGCAAGTTCCAGTAAATGGAATCACGCGCTCATTGCGCCACCTAGAGACCATCGTGGGGAAGCGCTGAAGCTGGCGGAGGCTAGTACGGGCTCTAGATGCTGCAGGCTGTGCAGGTGCAGAGCTCCCTGTGTGCTTCTGAAAGAGGAATGATCGTGCCCTTCCCTTTAGTGAACTCCTTCCTTGGCCTCCTTTTAGGAGCAATTGAGGTTTTGGAAAATCTTTGGAATCTCGTTGTAGAAAACTTCATACGATGAAGTTGTTATTTCCCACGTAACATCTCCCGAGTAGGCACTGCCCAGGAGGTGTTACGTGACAAGTTTTTAGAGTCGAGGGGGCCTAGATTTCCATTTCATTTTTCCTAATTACCAGCCCTTGGACCAGCGGGTTAAGTATTAAAACTGCTCGGGCATCTGGTTCCTCTCTTGTGCTGTTACTCTTGTATTTCACGGTCAAGTAGGAGGCCACCAAAGAGCATCCATTAGTACCTGGCACAGCACCTGGGATGGAGGATGTACCCAGCGAATAGTACTTCCCTTTGTTGCTCTTCCGAGAGTGCGTATCGTGGAAATCACAGGCAGCTTCTTCAGTTTTCCAACGTGGAAGGGGCAGTTGCTCCAACAAGGCAAGCAGAACAGTTGTTAAAGGATAATAGGGAACAGCACCTTTGAGGAGGCAGATGGCCTTACATTCCTGCTCAGCACGGCATCCCAACAGAGCAGATTTTTCTGATGAAATAATTCCGAAATCTCAATTTAAAGTGGCTAAATGGCGTGTATGGTTAGTCATAACACAGAGAGGCACCTGCTTCTAAAACAAAGCAGCTTAATCTTTTAAGATCTCTCGGTTAATGATTCTCTGGTGTCTGCATGGACGTGCAGGTGCCCGGGTGGGAGAAGGGGTCAGGATTGTCTGGGATAACACTGGTTTATTGGCACTCACAAGGCAAGGGCCATGTATTTCTCAAGGCGATGGAAGGCAGATTCTCATATTTAGAATGCCTTTATTTTGAAAACCAGGGAGGTGCCTGAATACAAACTGTATCTTGTTGATTATCATCACCAAGAACGGTGCAAAATGGTGTTCTTACTCCGTGAAGAGTTGTGTTCCTGGCCAGAAAGCCTTCAGAGTTTGTCTTGTTGTCAAATTGGTAGATTCTCTTTTGTGAATTTTACCTTCGTCCAGTCTGTTGGGCAGTCATTACAAAGGACGTTATCTGTAGTTCATTTTTCTGGTCTCTCTTGAGCTCAGAAAGGCAGCTGTTGAAGTTGGACAAGGCTGGTGTTTTTTCCCCCCTAAATGTCTTTTCTTTCCTGTTCTTTTAGCTTGTCCCAAAATAAACTCATTTTTGTTAGTTAATTAATTAATTAATTAATTAAGCGGACTCTACGCCCAGTGTGGAGCCCAACGCAAGGCTTGAACTATGACCCTGAGATTGAGACCTCAACTAAGATCAAGAGTCAGACCCTTAGCCAACTGAGCCGCTCTGGTGCCTCAATAAACTCATTTTTAAAAGAAACTGTTGCTGAACAATATGTCTTAATATGAGAAGTTTTGATAAATATTTCCCGTAGCATTTTCAGATTGTCTTTATTATTATTTTTTTAGATTGTCTTTAAAAAGTGACTAAAATGTAGAAGTAAAAAAAGCTAATGAGAAAAATATTATTTCAGAATTAAGATTCTTTTTTAAAGTGTAGGTTTGATTGTGTTTAGGTGTGGCGAGGCCAGCACCTCACTTGGAGGAAAGATACCACATTGCTCATAGTTCTCAAGAGAGGGAGCGTGTCACACCACACAGTGCACCTGGACAAGCACTGGGAGCCGTCGGGAAGCAGCATTGTGAGGGGAAAACATGGACAAAATGGCCTTTGTTGTGGTTTCCATGAAAAAAGCGAGGCAAGATAGTGTAAGCAGGTTTAGGATTGGCCAGTTTGAATAATCTCATTGGACTTTGGAGCACAGGGGCTGCCCCTAGTTGTCTGTTTCCTGGCCTTGTGGTGCTGAGGGCAGGGGAATAGTGGCTCAGAGTGCAAAACTCTGATAAGGGAGATCTGTTGGGGTTTGGGGTCTGGATTGACTATTTTGCCATGAAATGCATGCTTCCTATCTCTAGGAATTAGCTAACCCTGGGAAGGGCAGTTCCTCCAATCTTAGCAAGGACCCAAGATCTCAAAGGATCAGAGAATATGTGCAAATAAAAAAAAAAAACATGACTAATACAGATTCGTGGTAAATTTTTTAGAGGATTTTCTGCTTCCCAGATGATAGAAGATAATTACGCATCTTTACACAAGTATAATTATATGTAATGGCATATGCAGTGCTTGGTGTCATTTTAATATATTTTTTCTCAAATACAGATGGCAAGGAATGAAGTGAGATACATATTTATCCATGTCTTCCTCCATCTCCATCCCCGTCCCCATCTCTGTTTCCCTATCACAGGAGGAAGCCTCCTGGTCTAAATGAATTCAACTGTAACTGTGAGCGTGACATGCGGATTAAGGTTGGGCTCTGAATTCAGGCTGCCGGGCGTTGATTCTTGACTCTCCTTCTCACAGGCTGAGTGACTTGGGCAGATTACCTGACCTCTTCACATCTTAGTTTCCTTATCTTTAGGGTATAAGAGTTGTCTCCATCAATAAATTTGTTGTGTGAATTAAATTAGATGCTCGTGGATCATACATATTAACACAATGGCTGGCACATGGTAAGCAGGCTAGGCATTTACATGCAGTTATGCTGATGTTATAATCACTTGATATTATTGGAGCATCACACAGTGTCCCGTGACACTATGACAGGTAGTGCCGGGGGGTATGAGGGTTTTCAGTTGTGCCAGGAGGATTGTGAAAAAGTGTGTAGTTCAAAATACGAGTTACTGATGAGAGAATGGTGTATGTTTGGGCAACTGCAAAAGGGGTCATGGGCTGACGTTTAGGTCGCATGGAGAGAGTAGAGTTGGCTTTTGCAAGTAAGGACAGATTATAGAGAATTTTAAATTCAAGAGGGTTCATTCAGGCAATCCTCATGGTTCGTGGATTCCGTGTTTGCAAATCCAGCTCCTCACTAATATATATTTGTAATCCCCAAATCAACACTCGTGGTGCTTTCATCATCATTTGCAGACATTGGGGTCACGCAAGGTGACACTGCCTTCTTATTTTCATGTCTCATACTGTAAATGGGAGTCCTTTTTGTAGTCTAGCCAGGGCCTTGATTTTTAAAATTTATCCTTTGTGTCGGTGATATTGCTGTTGCAAGTGGTCCCCGAGTGTAATACTGTAGTGGTGCCTGGTCCCCTAAGTGCACGGAGCTGTGATGTGCCTTAAGGGGGAAATGTGTATTGCATAAACCCAAGTCCGGCACACATTAGTGTCGTTGCTGTGAGTTCAACGTCAATGAACCAGCAATATATGTTAAATAAGTTGTCTTAAAAAAAAACACACACACACACATTAAGTTATGTATCAACTGATTGACAAAGTCTTGTGACCAGAGCCTGGAAGACACCTAACCCTCTATTTGCCTCTTGGAAGCAGTGGCTCAGTGTTCACTATCTCGGGATTTGCAATGACTTCATAGAACATAGCTACCGGGAGAAAACAGAATGGATGTACTTTGTTTGCTTGGGGAGCTTACAGGCAGGGGTAAGCGCTGGAGGGGAGAAGCCCAGGCTGTCCTAGATTCACTTCCCTCCTAGCTCTGTGGCCTGTGTGTGCTAAGTGGGGAAGAGAAAGCCCACCCTTCACTAGGGTGACAGGAGCATCTGCCCAGCACTTAGCACGCTGCTCAGGACGGTCACGGGGGAGCATGACAGCAGACTGGGATCTGATTCATTTGTTTGAAGCCAGAAGCTGCCTCGAAACCACTGCTATGTGAAAATCTCATGACATTGAGGTCAGGGGAATTTTCAATCCATAATCATTGTTCATAGAGGAGGAATCTCTCTGCCTATGGCGGACTTGGCTTTTATTTTTGCATCATTCCTGACAGGTCATCCTCATAAGGTTTTGTCTCTGAGAATGTGATTCGGTCCCTTGGAGCCCAAGGACAGTGTTAGTAAGAATCGAGTACGTGTGTGGGAAATGTAGAAAGTAAATTTTGACATTTACCTAATTTTGTGGTGCTCCTCATCCCTCCCCCTCTTTGCAACAAACCGCCTCTTGGCCTGGTAACCACAAGGTAAAGCAGCTTTCTGTAAAGTAAGTGACCTTTCTCCATATGGATGATTTAATAATTAGGTTAGTATTCCTAATACCAAGCACTTTGCTCTCAAATAGTTAAATAGTGACCCTTAAGCAATAGGTCATAAAAGCAAAAGGACAACTAATAATTTTTTAAACTGTTCATTGAAATTCTCCAAGTTTTAGCCACTCAGAATTCAGGAGGTCCCCCCGTGGGCTGGGGTGCTCTTCCAGGAAGCTCTGGCCAATCTTTGCCAGTTCATCCAGCCCCAGACCATTCCTTCCCTCTGAGACCCCCGGGGCATGTTGGTGAGGGAATTATCAGAGACTGAGATGCCTCCATGGTTCAGTCTTGGTGAATTCACAGGCGGATACTGGGCGTGCTTGTTCCTTGGAACCCAACCTTCTATTTTCTGCCTCATGGACACCACAGTCTGGTCTATTCTGATCACACACTCCCTTTCCCCATCTGAAATGCTGCGAAGCCCCAGTCCTAATCATTTCCACTCTTGCCTCCATCAGGGTGCAACTAGCTGGGAGATTCCTTATCAGAGAAGCTAGAGCAAAATCGGCCACCAGATGGCACCAAAAGCACAGCCGTGGACTCCCAACCAGCGTCCCCAGGGTCACACTGCCCCCAAACTGGAACAAACAGCCACTGGGACACCCAGTGACATTGCAGCTCTGCTTATCTGCCTGCAGAGCATGAGGTTGTAGGGCCAAAACAGGGGCCTTAGGGTCTCCTCAGGGTTGGGGTGGGAGGGCTCTAGCCTTCATGGGGGCCTCCAGGGGCTAGGAACATTCTAAGATGCCCAGTGGGCCTCCCTGTTTGTTGAGATTTGTCTCTTTGTGGCAGATGAGCTCTTATCTAGTACCTACGTATCCGGACTTTCCTTCTCAATTCTTTTTCCTTATACTGTCATTGAGGGCTTTTATATGGTTATAATAGTCTGCGTATCTAGTACTTTTTTAAAGATTTTATTTATTTATTCATGAGAGACAGAGTGAGAGAGAAAGAGAGAGAGAGGCAGGCAGAGACATAGGGAGAAGCAGGCTCCATGCAGGGAGCCTGATGTGGGACTCGATCCCAGATCCTGGGATCAAGCCCTGAGCCCAAGGCAGACACTCAACCACTGACCCACCCAGGTATCCCTGCACATCTAGTATATATCTTCTGTCTTAACATGGACATGCAGGAAAGAATGTGCTACAAATGGAAAAGCTAAATGAATATTGGCTGTAGAAACAATAGTAATGATGTATTTTGAGTTAAAACTACACATAATTGGGCAGCCCGGGTGGCTCAGCAGTTTAGCGCCGCCTTCAGCCCAGGGCGTGATCCTGGAGACCCTGGATTGAGTCCCACTTCAGGCTTCCTGCATGGAGCCTGCTTCTCCCTCTGCCTGTGTCTCTGCCTCTGTGTGTGTGTGTGTCTCTCTCATGAATAAATGAATGGAATCTTAAAAAAAAAACTGCACATAATTAAAACATGTGATGCAATAACATGGAGGGGGTAGGAGTGGTCAGTAGAGTCCCAGTAAACTAGCATTGTTGTGATGGGGTCAAAGCTATCTGGGGATGTCTGAGCTGACTTTCTGTCTTTCTGTCTTTGTCTTTCTATCTTTCTTAGTTTAATCATTTGAGAGAGAGAAGAAAGAGCAGAGAGGAGAGGAAGAGGGGGAGAGGGAGAGAAAATCTGAAGCAGACTCCCTGGTGATCACAAAGCTGACATGGGGCTCAATCCCACAACCCTGAGATCATGACCTAAGCTGAAATCAAGAGTCAGAAGCTCAACCTACTAAGCCACCCAGGCACCCACCCCCTGAGTTGATTCTTGATCAATATTTCTCAGTTGAAAGTGATCTTACAGAGTCATTTTTCAGCTTTTTCTTTTAAGTAGCCACTTCCTGAGTTATATGTTCAAAGATGTCATTGAGACTTCTAACTTGATGATAGAAAGTACTTGAGTCTCATGGAGCCTCGTGGATAATTTTTGCTTTTATCTCTCTGCCTTTGCCTTCCTTACTCCAACAAACAGCGGGCGGTTTGGAAAGGAAAGTAGTCAGTGGAGGGCATTCAGTGAGGCTGCCAATAGTTCAGGCAAAAAGTTGCAGGCAGTTGTGTTGCTCACTTCCTTCATTGGCGAGTGGGAGTCCTGTCTTTCAAGGGACTCTTCCCGTACAGGTGAAAATCACCAGTGTCCTGTCCGGGGTGGGCTCTGCGGTGTTTTTCGTGGATGTCTTTGGTTAAATGATACAGAGCATGGCACACACTGTCTTCACATTTGGTTTCAAGCGCAGAGACCATAGTTTTGTTGTCCTTGTACACATCGAAGAGGAAGAGTTCGCTCCGGGAAGATCTCTCCTGCAGACCCCAGGAAGATCAGATATTGGTTTGCAGATCCCATCAGTGAACCCAGCGAGCAGATCACTGGGACAGAGCTCCTGCGAGGTGGGCTCTTCAGGTTGGAGCAGCCTTGTAGGGCCACCTCTCGCTCGGGTTAGTGTCCTCATGCTTCCTAATGATGCGGAGAGACAACCAAGAAGTTCCATGCAGAACACTTGCAGATCTTTTCTTCCCTGATCTTGCTCTGCTCTCTGGATTGGGGAAGGACAGTCCAAACTGGTGCAGGGTGACTTGCAGGGGCAGCCCTAGCATGAGTTCTCACTGTGGAAGATGGAGGATAGACTCTCATTTCCTCTGCCTTTCTCTTGCTGCCTGGCGTATGTTGTCCCTCCCATTTCCATCAGGTCAGTGATGTACATATGTGCCACGTTATTCCCCTTGTGCCCACCCTAGCAGGGGGCGGGGGCTCAGAGGGCCAGTGGGACCTGGGGATATAACCTCATCTCAGAATCAGGCCCCAGACATCCAGCATTTACTTGCTGTGGATGTCCCCCTGAAGATGGTGAAAAGCACATCAGTCCTTACTCCTTGACAAGGGACACATGAATAATTGTGTTTGTGAATTGCCTTGATATTTTTAGAGGAAATATTTGAAAAGGAAACCTTTTAAAACCAATAAACTGTGATCCATTGTCATGACAGTCTTTGAGCTTCGTCTTCCTCTTGGATTTTTTATTGTGATTTATTTTTCAGGGATGGCTACCGAAAAGAGGAAGGAGACAGATTTCCCTTGCTCCCTATTTTCCCAGCTCCTTTGCTGTTTCAGCACCCACTGTGCCCCAGGGCCTTTTAGATCTCTGATAGAGCTGGGTCTGCTTTCTGTCACTAGGGGGTGCTCCTAACAAAGATATGTCTATTAGTTGCTATCCAGGCTGAAGATGTCTTTATAAGGAGCAATTCAGATGTGCTTGATAAGGTGGAGTATTTAGTACGGTTATTATTTTATTATTTTATTTTATTTTTATTTTTATATTTTATTTTATTTTTATATTTTATTTTATAATTTTATTTTTTATTCTATTTTTATTTTATTTTATTTTATTTTACTTTATTTTATTTTATTGTGAGAGAGAGCAAGCATGAAAGAGAAGGGACAGAGGAAGAGGCAAGCTCCATACCCAGTGCATAGCCAGATGTGGGGCTCAGTCTCATGACCCTGAGATCATGACCTGAGCTGAAATCAAGAGTCAGTCTCTTAACCGACTGAGCCAACCAGGCACCCCTGGTGGGGGAATTTTTAAAAGGTTCAGAAGAACCCTGCCCCAGCCAAAACCTTTCACCTTCCATTTGTAGCTTAAAACACGCAAGAACTTTGTCCCATTTAAAACATGTCTGTGGCAGAAGGAGGCAACTTACTGAACAGCGTTAGTCATTAACCTCTTTTGTTTTTTTTTTAAAGATTTTATTTATTAATGAGAGAGAGATTGAGAATGGCAGAGACACAGGCAGAGGGAGAAGCAGGCTCCATGCAGGCAGCCTGACGTGGGACTTGATCCTGGGACTCCAGGATCACGCCCTGGGCTGAAGGCGGCCCTAAACTGCTGAACCACCCGGGCTGCCCCCCCCCTTTTTTTAAGATTTTATTTATTTATTAGTGAGAGACAGAGTGTGTGTGTGTCATTTGTCATTAACCTCTTAGAGTATTATTGCACACACCTTTTTGGCATCCTTTTTTGTACATGGAACTTTGAAGCAAAAGGGCACCATCCACGGGTGTGAGTTTGCTACATCAGGGATGCAGGTTTAGTGATATATAAACAAGTCAATTTTATTGAGACTCTATAGCACAGCTTCTGTGAGCACAGCCTCTGGGTCAGACTGCCTGTTTTTGCTCACCAGCTGTGGGACCTTGGACAACTCATCTTAACTTTTCTATCTTCGTTAGTAAGATGGCCATAGTAATAGTTCCTACCTAAGCTTGCTATGGAGATTAGCGAGTTAATAGTTGGTAAGTTCTTAGAAACCTGCCTGGCATTGAGAAAATGTTAATAAATTCTAATTATTGATATAACCATTTGGATCTGATGGTCATAATGAGACCAGGGCCTGCATTTTCTCCCCCTTGGATGACTGGCACAGTTCTCCATCTGACCATAACCAGCTGGGTCTGAGAGTAGAAATAGGTAGCTTTATTTTATTTTTTAAAAATATTTTATTTATTTATTTTTGACAGACATAGAGAGAGAGAGGGAGGCAGAGACACAGGAGGAGGGAGAATCAGGCTCCATGCCGGGAGCTTGACGTTGGACTCGATCTCGGGACTCCAGGATCGCGCCCTGGGCCAAAGGCAGGCACTAAACCACTGAGCCACCCAGGGATCCCTGGAAATAGGTAGCTTTAAAAGCAGAGCTAATCCTAAGGGGTGGCACATCCCAAAGTCCATGAATTCTCGAGAATTTTCGTAAGAGTGCTTATCAGGGCAGGGATTTTATACCCTTCTAAGGGTCTCTTTAATGAAGAGGTCATTCTTTTTCCTCTACCTTTTTGCTGCTCGAGAGCTAGCACACAGGGCCATCACTAAGTATGTCTCTCCTTACGGGTCCAGTCTGTCACAGTTGTCTGCTTCTGTGAGAATTTTCAAAGGGAGGGAGGGCTCACAACCACAACATAAATAAAAGAAATTTTGTTAGCCACAGCAGGAAGCATTTTTCAGTTGGCTGGCTCCATCTAAGGTAACCATTTCAAGTGCCTTGAGCTTAGGCTGGGCAGTACTAGAGCCAGAGCCTTTGATCAGAGTAGGATAGAATGAACGGTTCCGAGGTTCTGGCATCTATGATGGCTGGTTGTAAACATCTAGCACCTCTTTCCCTTATGCTTTACTGTCATTGCCTGTGGTTTTGCCCCTGGTGGGATGGCATCAGAGCACCCTTGAGAGCAGTTCTGGCTCTTCTGGGGTGCAGGAAAGAGGATGAAGGAAGAGACACCCCGATACAGTTGCCTGCTTGCTGTTGGCCTTGCTTCTGACAACCATTAAACAGCACTACGTGGATTAGGGTGCCTTCTATTTTTATTATTTTTCCAGAGACTTTTTTTTTTTCTTTTTCTTTTCCAAATGGTCACCAATTGTCACTGTGTCTCATAGCTCTGAATTTGGTGTGATGTGACCTTGGGAGAGGAGGTGTGAGCACGACATCCAGACCTGTTTCATGTCTGGGAGGAAGTAATTTATACACCAGGAACTGGCTTCATGGCGTGGGATTCTAATTCTGGGGATGGCATTTTGTATGTGTAGGAAGACTGTCAAAACCTTTCCAATGGGAAGGGACAAGAACCAATTTGAGAATAATGTGGTTATATAAAAACTGTCCTGGTGCAGGCATCTTGGCACCCTTCCTGTACTTGTTCATTCTGAAGGGGAGAGGAGGGGGGCAGAAGGAATTCTCTGGTGGACTCCTGCAAACCTCCAGACTCTCCAGTGAGAAATGACTCACACTCTCGAGATGGTTCTGGAGATAACATAGTTAAAAGGGGAACAGGTGTTTATTAACTCTTTGCTTTCTTCTTATTCTTGCCCCTCCTCTTTAAATGTTGGCCAAACTGATTAGCCTGCTGAGAACATATGATTTTTAGGTGACTCCTTGGGGTTTCCACTGGTTTTATATCCGTAACGAAGCCGCCGCTGCAGCCACCCCTGCCACCAGCAGCATTTTGGGGCGTGTCCTGGGGCATGGGTCAGATGGCTCCTATGCGGTATTTCATTTACTCTCTGCAAGGCACAGGGCACAGCTGCTAACTTTCCTATTTTAGAGATGAAGAAAATGAGGCTTTTTCTCTTTAGGAGGTTAAAAACCTGCCAAGGGGGCTGCATTGTTTTGGCAGGAAAAGGACACTCTTGTAAACTTAATGTGACTCCTTGAGTTGTTTAGCCAAAGGAACAGACTGCAGGGGAAGCAAGGTGGGGAAATGGGTGCATGCAGTGTATCTCAGCATGGCTCTTTTTCTGGCCCCTAGGAGCGCTGAGTGGGTGTGCAAAGCTGAGACATTCTCCGCTCCCGTAGAGTCCTGCCAGGGTTGAGAAACCCACCAAATGCTTGTCTCACCGTGGCCTTTTCATTCTCAGAACATCACCATGAATGAGGACTGCACACCAACTGTCTGCTTGCTTCTCTCCTCTTTTTTAAAGCCTTATTTATTTGGAAGAGAGAGAGAGAGAGAGAGCAGGGGAGGGGCAGAGACCGAGGGAAAGCAGGCCTCCTACCCCCACCTGCCGCTGAGCAGGGAGCCCACTGTGGGGCTCGATCCCAGGACCCTGAGATCGTGACCTGAGCTGAAGGCAGACACTTAACCAGCTCAGCCACCCAGGTGCCCCTCTGCTTGCTTCTCTTTAAGGGGATGTGTACAGACCCATTGACTTTGCTGTTCTCAAATCAACCCAGCTGTTCGAGTACGTCCACATCCTTGTCTGGGGGTAGAAAGTAGAGTAGTACTAACAGTTTTTCAGACTCCTAGAAAACCTCTCCTAGCACTCAGGGCCAGCAAGCAGCAGCCCCAGGGGTGGGTGTCCCTGCTGCCTGACTGGTTTCCTCCTCAGCCTCTAGGCTGTGCTGTCTGTCTAAGGAAAAAGATGAAAATGCCAGATGAAAGTCTCACTCTCTAGATTCAGTTCAGGTTAACAGAGAGGCCTTGTTTCCATTCTCTGCTTGCTTAACTGCCACCTGCTAGCTCGATGCTTTTCACTCATTTGAATTTCATCCATTTTGTCTCTGGGGTTTCTTTGCCCTTCCCCTCTTCTTCCTCCAAATTTGGAGTCTTTCTGCTCAGAGGTGCTATCTCCTTACCGCACTGATGTTCACCGTGCTCTGTAACTGAAGCAAAGTAATGAAGGGAAGCAAGTGCTTTGATGACCAGAGTCCTGAATGCTCATCTCCCTAACTTGATGGCAATCGGGAAATTGTCTGAATTCTTTGCCTCCTATTGCTCGTGGAACACGACATTAGCAATTCTGATCTTGCTTCTCTTGACCATCCAGCCCTTCGTACGTCACTCTGAGATGCCCTATATGTTCTTTCTTAGCTCCCTGGAAGGTTCTCTCCCACACCCCCACCGCAGCCCTTCCTAGTCACTGGTGAGCAGTGGGGAAAGTGGACAGGCTGGAGAATAGAGAACCAAAAGAAGGAGAGCCCTGCAGTTCAGCTCTGGTTCTGGGGGTGGAATCCATTTCGAATAGTGTATCCGGGACCAGGTTGTTGGGGGAAAAGCCACACCAGCCCTTGCCAGATAGGAAAGCCACATTAGGAAGTACATTCCACCCCTACTTGAGGAAAGCAACGCAAAGCCATGCATTGAAGGGAGCCCCACCTCCAGCTGCCTGGGCTGGGCTGAGCACCCACACCGGCTCTCCAAGGCATGGGAGGAAGGGTGGCCCTGGACTTCAACTGTCTGGTCTCAGTGGGTCACTGAAAGATGGCTCCCCATTGGGCACCTGTAGAGTTCCTTGATAATAATAGATCAGGCAATGGAATGGGAGCAGATAGAGTGATAAGGGACTAATGAATTGGCTCGTTATTTTTCATGCAACCCATAATCACGAGCATTTACTATGCTTAAGATGCTGTGCCAGTCATATGACCTCTAGTCATAAAGATGAACCAGGCCAGAGCCCACACCTGCATGGAACCCAGTGTTTAGGGAATTCTCCTCATCCCTGTGGACCTCTATGCATAGTATTCCCTCTACTTGATCTCTCTTCTCCTTCTCTCCCCTACAGTTCTCAGTCCAGTTGTGATTCTGGTGGGATGTGTTACACTCTTAGACTAGAAAAGGTGAGGCGGGTGGGAGGTTCAGGACCTTCTCCTGTTTCAGCACCTACCATCCTCATCGTTATCACTTGTTTGCCAGTGTGATGTCTCCGTAGAGGGACAAACCCTTTCCTGTTTTGGTCACCATAGCATCCCTTGTACCCAGCACAGTCCCTAACACTCGATCATTGCATAGGCATATGGTGTGTGTTCAGTGAATGAATGAATGAATCAATGAGTGATTCTCATTCAAAAAGGGAGATGCATTTGTGTGTGTGTGTGTGTGTTTAATACCAGGTGGATGTTGACATACAATATAAGAAAAATACACAGTAGAAAGTGCCCTTGAAATTCCAACAGGAATAAAAAGAATTTGTTTGAGGAATCCATGAAATAATATGGAGGGGACATTGGAGATGGGGTTAAAGACCAGGCAGTGTAGACATGCAGGAATTGGAGGAAGAACAAAGGAACAAAGGAAAGCATGAGTGAGCGTGACAGAGGAAGGAGGAGGAGCGTGAGTGACAAGCAGGGAGATATTGAAAAATGTGAAGAAAATGCTGCTTGGACAACAGGCCACGGGAGATTGTGTGCTGGGGTGTTTGGATGAAACTTGATCATTTTTAAATTAGGAGATGATGTGGTGAAAGCTGAGGATTTCCCTTTGGAAGTATAAAGATGACCGAGTGGTGCATAGCTTCTTAGTCTTTCTGCTCTGCGTACCCGTGAGGGTGCTGTAGGACTCTAATGGGCGTCCCGCACTAGACCTGTGTTAAGTACCCACAGTGGGTTCTTCTGAGCAGAGCGTGGTAATGGGCTTACATGTTTCTGCATGTTGTATGTATATATGCATGAAGCGTGTGCACACATGTCCCTGTGTGTGCCCATCTACCAGCGGGAGTCAAAGTGAATGGCTAGAGAAAACTGGGTAGCCTATAACACCAGAACTCTCGGATTTATTTGTAAGAGCTAGGAAACCTAATTAATACTCTTCCTATACAAGACCATTTGCATAGTCCTATTTTAGTGTTTCCTAGTGATGCAACGCTGTATATATAGTACTCCCCTATTTTTAGTGCTGGGCATGAATATACTGCAGAAGGCTGTTGGTTACCAAGAGTGTTGTACCTTTAAGCTCCCGGTCCTGCAGGGAGCCACCCTGAGTAGTGGCCCATGGCCCTGTGTCACTCCCTGATATCCCAGAGCCTAGCAGAGCATATCCCTACCCTGGGTGGTCAACAGCTCTGTCCTTTTTGCCCTCCACTACTGCTTATCTAACAGCCTTTTGTTTTCACTCAGTTTACATATCAGAAAGAATTACCTCCACCCTAAAAGAGTTTTTTGTGAAAATATCAGTCTGGTAGAAGCTAGCAAGCCAAGGGGCCTTGGTTGGGTAAGCACCATCTTTTGGGTTGTGCGTTGTATCCCCCACACCCCCTCATCTGGCTCAGGGGCTTTGCATTTGCTCTGCCTTCCTGAGCCATACTTTTCCTTTGAATTCTTTTCCTTCCCTTCTGAGAAACCAAGGGGGAGGGCAGTCAAAAGTGCTCATGAAGTCCTTGGCAGTGTTGACATAATAGTGCAAACGTGTAATAAACAGATAATTACTTGTCAGGTTAAATCCTTCAAATCTCAAAAAAAAAAAATTTAAAAATCCTTCAAATCTCCCATAAAAATTCCCTCACCAGATCTGAACATGTGTCTGCAATGTTTGGTTTTGCTTTTGGTACTTTTACCTTATGCACGTTCTCTTTCCACTTTTTAACAGCATTTCTCTCTGCTGCTCCATCTGGCGTGGCCCTATTATGGAAACTTTAGAGAGCAGAGGCAGTGGTGAAGAAGCAAAGCAAACACACAGGAGACCACAAGAAAGCACCCGTATTCCCGCCCCCCACAGGCAGGCACTGCTACTGTTTGGCCTGTTTCTTTGCCCCTAATTCTATGAACTCTGCTCTTTACACAGTTGAGATTACACTCTGTGCTCAGTTTCCTATCAGTTCCATATGTCATCAGTAGTCCTTGATGGAAATCATGTGTAGTGGCTGAATAGCATTTCATTAAATGATTGAACCATAATTTACTTAGGCCTTCTCCTGCATAATTAAGGATTAAAAAATATATTACAAAAAATAATTCAGTAAACATACTGTGTGTGACTATTGGTCCACATTTAGAATTATTTCCCTAGGAGGGATTTTTAGACTTTTGGGCCAAAATGTAAGGACATTTTTGAAACCCTCATCTATAATTTTGTGTTTTTGTATATTTCTTCTGGCTTTCCATGCAGGAGATTTTTATTCATATCATTTCTACTACTTTATTTGAATTTTTTTTTTTTTTAAACTCATCTGATTCTAAAAGCAGGACATGGCTGTTGCAGAGAATTCAGAAATGTAGATGACCAAAATGATTTAGGTAAAAATCAGCCGTATTCCTTCATATGTAAATAAAATATTGTTATGATTTTGGTGAGTATCTTTCCAGATATTTTCTATACTTATATAGATAAATGCTTTTACTAAAATTGTGATCATATAGGTTGTTTTTTAAATTTTCAAAATGGGTTTTATTTATTAAGTGTCTAGTGAAATGCTGGAATGGGAAAGTTTATTATACCATTTTAGTATATGCTTAGCTTTATCTGACAAAGAGAGATTTTCTTCCTTTCATGTCTCAGGTACAAAACTTTGATAATAAAAATAATTCCTATAGAAAGCATATTGAGACTTATGTTCTCTGCATTAGTTGTGGTGTTATTAAATGCTAATTATTGCTATTAATATCTATCTGAGACTAATCAACATGGTACCTACAGAACAAATGAAAGGTGTAATCTTTCTACCTGAGCAAAGTAATCCTTTTACCACCAATTGTCTGTCATTAGCATAATGTTTATTTTATGCATCACAGACTTCTTATTGCCTGAATTATAGCTTATAAATATTTACCTATTGATCTTTGCTGCTCTTTCATTTGCTATTAGAGTTTCTGATAAATATCATTTTTTTGTAAGTGAAGGACAAAACAATAAAGTAAATCTAGATATCTGATGATGGGACATGGCTGTAGAAAGATTCCAAATCCAGGATTGTCTAGAGACATAAACCCCTCAAGCTTTCCTAGGGGCTTACATTCCAGCTTATCCATAAAATCCACAATGATAATATGTTCTCTTTTAAATAAAATGCAGAGTGAGTACAATAACCTCACCTACATATTTTACCCAGCGTGGTGATTGTGACTTGCATGTGCTCTATAAATTATCAAATCCCGTGCTGAAGATGTACTTGGTTTTATCTCACCAAAATCTACAGCCATTTATTTTCTTTTTCAAGTTTCAACAGTAATTTATTGAAGCATTTTTCCCTGGAAAAGTGCCTTTTCATTCCTTTTGGAGTTCATTACTTAGGCTAGATCATGTGATCTGATTCCATGAAGGTAGTGAAGATCAGCTCTCTGAATGACCAAAATAACACACCCATGCTCCTCCGAGAGAGTGGCTTCTCTCTTTATATATAGCTTCTGAGCTTCAGTTCCCTAAGGCCTAAATGTTCTTTATCTCTGTCCTCGGATCCTCCTGAGCTCCTGCTGTCTTTCTTGAGTTATAACAGGCATTAGGTAGACTCATTTTTCTCAAAGGTTTAGAGTTCAGGTAATTGTCTTTTTTGGGGTGAGTCACTGGAATCTCTTTTGTTGGAATGACTTGTGTCATTATTATTATTATTTTTTTTTACCATGCAAAGTGGTGATGGTGATCTTATACACTCCTCCCTTAACAAAGTTGTTACACATCAGAGGGGACAGTGTGTGTGCGTGTGGTTTGTAACTTCTGAAGCATTGTGCAAATGATAGCAACAATTGCCATTGGAAACAAGATTTTGATGATTTTATTTTTAAAAATATTGCGAATGGAGCTTCTTGTCACAAGGTGCTAGGAACCATTGAAGTGAGAAGACTATATATATATATATAGAGAGAGACTATATTATATATGTATATATATATATATATAGAGAGAGAAAACTATATATGTATAAATCACATTTAATAAATTAAAAATTTTAAAAGATCTATTTATTTTAGAGAGAGAGACACACACAGCATGAGTGGGAGGGGCAGAGGGAAAGGGAGCAAGAATCTCAAGTGTATTCCATGCTGAGGACAGAGCCCAACACGGGGCTTGATCTCTCCACCCTGAAATCAGGACCTGAGCTGAAACCAAGAGTAGGACACTCAACTGGCTGTGCCTTCCAGGCACTCCAGTCACGTTTAATTTATTAGGTATCAGTTGTTGAGCATTTGAGTTGCTTTCTCCTTTTGGTTATTAGGAATGATGCTGCATATGAACATTTGTGTAAAGTCTTTGTGTGGACATATGTTTTTATTTCTCTTGGTTGTATACCTAGGAGTTGAATTATTGGGTCACATGGTAACTATGTTAAGCACTTTGAGAAAAATGTCAGGTTTTTTCAAAGTGTTCACGCTAAGTTTTATTCTCAACAACAGCTTATGAGGCTTCTAATTTTTCCACATCCTTCTCAACACTTGATATTATTTGTCTTTCTGAGGATAGTCATTCTAGTTGGTGTGAAGTGGGCATTGTGGTTTTGATGTGTATTTCCCTGGTAGATAATGATATAGAGCATCTTCCTGGGCTTATTGGTCATATTGGAGAAATACTCATGTCCTCTGCCCAATTTTAATTGGGTTGTTCCTCTTTTTGTTCTCTATGTATTCCGGATTAAGTCCCTTGGCAGGTATATGACTTGCATATTTTTTCTCCCTCTCTGTGAATTGTCTTTTCACTTTCTTGATAGTGTCTTTTGAAACATACAGGTTTTTAATTTTAATGATGTCTTTTTTTTTCTTTTATTGTGAGTGCATTTGGTGTCATAAATGAAATCATCATGAAGATACATACCTATGTGTCTTTTGTAGTTTTAGATAGGGCATTTCTATCCATCTTTTCCTTTTCTTATGAGTTAGCCTTGAGGAAATATAAACATTCTGTAATTTAAGTAGTGAAGTGAGAAAGTTGAGGATTGGAGAATCCATGGCACAGTCTTTGACCCTTCTTTCCTCGGTGCTACTTCTCACTTTGTGCACACCTTTGCTGCTTTCATAGAGTGAATTCCAACTCATCTCCTAATTTATCTCTCTTCTCTGATGGGCCCTGAACAATAGGAGATCAGCTTCTAAGGCTTTCTTATCTCTTTCCCTAATAGGAGTTGAATGAATGGGTAACTGAATGAATGAATGAATGAATGAATAAACGAATGAACAAAGCTTTTGGGTCACTCAGCTACTATTGTCCCTCTGCCTTTTTCTTGTAACTGTCATATTTTTATTGCAAATGCTTTCGGGTGATTCACAAGAAATCATACTGGTTACGGAAACAATATTATTTATAGAGTACAATGGCAGAGTGTACCCGTTTTTCCTTATAATCAGGTTTTATTTTTGTACAATTTATTTAATCACTGTGAAAATGAAGGTGACAATCCCTGTAAATAGGCCTGTCCATCCTCCTGCCCCTCTACTCACATGTTATATCTTCAATGATGTCACTAGCTTTAATTCTTTCATTAGTTCTCCTGGGCAGTTTTTACGGTGTCCAGTTCTAAAATATTCCCTGTGAAAATGGTACCATAAAAGTAAGCCTACACATCAATTGCTTTTACCACATGCATCTTGGTCATTGCATTTTACACCTACCTTCTCTGTGTTAGACCTTTTTTGACATTTTGTGTAGGGCTTTGAAGAAAAAAAGAGAATAGCAGAAGTGTGAGCCCTCTTTGTGGATGACCAGGCCTAGGAGGGAGGGAGAGAGGAACTCGAAATTTGTCTACTTGTTATCTTGGGACAGAGCCTCTCCTGGTGTTTGACATACACTTTCCCTATTCAGTCTTCACAACTAGCTGGTGGGATAGATCTTTTGCCCCTTATATTCTATCTGAAAATACTGAGGTTAAATAACCTGCTTAGAGTCTCGCAGACAGTAAGGAGTGATTCGGTGATTATTTTTTATAATAATCAAAATATTAATCAGTGATAATTTTGTCTCCTACCCAAGCCATTGCTGTTTGGCACTAAACCATGCTGCAGCTATCTGAAATAGAAGGTTAGGAGAACTCAGGAATGCAAATGAGAACGGGTTTGTGGGCAAGGGTGATTGATTTGGCTTCCTGTGTAATAATTTTTACCCTTTCCCCACTATAAAACTATGTGATGGATCTCGTACATACCCCTCCTTCCAATTTAAGAGCTATTATGCCTCTCTTTCAATCTCAAGGACACAGCAGAGTGCAGGTGAATAGCTCCAGGCCATTACTATGAATCTCCTTATGGTATTTGCCAGTGTAGAAAACACACTAGTGTGTAAGATGCATGGCCAATGTTACAAAACTGTGGAGAAGGTGAGAAACTCTGGTCTTTGTTAGGCTGCTTGCCTCACACCTGCCAGCAGGGAGCAGTATCTTCACACAGTTTCCTTAGTGGGCATGTGGGAGCCTGGGCAGTGCTGTCATCAAGCTCACTCCCAACCTGGTTAGCTCTTTACCTCTTATCATCCAAGCCTGACCACCCAACATGAATTAGGCAAAGTGAATGCAAGCCAGTTTTTAATGGGGTTTTCTTTTCTTTTCTTTTCTTTTCTTTTCTTTTCTTCTTTCTTTCTTTCTTTCTTTCTTTCTTTCTTTCTTTCTTTCTTTCTTTCTTTCTTTCTTTCTTTCTTTCTTTCGAGGAGGGCGATGAAAAGGAGGAAATACTCCTTGTATGTTAGCACACACACACACTAAAACATTTTGTACTTTACATGAATGCATGTGTTCTGTGTATCTAGCGTTCCTTCCTCTACTGAGAGTACCCATTCCCTTTGCCACAGCTGCCGTCCTCGGTGTATGTCTCAACCACAAGTTAAACCTTATTTTGCTAAAGAAAACCTGCAGCGTTGGAAGGCACTGTAGGAGCCTAGAGCCCTTTTGGTAAAGCCCACTGTCCAGAGTGCTGATTTTAGAGTCAGCCAACCTGCATTCAAACCCCCGTTCAGCCCCTTATTAGCTGTGGGACCGTGAAGGTTATAATACATGTCTGTTTTCTTTCATTCAAGGAGGAATTTTTTTTTCCTTTTTTACACGTAGAACAGGGTATTATGCTCTGTGTGCGATGGCATTTATATATATACCTCCCAGTTCAATTTCACATAAATTGGCCTCTTATGTCTGTAAATACATTTGTATTTCTGTCAAAAGCCCTGGCTGATGCAGGGAGATTCAAAGGTAAGAAAATCTGGGAGTATAAAATCAAGTGACTTTGGGCGCTGTCAAATTATTTAAGTTAGAGAGTGAAATTGGGGTGACCTACAGGGTGCCCTCTTGTTGAACAGTACCTGCAAGGGCATGAGGTGAGTGAGCGTCCTTTAATCAGCAGCTTAGCCTAGCTGAGAGTAGGTTCTGCGATGGAGCTCGTAGGGCAAGGGATTGACTCTTGTTTGGGGTGGGTGCTCTGTGGCCACTGGGCCTGTTGATAGCTTGCCAGGTAACAATATAGGTCTGCTACTTGTCTCTATTTTGGGTTTGAGCAAACTGTGCCCCCTGAATTATGGATCCTAGAGGCTCTCCCAGGACTCTCGTTATTACTTTTATTTTTATTGAGGTGAAATTCACATAATAAAATTAACTGCTTTTTAAAAAAGATTTTATTTATTTACTCATGAGAGACAGAGAGGCAGAGACATAGGCAGAGGGAGAAGCAGGCTCCCTGCGGGGGAGCCCGATGCAGGATTTGATCCCAGGACCTCGGGATCACACCCTGAACCAAAGGCAGACGCTCAACCACTGAACCACCCAGGTGCCCTAAAGTTAACTGCTTTAAAGTAAATAATTCATCTAGTACATTACAAAAAAAGACAACTGGCCCCTCTATCTAGTTCCAAAAACTCATTATAATTTTCAACCCCTCATTTTGATAGAACTTTGAATTTAGTACAAGGAACTCCTACATAATCTTCAGCCAGATTCAGTTATACTGCTTATCTTTTCCCACATTTCCTCATTGCTATTCGTCCTTGTTCTCATTCTCTCTAAATGTATACACACACACACACACACAATATACACATACTTACGTATGCATAGGTAATATACGTATTATGGATGTTATACTATATTCTGTATTAAATACAAATGTTATGCTGTATTCTCTATTAAATATAGGATAGACACCTATATCATATATATGTGTATTTGTACACACATGCACAATGTAAATACGTACATTTTCTTTTCCTTGAGCCATCTGAGAGCATGTTGGAGATACTGTGTTTCTTTCTCATTAAATACCTTAGTGTGTATGTTTATGTACTAATAAGGGTACATAATACAGTTACTGAAATCTGAAGATTTAACATTGTTAAATGCTCGAATTTAATCAAATAGTCTTCATACCTTCATTTTTTTGCAATCCAGATCCACTCCACAGTCATCCATTGCACTTAGTTGTGGTCCTCTTTGTTCTCCTTTTGTCTAGAGCAATTCTGCTTTTCTTTCTGTTCCTTGACTTTGATATTTTCTGAAGAGTACTGGCCAATTGTTTTGCTACATGGTCTCTCAATTTGAATTTGGGTAATACTTTTTGTGATTAGATTCAAGTTCTTATTATATTTTCTACCATCCCCTATGGAAAAATGAGTCCTGACTTCCAAATGCTAGACTTATGAACGTCATTTATCATTCGACTCTTTCAAAAGCCCATTGTTGTGTTTAGTCGGCATTTTTCTAGCTTCTCATCGTGAAGATGCCCTAACCCTGTGGGCTACAGTGGTAGAATTAGATTTACCTTCCCTGGGACCACTGACAGTCTGTTGCCATGTGGATTCAGAAATCATTAAGCTGGAAGTTTATGGCTTTAGGACTGGAGGCAGTGACTGAGAATCATGTTGTGCAGCCCTCTCTGTTAAAATCATTGTTCTTTGATATCACAGAGCCAAATGGAGTTTACTGTATGTTCATTCACTTGTCAGATGTTGAATGAGAAAATGACAGTTTGCAATGTAAATTGTTAAGATAATTAAGTCAGTCTTCTAGGGCATGGTGGAGAATACTTGAGGCTGCCTGTTGGGCTCCTACACCCCTATCCAAGGAGGATGGAGAGGTTCACTTCCCCAGGAGTGTAGTTTCCCTCGGTCAGGCAAAAATGTGTTACTATGCCAAGAAGAATGAAAAGCAAATCAACAATGTCAATTTGGATACATGGCTAATTTCTTAGGACTATTTTATTTTTATTTGTACAGCGACTATCAGAAGCAGACCCAAGGAAGTGACCTTGCCTTTCTACTCTTACCTCTTTCTTTCATCCAGTCTCTCTCAAATCTGTGCTTTTCCTTTTCCTATCCCAATGTCTTTCACAACTCAGCTTTTCTCAAAAGTATTTTGGCTTTTGTTTTAAGTGTTGAAATGGAATAACTAATGCAGATTAAATTTGGATTATTTTTAAGTCACATGGACAAAATTCCCCTGGCTAGTTTGTTCCCACAAAGAAAAAGTCCTGTGTTGTTGCCTTTAGCTTTTAGACTTTTAATTTTGGAATAATTTTAGATTAGCAGAAGTGTGTCAACTCAAGTACAGGGAGTTTTACCTAATGCTTCATGTAGCTCCCTCTAACATTAGTGTCTTACACAATCATAGCATACATATCAAAACTAAAAATTAACATTAGTATAATGCATATTAACTAAAGAGTTTCTTAGGATTTCACCAGTTTTTCTATTAATGTCCTTTCTTTCCTAGGATCCATTTAGATGTTATGTCTTCTAGTCTCTCTATCCTTCTCAGATGTAAAATAAGATATAAAATAAGCTTCCCTGTTTATAATGGCCTTGGCACACTTTTTTAAGATCGAATCAGATATTTTGTAAACATTTTTCTCAATTTGAGTACGAGGTCTTCTCATGATTAGACTGGGATTATGGCTTTCTGGAAAGAATACAACAGAGATGAAGTGCCATTCTTATCACATCATATGGGGGATACATGTTATCTTTGTTGATTTTTGAAATGTTCTTATTTTCTTCCTCTGTTTTACAGTTTTAAATATCTTTTTATGGTACTAAAACTATTTTTAAAAATGGAATGTTGTGGATCAGTTGCTGGGTTGTTCATTCCAAATCCCTAGAACCGTTTAGGTTTTCTGTATAATGTGGGCTATCTCCATGAAAGAAAATCAAATCTGTGTCACTTCCTCTTTCTCAAATACTTTCAACCTTTCAACTCGACCTCAAAAACATGGGTATACTGTTTTATAAAGTGTTTAGAGAGTTGTGGACAAAACATACCAAATCTTGAGATTTCTTTTAAAATGATTTTTGGAATAAATCATGATTTTTGGAATAAATCATGCATGAGAAATATAAATGATTGAGTGAGTGAGTTCTGTGGCTCTAACCTTCTCACTGAAGCCAAACTTTGACTCTCTTTCAGACAGGCTGTTTTTTTTTTTTTTTTTTTTTACTCAAAGAATCTGTAGGGTTTTTTTTTTTTTCTTACAGAAAGCTGATTTTAATCCTAATATAAACCTCCCTTTCAAATATAAAGAATCACATAGATGTGGCTTTATTTCATGTCCCTTCACTCATGAACTTTCTAGGTCCTAGCTGATAGTGTATATTAAACAGTAAGTCCAAGTGAGAAGGAGCCTAAGTCATCCACAAATGTCATCAATGCATGACCATCACTAAGTGAAATTGTCACTCTCAAGCTTTCCCTAATTAGTGGTACACTTCAGAAATCTTTTATAATGATGTCCTCTGGAACATAGAGTGACAGAAATAAAATAAGACACATAACAAAATAAATAGATAATTTTTAAAAATAAAGTTAATCTTTAGAAGGAAGGTCATCCTTGTTTACTTCCTAAGATTTAATTCTAATTGTGGCTTCCAGAACACATTCTGAATTATTATGGTGAAGCTTGTCTGTCACTAATTACCCCTATGCTTCCAATTGGGAAACAACAACAAAAAAAAAAAAAAAAAAAGAAAGAAAAGAAAGAAAGAAAAGAAAAGAAATTTAATTAGCTCTGAAGTTTGAGAACTCTTGAAACAAGCACTGTTTCCATGCCACTTCTCTGTACTTTCCCATGCAGATGATGCATGTAATTGCTAATATGTCTCGCATGGTGCATGATGAATGTGTTTGGCAGCTAGCGCCACAGAGTTGAGTTTCATGAGCTTTCATAGGTTGCATATGTTCAGAAGGTTTTCTGACAGGGCAGAGGAGAGAATATCTCAGACCTTCTGTAGCCTGCAGCCTCCCACTAAAACATGCTGTTTTGAGGACTGATTATTGAAGTTCTAATCGGAAAGGTGATCTTTTTTAGATTCTGTGAAGCTCTTAATTTCACTTGCACTGAGAACTCTTCCTTCTACTTTCTGTCTAGTTTTTAACAGGCGGTATCTGTTTGCATGAGTGGGTCTGTTTCCCCACTGGAATACACATCTATGCTTCTTCCTTATCATTTTTAATTGCTTTGCCATCTCCATACTTTCTCATTAAGCTCAGTACTCTACGTTGGCCTATGTCAGTATTGTCTGACATAGACTGTGTATTTTTCTAAAAGCTATGAACTATTTTTTTGCCTCTTTCCTTCTTGAATTTTTCCTTCAATTTTTGTTTATTGCATGAACGCCAGCCCAACAATAATAAGAAAACAAAAGAAAAATAGGTTCTGTGTTCTCATTACAATGGACCAGTTATTCTTGTTCTCCACTCTTTTTAGTTTTTGATCCACATGTAAATGTCGACTTAACTGTAGTACCAAGGGACAGCTTTTTATATTTTACTTGAAGCATTATATCATAGTTTTTTCATATTCTTGCCTCACCATCATCCTAATGACTGTTTACTTCGTTGAGTTGACACACTGTCATATATTTTGATGTTTTCAATTGCTGGACATTAATGCTGCAGTGTTTTTCTATTTATAAACAATATTCTATTGCATATCTTTGTTCTTAAAGTGTTTGTCTTTCTTTTCTAATTCCTTCACTGTGACAGGTCACTAACCAAAGTGCTTGAAGATTCTCATGGTTCTTAGGCTCTATGCTCTGTTTTGCTTGTGTTTGTTTTTAGCACAGTGTCATGTATAAGAAGGTACTTTGTCTATATCTTGGGATGAAGTGATGTTAAGGAAGTCTATTTTGGAAGCAGTCTTCTTATGTGATATTGTCATTGGGATTCTGAAGATGTCTTTTAGTGAAATAGTGAAAGTAAAGCAGCCACTGAGTCTTGAGGAGCTTGTCAAATCATTGGCTTGTGAAAGGCCATTTTGAAACTCATTTGTCTAGCCCACTGTAATGTATACTGAAATTATTCCTAGTGACTACCGATATATTCTTAACAGTATTCAAAAACTATTTTAAAACCTGCCTTGGTCTCCTGTATATCATTCAAAATATCATTTCAAAGTTTTCTTTTATGTCTTGCCCAAATCTCAATCTGCCATAGAAAATCATTTTCCAGATTTACAGTCTGACTTGCAATTAAATGAAGCTACATTCTCCTGCATGGAGAATAGAGGCAAATCCTAAGGTCCTTTGTAGGGTTTTGAGTTGGACGTGGAGGAGAGTGAAAGCAAAGCAAACCCTAAGGTCCCTGTAGGATTAAGAGATGTATGTGAAGGTGATCCTGGATATTACTCCAGGGTGGGGTCCTCTTTCTAACATTTCTTTAGTTTCAGTTGTCCTAAAGGGAGGACTTACTCTGTATCCCGATGATGTCTTCTTCTGTGATGCATGACCATTGTTACCCCATTCCAATCAGACAGTCTGAAAATCTGCTGAACAATTTTTTTAAAGATTTATTTATTTATTCTGGGGAGGGGAGAGGGGAGGAGGGAGAGAGCATGCAAGTGCAAGGGGGAGGAGCAGAGGGAAAGGGAGAGACTCTCAGGCAGTGGACTCCCTGCAAAGCGTGGAGCCCCACACAGGGCTGGATCTTATGACCCTGAGGTCATGACCTGAGCCAAAATCAAGAGCCAGATACTCAACGACTGAGCCCCCCAGGCGCCCCTTTGCTGAACAAATTGAAAGACCTGTAGGTAGTTACTAATTTGTATTGGGTAAGGTGATGATAATAAATGACAACTTGCTCTAAAGGCCACATTCAACATTTAGAAGTGATAAACATTGTATTAATATCCTCGTTCCGAAAACCCTCAAGCTTTCTTTTTTTTTTTTATAAGATTTTATTTATTTGTTCTTGACAGACACACACACACACACAGAGAGAGAGAGAGAGAGAGAGAGAGAGAGGCAGAGACATAGGCAGAGGGAGAAGCAGGCTCCATGTAGGGAGCCTGACGTGGGACTCGATCCCGGGTCTCCAGGATCACACCCTGGGCTGAAGGCGGTGCTAAACCGCTGGGCCACCGGGGCTGCCCCCTTTATTTCTTTTTTAATTTTCTCTCTGTCCTTTTCATCTTAGTTTTCTCCCCCTTTGTCTCTTTTCTGATGTTTCAAGTGCTAGGTGTGTTTTTTTTTAACTCTTTCCTTTCTTTTTTCCCTTCTGCACGTCTTCTTTATCATCCCCGCCCCTCTATTGCATCTTTAGAACTCCCTTCTTTCTTGGTTTCTGCCATTCTTAATTCCTTTCTTGTTCCTCTGGGAAAATAGGCCTTAAAGTTTGAATTCACTAAGGGAATGCCATTTCATAGTGAAAAGCTGCAGGACTCAGGGACTGCATTTGTGGCTTATTGATAGAGGCTGTAGGAACTAGTCCTTATGGGGGTGATTTAAGGGTGATGGCTCAGTGTCTCAGGTGGACTTGATTATATTGTGGGACAGCTGGATTCCATTTCAGCCTGATTTTGACCTCTCCTTGCCATGTAATTAACAGTGTGCCAGCCACAGATTATAAAGTGAATGCCATTCAATGAATAATATCATGTACTGGTGCCTGGAGTTTGTCTTACCCATGGGACCCAGTGGGCATGGGGTATGGCTGAATGTCTAGCCAGGAGTGACATTTAAACTGAATTGCCTGATGCTGGGTGATGAGAGCTCTGACATGCATCCCCAGATAGCTGCTCAATGCAGATGGCTGATGAGCTCTGAAGCTGCAGGCTGACGTGTCCAGGAACCCAGGGGCAAACTGACCCTTTTCTCTTTAGGCACAGCATCTGTGTTGGCTGTTTAGAAATAATCAGAAGACATTTTAATTTGCTTTCCAGCCAAAGCTTGGGGGGTTGAATTTTTGGTGATTAAACTAGACTTCTAAATAGATTTCCTCTAACCCTGAACACCTTGAACAGAGATTCATGTAGTAAAGTGGGTTGGCCTCCCTTGATGAGTGTTGTAGTGAATTCAATCCTTTTATGGCTGTTTTGTTGTATATTGATCAGTAGAAAACGAGCTGACTTCCAGGCACATTCATAGAAAAAAAAGAAGTGGGGGTGGGTATTAATCATGGAGTAGATAACTCATTTACTTGAGACACATAAAACAGATTGAGATAGAATGGAAAGGTTCAGGGCAGAAGGCATACACACACACACACACACACACACACCAATCATGGTTTCATTTCCTATTTGAGGAATTTGGTAAGGTAGTTCAGATATAATCAAGGGCTAAATATGCAAACAGTCTTCCAATAATCACAAAGGTATTATTCATAACACAAGCCAGTTGACTTTAGTTTTACCAGAAGTTGGGCAGACATGGCCAGGTAGTCAATTAGTAATTATAGGAATTCTGGAGTCTTGAAGGAGCCACCGCTATTGTGGTTTATCTTTGTCCAACCTCGTGAATGCCAACAGAACAGGTACCGTCCAGGCTGCACGTGGGAGTTTCGGCTGGTGGTCCCAAGAGGAGCCCAAAAGAGAGAGAGCAGACAGTTAAAAGGAAGACATTTCTGTTCCCTAAAAAAGTTTTGAGTTTAACAAATACCAACATAAAAGAAGACATTCATCTTGGGTGTATACATCATGCCTGCCTGTGGAAAGATGCCACCATGGGGAGACAGGAGAACTGATCAGAGAGGATGGGCAACCGGGGCTGTCCTGAATTCCCTACAGATTCATTTGTGTAATCATCCACTCAGAAACAGCAGCATGGGAGAGGAGCTAGTTCTAGCTTTTGCAATTTAGCTTCACTAGTTACTTTTGAAAATTTGTATATAAGTGTAATTGACCTACAATATCCTATTAGGTTCAGGTGTACATTGCAGTGATCGGTTATTTCTGTACCTTGCAAAATGATCCCCGTGATAAGTCTAGTTACCATCTGTCACCATATCAAGTTGTTGCAATACTATTGGCTATATTCCCTATGCTGTACTTTATATCCCAGTGACCTATTTATTTTGTAACTGGAATTTTGTGCTTCTTAATCCTGTTCCTGTTCATTTATATTGCCTAACCCTGCCCCCCCACCCCCCGCCCCGAATAACTAACATTTTGTTTCTGTATCTATGAGTCTGTTTCTGTCTTGTTTGTTCCTTTGTTTTGTTTTTTAGATTCTGCATATAAGGGAAAATGTATAGCATTTGTCTTTCTCTGTTCGACTTAATTCACTTAGCATTAAAACCCTCTAGGTCCAGCCATGTTGATGCAAATGGCAAGATCTCATTCTTTTTATGGCCGAGTAATATTCCATTGTGTGTTTAAGTGATATATATATATATATATATATATCACATCTTTTCATCTTTCACGGGTTGGTAGACACTTAGATAGCTTTTGTATCTTGGATATTGTAAATAATATTGCTGTTTCCTTTGAAATGAATTCTAAAGGCAAATCTTTCAATATTCCACTCCATTTCTTCCTTCTATCAAAGAGAACTGTCGTGAATTGGCCACTAATCCCTTAGTGATCCCTTTCCTTGGACCTTCAGATGATAACATGGGGTCCACAGGTTGGGACACAGGAAGAGAGGGATGCTGTCCGATGCACCCATATCTGCCAGGTCTGAGAATAGGGGGATATTACTGTAGTCACTAGATCTGATTTCAAGAAGTGTATCTCTAGAGTTCAATGAGTTTGCCTTAAATTCTGAATGGTTGCCGGTGATATAATCCTTTGAGACATTTTATTAGGAAGATTAAGTTAAGGTACAGGAAATGCTACCTCACATTTCATTGGAACGGAAGTCAAGTCTTGTGAAAGTTGTTTACTATAATAGGTTGTGGTATATCTGTTTGGACTCCGTTTTCTCATTGTTTCAGGATCTGTGTTCTTGCTATCCTCTCCCCATGCCTTGCACAGTGGAAAATCCAGTCTGCTAGGAGTCTGTTGAGATTATAAGGGCCCTCTGCCATTTGTGGGGAATTTGGGGTCAATGAAAATAGTCAGTGAAAACCTCTACTGTATCAACCACACAGTACCTAGATACATACATGGAACCTATTTATTTAGCTCCTGCATTGTAACTAAGATGTCAGTTTTCCTTCTCGGCATAGCATATACATGCACTAGTTTGATGGCAATTGAGTAGTTGACTTAAGTTCTATTTCTGGTATTGATGATGTGCCCTCCATCTGAGATGAGTTTTTTTTTTGGCTGCCGAAGACTCTAAAATCCCAATCAAGGCTGTTAGTACCTCCTGATAGCAAACTAGGTCTTCAATTTACATAAATGTCACACCAAATCTTACCTTTTCTTAACTTAGCTAATGAAGTCTATGAACAGATAGGGAGAATGATAGACTGTTTTTGGTGTGTGGTATTTTGGACAATGGTGTGAGGAGGAAACAGAATGAGGGATGCCTTGAAATGTTTCATGTAGTCTTTCTTATGTAAAAAGAAGTAACCGAGAAAACATTTCCTAGATATTGAGAGTAAATTTCTTTTCTGAAACATCCTAAGTGGCTCAGAAGAGGATTTCAGTATGAAATGACGTCCTTTTTTTTTTTTTTTTATAATGAAAATACAGACAATTCTCTTTCCACCCTCAACCCTTTACAGAATTTCAAAGGAGAGGAGAAATAGAAATGAAGTTGACAAGAGAAGCCATCTAAAATTAAAACTCTCCATATGGAATTGCTTTTTCTTTTCCTCTAGATATTGTACTCCCTCTAAGTCCTAGAGACTCCACTCCCTCTTTGAGAATTTTCTTACAAGATGGTCATCGGAGGCTCTGTTAACTCTAGCTTCCATCATCATGCACAATCTGTATCTTCTAAGTGGTGAAAATATGTTCTTCTAAATGACAAGTTTTTATTTTAAGCACATCTTTTCTAACTTTACTTATATATTGAGTAGACGACAGTACAACATTCAAAAGTTCCAGAAGGTCAAAAAAAATTGTAAAACCTGTTCCTTTCATCCCTTTGTCCTCCCCTTTCCCTTCTCTAAAGGCAAATAATATTCTCCCCACATTTTTTGTTGAGTTTTAGTCTTTGTTTTGGAGGTGATTGTATCTAGGAACTAAGGGTATGTAAGTACCTCTTTATACTAGATGTGGTTTATTGGTTTCCATCAATTTAAATGTAGTAGTGAGGAAGGCCTGGTTACAGTAATAAACTAATGGATCATATTCGCTACTCATATAAGCTTACTAGAAATCTCATGGGTAAATCATCCTGCTGTTCTAGCTACATTGATATGCTCCTATTTCACTGTCCAATCTGCCATTCATTAGTAGACACACATTTTATGTACAACTAAAAAGGAAAAAAAACCCTAAGCAGTTAACTATTACTCAGTATTTCCATTATTTCAGAATTTTAGAAAATATCATGTTTATTGAAAGAGCCCTACTAGACTTGATAATACACAAATGCTCACCACTGAACACTCTTGTGTTTCTTTTGAGCATAAAAAGAAAATACTGGGGAAGTAGATTAGGTAAATCTGATTCCTGAAACTTGTATCCACGGAGCCCAACTCCTTCGAATCACTTTCAACTCAACTTTTTGTTGTCTGTATTGTCCCATGTAATTGTCCTATGTGCCATCAAGAGCATTGGCAATTTCCTTTAGAAAGAATATGAAAAACAATTAAAAGCTATTGGTGCTGAGCTCTTGAGACACTATCCTTCTGCAATTTGGTAGAGTTAAACACTTCTGATTAACACTGGGCTAGAAATTTCTTAAAGGAGGTCTGGATCACCCGAGCTTCCTGTAGTCCCCACAACCATTTGGTGCTCGGGGTTAAAAACCATTATGGCATTGTCTCAAGGTTTATTCCAGACCCAGATACCCATTCTGCCCATGTGATGCTGGTGTTTTTAGTATTCACACATGCCCATGCAAAGAAAATTCCTTACTGACTGTGGTCTGCTTGAGAATAATTCAAAGATGCCATTTTTGTTGAAATTCTACCCAAATTTAGAACTGTTAAAATATGAAAAAAAGGACATCTTAGGATTAATGGAAGATGATAATAGTAATTTTAATCTTATTAGTTAAAAATAGAATTTCTCAAATTTTTATTCTTTCACATGAAAATTATCTCTAAATTGTGAACTTTTGCAGTGCTTATAAATCAAAATCCTAAGTCGTAAACACTGAGCTTTGAGATTTTGAAATATCTTAGATTCTTCGGTGTGACCCTGCCCTTCCTTAGTATGCTCACAAATAATGATGACACATTCCTTTTTCAAAACACCTGAAGTGAGTCAGTTTGAATACTTAAGTGGCAGGTTTAAAAATCTTTTTTACCCCCTCCCTACTGAGTCAACTATTTGTTTTTACAAACCCATAAATCAGATTTGAGGATGATCTTCCAATTGAAAAAGGGAACAAAAAAAATCTTTTCTTTTTTTAATTTAAATTCAGTTTGCCAACATAGAGTATAACACCCAGTGCTCATCACAACAAAAAAAATCTATATTTGCAACCCAACTCAAGTCATAGCTATTTTTCCCTTTCTTTGAAATGTGTAGTGTTAGAGTCTATAGGCTACTAAGAAAAGTTATTCAAAACTTGGAAATAAGGCAAAAAAAGTAGAGCAGCACATCTTATCCATGTGATATTGGAGCAGTCAAAATAGTAATAATAATTATAGACCTGACCAAAGACTCGTTAGTCTTCTAGGAGAACATGCTTCTATTTGACTTGGTTATTTACTGTGGTTAGAGCCCAGACACTGGGCAATGTTACAATGATGTGTAGATTTTTGGGGCTGGGAGAGCCATCCAGTAGGAAAGCTTACCCCAAATGTTGACATGCTCTGTGGGACATCAACCAGTTTTGTAGGTAACCTAGCAATCTTACACTACAATTCTTTTTGAAAATGCTGCAAAGCCCATTCCGTCTCAGTGCTCTTTGAACTAACTTGAACTGAAGAGATCTTGACACCTGGTTAGTCTGTGTTTTTATGAATCCCATTTTTAATTTTCTGAAAATTTTACTTCATCAAGATTTAAATCTCTCAAGTTAAACAGTTATTACCAGCTCTTGTGATGCATATTTCTAGATTGACAAGTGTGCTCAGCAAGTGGTCCACAGTAGCCCGAGAGCATGATTATGTATGTTTACCAGGTTCAAAAGTAGTTTGCTGAGGCTGTGCATGAATTAGCCTCTATCCAGTGGTTCTGATGTGGTTAGAATCATTTGATTCTGTTTGTGTGGATGAAAAAGTTTCAGGAGCCAGAGCTGGGCTTGCGTCCCAGGAGTTGTGGGATTGCAATCAGACCCGGCATGGTGTAGAGAACCGTGAGCACCATTCCAAGAGAGCAGCCTAGGGGGTGCAGGAGTGCCCATGGAGACAGATGCTGGCATTTACTCCTTTAGCACCAGGAGCAGGGTTATCTAAGCTCTCATTTGTGTGTGTAGTGGTTGGTTCCCTGGAGTCACCACCCTTGTCCTTCTGGGAATATCAGATATTAAATTAACTTAGATCCATTCCCCACCCACTTCCCCAATTATTCTTTTATTATCTCTTTCCCTCCTCCATTAGTCCTGTTTTTCGCCCCCTCTTCTGCCTCCCTGCCCATTAACAGGTGTTCCCTGTGTTGGAATGGTGTGGAAGGTGACATCATGTTTAACCAGATATATATCTATTTGATTACTGCAGGGCTTTCTAGAATGCCTTAGTGGCAGCCTTCACAGTAAATGCCAATCAGGGAAACACACAAATCAGTGAAGAGAAGTGTCTCCTTTATTGTAGCAGTGCACTGATCACCCTCTTGGGTATCTCTAAGCCATTTTGAAGTGACAGGATACTCACAGAACAATGCTGCATTATCTTCTGTAAGTTAGTACCTGGAAGTCAGGTAAAATGCTGCTGAATGTATGAGTGAGTGAAAAATGAGAAAAGCTATTGAATTTTCTTTGCCCAGAAGTCCTTATGAATGGAACAAGTTACCAACAACAGGAGGCTGAAAACTGCCACGCTTGAATGCAGGAAGAGGGAGAGAGTCGAATATCCTCCAAGATCTTCTGGAGACTTGTTATTCTTTTGTTAGTTGATGTCTGATCCTGGGTTGGGGAGATGGTGCAGCCGTGTCAGGAAGGAGGCCTCCTTAGCACAATGCTGGTGAAATCCAGGAGTAAGCGTGGCCTGAGAGTAGTCCGGGGAATCAGAACCATGGGACCAGTGAGAAAGCCAGATGTCAAGTTAGTGATGGCCGAAGTCTAAGAACTCAAGGTCAGTTGATGTCCTGAGGGCAACCAGTCCTAGAATAAAGACTAGGCTTTCTGAACGTAGAGCTCCAGACGGAATGGAAGGTTATGGAAGATACTGATGCCACTCTCAATGGAAAGTGAATAAGGCCCAGCTACCATTTCCCCCGGGGCTTACCTGGAGCTAGGCTCTGTTCAAGGCATTTTCTACATGTTCTTTCATTTGAGCTTCACACCAGGCCAGTGAGAGAGTTGATACCTCTATGGTCACAGGTGAAGCAGTGGGTTTCAGGAAGGTGACAATTCTTTTCTAAGAACATCAGCTAATATTGAAGATTGCATTGGATCTGGGGTTAATGCAAGTCTGGGCTGCTTATCCCCAAGCTATGCTGCCCCCGGCATGTGCTTGTTTAGCCCTCTGTGGTTGGTTAGTCAGGCTCTTCCTGATGAAGCCCTGTCGGGCTTGAATGACTAGAGTCTTTGCCACCTGTGCAGAGCCAGCTGGGGTGGAGCATCTGGAGGCCATGTAGAGGCCCCACGAGCATGATGGGCACAAGACCCAAGTGGTCCTTCTCCCAGCACTGTCCTCCCAGGGTGGGCTTTTCTGGGACCTTCTGGAGCGAGGGGCAGCTGTACTTCCTTTGAGCTATTCCTTGAGTTTTCCCTTCCCACCCCCTACACACAGGGCCACTGAGGGACGTCCCACCCCCGCCAGCTTTACCGATGAAGAATGAGCACTTTGTGAATGAGCAAGACCCATCCTGCCCCCTCTGCATGTTGTCTGCCACGAGAGAAGTCCGCAAAACTCCTTCACATCAGGGTGCCGAAGACAAAAAAAATGATCCTTGACTAGAAAGTGGGGACTAGGAGAGGAAATCATGCTCTTTCGGTGACAAGGGAGGATTTTATATAAATACGTTGAGAATGGTTTTACAAAAACTGCCCATATACACACCGAGTCTGTTCAAGAAAGATTCATTTGTGGAGGATTGAAATGTTCCTATTAATATTCCTTATCTAAGAGAAACAGAGGAGTCCAGTGAATTTCACGGAAAGGTAATATGAAAACTGATCTCTGAGGGTCTTCTTTAATATTTTGCTTCCTCCTTTGTTGTTGGAAATATATTTCCGTTCTCCTTTACATGCCAGCATACAGCAGAGGAGAAAGATAGCATTATCAGTGCGAAAGTGGTATCAGACCAAAGTACCCATTTGCATTTCTGGCAATGACTACTTTTGATCTTATATTGTATTATTCTATAATGTTTAAGGTGCAAAGTCCTGAAGTCATTAACCTACTTTAGTTTGCTGAGGTCAAATAAGATTAGGAAAATGTAGACTTTTTAAATTTGAATTTTAATTATGGAGTATTTTAACCGGAGAGAAGGAACAGAAATCTAAAAGGCATTCGTGTATGTACGCACCACTCAGATTTAACAGCAACTGACATTTTGCTATATTTTCTTCAAACACCTTTATTTTGGGAGGGGTACTATTAGGGAAATAAGGCATTATAGGTTCACTGGACATCCAGCCCTCTTCCTGTCTGTTCCACTTTCCGTCCCTCATTTGCCTTGCCATGTGTATTTTTTTCCCTGCGTATTTTTCGTACTTCAAAAAACTGGTTGTGGAAATTTTGAGTGAAATTTTCTTCACGAATACATTTCGTGATAACACGATCAGTTGAAGGCCATATATGTATATTTTTTAAAGTTATTTTGCTGGGAGGTATAATTATCAAAGCACCCAGTTATTAGAAGAGGTTGAAGTTTGTAAAATAACTACCAAAAAAATAAGTTTGGCTTTAAGGACTTAGTTCCAGTTTCTCCTGGCCTCACCCTCTGAGAATCTTATAGATCCTCCCATATGTGTGTAGAGGGGGAGCTTTCCAGACAAGATTCTTAGAGCATGTGAGGGTCACAAGGAGAAAAAAGAGCTTTTTTTTTTTTTTTTTTTTTTTAAACATAGTAGTCTTTAATTCCATCTAATCTGTTCGCTAAGGTTAGGGGCAACTTGGTATTCACATGCTATTTACCTAACATTTCCAATAGTTCTCATCCTCTGTCAGAGTTTATTGCCTCTCTGGTTGTGGTAGTGGTCTCAAATTCTTATTTTTCAGATCCTCATTCTCAGGAGTGAGAAAGTCACAGTCCCTCTGTCCGCAGATGGGGAGATTGATATGGGTGAAACCAGACTGAAAGGATTGCCTGTCTTCCACTGGCTGTGCTGAGTGGCACCCAGGAGGGGAGCTAATTCCTCCTTGCTATTTGCGGATTTCATAGTGGCGGGAGGTGTGTCACAAGATGCACTTAGAAAAGTTTATTTAAAAAATTAATTTCAGTGCTGATTTTCAAACCAAAACTGAGGCATACCCTGTTGGTCTTTTTATCCACAGCTACAGCTGATTGCCTTTGAGTTGTTTCCAATTTATTCCCTAGAAAGCATCTCCTCTCAGTAACTTTCAACATCACTGGGGGTGATTGCATCTATTTAGCTCAATTGTTATTAGGTTGAACCATGCGAAATTCCATTTTCCTAGGTCAAAAATGGTTGGATGTTAGCAGTTTCAGTGGTTCAACATAATAGGTTTGGGGAACCCTAAACATTTACAGGTCAGAGTACTTTCAAGCTGCTAGGTCCCATCAAGATCGTATAGTTGTCCAACTTGTGACATTTACAAGCCATCGCCCTGACACCGGCCCAGAATTGACCAGTTGTCCCCTGACAAGCTGTGAGGTGCGGTGTAAACTATCAGGCTGTAGGAAGTGGTGGCTTAAAAGGGTCATGATAAGTGAGGGGAGGGAGTCGTCCTTTAAGCCCAGAGGACCATACTCTTGCAGGACAGGCAAATTGAGCAAATATCCTGAAATGACCCACATTCATGAGGCCTCAGGATTAAGTTTAAGTTTGCCCCTGGATCTGAGATTTTGATTCAGACAGGATCTGTTCTGGGCTTCTTCCATTTGAATGAAACCCTTCTCATCCCATACTGTCTGAAATGCTGTCTATAGGATCCAGGTCATACACTGGCCTACACAGGACTTACTTGGGCAGGTGGAGATGAGCCTTTCTGCCCACTGTGTCCCTCTGGCATAGCTGGATGCTGGCCTACAGGGAAGGCTTCTGCAAAGGGTTCAGAACAGAGTCCTGGATAAGAATTCAAACTGTTTCTCATGTTCTTCTGCATAGATCCCTGTTCCCTTTTGCTAGAGAACAATGGGCATAGCTTTAATCAAATATAAGTAAAAATCAATGCATTTTCATTAGAGAAAATCAGAAAAATATGGATAGGTAGAAAAAATCTCCCACCTTTCCACCACCATAAATGATTACTATTAATACTTAGAATTCTTTCCAGTTTTTAAAAGCATTTAAAAAATTCCTAATTACATGCTCAGTCTATATCTTGGTATTGCTAATACATATACATTGTATGTGATAAGAATACTCTAGATAAAATACAATTGCCAAGGAATATATACTACTATAGAAATTCTACACAGACTAAAGCATATGTTTTATATTCCTATCTTTTTCGACTTACGGTAACTAGGTCTCTGTGAACACAGTTTTTAAAGGCTGTGTAGTGTTCCGTCAAGTTATCTTTTTTTTCCATTGAGTAGTTACCCAATTCTCTTCTTAGAATACTACTTAAGAACAGGAGTTCTGGTCTGCTGGGTTCAAATCCCAGAAAAATGGGTGTGTGCACCTGACGAGATACTTAAGCTCACTATGCCTCTCTGTTTCTTCCTCTTTAAAAGAGACATAAGAATTGTACTGATTCTGTTGTGGAAAAGAGACCATAGTCCCCAAATTCAAAAAGCCAGACTTTGCCATTACAAGAGCCGTACTGAAGGGAGGAAGGAGGAGAACACTTAGCAGCTACAGTCCAGGCTCCTAACATATCACAATTGCAAGCAGGCTTCTACCCCCGACTATATCAAAGGCTCACTGCAAGGTTTGCCTTTAGTCAAGGGTGGGGAGAAGGGGCCCAGAAATACCAGAGTGGGGCAGGGAGTCAGGAGTAAAGATACTGAAATCATTCCCTTCAACATAATGGAATTTGTCCTTGTGAATCTTTAAAATAATTACAATGTTTATCCAGGAGAGTAAAGCATTGGACATTTACGGAAGGGTCATGGTGTTGTCCAGTTAGCAGAACATTAGCATCTATTTGTTAGTTGAGCTTCTTAACTTCTATTAAGGAGGGACTGATTTTCTTTACTCAAAGGGTTGCTGGAAGGACTGAATGCATAGAACAGGGGAAGGCAAGCTCTTCCTGTAAGGGGCCAGGTAGTAAATATTTTAGGCTTTGCAGGCCATATGCGTAAGCAGCCACAGAATAAGTAAATAAATGAGCCTGGCTGTGTTCCAGTAAAGCTTTCTTTATGCACTGAAATTTGAATTTCATGTAATTTTCACGTCACAGATTATTATTCCTCGTTTGATTAAAAAAAAGATTTAAAAATGTAAAAATTTCTTTTAATATTGTATGTGATACAACTGTGCATAAGTAAGTGGTGGACCCAATTTGGCCCCTGGGCTTTAGTAAGCTCTGGCTGGGAATAGCCCTTGGCACCCAGTAAGTGCTGTGTGTGTGCGAGCTCCCACAATTAGAGTTGTGATGGCCGCTGTCTGTCACGGTCTCTACCCCAGGGCCATGCAGTGCCTGTCTTGGAGGAGGCCAGGGTGGCAGCACACAGGCCCCTGCATCCCTGTGACCTCCCAGGAATCCGTAGCAGCTGCAGCTTCATCAGCTCTTGGCTTCATCATGGCAAAGAGCTGCCTTCCAAAGGCTGCTTGCTTGGAGAGCTGTGCTGGAATCCAGGGAACAGGCTTCCTGACCGGAGAGCCAGGCCTACTCTGGAGCTATGGTAGCCCACGTTCTTTGTCCTCCCTCTGGCCGACCTTTACCCTGTGCTCCTCCTGGCCATGGGTGAAGAAGAGAGATGGAGATCCCCATCCTAGTTCATGTCCTGTTCAGAGTAACAAGGGTGGGGAGAAAAGGGGGTTCCAAACACATGGTAAAAACCCAAGCCAAATGTGGAGGAAGAACCAGGAGGGAGTCACTAGCATGAACCACGCACGGTGCTTGGATTGTTCAGAATCCTGTGTGTGCTCAGCTCCGTAGAAAAATTGCAGATATCTTTATAAACCTTGACAGCATTATTTCATTATTCATGAAGGCTTAAAAAAAAAAAAAAAATAACCAGCTTCGCTTTAAAGGACATTTATTCTCAAGGCATTTTTTAATTGAGTTTTTATGGTAATTCTTTGTGTTGACTGTTGACTCAACATTACAAATAAACTATTCACGTTTATCCTTTTTTTCAGTAAGTCTCAACTTTGCCTGTTCAGGATAATGAAGTGAGAGGAAACCCAAGAGTTTTCTGAATTGTGTACATGGTAGTACATGGCCTTTTCTGACCTCTGAAGAGTAGTTTTTAAAAAGGATATTATTTCTTAACTAAGGACATTTGCCTTAAATCCAGAATTTTTGGTGTGATCATCCATTGTGTGCACATGTGGAGTTATTTATGAATGAGGGTGTGTGTGTGTGTGCACGTGTATTTCAAAGCTGTGTCATGAAGACTTTTGATAACTTTTGAGTTGGAAGTTTTTTGGAGGCAATGACTTTTTCGATTTTCTTCTTTCTTTCTTTTTCTTTCTTTTCTTTTTCCTTTCTTTTTCTTTCTTTCTTTCTTTCTTTCTTTCTTTCTTTCTTTCTTTCTTTCTTTCTTTCTTTCTTTCTTTCTTTCTTTCTTTTTTTCCTCTTAAATTATTTTATTCCATAAAATAAAATATGTATAGTGAACCTACAGTGTTATGTTAGTTTCAGGTGTACAATGTAGTGATTCAAATACTATTTTGTCTTTAATTCATCTTTGGATGAAGCTGATCAGGTCAGGTCCCATGTACCTTGTGCACGAGTAAGAGCCAACATTTTCTAATGACAAGAAGATGGCTGTGAGGCATCGAGAGGTCATTGGCTCCAATCCTCTGACCTTTTATTGTCTCCGTGACACTCCTCCTGTATGTCCACTCCTTGTCTCAGCATTTCTAAGGACAGGAACCTCTCAGCTAATCCTGTTTGCTTTTAGCTGCACTGAATAATATTCACCCTTCAGATGCCTACAGACAGAAGCAGTAGTTCACCCCACAACACCCATCCCACCTCCAATACCATGCCATACAACCCTCTCTTTTCTCCTTGGGCCAAATATCTGAATTGGTTTTTTTCCCTCCATACTTTTCTGATATGCCTTCTATTCAGACATTTCTTCTTTCTGACCACCCTTGTATGCGTGATTTCCTGTGTGTCAGGAGCTGGCTCGCTGTGTGTGTGCTGGAACTGTGTACTATATCTAGATGCGGCCTGACTTGGGACTGGTTAGTGGAACCTCCTTTGTTCTTCTTGTTGTACTCCTCATAATGAAACCCAGCATGTTAGAGGCTTCTAACTATCCCGTGAAATGGACTCTTCTTGGACCAATTGCCAACTCTTAACTCCTAGTTCTTGATATTATCAATGGTCTTAGACTCTCCTAGGTTTCAGAACACTTCTGGGAAGGGGGTTCCTTTAGTGACAGTAGGTGGTTACAGATGGTCCTAGAGCTCAGTTAAGCCAGAAGTGTTATCCAAACAAGAAGTGTGGACTTGCCAAACCAGGAGAAACAGCCAGGTTGAGGGGCAGGAGGGGGAATGGAATGACAGAAGCCACCAGAGGTATTAGAGAGGCCAGGCAAGGAGAAAAACATATGCTGCTGAAAGGGAGAGATGGTAGGGAAGTGAGGTGGTTGAGAATCTGCTGCCCTGAACCCTTAGCATCTTACTGGGTGTTTCTTTCATGCATATCTTTTGTGTTATACCTAAAAGAATCAAATTTTAATGATGAGGTGCTGGGCTCTGATGAATTATTCATAAGCCAGATTTCCCTTATTCTCTAGATTTGTGCTTGAATTTTTAAATTTTTTTATAGAACTTTACATTTTTCTGATTAAACTTCTTGCTAATGGGGCCCATCTTCCTATTCTCCAAAGACCTTTTGGACCTTAATAGGAAAAAAAGCTACAGAATTGAAGTGGTGACTCTGCCACTTACTAGCCATGATCTTACATAAGTCCGGGGTTCTGACCTTCATCTGTAGGAAGAGATGAATAACATTTATCTCATTCATAATACTCCCCTTATTGGGTAGTTGGGAAGATTAAATGAAATTCCACATTTGGAGAGCCTGGCATGATGCCCACCAGTACCAGTCCCCAGCTGGTCACAGATTTTTTTTTCTGCTTTTCAACATATTCACCATCTTGCCCATTTGTAGGGCAGATTTCATAGGGTGCCTTCTCTGTATTCATCCAAACTGTTGATTTTTATTGAATTTAATGGAGAGAGACTAGGGCCAGAATCCAAAGATTTCTAGAAGCTGCTTCTAGGACTCTTTGGAATATTGGTCTATGTTGGGGATCACAAAATTGAATGCTATTGAGAACCTCCTTACGTAAATGTGCAAAATAGCCAATAACAGAGTGGTGGGGCCTGCATGTCCCAAGTAGAGCAGGTTTTGTGTGTGTGTGTGTGTGTGTGTGTGTGTGTCTGTGTGGTTTTGTTTTGAGTAATAGTTGATTATTAACCTAGCTTTATGTTTTATACATGTTTAGTTAACATCAATTGTATGAGGTTTGGATGTTTCTTTTTCACATAATTATCTTCTTTTTCATTTCAAGTCCCAATCTAGACCCTGTGGAAACTTGACCCTAATTTAAACAGTTCTTTTTTAAAATTTTATTTTATTTAAATTCAATTAACTAATGTATAGTGTATTATTAGTTTCAGAGGTAGAGTTCAGTGATTCATCAGTTGCATATAGCACCCAATTCTCATTATATCACGTGCCCTCCCTAATGCCCATCACCCACTTACCCCATCCCCCCACCTTCCTTCCCTCCAGCAACCCTCAGTTTGTTTCCTAGAAGTCGGTATCTCATGTAGTTTGTCTCCCTCTCTGATTTTGTCTTGTTTTACTTTTCCCTCTCTTCTTCTATGATCCTCTGTTTTGTTTTGTTTTTTAATTCCCCATATGAGTGAGATCATAGGATAATTGTCTTTCTCTGACTTACTTTGTTTGGTGTAATACCTTTTAGTTCCATCTGTGTCACTGCAAATGATAAGTTTCATTTTTTGATGGCTGAGTAATATTCCACCGTGTGTGCATATATAGGTATGTGTGTGTATATATATCACATCTTTATCCATTCATCCATCGATGGATATCTGGTAGAGCAGGCATTTCAATAAAAGTCACTGCCTAACCGGTATAGGGAATCAAGGTTCCAATCTGTTGGCTGGTGGATTTAAGTCCCTAACATACTCTTGCATTGCATTCCTATGACATTAGAGCTGTGGTTCTCAAAGTATGGCCCAGTGACCATCAGCAGCACCTGGAAACTTATATGAATGCAAATTCTTGAGCCTTACCCCAGACCTATCAAATCAGAAACAGAGTGAGGAAGGGGCAGCAATCTGATGGACAGACCTTCTAGGAGATTCTCATCACTCTCAAATTCGAGACCCACTAATTGAGGAACATGTTCTCTACTGTGGCTGGACATTGGATCATCTGGGGAGTTTTAAAAATCTAATTGCTTGGTCCCTACCCACAGTTTCTCATTGAACTGACTTGGGGTACAGCCTGAACATTGGGACTTTTCAAAGTTCCCTAGGGGATTTTCAGGTGCATCCAAGGTTGACAACTACACTTCTAGGGAACCTGTTGAAGCTGTAGTTTGACACAGCTCCCAAGTGATCTGTACCAATCAAACCCTGCCTCCCCTTGGAGAACATGACCTTAAACTACCAGCCTCATGAAATATCCTTGAGAGGGCTTTTTGTAGACTGAATATTCACTAAATGTGATTTGTTTTAAAGGTTGTTTTTAATGCTATATTTGTTCAGCAAATGTAGACACTCATATAGCACAAATATTAACTCCTAAATTCTCAAAGGCTTTCCTCACGATGTGCCATCTGGCAAGCATTATTGTAATCATCTCTTTATTATCCACACTAATGAAAGACTAGCATGGCATTAGTAATTGAAAAACACAGATCATTTAAAAAATCATTCAGGCTAGTGCTGGCCCCGCTTCCCTAACCAGGAAGCATTCAGGAGTAGGAAATAGTGACAGATGACAGTTTCCTACCTTCCCTGGAGGTTCTAATACATCTTATTTTAGTCAGAAATTTGAGCAATAGAAGAAGCAAAAGGCTTCTAAATTACAATTATTTTTTTTTTCTGAATAAAGGAATCTGTTTTCTCAAGGAGAAGCCAAAAAGCACAAAACAGATAAACAGTGAATATACTTAAAATGCATTTGTACGTTGGAACCAGTGGAATCAGAGTGTGCTTTCATAGAAGTTGCATGGGATTTGAGGGAACAGTGGGTCTGGATTCTAGATCTTATTCTGGTATACTTGTGTTATCCGAAATGAACCATTTTAGGCACCAGCAGGACTCAAAGTGTGGTCCCCATCCAGCAGCATCAAATCACTTGGGAATTTGTTGGAGATTCAAATTCTCAGACCCATTACAATCCTTCTGAATCAGAGACTATGGGGTGAGACCAGAAATTGGTGCTTTAAGAAGCCTCCAAGGAGATTTGAATGGCTGCTCAAGTTTGAGCATTGCGGCTCTCCACCGGGGTACAGTTTTCTCATCTATAAAATAAAGCTACCAGCTTAGATCATATCTGAAGGCCGTTCCAGCTCTCCAGTGGCCTTGGTGTAACAGGTTGGAAGATTCTCTGTCTTAGACCTTGAACCTTTTCTTGGATGTGTAGGTAATTCAGCTAAAAAGCTGGCATATGGGTAACAGAAAAGAAACAGATCTCTGGGAACTCTATACCCAAACACCCCATAGAATGTTCACTATAATGTAAATTGTGCTTTCTTCATCCATTGTCCCAAAGTGGAAAAACCCTGGTGCTTTGGGAGGGAAGGCAGACGCTACCCCCTCCTTTGGGGGCCAGGAGCTGTCTAATGTGATTCACGGAGCAGCACTTCTACGGGAACTAACAAATGGCATCTCAGAAGGATGTACAGAGGTACACGGGCTTTGCAGTAAAACAAGGAAAAATTTCAAGCTATTCATCAAAGCTCTTGCAGCTTCCATTTCAAGACAGGTGGAAAAAAATAACATGGAACAAGCAAAGAAAATAAATCTGTATCCAGAGCATCTCATAAATAAGAAAGGACTGGGGAAACTGTTGGCCTTGCTGGATTCTCAGGGTATTTTTGTCATGGTATAGAAAGCTTTCAACTGTTTTGGCATGTAATTCTTATTCTTTTTCTCATTATCAAAATCTGAGGTTGTAAAATCATTTTACAGCTTATTAAAATCAAAAGAGAAAAAAGAAATAGGCATTTCAAGGAAAGGGAGACTGGGGAAATGATACCTGAAGTTAAAAGTAAGGGAGAGGGAAAGCAAGTGAGCACAAGCGGGAGAGCGCATAGTTCCCCCAGAAATACAAAGTAATGTTTTTCATCTAAAAGGCAATGATGCTTTATCAATTCAGGGCAAGTCATAGGGAATCAAAGGCAGTTTTCTAATTGGCTTTTGTTTAGTAAGGGTCTATTTCTTGGAGACAATAAGGCATGGTTTATTGAACATGAGAGAGACTTTGACTTGTTATCTGGGAGGGATAGAGAAATTATAGCTTTTATTCAAAAGGATGGATCACAGGCCCACTTTGCCTGAGTGAATGATGTTGATTGAGGAGCTGCAATGGTCATCTTCATGATATTCCCAGCAGTGTCCAGTTGACCAATGACTTGACACTAAAATCCTGGTTAAAACCCTGTGCCCTGAGTTCAGATTCCGGCTCTGCCACATAACTGGCTCTGAAGCTTGGGGCAAGCTACCCAGATGCTCAGCAATTGTCGTTCAAAGTAAGATAATAATAGAACCTATTTTGGGCAAGCTTTATGAGGATTAAGAGTTAGCATATGCAAGGTACTTTAAGTAATGCCTGACACGTAGCAGGCATTATTTTATTGGGATTATTTGCTAAAGACCTCTAGATTTCTTTAAAAGAATCCTAAAAATAAATTATATTATTTCTTAACTGTAAGACCTTCTGAGAGCAGCATCACCCTATTAGATACCCTCCATATGTGCCCAAGGAGGGGTGTGATTGCTACGGAGGCTTTGAGTGGATCCTGGAAGCACAACTGAAACAAAACTGATGACTTTAGTGCCACAGGGACCTTCTGCTTGGTCAGCTTCACTGACATAGCTTTGTGGGGTTGTTCGAACTGGATTCAGAGGAACTAATTTTTGGCATTTGATTTCCTTTTTGTGTGTTTATTTTTGGAATGGACTCAGAGCAACCCTAGAAATAGGTCTGAAGTACATGTCATCTTTTTCTCTCTTACATTTGGCACAGTCTCCTTTGTTGGCTGGGCTACTTCATAGCAGCTAATATTGATTAGCCTGTATTTTTCTCAAATAGACTTTTCCCTGGCTATGTAAAGTCTAAATGCTAGCAGCACCAAAATAAATGCATTCAACTTATAAACCAGTGGTAGGGAACAAAGTGGGAACAAAAGCGTGCGGAGACATACTGTCCAAACAAGACATTGCCTGCTCTGTCAAATCCAAGCTGTGAGGCCCTGGGCGAGCTTCTTGTCTCATCTAAGTGGCAGTTTCCCATCCATACAGTGGGGATAATAGTAATGCCCACTGCCTATTTATTATTAGATCATACATGCAAAGCACAAACTAGTGCCAGCCCTCAGAAAGTACTCAGCAAATACCAACTTTTAAAATGTTTCTTATGCTCATAGAAATCTAATGTATTGAAGTCAAAATAATAAATTTGTGTATAATGGATGAATTCCATTATTCTAAGAACTAAAGCTGTCGTAAAATCTTTCATTACAAGTTACTTTTCAAACTGAATCTCTGGTCATTTATTTCTAGCCTTTTGGTCCCCTTATTATTGATACAAGCCTGACCCTCCTACTTTAGTGAGTATTGAATGAAGGCTAAACACTACTGCATTTGGTCTGCCCAGTGATTTTTCATTTTAGGAGATGCATCTTTCTTATTGCAAGTGGTAGTGTTTGGGTATTTTAAAATCTTTCCGACATCTTCTATTGATCAGAATAAAATGCTAAAATAAAATGTTGAAGTCACTGCACAGACCCACCTTGCTATAGAGATGTGGACGGGGGGATCCCTGGGTGGCTCAGTGGTTTGGCGCCTGCCTTTGGCCCAGGGCACAATCCTGGAGTCCGGGGATTGAGTCCCGTGTCGGTCTCCCGGCATGGAGCCTGCTTCTCCCTCCTATGTCTCTGCCTCTCTCTCCCTCCCTCTCTCTCTCTCTCTCATAAATAAATAAAATAAATCTTAAAAAAAAAAGAGATATGGACGGGGTTGCTCTTGAAACTTAGGCCAGTAGGCAGCACCACTGTTCCATAGGTCCTTTATTAGCTCATATTTTTTTTTCAAATCAGAATGGAAAAGACAGTTTCGATGTACTCTTCAATACTGCAGAAAAGTATTAGTTGTTTGAACCTTGAGCAAGTGAACAAGAAGGCTTTCCTGTACTTAAATTAGAAAAAAATGCAGTGAACCAAAATGTCCCTGGCAAATCAGAGATTCAAGCTTTTTATTAAGACATACACAGGAACAAAACAAAGATATGTAGCTGCATACAAATTACCTGTGTTATGAGGTAAAAACAGTTTTCTTTATTATCTCTTTAACATTCCTTTTCATCTCTTTAACAAAAAATGACTTAAATCATTTGCCATGTAGATCTGAATTTTTGGGACAGATCTTGGTGATCCTTTTTAATGATGGTGGAGAGTGGTTTGCAGCTCTGAGTAACAGTCTTGTGGTGTTTACTGAGTGATCTTGAGCATATGGAGAATTTTCTGAGCATATTTGTAGCTATTATTTTGTCTTTGTGGCCGTTGGCACTGTGTGTAGTGACCACAAAACCAGAACACTGCCTGACAGCAGGCTGATGTCAGGAATGTGTGGACATCTGAAATTTTATCAAGTGTCTGTACTCAGAGGCCTGCAGATGGTCTAAGCCTGGACAGTGCACAAAGTCCATGGGCTAATATGGCTGTACTTAGCCCTCACCCAGAAGGATGAAGACACTAAAGTACAGAAGGACGAATGCCAGAGATGTGGCGTCATCCCAGATCTCTCTCCCCAAATGCTACTGGTTCCACCAACAGCACAGCCACCAGAAGTACAGTTTTTACATTATTTTCTCTTCCCCACAGGGTCATAGTGTCTAAGAGTAATCTTATATTTCCATTTTCAGCTGAGTTTCCTAAGCCCAGATATTAAAGCTGCACCTGTAGAGAGAAGCCCTCACTGCCAACCCAGTAGGTTTACCTGAAGATAGAAAGTGTCATCCTACTTGGTTATTTGGAGCTGGCCTTGTGGTACTCTGGTCTTGAGAGGAGAAAGAATTAACCTGATCCAATATTTTGTTTTAATCACAGAATCATGTCAACCCTGCCATGGACTTTACCCAGACCCCTCCCGGGATGTTAGCCCTGGACAATATGCTATACTTTGCCAAGCACCACCAGGATGCCTACATCCGGGTAAGCATGCAGCTGTCGTAGGTTTCCAACTGAATTTGAATTTCTAACTTACAGGTATGGAGGGATTACCTTTAGGTGAGTGGCTCCAGAGTTTTGGCTTTCATCGCCCAGTAAAATAAATATTAAAATAAAATGAAATCAACAGGGACACAAATTGAGATTTTTTTTAACTTAAATTTTCTCACATGATGACATTTAAAAATACACAGTAGATACTGGAAAGTGTCTTATATAAAACTCATATATAAGACTCTTATTTACAAAAACTCTTAGGCTTAAATAGCAAGGAAGAGAAATGAAATATCTACCCTAAGCCTCCACAGTTCCAACTTTAGTGGAGACCCTGATGGCTTATTCCACTTGTTGGAAAAGAGACTGAGAATTCTCTCTGGTTCTGCTTCTGTTGAACTGATCCAATGCTGGAGACACAATGAGATAAACAAAAAAGAAAGAGAAGAATGGGAGAGATGGGGAGGAAAGAGAAATGATTTTTCTCACATTTCATAACAGACTAGTGAAACTCCCACCACTGAGAGGGACTCTTTTGTGGGTGGGGCAGAAGGAAACAAGAAGGTGCCACCTGCTGAGTGGGCAGTGCCATGTGGAAAGGGCCAAGTGAGAACCAGCAGGAGCCTAGGGATGGTGACATAGGGCAGCTCCACTGGCTGCACTGGAATTGTGCTGACCGCTAGCCCCTGTCATCGGGGACAGGAGCCCAGATTCAATGGGGTTGAGGTATACTCATCCAAGATTGAGATGGAGGAGGATATGAATACACAGGCCAAAGGAATTGGCAAGTGGTTAAAATGACAACTGGATCTCAGCTAAGAAAATACTTGATGAGTGAATTGCCTAATGCAGAAAGAGTAAGGCTCAAACTAGAAGAAGATGAATCTAATACTCTGATATTCTCTGTTGGATCCCTCTTGGCAGCACTGGCTTTTGGAGACCGGGGTTCATGACCGGGCACTGTCATGGTCTAGTGATAGTAATGTGGACAACTCCTTTGTCTAGGCTATCGTTTCTTCTCCAAACAAGAGAGCAGTACCCCTCCAGAGGGCATTTGGAAATGTGTGGGTAGGTTTCATAGTCACCATGCCAGTAGGGTACTGCTGGCCAAAACCTGTAATTCATGGGACACTGCACAGTGAAAAATTATTCTACCCGGGAACGGCCCCCTTGAAAAAAGCCATGCCAGATTTCTGAGTTCCCTGTAGGTACTATATTTTAACTTTATGTGTTTTCCTATATGTGCAATTTGACAAGCTTTGATTTGTACTGAAATATTATTTGTAATTTGATTATGTAAAGGATTTGATGCATTCCCGTGAACAGTCTGGGATCAGGTGCTTAGTCAGAAATGCAGTCTTTCGTAAGAAAATTATTTTTTCATGAAAGTTTAATTTGGCTTATATGTGTATATATTTATTGTACAGATTTTTTTTCTAGGAATATAATCTGCTCTCACAGTAAGTAAATAGTATTTTTGAGATACCATATAGTATATAGCCTTGGAGAGTTGAGTGTGAAAAGAAGAAGCCAGATAGAAATTGAATTTAGCATTAACTGATTAATGCCTGTAGATGAAGGTTTCTAAAATTAGAGCTTATTGATGCTGACTGTATTGTTAATTGCATAAGAAGCATATGTCTCACGAAAAGTAATTTAGCGTTTGAAGCCCATTTTCCTCAGTGTATTCTCTAAACTGTTATAAGTAAAATGAACACGTGGATTAATACATGGCAACCTGTAAGAACTTTATATCTGGTAAGGACTTAAAAGAAAATAACATATTTGTAAAGAAAAATGTGGGTCTTTTTGTCCACGTGCCCTTTTCTTTATTATTATTTTTTTTCACATGCCTTTTTCTTTACTGACTAGACAGTATTTACATGTGATAATATCTATATCTCTATGTCTATAACTGAGATGTCTGTTATTTTCTCAGAAGTATTACTTTCCTTTTTTTTTTTTTTAAGATTTTATTGATTTATTCATGAGACAGAGAGAGAGAGGCAGAGACACAGGCAGAGGGAGAAGCAGGCTCCCTGCAGGGAGCCCGATGTGGGACTCGATCCCGGGACTCCAGAACCATGCCCTGGGCTGAAGGCAGATGCCAAACTGCTGAGCCACCCAGGGATCCCCAGCATCACTTTCCTGATATTTCCTTTGTCCCGTCTGACTTTGGGGCATTTACTTCCAGATGGAAAGCCAAAGTCATGAATAGTTGGGTTTAGGGAATCACATACAAAGTCTGAGAGCTTCTACAAGGAAGTTTTGGAGTGGCTCTGGAAGCCGTTATCCCAGTAATAGTGAAGTAGTGGTTACAGATGGTAAAAACCGTCATCCCAGACAGCTCATTAAATTTTTATCTATGAGCTGAGTGGTCTCTTCTGAAACATAAAAATGGGTTCTTTTTATTTTTTATTTTTTATTTATTTTATTTTTTAAGAAGATTTTAAAAATTTATTTGACAGGAGAGAGAGAGAGAGAGAGAGACCATAAGCAGGGGGAGCAGCAAGTAGAGGGAGAAACAGGCTCCTCACTGAGCAGGGAGCCTGAGGTGGGGCTCGATCCCAGAACCCTGGAATCATGACCTGCACCGAAAGCAAACGCTCTAACTGACTGAGCCACCCAGGTGCCCCAAATGGGTTCTTTTTTAAAAATAACTTTATATTTTGATGAAGCTTGCTTTATTTTTGACAGGTAGATCTGTCTGAATGCAGTAATTTATTTATTATTTATATCTTTCATTCAGTAAACTCTTATTCTGTACCTGAATATGGCCTCACCCTTCACTTTGCCAGTCAGATTTCCAGTTGAGATCTTTAAAAGGAATTATCTCTCTCTCTCTCTCTCTCTCACACACACACACACACACACATTTCCTCTTTGCCCCTGACACCCCCTCCAGCTATCATATTCCCTCAAACACACATATTTGTATTTTTCTGGATTGTCTTCTTGCCGTGTTCCAATTCATCTGCCACTCACTTCTCAGCACCCTGCACCAAGGCTTCCACTCATCACTTTCCAGAAACTGTTCTCCTGCCAAATGTAGAACAGCCCCTCTCTTCCTTCCTCTCATCTGCCCTTCCATTGACACCAGACACTGCCATTGACCAGTTTCTCCTTTTTGCCTGAAGCCAATACTGTCTGTCTTGATCCAACTTCTTGTCCATTTTTCTTAGCCTCTTTGGTGGGTTTCTTTCCCTCTGCCTGTTCCATCTTCATGCCCAGAATGTCAAGGACTCAATTGTAGAGCTTTTTCTCTTTTCAGTGACTCAGGCTGCACATGGTTACTGAGTAACTATCAAATGCTCAGCAGGGAGCTAGGTGATGGGGATTCCCCAAGGAACAAGTCACTTGTGAGTACTGTCATTGAGGAGTAAAGGAGGCATGAAGAGGTAAATGCCAGTCACTTTCCCAGCCACGTGGAGTATAGTTTGATTGGGCAGGGGAAGGGGGAGCATCTTGGACACAAAGGAGAGTCACCAACACAGGTGTGGGAGTCAGGAGGTGGCATCTACACTAGGACTTATTGGATAATGCTAGATAATCAGGCATAGGGATGGGGACATGGAGGGTAATCCAAGTGGAGGGAAACATGTAAACAAGTGTGTAGAGGTGTACGCCTTTTTTAGGGAACCAAAAATAATATAGGATGGCTAAAGCAGGGAGTGGTGAATAGGATCATGGCTTGAGGCCATGTGAGCTGGCTCATTAGGAACCCTTGAGGCCATATTAAAGTGTTTGTTTGGACTTTCACCTTAAGGCATTGAAAAATTTCTGAAGTGTTTTAAGTAAAGATGATGTGAGTTAATTTTAGAAAAATCACTTTCCTGCCAGAAAACAAATGTGAGAAATCAAGACGAGAGGCAAAAATAAGATTTGGGAACTTAAGGAGAAATGACAGTAATCTGAACTAAGGTAGTGACACTGAGGAGAGGCAGTTTGAATTATTTTGGGACTAAAATAAACTGGGCTCTCTCTGAGGGAGAGGGAGATGACTGGCTTGAGTGAATGGAAGGATGGCAATGTCATTAATGGGACAGACAGTACGGGTCTGTGAGGGGCTAGTCATTTGGAGACATCCAGACCCTTATATGCACGTGGGATATCTGTCTGGTGGACGTGTCTAGTAGGCAGTGAGATGTGGGCAGCAGAGCTCAAACCCAGGTAGATGCCACAATATGTAAATTCTGCCTCCTTAGACTTGATCATTCCCTTTAATCTGTTCATCTAGATGGTTGCTGAATTATCTTAATGAGCTCCCTGCTGAAGTCTGGTATCTTCACACCCACCTTCCAGACCAGCTAGAAACATAATCTTTCTAAACAGAGTTCAAACACTTTGGGAACGAGCCCTGGGCCATAAGCCTACCTTTTGTAGTACCTGGCACATAGTAGATTTTAATAATTTCTTGTTAATTGATTAGAGACTTTCTTTAGTTTTTATTTAAATGGCCTCTTGCCAAGGATTAATTCATTTTTTTTTATCATCTGAGAATCATGGGCTTCATTCCTTTTAACAGCTTCATAGAGGTATATTTTTGCAACATGAGTTTATTGACCGGCAGCCTGATTTCTTGTGTGTTACTTAAATGTACTCTCTAACTGGGTACTAATGAAAGTACTGGATGTAATTGAATTACCCCACACTTGGACAGGCCAGGAACAGGAGGAAGAATTAGAAATCTGAGCATCCCATTACGCCTGGAGTAAAATCTTGAGGCATAGTATGATTTCAGACTTCTGTGTCTTATTTACTCCGGGCATAATTGCTTTTGCTTTTTCTGAAGTTGCTTCACTTCCCGGCTCTCCCCCCCTCAAAGCTCTCTCTGTGAGAGGTGGAGGGTGACACTTGGCTTGCTCCCATGATCCTGCTGTCATTATTTCACAGACAGGATAATGGTACAGAGCGGAGTGTGTTGCATGTTTTGGTTTTGTTTGCTTTTTTGTTTTGCTTTTCTCCCCCGTCCCTGGAGTGGCAATTCTCAGTACCTTAGAAGAAAGAAGATTAGTGACTTCACTGGAAATAAAACCTTTGGACTTATAACATGTGTTCTTGTTATATTTAATTATTCATTGGGAGCTACTGAAAAAAACCAAAACGATTGGGTTTTACATTTGGTTCAAGACTCATGCTGGCTATTGTGGGAGCCAAGACTGAGCCACAAAGCAGGAAGTAATGATGAGGAAATCTCAGGGCCCCAAAACACGTGATGGTCAGGTCTGAGGAAGAAGTAGGATCATGAAAAATACTTAAGACACGCTACAACTAAAAGAGAGTGGTTTCAGGATGCAGTTCAGTCTTCATAGTCCCATTTGTCATCCCCTGTTTGAATTGAGAAAATGTGTACCTAGCGTGTGTTGGGTTAGCCTAGAAGTCATCTTCTGTAGGTTAGCTCAGTCTTCAGGAAAATCCAGTGGGAGAAGCATTGCCATCACCATCTTGTAGACTCAGGAAGTGGGATCTAGAGAGGTATGGAGACTTCCAGTAGGTCAAATAGCCAGTTCAAGTGCAACTTGAACTTCAGTCTTTGGCCTTCAAACCTGCAGTTTCCTGTCTCTGGGCTTGGAGTGTGGTGGACACCACAATGCTCTTCTTGATGAGATGGAGGAGAAGAGGGCAGAGTCAAAGACTAATGGTTAGAAGACATGGAGAGTTGATGATGCCATCAAGGAAGTGTTTGTATTTACTTACAGTCTTCCTAAATCTAGAATAATCAGAACGTCATTCCTAAGGAAAAAAAAAAAAAAAAGAAAGAAAGTCATTCCTCACAGTGTGAGAGGTGGTACCTTCTCTTTTCATTTAACTACAAACTTTATGCATAAACATCAATAAGTACATCAATACCTAACTACAAACTTTATGTTTATACCACATCACATTACCTTTATTAAATTGTAAATCCTTTGAAAACCAAGGCTGTCTTTTTCCTTTATGTTACCATTTTACCCAATATTTGATTGAGACTCGAATGATGTTATTTAAAGAAATAAATGAACCCGGCAAAGGTATCACTGCCAAGCTTTCCAGATTTCAGACGTGGTTGTAAGTTTCAGACTAGTGACATGAGAAGTGACATTTAGAGGATCAGGGGAGCTTCAGAACCTATTGTCAGTCATCTGTCTCCCTCTTGGCATTACAGCCAGACAGAAGCGTGCTGTGCATTAATCCCAGGCCCTAAAGACGTCAGATAAGCTATTTAAATGTGCAACAATAAAAGCCAAATGCATGCAAATGAGATATTTCTGTTATTGCTTACATCTTTTTCAGGGGAAAAAAAATTCACACAGAAAAGAAAAACAGCCCATCTTCTTAGATGCTAAAAAGCATCTAACTAAAGGGAGAGAAATTCCTTTTAACATTCGCATTTTTTCATTCACTGACTCATTCAGGAAATATTATCAAACACCTACCATCTGCCAAGCTGGTGCTATGCACGGTGGCTGTGGTGGTCAAGAAGAAAGGCAGGGTCTAGTTCTTAAATATCAGAAATTAGAACCACAGGCAAAAGAAGAGAGTAGAGTTTGTTTGTCTTATTATGTTTTCTTTTTGTTCTCCCCTTTGGGGTTTTTCTTGTCTTCTTCTGGATATTTAGATGTGACCTATCCTGGACACATCTGCCAAATCACAAAGCCTTTACTTGACAGTTCTTTGCAATTTTCCACAATATACTGAGCAGGTAAACATTTCACCGATCTATAAATTATCATACTGTTTAGCTATATGAGAATCGTTGAGGACTTGCTTTCTTAACCAGTGACCTAATTTTAAGCAGCGGTACTATTTCTTAGAGAAATACTCTGGTTTTGGGTCACTGTGGACTAGAACAAACCTGACCTCTCTTGTATACTTTCTTCAGTGTGATATCTGTCATAAGTAAGATGTTTTCTTAATGAGACTATTACATACCTAACACGGAATTTATAAAGTCTTGAGGCTTCTAGTAACAAAATTAAGAGTAAACACTGGAAATGACTTGTTCTTCATGCACCCTGAAGTTCTTGCCTCAACATCCCTCCTAATTTATGATGAACATTTTCAACTGATTGGAATATCTGAGCACACTGGGTAACTACGCTAGAACATAATGGATTTCCTGAGTGGGGGAAGAATAGAAATCCCTTTAAAAATAAGATTAAGTGTAATGATTTCATACAGTTGTGAGCCAGGGCACATGTATGTTTCTAATGTTACGCTAAATCAGGACAGAAATATTTATAATACGTCAAGTAAATTAGATTATGGGAAAAGGCGGATATTTGTATTTAAGAATTGTTTTCTCAAGCTTCTTTTATGGTAGTCATTTTTTTTTAACAGATGAAAAATTTAAAGTGTGTTTACACGATTTCAAAACCTTTTGACGGATTCTTCCTCCTCAGGATGCATACATGGTAAACACACTCGTAAAAAAATAGTTGGAAGAAATATTGACTTAGACCCTAACTCCCCACTGAGACCTGGAGGCCTAGAGGCAGTACTGAAAAGAAATGCTCTGAGATGACCTACGATGATAAAAGCTGCCATCTCTTAAGCTTTTGCATATTTTGAGTACTTTACACACATTATTCACAATTTTCCCGTCAGTGCTCCCAGAGATGGGAAGATAAGGTGACCCTCGTACCCTCTTCTTCCAGGACACAGATCTGTTTGCTGAGACCCACATCAAATTCAAAGCCTTTTGGGGGAAACTCATTTTGACTTCTGTCTCCTTCATCAGAAGGCATAAACATACGTGTGGTAGCCAACACAGAGCTTGCCATGACATAACAACTGTGCCAAGCCCGTTTATTAATCTTTCACAACACCCCTCTGAGGTCAGCACTGCTGTTACTTCTATTTTACAGATGAGGAGACTGTCACATGGAGAAGTTAGGTGGCTTGCCCAACGTTGCACAGCTGGGGAAGTGCCAGAGCTGAATTTAAAGCCAAGCAGTCTGCTTCTGGTGGCTTTTTAGGGGTTTTTAGATTCCTACGGGGGTCTCAGCTGCGGTTCAAATGAGTCTGTGGATGTGTTTGCTCAAGTGGCCCAGTATTTTTAAAGGGAAGAGAATTTGAGTTGCCTGTAGGCTGGGCAGACATTCTCTCTTCAAGTAACCATGAGCCCCAGAACTCTCTATCATATTGTCTGTCTGCTTCATGCATTCTAGTTATGTGCCTTGTACCTGAGGGACCTGAGTTAGTGGCCACCAGTACCTGGGGGTCCACGGTGACGTTTGTGAAGTTCTAAATACAGGATCAGCACACAATGGGTGCTCAAACCATTTTATTTGCCTTTTCCCTTTCCCAGTGCAAAAAGTTATGCTTGATGAATATGTCCTCTCTCTCTTGCTAAGAATAAAGAACTTAAATTTCAGCCTCCCAAGGGCGGGCAGAAGGAACAGTCATGCTTCTCACATTCTCCGGTTGTCAATTTCAAGGACACAAAATCATCAGATCTTATTATAAATACAGTGTTCTTGGGGCCGTGCACATGGTCAGCCCTCCACACTGTATGTCAAACCATGCAGCGGCTCCCTGGCTGCCCACTAGTCGTCATTTAAAGGGAGCAGGAACCAAGTATCCTCCACTCACTAAGGCAGGGTGCTGATGGAGGCAGTGCTGAGTCTTTAAAATAAATTAAGGAACTTTTAACATTTCAAGGGGGAAATTGGCAGTTTCCCAAGCGGCATAATTACAGGACAGTGTGTAATGTGTAATTAAACTTAACTATGAAGCAAATGATTGGAATAAAGCTTGGTGGCACATCATTTTTTGCTCCCACAGTGCTGACAGATCCTCCCCTCCTCTTGTCCCTGAAATGGCTTTAGCAGCAATTGCTCCTAATTTTTTTTTTTAAATGAAATTATATGTTGCCAGTTAAACACACAGTTTCATGTAAAGGAACCTTTTTTATTTGAATGACGTTTTCCTTCTAGGTGATCTGGAGCACAGAATCAATTTGGAATAACAAGGACCCCAAGGCCTAGCCTTGCTGGAACTTTAAAATGACTCTTTGTCTAATAACTCACTGACATACTTTATTCTTTGCTTTTATTTTTATTCTTTCTTTGACCAAGGTCCACAGCCTGGAGGCTTATTTTCCTGTGGCTTTTTTCATGTTATAAAAATAGCGGCATTAATTTCATTGATTGTGAATAACCAAGCTGTTACTGCTAGTCAGGACCCCTTGAGAGTGTGAATATATGTGATTAGATTTACTAATTGCACTGGAAAAGCAGAATTTCTGACTTCCAAAGTCAATTATTTGAAAGGGATGCTTCAGGCCTCGGGATGAGATCATTGTTTAACACGGGCCTGGTTTTGTCTCAGAAGATCCATCATCCGAGGAGGGGCAGGCAGGTTCCACGTACATTCACTACTCGGTGAGACAGTGTATGTGCTCTGTGCTCATGCCACCTGACTTCTTTCGGTGCCGGATTCAGAATCTGAAATCTGAAGCAGGTCCAAGACAGGATGACTATCTGTTTCATTCTCCTTTGCTACCAGCCCAAGCTGGGTATTAGATTCAGAAATTTTTTATTCAGCTATATTTGAAGGTTTTTCTGTTTATGTATTTTTTTTTATTAAAATGCAGTAAGGGCTTTACAATACAATGATAGATTGCTTGAGAAAAAAAAAATGAAACTGAGCTACATAATGAACTCTATGTAGTTGACACACTGTAAACCCAAGCCCAGAGTGAATTATAAGGTTGGAAACTACAGACACCCTCACTAGAGTACCAGCGAAGCCCTTAGCAGTCACTGCCCTGAGGTCTCTTAGACTCAGTCATACTTTTCCATTAGTTCTCCAAATTGGTCTTCCCTCAGTCCACATTGTCTATTTTGATGTCTCGCCGGGCTAAACAAATAAATATTTATTGAGCACCTGTTCTGTGACCAGGTGCCTCCTTTCAGCTGTCATTGATCAAGCTTCCATCTTTGATTATACATTTTCTACCTTCACGGTACAGAGCTCAACAGCTGCTGTGCTGGGGGTTTGCTGTTGTTCCTCCCCTCTTTGGTGTCATTGCTGCACCGTGTTGCAATCCAGAAAATCCAGGAGCTGCCGCTCGCTTGTGCTTGTCTTTTTTTAAGAGGGAAAGTTTTCTGGGAATCCTCTTTTTTGTGCCTAGATTGGAAGGTATTTTAGGCCTCATTGACTTCTTAGTTATTCTTAAATAATAGACTTTATTTTTAGGAGCTGTTTACAGAAAGATTGAACAGAAGGTACAGAGGGTGCTCCTACACCCCCTGCCCCTCTCTGTTGCACACAGTTTCCCCAATGATTAGCATCTTGCTTTAGAGGGGTACATTTAGTTAAATTCCATAAACCAGTATCCTGCAACTTTGCTGTAATTGCTTATAGGTTCCAGGAGTTGTTTGTTGAGTCTTTGGAATTTTCTAGATAGATACTCATGTCATCTGTGTACAATTTTATTTCTTCCTTCCCAGTCTGTATACTTTTTATGCCTTTATCTTATTGCATTACCTAGGACTTTCAGTAAGATATTGAGGAGGAGTGGCAAGAGAGAACATCTTGCCTTGATACTGATCTTAGGGGGACAGACTCAAGTGTCTCAGCATTAGGTATGATGTTAGTTTGCTGTAGATTTTTTAAATAGATGTTCTTTATTAAGTTGATGAAGTTCCCTATTAGTATCCATTTGCTAGGACGCCGTAAGAAAACACCATGGACTGGGTGACTCAAACAACAGAAATATTTCCCTTCACATTTCTGGAGGCCAGAAGTCTGAGATCAAAGTGTCATCAGGACTGATTCCTTTTAAGATCTCTCCTGTTAGTTTGTAGATGTTTGTCTTCTGCTTGTGTCTTAACATGGTCCTCTTTCTGTCTGTGTCCTGTGGAAGGACATCAGTCATATTGGATTAGGACCCACTATAATGACCTCATTTTGACTTTATTAACTCGTTAAATACCCTGTCTCCAAACATGGTCACATTCTGAGGCACTAGGAATTAGGGCTTCAATAAACGAATTTGGGAGGACATAATTCAGCCTGTAACACCCTCTATGGCTAGTTTGCTGAGGGTTTTTATCATGAGTGGATGTTGGATTTTGTCAAATGCTTTTTCTATGTGCATTAATATCTTTGTAGGATTTTTCTTCCTTTGCTGTGATGAACTATATTAATTGACTTTTGAACGTTGAACCAACCCTGCATATCTGGAATAAATCCCGTTTGATTACAGTGTATAGTTATTGGGTTCTATTTGACAATATTTTGTTGAGCATTTTGCATCTGTGTTCATAAGAGTGTTGATGTGTAATTTTCCTTTCTTGTGATGTCTTTGATTTTGGTTTAGAGTAATGCTGTTCTCATGAACAGATTGGGAAGTGTTCCTCTGCCCTATTTTTTGGAATAGATTGTAGAGAATTGACATCATTTCTTCTTTAAATGTTTGATAGAATTCACCAATAAAACCATTTGGGAATGGTGCTTTCTGTTTTAAATGGTTACTAATTATTGCTTTCATTCCTTTAATAGATAGAGGCCTATTCAGACTGTCTCCTGTCTCTTGAGGAATTGGGCTCTTTCATCTAAGTTATCACATATGTGGGGTATAGAGTTGTTTATAATATCACCTTCTTACTCTTTACTATTATCGGGTCGGTAGTGATGGCTCCTCTTTCATTTTCGATGTTGGTAATTTATCTCTTCCCTTTTTTTCTTGGTCAACCTGGCTATAGTTTCATCATTTTAAGTGATCTTTTGAAAGAACCACCTTTTGGTATCATTGACCTTTCTGTGTTGATTTCCACTTTTCAATTTCAATGATTTCTATTCTAATTCTAATTTTTTTCCTTCCACTTACTTTAGATTTAATTTGTTCTTTCTAGTTTCCTAAAGTGCAGGAATTATTGATTTTACATCTTCTTTAAGAAATTTCTTCTTTTAGAAGAAATTATGCATCAAATGCTATAATTTTTCCTCTAAAGAATTGCTTTTGCTGTGTCCCATAAATTTCTAAAAGCTGTATTTTCATTTTCATTTAGTTCAAAATATCTTCAAAAATTTTTAGGCTTTTTCTTTAAACTTTGTCTTATTTAGATGTGTGCTGTTTAATCTCCAAATCTTTTGGGATATCCTAGCTATCTTTTGGTTATTGATTTCTAGTTTAATTCCACTGTGGTCCAAAAGCATACTTTGTGTGATTTCTATTCTTCTTTTCTGTTAAGATGTATCTTATGGCCTGGAATATGGTCTACCTTATAAATGTTCCATGTGAGTATGAGAAGAATGTGTACTTGGTTATTATTGGATGATGTATTCTATGCATGTCAATTAAATCCAGTTGATTAATGGTAACTGTTTATTTCAACTCTATTCTTAATGATTATCTGCCTGCTGAATCTATCAGTTATCAAAGTATAGATATTCAGGTCTCTAAGTGTAATAGCAAATTTGTCTGTATTTTCTTACAATTTTATCAGTTTTTACCCAACATAATTTAGTATTCTGTGGTTAGGTGAATATATTTAAGGGTTCTTATGTCTTCTTAGACAGTTGACCTCTTCGTCATTATTTAATGTATCTCTTTTCTTCTTGAGTTTTCCTTGCTCTGAAGTTTGCCCAGAAAGTCATATTAATATAGCTAGTTGTTTTCTTTTGATTCATATTACCAGGTCTGGGGGTGCTCCAGTCGGATTGGGGCCACTAAACATGGGGGGTGCCAATGGGATGGGGGCCAGCAGCACAGATGGTGAGGAGGTATGGGAATGTATGGAATTTTCTCTTTTTTTGGTAATCTTAGCAACTGTGCCTGTTATAATTGGCAGTTAGGGACTATGACTGTTTTGAGGTGGATTGTTTAATGAACCTGTTTGTATTGCCTGTTTGCATTCAGTTCTGTGGTCATTGTGGGCCCTTTTGTTTTGTTTTGTTTACCTTACTGAGGTTTCCATTGCTCAAGCTTGTTGCCTGAAAGGGGTCTCTATACCAAGACATATCTTTCTCCATCTCTCTACTTTTATAGTCTATGTATCTTTATATTTAGAGTAGATTTTTGTGGACAGCGTGTAGTTCGATCTCAATTTTTATCTACCTTGACAGTCTCTGTTTTTTAAATGATATATTTAGGGATGCCTGCGTGGCTCGGCAGTTGAATGTCTGCCTTTGGCTCATGGCATGACAGGATCAAGTCCCACATTGGGCTTCCCACCAGGAGCCTGCTTCTCTCTCTGTCTATATCTCTGCGTCTCTCTCTCTGTGTCTCTCATGAATAATTTTTAAAAATGTATTAATTACCACACATTCAGTTGATATATTTAAAGACAATTCACATTTAAAGCAATTATTGATATAACTGGATTAATATCTACCATATTTATTTCTGTTATCTGTTATCTTTCTTTCTGTGTGCATGTGTGTGTATTTCTTTTGTTTTTTTTTCACTTTTAATCTACCCTCTCTGCTTTAATTGAGCATTTTCTGATTCCTTTTCTCTCTTCCCTTGTTTTATTGATCATACTTCTATTAACAGTTTTTAGTTGCTGCCTTAGAGTTTGCAATATACATTTACAACTAATCTAAGTTCACCTGGAAATAATATAATACCACCTTGCAGGGAGTGCAGGTACTTTATAAGAGTATTTCCGATTCCTCCCTCCTGCCCCTTATTCAACTCACTTATCCATAAGCTATAATTATTCAATACATTATTGGTATTATTATTTTGAACAAACTATTGTCTGTTAGATCATTTAAAAATAAAAGAATATTTTATTTTGCCTTCATTTATTTCTTCTCTAATGCCCTTTCTTTCCTTATGAAGATCCAAGTTTCTGACCTATATCATTTTCCTTCTCTCTGAAAAATGTCTTTTAATGTTTCTTGTAAGATAGATCTACTGGTGACAAATACTCTATGTTTTTGTTTGTCTGACAGTCTTGATTTCTCCTTTATCTTGCAAGGATAATTTTTTTTGGACACAGAATTCTATGCTTTCTTTTTTCCCCACTCAGCACTTTAAATATTTCATTCATTCTCTTCCTGATAGTATGATTTCTGAAGAAAAGTCTGATGTAATTCTTATCCTTGTCCCTCTTTTGGTAAGGTGTTGTCTCTTTCCCTCCAGCTTCTTTCAGGGTTTTCCTTGTTTTTGATTTCCTTCAGTTTGAATATAATATGCCTAGATGTAGATTTTTTTTGTCATCTATACTGCATGTTGTCTTCTGAGTTTCCTGGATCTGTTCTTTAGTGTCTTTCATTAATTTTGGAAAACTCTTAGACATGTATGCATAGAATATTTCTTCTGTTGCTTTCTCTCCTTCTTCTCTTTCTGGTATTCTCATCACATAGGTGTTATAACTTTTGTCATTGTCCACAATTCCACAATTCTTGGGTATTCTGTTCTATTGTTTCAATTCTTTTCTTTTTAAGCCACCAAACCATGCCAATTCTGTAGAGTTAGGAGATGTTGCTGGAGAGGTAGGCAGGGGACAGATCAGGAAAGACCTTGCATGCTTTGCTAAGTAGTTTACATAATTCAACAGAGCATTTCTGCATTTATCTGCTTCACACGTTGTACTTCTATGTGAATATTTCATTTAGATACAGAGTCCACTTCTAAAACAGCTATAGACAATGGCAATGACAGGAATTTTGAACTAGTGAGTGATGTGGTGCTTTTAAGAAAGATCAGGCTGGTAGTGGTGTGGAGAATGAATTGGTGGTATCTGTAACTAGAGCAGGGTAATTCTAGTTGTCCAGATGAGAGATGAAGAGGTTTGATGTAGAACAGTGTAGCAGGAATGGGTTTGAGATACCAAATTCCTTTTTTTTTTTTTTTTTTTTTTTTTTTCAGCTTGGGAAGTTTGTATTGCCTTATGTTTAACTCACTGATTCTTTCCTCATCCCTGACCAGTATACTAATGAGCCCATCAAATATGTTCTTATTTTTGTTACAGTGTTTTTCATTTCTGGCATTTTCTTCTGATTGTTTCTTAGGGTTTCCATATCTCTGCTTACCTTGCCCATCTGTTCTTGCCTGTTGTCCACTTTTTCTGCTAGAGCCATTAGCATATTAGTCATAGTTATTTTTAATTCTTGATCTGAGAAGCCCCAAATCTCCACCATATCTGAGTCTGACTCAAATGTTTTCTTTGTCTCTTCAGATTGTGTTTTTTGCCTTTTAGCATTTCTTATAAGTTTTTTTTGAAAGCTGGACATAGTGTATTGGATAATATGAACCAAGGTAAATAAGCCTTTAGTGTGAGAGTTTATGTTTGTTTAGTTAGGAATGATCCTGTGTTCACAGTTTGTTATAGCTGTGGTGTCAGAGGCTGAAATTCCCTCTGCTATCCTTGTTTTTGTCTCTCCTGTTGTCTTTGTGTTTCTCTAGAGACTCCTTCAAAAATAGAGTCTGAGGCTTGTTGGTTTTTGTTTTGTTTTGTTTTGTTTTACTTGTAATCTCCTGTTATTATATAGGAGCCCTGTTTATATGATGGTCAAATATAGAGAGAAGGGGAGTGTCCTATAGTCCTTTGATTAGGTTTCTCTCTCTCTCTTTCTTTTAAATGAGCCTGTGCCTTTGTGCTGTGACCTTTTACCTGTCTTTCTCAGTTCTCTTCTCCTCTTTCAGATGAGACAAGAAGGCTAAACATGGCTATAACCTGGTATTTCCCTTCCCCCAGATTGCTTGGGCTCTACAATAAGTAGTTTAGGTTTTACCAAATCCCTTGGGGGCAGGCCACTATTAAGGAGAATGGAATTCTCTTTAGAGTTCAAGACTTAGTCCAATATGCTTAATTTTTTCTTCCCCCTGATTGAAGCAAGAGGGGATTTTTCTTTGATCTTCACCTTGAGAACATGACACAGCTCCCAGAGGTATAACTCATGAAAGTGTGGGGGTCCTTGTTAGGCTGGGCCCCCAGGAGATTTTCCCTCTGAAGTCTCATCTAGTCTCTAGCAATGTTGCTTACCCTTGAGTGTTCCCAGCAGGCTCCAGCATTGGTTTCTGCTCCCAGTAAGCTGCAATCCTCCTTATTTGCCTGTTTCTCCAGTTTTGAGGGTGACAGTCTGCCCTGTGGCCTCAATTCTCTGATGGAACTAGGAAGAGGTATTGATTTTCAGTTTGTTCAGCCGTTTTCTTGTTGGGAATGTAGGAGTGACAACTTCCAAGCTTTTTACATGTCAGACAGAGAAACAGAAATTCCCTCCTTGGTTTTTTCTTGCGAGGAAAACACAAAACAAAACATTTGAATTAAAAAATAGCTGGCAATTTTGTTTCATTGCTAGAAATTCCTGTACTCAGTTGTTATTTAGCTACAAACATCCTTCTAGGATCTACTTTCTTCAGGGGTTAAGCCTGGCTAAGTCTACTTAGAACATTAATGCTGAAATGTTTCATGGCACTGAGTATGGGTTGCCACAGTAGCTCCTTCCAATGACTCTAAAATCCCTGGCTCAGAGGATTACTCTTCATTTCATTAACACTCAGTTGCCATTAACCTCCATCAACAAATTCTCTTGATTCTACCTACAAAATATACACACAATTCCACCTCTTTTTCCCCACCTCTGCTGCCTATATAGTAATCAAATCCATTGGGGCGCCTGGGCTCCTTGGTAAGTTAAATGTCTGACTCTTGGTTTTGGCTCAAGTTGTGAACTCAGTGTTGTGAGATTGAGCCCCATGTTGGGCTCTGTGCTTAAGGGGGAGTCTGCTTCTCTCCGTTTCTTTCTCCCTCTTCCTCTGCCCCTTTTCCCCTCCGCGTGCATGCATGCTTTCTCTCTCAAATAACTAAATCTTTTAAAAAATAATCTAATCCACTAAATATCCCTCTTTTAATATTATAATAGTCTAATTGGTTCTTCCTGCTTCTACCTTTGTTCCTCTTGTCTATTCTCTCTCTTTTTTTTTTTAAGATTTTATTTATGTATTCATGAGAGACACAGAGAGAGAGAGAGAGAGAGAGAGACAGGCAGAGGGAGAAGCAGGCTCCATGCAGGGAGCCTGACGTGGGACTCAATCCTGGGTCTCTGGGATCACACCCTGGGCTGAAGGCCACTGAGCCACCAGGGCTGCCCCCTCTTGTCTATTCTCAACCCAGTACTCAGACTATTAGGAAACCAGAACAATCCTAAACATTTTTCTCATCATATCACTTCTCTTCTCAAAATCCTCCAGTGGCTCCCATCTCACTCTGAGTAAAATCCAGAGTCATTGCCAAGACCCATAAGAGTCTTCCATAGTCTGCTGCTATGTCTTCATGTCCATCTGTTCTTTGCTCACTCCAGCCTCAGAGACCCCCTTCATATTGGTCTCCTAGAGCCCCCATAACAAAATACCACAGACTGGCTGGTGTAAAAATAGAAATTTATTTTCTCAGAGTTCTAGAGGCTGTGTGATCAAGATGCCAACAGGGTTGGTTTCTTCTTTGGCCTCTGTCCTTGGCTTGCAAACAGCTGCCTTCTTGCTGTGTCTTCACACGGGGCATCCTGCTATGCACTAACGTCCCTGGTGTCTCTTCTTACAAGGGCACCGGTCCTATTGATTTAGAGCCTCTCCCTAATAGCCTCCTTTTAACTTAATTGCCTTTTAGAAGGCTTTTATCTCTCAGTATAGTCACATTCTAAGGTGCTGAGGGCTAGACCCTCAACAAATGAATTTTGGGGAAGCACAGTTCAGTCTACACATCCTGCTGACCTTGGACAGACCAGGTATAGTGCAACTTCCAGGCATTGTACTTGCTGCTTCCTCTCCTGGGAACCTGCTCCTCAGTTAGCCCTATCACTTCCTCCCTTGTTGCCTTAGGTTCAGGATTGGTCTTTCCTCTCCATCAAATATTCAGTAGTGATTTCATCCTTTTGCTCCCTGTTTATCACCCCCCCCCAACCTTTGTTTTTCTCCAAATGTAGTGCTTGTTTATTATACTCCAAAATTTTTTTGGTATTTATTTCCCGTTTACCTGTGCTGGTGTATAAGCTCCATGAAGGCAGACATCATGTGTTGTGTCTCTGCTATGCTCCTCTGTCTAGAGCAGTGGCAGAGACACAGAAGGCACTCAGCACATATCTGTTAGATGGTAGGAAGCCATGGAAATAGGTTTCCATCTGGAACATGCTATAGCCTTCCTGGCTGTAGCTATCCTTCTGGCTTTTGTCCATCCTGCAATGGAAGCCAAATTAGCAGCTATACTGGTGTGCCCCCAAATGGCCTTGCCCCAGATATGCTGATACTTATGCTTGGGTGAATTTTTGCTGATTTTTGTTTTAAGTTGTATTCATGTGACCAGAACCCAGCTAGTATTAGCAACCTGCCTACCAAATCAAAAGGCATTTTGTATTAGTATAATAAAGTTTAGGTGGTAATGTTCCCAAGTGTACTGTTGTATTTGATATAAATAACTTTTTTTTTCAGTAGGAACTTTACAAATTGTAGTGTTTGACATGTCAGGTAATCTTATTTTTACATTGACCTTAATTTTATCAACTTTTTTCCTGCATTGGTAAAACCCAAGATTCCAAGATTTAGATAAAGTCATAAATAATAGACAACATTTTTCTTACATTTTATAAAGCAAGTAAAACACTATTAGTAACAAATACAACAGTCCTGAAAACTAATTTCTCACTGGCTGATTTATTAAATTTTATTCTATATAAGAGTCCTTATACCTTATACTTGGAGGCTTTTAGAATCCAAGACCCCAGTGTATATCATTCATACCTACCTACAAAGTCACAATTACCAAGATCAGGGAATCTAGCTTGATGGACTTTTCAGTTCTTGAATGAAGATGCTCCTGTATCGCAGGACCTTTGCACTAGCTGTTCCTGCCGAGTCAGCCCCTGTTTTCTCTAGCTCTACCCCTTAACTGAGCTTTCATTTGTTCTTTAAGACTTCATCCTTAAGGCTTCTCTCTTGTTGATTATGTTTCCTTGTTATTTCTTTTATAGCACTTATTCAATTCGGAATTATAAAATCCTATGTTTTATTGTTTGATCATTATCTTTTTTGTCCTTACTCTGTAGCACTTGACCATTTAAATTATTTGTTAGGTGAGTAATTAAAGATTTGGCATGTTCAATCCCCAACCAGTGTTATTTCCCTCTTTTCCCCTCTGAAATCCTTCATGGCCATGTCAGAGGATCAAAACTGAAAACAGACTTGGAAGAAATCTCCCTTTCAGTGAGCTGATGGGATTATCTAGATGGGCACAGTTTGTCAGGACTGATGAGCTACCTGATAATTAAGCTTCACATAAAGTGTCAGTTGTGAAAGCCATCAGAATATGTGTATGCTACATGTGTGGACGTGAGTTCTGTATGAGAACATGACTAAGAAGAGCAAAGTTTAGTTAATTATTTTGGCAGTGGGGTCAATTCTGCTGATAGCCTGGTAGTTTGGAGCTCCATTCTGTATATGGTAGGAATAAATAAAAGGTAAACTGTATTGAGTAATGAATGCATACCAGTGGCTGCTATGAATATTTTGTATACATTATCTCATTGAATTCTTTTTTTAAAAAAGATTTTATTTATTTATTCATGAGAGACACAGAGAGAGAGAGAGAGAGAGGCAGAGACACAGGCAGAGGGAAAAGCAGGCTCCACGCAGGGAGCCCAACGTGGGACTTGATCCTGGGTCTCCAGGATCAGGCCCTGGGCTGAAGGCGGCGCTAAACCGCTGAGCCACCCAGGCAGCCCTATCACATTGAATTCTTACAGCTCTATCGGTTTGGCATTATTGTTGCCCCTTTTTGCAGATGATGACACCAAGGCTCAGAGCTATTAAGTAACTTGTTCATTATTATAAGTGGTGAAACTTAGAGAGACTTGAAATTTCGACCAGACAGTTCTGGGGGTACCTTCTTAGTACTTTACATTTAACTCAGTGGTGTGCTGGTAAATATGCTTTAAAAGAAAACAAAACTAAACTGATTTGTCAATTTCTGTGTTATAAATACTCCCACTGTGGCTGATTTCAACCTACCAATGGTTTATGGCTTACAATTTTTTAAACAATTGCTAGTTAGCTTGATTTAGTGCACCACGCATTCAGTCCCTCCAGAGCTTTCACCTTCACACCCATTATCCCATTTGCTTTTCTCACAATATGATAAACTATGTGGAATCGGTGGGATTAACCTCAGTGTCCTGATCTTTTCAGTGGGTGGTTGGCATGCCCAGTTCCTCTTGCCAGTAAGTGATGTAGTTGAATGAGGGGCACTCTCTCTCTCTCCTACTGACTCACCCCTGCTTCTACACATGCATGACCTCTTCTGCTATCAGCATCACCCATCAGAAGGGACATTTGTTACAAATCAGTGAACCTACATTGACACATCTCAATCACTCAAAGTTTTTAGTTTACATTACAGTTCACTGTTGGTCTTGTACATCTATGGGTTTGGGCAAATGTATAGTGACCTGTATCTATCATTATGGTGATATACAGAGTATTTTCACTGCCCTAGAAATTCCCTGTGCTCTGCCCATTCATCCCTCATCACCATGCCCAACCCATGGCAGCCACAGATCTTTTTTACTGTTTCCAAACCTTTCCTTTTCTAGAAGGTCATATAATTGGAATCATATAGAATGCAGCCTTTACAGATATGCTTCATTCGCTTACTAATATGCACTTAAGTTTCTTCCATCTGTTTTCATAGCTCAGTAGTTCATTTACTTTTATTTTTATTTTGTAAAAGATTTTATTTATTTATTAATGAGAGATACACAGGGGGAGAGAGAGAGAGGCAGAGACACAGGCAGAGGGAGAAGCAGACTCCAGGTAGGAAGCCTGACATGGGACTTGATCCTGGGACTCCAGGATCACGCCCTGGGCTGAAGGCAGGCGCTAAACTGCTGAGCCACCCAGGGATCCCTAGCTCATTTCTTTTTAGTGCTGAATAATATTCCATTATCTAGATTATACCAGTTTATTTATCCATTCACCTACTGAAGGACATCTTAGTTGCTTCCAAGTCTTGGCAATCATGAATGAAGCTCCATAAACATCTGTGTGCAGGTTTATACATGCACATAAGCTCTTTGAGTAAATACTAAGAAGTGCTGCTGCTGGATTAGTATGGTCAGAGTATATTTCTTTTATAAGAAACCACCTAATGGTCTTCCAAAGTGACCATACCATTTTGCATTCCTATCAGCAAAGAATGAGAGTTCCTCTTGCTCCACATCCTAACCAGCATTTGGTGTTGTCAGGTGCAGATTTGGGTGGTGACATGATTTTAATGGAACTCTCCCCCATTTAAATGGAGTGTGAAATGGCACAAGCTTCTTGGATGATGATTTATCAATATATTTTAAGTGGCAAAAATATTGAGATCTTTTGACCGAACACTCCCATTTCTAGAAATGCACTTAAAGTAAATGATTTTGTAAATATTTAAAAAATGCTCCACAAGAATGTTTATCATTAGGCTTGGGTAATGTGTGAAGGAGAGCCCTTTGGGGTCAAGGGAGGAGTCTGGATGCAAGAATGTGAGTGAGGGTGCAAATGCCAAGCCACTGTGCCTCTTTGCCTTGACAGCCTTGCATACATCAGGGTTTGTGTCTTTTTTTTTTTTTAAGAAAATATTCTAAAACGAAGAAGTAGAGTCTTTTTTTTTTTAATTTTTATTTATTTATGATAGTCACAGAGAGAGAGAGAGAGAGAAAGAGAGAGAGAGAGAGGCAGAGACACAGGCAGAGGGAGAAGCAGGCTCCATGCACCGGGAGCCAGATGTGGGATTCGATCCCGGGTCTCCAGGATCGCGCCCTGGGCCAAAGGCAGGCGCCAAACCGCTGCGCCACCCAGGGATCCCTAGAGTCTTTTTTGATATAACAACTGTAAGATAGTTGATCTCTCTGATATTTAAACACTTAAAGTCTTTACTACATTGGCTGGTTGGGAGCAAGAATAACCAGCCTCTCTGTGGTGCCCAGTGGGCACCTCATGTGGCATAAGAGGGACTGGGTTCATTTTAGAGGACAGTTTGGGGCTGGTCAAGGTTGCTTCCTGGGAAAACCTCAAGCATTGCTTTGGCTTGCTTTACTCTCTGAACTTCTCTATCCATATCTTCAGAGATCTATGTCAATTATAGGTAGGAGAAATCTCCGTGTTAATCTTGCTATAAAGGAATACTTTTGAATGCCTTGTTTTCTATTTCTCATGTTGTACCTGCAAACGTAGAATTAATGGAGACGCCAGTCATCAGGAAAGGGAAATGGGGCTCACATCGAGGGCCTGTTTACAGCTGGAACAGGGGAGTTGTAATCAGAACTGGTGCCCAAAATGCAACAAAGAGATGGAAGGCCTACCAGGGGCATTATCACCTAGGAAACATGAGTAGGTCTCCCCTTCAGGACTTCACATGGGATGCCAGCCCTGAAGCTCCCTTTGTGGGTTGCCTCTCCTCTGCCTCTAACCCCCCACGCAGGATCCCCTTGTAATGGGAGAGTGAAGAGTGGAGCCAGCACACCATGCAGGGTGTGTGCAGAGACGTCTTTTGCTATGGAAGCTGGCTCCCTGTCATCTCATACATTTTTTTTCCTGCTGGTTCTCACTCACAGTATTTACAGGAAGCATTTATAGCAAATACTTGCCAAGTGTTTTCCATAAACACAACTAAGGACATTTTTCACACATTCCAACAGCTCTGTAAATGTTTGTTTTCACAATGCACAAAGAAGGTGAGTGTAGTTTCCCTAAACAGGACTTTGAAATATGGGCTTTGGCCCAGTGAGAATTTGCACTGGGTTGCTCCTTCACTGTGGCCCCCTCTCCCTGGGGAGGGGGGACCCCTCAGGCCCTTGCAGAAGATTCCAAAATGAGTTTTCCTCCACAGTTTGGATTCCTTGTGTGGCCAAGTGCTCCAGCTGTGGGGAAGCTTTTGGGTCCTGGGCGATGGAAAGGGTGAGATTGGAGGTTGCTGGGAGCATCATGGAAATCATGACTGTTGATAGAGTCCACAGGGAAATAGAATGGGGAAGACGGATGGCAGGCAGAAGAAGGTGATTGTAACTCCCTGAAGATGCATGTGAACGTACAGAAGAAAATTATGAAAGTATTCATGTTAAAACCAGGCAAGTTGATGCTTGCTGTAAGGGATGGAAATGTCTGGTGGACCCTTGGTGGGGACTGCCAGCCCAACTGGAGGCCAGAGTTGTGTCCTGTACTGTCCATTCCCTTGTTTTAGTCACTGTCTCATTAACAAGTGCCTAGTGTATATGTGACTTTACTACACTGTGAGGGATTCACAGGTGATTGAGATGTGGTTCTACCCACTAGGGAAAATAAGGCACACATACTTTGCGACAATTTGGGGCAGAAAGTGAGAACTGCTGCGAGAAAGACAAAGGGTTATGGGGCTTTAGGAAGGAATTGCATAAGGTTTTATGAAGAAAGTAACATTGAGTTGGGTCCAAAGGAGAAGAGAAATTTAGATAAATGTGGGAGGGAAATGAGAGGGGGGAGCAGTATCAGGGGAAGCAGTCTGCAGAGAAGGAAACCACATGGGGACCCACGCCTGTAAGAGGGCTGCCCCACAGAAGAGAGCTCTCCTTTCACAGAAGTAGCCAAGGTTTGGGATGCTTATATAGAATGAGACGAGACAAGGTGAATTCCATTTAAAAATCTGGATTTAAAAAAATAAATAAATAAAAATCTGGATTTAATAGAAGAAAGATTTCCTTTTCACATTAATTCAAGTAAAACAGTGTATGGCCTAATTTCTTAATTAGGTTTCAAAGAATAATTTTCCCATTGTAGCTAATTTAATATGTGTGTAATCAGAAAATCAACATTTCCAAACAAAAAAGGCTGATTAATTATTGTCTAGAAGAAGGTGATAGGAAATAAATAATTCTCCTCGCCTTTCCATCCCCACAAGTCCATTCTCCCAAGCCAGAGCGAATTTATAAATCTGTGAGCTAAGTGGGAAAATGAGGTGTGATCTGACTTACAGGGATTCATTTTATCACTAGCTCTCCTGGAATGTGTTTGTTTAGTAAAGCGAGTTATGTCCAAATATGTTTCAGACAATATATGTGGAGCGTAACTTAGCTTTAAGACTGCAATAACTGTTAAGGCAGTAGTGACAATTTTTCAGTACGAAATCAGGCTTGAGAAATGTCAAGCCTAATTTTTCATCCAGCAGTGACTGTCAGACAATGCCAGCATCTCGGTGTCTTTGCATTCCATTGAAGGAGATGGAAGGCATTTGTATTCAGTAATGTAATGTTGAGTGAGTCGAAATTTTGCCCCGTGATCCTGTGATTTATTGCTAATACTGCCCAAGATGCAGAGGGGCTTCTTTGGCTTCATTCAGCATCCAATTCCCAGTTGCAATTAATCTTTATTACATTCCATAGCTCACCTCTGGTCTGGAATGTTAAGATGCCTCAGGAGAGAGTCTGGAATCAGTTTCTTCCCCTTCAAGGCTCACCCTCTCTGTACAGTTGACTCTGCTTGCCCATTGCATGTCACGCGAACCTTCCTCCTGCAAAGTAACACTTCCTTGTAAAAAATGCAAACAGAAGTAGATAAAAGTAGATAAAAGAGAGACATAGCAAGTGAAAGCCTGTCCACCCTCCAAATCTCATCCCCTTGCATCTTCCAAATAGATTACAAGCCCTTAAAGATGGTATTTGGTTCATATATGTATTTTTAGCAACTAGCAAGTCCTTAACAATGAATGCTTAAAGAAATACTTGTTGGAAAAAAAAAAAGAAATAATTGTTGAGTGAATGAATGAATGAGTGAATGAATCAAAGGGTGGGGGCTAGAATTCATATGACAGATTTGGGAAGTACAGTACCTTGCTTTTCAAAATGTGGTTCTCTGACCAGCAGCATCAGCATTTCCTGAGATTTTCCCAGGCTCCTGGGATCAAGTCCCACATCAGGCTCTCCTTAGGGAGCCTGCTTCTCCCTCTGCCTGTCTCTACCTCTCTCTGTGTGTCTCTCATGAATAAATAAATAAAATCTTTAAAATACATATATAATATAATGATAATATAATAAATACATATTAATATACAATCATATATGATATAGTAGACATTATATATGTATATAATATAATTAATACAGGATATTAAATATGTTTCATGTTAATATGATAATATAGAACTATTATAATTATTATAATGAATGCTGTTATATTTGTATATTTAATATAATTATATATTAATATAATTAATCAATATAATAATACAGATATGAGTTTTCACAAATAAATGCAAGGAAGCGCGTGTGATTTGCCTTTAAGCAGTGTGCAGTGGAGCCCTTCCTCATCAGTGGATACTGAGGGCTTTGTAAGGACCTCATGCTTTACTCTTCTCTCAGACTGCATGTGGTTGTCCTTGGGTGTCCTGTAGGACTATTATCCTGGGCCATTTCTGAACCTCTGGTGCCTCTGTCTGGTCAGCCCTCCACCCCAGCTTGGAGATAGAAATATTTTGTGCCACCCAAGAAGCAGTTCAAACCATTGCACAGAAGTTTTTTGTTTTTTTGTTTTGTTTTGTTTTTTATGATAGGCACACAGTGAGAGAGAGAGAGAGAGAGAGAGGCAGAGACATAGGCAGAGGGAAAAGCAGGCTCCATGCACTGGGAGCCCGATGTGGGATTCGACCCCTGGTCTCCAGGATCGCGCCCTGGGCCAAAGGCAGGCGCTAAACCGCAGCGCCACCCAGGGATCCCCTGCACAGAAGTTTTGAATCTTGCCTGTAGACTCACGATGCCAGCGCATCCCATTTAACGGATAGACAGCAGATGCAGTTCTCAAGCTGCAAGGCATGGTTTCCTCATCTGTAACATCAAGCCTGCTTGATGGCTTGTGGGGACCAAATGAGTTAAACACTTGAGAGTTTGCACATGATCATCAGTCCATCTGTATTCACGCTTTCTTAAATTGAGGTGAAATTCACGTAACATAAACCATTTCAAAGTGAATTATTCAGTGACATTTAGTACACTCACATGTTGTGCAAATGCTACCTCTATATGGTTGCAAGACGTTAATTATCGTCATCCCCAAAGGAAACCCCATCTCCATTAAGCAATCGTGCCCCATTTCTCTCCCCAGCCCCTGGCAACTACCAAATCCGCATCCTCTATGGATTTGAACTCATTAATGATATTTTTCATTAGTCACAGAAAAATATCAGAACCGTCAGATTTATTTATTTCTGCTTTTCATGTCTTTAAAAGCAAGAGGTTTGTTTGATAATGATGGAAAATGAGAATATAGACGTGGCATAACTTTAAATTAGTGACTGGTAAAGTGTGGTCCCAAACTAGCAGCATCCACAGTCTCTGGGAACTTGTTGGAAATGCAGATTCTTGGGTCTACTGCAGAACAACTGAATTATAACTCTGGGGTCGGAGCCCAACAATCTGTGGTTTTAATAAGCTTCCAGATGATTCTAGCACAAGCTCATGTTAGAAAACCATGGCTTTAAATAAACAAGATGTTACCTCTCTAAGCATGTAGTGATGCCTGCAGGTGCTGGCCACGCCTGCACCATCCTTGGGCCCAGGAGGACATGTCCTGGCCTGAGAGGAGGTCTTGTAGCTGTTTCTGTGATGTAGGCATCAGCAGGGGAGTCACTCCATCTGGCCTCTGACCTTTGAAGAGTCAACAGAGCCCATGTCTCAGCTTCCCTCAGTGACAACAGAGTCACTATGCAGTTATAGACTCATATCATCCCTGCTCTTACGTAATCTTTCCCTCTTGGTGTTGCCCAACTCCATACCCCCAGGGAGGACTTCTCAGCAGAGCTTGGCTCTGATTGCTTGGTGTGCTCCACACATCCTGCGTTGGTTGCACTATATCAAAGTGCAGGCAGCGCTTCTTTTTGGTTGATTAATGTTCAATTTGAGGTCTATTATGAACCTCCAGGCTTTAATTACTACACCATTACCCAGTCAATTCCTTGCCATTTTATATTTATGGCTTTTATTATGCCTCTGTATGTGCAATTGCCTAATTTCATTCTGGAAGGATTTCACCTCATTAGCTGGGTTTTATACCATTCTTCTCATTTGTCCAGATTGTTATTTATCTCAGTTCACCGTGTACGCTTTCTACTTTGTTTTCTTCACTAATCGGACCTCTTATACATTCTTTCTCTTCTTTTCCTGGGATGCATTGTTCTTTTGCCCTTGGCAACAGCTCTTGAAGTCTTTGCATACTCTGCGCTGGGTATTCCCAGAGCCACACTCTTAACTCAGTCTTTCCATTGCAGCCGCTTGGTGTCATTGGCCTTGTCCAAAGGCTTTGAGGCCTGTCCTTTAGCCCTGGACATACCATGGGCAGTTTTATTATCCGATTTATTTCTTCCTCCACTGAACTTCTGTATGTGTAATTGCAAGGTGCTTTTTTTTTTTTTTTTTTTTTTTTGAGTATACTGCTAAACATATGTTTGAAATGGTCTCTAAAATTCTTTGTAACATGCCTTCCCTCAATCCCTTCAGCCTCTCAGGGGTATCTATGGTTTAGTTTGCCTGCTTGCGTATTTTGTTCATTTCCACCCCAGGCCTGCCAAATCAGACTCTGTGGGAGCAGCCCCCCGGTCTGTGTCTCTGGCAATCCCTCGGATGATTCAGATGCCTACTCAAGTTTGAGAACCACTGTTCCAAAGAGATGCTGAAAGAACCTTATGAACCCTATCTAAGTGAGAAATAATATTTATCCCACCCGAGCCCTTCCTTTGCCAAAAAGCAAGATTAATAATCACTATAGCAGTTTTGTTTTCTGTTACGTGTGTGTGTGTTTTTTAACAGCTTTGCCCTAGAATTATAAGAATATTTCAGTAAAGCGAAGACTAATACCCTGGAACAAGAGCTCATGTAATTATTGATAGCAATAGGAGATCAATCACCTCTACCACTGAGTGTTTTAGAAGTCTTAGGCACTAAGGAGATCTTCACCTTCCACTTTTTCTCAGTAATCTGTACAACCCTTGTGGATAGGTGTTCCTGTCCCCATTTTTGTAGGGGAAAACTAAGGTTAAGGAACGTGCAGAAAGTCACCAAGCCTGTTAGAAGTAGATCAAGGAAAATCCTTTCTGTTCAGAGCCATAGAGGTGTCTACGCATCTGTTAGGGATGAGTCCCATGGTAGGGACTTCGCCGAGCCAAACTTTGCTACTGTTTCATCCTCCGCTTTTTCAGTAGGAGCATGTGTAGTATGTTTTGATAGGAATCGGTAAGTAGGAACATGTGCTCTGCTGTGGGGCCACCTAAGTTCCTGTGTGGGGCCTGTTTCCGTACTATGTGATATTGGGCAAATGAGACAACATCTCTTTGCCTCAGTTTCTCCATTTGTGAAGTGGGATGGTGCAAGTATTTCTGTAATGTAATAGAATGTATCCCTTCAGTGAGACCATCAGTGAAAGTGCTTAGAACGAGGCCTGGGAAATAAATGTTCTCAGTAAATATTAGCTGCTGCTTGTCTTTCTCTGCCCTCTTGTCTGCACCTTTAAAGCTTTCTCTTTTAGGTACGTTTACTCTGGGGCCTCACTTCCCTTATCTGTAGAATGGGGGTGGTGGATCAGGTGGCTGAGCAGCTGGGATTCTGACTTGTTCTGGTTTGTTTTCCTGCTTGGCATGCTTTCTATAATTGTAATGTTCTTTGTTCTCTGCCCATTTGAAATCATCTTATTAGGGTTCAGCATGTTTGTTTGATTTTATGGACTTGCTCAAAATTCATGATCACAATTAAGCTCTTGTGCAGCCCCCTTGAGGCCGCTCAGTGTACTTTCTAATGCTTCTCTCTGGCTTCCTGGGACCAATCACCATTAGCACTTGGTACCATATCAGTACCAAGGGGAAACGCAGGAGAAGTGTTCCCTCCTGGCTCCCAAGTTGCTGTGAGAGGACCTGAAGCTGGGCTTACACTCTGACCTCAGAAGAGGTCTGGGTCTTGGTGATGGGATCTAAGGGCTAATGGGCCATTCTGGGGTGTTTATGATCCTGTTACTAATGTGAGTTACTTCTATGTTGCAGAGGGAACTTCATGGATACAAATGAGGTTTTTTTGTTTTAGTTGTTGTTTTAACATAGGAGAAGATTGGCACTTCCTCTGGTGGGTCAGGAGACAGATTTTAACAGAGCCTGTGAGGTTGACAAGACCCTGAGGATATGTGTCCTGGCGTGGCCATAATGGTTTAGCATTGAGACTTGTTGCCAAAATCATCAGACTGTGACTTATTCTTCAGGGTCCTTGCTCATTCTTGCACTTGTACCACCACATCCTCCTGTGGAAGACTCCTGCTTGATTCTGAGTCCATGGGGCTTCCTATCTGCATTTTGGTGTAAGCAAGTGGTTATATGGTTATATGGTTCTCCTGCTACAATGATGTGAGAACCTCTGGCTTATGTTCATGTGTCCCCGAGAGAGCCAGCCTCACTGCAGTCATGATTTTGTTTTAGTTGCTGGTAAGAGCATCATGTGGATGGCAGCTGAGGGGTCACACAGGAATAAGAAGAGGAAGGGCAGTAAAGAGATAGTAAACCACGAGTAGATCAGACCTGTTTTGGGCACTTGGCCTTTGTTTTGTGATTGCACCACAGTCCTGGGAAGTGAGCTTTCTGTAACTTCTGTATGTCTCACAGAGATGGAATGCCTTGTACAAGTTAAACTAGTTTTGCTCAGACTCTGTACGTTTGATGGTTTTCCTAGCAGCCTTGAATTAGAATCGGAGCAAGATGGACAATCCCTTCTCTTTGGAGAGAATGCAGTCCATGTTCACACATTGTCTTGGGTGGCCTGTGAAGAGCCCACTGTGCTTCATCTGACTCTGAGAGTCACAGCAGCATATGAAAGAAGGCTTCATGGGTGAGAGAGGTAGTGGAAGGAACCCTTAAGGCTCTCACTCCAGGTTTGGCTGTGGGGAAAACAGAATGTATTGAGCTCACCCTAGAAGAGAACTCTAAAGAAAGTGGAGGCAAATGGGTCAGGGGTAACCAGCTGAGTAAGTCAGCAATGTGATGCTGAGGCCAAGGGTGGCCCCAGGAGCCAGAGAAGGGGCGAGTGCTAGAGTGTGGCCAGCCTTCTATTTAGCACTTAAACGCTCAAGCCAAATAGGTTCATGATCTGAACCAGTGGAGAAGAGAAAATGCAGAGCTCTCAAGATGGGTACTTAAAAATTTAGAGACGTAAAGTCTGTGAGCTACTCCATGCAGCACTGGGTCACTCACCTTGAGTAATTGTTGCTGATCTTCAGGGGATGAATGAGATGACAGAGAACCTTGTATTTTTGTCTAGGAGGAGCAGGGATTTATAGACGCACTTCAGTGAGATAGAAGAAATTGATCAAAGTTCCTTAACCTCTTTAGTCATGAAATCCATTGGGGTTTATGACAGCATGTATGTGGAGGCCATCTTCACAGGTAGAGATTTGGAAATGGAAGACTTCACAATGAAACTCTATGACTGACCTAGGCTTGCTCTGTGATCTAAGCAAGTCAACTCTTCCTCTTGTGCCAAGAACTTAAAGAGAATAATAGTAATACCTTCCTTATCAATCTTATGGACTTGCTGGGGGATCAATTGATAGAAGTTATGTAAATATACCCTGCAAACCAGAAAGTATTTAAAATACAGTTTGTGCTTAATATGGCACAAGTATCTGGTGTTTTATTTTTACAAGACATGTAGACAATAACAACTTCTTTTGGGGTATGGCACATTCTAGGATGAGTGATAATAGCAGGCTTTTGTGCTCCATCCATCATGGTTTCTGTTCCAGTATGTTTAGTCTTAAAATTAAAGAGTGAGGAAAGAATGAAGATGGAAAATATGCCTTGGTATATTTTCAAATGGAACTTTTCAGAATGTCTCTTGTGAACATGGTTAATACCAGAATGTTGGGATTGAATATAGATAGATCAGCGCATTAAATTTAAAACAAAAAGCTACTGTCTAGTTTAAGAATTATCTCTCACTCTAGTAATACTTTATTAGTAATGTTCATAATCATAGTCTTTTCTGAATATTTCTGCAGAAATGTGGATCTTAAAATCCACACAGGTAACTTTAAAGACTTGTGTCTGCCTTGTCTAAAAGACACTGCTCAAGAAGGAGGGTTTATTTTTCTTTAGGTGGGTAAATATGATAAGACGGATGGTACATTAAAGAGTAAAGAGAAGGGCTTCTCAGAGCTGATTTACATATTGATTACTTAAATTACTCCTTAATTTAGTGCCTGCTAATAAACAGTGCCTTGGAAATGTTTCCGGAACATTTATTGGCTGCAGTAATTCTATCTTCGGTGTATGCAGATCACATCCTCATTAAATATTGATGTGCTCATGAAATGTTAATAGAATGTTAATGTGAAATGCAGGGGAATGTCCTCAGTGGGAGCTGGGAGCTGGCTGGAAACTACCTGTCTTCCGTCTTTTCTTTATATTCTGTTGTCTTCTTGCTCTGTTGTTTCCATTCATTCCCCTGTCACCAGGAGATCGGGATTTGCTCCTTGATACATGTCTAACTGTTCCAGATACAAAATTTTTAAAACAGAAAAATTCACTGTTTGATGGGGATTTAGCTGTTCTCCCCTCCTGCCTTCCTGAACCGGAATTCCTGATTAGAATGAGAAAGAATTCCCTTAACAGGAAAGGGGGGATTCAGGGTCAACCTAATGAGTCCTTGCACTCAGGTAGATTGCCCAGAAGAGACTTCGAGAAGGGAATGAATGAGCCTTTCGAAGACTCTTTACCACTGGTCTTCCTTGCTTGGATGGAAGAGGGGTTTGGTTGGAGTTGATGTTCAGCTTTCTCAGAGAAAAAAAAAAAAAAATCGACTCCTAGCATGTAGACCCAAAGGGACCACTGGGAAGAATTTTCATCATAAATCCCAAGGACAATAAAGGTTATGCTCATGATGATATTCAATACATAATTATTTATGAGAGCATATGTTCCAGACCGTTGGAGAGTCTTACAAAACGGTGTGGTTCATCAACTTCTTGGACAATCATGACGAAGGGAAAAGTGGTGATGGTGGAGGCTCTGAAAACTGTGCGTGGCACATCGAGTGGAAGGGGAGATTGAAAATGCAAACCATGTTGTGACTGTGCCTAGGTTTTAATGCAATGCTTGCAGAAATACCTCCAAATGGTTGGTTTGTTATTGGGGTGCCATCAGCACATAGAATAATATATGTACATACAGATGTGTTATAGTGTTTGTGCAGAAAATAATTTGGAGCACGTTTTTATTAGAATCTGGCTCCTTTGGTTTTATTTATTTTTTTTAAGATTTTATTTATTTATTCATGAGAGACACACCGAGAGAGGCAGAGACACAGGCAGAGGGAGAAGCAGGCTCCATGCAGGGGAGTCCAACGCAGGACTGGATCCCGGGACTCCAGGATCACACTGGGCTGCAGGCGGTGCTAAACCGCTGCACCACCGGGGCTGCCCACCCCTTTGGTTTTAAAGAGTGCACCTGGTGTGCAGCTCCCTTACATCACTTTGCTGTTAGAACCTGACCGGGGGGGAAAAAAAAAAAAAAGAACCTGTCCGTATCAGTAAGATAGCACTTCACACTTACTTTTCCTTCTTCCCCCTTTCTTCTCTCCTTCCAAGTATTCTTTCTTTCCTCTTGCTTTTCTAAAAGCCTTTCCATCCTTCTCCTGTTCATTCCTTGCCTGCCTCTCCTTCCCTATGACTCCATGCTAGGTGCCCCATGCAGGCCCAGTCTGAGCCACCCTTGTCTCTGCCAGGGATGCTGCCCAGGGCCTGCTTGCTTGCTTGCTTGCTTGCTTTTCTTTTTTTCTTCCTTTCCTTTCCTTTCCTTTCCTTTCCTCTCCTCTCCTCTCCTCTCCTCTCCTCTCCTCTCCTCTCCTCTCTTCTATCCATTCTCTGTACTCCCAGATATTTTCAAAACAAATCAGGCTGTGTCACTCATGTCACTTGCCTGCCTAAACCTCGTGGTTAGCATCTCTAGGTCTTAGGGTGACACCTCATGGAAACCCCGGGGCAGGGGCCCTGGCTCACCTCTGCTCCCTGCACTCGGGCTCTTGCAACCCAAAGTGTTGCCTTGCACAACCCCATATCCCTTCACATTATAGATTAGGTGGTGTGCTGGCCTGTCCCAGACACATCCTGCTCAACTCAGGGTCACTGTCCTCGATCCCTACATTCTTCCTTCCGGACTTTGACATGGCAACCTCTTTCTCTTCCTGGATTCCCAACAGTCACTTGGTTATCAAAACTCTGCTCCTCAGGCCTTTCCTGTTGCTCTTTTAGCACCTCAGCTAGTTATTTTTTTTCCCCATAGCACCTGTGATAAACTGTAATTACCTATTTTTTCATTTGTCTTCCTCAGTTAGAATGACTGCTCCACGAGGAGTCTCTACTTTGTGGAGCATCTTCCTGATAGATAATGGGTACTCCATGACTGTTATTGATGGAATGAAGAAAACACTATGTCCACCACTGAAGAGTTCATAGTCTAGGGGGTAAAACAGCATAGGTTTTTGCACAGCATTTGTGTAGATGCTATTGGGAGACACGCACCTACTCAGGATGGTATAGCTCTTGAGAGGAGGTAGCAGACAACTGTATTCGAGATGGCTCCAGAGATGCATAAGCTGGTGATTCCTTTTGTCAACATACGAATTTGAAGTTTAATAATTGTAAAACACAGTTCTATTGCTTTTACTTTTGTTTCATCCATGTGTGCAATGGTTCCCTTAATTGTGGTAGCAACATTTCAGACAATCTTAAGGATAGAGGAGAATTTATTGGACCAACCAAAGAGTTTTCAGAAGAAGGATTTGAGCAGATAAACTGTAAGGACAGGGAAGCAGCTTTGCTCTAGGAACAAGTGGGACCAGCCATTCAGGTGCTGCCAGGGCTCCCATTGCCTTCCCTCTCTGCTTTCCTTTGCATTTGGGCTTGTTTTTTTTTTGTTGTTGTTGTTGTTGTTTTGTTTTGCTTTTTAAAATTTTATTGCAGGCTTGCATTCAGGTAGCTCTTGTGCTCATACCTCTTGGGTACTGTCAGCACAATTGGGCCATTTTATTTTCTCTTTTTGTATGATAAATCTCAGGGACTAACTCTGGTTGGTTCTGTTTGTGTCACATGTCCCTTAGGCATGCTCTGGTCAATTAATGCCAGGGCTTGGGGCTCCTGGATGGCTCAGTCAGTTCAGCATCCGACTAATTTCAGTCATGTCATGATCTCAGGGTCATGAGATTGAGCCCCATGTCAGGCTCCAAGCTGGGTGTGAAGCCTGCTTAAGATTCTCTCTCTCCCTCTGCCTCTCATTCCCTACTGACTCTCCCTCTCTCTTTCTCTCAAAAACAACAACAAAAAAGTTTTAAACTAATGCCAGGGGTGAGATCCTGTAAGAACATGGACCCACCCGTGTGGGAGATACATGATTAAAATGTAGGAGTTGAAAGTGCAATGAACTGCTCTCTCCAGAAAGGGGAAGATGTGACTGGAGAGGGGCAGGAGGGAGCAGTCTTACCACTTCAGTAACAGGTTTTTATTGTCCTGGTTTGAAAAACTCTCCATCCATCGGCACTTCTGCGCAAGTATAACCGATGAGCAAAAATACCCTCTTAGAGGGTGGAAAGTTTTAGGAGATTTGGAAAGCATAAGAGTTTTACATGCTCTATACTGAGAATATACTCAGAGTATAATTTTGTTTTGGCCCTAAGCCTGACTTTGGTAATCTCAAGTGGATCTATGTCTCTTTTACCACAAAGCCAGTGTTTTTGATGTTTTCCACAAACTGACATCCCGTTCTGACCTGTTCCCTTTCTACTTGCAGATTGTGCTTGAGAATAGTAGCCGGGAAGATAAGCACGAATGTCCCTTTGGCCGCAGTAGCATAGAGCTGACCAAGATGCTGTGTGAGATCCTAAAAGTGGGCGAGCTGCGTAAGTAACACTTGTTTCCCACACGGGCATGACGCTTGGCAGGCACCCAGCTTCCAGGGTTGTGCCTGGACTGACACAAAGAATTCTCGAGGTGCTGACAGCTATGCATGGGCAACCCCCGTGGACCTAGCATTCTTTGGTTCAGGTTTGCAGTGTATGTGTTTCTGCATGTCTGTCCTGGGAGTAATCATTATTAAAAACTACAAGAATGGAAAAATTTGCAGGTATTATGACTGACTTTCAGATATTATAAACATGAAAAGATATTAAAACAGCCCTACCTATAGTAATCTGTTAAGGAAAAAGATCAATGGATTTCTTTTTTAAAATTCCAGTTTTTAACCTAACAGTAGATCATTTTCTTTTCTTTCTTTTGAAACGATTTTTCTCTCTAAAGAGAAATTGAATACCTTATTAAAATCCTCTTGCTCCCAGTATCTCACTTGTTTAGAATGCTTTCTCTAAGAAAGAAGGAATTATAGAAGAAAATGGGTAGCTGATCATGACAAATGTGGTCAGAGATATGCTCATTGCTCTTTTTCCTACGTATATTACAAAATTTAGGAGAGGACACCCAGATAAAGGGGGTATGATAATTTTCCTGCCTTGTGCTCATTGGTATAATTTGAGTTGAACCTGTTGCGATGAATCTGATTTAACTTGGCCTGCAGTCATTGTCAACACTGAGCCTCCTTCAAGTGGCTGGCTTCCATTCCCTCCAACATCTCTAGAACTGACACACATATAAATCTTCCCTTGTAGGCTTAATAACACGGGTGCCAGAGAAAGACTGTTCATACCACAGAGATGTTGGGTGTATAGTGGTGTTGTGAAGGCATAAATATTCAGTTACCTGCTTGGAGCTTAAAATAATGGTCTGAAATGATTAATGGAAAGGAATCCGATGATTACATTGGAAGAGGGGGTTATGCTTTATTTACCTGACTATAGATCCTGCTCAGGTAAACTAGAAAATGGAGAACTTCATAAGGAAAAACTAACAATTTGAGTCTGTTTGATCAAACCCAGCAAACGCTGTCCTCCAGTGTGGGTAGACGGGGGAAAGGAAGCAAAAACTGATATGGAACCACCAAGAAAGTTCATTACCTAGGAGCCCAAATTAGGGCATCTTTGTATTAGAAGGGTAGCAGCCTGACCTGAGAGATTTCTTTATCAGTCTGCTCGGGTTCATGGATCACCAAGGTTAATTCAGTTTACCTGCATCCTTGACCTGAGTTCTCCCTCCTACTCTCTATCAGACTAATTTGATGAGATTTACATCTGCTGCCTAGCTTACTGTTTATTTGGTTGAAGGATTAAAGTCCTGAATCAAGCAAATCCTACTGAATTCCTCAGTCTGATAACTGTGTTTCATGTTTATCTCAATTTTATGGGGGGACCTGCAGGAAGCCACCTGCTAAGAAGCATTACAAGACCGTCTAGGATTTTTAGAGACTGGACAACAGTCAGGCTGTCCCTGGCTGGGGCTTGTCGTGTGTTTGTTATTGTCCCCATCCTTGTGGCCTGCTTGGGCTATCAGTTCTCATCTTGTTGGCAGCAGCAAGTGTAATCTTTTGTGCTTCACCACGACACCCAGCCTCTGCTCTTTTCCTTTGCCCAGCCGACATGTATCTGTCACACTAAAAGTTAACCCAGAACAAAGATGCAGGGGAGTGGAGGGAGGATGCTGGCACTACAGGGGAGCTGGGTTCTGTCTCTACCATATAGGACCTTTGTGTCCTTGGGTAACGTGCCTGCAAACTTCATTGTGTTATTACAACTCCACATTTCCCCCAGAAGTAGATTGGTAATATTTGGGGTGATGGTATGGGTAGTTGTATTCATTTTTGGCTTAGTCACTGGTAAGGGCTCTGGGAACAGAGCGTATTCAGCCTAGGGAGACTACCTTGGAAAAGATGGCTAAGTTCTAGGCTTTGGGCAGGGCAGATGTGGATCTGATTCAGACCCTCGTCCATGTCAGTGGGGCCCTACTCGGTGGGCAGGGGCTGGGGGTGGGGTAGGCGTGGCAACGAGAGTCTGAGCAGACAGTGCTGTTCAGGTGAATGTCTTCAGGTGAATGTCAGCTCTGTGCTTCCTGGGTAGGAGGGTGATGGTGGTGATACAGAATAGGGACTGACCTCTGGCTGGTGCCAGGCAGCCCTCCCCGACTGTTGAGGACCCGGTATGAAGCCAGGAACGAGGACAGAGCCCCATTCCTGGGGGCTGAGATAAAGAGTGGAGATGAAAGCAAACACCTTGGGGATCTCACCTGGGGTGCCCCAGAGGCTGTTCTTGCACTATATATTATTCCATATCTCACCTTCTGCTGCAGAGAGGGCTCCAGCCTTCTACTACAGCTCATTTAGTACCTAGTCAGTCCCATCTCTGCAGCGAGGTTGGGCTTTGTCTCCTAGGGCCTGGCATACTCATGGCAAGCTCCCTTCATCCCAGATGACAAATGCATGTATTTATCTGTTTAATAAAAATCTATTGATTACTTACAGTGTGCCAGGGACTATGATGGACAATACAGATGCAAAAGTGAATCAGATATGGCCCCTGTCCCCCAGAAGCCTGCACTTGAGAAAGTGTAAGAATGATTTGGGACCAATATCTTCTACCATAAGTTATAAATGATTGCATATTTATTTTAAATGCCCATTATCTATTCTAAGGCATAATTTTTCCAATATTCTGAGAGTTTGAGTTTTCCGGTTGGCCTATTACTTGCATGGTAAAGGTCACTCTGGACGTTTGGCAAGGCTTACAGAGGACTCCACATTTCTGCAGTCTACATGCCCAAATGAGTTATTCTCTGCTCATAAAATATTAAAGGATCGCTACATTCTGATTGAATGCTAGACATCAAATGATAAAACACCCTGTAGTAAGAGGAAAATTGCTTTTTAATAGATTGCCTTTTGCCCATTGCCATATTAAATAAGTTACTAATATGGAAAACAAATCTGAGTGCACCCTGATGTTGAGGGAAATATCTGTTTTTCTTCTGAGGAAAATTAGCTTCACGTACAAATCCGTCTTCCTTTGGTCTATTTGGTCTGCTTTTGGTCTGCTTTTCTCTGTTTTTAAGTTCACAGTCCTTCTCAGATTTGTGTCAATAATCGACCTAGAAGATCATGGTTGTGCTAGATCTATAAGCAAGAGCAGAGATCAAAGAAATACCAATTAAAAATCTAACTGATTGAGGGAAAGGACATATACAAAAGTAGAAAGATTCCGTTTTCTACAATTGCTTTGTCTTGTAATTTAACTTACCATCTTTTGAGGAAACCCACTTCTGAAATACTGGTTATATTTTGGTGTCCAGAGCACACATATTAATATTCAATTAAATTACTGATACTAAATATTTATGCATAGTGTTTTTAAAAAGTAGTCTTAAAAACACTATTTTTCTGCTTCCCAATTATTAACATTGCAGGAGGCAAATGTTTCATAGTGTGGTATAAACAACAATATCTGATAATGTATATGCTTAGAGCACTTTATCAAGGTGATTTAATTGAAGCCTATTACACCCCCAGGAGTTAATCAAGATCAATAGCTTCTATGTTTATTAATGAAGACAAGACTTAACACTTACTGCATATTGTCTGGGATCACTGAGCTCAAATCAGTGTTCAGGAAGCCCAAAGAATAGTGTAGAAAGAAGCAGAAAAGTGGAGTGGTTGCATTTCGGCACCTGGATGACCCGTCCTTGAATCACAGATCAGCTACCTAATTGGACGCCTTGGACACATATTTCCTCTCTGTTCTGAGCTTCTGCTTCCTTATCTCTTTGTAAAGATAATCCTGCTGGACACAGTTGTTGGGAGGATTAAATGAAATAATGGGTGCTTTTTTTGTTACAAGATAGATGGTTTCTTTTGCGAGTGATAGAATCTGACTTCCCATAAGCAGACTACAGGTTACACGACGGCGGAAGGAGAATGCTCTGATTTAAGTAACAGCTGGGACCAGGATTTGGAACAATGACTCTTGTTTCTTCACTCTCTACATTCTGACAAAAATTATTCTTTGTAATCTGCTTTGTCCATGAGGCCCTTTTGAGAGCAAGACACTTGTTTTCCCTTAGTTTCAATTTTAAAAATCACAAAGAATACCTATGGACCTGAATATGGTCATAGATCCCCACAGCATGGGTAATATAATTAATTGGCAGCCCGAGTTCAAAGAACAGGATTGAAGTAGAACGAAGAGCAAGTCTTTAGAAGAAGTATATTTGTGTGTGTATGGAGGGTCAGAGTATGGGACAGAAGAAGGGAGGCATGTCACAGACAAATGCAAAGATCTTTGCTATAGATGTGAAGTCCTTAGGCAGATACCTCACTCTTACCTAAGGCTAAAAAGTAGTGACTATTGTTTGTGTTATTATAGCACTGCCCCTAAAACTGTAAGTTGTTGAAGGATAAAAGGAAAACTTGATTTCTGACACAATAGCTTACTTACGGGATGCCTGGGTGGCTCAGTGGTTGAGCATCTGCCTTCAGCTCAGGACATGATCCTGGGTCTGGGGATTGAGTCCCACATCAGGCTTCCTACGAGGAGTCTGCCTCTCCCTCTGTCAATGTCTCTGCCTCTCTCTTTCTGTCTCTCTCCTGAATAAAGAAATAAAATCTTAAAAAAAAAAAAAAAAACCACACACACAATAGCTTACTTACTTACCTTTTGGATATGTAGCATCTCATCTCATATTTCAGTATCTAGTAGAGCTAGGATACTAATTTTTGTCTCTCATTCATTTATTCATTTATTCAGTATTTACAGGGCTTCTTCTCTATGAGTCAGGATCTAATCCCTGATGACATGGACGTAGAACACACACTCCTACCTCAAGCAGCCTATCTGCTGACTGCAGGGTCCTTCACAGAAACAAATAATTAGAAAATACATTGTCATTTAGAACATTGCATTTAAATTATGTTAGTGTCACTAGGAGGCAGTGGTTGGTTCTTTCTGCTCACAGGAAGTTGGACAGGCTAAGGAAGGGACAGTCTTTGGAGGTGTGACACAGAAAAGGAGATACTTGAGTATGTGGAATCAAGACATGAAAAGAATAACCAGGTAAGCACAGGTATGTGTATGGTGGGCAGTGGCTGTTAAAAATTCCAGGCAGTGAGATGTAGGTGAAAAAGAGTTGGAGGTTCAGATAATTCTGGTTCCATGCAGCTAAAGCAGATAGCTTGAGGGGGCAAGCAAATGGAGGAGATGCTAATAGAAAAAGCAAGAGTTAAATCATAAAGAGTTGCCACACAGAGGAGCTTGGATTTTACAAGCCATGGACATCGATAGAAGGATTTTTAATGCTCTAGTCCTGGGCATAAAATTCTAGAATTAGATTATGTCTTCTGGCTATGACAAGAACTCGTGAGTGTGATAATGTACGGGGCCAGGACCAGGGACAGGCTTATCTCACTCTAGCCCCAGCCCAGTCAGGATAGCAGTTAGGAGGTTTCAGCTGCAAGTGATAGAAATCCCGACTCAAAATGGCTTATGTAAGAAGAACCTTTATTGAATATTGTAATTGCAGAGTTAGATTAAGTCCTAGAGATGGTTAATTTAAATGTTCAGTAATGTCATTAAGGACCCAAATCCTTTCTACCTTTTGGTTCTCTTATCCTTGATGTATAAGATTTGTCCTTAGACAGGCAGCAAAATGGTGATATCATCACATGGTCCAGAGGAACAAGAAGCTGTTTCTTCTAGATGTGTGGAAATGTTTCCAAAAGCCCATCAGCAGACTTTCTCTCATGTCTCATGAGCTAACATCATGGCCTGTGCCTATGCCTAACCGAGTCACTGATAAGGGGAAGAGGATCAGTCACTAGCTGCTCCTTAGACTGGGCATGAAACCAGCCTTCCTTAAGTATATGACCACAGGATGATCTCGGTAGCTAAAGAAAACTGAGGTTCTGTTCAGATAGGAAAAATAGCTACTTGCAGCCCTTAATTCTGTCCCTTTACTTGCAAAGCTCTCTTCTGCATTTTCCTTACTGCTGGAGAAAACTATGACAAATTGAAGTCAGATTACAGCCCTCTGTCATTCTGCCTTTACTGGGAATTGGGGGCTGCATTAGTATTTTTTTTTAATGTAACAATATCAAAGGTTGCGGAAAAATGGCAATTGGGGTTTGATTATAATGTATTTCATTTCTCATCACTAAGATGCTAGGGCTCCACCACCTTACTTTCCCCTAGCAAATGTGTATTTTTCACGTCCTCAATTATGCTTTTGTATGTGGGTTATTCTCTGGTGTATTTTGAAGGGCAGAGCGGACGTACATTTGTGATTAAAGTTTTCATATTTCCCTGAAATGGTTTTGCCATCTTCACCTATTTGACTATATATAATTAGATTAAAATTTAATAACTACTTCTCTGTTTTGAAAAAACAAGAGTGAAATCTACATCACACACTATGAAAATACACAGCATTTCCTTACTTTGTCTTTCAGTGGTAATATTTATTATAACACACCAGTGGTGCTGAGTGAAACACCTTGTATAATTCATCACCCAGACACCTCTGCTTTAGCAAGTAAAAATAACACAGATGAGCAATCTGAAGAACTTTTTGGAGTACAGCAGCAATTAGAATAGACACTTAACTCTGGGACATTGGTGTTTTTGTACTTTGAGAAGTACCATCCATCACTTTCATTCTTAGAACATTCTGGCTGAAGAAAACTCAAGAAAAGTAGTTTTTAACAGTTAAGCCCCTTAAGGGACTCCCCCCCCCCTTTCCTAATACTAGCTTATACCCATGCTCAATGGAAAGTTGAAGCCTCTCAGATCTTGACTCTGTCTTGAATCTTCACTTTTAACTTCTGCTTTCATATTACTTTAACCTTAAGCTTAACATAAAAATAAACAAAAATAGATAAAATGAATGTTCGAGGCCTGAGCCTATATTGAGAAGATTATATCCACTTTTGGCCCAAATTAAAAATGTCAGGAGGAGAGAGTATAAAAGTCTATTGAGAGTAGGGTTTACAATAATTATAAAGCTGGTATCAGGGTTTATAGTAGTAGTATCACAGGAGGGCCCAATATAAGATTCTTGCATTCAGAATCAGAAGTGGTTGGTAATTGGCATAGCTGATCTAAGGAAGGGCTTTTGTCAAGATGGTTAGTCATCTTGCTCCTTAGTCTCCCATTTGTAACCTGGGGATGTCATCACCACCACCGCCACCACCACCACCACCACCACCACCACCACCACCACCACCATCATCATCATTCTCAGCTCAGAATTAGATGAAGAAATATAGGTTAGAGTGTTTTTTTAACTGTAAAATGCCCTATTTGTGAAGGAGATAACTGCTGAAATATGCACCGATTTAGAGACACTGAGATGTATCTCATCCTGTATCAAAGTCAACTCTGTGCATTTAGTGACTGCCTTAAGAATTTGAAGTTCTGTGGCGATTTGTTGGTGTTTCAGAAGGCAGTACTTGTAGATACTTCTAAAATCACAGGGTAATCCTTATCACCATAGAAAGTGATTGCTGAGAGAAATTATTCTTGGCAATTTAAAAAAGAATATCTCAAGCACATCTCAATTACAAATGGATGAAAATAATTCATATTTAATCATAGGCATTTTTAGCACTTACTCCTGTTTACATCATTTCTGGGAAGATAAGTAGCTGGGAATGACCAGCATCCATTTCTATGATCTCTCTGAGGTTATAGATTGAGAGGTGAGCCTGGGAGGTTTGCCCAACCTCATAAAGAAGGGAGACAGACACAGAGAAAGAACACAGATGCCCACTGTCTTCCTTCCAGCCATATAGCAATACTTTTCCACCAGCTTCATCTCAAACATCAGGTTTGGATGACCATTTTGATTCCTCTTCTGAGTGGGTGCTATCGAACACTAATATTCATCAATATTATTTCTCCTTGATCTGGGTGACACAGACAAATAGACGTATAGTTCATTGAAAAAAAAAAGTAATTTAAATTATAGATAATGAAACTATCTATCTAGAAACTCCTGAAGGAGCAAAGGAAAAGGTATTCGAATTAATATAGTTCAGAAGAGTAGCTGCTTAGTGGGTAACAGAAAATTGGTAGCCATTCCATGTATCAGCAGTAATTAGTTAATTATAAAATGGATACAAAAGATTCTTTTTAGTAGTGTCCATACAAATGTAAACTGCTTCAGATTAATCCTAATGGAAAACATCTCAGACTTATATGTGAAGAAAGCTGTAAGACTTCACTAAGATATTCAAGTTTTAAATAAATAAATAAGTGAATGTTTTATTCCTGGTAAGAATACATCCATATTGTGGTAAAGATGTGAGTTCCTCCAAATCAGTGCATCGGCTCATATATCATTCCAGAGTGCCAAAGGAAACAGAGATGGAAACTCCACAGAATGCTTGTGGGGTTCATTTGGAAGAATAAGGAAGGGAAATTGGCAAGAAAGGACTGATAAGGAGAATAGTGAAAAGTGAATGGATATAAAATTATATTCCTTTTTTTAAAAACGTTTTTTGCAAGGAAGTCCAAAGAACTCATTCATATACAATTTTCACCCAGGTTTACCTATTGTGTTAATATTTTCCATATTTGCTTTTTCATTCTCTTTCTACACGCAGGCACATGCATGCAGCCCCAGACACACATTCACATGTCTTGTTATTAAAATATGAAAACTTTTTATGACAAGAAAAAACTTAAATATAATTTGAAGAAAAAGAAGTGAATAAAAATGATTTTAAATTGGATCCAGGGCAGCCCGGGTGGCTGAGCGGTTGAGCACCTGCCTTCGGCCAAGGGCATGATCCTGGAGACCTGGGATGAGTCCCACGTCCGGCTCCCTGCATGGAGCCTGCTTCTCCCTTTGCCTGTGTCTCTGCCTCTCTTTCTCTCTGTGTGTCTTTCATGAATGAATAAATAAAATCTTAAAAAAATAAATAAATAAATTGGATCCAGCTCTAGCTGTATCCTAGGTGGAGCAAAGGTACTGGGAGCCCTGCCTAGCAGGAGGCTTCGCAAGAGAGCTGCGGGGGGCGGGGGGGGGGAAGGGAGTTTCTGGGGGCTGCAGGGTGAGGCATCATCATGGAAGCAGTGTTGGGAGCCTGGCTTAGAATACTCAACTGCCGAAAGTCTGAGAGAGGCTTGCTGCTACCGGACAGCCACCTAGTGCAGGTCAGGGGTGTGTGTGCTGATGAAATCTATGCCCACCTTTCCTTCTGTTCTTTTGCAGCACTATGGATGTGGCTTACCTAGAACCCAGTAGTTATATGCATGAGAAACTATGGATTTCAGGACATGCAGCTTCCTATATAAGTTAAAACATTATAAAAAAGACATAAAAGTAACAGGATACCTGTAGATGAAAGAAGCTATTTGCATGAATGATACCTTCACTCCTCATCTATTAAATCACTCTAGAATTAAAGTTAGTAGTCTCACCCCAAAAATGTAAAATGTAAAACTACCTTTCCCTAGTTCTATATCCTGGGCTTGGGGCCACAAGCTCTTTTCCCAAAGCAGTAGTTTAATCAGCCTCCTCAGCTTTTATTGTAGGATTGTAATATACCAGGCCACAAGTTGAAAGGTCCTAGCATGCTGTAAAAGTAGAATAGTAATTTGGAAAGGTAGCATGAAATTAGAAAGTGTAAGCAGAGGGCCCAAAGATTCAAATACATGGTAAAGTAGGATAAAGTGGACCACAAAGAATTAAAATGACAGCAATCAGAATGCCCAACTGCACTGAAATAGTGGTGAAATGCTATCCTGTGAGGTTTTTAAAATCAAAATATACCTGAGTTAAAACGAAAACACACAAAACTAAGAAGCATGTTCCCAGCTTTGGTCTTTAACTCACTTCCCACAGAGGTGTTTCCTCCCTTCAAGGGAGTCCCCAGTGGTTGGGAGGGCATCAGAGGACAGGACACATTAGGATGCCTTTTACAACCTCTCATCCTTTGGGTGGAGAGGTTTTCCTAGTGGTTAGAGTAGATTAGGAGGTAGGTGCCAATGGAGTCTCCCAGCCCTGGGCACTTGAATTTCAATAAAAAACCACTTGCTAATTTATGGGAAGTCTGGGTGGCTCAGTTGGTTAAGTGTCCGACTCTTGATTTCAGCTCAGGTCATGATCTCAGGGTGGTAAGATCAAGCCCTGCATAGGCACTGAGTGTGGAGCCTGCTTAAGATTCTCTCTCTCCCTCTCCTGTGCCTCAACACCCACAGCCCCCCCACTCATATGCACCTTTGCTCTCTCTCATTAAAAAAAAGCAACAGCTAAAACATTTGCTGATTTAAAGATAAGTAGAAATAATTTATTTTTAAAAATGTAAATGATCACTGCCATTTTTAGATGCCTTCTACATGGCAGGTGATTCCCTGAGGTCAGTACGTTGCTAACCCTTTTAACATCTTCATTTACAGACCAGGGGTCCGGGCCTTTCACAGAGGTTAAGTAGACTGGGGTCACACAGGCAATTAGATACAGTTAGCTGTTGTGGGATGCTGTTGTGCTCTTTACTCTTAACTGTTACACAATCCTGTAAACCACTGCTTTCAGTTTTTAAAATGTCTTGTCTTCCTCACAGACTATAAGCTCCCTGAGCACTAGACTCAGAATTTATCCATTTCGCACCCTACCCTGTAGTCCAGTGCTTTACATATCATGTGCACGTAATAAGTATTTATTGCATGAATAGAGTAGCTTTCTATTTGCTTTAGGGTCAGTTGCAAAAATATTTTTTCAGACATCACTAAATTTTTTATGAACTTTCCGTTTTACCCTGAAACCTTGCAAACAGCATTTTTTTAAAATAAAGTGAGAATGAGTTATACAAAAGGGTGCCTCCTCAGTCCTCCCCCTTTTCTTCCTCCTCAGGATAATTTAGTGAGAAGGCCTACTGAGTCCAAATTTGAATCAGAAAATATCAACACTACAGTATGTTCCCCAAAGAGGAAAAAAATGATCTATTTTCAATCTTGTGTTTCAGAACACACAGCTGTGTGACTTCCTAATTTATTGTATTCCCAACTGCCTCCAGACAGCTCTCAGCTTGCAGTTGCTTTCCTAGCCACCACCCCCTGGATGTGGGAAATAGGGCGGACTTTAACCAGTCCAGAATGAGGATGCAGAGAAGCCCATGAGCTGCTCCTCCACAGGTGTGCCCAGCAGCTAGGACCTGAAAGGAGCCATGTTTCCTGGGATGGCTGCCTTGGGTCAGAAAGTAAGCTGTTGACTCCTTGTAGATCAATCCCAGCTGCACGTGTGCAGCTCTGGAGTGGGGTCATTCCTCTGCCTCTAGGGAGGAGGACACACAGCTTTGGATCCCAGCAGTCAAGCCCTATGTGGCTTCCCTTAATTTGGCTTTCCAAGGGTTTGGCCACGAGAACAGATTGCAGCTGTGGCCTGAGCATCTTTAGAAGTGTGAATCTTTTTTTTTTTTTTCTGAAGAAGCTATTTTGAGCTTTATAATTGCATATTTCATGTTTTTTCATAGAGTAAGGAGAATGACTTGCATTTTTTTAATAGATATCTGCTGGTTTTTTTTTTCTTTGCTCTTCTGTCTTGTATAACTTGGGCAGTGATTTCTGAATGTGGTGGCTGTGCATCAGATTCATTTGGGAGAGCTTCTGGGAAATATAAATTCCTGCCATGGAATCCAGAAATCAGTATATTTAATGAACTCGCCAATTCATTCTTAGGCAGCTGGCTCTCCTCTCCTAAGTTTGGGAATCTCTGTTGAACTCCTTCATGGTAATTTGGATTGTGGTTAAATGGCTACCTTTGGGGTGATAAGAGTGCTAGACTGAGCATTAGAAATCACAGATTCTAGTTCATTCTGGCTTCATTCTGACCAGCTCTAGATAAGTCTGTTCTCCTGTGTGGTGCCTTAGTTTCCTCTGGTATAAAACCATTAATGCCCAGGGGGCCACCAGCTCCGAAGCTGCTGTGCTAAACACGGTCCTTTTTATGTACCCAGGATAGTGACTCTAACCATGAAATAAGTTGACCAACACTTTGCCATCATCAGTTCTTGAGGGATATGTATAACCTAGGTTGGTGTTGGATTCTGTGCAAGAGAAATGCCCCAAGACCTTGTTAAGAGGGGTTCCTGGTGATGAGACCTGCAGCATGGACCGAGGACTTGTTTCCTGCCCTGCAGATATGACTGCTCTCACCTTCTGAGTGTAAAATTTAGTTTAATGTGATTTTCCCACTCTGAATTTTTTCCTCCTTTGAAATATCAACTTTATTGCCAGCAAAGAGTTCTTTGAGAAGAATCAAACCTTAATTTTGCCAGAACAGATAAAGGAAATGGCAAAAAGAAAAAAAAATCCTCTGGCTTTATTCTTCCCTGCCTAGCTGTTTTCACACTGTCGTTTCCCACCTTGATTCTCTCGGCTGGGTTTGGTGGCTCTTGCCTCCCCGTCATGTGGCGGGGCTGTTGGCTCAAGCAGCTGCCTCTCCCCTCTTTACTTGGGAACAGGAGAGTTTAAATCATACTGAAACTTGGAAGAAGAAACAAGCCTAAATCCAAATGCTATTTAACATTTCTGCAAGTCATACCTATTCCCACCCCGACAAACACAGCTCTAATGGTTCTTTGGCTTTTATTGGCTATGTAATAGTTTCAGGAATTGCTTTGTACTGGAGCCCAGACGAGTCCAACCAAAGAGTGCACACACTTCATTTCCCATCTCTCCCTGCCCAAGTCAGAACTAATCCTGCTGCTTTTCTGTGTCATTAATGGTATCAGAGGAAAACCTCAAATTTAAGGCCTCGTGGGTTGACTGCTCCTGATCAGTTAAAGTGTTTTTGTCTGGGGTTAGGAATTTACCTTAGTGCATATACTTCAACGATTTTTCCTATTTGATTTTATTCTAAAAATGAGCTAATATCATCCTTGGCACTTTGTCACCTGATTCTTTTCACTTAATGTGTTTATAGACCTCTTTCTAGTGAATTTATTCATTTGCAGTTTGTTCAAACTTTCAGTAGCTTAATAGTATTTCATTTCATATGCATATGGGCCACATTGTGGATATAGATATAAATAGTACCCATTTTATGAAAGTATGGGTCTTTTATCAACAGGCAGTTTCATTGCTTACAAATTTTTGTTTTTGTTACGAGCACCTGGATGAACATTTGCCCAGTAAATGTACTTAATTAACACATACTAATTAACAATACTAGGGCTGTAGCAATGAGTAAAACAGAACACCGTCTCTTTCCTTAAGTTGCATATATTTATTTTACTTGGAGAAAAAAATAGTAAAGAGAGAAGCATGCCGCATGGTGGGAAGTGGAATGCAGAAAAATCAGAACAGAGAGGATGCGTGGCATTGCCTCATTGAAAGGTCTGTGTTTATCACAAACCTATGCATCTAGGGAGGGAGTGGGCCAAGATAGCATTGGGACAAGAGTTTTCTTGAAAGAGGGAATCGCAGTTTAAGTGCCTGGAGGCAGGGGTGTCCAATTTAGGAAGTGAAGAGCAAGGAGGCCAATGTGATGGGAGCAGAGAGCACTAGGTGGGGAGTAGCAGGAGGTAAGGTGGGGTTGGAGAGTAGAGACATTCTCCACTGTAGCAAATTTAGTATTTATTCTGAGTAAAAAGAAAAACCATGCAGTGGATTGAGCATATATGTGACATTATATAACCTACAATTTGAAAGAATCATTTGGGTGATCTGTAGATCATTAGACTATCCTACATGCCATGATGGTAAACAGGTTGAGGGGTCACGGTGATTGGAACCAGAGTGCTGGCAGTAGAAATACTGAAAACCGGTTGGATTCCAGATATATTTTAAAGGTAGAACCAAAAGGACTTCCTTGACAGATTGAACGTAGGTGGGAAATAGAGTTGAGAATGGGCAGCCGGAAGCATGGACTTGTCATTGAGATAGATGGAGAACATAAAAGACCAGCAGTTTTGTTTCAGTTATGCTAATTTCGAGATGCCTTTTAGACGTGGAGTGGAGATGTTGATTTTATAGTTGGATATCAGGGGATGGTTCTGAGCCAGAGATTTACCTTTGGGCATCGTCAGCCTCGGAACTATTTATAGCGGAGGTTGGATGAGAGCATCCAAGAGGTTCCAGGGTTTAGCCATGAAATAGCCCAAAAGTTGCTGTTTGGGGAGAAGAGAAAGAACTGGGAGAGGAATCAAAGGGATGTAAGAAGAAAATCAAGAGAAAGTTCAGCTGGAAGTGAAGGAGAAGCTGCCTGTATGGAACGCTGCAGATGCTGGAAGTAAATGAGGATTGAGAATTGATCTTTGATTTTAGCAACGATCAGTAGAGGCCAGGGGTGACCTGAGCAAGAGCAGTTTCACTCAGGTGGTGGGGAGAGATCCTGACTGGAGGGGGTAATGGCAAGTGAGGGTACAGAGATTAGGACGGTGAACACAGAGGAGTGACACACAGCATGGTCCGGGGTGTGCTGCGAGGGAGGTAGCGCAGAGTCAGCCTTCGGAAACCTTTGTAGTGCTTTGACATGGCCACGGCATTCAATTCATGAGCATTTTTCTAGTGATTAAGTTTTATTTCATTTTTCAGGAGGGTCTGTTTCCAGTCAGCAAATTAGAAGTGAAAAATGACCTGGTCCTTCACCTTGTAGTGTGAGAAGTACTGGTGTAGGTGACTGTTTAAAGGGGGTTTGCTTTAGAGCAGAGTAGAAAAATAAGGTGGAAGCTGGAGGGGAAGTTACAGTCAAATGAAATTTTTTTAAATGATGGTAGAAATTATAGGACGTTTATGTGCATATAGGAATGACTCAGTAGAGAGGGGGACAAGTGATGATGAAGGAGACCTATATTTCTATGGCTACATCTTTGCCTGCATCTTTAATAATTTCCTTAGTGAATGCCTCCTAATGGATCCTGAATCAAACAGTACATGCCTTTCATGGTTTTGTAATCCAATGTAATATATGTGCATCGTTGGAATATTTTTAAATGTGGAGAAGCAAAACTAATAAATCGTCCATTATCCTGCCACCAAGATAGGTTGGTTGGTAATTTTTTTCCCATAAAATGAGATTAAATTATATTGTTTGAAATACTCTGTTCTTTCCATTTAATATATTGTGACTGTCTTCCTACAGCAATAAATATATACTTATATCATTATTTAATGTCTGCTTAATATTTCATTGTGTGGATCAACCATAATTATTTTGACCAGACTCTTATTACGGGGTATTTAGGGATGTTTTCATTTTTAGCCGAAATGGCTCTATGATGAACATCTTTGTAATTCCATCTGATTCTTTCCTCAGCATCAACTCTTAGAAGTTAAAGTTCTATGTCAAATGGTCTGAAATTGTAAAGCTTTTTATTCCTTTATAATTTACCCCTAGAAAGACTAAAGCATCTGCACTCCACTGAGCAGGCATGTAGATTTCAGGACAAGGTTAACACAATTTATTGAACTACTGAAAAAATTGGGAGTGGAGGAAGAAACCTGAGATGGGGAGATTTGGGGAGATGATATATAGGGAGACATTCAGACAGGTGGACACAGACCTAATAGATACAGACACGAGAGAGATTTATAGAGTTAGAAGTGATCGATATTTATTTATACCACAGCCACATTTATGACTTTCATGAGACCTAGGTGCTTTTGCCTTTGTGGATCCCTTCCTCTTTAAAATTGTACTAAAATTTATAGTTTTGACTGCATTGTTATAAAGATGAATATAATCCAGACTGGATTCATTATTATATATTCATTATTATCCTATTTATGGTTCTCTTCTGATTTTATTTTATTTCTTTAAAGATTTTATTTATTTATTCATGAGAAACAGAGAGAGAGAGGCAGAGACATAGACAGAGGGAAAAGCAGGTTCCCGGCAGGGAGCCTGATGTGGGACTTGATCTCTGGACTGAGGATCACGCCCTGAGCCGAAGGCAGACATTCAACCCGGGTGTCCCTCTCCTGATTTCAGAAGCGATTAAGCTGAAAACATTTCATGGGCTTCTAAAATATCATGTGCCCTCAGAACTGTGCCTGGCCGGCCCCATGTATAGGTCAGCCCTGGTGACACTTCTCTATGCTTTTAATATTTCTACTAATGAATAGATATTACTTAGCACCAAAAAGAAAAGAGAAAAAAATCAGACTAAATTTATAAATACCCATGGTCCCTAGTAGGTTTCTTTAGTTTTTTTTTCCCCACAAAGGGAGGAGATATTTTCCTCTTTTCTCTTATATTCTATCTCACTTCCTCTCTCCAGCAGTGGGCTTCATGGAAGACCTGGCTCCTGCTATAAAGAAAAACTAAAAGCTGGGCATCTCGGGTGGCTCAGCAGTTTAGCGTCTGCCTTTGGCCCAGGGAGTGATCCTGGAGACCCGGGATCGAGTCCCACATCAGCTCCCTGCATGGAGCCTGCTTCCCCCTCTGCCTGTGTCTCTGCTTCTCTCTCTCTCTCTCTCTCTCTCTGTGTCTCATGAATAAATAAATAAAATCTTAAAAAAAAAAAAAGAAAAAGTAAAACCTAACCAGCTTCCTTTCTAAACTTGCTGCTACTCCTGATATCACCATTTACCTAACTGCCCTGGGACTGATGTCATCCTTGGTCACAGCCTCACATCCAGTCAGTCATTGACCCAAGTCCTGGCACCTAAAGGCTTTTCTTTTCTTTCCTTTTTTTAAATTGAGATGTAATTAAAAAAATAAATAAATAAATAAATTGAGATGTAATTGACATCTTACTTTGTATTAGTCTTAGGTGTATAAATGTAATGATTTGAGAAGGGAAGCAGATATATGTTTATATTGTGAAATGATTACCAGAATAAATTTAATTAACATCCAGCACCTCACATACTTCCACATTTGTGTGTTGTGATGAGAGCTTTTTTTTTTATTTAAATTCAATTTGCCAACGTATAGTGTAATACCCAGTGCTTGTGATGAGAATTTTATGATCTACTCTTAGCAACTTCAGGTATATAATACAATATTGTTGACCATGGTCACCATGCTGGACCCTACATCTTCAGAAAGTTTGTACCTTTTGACCCCTGAAGATTTCGGTCTCCTGATTGTTCTGTTTCCACTGCCATTACCCTAATTCAGACCACCGTGGTACTGCTTCTACACTTGACACTCTAATCCATCCCTGCTCCATCCTGCAACCTGGGCTTTATCTAAGGCATGAATCAGGTCTGTTTAATATCATTTATTAAAATAAGGGGTTCCTCTTTTCTCCTGTCCTCACACAGGAGGGCTCCTCTTTTCTCTCAGAATAGTCTGAACTTCTTTTCGCTACCCCCATGCTCTGGAAATCGCAACATGATGTACTTCCTCTTTACCCTGGACCTTTACACACTTCCTTCTCATTCTAGAGCACCTATCCCCCAATCTTTTGTGTCCCCAACTCAGACCCACTCTTTAGCCCACACCCATCTCCAATAGCACTCTTCCACAGGGCTGTGCTTTCCCTGAACTTTCCCCATGGAAGCACATCTCACACTACATGGAAATTACTTGTCTGTCTTTGCACATTATCTCCCTTCATCTCTATCTGCTTCATAATTAGTGTCAATTCCATCCTAATTCTTGTGTAAGGCTGTCCCTCAATCAACATGGATAAGAAGTTTCTAGAGGTTGCATGGGTGGCAGCCAATGATGCCGTAATAGAACTGGACATAATACAATTTTGTTATAAAGTTGAACCGATTGTCTCTGGGGTTATAATTGGGCAGTTAGTAGTCAATAAAACCTCTCAGTCAGGACAAGCAATGTCATGTGGGATGACAGAAGGCAGTGGAATGGGTCTTAGCCACAGTGTCTGACACACAGGAAGACCTCAGCAGATACTGTTTGTTACTATCATCCCGATGGAGGTGGCATTGGGAATTTGGCCCACCAGCGTTTGCCCTCTGCTCCCTGGAGGCTGCCTGTTGGGTGGTGGAGCAGCCCCAGTCCAACATGTGTTACTATCAGTCAGATAGAGGTCAGAGACCAGCAGGTGAGTCCTCTGGTTGCTAAATTGTCACCGGTTGGTAAGACCAAGCTCTTTGTTCTGTTTGTATGAGAGAAGGACCCAAGTTTCTTTGTTGATCTTGGCTTTGAGAAAAAAAATCAGAATCACAGCCCTTGACATGTACTGAGCTATTTGGGTTAGCTAGACGGCTGGGTTTTCAGAAAACAAATGATGATAAAACAAAGAAAAACAAGATAAAGAAAACTCAAATATATCTAAACAAAATACATCTAATCCTCTGGTTTTTGACCCCTTTTGCTTTTCTCTTAGATTGGTCATTATGTCTGGTTAGATGGTAAGAAGAGGACCCCAGGATTTTTTTTTCTTTTTCTTTTTCCTAGGATCTTTTTTTTTTCTTTATGCCATGTGGTTGCCTGCATTTATGCTTAAGATAATAATATAATTTGTATTGTTTTTGAATATTCCTTGTGAGTCATGACCTTGAGTCATTGGATTTCTAACTTTGAATAGTTCATGAGACATGGTTGTAGGTATTTTATCTCAAGAAATAAGAAAAAAATATATATCTGGAAGGAGGCAGTCAAATGGATTACTCTTGAAGTAATTTCAAATAGTGACTCATCAGGAGTAATGAAATCACTTTAGTGAATTTTGAATAGAGTTTTAAGAAATGGGATAAAATAATTTTTAGAGTGCTTCACAAGTAGCAAAGATAAGTGTTTCATTAGATCAGTTTTACATTCATCTGCATGTATACTGGGATGAAGTACAAATGTGTCTTGTACTATAGGTCACAGCTGAAAAATTTTAAACACCCCCCCAATCCTGTCATAAGACAATTCACTCTGAAATTCCTTACTCAATAGAGTGTTGTTTTTGCATTAATGTTTGCATCACACTTTTTTTTTTTTTTTTGGCTCAAACATGTTATTCTGTCAGAGTTTATCTTAAGGGATGAGTTGCCTGCCATGCCATGATCCAACTGAGGTGGCTCATGCTCACATGTTTTCTCTGCTCCTGGTTCTTAGTGATATCCCTTAATTTTCAGACTTGTTCCCCTTAGAAGGGCTTCTTCATAGATTAGAAAATGAGAATCGTATATGTGACATTTCCTATGCATGCTTAAGAGGGAGCCACGAGACATATCTTTAAATGAAAGGACAGTGTCCGTCCTTTGTGCCAGAAATGACTGGTGCCTTAAAACAACTTTTGTGTTTCTGATTTATTTCAGTATTTTTCCAGTCTTGTGTCTGAAAGAGGATATTCTGTTTCAAATAATTACTAATGGAAAGCCATCAACTGCCATTTATATAAAAGCCTGTATCTGTAAACCAAGCAGAAATGTCTGGTTCAATGATAAACGCCCTTCCTCCTGGGCCCCCTTTGCACACACTTGAGGGAACATGAATGAGAGTAAGTGGGGCATTAGAAGGCAATTTCTAGGTCCTGACTAACAAGAAAATTGAATGATCATTCTCTCCCACCCAAACCCAGGACTGTGGAAAATCAGCTATTGTTTGGGGCCTTTAAAAAAATCTGTCCTCTGCTCTTCTGACCTCAGACCTCTAAATCAACTCCCCTAAACAGTTTATGTTTTGTTGAGATGGAGCCCATTTGCAGCTTCCTAACTGAGTCAGACTGGTCTCTTCCACTCCCTTGGATCCTTGGCACTTTGTCCTACAGCTGCTTTTGGTTTAATATCCACCCAGCTTCTGTGGCCCAGGTTAGTGCCACAAAACCTTTGGGGATCCTCTCTACTCATTTGAATTCACTCTGCTTCTACCATATTCTAAGACCAGTACTCAGAATGAAGCAAAGAAGACATGGTTCTTGTCTTCATCCTTTCTCCCTCCCAAGATCCCCAACTTACAGAATTATTAGACAAGTATCTACTGAGCATCTGTGGTGTCCCACATCTTGTTCCAGGCACTAGGACTTTACTGATCTACTGAAGATAATCTAAAAGTCAGCTGTGGAATTATCTTTATGCTCCTCATTAGCTTATATTCTAGAAACAAAAGACTAATAAAGCTATTTTCCCCATGGTAATCCTTCAATTTTTATCTCTGTTTAGATGAGTGATATTTTATAGCATATGTTTTATTTTGAAATTTATAACTTTTAGAGAAGATCGGTATTTTACTTTTTTAAGTGAATAATCACATAATAATTGCTCTTAATTTTTTCCTGCCATTTCTCTACTAAAAAATTACGTAAACCCAGCATCATATCACATATATTTGTGTGTGTGTGTGTGTATATATATATATATATACATACATACATAAGATTATAAAATAAATACATTAAAAATAATCGTTTTTAAAAACACACATTCACTGTTGAAATTTTACAAAATGGGGAAGATGTTTCAGGAAGAAAATTAAAGCCACTCACTATTCTGCATCCTGAGATGACAGCTGTAGGCACAATGGTGTTTCCTTCTACCCTCTACTGATTTCTATGTTTGTAGAGTCACATTATCTGCATTATATGTAAGTTTGCATATACATGTATGTAGAAAAAAATGTGAGGTCATACTGTCTCTATAGTTCAGAATCCTATTTTTCTCTTCACTTACAATTATCATATCTATAACATCTGTCTATATCTTCAAATATCTTTCAGGGACAGATTTGTTGATGACTTGATATCATTCCATTATGTTGATATATCATAATTTATGAAATAGATGCTAATTTTTATGTGTTGAAGTTTTTCCTAATTTTTACTATTATAAACACCTATAAATTATCTTGTAGATAAATCTTGCATTCATCTTTAATCTTTTACTTAGAATATATTTCTAGAAGTTAAATTACTAGCCACATCCACCCTTAAGTTCTAGATATCTGTTGCCAAACTTTTTTTCTGATAAGGTCATCTCAAGGTGTGTACTCTTCAAAAGAGTATGAGAGAGTACCTGTTTATCACACTAAGTACTATCATAAAAAGAACAACAAAACCGAGAAACCAAGAAATCGTTAACTTGAGCATTCAAAATGTTGCTTTATTTGTGACTGTTACAAGAAATGTTAAACAGTTTTTGAGGTATATACTGGCTATTTATATTCTGTGTATCAAAATGAGTGGTTCTCTTCTAATTACATGAAAATCATACGTGTCTCATGTTGTATAAATAGGGAAAAATGGTGACACCAACAGGTGACATGTGTTTTTGATACAGGGACTGTTAATATTGATTCTTTGAGATAATGGGAATGGGTGATTCTCATTTGAAAATGAGAAAAATGTATAGGGTCATGATTTTACTTATATGTTTCAGGCTGTTTGAAAAATATTAAAATAGAGGAGCAATACATTGGTTTGCATTCTAAGGTAGTAACAGATCAAGTTGTGAACAGCCAGTCTCTATTTTCAGAGGGAACCCTTTTTAAAAAGCCCCCCTTTTAGGCATTTCATCACTTTGGGGGAGCACTCTTCTGTTTATTGAGTTACCAAAGATTATGGGGTAGTTGGGTATTATTTTTTTAAGGTTTTAGATTTTTTAGTTTAATACTTTTATGAAAAGAGTAGCACATGATACCCTAAAGTATTTTATGTAGGAGATTTAAAATAAAGAGAATGTCTTTCTCCATCTTCAACTTGTTTCTTTTTGTATCCTAGCTCCTGGCAGGAACTTTGATTTGATGGGCTCTCTAGTGCTTTTTAATTGCATGTACGTGTGTGTGTGTGTGTGTGTGTGTGTGTGTAATATTATTGAACTCATTATTTTTAATGGCTAGATAATATTCTAGAGCAATGTCTGATCTAAGATAATTCTTTTTTTTTAATTTTATTTATTTATTCATGAGAGACACAGAGAAAGAGAGGCAGAGACACAGGCAGGGGGAGAAGCAGGCTCCATGCAGGGAGCCTGATGTGGGACTCAATCCGGGGACTCCAGGATCACACCCCAGGCTGCAGACAGCGCTAAACCGCTGCGCCACTGGCGCTGCCCCTGATCTAAGATAATTCTTGAAATGTGGTTTATCTACAGGGCATTTTGTTTATTTTAATCTGTTGGAGAAATTGAAGGGCCCAGGAGATGATCTTTTTGGCAAATGTTGGTAGAGAAGATATAGTAAAATGTGGTTGTTGTTTTAAGTTATGTCAAGTAAAGGAAGATGATACCAAACGTAATTATCCTCTTTATTTGATAAATTTGTTTAGCTTTGGGGAGCCTATTTAAATTTGGAGGAGGGGAGTTAATGTGTACCATCAAGAAGCTGTCTCTGAAAATCTAAGGGAGTTGAATCAAAACATCCAAAAGTGATTTCTCTTGTTGAACAATAGTCCTACTCAAAACTCTAAAGTACAATTATGAAATCCCTTGCTAGTTTCTTCTTGAGAGTGTGAGGCCAGCTTTGGGAAGACACATTTTTTGCTAGGTTTGGGAATGTGGTGAGAACATGAGGTGTGTGTGTGGATGTAGGTGTAGAAGGGAGTGATGATTGAACCAGGTAAGCTTTGTTTTGCTTTTTCCCTTCTTTATTTGAGTCAGGTTTATTGAGATATAATTAGCACAGTAAAGGTCACTCTTTTTAGGTGTAGATTTCTTTAGTTTTGAGAAACGTAGATAGTCATGTAACCACCACCACAAGCAGGATATAGACTATTTCCATCTCCCCAAAAAGTTTCCTATTGACAATTTGCTTGGTCTTTGATCAGTAGTTCTCCGCCAGTAGAGAATCGTGGGAGAGGAAGTAGTGAAAAATCTAACCTGACTGATGTACACCTCTAGTAATCTTATATATTCATTGCTTAGATTTTCGTTACTATTCCTTGATGAAAGTATCGCCCTACTCCTTGTGAATCACACAGAAAGGAATATTACAATAGAGAAAAGAGATGACTTATGTTCTTTTCCACTAGATTATCATACTTTGCTTAATCCAGGTATGGTGGTTCCACAGGATGGACCATAACCCCTCCCTGACAACAGAGCAAAACTGATGTCCATTATTCTGAAATTTACCACATCTTCTTTAACTGGAAGACCATAATAGCCAAAATAAGAAAGCCTTGCTCAAGAAAACAAGGGGTCATAGGTGACAACATGAGGGTAAACCCATCTCAGTTGCTCATCATTGTACCTGAAAGACAGATATGATCCAAATTTGATACTTAAACACAGGTTCTGAATATTGCACACATGTGCATACACATACACAGACCCACAAAGTTCACAGGTGTCCGTAGAAATCACCAAGTGGTGTGGTTTTCAGTGAACTAACCAAGTCGATAAATAGATCCTTTTCTAGGTCTTAACCCTCTAAGGCTGTGGTTTTCAGTGAACTAACCAAGTCGATAAATAGATCTTTTTCTAGGTCTTAACCCTCTACTACAAATGAAAAAAAAAAAAAAAAGTAAAAGAAGATTGCATCTTTAGAGAGTTTCTCTCAGCCTCCCATATCCTCTTTAAGTCTGTTTATCACACTCCCACAAGATATAGAAGGCTCTGGAAGCACTGGAGAACGAAGTGACTTGAGCGGCATGGCCCCTTCTGCCATCAGACAGTGCCACGAAGGTAGGGTAACAAGGATAGAAAATGGCGCAGTTGCACTTTTCCTCTCTTTTACCTCCTCCGATTGTGATCTTCTCACCCCCCGGGCAGAGTGTCTTCCATGTCTAATCGGATGAGGTGAAGAAAAGAAAATTGCATTTATTTTAAGCTTAAAGTTTAGCCAGATGGGAGCCAGCTTAAGTTTCGTGTGAATGTAATTTGATTTTTCCATCGCACCAGCCCATGTTGAGTTGCCTCTGACAACTGATAAAATTCACATTTCCAAGCAAATCTTGGATTTAGATATAAATATGCAGAGTGAGCACGCAAATTAACTCATGTTCTCAAAGTTAAAAAGGGTGAAAGCGGACTAACTTCACATAAGAAAATTTTCAACTTAATGCTGGTGAAATGGAGCAAAATAGAATATAACCCATAATTAGATTCCAAAATTCTTTCAATTCATAATTTTTAACAGAATGAGTGGGAACATTCTAGCAAAGTTGATTACTAAGTCTGAGACCCATTTTCTCATTAACTTTTGGTATAAAATTGCAATGGATTCCATTTGAGATAATTTCCCAAAGATTGACCCAAAAATGCTTGTTATGAAATAAATTTGGGCAACATTATGAGATGTGAAACATTAGAAATGTTAGCACCTATTAGCAGTTCACATTTCTTTGCTGCACCAAGGCACAATGTGAGGATTTCTCAGCTAGGAAATTTCTTCATTTCATGCTAACAGCTCCTGGACCTTTCTGCTATTAGTTAACCGGATTTTTATCCTGTCTTGTAAGGTGAAGGGGCTGGGAAATGATAGATTGAAATTTGGGTTTTCATTTTCAGTCTGATTGAGGTTTAACTTTCTACTCCAATGGTTTGGGTCTAGAAACATTTTTTTTTTTCTTTTAAATAGATCAGCCTTAGGAACAGACTTGCAAGGTGTGGATAAGGCAAGCTTTTATACTCTTGAGAGGGAAGGGGCTAGAGTTTCACCTCAATGGCTGGGAACTACGTAACTACATGGCCCATCTTGTATCTCCACAGCTTTAATTTAGGGTGCACCCGGAGAGGGGGAGGAGGCATGGGAACATTTATATGTGTCACAGTGGAATAGATGACCCACATTCAGCTCCTCTCCAGGACGGTGGTACATGCCAATCCATGGCCAGTGATTACCTCTTGGTCTCTTTCCTAAGCTTAATATTTTGTCTTGAATATTCAAATGCAAATGTTTTGGGTCCCTCCATAATGCTAAATTTGGTAATATCGTAACATCAGGCAGAGATTGAATTATTTTATTTATGAGTGAGAATAACCTGCCCAAAGTCCATATTTCAAACTCATCCTTTTGAGATTTGTGAAGGAATCCAATCCAAGGAGAGCCTACAAGAACACATTTATCAGCCACATAACCTTCATTTCCAAGGAAACTTTTTAACCTTCACAGTGTTAGTAACAGAAGAAAATTCTGCCTTTTTCTTTTTAAATTTTATGTGCATTTTTAAGATGGTCTAGACTAACAGTTTCTATTTCTGGATTGTTAATTTTCTGATTCTTAATAGAGATAAACTAGAAGCAAAGATGTTTTAATATTTTAGCAATCTAAAGCCATTTCTGAAATTATCTCCTTTTTGACATTTTTCCTTAACCCCCCCCCAATGGTGGTGAAACAGGCTCCTATACATAAAAGAAGAATTAGAAAAAGAAATAAAAAGTATCATCTCAATAGCCATTGCTAATATACTTTGAATTTCTGCCTGTCTTTGGTGCGTGTGTTTTTTTTTAATTTTTAAAAAGATTTTATTAATTTATTTGAGTTAGAGAGTGAGCACAAGCAGGGGGAGGGGCAGACGGAGAAGCAGGTTCCCCACTGAGCATGGAGCCTGACATGGGGCTCCATCCCAGGACCCTGAGATCATGACCTCAGCCATGATCAGCCACCAAAGTCAGATGCTTAACTGAGCCACCAGGTATCCCATTGACGCATGTGTTTAGAAATTTTGTTCATTACTGTATCCGAGCATCTGACAGACTTTCTCAAAGTTGTTAAGATGATCTGCACCTATGTATGGGCTGGATGATCTTTTTCATGTTGGTTACTCAGTTTGTTTGTTTGTTTGTTTTTAATTGATGGAGCATCTTAGCACCATTTGATCAAAATATTTACTTCTGAAACATCATATTTGCAGATCAGTGTGTGGGCTGCCTGCTGCCCCTCAGGAATCATTTAAGACCTTTATCTAAAAATGCATGGATGAGTTTCCACAGGATACATGGATCCCAATTTATATCAGGTCCTCTTTAAATTCCAGCAAGGTTTGCCTCATAAATATTGTGAAAAATTGTTTCTGTCCCTAAAATGGCTCAGATAAAGAATTTATTCCCAAGTCCTCTTTATTGGCATCTCTGTTCAATCAATCAAAAATTTTGCAGGTTATTGCAGCCTACTAGTTTTTCTTAACTGGGTAATGCAAGTGGATTTCCAAGTAGCAAGGCACAAATATGTTGCCCTCCAGTTTCTTTATTCCTAAAATTAATTTTATTCTACCCTAAAATTGATAGGAGTCCTTGAGTCCAGTTTTCTCAGTATCAGTAGCTCTTTGCGGCACTAAGGCCCACTGGCTTGAAACCATAATGCCTTCTCAGATAGTCACCTCAGAAGACTTGGGTGCTAAGTGCCAAGGGACATCCTGGGGTCTGCAGCCAGAGGACCTGCATGTGTTCTTGCAGAGTCACTTTGTGCTGAGCAGGAATCCATATTGTCTAGTTCTTGCATTACCCTCAGGTTGCTGCATAGATTCAAGAGCTGGGCTCCACACCCCTCATAAATGTTTATATTTATGGACATGCTACATCCAGTGGTACTGTGAAGCTCGGTACCCTACAGATTTGGCTCCAATTGCTCCTTCGGTGACTTACAAGATTGACACACTCTTCTTCCCATGTAGCCTGAATGCTGCTTGAGGCAGGCAACATTCTTATTCTTGATTTGTTCCGCCTGTCTACTAGGATTATTATGTTTTCACTGTCAGAACAGACACCTGATCAGATCAGAGAACACAGTAGAAAAGCCTGTGCTAGAGATAACAAATTGCGAGTTCTTGCCATATAAGTTGGTGTTAAAGTCACAGTATTGGTTAAGATTGTCTTGAGAGAACTTACGTGGGACGTGCGGGAATCCAGGATGTAGCACCCTAGAAAACCTTCATTTAGGAGTCTCATAGAGGAAGAGGAGGACCCTGTAAAGGAGAGGGTGGGGGGGAAGGGCACAACCAGAAGATACAGAGGCACCAGAGGGAGGCTGCTGAGATTTAGACCAGAAGAGGACTAAAATGTGTCTGGGAGCCATGGGAGATCTTAGCCAGAGCAGTCTCCATAGGGGAACAGAAATGGAAGGAAGAGTGGGATATGCAGAGTGGAGGAGAGATCTGGGTATAAAGAAGCCCTGAGGGAAACAGCTCCTCCCAGGCGCCTAGCCAGAGGACAGTAGCAAGTTGGGTGGAAGGTGAATCCTGGGAAGTTTTTTTGGTTTTGTTTTTGTTTGTGATGCTCTTTGTTTTGTTTGGTTGTTTCAGGATGAGAAAAATTATAGCACACATCAGTGATGTGCCGGAGCAAATTATTAAATTTTCCAAAAGTTTGGTGGCCAATTGTTAAACACGTGGCGGTTTAAAACTGGACAGGGCAGAAATAGGTACGTCACAGAAACTAGCAAAGACAAATAAGCCCCCACCCAACCCCAAGAGCTAGTGGTTAAATATTTACCAACATAATTCTGGACATACCTTAAATACAGATAGATAAGGCTGCTAGAAAAGGAGAGAGGAAGTGCTGATGGGGCCTGGTGTCTGAAGATGGAAAAGGAAATGGAATCCAACTATCTATGGAGAAACAGGCTTTTAAAAGCAGGAAGGTTATGATCTCTATTTTAATGGGGTGCCAAGAAAAGAGGATGAGAGAAGAGAGGACCAAGACTTATAAAAACAGTGGTAGTTATCAAAGTTAACATTCCTGAGTGCCTTTTGTGTGCCAAACACTTTTCCATGCGCTTTGTTTGGATTATTTCCTGTAGCAGCCACACACTGAGGCAGGTACTGTCATTATGTCTTCCTAGATGAGGCATCTGAAGCCGAGAGGCCTAACAGTGGTTATATCAAGGAGTCACAATTCAAACGCAGTGGTGTGGCGCTCCAAGCCCTTGTACATGGCCTCCGTGCTCTAGAGTACGTCCCCGAGGATGTGTAGATTCTATAGCAGAAAGTTGACACAAGTTCTCTACTGATTGCTTTTGATTTCTCTCTGAAGAATCCCGTGACATCTACACCCCCTCAGAATGAGGGGACCTAATAAGAGACATTTAAGGAAGGTAGAAAATGTGTAAAATGATTGGCCTGTGGGCAAGCAGGCTTACCAGAGAAGGCTAGCTGTGCATTCAGGCCATGCAGTAGGATTGTATACCTTCAGCCACTTCAGCTGTTCTGGGTGGGCACAGAGCAAGTGGCCTGTAGGGCTCTTCCATGGGTAGGATTATGACACTGGGACGGGAAAGAAGATTGGAAGGACAAAGGAGTTTAGGGACTTTGGAAGATAGAGCACCATTGTAGTAATGCACCATGGTCTCTGGATGGGAGAACATGGAGGTGGGAAGAGGCTAGTGGACTGACTCAAGGTTTCAAGGAGGTTGAAGATCTATCGCAGTAGGAGTATTTGAACTAATTAGGGAGGTTGTCCCTAATTGTCCCATGGTAATTACAAGGAGGCTGTCTAGAGTATTGAGATGTACTGATTCTGGTGATAGCACATTTTCTTTCTTAACATTCTCAGTTCAAGTATGATTGTGGAAGGATCGCCAATGTGGAATGGTAGCTATGGTCACTGAAGATGATGGCAAGGGTCACATGCGTGGGCTTAAAAGTATCAAGGGTGAAGGCAGGAGTTGTGATGAAAAGAAAGACTGTGACCCTGGTTCTAGAATATGTATGATTAAATAACATGTCATTTGACATCTTTTAATGAATGACCTTTAGATATGGCTGATATTAGTTGACAATTTTGAAGGTCACTTGGTTATCTAATTTGTTGTGTCTATCAGAGAGGAATATAATCAGACTTTGTCCAGGTGTGAACACCATCAATTGGATTGACAATCACATAAGGCTTGAAACCTTAACTTTCATCTGAGTTTCAGATCCCTGCCTCCTTTCCTCTCTGGAGCTCTCACTGAAACCTAAAGAGAATTGGACATTCGTAAATAATAATAAGTTTATTATTATTGTTATTACAGTGTGTTTATTGGGTCTCCTTTTCTTACTGGCTGGATGAAATAAACCACTTCCCCTGCCTTGGTGTGTAAGGAGAAGGGGCCTATGTTTATTTTCTTTGATCCGCCTGGAATTCCTGGGCTCACACGCACTGCACTATCACCTGGTCAGGTGGTGCCCATGGAAGGGAACAGATTTCTTCCTGTAGTGAGTTACTAATGTGCGTGTTGTTTGCCCTGGACCTCATCTTGAGGAAAGTGCGCTGCTTTGTTAATGAAAACCTCGACCGACCTGTGATTCCCTTGCTTAGGGACAGTGTTTCCTTGTGCTCCACGTGGGACTAATTTTCATAACTTCATTTACTAGGTCCAGGAGGCGAGCTGCTGTTGCTATGGGAACAAGTAACTGAATTTCCTTCCTTTAGTACACTTAACACAACAACAATGATGCTGTGGCGGCATAGGTACATCATCCTTTCTCCACTTTGATTTCTTTTTCCTTTTTAGACAGATTATTGTTGAGGGAAGGAGAAGGGGGAGTTAATTTCACCGACTAGTTTACCTGATGATTGTATGTCATAATATTCTCCTGGCTGGGGTGCCTGGATGGCTTAGTTGGTTAGAGTTAAGTGTCTGCCTTTGTTCAGCTCAGGCCCTGATCCCAGGGTCCTGGAGTCGAGCCCCACATCAGGCTCCCTGCTCAGCAGGTCGTCTGCTTCTCCCTTTCTCTCTGCTGCTCCCCCCGCTTGTGTTCTCTCTGTAGCTCTCTCTGCCAAATAAATAAATAAAATCTTAAAAAAAAAAAACAATTCACCTGGCCAGTTGTTTTCATGGTAATTACAAGTCCAAAGGATGTGTGTGTCTAAGCTTTATTTCCTGCCTCCAGTTGGTTGGTGCTCATTCTGACGGGCTTTCTAACGTCATGGAGGCCCTCAGGGAGAGAAAAGTGTTGCTCATCCTCATGCCCCTGGTGCCCAGCCTCGTGCCCCAAACTAAATAATTGCTTATTGAACTTAACATGGCTTTGTGTACTGATAAGTTGTGTTCATTCACATTTTGTCTTGACCACCATGTGTCATTTCTTCACTGAAATTAAAAGGCCTTTTGGGTTAGATATCTATAAGCACATCGAGTGTGATTGTCAAAGAGGTACTTGCATTGCATTTCTAGGCCACATAATCTTTAGCCTAACATTTGCATATTAATGGATAATTGTAAAACATTATGTAAATTATACATGGTGGTGAATATATTATCAAATCAAATGGCCTTTAGGGGTAATTACAGGATGTGCTGTGTCAACCAGGACGTTGCAGGTTGAATGCTGAACACTCTCCATAGAATGAGATATATAACCTGGCTAGGGTTTATTTCTGTCCAAAGTCATGGGTTGCCTTTCAGTGTGGTTCTTCCTTTTGTTAGATGATGAATCTAACACTTGGGGTGATATTAATTGCAGAATATTAGGGATTAAAAGAATAAAATCCTGACTTAAACACATTAAACTGTGGAAACTTTTAAGGTTGGTAATTAATCTTAAATATTTGAGTCACAGAGAAAGTCCCATGAGTATTTACGTCTTTCATTATACTTACTGTAACATATTTTCTTTTCCTTTTTTTCTTATGAAATAATCCATGCTCATAGTAAAATGGAGGAGACGATGCAGCCTTCTCAAATTACCCCACTACTAAATGACTTCATTCATTTATCAATTGCTTACATGTACTCTCCTTGAGGACCACTGTCTGACTTACCACTCTGTTCTTCACGAGTCTAATTTGGCGTCTGTTCTGTATATGCCTGCTAGAGAGCATTGAGGAAGGAAGGAAGGAAGCCAGCAAGCTAGCAAGGAAGGACACAGGGAGAAAAGGAGAGAAGGTGGAATGGCAGGAGGAAGAAAGTTGGACCAATAAGTGCTACTGTGATGAAACAAATCTGGGCAGCCCTGGTCATTTCTTCTACCATTTGTTAAGCTTGCGGTAGGAAAGAAATAAGGTTTCTCTTGAGAACGCGTCTTTTTCCATGAAGGAGATCAATGAATTTTGGCTGTATCTAGTGCTTTGAAGGGAGGCTACCTCTTTGTAAATATCTCCTGTAGTAAACTATAAGTAGCCAACCAACTGTCATCTATCACCATTTAAGTCTATTCCTTAAAAAAAATATATTTTATTTACTTATTTTAGAGAAAGATTGAGACTATGCAGGGGAAGGGGCAGAGATGGGACTCTCCATGCTGTACCCCACATGGGGCTCCATATCAAGACCCTGAGATTACAACCTGAGTCAAAACCAAGAGTTGAATACTCAACCCAGTGAGCCACCCAGGCACCCAAGTCGGTTCCTTTCTAATCCCTTGTTCTTAAAGTTCCAATACTACTTGATTTCCTTGCAAAATGACCTCCCACCCCTATTATCCTGTTTCTGGTTCTCAGGGTTCTCTTTTCTTTGTGAAAACTGAAGGTGAAACATTTTATCCTAAAGGAAACCTGATATTATGGCAGATATCCACCTTCCAAAAACAAAATACAATCAACTAATTTCAAAGATCAAAAGCCCAAAAGTCATGTGGACCAAAACAGTCACTCAGATATGTACTTGCCAATCTGAATTTTTGCAATGAAGAGCCTCCGAGATCAGAAAGTTTCTGTGTCTGAGTGCTCTGCTCCTTTTCCTCTTTTGTCTCCAGCCCATCACCAAAGTGGGCTGGAATCAGGTGACTTGGGACTTTAACCCCAAATTCTGACACATTATTTACTCAGTTTAGTTTTACTGTAAAAAAAAAAAAAATCCAAAACTCCCATATTATACAGGCAGTAAAACTCAAAAGAATTGTTGGCCGAGGTTTTCGTATTTTGATCAGTTGTTCTCGAATTTTGTAGGCCCGTTTCTAACCAGATACAGAGAAAGGAGCGCTGCCTCATTAAGAGATATTTCTGTTGCTTTTTTAGCACCAGAGTTTGAATTAGATGGTTAAACGTCCCCCTTTCCCCTTGCTAATTCTGTAACCTTGGGCAAATACCCACATAGGCCCTGCTGCCCTGACCTTTCAAGGTGTGGGAAATGCTTCTAACTCTTAGGACTTGTTGCAAGGGTCAAAAGAGATGACAGATTTGAGCCCCTAGCAGAAGGCCTCATCCCTAATGGGTGCTCAATACCTGTTTTTTCTCTTGTGTATGTCTTTCCTTGTTTCCTTCCTCTTCCAGTGATGGTATCACAGAAACCTCTAAAAGTGATTACTGCCCAAACTAAAATGCCAACAGGCAGTGAGGTGCAAGTCTGCACCTGCCCTTAGAGAACTCTGATATTCATCATCAGTTTGCCTTTTTTCCATTTCCAGCTCAGATTGGTAATTTGGAACCATTGGGAACTAATGAGAAAATGAAGGGCATTGTTATCATTATTGCTCTGGTGCCGTGAGGTCTCATGTGGGAAAATTTGAGAGAGGGAAAAGGATAATAAAAGGGAAAAAAAAAGAATCCTGCCTGGTATTAAGCTATGCTATCTAGGGCCTCCGTCACAGGACTTCAAAGCCACATTTCCTTTATGTGGGTGTTAAAGGTTTAATCTCCTTGCCAGTTAGAAATAATTCCTAGTGATTAACATAATAGTGAATCATTTTTTGGCTCTGTGAGATACTATTGATGGTCACTGAAAGGCAAGGAAACGCAAAAATGGCCTCTGCCATATGATGAAAGAGGAAAATAGAACAGCTAATTAATAGGCTATAGAACATTCTCTACTACTATGTGCTAAGTTTGACACACATGCTGTTCATTTTCAACAAGGATAAGTTATCCAATTTTTATGGTGTTCCATATGCAGAGAGCTGATACATTGACCCTAAGCTTTCATTCCTGCCTTGAAATCATTTTAACCTGACACTTGTGACAGGTGCTGTAAGGATTGTGGCTCATTGGGCTCCCTGATTTACAGAGCATATGTATATAAAAGTCCCCTAACCAGTGTGTCAATTGTCCTGGGCAAATCAGAATTACCCCCCTTGGGTTCATTAAGAGAATTCATCAATATGAATACAGAGGAGTGAAGGTAAGGGAGCTGTCACAGGGTGGTTCGCTGGACATTGGGAAAGATTATAGCATCCAGCTCTCATTTGAGGCTCTCGCTACAGGGAGATCTCAGGTGCCTCAGATTGCCTTGGTGGGAAATCTCAAGCCAACAGGATGCCTCATGGAAAGCAGTACTGTGCCTAGAGGGTATTGGCCCCTCCACATAAGCCCCCAGAAAAGAAAGATCCTAGCATGGGTTCCAGAAATCTTTCTTGGAGTATGGTTGAAATCAGACCACTAACTCTAGACTTTCCAAATAGTTTATGCTCTATGAGGAATCCTTCTGCCAAATATTCTTGGATGGGGATATTGCCCCTATGGAATCGAGGGCCTCTTGGTTTTCTAGAAGTATCTTCATACGACACTTAATACCTAGAGTGTGTCCTGGTCCTGGGGAGCCACCCTAGGGTCCCTGTCTGAGATTCTCTGAAAGAGAGGTCACAGCACATTCCAATGCAAGGTGTTTTAGCCCTTCCTGAACCTGCAGGAGTTGTGTTTTGTCCCACATGGTCACACAGGATCATTTCCCATCACCTACTTTGGTTAGGCTGATAAAAGCTTAGCAAGATTCTTTTTCTTCACTTTCTTCCCTGGTACCCTGTAGATGCCTGCCTACTCTCCCCAGTGTGGCAGGAAAGTGCAGGGACAGTGTAAGAGTGCCCTTGAGGGCAAGAGAGAGAACAGCTGCTACATGGCTCCCCACCTTTCAGGTTTTTAAAGTGCATTTTAAAATCTACAATGAAAATGTGATGAACCAGCTAAATCTCTCCCACAAGAGTGAGAGATTAAAAAAATTTTTTTTACAACTCTGTTGTTTTGACTTGAGTGATATATCCTGGAGAATTTAACATTTATATGAAACCAGTTCCACAGAATCAAAGACAGTGAGAGCAAGTCCAGAGAACTTTGGACTAAGGGCCCTGGGCATTTTTACTGTTCAGCAGTGACATATAAACTATGACATATAATGTGTGTTTGTCCACGCTTGTTTGTGTGTGTTAGTATAAAGTTGCCATCTTATAGCACTGAAGGACTAGTCTTTCTGTATTTGTGCCCTGACAACTTCTTTATGATTAAAAATGTCTTGCTCTTTATTAAACGTTGGTAGTAACAGTAGAGGACTTTTTAAATGGTTTTACTTGACACAATGGGAAGTTGATAACATTATGCCAGTTCCCAAATTTATAAGAAAACGTTTACTACTCTGTAAAGGCCCAAAATAGAGATCATTAACTAGCAGAACTGCCAGTAACCACTTCCCACCAAACTCAACTCTTTAGATGAAGCTCAGAACTGTGAAGAGATGTGTTCTTCCTTACAGACACATGCTGAGCTCTTTGCGAGCATGTGCATGTGTGGATGTGCACACATGTACTCATGTGTATCAAAAGCTTAGACTAGCTTCTCCTCTTCTAATAATGCTCTAAATATTCTTGGCTGAAGGGTTGTTACTGAGCTGAGTGAGCTATTTTAGAGAAATCTGAAAGGAGGAATGATGAAGGCCTTGCAAGAAATAAAAGTCATGAAAGAGTTTCTTTTGTAGAAATTTCATGAGAGCCTCATGACTCTAGGAGAACTTTACTTCTATTTCCAAGTGGCTTTACCATTTTCTGTCTGGTGTAACAGATGGCAGGACATCTATTGTACAAAGAGCAAGCCTGGTGGAAGTCACTAAAAGAGTCAGTCTCTAACCTTTTATTTTCTTTAATCCTATAAATTTAAACATTTGCACAAATGGTTGTTAAAATTTAGCTTTTTTTCAAAAGTATGACAAATCTGCCCCATGATATCATTGATTTTAACCTTAAATTGGAGCCAGGATGCAAAGCCCATCAAAGATTGTATAAAAAGCGGGGGGTGAAAAAAAAAAAGCGGGGGGTGTGGGGGGTGTTGTCCCTGGGTGGCTCAGTGGTTTAGCGCCTGTCTTGGGCCCAGGGTATGATCCTGGAGTCCCGGGATCAAGTCCCATATCAGGCTCCCTGCATGGAGTCTGCTTCTCCTTCTGCCTGTGTCTCTGCCTCTCTCTCTCTCTCTCTCTCTCTCTCTCATGAATGAATAAATGTTTTTTTTTTAAAAAAGAATGTATAAAAAGGAATAAAATAATATTAAAACTGCCATTGGTAATAAAATTTTCCTCAAAATAATCATAATTGATGTCTTGTTACATGTTTGCCTCAATCCATTTAACAATCATTTATTAATCATCCTACTTACTCTCTGTGATATTTTTAATAATAATCATTTTTAAAAGATTTATTTATTTATTTTAGAGAAAGAGAGAGCACAAGCAGGAGGAGGGACAAAGGGAAAGGCAAAGAGAGAATCTCCAGCAGGCTCCCCACTGAGCGAGAAGCTTGACATGGGGCTCGATTCCATGACCCTGAGATCATGACTTGAGATCATACCCCGAGCTGCAATCAAGAGTTGGTCATTCAGCTGACTAAGCCATCCACACACTCCTATCATACTAATATTTCTGAGTACTTACCATGTGTTAGATATTTTGCTAAGAATTTTTAAGCCTATTACCTCATTTAATACTTAGCCATCTTAATGGTATTAATCTCCATTTTACAGACGAGTAAACGTATTCACAGGCCCAGTGACCAGCACGAGAATGAACACCTAAAAGGGTCCAGAGAACAAATGAAACTCAGGACTCTAGCTCTACGCTTTCACCCTTCATACTGGGTTCCATCATTGTGTCCTTGAGTGTATCATTGCATTTCTCTTCCTACTTTTCCACCACCATATACACACCCACATAAAGTCAAAGGAAACTGCTTTTATGGTGGGCATTTCAATCTGCTAGTCCTAGAATATCCTTCCTCTGTCCAGTGGAGTCCCACCTTTGGTGCCTTACAACCCAAGTAGGTGGGTAGTCAAAACTGCTTGCTTAGAATGCACCAGAAGTAAGGGCATATTTCCTTCATTCTCCATGTCATCCCTCTCATATTTAAAAATTGCCAGATTAAATAGACCCAACTTGTAATAGAGATATCCTGTCTTGTTTTTTAATAGGCACTGACATTCCATCCAGTGGACCATGGTTGGGTTTAAACTTTTTCATGGGAGCTGTGGTTGGTCTGACCAGGATGGTCGCAGTAAGAATTTTGAAGGTGTAGTACCCTCAGTATTAGTTATCTAGTGAATGGATGCATGGAAAGCAGGCCCCACTTGGTGCTTCTTGACCAGTTACTTAGAAGAAACTGCAACTCTTGTTGCTTTTTAATCTCTACTTGTCTTTCTTCTTGAGTACACTGACCTCATAAAGAATGAGCTAGAGATCTGTAGTCAATAAAAATAGCTTCTATTTAAAAATCGTCTTTTCCCCAAGATGAAAGAACTACTCCACAAATTTTACTGAAATTAAAATACTTCCTGAAATATTATTGAAGGAGGCAAGACTACTGTAATTATAAATTCCTTTTGGGTAGGATTGTGCTTTTAACATTTCTCTTGTTCTTTTCAAAGCACCAGTGTTTACTAAATAATTTGTAATTAATTGATTCCTAATTAAGGTCAATGCTAAATCTTGGATTATATGTAATGAAACATGATAATCCAGGGCTGCCTCTTCTGTGGCAGCCCACTATGTATGGTTAGGTATTGACCATCTGTAGGTGTGCCACTCATATGGCCTGTGGTAATTATGGTGTCCCCTAGAATTGGGCACTGCTCAACCATTTACAGTAATGTAGTTCTGGGCACAGCAGGACCTGTGACTAACAAGACTTAACACAGATGTGGTGAGCAGATGCATTCCCCAGACAGCTTCCCACTCTCAAAATCTCAGGAGACAGAACCAATGAGAGATTCCACCTGCTGGAGGGCTGTAGCTAACACCCTGTTGAACATGACACATAAGCTGGTTGGGGAAGATCCTGCAAATGGAGAATTAGTGACCATGCTTTGTTGATTCTTGAGAGAATATCTGGGCAGTGAATCTGAAGGGGGAGGGTATGAATCTTGAAACTTGATTCTAGGCTTAAACACTTACCCAGAAATTCTTATATCTATGTAATAATGGACCCAGGAGTTTGACTCCTGCGTTAGTATCAATTGCCAAAAGTTGAAGAAATGGAGGTTCAGAGAAGGAACTTTTTTGCCCAAATTCCCATATCTAGGAAGCTATAGACATGCATTTCACCTAAATATTTAAAGCCTATGTTTTTTGCAGTATACTCTGCTGCTTCTGGTTTGAACAAGTGTTTTTTTTTTTTTTCTATAGACATCCCAGCTCTTTGTTTCTTGTTATCATCTCTGTGTATTTGTCCACTGGCCACAGAAACCATTTTCTCATATTCATTTTGATGTTCAGCATTTATGTTGAGGGATGAGTTGCAACTGCTTTTTGACATGGCTGACAGGGAGACATGGGTATCATGGGGAAGCTAAATGATAAGCTTCTTAGAAATCTGTTTCCTGGGTGATGGAATATGCTCAGCTCTATTGTTTGTAAGCAGTAGCATTATTGCTAGGACAAGAAATGCAATACATATGCTAATACGTGCATGAATGGTTGGAAAGATGTTTGAACCAAAGAAGCTTGTCTGTTTCACATTTACAGGCAATGGAAATTGAAATTTTTTAGCAGGTTTTCAATGAAGATGGGAGAGGAGCCAGAAACTGGAGATTGCTACATAGTGAATTACTCTGAATTACTATAGGCATGCACACTATTTGCAAGGGCTTGGGTAAAATTATTTTGAATCTTGAAATCCTATGATTCTGTAAGATATTACGTAATAGAGGTATACAAATCCCCCGGTTACATTGAACATAATCTGTATAAACAGAAATTCTTAAATTTAATTTGAATTAAGATTATACAGAATGCTAAAATCTTATCTTTTTTTCACAGTATCTCTTAAGATTTCTTAGAAGCATCTAACAAAATATTAGTACATTTTGCCTGTCATAACTAACCTCAATGTAAAAGTAGCCCTTGTAACTTTATATATTACTTTATTATAGTACATATCACTTTCCTCCTTACAGTGTGGTTCTTGTGCCCATAACCAATTTCATCTTCTTCTCAGATATTTGAAAATAGAGGCCAATTCTTGTGCATCTTTGTGGCAGGCAGGTAATCAGTGTATGCTGAGGGACTGAGGGTGAATGGTATCATTTTCACAATCTTTGAAACTAGATTCTGAAAACTATCACTGATAAAATTTTTAAATAGATTATTGAAAAAACTCATGTTTGGGTTTTATAAGAGAAAGCAACAAAATACTTGGAGACATTCTGGGTTTCTTAGATTTAATTTCTTTTTTTAAAGGTTTTTAAAATGTATTTATTAGACAGAAAGATAGAATATGAGCAGGGTGAGGGGTAGAAGGAGAGGGACAAGTAGACTCCCTGCTGAGTGGAGAGCCGGACATGGGGCTTGTTCCCAGGACCCTGAGATCATGACCTGAGGTCAAACTCAGATGCTTAACTGATTGACCTGAGCTCAAAATCAGATGCTTAACTGAGCCACCCAGGTACCCACCCTAGATTTAACTTCTATCAAAAATCACTTTCTTTTCTGTAATAAATATTAACATGATAAATTAGGCGTACTGTAAATAGAGTGTATTTAGTTTCTAGCATGAGGGTATGTTTTAAGAATTTCTTAGAATCAGTTTCTTGGAGAGAACATGAATCTATCCTTGGCTGTATCTTTTTAAGGATTTGAATCCATAATCTGAATGAAGATATGCAAATTATACTCATCAGACTTTTTAGAATACTCAAATTAAGAGAAGCATTTCATAATTGCAGATTTTTAAATGTCCTAATAGGCTGAAAACTCAGGACAAATATCAAGATTAATTGAACTTTGATAAAATTCTTCACTTAGATTTAAAAAAATCAGTTGCACAAGTTTAAAACTCAGGAGACTTTGATCAATAACTCAAGGTAAAGAACCTGAGCATTTTAGTTGATGACACTGTCAGTCTAATCCCATGGTAAATGGTTGTTAAGTAAAACCAGTGCAGTCTCAGAATGTACTCACAGAAATAGAGTTCCCAGATCCAAGGAGGGAGTTAATAGTCTTGTGATGAATATACTTGCCTCAGACCATGCCTAGAATACTTGGAATAATTCTAGGACACATATTTTAAGAAGGTGTTTAGCAAGCCAGGAGCATATATAGGGAAGTAAGTAATGATGTCTTTAAGCAACAATTGAAGAAATGGGGTATGATTAGCCTCAAGTTGAGAAAGCCAAGAAGAGACACATCAACTTTCATCAAGAATTTCAAAGGTTGTCAAGTGGAAAGGTATTTGATTTACTGCATATAACTTTAGAGGGTAAACTGGGACGAATATGTGTGGAAGTTTCAGGAAACTACCCGATGGCTTTTTGTTTGTTTGTTTTAAGCACATGAAATTGTACTGCAAAGTTGTGGGCAGTGCTTCTGGTCCAACCAAAATTACATGACAGTCTTGTGGGTATTGCCAATTAAGAAATTTCTAAAAAAAGGATTTCCTCCATGTCTAGAAATGCAAATTCTTAGGATATTTTCACAAAAGTACCTCCAAAGATAGAAAAACAAAGAGCCATATGATTTCTACCTGACACTCACCCCACTCCAAGACATCTGTTGAACAATCCTTAAATCATATACAGTTCCAGGCTTTCTCTATGGAGGAGACTAGAAAGCCATCCATAAGGAATCTTTTGATGGCGGGACTATGGTTGTTGCTGTCCTTGGTGCTGAACGTAAGCAGGGCCTTTTGGGCCTCCTCCCAGGCTAAGGTTTGCTTTTTTACTTATCTCTGCCCTGCCACCATTCAGGGTGCACCTCTTGCCTCTGCATCTGCCCTCATATTATGGCTCCATACCATTTGGATTATACCCTTACATCAAGACTTTTTTTTTATATAATTTTGCCTGCCTTTCTTAAATCTGACTGGCACCCAGCCTGCCTTGACCTCTCAGGAAAGATGAATTATGGAAGAGATTTGAGATTTAGGTAGGGAGCTGCAGTAGGTGAAGCATGACATTCATAGATCTCTCTTGACCTATTAAGCAATTACATTTCTTATCATTTGAAAACTCATGGTATATATTCATTGGTTCTTAGACATAGACATGAAAACAAATATTAGATAAGGTAGGTATCTGGCTGAGGAAGAGGGTCTTAAGAGTTTAATGAGGCTACTGATGAACTAGATATAAAAATTGGAATTCTTAACCTACACTTTGGTTTCTCTAACATACACTGTTCTTGATGGCTGGAGATATCAGTTCTTTACACTAAACTAACATGGCTTTGCATGGAAATGAAAAGCTTTTAGGAAAGGTCACCACATGACAACCCGAAGGACCACCGAGACAGCATCTTGACAACAGAAGCAGAGATCTGATAAACTTGGGCTTTACAGAACAGACAGTTATGTTCTGAAAATGAGAGAAGGACACTGCTGGGCTAGTAGGAAAATGTCCTTCTGTCTTTCTGTGGGGTCTCACCAGACATAGAGAAATTGATGGGAACACTGTTCCCTGTGGACCCAGGGAACTAAGATTGAGTTCAAATGAGAAAACCTTGGAAACCTAAAATTAAAAGGAGGAAAAAGAACTACTAATGGAAAAGAAGAACATGAAGCATAATGGAAGGAAAAGCCTGAAAAATCTCTTATATTTAATGATAATTAACTTGTATAAAAACTTGCACAGAGGCCAAACCACTTAAGGTTCATAAATTATATAGCCAGATTTTAATGGTAAAATTCCTTAAGGAAAGAATTCATTCAAAATTTGCTAGTTATAATGTATAAAACATTGTTGTTCACAGTTATGTGGTTAGTAAATGCTTTCCATGATACATGTGATTTTGATAAAAAGAGGAAAAAAATCCCACTTAAATTAAGGGGAAAATAGAAACATCATTTTAGGAAATATAACAAATGAAACTGTTAATCCTCAAGATTCATCCAGTGAGATTTTGTGATTAAATAATATTTCATGTAAAGAACTTTGAGAGTGAAAGAATCTGCACTCTTTCATAATTTAGGCCAGTCCTTTAACAGCTGGTCAAACTGAAGGTCAGATTTATTGGTTTTAGAAAAATTATACAAATTGGGAAGAGGCACTAAAGAGGCAGCCCATTTATTGAATAATTCACTTTGAAAGTTTTTTTTTCTGAGTAAAATATTCTCCAGAGCTAAGGTGTTTCAGTGTCCATTTGAAAAGCTTTATTCTCATATATTACCCAAAGTGATAAAAAAAAAAAAAAAACAAGCAGACAGGCCCATTTCTCATCATCTCCTTCATCTCTTATTTTTTTAACACTGCAGTTGTTTCAAACATTTTGGTGCTACTAATATCCACTTGGAAAGAAAACAATATTTGATTAAGCACTGTGTAATAGCCAGAGGAGGAAGGAAACTGAACACGTCCAAGAAGGAATTCCTATGGGAAATTCCACATTTTACAGCAAGGCACCCTGCCTGAAATCCTTAGATATAAACTAAGCCCCTGTATGTGTTGTCTTCTGGGGTTAAATTATCTCCCTAGTTAACCTCGGTTGGAGCACGCTATCAGCAACAAATGTGTGACTTTTGGGCAGCCTGGGTGGCTCAGCAGTTTAGCGCCGCCTTCAGCCCAGGGTGTGATCCTGGAGACCCGGGATTGAGTCCCACATCGGGCTCCCTGCATGGAGCCTGCTTCTCCCTCTGCCTGTGTCTCTGCCTCCACCTCCCACCCCGTGTTTCTCATGAATAAATAAAATCTTTTTAAAAACTGCGTGACTTTCTTCCACTCAAGCACAGATGAAACTGTCATAAAAACACTTAAAGTTAGCCTCTGAACTTGGCTTCTCCATCTATCCATTTTATGATATGGAAACTCTATCTCAGCAAAGCTGTTAATTCTTTTTGAGGGTGAAAAAGTGGTATACTCCAACAGCATGGACCCTGAGGACAGGGCTTGGGTTCAGAGCCCTGTAAGTTGATAGTTTATTGTTGGTGGCTTTGGGCGAGTTACTGAAGGACCCTACAGCTCAGTTTCCTTGTCTCTCAAATGGAGATAAGACTTCCTTCTGAAGTTGGCATGAGGATAATTGCGACAATGTATGTAAGATATCTACCAGAATGCTTACCTTAGAGAAAGTCCTCAGCAATGCTGATTGCTGGGAATGGGGGAATTTGGCAGTACTGATAGTGTGACTAGAAGTAGGTCTTCAGTATGTAAGGTCAGAGCCTATAAGAAGCCCTTGTGAGAGGACATTTGACCAGCCCATTTCAGGATATATTTCTTCCCCTAAAACTGTATTAAGGAAAATTGAGTTCTTTGTATTTGCTCAATAAGCCCCTCTTCACCCTCTTCCTGGGCTGACCTGGAGACAGAATCAGCTACTTCACTTATGTAAGTATGGGGCTAGAAATCGGACAAAATTTGTAAGCTCTTCAGGGAAAGCAAGGCACCTTTAACATCACCCACTACCTCCCAGCCTGGTTTCCTTTATGATGGGAAAGCTGAATTGGACAAAGAAAAAGTGTGTTGAACATGTCCCATATCTTAATTAGTATAAAAGGGCCGTCAGCTGAATCCCTTCTGCAGCAGAATGGTCTTTCCATGGGAAGGTATGCAGCCAGAAGAGAATCCTTGCTGGAATACTGAACCAGAGACTTTCTGGGGAGAGGACCCTGGGATTCCCAGAGTCACACTGGCAGTGCTCAGGCTGCAGGAAGCCCCTCTGTCCCCCAATTTAGATCCTGTATTTATTTCCTCAGGTCATTCAATATACATGTATTAAGTGCCAGCTGTATCCGAGGTGGTATAGTAAGTGCTTAGTATTTATCCCTAAACAAGATGAATGTAGTGGTCTCTATCTTAAAAGCTGACATCCTGGTGGGAAGATCAAAGAAAACAAGTTAAAGAGAAATAATTGCACATTGTACCAAGTTATGAATAAATCAAAGGGCTAAAAAAGAGAATAGCAAGCAAGTGCTTGCTTTCCCAGTGGGTCTGTCTGACCACATCACATCACTAGAGTAGTCCTTTCTATCCACTTGCACATCTGTGAAAAAGGAAAAAAAAAAGTGCCCACATCAAGAAATGTAACCTAAGCCCTTTTAGTGAATGCACTATATTCTGGGTCAACTGAACTTTAATTATCCAAATAGGTTACTTCTTAGGCTCTATTCATAAAAATCTTACAGAAGATAGTAGCTTCATGAGTCCAAAGAGAGCCAGCACTTTGAAAATGTTAAAGAACATAGGTAGGAATCACTCTGATGATTATCTCATGGAATGTTTTTAACCATGCATTCAGGCTAAGTCCTTCCCTGACAACTTTCAAATATAAGTGCTTTTATTTGTTTTGTTTTGTGAGCTGAATGGCAAGCTGATCTCAGGACAAAGGCTTCTGCTCTGTAACACCAAAGAGACAAGGATCTTTTCAGCATTTCAGAAAACAGAAGTCATAGTTATTGTGCAAATATGCAGGAAAGAATGCTTTTCATCTACTCATAAAATAATTAAAATAAAGTTCTATGACATAAAGAGATTATGTCATTTTTATAGTTTAAGGAAATGTGTTTTTTAAGTATGTAATGTATAATAAAGTAGGCTTTCCACTAGATTTTAATGGCTTAATCAGTGGCTCTCACGGAGAGTTAGTTTTACACCCCAGGGCACATTTGGTAATGTCAGGAAACATTTTTGATTGTCACAACTGGTGGAGATTGCTGCTGGCATCACATGGGAAGAGGCTGCTAAAAATTATTTTAATGCATAGGACAGCCTCCTCTCAACATAAAGTTATGTAGCCCCAAATGTCAGTACTGAGTTTGAGAAACCCGTGCCTTAATCAGTGAAAATTTTTATCATAAATTTCAAGATGTGAAGGTTTAGTTGTACAAGGGAAAAGCAATAATTTATGATAAAGTATAATGATTTTTCAGATAAACTGCCATAGTAAATATTTAACATGATGACTTATAGTTTGATCAAAGAAAGCAAGTTTCTCTCATTTTAAGATGCTTTTTTTTTTTTTTTAAAAAAATCACTATTTCTCTCAGTAAGGGGATAGGGAAAGAAAAAACTATGATATGAATTCCTTTCCTGGAGACATTTACCCACTAGCCTCAACTGAACGCAGAAAGATCTCTTGGTGACAACTCCAAATTCAAGCATTAAGAGTTCATGTACTTTATTTAGGAAAGTCTCTCAAACTCTGGCACAGGCCATGTTTATTTGTAGGTTAGGTAAAGTTCAGATATGTTTGTGGTGGTAGGTGTGGTTATGCATAAGGCACTTAACTAGATTGGACCCCAGGACCCAGTTAGGAAGAGTCTGCTGCTGTGGTGCAGCCGGAATTATCTTATTGAGGGAGATCCTTGAATGCCGATGCATGGAGCCCATAGAACAAGTGGTACTGAGGTGGCTGCATTCACTCACTCAAGGGCATTTGTTCTCCTCCATATCCCTTGTAGCTCTCAAAGTGCTCATAGGCCAAGATGGATCCTGCTCAACTGGGGCCAAGCTGGTGTTCCTGTTCGTTACTTAACCTGGACCCACTTTTGTGATCAGCCCTGCTCTCTTGATTGTGTGTTTCAAAGCTGGTACAAGAGACTGAAAGTCGGCTATGTATAGAGAAGAAATTCTGTGACAGGCAGGTACCCTGATTAATGAGCTATTTCTGTATTTAACAAGCTATGTTGTTCAGCTGGCCTATAAAATGCAATGCCAGGTCATTTGTATTCAACAAACATGTGTTGTAGATGAAATGCTGGAGGCTGGGAACGGAAAGGTGAGCAAGCCCTAGCCCTGCCCTTCTAGGCATTCACTTACGTTGCTCAATGCTTTCTTTTTCTCTTTTGCAAGTTAAAGAAGCACCAGCATCAACTGCTAAAGACAATTGGTGGAGACTATTTTCTTTGAGGGTAATGTTTGATCGCTCCTGAGTCATAATTTATTTACATGGGAATCTGCGACTTGTAAACACAGGAGGAGGATTTCTGTTTCATTATAAGCATATAGTGAGTTGTTCGCGGCATTTCTCAATCTCTTCCGTAAACTGAAAGGATCTTGAAAACCTTTTTGTGCTTTGTGCTGCGATTGCTTAGAGAGTTCCCAGGTCCCCTTTAAAAAATCAGAAAGTGAATTTATATCAGCTGTTATTTTGCTCCAGAAACTCCCTTGATCTCTCAAAGATCTCCTTCCTCGATCTATCAAAATCACATGCAAGGTACATATTGTTGCTTTCCCCTTGATCTCGCCATGAGTTTCAGACTGTAGGGTTAACTGCAGACATTTGCCTCAGTCTTTGATTTGTCTCATGCTTTGATTTTTTTTTTTTGTTTTGTCTTGTTTTCATCATTCTCATTCTCCCATTTGATTCATCAATGATTATAAAATATCAAAACCTCAAACCGAAATTCCTGCTCTAACGAGAGCAGACACACTGGGGTTCTTTCCGAGGCCGATCTAAAGCCTGGAGGGCAGCTCCAAGTGGGATGCTCATAGTGCTGTCATCATCTAGTAAGAAGGCGGCTGGCCAGAGGCCTGGACCTCTTTTTTTTTTTTTCTCACATTTATTAGTGCCAATGTCTTGGAATTCCTTGTGGGAAGGAGATAAAGAAGGCTCGATGTTTCTGGTACAATCACCGGAGATGGTTCTGACTTCTAACAAACATTACCGTGTATGTGTAGAAAACAATTTTCTCCCTTTCAAAGGCTGACCTTGAGTTCATCTGTTGAAACTGTGTATAATTGCTGGGCAGTTATATAGACTCTATAATTTTAAAAGGAGACAGGCAGGTAAAATACAGTGAAAGATCAGCTGGCTCTTGGGTTATTTATGTTCAGGAAACAGGGAAGTGGCATGTAGGCAAAGGTGGACACCGTGATTATAAACTGAAGATTGATTTAGAATTTAGCAAGATGTTTCTATGGGCTTTATTTACAGAAAGCTGCCTCCAGAGTGACAGTGTGGGCTCCAGGGCCAGCAGGATGGAGGAAAGGCCACAAGGCCTGCAGGAAGCCGACACCCTGCATGGCTTGAAGGTTTTACTTCACCCCTCAGAACCTGTTTTCTAATTTCCAAATAAAGATAATTATTTTTATAGAAGATTTTATTTATTTATTTATTTATTTATTTATTTATTTATTTATTTGAGAGATAGAGAATGTGAGAACAAACAGAGGGCAGGAGAGGGGCAGATAGACTCTGCACTAAGCATCAAGCTTCATGGGGGCTTGATCTCAGGACCCTTAGATCACAACCTGAGCTGAAATCAAGAGTCCAGTGCTTAACCGACTGAGTCACCCAGGTGCCCCAAAATAAGGATAATTTTAAGCCTTACAGGAGTTACCTAATATGTGGAGAAATGCTTTGTTAACTCTGAAGTATTGCATAAAATATACTCTTTCTCATGGAAAGAGTAAAAGACTTTTGTAATTTTAGACTATTTTGGAATTTAGGAAAAGTAAGACTTTATTGAATTACTTGCCTTTTCTCTCAATTCCTTTGTGGAACAAGGCAATGCATAAATATGGAAATAACTCTTCTTCCTCCCAAGTTTGAATAAGTGGTATTTTTAAGATTTAATAGAGAATAAAGGAGAGGGAAATTGCTGTAGAGCAAAGTCAGTGATGGGAAAAAAATGTTTTAAAAAAAGCTTTTGAACTATTGTGATGTGAAAAAATGTATATATACCATCTTATTAAAATAGAGACTTTTTTTTGTAGCAATGACATGTCATAAATTTGGAGCAGTAAATAGACAATGCCAAATCTTATTAGTTTCTTATACCACTATTTTTTTAAACAATATATTTTGTACAGTGTTAGATTTACAGAAAAATGCAAAGATGGTACGAAGAATTCCCATGTACCCTGCACCCAGATTTTGTTATCTTAGTATGTTACATTTGTTATCATTAATAATATTAACTAAAGTTCATACTCTTCAGATTTCCTGGAACAGCCTCAGTAAATGACAGAGTGTCAACCAAATTCATTTACATCACTTCTAGCATTACTTTTTTAGTTCATGCTTCCTTATTTTTCACTAACTCTTTTTGTACCATAGAGCATTTTGAAGCTTTCAGAATGAGTCCCCTACCCATAAACAGCTGAAGGTTATGTAAGATCCTAGAATAAATCTCGGTCAGAAGACCCAGAAGTTAGTGGGGATGAAAGTATTATTCTTTTAATGACTTTAGCAGCTTTTGAATTCATCATAATGACAAGCAAAGATGTGAATGACATAAGAATATATTAAGTGTTCAAAGATGCAGCTAGTGAAGCTCAATGACTAAATCTAGACTCTGCTTATGTCACAGGAACTTCTAGAACTTTCTGTGGAGTATATAGATGAATCATCTTTTTAAAGCTAGGAGTAATCAAGCGACTCAATAATTGGGACTTACTATTTCACCTGAGAGGAGGTACTACCTGTGATGCTCCAAACCTTCCAGGTGACCTGAGAGAGGGCAATGGTCATTATCCTTGTTAATCCGTAAGGACACTCATCCTCCCCCAGATTGGAGGGCAGTAGTAAGCACAGTCGGACAGAGCTCTTCTTCCCTGCCCATGCCTCACTGAGGATTTTCACATCAGCCCCAAAATAGCCTATTTGCTGTATCATAAACAAACAACAAAAGAAAAAATATTAGCATGTGTCCATGTATTATTATTCTTCACTTAAAAAAAAAACTGAACGGGTTGTAGTGCTCTGCCCTTAGAACAAGCATTCCATGCTTCTCCCCCTGGCCCTGACTCTGTCTGATGTGTATAAAAAAGACTACCCATTATTCCAGCCCCTTATTGGGCAGTAGGGATAGCATCATTGTAATGAAGTGAGAGGAGAATGTACCTCACAAACCTCAAAAATAGGAACCCTGAATTCTTTCACTAGAGCTAGTAGCACAGCTGGCCTTTGGCCCAGCCCCTTCTCCGTTGGCTTCCCCTCCTTTGTGTGACTATTCTGTAGCCATGGGACTCACTTTGGGCTCCATGTTAGAATAACTGGGCAGCTTTTAAATCACGTTCTGGCTCAGGCTTTGATGGTTTCATTTAGATTATCTCCGGTAGACTCGGACCTCAGCAGTTTTTTGCTAATTACATTTATTGAGATATAATTTACACACAATAGAGTTTATGCTTTTTTTGTGTGTGTGTACATTTCTTCGAGTTTTGACACGCATTTATAGTCAAGCAGCCAACACCACAATCAAAACACAGATTATTTGTATCACCCCCCAAAAGCCCAGTGTGCCCTCATAGCCAAACCTCCCCTTATATACCCTGTCTTCGAAACTACTTATCCAATTATTGTGCCTTCAGTATTTTTTTGAAAGTAGGCCAGTCTTGAGAACTGTGATCAGTAGAGTTACCTAGCAGCCTTTAATAAAATTCTGGGTGCAGGGGAGGAAAGCTGTGGTGTCTTGTCCATACATCCAGGGAATCCATCAGTTTATCTCATGTCTTGTTTCCTTTATGACTATTAGCTGAGAAAAGACTGCTCTGTTGCTTGCAGTTTGCTTGGTTGTATCTTTGTTTTAGTCGTGGTTAGACGAGAGAAGTTAATGGAGTGATTGAAAGGCTCTGAGACTTTGCCTGAGGGAGGCAGACTTCTCATACCTGCCTTAGTGGCAATTTGACGTCACCAGATACATTCACAGTCCTTTCTAGGTGTCTGCACTGTTCTCAGCCCTGTGGACACAATGATAGGCTGCATATACAATGTCCCTGCCCAAAGGAGGCTTGCTGCAAGTGGGTGGAAAGAAAAAGTGAATAAAAATGTCATGTTGTGAAAAAAATGCAATGCACAGACTGAATCAAATGATATGATAGCTGCTACTTCTGACCGAATCTGATTGTGAAGAGTTCATTGTTAAGCTGAGACCTGAATGTCACAAGGAAAGCCACCATACAGCATTAAGGAATATTCCAGGCTGAGGAAACAGCCAGTGCAAAGGCCTTGTAGTTGGAAATGAGATTTGTGGGTGTGAGGACAGCAGGAAGTCAGTGTGTCTGGATGTAGGGGCAAGAGAGGGACATTGAAGATGAGGTGGGAAGATGGATAGAAGGCAAAGCTCCTAGGGCTTCGTAGAATGATATCCAAGTAGATTTCATTCTAAGTGTGACAGGCATGTGATTTGAAGCAGGAAACAACACATTCTGATGTGTTTTTTTTTTATATTTTATGTTTTTATTTTTTAATAATAAATTTATTTTTTATTGGTGTTCAATTTGCCAACATACAGAATAACAGCCAGTGCTCATCCCGTCAAGTGTCCCCCTCAGTGCCCGTCACCCATTCACCCCTACCCCCCGCCCTCCTCCCCTTCCATCACCCCTAGTTCATTTCCCAGAGTTAGGAGTCTTCATGTTCTGTCTCCCTTTCTGATATTTCCTACTCATTTCTTCTCCCTTCCCCTCTATTCTGATGTGTTTTAAAACATCACCTTTGGATGCCACATGGAGAATGGATTACAGCAGGTGTAGTGGGGGAGGAATGAAATGACAAAGTCTAGTTAAGAGGCTGATGAGGTAAGATGACAGTGGTTTCCTTACAGTGGGGACTGAGACAGTGGCCCCATTCGTGTTGATACTAGAGATGTGTGACAAGCAACTCCTCTGGCCTTGTAGTGGCTTGGGTGCAGAGTGCCAGGGGAAGAGCAGAAGCAAGGGTGTCTCAGAGGTGGAATTGAACTTCTGATCTCTTGTGGTAGATTTCCACTGGCTTCTCCCCACATAACCTGCATCTTTATTAGAGCGTACTGGGCCCAAAGATGTTAAGGTATAATCTAATCCTGACATCACCAGTGTAGCAACTGGGCAACTCATCTTGAGCTCATGCGCTTGTGCAGATTAACCCAGGAAAGAAAGAAATCAGAACGTGACTGAGAGAAACCAATACCAAGCAGGAGGAATGGAATTAACAGGGAAACATTTGATTAATTACTACAGTACTGCCTTAAACAAACCAGGTTTTACAGAAGGACCTGGCTCTGCATATGCCTCTCCAGTGAAATGCAAAATAAAATGTGAAACGTAAAGTCCCTGTGAACATGTCATTCTCTTAAGCAAGATAGAGCTGTCGAAAACACATGAAAGCAGTTACTTAGGTTTTGAAACATAAATCATGAGTGTCTTTATTTTCCAAAGTGTAATTAGCTGCAAGTATTTCATCAAGGTAGCAAACAAAATGAAGAACACCCAGGACCACTTTGGGCTAACTCGATGGACAGTGGCTCAGTTCAGGATGTGTCCCTGCGCGGGGGGCCACTCTGCCATATTGACTGGTGTGCTCTCGAGAGCAGGGTCACCACTGTGCACAGCTTGATTACTCACATTTTTACTCCCCTTTCTATGGCCAGTACCAGGTGTTATGACTTCATTCTTGTTCACTGCATTTCTTTTAGACTTACATCAAAAACTCATCCGTTTTGAAAACAACAACAAAACACTCATCCTTTTTGTCTCCTTGGCAGTGCTTTTCAAATAATGCCTCTATCCTACTCCCAATCCCCTCACTCTGGCTGGGAATTTCTAGGAGAAATTGGACAGAATATATATATGGCCCTGCTGTTCTAGTAATAACTCAGGAGCCCACAGGCAAAGACCTTCCTTTTTGAAATATACCTTGTATTTTTCAGGGGCCTGTAGCCCAGCCATGCTGAATAAGGCTTCATGTGTTCAGGCTCATGACAAATGGCGACAATCTTTGCATTGTTCCTTTTCCTTAAGGACATTATAGGAACAGCCAAGGTGGTGCAATGATGTAACATAACTGTTGTTTTTCTTTATTTTTTTTCCTATAAGGACTGTTAACATTACCTATTATATATGTTACACTTTTCTTTAATCTCCCCAACTTGCTATCCCTGACTTACATAGAATCTTAATGATACACCTATGAGGGACACACAACACCTGTTTCCTACACCCACCATATTGTGGCTGATGGGGTGGGCCATTATAGTCCCATTATAATGTTCCTCCTTCCCTCATAGAGAAATACGCTAACTGGAGGTAACATGATGTGAGAAACATGTGCTTTAAGTATGCCACTGGCTTCTTTTGTTCCAGGACCCACTATGAATGGAATTATATCCTGGGGGAGAGGAGGGATTTGCCACTCTTGGAGTGTTGTACATCACATCAGGCCCATACTAGTAGCAGCTAGGTGGTTTACATTTCTGCTATTCTAATGTTCTGCTTTCTAATGTCTACATTTCTGCTATTTCTGTGTCAGTTAATGTTACTGGCATAAAATATTAAATCCTTTCCATGGAGATTCACTTCTATTGGTCATGAATTGGAAGACCTAATATGCAAGAACTCTTAGTACAATATCCCAGCAATTTTTTTTCTTGAACAAAGTCACCTGTTTAACCTGTGCCAAAGGGAGTACTGATGAGTAAAATTATCTCAAACTATTTCTATTCAATTTTAGTTTTGTACTTTGAGACTATTTTGTCTGATAATAGGTGTTTAAACTAAACTTCATCTTTCTAAGACTGCACTTTGCCACTAGCCATGTGTACCTATTTAAATTCAAATTGAGTAGAAACAAATAAAATATAAAAATTCAGTTCCTGGAGAGCCTAGGTGGCTCAGTCAGTTAAGGGTCTGACTTTGGCTCAGGTCATGATCCCAGGGTTCAGGGATCAAGCCCCATGCTTGACTCCCTGCTTAGCTTTTCCCTCTTCCTGTCCCTCTGCCCACCACCCCCTCCTGCTCACGCACTCTGTCTCTCTCTCTCAGATAAATAATAAGATCTTAAAAAAATAAAATAAAAATTAAGTTCCTTAGTTATACTAGCTACCTTTCAAGTGCTTAATAGCTCTGCCCAACACACACACACACGCACACACACACACACACACACACACACACAGAGTTTCTTTATGACAGGAAGTTCTTCTAGATAGCATTATAATATAACATCTTTCCTGAGTAAAATAAAGATTTTAAGTTGTTGCATTTTTAATTATCCTGGGTTGGAGCCTACATTTTTATCTTAAATCATCATTATGTTGATCATATAGATAGAGGAGATAAAACAAACTATTTTACCTCAGACCATGGCACGTCATGATCTGTACATCTCACCCTTCAATAAATACCTGATGTAAAGGGCCACCTATTTTATGAGCCTATGTGTGCCCACATGAGTGTTCTCACAAACAAAGTCACATTTACTTATAGCAGCAGTGATTCCTTTCTTTAAATCTTACACGGAACTTCTTCTAACCCTTTGAAGAAAAAGAAATCAATCATAGAGTTTCCTGAGATTGGAAAAGTAGTATTAAAAAACATGTAAGCAAGGAAGAAACTTGTCATATCTTTTCATTTCCAGCCTCTGTTGCTAAGAATTTAAGGTGTAGGTGATGCTTAGAATATCTAGAAAAAGCAACAACACTAATAGTAAGAATTGAGACCAAAAAGTCTATCCCAGGGGATCCCTGGGTGGCTCAGCGGTTTAGCGCCTGCGTTTGGCCCAGGGCATGATCATGGAGTCCCGGGATTGAGTCCCACGTTGGTCTCCCGGCATGGAGCCTGCTTCTCCCTCCTCCTGTGTCTCTGCCTCTCTCTTTCTCTCTATGTCTATCATAAATAAATAAATCTTAAAAAAAAATCTTTAAGAAAAAAAAAGTCTATCCCAATATATTATGAGCATCCTTGGGGTCACAGGCATGGACTTTTAATTCATGGTTTCTACAAGGTTTCTATTAAAATAAGGGAAATTGTCCTGCAAAAACAGGTCACACTTGGGTGGAGATCCAGGGACATGAGTGCACAGGCAGGTCAGCATCCATGGGCAGGATGAACAGGGGACTAAGTGCACATGTGTCCTATGAGATGACAGCCAACGAGGCAGAGGAAAGACACGAATGTTATGAGCAAGGGAGACATTGGAACTGGTAGGAATAGGAAGTGTAAGAGTATAAAGCTGGATGATCCTTGGCAGTTGTTGCCAAAAAGCTCATAGCCTCATGCTTGTTTTCTTTGGCTTCCATCAAGGTTGTCTGTGTGTTTCCCTTACTGAAAAGCATGGGACCATGTAGGACACTTAAGGGATATATATTTTGGGGGTATGGTGGATTGTGGACTGAGAAGGTGGGTCCACTTAAGCATTATGTCTGTTAATTTGGAACCATAATCTCTGGAAACATTTATTATACTTTTTTTTTTAAGATCTTATTTATTTTTTTGAGAGAGAGCACAAGGCATGGTTGGGAGAGGCAGAGGGAGAGGGAGATGGACAAGCAGACTTCCCACTGAGCAGGGAGCCTGACATGGGGCTGGATCCCAGGACCCTGGGATCATGACCTGAGCCAAAGGCAGACGCTTAACTGGCCAAGCCACTCAGGCACCCTGGCATTTATTATACTCTTGATTGCAGTCTCTCATCAGTGTTTCCAAGTAGATTGACTTTTCCATAATTCTTACATAATTTCTTTTATTCCATATTGACACTTTCAGGGGTGTCAGCTGCCCAATTAACCATATCCTGAAGCCGTAGATTAGCGTATTTGTGTGGGCATTTTGATATCATTCATTTGGTCAAATGAGATGATGTCTTAAAACAAAAGCAAAAAACCCTTTAAAAATGGCCTGTCTAGTTAGTAAGTTTCTATATTCCTTACGAAAAATACTCAGAGAGAAGTTCAGAGTATAACAGAGATGGAGAGAGAAAGAGAGAGGAGAAATATTTCCAGATACAGATTTTAAATGTTACCCCCACTGGCTCCTTGTCGTCTATGTTCATGCGCTTAGAAAGCAGCCCGACCTTGACTTCTGACCTTTCCGAACTTGGTTCGGTGTTGGTAAGGGAGCTGGGCTAATAGCCGATTTCTGTGGGTTCTGTCACAGATTGTTATTTGCCTCAGCTCATTTCCCCTCCCACCTCCCTCTGTCTGAATTTTCTCCAGAACGAAGTTGGCCTCGCTTATCTTTGTCACATTCCTTTGCCAGGGGCTCCAGGCCCGTGTCCAGGCCGCTCAGGCCTTCTGATGGCCTGATTCCTGGCGCTGCTTGCTGAGTCCTCACCACAGGCGATGGTTGTGTCTCCCCAGGTAGCAGCTCAATTATTTTCCCGTGTCCTCAGCCATAGGGGTTCGTGGACAGAACTGGCCAGAACCCAGTAAAAGAATGGCAGATCCGTTTTTTGGCCGAATTGGAGAAGGATATGCAAACGTAAATACCAATCTAGAGTGAAAACAAAAGCTTTTAAGGTTAACAAAAATAACAGAAAAACATGTGTGACTCTCCCACATAATGCACGGGAACCGTTGGCATCAAACCTATTCCCATGAGAAACCTCTTCACTGCGGATTTTCTTCTGTTAAAACATTAAAGGGCATATACTAACTCTCCTTTACGTAAGAGAATCGCCATTTTGTTTTCTGTGAGATGGACTAGCAGATGCAGAAAATTTTCCTCTAATAAAGTCTCAACTCCTCATTTTATTATTTGGTTTAGAAGCTTACCTTTGGTTCTGTAATAACCTCATTGGGGTTTCATACCAGCGAAGTCCTCCCTCCTCCCCATTATACCACTTTCTTTCCTCCATCCAACTTCCCATTTACACCAGCCACTTTATTCTTCTATGATTTCTGCAAAATCAGGCTTTCAAGGTCATCTTTGTTTCTTTCATCTTCTCTTCCACTTCTGTTCAATTTGTCAAAAATCTGTTTTGAATATTTCTCTATCGCGGAAGTCCAAACACTGGTTATATCACTTCTGGGTTACTGGGTCCTTTCCAGAAGCTTCCATCCAACTCTAGTCTTGCATCTATTTTGAAAAAGAGGAAAAAAACTCCATAGCCAGAATGCATGGCTCTGTTCTGTGGACTTTCTTCTGATTTTTAATAATTCTTTAGAACTCAGCTCAATTACCATGTATAATACCCAAATATCTTTGAAGATACTTTTTTATACATTTTCTCCTTTGATTTTTCTCAGCTATGTGAGGTTGTGAGAAATGAAGTAATTCACCCAGAAAATGTATGTCTGTTCTGTGTTGGAGAGTGGACCAATACTTAAGCCTGCTAACAGCCTGCTTGCTTGCTTTAACACCGTGCTCCCATCTAATTCAGAGTTGCTCACCAACTGTTTACACCCTTTCTTTATTGTCTGTCATTATTCTGCACCACTGAATGTTCTGGATCACCTGCCCCTTTCTGCCTTGGGCACTGAATAGGTTTTCCTCTCAGTGTCCTCTGTATGTCCTCCTCTTGGCTTTTAGAGAATCAATTCTGATTATCTTGGATGTGGATATTCTTACCTGGTCATGAGACAAATTGCCTTGTGGTTCCTTTTGCACATTCTGTACTTTAATAGGAACCCCTGTCATCAGAGACACTGTCTTTGCCTCGTTTCCTCATATATTCAACCTGCCCCGGATCATTATGCCCCTACCCTCTGGGAACGACCCTTCGAGCCTTGGCTGTGGGATGCTGACTCGCTTGAAAGTTATAATCTAGTGTCTGGGTTTTTTCCTCCTTAAACACATGTTCTAGACATTGTTTTCGCTTCATTTTCACCCAACATGCATGATAACAAAGCTCTGTTTTCATAGAGCACTTTTCTCCTACAAAATCCTAAGTGCTTTGAACATTATCCATCCTTGCAGTGTGCCTCCGAGGTAAGTGGGTGGTAGTATTTTTATCGCTTTCTATTAAAGCGGAGTCAGAATTCACGGCACCAGGATCCCCTGGAAAGCAGAGCGATCTGGACTTAGTCTCTGCTCTGTTTCATTTATTGGCCACCATAAACCCACTCCTGATAGAACTGTGCATGGAAGCATCTTTACAGGCAGACTTCTATGCATGCATTTAAATGGCTTCCAAGAGACGTTGATTATGGAATTTGGAGCCTGAATGTAAGTGGAATTTGAAATGAGCCTGCCTGGGAAATTGTTCTCAAAGAAAAACACATTCAGAACTATGAATTAGATTCTATCCATCCTCAAGTCCAATTCAAATGCCAATTTCTCTAAGAAAATAAACCCATCCTCCCCCTGGATTTCTCCTAACCCTTTGTGTGTTCTTCCTTTGGGGCATATAACTCACTGCACTTTATTCTGCTGCTCTCCTTCTGTGCAGAGTCCATGTCTGATTTACCTCTGTATATAGCCACTCAAAATGTTTTCTGGAATGGAACGAAAGGAATTAACCTCTATTGTTTACAACTATGGTGGAACTTAAAACTTCTTCCACTGGCAGCTCTGGAGTGTCCTAGGTGATCTGTAGGAGGTGGCAGTCATTTAGCTGTCCTCTCCCTTTGCTTCATGTTCACTGCTTGACCGCTGGTTATGCTGGAGAATGTCTCCTTTAGGTCAGGCATTGGAAGATCATAACCAAGAAAGCATATCCAGCTGGCCACGTATCGGACACCAGCCCTGGGAGACCGGTTTTAGGAGCCAACCCTGCAGGAGGGTATTGTGTGCTGTCGTCACCTCCTTCAAGCACGCCTGCCTCCCGCTGATGACAGGGCAGAGTGAGACTGGCCAGCTACCGGCCTCCCAGGAGTAGTGTGAACCTCGAATGTGCCAGGCCATCAAAGTATCTGCTGCTCTGATGAAAGGCACTTTAAGCAGAGTTGCTTGTTAAAAATAAATAATGCCAATTCTTGAGCTGCCCCTGGCTCCCTTAGATGTTTCTAAGAGGTGCCAATGAAGCCCACAAAACATCAGTAATGAAAAGGAAGGCGAGCAAGTTCTTTTTGTCATAACAGTGAACTGTGAGTCATGTCTCCTAACTCATCGCGAACATACAAAGGAAGCCAATCAGTGGGGGTGCACCCTAATAGGATGTTTCTCCAGTGACTCAGGCAGGCCTGGAATGAGGAGCAGCCTGAATCAAGCCAAACAAGTATATTTTTAAATATGGGAGGGTGCGCTTCCTGGTACAATATGATGATGAGTCCTACACACTCACATGCTTATTTTAGCCCAGGCACTGAAATGTGTGGGCATGGTCTCTGCAGAGCCTTCTCCTGTGGTCATGTTTTGTTTTGTCAGTGGGGAGGGATGTTTAGTGGTTAACAGACACTGGCAAGAATATATTTCAGTGCAAAAGTTGAGTATAAGGAGATGAAGTATTTTTGAAAGTTGTGACTTTAGTAACTTTGCACCATCAGTCGGGGACCACTTCACAATGAGCCATGCATTCCACAACATGTCTTTAAGACCTAAGTACGGAGGATACAAAGACAGGGAAGGCATGGTCCCAAGTCCCCAGGATCATAGAATTCCTATGAGGAGACCTGAAAGCAGACAATTGGGAAATTGGCAGAGGATGAGATGGAAACACTTAGAAGTGTCAGCCTCTAGATAAGAGGAGTAAAAGTATTCCATAGAGGTGCTACCAACCACATTGGAACGTAAAGACCTGTAGGAATTATCACTGAGAAGGGGAGTGGGATGAGGAAGGGTGTTAAAGTCAGATGCTGGCGTCTAGACGTCTTGTAAATGGTGTATTTGATCTTTTTGGTCATTTTATTTTGTTCTTAAGATTTTTAAATTCTTTTCTCCCTCTCCCTTGATAAATGCACTCTGGAAGTTTTATTTTTAAAAACTTGCCCTGATATTGGCTTATTCAAGACAAGGCATAGTCCACATTTATTAAGGATTTGGGACTTTATCTGAGGGATTTTAAACAGAATGGCTTAATTATTTTCACTGTGAAAAAGCACTAATTAAACTTGTCATTGCTATATCTGTGTTTTATTGTGGCTGTATTAGATTTTAACAAACTCTGTATGTGGACCAGTAAGGAAAACAGATGCATCACGAGGGTGGGAGACCATTTTGAAAGTCTTTTGTCATAATCTGGGAGAGCAGTGATGAGCATTTGAGCCAAGACAGGATGAAATATGTTTAGGATATGGAGGTGACTGAGAGAATAGGCAAGGCTGACCTGGACAGCCAAGTAGATAAGCAACTGAAGTGGAAAACCCAGCCAATTTGGATAATGAGTTTGGGTCCCTTTGAGTCTGAGGCGACTAAGGGACATCCAGTGGACATATCCAGGAAGGAGCTGTTTGTCTGGAGCTCAAGGGAAATACTAAGGCTTGGCATGGAGATTTGGCAGTTGTGAGCATTGAAGTTGCGGGACTAGATGAATTTTCCTAGGACAAGAGTGAAGGGAGAGAAGAGAAAGATGAGAACAGAACCTTGGGTAGAAAGGAACCCTGAAAACGAAGAACAAGTCTATGAAGGAGGTGACAGAGAGCAGTGAGACAGACGAATAACAGTTATTTAACATTAGTGTGCTGTTGTCATTATGTTTTCCCCTCTAAGGTCCTAATGGCCATTGGATAATCTTGAAGGCATTCGTGAGGAATCCACCTGCATACATACATGCTAGATGTAATGTCTTTCTTTGCAGGAAACATGGTGCCATATTGAATATCTTATGGTCACATTCCGGTGACCATATGAGATGTCCTGGTCACTTGTATGGGTAAGAGAATAAAAGTAATAACACAATGATCTCTATTTTTAGAGAATTGGAAAACTTTTATAAAATAGAAGTTCCTAGATGCATTTGTCAGGGAAGAGGAAAAGAACTCTTTAAAAATATCAAGAACAAAATTGAATGATCAAGAAAATGAGATAAGTGTCTACAAAGAATGAAAATTAAAGTGTCTGAGAGCATTAACTTTTATTTCACATAGAAGGAAGGTCTGAGAATTTCCGTCAGCATCTTCCTACTGAGGCTAAAAGCATCTTATTTTTAGTCTTATCCTTACTTAGGTTTTTCATTAAGATGCATCCTTATCTAAAATGACCTCTTTTTGGTGAGGGTTTAAAAAGAAAGAAAGAAAAAGATGATCGCCACGAAGCTGAAGGCCAAAATAACTCTTGCTGAATTTGGTTTAAGGCTAATTCAACTGAAGGCAAAGTCTGCCATTGGATAACAACCACCCGAAAATACAAGGATGTTATAGAAACTGTAGGGGTTCATTATCATTATATGTCAGCAAGACTGGGGAGGCAGAGGGGGAGTAGCAAATATTTAGTATAAGAAGAATTTAAATAACTAACGAAGGGTTAAAATAGATCTTCACCCATCAATTTAAGACTGAATTCTTCAGAAACACACATTTCTAATGCAGAATCTATGTGTGCATCCATTCCGGTGGTCGAGGGACAAGAAGCCAGTTTCCACTTTGCTAGTATACCAGTTAGTCCACAAAACTGTGTAGTATGAAGAAAAATAGTCTCATTAAAACAATAACAAGAGCTTCAACCTAATTTTATTAGTGAAAATAATTTTTATCAACCCGCGACACTAGACTCGCTTCCAAGACGTGTGTATGCTCAAGACGACACGATAGGTTCTGAGAGCACACCCTCGTGAACGTGCCACGTTCTACTCAAACTTGTGTTGCAAGATACTACTGAAATACTGGCAGCTGGGTTTTTGTTTGTTTGTTTTTGAGTCTCTTTCTGTGAAATAAAGAGATTCAGCCCTAACATAATCTTTTTTGAAAAAGAAATCAGAGTGTGTGGGATTTTTTAATGTGAGGAAGTGATAGAATTTGGCTCTTTATTGATGAAAGAGATTCTAAAATCTGAGGCATCTGGGGTAGTCATGGATCTGTTGGTGACCAGACAGGGCCAAAGGGGCCTAGTGACCTTAGTATATGAACTCTGGGCAAGTTCTTATCTAACCGTAACGATTAGGACAGCAGCAGCGACCATATAGTTAAATAGCTACTGGGGCAAGGAGACCTCCGAATGAGCACACTGATTATGCCCCTACTTGATTCAGAGCACAGCCTCTGCAGGCTGATCGCCTCCTACAAGCACACTCTGGCTGTGTGACCTCAGACAAGTCTCATAGCCTCTCTATGCCTTGGTTCCCTCACCTGTGAAATAGAGACAAAAATTGAATGTGGCTTATGTTTAATTCTCATATAATTAAATCATTTAATAATCTTAAAGCACTGAGAACAGTGGCTCATATATATTAAGCACTATATAATTGTTTGATGAAAAAAAAAAGATTGGTCTCACTAGCTTGATTTCTTAATCTTTCAGGATATTAGCCTGCATTAAAAGAGATAAATTTTATATCTTCTTTATTAGGATAAGGATCTATTAAGCCAGTGAGCAAATAAATGCCCCTGAAATTAAGAGTGTACAAATTGTTGATTTCCACCCCCCAGCGTTGAAACAGTAATGTTTCAGTGGGAATGCATGTCTGCCATAGACGAATTGGCAAAAACAGTGCCGTCTTACCAACTCTAAGAATCTCATATCCAAAAAATTATCTTAGCAAGATCAAGTCTTCATTAAAGTGGTGGGTCTCAGAAGGAAGAAATGGAATTAAACTTATTTTTAAAGCATAGTAAGTAGGCATTCTAGAAATGCTTTAGGCTCTAGGCTTTTCTGCTTTAAAAATCTTCAGTGGAGAGAAATCTCTGTCCGATGAGCAGCAAGATAACAAGGACTCTGGACCCAAACCTTTGTGAAACCCTGGCTCTGGCTCCTCTTAGCTCTGTGAGCCAAGCCATGTCGCTCCTCTGTGTCTCAGTTTCTTCATCTATACAGTGGGATGATAATAGCTGCACCTACGTCATGGAATGGTTTTGATGATTAAATGAGAAAATACTTGTAAGGAGCTTAGAACAGTTCTTGGTACATGCTCATTGTGATATTCTAAAGTAAGTAACACCCTTTTCTAGGCTGCTCACCTTCTAATTTGCTGAAGCTGATTCCCCAAGTGTCTTGTTATTCAGATTATGTCCTTTTCAAGTTGCCTAGCCAGCTGTTTCTGGTTTGATATTTAATGCCTTATCCTTTAGCTTCCTCTTTTTTGGTAAATCTCAGTCAAGTGCCTGTGTGAAGCTTGACCTTTTCCTAAATTATTATGGCGATGCTTGAGGATATGTTTTTTGGGGCCTGGTGTTCTGTTCATACACTGAGGGCCTCTCTGTCCCTCCACACAGACCAGCCCACATAATCTTGAGCAAGAGAGAGACATGCTTCTTAGCATGCTCTCTTGTTTAAGAGGACTGAACGGAACTATATATAGGCAAAAATATTAGGGACTTAACTCTGTTGTTGCTCACTGATATAAATCTCCATCCTTTCAAATCTCACATTGGCAAAAGCATGATTGTCAGTGGATTATTCCCTTAACATCCTCCCATATCTCCCTTAATTCTACCAACCAGGGTAAATGCATTGTTCACACTGGCATGCAATTCACGAGGCCATATGTTTCTTCTGACAGAGTCCAAGAAGGGCCCAAGACAAGAGGTAGACCCAGTGTTCCTCCTCTTAGTGGGTGTGTGGTGAGTGAGGTAGGGTGAGGAATGGTGAAGGGAAGCCCCCTGCCAGGGCAGGGGTGTTGGCAGTTGATCTATGAAGGAGGGTAATGTCTCTGTATTTTAGCAACATCATCAGATTTGTTTTTCTTTTCTGTTGAATTTGTGTAATTAATTTGCTTCCTTTATAACGTCCCTCATTGTTCCCCTAAGAGAACACTTATGCTTGGGTTTCAGAAAGGTGGGGGAGAGGAGAGGACTGGATCATTTTGCAGGTTGGACTGTTTTAAAGCAGGGGGTGAAGGCTGTGTAGATCCTTCCACCCTTATCATGGCAGAAGTACTGAGATGTGTGTTGTACAAAGTTGGGGGCATCCTGTTCTTTAAGTGGTGCATGAAGTGGGGCATAATGGCAACTTGAGGAAGAATGGCATGCCACTACTGGAGAACAAAGAGGGTCACCGAGGAAGGAAGTGCAGGCACGTGCTAAGGGGAGGCTGGCCATGTGAGAACTATGAACAATGTAGAAATGACTAAAGCCTCCTATTTTTGTAGGTTCATAATCAGAAGGGGCAGTCCAAATAGGTGGAGGAGAAAATGAAAGGTCTGTAGAAACACAAAGGGGAGAGACAGGCGGTCAAGGCTTGAGTCTCAAAGTGCCTTTAGCAAAGGGATGGACTTTGGAGGACAACTCAGTGGGCTTCATGAAGAGGGAAACCTGTGAGCTGAACACATAGAAATACAAGCAGGGGTGGTTTATTTGCTAAAGGGACAAACTGTGATTGATTTTAGAGTTCCATCAGAGGATAGACGATAGAAGGAGCGGAATAGGTTTAGCCTGGGAAGTGCTGAATGTGCTAACCCAATTGCATTTTCTCCTAAGAGCTATAGGTAGTCACTGAGATTTTTAAGGGGAGTCATTTACTGAGCATCAAAGATAAGAAAGAGTGACAAGATGAGCAAGCCTCGGCATGTCCTCGTCCCTTAATATTGCATCTATTGGATTCAGGAATACTCATTTTTAGCCATGTTGGCCAGCTCCCTAGCTCTGGCTAAGGCTCTGAACCTCAAATCAAGGTGTAACCAATCCATGGTCACGTGATGGTATCCACGGTTCTTCCTGGGTCTTCCATTAGGCACATCCCAGCTGCTCCTGAATCTGCCTCTATCCCAGCATAACCTTTGAGTGCCCATCTCACATGGTTGGACAGGCAATTATTTATATCCATGCTAAATTTGCTGTATGACAGGCTCTTAATGTGCCACTTCTCAGAATAATTTTCCTTATAAAGGAGTTTTAACAAAGATATGCAAAAATTTGCTTCTTTACTATGCTCTTCCTTGCCCTGCCTTGAATTATTTACCCCCCAACTAGAATCTTCCTTCCTAATTTTCCACTGGACCCTCCGAGTCCTCTGGGCACCCCACCCCCAGAAGGCAGGTAAAATATCTTTAGCCAGGTAAGTGTGCTTCACACTTGGTTTATACATCACTAACTCACACCACAAATTTCATATTCTTCCGAAGAATTCCTTTTTTTTTTTTTTTTACTGCGCTTTTTTTTTTTTTTTCTTTTTGGGCCAAGAAAGAACCCTTTCATAGACCTGTAAGCGGATCCAGAGATAATGATTTTGCCAAAAGATAAGATGTCAAGGACCCAGGTTCCATTTTCCTGCATGTCATAGTTGTTTCAGCCAGAGGACAAAGCATAAATGCAGAGCATATCAGCAAGACCATTTTTTAATTATAAGCAAACTTCCAGGGGTCACTTAGCTTGCTCTTATCAGAAATCTTAATTTAATGGAGTTTCTGCACATTTTGTCTTTTTGTTAAATGTCTTGCAAGATGATGATGATATTGTTGCTCTATAACTTTCCAGGGGAACGGAGTACCTTCACAAAGGGAGGAGGTTCAAGTAAATAAGATTTCACCACAAGCTAAACCTCATATTCAATTCAACATTTGGCGGGGGAAATCACACACCATATTTGTATTCTGAACAAGGCTTTATGGTTAACATTTATTGAAAGCTTATTATATGCCAGGTACCGTGCTAAGTGTTTTATGGGAATCCTCTCTGTCTTCACTCAGTTCTACAAGCTATGAGTTACTGTTATTACCATCATAATAAGAGACTTTGAGACATTAAAGAACTTGGTTGGGATATATAGTTAAGGTACAGAAGGAGGATTCTAGCCCCAGTCTAGTCTAGAACTGACACTCATAGCCACTTACCTCTAAAATTTCTGTCTGATTTATCACTCATCCTTAATATACTAAAATATCAAGAAAGTGGATTCCAGAATAACAGGAGTCTTCAATTCACCTGAATGTTAATCCCATTAAAAAGGAAAAAAAAAGTAGAGTAAGAAAGGAGAAGGGGAGGTGTTACTTTATCATCATCTTATTTAAACTCCTTTAATGGCATCCCATTGCAGGAGGAAAAAAGCCTGACCTTTCAATGTGGTCTCCAAAGAATTAGATGATCTGATTCCTGCCTACTCCATCAGCTTCATCCTTTATTCATCTATCCTTGCTTATAAATAAGCTCAAGGTCATTTGGATAGTGAGTAGCAGAGCCACTATCCAAGCTCAGACAGATTGACTCCAGGGCTATGCTCTTAACTACCTTGCTAGTTGAATGGATGGACAAGTGGACAATGCATGTGGATGGATGGATGGATGGATGGATGGATGGATGGATGGGAAGGAAGGAAGGAAGGAAGGAAGGAAGGAAGGAAGGAAGGAAGGAAGGAAGGAAGGAAGGAAGGAAGGAAAAGGGAAAGGGAAAGGGAAGGAAAGGAGGAAGGAAGAACAGAGGAAAGAAGGAAGCTATAAATGAATGAATGGGTGAAGGAAGGGAGAAAACTCATTTAAAAGAAACTTATGACTCTTCTTAGAGTTCATACACAAGCAGCCAAATCTATTATAGCTTTTCCATCAACATTTGCAATACTCTTCAGTAAGGTCAGGATCCTCATTTGCAGAAGAAAATGCAAGAATATACATATCCTTCCAATAGATGAAATTATACTAAAGTCCAGATGTGGAGACGTGCATCTGACCACCTTTAGAAGCTGATACCTCTTAGATAATTGTGCTAGGATGTGCCTTTTTATCTAGCTGATCAACCTGGCTGAGTAAAATGCTAAATCTCTGTTTCCAGAGGTAGGGCAAAGACAGTACTGCTTTTGAGATGTCCATCTAAATCATCTGCAATAGTTTTATCTGCAACATCTGTTGCCAAATGTAATTGTCTGTTTTTGATCACCCAGAAAGCTCATGTTCTACTTTGTAAAGTTAACTTTTTATGTAAGTATAACTTAAATACATAGAAGTGTTCAAATCCTTAAAGCGAAACACAGCTCAATGAATTTTACAACTGCCAAATGACTATCCATTTAGCTACTTTCTATCTAGATCAAGACAGAGCATATTACACAACTATAGGAGACTCTTTAGGGTTGCCCTCCCCATAATTTCTTCCCCTCCTCAAAAGAATAATCTGCTTCCACTACCATAGATGAATTTTCCCTGTTCTGAACTTTAGATAAATAGGATCGTATATTATGTTCTCTTTTGAATAGGGCTCTTTTTGTTCAACATTATGTTTTCAATTCACTCATGTTATTGTATATATCATTTTTTAAAAAAAATAATTTCTTTGTAGTAAATATGTTACTCTAGGAATAAGCTATCATTTATCTAATCTCTTGGGTAGACATTTGGGGTTTTCAAGTTTGGGACTATAACAGATAGTGCTGCTCTGAACTTCCAATTACATTTCTTTTGGAGAGCATATATATGCATTCTTGTTGGGTTTAGATGTTTGGGTAGAATTCTGTGTCATAGAGTATGAATATCTGGGTTTAACTAAATACTACTAAAGTGGTTTTCAAAGTGGTTGAGCCAGTTTATACTTGCATCAACAATGTATGAGAATTCCATTTGTTCTACATGTTTATCCCCAGTTAGTATTTCCTGTCTTTTCATTGTAGCCATCCTAATGGATGTTTGAAAGTATCTCATTGTTGTTTAGATTTTCCTGATGACTAAAAAAGCTGAGTGCTTTTCCATGTATTTATTGGCCACTTAGATATCCTATTGCATGGAGTGCCTATTTACATTTTGCCCACTTTTAAAAATTGAGTTGTCTGTCTTTTTCATACTAACTTACAAGGGTCTTTATATATCATGGAAAACACTTCTTTATCAGGTAATCTTGCAAGTTTTTCTCCTACTCAGTGGTTGCCTTCCCATTGTATCTTTTGTTAAATAGAAATTCTTGATTTTAATATAACCCAAACTTTTTCCTTTAGACTAATGATTTTTCAGTCCTGTTTAAGAAAACTTTGCTTACCTCGAGGTCCTGAATATATTTTCCTATATTATGTAGAAGCGTCATTGTTTTTCCTTTCACAGTCAGAACTGTAATCCACTTAGAACTGATTTTTGTAGATGGTGTAGAGTAGGGAGTCAAAATTGATTTTTTTTTTCCAGATGCTTATGCAACTGGCCCAGCACAGGTTTTTGAAAATCCACTGTAGTGTTATCTTTGTCATATATCTGGTGACTGTATATACAGGTCTATATCTAGACTTACTGTTCTATTCCATTGTTCTGTTTTTGCATGCATAGACTAATATTGACGGTAGAATTGCTCTGTCATGGCAAATATCGTTTTTAATTACTGTAGTTTTATAACGTCTTTGCTTTTCAAAGTGTCATTTCTCCAAATTTGCCATTCTAGCTACATACAATAATAATAATTTTGCTACTAGAACTGGTAACAACTGGCATTTATTAAGTGCTCGTTTTATGTTAATATATGAATCATGTATCACTATACATTTAACCCTTGCAGCAATCTGATGAGATAGAAGGCATTGTCTTTTTTTTTTTTTTTTTTTTTCATGAGAGACACAGCAAGAGAGGCAGAGACATAGGCAGGCTCCATGCAGGGAGCCTGACGCAAGACTTGATCCTGGGACTTCCGGGATCACGCCCTGGGCCAAAGGCAGATGTTCAACTGCTGACCCACCCAGGTGTCCCTTGTCTTTTTTTTAACAAGGAAATGGGGTCCCGGGGAGGTATAAGTTGATCAAGGTCACATTGCTATTAAGTAGTGAGACCAAGTTTTGCACCCTGGCCAACCTTGCTCCTGAACTTCTACTCTTTTAATAACACACATTGTGTTGCCTGGGATGGGCCTCAGGTCCTTCTTGCTGAATTGGCTGTCCTTTGGTGCTACAGTCTAATTTTCAGTCCTAACACTATAGTCAGTATTTTTTTTTCCTTTCTCCACGTCCTTAAAAAAAGCCCATAGGGAAGGTGAACAATGAAGCATTGGATTAGCTACTGTGTGTCTTTTCAGTGTGGATTTCATACTATTTTTAGGCATTAGAGGATAGAAAAGAATATCTAGAGTTCTATTAAACCAGGCTTCAGGAGCTCCAAAGAACTGAGCGGGTTTCAAGCCTCTGATCCCCTGTCCTGAAATAGTGGGGGTGGTAGCCTCTGTATTGGTGGAACTCAGCGGCGGTTGGGGAACTTCAGATTCTTTGCCCTCACTCTCCTCTTTTCACCTCTCCCACCTACAAAAGGTTCTGAACTTTCGGCATCTACCCACACAGTACCAAAACCCCTAAACCAAGCCATTAAAGAATCCCGGGTCTAAAAATAGAAAACTCAAAGGCTACAGGGGTAAGATTTTCTGCAAAGGTATAAAGGTATAAGTATGCATCTGCATCTGAGAATTCATAAATATATTATCTAGACTGATCCTAGAGCTGCAAATAGTTCTGATTTGAATTTCCATGCAATGGATAACTAGTAAGATTTTATAACCACTCTAGCAGTTTTCATGTATTAAACACTTTTGTGTGAATATGATTTATCTGCTTCTTCTGAAACTCATAATTTTAAAACAAAATGCCCTTTATGTTAAGCCAGTGCTTATTTCTTTTTTGGTAAAAATAATCAGAATTTGCCTAGTGCTTCCCAAATCTGTGTCCCTCCAGTCACCTACAAATGGATTCATAGTCTCTCTCAGAATAATGAGGGTCATGGGAAGAATGGAACAGAGCTTTTCAGCATCTCAAAAATTATATTTATCTTATAAAATCCCTATGAAATAGCAGAAATTTTGTGCATTTGCCTGTGTCATCTTGTCATTCTATCTATAGTTAAGTAATTTTCTTATGTAATGGTCTCCATTAGGTTATATTAGTAGGTTGAAAGGGTATAAAAACATCTAACAATTTTCTTATGAAAGACAGAATAGGTACTAGCTCATCAAATATTTTCCAAGCCTAGCAAATGCCATTTTGATGCCTTAACACCCTAAATGAAGTGTGTAGCCATCCTGTCATTCAAAGAAATAATAATTTAGGAAATAATTCTAAGTTCAGTGCAGGTGCGATCTCCACGTTGTTTAATTGTTGTTGGGCATTAGAGAGTTGAAAATACATTATCTGGTGTGTGTGCATATGGATGTGTCTGTAGTTTAGAATTTTAGACTTGGCGGGAACTTTACCAGCCCATATCACTTACAGGTAAGAAATCTGGATCCCAGGGAACTGAGATGACCTTCTGAAGGTTATGAGTAGCACTTAAAACCCATTCTCTTTCATTGTTTACTCACTATACTACAGTAGCCCTTGTTTCCCTGAGACTCCAAAGGACAATCCCCACCTCATCTCGCATTATCTAATGGAAATATAGGAACATATCTACTTTGAAGGGAAAAGTGTGACAAGTATACGGCATTCTTATTTTTATTTTTAAAACATAATGTACATGGATTATGGCTGCTTTCACAGCTGGCCTATTTATAAATGAATTCGATGTCAGCAAATTGATAAGAACTCGTTTTACCCTCAGCTCTGAAAATACCTTAATATTCCAAACTTAAAACACCATCAAGCTGATTCTTTTTTACAAAGTAGAATCTCATTGTGTTAAAAATAGTGCACTTGAAAACAATTTGGTTTTTGAAAAGTCTTACTATTTTTGTCCCATTGAAAGTTCCTCTGTAAATTTCATTTATAAAATCATTGCCTAGTAACTCAACACTTTTTTTCCCTTAGTGTTTTTATTTTTAAAAAGCAGTAATAAGCCTCGCCCTCTGTGTTTTTGTTTGTTTAAACCTCTGGATTAAGGAACCCATTCTTGAGACTTAGGCCATCCCTCTACTGATGCAAGCTTACGCTTCTCAGTGGAAAGGGCTGGCCGAGGGTCCACTTGATACCCGGGGAGCATCGTCTTTCTGTGGCCTCGCACATTTATTGAGATTACTTCTCGTAGTCACGAGATTCAGTCCACTGAATCCTCACAACAACCTGATAGAGTTTATACTGTTGTTGCCACTAGTTAACAGATGGAAAGAATGAAGTATTAATAGATGAAACAACTTTCCCTGGTGACTGAGCAGAAGTGAAAGAACCAGATTTTGAACCTGGCAGTCTGGTTCCCAGCATCTTGGCCCCCTTCTGCCATCATGAACTCTTGGGCAACCTGTTTTGCCTTTCTCAGTGCTCTTATCTACAAAGAGAGGAAAGCAGATCAGATGGTCTGAAGGGGTGCTTCCTGCTTGATAATCCTCAATCTTGAACATCTGCAATCTGAACATTTTAGAGAAAAAAAATATATTAATAATTTAATGCTTTATCCTTGCCTCTAATACTGGAACATCCTTAAAACAAGAAGTCATGAATCCCCAAATACCTCAGTATCTTTTCATTGTCTCCCGTGTAACATGTCCAGGAACAAATTATTTTTGATTTATTTTTATTGAAGTGCAGTTGACATACAATATTGTATTAATTTCAGATGTACAACATAGTGATTCAACATTTATATACATTACAAAGTGATCACCATGATAAGTCTAGCTACCATCTGTCACTGTACAAAGTTGTGACATATTATTAACTATTAACTATATTCCCTGTGCTGTACATTGCATCCCTGAGTCTTATTTATTTTACAACTGTGAGTTGTTTGCCCATTCCTCTGCAAGGAATGAATCTTTTAAAGAAGTTTAGGATAGGGGCACCTGGGTGGCTCAGTCAGTAAAGCATCTGCCTTCAGCTCAGGTCATGGTCCTGGGGTCCTGGGATCAAGCTCCTGTGTCAGACTCCCTTCTCAGCAGGGACTCTGCTTCTCCACCTCCCTCCACCCCCACTGGTGCTCTCGAGGGCATGAACACTTGCTCTCTCATTCTTACAAACAAATAAAATCTTTAAAAAGATAAAGAAGTTTAGGATAATGGTGAGCCAACCCCTTCATATGGAGGCTGTAAACACTGTTGAGAGAATATTGGGTTTGATTCCAGGCCCTGTCACTGCAAGTGACTGAATTTCACTGTTCTCACTTTCCTCCTCTGTGAAATATGGATGATTACAGTAACTCTACTGTTACTGAGGATTCAGAGTCGGGACAGGCAAAGCTTTTACAACAGTGGTCAGCAGAGAACTTTCAGTAATTGCTGACTAGTGTGGTTTCTGAATTTCAGCTCCTCTGGTTACCTTTATTCCTCATGAAATCTCCATTTAAGCTGTGTTTTCCAATGCTGCCACCACCTAACTAGACTGCTCGTCAGTCTCGAGAATCACTCCTGCAGGGAATGTGCCCTGATGCTAACTCGATCCTGCTGTTAAGCCGTGGTTGTGTTGTCTCCGTCTTCTTCAGCCGCAGAGGCCTGTGGTTTCAAAACACAAAAGACAAAGGAAAGGGGTAGTTCCTCCAGTATCCTTCCCGTGTGACTGCTGTTCTCCCAGCCTCCACCACTTGTGCCTTCCTCCCTCACTGGGAGGGCAAAGGAATTGTGCCCTAAAACATCGATTCTGGGGTCCAATCCTCTGTCCAGGGACCATCCCACTGTTTACCTCTTCATAAACCATTGGCAGCATCTCTCTCATTACCAACTTAAAAGAGCTATAAGACTTGGGTATTATTTGGAGGTTTGAAGAAGAGGATGGAAACTTAGACTTAACTGTGAGTCAAAGCACAGCCTCTGGCAGACACTTCACCCCCTACAGCCCCGGTAGGTATCTTACTAGTGTCCATCTTCCTGATAAGGAAGCTGGGGAGAGAGATGCTCACATCACTGACTGAGTGAGAACTTGAATCGAAACTCACCCAATTCTGAAATTTATGTTCTTTTCATAATGCAACACAGTGGGAAGGATCCAGGTGCTATTTTTCTCTCCAGACAATGTTGATTTGGTAGTGTTGATGGTAGATGTGCACTCAGCATGTGAAATTTCAGCTTAAGCATCTGAATGTCCCATGGGATTTTGACATAATCAACAAGAATGATTGGCTGACCTTACGCCCTCCCTATCAGTAGGACCCCAAAGACCATTCACTACATTTTTCTACTTCCCTTATCTCCTAGAAGTGTTCAAGTCTTTAAGAAACCATAGAGTACACTGTGATGATAAAAGTAATACTTAACAACCACTGTTTACTAAACCTATCTGTATGCTAGATGTCTTATCACATTCTTCATATACATAACCTAATTTGATGCTTATAAATTTTATATGGTCATATATTTCACAAATGTGGGGAGTTTCATTTTCTAAGCTTATGTATACCCTAGGGGAGCATCGGGTTTGGTCTTTGAATGTAGTAGTCTGATTGTAGCCATTATGAAATCCTGCCTCCTTATTCCTACTTACTCCATGGCCCCAGTAATCCTGAGCATATGTCCTCTTATGCTAATATCTGTGCGCTTGCATGAATTTAAGTTTCCATATCAGTAATTTCACATGTCTAAGAGCAATAGAAAACCTGAAAACAGTGACTTAAATCCTATACCAAAACTCCTTAGGAGGTCAATTCAGGTATGGTGATTCCACGGTGTCATCAGGAGCTCCCCCTAAGTCTCTATTCTAGGGGATAGCCTGTATTTTTATGCTAACAGAATGGCTACAGGATTTCCAGTCACTACTGGACATGAAGTTGTGTTCTGAAATTAAAGAATTTGAGGGGGATCCCTGGGTGGCTCGGTGGTTGAGCGCCTGCCATTGGCTCAGGGCGTGATCCTGGAGACCAGGGATCAAGTCCCACATCAGGCTCCCTGCATGGAGCCTGCTTCTCCCTCTGCCTGTGTCTCTGCCTCTCTCTCTCTCTCTCTCTCTCTCTCACGAATAAATAAATAAATAAAATCTTTAAAAAATAATAATAAAATAAAGAATTTGAGATGCGAAGGCAGAAGTAAAAGGAAGAAACCAGTTAAGTGTTTCCTCTTTTAAAGGTCTTTCCTGGAAACTGTACCCAGCACTATCCATGTATCTATCACTGGTTGATATTGGGTCATAATGATCACTCTTAGTTATAAGAGAGACTGGGAAGTGAACTTTTTTTAGGTGGGTGCATTGTTGTAATGAACAAAATTGGGGCTTATTAACAAGGAACCTAACCTGTTTATTTCTTGAAATAAGTTACATAAATTAATCTAATATGACTCTTCGCCAGGAACTGACTATCTATAGGAAACCTGATGTGTTCTAGAGGCCGAGAATACCCCAAGAAGATGAAAAAGTTGGTTCAGTAGGAGCTAGAACCAGGTACACTATGTCTTAGGTATTCAAGAGAGTTGTCAAGAGTACAGCTTGACCCAACCCAGAGAAAGGGGAGGAGTGTAACCTGGTGATTCGAATCTAACTCCACTTGGACCAGGACTAGTAGAGGGAAAGCAGAGGAAACCTAAAATCTAAATATATCATAAGTATTAATAGTTAATGCCACTTGTAAGATTTTACTTCATGAATATCTTCTGTGGGTATAAAAGCAATTCTTTCATACTTGTGTTGGGTGGGGGAGGTGCAGTAGAGTCAGAGTTAATTGGGAAACAAAATCAGGAAATAAGTACAACCAGACAATGATGGGCTTTGGTGATGGAGGTTGGAATCCTCACTGTACTACTTGCAAGCCTGGTGACGTGTGACCTTGGAGAAGTCACCTAACCTTTCTAACTCTCCTTTTCTAATTTTTAAAAAAAGGAAAGAAATTGATAAAATCTTCCTCACATGCTTCTTGTAACAACTAATAATGTAGATCCCAATGCCTGACATATGGTGGTGGCAGTGGTATGGCTACTGTTGGTACTGTCACATTGACAGGTGTTGTCCATCAGCAGATGCTGGTTGTGTACTTGCTGTGAGCCCCACTGGACTCGGGGGTCAAGATCCTGGTTTCTCTTGAAGGAGCAGTTCAAGAGAATCTGAGTAGGTGAGAAGTTAATTTTCAAAGCAGCAGTCACAAGGAAATGTCCTGTGGTCTTGTCAAGTAAGGCTAGTCAAATAATGTCCTCTATGCTAATAACTGTGCACTAAGGCAGGAAGCCTGCTGGGCCAACCATAAATGCAGGTTTCAGATCCTCATTTGGGGGCCACCTCAAAAAAGCTCATGATGAAAGGTTTAATATCTCCAAGTTTTATCTTCCTTATATATAAAATGAGGATAAGCATAATGCCTACATCCCAGGTTGTCGTGAGGATAACACCAGAAGAGCCCCTGGCACATGATATGTACCCAGTGTATATTTTCTATTATTAATGATGTTTCTTCCCTCCCTCTTCACCAAGCAACGGCAGGGGTTGTTGGTCTGTTTTGTCTGGTTATCTCAGTAATCCCATAAAAACTTTAACTAGGGCATAAAGTACGCATATGATCACAGTGGGCCCCAAAAGATATGGTGATAATGTGATTAATCATGAGTCTTGGATAGCAGTAGAGTTTGAGAGTGCTGCTGTGGACTTGTAAATTCCACCGGCTTCAGTGCTTTCGGAATTGAGACTGACAGCTCATTGCCCAGGGCAGCAAACACACAACCGCCTGTGTTTACGTTCCAAGTTCTTTAAATAGCTTCGTGTCCCAGGTCAGAACTTCACTCTTGCCATTTTTCTGCCAGTGACACAGGCTGGGGGCTGGGGTGACATATGTTCTTGCTGCTAATTTCTGAGATGTGAACAGGCTTGACTAGGAACTGGGGGGAAATCAAAGAATGGCCCATGTTCTCAGCAATGATATGCTGGCACAACATTCCTTAACATCACCACCTTGCTCCACGTTTGCGACAACTTCTCTCCTTTCAAATCACTTTCCCGTGAGTCATGTCATCTAATCCTTTCCAAAACCCATGAAGATGGACAAGGAGATCTCATTAACATTTTTTTAGTTAAGAAAATCCAGGTGCAGAGAGGTAAATGACTTGCTCCTAATTGGCATGAGCTGGACTGGAACCCAGATTTTGTCCTCAGACCCAGACCTTTCCTACATGACTGTACGTTGCTGTTAGCCTGTGTCCTTAGCTTGTCTGGAAGAAAATAGCATTTATGGATCTTCATATCTACCCTTTCAGAAGACTGGAATCCTCTATGATAGAAGAGGTTGGTGCAGGGTAGCTCGGGGCCTCACCAGAGCGGAGTGTGTTCCCTTAGCTTTGATTAAGGTTTACTTGCTGGGGCCTGCACCAGAGGATTCTCTCTGCGTAGAGTCAGCCACATAGCAGGTGCAGGGCTTTCCCAGGTACCCAAGGTCTCTGCTATAAACCCAGCTCCTGCCCTGCCTCATCCTCTTCTCCTAGGCTTCCAGGGCTTGAAATTCCACCGTTTGGAACCCTGAAGGCTAATTAGCCTTTAAAGAGATTCCAATTAAAATAGGAATTCTTTCACTATGCACAATAGCTTATATTAAAAAAAAAAATTTAGGGTACTGTTTTGAGTGGGGGGTGGCCACAAAACCTGGCTCCTTCTAGTATCCTCATCCGTAAGGCATGAACCGTAAGAAGCATTGTAAAGATCAGATAAGATGTATGTAAAAGGAGTATAAAAATGTAAGCTGCCCAGATAACAGGGAAGCAATGAGAGGGTGGCTGGTCTGGGAAGGAGGGGAGAGGTAGGCACAGCTAGAGCTCAGAGCGCTGGCTCCGACACCCAAGCTCTACAATGGGGAGGCCTGAAGGCAGTCTGGCTGATTTCACATTTTGGTCCAGGACTGGACCATTCACGGCCTCCAGAGCCATTTGGGTTGCTTTGACCTCCAGCCATCTGTGTCTGGGAATGCAAAACAAATGGTTAATGGCATCAGATGGTATATGATCTCATATGTCCCCCTGCTTACTACTGTAAGAGGGAAAGAGCCCCCTGGAGAAATAATCAAGGATGCTATTTTCAAAGTTGCAATTAATTGTGTGCTCGAGAAAGCTCATCCTCTGCCAGTTATTCTGTCGAGAAAGGGGAAATTAAGGGTGATGGAGCTGTGACGAAGAGGCCAGTTTGTTTGAATCGTCCTTTTAAGGTCAAAAAGCAGGCACAGAGCCCATATTCAACACCAGGGATCCTGAAAAAAAAAAAAAGATGTAAGGGTCTTGTCGTGGGGGTTGGTTAGGAGCTGACTTCCTTCAGGCAAAATCCGTGCCTAGGGACTGGTCTCACTGGCTGACCTTCAACTTGACAGTTGCACAGGGACTGTCATTAGGTTGCTTTTTCAAAAACACCTTATGTCCACTGTGGCTTGAGCCCTGTCATCTCTCTTTGGGACACCTATGTGTGACTGTGTCCTCTCATTTCACTCTGCAAACTTTCTCTCTAACGTCCCTGCTCTTTCTTCCAGCTAGTGAGACCTGCAACGACTTCCACCCAATGTTCTTCACCCACGACCGATCCTTCGAGGAGTTCTTCTGCATCTGTATCCAGCTCCTGAACAAGACCTGGAAGGAAATGAGGGCAACTTCTGAAGACTTTAACAAGGTAAGGGGAATCTGATGCAGGGGCAGCAGGTTTCTGGGCCCCAAAGAAGTCCCACATCTGGTGGGGCCCCTTAGCTATACACGCCTGTATGGACATGAGCTTTGTGTTTATGATGCTCTCATCTCTCCAGGGATGAACTTGGAGCAGCTTTGTTCCTTTTGGCTAACCAAACTGGAGCCACCAGCAGAGACCCTTTCCTGAAATGTGTCATCTAGATTAACATTTTCCCTTAAGGACATTAGTCCAGGAAGCCTTGTTACAGCAACATCCTCCGGGAAAAATGCCTCCTGCTCCACCTGTGCGGGTGGCTGTTAGAGAAAGATCAGGAAGGCTGCTCTGTTTAAGCAACTTGATTTCTTCGCGGATTATGGATGTGTTGAGATAATCTGTCCTTTGCTGTGTCAAAAAGAATTTTTATTGAAGTGCAAAATCTCTTTGAGGGAGTTGAGTAAGTTTATATGGAACATTTTTTAGTTTATGGAAAGCATTCAATTCTTTGAACGGACAAATTTCACATTTCTGTTTGTAAGTAAATATTGGGTGCTGAGAACAGTGTTAACCAACTTAGAGGAAGCAGAAATATCATGTAAACTTTTCTTTCTTTTTTTCTTTAATTATTTAAGATGGCCTTTGCCTTTTTTTTTTTTTTAAGATTTTATTTATTTATTCATGAGAGGCACAGAGAGAGAGAGGCAGAGACACAGGCTGAGGGAAAAGCAGGCTCCATGCAGGGAGACCCATGTGGGACTCAATCTCGGGACTCCAGAATCACGCCCTGGGCCCAAGGCAGGCACTAAACCGCTGGACTACTAGGGCTGCCCATGTAAACTTTTCAAGATAAAATCTCTATCCTTAGATAAAGGCCTTGTTAATGATAATCACAAGGCCAGTAATAATTGGTGGTTGGGACAGGTATGTTTAGGACAGGAATATTGGGAGAGTCCTCAATACTTTTAATTTGCTGCTATTTTCTGGATGTAGATTTGATCCACCACCCATGCCTGCTGACCTGGTCCTGGGACATAGCTGTTGCTAAGAGTCTAAGGGTCTGATCTCACAGTCCTGTAGGGCCTTCACAGCTGGTGCTTGGGGCATAAGAGAATATCAGAATTCCAACTGTCTCATTGATCTTTGCCCTCCTGTCACCTTTCCTCTGAACTTACATTCCATCCTTCTTTTCCACCATATTTCTGGTTCTTGGCATCTTGAACTGATATTGGTTGAAAAAAAGAAAACCAGGAAAAGGAAATAACACTCTTTGCCAAGCCTCAGTCCGGTTCCAACCTGACCGTGTCCATCAGCGTGATGATCTTACCTGCAGCTGAGGCCGACAAACACCATTCTATCCCAGTCGCCTTGGGCCATCTATCTAATTCATTGAAATAGGCCCTAGTGACGCCCCTCTGTGAGAGCACTGATCTGCAAGCTACAATCTAGAGCTGCCAAGGGTCTTAGCAGCTATTCCCAGGGGCAGGCATGACTGAAAAAGAGAGGTGAAGGAAAGAAACCCAGTAATTCAGTAGCCTCCTAAGTGCACTTCACCTGATTACTAGGGACTTTGCAATTCAGGTACAAATCATCCCTGAGAAAAAGGAACAAAGTCGCAGGGAGACCTCTATACAATCAAGGCCAAAAAAAAGTGAACAGTTAAATAGTCTCTGAAATGGCCAAGGCCACCTTGCCCCTGGATCAGATCAACTCTTCGTGTACTATAGTGCTTCTGAAAGCCATCCGGTCCTCAGCAATCTTGTGCAAGGGACACCTGTTCCTTCAGAAGGGGACCTCCCAGGCTGTCATGTGTTCTGGCATCAGAGAACTGTCTGCTTCCTGAGAGGATTTCATTCACTCTGCTTCTTCTGAATTCCAGAAATCGGCATTTTTGTAAATGATAATAATGCAAATAAATGTTCTTGTTGTTGGTCTATGTACACATAAGGCATATGGAAAATACTACCAAATAGCTCAAGAGGGCGAGCACTTAGACGCTCCAATCCTACAGAACATACAGTTTATGAAATGAAGCCCTGAGAATACATCAGCAAAGGGAACCAGAGGCTCAGTCTGGAGGAGTCCGTGTGGCTCCTCATGGCTGGATACTTGGGTCAGTGGTCATGTAATCCTGCCTGTGCAGGGTGAGGTCCCTAAAGTGTCACTCTGAAACTTTTTTTCATATTTAACTTATGTGTAAGTGAAAACTGCCTTTGGCAAGATCTAAGGGCCACGTTTGGGGGATAGTTTCTTATTGTGGCCCTAGTGCCATCTTTTTGCATTGTTTACCAATCATAAACGTCAGTCCAGCATCATATTTGAGCTGCCAAGTAGTGACAGCAGTTTATGGCTATGAACAGGCAGCCGGAAGCTAAGACGCTGAGGGTCCCATCCTATGTACACATATCCATTGGTCGAGAGTGGATACCAGAGGTGGGTCAGGGATGGGAATGACAAGGGATTTAAATGTTGCACGTGAAATATTTTTGCTTTGGTTGCCTTTTTTGTATTACTTGTGCCTTACTTTGGTATAACAGAAAAGTCATATACTATTTTATCATGTGTGTACTAGTTTTCTATGGTTGTTGGAACCAATTGCCATAGACTTTGTAGTTTAGATAGTACAGATGTACTCTCTCACAGTTCCATAGTTTAGAAACCAGATGGGTTAAAATCAAGGAGTCAGCAGAGCTGTGGTCCTTTTTGGCCGCTCTTGGGCCTCTTTGGCCGCTCTCCTTACCTTTCAAGTTCTGGAAGCCACCCGTATGCCTTGGCTCATGGCCCTTTTTATCTTCAAAGCCAGCCAACTGTGGGTCCCGCCTGTCCTTCCCACGTCACACCTCATCACTCTAATCCCTCTTTGGCTTGAATCTTTCACTCTTACTGACCCTTGTGATTACAGTGGACCACCTGGATAATCCAGGATAATCTTCCCTATATTAAGGTCAGCCGATTAGGAACCTCAATTCTATCTGCAACCTGAATTTCCCTTTGCCATATAGGGTCACATATTCACAGGTTCTGGGGATTGGAATGTGGACATCAATGGGGGGGTGCATTTTTCTGCCTACCATAATATATATATTTAATTTGAGATGTATTAAATTTGTATCTGTATTTGTGTGTATCAACTTAAGGTATTAAAACATAGACGAGCTTTTTGTTGTTGTTGAATACCAGTCAGAGTTCCGCCAGTGATTGCTCAAGCACAGATTTAACTGTGTCCCTTTTCTTTTATGTCCCCATTTTGCCTCTAACAGGGTTTTGAAATATGGGCCCTGTATGAGGGCCTCTAGGTCAGGGTCTTCCTGATTTTTTTTTCTTGCTGCTTGTCTATCAGCCAGTGCTGTGCTTTGCCGGATAATAAATTGGAAAGGAAGAAGAAGAGCTGAAATTGTAATCAGTTCACTTTTCTTCCTGTTAATAACTTGGTAGTAGAAGCTATTGATTTTAGGAACAAATGTGGATTTGGTGTATTGGTAGATTTAATGTTTTTCTTGTTTCTGAAGATTGTCCAAATTTGAATTCAGAATATCTTAAAAGAGCCCAACATGAGACACACTTTCTTTTCAGTTTTCTTGAACACTGTCTCAGACTGTCACTACTTTGAACTGAAGCATGGATGGCGAATTTCCTTGTCGACCTGCCACCCAGGTTCTATAAGAAAGGGCTTAGCTATCTGCTTTCTTCAGCTCATTACTGGAGAAGCAGTATCTCTCAATTCAAAATCCTGATTTTACAAACACTAACTAGATTCTAGCAGATGCAAAAAGTTCTTCTACAACCCACTTTGCTTAGGACACTAGTTTGGAGATATATAATATATGGTAGTTAATGCTTTGGCTGGAAGTGAATGTTTGGAAAAGCAGCTGTCTTCTTGTTGCTGTAGACTGGGGCAAAGCAGAAGATGCGGTGTTTTTTATTTATGTGAAAGCAGTAGAATTAGAGAGTGATTAAAATATTTATGCTTTGAAAAATACTTTCTTCCAGTTTCCCAATATAGCAGTCTCTGCAGAATAATCCATTGATTCAGGCCATTGAGTTTGTATTCTGTTTTTGCCTTTTATTACCAATATTTTAGAGCATGCATTATTCATTTTTATGGGCATTAGCAAAGAGCTTAAACTGCAGCTGGATACCTCAGCACACAAGTGGCCCCATAATCATTTCACTGAAGCCCTCATTTTTTTAAGCAGGGTAGGAAAGAAGACACAAGTGATTTGGTATTTCAGGTATGGGGATCTCATTTAAAGCTTTTGTCGTAGACCATGCCTCTTTAGAAATTCTAGCAAGGATATACACAGCAAAAGCGATATTTGTGTGTAGCACTGTTTCTCAACCTTTCAGCCTTGCCTGAACCCTAGAATCACCTGGGGGAGGGGAGATTTGGAAACCTCTGTTATCCCAGTGTCCAGTTGCACAACACACCAGTTATATCTTTGAGATGGGGCCAAAGGTCTCATGAAGATTTTTCATGAAGGTAGATTTGATCTCTAAAGGTGAATCACATCTATAGAATGGCCATTAATTGCTACATATAACACAAACCACCAACTAGTACAAATCGTGTATGTCAGTGACGTTGTCTGTCCATTGGTTTGTAAGGCCTACGTTCTAACCCAACTGGTTCTGCTACTCAGGAACTTTATGCTTGAAAATTTTTGAAAAAGTGGATACCAGTATCCCATCCCCCTCTCTTATGGTGGTGCAATACTAAATTGAAGTAATAAATGTAAAAATGCTTCGAGGAAGTAAAATGTCATATGCAGTTGTATTCCTTTTGTATGTAATAAGATAAATCCTGTCTATGAAAAATGAGTAAATTATCCTTTTTAAAAGAAAACATTTGGGGGGCCACATTATGTTAAAAAACAAAGAAGGAAGGAAGGAAGGAAAGAAAAAAGAAAGAAAGAAGAAAAGAAAAGAAGAAAAGAAAAGAAATGAAAGAGAAAGGAAGAAAAGGAAAGGGAAAAGAAAAGAGAAAAAGTAAAGCTGTCTGTGTACCACAGATTAGGGTCTGAACTGAGTGAACTCATTTAATTTTGACAGAAAAAGGGTTTAAACTGAAAACATCGTGGATTTGGCAAGAAATAACTTTATTAGGCACCTTAGTTTTCCATGTGACAAGCCATGAGCAGCAGCCTAAAAATCAGGTTTCACAAAAGCTCAGGTGCTTAATGGATGGAGAGAGTTAAGGCCTCTGTAGCCATTACCTCACTGCGCGGACCTCTCTGGGGATGTGTGAGCCTTCTAGATACCTTCAGAATATTTGTTCATGGCATCGGTGTTACCTTAGATGCTATCAAAATCGGCATTAAAAACAAGATCAAATGACTTTGCCGTGCTTTCAAATTGCCAAAATGTAAGAAACTAATGATTTGAAAAATGTAGTCACTCTAGAGCAAAAGCACTATTTTGAAACTTTACCCAGCAGCATAATATGCAAAGCACACACGATAGAGGTTGGAATCTCGGGGCTTGCAGATGAGAAGCCATCCCTTAAAATAGGAGAGACTGTGCACAGGGAGAACCCAGGCCCATCAGACAAAGCCGCAGCTGCCCCTGGCTAGGCTACGAGCTCCTTCTGAGTCAGTGGGAGAAAATCTCAATTAGGAAGCATTGGAGAGCAGAACAGAGCTCACATCCTGGGAAGTCCCCTGGAAGATTATCCATGGAAAATAGCCACTAACTAGTCACCTCTCATGGATTTTGGTGTGGTGTAGACAAGGGATTGTTTGAGAGCTTAAAGGCAGTGATTGCATGAATAAGAAAGGGAAATATGTTCACTCCCCGAACTGTTTCCAGCTTACTGACTTTCTGTGCATGCTTTTCAGGGGGCAATTATATATTCCGGAGTCCCCTTCCTAGGCCAGCTCAACCTCACAGTGGTGCAGACGGCGCTCTTGTTGGTTAGCAGAGCTGGCCTAAGGAATGAAACGTGGTCTGTAACTCTCACCATGAATAAACATGAATCTCCTCATTTGCATGAGGCAGGTGACTGTAAAATATCTTGGAGCAAGTTGTGAAAGGAGGCTTTGTGCATCCGTGCCCAGGGGAAGCTGGGGAGGACTCAGTGTTGTTTATCTTCATTAGAATTCCATCTAGGGCTGCTGGTATTGATCTGAACGGGGCCTGGGGTAGCTAATAAAGTAGGTGTATGTTTTAATTGAAACATGAATATTTAAGTAGAGGAGAAGTCTTTTAAAGGGCCCTGATGTCGTACAAGGAGGTTATCCATTTTTCAGCTGTCTAGGCCATTTACAAGTATTTATTCAAAAGGCTTCTCATGTTTCACAAAGGTCTTTAGGTTTGACACGAAGGAAATCGCACTTCCTGTAGAAGCAAATGCATTATACGAATAGATTTATTTTTTCTTTTGATGTTTCCTGTTGGATAGGTAGCAAATGGCTTCGTGTGTGTGCACATGTGCATGTGTTTAAATGAGTGCTTTTAAGGTACTCACTTAAGGTCATTCACTTTTTTAAATGAAATTTGCCACTTCCATTGGGACAGCAATCAAGGTATGTCTCCTACAGTCTTCATCAGTATCAATTGTGCTATCTAGAGACAGCTGAAAGACTGAGAAAAAAACCAACTTTATTAACTTATTTTTTCAAGAGACATCTTTTTAAATAGACCCCAGTATGTACACTTTCTAAAAAGAAATGTTTTAATTGCAGGTGACATGGGCCTGACCAAGGCAGGTGGCATGAAGTGTTATTTCCCAGACTCTTGCATTACCACCTCCCTAGGATGTCTTTTAGCCATCCTTCCCTTAATCACCCTCCCCCTGAAATTTTAATTACCAAATACATTGTTACCCGTTTATGTATTGTGTGTATATCTGTGCTTTATACATTAAGAAAGTAAGTTGTTTGTTTTTTCTTTTTCCTGTTCCTCCAAGAACCAAATTTCTCCCCCTGGGGGCACGATCCCTGCCCCATTGAGAATGCCAGGTGGAGAGGAGAGAACGAGGCTGAGCCTGAGCCCAGCAGGAAAGTCTGAAGGCAGCCTTGTCCCAGGGTCCCTTGCCAGCAGTGTGTCCTTGAGCATGTCCTTTAGCCCCCAGACCCTTTCTCACTCTGTAAACTAGTGGTAGCAAAAATAACAACAACAACAATAATGATAACAATGGTATTTCCCCAAATCACTGAGACTTAGGCCCTTAAATGTTGACTTTGTAAATTGCCCCATACAAATGGGAGGTGCTGGTGCCAGCAGACAAAACCTAAATAGACAGTCATTTGCACATGGTCATGTAGTATATATAATTGAGCTGCTTTGATTTTCTGAGGTAGTTTGTTCAAATATCTAGAACTACAGATTTTCCCATATCTCTGTGTGGGAACCCACTGAAATTTGGTTTGACTGCAAAGGGAGACTTTGACTACAGTGGGGGCAGATTCCTAAATGAGGAGAAAGTCCTGTGTGGGTTCCTGATAGTGAGGGATGCTCCTCCCCAGCCTCCCCACAGACATATTTTCAGTGTCTGAGGGGCTTAGCCGAACCTCAGAAGCACAGCACACTGGTCATTCAAGAGCCCAGGCCTCCCCAGCCAGCTGCATAGCCTTGTGCAAGGGATTCAGCCCGCTGAGCTCCAGATTGCTCATCTGTGAGATGGGGATGGAAAATGAACACCCCGAGGCGGGCTCTGAGCCCTGGACCAAGTCCGACAGATAAACTACTTAGCTCAGTGTGACCTAAAGCAAATACTAGGTGACACAGGTTTCTAAATGCCTCTGAAAAGGAAAAGGCTAGTCATGGCAATGCTGATGGCAAACATTTTCGGAAAAAGACAAGCTTTTCCTGTGGATTTAGTGATTAAGTTAATAGAACACGCATCCCAGCATGCTGTCTTGGTGGTCCCAGCTGCACAGCATCTGTGTGGCTTTTGTGAGAAACGTGGGGGTGATCATGAAGTGGCCCATTTCCAAGGACTGTTCTGGGTCATGCCTTTGATAGCCTGGCCATCTCTCTTTATGAAGGGATTGTATCCGGAGTCATGCAGAGAAAGTTGGATTTTGTTGACTCTGTTGATGTAATTTCCCTACAAAATAGCTAAGCCATGTAAAACTTGTTTAAAGATCAACTATTAGGTTTAGTTGGCTGAAAACACTGCTAGCCTGTTTTGCTTTCTTGACATTTGCCCTAACTAGAGCATGTCTAAAACTGATAATTACTGTGATTGAGTCTGATGAGTAATTTTGGATAAGCCCTAACAATAGTGACATACGCATCTCGGAGGTTTCTTTGCACTCAAGGTCTAGCTTAGAGCTCTCCGCATTTCCAGTGTCTTCCTAGAAGTCAGTGTATGTTTCTTTGTGTGAGTAACATGCACTAACCTGATACTTGCCAATTATGAGACAAAAAGAATTGATGGGATGTTCTGCTGGGCAGCAGTACGATATATCAGTCGCTTGGTTCAGCTGCAGACCATCCCTGAACATGGACATAATGGGGACTCTTAAGTTCGCTGCTCTCCATAACTCTGTTCAATGACTTCTGAAACTTCTTCCTCTTTTGTTAAGTACACTTCGGGGTGCTGCATGAGTTGTTAACTGGTTCCTATGACCTGAATTTCATATTCCATTGTGGATTGTGTTAGGGATTTGATAATGGCACAGAAATCATTTTGTTAGTATACGTCCAATTAAAAGGAAATTGCCTACATCTTAAGTAAAGCATAATGAGATTTAGGTGTCTTAAATTAAAGGGCAGATAAGAATCAGAGTTGGATAGCTAAGGAGAGTACCATTAGATGGGAATCTCTCCTAAAATACGAGTCCTTCTTGATTTAAAAGAAAATATTTATCTTGTAATTGCAGAGAAAATTATGTGCTATGGGAGTTGGGAACACAGTTGTACCAAGGGCTATGTTTCCTAAGGTGGAACAGAAGAACATAATGGGGCTGTCATGAAGGTGCTTTTTATTGCCAGCTCGGGGTGCCAGATGTTAGGAAGAGGCAAGGGATGGAAGGCAAAGAGGTGCCCTCGATGAGATGAGACGGGAGTCAGAATGAGAGAGTAGTGTCAGAAACCATTTGTTAAGACTCCAGCAGAAGAGGTAGGAGAAGTTAGAAGATCCCAGGTGAAACGTCTAAATATCTCCTGCAAACATACCAGACCTAAGGGATCAGACGTTTAAAAATGTATTTTATTATTTAAATGTGTATAATTCCCCTGCTAATCTAAATTCGTTATATGCCTGTGCAAGTTTTTCAAAACTGTGCTTTTATATCTGAGCAGCAGTGAGTGATCGGTCCAGTCTACCTGGTCCAACACCAAATGCGAGCTGCTCTCTCCACCTCTACCTAGCATAGAGCCACTAGGTCAGGCAGGTCAAAAACAGGTGCAAAGGTGGGGAGGGAAGAAGAAGGTACCAAAACAAGGCTAAATTTGTTGTAGGAAGAAAAATAAACCAGAAAACTTGAATATGAAAGATGAGAATTCTAAACTGCTAGTTTCTTCTTCTCCAATCCTCCTCTTTGCCCCTCCTTTTGTTTCTATGTGTTTTCCATGCAGTTCTGTTGAAATGAAAAACAGTAGTAGGTTCTCAGGGAAATGATGGGGGAGGAAGTCATGTAGGCAGGTAGTTAACTCAGATATCATTCCCACACGGGGCCTACATCTTCCCTGGGAAAGTTCTTAAGCTGGCCATTGTCACTGGTGGCATCAGCGTACAGAGATGTTCCTCAAGTGATCCCCTTGCTCTGGCCCCATGAATAATACCATTACCCTAGAACTTACCACAGTGAGTTGCAGTGTTCTGTTAATACTCAGGCTCCTTGAGAGCAGAGCCTTGCATTTTTCTGTATTCTCAGGGTCTACTCAGTGCCTGGTAACTAGACGGTATTTAATGTCACTATCCCGCAACCTTCCTATGCACGGCATGGTCATGTCAGTGTTCCCCATTTTGGTGAATGGTGTCACTGTTTAACCTGCACTTCAACTGCTATTCATCTTTCAACAGAGATTACTTTGTGTTCATGACACAGAAAGCATGGTGCTAGGCACCGGGAGTACAGGTGGGTTCTGACTTCATGGAGCTGGCAGGCCAGTGAGTTTCTATTTGGAATTTTACAGACTAGTTTCTCTTTGGGAAACCAATCAGTGGCCAAAGTCACTACAATCACTATAAGCTCCTCTGCCTTCTCATTATTGCCTGGGCTCAGATCTTCCGCTTTTCTCACTCCACATCTGGTAGGTAGAATGGCTGGTTGCAGTTCTTTATGTCTCCGTTGGAGTCCTTGTCACAATCTGATGGGGGAGTGAAACCTATTTCCCCTGCCCTTTAACTTTCGACATTGGCCAGTGAGATGCTCAGAAATGTGAAGTGAACAGAGGCCTGAATGTTGCTTATGCGGTTGGCTTGGGCTCTTGCACACCTGCCTTCATCCTGAGATAAAGTACGTACCCTGGCTGGCCACTGTGCCTACGTGTAGATCTCAGAATGAGGCATATAGAGTACGGTTTCTCTAGTCAGCCCCCAGAATTGCAGCTAAAAACTGCCACTCAGCTGACCTAAAGAGCTGTGAGTATGAGAAGAACTTCTTAGCTATGGGATTACTTGTTACGTGGCATTAGTATGGCAGTAACTAACTGAGACACCAGCTATTACAGTAACTTATCCCCCAGCTTTGAAACCTTCCCACTTTCCAAATGTCCTCCAACACATATCTGACCATATCACTGTTGCTTTTAATCCATCTGTGCCTGTGCATTGCCTGCCTCATAAAGTTTCACGGCCTTAGCAAGATGTCTAGATTTCTCTTCAGTCGACATAAACTACTTTTCTTGCTTCATTCTCATGTCTTCACCCTGCACCTGCTCTAAGCTCTGCATGTCATGAATTGCTCATAATTCCTTGTGTATGCCATGGTACTTTCATATCACAGATATGTGTTCACTCTCATTCCTTCTGCCACCATGCCTTCCCCCATCTGCTCATTGAAATTGTTTTAGGATTTTACACAGTGCCACTTCAGGGGTACCACCTTGGATGGTTATCATTTCCCTTTCATTCAGAATGAAATTTTATTCCTCTGCCCCCATGATATGGAAGTCTGAACTTCTTTTGGAAAAATTCTCCTACCTGTATAGTAGTAGTTATTTGTTTATAAACTTCTCTTTCTCAGTTAAGTCAATATACCATTGGGAACAAGAAATATAGCTTTAAACCTTAATATTCTCCAGATGTTTTTGAAATAGTATCTGCCCAATTACTTTGGGTTGAATGTCAAATAATAAAGGGCCAGAAGTGTTTAATTCACACATTATTTAAAACAGTCTTCCTAGGCAATAAACTGAATTAATTTACACTGTTTAAATATGGGACGGTCACTCTTACTCAATTCCTGGAGACCATAAGTATTCTGAAGTTCTGCAGAATGAAGAATTTTCTTGTCCAAAATACCAGTAGGCCTTATTGAGAAATATTTCTAGATCCTTCAATCGGAGTCTCTTCTTCAGATGTCAATACTTTGAGGGAATTACAAAATGATTTCGCCATTCATTTCTTAACAAAAATGGCAGTAGTAATTATTTTTCCACCTACAGAGCTTTCTATAAGGTGATTGAAAGCCTCAAAGACATAGGGCAGTCATAAAATAAACCAAATTTCTCTTTTCCCAGGAGAGTGGTTGGATCCCCTATTGAAAAAAGAAATCCCTCTGTTTCATTTTTTCCCCTTCATTTTAGCTCACATATGCTGACCATTTGGGGGAGTACGCTGTTTCCCGGTAGTCTTATTTCCAGGCCAGTGGGGAAAATAACGTCAATAACAGTGCTTATCCTTTCACAGGATGGCTGCTGAGAGACCTTCAGTGCAGAGGACACACATGCCTGATGGCAGTCCACCCATATAGGTGACTGCTGTCTCCCTGAGTACAGCCAACAGACACATGCCTGTGTAGCAGCCTCGCTGCATAGTAAACGTGAGCACACCGTGCCATTCACAAAAATTGTCTTTGATATTTTACCTTTACCTCCCAAAGTGATCTTAAATTAGAAAAAAAATGCATTATCTAAGAGTGTCATAAGAGTAGGAAGATTTGATTCTTGCCACAGCGATTGTGTGTTTTAGGTGCTGGAGGCAATCAGCTCCCGAGAACTTTTCTGGTCCTGATTTCCCTATTTCTCTTTCACATTTCCGTTTGCGTGGCTTGGCTGGATCTGAGGTGTGTGGCATATGGCTTTTTGCTGCTTGAGCTGCCGCAGAAGTGAATGTCACCGGCATGTAATGCCAGATTTCCATTTTGTGAATCACAGAGCATGAGCTTCTGTCCGAAAGCTTCCAGGCCACTAAGAGTTCTTCTAGCAGAAGCAGGAAAGGGTAAGACCCATGCCTTAGAGCTGCTGTTCCTATTAAAATGTGTCTGTCATGATAAAAAGTGTGTATAAAATGGAGATGCTCTTGCCCCTGAATGTGTTGGAAAAAGCTGCTTGGCTTGCGTTATTGTGGTCAGGGCATTGGACAACTCTTGATTTTTGCTTCCAAGCCTCAACCACGCAGACCTTGGTCAGTCAAGGATATAGAGTTGGTTTTGAAATTTTTCAGATTGATAAAAATTCACTTGTGCACATACCAGAAAAATAAGGCTGTGAGTAAAAGATATCAGTGGTTTTGGGATGCAGTTTACCAGCATTTTGTATTCATTGAATTTTCAAGTTATAAAACACTTTAGGACAGAGTTGATGATAAAGGGGAATCGAAACTGCCACAGACACAGCCTCGGCTCCCCATCTCCACCCATCACTCCACACCCCTCCCTGCTCCCCAACTGCCTCCCTTGCCTGAGGAATCAAGAGGAGGGTTAGGAAATTCACAAAGAAGAATAAATTCAATCGACAAATTCAGCACATTCAATAAACAGATTTAGTAAGTCAAGAGCATTGACCTTGGACTCAAGGAGTGGACTTCAAACCCTTGCTCCGTTATTTCCTTGCTGGGTGGCCTTGGGAACATTAATATCTTTACCCTCTTTACCATGTTTTTCAGCCTTTTCATCTGTGAATTATGGAGCTTAATATATATTATTAAATATATATAATGATATATGCATGATAATATGCAATGACCAATATTTGACCCATGAATTGGAAAATTATTTTGTATGGTTTGTCCTAGTATATGTAAAACACTTGGGCCATTTCCATGAGGGGGAAAGTAGAAGAGTGATGACACAATGCTCTAGAGCAGGTGTGGGGAGGAATGAATCCTAGTCCAGCTCTGCCTCGAGCTGACAACATGACCCTGGGCTGTTCTCCAATATCTGCCCTCACCACCCCTCTCCTTTCTAGATGAAGGTGTCCCTTGTGGCCCCAGAGGGGGATTCTTCCTTCCGTGCTTTGAATTCTCTTCTCATCTACTCTGAGACACCACTGGTCAAGTCATCCCTTCTGGTCCTTATATCATCAATCTCGTCCTCTTGGATGCAGTCTTCTCACCAGCATATAAGTGTACTCACGTGTCTCGTGTTTGAAAAAACAAGCAGATAACTCCTTCTTAATCTTCCATCCAGCCCTCCCCCCAAGTCAGATTTCCTCACATAGTTGCCTCTGTTTGCCACCTCTTCTTCTACTTCCCAGTAATTTATCAATCCACTGCAACTGGCCTTTGGCCCTCACTAAAAATACCACTAAGCAGAAGAAGAGACATAGGACTCTAAAAAGCACTCAGTTATACTGTCAATACTTGAGAACCTCTTTAGCCACAAAAGCCATTGGTTTAGATGAGGTCAAGAATGACCTCTGATGGACATTCTAAAATCTCTGTCGTTTGCCTTCTTTGCAGCCCTTGATTCTCTCCTTCTTAAACACCATCTTCCTGTGGCTCTGGAAATGAACACACACACCAAATAGATACATGACACACTATACATATTAAAGAAGAAATAAGATAATTATCGTTGTTCCAGTTACTAGTGATATTTTTAGAAAAAAAATCAAAAGACAACGAAAATGTGTAACTAAGCTCAAGAAAAGAAACATACCTCTAAAATACACTAGTAGGTGTTTTGAACAGTCAAAAACCTCTTTCGCCACAAAAGACATGATTTCTTAGAGGCAAGTGGAGATTGAGAGGAATTGTTGAGTTGTTCTAATTTAAGACTGGAAAGAAGTCACATTGTTATGACTCCCTGCTCTGATGAAAAAGATAGACATCAAAAAATTTGTAAAAATAAATCTTTCCATCCCTTACATTTTTTTATGCTTATTGGCATCCTCCCTTCCTCCCCCTCAATTTCATTTCTTCAACCTAAAAATCTACCCAAATCTCTCCTATCCATAAAAAAATTTTTTGCACCCCCGTTCCTCTTTCAAGTTCTCATCCAATCTCTTTCCTTCCCTGTGCTGCCAAATTTTCCAAGAGAGAATGCCATCTCCACTCGCCTACCTCCTCCACTCACTGTGGTCTGATGTTCACCCACGCCCGCCCACTGAAATTGCTTTATTTAGGTCAGCAGTTACCTCCCGAGTGTCAGGTCTCTTCCCAGTGCTCATCCTGCTCCATCGTCCCAAAGCATTGGCTTGTGTCCCCACCTGTGCTTCCTGGGATCCTGTTCGTTCCCCGACTCCTGAAGCACTGCCTCCACCTCTGGCTGACCCTCATGTTTATGTGTTCCCCAAGCCCTTCTTCTTGATTCCCTCCTACCTCCTCTCCACTCAGTCTCCGATCTTCAACCATTCTTCCACTCCAGGAGTGGCATGGCATTCCACCTCACCCCTTAGACTTGGAACCTTGGGGTGATCCCTGGTTCCTCTCCTCTCCTGCCAGGTCCCCACATCCTCTGGAACCACCAGTGCAAAAGAAGGGGCCATCTGGAGGGACCTGGGAGGCTCAGTGGTTGACCATCTACCTTTAGCTCAGGGCGCGATCCCGGGGTCCTGGGATCGAGTCCCACATCGGGCTCCCCCAGGGAGCCTGCTTTTCCCTCTGCCTGTGTCTCTGCCTCTCTCCCTATGTCTGTCATGGATAAATAAATAAAATCTTTAATAAAGAAAACCATCAGGCTTGTCCTGCTATGCCCCTGCTTCCCAACACCATCGTCTCTTATACAGATTGTATCTGTCCTTTAATTGTTCTCCCTGAATCTGGACTCGGCCCACCTGGGAGGCTTCCTTCCCCTACTAGAAACATCTATCTATCTATTATCTATCTATCTATCTATCTATCTATCTATCTATCATCTTTTTCTTTCTTTCATTCTTTCTTTCTCTTTCTTTTTTCTTTTTTCTTTTCTCTCTTTTCTTTTCTTTTTTCTTTTCTTCTTTTTTCTTCTTTCTTTCTACAGAGCCAGTCCAACCCAAGACTCGATCCCAGGACCCCTGAGAATGACCTGAGCTGAAATCGAGAGTCAGATGTTTAACTGACTGAGCCACCCAGGTGCCCCCAGAAACACCTTTCTAGAACATAATTCTTCTCATAATATATCCACACTCAAAAATCTCTGCCTCATCCCTCTTCTTACAGTGTGATAATAAGAGCTCCACATTCCATTGCAAGCTATTTTTCTAAGCAAAATGCCTATTGCACGCTTCAAGACCCCTACTAACCTCTCATTAATCCTATTGATGGTTCCCTGAGCATGCTTTGTGCTTCAAAGTCTCTGTCTTTACCCATGTTTTCTCAACAAGGAAGACGCTTTACTGTTTTGTTGAAATTTTGCCCATCCCTCAATGCCCAGCTCATGGGCCCTGTGGAGCTCTTCCATGGAAGTGGAATTAATTGTTTCCTCTTAGGCACACTTTCTTTTTCCCTGCTTTGTAGCACTTAAAGCACTTAACACACTCAGCCATACACTGAGTTTGAAAACTTCTTTTAGCAAATTAGCTTGCTTAACACAGGTCCTTGGCCACCCCTTGTCCTACCTCATGGCTGCTTTGAGGCCATACTGCAGAATCCTAGATGAACCCACTGAAAACCATGGTCATATACTATGCTTAGTTATCCGCACTCTCTCCCTCTTACTCCTCAGAACAAGGGCAAATTCTTCCTATGCCAGGGCACCTACCAAAAAATTACATAGGTGCTCAACACATGTGACCTGGATTGAATCTTTTCTCCATCCATTAATGGGGAAAAAAAAAGAGAAGTATTTTGAGCTTCTTTTTAATAAGCTGATAATGTTTTAAAGGGAAAAAGTATACTCTAGAACAAACTTTGCAAACTATAGAATAAATTCAGTCCTTAAGTGAAGGGCATTGTGTGGCTAACCTATGACATGAGAAGAAATGATTCTTCAGAATGATGATTTCTTTTAGGACCAAAAAAGAAAATGAAACCTTTTCTAGAAGAGAAAAAAAAGTGTGTGTGTGTGGTGGTGGGGAGTGGGGAATTTTATGTGTGTGGCTTAAAAACACTTTCAGATTTTATTTTGGTGGTATTTACTGCCTGACAAAAGCCAACTGGTTTTTCCTGCTGGCATGTGCCTCTTGCACAGAGACCAGGGGCTGAGGTGCTTGCAAACACATTCACATCTCAAACCAGGCTGTGGCTGAGTCTGGGAGAGCCAGCCTCCAGTTATTTGTGAAGTTAGCCCCTCTCTGCACCTCCCTTGTTTATGTGGGGCAGAAGAGCATGGAGCTCCTTCCATAAAAAGGAAAGAAAACTTGCCATCCACACTGACTTTAAAGGACCCCTTGCTACCACTCTGCTGGTAGAAACCTTGGCATGTCAATAGAATTTTAAGAAAGCTGTTGGGACAAAGTGCTATTGGGAAATCCACCAACCGCTGATGACCTCATTTATAAAGTAACACAGTACAATGTGGCTATTTAGAACCATAGACATTTGGGGGAGAAAAAGGTACATATTTAGATGTTCATTTCATTGTTATTTATAGCAGCAAGAAAATGGGATATAACCCACAGTTCAGCAAAGAGAATATGATAATTTATGAGCACATTTATTGACATATTAAATTTTTCAGTCTTTCAAAATCACATTTGTGGATGGTATCTAGATATAAGAAAATGGAGCACCTGGGTGGCTCAGTCAGTTAAGCATCTGCCTTTGGCTCTGGTCATGATCCCAGGGTCTTGGGATACATCAAGCTTCCAGCCCCCATCAGGCTCCCTGCCATGCCGGGAGCCTGCTTCTCCCTCTCCCCTGCTCGTGCTCTCTATCTCTCTCTCTAAAATAAATAAAATCTTTAAAGAAGTAAATATAAGAAAAACTTTTTTATATTATGTTAAATGTAGGGGAAGCAGAATGCAAATTACATCTTAACTAAGTAAAAATAAAAACTAAGAAGCTTTAAACCTTTTTAACAATGGTTTCTTCTGCATGGTGTGATTAATTATAATTTTTCCTCCTTTATTACGTTTTTAATGTTGTACATTTTTTCTTCTGAACATGCATGTTCTTACAGTCATAGTTTTAAAGCCAACTTTAAAATATGGGGATGCAGAACTGTCACCAAGCTCCAAATCTGGTATGATTAGTGGTTCTGGTCTAAAGGGAATTCTTTGATCTCAATACCCCATCTTATAAATTCAAGCTAAGTTTTGTTTATTCTTCCTTGAAATAAAGCATGGGTTTAAGCCAGCTGTACTGGCTTAGTCAGTCCCTGCGTCTTTATCCTGAAGTTGATTGGTACAAAGATCAAAAGCCCTCTGAGGCTCCATTCAAGGAAGACTCATTAACTGGAAGGGAGTTCTGAACAGATGTGACATCCTTGAAAAAAGGAACCAGACAGTAGACAGAGCTGGGCCAGCACCTGGACTGCCTAAAACATGGGTTTCCAAGAGGGAGGTTTCAGGAGTGCTTTCCAGCGCACGCTCTTCCCTCTCAGGCTGGGGATTGCAGAGGTGGGAGGAGGGAGGAATGGGAGACACATGAGATGAGTCACTGAGATGTTTTCAAAGATATCCTCGTCTCCCAACTTTATCCATGATGTTGGGTAGGATAACAGAGGAGCGCTCAGAAAGCTTTTGTAACTTCTGTAAGTATAAAGGTTTTCAATAAGATTTTATATTTTGAGCTAAGGTATTAGAGCCATCTAGAGATGTTATTCCTGATGTTGTGTTAATAAATCTGACTCTCAGGGGTTCACAGCATTGGGAAAAGCTCTGCAAAGAGGTAATTATGAAATAACATGACACGTGCAAGAGCACAAGCCCATGCATTATATGGAAGGAATTTGAAGGAGAGAATTCCATCGAGGAAGGACCACCCTTAGGAGGGCTTTAACGTATGGAGAAGCTTATCTGGTGAGCAGAGCATTGTTGACTGGGAAAAAAAAAAACATGAAATTTAAGAAACACATAAAGATAAAACTTAGTAAGTGGTACTTTATTAGTTTCAAGACATAAGGCTGCATTCTTGGGTTCCTGAGACTTGAAAGAAATATGTAGCAACATGTGAAAGTGCATTATTAGCACTTCCCTTTTAAAAAAGATGTATTTTTTATTTGAGAGAGAGTATGTGTACATGAGCAGGGGGTGGGGGTGCTGGGGCAGAGAGACAGAATCTCAAGCAGACTCTGCACTGAGCACAGAGTCCAACTCGGGCTCAATCTCATGACCCTGAGATCATGACCTGAGTGGAAACCAAGAGTCAGACATTTAACTAATTGAGCTACTCAGGTGCCCCGCATTATAGGCACTTCCTAAACATTAGTTGAATGAATGGAGGCCAGTTTCTTATTCCCAAACTGGACATTTGGTGTATGCACAGAACAGCTGAAATGTCTAACACACAATAGATTCCCCCAAAATATAAGCAAGAGCACTTACTCATGGCTGAACATGTGCAATTATTTGAAATATTTGCTCCACAATTCTTATGCCTGTCACTGTGTCGAGAGAATTGTAGGCGACGCATTTTGGAAATCATGTTTCATATTTGCCTTGGGATGACTTGGAAGAAGAGTACTTTTGCATGTAAATGGATTGGTTATTGCCCTTCGGGGCCAATTTTTATTTATATTATCAAATTAACTCCTTCCTGCAGTTGCTAGCTTAAAGATACAGGCAAGTACTGAGCAATAAAATAAAATTATATTTTTGTGCGAATTTAATTGCTGCACAAATTAGGTTTCAGGGCTCGTTCTTTGTGAGAGTTGGGAATAACCTGTCAATATCATTTGCCTAGAGGATTATGGTACACATTTCAAAGTTTCCTTTAATTGGAAGTACAATAGAGAGCAGTTTGAAGTGATCTGGCTCTTACAAGCTGGTGGTTTTTAAGAACTGAGTTTAAGAACAGGTCTGTCCTTGCTCTGGCAATGCAAGTTGGCCAGGAGGAGGTGCACTCCGAGCAGGTGTTCCTAGAGAGCTGGGTTGTTGCTGGTATTCACTGAAACCCTGGGCACATCATTGTGATGTGACTGGCTTCTGATGATGTCAAGAGACAAGATAAAAATAACTGGTTTAAACGGGACTGGCCCTAGAATTCTGTATGGTGATCCTCCTGGTCCTGGGGGTGTCCTCACCTTGGGGTTCCATATCTGGCCCTGTACATACTTACTAGATCCCCTTTCACATCTCAGAACATGATCCCGGGGAACTGACTACCTACATGTCTAGAACCTCCTCTTCCTCCCTCCTTGCCTGGATGAACTGCATCTACTCACCTTCTTGATCTTGTTTGCCCTCTTGCACAGCAGACTCTCCATTCTCCCCCCTCCTCTCTGGTTTACCCTGTTCTGTTGCAATGTACTCCTTGTTGTAACAAGAGACCAGGACCACAGATTATCCGTAAATCTGTGGGCAGAAAGAGCAGAGAAAGTAAAGGCATCAATGTTAACTATTTGATAAAACATAGATTTAATCTCTACCAACTGCTGTGAAATTGGTTCTTTTATTGAGAATATCAGAAACTAATTTTTTTTCTCGAAAGGTGGAATCACTTGTGTGTGAAATTGATATGTGTTTCAGAATTGGAAGAGGCTTACTCATGCATGAGAGCTGAAACCCAAGAAGAATGTGGTAACAGCCCCAAAGCTTCCCTTTTCCTAATGGTGAAGAAGCTGTTTCTCATTTTGTGTCACCTAAAGAATATCCTACCTTTGGCCCAGTAGATTTTTTTGCCACCATATTGCCAGTGGACATGCTTGGCAAGGCTGAGTTAAGGATTTTGGCATTTTCATTTTTCCTTTTGGCATGATTTTTTATCAGCCTGCATTTCTGGAATGCATTTCCCTGGTATATTTGGAAGATACAAGCTGGCAAGATGATAAGCTTTCAGAATTCCACCAACTATTTCTTTGAAGGCACTCGAGAATTATAACAGATGCTTCATATTGGTCCCTGCCCTTCTGGCCCTCATGTTGTTCTCAGTTCAGCCCATTCCATTTGGTCAAGTTTATCATACCTCAAAGACTTCCAAACCTTGAGTCTTCAACCCTATAAATGCAAATCATAGTCACCTATCAGAAGTCAAGCTCTGAAAGAGGAAGAATAAAAGATTTGTTTGTAGTTATGTTTGCATTTTGTAGATCTGGTTTTATTTTGGTGTTTGTAGGTTTTGCTTATATTTTAGGCATTTTTAAGGGAAATACAAAAATGGCAAAGTCTAGGGAAATAAACCTACTCACACTAATGCCTCATAAATATGAGTTACAAAAATAAAAGTCAGCCTTAGTATGCTATTGGAATAATCTCACCTGCTCCAAACAACTTTCTTATGGGAGCTCTGAGGCAATGGTATAATAGACTGCTTGTGGTACTTCAAAGGCACAAGTTTAGTCCTGAGTCTCACCCTTGCTGGATGGTGACTGTAGACATACTACTTAAATGTTACAGGTTTCAGTTTCCCTTTTTGGAAAATGGGCATTATTGTAATGTTATCAGCCCATTGTAAGCACTTCATATACATTTGTTGTTATTTCTCCCGTCCTCCCAAAGATGACAAGGGTATATCATGTGATGCTTAGCATCCTGGGACCTAAAGATAGAGTAACACTAGCAGACTTGGTAAATTCTGCTTATGGTCATCTCCCCATAGGGTGAAACAAAGAAGCATCTACCTTTGTATGGGGATTTTCTATGACATATTGTTACGATCATCTCCCCTTGGGGATTAAAAGATACCTAAAAGTTATCCTGGCCATGTTTAGTTGAAGTTTTGTGTTTGTTTTGGTTTTAAAATGCACCGTGTAAAAAAAAAATCAGAGATAACTATCTACTTGTTAAGCCCAACCAACTAAAGAAATATGTGTCTTGAGTGAAATAAAACAGTTGAACTGAGCAGTAGTCATTACACTTCTGACCTATTAGGGCGGAAATGCTACCTCTAACCTAACATCCTTGGGAGATATGGTCTGGTTTGGGCTTTACTAAGCCTGTTTCTCTTCGGAGTGGAAGTGAAGTCAGTGTGTGTGTCCATGCATGTGCTCACGTGCATGCATGTTTGCAGAGATGACCAGGAGAGAGAGTGTGCCTTGAGAAGACTAAAAGGTAGTCAGAGGTAAGCCTTCTACAATATATACCCTACATGGTCAGAATTTTTTTGAGGCTCACTTTGACCCTCATGACTTTCTTCTTAAGAATCAATTGACCCAAAAATGGGGTTCACTGTAGCCATTTTATAAACTAAGAAAGTCATTACCATCATATCCATTGTTGCAAGTGATGAACATGCATCCTGATGAAATGGATGGCCAGATTGTGGAAGTAATCTGGTTGGGCCCAGGAGTAGGAGAGTGGAAGGATTTACTATTAGTGCCACATCTCCATAGCCAGTACGTGGCATCCCCTTCAGCTCCTTTTTAAATGCTCATTGTGTTCGTTTCAGGTAAGACCAGTAGGCTCACTGAGGGAAATCTAGCCAGCTAGTTTAGAAATCATTCTGCAACAGACACTGATCCAAAAATACTATCATCTAACGATTCTTTTTTGATTTGTGAATTTATTTTAAAAGTACTATAAAGGTATATGAATGATACATCAAATTTGGTAATAATATATTCACTACATCATGTTTATGGAAAGAAATAAAATTTAATTAGCTTGTATCTTCCCCCAAGAAACTGCAGGGTAATGGTACCAGCAGTGCCTACCCAGCGTAGAGCAGGGAATACAGGCTGTATTGGGGGGTGAAATGGAAAGAGATTTCTTCTGATTTTTGCTCAGGTGCCCAGGGGTGATTTTCTTTCCCCATATCTTCCAGGTTGATGCTGTGATCTCCTTCTCCTATCTGTAGACAGCGCATAATAAAGCTGAATGTGTTCAGAAGCTTGATGACATGCCACTGATGATACATTTTGAGCCTCTGCCGTGCAAAACCATTACACTTTATGCAAATTCTTGGGGGCTTGTTCAGATATCAAACCAATAAAATCTCGGTTTCTCTTTTCTGAGGTTCAACAGCAGCTCTGAGGCTTGTATAGACTTTCATTGCAGGTCTAGAAAGGAAAGAATATACAGCAATAGCCAAATTAACTGCTAATCTGTGATCTCAGTAACAAAACTACTAGACAAGATTCTATGGAAAAACTCTTTGGAAGTTTCTCCAAAGACCGTGTAGCTATTCGGTGTAAAGGGACCCCTGTGGAAATGTAGGCAAAGCCACTCTTTTCTCAGAACTAACACCTTGACTGGCTTGGTGAACCAAAGGCCCTGCTCGCTAGCTTTTGAATAGATGAGGAGGATAGAACAGACTGAAGGACAAAAAATATTCTCAGACTACCTTGCAATTTTGTCTTAAAAAATGAATTTTCTAGGAAAACATTACCTGAAGAAAATCTATGACATGTCTTAGTGTCCACAATACTACATGATCTACCTGTCTTACTGCTGGCAGGTCTGATAGCATCTCTACCCACCCAGTGAATCTTGTCTTTAAGAACACCCATGTTCTTTCTTCATTCATATGCCTGCTCCTAGCAGCTACCAAGCCCCACACTGTGCAATGGTACCCACCCTCAACTTGAGAATTTGTAGTCAATCCAAGGAAGGTGACCTTGGTCTGATATAGATGCATCCTTTGGGATGGCTTAGAGCAGTGAGACACACACCTCCCATTCTCAAAAAAAAAGTTCTTCCCCATTTTATACATTAAAAAACAATTCATTTCCTTTATGGATACATCTCTTAGCAGTGATTCTCAAGCTGTGGTGTGTGTAGGAATCCCCTGGAGAGCTTGAGGAAATGTTCCTAGATTCTACTCCCTGAGATTCTGGTTCAGGAAGGATGCAGTAGGATCTCAGGAATCTTCATTTTGGGGAACTCTCAATGATTCTGACACAGGAGGCCCCTGTAGATCACTAATTTAAAGAAGCTGGAGCTAGAATCCTTTGGTTCAAATCCTGGCTCTGCCACCTTGTGTCAACTTGGTCAAGTTACTTAGCCTCCTTATGCCTCAGTTTCCTTATTCTGTACAATAGGGATGATAGTAATACCTCATAGCATTTTTGTGAGATTTAAATCAGTTAATTCATATAAAAGTGCTTAGAATGCTCTGTGGACTATTCATTGTCCAGTAAATGCTGGCTAGACCAGTCCAACAAGTTACAGATGCCTTGAAATAGATCATTTCTTATATTGAATTATGTAGGTGTTTTGAGAGGCAGGGAATCATTCAATGGAGTACTTCAATGGTTTGTCCTTGCTAATTGGATGAAAACCAACCTCCTTAATGTAGTCTCTAGGACCCTACAGGTCTAGCCTTTGCTTGCTGTTCAAGGTCATCTCACACCATCCTAAATTTTAATCATTCCCACTGCAATCAGCATTTGGTGTCTTTCAAGTTTTCAAAGATGCCGCATCCCCTCCTGGGCAGTGTACATCTAAATACGCCATTCACATGTGCTCTTCCTTATGTCTGAGACACTGTTCCTCTCACTTTTAGTTTACTAATTTTTACTCTTCCTTTAGATCTTAGCTCAAGTATCACTTCCTCTGAGATACTTTTCCTCACCTTAGTAAGTTAAAACTTTTCATTTGTGCTCATGGCACGTAACTCTCCATCATACCCCATAGGAAGGGTGTACTTTCACATTTTTTTCCTCCTCTACTAAGTTAGTGTGCCATAAGGCAAAAACCACACCAATTTGTTTGGTCACTGTGCATTTGTAGAACAAATGACAGGTTGGAATGACATGTTGCTGCTTAACTACAGCGGTGATTTGGATATTCTCAGGAGGGTGAGAGGGTCAGGGTTGTGGGGGGAGATGTCCTCATGGCAGAAGAGGTTAGGAATGTTCCAGAAAGGCAGTCAAAAAAACCCCGAGATATGCACCACCCCAGAGGGTGGAGGTCATCTGGACAGAACTGAGGAAGATGGCCAGAGTTGGATTTGGGGGCCAGAGAGAACCGACATGAGCAAGAAGTCTTTTCCAACCTCATGGGGGCAAAAAAAGAGATAAAATGGAAAAGGAGGATCCAGATTCTTGAAGGGACAAATTCAACCTCGAGACCACTGTGCCGGAGCTGAGCGCTTGGAGCCAGAGGGGAATGAGGTTTATACTGAGACTCATTTCGGAATACATGAGGCCAGGGCTACTGCTGCTTATTAAACTGCGAATGTGAGGTAGATAGATGGTTCACCTTGGCTTCAGGTTCCAGAGGTGGGCAAAGCCCCCTCTGAAGCTTGCTCTGTGTCATTAATGGTTTGAAGGCACCAGGCTGGTAGAGACCTTCAGGAAAGAGAAGGCTCTCCTTGATAGTCGTGATGATGGGACAGGGAAGAATTCCCTTCTATCTTAAGCCGGAATCATAGCCTCCTTTGACATTTGCCATGCTCAGTCTTTGTAGAGCTGAAGGCTTCCCCAGACACACAGGTGAGATCCCCACCGCCTGGGTCTCCTCTGGGCCTGACCTGGCCATGTAGTCATTCGTTGCTCAGTGGCGGCCCCTGCTGTTGAAGAGAAAGATAGCACATCCAGAGTCTGACATGAACTCTTGTCCTGTAACTAGAAGAATTTGGAGCGAACGGGAGTTCGTGTGTGTGTGTGGGGGGGGGGGGGGGCAGATAGAAACGGACTGAGGACATCCCCAAGGAGATGCCCGTGTTCAGGGTGCCTTGTGAGCTGTGAGAGAAGAAGCTGAGCTTAAAGATTTTGTGCTTAAAAATCTCCTACGAGCCTCTCCGTTTAATCGCTTCATTGCAAAGATTTGCTAGGAACCATCGCCAGTGCCCCCTGAGAAATACCATTGCAAACTTTTATTTGGGGGCCTTTCAGGGCTATTAGATGACAAATATTTTAAAAGATAACCCGCTACCTCTGTAGGTTAACTTACAGTAAATTTTCATGAGCGGTGGAGGCACCGTGCTTATGCTTGTTTACATTCTGGATGGGAATCAGAGTAGAGATCCTTCCTCCGTAGGAGTCCTGCTGGGATGCACCCTTGCGTGCACGCATTTCTGGGCGTGTGAGCACTTCTAGTGTGTGTGTGTGTGCCGAGTGTACAAAGTAAGGCAGTTACATGACATTTCTGGACAAAAACTGCATGTGAAGAGAAGAAGAGAAAGCAAACTCACAATCAAATAAAAGTAGGGAGAGGGGGAGAGATGAGATTGCAGTTGATTATGGGTCTGGCAGCAGATGTTCTACACGAATCCAACTCGCTGCAGCCAGTCTGTTTCCATGGCAACAGAATCAGTAATTATTGAGCCCAGGCGCTCCCCCCTCCTTCCTCCCAACAAGGTGGAGGCTGATGAATATGAACTATCTCTAGCCCATCACCAGCTCTTTCTTTTTCTCCTTCTTTTCCTTCCTTCCTTTTTTTTTAAGTTCTTTATAAGGAAAGTGGGAGTATAGAGGAATACCCAGAAGAGGAGCTACGTATGTTTATTGATGAAAGAGCAGAGGGCACCAGAATTGAAGTTATTATTTTTCTCTTGTGATACTATAAGAGAAAAGCTCTTCCTAGAAAAGCCGATGATCTCTGAAGATGCTAAATAAATGAGCAGGAGTTTCCCTGAAATGGAGGCTCCCTTTGATTGGCTGATCTTTCTGCGATTCCTGCCAATGGGAGCACCCCTGGGCTCGGGCTCCATAAACATAAGCAAAGCTACATGCTTATTCTTCTGGACTTGAAGTGTGTACCATTCAAAGGTGTGCGGCAGGTCTCCATTCACATGGCTCAACTGGAAACCTGTTTCATGAACAAGCTTACTCGGGAACCATCTGGTATTCCAGCACATTGTTCTTCTGGGGGACGACTCTAAGTCATTTGGTGGCGGCAGCAGGCTTAGCAGCAGTATTTGTAGTTGGGAAAGATGGACTTACGGGAGCTTGGTGAGTAAACCTCCGCCTTACACATCTGTCCGCCGGTATTAGCAGCCTGAGCTAAAATGCAGCCTTGTCCTATTGTCTGCCGAGAAAACTAGGAATTGGAACGAGCACATGGAGGAGCAGGCATTCTAGGGTTCCCGTGATGTGTGAGCTTCTGTATTCCAAAGCCTGCATGCATTGCTTGGGTAGGATCGGATTCGTAGTTGCCTGTGTATTATACTGGAATATTGGTTTGTCTAGTTGGGATTAGTATGAGGAGTGGGGTCTTGCTTTATCCGCCGGGGTATAGATCCATTTCAAAAGAGGGTGCTTTTCCAACTAAATTAATAAGAGTCCACCTTGTGCATTGCTGGGGAGAGAGAGAAAGGTGCAGGCACGGAGCCGAGCGGTGAGCGGCTTGACTGTGTTGCTGGTGTTTGCATTGTGAAGAGAGATGTTATTACAATGGTCTGTCAAACACTTCTTCAGACCCCCAAGCACAGAAGGAGGCGTCTCTTCTGCATGCACTGCTGATCTCGACTTGGGGAGTGTGCAACTGAGCTAGGTCATGCCCCTTACTTCTTTCATGAAACCTGTCTCTAAATCAGAATATGTTCACTCTCTTTCTAAAAATTAATTGCAAAGATGACTTGAAGTCAGGGAGATTTCGGCTGCCAAAAACCACGCTTCCAAGCGACTCTGTTTTGCATCCTTTTAAACCTGAAAACCAGAGAGGGTTTGCAAAGTTATATTCAAGGATTGGCTCTTTGCCAGGGAAGGGTTGCTCCGAGCTATTGCTTTGCTCCCTGGGGTTTAATTTTCTGACACTGGTGATGAAATTCTCGATTTCTTTGGGTAGAAGCAGGAAAAAATAAGAAAGCAGTGCTGTAAACAGGCAATGGAGGGGCAGCATGGAAAAGGAAAAACTCTTTGCCTTTAGAGACCCTTCTAGCTGCAAACTTAAAAATATATGTGGCAAGACAGAACTCAAGCACAGTGTAGGATTCCAGAGGAACTATAATCTTTCAGAACATGGAGAGGGGAGGCATCGCTTTTGGCGTGGGTGCAGAGAGCGGGGGCTGAACTTGGGGCTTCCATCTCTGCCTAAGAACCTCTCCCCAGCATCTCTGCTGGTTGTGAGGCTTCGTCATCACTGTTACTTTTTTTTTTTTAATGTAATTTCCCATCTCATGTGCCAGGAAGACTGACAGCACACTGCATGTCTTCTATTTACAGTTCACTTGGGTTCAAACAACAGAGAGAGAAAGAGAAGAAAGCAGTATCACCTGGTTCAGAAATATATGCACATGAAATAGTTGAACATGGGAAATCTTACTGGCTTGTCCTTTATAACAGTGTCCTTTTGACAGAAGAGCATGTTGTAGGTCTTCACGTGGCTGTAGATTGGAATTTGCTGCGTCCTAAATGGGTCTGTGACGAGCGGGTAAAGAAACAAAAGAGCTGGGAAGGTTGTGCCTGTAGAAGACCCGAAAGCAGGGTGAGAGGGGTTGGAAAGAGACCTGACCTGCTCTTCTGACCCGATGCCATGGGAGGAGATGGCCAAGTTTCCTCATTGTGAGTCACAGTACACAGTATAGGAGAACCGGGTCACTTGACCAGGTTAGGGACCTGTTTGTTAGCTGAAGGCCCCTCTAGAAATGTAGGCTGTCCTTTCATCCCAAGAGGCTCAAGATGGTGTGCCAAGATGAGTTCCACCTGGTCGGAGGCAAGTGTGTGCACGTGAGCTCTCCCTATTGCATCCTGTTCCTCGGCACACCTTGACACACGCACACTTTTGAGGAAGTCTGGTTTCTAACGGGTGTGCATTAAGTGACGTCATTTCATTAGAATGACCCTCCATCCTCTTTTGGTGTCTTCTCTCCCCCGGTAGCATCACTTACACGAGTGAGGTACTGGCATCTGTTGGCAAGAATGAGAGAAGAAACGGCCTTTTATGGAAGCAGTAAAAATGTTTTTTAAAAATTAAGAGTAGTTATTAATCTATTTTTAGATCATGAAAGTCTAAGAATTTGAAAACTATGAAACTCTCCCCTCCGGGCGCTAAGAAAATACATTATGCATAATCACGTAATACTTTGATGACGACCCATTTGAGGGCCACGTAGGATCTCTGTCCTGGGTAAATAGCACAGAGTTTATTTTACCCTCAAGTTTATTTGCCCTCAAGTTATTGCAAAGGGTCCACTAAAAACTGCCACAGCCCTATACCAATCAACTGCTGACCTAAGCAGTGGCTTCAGTACCTGAATGAGGTCCCGGGTGTTTTCACTTAAGGTTTGAATGAAGAAGTCTTGGAAATAGTTCTAGAACATGGTGGCTTTCTCGTTTCTCAGCTTGCAGTGTTGGATGAAAAAAGGGTAACGGGACTTGAAAGGAACATGTTCCTTTAGCTGCCAAATGGCTACCTGTTCACTCCAGAGGCAGAAGGCTACTTCGTACTTCTTCTTAATGGCATTTGTAGGATATAGGACATATTAGAATCATACATGTAAAGGTGAGTAAAAGATAAATTTCCTGAGATTTTCATGTCACCATCAGACTTGCCTGAAAGGTCAAAGTGAAAATAAACATGTTAAATCCGACCCCTGAAATTCAGCATTGAACTTGATGACGTGAGCACTGGGTGTTATACTAGATGTTGGCAAATTGAATCTAAATAAAATATTTTTTAAAAACAAGAAATTCATTGAGAATTGGAATGATAGAATCCTTCATTTCTCCTAGCAGTTGGAATAAAATCAATCACAATAGGAAAAGCTAACCTGCCTTGAGCATTTGTTGTGTGCCAGGCACTGTTCAATACAATTTATGTAGATATAATAACTCACTAAATCTTTCAAACAGCCCTAACAGTATTATTTTCTAGATGAAGAAATTGAGGCACCAAAATATTAAGGAACTTGCCTGTGTTTACCAATCTAGGAACTGGCAAGTGGCTTGTGTTTTCACACATGTTGATTTACGTGTTTGCCGCATCCATGGATGGAAGGAGTGTGAATGGACAGGGGAAGGGGGTCTTCTCAGCTCTCATTCTGTCGAATGGAACCAGGTCACAGGAAACTGAATTCAACAACCATTGTGATAATTAAAGTCAAATTAGAAAGGCATTTTCGGGTGGTTGGGCAAATTCTTCAGAATGCCATTTAGGAAAAGATGTTTGAGTTAAGTAAAACCTCGTTTGCCAAAATGCCCCATGTGTTTATCCCCTTGTGTTACTGTACGATGTGCCACCTCATTCCAAGGAGTGTTTCTTTGACGGATACGAACTAGGTCAGTTTCTATGTGAGATCGGCTCCTCTTGGGCCAGCTGTGAGAGGTGGAAGGTCATCAGTTCCATGGCTGCCCTTTGCTCTCATTTGCCAGGAATGTTTTGCAGTTGCCATAGCAACAGCCTGGGTCTTGAAGGGGCAGGAACAACAGTGCAGCCGGTCTAGGGGCATGCATGACCCGCAGTAGATGTGGGAATCACCAGGGCTACCATGCTTTCTCAAGACCCTGTTAATAGACCCAGCTCAGAAAGAGATTCCAGCTAGTGGCAGAGGACAAACATTGATGGAGCAACTGAAGATTCAAAAGATGAGACCTGAAAATCATTGATCGTGATATAGTTTGCAAACCATGCCTCTCAGAGTTGGGGGCCATTGATGGAACTGGGGCAATGCGTGTGTGGCGGGATGTGAGTGGATCCTTTACTCCCTACTTCAGAGCATCTCCATTTCTATCTGTTTTAAAAACTGCCATTCCCACTGAAGACTTAGGAATGAAAAATGGAGGGAAAGGAGTTAGATCACTAGATGGAAAAAGGAAAACTAGTGATGTCCTTGAAGTTTTCAGTTTGACATGTAAAGAAATAGCAGATCAGAGCATACAAGCAAGATGGCATGGCTAGATGGAAAAAGGATCTGTAGGGGTCTCAGTAGCAGGTTTTAAAAACACGGGTTCTTTGCTGTACATGCCTAATATTATGCACTTTCTACTATTACACCAGGTATGTGAATGTGTAAAAGACAATTTCAATAGCTATTCAAAAAATAATGTCCTACAGGGATAATATGGTAGATCTCTTTCTAGACCAAAACTGTCTAGTGGAAATATAATACAAGTTACATATGTAATTTTGATTTTTTTAGTAATCACATTTAAAAAGTAAAAAAAAAAAAAAGCAGGTCTAGAAATGTTAATAATGTATGTATTTAACCCAGCATGCCCAAAATATTTCAACATGCAACTACAAAATTATTAACAAAATATTTATATTCAATCTCTTATGTTGTCTTTGAAATCCAACGTGTAATTTGCAGTTACAGCAAAACTCAATTTGGTTACTAAATTTTCACAGGAAATCTGTTTTTCATAAAATTTACCATTAAAAATGTAGATTCACATACCCAACGTGTTCTGAATGTACATAAAAGTTTTTCAATAACTGAAGTTATCAGTTTTTAAATTTAAATGAGCTAAAATTAAATAAAATTTGTAATTCAATTATGCAATCATACTAGCCACATATTTCAAGGTGTCCATAGCCATATGTGGTTAGTGACTAGTCTATGATAGACAGCACAGTACTGGGCTCCAAAGAACTTTCCTGATACAACAGGCCAGTGACTCCCACCTCATCATCATGTCATGGCACCTGCATCTCTTCTTCATCTCCGTGAAATATCTGGAAGACACTTGCCCTGACAACAGAGAGAGAAACAAAATATTAGTATTCACAAATTTGTTTACTTTTGCCCTTAACCATTGTACATAGAAAACCCAACATGTAGCTAAATCTTGTTTTTTCCATTACTCTGTTTGGCATGGGGAATTAAAAGGTGTGCTATTTTTTTTTTCCAATTGCAGAAAGCAACATTCACCATCTGTGGTATTTTTCTGTCCCTAGATATTGTGCCCCCGCCTCTCACCACACTTTGGACCACCTCCGTCAACTCAGTATGTTCAGGAAACATGGGTTTAGTTTTAATATTAAGCTATGCAAACCTTGATTGAGAGGGTAACTCTGCTGCAAACAGATAATTCTTTATGAAGACAAGTATAAATTGAGGCAAAGGGATGATTTAATTGCTGTCGTCTTATTCAATTCTGCAAATTTTGTTTAGCTAGAAAATATTGACTAAATAGTTCTTACAGTTAATTTGGTCTTAAAATCCTTACCTTCAACATCATATGTTATTCTATTTATCCACTCCCCCAAGGTTTTTTTTTTTTTAATGTAAAACTAATTATGAAAATGTAATCAACGTTTTCAGTAAACTAGATCAAAATCATGCTGTGGAGCTTTCTTAGAGGAATCCAGTCCCAGCCTCCTAGAGATGTCCTGACATTGACAATTGCAGCCAAATCTGCAAATGGAAGGATAGAGCTCAGCTTAAGTTTGGTCCTCTTAAACCTTCAGTTAATAAAGAAGTCTTTTAGAAATCTCACAAAACATTGAGAGAGGGAGAAAAAAAATCCACACAGTGCAATACCATCCCTAATGACAGGGATGCCTTCTGGTCCAACTATACCCATTACCTGCACATTGGACAGAATTCCCAAGGAGAATGCCTTGTGCACTTAAGCACTCAACAAATGCGTTTTGGATTAAGTTGTATGGCTCCTTTGCAACTTCTTTCTTTTCATGGCAGGACTTTATCGTCTTTACTGAGGCAACACTGGCAGACCAAGTAGGTTAAACTATAGGCAGGGTTGAACCTAAGAGCGAGATACTTGCTTTGTGAATCTGCTGGGACTTGGCCACGCCAAGGACTATCATGAGTGGAAAGAAGTGCTGTGGGATTTCAGTGAGCACAGCAACACTGGGAAGTAGCTATATATTACGTAAGTGAAATTAGCATTACGGCAATTGTCTTTGAATGCCACAGGACTTTGAAGTCCACTAATTTGCTAGCTAATTTCAAACAATCTATGATATTCTAGAAATCTAGGGCTAGAAAAGTACTTGTATAGATGAGAGAGCAGTAATCCACAATCTAGGGCCTTGGATTATTGTCTATGGTTTAGCAACTGAATTTTGTAAATCATTTAACCTTTATGCTCCACAGCACATGGGTAGAGTGAAGCTTAGACTTGGTGATTTCCAAAGTCAAGCTTTCAAACAATCTGCTCTCTAAGGCTCGTATTTCACTGATCGCGGCAATCATTCCCACTGTACCTAGATGGAGCCTCAGAATCCATCTTAACACAGCACTAAGTCAGCCACTACCAAGCAATCAGAACTGGCTTACTGCAGAAACTGATTTTTCATCCCTCTCCTATGTCCTTTTCTCAGCTCTGTGCATTGTGCAAGACTTTGAAAAGGAACATACAGGGAATTATCATCAGTATGCAGAGTTTCAGGGATAAGGGAACGTCAGTTCTTTACTCATCCTCTTGCTCAGCTGTTCCATGGAGGTGTTGCCATCTGACAAGGAGGGCTGCAGCCTGGCACTTTGGGAGCTCACTTTTCCTTTCCTTTGAGCTATAAGTGATGAGAGACCTGTCAAGGAGAGCAGTTCACTGGCATCATTCCCAGACCTGGAAGCATAATGAAATAAAGTTTCATTCTGACTTGGTTGGAATTTTTATAGCTGAACATTTGAGATAGCATCTGGGGCAGTTCTAACATCCATTTGCCTGGTGGGAATGAAGCACCCATCAGCTAATGGAACTCAGGCCTTCATGCTGGCAGCCCATACTGACAGACTTACCCTTTGGGCAAATCATTTCTAAGTAGAGCCAGCCAGGCCACAGGTCCTAGCAGCTAAGATGGAGCTCACTCGTGTCTAATGGTTCAACAATGTGAAATATGCATTATAGGAGCTTTATCATCTACAAAGAATGATATCAAAGAAAGAACTGGTCTGAACACCACCAACACTGGTACTAAGCATCGATCTAGACTACTTAATGTTAAGGATTCAACCGAAGGCTTGGGCTCTAGGGATCCTATGTTGGTACTGTCCATTGGCCCTCTCTTCCTGATACCCACACCCTTCCAGCTTTAGAGAACGGAGTGGGTCAGTGGACAAAAGCCCTCACTCTGGATTCTATAAGCCAGGCTCAAACATCTCTGCAAAGTGGGCCCAAGAAGCTCTGCAAAGACCACTTTAAGGATAGATCCCTCTATCCTCCATAAAATTTCTTGAGAGCTAGGTAGATGACTCTCTAAACCCTTTGAACCTTAGCTCTCTCATTTATAAAAATGGAAGTAAAGGTGCACTTCTCGCAAGGCTGTTGGTGAGTGAAAATTAAATTATGGTGTCTGTGTAAGTGATGAGTGAATACATTGTGTAAGAAGAAAATAGTATGATTATGTTCTTGGGTAGAAGCCATTTATTTTTTTGTATCTCAGAGAATGTTTAGCTCAGCTCTTTGGCTGTGTCTCTGGACAGCTGGAGTGCTAGGAGGGCACGTGCCATCTGCTCTCAGATCAGTTTCCTAAATCCTCAGAGACTACCTCAGCCCTCCTAGCACCAGAGGGAAAAAGGACGCTGCCCTTAGAACAAAGAGCTTGGGATAAAGTCCCAGCTTAGCCACTAGTAAGATGTAGGTCTTTGCCGTATTGCCTCTCCAATCTTTACTATCACTTTTCTCATGTATAAAATATAGATAATATCTATCCTATCAGATATATAAAAATATTTAGAGAACAAATTAACATATCCCATGTACTCTGTGGATTGTACTTAAGGTAAAATATAAATAAATATATATTTATATATAAATATATAATAATAGTAATATTACTTCAAATCTAATATCTCTTAACAACTCAGCCTTGTTTATAGAGGAGGAATCACTGGAAACATGTTTTTAGAGCAAGAGTCCCAGAAGCTCCAGGGTAATGATGTATGCGTTCCTGATTTTGGAAGCCAGTCAAGATCAAATGATATTGTGCTTCTTGGCAGATGCCTTGTGGCATTCAGGAAGGCTGTGACCTGTCATAAATAATTGGTCCCTTTTACATTTGTAAGTCAAGATGTTCTTGGTCTCTGCATATGGCCCATAAATCTTTCTGGATTGCCAGGTTTTAACCATCTTGCCCCAACTCTGTCTTTCTTCTTCATGAAGACATAATAAAATTTTGGAAAACATGCATATCTTTGGTTCTTCCATATGGACGTTCCCAACTACTTCTTGATAGCTTTCTTGTCTCCCCCATTCCCCTTAGCTGTGCACTCTACACCCCTGAATTCTATATTCTGTCAAGAAAGGAGAAAGGGTGATGTCTTCCTTTGTTACGTCTGGTTATCTATTTACTATAAACCTGTCACATCCTAGATCTTAAAGAATCCTGGAGTCCTGAAATGGCAAGATAATTCCATCTGGTGACAACTTGAGTGCTCTGGTGGTGGCTTCATAGGGCCCTCATCTGGGCTCAGTGGGCCCTTGGGTGGGGAGGGAAGGATTGCAACATGCAGTTACCTTGTTACAGGTGAAGAAACTGAGTCTCAGAGGAATTAATTGACTTGTTAATATGTCTGTTAACAAGGGAGAGTGCTTACATTTTTCTTGCTCTCTCAATTCAGTCAATAACCACTATTTGCAAAATACTTGCTCTGTATCAGTTCTAGGCCTTGGTATTATCTATGAACATAAATCACCTGTGAGTGTCTATGGCTTAACCTGCAGAAAGGTTTATTTTTCATGCAATCATTAGCCTCAAAGTTGCCCAGAATTTAGAAGCCATGATAACAAAATTCCCAACAAACTAGTTTTTTATAGAAGTTGACCTTTGAAGAGCACAGGTTTGAATCCATTTATAGGTGGATTTTTTTTTGCAGTACAGTACTGTAAGTAGTACAGTACCATCTTCCTTAGATTTTCTTTTTTAAAAAATATTTTATTCATTTATTTGAGAGAGAGAGAGACAGAGATAGCAAGAGAGAGCATGAGCAGGGAGGAGAGGGAGAAGCAGGCTCCCTGCTAAGCAGGGAGTCAGACATGGGGCTTGATCCCAGGACCCTGAGATTATGACCTGAGTCAAAGGCAGACACTTAACTGCTTAACCGACTGAGCCACCTAGGCGCCCTTCCTAATGATTTTCTTAATAACATTTTCTTTTCTCCAACTTGCTTACTGTGAGAATACAGTATATGTAATACATATAACATAGAAAATATGTATTAACTGACTATGTTATCGGTATGACTTCTGGACAACAGTAGGTTATTAGTAGTTAAGTTTGGGTGGGGGAGTCAAAATTATATACAGCTTTTCAAATGTGTTGGTGTGTCTAACCTCCACATTGTCCAGGGGTCAACTGTATTCACTAATTTATTTGTATATTCACTTAAGCATTCATTCTCCTGCCATTTACATAAAGAATAAATATCCACTTCTTAAAAGTTGGGCTTCTGTAAGAGTTCTTTCAAAACAACCTGAAAGTAATTGATAAAAACAAATTGGCCAAGAACTGCCCTTGATTTTTGCCTTTGTTCCCCTCGGTGTGCTACTTTATATGGCCTAGATGGTACAGAGGTAAATGTAAATAATGAAAAATCAGAACCATAAAAGCAAACTCAAGAGCTATCCACTCTCCTACTTTTTGCAGAGCAGTTTAGGAGATGAAACATAGGTGAACCCAAAAATGTTCACTTTACCAAAGGTTTCTGAACTGTTAGAATTGTCAGGGGAGGTAGAATTTGCAACTATGGTGATAGAGAACTGTTGTAATTCCATGTCACCCGCTTAGAGGTCTGAGTAGCAGTGGGTGGGGAAATCTCGTAGCCCTCTGAGCACTGTAGTAACTATGCAGTAATCAAACCAACAGTGTGTGGCGCTCTCTCTCCCATCCCTGGTGTAGTTGTACAGGCTCCCTCCCAGTCACTGGCTTCAAGGCCAGATCAATGTCAGAAACACTTGCCTGATGCTTATAAAAACTGTGCCTTCGTTGTGCTAGGCACTTTATATATGAAGAGGTCCTTTTAATGGTATTTTCCAAGCTGTTTTTTTTTTTAAATTCTTCTCTCTTTTTTTTTTTTAAGATTTTATTTATTTATTCATGAGAGACACAGAGAAAGAGGCAGAGACACAGGCAGAGGGAGAAGCAGGCTGCCTGAGGGGAGCCAGATGTGGGACTCGGATCCTGGGATCCCGGGATCACACCTTGAGCTGAAGGCAGATGCTTAAACACTGAGCCACCCAGGCATCCCTGATTATTATTATTATTATTAATGTGGCTGTTATTTTAAAATTACTGCATACAGTGGTCTGTCAAGATACAGTTTTTTCCCCTGGTTTTATTGAGAAATAATTGACATACATCACTGTAAGTTTAAGGAGTACAGCGTGATGGTTTGATTTAAACATGTGCAATCATTACCACAGTGGGTTCGGCTAACATCCATCTTCTCACATAGATACAATAAAAAGAAAAGAAAAAAATTCTTCTTGGATGAGAACACTTAGGATGTACGTTCATAACTTTGCTGTAAACTACACAGCGGTGCTAACTATAGTCATTAGTTGTACATCACGACCCTAGTACTCACCTATCTTTTAACTGGCAGTTTGTACCTTGTGAGCACACTCCTTCTCCCCACCCTCTACCTCTGGCAACCATTAATCTGTCTCTTTTTTTATAAGTTTGGTATTTTGTTGGTGTGGTTGGTTGGTTTAGATTCCACATATAAGTGAGATCATACGGTATTTGTCTCTGTCTGACTTAGCATCATGCCTGCAAGGTCCATCCATGTTATCACAAATGATAGAATTTCCTTGGTCTTTTTTTATGGCTCAATAATATTCATTGCATATATATATATATATATATATATATATGCGATGAAAATGTATGTATATATAGGAGATGTATATACATGGATATGTGTGTGTGTATATATATATATATATATATATACACACACACACACACACTACACCATCGTAGGATACAGATTTTTATCAAAGAGTGCATCCCCCAATACTCAAAGGACAGAGGGCGAGATTCAGGGAGGCTTTAGTGCCCATTCTCGGTCTCTGTCCTTTTTCCTAATACATTTCATTGCAGCGTTAAGAGCAATCTTTAAAGGCATTATATACCCTTTTTACAGGTAAGGAAACAGATGCCGAGAGTTAGCTTATTATCCTTCCTGTAAGTGGTAGAGTGAGATTCAAATTCAGGTGTGTCTGATTCCCAAGCCTGTGTTCCTCTTACTGACATCTAATACCTCCATTTCAGCCCCACCACTTATACCCTGATTTATAACTAATGCATTAGAAAAGTAGACTTCAGTCTGGGGTGCTCATTCCCCTGAAGAGTGGGAAGACTTTTCAAGGGGAAGTCAGGCATGGCTAGTTTTAAAGTGATCCATTTCCACATTCTCAGTTTCCACCTGTACCTCAAAACGGACCATCTTGAGAGGGCTCTTGGGACCCTCCCAGCGGCCTGCTCCCTCTTGACAAAAGAAAGGCCTCCTCTCACCTCCATCGGATCTCACAATGGTGTGTGGCCCAATGTGTGGAAGCCTTCTCTAGAGCCACACAGAGGCATGTGACAGATCCTTTAAGTAAAGATCCATAAATGCGTTCCCATCTTAATAAGAAATGGAGTCCCGATGAAATCTTTCTCTTCAGTTTAATAATCACCAACATTGTAATGTATTTATTTCAATTACTTCATATTAAAATTGTACTGTTATACTCAATGAAGAAGAATATTTTTAGGGATCCCTGGGTGGCGCAGCGGTTTAGCGCCTGCCTTTGGCCCAGGGCGCGATCCTGGAGACCCGGGATCGAATCCCACGTCAGGCTCCCTGCATGGAGCCTGCTTCTCCCTCTGCCTATGTCTCTGCCTCTCTCTCTCTCTCTCTGTGTGACTATCATAAATAAATAAAAATTTTTTTTAAAAAAGAATATTTTTATTATAGCCTCCTGTTCACAGAAAATGTATTTTAAATGAGATTTTAGTGTGTATGTGTGTGTATATATATATATATATATATATATATATGTATGTATACCAAGAGACGTATAATAGTATGATTAACAGTTGACTTTGAAGCATAGAATTCTATCATGCTAAAATTCTGTATGAGTAGAATTGAGGTAGAATGGGAACAATGGGAAGTAGAATGGGAATTTGAGTTCTAAGGCAGGATGGCAAACAATGACCCATGAGCCAAATCCAGCCCACTGCCTATTCTTGTATACAAAGTTTGCTGGGACACCAGCCATGCCTATTCATCTATGTGCTGTTTATGACTGCTTTCGTGCTACAGTGGCATTGTTGAGTAGCTATGACAGAGACTGCTTGGAAAGCCTAAAATAGTGTTTGGCCTTTACAGAGAAAGTTTGCAGACCTGTTATTAAAGGAGAAAAATGATGTAAAATTTCCAACTATTAAAAAAGAGCTTATTCATATATTTTTAAATGAGTAATTATGGGTATAAAAACCCTATTGAATATATATCCAAGGATATGTTTTAAAATGTGATGTAACCGTTTTATTTTTTATTTTTATATCAATATTATAATATGCCGAAAATTATATTCTTTGCAAGTATTCCAAATGTGATAAAAAAATTTCAGCCATCAATTTAAAAATGTGCACGTTGAAGGTATACATAGATTTTTTTTTTTTTTCAAATTAGGGAGGAGACCACTGCCTTTGAAGACAGGATCAGGGATGTGACTTTCCACAGTTTAAGGCCATCCTATGATGGATGGGGAGCTTGCCTTTTTCATGGAGCAAATTGAGCCCCATGTGACTACCTCAGCCCTCACTCAAGCTGTTCCCCCACAGCCTTGATGGGTAGCTGACGTCAATGTTCTCTAACAGGGCAATGTCAAAGAGTGGCCTTAAATGTCTGGGTTCAGTCTTACAGATCAGAAAATTCCTTCACAAGCTCCTACTTTGGCCCTTCTATTGGCCAGCTGGGGGAAGAAAGAACAGCAGTGCCCTTCCAAGAGGTAGAAGGTTGGGCTTTTTAGGACGTCCCTGCAGAACTGATGGGAGCCTGTGCTGCCTCTGGCCGCACTGTTGGTGGATTGCACCCCACAAATGGATGTTGACACCTGACTTGATACATGTTTAGGATTGAATTCTTTCTTTCTCCAAAACTGAGATGCTGGTCAATATTTCAGAATATGACCTTGTTTGGAGATAGGGTCTTTGTAAAGGTAGTCAAGTTAAAATGAAGTCCTTAGAATAAGCTCTAATCTGCTTGTGTCCCAATAGAAAGGAGAAATTCAGGCACAGAGATAGACATGCCTTGAGATAAGACATTGAAAAAACACAGGGCCACTTACAAGACAAGGAGAGAGGCCTGGGACAAATCCCCCCCTCACAGCCCTCAAGAGGAACCAACCCTCCTGATACCTTGTATTCAGACATTCAGACTACTGACCTCCAACATGAGAAGGCAATAAGTCTCTGTTGTTTAAGCCACCCAGTCTGTGGTACTTTGTACTTTCTGACCAAAGCCCTAACAAATAAATACAGTGTGCTGAAAAGCACAGATTCTTTTTTTTTTTTAAGATTGTATTTATTTATTCATGAAAGACACAGATAGAGAAAGGCAGAGATGTAGGCAGAGGGAGAAACAGGCTCTAGGCAGGAAGCCTGATGTGGGACTCGATCCTGAGACCGCAGATCACACCCTGAGCCAGGGGCAGGTGCTCAACCCCTGAGCCACCCAGGCGTCCCAGCACAGGTTCTTTTAATGAACTTTCCAAAGCCCAGTGACTTTTATGTTTAGCTGTGTTCTGAAATTACTACATGACATAGCCCATCAGAGCACAAGTTATCAGAATGAATCTAAAGACAGAGAACTGGACCCAGGGAGACTTTGATCCTGACCTTTCCTTCCCCCTAGAGCAGTTAATATCAAAAACTCTGGAGCCAGAGCCCTTGGGTTTAAATTTTACTAGCCATATGACTTTGGGGCTTGAATGGCCTCACTTATTAAATTGAAGAGTAACAGCACCTGCCTTGTTAGGTTATGGCAAGGACCAACTGAGTTCAGATGTAAAACCCAGTGCTTGGCACATAGTAAATGTTCAACAATGAAATGTTCATTGTATTATTGAGGAACCAAAAAGAAGAAACTCTGCCTAAGGCCACCTCAGACCTGTGAGTCACCTAGCAAAGTACTACACACATGTCCCTTGAAATTCTGTAAGATTTGTTTGTGAAATTACCATATAAATGTTAGAAAGACTTTAAATCTAGCGTTGTCTTTTCTCTTGTTGTATCCTGTCTTATTCTAGCAAAGCCTAATATTTGAGAATAGCTGGCATGCCTTATTAATCCTTAAAAAAGTATCTGCTCCAGCACCAGTTGGCAGTTAGATTTCATCAGTCACTTGAGATTATGGATTAACTCACTGATCTTTTTACCCTTCGAGCTAATTAGCCTTTGGACAAATACAGCTAGTCACAGAAGCCAAACACAGCTGACCAAACACATTTCAAAGAGTAAATTTGGTGGGTAAATAATGCCCAGCTTAGATCTCTCAGTGATATTGCTTTTCTGAGTTACTGGAATCTCCATGATCTTTCCTTCCCAGCTAGCATTGGAAGTGAGGTATTTACAAGGCTTATAAGCAAAAGGGACAATGTGACTAATAAACCAGCTATCTCCTCCCTACTTAACTCTCCCTCACCCCCATTTAAGATAATTCTTTCTCTGATGTTCTCTAATAACTGCCTCAGTTTGACTTGAAATGATTGCAACATATCCTTTGGGATACTTGTTTAACAGACAAGGGAAACTTTCCTAGATCCCCATCTGAAATATAATTTTACTCAACTTAATTTAATTACCACTAACTGCCAAGACTTTCTCACACCTCCATAAAGCACTTTAAACAGTTCATGTCTCACCTTGGTGCTAAGGCCCGTTAAGTACTTGGAGATAATTATCGCATTCTCTTAGACGATGCTTGGTGAAATTCAATATTTTTAGACCTTCCGTTCTTTGCTAAAGAAGGCCTCTCTCCAGGTAGTCTTTTTTAAGCTCCCTTTAGTTGAAATTATTCTCATATTGTAAGAGCCACAGCCTCACCAGTGAGTTGTAGGAAGTTGCAGGAGGAATCTCTGCCTGGGGCCAGCCAGTCCCTTGGTAATAGCAACTGGAATGCTATGCCCATCCCGGTGTACAGCTCTATTGGGCGGGCTCCTGGTTTCTCCTCTGATGTTTCCTTGCACGAGCAACCTTACACTGTGCATCCACATCTTCTGAGTGGCCACTGCTTCTTTCTGACCCCAAAGAGCAGAGTTCTAGAGGAAGAAGGATTCTAGATTGAATGACAGCTCTGACATTGCACAAGCACATACCTACTCATTTGGGTTTGGTTTTTGTTCATGTAGCCAAGAAAACAGGAAATGGTTTAGCTCTTATTTCAGAAGAGTAGAAGTGTGGTTGTTTTGCACTGTCATCAATATTCATTGATAAAAAACATTTGTCACGTGAATAGTAAGCGCCTAGCACTGTGTTTTGGTAAATCAGAGGAATCCAAAGAGAATATGATCTAGACTTTGGTCTCAAAGATCTTAGAAAACAGGGAAAAGCTTACAAGATAGGAAATCATATTGAACAGTGTTACCTAGTTAATAACAGAATTGTAAGCTTCAAGTGAAATAAATCCTAGGCCACTATTCTGTAACTAGTTCATTTGAAAAAATATCCCATGGTGAAGAGCACCATATGTTACACTTGCGTGGGCTTTCCCAAACCAAGATATCGTGTCTGATACCAAGTGGCATCTGTCTAAATGAATTATGATAATACGAGTTTATTATACAGAATGAACTGTATATGTATCTGACAAGGAAAAATGACCAAGAAATATTTCTCAGTGAACAAAGAAAGCAGTAGGATAATATACAGCATATGACCCATGGGGTGTGTGTGTGTGTGTGTGTGTGTGCACGCGCGCACACTCACACATGTCTATGTTTTGGGAGTATGAATAGATTTGTATGTGTTTGCATATATATAGGAAAATGAATAAGAAATGAATAAGGCAGTGGATAACTCTAGAAAATGAGGCTGGGGAACCCAGAAAAGGATTTTTATTGTTTTTTAAAGATTTTATTTATTTATTCATGAGAGACACAGAGAGAGAGAGAGAGAATGAGAGAGAGAGAGGAGCAGAGACACAGGCAGAGGGAGAAGCAGGCTCCATGCAGGGAGCCCAAGGTGGGACTCGATCCCAGGTCTCCATGATCAGGCCCTGGGCTGAAGGCGGCACTAAATCGCTGAGCCACCCAGGCTGCCCAGGACTTTTATTTTTAATATGATATTTTTCTATACATATTTTAGTATAAATTTTATACTTATGTTTATTTTATTTTAAACATCAAAATTGATTCTTTAAAAATATAAATCTTGATAAAATAATGATAAAAAATAAAATGCCATGAAATACTATCAATATAATAGGAAAGTGTGTATATCCTTGACTTTAATTATTGGAGAAATACAATTTAGAGTTTGTTTTGGAAATGTTTAAAGCAGTGATTCTCATCCTTTGGTGATTTTTACCTGTTGATTCTATTAAAACTGAAAAAAACCCAGTCCCAACTTTATAAACCAGAATTGCAAGTGAGTCTTAGTTATGTGTATTTAAAAACATGCACACACCCCACCACCACCAACTTCCTCAGGTGGTTCTGATGTGTGCCAGGTGAAAGCATAGGGCCAGAGCAGAAATGGAAGATGACAAAAACTATCCACTGTGACCATGAACATATGAGGTGAGACCTGTGAAGAGATAAAGATCTTAAATTGGATTGAAACACGATATAGATCATGTTTTACTCACCAAACAATTATTCAAGGAAATGATAGAAAAAAATATTTAAAGGGAAAAATTCAGCACACAAATAAGAAAAACATAGGAATGGCAATATGGACATCAGAGAAGAAATTAAGCCAAAAAGCTTTAGCTGGCAAGAAGAATCATTTCATAGAGGAAACATCCAAACTGATTTACAAATAGAGTAGTCATAAATCTTTTTTCAGAACATATCAATATCATCAAAATGAAAAGGAAAAACTAGAAATAAAAAGAGAAATGGACAAAAATACAGCTTTGAGAAAACATCATTGCATTATTGTTATATTTCAAATATAACACATAGAACACCTTATAATTAATAAGCATTAACCAATAGGTACATGTTGAGTTGGTATCTTCCACTGGAAGTATACCTTCTTTTCTAAGGATCCATGAAACTTTTTAAAAATATCTCACTTACATGGCCAAAAGTCTTTAATACATTCCTAAAGCCACTGGCTTTTCAGTAACTACTGAATCAAAACAGAAAGCAAAACTTATGCTAGAGGCTATTTAGAAAACAATGACCATGAAAAGGTGATATGAGAAAGCTTACACAATACAGCCAAAGTCCTCAAATGGAAGAGCCCTAAAAATCATTCTTTTTAAAATTATTATTTTTATAAAAAGAATGAAAATACGTGAACCAAAGATTTAACTCAAATTAGAAAATAAAAGAGCAAAGAAGGCAAGAGGAAAGATATAATAAAGATAATAAACTAGAAAACAGAGAACTAATAGAATCTTAAATAAATCCAAGAACTCCTTTTTTTTAAAGATTTTATTTGACGCAGAGAGAGAAAGAGAGAGAGCACAAGCAGAGGGAGCAGGAAAGAGAGGGAGCCTAATGCAGGGCTGGGATCATGGACCTTGGGATCATGACCTGAGCCAAAGGCAGATGCTTAACTGACTGACCCGCCCAGGTGCCTCCCAAGAACTCCTTCTATTAATGAATAGCCAGTGACAATTTTGTCAAAGAAAATACAGAGGAAATGTGAATTAACAAATTTATAATTGAAAATGATACTGAAACAGGCATGGAGGTAGCTAAAACATCGTTAATGAGTTCAATGGGTGGCAATATGCAACATACTGGGTAAAGCTCAGTTAGTTTGCACACACACACACACACACACAAGTGAAATAATTATAGGCCATTAAGTATGCATGTATTTGAGGCAAAATATACAAATTGCCAGCAGAGCAAATTCTGTTGCTTCGTTGGTTGAAACATGTATTTGTGTGATCTTCCTGAAAATGGCAATGTGTATCAAGAACTTAAAAATTTATATGATCCTTGACCCTCTTATTCCAAATCAAGTAGTTTATCAAAAGGAAATCAGAAATGTGGAAAGATACTCTTTGATAGGAGACAGAGTTTAAGAAGACTAATGTCATGGGAGTGTGCTGATGATATTACCATTTGGGTGGGAAAATACAAAAATAGAATGATTTGATCTAGGAAAAAGCATGTAATTATGAATTGAAATGATTCTGGACTGCACCACAATGTTAACACTCATTTTTGGGGTGTAGGGATTACAAGTGATCTTTATCGTCTCCTCCGTGTTTTGGGGGTGTCTTCCAAACATTCCTCAGTGAGGAATGCGGTCTTTTGTAACTAGACCATAAAATTATGAAAGTAACTGGAGAAATTTTAATATAAAATAATAGAAAAACATTTAACCAGGAAAGCACAAACAAAAAGCATGACGTGCATATAGCCTATCAAGACTGAGAATGCTGCAAAACCCTCTGGTGTTCACTGAGTAGTTTGTATACTTCCCGTTCCCTTGAAGGGGGTACAGAGGAGAGGTGAAGGGAGAAGGTACTAGTGAGGACATGTTCTTCTCCAAACCTGAGGTCTTTGGTGTTACCAGTGATCCTCAGGGTGCGGTTGGCACCCTCCCTCCCTCCCTTTACCAGAAACATAAAGTTTGGTCAACACTCCCCCTAGTGGCAACTTAACAAATCTCCTAAAGTTACTTCGCCAAGAGCCAGGGGCTGAAAACGGATGCCAGTGTCAGTTCATCGAGGCACTTAATGGCACATATTGCCGGACTCCATCTCAAGTGTGTGGCTCAGACATATGTATTCCTTCTTTAACAAGCAGCCCAGTGATTAAAATCTTCAAGTGTGGAAACTATTGACCTAGATTATACATCCCTGAATGTTACAGAAAACAGAGGCAGCATGAGAAGAAATTCTTGTAAATCTAATTTAGTATTAATTTCCAAAGAAGAAGAGAGGCCAGACGCATTTGTATTAATTTCCTCTAGTGAATCCTTGGGAGAACGCTAGCTGCTACTTTTATTCCTTAGGCTATCTATAAATATATGGGAGTATAAGTTAGAGACAAGTGAGTTATACCTGGCCATTGTTGCCTTATTATTCTCCATTCGTATTTCTAAACATCCTCCACACCTTAGATTTTCTTTCCAGGTTCTAGACAGCCAGCCCATTTGGAACAGCTCGCCGATTTAATCAACATGCTGCTTATCATGTTTTCCAGATGGTTAATGGGTCTCTTAAATAAAACTGGCCCTAATTCTAACTAGAGTTTCTATTCTGGTCCCTTTTGTAGAATAATTTGTCTCATGGCCAAAGTTTCCTTTCATTATTTCTCTGTAGTCTTCGGTGATCCCTTTTTACCACTTCTTTGTTCAAAACTGTCAAATGGCACATTCATTCAATTCACTAACGTTAATCCTACATGCAGGAAAGAGGAGACTGTTCATATTAATATCAACACGCTACCCAAATCATTTATCATTTACATCTAAAGTTTTAGAGACTAGGTCTCTCATCATTATCGATTGAGAGAAGAAAGAGCCTTCTTGTGGACCTGCAGACCGGTAGTTCCCATTGCTACTTCTGCCTTGAGAAAGAGTGTTCTTGTCATCTGAAACAGCAAGACTGGGGGGAGCAATGGGTATGGATCGAGTTTTCGGGAGTCCTACTTGAAAGACCTGTGGTCTTAATATTCAGTGCTACACAAAGGATTCCAAATATAAATAACCTTTGAGCTGACCAGATCAGATTGAGGTCTGATTCCCACTTCACAAACGGTTTCCAAGGCCTACAGTTAGGTTGTATAAAAGTGACATTAAAACTCACATTGGCGGAATGCCGTTATGGCATGACTTCCACAATAATGAACGTCTGGAAGTAGGCAAGATAATGTAAGATTTGAATGAGGTTGTATCCTGAAAGGAAGGCAGCCAGAGGTCCCGAGATTTAATGGAGGTGCTGCAGGAAAAAAAAAAAAAAATATATATATATATATATGACTCTATTACACCAAGCACTTTCCTCTTTTTCTTTCTATTGCCTGCCTGGGATGATTTTGCAGAGTTTAAAAATAAATGAGCTGTATTCATTTTTCCTTCAGAGCTTTGCTTTGAAGGCATTCTATACGGGGGAGAAAGAAAGAAAGAAAAACTAACACTGGCAATATAGGGGGGATCGAAACATGCAAATGTGAGCATTCTCTCCAGCAGTATCTGTTTAATAGCTCAGGACTCCTTATGTGGGGAGATATGCCTGGTTCCAATTAAGGTCACATCATACAGGCAAATGTGAGCTTCAAAGAGGTGCTAATGATCTACTAGGTAATGCAGAGGAAATGCTGTTTTTTGAATGGGCTTCGGCAGCATTTAAGCCTTCCGCCTGTCATCTGTACACTGTACACAGTGCCTGGGATTAGGTTTCTTAGAGCAACTCGATTGCAATTTTCAGTGCTAACTAGAGGCCAGGATTCTTTTGCAGGCCTATCATTTGTGTTGATCACTGCTTTTCACATTTTATTTTAGCCGCAGAACCTTAGTTTCAACAGAGTGGACCCTTACCTATAAAGCACATGAAAGTACAACTCTATGAAGGAAATCAGGTTGCACATCTCAGAGATTATCCACCCCCACTGCCCTCCCCCACTCCCCCACCCCCGAGCTTTTCTTTCAGTGCCTCCCCCACGTCTCTCCATGACAGAGCTTGAAAATAGTCTTCTGGGAGAAAGAACAAGATTTCTTCTCTATAACCCAGAGGGGGAAATGCCTTTAATTGTTCATTCATTGTTTGACGGGACAAGTATTTCTTCAGTACCCTCTTCTAGGCACCGTGGATGGAGCAGTGAATAAGGAAGACCAAGAGCCTGCTCTGGGGGAGGCAGTGGGGGTGAGCTAGCTGGGCAGCCAGGGACATGTTGGGTGCTATGAAGAAAATAGAGATGGAGGTGCAAGGAGACAGGGGTTCTAGTGAGGAGGCTAAAGGGAAGAAGGGTGTGGTCTGTCCAAGAAACCAGGGTGTTGAGGGTGAGTGGCCATAGTCAGAGCTTGGGGGTGTTTTAGGCAACAAAAGCTCCTGAAATCTCTGAAGCAGGGGTATTGAGGCACACTGGATGTCACCACCAGGATATGGGGGTGTTAGCGGCTGTGGCAAGCTCCTTCCTGGAGTATCTAGTAGGCCATGATGGAAATTCCCTAGTTTGCTTTTTATTTTAAATTCATTTTCAATCATGGTTTAATTGTTTATCATTAAACTATTTGTGATTAAGCTCTTTATGTTTTTTAAAAATTTATTAATTTTTAGAGAAGAGAGAGAAGTGAGAGCATGCATGGGGGGAGGAGCAAAGGGAGAGAGAGAAAAAGAATCTTGTGCAGACTCCCCAACTCTGTGCCAAACGCAGAGCCTGATGCAGGACTCGATCTCACAACCCTGAGATCAGGACCTGAGCCGAAATCAAGAGTCAGTGCTCAACTAACTGAGCCACCCAAGCGCCCCTAAGCTCTTTATATTTTTATTTCCCTGACTTCCAAATGGGCTTTGAGGTAATTCACATACATGATGCTTAAACACCAGTCCATTCAAATAAAAGCTCAAAACCATGTGGCAGGTGAATGAAGTAATAGTGAGATTGAGCAGGAAAAATGTAGTTCTATGTTCCATCAGAGCCAGGGTTTAAAAAAGAAAATGAAAGAAGAAAATGATGGCTTCTGTAATTCTGATTAGTTAAAGAAAAAAAAGGAAGACTATCCATTCTTAAGGGAAGAAACTTCTAAAATAAATTCTAAACGTAATGTGTTCCGTTGGGCCTTATATAAGAAACATTAATAATTCCCTTTATGAATGTTGAATACCTAATGCATGCAAATTGTTGACACTCTAGGGAATATAAACCTTAATCAAACATAAATTCTACCTTCCAGGAGCTTGCAGTTTAATGCAGTATATAACAGATGTTACAAATAACTCTACTACAAGGCAGGAGATATAAATATTAGTTTTCAGAGTACCTAGAAACAGGAATAATAGGTGTCACAGTAAAGCATGACTCTGGAAGCATTTCAGGGTTAAAGGAAAGAGCTAAAGTGGCCAGACAAGTTTATAGCTTTCCCACAATCCAAGGATTTCCCGCACAGTGCCCTGGGGCAGGGCGGCAGGCCCAGTTCTTGAGGCTGTCTTCCTCTGCTCTCTCATTTCACACCCAGGAGCTCGTCCTCATACAGTTCAGGGGTGACTCTTTGTCATGGGCCTGGGAGGCAGGTCTTCTGCTTCGCTCATTTAGAGACATCATACTTTGGATATTAGTTGTGTAGGTGATAAATTGGCTTTGTTATGAAAATTGAATTAAGCTGTAAGCATCATTAAAGAAAAAAATGCCTCTAATCCATCTATCCAGAGAAATACTTTGTTGATATTCTGGTCCATGTCTTCTCAGACATTTTTTTCTATGAATGTGGATGAGGAGAGAATCACACCATCTAAATGATTCTGTGACTCCCTTTCCTTACTTAAACTTCAAGACATACAGTCAGTGATAGCCTTATTAATTGCCACATGGCACTCTGGTGTATAATTGTATCATAAGTCACCTAACCAATTTTCTAGAGTTGACACTTAAGTTGTCCCCGGTTTTTCACCACTAGAACCAATACTGGGATGCACATTCTTTAAAATACATTTTCCCACACTTTTCCAATCTTCTGTAGTACTTTTCTAGACATGGAGAGAACAGTGATTTTTGGTAACTGTTCTAGTTCTAACTTATCCACATAAATACCCAAAGTTTTGCTTCAGACTTTTTTGTTCATTGGCTCTAACTACAAACAATGCTAAGCTGTCCTTTCTACAGAAGGAAGGGGGCCTTCACAGCACCAAAGAGGCCCCTGAATTTTAGATTCTCATTTGTGTCTCCTTTCTTCCCATTTCAACCTCGCTAATTGCTCTAAATCAATAACTTAAGCCAGAGCATGGAAAGCATTCAATAAGTCATCAAATTCCTTAAGTTCTGCCTCCTGAAAAGTGTCCTGAATCTGTTTTCCACCCTCCTCTGGCTCAGGCCATGACCACTGACCCGGGATCTCTATAGAATTTCCTACATACTCTTCCCTTCTTGGGTTTGGTTCACCCTTTAATCCATATTTCATACTTTATTTTATTATAAATATGATGAGGCCAATGCTCTGTCTCAAACTTTGCAATGACCCCATATTGCTTTCTAGATAAAATTCAAACCCTATGGCTTAGCATACAGGCCTCTATTTCTGGATCGAGTCACCTGGGCCAAATCCTAAGAATCTATATATTTTAAACTTCCCTTGTGATTTCAGTGGCCCTTCACGACTCCCAAGGTGGGCTCTTAGGAAGCACTGGTCTGTTTGGAACCTATTCTAGAGCAGAAGCCAGCTACAGCTAGAAATTTCTCTTCGCCAGAGCTTAAAATGGTCCAGCACACTGTGATTATTTTAGGAAAAAATTCAAAAGCATTTCACCAAAGAGCAGCATGTTTGCAAGTGTAGATTATAAAATCATTTCCATTTAGGAATCCTAATTTAATTAAGTGACAATTTTTAAGATATGAAAGCTTTTCCTGCTGAGTCAGGATTTTCTACTATCGGCTAATGCAAAGCAGGTAGTTGAAATTAAAGACTGGCTCCAGAGACTACTCCGTGCTTGGCTGCATCAAGTTCAGAGCATCAAGTATTGTTCTGTGGGACAGAGGGGCAGGAGGGTATTTTGTTAAAAACCTACTAAAGCACTGTGTTAAACTTTTTTTTTTTCAATTAAGACATTCAAATGTTGGGTTCCTTAGAAAAATACTTTAAAGCCATTTGATTCTTTGTATTTCTTATAGGAAAGAATATTCATCTGGTCAAATTGTTAAAAAAGAAAAAAAGATTTTTGAGAAGTCCTCTTGGGATTAATGGTGCAGTTTTTAAAGAAAAATTACATTTGTGAAACTGAAGACAGTACTACAATAATAGTTTATTTGATCTCATCTCTTGCTAATCCTTAAGGACTTTAGTGGACTAAAATCTCTAATTTTATAGCAGATAATGTGAACACCCATTATTATATAGTCACTAATATCATTAATAGTACCCCTGAAAGATACAGAGTTGGATTTAAAACAATTTTGGTTACTTTTCCTTCTCTGTCCTCCACTAAAATGTAATTTTTAAAGCCAGAGTCTTTCTCTGTCTTGTTCACACTGTGTCCCCAGCCCCTGGTTCATGGTAGGCATGGGGTAAATATCTGCTGAGTTATGACTGCATGCCATACAACAGAGATTTTGTGTAGCGTCCTCCTCTGAGGACATATAAGAGGAGAGAGAAAGTGGATTCTCAGCCTGAAGGAAGCTTATTATAGTGGAAAATAACTTTTATTTAAATCCAACAGATTTATCAAATTATTATCATGCTATGTACATTGCAGGGTGAATCTAATAAGAAATCTGTTTGTCTTCTTTCATATCTATCCTACCTTATCACCCGTGTTGCACATTATCGATACATATATTCCAAAATTGTTATCAATGTGTATATTATTTATATATGTATGTGGTGGGGGCAACTCACAGCACATTTCATTGTCTCTAGATAGGTCAAGAGTTTAAAAAATCGTTTTCAAAACCATAGGCAAGAAATAGCAGGAGACACTAAGCTAGATGATCTATATCAGTGTTATTCAAAATGCTGGTCAGTGAGTTATTTGTAACTAATCTGCAGCAGGATGAGGATCTTATGCTAAATTGCAATTCAATTATGTCATTAAGCACACAGTTTAGTTCAGATCATATCCTTTTCCTGGGATGACTTTCTCAATGAAGGAAGCAGGGCATTGACACACATTCTCATATAAGCTCCTTACTTTGTTCTGGACTGGACTAAGACAGTTCACTTGCACTACTCTATAACCATGCTTTGAGTAGCACTGTTCTCCATCAATGTCTCACCTACTTCAAAAAAATCTCTAAGCTGCTTTTTAAAAGCATCATTTTTCAGTTAGATGGTTATTTCTTCTATCATTAATTATATAATAATAATAGAAATCAAGCAATTAATGATTCAGACAGATAATGTTATGTCAAGTAGTAACAATGTCATGGAAAAATATTAAACAATGGTAAAGAGTTAGAGAAGGATAGAGGATTTTTTTTGGTCAGAGTGCTCATGGATGGGTCCTGTGAGGAGGAGACCCTGGAGCTGTGATTGCTCATGGATGGGCCCTGTGAGGAGGGGACCCTGGAGCTGTGAGTGCTCATGGATGGGTCCTGTGAGGAGGGGACCCTGGAGCTGTGAGTGATGGGCCCTGTGAGGAGGAGACTCTGGGGCTGTGAGTGTTCATGGATGGGTCCTGTGAGGCAGAGACCCTGGAGCTGTGAGTGTTCATGGATGGGCCCTGTGAGGAGGGGACCCTGAAGCTGTGAGTGTTCATGGATGGGCCCTGTGAGGAGAAGACCCTGAAGCTGTGAGTGCTCATAGATGGGCCCTGTGAAGAGGAGACTCTAGCTGTGGGTGCTCATGGATGGGGCCTGTGAGTTGTGAAGAGACCCTGGAGTTGTGAAGAGGAAGTTATATAATGATAACTGGGGAAGAGCACTTCAGGAAGACAGAAGAGTAAGCTCAAAGGGCTTGAGACGGAAACAAGTTTGCTGTGTTTCAAAACCACAGGGCAGTATGCCTGAAGGGTAATGAACAAGGAGGAGAGTGGTAGTGGACTGCATCCAGGAGCCAGCCGGGTGTCAGCCTTGGTAGGCCATGGTTAGCACCTTGGCTTTCATTTTGAGTGAGACAGGGAACCATTGGAGGGTTGTGAGCACAGGAGCAGCATGGTATGACAGGCTTTAAAGGATCACTGTGCCTGCTGGGGAGTAAGGGTGAAATGAAACAGATGAGAAAGTTGTTGCTTGCTGTTAGGTCAGATTAGGGCTGACTGGTGGCTTAGACGAAGGCCAAAGGGTTGAACTTGGTAAAGGCGGTCATGTTCTGAATTTGGGGGTTTTTCCACTAGAGTGTTATTGAATGCTGCTGCAAGTGTATACGAAATAATTACCCTTGTGAAATAGAAATGTATGAATATCCAGTGAGGTGGATGTTAAGGACTGACAAAAGCAGAAGTTTATAGAGTATGGTGCATGTGATGGGGATAAGCTGGTGCACAGGCTTCAAGTTCATTTCTCCTTTGAATATTCACTGGTCCATGAAAAGTGGTTTAGAAAACCATCCAAAGATTCATTTACCACAAAAAGGAGCACACTTTCTGAGGTCTGAAGGGATTGGTACTTGAAGATACTCCAGTCAGCAGGGGGTCTTGTGGAGCATTCTGTAGATGGGATTGTTTCAAATCTGCAGCTGCCTGGGAACCCTTCAGGAGGTTGAGCCCGCTTCCAGTCGGAGCTGGTGAACCACTTTCTTCATGGTGCTCATGAGAGCCAGGCAGATTACTCGGTGCATAGATGGATCTAGTTGGGTCCACAGAGCAGGGCAGCACAGCCCTGAATTTGTTTTAAAGGCAGAGCCGATAGGATATGCAGACTGGATATGGTAGATTGGGTGTGGGATGGGAAAGAATGAGTGAAGTCAAGGATGATTCTGGGTTTTGATGGCACCATTTACAGAGATGAGGAACATGTGCGAGGAAGAGACTGAGGCAAGGGAAGAAGAGTTGAGTTTGAGCCTGTTGGATGTGAGATGTCTGACAGACTTAAAAGTGCAGGTGTGGAGAGAGCACTGCAATATATGCATCTGAGGCCAAGGAAGAGATAGAATTTGAGAGTGGTCCACACATATAAAGTCCTAGATCAGACCACCCCGGGGGAGTAAGTGGAAATAGAAAAGAAGTTCAAAGAAAATCTAGAGGGAAGGAAGAGGAGAAAAACTCAGCAAAGGAGACTAAGAAAGAAATAGAGGTGGGTGGGGGGGAGTAGAAAGTATGCAAACAACAACAAAAAGATAATACGGTGAATACCGAGAAAAGAAAGACTTTCTTATAAGGAGACAATAATCACCTGTTTCAAAAGCTATTGTAAAATGAAGACTGTAAATTATCAGATTGGTCCTAATGGAGGTCACTGGTGCCCATGATTAGAGCAGTTTCAGCTCATTCACTGCCCCATTAAAGAAGTTCTCCTGTGGTTGCTTTTAGTTTCTTAGTGTAATGAGAATCAAAGTTATCTGATGAAAACTGAGGAGGTAGGATTTGGGGCCGCAGAGGTTTGCTAATGGAGGAGAAGCTGTGAAGAGTGGATCAACTAGGGAAATGCAGTAAGAGTGGCCAAACAGAACTAAGAACTCATTTGTTAAAGTTTAAGATGAGCACCACTGAATGCTTTTCTCCAGACCTGTTCAGATGGGTGGAGGCAGAGAACAGGATTTAAGGAAGATCAGTATTTGGCTAGGCAAACATAAGGCAGGGAAGAGGTTCTAGGGATTTGAGAGTCAATGTAAGGGAGTGATGCAATCACAGCAAAGGGTGACTCCGGGGAATATAATGGTTGAGATCATTGATTGAGGGGACCATGGAACTAAGAGGCTAGAGGTTTGGTGGATCATCTGTGAGGATATTGAAATTACTGAGAATGATAACAGAATGGTGGCAAGGAGAAAGGAAGGTAAGAAAATCTTTCATATATTGTGGACATGACCAGGAGGAGAGCAAATAACATAAGGAGAGATAGTACTACTACAGTCGGATGGCAGGCAACTCAAAGGAGCTGACTGGGTGGGGCTTAGGCAGTAGGAAAACAAATGGTCTGGAAGCAGCAAGAAGGAGCAGGAAGGAGCCTATCCAATCTCCAAAATCAGGAGTACCAAGTGTCGGATGCAAAACTAGAAAAGAATGCAAGAGAAACAATCTCCTAGGAAGTCAGCCAGACTTTTAACAGGGCAAGAAAGATAAACAAGTGCTTGGAGAAGATACAGGAGAATGTATGTATACTGATGACAGACCCTGGGTTGCAGAGGACACAGTAGACAGGTTTGGAGATGGAGGCAGGGGTGGTCAGAAATTCAGGCGTTTTACGACATAAGCAGAGCCTTTGGGAATATAGATCTGTGAGAGTCTAGGTGATGGAGGATGAGCTGGCTTCCTGGGAGTGAGTTCATGACTGAGGCCTATAGGAATAAGAGGCGTGATGGGCTGATTCTTGTGGAGTCTTAGAAAAAGTGGGATACTAAGTACTAAAATTAGTTACTTGTTGCACCTGGTCTCTTTGGTGGTTCTTCTGGCGAAGTGGAAGATCTGGAGGAGGGAGAGTGGAAATTGCACCAGAAGGCCAGGGCGTTCTTGCTTGAGGACTCCTTGGCTGCCAAGGAGAATAGTCTATCAGGGACTGCAGAGCTCTAGGGATTTTTCCTTAATCCTGTCAAGGACACAGCTCAAGGTTTCCAGAAAGCATACTCCTTCAACTGTCCATTACCTTCTCTAGATTGGAAAATTGTCACTTAGTGATGAGGTCTTTGAATGTATTTCAGAACTACTAGGTTGGCTGAATGCTTCAACAAATACTGTTTTCATGGAGCGCACTTCAAATTTACATTGCAAGAGAGTCGATGCTATTCCTCTCCACAGAAACAAGGCTGACAGCACCTAAATAGCTTTGGCTATCTCTTGGGGGAGATCACAGTTGGTGGGAAATCGACTACATTACCAGGGAACATAACTTGGAAATGATACTTTTCTTTGCTCACCACTAGGCATTTTGGTCTTAGGAAATTCAGATTACTCAAGAGGTAATTAATGTGTAAGGGCAGTGGGGACTTGCTTCAACAAATGATTTCTTGCCATTTTTCCTGCATTATAATCAAATCTATAGACTGCTTATTATTTACCTATTATAAGTTCAGCTTTCTTGCTTTCCAAAGTAGTCATTGAAAAATTGCCCAACTGATGGTTTTTATGTAGGCAAAACATATTCTTGATGGTAGTCATTCCAAAAACTGCTATAAAGCTTTGTCACTACAGGCTGTCTCAAGATGGCCTCACTTGGTAGTCTAATTAGTTTTCTTGTACGCCTGGGTGCATTTCTGAGCCGTAAAATGAAACCCATTGGATAAAGTGACCTTTTTTTCCTACATGCAATCTAGCTGATTTCAGAATTGTCCTTTACGAACATATAATACATTGATTGATCTGATGGCATTTGGGTCTAAAATTACTTCTTGGATATAGAAGAGAACATGACCTTGTTTTAAAAGTTTCTGGCTTAATTATTTTCTTTAACAAAAAAAAAAAAAAAGAAAGAAAGAAAGAAAAAGCATATTCAAGAATTTGAAGTGAATTATAGATTTTTACTTTGACCTGTTCCTGAATCAAAATGTTTATAGCCTTAAGGACACTCTAGACAAGAAAAGGTTTTTCAGAAAGGGAATAGATATTGGGAGAGATAAATTTGAATCAGGCACCTATTTACGTGTCAAGTCCTAAGAGGGAGATATAAAAATGAAAAAGGGATCTCATCTTAAGTGTCGAATGGTCTAGCAGTGGAGACAGACACATAAACCAATAACTCTTGAGTTCCATTAAACTTAAGTAGAGGGTGTGAGGTCCTCTTGGGAGAGGAAAGAGGCAGGAAATGGAGGACAGTGAGCTGGGAACCTACCAAGAACAGAAGATATTTCAGTTGGCCTTTGGAAGATAATAAAGAATTTGCTAGACATTTTGGGTAGGAGTGGAGTAGGGTAGGTCATCTGAGAGGAAATTCAAAGAGGAGACAACAGCCTGAGCAAAGGATGGAGACATGAATAGGATAGCCTTTGGGACCCTGTGGAGAAAACAAGGGGCCTCTGATTGAGATTCCTGGCACTCTACCTTTGACAGATTTAGAGAGAATAAAAAGATGTATACATGTTTCCAAGACATTATGGAGAACACTCATTTTTATTTGTTACTCAGAGACTTTCAGAAATCTAATTATTGAACTGAAGTAATATGGATTGGATCATTTTTCTATGATGAGTCTCAATAATTCATCTGGTAGATGTTTTGATAACGGAAGGCTTTACACCTTCTCATTGCGTTATTTTTCTTGGGAACTTGTTCTTAAAAATTGATTCTCCATCTTTTGGTGAGCAAGAGCCAGGGGGCTTAGTGATAAGAATTATGAGAGATAAGATGGTATAGAGAAAGAAAAATGATTTGAGCCATGGGAGGAGTGTTTCTTTCCTAGTGTGAGCAATTAGGCACTGTGTGGCCCTAAACCCACCAGAACTCCTGGAATCCATTCCTTCCTCTGCAGAGGGGCAGCTGGTGAGTTGTTTTGAGACATACAACAGCATATACGGGGTAACATGAAAGCCCTCTAGCACAATAGACATGAGAGTTGATATTCATACTAATCTCTCAGTAATGAACTTGTCTTTATTAAGGCCCAGAGTCATAAATTGTAGGATGAACTTAGGGAACGGTTCTCAAACTTTGGATATATCCCCAAAACATTTCTCACCTGGTATATTTATTAAAATGTCAAATCTTAGAAACCTCCTCCAGAATTTCCAATTCAGTAGGACTGAATAGGGAGATGCCTTAGGAATCTGCTTTTTTAAACAAGCATTCCATGTGATTCCAAAGAAGGTGATTCAAGGAGACCATTTTTAGAGAAACTGTCCCAAAAGATCTTAAAAGATGTAGGTATCCAGCACAATCAGGGCAGAAAGTAACCAGCCTATTAACAAAGCCTTGGGTCCTTACCTTCTGAGAGAAAGTATGTATACTCCTTGTTGAGCTTCTGTGGATCCTCTTTGACAGGTGTCACAGCTGAAGTTTACCTGGCTACCTTGAACCAAATCAAGGAAGTGCTGACTTTTCTGAAGCCCTGTGACAGTGTTTGGAGTGAGGATTGAAAAGCAGAGCCTGTGGCTCTTGGGCTCCTGGGGCTCTTTCCCAACATGCTGATCCTGCTTGTGGCAGCAGTGTCCCCTGCTGAGGATCAGCCTGCCTTCTTGAAGCACCTCACCTTCCCTTGCTTCTCCATCAGCGCTGCCCCAGGGGCATCTGCCATCAGGAAGGTGCCCTAAGTGTTTGGCCTGAACCCTAATTCTGATACTCAGCAGTTCTGTGACCTCCAACAATTTCCTTAAGTTCCCAGTTTCCATTTCTCAACCATAAATGAGGTTATCATAACCTAGCTCACAGCACCACTAAGAAAATGAAACAAGATGTGCTTAATGCTCTGTGTGAACCTGCTGTGTGGGCTCCTCCATCCAGACCATAATGGGCTCATGCCTTACAGCAACTTGTGTGTTTACACTCTTCTGAGCAACGACAGTGTGGCAAGGTTGCCTAGGAGTCAGAGCAGGGTTTCAAGTGTTAGGCATAGAGTCAAGAGCAGAAAATAGCTTTAAATTTTTCACAACAAGTCTGTTAGCTTCTGAATAAAGATGGTAATTTGAGGTGTTATTTAAGTATAGCTGACACACAATGTTACATTAGTTTTAGGTGTACAACGTAGTGATTGGACAACTCTCTATGTTCTGCTCACAAGTGTAGCTACCAAATGCCACCATACACTCCTATGACAGCACCATTGACTATATTCCCTATGCTGTGCCTTTTATTCCCGTGACTCTCCACTCCATAATTGGAGTGAACAGTCTCCCACTCTACTTCACCTATTTTGCCCATCCCCCACCTCCCCACTCCCCTCTAGAAACCATCAGTTTGTTCTCTGTATTTATAGGCCTGATTGTGCTTTTTGTTTATTTGTTTTGCTTTTTAGATTCCATGTATAAGTCGAATCATATATTTGTCTTTCTTTTTCCAACTTATTTCACTTAGCATATACCCTCTAGGTCCATCACAAATAGTAAGATCCTTTTTTATGGCTACATAATATTCCTCTGTGTGTGTGTGTGCATGACATCTTCTTTATCCATTCTTCTATCAATGGAATCTTGGGTTCCCTCCATATCTTGACTGCTATAAATAATGCTAAAATAAACATAGGGGTGCATATATCTTTTCAAATTAGTGTTTTCATTTTCTGGGATAAATATCTAGTAGTGGAATTACTGGATCATGCAGTATTTCTATTTTTAATTTTTGGGGGAACCTCCATACTATTTTTAACAGTGGCTGTACCGATTTGCATTTCCACAAACAGTACACTTGGGTTCCTTTTTCACCCCATCCTTGCCAACACTTGTTATTTCTTGTTTTTTCAATACTTACCCATACTGACTGGTGTGAAATATTATCTTATTGTGGTTTTGATTTGCATTTCCCTGATGATTAGGGATGTTGAGCATCTTTTCATGCATCTGTTGTCCATAAAGATGATAATTTTGGATCAAAACATTTAATTCTCCTTTTTCCAAAATTCCCTTCAAGATAACAAAACATATGACACACGTGCACACATGTACACACACACACACTCTACATACTGTACCAGTCATTAAGCAGGAAATAGGGCAACCTAGTGATTTGTTTAGCAACATGAGACATATACACCCATGTGGTGCCAGACTCTCAGTGGGCCCGTGTTATACAGGCTAAAATTGGAGATAATCTACATGTTCAGCAATAGGAGCAAAGTTAAATAAATAGAAAACTGTGCATTCCTTAAAGATGGTGGTTCATTAGCATAGTTTTTCATTTAGAAAAGGTGTTATATGCAAAGTTTTTAACATACTGTACACACTATTATACTAAAACTATTCTTAATAACAATTTCTAGAAAGATATGCATCAAAAATTTTAGGTTTTTTGTGATAGGATTAGAGATCATTTTTTTAAAATATTGCTTAGCTATTCTTTCTAACTTAACTACATTGAATTTAACATATTTGTATAATAAACAAATATGTCTAATCAAGTTTAACAGTTGGGGCCTTCAAACTTTAAGACCTAAAAAGTATCTGTGCAGCTAATTTGAGGCTTTTGTATGATGCCTATCTTTATATTAAGAGACCAGTATCTTCCATTATTTGGCATCCTCACCTTATTATCTAAAATGTCATGAGAGTCTTGTCATCTTCCTGTAGGTCCCCTAAGTAATACTTTGGGGGTAACAAGATTTGTCTCCCCTAAGAACAGAAGCAACTTTAGTCCTCTTATGCTCTCTGTATTATTTTCCTCCCCATCTATTCATACACCAATAGAATTTCTCTTATGTAAGTAGACCTCTCTTGAGGCTCTCTGTGATAGAAAAGAATATATTGTCTTTTCTCTCTCTCTCTCTCTTTTTTTTAAGAACACCATTATAATTCCCACTTTCCTTCCATTCATTTTCATAACTGAGTCTAGAATGATTGCTTTTTTTCTTTGAACCTTGCTTGAAAGTGTCTCCGCTCCTTTACAAGAGCCTTTGTAACCTAGGGCCTCGAAGGTGAGAGCGATAATATGGAGGTGCTGTCTTATTAATCAAACGTTTGCTCGGCGCTGGGCATTAATCATATAAACCTGCACAGCTGGATAAGATTCATTAGTGTCATCTTTCACTGCTCTTGTCTACCCATTCTGCTCACTGTCTGTGACATTCATTAAAATTCCACCAATGCTTTGGTGGCTGCCTCCATCTCTCTCTCTCACCTCCCATGGCCAGGTGCTGTGTTTGACCCCCTGGGGACACGGGAAGATCACTAAGAGGTTACCAAGCAGAACATTTAATTAAAGGGCCTCTGATGGCCTCTTTGACTGATTTCCTTTCAAATCTGCCTGGAACCTCTGGGAGCTTCTTCTCAGGATCCGTGTTCTACACTGAGCCAGATGGCAGCCCCCAGGGGTGAAGATGGTCCTTGGCATGAGACTGAGCATCTGTATGCTGTGGGTTTGCCAGTGAGACACACCTGTTCACCAGTCATTGTCCCTCACCTGGGGATATTCTTCTGGCGTCCAGACCCTCCTCCCTGGTTCCTAACCACCTTCTTCTTCAAAATCCACTTTCTAACTTCTGTTCGGGGTCTTTGAGTTCAGAGTCCCTTGCTCCAGCCTTTAAATCCCCCCTTTATTTAGTCATTCTTTCAATAAATACTTACTGAGTACCTTCTATGTGCCAGGCCCTGCACCTATCTCTGTGGACACAATGCTGAGCGGAAAAGACATGGTTCTGGCCTATGGAGTTTACATCGTAGCAGGGGAGACCGTCAAAAGCAAAACAAAGGAATAAAAAAGAAAAATTGTCTCAAGTGTAAGAAGTGCCATGAAGTGAACAAAAAAGGGCAGAGACAGAATCCGCAAGGGCTGGTGAGCCTTAGTTTGAACAGTGTGCTTTAGGAAAAGCTGTGCTTTCCTGGGCCAGCACCATCATTGTCACCTGCGAACCTGTCAGAAATGCAGATTCTCAGACTGTACCATATACCTCTGAATCAGAGACTCTGGGGTGTGCCCAGAAGGCTGTGTGTAGCAAGCCCTCCAGATGATTCTGATGCCCACGCATGTTGGAGAATGACCAGTGTAGGTTGCATCTACTAGATGGGAAGAAAGCAGCCATGTGAGAGTGTGGAGGAGAGTAAATTCCTGGCGGAGGGTGCTGAAGACCCAAGACAAGAAAGAGGTTTACTTGTTCAAGGAAGTGAAAGACTGCTTTGGCCAGAGCCAAGTGAGGGGAGCAGAAGATGATGTTAGTAATTTGAGCGGGGTCAAATCACACTTATCTTAATCTATAAGGAGGGGTTTGGACCTTAGTCTAGGTAAAGGGAGAGAACACTGAAGCATTTTAAGCAATATCATGCGCTGATCTGATTATTTTTAAGATGATTTCCACTACTGAGCCCAGAGCAGACCAGAGGCTTTCAGAGTGAGAGTGGGGAGACCAGTTAGGAGGCTGGTGTACTGGTGCAAGCAGTAGATGATGGTGCCCTGGGCTAAGGTGGTAGCTGTGGAGATAGAGGTAAGAAAGTAATTCCACAGTATGTTTCAGAGAGAAGTTCAAGTAGACGCACTGATGGTCTGAGTATAGATGGAGAATGGCTCTGGAATGGGAAGGGGTTGCAACTCTCCCCTGTTTCTGTCCTGAGTATCTGGGTAGATGGAGGTGTCACTAACTGTTTTGAAGCAACAGTACGGCTGACATACGTTTTTGGCCTTTATCTTAGACTCTCCATAACGTGTTTGGGCAGGCATCCCAGTGTCAACAGCATCAGGAAGCCTATCGTCACCTTGGTTCACAGGCTACCTCCTCAATCCAATCAGACCTCAAGACAGGAGCCATTGGGCTGATCCTTATAAAGTCTCTATCCCTTTGCAGAGTATCCTGTGTGCACGAAGGTTTGAGGAATACCTAAATGACTGCGCCTGCATGTAAAGCAGTGTCCTGTTGGAAAAGGATTGAGTCCGTCCCCAGGCTTGTTTAGGAGTACATACTTGTTATCTTCACTTTAGGAAGGAGAAAAGAAGTAGAGAAAAGAGAGGCAAATTGCCTGGAGCCATAAAGCAGAGATACCCCTAGAATCCAGTGGAGGTTGAACCAGAGGAAGCAGAAGGCAGGAGTGACCAGGAACAAAGGCAGAAATTAGAGAAATCTGTGGCTCAGTAGTGAGTGACCCTTTGCTCAGTCACCTACCATGAAGAGGGAACTGCAGGGGGGAATAGGAAGGAAAACAGATTTTTAAACTGTGTCTCCTGCAGAGAAGGTGGGCTGGTTACATAAAAAGCTGCTTTGTGGGCTGCTCAATTCCCGAGTCTTGCTCATGAGGCTGAAGGAAACGTCACCTCCTCTCTTATACCAATGAATAATAAGCATGTCAGGCAGTCCAGCCACTCAGGAATCGAACCTCCAATTGTCCATGTTCCTTATTGTTGGTGTGACATGCATAATACCTTTTCCCTCACTTAAGCTGTCTATTTGAAGTATGCAGATGCAGCCATTTAAACCTTGAAAAATGTGATGAGACACAGGGGATGGGGACGAGGCAGATGTAAAGAAGACACAAAGGAACATGGGGAGAATAGAGAACTTGGTAACTCTGGTCGAAAGAGCTATGACCTAAAAAGATGGGAGGTTGATCCAGCAGAATCAGCTTACCCAGGTCTTTGGGAATTTGCCTCAGAAATATGTTTGCATCATCTATGCAACCAGCATTTAAGACTGGTGGTTCTCCAATTAGGGGAGGAATTGACCCCAGGGGGCATTTAGCAATGTCTAGAGACAGTTTTGTCATAGTTAGGTGGGTGGATGAGGGTGGCTACTGGAATCTAGCAGGTGGAGGCAAAGAATGCTACTAAACCTCCCACAGTGCACAGGACAGCCTCCACAACATAGAATTATCTGGACCAAAATGTCAATAGTGCCGAGGTTGAAAAACGCTGGGCTAGGCCATGTGAGGAGCACAGAACAAGAAAGCATGGTCTGATGACTATCAACAGAAACTGATACGGCCAGCCGCATTAGGAAGGGTGCGTCAGCTGGTCTGTCACTAGAGAAACAAGATGAGGAAATTCAGTGAAATCCCAACTATAATCTCAGCTCTTGTCTGAGACTCCCTGGCTATCAACAAAGATTTACTGCCCTCCATCTGTGCACAAGGCACCAGGTGAGGTGAGGTGGGAGTGCTGGGGGTTGTGCCAAGCGGAGAAATCAGAGGTAACAAGACCAGCCCATTTATGGATAGTCTAGTAGGCCATGATGGAAATTCCGTATTTCTCATCTATATTATAGAGCCTTTGTAAAGGTAAAATGATAATATATACAAAGTGCCTATACCTGGCTGACATACTAACCAGATGCTAAATCTTCTCCTTGTTCCAGGGTTTAGCTAAAAGAGTCCAGCTTCTTCTGCCCATAGTTTTGTGAATTTGGATCCCACATGTTGCCTTAGTTTCCCCCACTTTCCCCATCAATGCACAGAAGCAAATCCCCCTTCTCTATCTCACTAATTTTAAGGACAGTATTCCTAAGCTACTCTAAGATAAGTTTTCATGTAAAATCAAGATCCTATTCATCCTAGTTATGCTTTTCACCATTTTTACTACTTAATCTGCATCAATTGAGCATATACCGCATGTTAGGAAGTGTCCTAGAAACTGGGGAAATTAAGTCAAAGAACACATAATCCCCCACTTGACTGTGTTTATCACAAACAAGTGTTTTCTCAGCTTCTTAATGATGAGTCACTTGAACCCTGCCTTCAGGAATTTTGTCATATTATTTAACCGATATACCTAGGCTACATCCTGAAGGAGGACAGTCAGCCAGAAGAATCCGGGGTGGGGGGTGGGGGGCACGAGACCACTTGTGGGACATTCCAGGCAGAGGGGGTAGCCTCCTTATGGCCTTCCAGGTCACTGATCAGAGTCTGAGTAGGTGAGGGGCAAGGAAGGTCAGTATGGAAAGGGCCTTCTCTAAACTGCTGCGGAGTTCGGGCTTTGTCCTAAGGTTACTGAAGATTATAGAAATATTTGAAGACAAGGAGAGACATGATCAGATTTGTGCTTTAGAAAGAGAAGTGTCTAATTGAAAAGTCCAGGATTATCAGAGGAGAGACTGGGTTAGGAGGCAGCAGCCTAATCCAAGCAGGAGATGATAAAGAGCCTGAATCAAGGTAGTGGCCAAAAATAGGAACTGGGTCAATAGACGTTTAGAATTTGGAATCAACAGATCTGGGTAATCCATTGGATATAATTGAGAGTGAGTTGGAGAATGAGATATTGACGATGATTTCTTGGCAGATATTGGAACTTCCCACCCAGATACGAAATATGGGAGGGAGTAAGAGCAAATCAAGATTTGGGGGAGCAATGAGTTCACTTTCTGAGCTACCTGTGGAATGCTCTGGTTACATCCAAATGGAAAAACGCTAGAGAGTCCAAAGGGCAAAGGTGAGTGAGAGGGGCTGGAGATACAAAATTGGTATCACAAGCCTGAGCTAATATTGCAAGACATTTGAATAGATGAGGTCACCAAGGGAGAGAGTAAAGAGTGAGGGGAGGAGGGGGCACAGTACTGTGCATGTGCATCTAAAGAGCCTGCAGAAGAAGGAGAACCTGCAAAAGACACTGAAGAGGATGATCAGGGAGGTAGAAGAGATGGCTGTTTTCAGGGGAAAATAGAGGGTCCTATTGGTTTCAGAAGGAAGGTGTGGATTTTTATGGAAAACTGCCCCACCCCCATCCTTACTCTAGATACAAGTCTTCCCTTGGAAGGCAGAGAGCAACACACACCTTTACACACATATACAGCGCACAACACATGCAACACAGAGGCTGTTGCAGAAAAATGCCATTCTGGTTTTGACCAAGGGTGGCTTGGGAGCTTCCACCACAAAGTGATGGGAGACTCCCACTTTTTAGTCCTGACAGCCCCTTATCTTCACAGCATAGCAGGAGGGTCCAGTGGCCATGCAGATGACAGATGCCCTTTCCCTGTAACCATTCATACCACTCATTCTCCTGTCCACCTGGAGGGAGTGTAACCCTCATAGTTACCCCAAGCCTCTCTTCCTGGTGATGGAAATTTCCATTATTGACTGGGAAACAGCAGGCTAATGGCACAGATGAATTGTAAATTTTGACAGCCCCGACAGGTAAATATTGGCTTTGCACAAACAAGTTTCTATAAATAACCTGTCTGCTGTAGAAACTCCACAGATGGCAGCAGGGCTGCCCAAGCGTTAATTTTCCCAGGGCGCTCGGTGCAGAAAAGCACAGCTGTCAGCTTTGCTGTTCTCGTTGCGAGCTCAGGCCGCCTCTGCTGTGCCTGCAGCCTGTCCCCAGCCCATCCTCCCTTGGTGGGCAGAGGCAGGGACAGCAGAGATCAGTCATGTCAATAACCTGCCTTCAGCGCCTTTCATGCCAGGAAGGCAAAGGGGATTCTTCAAAATGTCACTTTTTCAGGTTTTGCACTCAAAAGTGGGGATTTGTCTGATATGGGGATTTGTTGGCCCCTTGTCATTAAAGCTGGTCTTACTGAAAAGAAAATCAAGTGAAGTAAGACACACAGGCTCCTGCACTGTGTGCCATGTGGCTGCATTGCTAAAAATAGTGCTGTCAAGGGCTCTGGGCAGACGTTGGACTGTTGTCTGTGGCCACGCCACGGAGGCTAACCTGACGGGGAATGCGCGCAATGGGGAGCCATTCACACCAGCAAGTCATCTTGCTGGGAAAATTTGCCCAGTGACCATCTCACCCCACCCAAGGAGCCAACAGGAATGTTGTAAGCCACCACTGGAAAAATGCAGAGGCATTTTTATTTCGCAAATGTTGGGCTAAGGGTCCATCTCTAGAATGATTCTGACTGAAGCGATGGCATTCTAGAGATGCCCAGAAAGCTTAGTGCTACGTTGAATGATCTGTCATTGTGACCAGGCTCTAGTTTGGGGTATACCTGTATTTCCCTTTCTCCTTAATATTTATTTTCTGTTGTTTTGTATTTCTTTGGGCTCATCAATTTAGTGCATTTTGTTGTAAGCCCCTTTAAACTCTCATGGAAGTAGAGAAGCGAGTCAAAGGGTTCTAGAGGATGTCGAAGACAGCAAGAGTAATCAAAAAATTATTATTTTTTCTCCCTCTACCAAAGGCTTGGAGAAAACACATGATAATAATAGACACTGTGCAATTAGACAATTTGTGATAGAAAATTAGGAGGAAAATGTTGTGGAGAAATGTGAATAATGAAGTAATGAGGTGTCACACCCAAAGCAGAGCTGTCTGTGGTGTTTTCTTTAGCCGTATCCTAAGAGAGGAGAGCAAAGCTGACGTGAGTCTGTAGTCGTTATAAAGTATAGCACATGTTTGCTGTGCTCTGTGTTCACAGGGCGAATTCCAGACTTTTTATTCCTGCTCCTGGGCAACTGGTCACCAATAGCAAGGTGTCTTTTGCTTTTCTGGTGGGGTTACCTCCTGATTATAATTCCATGTTGAGGAGTACTAGTGTTTAAGGGTTTGGGGCTTGGGACTTTTTCTCCTGTTTTATCTCCGTGTATGATGTCTGTGTTTTCAGTAGCGGCTTGTGTCCATGCCTTGAGCTTCCCAAGCACTCGGTAAGGTGCCCGGCAGCCAGCAGGCACCAGATCAATGTTTGTAGAGTGGAGTAGACACAGTAAGCTCTGGTTATCAGGGGAATCTAATTTCCATATTGGGGAAGAGAGCAGAAAAATTTTTCATGGGTAAAATTGCTGCTTGATATTCAGTAGTATAGTTGAGCAAGATGCTCAGCATAGAAAATAATGAGTCATCTTCCACTAAATCTGCGAGAAGGACGGAATGTAGACTCCAAGAGGCCCCAGTAGCTTTGTAATCAGACAGACTAAATTTTGAATTATGCACTCTTTCGTGTGGACTGGTGGACTCTGGCCAAGTTATTGAGTCTCTCTGAATCTCAACTTCTCTGTTTTTAAGAAAATAAATGACAGCAATCGAATTCTCAGAATTGTGGCCCCCGAGAGGCAGTATAATGTCACCGCCGCCGGTTCCAATGTCTGGAACCACATTGCCAGGTTCACATTCCTGCTCTGCCATTTACCGGCTGAGTGATCTGTAGCAAATCCCTTAACTTTTCTGTACCCAAGTGTCATTATTTTTAAAATGGGGAGCATTGCTGTGTGGAATAAATAATTAATATATGTGAAGTGCTTAGAATAGCTGGGCAGTTAAGTGTTCAGTGTGTACTTGTGACAATATCAGATGGCTCGGAGCAAGGATGCCTTGCCTGGTGTGCTCTCTTCCTCCATCTTCCTCTCTCACTCTCCTGCTTTCCCGAACAATTTTGTTAATTGTGAAGCCAGCCACAGTATTGCCATCTTCATAAAGGATTGCACAGCTCCTGTCTAGTACAGGTGGCCGCTCTAAGAGAGGACTGGGTCGGCTTCCACACAAAGCCGGGAAAGCAGCCTCTGAGGCCCCAGCAGAGAGAGGGGTGAGTGTTATGCAGGGCTGGAGTTAGGGTTTTGTTCCTTTTTCATCATTATGAAAATATGTTTTTTAATTGAAAAATAAAGTACAAAGTGTTCCAAAAACCAAAGTAATACACATGTTCATTTACTAAGGGATGAGTGAACCATGGAGGCATATGATATCCTTCACTTATTCACGATGTTGATATGTACTCCATTTATTCTAATTTTTTTTTCCATCAGTTTTAGATTTTATTAATTTTGAATGTAGTTAACATACAGTATATTATTAGTTTCAGGGTTAGAATTTAGTGATTCATCAGTTGCATATAACACCCAGTACTTATTACATCAAGTGCCCTCCTTAATGGCCATCATCCGGCTATCCCATCCCCCCCACCCACTTCCCCTCCAGCAATCCTCAAACTGTTCCCTATAGTGAAGAGTCTCTTATGGTTTGCCTCCCTTCTTTGCTTTTATCTTACTTTTTCCTTCCTTTCCCCTGTGTTCATCAGTTTTGTTTCTTAGATTCCACATATAAGTGAAATCATATGGTATTTGTCTTTGACTGACTTAATTCACTTCGCATAATACCCTCTAGTTATAGTGGGTCCTACACCAGGTGCTGGGGCTAGAGATAGGAACAGGACTGACTAACAGGACTTAGTGTTAACTAATGAAATTTGATAGCACAAGAGATTGGACAAGATGTGTTTATGAAATGATCCAGAATACCAAAAAGAAGATCACAAAGGAAAGGCAACCAGCCTTAGGTTAGGACTAGTGTAGTACCTTAGCTGGAGCAGAGCATAATAGAGGATGTGGGAAAGGAAGACTGAATTAATACAAACACTAATGTTACTTAGAAATTTTAAGAATTAAAGCAAAATATGATTATGAATGGGCACAATGGGAGGACTCAATGAGTATGTTTTGTTCCCATTGGCCGATTCATTGTCCTTGAACCAGGTGATCAGTGGTGTCCCCACTGTACAAATGAAGAAACTGGAGCTCAAAGAAAATTAGCAGATAGCACTCATAAGGAGCCCCTCTGAGATGGGAATCTAGGCTCTGCGGGGGGCTGCAGTCCACAGTGAACTGTCCCACGATGCCAACTTACTGCAATTGTGATCTGAAGGTGGTTGGTCATGATGATTTGTCACTGCAAGAGAACTCTGGGATTTCTCAGTGGCAGGTTGGGAGCAATCACCTTTTTTCTTAGGGCTCCTAGGGCATCTTCTCCCCTCCTTCCTGGGAGTATCTTATCAGTTAGTACCAGTTTGTATAACAACGCTTGGGCTTCCTGTACTTTTCTCAGCGAGGGTTCGTCATATGTGTGGAATTTTTCACAGAGCCTAAAAAATATCCTGGCTGGGGCAGTAAACCTCCTAATTAGCATGCAATGCCATGTATGCTTTCACGTTATAATTCCTTCAAGCTAAAACACAATGAATCCACCATCAAAGTAAGCACTTCCTTTAAGAGGAATAAATCATGCCATTTATCCAGATTAGTCCCTCATAGTGTAAATCTATGGCTTTCATGTAACTAAGACAATCCATTGTCTGCAGCAAAGAAAATGCCCTCTTCATATCTTTCCAGAAATCCCCATCACACAACCTAAGCTTCCTTAGATGGCGGCGGCACCACCCTCTCTCCTGAGACTAAGAAAGCGCCACTTTCAAGCCTTAGCACAATTTGAGGACTGTCACTTGTAATCACTTCATGTTTCTATTTCAAGGGTTGTTGACTGATGCTTTGGCAAAATCACTTTGTTTCTTCCAGATATAGCTGAGGGGTCTTGGAAGTAACATGCAGCTGCACTTCCTGGTAGAAGATGAAAGATATTCTTGATGCAGCAGAGGAGGGGGCTACTTATTGAGTCAGTGTTGGGTATAGCTCAGTGACCTCTGCTCATCTTTGTTCAGTGTCCACCAGATTGTGAACTAGTGTGTGTAGATCTAGCCTACCAGGGAGTGCTGGGGGCTATCTTATTGTAAAAAAAAAAAAAAATCTCTCTCTTTAAATATCTATTGATGAGATGATGACTGTATAATCCATTGGCTTTATGAAAATTATAGATTACTGTTTATCTCTGCCCAAAAAAAATATTTGTTCCCTGGAATTACCCAGCACTAAACTAAGGTGATGCTAGCTTCCTAGTACTATTGTGAATCTAAGGCAAATGAGGTAGAATGGACACGGAGGCTTAGGAAACAGAATTGAAGTCCTGTCACCATCCAGTGGTGCAATCTTAGAGACATTGGTTAATCTCCCTGAGCTTCAGTTTGTTCATCTGAGAAAAGGAGAGGAATAAGGCCCACCTCACAGGATGCTGTAAAAGTCCAGATAAGAGTGTTTTTATAGAGTGAGTGCAGGGCTTTCCAAATGGAGAAGGTGAGTAAAATCCTTCGGCAGTCCATGTTTGATTATCTACCCAGGAGTAATCACAAGACTGGAAGCTGCAGACCTTTTATCCTAGGTTTCCAGATTGCCCGAATGTGTTTAGGTTTGGTATGATACTCTAATGACCCTTTGGACATGCCATGCCAACTGCTCAATTTCCAAGTTGCACTGGAAATTAGTGCGTATTGTGCCAGAGGATAAAAAGTCCTACATGCCCAAATAGGTTTGTGACATCCTAGGTTTAACGAGTTAGGTAGGTTTAACTGATATATGCTAATATGTATAGTGAAGCTCCAGGAGGAATATAAAAGAAGTGAAATTTCTCAAAACTTTACATCTCAGAATTCTTTCCTTCTTCTCATGCTTCCTTTCTTCCTCAACCCCACCCAGCATGTCACGAAACTAGTATTACCTGGAGCATATTTTGAATGAAAAATGCAGATCCAACGGATTCTAAAGGGGCTACACTCAGCTCTTTACGCCTGTGGTAGTAGAAAGGCATGGTGTCATAGGTAATGCCAAATACCAAACACCGTATAAGGTAAAAGTACATGACTTCTGAATATAAAGAGGAAATGAAGGTGATTGGAGCAGTAGGCTTTTTTTTTCCTACATGGTCTCTGTTTAGCTGATATTTCAGAAATCAGTTTATTTTTTTAGAGCCAATGTGAATAAGAACAATGGAATTTATCCCAGGAATGTACTGTATAATTGGAAACTAACTTGGAATTTAGTTTACATTGGCTAGGGATATTTCATAAAACATAAAAGCTGAGAGCCAATGCTACCTCCTTCATGAAGCCCCTCTAAATTCCCTGGCTAGAAAGTTGTCCTTTCTTCTTCTCAACCTCTTACCACACTTTACCTATGCCTCTCCTTGCATTTATAATTTTCTACCTCACACAAGAACTAATCAAGTACATGGATTATCTCCTGTGCTGATGAAGAAACTCTTCTTGTGGAGTACTTCTTAGAGCCTCACAATGTCTAACAATGAGTTTGTACATATAGACATTCAGAGATTGACTTGATGAAAGAGTTTTTTGTATTTTCCAAAGATTATTTACTGTTATTATTATTAGCTAATATTTACTGAGCATCTACTATGAGCTGAGCATCCTGCATTGGTTATTTCATTTAATATTCATAGCAAAACCCTGAGGGAGATACCTTTTTCCCTCAGCTTATAAATAAAAAACTGAAGCTTTAAGAAATTATAACTTGTCCAGTATCAGAATCAGTACTCCAAACTATAGGTGTCTCTTGCCCAAACCTGTGCTGCAGATCATTAAGCATCACCCTCTCTGGGGCTAATGAGTAGACAAATACTCACAATCCAGTAAAGCAGCCTCAGCAATACCCCCAATATCCTTAAGTTCCAATGTAAAGATAGCCACATCCAGAAATGAAAGACTACAGGCCACCCGCCAATTGCTTTTTCTCCTACAGTTTGAGTGTGGAAGGTTTCCCTTGGCCTGTTCTGTCTGGGGTTGCTTTCACCAGATTTGCCATGCTGTGACTATAAGCCCTTGTTAAGTTTGGGTTAATTGCCAATTTAGGCAGTCTTCTCCTTTAGAAAAATCCCTCTAGAGAGAATGGCCTTAGAACTGGGAAATGGTTGTCTATTTGCTCTCCACTTGTCCTGCTGCTAATGGGGTTAGGAAGATGCCAACAACATATACCACTCCAGATTCTTCTCATTTGCAAAGTCTTGATGATTTCCACACCCAGCAACTCCCAGGCTATTGCCACCTGTGGAGTCAGGATGTCAAACTAACCACTATTTACTGAACATATGACCCATGTAAGGGTAGATAGGGTGGTACCATGAACTCATCCACACTCATTTTGATTCTTCCTCCTATTTGCTTTTGCTAGAGCCATACAGTATGGGGAATAAGACAGGAAATTTGAGTTATCACTCTAAATCAGATGCCACCCCATGCATGCCATGGGCAAGCGACTTGGCCCCTCTGGCTCCCAATCTCCTCAGCTAAAAGCAGAATGGGCTGTCACACTTTCTATTCTCTCCTTGGCCTAGCTTTCTTAGAGTGGGTGCAGCTTCCCAGGGAAATGGTTTATCTGGAATCTGAATGGGGATGGGGACCCTTGTATGCATATGGAATAGTCCAGAACTACTGCAGTACCACTGATATGTTTTATTTACTGCTTCCTATTTGAGAATGTCCAGAGAACATAACTCTTTTTAAGTTAATGAAGTCAAACAGAAATCTAAGTTGCAGTGGGATTTATGCTCTGTAGACTTTTACTTGCAAAAGGTGAAACATTCAAAGATAGCAGGTAGAGCCATTCTAAGGGTGCTTTCCCTACTGCCCACACACCTGACTGCGTCAGGTTGTAGAGCAGGTATCAGTTCTCTGTCTCTGGTAAGTGATTGAGTCTTTGACCTAGTTATGATATGGCCAGGAAGTCAACGAAGTCCTTTCTGGGACTCACGCCCAATGCACAACTATACCCACAAGGTGGTTACTTATAGGTCAATTTCCATTTTTTAAAGTAGCTTTAAAAAATTATGCAGGTAGGATCACGTGGGTGGCACAGTCAGTTGGGCATCTAGTTCTTGATTTCCACTTGAGTCATGATCTCAGAGTCATGGGATTGAGCCTCCCATCTGGTTCCATGCTCAGCATGGAGTCTGCTTGGGATTATCTCTCCCTGTCCCTCTGCCCCTCCTGCTCATACAACAATCTCTCTCTCTCTGTCACTCTGTAAAGTGGATAAATAAATCCTTAAGAAAAGTATACAGGTAAACACATGTTTCTTAAAAAAAACAAACTGACCATATATATTGTGTTTTGAACCAATAGAATTTCTTTAGAAATGAACATTACTGAACAAAGCAAACAAGCATTCTCACCCTCATGGAGCTTACATTCTAGGTGGCCATTGATGACTAAGATAGAAAAGCAACATTTGCCCATCCGAAAAAACAGAGTATCCAAAATGAAGCAACTGCAATAAAGGCCCTCTCACTCTGCAGGTAGACCTGGCAGCTGATTAGTTAATAAAAAAAAAAAAAGTGAAAATTTTTATGATTAATCATTACATGATATGTGTGTACCTTCAATATTTTATTTGAACTTAGAGCATATAAATGCATGTTATTTATTTCATGTAAGCCCAAAGCATTCCTTAGGTTTGCTGACTAGAGTTTTGTTTTTTTTTTTAAGATTTTATTTATTTATTCATGAGAGATACAGAGAGAGAGGCAAAGACACAGGCAGAGGGAGAAGCAGGCTCCATGCAGGGAGCCTGATGTGGGATTCATCCCAGGTCTCCAGGGTCACGCCCTGGGCTGAAGGCAGGCGCTAAACTGATGAGCCATCCAGGGATCCTCGTGACTAGAGTTTTTTATGACCAAGAAGCCATACCTAAAAGTCACCATCTGCAATTTTCAGTTCCCGTTTACTTAAAATAGAATGAGATCCTGAAGGCACTCAGGAAGCAATCTAACTACAGAATCTTCTAGTCTTTTGTGTTTGACCCACCCACACCTGGTTTGCCAGCAGTTTTCATTTTGTTTTAGCAACTTTTTTTATCTAGTGTTCCAAAGCATGCAACTTAGAGCATTTTCTTTTCACGCTTACATTTCATCAGTGTATATAATCTGCAACCAAATTACGTAATTACACTAACAAGACAAACTGGCAGAAGCAGGTTTGAAAACAGACTCCAAAATCTCACATCTCAAGTGGTGGAAGCAAAAGTACCAGGGGCACAACTCATAGATTCAGCTTGAGAATCAGTCACTATGTTTTACAGAAAGGAGAACATTTCTTAATTTGGTGAGTCAGTTTTGTGGCCATCATTCAAGAGAACTCCTACTGTACTTTTGAATGTGGTGGTAAGCACCCATAATTTGCATTCCCTAAAACAATGTTTCTCAGCCTGAGTGCTGTGGAAACCTGGTAGTTCCTCAGGGATGATCTGGGATCAGAAGAGAGAATTGGCACCAGGTCTGAACCCCCCAGTTTCCTTAAACTGTAGGAACTATACTTTTATCTATTTCATACATCTGGCTACTTCGTTTCATTTCATTTTCTTAAAAAAAGATTTGGAGAATGGTCATACCTTTTAGTAAAGGGATATTGGGATGCTTTGAGAGAGGAAATGTTAAACTTTTAGCTGCCTGGAATAAACTATCATGGGTAGAGGACACCTGATAATATTTGTAAGTCTTTTAAAAACATAGATGATTTACAATGTCTGGTTTCCATCTGATTTCTTAGTATTTCTGAATAGACACTGTCTTTATTTCCTAGGGCTACTGTAGCAAAGTACCACAAGCCAAGTGGCTTAAAACAGCAGAAATTTATTACCTCACAGTTCTGAAGCCTAAAAATCCAAACAGGGTGTTGACAGGGCCATGCTCCTTCTGAAACCTGTGGGGAAATCTTTCCTTTCCTCTTGGTGGTTTGTCGTCAGTCCTTGATGTTCCTTGCTTGCAGCTATGTAACACCAATTTATGCCTTTGTCATCACATGACCTCTTTCTCTGCATATCTGTGTCTTCACACTGCCATCTCCTTATAAGAAAACCAGTTATATTGGGTTAGAGGCCCACCCTACTGCAGTATGATCTCATCTTAACTCATTACATGTGCAATGACCCCATTTCCAAGTAGGGTCCCATTCTGAGGTACTGACTTTAGAACTTTGACATATTTTTGGAAGGGGACACAATTCAACTCATAACTGGCATTAAGAGTCCTCTGGATATAGTTCTTTCTGCCTGCCAGCATTCTCAACTTCTAGAAATTGCCAATGAGTAAAACAAAGCCTCTCAACATTTGTAATGCCAGAGATGTCCCTGTGCTTGAATAAAACTGAAATAGATCCTCTGGAAGAATCCCTTAATTGAGATGAGGCGGTGTTGCCAGAAAAGATATGCCAGTGAAAGAAGCTATCCTGTTTTGAGTGCTTATTTTGTGCTTAGTTCTATGCTCAATGTAACACATCTCTTGTTTTTTATTTATGTCCCCAAAAATTCTAATAGCTATCTCTCTTGTTTTATATACTTTAATTTGCAAGTAACAGAAAACTTATAAATTTTAATCATCCTTCACAAGAAGATAATTGGCTTATATAACTAGAAGGTAGTGATAATGTGGACTTTAGGGCTGGCTTAATCCAGGGGCTTCAGCTTCATTTTTTCCTGTGATTCCTGGAGCTCTGCCCTCCTCTGTGTGGCAGCTTTAGTGATGTACATAACACAATATCCAGTGAAGAGGAGGTCACTTTAGGACATGACCCCAGAAGAATCAAGAACATTCCTAGAAGTACCCAGTCACCCCTCTACGTTGGCTTAAATATGAGCACACATCCAGTTCTGAACCACATACTCTACCAGAAAAGGATGGGTTATACTCAGACCAATCAGATCTGCATCTGAAGCAGGGTCAGCATTTACTCAGGCTAAAGGACTGCCCGGGGATCCCTGGGTGGCGCAGCAGTTTGGCGCCTGCCTTTGGCCCAGGGCGCGATCCTGGAGACCCGGGATCGAGTCCCATATCGGGCTCCCAGTGCATGGAGCCTGCTTCTCCCTCTGCCTGTGTCTCTGCCTCTCTCTCTCTCTGTGACTATCATAAGTAAATAAATAAAAAAATTAAAAAAAAATAATAAAGGACTGCCCAGAGGTTAGACAGACACATGGATAAAAGTAGGAAGAAGAAAGAAGGCAACCATTAGGTAAGCCAGCAACAATCACCCACCTCAGCAGGCCCTGTGTACAGATGAAATATCTCAGATTTAGGAAAGTTAATCGCTTCTTCCCAAAATCACACGGCTCATCAATGTTAGGCTAACATCGAGCACCAAATGTCTCTGACTTTCTCATTTAGCATGCTACCACCAGTTCTCTTACTGGAGTGATACAGCACTTCCTGTGCTTTTTGGAGTAGTTTCCTAGGCTCTACTTCTTAGGAACTTTGTTCTACACCCTTGACCATGTGCTTTCTAATAAGAGCACCAAGAGTCTCAAAATGTGGAGTGTTTCTGTGAGTGAAAAATGCTGTTGAGATGTTGAGTGTCAAGAGAGAATTCTGGGAGTGCTTATGCTGGGGGGATGGAGTCCCACCTCATAGACGGCCTCAGTAGGGCCGCTGAATTGCTAGCCATGCTTTTTGCTTTAATGCACTATGATCAAGATATCAGGCAGGCTGTCTCCACCAAATAAGGATATCAGAGTGAGAAAAAGAACTCCCCGCAACTTTGCAGTTAGGCTAGTTGGGTACTCCTTTTTAGAAGACAGGGCAATACCTCTATAATGTCTAAGGAGAAGCTTGCAATGGTGGTATTCACTGTGGTTGAGCAGGAACAGAAACTCCAAGATGGAAGAATAGAAGCTTTCTTGCATGCTTGGCATCTCAGTCCAGTGATGAAAAATATGGGAAGACTTTCTTCACGCTCAGACCTTGGGGACAACCTGGGTTTTTGGCTCTAACACTTAGTTGAACTACTTCTAGGAGTTTTCTTTAGAATTTATCTGGCCCTTGACTATTTGAAGTTTTTTCTAGTGTCTCCAGTAGAGGATTACAAACTTGAAAAGTTTTTCAAGGACATTTCCTCTCGTGAGCATCTGTATTGTCGAGGAGAAAAAAATTATGTTGCCCATTATTAACCTTCATGCTAATTGTTTCTTTTTCATCTCCTAATCATCAAAAGCACATGTTCATTTCCATTTCAGTCATTTCAATTAGTTGTATCCAAAGCAGAAACAATCCTAATGTTACTAATTTGTGTACTCCCCAAAAGGAAACAGCTCTCGGGCTTCCCTAGCCATGCCCAAAGGTTCTCTTCCCCCTTGGAAGGCATGCCCTCCAGGTTTGGTCTCATAGGTGTGTGCAACAAGAGGGATGCATATTGTGTGAGTGCTGTTGAGCCGGTGCCCTTCCCTACCTGCAATTTCTAATGCAAAAGCAGATGTCCTCTTCTCAGACCACCCTGGCGCCTGAGCTAATTGGGAAAGTATTTCAGCAGCCTCAGTCCTACTGTCTCGATTGGGGGAAGGGCTGAATTAAATTTGCACAGAATAAGCCTGATTATTTGCAGAATGTCAGAAATATGTCTTGCCATCTGAGTTGTCCCCACTTCTCCACGTGTTTGTCCCTCGCTCTGCCGGCCCAATCTCTTTAAGACTTTGCTCCCACTTCCTGGTGCTACAGATTGCCTCTATGAGTGAGACCTGCCCTCAACCCAGCCCCCTTGGCTTCAGTCCCACAGGGCTCTCTCAATCCCCTACCTACCCAAAGCCCCTGGGATCCAGCCAGGAGAACTAGATCAGCATATTTGAAACATTTCTACAGCCAAACTCTTCTTTTTAAAAAAGGCTAAGGGGAAGTTCAGTAAAAAATAGAGATAAAAGCAGAGCCGTTCCCACTCCAGTGGGAGGGGACAACTTGAACTCTTGGCTTTTGGTCCACTGAGGTGGCATCCCTCATGTCTTTTGAACACAGTATAGAAATCACAGACCTGAAAGCATGAGATCACTGCTAATCTAGCTGGGACCCTCCCTCAGCTGCACCTGCATTCTGCTCCCCAGCTGCCTGCCCTCTCTGCCTAGCAGTTGGAAACCCCAAACCTCCCCAAGTTCATGTCCCTGGGAGGCTTTCATAGAATCGCCCTTCTTCCCACAGAGATCCAGCCCTTGCATGCAGAAGAGCTTTGCCCTTATCCTATTGCCCCGGTTCTGGATCTCCTCCCAAGGACTAGAGTTGGTCACACACCTCTCTTTGTAGCTCAGCCAAGCCCAGGAAATATTTGACAGAAAGTTTTTTAAAATGTGTGCAGATAGGGATCCCTGGGTGGCGCAGCGGTTTGGCGCCTGCCATTGGCCCAGGGCGTGATCCTGGAGACCCGGGATCGAATCCCACGTCGGGCTCCCGGTGCATGGAGCCTGCTTCTCCCTCTGCCTGTGTCTCTGCCTCTCTCTCTCTCTCTCTCTCTCTGTGACTATCATAAATAAATTAAAAATTATTAAAAATAAAAAATAAAAAATAAATAAAATGTGTGCAGATAGACAAGCTTGGGTCACTATTGCTCATATGATTATGATTTCACCACTAATTTCTCACCTTGGAGGGCTGGCGAGAACCCATGTTCCAAGAGAAGAGCATAGAGTTAGAGGCCTCCCAGCTCCTCGGCTAGAAACTGCATGGTCCTCCTAGAAAAAACTACTCATTCCTATCTGAGGTGCCTTGGACCAAATAGATTAGTGTCTTTGAAAATGCCACAGTGGCACCCCGTTCCTGTAAAGTTTTAGCTGCACAAAATCTGTGGCACTTGAATAGTGTCATCCAAGCAAGCGTGGAGTACAGTCGCTCCCAGCCTTCAGCATGTGAGCGGCATAAAAGGTCCTTTCCAACCCTACATGGTCTGAGCTGCTTTGAGGCAGGGGTCACCTCAGTGCGCCTATCACTGTAGTGCCTCTCTGGGTTGCTATAAAGAGCAAGACTGATTCTTCTTGTCCTTTCAAGGCCAGTCCAAACAAAATTCCTGAGCCCTGGCTGGAATAGCAGCTCTGGGAAGGCTTTTCTCTATCCGCTGTCTCTGTCACCAGCAGGAGGAACCCTGAGGCACCACACAGGCATTTCCCATTCATCTGCCAAGTCAACAAATGTTTACAGAGCCTTTTCTGTGCTGGCCACCGAGCTTGATGTTGGGCACTCAGAGGTGAATGGAGCACACAGGACAGTGTTGTCATTACTCAGCAGGCTGAAGAGATACAGGGAACCTTCATCTTAGAAACATCCAAGAGTTTGTTGGATGTTTGAGACCTAGAGAAGAAAAGAAATCAGCTCTTGTCCTCAGGCTCTGCCTCTGTTCTCTGGATCGTCTCAGCCAGTTCTCTCTCCCCAGTCAACAAAAACATATGTCCGTAGAACCTTCCAGCTGTATCTCACTTGGTATTTCCTTAGCACTATATTCTCCTACCCTCTACCCCTATAAGGGTAAGCACAGACCACCTTTTTCCAAATTACAAAGCCTTTTGATTAGTAGGGTCTGAATTAATAGCATTTTTTTATCCATGCATTTCAAGATTCCATTAGAAAGCAAATAGACTTCTCAGTCCTAGCACACTCTTTTCACCTCCATCCATGAATCTGGAAGTGACAGAAGGGCACCAGGCATATTACTCTCTTTTAGTATTTGCCATCCCATCCTTGAATTGATTTTTGCTTGTCTCCCAGTTAATCAGAGATCTCCTTGAGGGAGGAAAAGAAGAAAACTAATAGTTAGAGTTGAAGATACTGAGCCAAGAACTGTGTGGAAATTCTCTCTCATGCATTGACAGGGGCCATGTTTTATTAAACTGTGTCTAATAGTGCCTTGCCTGCCTCCTAACACACAAACGATAAATGTTTAATGAATCAATGAATGAGATTTACCTTCTAAAGAGCAGGTAATCTTATATCTTATAGCGCATGTTTGCCACCTAAACCCATGCAATTTCTTATGTATAGTATCTGATTACCTGAAACAATACCTTGTATTAGAGCTTTCTAATTGTCATTCACATCCTTAAAGAGAGACATATACACAAAAGTCCCTGGCATGTACAATTTGCTCAGTTACTATCTGATACTTACAGATGGTCATTAAAAGAATTCTGTGAGATAGGAAATGCCATTCTCCTTTCCATGGAGATAATTCCCTGTGCATCCAAGGTCACACAGCTCATGTTTTCAATTTGTGTTTCAGTTACAGGTGTTGAGGACCTACCATGTGTTAGGTGCTGCCCATGTGATTATAATTTGATCCTAGAGTCTATATTAATGTTGTGATTAGAGAGATTATGAAATTGAGGCCTTGAGAAGATAAATGAGTTTTACTTAAGGCCACAAGTTTATAAATAACAGGGTTCTTTTCCAAGAGCACTCGATATGACTCAAGTAGCCCATCCTGTTCCAAGGAAACTGACCCTCTTGAATGAATCCCAAGAAAGCTTCCTTATACATTCTAAAGGAAACAATTTTCTTTCCAAAATTGCACCCACCTTTCTTACTAGAAGTTGGCACTCAATAGCGTAATCATGGCCAAAGTTTCTATCTTATTCAAATTTTGCATATTTAAGACCCAGTGTGTCAACTATAAAATTTATGCTAATGGATCAAGTACAAAAGGAAAGCCAGAAATTTATTTCCATTCTGACCTTTTTCAATGACTAAGAACATGATAAAGATGGAGATGGAGAGAAAGAAACTAAAAGTACCCATAATCTTACATCACAAGTAAGTCTATTTGAAAAGTCACTGAATTCGTCTGCATGCTCTCATTATACAGAATTGGAGGAAGTAAACCCTTACCACTCTACGGATTTGCTTGGTTTGTTTTTTTTTTTTTTTTTTTTTTTTGGCACTTACCTGATTAGAAAACAGCTGAAATTGCAAATATGACATGGTTGGAATGATAGACTTTCTCATTGAGAACAGAAAATGGAACCAAGTTTACTTAAATTATGTACCTGAGCATGCTCTGTAGAAGATAATTTTATCCAATTTTGGGGAGTATTTCAATTATGGCTTACTCTTATAAGGAGCAATGCCCCAGAACACAGGAGTGAGTAACGGAGCACAGTGTGTGGCTTGGGAGATTTCCCACTAAATGCAACTCAGCAAATTAAAGGCATAAGTAATTTTAATGACAGCATAAGAGAAATGAACCTTCAAAGGTTAGGCAATTTTAGCTTTAACTTGGGGGAATTACATGTAGGTAGACTTTAAACTCTTTTTAACTTAAAAAATTGCACTCTAAAATATTACAATATATGTATGTAGAATAAAATTTATTGAATCTGCAATTTGGAAGCGAAATATAGCTTTTGAATTTCCTAACATTGACCTGCTATTGATATTATTAACAAGACTTCCTCGGGCGCCAAATACCCAATTAACATTTTTAGACACATGGTGGGCAATGGCTACTCCCTGATTCAAGGGCAGCTGGCCTGGGGGCTGGGGGATCTTGTGCAACAGGATAATCAGTTCAATCGCAATACAGTGAAAGAGCTCATGGCCACTCACTGACTAGATGTGTTTCCTACTTCTCTTTGCATTGGGTTGACCAGTTCTCCTCACAGCAGGGATGCTACTTAATGAGCAACATAGTCCCCAAACATAATTTAGGCCCTTGTGGAGTTGCATTATTTTGTTAGGCCACTTGGATCTCGTGGAGCAGCAGACTATTCATTTTCTCAATTGCTCCCAAAGGGGTGTACAAAGCTGATGAACCTTTTTACTTACAGTTTAGAAGTAACTCTTTGACCAGACAAGCATTGGCTCACATCCAGGCAACTCACTGGGAAGCAGCGTTCTTCAAGTGCATTTGGAAGCCAATACAATGGATTTGGCTATTGTAGACTCTAATACTTAATATTTTAGTACACCCTGCCAGCTACTTTTATATTGTTCTGCTACAGTGATTTTAAGACCCACCCTCTTCTAAATCCATCAGCTGATTGAGCCATTCATTGTTCATTTATTCAACAAGTACTAACTGAGTGCCAACCATTCAGAATATCAAGCTGGGCCACACTGAATATCAAGCTAGAGGACTTTAAGGATGCTTGATAAAGGTCTGGAGGGTGATGCTGAGGCTTATATGGGGCACCTGGGCGGCAGAGTTGGGTAAGCATCTGCCTTCGGCTCAGGTCCTGGAATTGAGCCCCACATTCGGCTCCCTACTCAGTGAGGAGTATGTTTCTCCCTCTCCTCCTCCCCACCCCCGCCCCACTCATGCTCACTCTGTTTCTCTCAAATAAATAAAATCTTAAAAAGAAATAGTTAAATGACAATTTTAATTCTAACCTAGTATGAGAAATTTTCTAAGTAGTACCTTGATATGTATTCACCTTCCTTCAGAAAACCAGATATGGGAGGCAGGAGGCCCAACAACAACAAAAAAGGAAACCTAAGAAACTAAGAGCATATGACAGCACCTACTCATTCATCCACACTGGGGGAAGGCAGGGCTCAGCAATATGGCCTGCCTCTGGACATCAGGAAGTGAGCCCAGTGGGAGTGCATAACCCATATCCCAGCCTGTGGCTGCCCAGGCTGAAGTAACTCCTCAAAGGCAGCAGTAAGGAATATGTGCTTTGCTGTCTCCTATAGCCTCTGTTTGGTTCCCAGTCTGATACTTACTGGCTGTATGACCTTTGAGTAAAGCTCTTACCTTCTCTGAATTGCCCTTTCTTGGTAATGTGGAGATAATAACATCCCTACTACTAGGACAGGTACAGCACTTAGCTCAGTGGCTGGCCAGACAAAACCTTCCATGAATGTGGCTATGTTGCCTTGTTCCTAGTCCCTGTTGTCCTTCTAGCCCATTGTCCATGACTGTACACATGCAAAAGGTTACCCACTCACTCTGCAGCTCTCTTTGTATCAGATCTACAGAGTGTACACTTGGGTACATTCTTGCCATTCAGAAAAGCTCTTTCACATTCAATCCAGTAGAAAAGGGCTCCTACTTGCTCTGCAGGGGTTGTCTCATTCCTGGGGCCTCTCCAAACAGCCCCATGGGTAGGATGACTGACTGCTTTTTAGACCGTAGTTAATATTTACAGTCAGGACTGGGAATGAGGTTGGGAGGATGGCTAGCCAACTCTTTAGAAGCAAGTGTTATTAACTAGGCAGTGGGATCCAAGCAGGGCCCAAAATAGATGTCGACATTATCTTTTTGTTGCAGAGTGTTGCTGCTCCTGCTGCTTTTCTTGTCAGTGCTTCCCGGATAGGGGTAAAAAAAAAGACGACAAAATATACCAATCTTATCAGAGACTTAACTTTTCAAACATAGAATGCTGTTTGTGTGCAGCTGATGCTGTTTTAATTGCCTTCTGCACCTGATTTCCAGATGGTTCTTTTTGACTGGTTACACTAAATGATTTGCTTAAAGTCCTATTGATTGGATGGGGAAGGCTAGGCATTACTGTCAAAGCCCTGGAGTCTGCAGGATAGCAGGTAGAAGGAGATTCAGAATGTCTTAAAATAATCCCATTTTTGGATAGGAAGTGCAGGTGACAAGAGACAGCCAGCTTTCTGTTTTCTAGGGCAGAGGAAAGACACATTTATGAATCCTGAACTTAATCCTGAAGCCTCACCTGAACCAAAAGGAGCTTATCTTCTTGGTTAACAAGTGGCAAAAAATGAAACTTCGGAATCTTCTTTTTCCTGATCTGCCTTTTGAGCTTTTCACAGATTTACCAACATCTAAGGAAAGTGATGGAGCACAAAGAGATGAAGCTCAGGCTTCTTAATAATCGGAGGTTGATTGGCCCACCTTATTTATGTTAAATTCAAGTGTGGCTTCCCAGAAGAATTGAGAGACAGTCACCTACTTCCTGCAATTTGAACCCCAAAACTTCTCTCCCTTGAGTCTATTACAGATGTTGAAGTGACAGTCTTTAAAAGTAACCAGTTTCTTTAAATATATATAAGTAGCCCATGGACCTCCGTCCATCATTCATATACTACTGTGATCTTGTTCCATCAAGTTTGATTTCTAGAATTATACTAAGGGTATACCAGGAAGGGCCATGTGTCTTACAAAAATCAAAGCAGTTTGGTACTATCTCCCAGAAGTAAGACTGGACGTGGTACCACCGTGGGGAGTTCTCAATTCTGGGCCCACTGCAGCCTCAGGCTTTGTGTAATCCTGGTCGCTAGTAAGATGTGGCTGATGCAGATAAAGGAGAGAAGCTGACCACCTGGCTACTCTGGGGAGCGACAGGGCACTCATGCACATTCATTCACAAAATATTTATTGCCCTGTATCTGGGGCTGCACTTGGGTGTTCTGGTGCTGGGAGCAAGAAAAGGCATCTATTCTTTACTCAAGCCACACCCAAAAAGCAATGTGCAAAATTGTACCTTGATGATACACATAAAAAAATTTGGACTCCGCTTACCCAAAGTCGCACAACTGAACAGGTCAGCTTAGGATTTGGATCTGGCTCTGCCTAACACCAGCGTCCATGCATGCCCCATACACTATACTGCTTCCTTCTTAGAGCTCAGAAACCACTCTAAAACTCCCAAATTTCAGCTGTCTGTCAAGGGTTGCAACTGGTGATTTTAAATGTTTGAGTCAATCTTGTTAGTTGTGGGTTCCTCTCACAGACGAAAAATGAAAATTCGTTTACAAAAAATAAGCAACAGCAGCAACCTCCCCAGCTGTGAGACTTGGAGCCTATTCCAAGGATGCTGAGTCCACCCATTGGCATTGCCCATAGTCCTGCCTCTCTCCCATTGGATGGCCCATGGTTACCAAAAGTGTCCAGAGCCTGGATATGCTATTTGGCAGCCTCCTCTAACAGGAGTCACTCAGATTCTTTAAATTGGAGGCAAAAATCTACTGCAAGTGAAATGGGAGCAGCAATTTCGATAGGGCTAAGGGGAGTGAAGAAAGACAGGAGGAGCATAGATGCATGGAATGTCTCAACCATTCGTTTGTCATTTTCGAAGCCCTGATCCCCTTGTCTTTTTGGTTTGATAGTGTGTACCTTTTGCATGCTTCTAGATACTCCAACAAAAACAGTGGAGTGAATCCAGGAAAACTGGTAGGTTAAATTAAGGTATACAGGCATTTATTTTTCTCCAGCATGTGTGGAATTAGAATGCAATTAACTTAAAAAGCAGGAAACACAATAAATTATGGGATTCCATTGCATTAGATATAGAGAAAAGTATAAATCATAAGAGTCTAATAGGAATTTGAACATAATAGTAGTTTGAGAACCAAAAGGGCAGGCCTCTGGGTGTCAGAAATTCATGCATGAAATGAAAGCAGGCAAAGCAGCAGATCATATGGCTCCGTCTTGCCCCTCTGTGCATTTTGAGCATGTAAGAATGCAGCCTCCCTGGGACTAAGTACAGGCGTTGAGAGCTGGATTTCCTCTCCATCCTCTCCTTGCTCACAGTGAGGGGAGAGGCAGGAGAGGGAAGGCTTGGCTTTAATCATTTGAGGTTTAAGTGCAATCCCCAGTAAAGGCCAAAGCTAAAAAAAAAAAAAAGAAAAAGGGCAAAGCCCTGAGATCCCAGCCTCAATTTGAGTGGGTCACTTCAGTGGGATTCTGGGGGACCGTGCAAAGAGCCTCTAACCCTACCACACAGAAGACAAAAGGAAAAATTGCCCACTTGAGTTTATAAATTCACAGCCCTACTCCTCAGAGAGTCTGGAGTTCCACTGGGACCCCGGGCCCTACTCGAGTCATTAACCAAGTACATGACCTTGAGCAAGTCCCACCAGGCCCAAACTTGGTTCTTCATCTATGAAATGGGTCTTAGCCTGGGTCTTAGCCCTGCCCTCCTGTAGGACAGCCTCCTGTCGTCCTGAGGACAATGAATTCTGCTGAGACTACGCAGCAGGGGAGAAATGAGGACGAAGTCTTGGTCACGAATTCGGCGTCCTTCCCCCCCTCTCCACCTCCTTGCCTTGGGCAGCTGGGATCTTCTTACATAACACGGTCAGGGAAAGGAGGGCAGGAAGGTAAAAATATTACCCCAATGCTGTAGCCAAGCCAGTACCGCTCGGGGTTCTGGGGATAGACGAATGAAGATGAAGGGGACTCAGAGGGAAATGGCAAGGAACAGAGTATGCGTAAAATCGAGATTGATTCCTCTGGCCCAGGGCATTCATCTGTACTCGGTCCTCTGTGTGGCTGCTGGGTCTGCGGTTGGAAAAGAGGCCGTGGGGGTGGGCTCGAGGGGAGATGCATCCATCACCATTGTTGAGGGTGTTTAATTTTCCAGAGACTGTCATTAAACAAATTTCTGCTGTAGCCTAGCAGCCCTCACAGACATTTGCTGGAAGAAAATTATGAAGAGGTGATTTGTCTGAGGTAATAGCCGGGCTGGGCTTCGGATTCTTAATGGCACATGAACCTTTTGCCTTTAAAAAAAAAAAAAAAAAAAAAAAATTTGCTTGTTAGGAAATTCATTTTCTGGCTTATCTTTGCAATCAGAGTCAAAGGGGTTAGGGCATAGCTGTACAGACACTTGCTGGGGTTTCGGGACTGGAATTAGGGCCCAAGAAAATTGAAATGAGTAGGGGCAGTATAGGGACCAAATGCTAGGGATTGAATGAGAGAATGGAAGGGATTCTGGGCATTAGAAAGGACGCCTTTCCTGGAAGTTTCTGGCTATTACCTGCCAGGAATAGCATCCTTTCATAAATTAAGTTCTTATCTTTTGCTGCAGCAGCCAGCCCAGAGAGGCCAGGCGAGGCACGGCGCAGGGAGGATCTGAGGGGCTGGGAGCTATGTATAGATTGCAGGGTTGCTCTTCCCAGCCTTTGGAAATGTTCAAGCACTGAGAGAGTCACGAAAAAATGATCGCTCTGTTTGTTCCTTGAAGTATAAAAATGGTTTTATTTTTAGACATTACGGTGTTTTTTTTTTTTTAAATCTACTGGCAGTTGTCTTCATATGCAGCCATGGAAAGTAGAATAGTGCTGCCAAGGGTGGGCACAGAAAAAATTTTGTAAGGTATCAGGGTTTTCTCAGCCTCAGCACGATTGACACTGGGACTGGGTAATTCTTTGTTGCAGGGGCTGTTCTGTACATCTCAAGATGTTTAGCAGCATCCCTGAATGCTGATAGCACCCCTGCTTCCAGCTGGGATGACTGAACATCGTGGAGTTCAGGGGCGGGGGGTGCAAATTGTCCAAAGTTGAAACTGCCGCCCAGAAAGTAGTCTTTCCCATGGCCCTGCCTTCCATTTTCTTCAGTAAGCAATTGTCCCCCGCAGACCACGGGTCTCCCTTGTACCCATGTTCCTTCTGGTTGTCCACTGCCATTCCCACCCCCATGGAGGCACTATTGCCCCTCTGTTCTCTCAGTGCCTCCATCAGATGAAGTGCATTCCACCCTTGCAACATGTAGGAAGCTTAATGCACACTGTCCTTGTCATGAAATGTTTGCATTGTATTTACCAACTATATGTCCTGCAAGTATAAGTTTGCCAAATGTGCTGCTTCAGCAGGAGAAAACACATTTCCACTCAGTGTTTCCATTTGGATTTGTTTACGTGTGTTTTTTTAAGGCAATGCCAAGAGGACATATTCATCCTGAGATCTCTGTGATTCTGTATTTTTTATACAGTGTTAGGTTTCTTTTACACCTTCCGTTACTTAGGGCCCTAGAATGCAAGCAGGGAGACATGCTCTGCCAGTGGGAGGACCTCTGTTTCAAAGCACCTACATACAAGATGGTGGCAATGTGTACTGAGTGGGCACAGCCTCTCTAGCCCATGCACTTGCAAGCCTCTTGCACCCAGATTCAACACACCCCCAAAGAATAGAGAAAGACATTTGTCTAGGAAAGATGAGCTAAACCATGAGGTCAAGGCCAGGGCTATTGGCCAATAGTCTAAGATCTAAATGTTTAAAAAGATCCAAATTTAAGATATGAAGTGGAGCCTGGCTGGAAGAGGTAACATTTAGGAGGGTAATTGTTCTAATACATAATGTTGGTGGCCATGTCACTCTTTTGTGGAGCCCTTTGGTGCTTCCAGCACAAGGTGTCCAACCTCCTTGGCCTGGAATATAAAGTTTCTGTGATTTGCCCACATCAGACTCATTGACAGTCTCCCCACTGGCCAGCTCCCTCACTGTCTGTGTTCCAGCTATGCACAACTGTTTTCAGGCTTCCCAGTGTGTCAGGCTATTCCATTCCATGCCTGGAATGTCCCTTTCATCTCTCTACTTGGGAAATTCCTTCTCATCATTCTTGACTTGCCCCCAGCATCTTATCTTTGGTGCTACCTCTCTGCCTAATAAACTAGAGTGTATTATGATTCTTCTCAGGATACATTAGAATTATTTATGATTTTTTTCTATTTTCCAAACTTGGTGCAGAGTACACACTCCCTGAATGTAAGTGAATGAATTAGTTCATGATCCCAGTCCTATACAAGTCACTTAAGATTTGCTATTTTAGGAAGAGTTTCTCTCTTCTCTCTCTCTCTCTCTCTCTGTTTGAAATGCATTCATTTTAGAACTTCAGTTCTAAATTTCATCAAGTGCCTTGAAAATTCCAATGTCCCTATCCAACCTCTTCTTTGGAAATCCCAGCCAATGCTAAGCCCATAGGTCCTCCACTGCTGTGTATCCAGCCAACACAAGGGTTATTAACCATGGTTTCCCTCCATGTATGGTTTTCAGTTGTCATGACATCCTTAGAACTGTTTTTCCCTAAATTGAGATTGATTTTACTTTCTACCTTTACTTTCCTACCTGAAGATACAATATTGATATACAGGGATTTCCTGCAAGATGTGAGCCCAATTTCAGAATTTCACTTGTTAGGTTAATGAGCCCATAAGTTCTGTAAGTTGCAATCTATCCTATGCCTTTGACTAATCTCTCTCTCTTTTTTTTTTTCATTCATTAATGAAAGAATTCCACCATCAGGAAGCCCACAGTTCAGTGAGATAACTATTTCCTTTAATATCTCCACTTTCCAGAAAACACGTTCCCATCACCATGTGCTGGGAATAGGGAAAGCCCATTGGAGAGAGAGACAGCTTGTTGGAAGGTCTAAACAGACGGCACGGAAGAGGGACAGGGCTGTGAGTGTGAGGTCCTTGGATGCCTGTGGCATTCCCATCTCAATATCAGTTCTTGTTGGCCATCCTCCTGGATTACTTTAATTATAGTTATTCTTACTCATTATCACCCTTAAGAAAGACAGCAGGTGTGAGAGGCTCTGCAAGCACGTCGTAATAGGAAACATGTCATTAGGAGGAAGTTTTAAGCTGACGCTCACCATTTCTTTAAAACTATCATGAAAGATGAATGTGAAATGGAGCTACTTAGACCTTGATTCCTGCTGGCAGCCAGGTGCAGCATCCACAACGGAAGCTCATGCTATGTCTGGAACTCAGCCACCATTTCCCCTTGATACCGCCCAACGGAAGAGAATTATTAAGTCATACTCATTTACAAGATGGAGGTTTTCATGTTTTTCTTTGTCTTCCTTGTTTCCCCCTTCACTTTCACTCTGTCAAATCACGTTTGTGAGGATTTCTTAATTTCAAAGAGAAAAGATCCAAGATATACCATTTACCTCAATTTTAAAAAAAAGAGACATGGGGATCATTTTCCTAAGGTATAAAAATATAGAATCACTATGATGTACACTTAAAACTGATAGGATATTATATGTCAATTTTACTTCAATTTTTAAAATCACAGAATCCAAGAATAAAACTAACTACAATGACAAATTAACCAAAATGAGAAAAATGACAAATAATCTGTGGGCTGAAATTTTCCCAAAAGCCAAGAATAAATAAAATGTCTCTTAAAGTGCTTAGTGGAGGAGGCTGATAAAAGAATCTCAATTATCTATGGTTTTTTTCTTCAGTCTGTGATATCTGACTTTAAAGGGAAAAAATAGTGAAAAAAATTAAGGACATAAAATAAAATAATAAATAGAAGTCCATGAGCTTCTGTGAATTTCCAGGTTGAGAGAAAATGTATTCATAATAAAACAGCCAATGAATCTGTAGATTTACCTTCAAGAATAGCATCACTCAGCTTAGCCTCCTTTCCTTTATAAAAGTTAAATTGTTTCAGTTGTACAATTGGACACCTGACTACCTACATATTATTATTGCAATTCTTACCTGTTTTGCTGTAAATAGATATCATACTCGTTAAAATTTCCCTGTTTCCCTGAAGTTTGTCTCATTCCCATAGAGGAACAGAAAAAATTATCAAGGAGCAAATATGGAGAATTTCAGGTGCTTGATGGAGAATGGGGAAAGTTCCACAGGAAAAGGGAAGGCAATCGGACAGTGTCAAGTAGGCTAAAGCCCAGAAAATGTGCTAAAGACAGATGTGGTCCTTCTTCAGAGGACTTTTCTTTGGAGATATACAACCTTGAAAGATAAACGACTGCTATAAATAATAGGGGGTTTTGCAATGAATCTGCTATGGTCTGAATGCTTGTACCCCCAGCCCAAATAGTATGTTGAAGCTCTAACCTCCATAGATGATGATATTAGGAGATGAGAACTTGGGGTGCTTTGCCCTTGTGAATGGGATTAGTATTCTTATCAAAGAGAGCCCACAGAGATCTCTAACCCCTTCTATTACCTGAGGACACAGTAAGAAGATGATGCCAGCTATGAATCCAAAAGGGAGCCTTCACCCAACCAAACTAACACCCTGATCTTGGACTTTCAGCCTCCAGAACTGGGAGAAATAAATTTCCGTTGGTGTTTGTAAGCTACCCAGTCCGTGTTATTTTGTTACAGCAGCTCAAACAGACTAAGATAGACTCCTATCTGGACCCTTTCTCCATCACAGAACATTTTGGGAAATTTTCTGTATTGAAAATAAGGGGTTCTGGAGGACTAAACTGATAGTCACTGAATGCCCGCAATATATCAACAATATATCAACACTTGACTCTTGAGCCAGTGCAACAAAGAAGAAGACCTTCATCTAGCTGTCAAGGAGGTCACAGAATAAGTAGGAAGAGAGTACTAGTAGTAGTAATAATAATAATAACAATAACTAAGTATTATTATTAATATGGGGTATGGTACTATTATTTCCATTTTATAGTTGAAGTAACTGAGGCCAAGAAAGGTTAAGTAACTTGACAAGGTCACATAGCTAGTACATGGCAGAGCTAAGTTCCAAAAGCAGAAGTTCTGATCCAGTGGACCAGCTCTTGACCACAGTGTGGCTACACTGCTTCTCAAGGGCATAGACATTGAAATCACCTCTTAATGTGCTCATAGACGCCTATAGAAAGAGCTTTGGGTGTACAGAGACTAGAGTGACTAGCTAGGGTGTCCAATGAGGTGACATTTCAAGAGAGGCAAGATGGTCAATCTAATAGCAAAAAGTAAAATGGCAGAAAACAGCATAGAAAATTTTATTCTTGAGTTACCATTTTGGAGAGAGATTCAATATGGATATGTTTTATGCCAGATTTTTAAAAAACCCTTTCATGCATAAAACCATAGTAATCTATTGATATTCATTAAAAGATGTGCATATATATATATGCATGAATTTCATTATGTAGATATCTATATTAGTGTGCTGGGTGAGAGATTGTTTCAGGATATAAACCAAGTGCCGTGTTATGATTAAATTTTAAAGAACCATATAGTTTCGGACATTGTGGCAGTTGTTTTAATATCCACACATCAGATGAATAGGAAAACATGAACTCTTCAGAGCTATATGAGGTCATTGTCTCTCTCCAAAGGCAGTGCCAGATGATGGTTGCCTGCTCTGGGCAACAGTCCAACTACCCAATCAATCCAAAACTCATTCAGAATTGAAGAGTGACACACCTCATTCACTCCATCATTTGTTTTCATGGACTCACTGACTCATATTCAACAAATATTTTTTGAGTAGGTTCAGAACCCTATATGTTGGCTCTTGAATGGCTTGACCAAGAGGCATATTACTCAGGGCAGAAGGGTTGGGATTTGGGTCTTGCAGGCCAGGCTAGAAGATGAGGTCTGAGGCTGGCCCTTGGAAGCGAAATCTGTTAGACTTCAGTCAGGGCTAGTATGCCCAAAGGGAAGAATCCAGCATCTTGATCATATCACTGTTGATGTCAAGAGGGAATAGGAAGATTTTACCATCATGGAGGGTTTCCAGTAGTGCCACATTTTAGTTCTGAGTGGTACACAGAATCTAAGATATCAATTTCAGGCATTGTCTGGAGATTTGGTAATGTTACGAGCTAGGAGCTAGGACTCCAAGGAAGGGTGGCTGAAAATAGGTGGGTTGTTCCAGTTACAGCCAAGTTGGCAATAGAGTGGGCTCAGGGAGGGTTCAATTCTCATGAGAGTTTTGGACTTACAGAAACTCTTCTACATGAGCCCTGCATGTATCACGGAACATAGACATATGAATTGGAGCTCTGTGAGCACTGGGGCGGGGCAGAGCTTTCATAGGAAGACTAGATATGGGATTTGTAGCAACACCTAGAGCAGCAGCAGCTTCACTTCCATATTTTCCAGACCCTCACTGTCCCAGGCACTGTACATTCATTATCTGATGCTCATGGCAACACAGCAAGGTTGATATCCTTAGCCCATTTCACAGGTAAGGAGACAGAGACTCACTCAGCCAGCAGGTGACAGAGTCAGGATGCAAACCCAGGGTTAGCAGACTCCAAAGCCCACATTTTTCCTGCTTTCCTAAATGCTGCTTCTCTCAAGCTAGTCGTAGCCTTACCCATTGGTAGGGGAGATTGGTTCAGGAATTTGTTGGTGATAGCCTTACAGCTCTGTGGTTGCAGCCTGCATCTGAGCAGCACTGGAAAAGTCAGAGAATCCATGATGTTAAATGCTGTGGGAAATAAGATAGAAATGAATGATTGTCCTACTCCACACTAACCAAATGCCAGAGTCCAAGGAGGCACCTAGTGACATCCAACAGAGAGTTAGCCAAACCATCCTCAGTACCTCCTCAGCACTTTGTTTTAGCCCAGGTGTTGGCTGAATGACTAAATGAATGAATGAGTGAAGGCACGTTTGCTTGCTCTTACAGATTAGCTTTCTTGCTGCGGATAAACCAAAGGAAAAAATATTTTCCCATACCCCCTAAAACGAGTCTACTTTGTTTTGTGGGAGGTAGCAATTTATAGACCTATCTACACATTATTTTCTAAAACTCAAGTATTTTGGAAGAGCAGATGGAGTACCATACTGTATACACTAGTCATATATTTTGAAATACATTTCTTTTTGAGCAATTTGGTTCTGCTTTATTTAGCAAAAGCCGTTGAAGGTTTTAAAAGCAATGATGCAAAAGACATGAGTGGCTGAGATCACAGTGGACAGACCTTGAGGCACAATGCCAGTGCTTTTCAAATTCAGCTCTGCCGACCTCAGCCCTGATCCCCATTGCCTCCCGACCCTAGAGGAGATAATCCACTTTGTTCTGGAGGGTAAGGGAGTGGAGCCTGTTTATCTGTATTTTTTTTTTGTAAATCCTCTGGATGATTCTGATGTGCAGCTTCTATACCCATGTTTGAGCACTACTCCTATACCTCATTTTCTTGAGACCCTTATTTATTTTCATCTAGTAGAGAAACAAAGGAAAGAGGACTCCATTCTTTTTACATCTTCTGAGAGTCATTGAGGAAGGAAACAAATAGGTGTCAAGTACCTCCTATTTAATCATGCAATTTGGCTTATGGATTTTATTTAATCTTTGCAGAACTTAGCAAAATTTGAAGAATCAGTTGATCCTCAGATATAGAGTTGAGTCATGCAGACCCTTGAGCTCATAGCTTTTTATTATCATAAGTCCCTGAAGACTTTCCCCTTATTTTGTCATTGTTCTTCTTTACCCTTGCTCCCCAAATCCACTCCCCTTCCCTAGTAGAGAACCACCTAAATATGCCAGAACTAAAATGTGCACGTGTCCCTATAAAATATATCTTATTATTTGTGTGTGTGTGTGTGTGTGTGTGTATTGGTCATTTACATAAATGATAAATCTGTAATGTCAACAGACTATAAAAAAGTAAGAATTTTTCTTATTTTTTCACTCAGCATTATGTTTTTAGATATATCCCCATTGCTGTGTAGACTTCCAACGTCTGCATAGTACTTCATTGTCTGCATTCACCCCCTTTGATTTATATCCTTCCCAGTTGACATACACCCATGCTACCTCCAGATCCCCACTGTCACGAAAAATTCTGCAACTAGCATCCTCATTTGTGATCCTCGGGGACCTGTGTGAGAATGATTTCTGGGACTTGTGCCCAGGAGTTGGATCTCAGAGTCATAGGATATACACATATTTAATTTCAGATTGGTTTCCTAAATGGAAACAGTACGTGAGAGTTCTCTTCTACCTGCATCCCCACCAACATTTGGTATGAACCATCTTTTAAATTTTGGTCACTCTGATAGCTGAGAGTCATTGTTGTTTTCATTTTTATACCTTGGATTACTAGTGAATTTGAGCATCTTTTCACATGTTTTTTACATATCTGGACTTTCCTTTCTGAGCATTGCCTTTTCATGTTCTTTATCCACTTTTTCATTTCTTTTTATATTCTAGACATTAATCCCCTGTCAGCTTTAGCTGCTGCAAAAATTAACTCCCAGTTAGTTATTTGATAATTTACCAATAATTTCTATATTTGAGTAAAAGTCCTTACTACTTAAAAGGGGCTGACATAACAATTTTTCATCTTATGGGAAATGACTTTAGGATCTTTTTTATGAGATATTTTCCCACTCAGAGTAAGGATTAAGATTCCCATTTATGTAGACAAGGAAACAGGATCCTGGTACTGTTGCTCAGAGTCACACTATTGGCACATGATTGGAAAGAATTAATAAATTAGCTGTTAATGAGTTAAATCGCGGTATTCACAACACTTTTAAAGCAATCGAGTATTGTTTGCACTAAAAACAAGCAATCTTTTAAAAATTGCAACCTACAGCTTCTCTGTCAGATTTCACTGAATTTTCCTTTCTGCCCTGAAATTCTTGCTAAGTGTCTCAAACTGCATTACATCCAGGCTGGTCGTAATTACAGCTTTGGCCTTCATTAAGCTAATTACTACTTGTACTCATATGGAGCCATTTCACTCAAAATAATACCGTAAACCAATCCTTTCTCTGTGCCATCTCTGCCTTTTTCAGGAAAGTACAGGGGCTGATATCAGAGTTCTGTCTCTCCGTAGAGCAAAGGATTTCAAGCTTTCTTTCTCCAAGGAGCCCTGGGGTGCACACAGGCTGTGTGAGGGGAATGGTAGGAGGAAGTTGGGGACTGGAGGGAGGCTGAGCACAGACCCCCTCCTCCAGTTGAACCCAGACAGGCTTTGCCTTTATTTGTTGTGGGTATTGGGCAATATGTAAGATCTATTTGAAAAAGGATTCTACTGCTAAAAAGGGGTGGCGGGGGTGGGGGGGTGGAGAAGCACTGCCTCTGAGAACTAGACTACTTAATATAAACTGATACATTTTCATCTCTCGGCTTGTGTTACATTTATATAGTGCTTTACATTTTGAAAAACACTTTAACATGATTTGAAATTATAAAACCTTCTAAGGTAGGCATATTTTAACAGCTGCCGCAAAATTTTCCCACAATTGAAGCTCCATATTGTGGCACCCCTCCTAGCAGGCAGGCTGAAGGGCCATATGTCAAGAGATGGTAGAGATTATCACCAGTTTGGGTAGAAGGTAGAACTAGATGATCTCTAATCTGCCTGTTTGTGCAGAGATGCAATAACTGGAAATGATTAGAGAAGAAAGTAATGTCAAAAGAATTACCTGCACTAAAGCTTCTTGTCTGTTGGGAGTAGGAACATTTATTGACCTGTTCTGGTCTAGTGGCCAGGCGAGGTGCCTCATTCCTTTTAATCCTTACCGCCACTCTAGGAAGGAGGTGTTATTGTATCCATTTTACTGTGATTTTTTTTTTTATTTTAAATTCAATTTGCAAACATACAGTATAACACCTAGTGGTCATCCCATCAAGTACCCCCCTCCCCCAGCTACACCACCCCCCACCCACCTCCCTTTCGTCAACCTTTGTTTCCCAGAGTTAGGAGTCTCTCATGGTTTGTCTCCCTGTTGTATCCATTTGAAAGGTGATGAAACTGAACCATGTTAGGTTAAGTGGAAAGGCTTAGATCTCTGAGTTCTCCAGCTCCCCAAACAGGGCTCTTTGCACTGTATGAGAATGCCTCCGCAGAAGCATTGCATCTTTTTAAACATTAGCCTCCCTGAACTTTATGTAAGCAGTTATTATTTTTGGAAGGAAGTTCTTCATAAGTGGTTCTGTGTCACTCTGGGCATCATATTCATGTCCCAGTCCTCTCCCTCCTTGCCTCCCTCAGGGCCTTACCTCCTGCTTTGGATCAAGCCCCATCATCTGTCATCTATAGCTGCACTCAGCCTCCTTATCAGAGAGGTCACTTGCCGTGACTCAGCTGTTAGCATCTTCCTTTGCTTTGATTTCCCGTGTTTCCAACAACCAGTTCGTGCTATTTTGGGTTTTGCCTCGGATAGGAAGATTGGGAAAAACAGCAGTCCGGCCTTCTGGCTCCCCAAGTTGTTGATTCAATTCGGCTTTCTCTCTTCATTCATGAATTCTTTCTGTGCTACAAGCTGAGGAGGTTTACATGTTGGAAAGATTCTTCTCTCTTCTCAGAGGGTGCACATCTGGGCCACAACTGGGGGCCGAACGTGGTGGCAGCTTTGCTCAGCTTTCTTTCACTTCCACTGAGAATCCCTCCAACTAGGAAATCATCTTTTCCCCTCCTAGTTCTGAAAGAGAAGAATAAATATATCAAATAATATTGTTGAGTGACTTCACTTCAAATAGATATATTTAATCTTCGCCTTTTATTATTAGGGCAAATTGTTTAAGAGATTGTGCTCTGTTGAATTAAAGCTCTCCGGGTTTCACAACTTGAACTTCTGGAATTTTGCATTTTATACTAGGAGGCAGTTTATTCATATGCTTCTGATCATTCTAAAACAATGGAGAGTAAGAATGTATATTTATTTGTATGCAACCTTACAGTTTTTGAAGTGTTTTCATGTATGTTGTGTATTTTACCTTAGTGACTCTAAGGAGCAGGTTTTATCAGCCCTATTTCATATAAGCAAATTTAGACGAAAAAGCCTTAAACTTTATAATAAAGCATTAGTTTTGAAAAACAAAGGTATGCATACGGAGGTTCAGCAGAGTTCCCCAGACCTAGCACATGTGAGTCATTAGGGGATTTTTTTTTTTTGCCACCAACAGTGCTGCATTGATGAAGAAATAGTGTTGATTTTGGGAGAACTGGTCCATATAAAAAATGGAAGTAAGGCTGAAATGTCATGCAGCTGGCTGACTCTCAGGTCAGAGTGTCCGTGGGGCAGGACTCATGGAATGAAGCACGGTTTTATATTCGCCATATAAAAAGTCAGGACCTTTCTTTGTGAACTGTTTTTCTGCTTACCTTTTCCTTTCAGGGCAGCTCCCTGCTTCTAGCTGCTGTTGGCCGAGACTCCAGAGCAGCCATGATGCTTTCAGGATAACCCAACTAGAAGAAAATGAATAGCCCACAAATTCTCAGTAGATTAGGCAGTATTTTAGGTCTTGGAGATAACATGATTAATAGGAAATGTCCTTGCCTAGAATATAGCAGTATAGAGGAGGGCGGAAGTGTTGTTTGCTTAAATTAAGTCTTTTAATACAGTGGGATCAGGCTGTGATGGGGTGGCAAGCCTGCCTGAGTGAAGGATGAGCAGTTAGCCTTGTTAGAAGGGGCATTTCAAAAAGAAAAATCAGCACAAAAGAACAAGGAAATTGCCAGTAACCCAGGGTTTCTAGAAGGTAGCATCTGAACTGAGAGATGATAGGCAACGAGACAGGAAGACACAGGCAGATGCCTCGTGATGGAAAGCACGGTTTTCATTATTGAAAAGTTTGGCTTTTATGCTGCTGAGCACCTGGATCCACGGGGGTCAGATTTGTGTTCAGCTCATCATACTGTCTGTGGAGAAGGGATGGGAGGAGCTGAACATGGAGGGAGTGAGATAAGCTAGGAGGCTTCTGAAGGGTCCAGATAAGGCATGTTGAGCCTCAGTAAGCAGAGGAAGGAGCAGTGGAAAGGAGCAAACAGAACAGAGAAACACTGAGAAGGTAGAGTCATAACTTGATGATTAGACACAGATCACAAGAAAGAAAAACGTGTGCAAGATGACTTCATTATTTTGGGCCCAAAGGAGGATACTATAAACTCTTAGAAGGAATGTCGCAGGAAGAACATTTTAAAAAGAAGATAGTTAAGTTGAGTTTTAGAATGTGGTGTGAGAGGAGCTCATGGGACACTTCTAGAAGAAAATATTCCATGGACAAAGAAAGCCATTTGTAGCCCAAAGCTAGAAATGCAGCTTCTTCTCTGGTTTTCGTAATTCTTTTTCTCATGCTACCTCTTTAAATCAGGATTTCTTGTGGACTTCATCATGACCAACTTTGGGAACATGATGAAAGCAACAGAGTCCCTGGGGTTGGAAGAACACATTTGTGCATGTTCATGAGACGTGACACACAATTTCAGGTAGTTCAAAGAACTCCAGGTTAATAATCTTTACTTTAAATAGGACACAGAGCTTTAAAACTCTGTACAAATCTCTGAGCTTCCGAGTCATATACTGAGAGACTGTCAAGGGTCCTTTGATGCTGTTGTGTAATTGGAGGAGTCCAGTTAAAACCACATGGTTTATTATCAACACAAGTCAGTAGAGGATCAGCCAACAATGGCAGAACCCAGAAACTGTAGCACACAGGCTCATTTTAACTTTCCATTGCACTCCTCTCATATCTTTTTATTATGACCCCATTCTTTGCCTTTGTCATAAACTCCTCCCCAGATTCTCCTCTAAGGCAGAGCTAATAGAGCACCTGTTCAGACTCTGTTACTATTTATTAAGGTGCTCGCTGGTCTCTCTTGTTACAATTTATTATTGTCATACAGTGGGGATCCTAATGTGAGGACAACCAGCTCTGTCTTCCACTGTATCCTCTGCTCAAGTTGGCCAGAGGTCAGAATCTGTGTCCAGACCTCAAGTCTCTTGCATTTTTACAAGAATATGAACATTCTGTAGTTTTCACTTCTATGTTTTGACTGCTTTCCTACAAGCTCTGTACAAGCTCCTCTGAAATAAACTTTATCACACATTTCTTTCTCCCAGTGAACCTTGTTGACGTTCCCCTCCTCTAATGCAATAGTCTTTCACATCAACAGAGTACCCCAAACAGATATAGAGGTATTAAAGTATCCTCATTTCATTGAGGAATCCAGTCTAAAGGAATGAAGCAAATGTGGATTTATAAATTATACACAGTGTGATCATTGTGTTAGTAGAGGTGTGGGGGCTGGGAGGTCATATTGTGCAGGTTGTACTATCCATTGTCTAATGGGTTGAGGCATTCAGCTGAGTTCCAGTGAGCATTTTTGTATAACCTCCTGAACAAGCTGCAAGGTGCTGTGGAGACAGATACTCAGACAAATCTTGAACTTGAGAAACTTTCACAGCTTAGCAAAGGCAGACAAAATAAGCTATAATGGAAGCTAGATGTGATACATGCCATAAATGTGAAGAAAATCAAAGTGGAAACCCTATTTATCGAATACCTAATATGTATCAAGAAATACTTCGGGCACTTTCATTTACATTTTCTACTTGAATTTTCCAAATTATGTTTTGAAGTATCATCCACATTTTACAGAAGAGGAAATTAAGGCCCAGAGATGATAACCAAGCTACCATAGATCACCTTGTTTCTAATGCTAATGTAAGGGCAGCTTGGGTGGCTCAGCGGTTTAGTGCTGCCTTCAGCCTAGGGCATGATTCTGGAGTCACAGGATCGAGTCCCACGTCGGGCTCCCTGCATGGATCTGCCTTCTCCTTCTGCCTGTGTTTCTGCCTGCCTTTCTCTCTCTCTCTCTCTCTCTCTCTCTCTCTCTCTCTCTCCCTCTCTCTCTCATGAATAAATAAATAAAGTCTTAAAAAATAATGCTCATGTACTTCCTCTCTATATAGCTAAAGAACCTAGGAAATCTACTAAAATAATCAAGTGAGAAAGAATATGACCCACTTAGTTACTACTTAGTGTTCCAGTTTTCTCTTAACTTCATCTCTTTCCCCCTGCCCATTATGGTTAAGTATATACCCTGGAACATCCTTAGGGCTTGTACCTTACCAGCTCTATTATTAATATCTTGGTAATTTAAAAAACATCCCTTTGGATGTGGCTTAGAAACTGTCTCTTGTATTCCTCCCATGATTTGCCTAATCCTTGATAGTAGTATTAATATTAGATATAATTAAGTGTGCTACCCTTCCAGGACAATTATCCATGGACATACCATCTTTTTAAATAAATAATGAACTTTTAAAAAGATTTATTTATTTATTTTAGAGACAAAGAGAGAGAGAGAGTTGGGGAGGGGCAGAAGGAGAGAATCTTAAGCAGACACTGCTTGAGAGCTTGATCCCATAACCCTGAGATCATAACCTGAGCCAAAACCAAGAGTCAAATGTTCAACCAATTAAGCCACCCAGGTTTCCCAAAGCATGAACATTTTTGATAAGACACAGACATGGCAGGCACCTTTTCTTATAATTCAGGGCTTCTTGTATCCTTTTTAACAAAACTACTAACAAACCCACCTGTATGGTTTCCTTTACTGACAGGAATTATTATTCTCAGCCACATTTATCCAATATCATAGAAATTGCTGAATATACTCCTTAAATGACCCAAGTTTTATCCTCCTTTCAATTTAACACTTTAAATAAATGCCAGCAAGCTTCAGCGCATTGGAAAATTACTATATGTCTGAAACAATCTGGATATCAATATTTGTCACACAACTTCCTAGGTGTAACATCTAAAGCAATAGTCACTTAGCTTACTCACATTCTCCGTGTGGTATTTACCCAATAGTCATCACTCATGTGTGTTCATTAGGTCTTGGGGTGATGAGCCAAGCCACTGTATTCTCAGCTGGGCCTGGAGCCTGTTTAGTTTGGCACTGATTAATGATGTGCGGGGGGTGAGCAGTTTGCAGAGCCATCTTAGAAACCCAGTTAGCCAAAGACAGATAGCTGGAAGTTGGCTGATGGGAGCATGGGAGGTGGGCTTTTGAGACAGGGGAGTCATTTAGAAACACTAGTGTGACTTTTGGTTATCCTAACTAGGGGAGGAACAGGCTCCACAGTAAATGATGCTGTGGGTCTGTTGTGTTCATGCAACTACATCCTTTCTCTATGCCTTGGTTCTCACCATTTATAAACTTGCATGCCAGAGCCTAGCTGCTTCCCAGTCACCTTCAAACAAAATGCCCTGATATCAGTAAAGTATCTTGAGATGTTCCTTTTGAAGATCTTATGCTAAAAGAGCAAGCATTCATAGCTTTACTTTTTTTTTCCAAGTGAATCTTATACTGAAAAAAAAAAAAAAAGCTTTAAATGTAGTGCTTGGGACACCTGAGTGGCTCAGCAGTTGAGCCTTTGGCTCAGGGCATGATACCAGGGTCCTGGGATGGAGTCCCACATTGCGAAGAGTCTGCTTCTCCCTCTGCCTGTGTCTCTGCCTCTCTCTGTGTGTCTCTCGTGAATAAATGAAGTCTTAAAAAATAATTTAAAAAATAAATTTAGTACTTATCTTGACTTATGCACTTCCTGTCTCTTGCTTTTCTTTCTCATTCCATTCACCTTATGCACTGTGTTGGCTTAGCATCCATTCTTTACTCAAATTTTCTCCTTTTTTTAAGATTTTATTTATTCATGACAGACACATAGAGAGAGGTAGAGACATAGGCAGAAGGAGAAGCAGGCTCCATACGGGGAGCCTGATGTGGGACTCAATCCCCAGACCCCGAGATCATGACCTGAGCCAAAGGCAGATGCTCAACCACGGAGCCACTCGGGTGCCCCAATTTTTCTCCTTTTTGCCTCCTTCTATTCTTTGGGTGGGACAATGAGGAGAGATATGTTGATCTTGAAGTTGTAGAGAAATGTCTCAGCTCTAATTGGGGTGCTATCCTTTTAGTGGCATACCAAAACTGGGCACAGCATAGTTTTTGTAGTCCTTTCCAGAATGGACTCTTTCTCCCTATTACTAACAGGGAACTGTTGGAAAGCATATCTAAATTTCCCTTGGCAACCCCCAGCTAGAGATTTTATGAATATCTAATTCATAGAGATCAGTAACACCTTGTTTAGAGGGCATTTTTTTTCACTAGCCCATTTAGAATGCTCAATTCAAAAGTTAAAAGGATACCTATAGCCATTGGGGATGGGGGAAAAAAAACAGAGAGGTGGAAAGATGTGCTCAGGGTTACATAGGATGCAGCACAAGAAGGATGCAAAGCCAGCTAAGCACCTGACTTAATTATTAATCTTTGACTTTATCACATAGTTCTAATCTCTCAAGATCTTAAATTTCCACTGCTTTCTGTAAGATACAGTTCAATCAAATTCTTCTTTTTATTTTTTTAAATTGTGTATTTATTTGAGGGAGAGCACGAGCAGGGGAAGGGCCAGAGGGAGAGAGAGAAACAGACTCCCGGCTGAGCAGGGAGCCAGATGAGGGACTCAGTCCCAGGACCCCGAGATCATGACCTGAGCCAAAGGCAGATATTTAACCAACTGAGCCACCCAGGTGCCCTCAAACAGATTATTCTACTTGGCAGTTACAGGCTTCCATAGCTTGATCTCAGTCCATCTTCTACTTTATCCTACCCCTCCCCCTAAGTGAATAAGCATAAACAATAGCTATTGTTTATGTCTGGTCCTGCAAAAGCTGCTTGACAAATATTCTTTTAAGCCTTATATCACACCGCGAAGTCTATACTGTAATTTCCAGTTTATTAGGGGAACTCAGGCTTAGAGAGGTTCAGAAATTTGCCCCAGAACACATGGATGGTAAAAGTGAGACAGCCAAGAATTAAACCCAGTTCTGACTCCAGTGCTTGCTGTTTTCCTTTGATCTTTCCATAAATTCAAAGTGATCTTGAGCATTTGCCTTTCTATTGACCTAGGAAGCCCTAACCCCCTCACTCTTCTTTTTAGATCTAAATCATACCCATCCTGCAGGACCCCACTCAGAACCTGTCTTTATCCTAGAGTCTTTTCTCATCCCCCAAACGGAAGTGGTCTCCCTTCCCTTGAACAACAGAGTACTTGGGAATGACCATTTGACATCATTGCCTCAGAGCAAATAGTAGGAAGCAGGTAAGAGTTAGGAGCTTTGGAGTAAAATCCCTGCTGTGCCAGTATCTACTGTGTGATTTTGATTAAATCAATTTTATCTTAGCATATGCTGCAACCTGACCTCTAAAGTCCCACCCGGGCAAAAAATACTAAGATTCTGAAGTTGTTATTATATATATAATTTCTAATGTGCGTTGAGTCCTGTACATCTTTTTATTCACTTAGTCATTTATTCATTTATTTACTGAGCATTGAACTTCAGCATTGATCTTAGAAGCTCTGAGATCTTCCAGAGGCCTCACCTCCCATTTTAGACAATACAGTTATTGGTTTGGAGTGAACTCCTCGAGGGCAAGGTCTTTTCTTTTCTTTTTTTTTTTTTTTTTTCACCCAAAGGAGATAAAACAGAAGGAAAAGTCACTTTGACAAGATGTGAGCTCAGAAAAAGGAGTTTGGGCAAATACCAATAAGCACTTTGTTAACATTTTCGGTGTCAAATTTTTCAACGTTTCATCAATCCTTATGCATCTGTACATACAAGCCTCTAGTTATCAGCCTTCAGGGGAAAAAAAAACAGGATGGTTATCAATTAATTGAAGTCACCAGATTTCTAATATGGTTTCCAAGGACTATCATCTTCTATACCACCTTTAGTGACACTTGTCCGCTTTGGTTCCTGCAGGTCCTCAAACATTCACTTTAGCAGATGGCAGTTCTGCTTATCCCATCAGTAGACATCATTTTGCAAAGTAGATGCCATCCTCCTCCCCGCAAAGCCTCAGCAAATTTCTCAGACCCCATTTTTATTTGTCAGATTGTTCATGTTAATTTCCAGATGCCCTATAATAATAAAAGTAAAATCCTCACCTGGATTTTATTTATAAACACTTTTCGAGTTTGCTTACTAATTGAGTACTTACTAGCCAGGAACCATGTGCTACTTGCTAATCTTTTCAGCAAATTAGTACAATAGCATTTGTTAACTGTAGGTTAGAGTTACAAGCATATTTTCATCCAACTCTCATATTCTGAAATCAACTTCACCTTGGTATTTCCATTTTAATAATTTAAAGAATAGGCTTTCTTTTTTAATTTTTTTTTTTTTTGAGAGAGAGAAAAAACATGAGCAGGTAGGGATAGGGGCAGAAAGGGAGAGAATCTTAAGCAGGCTCCACACTGAGTACAGAGCCCATTGTGGGGCCCGATCTCATGACCCTGAGATCATGACCTGAGCCAAAATCAAGAGTCGAACACATAACTGACTGAGTCACCCAGGTACCCCTAAAGCATAGGCTTTCTACATTCAGAACTTGGATTCAAGTCTCTCCCCTGTCACCACTATAAATTCTCTGACCTGTGGTTTCTGTAAATGAAGGAAATGGAGGGTCCCTATGTAGTAAGATTGTTGTGAAGATACGATGAGATTAAAGATACCAAGCTTAAAACACTATACCTCCACTTAGTACACCACCAGGAAGCACTAAGAGTCACCATTCCATGGCCTCTAATAGAGAAAAGGTGCTTTTGAGCACCTTTATGAGCACCCATCCCATTTGACTCTTATAAGCATACCTGATGAGGTGAGAGAAAGGGTGGATATTAGATTTGTTTTCAGTTTAAAATTTTATTTTCTAAAGAATGGGATGCATGGGGAGATTCAACATAACCTGCACACATTTCTTAAGTGAGAAATTGGAAACTGTCATAGGTATAGTTTAATGTGTTTTTGTTTTTTGAAGCTTGCTTTGTTTGTACCACTTTACATGATTCATGCCCTTTCTTCTTTAACACTTTCTTTAGAAAAAAAATAATAATGAAACAGAACATTGACTCTCCAATATATCTGAACTCTAATATGAATTATATCCTCTTGGAAATTATTTCATTTGTTTTTAATAAATAAGTAGCAAGAGGATTTGTGTTATAGAAACATATTGCTTCCAAAAAATCTTCAGTTAATTTCACCAAAACTATAGTTCTAGGGAAGTTCCTCAAACATTGGTCATAGTCAGGAGTTTTTTCCAGAGTTAGAAAAATCATGGAAATTTGAAAAGAAGGAAAATGGTGATTGTGTTCAACATCAGCAGGTGTATAATTTGACCTAGGAGAGCCATGTCTACCCACTGTTTCACCATGTCAGCAAACATGTGTCAGCTCTGAGTGTCAGGCACTATTCTAGGACCAAAGACCTACTCTAACCATGGACAGTACATCATTTCTAGAGGTGTTAGTATTGGTTTCACTTGCCAAGATGGTGAGTCAGATAGAAAAACTGTGTAGTTATTGAACAACTTTCACAAGTACATAAGATTGAACACAGGTCCAGGCCCTGAAAGGACTTGGGCTAATCCTCAAAGAAATTGGGCATTGGGACTTTTAGGAAACTCTAATCCAAAGTTATTGAACAGTTAGATGTATTGAGTAAGATTAACTATCGGTCATCAACATCAATTCCTCCAGAAATGGAGATGGGTGCCATTGTGAATGCCAAATTCAACTGGTTGGTGGGAGTTGCCTGCAGGCAGAGTCTTGGTCCAGCAGAAAAAAGAAGTCTCCTAATAGATTAGTGATGCCCAACATTGACAATGGAGAGAGGGATGATGGTGCATATGCCGCACAATTACCTTCTAAGCAGCTTCCTCCAAAGGACACATCAGGAAGGCAAGGAACCACATTCAGGTGAAGCATGGCAGATGCAGTAGATTTTTGGAAACTGTGGAAATAGCTATGTTCCACCAGCTGTGAGAGGTAGAGCAAATCAGCAAAAAAGAAAAGATATTGAGTGGAGAAAGGAGCTATTTCAGATCTTCTTTGGGCTCACTGGCTCCAAATCACCAAGTGATTGTTGGGATTTTGCAGAATCAGAGCAGTCTAGGCTGTTTTAATTGTCTAAAATTTGTGCTGTGGTAGTTGACAGGTTCTCCTTTAAAGATAATAAATGGCTCACAATTACTTTAGTTTAGAAAGTGCTCTTCTGCCCTGGGACACTGTAATAACCAGCCATGGAAAAGAAAAGGCCTGGGGATTTATGAGGTGTCCCAATTTACAACCATCTGGGAAAAATACAGCAAGACGTTGGTATAGCAGTGTGCTAACCAGAGTTAATCTATCATTGCTACTGTTCTAAACCCTCTCTTTCCTTCCGCTTAAAACTATCGCAGGGATTCATCCCTGGCCTTCACAAAGATGCACCAGAAAGCATTTTTTCAACATGTAACTCAGAAATACAGTCTGGTTGACCTTCACTTTACTGGACTGAGTAGGAAATTTTCCAGGTATGAGAGATTTTAAAACCCACTAGTGATAAAAATATAAATGAGGTATATATAGTCTCTTCTTTCTGAAAGCTCAAGGTCCTACTGGGAGACCAATAGTGAATATATCATTTCAATTCACTTTGAAGAGTGCCATTGCTGAAACAATAGGGTAAGAATAGAAATGCATTTGTATATGCAAAAAACAGTGGTGTGCTTAATAATGACTTTGTTTTTCCTGCCCTCAAATTGCATTGTTAGCCCACACCTATAACAGGACTTATTAAAGTCCAATGTTATTATTTGTTTATACACCTCCCTCCCCCTAAGGGTGAGTATTGTAAGGTGGGCACTGGGTCTGGTTCTTTGTATTCTCAGTACCTCACCCAGTGATTAGCCCATATTAAGTGCCTAATAAATGTCAGCTGAGCTAGTACAGGACTGAACGTGTACTTCTAAAGCTTTTAATACTGGGAATTGACAATTTATTAGGTAAAATTTAGAAAATCAAAATATATTTACTTTAAGATATTCTTTTGATGATTCAGATGAATTTATTTGGAAATTAAAATGCATACCATGGTGTTTAAAATTTCTCAGCAGAGAATGGTCCACTCAAAATGTCATACTGTTAGTTTGATGAGGAGTGAAAAGGGGAAAGTATCTGGAGAAGAGTAAAAAAGAGCAATCCTTCCCCAGAGTAGAGAACAGTGGATACTGCTAAATTTTAAGTCCCACTGTGTAGCCATCTCTCCTGCTCCATCTGTCTGCTGAGTAGCATCTACCAACACTTGCATTTTGGTGGCACTGTCCTTCCAGAGTGACTCGCTGAGGCGATGATTCTGACTTCTTGGGGTTTGGCAGACTTGCCTGATGGCAGAGCTAGTTTATGGGAGCCGGGCCTCGTTTTTCCCACCCTATATCCCCTGTAGTCTTGCCTGAGCAGTCTGCTTATGAAAAGTTTATTAAATCTCTCTTCCAGAGGGGCAGATTGTCCCATTTCATTTGTCACTATTTAACACGTTATGCAAAACATGCCAGAAAACCTCAATGTGCGGAGCTTCTGGTTTCACCTCCTTGTGAAACAGTAGACATTTCATTTATTTCTTAATGGCAACTAATTTCAGAGTAGTTTGAGGCTAATTTAACAGCACCCACTGTTATTCCTCTTTTCCATCTTCCTTTAGCCTAGTCAGTCACTCTACAAATATTTGTGAAACTGATCGTAGACACACAGGGATGAATTAGGTAAAATTTCACCCTCCACAGAGGTAAGACACACCAGAGTAGATCAACACACAAGCAGACATTACCATTTACTCCTTTCCTTCACACTTTACAAGTGAGTGAAGGGACAGTGAGTAGATCTCAGATTTGTTGGTAAATGGCCCATAATGTTTAAAGGGATATCTGTTGTGCCGCCCGGGTGGCTCAGCGGCTTAGCGCCGCCTTCAGCCTAGGGCGTGATCCTGGAGTCCCAGGATCGAGTCCCACGTTGGGCTCCCTGCATGGAGCCTGCTTCTCCCTCTGCCTGGGTTCTACCTCTCTCTCTAAGAAATAAATCTTTAAAAATAAATAAATAAATAAAATAAATAAATAAATAAATAAATAAATAAATAAATAAATAAAAAAAAATAATAATAAAAAAATAAAGGGATATCTGTGGATGTCATTTATCCATTAACAAGGACAATCGGGAGTTGCTCGTCATTTAGCACTGTGTATTTTGGCCCCATGATCATGTGTCTTAAAAAAGGAAAATCCTTTGAGGCTCAAAAGTTCACTTCTCTGGTGAGGTTCCTCCTCTGCTTTTGGGGACCTCCCAGGACAGCCAGTCCCCCCCACCACTGCCACCACCACTCAGCCTTGACAGCCATAGTGCAAGAGAGCAATACCTCAGCAGTGACTACAGTTTGAGTTTCCCATTGGGAAGGTCATTCTTTGTAACTTCCGGAAGGTTTGCAAAAGATTTTGCTTTCAGCATCCGTGCTTGATAAAGTATGGCTAACTTTGGTGAACAAGCATTAAAAAACCAACAGTAGCATAATTATTTTAAAACTCTTAGCTGTTTCCCCCAACCCTACGGGAAGAAAGTTTCTCAACTTTTGTAAGCAAACCAGCCCCATTTGTTTCTGCCTCTTTCTCTGCACAAGGTCACGTGTTTTGACTGACTTGCTTGACATGTTGTTTTTTCAAAGCTGTAGATTAAATGTCACCCACTAATGTGATTTGCTCAGACTTTGCTGCCTGAGGCCGACTCCATCAGACACTGGAGAAAATAGCTTCCTGTTGTCAACCAGGATCTTCAATTAGCTGGCCAGCAAATCTGCCCTGATTACTGTATTAATTTGGCTCCCTATCTTCAGAGGAGAAAGGAAGTTTGGCCACACTGCTGTTTGCCTCTTAATTGCTGTCCCTTCAAGGGCAGGTGGCAGAGAGAAGGTCATGTTCCCAAACTTCACCTTTGTTTCTCCTCTTTTGAACTGGCTTCCTGCGGATGCTAAAGAAAATGAGAAGTGTGTTGCGTCCATATCCATTGTTCTTCAACACACCCAGCACTAATTGATTTTCAGATGAATTGCCAGTTGAAAGCTTTATTTTTTTTTTTTTTTACTGGCCATAAAGATGCCTTAAGTCTTAAGTTAAATGCCTTCTCATGAGGCACAGGACAGCTATTAGTGTTTCAGTCTCTGGAATGTGAAGTCACCCAGTTAGCACCTGCACGGGACTGTGGAGTTGGGCATTGTGTAACGGGTTATTTGGGGGACTGACGCCAAGGCCCTCAAAGCTCTCAGTTTGAATTAGGATCAGATTCTCAGGATGCTTGAAGCTGCACCAGCATCTCTCTTATCTCCTGCCATCCAATTCCTATCTTATTAGCAGCTAAAAACCAGAGGAAGTTCTCAAGCAAGGGAACAGTGCTGAGCAGCCGGCTCCCTTTCTAAGGGCTTCGGTGCCATCTGCTTTGCTCTCAGGGTACTTTTGAAGAGTCACCTTGCCTACCCTCTAATACAAGCTCTCCCTCAGGTTCCCCAAGCCCGTGTGGACACTGCCAGCTACAGGTTGCCTGCTCGGGTTGGCACACAGGCTGCTGACATGTGTCGGGGAACACTGATGCTGATTGATGCCCAAGGAATTGTGGGCTCACTGGGAAGACAGTGGCTGCCCTTGCTAAAGGGGGTCCCTCAGCAGCACTTGATCGAGGCAGGCAGATGCCCACAGCACCGTGGCTTTGGCTGCCTCCGTGATAAGCAGCCCAGGCCGCATGGTCTGTCTCCTGAGTAAAAGTGGCTCTTTGAAGCCTGCTCAGAGCCTGCATGGTCCCCTGACCATCTCTCTGACTGTCCAGGGGAGAGCACTCATCCTGTCCACATTGTAGCCAATACCTGAAGGCCACGCCTTGGGGCAACTAGAGGCAGTAACAAGCAGAGGTCTTGGGTCCTCTTCCGTAAGGTGCACTGGGAAGTTTGATGAGGGACCGGGGCATGTCCCTACTCTCTTCTCCCTGAAAGGGCAGCAGTCGTCACTCCTTCCTATCTCCTTATGCCTTCTCATTTAGACCAGTAGACCTCAAGCCCAGCTGCACATTGGCATCCCTGTGGGGCACTGTAAAACATGCCCAGTGCTCCAAAACCATTCCAGACCAAACAAATCAGAATCTTTAAAGGTATGCTTTAAATCTTATTGTAGACTGAGGGTTGAGAATTACTGATTCCTAAAGCTATTTCTTTCTCTTCATTACTTGATGAGTCCATCAGTCATAAGTTAAAATAGATATTTTCTCAGTAACTACTGAGTGATTGGATTGTGCAGACTCTGGATATGCCATAGTAAACAAAAGACACAGTTCATGACATTATGGGACAATCCTATGATGGGAGAATGGGAGCACCAACACCACCTTTGGGGGGAGGGCAGCACGGCAAGAGGAGGATTTTATGGACCTGAAGAATGAGCAGGTATTAGGAGAATTTTATTCACAGGTGGAAGGAAGAGCACAAATGAAGGCACCAGGGTGAAGTTCAAGGCACCAAAAGGATCTCAGTGGGGCTAGATCGTGGGGTGTGGGGGGGTGAAGCCAAAGAGGAGGCATCTGCTAGAACACAAGTTGGAAGGCAACCATGAGTGCCCATGTGGTCACCCAGAGAGCCTGGTCTTCATCTACAAGCAGTGCTGAACCATCATAGGTTTGAAGCAGGTGAATGATACGATCAGACTTGCATTTTGGAAACAATCCAGCTTCTGTGAGCAGGGGCTGGAAGGGGCAGAGGCTTTTGGGTAGATCAGGACAGGTAATGATGGGCCAGAGGCCCAGGGAGGGGCTGGTGAGAATGACACAAAGTAGACAAAAGGAACAGCTATTCAAGAAGAGAGTCGATTTCACAACACTCTTAAAAAGTATAATCCTTGGAGGAAAATTCCCAACTTCCAAGCACAGGTAGTTCTGTTATTTTGATCATTGCTACATAGTTTTCCATCCCTCACCGAAGACTTAATGCAACTCAGAGTCTCATTTCGGTCACCAGTACAGGTATAGATATATGGCCGCCTAAAGAACAGGTCCCAACTGTCAGCAGTTTGCATTCCAGGCTCTAACTCGAGAAGAGTCAAACCAGTGGGAAGTTCTGGGCTGCAATGAACTGTGCTTCTCTCAGCTCTGGGGTACGGATCTTGGCCTTAGATGTGATGCACAACAAGCCTAGCAGGTGCTGGCTTCAGAAATACCATCTTAAGAAAAATTACAGTGACCTCACTGCCCACGTCACACACAGCACTGGCCTTTGGCTCTGGATTAGGTCATCATCACCCCCTCCGACAGACACCCTAGTTGTTCAGAGCTCAGAGTGCTGTTAGAGACTCACTGAAGAAACAGACGCAGGGAGGGAGAAGTTAAGTAACCTGCTGATTCTTGTTATGACTGCCTGCCAAGATCAGGTCACGTCCACTGTGAAATGTAAAGGAGCTTTTCTGCATTTATTAATGAACAAAATGCTTCAAATTCTTCTGGTATAATTGAGGATGCATGATGAAATCAAGAGGGGCTGGGGGTTGCACACCAACTGGGCTGATCTGTGATTTCTGTCCACTTACATTAAGCCTGACCCCACGAGGCCCCTCACCAGAGGACTGCACTGGTCAGACCCCAGCAGGAGATGTGGCAGGAGGAAGCAAGGACAGGCCAAAATATCTTCAAAGCCTGGAAACCATTCATGGGGGGGGGGGGGGGAAGGCAGGGGGAAAAGGGGCGGTTGAAAACATTGTTTTTTAAAAACAAAAACTTTAAAATCTCGAAATCAGTTCTGTTCAGTGCAACTTAAATATAATCTTGACCTGCCTTACATGTGTTATAAACGCCCCGTGTCATCACGTGTGTCATTTGCATGCTGCAAAGGAGGATTCTTTTTTCTCTGGATAAGCTGTCTTTAGGACCGGGATTCACAGGAAACCTCATGATGGTGGGTATAATGTTTGGGCATCTCCTAATACAGACTAAAGATGAGCACCTCCACTTTATAGATAAGAAAACAGGTTCAGAGAAGCTGCGTGATTCACCTAGCTCAGCGGGTCGTGGAGCCAGACTTTAAATGAGCACTGCCTAACTCTAAAGCCGGTGTTTTTCCTCTCTGCCAGGCCTTGCCAGGTTACTGCCCATCGGCCAAATCTAGCTCACCACCTGTTTTTTGTAATCGGGTTGTATTGGAACAGAGCCACACTCATTCATTTACTTCTTGTCTGCAGCCACTTCCACGCTGCCAAAGCAGAGCTAAGTAGTTGCTGCATACATGATACGGTCCTTAACAGAAATTTGCCAACCTCTGCTCTATGCCCACACCCAGAATAAATACAGAAAACCTAAAAGCTGCTCCTTGGGTCCAGAAGCATTTTTATTTTTTTTTCTCTCCCCTTACATGTAATACACTTGACACCATTCAGCAAAAACTCTCATTTGTGTGGACGAGCCTAGGCATTCCACTCCCCAGCTGTGGCAAAACTACAAAGTGAAACCATTTTTAGTTTCCAGAAGGTGTCCTAATTTTAAAGACCTCTAGGGGACTTGGGGAGGGGGGCGGATCAACAGCCTGCATCTAGGTCATTTGCTGGTCATTGCTTACCAGCTGCCAGGTATGTCACCAGTTTTTACCCTAACTTCCAGTACTTTTTCTGGGCAAGGCCACTTCTCCTCACATCCTAAGTTTGGAGAGGAGCCCTTCAAAATGATCCCTGGCCTTGGAAAGTCCTCCTGTCTGTATATGAGCACCCAGACACCTCTCCGGCATAATCCTTCCAATTTTTTGGTCCTTATTAGTCTTCAGTCATTTTTTTGTGTGTGTGTAAGGAACATTCTCAGGAAGAAAAATGGTCCAGTCCCGAAGCCCAGCAATGAAAGTTCTCCCACATGACTCATTTTTAAGCTGGATTGTGTTGACATCTGTCTTCCCCATGACAGCCTTTTCTCTTCATTATGAAGATAAATCCATTTAATGGGTTGCCACTGATTGGGTAGATGGACATTTTTATTAAGTGCTCACCCTTCCCCCCACTTTAGCGGCAATGCCCAGTAGTGGCTTTTCCAGAAACCCTTTGCTCAGCCCGCTGACCAGCCTTTTCCAGCTCAGCTTGGGAAGGAAAGCCCCAAAATGACCTCTCAGACCCTAAGACAGCACTTCAAAGCCACCGACTTTATTTTTTAGGCTTTGTAAAAGTGCGCTTTGAAAACCACCTTAACAGTCTTATAATTCTCTTAAGGATGTATTTGTCTAGTTCTACAGATGAAAGGTGGGAACCTAAGCATCTTCGGCATTGAATATATCAACCATTATTAAAGTCTGGAAGATACTGTGTTAAGTAGTAGGGATCACAATACAAATAAGAAATAGTGCCTGCCCTCTACCAATTTACAGTCTAGGTTACTGTAATACCTAGAAAGGGGAAAAGTAACACCAATAACTGACATAACTGCTTTATTGTGATAGACAAGAACCACCATAGATACCATACTGAAGGCTGAGACATGGTGCTGGATGTTTGCTGAGACCAGTGCTCCTCACATTTGAGTGAGAGCTGGAATCACCCGGAGGGACTGTTGTAGGGTGTCACTCCTAGCGTTACTTACTAGTAGGTCTCAGGTGAGTCTGAGAAGTTGTATTTCTGACAAGTTCCCAGGTTGATACTGATGTGGTCTGGGAATACTCTGTTGAGGTTATTTTTTTATAGGAGACATCTCTGACATAGGTCATTTCATTCTCAAAAGGTAAGGGAATATTACATCACATTTGTTGCGTGTCTAGTATGTTCCATTTAGTGTATCAGTACTTTGCAAGTAATATCTTATTTAGATTTCACAAAACCTCTGTGAATTCTGAACTATTACTTCCCCTTTATAGTGAGCAAATATCCACAGGGTACCAGAAAGGGTATGAGGCTTTATCTAATGAGCAACACCTCGATGGTTTTTAAATGATTAGTACTTCTGGTTTACAGATGATAAAACTGAGTCTCAGAAGGATTGAATATCTTGAGGAAGATCGCAGCCTGACTTTATAATTATGTGTGTTGGGCTGAGAAGCCATCCTGAAACAAGTAGCATCCGTTTGCTGAAAGCTGTGAATGGGGGCTCCCAAAGTATATTTTGTCTCATGCCTGAGCCATGCACCCCCTTCCTCCAGCTTTTGCTCTTGCTGGTCCCTCTACCTGGACTCTCTTCCCCTCTTCACCTCACAACTCCCATCTGTCCTTCAAGTTCTGACCAGTCTTGTCTCAGCCTTCCAGATTTCTCTGACATCCCTCCTTACCCTAACTGAGCAGGGAGAATGAGTCCTTTGTAATGTCTTCCTTTCCCCAGATGCCTCTCCAAGCAGAACCTCTCCAATTTTTGTGTGCGCCCCAACATAGTTTATAGTATGGAATTCCATCATACCACCAAAATCCCCTGGTGACTTATCAGTAATTACAGGGGAAAAATATCCAAAATTTTCATCATAGCCCACATACTGACCACTGTCTGGCCCAGCCTGACTTTCAGCCTTACCTCTTAGCCCCACTTCACTTTTCCAAATAAATGAAACCATCATACACTCGTCCCACCCAGGGCTATGCTCTTCTTTCTCCAAACCTTGGCTCATGCTGTTTCTTCCAACAATATGGCTCCTTCTCTGCCTCTCATCATATCCACATCTGGTCTTTTCTCCCAGCCAAAGTCCTGATGCTGTGCTGTCAGTGTGTCAGCACTTGAGAGGGGCTAAATATTTGGGGAATGAATGTCTCCCCCTTGCTTCCTTGATATTACGATGGTAATATCACTTCCTCCCTTGGAGGAGGTAAATATGTACATGTCTTATCCACTTGCCCAAACTAGGAGCTCATTTGATACAAAGCTTCAGGTATCTCACTTATGGTGCCTTGCACATGGTAGGTGCTTGAGAATGGATGAATAATGCTGGATGAGGATTGTGGTATGAAGGTGGAGTCAAGTTGGTGATTAGACTTGGAGCATATGGAGGCTCAAGGGATGTTGGAATAAAACACAGGAGCGCATTTCAATGAACAACAGGGAAACCAGGAGCATAGTTAGGGGCCAGGGGACCCCAGAACTTACATCTTTAACCCAATCTTCCAACGAGCCAAAAGGTTTTCTCCATTTGAAGTACATGTGTGTTATGGGACTCCCACTTTTTTTTTGGAACTTGTGACATTATTACAGAGAACATGTGCTGGAAAAATTCCAGAAACACACCATAGGCACAGTTTGACCTTGAGAAAACACCAGTAAATGAATTTGGATTCTGAAAGCACATTTGATGTCTGTGGCAAAGCATCTTCTGTAATTAAGAAGTTTTAAGTCCATTGATTTGCTGATACCTCTGCAACACCATCTGTGGGTTTTCTAAACAATGAGAAAAGGTTTGATATTTTCCAAAGAAGACAGAGTCAAGCATGGTGGTTGTGAGTGTCTTGATTTGAAATGGTATATAGAGAGCATTGATAGCGACTGAACACCATTAATTGTAGCCCTTTTGAAAGCTACTTTGCAAAGAAATAGAGGAATATTTGATTTATATAACTATTTTGTCTTTGTAAAAAAAAAAAATCAATGACATCTTTCACTGGGGTCATTTTCTGTGGCACACACAGTGACCATAGACCTTCTCAGGGCCAGAGTCAAGCAAAACTGTGAAGTAAATCAGGCAAAGCCAGTCTTTGTCTCCACCAGCTTCCATTCTCTGCTGTATACCAACCACTTTCCTCCCTTTCCGTGGGGCCAGGTGCCCCCCTTGGCTTCTTCTTTCTTTTCTTATCAACCTACTCTTAAGAAATGGTTGATATTCACTTTTAAACTGAGGCATAAGTGATTGTTGGGAATTTAAAAGATTGTCCCACTTACGGGTTCTTACATCTAGCAAAAGATGAAAGCCTTAAGCTAGAGGAATTGTAACTCTTAACAGTGGATTTTAAACATAAGATATAAGTAGGAGCTGAAGAATTTCCTATACCACCGTAAGGGATTATCATCATTTCCATGAAAAGGTACAACCGTGAGCATATAAATAAAGATGATTTTTTTAAAGTTATATCCTATTGAAGTAGCTTCGTTGTTTCTATCCAGCTTTCCTTCTCTTACTTTTACCCAATCTGGGCAACCTCTATCCCATAAGCTGACACTCCTCTTTGACTTCATTGCATGTATTCCTTGAGATCTTAAGTTGCAAGTGATAAGAATTCTGTTCAAATGGGGACAAAAAACGTTCATCTAACAAAACCACCAAATGTCAGGATTGAATTGACATTATGGTTGAATGCAATTTAACCATTATTAACTGTCTCACACACAGAGACACACACAAACCCTTCTTCCAATAGATTTTATTTCAATAGAATCAGTGTCAGTATCTTCCACTCTCCCACATGTTAGGAGACAGTGTTATTACTTGTCAATTTTAGGGGAAAAGAGCATGCTTCAGCTCTGCTTCCAGTCAAGGCAGAGGTCTGGGGAAGGATACTGATTGGTCAGTTCAGGTCACATGCCCACTTATACTAGTGTAATCATTGTGTCTAATCCCATGTGGTCTGAGGACTGTCTCTGCGACAGCCCCTTAAGCAGCACATGAAGCGAGAGAATCCCTTGGCCCTCTTTCCTTGTCTATGAAATGAGGGAAGTGGAGATGCCTCTGAAACTTGCCCAGCTGTAACCTAATTCTATTTAAAAATTATTTCCTCATTTTTGGCATTCTAATCACTCTTAGTCTCTCTTACATGTCCTTCCTCCCACGTGAAGGTCAAATAAAATCGAGAGATGATAATTATCTCTTCAACTCAACTCTGAGTTTCTCTAAATGGGGAAAGAGGCCACTCCTGTGATGACCCTCTCATGAAACAGCAAAGTGTTATATAGTTCAGCCTTGACCAAATTTAACCACCGTTTATACCACATGATATAAGATGGTCACAATTTCAAAATTTGTCAAGCATCCCAAATTTAGCATTTTGCTTGAGTAAAAAAAAAAAAGAAAGAAAGAAACAAATCAGGTAGAAGGTCAAGTGGAAATTTTCCTTTCTGCCCTTATGCTGGGAGCATGAAACGATGCTTATGTAACTGGTTCCAGTTCAGACATAGCCCAGGCTCAAAGGGGTTAATGACGGGGTCGGGCTCAGGTTACTCTTCTCTTCCCACAGCATTGAATACCCATTCTCCCTGCAAAAGCCATAGGATCTCTTCTCTGAAATGCCCCCCCCCCACCTGCCACCAAAGGCCACCAGTCCGTCTTGTCTATTATATCCACTCTTCTATTGTCATGATCATTGCCCATGTCCCATGTCTGACTACTCTTTTACTAGATCATTAGTTCACAGAAGGCAAGGGCCATATATTATTCACCTTTGAATTCCTAGTGCTTCACCCACTATAGACACATGGTAAGTACTCAGTGATGTTTGTTGTGTTGACTTCATAACGGATGCTTCTCAAGCAACTTTTTATTAATTGCTTCTATCAATATCATCTGGTGTATGGTAAGCTGGTGACCAATGGAGTTAGACTGAAGGACCCAATCATGGTCCTCGAAACACCCATGAATCAGAGGACAAGAGGACAGTTGCCTTTATGTCTTTATACCACTGCTGTCACCAGCAACGGCCCCTTCACAGGGCAGGCATGGCACACAGGTCCTCAGAGAACAATGGTGCCTATTGGATAAAGCAGATCTATGAGTACTTGATAGAGATCTACCTTCTCCCAAGTTTTCTTCCATAGTTTCCTGAGATTCCTGCCATTAGATTCATTTTTCATGAACTACCTCCCAGAAAGCCCTCCTGAAAATGCAAATGTCTTACCTGGTGGAGGGGATTCTTATTGTGAACTTGAGTTCCTACACATCAGAAGCATATAAGGGAAAGTGAGGGTTGATATCGCTTCAAAACAGGTTCGTTTTTATTGCCATTACTTATGACTTGTCTTCCCTTCAGTTCAGACATTTTCAGTTGACTAAAGGAAAACATGGCTGATCTGGGGTCCTTGGAGCGTGGGGGCACTAAAAGCAATGGGTCAGCAGATGACTACAGAGCTTGAGGGCACCTGGCATCCCTGGGGAGGGGACTCATGGCCTTGGATTCACCTGTGGCCTCCAAGGCAGCTCCTAGCTTTTCCTGGAGGCCAGTGTAGTTTCACCACCAGGTGTTCTACCTCCCAATGTCCTGTAGACCCCTGCAGGTCAATGGACGGATCCTTAGGTGACAGGACAGCTATGAGAGAGACATATACTTGGCGAAAGAAACCTGAGTGGATTGCTTAGCAACCTGTACCATGGGAGACCGGCTGCACCACTAAACAGAGCTCAGCAAGTGCAAGGAGCCATCAGGTGTTTGGAGGACATTTCAGTCGCCTGATAGCTTCTAAGGTGGGGAGATTTTCCCATCACCTAGCACTCAGGCACACTTGGAGTTCGGGTTTGCCACAGTCATTCCCATGCTGTAAAATTGGTACCTCTGTTACAGTAACACTTCATGAGAACGCATTTTGGTGTAGGACTAGTCCAGGAGCAATTACCAAGTACCTACCATGCATGGTTTGTTCAACCAACAACTGGTAAGAAGCCATAAGGAGTAGAGTGGGATCATAGTTGTAGTGATAAAGGGTAAGCAGCACCCCAAGGCTCTTCAACATTGAGTGCATGCTGTATCCACCACATGGAGCTACCTGGTGTCATAGAATTCAACTAGATACATATGGCCTTGGATAAGTCCTCAATCATTCAGTCTCAGCTTCTTTGTCTTAAAATAGTGATAATAACACCTATTCTACTTTATTGGAGGGAAGATTAAATGAGATGATGAATAAACATGTGTCTGGCACAGAACCTAGCTTATAATTGAGGTACATTTGTGATTTTTCTCTCATTTTTACTTTACTAAGCGACTCCAAGAAGGTGGCATGATTGGCAGTAGGGTAGAGTGTTCACATCCTCGGTTCAGATCCCAGCTGATCCACCAACCAACCAGCTGTATGATTTTGAACTAGTTACTTAATACTTCAGAGCCTCAGTTTCTTCATATGTAAATAGAAGGATGACCACATCTAACTCCTAGACTTGAGTGGGTTAAGATCAGGAACACACATGAAGCTCCCACCACGGTATCTGGCACACAGTAGATACCTTGTCAGTGGTAACAATTGTTCTCCTCTGCAGTGGAGGATCAAAAAAAAGGAACAGAAAGATTGCTACACATCTCTCGGATGCCTTATGTATTTTCTGGTCTTTTCCTGCTTTACAAATTCTGATGAAGATGAAATCACATTAATAAAGGCAATGTTTAATTGCCTCCTTGTGGGCTGGCCCTGTCCTTTGGCAGCACATTACCATATTCTTTTTTCTCGAGACTTCCAATGGGATATGTCTGTTCTGTTTAATAGATCTCTTTTTTTAGTGCCTGGCTCAAGAAGGCAGCAGCACATGCACATTTCCAAATCCCTCATTTGTATGAACACTCAGGCCTTAACTATGTGGAGAAAGCATTCTCGGAGGGGCGAGTGTGGGTATCATTTCACGTTCATTTGAACCAACGCCAACCAGACTTCCACAGTTAATTGTGTCTCAGCGATTTTCTTCCGGAAAAAAATAGCAGCAATGCAGACTCCTAGCTTTTGCTTAGGCTTCTTTCGCTTTTGAAGTTTGCATCATTCCCAGTGTGACTTCAGCGATAGTCCTGTAATATGCTGAGCAAATGGAGCACTCCTCCCAGCCGGGCCCACTGCTCCCAATTCCAAATTAGTTGATCCATCTCCTTCCTTGTGGCTCCAGCCGCACAAGAGAAAGTGGAAGGTGTACATTATGGCAGTTTGCTCTTTGAAGAGCACTCTCAAGGTTTGGAGAGAGTGCAAGTGAAGGGAAGCAGGGGTGTAGGGAGCCCTTAAGTCTGGAAGATCTTTCCAGATGGGCGAGGACAACCCCCAGGAAAATGATGGTCTTCCTTTCATCTACAGGTAATGCAGGTGGTGAAGGAGCAGGTTATGAGAGCTCTTACAACCAAGCCTAGCTCCCTGGACCAGTTCAAGTGCAAACTGCAGAACCTGAGCTACACTGAGATCCTGAAAATCCGTCAGTCTGAGAGGATGAACCAGGAAGATTTCCAGTCTCGCCCGATTTTGTAAGTAACCCCTGGGCTCTCTCTCCTTGGAGGCTCTGACCCACCATTTCTGGTCCAAACGCCTGTCACATGCACCCAAGTGGGCTGTGTTGTGACCTCTCTACAGAAGGCCAACCAAAGACACTCCAGAAGTGTTCAGTTCCCTACATCTCAGCAGCTCCCTGAGGAAGGCAGCCGAGGGGAAGGTGGTGACAGGTGCTGGCAGCAGGACTTAAACCAGGAAGCGGCCTGCTTACTGATGAGTCCTCTGAGAATTTGTAGCTGAAAAGTGAGAGCACCTTTTCTTATCTTGGGATAATTTTTTTCTTTTTTTTTTCTTTTTTTTTTTTTTTTGCCCATGAAGCTATTTCTTGGCAGGTGCCTCTGAGTAGCAAGATGCCCTGCCCAGCCAGAGCAAGGCCCACTTAGCTCAGGCAGTGTGAACATTGAAATAGTGAGTGGGAAGAAGAAGAAGAGAGACATTCACTCCTCACTGCCTCATCCATTGGCTTTGCCTCACCCCAGAGCATCTTGCATCAGCCCCTGTGACTATGAGCCCTTAGGCCCAGGTAGAGAGCAGCAGAGCCCCCTGTTTATAGGACTTCGTAGCAGATGCCACTTGCAACAGTTGTCATCTCCATCTTTAGGGTGTTCTGAGCCTCCGACACGAAGACTGCTTGGTTTGCTTCATCTTTTCTTAGAACTGGCCTATTTATCTTCCCTTGTCTTTTTCTAAGAGCTAAGTCAGTTCTGTTACGCTTATAATTTGTAGAGAAAGAAACAGGAGAAAAGGTGGGGGTAAGGAAAGTGTGTGATATTTGTTCTCATTTTTCCCTCAGAAGACTGGACACAGCTTCCTCCGAACTTTCGTACGAAGCCAACTTACCACACAGGTGTCATTATGACATCAACCCCCTCTCTGTTTCTGATTCGTTTTTCTATCTGCCCCTCCTTCTGTTTTTTACTCTTATATATTTGAGATTTTTAATGCTTGGCAGTTTGCAAAGGAACCCTCCCACCCCTACCCCCCGCTGTTTCATTTCTTCACATCTGTGTGAATTAGGTAGATCTTATTTCCGTTCAAGGAGCGGGAATAGTCTGGAGAGGTGAGAAGCCAGGACTTGAACTCCAGCCCACTGATCCCTAAGCTCATGCTTTCTCCACCTCAGCAGAGCTCCTTTGCAAAGTGTAAGACTAAGATGAGGTTTATAGAAGTTCACAGGTCTGCAGCTACCTACTGTGTTTGCTTTCAGGTCCTAAGAAACACTGGTAGACTCTGTGGAGCAAAACTGTAGTGTTTAGTGGGAGTGGAGCTGGGCAGCAAGGGACAGAAATGCTTCCCGGGGTCTTCAGCTTGCATCAGGTGACACCTGAATCGTACTTGCATTGAGCGCCAGCCAGCTCTGCGGCAGGTGCTGCTGGGACTTTGTATTGGTCCTCAACCAGAAGATACATCTTAAAATACCAAACAGAAAGCCCTCCAATAAATGCTTGACTCCTCATAGATGTGGTTTCTCACTTGCAGAGAGAGACAGTGAGTGGCACCTCGTCCCATCACAGGGCATACAGTACCGAAATGTTGGATTTCATAAGGTTTGTTTCAGCAGACGTGTAAACACAGGGAGGCTTTATTATGCTTTTGACAACAGTTCATAAAACCTAAAGGGAGACTCAAGGAACCACTGCAGTGAAGGCCAAGGGATCCCAAATTAACATTTGACCATGACTTTGTTCTAAGTAAGAATGTTAACTACATGTGAAATGTAAACCCTTTGCTCCTGTTGGGGCTTCATTTCTTTACTTCCTGAGACTCTGCCCAGGACATTCTGAAGTTTTCTCTTAATTATAAGAAGCTCTTATCTTTACGTTTATTATGTAAGGAGAAACAATGTAAATATAAAGGAAATCTTCTGTGTGTATGTCACTTTGGCATCATCATTCGGCCATGGGACTAAACGGCACTACAGCTCACTGGAGTTCTTGCCATCGTTGAGATAAAGTCATAAAGACTTGTCAGAAACTATTGCATTTAAGGGGGAGGCCATGGACCAGCCTGATCATTATCTTAGCCTTTGAAATGGGTAGGTGGGAGCCAAGCACCAGCTTCTTGTGCAGTGATATTTTGTCTATTAGAATGACCTACCGGACAGGAACTCATTGTGGGGTTGGATGAAGCCTAAATGGCTCATGGGACAAACCTGTGTCAACAGAAAGAAAGGGACAGGCTATGTATGATGGTTTACATTTGCTCATTCATTCCTTTAACAAATATGTATCGAGTGCTGTGGACAAGCAGAGACACTTGACTCCCCCCACACCACCACCACCACGCGCCCCACACTGTCCCAGGTTGTAAAACTAGGAGTGGAGGATGAGCACGGACTGTGCTTGGGTGAGGGGCTGTCATGAGAGCACACGGGAGACTCATCTCACCAAGCTCAGGGGTTAGGATGTTAGAAATGTAGAGCTGAAAAGCACCTTTAAGGTCATCTAGTTCAAGCTTTTCATTCTGCACACTGGGTCAATGACTTGGCTGGGGCTTGCCTGCTAGCACAGAAGCCTGCTGGCCGTGCCCTTACGAGCCTCTAGAGCCCCGTAGCGCTCTCCCTGTTGCCTGGCTCCCTCTGTGCCTGCCGCACACAGCACAATGGCAAACCTAAGTGCCGCAGAGATCTTTTGAGGTGCATGTCCCATTATTATAAAACATTATGTTTCCAGAGAAGAAAAATGCACACTCTGCGTGAGCAAATATTTAGGGGGACTATCCAGTGGGTTGAAGAAGCTCCATTGTATTTCTTAGCTCTTGACTGATTATTTTGGTGAGGACGTATTTGTTATTTTCCACTTAGCATGACTTTACAGGGAAGATAATTCCCTCCACACAATTAATCCAAGTTAATGGCTATTAAAGCTTGAATAGTCCAAAAACAGGTCATTTAACACTACATTGGGGGGAAGCAGAGATGCAAGTATAAATACCAATGAAGCATAGTAGCAAAAGGTAGGAAATCCACACCCAGGGAGCTAACAGATCTGGTATCAGACTCCAAGGGCACTATTTAGAAATGTGGCTGTTTAGACAACTTATCTAACCCATTCCAAGCCTGTTTTTCTGATGTCTAAAGAAGAAGATGATTAAACTATCCACATGGTTGTGCTGTTATGAAGATTCAAGATGCAGAGCCTGAAAAGCACCTAGCATATATTCTGGCACATAATATCCACTCAGAGAAATGGTCACTCTTATCATTAGCTGATAACCAGAACGGGACATGTTGTTTCACTGTCGGTATATAAATGGTAAAACTCACACTATGAACGTATTTGTATATGTCTCACCTTATCTCAGAAGGTACAGTGGGAGTATAGGTGAGAAAGAAAAAGTAAAAACAGAGCCAGAAATAAGGCTAACCGCCTACCTTGCATATCTGGCTTCAATCTAAAGATTGGGCACAAGCTTTGGTCAGGGATTTCACTTAGCCAGTGCTACTAGGATAGTCTGATCAGTCATGTAATTTTCAGTGTTCAGCGTACTTGACAAATGCTTATCAAATGCTTGCCACGTACCAGGTACTGTTCTGTGTGTTGATGATTCAGCAGTGAAGAGGAACACGCAATTCTCGCCCTGCATTGATTGTATTTTAGTGGGGAGAAACAGATAATAAGCATAGTAAACAAGATTAGAGCTTGTTAAAAAGCATAAGGACAATGGAAATATAAAGCAGGGTAATGGAAACAGAGCTTGCAGTCTTAATGGGGTCAGAGCAAATCCCTCTAGTTGAGATGGTAACATTTGAGTGATGTTGAAGGGACTAAGGGAGCAGGCTATGTGTATATTTAGGAGAAGGATATTCCAGCAGAGAGAGCCACTAGTGCAAAGGCCCTGAGATAGGAGTAGGTCTGGATGCTCAATAAGAAGGGCCACTGTGGCTAGAGAAATAGGCAAGGAGGAGAATGATAGGAGGTGAGTCCCAAAAAGTGGCTGGGAGTTGATTATGAGGGCCTTGTTGGGGAGCCACTAGAGGGTTTTGAGCAGAGGATTAATGTGCTCTGACTTGGGCTTCTAAATGATCCCTCTTGCCACTATATTGGGAATAGACTCTAGGGAGACGAGTTTGAAAGCAGGGAGACCAGTAAAGTTATTTCAATAATCCAAGCAAGAGATGATTCGAAGTGATTAAAGTCTCTACAATAGATTTAGACAGATTTTGAAGATAAGAAGCAATGGTATTTCATGATTGATTGGATATGACAGAGAGAGGAGTCAAGGAGGAGCTCACGGTTTCTTTCGAGCTAAACAACCAAAGGAGAGAAAGAGTGGAGCAGGTGGAGACAGGGGGTCAGGAGTTCAGCTTTGGACATGTCAAGTTTGAGATGGCTGTGAGACATCCAAACAGGCAGTTGGATTGATGAATTTGGAGTTCAGCTGAAAGGTCCAGGTTGGAAATATAAATTTAGGAAGTTGTCAGCATAAAGTTGATATTTAAAGTCATGAATCTACAATATAAAGAACAGAAGAAGTACCAGGACTGAATTTGGAGACCCTCGGTGTCAAGACAGAGATCAGTTTCCATGAAACAGACACTGTCACTCAGCCCACCCAAAGTCATCAGAGAACCCTTTTAGATATCAGGGGTCGGCAAAGTATAGATAGCTCTTGGGTTAAATCCAGCTCACTACCTGTTTCTGTAAATGAAGTTTTATTGGAACACAGTCACACTCATGTGTTTGCATACTGTCGACTGCTTTCAGTCTACTGTGGCAAAGCTGAGTAGTTACAACAGACAGCATATGGGCCCCAGAGCCTGAAATATTTACTGTCTGGCCTTTACAGAAAATGTGTGCCAACCTCTGTTCTAGGCGAACACCCAAGTAGCAGCTCAGTAGGGCAGACCACAGGTCCAGAGAGACATCTCACTGATCCAGTGGTGCCGTCTGTGTTCTGTGTATGGTGCTGGCCTCACTGGGCCTGGACCTGGGGTTGTCTCCCAGAAACCATGCTGGACCTGGAGTTGCTCTTCACATACTCATTTACCCTACCCCCTTTAATCTTCCTTCTTTTATTTACTTACACTGCCTTTAGACAGAATTAGAAGAATATCTATGAAAACAAAGGCGGTAAACCCATAACCTTGGCCTCATTGACCCCAAGCTGAGAATTTCTATTCCCAACTGCTGCCCATGGTGTTATTGGCTGGATTACCCTGAGGTCAAATCTCATCCACAGACACACCGTGTAGGTGTGATATGTATGTTTTCCTAAGATGAGTGAATTTTATAGCAAGTGGGTCCATTTGCATGGAAAGAAGAGGAAATCACTTAGAAACAAAAAGAAAAGTTGTCCTCTTTTTCTCATTGCCCAGTCATGTTTTGGAGGCCTTTGGGGGTTCACAACAAGGAACGCCTAACTCCTGCAGCAGCAGATTCACTCACTCTGGTAGTGTAACCCCGGGAGATGTTTCCCTAATAATGGAGGGTGTTATGATGCGCACATCTGGGTCTCACACTAAAATGTCATAAATCATCAACTAAAATGACTCGGAAGTACTTTCAATTATTTCCTCCTTTGGTCCTCTTCCCTGCATCTTTATCTCCATTTTAATAATTCAACTCCGGCCTACTAACACTATTATTTAAAGGTACATCTGAACCTGAGAGTCAGTGAAATTCCCAAGCCCCTTCTCCAGTTTCTCCATCCCTTGGTGCAGTGTCGTCCTCTCTGCCCCATCGCCTCGTCTTGGAAGTCAGGAGCAGTGATTCCATATGGCGTGTGGCTGCCCCAGCATTCCCCCCGCCGCCCCCCGCTTCTCCCATCCAGAGCAGGGCTCATCAAAGCTGCAGTCTACTAAGTCCATTTTAGAAAAGCCGAACACTGATAATAAATAGTTTTCATATTTGAAAGCCTGAGACGAGACCCTGGAGATCTGCACAGGAAAGCTCTACAAATGTACCAAGCTGTGTTATTAGGGCTCAATCTCCATATTATGGTTTATAGATGTTCAGTTGGAACAGTATCAAATGACAGGAGGTTTGAAGCCACTTGAGTTTAAAATATGTATTAGCAGAGTATTACCACACCCTGTTAGATGGCCAGGTCCTTTGATGTGACTTTTTAATTCTCTTTATCTCATGTGTAAATAGAAGCAGTTCGCAGGCAGATGACTGAGTTCCACTCCTAACCTCTGTGAGCTGTCTCCCCATCTGTAAGATAGAAATAATAATACCCACTTATTAATGACACTAATACCTATTCCCAGAACTTGGGGGGGGGGGGTTGAAAGAAAGTGAGAAGGGGATGTTCACTGAGCTAAAATCAGATAGTACTACTACCTGGCTCTCAGAGCAGACACTTAAAAGCATGAGTGCCTTCCCCCCCACCCCCTCCGTGAGCTGAACACCCTGTGTAGACAGTTTGCCTGCACTCCAGAGCAGGTCCAGAGTTAAAGCTGAAGCTGACAGATAGGTAGCCTTGACTACAGTGAAATAGGGGCAAATGAAGAGTTGGCCTGAGGAAAGGAGAGAATATTGTCAAGGCAAATTCAGTGATACCTCCTGTCCCTGCCCAGTGCTTATAAATCACTTGCACTCACACTGTCTCCTTTGGGAGTCACAGCAGTTTCATAGAAAAGATTCTTATCCTGATTTTACAGATGGGGAAACTGACACTTAGATGAGCTACATGAAATGCAAGTCATGGGCAGAGTCTAGATTGAAACCCAAGTCTTTCAAGTTCTATATCCTAATCACTACTTTAACACTGCTGACGGCTCTCCCTGTCCAGCTCAAATAGAACAACTCTAGCTTTATTTGATGATGATTAAAAAAAAAAAAAAAAAAAAACTATGCTCCTGGGTGCCTGGATGGCACAGTCGTTTAAGCATCCAACTCTTGATTACAGCTCAGGTTGTGATCTCAAGTCCTGTGATGAAGCCCAGCATTGGGCTCCTTGTGGAGTCTACTTGTCCCTCTCTCTCTGCTCCCTACCTCTCTCTCCTCTTGCTCTCTCTCAAATAAATAAATAAAATATTTTTAAGAATTTTTTTTTAGGCAGGCGCTCAGCGGTTGAGCACCTGCCTTTGGCCCAGGGCATGATCCTGGGGTCCTGGGATCTAGTCCCACATCGGGCTTCCTGCAAGGAGCCTGCTTCTTCCTCTGCCTGTGTCTCTGCCTCTTTCTCTCATGAGAAAGAGTGTGTCTCATGAATAAACAAATAAAATCTTTAAAAAAAATTTTTTTAAATCTCTGCTCTTAAAAAAAAAAAAAGAGAGATTTAGAAAACACTGTACTCTATCCTGATATCTTAACAGCATAGTGCATCTAAAACTAAGTTACTCTGTATTAGCCTGACTCAAGATGCAAATAATCCCTAATTTGTCCCATCATGATGCCAATCTCTATGGGCTGGGATCTGGGGTGATGTGTTGTTCCCATCTGTGAGTGATAGAATGGAAAGCAAACTGTGGTCCTGTGGTTTGCCCAGGACAGTGTTTGCTGTGGAATTAATGATTACATGCCTGCCCAATATTGCTGTTCGGGCAGATCACAAATGTAGTCGGGAGCTTACCTGCTGTAGGGAGGACATGTGACCAAAGGTTTACTGCCTTGGCAAAGCCAAGTGTGTTTCTGCGTGAGTTTTTATCTGTGGCTTTGTGAAACAAGGAAAGACATTTCTCAGGAGACTGGTCTAGCAAAACGTCACTGAAGCGGCTGGTGCTTTTGTGAATATTCTGTAAATGTCAGAGAATCTATAGTGTTGTTTTAACAGATAACCCTGTCCACTAACTCTTAATAAATAATTCTCTAAAGCACCAAGTTGGAAGGTTTTGGGATGGTCGTGGACAGATGCAGCTTGCACTTCCTGCCCCATCTGCCCATGATGCCCTTTCAACCACGCACTGTTCTCAGGGCATGCTGTGCAATGTGTGTTTGTCCTTCACAGGGAACTAAAGGAGAAGATTCAACCAGAAATCCTGGAGTTGATCAAACAGCAACGCCTGAACCGCCTCGTGGAGGGGACCTGCTTTAGGAAACTCAACAGCCGGCGGAGGCAAGGTATTGTGCTTCGGGCCATCCCTGCCCTCGGCTAGGGTGAGCAGCGGCCCGCTCCACGGGGAATCACGGGGCATGGGTGCTGCTTTAAGGGCTGGCCATGCAGCATGGGACTTAGGATGAGAATAGCGGCCCAGGTAAATTCTGACTCCCCATGCATTCCTAGGGAGAATCAGAGAATTACCAGAAGACCCATGGAACTGAAGAGCCATGCTGAGCTATTTAGTGCCTTGAGCCTCCTAGTAGTTGTTCAAGAACAGCTAACATGTATTGAGAGCTTACCACGTACTAGCTCTCATTTTACTTATTTTAACGCATTTCATCCTCCTGGTAACCCTGGGTAACCCTGTGATTACACCACTTCACAGATAAGGAAACCAAGACTGAGGAGTTAAGCAACTTGCCCAAAGTTGTGGAAGAGCAAGGATTCATACTCCAGCCACCCTATAGCCCTTCTTTTTATTTTTTTATGGCCTTACTTTTAATGACTCACTCTGCTGTTGTTTTGACAGATAACCCTGTCCACTAACTCTTAATAAATAAATCTCTAAAGCACCAACTTGGAAGGTATCGGGATGGTCGTGGACAGATGCAGCTTGCACACACAGGAAAGCTGGCACCCACTGTTGGGTTTGAACTTCCATCATGAATGGCCCTGATTCTCAAACCCCCATACTGATTCCCTTCTAGGTGAAATTACTTTATTTGGAGACATAAGTAACAGTGAACCAAGACAGGATAGGATCAATCAATGTTCATAGTCTTGCAAAAAGAAGTTCTGAATTGTCTCAAGTGAATTTTAATCCCAAAATATCATGCCAAAATGGGTGCCATTAGACTAGTTCCAATAGGTAGGGAGCACTTCCAGGTGTTTCTGAGTCAGGGAAGTGAAGCCCTTGGATGGCTTTCTTCTTCTCTTGACAGGCTGCTGATTACAAAGTCACAGTATTCACATCGTACTGTCCTCTAAACACACAGTCAGAAAATAAAACTGAAAAAGAAGATCTGGGGAGAGGTGAAGAACACACATTAGCAGTAGCAACTATACCAAGAACAAACACCAGTTACGGCCCAGGAGAAACTTGGGTAGATATTTTTGAAAGCCAGCGAGCAGATGCTCTGCTCAGACACAGAGCTCACCCACTATTGACAAACATCCTTCGTGTTCTTTATGCTGGGCCCATCCCCCTGGCCATTTGCCTTAATGGCTTTGTGCTGGATATTGAGTAAAATCAAAACTATTTCAAATATGATGGTTAAAAATCATATTAAGGAACTTCCGAAGGCAGGGCTTCCTTGAGAAATGAAAATGTAGGTTGTTCCCAGAGGATGGAAAGCTATAGCAGTGAGCTTCAGAAGGGGCCTCAGGGGAGCAGACAATGGGCAGAATAATAATCAGAGCTGAGTTACAGCTGGGGCCGAGAAAGGCTCTGGTTGGGAGAACAGCAGAAGAGAGAGCTCCCGTCCTTTCTCGCCGCAATCCTTGCATCGGATGTTGTCATCAGGGCAGATGCTGCTCCAAGAAGGTAGTGGGGCGTGGTGGTGAGGACAAGAGCCCCGGAGCCCGATGAAATGGGTGCAGTCCTGCCTCTGTGCCTGACCAGCTGTGTGACCACGGGCAGTTCCCCTATCTGAAATGAGGACAAAATGCCTGTGTCCTAAAGTTAGCGTGGGGAGGGAAGGTGATCACGACTGTAGCTCTTGGAAAGCAACAACGGAGGGAAGCTACTACTCTTCTGGGAGATTGTGTAGGAAAAGAGCAACGTGCTGGGAGTGAGTAGACTGGGTTCTAGGCTTCCCAACCCTAAGTAGCCAGCTGAGTGCCTTGCCTGTAGGCAGACACGTGACCTCTCAGGGCTACAATTTCCCACCTACTATAGTGGGAGAATAGGACTAGATGATCTATCTCTTTGCTCAGGTGGGCAGATAGTCAATTCTATCCCTGATCTCTTCATCACCTTTGGAAAAATCAATAGTCGGGACATATTGCGCCCATAAGATGATTTATAAAGTTTTTATTCACTTGGCCAAAGGACATAGAAGTAGGAGAAGGAGGGAGGAGATGGCACGGAGATACATTTCATCCAGTTACTCCACTGACGTCCAGTTAGAATCCTCCGGAACCTAATTCAGAGAGCTCAACTTCACCTTCCAGTCTACTTTGTCATGAGTCTTCCCTTTCTAGGCTGAAAGGGATAGATTCTACTAGAATAATCCTGTTCCTAGGTGTAATTATGACAGAGGTTTTTTTTTTTTTGTTTTGTTTTTTTGTTTTTTTTTTTTGGCTAAAGAAGTGTCAGCCAATTATCTGCAAATTTTTCCGGTTTTCTAAAAACGAATTACCTAATGAACAAAAAATTATTAGCACCTGGATTATACATTTATCAGTCAAGCTCCTTAGAGAGCCCGGCCATCTGTATTTAATATAAAATCATCCTTTTGGGTGCAGAAAGGAAGGCCTTTTGGTGTTTGGTGAATGAATTTAAGAGCTGGTGACCAGGTCTATGTGCTTAAAACTAGGGATTCAAAGCAGACAGTGCTGAAATTGGTTTCCTATCACCCCATCGAAACATTCCACTTAGATTCACACAGATTCATGAGGACACAATGTAAACTCATTTTAATCCCTTCGGAAGAGGTGTGCTCCCACAGGCGCTCCCAGAAGGGAACAGCCATGTGCCATCGCAGGTCAAAGAGCAAGCACACTGGGAAGGAATGGTGGCCACGCTCCATTTAAACTTATTCGACAGTGAGTCAAATAGTGATGAGTCAATTTAGGTATCAGCTTTACAGGGGATAATATGAAAGAGCTTTCTGTCCCAGAGCACTGGAAAGCAGAGGAACAGATAGAGTCCTTTATAACACTGCCTTTGGCTAGAAGACCCGAGTTAATACCTGCCCATCATCCGGACTGCCTCATCCACAGCTCTGCTGCTTGGTTAGACTGATGTAGAGATTCACAAATCTGGGTTTCTAGGAATTCTGACCACATTAGAACTTGGAGGCAGTAAGTCATGAGAGACCCATCAAGCAGCTTTCAAGGCCTTGCTTTCCCCGCTCACTAGCTGGGTAGCCTTGGGTAATGTTCTAGACCGCTGTCCATGGTCCTATTTCCTCATTTGTCAAATGACGTCAGTTCCTGCAGTTACAAACAGTTGTAAGTAAGGGTTAGATAATACCCTGCATTGATAGCACTCAGTAGAGTGCTTTGCACGTTGTCTAACATGCTTTAGTGATATCTAGCATTAATTTTAGCTTATAGATCCTCAGAATATAGGTTTTTAAACACAGGCAAGAGAGTGACAAAGGATTTCACAAACTAAACCTCACTCCATTCTGTTCTTACCCCAGAGTAAGATAGTTAGATAGTTTGCCCTGCTTCTGTGTCTCCTGGGCTTCTGCAGGACAGCATTCAGGTAAAATTCCAGAAGTTGTGTATGTTAGCCATTATTTGCATCATGAGAATCTGCAGGACCAGGAATTGCTATTTTCCTTACATTTCAGAGATTAGGGTCTTTCAGAATCCTTTGTGTTGAATAGCCTTGATAAAAGCACAGGGCTACACAGTGGAATGTCATTACAAGAAATGATAATATGAAACTTTTGCTTCTCGTTGAAAACACTGTCCATTTTGTTGGCCAACATCCCTTCTCTAAGCATGAACTCGATAAACTTTTAATTAGGGACTCGGAAGTGAGCAAAACATATGCCCCTGAGGAACTGGCATGTTTCCACGCTGCTTCCAGGAGGGATATACCTTACTTTGGTCTTTCAGCTCACTAAGAAAACCTGGAGCCAAGTGGTATATTCAGGCATGGTAACCAAATGAACTCTTGTTAGGAGCAGGCTATTTCTTCCTCTATCCTTGATTGAAGTTTTTCACTCAATAATTAAACCTTATCATAACCCCTTTTTTATAAAAAATTTTTTAAAAAGCAAGGATAAATAAAAGTGGATTTTCAAAGGAAGAAAATCCAGTTGATTTTCAGGGACAGAGCACTTTCCAGTAGATCGAAATAAGAGATAATCCTTGTTCTTGGAAGGTGGAGGGAGCAGGAGTGGACAAGAGGGGTTGCCATTCATTGGAAGAACAGGAAGTTGTGAGCCACCTCTGTGCAGGGTGCAGAAATGGAGATTTTATATATGTTTTACTAATATGATAATTAACATTACTTAACAAAAGAACAGAATCCCTAAGGTTCTTGTAACTTGGCCACGGCCACTTAACTGATGTGTGAGGGCCAGGTGCGTATGACTCCAAAGTAGCACTTAGGCCAAACCATCTTTAATAGGATTTGGGGCTCTGGAGTCCTCTTCTGTTGTGAAAGAAAGTAGCAGTCTGCAGGGAGCCATCTCTCATTCTGAAGACTGTCCAGTGAAATGAGGAAGATTTGGAAGGCAGGATGGGTCTCTGTCTCTACCTATATTCATTGTCTTCCTTTACTGGACCAGCAGAGGAATCTGGTATCTCATCACCCCTCAAAGAAGACATTTCCCTTTAAAACCATTGCTGGGGTCCCTTTTGTGTTTTATGACTTGAAAAGCTTCAAGCCTGAGCAGGAAAAAGACCTGCACACTCTAAAGATGTTGCACATTTTAGGTTAACCTAGGAAAGCTCTAAAATCCTGATGGAAGTGCCCTAAGATCTCACTTTAGTGAAAGTCACCTGCTTCCCAAACAGGACTCTCAGGGCCCCCTGGGCAGCACGTATCTGCCAACCAGGGGCTTTGTACCCAAGACAAAGATGTGCCCCTGAGTCCACAGCAGAGCTGATCAAGACTCCATTCCTGCTGTGCCCTGTGCCCCACTGACCCGCCCAGCATTTCCCACTCAACAACAGTAGCTGGTATTCCACTTGCCCAGCTCCCCTGCAGTCCTGCTGGCCAGCCCTAAATATGTCTCTAGCCTTGATGATGGAGACTAACCATTAGTTGTACTGTTGGATATAGTTACCTATGGCTCATTTAATTGGAATTAAATAAAACTTGAAACTTCTTTTCCTACTTATTGGATAAGTATCCACAGAGTATTTCTGTCATTTCAGAAAGTTCTCTATCACACAAAGCTGCAAGAATTACAGTTGTCAGTGGTTATTAGCTCCATAATGATCTATGCGACATTGGGAATAGCTTTAATCAGCCCTGGAGACCTTCTCACCAGGCTTGTGAGCTCTAAAACCGGCTTTCTTTTCTGATTCTTCACACACACACACACACACACACACGCACACCCACACAAATGCACGCGTACAGAGATAGAACGAGAAAATGAAGCACAAAATTGTCTCCATTGTCAGTTTTTGAATTTGGAGAATGAAGAAATGGCTATTAGCATGCTAACACTCATAATTGGCTGGAAGACCTCTCTATTAACTCCTGTTTATTCTTTAAATGCTAGTAAACAATCTTTGATAATGTTCTCACTGCTTCCTACTAATTGCTTTTAGTGACACGATCCACTCATTCATTGCCCAGAGGGATTGAGGAACTAGTAACATCACGCTGGGTTTTGAAAAGAAATACACATTTTTCTTACCATAAAAGAAACTGAAAATCAAGCTGCTGCTGCTGGCTGACACTAAAATTGTCTCCTGCGATGAGCCGGCGTGTTGTGCTGCTCAGGGCTGGCAGTTCTGCTGTCCTTTACAGCAGCTCCACCTTGGAGACAGACATACACCAGTTATGATGCCTCTAAACCTCCCCAGAGCTAATGACTCCAGCCTTTATCCTGAGGAAGGCACTGGCATGATATCTACCCATTGGCTTATGAGCAAAACAGCCTCCCCAAGACTTTTCAGCCCCGTCTCTAATATTTTGCCATCCATCCAAGATTCCTGTTTGATGGGGAGGAACAAAGTAATCACTTACACCAATGACGTGCAGATCTTTTTTGCTCTCTCCCATTTTAGTAGTAGACTGAGAAAAAGGAACTCCTTAGGAAGGAGAGGAGTCAGCCAGAGGCAGGAGGAAAACCAGAGGAGTGTGGTGTCATAAAAGTCAAGAGAACCTAAGCCTCTGGAAGGAGGAAATTCCATCAGCTGTGCACCTGATATTGTCATGGCAGGGTTCTGGGGAGCCTTTTGTGTTCCCTTTCAGCTAATGGCCATCGCAACTTTGCAAAGACGATGCTTGCTTTGCCTCCAGGAACCCTGATAACTGGCCACTGTTCTCTGTTAGCTTCTGAGTTGGAGAATATGTTGCACAAGAGACCTTCCCTATTCCCATTTTTCCCTGTGGTACAGTCAGAGTTGCTGAGTCCCTAAGCCTACTTCCCAAACCTAGGAAACGGGTGTTTCCACCATGTTTCTCTCAGTTGCCACCAAGAACCTGGGGAACTCTTTGTCCTTCAACTTCTTGGCTTTTGTCTCTCACATCTGTCTGCCTTTCATACTGATGACTTTTTGCTGTACCCAGTAGACTGCCATGCGCCTGCCTCGTAGGCACTCTGCAAATATTCATTGGATAAATAAACGTCCCTTGAAAGTATACGCGGCAGAGATTTTGGAAGACTTACAAATGAATATAAGTTGTGCATTTTACTTCACAATCTATCTGTACCACTTAAATTTTGTAATGCTCCCCCAGCATCCTGAGAATGAATGATCTTTGATTGCGTCATATTGACCCTTGGGCTTTGGGTTGCTGCCGTTACCCCTAGAGCTTATCCCAGCTTAAGAAGTGAGGGATCCCTGGAGAGAATAGGTTGGGCCCTTACTCAGAATAAGACCAGCGTGTCCCAGGGCACAGCTCACTGACTTCCTTGCCAGCTTTGGACACCCTTCAGTTGCTCACTAGCTAAAACTCCCACTGCCGAGGTGTCGGGAAGGAGGCATCATAGTAAATCTCTCCAGCTGGCTTTGCACAGTCTCCGCAGGCCACTTAGACGAGCTGCAAGCTCCCTTTGGGGAGGAAGAAGCTACGCAGCCCATCATGCAGGCCCCCCAAGAGCACTGTTGATGCTCACGGCCAAAGCACGGCCAGCTCCTTTGGAATTCACAATTCCTGTTGTGAATCACAAGTCCAATTCCCAAATGTATTCTCCTCATGGAGGACTGATGATTATATGTTTGCCTAATTGAAATGACTGGAAATTATTCAGGGAGTAACTTTATTTTCTCCCTTTGAAATACTCTCCCAGGAAAATGACCTGTGTTGTATGTATAGATAGAACTTAATTTTGAAAATTGAGCAAGACCAGCTGCTGCCCTAGCCGTCAAGTAATTTTTCCTTTCCTCTCGCATTTTTCCACCAGAATTCATATTCTTTTTAAATATATGGCTTGCCATATTCGGACTGCACTCAAGAATTCTCAAACCCTATTTATAGATGAGGAAGATAGGAATCACAGAGGCATTTCACTTTTGTGGGTCAAGTTTGGGAGTTTTCTTTGTTCATTGTGTGGTTTTCCTTCCATTTTTAAAACTTTCTTTTCGGGCACCTGGGCGGTTCAGTGGTTGGGCATCTGCCTTCGGCTCCGGTCGTGATCCCAGGTCCTAGGATCGGGTCCTGCACTGGGCTCCTCGTGGGGAGCCTGCTTCTTGATCTGCCTATGTCTCTGCCTCTCTCTGTGTGTCCCTCATGAATAAAAAAATAAAATCTTAAAAATAATAAATAAAACTTACTTTTCTATTACAAGAGTCTTAGTTAAAACACAAGTTTTGCATGAAGGCAATTTTAGATAGGAAAACCATTTCCTTACAATGTTACAGAGCACTTTCTAATTAGAATAGTTCAAAACAATACATCTGCAGACACAATAATGAGGTGACTTGACCAAGGCCACCATATTCGCCAACTACATAACTGCACAGATGGGCGTACAGATGCTTTCAAGGTCATGCATGCTTTGTGCCTTAAGCGTTTTGACCAAGTCTCCTTGGGTCCTCATTTATCAACTTAGCCAACACCAACTGTGCAACTCCTATGTCCCAGACACTGTGCCAAGGGATTGGGACCGTGCAATTGTGAAGACAGTGGCTGTCATTAGAGAGCCCTGGCTTCCCCACACTGTCCGAGCTCATGAGTATCCTGAGTCTTCTTGCATCAGTAATTGTTCACAGTACACCTGCTAGGGCAAGTTGCTTACCTGCGGCTTGTGGCAAATGATGAGAAATACCAAGAGGCTTACCATGGGGATACCAATAATCAAGAAATATGCTGGGGCAGCTAGGAGAATGGAGAGAGTCCCTTCAGCAGTAGTAATCGGAGAGGGCTTCCTGGGGGAAGAGGCGTCTAAGCACAGCCTTGCTTGAGAGCGTCACAAAGATTGCTGTCACAATTTAAGTTCCTTATCTATAAAAAGTGTTTTTTGCCTCCTCCTTCCTACCTCACAGGCTTATTCAAATATTTTTAATACATGGGAATGCAGAGGAGGTTACTTATAAGAATGGCCCTAAGGCCCTGGTCATGCCTATTTCTTTGGTTTTGTCTTAATATTTTATATATGTTTTTAGTTTCAGGCGTACAAGATAGTGATTTGATACTTATATATGTTACAAAATGGTCACCACAGTAAGCGTAGTGACCATCTGTCACCATACAAAGTTGTTACAGTGTTACCAATTACATTCTCTATGCTATACAATACATCCCATGTCTTATTCATTTTATAACTGGGAGACTGTACCCTTTAGCCCAATTCTAGTCATGTCTATTTAGAGAAATAAACTCTAGGAATTAGAGAGGAGACGATTGTGAATATCCTCGCGCTTTGGATAAATCCCTGAATTATTTAGATTATTTCCTCATGAATTCCACCCCCATGTGTATCACTAATATCCTGACAATTCATTCTTTGATTAATTTGTGTGTAGTAGCCCCAGGGATGGGGGTCTGGTATACCAACTAAGATATGGCACACAGCTATCTCAACAGTCTTAAAAGAGGTATGTAGAAGGAGAAGAGTTCCAAGAAAGCCGTTTTTTCTACATCTCCCTCCCCACATCTGCCAGGCCTAAGTGGACAAGTGGTAAACCCCATAGTCATTATAGATATTAATGAAATGATGCTCTGGAAACCACCACCTCAGAAAACCTGGTGTCAGTATTCCTGAAGGATTTCACAACCTCCCCAGTGGTTAAGCAGGACAGCGCCAACTAAATATCAAAATCCAAAGGGGAGGGATCCCTGGGTGGCGCCTCGGTTTGGCGCCTGCCTTTGGCCCAGGGCGCGATCCTGGAGACCCGGGATCGAATCCCACATCGGGCTCTCGGTGCATGGAGCCTGCTTCTCCCTCTGCCTATGTCTCTGCCTCTCTCTCTCTGTGACTATCATAAATAAATAAAAATTAAAAAAAAAATCTCTTTAAAAAAAACAAAAAAACAAAATCCAAAGGGGACTCATTGCCCAGGGCTCTAGAATTCATTCCTTCCCGAAGACTTAAAATCAAATGCATTACTTGCACTTCCAGGCAAGACTATTAGAAAATAAGGATGTCGATATTTTTGGAATTCAGAATCACCTGTCTCATAAATTTGTGTGTTTGTGTCTGTATTTTTCCCTCAGACAAGTTTTGGTACTGTCGACTTTCACCCAACCACAAGGTCCTGCATTATGGAGACTTGGAAGAAAGTCCTCAGGGAGAAGTGCCCCACGATTCCTTGCAGGACAAACGTAAGTGGCTCTCCTGTGCAGGAGGAGTGAGTTTGCATTGTTGGTTTAGCTTCCTGGTCACAAAATAGCATGCTGGAAAATGACCAACCCAAATAAATCCACTGGGCATGTCTCATCTTGTTGAGCATCTTGGCCTGAGCATTCTCATCATGGACAAGAACCTGAGAGATTAGGGGTTTGGGACTGAACAGGGGAGGGCACAGAAGGAATGCTCACATTATCTTTCCAGAAAGACGTACGCCTGGGGTTCAGACATCCACTTTTGCACTACTTCTCCAGGTGCTGTTTCAAGAAGCAAAGACAATAGAAGCCTGACTCTGTCAGTTGTCTTATTCTGGTGATGAAATAATTTCTCATGAATCATGTGCTTGATTTCTAGCACATTTATTCATTGTAGTTCAGTGTATCCTATAATTATAATGCAGAGCTAATGGCAGACCCCAGTATGGCTAACCTACTTCAGGAGAGGTAACTTAGAAAAATCTATGATCAGTTACAGTCCATTGTCAACTAACGATTCCCTGAAATACATGTTATTTGTATTTATTTGCTGTTTCTGCATGGTGTCTGTTTTAACATGTATGTTTTGAGGAGTCCGTAATTTACTAGATTATTTTAGCCCAACACCAAGCCAGGTTCCAGGTTTTTAGACAATATTAAGTGTACAAGTTAAACCAGGTATTAAAGAAACATTAAAATACACCAGGGTCATGAATTGATTTGGAAGAGGAATGAGATAAAATGAACATAACCTCAGAGGATATCCCAGGTGGAGAAATCAAAGAGTGAGAAAAAAAAAATAAAAAAACACTTTCAAATAGTCTTCAAAAGTCATGCTGACCAGATCAAATCCTTATGCCAAGCCCCAGCACCCTTCCTTTCATCACCCCAGGACCCACAGAAGTCAGCTCTGGACTGCCTTCCTTGCAGCCCATGGCTACTAAAGGCAACAAATAACCACAGTGAGAAATTCCTGACACATTCAGACGCTGGAACATTCTCTCTTTGCCCCTGCTGCAAAATGGAAGACTCTGGTCTTCATAGGGTCATTTAGTTCAGAAGCAAGCTTGTTTGCTGTCATAGGAGCACTGCCTTCCTGGCCCACATCATCGGTACCTATTAGTGGGAGGAGAAGGAAATCCGAAACACATGACTGCAGAGTCTGGGGTAGTGTCTGTGAATCCCTACTGTGGCAGCGTTCTGGGGCTCTGGCCCTAATGAGGACCCTCCCTTCAGGTCTCAGAAAGCCTTCTCCATTCCACCGTGGACAGGCCAGACCAGTGGTTCTGAGTATGGTCCTTGGACCATGAACAGCATCTCCTGAAAACGTACTAGAAATGCAGATTCCCTGGCCTCATTTCCAGTCCTACTGAATCAGAAACTGGGTTTGGGAGCCAGCCATCTCAGTCTTAAGAGACTCTCCAGGCAATTCTGATGCACGCTCATGAAAACAAGAACCACCGAGCTAGGCACTGCCTGATACTCTTCTCTTCGTGGTGGTCTTCCATTAAAAAATGAGATCTAACTAAAATTTAATATCACATTTCTTTCATTAAAAATGGGCTTTTTTTTTTTTTTAAATGGGCTCTTAATCATGAAAAACAATAAGAGAGACCTAAAAGACCTAATCTTGGAATATAGCACAGTCCCATCTACTAAATCACATTAGCTTTATTAAAAATTCACAGCTGTGTCTGTATTTTCCTCTGTTTGCTATTAACTGGTGAAAACTCACTGGTGAAACCTCCCTTGTGAACTTGGAACTGTTCAGAGGCCAGCAATTTGGAATCAAGACTCTACCACTGTAAAATGAAGAGTTAAAGGTTACTGTTACTCAACGCAACTAGTTATATACAAAGTCTTCATAGTCTGGTTCTTAACCTGACCAGGAAATAGGCAAGTGATCTGGGCAACACACACACACACACACACACACACACACACACCTTGATTGACTTTCTTCCTCACACAGACAGTGAATCGGCTCTCCCTCTCACTGGACATATTATTTATCCCCATATTTTTGTAAAAGATTTTATTTATTTATTCATGGGAGACACAGAGAGAGAGAGAGAGGCAGAGACACAGGCAGAGGGAGAAGCAGGCTCCATGCAGGAAGCCCAATGTGGGACTCGATCCTGGGTCTCCAGGATCATGCCCTGGGCCGAAGGCAAGCGCCAAACCGCTGAGCCACCCAGGGATCCCTATCCCCAAATTTATAGGTCTATGATCCACTTCTCAACTCAGAGATGGATATCCAATTGGCATTGTTTGCAGGTTTTATTTTTTTTTTTATTTTTAAAGATTTTATTTATTTACTCATGAGAGACACACAGAGATAGAGAGAGGAAGAGACACAGGCAGAGGGAGAAGCAGGCTCCATGCAGGGAGCCTGATGTGGGACTCGATCCCAGGTCTCCAGGATCTTGCCCTGGGCTGAAGGCAGTGCTAAACCGCTGAGCCACCCGGGCTGCCCTGTTTGCAGGTTTTATATGCAGCACTCCCATTCTAGCTGGTTCTGCTGCTTAGGAAATTGGTAGCCCTGCTCCTAGAGAAAGTCGAGGTGTAGACCACTCCTAAGCCTTGTAGGGGCAATTATAGGGCTTGACCACAAGCTGATACCCCCTGGCTCTACCAAAGCCTGCACCCCAAGAGGCCAGGGTGAAAGTAACTAGCTATAAACCCAGACTACCAGTGCCGGGGAGAACCAGCTCAACAGGTGGTCACAGAAGAGTAAGGCCAGTGCTGCAAATCTCCAGACAGCTTTTGGGAGTGGCCACAGAGTGATACTGGTTCCGGGAAAGGGTTACAGTGGTCCCTCGACAATGGCTCAAAACCCCCAGCCCACCCCTTCCTCTGCAGCCTTTGAAAGCCAGTACTTCAGACTTCAAAAGAGCTGTTCCATCAACAGTTTATCCATTGCAGGATAAACCAGGAATGCATACTTGTACAGGTGTGTGCATGTAAGAGGGTGTGTGTGTGTGTGTGTGTGAAAGAGAGAGGGGGGGGATCCCTGGGTGGCTCAGCGGTTTAGCGCCTGCCGTTGGCCCAGGGCACGATCCTGGAGTCCCGGGATCGAGTCCCACGTCGGGCTCCCGGCATGGAGCCTGCTTCTCCATCCTCCTGTGTCTCTGCCTCTCTCTCTCTCTCTCTCTCTCTCTCTCTCTCTCTGTCTATCATAAATAAAATAAATAAACATTTAAAAAAAGAAAGAAAAGAAAGAAAGAAAGAAAGAAAGAAAGAAAGAAAGAAAGAAAGAAAGAAAGAAAGAAAAAGAGGGAGAGAGGGAGAGAGAGATAGAGATTGTATCTGTATGCACATATGAGCCAAGGAGGGTGTGTATTCATGTAAAAAAGTAAAATGAGCCCAGTATGTGCCTGGGATGAGCAGGCCCCAGGTTAGGAAACTAAAGTTTGCTGCTTCAGGTCTGCCACTGGTTTGCATTTAATTCCAATTCTGCATTCTGCCCCCATCCTCTTAGAGCCCTTAGAAGTCATAAACTTCATTCCACTAGAAAAATGAAATGTTCCTTTAATTAATATCAAGTGCCACTGCTCCTGCCATGTACGACTGCCCTCTCTTGAGACCAAGGGGGAAATTGTCTTCCGCCCCTTGAGTTAATCAGTGCTGAATATTGAGATATTGATGAATCAAAGAGTGTAACTGAATCTTCTTAATAAAGAGAGGGTGAGTAAAGATTGAGGGCCTCTCCTTGGCTGTCATCACCCCTTAAGGTTTAGGAAATCTCTCCTCGTATTACTTCTATTTGGCAGGAGAGGTGGCCCCACATCTCAACCACCAGTTTACAGACTCTTGTCACCCCCAATAGTCACTAGACTCCATGGCTTTCCAGGGGTGCCCCCAGGCTCCTCAGTGCTGCCCTTTGAAAGAATCTAGGCCAGAGCTCCTCACTCCCACATCAAAGGGGCCAGCGAGGAAAAGGCTCACTCCCTCACAGGGTGATTAAGCCTATTACAGAGGATGAGAGGAGCAGCTGAGACAGCAAAGTGGACAATTTAGGTCACTGAAGCAAGGTGAATAATTCAGGTCCCTCAATCTACGGAGACAATTAACTTTGATTATTGATAATGAGAATAATTACAAACATTTATTGAGTGCTTACTATATGCCAGGCACTGTGCTAAAAGCTCTACATAAATTTCCCTCTTCCTAACCTAGAGAGGTGGACCTCATTGTTCTTTTACAGGTAAGGAAACTGAGGTACAGAAAAATTTAAATAACCTATTCATGGCTAGTAAACAGTAGAACAGAGATCTATGCAACCATCCAACTCCATAGCCCTAGCTTTTACCCCCAACCCTATACTACCTAGATGAAAAGCCAACAATGATCCTGGGTCCAGTGTTAGGAGGTCATTCTTGGGGCAACTCTATGATGTAACCGATGTAAGTGTTCCACATTGCAGATGAGGAAGGTTAGGCTCCAAGCACTTCAGCCCTAAGTGGAACAACCAGTGGTGAATCTAGAATTCAAAGCCAGTCAGTGACTCCAAAGGCACAGCCCTTCCCACCGCTCTGTGCTGCCAAGTTAGAGATCAGATTCTTCACTGAACTGTACAGAGATAGGGTCTACCTGTCCCTCATCTGTATCACCACTCTTAGAGGCACCTATGGTGCTGTATATACAGCAATTGCTCATGGCTTACTAACTACTTCCTAGGGTGGTTTCTGCCTCAATTTAGCTCCCAGTGGTGAAACCTAAAAGAATTTTGGTGGCTATACTTAACTTTTTCAGTTGTATTTTTGTTTTAAATCATAATTTCTGTTCCTTCCACAAAAATTAGCAGCCATAGAGTTTCCTAGAGTATCTGAAGTGATTGCCAGCCACCTCTGGGGCTGTGTTCAGCATGATTTGGGTGCTGATACCTTCCAAAAATAGGGAGAAGTCATGACTAAGCGAGAGAGCATAGAGTAGAAGAAAAAACAGTCCCAACTCTGTCCCCCACTAACTACGTGACATTGCATCATTTATTTCTTCTCTGTAGGCTTCAGCCTGAAAAAAGATTGAAAGGAATGAATGCCCCAAGGATTTAGAGTGGGATGTAGGGTGCCAGCAAGGACCCTTTTATTTCTCATATCTCCGGGTACCACTTCTTTAAACTGCTCCCACATTTAAAAAAAAAAAAGTCTAATGGAAACACTAGCCTGACTTTGAAGTAATCAATAGCCCTCTCCTGCCTCCTCAGAGTGTAGATTCAAGGGACATGAGTCTGATTCTGCTCATGGGAATAGAAAGGATGGCATTCTAGCCCTTCTGATGCCTAATCTTCCAGTACATCTAGAGACAAACTATGCAAACAGCAACCTTTAAAAGCCACAGTGTATTTTTAGAATTTTGTGTTTCCTCTTAGCCATAATCCTGTGAGTAATACAGCAGCTTGTCTCCTTGACAGGGGACAATACATATAAAAAACAGAATATGTACTGCCACAAGCATGGTGGAAAAGTTCCTTTTCTCCCCTGAAGCCTTCTCATTAGAGATTCTGAAGACTACTCCCACCGTAGACTTTTGTGTTACTCTTGTCGGGTTCCATATGATGGGTTTTCAAAGCCAAAGGGTAACTTAGTATTTATAGATTGTAGAAACTCTTTCTAGTTCGTTGACCATGTTATATATTATACAACAAAAGATTTCCGCAAGGTACTTGTGACTCAAACTCCATCTGAAGCTTGAGAAGGCTTTTGAATTGGTAGGTTAACTCTTTCGCAAATTCACTTCCACGGTGGATGTTCAATTGAAAAGTAAACACAGAGTCAACCCAACTTCTGAAAGTGCCCAAATGTCCCCCTCCTGGGGTAGTGATGAGGCAACCAGATTGACCACTGAGGGGAACAGGGCTGATTATTGGTTATAAAAATGGATTTCAGGAGAGCTGAAGTCAGCCGGTTGTGGTCACAAGTAGGTCCAGGAATTATAGAGACCATCTATAGGAAGATGCCAAATCAGAGGGGCAGGAAAAGCATCCAAGGTAAAAAGGATGATGTCCCTCAAGGTAGGCTGCATTGCTGCAGTATGCTGCTGGAACAAACAGCTCCAGATCTCGATGGCTTATGACAAGAGTTTCTCACCCACATTGTATAACTGACATGGGCTGTGAAAGGACTGCGCCACACCAATGGCTGCTATGCCATCCCACATCTGTGCCATCTGGATGGAAAGTGTAGCCTGTTCAGTTTCTGACGAGAGGCTGATGGATGTGGACTTTTTACTGCCTCCTTCAAGAAGACACATGCATGCTGCTGCCTCTCACATTTCACCGGCCAGACCTAATCAGGGGGCCCAACCTAACTGCATAGACTGCTGGGAAGTATAGTCTTCCAATGCCCAGAAAGGGAGGAAGACCAGATATCGGTCAGCACAAGTAACATCTGCCCATGCAATCTAGAATCAGGACTGCAAGATGAAGGAGTGGATGGGGGAACAGAGAGCAGGGAGGATGTGCAGAGATTATGGGAAGGGTTCATTACAACCCCACTTCTGTCCAGGGTTAGAGAAAGCTCTAGGGCTCTCAACAGATTTGAACAAGATCTTAGCAATTGTAGGGAACCTGGAAAATGTTAGCTTTTCCAGGGTCTTCCTGTGGTATCATTTTGATATTCTATATGTTTCATCATTTCATCTTCATCTAAATCTCTCCCCTACAACCCAATTCCTCAGTAAAGGTATATGAACTTTAATTATGAAATCTCTCATTATCTTCTTCATTAGGGGAATCTAAGGCATTGATTACTCAAAGTTTCTGCAGATCCTAAGTTCACAATGCCTGTGGGCCTAAAAGACTAGGGATTGGAGAGGAACAGGTGATTTCACAGTTTTTTAAAGTGTGGTTCCAGGGATCCCTGGGTGGCGCAGTGGTTTAGCGCCTGCCTTTGGCCCAGGGCGCGATCCTGGAGACCCGGGATCGAATCCCACGTCGGGCTCCCGGTGCATGGAGCCTGCTTCTCCCTCTGCCTGTGTCTCTGCCTCTCTCTCTCTCTCTGTGACTATCATAAATTAAAAAAAAAAAAAAAATAAAAAATAAAGTGTGGTTCCAAACCATCTTACTGCCTTTTCTCTCTCAGATGATCTTGGCAAAAAGTTTCCAATGCTCAAACCTGTCCATGTCTTTTATCTTCCTCCTAAGTCCTGAGTAAGACATGAGATAACATCATTTTATCTAACTACATTATTCTCAGGATCTCTAAGATTAATACCAGCTACCATTTCCCTATCAGAAAAGAATGTTCCCTTTCTTTAATTGAGTTTACTTTTGTTGTCTGTAAAATAGGGATTAAAAATATGCCTGCCTCACAAAGTTGCCATGAGAATCAACAAGATGGGGGATGCTTGGGTGGTTGAGCATCTGCCTTCAGCTCAGGGCATGATCCTGGGGTCCTGGGATCCAGTCCCATATCGGGCTCCCTGCATGGAGCCTGCTTCTCCCTCTGCCTGTGTCTCTGCCTCTCTCTGTGTGTCTCTCATGAATAAATAAATTTAAGAAAAAAAATAACAAGATGATAGAGAGCTGGAATTTGGAGAGTGAGTGTTCAGATCCGGATTCATTTTTTTTGTGGTAAGGTTGCTTCTCCTTGTTATCCAACACTCAGAAGCTAATAGATGCAGGTACTGTAGCAAGAGATACCAGTGTGTGTGAAGCACCTGGCATTGTTCCTGGCAGCAGCGGTTCTTCCGTATTATCAGTATCAGTACTGCTAGTAGTAGTATCATTACTGCTGATTCTGATACCATTACTCTTACACAACAATGATGGGTTTTCTTAGGATTTGTTTTAGTGAACCAAATTCTGCTTGTGAACGTAGATTTTTTTTTCTTCCCAGGGATGCTTTTTAGTAAAATATAAGAATCAATTTTAGTTTCTGGTCTTGGGATTTTGCCTTTTTCTCTTTCTCTTTTTACCTTTTTTCTTTTCTCTTGTTGCAGTAGTTTCCAGGAATGACAGCTGTGCCCACAGACACCGTGCTCACCCCTGCTTCTTTACTGACATCTCAGCTTTCCCATGGTGTAGTGACTTTCATTTTCTTATGAATTGCAGTGCCGGTGGCAGATATCAAAGCTGTGGTGACGGGGAAGGACTGCCCTCATATGAAAGAGAAAGGTGCCCTTAAACAAAACAAGGTATGATTTCCAAAGTTCTTGCAAATAGTGTTATCTGCACCGTGCATTCAGCGATGGTAGGGGGCCCATCCCTGTGTTAGTAACAGTGTGCGTGTGTGTGCGCATGTGCTTGCATGCATGCATCTGCATGTGCTGTTGCATGTCACTTAGCTCTCCTTTTCCCTTCTCTGACTGCTTTTATATCCCTTAGCCTTATACTTTCACTGATCACTTCAGAACCCCCACCTCTTCCGTTTTCTCCCTTCCTGTCTCCTAACAACCTTCGGGATGGCTGTCTTCACCCACTATTGTCACCCAAGCTTTCTCTGCTCATCTTCATCCATTCTCTGGGGCTCTCCTAGCCTCCCATTTATGTTCATGTTGTCTCCTCCCTGACTTCCACCCCAATCTCTTCCATTTTACCTCCTTCAGTAGCCTCTCTGGAGTCTCTGTGAATCCTGAGAAAGGCAGATACCAGAACACTCAAAACATTTTAGACAATTTAAGGGCCTGATAGTCTTCAGCATCATGGAAAGTATTATTAAATAACTCAAAATCAGCTTAAGGGAGAAAATTTCCCCCAACGTGAATATTGCATAAATTCTCTTCATATCACAGTATCTTTCATCTTCCCCTCCTGGTTTACCAACCAACTGTTCATCATAACAGCCTGTTCCATACCAGAGGGTATGGCAGGAGGCACCATTTGAAAAGATGGAAGAATTTCCTTTGCCCCCAGTCTGGAGGTATTTGCCCTTGGAAGGCCACGAGGGAGCCAATTCTTTGTTTCTACCTCTCAGCATCTTGTGATACATAGTACCCATCCATAAACAAAATTATCTAGATTGATCTGGGTGCTCTAGCCACCTTGGTACCAAAAATATCACATAGATCAGTTGTACTGTAAAAGTACTATTTATGAAGGTAAAGGGAAGCGGATACAGCCAAGAAGGCCGATAACAAGATCACTGCTTCCTAAGTCACGTAAATATAACTCACCCCAACTCGATGTGAATTCCTTCTTTGTCAAGCCTGTCACAGCATCATCAGATGATGCGCTTAACTGACAAACATAATGATATAAGGGCATGCTTCAGAGTCTGTGGGTCAACTGTTACACAGCATTTCTTTCTTTTTCATGATATGGGAAACAGGGATTGTACCACTCCTCAGATTTCAGAGGAGCATCCTTAACTGAATGAAGGTTCCCAGTCTTCATGGTTTGCCTCTCCTACCACCTGATATCAGAGCACAATCTCAGGGACTACTGTCTCTGCTCATTTCCAGCACTGGCTCAGCTCTGTCCCATGGTTACATAACACTTGGAGCTGAACAGGAAACAATGTGAGGAAATTGGCAGAAACAAGACTTTATAACCCAGAGAAGGCCAGGAAGGGTGTAGTTGGCAGCAAAACAGACTGCCAGGACTCATGCACTCTGAGTAGGGATAGAGAAGATAATGTAAAATATGTGTGGAGAGACTGGTTTCAGTCCCAACGTGGAAGGCACTTGGGAATTGTCACTCCTGTCCTTACAGTAAGAAGAAACTGAATAAAGTAATAGTCAACAATTTTCTTGGATCTACTAGGAACTGAGGTCACAGGGCAAATCACCACCCCGGAATCTGGAGAGTCAAGTGCATCCAGAGAGTCACAGCCAGATCTGCTCACCTGAGCAGAATCCACTGGAACTATAAATTATAGGATCACTTAAATGACAATTCTGATTAATTGCTGAAGGCTGAGTGTGGGCTAGTGTGAAGGTGAGAAACTCAGGGTTTCAGTTTTCTGGGGGGCATGCTTTCATGGGCTTTTCAACCAGTAACCCTAGCAGATTCCCACAGTGAAGAACTGAAAAGGACTACCCTTCATGTCTCTGGCAGGGGAAAAGGAGGAGAAATCATGACATATGCCAGAGACTTCCCCATAACAAAGTTCTGTTTTGCAGACCCGTTTCCTATCTAGGGGAAGAGAATTTATCCCATTTTATCTCATTTTAGCCTTCTGTCTCAACTGTGGGGTTGGGGGTGGAAGAGACATAGTCAACAACAGTCAGAGCCTCAAGGAAATTGATAGGAAACTCTACAGCCAGAGAAAAAGGGAGGAGTAGGAGGGGAAGGGGAAGGCTATACCATTTGAGAAGGTGACAGCTGCAAGATATAGAGTCCCTAAAAGATAAAGGTTTAATTGGTAAATTATAGAATCCAATCCCTCACCCAAATCCTACCACCACACCCATATCCTATCCTACCGCCACACAACCTATTATCCAAGATAATAACATTGGATTAGGGCGGAAAGATCTGCCAGACATACACTCTCTCTGAGGAGGAATACTTAGGGAAGCCCACTTGTTCTCAATAGAGAAGGCAAAAAGAGGGATACTAGAGGAATTTGAAGCCTCTGGCACTTAAAGCTTCAGCAAATATTAAACATATTGCAATTCCATGCCAGATTAACATAAATCATCACCATAAGGGTCTATATATATCACTTCTTATTGCCTGACACAACATGTCTGGATCTCAACAAAAAATTACACGCCTGCCAAAAAGCAAGAAAAAACAGCCTGAAGAAACAAAGCAGTCATCATAACCAGACTCCATTATGACACAGACTCTGGAATTATCAGTTTAAAATAACTAGATTATAAGTGTCTTAGACTCTAATGGAAAAAAGACACAACCTGAACAGATGGGCAATGTAAGCAAAAAGATGGAAACTCTAGAAACGAATCAAAAGGAAAGGCTATAAATAAAAACACTGTCACAGAAGTGAAGGATGTTTCTACTCCGCTTATCAGTAGACTTGACATGGCCAAGGAAAGGATTAGTGGCTTAAAGATGAGTCAACAGAAACTTCTAAACAAAATCATAAGGAGGGAAAAAATGGAAACCTCAAAGAACTGGGAGATAATTGCAAAAAGTATAACATATGTATAATCAGAATACCAGAAGAAAAAAAGAATGGGGCAAAAGAATATTAAAGCAAGAATGGCTAAGGACAGTCCAATATTAATAACCCACACAAAACCACACATCCAGGAAGCTTAAAGGACACTAAGCAGGACAAATATGCAAAAAAAAAAAAAAAAAAAAAAACCACAACACTTAGGCATATCATATTCCAACTACAGAAAACCAAAGACAAAGAACTGAGAGGAGAAATTCACAAATCTATCATTATATCAGGATTTCAGTACCCATCTGTCAGTAATTGATAGATGAAGCAGACAGAAAATCAATAAAGATATTGATGACTTAGAACAGCACCATCAGTCAACTTGATCTAATTAACATTAATAGGAAATCCACCTGACAATAGCAGAATACACATTCTAATGAAACAAGAGACATTCACTGGATAGACTACATTCCGGGCCATGAAATATACCCTAACAAATTTAAAAGAACAGCAATCATACAAAATACATTTTCAGGCCAGAGTGGAGTTAAGTTAGAAATCAGTAACAGAAAGATAGCTGGGAAATCTCCCCAAATATTTGGAAATTTAAGAATACACTTGTATATAACCCATAGTTCAGAAGTCTCAAGAGAAATTACAAAATAAACAGAGTTAAAATATAAGATCAAGATGTGGGGGATGGGGCAAAAGCAATGTTGGAAGGAAACTTGTAACATTAAACACATATATATTAGAAAAGAAGAAAGATTTAAAAATCAATAAAGTTTCTACCTTACCAAACTGGAGAAGAGCAATCTAAGCCTAAAGCAAAGAGAAGAAAAGAAATAATTAATATTAAAGTTGAAATCGATGAAACTGAAAACAGAGAAAATAAACAAAAGCAAAACTTGGTTTTGGAAGATATTAATAAGACAGTTAAACATCCAGCCTGACTAACCAAAAAAAAAAAAAAAGAGAGAGAGAGAGAGAAAGAGAAGAAGATACAAGTTGCCAATATCAAAACAGGTGTGGAGATGATCTCATTTGAGCATATGATATGTGTGGGTGCAATGTGGCCTTCCTGTGTCAGACTCCTCCCCTTAGATGAGATCAACAAAACAGAGTAAATGATATTTTCCAATCTATTTTGGTTTTTTTTTTTTTTTTTGCCATGCATGGTATTCATGGAAAATTGGATGGATGGATGGATGGATGGATGGATGGATGGATGGATGGAGAAATAAATGGGGCACACTGCTATAGCCACATATATAAGAGAGCAAATAGAGGCTATTTCCTAACATTCACTGGTCAAGATGTTCCAGTCACCTCCAGCTCTTCCAGGCTACCTTGAGGCCTGAGAAAAGCAGTATCTCTGCTAGCCTGTCTCTTTCATTGCATACACATGAAGATTGTTTGTCTTGCGGTGTCTATAGTGTTCATACACCTGGTTTATCAGGCAAAACATCAAAAGGCAGAAGGGAAACCCATGGTTCTAAGAATTTCCTTCCTCAATCCCCCATACCCACACCCCTTCTCCTAATACTCCACAGGCCTGCTGTTCCCTACCTCTGGGACTTCTGGTAGAAAAGGAGAGACCTGCAGCTTAAAAGGAAAGCTGACCAAAATGTGTCCACAGGAGGTCTGTTAGTACATGGTAGTGGGCAATAACCAAGGTGTGTTATTGGCTCTTCAGACAGTTTTTCCAATTAGAGGGTAGTTTCTCACATCTTGCGCCATGGGACTTTTGGTTAGCTTAAACACTAAGCAGGACAAACTGACACATTAAGATCCATAAGGGAAATACTTCGCTAATAGCAATACGTGGGTAACTGATGCACTTCTCACTCCTTCAACATCTGATATGCTGGGCACTGTCCAAGGTCCTGGGACTAGAAAAAAGAAAGGAACTGATCTAACCAGATCTTACTGATATAGGTAGGTATATATCTGACATAGCAGAAGCTTCCATCTCACGATGTCCTAGAATCCAGCTTTTATTTTTCCAGTGTGATTTATGAACCAGAAATAAGAAGCAGATTAAACTAGAAGCTAATGCTCTAACATCAGCTTGAAAACCCTGGTCTTAACCCAAAAGGCTTTTATTGAGATTTACTTCATTCATCACTTGTATTCATAAGAGATTGAGTATCTTCTTTCTACCAGGTCTATGCCAGGAGCTAGGAATTCAGAGATAAACATGACCTGGCCCCTGGCCCTAGGAGTCTAGTAGATACAAGACTTATATGCCAACATGCAATGATAATCCAATGTTGTCTATGTCCTGGAACATTTAAATACAGGGAGAGCCCGGGAGACATGAAGAGAGGCTCTCAGAGGAATTGAAAAGGAATTGCTAAGGGAGGGGAGAAAGAGGAAGACTTTATAGGAGGGGGAAGGAGTATGTGAAAAGGCACAAGGTCCTTCCACCATATGAAAGAACATCCTCTGTTCTTTGAGAGTGATTGAGAATCACTGAGTTCAGAGTATAGGATTGAGAAACAAAGACAGAGAAGGCAAAGGACCCAGAGAAGAAAATGGGTTGGGGAACAATTGGCTGATAAGGCTAAGATAGAGTGGGGCCAGAAAGTTACAGCTGCCTGAAGAGGGCAGTATCCTCTACTAGTATATACTACATGAATGGGTAATTTTTGCCTTCTAAAACAGAAACTCAAACTCCCAGACCTATAGATGAGCAGCAGTGTTTTATAGCTATGAAATCTACTGCTATGTCTATGGCTATATTTAGCACATGCACATGCCAAGTTATGTCTTGTGTCTTTGCCCTCCAAGATGACCTGAATAAATGGTGGAGAACCAACATAGTTCAAGTGAGTGCTGGAAAAAATGCCCAAATGAGACCTGTCACCTCAAAACAATGGCAGCCAGCACTGTATACTGAATACATGTCCTATGAAAGTCTGCTCTTATATTCAGTCTGTCATTTTGATCCCTGGAAAATGGCAGTCCCCAAAACAAGATGTCATCCATGCCCAAAATTTCTCTGAGCCTCCCCTGACCCAACATGCCTTGTCACTGGTCATAAGCCCAAGAGTTGAAGATGGGGTCAGAGGCCCTAGTGCATGCTGGTTTGGTGGGTAGAGGGGGGAATTCAGATTCTCCTGCCCCCTGTTTCAGAATTCTCCCATCCCAGGCCTTCCTCCACCTACTGAGAGATGTGAATTAATGAAATAGAGGATGAAAATAGGAACTCCTAAACATAATTTTTCACTGAATCAAATCCAGAGGGGAAAAAAGGACTGTGAGTAGCAAAGCCCCAGAGCATCAGATGTCTGAATGTTGTGGAGTGTGACAAAGCCCCTGAGGGGGACACTGCCCCAGATCCATGACTGCCACTCTCCCACCTCCTGGCACCTCTATCCCTCACAGACAGTTTGGACAGGTGGCAGCTTCTGGAGTGTTAGTCTGAGAGGTGCCATCGCTCCCAGCTCTGTAGCCTGTGTGTTCGAAGTGCTGAAGAGCTGACCTCCACCAGTGACTCAATGACAACAAGCCAGAGACGTCAATAAAACTCATTATAGGCGATAGCAGCCTTTAATGCAGGCATGTGGTTCAGAGAATTAATTCCTCCCACCCCTCCCAGGCAGCTTTGGTGAAATGAAAGTGGGGATTGACATTCTCACGAATTTCCTATTTCCTGCCTGTGTTTATCAGGAATCTAGGTCATGACGACTCCACTCATTCACGTCCTCACTGGTTTGTGCCTTAGGAGGGCAGAGCCCAACATGTGCAGGCCCCATCATTTCTTTTCCTTCTCTGGGCCTCTGCAGAAGAGAAAATGTCACAAGGACAATCACACTGACACTCTGGCCTCAGGTGACTTCAGCACCTAGTCAAGAGGCTGAGTCTGGGCTCTGATGGTGTTCACACTGGCTGTGGTTAGCAAGGGGATGATTCACATGACTGCCTAAGAGGAGTACCAGTTGTCCAGTGTCAGCCCAGAAATGCATTCCTGAATTTTACCTTTTCCTAGTGACCTCTGATGGTCACCTTAGGCTGTCACCATATACTGACTGGTCGTTCATAAGCAAAGCCCGGTCCTCACCTTTCTTCCCAGTCTCTCAATCATGAGTCAGGGAGTTTTCCTGATAAATGACACTAAGATTAGTACAAAATCATTTATATCAATGTGCCTAATCTAAAAACAATTTTTTATGAATTTATGAGATTGGAGCTTAACATTTTATTGAAAATAAACTGTTACATTTTTTAAAGAAAAAAATAATCACCTATGATCCCAGCCCCTTAACATTAATTTTAATTTCTCATTATTTGCCTTCAGTCTCTGTCCACAGGTAGACATTGTTCATAATTGTGATCTGCATGTAAATAATGTTCATTTCCCCTTTTTTATCAAATCTTCATAACTATCATACTGAATGTCTGGCTGAATAAATTTCTCTGCTAATTCATGATTTATTTAACGGTTCACCCAAATTGGGGAAGACATTTATTTAGTTCATATTATGTTCTTCAGGTGATGATGTATACAGCATTCACTTGCTTTCAATTTTCTAGGAATAATCCCAGGAATGGGATCCCAGGCTCTTAATATGGATTGCCTGACTGTTTTTTTTTTTTTTTTAAAGATGATCCAATTTATGATGTCACCTATAGGGCCCATGACAAACAAAACACTCAAGAGAGATGTCAAATTTAATGGAGAAAATGTTTTTGTTTTATTAGTTTTGGTGAACTTTTTTTTTTTTTTTAATATTATTGATCTTCACTGGGCGGGCAGGCCTGAATAGAGGCCTACAGTAGAAGTAATGAAGATGAGGAGAGAGGTAGTTTTACAGGGTAACTCCCATTCCTGCCTCAGCATTCTTTCCTTTAATTGTCCCTATTTCTGGCAGAGTGAGGAGGCCATAAGAGTTTAAGATACCGTCTGGGCTCAGAGCAAGAGCCCCTCCCTCTTAATGAGGGGACAGCTGGAGGCAAGTTAGACACAGAGGAATCTCACAAGAACCCAAACAGCTAGATGTTTGTGTCAGGAAAGGTATCCAGTTAATGCTAGGCCTTCATAGTTCCCCTGGCAAAGATTCTTTAGCCCATTTGAAATTCTGAAATCTGGAAGCATTGACTTTATCTCTGCCTTCCCTCTTTCTCGGTCATTCTTGCTGTGAGTTACTGGTCAAAGGCAAATCCCCTGACAAATGTTAGGCAAAGAATGATGTGGAAAGATCTACCTTCCTAAGAAATTACACAATATTTGTGTTTTGTAACAATGCAGTGCGGGTTACACAATATCTGTGTGTTGTAACAATGCAATGTGGGTTCACTTGGCCCCTTCCCTCCAGATTAGGAGCTTTTAGGGTGTTGAGATGAGCCATGACTCTCATCTTCCAAAGGTTGTATCCTGCTGACTGCTCAAACCAAAGAACAATCATTGTACCCAATAATGTACAGCACATAATTTGAGAAGTCTATTAAAACGTACGTTAGACATGACCCTGAATGTCTCAGCCAATGTCATACAGCTACAATGAAAGGACAGTGTCACTTAGTCCTTGGCCCTTTGGGTCTGACTCATACCTGCATTCAGTAGACGCTCACCAATGAATGAATGTAGCATTGGGCCCTTGATTCTCCTTTCTATTCTTCAGCCTCTAGATAATATCTAAGTTTTATGTAGCCTTTGCTGTATAGAACTTCAGAGATCAAAGGACCTAAAGATAATGAGTTGACTCGCAAGCCTCATTGGCTCCCATGTAGCTTCCATGTTTTAGGAAGTTCATACCCCTATGGACATTGGGGGTGATCAAAGATAGAACAGCCCTTAACTCCTGGAAGGGAGATGCTGAAGAAAGAAGAGTGGCATGGCTTTGGAGTTATATGGCTTTGGACAATCATTTCCTTCTCCAAGCTCCTTCCCATCAAAGAGGAACACTCAGACTTGCTACAAGGACTATCTTGAGAATTAAATGATCTGGTTATATAGACTTCCCCGGAATAGAAGGACATGTTCTGTGAACAAAACAAAACAAACAAAAAATACTCCTTCCTCCCATCAGCTCACCACTGCCCCTCATGTCTACATATTCTATGTTCAGTCCACAGCCATTTTTAACCGCAGAACAATGTGCCCATTTTCCTTAAGACGGTGTTTTCTCTGATCCCTTGTAGGAGGTGCTTGAACTTGCTTTCTCCATCTTGTATGACTCAAACTGCCAGCTGAACTTCATAGCTCCTGACAAGCACGAGGTAAGGGTCTCACTGGGGTTAATTTGTGAGACAGTGTCACTTTTTTTCTTCTAAAAAACAAGCCAGAGAGAAGTATTGGAAAGAAATTTCATTTCAAAAAAGCCTGCCTAAGAAAAATCATAGACAAAGGATTTAGAATAGAATGGAAACTCCTTTTAAAACTGCCAGTTATAACAGGTTCAACCTCTTACTGTCTTGACCAAGAGTTCATGGTAAAGAAAGAATGTACAAATGCTTCACACTCAGCAAGGGCATAACTGTCAACCCTGAGGAAGAATCGGCCCTGATGAAGCTTTGGTTTTCATTGAGAATTAAAATTTTAGTCAGGATCTTCCCAAGATAAACTTGTCTCTGTTCTTTAAAACATTTGATGAAGTAGGTTTTCTTCCATGTTTCTTTAAGTTATTTTAAGAGATTTGGGGCTGTCTCTGCTGTTGGAATTTTATTTTTGAGATGGTTCTATTCCTTTTTGACATCTTGTTGTATGTATAATTTGTTTTTCTTCTTGAAGCATGCCTGTCAGCTATATTTAAAATATTTAGCATAGATCTAGGAAAATGTATTTGTAAGGTGAAATAGCATCTATGGTTGATGTAACTCGTTCTCTTGTAAACGAGAACCTAACATTATGCTTGAAACTCTTATTTTTAGATGATACCATTCAAATTTTTGTTTTGCATGTGGTTGCATAAACAGCTTTTAGAAAAGAAGGGAGCATTTTAATAGAATCTGACTTTTGTTTCCCATTTCCCCTAGGAGACTCTGCTCATTTAGAAGTTATTCAGTATCTGCTTTTCACTGGTTTTAAAGCTTTTGAATAAAATTGTACATCCCAAAGAGAGAGGAAAGATTAGATGCAAATCCTGCATTTAGAATGGTGCTTAAATGTAATTCTGTGTTACTTGACATTTAGTTTGCAAAAGGGTATGACTTTGTCTTCATCTTTCTGAAAATAGATACTGAGGCCTACCGTTTCTCTTTTTAAATAAAATTGCTGTTACACGCAGGCAGGCCACCATATTTAAGAGGTATACGGCTGTATGGCAAACTATTTAGAAAGTAGAACTGTGGATGTTATTTAAATCTGGGCAAGGCTGTTTTCTCCAGTGTGCGTTCATTCCAGATAAGGATAAATGTTCTCAGACTGCCAAATTTTTATTTGTCACTGCCACTTTTTATTGATATAGTGAAGAGGAAAATGCCATATACCTGTGAATACTTTTAATTTCCTTGGATCTCTTTCATATGTATTACCTCGATTTGCATAATCACTCAATAAAATAGGAAGTTCTGTTACAGATAATCTTCATTTATCAAATAAGGAGAAAGACCTCTGAAAACCAAATACTTCAACATTTAGTAAAGATAATAGTAATTGCAACTAGCCTGGATTCCTCTGTGCCAGTAACCATTCCATGTCTTATGTACTTCACCTAATCTTCATCATACCGCTGAGAGAAACAAACTATTATTATGCCCATTTGATAAAGGAGGGAAACGAGTCACAAAGAGGTTAAGACTCTTGTCCAAGGTCAAACAAGTGGTAAGTAATAGAGCTGGAATTCCAACCATGGAGCCTTGCTTCAGAAACCCGGTCTCCTTGGCCACAATACCATGTATACAGCATGGGAGGCAGGAAACAGGATCCAACCTCCCTACTTCCTGCCAGTGCCTGCCCCCCAGTGTCAGCAGTTAATCACGTCAGGGCCAAAGTGACGCCATCTATACCTGAACCCAGTTGCCTCCCCTCTAGATTCTTAGCAAAGCAAATCCAGATACATCAGTTGCTTGTAAATATTCCCGTGTACATCTCTAAATAATGGCATCCCTTTGAAACCAACTACAATACCAATGATCACACCCGATTTTTTAACATTTTGATACCAGCAAGGGTAGTCAGTTTTCAGACTTCTCCACTTGTCTCCTTGGTGTGTTTTATTTCTTTGATACTTGGTTCAAATCAGAATCCAAATAAGATCCATGCATAGCAATTGGTCAACATGTTTCTTCAGTTTCCTTGAGATCATAGGTTCCTCTTTCCTGCTCTCTCTCTCTCTCTCTCCCTCCCTTGGGAGCATCTGCTTGTGCTTTTTTTTTTCCTTGCAATTTATTCATTGAAAAAAAAAAAAATAGGTCATCTGTCTGGTGACCTTGCTGAGAGTCTAAGATTTTGCTGATTATAATTATGTGTATTAGTTTACTGTGGCCACTGTCACAAATTACCACGAATTTAGTGGCTTAAAACAACATAAATGTATTACCTTACAATTCCAGAGGTCAGAAGTCTAATGCAGGCCTTTTCCAGGCTAAAATCAAAGTACTGGCAGGGCTGAATTCCTTTCTGGAGGATCTAGGGGAAAATCCGTTTCCTCGCCCTTTGCACTTCTAGAGGCCACAAGGCATCCCGTGGCCACGGTGTACATTCATCCAACAGTGGCGATTGAATCTCCACACCGCCTCATTCCACCCTCCTCCTCCATAGTCGAAACTCCCTCTCTTTCCCTTCTGTCACTCATTCCTAGCCTGTTTCCCTCTTCCACTTTTAAGCACCCTTGTGATCACATTAGTCCCACCTGGACGATCCCAGATGACCTTCCTGTTTGCAGGTCAGCTGATTAGCAATTTAAATTCCCTTTGCCATGCACCCTAACATACTCCCAGGCCCCAGGGATTAGGACACGATCTCCTTTAAAAGGAGGGAATTCTTCTGCCTACCACGTGCGCTTTATTTCGCATGGTTTTCTGTCTCCCATATTTCCTATTAAGTGGCAATTAGAGGATTAATCTAATGGAGGCCCAACTTTAAGCAACAGTGGTGTTGTATTCTTCCGTGGTGTCTGGTTTTCTCTCTTTGGGGGATGTTAGCAGCCACTGATGATTATTGCCCAGATCCTTGGCCCCATTCGACATTGGAAAGATTGATATCTCAGTTTTATCATTTCTTCTTCGTTTATTAGTGGGAAACTGGCCTCATCTTTGCAGTTACACAATTTATATGTAATGGGCAGAATAAATATTTGATTCTCTTTGTCAGTCTTCAAAGTCATGCGCATCTTCCAAGTGAGAACAATGAGGTGGTTTTGGTGTTTGAGTATCATTATGAAGTAATGGATTTAAACATATTTGTGTTTTAGTGGGTTGCAGTATCTAAACTGTTCTATCTAGGGGGATCCCTGAGTGGCTCAGCAGTTTAGCACCTGCCTTTGGCCCAGGGCATGATCCTGGAGACCCAGGATCAAGTTCCATATCAGGCTCCCTACAGGGAGCCTGCTTCTCCCTCTGCCTGTGTCTCTGCCTCTCTCTCTCTGTGTCTCTCATGAATAAATAAATAAAATATTTTCTAAAAATAAATAAATAAACTGTCCTATCTAGAGAAAGTAGGAGCATCTCCTGGTTGGCTTCTGAGTCCTATTGACATGATACCAGATGTCTTTGACAATATGCAGTCACATTCTACTATGACAAAATATTCCAGGCTCATCTTGCATGTTTCGTGAATTTTCTCTGGGGAGCCTTGGTCCCTTTTGGTAGAAAATGGTATTTAGCAACTAGAATCTGGGCATTAGGTGTGCTTACTATTACTTGGTTAGTCATTATGTTTAGTTTTTTTATGGACAAAGCTAGGAGTTAACATCATTTCTTTAAAGACAAAATACATTCAAAGTTCATTTTGATACTGCCAACTCAGATTCAGGAGTACAGAGTTTTTATTTATTGGTTGGTGTACTTTTTAATGAAATTTTTTGCACCTGCTGTTTCTCAAAAGAAAGGCACCACGAAAGTGTTCCTGTGGGTTAAATTAATCTGTACTAGGAAGCTGGCCAGGCCTGGAATGGCTATACAAAAAACAGTAATCCAGTACTAAGGGATTTACAATGAAACAGCGTTTGAGCTGGAAGAGACCTCAGAGGGCATGGAGTTCAGTGGTCCCCATATCTGGAAGTATATCAGAGTTATCTGGAGGCTTTTATAAGTAAAATTTACTCAACCCACAATCTGCAAGATCAGGATCTCCAGGGTAGAACCTTAGTATCTATCTCTATGAAGGTTATTTATGTGGAAACAAGTGTTTAGATGAGTTCAGAATCTGTCTAACATATTCATGAGGACATTAATATTTCCAGATGTCTGTTAGCATTCAACTGATGTTTAAATGGGTTATATGCTTTGGCAGAGATCACACAAACAAGGCAAAGTTCTACACTTCAGGGCTGTACTACGCAGATATATACCCTCATAATATACTCATGGTGCATCCCCTCAGCTTAAAAAGTGGTGCCACTGATGTGCATCATGGTGAGATTTCCAGATCATTGTGACTTATGATTTGTAAAGTACTTGAAGTCCTGTAATACATTTTATTTTAAGATCTGCTATTATATTCTGGAACCTAATCCAGGTAACCATCGTACAAAGATCAGACTAAGTACAGGGCCTGGAATTGTAATGTGGCCCAGTGAGGGCAGGAGAGGGGGGAATCTAGGGCACATTCCAGAAAGAAGACTAGTCTGACAGTAAGAGCAGAGCAAATGCTATCACAGAGGTCCTATATAGGACTAGGATATCCTAAAAGGTAAACAGATCACAGCATCTAGAATGCAGGCAATTTTCTCAGATGCTGACAGCAGAAGCTACTTCTGACACCAGGTACTATGGCTCTGATACCCTCATAACCCAGGTTACAGCTTCTCGGAGGGGAAATGACAAGAGCAAAGTGGGTCCTGAGATAAACAAGGTACATTTTCTTTCCTCGAGGAATTCATTGTCTCCTGGAGAAACAAAGGCATGGTCAGTTTTAATGAGAAAGGAAGAACCAAATTCTTAGCTGGGGGCTCTGGAGGACTTTCCAAGTTGGGCGACGCCCCTAGGAACCAGGTTTCCCAGACCCAGAGGAGAAAAAAAAACCTGGAAACTAGAGACTCAGAGAGAAGAGAGAGGGAGGTAGCCCACGTCCCATGAAGATCAACCAATAATTGTAGCCTTGTTCACCAGACATTGGGCAGCAAAACATTATTTCCTAGCCCTTTTGCTGAGAAATGCCAAGGCGGAACTACCATTGGTAATACTCCTCGGGGTGGGAGTGGCTTGTCATCATGAGTGTTAGAATCAGATTGGAGAGGCAGAAATTAGCCACTAAACCAGGAACCATGCTTGGAGTCAGGAAAGAAGCAAGCTTGACCTAATGCTGAGTCTAGGCGTGTTGGGATATAGCCTACCAATTGCTTAAAATCAGACTCATAGGTAGGATGTTAGAGGTTTGTGAGGTCATGCAGAACTCGGATCTTTTTGCTGTTACATAAGAAGGTATTATTTGCACAGAAGAGTGCAGGCACTAGAGTCAGATTGCCTGAGTTCAAATCCCACCCACTCCCCAAGCCACCAAGTTCCTTGGTTTCTCGGTGCCTTGGTCCTCTTATCTGCAAAACAGAGAGGAAAACACAAGTGTCAACTTTATTAAATGATGCTATAGGCAGAGCACATAGCACGCAGCCTAGCGCACATTGAGTAATCATCGTTAACCACTGTCACCATTCTTGTCGTGAGTAGTTACCCTTGTCACCTCCTTTTCCACCAGTACTGTATCTGGACGGACGGACTGAATGCGCTGCTGGGGAAGGATATGATGAGTGAGCTGACCCGGAATGATTTGGACACCCTGCTCAGCATGGAAATCAAGCTCCGCCTCCTTGACCTGGAAAACATTCAGATCCCTGACGCACCTCCACCCATCCCCAAGGAGCCCAGCAACTATGACTTCGTCTATGACTGTAACTGAAGTGGCCGGGCCCGGAAGCGCCCCCTCCAAAACTGGAAAATCTAGCTAATGGGAGAGAAGAATGAAAACACACCCACGCCTTGGAACCCTCTCGCGGTAAAGAGAAGCTGTGGGTCAACACTCTCTTTGGCCTCGCCTCTACCCCCAACATTCTTCTGCCCCTCCCTGGCATCTTGCTCACTGCCCTGATTCTGTTTCTAGACTCCATTGCTTTAGGTCACTTCCCACTGCTGCAGTCTACTGGTGGGAGCAGAGCAAAACCCACCGCCAGTAAGAGAGCCAAAGGGGCCCTTCCATCCTAACCCCCAGCAGGCATATCCTCCCTCCCTGGAGGGTGCAAGCCAGTAGCACCAGACTGCCCCAAAACCTGCCCATCAGACCGAAGGGAGTGTCCCAATGCTTGTGTCTGGAAGAAACAGCCTAGCTGCTGGAGAAAACCAAACACCACCTCCTTATTCCCTTTCTCTCTAGAGTCCGCTCACACCACCAGTTCCATGTGAATTGAAATCCGCTTTCCAGTCCCTTCTTTCCTCCATGCAGGCCTTTGCCTTGTGCTGTTCTGCTCTGGTTCCAAGAGCAGCAGCAGCAGCCTCGTTCTAGCTGTGGCCGGCACCGGGTCTCCCGGACACAGTCCCAGGTCCCATGCCCACTCCACGTCTGCACTGTGACCGTGGCCAACCTTCTTTCCTCGCCAGCTAGTCTTGGGTGTCCTCTCTCTGCCCCAACCCACACCTGCCTTCTTCATGCCTCACACCCTTCCAGCCCCTTAGCTGAAAGCACAATTGGTGAAATCAGTCGTCATCCCCATCTCTAATATACTAAACCTAAATGCCTCTGTGGCAGGCGGCCCCTCTCTACGGGTTTGGTGTTACCTTCTCCTGGGGGTTCTGCTACAACACAGGCTCCGCAGGATGGTCAAGCTGTCAGACATCCAAGTTTACATCATTGTAATTATTACAAGTATTGACAATTTGCAAGGGTTTGGGGTTGGTTGTTTTGTTTTGTTTTGCTTTGTTTTTGTACAAAAGAGTCTAACATTTTTTTGCCAAACAGATATATATTTAATGAAAAGAAGAGATACATAAATGTGTGTACTTTCAAGGTTTTTTTTTTTTTTAATTATTTTAATCCTAAACATCTTCCTGAGAATAACATTCCCTTATACATGCTGTGGAATAAAATTAATTGTGATGAGTTGCTGTTTTGATTTGGTGACTTAGGGACTTGCTGCTCAGTCATTAGCGTCACTTGTGAGCTTGTCAGACACATCTTTGGCCCTACCCCAGACCCGCAGAATCAGGTGATCCGCATGCACATTAACTCTTGAGAAGCCTGGCCTTAGGGGACTCAACCATTGCCCGGTCACCATACACTCAGAGCATCAGTAAAGAACGTTACTTCTAAAGACCATCTCAACTCATGGAGAAGATTTTCACGTAGTGAAAGACCTACTATGTGAAAATCTGACCATGTATATTACACTGTCACCTCCTAACTGGGACTCTCCTCTTTTCTTTTTTTCTTCCTTACCATTTTATAATGTACAGAACTGACCAAATTAAACACATCACACTTTGAGGGAGCACATTTAGCAATAAAAAAGAATGCAAACCCATAGACCAGGAATAAATTAAGTCAAAGCTAAATAAATCTAACTATGAATTAATAAGATATGGGTCAGAGCCCAGCAAAAGATTTTTCTGAGGTCAGTTCCATTGGAGGAGTATCTGGATCGTAAATTCTGAGGGCTGCAAGGGATGTCAGAAAGGTCCAAGCATGCAAATTAAGCATGGTTGCAGCACAAGCCACTCTGGACTCACCACAGAAGTGTTAGATGCCTTCAGGTCACTGCTCTTTACCGTCATCAAAATGTGCAATTACAGATTGACTTGAGTGGAGATGACATGGTCCAGAGCCCTCCATAAATTGCAGGGAAAAAATCCTTTATAATCCATATGAATTCACAGGCGATTATGCTTCCCATCAGAGCACTCACACCTGACTGTCAAGTCAATGCATCCTTTATCATTAAGTTTTAATGACGTTAACCCATATGTCCTCCTTGTCGGGAGTGCTTATTGATCTACCCACCATCATGATGCAATGACAAATGTTAGGTAAAAGAAAGTAGACAGTCATACTGGTTTTTACTTCAGAGTTCCAAATCTGTCCATGAAAGGGAAACTCTTTCTATCAAGGTATCTGAGGTCCTAATACTCTAGGTTTAGGAGACTGATCTGTCCTATAACCCTTTGGGGAAGAACCAGCCTCTCTTTCAGCACTCATGCTTTGGTGCATTAAATAGAAATTAACCCTGTCCAGACTATGAAGAGAGCATTCTCCTACCCCTCCTTAGACCCTCTGTCTACAGACAGGTGAGATCTGGAGAGTGTGACATCATTTCTTCATTTTGCAGCAATGTGGTGCAGGCTTGCTGTCCATATTTGGACAGCTCATTTGTATGTCTCAGCTGCCAAGGCTTCCGTGAGCCTTCCTTCAAGCCTGGGTGAATCTGGAAAGCCAAGGAAGCAGTGAAGTAGGAAGTTGATTTTGGTTTTATTTTTTTTAAGATTTTATTTATTTATTCATGATAGAGGCAGAGACACAGGCAGAGGGAGAAGCAGGCTCCATGCCGGGAGCCCGATGCAGGACTCGATCCTGGGACTCCAGGATCGCGCCCTGGGCCAAAAGCAGGCAACAAACCGCTGAGACACCCAGGGATCCCCAGGAAGTTGACTTTGTCATCAGATCTACGCTGCATTCTCCAATCCAGCTTTACCTGAAATAAAACTGATCATTGCATTTGAATCTGCTATTTTCATTCCTGTCTAGTTTCTTATTCAGAACCCATAGAGGGGAGGGTAATGTAACTGCCCCCCCTCAAACTCAACTACTTATAAGGTAAGAAAATCTAACAGTCACTGCAAAGGAAAAAACGCCAGGCTGAATGCTTCTTGAGTCTATTTGCAAATCCATCCTAAACCACCTCCAAATAAAGCATGTCCTAGCACCTGCTCTTACAATGAACTCAGCAGGTGTCCCAATGATGGACATGCCTTTCATCTATCTTCTGTAGTTATGTAATATTTTACAATGACCATAAACCTTTAACCTGAAGGAAATAAAATATCCATACCATAATCCAAAATGTGCTCAAAGCTAAGCACAAGGAATACAACAAGAATAAAATACATAAATCTAAAGTTTGCAAAAATAAGAGCAAAACCTATAAAATCAGGAAAGTTATAATCAAATCCATTAGTGAAATATAAAAACCAAACAATTGTGTCACAGTACAGTAAACAGGACTATATAAATATGTACAGGGTAGAGAACTAGAAAGAGGTTGTGCTCAACACTTTTGATAATGGGATGAAGAAAAAACAAGAAAGGAATAGAAATTTGAGTTAGGTCGCAAAGGACACCAGATGTTCACCATGCATGAGATGAACACTTCAGGCAGAGCAAAGTGCAGAGGGCATGGAGGCATGAAAACCCATAACTGATTTCACAAATCTGTAAGTCACTTGGTGGTGGCTGGTCTGTAGGATGCATATGAGAGAGAATACTGGAGAGGAGGTAAACGAATTGTGAAAATCCTGACATGGCTGGCAAGGGACTTTGACTTGGGGGCAAGAGAGTGCAGTGAGAGGAGGGATGTTGTCAGAGTTGCCATTCAGAAATATCACCACAAAACACCCACGTGGGGGAAAGACTGGAGTGGGAGAAACTGAAAGCAGGGATATTAGGAAGAAGGTGATGGAAATTGTCCAGAGCCAGAGCCACTGAGCCCAGACTTTCGTACAAGCAACGGGAAAGAAGAGAGCAAAGGCATTAAAGAGGCAGGACTACTAGCTGCAGAGAGAGTGCAAATGACTCCTGAGTTTCCGCAATGAGTACGCAGATAACAGGGCTGTTTTTCTCTAAAATCAGGAATAGAGGGGGGACAGGAGATTTTAGGAAATGACAATGAGATGAGATCATAAACTATGAATTTGTTGGACTTCTCCAAACAAAGGAGTAAAATGTTGGGCAGGTCATTTAACCTTTGTGAGCTTCTTTCCTTGTTAATAAAATGGAAATCCCATTACTTGAGAATACTGTGGATAAGGTGGCTAGAAAATCAGTGTTCAGGAAATAAGTCCCCTCTCTTCTCCAGCCGTGGCCTCCCCTTCCTTTCCTTTGGTTTGAGTGAACCATCTCTAGTACAGCTCAAACTAAATGACATGTTTCAGCAGATGCAGCCTGCTTTGTGAGAAAGAAAAATAAGCGATGGGAGAAGAACAAAGAAAAACTGAAGCTGTTAACATCCTTCTTGAAATAAGGATTTCAATAACTTGCGATAAAGCCACAATTTAAAATAAATTTGGGGGGAAAGGAGGTATGGTTTAATCTCATGTGAAAATATAGTTATACTCTAAATTTTTCTTTTAATGTAATTACATGTTTTCTGACATTAAAATGTAAAATGAACACTTCAAGTTAAGTAGGCTTTTTTAATTCAGAAAAATAATTAGAACACATCCAGGTGAAGGAAGGAAATAATTCTACTAGAGACATCATGTAAAGAGAGTTGCCAACTTGAATGTTAGATCCAAATTTCCTCCTGGAAGCCAGTGTAAATAAGTAAGCCAAGTGGGATGAATAGCTCTCATTTTCTTAGTAAAAATTGTATTCCATTATAAGAAGGCCACCTTCCCAGGCACCAACTTTTGGAGGAGATGTGCTATTAAAAGCACTTACCACTTTCAATAGACACTGCTTAGCAGGTGCTACTTGTCTGTCATTCTATTTTGCAGAATGAAAGGGGTTGCCCTTACAGCCCCTGAAAGGATGAAAGCACACGGGTGCCAGTGAAGGGACCATCTGAGTGCTGGAGTGGGTTTAGAGACAGAGTGATAGAAGAATCAGAAAAGGATTCTGGGAGTAGAGCAACCAAAGAAGGCTTGGCCAGAGAAAGAGGTTCGGAAAGCATGGAGTGAGGCCAGGGCCAGAAGAGGTGCTGCGCAAGAGAAGAGTAGGGTCCAGGAACCCAATTCCACTGCACTTTAACTGGGCACCAAGCACATTGCACAGGGATATAAAAATAAGAAGTGGATTCTGACTTCAGAGTCCAACACGGAACAAAGAGGCTTTGAATAAACAGTCTATGGCTAAGAAGACCCTACTGTACAACCTACTGAGCTAGCACTCAGACCCAGAGGGGACTGCCCCTGCCTGGAGAAAGTGAGGCCTGACAAATCAGAGCGGGAACTGCAAGCCACCAGGTCATGAGGGAGAGAAGGCCAAGCTCGCTCCCTACTTGTCCTTTGGGTCTCACTTTCCCTGGAGAGCATTCCCTGGATATCAAAGTCAAGGCTGGAGATTGCTCTATGCTCCCATAGCCACCTCTACTTACCGTGTTGTAACTGAGCTTTTCACCGTCTTGCCCAGTAGCCAGGAGCTCCGTGAGGGGAGGAAACAGGCCAAGTGTTCTCACCATGCTCCTGCACTACGGCACAGTGCCAGGCACTCAACAGGATCCCATCAATATTTTCTAGAACAATTGATAAAGGGCATTCCCGGAAGTGGGAAGAGCATGAGGCCTTAGAAAGAGGAAACGTGTTGAGGCTGGAGCCATGAGTACAGGAGAGAACAGTAGGAGACAAGCTTGGGACAGAGAGTGAAGAACCGTGAATGGCACCCCCAGCAGCTGGATGTGTATGCTTTCCATCACCAGGGGCCACTGACATACCCATAGGTGACTGGCAGGACCAGATCTGTATTTTAACATCACCACTTTCTCACTGGCAGCAGCACAAAAGACAGTTTGAAGAAGAATGGGTCTGGAGGCAGGGAGGTGGGGCTGAACCTGTGTCAAAGGTGCTTCACTTTTAAGAAGGCTGAACGTGCCCATCAGTCAAATGACTGGGCTCACATAGCGCCTGACGGAGATTATACACAGGTGCTGTGAAAGAGGTGAAACGACCACCAGGGCAAGGTGAAAAAATAAAAGGCAAAAGAATATGTTTTGGAAGCCTAATGTATAAATACAAAAACAGAGATAAGACCAGATCTTCCTTAGACTGCCTGAGAAAGCAAACTCTGGACCAATGCCGGTTTACAAAAAAAGATAGGGAGTAATTGAAAGTACAGAGATGGGTAAGATGTCCCAGCAAAGACAGAGGCACAGTGGCGCACAGAGGGAGGGAGAATAGCAGGGAGGGAGCAAATAAATGTCAGGCAAGTAAAATAGAAGATAAAAGGCTGTGGAAAAGAAAAATTATTTTGTAATTCTCTTTGACATCGGTACAATTTACTATGGTGACAAAACTGACAAGAATGTCTAATGTCGAATTAAATGGCCCCAAAATACATAAACTAAGACTATTATAAATATAAGAGAATTGATGAACACCATGCTTTATGTAGAGACCTTAAATAATGGTATTAGGCTTTAAGTAATACGATTAACTGGATTCAATAGATATTTCAATATGTATAATCTACAACAAATGTATGTTATCCAAATATCTCTGGAATATGTTCTAAATTAATTGTGTAGTTGTCTGCAAAGAAAATCATTATGCCATAAGATAGAAAGTAAGTATAAAGGATTTCGGGCTCCATGACAATACAGAAAATATCGTTTCCCCACTCCCCCCCCAAATTAAGTGCAACAAGAAACTTAAAAGCAATAAAAATGATTTTAAATGATTTTTACCTGAGCTTATATTAAAGAAAGTGAAATCCACAGGTGTCCATGATGAGGAGACACTAAATGGGAAGCACTAAGCTGTGGCCGAGGGCGTTGGTGCCTTGACAGGGCTGTGGGCTCTCATGCCCAAGTGAGGATGGATACAGGCATCGTGTGCAAGCCAGATGAGAGGTAGAACTGGGCTCTTCCCATAAAAGCCAGGATCCTGAGAAGGCTTGGTTGCAGGTGAGAAGGGAGAAATATCTATCCATTGATACAGGATGATAATATGAAATCTTGAGACCTTTAATCCCATGACTCATATGGATTTAGGGCTCACCTTTGTACAGCCCCCATATGTTCTAAAATGCCCACTTGAAAGACTAACATAAAACATGGTCATGGGCTGGACAGAGCTGGACTCCTGGCAAAAGTAAATGGAAAACCATTCTGGATGTGACCCCCTATGAGGCAATTTACAAGGGATTCCCACGGGGGGAGGGGAGCATTATAAAGTTGTGCTTAAAATCAAAAGTAAGGGATGCCTGGGTGGCTCAGTGGTTGAGCATCTGTCTTCGGCTTGGGTCATGATCCCACAGTCCCAGGATCTTGTCTCACATCGGGTTCCCTGCAGGGAGCCTGCTTCTCCCCCCTGCCTATGTCTCTGCCTCTCTCTCTCTCTCTCTCTCTCTCTCTCTCATGAATTTATTCAAAGGATTTCTGGCTCCATGACAATACAGAAAATATCATCCCCCCAAAAATTAAATGCAACAAAAAACTTAAATACAATAAAAATGATTTTAAATTTTACCTAAGTTTGCATTAAAGAAAGTGAAATCCACAGGTGTCCACGATGAGGAGACACTCAATGGGAAGCACTAAGCTGTGGCCAAGGCTCCATGACAATACAGGCTGTGGAAAAGAAAAATTATTTTGTAATTGCCGAATAAAATGGCCCCAAAATACATAAACTAAGACTATTATATAGTCTTCAGTTCAATATACATGAATAAATAAAATCTTTAAAAAATAAAATAAAAAGTAAAACAACACCTGGAAGCTATCTATAGTGAATAAGTGGAAGATAATAAAATAGAATTCTATTCCCAGTTAAAATGGCAATCAAAATTGGGGAAAAAATGGTCACTTTTTCATTCCAACAGTTCAAGGGAGTTGGTCACATGCAGATGATCTCTAAGAGTGGGAAGAAAATGGAGAGTACCTGGAGTAAATCTAACAACAAAGAGCTGTGTAAAAGACAACAGTAATAACTAATTTAAGGTGTATTAAAGCAATATGGAATTAAAATGCGAGACAAGGATATAACACACAAAGAAAGGGCATGATGTGACTTGACACATTTTAGTCTTTTAACCTTCAGTATTATAGAAATACTGAACATTTTTAGACTTTAAATTAATTCTGCATAGTAAAAACTGGGGAGTAACTACTGAAAATACTAAAAACAAAAATGTGTGACTTCCCTATCAGTAGAAGAAAAAATATATAATAAAGAAAATTAGGTCAATTCAATAATAAATAAAAAAGAGCACCCCAAAATTGAAAACTCTGAAAAGGAAATCAAACAGGCAATTAATAAAATATAAGGTGAATGATCGGTAGAGTAATAAAAAATTTTTCACCACCACACAGACGAAGAGATGCACATCAAAAGGAGATGCGTATTTGGCCCACTACCATTGGCAATGGCTATACGATTACAGGTTATTTCTCTCACTATGTAAATGGATCAATAAGAAAAACAGAATAACCCAACACAGAATACTCCAAAAGAAATGTAGGTTAACAAGAAAAGTAAGTAAATCCTGAAAGAATCATGAGTATACAATGAGCAGAGAAAGTGTTCATGGCCACAAATAATTTCAAAAGGCATATTATTAACACCTAAAGACAGAATTTTGCCTAAGAAATGTATACATTCAATGATGAATGGTAAAAGGATAATGAAATAGGCTCTCACAACCTTCCTGAAGAAAAAGTTGGCAACATATCTCTAGAGTTTTCAACATATGACTGACTCTGACCTTGTAATTCTCATCAAACAGAGCTGCTCCTTTGTTTTATCTGTTTTACACACTAAGATCCTGTGTATGATTTTAAGAGATTTCAATGTCTAAAAATAAAACTTTAAAACCTCAGGATTAAATAACTTACGGGACATCCATTTCTACCATGGCACATGACTGGCTCTCAAAATTACACAGAATGTTTCATTAAAAGGAAAGATGTTAATAAATTATTAACTGAAAAAAATAGGTTATAGAAGAATAGGAGTATGTGTATTTTATTTTTGAATGTAAATGTGTGTATTAAATATGCATAGAAAAGGATTTAGAATATATACCAAGGTGTTTTTAATGGTTTCCTCTATTTGGATATTTGGATAGATTCTGAGAATTTGTTTGCTTGTTTGTTTATTGCCAAGTTTGTGTTTCAGATTTTTGTAATATATATATGGCCCTGCCTTTGAAATAAGAAAAACTTATTTTGCTTTTTTAAACCTCATGCCAGTAGTTTAATGACCTGCACTAATATTATTCACTCTGTTCCCTACATTGCTCTATTGCCCATACATTCTCATTTCCAGCTTTCTACAATGTCCACCAATCCTCTATACCCTTGTCTGTCGCTGCCATTGACCCTCAGTTATGTCCTTGTCGGTCTCTGACATCAGCTCTACCTTCCCCTGCTCACCTGACTCCTCCTCCGAGCAGCCCCTCCTATAACTCACGGGCAATGGTACTCCAATCACCCCCTGTAGTCTGTCTGTTCCAGATTCTTACAAAAACTGTCAACAACTATGAGGATCTCTGCCTTTGGGGATGATGAGGCTAAATGGGTCAAATTGTATTAGTAGTCATTAATCCGACCTACCATCCAGGCACAGGATGCCCATCTTCAAGCAAGCCTGTGCTGGAAAACTACAGTGCCTAGAATCCAACCAGTCACCGAGATGCCCCCTCCTAATGCAGAAAAATCTGAACACAGCAGTTCCCCTGCCCCTTATCTGAAGGGAGTACATGCCAGGACCCCCAGTGGATGTCTGAAACTGCAAATAGTACTGAACCTTATATACACTATGTTTTTTTTTCCTAAGAAAAGTAAGTAAAAGTAAGATTAACAGCAATAACCGATACTAAAATAGAATTATAACAATATTCTATTTAAAAATTTTGTGAATGTAGCCTCTCCCCTCAAGATATCTTATGTACTGTACTCACCCTTCTTGTGATGATGTGAGATGACAAATGCCTATGTGATGGGAGGCAGGGAAGTGAATGACACGGACAGCAGCATTAGGCTACCATTGATCCTTTGACAATACATCAGAAAGAGGGTCATCAGCTTCAGGACCGCAGTTGAGTGGGGGTAACTGAACCCCAGAAAGCAAAACCACAGATGAGGGGAGACTACTGTGCATGTAAGAATAAAAGAACATTCATTATTACCTTTACTGACTTTCATCTACTCGTCCTGTGTGCACCACTTAAGGCCATATGCATACATTCAATCCATCTTCTTTATGACAACCTTTAAATATTTGAAAGCAGCTATTATGGTCCTTTTCAGTCTTTCCCTAGTCCTTCTGACCCTTCCTATGTGACTTAGTGCTATGGATTGAATGTCTTGTACCCCAAAATTCCTATGTTGAAAACATACCCCTCAGGGCGGTGGTATTTGGAGGAGGGGCCTAGGGTAGAGCCCTCATCAATGGCATTAGTGTCCTTATAACAGAGGCCCCAGGGAGCAACATGAGGATATAGTGAAAAGCTGGCAGTCTGCAACCCAGAAAAGTGCTTTCACCAGAACTTGGCCATGTTGGTACCCTGAACTTGAACTTCCAGTTTCCTGAACTGCCAGAAATAAATTTTTGTTGCTAAAAATCACCCAGTATGTGGTATTTTGTTGTAGCAGCCAGAAAAGAGTAAGACACATGGATTGTAGCTCACCATCAATAAATAAACTCTAGTTTGATGGTGTTCCACTTGAAATATGTCACTTGAAACCAATCAATTCTCTGTGTTTTGACAGTCCAGCAAACAAAAGACCTTACTTACAGAATATTTTTTCATGGTTAGAATTTAAGAACATGACTTTTTATTTTATTTTATTTTGATTTTGAGAACCACATACTCCTAACCAAAGATTTTGAGATTTAGCGAAATCAGATGATATGAAACATAATTTAAAAAAATAAATGCACAAATTAAATACCAAAAAAGAACTCCTGAGTGTGTGTGCATGTGATTCTAGCTAATTATGTGTGTGTGTGAGAGAGAGAGAGACAGAGAAAGAGAATGTACATGTGTGTTGAGGAAAAAAGCCCAACTCTTATCCAGTGTCATGGCTGTAGAGTTCTTAAGATAATCTAAGCTTTGAAATTCTGTGTACAAATTCCAGTTCTAACACATGCTGATTGTGTGACTTTAAGTTATTTCCCGGTTTATAAAACTTTCTCTATAAAATCCTTTTATAACAGCTATTGATTACATTAATTCATATTTATACATTTCATAAGAAATATCTAGAATACAGTAAATACTCAAAAATAGTGAATAATAAATCACAGCAGACATTTCAGATGCCCACAATCAAACACATCTATACTTGGTCACTTTGAGTTTGAGAACCAGGTCACACTCTACTCCTCCTCCCAGGTGGTTACCTGCTGACCACATGGGTCTCATAGTTAACTATAACTTTCACACTTTTCCTCATGAATTACTGTTAAACCTTATTTCAGTATTCAAATCCTACCCCCACCTTCCTGTGTGGTATGCTAAGTGGTGGATGCTAAGTGACCAGATCCTGGGTATTATCTAGAAACCCAGGACCAGTGGTCCAACCTGTAGGAATAGAGCAAAAGTAGAAACTGAGTCATCATGCAGGAGTCAAGCAGAGCAGGTAGGTAAGGAAGCAAGGTGAGGAGCTAAGGGGTATTTCAAGAGGTGCCAGGAATTATGGGGTAATCTCTGTAACTTGACTTTTTTGGACAAGAGAAATGTGGCCCCCTGTGTGGTTCTGGCTGCCTTTTACTGATCACTCAGTGGCAGACATTTTGCTAAATGCCTTCCATTCATTTGATCATTTCCTTCGTGAGGAAGGTGGTAGTGTTACTTATTTCCCAGATGAGGTGTCCAAAGCTCTGAGAATTTAGGTCTCTCTCCAAGGTCACACAGTAAGGAGATGAATCTGGGACTGAGTCAGGCTTTCTCTAATTCTATGGGCTCTATGGACTCCAAAGGACAGTTGTGGTGGATCTTCAACCTCTAATACTCATGCCATTTTTTTAAATCCTAAATTTAACTTTCAGTTCTCTTCAGTGAGGGAAAGGAGGCCATGGTATTTTGCTAATGGAATTCTTTACCTCCAAAACACTAGGCTTCTCTAGAAGCCCCATGGATTGTATACCCAAGCCTACTTGGGATCCTGCCATCCCTAATCCCTTAAACCATGCCTCACCTGTTCAGCTTCATGTCTGAGCCTGTCTCCACAGCTGCATCAGTTCTAGATCTTTCACCAGGCATCTCTCATGCCTTACCCAGTTATTACTTGTAACAGACCTTTCTCACTATTCTCAAAATTCCCCTACAAAAGAGGAGGCAAGATGGCAAAAGAGTAGGGGTCCTCAGTTCATCTTGTCCCACCAACTTACCTAGGTAACTTTCAAAACATCCTGAACACCTACAAATTCGACCTGAGATATAGAAAACAGCTGGAATGCTACAGAGAGAAAAATGATCACTTATAACAAGGTAGGAAAGCGAAGAAAAAAAAAATGTGGGGGAGGGGAGCTGCGGTAAACCAGGCAAACTGGGCCTGAAAGGGGAGCGGGACATGCAGAGCCTGAAAGCCAAGCTCGGAAGCCAGGGCACAAAAGCTGATCCCTGGACAAGCAGGAAATTTAAAAATCCGTGCCTGAGTCTTCCCTGACTGAAAAGTGCTCGACAGGGAAATAGGGCAGAATCAAGGAGGGATAGAGAAGCCTCAATATTCCTGAAGTCACAGCCTCAATATTCCTGGAAGAGGGGCGCCTGAGAGAGAGCTCAGCGTAAACCGTGGTCAGATCTTGGTAAAGGGCCGGAGTGCTGCAACTCTTGGGGGCATTTAGGAGAAGCCATCTGATTACGTGGGCTGGCACTGGAGCTCCCTTTTCCCTAGAGCCCGGCAATAGACAGAGGCAGCTGTGCCCTTCCCTTTGGGAGAGGAGGACCCTGGGAGGGCACAGGACAGCAAGAACTCATCTGCTGCTGGGTGCCCTGCAAGCTGCGCAGATCAGTGCACCTGCCCCTGCCCCCAGGAGCATCGATACCAGTGTGGTCTGGAAGACTGCGGCTCCGTACTCACGGGGAGCTCTTGGCTCTGGAGCTGGAGGTCTGGCCACAGCCAATTTTTTTTCTTCTTTTCACCTTTGACTTGGGAGAGGCAAGGCCACCAGGGAACAAAGGCCCACAGGATAAAAAGTTCATACTGAGCCCAGCACCTGGCAAGAGGTGGGGCATCTCTGCCCAGACACAGACACCTGAGAATCAGCACAGCAGACCCCTCCCTAGAAGAAGGACTGGAAGAACAAGAGAAGAGCAAGTTTACTGAATGAGCAGCACTGGAAAACTCCAGGACTGAGGGAAAATAGTATATAGAAGTAGAAGGTTTTTTACATTATGATTCATTGTATTTCAGGTTAAAATTTTCCAATATTTTTTCTCTTTTCCTTCCTTAACTACAATTTTACCAACTCTTCGTTTTTAAGCATTTTCTTTTTTGACTTTCATATTTCTACAATTATATGTTTTAGATATATTATTCATTATTGGATTCCTTTCAATGTATTCAATTTAATTTCAGTAGATATACAAGTTATGGGGTTTTGTTTTTTGTTTTCTTGATCTCTTTTGTTTTATAATGGTGGAAGTTAGCACCTTCTAACACAAGGACAAAAATACACCCAGAACTAAATGGAACACCATGTTGGTTCATTATGTGAGATTATATTCTCTCTTCCTTCCCCTTCTGCCCCCCTCTTTTATCCTGTTTTTGTTTTTGTGGTCGATGTTGGGTCTCTATATAAGTTTTGCTGGCTTTTATAAATTTGGAATTGAGAATCTTCTAACATACAGAATAAAATACACTCAGAACCAAGAGGAACACCCTTTTAGGTACTCTCTGGGAGACGATATTCTCTCTCTACAACCACCCCTTTTTTTCTGTTTTTGTTTTTGTTTTTTATTCTTACTATTTTGTTTTAAAATTTTTTTTTCACTTTAGTGGTCCTTTTAGTTTGTTCTGTTCTTCTTTTTCTTTCTTTCTTTTTTTTCTGATCTCTGACCTCTTTGGAATCATCAAAGGTATATTTTATTTACTTAGGTCATGATTGATATTTTTGACTTTGCTCACTCATACAGCATACAATATTAGAGATGTCCTTTTGTCTTATTCAATAATTATTTATTGAGAACCCATTTTATGGCACACATACTGTCGTTTCCCATAGACAGTGGGAAAGGAGGCCAGATAAAGAATTAGTGAGTCCCAAACTATGGAAGGAGCAATGTTGTCCTTCAGCAGAAGAAAGGATAAAGAAGATGTGGTCTATACATACAATGGAATATTACTCAGCCATCGGAAAGGATGAATGCCCACCATTTGCCTCAACATGAATGGAACTGGAGGGTATTCTGCTGAGTGAAATAAGTCAATGGGAGAAGGACAATCATCATGTGGTATCACTTATACGGGGAATATAAGAAATAGTGAAAGGGATTATAAGGGAAAAGAGAAGAACTGAGTGGGGAAAAATTAGAGAGGGAGACAAACCATGAGAGACTCCTAACTCTGGGAAACAAATAAAGGGTTAAGGAAGGGAAGGTGGGTATGGGAATGGGGTGACTGGGTGATGGGCACTAAGGAGGGCACTTGATGGGATGAGCACTGGATGTTATACTATATGTTGGTAAACTGAATTTAAATTCTAAAAAATTAATAAAAAAATAAAAATAAATTCCCCTATAAACCTTGATTTATGTATCCTGGATTCTATCAAGTTTTCTTTTTTGGCCTCTCTCTTTTATATTTGCTCTCAGATAACTTCTTTAGCTACCTCCCCATTTTCTTTGGGGTCACCATGATCCTTGAAAGTCACCAGATAGCTTTTTATAAAGATTGGTTCCAAAATATATGCCCAGGACCCGTGAGAAGGTGCTTCAAATACAAAAGAAAAAAAAATGATCCTTGTCCTATCAGTGGGTGCCTTATAGGCTTTTCCTATAATCAGCTTTCTAGCACTTCCCCCATTACAGACTAGTGGCTTTTTGAGAAAGGAGACCATTCTTGGATTTCTTCAAAATCCAAGACAAGATTTTGCATTTTCCTGTCTACATCTGGGAAAGAGTGATACGCTATCACTGCAGAATGCAAAGCGGAAGAGGGAGTAAGAGCCAGAACAGGAATGGAGCTCCAGGCCCCAGCGGAGCCTTCTGTGGGGCAGTATTCCCATGCTGGCACATTTGGCAGGTATGCACAGCCCTCCAAGAGCAAGTGCTCAGGGCTGACCCTGCCTCTGTAAAGAGGAAAGCCATGTCATGTCATTCCTTCTGCCCCATCTTGGAGCTGTCTCTTTCCCACACTTACTATGAGAAAAGTGAGGAGCAGTAAAGAATCATACATCCAATTTTGTTTGGCCCAAGTCATTTTAGCATCTGTAAAGCAACCATGAATTCATCTATCACCAAATAAAGTCATTATCGAAGCAGCTGTTACCCAGACATGACTCCTCGCTGGGGCGGTGGGAGAGCAATTTATCTCTTAGCAGCAGCTTGCCAACATCTAACTTGCAATTTACAGAGGAGGAGAAATCCTCAGAATATGAGGTTCAGGCAAACGTGTTGAAAATGGCTCTTTAAATTCTTTAAAAAATAGTATCTTTTGTTTTTCAATTTATAAAATACTTTTGGAAAATTCAGAACCATGTACACGGGATAAAAATGAGCTGATCAAGATAATCATAACTAATATTTTACTATATTCCCCTTCCAGGCATTTCTCTGTATTTTAACAGATAGGTAAATAGAAGATAGAGAGAGAGATGATAGATGATAGATAGATAGATGATAGATAGATAGATAGATAGACAGATAGGTAGGTAGATAGATGATAGATAATAGATAGATGATAGATAGATGATAGATAGATGATAGATAGATAGATAGATAGATAGATAATAGATGATAGATAGATAGATAATTATTGAGAATATGCTGTATATTTGTATGCATTTGTATCACCAACTAAATGGAATCAACCAGGGAAAATGAGACTGTTCCTATTACTCTGTCCTCAGTTTAGCTAAGTTTTCTTGGTGTCTCATCCAGAGATTCTATTCATCTTTTTCTAGTGTTTAGCATCTGTTTCATGTGGTCACTCCTTGATGACTTCTGGAAAAGTCCCCTCACCAGTCTGAGCACCCTCAACTTCATACACCAGGATATCTCTCGTGTTTCTTGGTGTCTGGTACTAACACATGAAGATACCAAAGAAGTCAATCCCATAGATCAAATGGGGGAAAGTCAAAGGAAATGAGCTGAATCAGGATAATAGAGAAATGTTAACAGAGCCCAAATTGAAGACCAAAGAGGACCAGGTCAGACTTAAATGTAATCTGCCCTCCCCACTTACACTCAATAATTAGAGCAATTCCATTTGAGTATTTTCTCCAACATTCTTTCAAACTTTCTTCATGAGAAAGGAAACTGTATAGGGCATATTCTTTATCTTTGAGGAGCTCAGGGGTAAGAATACATACCATCTTCTAGGGCCAGGTTCTCCACCTTAGTACTAATTACATTTAAGTTCAGACAATCCTTTGCTGTGGGTGGCTGCCCCATGCTTTGTAGAATGTTCGGCAGCCTCCCTGGACACTACACACTAGATTCCAATAGTATCTGCCCTGCGTCCACCTCTTGTAAGTTGTGACAACCAAAAATGTCTCCAGATCTTACCAAATGTCTCTTGGGGGGCAAAACTGCCCCCAGTTGTGAACCACTGAACTAGATGTAGAGGATGGGGACAAGGAGCTACTCCAACTATCTGTTGACATCCAACAGAATGATCCTATTTGCAAATAATGAAAAAATGTCAGCAGCAATGACTCTAGGGACATCAGGGCTGAAAGCACCCACAGCCATTTGGGTTGGGAAGACAAAGGAAATACAAATCATTCACATATCTTACTTATTTTAAACCTCTCAACAGTCTGTCAAGGTGTGCCTTATTTCCCTCATTTTGCAAGTGAGAAAACAGGCTCAGAGGAGATAAGTAACTTGATGGGGATCACAGAGCTGCTAAATAGTGGGCCCCCTACCCTACAATGCTGTACCCAGCCACAAAGTGAGAGTTCCTACAGTCTGCACGATGGAAACCTTATAAATTCTGAATTTATAAATTCAAAATCAGAAGATCTGGAGCATAAGGAGATGGGACAGGGACAGGCTTTAGCAACACCAAAAACTGAGTGATCCCTCAGAGAAGATATTACCCTTTCAAAATACTCTGGTTTGTTTAGATTTATTTTGTCAGCAAAATTGCCATTGTAGTATTTTATCTACTGATTGGGCCCTGCAATTAAGCCTCCCTTGATGAAGGCACGTTAAGGCTAATTTTAAATCTGATTACCATCAGCACGACATCTATGGGAAGCTGTTTTTGAAACAAGCTGCAGCGATTTTCCTGGGGATGCCAGTGTCAGACTTGGTCACCAAAAGTCTCTGCAGCCACATCTTCTTCTCCCAGCCCGGTGGCCCCCTCCAGATGCAGCCAGTTCAAGGCATGCCAAGCTCAAAGCTCTCCATGCAAAGAAAGTACCAGTGCTTCTCTCCAGAGTCCAGAAAGGCCTTGGTGTGTAAGTGTTGGCCTGAATCAGATAGCAGTGGAAGATTGTGTGTTTAATCAGATTAGTGAGGCCAAAGGCTCTGGGCCGTGTCTCGGGGTCCCTTGACTTGGATCCTCTTGTATTAATAAGAGTAAGAGGGGACTGTGCAGCCCTCCGCTCCATTGTGGAGAAATAAAGGCAGAGATGGATTGATTGGATTGTTAAAAAGCCTCTTGGCCCCAGAGCCTTCCACTGCCTCTCAGATATTCTGGTCTTTCTTTGAATAAGACATATGTTAAGCAAGACAGGAATTCTGAAGACTCTCTCTACAGACCCTCTTCAACCAACAGAGAAGCTGACATTCTACCTCTGCTGCTTAAGATGACACCACGTTCATTAGGTGTGTCAAGTGGGGCAGCACCGAGCATGCTCAGTGCTATGGAATCACCTCTGGAGTCTGCACATCCACCTGGGTCCGGTGCTAATCATCCTTTTTCTGACTCTCAATGTTCCCAGCTCCTTCCTATCCTCTGCCTTCGAGATAATACACATCCCTGTAAACTATTGTCTTCTCGAGTTTCTGGCAGCAAATAGGGAACCTAAAGCCACTCGTTTCCGGGCCCTTGCTTATTTCTTCAGACTCCTCTTACTTACAATGAGGGCTTGATGGGGTGCCTGGGTGGCTCAGTGGATTAAGTCACTATTCTTGGTTTCAGCTCAGGTCATGATCTCAGGGTCATAACATTGAGCCCCAAGTCAGGCTTTGTGCTCAGCATGGAGTCTGCCTGGGATTCTTTCCCTCTTCTTCTCCCTCTCTCTCTGCCCCTCCCCATCCTCATACTCTCTCTAAAATAAATGAATTAATTAAAAATATTTAAAAATCAATACTGTGAGGGCTTGACAAGTGCAGAGCTGACAAGGCCAGAAGACAGATTTAGAGGGATAAGAGGTGGCCAACGGGATGTTGGAGTAGACACAAGGGAGCAGTCCGGAGTGGCTCTGAGTGTGCTTGCTTCATTGGTTAGGCCAATGGCGTACACATTAGACAGCAGAATGAACTCAGGGTGGGCAGACTGGCATGGGAGGAACACATCTGCAGGAAGATGGGTGGTTGAATGTAGGTCATAGGGGTTGGAACACTGAGGGCCACTCCAGGGACTGTTGCTGTGAGAGAAGAGCAGCTCCATCTGCCAGGAAGGCTAACCCCTCTCTCCTCCTCCCTAATCACTGGAGCAAGCCCAATCATGGTTCCATTGGCAGGAAGACTTCTTAGAAGTGAGAAGGTGCCCTAAAGGGAAATGACAAGTCAGGGTCTTAGTATAAGATATTTCATGGTAGGGAAAATGCAGAGAGAGGAAGAAGACAACTGGTTTCTTTGTGGTGTTTGCAGACCAACCAAAAATAGGAATTATTAAGGGACTTGGCCTTCAAGCTCTGGAATAGCAGCTGGGCCACAGTTCCAGTCACCAGGCCTGGTCACAAGGACCTGAGTCTTGCCCCTAAAGGTTCCCACCTAGGGCCTAGAAAAGCTGGCAGCTGCCACCAGGTACGACTGACTTGCTTATGTGTTTCATTGTTGGTATTATTATTATTATTATTATTATTATTATTATCTCAACATTAAAATGCCTTTTCAGGGACTCCTGGGTGGCTCAGGGTTGAGCGTCCCTTTGGCTCAGGTTGTGATCCTGGAGTCCTGAGATCAAGTCCTACATGGGGCTCCCCACAGGGAGCCTGCTTCTCCCTCTGCCTGTGTCTCTGACTCTCTCTGTGTATCTCTCATGAATAAATAAATAACATCTTTTTAAAAAAATGTCTTTTCATTCTGCCATGTGAGTGTGTTTTATCCTCCTCTCTAAAGACTCTCACCTTATTTTACCTGCTTTACCATTTAATCTTTAACCTTCTGAGATTTAGAGCCAGTTTCTTTTATTAGTTTTTTAAATTTTCGTTAACATGCTACCTTACTTTACCTTATGTACATTTGAATTTGTTTGGATTTTCATTTTGGCTTTTAAGCTCTGAACTTCTTTCAATTGTTTAATTTTTATTTCTAAACTTTTCCTTGGTATCTCTTGAAGTTTTTACTTTAATTCATTTACTGATTCATTTAATTTTTTTTGTCCTATTATTCATTTTCAAAATCTCTACCCTTAAATTTTTAGCTTGTCTCTCCCAGTCATTTTCTTACTAGGTTTTCTCTTTCTAATTTCTATTTTGTCCATTTTTTGCTCCCTCTGTCTGTTGTTGCATAACAGTTCTGGAAATAATTCCCCCACTTCCCGTGCTAAACAGAGATTGGATGTCTTTTTCCTTCTAACAGTATACTCCCTTCCTCTCTGGCCCCAATAAATTTTTCCAAATATTTTTAGATTTCCATATAGATTTTTAGGAAAGACAATTCTAAAATAAAGTGAACACGTGCCCACGCAAGAACGTGCATGCACGTGCACACATACACACACACACACACACACACACACACACACCACTGACCTCTTACCTTATAAAATGAAACTCCTTCATGTCAACCATGCTGCCTCTGTAGATCACAGATCTGAAGAGCTGGAATGATGACGTATTACTTCACCACATTATAAGGAGCTGTGGGGTTTTACAATCTGGCTCCAGAGAATTCAATGAATAATAGGAGACAAGGATTTCAAGGGGGCTACAGTCTTGTCAAGAAAGAATAAATGTCATGGGAGCCATGGATTAGGAAATGGAACCAGTTAAGAGGGATAATTGGAATGCTAATTCAGGGTTGATTGGGAAGAGCAGTTTGAGAGAGAGACATCCCTGCTAGATACTAAAGACACTGCCTGGTCCGCTTTGTAGACATTGTCCCCTTCCATCTTTACGATAACAACCCGCATGGAGGTTATTACCACCGTGTTACAGATTATAGAACTGAAGCTCACAGAGGTCAAAACATTTTTCTATGACCACATAGATACTACATGATGGAGCCAGAAAATGAGCAAGTTCTCCCTAATTCTAGCATCTGTGTCCCTGATTACCATCCTCTCCCCTTCCCTCGGTAAAGATGAAAGAACAAAAGGTTATGGAGCAAGTAGTACAATATAGGAAATGTTCTCCAGGCCCATAATCAGGGCATTTTGGAACTCTGAGGGGCCTTATAAGACAGGGACAGAGGAGGTCCACTAGGTGCTTCAGCAGCTGGGATGATCTGGAGGTGAATGGAAGGAAGAGGACCAACGCATGAACAAGTGACCGGACAGAAGCCACGTGAGTAGGGCATGGGTGGTCAGAGTGGGGGTGAGGGAGAGCCGGGTCTGCCGGAACAGCACCTGCATGAACGGGAGCTGGTGTGCAGACAAGCCTGCGGTGGTCTAGAGGTGCGTGAGGTTTCCTAGGTCTGTCAGAACAAACTCCCACAAACTGGGTGACCTCCGGCCACAGAAAGGTATTCTCTTATAGAAGCTAGGAGTCTGAAATCAAGATGTTAGCAGGACCAGGTCCTCTCCCCAGGCTTCTGGGGATCACCAGCCAGGCTGGATGTTTCTTGGCTTGCAGCCATCTAACTCCAATCTCTGTCTGTCAACATGGGGCTGTCTCCCCTTGCGTTGGTGTGCTCACACGACATTCTCCATTCTGTGTGTCTGTCTCTGTGCCACTCCCCTTCTTGTAAGGACACCAGTCATACTGGATTAAGAGCCCACTGTGCTCCAGTATGACTTCATCTTAAATTAACTAATTCCATCCGCAATAACCCAACATCCAAATAAGGCCAAAGTTTGAGATTCTGGGAAGAACATATGCTTTGGAGGAGGCATGATCTAACCTATTATAAGGTCACAAGCAAAGTAGCACCAACAACTTGGAAGATCGTACAAAACTCTATCATCAAAATCTGAGTGTGGAGCTCTTAAACCTGGCTGCACTGAGTAATCACCTGGACTGCTTTAACCGACCCGGCTGCCTGCCCACCCCTAGAAATTCTCATTTAACTGGTTTGAGTGCAACCTCGGAATTGGGGTTTTAAAAGCTTCTCAGTAGAGGTAAACACGCAGGTGGAAGCATTGGAGGCAAGATGCCAGCCAGTCTCCAGTGTCATCATCATAAGTTAGATGACCTAGGTGGCTTTATGTCATAACCCTCAGACTGGGGGTGGCTGGACCTCAGTGGAAGAAGCTCTGCACTCAGTCTCATAAGCAGGGACTAGGTTTGACTTTCATTTTGTTAGCTACTTGTCCTCTCCCAACCTTAGGCTCTTCTATAAACAAGATGGTTGGACTAGATGTGTTCTGAGTACCATTTATGCCATCAAAAAACACTTCAGGAGGTGCCAGGGTGGTTCAGTTGTTAAGTGTCTGACTCTCAATTTCGACTCAGGTCATGATCTCAAGGTAGTGAGATCGAGCCCTGAGTCAGGCTCCCTGCTAGGTGTGGAGCCTGCTTAAGATTCTGTCTCTCTCTCCCCCTGCCCCTACCTCTCCACTTGTGCTCTCTCTCTAAAATAAAGAAATAAAAGTCTAAAAAATTAAAAATTAATTAATTAAAACTATTGTAAATTTGCACGTTTATTATTTAAAAAGTGCTATTTGCCCAGCCACCCTGTCTCACTCCCCAGAAGTAACAACTATTCAAATAACCTCAATGTTTTTGTGTATCTCTACATAGATATAGATAGACATGGTTTGGTACAATAAAGCAATTGTCCTCAAATTTTGATATGAGTGATACAATCACCTGGGAAGCTTGTTTAAAAGGAAGATGAGGCCCAGGTAGTTTTAAAAAACAACCTGGGTGATTTTGATGCAGGTGGTCTGCCCACCAGTCTCCAAGATGGTCCTGCATTATTTATGACTCTTGGTATACCGGCCCTGTGATTCCCTTCCATATTGAAGAGGGTTGACTTCTGTAACCAGTAGAACGTTGCAGATACAATCAAGTGTGCTTTCCGTAGCTTGGCCAGAAACTTGTAGTCTGCACTTCGCATGCTTGGATCACTCTGGAGGAAGAAGTTGCTGTGCCCTGAGGACAGTCATGTTCATTATGGAGAGGTATAGGGAATAGGGAACTGATGCCTACCAACAGCCAGCACCAACTTGTCAATCATCTGAGTGAGCCACCTGGGAGGCAGGTCCTGCAGCTACAGCCACACCTTCTGAGAACATGGCCCCAAGCCAACATCTTGACTGTGGCCTCAGGAGCAAACCTCGCCCCCCTGCCCCGCCCAGGAATCCACCAGCTCAGACCCTCCTGAATTCCTAACCCACAGAAGCTGTGGGAAATGATAAATATTTGTGATTTTAAGCCACTGTTTTGTGGCACAGATAAATAGGTAACTAAAAACAGTTACATATTTTGTAGCATATATTTTATGCCACAGGGGTTGTTCAGTGACAGGTTAATACCCAACATTATCAAAGCTAAAGTTTTTATAGATGTAAATTATTTCGTTTCCAAATGTTACCAGTACTAAACACTAACAGTTAAGGAGGTGATCTTTCCTGCTTTAGTTAACAATATATTGTTCTCTGGCTGAAGTTAGCCATGGATCTCAAGACCCCCAAGAGGTTGTGTGATCTTAGAGTCTGGCTCTGCCCTTGGCACGGAGCCTGGTTGAGATTCTCTCTCTCTCTTTCCCTCTACCCCGCCCCACTAGTGCCCTCTTTCTCCCTCTGTCTCAAAAAAATAAAAAAAGAAGAAGAAAGAAAGAAAGAGAGAAAGAAAGAAAGACAAAGAAAGTAGATCAAGTTACAAGAATGCAGCCTCTTAAATACTGACATTGTCTCCTGCTACATAGACAGAAGTTAGAATTCCGTGGAGTATCACTAAAGGGGATTCACCCACCCTGGCCCTGCTATGTTCCTCTTCAAAGAACTGGAAGCCAATCTAAGAGGGACAAGGTGGCCCAGTTCTCCTCCTTTCCATTCTTTTCACTTCGCTGCTGTGCGTCCACAGAATAGAGATCACACATTTTGGCAGAGAATGCATTGGTGCGACTGAATGAGAATGTTCTTGTTTTAACACTTCAACTGCTTTCCCTGTCCTATTTCCAAACATTTATTTACACAGTCCCATACCACTCCTAGAGGTATTTTCAGATCAAAACTCCCCAGATGATTTTAACTGGTGGAAGCCCAAAGCTTATCAGTGTTCTTTCTGGGGATTTTAGGGAATGTCAGGCCCTGAGCAGCTCGGGTAAGTATAGCAAGATTGGAGAGGAGAGGCAAAGAGGGCAGATGACTTGAATTAGTTGCCTTGGTCATATCTGTCTTGGTATTTGTGATATCCCATTATTAATATTTCTCTATTGTCCAGTAATGTGTGGGGGTGGAATAGGGTAGGTAGGTTGACTCCCTCAGATTCAATAGTGCCCTGATTCACTATTGAGTGTTGGAAGGCCTTAACTCCATCCCTCTTTGTCCTTCCTTTATCATTTGGGAAGTTAATCTGAGTAAGCATCTCTAATTATCTCTTTAAATAGATTCCTAGAAGTAGGATCTCTAGGTCAAAGAGTGCAAACAACTTTGAGAACATTGATTCATGTTCGTTCATTATGCAAGTGCTGCTCTGCTATCGACAAATATTCTGTAACAGACATGTGTTTATGGGCACATGAATTACAAATTGTTAGAAATAGCAAAGCTTTAATGCTCTTCAATGTATATAACACTTCACTTTGCTCAATCTATTGGTTTGGCTTTAAATATTTAAAATTGTTTAGTGGGATCCCTGGGTGGTGCAGCGGTTTAGTGCCTGCCTTTGGCCCAGGGCACAATCCTGGAGACCCGGGATCGAATCCCACGTCGGGCTCCCGGTGCATGGAGCCTGCCTCTCCCTCTGCCTGTGTCTCTGCCCCTCTCTCTCTCTCTCTCTCTCTGTGTGTGTGACTATCATAAATAAATAAAAATTAAAAAAATAAAATAAAATAAAATTGTTTAGTGGTCCAAAAGGTTTCAATGGCAGTGCCACCACCATGTAAAAGAAAAGTTTAGGATTCCTAATCCAAGTGTTCAAACTGATGTGGAATCCATAGTTCAAATGAGCCAGGCAGATTGTGTCAGCTAAACAAGAAACTAAAGAATCCATATGTCTTGATGGTTGTGGAAATACAGGTTTATTCACATAATATACTAACACTGTTTATAAAAACTGAGATATAATTCACACACAGTAAGATTCATCCTTTTAAAATTCAGTAGTTTTTAGCATATTCACAAGGTTGCACAATGCCACTAATTCCAGAATATTTTCAGCACCCCAAAAAGAGACATATTCTCTATTTGCAGTCACTCTCCATTTTTCTTCCTTCCAGCCCCCAACAACCACGGATTTGCCTCTTCTGGACATTTCATATAAATGGATGCATATAGTATGTGGCTTTTTTGTGACTGACTTCTTTCACTCAGCATAATGATTTCAAGGTTCCTATATTATAATATATATCAATGCTCCACTCCTTTTTTATGACTGAATAATATTCCATTGAATGGATATACTAATTCTGGTCATCCATTAATCTGCAGAGGGTTTTTAACATAAACTTTTAATCCAAGTATGGAATACATCCAGAAAAAAATGTTAATTGCAATTGTATACCATGGCGAATCCTTATCAGTGAGTAATCAGCACCCAAGAACTAGAACATTGTCAGAACTCCAAAAATCCCTTGGGTTCTTTTCTAGTCCCTAGTCACCCTCCAAATATAACCATTATCTTGATTTCTAATTGTACGGATTCTTTTGCCTGCTTTTGAATGTATACAAATGGAATCATATCCTATGCAGTCTTTTGTGTCTGGTTTCTTTCATTCAACTTTGTGTTTGTGAGATTCATCCATGTTCTGGCATCCAGTTGATTGTTTCTCAACCCTGAATGGCTTTCCACTGTGTAAAGACTATTGTTGATGGACGTTTGAGCTTCAGTTTTTGGCTATTGCTAATAGTGCTTTTCTAAGTTCTTATATATGTCTCTAAGTGAATACATTTACACATTTCTGTTAACTATACGTCTAGGAGTGGAGTTGCTAATTCATAAGGTGTACCTATATTCACTTTTAATAGATACTACAGAATAGTTTTCCAAAATAATTCTAGCCCCTTACAATCTCCCCTTCAGTTTATGAGTGCTATGGTTGTTTCACATCCTTGCCAATACAGGGTGTATATGTCTTTTTCATTTTAGCTATTATGGTAGAGGCATGTTGATATCACCTCGTAGTCTAAAACTATTTCCCTATTGATTAATGAAGTTCAATACCTTTTCATACAGCTATTGGCCATTGAAAGCCGCCTTTTTTGAGGTGTCTGTTCAGTGCTTTTCCCCATGTTTCCATTGGCTTATCTGCTTTTCTTCTAATTAATGTGTAGGAATTCTTTATATTCTGAACTTGGATCTTTTGTTGAATATAGGTATTACCAATAACATCTACTTTGTGACCTGTCTTTTTACCCAATTAATGGTTCCTTTGATAAATAAATTTAATTTTAATGTAGTCCTGATTACAAATGTTCTTCTTTATGGTTAGTAATATTTTTATATGTCATGTTTAGGAAAAATTTTCCTACCCCAAGGTCATGAGACTGTTTTTTGATTTGTTTGATATTGATGTGCTTTCTGTTGAAATGCTTATTGATTATCAACTTCCTACTAAATTGTAAATATATCTCTGTCATGGCCCCATCAGGAGGGGCACACAATGTATTATAAAGGTCCTTTTTTAAAATTATTCAACAATTATTTATTGAGAACCCATTTTGTGGCACACATATTGTTGTTTCCCATAGACAGGCCAGATAAAGATGTAGTGAGCCCCAAACTATGGAAAGAGCCATGATGTCCTTCAACAGATGAAAGGATAAAGAAGATATGGGATCCCTGGGTGGCGCAGCGGTTTGGCGCCTGCCTTTGGCCCAGGGCGTGATCCTGGAGACCCAGGATCGAATCCCACGTCGGGCTCCCGGTGCATGGGGCCTGCTTCTCCCTCTGCCTGTGTCTCTGCCTCTCTCTCTCTCTGTGTGTGACTATCATAAATAAATAAAAATTAAAAAAAAAGATGTGATATATAATGGAATATTACTTAGCCATCAGAAAGGATGAATAACTATCATTTGCTTCAACGTGGATGGAACTGGAGGGTATTATGCTGAGTGAAATAAGTCAATTGGAGAAGGACAATCATCATATTGTTTCACTCATATGTAGGATATAAGAAATAGTGAAAGGGAACCTTAGGGAAAGGAGGGAAACTGAGTGGGGGAAAGTTAAAGAGAGAGACAAACCATGAGAGACTCCTAACTCTGGGAAACAAATAAAGGGTTGTAGAAAGAGAGGAGGGAGGGGATGAGGTGACTGGGTGACGGGCACTAAGGAGGGCACTTGGTGGGATGAGCACTGGGTGTTATACTATATATTGGCAAATTGAATTTAAATTTTAAAAAGGGGGAAAAATAAAATAGATACTGAAAAAAAAAGAATTAGTGAGCCCCCAGAGGGGTTGGCATTACCCTGCCTTGGGGGTTTGATGGGGGGCAAGTAAAGTGGAGGTAATAATAAAAGATGTTCTGAATGGAAATAAGAACAAAGGAACAAATCATAGCATGCAATCTGCCAACATCCCGCAGAGATAACATACCTCTCTCTGTTAACAACACTTTAAAGGAAAATGATCCAGGATTTCTTTTAACTTAGCATTGTTTGTTGTAACTCCAATTCTTTTCCAACTTACACATCATCATTTGTAACAACAATTAATTTTGATTCATGAATCTTTGTCTTTTTAGCTAAATATAAGCCATACTTCATGAGTCCATTAGTCAGTTTCTAACCATCCAGGCAGGAGTAAGGAAATTTGTGGAAAGGACAGCTCAACCATGTTCCAATAGATTTATCTCTCCAGCTGAACCCTTCTTGAGGATGCCAAGTGTTCTTTCAATTACCAATCTGGTGACACATTGAATATCACTATAATTTATGTCACAGGGAGTCTAGGGGGCAAGAATGAGAAATTAGCCAGATTTTCAATGGCATTGCACTGTCACATGAAACAGAAAAATTGTGCACAGGCCAGCTTCTCTTCAAGGGTCATAGTGCCTTCCCAGGCTCACTCTGATACACACCGTATTCACATCAAACTAACAGTGATGATAGACTGCATCACACTGCAAATGCAAAACATGCCGTTCCTCCAAATTAACTGCTGCTAAATAATATGATCGGACAGAGTGGCACAACCAGATTGCTGAAGAAAGGAGTGATTCACTGGGTGCTTGGAACAGCCAGCCAATGCATCAGAGGATCTCATGCCCTCACAGAGCACAGCAGCTGCATCTTGCAATGATGGTAAGCTATTTTAAGCTTTGCAAGCAACAAGAAGAAAGGCGAGACTCACAAAATGGGACCATGAGAGAATTAATGGCAGCACAGCAATGAAAGACATGGTCAAGATGACGTTATCTCCACCCCAGTGGCACTCCTCAGGTCACACAGCAGGTGGGGTGCTAAGACTGAGGACCTTGAGAGTGGGCAAGTGAATAGCTCAAGAAGCTGGGCAAGAGAATGGCTCAAAAAAGATTGACAAAATATACTTGATCTTGTCTCCAAAACTCACAATTTTCTCATAATTTTGTAGAAACAGGTAAAAAGCTAAGAGTATTTTTTAAAAATGCTTATTAAAAACTGCCATGTTGAGGAGCCAAGGATTTCTCAAATTCTATTTAGTAAAGCAGGCAATAATTTCTCTTTTCTAGCCTGTAAAACAACATTCCAATAAAACAATTTATAAGAATATTCCCTACTGCTCTTCAAAAAGTGCCAGGGATATAGGAGGAGAGAGAGAATTGTAATTAGCAATATGCCAAGGCCAAACATGTGGATGCTCTGCTGTGAATTAGCAATGTGCTGAAGGGAATGCTGCTCACTTGGGCATCAGCACCTATGGAGTTGAGATCAGATAGCGACTCTGAAAGGAAGGATTGCTTTCTGGTCCACTTCCTTATGGCCAATTGGGGGTAGTCATTGACAGGACGTGACCACCAATTGACCTGTAAGGTGGACCAGGGCAGTTGAGAACCTGGGGTCCTCATCCCTCCCCTTTCCTTGGAATCTGCATTCTGCTTGCCTTCTCTGCTCACAGAAGACAGTGATGTGGTTCCGAGACCACCTGGATGGTATACATAAGTGAACCCAGGTAAGACCTCCATATAACTTATAAGGTTCTGGCAGGTGGGCACAGAGATCTCCTTGTCTTTTAGCTACCCAAGACAAGCCAGGCAAGTAAGTTCCTTGCTGATTAAACCTACCCCCTACCAATCTAGAGTGGCCTGCCTCTTTCTTGGGTCTTGTCCTTCACAAAGGGAGCTGGTTTTAGATTACTCCTATAAACTCCAGAGGAGAGTTTGAACCAACAGGCTTCCCTTCCCAGGCCTACCCTCTTTTTCACCCCAGGTCTCAGCTTGAATACTACCCAGCAAGACCTTCCTGCCCAGCCTATCAAAAGAAGTTTCCTTTCCACAGCCCTGCAGCTGGTTACACTCATTCACCTCACCTATTTATTTCTTCATGAAAACTATCACTATTTGAAATTACCTTTTAATGTCTTTGTTTACTTTTTATGGTCTGTCACCAGTAAAATGAGCCCTGCACAAGGGTAGGGACTTTGTCCTTTTGTTCATGCTTTATTCATGGAGGCAGAAACAGAATCTGGTATTGTAGGTGATTAAATATTTGTTGAATTAATGAATCAGAGTGACAAAAAGGTTAGCCAAGAGTTGCTGGCCAATATTCTAGAGTATAAATAGCATGCTTTAGATTGGCAAAAGCATCAGTAACTTACAAGTTGTAAAGATAGAGAGCAATTTCTGATATTAAGTGTATAGACCTCCTCTCCTCACGGTAGAGCTGTCATGGTATATTATCTGTTTCTTTGGAGGAAATAACCCCAGAACTTAGCAGGTGAAAACAATAAGCATATGCAATCTTTTCATTTCTAGGTGTTAGGAATCTAGGAGTGGCTTAGCTAGGTGGCTTCTGCTCAATGTCCCACATGAGGTGATAACTTGGGGCTATAGTCTCTGAAGAATTGACTGAGGCTTAACCATCCATTTCCAAGGCTACTCACATGGCTCTTGGCAGAAGGCATCAGTTCTTCCCCATGTGGGTCTCTCCATAGGACTACCCGCAATGTGGCTCACTCTGGAGCAAGTGATCCAACAGAGAGTGTGCACAGGCAAAGAAGACAGTGCCCAAGATAGAAGCTGTAACCTTTCACAACCTAATCTCATAAATGACATATCATCACTTATGCCATATGCTCTTGGTCACACAGACTGAATGGGTACAATGTGGGAGGGGACTCTACTGGGGTGTGAATACCAGGAGGCAGGGATCACCAGGGGCCATCTTGGAGGCTGGGCACCCTATGGGGCAAAGAGAGTGCTCTTCCTTCTGATCTCATCTGGCTCCCTCTTCTCTCTGGAGAGTCTATGAGCTGTTGACCATCCTGTGGTAGGTCCTGTTGCACTCTTGCTCTGTGCTGTCTGCCTCAACTTATAAAACTAGTTCGCTTTTCACTTTATTTCCATTTTCTTATTTTTTATTTATTTATTCATGAGAGACACACACACACACACACAGAGGCAGAGACATAGGCAGAGGGAGAAGCAGGCTCAATGCAGGGAGCCTGATGTGGGACTCGATCCTTGGACTTCAGGATCATGCCCTGAGCCAAAGACAGATGCTCAACCACCGAGTCACCCAGGTGTCCCTAATTATTTCCATTTTCAATTATATATTTTACCTCCCTCCAATGCAGCCTTGAAAATATTAGCCACTAATTACTTTTATCCTCAAGAGGGTTCTGTTGTAGGACATGGCCTCTCTGCTCTGTGGTTGGAACATCCCTATTCTGTAACTTCAAGCTCTGTCCTAAGTTCGGCCCACTCGGTAGGTGGGAAGTAGAGGTTTTCTTTTGTCAGAGCTGAGGGCAGGCCCTGCAACGGACAAATACATGGATAACGTGAAACATCATGTGACCCTATCAAATGTCTGCCTTTCTTTTTTTTTTTTAATTTTTTTTATTTTTTTTATTTTTTTTTTAAATGTCTGCCTTTCTGCAGCAATCAGAAATTTGGTCACTGGGTGATAGGCACTGAAGGGGGCACCTCACAGGATTAGGACTGGGTGTTATACTATATGTTGGCAAATCGAACTCCAATAAAAAATACACACACACACACAAAAAGAAATTTGGTCATTTAACTAATGGTTTAATTAATGGTTGCCAGAGTTTAAGCAGGCCAGTGAATTCTGAAGTTGGCTGCTATTTAGAACCTCGTGGGCAGCTTCTGAAAAATACCCATTCCCAAATTTGGGAATTCATTTACTTAATCTTCCTCTTCTTTAAAGCTCTTCAGATATGTCTGATGATCAAACAAGTTTGGGAACAGCTAGGATAGGTGAAAATGAAAATCAGACCCTAAAATAGGAACTCAGACCCTCTCAAATCTTTTGGAACGGGTTCTCAACTGTAAAGGGGGTTTATTACCAGAAGATGAGGAAAAGGAGAACAGGATAAATCCATGAAGATGCACACACACAGAAGTTGCTGCCATTATATAAGCATCTGCTCAGTGAGTGGCTTTGAGAAGTGTAATTCAGCTTGGAAGGAGGAAAAGAGAACAGGTTACGGTACCTCTTCAAGCTCCTTCTGCAAGCTGGATGACACCAAGTTTGAAATGTTTGAATGATGTCATGCTGAATCCCTGTTCTTTGGAGAATATAATGGCGCTGCATAAAAAATATCTTGGTGACTGTTTTTTTACGAGATGATTTCAGCTCCAGTTCAAGTCAGAAATGACCTGACCCTCCAAAAGGAGTTTAAAACATCTTTCATCTTGTTACAGTGTGCCCAAGCACATGGTCATCAGAGCTGAGAGCACTGGGTGTAACAGCCAGAACAAAGAATCACAGAAGCTACACCCACAGCTATCACCAGCCAAGTGCATCGGAAGCAAGCAAAGCCCATGCTAGAAATCAGCGAGGAAGGCTCAGAATGTAAACCTGGTATTTGTAGGAAACACAACCAAAGACTAAGACTTCTTAATAAAGTTTTGAAACAAAAGAGAACAATAGGTCATCTCCTTTGTGGGTTAAGAGTAATGTGTAACACCCAGGAAAGGAATAGGTGAAGGATGGCTTTACTCCCTCAGAGAGAAGGAGCCAGGGATTATAACATCAGATTTCATTGTCCATTTTTCAGTAGTTTATTGCATATATGTATACATGTGTGTCAGCCACATGTGGTTTTTATCAATGGGGTGGGTTTATCTTTGGTCATCTCCATCCAGTCTGAGCTAGAAAATCTTAGGACTGGGTGGTTCCCAGCCACACATTGAGAGCCAAAAGTCTAGGGTTCAAATCAAGTGCATACTTTTCCTTCCAGAATTCTATCTCAAAAAAGCTTATCTCTTTCTGGGAGTAGACAACCGTCTCCAATACCATGCCACCACACAAATAAAACAGTTTGTAAAACTGTCGTTAATTTTTAATCAACCAAATTTATATATTTTGAATACAAATATTCTTTTTAAAAATATCAGATGGCATTTAAATATTTATTTCATTCAGTGCTGCTGTTGTTGATTTGTTTCAGAAACTGACAAAAACTTACTGTTAATTATGCTTATAAGTTTTCTATTGAATAACAGATTATTTTAACAATGATAATTATCAGATTGTCCTATTTATGGAAAATGAATGCAAAACAAAATAATAGTCATTTCCATATCTCAATTATTTCATCCACACAATGCTGTTACATTCTAAAGAGCTGTTTAGTTAGATTTTTAAAAACTTAATCTCTGCCCATGGTTCCTTTAATTAATTCCATTATTTTAGCTTGTTTCTTGTCTTTTCTTATAACCGTCACATTATTTACTCTCTTGCTGCGCACAAGCCAGTCTGCATTAGTATACATGAATACGCTTCCCTTCATTTCAGCACATGTAAGTGAACAAGCAGATTTTAGTGTGCCCGTGAACACACATGCAAAGGCATGCACATACACACACACACGTGCATGCACACACACATACCCCATACCTCCGTGATCACCTGCAGAAAGAATTTGTCTCCTTTATTCAGTCTTGGAGTTCATACAGAACAATAAACTACCAGGGAAAAGACTAGTGTTACTGATTTTCTCCAGACCAATTACCACAATTTTTATAATTTAGCTTTTATTTTTATCAAATTTATATATGCATACATACAGAGTCAAATAGTTCCACCAGGATTTTCACCAAAATCAAACCAAGCCAAAACCATCCCCTTCCTCACCCACAATCTGAAGTTTCCATTTCTAAGAGGCCACCTTCTGCAACTGTTTCAACTGTTTCTCTTATCTTTCACAGGCACATCAATAAATTACACGCTGCTTTTAGCACTGCTTGTCATTTCTTAGTGGTGGGCAGCATAAGTTGCCTCCCTCCTATCTCTTCTTTACTCTTCCTCTCACCTCTCTCCTGCACACATTCTCTCTCTCTCTTTCTCTCTCTCTCACACACACACACACACACATACACATGCATTCCTTCCCCTCAGATTCCACTTACACCAAAATTTTTATTAATTCAGTGTTTAATATTGACATTATAACTATGTAAACACAATTCTCGGTTGAGCCACATGGAATATGCACAACTATTTGTTTTCTCTGAAATTAATGACAGGCTTGTTTTTTAATTTAGTTTTCTTTGTATTTGCCCAGACTCAATCCTGTAAATCTCCCCCAATCCTTTAGAACATGTCAGGAATAATGCCAATTTTATCCTCTCACAGATACTCTCTCAGGGCCTGCTGAACCAGTTGCTCTCTCCCTCTCCATGCAAGGTGGTCATCTAGGATCTCCCTTCACGGTCATCCAGGTTCATCATCTGATTCCTGGATCCCAAGTCTCCTGCTCTCTTGGTTTACACCCTCGTTTTGGAATTGTTGCTTATTGAAATCAAGTTCACATAACACACACTTTATCATTTTAACCAAATTAAAATGTAAAATTCAGCATTGTTAAGTGTATTTATGATGTTGTGCAACCTTCACCACTATTTAATTCTAGAATATTTTCATCACTTCCCCCACCAAAATACCTCCTCACTGTTTAAGGGATCACTCCACATTCTGTCCTGCTCCCTGTCCTGCCAACCACTAATCTACCTTCTGTTGCTATGGATTTGCCTTTTCTGGATATTTCATATACATGGAATCATACAATAGATAGCTTTTTGTTGCTGGCTTCTTGCACTTAGCATAGTATTTTCAACGTTCTTCCATGTTTTACTCTTTTCACAGAGGAATACTATTCCATTGTGAGAATATACCATATTTCTTTAGCTATTTATCAGTTGATAGTCATTTGAGTTTTTTCTACTTTTGGTCATTATAAGGAATGCTGCTGTGAATATTCATGTGCAAGTTTTTGTGCAAACATCTGTCTTCAGTTCTCTTGGGTATATACCCAGATGAGGAACTGCTCATCATAGGGTAACTCTATGTTTACCTTTTTGAAGACCTGCCAAGCCACATTCCACAGAAGCTGCAGCATTTTACATTCTCATCAGCAATATGGAAATATACAGGTGGCCAATTTCTCTGTATCCTTGTCAACACTTCTAATTTTCCATTTTATTTTTTATTATTGCTATTGTTATTATTTTAATGGATGTGAAGTGATTCTGATTTGCAGTCTTCTAGTGGGTAATGATGTTGCACATTCATGTATCTCCTTTGGAGAAATGTCTACTTGAGTCCTTTGCCCAGGTTTAAAATAAGCTGTCTTTGTGTCGTTGAGCTTGAGTTCCTTATGTTTCTGCTACCAAACCCTTTTCAGATATATGATATATAAATATTTTCTCTCGTCCTGTGGGTTTTTTTTTTCACTTCATAATAACATCTTTGGATGCACAATTTTTACAAATTTTGATGAAGCTCATTTTATGATTTTTTTCTTTTACCGTTTGTACTTTTGATGTCATATATAAGAAATTGTTGAAGGAGGCATTTGACAGGATGAGCACTGTGTGCTATATTATATGTTGGCAAATCAAACTCCAATAAAAAAATATACCAAAAAAAAAAAAAAAAAGAAATTGTTGCCTAATCTGAGGTTGCAAAGATTTATACCTACAGTTCCTTCAAAGAGTTGTATAGTTTTTGCTCTTAACATTTAGATCTCCTTATTCGAGTTAATTTCTGTGTATAGTATGAGGTAGAGGTTCAGATTCATTCTTTTGCACATAAATATCCAATTGTTGTGCACCATTTGTTGAAAAGACTATTCCTTCTCCACTGAAAGGTCTTGGCATGCTTGTTGAAAAATCAATTAACCATATGCACATGGGTTTGTTTCTGGACTCTCAATTCAATCCAATTCATCTATATTTCTGTCTTTATGCTGGTAACATACCATGTGTGTTAGTTTTGAAAACAAAGCTTTTAGAGCATGTTTGGAAATCAGGAAGTGTGAGTCTCCCTTTGTTCTTTTTTGAGGTTGTTTTGGCTCTTCAGGGTCCCTTACAATTACATATGAATTTTAGGATGAGATTTTCCAATTCTCTTAAAAGGCCCTTGGAGAGGCCTGTTTGAGAGGGAATGCACTGAATCTATAGATTGCTTCGGAGTGTATTGCATTTTAACAATATTAAGTCTTCTGATCCATGAACACATGATGTCTTTCAATTTATTTTGGGCTTCTTTAATTTCTTTCAACAATATTTTACAGTTTTAGTGTACAAGTCTTGCAGTGCCTTGTTAAATTTGTGCACAGGTACTTTATTCTTTTTCGATATTATTGTGCAACAGATTGTTTTCTTAATTTCATTTGAGTGTCCATTGCTGGCACTTAGAAATACAACTGATCTTTGTATGTTGATCCTCTCTTCTGTAACCTCGAGGAACTTCTCTTAATTTGAATCATTTTTAATGGATTTTCAATGAGTTTTCTCTATATAAGAACATATCCTCTATGGCTAGAAACAGTTTTAATTCTTCTTTTCCAATCTACATACCTTTTATTTCTATATCTTGTTAATTGCACAGGCAAGAACTTCCAGCACATTGTTGAACTAAAGTGGCCAAAGGGGACATCCTTGTCTTATTTCTGATAGAAAGCTTTCAGTCTTTCACCCTTAAAAATGATATTAACTGTGGGTTTTTCATAAATGCCCTTTGTTGGGTAGAGAAGTTATCTTTTATTTCTAGTTTGTTGAGTGCTTTTATTATGAAAGCCTATTGGGTTCTGTCAAATACTTTTTCTGTGTATATTATGATAATCATATAGGTCTTTTTTTTTTTCTTCTGTCAATGTGGTATATTATATTGATTTTTATAGGTTTAATTACTTTTGTATTCCTGGGAAAATTCTCCTAGGTAGTGGTGTATAATCTTTTCAGTATTCTACTAGTTTCCTAGTATTTGGTTAAGAATTTTACATCTATATTTTTAAGGATTTTTGCCTGTAGTCTTACTTTTCCTTGTGATGCCTTTGGCTTTGGTATCAGAGTAATACTGGCCTCTTAGAATAAACTAAGAAGTCTTCCTTATTCTATTTTTTGAAGACATTTCAAATAATTAATGTTAATTCTTTAAATGTTTGATAGAATTCACAGGCCATCTATTTTCTCCTCTCAGGAAAAATTTCTGTTTATATTCAGTGTTCTGACATTTTACTCTGATGTGCACTGGTATGGATCCATTTTCATTCAAGATTGCCCATGGAATCAACTTCTAGCCAGAAGACAGAGAGAAAACAAACAGGATTACACAAAAGATTTTTATGGCCTAAACCCAGAAAATTGTATATTTCCACTCACATTCCACAAGCCAAAACTCAGCTACATAGCCACAAGATAAGAAATTTAGTTTTGGATATGTACAGTTGAAATGTCCATTAGGTATCCAAATAGAAATGTCAAATAATTAGATGTATATATGAACCTTGTGTTCAGGACAGAGGTCTGGGCTGGAGTGCCATCATATAAAAGATATTTAAATGTGGGAGTGCCATCATATAAAAGATATTTAAAGCCATAAGAGTATGTGATTCCCTTACATGGAAAGGAACACAAAACCAAAGAGTTCTGGGGCATTCCATGAAAAAAGCAGGGGGAAAAGAGAAGGAACCAGTAAAAGAGGCTATAGAAGGATAATCATTGATATAGCAATCAAGTGAAGAAACCAAATCAAGGACAAGAGAGATCAGCTGTGTGAAATGCTGTTAAGTCAAGTTTAGGATTACGAATTAACCAATATTTTAGCAGTATAGTGGTCACTGGCTATATTGACAAGAGTAGATTCGTTGGAATGTTAGGAATTGACATCTATTTAGAATCTGAGTCATTTATTTATTCATGCAACCATGTTGTCAGTAGCTAAAACCTGTGGTCCGATGCCCTCTCCTCCAATAATTTATAAATAAAAGGAACGTTAATTTTAGATTTAAACTATAAAATTGGGGTGCTTGGGAGGCTCAGTCAGTTAAGCCTCTGATCCATTTCGGCTCAGGTCACGATATCAGGCTCCTGAGATTGAGCTCCAAGTCCAGCTCTGAGCTTAAGATTCTCTCTCTCCCTCTCCCTCTCCCGCCCACTACTACTTTTAATAAAATAAAATATCTGGGAATCCTTGGGTGGCTCAGCAGCTTAGCACCTGCCTCTGGCCCAGGTCTCTCTGTCTCTGTCTCTTTTTCTCAAATAAATAAATAAATAAATAAACTACTAAATCAATACCTAATTGATCTTTGGGAGACATACAGAGTAACTTTAAAGTTGTAAGAAAAACACAGCTCCTTGGTCAGCAAGACTTGAAAATTGCTTGGCAAAATGTATTCATAGATCCAAGGACTGGGAGTGAATTGGCAAGGAAGCAGAGCAAGGGACATCTCTAGCAGATGCTGGTTCAATCCAGGGGACAGAAAACCTTAGTCAGCATCAAGTGTTTCTGTACCTGTAATAGTGAGTTCTCATTTAAGTCAATAAATTGTCAGTTATATATCAATACATTAGACTCGAGAGTGTGATTAATGTGACTCAACTTCTGAGGAATGAGCCACACTTACTGTGTGTTGACTAGGCCAGGTTTCTGAGCCACTGGCACTGGGGACTGACCTAAGGTCCCTACTCCCTAGCATCTCCCCACACCCCCGTGAGCCCATTTAGGAGCCAGTCTGCAGGCCTTCCTCCAGGGGCAGCCCTCTTTGTGTTGCCATCTGAATATCTTCACCAAGAATTTTTTATGTGCACTTGACCATGAATTTAAAATTCTCAGAGAAGTAAAAAAAAAACTCCTGGGCTCATGAGCTCATGGGCTCATAGGGACAATGATATTGCAAGTTGATAGCAAGAGAGAATGGCAGAGCAGAAAGGGAACAAAGTAGTAGAAAGAAGGGCCAAATGAGAGCTTACAGACAAGAGACTCTATCAACCCCTCCGCCCCACCAATCCTACTCCTCGTGACCTGGAGCTGCTGTTGCCAAGAGTTCAAGCACTGAGAAATGTTTTCAAAGGACGTCCTTTGGTTTAGAGCCGAGTAAGTATCACTTTTCAGTCTTTCTTGTTTCATGTGATGTAGTGAAAAGATGCAGTTCCTTTGGAAGTAGGCAGATGTGGCTTCAAATCCTGTCTCTCCCATTTAATTGTGTAACACTGGGAAAGTCAATCCCTCTCGGCAGCAGATCATAATTGAAACCACTTTTCCTGTAGGCTAGTGCTGAGGATTAGATAAAAGGTGTGGAATAGACTAGGAACAGAGAAAATTAAAAAAAAAAAAAGAAAGAAAAAGAAAAGAAAGAACGAAAAAAGAACAGGTTGCTAATGTTAACCTGTTGGATTCCTGATGCTTAGGCTAATAGGTCAGGTCATTTCCCTCTGAACCAGTATGTCCTAGCTCATGAGCTTGAGGAATTTTTTGTGAGTTTAAGTTGAAATTCACTATCTGTGTAACCTTAGGCAATTCACTCAACCTCTATGAGTATCAGTTTTCTCTTCCGGAATCCATATACTTAAAAACCCTTTGTTGTCTTAAGTGAGACAATGTCAAAAGTTGTATAGTATCAGGCACAGTAAAAGGCTCAAACTCAGAGTCCCTTCATTTTATCTTGCTTCCTGTCCCCATCTAGCTCTTCCGGTTCCTTCAAGGGATGGGGGCATAGTGGAAAGTGGCTGAGCGTTAAATGATCCAGGTTAAAGAACCAGATTCTCATTTTTCTTTTCTAGAAAATCAAAGTCTTTTTTTTTTTTTAAAGGATTTTATTTATATATTCATGAGAAACACAGAGAGAGACAGGAGCAGAGACAGAGGCAGAGGGAGAAGCAGGCTCCATGCAGGGAGCCCGACGTGGGACTCAATCCCAGGACTCCAGGATCAGGCCCTGGGCTGAAGGCAGACGCTCAACCACTGAGCCACCCAGGCATCCCTCAAAGAGTCTTTTGACAATAATGTTAACCAAATCTATGCCTCTGGCTATGGTCTGTGATGTGGGGAATAAAGTGAGAAGGGAATGTAGATAAAATTAAATTTGCTTGTAACCTGCAGCTCATTGACAAATACTAGAGGCAGGCAAAGTTTAACATTTTTCTAGGAAACTCCCAACTATCTTAATGTTAATGCCTTGCTAGAGGGAAGAACAACCTTAGCTAGATGATAGCAAGGCCTGCAGTATCCTGTGAATCTTCTTTGAGATACAAAAATCCTTTTGGAAACTTCCCCCTGCCCTTACCTCCCCCCAACTCCATAGTATATTCCCAGTTGGTCCTTAAAATCCTCAGGCAGCAGCCCTTTCTGACCACAGGTCCTTGTCCTGGCACTTTCATAAAACCACCTTTTTGCACTGAAGCAACTCAAGAACTCTTTCTTGGCCATTGGCTCCAAACCCCACCATTCAAAACCACATCAGTCTGCACTGGTGAATTACAACTGTAGAATCTTTTACCATTTGGTAAGATGGTTTACTTGGAAAAGTACATGCCATTCTTGGGGTGAGTAGAGTCTACCTCTGCACTTGTGTCTGTTATTTCCTATAAGCCTCAAGGCAACCCTGGAGGGTGAGTGCTGTTGTCTATAAGGTTGTGGACTCACTCACAGGTTACACAGAGAGTGTGCGCAGAACCAGAAGGACAAGTCAATTCTAAATAATTCTCTGGGTCTCCTTCAACCTTTTGTCTCCTGCACTTTCTGGCCCTATGGACTCAGCACTACAACCTTGAGAAGACCAAGGCTTTTTGTATATCATCAATTCTCCCACTTGCCTGAGTTTCTCAGAAGTCTGGTTGGAGCCATGCATTCCCCTGAGTAGCTCAGGGGGCCGCTCTGGTAACCAGGAATGTGGCCAGGCAAATCCCTGGCCTCTCATTGGGCCTGAAACAACACAGCTATGAAGGTCAAATGCTTTAAATTGGGGGATATGAGCTGGTTATTGAGAGGATTAAAAAAGATTCACTGTTGTGTTTGGGGAGGGCAGGAGAAGAGTGTGTCCTGCTGTGGTAATTTCTAATTAATCAGACTGGCTTGGGGATGTGGGTTTGGCTCTGTAAATAGAAAGCAGATGCTGTTGTGGGGGCTGCCAGAGGAAGGGAAATAGCAGAAATGGCTTCAAGCAGGGACACTCTCAATGAAAAGGATTTGAAGAAATGATGGGGAAATTGTTAGATATTTTATTTTATTTTATTTTATTTATTTTATTTATTTCTAAAGATTTTATTTATTTATTCATGAGAGACACAAAGATAGACAGAGGCAGAGATGTAGGCAGAGGGAGAAGCAGGCTCCATGCAGGGAGCCCGATGTGGGACTCGATCCCGGGTCTCCAGGATCCTGCCCTGGACCAGAGGCAGGTGCTAAGTTGCTGAGCCACCCAAGGATTCCCAGATATTTTATTTTATTAAAAGTAGTAGTGGGCGTGTATATCCATAATACCTTATTCTATCCAGAGGAAAGCTGCCTGAAATATGTTTCAAATAAACCTCCCCAACTTCCTGGTCATAAACAAACAAACAAACAAAAAAATTTGAAGGCATAGATAATTGTCAATTGGACTTAGAAACCAACCTGTATTTACAAAGTACATCCTTGTTCTCTCAAAAGTAAGACACATATTTTGAGCATCTACCTTGTGCTGCTACTTTACAGTGGATATTTCCTTAAATTCTCATATAAATACTGTGAAAGTTTGGCTTTTATTTTTTCGAAGGGTCTTCCAGATGAGGAAAGGGAGGCAGAGAGAGCGATGAAGAAGCAAGCTGCTCTGGGTCACACCGTGGCAAGGGGAAGAGCTGGGGGATCCCCGAGCTGACAGGCAGGAGGGGGGGTGGATGGAGCCTGGGAGCTGAGCTCTGCTCTGGATGGAGCTCTGCTCAGCGCACTTGCCTGGTCCAAATCCCAACAAAGCCCTTATGGCTATGATGCCTTGAGCAAGTCAGTTAAGCTCTCGTCCTCAACCACAGGTAGGAATAAGAGACTGAATATACAAACGGACAATGGTCAGACTGTGTGTGACAACAGAACTCTGGCCCTCTACCTTTGCAGCAACCAGCCCAGGAAGCCAAACCACCAGGTCTATGGTAATCAGTCCAGAAGTGTGAGGATGTGACCCATGACTGCCAGCTTCTCTAGTTTTTTGCCTTTCCTTTCAACTTAGAACCCACTGGAGAAAGCCAAATATACCCCCCACCCCGAAATCACATAAAATGCCCCACTTAAAGTTAGCCTACCTCCTGCTTCTGCATGCCAACAGCTTCTGACCAGAGCAAACTTGAAGACTGTCCTTTCAGAGAGCTTTCCATTCCCCTGACTGTCTCTACCAAATGCAAGTGATGGTGGCTGGCTCCCCAACTATAGCAAATCTTGAACAGCCTCTGTTTGTTCTCATTCGGGTGGTCTTTGTTCATTTCCCCAAGGATAATAACAGCACCAATTCTGTAGGATGGCCATGAGGATACATGTAAGCAATGTGGTGAAAGGGCTGAAAGCAGAACCTGGTACATATTAAATGCTCACATAAGTAGTTTTTTTAAAAAAAATAATTTCACAATGGAAAGTGGTAGGAAGATTCCAAAAAATATTTGCACGTGAAAAAATTTAAGAACTTCTGAGGGATGGGGGATTTGGGCAGATATTTAGTTGAGGCTCTTCTCCGACCTGTCCTGGGCAATATTGTTATTCCTACTCTATAGAAGAGGAATCTGACACATGACAATGCTGAAATTTGAGGATGAAGTCAAAATCCTAAAACCACGTTATTTCCACTTGTCATACTCATTTTCTATAATGATTTTTTAAAAAAAGTTTCTCTTGGACAGTATGGTTACTATAGTTAATAATATAATAGTGTATACTTGAAATTGGCTGAAGGTAAATTCACAGTGTTCTCATCACACACACAAATAAAAGAGTTAACTATGTGGGATGACAGACATGTCAATCAACTTGTTCCTGAAGATCATTTCACAATGTATATGTATATCAAATCATCAGTTGTACAGTTTAAATATATACAGTTTTATGTAAATTATTCCCAATAAAGCTGGAGAAAAACAAGTTTCTCTTGGAGATGTCTACCTCTTAGGGGTTTGTTTGTGTAATCTTGGCTTTCGTCTGAGAACAGAATGTGTAGGTCACATGATTCTGATTTATGACTCCAACAATCATATTTATATCATTCAGTAATACTATATAGGACTTCCTGCAAAGGTAAAGATGTCACTGGGTTAAAGTTAAATGGTTTAGGTTAATCCTCTAGAGAGCAAGACCCAGAACAAAGTATTTTCCAGCCCCTGGCACAGTAATGGTTGGATGTGAGTTAGGAAACCAATTCACAGGTGATATCTGTGTTTTATTTCCACGGGTATTTCAAAATATTAAGATAGATAGTACTAGGTACTTAGATAGATAGAAGGTAGGTAGATAAATAGATGACAGATACATAGATACATAGATAGATATGGATCTGACTTTTGTATTCACAGATTATATCAATTACATAGATGAAGAACCCAAAGCAGGAGCAGTTGGAGATAGACATTGTGCATTATCATATTAAAGGCTATTTAAAGACAACAGAGGAAAAGACAGGGAAGTCTCCAGAGAGATAAGCTTTGTAGCTTCAGGTGGTGCTCCTTTCTTAGAGAAGAAAAAAGGAAGAACCATTTGATGACTTTAGAGCAACAGGAGGAATAAAAATGAGTAAGGGAGATAATGAACACTTCTATTTCACAGTAAAAGTTCATTTTGCAATGGGAAACAAAAAGCTATGAAATAGCCCTGGGAAGCTCATATGTGGGAGAAAGGTGAATAACTAAATATTTTAAAGAAAAGTTTCAGTGAATGTATAAATTACTCTGGGTAGCGTAGACATTTTAACAATATTTTTTCTTCCAAGCCATGAACATGGAATGTTTTTCCATCTCTTTGTGTCTTCCTCAACTTCTTTCATAAGTGTTTTATAGTTTTTAGAGTGCAGATCCTTTACCTCTTTGGTTAGGTTTATTCCTAGGTATCTTATGGTTTTTGGTGCAATTGCAAATAGGATTGATTGCTTGATTTCTCTTTCCTCAGCAATGTCCACAATAACCAAACTGTGAAAGGCGCCGAGATGTCCTTCAACAGATGAATGGATATAGAAGGTATATATATATATATAGTGGAATATTACTCAGCCATCAGAAAGGATGAATACCTATCATTAATTTACATTAATGTGGATGGAACAGGAGGGTATTCTGCTGAGTGAAATACATAATTTGGAGAAAGACAATTATCATATGGTTTCACTCATATGTGGAATATATGAAATAGTGCAGAGGACCAGAGGGAAGGGAGGGAAAACTGAATGGGAAGAAATCAGAGAGGGAGACAAACCACAGAGACTCTTAACTCTGGGAAACAAACAGGGTTGCGGGGGGGGAAGTGAGGGGATGGGGTGACTGGGTGATGGGCATTGAGGAGGGCATGTGATATTATGAGCATTGTATGTTATACACAACTGATGAATTATTGAAACCACATCTGAAACTAATGATATACTATATATTGGCTAATTGAATTTAAATTTTAAAAAAGAAAGAAAATCTTCAATAGGTAAATTAATTATGAAACTTAGAATGCACAGGCGGTATTTATACTCTTTTAACACATATTCTAACTGGAGCATTGTATGGCTTTTAAGCAAAAGTTATGGTTCACTTACCCATTGTATTTGTATAAATAGATAATGTTTTCTTCTTTAAATTGGTAGATTTGATGAAGTCTATGGGAGATCCCATATTTAACTCCATTCCTTCCCTAATTTCCACAATAAAGACTAAAAAAATTAAGAAATAGTCTGGAACATGATGATCTAACACATGAATATATGGCAAAACAATTACCAAAATAAGGTTTATTAACATCTTCATCCCCTCACATAATTTCATTTTTTCATGATAATAGCTTTTAAAATCTATTACCTGAACAATTTTCAAGTATATAATACAGTATTGTTAATTATAGTCACCATGCTGTATATAAAAGATGGGATTCTTTTTTAAATACTTCAAAAAGATAATAAAGAAAGTATTGCAGTATCTTGGTAATTGTTGAATCTGGGTGCTGCGAATACAAGGGTTTGCTGTATTGTTTTTGATACCTTTTGGTGTGTTTGAAAATGTTCATATTAAATTTTTTTATTGTATCAGTGACATTTTAGTCAAAATGGACAATGTGTCCATCATTTGATCCATTATTCACAGTGAGCAGCCTCTGGAACAGAATGTTTTTAGATGATCTATTTACTCCAAAAGTTATCACTCATGAATTTTGCAATATTAGATCTGTAGGTATTGGTGGGTGCTGGGATGCCATGTCTATGTCCCCCTTCAGGATTGAAGGACTGTTTCCTCAGCTGCCCAGAGGGCTCCCTGCCAATGTCTGAAAGCTGAATCCCTCCCCAGAAGCTGTCAAGGGGATCTGCCTCGCGCCAGGTCATGGCCTCTTCTGAGGGCAGTTCACATGCAATCTCTGGTACATATGGCTCCTTTCCCCAATTGGAGATGAGTCTGAAAAGCTCCAAAGCCCTCCATGAGATGGCTGAGAGCTTTGTTGTGGCTGCATTGCAGTTTAACCTTTCCTTCTGTTCAATCCTGTCCCTCTCCTCTCCCACAGATGTTATTCCTAAGAGCAGTAGCCAATCAACCCCCAACACGCAGTTCTCTCCTTCAGCTTCTGTTTCCCAGGAAACCTGACCTAAGCCAGTGTGGAGTGACCTCCACTACCTGTTGCTGAATGAAAAACACAAATTGCAAAACAGTATGAATAGAAAGTTTCTTTGCAAATAATAAAAAAATTCAAAAGCATACATTTCTATATGGATGTAAATATACATAAAAAAGTATGGAAATACACACCCACACACATACACATCTTTCTAATTTGGGGAAGGGAAGTGAGTTGGGAAGATGTTAAGGGCAGCTTTTCATCTTACTTGAATCGTGAATCGCTTTAACCTTTATCAGTAAGATGAATTAATCTGTTATGTGTATTGCTAAAAGTAAGTCAATAGTTTGTTCTTTTTTTAAACATGCAATAGAAGCTGCCTTCAACAGATGGGGAACTATAGACACATGTGAGTGCATAAGAAGATGAGATTAAGGCTCCCAAAACCCAGGCCAAAAAAAAAAAAAAAAAAAAAGCTAATGTGCAATGTGCAGAAATATAAAAGAGATGAAAAGTAGCCCCAGAGGATTATGTGAGTGTGTATATGTGTGTTTCATCTGAAAGAGAGATTCTGGAAGCAAGGCAGACCAAAGGAGCAGGAGCAATCACTAAACAAATAATAAAAGAAAAATGTCCTGATTTGAAAGGACTAGAGCCTTCAGAGCAAAAGGGTCTTTAAGTACAAATATCTGAAAAGAAATACAAAAGGGTCTCCAGGCAAAATATCTGAAAAGGAATGCACATCTATGTGGTAGAATTTTGAAACTCAAATGACAAAGAGAAACATCTTACCGGAATTCGGGGATTAAAAACAGGTTGTCTTCCAAATATAAAAATAGTTCAGTTGGCACTGGTGCCAACTTCTTAAAAATACCAAATGCTGAAAGTCAACAGAGAATATCCACAGCATTTGAGAGAGAAATATTGCGACCTAAGGGTTTTGCATCTAATAAAGTGGTATTTAACATGTGCAAGAGCATCAGAACAGAGTCTCATATATGTAAGAACTAAGAAACATAGCATCCATCTATTTTCCTTAATAAAAACTACCTGAGGGATGCCTAGGTTGCTCAGTGGTTGAGCATCTGCCTTCAGCTCAGGTTGTGATCCCAGGGTCCTGGATTGAGTCCTGCATCAGGCTCCCCATGGGGGAGCCTGCTTCTCCCTCTGCCTATGTCTCTGCCTCTTTCTCTGTGTCTCTCATGAATAAATAAATGAAATCTTAAAAAAGAAAACCCACTTGAAGAAGTATTAATGCACAAATACCCCAAACCAAGAACTTGAATCTGGAGGTTGGATAAGAAGTTAATGGTGATGAGCAAGAAAATAAGTAAAATTTTGAATTAATCTAAATAATTGATATTAATTTGAAATAAAACAATGCAGATGTCAAGAGTGATTCTTTAATATACATAACCAAAAAAAATCATTACTATTATTATTAATCTGATCGGAAAGCCCACTGTTTATTAACAAAACCTAAGGAGACATGTTAGGCAAGAAGGGAGAAAGGAAAGTGAGTATGATGGCACTAAATCCCATATTTATATAGATATTGAAAAGGCATTATTTTTATCCTTGGAGCTAATTAAGAAATATATATTTTTTTCAGTTTAAAGACTATCAGTAGTAGACCAAAATTACAACTTTTAATTTCTAAAGAAATAGTAAAAAAAAAAAAAAAAAAATAGAAAAATTTGGCCAATGTAAGAAAAAAATAGGAAAAAAAACAATAAATGAGGATAATATGTTTATTTGTTTATTTTTTTTAAGATTCATTTATTTATTTATGATAGAGAGAGAGAGAGAGGCAGAAACATAGGAAGAGGGAGAAGCAGGCTCCATGCAGGGAGCCCGATGTGGGACTCGATTCCGGGACTCCAGGATTGCGGCCTGGGCCAAAGGCAGGCGCCAAACCGCCGAGCCACCGAGGGATCCCTGGATAATATGTTTAAAAGTACAAAACAAGAGGACAAATCAGAAAAAATTATTAAAATGAATATGAATATATTCAGTGGAAGTACTAAAACCAAGATAACAGACTTAAAGATTCAATTTTATAGGATTTTCCAGAGATTCAACTACAATTAATTAAGATTAAAAATAATGTGGATGAAGACTCAGTGGACAAAAAGAGATTGTAGGGATGGCAATAACATTATCAAATAAGGTTGAAAAAAAGAGAAATAATTGCTAACTGGGACAAATGGGGATAGTTTTATGTTTTTGAATAATAATAAAGAATTAATGGTCATGGATGATGACTATTTATTGAATCATGTAGCATTAAAATGTTAAAAAAATATATATTAGCGGTATAAATTGACAAAAATATATCCAATAGTAAATTTCAGTGTGCCTGTCCTAGAGTCTAGAGAGTAACAGAGAAAATTACTAAGGATTTATAAAACTAATGTAATTAATAAGCTTGTATGTCTATTTTTATCTATTTATCATAAATTATAATTATTCATGGTACTTTTATAAAAATAGATATCTTGAGTCACAAGGCAAATCTCAATAATTCCAAAAGAGACATTATACTAACTTTTTTTAGCACAGTGCAATAAAACTGAAAGTTAATGGCAAATGGCTTTTAAAAATTCTACTTGGAGGTGCACCTGGGGGGCTCAGTTGGTTAAGTGATTGCCTTCAGCTCAGATCATGATCCCAGGGTCCTGGGATCAAGCCCTGAGTAGGGCTCCCTGGCCTGCTTCTCCCTCTGCCCCTCTCCCTATTTGTGCTCTCTCTCAAATAAATAAATAAAATCTTAAAAAAAATTCTACTGGAGTCAAAGAAGAAATCAAAATTGCAATTAGGGATGATTTAGAAAGTGATTATAATGACTAGAATGAATTCATTTTAATATGGTATGGCCAAAGCTATCTCAAAGACATTTCACAAAGAATAAAGGGGTGCGTGGTTGGCTCACTGGGTTGAGTGCCTGACTCTTAATTTTAGCTCAGGTCATGATCTCAGGGTCATGAGATGCAGCCCTGAGTTGGCTCCATGCTAGGTGTGTAGTCTACTTAATATTCTCTCTTCCTCTCCCTCTACCCCTACCTCCCCCATTCATGGGTGTGAATAAGCGGGCTCTTATGCTCCCTCTCTCTTAAAAAAAAAAAAAAAAAATACATGACTTGTACTTTTACCAAATACTGACCAAAGAAAAAGAAAAAACATATAAACTGAAAATAAATTTGAAATAAAAAAAAAATTTGAAATAGAATTGATAGATGAAGTAGATTTAATTCTGGGCAGGCCAACCAAGAAAGCAAAGCAGAGAGACAAAAATATACAACATTAAGTGTGGAAAAGCATTTATTACTGTAGAAAGAGAAAAACATTAAATTCTTAGAGATGACAGGAAAGAGATCAAACAGTGAATATAAATAGATTACTTTCCTTATTATAAGACAAACTTCTTCAAATTGAACAAGAATTAAAAACAAAAACAAAAAAAGAGATACAACTAAAGCAAATAATCAGAAAATTTTAAATGAAAGAGGGAGGTAGAGGTCTACCAAATAAATAAAACACACAAAATTTGGGGATGGTAATGTTATCTGACGATGTCGAATCTATGGCAAAGGATTAAATAAAACAAAGAAGCTTATTTGTAATGGATAAGAGTACAATTGCAATGGCAATACATGGAAAGGTGCATACCTTTCCATGTCAAATAACACAGCCCAGAAATAGATAAAAACCAAAAGACATGAAAAACAAAAAAAATCATAATTAAGATATGTATAGGAAAACCCTTGGAAAATCTCATTTTATGGGCTAAGTCTCTATAGCATGGCCATGTGAAAAATCATCCTTTCCTTTGAAAAGAAATGGAATTAATAAACTGTGGCAGTTTTTCCAACCTCTGTATTCCTTCCCAGAGAGACTGTGCAATAAGCACTTTCTCCCTCTAAGTCTAAAAATGATACTTGCTTGCTGTTTAGTGCTTCTATTAGAGAAAAAAGAAAAACAAGCAAAGATTGGTCCCTTGGCACTTGAAATCTAATAGCATTAAGACTTGATGTCATCCTTAGGCCCTTTAATTCTACCCTAGGAGAAATAATAAAAGGAGACATAACTCAGCCTCTTTTGAACCCGCAACCTAGTAGAGCCCATCGATACTGACTTCTGTGTCAAGGTAAACTTCTTGTGTCCCCCATTTATAAAAGGGAACTAGGCTAACATGGGAATTTGGGACTGCATGGAAATAGGAAAAAACAGTTCTTTTTCCTTTTTAGCAGAGGAATTAAAGCAATCTGGGTAATATTGTCCTGAAGTGTCACTTGCTTTTATAGTAACAGAATTACACACTGTAGTACAGACGTGTGTTCAGGTGAAGGAGGCACGTAGACAGGTGTGGGGCTCACGATTTCACTTCCCATATATCTCCATTCTTTCCCAGGACCAGCCAGCCTCCCTACCTGCAAACACACACAGACACATTCAGACTGTGAGTGGACATGGGAGGTCAGAAGGAGCATCTCATGTCATAATTCTTCACACGGCAAGAGCGGTGCCCATGACTGCTCTGTTGTAAAGTCTTGGGCGGGAAGCTCAGGTGTCCGGAGTATAGTCAGTGTGGGTCAATGTGCAGACAGACAGGCCTGGGTTCAAATTTGGTTTTGCTGCTGCCTATACAACCTCAGCAAGTCCTTCAACTCCCCCCAACAGGCATTAATGCACATACGAATCCCTGGAGATACAGTGAAGATACAGTCATGAAGCTTACAGTCCAGCAGGATCCTGTATGTGAGAAGGGGGCTACCTTGCAGGACCGTAGGAAATTTCCATGGGTTTAACATCTGCAAAGTATGAGCCTGATATAGAGCAGGGGCTCAGTATTTACCCCTGTCTTTACCCCCACCCTCTTCCCTCACTGCCTCATTTCCTTGCTTCCTGTAGCCACTCTGTTGCTTAGTAGCCCCTTCAAAAGAGACTGGGGACCGAGATGGAAAAAGACAGGAAATCCACATTGACAACTCTTTCTATGGCTAAGAAGACTAAAGTACTGGTGAGATTGGGAGCTAACTATCTGCTAACAATTCAGCTAAGGGTTATCTGTGGATTTCTGCTGAATGTAAGTATCTCTGCCCAGCAGTGAAGTTTTGCCTGAGAATTGACACATCATGCATTTATCAAATTATAAGTTAGGATGTCAGCAGAGCCAGGATTTAAAAAAAAAAAGTCATCTAAGTGTTTGTGTAAACTATAATGAGAATAGATCCTTAAAGAGTTGTGTGTTTAGTTTTTGTTGTCTTCTGGTGCTGACTTTGACACAGACCTCTAATCTCAAAAGTCATATTAAAAACTATACACACTAAGTTCATATCAAATACATAATGGATATAACCTGACTAATGGAATCTGGCTTATTCTTCTGTACAGACATTTCTTTCTCTACTGAATAATAGTAATAATAATAATAATAATGTAGTTCATTATTATTTGACTTCCACAGTATCTCATCTTCAAATGAATGTAGGCTTCAAGCTCTTCTCTCTTTATGACAGCCATGAAATGTATTATATATAAGATTCTGAGCTTTCTCAAAAGACAAAGGTGAGAAACTTCTCCAGTAAAATGATCATACAAGAAAAATCATTGAGAAATAAAGATGACTTTCTACCTAATGGGCTATAGGCTGATATGAAGAGCTGTGTAGCTAATGACATCCTACAAATGCATAGTCATAATTATTGTAGAATTTCAAATGGCAAGGGGAGTGGTGGCAATTTCTATTTGTTGTCGTTGTAGAGGGGCCTGGGGATCTCCAGGGCAGTTGATTCAGCCCCTTCTCACTACCCTCTTATGAACAACTCCAGTAGACTGCTGCTCCCTGGGTATCTTTTTTAACTCCCAACTTACCCCCCCCCCCCGCTTTAAATGACAACAATATCATATTAGTGGGAGTATTAGTACTGTAGCTATTACTTCAACTACTGTCTTTCTTCAGCACCCATTCCGTGCAAAGCACCGTGCCAATGCATTACATAATTAGCTTATTTGATTTTCTCCATCACCTTGTGTGATTGAGATTATTATTGTTTTCATTTTCCAAAAAAGGAACAGGTTTGGAGCTTGTATGAGTTTCCTAGTGCTGCTGTAATAATTATCTCAAACTTAGTGACTTAGACCACAATGTCATTACCTTATAGTTCTGAGAGTCAGAAGTCTGAAATGGCATACACTGGATTAAAACCAAGGGATTGGCAGAGGCATGCCCTCTGGATGCCCCAGGGAAGAATACGTTTCCTCATCTTTCCAGCATTCCAGAGGGTGGCCTTGTTCTTTGGTTCCAAGGCCATTTCCATTTTCAAAGCCAGCAATGGTAGGTTGAGCCCTTCTCACATTGCATCACTCTGATTGCCCTTCTGCTTCAATTTCTCACTTTCAAGAACCCTTGTGATTACACTGGGGCCACTTGGATGGTCTAGGTTACTCTCCCTTTCTTAAGGTCAGCTGCTTATCCATCTTAATTTCCCTCTGCCATGCATGCAACATTCTCACAGGTTCTAGGGGTGATGATGTGGACCTCTTCAGGGTGGCCATTGTTCTGCCTGCCACAGAGCTATTACATAACTTGTTACAGGCCATGGAGGTAATAAACAGGATTTTCTTGATTCAAATATTAGTTTCTTGATTCCAAAGCCTCGACCCAAGCTAGTAGCCTCAACCCACCCTGTTACCCAATAACATTCTAGCAACTAGGTTATTTCCTAAGACCCTTTTCTGTGTCAGGCACCATCCTGTGGGATATTGGTGGTTCATATATGAATAAGAGTTAACCTCACAAGCTTGGAGGTGGTGGGGAGAGTGGCTTATAAATGATAATAAATAACTATAATGGTAAATGGAAAGTATATGTAAAAGACCATGGGTGCACAGAGGAGGGAGCAATTCATTCTACAGGAGTGGAAGTTAGTGTGGGATGGGGTTGAAGAGGATATGCAATGCGATCTGAAGGATCATTAATTCAGTAGGCAGAGAAGGAAGGGAAGAACACTTCATGCACAGAGAATGATGGGAGAAAGGCTGAGCAGTGGAAGTAACTGTATGGAAAATCATTCATTTTGGTGGAGCAGGCTAAACATCAGAGGTAAAAGTGGAAACTGAGGTTGGAATGGGTTCTGAGAGAGAAGGGCCTTTCGGGCCATGCTGAAAGGTAAGGAAGGGTTCATGGTGGAGAAAATAGAGCTCCATCAAAGGATTTCAAGGAAGGGAGGATCATGATCAAACTTGTACACTGGGAGCTCCACTCTGGTATTTTCTCAGAAGATGAATTAGTTGGCAAATTGTAGGGAGGCAGTAGGGGCTGAAGTCAATATCGAGGTAAGAGATTGTAAGAGGCAAAGGATGGCCAGTCGCCATGGGAATGGAGGCCAAAAAGCATAGCCAAGACATTTCTGAAAAGAATAGACATTAGCAGGTGGTAATGGTCAAGGGATTATGGGGTAGGGAGCAATAAGGAACATAGTGTCAAGAATTGCCCACAGGATATCTAAGTTAAGGGTATATAGTAGCACTCTAAACAGTGGTAGGATTTCATACAAACCCATCCTATCATTCACTGCCAAGCATATTTGTAAACTCAGCATCATAGATTTCTGGGGCGGGGGGGTGGAGTTTCTTTCTGGAGCCTGATTTTCTTTACAAAATCACATGGAAGGAATTGCTAGTGGTGACTATGGTGATTGGAGATGCTGAGGGGTGTGTGTGTGTGTGAGAGAGAGAGAGAGAGAGAGAGAGAGAGAATCTTTGGAGGGAGGTATGCTCTTTCTAAAGCAGCTGGCCCTATCACCGAAGAATAATGCTCCCCTTTCCCTCCTCCATACAGGACCACTAGTGGAGAATCATCAGCCTTCTGCTTCCCTCCTAAAACACTTTGACATCCCCCAGCTCTCTAAGGAAAGCTAAAACAGGTAATCTGTTGAGCAGTTTGTCAGTGGCAGGATATTAGGAAGAACTAAATCTTTGTGGTGTATGTATCTATGTACATACTTGCTTATGTGTTTTTGTATGAACTTCTGCACATATACCTATGTGTGTGTTTGTGGTAACGTTGACAGATCTAGCAAATAAAAAAACAGGGCACACAGTCAATTTTGATTTTCAAGTAAATGGGCAAATAATGCTCCTAAGATAAGCATGTCCCGTGTGTGTGTGTGTATACAATATTTAAAACTTATTTATCCTAAAATGTTACTCATTATTTGCCTGAAATTCAAATGTAAAACCCATGAGTTTGTGTATTTGTATGTGTGTTGTATGGTGTCTGTGCTTATGTGTGTTTTGTGTTTATTTATGTGCCTTTCTGTTTATGTGTATGTTAGTGCAAGTGTGTTTTTTTGTGTTTGTGTTTGTGTGTATATGTGGGTCTGGGTCATAGAATGCCTCATATTTGTATTTGTCACTGAGGTTTGTATTAGCCATTCATGCCCTGGAAAAAATAGAACTCTTCACACAGAAGGAAAAAAGCAATCAGATTTTTTCTATTATTAATTTTGACTTTGAACAAGTCACTGCAAAGTAAAGAGGTTGAACAGATTCAACCATTTAAATATTTATTGACCATTCTAGGAGCAGAAGGTACAAAGGCAAATAATTCACAGAGGGCTCACAGTCTAGAGAAAGGACATCTATACAACTGATGAGGTTACGACGTAGTAAATGCCGCGATAAACGTGCCAGCCGCGATCCCAGGGACTTAGCAGTACCTTCTAGTTCTTTGTGTCTGTATAGCCAGGCCAGCATGAAGGCAACAGATATTTCAATGTGATGCTTTTATCACTTGGAATCTTTAAATTATGATGATTGGAAGTATTCGTGCTGCTCTGCTGAGCACAGATGATCACCCAGTCATTCAGCTGAGGGAAGCATTGCTTTATTTGTCTAGTTTGTTTGTTTTTAATACCAGAATTATTCATGAAAGCCAGGAAATGTCACTGACTTCTGCATTGAAAGCATTTCTTATCAGCCCTCCTATCATCTTGGACAGTACACCTTGTGGCTTTAAAGGGCTTCCTGCTTCCCCTGCTAGGTATCTGAGCTCCTTCAGTGTTGGTTCCAGATGCTTCTCTGCCTCTCCCTGTTTTTGCACCCACCGCTCTCAGGATCTGTATTTCAAATAAAGTTAGCTGGCTAAGTGAGATATTGGCCATTCTGGCTTGAAATCTGTCTCAAGTGAGCATTCACACCCTTACAGAAAGCTGCCTTCATGTAATAATTGAGGAATTATGTAGGAGTGACTGCATCCAATGATGTATAGTTAGAAGACAGGCCAAGCTGCTACAGCAAAGAAGGATCAGTGGTGGCAACAAGACAGAAGTTTATTTCTCACTCACATAGTAGTCTGAGTCAAGCTGTCTTGGCTGACATGCAGTCCCAGAGGGACAAGGAGCCTACTTCCTTCTGGCTTCTTGCTCTGCTGCCTTCGATCCATGGCTGCCAGCCCACAGTTGGCTCTTATCAACATGGTGGTGTCCCAGTCTGCAGAAAGAGGGTGACGAAGAGCAGTGTGGGTCCAGTTCCTCTCAAAGGCCAGACCTGGAAGACGTATCATCACCTCCCCCTCACAGCTGCAGGTGAGGATGTGGCCATACTTGGCTTCAAAATAGGCCAGAAATATGATCTTCATCTGGGCCATCATGGGGTCTCTATCACTATGGAAGAAAGGAAGGTGGATACAGCAACCAGCAATCTCTGCCTGAAAAGCATCTGCCTTAAACTATGTAAGAGCACTTAGGGCAAATAGCCTACAGAATACACTTGCCCGGGTATAGCTGGGAGAGGCAAGAACCAGTATTAACTGAGCATTCACTGTGTTCCAGACTGTGAGAATCATGCAGTGTTTGTTATTTTATTTAATCCTGAGAGGCAAAGAGGCTGAGAGTGTGAAATGAATTACTCACTGATAACTAGAGGTGCCAAAGGGGGCATTTGGACCCATGACCTTCCCTACATATCTCCCTGCCGCATATAATCTGCTGGTGACTGAATGAATCCCTTGGCTATGTGCTGGATTCTTGGTTGTCAGCTTAGAATCACTACCATCCCCTTCTAGGTCTCCACTGCATTGCAGAAGTAAAGCAGGAACTACACTTCCCAGAATTCCATTCCCTGCAGGATCCAGGTAAGAACATCAGTGAGCTATCTGGAAGGCAGAGAAGAAACAGAGGCCTTTATCCTGCGGAGATGATTTTATGTAGATGCATGAGCAGATGCAGCTTCACAGCAGCTTTCCACCAACTCCTAAGAACCTCTCTTGCTTTAGTGTTTCAGGCTAAGATCATGGCAGGTGGCTTCTCTGACTTTTACACCTTGGCCCTTCCAATGGTTACACAAATCCCTGATCACTCTATAAAACTCTCCATACCTGGTACACATAGCCTCACAGACACAGAATGTAAGATGGTGAAGTCAGGGAGAAATCTTTGTGCACGGCAGACAGAACACTAACATTGGAACTGGACAAGCTGGATGTGAATCCAGCTTTCTGAGCCCACCGAGCATGTGCCTGAGCACACCATTTAAATTACGTGAGCTTCCACATTTTTCACTTATCAAATGGGAGTACCAATATCTATAAAATCATTCAGAAGATCACATGTGATAAAATATTTGATAACAAGTAGCACCACAAGAAAGTAGAATATTATTGTCACTGTTACTTAACAATAATAAGAATCAAGTGTATTATTGGCATTATTTACATTTAATTCTAAGACAAGTCTGTTTACTATTATCATTCCTTTTTACAAGCAAGAAAATTAAGAAACAGAGAACCAAATTAACTTGCAAATGACCCACAACTTGTTCCTGACAAAACCAGAAATTGAGCCCGTGTCTAGTTCTAGAGATCACACTCTTAACCACTATGTGTTGAGCTTCCTGTTAATACACATTTCAACTAGCTTGCTTAGTTCCACCTTCCTCCTCAATAAACAGTTTACCAGAGTTGCCAACAAGTACAAACACTGGATAAGAATTTATGGGCATTCATATATATGGAATAACCTCCGAATAATTTCAAGAATCTGGTTAGAATTGGTCCATCTGGTCAAGGTGCTTGGTCCCTGGGTACTTTCAAGGAAAAGCTTAAGGACAACTTATTTAAGGCCAGTGATTCTCAACCTGGGACGACTAGAACCTCCAGAGGACAATTAGCAATGTCTGAAGACACTGTCACAATTGGGGATCAAGCATTAATGGCATCTAGTGGGGAGAGGCCAGGAATGTTGCTGAACACCCTCTAGTGCACAGAATAACCTCCCTGCAAAGAATTACCTGACCCCACTCAATAGACAGTGTTGCTGTTGAGAAATCCTGCTTTATAGGAGGTGCTGTGAGATTTTTAGCTCCTTATGCAGGTTACAGGGGACATTCTCTAAGACAGTGTTATCCAATACGGTAGTCACTTGCCACGTGTGACTATTTAAATTAAATCAAAAGTTTAATTCTTTAGTCATACTAGCCACATTTCAAAAGCTCGATTGCCAGAAACAACTAGTAGCCTGTATCAGACAATACAAATTTATAGAACATTCCATTATCTCGGAAAGTTCTTTTGGATAGTGCTGCTGCAAGATCTCATTTTATTTTATTTTTTTAAAGCTTTTATTTATTTATTCATGAGAGACACAGAGAGAGAGAGAGAGAGAGGCAGGGACACAGGCAGAGGGAGAAGCAGGCTCCATATAGGGAGCCTGACATGGGATTCGATCCCAGGTCTCCAAGATCACACCCTGGGCTGAAGTCAGCGCTAAACCACTGAGCCACCCGGGCTGCCCAAGATCTCATTTTACTCTGAAATTCTATTAAATATCTCAAGCTGCAGTTCCTTGGATGTTATGAGAAACCAAATATTAAAATGATGATTTTTAAAACAGATAAAATAAGGCATATTTATTTATATTGTAAAAATGATCTTTTAAACGAGACTGTTTCTAATACATTTGATGGCTTATCTCCTTGTTAGAAGTTTGATTTATTTGGTTACAGATCATTAAAACTGGGAAGAGAGTAGAAACTTAAATTTGGCAGAGCCACTATCAATTGAAGCTCAAGAAAAGGATTTGACAGCTCTGAAATTGCAATCTAAACCAAAGATTTTTATGAAGCTGTAGAATTTCTTAATTTAAAATGGGGGTGTGCCTAACATTTTTGGCTTAGATTTGTATAATTGTTTTTAGGGAACACAAAGTTCTTGGAGAAGCTGATGGATGGTACTGATGTTCCATTTGCAAGTGGGAACGTGTACACACAGATATGTACAGATGATTACAACTCATGCATTTAATGACTTCCTAAAGCCCAAGTAAACCCCCCCGTTTCCCACTTGATCTCTGCAGATGATGAAATTGAGGCCCTGTGAAATCAAGTGACTTCTCTGAGTTTACACAGTGACAGAACCTGAATCAGAAGGTGGATATTTTAAGTTTCAAAACTTACACATCCATTAAGAAATACTAGTCTATGTAGAGTAGCAAAGAAACTAATTTATTGTGTGATATAAGATATACTTGTACTATCCAAGTTCTTCTGCTTGGCCTGTATGAAAGGAGGAGAGAGGGTAGTGCTTAAAAATCAATGGAGCAGGACTCCAAAATTGCCAGAGGGTAGACTAGAGAAATGCAAGCCCATTCAGTACTCCACAGCCTGGATTGTGTAGCTCTGAATGAAGAGGCATGTTCTGCAATTTCGGATTTTTATCAGAACTCTCCCTCTTTGAGAATCCATTGCCTTTCTCCATACAAGCATTTCCAGTGATAATAACATGAGCTCCTCACCCAAATACCTCCATATTTCTCAAGGCTCAGGAAGCACGGTTTGTGAATTCCCCTTTGAATAGCTCATTAAGCTATTTGCTTTCGTTCCTGCCTCCTATCTCCTGTGTTCTGTGTCCTTATTTGTCCTTGTTCTCAAAAGCCAACAAAGAGCCTCGAAACCTCCCTTATGTAAAATTCCAAAATTCAACTGTGTATTTTACTCCTGAGCTTAATTATAAGAAGTCGTGCCTGTTCTATCCTTATGGCTTTTCAAATGGTGCCATTATGTAGAACAGCAAGCAGAAGCAAAAAGGTAGCAAAGCTCACTGGAAGTCTAATCCATGAAGTGCTGTCCCTATTGAAATGCGTAAATAGAAATAATATTCAAGAAAACAGAGACTTCCTCTAAAGCTGTGCCCAACTAATCTACTTAGAATCCCCAAAGTTTAGAGAATCAAGTACACTTAGCCCAATGTTTGGAGGACAGCAATTAGTTTTAAAAAAAAAAGTTGTTGCATGAATATACTATTTTTATTTCCCTGTTTGCCATTCATTCTCTGTTCTCCACTGATTTCTTTTGGTCCCTGTCCTGACCCTTGCAGACTGCATCACCCAGGCTTTCTTGCCAGGTGGCTGTCCATTGGCTACGGGCAATGGGAGGCTGGAAGGAGGGGAGAGAGACCCAGTAAGTACCTCTTCCCATGACCCTCTTCTGCACTTTGCTTCTGGGATGGCTGTGCCCTCCACAACCACAGCTCCCACGGGTGGCCCCTCCTCCACAGTGCCAAACCTTCATGCGATCCAGAAACATTACTTTCTCCTTTTGCCTCTTTAGGTCTGAGGCCCATAATAGTTTCCAACACCACTAGGTCCTGGATGTCTCCACATGCTTTTTGGTTCCTTCAATCCTGCCCACATCTCAGCAAACCATGTGTCTTTCTTAGTAAGTTTGGCCTGCTATAACAAAATACCATATACTGGGTGGCTTAACTAACAGAAATTTATTTCTCATAGTTCTGGAGGCTGGGAAGTCTAAGGTGAAGGTGTAGGCTGATTCTGTGGTACAAACCCACTTACTAAGAGCTAGTTTTTTTCTCTAACCTTATGTGGTAGAAGAGATGAGAGCTCTCTCTTAGGGATAAACGTCACTAGCCCCATTCAGGAGGGCTTTGTCTTCATGATCTAACCATGTCCAAAAGCCTGCCTTCTAGTGCCACTATCTTGAGGGTTAGGGTTTCAGCATATGAATTTTAGGGGGACCCATTCAGCCCATTGCATGATCCCTTCATTAAAGTATTCAGTTGAACCAGATGAGTTAAATTTTGTGTTTCATTATCCTATTATGGTAAATAAATGAAGTAGATAAACTAAAAGATTTAGAAAACCAGCGTTAACATAATTTTGAATGTATAATTTTTTAAAGATTTTTTTAAAATTTATTTACTCATGAGGGACAGAGAGAGAGAGAGAGAGAGAGATTGGCAGAGACACAGGCAGAGGGAGAAGCAGGCTCCATGCAGGGAGCCTGATGTGGGACTTGATCCCGGGTCTCCAGGATCAGGCTCTGGGCTGAAGGCGGTGCTAAACCACTGAGCCACCCGGGCTGCCCTGTATAATTTTTAACATTAGGAATAAAGCTATAAATATTAAAGTCACTTCCTAATATATTAAAATTTCAATTACTGAAATTTTACCAAAAACAAATTCTAATATACAAAATTTACACTCATGTTTATATAATATATGCCAGGGATCAGGGACAGACAATATAATTGAGAAAAATGATATAGGTGTCAAGAAAAAAAGTGCTAAGAGCACTAATAAATGACAATTGGCAATTAGTTTGTACTTCCATTGTAGACTGGAAGTTTACTACATGTATATATGGATATGTACTGTAAGTAGTCCCAACCCATCATAAAATCGACACAGCCTGGTATATCATCTATGGTCCAACTTCTGACATAAGGCAAAATCTTCTTTTATCATAACTACATGCATAGATTTAAGGAGGCAGGGTCCAAGTGGGGCTCAGACATAGGCTTGAGTCAGTTTCTTTTTTTTTTTTTTTTTTAATTTTTATTTATTTATGATAGTCACAGAGAGAGAGAGAGAGAGGCAGAGACATAGGCAGAGGGAGAAGCAGGCTCCATGCACCGGGAGCCCGATGTGGGATTCGATCCCGGGTCTCCAGAATCGCGCCCTGGGCCAAAGGCAGGCGCCAAACCGCAGCGCCACCCAGGGATCCCTTGAGTCAGTTTCAAGGTATAGGTATGAGCCATGAGGAGACAGCTCACCGTCAAAAGGATTAATTATCCATCAGGAAGCAGGACTTGAATTAAGTTAATGTAGAAGGTAGGTTGAAAGCCAGATTCGGAGTTTAGGGCCTGGAAACCCCAGTCTGTCTCTGAATTAATGTTTCCTTTCTTCTCTCACAAACATATTCCCTAGCATGCTGGCACTTGCTCTCTCTCACTCTGACTCTCTCTTGTTCTAGTAATAGTATTTATTTTTCTTATTCTAAAAAGTAAGAAATAGTCAACACAGAGAAAACACCATAGAAATAAAGGTAAGCAAAAGGAAAATAAAGCATAAAATGACCAGTAATCTTTTCATACTGAGATAACTGGTTTTCACAGTTTGGTGCATACACTTCAATAGGTGGGTGATTGATGGCAAGGTAGGTGAATAAATGATAGGTGGGTATTTCCTGGCAAAAAAAAAAAAAACAAAACACTCTAATGTACATGTTTTATAACTTGTTTTCACTTAACAATACATTTTAATATCCTTCCTGGTTATTGCCTAACCTTCTACAAGCATCATTTTTAAGGCTGAAAAATATTGTATTCTATGATTTTGTCGTTGTTTGTTTACTGAATTGTTGGAAATTTAAATTCTTTCCCATACTCTCCACTTTTAACCATGCTATAAAAGATATCCTTATAATTGTTTGCTATTTCAATAGCAGGGTTATTGTTATTTTCTGGATATTTTAGAGTAATAGCAAAGGGTTTTGCTTACCCTTTTTTCCTCTAGGGTATGGCTGTGATTACAGAAAAATACGATGATCATAGAATCAGCTTAGTTTATTTTTTATTTTTTATTTTTTTGAATCAGCTTAGTTTAAAGGGATATTCAATCCATTGTTGCCATTGTTGCAAGTCCTCCCTGCTACCAATAGCCCTGTCCCCATACACAGGAATATTGACTAGGACATCTTGGGAAATTAATTAACATTTTATTTAGCATTTCTTTTTTTCTAATGAATATAAAGGTGGAAAAATGAAAGGGGACACACATCCTTCTCTAATTCTTTCACGTACCCACATCTGCACACTAAATGTAATGCATTGCACAAATGTGTGTGAAAGTATATATATATATATATATATATATATATATATATATATATATATATGGTGGGGTGTCTCTACTGATGGCTCATGCTGTCACAACAGTTTCTGTGTAAGAAATTCTTGGGCACATTTGCTTTGGACTCCTTATTCCACTATCCTGATTACAACCTAGCAAATCATAGATTTATTCTAGATGCTGTCTTTTGCAGTTACTATCAAATTAGTCTAAAGGTCTTTGCTGGGTTCCAGTCATGAACACATCTTACTCTCTCAACGTTATGTCCTTGAAAGAGCTCTCACTGTGGCAATTGTAGGCACAGTGTACATTCCAAGGACAGGATTGGGAGGGAGGAGCCTCAGATTGCCTGGATCCAACTCTCCAGTCAAGAGGCAGTCACGTCCTCTTGATTGCTTCCTTCAACATGACTGCCATTTGCAGAGCACTTACTATGTGCCAAGGGACTTTATATGGTTATCTTATTTAATCCTAACAACCTTACGAGAATGAGGCAGTTGAGAAAGAAAGACTTCATAGCTTAACCAGGATCACAAGGCTACTGGGTAGTAAGTGTCCTATACCAAAGCCTGTTTCCCAAATGCTACCAACAAATTTGCCAGGGAATGAAATCCAGGCTGTATTTGGCTAAATAAATAAACTAAACTAAACAAATAAAAATTGTCATCAGCTGTGTAATTTAATAGCCTAGATCCTTATTTGGTGATCTCATAAAACAAAAAAACTTTAATCTGGGTGTCTCCCCCTGACACAAAAAAATCTTGGTCAAAGTGATTGATCAAAATCTAAATGTCATTGTTAACAAGGTCCTGGAGACTACTGCAGATGGACTTGTTTCTCCTTACTTTCCTTGGTGTGCTATGTGGGCTTTTTTTTTTTTTTTTTTTTTTTTTGTCTTTGTTCCTTCAAGTATGGAACCTTATCTCCTTATTGTTCCCTTCCCCTCCTTTTTTCTTTTTCTTTTTTTCTTTTTTCAAGGGAGAGACAGAGAGCAAGAGAGCCAGTGAGAGGAGGGAGGCGCAGAAGGAGAGTGAGAGAGAGAATCCCAAGCATGCTCCAAGCTCAATGGAGCCTAATGCAGGGTTCCATCTCAACACTGAGATCATGACCTGGGAGGAAATCGAGAATCCTACCCTTAACCGACCCACAGAGCCACCCAGGCACAGCTCCCTTCCTCCCTTTTATAAATATTTATTTATGCCACAGTTATGCCTCCCCCATTTGAAAGTGAACTCTGTGAGAGAGTGGAGGGAGAAAAAACCCAGCATTTGAATACCTGCAATGAACCTCACTGGGAAATTCACGTACATCATTTGGATGGACAGGAGCCAAGTCCAATTCCTCTCTCTAGGTTCAGGGCTTATTATACCGCATGGTTTTGCAGCCTATAGGCCAACACAAACTGCTTCTTTGTTCTTTCGACTCTGATGCACTTTGCTGCATATATGCATATTTACATTTTCAAAATCGTATATTAATCGACTTGGTACCAGAAGGCAAAGTCTGAAACTAACAGACTGTTGATGTAATGCAAAAGACACAGTGAAGATACTGAAATGAAACTAAGATGTAGACGCCTAAAAGATCCCCAGGGAAATGCTGAGATAACAAAGTGGAATTCGGTGAGTTAGGAAGGCAGAAAAGGATGCCACAGGCAGAACAAACCAAGTTAAGGAGGGTTCATCATTAAGATGATTTAGTGCAGAGTCTACGTAAAGGGAAAACACTTGGGGATATGGGAAGAAGAAGAAGAATGGGAGGAAGCAAATTAACATTCCAATGTGTCTTTTTGTGACTGTTAAGATAATTCTGGTTGTACCTTCAGGGAATTAATTACATCTCATTGTATAAGACTCAACTCATATTGCAATCTTGCCTTGTGATCAAATTTACTCATCACTATAAATTGTCCTAATATCTAGTCTTAACTTTCTGAAGCAGAAGTAAACCCTCAGACCCCAGACAGACCTTACTGCCCTTGGTTTACTGCCTTCCATCTTTATGCTGACAGTTGGCAGCATCTCTGGCATTTTCTCTAAATGTCTCAGTTGAAGGGAAAAATGGTTTTTTTTTTAATGGCTCTGGGTCTATCTTCTGTCACAGAATTTATTTTCTCCCTTGGGCCCTGGATCCTGTTCTTTCCCTCCTTCTAACCACTTTTGTTGGTTAATTACTCCTTGCTCACATTTATCTTTAACCGTTCCATCTCTAGGCTCTTCTATATTAAAAAAAAAAAAAATACTACCACCACGTATGTCTATGTCATAGCCAAGCATCTTGGACAATTTTCTACATTCCTTATTTCCAATTTTCCACTCCCTTCTGTGCCAACACTCCACCGGAAGTCCTCTCAGCAAGCTGACCAATGACATCCTAGTCCAAACCCAGTCCTTATTTTTGCTTGACATCTTTGTAACATTTAACAATTGAATCCGTTCTCACTTTTAAAACTCTCCTGTATTTGCTTCCACAAACTCAATTCCATCTACTCTTTTCTTATCACTTCCCCCTTGGGTTCCTGCTAAATGCATCTTTAAGATGCATTTAGCAGACTTCCTGCTTTTTAGCTTTGCCTTTGTCCAGTCTATCCTTGCTTAGTGCTTGAATTTGCATATTTGAAATTGAATCTTTGACCCCTTAGCCATGTCCTATTGCTCTTGGGATAAAGTTTATATGTTGTCACATGGTCAGAAATGTCCTCCTAATCCAGCCCTGCCTTACTTGCTTAAAAGGAAATTGTTTGCCTCCGACTTCTTCACTTTCTACTCTTGTAAACTGGAACAGACGTTGCAGTGACCTGCCTTCAACTGTGCAAAGGTAGAAGAACAATATGGCTCCTGAACATCCTCCTATAGCTATGCACCAGCCTAGGCTAGCAAGATAATTTTGTGACAGGGAAATAAAATGTATTCTACTGGGATCCCTGGGTGGCGCAGCGGTTTGGCGCCTGCCTTTGGCCCAGGGCGCGATCCTGGAGACCCGGGATCGAATCCCACATCGGGCTCCCGGTGCATGGAGCCTGCTTCTCCCTCTGCTTGTGTCTCTGCCTCTCTCTCTCTCTCTCTCTCTCTCTGTGTGACTATCATAAATAAATAAAGAAAAAAATATTTTTAAAAAAATGTATTCTACTTGGGGTGTTGTACTTGAAGGTTTTTTATTACTCTATCCTAGTCTTTACCCAAACTAGTTAAACTGCCTTCTTCTCATGTCATTGTGGCCCTCATCTCGAACTGAATCCCATGTTCCATCTAACCTACACTAGTTGCATCTCCAAATGGTCCATTTCTCTTATTCTCCATGTTTATGTACACGGCATTCCCTCTGTCTAGACTCTGCCCCCTCCTTTTTTTTTTTTATCTCTGCTTGAATATTCCTATTCATCACTTAGGATTTTAGTTAAGTGTCAGTTCTCACTTGAATCTTTCCCTAATACGCTCCCCAATTCCCTCCTCAGCCCCCCACAGCACTCTGCACATTTTACCATAGGATCTTGTGACCGCTGGTTTACCTGCATGTTTTCCTTCTGAATGTGAGCATCTTGACGGCAGGGGCTGTCTTGTATCTCTGGCATAGAGTTAGGGCTCAGCAAATGTGTACTAAGCGAGGAGTCAGAGAAGCTCAATATGTTCCAAGTTTCCCTAGAGGAAGTCTGTGTGTATCTGTGAATATGTGTACACGTGTCTGGGATTGAGCCATCTTAACAGAAGTACCAGGAGCCTAACAGCCAGAGGCTGGGAGTGTAGCCAGCATCTTTAGTGACTGCTGAAGGAGTAAGCTGGGACTAAGGATCAGAAGCAAGGGAGATCAGGAGTGGAGTAACCAGGACAGTACTGTAGAAACCAGGATAATGGCCCTTCGAGATTCCATGTCCCAAACCCCTGAACCTGTGAATATGTCTGACTACATGGAAAAGAGGAATTCATGATGCAGTTGGCATTAGGGCTGCTAATCAATTGATCTTAAAATAAGATTATCCTGGATTATTCTAGTAGGCCCAATGTAATCACAAGGTTCCTTGAAAGTGGCAGATTGGGGCAAAAGATGAAGAAGCAGAGAGATGGCAGTGTAAGAAGGACTCAGTCTAATGTTATTGGCTTTGGTGGTCAAGACAGGCCATAAGCCAAGGAACAAAGGCAGCCTCTAGAGGCTAGCAAAGCAAGAAAGTGGGTTCTCCCTTAGAGCCTCCAGAATGGAAAACAGGCCTGCTAATACGTTGATTTTAGCCCAGTGAGACCCATTTCAGATTTCTGACTTCCAAAACTGTAAGATAATAAGCATGTGTTGTTTTAAGACACTGAATTTGTGGTAATTTGTCGCAATAGAAATAGGAAACTAATAGAAGTATTATCAAGTGAATGAACTCAGACAAAACATTTAATCTCCCTAAGCCTCCTGTCTAATCTTGTAAGTAGGGATCATACTCATTGCGCTCTTGTGAGAATTAAATGAGATATTATATCTTAAAATCTTGGTAAAGTGCTTGGCACAGAGTAAGTGCTCCGTAAATAGTAGTAATTTAAACATCCTCATTGTTGTTCACTAATTCGCCTAATGCATGTGGGGTGGAGGGGAAGGAAGAGACAGAGAAAAAAAAAATGATGGGAAATAGCACAATAAACATCTATTTTGGAAATCTGCAGGCTTATTTGGTTTTAGCTCTTCTGTAATGTGTCTTCTTAACTCAGAGAATGTGCTTCATTTCCTTCTGCTTTCTCTCTCTTGCTTTAGGTATTAAAATCTATTTTAAATTTAGTCATTTCAAAGTCTCCTTGGCATCATGTAAATGTCGCACCATTAAATATATATTCAATGAGTGCTCGAGTAGGCTGGTTTCCCTGCCAAGAAATGGAGTCCCGTAGGTGGGCAGGTGGAGGAACGATAGACACCACCACCGCACCCCCCCCCCCCACCGCCCATAAACTCTGCTGTCCTTACTTAGCAGAGCCACGTTTTAGGAGCTCCAAATCAGGATGTGTGGTCTGACAAGCACGTTTGCTCCTGAGTTTTAATTTAGTGTTATGAAAAGGTTTTCACAGGTATTAAATTAAATCACATGAAATTTCGTGGATAATCTTTACTGCAAAGAATAAAATCTCAAGTAAAAATCTCTATCAGTTTTTACAATATTTGAAATTTGAATTATCCATGACAATCTAGAATGTAAAATTTGGTAGCCATCTGGGGGGTTTTGCTTCTGTTCTGTCTTGTTTTCCTTTGCTTTCAGATGACCCCTCCCCCTACGCTTTCCCTCCAAGTCATGCTGCCTCCTTTCTAATCAGGGCACGCTAGTGAACTGCCAGACCCAGAACCCCAACTTCTGGGTGACCAGATTAGACACATAACACTGGCCCAGCCAATCATAATACCCCTTCACCTGGCCATGATCGGTCCTATGAATAGGCATTTGATCCAAATGGAGCCAATTTCATACAGATAGATAATGTGACTTTCTTTCCTGTAGAATAACAAGCAGTGGAGATGTATGTAGGAGCTATTGCCTGCCATACTTGCTACCACAAAAAGGAAACCCATCTGCAGGAAGTGAATGAGGCTAAAACCCAGAAAGAGACAGGCCTGAGAAATGGAGAGGAGAAAAAAACCCTAATGACATCTCTGAGCCCGCAGACCCAACAGTGCCTGACACCACTTACTCCCCATCCTTCTCTGTACATGAGCCAATCAATCTTTTTTAAGTGGGATTTCTGTGATTCGAAATTGAAAGAGCCCTGGCTAATACACAGGGTCACTGAAAAACATGGTCAAAAAGAGACTTCAGAAAAACCAACCCAGAGGTGAGCATAACTAGGACAGGAAGAAAAAAGAGAGGATAGAGCAGGCAATAAGACAGGGAAGAGCATGAGACTGAGAGCCTGAACTAGGGTTTATATTCCTGCTCTGCCATTTGCCAATGACCTTGGTAAGGTACAACCCTGGGTGACAGCGTAACATATCCACTTAATGATCTGCAGAGTGGATGACAATCATACTGCTGCCATATACAACGCGATGCACTGGAGGAGGCTCACCTGAGATGATAAATGCGAGCACTCTTTGTAAATGTTAACTGCTTGCAAATGGCACTTATTCCATAGAAAGTGGCACAGTAAAAAAAAAAAGACTATGGACTGAAACAGAGACAGAAAAGTAAAAGTTAAGCTGTAAGTAGCTGAACTCTTGAGAGAGGAATATAAAAGCCAGTTAATGGTTGGATCTTCTATAAGGCATCTAAAGGACACACAATACTGAATGCCATTGGTTTGAGTAAAAACATGCAAAATCTATGCAAAAACTAGAAAACAACTCTATGGCTGTGTGTGGCATAGGAGTTGGAAGAAAGAAAACAAAAGAGAACCAACATTTGGGAGGTGTCCATAGTATCTAGCCTATATACCATACAGGCTCTCACATGACCCATGAAAGCAATACTGCAAGTGTCAGGTCTTAGGGTCCCCAGTTTATATGTGAGGAAAATAAGGTTCAAAGCCCAGGCCTTAAGATTCTACAACTGAATCACTAGACTATTCCACTCTCCAGATAATACATTTAAAGCTAGACTTTGGGGCTTAGACGAGAATAAGCTTAGTTTGCTTTCCAGATTACAAGGACCAATAAACCAATATTTTAAAGAAGTCTAGAATTTATTTAAATTTTAAAAATTTGATTGTGAATGGATTTCTGCTAGATTTAAGGTCTAGCGCTTTCCGTAGTTACTAGAAATTTGTGTCTTCTCATCTGTGTGTCAAGGATTTTAAAGGGTCTGGGATTTTACCCTGCTTGGACATGAATGAACTAACCTGCTATTACTTTGTGGATGCTGGTAGAAGACATAAGACTCTTGGTCAGAGACAAAAGACTTGATTATCCCCAGCAAAAGTAGTAGCCAGAGCTTTATGTTGGTTTATGTTGGTTGGTTCCCAATCCCCATCTCCTACCACCAAAGCCCATGAGGGCGACAGAAAGAGCCCATGGTGTAATGCAACACATATGCTACGGGTTGCATTACAAGAGAGGAACACTAAATTTGGGGATTTATTGCTTCGTTAGCAAGTGAAGGCAAGCCTGTTATTTGTCTGGGAAAGATATTACCTCATCCCTGAAGATTGCTTACTACAAACACAACTCTGAGAAATGGTATAAGTAAAGAGTGGACTGGCCCTTGCATTTTGGGCATCCTCAGCAAGAATACTTAGGGAAACTAAGGGCTCATGAGGAATGGCCCCTCTCAGTACTGAGTCCTTCTCTAGACAGCAATGGGGCTTGTTCCTACTTACCCTCTCCAACTAGATTTCATTCTTTTGTTTTCCATTTGAATCATTCCCTTGCACATATTTCTTCTAGCTCTTTCTCTTTCTTGTTGCAGATGTCTCCCACTTTATTCCCAAAATTCTTAGCCTTTGTGCCTCCACTGTTTAGCTCCTCTGTGATGCCTTTGTGTTGTGTCAACTTGGCTAGGCTGAGTAGCCAGAGAATTATCTTTCTAGTATTTCTAGTTAGGGCACGCTACAAGTGATATTCCCTTGGGTGAGTTGAAGGACAGAGGGCAAAGGTGGCTGTTTTCTCATGTTCTCCTAGTTAAACAAATACCATTCTAGATCCTACTATGAAGGGGTTTTACAAATGTAGACTGTAAACTGCCAAGTCAGTTGACTTTAAGTTCATCAAAAAGGAGATTATCATGGGCAGGCCTTACTTAATTAGAAACCTTTTAAAAGAGACCTTAGACCTTTCCTGAGGTAGAGACTACAGTTAGCTTTACAGCGGTTCTCTTTTCACATCGGATCATCCTGCTTGCTTGCCTGCCTGTGGACAGTAAGGTTCAGCTTGGGCTCATGGGGTTCTAGCCTGCAAGTCCCCACAGTTGTGTAACGCAACTTCTTGTGACAAATACCATAATATATTAATAAGAATGAACATATTATACTTATCATTAATATCTATTATTAATCAATACATCTGTATTAATATTTATAATGTATATAATTGATAATAAATATTATTTTAATTCACAATATTTATATTCAGCATATGTATCCTACTGCTTTTGCCTAATTGAAACCTTGACTGATACATATGCCACTTCATGGAAACTGCTTATTTGATGAGACTGAGACCTCTTTCCTACCAAATTCAATGGCATTCTTAGTCCTCATTTTGCATGATGCCTTCAGTAATACATCTTTAGACAGTGTCTCCTTTGGTTTTAGAAATACCATTGAGGCTGTCTTGCCAGTGTCTATCCCCTACTGTGGTTCTTCTTGTTCCTCTAACTTTGGTCATTTTCCTAGGAGTATTCTTGTCATGTATTATATCTCTTCCTTCTCTTATACAGGTGGCTTTCAATCCTCACGGTCTTGACTAATACAGATGACTCAAATATATCCCTTTCATTTTCACCATCTCAGAGTCTTAATAGTGTAACTCTTGCCCAGCGCAGTGCATGAAAGATGCATCAAAAAAGAGACCAGTTCCAAGACTGTTTAAATCTTCTTGCCCTCTGGACTCTGAAGAAGCTGCCTTCATGGTGATAATGATGCTGATAAACACCTTTGCCATTTATTGAGCCTTGATGTGCACTAGACAATCTTGAAGGTGCTTTACAAACATGATCTCATCTAATCCTTACGACATCCTCATGGAGTCAATATTGATTCCCTTTTTTTCTTATACATTTTAGTATTACTTCTTCTAGTTCTGTGAAATATGATTCCCATTTTTCTTATGAGAAACCTGAAAATTTGGGAAATGTTATGTAACTGGTTTTGGGACCCACAGCCAGTAGATGTCACAGTCAGGATTTATACCCTTAACCCAAGTTCCAAACAACTGGCAACATTGCCTTCGTCAGAAGATATGGACAAGGAGGGCATAATCATCAAAGGCCACTTAGATTTGTAGGATCTGGCCAAGCATGGCAGAGCTGAGCTGGTAGTTTCAGCTTAAAATTTGGTGGTAGCCCTCAGGCGACTGTTGAAAGCATTATAGCCATAAGTCTCATCTAGCTGGTGTAATTACAAGTGTTCTTTGCCCATGGTTCCTAACGCAGCTTTGCAGATTCCCTGAGTGCCACTGTATACCCTCCGACCAAGGACAGCCAGATGTTTCCTTCGCCAAGTTGTCTGTCTCCGATGATGGACAACAACCCAGTTGTCAGACCATACTATAGTCTCACTGATACTGCTTTACCGGTCCTGATCCATGACCTTGACACCACCGAATCTCAGTTGCACTATATCTGGCAAACCAACCCCCAACAGGCAAAGGGATTTAATGATCATTCCCTCTGATGTCAAGTCAGTGCAGTATTTTTGCAGAATCATGGCACTTAAGGCATCTTGCAGTAGAGAGAGGTAGAACATGGATGCCAATACGAAAAGAATTACCTTCTTCCCAGACAAGAATTTTTGGCAATTATCTTAGTCTTGGCTAAAGCTTGTACATTTTTGGCTCAGTGTTTACTTTATGGGCCAATCTTCAAGTCCTGATGTGGCTATGAATAAAGATTATGTAGAATATGAAAAACAAATTACAAAGATGGTCATGGAAGCCTTGCAGAATCCAAAGGTGTATGTGCCAGGATGACAGAGCATCTTGGCAGATAGTTCCCTTGGAAGAGAGGGAATAGGGTAATTACTACCGACTCTTGGGACTTTACTTTTTGCTTCTCAGAGGAAGTCCTTGATGAATATTTTACATTAATCCACTTCTTATGGTGGTACAGTTTGTTTAAACATTTATTTCAGTCAGTTGTGAATTTGTTCCAGTATTTTCAGAAGTAGGTTTGACAAATTCACGGTACCAACTACCTTAGTCAGTGCAGTGGCCGCTCCTTACCTTCTTTTTAGTTCAACAGCATGAAGAGCTCAAAAATGGCCTTGAAATAGGCTCACCTCCCACTTTAGTTGAACGATGACACTGTTTTCTGCTAGAACATTCCTCCTTAGATTAGAGATCTGAAGATTCTGGGGATAACAGCAAACATTACTCTGGCCACTCTTGTTTCTCTTGGTTCCTAGGCCCATGCATTCTGGCTACAGAGAAGATGGCACCAGCTATTGGCCACTGGTTTAAGGCACCTGCTTGTAAAGGATTTTCTTCATCAGGTCATTCCAATAATATATCAAACCATCTGCTTCTAAGTGACAGGAGAGTAGTAAATATCAAAGAGCCCATTGTCATACTTCTTTGCCATCAAATAAATGCCTTAGATAGCTGTGACATTTTGTGAAATACCATGTCAATGGATAAGGCATTCGTATGTCCACAAATGGGAATTCCAGCAGAAGAATTCTGATAAAACATGGTCGATGTATATCTGAGATATACATCTATTCCTATAAGGACAAATCACTGCTCACTCTGTGCTTTATCAGGGACTCAGGAGTTGACCTTGCCTGCTGAAAAGTTTGACAATCAGCAGTGGCTCCAGCCAAATAAGCCTTGAGGATGAGAAATGATAAGCCTCCATCTTTGTCTCTATAGCCACTTTCTACATGGGCTCATTGAATAAGCACCAACATGGTCAAGGAAGGAGAGTGACTGACAGCTACCTTTCCCACGTGTTTCTTAAGAGCATTTGCTTGCCAATAGCTGAAAGCCAGGTGCCAGGAGCAGTTTTTTATTTTTTCTAATAAAGATAGCATATCCAAAATCTCAGCTATGATTACCATAACCACCTTATTAAGTCTGGAACAATCTGCCATTATTCTCTAAGATCCATCTGGCTTTTGCACCTGCCAAACAAGACTAGTTAAGTGGGAATAATCACTCCTTCATCTCCCAAGTCTCTGATGGTGCCATTAATCTTTGCAGTTCCTCCAGGGAATGCCACATTACTTTGAGTTTATTATTTTGGAGATTCCACTTGGATCTTCCTATCAATATAATCTTCATCCCGCACAGGAGAGAACTAATGTGAACATTCTGCCAATTGAGTGTATCAGTTCTAACTATACTTTTTGGAAGTGGAGAAATAACCAGATGAGAACTGGATAAGAGAAGACACATCTGCTTGCCAAGGATTACTAGCATCTTATCCTTTTCCTTCTCCTCCCATCAAGAAAGTTATCTATGCACTCCTCAAATTTGAACTATCCAATCATAGAAACATGTTCAGTGTTGTTTTTTTTTTTTTTTTTTTTAAGAGGCTGTATCTTAGGACCACTTCTCCCAGTACTAATTACTACGTAAGTCAAGATTCTGGCAGGAAACAAGTAGCCATCCAAATTAGGGTATTTTGAGAGTGTAATAAAGGGACATTTTACAAAGGTGTGGGTGGATTTAATAGAAACCAATAAGGGATAGAGAAGCACCACGGGGTTAGCAACATCAAGGAGCAACCACTGGAACTCAAGAAGAGAGAATAGTTATGGGGACCCAGAAATATATGTAACTTCCAGTAAGGATTATAGCCACTGCAAAACAATGGCCTAGCAAGGAGGGACTCACAGGAATTAATATCCTGACCTCAATGTGCTACTTCCCTCAATGTCCCGTCAGTGTCATTGATAGGCCTAACCCAATGTAAAGCCAAAGAGCAAGAGAGCCTGTTGGTGCAGCCCATATAAGTCATCTAGCACAGCAGAGAGCAGGATGAAGGGTAAAGAACAGACCTACAGGGATCAACAGACTATCAGTATATCATCTTCACCAAGAAACCCACTCTGAACCCTCTAATGTATCAGTATGTCCTCAGGTCCTGGTATTCTCCATCCTCCTTACATTACCCTACTTTTTCTTTTTCCATGGCACCATTATCATCAACCATATGTAATTTACCTATTTAGTATATTTATGGCATGTTCTTTATCTCTCTAGTAGAAAGTAAACCCTCCTAGCCCAGGCGTCTTCACCTGTTTTGTTCCCTGAAGCTTCCAAATTATCCAGAACAATTTGTGGTATATAGTAGGTGTTTGAAATATATATGTTGATGAAAAAAAAAAAACCCAATGAATTGTGGATAACAAGAAACAGCTAGACAGAGGACAAGGCAAACCTAAGAGCTGAGAAATCAGTGATGAACCTCTAATCTTCCAGATGTCTTAAAGAGAGGAGATGGGAAAAACAAACAAACAAACAAACAAACAAACTAAGGTATAGAAAGAAGAAAGAAAGAGACAAATAGCAAAAGAGATTTAATTTATGTCATAAAAGGAGAGAAATCCAATGAGGAATGTGTTTTGTTGTTATTTCTAGTTCATCTCATAGAAGTATCAATATATTATTTAACTTGAGGATTATTAAGAAAAAGTGACCAATGTTTGAAATGGGCCCACCTTGTCCAGTTAATTATCCTGAGTCTCCTCCAAGACTCCCCGTGTTCCCCACCTTACTCAACATCCCTCCTTCCTTCTCTCAGTAATATAGCAATGGAGGGGATGAATGGAACTGGGATTAACTGAGAACCTTCACTCCTCTAAGTTTCTAAATTTCCTTCCCTGAATTCCAATATATTTATATCATTAAAAAACAAAATTGCACCAGTTAAAAAAAAATATGGGTCAGACAAATATGTTTATGTGTATGATGAGGGTCCAGAGAAATAAGGTTAGGCCATCCACTGTTCTTGCCTGCCCAGCAGCACTTTCCTTTTTCTTTGGTGATAGTGTCACTTATTATTTTGAGCAGTGTTATAGACTAAACTCTGTCCTCCGAGAATTCATATGGTAAATCCGTATTGCCCAGTGCCTTACAATGTGACTATATTTGGAGATAATGGCCTTTAAAGAGCAGATTAAGATTAACTATGGTCATAAGGGTAGGACCCCAATCCTATAGGACTAATATCCTTAAAAGAAGAGGAAGAGACACCAGAGAGGCACACATGCAGAGAAAAGGCCATGTGGAGAAGGTGTCTCTCTACAAGTCACAGAGAGATCACTTAGGAATAACCAAACTTACCAGTACCTTGATGTTGGACTTGCAGCCTCTAGAACTGTGAAAAGATAAATTTCCTTTATTTAAGCCACCGAGTATCTGGTATCCTGTTACAGACACCCTAGCAGACTAAATATGGGGCTACACTTCCTCCTTTATTCACGGCATGATAATATCAACATATGTCACTCCCAAGCCAAGATCCCCCAACCCAACAGGCTTCCTATCCCAGGTGGACCAATTCTCTCTCTCTTCAGAAAGTCCTAATTCTAGAGGGACAGATTGTATAGCAGACACTGCAATGGCACTGTCCAAAACAGACCATGCTTGAGTTCTCCCACTTTCCAAACTCAGGGTGGTCAGCCTTTTCTTCAATTAATTGAGCTACCTGCCTCCTCCTGTGATCCTTTCCTTTTCTTTAGCTTAAATTAACTGGAGCCATTCCTAATGCCAACAAAAATTTATATGTGGTTCTCAAGTGGCCAAAAAATGGAAAATGTTTCTCCCCAAACCTACCTTCTGGCCAAGAATTAATTTCACTTAATGTTCCCATTCAAAGTCAATTTCCATAGATAGAGTATGTTTCAAGTGATGGATCCTGGAAGATGAGCCAATATGCCAAAAGAAAAGACAAGAGAAACAAAATGATCTGAACTTCACCTTCCAATGATTTATAAAATAGGACATGAAGGTTACAAGTCAAGTCTGCTCACATCAACAATAGAGTAAGCAGAAAGAGGTTAGACTAGACTGATGAAAGACACCAGAAGCTTCTGAGCAAGGCCCCTTCAGCTTCTGCTTATGCAAAGATTTTTAAGTAGAGGTGAGACAAGCAGAGCTATTTTTAGAAGGGTCACTCTGGTTGCAGGATGAATGAGAAATAGACTGGAGGAAGGACCAGACTGGAGTTTGCTACAAGGTCCATGCAGGAGAAGGCACCTACGTAGGCCAAGGCCAGGGAGGAGCTCCAGGTATGTACTGGGTGGGTGACCAGAGTGTTAGCCATCAGGTCATGTGGTGACTGGAAGGATAATTCAGATATCATGGTCTCCATCTACACTGAGACAAGCAAGAAGATAGTTCAGCCCTTCTTTTTATACCCCTGAAATGTGCTTATTTCACTTTGTAGACATAAAAACAAAACAATGGCAATGAAAAACCTAACACAACGTAAATATCTATCAGTATAATTTTAAAGAAACAGCATTATAATTATGCATTAAAAGAGAGATCTGTAGATCTATGGGAAAATGAACACAATATCAAAATGAAAAGCAGAAGCTGCTGATGTTCTATACAGAATGCCACTATTTTTGAAAAACAACACAAACAAAAGTGTGTGTGTGTGTGTGTGTGTGTGTGTGTGTTCCCAGAATTATAGGAGTGCATGTGTATGTGAATAGAAAAAGTCAGGAAAGATATTCACAAAAATGTTAATGGTGGCTATGTTTGCAGATTACTAGACGGGAAACTTCTAACTCTTTCTCCATACCTTCTGTATCATTTTCATTTTTAACCACAAATATGTTTTATTTTTATACTGAAAAAAGCAGAAAAAATATGTTCATTCTGGGATAACAAGACCACTTAAATAAGGACATTGCACATGTTTAGAGACAGAAGCTGAGAATAAAGCCCTCTGTGGATATTACAGTAAGGATTGCTGTGGAACAAGAATGGAATTGGCCTTTAGACACCAAACTACAGTCTGGGACAGACCAGACTATTCTCTTGGTGATACCAGACTAAGGCTTTTTACCAGTCTTTTGGTGAAATTAATATGAGAATCCCATGGAAGGTCTTTTAAGAAGTGTTGATTGTAAAGACATTTAGGTTAACACTATCATAAATATGTAGGATTTTTAGTCCTTATGTTTTATTGTCTCTGCAAGATCCAAGAATTCTTTAAATTCTTGGGTAAAGTAAGATGTAAATATCCACACCTCCCTTGACTACTATTGTCAATATTCTGGTGGAGAAATTAAGCAGGACTGGGCATTAGAATACAGCTTGAGGGCAGCCTGGGTGGCTCAGCAGCTTAGCATTGTCTTCAACCCAGGGCGTGATCCTGGAGACCCGGGATCGAGTCCTGCATCGGGCTCCCTGCATGGAGCCTGCTCCCCTCTCTCTCCGTCAATTACAAATAAATAAATAAATAAAATTAAAAAAATTAAAAAAGAATACAGTTTGACTCTGTCTGGATGTGCTTCACCAGGAGAGCTGGTTTACACAGGGTCAAGTTCAGAAGAACCCTGAGCCTAGTTTAATGTTCTGCTGTAGGGACCGCCTGCGTCAGAGGTTGAGTATCTGCCTTTGGCTCAGGGCCTGATCCCAGGGTCCTGGGATTGAGTCCCGCACTGGGCTCCCTGCGAGAAGCCTGCTTCTCCCTCTGCCTATGTCTCTGCCTCTCTTTGTGTCTCTCATGAAGAAATAAAAGCTTTAAAAAAAAAAAAGTAAATTAATTTAACAAAAAATAATGTTCTGCTGTAATCATTCTGAAATTCCTTTTTTAAAAAAGATTTTATTAATTAATTAATTAATTTATTTATTTAGAGAGCAGGGGGAGGGGCAGAAGGATAGAGAGGGAATCTCAAGCACACTCAGTGCTGAGCATAGAGCTCTATATGAGCTGGATCTCACAACCCTGAGAGCATGACCTGAGCCGAAATCAAGAGTCAGATGCTTGACTAACTGAACCACCCAGATGCCCCCATCCTGAAATTCTTAATAATTTATCTTTGGCTTGTGTTTTGTAAGTGAAATCCAGTGGGGCAAGGGAATGAGCAGAGGTGACTTGTGGTGTATGCAGGTCTTCTGGCTTCTGTCTATTTGCATTTAGCCTTTGAGATGCATATGAGCAGAGAATCCCAGAAGATCCACAATGCATGGAGCTCAGCAAGACTCAAAGTGAATACAAGGAAACCTGTTGTGTCTCCAATGAGTGAGTGGAGGTGCTGACAGCTCTAAGAGCCCATGGTTTCTGTTCAAACCAGAAGTTGCTTTGAACAGAAAAAGAAGGCAATAGCATTCTAAAAAAACATGAACGACCAAAGAATCCTGTCATATTCTCTCTTCCTCTTCCTACTTCCCTGCAAGAGCCAACCACGTACTGAAAATGATCACGTAGAAGAAAAGGAAAAGATATGGCACCCCATAGTTCCTGTCCTTTTCTTTTCACTCCTTTCTCACAAACCACAAAGCCAAAGGTAGAGAGTATTAGTAGAAATGCACATATGAAATGTAAAATAAAAGAGTGATTTTTTTCTGTGCATTTCCAGTGTTTTGTTAAAATGAAACATACATACATGTATGAGATATGAAACCAAAATTGTGTGATTTTGGTGATCTCACATGAGAAGTTTACATTTGCATCTAACTTTGGTATTGCACAATATGAATACAAATGGAAAATTCAAACTAATAATGTAAAATTTTAATTTTTCACTTACACTACACAAAAAACTTAAAAACACCATGACAAGGTAAGAGAGAAAATGTGGAAGAGAGAACAAGATCTGTGCTGTAGGACCTTTAATGGTATGTTTTCCCTGCTTTTTGAACAAGGGCTCTCCCACATTTCCATGTTGTGCTGGGCCCTGCAAATTACATAGTGAGCCATGCCTGTGACTGCATGGACTGTCAGAACAAGTGGCTTTGGGTGTTTTGGTCTTAACTTGACAGAGGCAAGGGTGGAGGCTGAGAAGCTGCACCAACATCACCTAACGGGTGCAAGGAGAAAGGGGCCTGCGGGAGGGGTGGCATGAACTAGTGTCCTTTAGCAGTGCCCCCCTGTACAGCCTTCCAGGAATGACAGGGACAACATCACTAAAGAGAGGTGCTTAGTGAAAAGAGGCAAGTTCATCCCTTTAAACTGCATGGATTTCTCTGCAATTTAGTGCTGAAAAGTGATGTTAGAGAAAGGCTCTTTTCTCATATGATCGCTGATAACCTTCTGTCTATTACTTGAGCTCAATACTGGGAAGTATTTGTGCAGCAAAGCTGAGCCCTTGCTCTCAAGAAACCCAGCGAACAGCGTGATAGATCAATTGATTTGTCAAGCCCCAGCAGACAGAAACAATTTCCTTGGCTAGACTTAGCTAATGCAGATGGCCGCCTCCTTCACCTTTTCATACACCTCACCCTGGCCTTGGAGAATGTTCCAGGGAGGATGTCACAGTCTCCCTGGAAGGCTCTAGGCTCTTCCTCCTGGCATTTGAAAGAGGAGATGGCACAGCTCAGCACAATCCTGAGAAAGCCATTAGCAGAAGGTAGATGTCTCCTGGGAGAACAGGTAGGTGAGTGATGCACCAGCCAGTAATTCGGTAAAAATCTGATTCTTTGGGTTCCTGTGTCCAGTCATCCACCAGTACATCTGAAGCTCATTGGGGAGAGAAGACAAAGAACACACCAACCAAATATGGGTTCTTTATATCTGGAGCGTTGACTTCCAGTCTCTGTCTGATGGACTGGTGTGGTAGGCTGTCAAGAAGCACATGACCTTGGTATCTTAGGAGGCTCTGTTGTTTCTGATTTTACTGCTTTGAAGGCAGAGAAGACAGAGCTTCCCACCCATCTTCTACAAATACTCATATTCTTCACACTAAATGCCCCAACCGTCTCTAGCCCTCCGCAAGTAGGGGTAGGGTGGGGAAGAGCTGAGTGCTACACTGCAGGTGTTCTGACAACCACGGTGGCTCAGAGTGCCCTGCTGCACCATGGCATTTTGCCTTCCACGTCTTTATTTGCCAGAATGCCTTCCCTACTTCTTCACTCACTAGCTCATTTCCTCTTCTTCCTGGCTACGCAGATAAGATTACATTTCCCAGCCCCTTTTGCTGTTAGTTGTAGCCATATGACTGGGTTCTAGCTGATAGAACGAGAGCAGAAATCATCTGGGCACTTTCAGGCCTGACCCAAAGGACTTCTTTCCCCCATACAGACTACTGCAGAGGACCACAGCCCCAGGAGAGCTGGGAGATAAAGGTGGTGGGGCCACAGGAAAGAAAGGATCTGGTCCTTTAATCTCCACTGGAGGACAGTCTGTAGAGGATCAGACCTGCTAGTCATCGGGAATACCTATTTTGGAAAAGGAGAAATGAACTTTTATTATATTTAGGGGGTGTTTTGGCAGCTGGGTTACCATAACCAATTACAACTGACTTCCAATAATAGTCTCTCTCCTCCTGGGGATTGAGACACAGTTGTAGCTCAGATATTAACTGCTCAGATGTCCTCCAGCTGGCTGGAGACTCCCTGGTCTTTGATATTTAATTTTAAAGGCTGAAATTCCTTCAATTTGGGGGGAAATCATGGCTCTCTTCCTTCCACCTCCATCTATACCAAAATCTCCTGGGTTTCCCGAAAGGCTTACTTTTCTCCTGATCACATCTTGCTCTGATATCACACAAGTGAGAACAGATATGATGAGGTTCTTTGGTCTTTCATGTGTCTTAGAGCACCATTGTCTTCCTTTTGTGGTCAAAGGGTGTTCTGATTTGAGTGGAAGGTGTGGGAATTGTTGGTTTGTTCTCTCTTTGAGTCCTGCTAAAGTCCCATGAACCAGGGTCCACTGAAATTCTGTACTGATGGGGTATTACAAATATTGATTTGGGGAGGTAGGGGGTTGTGGATGTATCCATGACACCTACCTCCTGCACGTGGGCACAGGCTCTGTTGTCTTATCAGGCTACTCTCAAAACAGAGTTCATGGATAAAATATTATCTATTTTAAGAGGACGAAAGCAGAGCATTAAATCGCATAAGGGCCTCTTTGCTTTTGGGCTCTTAGGTGATAGCACAGGTCACAGGCCTCTGAATCTAGCCCTGGAGAAGGGAACCTCTTGTGCCATTTCTCTCAGGGGCTGGCAGAGCAGGCGAGTGAGGTCTAGGGAAGAAGGGACAGATACAGAGTGGACTTGATGAAACAGCATAACGTAAGACCCTCTTCCGACTCTTCTACTGAAATCATTGGTTCCAATTTTAGTATATGTGCTGCCGAAGCGAGCACATACTGAAATCATTGGTGATAATGTTTGTGAAGTGGATTTTCCTTTGGGGAATATAACTAAGTGCTGCATCACGCTTCAGACCTCTTGTGGAACAAAATTATAGCCAAAAGATGGGGCAGTGGTACCCAGGCTACATCTGCAGATTTGGGGCTGGGGATGAGCACACAATAAACAACTTCAATTAAATAATTGATCTCTGGTCTTTTATAGCCTTTGCCTGACCTGCCACTGGGCACTTTCCTCTGGCATGGATTCTCCCAAGACCCACCTCCTGGACCCTCCGGATCCTCACTCTTTCCCCACCCCACCCCCTTGCATTGCCTTTGGAAATGCAAAAATTTTCTACTTTACTTGCAGAGCAACTATTTCCACTTCTGATGGATCCTGACCTGATAGGCCAAATTATTCTAACAAGTTAATTGCTTAAGAAAAAAAAACAAAATGACCAGCAAAAACATGGCTTATTTCCTTTAAGAATTTGGCTGCCAGGGGATCAATGGGTGGCACAGCGGTTTGGCACCTGCCTTTGGCCCAGGGCGCAATCCTGGAGACCCGGGATCGAATCCCACGTCGGGCTCCTGGTGCATGGAGCCTGCTTCTCCCTCTGCCTGTGTCTCTGCCTCTCTCTCTCTCTGTGTGACTATCATAAATAAATAAAAATTTTTAAAAAATGTTTAAAAAAAAAAGAATTTGGCTGCCAATATTTACATAATTATTTTTCTCCCAGATACTCTAGTAACAGACCTTCTTGACATGGTTTTAAAATCCTCATAAATCCCTCCCTGCCTCCCTAGGTGGGTGCAGAGGCTCTTCCTTTGGTCTCCTGTAAAATCTGTGCATGTTTCACATATACCTACACATATACATTCACATAGACATTTATATTACATGTAGCATGGAGTCAAAAATCAACAAATCCAGACATTGAAATGCTAAAACAGATTTTATTCAGTAACTATTGATAGCTGGAAAACAGCTGAGCTCCTTTCCAATTTATGCACAAGTGACTAGACATTTAAAAGGAGAAGGAAGGGGTATAGAGAGGGGTGAGCAGGGACTCAGTAGTCAGGGAGGTGAAAAATAACAAAGGGTTGGTCAGTTCAATGAGATCAGGTCAGCTGTGACTGCTAGCTGGTAATTACCCAAATCAGGAGTCTATCCTCTCATCGAAACTGAGGGACAGGGATGCCTGAATGGCTCAGCGGTTGAGCATCTGCCTCCGGCTCAGGGCATGATCCTGGGATCCGGGATCGAGTCCCACATTGGGCCCCTTGCAAGGAGCCTGCTTCTCCCTCTGCCTATGTCTCTGCCTCTGTGCGTGTCTCTCATGAATAAATAAACAAAATCTTTTTTTAAAAAGTAAAAAAAAAAAAAGAAAGAAAGAAATTGAGGGACAGAGGTCCTATCCTCCTGATGATTACATTTCAAAGGAATGACTTTTAGGTCCTTGAGAAAAATGCCTCTGAGTTGTAGGAGATGCATATTTTCAATTGTAAACCCTTCGCAGTAAATTATTGAAAAAAAGCAATGATGTAGGAACAGGTTAGGGGTAGATGAGGTTAGGCAGGGAAAGATAAGGGAAAGGCCCCGAGTTAGGCTCCCATAAATCTGTAGACTCCCATAAATCCCAAGGACACCAAGGCCCCAGAGTCAGGCTCCTACCCATCCCAAGGAAACAGAGATAGGGCAGCAAAAACAGAAAAAATAAAAATAAGTAAAAATAAATATGGCTCCCTAGCTCTAAGATGTTAGGGATTATCTTCCTTTAATGGTTACTAAGTAATCATAGAAATCAGACCACAAAGAAAAAAGTCATGAAGGTGTTATCAATAGTCCTTACTCAAACCAACACAGCACAAGAATCTCAAGGCCACAAGCTTCCCAGTCAGTTCTCCATGGCTGTCACTAAAAGCCCTCAGTGGCAACGCTGTCGGGACCCCTCTCACTCCTGAGAGCTTTCTCTGTATCTGTGCTTAATAAGCTTCTAACCCTTTACTCAACATCTCCATTGTCCACAAGATTCATTCTTCGACTCCATGAGACAAGAACTTAGCTCTCCTGTAACAGCATCTCAAGCGTAGGTCTTCTCAGCCACATAAGAAAGGGTTCTGGGCCTGGAACATTCCTTACCAGGAGATAAGGAGCCCATACAGCCTGCACCGGGCTTATCGCCTGGTGTGGGACTCTCTCTCCCTGTTCCAGGCCTCATGTGCTCCTTTGTTCTGTAAGCATGGCGTCAGCCATCCCCAGGCACCCCTTCAGCTTTCAGTATTTCCAACTCCAGGGGAGAGAGTGGAGGTCCTTCTGCTGCAGCACCAGAGGGGTGAGCACAGGCCAATTCCCTGTGGGGACTGCCAGGGACCTCCGCTAGCCATGGGGTCCAACACACACTACTGGAGCTGATGTAGCTCTGTCTCTCCTCTTTCTAGGTGAGTAAAGCATTGTTCTTCCAGGGCTTGGCTGCATTGGCAGCATTGAACTTTCCCAAAAAAGCATTTAAGGGAGAACTGGGGTCATCCTAGGGACATAGCCTTATATTCCTAGAAGCCCTGCCAGAGTTTGATCATCAGTTAGTGAAGGAAGAGGTTTGGATGGAGTCATGATGTGTCAAAGAGTCATTCTGCAGCTCCTAACAAATACACGTACATACTTACATATATACATGTACGTGTACAAAACACACACACATAATCTTTTTCAGTGACCTCCCAAATATCCCCATACCTCAGGTGTGAGGCAACTCTGTCTAGAGGAAGTCCCATTTTACAGGCCATACTCTAACCCCAAAGGACAATAGGGGAAAAAAATGCAGGCCCAGTGCAAGGTACTGTCTCCTCTGAAGAGCTGCTAGGGCTCTCTTATCCCACAGCTGTAAGCCATGTAATGCATGATGTTTCTCCTTTCTCATTAAGCTGCCAGGACCCTCAGATTTTTTTCTGTTTGGCTTTTTTTTTTTAAGATATATTTATTTATCTGAGAGGAAGAGACAATGCATGTGGGAGGAGGAAGGCAGAGGGAGAGAGAATCTCTTAAGCAGACTCCACACTGAGCTGGGAGCCTGACACGGGACCCTGAGATCATGACCCGAGCCAAAGTCATGAATCCCAAGCTTAACCGATTGAGCCACTCAGGCACCCCCGGACTCTCCGGTTTACGTGAGATGATTGATCATAATAACTGTACTAGCCTTTGTGTTCCTTTTTCTCCTCTAGTGATTTAATTTGCTACTTTTATTTCTGTAATTGTGTTGTTTATGTGTCGATGAGGATGAGGATGGTGAGGCAGGAAAAGAAACAAGTATCTGGCATAAGTTTACGCTCCTGCCTGAAACATCACCTTGGATTGTATTTGATATGGATAGGGTATGCTAGGACCTAATTTGTGAAGAACTCATGGTGTGAATCTTCAATGAGCGTGTGCTCCCTACAAGCTGTACAGCTATTAAGGCAGTCCAGTGGAGGAAGGGGTGTCTTACTTTTCTATTCCATATAACAAGTTACCAAATTTAACTGCTCAAAGCAACATAAAGTTATCATTTCAGAGTCTCTGAGTGGAACCCAAGCACACCTTAGGTAGCTCCTCTGTTCTGGTCTCCCAGGCCTACCGTCAAGGTATCACTTGGGATGAAGTCCTTTCTGGAGGCTCAGGGGGAAACCCCTTCCAAGTTCACTCAGATTGTTGGCAGAGATCATTACCTTGTAGATGTAGAATTGGGGTACTGGCTTTCTCCCAGTTGTCAGCTGGAGGCCACTTGTAGTCTTTGCCATCTAGACCCCCTGCCATATGGCCTTTTAGTATAGCAAGCCAGAAGGAACATCTCTAGGGTGAGTCTATTAGCCCGACAATATTTTAGGTAATCATAGGGGTCATGATGATAACCCATCACCTTTGCTATATTTTGTTGGTTAAAAGCAAGTCACACCTTGAGTCCACACTTGAGGGGAGGGTTTGCACAAAAGGGTATATGCATCAGGAGTCAAGGACTATGGGAGAAGACATTGGAATCTATTCCCATAGGAGGTTATAAAAGAAAGATCATAAATTATACTCTCTGGCCTCAAGGAGCTTACTAGAGAATTGAGCAAACAAGACATATAAATATGTAATAATACATCAAGTAGGAATGTTATGATCCACAGGCAACAACAATCACATTGGCTTACAAGATCATGAACATTTTCCGAGGGGGTGCCACCTGTGCTGGCATCTATAGGCAGGAGAAATTTTATGGGAAGAGAGGCTGCAAAGATAGGCTGGGACCAGATTTTGTTGGGTGTTAAGTGCCAGGATTTTGAAATCTATCACATAAGCCTGTGCTTCCAAACATAGAGTGAGTGGTGCTGTGCCAGGAGTTGATATTCAAACCAGGTAAGCAAGGCCCTTCATGGAGCACTGGTTTTACTAGAATACTTTCCTGAGAGGAAAACACATTATTTTTTATATTAGAGTAAGTGTCATGGAGTAGAATGCAAAATTGAAATTTATTTTTCTTAAGGTTTGAGACTCCAAATCATTTTTCCTCTGGCTCTGGTGGAAATTTTTGAGAAGCAGCAGTCCTGAGTAGTTGCTGGTCAGAGAAGCCATCCTCAGATACGGAGGTACAGCTCGAGAGACATGCCCAGGGTGGATGGCAGGAGACAGATGAAGGACCTTCAGACAGCTCTGAGGTCGAAGAAGCTTCCACAATCTCCCCACACAGTTTCTTATTAGTGTGAGAAAGAGCACAAGTTTAAAATTCACAATAGAAATCCTTAGGGCACGAACAAGTGAGGCATGGGGGACTTTTTTTTCTCCCAGGATTAGGGCTACTTTGGCTGGGTATTGCAGCTGGGGAGAGAAAGGCATTCTATCTTAGACTCTCTCTAGCCATTGCAAAGAGGCAAATGCCAAAGATCTGGACCCATGGCTGGCAAACCAAATCCACTGTGAGCTATGCAACGGTGTTTACATTTTTAAATTGTTGGGGGAAAACCTGAAAAGAAGAATAAGATTTCTTGACACAGGAAAATCATCTGAAATTCAAATTTCGGTGTTTATAAATAAAATTGAATTGAAACAAGGCCTCGGGGGGATCCCTGGATGGCTCAGCGGTTTACTGCCTGCCTTGGGCCCAGAACATGATCCTGGAGTCCTGGGATTGAGACCCACATCAGGATCCCTGCATGGAGCCTGCTTCTCCCTCTGCCTATGTCTCTGCCTCTCCCTCTCTCTCTCTCTCTCTGTGTCTCTCATGAATAAATAAAATCTTAAAAAAAAAAAAAGAAAGAAAGAAAGAAACAAGGCCTTGTCACTCCCTTATGTATTGTGTATGGCTGCTTTTGCATCACAATGGCACAGCTGACAAGATACAACAAAGAACAGGGGCCTACAACGCCTAGAATCTTTCTGGCCCTTCACGGAAAATGCTGGCCTGGTTTAGAGCCTCCACAGGCGGCCTGGCTCCCTCGGACACTAACCCTCTTCCATTTGATTCGGCACCCTCCGTTGTGTCTTCTGCAATGATTCCTGTCTTTATACTCATTTCCCAAACTGCTCTGTGAGGTGGTGATAGGTGTTCCACAGAACAGAAAAGGTTCTGTAAAGTAAATCCTGGGTTTAAAAAAAAGGAGGGGGGGATAAACTGATTTTGCTACTGGAAATATTCTCAGTTCTTTGAATATGCTTTGTGGTCATTCAAATAGGAGAGGTAAATTTTAGCATTTCCTACATTTATTCCACCGCTCAATAATTTCTTTTAAGGAATATTATTATTATTTCCAAATGTCCCATGCAACACAGGTTCTTCAGTGCTACTCCACATCTTTACCAGGTATCAAGCAATTACCTTCTAATTTAGAGCAAATAAGTCCCCCTTCCCGGTCCAGTGCCCTGGATCATCCACTCTCCTCTTTGGACACATGCATTTACTGGAACGATTGTGCGTGTCACCCCTTCCCTCACGAGGAAGGTGCTCACTCTTTCACCCACTCCCCCAGTCTGTGATCTCATTTTCTTCCCTCCACACACATCTCCCCTTCGTGGACAAGGGAAGATGGCAATTTTCAAGCTGCAAGTTATAATCCAGCAATGGGTCATGAAATTGATTTAGAGGGTCAGTGACCAGCATTTAAAAAATAGTAAAATAAAAGAGGATATAAAATATCAGAGCACATCACAATAGTACTTGGTGAAATTTTTGTATGCGTTCTGGGTCACAGCCTCAAATGTGTTTCTTACTTTGGGCATTGGTCAAAAATGTTTGAGAGCCATTGTGCTAAGGTGCTAACAAAATAAAAGGACATAGCAAAGTCTCATAGCTAACATTTGATTAGCAAAAATGTTGTCTCTGTCCCGCTATTAATTCTCTCAACCGTTTCCACCCCAGGGTATCCATTTTAAATTGCAAACATAGGGACCCAAGGACTGTGTTTTTTGATTAACCTCTATATCTTCCACCCCTTACTGACTATGGGACTCATTTCCCTACAGAGGCTGCATAAATATTTGATGTTGATAATGAATGAAATTAAAAGCTAATAGCATAAGCTCTCCAGTTTCTACTGCCACTAGCTGTTATAGGATTGGAAGTAGCCTTCTATGCCCTGTCCACTTCTGTGTGCACTTCCAGAGCCCTCTTTACACACGGCCTAAGATGTGCCAAAGGGCAGTTCTCTCTTCTTCAGCAGAAAATGCACACCTGTGGCTCCAACCTCTTTCCCAGCCATAGCCTTCCCACATTCCCCTCTCAGGTCTGCTCCCTCTTGGCAGCCTCTGCTCCCATCACCGGCCGGGAATCCTCATGCCTCTGCATACACTGTTGCTCCCTCTGCTTCACAACTTTTCCCTCCATGCTTTCCTTGTGCTGAAATCCCTCTCACCTGTAAAAGTCCCTGTTGCATAGACATCTATGTAGCCTGAACACACGGAGCTACTTGCATTATTTTTCATGACCTCATAGGACTCCGTTCATGCAGCTGTGCGGAAACAGTAAGCCGGAATTGTAAGGTTTGATATGTCTATTGCCTCCCCCTGCCCACTGGCTTCTCCAGGACAAGGGCTGTGTTTTATTTATCTCTCAGGTTTCCATGCCTGGCATGGTGGGGCTCAAAGCAGGTGCCGACTGTGTTTTAAGTATAAATGAAAAAGAAAAGGGTGGTATGAAATATCAGAGGGATGCAAAGTTTACTGATGGGATAGACCCTATTCCTTTCTCCCTGGCCCCCCGCAGCCCCCAGCCCCTCTCTAGCACCCAGGACAAAGCTGAGCAGCAAGCTGCAGGATCTTCAGGTCCGTGTGAGGAATGGAGATCAGATGCACACATGCATTCCAAGTATCTTGGGCACAGAACTGATGCAGTGGCCTCTTCTGCACAGACTAACCCTCCTGAGATTTATTGTTGGACCATTCTGCCTGCAAGGGAGACGTGCTAAATGCTCAGAGAACTCCAATGTGACCACAGATCTAATACACCTAGTGCTAGGTGATTAATGACTTGTAGAATTAGCCCAAATGTGAAATTTATAATAGCTGCGAATACTGAGAACTGCTAAATTAAGAAGTTTCGTTCTGAACCTCCTACAGGCTTTTCTGTTTAGATCTCGCTCTCTTACACACCCTCCTTCCACCCCACACCACTCATCCAACAACGCCCTTGCCTTTGTTTTCCCCCAGAATGAGAACACTGCTTCTCTCACCCCCAGTCCACTCGAACAACCTGCAACTCCTCAGACTTGTCTGTGAGGCAGCGGTGTTCCATGCCACTGTTGCTCAGAGCAGGGCCTTCTCTAGAGATGGCTTCACTAGAGGCTGAGGGAGAGTCCCCAGGAGCGGCCTCACCAGAGCCCAAGAAGTTGCTGAAGATGGAATATGGGCGAACTATGTGTTGGATTCCAGCAGGAAACCCATGCAGCACTCTGGAAACATGTGCCTTAGCCATATAAACCCCAGAGGAAAACAAATAAAGCCCCTAGGACAGTACTGGCCCTCAGCTGGATGTGAAGGGAAAGTCATCTTTGGCCTTTATTCTCTTTAGGATCTGTGGGTTCCAAAGAAGCAGGACTGAGGTTATTAAATTTAGTTGTGAGGTTGCTAGCACCAGGCACAGAGTCGAGAGGCACCAAAGAGGAACAGACTACACTTTTTGGAGGCTGGATTCCTCTTAATTAAACTCAACCCAGGGGGCAATCCTCTATGTGTAGGGACTGTACTTAGCTGCGGTGCCCTGAAGGTTACTAATACCGAGTGTCGCAGACATTGTGGGGAATAACTCCAATGCTCATCTCCTCCTACAGGCACGCTCTCACCTGAGGACCCTCACCTACTTCAAGGTCCTGCTCTCCATTGCCCAGCCAGAAGTCAGAGTCTTGACCCTGTCACTCTGCTTCTCTCATTTCCTTCAAAACCTCAAGACTTCACTCCCTAGATATTTTTAAATCCCTCCCTCTTTGGTGGAATCTTCCAGGTCCTTCGTGTGACCTGCCAGCCCTGGGTGACCTGCCAGCCCTGGGTGACCTGGCCTGTGGCTAGCTCTTAGGCCTCAGCCCTCTCACACACACCCCCAACTTGGCATCTGGTGCTTGGAGCGCTGCCCGTTGCCCTATGGGGCTCTAGCAGCACTGAGCAGGGAACATAAGCAGAGGCAAGTGGCAAAGGGGACAGTGTCTGTCACATACATGAAAATCCAACGGTTTTCATGAGTGTGAAATATATAAACAGCTATTATAGATCAGTAAGCAAATCATGAGCTGTTCAAAAAGAAAAAACATGTGGGACACCTGGGTGGCTCAGCAGTTGAGTGTCTGCCTTTAGCTCAGGGTACGATCCTGGAGACCCGGGATCAAGTCCCACGTCAGGCTCCCTGCATGGAGCCTGCTTCTCCCTCTGCCTTCTCTGCCTCTCTCTCTGTGTGTCTCTCATGAATAAATAAAACCTTTGAAAAAAAAAAAAGAAAAACTGTATGTATAAACAGGCATTCTAAAAATATATATAAAATATATGTAGGGAGAACAAATGTAAGGGGGAAAAACCTTACAATAGTAACAGAAGAAATACAAATTGTTAAAACAATCATGACATATTTTCTGCCTTTGTAGATGAAGTAAGGGGAGAATGAAGATCTCTCCTGTGCAGCTGATGAAGTGCAAATTGGCAAAGAGTACTCCTGGGAAACTTTGCTATGTGAAAAAAAGTCTTTAAAAAATGTGTGTAACAGTGACAAGGCAATTCCACTGATACAAATCTATCCTAAGGAAATAATTAGTAGATGGAGAATTTTTTTTCACTTTGGGGACGTATAACACAATGTGGTTTTTTAATGGAGAACATATGGAAATAATCCAAAGTTCCAACAATTGGGTATTTTTAAAGTAAATTTTGTATAATACACTATATGCATCTATTTAGGAAAGTATGGAAGTATAATTGTTAACATGAGACAGAGGTTTATTGGTAAATTTTTAAGAGAAGAGAATTTATAAAAATATGACAGTATTTTTAATTTTAAAAATATACATGCATAAAATGCCAGGGAGAATATATACCAAACTATAAATACTGGTTAGATCCAGAATAGACTTGCTGGTGAGGAAAATTTTGGGGAAATCTTCCTATATTTTAGCATCTTTGAACAGTAAAAATGATTTATCTTTATAATAAAAAGTGGTTTAAAAATAACTCAAACAAAATTGCCAAACTTAGAGTTATTTATTATTGAAGGCAAAGACTTGAGCAACTTAGTTTTTAAAATAAAGTCAGCAATTTACTTCAATCCAGAAGACATTTATTCATCTAAAAGCCAGGCATGGTTGTAGGTTGTTGCAGAGAACGCTGCATTAAAATGGTAATTCACACAGTAAAATAAACCTTGCTAAATTCCAAATTATGAAAATTTGTTTGATTTATGAATCTTGACTATCATGCCAAAGCTATTTCAGTGTTAAGTTAGGTGATATAAGAAAAATGCGTTTAAAACTAAATGACAGGGATCCCTGGGTGGCGCAGCGGTTTGGCGCCTGCCTTTGGCCCAGGGCGCGATCCTGGAGACCCGGGATCGAATCCCACGTCAGGCTCCCGGTGCATGGAGCCTGCTTCTCCCTCTGCCTGTGTCTCTGCCTCTCTCTCTCTCACTGTGTGCCTATCATAAATAAATAAAAAAAAAAAAAAAATAAAATAAAAAAAAATAAAACTAAATGACACAGTTACATGAGTATACACGTGTAAAGACCAATTGAACCACACATTTCAGATCAGCACATTTTGCTCTATGCAAGCATACCTCAAAAAGGTGAAGGCAGAAAAATAAAACATTCATAAAAATGACATAAAATAGTTCAAATTTTTCATCATGAGCTTTTAATGGGTCTCTAATATTGAATCAATTAGAAGCCAAACACAAGAATACTCCCACTTCTTACTGATGGAGTAGTAGGTGTCAGACAAATGTCCTATTGAAAGTAACTACAGAAGCTGGGTAAAATAACAACAACCATTTGAAGGCATCAGGGAAAAACCAAGGAAGCCATGTTTCCTTAACAAGGCATAGTTCTTTCTTTTCAAGATTTCATTTATTTATTCATGAGAGACACAGAAAGAGAGAGGCAGAGACAGGCAGAGGGAGAAGCAGGCTCCATGCAGGGAGCCTGATGTGGGATCCAGGACTCCTGGATCATGCCCTGAGCCAAAGGCAGATTCTCAACCGCTGAGCTACCCAGGCATCCCAACAAGGCATAGCTCTTACAAAGTGAAAATCCTATAGAGAAGGGAGTGCATTGCCATGAGTCTGACATTTGGCGCACAAACACCTCTTGAGACACTTTCTGTTCCCTCTGTGGTGCTTGCATGGGGCTAGATACTGAGAAACAAAGAAAGAAACTTTTGAGAGAGTAAAAACTAAGCAGATATTTTGATTTCTGGAAATGCTAGAGAGAGAAAAAATTAGTTGAGAACACATAAAGAAGGAGCCCTGATAAACCTCTAAGGTTTTGTTGAAACTCTTGAAGGACACAACTTACAGTAAGGGAAACCAGACGTTGACCCAACTCCACTGGACCCAGATAATCTGCCAATACTCTGTCTGCCTCCCAGAAGTAAATAACATCTTCTTCCAGAAGAAAATAACATTATCTGCAGCTTCTGCTCTTTTTCATACATTTTGGTATTCAGTAAAAAATTGATAGGCATAAAATGAAATAGAAATATTTTTCAATGGAAAAATAAAAGAAATTCCAGAAAATTGAGCGACATCCAGGATCACATAGATATTTGAGTTATCAAATACTAACTTTAAGATAACTATAATATATACAAAAAGAAAACTAATGGAAAATATAGAACTTTACCAGATAATTGGAATCCATGAAAAAAAAACAAATGGAAATCCTAGAACTGGAAAATGTAGTAAATGATAATAAGTATTCAATAGTTGGGTTTACTACCATGTTCATCAAAGAACAATGAAGTAGTTTAACAGAAAGTTGGCCAACAGAATATAACTGGATTGAACCACAAACAGAAAACAACCAAGAGAAAAAAAAAAGATGGAAAATAATACAGAAAAGAGCAAAAAAGATGTGGGGAATATATAACTAATATTGAAAGACAGAAAAAAATAATGAGAATAAGTAAGACATAATAGTTGAAGAAACTGGGAAAGAAATATCCAAAACTGATTAAAAAAAAAAAAAAAAAAGAAGCAGCTAAGTTCAAGAAACTCGGTAAGCCCTAAATAGGATAAATACAAAGGAAGCCACAGATAATTAAATTGCTGAAAACCAAAGACAAGGCAAAAGTCCTCAAAGGAGTCAGAGGAAAAAAGATACATTACTATAAAAAGTCTTAAGTCTATTTTTTAAACAGAAATTATGGAATCTAGAAAATAAAACAAAAACCAACCCCAGAGTAAACATTACATCTGGCAGGGAATAAAAAAGAATATCTGCTTTTACCACCTCTCTTTACCATTCAACTGGAAGTCCTAGCCAATGCAAAGAAAGCAAAAAGGAAAGGTTAGAAATAGGAAAACCCAGAAGAAAGATGTAAAAGTGTCACTATTCACAGATGACATGACTGTAGACCTTACTCCCAGAGGATCTAGAGAAGCAGAGAGAGATGGAAACAAATCCGATACTGAGGCACAGGGTAGACAGACTAGGAGCCCATTTGCCACTAGTAATTTATAACATGAATTAGACATAAGGCTGATGATGCTGGGTCCTTTTTGAGCAAATAGACATTGCCGACTGTGACATTAGCTCAGGACCATCCGAAAATGCCCCAATAAGACACTATTCGCAATTTTTAAAAGCCATGAGCCAAAAAAATAAAAAATAAAAATAAAAGCCATGAGTCAGCTCATTGTGTATAACAAGCTCCGAGCACTCAGGCATTCAGAATCCAGGCCATGGTCACCTCAGCCAATCCAAGAGTAAATGGACAAGCCACTAATACTGTGGGAGCATGGGCCACGAGAGGCAAGTCTCTTAAGTTCTTTCTGGAACTGATATTCTTGAAGGTCTGCTTTACACTCAGACCATACTGAGAGTATTGGTTGGTCACTGCAAGGGGTAAGTTGGCTTGTGATCATTATCTGAACATCCATGCCGCACTTGAGTACACACTGCATATGAAGAAAAGTGAAAACCAGTTTCTTTACTGCCCAGAAAAGACAAGTTGAATGCATTCTGTTGTTGAGCTTCATTTTGTTCCCATGGCTAGCAAATGAGATAAGTATGTTGTCTCCTAAACACCAGAACTGGGTAGTTTTTGCATCCAGGAAGTTCAGCTTCCTAATACCTGTGTATGTGGCACCTGTGTATGTGGGTACAGAGAAAATGCTCCAAACATAAGCCTGGCTTAAGAGATTGGCCCACTGCTGTTCCTAGCAGAGGATTTCATCAATAACATTGGCCACTCCCATTTTAGACATAGACCATTTGCTTCACTCAGAAGGGTTAGGATGAGCATCCATACAGCAACGCTTGAGCTGCAATCTAGCCTGACTCTGAACTCAGAACAATGACCGCAATGACAGGTGGGTAAACAGAGGGCAGAGACAAGTGCGTCCAATGTCTCATTCACATTCATTTCACTCATGATCAAGAGGGAATGAGCGCATCCGAAAACCACAGACAAGCCCAGTGTAGACAGAGCCTTGGTGCATGGCTTGGAATGCGGGCAGTGGGTGATCCCCAGGAATTGTCTGTGTTTATTTCACTTTTTTTGAAACTTAATGTTACAGTGAAGTCTGTAAGTCCTGACCTGAATTTTTACAAAGTGAACATAATCATGTCCTTGCCACCCAGATTAAGAACATGGGCACTCCAGGAGCCTCCGGACTCTGTATTCACTGAACAACTCCTCATTCTCCCTAACCCAGCCCCTGGTAACCACCATTCTGCCTACGTTCTGTTTCTATGAATTTGACTACCCTAGGTACCCCTGTAAGTGGAATCATACAATATTTGTCATTTTGTGATTGACATATTTCACTTAGAATAATATCTGGGAAGTTCATCCATATTGCAGCATGTATCAGAACTGCCTTCCTTTTTTTTTTAAGATTTTATTTATTTATGAGAGACAAACACACAGAGAGGCAGAGGGAGAAGCAGGCACCATGCAGGGACCCTGATGCGGGACTTGATCCCGGGGCTCCAGGATCACGCCCTGGGCTGAAGGCAGGTGCTAAACTGCTGAGCCACCCAGGGATGCCCCTGCCCTCCTTTCTAAGACTGATATTCTATTGTACGTGTATACCCTATTTTGTTTATCCATTCATCTGTCTATGCACATTTGGGGTTGCTTCTACCTTTTGGCTACTGTGGATCATGCTGCTATGAACATAGGAGTACAAATAACTCTGTGAGACCCTGCTTTAAATCCTTTTGGGTAGTATATACTGAAAAGTTCAATTGCTGGATCATATGGTAATCCTATTTTTAACTTTTCAAGGAGCTGTCATGCTGTTTTCCACAGCAGCTGCACCATTTTGCATTCCCACCAACAGTGTTGTGGGATTCCAATTTCTCCACATCCTTGCCAACACTTGTGTTTTTCTGGTTGTTGGGTTTTGTTTTTTGGGGGTTTGTTTTGTTTTGTTTTGTTTTTTGTTTTTGTTTTTTTTGTTTTTTGTTTTTTTAATTTTATATTTATTTATGATAGTCACACAGAGAGAGAGAGAGGCAGAGACACAGGCAGAGGGAGAAGCAGGCTCCATGCACCGGGAGCCCGACGTGGGATTCGATCCCGGGTCTCCAGGATCACGCCCTAGGCCAAAGGCAGGCGCCAAACCGCTGCACCACCCAGGGATCCCTGTTTTGTTTCGATAGTAATTATCCTAGTGGGTGTGAGGTGGTATGTCACTGTGGTTCTGCTGGACTTCTTGCATCCCAGCGTACCCACCATAAGACCCAATCCCAGGAAAAGGTCTCCCCTACTGGCATCCTGGCCAGGCCTCCTAACAAAGAGTCTGAGCAGAGAGGGAGAGAGCACAAGTTCTAAGAACTCATAATTAGCTCCTGATATGGCCATTTGTTGAGCTGAATTGTTTGCTTACTCTAAGACGCACTCCATCCGTCCTGCACAGTGAAGGTGCAGACCTGTGAGAGGGGAGTGATCAAACAGGATGATGCATGGAGGGCTCGATTTCCAGAAGTGAGCACCATCACCAGTTCTCCATTGCAAATGAAAGGAGGCATCTTGCAGGAGATCATCCAGCTATAGGGCTCTTGACATTATACACGTAGCATGGCCGCAGAACAGCTATGGTTATGGCACATTAAAAAGGGGAGAAAATGAAAACAGACCCTGCCAACAGCCAGACTATAGTGGAGTGGGGAGGCTTGAGAACGAAAACAGAAACTACACTGGTGAAACATAAGCCTTTCTCACAAAACAGATCAATCATGCCAAACTGTCTCATGTGTGCAGCACAGACTATCGGAGCTCAAAGTCTTGAAACACCATCTCCTTCAAACACGTGTGCACCGACCTAAGACCATGAAGAGACCGACCCAACAGTAATTTCACACAGACTCATGTGTCCCAGAGATAAGACTGCTGGCTTTTCCAGGAACTCCCTAGTTTATAAAATCCCATCAAAGCCTGCCAAGACCTTCCTGTGACTAAGCTCCTCAGGGTATGTATTGTCCCTTGCTGCAAAGTTGAGAAGCCTAATTTTGTTGACTACATGGGCACTCCAGTGGTCTTGGGCTGCAGGGTGCTGCTGAAACTCAGACTGTGGACAATGCCGAAAGCCAGCTCTCTGTGATGCCACGATTTCTGGAAAAGAGCAAAGCCACTCTTTCTGGCTACCTCTCCCTTTCTCCCCACACTTATCTCCAACCTCTTTCTTGAAACTCCTGGACACCTGAGGCCTTATACTTTTATTTATGCAAGCTTCTTATAAAATGACTAATTTAGCATCATGAGAAACTTATCAAGTTGACCTAAGAACAAAGCAATCAAAATCAAATTAAAATTATATGATGATTTTTCCCTAAGACTCATTAAGGAGCCATGAGAAAATCAGTACACCAACCTCTTGTGAAATCCCGGTATAATGTTTAACAAATTTTCTGCCTTTGGATAACTTCCCCACCATTAATTTTCTTTTCCCTTACTGAGAGTCTCATTTAATTTCTTTAAGGTGACATCATGAAAAAGTGAAATAAAATGTGCCAGTGGTCCTATAACCATATCCCCTGCACCTTTGCTCCCCAACTTACGGCCAGGAGAGTGCTGACTGCTTTCCCAAGCCCAGAGGAAGCTGGAGGGGGCTTTCCTCTACCCACTCCCACTCCCCTCCCTCAAATCATTCTCCTTGCTCTCTAGAATTTGCTTAACTCAGTGGAGAGAGGACCAGACCCTTCCTAATGGCCTGGAGGGAGGAGCCTAGACCCCTTATTCATACCTGGCCCCTCCCATTCCATACACTACACGGCTTTGGGGGCAGTTTTGAACAGCTGACCTCCCTCTCTTCTAGCCCAAGTAGATGGATCTAAGGAGTTAAATGAATCCCTTCATGAAGTTTCACCTGAGATATAGAGAAACTTGGTCCTGCAACATATAAACTCAAAAGCTATTGGCGGCCTTCTAGGCTGGCAACAGGGGAAGATAATCCAAAGCCAAAGGGAGCGAAGTGGAGGTTCAGAGAAAAACAGTGAAGATATCCATTCAGATTCCTTATGGAGTTCCTGGGTCCTGTGCTTCCCGAGGCCCCATGGATTTTCTGTTCCTAAAACCCATGAGCTTCTGCAGCATCCTTCCATTGAACTCTAGGTTTAGCTCAAGCTGGCTACCATGGGTTCCTGTGACTTACAACCAAAAGAGCCTGAGGAAGGTGCCAGTTTCCTGGTACAGAAGGGCCTCTCTCACCGTGAGAAGTGAGCACATTGGCCACCCTAGTAACTGCTCTGCCTCCCTTGGTGAGGTCCTTCTGCTCCCTCAGCTGAGTTAGCCACCCTTGGCTCTACGCTCCCCAATTCTCCTGACGTGATTGTGTCACAGTCTTTAGCTCTTCATTCTGTGGCTACTCATAAGCCTGGCGAAGAAGTCTTATACAAGGGCAAGGGCTAGGTCACCCTGTTATAGACCCCTCCTCCTCCTTATCATTGCCATGTTGACTGGGGTCCAAAACTGTACACACTGCCGGTTCATGGGAAAAAGATGCAGCATCCTTGTTTTCTACTAATGAAGGAATCTTCCTTTCATCCTGTGAATAATGCACATAAAGGTTATCCTTTATTTTTTTAATGTTTCCATCTTTTTTTTAGTATAGTTGACATACAATGTTTTATTAGTTTCAGGTGTACCAAATAGTGATTTGACAAGTTTATGAATTATGCTATGTTCACCACAGGTGCAGCTCCCACCTGTCCCCATTTATATGGCCATTACAATATCATTGATTATGTACCCTATGCTGTGCCTTTTATTCCTGTGACTTAGTCATTCCAAAGCTGAAAGCCCATGTGCCCCACTCCTCTTCACCCATTTTGCTCATCCCCCTGCTCCCCTCTCCTCTGGCAAACACCAGTTTGCTCTCTGTATTTATGTCTAATTTTGTTTTTGCTTCATTCATTTTTCTGTTTTGTCTTAGATTCCACAACAGGCGAAATTATATGGTATTGTTTTACTCAGTCTGACTTATCTCACTAAGCATAATACCCTCTAGGTCCACCCATGTTGTCTCAAATGACACAATGTCATCTTTTTATGGCTGTGTAATATTTCATTATATGTTATGTATTATATATTGCATAAGTATATATTATATAAGTATATATTATACATATATGTGTATATTACATGTATATATAATATTTCTCTCTATATATAAAACATACATATAACACATCTTCCTTATCTGTTCTTCTATTGATGGACACTTAAGTTGCTTCTATATCTTGGCTATTATAAATAATGATACAATAAACATGTAGATAATGCTGTAGGTATCTTCTTGAGTTAATGTTTTCATTTTCTTTGGGTAAATATCAAGTAGCAGAATTACTGGACCATATGGTATTTCCATTTTTTATTTTTTTGAGGAACCTTCACACTCTCTTCCACAGGGGCTGCACTAATGTACATTCCCACCCATAGTGCATGAGGGTTCCTTATTCTTTACATCCTCGCCAACACTTGTTATTTCTTGGTCTTTTTTATTTTAGCCTTTCTGACAGATGTAATGAAGGTTACACTTTAAACTTGCCAATTAGTGACATCTCAGTCTCTGTGGGTTGGAGTAGCCTCTTCAGAGTGACCAAGTGTCTCTTGGGGAATGTGGTCAATCTTTAGAATCTCTCACTCATTCCTTTTCAAGATGGCAAATGAGGAGGTATCTGAAGGTGGTGGGGAAGAGCAGACTCCTACTCTGCATGTTCAGTTCCTACAATGTCCTGTGGCAGTCCCATTTCCCACGAGGATGTCCCCTGCCCTGCTGATGGCTTCTGAGTCTGAAATCTATAGCTGGTGAATTCGCTGTTGGTCTCTAGGCTCCCTGTTAGCCATGTGGCCCTTCCCACCGAGCTGGTCGACTTTGGCCCTTGAATTATCTGCCCCAACCCCCTTGGCTATAGGATCTCTTTGTCCCTGTACTATCTCTTTGTACACCACAAACCTCACCAGCCACATCCTCAGCCAACTTCTACTTAGTCTAAATGCCATGAATAAATATCTGAGTTCCCTGTATACAATGCTTAAGCTGAGGGAAGCTGGGGATCTCCATGCCACATCTGCTGCACCACACTTCTTACTCTACCACAGGCATCTCCTGCAGCTGAGAGATTCCCTATGTGGGATGGTGCAGCGTCTCAAACAGTAAAACAAGGTAAAACCTCCTGCTCCTGACTGCCCTCTCAATCTTTCTAACACCTACAACCCTCAGTTAGGGCCTGGAGGGAGATAAGTCATTTTATATATGTCTGACTGCTTGCTCACCTCTCTGATGCTCTTCTCCTCCACTTTGCCAGCTCAAAAGGGACATGATTTTCCCAATCCTTTCTGTCTGACCTGAAACCCTTTTATGTCATTTCCTTCCCAAAATAGATGCTTTAGTAAAACCCTTAAAGGTCAGATGGTCCTTTGATAGATTTCCTTGAGCTCTCATTCAAAATCTGTTTCTCTTATTTTTTAAAGTTAATCATAATTTGTTTGGTTTTCCACTCAGAGGAGAATGAAGATGTCAAATGGAGCAAAGAAGCCTGCATACTGTCTGTGAGAACACAGGGAGGAGGAGACACAGAGACCAGAAAAAGCACACACAGAGCTATGAAGCTCTAACATCTAGAGTCAGTGAGAAGAACCAGCCACACCTGAATGAACTCCAGAGCATCTTCTACTACAGATGTTCTAGGGGACAGAGTACAGGTAGGCTCTTGAGGAAAGTTGCTCTTGCCTCTGCTTTGACCCTTTGTTCATTTTTAATTAAATAGTTAATAACCATGTCAGTCCCCTACTACTGCTATAATAAATTACAAATAAATTTAGCTTAAACCACACAATATATTATCTTACAGGTTCTGGAGGTCAGAAATCAAAACTGAGTCTTTCAGACTAAACTCAAGGTGTTGGCAAAGCTGCATTCCTTCTGGGTTCTCTAAGAAATAATCCATTTCCTTGATTTTCCAGCTTTTAGAGGCTACCTGAATTTCTTGGCTCATGGCCTCTTCTTTGTATTCCAACCTTTCCTTTGACTGTCATATCTTCTGCTCCTATTTTGAACTTTTTTGTCTCTCTCTCTCTTTTTCTTGAGAAAGAGAGAGAGTATGTACCTGTGAGTGGGGACGGGGGAGGGGAAAAGGGAGAGGGAGAGAAAGAATCTTAAGCAAGTTCCTGGGACTTAATCTCACAACCCTAAGATCATCACTTAAGCCAAAATCAAGAATCAGTTCCTTAACAGACTGAGCCACCCAAGTGCCCCACTTTTGCCTCTCTTCTGAGACTCCTCAAGATTATTTTGGGCCCATCTGATAGTCGAGGGTAATTTCCCTCATTAAAGATCTCTAATCATATCTGCAAAACCTTTTTCACAGATTTCAGGATTAAAACATGAGCATCTTTGGAGAGCCATTATCCAAGCTACCACAATGACAAGTAAATTTTGTAACCAATTCTAAATTCATGTCAGCATCCTATCCTCTGAAAGCACTCCCTCATGGCAGGGGAAAGGGAGATAGCTGCACTGTGGGTGTTCACCTGATCATTCTCTGAACAGCTATGGTAGGATGCTCAGCAGATTCTACAAAAGGCAAAAAAAAAGGGGAATACAAAGAAATATAAAAGCTCGCTCAAATATGTGAAGTAAATATAAAAGTAACTTTGGTTTTATTGCCATAAACCAAAAGAAGAAAGAAAATGAAGGCCAGTATATGGTATCTGGCTTGGGGAAAGGAGACCACATCTTGGGCTGGCATTCCCCACACATTGCCTCATGATAGCAGCCTCTGTCTCAGAGGGCAGGGAGTGTCTGCCCTGGTTCCCTTGTTCAGTAGGAAGAGTTTACATCACAGTGCTAATATGGAAATAGGTTTGCCCAGACTACACAATTTCTCAAAAGTGGCTAAATTTAAAGAAGAAACTCTAGTTTATGAGAACTTCCCATATGTGGAAAACATAATAAGAAGTTGAGAAAAGTAACACTTTTCAGACCAGAGCTTCTTGACCTGGGATCCAGGAACCCCTAGAAAGTAAGTGGATTTCAAGGATCCATAATATTTTAAGTTCATGTATAAAATTGAATGTGTTTTTTAATGTAATTCCTTTCCTATAAAAAGATCCATACCATTCATCAGATTGTCAAAGGGGTCTGTGATTCTAGAAAATATAAGATATTTATATAAGGTGATCAGTTAATTTCCTGATATAAGAAGTTGTTTCCCCCATCTATGAAATGTGCTCACACTCGACATGGGAACCAATCTGTCTGTAAACCTTACAACCCATCCTTGGCACCCACTTAATGACCAAATTGATATAAAGAAAGCTGGCTCTCTGGGGAAATTGTGGGGTTTTGAGTTTCCCAAGGAGGGGCTATGCTCCGATCATGTGGATGAATAATGGCAAAAAGCAAGTGATTTAACCATATTTAAATAAATTTATTTGCCAGAGGGCACAGCAAGTCAACTATGAGTCCAAACAATGTAAACTCAATGAGGGCAAGAATCTTTTAAGTTCTCCTCACTCTCATGCCTACAGCAATGTCTAACTATAAGGTGATCAATAGTAAGAGATCAATAGATATGCACTGAATGAATCCTTCAACAGAGAGTTTCTAAAACCCTACAAAGACTCTGGGTCCAATTAAATTAGGCTGGCTTTTTAATGTACTCTACCGCTAACAAGAAATTTATTTGATTTTATTTAAAAGCCATATATTGGCATTAAATAGAACATTTTAATATATTATTTATAATCTTTTTCATGCTGAAAGTCTGAAAGCTGTTCACTGAAACATTTTGATTTTCCCTGGTGCAGTATTTTCTTTTATTTATATTAAAAATTCGCATGTGGAAGAAAATGGGGAGGCAAGGCCACTACCTGATTCTTTCCATTCAGAATCATATAATTTAGGACTTTTGACCCCATGGAAATAAAAGATCTAAGTTTCAGAGCAAACAGTGAGAGGATGAAAGGTTTCTATTGTTGTTGATTGAAAATGAACTATTTCCCTGCAGGGTGGAACTCAAGTGCATTATTCATGCTGTCATGTGCTAATTGGATTGTCTTTGGCAGAGATGGTATAAGCCGAGCATGGATCACTTCCACATGGGTATCTGGTGTCAGACCCACCAAATAGCAGCTTTCTAAGCCCACAGGTCTATTTTGAAGTCTGATCACTTTCTCACATCAAAGAGTTTAAGGAGAGTTTCTGAATCAGAAATTAAGTAGATTTCTTATACCGTGGCCTGCAGCCATGAGGTGTTTGGACCCTCAAGCACAGAAGTCTCACCAGAGCTTCTGAAGGAAGGTGCCGGCTGGGTGTTTTACCAGAACTGGTCAATTTGCAGGGAGATGACTTCAAATGGGCCCTCTTAAAAAGCATACCTGGTTAGATGGTTGCATTCTCTTTGGGCTTGATTTCTGGGAAAGTAGAGTTGTTGATGCCACAAAGCAGTGAGGACATGGTAGCTTTGGAGGAACTATTTCACTCTTGAAACATATTCCAGAAAAGTAGTGAATTCTAGGGGGAGTGAATCGGTCTAATGAATGGCCTTTGAGAGTCTAGTCCTGGGAGACTGAGGTATGAGGGTCTGAAGGTCATTCTTGGTCAGGGCAAACTGAGCAAAGTTACTCTGCATATGGCTAATTAGTCATATCTGACAGGTTGGCGGACTCGTCCACTGGCCACCATCATGAGCATTTATAACTTTTCTGGAGAAGGGTAGGGGAGGAGGTGTGGAATGATTCAAAATTCTGGTTCTAGAATGACTTTAAGCCTGGGACTCAGTATCTCAGATGGCCTCGAATGCAACACCAACTAGACTTCAGCTTTGCAGACTAGTGAGAATGGAAAAACTTGCAAGACCAAGACAGACAAAGTTGAGGTGGCCCCAACACTACTGCTGAGGCTGGCTCTTATCAAGGCAGAAACTGGGGCCAGAGTTCAGGATCTAATGGCTACAGAAAGCCAGAGCTTATTTTAGGCAGACACCAAGAACCCAGAAGAGGTATGGTCCAGGAGGTAAGACATAAGTGAATTGCAGGCAACAGATAGCACGTACAGTCATGTGAGCAAAGGGGACGCAGTATGAGTGGTCAGACCACACACAGTGAGACTCCAGCAACTATCTGTAAGGTGGAGGAATGAGGCTTTCTAGCTCCATAAGGAGGGGCAAGAGTATCAGGAGCCTAACGGAAATTCAGATCAGTTTGGCATCAGGAGAGCTTAGTGGGAGGTGAAGCAATGTCAGACTCAGACACTGAGCCAGCAGGCAGCATGGAGAACCAGTGGCGCTAGGGCTCACCCCAGAGCACAAAGCCTTGACATATACTAGTTCCTAATTTCAGACCTCTCTAGCTGCAGCTAACTATCTTCCTGTTGTGGGGTAAATTATATGAGGATCTGAGAGGACAGCCCTTTCAGGGAGAAGCCAGGGAAAACAAGATGTGACACACTTGGAGGAAACTCCTATCCCCATTGACCTGGAGCAACTTACCTGCGTCTGTGTGTCCCTCAAGGCCTCAGGCAGACCCAGACTATCTAAGGGACAAGGAGGCTGAAACAAACTACACCTGCACCTGAACCTTTGCCCAATGGCAATGTCCTTATCTGGGACTCGCTGCCTAAACTCATGGAGTCAAAAGAGAGGGAGGTACTGTTTTAGCAAAACATACTGCGTCAATGATTTCTTTTAACGTCGAATTTAAAAATCATGTAGCTATACTAGAACACATTTATTTTATCCTGAATGTATTTTAACATTTGGTTCCCATTTAACAACAATTTTATATGTATTTATTTACTTAATATATATTTACATGTTAAATATTTATTTAATGTATATATTTATTTATTGTATATATAGTATATATATATTTATTGTATTTATTTATTGTATTTATTTATTGTATTTATTTATTTAATGTATATATTATATGTATGTATAAATATGTATTTAAACTTTTACATCCTTCTGTAAAACATTTACTAAAATAAAATAGAATAAAACTGGGGTGCCTGGATGGCACAGTGGGTTAGGCATCCAATTCTCAGTTTTGGCTCAGGTCATGATCTCAGGGTTGTGATATCATGCCCCATGTCAGGCTCTGGGCTCAGCATGGAGTCTGCTTAAGACTCTCCCTCTCCCTCTCTCCTCCCCCTCCCCCTGTGCATTCTCTCTCTCTCTCAAATAAATAAATCTCTATTATAAATAAATAAATTAGAATTGAATTGAATAGAATGGAATGGAATAAAAATAATGTCTCCTAAAAGCAGAATAGAAGAAACAAGAGTCTTTGGAAATATATGGAAAGAAGCAGCAGAGAAGACTCTGGATTCAAAATCAGTATTGGGGTTTCCATCCTGGGCTATTACTCCAGAAGTCATCTTGACCTCTCTGGGCCTCAGTTTCGGTAACATTCTGTGGATGTTCCCTTCTCCTAACCTGATTCAGGAGACAAGGCCTCCCTTGAGCTCCGGGGAGAATGGAGTCAAGGCAAAGATTCCCCTTGTTCACTGGCTCAGAGATTTTTACCAACCTTGTGGTGCTTGAGAGTAGGTAATGTGTTATCTCAACCTAGTTTGGAGGTAGCAAATGTTAACAAAGGATCCTACAACCCAAGTCCTTACTCCAGATGCAGCATATTAACAAGCCCCAGGCAGATAAGCTCTCTTCCTTCACCTCTCTCCTCTCCGTACCTTCATTGCAATAAAAACCCATATACCCGGGGATCCCTGGGTGGCTCAGCAGTTGAGAGTGCCTGCCTTCGGCCCAGGGCATGATTCTGAAGTCCCAGGATCGAGACCCACATCAGGCTCCCTGCACGGAGCCTGCTTCTCCCTCTGCCTGTGTCTCTGCCTCTCTTTCTCTGTCTCATGAATAAATAAAATCTTTAAAAAAAAAACAAACCCATATACCCAAACAAGCAACATCAGTATTCTCAGGGGACTTCAATGGTGTGAGCCAGAAAATGTGACCTTTGCTCTCAATGTGAAGATATTTGCCCTTGAAAGTCTTACATGGTCCTTTCATCTTCTGAGTCTGGGTTACTGATCCTTTGGAACATGCAGCAACCACCTCTGATCACTAGAAAAGTCCAATGCTTTTGGACTGGTTTGATTTCAAATGAAGGAACTTAGTGTTCTGAAATGCACAACACCAAAGAAGTGGGGCAGATATGCCCAGACCCTTCACACCTGGATGATGCAGCCTGGCCAACCATACCTCAATCTCCAATCTCACACACTGTTCTGATTATCGACTGTTATATAACAAATGATCCCAAATTTAGGGGCTTAACACAACAACTATCTTATTATCTCTTTTCCTGGCAGGTTTCCTCTGGTAGATTTTTTCTGCTTCAAGTACTACCAACTGGGGGTGGGGGTGGAGCTTTGTTGGCATTGAGCTGGCAGGCAGGCTGGACTGGAGAGCCCAAGATGCCTTTACTCTTATTTGGCAAGTTAGTCTCACTCACACGTCTGGTGCCTTTGGAATGACAGCTGGAAGGCTGAGTCAGCAGGGCACTTCTCCCTCCCCGTGTAGTCTCAGGATCTGCGTGTGGTCTTTGTAGCAGAGCAACCAGCTCCAAGGCACCAAAGCAAAGGCTGCCAGTCCCCTGAAAGTCTGGGCCTGGCCATAGCCCAGAACCACTCTTTCCAGACTGTATCGGTCAGCAGTCATGAACCAGCCCAGGTTCAGGAGGAGGGCAAATGGACCCCATCTCTCAGAGTGAGAGTGTTAAAGAATCTGGGACCATCTTCAGTCCAACATACACATGCACACATGGACACACACACACATACACTACAACTCTGCAAAATTAAAAAAAAATTGATGAGTGGCTTTTTAAAGCATTATTTAGGATATGAGAGGAGGAGAAAAATGCAGGTCAATTCAGATTGACCCTCAAGATTTCAGTCCCCTTGGCAGGGTCCCCAATCCCAACACCTTGCTTCACTTTACTCCTCTGTGACCATTTAAGTGGGCCATTCTCCTCCCACCCCAAATCATGGCAAGAAGCAATTTATAAAGGCAGTTCAGGCATCATCAAGAGGCAGAGAGGACCTGCTATTGCAGGTGCAGAGACAAAGGCCCCCCTGTCTTCCTTCTCTGGGAGATGAGTGTGGTCGCTTGACCCCTTCCTCCTGCCCCTCAGAGCAGTGCATTCGGGCACTCAGTAAGGCGACGCCCTTCCCCGGGGCTACCCTTCCCCGCTGGCTCAGGTCCACAGTGTCCTGGGAAATGAACTTTACCACCTTATTACAAAAACAGTGAAAAACCAGGAGGAAATTACATGACTCTAGATTTTACCCCGACAGCATGACTCTCACTTCTCGTTTTCTGTCTACCCAGTCTTAGGATCGATCCTACTTGGATGCTCAGCCCTTCCCTGATCTGATTCAGAAGCATTTGAACTAGGGTTTAGTTCTGAACCCCAAATATACTGCCTGCCTTTAAGGTTTCTTGCTTTCACATAAGGCTCCTGAGAACATTTTTAGAAAATATCCTCATCCGCCCCACTGTTCTGTTATAATAGATAGCATATTTTCTCTTTTTTTCCTCAGGAACTTTATTGAGTACCTGCCATGAGTCAGGTGCATCTTCTGGGGGGACAGTGCTAAATAACCTGCCCTGTAGGAGCCAGCATCTGGTAGGAGTCAGATGCCTACGCTAATGGCCATGCCACAAAAACAAGGGCTAGGGGGAGCTTGCCCATAGTGTCCTGGGAGCACTGAAGACAGAGCAAACACTTGTGCTTGGCAAGGGACAGGGAAGGTTTCTGCCATAGGTGGCCTTGAAGGAGAAGGAGGAGTTGTCCTGGAAGATAAGGAGGAGAACATTCTAGGCAGAGTGAAACTCACGCGAAGGCACTGAAACATAAACCGCTTGGCATGTCTGAGGACATCACTGGGAATTTGGTGTCGCTTAAACGTAGAACACATAGCAAAGTGACTAGAAATTTGCCTGGGGAGATAACAGTCCCCAGATGACAAGCAGCACTGTGAGCCCTTCTGAAGAGTTCACCCTTTCAGTTGGTGGCCCTGGGGACTTTGGAGCAGTTACAATCAATAGGATAACATGGTGTATTGGGTTTTGACTAAGATTACTTGCCTTTAATCCTAATTTTATATTTAATTGATTTCCCTGGTATCTTTCTTTTTTTCTAAAAGTCCATATTATCTTAACATAAGGCCATTCAGGGATATATTTATTCTGCTTATTTATCTTGCCAAATCTAAGTTGTTCATCCCCACCCCTTCTTCTTCCCACCACATCCCAATGGAAACCCTGGCAGGAGTTTGGAGGCAACGCTTGAAGCACTGCTCTGTACCAGGCACCAGTGAAGCAATTCTGTGATCCTCTCTCCTCCCCTCTTACTCTGTCTTCCACTAACTCCTGATGCAATGACTCAGTGAGTCAGCATGAGACCCTAAGTCTTGATGCGGGAGCTCCAAAGAAGCCTGCAACAGACAGACTGAGCTTGCTGTGTGCCTCTGGGGCCCACGCCACGAAATAGTCAGTGTCCCCTCAAGCTGGGGCAAGTTCACAGGGTTGCCATTTGTTTAGCCACTCAACCTCCCAGCACAACTCACCCTCACCCCTCTAGTCGACCACAAAACCTAAGGGCCCTCTGCAAGTGCAGCATCCTGCACCAGGAACCCAGAAGCTGCTTTTAGTATTTTGTTCATATTCCATTTGTACCTTACTGAATTTTCCTTGGGGTCCCTTCAAGAAAGTATTTCCAGAAAAGAGATTTAGTTCATGTTTTTTTTTTTTTTTTTTTGTTTATTTATTTGTTTGTTTTGGTTTGGTTTTGGTTTTGGGTTTGTTTGTTTGTTTGTTTGTTTTTTAATTTTATTTATTTATGATAGTCACACAGAGAGAGATGAGAGAGAGGCAGAGACACAGGCAGAGGGAGGAGCAGGCTCCATGCAGGGAGCCCAACGTGGGACTCAATCCTAGGACTCCAGGATCACACCCTGGGCCAAAGGCAGGCGCTAAACCGCTGCACCACCGAGGGATCCCTGTTTGTTTTTAACGTAGTAATGAACTCTCCCACACAACGGGAGCGTGTCTTACACTTGCTGGTCCCGTCACCGCAGGTTGGTCCATCTTGTCTCGGCCTCAGCTGTGATGTTCATGAGGATTTCATCAGCTCATCTTTCTACAAGCTCTCTGGTCCAAGAGTTGGAGGGGAAAGCATCTTTGGGGAGCATAGGTCTGCCCAGCACTCAAAAAAACCCCACTGAGAAGAATACGACAGGCCAGTATGTCTGTTCATTCCACCCTTCCCAGAACTCACACAACCTAATCAAACATATTCAGTTCAGAAAGACAAATGTTTACACGCATTTATGTGTATCATACATGGTTGGCAGTTGCCTCCAATTCAATTACTTCTTCTTTTTAGAACCCTGGTTTTTAGCTGAGCATGTTGCCACCAGAATAAAGACCACCTGCTCCAGCTCCCCTTGTGGTTAGCAGTGGGCATATGACTCTATTTCCCAGCATGCCTTGTAGCCAGGTGTGGCCAACGAGATGTAAGCAAAAGTGTTGGGGGAGGTTTGGAAAGAAACTCCTTTATAAGGGAAAGTGTGAGTTCTACTAGCCTTCCGCTTTCTTCTACGGTTGGCCTGGAATGTAGACACATTAGCTGTAGCTCTAGCAGCCATTTTACACTTTTAGCTGATCTTGAGGATGGAAATCAGTTCTAGGATAGTGGGACAGAAAATAAGGAGTTTAAGTCCCCGAAGACATCATGGAACTCTCAGACTGACCCTAAACCGCTTACCCCTGGACTTCTTTTATCTAAAAATGAAAGAAAGAATGAATGGATAAGCTTCAAGCTACTTTTGATGATGTTTATTTTATTCTATTCTTTGTGCATTCAAACTTAACTTTACACTTTGGAGGCGTAGGTAAAAATGATTTAAGACTACCCCCCCCCCAAATCTACAGCATATTAGAGTCCAAAGCCCTCCTCAAGACACCTGTGAATTCCTGAGCTTGTATTCTCTTGGTCTCTCTGCCTCTGTACTTCCTTCCACCTGTGACTTCTTAGCTCTGCCCTGCTCTGATCCAAGCATGAAACTTGTTCTCATTGATTTCCACAAAAATCCTTACAAGACCTGGACAAAGTATCATTTCACACATGGCACAGCAAACACCTTGCAAATCTACATCGGACCTTTCTATTAGCTCAGTTTTGCCCCCTCACTTCCCAGCACTCTTCTCTCAGTTTTCTAGCCAGGGAGATCCTCGTGTCTCATCCGTCCCTCCTCTCCCTCCACTCTCATATCTCTGCTCCTACCCTCTTCCTTCTGGATTATGTCCAAATTTTTTCTGCCTTGCTTATGAAACGTACTTCACTCACCACAGCCCCTTTCCCCAAACTTTGATCAGGTCCCCAGCAGACAAAAGAAGTTATACTTCATAGAATTCACCCTCCTTAGAAGGCCGTGGTTATAAAAGGCATGATACTCCTGCCAGATACATATCTCTAAAAATCTCAAGAACCTCAAAGTGTGTGAATGAGTGGGTCGGGTTTGTGGGGAGTGTTGGAGCACACAACCTGTTGTGTGTCTAGGTTGCTTTGCACTGCTGCTGGGCCACCCATCGCTCAAGGATCATTGGCTTATTTCCTGGTGCACGGCTTTTCCTGCTGGAAGCTACCAGCATAGCTCCAGAGAGGCATTCCTGGTCTCCAAACTTTGGCCTATTGCCCACTCTGTGCTTCTCACATTACATCACAAGTCTCCCCCTCACCAGGGATAGGACCTGTGGCTGGCCACTTTGGGGCTTTCTGAATTCTGACTTTGCATCTACTTATGTGCATTACTAAAACCCTTTTAAAATCCTTTTAAATGTCCTCAGAAAATGTGCAAAGCAAAGCATGTTAAAATTCCAATATTATTTGAGAAGGATAATATTAATTGATTGTTGGCTTTGAGGTTATCTAACATTTACTGTTAGGGTTTTTTCACTCTCATTGTCTCTTTAATCCTAGGAATTTTTCTATAATATTGGCATTAGTTGACCCATTTTACAGTGACCTCAACTAATCCCAGAGAGGCAGATCCACTTGCCCAAAGGCACACAGTAGGAAGTGGTGAGGCCGCAATGAAAATGTAGGTACCGCCTCCTAAATTCATAACTCTTTTAATCAGCAGATGTGCAGCCCTGTTGTGGATTTACTATTTCTCTAGAACAGAACAGAAAGAGGATTGGCCTAAAGCTAGAATAAATAAGCTTTGATTGGGGAGGAGAAGGTCAGCAAAGGGTCTGAAGTTGATGGGTCTGAACTGAGCACCACCGCAGGGAATCCTGGGAAGCCAGAAGCGAAGAGAGGGACCCTTGGTGTCAGGAAGAGGAGAAAGTCAAAGGGAAGATATGCTTTGGTGACAGCACCAGCTTTTACATTATCTCCTGCCATCCAGGTCATTTTTTTTTTTTTTTCCTGATTAAGGCACTTGCTGTGAATGAGATGGTTGAGGCCAATGCAGGTCAAAAAATAATCAGGAAGCATATTCAGACAGAACAAACCAGGACCACAGGTGTAGCATTTGGGAATTATAAACCGTCAGCCTTCTGCTACAGGGACTGTGGTTTGAATCGAAACTCCTCACATAAAGTAACAAAATGCTGCAAGGAAGAAATCTCATTCCCAAAAGCAGATACTGAGAAAATCAGCATTGGAGCCTCTGACAGCTGGGGTCCCCTAGGGGTGTCGTACAGGGTCCAGCTAGTTATGATAAGCCACGGGCAGATCCAGGGCCCTCCAGCACGTCGTGCAGAAATCCTCGGTCATGTGCACTCAATGCTCAACGAACAAAGGCAGCCCTGCTGGGGGAGATGAGAACGGCCAGTTTGAGGGGCGCCTCGAGGAGCTCCCCACCTTGGTGACAGAAGGGTCTTGATCGGCAGTGTGCCGGCACCTACCCTTGCTGCAGCATTAGTTAGCAAAATCACTTCCTGATTTCCGTGTTCTTGTTTTGCCCCTGCCCAGTAAGAATTTGACCTTCGAGTGTGAAAATGACTCTGCTTGTGGAAAACCTGCAGTGTATGCTGTGTAGTAAGTGCGACAGACCTCTATAGCTGAGGCATCTCACACCTGGAAATGGTAAGGGATGTGCTTGGCGCTGCATGGCCAAGCCAGGCATTCCCAGTTTGGCCAGCCTGGAGGCTGGAGCACACCAGGTCACCTCAGGGCTCCCTGTTCCTGGGGTGGGGGGTGGGGGGCAGGTTGGTAGGCAGAGCTGCCTGCATCACACATATATGACCAAGGCTTAAAACCCACACACAGTGTCACACTGAGAAATTCCTCCCACCCTGAGAGGCCTGCTTACAGCTATAGATCTAGGCCAGAAGAACCTCAGGAGGCCCAGTCCTGTGCCAAGTGCTCTTCTGGAAGCTGCCTGAAGATTCCTCACTGATCTATGGGTTAGCAAAGCAGACTGTGCATTCATGGAGCGCTGCCCGGTGCATAGACGCTGCCTCTTCCAATCCATGCCATTTCCCCACATCTTGGCCCGCAACTACCTCGGGTGTCTTATTATTCTCTCGAAGGCTGACCTGGGGTGCAGACTTCATCGCACTCCTGCTGGAATAATAACCAAAGCTTTGATTTACCAAGCACTTTCTTCCTGCCAGGTTCACTGCTTTATAGTTTGGTTACATCATCTATTTTAGTCCTTCCAGCAACCTTGTAGGACAAATATTATTATCCCAATATAAATGAGGAAACTGAAGCATTTAAAGGTTATATTACTGATGTAGTACATTACTCAGAGGTAAACAATAGGTGTAATATTTGAACATGGGTCTTTTTTGTCTTTGCAGTATGAGCTCTTAATCATTCCATTATCCTGCCTCTTTAGGAAGTCTCTGGAACTTCTCTAGGCCCTGCCCGCTGTGGTGGTCCTGGTGACCTCCAGAGCTTTCCTTAGTTACAGGATCAGGGACCCTGAGGACTAGCCTCAAAGGAAGTCACAGGCCTGTGATGACCAAGGTCATCCACGGTGTCTGTTGGACCAACCTATCCCAGGACATAAGCAGGGAATCACTCTGGCATGTGATATCTCTGCTGCAGATTCAGAGATTTGACAAATTGGCATTTATTAAGCTAATGGCTACAAAGCAATCTTTAAACCATAAAAATTGTATTTCCTACATCCTGGAAAGAATACAACTCTAAAGCTCTGTGTGCTATTTTGAACGCTACTCCTTAAATAAAAGCAAGAGGAGGAGAAGGAGAGCTCTCCACCAAGTCTGATAGTTTTCATAATTTTTCATTTCATAATATTTCATGAAGTTAATAATAAGCTTTCCTCAGAGCCTAATCAAGGAGAGTAAAAATTGCAGGACCTCCCAGATTTATCTAGATTGTGGTACTTTGGCCCAGTCCCCTTATCTTGTCTGAGAATGGCATATGACTTTGCTCTATCTGTTTTAGAACAAAGTACTTAGATTATATGTCTTTTCTTTATCTGTGATCTGGTTCAGGTTTTTTTTTTCCCCCACAGAAAAACAGCATTCAGTTCTCATCTTCAACACAGAAAATCAGTCTCTTAAAAATGAACAGATCATCTACAGGTGGGGAATATAAACATGTTTTGAAAATCTGGAGAAAAGAGATGGATCATACATAGCCAAGTAAATATGAACAGGTTAATTCTAGCACATTGTTTTTTCTCATTAGATTTAAGATCCAGCTGTGCCGACTGCCCATTACTGTCCGTGTTGCTTATTTCCTGTACGCAAGACCGAAGGCTATGAGAAAACTTGACCCTTGAAAGGAAAATCCAACTACTCCAGAGAACTGCTTGACCAGAATATTCTTTAGCAGCCGAATGAGTTCAGTCTCACCATACAAAATTGTTCAGAGAAAAAAAAAATTGTTCAGAGCAAAACGAACTTCAGAATACAGGAAATTATAATTTCTGTAACGTGTGGACACTGCTGATCAAATTGCTAAAGAGCGTGTGTTTGTGGTTTATTTTTTTTTTCTTCAGTTTTAGTTTTGTTTCGTTTTGCAAGAACGAAAGAGGAAGGGCCTCCTAACCACCCCACAGGATGTTTCCCGTAAGACTGGAGGTTCCAGGGCTTATGACCGACTTTGGCCGGCAGGTGAGGGCGGGCGAGCACACAAGGGCACACTGTTGCCATTGCTGCCACTTGGGTTTGTCCTTCTGCTGCAGTTTTTAACTCCGAAAACCTGCCTGCCAGGGGCTCCCTGCAGCTCTTTCCGGTGCAGGCTTCTGGCTCTCTCTCAGGGTTCTGCAAGAGGAAGGAGTGGGTCTGTGAGTGTTTATATGTTTTTCTAGTCCCTTCACACTTATGAAAAGTGTGTATATGTGAGAGTGTGCAGAGTGTGGGGGGGTTGTCAAAGAGAGAACGAGGACTGAAGAGAAGGAGAGTTCTCTGAGAGCTCCTGTGGCCCTGGCTTCGGGGTCCCTCAGTGGGCTGCCTCTGTAGCCAGGCTCTCCTGGTGCACAGCTCTGAAATGAAGTCCCCCTGGAACATCTGTTTGGCAACTCCTCTGTTCTTACTCCTGCCCCTTCACACATGGGCCTCTCCAGCCTCTGAGGACCGGGCCAGCGCCAGATACTCCAATGGCCACACCTGTGTAGGTAGGTAAGGTTTGGGTATTTTCATGTGGATGTAACAGTGGGGTCAAATACTTTGCTTGCATAGCATATCACCTATTTAATGATGTCAATAGCTATGAACTCCCAGTAGGGTGCCAATAACCTCACCAACATAGAAAACCTCTGAGAAAAAAAAAAAGAAAAGAAAACCTCTGGGCCTGAGAGTGAGCACTCATACTATTGCACGCAAATACCCTATACAATTGCTAGTTTGAATTTGTTATAAAAGTCTTCCACCTTGTTGGTGATAGGAATTTTTTCTCTTGCATGGACAGCTCTTATAAGAGCCTGAAATGCTTACCCCTTTCAGAAGGACAGTGGGCAGCGTCACACAGCGGAAAGAAGATGGCCTTTGACTTCAGACAGCATCATTTCTGCCATCTTCTATTGCTCAGGATGTCCTGGTCCCTCCACACAGACTGAGGACATAGTTCGGTTCTTTCTGTGAGATGTGTTGAGGAATTTGTGACCGTCCTTGTCAGCCACAGGGGGTTCGTTTGGTTTCCTATGAACTACTCCACAGCCCCAAGAGCTCAGGGAGTCTGTTTGCTGGTTAGGTTTGATGATGGTTTAGCACCCATTTACCCAATTCACAGCTTCTGGCTAACTCTGCCTGGAGTTGTTGACCTGTCCTCATGGTAAGAAGAAAGGCCAGGGCAAGATGGGTCTGTCGTGATCGACATTTACTCAGCACTGGCTGTGCTGAGCCAGGGGCTGCAGGCAGTCCCAGTTGGGGTCTCACTATTTGGATTGGTTGCATGGAGAAACGGGCTCAGAAATTTGTGCACAGGGGAGTTTATTGAGGTGTGCTCTTGGGGAAAACATCATGAGGAAGGATGGAACAGAGGGAGCAGGTAGGAGGAAAATATGGGCTGCACTATAGTCACACACACACACACACACACACACACACACACACACACACACCTTCTGTCAATCCCACAGGAAGCTCTGGACTAAATTGGCTCTTTGGAGCGGTCTGAGGTGGATCCAGACCCTAGAACTGCCCCCATTGAACAGTCACTGAATATGAACTGCCCCCAGTGGGGAGCATTGGGTGGAGGCAATGCCTGCAGAGATACTTGATGTGAGCCCTTAACACCAACAGTCACAGCAACAGGGGATCGAGTATCTTCTAAAGGGAACCTGGAGGTGCTCTGGCTTACAGGGGCAAATGTGGGGAATGTTTTAGGAAGCAGTAAAGTAAGCCCATTCACAACTAGTGGTAAGAGGAAGAGTATCATGGAGGAGGCAGGAGAAGAGAAGGGATGGCTGTTTGGGCTTCCACTACTTTCTGATGAAAAGCAAGATGATATGACTTCAAATTCACTGGCACAAAGACACTTTCCAAACATTCCTACATGCCTACTCCCCACATGGTCACTGAGTAGCCACCACATGCCAGGCCCTGTGCTTGGAGCTAGAGGTACAAAGGTGAATAACAATTATTTTTAAAATGCCTCTGTCCTCAGGAAGTTCACTGTCCAGTTTAGGGGGGGGAAATGAGAATCTGGACTGTAAAGATTACAGTTCTTTAAAATGAAAGACAAACTGGGTGCTTAGGGCACACGATAATACTCCACCTCTCAGGCACCCTATAAACTGCAGTGTCCATGGGAGAGCCAGCAGGAAGTCAAGAAGCACAGAGCAAAGACAAACTATTTCAAAGCAGACAACTGCTGACTACAAGAACCTCATCATATTCATAAAGTTGCCAGGGGAAGGTAAAAGTATAAGCTGAGGGAAAAGGAAGAGGAGTGGGATAAAGTTTTAGAAATTTATAAGTATTTCTACCCAAGTGTTGCCAGGCAAGAAGGAAGCTTCAGGTGTCTCAAAGATTCCATTGCCATTACCTCCCTCTAGAAAGACTCTAGACAGCAAAAATCTTGAGAAAAGTTGGTCAGGTAGTTGGATTTCTGATCATCCAATTGAGCAGTCAGGAATAATCTTTTTTAGCCACCAGCAACCTCCTAATCACCATTCCAAAATAAAGTTTCATCTTGTTTGTAGAAGTATACACTGGCCTTGATTTATAAAAATCATAATAAAATAAAAATATTTATAGTCACTTTCTCAACACATGGAAGTAGTTCTGCTTCCCAATTTTTCATGGAGTTTGATTGAATTAATTTGGTTCTAAACATTTTTATGAAGATGTGCTTTTAGTGATCATGTTTGTTTCCTACCCATGAAAATTATTTTGCTACTGGTCCATAGCCATTCTTGAAGCTTCTGGGCATTTCTCCATGCTGCCTTCCATATATTCTCCGAGTTGCATCTGGGCTAATTGGAGTGGTACATGGGGAAAGGAAGGGCTCTTCACCTGTAAGAATCACATTTGTAAGTTAATCATTATGAGTTAATCATTTTTAAAGATTTTATTTATTTATTCATGAGAGACACACAGAGAGAGAGAGGCAGAGACACAGGCAGAGGGAGAAGCAGGCTCCATGTAGGGAGCCCGATGTAGGACTCGATCCCAGGACTCCAGGATCATGCCCTGAGCCACCCAGGCATCCCTGCTAACATTTATTGAGCATGTACTGTGTCATTAACAGTCTTCCAAAAAAGTTTATATGAACTATCTCATTTGATCATTAAAATGACCCTACCAGATATATATCATCATTATTCCCACTTGGCAGGAGAAACAATTGAGACCTAGAGAAATAAGAAATTTGGCCAGTTTACACAGCCAGTTAAAACCTGCCTTAGATTTCACTGTAGGTGTGATTATAGGGTTTTTTTTTAAGTGATTGTTGGGGCAATAGATTTCTTACCCATATTTTTTAAAATAAAATTTTATTTTATAGCTTTGTTGAGATATAATTCATATACCATAGAGTAAACCCTTTTAAATTGTTTATTTAGTATATTCATAAGTTGTGTATTGGTCATCAATATTTAACCCAAACATTTTTATGATGCTGAAAAGAAACCCAACATTTATTAGTAGTCATTCCCCACCTCCCTCTCTCTTCAGTCCCTGGAAACCACTAATCTCCTTTACATCTATGAACATTTTCCAAAAATGTAATGATACAATACATGGCGTTTTGTTACAGGCTACTTTGACTTAGCATAATGTTTTTAAGCATGCACCAACTTCATTTCTTCTTACGAATTAATAATATTTCATTGTCTGAATATGCCCCACATTGTTTATCTAGTCATCAGTGATGGACACATGCATTGTTTCCAGTTCTTAGCTTGTATGACTAATTCTGATACAAATACCCATGTATAAGTTTCTGTGTGGGTATTCATTTTCTTTTCTCTTGGGGATATACTTAGGAGTGGAATTTCCAGGTCATATGATAACTTTGTTTAACATTTTGAGAACCTCCAAAGTGTTTTCTAGAGCTGCGGCACTGTTTTACATCTTCACCATTAGTGCATGAGGGTAAAGTTTTCCCACAACCTTGCCAATACCTTGTTATTATCTTTCTTATTATAGTCATCCTAGAGTATATGGAATGATATACCTCATTGTGGTTTTGATTTGTACTTCCCAAAATAATAATGATGTTGAACATCTTTCTGCCTGTTTATTGACCACTTGCATATCTTCTTTGACAAAATGTCTACTCAAGTCATTTGCCCTCTTATTAAAAGTTTGTTTGTTTGTTTACCGAGAGCATGAGCAGAGGGAGGAGAAGAGGAAGAGAGAGAGAGAATCTCTAACAGACTCCATGCTGAGCAAGGAGCCCAATGCGGGGATCCATCCCAAGACCCTGAGATCATGACCTGAGCTGAAATCAAGAGTCAGATGCTTAACTGAATGAGCCACCCAGGTGCCCCTCCTTTGCCCATTTTTAAACTGGATTATTGTCTTTTTATTGTTGAATTATAGAAGCTCTTTATATACTCTAGACACATATCCATTACCAAATATATAATTTGTAAATATTTTCTCCCATTCTGTGGAAGTTTTTTTTTTCACTTTCTTGATGGTATCTTTGGAAGTACAAAAGTTTTACATATTAATGAAGTCCCATTTGTCTATTTTTTTCTTCTGTCTTTTGTGCTTTTTGTGTATCTAAATCCCATATTTAAAAAATTTGTTGTTTGGGGGCACCTGGGTAGCTCAGTGGTTGAACATCTGCCTTCAGCTCAGGGCATGATCCTGGGGTCCCAGGATTGAGTCCTACAACGGGTTCCCTGCAGGAAGCCTGTTTCTCCCTCTGCCTATGTCTCTGCCTCTCTGCATCTCTCATAAATAAATAAATAAAATCTTTAAAATAATAAATAAATAAATAATTTATTGTTTTAACTATTGTCTTCCTATTGTCATGTGCTCATCCCCTCATCTTATTTTCCAGACATTGGGTTTTGGTAACACAGAGTATAACTCTTGGGGTTGTGAGTAACAGAAATTAACTTGAGCTGAGCTAAGCTAAGCAAAAAATAAATAAATAAATAAATAAACAAACAAATAAATAAATAAATAAATGGAGGAAGTATTTTAATGAAAAATCCTAGGAATGAATTTTAGAACCAAAAGGCAGGAAAACATAGTCAGGCCTAAAAACATGAGCCAAAAAATGAGCCAGGATCCAAAAAATGATGGTTGCCAGGGTCCCAGGAAGTTCTTTCCTGACCTTTTGGTACTGCCTCCTTCTCTGACCCTACAGACCAGCAGGTTTTACCTCTCCAGGCTCTTTGGTCGATTATGGGCTCCCACAGGCCAGAATTTGTCTGCAGTTGTTCAGCACACACAGAGATGGACTCTCCTTCTCGTTGTTCATCCAGCTTCCCAGCAGAAAGAATCTGGGCTGTCTTTAGACCACTGAATAAGGTGCAACTGGCAGTGAGGAGAGGTTATGGTACAGGTGTATTTGTCAGACCCATGGGGTGAGGAGACAGCTTTCATGGAAGTAAGGATTGCTGTGACCGGAGAGACACTCAAAAGAAACCACCCAGAAGTTACAGAGTGATTGAGCCAACGTTCCTCTCATAAACAAACACTTTCAGCTCCAGTCTCACAAGGAGACTCTGCAGTAGGGACCAAGCAGTAGACCTGGAGGCAATCGTCTTAAATATATTCCAAAATCAAGCTGTGTAAAGCCCCAGTGGCCCGTTTCCCAATTTACCATAATTTGTTTGCACAGGACTGTATATGTCATTTGATCACTAAGCAAATGCTGATTCTTCTGTGCTTGAACAAGCAGTGCCTTTCTGCCACTTTCCAAATGTTATGGAATCAATAATAAGCCATGTTCATTTTTGCAAAACATCATTTTCTTTACATGGGTGATTTAGGAGCAAAGTAATCCTTATGTTTCTAAATCACTGACATTTTAAATTAATTCACTGAGTTTTGAGTTTGTTTTTTTTAAAGCACTTTGTGGTGCTCAGGAAGTCTTCTAAAAGGTTAAAAAAAAAAAAAACCTACCTTTCTCCCCTCTTATCCATGTTTGCTTAAATATATAAAATCCTTCAGAGTCCGTTAAAACCCCTCCCCTTCCCTCCCCACACCACTCCCCTGCAACCCACACAGAGTGGTCAGAGATGACTTCATAGCTTGAATGATAAGGAGAAAAGCAGTGAGTGGTAAAATGACAGTGTCACTGACAAAAATAGGAAAGATTTAGATAGCGCCGCAGAGAAGTTTGAAAATTTATGGTCACAATTTTATATCCAGAAATTTCATTTTCTCTATTTCTCTGTAACTGAACACTTGTTCATAGGCCATCGCTGCTGCTGATAGCGGAAAACATTCCATCCTACCCCTTCTGTGTTTACAGTTAGTCTCCTCTGGGTACTCTGGGGTTCTCTTCTCCTTTCCTCTCTGAGGGTTGGTCTCAGCTCTGAGGGAGGCCTTTTGTACCACTCTGACATTTAAGTTCTCGGCCTCTGAGGGTGGGCTTCTGTCCCCAGTCCCCAGGGCTCCCACGTGGGTGTCACGGCTGGTGTAGCTCCTTGGACTCATCTCAGCAATGCAATCTCCACAGCACACACTGAGGACCTGCTGCTCAGCTCCACCTTTCCAGGTCCTTCAGACCATGCTGCTCTAGCCACTCACCCACTGGTTCCCCCTGCACTTAGCCCCCCACTGTTCACACCTTTTATTTTTAAATTATCATAGAATTTAACCTCGACCTTAGCACAAATGGTAGGTTTCTGATCATCTAAACTTCCACCACACCTCCATTTGCCTTTTTTCCTGGATTGCTCTGTGGGTCACAACTCTGAAGAGAAAGACCACAAAGACACCAGAAAGAGAGAGAGACAGAGAGAGAGAGAGAGAGCCACAACTTTGAAGAAAGGTCAGAAAGAGAGCAAAAACAAAAAACAAAACTCCAGATAACAGTATGCTTTTCTTCAGGAAGAATATGAATAAATTTTGGAGAGCAGGGTAAAAGTAGATCATTGATCAAATGTACTATGGGAAAGAGAAAAAAAATGTAATGAAGCATTAAGCATAGTAAAATCCCTGTACAATTATGATGTTTCCATCTCTATTTTACAGCTATTTCCATAGCTCTGATGTATGTAAATGAACTGTACATGCCATCAAAAGACAAGATGATCATGATAGATAAACAAGGCAAGATCCAACTATATTTTGTCTACTGAAGACACACTTTAGATTCAAAGGCAAATAGTTTGAATTGTAAGATAGTTGGAATAAATATATTATTATTATTATCAGACAAAATATACTTTAAGATATGAAATAATCCTGGGGTGTCTGGTGACTCAGTCAGTTGGGTGTCCAACTCTTGATTTCAGCTCAGGTCATGATCTCAGGGTTATGGGACCAAGCCCCACGTCAGGTTCCGCACTGAACATGGAGCTTGCTTGGGATTCTCTCTCTCCCACTCTCTCTGCCACTCCCCTGCTCATACTTTCTCTCTCTCTTAAAGAGAAGATAAGAAAGAAACCTAAGACAAAGAGGAATCTTCCATAATGATAAAGAGGTCAATATATCAAGAAAGAAGTAACAATTGTAAATGTACACTTAATACCAGAGCCCCCCAAAAAACAAAACTTTAAAAATTTAATTAAAAATCCCAAAAGAAAAACAGATAATTCAACAAAATAGTTGAAAATGTCAATGCTCTTCCCTCTGTAACTGAACAAGGGGACAAAAAGTAAGGATGTAGAAGACCTGAACAACACTAACCACTAACTTAACCCAACTAACACCTATAGAACACTCCATTCAACTACAGCAAAAGTACATATTATTTTTTAACCATACATGGCACATTGTCCAGCATAGACCATATACTAGGCAATAATACAAGTATCAATCCATTTTTTAAAACTGAAGTTATACAAACATTTTTCCAGTTAAATCAGAAATCAACAATAGGAACAAATCTGAAGGAAAAAACCATTAGGCACAAGTAAGACAACACACACTTATTTAAAAAAAATAGATAAAAGAGGAAATTATAGAGAAATTAGAAAATAGTTTGGCTTAATTGAAATTGAAAATACAATATATCAAATTTTATGGACTATAGCTAAAGCAGTTTCTAAAGAAAAATTTATGACTTTAAACATGTATGCTATAAGAAAATTCAAAATTGGCAAAAATTCTTGACAAAACATCAATAAACTGAATCCAGCAACATATAAAATGAATTATACAGCATGGTCAAGTGGGATTTATCCAAGGAATGTATGGTTGTTTTAATATCTGAAGATCAATTAATGGAATATACTGAATTAGTAGAGTAGATGCTATAACTATTTTATCAGCCCAGAAGAAATAGAAACATTATTTGACAAAATCTATCACCCATCCAAGTCAAAAATGTTCAACAAATTATGAAAGAAAAAAATAAAAAATTAAAAAATTAAAAAAAAATTATGAAAGACAAAGGAACTTTCTTAATCTGACAAAGGGCGTGTATGAGAACCCTAGTGCTAGCTTCATACTTAATGATGGAAGAGTGAATGCTTTCCTCCTAAAGTCAGGAACATAGGAAGATCTCCACCCTCACCACTTCTAGTCAACATTTTGTTGAAAGTTCTATTCAGTTTAATAAAGAAATAAAAACAATAGGAGCATACAAATTGGAAAGGAATAAGTTAAATTGTCTTTATTTTCAGACAACATGATCCTGAATGTAGAAAATCATGAGGTATTTACAACAAAATAACTATAATGAGTAGGAAAATCTAATAAGATTGCAAGATTCAAGATTAATATAAAAACTGGTAGTATTTGTTTATATTAGCAACAAATTTTCAAGAACTGAAATTAAGAATTTCATTCACAATGTAATAAAAAATACCTAGGAATAGATTTAATAAAAGGAATGCAATTCCTCTACACTGAAAACTAGAAACCATTGTTGAGAGAAATTAAAGCATGCTTTACAGAAATGGAGAGATGGATTATGCTAATGGACTGGAAGACTCAGTGGTGTTCAGATAGCAGTATTCTCCAAATTGACCCATAGACTAAATACAATTCCAAACAAAATCCTAACATCTTTTTTTGGTAAGAATTGGCAAGATGATTCTAAAATGTATATGAAAATGCAAAGAAACTAGACTAGCCAAAAATTTTGTAAAACACTGTTTGAAAAGTGACACTATCTAATTCCCTATTTCAAATCACACACAATTATTAATTCAATTCATAGGTCTCAAGGTAAGAGCTAAAACTATGAAACTTCGAGGAGAAAACATAGAAGAAAATCTTTGTGACATTGGATTCAAAGATTCTTAAATATGACATCAAAATGGCTACACAAAAAGAAAAAAATTATAAGTAACCCCTTATTAAATTAAACACTTTCGTTCTCAAAGAAATGTCATTAGAAAGTGAAAGGAATATTGTGAGAAAATATGCACAAATCCTATAGACTTCAATATACCAATGATTATTTTAATTAATGTTATTGACAATGTTCACTTTCAAAATCCCATATTTTAATATATTCAGTGTGACACTTGGAAGCATATAGATTTCAAGTTTCAGCTGATCTGGATTAGAATCACTTAGCAGTGGAATCACTGCTTGTTTAAAAGTCCTTAAATACATTGTGTAACTTCTCTGAGACTCCTATGTCTTATCTGTAAAATGGGAAGTAACAAGCTCATGAGGAGGAGGATTAAATGAGACACACAAAAGCACCCAGTAGAGAGCTGAAACAACTAAGGTATTCTAGAAAATGTCATTTCACATTTTTTTTTTAGAGTTTACTAAGGTAAAAGGCAACTATTAAAAAGCTTATTCAATGAGAAATTATTTTATAAAATACAATGTTTTTTTTCTAATTATAAAGGAATATGTGGCTTTCATAGAGATGTTAGAAAATACTGAAAAAAGATTTTTAAAGAATAAAATCAACTTTGGGCACCTGGGTGGCTCATTCGGGTAAGCATTTGACTTCTGCTCAGGTCATGATCTCAGGGTCCTGGGGTTGAGCCTTGTGTCAGGCTCTGTGCTCATCAAGGAGTCTATTTGTCCCTCTGCCCCTCCCCCTTCTCTTAAGCATGCTCTCTCTCTCTCTCAAATAAATAATATCTTAAAAAAAAAAAAAAGAATCAACTGTAATCTCAAAACCCAGATGATCACTATTGATATTTTGCTATATTTCCTCTCAGAATTGTCTAAGTATGTATTTACGGGGTTTGACTCTTGCTTTATTATTCCATTTGATTTCTAAATCTGGATGGTTAAGTAGACAATCTAAAATCAAACACTTTTTTTTCAACAAAACATTTGTAAGAACTTTGGTAGTAGTAAGTCTTTGCTAGCCGGCAGAAATTTTTCTAGTTAATAAGTAGTTTTGTACATAAAAGCTGTTGGGTATAGTCAAAGATCATCTATTATTTCTATCTATCATCTATCTATCTATCTATCTATCTATCTATCTATCTATCTATCATCTATCTGTCATCTATCTATCCCTGAATCATCAGTCTATCCTTTCTATTTATCCATCCATCCATCCATCCATCCATCCATCCATCCATCCATCCACCTACCCACCAAAGTACCCACTCACCCGTTCATCCGTTTCTTTATCCAGCCATCTTCTATCTCTAAGTATCTATTTTAGAATTCAAATATAGGAGTGAAAAAAAAATGAAGTCATACGTTTTCTGAAAGATAATCTCAGTAGTTAATGGCTTTAATGTTCTGACTTGCCATTTAGGATTATACAGAGGACACTTCTCATAACCTGGTAAACTAAATCTGCAGCTCCAACTTTGACAAAAATTTAAATGAAGTATGCATTAAGACAAGAACATAAAGACTCCTAACTCTGGGAAACGAACTAGGGGTGGTGGAAGGGGAGGAGGGCGGGGGGTGGGGGTGACTGGGTGGTGGGCACTGAGGGGGGCACTTGACGGGATGAGCACTGGGTGTTATTCTGTATGTTGGCAAATTGAACACCAATAAAAAATAAATTTATTATTAAAAAAAGATTTTATTTAAAATATTATATAGGGAAAATATTGAAAAGAACATATTTCAACTTCCCAAATCTTTCTGAGTATATTAAATTCTAACAAGGTCTCTCTGGGTGAATTCTAATAGGTATAATTAAAAGAGGAGTCTTAGTAAAACTTTTTTCTTATTTTAATTTACTTCCCAGAAATTGAGAAAATGAAAGACTCTGTTGATTAGATAACAAATGTTTTTACAAGTCAGGTGGTTTCTAGTTCTTTGCTTTCCACACGATTGAAGGGACACTTAATGGAGTTGTCAGGTGATGGATCATTCAGAATAATTTCCAATGATAGATCACTTTATGATTTTTGACATTTAACTCAGAAGGAGTAAAAGAACTGAATGACATTGCTCCATCAAAAGTCCTTCCATTTACTTAAATAAACATGTTTTCTCACCACTTATCAATAATCTTTAAAAATGAAAAATAGGAATATACAGGATACCTGAGCCTTGCTTGTTTACATGAATAAGTAATATTCTTTAAAAAAATTTTTTTATTGGAGTTCAATTTGCCAACATTTAGCATAACACCCAGTGCTCATCCCACCAAGTGCCCTCCTCAGTGCCCATCACCCAGTCACCCCAACGCCCCGCCCACCTCCAATAAGTAATATTCTTTAACAGATATAAGTATGAATTAAAAAGGCCAATCATCTCACTAAAAAGTGCAATCCCAATAAAATTTTACTTTTATCAAATTGGCAATACATATTGCTTAGAAAATTTAATTTTATTAATAACAAAAACTCTATCCAAAAGAATTTTTTAATACTTAGAGTTATATTCACAGGAAATTAAAATTTTCATTTAAATTTTATTCATATTTTTAGTGTTAAGAAGTAGAAGAGTGAGATCAATAAAATACTTTCAATCATAAAAACATATTACATTGGGATAAAATTCTATAGTGGAAGAAAAATTCAAAGTAGACTTTTTATTGAAATATGAATTCAAGAGAGGGATTATCAACATAAATTTCTCACTGTGAAAGAAGAGTTTGAGCTTGTAATTTTTTCAGTGGATGAGATTAGGTATAAATCACTGTAGTATTTAGATTCCTTTAGATACATAGGGATTAATGTATGATTTCTACTATGATATTTAGAGTCTGCCTAGAATTATACTCTTTGCAACTATTTAAGTTGATACCCATTAATAATACTTTAACATCCATTAAAATGTGGAAGGGGTATATAACTTTTCGAATTTCCTTTAAGGGGCACAAAGCAAAATATTTGAAACCATTGGTGTACATTCTATGCTAGAGCATCCGGAGCCCATGCTCTATGTCTGCCCTGCAAGAGTCTTCAAGGTGGGATCTCTTCCTATCCCTCTCACTCTGTCTTTCCCGTGGACCCTGGGCCTTGGCCAACCCTTCTCTTTCTCACATCCAAGTCTTTAAAAATATTCCACCTCCCTTCTTAAAGATCTGTGTTGCTTTTTCGGTTGAATAAGGTTCCCCCATTCTCTAACATTCAACTCCTCCAGGAAACTGTCACTGGTTTCCAAGGCAGAGTTAGTTTCTTCCTCCTCTGTGCTTCCAGAGCACTGCGAGGTCCCTGTACCATAGCACTTACAGGCTGCCAGGACTAGACTGCTGTTCTAGTCATCAGGCTTGACTCCCAGTCTGTGACGTCTCTAATTCACATTAGTATCCTCAGCTTCTGAGCACATAGTAGGTGCTCCTAAGTATGCATCGAATTAATAACAGGATGGGATAGCCCTGGTGTCTGTACTCTCATTTCTCTATTATTAGCTTTTTATACATTTCTAAATTAGCCAAGCCAACCATCCCACAGTCTCTCAGCACAGTTTGCTTATTTCTTCTCATCATCATTGCTTATGCTCTGCTCAGCCTTGAATGCACTCAGCCTCTCACCAGGAAATTGCCCAATACAGTGCCTCTCTCATTGCCAATGTTCTTACAAACGTTGGAAGTTTGGAACCCACTGAGCGTTTTCTCATAAAGACAATGTTCTAGGTGATGGTCAGGTTAGGTCACAGAGCCTACCTAATCTGCCGAAATGTAGTGAAAATACCAGCTATTGGCAATAAAAGCAAACTTGGCCATAGAAAAATAAAAACACTGTTGATACTGCAATATGTTTTTCAAAGACAAGTTTCTGAGTTTCTATTTTAAAAAGAGTCACGGAGAAGATGTCTTCACCCTATGGTCTCAGCAGTTGGAATAGAAACTGACAGTAGGCATTTGTTAAATGCTAGACAGCATGTGCATTTTTATGTGTTAGATCACTTAAGCCTCACAATGCTTTTGCTGGGTGTGTCAGATAGCCTGTGCTGCCTTCCAAACCACTCCACACTATGCAACAGTCATTCATTAGCTTCCAATTCTGTGGGCTGGCAATTTGGGGCTGGGTATAGTTGGGTGGCTCTCCTGCTAGTGTCCCCTGAGCTCACTCCTGCTGCTGCATTCAGCTGAAAGATGGTGGAATGACAGGGGCTGGATGATCTAGAATGGCCTCATTCACAAATCTAGTAGTTGGCAGGCTGTTGGCTGGGGCACAACGGCTGCCCTTCGGGTGGCCTCTCCAGCAGGCTGGCTCAAGCTCACAGTTATAATGTTCTAAGAGGGGAAAAAGTAGAAGCTGTAAGGCCTCTTGAGGCCTGGGTTCAGACCCAACGTGCTGTCATTTCCTCCATGGTGCACCAATCAAAGCAGGTTACACAAGGCCAGATCAGAGGACTGGGAAGCAGATTGCTCCTCTTCAAGGGAGGAAGTACAAAATAGTCGTGGCCATGTTTAATATATCATGCAAGTAGATATTAGGAGACCATTTGGGGGGGGTGCCAAAATCTGGGTTCAGGGAGGTTAACCATCCTGCCCAATACATCAGCTCATAAGCCACAGAAGCAGGATGTGAGCCCAGGTCTGTCTGACCCCCACATTCTTCTATTCTCCCCTGGAACCTAGCTTCTTCCGTCTCTTCCCTCCCTTCCATTTCCTTTTCTTCTCCTACCCACTTCTCCCTCCCTGAGTTGTGTGCTACCATCTCTGGTTTAGTAACTAAGAGCTTATGGAAACTAGACTGGCAGTAGGACAATTGGAAGTGATTATTTTCATACCTTTCTTTCTTATTTCCCCTTTTTTTCACCAACATGAGAAAGGCCTGGGATCACGTAAACTTGGAAAGCCGTATCTCCTGCTCCCACCCAAGCAGGGAAACCTGAGGAGAACAGAATCGAGGGACATTGTGGTGGCATTGTGGTGGTAGGCGGGATGTAGAAAGTCATGTGGGTCCAACAGGGATTCAGGGATCCAAACTTAGGTGTGGCGTGGCTCTAAACCCTGTGCTCTGCTCCTCCCTGGAACCAAGCCAGGAACACAGGAGTCAGTTTTGATTCTTACGTTCCCTCACTCTTCTTTCCTTCACACATCACTTCATTAATAAATTGTATCAGGTTAACCTCCACAATAGATCCCAAATCTGTCTTTCTCTGTGTCCACGCTGCTCATTACTCTCTGCAATCCATCATCATCTCTCTTCAGGACCAAAATAGCCTCCCACTTCATCTCTTTGCTTCCATCTTTGCCCCCTCAGGTCCTTCCTCCCCATGACAGTCAGCACAATAAATTAAAGACAGAGATCAGAGAGCAGCAGCCCCTTCCACAAAACCCAGCCATGGCTCCCCATCGCTCTCTGGAAAAATCCCTGGCTCCTCTGCAATCTACAAATCCAATGAACCCGGCCTCTTCTTTTCCCTGCACCTCACCTTTCACTACTGGGTTCTGGTGTCAGGCTTTCCTAGTTTTATGCCATGAAGTGGGCACCAGTAGCCACCCCCTTCAGAACCTGCCCTAGCTCCTCATGATCCTTGCCATTATATTACTCTTTTTGCATGTGTATTCTACAGAAAAGCCTTCTGGGGCTCTAGCTAAGGTTTACAACACCCCCATCCCCACTAACCTCTGCTACTTCACCCTGTTTCCTTATCTTCATAGCACCTAAAATTATTTATAATTATGTATTTGCTTACTTATTTGCACTTTTCCTTATCTTCATAGTGCCTAAAATTATTTATAATTATGCATTTGCTTACTAATTTGCACTTTTCTCTAATAGAGTATAATCTCTAAGAGGGCAGGAACTGTATCAGCTTGTTTTCAGCATATACTCAGAGCCCAGCACAGGGCCTCCATCTAGAAGGAACTCAATACATACTCTGTTCCAGTCCCAGCTGTCCTGCTTACGAACTATACACTCGACAAGGCTTCTAACCTCCCTGAGCCTCTGTCTGCTGGTCTGCAAAATGAGAGCGATAATTCCTGCATCTATGAGTTGTTGTGAAGTTTGAATGAGATGATAATGTATGCAAAACACTTTGAAAACTGCAGAGCACACTCTAGCCATGTGATGAATTATTTATGCCCCCATTTAGGGTCAAAAAGGAAGTATAGTCATGCTGACTCTGGCTCTGATAACTGCCAAGTGCTTTCTGGGCTTTTCCATGAAGTGTGGGCTTAAGACAAATGGGAAATCTTTTAGCCTGTTCTCTGCAGTGGCTACATTTCCAGAGAGCACTGATATGATTATAATTAGACTTGCAAGAGTCCTGTTTCATTTCAAAAGGATTCTGGGTATCATTTGCAGCCTACCTGAGTTATGTGTCCAGAAACAGATCCCCGCGGCAGGTGTTTTTATTTGGGTCCATTCGCGTCTTTTCCTACAATATCAGGAGTGTCTGTTTCTATTACACTCATTAGTCTCAGATGCCATGTGAGAAGAGATTTGCCATATGTGAGGTTTCAGATGGTGACCACTGAACAAAAAGCACAGCTCTCACTGGCTCTCATCACTTTCTAAATGAACAGTAGCTTGGACAAACTCACTTTAGAAGAGCCAGGCCTTTTATTAGCAGCCAGAGAATGGTGTGTAATGGGAGAAATTACTTTGCTCATGCATCTCTCCCAAGGAAAACATTCTTTAGCTTGTCAAGCCTGTGGAACCTATTATTAGAAACGATAGCAAAGTCAATTTATCCATTCTTGCCAACTAAAGGATTCAGAACACACCTTACTGTAGACCTTAAATTAACAAACCAGCTGGAAGGGGAGTTGAGCCCACTGGAAATGGGCAGGGATGTCCAAGTGAACAGGACTCAAATCAAAGCTGAGCCCAACCTGGGCTTTTACGTATTTCAAACCCCATTACCTGCTTTTCTGCAGAGCTCTTTTGATCATAACTCTTCACTAGGCAGAGTGAAGGTAATGGGAAGATCCACCCAATCTTCAGAGACAGTTGACTTTTTTTTTTGGCTCCTTTTTATCTAATGATTTCCAATTTTAGCAAGCAGTGCTAAGGAGCCATCAAGGAGCCACCAAAGTCATAAGAGTCCTCGATGGGATTCCTCTGAGTAAAAGAAAAACCCATACCTATAAGTACAAGGAAGCAGGTTGGTTTTGAGCAGCACATTGCATTGACCCTTCTAAGCCCTGGATTAAAACAAATGCATACTTGTGTTTCAAGCCCACTCTGGGTAAAGCAGCTTATTGATGAAATGCCTGATGAAGTGATTGTTATGCAAAATTTCAACCCAATCTCCACTGCCTTCTTTGGATTTTTTGTTTGTTTTTAAAGGATTTATTTATTTGTTTGTTTTAGAGAGAGAGAGAGAGAAAGCATGCAAGTGTTGGGGGGGTGGCAGAGGGAGAGGGAGAGAGAGACTCCCAAGCAGACTCTCTGCTGAGGGATACAATGCAATAGAGGCCAAAGACTCATCACATGTTGCAATGTCAAGAAAGTAGGAAGTGTCTCATTCATTAGCAATCTCAACATTTCACAAAAGGTTTTATTTCTTTATGTCAAGAAATCCTCAATTGTACTATCACCTCTGTTATGAGCCACCTTCCCTCAAGAATTCTGGTAGAAACCTGGTTTTAATGACACTGCATATGAATTTGGGTTCCCAGCTCCTTGAGCAGATGGGTAATAGTGAGCTTACTACTGGGCCAGGCACCCTGGAACTTTCTCATTTGGGAAATAAGCCTTCTTTTGCCTGCTTAGAAACCAACCTCTGCTAATAAATGCTACTCCTCCTATCTCAAGGAGGCCAAACAATTTCCTCCCATAGACTTACTGATCTTTGGCCAATCAACCCTTTGTGTATAGAAGAAAGTGTCCCTTCCCTTTGGAAAAAGGAGATTTGGGCTTCCCCAAGCATTTAGGAAATCAAAGCTGGTGATAGAACTCTCTAAGGGGTTTCAGCCTAGCATTTCTGGGCCTACACACCTATATATCAAGGCAGCTGAAGGAATATATTTCGAATTTAATCTGAGGTTCCTTCTAGATACTTATTATATTGGTACACGCTTTCAAGCAGAGTGCTTTATAGCTGGGAGGTAAAATGATATTTTACAATAGTGTTATGATTTCAAAGGCACATTCACTTGCATTGTTATCTCCCTTAATCATTACAGCAGCCCTATAGGAAACTTATTACCTATTTTGCAGTGAGAGACCAAGTCTTAGAAAGCCTGGCCAGGTCTTCTGATTACAAATGATAAGCAATTTCCACCACTTTTCTAAAATTAAAAACCTCACCCTAGGTCACAGCTGAGCATGTATGGGGTGGGAATGATCCTATTCACAATGAAGCCATCAATTGCAAAAAGGAAGAGAGGAAAGATGCCAATGTCTATGAGCTTCTACTCCATGCTGGCTGGTTTGTTCCTGCACTATCTCCTTTAAATGTCAAGTCTTGGGACACCAGGGTAGCTCAATGGTTGAGCGTCTGCCTTCAGCTCAGGGCATGATCCTGGGTCCTAGGATCGAATCCCACATCGGGTTCCTTGCAGGGAGCGCTTCTCCTTCTGCCTGTGTCTCTGCCTCTCTCTCTCTCTCTCTCTCTCTCTCTCTGTCTCTCATGAATAAATAAATAAATAAAATATTTTTTAAATAAATAAATAATAAATGTCTTATCTTTCTCCCATGTGATGGAAATATAACTAAACAAAGATTCAGTTACCTTGCCAAAGTCACAAAGCTTCCAAGTGGCAAAACTGAACTGACAACCAGTCTTTCTGATCCTTGAACACACCATCTTAGCACACTTCACACTTTACAACTCACAGTGTCTTTATGCACACGGTAGATTTAAAAAGGCTCAGCAAACAGGAGCACCTGGGTGGCACAGTGGTTGAGTGGCTGCCTTTAGCCCAGGTCCTGACCCCAGAGTTCTGGGATGGAGTCCCGCATCAGGTTCCTTCCAGGGAGCCTGCCTCTCCCTCTACCTAAGTACCTGTGTTTCGCATGTATAAGTAAATAAGATCTTTAAAAATAAATAAAAGGCTCAGCACACAAAAATTCTGTATTTTGGAAAGGCTGGTGTTCCTAAGGACACACGTATCCCTACCTTTCCCCTGGCCCTCCAGCAGGGTTTTCCTTATGACACTGCTGACGTGTTTTTCTGCCCCCTTGCAGCCTGTGTGGTGGTGGTATCCATGATTGAACAACTTGCTCAAGTTCACAACTCCACGGTGGAGGCCTCGATGGAGAGACTCTGCAGCTACCTGCCAGGTAAATACAGAAAGGGTCGGGTGGCTGTGGGTCTGCTTCTTTGTTTGGTTCTTGAGTCATTGTGAGTGAGTCTATACTCTACACACGCTTATGGAAGAGAATGTAACTGAGTTATTTCCGTGAGTTGCTATTCTTATGGGGCTCCTGGAAATTAAAACACACACACATGAGCGAAAACCACTCTAGGCAGTTTTGTCCTCCAACGTTCATTTTCCATCTAGGCAGAATGAGACTATTGTGGACATTTGGGGAATAAAATGTAGAATGGTAATTATTGTTTCATTTGTCACATTTAGAATGATTTGCCCAACTGAGTTTCATTGCCTTAAATACTAAGAAGGTCAAAATAATGAAAAAAATGGATAATTTTCAATGATTTATGTTAATTTAACCACATGCACAGACTCACCCACAGGCCTACCAACACAGAGCTTTGTTTAGGCCCAGAAGGCAATTGATCTTCAAACCCCCAATGGGATGGGCAGCGAGGATGGCTCAGCAGCTCAGCGCCGCCTTCCGCCCAGGGCTTGATCCTGGGGACCTGGGATCGAGTCCCACGTCCCACTCCTTGCTTCTCCCTCTGCCTGTGTCTGTGCCTCTCTCTTTCTCTCTCTCTGTTCATGAGTAAATAAAACCCCAATGGGAAAACGACCTGGAATCAGTCCATGGATTTGAACCAGCTCTCTATAAAATCATCTAACCCATTCTCCAAAAATAATAATAATAATAATAAAAGGAACTGATTGATGATTCAAACAAAATGTGGGGGTGGGGAGGAGAGGACTCTGAGCTTGTCTCCACCCTCCAGCAGAGCTAGATAGTCACCAAGTTATTCTGAACACCCAAGAAGTCAGTCCGAGTCCGAGAGAACAAAACCTGCAAGCCTCCAAGTAGAAACACGACCACCTTTGTGGAAGGTAGGGGGCAGGGCAATTCGCGGGGGGAGGCAGCGGGTGCAGGCCTCGGGGAGGAGCCTGCACCGTGTTGGCAGTGGCGCAGCGCACAAGCTCCATACGCTCCCGACCCGGGAGGATCCGTCCGGATTCAAGGTGCTCGGGTGGCTGAGGGGAGCACAATCCCCGGAGGATCCCTTGGGTCACAGGAGGAACAGGTGGCGCCACAGTGCTGCGCTGTTCCCAGGCATGGGGCCCTGCAGCCCACGGAGCAGGCTGCCCCTAGGGTCTGCGGAGGGCTCTCCCGGGAGCGGAGGGCAAGCGGGTGACACCTGCGCCACCTGCGCCCAGGGGAGCGCCCTGCTCCTCCCAGCAGGCGTCCCTGACATTTTGGAGTTTGGAAACTGGGTCCCAGGCCTGAGCCAGCGCACCCAGGCCGCCCTGCGCCGCCCAGCAGCCCCGCCCGCAGGTGGCCGGGAGGCCAGGCACCCGCAGGCCTCTCCCCCAAGACCCCTGGAAACCACAGCTCCCCCCAGGGCAGCTTCCGGGGGAAAGAGCAACGGGCTTCCTTTCCACTTTTATTCTTTATTTCTTGTTATATTTTCATGTATTATATTTTCCAATTCCCTTTTTCTAATGTTTTATTATGATTCTTTAAACAGTTTTGTATCTATGATTTTCATAGATATATATGAAATTTATATATATATGAATTTTCGTATGTATGCTTTTCATATTTTTTCATATATATATAGGTCTACTTTCATTTTATTTATCTCAGGATCTAGATTCTTTTTTTTTTTTAAGATTTTATTTATTTATTCATGAGAGATGCAGGCAGAGGGAGAAGCAGGCTCCATGGAAGGAGCCGGATGTGGGACTCGATCCTGGGACTCCAGGTCGAAGGCAGATGCTTAACCACTGAGCCACCCAGGCATCCCAAGGGATCTAGATCCTTTTAACAAGCAGACCCAAGCATTCCAGGATCTAGTTTTTTTCATTTGTTTTTCTTGTTTTGTATTTTTGTTTTGTTTGTTTTTGTCTTTTGGGTTTTTTCTTTTTGTTTGTTTGTTTTTGCTTTGTTTTTGTTTTTTTGCATGTTTGTTTTGCTTTTGTTGTTCCCTTTTCTCTTCTGAACTCTTTTATTTCTGGACAAAATGACGAGATGGAGGAAATCTCCCAAAGAAAGAACATGAGGTAGAATTCATGGCCAGGGATTTAATCAATACAGCTATGAGTAAGATGTCTGAATGAGAATTGAAAATGATTGTAAGGATACTAGCTGGGCTTGAAAAAAGCATAGAGGACACTAGAGAATCCCTTACCATAGAGATAAAAGAACTCAAATCTAGTTAGGCCAAAATTTAGAATGCTATAACCAAGATGCAAACACAAATGGAGGCCATAAAAACGAAGATGGATAAAGCAGAGAAGTGAATCAGTGATATAGAGGATAAAATTATGGAAAATAATGAAACTGAAAAGAAGAGGAAAAAAAAAAGGTAATAGACCACGAAAGTAGACTTTGGGAATTCAGTGACTTAGTAAAATGTAATAACATTTGTATCATAGGAGTCCCAGATGATGAAATGAGAGATTAAAAGGCAGAAGATTTATTGATCAAATTATAGCTGAAACCTCCCTAATCTGGGGAAGGACACAGACATCAAAATCCAAGAAATACAGAAAACTCCCATTAAATCCAACAAAAGCTAGCCATCACCAAGGCATATCATAGTCAAATTCAAAAAATACACAGACAAGGAAAGAATCCTGAAAGCAGCAAAGGAAAAAAGGTCCTTAACCTAGGAGAAGACAAATCAGGTTCACAGTGAATCTGTCCAAAGAGACTTAGCAGGGCAGAAAGAAGAAAATATTCAATGTGTTGAATGGGGAAAATATGCAGATAAGAATTCTTTATCCAGCAAAGCCATCATTCAGAATAAAAGAGAGATACAGTTTTTCAGACAAACAGACACTAAAGGGGTTCATGATCATTAAACCAGCCCTGCAAGAAATTTTAAGGGGAAACTCTTTGAGTGGAGAAAAAAGACCAAAAGCAACAAAGACTAGAAAGGACCAGATAGTGTCACCAGAGAGCAACACCAACTCTACAGATAACACAATGGCACTAAATTCATATCTCTCAATAATCACTCTGAATGCAAATGGACTAAATGCTCCCATCAAAAAGACATTGGGTATCAGAATGGATGAAAAAACAAGATCCATCTACATGTGCTTACAAGAGACCCATTTTAGACCTAAACATACCTGCAGATTAAAAGTGAGGGGATAGAGAACCATCTATCATGCTAATGGATGTCGAAAGAAAGCCAGTGTAGCCATACTTATATCAGACTAACTAGATTTTAAAATAAAGACTGTAACAAGAGATGAAGAAAGGCATTATATCATAATTAAGGGGTCCATCCATCAAAAAGATCTAACAATTGTAAATATGCCCTCAACTTGAGAGCACCCAAATATATAAATCAACTAATAATAAACACAAAGAAACTCATTGATAATAATACAATGACAGTAGGGGACTCTAATACTCCACTTATAGCAATGGACAGATAGATCATCTAAGCAGAAAATCAACAAGGAAACAATGGCTTTGAATGACACACTGGCACAGGTGGATTTAATAAATATATTCAGAACATTTCATCTTAAACAGCAGAATACATATTCTTCTGAAGTGCACATGGAACATTCTCCAGAATAGATCATATACTGAGTCACAAACCAGCCCTCAACAAGTACAAACAGATCAAGATCGATACCATGTATATTTTTAGACCACAACACTATGAAACTGGAAGTCAGCTACAAGAAAAAATTTGGAAAAACCTCAAATACATGGAGGTTAAATAACCTCCTACTAAAGAATGAATAGGTTAGCCAGGAAACTAAAGAAGAATTTTAAAAATATATGGAAGCAAATGAAAATGAAAGCACGACAACCCAAAACCTTTGGCATGTAGCAAAAGCAATCCTAAGAGGGTAGTATATTGCAGTATAGGCCTATCTCAAGAAACAAGAAAAGTGTCAAATACACAACTTAACCGTACACCTAAAGGAGCTAGTAATGGAACAGCAAATAAAGCCTAAAGCCAGAAGAGGAAGGGAAATAATAAAGATTAGAGTGGAAATGAATGACGTAGAAACAAACAAAAACAGTAGAATGCATTGATGAAACCAAGAGCTGTCTCTTTGAAAGAATTAATAAAATTGATAAACCACTACCCAGACTTATCAAAAAGCAAAGAGAAAGATAAAATCACAAATGGTAGAGGAAAGATCACAACCAACACCACAGAAATACAAAATTATGAGAATACTATGAAAATTACATGCAAACTGAGTAACCTGGAAGAAATGGACAAATTCCTAGAAACTTTAAAACTACCAAAACTAAAACAGGAAGAAATAGAAAATCTGAACAGATCCATAGCTAGCAAAGAAATTGAATCAGTAATCAAAAATCTCCCAACAAACAAAAGTCTTGGGCTGGATGACTTCCCAAGGGAATTCTATCAGACATTTAAAGAAGAGCTAATACCTACTCTTCTCAAACTTCCAAAAAATAGAAATGAAAGGAAAATGTCCAAATGCATTCTACAAAGCCAGCATTATGTTGATTCCAAAACCAAAGATCCCACTAAAAAGGAGAATTGTAGGCTGATATCCCTGATAAATGTGGATATAAAAATTCTCAGTGAAACACTAGCAAATCAAATTTGATGGTACATTAAAAGAATTATTCACCAAGATTAAATGGGATTTATTCCTGGGCTGCAGGGGTGCTTCAGTATTTACAAATCAATCAACATGATACACCACATTAATAAAAGAAAGGACAAAAAGCATATGATCCTGTCAATAGATGCAAAAAAAAAAAAAAGCATTTGACAAAATGCAGCATCTTTTTTTTTTTTTTTTTTTTTTTTTGCAGCATCCTTTCTGATAAAAACCCATAACTAAGTATGGATAGAGGAAACATACCTCAATACCATAAAGGTCATATAAAAAAGACCCACAGCTAACATCATCCTCAGTGGGGAAAAACTGAGGGCCTTTTGCTTACAGTCAGGAACAAGACAAAGATATCCACTCTCACCATTACTATTTAACATAGTACTGGAAGTCTTAGCCTCAGCAATCATATAACAAAAAAGAAATAAAAGGCATCAAATTGGCAAGGAAGAAGTCAAACTTTTACTATTTGTAGATGACATGATACTCTATGTATAAAATCTGAAAGACTCCACCACAAAATTGCTAGAATTCATACATGAATTCAGCAAAGTCACAGGATATAAAATCAATGTGCAGAAATCTGTTGCATTTCTATACACCCATAAGAAAGCAGCAGAAAAAGAAATCAAGGAGTCAATCCCATTTGCAATTGCACCAAAAACAATAAGATACCTAGAGATAAACCTAAAGCAGTAAAAGATCTGTACTCTGAAAACTATAGAACACTTAATGAAAGAAATTGAAGAGGACACAAAGAAATGGAAAAGAATTCCATGCTGATGGATTGGAAGAACAAATATTGTTAAAATGTCAATGCTACCCAAAGCAATCTACACATATAATGCAATCCCCATCAAAATACAACCAGTAGGGATCCCTGGGTGGCGCAGCGGTTTGGCGCCTGCCTTTGGCCCAGGGCACGATCCTGGAGATCCGGGATCGAATCCCACGTCGGGCTCCCAGTGCATGGAGCCTGCTTCTCCCTCTGCCTGTGTCTCTGCCTCTCTCTCTCTCTCTGTGACTATCATAAATAATAAATTTTAAAAAAAATTAAAAAAAAATACAACCAGTGTTTTTTCACAGAGCTAGAAAGCACAATCCTAAAATTTGTATGGAACCACACAAGACCTCCAAATAGCCAAAGCAGTTCTGAAAAAGAAAAACAAAATGGAGGCATCATGATTCTGGATTTCAAGCTATACTACAAAGCTGTTGTCATCAAAACAATATGGTACTGGCACAGAAACAGACACATAGATCAATGGAACAGAATAGAGAACTCAGAAATGGACCCACAACTATATGGTTGACAATCTTCAACAAAGCAGGAAAGAGTATCCAATAGGAATGACAGTCTTTTCAACAAATGGTGTTGGGAAAGGTGGACAGCCACATGCAGAAGAATGAAATTGGACCACTTTCTTACACCATACACAAGAATACATTCAAAATGGATGAAATGTGAGATAGGAAACCATCAAAATCTTAGAGAACACAGGCAGTAACCTCTTTGACCTCGACCATAGCAACTTCTTACCAGACATGTCACCACAGGCAAGGAAAACAAAAGCAAAATTGAAATATTGGGACTTCGTCGAGTTAAAAAGCTTCTGCACAGCAAAGGAAACAATCAGCAAAACCAAAAGGCAGCCTACAGAATGGGAGAAGATATTTGCAAATGACATATCTGATAAAGGGCTAGTATCCAAGATCTACAAAGAACTTATCAATCTCAACAACCAAAAAACAAATAATCCAGTTAAGAAATGGTCAGAAGACATAAATAGACACTTTTCCAAAAAAGATACCCAGGTAGCTAAAAGACACACATGAGAAGATGCTCAGCATCATAAGGGAAATACAAATTCAAACCATGAGGAGATACCATCTCACATCTGCGAAGGTGGCTAAAATTAACCATCAACACGAGAAACAACAGGCATTGGGGAGCATGCAGAGAAAGGGGAACCATCTTGCACTGTTGATGGGAATGCAAACTGGTGCAGCCATTCTGGAGAAGAGTTTGGAGGTTCCTCAAAATGTTAAAAATAGAACTACCCTACAATCCAGCAATTGCACACTAGATGTTTGCCCACAGGATGCACAAATACAGATTCAAAGGAATCCATGCACCTTGATGTTTATAGCAGCATTGTCAACAATAACCAAACTATGGAGAGAGCTAAAATGTCCATCAGCTGATGAATGGATAAAGAAAATGTGATACACACACACACACGTATATCGCTATATATATCACTATACATATCACTATGTATATATATATATAGAATATTCCTCAGCCATCAGAAAGAATGAAACCTTGCCATTTGCAGCAACATGGATGCAGCTAGAGTATATTATGCTTAAGTGAAATAAGTCAGCCAGAGAAAGACAAATACCATATGATCTCACTCAGCATGTGAAGTTTAAGAAAGAAAACAGATGAACATATGGGAAGGGGGAAAAGAGAAAAAGGAGAGAAGGAAACAAGCCATAAGAGACTCTTAATGATAGAGAACAAACTGAGGGCTGATGGAGGGAGGTGGGTGGGGGATGGCCTAGATGGGTGATGGGTATTAAGGAGGGCACTTGTGAGGAGCACTGGGTGTTGTATGTAAGTGATGAGTCACTGAATTCTACTCCAAAAATCAATATTGCACTGTAGGTTAGCTACCTAAAATTTAAATAAAAAAAAAAAGAGATAGAAAGCATACTTAGTAAATTTAGACATTTGGGTGGAATAGGTATTATGTTTGATGATTAAGTCATAATTTAAAATTATCTCTGTTCTAGAATGAATAAAAAAGATTAGTTTAAGTACAAAAAATGTACACATTATGTATTTCTCTTTCCATCTCAACAAAATTCAGAAAATATTGATTCTATTTCCCTTATAGAATACTATTCGGTGAATAGTCACGATGAGTAAACTTCTTTGAGAGTCAAACTGTCATCCATTTAATGTTAAAACAAATTCATCAAGGGTGAATTTTTTTCAAAGCAAAAAAGATAGACTATTGGCTATTGTGTCTTTGGTTTACCTATCATGCTGTGCCAATAGCATCAAAGCATTCTCAGAGAATTTATTGCATTCAGCAACAATATGCTTAATTTTCTTGGAATTTAAACTAAACACCAAGAGAGAATAATGCACAAACACACGTGTCTACAATGTTCCAGATTGACCATTGTTAAGATTTTGACATATTTACATCCTCTTTCTTTTGTGGAATTAGAATGTGGCATATGAACTTGAAACACTCTTTGGCTTCCCCTCACCCCCAGTTGCATTCTTCCTCCCATCTCCCTAGAGAGAACCACTTATGTGAATTTGATGAACTTCTTGTCAAGTTTGACACTTTCACATTCACTTGTATGAATCCATAAACAATGTTTGGTATTGTTCAGTGGGTAATTTTTTTTTACGTGTCTTTTGGTAAAACAAAACAAATCTAGAAAGCCACACAAAATAACTTTATAGTTTTATCAGTTATTAAAAAGTGAATACCCTTGTAAATGTAGCCTGGGTCAAGAAGGCACAGGTAGGTAGCTACTCCCCTTTCCATCATAAATCACTTCTTTTGCCTAAAGGAACAGCATCCTGAATTTTTCTGTAATCACTTTTTTCATTGCTTTATGCTTTTATCATCCAAGTGAGCATTCCCTACACTATAGTCTTGCCTAGTTTAAAATTTTTTGATATGTCTTTTAAGTCTATTTTAATCTACAAGTTTTCTTCTCATCCTGTCCTTTGTCGTGTAATTTAATTGTGGGATTTGTCCTATAGAGTTTCCCACAGTCTGGATTTTGCTGATTGCCTCCCTGTGGTATGATTGAATATGTTGTTCTGTGTTCTGTATTTCCTGAAATTTTGCAGCTAGATCCAGAGGCTTGATCAGACTCCAGTTTGATTTCTTTGGCAAGACTATAAATGGTGATGCTTTCTTTCACTGGGAGACCATTATATGTGGTTTTCTCTTTTATCCTTTTGTGATATTAGCAGCTGTTGATGCTCAATAACTAGATCTGTTACTTCACTGGGAGTTGCAAAATGGTGCTATTCAAATATATCATTTATATTATATTTAGTGGTGGAAATGCATTAGAGGCACCTTCGCTCATCCTTATCATATTGTAGAGACATTTTTCCCCACTGTCTTTAATGGTATTGTTCATAGTAGGAAAGGCAGGATAAATGCCTCATTCCTTGGCCTTATTTGCTCATTTTCAAATAATTCATTACCTTTCTGTTATCATCCCATAGTAGTCAATCAGTTTTCTTCAAAATATGGGCCCAGCCCATTATGAACTCTTGAATTTATACATATTTGATATGTATTGTTGTGTAGACCACAACAGATTTTTGGTCTTTGTCAATTATTATCCTTTTATAACTCAAATTGTCACATGTTTGACCGGTGGGAACTTCTTCAAGTTGGCTCCTGAGTCCTTTTGACATGAGCCTAAGTAACTTTTGATAGCTCCTTCACTAATTGGTATGACAAGATGTTCCAGCCCCGTCTTGTACATTTCCAGTCGCAGACTTGAAATCAGTCATTTCTCTCAAAAAATCTGGTTTCTGTTAGTGAAAAATAGTATTTTAAGACCACAGTCTGGGAACATAGGAATGTTCATTGCTACTGAGGTGGTCATTCTTTGTAGGCCTCTTCAGTAGACAATGACAGAAAAAATACATATATTTACATATACCTCTATATACATTTACCCATCTTACGTATAATTTTAAGATAAAATATCTAGTGAGTTTATACTGACACTTCAAATTCAAATTCAGGACTACAGGATTTTGTTTTTCTACAGGATTTTCTTCTTAATCTCTTCCATGTCATATCTCCTTCTTTCCATACTTGAAGTCCTAATTCTAAAGGACAAAGGGATAAAATACCCCATAATTATTCACTCATCTATCCCTCATTACCCATATAACAGTCCCAGAATATCAATCCTAGCACTGCTGCCATTAATATACTTCATAATCATTGAGAGCACTTAAAATTGTTTTCTGCATATACTTTTCTCCTTTCTTCACCCTTTGTAATCATTGCACTGTATGGCCCGAGCATGCAGCTATTATGTACAATACCCATTCCCTGCCCACCCTCACTTAGCTCAGCCCCATCAGTAACTATTTGATTGATGTTCATCACCAGCCCTTATGAGGATGCCTCTCTAGTCAAGTTGTCTAGAGCTCATTCCTCAGGAAAGCCTCCTGGGAACAATATTCCCTGAATTTTTGCATGTCAATAACAAGCTTCAGTGCCCTTTACACTTGAAAGTCAGTTGTTTTCTGGATATCTAAATCCTTGGCACACAATTTCTTTCCCTCTTACACAATTTCTTCCCCTTTCTTTCCCACATCTTAAATGTGACTTTAAAAAGCCTACTGATAATCTAATTCTCTTTTTCCTGTAATTTCTGCTTTTGCCTAGAAATTCAAAGATTCTTTTTTCTTTTCTTCTATAAAATTCAGTCATCTAACTAGAATGTGTCTTCATGTCAGTTGTCGTATGTTGGTGTCAGGAATGTAATGTGCTCTCAAGTATATTTTTTTTTAATCATTTCAGGAAAGTTGTTTACTTATTCCATTTCCTTGATTTGGTTTTCTTTTTCAGGGATTTCTAATATCCATATTTTGAATCTTCTTTGCCTAACCTCAGTATGTTGCCTATCTCTTGAATACTTTCTATTCCTTTTTTTAATCTTGAAAGTTTTTTCTCTTTTTCACTTTGCATTTTTCATAAGACATTAGCTATTGTATTCAGTTCTTGTGTTCATTCTAGTTCAGACTTCATTTCCCTTGTAATCTTGCATTCTTCCCTGAGTTCTTTTATTCCATGACTGAGTTATTCTGATTTCTGTTGTTCTTTCATGACATCAACAGCATTTTATTAATGCTTCTTAGCTCATTTTGAAATACTACGTTATGTTTTAGTCCTTTTTTGGGCTTGACTTTCTGGTATGCTTTTGCTCTCTGTAGGGATGCAAGTCTGTTCCTTATTCTTTTTTTTTTTTTTTCTTATAATAACTTTGTATGGGAGTTGACCTAGATACATTTCTGTTACTCATTTTTATGTGAAATTAGTTTTCCAAAACTCTTAAAAAGAGAGGCGGTTCAGGATACTTTTCTAGATCCACAGAACTTTTTTTGTTGTTCTTACGTAGTGTTCACATGGATACACACACACACACCACAACACCTTGCTGAGTTTCTGACTGTTCCCCTGCCCACTTTTACCTGGATTTTCCCTTTCCTTTGCTTCTGTCCAGCTCAGTGTTATTTCTAGACTCAGGAGTTTCTCCTCAAAAACTGTGTGCATGCTGTCCTGGAAGACAGCTCTGGCAGGTCAGTTTCTACAATTTGTAGACGCCTGGCCAGGCCAGCCCCTTAGTCCTTCTAGCCTTGAGCCCCTTGCACGCATCTGCTAACACAGTGGGCAAAACTCCTCCTCCCAGTCTCCGCAGCTATTCTTTAATTGGCCCACCATACTTTGTACGCAATACCTATGGACTGTTCCGGGATTCCCCTATTCACTTTTTTTTTTTTTTTTTTTTTTTTTCTGGCGTTCCATTGCTTGCTTTCTTTTACTTACTCCCACACGGACATTGATAACCTACAAGTCTTGTGGCCATGAATGGTTTATCCTTGCCTAAATGTGTTTTAGGGTTTGTGGAGATACCTACTTTTGTTGCAACTGTCCATAGGTTTGGGGTTTTTCAATCCATGAGCAATTTTTTCCCTCCCCTCTTAGGTAGAAATTCCCAAAATCTGCTGCCTCCAACATCATCTTTCCAGAATACTCTCTGTGTGGGGTTTTGGTGTTATATTAATATCTACTATTTGCACAAGCTCTGCAACTTCTGTTTTTCACCCAAAAACATGCTTTTGAAGTCTATAAACCTATGTTAAGACATAAAGACTTAGGTCAAGCCTCTTAATTATTCTACAGTTCTTCACCATATAAATGTCCCATATTTTACTGACCCATCCTCCTATTATTGGACATTCACAATCTATTATAACCTTACTCTGTATTTTCACATCTCTGAATTAGAGGAAAATATTACCATTTTACAAAAAGACAGCACTAAACCCCTGAGCCACCTGGGCTGCCTCATTTTACAAAAAGGAAAAAAGTGAAAACCAGTCATAATTATCATTAAGACTTGTTTTGATTGGTTGTCATTTCCATGTAATAGACCACACTGACACATATCATAATTTGTACCTGGGGTTTGATTTTCTCTTTTTAGGCAAAGTTGTATTGTTCAAAGATGAAAGGCTCAGTAAAAATCCTTTTTCCTAGATGACCCTGTCCTAATGTACTAGTGAAATGCAACACAACATGAACCAAGATTGCTGGTATTCCAGGTACAGTCTGGGCTCCTTTTGACTCAGCACAGGGCATTTCAGAATTTGATGAGGTAAATGGGAGTCTGAAAGTCAGATTCTGGTAAAATAAAAGTTGATACTTCACCAAGGGAAGCAAAGTAGGTATTTCAGTTTTCCACAGTGGTTTATCTTTCATTTGAAGGAATTTCAAAGCATTAAGAATGCTACTTGGGGTTATTTTCATTTTATTAACTAATGTTCTACCTCTGAATAGAAATAAGGTATTCAGTTCAGCTTAAAGTTTCTTTCATTTGACATACATAAAGACATAGTGGGCATTACCGTTTCCATTTTATGGATGTAGAAACCAGTGCGCAGAATGGCCATGCAAATTGTAAATGGTAACAAAGATAATCAGTCTTCTAGCTCAGGATTTCTTCTTCTTAAAAACAAAATAGGTCTGAACCGTAGTGCCTACCTGCACCCAGTATTGCTTTCAATCTGATAAGCCAGGAGAATGGGGGACAGGGAAAGTGAAATTATGTACTTCAACACACAGTTACTATTTTAAAAATTATTTTTAAATAGTATTGCTTTTACCTCCAAAGCAATAAAAGTTCAGAAAACATAACCTTAGCAGTCTGAAATCATGTAAGCAACATTCTTGAGAATAATCACTCAGTAAATCATGTTGGCCTTTCCTTGCCTGGGAAGACTTTTTTTTTTTTTTTTTTTTTTTAATTCTGCAAAACATTACTGACCTTCAGTTTCACCTGCTGCTTTTGCCTCTGGCTCTCATTAGTAAACACCTTGGAAGAATCTCAGAATTGTTAATGGAAAAATGATTAATGGAATCATTCTCCCTAGGGGTCAGCAGACTCATACACTCTGAGACCCTTGCTAGAACTTCACTTTTCTTGGGTCACCTCTGCAAAATTCTTATTCTCATGGAATATGATAGCTAAAAACTCATGTAGATTTAAAACGAGGAAGGCAACTCTCCTCAAATTCTGGAAGTTCTGAAAATCTCCAAGCAAATTGGAAATCATAGCCACAAAACTTGCTGTGTGGTCAGTTAATCTCCCTGTGCTCCAAATTTCTCACCAGTACTTAGTGTATCACAATACCTTCCATACCTGGAGTAGATGAAAAATCAAATCAAATGTCCTAAGTATGTTGAAATGCACACTCTAAGTAACATGGGCTTTTGGAGTAAAAAAAATTAATCTCTTACTGAATGATGTAGTAGATCCGTGTTTGGGGGCTTTAAGCTCTCTAAAGTTTAATGTTCCTTCCTATAGAACAAGGGTAAAAATAAGCACTCCCTCAAAACGTTCTTGTGAGAAACTTCTTCATGGTAAATGTGAAGGTGACTTCCAACCTAGAATGTTCTGGGTTTTATTTATACACATGTGTACATCTAATGTATGATGACTCCTCCCTTGCTCCTTTTTAACTTTCCTTTGCTCTTGGAATGGCCACATTTTTTTTTTCTTCTATGCTGTTTCAAATCTGACTCTGTAGAAATCAAATGTTCTTGTACCTTCCTGGTCGCAGATAGTTTAACTGTATACATTGTACATCAGACAGGTGACTAGCACCTAGATAGTAACTATCTTTTCCATAGTTGTATCAATAATGGTGAGGTTAAAAAAAATAATAATGGTGAGGTTATAGCTGATCAAGTTGACTGGGCTCTATCTGGCTTGCGCTGGACACTTTACATGTCTCCACTCGGTACCCTTCTGTGCTGATCTAGAATTTAGCTGTCAAGGGGGCTTCTCCTCTTCCAAACTAGCCATTGCTCCAGGAGCCCCTCACTCTTAATCATCACAGAATCCGTCTGATAAATGATCACAGAATCCATTTGAGAAACAGACAGTCCTACTCAAAGAACAAGGAGAAACTTTCAGCCACTCATTTCAACTTGAGCAAAACAAGGTTCTAAAAAAAAAAAATACATACACGCGCACACACCAACATCTCTTATTTTACCAGAAAGAAGATAAATTTTCTCTTTCAAGCTGTACTGCACAAGCATAATATTGCCCAGCTCTCAGCTAAACTAGTTCTATGTTAGCTATACTTGAAACTTGCTTGCAGAGTGCTTTGCCAATTCATGTAATTTTGACTGTCTGCTACATAATTCTCCAAACCTCCTAGACAGTCTAGTGAAGGAGAATGAATCCCTTTCCCACATTTTTCAAGTGAGGGAATTGAAAGGTAAGCAATCCAAGGTCAGAAGCAGATCAACAGATGCTGAATTCGGGTCTCTGAGTCCTATGACATTAGAGGTTCTTGACACTCTCCACTGCAGTGCCCCTGCAAAGGAGCACCCAGGGGGGAGAGGAGGTGTTTTTTTTTTATTAAAACAGTTATATTGACGTATAATTCACACACCATGCAATTCACCCATTTAAAATGTATGATTCAATGGCTTTTAATATATTCCCACAGATGTACATCCATCACCACAATGAATTTTAGAACATTTTCATTATACTGAAAAGGACACTTGCACCTCTAAGCCGTCACTGCCCCAAATATCTATCCTCCTCAGACCTAAGCAACCATTAATTTTCTGTCTCCATGCGTTTGCCTCTTCTAGACATTTCATATAAATGGAATTATGTTTCTTTCACTTAGTGTAATGTTTTTAATGTCCACCCATGTTGTGGCATGTGGCAGAGCTTCATTACTTTTCACAGCTGAATAATACTCTATTGTATGGATATAATCCATTTAGTTCATTCCTTCATTTGTTAATGGACATTTGGATTAAGTTGTTTCCTCTTCTTGGGTATCTTAAATAATGCCACGATGAACATTCATGTACAAGTTTTTGTGTGGATGTATATGTTTTATTCTTTTGGGTATATATCTATGAGTGGTCTTGTTGGATTATATAGTAACTCTATGTTGAACCATTTGAGGAATTGTCAGACCATTTACCAAGGTGGTTGCACCGTTTTATGTTCCCACCAGTCGTGTATGAAGATTCTAATTTCTCCACATCAGTACTTGCTATCATCTATCATTTTTATTACAGCACATCATAATGGGTGTGAAGTGGCACTTCGTCGTGGTTTTAATTTGCATTTCCTTAATAGCTAAAGATGAGCATCTTTTCATGTGCTTATTGGCCATTTGTATGTCTTCTTTGGAGAAAAATCTATTCAGATGCTTTCTTTAGGTATTTGATACCGTTCAACAGTGAAGCCATCTGGTTCTGGGCTTTTCTTTGTGGGAAGCTTTTGATTACTAATCCAATCTCTTATTATACATCTATCCAGATTGTCTATTTATTCTTGAGTCAGTTTTGGCAGTCTGTCTTTCGAGGAATTTGTCCATCTCATCTAGTTATCTAATTAGTTGTCATCAGATGCAGTATTCCCCTATGTTCTTTTCATTTCTATAAGGTCAATGTAGGGATATAATTTTAAGTTCCTACTACAAAAGCACAGTGTGTTTGAAATTCATGCCTTATTGTAGGGGAAAAAGTCCTATGAATAGATCCATCATAATACAAGAGTAATATTTATATTATTTACTATTGAGTAAAAATGCAGTACTAGAGAGAGTTCCCCACGTTTCTCCTGTTCTTTCACTACCCTACCTTCCAAGAAAGGTGTGGGGTAGCTCAGTTTGAGATAAGCCTGACAAGATAAATCCTCGTCAGGGAGAGATTCTTGTCTCTTCCCAGGACAGCCTGTCTGTCCTAATTGTGCTGAGGTCCTAATTCCCAAGGTTTCACAGTAGACTCACAAATTGGAAAAACAGGACCAGAGAGTTAACAGGTTTCATTGTGCAGATCAATCCACAAAGCACCCCTGTACTGTCGCAATGGAGAGGAAGGAGATTGCTTAGTTAATGTGTGTGTGTCCCTGGGTGGTGGCGCTCTGGGGAGGGCATCTGTGTCTCTGCGTTCTCTGGGGTGGATGGCAGGGCAGAGATATCTTGACAGTCTCCTATCTCTGGGATTCCAATAGCAAAAACTAAATATCCAAAATGCAATCTTTTTTACCAAATGAACACAGGAGAGGAGTATTTTTAACAAAGCTATATTTCAGACTATTTACTTTAAAGTGAGTCCTCTTTCTTTCATTTCGACAAAGGAGATCGTCTCCAACATTCACATGTTTCTTGCTGTACAGAAGAAAATAAAACCCAAAAAATTAACTCTATTTTTTTAATAAACTGGTGATCTTCATCATGTACAGTCAACAAAGTGTCATTTACATAAGCCTAAGATGATATTTTAATGAATACATTAATTGTAACATTTCCCCCCCGAACTCTTATAATCTTGAACTCTTATAAAACTTGAATTAATGATAAATTAATCATTCAGCATCAATTCCTAGTAAAGATGGTCATTTTTAACTCCTGCATCAAGTCCACCAGAACAAAAAATAATCTATTTCCCCTTCTTTATTTTTTCTTAGAAAAGTTATTCTTGAAGACCACCTGCTACTTAGTGATAGAAATATTTGGACCAGACCTCATAAAACTGTGAGTATGCCGGCACATTAGCCTGGGTTAGTTGCTGGCACATGGGGAAACAGGAAAGCTGCTGGGCAGCTGGTTCCACTTCCAGCAGGTCGTACTCATTGAACAAGGGCTTAAGCTCTGTTCCTATTCTTGTTAGTAGTGGAGCATTCAGACCTGACTCAGATCCTCTGTCACTCGAGGCAAAGTCTCCCTTGGCTCCATTGCTCTTCAAGAGCCTTTCAGAAGGAATTTTATCAACAAGTGACCGAATCCTACTGTCCGGACCCAGGCATTTGGCCCCTTCCCCGAGCACCCCAAAGAGCCCCGGCCTTTCCCTTCTCTCCCAGCTGGGCTCCCAAGCCATGTTCTTCTTAGGTTCTTCTCTCTCCTCCCTCAAGGGTTTCCTGGCCCTGTCCTCATCCCTACCCCCAGCCCTTGACCCTCAGGATCCCGAGTGGGCACCATTATAATCTTTATCCTTCTTTCTCTTATGTTTCTTTTTTTTTTTTTTTTTAGCTCAGAGGTACCGGATCAGATAAATTATATTCCTTCCTATTCGTGGCATTTTCTCATCAAAGATCCATATGTGGCTTTCTTATATTTATAATTTAGTTACTTAGTTACATTGAATAATGTAATTAGCTTCCAAAGTCATCTCCTAAAACTAAGTCTAGAACTTGGGTTATAACTTACTCTAACCATCCAGTCCCTCTGTCATTCATTCTCATGCTTTTCTCCACCCAGGTAATAAATCCTATGTTCATCTTTCTCTTGCTTTCCTTTTTCTATACTTTTAGTATATATGTATACATAGTTATGTTAATATATATTATGTTAAATATGTTAGTTTATGCTAATAATTAATATATTATGTTAATATATCATATAACATAAAAAACTGTCTACTTATTTATGCTAATAATTTATATATTTTATATTAACATAAATTGATATTAACATAAATTATATTTATATGAATATGTTAACATAAAGTAATATAAATACAGAATCATAATTGATATAAGATGTTTATGTCAATATAATATAGAAAATTAATTTTAACTGAATATTAATGGTCAATATATTAATGATTAATAATTATAATTGATGGTAATTAATATATAATTACATAAAATAATTAGAATTTTACTACAATTCTTACATATATTTCTTTAGAACATATCTTATTTTAGTTATTTCTTTGATATATGAATAGAGTATCACAGTGTATATAATCTTTAGGGACCTACCATTTATTTGCTTAAGATTCATCCATGAGATAACATTGTGTCACTGCTATAGTTCTTTCCCTCTGACTCTATAGAATATTCCATTGTGTCTCCATAAGATTCTATTCCTTCACTCTCCCATTAATGGGTCTTTGTGTTGTTTAATGGTTTTCTCTTTTGTGAATGGTGTTACAGTGATCATTCCTATGTGGTTCCTTTTTTATATGCCATTAACCTCAAAGCAGAGAGGCTCAGAGGCATTCCCCACAACTAGGTTGCCTAGAGTTACAGAATTTTAAAGACTAAAAGAACTTAAAAGCATACAGTCCACAGTGGTAATCAGTGATCAATCATGCTGTGCACCTACTTCTATTAATATGTACCTCACTCTATCATGATAAACGATTTCTCACGAATTCCAGACAGAGTGTTTAGAAGGCAGGGATGTTTTCTTTTTAGCTCATAATTCTATTACTGTAACTGCCACCTAACTGGATTTTAGGCTGGAAGGCCTGCCCATTGGTCTGTAAGTCAATAATCCACATTCTAGCTGGCCAAATATCTTTTAAATGCCAAACTAATATGGCACTAACATAAAATTCTTCAGTCTTCACACCTTTTGCAGGATTCCATATCCACATGCACAGGGCTATTTATAAATCAGTCCCTGAGTACATTTTTAGACTCATCCTTCCACACTCCAAGCCACTTGTAATTCCCCACATGCACCAAGAGGTTTTGGCCTCAGGAACTTTGCATAAGATGTTCCCCCTGCTTGGCATATCCAAAACCTCTACCCTAAATAGATTCTACTTCTTTAGACCTCAGCTTCAGAGTCACTTCCTCTGGAAGCTTTCCTGACCCTCTGCAGGCTAAGATGGGCAACATTCCCACCACCACCACCCCCCCCCCCCCACCCTACACACACATACACATTCCTAGGACCCCATGCAAACCCCTAACAAGCACTTACCACATCTGTGTGTAATTTCATTCTCCATGGACTTTTCTGAGTCACTGAGTAGACTGAAAGCCTTCTGAGAGCCAGGACTGCATTTTATTCATTTCTGCATCTCTAAGTACTTAGCAAAATACTGAATATGTAGAAAGAAGGAAGGAAGGGAGAGAGGGAAGGGGAAGAGAAGAAATGTTTGTTGAATTAATTATTTTAAAAGAACAAAAGTATCACCAAAGATGAGCTATGACTAGACTGCTCCAAAGAAATTGTTTGAACATATTAAAACAGATTTAAAAGAAAAAAACTTCTTAGCCTATTCATGGAATCTGCATACATACCTAGTATGAGCCAGGTGCTCTGGGGGAAGTGTCAGGTTGTCCAGAAAGGTTTTGCTGGGCCTAAATCAGGGAACCAGAGAGGTAGATGGGGAAAAAAAGTCATAGAAGCTAAAGAGGGCAGTGCAGGCAGGTACCCAAGAGGGGGAGCCAGAGATCAGCTACCAAGTGTCTTCGGATTAAAAGGGCTGTGGTCTGGGTGTATTGAGAAACCCATTGCTCTTCCATAGCTGGCTGGAAAGTGGCAAGTGTGAGACATTTAAGCGCAAGGATCAGAGAGGATAGACAGACACTGTACTAGGGACTGCAGATGTGACAGTCCCCACCTAAAATAACAACAAATGAACACAGTGTTAGGGAAGAATGGGCCCTGCAAACCACCAAAAGAGGGTCACTCCCTGAGTAGGTGGTACGAGAGGAGGACATTTTTTCCTTTGAGATGACTCAAAGTCATAAGACAACGAATTGTCATTAGTATGGGGTGGGCCATTTGAAGAAAGACAGATGTAGTAAACCATCCCTAGTCATGGTTCTTTCCACTATTAGTTTAGTTTGTGAGTAATTTCCTAGCACCCATATTAGTTGTTTGCTAATAGCCATTTCTCCTCTTCTGATGTGTTCTTCCTACAGCTTGTTTTGATCAATCACATACAGTTTTGGGTTGATACAGGTGCTGAAAATGACAACCTTATGATTCAGTTTTGCCTGAATTTCAGGCTTCCAGTATTAAATGTGTTTCCTAATCCAGAGGGCATCCCTCCTCATTATTTCATACCAGTCAATTCTCAATGATTCATGGACTAATTGTTCAGCAATTACATTTCCTGCCCATCAGCAAGCCACAGGATGTTTTTGGGAAGTGGGACACCTGAACACTCAAGCATTCTCCCAAAAACCTGGGTCATGCTGGGAGGTGCTACTTCTAGGAGCAGCCGATCCTAGGCAGTGACCATGTGCTGGGTCCTCCTCTGCCTGGTCTTAACCTCCGTTGTGCCATGGGTTGCTGTATGAAGCCTGATCCTTATCTTCTGTACATCTCACGTTGCTTCCTGGGATTAATTTATCCTTTCCTCTAATCATAAACTCTTGTATTCCAAACTTAGGAGCACTCAGAGATCAGGAGAGGCCTAAACTACTAATATTTTTTAGAAGAAAATGCAAAATGAGGTTTATAACATAGCATGCTTAAATGTAATTAAAGTGTTTTTTTTCAGAAACCAAAAATACAAAGCAATATCTGTGCCATTCATAAGATAATTACAGCAGTTCCCCCCCCCCCTTATTCAGAGGGGATACTTTCCACGACACCCCAGTGGGCACCTGAAACCAGATAGTAATGAACTATATATACTATTTTCCTATATATTCACTCTTGTGATAAAGTTTAATTTACAAATTAGGCACAGGAAATGATTAACAATAATAAAATAGAACAACTGTAACAATGCACTGTAATAAAAGTTATGTAAATGTGGTCTCTGTCTTTCTCTCTCTGAAAGTATCTTATTGCACTGTACTCACCCTTCTCCTTGTAATGATGTGAGATGCTAAGATGCCTATTTGATGAGATGAAGAGAGGTAGAGGATGAGGCATTGTGATGTTGTGTTAGTGTTAGGCTACTATTGACCTCCAGACAATATGTTAGGAAGAGAATCGTCTGCTTCCAGACCACAGTTGACCAGTGGTCACTGAAACCATGGAAAGCAAAACCACAGATAAAAGGAGGACTACTATACAAGATTTATGGAAGTGAATAAAGTCACTTAGTGCACTCTGAGTGTGGTCCAGAACTGGGATAAAAGTATTAAGTTGGATGAGGATGATCTTCCTTCAATACTATGAGTATATCTCTGTGACTACATATTAATACATAAACTGCCTTTGAAAGTGATGTCAAGGTCTAAATCTGAGAGCTTTCATGTGTGGAAGGCCCTGTCCTCACTCCCTGCCATAGGCTGTTACTCTGACTGTCTGTTAACCCTGACCTTGCATCCTTCTTTTGATTTATGGTGATGATCACCATCATTGACTTCATTCTATGTGATCCTAATTAAACTTGTTAATTAGCTCTGCCAAATGTGTTGATGCTTCCTCCTCCACCATCCCCAGCCCGCCACCACGTGCCTCATTCTTGCACACCCCTGTACCTGTAAGGGTAGTAAAAGAAAGGAAATTAAAATGTGACTATTTTGGTCTTTTTGCTAGTATGGGAAAACAATGTTGGGTAGGAATGGTTATTATGAATTTGGACATTTCCTAAGGATTTCACATTTTATGTGTCACTTGGGCTTTCTCTCCCACAGCTGGTGAAGAGCAATGTGCTACTTTGACACTTCTTTGCATCTCGTACATTCTAATGGTTTTACACTTGTTTGGATTTATGAGGCTCAGCATTTTCTCTTCTTGTCCTAAGGACCACTTCTCCCTTTCAGTCTTTTGATGATGAAGCTCCGATCTTAGAGGACTCTGTAGAGAACACCAAATACCTAGTTCTCCTCTCCTATTCTTCAGTATAGAGACTACCAGTCTCACTTTCTGACTGTGAGGCCTCCATTTCCACTCCCATATTCAAGTTCACTCACTTGAAATCTGCCTATTGCTGAGAAAAAGAATAGATCTGGGATATCATATGATTAGTTGGTGATCCTGGATTACCACAGATGGGGCATTGGCTGTAGGTTAAAAAAAAAAAAAAAAGTTAAGCAGAGCCCTATTTATCATCCTCCTGAGCCCACTAAATATCAGACCCCCAAAAAGACAGCAGTCATCAGTTAAATAAATGAACCATTAAGTTGAGAACAGATGTGTGAAAACAGCCACCCTCCCCTGATTTACTGACCCTTGGAAGACATTAGTTGGCTAATGGACTTTATCTGCCACAGACAGCTTGCCCCACAACTTAGAAGATGTGGCCTCCTTTTATACTTTATGTTGCCTCCACCTCTCATGAAGGAACCCTGGGGACAAGCAGATGATTCTCTTTTTTTCCTCGTAATTCAGATGCTCACAAAAGATTAAGAAGCTATCTTTCTAGGCTTCAGACAGAGATGGAATCAGGACTTGGAAGCCACCAGAACACCGGGGCATGTTCTCCCCAGGCTTCCTCACTGCACCCACTGGGTTCTGACCCCTGCACCCTATCCTATAGATTAACTTTCCAACCACTCAGTCCATATGGCAGAAAATGACATTACAGTCCAAAGTCATTATAGCTCCTGTTATCCTGAGAACAGCCCAGAATGAAGTTGAAGTCTTTAGTACTAATTCTAAGTTTCCGTAAGATAATCTGACTGATTATACTTGTCCAGTGTCATCCAATGAGGTCCAATCAACTGGCCCAGAGATAGGGAGTTTAAACACAATTGCCAAGAACCTGCCCCTGTGGGTGAAGGGAGACAGTTATATGGTCAAGTGAGCTGGGAAGAAACCCTAAAAAGTATCTTCTAAAATCTAGACCGGTTTTTTTGAGATTAGTCTCTAGATATTACCAGTCCATGTTTATGGATTCTTTTTGTTGTTTGGTTTGGTTTTGGTTGGATTGGGTTTGAATCAATGATTTACTTGGAAAAGTTACTAAAAAAAAAATACTCTAATTGTTCCTTTCTTTGAAGCAGCACATTGTTCTCATTCTTCTTGGTAAGAAGAGTTTGGGGAATGTCAGGTGGAAAATGGATATGGAAGGTTTGCTTTAGCCCCTTCAAACCAAATATAAACCAAAATGTTTGAAGAACAATTTCCTTACACCATCAGGGATGGGGACAATCAACTATATTTTATTTTCTTCCAAAAGGTCAAGAAATATATTTATTTTAAAGGGAAAGAGAGAATTTGGATTATGCCTAAGAAAATAATTTTAGGTATTTAAGGCTTTATCACACATGATTTTTTGCTATAAGGCCTAGAAAACCTTAAAATATTGTTTCTATCAGATTATACCCCTGTCCATTTTTCCTTTCCCAGTTTTATTTGTGGCTTCTCCTAAAAAGAATCACAGTGCCCGTGTGAGAGGCTGACCATAGCCCATTGCCGTCCATGCCCCCTCCACCCCCAGGACCTTATCCTAAACAGAGGAGAGAGCGACAGGGCAGGAGCTCATTATGACCTGGCAGCTAGATGGGCCTGGACTCAAACATTGTGCTAGAATCCATTCTGGGGATTTACCTCCCTTTGAATTAGGTTCTATTTCTTAAATGCCTGAGAGATCTTAAATAGCCTTTGTTTTGTCCCCTTTCCCTCCAGGCTTAACACAGATATGAATGCTGATGTGGTGTGTCATTCCCTGGAGTTTTGTAAGCAGGACCCTGGCCAACCATTGTGTCATCTCTACCCGCTTCCCAAGGTGAGTGGGTCTTCACCTTGAATGCCAGATTATGCTGACGTGCAAGCCCTTTGGAAATGTTGTAAAAGGAGGTGCAGCCTCCCTGGCTCAGTGATTTGAGAACAGAGAGAGGCAAAATGACATTTTCAATTACATCGTGTGAAATACTATTCCCCAGTTTCAACCTAGACCCTTCCCCCCTCCTCATGCTGCCAAAGAATGTTTTTGCTATTTAACCATCGTAGACTATCATCTAGAGCTGGGCTGGTAGTAGGTGGGAAAACTAACCAGCCAAGAAGAGAAGAGGTTAATTTTCTCTCTACCATTTAAAAAACAAACTGGTCACTTTTATAGAAAGGTAAACTCATCCAGTTTGCCCAGGACTTTCCTGGGATAAGCACTGAATGTCCCACATCCTGGGAAAATCTGAGCAGTTGGTCACCCTAGTCTGAGCTTTATTGTTCTCACCCATAAAATGGGTATAATTAAATGCCTAAAATACCTCTCTCATAGGTTTGTTGTGGGAAGTAAGTGAGCTAATACATCCAAAATGCTCAGCGCAATACCTGCTACATAAAAAACTGTTAATAAATGTGGTAGCCAATATAATTATTATCAGTATCATTATTGTTCAGAGATAGCGCTTTCAGAACACCCTGTGTCCAATTGTTGGACGTTTTTCAGTTAAAATACAGGCAGACAGAGCTGCGAATGTTTACAAAATTCTCAGCTCACATTCTGAATGAGAGTATAATATTAAATCTAGCTAGGCCTCAAAATGCTGATTTTTTCAGTAGCTTCCCGTAAAAACAAATAAAAAAATAATAAAATAAAATAAAATAAAATAAAATAAAATAAAATAAAATAAAATAAAATAAAATAAAATAAAATAAAATAAAATAAAAAAAATAAAATAAAATAAAATAAAATAAAATAAAATAAAATAAAATAAGATTCTATGCCTCCTATTCCAGAATTGTAGTTTTTCTGTGTGTGACACAATAGGTTTCTGTTTTATATGTAAATTCCTTTTTATCCTCATTGAAATAAAGTCACTTTAGCACTTTGTGGCCTAACCAATGAACATGATGCTGCTGACTGACAGTATGAGATATCACAAGCCAGTCCCCTTGAGAAGGAAGAAAAAGATGTGAATCCCTGGAGTACCTGCTTTCTTGGTCATTGACTCTGTGCCAATTATATTTCCCCAAATTCCACCTGAGAAGTTTTGGAATCCACTGGTTTCTAGGAGGGATTGGGCTTTTAATTAAAATTCTTTTCAAGTGTTCAAATAACATGCAGATATAGTATCATAATATTCACTACTTAATAATGCACAGAGGAAACGTGTCTCCATGCACAAAGGCAAGTGATGCGGATTTTTTTGTCGTTTCCTTAAATAACATCACGGTATATATACATCACACTCACAGTTATACATAGTTACAAAATGTTCAACTTCAAACTATCCCATGTAAAACGGCATTCTTTATTTTTGTGCCCTATGGAGTTTATATCCGAAATACCAATTCCTTGTCTTCCCATCACAACACCCTTTGCAGTTGCTGGCTGGGAGGGAGTGGAAGGATTTCAATCCAGAAATGCTCAGCTCGCACCCCAGCAGGGCATGCTCCCTGGTCAGCCTGACATTCCCCCACTCACTGTTTTGGTCCTCCTCTTCCTCCCCCTCCTCCTCCTCCAATCCCCATCCTTAGCCCCCATCCCTTCAGGTGCCCCAGAGAGGAGAAGCAGTTGGCGCAAACGTGGACAGCTTCCCTCTTTTCTGCCTCCAAGTATTCTTTAATAGCAACAACCAATACTTACTGAGGACTCACTTTTCCATGGCCCTGTGCTTAGCCTTCACCATAGCTAGGTTCTTGTCTCACAGAGTCAAGGAATGAATCTTGTGGACAAAGGAGAGTGAGTAAAGCGGTAGAAGTTTATTAAGAAAGGGGACAGAAGCCTGGGTGGCTCAGTGGTTGAGTGTCTGCCTTGAGCTCAGGTCATGATCCCGGCGTCCTAGAATCGAGTCCCGCATCAGGCTCCTCACAGGGAGCCTGCTTCTCCCTCTACCTATGTCTCTGGCTTTTTCTTTGTGTCTCTCATGAATAAATAAATAAAATCTTTAAGAAAAAAAAAGAAGAAAGAAAAAAAGAAAGAAAGAAAGAAAGAAAGAAAGAAAGAAAGAAAGAAAGAAAGGAAGGAAGGAAGGAAAGAGAAAGAAAGAAAGAAAGAAAGAAAGAAAGAAAGAAAGAAAGAAAGAGCTCTCAAAAGAAAGAAAGAACTCTCAAAAGTGAGAGGGGTCCTGTCAGGGTTGCCAATGTGGGCCTCCACTGACAGTCTTTTATTTAGAACTGACCAGGAAGCTTGTGGCCTTATCATTCTTGTGATGTCTTGGTGTGAGTAAGGACTGGTGATAACATCTTTAATGGCTTCTTTTTTGGGGTCTGTCTATTCTGTGTTGGTCACAGATGACTGTGATTAAAAAAAAAAAAAAAAGACATCCTCTCCACCCACACCTAGGGCAGGGTGGTCTGGCCTGTTCACTTAACTCTGGTTTCCTTATAACTCAGCATTTTGGGGATCTCTGTGAGCCTGAACCTATAGCCCCCTACCATCTATCCCTGTCCCTTACTCAGTCCTGTTCTTGAATGTCATCTAAGTGGAATCCTGCAATATGGCCTTCTCTGTGTCTGTCTTCTTTTGCCTATGAGGTTCGTTGTGTTTTGAGGGCATGATGGTATCACTGTGTGAACGATTCCCACAATCACCCTTTGATGTCACTCCTGCTCTAGCATCCTAGTGAGTCCAACCAAATTCTGCTCTTGCCTGCCTTCCAAAGAATTTTCCACACCAAGGCCAGAAAGGCCTTTCTGTACAGTGAATTTGATCTTGTCACTCCGCCTCAGTGCCTTGATGTGCAAAGCAGTTTCTCCCTCATCCTTCAACTTGGTGGACTTCCCATCCTTCAGATCTCAGTTCATATATTGTTTTGTTTCTTCAGGGAGTCCATCCCTGACTCATTCTACCTACCCATCGTGTTGAAGTTCTTGTAGGCCCCTCCATGGAACCTGCACTGTTTTAAATGATATAGCCTGGGCGGTTGCCTGTTTATCCATCTCTCCAAGTAGGACTATAAGCTCCAGGAGGACAGACTCTGCCTTGGTCACCATTGTACAGCCAATGCCTAGGATGGCGCCTCACACCTAACAAAGAAGTATTTGTTGAATGAATAAACAGAGTGCCACTAGCTTCTCATTTGCATCACTGATGGAAATTCTGATTTCCCTTACTTCGTTAGACACATTAATTTTTCCAGTGCCTATCTCTGATCGCATTATTCCCCCCTGCTTATGATCTCTATGCTGCCTACCCAGTAAGGTATACATTTTCACTTAGCATTTCAAGATTCTCAAAAAGCCTTCCTGGATTTCTGCTGTTATCGTTGTGTACCCCCTGCTGCAGCCAAAATGGAGTGACTGTCTCTTTCATGAGCTCACCTTAACCTTCCCACCTCTGTACCCTTGTTTCCAATCATCCCTTCCACCGAGGATACTCTCCCGATACCAGGCCCATCCTTCGAGCTCATGCCTCCATCAATTTCCCTGTCGAATAATTCCTAATCTTCTCCACAAAATATTAACTGCTCTCCACCATCGTCGTAAATACCTTTTGAAGTACTACAGTGTGCCAGTGTTGTTCTAAATGTTTTATGTACATTCATCACTCAATCTTCCAAAGTAGGTATTGTTGTTGTCTGCATGTCATAGATGAGGAAAGTAAGGCTCAGAGATATCAAAATATTAAGTTTACATAGATTTTTCATATTAAGATATAAGCTTATCAAGGCAGCAGGTCTGCATCTTGCCCATCTTTGTTGCCTCCATTGTGCTGGGCACATGTTTGGTGTCTGGATAATATACCAGCACTGCACTTGACATGTGTGATCCTATTTAACGGAGCTCCTAGGGGGTGGGGGTTATTTTACAGGTGAGGAAATTGAGACTAGGAGAAAGAGATTACAAAGCTAATGAGTGGCGATGAAAGCATTGAGCCCCGGGTCTGTTTGTCTTTAAAGCCCAAGTTCTTCCCCACTGTGCTGCAGGCCTCACTGCTACTCCTGGGATATAGTTACTTTTAATTGAACCACTGTTCCTAGGCGAGTAATTCCTCACAAGCAGGACTCTGCACCCTCAATGTCCTGCTTTGCATGCATTTCTGATTCTGGTAAAATACAAATAATGTGACTGGAGCCATTGTCCCTGTGAAATGCATGCAGCAGGGTGGAGGAAAGAAGAGAGTCCTTCTGCTCTAGGGAGCTGGTGGGCAGAACTCGGCAGTGTAGAGCAATGGGGTCTGACTTTTGTAGGAACAAACGTAAAAGTGGAACCACATTTAGGGACCTTAGTAAACTGCCTATTCATCAACCACAGTGCAGTTGACATTCCAAGTCCACTTTTTGCCAATCCTTTAGCTATGGCTCGTGTCCTTATCTACTGTGTGCTGAAAATAACAAACATCATCCATGATTAACTGAAGCAAGAAACAAGCTAGCGTTCAGCTGGCACCAGGAGGGTTGCAGGGAGGGGGGCAGAAAGGAGCACAAGACAGGATAGGAAAGGAACAGAAAGAAGAAAATTGCAGGCTGCATTGTAAAGACCACCCAGATGGTTTTGTGTTACCTACTTTGAGGGGATTATTTATACCCCTCCTATTCTCATTTGCATACAAAACAAGGCATTGCCTGCTGCTGGAATGTGTGTGTGTGTGTGTTTGCTCCTGTGTGCACATGTGCATAAGCAGGACTCTGACACTGAAAATTGAATGTGGTTCAATTCATGTGTACCTTGTCACGCTTGAATCGTATCTTTATTAGATCAGTATTAGAGTGCACCCATCGGGCCAGGAGGGGAGCCTCCTCGGCTTTATGCTGCTCCCCCAGGCACACCCTATAACTTGGAACAGACGCCCTTCCTAACCACCCCTGAGCTGCAGGGACATGCTACATTCACAAACATCTCAGAGGCATACTCAAGACCTACTTCACACCACTTTGATCCACATTAAAAGAGAATTATATTCAGAGTGTGTGCTCTAGTGGAGATAGAGTCTCCTTATTTCCCCTGGGGCCATCAACCCATTTAAAACACTGTGAGGCAGTGGGAGGGGGAGTCAAGAATGAATTTGCTTTAAGATTCCATTCTACCAGTTTTGCTTATTCAATGTAAACAACACAGGTAGGAGAAGGGGCCTCCAGCAAAGAAAGAGAGGAAGCCAGATGTGAGCGCTATATGGGAAAGGAAACATAGATAAACATATTTATTTATCACTGGTGAGAGATAGTGGAAGGGAGACTGGAAATGTAGACAAGGGGCAGATTGAAAGGGCTTCTAGTGCTATACTAAAGAATTATTCAAATACTGGAGTAAAAATTCAGCATATTTTGGAATTTACTTCACATATTTTAAGTACTTGAAATCAGTAAAACAGAGTATTTAATACATCTCCAATACAAAAATTCATAAACAGAAGTAAAATGCAAATATACTGAAATATACATCCAACATATCCTAATGTAAAAATAAAATATTGCTTCAAATAAGCACTACATAAAATAAAGTGTAATTGGGGTTACACATAAAATGAAATTATGATCTTTTTGTAAGTCATCTCAGTCTATCATGAGTCATCCTCGAGCTATGAAAAACTTAGCAGCCATTTCTCATTTGTCTTCATCTTATCTTCTACAAGATTCTAGTACAGGCACCATATTAATACGAATTTTAAAATTTATTTTAGAAAAATAATAAACTGCTGTGAGGGGACCCATTGCCTTAGGAAAGCAACCAGACTTTGAAATGGCTTTTCCCAAGTGAGTCTGATTGCTGCAGGAACCAGTTCGCCAAGGCTGAGTGTGTGGGAGTGTATGCATACACTGGGAACTTAGGCTTCCTGGGGACCCAAATTACCCCAAAGCTGACATAAAAGGGTTTGAGAAGGATTAAGTTTGCACAGTTTTTATGAGAAAATGTCACATGACAAATTCTTGTTGTTCAACTGAGAGATAAATAAGCTGATCTCAGGAACTTTCATTTTTTAAAACACATTAAGTATAAAATATAATATCTAGCATCTCTTTTAATTGAAAATCTCAGGTAGTAAGGTTTAGAAAAAATTACAAATGGACAGGAAATTGAACATTTTCTAAGATTCATGAATCACTATATTTCATTCTGTACAATCAACTGGGCCCTTCTGTGCATAACGAGTTGCTGAGCTCTGCACACAGTGATTTCAGATGGCTGAGGTAATCTTCCCCAAACTTTTTAGATCACTTCCATTTTGCCCAAAACAGTGTGTGTGTGTGTGTGTGTGTGTGTGTGTTTGGGTAAATTTCTCTACTCCAACTCTGTTTAACAAGACCCAAAACTCCAAAGTCTGGCTTTGTCCTCTCAACATTTATGTAACTCTGACTTGCCTTTTTTTGTGTGGCGTGTGCGCAAAAATAAAAATGAATTAGCACTTTCATTTTAACAGAATCTGCGTCAAACACAGAAGAAAAATTACTTCCTGTGTCATCATCACTACATCGTCACTACATCACTACATCGCTACTGCTATAGACAATTCTAGCAAAATAGTAGCTCAAAATTAAACTATACAGAAATAGTTTAAGCTTCTCTTCTCTTTCGTTGTCTGGTCAACCTCTCCAGCTTGTATTTGCTCTTCCCCTGTCCTCCACCCTAACTTTGTAGAGGATGTGAGTGCTTTCTCACACATTTGAGTTTAGGGAAAAACAAATGAAATAATAAAGAACAATTTTTGTTATCATCAGAGTTTCAGGATAAGGAAATTTCCTTCTTGAGTGATGGCTGATCTTCAACTGTGACTTGGCAAACAATTAGAAAATCAAATGTTACTTTTGAAGGGAACATACATTCAAGGAAGAGTAACCTACAACTTTGGATCAATTTTTTGTGTACTACTTCAATGCCCTGGAAGAGGTAATAAAGTTTTCCAAACTACATCACTTAATAAACCCGTATTTGTACCTAGAAGACAACCGTATCATTGATAGCTGGGACCAGAAATGGTACTAGAGTCAAAAGTGTCTTGGATGAAACTGATAGGCTTTTAAAGAATAAACGGTCATTTTTTTATTCTTGTAATAGACCTTTACTAAGCTTCTATTGTGTGACAGGCACACATTAGGGCTGAATGATAAAAGGCAACAGCAAACACAATTTGAGTGTTATACACGTACCAAAAGTTGGCTAGGTACTTGTCATTCAACTTCTAAAGCCTTTCTTCCACACAATGGCAAGCTTATTCTGTTATCCTAATTTTACATATGAGAAATCAAAATTCAAGCAAATTGCTGATCGTGGAGTTATTTATTTGACAATGTTTGTAAAGTTCCTATTTAAGCTTCTCAGGAAATTTTGAACAGTGAGATAAATGACAGGGGAATGTAGACTTCTAGATGTGGAAAATTCAGCTGAAAAGGGAACAAAATATACTGCCTAAAAATAAACCCAAGTGTATTGGAGATTCTTGTTTTTGATAAAAATAGCATTTCAAATCAGTGGTACAACACTGGCTTATTCAATAAATGGATGGAACAAAGGACTAGCCATTTGGAAATAAAATTTAAGCTAAATGTTTATCTATTTCTTATAGCAAAATAAATCCCAAGTGAATTAAAGGTTGAATCATTAAATATGGAGCCATAAAAGAAGAAAAATCTGAGCAATTTTATTTGTAATTTGTGATACAGAAGTCACAGGGAAATATGAATATATTTGACTAATAAAAAATCTGCTGTACACAAAGTCAAAAAATAGTAAACAGGGAGAACGTTTTTGTAATATGCCACACAAAGAATTATTTTTCCACAATTCAAAGAGCTTTTATAAAATCAAAAAGAAAAAAAAAAGTGAGCAAAGGCCACAAACAATTAGTTTGCAGAAAAAGAAGATGAAAGGACCAAAAATGTAGGGGGAAATACCGATCTTCTTCTCATAACTAAAGAGTGAAAATTAAATGAGATTCCAACTATCTCTTATGTATTTTGCCTCCATGAAACTCTTTGAAGATCATTAGACAAGAAATTATCACAGAAACAGAAAGGCTTTAAATATCAGAGACCACTAAATTAAATTGCTCCCTGGAGACTTGAAGGCTTAGAACTCTAACAGACTGAAGAAAATATTAAACCCTGTGCTTGGATATATAGTCTACTGTTCAATCCTTTCTCTGGGCGTTTTGAGTTATCTTGACAGAGATTCCATCCTGTATTTTGGTGTAAGTCCATATTTGGAATCTTGGAGAATTTATCTCCTTAGACTTGTTTAAAGACTAACTTAGAGGTCATTAATCTCATAGGGATCTTAAAAATCTTCAAAATACAGCAGTAATAATGCAAATTTAAGTTACCCTTTCTGCTGAGTAGAAGAAATCAAATGACTCCAAGAAAGGTACTTCTATAGTATTCAAGATTTGAAAATGTTTCTTGCCTACTTTAGAGTAGTTTTAAAAAATAACTATTTCTTTCTTGATAATATGCTTCTTTCTTCCCTTAGCTCAAGAAAAGCTAATGACTCTAGTGAATTCAAATACTTCTAAAAGATACTTCAGATTTTGAAGTTTTAATGAGTGGTCTCCCAGTATCTCCTCTTGGCCTTCATCTCCACCTAATTAGTCACCCACATCAGAACTCAGCTGAGAAGGCATTTCGTCTCAGAAGCTTTTCCTGATGCCCCAACTAACCAGATCCTCCAGAATTCCTTGCCTTTCATCACACCTCCTCCTCCTAGAATGTGTTAAAAGTATAATTAACAATTGTACAATAAGCTAAATAATTGTACAAGCAATTGCTTATTGCTCCTTCTGTTAAGGTATAAACTCTAGATAACCTGTTTTCTCCCCCAAACATATGCTATTCCATGTGATTTTCCCCAGAGCCCAGCACAATTCACTGCACTTATTAATCAATCAACAAAGTATTTTGTTGAACATTGTGGTATATGGAATAATAACACACCCCAAAAAAGGGTCCACATCCTAATCTCCAGAACCTCTGAATATTAACTTACATGGCAAAAGGGACTTCACAGGTGTGATTAAATTAAAGATCTATTGATGGGGAAACTATCTTGGATCATCTGGATAAGCCTGATGTAATCAAAATGATTCTTATAAGAGAGAGGCAAGAGGCTCAGAATGCGAGAAGATAGGGCAACAGAGATAGAGTGATGAGGCCATCAGCCAAGGAGTGGGTGCAGCCACATGATACCGAAGAGGCAAGAAACAGATTCTCCCTAGAAACTACAACTGTTAGCCCAGCTGACACCTGGCTTTAGCCTCCTGGGATTCATTTCAGACTTCCAACGACCTTCAGAACTATGACATAATAAATTTGTGTTGTTTGAAGCTACCATGTATATGGTAATTTGTTACAGCCACGATAGGAAACTAACACAAATTAATTGTGAAACATTGGACACGCCTGATCTAGCAACCTGAATGACACAGAATAATAGATAATAATGACAACAACAACAAACAAAATATTGTTGCAAAACAATTGCCCCAAAACAACCCAATGACTGAACCACACTCACTATCTAACTCTGTTATTTGCCAAAAATCACGTGTTTAAAGAGTAGAACAACATCCTGTAATGAGAATAGCCCACAGAGTCTAGCATTAGAGAACTTCTGCACATGGGCAGACTGTAGGGAAGAAACAATCGAAATGTAACAAAAGTGTTGGTTGCCAAGCCTTGGACAATTCCAGCACAGGCTCTTGGACTTCTCATCTCTAAAGCAGGATTAAGAATGGTGCATTCTTCCCCCGCCGTTGGTATAAAGTGGAGAGATACAGCATAGACAGTAACTGGTATAGACCTGGAAGCATCGAAGAATCTCTATATGTGTGTGGTTAACGGTGGTAGAGGTGATGGTGGTAAGATCAGTGAATAACACTGTCAGGAAAAAAAGAGTAAAATGGGAATAGTGCTGTTTAAAACAGTGCTTTTTAAAAAGGTGTTGTCTAGGGAAAACGATATGAATAGTATGATTAAATATATTAATGATGCTAATAGCTCTACAGTGCAGAATTAGCCCAGGAGAAGGAAGAAGAAAATTTAGCTAATGGTAAAGTATGTAGGAAGAAGAAATATTCAGTGATAAAGGGGAATGCGCTTAAAGATAGTGGCTTTTCTCTTTTATATTTCTCCCTCCCTTCCTTCCTTCTTGTTCTGGGAAGAAGAAAGTGAGATGAACTGACTTCATTTTCTCCACACAGCTAAGAATCATAAATGTCCTTTAGAGCTGGGCATCGTCAGAACACGAAAATCAAACTGGGCTTTGCTACCCCTTATCCTACTTATTGGCAAATCACCGCAGTAGGATACAGTGAAACGCAGATACAATAATAGATGAGCAGATCCCACCCAAAGGCCAGACACGCCAGTATTTGATAAAACCTTACAAGCAGAGGAGCTTCCCGCCTTTGTCTTTCTACTTAGTAGAAGTCACCTAAAAGCACGTTCCCCTGTTTCCCTTGGTTCTTCTAGTCTGCCTTACACTGGAGTTATTGACTGGTGGTCAAGTCCTTGGAGAGAGCCTCTCTCAAATCTTGCTCCATTTGTGAATCAACTTGTACCACTAAATTTGGGGGTGTGGGAAAATCTATCCTAATAAACTTCTAGAAAAGATCCAAGTAGATCAGTGACCCTCCTCCCCCCCTCAAACTCCCCCCACCAAGTACGTGCTTGCTCTTGGACAATAAAAAACACGTGTCTAAAATCATCATTTCTCTTCCCAGGGGCTTTCTCCTTTGTGGGTACCTGTCACTGCTGTCAGGAGTGTGAAGTGCACAAAAGGCACTTTCTGTAATTTTTAAATCTACCTGCTGCTATAATTGATAGTAGAGAACGCAATCGCTAAAAATTGTTTACCGTAGAAACCCATGCCTAAAAATACTATTTCTCTTTACTTCCTTCACTCTTGAGTGTACCAGGATTTAATTATTTAACATCATAAAACCTGAGAAGGCCCAATTAATGAGTGTGTCTTGTCCAATTTATCAATCCGGCTAAAATGTCAGGAGAAGTTATATTGAGTTCTGGAGCGTTCCCTATACACTATATTCTTTACATGTTTCCTGATCATAGACAATATGGTACACTATTGCTTTGGCTGAAAAATTTGAATGTTTGGGAAATGCTTTTCTAAATAATGCCTCTTAGCACAAAGTGGCTGAAAGCCTTGAATATGCTAATGTGTGTTATGGCTCTCTCAGAGGAGCATTTAGTTCACAGATTTCCCAGATTTTTTTCAACTTAAAAAAACAACAATTTTCTTTTCAAGCACGCCTAATAACATCTCCCAGAGAGGGATTAAAAGCATGGGTTTGGGACCTGAAGGGTCTGAACTGAATCTGGACTGTGCCACTGATTGGCTCTGTGACTTTGGATTTTATCCACTCTAAGACTTAGTTTACCTCATCTATAAATAGGAACAACAGTAATTATTACTTAACACTTGCTACATTGCATTCTAAATACATTTCATTTTTTTAAGATTTTATTTATTTATGAGAAACAGAGGGAGAGAGATGGAGACATAGGCAGAGGGAGAAGCAGGCTCCCTGCAGGGAGCCCGATGTGGGACTCGATCCCAGGACCCCAGGATCCCAGGATCACGACCTGAGCCAAAGGCAGATGCTCAACCAATGAGCCACCCAGGTGCCCCTCTAATTACATGTTATTGCCAATCCTCTCTCCTAGGTTATAAAACCCTTGATGAGAAGGATTATGTCTCATTCACTATTACATCCCTAATATATCATTTGTCACACAGCATAGACAATGAGTGTTTGTGAAATGAATGAATAGAATAAATGATTTTTTTTAAAAAATTTTAAAGATTTTATTTATTTATTCATGAGAGACACACAAAGAGAGGCAGAGACATAAGCAAAGAGAGAGAAGTAGGCTCCATGCAGGGAGCCCAATGTGGGACTTGATCCCAGAACTCTGGGATCACACCCTGGGCTGAAGGCAGGCGCTCAACCACTGAGCCACCCAGGCGTCCCAGAATGAATGATTGCACAAAGAAATGACTGACTGAATGGCTGTTTCTTTCTCTTTCATGATCAGTCATATGCTGGCTACTATGCTTGTACATGCATTTCCACACAGGTACGTAGATTGTGGGCATACAGAGGGCACAACCCTTTCTCCCCTGACCATGTGATCCTTTGCATTAAAGCATCCACACTCCATGTGAAACCCCCTTGCCATTCCCCTAAGCCCTGGTGAAATCTTAGAAGTCACATTTTCTTGCTTGTGTTAAAGTTTCAGGCTTACTTCCTTCATTCTTGGAAAACAGTGTAGTCATGGTGGAAAAGGTGTTGGAGTCTAGAGACTTGAGTACCACCAGCTGTGCTTGCAGAGTGGCCCTGCTTACATTACGTGACCTCTCTGCTTTCCACTTGGGATGGTTTTCAAGAGCATTGAAATATAGCACACATTTTTGTAGGCTGGAGTTGTAATGATTGCAATTATTCCCGCTGTGTATTGGTGATGTAACAACTCAAAATCATCAATTGCTGTTAACACTAATGTCATGCTTACTATATGCAAGGCAACTATTCCAAATGCTATCTTGTTCAATACACACACACACACACACACACACACACAATTATCATCCCCATTTTGCAGATGAGGAGAGTGAGGCTCAGAGTGCTTAAGTAACTTGTGCAAGGTCCTACAACTAGTAAATGGCAAAGCTAGGATCCAAACCCACAAGCACTCTGGAGTCCAAACTTACTTTAAATGGAAGATAATTACGGAGACCATGACCTAGCGGTCAATACATTTAAATACCTTCCACTGAAGGTCACCAAACCTCTCCTCTTATCCAAAGACTTTGGGCTGGCTCTGGTTTGGATGAACACATAAATCATTCTAGACAAAAGTATTCCACGAACTACCATGGATGTATGTTACTATGTGCTCTGATGATCAAGCAAAGCGTTGCCCTCTCCACCTCTTGTAGCCTGCTAGGACACCGTGCCATATCATCCTTGGAATCTTCCAAGTTCTTTTTTTTTTCTTCCAAGTTCTTGATTAAAGAAATCCAGTATACATATCCTTGGTTCTTCAGACTCTAAGCTCCCATGCTGAGGGCTTATCTCTCTGTAAGCCTATGTGGGGGTCTCCTCGGCATTCCACTCATGAGAATGTTAAAGAGACCCTCGAAGGGGATTTGAAGCTAAAATAAGGACACACCATCACCAGAGGGAGAAAGTAATGAGAAACTGGGAAGAGCTGACCATGACAAATTGCAGGATCAAATGAGCAGGATTGTTGTTGATGGAGAATCTGCTTATGCCTCAGACGATTGCTCCAGCTGAGTCATAAACACCAGTTATGGCTTCCAACCAGAAAAGTTTCACATCCAGCTCACCAATGATTCCCAAACTCTCTCTCCAACCCCTGATTACAGTTGTGCCCTCCATTCTGAAGCTTTAATTTTTCGGAAGATGCAAAAGCGGTCCTCGTACTTTAGAAGTGCTGCCTTAAGCACCAGATTAACCAAAGGCGAGAGGTTACCGAGGAGAGAGAGCAGTTTTCTTCATTTGCACATCGCTAACAATTTGCCTATTTGCCTGTCATCGTGACAAGCAAAAATTTAGCTTTTCGAAGTATCTTTGAATCCTTACATCCATTTTCTTCTGGGGACAAAAGATCAGGCCTGATATCTAGATTCTCTTTTTTAGGTTGGCATTTATGCACTTGAACTGTGGGAGAAAGTGGTGCTCTGGTCAAGCCAGGTCCTGATGAACCTGCCCTCAGCTTTCCAGGGGGGACCACAGAAGCATCATCACGCATGTCATTAAGGGAGGGGGTCAGAAGGCATTTGGTGCAGCCCTTGCCACTGGGCTTTTTGTTGGTTTTGCTTGCTTGTCTTTATCCCTCACTACACATTGATCGCTTCAGAGAACCGAGCTGGATGGAACTCCAATTAGTTCCCTCAAGAGGATCCAAGTGGCCTGTCCTACAAAGACGCTGCCAAGGCCTCTCTCTGCCCCTCTTCTACTTGCTGTGCTCATTCCTAGTGTGTCTCCTGGAGGGCCCGGAAGTTCTGGGAGGGCAGGAAAGTCTCTTCACACAGATCTCTGGGGTTCTCACTGCATCCCTATGCTGTGAACATGTTTTTGTTTCTTCAGTAAGAAACAGCGCAACATATATTATGTTCTTTTTAAAAAGCATGTACTGGGACACCTGGGTGGCTCAGCGGTTGAGCATCTGCCTTCAGTCCAGGGTATGATCCCAGAGACCCAGGACTGAGTTCCACATCTGGCTACCTGCACGGAGCCTGCTTCTCCCTCTGCCTGTGTCTCTGCCTCTCTCTGTATCTCTAAGGAATAAATAAATACGATCTTAAAAAAAAATAAAAAATAAAAAGCATGTATTGCTGAATTTGTGCTCGTTATGGAACATTTAGGAAACACAAGAAAGAATCAAAAGGAAAAAGATGTCACCCATAATTATTGTGGCATATTTCTTTGCAGGATTTTTCTTCTTGTGTGCTTAATATCTGGTAGCCTGTTTTTAGTTAACATAACATCATAAATGTTTTCTTTCACTATTTATTCCCATATATGTTGAGTGCCTAGTAAGGACTGTATTAGGCCCTTCAGGTACTTGAGCTGAGCTTTAGCATGAAAGAGTATTTCCTAGTACAGAGGCAGGGGACAGGTAATTAAGGCAGAGGAGCACCAATACCATGTTGCGCTGTTATGAAGAATGAGTTTAGGACTAATGAGAGCAGCCAAGAATGGCACTATAACAGAAATTTGCACCTACATCTAGTTTCTTAGAATGAGCCTGCCAGAGATGCTTACTTACCAGAGAGTTTCCAGGATTTGTCAGAATTCCCAGAAAAAGCCAAAATTGTATTCATGCTTCTATGGTTTTTTTTTTTTTTTTATTCAAGATTTTATTTAATTATTTCTGAGAGACACACAGAGAGAAGCAGAGACACAGGCAGAGGGAGAAGCAGGCTTAGGCAGGGAGCCCGATGTGGGACTTGATGCTAGGATCTCAGGATCACACCCTGAGCTGAAGGCAGATGCTCAGCCACTGAGCCACCCAGGAGCCCCTTCATCTATGTTTTTGAAGTGAAGATTATATGGAACTATTTGGGGCCTATTGGCAACCGATCAGAATGGACACTGGATGTGCTGTTGGAGCCCAGTCTACAGGTGCCCATGGGGCTGTACCATAACTTTGGCTCCTTTTGTGGGCTGATCATAAGGAAGTCTGGGAGTCCCAAGGAGAGACTGTATGCCCAGGCCTCTGGTAGGAACACTCAAGGGCTCAAGGACATGATTGTTCACCAACTGGCACATTAGTGTTTCAATGTTTTAAGAAACACACACTGTATGTACAAGCACATCCTGGCGGCCAGACTGACCTGGAGAGCAGCTTCTCCTCTCAAGTTGCTGACATGCACTTTTCGATGTCAGCGGTCCTGCCGCCTCTGACACAAGAGCCATGGTTTGCCATCCTTTGAATCTGAGCTGGAGGAGTGTGATTTGGGGCAGAAGGCAGAGAGAGGGTCTCAGACCCAGCCCGTAGAGGGCAAGATGTGGCTGGCTTGGCTACCCTCCTTCCTCAAACACCTGCTGGAAAATCTTCTCTGTCCCAAGCTTACACTGAGGGATCACCTCTCCACCCATGTTCACTCCACATGGCTGAGGTCCTCAGAATAGCATAGAGCTCCATAACGGAGGAAGGCATCCCCCAGGAGTGAAGAATACACAAAGTCATCAGGGACACGAGTCCTGAACGTCCACTAGCAACAATGGCCACATCTCCCAGGAGGACTCTCCTGCTGACAGCCAGCTCCAATGTCCCATTCCAGGACACATTCTTTCTGCGTAAATGCAGGCACAATATTCTCAGGTTCCTGGAGTGAGAACCACAGCACTCTCCCATAATCACAGCTTCGTGCTCGCTTCGGCAACACATATACCATAATCACAGCTTCCCTACCAATTTAAGCGAGGAGAAATCTGGGCCTGAAACACAAAAATTTTCCAACCACCTCATCAGTTATTGAGCTGGGGATTATCGGGGCAGCCTTGGCCTAGGACTTTATATGAATGATGTCCTGTTATCCTCACAGCACCCTTATGACATAGACATCATCCCTATGTTACTAATGTCTTACAGAAAGCAGCATGAGGAAGAATGTGGCAGGGTTGGGACACATGGGGAGGACAAAAGCACTGGGAAGCAGTGCTGGGAGCAAATATTCAACACTCCCACCTCCTCCCCCAGGGTTACTTTTTCCCAAACTGCCCACAAGTATACAAACATGAAAATATGGAAACCTGTAACAATAGTCATTGGTAAGAATCCTCTGACTCTTTATACTGACGATGTAACTAAGAAGATGCACCTGGATGCTCTAGAAAGGTTGAATAGAAGTGTCGAACCAGAAGAGCTGGTGACTGGGAGATGGAGCATTACCTTTGTGGGAGCAGTCACCACTCGGGTAAACGGTTGGCCACCTCGTGCCATGGGGCTTCCACACACAAGGACAGGTACCTAGAGGGAGCAGCGTGGCATAGCAGGCAGGAAGGTAAGTGTTGGGACTGTCTCTGCCAGACACTGGCTCTGTGATCTTTAGCCAGTTTCTTAGCTTTTCTGCGTATAAAAAGGTCATACCTCTCAGCGCTGTTGTGAAATTAAATAAGATCATGTTTGCAAAGTACTTAGCCTGGCATCTGGCACAGAGTGAATCCCTTAATAAAGAATTATTAGCATGAAATTGCCTTCCTGCAAATTATTTTATCACAAATTCATGGAATAATTTCCTTCCTGCAAACTTATGGACTTTAAAAAAAAATCCTAACTTCAGAAAAGACATAGAAAGAGATGAGACACAAGCTGTAATGTTGTCTGACTTTATTTTTATAGGAGGCATGGAAACCTACCCTAGAGAAGGCGAGACAGATCGTGAAGAAATCCCCAAGTCTGGTAAGCAACTGATGAGAAGGATACCAGTGTTCTGCCTGATGCATTCATCTTTCCCTTCCCCTGCTTTCACGCCCCTAAGGCCAGAGGCTACTCCAAGATCCAGGCCCACAACACACCACAGCTGCAGTGAAGTTAAGTAGGGAGATGAGCTCCTCCTTCCTTTGTCTCCTCCCTCTCTCAACAGCCGTGTTTCTCAAACTGGGCACTACTGACACTTGGGGCAAGTTACTCCGTGGTTGTGGCCATTACCCTGTGCATTGTAGGGTGCATAGCAGCATCCCTGTCCTCTACCCACTAGACACCAGCAGCCATGTCACCCTTCCCCAGTCATAACAACCAAAATGTCTCCTGATGTTGCCAAATGTCCTCTGGCATTCACAGTTGAGGATTGCTACTCTCCAGTAGACCACGTTGGAGAAGGCTCTATCCTTCTGCCCCTCCACTTTCTGAACATGTGACCTCAAGCTGAGCCTCAGTTGTCCTGTCAGCAGGATAGAGACAGTGGTAGTGTTCCTTTGTCAAAGCATGGGTGTGAGGACCAAGAGAATTGATGTGTGTCAAGGGTTGGTATCACGCCTGGAATTATCCAGCACTCAATCAATACCACGTTTCATTCCAATCATTTATCATGGAGTCAAGTATTTGACATAGGCCCTTGGGTGCAAATGAGTCCCAACTGAAAAGGAAGCAGAAAAGTAAACCTTCAAAGAACCAAGTCTCCCTCGAGGCTCAAGATCCCGGCAGTAAGGCAGCGTTCATCAGAGATGAGAGGGCATGACCCTTGTCCTTGGCTCCTCTCCCATCACCCTGCTCATCCTTCACCCTGACGCAGTACATTTAAGGTAGTATTGATTTGGCAGAACAGAAATAAGGAGGAGGAAAAGCCCTCGTGGCTCAGCTTGCCAGATTTAGCAAATAAAAATAGAGGATACCAGTTAAATTTGAATTTCAGATAAACAACGAGTAAATTTTTAGTGTATGTTCAGTGCAATATTTGACCTGGCAACCTTGCTCATGGGGGCCATATGGGTTTGGATGTACAAAGCCGGGATGTGGTAAATGGTAATATCCAGGCGTTTTTACGCAATCAATTAATCAATCACAATGTCTGTGTTGCCAACCATCGTTTAATCCAGTGAGTAATTAAGGACCAACAGTAGCAGTTTAGCTAATCTGCTTAAGCCATTGAACAAGAAACTGAAACACCATGTGAAACCCTTGACCACTTTCAGAACTCAAAACTAGAGAACAACACAATTCTTCTTTCCTTCTCAACGTGCATCCAAAAACTTATTCTCAGAGCACTGTTAACTTCACGAGCACCTACTACCTTGGCATTAACTCAAGAGCTAATTAGGATTTTACAATTTTTCATTTCTGTCATCAGATTTGCAAGCATAATTCATGGGGCATGGTTCCAATAATTCCTTGTGAGAAGCCAAAAAAAAAAAAAAATCTACTGAACAACAATACAAAACTCCTCAAAAACCTCCTCCAATTTATATACTCACTAGATTAAAGCCATCAAGGAAAAAGTAATCATAAAGTGCAAGTAAATGTCTCTGAATTACTGCTTCGATGATATTGGCTGCAATGAATTCCACTGGGATAACTGATAGAACTGCAGACCTAGCCAGGATGCAGAAGGAAGCACACAGTAGGTTGCATTTCAACACAGCTTGTTGGACCAGGGGAAAGTATTGTCAAAAGGAATGTTCCAGAAAATATCTGCATCTCTGTGAGGTGCTGAGAGGTTCTTCATGGATCTAGCAGAAAACAGCATCTGAGGGCTTAGAGTACCTGAGTTATGGAATCTATTTACTTAATTCTCATAAAAACTCATATAAAATAGTATACGGTTGATATCAACCCCATTTTATGGATTAGAGGACTAAGGATCAGATATGTTAAGTCATCTGTTCATTCCAAGTAACTAGTGAAAAACCCATCATTTAAATCCAGATCTAACTACTTCCAAGTTCCTACCTTCTCCACTATGCCAATAGCTCTCAACCAGCCTCCTCAGTACAAGATTTCAGGAAGCTCCATCCACATCACAGGCCATGCAGATTAAAAGTATGCAGTGCACGACCTGTGCAACTGTAAATGACATCCCTGATCAAAAATCTACCTACTTAATAGAATCATCTTCCCCAGTGCAATTAAACCCAGGTAAAATAACACATAGCAAGGGCTGAAAAGCCCTTCACCATGCAGAAATCCACCTTCAGTTTGCCTGTGTATGGAAGAGTAGTTGTTCTCTCCCCTTTGTTGACCTTCTGTTTACCCCCGTCACCACATTTTTTCTTTATTCAACCCCTGTGTATTGTTCTGTTCTCATTTAACATCCTGGTGTGGGAAAGCTCAGGGTACACGCGGAAACTGGCTCACATAGCTCGCTAAATGAAGATGCTGCGTGACTCCTGCGCCCGGGGACAGCCCAGATTGAGACTTTTCATTTAAATGGGATTACATGCGGCCAGGTGCAATATTTTAAAACCATTGCTGAATACTGACAGCCTACATGGTGCCTCTGCCTAGCAAAGTTCAAAGTGAACGGGAGGGGCCGGCAAACTGCAAGGCAGGACTTCTGCCGCATGGCTCCGTGTCTGCCTCACTTCTCTTTGCGAGTAAATGATAAGAGGTTAGTCTTCCCCACGCCATGTGATCAGGGGACTGGATAGTTCAAACCTCTGTCTCAACAGGAAGAGTTCAGGGTGGGGGCAGGGTCCCCTGGGCAAGCTTCATCATCCACTGTCCACACCGGAGACCCCATCTCTGCACGGCAGATGTCTGAGGCAGCGGCGGCCTTCTGCTGGATTCCGACGGTGAACAGCTGTGCAACTGTAGCATTTGATTCTTCTGTTGCTCTTGTGCAGTAATTAGAAGGCTGCCCGTATGCATTTTTTTGACATATTATTGGTTGCATCAGTATTAAAATCTACCTGGTGGTTCAGTTAAGTACACCAAGGCCTTGGGATTCAAGTATTAAAAGACGTGGCTCAAACATTCACATGCAACCCGACTTTGAACTCTGAGTCTCAGAATGCGTCTGTATTTCCAAACTGCCACCAATGTCACGCCAGCGTTTGTCTTACGGTATGTCTGTGGTGCGCATCTCGATCAGTTACCAGGTCTCTGGACTCAACCTTCGAAACACTCCTCCTTTTCACCACCCTCCTCCTCCCAGTGGCCTTACAACAGTGGTTCCCAGCCAGTAGCAACTGTGTCCTCTCCACCCCCCTTCCCCCAACCCCGAGGACATTTAGCAATGTCTGGTGACTTTTGGGGGCTGCTTGCATCTGAGTGGCCTGTTAAACATCCTACAAGGCATGGGACAGCCCCACAACAAAGAGTTATTCAGCCCGAAATAGCAGTAGTGCTAAGACTAGAAACGCCAGGGTGAGGTCTCAGGGTCTCTATCTGCCCCAGCTCACCTCCTCTAGGCCATCCTCTTGTCCCCAGAGATACCTTTATGAAATATAAATGTGATCCCTCTGCTTAATACCTTCAGGAATCCCCCACAGGATAGCACACAGTGCAGCATCCTAGGCTTGTCATGAGATCTTCATCCCTCTGTGGTTCACCACATCCTTGTGTTTTGTTTTTTTTTACACCCCAGCCAGGGTGAAACATTCGGTGGCCTGCTGAGGTGCCACACCCGCACGTACTCCCACAGCACCCCCTGGGATACTCCCTCGTACCGGGGCCATGCTGCTCCTGCTTCAGCGATCACTCCAATAACCTGGGACCTTGATAAGGTGTAGACTCTGATTCAGCAGATGTGGGCCCAAGACTCCACATTTCTGAAAGTCCCCAGATAACATCCATTCTCCTGGTGCATGATCATGCTTTCATCAGCTAGGGCCTAGGGCAGTGGTTCTCAAATTTCAGCAAGCGTCAGAATGACCTGGAGGCTCTGAAAACACTGATTCCTGGGACCCACCCCAGGCTTTCCAATTCAGTAGACCAGGGTAGGACTCACAAACTGCCCCTGTAGCAAATCTGTGGACCACACTTGGGGTCGTAAAGCCTAGAACATGTCTCTTCCTTCCCAACAGCATCCTTCCTACCTGACTTATGGCTCATCTCCTCTGGGTTCATAGATTGCTGTGCCAATGCCAGGACCCCGACAGACCTCACAAGGCATGCTAAGAGCGGAGATACTCACCCCTATGCTCCACTAGACAGTAAGCTTGACGAGGACAAGGACAGCTTCTTCTGTCTCCATGTCTTGCATATGGATGGGGGCACCAATCAGGATTGTTCCTCTCATCCTAGAAAGTTGAGCAAACATCACAAAGGTGCTTTAAAAACTTCATTTATGGCTTGGAAAGAAGTTGCCTTGTTCTCCTCTTTCAGGGTCAATGTATCGCCAAAGTCATTGATACAACTCGTAGCCATCCGAGGACTCTTTGGGCTGGCAAAAATCACTCATCTCTCCCCCCTCACTGAAAAATGCTAGTTCCTGACTTTTTCTATGCTGTTGTCTTTTTCTTTCATCTGAGGAAAACATCCTGGAAACCACAATCATTGTAAAAGTACCTCTTAGTAAAAAGCCAGGGCTTTTCATTGGTCACATAGCTAGAATCCTAGGGAAACTGCTACCTAAAATCTCTTGCTCATGAAGCTTGAGGAACTTCATGTATACACCTCCACCTGCCCACACGGCACCCCTCCAGGAAAGGGGACTTCCTTCTTCCTTCTCCCCAGGCCCTGACCATGTCTCTCCTATGAGTCTTAATATTCTCAGAATTGGCTGGGATTTTCCATTTGAAAATATTCTTTATTTCACAGCCTTTCTCAAAGCCCTCAAGTACAAGGAGGGAGAGGAATGTTGTTGCCCAAGTGCAACAGACCATGGTGGGGCAGACCTTTTGGGGAAGAGGTGGAGCATGGTTGAAGGTGGGGATAGCTGGCTGTGTGAGGAAGGGGGAACCTTCAGGCTGAGGCCCCAGTGAGAACAGAGGCACAGGGCAGACTGAGTATGGAGTATAGGGACAGAAACAAGAGGTAAATGTAGTTAAATAAGATGGCCCAGGATCTGAAGGAAAGAGGCTCCTGAAATCCAGACTATGGAGCCAGCAGGAGAAGAAGGGCCTTTACAAGTTTGCAGGGCTATTCCTTGAACTAAACAACTCTTTTTGCTGTTTTTTTTTTTCTTTCCAGAAACACTCCAGAAGTAGTTCTGATATTTGTTCCCTCCCATTTTTGTCCAGGATCTGTCAGAGGATTAAATCGTACGTATACCGTTTCTACCTCCCTGAGTATTGGCGTGAGATGGCACCGTTGGTTGTCCCTGTTTTCCAATGACTAAAATGATCCTCAAATGTAAAAGGCACCTTCCTAAAGATGAAAGTGTTTGCTGCTCATGACTTGTACAGAAACTAAAAGACAAATGAACTCTGAACAAATAATTTTGGAAATCCGCTGCATCCCAGTATCTTTGAACCTCAAAGCCTGACTTATACCCTGGGCTGGAACACAACCTGCCCATGAAGTTTCTGGGCAGCTTGGTGCACACCCCTGCCTCACAAGGGAACAGCCCCTCTTTGCTGCATAAGACACAGAAAAGGCCGAGGTTGGCACCACAACAGGGAAGGGACTCTGAGCATCTTTAGTGCAAGGCACTCATGAGGCTGGAAAGGGACCATTTTTTTCACAGAGCCCAACCCATTACCTAAAAATTCTGGCTCAGATATGAATGAATAGTATGGCAAATAAGGAGACACTGTCCCAAATTCCCATGACCTCTTGTCTCTGTTTACAATCCCACACCCCAGCTCTACTCAGAGTCTGAGATTATGCTGGGTGTCATCATAATCACTATCTATAGCATTAAAAGATGCATTAAAGATGCGTTAAAATATGCATAAAAGATGCTAAGAGGGACGTTGGGCCAAGACACAAAATAGCACAGGCTCTGCTTTGCGCTTGGCTGCTTCCCGTGTGACTGTGGCTGCTGTCACATAGTGTAGGGCCGCTGCTGTGGGTGCCACACGTGGAACGTGCAAACCTGTCTGCTTTAGTTCTCACCACAACTCCATGAAGTAGGGATTGTTATTATTCCATTTCATGGTCAAGGACACTGAGTCTTAAAGAAATAAATTCTCCCGGCCACCAGGTGAACCTGGTCGGTCTAGCTCCCTTGTGAGGGCTTGGGGGGGGGGGGGGAGGGGAGTGAACAGGCTGTGCATCTGGATTGAGAGGCTGTATTGGTTTCTGAGGGTGGCTGTAATGATAAATCTACAAATTGGGTGGCTTAGAACAACAGAAATGTGTCCTCTCCCAGTTCTGGAGGCTGGAGGTCTGAAAGCAAGGTGCTGGGGGGTGGGGGTGGTTCTTCCAAGGCTTTGCTTTCTCTGAGGCGGTCTCTGACACTCTAGGGGAAGTCTTTCCTTGCCTCTTGGCTTCTGGCAGCAGCCAGCAGCCCTTGCTGTTCCTTGGCTTGCAGGTGCAACACTCCAATCTCTGCCTCCAGCCTCGTGCGTGGCCATCCTCCCTATGGTCCATCTTTTCCTTTTATAACAACACCACTCATCTTGGATCAGGGCCCAGTCTAATGGCCTTATCCTAACTTTATAACATCTGCAAAGATCTTATTTCCAAAAAAGGTCACATTCAAAGGGCCTGAGGGTTAGAACTTCCACATGACTTTTTATGAACACAATTCAACTCATAAAGAGAGACACTTTTCCCACATTCCTCCGTCCTTCGTCTCACGAGTTTCACGGGAGCTAAATCCACTCAACATCTCCTGTCTGCTAGGAAAGCTTCTCAGGAGAGGAGGAGACTACATTCTGACCTACCTTCAAAGCCTCTTGGAGATCCAAGAGTTTAAAAACTTTTCCTGGTTCATCTGCCCACGTGAACTCCAGCAAGTCGGCTGTGCAAAGTGCTGGCCTGGGTCCCAGAAACAGGATCAACACCACTTTTCATGAATAGGGCTGGCCACGGAGAGCACCAGGACATGGAGAGCAGAGGGGAAATAAGACACATGAAAGAAGATGCTGGAAGGCTGAGATACAGGCAGCTCCCCAGGCCCCCAGTCATTTCATCATGCCTAGCTCTTACTGAATTGAGACACCTGTCCCCTCCTTGCGGAAAGCATCATTGCATTTTCTATGTCAAACATGGACCAGCAGGACCCAAAGTGACAACTCTTCAATTGAACCACCTTTGAAAAATTGAATTCAGGAGCATCTGTGACCAGGGATTTTCCTGGCTCTATTTAAAAGGGAAATTTTTCTTTTATGAGAAAGCAAAAGCAGTGTGGTTTTTCTTCTTTCTAAAAATCATTGGGCTTTGAGTATAATTTGCACCCAATCACAATTTATTCAGTGCTTTGTGATTTACAAAGCACATTTAAATGCGGCCTCATTAATTCTTCAAAACAACCTGTGGCTCAGTAATAATAACAATAACTAAAAGGTATCTGGGAAGGTCTCTGCACCAGGAACTCTTGCCAATGCAACCTACGATGCAAATCGCATTTTGCCCCCTTTCTAAAGAAGTAAAGTCTTTTTTTGCCCAAGGCCATGGTGCTAGTAATAGATAAATCTGATATTTGAACCCAGAAGCCTGGTTGTAAAAGTCAGGCTTAGAGTCACTCAATTGTCTGGTCCTTGACTCTTAGCCCCGCTTTTAGATGAGCAAGTAGATTCTAGCACATTGAGTGTCTGACCCACTAAGCACAGTCACCAGGTGGTAGAGACAAGACCTTTGTGTCTCCTATTACATAATCCTTCAATAAAATCCCTTCCAGTAGGAATGCCTTTCCTGTTCTGTCCCTCTTCTGCCATATCCTGTTTGGTCTAATGCCTTCAAAATACAGTGAAAATGTCCCCACAATGAGCAGTCGCTCCCCACCACCAGGCATTTGGCTAGCGCCCCCACACCCCGAGCTCACTGGTGCCTTCTCCTGCACACTGTTCTTCTACTGCTTCTCCCCATCAGGCTCACATGCCACCCACGACTCTTGGAGAATGGGGACACCATTTCTTAGTGGTGTCCCCTTTTATCCTTGTACTTAACACATTGCTTCCAATTAGTAGGGACTCAATGAAGAAACAAGGGAATAAATAAAGAAAAGGCACTATTTTACTAGAAAAAAAAAATGGGTAGGATACCAAGCTACTACCATAGGGCAATCAAGTTTTTTGTTCTTTTTATATTTTGTTCTGGTCAGAATTCACAGTGCCTTGGCACCATTATTTATTGTAACAATGGGAAGTGAGGAGAGTCCCCTCTTCATACACTCTTCTTTTTATTTAGTTTCCATATGCATAAATCCACATATGGATCCTTTCACATGCAGGCATGCAGACTATCCCATCCGACATTAGTCACCTTCAATTCATCATTCTTTCCCTTTCCTTTTTTTGCTTGTTCCTTCTTCCCCATGACCTACTCCTTCCAACCATGTTGGTCCCTGTCCCTGCCACCAATGTGAGCCCCGTTGTTATTCTTTCCTGGTTTTCTCTGCTCTCATTGCATCTTATAGAGATGTATCTAACACATACATCTATGCATATGAAACAGACCCATTCCCAGCCCTGGAGTGCTGCCTGGGACTCAAAAGTGAGAGCTACACATGGAAACTTTTCTCCCTAGTTTTCTTTTGTTGTAATGCCCCAGTTTCATGAAATAATTTTAGGGAGTTTGAACTTGAATAGCTATTCTATTATGTAACGAATAACATTCACCTGCAATTACAATTGCTCACTGGATCAAGCCTGCCACCTCAACAACTGGCAGTAATAGAGCAATGGCTCTATTGGAAATGTATCTTATTTTCATCCCTGAGCAGGTGATTAACTGCCCCAGCCAATAAGATAACTGAGTAGAACATTGTGTGCCTGGAAATTCAAAAGTCTGAAACGGGTCCATGGTTTGGGTTTGGGATGCCTCCAGAAGTGAAATATCATAGGAGCAGATACCTGACTCTTATTTGCCCAGCCCTAAAAACCATCCTTGGAATAACTGTTACCATGGAACAAACTAGTAAAAAGAGCTCGTCTTTTGTGGGTGTCTACCACATGCTTGGCACAGGTCTTCATGCTTCTCTTGGAACAACCCACTGGCCTTTGCAAGAGCCCTAGGAAACAAGTAGTGATATTGCCCCCATTTTACAAATGAGGAAACAGAGATACAAAAGATGGAATAATCTCCCTAAGGTTATAGAGCCAGTAGACAGCACACCTGGAATTCAAACCTAGAGAGTCTAATTTCAAACCCCAGAACTATGTTAAGAGGCTTCTCGTGAATTTTCCTTCATACTAGAATAATCTTCACCTAATTACATGCCTTGAAAATGCTTTCTCATCCTTTAAATTTTGATTTACGATCACCTCGTTCCCTGTATAGCATTAGAAATGTTTTCCCTTTTGGTGCACAACCCTTTATAGCATTTTCTCCATAGCACTGTAGTTGCCTATCGAGTTTTTTGCCTCCACCCATCATTAAGCTCCTCTAGTATTGGAAATAGATCTTATATTCATTCTTAATATCTAACATGGTGTCTGGCACACAGCAGGGATTCCAAAAATGCCTGTGGAATGAATGAATGCATGCATGAATGAATGAATGAATGAATGAATGAATTTCAGCATATAACCAGACAGCTGTAAGGATACATGAAGTATAGATTTAGATATAATTTTGCAGAAGTAATGTTAGTAAACATTTACAATGTCTAATCTACATCTACAAACTTGGAGCCAGATGTGATTTGGAATTCAGAATTTTCCCAATTTTAAGAAAAGCAACATATGCTATATAGATCATAGGCTACCTAATACTCTCGGTACCTTCTGATCAGAAGCATCTGCATTTCAGCAGTAAACTGTATAAATATTCACACTAAATAGGGTAAAGCTTATGAATTACCTTATATCAGTTCAAATCAAGTTTTACCACCAAATGAATTTTCTGCAAAGTTTGAAAAAACAATTCAGCTCCGTTTTCAGAGCTCTTTGGATTGAAGACTATGAATAAGGGATTATGGGGTTTATATAAATTACAGTTTATGCTACTTTGGATGACCAACGTATCATCCTGTGCCTAAAATGTCGGGATTGGGTTACTCTGAGCCTTTCAAAATAAGCAGATCTTCATCTGCTTACAGATTTGCTTCATCTGTTCATTAATGCATCTGTTTCATTTGTTCATTAATTTAAAGAACTTGCTTTCCAGTTCTAGAGATGTCCCATTGTTCCTTCGAACTCCCATCCTCAGGATGGCAAGGGAGAGGGATAGCTTTGGTGTGCTAAGTGGAACATTTTACCTACCAGCTTTTTCAGTCTGAAAACATGACTGTTTGGGTCTGTACCACGTGTGTGTGTGTTTCCTTCTCTTCTCATCTAGAAAACTACAACAGCTGTCTAATAGTTCCCATGCAGGGAAACTACCTCATCTCATAGGAGAGGTCATCTCCAGAGAAGATGGGTCCACCATCTCAGACTTGGTAAGACAGGTTCCACGATACGAGTCAGGCTCCATGCTGGCTCTTGCTGAATCCATTTGTCTTGGGGCACTCACAGTTGCTGAAATGCTCTTGATTCAAAAGACCATTTAATAAATCCCATAAAGGGTCATGTTACTCTACATTCTAGGCTCTGAAAGTAGCCTCACCCTGCCATATGATGGTGCTATGTTGCTACCCATAAGAGATTTTCCTAGAGGGAAAGCAGTGGTTGCCTTGCAGAAGCTGGGAAGACTTTGATAGTGAGGACACAGGGGGAGAGCCTCCCCCGGGAAGGGGTCTGTGGCTTTAGCATGAATTTGCTTGGTCATCAATCACATTAGAGTCTTTGTTTTCCAGGCTTATGAATGAGATTGAATATTGCCAGGTCTCTAGATTCTTAGAGTTAGTGATTTAAAAGAGTAGATTTTAAGAAAAAACTTCCATCACAGAATGTGTAAAATGGCACAAATTCAATCTGTAGTGCTGAGCTCATTGGACCAAAAATGCAGTCTCTTTCTTTTCTGGGCATCTCAACATCAATATCCTATGTTCTTCAAAATGTTGATTCAATTGTTTCACTTCCCCATATGGGCCAAATTAATATCAGAGAGAAAATAGTTCTAATTAGGTGGAGAGCAGAGATTGGCAAAGTTTGGCTGGCACTCTTCCATACCATGGAGGCGCTTAATTTTATTTTTAGAATGGACTTCTATCACATATACTCAGCATAGCCATATCTGAAATGTCTCTGTTTGTTTTCACAAACACGGTTTCTTTTTTTCTTAGCTCACCAGCTGTTTTGTTTTCTTTTTTCTAGAGCTATAAAAAATTCTGTGCCATTCAAAGATGTAGATTCAGACAAATACAGTGTTTTCCCAGTAAGTATTGTTTAAAGTAACCAGATGTTCGCTGACTATTGTATCGCTTTCTACAAATATCTTTCCTTTAATAAGACAAGACTGAATTCCATTTGAGTGTATTAATAATTTGATAATACACCATCCCATGATTTTTTTATGGACTTTTTGGCATCTTAATAATACATGAATCATCAGAGTGGGTCTTTAGCCAAGACTGTTTTTTGTTTCCTGAAGCCATTCTCAGCTGGGTATTTTCAGTTATCTTGAAAGGTGTTGAGAATTATTTTGGAAATTTTTAAGCCTACTTTTAGAGTGCGTGTGTGGTGTTTATGTGAATGCACATGTTTGATTTAGAGCAGTAAGGAAGTCAGGATGTTTGCTGCAAAAGCCAAACAAGCAAGCAGCAGATGCAACACCCTAAAGTTGGTGGGATCTCAGATATTCCACCTGGAAATGGGGGAAATAAAATCATTGTTTGATATCATCATGACTCTTGATTCTCTCAAATGAAGGATTAAGACCGGTCAATCGTATGATAAGTCCACATAATTAGCCGGCTTTGCTAGAGACTTTTAAATTGTCCAATACAATGATTAATCATATGACCAAATAAACCAATTGTTTTGAAGGCTATGGAGATTGATAATTAATAAGTAATTACCAATTATAAATTCATAATTGATAAAATTCAGAGTTGGATGTTCCTGCTGTTTGTGAAAGTGTACTCACACACGTGAACACACACATATACAGACGCACGTATGTGCACGCGTATATATACAGCATGCAGGCACATGAGCACACCTGTGAGTGCACACACGCCCACATACCTACACATTCACATGCAGATACTGCTGTGCACCCACGTGCAGGCACACACCCAACAGCATATGTACACACACACATACACTACCACCTGGCATGGGCGCCGGGACTCCATTACATGTTACCTCATACAGCATGTCGCAGCATATTAATCTTAGTTTTCTTAGTAATGCCTAGTGTTCCTAGATGGTGTGGGAATTAAGAATTGCACATGTCTACCCCTCGGATAGCTCTGACTGCCCTTCCCCACGGGTAACAACAGGCGGAAATGAACCCTTCTTGCATGTGCTCTTCCATTCCAGACACTGAGGGGCTACCACTGGCGAGGAAGAGACTGCAATGACAGCAACAAGATGGCATATCCGGGCAGAAGGTACTTCTCCGCTGGTCATTGATTTGGAAAACTACCTTCTAAAAAGGAGCCAGGAGGCCTCATTCCAGCCCTAGCATAGGGGATTTGTACTTACCGAGAGAAGGGACCTCCCTGTCCCAACTGCAGTAAAGCTCAGTGAAGAAAGAACAGATTCATTCATTATTTTTGTCCAGGACACACTTGTGGAGCACCTGCTAATTGCCAAGCACTCTGCCTCGTGCGGGGCGGTTAATAGACTGGAAGTAGGGCCTCCTCTTGAGGAGCTTCCAGTCTAGCGGGAGGACCACTCGAGTCAGGTTACAGTGGGTGTGTGTCCAGCCTCCTGCACAGGACTGAGCCCAGCAGCAGCAGCCCCTCCCCTCCAGGGTGAGGATGGGGCTCCCGTGCTTGGGCCACATATCACATTTCAGTCCCCGGCTGATGCTCTACAGCCACATCTCAGACTTCAAAAACTGGATATGCCAATCTTCATCTTAGCTGTGCCTGCAGTGCCACAGCATTCAATTTACTAGACGTTTGGGATTTGAGAGGCGTAACTGCAATGGCTTCACCTACCTAAATGCAAGTGGCCTACAGATTCCTTCACTCTGCTCACCGTCAGCACCGCGCCACAACACTGCCCATGAATAGAGGCCACTGGATTTGGTCCACGGTGCCCAGAAAATATCCAAAACCGAGATAATGGCAGAGGCCAAGTGGAGGCTTCTGTGTGCCACTGACAACAATGTGTGGCGCTCTGCCTTGAAAAACCTGTCGTCCATCAATGACGCTTCATATCAACGAACGACCATTCGTTTGTTCGTTCATTCATTCATTCATTCATTCAGCTAACATTCACGGGGCCCTAAGTATATGCTAAAGACCAATGTTGATGTTTTCTTCTTAGGCCAGTCAACTGGGATATACATGAGGATTCAAACTGTAATGGCATTTGGGTAAGCAACTAAATTATATTTAGCCCCATTCTCTTACTTTCTGTCTTCCTTAAAAGCCTATTTGCTTTACTCAAACCTGCAGAAGAAGGTGACAGAGCAAAGCAACCTTTTTCTGCAGTGTGGAAGAGGGGCATAGACTCCAATCTCACATGACGGATGTCAGGGATGTAATGAGAGTTGAGGGTCTGTCAGTCACAGCCTCTTTAAGTCACCCACATCTAACCCCTTTGTTCTGTGTTGAGTCAGGCGAAATTAAATTAAGAGTGCCACTGGCAAAGTTTTACAGCGACCCACACAGCTGTTGGAGGAAACCTCTCACCGCCGCCTCTTCGTAGCAGCCATTTTCTTTCTATTCCAGAAAGCTAGTTGGGCAGAGTGGAAATTGCCTGTAGTAACCACACTATCCACATCTCGAGGCATTTAATGCTGGTGCTCCAATCCTCCATGAATAGCAGATTTGCAGCTTCCAGGGAGGGAAAGGGAAGAAAGGAGGAAGCCCAACCAAACGCTTATCCGAGGACAACAATGGCAAGCAGACCCATGTGTTGTGGGGTCTTGAGCATATATGATTTGAGGGTCTTCCTAAAGAAAAAGAGTACCAAATTACAAGTACGAAATCAAGTATGAAAGTAAATAGTCAATTAGAGCAATAGAAGAAATCCCAACAAATTACTGGAGTCTTGGAAATTCAGGTCCCTTGGAAATTGTAGGATGTGCAGTAGCATCCTTGACCTCTACCCACTAGATGACAGTCTCTCCTCCTTCCCCTGTTGTCACAACCAAAAATGTCTCTAGACTTTGCCAAATGTCCCTTGCAGTAGGTGTGGGGGGAAACTAGCCCTGTTGAGAATTGCTGCTCTGGAAGCATCCATCCTTAGGAAGTGGAGATGTCAGGACACTCAGAGCTCCAGCTCAAAGACTGAGGAGCACACTCTGACCTTGCGTCCCTGTCATGCACTGGGCCTACAGAACCCCCTCATGGTGACCCTGCCAGCACTCGGGACACTGCCCTACACCTCTGGACCATCCTTGGGTTCTGGATCTCTCCTTATTCCTGCCCCAACTCCATAATGCCCAACTCACTTACACAGTGTTGCTATGTTGAATTGAGAGCGTTTAATGGATTTTATCCACTGATTTGCCTTTGTACTTTCAAAGCCGCATAAGGGAAGGAAGACCTCAGTGTATATGTCTCATACATTAAAAAACAAATTACTAATTTCATTATTTCTCTTTCAAAGGGTGTCGATCCAAAAGATGGAATTCCATATGAGAAGAAGTTCTGTGAAGGTATGAATTGTAGAATGAATATGCTTATCACAATAGCAACACTTTTTTCTAGTCTGAGTCAGATTGAGGTGAACAGACCACCTGAGTGAGGAAGTACCTGACGCTACAGCTTAAAGTTGACCAATTTGCATGAAAAATCAGAGAAAGTCATGAAAAAGCTTGTAGAAAATGGAGGCAGAATCTAGAAAAAAAAAAAAAAAAGCAAAACTGAATTTGTCTGACTCCTTTATGTGGGGATTGGAAATTTGAATGATGATGCCAGAAAAGGTGGCAAGATAGAGCACAGGGTAACGGAAACCCAGTGCTTCTCCAAATAAGAAAACAAATAGAGGTGCTCGTGTTGCATCCTTCTCCATGTCCTTCTCAAAACACTACAAGATCAGACATCCAGGCCTATACTGACAGTATCCTTGTGACAACTGGGCTAAAGATTCCTATCTGGGTGACTTGAGGGAGACGTCCAAGTCATAGCCATTGGGGGTTCCCAAAAATAGCTGAGCAAAAGCTCCATATTCTAAATGCCCAAATGCCACAGACATCTGAGCTACCGGTACTGTTAGGAGAGACCTACAATCACCCACATACTACTGAAAATATGCACCTGGTTGTACCCAAAGGGTCTCTGGTAGCATTACATTTAGGCAATGCTTTTCCCTAACACTGGAAAGCATTTCAATCATTTGTTCATTCATCCATTCATTTGACAGATATTTCCTGAATGCCTATTCCTATTATGAACCAAGAGCTATACTTGGCTCTGAGTAGTCCTGGGCAGATGTGATATAGTCCTTGCCCTCAATCAACCTAGTCTAATTGTCCTTAAACTCTCAGAGGGGTAAGGAGGGAGTAGAAAATGCACAGATCTAGTGCAGAGTGATGTAGTTTAGAAATGCTTGTTGGATGAATAAAAGAATGAACGAACAAATGGCTGATAAATAAATAAGTGAACTCAAAACCAAATGAAAGATCCTGGTGTGAGGATCTGGGATCACCATGGGAAGCCTCTTGGACTCCCCCATCCCAATCTCTCCTGGATGTCCTGGACCTTCTCAGTGCCCGTGTATTGGCCAAGTGCTAACTGTCATAGAGGCCAGACTATCTTCTAGCATGGTTTCAGGGATTTGGGTCTAGGGGAAAGAGGCACTTCTCTGTGACTCTGGAAGGCATCGATTGTTTCTTTCAGGATCTTAAGGGATTTAGAAGAGTACATGCATCACCCATGAGTAAAAGAATTGTGTAGATGGGCCTCAGAGGCAGATTAAATGATTCCTAACCTCCAAGTAGGGCTGCACAGAGACTTTTATATGTTCATCTCCTGTTAATCAGCCAGAACTGTCCATCCAGTGCTTTTGTGTATATGGATTAAGGGCTTTAAAAGACCATAACATCTTTGAAAAGTCAAAATTGTTCCATGAGATCATTAATTCTTAAAGTGAATTACAAAAGAATTCAAGAAAGTGATTTCCAAAACCAAAATTTAGGGCATATTTCTCAGTTCAGATAAAGTTTTGATTCATTTATTCATCCATCATTCACTCATGATGTTGCATAGCAGTTTGTTTTATGCTGAGCGAGGAAACACACCTGCGTCTATATGGCTTAGCTAGCAGTTCTGATGGCCTAGAAATCTCATTCAGCTCCTAAATGCGATCTCCCTCACTCCCCAACACTTGAAGAGTGGCAATGCATCACTGTTATGATGCTCTGTGCGTGGAATACACACCAGGGTATCTGCTCTCCTAACCACCCAATCTGGAGGCCCCAAACTACTTGAGTGCATAAATAATGCAAATAAATTGTGCCACCCAGGTTCACAGCCCAGGGGAATCATTTTGCTGGGAGACTCAGCTGGGGCTCATTTTCACATCTCTCCCGAATGGCTCACAGCTTCACAGATGTCTTTGGTAAGTAATTTGGGCAGTAATCATCTCGGATGTGCTGGCCTTTGCGTCTGTTCCCCCCTTGCTCTCTCTAAATGTGATGCCAACTCCAAACAGGTGCAAATTTCCCTCTTCAGCAAAATCTGCTATAAAAGGCACATCCACAGCCATTTCAGCTCGGTTCATTTCAAACAATATAAGAAATGTGAGGGCATTGTCACAACAAGCTCATAACAGGAACAATCCTGTCCATTAGAGAAGGGAGGAGGGTGCCCCTGCCGGGTGGAAAGGAGACTTGGGTGCAGCAGGGAAGCCCTTGTCATAAGGCCAACCTGGGCACAGTTCCTTTCTCCCTCTCTGAGAATCCTGAAACTCTGATCCAGAGAAATCAAACTACAGGTATTATATATTCTTCCTTGACCCCTTCTTCTCAGACTAAAGAAATCAAACATAAATCTAAACACTTTGACTGAACCTGTCCCATGTCCCAAAACTGAGCATAGACCTCCCTTTGTAAAGATGAGCAAGCAGGGAGACATCTGGACATATAAATAACAGGCTCCTACTCTCAAAAGAAGAATGCCCTTTTGAAAAAAAAAAAAAAAGCATGCTGTAGGAGACAGAGTGGTATTTTGTAATCTATTAAATTCAGATTCTCAACAATAGTCTTCAGGAGATCATACTCACAAAAAAGGAGCAATCGGAGATCAAGAAAGACTGCTTTTGGGAGAAAGAACCATAATCACCCAATGTGAAAAATCCAGTAGCAACACTGACGAGCAAGTTGGACAATGCAAAAAACAAGATGAGCAAGCAGTCTGCCAGCTGGGGAAATTCTGGAACTCAGATAAGCGACACAAGCGGGGGGTTCTGGAGATTAAATAGGAAACCCAGAGCAGAGAACACATCAGGCAGAGAAGTAGTGGTGACCAAATAAACAATAAAAGATAACTTTCTTGAGTTGAGGGAATCCTAGTCTTCCTTCCCAAACCTACCCTGAGCATCCATCAAGCCAAAGTGTCAAATAGACTCTCTCTTGACCATTTCTTGCTTTTTTTTTTTTTTTTTAATTCTAAATTTAAAGAAAAATCTTGCAATCATTCTGCCCAACAACAGCAAAAACCAGGGTACATACTGGGAGGAAAAATCCTTTTGGCATCAGGCTTGCCTCTCAATGCTAACTTTTAGAAAATAGTGGAGTGGCCTCTACAGGGTTTTGAGGATTGTATGTCAAAAATGCTCTGTCAAGATACTGTTTGTTCTTATACGCAATGCAGTGGTGACAGGTAACCAGGCTGGTCCATGTCCTTGTGCTTGTCCTTCTTATCCCACACTTGGGGTCTCTGGAGGTTGAGGCGAAGAGTGCCTCTCACTTTGGGGTTCTCCCAGAGACAATGGCCTCTCACAAACTCTCACCAGAGCCAGCAGCTCCCTCTGCAGTGTGCTAAATCTTTGGGGAAGAGAAAGGTCCACCAAGAAGCCAGCTCAGCAGCTGGCCTCATCCTAGAGTCCTAACAATTGGGATTTGAGTTGTAACATTTATAATATGCTATTTCCAACAAATTAAGTGAAATACTGCAGCTCAGCATTTGTTGGTTTGGCTTTGCGTTACAGATATCCCCTGCTTTCTGAAAGTTTGTTTCATGACACTTCATTTTTACAGAAGACCTATATAAGTCCCCTTTTTTTGCCAACCAAAAGAAATCTAAAGAAGATTTTCACTTTTATGAAAAAAGCTATTACCATACTAATGTAGGTCTGTCGGGAAAGCCAAGTGGCCTGACGCGAACTTTCAGAATACTGCTTTTAAATAGCCAAGGAAACCTGTATTTCCCATCCCACCACCCTGTCACTTTTTGGCAGTAAATAAGTAGTCCTGAGAAATGACCACGAGAATGGCAATAACATAGAGTGGATGTGGAACCCAAATTGGTCATAATGGTCATTGGGATTCATGAATCTCACCAAAATGTTATTTAATAATGCTGTTGATGGTAGTAGGGACAAGTACAGCTTTAGTGTCATTTTGTCACCAATTTCAAGACTTTGGTGTTCTAATGTTCTTAAAAGGTCTCCCCAGGTTAACATACTTCTCCAAGCTCAAAATTAATCCAGTCACTCCAAGCCAGGGCTACTTCTGTGTTCTGCCCTTTATAAGATGGAAGATGAGACAAGAATAAAAGAGAAATATTTTGCTTAGAAAGTTAGCATTGAAAATGAACATTTATCACCAAGTTATTCTCAAAATAATGCTGTACAAACCACCCCAAGTCTCAGTGACTTAAAGCAATCTTCATTTCTTGTCACTCACACATCTCTGGGTTGTCTAGGGTTGGCTATTCTAGGCTGGACTCCATTAGTCTTGGCTCCAAGCTAAAGTTTGGATCTAGGTCTGTTCCATGTGTCTCTCATTTTTCTTGGTTGGGCAATCTATCCAGAAAGTATTCTTTTCATGGTAATGGCAGAAGTGCAAGAGGACAAGCTCTCCCACACAAATACATTTGCTGCATCATGTCCACCATCAATGCATTGGCCAAAGCAAGTCACATGACCATGCCCAAGATCAACGGAGAAGCAGGTATATCTGCCCAAAGTGAGAGAGGGAAGAAAGTAAATATTTGCAATATTGTTTTTATCTAATTATAGGTGTTCAATACTCAATGGGGAAAAATAAGAAAATATAGAAATTATTAAGAAATCATTAAAATTCTCCTTAATCCTACCACCCAGGGAGAATCATTTTTAAATTTTGGAGTATCAGATTAGTTTTAAAATATACCTTTAATATTATTCTTATTCTTATTAGAAAAGAAGATATGAAGTCAATACTAGAACTACTTTTTTAGAGGTTAAAAAAAATCCCCACCATCTTGAACTTTTCTCAATATTTTTCCACTCTTTTCCAGAACTCCACCTCTCTATGCATACACACAACACACACACACACACACACACACATTATGTAATCATGAGAGTAGCAAGTATGCAATTGGCCTTTCTCCTTTTTTTCAGTTGGCACTAATTATAGTCATTTTTCCACGTTACTATTTAGTCTTTATATTCATTATATTTGTCAGTGTTCTATAGTATCCTTTTCAGTATACAAGCCATAATCTACTAAACCATCTGCCCACAACTGGATATTAAGCTGATTCATTTCTGGGCTACTATGGATCATATTTCTTTTAAAAAAAAAACATCATTTTTCAAACTTACTATCTATAGAATCTCTTCATTTGCACAGGGAGTTAGCCTATGTATGAATACAATGCCTAGCAGACATCCATGAGATATGTTGAGCTCTGATGTCTCATATTTTGATTTTTTGGCCTTTAAATGCTTGTGGCAAGTAAACAAAATATCACCAAATACTAACCTGGAACCTACCGTGTGCCAAGCTCTCTGATAGGAGCTAATGATGCAGAGGTAAAGGGGATAGAAAGAACCAGGTCTTCAGAGGGCTTCAGGCCTTGTGGGAAAATGCAGACAAGCAAATTCCAGAGCTGTTGTGATGCATATGCACTCCCCAAACTCATGAAAAGAGGGAGTTCAGGCAGTCTGGTCCTAGCTGGAAGAAGCTCCTAGCAGCAAAAAGCGTACACACAAAGGCTCACAGTGAGAGAATTCAGCATTCGGAGAAGTCTACTGTGGCTGAACTGATGTGCATAGAGCAGGAAGTGGAGAAGGTGTGAGAAGAGTCTAGAAAGGTGCTTGGGAGCCAGATCTCAAGGGCCCTTGAAGCCACATTAAGGAATTCAGAGTTTATCCTGAAGGCAATAGGAAGCCACCAAGTGAAGTGATTTTAAAATGAGAAATAGCAGCAGTCATATTGGAATTTTAGAAAAATCACCCTGAGTTCAATGACAGAATGGATTGGATTGGGAGGAAAAACAGAAAAGTAGACCAGCTAGAAGTTTATCTTCTAGATAAAGTGCCCTAAACTAGAAGGGTACAGTGGGGAAGAAAAGAAATGGACAAATATAGACGGTATTTAGAATTAACAGTGGACATGTATTTTTCTCATACCCTTCCCACCCTATGGACTTACAGCCAGATCCTGAAGAGACCACCCTCCCTGAGCCGAATGTCTCTCCTAGTTGGGCTTAACCCAGAGTTGTAAGGGCATCTCTGCATCTGGAGAAGCTACCTCACCAACTTCACCCCCCCTAATGCAGATCTTCCCTGCAGAGTCTAAGCCAGCTTTTGGAGACTCTACTGGAAGAATCTGTCTCCCTAAGAAACTTCTGGTTCCTCTGGTTCTTCTGCACCATACCCCAATCCTCAATAGTTATGGTAAACTTCTAATTCATTGTCCAACCTGAGGAAACTGATAATACGTGAGAATTATAGGCATTAACCTAGACTGGCCAGACAAATTGGGATGTATGGCCACCCAACTGATAGCATGAGAGCCATGTATGAAACTGACACCTTGAGTCGAGAGCAGTGCCCAGAGGGGAGTTTCCAGTCCCTAAATTATCTCTCTGTAAAATAATCTTGGACTTTGAAGCAGACCTAGGTTCAAATCCTAGCTTAGCCACTTCCTGAATCTCTCTAAGCTTAATTTCCTCATCTAAAAAATATAAACAATGATAGCAATCTCATCAGAAATTCAGGATGATTTTACAATAGGACATTTAAAAATGGACTATTTATTTCTACTTAAGTTTCAGCTGAGGCCTCAGGACAATGTGAGCCAACTATTCCCACCTTCTACAATCAAATATTAGAAGGACTTTAGCAGGACATGCACAAAAGGGAGTGAAAATCATTTCTGCAACCTATAGCTTAAGGCCCACCTCAAAGGTCTAAGAGTTGAGACAGGGAATGGCTGGTGTCAGCATGGCAGTGGGGCTCAGCTCTCCCCTTGGGGGAAGGGTGGACATGCTTCCCCCTCAGAGGAGATGATCACTAACAGACTTGGAGAGGTGTCTCCGGAGATTGGGGTCACAGCGGCTGGTGTCCAACACTCTTATGAATAATGTAAGGGTGGTGACTGAGGCAGCAGGATAGGAGTGTGTGTCTGGGGGGCAATGTGGACCCCCAGGAAGGGAGATCCAGCCTGGATCATTAAAAGTCCTGAAGAAGATTGCCGGGAGATGACTTCAGCATGGAGGGTAACCTCCAGATGCCCAGGGGCTGGAGCATGAAAACTGAAAGGCTAGAGGGAGGTGAAGAGAATCCAATGACCGCACCTGTGAGGTTGCTCACATGTTCCCAGCAGGGCCTCTCAGAGCCCCCATTAGAGAGCCAGCCTTGGACCTCTGCCAGACCAGAAGAATCACATCTGATTATACCTCTTCTCCCTCCACCTGCCACCACCTGAGGTCGGAAGCCTCAGCCATGAATTAATTATTCATTAATACATTTGACAATAACAATAAGAAACACATCAATATAAATAACATTTTTTTGACATATAACTTTATTTTCCAAAACAAGTAAACAAAGAAACAAGTTGGAAGAGTTTTCTTTTCCATTGTTGTGAATCTCTTTGATATCTGACCCAAAACAGCTGACTCTCCATACCTGCTTCCCTCTTCAATCTGTTTTCATAAACATGTATGTAGCCTGTTGAAAACTACATTGAACCCTCATGAGTGAAATAAAAATGCAATGAAAAAGGCAAATCAAGTTTAATTTTATGATGAAAATCGTGATCTCATAAAAACTCTCTGTGAGGGTCTCAAAGATCCCCAGGGGTCCCCAGACCCTATTTTGAGAACCACAGTTACAGAGTTTTCCTGTGGCCTCTAATGTCCAAATTTTGAGAGTGTACAGAAGAAAGATGCGGTTGGGGAGTACCACGGTTCAGTTTCCAAAATTGTTTACATCTAGAAATTCCAGAAAAGAGGTACTCTAAAATAGGATGTTTTAGGGCAAAATGGGAAGCCATCAGCATAGAGTGGACTAGCCTCTCAACCCAAGATTTCCAGAACATATTGGGATGTGTGAGGTTCCCCCAAGAGGGTGTCTGCTGAGAATGCTCACTCTGTCCTCAGTCCTCCCTCTTCCCATGGGTTCTACTATTTGAGAGCCTTTTAGTAATGTCACCACAAAGGAAGAGAACCCCCAACCTTTTGGCTAATTCAGCAGGTGGAACAACTTTTAAACTGGGTTTCTAGTCAGTGTCAGAGTCAACATTTAGCAGGGACCAATCAGGAAAATAAAAGCATTCCAGCAGAGAGGATTTAATATAGGAGATTGGCTACACTGGCTCCAAGCAACTGATTACATAGGTATTAGAACATAAAGGGAATTTCTGAAGAGATTAATCATTGCTGATGCCAGGGCTAGGGAACAAAAAGGAAGATGAGGTTTTAGCACAGGCTAGAGCAAGGGGTGTGGCGGATGCTTGAACCTCGGCAGAGCCTGTACTGACTGCCAAGGGCACATGGGACCAGTCGCTACTGGGACCACTGGAGATGAGCCGCAAGTAGCAAAGGAGGCAGGAGGCTGCTGACCTCAGCTGGAAACCAGAAAATAGTTCCTCTCCTCCCCCCACATGCTCCTGTCCCACCCGCGCCTCCCCTTGGCTGGGGGACACAGACGAGCCTGGGAAGTGTAGTTTGCAGAGTCCAAGCCCCTTCTGCAGAGCAGAGATTGGAGGAGGGGGCTTGGAGCCAGAGGCAGTCGGTGGCATGGGACTCCTGGTTGGCTGTCTGCATGGCCTTGGCCCATCCCTTTATGTCCTTTTACCCTGAGACCGGTCTCACCCCGAAAGGCCCCCAAAGGCTGCTGTTGACCAAATGCCAAATCCTTTCCTTCCCAACTGCCTTGAGGAAGCCTTCCCAAAATAACCAACAGAGGGAGAACAATCAGGAATCATCTTTCAGAATGAGGCCTCTGGACCTTTTCTCTGCCAGGTCTGGGTGACAAGGTTCTGAATTTAGATTCTGTAGCACTGACTGTGAAACTAGTGAGAACCCACTGGCTCCTGACCACACCTTGCCATCCCTCCACAAACTCTGGTTCCTTGGGGAAGGAACCGTAGCAAACACCGGGCTGTGTGGCCTCACCCAGGGTCTGATGGTGGGAATGGGTGCGGTCCACCAAGACCCTCCAGGACGCCCCAAGGTGTTTGGTGCTCTGCCCTTACTGCACCAAGTAATACGTCAGATTGTCTGGAAAGAGCAGGGAGTGCTGTAGAAAAACAATTATTCATTGTTTCATAATAGGCCATTCTGCCCTTTATGAGGCTACGCAACATTTCTTGGCCTTTGTCTCCCTATAAAGCAGAAAACACTCCTGAAAATACATCACCCCAGTCAGATTGTGCCTCTGGAAAAGGAATCCACAGTCTTGGGTGTCTTTCCTGCTGCAGACTCTTCTTCTCTCCCCTTCTTGCCATCCTCTTGTTAAGCAGTGTGGTACCCCAGAGGCCTGTTTACCGCTAATTAGATTAGGAGTGTGTTCATCTGGAAAGATATTTGTAGTTCAATAAAGAGAGTGTGAAGAATCACCCTACTGGTTCCACAGAAACAAAGGTTCTGAGCCTCATTCCGCTGGGGGCAGAGAGAGGTTTTTGCCCCCTGCCTCCTTAAACAACCCTCGCTCCTCTCTAAGACATCCGCGGTAGTCGGATTCAGAATGAGCTTCCCATGCCACGGGAAAGATCTCAGCTTAGAAATTCTGATTGCAAAGAAAAGCAACAAGCAAATTTGAAAACACTTCCATGCATTTTTTTTTCTCTCTTTCAAAGGAAAAACAATCACGGCTTGAGATGTTTTGTTGAGAAAGAAAGGGAGGCAGAGAGATCATCAAGGCCAGCAATACATGCTGCCCTCCTGCCTCTTCCCCATCTGTTCGAAAATTATTTCCAAAATATTAAATGCTGCATTTCACTGAACCAGAATTGTATGACGGGTTGGGCCTGGGGGAGAGAGGAGGGGGAAGAGATTCTGAAATACAATTTCCCAAATGTTTATTTTGTTAGTGAAGGCTGTTGCCTGTACTATTATAAAATCTTAGCACGACCCCCGGCAGGCTGTTGTCTGTAGGGTAAGTAGGCGCAGATTGAATTTCGTACTGTGTCAAGGACAAAATGAATCCTTAATCTGGCTGCAGAAAATGCATATTCACCCGAGAGCAAAGCGGCTCCAGTCTTTGGAGCCCACATATGCTTCATTCTTTTCTTTGAGATGAGTATATAGATCAAGTTTGGCTGCCCTTTATTAGCCCCCAGACAGCACGGGTGGTATCAAAGCTCTCATCCTGGCTCTCCCCGGCCTGCCCTGCTTCCCGCTCTCTGGATTTAACAGTGAGCATTAAGCATAAAGGCTGATTTTCATGGTGCACATAAAATACAAAAATCCTACCCCGGCTAACTTCATGTCGACTCCAGAAATAGTTAAGGGTTGGGGTACTTTACTATTGTTTTTCAAGACGAGGAAAGGCTGTCGTTCAGTAAAATTGGACAAAATTACATTTTCGGCTCCTCAGACGTCTTGCAGGCCGGCAGATTAAGGATGCTAAGCAGTGAGAAGAAAGGCCTCAATCCCAGTTACTTCTCATTTGTCCTGTCAGAAAAAGAGAGTTGTGTTCATCCTGGTGAGTCCTTTTCTCCAGCAGCCATCAGGCCACAAGAGAAAGAATGTTCTTCGATTCCCATTCCCTGTTCGTGGGCACGGGCCAGACGGGCTGTTGCCTTGAGGCCTGATCAATGCAATGCCCTTTTCTTCCTGCTCAAGGTGAGCATCTGGATCTCTCACCTGCCAGCAAACGAGGCTGCTCTTGCAGGCTCATTCTTCTGAAGACATTTGTGGTCTTAGCCCTCACTAGCTTCTGCAAGAATTAAAAAGACAAACACGCGCTGTCGTGAAAAACCACAAAAGGAAATTATTTTAAGCTCCATATTCTGAAAGGCATTTATAATTAGCCAGCCCACATGCCTGCTCTCGCTGCACGTTAGATGGAGATTTCCTCAGAGAGCGGCAGCCTGAGTCCATAAACACCTGTGCGAGCCAGGGTGCTGCTAAGACTCGATGCAATCTCTTGCCCTCTAGTTAATTATATTCATCACTTTGCCTCGCTCTCTCTCAAGTTCCTCAACCATAAAATGGGTCTCAGGGAACTAACTCATCACAGGAAAAACATTTAGAATCTCAAATCAGTTGGGATGTGGAAAGGGAGAAATTCTGGCGTTTAGAGATAATTCGGGATGGTTAGAATTGATTGCTGTACCCCATTCATTCATTCTCTCATTCGGCTAGTTCCCTCCATGCCACTCCTTGGGGTAATAAGAACAGAGATTACCCAGTCCACCCTTGCCAAATGCCAGGCTTCAGAATGATTTCCTGAGGATTTTCTACTCCAGGCGGTGGCTGGCAGACTGGTCAGAAGTGCGAGCTAAACCGTAATTCTTAGAGGAAAATCAAGGGGAGAATTCTGAAATACAAGCTCCAAAGATTCCAGACAGAGATGGAAGACAGCAACACTGAGCCGAGAATTTAAAGACTGATTGATAAAGACCCTAAAGGAAAATAGATCAATAAGGAGCCAAGAGGTCAGATTTTCATGTTGGTGACATAGTTGAGAGCCCTTCTTAAAAGACGAGTTATTAGTCAAGCAGAGTATAGGTTCAGCTGCTATAACAAAGAATCCCAAAATTCAGTGACTTAAGATAGAAATGTGTTTTTCTTTCATATAATAATCCAGAGACAAGCAGTCCAGGGCTGACAAGACAGTCAGACCATCCTCAACATGTGGCTTCCACCTCCAGTTTCAAGGTGGCTACCCCTGCTTTTGCCACCTCCCACCTGTAGGAAAGAAAAAGGGCCAAGTGAGGATACACATATCCCCTGGAGGAATTCGACACAGAGGTGGCACACATTACTGTCTCACACACCTGGTCACGTGGCCACACCAGGCTACAAGAGCGGGGCAGCTATGTGCCCAACACCATGGGAGTTCTACTATTAAAGGCAGGGGAAAGAGACGCAGGTGGACAAGTGGGGCCCTAGATGTGAAAAGCAGTCTCTCTAACCTGAAGGAGCTTAAAGTCTACTTGGAAAGATGGACAAGTAGACTCACACCTATAACTTTAAGTAAATATTACCATGTGTTTACCCAACACCAGGCAGTATCTCATTTAACACTGAACGGACCCCAATATTATGGGTATTGCATAGATGAAGCAATGAAGACTTAGAGAAGCTATCTAACATACCCAAGATAATGCAGTTAAACGGGGAGCCCAGATAGAAACTGAATTTGTCAGACCCTACAGCAGAAGTCAGCAAACTGTGGCCCTTGAACTTAATGTGGTCCTTCAGCTTTTTTTTTTTTTTTGGAAAGAAAGTTTTCATGAAACACAGCTTGCCCATTCATTTACACATTATCAACGGCTGCCCTTCTACTATGATGGCAGAACTGAGAAGTGCCATAGAAACCAAATCGCCTGCAAAGCCTAAAATATTTACTATCTGCCCTTTGCAGAAAAAGTTGGCCTGTTCTGCCCCAGTGCTAGCATGTTAGATGTAATGAGCTGAGCACGTGCAGGGTGTGATGGGAGCCAGGGGAGACCCCCTTACAGAGGGAGGTGGGCCAGTCAAGGAGTCAGGATTTAGCTAACCCTTGACCAGTGAGCAGCAATTGATCAGTGAAGACAGTGGAGTAGGAAAAAGAGCCTGTGACAGGCCTGGAGGTCAGACTGGCATACAGGTAGCTGCGTGGGGTGTGAGAAGAGGTTGGGGCAGTGGGTGGTGCCATGTGGAGGAAGATATTGAATAGCTCAGTAGCTTCTAGTGCAGCATTTCCCAAACCTGGCCCATCGCCACAGCCATTCTGGGCACTTATTAAAAATAAGGATTCTAAGACTCCACCACAAATCTACCCAAACAGGATCCATATCTTCAAGAAGATCCTCCACAAAATTCTGGAAAATACTGCTAATGATGGTAGGGAGAGAGTGAGAAGGTAGAGGCTGAAGTTAGAGGCTGGCCAGAGGCTGTAGTGGTAACCCCAGGCCATCAAATGGGCCACTTGGAAGGCTAGAAGCAACGAGGTTTGTGACAGTTTCTTGGTGGAAGGTAAAAGAGGGAAAAGGAAGAAAATGAGATCATTTTTTATGGGTGAGATAGTGGGGAGTGACAGCCCAGTTCTGGCCTGGTCACCAGGAGCCCCTGTGATGGCTCCCTGTGTTCTCACTTCTATACCTTGGTAATGGACTTTGGGCTCCCAGAGTCTAATGCCGGATGTTAGCTCTCAAAGAAAAGGAGAACTACCCCATCCCAGATAAATGGCAGCCTGGCTGCCTCGGCAATGACCAAACCTTTACAAAATCAAATGAAAGGGCACTTTTGTAATATGGTAGGCATGCCTCGTTGCCTGTTCCTGGCCCTTAGAAGAGTTATTTTTTCTGTTTGTGAAAGAATTGGTTTCATTGGCTCCACGAGAGAATTGAATTGTGATTATTTCAACATAACAGTGGGACACTTTAAATTCTTGTTTTCTCAGTTTTATGAATTTGGATACAGTTCTTCAATCACTCTGGAAGCAGTGATGGAAAGAATTGAATTCTGTGGAAGAAATCCAACTGCACGATGCATTTTCATTTGGTACGGGGCAGTTAGATAAATGCATCCCTCGACTCATTCACTGAATAAATAAATCATGGGGTTAGAGCTTAAATAATAAATAAAAGGAGAAATAAGAAGAGACTAAGAGGAGCTGACACGGTGAAAAAATAGATAAATAAAAAGAACTATATTCAGGGAAAATGATGAAAGATTGTTGCCTGCCATTCTGTCCTTTTTATATTTACTGGTCACATTTTTCTAGAAATCTTTATTTGACTATTTCTTCACTACCCCCATCAAGTTTTGGACTGGCACAGGGTTAAAGATGAAATGCTATACCTTTTCTCTGAAAATCATTTATTTAGCTCTAACTGAAGTCTAAATGTGCCTCCAATAGGCCTCATCCCGGGAGCTGAGCAGTTATTGTTACCAGTCCTAACAACAGCTAGGGCAGTAGATAACTGGCACGCTGGCTGTTTGGGGTTGTTTGAGGGAGATTTTGTTGGTCTTCCTCACATAGAATATGATGAATTTGGCCTTGGGATTTTGCCTATGGCATTGCCAATACTTAAATTCTTTCCCCCCTGCCCCTCTTTGCCTGGCTCCCTCTTAGTAACCTCATAGAATTCACATGGGAGAAGGTTTCTTTCAAGATTCCTTCCCTGACCCCCACACGTGGGACAGGCATCCTTTCTAGCACTCCGGACTTCCCTGTCAATACTGCCAACAGCTAACTCTCACGGAACACTGGCAATTCTGAACTTTCTGCATGGATTGTCCTTTCCAATCCTCTCAACCACCTGATGAGATAGGCATTATTATTAGTCCATTGTACAGGCAAAGAAACTGAAATACAGAGGAGTTCAAGCAAGTCATCAAGCTTGGAAGTCTTTATTTTCTAGACTATGAGCTCCCCCAAGGAGGAACTTGTGGTGGCCTAGTACAGTGGTGAACAGAGCGCCTGGCATGGGCTGGCCTTTGATGTGTTTCTGTCATTCTGTCTGTCTCTTTCTCTCTGTCTCTGGCTCTCTGTCCCTCTCTCTCTCTCTCTCTGTATGTTTCATGACTTAACAGGGCCACCGGGACCTCAGTAGGAGACTTATTTCACTGCATATGGAATTCTAAAGTTTATGAGTCAAACTTGGAGTTAAATTACATTCTTGAAGCTGTCTATGTCAAAGCTCATGTGAATGATGCTGCCTGACAGAGTTAAGTCTGAGATTGCAGAGGCAGAAACCAGATGAAACACACTTTCCCTGCTCTCCCAGAGCTTCCTCTGCCAGGCCGCACCGGAAGATAAACCTCCAGATCCGCAGTGTGTGTTGTTCTCTGAGGATGCCTTTCCCTGGCAGCTGTGAGGACAGAACAGGCCCCGGGAGTACGTGAGTGGGGTGTGTATGTAGGTGTCTGCATAGGGTCACATATCATTGCAGTATGCGTGCCCACAACATTCATTCTGTACTCTTCTTAAGTTATGCGTGGCTTCCATATGAGAGAAACATAGAGGAAAAGATGGTGACCACTCGCGGGTTATCTATAGATTTCTGAACTTTTTACCCAAAGCAGTCCCCCAGAGACCATCTGCTCAGTAGACACCCAGGAAGCCTCATTTTCAACAACTAGCAAGCCCAGTTTAGCCAAGTGTGTGATTCCATGAGATTTAGCAGCTTAGGGGAAAAACAAAGACCAGATACAAGTGGGTTACTGAGAGCCTACTTTGTTAGGACTCCAGCCTGCTCCGAGCCTCTCTCTCTTCCTAGTCCCACCAGAACTGGGTTCAAATCCCAGCCCCCTACTACCAGCTCTGTGACCTTGCCAAGTCACTCAACTCCCTCTGAGTTCTGTTTGCCATAGTTTTTCTGGGTCACACACTGGCCAGTTTCTGCCCCGAAAATACAGACACTTCTGTGGCCCAGAACCAGTGGCAGGAGGTGCCACCAGAAAAGGGGCTTTTTCAATACCTCCAAGTAGGTCGGGGCATGCTCATTCAATTTACTGTTATTCTCCTGAGCCCTGGGTACTCACTCCTTTTTTGAGAGGCAGTGTCCAGCATCTGATACATGGTAGTTGCTCAAAAAGTGTTTGCAGAAAGGAGAGAAGAAGGAAGAAGACTAATCCCTGCCTCACAGAGATGTGTGATGAAGTTAAACAGTGTGTACAAGTTTCCTGTCTCAGTGCCTGGCACGTGAGGAGACTTCATTATTAGTTCCCGCCGATACTCTGGCCTAAAATGCCAAAGTTATCTGGGAAATATAGCACATGCAAGGATCACCAATGGATATACATTCACTTATAGAATCTATTCACACATCAAAGGCTAAAGGAATGAGACCAGAGCCAGAAAATCTGTCAGGGTCAAGGAAGGCCCCTAAAGTTTCATGACTTGGTATTCCTATAAGGAAAGGCATTAAGGTAGTGACAGTGTTAAGAGGAGAAGGAGAGGTGGAGGTGATGAGATTGAGATGCAAGCAGAAGGCGGGGAAGTAGGATAGCCGGCCTTTGGGATTGCAAGGCTGAACACAGGAGGACGGCCTCATCCCCGCCACCTGCAGAACAGGTGAAGTAGTGGCTGACCAGCCACGCTCCTAGACTCCGGGTCCCAAAGCTAAACGGATTAAGCAGTCTCTTGATTTCCAGGCCTTGAGATTCTTGCTCCATCATCCAAAGACTGACGACCTCAGACCTGTTTTCTTCTCTGAGTAAAACAACAAACTGAGAGTTTAGTTCCTGGGAAATAAATTTTAAAATACTTAATTTAACTGAAGAGGATATTTTTCGTGTCTTTTTTCCAAAGGAGGTTAGCTGCAGAGTCTTCTAAGCGACTTTATATTATTTGAAAATAAACAACTTAGATCTAACCCATTTAACAGTATTGAAAAAGGGAACACATCATGCACATTGTCCATAGCATTGCTGGATAGGGAAGGCTCAAATGGAAACAGTGAAATAAAAGCACCAAGAATATTCCCTTTATCATTGGAGGGGAACCAACCAGATGAATATGTGATTGATGCCATTACTATCTTTCTCTCCTTTAAGATGGTTTTAAGAAACCCAAATATAAGTTGCTTGTTGAATTTAGGGCTTAAAATACACCCAAATCCAAAGTATTGTGTTTACTGAATATGCATTTAAAAATGAGAGCCAACGTCCTTTCTCAATGCATGGAAAGGCACACACACACACATACACACACACACACATACACAGAATAATGTTAAAATATTACACGAAAATAGTAATACATGCCAATTATGACATAAAAATATTTTATATCATTGTAAAATCAGAAGACTATCTGAAGCAATGCAGTAGCTGGCTAAGTGCTCACTGGGTTTCTGATGCTTTTTACAAACTGAGGAAGTTTTTCTTGGTAAATATTAAGTCTTTCCACATATGTACATTTAAGGTACATTTAAGACGAGTTTCCTGAGAACATAAATGCTCAAGAGGAATAAGCAGGAGTTGATGAGGGAGATCTTAATTTGCATCTTTCCTGCCTTAAATGCCTGAAATATCTTGGGTATAATGTTGCGTGAATAAGGCTTTTAGTGTGTAATGTGATATGACTTAAACATTCTCTTTTTGCTAGGGTCTATAAAACCTTTGCTATTAAAGGCCATTACTTCTCATTTTTATCTACCAAATTTACTAAGGTAGAACAAGTATGTCGAGGCTTCCATTTGTCTGCTCAAAACCCTTCTATTATCTGGCAATAAACTTCACCTCTCTTAAACCTGGGACAATCCACTTGGAAAGAGACACTAGGTGATCCATCCAAGCATGATCCTTTACATAGTGTACGGCTTCTGCTTGGCAAACTGCTCTCCTTACTGCCCTTAAATCCCCCCAACATTCCTCTTGAAGTAGATAAAGTAATATTCAACAGCCATCAGAGATACCAAAACTGATGCAACGGTAAAGCTCCATCTTTGCCATAACACCGTAAGTGAAGTCTAAAACACTTAACCAGGAAAACAGAGATGTGCATTATTTCAGGGTTAATCAAGTGACCAGGAGAAACCTTTGAAACCTGGTGACCTGACCTTCCTGGGCCTTCCAGAGCTCCAGTTGTGGGTTACAGACCCACCCTGGTCCCCACTGTGATTCAGCATCAGCTGTCATCTGCTCCAGCTTAACTCCTGGTGGGACCGATTCCAGTACTGGTTGGGGCCTTTTTTGAGAGCAGCAAGAAGTCCCAGCTTCTCCCAGGTATTTGAGATCCATTTCATCAGATGGATCCAGAGACTAAATTGAGAAACCCCACTTCCCAAGATGAAGCTGCCCGCCATTTCCTCGCCTGGCATTACCCCGCCTTCCACATCTGCTCTTCCCCCCACTGGGAAGATAAACACCTTATCACCCACCCCTGATAACGGAGCTGGATGGAATATGGGAACCACTTCCATTGTGTCATATCCAAATGGTGGAGTTTTACTGTATTGATAGAGCCGGACACAGAAGTCAGAGCTCCTGGATTTCTAGAGTAAAGCCTTTTCCTACTTTGCTGACACACTTCAGAATTGCCATCCCCTCCCTTATTGCTCCAGGCTGGAGAGAACATCAGACGTATCTCCCTGTGCTAGCAGGGTTCCTGTCTAACTCCCTGTTAAAGGGAGAGCCGGCCTGTCCAGAATCAGAAGCCTAGTTCCATGCTGGGTTCCCCAAATCCAAGGTTGTCATTATGCAGATGACTGAAAAAAAAAAAAACAGATTGTGGTATCTGGGAGTGTCATATCATTCTTTTAACTTCCAACATATTCTACAGGCTGCTAGCTTCCTTCATAGGGTGCATGAATTCTGTCTACATCTCACAAGCCACCTACTTATTCATTGTCTCCGCTTAACACATCTTAGGAGTTTCAAACATCCTGTTTGTTTTTCTTGTCTTCTCTGGAAGAAATGAATATTCTCAGATCCTACAGCACACACACATTGTAAGCACAAAGACCTAGGGAAAAAGTAAGATTAAGAAAAAACAGAAAATGTTTGATGTATAATGACAGGAGAAACAGAAACCAAAGCGAGAGTGTCTGACTAACAATAATGGTGGAGTTTTGAGCAGAAAGTGGTGGGTGCCTCCTGCTAAGGGCGTGACAAAATGCCAGTCACTGGAACTGTATGGTGCTTCAAGACTCATCAGGAGCCTCCTTTGCATGACCTTGTTTCTGCTTCTTTGATGGAAATAAATCATAATTCATACATTATATTATTATATAATTAATACATAATTATTATGGTTATTAATGATAATACATCGTTGTTGTTGCTGATTAACATGGTTAATCCCAAGAAGCCATCCTTCCCACTCACCTCTCTTCCACTTCTAGCCTACCCTGCACTGAAAATCATACTTGGGATAAGAATAAGGATGGGGCCCTCATCCACCTCCCCCTATATCCACTCCCAGCCCCTGGCAACGACCTTTCTACTTTCTAGGAGTTTGACAGCTCTAAATACTTTATATAAATGGAATGATACAGTATTTATATTTTTTGCAAAACTGGATTATTTCACTTAATATAATGCCTTTAAGTTTCACCCACATTGTAGCATGGGTCAGAATCTCCTTCTTCTTAAAAGCTGAATAGTATTCCATTGTATGTAGACACCGCAGTTTGTGTGCTGAAACTCAAATATAACTGGGCATCCTCTATTTTTATTTGCTAAATTTGGCAACCCTATTCTGAACACATCAGTCAAGATAAGCTTTCACTAGAAATTAGAACAGAGTAGAGGTATGTCCCAGAAGGCATTTATAAAAGGAAAAATAAGGAGACATAGCTAGCATCATTTTCCTTCTGTGATTTTGCACAAACCATAGAAATGTGGTTCAAGTGAATCCCGGTTCTGTCCACTCTTCATCAGAAGTTCTTGAACTGGAATCTGTGCAAGAGATGCAGGGGGTCTGTGAACTCCCTGAAATCATAGGCCATGTTGAGTATATGTGGATCTTTGGGAGTAAGGAAGCCCAAATTAGATTCTCAAAGGTGCCCGAGACTCCCAAGGGGGTCAGGAGACACTATGTTGAAGGGCATAGCTTTGAACTCGGAGAAGCCATTTGTGTTGGGGGCTTGAGTATTATTACTCTTTAGATGGTTAATTTCCTGAATATCTAAGCTAAAATATGGAGAAAATTTCAGCAAACTTAAGACTGGAATGTTTACTCATCTACTGGAGCATCCCCTTCAAATGAGAGATGAGTTAGATGAGTTATAAGCTGCCATGCATTTAGCATCTTTCACAGAAGCTGAATGGAAGCCAGTTCGTGAGTGATGCTGATCTTTGTGAAGTTTCTGATGATAAAGAGGCATATCCTTCATATATGTCAAAGTTCCTTAAAGAGAGAGAGAAAAAGAGAATGAGAGAGACAGAGAACAATGTCTAGGCAATGGATAATCTTACTACCTGTAAAAAACAAATGACTGTTTTTATAATTGCCACTTTATTTTTTCTTTAGAAATCCTTCATCAGTTTACCAACAGCTCTTACCAATGAGCTCAACTGGCCCCAACTCTCTGGCGTTACTGGGTTTCTGGACTCGAGTAGCGGGTATGTATGTTTGAGTACCTTTAAACCTTTCAATGTATCTATGTGAGGAAAGAACAAGAGATGGGGCTTGCTCCCAAGATGTTGAAATGGGAATTATTAGGAATTGCTTCTAGAACATGAGTAACATACAAGAAACCCACCACTGACATAGAGAATTATGCAGTGGGATGTAATGCAAATTGTATTTTATCAGTGCTAGCAAGGAGGAAGTATTCCTGCTGCAGGGGCCCTGGAATTGACCTCTAATGGAAAATACATAAACACATCACCGAATTTTTCTCATTCAAGGGGGAAGGATGTTTATTGATTATTTACTTTCAGAAATTAATATTTAGAAAGGTAATGGCTAAAATTAACAGGCAAGTTGCAAGATCCTAGAATCACCCTGGCTTCAACGCTCTGGATTTGAATGTAGAGAGAATGTATGGCGAATCTGAGTGACACACAAACCCAATTTGCTATGTGTGATGGGTGTTGACTTAGAGCATGAGGACAGCCATTCATAGGGTAGCACCCCGTTTTTTAAAATTTAATAGAGGACATTGTGTATCATGAATAATTTATTTGACTGTTATCTTATTATCTTCACTCACTCATCTACAAATACTTATTGAATACTTACTACCTAATCAGGCACAGATGCTATAGATGTTTCCAAGGGAAAAAGACTTGACCTGTTTCTACAACCAATTACAATCAAACAGGGCAGATAAGACCAAATACAAATGATGATAGAAGAGAGATGCGCCAAAAGACAACTCTCAACACAGAGCTACAGATTCACTATAAAAAAAAAAAATACATAGAATTAATCAACAGCCACTTCTTTTGGGGTGTTAGGCAAGGGGTCCAAACCTTAAAGGATTTATGAGATTAGGGTAATGAAAAAGGTAGAGAAGAGGCTAGGAAGGCAACCAACCTAAAGGAGAGGATACTCATAATTATGTAGGACTCATCTGTAAATGTAGGGAAAGCAGAGGAGATGTATTTTCAAGTGTAGATGTAGGTTTTCAGGTTTAATCATGTGAAAAATTGGGTTAGTATAACAATACTAACAGTATCAGTGATAGGGAGAGTAAGATGTAACCTTCACGAGGAATTCTCTATATACTAATCACTGTCCTGGGTGTTACGTAGAGATTTTTCTCATTTCATCTCTTTGTAAGGGAGGTGGCATTAATTTCTGCATTTCACAGTTGAGGAAGCTAAGGGTTAAGTAGACAGGTTAAGAAACTTGACCAGGGTCCCACATTAATAAGTGATCTGTCATCATGGAACCTGGTGTCACATTGTACCAGAGTGATTTGGTGAGCAGGATCCGCCTTGCTCCCAGCTCCCAACCTGTATGTGCTGTTTTTATTCCACCTGTGGGAACATGGCTCTCTGGAGTCTTTGTCACTTTGTCTGAAAACGCCACTATGGACTGGAGAAATGACTAAGAACTAGAGGAGCCCTCCCCTGGGGACATGTGGTGTACATCACCTCAGAGGTCCATCGGGGCCCCTTGATAGGGCGCCCATGCTCTCAGTGGTCTGGGGCACCCTGAGCACCAGCCTCAGCCCCTCTCTCCTCAGCTGCACCTGCTATTGTCTTTGTCACCTGGAACACATCAAGAGATGGCCCTGCTGGAGCAGCTTCCTGGAAGAAAGACTCTTTTTGATCTCCCCACTGCCGACATTGGAACTGAGAAAATAATATTTCAGTGGCTTCCACAATTCAGCTGTATATAAAAATACCTTAAAGTTTCTCTAAATTAAGACTTTTATGACAATAACAAGGGGAATTCATTATGAGTGAGAAGTGGACCTAGTTTATTATCCTTTTAATGGAAGCTTAACTTTAAGTTGAACCCTGTAAAATGCAGCCACTTTTTGACCTAAAGTCTCACAAAGTTGTGGTGGAGGAAATACCAGTCTGATGTTTAAAATTAATTGCCAAGTAGTTTAAATCTTCCCTGGAGTCATCCAAAGAATGAAAGACTCGACACGCCAGGCCCAGCTGAAATGAAAACTCATTTCCTCATTTCTTTCCGCTTACAGCTCACACTCACCAATAGGTACGCCACATCTCCTGCATCGAATTTTCCCAAAAACTCTACCCCAAAATGGTTCTTGCTCACAAGCACACTGTTCAGTTGTTCTTAGGGTTTTTTGGGGGGGGGGGGGCGGGGAGGGAAGGGAGTGGAAGGGGGAGCCAGTGTCCTTCCTCCCTTCTGTGTCTCTTCTGTCCTCACACTACAGGTTTGCTCCCTTCTCAGTGCGCAATCCCACTAGGCCTCCAGTCACATAGCCATGTCCACTGTCATCCCATCAGAGCCCAGCAGGCAGACAGATCTTCCTTAGGAGAAAGGCAGTGGAGAGAAGGGGAGAGGAAAGTTGCCAACCTTCAGACAGTCCTGGGTTATAATCTTTATAAGGGCTATGCAGAGACTTCTGACACCATCTCACAAAGGAGGTGCCGGTCTCAGTGCATTTTAGGTAAACATCACTCCCATCTTGAGCTAGTCTGTGCTGACTTAGCACCTTCTAGTATTAGACTCTGTGTTGCCATTTACAAAGACTCAGCCTGCCTGTGCAACTCCTTCAGTGTTGACTCTGAGTACTGTCCTTACCTGTTGTGTTCCTAAGAAGGTATGCACCGCACCCAGTATGCTGTAGGGTAACCTACCCTGCTGGAGCTTTTCTCTCTGTGTTTGTGGGGCCCCAGGCTATCTAGTTGTCTCTCACCAAGTGCTCTTTTTGCCACCTGTTTCTGTGTGCTATGCCTGTGTTCTCTGCCACACAACTGAAATGGGAAAAAATATATTCAGTTCCTTTTGATAGGAAAGGAAATTCTCTGTCTGAAATCTGAGTTGCCGTGGATTCCCCTGTTACACAGACATATAACAGCATGATACTCGTGTGTCACCACTCAGGATGCACCCCGCCCCCAACAGCCAGCAGTAGGTCCTGTTAAACTATCTCTATAATCTCATGCAAATTATACGTGCAGATAATCTATGCTGGGCTAATCTCCTTCTTAAAAGATTGAAGATTTATAAAATGTATAAAAATATTAAAGAAAGATTAGAGTATGATGAAGATGCTCTTCTGGTGGAATCAGGAGAATAAAAAGAATATTGACCCAGAAGCAGCAGTTGTGAGCCATGTAGGCCACTTCCACAGGCATTTTGAGCAAATGTCCTTTTGAGTCCAAATGCTTATCAACACAGGATAGGATTTATTGATTTCTCGATTCGACTGGATCTCTAGAAAGTGCTTCCTATTATCTGTGATCGGCCTCATGCTTTGTGTATTAACAATGTTCTCTGGAAAATGTACCTTGGAAAGCAAAAGAATGCAGTTTGGGAGAGAAAATGGTTGCTTTCCTTTTCTTTTTCCAATATACCCTTCACCCCTCAAAATTTAATATCTTTTTTGTAAGATAAATGTAACTAACTGAAATCACACTCATGCATTAAAAGACAAAGGCAACCCCTTACTTTTACAAATCTTTACATTCTGGGGAGCCTGGGTGACTCAGTTGGTTAAATGTCTGACTCTTGATTTTGGCTCAGATCATGATCTCAGGGTCCTGAGATGAAGCCCCATGAGATGGAGCTCTTCACTGAGCGTAGAGTCTGCTTAAGATTCTTTCTTTCTCCTTCTCCCTCTACCTCTCCCCTGCTGCTAACGTGTGCTCTGTTTCTTTCAAAAAACAAAAACAAAAACAAAAAACACAAATCTTTACATCCCTCAGTTGAGTCAACATTAACAAAAATCTGTTCTCTTGATTCTCAGACTCCAGAAAATTCAAAAAGCAATATCCTATAAAACCACGTGTTTTATTTCATTTTCCCAATATGATTCAGAAAGTAATTGAGTGATTCAAGGCCAAAAACAAAAAACAAAAAACCCACCTTGTGAGGTTGGTAGCTTACAGGCTGGGAACCCGATAATAACTAACATTGGGGAAGAGAACTATAGCTGTGAGTGAGAAGAAAAAGATACTTTTTAAAGAATTGAAAATAGTATTTCATGGTCAGATCACCTTTGAAAGCAATTAATGTAAGAAAAAATCCTATGTAAGTTAAAGAACCCAAGGCCCAGTAACACATATGGAAATACGGAAAACAATACCAAAATTCAGGAAGGAAGGGCTTTTGGTTTAAAAGCAATATCTAAAATTCCAGAGCCCTGTTGGTGGGGTGGAGTAGAAGGAAGACCGTGTTTACAGGTACAAGGGTTCTGGTTCTTTATGGCCCTCGGTGGAATATATAGCATCCTTTGACTTGACTGAAGTCAAGCTGTACCTAGACATCTCTAAAGTCCTCCCCCGTGTTAAGCTCAGTGGCTATAGGGCAATGTGTTATTAAAGTCTACAACCTACCTCATGATGCTGCTTAATTTAGAAGCCTTGGATGAAACTTTTGGGGAAATATGCTCCTGCTTCTCCCCACCAAATATGCTTTTCTTCACTCTTTAAGTAGCTGTGCCTTCAGACGAGACCTGGCTTATTTTATGGGTCAAACATTCTAGGAACCATGTGTCTCTAGGGCCAAGGTTTCTGTGACACAAAGTTTGAGCCCTGCATAGTAAGCCCCGTACTGTGTGATACTGGGTGCTGGACCAGCTATTAGTTTTATTGGCACCCCATAATTCTCTTTATGGGTACTATTTCCTCCAGGCAAACCTCAGAAAGGGAAACATAATTCCAAACCCTTAACAAATATAACTGTTTGAACTCAACTACACCTAACCTGAGCATTTATGGCTGTCCTAATCCCCTTCTGAAATTGAGGCCAGGGATGGTCCAGTCAGTAGAGTTCTGCAGGCCAGGGATAAATGGTAGAGAAGTCCTGTAAAGCTGAGAGACAGAGAGGACTAGGGGTAAAAACAGGGTAGCAATCAGAGCTTTTAAAAAAAAAGGTAAAGTTAGCCACAAAAAAACCATGAAAGCCAAAAGAATCAAGAGCAATTACTGAAGTTATCATATCAAGTTGGAGGGATAAGAGAGATCAGTAGGTCAACATAAAAGGATGCAAACTACATGGAATTTTCTAGAGTAAATATTGCACCCTCTGCCTCTGGCTTAGATTTGCTATTTGGGGCCAGAAACATAGCACATGCTTAGAAAGAAACAGACAAAGCTATTGTGAAAAGTGGCACAGTAATGCTATTCAAGGACATTTAAAACACATCTTTGATGAGAGGTGTCCTAGAATCTGAGTGTTAAAGGTTATCTATTCTCTCCAACCCAATAGACATTATATGAGAGAACAATTTTGAAAAGCAGTGTATAATTCCAAACCAAGTCACTTGGGGTGTTAAAAAGAGAAAATTGGAGAGAAGGGATTTGCAGCTAAGATTTGCTAACCTAATTTCAGGTTTTAAAAAAAGGCATGTAAGTACTAAACAGTAATGGGCTTAATAACCTTATTAAATCCATTATTCAAAAATTACATGTGATGAAAGTGCCAATGATTAGCCATCTTATACTTATACTTTGAAAAACAAATAATTAGCCAGAGAGTTGGTCATTTGATGTTAGCCAAGGCTGATTGGAGTGGGATATAGTCTATATCAGTGATTCTCCAAGTGTGAGCTATGGGCTGACGCGAGGTGGGTCTCTCAGACCTTTTCAAAGGATCCACAAGGTAAAAACTATTTTCACAACAGAACTAAAATAGCATTTGTCTCTTGCACTGTGCAGCCATTTGTACTGATGCGCAATAGCAATGGTGGATGAAGGCGCTGACATCTGAGCATGAATCAAAGTGTTGGCACCGAACTACATTAGTAGGCACGGTGTCTTCACCCCTACGTGGTCCTGGTTTTAAAAAGATGGGGACATCTGCCCCTGAAAAGTTCACCTATAAAGCAGAACAATTATTAATTTTATTAAATACATGATTTTTAAATAATTTCATCTGATGAAATGGGAGATATTCATGAAGCACTTTTGCTGCATAACAAATATGATTGTCTTAAGGAAAAGCACTTGGGTAAGGGAGCTGAGAACTATAGTCCACTCCAATCAGTTTTTCATGGAACACCAGTTTTATTGAAAAGAACTAAAAAATAAATTTAAATTATTCAGATTGGATATATGGCAGATATTGTATCTGAAATGAGAGAACTTCAAGGAAAATAAGTGACAGTATTGATTGTTAATCATAAGATTTGAGCTTTCAAAGAAAATTTTGAAATTTTAAAAACTTGCATTTTCTACTAAGAACTTGACAGCTTCCTAATACTCAGAACCTTTCTAATAAATATGTAGTGCTAGCAACAAGGATGATTTTCAGTATTGATTCATAAAATGTTTCTACATTTAGAATATCCAGATAACTCAGTGAGCTAATATTTTCTAAATGACCAGTATATGATATATAAAACCATGAATGATAAAAGATAAAAGAATGGTAAAAGATCCATTCAAAGTACAAGATAGACCAATGCATTTTAATGTAATATGGTGCAAAAAAAAGTCCATTGATATAATTTCAGATTCCACATTGCAACTAATCAGTCTTTAAAAAAATACCACATCTCAAGGTTTGGTGTAGAATCAAAGAAGGCTATCCATACTTGCCTAAAAAAGATATTAAAATGTTACTCCCAAAAAATAAAAAATAAAAAATAAATAAAATAAAATGTTACTCCCTTTTCTAACTACATATATGTTTAAGATGAGATTTTCTTCATATAATTTCATCAAAACAACATATCACAACAGATTTAATGCAGAAGCAGAGATGAGAACTGAGCTGTCTTCTATTAAAGTTAGACGCTAAGGAAAGTTGCAAAACTGTAAAATGATGCTATTTTTCTCACTAATTGGAGGAAGAATTGGAAAATATACATTTTTCAGAAAAAAAAAGATATGTTACTTATGTTAACATGTAATGAGTCTATTATTATTTTAAATGAATTAATTGAATAGTCTTTCAGGGGATCCCTGGGTGGCTCAGTGGTTTAGCGCCTGCCTTTGGCCCAGGGCGTGATCCAGGAGACCCGGGATCGAGTCCCACATTGGGCTCCCTGCATGGAGCCTGCTTCTCCCTCTGCCTCTCTCTCTCTCTCTCTCATGAATAAATAAATAAAATCTTTTGAAAAATAGTCTTTCAAATTTCTAAGTTTAATTTCTAACACATAAATATTGACAGCTATAACTCACATAAAGAAAATTCTCTGGGTTCCTAAGTAATTTTAAGAGTATAAAATGGTTCTGAGAGCAACAAATTAAGAACTTCTGTACCAGGGAGTGAATATGAAAAAGAAATGTGGCTGTGGACAGAGGCTGGTGGATGCCAACATGTAGAAGTTTGGGAAGAGAAGATAAAGAAGGACTAGCTCTCAAAACTAAAGAAAACTAAAAGGGTTCAGTGTCCTGGAAACCAAGGGAGGAAAGTGTTTCCAAGGACAAGTGACCGTTAGCCAAATGCTGCCAGAGGCAGAGGAGAACAGGAACGGAGAAGGAGCACTAGGTGTGCAGGGTGGTGATCAGGGGAGACTGTACAGAAACGTCCCAGGGGGCAAGATGAAAGCCTGATTGCTGAGAGCAGTTTTCAGGAGGTAATGAAAGAAGTGAACATCAATAACTCATTTAACAACTTTCACTATTAAAGGGAACAGAGAAAGAGTAATGGCTGGTGGGGAATAAAAATCAGGGAGAATTTTTAGATGAGAACTACTACAGCATGCTTTTAGTTAAAGGAAGATCCAACAGGGAGAGAAAGGTGGATGAGGGAAGGAACCAGGTCCTGGAGAGGGCAAGAAGGGTTGCAGTGTAGGGGTGAGGCACTGCCCCTCAGGCAGAAAGGACCATCTCTGGACGCTGTGGCTCCTAGCCAATGACTCTCTCTGCCATATACTGACAAATCCCTCCTCCTGAAACAACTTCTCCCTTTACTCATTTGTAAATTTTCACTTTTTAATTTAATTACTCAAAGCATGTATACGTTTTCATCTTACAAAAAAATATTGAGGTACGTAAAGTAAAAAAACAAAGGTTGGGCGCCTGGGTGGCTCAGTCAGTTAAGTGTCTGCCTTGGGCTCAGATCATGATTCGATACAGTCCCAAGTCAGGCTCTCTGCTCAGCAGGAAGTCTGCTCCTCCCTCTCCCTCTACCCCTCCCCCCTGCTCATGGGCACGCGCTCTCTCTTTCTCATGCTCTCTTTCTCAAAAAAAAAAAAAAAAAAAAACCTTAAAAAAAAAAAGCCAAAACTTTCCCCCAATTTCATCCCCTATTCCAGGAGAAAGCTGTTACCAATTTAGTGTGATTTTTTTGTGTGTGTGTGTGATTTTGTTCAGATCCCTTCTGTGCAATTACATGTGTAAATCTGTGCATAAAGAAATAAATATGTCATTGGGATTTCCCCATAAATGACATTATATTGTGTATAACATATTGTAAATTAATGCTTTGCTTTAACAATACTTCTTGAAGCACTTTCTATTCCTGTGCAGTTCTGCGTGGTATTTCATAGTATGGGGTTTTTTTCTCCTACTGATGGACAGTCAATTCCAAATATTCATTATATCCAGTAATGTCATAATGAACATTATATAGTTCTCTTTATGAATACATGTGAGGATTTCTTTAGGAAAAAAATGGCTAAGTCCAAATGTAGACATTCTTAATTTTTCATAATCCCTCCAAAGAGACTATCCCAATTTATATTCCCACAAATAGTCTATGTGAATACTTGTTTCTCCACATCCTCACCAATACTGAATATTGCCCATCTTCTTAATTTTTTTCCAATCTAACAATATTTTGCTGTTATTCTAATATGTGGCCTCCTGGTTAATAGTGAGTTTGAGCATCTTTTCGTGGGCATTTACACCCACCTTTGTCTTTTCTAGTTACCCTGTGTTCATGCTTTGACACTCACCACTCAGGAGTCAGTTCCTTTAGACAGCCTCTTTACGCCAACCCCCCATCTAACTGGATGATTCTCTCTTGTGCTGTTACTGTGCTTCTCCAATACCAATGCCACCTCACCTGCCACAACTGTTTATGTATTGTCTCTCTACTCCACCCCCACACACACCAGACTCTGAGCATCTTGAGTACAGGAATCAGGCTTGCCTTTGTTCTGTAGCCCTAGACCCTGACACATTATGTGGCACCATAGAAGGTACTCAATAAAACAATTACTGAATACATTCATAATGATACCACTTTACATTTGTAGAGTGCTTTACAATCTACAAACCTCCATCCCTTGCATTTTCTCAGATTGCCTAAATCAAATCAGATTTGCAGGAATTAACATTTCAGGAAAAACGCTAGGGATAAGGGAGGAGGAATGTAAACAGCATGAATTGAATCACCAGCTGCATGATGTGATGCATATAAAAATAAATCAGTGTAACTCAAGCCCTTGGACGTCTAAGTGTGTTCTATAATACATATTCTATAAGAAATTAGCAGATCATTAAAATATTAAAATGACCACATGGTCAACAAGTTGGAGATAATGAATTTCAAGTAACATATCAATTCAGTAGCCAGGCAGAAGGAATAAAACAAAGGAGAGATATGCTAACAAGTGAATTGGTCAATAATAGATAAGCCAAGCCTCAATGTAAAGTTTTGCCCAGAATGATAAAATTGTGCAATCTAGGTTGATCAAAGTATGGAAAAAACCCCAAATTTCTCTAGCAAGTTTCCTATAACCAACTGAACCTGAGATTTTCAGGCTGTCTCCATGCTCACATACACATCACAGAAATAATTCATCGATATTCTGCAAACACTGTTCTGTGAAAGACTAATTCTACAAGCTGTCACACACATTTTTCAAATCATTCCTGGGTCAACTAGCTTTTGGAAATGCTGCTTTGAATAAGGACAATCATGTTTATTCAGTAGAAGCTAATAAGAGCCTTTAATAAGGGAAAAAAAATCTATATCCAAGGTTTAATACAGAATAGTACCTAAACTTACTTGACCACAGAACTATGTAGAACCTCCCTCCTCCCCATCTCTCTCTCTCTCTCTCTCTCTCTCTGTATTTTATGAGGAAGATACATCTCAAGAACCTGTTGTTTCACAGCATCCTTTGAAAAAGGCTGTTTAGATTATTAAAACAATCTTTTGTGCATCACAAGTGATCTTTTTACCTTTATAAGCATCCGCACCTTAAATCTCTCAGTTTTATCATAGGTTAATATTTATGCTGATGCAATGGCCTAGAATCAAATCTGAGGCCAAAAAAAAAAAAAAAAAACAAAAAAAGCCAGCAGGGAAACAGTTATCACTGCTCCAAGCTCTGAGGACAGAAGGAAGAATCTTAGTGGGAGGTTAACCTAACAGGTAAGAAGCCTTGTCTGAGTACAGCAGCTCATGAATTATTGAACACAAAGCCCATGAAGTCTATTTCCCTGTATTATTTGCTGCTCCAAATTCAAAATCTATCATGCTGTCTGACTAATCTTTTCATGTCTGAACTCCTAGGACCTCCTCTATAGCCACCCTCACCCCTGCACACACCCCTGCATAATTAGCCCATTGCCAGTCTTCCTGAATACATAACATGCTGTATTCTCTGCCTGTTTAGCTCTCTCTGAGAGATTGTTCCATGATGTGGTGAATTAGAGGTTACACAGGGATCTAGTATCAAAGGACTAGAAGGAATTTTAGAAGTTCTTTAATCCATCTCCCTGGCCCCATGCTGATCTGACTTCCAACCCACATCAGAAAGAGAACTATCCACCCTTTTCTTAAAATTCCTAGCAGTAGCAGTCCCCGGATAAGGACTGCCCAGTCTCCAAATTATTCAGTTTTATCCTAATTCACTCCCCTGCCCTAACCCTTCTCATCAGATGTTACCGTTTATCTTTCACTGACCCTGCTGCTGGTCTTCCATACCCTAGTCTTTTTTGTGTGTCTTATCCCCTATGATGCAACTTAATTAGGATTTATAAGCATTTATACCCAAACTAGCAGTGCTCTGCAGAGAGTCAGAAATCGCCTCAGGAATTTCACCAGGACCTGATACACCACTGTTGCTTGCATTCCATACTTGCTTTATCCCCCAAACCTCGGACATGCGAAGCCCTTTGGTCTCTCCACGTAGGTTCTGCTTTGAGTCAACATAGGAGGTGATTTTTTTTTTTTTTCAGTTTTAAATCTACTCCTTTAATTTGCATCATGCTTGAGGCTCATTCTTGGTTTTATTCTTTGTTTTATTTTGTCTTCCATTTGTTCATAGAGAAATGGTGGGTCATTAGAAGGCTGTCAGAGAAAGGATTTTTTGCATGTTACCTGAACCCGCACTGGGGAAAGCAACCAGTAGACATTTTGTGTGAGATTTACCTATTTTGAATTTTGGTGTTAGAAATCAAAAGATGACAGTGTGTCTTCTCGTGAAATGCCTGTACTTCCCTGCAGTAGACAGAGCTGGTCAAAGTGGGAATTTAACATGGCGCGTTTCCAAGCCAGCCCTGAAGGTTGAGGACACCAGCGTCTCAGGCATTGGGGATGGTAAAAGGAAGAGAACCTTCAAGTACTTCAAGTACTCCTCCTTTGCCCCTCTCAAACTACACTATCACCCCTTCTGCCAGCCCATTGGACTTGATTTTAACTTGGTACAACAGAGGGAAAAGGGAGAAACAAAAGGTCACGCTGAGAAAATTGAGTCTAAGTAGGGATAGAGGAAGAGAAGTGGGGGGAGGGTTCTAAGCCAGAGTAGTCAGCACAGTTAACCTTACTATGCACAGTATCCTCGGTTTCTCCTATTAATTCAAATTCAACTGACCTTCTATACAGATGACTTTCAATCCAGCATTCTTCTCAGTTTGCTAGCGTCTCAAAAATATTGTGCTATAGACTTCTCAAAATATTGTATTGATTTTTCTGTCTTCTCTGGATTCTTGAGCACTCCATGAAAATTCAACCCCTAGAAATTATAAGACAGATTATGCATTTGAGGTAGGATGAAAGAAAACATTATCTTTGATTATGTGAAATATTTTCTAAAGTCTAGTACAAAGCCTTAATCTCGAAATTATGCATACTATTTCTCATCAGAAATGTTAATGAAAATATTCCTGATTGGCAAAGATTTTGTATCCTTGTATCCTTGTAAAGAAAGATGCAACTAACTGTATCTATAATATTAATATCCACACTATTTACTCTCCATGAGCAGGCCATGAGCAAAACAGTATTTTGGTACATAAATTCCATTTTTAGAATTATCAAAAATAGTTATGGCTAAATATTGGTAAAAATTATCTTCCCAGAGGAAAATAACCCCTCTTTATTGGCCATGAAATTATTTTAGCATTGAACTCAGATCTAATGTCCATTTCCCATTCGCTTTTTTCAAAATATAATAAAATAGTCAAAGCAGAGGGCGTAAATGATGCAGAGTATAGAGCATTCATTTCAGGCTTCTGGGTAAGATAGCAGATTGAACAAAGCATTGCTTCTCTCCCTTGAGAAACCCCATTAAAATGACAGTAAATGAATTGGTCTACAAGGACAAAGAGAACAGGAAGATCCAACAGCCACAAAGCATTGGAAGCCAGAAAGCAGGACAAGAGGTAACTGACCTAGTCGACTTAGAGAGCTGCATCCTAATCTGGCAGAAGGGAATGTCAAGAAGCAATCCAGTTTACACTGCAGACTCCCCAAAAGACCTGGAGATCAACTACATATGGTAGCTCTAGAAATGGAGGTGAGAGTAAAAACAAGTGTCAGTTGAAAGATTACTGAAGAAGCAGTTAGATCCTCAGACTCTCCCAACTTTACACAGGTGGGCAAATGCCTCTCCTTACTGTGGTATAAGACTAGAGGTTTATTTTTCTCTGGAGAAAGGATTGAAAGATAAATTTGAGGATATTCTCCAGAAAATAGGGCAAAAAACAAAGATATAGAAAATAGGGCAAAAACTAGGAAAATTAGAAACCAGAGCCCAACTGACCCAATATACAAATAATAGGGGTTCTAAAAAAAAAAAAAAAAAAAAAAAAGAAAAGAAGAAATCATCAATGAAATAATTCAAGAACATCTCTCAGAACTGAAAGACCTGAATTTCCAGGTTGAAAAGGTCTATCAGTGACTAACACTGTGAATGAAAATAGAGCCACACCAGGTCTGTCATCACAACATCAGAACTCTTTGAACAGATGCTACTGTGGGCTTTCAAAGGATCAAGACACAGAATAGCTTCAGACAACAACACTAGGAGACTAGGAGCCAATGAGCTGATGATTCCTTCAAACTTCTGAGGGAAAATGATTTTAACTTAGAATTCTATAACCATCCATTCTGGTTATCGATTGTTGAGTAACAAAGTACTCCAACTTTAATGGTTTAAAACAACAACCATTTTCATTATATCTCACAGTTTAGGGTATCAGGAGTTCAGGAAAAGTTTGGCTGGCCAATTCTTCCTCTCCAGGTGACATTGACCATAGTTACTCAATGGTATTTACCTACTGGCTGGATTAGAGGGTCCAAGATGGTTTCACATACATAACTGGTGCCTGGGAAGGAGCAGTTAGAAGACCGGGTTTAGCTCAGTCCTTCTTCCTTTCCAGATAGGGACTTTTTAAAGATAGACTTTAATTTTTGAACAATTTTAGGTTGATAGAAAAACTGAGCAGAAAGTACAGCATCCCTACACACTTTCTCTCTCTTCAATTCTCTCTATTATTAACATCTTACATGAGTGTAGTACATTTGTTTTAAATGAAGAACCAATATTTACATATTATTCTTAACTAAAGTCCATAGTTTATCTAAGGGTTTGTTCTTTATGTTGAACCTTCCATGCACTTTGACAAATGCATAATGGCATGTATGCACCATTACAGTATCATATAGATGAGTTTCATACCTCCCCTCCAACAAAAAACCTCCTGTGCTCCACTTATTAATCTCTTCTCTCTCTCCTCACATCCCTGGAAACCACTGATTTTCAACAGTTTCCATGGTTTTGCCATTTCCAGAGTATCATGTAGGAATCATTCAGATATAGCCTTTTCATATTGGCTTCTTTCACTCAGCAATATGTATTTACGGTTCCTCCATGTCTTTTTATGATTTGATAGCTCTGTTCTTTTAACTGCTGAATAATAGTCGATTGTATGGATATACCACAGTTTGTTTACCTATTTACCTATTGAAGGACATTTTGGGACATTATGGTTACTTCCATTGCAGGGTCCTTTTACATGATGTCTCCAGCAGGCTTCTTAAATGGTAGATCAGGGCTTCAAAAGACCAAAATTGCCAGACATCTTAAAAATCAAGCCATAACTGGCACAGAATCACTTTTATCATACTCTATTGGTCAAAAAAGTCACAAAACAGCCAAGATTTAAGGGAAAGGGTGTCAAAGATAATGAGGCTATCTCTAATCTACTACACTGGTCAATGAGAAACAAACTCTGTTGCTCTTGGAGGCTTATTTACTTCTTCCTATTGATTGCTAAGCAAGAAGCTGATTCATCAGGTTTGGGACTACGTCTATTTAACAAAATAATCACCTATACCATAAATCTGTTATTGTTACATAGTGACTTATAAACGCCAGAATCCTCTTTCCTACAAGAGGATTCTAACTAAAATATGTAGGGTATCCTAGATACCCTAAAAATATGTAGGGTATCCTAGATGTGTCTAGTCTAGCTATGTCTTGTCTAAAAGACCTTTCTCTAAGATAATGAAAGTTCAGGGACCAAGTGAACACTGTTAGTTCTCTTCTTGAAGTTTTCCCCCAACATGTCTTATTAACCGCATTTATGTTTATACTTATGATGTAAGCTCTGTTCCTGGGCCTACCTTTACCTCACTAAATCAAAAACTGGAAACATTTTTAGATACCAAATGTTAAAAAAAATAAGTTACTTCCCCCACATCCTTCAAAAGTTACTTACAAACATTCTCCATGGGAAAAAATAAAAATGTGGTCTTCTAGAAAGTAAATAAGTCAGGAAGAGGTGAAGAGCATCCCCAGGATGATGAAGATGGGGGCTCCCAGGATATCTACTGAGCACCAGGGTGAGAAGGCATCAAGTCCAGAGTAAGCAGGTCAAGAGGTTTCAGGAGAGTTTTCCACAAGACAAAACAAATAAACTGTCTGATAGGGAAATATTGAAAGGGGATCAAATAACTGTAAAACATTTGAGGGTAAATTGATGATAAATACTTAGAAAATTAATCAAAGAAACAAAAGGCTGCTATTAACTCTAGGGAAATAAAAGAATTTAGAAGGGAAGAAAAAGCAACCATAGATCAATTGTGAATAGTTAAATCCTCCTCTTGATGGTGGGAAGTGAATAGATAATACCAAAGACTACAAATCAAGAAGTGGACTTGAAAGTATGTTATTTAGAGATAAGAAAGAAAATGCCCAAAGACTCAGTCAGTTAAGGCTGAAATTAGTTGCCTCTGAGACTGAGGAAATGGGGAGGGGAGGGAAGCATGGGTTTGCCGTTTTATCCCTACAAGCCTTATAGACATAAATAGTGCAACTGCCTTTGCTCACATTCACCTTTTCAGGGAGGCTTGCTCCAACCACTCTAACCCTATTTCCCCTGCCTCCCTCCCTCCCTTTTTTTTTCATAGCACTTACCACCTTCTAGCATCTTCTATAATTTGTTCATTCAGGATGCTTGGTGGGTTTTTTTTTTTCCTGATGAATGGCAATAATACAGAGGTAGGGGTCTTTGTCTTCTCCATTTACCAATATGACCCAGGTGCCTAGAAGAGTGCCTGGAATATAGTAGGGCTCACTAAACATCACTCAAGTAATACAAATGTGACTTTTTAAAACTATGCGTATGGGTAGGTTTGATTTTTAAAAATAAAATAAATCATTCCCCTCAAAACTCTACCACAAAGCAAAAATCCCATACTTAAAATATTGCCCAGACATCTTGCTCTTCTATCAAAAGATATTATCATTAGTTTTCTCAGACTTTAAAAAGAATACTATTTCAGTGTATCCCAAGTGCCCAAACCTGATACATGCTTACCTTTCTGAAGCACTGAGACAGTTGGCAAGCACTATAGTATAATAAGTGAGACTCATGTAACGCAATAAATGGTGATTTATGTAAAGTTGTGAGATATGAGGTTATTTTAATGAAGAGAAGATACAATACATTTGAAGAATAATCAAATACTTCTGAGTTTAATTATTATTCATTAGTCTATACCTGGTCTTATTTCAAAAAGGATTTTAGAGAAACCTATAAAAGTATAAAGAACATAACATTAAATTATGTTCAAATTAAATGAAAGCTTGGCAAAAGGAGATAGAAAATCAAAGATGGCACAAAGAGAAGCCAAGAAAATGACTTAAAATATGTGCAGTTATAAGCTGATACTGGTCACAAATTTGTCTCTGAACTCTGTGTCCATTAGTATTAGATTCAGCTAGAGGTAGCCAAGAGACTCAACATATGCATGGTTAAAATAAGATAAGGTTTGAGTTTATTTATCTCACATGTAAAATTTCAGAGATATGTAGTCCAGTTCTGGTATGGGAGCTCAGCTCCACTGGTCCTCGAGGATCCAGGGTCCTTCTAACTCACCCCTCTGACTTCCCAATGTAGAAGTTACCCCCATAGTCCAAGATGCTAGCATGTCTATTCTGAACAGCAAAATGGAGAAACGGGGTAAAGAAGGAGCAAGCGGCACCTGCCAAATGTTTCCTAAGAAATATTCTCAGAAATTGGATACTTTTACCTCTTAGTCCAGAATTGAGTGAAGTGGCCACTTGTAGCTACAAGGGAAGCTGAGTACATTAGTCATCATGTGGCATCATCATTCCCTGTTAAACCTTTTATTAAAATGGATGAAGGGGGGGGATGGATCTGAAGATCAACAGGAGTGTCTGCCATCTTCATAGCAACCGAAAGAAGAAATATAAGGTCAGGTTCAAAAATCAATGAACAATGTATAGAATCGTTGAATCACTATATTGCACACCTGAAACCAATATAACACTGTATTTTAACTCTACTGGAATTAAAATTTAAAACTTAATAAAAATAAAAATTTTATTAAAAACACATTTCTTAAAGATGACTAATTGCTCGAGAAACTTATAGAAGCTTTTGGTAAAAAGTTTAGAAAGGGGTGACTCTGTATGTGGGATTGTCTAAACAAAACCACATTTTTAGCCAACAATGAACTGAACTCAATGATCTAAAAACTCAACTTTGAAAACTTTATTCTGCATATTTGTGTTTATTTATTAATAAAATAAACATTGAGGTTTGGGAACATGACTGAAGCCTGAAATTAAAAAAAAAAAAAAAAAAAAAAACACGGAAAGAAAAGAAATGAAAAAAAAAGAAGACTCTGAAGGTCTTTACAAAAATAAAAGTTGAATCTTACTACATTGATGCAAAGCATTTTATGGGACTGCTCCTTATAACAACTCTTAATAATGTATTGACAGTTTAGAGGAAACATGTCAGCAGAGATTTGATTTTTCTGAGTTCATTTGGAACCACCCATTTTAAAAAATCATAATAAAATTCTGTTTTTTGAACTTCATCATGTGAATGTCCTGATATTAAATATGCACGAATATATTTGTTTCAGAATTAAGGAAAACTCTATTTACCTTCGATTACGGAAAAGAAACCATTGCAATCACAGAGACTACCAGAATATTTCAAGAAATGGTATGTAGCTTTCCACCTAAGCCTTTTATTTTTTTTATATAAATTTATTTTTTATTGGTGTTCAATTTGCCAACATATAGAATAACACCCAGTGCTCCTCCCATCAAGTGCCCCCCTCAGTGCCCGTCACCCAGTCACCCCCCCCACCCACCTCCCCTTCCACTCCTCCTAGTTCGTTTCCCAGAGTTACAAGTCTCTCATGTTCTGTCTCCCTTTCTGATATTTCCCACTCATTTTTTTCTCCTTTCTCCTTTATTCCCTTTCACTATTTTTTATATTCCCCAAATGAATGAGACCATATAATGTTTGTCCTAAGCCTTTTAATGATTGATTTTATTTCATAAGTGTCACAAAAGCTGAGAATTAGATAGCAAGGGCCACATAATAAAATGAACAGTCTCCTTTTCCCAGGACCAGGACCCTTTCTAGAGAAGGGCGCTGGGATTGCAGCATCTTACCCACAGCAGAGGAGAACAAGAACATGATGCAGTGAAGGCCTACACCAAGGGAGCAGGGCAGTCCTCCCCCAGCAAAGTTCTAGAAAGGCCAAGGTGCAGACCTTCAAGGCTCAGGAGGCAAGACTTAAGGGGCCATTAGTAGAACAAGGGCTGAGCAAAATCCAAGTGATTGCCAAGGCTCTGCCCTTCCCTCTGTGCAAAGTCTCCCGCATTTCTACCGGGGTTGGCGTTTTAAGAAAAATGGCTAAGTGTTTGTGGCTGAAATCCCCAAAGCTATTACGGAAAGGAATGCATTTTCAGAGTGTTGTAGAGACTTGCAGGTCTCCATCAGCTTCCCGTGTTTCCCAGGACATCGGTGTCCTCTGGGATTGTTTCTTACCTACATGGTTCTCAGCTCCCACCTTGGGCACAGAGACAGTCCATTGCCACAAGATTTCAGCCAAAATCCTGATTGACAAACCCATGTCTGCTAATGCCGAATGAATTGCCAAGCAATGTTTTGTGCCACCATAGTGACGCGGAGACAGCAGACCATTAGGGTAGTGTGTTGCCACTCCATCTCCCCAAGATCTTACTCATCAGCCTTGGCACTCTTGCCCGCTACACCCAGATTCTGCTTACCATTCTAAGAACAATAGAAGGTTTCTTACTAATAAAATGATAGCTGCTATGTATTGCTCTCTTACCAAGTGCTAAAAATACTTCGTGTGCAATATTTCAGCTTTTTTTTCAACAACCTATAAAGCATGTATTACTATATTTCTTCAGTTCTGAGATAACACTGATGATAGTAACTCTGAGGAGTGTTGAGGGAGGAAAAAAGAAGAATTACAACGTGCACAACTGATTGCAGCACTCAGCTCACTATCAAACGTGTCAAAATGTATTTCTCAGAATTGAGCAATTATCATGATATCCACACAGTTACAGCTGAGAAAACAGACATATGGAGACCAAAAACCTTGCCTGAGATCACAGGCAGCAAGTTGCAGGGCTGGAATTTGTAGCTAGCTTGTCTCGCTACAATCAGACACCAACGGAGGTACTACAGTCACTGGTCTGTGATCTGAGATGATCTCACAGAAAGAGATTGGCCTCACCTCTCTGCATATGAGCACCTCGGACAAGGTCGTGGAAAGATAGAACTGAACCTGGCTATGAATCATCACAGGTATAAAGTGAGCTGCAGCCCTGGCACTGTCTCTTTTCCATCAGTGAGATATCCCAACAGCCCCAGTGTTCTCTGTTCACGTAGATTGTAAAAAACAAAGAACAGGAATGCCTGAGTTGAATATCATGCAGCTCTAGAAAATGATGAGAGTCCATATATTTGTACTTAGAAAGACAAAACACTGCCAACAGAAAGATCAGGATATACAGCTGGACGGTCTAGCTTAATTTCTACTAAATGTTTTAAAATAAAAGGAGAAACTAGATGCACACAAGATTGGTAGGAAATACACCAAAATCATTATGTTTGATGAATTATGGGTAATCACTTTCCTTCTTCTTTTACTTTTCTGTTTCCTGAAGATTTTATTTTTACACAGAAATAACCTTTGGGGGGGGGGACTAGAAAGAAACCGAGTGTAGGAACAGTAAAGGGCTGGCCCAAGATCCCATAGCCGAGTGTGTCAGGTGAGGGCAGGAATAAGCAATAGGACTCTACCAGAAACAGGGGCGCCTGGGTGGCTCAGCGGTTAAGCTCACCTGCCTTTGGCCCAGGGCGTGATCCTGGAGACCCAGAATCGAGTCCTGCATCGGGCTCCCTGCATGGAGCCTGCTTCTCCCTCTGCCTGTGTCTCTGCCTCTCTCTGTGTGTCTCTCATGAATAAATAAATAAGATCCTTAAAAAAAAAAAAAAAGGATTCTATGAGAAACGCGGGCCATAGGCTACTCTTCCCCTGTGCCTAGGACACAGCATTTCCCTGCCTCACAAGACCACAGACACGTCAACCCAACTTTGCTTGCTACCCACAATGAATACAGAGATCTTTTGTAAAATCAAAAACACCAACGTAAGATATTCGAAAAAGTACAAAGTACAATTTGTAGTAGACGTTTCTCCCCTTCGTGGTACGCTGTCTTGACAGCATTCCTTTAAAATTTAGATCGTGGAGATAAAACGGGAAGAAAGAGATGGGAGGGAAGCCTAATCATGAAAAAAACATGCATGTCAAAATGGGACGAAAACCTGCGCCTTCTGTCGGGCTCATGTCTAATGAATAGATGGCGGAGTGTAAGGGGGGGTGGATTATTTCCTCCCTCTTCTTTAAATTTGCAATTCTTAGAAATACCTAGAATGTACACTTTGTCTAGGATGACTTCTTTGAAGATGCTTTTTGATTCTTTTTCTAAGGATGTAATCCTAAGAGGGTTTTTATTGCAGCTGCTGCTGTTGTTGTTTTAGTTTCTCATAATTACTCATTATTTAATGTTCTGGTTTTATTTCCAGCCCTTCTTCCTATTTGCTGTTGCTTTTCCTCACTACGGGTTTTCTTTTAATATTATGCAGCCTGTAACCTGACTAGCCGTGCCAAGTTATTTCAATTATTCCCTACGGTTTTTATTGGATATAGGAAAAGTCAGCCTTCTATGCCTTGCATATTTATGGCTACACTTAGGTTTCAGTACCAGTGAGAGAGGGGCAGGTGGAGGGAGAGAGAGAAGGGAGAAAGAGAAGAAAGAGTTGAATAGAATATTAAAGACTTTCTTAAAAATTGTATAGTAAGAATTAAAGGAACAGCTCTTATTTTCGTCTTGATGTTTACGTACAAGATCTGGAAAACGTCTATAGATCCTTCTACTGTAAACCAGTGATCCAGTGGCTACCAGTGATTATAAAGCATTTTAAAATGTAAAATCTTTAATTTGGATTCTGATTCTCCAGCATGGGGGTTAGGCCCAGCAAGCCTCCTGCTAAATCATTACAGTCACCAAAGGAGATTGTTCGCAGTGGCTCCTACAGCTTCCAGCCTGCCCCAACAGCCCTGGGGTAGAGGGGCCAGTGTAGTGTAGCAGAAAGCATCAGAACACCTCACAAAATGTCACCCCACTTCTTGGAGATGTGCAAAGCAAGGCCCAGAGAACAGACCACAGAAATTTTCCCTTCTTGTTACTTCATAAAATCTCCTTTCCTTGCCGTGTAAACTAGTAGCCTGGTTTTGAATTCAGGCCCTAGAACTGGTGTGCAACATGGGCAAATTGTTTCCTTTCTCTGCATCTATAAAATGGGGGTCATGTTTCGATGAACACAACTGCCAAAGGTGACCTGGGATATCATTCTGGGTTGCCTAGACAACAAGCTAGCTCCAGTGGGCCGCCTTCACCCTCTTTTGCTGGGAGAAAGGCTGCACCCAAGGTCAGTCTGATGATGGGGTTCAGAGAACAAACCCTGCCTCATTAAATTTGCCCCTTCTCCAGGAAAACCAATTTTTAAACCACATCACATGACGTTGTGGAATTCATCACAAACCCCAGATGGGGCCCACTTCGCACAGCCGGAATAATAACAGGCCATACCTGAACTTCACAGAGCTATTAGAAGGTTGAATGGGAAAAATGCAGTGCTTGCTCAATGTCCATCATCATTGCTGACTCCACTTACCACCTGTCCTGTTGTTTCCTCAATATTTAAAAAAATCAGTTACTTTTTCAATGTAAAGTGTTTCTTTAACCAAACAAGTAGATTTGAAAACATAAAATACATTTAAAAGACACATGTCCATGATGGGAAGGCCTGTTGCTCCCAGAGGGAAAGGATAGAAAAAGGGGGTATGCCCTCTTTAAATGCCCCCCTTAGGGTTGGGCCTCCAGACCTGGGCAGGAAGGTGATGGGAATGGGTGAGGGGCAGTCAGCTGGACCTGGAGAATCTGGAAGAAGAAGAGGGCTCTCTGTGGGAAGAAAAAGGTGAGCTTGGTATAGGAGTGGGAAGTGATGGAGCCTGATAAGCAGCAGGCCTGAGCTTGGCTAAGGGGAGCTGGGGCTGGGGCCAGGGGAGAAATAGGCAAACTGCGAGGGAGCCCTGAGGAATGGGAATTAATCATGGGTACAGCCTGGGCAGCAGGCTAGAGCTCCCCTTGCAAGGCTGGAGGAGGATTGGGGTGAAGGGGAGTGAGATCTGAGGGTGGAGCAGCTGAGGATGCCTGAGGATGCATCAGGCAAGGGATGGAAGCTGTGGAGTGGGAGAGACTGGAGAACAAGCCTTGACTGGTTGAGCTGGGAGCTCTAGAACGTGCTACTACAAGGAAGAGAAATAGATGAGGGATTTCAAAGATGATCACCTCTGAGAGGCAAGACCTGTAAGTGTGGGTACCAGTCAATATCCAGCTGGGAGTCTGATGAGGCATACAAGGACCCCCAAACCACCTCCCAAGCCCATGCTACATGTCCCACTTTGGGGGGCCTTGGCATTGGGCCTCAGGGTCTCAGGGCCTCAGAGCCTCATGCCCAGTGAAGATTCAATGAATGCTAGCTTTTATTCAGCCCTTTTAATCAGACCTTTATTCATTCAGGTCCTAGCCTGACCTTTTTGCCCCTCGTTCACACGTCCAGCAGAACCAACCTCCCGCCTCATCGCACAAACCCTTTGTTGCGGTCTCTGTTGTCACCCTTTCCTTGGTTTAGCTGAGTTTCTTGCTTCAAGTCTGACTTTCTGGTGTGACAGAGCACAAGCCCCCGGCAGGGGGGTGGGGGGGGCAATATCTGTACTCTCAGCACTGAGCTCAGCCTCTGCCACACATAGTAGGGACCTGTCAACCAGACACACTCTCTTTTGAGCCCAAATAACTTTCAAGGGTTACATTCAGCCTTTGAAGAGAAGAAAAGCACACACAGTAACCCTTTGCCAACCTGAATACCTCCACAGTGGGCAAAAACCACCACGGGCAAGAGGACACTTCATCTTTAAAATAAAGGGTAGAAGAAAACAAATGTTAAAGGGGTAGTCAATAGGTATTTTTAAGGAAAGAAAAATTCATGAGTCATCCAATTCCAAAACAAACAAGACTCATCTGCTTGAAAAGGCAAACAAACCCCAGCCCTGGGGCCCCCGTGGCCCACAGCGCACAGCCTGCAGACGAGGCTACGCTGACTGACCCACTTATGGGCCTCATGTAGCATCTCCAGCTTCCAAAGGAGACTTCACTAGCTTGGAATGTCCTTTTCACCGGCAGCCTTCCTCATTTTGTTTTTGCAGGTTTTAGCAAAACCCTAGTGTAAACACCTATTTCTGGGTTGTTTTGTTTACAGAAAGCCAAAAGTGCTTACTTACAGGAATCTTTTTTTCCAGGCCCCATCTCCCATGCGGTGTGAGGCCACCCCTCTCCGCACCCCCGTGGACTCACCCACTCACCAGGAGTGCAAGCAGGGGACTCCCCGGAAGTGCATAGATAAGAAACGTGGAAAATTTTAACACGTGGCCAAAGTGCTTGAGGTCCAGCCTCACCTACTCAACCCCACCTCAATCCCTTTGCTGCAAACCCGATTTGAGTTTAAACCCCAACTTCTCCCCACGGCCCCCCACTCCAAGAACGTCTTGCTGGTCCCCTTCTTTACGTTTATGATAAACCATCTGGAGAATGGGAGAGAATCTGGCAGGCTGGAGAAACTAGAGAGAAGGGTCAAAATTCAGGGCAGCATATGAAATTTATATTCCATAGGCTAAGCGGGAGGAGAGGGTAGGAGGAGCGAAGGAGTGAAGGAAGAATTTCTTGGGCAGATGGAGGAGGGGGGCTCTGAGCAGAAGCCAAGGGAGTCGAGAAGGTAGGAGAGGAGAGCAGGGAGCTGTGAGTCCTTGGGGCCTATGAGCTCAGCCCAGGCTCCCTCTTGATGGCTGTTCAACTGCTGCTTCTACACATCACTGCTCTGAGATGAACCCCACGAGATTACCAGCAAAGAAAATCACCTTATTCGTGTACCGCAGTACAATACATTCCTGCCGCTCTCTAGAAAAAAGTTGGGAAAGAGGTGAGCACCAAATTCATCTCCATGCCTTCATTATTTCTGATGATATTTCTGGGCACCAGTCTCTCTAATGGGCACAGAGCATAATAAAAAGACTAAACATTAAGGCATACGTGACCACATTGAAGCCCTGACCTCTCACTGGCTGCTTCCATAGCCTCAGTGCGTCCCTCTCTGTTCTGAGCCTCAGTTTCCCTATGTGTAAAACAAACTGTTCCAGGAACTGTTCAAGTTCAAGTAAAAGTAGAACTAGGATTTCAATGCACAAGTCAGAGGTGCAAAAGTGGGGGAAAGCTTCTGCAAGATGACCAGGCCCTGGCTGAGAAGCAGAAGGAGAGAAGGTGCCTCTGAAGATGGTTCCCTCATGTCCACTCATGTCCACTCTAGTGAGAATGTACGTGAGGGAACCATCGATCCTGCTGTTGGGCTCATAGAGATGTGCCAGAAAGGAGTCTGCTTCCTCAACAAGCAAAAGAACTGTCATAGGAGCTCGCCCTGAGCACAGAAACATCATGATTCAGGCCTTCCTCCATGCCAGGAAGGAACACAGTGATGTCCTCTCAGGCTCTTGGCAGCTAATCATGAATTCTACCCAGGAATACTGTCAAGGACCATTGGTCAAGGCACGAGTCTCCAGGAGCATCCATTAACAGGATGGGTGGATGCAGCTGCAGAGTTGTGTGAGATTGTCGGTGCTATTATTAATCTTATAGATTTTGGCTAATAATAGGTACTGCCTGCCAACTTAGTTCAGATAGCTTTAATGGGGGGGGGGGTGTTCATAGAATGAGTGGCTTATAAACAGCAGAAATTCATTTTTCACAGTTTTAGAGGCTGGAAGTCCAAGATCAGCGTGCCAGCAGGGTCAGGTTCGGGGTGAGAGCCCTCTCCCGGGTTGCAAACTGCCAACTTCTTGTTGTACCTTCTCAGGATGTGGCAGAAAGAAAGCACATTAGCTCTCTGCCTCTTCTTAAGGGCACCAGATCTACTCAAGAGAGCTCCATCCTTCGGGCCTAATTTCCTCTCAAAGGCCCCACCGCCAAAGACCTTCAGAATGGGGATTAGATTTCAATACACAAATGTTGGAGGGACACAAATATTCAGGATTCATAAAAGTAACCTCTCACCCAGACACTATGCTAAGTACTTTACGTATTCTATCCCTATTTAATCCACAAGCAACCCTATTTTACAGGTGAGGAAACTGGGGCATGGAGAAGTTTAATAACTTTGGTTATTAATGGTCCATTAGCTGGTCAGTGGTAGAGCTTAAGCCTGGATCTGTCTCATTCCAGCCATGCCAGAGCCCGTCTGTCTCCGCTCCCAACCACACCATGCTTTCCCCCTTCCAGATTCTCTCTAAGGCCACCATCTGTACTACATCTGTACTATCTTCACTTCACTGTCCAGAACAACCAACACCTGCCCTGGAGAGGTAGGTAATCAGAATTGGATATCTCAACCCAGTATTAGAAGTAATCAGAATTAGAGAAAATCAGAATTAGATACCCTGACCCAGCATTCTGTGCCAGCCTTCCCTCTTTCTCAAAAGGGGTCCTCTCAGAAAGGGATAGGCAAGAAAAAAGGTAAAAGAAGGATGAAGAACCATACCATAAATGAGTATCAATCCAGGCTTCACTGAATTCAGTTACATCTATGAGACCTTGTCATTTTTATTACCACCACCTCCTCGCCTCCTGATCTCTATTCTCAAACAAAATAGATGTTGTACCTTTAACTAGCTAACTGAGCATCTGCTATTGTGTTCTTAACAAAAATGTATAACCTGAATTTAATCAGGAGGAAACATAAGACAAACCCAAATTGAAGGGTACTCTATAAAATAGTCAGTACCCTTCAAAAGTGTCAAGGTCAAAAAACACTGAGGAACTAGTCCAGACTGAAGGAGACTGAACTGACATAAGATTGAATGCAATATGTGATCCCGAGTAGGACTGTCCCAGAAAGTGCTGGGTCTGAGCTGGGCTGACCCACTAGTGGGACCGTCAGTGAAATCTGAATAGGTTTACGGATGAGACAATAGCCTTGTACCAATGTGAAGTTCCTGATTTTGATCGAGATACTATGATTGTGAGAGATGTTCCCATTTAGGGAATTTGGGTAAAGGGAAGGTGCCGGTCCTTTGTTCTATTTTTGCAACTCTTTGTAAATTATTTCAAACTTTGTCAATTATTGCAACTTTCTGAAAATCATTTCAAAATGAAAATTTTTGACACAATTTCTTAAAAGCCACAGAGTACTGGAGAGAAGCAATGCAATTACCTTGGCTGTGGAAGTAGGCCCTCAGGAAAGTATTTAGTGAACCCAACTACTGGGTCAAACTTTTGGTCTCAACCCAAAATGTTGAGAGAAGATGACAGAAATTATTTATAACAAAACAACTAGGACATTTCTATTTGGGAGCTGTGATCCAGTGTGCTCACAGCCGCAATGCCAGATTTTAAAGTTAATTTTTGAGATGCTTGATCTCAAAGATAAATGCAGATAGGCTTAATGCCTGCAGGTATCAAAACTTGCTAATTCTACTAAGGACTAAATGTATCTCCAAGATACAACGTTTGATATAGAAACTTTTGAAAGAAAAACATTTCAACTTGACACATTTCATATAGAGAGACACATTTCCCTCCTTTTTTTAGGGGGATTGATTCCCCCCCTTTTTTTTTAATACTTTCAAGGCTTTCAGTCTCAAAGAATCATTAAACAATGGAGACATTCTGATCCAAGTGGAGCTATTTCTTAAGATTTATCTATGCAGCCCTTCCTGGCTTCTCCTTGTTCCATGCAACTCATCCAGTTTAAAGTAGAGCACCTGACAATGATTATAATGTGAAAAGTATGAGCTTTCAATTCTTCTATTAGATCAAGATTTCCATCCTGTACCTCTTGAATCTGCACACCTACAGAAGGCAAGTTCAGAACCAAATATCTTAGACTACTTTATGTCATTGTCAATGGCAAGGGTTCCTGAAGTCCTAAGGGGTCCCCTTTCAATAGATCCCTTTTGTTTAGGGCCTAAGATAAAGGACATTGTGGGGAAAGTTCACTGCTACTCGTATTGATAGCTTATATGAACTTGCTGGGTTTTTTACCAACTCCAAATCTTGCTGGGATGTGCCTTTTACCTCTGGTCTTCTCTTTTACTTCCCTCCTCCTCGTCTTCCCCCTTGATTTTGCCCTCACCACTCCCTCTGTTTCTTCTCCGATATTGTAATAGCTGCTAGAAATAGAAAGATGAAAAGACAAAGTCCCTGCCTTCAAGGAGATCATAACGAAATGGAAAAGAGAGACAAATAAGGAAACAACTATGGTTCTGATAAAATGACACAAAAACAGAGGTAGGTTGAGGTCCCTGGAGGTGAGAGGCATTTACCTCTGTCTGGAGAAGGACAAGAAAACTTCCCAGAGGAGGTACATTTGAGCAGTGCGCCCTGCAGGAAAAAAAAAAAAAAGGAATCCAAAAAGCAGAGGGAGATGGTGACTCAGTGCAAAGAGGCTCCAAGGGCAAAATATCTTTGAGAAAGAGAAGGAGAGAAGTTCAGCATGGCTGAAGGATGTTTGTGAAGCTCTGTCAAGTTTTGAGACCAGGAGGCAGGTGAGCACCATGCTGGGAAGGCTGTTACATTTTTTTAAAAATATACATTCTGGGAAATCGTTTATCTAGTTTGTCACAGAAATTCAGAGCCACGCTTGTGAATTTGAAAGCATTTTCAGTAGTAGAAACACCATCAGAAACTGTCACAACAAACAGTTATTAAGTGCCTACTATTTTGAGCTCAAGGTCAACGTATTAGTCTGCATGTTTCTACGTATTACAAACACTTTTAGAGAAAAGAAGGAATTTAAATTTCTTATGGCTGATTTTTTTAAACTGGATTTATACAAGCTGTACTCTTCAAAATGCTTCCTCAATTATAAAAATACGAGCCAAATCTGCGGTACTTAAACCCTGATGGAAGTTTAAAAACCATTATTAAATTTACTTTAGGTCCATGTGTGACAACATTTTACACTCTCTATAATGTTTTTTAGGTTGCTGGTGGAGGTACAATAGAGTAAGGACACTCAGTCTCTCCCCATGGGAATACAGCTAGGACACCTGGCCACAAAGTATGGGACATGTGCTGGAGAACTGTGGAAAGTAAATAGCAGCAGGTTGATTGAAGAAGAAAACCAAGACCAGGAGTACCACCAAACTAGCAGTGAAATTAGCATTTTGTTGTTCTCTGATACCTCCTGACCTAGACTCAAGGCTACTTGATCTATTTCAGTCATTACTAATGTCTATTGTTCAACTGGCATCTGAGGTGGATTATTGCTTAGTAGCTGTAGGACCTTGACCTAGTCTCTTTCTGTCTCTGGGCCTCATCTGTAAAGTAGGCTGACTGACCACGTGCTCCTGGAGGTCCCACCCTGTGCTGACGCTCCAAGACTTCACACATGACCACCAAGGAGCACCAAAAGGCTGTGGCTGAAGGGCTGCATGAGTTTGTAAAATTTACCAACTTAAGATATCTAACCACAGGTGCTTAAGACGCTTGTCTCTTTCCAATTTGGCTTCCCTTTATGTCAGGTCTCATTGTTGTGTTTTACATCGTTTTCCTTAAAGAGGATCCCCCAAGATATATAAACTTCAGACCTTGAAACCTAGATCTGCCCCTGCCCTACAGTCCTAACCAAGATGGCATTCAACTAGAGATTTCTTTCTGAGTCGTATGCAAAAAAAATCAGGTATTATGCTGGAAACTAATTAGCAGGTTCCTGTTTTAGAACTTCAAGAAAGAGAACACCTACTTTTCTTTCAGTAGGAAGTTTAATATGACTCCTTCAGGGCTTCTTGGGATCCTAACACTTTATGTACATTATCTGTTTCGTGGCTATAAGCTTCACAAGAACAGGAACCATGGTCTTTTCTATTTGCTGATGTGTCCCCAGTGTCTATTGCAATGCCTGGCCCAGAGTGAGTATCCATAAGTGTTATCATAGTGGTGCATTAATTTATGAAGACCTAGATTTAGGTATACCTTGTCTTTTTCCGTGAAGAATTTGAGACGGAGCACATGTCTTCTGGGCCAGGAGCAAAGAGTTACAAGCTCATTTACTAGACCACTGAAAGTGTCTTACCAGTTGATTTGAATGCCCAGGATATGAAGCACTTGCTGGTGTGGCCAACACTAATCTGGCAGTGGAAATGTAAGCTGGAATTTATGTGTAGAAGGACCACCAATGCTGAGAGTATGTGAAACCCTTCTTCTCTTCTTGCAATGCACTATTCCTCATTTAAAAGGCACTAAATGAACCAGAATTCAGACTTGGTTGGCCAAAGAACACCCCCTTCTTTCCCTCACTGGAGACAGGTAGATTCTCTCTTGGACCACCTCGATGAATTAAGTCAAATTCCCCTCCTTCATAGTCTTGCCTTTTCCATTTCTCTGAACTTTCATCATAGAGACCAGACGAGGGACCTCTCAAGGGTAGTGACAGTTCTTCAAATGCTCCCCTTGTTTTGCCAAATCCCGCAAGTTAGGAGCTGCCTTTGCTTCCTGCTCACATCTTCCAGAACCAGCTGCTTCAGTATTCTCTACAAATGGCAGCGGCAAAATCAGCAGCTGAGAAGAAGCCTGTATCCAGGAGGAGAAAGACAACAGAGCTTGGGAGGGAGAGAGACAGCAAATGTTGCTGGGGCTTCAATGGAATAGCAGAGCAATAGGAAAGGGGAATTAAGAAGAGAAAGTGATGTGGGAATTACCTAAGCTAATTACATAATCTCATCAAACTAAGATTCCCAAAAGGAAATGTAAATTGTGCAAGGCTCAACAACTCTAGAGCACAGAGAATTCTGTACTTATATAATAAATATTCACCAGGAAAAAAAAAAAAAGATTAGCATTTGGGTAAAGAAGAGTAGGCATGTCCTCTCTCCCTGAGTGGTTGTTTGTGATTATTGTTTCTAAACTCACCACATCCAGTTGAGGTTGACCTGCCATCCTTGTCCTGCGCAGCAAAGGGATGCAGGTGGTGTGGGCAGGGGAGGAGGCTGCCTATGGGGCAAGCCATGACAGATTCTCATTTTCATTTTCCTCAGGCTCTGTGGGTGCTCTGCACCTCAAATTCCCAGCTGGACTCTGGATAATGAGGAAAATTACTGGCCTGACCTGGTCCTTTAAATTTTTTTTCCCCACTCATGTCTTGGGCTTTCGTTAGTTTTCATTTCTCATTAAGAGAAAAATCAAAGAGTGAGAATTAAACACCTCTTGATTGTTTTCCGGCTGAAAATGGGAAGTTGAGAGTCATGGTGCTAGAACTGAATGAAAGGTCCAGATAAGATGAGGAGCCACCAGAGGGTATGTCAGCAGGCACTGGCTGTCCTTCTTCTCCTCCCTCTTGAGAAAAATAGGGAGCAATCTAACCTACGTGTGCTGAGATGAACTGACTGCCCTTAATGTCTATGTTTGGGTGAATATTGAACATACCCTGCCTCACTACATAAAGGAAGTAAAAATAGTGTGGTGGTTCCCCCCAAAATTAAACATAGCACTACCCTATGGTCCAGCGATTTCAAGTAGGTATATACCTAAAAGAATTGAAAGGAGGGACCTACACAGACACTTGTCCAACCAGTGTTCATAGCAGCATTATTCACAATAGCCAAAAGGTAGAAGCAAACCAACTGCCTATCAGTAGATGAATGGACAAACAGGAAGCGTATCTCCATATGACGGAAAACTATTATCCTTTAAAAGAGTGGATATTGTGACACATGCTACAAATGGATGAACTGCAAACACTAAATGAAATAAGCCAGGCACAAAAAGACAAAAATTATATGATCCCACATATAGGCCCCTGGTTATTCTGTAAGGAGTACAGGGCTTCAATTTGCAATGATGGAAGAGTTCTGGAGATGGATAGAGCAGATGGTCGCATAACAATGTGAAAGTACCTAATGCCACTTAATCGTATGCTCAAAAAAAAGTTTATGTGTTGTATATTTTACCACAGGAAACTAGGATATAAAGCAACATTTGTTTAACATACTGAGGTTCCTGAATCAATCAAGAGAACATCAGCGCTGCCCCTAGAGTTGGAGTCTAGTGGTGTGTGAAGAACAGGCGGTCACGGCAGGCCACACTCCTTCAGGGGGGGTGGGAGCCATCATGGCCTTCGCAGCTATGCATGCCCCCCTTTTCCCATGTGGATCCTTAAGAACACTTGCTGACTCTGTCACCAAATGCACCTGCCCCTCAACTCCTAAGGCTGAAAATTACAGGAGAACGTGTCTTTTCCTGTGAGTTGTACCACCCACCTGACGATTACTCACCTGTTACTGCAGACCAGCCTCCGAGGAACGAACTAGCAGTAAACCTCTTTGGGCTCACTCTTTCTAGACTCCCAGCCCAGAGGAGCGAAGCCAGAACTCAGTATTACACACTGAAGGGACTGGGCTTGGATTGCAGTTCTCCATATTATTACCTGTGTGGCTTTAGGCAAGTCACTTAAGTAAGCCTCAGTTTCCTCATCTAGAAAGTGGGAATATGACTGTCCCTACCTCACACAGCTATGCCAAGGCCTACACGGACTAATAATACAAGTGCCTAACAGAGTGTCCACAACAAAATGAGTATTCAATGGATACGAGCTTTATGTAAGAGATACATTACAGGTGGTAGCAGGGGTAGGGGAAGGATGGTCATTCATGTCATTATAGGAGTTGAAATATATCCCCTGTACAATCTGAACCTTGTACAGGCCAGCCAGCCAGGAGGAGCTTTAGGAGTGAGCAGGGATGCTAGTAAGTGATTAAATGGGGCTTTCTAGGGAGATGGGTAGTTCTCAAAGAATCCTTTTTATTTCTTCTCATCCCTCACCTAATTCCTTAATCTTTGAGGTAGTTTCTCTTTGGTGATATATCATTTTCTTGCATCTACTAGAAAGTTCACTCATTCGTGCTTAGGAAATATCTTGACACCCATAAATCCAAAGAATTGAGGATTATGTTTGTATAATTCCAAGTAAACAGAAAACTCCTCAAGGAGAGCTCCAGGATAAAGTCATTCCCGTGCGCGTGATGGTGGGGATGACCTCTGATGCTTCTTCATGATTTCAGTGAATCAGACTATCACACTGATGGTGTTGAATTGAACTCACTAACTTTAATTATTTTCTTAATTTTAATTATGCAGGTGCATCGTCCCAAAACCTGAAGAAGTTTATAGAAAGGTAAGTGAAAGAGGGACACACAAAGTTGTTTTTAGATTGGGTTCCTCATTGTGAAAAAAGAATGAAAGCCCTCTGCTGTCACCCTGTGATCACTTGTACTGAGCACTAGTACCTTGCTAGTCACTCCCAAATACTGGGACATTATCACTTCTTGAGCCAGTGGACATAGAAAGTGATTAACTTGCATATGTCCTTAAAGAAGAATCATAAAAATGCATACAAAGAGGGTCAAACTTAAGTCTAGCCAAAGTAGCTGAAAAAAGGCAAAAAAAAAAAAAAATCTCATCTTCTTATTTTATGTGCTCATTTTGAGCTTCAAATTCAGAAGGAAGGCCCTGGGTGTCCAGAAGAGAAACTTGGGAAACCCTGGAATTTTGAAAGTACAATACAGGAGCACAGTCATCAGGATGTCCTACAAATTTGGACAGGAGTACTCCAATAACACTTGAGGACAAACACAATGAAAAATCCTAAGAAGATGACATCATGTGCGCCTCCTAGAGATTTTAATCCGCTCTTTCCAATTCTATGCACCTATGTGGCCTCTCCCTAATGGAAAAGTAATTTACAGATTATACAGAAGGGGGAAATGGGAAGGCTGATCCTAGAATAAAAGAAAAATAGCAAAAAGCTACCATGGGGGGGGGGGGTGCATACAAAGATCCTATCACAGGCCCAGGCTGTGACAAAGTTCAATTTCTGAGTGTTTGCCATTCAGATTCTATCTCTGGCTTCTCAGTTTGTCTAGGAACCAACTGTTGGACCATCCAGCCATCGTCATATACGCCATGATTGGAAATGATGTCTGCAGCAGGTGAGTTATGGAGAAAGAAGATTTTGAAAATTCTTGGGTCCCCCCTCTTGTCTTCTCCACTCCACTGTGTTACAGTAGCCTGCTGTTGAGTGGAATTTCTCTGTCTGAGCAAGTCCTAGACATATGTGAAATCGATAGAACCAACCCATAAAGCTGAAAGACCCTTTAAAAAAAATATCTGATCCATTAATTCTCTGCTCCAATTAACAACAAATGGGCATGTCATGATACAAGTTATCAGTTGTATCACAAGATACATGCTGCTACTAGTCAAGAATCCAACACTGAATATCACGGCTTTTTAAGTAAAATAAGGACAAATCACAGCTACCCCATAAGAATAGCTTCTTCACTCACATTCTGATGTGGGTACTCATGTGGTAGAGACGGCATAGACTCAGAGCATTCGCATACAAACTGCATATAATGTGCGGCCGATCCCATTTATGCCCATGGCCCATAGTAAGAAAGCAGTTTTGTTGGGATCCCTGGGTGGCGCAGCGGTTTGGCGCCTGCCTTTGGCCCAGGGCGCGATCCTGGAGACCCAGGATCGAATCCCACGTCAGGATCCCTGTGCATGGAGCCTGCTTCTCCCTCTGCCTGTGTCTCTGCCTCTCTCTCTCTCTCTCTGTGACTATCATAAAAAAATAAAATCTTAAAAAAAAAAAAAAAAAAAAAAAGAAAGCAGTTTTGCTAAACTGCTAATATCGGTAGTGATTTCAAAATGTTGAATGCCTGAGTCTCCCACAACATTTTGGAAGGTTTCTCAAAAATTGTGTGTACCCCTAAGAATATGCTGCACATGTGAATGCCATCTGTCCTGTGATTGTGGCCAAAAGGAAAAGAAAAAAAAAAAAAAAAGGTGAGATCAGATCTAGAACAACTCCCCAGTAGCCACCCACCCACCATTTTAGAAAACAGAAAAGTAAAGCCAAGAGGGATTACGTGACTTGCCTGATAAATTGATTAATGGCAGAGCTCACCTCCAATCCAAGTGATACTAGAAGTAGGTCATCCTATTCACTGCCCGCCCTTTGCTTTCACTCACCAAGTTTTCTAAGCCTGTGCTAGAAACCCAGTTCAATATTACTAAAGTGTGTTTGCCCTCACCAACACCTCCATGGAGTAGGAGAGCTCCTGAACTCTCACCTAATCAGTGAAGTGAGTTCAGGCCAGGAGACACCCTGCTATGTGCAGAGATGCCAGTGTGCCAGACCTTGCCTTGGCACCCCCTGGGCTGGATTACCACTCTCCCCAGAACCCCAAGGCTCCCAAGGCCCCACAGTGGGGACCCAAATCCCAACTTCTGTGATGAGCCACATGGAACTCTCTGGTAAATAGCAAACACTCCCCCGCCCAAGCTCTCCATGAACCAAGAGCCACATCCTAGATCATCTCATCCCCACAGCAGCCTTAAGAGGAGAGCATGATTGTCCCTATTTTATAGATGGAGAAACAGGTTTGGCAAGGTTAAGGAATTCACTTATACCCTATGAGTAGCAAGGTTGAGAGGCAGACCAGGTTCTCTGACGAAGTCATGTGCTCTTTCCATAGGCCACACCTGCCTTATTTGCTTTCTTTTAAACAATGACTTTTTTTTAAAAAGTATGTATTGACTACCTGTGAGGTGCCAAATGCGGTGCCAGGCTCTGGGACAGGCAAAGAGGCCACAGGGCCTGACTGCAAGGAGCTTATGGAAGGAGAAGCACTGAGCTTCAGCCCCAGCCCCATCACAAAGCAGAACCAACCTATGGACATCAGTCAGTGCCCCTCCAGCCTCTGGATCATGTTCCCTGGGAGGGGACAGGGAGCAAACTGTGATAGTGAGTACAGAACACCTGCAGAAAGAGGCTTTGACTCCAAGAGCCCTAACCCCCAAATTGTACTTTTCCAGCAGAACGTGCTTGCTCAGAGGCCCTTCCAGTCCGGTCCTGCTTTTCCTTTTCAAGGAGCCAAAGGGCAGGCAGGCATCAGAGACCTGTGCCAGCCTCACACACACACACACACACACACCCCACCAGGGATCTGGGCAGAGACGCAGCGGGCATTTGGGTGAAAGAATGGGGTTGGCAGTGTGGGATGTCCCTGCAGTGCCCACTTTGCAATGTCCTGTGGTGGGGTTAGAAAAATAAAGACAGATGGCGACTATGCCTCCCCATCTGCCAGAACGTCAAGGTGGAGTAGACAACCCAAAATGAGCAAAGAGATTTCATAAAAAGCTCAAGCCAGCAACGAGTTGCATAATAAGTCTGTCCTGGAACAAGTTTGGGGATATTTGCTTGACTTTTTTTCTTTCCCTTTTTTATGATGAGGCTAGCATTTACTGAAATAATTCAGCTATGTGCTTCTTTCTCAATTCTCTAAACTCATGCAGTTACTCAATAAATACGTGGTAAGTGAATGAAGGTCATGATTGGAAGATAGCTTTCAGTGTCTGGAATTTAAGAAGAAAGGTAACGTAGACAAACACAGCTTTCCCCTGTGGCTCTACTCAGTTTGGCCAAAGCTAACCCAGCTTCCCCTGGCTTTTCCTAACATTGCCCTTGAAAGCTATGGAATGCCCGTGATATAGAAGGAGAAAAAAATGCCTGGAAATGGGGCAAATGTGAGTGAGCTCCGGCAGCAGAACCTTGAGTAGCAGGGGCGGCTTGGCAAATGGGAATGGTCTTAAAGGACTCAAATCATAAACCCTTCCTCCACCCCCCCCCCCAATATGACATCCCTGAGAAGAACATTGCAATTGCCAGAAATGAGATAGAATTATAAAAACATCTAATACTAGCTGCATATATATTGACATGGTTCCATTTTTACCTCGTGGACCTAATAATAGTTCATTGTACATTTTTCACCTCATGGAAAGAGCCAGGACTGCCCTACATGGGTTGTCCGTGGGCCCCAGCACCCCAAGTGTCTTTTCCCTGCAACGTCAATGCTTCCCATGTCACCTAGGGCAGCCGATTGGCACCACATAAGAGGAAACAAGTCAACGTGCTGATAGGTGACAGGCCCCAAGGAGCCTGCAGTGGCAAGAAACAATCCATTCCATCTAACCAAATGGTAGAAAAACCAGCAGGGAAGAGGATGTCCAGAGGAGTTCTTTCTCCCAGCCTCCTCAGTGGAGGCAGTGGTGGTCAAGGGAAGGATAAGGAGGTTTCCAACTGGCCACCATGTTCCAAGTCACCCCCACTTTCAGGGACCCAGGATCTCCATCCATGGGGTAATGTGGGCCCAGTGAGGCCCCAGCTCCTTCCCAGCCCATGTCAAGATGCCTCTTCGGGGCGGGGGTGGGGGGTGGGGTCAGCCATGTGATTACAGCTGGCTGGCTGAAGGTAAGGGCCACCTGTAGTGCCCGGCTGCTGGGAGAGCTCAAATGCTAGCTGTGCGTGAGGTCTGAGCCCTCAGTCAAGATTCATCTCTGGGCTTGAGCTCTGGTTCTGGGAAGTATCTTCCCCAGAGGCTGTTTGCCTTCTTCCTTAAGGGGGGGCACAGCTCTCCGGCATCCGCCAGGTGAAATCTGGCTGGACTAGCTGCCAGGATAATGAAATGATCACAGCCAGCCCTGCACCTGGGTCATGAAGCTTATTTTCACAATCAGACACAATTCATTAGGGCAAGGACAGGCTCTGAGCCACCCAAGGGGGTGAGGCTCTTTGTCTTTCGCCCGCCACGTGTTCCTGACCTGTGAGAACACAGCCCAGAGCGCCAGTGCTCTCTCATCATTTTCCCAGGTGCAAGCACCACATCCCCCAGGCTTTCTCTCTGTACACTCAGCACTCCTAACCCCTCACCTCTCCGTCTGAGTGACTGGCGTGAGCTTGCCAGTGTATGAGGAGGGATGTAGGGTCCTGGGGTACCCAGGCAAACCTGGGCTGGCAAGGTGGACCTGACACGTGGGTTGAAAAGACTTAGATGCTTCAGCTCAGCCCGTTCAACCTTTGGCAGATGTCAGAGAAGGGGTAGGAGATGTTTCCCAAAACCCCTGGGACTCTGGGCCTCTAAAATACTAGTGCTAAGTCTCCTCAAAAACCACCAGAGGAGGGGGAGTACACAGATCAAAATGGCATTGACCATTTCCCAGGGACAGAATCAGAGGCACCTTCTATGGCCCCCAGAAGGGGTGACCCACCACCTATTGCTTAGACCCAAAGCCCTTGCCTGAACTAAGAATCAGTCAATTTGGGGGCGTCTGTCTAGCTTAATCAACAGAACATGCAACTCTTGATCTTGAGGTCATGAGTTCAGGCCCCACGTTGGGCCTAGAGCTAACTTTAAAAAGAAAAAAATTTTTTTTAAAGAATCAGTTCATTTTGCTATGCACATTAAAAGATTTAATTGACAATGCACACGTGTTAATTATGTAGGCGTACATGATGGAGCAAAGGTGACTGAAAAATGTTCCGCCAGCGATGCCAAGCTTCCATTTTGTTTTCCCCTAGTAATTAGCCATTTGGCTTATGCTAGCCATTTGGGTTATGGGGTGCTCCCACAAAAGCACAAATTAGCTCAGAATGTTGGTTATCATCGGGGTTGTTTCTCTAGCCAAAAAAATAATCATTAAATAGGGAGTTTGGGAGACTTTTCTCCATCTTAACTCATCTTGGCTTTATGTGATGAGAGAGCCATAGCTCAGCATAATTGCTTTGTGCCAACACAGTAGTGTATCAGCAGGAAAAAAAAAAGAAAAAAAAAAAAACCCTGAAGTGCCAAGGCAAAAGTTAATAAGCAGTATGTATTAGCCTTACCGAAGATGGAAGATGGGTTATAGTCACCCAGCTTGCCTCATTTCACCCCTGCTGCCACACTGCACACGCACACACACGCACACACACGCATACACACACACACACACACACAGTGAATATCAAACCTGCTTCCTGTGGGTGGGTCCTCCTGGGCTGAGCAAACCCACAAGGCAGCCTGAATCCTCTTCACAAACTGGGATCCTTTTAGCACGTCTGCACATACACAAGTCAAGCTAAAGCCCCTGCCCAGCCTTCTGCCCTCAGTAGGTAGGCAACCTATTCTCATATCCTCATGAGAGATTTTTACCCATAAAGTAGTATAATTTTTCCCAAGGGAATAAAAAACAGGAATTTAGTATTTTGTTCTATATGCTGGCGTTTTGCAAAATAGAACATCTTTCTTTTCTTTTTTTCTTTTTCTTTTTTCCGGGCAGGGTGGGGAGTTCTAAGCAACCCATTACATGGTGTAGAAGCACGTACAGTCCCCACAGCTGACACCTTACTGGCAACCCCTAGCATCAGAAGCATCAGACTTGTTCTGCATTTCCTCTGTATGGGTACATTTTGCTTGTCACAAATTAGCCAAAGTGATCTTTGCATCCGTGATCAGCCTGTCACCTCTGCATAGCAGCAATTTAGAAAGTGATTTTATTTGACTAAGTTAAATCAGTGGGGGACAAATGCCATAAAATTGCAATGCCTTCTGCTCCTCCCATTAAAGCTTAGGTGGAGTCTGGGTATTTCCCCTCTTTACTTGAGGGAGAATAAAAATAATATGAGAGTCTGATTTATTTTTATTATTTTTCTGATTACAAAATGACATCTGTTGTGAAAAGTTCAAATAATCCAGCGTGTAGGAAATGAGTTTCCCCATAATCACTCCCTACCACCCCCCCCCAGCCCCCCCCCCCCGCACCAACCTGCTGCAAGCTAACCAATGGAGACAGTTAAATGTATTTGCATCCAGATTTTCTCTATGCAAATTCTAATTTACAGACTAATTAATATTCATTGGAATGAAATAATAGCATGCTTACTGCTCTGTAATTTATTCTTTGCAATCAACAATACTTTTTAGCAGTCTTTTCCATGATAATACATACAGACGACTTCATTATTTTTACATTTTTTTATTTTTTTGAGGTGAAATTTACATAATGTAAAACTAACCATTTTAAAGCGAACAATTCAGTGACATTCAGGTATTTCAGAATGTTGTTTAACAATCACCTGTATCTAATTACTTTTTTCTTTTTAGTGTCTGTATAATAGTCTACCTATGGATGTATTATAATTTATGCAACCAGGCATCTGGGCCTTTTCTAACTTTACACTATTTCACACAACGTTGCAATATTTGTGTGTATGTCTTTGCACATTTGTGGAGATGTTACTATAAATTTCAAGGTCAAAAATTAAGCCAACTTTGGGATCCCTGGGTGGCTCAGAGGTTGGGCTGGGCACCTGCCTTTGGCCCTGGGCGTGATCCTGGAGACATGGGATCGAGTCCCACATCGGGCTCCCTGCATGGAACCCGCTTCTCCCTCTGCTTGTGTCTCTGCCTCTCTCTGTGTCTCTTATGAATAAATAAATAAAATCTTAAAAAAAAAAGTTAAGCCAACTTTAAATGTTGATACCTTTTTTTAGAGAGAGAGTGAGGGGGAGGGCACAAGGGGGAGAAAGAATCTTAAACTGGATCCACACCCAGTGTGGAACCCAATGCAGGGTAAGTCTCATGATCCTGAGATCATGACCTCAGCTGAAATCAAGAGTCAGACACTTAGCTGACTGAGCCACCCAGGTGCCCCAAATGTTGGTATGTTTTGAAAAATGCCCTCCAAAATGGTGGCATCACTTTCCATTTAGGATCTCCCTCAAAAGTGGTAACGGTGGAGGGGCACCTGGCTGTTTCAGTAGGTAGAGTGTGTGACTCTTGATTTCAGTGTCCTAAGTTTGAGCCCTCTGTTGGGAGTAGAGATTATGCAGAAATTAAATCTTAAAAAAAGAAAAATTAAATTAAAAATACAAAGTGATAATAGTGGATATCCCTGGGGGCTTCTTTCTGTCCCTTCCTTCTATGTCATTTGTGCCTTGGGTCCAGCCTGTGAGTAAGATACTTACTTCTGGTTTGGAATCTCTGTTAAGCTCCTGAAAGCTGCCATCACAAAACACCACAAACTGGATGACTTCAAACAACTCTCAGTTCTGGAGGCTCGAAGTCCAAAATCAAAGTGTCAGCAGGGCTATGCTTTTTCTGAGGGGTCTAGGGGAAAACGCTTTCTTCTCTTTTATGCTTCTGGGGAGGTAGGAAGCGCTCTTGGAAATCCTCAGAATTCCTTGGTTTGTGGAAACATATTCCAGTCTCTGCTTCCAGCTTCACATGGCTTTCCTTTCTGCTTGTGTGTCTGTGTAATAACACCTCCTCTTCTTGTAAGGACACTTGTTTTTGGATTTAGGGCTGTCTCTAATCCAATATGCCCTCATCTTTACATTTGCAAAACCCTTATTTCCAAATAAGGTCACATTCTAAGGGGAACTATTCAACCCACTATAGGATCATTATGTAAATTTGGAATTTTAAGGACCCAAAATAGGACCCAACTTCTTATTCCATTTAGGTTAATAAAAGGCAGTTTAAAGGGTAGATGGAAATCTTAGAGAATTCTACAATCTCTTCCTAGGTTAATGCAGGTTAGTATCTTAACTCATACTTGATGTATTCCTTAAAGTGGGTAAATTCAAATTCAATGTAGAAAAGAGGGATGAAATATGGATACATAATATGATTTTATTTCTCAGGAAAGTTGTATTTTCCTAACTGTGATGTATGTGAAACTTTTAGAGACAAAGTTACAGATCTCAAAGTGTCAAACAAATAATACATAATACCAGACTCCTTTGATTTTTTTCATCTGAGTGTATCAGGCTAGATACACTGTGTATATCAGGCTAGTGGTCAGGGTAGGTAAGGTCATACTGCAGGAACAAACACCCTCAACTCTTGGTAGCATAAAGCAGCAAACATCTATTCATCCTACCTTGTGGCCCAGGGATCACCTGGGACTGTATGGCACCCATGGTGATCGCCAGGCCTCTATTCCAGGTCTCAGATTAATGAAGCAGCTCCTATATAGAACCTTGCCCAGATTCATGGCAAAGAGCATTCTAGAAGCTCTCATATCACCAAACATGACACACATCACTTCTGCTCACAACTGATAGGCTAGGTCAGTCACATGGCGCATCTAATCACAAGAGGGTCAGGAAGCCTAACATATTTTGCAAATAGCAACAGTAACTACTACACTGTGTATATGGGGCAGGGGATCATGTATGTGTATGCATTTATCCCATCGACTAAGATATTTTCTGTTTCTTTCACCAACAGGAAAGTTGACCCAGTCCCAGAAATGACCACTCCGGAGAAATTATACTCCAGTATCATGCAGACTCTGAAGTATCTAAATTCCCACCTGCCCAATGGCAGCCATGTTATTTTATACGGCTTACCAGATGGAAGGTTTCTCTGGGATAATTTGCACGACAGATATTATCCTCTCGGTATTAGTTTGAAGATACTTTTACTCTTTAACAATGTCAGTTATACATAGTTCAAGTATATGTAGTTCAAACCATATAGAAATACACCCAAAATGCCACCACAGTGCATAGGTTAGAACTGGTGAAGGCAAGAGCCCTGAGGTATGGATCTAAATGGTCAGTATCCAAAGATGGTTAGAACCAGATCCAAAGTCAGAAAGGGCAGAAATTTTTAATGTCGAATTAGGACAAATTGAAGAGTAAGAGTCTAAATCAGGAAACTCCTTTAAAGAAAAGTAGTATCTAGAATGAGCAGATGAAGCTCAAGTCAAAGGGGATTTCTCCAAACCTCAATGGTGAGTGCCCCCTGGTGGCCGGAATTCTTCTACAGGACACATCCTCCAACAGGCTTGCTTCCTGCTTCTACTCTCTGTTGGCACCCTTGGCTCTGAAATGCTTGAAAGATCTCCAGAAACTTACAATAGCATCTCTAGCATTCCAGATGCTTTATGCACATTGTAAAAGTAATAGTAATAGTAATTCCATCACGGAGGGCTGCCATGCTGATCCTAAAACAATCCTGTTAATCCGATTAATGATGTTTTCATTAATTCCATTTTTTAAATGAAAAGCCTAAGACTGGGAGAGGCAAGTGGTTTGCCAAATGTTGCATAGCTTATCGTATATGTAATCTGGGTGTAGTAGGGCTGTGTGTGTGTGTGTGTGTGTGTGTGTGTGCTTGGGAGGGAGATTGGTCCTTTCAAAAAATATGTATTATGTGCCAGGTGTTGTTCTAGGCGCTGCATAATCATCAGTGAACACAATAATGAAACACCCCTGCCAACATAGGCTTGTATTCCAGTAAGACTATGTCAGAGGATGTTAGGTGTGACTAGAAAAATTAAGCAGGGAAGCAGGCAAGAGGGATAGAGTGCTGGCCTCAGCCCTCTCTGACAGGCATCTGCAATGTGAGGCCTGGGTACCCTCCCCTCAGCTCCATATCAACAACACCCTCCCTGGCCCCTTCCCTGGTATTGCCATAGCCTCCTACTTAGCCTGACCTCCTCCTTAGCCTAGGTTATGCAGTGCCTAGAACAACACCCTGCTAGGGTGTTCTGGAGCTCCAAGAAGTTTCTAATGAGTCCAACAAGCAATTCAAAGGGAAAAAACCTGTAATTCCTTCCTCAGTGCCCACCTTAAGCGATGGAGGTGGAGCGCTTTTCCTTGCATTAATAACTTCTCTATACTTCTCCAATCTCCTCTTCTCTTCCCACCCCGTAGTCCCTGCTCAAGCCAACCCCCCAACCCACCTAACGTCCCTCAGGAAGCTCCACACCACCTCACACATGAAAAGAGCAGGTTCCCTTTAACCAGCTCTCGAAGGGCCCTGGTCCCTTCACCAGGAGGACAACAGTAAATACCATTGGCTAGGCTTCCCACCAATAAGACTGAAGTCATCTTTCCTCCTTAGTTACCAAGTGCACCACAAGTATCATTATCATCCAAACAAAACACTGTCCAGCCTCTCACAAGGAAAGCATATTCCTCCTGTTTCCGCAGCTTTGACCATGACCCTTAGAAATAGTAACACGGTCACCAGAGAACTTGACTCCATCCTTGAACACACAAAGGACAACCACTTGGGCCAAGAATGTCTCTCTGAGCCATTGGGGGTGGAAAACTTCAGTTCCCCCAATAGATGCTGTCAGATTCCTAGATTCCTCCTATACCAAGAACGCTTGGAGAAGGGAAGTTGAGATCAGGAGAGATGCATTTCCCATTTACTCTATCACTTTAATGGGGTCTTGACTTTGGGTTTTCTGACTCCAAATCCCATTCTCTTTCCATGACCTCTGGTCAGACTACTCCATAAATTCCCTCAGAGATGCCACATGATTCACTTGACTCAACCACAGTAGGTAATAATGGCACCATACAATCTGGAAGGAAGCAAGGGAGGGAAAGAAGGTGACTGGGGAGACTCATCAATCATTCTGGTGGATCCTCTAGGCCAGTGATTCTCATCCCACCCCTACTCATTATCACAACTGGAGAAGCGGTGCGTAGAATCCAGAGATGCTCCTAAATACCTTGCAGACAGCACAGGACGGCCCCGCCGCTAAGAATATCAGTAGTGCCGAGGCTGAGAAACCCTGCTTTGGGCTCTGTCTTGACCTCAAATGGCCTCTACTGGCCACTAATCAGGCACTAGCATTACACAGCACAAAAGAGTTAGAAGGAAAAGGTAGAATGAGTTTCTTCTATATAAACAACCCTGGTTTGGGGGGGAAGAAATCCAATTAGGAAGAAAGTTGAAACCATCTAAAATTTGTTTAATGTTTTTAAGTTATTATTCATATCCTAAATTATCCCTGCTGCCTGGTTGCCATGGGAAATAAATTATAAATTCCTCAACGAAGCATCAGTATCCTTCCTAGACAGCCCGGGGAAGTAGGTGGGATTTACCCAGATTCCCCAATTCTCCTTTGGCTGGCACGTAACTCTCATAAGATGAGAGGTTTGCAGAGACGGCTCGTTGTCCTACATACAGCTCAGTACAGCTCTGGCTTCAAATCCAATCCTTGGACCCTTACTCCCACCAGACACGAGCCAGCAGTAAAGCAGGTTAATGCCAGGCCGGTCTTGGGGTTTGGCCGCTCTGCGTAGGTTAGGGTAGGTCTCATCTTAATCAATAGCCAAATACCAGGTCTGATTCACAGGGCACGGTGCTAAGGGTTGTGTAAGCAAATAAACAGGGTTTTCCTTTTTTTTTTTTTTTTTTTTTTTTTTTTTGGTTTTTGAGCCTGAGAAGCATGGTGATGATGCTCTCTAGACATGACTTGAGCCACCCATTAGGATTAAGAAAGAAGTCGGGAAGCAGAAGGAGTCAAGCAGTACTCCTGGGTCAGTGTTATATTTTCTGCTGCCTCCGTAGGACAGGTAGGAACTCAGACTGCTGAAATCCACAGCACCCCATCAGCAGATAATGGAGGCCCAGGGCAAGAATAGATTCCTAACTCACCCCTGCCAAGAGGAGAGGGTAATAAATCCCTCCTAGCATCTCTTAGCCATGTTTGAATCACTACCCAGTCAAAGCCTGGCTCCCAAGGGCTGTGACCACCCCATAATCTCTACCAGTAATTAACATTCCTAGCGAGAATGTATATAGTCTCACCAGAAAGTAAGTCTCCCACATTAGGATTCTACTTACATAGGTCTTTTCAAGCTTGACCAGGGATGAGTCCTCTCAGGCACATTGCCTATGAGAAAGGCAATCTCCCCATAAATATGTCTGAGAAACCTATTATGTGCTTTGGGGGTAATGATGATACTAAAATGGAGTCTTTGTCCTCAAAAGAGACAGAAAAGACAATTCCACTGGGGAAAATACCATATAGATCCTGACAGTGAAATCAGCTTGTGTCACTGACACTGGTATAAGCTATGGGCATTCTGGAAGTTAGCTGAAGGGTGAGACTATAGTCAGAAAGTCCAGAATTTCTGGCTACAAGTAAGTGTGCAAGTAGCCCTTCCTTGAAAGGCCTCTGCCATGAAACATCAACGACAACTTCATTTTCCCCCGATTACTCTTAAACTTGAAACCTAATATATTTTAAAATACCTTGCAGTATACTTCCTGTTTTATGACTGGCTTACTCCCTGTCTGAATTCATGTGGTTTTTATACTTTCGGATGGTATTTCAAAGAGGTGTGGCAGATTTTTGTTGGTACTACGCTTTTATGGTACCTAAAATTTCATTTATAGCCCTAGCATTAAGTAAATGCCAAAGACTCTGCCCTAAAGAACTAATAATGATGGAGACATGAGCTGCTGCTATGCTACTACAGCCAGTCGTTGTAGAACATGCCCCTTAGTCTTTGGAGGGACATATGGCATCCACTGGGCCACCCACTAGCTTCCCACCCCTTATGCATGCACACACACACATGCACACACATGCACATGCACACACACAGATCGTTCTTCAGCTCTGATCATTCCTGGGCATTTTTAACCAGCTTTCTTTACTAGATTCACTTTCTGACCAGGATGTTGCAGACACTGCCTCTTTATAGGCACAATATGTAGGTGGGATCAATCTTTATACCAGGGCTCCTTGATATGCAGAAATACTGTTGAAAGTAATATCTAAAAAGAAAGAGTGAATAGTCAACTGACAGTACCAATAAGTGGAGATTGCATAAGAACTATTTTCCCTCTTCTGTCTTTGAACCTTAAGCCCATCATAAGCACTCCCAGCTGACCTTCCACATGGCCAGCCCCAGAATCACCCTACCTTCCACAGCAGAACTCCCAGAGAGAAGGGAAACCAACTCATTACATCTTCGCCAGTTCCCTCCCAACTACATCTAGCATGCCCTTACCCTATTCAACAGACCTATGTACTCACCTAAGGATTTCTCCTATATCAACCTTGTCTAATTAGAGCTAATGCCAGAGTAGCAAGAAGATGGAGGGAAAGTGACAGGGACTGGGAGAAGGCCCAGAAGGAGGACACACCTTGTGGTCTCATCCTAAGGTGTGCTGGGACCTCTGCAGTAGGACAGGAGGGAGAGAGGAGTAAGCCAGGATGGATAAGGCTATGGCTAGACTTAGTCCCTAGAGGGGACCCAGCAGGGAAGGCCCCAATATCCAGTAGCAGGACAAACTCTGGTCCCTCTGGATGGCATAGCATCCAGCCTTGGTGGTGGGAAGAGGAAGGGTGCAAGAGTGTTACTTGTAGTCAGGCCTTAGGTGCCACCACCTGCAGGTTAAAAAGACCTCAGCCACTGGGCAAGGGAAAGAGAGAGAGCCCAATTCTCAGGGAGAGGGGAATCAGGGCCAAGCAAGTTTACAGGGCTCCAGCCAAACTACCTAAGGTTTATTACAAAGCTCCAGCCCAACAACGACAGCAACACAAAACCAAGATGGCAGAGGGAAGGCTGCAGTTCAGGGGCAGTACCGGAAGGGGGCAAGAGCGAAGTCTTTGGGACACAGAGGCTGGAGGATGGGGAATGCAGGTAGGAGGTGTTTGTCACTACAGCTGGCTAGGCTGAGACAGATGGGGACACATATAGCAAGGCAAATTACCAAACACACACACACACACATACACACAGAGGCATGCATACGTAATAGAGGGAAAGAAGCCTCAGTGGTGGAAAGCAGGATCTTGGAGAAAGATGTGAGCTCAGGGCTCCATGTTGAGCATAAAATGAGAGCAAAACCAGAAGCAAGTGACTTGGGATTCATCCAAAATATGAAGATGCAGGCACCTTTGGAGAACAGAGGAAGCCTGGCGTGTCATTGTGACTTTAATGGCGATAATAAGCCTGTGGCTTTCCAGTCTTGGGAGTCACTCACCCACACAGAAAGAGAATATATATTTCCTCTATGACAAGAAAATTGAATCTATCTTTCAGTCTAACTGATCTGAGGTATAAGTGAAAAATAAGACTGTGTTCTATCACCTTCAATCTTTCTCTTCGCTCTGAGATAGGTCCTATTATTTTCCTTTATTTTTTCAAGCGTGAGAGAAGTGTTAATGGATAAGACATCAGTCATTCACCCCTGAGATTTGGGAGGGCCTGGGTTTTGTGTCTCAGCCACAGCATGAAAGTCAAATGGCCTCCAGGGGTGGATAGGCTGGGAGGTGGGGGGAGAGGGGAGGTGTGTGAGAAAAGAAAAGAAATACCCCCACAGATCCTATATCTACAATCGATGTTTGGAAAGACTCTGGATGAGCTCACATATGGCACTTAACACTTTTATTCCTTTAAGTTTTATCTTTGTAGTAATTTCTACACCCAATGTAGGGCTCGAACTCACAACCCTGAAATCAACAGTTGTGTGTTCTTCCAACTAAGCCAGCCAGGTGCCCCCTCCTTTATTCTTACGTACCTCTTTAACCTGCACCAAAATATAAATTAGAGCATATGTAGTAATTAGGGCTCAAATAAGACAGGCACTGGGCTGTGAAGGGATATGAGGTGTTGTCCCTCTCCATCAAGCAATGTTGGAGGCTTTCAGTCTACCAAACGGCCGGGCAGCTCATGGGCAGGACTTCAGACGCCCAGACTGTCCTGGCAGGTCCTCAGCATGGGATAATTTGGCAGCCCTTCGTGTTACGTAAAGCCAAAAAGGAGGCTTTGGCCACCTACCACCTTGAATGGTCTCTCTACCCTATGGGAACTTGGCATCTCACACCACTGCCCTGAGAAAGCCACTGCTCTGCAAGGCCTTTGTTAGTGGTGTTCCAGCCTGTATGGTGCCTTTGTAGCCTCTACCTGGGGTCCAGATTAGGGCAAGAGCTTGAGATGGGAGTAAACTCCCTAGGGCCCCTCCCCAGCTCGGTCTGATTTCCAGGGCGCTCAGAAAGAAGGAACACTCAGAGCAATGCTGCATGAGAAATGGGGGCAGGTCCCTGGAAGCGCCACCCTTTGGCAGGAGAGGCAGGCTCACCCACAAGCGTCCCCAGTTGGCTGCCAGGTCTGAATAAGTACAACACAGCAGACCTCTCTGTCTTCCAGGCCAGCTAAATAAGGACGTGACCTATGCGCATTTCTACTCCTTCCTGAACTGTCTCCAGGTGAGCCCACGCTGACTTGTTCCAAGGCCGCCTTCCCTGTCACTGGCGTTGTTCCTCTATAATCAAAGCGGTGTTTTCTTACTCTCAGGTCAGCCCCTGCCACGGCTGGATGTCCTCCAACAAGACGCTCCGGACTCTCACTTCAGAGGTAGGACTCTAGCAGGTCCTTTGATACCATCTTTGATCATTCTTTCCTGGTGTTTACTGCAGCATTTCTGCTGGGAATGGGATTTGGGCAGGGGGATGGCCTCCAAGCTGGTGAATAAAAACATCAAACTGCCAGGGTGTTCGAGAAGCCAAGAGAATGTGGGGTGCCCTGTCCCTCTCTTTCTGCCTCGCTCTGGGTCTGTCTCCGTGTGTGCCTCCGTCTCTTGTACGCACACATACGTGTACACATATACACACCTTTTAAAGCTGGTCCGAGCCGTACTTGTAGAGGTAAAGAGGTGTGAGCAAGGTTAGGCCCATGGATGACTGGCATTCTCCCAAGGTGGGCCAGGTGCTCCGCAGCCCTCCTCTCTTCACTGAGGGGATCCAAGGCTCATGTATTTCTTTCACAGATGGTGAATAATGTCTTTGCAGAAGATTTACTGATCTTTTTTTTTTTTTTTACAAAAGGACTATATTTCAATTAAAAAAAAAACTTGGGGGATATAAAAAAGCTGAGCATAAAGAATGATAACAAAAATGTCCCCAAATCGGGCAGCCCGGGTGGTGCAGTGGTTTGGTGCTGCCTGCAGCTCAGGGTGTGATCCTGGAGACCTGGGATCGAGTCCCACATCAGGCTCCTTGCATGGATCCTGCTTCTCCCTCTGCCTGTGTCTGTGTGTGTGTGTGTGTGTGTGTGTGTGTGTGTATGTATATCTCATGAATAAATAAATAAAATCTTTAAAAAAAAAAAATTTTCCCCAAATCCCACCACCCAAAGTCAGTTGTATATGTGTCTTTCGGATACTATAGGTTCAGAGGTATTTGCAGGGGTTTTGCCTCCGTAATATCAGAGTACACATATTGTTTGGTGCCTTCTGATGTTCATAAGTTAATAAGCTATTCCTCCCCAGCATAATCTTGTAACCACTTTAAAGTATACAGCGTATGAATGTGCCATGATTTATTTCACTCCTTAGTCTTGGCCATAGGGGTAGTTTCCAATTTTTCACTGTGAAAAATAGCACTTTGATGAACCTATGTGTGTGTATATCTATATATTTCTTCCTAAACCGTGTCTACTTCCTTCCAACAAATTCTTAGAAAAATTATTGGGTCAAAGGGTATGGCACGTTTAAGGCTTTGATCCCTACTTCTAGATCGCTCTCCAGAAAGGCTAAACAAATTGACATTCTCAGTCACCTCTCCCAGGGCGATATTCCATATTATCATGGTCATTCATCATCTCTTCGCCAATCCCATGGGAAAGAAGTGATATCTTATTCCTTTAATTTTCATTGATTGATTCCTGTTGAATGTTAACAGTTCTGTGTGTTCCTTAGCCATTTGTGCAAGACTAGAACTGAAGGAGCAGAGCATCCCTCTGCTGCTGGCTCCAAGTGGGGGGGGGGGGGAGGCAAGGGCTAACCATTTCTTTGTGCTGCCCACTAACATCTGGATTTTATGGAATTCTCCCTATTTCCTTTATATTCAGAGAGCAAAACAACTCTCCCATACACTGAAAAAAATTGCAGCCAGCAAGAAATTTACGAACTTCGATCTTTTCTACGTGGATTTTGACTTCCAGGAAGGTAAGTTTTTCCTGGAAAACTTATTGACGCAAGACAAAAGTAGCCACTACAGTTTAGAGCCTGACTTAGCAAAGCGTTTACAAGCCAACGTGCAGTAGCTTGGCCAGGGTGGCTCCTGCACATGTTGACACCAACAGCTCTTAGTATTGAAAAAAAGATAAAGTGTGAGACCCTTTCAGGGAGGGAGGAAGCTTACCATCACCTCATTTCAAGATCATTTTAGAATCTCTGAAGCAACAGAGCCAATGACCAGATGGAGAGAGCTTTGGGCTGGGAGCCGCAGATCCATGGAATGACCTGGCTCATTCTTGCCAGTCCAGCAATGCTCCGCTTAGATGCTAAAGATGAGTGTGGCAGGAATGAAGGATGATGAGGCAGTGCTTCCCGTAAGGACACTGAATTACCTAGGGATTCGATGGCCTTGCAGATTCCCAACCCCCACACATGAAATAACTTATCAGAGTCTTCAAGGAAGGGGCCTTGGATTTGCCGGTGGCAAGGTGGACAACCCAGATCCCAGCTTTCCAGAAAGAACATCACTATTTCTTTCCTAGCATTGTGTCCAAACACGGGGGTCACTGATGAGTGGCCACACAAAAATAGGCATGATTGTTGGAGCTACTGATTTATTCTTTACATCTTGACTCTGAAAAATTGTCATTTATTGACTTTAATCCTCCCAGTCTCATTTTCATTGCTGAGCACTTGTTATACAAGAGAAAAGCCTCCTGTTGATGGACTGCCAGCTGAGATGATGCTAATGGAAGGCTTTACAGTGTATGCAAATGATGGAAGAGGTCTCATCCAGAGTTTATCATCTCTCTCTCCCTGCCACCAACACCCCCAGCCCCAGCATCTGGGATGAAGCAGATGGCCATCATGAATTATCAAATTTTACATTAGCTGACACGTATTGCATTGCACACTCTCGTACTTCAATCCTGAACAGCTTTTCAACAGGACTGATCTCCCTTAACTAGATTTCCTGCCTAGGTGATACATAATTCTTTCCTGGGGAGAGACATTTTGATAAATAACCTCTCATTAAAATGCAGAGCTAAGGACTCATTAATGAATTCCTGGTAAACAAATGCACCACCAAGTGATCTTTGATGATCATCAACCTTGAATATAGATAAAGTTATTAAAAATATAATAATGTCTAACATTCACATGGGACTTTTCATTTTCCAAAGTAATCTCTAGCTCGGTCATTTATTGTCTTTGGGAATGTAGGCAATTCCTGAACATGTCCAAACTCTCCTTTCCAGACCTGGAAATGGAGTTACCATATCTACATAATAAATCTTTGTCATGATTGTATGGAAAAAGTGTGTAATTCTCCTAAATGCTGTGCCTGGCACATAGCCAGTACCCAGGAAAGAGGACTGTCCTCTCATAGGCTTGCTACTCAATGTGTGGTTCTGGATGGGCAGCATCCACACCAGCTGGGGGCAGGTTATAAATGCAGAGCCCTGGGCTCCATTCCTAATTAGGGCCTACCTAATTAGAAACTGCATTTTAGCATAACCCACAGATGACCCATATGCACATTAAAATTTAATAAATGGGGCTCTGTAAAACTCCAAGATTAAGAATTTAGTTAGTCATCTGATTTTTACTGAGTCCTACTATGTACTGTGTAGGTGCCGGGAATATAGCTGTCAGAAAAACAAAACAGCCCTTATCTCCATGAAAACTATAGGCAGAAAAGCTTTACCCTTGACGCAGTACAGCCTGCTTTCCGCTGGTGACCTAACAGGTTGAAGCAGAGGCTCATCGGCCCCTTCTTGTCCTCACAGCAACAATAAATGCAGTATAAAAAGCAAAAAAGTTAAACCAAGTGAACATTTTAAATCAAGAGGCAGTGGGTCACCTTACTGAGAAGTCTCCTCCGTATTTGTCCTTACTTGGCAACAATCGTCAACAGTTTGAGGAATTTCCTGAGAGATATTTATTAGAAATAAATCTGAAGATCCAGGTTTGGTAGAGGGCCTTCCTTGCCTTCTCCATGTGTCGTTGGTGGGCACTCCACTAGGGACGACGTTCAGGCCCTGGAGGGCAGGCAGGGGAACCTGCGAGCTGGGATCTGCCCCCATGGACATTGGCCACCACATAGGACTGTGCCCCTGTCCCAGCTCAGACACAGAATGACTGCGTAACCTCGAGCAGTTAAATAACCACTCTTTCTTCCCTTTTGTGTAAGGTAGCAATAACTAAACCGGGAGGGTGGGGGGACGCGGGGGCTATGTGAGGATTGACACAACACCGCAATGTAGTGAGAACTCTGTTAGCACCTACTACGTTCTTCTAGGGCTTATTATGGAAGAAGAATAAATGTTGATTCTCTTCCAGTGTCCGACCCCCCTCCCATCACCAATCATACCCCTGGACCACTCTGAGCTCCCTAGAGGAAGCTGCGGTGGAAATGCATCTCATGAGCTATGTGGTCTTGTGTTACCAGACACAAAACTGTACGGCCACTATTACACCTGCCACCTTAGTGGTCACGTGAAAATCTCCCCTCTCATTTCAGTGCTGTATTTGAGCTGACTACGGCATCACAAATATCCCCATTTTCGTATGAAATTTACAGTTCCACACCCGGTGCAGGAGCAAATTGCAGCTGAGGGTCGCTGTCCCTTGAGGGTCGGCATGAGACCTCGCTGTTCTCCACTCCGACGGCGTCAGTCCCGCAGTGAAAGGCTATTGCTCATCTCCAAAGACTCCTTTTTGTCTCTTGCTGACTCATCCTCTAACAGGTTATGAGCTAAACAGAGGCAGCAATTTTTCCTCCCTTCAGGAAATGCCAGCTGGAGCAGGTGATGTCCTTTTTCTTTGTCTGTCCCACACCTCCTAAACAGAGGAAGGAAAATGCCACTTGGCTGACAAGGCCATTTTTACACCGACAGTTTAAATATACCAGCTGCCCTCTGTTTCCAAGACAACTCAATTGGAGTAAACTTGGTTCTTAGTCCTCCCCACATGTATGTGAGTAAAACAACCAATCACTTCATGGTGCTGGCCAGAAGTCAGATTCCTTGTTTTAAATATCTGCTAGGGTTGCTGCTCATCAAGGAGCTACCCGGTGTTTATGACTCTTCTGCAATGACTTCTATCGCATCCCTGAACAGCTGGTCATTGAGCTTTACAGATACAGAAACTACATCATGCGCCAAAATCCCAAGAGATCATTCACGATCATTCGAGACGTTTAAATTCAGGTCTTCTGAGCAAATAGGAATTCATTTACCTATTTTTGATTGTGGTCCCAGGTAGGAAGAAAACAGACCAACTTACCATGCTGCCCCTGCTTGCTTCTCCTCTAAAATCAATCAGAGGACACCTGGATGACTCAGTTGGTTAAGCATCTGCCTTTGGCTGGGGTTGTAATTCCAGGGTCCTGGGATCCCAGTGTCCCATGTGGGGCTCCCTGTTTAGTGGAGAGTCTGCTTCTGCCTCTTCCTTTGCCCTCCTCCCCTCTCATGCTCTCTCTCTCTCTCTCTCTCACTCTCTCTCTCTCTCTCTCTCAAATAAATAAATAAGATCTTTAAAATAAATAAAATAAAATCAGATAGTGAAGAAACAGAGACCACCAGTATTGCATTTATTCTAAGAAAGCAAAATTTCCCCCTAAGATCAACAAATGGAAAAGGGTCCCTCTGTCTAGCACTGGTCACAATACAGATAAAACCTTAACCTCTTGCCTGTGAGTTTCTGATTCTCCCTTTAAGTGTTATAATACCCATGTCCCCAGATGAGCAATGACTGGTAACCCTCGCAGACACAATAACCATGTGAGAAAATGATGTTTTTCACTCTGAATAGACTGATTGTAGCCTTGGTAACCTGCGACATTTCTTTTAATGCCTATTGGATTATTCCATATGATAAGCCCGTTCTTCTAAAGACTGGACTCCCTTGTAATGGGGAGGCGTGGAGACTCATGCAGCAGCAGAAACATGTTTCCTGGCAGGAAGGAATACGTTATCACTGCCTCCCAATAAAACCCAGACGCAAAATATGAAGGAGCGGCTCAGTGGCAGGCATTTTGCAGGTGAAGAAGCCAACAGGAATCGGTGATCCTGTGTGTAGGACTTCCAACCACCAGCAGGAACTCTTTCCTGAGCTCTGAGAAGAGCAGCAGTATTTGCAGGGAACAGGGGTTGGGTAGCAAGCAGGGGTGGCATGCCGTGATATTAGGGCTAATTACCAAAGCAGCATAGCACTGAGTCAGCTCTGTGGACAAGCTTCACTTGTGCAGGCAAGGCCTCCAGTAGAATTTCCATGCCTTCCCTGGGGGCAAGATGGGGGAAACCGAGAGGGCACACATCCCTGCTCTTGGGACTTTATGGGGTGAAGAGTGAAGAACTGGAAAAATTGCAGCTGTGCCTGGTCCGCTCTCTGGACACCAAGGAAGTGAGGGCAGCAGGCCTCCAATATTTTTGTCTGGAGGCTCTCCAAGGATTTGAAATCTCCTTGAGGGGGTCCTCCTGACTGTATAATATTACAGTATAGAGTTAACGGTGCTATCGCCTTGGAGCAACTGACATTCTCAGTCTCCTACTCCTGTTGAAGGGCAGTCTCATTGCTTTGCATCACTTTGGGGCTCATAATATTTCCTCTGTAGCCACACTCACTCTAAATGTGATGTTGAGATAATTTTCTGTAATTATCCTCCTGACAAACCGTACGGTTTTTAATGGTGACTGCTTGACATATGCCGGCAGTATCTGGAAATGGCAGCCCACGAAAACGGGGTGTTAACAAAATGTTTAATTTTCCCTCCTCCTCTTGCAATACTCTCCTACTGAGAAATGAGATGAGTTTCCCTCGGTGTTGAATATTTCAGAGCTCACCTTTTCCCACCGCCCTCCTCACTGCACAAACCACATTCACCCAACATCTTCATACATTTTCCTCCTGAGTTAGGTAGAAAATTAAGAAAAGAAAGAAAGAAAAGAAAGAAAGAAAGAAAGAAAGAAAGAAAGAAAGAAAGAAAGAAAGAAAGAAAGAAAGAAAGAAAGACCATACAATGGGAAGGTCATTTCCATTCAGAAAGCCTCAGGTTGGAGATAACAGCCCAGAGCAGCCACTGGGGAGAAGGCATCGGCCTGGCAGGCAGTGGGCAGCTCTGACCTCTTCCACGTGGCCCTTGCTCTCAAAGGCTGACCATCACCCATAGGAGCGTGTCTCTAACCTCTAGTTGTGTGTGTGCCCTGCAGTCACAGAGGAGTGGCAGAAAAGAGGCGGGCAGCCTTGGCAGCTCATTGAACCAGTCGATGGATTCCACCCCAATGAGGTAAGTACAGCCACACAGCGGTTGCTGAAGGCTATCTGCTGCGTTATTTTTAAGATATCGTTATGCACCCATGTGTTTATTTTTATCCCCTTTTGTTCCAGAAAGATGTACTCACATGTATAAGATAGAAGCTTCAATAAAAATAAGCTGAAAGAGTAAAAGGCAAGTAAGATAGAAATGATACCTGGCATCTTGACTCAGTGCCTACAGTTGATAAAATGTGTGCAGGGTAGTCCTGAGAAACTGCCCGCAAGAGCCTGCAAAATCAGCTCTGCTTTTCTAGGGGCTGATGTATTTTTATTAAAATAATAGTAATAATACATCAAATTTAAAAAATATCACAAGGATTCCTAGAAGAGAGACCTGTGAGCAATTTCTTCTTTGGGTCATTCCAGAAAGTACATTAGATGAGAGGAAAGCAGTGTCCTTAACAATATCCTGCAGTAAGAGCTGGTTCTTATCTAGGATTCCAAGGTACAATTCTGGAAAGCAGTTCTACTCTGGCCTCTTCACCGATCACAGCGGGGTGGAAGGTGGGGCTCCATCCCCTCCTACCGTCACCCTATCCATTATCCTAACTTCACCCAGGGAAGCTCCACTTTTATCTGTCATACATACTGGACCTGCTTGTGATGTTTCTTCATTTAAAACAAATGAAGAAGTATGGGAGTACTTCTGCCACTTTTCAAATTTTGAAAGCTGGCAATCCTTTGCAACTATAGTCTTTCTGGTCTAACCTTTGACAAGGGTGTAACCCACAGAAGCAGTTCTGGAGTGCTCTCCCAGCGGCCTTGGTCTCGGTGGCCAAGCCTGAATGGAATGGCAGTCCACCTCTCCTCGAGCTGTAGGCTCTCTGAGTACCCACCCGCAGGGCTAAGAACTGTCTCAAAAGTAACAAAAGAGTGCCACTCCATCGACAGACGTATAAACAGTGGAGTCCCACAAATGCTGGGTAAATTTAAAATGAGCATCAAATGCCCATCTCCCTGTTTTAAACAACTAAAAAAAAAAAAAAAATCTAAATAATGCACCTCAGAATATCTAACTTTCTTGCATATCATTTGGATCATCTAATCCAACAGAATTATTGGTTTGAAGCTGATTAAATATTAGAGTCTGCTCCCCCACAGAATGATGGCTTTCTCTTAGAATGCTTTTTAATATGGAGACCTCCTTTCTGGCAATAATTAGGTTCTTGTCATTCCCACATATCACAGAATTTTACATTTCTGATCCTAGGGAGAATTGTGGATCTGAAGAAACGGTCAGAGAAAGAGTTAATTAGGAACAAACTAAAATGGAGAGGATCAAAAATAGCTTTGTTTTAACCTTTGGGACATACTTGTCTGATCCATCAAAAGACCATCCTGCCCCCTGACACTTAAAATAATATTAGGTTCAAAGCCTGTCAAATTAGAGCTCTATCTTGCACTCAAACAGCTTTGCCTAAAACTGATTATTGAGAACAGGGTCAAAAGCTGAAAAATGGGGAGTGTGTGGGGGTGGTCAGGGTGGCAGTGTACCCAGCAGGCTTAGTCAGTAGAGTATGTGACTTTTGATCTCAAGGTCATAAGTTCAAGTTCCATGTTGGGCATAAAGCTTTCTTAAAATGAATGAATGAATGAATGAATGAATGAATAAATAAATAAATAAATAAATAAATAAATAAATAAATGCTGAAAATCTGTGTGTGCCATAATCATATGTTATCCCTGAGAGATTTGTTCATGTGCTGGAAGCAGATGATAGTGTGGTGGACCACATCCAACGTGAGCAGCAATGGATGGCCATGCTTAAAACATGTCTACTTATCATGTACATTGAGCTGAAGAATCTGGACTGCAACTTGCCATCCAAAAATGTTTATTGAGTCCCTACCCTATATTGAACATAGTGAGAATTCAAGAGTGAACAAGAAACTGCCCTTGCCATGTAAGGAGATTATAGTCTTGCCCTTGCCATGTAAGGAGAGAGATTATAGTCTAGAGGGAAAGAATGACAAGTACACACATAATTAAATATAAAGTGGTTGGTGCCTCCAGTTGTGTGAGCACGGTGCTATGGGAGCACTATATGGGATGGGACTGGAAAGAGAGATGTTTGCAAAAGTTTTCAGAGACGCTCCCTCAGAACTAAGACCAAGAGCTAGTCAAGTGCACGTTGGGTAAACGGGGTACACAGAGTGTTATGAGCAGAGGAAACTGCTTGGGCCAAGACCTGAATGCAAAAAAATAAAGCCAAACAAAAGGAAACACCCCAGTGGGACACGTTGGAGGAAATGAAAGTGCTGCTAGTACGGCTGGGACATAGAGTATGACTATGGGGTTGAGAGAGAGGAATCAAGAGAAGTATCCAGGGACCAGATCACATAAGGTCTGTAAGGGGTTTGACCTTTTTCCTGTGGGAAAGGAGGAACCATGAAAGGTTCTTATACCAGAAAGAAAAATAAGCAGACTTGTGGTAGCAGCTGGAGAATGGTGTGGTGGGGTCCTTCGAGAGGCTGGGAGACTGCCTGGAGGATGCCTCTGTGGGTGAGAGGGGATGGCTCAGGGGAGTGGGGAGGAAGAGAAAGGTCCGCATGGGAGAGATTCACACAGTTGAAGCAACAGAACATGGCCATTTATGGGACGTGAGAGTGAAAGAAAGAGATGCTAAGCATGACACTTCTTTTATGACTTTGGAAATTGGATAGATGATTCTTTTGCTCTGAGGTAAAGAACACAGAGGGTGGGGTGGTTTGAGAAGGAGCTTGGCACATGTTGGATTAAAGGAGCCTGCAGGACATCCAAAATGGAGGTGTCTCTTTAGCAGATAACACATAAGCTTAGAGCTCAGGAAGGAATCTGGGCGGAAGCTACAGATGTGAGCACACCAGGATAGACTTGTGACTTGAAGCCTTGAAGAGGAGCCTCTTGGTGTACCTGTAAACTTCCCCCCAAATGATGCACCTTATAGCAGGGGCAGCATTAATGGATCCTTTTGGAACCTTATGTTACTATTTTAAAACCTAATAACTTAAAACGGCCACACATGTGCACATGCACACACAGAAACACACACAAGCAAATGATGCACAAAATATAGGGAGCTATAGGAGTCCATATCTCTTCCATCTTAAAAGAGCCAGATGGGCAAGGTTAGTCTAAGGACTTCATGCTAATAAGATGGACATAATAACACCAACTAAAAAAAAAAAAAAAAAAAAAACCAACTAAAGGAGTAGACTCAGGCCAGGCCATGTTTAAGTGCCCTCCCACCAATTCCTGTACATCGGAGCAAAAACAGCTGGTACTGGCCCTTTACCATCAGGGAGGAAGCAGGCTTTATCTTATTGGCCTATTTCTTCTCCCTGTAAGAGAAATAGCAGAAGTGTTCATTCAACCACTCCAATTTTCTTAAGAAGACAAGTTTAATTAAGTAGAAACATGAGTTGTGTTGAACAGTTCAAATTTATGGTTGATACATTCTAAATTTTAACCAAATTCTATTATGTAAACTCTTTGCTTATATTTTAATGGAAAATAACCAGGCTTAGAAAAAAATCTTGACATAAACTGACAACCACTTTACCTTTCCATCTCATTCCCCAAATGTAGAACCAGAATTTTAAAAAACATCTTCTTCAATATGAGGGAGAGAAGCAGGTTATAATGCTGGACTTGACAGTTGATGGGATTTGGTGGGTGGGAAGGAGATGACTCATAGGATTGGGCATCTGGATGAATAGATGTGAAAAATACCAAGTCAAGGAACCCTGAAGAGGAAGGACTAGGTTTCGGCATTCTGGATTTGGGATGCCTACATGATATCCAGATGGAACTGTCTAAATCACCATTAGATCAAGCTGATGGTTTCTGACCTCAGGAGAGGAGCCTGGCCTGGAGACACAGGTTTGGAAATCATCAGTATCTGGTTGAGAACTGGAAACATTTGCGGGAATGAGCTTGGCCAGTGGGATCAAATTGTGACCTTTGCCCATCATGGAAGGACCTACTGGAGAGGAAACCCAGGAGATCATTTGATGCCTCCAGTAAAGAGCAGGTATAGTAGAGAGGAGGAGAAAACAGCCAAACTTCTGACCAAATGGAAAGAAAGTTTGACTTACAGAAAAAAATGATATTGCAAAGACCCAAGACCCAGATCTGTGGCCTGCAGGAGCCATAGCAGCTCTATTAATTCAAATACTCACTTTTTAAAGCCTCTGCAAAGTTAAACCTCTGAAGAGATACTTTAAAAGATCTCTGGGCCTAAAACCAGACGATAGTAAACAGAAAATGTTGGAAGAGCCACAGACATGCATCAAGTCCAGTTTCCTTGGCTTCTCCTAGACCACCCAGCTACACATCCCTAAGGCCCCCTGCCTTAGCAGCTTTGCCCAGCAGAGCTCTCTGCAAGACCACCTCCTCTCCTCTTAGGATGCCAGGAGCAACTCAAACCATCCTAAAACTCTTCCTGCGAGCAATAAATTCTCCATGACACCCACTCCCCTACTTTATCTTGAGCTCTGAACCTGTATGTTGCTGGAGGCAGACATAAGATACTGATCAGTGGATTGGTTTTAAATTATATATAGATTAGGTTTTAATATTTATTATCTATATAATTGGTTATTAAATGTTAATAAGCCTCTAGGTCTTTGTTTATCTCCATGTATAATCCCCTGGGAGCCCAGGGTCCTGAGTGGATTTGTGGAGTCCCTCAAAGAAGGAAGCGTTGCTGGCAGGGGGGAGGGTGGAGAGGAGGGCCTTCTGGGCCAGGAAACCCTCAAACACAGTCCCTTTCTGCTGGCCCTGCCCGTGCACCAGGGACCACTTCTCTTCAATTTGCTTTATACATAAAGCCAACTAGCAGCAGTGGTTCTGAAATGACACACTGGGTCAGCACAGGGGGGCTAGGGCTGAAAATTTACATTTTCCCCTAGATGTAAATGTTTAAATATATCTTACACTGTTGTCATGTTGTTGGTTTACAAATTTAAAATTAATTGGGACAAGGGCTCTGGGTGGCTCAGTCAGTTGAGTGTCTGACTCTTGGTTTTGGCTCAGGTCATGACCTTGGGGTTATGAGATTGAGCTCCCGCTCAAGATTCTCTCTCTCCCTCTTCCTCTGACCCTCCCCCTGCTTGCTTGTGTGCACTCTTTCAATCTCTCTCTTTCTCTCTCTCTCTCAAAGAATAAAAATAAAATTAATTGGGACCAAAAGTAACCAGGTCCGATAGACTGTATTTCTGGGCTGATTAAGAGCCCAAAGAAGCAGAGCCATGCCTTCTCTGTGGTAAGGGCTTCCCTGCAGGCGTTTAAAAGCAATCTTACCAAGATAGCCCAGAAACGTTCTTCCTACAGGAAAAATAAATTCAGAGTGTATTTTTAACTTTGGTCTCATAAAACCCCAGAGTTAAATTTAGCAAGGGTTCAACTTAAAAGGGATCAGGGATAAGTTTTTGGTGAAACCTATGCAATCTTGTTTTGGATTGCATTTTTTTTTTTTAATATTATAGAAAGGTAGTCACTATTTAGAGTTTGATTTTATAGTTGTTTTACTAATGGGTTCTATTTTTGTAACAAAACACATAAAATTAGTTTATGAAGTAGGAATGTGAAGGAACCCTGGATTATGCCCAGCGGTGAGCACTGCTGGGCTTCTGCTGTGTCTAGGCGTGTCTCATGAATCTGTCGGGTGGACCCAAAGGAGTATATTTCCTTGGAGGACCAGACGCTCTCCTGGAGAGGAACTCAGCATAAGTCCAAATATGGTTAAGCAAAGAAGCGTGGCTCAATTTAAAAACTATCATTGGAAGGGAGAGACAGTCTAAAAGCCATATGGTGGCTGTTACCCGAAACCGTACCAGGTTCCTACCCTCCTGTTCCCCTCTCCCCAGACTCATGCCTCAATCCTGGGGGCCTTGGGGGCTGCCAATAAAAACTGAACCACCTGTTTCACCAGGCTCCTTAAGACAACAGGGTGTTGAGTCACCCCGCTTTGTTGCGCCTTCTGTGAGAATTTCACAGAGGAGCCTTCACAGTGGACCAGTGACCGTCACCGTGGGCACCTTGATGGCTTCTGAGCAGCAGCAGCAGGCACCCAGGTGGGTGGCAATTTCCCACAAAAGCACCGGGGCTGCAGGAGCACCTGCAAAAACACCACCAGTGCTCCTCAGGGGCGGACCTAGCCAGAGGAAGCAGCACACCCGCTGGAGTTGGCAGTGGTGTCTGGACAAGAGCACACCACCCACGGGCAGCTCCCTGGACTCACTGCAGCTGGGGCCCGGCCAGAGCTTACAGGCAGCCGAGTCAGCTCCAGAGGAAGAGATTCTTAAGGGCCTCAGTTAACCAGAAAGTCTCACTTAACCAGGGCCCCCTATTCCCCAGCATTCTGCTGGACCAGACGTCACCCCATGCATGTGTCTGGTAGGGTTCGTGAGCAACACAGCCCAGGAACCCCTTCCAAGCCGCGGAGGCTTTGTGCTCTGGCAGGAAGAAGCTGTCTCTGTTCCCCCATCCTGAGGACACATGTTGGGGAGACGTGTGACAAAAGTCTCCCCCGGTGAGATAAATTAGCTTGCGCCCATCTGATGGAATACCGTGCGCTGAATGAGAACAATGATTTAGATCTACCTTTAGTGACACAGAAAGATGTTTGTAATATAGAGCAAAGTAAATAAAAGCAGACTACAGATTGTGGGGGCGATTACTCAACTGTATGCGTTTGTCAACACTCACGAAGCTGTTTATCACAAGAAGTTAATTCCACTGTGTGTAAATTGGATCTCAGAAAGAGCAGACTATAAAATGATATTTACAGAAGGATCCAGTGTGCGCACGCATGTGTGTGCGCGCGTATGTGCGCGCCCGTGCAAGGCTCTGCGCCCCACGTGAACGTTGGCTACCTCGACTATAATTACAGACGACTTTCATTTGCTCTGTTTTCTCTTTGTGCTTAATTGTCTTTTCAGATTTTTCTCAGATGAGTAGATATTGCTTTTGGGCTGTAGACGTTGACTAGGGAAGCACAACAAAATATTCACGTTCAGGGAATAGCTCGTTCAGAGTAATGAGGGTAAAGGGTGGCTGTGCCTTGCCCTGTGTTTCATGGGGGTCACAACAGGAGGTTGGTTATAAGAGAAGCCCACAGTAGATGCTCAGTAAGTGTTTGCCACACGAGTGAATGATCGTAGTGCGTCATTTTATCACAAGTCTCGAGTTTAATAATAACCATTCCACTCTCGCAGTGCACACTCATAAATATTTTCATCTCCATTAGACTGACAGCCAACTAATTGCTTTCAAACCAAATAGTTACCACATGCTCAGAGCTGAGCTCTTTCCTTTTAACTTTCCTCTTCTTATCCTCACCCCATCTCCCCCTTTATTAATTTAGATTGGGAAATAAATAACCACAGATGTCTTGGTTTCACATAATTGTTAGGAAGACAGCTTAGATATACCAGGGTGGAAAGGCGAAAAAACAAAACAAAACACAGCAGAAGAAGCAGTAATTTTCCACAGACCTGGCGGCAGCCTCCTTTGTTGAGAAATAGCAGGAAAAACAGCCAAGAGACCAGTCTTCTGTCTTCGAAGACACTGATTACTTAGTGCGGGAGAGATGAGCAACCCCTTCCTGGAAACCTGCTGGCCTGACAGCTAGCTTGGGGGTGGGGGTGCAGAGGGGGAGCAGAGAAGGGGGTATAGGTGTAGGCATGTGTGTGTCTGTCTGTCTGATGGGGGGGTGGGTGGATATGGTGTGTATGGTGTGATGTGATGTGTATGGTATTTGGGGGTGCGTATGGGGTATGTGTGTATGTGGTGTGGGTGGCATGTTTCTGTTACACACCACAGAGATATGATCAAGATAATCAAGATTACATGGTTGGATATGTAGAATTTTGGGGTCCACCTCAGACAGCTCAGGGCCATATTAAAATACTGGGGATATTTAATGTAGCAACTAAACCGGTTCTAGTTTTTTCTAACAGCTGCTGAAACCTAACACACAATTTAGACCCAGAAAGTTCAGTTTTGTGTTTTGTTTTTTGTTTTTTCCAGAAAGGTCTTTAAATCATTTAACTCTAGAGCCTCATTTTGCAAGCGGAAGAATTGCAGCTCAGGGAATAGAAGGGGCTGCCCAGCATCACACAGGTGCTGACGGCACTGCCTTGGAATGGCGAACGGGACCTGCCCTTTGGAGACAAGGTCCATGTGTTTCTGAATAAAGCTGGGGGTGCCCCTGGGCACCTGCTCTGAATGGTGTGTTCCCCACGAAGGCCTTCGGCGATCATATTTCTCTTTGCAGATGTAGCCATCTAGGGCCTCAAGGCCTGGCCAGGCCCCATTTGCTAAGTGAGGGCATTATCTGCAGAGAAGGAGTCCTCATCAAAGGCCTGTTAATGACAGGCTGGAGGATTAGACAATCCAGAATGGATCCTGCTAACATCATGAGGACAGGGAAACCCGCGGTACAACCAAGCAACCAGACTAGGCGTCCAGCTGGGAAAGCCAGAGACAGGCCTGTTGCGCATGAAGCCAATGACTGCTCATCCTGGCACCCGAGCCACACTCCTCGTGCTCACGGTGCCCTTAGACCCGGTGACTCTGCAGCCTCATCTCCCAGGCACCCTTGGTCTCCCACCATGAGTCCTCTTCCACACCTCTGTGCCTTTGCACAAGCTGTCCTTTGCCAGGTGCACTGTTTCGCACATCATCCATCTGAGTAAATTCCCCCTTGAATATCCAGCTCAGCCATCACTCTCTTTAGGGGAGACCTGTCGCTTCCCCCCATCCAGCAGAGTTGGAACCTCCTCCGCTTCCAGCCTCCCACAAACCCCTCTGTGGGTTTGGTGGTGTCATTTTGCATGTTTGGTTCCCTCCCTAGACTGGGAGTTCCTTGAGGGAAAGACTCATCCTGTTCATCTCCAAAACCCAAGCCTTAGGCCTGTAGGAGATATTAGCTATCTGCAGATAAATGAAAATGTGCATTTGCTATCTGTTATTAAATCAAAAAATCACCTCAGAGTTAGCAGCTCTAAACAACACAGAATTCACAGTTTCTGTGGGTCAGAGTGCTGGCACAGTTTAACTGGGTCCTCTGCTTGGGGTCTCACAAGGTAAAAATCCAGGTATGTTATCCGGGTCACATCCTCATCCAGAGACTCAACTGGGGAAGAACTGCTTTCAAATTCACTTAGGTTGTTGGTAGAAAGCATTTCCTTGTGGTTCTAGGACTAAGGATGCAGCTTCTTGCTGGATGTCAGCCCCTTGCCATACAGGCTTCCCATTGTCCCTTTGTCCTTCATCAATCCCGCAAAGAGAGTCTCCCAAAGCAAGACGGCCAGCAAAGCAGTCATCCATGTTATATAATCACTGAAGTGACATCCTTGCACCTTCCCCATATTCCATTGATTAGAACCAAGTGATAGGTCCCACCCACATCAAGGGAAGAGGATTATACAAAGACACATGGTCTAGGATGGTCATGAGGGACCATGCTAGACTCTGCCCACCACACAAAGAATACAGTAAATCCTGTTGCTAAATTCTTTACTTCGTTATAATTTCCCTTTTACTCTTTCTTTGGGTTCTCTCTTGCAGGTGGCTTTGCTGCTGTTGGCAGATCGCTTCTGGAAGAAGGTGCAACTCCAGTGGCCCCAGGTTCTGGGGAAGGAGAATCCATTCAACCCTCAGATTGAACAAGTGTTTGGAGATCAAGGAGGCCACTGAGTGCCTCCAGGATATGCACTCCTGGAAAGCTCAGGGAAGCAAGAACAAAGTGCTTTTCTCTCCTCTTGGAGTCTGTCTGAATGACAGCGTGATTCTGTGTGTTTCGGGGAGCAGTTCCCTCCATTTGTCCCTCAGATCACCTTCCATTAAAGTGTTTTGGATGCCATTCCAAGCAAGAGAGTTTCTGTGCCCTTCAATAGCTAATTGTTCTAAAAACAAATTAAAGGCCCCAGGGCCTTGGTTCACCAGGACTGATGAACAGTTAGAGTTGAACAGCACTCTGCTGCTGTTGCTTTAAGAGGGCCAGCAACCAGGGCTGCCCCTGGGGAGGCTGCTGGCCGGCTGCCGAGGATGCTCACAAGAAAACACAAAACTATAAATACAGAATCAGGGACAAACCTGAATGTTTATTTAGAAGGAGAAAAGAAATCACAACAAATTACGAATTTTTAAAAGTTGCCAAATAGCATAAACCTCACAAAATCCAGATGATTGAGGAAAAAAAAAATGACCATTTTCTTTAAAAGGTTTTCTTACATCCTTTGGCTGCATAATCTCATCATCCTTTCCTATAACAATGATTTGGTGATATCATTGTGTACAGAAAGGACAGAAAAGCAAAACGTGTTTCTTTTTATTGATAATTTGGAAGAATTTCTTTCAACTGCGTAAAGTTGGTAAAGTCACGTAAACTTTTAGAATTGTCAAATTGGGAGGACCTCTATCAAATTTCTTTTGAGTGAGAGCTGTTAGAGACACACTCCCTATTTGGAGTATTGTTAATGTTTTGTGTGCAAATACGCCCAGGAATTCTGGCAAATTCTGTTGTACGCCATTCTCATTGGTGTGTCATCTCCCTTTCCCATCACTGACGCAGCCATGGATTCAGGGATGTACGCCCAGACCCATGTCATGCTGCCAGCATCCCACTTCACATGGGCACATCCCCCTCCATTCTGCCCTCAGGAGCTTGCTTGACACAGCCCAGAGGTGTGGGGCAGTTCAACCCCAGGGGTCCCAGGAGCCAGTGAATAAATGCACCAGCCTCTTCCTTTCATGGTCCCTTTGGGGAGGTCTTCAGTGTGTTTCTCAGGGCAGAGTCAGCCCCTTTGTTCATGGCAAAAATGCCTTAGATGATGCTTCATTCTACCCTGTGTCCCTCTCCTTGCTCCCTCATTCCTGCTTTCTGGGATGCTTCCCAAATAAACCACCTGCACCTAAATCTTTGTCTCAGTAAAGACAAAAAATTAAAATGATGATGTGTGCATAACTGTGTATGCTTTGTTATTGAATATATTCTCAATGTGGAGATACCTCTGCTTTGACTGGGCACCAGTGCAAACAAAATCTCCCACTCACTGTACACCATCCATTGTCATGGACCAGCTTCTGCTTTGTGCCTTTTACACCTTGTTTCTTCTCCATGATCCACCACTTCCCATGCCAGGAGCTGTAGGATACCTTTTTTTTTTTTTTAAGATCTTATTTTATTTATTCATGAGAGACAGAGAGAGAGAGGCAGAGAGAGAAGCAGGCTCCACGCAGGGAGCCCGACATGGGACTCGATCCCGGGTCTCCAGGATCACACCCCGGGTGAAAGCGGCACTAAACCACTGAGCTCCCGGAGCTGCCCTGTAGGATACTTTCATACTGTGATTGGCCCATTGGCTCTGCACCCTTGTAGCAATGCTGGTGGACAGTAGGAACATGCCTGGAAGCCCCTCCTATACCAGGATAGATAGCAGTAACCCGGCTGTGCACTGGGCTGACTGCAAACCACATAAATATTTCAATGTAAACCCATCCTAAATGGATCTCCACTTTGACTGCCCCAAAGTTCCCATGGCTAGCCTACTGCCATCAGATATAAAAGAAACAGAAGAAGCAGTTGTGTTTAAAATATCCTACTTTTGCAAATTTTGCAAAGCATGTAACCATGTGAACGCATTGCTTGGGCCCCTTCCAAGGCTTTGGAAGGGACCCTAAACTTAATCTTTTTTCTTAGACTTATGGTCAATCCACCTCAGCTCACAAGATTAATTTGCCAGATTGTCTATGAGTTCGGTTTTAGGGGCCAAACACTTAAAATGGTGTCAACTCATTAATTTCCGTCATCTGGACAGAACCCTTGGTTCAGCATGACCAGTACATGTCCCAGGGAGGTGGATCAACAGGGGACCAACATGCCATCAAGAAGCTGCTTGTTTCCAGCAGGAAATACAAATGAGGAGAATGAACTGGAGACAATGAGGTGTAGAGGTATGGGATTATGGAAACCTCGAACACCTGTATCCTCCTGAGGGATGTGTCCACTAACAGGGTCTTAGTAAGTACGTTACTGGTCTTGGTGTTCCAACATCTCATATTATTTTGAAGCACCCAAATACCAATACTTGTCGTAGTGTTGTTTTACTGTTTTTTTTTTTAAATCTGAAATCTTAATCATTTAGTCTCAAGATATACCCAGAGAACACTGCACTAAAATCTTGTATTCCTTTAGAAGGAATTCTATTTAATCTTCCTTCTGTTTAAGATGCTTTCAAATTACTTGATTGCTATTCTAATTTCAATTTCCCAGACTACTTGTGAAGTTGACAATCTTGTACTGCTTTTGCTGTTGTGGAGGGGATAGAGAATTCATTTTAGGTCTAGTCATTTTCCAGAAGGCCCTGGAGGATAGAGTTGTTTGGAAAGTGCAGGGTGTATAGGGAGATTCAGAAAGTATGGGGAAGAGGTTCCCAGACTGACTTGTCCTGAGACCAACCACCTCCTTTCTACCCACCCCCCAGAAGTCATCTCTGTCCCTGCCACTTTTTCCTGTTTAAATTCTCTTCAGGACCAAAGCCCCCACCTTGGAGAATAGTTTCATCAGCATCATATTTCCCATCCTCCACTTGAACAGATGCAGATGAGGAGGCAGATGAGCCTTCACCCTGAACCCTGACCTCGCTCCTGGGACATGGCCTCACAAAATCGATGGATGGGAGAGGATGGGAGTACCATCCCATTCAGTTTTTTTTTTTAAGATTTTATTTATTTATTCATGAGAGACATAAAGAGAGAGAGACAGAGACACAGGCAGAAGGAGAAGCAGGCTCCAGCAGGGAGCCCAACTTGGGACTCTATCCTGGGTATCCAGGATCAGGCCCTGGGTTGAAGGCAGTGCTAAACTGTTGAGACACCTGGGCTGCCCCCATCTCACTTTTTTAATAAAACACCAATACTATACAAAGTACTAAATACCACCATTGTCTTCTCAAGAGCTGGAGTCCAAGCCAGGCCCTCACCTAGGGGGTCAGGAGCCCATGGATGAGGAGAGTCCAATTCTGCCTCCATCTTTATACTCCACACCAACAGACATGTCCCTTCTTTAAGATTCAACCACATTTTTCTTTCTGGCTTAGGGATGTTCTGTCCCTATAAGGTGCTTTGTGTACTTCTCATAACTTCCGAGTGTCCAGAATTTATAAGATAGCTGCAGGGGACAGCTTTTATCTTGTATTTCTGCACCAGTGCCTCTTGAGATACCACCTTTAGCCTCCAGTTTTTCAGAATCATAGCATGTGAGTGCTATCCTCTGAGAGGCACGTGAAGGACTTTCCCATGGGGGGCTCACATCCCTCTCCATCCTCTTCCCCCATTCCTGCAATGGCCTCCTGGTGAGATACACCAGAACAGAGGCTCCAAGAGAGAGAACCTGGCCAGTCATGTTCCCTCCTGTATCCACAGCCTTACAACAATGCCTGGTCCACAAAAGGTGCTCAGTAAGTAGTACTGAGTCAATGAGTGAATGAATGAATGAATGAAACATCAGTGTTGCTTTCCAAGACACACTTCATTATTGCTTGTTACTTAAAAACAAACAAACAAACAAAAAAAGAGCTTCTTTTTTTTGACACATTAAATTAGTCCCATCGGATCACACTTGTGAAGTGAGAGGGTAAGAAAGAAAACCAATTAATGAGAAGATGCCCTCCTCCCAGAGACCCTTGGTGGGGAGACTTAGGCTCCCCTGTAATCTTCATCAGAATACCCACCAGTTCATTGTCATCTGTTTCTCCTATTTTCAGATGAAAGACCTATCTAGCCCTTTGCTATCGAAAGAGAGCTCCTCTTTTCCTGCTTGAACAATTATCAAGAACTCCTATTCCCCCTATCACCACTCCTGAGCATTTTTCATTTGGGATGGAGCCTTTTGGTCTCAGGCCTTGGTGAAAAAAATCTCCAGGGCCCCCAGCCAAAGTAGATCAACTAAAAAAAATCTTTATATGTGACTCAAATTGATATATAGCATAGCGGGACCTAAGCCCCAGGAACCTGCACTGTTGCCCCACCCCACCTTCTCACCAGTTAACCCCACTAGAAAAAAGATTCCTAACGCAAGTCCATGAGGACCTTACTCCCTCAGAATTTAGAGTGCCTATGAACTTAAATGGGGAAAAGTTGTATTCAAGACCCTCTAAAACAGCATTTCCTTTTATTGTGAATGTAGGCAACAAAACAGCTGTATTTTTGTCACAAATATTTACATATCACATTACATTTACAGTCAAGTCTCATTATTCATAGGAGTTATGTTCCATTAAGTCATCTTAAGCACTGAATTAGCAAATACTGAACCATTGCTCCTAGGGGAAATACAGGGTTATGTTCCTGTGAGCCTCTGGTCATAACATTATGGTCAACCAATCAATACATAACCTTGTTTCATGTATGGATTTTGTTTAAAAACACCTTATTTGATTGATAGTTGATTAATTAGCCTTGAACTCATAGCCAACAGCAGTTTAACTCAAATCTGAAGGAAGATTATCTACACATCTATTTTCTCTATAAGGTACATCACAGCCTTCTTGCACTTAAGAACCCCAGATGACACTTCAGCACTACACTTGCATTTTAAACAGTGAAATCACCCAGCAAAAAACAAAACTTCCCAAAACATGACAATCAATATGTCTTGAAAAGGACACTTACTTTCAGTGTGAAAGCTAAAACAAGAAGACAGAGCACTGCCTTATTCTACCTCAGCTGGGAACATACAGGTCAGGTGACTGAAATATACTATTCAAATGATTGCAAAAGTGCCATGAGTATTTATTTGGGGGCATTACAAATACATTTTAGCAAGTAGGCAAATTCACAAACACAGAACCCTGAATAATGAGAATTGACCATTTTAATATATCATGATATTTTAAGATATCATTTATGGCCATAAATATTTTGAAACAACTATAGTTATCAGACCCATTATAAAAGGAAGCACCTACAAAAATAAAAGAAGCACATGTATTACCATACACCCATTTTTGATATTTCAAAGTATTTTTAGTAGTGTGATATTTGGTTTCCTTTGTAATCCTGTGTGTTTTATTTCTGGCATTTAAAAATGTTATTTGAAAAAGGATTCCCCAAGCTTCCCCAGCTTGCCAAAGGCATTCATGACACAAAAGGTTGTACACTTTTGGGTGTGATGCTTTGCAAAGGAAGAAGCCCACACTCCAAAAAAGGGGGAAACACAGCATAATTTCTCTCCTTGCTGAAAAGTCACAGGGTGGACTGTGAAGAAGTCTTTTCAGCTCATCATTTGCCCCACATTTATGATCTAGACTTTTCCCTGTGCAATAACTATTAACACCCCATAGGTACCATGCTCTATGGAACCCCCTTGGGAGAGATCCCATTTTGAGGAATTAGTGTCTGTCCAACATACTCACTGGCATGCAAGGGAGCAATTTCCTGGATGTTTCTAGACTCGAATTCCCACTCCTCAGCTTTTCGAGGAGGCTGAATGTCTTTGGAATCCTTCTCATTGCAACAACAGTTTTCCTGGTCAAACTTAAAATGACAAAAACAGCACCTCTCTGGGGCCCTGAGGCCCAGGGCACATTCGCTGTGCTTTATGGATTTCCTGATGAATGGATGCATCAATATGCTATTAACATGTCAGTTTCTCATTAAATCTGAGTACAGAATCCGTGTTTGCCCGGCAGGATGAACTCCTCTAATCTGATCTGGCCGAGGTTCTAGCATAAATATTCATACGAGCTAGGTCTCTTTTAATCTGGTCCTTTGGTTGGGGTAAGGCGGGTAGGGAGAGGTTGCTTTTAAAGGTTATTTCTGGGTCACTTCTTAAAACCACAGTATCAAAACATAATGGCTTCATCATCACGAATCTGTCGTTAAGAAGGATTATACTTCTGAAGCTCTTGGATGGATAGAAACGCAGAGGAGAAATAAAGAGCACACAATGAGGCTTGCGAAGGATTTCTTTGGGTTTTGGGCTCCTGGCTGGCTGCTTTGTTTATAATTAACTACAGGGAGCATTTACAGGAACCCCTTTCAGCCCCCCAAGTGCTACAAACGTAACTCACAGGTTCACAGAGCCTCGGTCAATAAGCTGCAGCAGAAAGACCAGTGGGGAGCAGGTGGGGGTCACCCAGGGCTTCTGCGGCCTACCAGGCTTAAGGCAGCCTCAGACCCCAGAGACTTCCAGTCTTACCAGAGGACTCTGTCCTCAGAGATGCACACTTTGCACAGGCTCAGGGAAAAAAAAACCCAGGTGTTAATATTTTTACAGTGACCTCTACGTTGTAGTTCTGCAAATGTCAGCCAGAGCATGGACGATGAGTGAGGCTACTGGGGAAGCAGAGCGTTTTTTGAGGCATAATAAGTTCTTCAGGCTCATACGATGCTTGTGGAAAGAACAACATTCTGTGCTACTGCCTTCTGGAGCTGAGGGACACATCAAAACACGATTGTGGACTTCATGAAGCAATAGGCTTTGGAGGTGCTCATCCAGGCTTGAATGCTATTGAAGCCCTTGGTGCCTCAGTCACTTTTTCTTTAAAATGGGAGCAATAATGCCTGCTTCCCAGCACTATGGTGAGCATTAACAATAAGCTGATGCTGGGGTGGGGGGGGGCTAAGTGACGTAAATAATTGCACTTAACATTTACACAGCTGTGTGATGCAGGTCTACCATGATTATCTGCTTTTATAGGTAAGGAAACAGAGGCAGAGAGCAACCAAGTAACTTGCTGGAGTTTACCCAGTTAATAAATGATTAATCAAGAATTTGAAGGCAAGCCCTCTGGCTCCAGGTTCCATACTGCTAACCACTAGATGACACCGCCCTTATTAGGTAAGATGATGTTTATACAACATGGCTGAGTAATCAATCAGTCAACACTTGCTCTCATGGTCTCAAAAACCAGGGTGTAGTTCGGCCACCACACATGCCGGTGTCTGCTTTGTCTAAACAATAAAACCGGAACTCATCCACTAACACAGCCCACGCCTCTGCAGGTTCCCTCCTTTCCTGTTTCTTCTCTTATCCTACATCCCAACCACAGGAAATGTGTCATTAAAAATATGGGCAATGGGTAAGTCTCCAAAGATGACTGCCAGCCATGGTTGCCCTCCCTGCATGTGCATGCTGCTCCTTCCACGAAGAGACATGGCACCTATTCCCACTCCTTGAAGCTGGCCTGGCACAGAGAAGGAGGTGCAGGGGAGACTTCCACACCAGGCTTAGCACAAGGAGGCAGGGCTGTCTCTTGGGTCATAGAGCTACCCTGAAGGGAAGTTGAGACTGTGGTGCCACGAGAGAGGCCCTGGGGAATGAGACACCATGTGGAAGAGAGAGGCCACACCTCAAAGGTGTGAAACAGACTTTCTTGGGACTTCCAGCCCAGCCATCCACCAGCGGGATGCAGCCCAACGGGCAATCCCAGCCAAAACTATGTGGAGCCCAGCCAACCTACTGGATCATGGGATATCATACACTTCTCGTTCCAAGCCTCTGCATTTTTGAGGGTGCAATCATGCAGCAACAATGAACCAAAACATAGGCCTAGCCCTCTCACAGCTCCACAGGCTGTCTCCTCCATAGGCTGTCTCCTCAGCCTGCACATCCTTCTCTGATTGGAACACTCTTATTCATTCTTCAAGACCCAGCTCACCTGCTGTTGTCACCAATGAGAAGATACAGACACACTCATAGTCTTCTGGAGGACATAAGAATCTCTAGGATTAGGTTCAGCTGCTTATAAGTAAAAAACATAACAGTGTTTTTAAAAAGAGAGAAAATTATTTCTCACATAAAAGACATCCAATGGTAGGTGGTACTGGCCTAGCAAAAGACACATAAGACCTCTATCCAAAAAACAATATCTTGCTGAAGAATATTTTAAGAGATCTAAATAAGTGGAGATATATACCTTACTCATAAATTGGAAAACTCTTTCTAAAATTTACAGAGAGATACAAAGAACTTAGGTTAGCCAAAGCAATTTTGAAAAGAAAAAAGCAAACAATGAAAAGTGTTTCACTCTCTGAAACACAGAGATTTTAAAACTTACTATAAAACTACAATAATCAATATAATGTATTACTGCATCCAGATAGACAAATAATTCAATGGAAAACAGAATATAGAAACTGAAAACAAACCCTAATATATATGGCCATTTGATTTTTTTACAAAGTTGCCAAAGAAATGCAAGCAAAAAGAAAGTCTTTAGTAAATCATACTGGAACATGATATTTTTTAATGACCTTCCACGTCAATAGTGTACCATATATAAAAATTAATTTGAAATGGATCATAGACCTTAATGTGAAAGCTAAAACTAAAAAGCTTCTAGAAGAAAATATTTTTAAAAAATATTTTCACAGTTTCAGGATCGGTAAGGCTTTGCTAGCCAAGACACAGAAATAATTAAAAAAAGAAGAAAGAAGGAAAGAAAGAAAGAAAGAAAGAAAGAAAGAAAGAAAGAAAGAAAGAGAAAAAAGAAAAAAAAACCCTGACAAACTTTAGACAGAATTAACATTATTCTGTTAAATTACGCAAAGTTTAAAACTCTTGCTCTTCCAAAGGCACGACAGACAGGAGAAAATATTCACAAAATGTGTGTCTGACAGATGACTCCAGAATATTTAAAGAGCTCCTATGATTCAACTATAATAATAAAAAGACAATCCATTTTTTTGGTGAGCCAAAGATTTGAAAATATGCTTCACAAAGGAAGGGATAAGAAGAGGCAAGTATGTGAAAAAGTGCTCAACATCCTTAGTCATCAGGGAAATGCGCATTAAAACCACAATAAAATATTGACCTCACTATCCACCAGGATAGTTAAGAAATGAAAAGATTTGACAGAGGCAAGTGTTAGCAAAGATGTGGAGCAACTGAAACTCTCATAAGGAAGCACTTTTGAAAAAACTTTCTTATAAAACACTAATTTAAAAAGATTTATGCACCCCTGTGTATATTATACATTTTTTACAATAGCCAAATTATGGAAGCAGCCCAAATGCCCATCCCTAGATGAATGGATAAGGAAGATGTGAGATATATGTCGTGTGTGTGTGTGTGTGTGTGTGTGTGTTTTATACACAATGGACTATTACTCAGCCATAAAAAAATATCTTGCCATTTGCAACAACATGGATGAATCTAGAGAGTCTAGCGCTAAGTAATTAAAATCAATCAGAGAAAGACAACAAATGATTTCACTCATATGTGGACTCTAAGAGACAAAATAAATGAACAAAATAAAAAAGAAAGACAACTCAGAAAACAGACTCTTAACTACAGAGAACAAACGAACAGATGTTCACCAGAGGACAGGCGAGTGGGAAATGGGTGAAATAGGCAAAAGGGAGTAAGAGTACAGTTATCATCATGAGCGCTGAGTGATGTGGACAATTGTTAAATCACTATATTGTACACCTGCAACTAATATAACACTATATGTTAACTATCCTGGAATTAAAATAAAAAAAAATTTTTAAAGAAAAACAAAGATTTCTTATAAAACTAATTACAAGTCCACCCTATGACCCAGCAAGTTTATGCCTAATTATTTCCCAGCATATGTCCACAAAAAGACTTGTATGAGATATTTGTAGCAGCTTTATTCATAGTTGCTAAAATCTGGAAACTGTCCAGATGTCCATCAATAGGAAAATGAAATAAACACACAAAATAGCACTCATCGATATAAAAGAAACTACTGACACACACAGGAAGAATGAGTCTTACGATTATTAGGCTGAATAAAAGAAGCCTTACATGAAGAGCATGCATGTATCATTTGTATGTATGTGTGTATGTAAGAAATTCTAGGGCAGACAAAACTAGTCTATGATGAAAAAAAAATCAGAAAAGTGTTTGCCTAGGGTGAGAGCACTGAGGAAGAACATCAAAGAACTTTCAGGAGGAATAGTTCTGTCTTGATAAAGGTTTATATGACACAGATGCATGAGCTTAGCAAAATGAAATACTTCAGATTTGCACACTTTATTGTATATAAATTTTATGGACAGATGGGAAGCAAGGTGTGCAAATGCATGACTGCTTGCATCTGCTATCTTCCTTTACAAAAATAAGTCAAGGGGGTTTTTTGTTTGTTTTTTGTGAGGTTATTTTTGAAGATTTTATTCATTTAAGAGAGAGAATATGTGCACAAGTGGGGGGAGAGGCAGAGGAGAGGGAGAGGCAGACGCCCCACTGAGCAGGGAGCCCGACACAGGGCTCAATCCCAGGACCCTGGGATCATTACCTGAGCCGAAGGCAGACACTTAACCAGCTGAGCCACCCAGGCACTCCTCAAGGTTTTTTTGTTTTGTTTTTTTTTTAAGTACCTTGAACATGACATGTACATCTATATAAATGAATCACTTTTCTTACAGATTTTGAAAGTCTATAAAAGGTCACCGGAAGAATCCATTAAAGTACTCCACATTTTATTGTGCCTTGTAATACTTTTACAAGAATATAAGGATATGAAAAGAATATACAAGAATATAAAAAGAGTTTTGTGTCCATGCAATTGCTAAGCTATTGGTTTCATTACAACAAAGAAACATCAGGGGGGAAAAAAAGACTGTAAGCCTCTAAACTTTAGAGTATAAATAGGATTATAATTTGGAAGAGGGAAAGACATAAAGGAAGAGAGAAAGGGGATAATTACAATGCAAAAAAAAAAAAAAAGAGCATGGCTCATGAATTACTTTGAAAGCACAATTTTTAAATATGATTATCTTAATTCATTCTCATCATGAGAACACGTACAGAGAAAAAGCCAAGAGTTCCTCCCTGCTGACAACTTTATTAAGCCAACTGACTTCTGATATACCGATTCAAAGAAGCAGGGTCCCTTTACAGGAGGCCAGGCTGGTGCAAAATCTGCAAAAAAGATTTATGCACCCCTGTGTAATTCCTGGGACATCAGGGTGGATGAACAATTGGATGTTGGATCATATCACAGATGACGTCAGGGCTGATTGGGTGCGCAGACCAAGTACACAACAGGAATCTCTAACCACCGGGAAATCCGACGTCTGGGGCCCCGATGGTTTGCTCTTCAGCCCTGCGGCCCTCCTGCCTCCCGAGGCAGGCGAGGCTGCTCTGTGCAGATGCCAGACGGAGGCTTTACCTCCATGCATTACGGTGGAAGAGTTCACTATGCCGTCTTATTCTCTCTCATGGGCCACCAGGAAAATAGAAAATGGTGCTGAATATGGGTGAAAAGCCAAAAGTTGGCAAGGAAGTTAAAGCATTGTTACTGTTTGAGAATGTTTAGTATTTTTATTAAACATAGGGAGCCGTGTAATATTTTGCCTTTTGGAATCAGGCCTGGGTTTGAATGTTGGCTCTGCGGTGTGACCTTGGGAAAGTTACTTAACCACTCTGACACTCACATTTCCCCTATTCTTGCTTATATCCTGATATTTAACATAGGCCATCTGTGAGAATTAGATGAAATAGCACATGTAAAGCGCTCCATTACAGCTCCATAATACCTTATCTGCATTCCCCAAATCCAAAAACTCCTACAACCAAGACGTTTGCTTCCTAATTCACTTGGAGGCAAAACCTGACCTGTACCCTGACAAGAGGCCAGTTACTCTTTATTCATCCCACTTAATGTGAATTTTCCTGTTCCTCTAAAGAAATATTAATGTTTTGATTATGAGGAGTTGCTTTAGACCCTTCTGGGGCATTGCATAACACTTGGTATATACATCATATTAACTTTATAAATTCAAAACATTCTTAATTCCAAAGCACATCTGGCCCCAGGAATTTCAGATAAGGGACATCCTTATTTTATTATTACTTTATAAATTTCCTATTGCCACTTCATGGTATTTTAAGACCTCCTATTAAAAGTTGTCCAGAAGGTACACTCTTCTTTTTAAGATTTTATTTATTTATTTGAGAGAGAGAGAGAGCACACAAGTCAGGGAAGAGGCAAAAAGGACCAGGGAACAGCAGACACCCCTCTGAGCAGGAAGCCTGGTATGGGGCTCAATCCCAGGACCTTGGGATCGTGACCCGAGCCAAAGGCAGACACTTAACTGGCTGAGCCACCCTGGTGTCCCAGGAATTACACTCTTTAATGCACGTACCAGCTCATCGGGGTGCTTCCTCTAGTTGGGCTCTTTGCGCCAAGTATGGACTCAGTAGATGTGGATTCAGTTTATGTCAAACAGTCTTTGTGAATTGATTATGGTGCTTTTGAGTAGATTATAGAGTATCAGTGAGTTTGGGGTCATCTTCCAAAAGAGAATCCCAGTTTCTGAGCAAAAAAGTCTGCTATAAAAAAAAATTAAAAAAAAAAAGGCTGCTATGTTCAGACAGCCCTTGAGCCTCCTGGACACAGGGAGGAAAAGTTACAACCACTCTTGTTCAGAAGACACCATTCAACAAACAAGTGGAGTCAAAGAAGGGGAAACAAAGGAATGGCCATGCCCTTGGCTCAGCTCCATCCTGAAGACCTAGAAGACCGATAAGTGACTTCCATTTTGCCTCCCAGCTTAGGTGCAAACAGCCCAACTAGAGGAAGCATCCTGATGAGCTGGTACGTGTATATTAAAGAGTACAGATTCTGAACAACTTTTAATATTAAATGGCTGGTCTGCAATGCAGCAGATGGCACGCAAATGGAAATTTCAAAAGATCTCACTTGGAAAAACTGGTTTGGGGAAGTTGTATAAATTAAATATAAAGTGTGAGTACATTTATAGGAAATAAGTCGCTCTCCATTCATTTCAGGCTGCCTAATTTCTTTGGCATAAGTGGTTCAGAAAGATGTTATACGGGTATACTCACTTTTAACTACATAAAAAGTTGAATTAATAACAAAAATCCTTAATATGGCTAAGGGCATAAATAACCAATCTTTTCATTTTTCTAAAATGCCGCTCGAGAGAATACCAAAGCAGGTTGGCCAAACCTACCGGAGAAGTATTGGCACCATCCTCTGGTAAAGCTGAAAACTGCAAGTGTACTCAAACACTCTTTAGCTGATAAATTAAGACCTTAAACCGGGGAGGTTATTGATCTACCAGCCAATGTCACTTCTTCGAGTACTACCCTCCTTCCAGAATTTCTATAGTTAGCCCTGAAAATTCACACTAGTGGACTGGGATATTCATCAAGTTTATGCTAGAAGAAAACACATATGAAAAAAGTTTCATAAATAACTAATTTATGGGGCACCTGGGTTGCTCAGATGGTTAAGTACCTGCCTTTGGCTCAGGTCATGATCTCAGGGTCTTGGGATCGAGCCCTGCGTTGGGCTCCCTGCTCAGCGAGGAGTCTGCTTCTCTCTTTCCCTCTGCCCCTCTCTCTGCTTATTCTCTCTCCCTCTCAATAAAAAAAAAAAAAGAACTAGGGGGGGCAGCCCGGGTGGCTCAGCAGTTTAGCGCCACCTTCAACCCAGGAAGTGATCTTGGAGACTCAGGATCGAGTCCCACGTCATGCTCCCTGCATGGAGCCTGCTTCTCCCTCTGCCTGTGTCTCTGCCTCTCTCTCTCTCTCTCTCTCTCTCTCTTAAAAAATCTTTAAAAAAAGAACTATTTTATAAGAATTAAAATCCACATATATATACTCCTTAGTCCTCAACATTCAATACTTGCAATCCTTTCACCCTGCCTCAGAAAACTGTAAATAACATTTAATATATTAAGTAAATAATAAAGACACAAATATTTTGAGTAATTATTTTTAGCATGAAAATGTTGCCTTTGGATTAGATGTGAGAATTAAGGAGATCAGAAGAGCTGTGGCATATTTCATGGAAATAAACAAAGACCACACATATGAAAATAGGCAAAGGGTACTTATCTAGAGATAGCCATAGCAAGGGAGCCAGCCACCATCACTTGTGTTGGCAGAGAGTACAGGCAGGCAGAGGAATGGGAAAGCTCTCCAGTGGGGAAAAGGGCGAGGTAGGTGAGGCTATTGGCATGGGAAGCTGTAGGCAGGCCAACTAGAAGGATAGCATCCCATGTGATTGGCTGGGGGTGCATACATAGTTTTCTCAGGTTGGTCCTAAATTGGAATTGGGGATAAAAATTAAGGAAACTGTCAGCGATTAATCAAGGTCTTCTCATTTGGGGCTAATTGTTATAGAGGTTATTGTTTGGTTTTCTGGACCAGGTACTAGAGACAGTGGCCTGACTTTCTACAAGTCTGACTTGGAAGATAGTGGAGATAGCAAGCTGGCTTCCTGCGCTGGTTTCTGTTGGTAATAAGTCGGTTTTCTCAGCTTGTGGCTACAGATGGTGGGTCAGAGTTCTATACTGTAGAATAAATTCCCAGAAATGGACTTCCTGAGCCAAAGAAGACACATTTATAATTTTGACAGATACTGCCAGCTTGCCCCCATTTGGGGTTATACTGTTTTGTATTTTTACCAGCAGCGCAGCTCTAGGCTGGGCTGGGACAAAGTACAGTGAAGACCTATATACTGGTTACATAAAAGTATATGTAAAACTTATATATTAAGCTAACAAGCTTCTAAATAAAGTATGTATGCCCTATTCTGATGCCACGATAAATATACCTTCCTGAGGACCTGGATGTCCAAAATTTGAATTTAGAAACCATGGATTCCTCAGAGTTCTACATCAAAATGTGGTGAGCAGCCCCTGGCCTGTGGCTGCCACCTTCTCTCCCCATAGCTGACTCAGGACCATACTCGGGAAGTCTCATACTCACACATGTAGACATCCCAGCACACACTGATGAGCTCGATTCACACCACCCTATACACAGCCACCCTTCAGGGGTAGGGAAGCACAGGCATCCTTGAGAGGCCCAGGGGAAAGCCTTGCATAGCCTCTAGAAGCAGATTCTGGGAATTTGCACAAGAAATTCTGAAGACACATTTGCTGAGAGCATGGCCTAGACGGGAAGATGCAGATTCTGGGTGGGCATGTCCCCTGGGCCTTGCAGAGGAGGTGCATGGTTGGGGGAGGCAAAGCAAGAAGGGACACGTATCAAGAGCTCAGAGCCCAAAGAAGAGCCCCTCTTGTCTGGGAAGCCACTTTCTCAAGTCTTGCTAAAGAAGCAAATCACCTACAAAGCTCTTTTCCCACTTTCTTTTTTCTTTTATTTTAATGGAATTTTTTCTTTTCTTTTTTAAGATTTTGTTTGACAGAGAGAGATAGAGAGCACAAGCAGGGTGAGTAGCAGGAAGAGGGAGAGAGAGAAGCAGGCTCCCCTCAGAGCAGGGAGCCTGATGTGGGCCTTGATCCCAGGACCCTGAGATTGTGACCTGAGCTGAAGGCAGACACTTCACCTACCGAGCCACCCATTTTCTAAGTGCCTCTTATCTGCAGATTCTGGAGCAGGATTTTGAATATTCCTTTGGCTAGGAGACATATCTATCTTCTCCAAAGGCCTGCCCATGGGTAGAATAGAAATATTACAGGCACTCCTTCAGGCAGTGTCCAAATTCAGATTCTTAATGCTTTTAACCACAGCCACAAGCCCTTCTTTATATAAATCCACAGTAAAAGTGAGGTTAATGTTCCAGTTCCAAACTGTCTGTCCCCACTGGTAAGCCAGTTATCTGGATTTTTAGTTCCAGGGATAGGATCATTTTATGTGTTTGTACTGGCCATCAGGATTTCATTATGCCTTAAGACAGATGTGGGTTTTATAGATTTAAGGAGAAAGAAAGAAAGAAGGAAGGAAGGAAGGAAGGAAGGAAGGAAGGAAGGAAGGAAGGAAGGAAGGAAAAAATGAAAGAAGGAAAGAAGGAAGGGGGAGGGAAAAGAGGGAGAGAAGGAAAGAGTGAGGGAGGAAAGAAATCCTTCCCAGGAGTCCTTTGTTATTTACCTCTTATAAATTAATTCACACTCACCAGTAATTCTTTGTCAAGGTCGGCAATGACAGTCTCTTCCAACCCTATTATGTTATTCATTTGAAAACATGTCAAGAGCTACCTGGAGATGACTTTCCTATTTTGTTGTCAAACCTATCATTTAACCCTTCAACTATTCTTGCTGCTGCTCTAAGACAAACAGAATTCAAGAGTTAGCTTTATGACAAGGTCTTAGAGCTTTTCCTAAAATACTTCCAGCCGGTGAGCAATACACATTCCTTTTCTTGAAAACAGAATAGAAATTTATGCAGTCTTATTGTGACAGAGGAAAAACCGTTAAAATTAAAATTCAGGGGGAATCTTTTTATCTAACACAATCAATTAATTAAGAAAGTCAATTAAAGTGAGAGAGCATTATAAAAGACTGCACACACATTTCAAATATTCATTTTCATTCATCAAACATATTATAAGGACAAGGCCATTTTTTTTAGAGAAATCTGCAGAGTGAGTTATACAGCTTCTTCCTTACATAAACAACCAAAGTATTCTGTGCTCCCCCCCCCCAAAAAAACCCTCCAATTTAAAGATACTCATGAAGTAATCTCAGAGCAGTGTCCTTCTAGACTCTGTTCTACTTAGTTTATTTATTTATTTCTGAGAATACAGAGAGAGGAGAGAGAGAAGCAGAGACACAGGCAGAGGGAGAAGCAGGCGCCATGCAAGGAGCCTGACGTGGGACTCGATCCCAGGTCTTCAGGATCAGGCCCTGGGCAGAAGGTGGCGCTAAACCGCTGAGCCACCCGGGCTGCCCTAACAGCAGTTTCTTTATAGATTCTCTCATGGTTCTCAGAGAAAAAAAATTTCTTTTCACACTTTCAGTTTATGTAAGATTTAACTATATGATTTACAATAACATTTGCAACTGATACGATCAAATATGGGGAAAACTACATTGACTCCTCTGCCATTTGCTTGTGGAAGCAGAAATGCATACATACATTGGAGAGCAGCCGACTGGCATCTGGGTGGTTGTTAGTCAATAGATTTTTACCAAAGGAATGAGTGAATTAATATAGTGAGATGAATAAATGAGACCTACAGCCCATTTATTATGTATGCACACACACACGCACACACATTCCCTGGTTTCTCAGAAGTGTGGATCCTAAGTAAGGAAGAGCCTTAAGTTTTGATGGGAAATGGTGGTGTATGCAATACAAATGAAAGAAGTCAAGAAGGCAAGAGGATTGTATCTGAAAGATGCCAAGAGGGCTAGACGGGTTTGCTGGGTAACAAATTAATCCAAACCAAGGAGTTTGAAACCACACCCATTTATTACCTCACTGTCCCAGTGGATGAGGCATCCAGACCGGCTAAGCTGGCTTAGGGTCTCACAGGCTACACTGGGGGCCAGCCAGGTTATGTTCCTTCCTAGAACTTCGGGGTCCTCTTCTAAGCTCACATGGGTGTTGGCATAATTTACTTCCTTATGGTTATAGCATTGAGGCCCTTAGCTCCCAGAACATTCCGCAGTTTCCCGCCATGTGGCCCTCTCTGTAGACAGTTCACTTGAGAGCAGCTTGCTTCTTAGAGATGGGTGGGAAAGTCTTTCCCTCTAATCTGCTACAACAGAGTCTTAGATAACGAAGCATAATCATGGGAATGACCTTCCATCACCTTTGTCATAGAAAAGAACCTAATTAAGGGAATAACCTGCCATCAACTTTGCCATATCCTATTGGTTAGAAACAAGTCACAGGCTCCTCCCCGACTCACCCAGGGAGGAGATCATACACATGTGTAACTCACTGGGGGTCACCATGGGATGTGTCTGCCACAGGAGGGGAGAGGGGTCAGGAGAGCCTGCGGACTGGTGGGGCCTGGGAAACAGTGAATTGAGAGAGAGAGACAGGGACTCTAGGCAGGATTTGGGAGACACAGAGGAATTGACAGGGAACATTTTGTCAGTTTGGCATGATAATCCCCTCTATCCCATCTCTGAGAATATTCAGTAAAAACCTATACTATTCTTCAAAAATTCTGGAATTGAGTTAGGTTATTTCTCTTCATTTCTGTTTAGTTTGTTCAAACTTTCATACACTAACTGACAAAAACCTATCTCTTACAAATCGAAAACATAAGGCAGGGATCCCTGGATGGCTCAGCAGTTGAGCATCGGCCTTCGGCTCAGGACCCGGGATCGAGTCCCACATTGGGCTCCCTGTGAGGAGCCTGCTTCTCCCTCTGCCTGTGCCTCTGCCTCGCTCTCTGTGCGTTTCTCATGAATAAATAAATAAATCTTTAAAAACAAAGAACATAAGCCAAAGTTTTACTTAAATTTTTAAGGGGAAAATTGGCAAATAAAAGCAGCGACAAGAAGAGCGCTTGACACATGGGGGTGTAATAGTGGAAAAATGACTGCAGAAATGAGAAAGTGTAGTTAGATATAAAACTGATGAACTTTCTCTAGAGCAACACCACCATAACATTAGGGGTTGTCCTCTAGCAGGTCAACACACACACACACACACACACACATACACACACACCGTATCAGCTTTCCATAATTTAATGTCTCACTTTAGGGGGCAGTTAAAATGGAGGGACCTTCATCAGTCGTGGCTAGTTGGCCAAAGCAGGTTACATCCCCCAAGAGATCTTATCAGAAAATAGCATGATAAAAAAAAATAGCATGATATTGGTCCAGCTCTATTTTGGTTAAATATTTCGCTACTTATGGCACAGAGATTAGGAGACACTTAATGATGCTTTTAAACTGAAGAATGCATTTAGTTTGGTATTATTAACAGTTTATAGATAATGAAACTAAGGTTAGATAAGTTACCTAATTAGCAACAGTGAGTCCGACTCCGTTCTCTCTTCCCACTATTGCAGAAAAAACTCTTCAGGTAAATACTATTTGTGTAACATAGAACAGTACCAGTTTTTGTCCTTAAAATTTCGTTAAGTAGAAAATTCAATGAGTTACTATGAGAACATAAGCCTTTTGGAGTAATAATCACACAGTGTTTCAAAAGGCATTTTTCTCACCAAACGTGAAAGCTTTTCACAGCTTTATCTTTACCCAAGAAAGCTGATGGCAGATTTCCTGAAGGTTTTGAACTGGCATGTGTATTCCTTGTCAACAATAATAATTTCTCACCAATGGTATCAGAAAGGAAACTGGAGGCACATAAAGAGAATGCCGTAAGTCCCTGTACTTTCTTCCTTTAAGGAAGAAAACATTAGCTTTCTCCTTATGTGTCTGTCAGTTCCAACCAAAAGTCATGTCTCGAAAACCCTCTGAAGTTATCTGAGGCTTGGAAATAGAAAAGATTACAGGGTGCTTGTGCAGTGCCATGCCAGCCTTGACTTCCCATTGAATGAGCCATTTCATAAATCTTTCAGGGCAGAGGTTAATTTGTAGATTTTTATCTAGTGGAGACGTAAATAATTTATGTTTAGTAGAACAGATAACCCCAAAGGTTGTAGTTTATTGCCCTGTTGGACATTAACCCGTTTTGTATCTAACCCAGCAACCTCACCCACACACTGGGTCTAAACCCCTTCTTCACTGAGTGCTCTTTAAACTGGTTTTAGTATCTTACCGGTTCCCTCATTAATTGGGGAGTTACTGAAAACCTTCGACACGTGCTTATTTTATACTCATGAGAAAGTCATGGTTTTACTTCTTTGAAAAATACACTTTATCAGTCACCATGCGGAAAGTGGGAGAAACTCAATGAAATGAGTTGGGGAATTGAAACACCTCGATTCTATCACTTGCCGGCTACGCGATCTTCAGCAAACCACTTAAGCTCCTTGAGACTCAGTTTCTGCACCTGTTAAATGGAAATAATAGGAGGGCCTTCTCACAGGCTGCTGAGAGGCGCACAAAGCCTGGAACAGACTCCTGGAGGGAACTTCCTTGACCCCAGGTGACAGTTTACTGACAGCTCTGGAGCTTTCCTAACAAAAGAAGCTGGCAAAAAAAAAAAAAGAAGCTGGCTTCAGGGAAGGTACCATGGGGGATGGTAACAGGATTCCACAGAGGTATTGCGTTTGAGAACTGAAGCTGAGAACAGACCTTTCAAGGGCAGAAATAAGTCCCTCCCCCAAAAAAGTAGGATGCACAGTAGCCCCGGGAAGGTAAAAATATGCAGCTTTACACCCTACCTTTCTGCCTAGGAGTTTGTGTGTGCGTGCTTGTTTTCCGGTTAAACAAGAGAACAGTCTTCTTGCATCTTTTTTTTTTTTTTTTTAAAGTATTTTATTTATTCGAGAGAGAGAGAGAGCATGAGTAGGAGTGGGTGGGAGAAAGCAGAGGGAGAGGGACAAGCAGACACCCCACTGAGCAGGGAGCCTGACATGGGGCTTGATCCCAGGACCCTAAGATCATGGCCTGAGCTGAAGGCAGACTCTTAACCTACTGAGCCATGAGCCACCCAGGCGCCCCATAATCTTTGCATCTTAAGTAACTTGGACAGAAACTTAGTGCAGCCAGAGCAGAAGATAAATCCAACAGGAATCACGAAGTATTCTCTACAATCTCTCCAGCCGCCAACCATTCTATACTGTAACTAAAATGTTTGTGTCCTGTGGTTTTCAGACTGTACTGTACACTTAGTAAGATGATCTGAATTCTTTCTTTTTTTCTTTTCACTTTCTCACCCGAATCTGTTAGCTAAACAACTACAGTGAGACCTCTCTCAGCCAGATGCTGAGCTGGGGTCAGAAACAGGCATGAAGAAGCCCGACGGCTGGCCTTCAGGAGTCTAGCCAGTGGTCAGACATTGCTCAGTATTTTAGAACACAGACGTGGTGGCCACAAACAGTTCTCTGCCTCCAAAGTGGTACCGTTTCATGAAGAAGCTCAAAGCTACCAGGCAGTAAACCCAGACTGGGGCAGCTGTGATATTGTCACTTCGGTCAGGGACAGAGACGTTGATTCTAAACCCTAAGCACCACCTGCCAGGAATCTATCATCAGCTTTCTCTTGCAAACAGACTGCTGGGCTGTGAAAAGCCATCAGTGGTCACCAGGAGGGCTCAATCAGTTAAGTGTCTGCCTTCAGCTCAGGTCATGATCCTCAGGTCCTGGGATCAAGCCCCACATCGGGCTCCCTGCTCAGTGAGGAGCCTGCTTCTCCCTCTCCCTCTGTGGCTCTGCCTGCTGGTTTCTCTCACTCTGTCAAATAAATAAGTAGAATCTTGAAAAGAAAAGACATCGGGTTTTATTTCAAAAGGCACTGAGCAACAGAATAGCATGAGGGCTCTCAAGAGACACAAGAGATGGTGGCCACAGTGTCTCTTCCTTCATAATTTTAATATGTTGAGGATCCATAGTTGGGGATACAAGGTAAAGAAAAGGAAATTCCCCCACAGTTGGATGTTATGTTTAGGTACCCAGATTATGCTCTCATTCTTTCTTTTCCATGTGACTCTGAAAAGACATTTCAATTCTGAATCACAGACGTTTGTCTTTAACTCCCTGGGGCAAATATAGAGGACTGTGTGCAGTCCTTGGAGAGCTAAGGCCATGTCATAGTCCATAGCACATTGCCAGCTCAGAGCCCACATCTACCAGCTGTTTCGTAAGAGTTTATTTAGTGAATGAAGAAACAACTGTCAAGTCTTTTCCCTGGGAAGGTTGAGTCGGAGAATGAAGTATGGTAACATTTTGCTCAGGACAAGGGCTCTCCAAGGGTGTTGTTCAATGCTAAAACAAGGAAAGTCCCAGGAAAACCTGGAAAAAATTGGTCACCCTACTTGAAGCTTTCTAGTACTATCCAGGGGTCAACATTATGGCTCAGATGCTTTTAAACTGATTTAGTGGAATTTAGTTAAATTGATAATATTTTAGGAACCAGGGAAATACCTCCCTGCATTACATCAATAAAGTACAGATATCCTTGTGATTCACTTTGTAGCCCTGCTGTCTAGTCTTCCTCCTTTCCAACCTCCCCCATACCAATTGTTAAAGTTTCCTTCTAAGCCACAAGCACACTTGGGCTAAAAACACTTAGGAAATGTCTTGACCACATAAAACACAATTTGAAAATTCAGAATATGTCAAGAGTGTAAAAATGATGTCTGCAACTCACTTTCAAATGGTCACACAAGATATGTTGTTCTAGATACAGATTTAAGCTTTAAAAATAAAGATGTATATAGATAAAGCAATATGGCAAAATGTTAACAACTACTAAATCTCAGTGGTAGGAATATGAGTACCATTCACTGTAATCTTTTGAACTTTTCTGCATGTTTGAAAAAATTTTTAATTAAAACGTTGGAGGCTGGGGAGGCATGAACCTAGACAACAGACCATTTTTAGCAAATACTCAGAATAAACATCTTAATCTCCTACATTGACTTTAATAAAGTGATTTCAAATCTTTCCTTATAGGCACGTTTTCCAAGCAGGAAGCACTTTCACAAGTAAAGGGTAGAGTTAAGGAGTAATACTTAGATATTTTTGGTAGATGCCAATGTATTGAGTATGTGGGGTTTAAAGACTATGACCATGGATATTATTATAACCTTTAATGAAACAATGTGCTTTACTTTTGCTTCAATAGCAGTGATGGAGTAAGCCTAAGAGAGCAATCCTTGGGTTGTCACCATCAATACAGGTGCTCCTCTCCCTTTCAGAGGTGGAAACAAGAAGATAGAAGTAGGGAAGAGGAAGCTGTATATGTTTGGGTTAGGTTTAGCAACATATAATAGAAAACCCAAGGTGACAATGGCCTAAACCCACAAAGGTTTATTGTCTTACATAAAAAAGTCCAGAGATAGTCTAAGAAAGTGTAGTGGCATCATTAAACTATCAGGGACTGATGTTTATTTTATATTTATGCTTTACTATGCTCGGGACATGGCACCTATCCTCTTGATCTAATATGGCTGCTATAGCTCCAGTCTTCATGCCTTTATTCCAAGGAGCTGAAACAAGAAAAACATTTCCCTGGTTGTCAGTCCCTTTTGAGTCTTCCTTACATATAACTGACCAGAACAAAGTCATATGACCATATCTGGATACAGGGGACATTGGGAAATGTAGTCTTCAATTTAAGCACATTGCCCTGCTCTCCCACACCTTGCCCAGTTATACAGTGGTTCTGATGTGAGAAAAAGAAAAAGAGAGAGAGAGAGAGAGAGACAGAATAAATGTTGGTAGGCATCTAGCAGTATAGACCACTATGGTTTCTCTGTCCAGAAGATAAGCCAGTGGTCCCTCAGACAGACTCTAAGCATTACCCTGCAAGCAATGTATTCTATGTGGCTGGGGCTCTCGGGTGTGTATCCTGGCTCAGTTTCACCTGCTGCCCAGGCCCCACTCAGAAGGCCTGGGGAAGTCAAAATAGGAGGCCAAGTGAAGGAAGGATGCTCACCTGAGGCAGCTTAGCCAGAGCATAAAAAAGTCAGAATGATAGCCCACAGAAGCCAAACAGAGCCAAGAGAAGCCAAGATGCAAAGGGAAGAAAAAGCAGCAAAAACAGTATTTAGGAAAGTTGGCTGCAGGGAAGAACATGGAGTTAGGAAGAGGTCAAAGGTGAATTTCATTTAGACTAAATAATAAGCCCTTAATTTGGAAGAAAAGGGACATATGATTTTTTTAAGAGAAAATCCATTTCTTTCCTTCACCCACCAACTAGATGACTGTGGGACAAACATGCGAAGTCCATCGGTTTGGAGGAGAGCTGCGTTCCTAACCTGCCTCGGGCACCACATGTCTGCGTGCAGCCCCGGCTCACAGTATGTACTCCCAGTACTCTTTTTTTCTTTTAGTTCTGGGTGAATGAATTTTATTCCCTCATTCAACAAGCATATAAGGTGAATGTCAACTGCACGTCAGGTGCAGTCCTAGGTACTCTCAAATATCATCACATTGTATCTGTACAGCAGTCCTATCCAGATTTTTACAAATGAGAAAATGAAATTCATTTCAGATGCTAAGTAACTTCCCAGACACAATATTAATTAATTTATTTAATGAAGTGATTTCTTTTTCCTCAGCCATTTCAAAAGGGATTTAAGGGTTTTCATTTAAAAATAAAACCCAGGGCGCCTGACTGGCTCAGTCGGTAGAGCATGTGACTCTCAATCTCTGGAGGCATGAGTTTGAGCCCCACATTGGGAGTGGATTCTGCTAAAAGAAATAAATAAATCAGGGGTGCCTGGGTGGCTCAGTCAGTTAAGTGCCAAACTCTTGATTTTGGCTCCCATCATGATATCAGGGTTGTGAGATGAAGCCCAGCATCAAACTGTGCTCAATGGGTAGTCTGCTTGGGATCCTCTCTCTCTCTCTCTTTCTCTCTCTCTCTCTCTCTCATAAATTAATATTTGAAAAAATAAGTAAATGGATGAATGAATAAATAACCCTACATAGGACAGGGGAGTTTCTGATTCATGATGGGGCAGTACACAGATGTGTTTGCCTTGGCTTCTCCCAGAGGCCCACAAAATGATAGTAATGAAGATATAGTAAAGAGACAGGTGATTACAAGGTCAAAGTGAGTGAGAGAAGGAAAGCAGCAATGGCCTGCGGAGAATGAAGTAAAGAAGCTGACTTAGCCAACCCACACCAGCTGAGAGGAAGCCCAGAAGCAACCTGAGTAGCCTCACAGAACTTCACAAAATCTCAGAGACAAGAAGCACCAGGTACCTTAAAATTGAGGGTGAAATCAGAATGGAAAACAAGAGGAGAGCTTGAAAACCTAGTAAGAAGCTTTAGATCCCCAGATCCCCTCCCCAACCTCCACAAAATGGTGTAGGTTTATTTTCAGAAAATGGTAAGCTGGGGGGTGAGGGAGGGACTCAGCCCCAGAACACTGGGCAAAGCTGAGGCTTGAGGTGCATGCTGGAAACAAGGATTCCAGAAGGCTGTCCATTGACTCTGGAGATGTCCCATGGCCTCTCCTGTATTGGCAGCCAGGTCCTCTCCTAAGAGACTGGGACTTTCTTCTCTGGGGCTTTGAACTAGTACTGAAATGTCCAACCACATGTACTGACATCGTAGGTTCCCCAGTGAAATGCCCCACCCGACGATGCCTCGGTGGAGCCTGCCAAGCAGAACGAGCACTCAGCAGTCAGTCCCTCATTCTATGCATAGACAGATAGCCGTGGGTTGACACTGACCACTTGGGGAAAGCCTTTTACATGGAAAAAGGGAGCCCCATGCTAACAAGCTGAAGGCAGAAACCTAGGGGAAACAGGAAAAGCAGAGGGAAGAACATTTTTGAAAAATCTCACTAAGAGTCTCAAAGGAAGAGAAGATGTTGTCCACAAGTCTCAAGAACAGAACACCATAAAAAAGAAATATTCAGGAAACAAGAGAGTTGCAAGATAAAGCTGGGCAGTATAATGAACAGACTTCCAAAAAGTGTCCTAAGATCCCTGTCCCCTAAGGATACAAATGCTAACCTAAGTTAACTTCAGGTTATTAAGGGAGGGTTACTAATCAGCTGGTCAGCTGGTCTCAAAAGAGGTAGGTGATGCTGGATTATCAAGTGGGGCCAATGTAATCACACGAACCCATAATTGCATAAGGATGCAAAAGACTGAGTAAGAGATGTGAGGGGTAAGAAAGTCTGTACTACAGGGGCCTCGGGCAAGGGTGCTACCCGAGAGGGTGCTAGGTGTTCATGGAAAGCATGGAAAGGAATACGGGCAGCTTCTAGGAGCAAAGATCAGCCTCTGACTGAGAGCCAGCAAGGAACCTGGGACTTTGATCCTATAGCCACAAAAACTGGATTCTGCCAAAACTGGATTCTCACCAGAATGAGCTTAGAAGTAGATTCTTCCTCATGCCTTAAGTCAACACCTCGATTTTCTCCTTGTGAGACTCTAAGCAGAGACCCCACTGTGCCACATTGTACCCAGACTTCTGAAATAAATGGGTAATGTCTTAAATCTCCCAGTTTGTGATAATGTGGTATGGCAGCAATAGAAAACTCATATATAATTCAAGAAACATAATTAAAGAGTAAAGAGAAGGAAAGTCAGAGTCAAGAGATGCCATGGGAGGACTGAACCAGAAGATCCAAAACCTAAATAAAGTCAATCAAGAAACAGGGGACTTAGAAAATGCAGGAGAGGAGATTATTTTTAAAACACCAAACTCAGGGATCCCTGGGTGGCTCAGCGGTTTAGCACCTGCCTTTGGCCCAGGGCGTGATCCTGGAGTCCCGGGATTGATTCCTACATCGGGCTCCCTGCGTGGAGCCTGCTTTTCCCTCTGCCTGTGTCTCTGCCTCTCTCTCTGTATCTCATGAATAAATAAATAAAATTTAAAAAAATAAAAATAATAAAAATAAAAAACCAAACTCATTTGAAGAACATGAGTTTCAACATTATAAATGGTCAACTCAGTGGTTGTAAAAGGACCCCACAAGGGCACATCATTTTCCTGAGATTTTAGAACACTGGGAACAATGAGCAGACCCAATAGAGCTTCCAGAGAGTAACAAGTGAAATCAAAAGATCTAGAATTAGGGATCCCTGGGTGGCGCAGCGGTTTAGTGCCTGCCTTTGGCCCAGGGTGCGATCCTGGAGACCCAGGATCGAATCTCACATCAGGCTCCCGGTGCATGGAGCCTGCTTCTCCCTCTGCCTATGTCTCTGCCTCTCTCTCTCTCTCTCTGTGACTATCATAAATAAATTAAAAAAAAAAAAAAAGATCTAGAATTATAATGGCTTTGGACTTCACAAATGAAATGCTGGAACCCAGAAGCCAATGGAGCACAGTCTGTCTTCAAAAGTCTATGTCTAGTCTAGATTTCTATAACTGGCCAAATCATCAGTTAAGTATGATGGTAGAGTAATGACTTTGTCAGACAGGTTAGTTCTCATGAATGTGTTTCCCAGCAGGTTTCCCAGATGGGCCACCAAAACAGAACTTACATGGAGGGTGCAGGGGCCATGGGAAGGGGGAGGTGGGGGCAGGGAAATGTTGGTTTTGTAATAAGTTTTTATTTTGGGGACGCCTGGGTGCCTCAGTGATTGGGCGTCTGCCTTCGGCTCAGGGTGTGATCCTGGTCCCAGGATCGAGTCCCACATCGGGCTCCCTGCATGGAGCCTGCTTCTCCCTCTGCCTGTGTCTCTGCTCTCTCTCTCTCTCTGTCTCTCATGAATAAATAAATAAAATCTTTTTTTAAAAAGTCTTTATTTTTTAAGATGTTATTTATCGTAGAGAGAGCATAAGCACAGCGTAGGGGAGGGCTGAGGGAGAAGCTGACTCCCCACTGAGCATGGAGCCTGATGCAGGGCTCTGATCCCAGGACTCTGGGATCAGGACCTGAGCTAAAGGCAGATGCCCAACTGACTGAACCACCCAGGCACCCCATTCTTCTAATAAGTTTTTTAAAACATCATGCCCTTAAAATTTCATTAAAATAATTTTTAATACATACATTGCAAAAATAAAAAGAAAGAAATGAGGAAATGGAGAAAATAACCTGGGGGTAAACTTAGTACCCTCAGATGCATACTGTCTGGCTTTGATTAATTCCAAGAGCTGGATCACAAATTTGGCTCCATTCTTCCAAGATGCCAAGACAATAGAAGTACACAATCAGTTATAAGATTTATCGTGTCCATAGGACAAAGACACCACAGATGTTCAGCTGAAATGCAGTTTTTCCTGATACCTGAGACAAATTTCTCCCATGGGCCCTCGTAAAAAGGACACAGCATAATGTCACAGTCAGTGTCCTTGAAACTACCCCAATGATGTTTACAACAGTAAATTTCACATTGCTTTTTCTTATCATGTCCATGGAAATTGGCAGATGGCAAAAAATGGAAACACAATTTAGTGCAAGTCCCAGAGCCAAAAGTATACATTCCAAGGGTAGTGTTTGGAGACGGGTGTCCTTCAGTCAGTTCTCAGTGAGCATTGCTTCTCACGACCTGGGCTTTTTTTTCCCCTTGGGTCTCCCTATATCTACCCCAGGGGGCAGTTAGAAACAAGAGGCAGTGATCAGACAACTCAGGTAGGTAAAGGGGCTGAGATTTGTCCTACTGTCAGGCCCACCAGGCGGCCTGCCACAGTTTCACGGATGCCAACAGAAGCTACGAGACTCTCGGGTCAGAGACAAAGGACTGTATTACTCACGGCAGTCACAGTAGTCAAAGTATCAGCATCCGTGCTGGTCCCCTGGGCAAAGCGAAGAGGGCTGGGCGACACCCGCTAGTGCTCTGCACCACATAACCAGACGGGAGGGAGCCCTTAGCTTAGGAAAGCTGCATCTTTTGAAGGAGCAGGACGTCTGCCTTTGCACCTGAGAAAGACTCTGTCTTCCAAGTTTGTAAGCAAACTTGCTCTTCGCTCCAGAGGCAGACACTTTATCTTCCAAGGCCATTCACTATACAGCATCCTCGAAAGGAAAGTCTAGAACAAAGGTAGTCAGTGCCCGCCCAAAATTTCTGCGGGTTGTGCAGAAATGCAAGAGAACGATGCAAACCATCTCCCAGCAGCAAGTGGGACTGAGCAAGGCCAGAAGGCAGTTTCCAGAGGAAGTCCCAAGGGAAGACTTTGGAGTCCCAAAGAGAAGATGCCTCCCAAGCCTCGGCAGGACATGAAGTCCAGATCATAACAACGGTTGCCACTGGTATACGCAGCCAGGGCAGAAGGGGTGCACTGCAAGGAACCGAGGCTGGGGCGGGTCTGGGTTTGGGTCACCACTGCGGGGAGTCCTGGGAAATCTACACAAGCTATGTTGAACCTTGCCACTTGCACCAGCTGCAGGCCTCATGTAGGAAAGGACTGCAGTTTCAGAGTCACGGAGAAGTGGAAGATGGCATTGCAGGTCACCTCACATCCAACGAGGAGGTTACATTTGTGAAAAGAAAGGAAACCTGACCTAAAACGGAGTGGGCAAGCCCTGAAGGGGGCTCACACGCACGTACCTCTCCCTGCAGCCCGCCTCACCAACATGAAATGCACATTTCCACAAGGGAGGGCACTTTTCTTGCAGGAATTTGTCTCCTGCCTTTAAGAAAAGTGGGGAAGATCCGTCCCTGCCCCAGCACCCAAGCACCAACCACCGCCTGCCGCCCATGAGCCACCACTGCCATCTGGAACTCTTGTTCTCCGATGAACTTTTGTTCAGAACGGCCCTCCCCAGTTTCCTCCTGAAACCTAATAAACTCACCTTCCCTTTGTCCCATTTGACTTGCCTATGGTTCGCCGCAGCTTGTATGTCCTGAATTGAGATTTCTCTGCTATTCCCAAATAAACTCATCTTGCCAGTAAAATGGGCTATTTTATTTTTAAGGTTGGCACATTTCAGCTAGGCAGAAAAGTGACCCCATAACATCTGCATCTAGGGTGACAAAGATCACCAAGTCAAACTGACTAAACCATCCTGGGATTTTCTAGGATTCAACATATTTTCTGCTGTAACACATGCACAGGCCTCTAGTCCATTCTGTCTTCAATGTCACTCATGAGAAGGTCAGGCCTCCACCTCATTCCCATTAGATCCAGAGGTTCTTTGTTGAATATCTTCCATGGCAGCAGCCTTGGTATTCCATTCAAAACATTTCCCTGCCTCTGGACTGGCAACCTCTGAGCTAAAACAAATCTCCTCTCTGGCCTGATCCCAGGTCCTGGTATTCCATCTCCCATGCTAACAGCAAAATGACTTTTTTTTTTTTTTAATTTATTCATGAGAGATACAGAGAGAGGCAGAGACACAGGCAGAGGGAGAAGCAGGCTCCATGTAGGGAGCCTGATGTGGGACTCGATCCTGAGACTCCAGGATCACACCCTGAGCCAAAGGCAGACACTCAACCGCTGAGCGACCCAGGAGTCCCTCTCTCGCTCTTTCCTAATATGTGTTGAATCTGAATGATTCTAAGAATCATTCAGGTTGGACTCAAGACTCCCAGATGGAGATGGGCACGTAAGCTCAATGGTCAGCAATAGCTTACAGGTCATCTAAAACTGAGATAAATTTGGCTTCATTCACATATCTTTGGTGCCTCCAATGCTCTCAAGATTTCTGCATATTTCCAAGGGCTTCAATTTTTCTGGACACCCATGGCCCAAATTCCTGTTCTTGTTGGGCTCCCAATTTTCATTTCTTTGCACGTGAAGTAATTCTGTTTACTGTTCTCGTAGCTGACGTGCATGCAGAATTCAGTCCCTTTTTCTTAATTCCTACCTAATTCATAGAAGGAAGGAAGGAAGGAAGGAAGGAAGGAAGAAAAAAAGAAGGAAGGAGGGGAGGATGTGAGCCACTGCCAAACACAGTTTTGAACCTTGCTGCACTAAATGCAGTGTGAAGACCCTTAGAGGTCTGGTGCTGTTAGTTTTACAAGCAAGCTCTGTGAAACCTATAGAATGTGATTTATCCAAGACCACATTCAGATTAGTAATAGATTGGAATTGGTGTACTGCACCTTCATTTGGTAAACACTTATTAAGCACCAGTGTGTGTACCACACACCGTGATGAGTGTGATCCTCTTCTCCCTTTAATGAGCAACACCTCATTCTTTCCATTAAGGGGCTCACAGCTGCAGGGCCCAGGTCAAGAAGCATCACAAAGGATTTTTCACATCACAAAACCTCTAGAGCTTTTTTTGCATTTTACAAATCAGGAAGCCAGAATTTCAGAGCAACAGAGTAGTTTGAAAAAAGTCAAGGAGTGGCTCAGTCCCTTAAGTGTCTGACTTTGGCTGAGGTCCTGATCTCAGGGTCCTGGGATGGAGCCCCAAGTCAGGCTCCTGCTCTCCCTGCTTGTGTTCTCTCTCTGTTAAATAATGGTTTTTGTTGTTGTTGTTGTTGTTGTTGTTGTTGTTGTTGTTGTTTTAGGTAAGCACAGAATTAAGCCATAGAAAAAGAGCTCAGACCCAAGTCTTTCTTTACATTCTTTGTTTGGCGTTCTGTGCCAAGGAGTGCTCTTTCATTATGCTATTATGCTGTTCCTTCCTCGACTCAGTAACCAAAAAGTGGATGAATGATTGGATCAATTTGTATTTTTTCCTTCAGTTTTTACTCTCAGAAGAGTTCTTATATAAGATTTCTTGCATCTCTACAAGTTTTGGTTTGGTACAGTTAAAGCTCTTTGCACTTCTTTCTCATCGACTTTTATATTTGCTTTGATTTAGACTATACTGTTTGCGGTTTCATATTCTAAGATTTCATTACAAGCTTTCCACTACAATCTGAAACTAGAAGATGGGAAAATGTTCTCCCTATAATGCTTATTTCAAATGCACTGTGGGAAGTGGAGTCAAGCAAACTGGACCTTATGTATCAGTCTCAAGGGGCACATAACATTTCTAAATGTTATTAGCAAAACAATAGGGAATATGGGGCATTTACATTATGCCCATAATAATAAATTTTCTATCCTTCCCTGGTCTTCGTCCTTCCCCATCCTGGAGCCTCACGTTTCGTTAAACCACATATACTATACCCAAACCTCGGAATCCTGTGAAGTACCTATTATTTCTAAAAATTACTTAATCCACACAAAAAATTAACTTTTGGAACAAATTAAGTCTTTTTTGCATTCCTTCTATAGAAGTAAAAGTTGTTTTGACTTCTTAAGGAAGTCTTGAAAACACATACAAAAATGTTATATTGCATGTAGCCAATTCTGAAGTTGTACTGTGGCAAAATTTTGATAAATGCCACAAAGTGTTACTCTTTGCCAAGTGAACTTCTAGCCACTTTAACATTCCCAGCACTCTCTAACTTCAGAGGGAATAGAAATCTTGGTGTTGGGAAAACAGCTAGCGCAACCAGATTTATATCTGTCTCTGTCCAGATCTTCTTGGGCAGCTAATTCCACAATAAATATTTATTGCCACTTATTAGAAATTTACTCTTTGCCTTTTTACTGGTCTGAGATCTTAACATTGATTGTCTTATTTAATACGCCCAACAGATTTTGTGGTAGGTACTAGGATCTCCAGTTTGTAGCTGAAGAATGCACAGCTAATGAAGGAGCTGATTATAGATCCAACTACATATGGTTGAGCATTAATCTACCTAACATACAATCTTATAAATCAGTTAATAAGGGCAACTGAAAAATAAAAAAAAGGCACAAACATGAAATTCACAAATGAGGGGCCCCTGGATGGCTCAGTTGGTTAAGTGTCTACCTTCGGCTTAGGTCATGATCCCAGGGTCCTGGAATTGAGCCCCATGTTAGGCTCCCTGCTTAGCAGGGAGTCTGCTTCTGTCTCTACTCCTCCCCCTGCTCGTGTTCTCTCTCTCTCTTCTCCTTCTCTCTCTCTCAGATAAATAAATAAAATCTATTAAAAAAAATTCACAAATGAACCGATACACACATGTAGTTTGAAAAAGGTTAGATGGAAAGATAGTCAATCTCACTAGAATCTACCAAAATTACCTAAGTAATTAAAAAGAATTCATCAGCTTTGGGACACTTCTTGATAGAATTGATTAAAGAGAAAAATTTATTCCATAATAGAGAGGATCATTTAAATTAACATAATTAAGCCCCGCAAGATGTGCTTGAGAACTCTGGAAATTATAGACTGTTAAGGCTCGAACCTTGGAACCAAGATGGAGTAGAGGAATTTCTCCCTATCCCTCCCTCTAGGTGCAGCCAGAGCCCTGGGCATTATACAAAACAGACATCAGAAGACTCCGAGAGGTGGGGAAAAAAGGAAGCCCATTTAGAGAACTTGAGACTCCAGGAACAGCATGACGGTGAGTTCTCTGTGCTTCTTTTTATGTGATCCTGGACTGAATGCTAGAGAAGCTGGCAACCTAGAAATGGCCCTAGTAGCAAAGAAAAGCCTGCTCTCTTTAGACAAAGGAGCAGAAAAGAGGCAGCCTAGCAAGAAAGAAAAGTTTTGGACAATAACCACCCTACCCCCAGCCAAACATCACAGAAGAAAACATGGCCCTACCACCACCCACGCCAGCAAAGGCAAAGTGGGGAGCCTAGACTGCTACCCTGACCAGCTGTAAGGAGGCACCCGTACTGTGTCAGTAGATTCCACTTGGGGAGCCTGGACTTCCACTTCCACCCAGTGATAGTGAGGCATCCCCCTGACTTCCTGCTAGGGTCTGAAGAAGCCAAGGAGAGGCCAGACCTCTTACTACCATCCAGTAGTAACATGGCTGCCCCCTCCCCTTCTAGGGGGTCAGTATTGATCATTTGAGGAACAGTAACAGGTGCCCTCCATCCCAGCCAGAGTGGTGACAGTGGAAGCCTCGTGGGGGCCGACACTTCAACCCCCATCAGTACTAACGAGGATCCCCTCCCCTCGTCCACTCCCCATGCCAGTCTTAGAGAAACAAATGGTTCAGACAATGATAATTAAGGGTAGCTGACATTATCAAGCGAATTTTCAACAGCCTATTATATTATTACAATTCCTGAATCCTCTTGCTCAGGAGGCATGTACACTTTTTTCTAAAAGATTTTACTCATTTTTAAAAAAGATTTTATTTATTTATTCATGAGAGACACAAACAGAGAGAGAGGCAGAGACACAGGGAGAGGGAGAAGCAGGCCCCATGCAGGGAACCTGATGTGGGAGTTGATCCCAGGTCTCCAGGATCATGCCCTGGGCTGAAGGCAGTGCTAAACCGCTGAGCCACCTGGGCTGCCCCATTTATTTATTTGACAGAGAGAGCCAGAAAGCACATGCAGGGAGAATAGTAGGGGGAGAAGGAAAAGTAGACTCCCCACTGAGTAGGGAGCCTGATGCAGGGCTAAATCCCAGGACCCTGGGATCAGGACCTGAGCTGAAGGCAGACGTTTAACTGACAGAGTCACCCAGGTGCCCCAGCATGTACACTTAAAAAAAAAAAAATCATGCTTGTCATAATTCTCTTAATATTAGTTTCATTAGTACAATATTAGTCTCATTTATTCCATGATACATTTTGTTGTTGTTGTTTCTTCTGTTTACCTGGCTTTACTAATAGCTCTAATAGATTGACATCCAGTTAAGTTTTCTGGAGGTATTTGTTGCCAGCAGAGGCTGAGTGGGGACCTGGACGTTCACCCTCCACCTGGCAGAAACAATACCCCCTTCTCCCCAGCAGCATGGTGTCGGAGTTCTGCTAACACAGAAGATTTTTTTTTTTATTTTTATTTATTTATGATAGTCACAGAGAGAGAGAGAGAGAGAGAGAGAGAGGCAGAGACACAGGCAGAGGGAGAAGCAGGCTCCATGCACCGGGAGCCCGACGTGGGATTCGATCCCGGGTCTTCAGGATCGTGCCCTGGGCCAAAGGCAGGTGCCAAACCGCTGCGCCACCCAGGGATCCCCACAGAAGATTTAAATGTGATCCAGAGTCTTACCACGTAACACCCCAAACGTACATAATACAATCTTAAAAATCATTTATATCAAGAACCAAGAAAATCTCAACTTGAATGAAAAAAGACAATCACCAGATGCCAATATACAGATATGGGAGTCATCTAATGAGAATTTTAAGGCTGCCATAGGAAGAATGCTTCAATGAGCAGCTGTGTACATACTTGAAACACATAAGAAATAGAAAGTTTCAGCAAGAAGACTTCTCAAAAGGCTCATGCCCGTGAATAGTTTCAGGGAAACCATCAGGCCATCCTCCTCTCCAGTGAGACAGAACTCCCTCACAGAGGCACCCCCTCCCTTCGAAGGAAGCACCTGTCTCTGAGCTGTCTCCTCGTCCACCCTCACGCCTCATTCCCGTTGCCTTTCTCCCTTTTTGTGAGGGGAAAAGCACACTTCCTGTTTTTTCCCTACAGCTGTTTTCCTGGGATATAAAAACCTCCCAATACCAAAAGAAAATGACAATTCAAGTAGTACTTTTCTGGACTCTCAAGGAAGAATAACAAATCCTCTTGCAAGATGGGTAGCTTTCGTGTCTTTGCTTTCAACCAAAGTGAAGGAGTTAGAAGCAATGGCAGGGCTTGCTGGGGTTCCTAAGCACCCCTGGGTGCATTTTTATAATAGAAAGCCCATGGATCTCAGCAGGGTTTGAGGTCACTCAACTAAAGATTCCCCTTCCTAGCAACAAAGTATGGCTATGTGACTAAGTTCTTGCAGGTGGGGTGTGAGAAGTGATGGGACAAGTTCTGTGTCTTGATCCTAAAATGACCAGTGATGAGCTCCCCTCTCTCTAACTTTCCTGGTCCCTGAAAGTCTTGCAAGTTCACCTCTCTGCCCTGATTGACCCCTTTCCTAGACTCTTATAGGAAAAAGAAACTTCTATTTGATCCACTATATTTCTGTTGCTGTTTTCCATTTTTTATGGTAGCACAGTACATATCCTGCCTACCATTATCAGCTAAAAAATAATTGAGTTTATCATTAAAAATAGTTTTATAGATAGATCACTTGAAAGTCCAGAGAATTCAGTGATTTTCCAAAAGCAAAGCTTTTATTTTCATCTAGTTAGGTTTTCTGTAAAAATGAAAAAAAGAAATAGGCTGGATGATGAACCACATCTCGTTCTACAAATAAATGATATTTATCCGTAGATACATAAGCCAGTTGATAAAAAGTCCATCTGTTTCATTAAGAAACACATTTCCTTAAGTTCCTCCATAAAGGGTTTTACCCTTTATGCTTAAAATTTTTCAAATGCCTACTGTAGTTTTGATCATTTGTGAATAACAAATGTAATGATAATTCAGTTCAAAACAATCTTTTAATATTTAAAATCTTATGGTCACAGAAAATTTTAAAAATTCCATTTCATTTTATATACACAGTTTCCTCAAGCACAAAAATATAAATTACATTATAAAATTATGTGAGAGAACCGAAGAAAAAGAATGCCATAAAATTTCCAAAAATATCCAATTGTGAATGTTTAAATTGACAGTGAATGAGGGGATAAAATTGCACTGGCATTTAGATTCTTCTGGATGTGGTTTTTAAAATAATGTAAAGGGGCACCTGGGTGACTCAATTGGTTAAGCGTCTGCCTTTGGCTCAGGTCATGATCCCAGAGTCCTGGGATGGAGCCCCACATTGGGCTCCCTGCTCAGTGGGGAGTCTGTTTCTCCTTCTGCCCCTCCTCTCTCCAGGTGCTCTCTCTCTCTCAAATAATCTTTTTAAAAATGTAAAAATTTTAATCTGAAAAATTAATATTTCCAATATGATGGAAATGACATCCTCTGCCACTTTTTAAAGTTCTAATGAAAAATTTCAGGTATCAACTTGAAAATGGCAAGGGCCTATAGTCTTTTGGGGTTTAGACTCTTTAGGGTATGAACACTTTTAGAGTTTAGAGATTATTACCCTAGATTATCTGCTGCGGTTGGCTGCGCCCTGGGGCTCCCTATTCGAAACACCCGTGCAGCTGTTGCCCATGGTTCCCACCAGCCAGCACATCATGAACAAGGAAGAAGGTCTGCACATCCCTCCATGGCACCAAGTCCTGCATGATTGTCCCGTTTGGAGGCCCCATGTCTTCAATACTTACTTATGTTCCCTTAAAATATGCTGACTCCTGGGAGGGGGGTCTGGACTCCATCTATCATCTGGGTCCAATCACACTTCATCCTGGTCCACAAATTCATCCTCCCTCATCTCTTCCACTCCTGTTTACTGCTATCTTCAGATCCTTGCTTCCCTCTGCTCTTCCCTTCAGGGTACTAACACACTCAGTTCCTCATCCAAACCATCTGTCCCTCAACATCACCCCACCATACTATTGTCACAGTTGGTGCCTCTCCCTTCCCAACCCAATAGCCTATAGGTCCTACTCAGTCTTCTGTTCAATGTTCCATTCTGATTTTAATTTTTAAAGTGTTCATAGGTCCATGTGCATGAGCATTAGGAAAATACTCTCATCATAAACGTATCAAATATTCCAGAAAGAGTCAAAAGTCAAAGCATTCCTCTACCCAACACTGCTCCCAGCCTCTGTTCACTGTCCTTTCCCATATAAAATTTGGTGTGGTTCCTTCCATGCTTTCATCTAGGTATGTTACACAGCGTCACGTTGCACGGCATATTCCTTTTGCCCGTAAGCTGCTCTGGAAAACTGTTCCAAATATATATACATATATATTGCTTTTCTTGAACACTGCATGGTGTTTTGTAGAAAGAATCACCATAATTTCCTATTAGTAGGCTTGTAGATTCTTTCTCATTTCCATCCCTGTTGGCTTTCTCAGGTTATTTCAATTTTTTCCCTTTAAAACACTATCATAATGATCATCCTTTTATATATTTCTTTCCTCACCCACAAGTTCATTTGAGGAGAGTGGGAAAGAAGGAGTTAAAGCAGCTAGCCCTTGGTTCCAGGGAAAGAAGGCAGATGACATATCTAAATGCTTATAAAGGTGCTGAAAACCGGACCTCCTGGTTAATACTCATGATATTTGCTAGATCTCTTATCTGTGGAATGCTCTTAGAAGGATGAGGCTGGTTAAGGATAGCTTAGGGTAAATAAGCTTAGAACTTACAGATTTGTGAAGCAAGATTCCTTGATAAAAGGCACACACATTATATAATGATACAGGGTATAAAATGGCAGTAGGTCCTCACCTACAATTTCCCTTAGTGTGAGCTGTCCCACAGACCTCATGTGAGACCCTACCTATTACCCTGGGCCAAAGAGAGTGTCTAATGTTGGGATGGAAAGACCTAGGAGGCACACAGGGTGACGCGGACTTCTCCCTGCTTCACCAGGGCCTTGACTGCTTGTGTCCTTGAAATTACAAGCAAAGCTTTGTATGGATGAGATCCCTGATATGTGTGAGTCTGACCCTGTTTGCATGAGATTATTGGAGGTGGCCAGTTGCCATCTAAGAAGGTTGCATCAGTTTTTATTTTCACCAAGAGTCTGAGTTTGTTTCTCAGCAGCATTGACTATAGTTTCACCAATCTGGGGGCCGATGGGTTTAACTGAAGGCAGAATTGTATTTTTCTGTTTATTCATTACCTAGGTTATCTAAATTTTAGTGTTCTCATTCAATGCCTGAGGTCAGGTGAAGATTATATGAGATTACCCATACAAAACTCCAAGAATATCACTTGGTACATAGTAAATGATCAAACAGTGATAGCTAGGCATTGGAGCTCTTTATATTTATACACATTTTTATTATTATGTATGTTGTAAATATTTTCTGCTAGTCTGATGCTTGTGTTTTAACTTTATATACACTTATCAGGCTGGAAATTTTTTTTATCTAGTCAAATTTGTCATTCTTTTCTTCTATGGATTTTGTCATAACTTAATTTTTTAAATCTGAATTATTGAAGTGACTGCTTCAAATTTCAGTTCCCATTTCCTTTAACCTGCCCTACAATCTCGTGGCCAAGATCTTAAGATTCTTCTCTAGTCTCACCCTAAACTGATCTCACTCACAAAATTAAATGATGGGAGGAATTTATTATAAAGGAGATCGTCGATAATTTTAACAACTTGGGGAAGAAATTCAAGATATCACTCTTATATTTCGTTTATGGGCCACTCCTTTTTCTCTTTCCCCTTAAGGAACACATTCCTCTTGTTCTTGCCTTTCTTTCTGTACCACAGTCCCTGGGTCATCTTACCTACTCTAATGGTTCCAACAATTCCCTATAGGCTGGGGACAGATCAGGAATCTTCACTTTTACCAGGTATCTCTACCATGATGTTCCATAGCCATCTTAAGTTAAATTTCTTCCTTTTTTTTTTAAAAAAAAAAAACTTAGTTATTTACTTATTTATTCATTTATTTATGAGAGAGAGCAAGGCCGACATAGGCAGAGGGAGAAACGATGTGGGACTCGATCCTAGCACCCCAGGATCAAGACCTGAGCCAAAGGCAGATGCTCAACCACTGAGCCACCCAGCCATCCCAAATTTTATTTCTTCTAAAATTCAATTTCACATGCCCTCCCTCCACCCTAGGAAAGGAATGACTGAAAACGGCCACTCTGTTGTGCTTTTTTGTCTTACAATGAACAGTATGTACAGAATATTTTTAATGAATCGGAGAATATAAATATGCCTCTGTATTATGCTTAGAATCGGTCTGGGAGGACATGCAGGGACTGGTAAACGTGGCTGTGACAAGGGGGGAATGACAAGGGGGGAAGGCACATTTTTCACTTGAACTTCTTTGTGTTCTTTGGATATTGTGCCATGATCGGTAATGCCTCTCTCCTCAAAGACAGTACAAGTTGGTCACAAGAGAGATGGGTGAAGAAGGTGAAAGGGATCAAGAGGACACTTACCCCGATGAGCACTGAGTCATGCCGAGAAGCGCAGAATCACTGTATTTACAGAAACTAATAACATTGTATGTTAACTAGATTGGGATTACAAATCAATCAATCCCCAAATAAGTACAAGTCCATAAATAAACAAAAGAGATGTCTCATCAATCCCATCAGACCTGCTCCCTATTTTGGGGGGGTGATGTGACATATCCACTCAGTGTCTGCTAAGCACTCTGTGCTAAGCACCTCCTTGAATGCACACCTAAGTGCCATATTGTGTTGAAATGGCCCAGAAATGGATCCTTCATTCACCTACTCACTCAACAAAGACCTAAAGGATCCATAATAAGCTGAGCACTGGGCTAGAGATAAAAAGATGGATGCGATATCTATCAGTACGATCCCCTCAGGAAGTCAGTCCCACGGCCTCAGAGCACAGCAGCCACAATGCACATTTACATCGTATTTTGTAAACAACCGATTCCTTACATTCTCCGCAAGCGTTTATTTGGGTGAGAGATCATAAAATATATTTTTATAATATACATAACAGAAAACACATTTGAATGAATACAAAATTAAATGACAGAAGGTGACAGCATTTAGTGTTTATAAATGAAATCGTCAATAACTTTAAACATTTCAGAGAAGAAACTCAAAGTGTATTTAAAAGTTGTGACTATGCTTACAATACTTTAATAAAAAATAAAGTATTAGGCTTTGAAAGGTAATGCATGACTTAAGTTTTTCAAAAGATTTCAAAGTGTGCTTCTAGACACTGTCATACATGGACCAAAAAAAAAAACCAAACAAACAAAGACGACAAAAACTTTGGCAAGCAAAGTATTAGTCCATAGCAGCTTGGTAAAGTTTACTTTTATACAAAGATTCTTCAATTTACATTTATTCTTGTTACAGGAGCAGAAAGAACTGATATGCCAAGTGGAGTCTTAGCTATAATAGCAAAAATAATTATTTTAAAAAGCCTGTAATCTATGAAAATGTGTACCATACAGCATCTATAGAAACTGGGTAATTGTAAACCTTGTGATTATTGCCTCTTCTAAAGAAACAGTTAACCCCCAAAACTCACATGTCCACATCTCTTGTTTGAAGGCAGCCTCAAGCTTTAAACTAACATACACTGGCTATTTAAAAAGTTCTTACCTCCATTACTAAAAGTGTTTCTGTAAACTCCCTTGGGAATCTTTTCAGTATTCTACTAACAAGATATATCATGATCAATAAATGATCACAAACTTTAGAATGAAGTACTGAGGACAGAGAAAGGATGACCAAGTAGGAGGTTTCTGCCTCCAACTCCTGGAAGACCTTTCTACTTCGAGACCCACAGCTCAAAGAAGACAACTCAAAATTGCTTACATTTAAAAAAATATTTTGTCATGAATAACTGAATAATTAGATTTCTAGGAAATGAGGCTTTTAAATTAAGATTTAGCAAAATTGACTATAATGAATTTTCCTCCAATCACTGAGGAATGACAGAAGAGAAATCGGTTGAAATTTTACATACAAAAGATATAAATACTGCATAATATGTAGTGAATATTGGCACATACCCTTTCGTATTTAAAGCATAAAATGCAATCAGCAAATCTGATGCTCTTAAGATACATTTACGACATAGCTCAAAAAACCTCTACACATCCTGGAAACTTCCACAGTTTAAGGCTTCCCAATAGGTTTGTAGCAAGCATCAGGTTGCCAGAGGCGAATATCAACAAGAATTTGATTGAGTTTTTGCATCCAGAGATCCCGTTCTTCCTTAGTATCTGCAGACAGCCAGTTTCTACAAGGACAAACAAACAAGAATTCAGGATCCTTTCCCCCATTCCATACCACCCTGTACTCCTGTGAGGGTTGGGAGTGGGAGCCCAAACAAACCAGTAAAATGAGTTACTCTTTACCAATTTTTAACAGATGCTAAACAAAAGCCCTATCAGGAGGTGCTTCTTCAATTGCAAAAAAGGAAAATCATCCCCGTAATCATCATAGGTTGGTTAACTGAATCAAAATTCACAGTAATCACATTTGGTTAATGATGGAGTTTCCACACTAAAGATGGTAATAACTGTCTTGTACAGGTGGTCTGGCCTGGGCAATCTGGTGGTGCAGGACACCAAGTGTGCGCCACGTCCTAGCAAGAGCTAGCACACCATAGGGCTTTATCTGGGAGCTTCCTAAACCCCTCAGACTCGGGGTCCCCAAGAGGTGGAATCACCACCTCGTGGACCTTCACCTACAGGTAATCCTATTTTGCACTGTCTCTCATTATTTTTGTGTCAGTGCTGTGCTAGTAGAACATGGTGTCTACGATAAATGATCTGAAGATCTGAAGATAAATGATCTGAAGGCTTTGTCTATCCTAACCTCTCTGTCCATATCAGGAATCACTTCTTTGCATCCATATTTAGCCACAAGTTGAATAACTAGTTGATGAGGCAGTTGAAGGGGAGGAAGAGGAGAATTCCCTAACAAGCTGGATCATTCTTCTAGAGAATAGCAGGTGTCAGAAGGTTTTTATGGTGCACTTATTTACTGCATCTTTATAATTTCTGCCCACTGGTATTAGAAATGGGGTAAGCAGTGAGCTATCATCTATTAGTCGGTGGAGAGAACACAACATGTACAATCATAATAGTGACCATTAGCACAAGACTGTGCTAAGTGTGTTCACTCATCAATCTCTATCGTCACTCTGTGGAAACCCATGTTTACATCCTGACTCAGTGTCTCATTACCAAATGTAACGTGCCATTACTTAACTTTGCTGGCCCTCATTCCCAAGAGTTTATTCTCTTAAGCTCCAACCAGAAATTTGCAGAGTAGCAGGAGACTGTTTTTCTAAGTCCCCTGATTTCATTGAGGGCATTTTGGGGATCAAAAGGAAGAGACATGTAAAGTCTCTTTAAATAATACTTGCCTTCTCAATTATACACAAAATCTTCAAGCTTAGCCCAAAGTACATTAACTAACTGCCTTGCAAATGGCTACAGTGCAAGCATACTGGAAAACAGGATTAGCTAAGACATAGCTTGGATGTTCGACTTCTTTTTAACTATGTTAATTTAGTTATTAGATTGTTCTCTGATTGCGTTTTCTTTCCACGTTAAGACTGCACTTTCTTCAAAGACAAGGACTATCTCTGATATTTCTTACAGTGGTAAGAACAGAGAGGGCAATTACTTAGTGGACAGAAGTATTTATATTTATAGCCTTATACATACTTGGTGACACAGAGTGTGTCCCTGCATTGGCTGACAAGAGTCTCTCGGTCATCTTCTCTCTGTGGTCGGACAGTAATTAATTCAAAAGTGTTGCGTCTTGCACAAAATTCTCTGTTGGCTGGTTCTATTTGATGGCTTGTACAATTGGCCAGATTTATCCTTCCTAAGGGATTCTTTAAGAACAAATTAAAAACAAATTAATAGAAAATATACAAGATTGTTTATATCAATAAGCATTAAGCAGTATTTAAGTTGGTATGAACTTAAAATTAAAAAGCCATTAATGTGGAGGTTAAAATTTAATTATAATAGGTTTAGAGAAACATACTTAATATTTGCTATTGTTTCCTGGACATTAAACAGAAACCAAAAATGTCAACTGGAGCTTTTAGCCAACTTAAAAAATAAACTCTTTGTTATGGAATAATTCAAACAGATGCGAAATTATAAGCACAGTATAATGAACTTCCATGTACCCATCAACCAGTTTCAACAATTAGAAACACATACTACTTTGTAATTCTGTTTTTTATTTCTATTTCTCAGTTTGGGGATACTAAATAATCATACTTGAGCAATAACATTACATTTTTTAAAAATGAGATACAACTCATCACATAAAAACCTATTATCAAAAAAAATTTTTTTTTAAAAACCTATTATCAAATTTTAGAAACAAAATCAAAATCACTATATCCCTGTGGTTGTTTTCCATTACTGTTTTATCCCAGATTTAGGTAAGTCAACTATTAATAAAAACAAAAGTGAATTCAACATATTTCTGAGTAAAAATGTTATTAAAAACTAGTATGGAAAAAAAAAAAACTAGTATGGAAATATTCTAGAAGAAAAGAAAACAAATATATGCCTTCGGGTATTTTAAGAGTGGTCAAATCACAGGGAATGGAAAAGACATAAAATCTTCCCACAAATACACACACACGGGTCTTGCAACAAGAATATTTTTAATGGCTTAGTATACATTCAAAGGGGATCTGAGTGGATGTGGAGAACAGAGGGAACCTCTGCTGAAACACTACATCAAAGTCAGGGCTTTCACTGACCAGGACTATTAATATTACCTTTCTTTTCTCATCATCTGGATAAGTCCAATAAGAGATACAATTTCCAGAAAGAACGCACCATCTTCTATGCCAGGCACCAAAGCCACTAACATCTTCAAATATGGTCTGAAAAGTCCATGAAATGTTAACTTTAGAAACTTAAGGATCAAATAAGATGTTAAACTTCAATATGTTGACATACTTCATAGTTCAACATCTACTTACAGGAGTTTCACCTTCTTTTACCCTAGTAATGAAAATCACTAATTGCTAATTTCCAGAAATTGACCCAGATTTTCAATATCATCTAAAAGCATATAGCATTTAAGAACTTCCAAATATTAACCCCAAATTAATACCTTTATCTAATTTAGACTTTTTTAAAGCAGATCTTTTTAAAGCATAATGTCCCAAACCAAATGCTCCTTAAATAAGAGAAAAGTGCTCTGTGTAGAGTAGCATACTTTATATACTGACAAAACTAAGGATAGTTAGACTTATTTTATACAAAAGATTGGCATTTAACTTTTATTCAGAAGAACAAAAAAGGATTAGAAGAGTCAACTCCTGACATTCTATGCCCTGACAGATTACTGTGATAAACAGAGCTCCCGGCCACTGCAGAGCCAGCCAGCACACCTGAGTAGCACCTCCCTGCAGGCAGGCAGCCGGCCAGCCCATGCCTTAGGCCAGCTCCTGCCTCAGGCACACAAGCTATGTTCTAAAGCAGGGCGAAGCAGTCATGTCAGTTAAGGTCAGGGCTCTGGAAGAGGTAACTCACAACGTGTGGCTTTTTTCCGTGGAAGTACTTGCACTTAAACAGGTAAGTCCAAGCTGTTCCCCCATCTCACTATTTTGTACTTGTAGTCCTAATGAGCCTTAATCATATAAAAGTCTTTACTTTGGATTTAAAAGGAAAAAAGAGGGCAGCCCAGGTGGCTCAGCGGTTTAGCGCCGCCTGCAGCCCGGGGCGTGATCCTGGAGACCTGGGATCGAGTCCCACGTCGGGCTCTCTGCATGGAGCCTGCTTCTCCCTCTGCCTGTGTCTCTGCCTCTCTCTCTCTCTCTCTCTCCTCTCCGTGTTTCTCCTGAATAAATAAATAAAATCTTAAAAAAATAAAAAATAAAAGGAAAAAAATTCCTTTAAGAAATACTATTTAAAAAAAAAAAAAAGATTTTATTTCTTTATTCACTCATGAGAGACACAGAGAGGCAAGGAACCCAATGCAGGACTCAATCCCCAGACTGGGATCATCCCCTGAGCCAAAGGCAGACACTCAACTGCTGAGTCACCCAGGTGTCCCTAGGAAATACTATTTTCAATGAACAAAAGCAAGGTAAAATGTAACAATGCTAGAGACTGGGGGTTGGCAAATCTTTTCTGTAAAGTACCAGAGAGTAAAGATGTTAGACTTTGTGGGCCGCCAGGGCTCTGTCACAACTATTCAATTCCCCTGGAGTAGGGCAAAAGCAGTCATAGATAATATGTAAACAAATGAGCCCATGTGCCAATAAAACTTTATAGAAACAAGCAGCGAGCCACACTTTGCTGACTCTTGCTAATATAGACAATCCAAAAGGATCTTCATGTTTGATTTCAGAATGCGTTATAGCTTTTCCACCTTCACATGGATCAACTAAGCATTACACCAATCCTCGGACAGTGGAATACACTCTCCTCGATTCACTAATTTGTGTGAATTTACCAAACCCTGGATTGAGTTAGGAGTACAAACTCCGGCCATGAAAAAAAGTTACTTTATGTGAAGGAATGTTTCTATGAGAATGAAATCTGAAATCTATTAGCTTAATTAATTAACCCAAATTAATTAGCTTACTCTAATCATATATCCTGTTACCCCACCTTTAATTCTTCCTCCCCAGTTTATCCTCTTTCCTCCTCAAGGCATGCTTTTCTAGGCAACACTGGCTCACAACCATCCAGGGAAAAAAAAGAAGAATGTTGCTATTTCAATCTCAAGCACAAAATTAGTATAAATGACTCACCAGCTCCCTCTTATGTTTATGCTCACCCTTTACATCATAAAGCTAATAGACAAGGAAAAATTTGATGGGTAAGAAATAACACATTATTATTATACCCAACTATGATCAGAGAAGAATAAAAAAAGGACAGCATTTTCATTTTTATAGCTGAGGAAAGTGTAGGTCAAGGAAACTAAATGACAACACATAATCACAAAGCAGAACTGGAACCTTCTAGCCAAATCCAGAACTTCTCTCTCTTGTTGCTCATTGGTCAAGGCAGAGCTAGACTAGCACCGTTTTAGAATCACTTGTCAAGTTTCTCTGGTCGATAATCGCCTTCCTTCCAGCTGTCCCTGGCATATGAGGAAGGAAAATGGAACCAAGCAACTCTAATTTCAATTACTATCTCTATTTTATGGAGGGCAGAAGTAATTAAAAGGCACAGTTTGGCAGGGGACAGAATTTATTTAAGGGAGTTCTGAGAAATTTCTTGCCACACTTCTGTAAGTGTAGATGTGGTAAGAATGGGTTACAGGCCCAGGAGCAAACCTGAACAGATCTAACTAATGCTAACCTAGTTAAGAGCCCAGCTCAAAAATTAAGCAAGTCAGACATTATATGCAAATGAACTAGTGGCCATAACAGAGTCTATCAGTTGCTAAAGGTATCTACAGTAAAATATTAAAATATTTACATTAAAAGAAAAATCAGTAGGTAAACACTGCCGTCAAGTCAGAGATTTATAAAAACACTTTTCCAAGAACATCTAGTGCCATCTACTGGATTTACATGTGAAAAAAACTAGGGCAGTCTGATTTAGTCACATTGGCCACAGAGCTTTTCTTTCTATACCCTTTGATAGCAACTGCACACTGATTTTTGTGAAATCCTTTATATCATTCAAATTTCTTGCTTCACAAAGAAAACCAAAGCGATTAGATTTTCTTTTCTTTGGCACCATACGCACAATCTTCTTTGTATTCTACACACATACTTTTCTCCTCTGATCATAGAAAAAGTAAGTTGACCCCTGAACAACCCTGAGGTTAAGAGGTGCCAAAAATCCACATGTAACTTTTGACTTCCCCCGGAACCTCCCGTCAGAACTGAACTACTGATAGCCTACTATTGACCAGAAGCCATAACGATAACTTAAGCAGTCAATTAACACATATTTTGCATGTTATACGTGTTATAGACTGTACTCTTACAATAAAGCCAGAGAAAAGAAAATGTTGAGAAAATACATTCACAGTGCTGTATTTATTGAAACAAATCCACGCAGAAATGGACCCACATTAGTGTTGTTCAATCAATCCTGGGAAGTGTGGCTTGGGTCTTATTTCTTCTCATGCTCATGATCTCGTTCCACATATTACCCCTTAACCTCAGCACAGGTTCCCCATTGCATTTTTGACCTCTCTGCCCTATTAGAAGCCACACATCTGAAATTAAAGATTCTCAAGTCTCTCCGATCTTATTAAAATGTCAACCAAATCCTTTCTTTACTCTACATAGCTTTGCAAGTACCATACTCTATCTCTTTCTACTTTACAGCCAAACTTTGTTTCAAAGAGCCGCTGGCACTCATTCCTCACCTCTCACCCTGTCCATAACCATCTGCAATCCAGCTTTGTTCTCTGCCTTGTAAATGAGTCCCACAGTCTCTAATATAGGTCCTGATCTAACTTGACTGCTCCCTCTTTCACTTCTTTCTTTCTTGGCAACCATGACACACTGCCCTCCTGGTAGGTTCCTTTGAGAGCTTCTCTTTCTAGGTCTATGGCTTAAATGTTAGTGCTCTTCCTGTTTCTAACTCTCCCTGTGCTTCAATTACTTATCTCTAGGATGCAGATTTCCAAATCTTCACCTCAACCAAAATGTCTATCTTGAGTTTTAAACTCAGATCTTTGGAAGCATCTAAAATTCAAATCGTTTAAAACTTAACTCACCCAAACTTCCCGCCTCGGGGCATGAAGGAACTTTCTGGGGCAATGTTCTAGATCTTAATAGAAATTTGGGTTATGCAAATGTATGCGTGTGTCAACACTCAGGGATGTATGCTTAAGATTTGGAGGAACGTGCTAATGTCTACGGTACACTTTTAAGATTGTTCCCCCCAAACGTGGTTATTTTCAGCAGTGGCCACAGGAATAGCTAGAAGGATGGCTAGGCAGTAGATACATGATGAAGCAAAGATAGTAGAATATGTTAAAGGCACAATCTAGATGGTTGGTATATGGATGTTTGTTGTAAAATTCTATCACCAGCGCTGTATATCCGCAACTTTGCACAATAACATTTAGGGGGCGAAAAATATTTTCTACCAAACATACACTTGCTCCTCCCCAAGATCCCTTACCTTGGTGGCATCACTGCCACCCAACAAGTCGTACAAGGCAGGGATCTGGATGACATCCTTATTTCTGCGTTTCCACCCCCTAGGCCACCCACCCAAAACCACCCAGTCCTTCCTGCTTCATTTCTCCGGGACAGCTCGTCCCCCTGCCAGTCCCCAGCCCCTCTTGGAGTGACTGTCTCCTTACCAGTCTCCAACCTCCTTTCCACATGTCAGCAGGATGACTTTTCTAAACCCCACATATGATGTTATGCCTCTGCCTAAGATCCTACAAGCAGATCTTGCTGGCCTTAAGATACAGACCAATTCATTCAAAGGCCCTTTAACCCTGAGTCCCTTCTCCCCTAACCACACTGTCCTCTGCAATCACTCTTCTCGATGTCCCTCCTCCTCACATTCGCCCATACCCTAAGTGCAGGCTGAACTACCTGCCACTCACTCTCTGTATTGTCCTTATCCTTAGTGGGGGTGAGAGAGGGAAGGGCCCTCTGGGCCACTGTACATGCTCTTCCCTTTACCTGGAGCACTTCTTCCTCCTCTTCTCCTTGGCTGACTTACTTATATCCAGACCTGATGTCCCACTAGTAACCCACACACACACTATGCTCCCACCTCTTACAGCCCTGTGTTGCACTTGCCAGTTTGTGTATTTCTCCCTGCTAAACTAGAAGCTTCTGAGGGGAAGGATTATTTTTTGTGGCCTGTTAGATTCCAATTCCAGCAGTGACTGGCTGGCATACAATGGACATGCAACAAATCTTTACTGAACCCATGTATCACTGACTCTCACGGGTTTTCATTGCTATGCAAAACCAAGTCTATACTTCACAACACGAAAAAAGAAAAATACAGATTAAGTGATGCTACTTACTAGAAAACCTCTTTCTTCAACACTTGAATTCACTTGACATTTTATTTTTAAATAAATATGACCTTCCAAAGGAGATAAAAAGGGCACCTGTGAAGACAGAGGATAAGTTATTTGCAAAACGGTTTCAAAGTGTGATTTTTTTCCCCTGATAAAACATGTATAAATCATGAATAAAGAAGATTATGCCTTGAAAGCACAGTATTTTCTAAAATTGGAATGGAGAACAGGTGGCCCATACAGCCACTGGTTCCTTAGCAACAAGTGCTTTTGAAGAATAAATTCATTCAAGGTAGAGTTTGATAAAAACAGAACCCTAATCCCAAGTAAATGTGATAAAGAAAATAGAGATTTAAGAAGAGAATACATGTGTTTATCCATTCTCCATCAACAGAATATATTCAACTGGTAAATTAATCCAATACATTATTACTCAGCAGTAAAGAATACCGAGCTTCAGATATGGAAAAGCTGATCCCCAAATTCATATGGAATTGAATTCTAAAGGTCCCCATTATTAATTACCAAAACAATCTTGAAAAAGAACAAAATTTAAGGAATCATACATTCTAACTTCAAAATTTAATCCAAAGCTACAATAATCAAAATAACATGGTAAGGGTACAAGGAACCAAGGCCATTCAACAAGGAAAGAGTAGTCTTGGAAATAAAAGGTGCTAGGGAAAGTAGATAGCTATATGCAAGAGTGAAGTTGGTTCCCTATCTCAATATCATATACAAAAATTAACTTAAAATGGATCAGTGACCTAAACACACCAGATAAAACCATAAAACTCTTAGAAGAAAACAGAGGGGTAAATCTTCATGATCATGGATTTAGCAACACGGTCTCAGATATGACCCAGAGTATAAGCAACAACATGGACAACAAAATAGATAAATTAGACTTTATCAAAATTGAAAGCTTTTCCATGAGGTTTCTCAAAAAATTAAATATAGAAGCACTACATAATCAAGTGATCTTCTATGTATTTATCCAAAAGATTTAAAACTAAATTCTTAAGGGATGTGTGCACTCCCGTGTTCGTTGCATTCTTCACAACAGCAAGAGGGGCAAACAACCTACATGTTCATCAACAAATGAACGGAGACAGACACTATGGTACCAACTCCTTTCTCCCCACTTCTGAGTATGAAAACTACTCTAGGCCACCAAGATCTTGTTTTTCTCAAAGCATGAAGTTTGTCTTCCAGGATCTGAAACTCTCCAATGTCTTCTCTTTTGTGTGTGAAGCCACAGCCCTGTACTTTGCATAGCAGATTCTTGAGATCAACTACTGTGTTTTTTTCATGTCTGTTCTCATAGCATACTGTCAGGCATTCAACAAATGTTTGCTAAAAGGATATTGTTAGGCCAAATAAGTATCCAGTTTTCCTATTAAAAATAAGAAAGAAAGAAAATGTGGTACACAGGTAACCCCTAAATTTTCAAGTCTGCCTACTGCACTTTTACAAAAGACCTACATTAGTACCTGTTTTTGCTAACTGAAAGAAAGCCAAAGAAGAGTTTCACTTTTATAAAAAAGAAAAACAAAAAGCAAAAAATAGCATTTATTTTGCAGCTAGCTGTTATGGAGGCAACGTGCACCCCAAACAGCAAGATGGCACCCAGCTCTTTCCCAGGGGACCACACTCCGCATCTCAGCATCAAGCTGCCATAGCTCTGAAGTGTGTCTGTGAGCATCTGTGCTTTACCTCCATTTATTTTGTGCATCTGTTAGCAAGATGTGTCCTAAGGTATCAGAAAAGCCAAAGAGAAGTTACTTTTAAGTGTAAAAAAACCTTTTGGGTGTAAGGCTAGTTTCCAACAATTCAATCCTCCAATACAATAAAGAAAACTCCAAGGGGAGTTCTTGGCCAGAAAGTAGAGATTTCAAGAGACTAATTTCATGAGACAAGCCTCTAACTTTCTCAATTTATTTTTTATTTAACTTTTTTTTTTAACTTTCTCAATTTAAAAGGCATCCATAATGTAGAAACAAAACATCATGTGCCTCATTATCCTTTGTTATAAATTCCCTCGTTTTTTTCTTTTCCACATTGTCAGTTTTCAGTTCCTCAGGCTCTCAATGCTAATTAATAGAATCCCACGGTGAACCCAGAGAATGCTGCTGGTACAAAGCATCTCAGAAAAACTAGAAGAAAATGTTCACTCTTAACTCCACAGCTGTGAAAAGTTGACAATATTCTTGGTCAGAAGCTTGTCCTGATGAGGTGAATTGAAAATACTCACACAAGGGTCAATATCACTACCCCCTGCTGAGTACAGAAATACGTGACAATGTTGGATGTATTCCATTTTCTGTTTAACAAAAGGGTCTTTGAAGATATTTGCACTTCTAAGATTATTGTTAAGAGCTATAAAATGTAACTTATAACCAGGGTGGCTGTAATTTTTCATAACAGTGGGATATTTCTGAGAGAAAGCAGTATTGTTAATAATTATACTGAGCCAATGGGTGTACACCAGATAGCTTTGGGCACAGCAGAACACCTAATACTCTTCCTATAACCTCGAAATTCTACAATGCTAATTGGTTGTTTTACTTCACAATTGTTTGCCCTACTACTATTTAAAATGACATCTCTCTTTCTAATAGGGTATAAATACCTATGAAGTTTCTTTAAATCAAAAGATGGGCTGTGGGATGTCCTCCCTTTATCATGAAAGTGTAATAAAATCTATGACTATTTTGGATTCTCTATTCAAAGAAAGGATTTGAGAGCCGGTGACTCATTGAGATTCATAATTTAAATTGCAGGATGCCAGATTTAACCTCAAATAGGAAGGCAATCGCTATCAGTGGTATCCTAAATCCATAGAGCAAACAGTCTGGGTAAACCTCAATAGAAATTCCATTCTGAAGGTGATCTCAGAGATAACCTTTGTGACTGCTGTATTGTTGGTCACAGCACCAATAAAATAAGCAAACACTCCCTTTTATCACTGGCATCTGGTAGGATATGGGTGACTTGTCTATTCTCTCAAAGTCAATTAAGGAGGGTTACCATAGGACTACAGAAGGTCTTCCATTTTTCTCACCAACTTAAAGAACATCTAATTTAACTATTTTAAATATTCTCCTAAATCAACTATAAACTATTAGAACACATATTTGCTTCTTCCTGCCACTCACAAAAGCACATCTGAGACAAATTTTATGTCTGATTATATTGTATTTGATTCAGGAAGAGATTATATATAAAGTATTAGACACAACCAATTAAATTGAGTGATTTTGTACTGAATTATGCATTTGGCTATTTAAGTTATAATTGCAAAGAAATTAAGAGAATGGAAATACCACAACTTTTTTTTTTAATTTGTAAGTGTGATATTTTGAATTAAAATGGCACCCAATTTTTCAAGACTAGTCTATATTTAACATACATCATTGAAAACTTTCATTTTAAAGATTAATAATCTCTTACATATGCAGAAACTGGCATTTTGTAAATTTCTATATACCCACAGAATGCTTGCAATTGATCTTTGTGAGGATATTAAAAATCCTAAAAATAACCCTCATAAAACATGATTATATTTAGTCTAATTTTAGCATTAAATGCATTTTAATTTTAAAATCACTAAACGAAGCATCATCAACTGAGACTACTTTTATCTAAAACATCATCAGTAGCTCTTTCAATGTAGGAGAGGTCAACAATATTAAATACATTTTAGTTTTAGACAATTGAATACATTGAACACATTTTAGTGTTAGTTATTAATTTGGTATTTTAGTACCCAGAAAATCAAAGTCCAAGGGACTATAGAATCTTAACAAATTTAACTTGAAAAAAGAAAATAGAAGAAAAGCCCAAGTGCCAAACATGCATGGAAAAAAAGAGGACTGTCAGAAAAAGCTTTAAAGAACTATGAGAGTAAAGAAAAAGATACCCACCTGAAAGAATCTAAAGAAAGAATAATGTACATCATGTCCTTAGTTATTTAAAATAACCAAGAACACACGAGAGTGGTTAGTGAAATGAATACATATGAGCCAAAACTTAAGGATTGATTTTTTAAACTCATTAGTTTCAAGCAAAGAAAATATGGCAACCTTTTCCTGGAACATATAGCCCAGTAGCTCTCGCTCTTTTACATCATAATTTATCTAAAACAAACAAAATAAAAGACAAAAAGAAAAAAAAAAGACCCAAGATCACTCAATTTGTTAAACTAGCTGAATTACCAAATAAAAAGTTATAAAATGTTTTTAAATTAACATGTTAAAACACATTATGCATCAACAATAATCAAAATTCCAAAGGTAGTCTGTTTTACGTCTAACAACTAAAAGAAAAATGTTTCATAGAAATTTAAAGTTGGATTATTTTCATCTAACCGAATATTCTCTTTTGGGAAAACAAGATCCCAGAGAAATGACATGACTTTATTCGACATTAAAAAGGAAATTACTAGCATGGCCAATACAAGAAACCAGACCTCCTGGTTCTTATACTTCATCACCTCCATTTTCCAACTAGGAAAATAAAATCTCTTAACAATTTAAAAATACTCTTGTGTTATACCACAAGAGTCAGCCCAAGGACCAAAGTTTGCCACTAGTTATCTCACTAAAATGCCATGTTAGGGGATCCCTGGGTGGCGCAGCGGTTTGGCGCCTGCCTTTGGCCCGGGGCGCGATCCTGGAGACCCGGGATCGAATCCCACGTTGGGCTCCCGGTGCATGGAGCCTGCTTCTCCCTCTGCCTATGTCTCTGCCCATCTCTCTCTCTCTCTGTGACTATCATGAATAAATAAAAATTTTAAAAAATAAAAAAATAAAATAAAATAAAATAAAATAAAATAAAATGCCATGTTAGCTATTAAAAGTTTAGTCATATCACATTATGGTGAAAAAACACTATAGTGACAGGATACAGATCTGAACTTTGAGACCTTTAGTTTGGGGAGAAAAGTATGGGAAAGAAATCCCTTAGACTCATGAGTACTCTTCTAAGAAATTAACCTATCTTTCCCTATCTTGTCAAAACAAAATCTATAAAATCGTAATCATTTCAAAATATTTGTTCAAATGGGCAAGTTACTACATTTAAAACTGTAAGCTTAACATCCACATGCAAGAAATAATATGCCTGTAGTCAGAAATAACCTTTAGAATAATCAGTATACACTACTTTGAAGATTCAACTGTTAAGAGATGAGACAGAAATACTTGCAACATCAAAAATGTAGGGACACCCATGCCTAGTTAAAATGTACAATTCTAAGAACATACATTTTCAGCCAAAGATTTCAAAATACTCGGAAGTCCTGGGGCATTTCCATTGACCTATTTTCTCTAAGAGTAAATAAATACATAAATTTAGAGTACCTTGTCTAGTGCAAATTTAGTGTTTCCTACTGAAGATAACGACAGCGTGTAAGATCCAACCAAGGCAAAGTTGCTGGTACGCACAGCATTGAGACCACCTGGGCTGGCCATGACTGTAGAGAAAGGAAATGAAGTTTAGTTCAGTGACTTTTGTAAGTGTAAATAACAATTCTTCACTACAGCCCAACAGAAATTAAGTTGTCACAGAGAAAACTGCTTCATTTTCCTCTATCTCTAAAGAATGAAGGAAAACTGAAATACTTTATATATTTAACTTGGGTAAAATAGCATAGACATTCCTTATCACTCCTTTGGGATGATGCATTTTTAAGACACAGAACTTAAAAATGTATAAATAAAACAATTTTCTGAAAAGAGATGTAAAAAGGCTTCAACGCTCTAGTCTAAGATAACATAATCAGTAGCAGAGACTGTATCTGCAAAGTTCTTCCTAGCTACTACCTTCTTGTACCAAGAAGAGACCGGCAGCCCAAATGAGGTGAGTGAAACCGACTCCGTCCTTATCCCCTTTGGAAAACTCAGGCCTAATACCACTCAGAATGCCTTTCCCAGCTTCCTGGCACTCAGGTTCCCAGTGAACTATAAACTTGTTTGTCTGACATGATACACAATGCCAGTCATGGTCGTAAAGTTAAAAGAAGTAAAGTCCATAATGTGGAGAGCACAAAACAAATTTCCAGAACAACAAAAGTTGGGGTGAAGCATGATACCACCAGCTGCAGCTGTGGCTGGGTGACTGATAGCACATTGGTACTGCCTGCTAGAGCCTGAATAACATGAAGCCTGACAGCCTATGGCAACATTTGACAGCGTGCTATTCCAGCCAGTAATCTTATATATTACTAAAAACCATACAGAAAACATTATTCAAAGGAGACTAAGGTGAACATCAAGACGCCTATATGTATAAAGCATGTGTGTTGTTACTTAGCTCGTTTCCTTATTCTGGTGTTTGAAATAGTTTAAGATCCACTCACCTGAAGAATGAACATTGCTTTTCTATAAAAAAAATATATATATATATCAGTGTAAAGAAGAAACCTATCATTTCCTTTATTTGATACAAATATTTAAATATTAAATACTAAACTCTTTAACAATGCAAAGGCTATATTTCAGAAAACATTATTTTTCCCTACTTAAATAGCAGAGATTTTTCTCCCCAGTAGTATATTTTAAAGATTTCCATAGTGCTCTCTTACACTGCTGGTGGGAATGCAAACTGGTGCAGCCACTCTGGAAAACAGTATGGAGGTTCTTAAAGAAGTTGACAATAGAGCTACCCTATCTATGATCCAGCACTACTGGGTATTTACCCCAAAGATACAAAAGTAGTGATCCAGAGCAGCACCTGCACACCAATGTTTATAGCAGCAATGCACAATAGCCAAACCATGGAAAGAACTGAGATGTCCATTAACAGATGAATGGATAAAGAAGAGGTGCGTGCGTGCATGCGTGTGTGTGTGTGTGTGTATGTATACAATGCAATACTACTTAGCCATCAAATAAATGAAATCTTGTCATTTGCAATGACGTGTACAGAACTAGAGGATATTATGCTAGGCAAAATAAATCAATCAGACAAAGACAATTATCTTATGGTCTCACTTGTTTGTAGAATTTAAGAAACAAAACAGGATCATAGGGGAAGAGAGAAAAAAATAAGATGAAATCAGAGAGAGAGACAAACGGTAAGAGGTTCTTAATCACAGGAAACAAACTGAGGGTCTCTGGAGGGAAGAGGGGGTGGAGGGATGGGGTAACTGGGTGATGTAATGAGCACTATAATGAGTATTATATAAGACTGAAGAATCACTGACATCTATCTCTGAAACTAATAAATACATTATATGTGAATTACTTGAATGTAAATTTTAAAAGATTAAAAAAAAGATTTCTATAGTGCTAAGGGTTTAGAAATGATTAACCAATTTACAATCCTGTGTGTAAGATACAGATTTCAAGGGAGCTATTTTTTTAAGAATTTACTTACTGTAGTTATAGATGTGAGGAGTCGCTTTGGAGTAATTGCCTAGAAGAAAAGATAACAGTGTCTTTCCTGCTAAACATTATGATTCAGGGCTTAAAACTAATCAACCTTAAGATACTCCCACACAGAAGATAATTCTGAAGTATGAATACATTATACTTGAGTCCTCTATTATGGCTTTTCCGTACTGTCATTCCTGCTTTTATTAGAGTTAAAATAAAATTTTTCTAAATGATGACTTAGGAAAAGCACAAAAGAGCAAAGACCGGAAAGCTAGAAATCAACCCGCAGGTACTCCTGCTTCTGTCTGCACATCATTTCTAAGTACTGGTTAACCGAGGATGAGGCAGGCAAGAGTTCAGAAGAAAGGCTTGCGAGACATCTCAAGGGGTTATAAAAGCTGGTTGTCAAATGTAGAGCAATTAAAACTGATATACCTATTGTTTCTGATAATACTTTTGCTGGGTTTTTCATTCTCACCTTAGACTTATATGCCTTTTTCTTCTTATCAGGACCCGAGAGATCTTTCTTTTGTACCTATACACAAACACAAAGCATAATTAGTTTAAGATCTAATATTTCTAAGAAAAACATACTATTGGTTATTTTATTTTATTTTTTAAGATTTTATTTATTTATTCATGAGAGACACAGAGGGAGAGACAGAGGCAGAGACACAGGCAGAGGGAGAAGCAGGCTCCACACTAGGAGCCCGATGTGGGACTCGATCCTGGGACCCCAGGACCATGCTCTGGGCCGAAGGCAGGCGCTAAACCACTGAGCCACCCAGGGATCCCCTATTGGTTATTTTAGAAAGCCTTCACTGCTTACCAAGCTGTAAACTTCAATATTTATTTCAAAGTCATTGGATACATCTTGCCTGGAAAAATAAATCATTAAATAAAACAGTAAAGAAAACATCAACTTATGCCATTAAAAATAATGCCACTGATAGTGTTGCATTATTCTGGGAGAAATTCACATTGTTTTTAACTACAGGCAGTGGTTATAAACCATTAAGGAATATAAAAATTGGTAAGAACAGTCTATTTTTCCTATAATACAAGTCAAATCTTTCCTTTAGTATTTTACAACTGAAGATTTTTAATAAGCACTTTTTTTCTAACTGGATTTTGATTCTGTATTTTTGCAACAACTTTGTGACACTAAATACATGTCTTCAGTGAGTTGGAATATTAAGTTCATTATAAGATTTAAGAAATAGATATAAAAAATTAAGGTCCATATTTTATATATGTATATATTTGTTTACTTAATATATTTATATAACATATAATCTAGACCTTATTTTTTATTAAAGATATAATGTATATTTACATTCTATATATATATCAAAACATTAAAAACCATAGTCACGTGGAAGAAATGCGCTACTCAATGGAAAGAAGTATCAGAAACATATAAAAGATTTAAACCAACAAACTGAAATGGAGTTATTTGTCCATATAAGAATGAAGATACTGCATTTCAAAGACTATACATTCCATCTATATTCTCTATTAAAAGAAAAATGTGTTTGAACCATCAAAAGCCTAATTTACTTACAGAGTAAATGTAGTAGTGAATGTCAGAGCATCACCATTAAGAGAATTTGAAGTACATGCTAATGGTGTGGCTACCATATTTTCAGCTCCTGCTTTTAGTATAATTAAGAAATAGTAATTTGCTGCATCTGCAAAAAGTAATCATATTACATAATAAGCACAAGCAAAATCAAATTTGGCTAATCACCATTCTGGAAGACCAAGGAATAAAATTATACTGCAACTAATTTATGTAATTTATCTAAAAATTACTAAAATCAACTTTCCAGACACAAAAAGCTAAGACATATAAGCAAACAGTCATAAGTTTCACCAGTAAGCATCATCAAGGTCTCTTCCTATCATTCATGCAAACTGAGATAACATCACTCCATATCCCTCAATATCTGCTGACTTCAAATTTTACCTATTGATTCCTGATTCTTTAGGTAACAGTATATTCCTCAAAAGGGAAATTGTTTAATCAAACAGATTAAACAATTTTAATCAAACAGATTAAAATACCATATTTCTGCTAAAGTTACTCAGAGATAAAATCTAATAAAAACAAACTATTTCTTCACTATCTGTAAGTACCCACATGTCTCAAGTTATATACTATATCACCAATAGATTTCTTCCAGACCACATCAAAATCAGACCACAGCAACTATCAGAACCTGCATTATCTTGTTCCTACAAGAATACTCCACAACTTGTAAAGATCTCCATTCTTTATTTTTCTCTGTATGTCAAATTCACTTCTCACCTATGTCTAGCCCTCCTTCTCCTCAAAAAGAATGGTCCATGCAAATGAAAATGTAAAGGAATCTTAAAAGAACTTTACCAAAATTCAATAAAACTTTGATTTTATTAAGCTTGCTATAATTACCCTGTCCTGTCCTGTTTTCAGATCCAGGTGCCATATTCTCCTTTGCCCACTTTGCTTTGATTTACCATAGAATACATGTTTAGAAAAGTTTACTTATTCAATCTAGAGTGACAAAGGCAGTAACAATTTCAATAGAACCATCTTCACTGTGGTGGTCATCTTCACCTCTATAGCCAAAATTCAAAATTTGGGGGATGAATTTTAATCAGAATAAAGTAAAACAGATTCTTAGATGTCCCAATATTTTCCATAATAAAATTAAATAATGAAAGTTGAATGATCTGCTCTATCAAGATATCTCATCTTAGGAAAATATTTTATGCTCAAAACTATGTTTAACTCACCTTCCTTTCAGTTAGAGTCATGTCTGTTACCGTGTGGATCAGCAACCCCATACATGAAATTTTCTCTTGGTTATTTTTATGTATATATTATCTTCATTAAAGGAACTAAAGGCCCAAGATACAAGCTGTGCATCCTATTGCATGTTCTACTTGCTCCTATTTGCATAATTCCTACCTAGGTAAGATTCATAATTTAACATAGGATCTAGAAGTAATGCAAATAAAAATCACCATACCTGGTTTCTGGACTGTACCGCAAACAAAATCTGCTTTTAGAGGCAAGCGAATTTCTGACAAAGTAACTGATCCTTTGGATGGGACAAATTCACTTGGGGCAACAGGACTAGTCTTATTCTTCCTCTGAGGCCCTTCATTCTTCAATTTATTCAACTCATCAATCAAAAGTGTTCTCTTCTCAGCTATGTAAAAATATACAATATCACAAATACAAAAACTGCAACCGTTTCTACATGAGACCAATTCAAGGAAATGCACTGATGTGGCAAATGTACTTAAGATCAAAGACAAGATCCGTAATTCTTTATACAAGGAAGGTGGTAGGTAGATGGGTAAGACCTTGACTGCTCATCTGTTTATCATATCTTTATAATTTAATGCTTAAACTTTTTGCTAGTTTTCCTGTGTGGTATAATCTCTCCATGCTAACATGCCCTGTCATCCCTGTCATCCATCGCTACACATACACAACAAAATTCATTCTTTTTTTTAGCTACATGTAGACAGCTAGGTGCAGAGACAGTGTGTGTGTATATGAATATACATATATACACACATACACAAACATATATTCATATATTCATTTTTGGCATACTCTTCACAACTACATTTCTTCAAATGCATTCCAATTCCTTTCACCTTTCATGCAAACTACATTTTATTCTACATGCATAGTATTCATAAATGTTATGAGAAACAAACAAAAAACATAGATGAACTGAAAGAGGAAAAGCCCTTTCTTTAAAATAAAGATTTTTAATTATCCCAGACAAAATAGTCTTTTCTGGTTTGAAATTCTGTTGGAATTGTTATAGGTGTATCACACGTACTTGCAATGAGGAGAAGTCTCTCGGCTTCAGCTTCTTCTAGTGACCCTTTTCCGTGATCTTCATCAACACAGCAGTTAAGAGCCTGGCTAGCTTGATAGATTACTGTCTGCTGCAAATTTATTTCATTATTGAGCTCCTAGGGAACCAATGAAAGGAGGAAAAAAAAAATTCACATTTTTCATCGCCATTTTCACTTTATTTAAACTTCAGTTCTAACTAAGCCTGTTGCATATTTCCAAAATATCCAGAGAGTGAAGTCAAAATGTTATTGTTTCACAGTTCAAGCATCTATACTATGCATCAAAAATATTCAACATGCTGTAGTAATTACACTGCAAACATTCTTTCTTATGAAAAGACTTTCAACTCATACTTATTAAAATTATAACTGGGGCTATATATTCAAGAGAGTAGTAAAGATTTAGAAATTATCTGATTCTTTTTTTTTTTTTAAGATTCTATTTATTTATCTGACAAAGAGAAAGAGCACAAGTAGAGGGAGCAGAGGGAGAGGGAGAAGCAGACTCCCTGTTGAGCAGGAAGCCCAATATGGGGCTCATTCCCAGGACCCTGGGATCATGACCCAAGCCAAAGGCAGATGAGCCACCCAGGTACCCTTATCTGATTCATTTTATTTAAATTACATGTATGCTATACTTTTAAAAATGCCTTCCTTAGCATAAAAGAACCTGTAAGAGCAAAATAAGTTTCACACTTCACCACCACATCCAATTTATAATTATACTTTAAGGATATTTATGACAAACATGTTTAAATATTTCAGAAATATCAAACAAGTTGCTAACGTTTCCAACTAAGAAGACCTTTCTCAAGTTACATTTAATTCAAGAGCAATTTACTGAGCTCTGTCAGACACTGTTCTAGTCACTCAAGGTAGAGAGATGAATAAGGCTGGGCCTTTGTCCTTAAGGAATGTACAGTTTAGTACAGAAAACACTCCCGATCTCCTAACTGCAGAAGTACATACCTGCATTTTCTGTTTGATATTAACTTGACCAGGAAAGGCATTCTTTTTCTCATCTAACTTTGAAGTAACATCTTCCTTCCGCACAATCACCTGCTTTATTGAGGGACGTTCTGTTTCTTTGAATCTTTGAGATCTGTATGCATCAATGCTTCAGGAAATAAGGTATACTCTATTAGAAATCCAGCAACACATTGAGCATTCTCTTTTATTAGGCATGTGGGATGGAAAATGTCATTTGGTAAAAGAGAGGCTGACACAAGTCATTCCAAAGTTTTATAGGTGAATTATTAGTAACATCATAATTATAAATTGAAGCACAACTTGCTATATCTAAACCATGACCCTTAGTGAGTGAAAACATTCTTACCTATAAAGAAGATCACGGTCTTCAGAACCAATGCTATCACCTGACTCAGCTCGAGGGACACGGGTTCTTTGAAATTTTCCTGGCTTTGGGCTTTCATCACTTACACTGGCATCTTTCAGTTCCAATCTAGGTGAGGAAACTAAACTCTGCAGTGAAGCACAGCAGGTATTAGTAGATTTTATGGATGATATGGATCCTAAATGATAATTCTCAGGAATTAAAGAAATTCTCTATTGTTAGGAAATAAACATCCCAAACGTCAACTGATTCATCATAAAAACAAGGCAAACCAAAATAAATTCATATATAGTAAATGAATAAAAGTTCAAAGATAGCTACAGCCTATACTTGCCAAAATATTTCTAATTGAATCTATCTCCTGAGCTTTAGTTATTCAATTTAGGATAATAACTAATAACAGTCTGCTCTCAATAAATGTTACTTATCTGTCTGGTGCTAACAACTAATATACTAATGATGTAATATTCCCATCAACCCGCACTATTTTCAACTTCATTTAACAGGTGAGGGAACTATGGTAAAGAGGTTAAATAACCTGGCCAATACTTCAGTATTAGCAATAGCAGAGCCAGGATTTGAGCCCACATATCTGGTCTTTTAAACCATGTCACATTTTGGATTTCATCTAAGGTCACAAGAAACCACTGAAGCATTTTAAGCTCTCTTTTAAGAGAACTGACATTAGAGTTCCAGAATGCTCTTGGCTATAGAGTGCCAAATCCCCATGTACCAACTAAAACAAAAGGGGTTCCCATTATTATTGTTTGTGTCCCAGGCCTGGTGACATTTAGTCTTTCCTTACCTCTGGACTTACCACACCAACTGTCTGTGCTAATGGAGCAAGTAAAGACATCGAGGAGATATTCAGTGCATCTTCATGGTCCATCTCCTCTTCGCTCTTTTCCACATCCAGCTCACCTTCCACCAGGACATCACTGAATATATCATTAATTACTTTTGAACTATTGATATCATCATCATCATCCACACTCATCTCAGTTTCACGTACCACTTCTGAAAAAGATTCCAATAGGTGGACTCTGTGACTCAGATCTTTAAGAATTAAAGGGATAGCAGAGCAGATCTAACATTCATGTGCTTACTAAATATATAGCAAAGCAATAGAGGCTGGAACTGTCAAAAGCTGATTCAATGCTTTGGGTTTAAGAAAGAATATTAAGGAAGAATGCAAACGACAAGATAACAGCCAAAAGCTTCAGACTTATGAAAAAAATGTTCTTTCAAGTAAACTCTTCTTTTATTGTTGGGGAGTTCTCTCTCACATGGCAGTGAATAACAGAAAAATCTGACTATCACTTAGAGCAGGGTTCCCAAATAATCTTTAAGAACCACTAATTCCTCTAATATAAATATAAAGAGTGTGGAAGAAGAGCAGATTTCCTTTCCCCATGAAAGTGAGTGACAGCTTTAATCAGATTTTCACAGGGGTCTGTGACCAAAAGATAACTGTTAACATTGCTATCTCTTTGTGGAAGCTAGAGTATTTCCTAGTTAAAAAAGAGAGAGAATATTACAGAATCACAAGACATTTTGAAATATAGAACACAAACAATATTTGAATATGTGTTTCTACCAATATATTATCTCTTATAGTGAGTCCAGAGTTAATAGGAAATAAAACATAAAAACCAACCAGTCTGCTGCTCGACCTTTGGTTCTGATGTTACTTTTAAAGACTTATCCTCTTCTAAAAACAATGTGATTTTCAAAGGGCTAGACTTCGTCATTTTACATTCAGTAAAACCTAAAAAAAATTGTAACAAAAACCATATTAACATATATTAAGAACCTAGAATTTTTCAGTTAAGGAATATTATGTATTGTCTTTTGATTATAAAACTATGCTTTTTAAATCTTGAAACATATAGAGAATCCCCCAAGACAACTGTCCTGTCTTTGCATTCCCATTTCTCTCTTCATCCCCAAATAAAGGGGATGCCAGTATTACCTGTTACTGTTTGTTCTTTCAGTTTTGCCCCTGTGTATGCAAATGTGTACATCCTTTTGTTTTATCAGGTGACCATACTATGCATGCTGTTGTGCATTTCTTTTACTTAAAAAAAAAAAAAAGTGTCAATAAAAACACTTTACAAACTAGCAACAGAAAGGAACTATCTCAACATAATAATGGCCACATATGAAATGCCTATAGCATATAACAAGATACTCAGTAGGAAAGACTGAAAGCTTTTCCTCTAAGATCAAGAACAAAACAAGGGGGATCACTCTTACTACTTGTATTCAGCAAAGTCTGGAGGTCCTAGTCAGAGCAACAGGCAAGAAAAAGAAATAAAAAACATCCAGATTTGAAAAGAAGAAGTAAGATTACCTCTGTTCATAGGATAAAATACTTAGAAAAAAAAAAAGAATAAAATACTTAGGAATAAAGCTAACCAAGTGACAGACTTGTACGCTGAAAGCTACAAAACATTTCTGAAAGACATTAAATAAAACACAAATAGCTGGAAAGACATCCCATGTTCATGGATTGGAAAATTTAATATTGTCAAGATGTCAATACTACCCAATATACAGATTCAATGCATTCTTATTAATAGCATTTTTTGGAGAAACAGTAAAGTCCATCCTAAAATTCATATAGCTTCAGGGGACCTTGAACATCTAAAATAATTTTGAAAAAGAACAAAATTAGAAGACTGACATTTCCTGATTTCAAAATATATTATAAAACTACAGTCATCAACACAGTATGGCTCAAACACAGACACATAGGCCAATGGAATAGCCAGAATAGAGAGCCGCTAAACAAAACCTCATATATATGGTGGTCAAATGATCTTTTACAAGGCTGCCAAGAAGATTTAGTGGGGAAAGGATAGTCTCTTCAACAAATGATGCTGGGAAAACTACATATTCAGATGTGAAAAATGAAGCTGAACCCTTACCTGACACCATACACAAAAATTAACTCACAGTGGATTATAAGACCCAAATGTAAGACCCAAAACAGGAGAAAAAGCTTCATGACAACGGATTTGGCAATTTCTTGGGTGTGACAGTAAAATCACAGGCCACAAAAGCACAAATAAATGAGACTACATTAAACTTAAAAACTTCTGTGCATCAAAGGACACATTCAACAGAGTTACAAAGACAACCTATAGAATAGGGGAAAATATTTGTAAATTATGTTTCTGATAAGAGGTTAATGTATTCAGAATACAAAGAACTCCTAAAACACAACAACAAAAATAAAATACCCTGATTAGAAAATGGGCAAAGAACTTGAACAGATGTTTCTCCAAAGATGATATAAAAACAATCAACGAGGATATGAAAAGATGCTCAACATCACTAATTATAAAAGAAATCAAAATCACAATGAGCTATCATCTCACAACCATAAGGATAGCTACTATCAAAAAAAAAAGAAAGAAAATAACAAGTGTTGACAAGAATGTGAAAAAACTAGGACATTTGTGCTATGTTGGTGAGATTGTAAAATGGTGTGACTACTATAGAAAATAGTATAATGGTTCCTTGAAATACTTAAAATAGATCCACTATATGATCTAGCAACCCCATACTGGGTATATACCAAGAACTGAAAGCAGAATCTCAAAGAGATATTTCTATACCCACATCCATAGCAGCACTATTCATCATAATCAAGAGATGGAAGCAACCAAAATGTCCATTGATAGAAAGTAGCTAAACAAAATGTATGTATGCACAATGGTGTATTATTCAGCCTTAAAAAGGAAGGAATTCCTGTTACTTGCTACAACATAGATAAATCTTGAGGATATTATGCTAAATTAAACATGTTAGTAACAGGGGTGCCTGGGTGGCACAGTTGGTTAAGTATCCGATTTGGTTTTGGCTCAGGTTGTGATCTCAGGGTCATGGGATCGAGCTCTGAGTTGGGCTCTGTGTTTAGCATGGAATCTGCTAAAGTCTGTCTGCCCCTCCCCCTGGCATTTTCTCTCTCAAATAAATAAATAAAACTTTTTTTAAAAAAAAGCTAGTTACAAAAGACAAATACTATGATTACACTTATACGAGGTTTCTATAGTCAAATTCATAGAAACAGAGTAGAATGGTGGTTACCAGGGGCTGAAGAGAGGAGGAAATGGAGAATTATTGTTTGATGTATACAGTTTCAGTTCTACAAGATGAATACATTCTGGTGATCTGTTCCACAATGATATGAATATACTTAACACTCCTGAACTTTGCACTTTTGTTAGGATGGTAAATTTTAATAATGCGTTTTTTACCATAATTTTTTAAAAATTTAAAAATGTCTAAGTGTCTATGACATATTAAATGTCCTTCCACACAATGCTCTTAGTCTATTAAGCAGCTACATAATATTGGGGGACATTAATTTAGCATAATTTATTTAAAGTTTTCTACTGATGGACGTTGAGATTATTTATACCTTATTACTACTACAAACAGAGCTACAATTCATCTGTTTGTATATACATCTTTGCACACTAGTTGTAAGAATTCAACTTACAGAAACACTTGTAGAGAAGCTAAATTAAACAGCATGCACACTCTAAAATTCAATAGATCTTACTGAATCTTTCTAAAAAAACACCCCCAAAAAACAGAACTGTAGTAATTTATCCTCCCCCACCAAGAGCATGAGTTCTGAGTCTGGAAAGAGAACTAAGGAAAAAGCATATTGCAAGGCTGAACTGAAAGAATGAGTAGCAATATAGAGATTTATCTTTTTACATTAAAGCAGTATTTCTGTTTTCCAATGCAATTTCCAAAACTATAGCAGACAGAAATCTACCCTGTAAATGGAGCAGAAATAGAAAATGCTGACCTGTAGGTTCTGTACCGGAAGATTTTCCTGGTCTTTGATTTTCTGTTACCTTTTCTGTTACTGGAAGCGATGGGGTATTTGAAACAGCTTGATGTTTTTTGAGGGGAGTGTTCTGACAGTGTACTTCCTACAAAAAAGCAAATGAAGATTTCCAAAACTACAGATTTTTTTTTTTTTTACATGTTATTAAATGAAAACAAACAAGAGTTGTTATTCTATGTAAGGTTCCTCAGAACAAAATAATGTATGTGAAAGGTCCCAACCACGTTTAAGAACACAAGAAGCCCTCAGTGCTAGTTCAGTATTCTCGGTAATTCCCAGTATGGACTTTAAGAGACTAGGAGGCAAGAATGAAAATTCACACCAGAGTAGTTTTGGATAAACCGATTAAAGTGAACGCCACACACAGAGAAAGGCAATCCCCCTATGCCACTTACCTCAGCCCACACCTATAAAATCTACTGACAGTGCTACATCAAGATTCCCCTTAACAATTACTCAGTGGGTAAAAGGCAAAAAAAAAAAAAAAAAAAAAAAAAGGAACAAAAACAGAATGTGAAAAAAAAAATCCCTCATCTGAGTCTTTCTTAATCATTTATAAGGCCATGAAAGAGAAACTTCCATTGTTTGATTTGCAAAGGCTTTATGATTAAAGGACTGGAGAAATAAGTAAATAAGAGTAGAAATAATAGGAACTAATGCTTCACAAAGCCTAATATGCGCCAGTCACCTTTCTAAGCACTTGACATTATTGCCTCCCCAGTCCTCCTTTAGTAACCCTGTAAGTTAGGTGCTGTTACTTCCATTTTATGAATAAAAAGGTGAAGACAAAGAGGAGTTAAGTGACTTGCACACTTGGCCTAGTAACTGGCATGTGCAGTTTACAAACCCACATATTCTTATTCCAGAGCGACTTCCAGACTATTTTGACTCTCAAGTTAGAAGAAGCTTTATATGCACACAGAGTAAACTGTCTACTGCTGTGCTGCAGGCCTGACTCTCATGTGAATGCAGGACTTGCCTACCATCTTCTGTAATAAAGGTGGTTCTCTTCCCTGCACCCTGACCACGTGACAGACAGCCCCTCCCCAGTCTCCAACGATAATTCGAAGCTCTTAGTAATTCTCTCCTCCGGTTCGTGCTCCTCTAGGTGCAAGCCCTCTGGTTATACTGCACTCGCCATCCTACTTCTCCAGTCCAAGACCTGCCATTGGTGGTATCAGAAGCCACAAGTACCTTCTAGCCAACATCCTGATCCCTCAGTTGCATAAATACTTCAACTCCAAAGATCTTCACGACCGCTCCAATTCAGCCATCACCTAAAATCTGAAAGGGTTTCTTCCCTGAAACCCTCCAATTTCTCCAGCTCTCTTACTCAGGAATTCCTACCAGATCCTGTTCTTTGGCCTCATGGGGACTTCTGGCCATTTGATGCTTTTCTTCCTGGCACCCCCATCTATTTTTTTTTTTAAGATTTTATTTATATACTCATGAGAGATACGGAGAGAGAGAGAGAGGGAGAGAGAGAGAGAGAGAGAGAGGGACAGGCAGAGGGAGAAGCAGGCTCCATGCAGGGAGCCCGATGTGGGACTCGATTCCAGGTCTCCGGGATCACACCCTGGGCCGAAGGCAGGCGCTCAACTGCTGAGCCACCCAGGGATTCCCACCCCCCCCCCCCATCTATTTCCTTACAGCTCCATCCAGGTTAGACTTCACAACCCTTCAGTTCAACCACAATCTCACCAATATCTTCCACTCCCTCACCTCTACAGTACTTCCATTCCTTATGTCTAGCAAACTCCGTCCCTGTAACAATCCACCTTCTCTGTGTTTTATATCCAGGCTCTTTGGACATATCTAGAGGAAAACCTCACAACTCAAGTTTGATTCTATTAGGAATGTATGCTCTCTATCCCACCTGAATCTCAACACTACTCCTCTTTCTGAATCAGCTCTCTCCCATTCTCCAGAGTATCACACCTGTCACCTTCCCTAAGGATGAATAAAACAGAAGTAACCAGATGGAAATCCCACCAGTTTTCTGTCACCATACTTCTAAGTATCACACCTGTCACCTGCCCCCAAACACTGTTTTCCTTCTTCCTTCTTACCAACCAGAAACCTGTCCTAATCCTTTCCCTTCACGATGCTCTCAAGTTCATCCACTCTTACCTTTTGAAAGGTTTATCTTATCCTATCAATCAGCATCACTTATCCTCATCATAAAACTCTTACATTTTTTAAAAGATTTTTTTGTATTTATTTATTTAGAGTGCATGCACATGTGCAAGCAGGGAGGGGCACAGGGAGAGAGTCTCAAGCAGGCTCCACGTTCAGCATGGACCCCAACATGAGGCTCAATCCCATGACCCTGAAATCACAACCTGAGCTGAAACCACATCAGACACTTAACTGACCTAGCCACCCAGGCGTCCAATAAAATCTTACTTTTGTCATTAAAGTTGACTAATGTATCCTTAGAAAGAACAAAACAAACACAACCACAAACACAAGCCATACTTCACTCCTAATCTCCTTGCAACCATCACCTCCTTCCTTCCTTTCCTTTCGGAACCAAACTTCTGAGGACTGCCTTTGCTCTCTGCCCTGCTCTTTACCCACCACCACCTGCATTCTCCCCTTGCCACTTCACTAAAACTGCTCTTGCCAAGCAACAACTAGCTTTTCCTTCCAAAACCCAGTGGTCTCGGTCCAGTCCACATTTGACGACACATACCTGGCAATACTGACCATTTCCTCCTTCTGAAAGTTTCTTTCTTCCTTTGACTATAGTAACACAACACTCAATTACTTTTTCCTCTCATCTCTTTGACTGCTCCCTCAGTGGGTACCAGAGATGAGCTCTGAGTGAGCAGCCCCCTGAACTCCCTGTTACTATGTTTAGAATGTTCTTTACATGCATATGTGTAACCATCTAGAGAGGAATTCCACAGGTTTAGCAAGAATTATTTAGCACACAATAGGTTAAGAACTGTTGTCCTGTATTTCCAAAGATGTAGCAGAAAAGCCATGATATGATATACTGGCAACCAAGTGAAGAAGGTGCTTCAGACAGAAGAGTGTCATCAACAATGCCAAGTGCTAATAGGTCAAGTTAAAGGCCTAAAAATTGATTACTAAAGATCCCTGGTGAATTTGATAAGGAGGCAGTGGTGACAGCCTGAGTGGAGAGATTAAGAGAGAAAGGAGGAAAAAAATTGTAAGCAGCAAGAGATAACTCTTCTGGAAGAGTCTGAATGAAAAGAAGGTAAAGAGAGGGCGAGGAATAGGGGATCCAGTGAGTTGTTTCTATTTTAAGATGACAGATAACAGCTTGTTGTATGCAGATGGCAATGATTAGCACATTCATTCTCTCCTTCAGGGACAAATTTATTGAACTCCTGTGAGCCAAACACTAAGAACACAGATGAAGACAGATAAGGCTCTAGTAGATGTGGTAGAAAGCAAAGGTGAAACAGTCACAGGAAGAGAAATATTCCTTGAGGTAAAGAACAGAATGACATGGTGAAAAAGGGGTCGCCAGGGAAAAAGGGCCAGATAAGGATTTCCAGAGGGGATTAAAGTTTGACCTATTCCTAATAAGGTAGGAGCTCACCACAGAGATAACCACTTTCAGAGAGAAATAGCAAGGCAAAGACGAAGAGATCTGAAAACATGGATATATTTGAGACACTGCAAATAGTCTGCACGACAGGACTGAAGTACACATGTGGAGGAGCAGTGAGAAGCCAGGTTCTGAATGATTCTAGATGTTTTCCTGATGATAGCTATGGAAAGCTTGCTAGGATTTTAAGCAAGTGAAGATATGAGTATCTGCCTTTTAAAAATATTTCTCTGGCAGCAGTAGGTAAGATGCACAGGAGAACAGCCAGACTAGAACCAAAGTTTTCAATACAAAGCTCTGAGAAGTGATTAAGGTACCAGCAGAGGAAAACAGAGAGGACAGGCAGCTTGTGGCATATTGGAGGCTTGTGTGTTCATGTGTGTGCCAGGGGAAGACACAGTAATAAGAGGAAGGAGGCAAGAAAGAACTCCCAGACTGTTTTAGATGATGAGGTACAGAATGAAGCCCTAGGTGAAGACAGAGACTACCTGGAGAATTTACTGCTGCAAAGTGCAGAGAGCTCTACTAGCCAACCAGGCCTGGAGTTCTGGAGAGAGGAAACACAGCACAGTCAAGCCTGTTGGCATTTCTGGGCTTGGCTGAAGCAAAACAGGAGGACAGTGAAGAGATGTCCCAGGGTGAATGAGAAGAAAACAGGGTTAGGTCAGAACCCCGGCAAATATGATTTGTTGAGCAAGAGAACTGATAAAAACCAAAATCAATTAAATAGGTGTTTCTCAAAGAATACTGGTTATATGTATTGTTCTATTTCTACTGGTACCCACTTAAAATATAAATAGAATTTATATTTAAATATATAATTCTATTATAAATATAATTATATTATTATTAGCTTAAAAGTATATCCTTTTGTTTTTGTTTTTTTAAAGATTTATTTATTCATGAGAGACACAGAGAGAGAGAGACAAAGAGAGGCAGAGACACAGGCAGAGAGAGAAGCAGGCTCCACACAGGGAGCCCGATGAAAGACTCGATCCCGGGACTCCAGGATCATGCCCTGGGCGGAAGACAGGCGCTCAACCGCTGAGCCACACAGATGTCCCAAAAGTATATCCTAATGCAGTATTCTGTGCACAGTAGGCATGTAAATGAAACAAGTATTTATGAGTCAGGACTTTGTTGAAGGCTGATTAATGAAATTTGACAGTAAGTAATACAGGAATAAAGAGAAACTGGGGACATATTTGATGACTGAAAAAGATTATGGGTAGTCTGTGGTACCTGGGGAGAGTATACAATCATTAATGAAAAAAATACATTCTGAGAAACATTTTAGAACCAGCATCTAAGTAAAATATTAAGAGAAATATGAAATCAATTGAATAAGTATGTGTTTTAAAAATTTGATTTTAAGTAGGTCATCAGTGAATACGTTAAGAGCTCCACTGAACGGGGGAAAATGTCACAAGAGAAAAACAGAGTTGGTATAAACATTGAAGGAGTTTATGAATGGAAAATGGCACAGTTAATTGGAACAAGATGAAGAATTGTTTTACAGTGCAGAACCACAAGCACTACCTTAGTACCAAGTTCACATTCATATTTCTAGTTTACACTACCTGTTTGGTTTCTAGTTGTTTGCTTCTTGGGTTTTCGCCTTTTTCTGCACTCCATAAATTGCCCTTGTCAAATCGGCCACGAAGACATGCTAGTTCTTTCTCACGTTCCTAAAACCACCAAAAGCTCTATTTTACACAAGAGCCAACAGTATGTTTAAGAATAATATTCAAATACTACTCAACTTTGCTTGTCTTCAGTTTTAAGATTAAAACATTCACAACATGCATAGAAAAAGACAATAGTATTTCTAATTTGAAATAAGCAATACAGAGAACCAAGATGCTATTTATCTCCCTCAAAAAAGCTGGCATCGGAATTTCCAATTTGATTTCTAGGTTCTATGCCAAGACCATGTAATGAATAATGTTAAAAGCAGTAAGCCAGACCTGCTTGAGCTGCTGTGCTAAATGGGTAGTAGATGAAGAAGCGTTTTGCTTGAATAATCTTTCTTGGATGGCCTTTGTATTTGGAGTGATAACAGGGGTTCTATGGGGTGTGCTCCGAGCGGGACTTTGTTTGCTGTATTCTTGACAACGCTCTCCAAAGCGTTCCAGGAAAGGCTTAATTCCTGCTCCTCCTACAGAAAACACATACATTTTGGAGGCTATTTAGGATAAGTAGCAATTATAATATGTATTGAAAAAGTTCTAAAATCCAGTATGGCTCTAAAATGCTTTGATTCTACTTAGAATACTTACTCGGAAAGTAAACAATATGAAAATAGTTTTAAAAAATTTGCCATACTATTCTATTTAATTCCACATCCTAGAATTTATTTATAGGATTTAGTTGTTTACAAAGGAAAGAAGAGGAAGAATTTTTTTTTAATTTTTTATTTATTAATTTCTGAGAATACACAGAGAGGAGAGAGAGAAGCAGAGACACAGGCAGAGGGAGAAGCAGGCGTCATGCAAGGAGCCTGACGTGGGACTCGATCCCGGGTCTCCAGGATCAGGCCCTGGGCCAAAGGCGGCGCTAAACTGCTTGAGCCACCCGGGCTGCCCGAGGAAGAATTTTTAAAAGGTAGAGTGCAAGGATAGTGGGAATCAGACAACCCTTCAACTAAATAAGCAGAACCTGAATGACTGGAAATGGACTGTATGTGTATTAACAGTATTCCTAACCAAGTGTCCTAGTCATGATAACTCAATTACTTATATTTCTACAGCCCAATTTAGTTTACCTTCCTTTTAGGAAGTCCAATATAAAATCCAGGGATTAAACCCTTTTTCTCTCTCAAAAGAAAAATTAGAGACTATTGACCTTATCAAGGGATATTTTGATTTCTACAAAGTCTTAAATTCCTATTCATTTGAAATAATATGAGGTACATTTTAAGTAGAACAAATGGGATGATAGGGTTGTACTACAGAAAAAAAGAGATTTATCTCTATCAGAAATCAACATTTTCCTACAAAAGGCCAAACAGTATATATTTTGGGCTTTGCAGGCCATGTGACCACTATCCTAGCTACTGAACTCTGCATTGAAGCATGAAAACAGCCACACACTGCATGTACATAAATGGGTGTGGCTGTGTTCCAATACAACTATTTGCAAAAACAGGTAAAGGGCACAATTTGACCCACAGGCAGAGTCTGAAGACTCCATGTGTCACTCCACACCAAATCTCAAACTAGAATGCATTAAGAATACAAAGAAACATGTAAATTAAATATCTCTGAGGCCGTGATAATATATACTGGGCATATCCAATAGCTAAGAATAATAAAAAAATGCTTCTGATCTATGCCATATGTCTTTAGAAAAGTGAGAGTAACTACTCCTACTGCATGTGGGGATTCTGCTATTGTTTCCCATTCTCATTTTGGCTCATCTGGAAACTGACTGCTGGTTTCCCAGCCCCTAACTAATGGATTCCTCCTCTCATCTCTCTACTTCTTTTTATGAGAAACTACAGTATCCAAAGAGATTGTATTTTTAAGAAGTTAAAATTTTGAATTAAAAGTATTTCCAAAAGCAATTCAATTGAAAACAGAATATAGTTCAGAGTAAACTATATTTCCATATATTTGAATCATATTTTTTAGTCCTGTGTTTCTCAACTGATAGCATGTAGGGGTATGCCAGAAGGTGTAAATCCCTACAAAATAAATACAGATTTCCAGGAACACCAACTTACTACAGGGAATAATTTTGAGCTTTTACATCTATATACACACAATATACACACATACAAATATAATTGGGAGTAGAGTCATCTGTATACACATTCACTTTCCTCTGCTATTAGGGGTGCCTTCATATCGAAGTTTGAAAAGCACTGCTCTGCACACTTGGTTGCAAGAATGTTTCTCCATTATACCCTTAATACATGATTTCCACTTGTATACGTTTTGTCTCCATCAAAAAGTATAGAAAAAGGTATCTACCATAGTCATTTTAGAAAAAAATGTATGTTTAAACTATTAAAATGTAACAAGTTATGTACTTTGAACAGTAAATGGGCAAGTCTCCATTAATGAATATTCATTCAACGAATTAAAGCTGAGTTTGAAGAAGTCTCATATGCATTCAGGCACTTGCCATAGCAAACCAGTACTGTGCAATTCACAACTGGATATTTAAAATGGTGAGAATAGACACCCTGAAAAATCAGCACTAACTAAATTTTTTTAAAGATACATAACCTGATGTCGCAGATTTGTCTTTAGATTGAGAGTGCTGACAAATTTCTCTATTTAATTCTTCTTTGGGCCGAGTTGTCTGGGACACAGTTGACTTCTCAATTGGTTTTGATACTACATCTGTTTTCAGGGAACTAAGAGGAGTTTTCTGAAGTAGCTCAGGATTTTGTCCCTCACAATTTTTAGCATCAGTAATGGATATAGTAGAAGATTTCACTGGGGAAGAAGCCGCTTTCTGAAATACAATAACACTTAGGGTAAATAACAATATTGACAGTATCTAAAGGTAGTCTTATGACAAAATGAGTCTGTGCTCACTTTGGCAGCACATATACTAAAATTATAACAAAATGAGTAATTCTATTTGCTTAGTAGTAGCCTTTACATAAACTTATGAAAAAAAATTATCTTTAATAGATCAAACCAATCTAAAAGGCTTGACAAGACGTCAAACTAGAAAATGCTATTACTCAAATTATAATATGTAGTTTAGCCTGTATAATACACTGACAAGTAATTTCATAAGGGATAGGATCACTCCCTATTTTAACTAACAATTTCTTTCAGATTATCTCACTAGCACCTTTACAAATTTTAACTTATAAGACTACAATGCATATTTTTTGCATTTTAATTAAGTTAATATTAATTTAACAAAAATATATCATGTACTTGATGGCTAACTATAACATATTAAGTGCTATGTACCAAGCACTCTGCTAAAAGTTTTATGCACATTATCTCATTTAGTCCTCCCAATAACCCTTTCTTTTCCATTTTACAGATGGGAAAGTAAGGTTTTACAAGATTAAGTAACCTGTCCAAAGCCACACTTTTAATTATGTGGCAGGGCTAGGATTGAATGCAGGTCTATCTAATTCCAAAACCTGGCTCTGCATTTAGAACTATGCTCAGAAACATACTACTTTTCCTTTTTTGCGTTTTTGTTTTTGTTTTTGTTTTTTTTAAGATTGGTTTTAAAAGCTGATCACGTAATTCACGTGCAAGGTAAAACTTTCAAACACTTCAAAAGGATAAATGGTAAAATTACCATACCCACCGTTAAAAATCTTGTTCCGCAATTTGCCTTCTGAAAGCAATGTTATCTACTGGTTTATGATATCTTTTCAGAGAAATTCTTTATCTTATATTTATATACATACATAAAGCATTCTACAGAGAAAGTAATGTTCAGTGCTTTCCGTGATGACTAAGAGGCTCCATCATTCCATTATTATACACCTTGGAATTGTATGAAATTAGTGTAATTTACTTGTCAACTACTAAGTTATCTTGGGATAGGCTACCAAATTTATGATTTCTACTTTCTAGGATACCAATTTCTAAAAATACATACAACACCCTATATATACGTTCCAAAATACTATACATACATACACTTATTATTCATAAGGAAAAAAGATTTCCAAAGACCAATATTGCATTGCTTACCACAGAGCTGGAAATTGCAGCATTATTCAGAGATACACCCACAGCACTCGAGGATGGAGCTTTATTCAAAGAGGCCTCGCCATCCCTTTGGGAACAGCATGTAGCTTCCTGCTTAACACTGCTGCTATTGATCCTAGCAGATGCTGCACTTGCAGAGGAAAATTTGGATAAACAAGTGGTACCAGGCTGTTCTTGTGCACTGTTTTGCTTTGCAGATGAGTAACTGACATCATCTTCCCAGGAGCAAATAGTTGCAGCAAGGTTAGCCAGACGGCCCCTTCTACCAACTGGAGTTGCGGAGGCATCTGAGAGGGGTGGTTTGGGAGAGGAAGCTGTGCTTTCCTCTGATGGCATTGGTGAGATGAGTGAGCTTTCGGGTATATCATCTGGAAATGTTTTCAGAAAAAGAGTTAAAACCCATGTTGAAGAGTTATGCATACTTTTAATACCAAGATCACTCCATTCAAGAATTTTGAAAAGTTAGTAGGTTAGAGGGGTGCCTGGGTAGCTCAGTCAGTTAAGTGTCTGCCTTCAGCTCAGGTCATGATCCAAGGGTCCTGGGATTGAGCCCCATGCGAGGCTTCCTGCTCAGCAAGGAGTTTGCTTCTCCCTCTCTGTTTCTCCCCCTGTTCCTGCTCTCTCTCACTCTCTCTCAAATAAATAAAATCTTAAAAAAAAAAAAGTTAGTAGATTTGAGAACTAATAAAAAGCTCTTGAATGCATGAAACTACCAAGCTGCTCAAGTTTGACAATATCTCTTCACATCAGATGATACTTAATCCAAATTGAAAAAAAAAAAACCCACAAACTTCTTATACCTATTTTTTCCAATTTCTAACGGATCATGAGTGCTCTAAGGTACCATATACTTAGTTTATAATTTTAGAATTAATTCATGATGTTATGACACTGCACAATTTAAGATTACATACTCCACAGGCACTTTCTGTTTTAAAATGGAAGAGACTAGTGCTGCACAATAAAACTTCCTGCAATGAAGGACACATTCCATACCCATGCTATTCCGTACAGTAACCACTAGCCACATGAGCACTTGAAATGTGCCTAGGGCAACGAAGAAACATAATTTCATTTCAATTAATTAATTTAAATCTTAAAAGCTACATATGGCAAGTATCCACAGTATTAGATAGCACAGGGTTAAACTAAGATGTTTTCACAGTTATTTCATTTGGAGATCGATCTCGAATACTAATACTTGTGAAGGCGTGTATGCATAAAACACATATAGGGAGGAAATTAAAAATCACAGCACTTTCTGGGATCCCTGGGTGGCGCAGCGGTTTGGCGCCTGCCTTTGGCCCAGGGCGCGATCCTGGAGACCTGGGATCGAATCCCACGTCGGGCTCCCGGTGCATGGAGCCTGCTTCTCCCTCTGCCTGTGTCTCTGCCTCTCTCTCTCTCTCTGTGACTATCATAAATAAAATAAAATAAACTGAAACTTATAAAAATCACAGCACTTTCTGCTCCAAAAATTCAGTCGATGGAAGAGGTATCCTTCGTACTGTCCAAGCCTTACATTTCTGCCTGAATTCTCAATTCTACCCCCAAAACCTCTTTTCTTTTCCTCAGCATATAAATATACTCAAGTCCGCCTCATCTTAGAACTAAAAACAAACACCCTCTCATCAATATATGCTCCTTTATAACTAATATCTCTCTTGCCCTGCACATTCTTTCACCATTCAACTCCCTTCAACCTGCCTCTGCCTACACCGCTGCCCTCAAGTTGCTTCTGCTGCTGTCACTAGATGCCAGTACACACTCTGCAGGCCTGTTTCCACTGGTGACATCATTCTCTATGGTTCTGCCCTTGGGCCATGTCCTTCATGGTGGCCTACCTACCAACCACCTCCATTCAGCTATCCCCCAGGCACCCCAAATGACATATGTGATGTTGAAATTTCCCCAAACGTATTCCTCCTCATCATGGCCTCTTCCTCCTTCTCCCTTCTCCTCCTCCACCACCCACCATCCAGGTATCCAGCCCAGAGATTCTTTTTCCTAAATCTCGCAGATCCACCCTCCCCTCTTCACTTCTACAGGGCTTCATCATTCTGCCCTAGCGTCAAACAACTGAGGTTTAAATGTTAGCTGATTCTCATCAGGTGTCGTAGCCTCTCAGAACCCAGTTTCCTCTTCTAGAACATAAAGGTAGTATGTGTGTCATAAGATCTATAAGAATTAAATGCTATACTATACTATATTAGAACAAAAAATATTTAGAATGCCTAAGCACTTCTGCTTAGCACAGCAAAGCACAGTCAACACCTGCTTTGAAATTATTATCGTTGCCAGAAAGGATAATCTTAAACACTCTGCTGTCCAATACTTATCAAAATTTCAGGCAAAAGGACTGACATTTATGAAAGACTGACTAAAATGTACAGTCCATCCATTTCTTCAGATCACTTGGTCTCAATTCTGGCTATGCATCAAAGTAACGCCTGATGCATTAAAAAAAATTAAAGAGATTAAAAAAAATAAAAGATAAAAGTCCATCCCAGGGCTCCACCACACTCCTGAGATTCCAATCCAATGGTCCAAATTTTTCTGTTATACAGGAGCCAGGCCAAAAGCCAAAGCTTGAGGAATACTTCCTTGGGTAAGGCCCAGTTGCCACTGAGCTGTCCACCTGTACTCTGCTGGCTCTCTTTGGAACTGTGTTCACTGAACTGAGCTCAGAGCCAGGCCACCTGCCTACCTTGAGAAACCTTACACACTATCTTCTACAAAGTCATCTTTGAGGACCCAGGGAAGAACGTTCGTTCCCTTGGGTCTTAGTTCCAGCTATGGTTTTGCTTTAATCTTATAAATAGTAGTCATTTAAGATGGTTTCACCTCCTTGCCTTGGCTGCTAGCAAGTTCATAACTCTGGCAAAGTGAGGTGGATCTTCGAGCCTGGATTTTACTTCCCTTCTTTGATTTTCCTTCTCTTCACCCTGGAATTTCCATATTTTTCTTGTTTTGTTACATAGTTGATTTTGTAAGTCATCTCCAGGCTTTTTTGGTAACAAGATAGGAGACAAAATTTATCACAGAACACATAACCCTACGCAGCATGACTGCTGCTTTGCTCTTAGATTCTCCCTCTGAGTATGAGCCCACAGGAGGCAAGGATCAGGTCACTTCATTGGTTCCCAGCACCTTAGCATAACATGCATTGTAGGTGCTCAACAAATGTTTACATTTTCTCTCCCCTCTATTAAATAGCATCGCATCCCTTAGCCACTCAAATTCATTTAGTTAATCCATGAAATAGGATCTCTAGCATATAGAGCTGAAGATCAGCATTGCTACATAAAGCCGAGGGTATCGTTTGTTCTCTATTGATTTTTATTGCAAATATAGTTCTGTTATGAGACCGAGCTTTTGTGAACTAGTCTAAGAACCTCAACAGCATCTACTTCAGGGAGAATACAACCAACCAATACATACACTATTGATACACGAACTATCTGTAAGTGATGGATACTAGGGAGATAGATAAAACAGAAGCACTGATCTTTCGTGTGTTAATGGATCCCTCAAATTTTCAACCTACCAAGTTGAAACGGATTTTAATGGCATGCCATCCCTATCATTCATACCTGTCAGATCATTATTATCCCAGTGGCGCCGCTGCTCTGCCAGTTTCTGCATTCGTGTTTTAACCGAGGAGACTGTGGTTGCTTCCAATCTTGAGTTTAGCCCTCTCCTCACTCCTGGCACAGGGGCTGGGGCGGCCTCGGCATCGCTGACGGGAGCGGGTGCTGGCGGCTGTGCCTGAGGAGGTGCAGGACTTGGAGGACAGGGTTTAGCAGAAACTGACTCAACCGGTTTTTCATTTTCCAAGTTAGAAACTTCTACTTCAGTGTTGTCAGAACAGCGTTTTTTTGATGGTGATGGTTTTGTACAAGATTTCTCTAGATTAAAAAGGACACCCCCCCCCAAAAAAAAATTCAAAATTCCATAATTCTTCATGACCTGAAAAACTTGCACTAGGTACTTAGCAAATTATTGAAACATGTTTGTCTATTCTCCTTAAATGATTTTCCTTACAATAAGAAATATGTAAAATTCTACCTTCAGTAACTTAGAAATCTGAGAGACTTCTTTTTAAGCAAACATATAATTTATGGCTTAAAACACCTAAATAAGAGACACTTGGGTGGCTCAGTGGCTGAGCATCTGCCTTTGGCTCAGGTCATCGTCCTGCGGTCCTGGGATCAAGTCCTGAATCAGGCTCCCCGCAGGGAGAGGCAGGGAGCATACTTCTGCCTCTGCCTATGTCCCTGCCTCTCTCTGTGTCTTGCATGAATAAATAAATAAAATATTAACATAAATAAATAATAAAACACCCGAATAAAAAGACATCCAAATAATATTATTAAGATATAGGCCTAGTATTTTATACTCTTCAGACACTAGGAAATAAAAAGTACATACGCATATAATAAGCAAATGTTTTAAGTGATTTTAAAAATCACACAAATTACCTCCTTTTTAGATTAAGGAAAACCAAGCCCAGAGCAATTACATTCATGCGTAGAACAACATGGCTAAGGCAGAAACGAACTATGGTAGAAGCTCATTGGTAGAAACAAGCTTTGTTTTTAAAACAATCTTTCAGGGCACCTACGTGGCTCAGTCGCTAAGCATCTGACTCTTGATTTCATCTCAGATCATGATCTCAGGGTCATGAAATGGAGCCCAGCATTAGGCTCCAGGCTGGGCACGAAACATGCTTAAGATATACTCTGTCTCCCTCTGCCCCTCCCTCCCTGCTTTCTCTCTCTCTAAAAAATACAAATTTAAGGGACTCTTGGGTGGCTCAGTGGTTAAAGCCAAAGCCTCTGCCTTCGGCTCAGGGTGTGATCCTGGAGTCCTGCGATCGAGTCCCACGTCGGGCTTCCTGCATGGAGCTTGCTTCTCCCTTTGCCTGTGTCTCTGCCTCTCTCTCTCTCTCTCTCTCTCTCTCTCTCTCATAAATAAATAAAACCCTTAAAAGTATATAAATAAATAAAAATTTAAAAGCAACTGAATTATCCGGTTAATACCAAGCAAAGCCATTGGCACAAGTGTTTTCATATTTTCATAACATTTCACCCTTTAAACTGCCATTGACACCTACAAAATAAATTAAAAAGTCTTAAAATAAAAAGGAGTTACCCAAACATAAGGCATATTATTTCTACCCAAGACTGGATTTTAATATATCTCCTGGGAAATTAACATTTTAGGATAGAAGAATGTAAATTGTGTATGAGGCCAGTTTCCCTGGCTGTCTAACTCAGTGTTCTTGTTCTGGCAGTACCCAAAGTACTCTTAAGCGGGAGTCGTGATTGTCCTCAGAGGCATCAATCTAATCAAATTTACATCATGAAACTTTCTCATCTTCTGTAACTCACTTCTGGATCTATTTTCTATTAACTCATCCAATCATTTTTGAAAGTGTTTCTACTTTAGCATGCATTGCCAGCTGGAAATACAGAGTTCTTCAAGTTTATAGTTCTTATATAAGTTCTTATAAATATTTCCATTGAAGCATCAAAACATAGTTCCAACCGCTAGTTTTAAAGTACACCGGGATCCCTGGGTGGCGCAGCGGTTTGGCGCCTGCCTTTGGCCCAGGGCGCGATCCTGGAGACCCGGGATCGAATCCCACGTCAGGCTCCCGGTGCATGGAGCCTGCTTCTCCCTCTGCCTGTGTCTCTGCCTCTCTCTCTCTCTCTCTCTCTCTCTGTGTGACTATCATAAATAAATAAAATTTAAAAAAATAAAAAAATAAAAAAAAAATAAAGTACACAGTACTCAACATTTGAGTGTATAAACCTGTGTCACAATGAAAAACAGAAAAAGATCCTGGACTGGAGCTAGACCTGTTTTCCTGACCAAATATCATAAATATATGTATTATATATACCACATATGCAATATATATACCATGTATGTCTGATATATATACTACATAATGTGTGAAATATATGCCACATATATATGTGTGATATATACTATATTCCCTCCTTTCAAAATATATAAATATATGAAAATAAACTCCCATTCTATAATTAGCTTACAAAATAATTATAAGCCCACTCCATGCCTGCTTCTTGGGGAGTCTGCTTCTCATTCTCCCTCTGCCCCTCCCCATGCTCTCTCTCTGTCTCTCAAATAAGTAAATCTTTAAAAAAAATAAATAAATCTATGCTAAGGAAAATTATTATCTGCAGATTATTCCACACTCTAGGAGAAGACTAGGTGGCTAACTTACTGATACAGGCTGGGGGTGCCAAGATTAGGTAAGAATAAATTAAGTTTCCAGGTGAGTTTAGGTTGGTTTTGTTTGTGTATATTTATTTGTTTTTGTTTAATTCACCAGTTCTTAGATTAACAGCCTATACCTTTAGCCTAGCACTAGAGAGCTGGTTCAACAGATAGAGGATGAAAAGCCTCATTAAATTTCCAGTATCTAAGCAAGTCTGCCTTTCATTACCCTGTTCATGCCAGAGACCACCTGAACTTGGTGGTCAGCTGTTCTGGCACTGTTGGAAGATAAACTTCCACACCACCAAGGTGTAAGTGTTCCCTGCTCCTTTACTTTTCTTCCCTTGGGTGTTTTAAGGGCAACTTTGAGTTGAGGAAAATAAAGTTCGTCCAATTAGTTTGAAGTATTTGTTGGATACACTGCTCTGGCCTGGTAGTTCTAGGCCTAATACAATAGGCCTGTATTAGAAGAGAAGGCTCATCTTTCCTCCAGAGGTTATTACTACATATGTCTCCCAAAGACCTAGGTTTTTCTACATGCATGATAAAGTGTTTGGAGTTTATCTCCTGTGAAGGATGCAAATTTTACTTTTCCCCCCACAAAGTCTTTTACCTTCACTGCCAGGTAGGGGTTGTTGGTTACTTGCTTCGGAAAGCGGCTCTCTGGCTCTCTTGGCATGAGTCATAGACCTTGCTGCTGCTGTGGGCCTCTCGGCCATCTTTCTCTGAAGGTTCTCTCGCCTGGCACGGGTTCGTTCAAGCAGCTTCTACATATGTAGAGCAGTGTTAAAAGACAAGCTTAGTCAAAAGTTCACAAAACTTGAGGTACCTTCCAAAATCACCAACTGCCATATAGGGTAACAGTTAAATATATTTCAAAGGTGAAATCCTAAGTAATTATGTCAAAATTCACTAAATAAGCATCCCAAAGTCAAATTACGGAGGTAGTATGAATAAAATATGTAAAATTGGTTGTATGAGATTTTTTTTTAATTTATTTATTCATGAGAGGCACAAAGATAGGGAAGCCGAGGCAAAAGGAGAAGCAGGCTCCCTGAGGAGCAGGGAGCCAGATGCAGAACTCGATCCCAGATTCTTGGATCACGACCTGAGCCAGAGGCAAGTACTTAACCGACTGAGCCACCCAGGTGCCCAGTTGTCTGAGATGTAAAATGGCCAGAAGTTGCTTCTGCTTTCATCAAAAAGGTAGAATCCATTTCCACACCCTTGCATTGGGCTGGCCTTATAATTCACCTTGACCAAGAGACAGTGGCGGAAATGATACTTCATGACTTCCAACTCCGGGCCTCAGAGGTCTTACAGTTTCTCTTCTCACTCTCTTGGAACACTACCACGAGGTGGAGAAGCCCAGGTCAAGCCTGCTAGAGACACCGCCCCCAGCTAGCATCAACCACCAGACCTGTGAGGAAGGCCATTTTAGACCATTCAGTCCCAGATAATTTGCCAGATCACTGCAGACTCCTGCATGACCCCAGGGGACACCACTGGAAGCACAGGCTAGCTGAGCCCAACACAAATTGCCGAGCCACTGATTCATGAGAAATAACATGGTGGTTGTTTTCAGCACTTTGGTGAGGAGAATTAGAGTCTGCCAAAGATGTTCATTTCCTTAATCCCATGAGCCTGTGAATATGTTACCTGCAAAAGGGACTTTGCTGATGTGATTAAGAACCTTGAGATGGAAAGATTATCCTGGATTATCTGGGTGGGCCCAATGTAATCACCATTGTCCTTACGAGGGAAAAGAGTCAGGAGGGTCGGGTATGCCACCAAAGAAGCAGGGTTTGGAGTGATGTGATTGGTGGCTCTGAAGATGGAGGAAGGGACCACTTGCCAAAAAATGCAGGTGGCCTCTAGAAGCTAGAAAGGTGAGGAAACAGAGCCTTCAGAAGGAACACAATCCTGCCAACACCACCTTGATCTTACCCCAGTAAAATCCATCAGCCTTATGACCTTCAGAAGATAATAAATACATGGGATTTTAAACTACTAAGAGTGTGGTAATTTGTTACAGCAACAAAACTAATACAGCCACTAAGATTTGGTATAATGGTAAACAGCAAGAGATAACGGACATATTTAGTCCTTTGAAAACGTGACCTTTCCTAAAATGACAAAACAAACAAAACCACCACCACTAATAAAATCCCGTGTTTTATTTAACTATCAATATATAATAAAATAATTTTAAGTTGGTATCTTAACCATTCCATAAATTCATGATTACTCTGTTCTTACCCTGAATCTACTAATGCTTCTGTTCAAATCAGTATGGTAAAACAAACACAAGACCCTGTAAAACATTTCTTTTTCTTTCAAAAGTACACAACTAAAGGAGGCGTGCAAAATTATTGGCTGGAATTTATGGGCAGCCCAGGTGGCTCAGCAGTTTAGTGCCGCCTTCAGCTCAGGGCATGATCCTGGAGACCTGGGATTGAGTCCCAGGTCAGGCTCCCTGCACGGAGCTTGCTTCTCCCTCTACCTTTATCTCTGCCTCTCTCTCTGTGTGTCTCTAATGAATAAATAAATAAAATCTTTAAAAAAATTTTTTTCTCCACTGGAGTTTATACACTGCCCTGAACACAGATATAGAGCTAGTATAGACTAAAGGAATTACACACCCATTTGATCTTTTTAATTTCCTCAATTAGAAGAGAATAAGTTTTCTTTAAAATTCCTCTGAGTATGCAAAAGAAACATGAACTAAATTTGGAAGAAGGCACAATTTTCCACTTTTCTTAGGAATGATTTCTCACTGAAATAAGTGACGCTAAATTGAAATGCTATGTGGCTGAAAGAGTTAATTTATGAACCAAATGCCTTCCAAAACACAAGACCTTCACCCTTTAAAAATCCTCAACAAACTCAAAAGTGATATTGTTACATAAATTCATATATGTAAGAGAATTTCCCCCATGATAAAATGTATCACTCCTCAGATACAAAACCAGTCTAATTTTATTCATTTGTGGACATGCCCACATTCCATTCTGGTCAGTTAGAATACTTGTGAGTCAGTATATCTTCAGTTACTATGAGTAAGAGGTTAGTCACAAAAGAATGTGGCTTTGCCATTCAAACATACACAAGAGCTCTACTGTCTCCATTAGATTCAAAGATTTCAAAATTTAAAAAAAAAAATAAAATAGATAAGCAAAAGTTCCCTAATCTATAAAATAAACACTGAAGATTACTTTAAAGGAAATTACATATCTAAGGAACGTAAACTCAACAGTTCAATAAACCTAAGTCTCCACAATAAGACATCAAGAATTCAAGGGTTCTTTATTTACAAGGTACATTCTTTCAAATATCACACCTCCTTCTTCAAATAATAGAGGCGTTAAAAAAAAATGCAATAACTAATGGAACCAGAAATAAGACATTCCACATGGATGAATCTGAAATAACTGAAGCTTATAGTCCTTAGCCACTTCTGCCACATGAGAACCTGAAATCATTTCTGACAGAAACCTTTCTAAGAGCTATTCCTGATTTCCCTACCTTCTTAAACAGAATAGACTCAATATAAATTAACTTCTTATTTCCAATACGCTCTAGCAGCAATCTTTCCCAGGTCAATGCAGAGATTTTCACTTAACTTTCAAAAATAAGTGAAACTCTATTCAAAACAGTAACCGCATGTTCATTTACTCATTGCACAGAAGATGCCTTACAGAATATTTTAATTGTGGCTTTTCTACTTTAAGGATCCTACACAGAAAGCTCCGACTGGGCACACCTATCTCTGGGGTCCCCTGTGGCAGTCTTGGACTGGAGTGATCATTCTCCAGGAGATCCTCAAACTAAGAGGCTGACAGTAATGTTATGAGCAGTCAGTTAATGGTTTTAAATTAACCTAACAGCAAGCACAACAGCACTACCGTTTACACAAAGTACTTTCCATGTCTGCACACAAAAACTCACTTCATTTTCAAAATTTTACTTGGCAGGTTCTGTTTTTTTCTGTTTCACAGATGAAGAATCTCAAGCACAGGTTAAAAAATAAGCCACAGGTCACATAGCTAAGAAGTGGCAAGATAGAATTCAAAAACCAGGCCCCAGAGTTTGGGCTCTTAATCACTTTGCTATACACTGTCTATTATAAAGGGGCGCCTGGATGGCTCAGTCAGTTAAATGGCTCAGTTCAGGGTCATGAGTTCAAGCCCTGCATTGGGCTCCACATTGGGTATAGAGCCTTAAATAAGCTGTCTTTTGACTAAATTCAATTGCTCTTTTTAAGAACTTATCAGGAGAACTAACTTCATACCAACATAACTTTTTAAATGTTATCAGCTGGTCATAATAATAAACATCTGCCTTAACTGCTTATTCGTCTTCATGGACATCAAGATGGCTTATTTCTGGTTGGTCCAGGAAGAATACAGAAAGACATTGCCCTGTGGACCTTGTCTAGATCCTGATTCAAACAAATTGCAAAACCATGAAGCACTTAAGGAAATCTGAACATTGACAGAATATTTGATATTAAGGAACTGCTGCTAAATGTTTAGGTGTGATAATGGCACTATGATTATTTTTTAAAGTGCTTAGTGTTTAACGATCAATACTGAAGTATTTATGTATGAAATTATATGATCTCTACGATTTGCTTCAAAGGATTCAGTGGGAGGGATTAGAGGGGAATACAGTGAAACAATATGACCATGTGTTGCTGGGTGAGAAGCCCATGAGGAGTTATTATACTTCAATAATTTAATATTTTCTACAATAAAGTTAAGAACATTGCTAAAATGTTCTTGCAGTTATGTTATATGTAATTATTGGTTTGTAAAATAATTTGCATGGGGCAGCGTGGGTGGCTCAGTGGTTTAGCACCGCCATCAGCCCAGAACGTGATCCTGGAGGCCTGGGATCAAGTCCCACGTCAGGTTCCCTGCATGGAGCCTGCTTCTCCCTCTGCCTGTGTCTGCCTCTGTCTTTCTCTCTGTGTCTCTCATGAATAAATAAATAAAATCTTTAAAAAAAAAAAAAAAAGACAAAAAAATAATGTGCATGGAATGGCTCTTTTCTTTATTATTTCAGCAGAATGTTATTGGATGCCTTGATGTTAAGGAAACATCTCTGAAAAGGACAGAACAGGCCTGCCTTTATGAAGCTCATGTTCTGGCAAGAATTATGTCCAACAGGTAAGTGCAAGTGAGATGAGCATTGTGAGAGGTGATCTGCCCTCCGAAGAAGGAAAATCAAAGTGAGAGCTGGAGGTTAAATCAGTCTGCCAAGCGGAAGGAGCAGGGAGAGAAGAGTGTGCCACACAGCACCAGCGACAGCAGCGGGGAGAAGCAATGCCCAACAGCCCTGTTGGAGGAAAAGAGTTTCGGATGGCTGCAGCTTCATCAGCCAGAGCTACCAAGAGAATTAGCCCTAATGCACTGACATTACTGTAATGAATTAACATCTCTCCCGTGCTTGTAGGATGTCATGGTTATGAATCACCTTTGGGAAAATTAACAAACTAGTCTCTCAAATCATTTTCTGTGGTTCTGATAAGGAACTCTGGTTGAGAAAATCATTTTAACTTACCCTCAGTCCTTTTAGGACAAAGAACTGTTGCAGTTCACATTCCTGTGCAAAAATCCGATGAATGCTATAATTAAACACCTAGTCACTGGAACCAATTCAGATAGTGCGCTCATTACCAATTAAGGAAGAGATGTCAAAGTTGTTTACTCCAACAGTAACTGCTCTTTCATAATATAAACCATACAGGTTTCTGAGCACACTCTAAAATGGAAGATTTCTTTCGAATAAAAGTTTCTTTCAACTGAGATCTAGTAGTAGCTTTGGAATGACATTTTGAAGTAAAACGAAATACAACTTTCAGCCAACTTTCAAAATGCTTTGTTCCTGCCAGTGACTTAGGAGAATAAAAGGAATATTCAGGACACATAGGGCAAATGTTTTAAGGAATCCTATTCTAGCCTAGTAACATAAAATGAAATATCCTCTTTAACTCCAAAGTACGTGAAAAATAATACATGGCGCATGAACAGCCCTATTCTTTAAAACTAATACAAAAATGTGTTCTGGGTATTCTCTTAGAATCCTTCAGGAAGGTTAACAAATTAATGTTTTCCCCTACATGATTGAGAATTTGAAACCAAAACAAATACTGTTATGTTTAAATACAAGTAAACTGTAACTGTTGAAACTTTTAGCATCTTAGGCTTAAGGAATTGTACTTCCCAAGGCATTTAAGTTTTTGAATCTAGCAGAGACGTTTTAATTTTTTTTTTTTTTTTTACGATTTTATTTGTTTATTCGTGAGAGACACAGAGAGAGAGAGAGAGAGAGGCAGAGACACAGGCAGAGGGAGAAGCAGGCTCCATGCAGGGAGCCCGCTGAGGGACTCAATCCCGGGTCTCCAGGATCACACCCTGGGCCGAAGGCAGGTGCTCAACCACTGAGCCACCCGGGCTGCCCACGTAGAGACATTTTTAGGCCTACTTTGCAACAACTCAAGAAATTAGGTCTGAACCTCGCATAACCACCTAAAGAGGAACTGTCCTGCAAGAAAAGGGGGTGGACAACTGGCAACACGAAACCAAGCTGAGTATATCCATGTATGTTCTCAACAAGACTGGCCAAGGAGAGAGAGAAATAACTGACACAATGACGTAACGAATCCATGTTCAATTTCCAAAGGACAAAAGACGAGTAGAGTATTGCTTGTAACGTGATGCTCCATACACACGAAGAGGTTTACTATTTCCTTACTCTGCTTTAAAAAAAAAAAAGAAAAATTGTTGGCCACTAATTTTGCTGGTGTCTGTTGGACTCGCATGTTTCCTCCCCGTTCCTGGGTCAATCCCGTGTCAATCCCGGGGGTTGGGACGACTTCTTCCTCATGTAGCAGAGCGACCCGCTCTAAAGATGCTGTTGACGTTATCGGAACGGATGCAATGGTTTCAGGTACTGGCTGATGTCAACGTTTGGCTGTCATTTCCTTTTTCCTTTTTAAAGATGTTATTTATTTATCCACGACAGAGAGGCAGAGACCCAGGCAGAGGGAGAAGCAGGCTCCGTGCAGGGAGCCCGGCCGGGGACTCGATCCCGGGTCTCGGGTCACGCCCCGGGCCGTCCTGCTCGCCCGCCGCCGTCCACGGCCCACGAACCCCCGCAGGCCCGCTCCGCGGCGGCGGCTGCACCTGCGCGGAGTCCTCCAGCCCCCGACTCCACCCTGCGCCCTGCCCGCCTCGCGCTGCCAGCAGGCCCAGGTCCGGGAGGGACGGGGTCCTCCGCAGGACAGCGCGCCTCACCCTCCGGATCGGGGCCGCGGGGGCTCCGCGCTGCCGTCTCGGGGGCCGCAGCCCAAGCCCCCCTCCCTGAGCCGCAGCCGCCGACGCGAGCCGCCGCAGGGCTGGGGGCAGGGCAGGGCAGGGGAGGGGAGGGGAGGGGCGCCGGGCCGACCCCCGCACACCCGCTGCGCACGCGCGCGCACGCGCCCTCCGCCCGGTGCGCCCGGGGGTCGACGGGCGGTGGGAAGGGTCGGGTCGGGTCGGGCCGGGGTCGGGCCGGGGTCGGGGCGGCGATGGCAGGCTGCGCCCGCAGGCTTTCTCACCTCGGTAAACGGGTCCATCGCCCCGGACTCCGCGGCTCGACTGCGCGACGACGCCGGTCCAAGCTCGGAAAAGGGAAAGAAGTGAGTCTCGGCTCCGGGCGCCGCCGGGAGAGACCCCGACGCTGCCAAACTGCTCCTGCCGCGCGCCCCCTCAGCCGCCGGGTCGGACTCGGCCTCCCGCCGCCGTTCGAATTTGAATTTCAGCGCCGGTGCAGCGCGCCTGCGCGCCGGGCGGGGGCGGGACGCGCCTCTGCCCGCCCCGGGTCACGTGGCCGGGTCCGGGCCGCCGCCCCTGGGTCGCACCCCGAGCTCGGGAGGCCGCGGGCGGCGGGAGGCGCGGCGCTCCCCGGCGCAGCCGCCTCCGGGCCCGAGGCCTCACCCGACGCCCGCGCAGCCCCGCAGCTTAGGCTCGCAGCCCGCGGTGCTCGCACCTTTCCCGCCCGACGTCATCGCTCCCCGGGGGGTTCGCGGGGCCGCGCGGTCGGGATCCCGCGGGCCTGGTGGCCGCCCGCAGCGTGCTTCCCACCCTCCCCGACGGGGACTGTCGCCCAAAAGCGGACATTCGGGGCGAGTGGCCCACCTAGGGCGCTGGAGACCTTTCCCATCTAGGAAGAGACGACTTGACATTAGCAAGCTGCGGGTGGAATGTTCATACCCCACCCAAACCGCCCTGCCTCCTTAGTTTAGATCCCATCCGAACCAACACAGTGTTAGGCCTGGAAGGATGAAGAAGCCACGCATCCACCTTGGCTCTTAACAGCCAACACGCGGAGACCCTGGGACAAGGAGCCCTTTGTCCAAGAGGATGAAACACCCCGTTCTCAGCTCAGGGTCCCCCTTTCCACCAGGTCAAGCTGTGTCTCAACGACCGTTCTTTACGGATGGCTCAGAATTAATTGCAACATAGGTTATGCAATTACTGTATCCGATTCATTTCTCCTTTAGCAAGTCCGTGTTAGGGCATGTAGAGGCAGCAGTTGTGGACGTGTTGGGCTGAAAAGCAGCACCCTGTAGACCAAGGAGTGACTGACTGCCTAACGGCTGAACAAACCAAAACGGTTCCTCCCAAGTTTAGACGTTTGGGTATGTTTAATGACCTTTCCATCTTATCAGTCAGTAGACTTTACCAAAAGTATTTCCCTAATAATATGTCTAATGTGAATTTTGATGCTGTAGGTTGTAAAAAAGGAAAGAGAGAGAGAAAGAAAAAGAAAGAAAAGAATTGAATTCTGAGTGGAGTAGGAAGAAATTAGGATCTTGACTCTACCGGGACCCTGTGACCTTAGGCAAGTCATTTAAAAATCCAGTGTTTTTAAGACCTTTAGGGGGAGTCATGGACCTTTTGAAAATATAATTAAAGCTGACCCTCTACCTAGAAAAATGCCCATTTAATCATAAAGTATTTGACACAGAATTCCATGAAGTTCATGGTCACCAAGTTAGTTTATGGTTTAGCCTCTCTGGATTTTAGTTTACTCATCTGCCAAATGGGAACAACCAACTGCCCAGTTCTCCGCAGAGTCTTTAGGAGGATCAGATGAAAAACCGAAACAGATCCCAAAGTATTCTGTAATAGCGACTATAGCTTCTACCCCCCCCCCCAAGGGTTTGGTATTATCAAATTATTGATATTTAACTCAAAATACACTAACTTAGGAACCAAAGAAGAAAAGGTGTTTGAATTTTTTTCACTGCTAGACAGGGGAAAGGATGTGTGTGTGTGCATATTGGAAGGGAGGGGGAGAGTGTGTTTTAAACAACGTTGGAAAAGTCTTTAGAGATTTATGTAGTCTGTGTGCCTTCCCTCTTCGTCTTCTGCGAGCTTTACGGTCCTTACAACCAGATTCTAGTCAAGACTAAAAGAGGTACATAAAGCACAGTGCAATATAACTCGTCCAAATATTTAGTTTATCTTTTGTCATAATCCCCTTATATCTTTGGTCTTTACACTGATAATAATAATGGTGAAGGTGATAGCAACCCACCAAAACAGTCACTACGACTTTTTAAACAGCCCCAGCTGCCAGAAACTGCTAGATACTCAAATCTACTCTTCTTCAAGTACAGTGATTGTCACCTGACAAGTCTTTTTTTCTATTCTACCCCGTTCTTACTTCATTTTTCAGTTTATAAGCTGAAATTACTCTTCTCCTTTTAAAACTTCTGTTATATTTCCAGTTCACAAAAAAGTAATGAATAAACAAAACCATGTACCCACCACCTAGTTTAAAGAGATATATAATCTTATACTTGAAGTCTCTTGTGTATCCTTTCTTAATTCCATTCACCTTCTGCTCCTCAGGGGTAAAAGTAATCTGATTTTAATGTTTATCATGCTCATGAAATTCATGTATTTTTATTACATCTACATATATATCCATAACAATATATTGTGATCTGAATAACTTTTTTTTTGCTGTATGTGCCTTTCTGCAGTTATTAATCTTTCTACTAAGTATTCTTTTTATGAGATTCATCCTCACCAATAGCCACTTTTCATTGTTTCATGGCTGTATTATATTGTGTGAATATACTTGCAATTATGTATCCATTGTCCTATTAATGGATGTTTAGCTCATTTTTTTTTTTTTGGATGTTTAGCTCATTAACAATATTTCATTCCAAAGATTCCATGATGCTATATTTTTATGTCTCCTTATATACACATGCAAAATTTTTATCTACAGTAATATACCTAGGAATTATTTTGATAAATATATTTCAACATTATTGCCAGATATTAAAAATAAATTTACTCTTCAAAATGATTGTCACAACTTTTACTTCAGTCAGCAGTATATGAGCAGCATGTCTGCTACTACAGTGCCTCCCTAACACATAGTTACTTTTTAGATTTTGCCATTCTAGTCTGTGTGCACTTTTTACTCCTGAATTTGAACATTATTTCATGTGTTTATTGGCCTTTCAGGTTTCCTTTTCTGTGAATTTCAACTCTATATCTTTTGCCTATTTTTCCACACAGTTTTTTCTTATTGATTCACAGGCGTTTTGTTTAGCATTTTCTGGAAAAATAACTCTTTTTAGCTTATAAATATCTTTCCTTAGTTTATGGTTTATCTTTTCACTTTAGGATGTCTTGGATGTGCAGAAATGTTTAATACTAATGTAATTAGATATATGTATATTTTCTTTTAGGGGATGTGCTTTTATCTGTCAAGAAATCCTTCCCTACTCTGAGTTTATAAAAATGTTCTCCCCTATTTTCTTCTAAAAATTATTGTTCTCATCATTTTGTCCTTAAATTATCTGGATTGATTTTTTTTTTATTTGGATAACCAAATGTCTTAGCAACACTTATTTGTCCATTCTTTCCCCACTGACCTATATATATCAAGTTTTTGTGTATATGTAGGTGTATTTTAGAGCTCTTTATTCTGTTCTCCTAGTTCATTTCTCTATTGTTCCCATATCAAACCATCTTAATTATAAGAATTGATATCTGGTAGGCAAGTTAATAATTAACTTGGCTTGGCTAATTGACTTAGCTAATTTGGCTTCTTGCTTTTACAATTTATGGCCAAATTGTCAAATTCCACACAAAGGGGGAAAAATCCTCTTGATATTTTTATTGGAACTATGTCAAATTTATCACATAATTTAGAGAGAGTTGGCATCTTTGTGATATTGAGCCTTTCCATTTGTGAAGATGGTAGATCTTGATTAACTTAAGTCTACTTTAATATTTTCCAAAAATATTTATAATGTGCTTCTGTACAGATCTTTAAATTTATTCTTTTGTATTTTTGTTTTTGTTACTACTTTTACATATGATATCTTTTAAATTATTTTTAAATAATTACTGGTATTTAGGGACATAATTGATTATTGTAAACCTACTCAACTATCTTTTAGTTTTAGTAATTTATAGAGAAGGATCTTTTTAAAATGTAAATTATGCAGTGTCAATTCCTTATTCAGAGTTAGTTCGTGCCTTCCATTGCAATTAGAATGATATCCAAATTATTTATCATACTACAAAGCCCTAAATGATCTGAACTGTTTTCTTCTCCTAATACATGCCAAATATCACAGTACTCTCCCTTTTTTTCACTAGGCTCCAGCTTCATAGGTTTTTTTCCAGGACAAACAAAAAGACAGATTCCTTTCTTCAAGAATTTTCCACCTCCTACATACTCCTCTTTAGATCTACCCACATCTGGCTCCTCATTAATTGAGTGCTTGCTGGAATGTACTACCTCTCAAAGAAGACTTCCCTAATTGGGTGGCCACACTCTTTCTTTTGGCCCCTTCCCAATCACTTTCCATCCTGTTACCGTGATTTATTTTTTTCACTGCAATTCCACTTATGTGGAATGATTTTTGTTATATATTTATGTTTATTTCCTGTCTGTCCTACTAGAGTATAAGCTATGGGATGGCAGAAGCATGTCTTACTTATAGCTGTAACCCAGCACCTTCTGGGAATGTGAGTTCGGTTGATGTTTTCTGACTGAATGAGTTTAAGATAACTATTATTCCTATTTTATTTTATTTTTTTTTTAAATTTTATTTATTTATGATAGTCACAGAGAGAGAGAGAGAGAGAGAGGCAGAGACACAGGCAGAGGGAGAAGCAGGCTCCATGCACCGGGAGCCCGATGTGGGACTCGATCCCGGGTCTCCAGGATCGCGCCCTGGGCCAAAGGCAGGCGCCAAACCGCTGCACCACCCAGGGATCCCTATTCCTATTTTAGATATAGGAAAACTGAGATACAAACAGGCTGAGTGATTGGACCATCACCTAATAATTTGAACAAGATCTCGGTGACTTCAAATTCTAGACTGTTCATACTCTTGACATTTCAGTTCATTTATTTTTTTGGATCAGCGAAGACACAATAATGATGTAAATGTGCCCTTGAGCTATAGCTAAAGGCCTGAAAATAGCAACCATGCTTTTCTCATGGAATTGTTTTCTCAAAAAAAAAAATTTTTTTTTAATTATTGAAAAGAAGTGTGTGCTGTAATCACATGATTATTGGTATAGACTATGCAGCTTGGTTGAAATGATGTTAATATTCTAAAAGTCATCAGAAGTGTCTTTCCTGTTTTTAAAATGAAAACCACAACCTCTCAAGTTATTTAGGTAAAGACCACAGCTTATTACATTAATTTAAGAATAGAATCAAGGCGATGTAGATTCAAGGTGACACTAGTAAATGAGATTTGTACCTTCTAAGATCCTTTTCAACAAAGGAACTAATTATCATATCTTTCACAGATAAATTGTGAAAAGCATTTGAAAAATTTGAAAGCATTTACTCAATAAAGACACTCCCAATGCTATTTGTATATTTACAGTTAATTTTTCAAAATACATTCACATTCATTCTCTTTTTATTCACAGAATGATACAATGATGTAAATATTCTTATTTTTACAGGGAGAGAAAAAGCCAAGGTCTAACCACAAGGCAGTAGCAAGAAGGATTAAAGTCAAGTTCTCTACTTCAGGTTATCTGGCTGAAGGGCCACTTCTTTTACACATTTACTATAAAGAAATAAGAACCATCAAAGAATGTTATATACATGTTACTGAAAAGGGATATCTTATTTATTATGATCTCTGCTATTAATGGTCCTTAGCATCAGATTTTTTTTTCCTTTTCTAAGTTAATCAATGAAACTGTTTCATATTCCAAAGTGAGGGAAAACAAATTGTCCTTTCTGACCATATTATACTGTTCTTAAAACCCAATGTAACTATAGTCATACCATTCTCAAAATTCATATAGCTTTAATCTCCTTTTTACTTTCTCAAGTAGTAAGTAAGGGTGTTAAGAGAATTCAGATTTAAAGAACTACAGCAAACCCTTTCACAAAGAGGAACAATTCCTTTATGTATTTATCACACTATAATTTATATATTGATAACTTTACCTTTTCTTACTAGATTTTTTAAAGCTATATTCACAGAGCCTATTTTTAAATTTTTTAAATGATCCATATTAAAGAAAAGCAGTTCTTAAATATTACAAAGTAGCAGAAGCCGATATTTCTCTTTTTTAAAGATTTTATTTATTTATTCATGAGCGACACAGAGAGAGGCAGAGACACAGGCAGAGGGAGAAGCAGGCTCTATGCAGGGAGCCTGATGCGGGACTCGATCCCAGGACTCCAGGATCACACCCTGGGCCGAAGCGAGGTGCTCAACCACTGGGCCACCCAGGCGTCCCAAGAAGCCAATATTTCTTAAATATAAAGTCTCTCTAATGGATATCAAAAATAAAATCTTAAATTTGATGCCAGAAGAAGATTCATTGTCTTCCATTTATATGTCATGAACTTCATCTTCCAAACACATCAAAAATTTCTCTTCACGTGGTACTTTTAGACCATGGTTCTACTCTCTCATTAATGCTTCCAAATTTTGGCATTTGTGACATCCACTTTCACTCCTCACTTCCTTGCTTCTCACAATCAGACACCATCCTGGTCTTCCTTGGCACCATTCATGCCTGACATGTAATAGGCCACCGAGAAATGTTTGCTGATGAACTCTCAGAGACTGCAGTCTCTGACCTCACCATTCCTCAAACCTTCCAAACTGACTGACCCCCTCCTCTCTTCTGCTTAGCCATCACAGGTATGGCCATACTTGGCTGCTAGTCAACACTTGTAAGTGCTCTAAGATTTCAAACCCAAAAACTGGAATCCTGATTGTAATCTCAAATCTTTACCTCTTCTCCACTGCTGCTCGCTCTTGCTAAACCCACAAGCCCCCCTAACCCTAAACTTCAGTCCGTTCTCCTTTCCTAACTTTTGGTCAAATGAAAAATGCTATAACCTGTGCTCTGAATTAGCCCTGAACTCCCACCTTGCTTTTTTCTATGAAGTCATGTGCTAAGTAGTTCAGTCTATTGTGAAAAGGATGCTAAGAGAAAAGGGAGTTTAAAAAAAAGAGCTGGTAAGGATCACCTGATTCAGCCCTTTAAAATAGTACATGAGGAAAAAGATGATGACTAGTCTTTTTCAGAACCTGTGATTGACCCTTTCCAGGTCTCTCCCCCAAACACTGCCCAGGCTCCTTTATGTCTTACCTATTCCCTACCCAGCCAGGCCCCAAGAGAAACTATTTCAGTACCATTTTCCTTGGGCCCTTGTCCTTGCTGCATTTATCTTGCCAATTTCTAATCTTCTGTTTTTTCTACTTTTCTTGGCTTGCTGAGCATTGAGCCACTTCCATTTCAAATTTATCCTAACTAGATGTTTCATGTTGCTTTGGAATCCTTTCTTTCTTACCCATTTGAATTCCTTTCAAATTATCAGTTTCCCATCCTACTCTCTTACTCTCTGCAAATGAGTTTACTGCTCACTTTGCTTAATGTTTAAAGCCAAGGAAAGTGCTCAAAGAATAGAAAACTCTCAAGCATTTGCTATTTCCTGAATATACCATGCTCTGCTACATCCATGACTTTCTCACTTTGATCTTGCTACTGAATTGCCCTCACAGCACCTTTGGATATCTATATTAGGCCAGCTGAATATCATGTCTTACAAGGTTCCCCACCTAGTTAATTTTCTACTTTAGTTCTCAATTTGCATCACTTTATTTTGATATAATTTCAGACTTAAAAGTTGCAACAGTTTTATTCATATACACATAGAAAAAAAGAATCTCAGGATGCCTTTCAATCAGATTCTTAATATATTAACATTTTACTACATTTGCTTTGTTCTCATTCCCTCTCTCTCTCTGTACATTTGTTCTCCTTCCCTCTCTCCCTCTCTCTCTCTCTGTACATGTACACACACACATGTATTTATACATATACATAATCTAAAGTATTTAGGGATAAAAGGGTATCATGTCTGCCAGCTAATCTTAAACAGGTCAGAAAAAATACATGTATACACATATATACATAACTATATATATATACATGTATATGGTACTCTGCATCTGTGTATGTATATATATGTATATTTGAAAAAAGAACTTTATTGGCTCCTCTTCCTCTGCTCCACAACTAAATCACTTAAGAACTCTAAATTCTACTCTGAGTTCTCCTATCTACCTCTGCACACTCCCTGGGTGGTTTCATCAGTCCCAATGACTTAAAATACTGACTATACTGATGGCTCCCAGATTTATTTTTTAGCATAATCTCTTCCCTGAACTCTGAACTCTAATATCCAACCAACCTATTTGAAATCTTGATATGGACTTCTAACTGGGACATCAAACTTAACATAACCAAAATGGAATTCCCCATTCAACTTGTTTTTCCCTCATCTTCATCTCCATGCATACCACTACTATTCACTCAGTTCCTCAAGCCAAAACCTGGGAGGCATATTCAATTCCTTCTTCCTCTCCTCCCCTCATATTCAACCTACTGATCAACTCTCTCCTCTCTCTCTCTCTCTCTCTCTATATATATATATATATATATATATATATATATATATATACGCTGGGTCTTCTACTTCTTTCTCTCTATAGCTCTCATTCCACTCCAACCCATTATCACTCTCATTTGGCCCACTATAAGTCTCCTATCTGGTTTCCCCACTTCCGTTCTCACCCTCTTATCTATCCATGGTCCTCAGAACAGTCAATACAATCTTTAAAAACAAATAAGCCATATTATGTCACTGCCCTGTTTAAAATCAACCAGTGGCTTCTGATTGCATTTCGAATAAAGTCCAAATTCCTTTCACTGGCCCCTGCTTGCCTCTGAGATATTTTCTCCTACCACTTCCCCCAGCTCACTGGACTCCAAACATGCTGACCTTTATTAGTCCCAGGATCATGTCAAGATCATTGCCATCTCAGGGCTTTTGCATTTATAATCCCATCTACCTAGAATGCTTGGCTCCCCCACCCCATTGAACCCCCCACCAAATTTACTGTGGTTGACTCTCATCCTTCAGATCTCAACTCAAAAGTCTCTTCCTCACAAAAGCCTTTCTGGACTCCACTATTAATAAGTCACCATCTAGGGACACCTGGGTGGTTCAGTGGTTGAGTGTCTGCCTTTGACTCAGGGAGTGATCCTGGGATGGAGTCTCACATTGGGCTCCCCACAGGGAGCCTGCTTCTCCCTCTGCCTATGTCTCTGCCTCTCTCCCTGTGTCTCTCATGAATAAAAAAAAATGTTAAGAAAAAAATAAGTCACCATCTACTGTAATTCCTTCATAGCACCTATCTGTATCTGTAATTGCACATTAGTTAACTTGATTCTTGTTTGTTTCTCCTACTGTAACATATGTTCCAGGAGAACTGGAACTCTCACCACAGCAGCCTTGATGTACACTCAAAGATTGGTTGATGTGTGTAAATCATGTTTACATATGTATATATGCACTATCAGTAAATTCTCTGAGGGTAGGTATCATGTCTTTTTCATCACTTTTTTTTCTTGTATATACAAGGCACTTAAATATCTGTGGAAGGAGTAAACTAGTGCATGTCTTGGTTTTTTCAAAATATAATTAAGATAGGCAATTTTTTTGTCTGGTTAAAAAATATCCTTCCACCCCCCCAATCATTTACAACAAAACATCTTATCAAAAAAATCAGCATTTCTCAGGATTTTTGTGCTGTTCTATTTTCAATGAGGTGATAAGACAAAGGAGGTTTCACAAAGCAATCTTTGATTTGTCTCCCACTTAATGCTTTTCATTCTCCTGAAAAAGACACACTGAAAACATTCCATTCTCTCAATACAGACATCCTAAAAGCATTCAAATGTCACTCAAAAAAATTTTTAAAAGCCACAGAAACCAACTATTCCTTGGAGTTTTTTTTTTTTTTTTCTTTTTTGAGCAAAGGAACATTGTTTACAGCTTGCCCTAAGGCTTCTGTTAATGTTTGTTAGAATGGGGTGTTGCAATTAGAGTTGCTCTGTTCTTCTATAATGGCAGACTGCTGCAGATTAATTTTCATCGAAGCATATATTTTCAACGACGTAGAATGTTATAAATTGCTTCCAATAAACAGGAAGAAAAGTCAAAAGTGTTTTCTAGAATCTTCTCCTCTTCCCCTTCTTTTTAACTCTTTTATCTAAAATTTAAGGGAATAAATATTATTTTAATGTTCTAATTCCTTTTAGTTACTGAGATAACTTCTTAAGAAATTAAACTTTTTCTCAGTTTCAAGCATAATGTATACCTGGTCAGTATACGGTCACGCTTCAATATCAAACTTTTCTATAGAAGGTGGAATATTGTATTATCTGTCTTTCCACTAGCACTACTTATGAATTGTAAGTAAATGATCAAATGTTAATTTAAGTCTTTAAAAAGGAGATGTCAATCTGTTTTCTAAAATAAAAACAAAAATTATCCCCTCTTATTACAGAGATGTTGCAACTTTTTTTCATTAACTCCACCATGGATTATGAATAGTTTACTATGCAGCATATACATGAGACATACAGATTAACATATGAGTTAAACTAAAGTTACTGATAAGAAAAATATAACTTCTTTTTCCATAACATAACAATCCCACCACACAAAAAAGAATTTCTATTAAAATTCCTATTTTTCTATCATTTTTCTTAACTAAAATTGAATGGAAGTCATCATTAAAGATATTCAGTGATCAAAATGATCCACAATATAATGTTGGTAGTGTATGTGAAATGACTATAAAAGTAAAATGAAGTATGACATTATAGTAGGATAACTACAATGACATCCTTGGCTACTGTTGGAAACCTAAGTTTAGTAAAACTTTAAGAAGAGGGGAGGTGCATCCTTAAAGATAAAAATAAATTATTAGAGTCAGTTTTAATAAATTCTTAACTTTATTTTGCAGTCCATGCTTTGAAAATGGAGTAGCAACTGATAATCCCATCAGTTCTTTTGTCTCAATATTAATGATTTATATAGAAACGATATAAAGAAAAGTTTCTCAGAAAGATGGAATTGTTCATTGTTCTGGTGGATATGTAAAAACAATGCTGACTCAAAAGCAGCCAAGTGGACAGCTGCAGATGCTGTACCCAATGGAAATACTAAGCAGGCATAGCACAAATCAATAATTAACAAAGCAGATGCACAAAGCTTGATGAGGATGAATAATTGCATAGGCAGGAATGGTAAAAGGAGCTGATAACAGTACTAGTTTTGTAAGAAATTAGATAAACTCTTTGTATTCACAAATTTGTTAGCAAGAGTACTTCAATGCCTAACAGTACACCAAGAATATCTTTTCAAAATGCTTTGATTAAATTGATATGCACCTTTAATAACACTTATCACTAAAGATATTTAGAAATCAAAATTATCCACAGGGAAATATTGGTAGGGTGAACATAAAAATAATTTTAAAAGAATTAAATACTGTTCTAGGTGCATATAACTATAGGAGCTTAAATTGTGTATATTTGGAATTCTTAAGTTTAATGGAATGTTGGAGAGAGAGGTGTACCTTTAGGGCATGTCCTTTTATAACTTTAGTGTGCATGTGTGTCACACTAGCCAGTCAGTAAGTTTCTCGAGGACAGCGTCACGTTTTATAATGCTCTCTAAAAGCACGAAGCCCAATGCCTTTATATAAATATTGATTTCTTTAGAATGTAATGAAAATGGGACAATATGATTAAACATGCTTTAGTAAAAGCATTTAGAGTAAATTCTTTACATATATGCTGAATATATGACTCAAACATTTTTTAGGAGTCTATTTTTTTGAGTAATAACTTCTTAAATTGCAGTGACTTTAAAAACTAGAAATTTGCAGTGGTGATAGATGCATTTTTATAGCAAATTTGGAAAGCAGGTCTCAGAGTTTTAGTTATATAAGATAGGTATGAAAGGTTCATTTTTAGCCTTCTTTTCCTTAGGACATATATTGCAGGAATAACTGTCCTTATGAATGCAAGGATTGAGTATTCATTGAAAATGCATACTTCTTTTGTCTACATATTCATTAATTTACAAATATTTATTGAGTACCTACTTTGTACCAGGCACTATTTTATTTATTTTATTTATTTTTTTTTCCAGGCACTATTTTAAATGTTGGGAAAATAGCAGTGAACAAGCAAAAAATCACTGCACTTATGGAAATTTTATTCTAAGGATGGAGGGAATAAAGATAAATCAGTAAAATATATGATAAATTAATGTTCAGTACCAAGGGGAAAAAATAAAACAGAAGTAGGTGTAGGGAGCCTGTGAAAGAAGTAGAATTTTAAATTGAGTGGGAGGCCAGGAAAGGCCTCACTGAGAAGTGAGGTTTGGATTTAAGTCCTGAAAGAGGTGAAGCAGCTTAGTCCTTTGGCTGAGGGAAAAGCATTCCAGGCAGGAGAAACCCCAGGTTCACAAAGGCCTTGAGGCGAAACAGGGCTTCGCATAGTTGAGAAGACCGAGGCGGCCAGTCTGTCTGGAGGAGACCGATGCAGAGTAGGGGAAATGAGATCAGAGGCGACAGGAAGCTAGGTCATAAAGGACCTCAGAGGGAAGAGGGGAAGCCGTTGAAGGGTTCTGCACGGAAGAGTGACACCCGACCGAGCGGGATCACACTGGCCACGGAGCTTTGAGGACAAAGCGAAGAGGGCGAGGCTGGAAACACGGAGAGCATTTAGGCCCCGGCTGTGACCCAAGAGGTGCTGGTGGCTTGAACCGGAGCGCTGGCAGCGGTGACAGCAGTGGCCGGATTCTGGGTATACTTTGAAGATACTACTCGGAGGATTTTCAGACAGAATATGTGAGGTTATCTACTATTCGTGATAAAGTTAAATTTCCGCTGTTCCCTCCTAATTGATCAAAAAGTCACCAATTCTCACACATTTTCTGTCATTCCTAGATTATGATGTTGACATACATGACTTTTGCCCCTGAGTTTGAAGACGCATCTCAACCATTTCTGTGTCCTGTGTCAACCTTGAGGGAGGCTAAAGAGAAAATGTGGCTCGGGGATCTGACGGCGCCAGCGGCAGCTCGGGGTCATGCTAGCCTGTGAGCTCCGCGGGGCTTGCCTTCTGCCCTCCTCCGGGCCGTCTCGGAACCTTGCACACGTCAGGCTCCCCAAAAATGCCGGATTGCTGTAGAGTCTACATCTCCCGCGGGGTAACACACCGGAAGACAACATCCCGCCACGTCAAGCTAGCATCCTCATGCCAGGACGCTCGACAGGTGAATGTGTCCGAGCTTCCCACGATAATGAAGATGCTCGTTAACACGGTCCAACAAAGGGCGGAGGAGATCGGCTTTGCAATGCACCGCTGGAGCCGTCCTGTCACTGCACCTCTGTCCCCTGAAGCTCCCGCGGCGCTAAGCCCTCTGGAGCGGGGCACAGGCGCCCACCCAGTGCAAGCGCGCCCGCACCTGCGGCCCGAGACCCAGGCGGCCTCTCGCGGGCCTGCGCTGTGCATGCCGGGAGTTGTAGTTTCCCTCGCCCCCGCCCGCCTTCCCGCGAGCCCGGCCGCCGGCGCGCTAGCGCCCCCAGCGGCACGCGGGCCCCGGGAAGCGCCGCGCTCGCGGACGGCGCGGGGCGTTGCCTAGCAACGGGGGAGCGGCGACGTCACGGCGGCCGCGCGTTTTTAGCGCCGCTGCACCGGGTCGAGCCGCGGCGCGTCCCTCGGCGGCGTCCGAGCGTCCAGGTCCGCCGTGCCGCGCCTCCGCCTGCCCCGGGGGCCGAGCGCCGCCTGCCGCCGCGGCCCCCCGCGAGGCCCGGGCCGGGAGCTAGAGGCGGTGCGGCCGGCTCGCCCCGGGCCCGCGCCCGCGGCCTCGGCGGGACGATGCTGGAGTCCATTCGCGTGACGGGTGAGTGCGGGGCAGGCGGCCCCCGGGCGGCGGGGCGGGCGGGGCCGGGGTGCGGGCGCGGGGCCGGGGTGCGCGGAGGGCGCGCCGGGAAGGCCCCGTCCCCCGGTCGCCTGCCGTGGGCCAGCACGTGCCGTGGGACCCGCGGGGCCGTGGACGCGCCCCCCGCAGCTCCTGCCACAGCCGACGGGAGCGGCGCGTAGCGGGGGCGGCTGGGTTTCTAGAACGTTCCCGAGGACCCCCGCTGAGAGGAGCGAAGCGGCAGGCCCGTATCTCCCTGTGCTTTGGCGGGACCCCGCGGTTGGCCTTATCAGCGGGTGCCTTCCAGGGTGGTGCTGTGCGGCTGAGCGAGGCGGTCAGACGCCAGCTCAGGAAGTTCGCTGGCCTTGTATTACCTGAAAAGGAAAAGAAAACAAAGTATGGACGCTAAGCCATGTAAATATCATCTTACACACCTGGAGGCTTCCCTCCTTGGCCCCTGTCCCCGCCTCTAATCCCTGTGACATTTCTGCGGACGGGGCTTGCGGTAGCCCAGGACCGCGATGACCACCACCCGAGTGATGGATCAGAGGAAGTGCCCGACCCCACAGACGGTGTCACATTTTTTTTTTTTAATTTTTATTTGTTTATTTGATTTTTACCATCTGGCATCGCAGTACCAGACCATTCCTTTCCTATTCGTATTTAAATCCTGCAACTGGATTCCTTTCCAATGAAAACGCTTGTGGTCTCGGTTTTACACTATTTTATTTCATGTTGGGTATTCTAGAATGTGGAGCTGATCCTGTGCTTTGATTTATCTCGTCGTTATTTACGTTGACAGGAAGCGCAGGACTCAAGATCTAAGAAGCAAACCTAAATCAGCATTAGAGTTTTTAAGAGTGTAATTTGATGCAGACACTACTTTTTCATCCCGAAACACAACGAGAATTTTGAAAAGTTCCTTAAAAGTACCGTACCTTCTTTTTGTTTGGGGGCAGGCAGGGCCTCTCAGCTTTGGCACTATTAACATTGAATTAATGGACAGTTCTTTGCAGTGAGGGGGGCTGCCCTGTGCATTGTCGAATGCTTAACTAGCATCCCTGGTCTCTACTCACTAGATGTCAGGAGCCGCCCCCTCCTCCTCCATACACAGTTGTGATCACCAAAGATGTCCCAGACATTGTCAGGTGTTGCCTAGAGGGCAAAATTACTCCCCTTCCCATTTGAAAACCACTGCCTTGGAGAAAAACAAAGTGAAGGTTTTTAGACAACTATTCAGAAATAATGTCAATTAAAGTAATTTCCCCAAAGTAAAGCAATCATTGCAGAAAGAGAATACAATTATGACAATAATGGTATTAGAAAGTAGGTCCCCAGGCAGCCCAGGTGTCTCAGCAGCTTAGCACCACCTTCGGCCCAGGGCGTGATCTGGAGACTCAGGATCGAGTCCTCACATCAGGCTCCCTGCATGGAGCCTGCTTCTCCCTCTGCCTGTGTCTCTGCCTCTCTCTCTCTCTCTCTTTCTCTGTGTCTCTCAGGAATAAACAAAATCTTAAAAAAAAAAAAAAAAAGGTATCTTGACCATTCAGTCAGCAGTAGAAATGGGGTCGCCTGCTTTTCAGTAGGCAGAGTTGGTAGATTAAGGAGAGGTGCTTTATGAAATACTAGACTCATTGCTCTGCCTCAATTCAATTTCTGTAATTTAGTGGCAAAAATCACTTCAACTCTGCACTGTTCGCAGCACTTAACATATTTTAACACATTCAGTCTTCACACCAGTACTATGAAATGTGTAGTAGTATTACCCCATTTACAGATAAGGAAACTACAGCACAAAGAAGTTAACTCATTCAAGGTCACAGCTGCTACTAAACAGCCAAGATTCAGACTGGAGCAGTTCCCTTCCAAAGCCCATGTTTTCAACCACTGCGCTATTACAAGACTGTATATTGACTTAAGCCACAAAGTTCAACATGAACATTTCATTTAACATCAGGGGTATATTATCTGATAGTTTGCTCCAAGTGGTTTTTTTTGTTTTGTTTTTTTTATCACAGGCAAGCTGTAAATAAGTTTTGCCTGGAAAGATCATATTCTACTTGATTATAAAATTTGCAAAATAGAAGACGTTTAGCTCATTCAGTGAGTAACAAAGCTGTCAGAAGCCATATAGGATTATGTTAATTTTTGATTTCCTACTGCCCATATTTTATATGGGATATAAGTGATTAATGATAAGAAGTGATTGATGGATCATCTGAAAATGAAGCTCCTTTGTAACAAAAGCAAATGTTTAAAAATACTGGAGACCAAAGTCTTCTTAAGGCTACTGTTTGGCCATATGGGATGAATACACTTAGGCACCCAGCTCCTGTTTGTCTTATAGCCAGCCGTAGGCACCTGCCATTAAAACTTGTCTTCAACATCACTAGTTGTTTCACTTTTTTTTTTAAAGTTTATTTTTAATCTTTTTTTTTTAATTTTTATTTATTTATGATAGTCACACAGAGAGAGAGAGAGAGAGAGAGAGGCAGAGACACAGGCAGAGGGAGAAGCAGGCTCCATGCACCGGGAGCCCGACGTGGGATTCGATCCCGGGTCTCCAGGATCGTGCCCTGGGCCAAAGGCAGGCGCTAAACCACTGCGCCACCCAGGGATCCCTGTTTCACTTTTTTTTTTTTTTTAATTTTTATTTATTTATGATAGTCACAGAGAGAGAGAGAGAGGCAGAGACATAGGCAGAGGGAGAAGCAGGCTCCATGCACCGGGAGCCCGACGTGGGATTCGATCCCGGGTCTCCAGGATCGCGCCCTGGGCCAAAGGCAGGCGCTAAACCTCTGCGCCACCCAGGGATCCCCCTGTTTCACTTTTTTAATGCCATCCTGGTATGATTTTTTTTTCTCAACCTTCAGGCATTCAAGTCTTGTATCCTTTCTTTCCTCTCAAATAGTACCTTCCCTTGGCTACCTCTCTGGCCATCCTTTCATAAGCAAGGCATGAGTGAGCAAAAACATACACAGGTGTATGCCGTAATGAGACTTAGAATTTCAGTATTGGAGGAAGCCATCATACAAATGTAGAGCTGCAACTGTGACAGGTGCTTCAAAGAACCCTCCAGGGAAGGTTTCCTGAACAAGTGACATTTGAACTGAAGGGTGAGTGGGAATTCATTTAACACGGGTAGGAAGGGCTCTCCAAACATAGGGACAATATAGGAAGAGTGTCTGGAGGGAGAAAGGTGAGAGTGAGGGATTGACAGAATGAAAGGGCATGACAGAATGAAAGAGTAGACTGATTAAGGGGAACATGGTGCAAGTGACCTGACCATGAGTGACTCCATATGCCATGGTTAGGAGTTTTGTCTTCATCCTAAGTAGAAAGCCCTGGGGAAGTTTGTTTTCTGGCATGTTCACTGTTTCAGATGGTGTGCAAAGTGATTTCCTGTACCAGAACCATTATTTCCTGGCATTATAGAATACCCTGTATATTTCTAACTGTAAAATAACAACACAAACCATGACAGTGTCAAGATCTAAAGAATCATTGTTACTAGCTGAGTAACACTGAAGTGCTCCTAACTGGGACTGGGACACTTTTGGGAGTCCTGAAGTTGATTTTCTCCATTCCTGAATGATATGAGCAGTGCCTTTTCATCTCTCTCTCTCTCTCTCTCCCTCCCCCCCCCCTTCTCCCTCCCCCTCCCCCCCTTTAACTTAAAATTGAGAAACTATATTGGATTCCGTTGAATTTAAAGATGTTAAATTTAGTAGGTTACTTGTTATAATGCAGACAAATTGGGCCATAAATATGTTTTCAAAGATACTGATTTTTTCATACACCATTTAAAAGATTAAGGTGTAACTTATATTCAGTAGAGTTCACAAGTCTTAAAAGCGTAGCCCAATGAATTTGTGCATATGTAACTACTGCCTAGAAGAAGATATAGAACATTTCTAGCACCCAGTACCCTGGTGACTCTTCCTAGGTTATAACCCATCCCTCAGTGATAACCACTATTCTGATTTCTAATACCATGAATTAGATTTGCCTGTTTTTGAACTACATAAAAATGAATTGTATGATATGTACTCTTTTGATCTGGCTTTGTTTATGCAGTATTCTCTGATATTCATTTGTATTGTTTCTTGCAACTTCAGCTGCTTTTTCATTGCAATATAGCATTCTGTTATACAAATTACCACAATTTATTTTTTCTGCTGTTGATGTTATATCATTTCAATTTTAAGTGATGAACTACTTGATAAAGTATTTATTTTGTTCAGGAACTATATTGTTTTGCTTTTCCTTCTGTTTGTAATGCAACCTGTCCTCTTGTTATGTAAAATTATGCCAGGTTCTCAGGTTTTATAAATATTAGTGAACTGTATGAAATTGCCATTTTGTGGGTCAAAATTGGCTGAATGGTATTTTCCACCAGGCTTTGTTTCTGGTGATCTAATCTTCCTTTCAGACAGAGACCTCATAATTACTTAATCTCTTCACAGTTGTGAAAAACAAAGTTGAGTGAGTCTGTCTCTTTCCCATTCCTTTAGATGAGGAACATGAGGCACTGATGGGTTTAATGATTAGACTAATATTACAGAGAGGTCATTGAAAGAGCTGGGAATAGTAGCCAGGAATCCTGGTATCCTTTTCTCCTGTTCTAGATACAAATTAAGCTTTCGTTGTGTTGGTAATTTCAGTATATTCACCTACTTGTGAATATAGTGAGTATCCATTTTAATATTATTTCCCCTCCCCCCCAATAAGGGTGATCCAGTTGGGGTGAATGATTTCTTTGATCAAGTTATTTTTGTTTAAGGTTATAGTGAAGTACATTGCTGATGGCTAAAATGTCACATTACGTAGTGACTTTTAATATATGAAAGTAGAATCAATTACCTTATTCCTTTTCTGAAGAACATGAGTACACTTCCCCCAAAGAAGCCTGCATATGTTTTTTAACAAATTTTGATTTTCCAGGAAAAAGAATAATAGTATGTTTTTCAATGAAATCTTTTTATTGGTCTTTTATTATGTTTTTATGCATGTTTAAAAGTTACTTTTTCTTAAAGAATAGTTAAAATGATAAAAGAACAACACTTTAGGTTGTCTAATAGTACATTTTAATGCAACTGCAGCAAGATCGGTGTGACTCTTAATTTATATTCATCTTGTATGAGTTATTTGATCACCTTTTATGAACTTGAGTCCCACTTTCACATGCTTCATGGGAGATCAGCATTTGGCAGGATTGGTGTTTTTTTAAATAAATACACTATTGGCACTCCCAAACCTTACTCATCAGCAGAAGGAGCTTAAAAAGGACTGATGCTAAACCTCTCAGGTAGATAATTAGCAAGAGAGCTGAAATGCTATGACTCCTGGGGGAAAAGGGTCTGTCCTACACACACTGTCACCTCTCTTCCATTTCCCACTCCCCATCAAGGGCTTAGGCAGGTGGTTCAAGACTTTTGTTAAGTATCCTGAAGTGTATAGGTTGTTTGAGGTGGAACAGAATTCTGAATTTAGAGGTCACTGATGCTTTATGGCGAAAAAAGAACTCTTGAGTTGGGCTTTGTGGTCATAGAGCCACTAAGTCTTAGGAACCAAAGAAAGCATTTTTACACTGAATATTCATTAAAAAAAAAATCAACATGGGCAGCCTGGATGGCTCGGCGGTTTGGTGCCTGCCTTCGGCCCAGGGCATGGTCCTGGAGACCCGGGATCAAGTCCCGCATCAGGCTCCCTGCGTGGAGCCTGCTTCTCCCTCTGCCTGTGTCTCTGCCTCTCTCTCTCTCTCTCTCTCTCTCTCTCTGTGTCTGTCTCTCTGTGTCTCTCATGAATAAATAAATAAAATCTTTAAAAAAAAAATCAACATACATGTAATAAGCCATCAAAATTAGGAATTCTTTAGCATAGTTTTATTCACTGATTTTAATTTGGTGTAACTTTCTCCCTTTTTATTATGAAGACTAAATGAGAAAGAACCTAATTACCTCCCTTTACCTTCCTGGCTGTGCCTTCTCCTCACATGACTTTTCCAAGTTTGTGATGCTCTTAGTCTTATCTCAGTTTTCTTGTTCTTTCCCTTTTAGTGTCCACTTCAGTCTGTCTTTCCTAATGACCTCTTGTCTCGTAAAGTTATATATTTTTTTTTTAGGGAGACTGACATTGTTCATGGGCGTTGGGCTACAGCCTGGGTTCTGATGTTCCTTAGCCTGTGTTTGCCCAGCCTGCCCAATGTGAACTATCAGTTGGCAACACTTAAGTCTGAAACCCCTGAAGAACTGAGACCTACTGGCCCATAATGAAAGTTTTGTTTGTTCTGTTTATTTTTGGCTGTTTGTTTTTTTCCCATTTATTGAATGGCTTCTTTGTGTAGTCAGCCTTCAACATTAACCTGTGCAGTCTAGCTCTTGCCTCTCAGCTTATACGTGTAGTAAACATTTAGCCCCTGCAAATTTACGCTTTTATCTTTAAGACACCAAAATGCAAATTTCACATCTTGGCCTAGAAAATGTTAACTGGAAGGACTTTTAAGTACCTTACATATTTGGATTATTATCCATTTTTGACCTGGTACTTTACCAGGTCTTTATCCTAAACCCTACAACTTCTAAGCTTTAACAACTTATGTTTAGGGCAGGATTTCATTATCATAGCACTATTTTAGGATAGATATTTTTGTTGTCGGAGTCCTGTGCATTAAAAGATATTTAGCATCATCCTTGGCCTCTACCCACAAGATGCCAGTAATACCCTCCCTCGTAACAATCAGAATGTCTCCAGACAGTGCCATGTGTCCCCTGGGGAGCATCATTGCTTCTGGTTTAGAACCATTGGTTCAGGGTTTTCCCTGTTTTATTTATACTTCTGCAGTGATTTAGAACTGTAGAATGGTCCCAGAACTACAAATAACCTGTTTATCCACAATGGTTGGAGAGTGACATGTTTAGGGTCCTGCCATTCATTCATTCATTCATTCAGTGTACATTTATTGAATGTCTATCAGATCCATGCTAGATGTGGGAAAGGAAGAGATGATTAAACAGTTCTGATACCTGTCTTAGTAAGTATATCAGCTATTTAGAGTACCATGTCTTATTAGGTTCTATGTTCTATACAGAGGAAGAAAAGAGGCAGTGCTGCTCTACAGACATAATATTAAATATCTGTTGATAATTGAATGGCCATATAAAGGACAATAAGCATGGACTCTATAATCACATACACATCCATTCAAAACAGTTTGCAATTCATTACTCTGTCATATAACCTTGAGCAAATTAACATTTCTGAGAATTAAGTGATATAACATGTACAGTTTTCTGTGAAATCCCAAACTCACATGTGTCAATAATTGATATGTTATTATTATTATTATTGTTATTTATTTCTGCTTATTATAGAAAGGATCCCTGAGTGTCTAGTCTTAAATGAGTGAATGACAGATATATGTGAATAAAGTCTTCAAAAATTTGAAATAAAATAAATAGTTTCTAGGCAGGCATCTGTGCAAGTCCACTAGCATTGAAAATCCTTTAATAATAGGAGTCAAAGATTGGGGGCTAGAGCCATAAGGGTCCATGAGACTTGGAAAAAAGAACTGGTTGAAAGAATCATATATCATTTGCAGAAAGTACTTAGGAAAGGTTTATAAGCAGACCTGGCCAGAAGTCAGATTTGTAGACAGGACTTGAGCTGGAACCTAGTTCTAATGAGTAGGGTTTAAGACAAACTCACTTTGTCAGTTTAGACTTAAATCTGAAAGTTCTTAAAGGTCTAGCTACAATCTCACCTATTTCTCTTCACATTGCTTTCTTCTCTGATCCCTAGGTTATTGATGTATTTTCTGTTTTTCACATTTCAACTTATGCTACCTTGTATTATTATTCAAATCTTCATAGGACTGCCTTGCTTCCAGAGCCAGATTAGAAGCTGGTTAAAGCCAAAACAATGGACTTATAAAGATGCTTCTCAAAGCCATGTACCTAATTAGTAGTATTCCATGTATTTGTGGAATGAAAGAATGCAAGTCAACACAGCTTTAAAGTAGTGCACGAGCATCAGTATACTAAGTGATTTGTACCTCTTTAAATCAACCAATCGAGTGACATTACTAAAATATGTTTTAACATACACATATGATTTATTTAATTTTAAAAATTATTTTTGTGGTAAATAGGCAGTGTTCTTCTCTTACTGCTCGCTATCTTTATAGCACCCAATTTCAAGATTGTGTTGGATTTGAAAATGCCTTGGATTTTACTTTGGTATTGGTAATACTATTGAAAATTGTATCCTTTCTGTGAAAGCATATTCTTTGGTAGAGTTGAGTATTCAAATTATGTATGTGTATTATCTCATATCAATATTAAACTTTGATCATCTAAATGGTATGAAGCTGAGGATTATTTTTATAGATAATTCATCATATATATGCTTATATAGAAGTGACAATGTCTAGCATGACCAAAGTTTAGTAACATTTTTTAATATTTAAAATGTCTTTTTAAAGATTGTTGCAAAATTTATAAAGTTTACAGAACCTTCAGAATACCTTTTGTATAATAAGCAGTTTGCTTCATCTGGTATCTTTGTTATTTCTTTTGTTTTGATTTTGTTTATTAACACAGAAAAGCTTCACTGGCCTGAGCAAGAACTTGCTAAGAAGTCTGTTCTAAATGCAGAAGAGTCATTGATCATTGACAGCAAAAGAAGCATTTCACATTTATCTTCTGGAATACTGAAGGACATTTTCACAACTGGAACCAGTAGTTACAATGTCCTACTACAGAGCAAAGAGGAAAAAAAGCATCATTCACAAAAACAGTCTTCCTCCACCTACTCCAAAAGATGTAGAAAACCCAGCAAATCTCCTAGTTCTTCTCGTAGTAAAGATCTTCGCAAGATGAAAGCCCCAGTGCCTGTGATGAGCAGTGGTACTTGGTACTGCCTGGAAAGGCAGCCTGGTGTTTTTGTCACTAGTTCAGTGTCGAGTCCTATAAAGTTTACACATGATATCTCTGTTACAGGAAGCAGCATAGTACTGCCACCTAAACCCAAAAACAAGGTAAAGCGACGCCATTTCTCTTCTCTGCCAAAGCCAAAGCTGCAGCCTCAATTGTCTAGAAGTTTTGAAAAAGGAGATGACTTTTCTGGGAAGAAATTTTGTATACTGACTGCTATAAAGCCCACCAACTTGGAGAAAGAGAAACTGAGATTCTTCAAGTCTGACTATACCTACAATCCTCAGTTTGAATATGCAAACCCATCTCTGCCAAGTGTGTTAGCCAAACACAGCAATGCATCTGACCGATTTCTTAAACAGGTAAAACACTACTTCAGTAGTGATATTTCATTTTTATGTAACTAAAGCAATTATTTACAATCTTATAAAAAAAGACTTTAAAACGTATTTCAGTTATTTATGTTTTATAGTTAACTTCCTTCCTGAACATGTAAATATGTGATAGGAAATCTCCAGGTGAGTGCCATAGCCTGTTTGTAAACTACTTTGCACTAGTCAGGATCTATGTGACAGGAAACAACTATATTTGTAAAAAAAGCTTCAGATTCTGGTTCCAGGCTTTCCTTTGGGAGATACATACCTGTAGCCCATTAGCCAATTGATAGACAGGTGTTTTATGTAGCTTACACTGTGTCTGTGTTTTCTGTTTGATTTTGAATATCCCTTAGATGGATCCTATAATCTTTCGTTCCCTTTTTTTACATTCCCACCTTACTTAGGCTTCATAGGCATTTTGGAGAGCTAGGCTTGATACTTGCCCATGAACTTTATAATGCTTTATTGAAATTGTTTATTATCATCAAATAAATAGCTCACTCATTTAAAGAAAATAATGGAGTTTTAAAAATTATTTTCAGTGTTAGCAAATCATGATGTGAGTGATTTGAACATTTTCCAAGTTGCTCAATTTAGACACTTAGCACATAGTTTTGTGTGTTACAGGCTTAATAGACTTTGAAATCCACTAAAAATATTGAGAAATTGGCTGAAGGGCATAGTGTTGAAATCATAAAGGTAGACTATATCTTGTTAACTTTCTGCACATTTTTATTTAATACATGAGGTTCAACTTGGCTTTGTGAGCGATTGAAATCTGTTTGTAGGCTAGGTAAAACTGCATGGTTCCATTTGCCTGTAGTGTGTGCCCTATTTTAGCATTTTTGCTACAATACAGTTTCTTCAACCTGTGACTAGCAGATTTTTTGTTGTTACAAATGATACAGAATCTGATCAGTCTTTTGAAGCCATTATGATGTAAAGCTCATTTTAGGATTACAATAATTTTACTTCTGCTGTTTATTTTCCTTTGTTAGAAGAAACCTCATCTGCTTCTCTGGATTTTTAATGGGTATTCACTTTTCATTTAAATGTGCTGAGATTGTGCTAAACACTGATAAAAAGGTCAACTATTGTTTTTATACCTGTTTTGGCAGTCTTTTTTTTTTTTTTTTTGGAAAATTGAATAGGGCTTTCACTCATTTAAAATGTATGATAATTATAAAAATGTTCTTTGCTTTTTCCACCCATTAGTACTAAAAGAGATGGTTGAGATTTACTTACCAATATTCTTTTTGTCATCTAGGCATTTGGTATCCTACCCTAATCCCTACGATTTGGGAAGGAATTTCCCATCATTAGATCAAAATGAATGTTCTCTCATTTCCCTGGAAGACAATTAGGAAGCATGAGCAGCTACAGACTGAGAATTGACCCTGCTTGGCTTGTGGCTATACAGTCTATTAGGTTTTTTACATACTTGGATTGCTTTGAGTATAGAGCACCAGCAATTGTAGCTGGCTGTACTTCACCATTTGGGAGAATGCTCCCAACAAATGCTTTGTATACTGTTTAAATCAAATGAAAGGGATTCACTAGAATAAAACCTCCATAAGATATACTTAAATTCCATTCAGCATCTGACTGAATTATGACATAATGTCATACATCTTTCCCTTCCCCAGGTGTGAAGTAAAACCATAGTTTCAGAGCTAATCTCGGGATTCAGAAACATGCTGCACAAAGAGGCCAGGGTAACTAAGTTGCCCATTGGTCTCTGGCCTCCACCCTCAAAGCCTTGTCAGCCTCTAGCAGATCATCTTCCTAGTGTCAAGATCTAAATCCTTTGGTGGCGGGTAGTCTACACTGCTGTCGGAGAGTGACCATGGTCCTCTAAAATACACAGTTGAGCAGAACAATGTAAAACTTTCCTTGTGCAGATAAGTCTCTCAGAGTAGAACCAAAGTAGTAATCAAGCTCTGGTCATTCCCAGTTGATTGTCCCATCAATGTCAAGGAGTTCCAGAATTCAGGTTTTTGTCATCTAGGCATTAGGTTCCCCAGGAGACAAGGCCTTTGAGGTGGTTCATGGAATCTAACATGGGCTATAGCACTTGAATATAACTCCAGGTGAAGCCTGCTGGCCCCTTGCTGACAGCTCCTCAACCTGTTAGTGTGTTTAAACTTGACAGAAACTCAGAATATCAGATTTCTGTGGCTCTGGACCTTTGCAGGAAAGAGTGCAGTGCTTCCTGGGGACTGGAGGCAGCTGGGATAAGAGAATGCTGAAAGCTGTTAAGGGTCAGAGGCATCCTCACCAGTGGGTCGGAAGTGGATCTTTATTTTTTTTTTTTTTTTTTTTTTTTTTTTTAATTTATTTATGATAGTCACATCAGAGAGAGAGAGAGAGAGAGAGGCAGAGACACAGGCAGAGGGAGAAGCAGGCTCCATGCACCGGGAGCCCGATGTGGGATTCGATCCCGGGTCTCCAGGATCACGCCCTGGGCCAAAGGCAGGCGCCAAACCGCTGCGCCACCCAGGGATCCCCGGAAGTGGATCTTTAATGGCACCCTTATGCGGGAAAACTGACAGCTGGTGCACTTTGTGTCCTGCTTCCTGGGCTGACTACCCCAGGAAACCTAGATACCAGATCCACTTGGCTTTGCACTCTGTACTTTGTTGAATAAGATTGGTAGTGAGAGATGAGAGGAAGAGTCTTCAGGGTGGTAATAAAAGTCCTTGAACTATTTTCAGTATTTCCAGCAGTCAAATGGAAATTATATATTTACATGATAGAGCCAGCGACAGCTTAAGTGATTTGTTTTCTACCTTCAGGCTGGAATCATATCTCAGTGTAGATCCAGGCTAGCTCATGCTAACTAGAAGTTCTGATCCGTAGAGTGGTATTTAATAACATTGGGAAAATAAGTCAACTTTTGTTTGGCTAGATAAGATAAAGGTTTTGAATTATTTTCTTACCTGTTAATAAAACTGGAGCAGTGGGTAAAATTAGTGGTGGGTAAATGGGGAGCTTTTGTGTGAGACAAGGAAGGCTTTGGGGTGTTGGGTAAAGACCTTGGGACAAGTCTACCCTCTGGCTGTCAGGGAAGATTAAAGGTAGGCGTGTGCGTGCAAATGGAATTGACAGAGCAGGCTGGAGACTGCTGACTTAAAAAGTTCTGCTTGCAAGATTAACCTTTGCCTGGTATCTGGGAACTTGACTGGTAAACGGTTTCCTACCCTGAAATAAAGCTTTACGTAAATGATAAGAGTAGCTTGCTATGCCTAAACTGTGCAGACAGTGCCTACATTGAACATCTCTTTTCCTTTTGGGAGTGTTGAATTTTGGAACATGTTAGGCATAGGGGTGCTTATGTACCAGCCCCCAATAAAAACCTTAATAAGTTTCCTTGGTAGACCACTCTTTACATGGCGGTGACTCTTAGAATTCAGTTGCTGGAGAAATTAATTGTATCCTTTGTGACTTCATTCAGAGAGGATTCTTGGAAGCTTGCTTCTGGTTTCCTTCAGACTTTACTGGATGTAAGAAATGGGGAGTAGTGGGCTTAGGTTGATCTCTTAAAGGCATTTATTTACACTAAGAATTTAGAAAAGAAGAAAAAATTCTGACCTCAAGTAAAACATCTGTTTGGGCTGTTGTACTTGCTATTTGTTTGAGATTCCTGATCGATTGCAAGGTCTGGTGGCTTCTATAGCTTTTGTTAAAGGGCCATTGTATTATGCAGTTCTAGGGGATACTGTTCACAAATTGAGTCTGGGCCCTACATTTGTATAATAGGGTTAATATTTACCATAAACATGGGGCTCTTTGGCATCATAATACTTCTCTAATACTTTTTAGTTCTGTGATCCCTTATACAGAAGGTCAAGTAAATTAAGTGTATGCTGAGTTAGAAATTTTGTATTGAGGGTAGCTGGGGAAGAGTGAACAAAAAAGCACATTTGTTCTTCATATAATTATTATGAAATAGCTGACCCTGCCTTTTTTGTTTGTTTGTTTGTTTTAGGACCCTTGCTCCTCTGTATTCCATTAAAGTTGCTTTGAAATTTCAGGACAAAGTAATATAACTATCAGTGTGTGACAAATTAGTACTAGCATTGATAGAGTACTTAATATTTGCTTGTTAGAGTCTGTTTGCTTAGTAGTTTATCCTTATTTTCATCTTTAGTTCCTCACATGAGATGGAGCACTTCTAATTTTACCAGTTGAAAAAAATCGATCTAGAGAAATGACGTAACTTTTCCTGTGCTCACATATAGTAAATTACAGAACCAGGAATCTGTTCCAGTTACTTCTGTTATTTACACAATGGCCTGTTGGCAAACTAGCTCTCAGTGGCCATGATATAAATATGAATGCTTCCACCACGACCTATTTCTTTTTTTTTTTTTTTTTTTTTTTTTACCACGACCTATTTCAAGCAATGTAACATCACCTGGCTTGCAAATAATAAAAATTCAGTCAGTTCTCACAAGCCAATATGATGGGGCTCCAGCATACCACTGTTTCACAGCATGGTTTTAGGCTGGTTTTTCTAACCCTGATGCCACCACCTGTACCTAAATGGTACTAGATGAAAAGATCTTATCATTTTGCTGACAAGAATCTGTGCCTCTGGCATGAGGTTATTATAGGGACATTGAAGATCTTTTTTTGCCTTCTATAATATACCTATGAAATAGTGATAGTTACTGTTTTTTGGAAGCTGTAAAACAAAAGTATCTATAAGGGCATCTTTCAATTATGGCTTCAGTCTCAACTTAGTACACTGGTAATTAGTGCCTTGGGATGAATGGCAAGGTCAAAACTGGGCTCCTAGTCTATAAATTGAGTAAATATTTAAAAGAAGCAAATACAAGGGCTCCCCAGAAAGACTATCCACATTATAGGCAGTAGATTTCTCTCTCCTTGCCCCCGTGACTCTGCAAGGGAACAAAACAGAAACATCCCTACCATTAAAGCTCCCACAATATATTCCTTTTCTCTTTTATTACTATCCTAAATATTGCATTTCATTTTTTTCTTTCTATTTCACACGGAGTACACACAATCCAGAATTACAAGTGTTAAAATTACGTAAGCAATTACAAGAAACAAAATAATTGAAAATAGTTTTCAAAAATTCCTTCTACAATGAGATAGTGTATCCAGTGTTTTCCTATTCCTAAGAATTTATATTTTTCAAAGTAACTCTTTGTAAAGATAGTTTAAAAGAAAAAGATTTATTTATTTATTAGAGAAAGGGAGAGACAGCATGGGAGGAGGGGCAGAGGAAGAGAGAAAATCCAAGTAGATTCCAGCGTGGAGCCCAAAGGAGGGCTCCATCTCATGAGCCTGAGACCATGACCTGAGCAGACACCAAGAGTCAGATGCTCAATCGACTGTGCCACCCACACGCTGCAATAGTTAGTTTTTATTAACCCATGTTAATGGAAAGAAACACTTACATGAATTAGCTAAACTAGAAAGAGATTTTCTGCTCTCTATTGAATAATTCTCATGAAAGCAGCCACCTTTGCTTTCCTGCTGGGTCAGTGCTACACCAGCCATGGGTAGTTCATTAGGGTCAGTAGTAAGTAATAAACACAATAATAGAAAAAGCCACAAACTGTGGTATGAAATGGAGATTGTAGAAAGCAGTGATACTTAAAATCAAACATCTAAGTAAAAATAAAACACTGAACTGATTTATAAAGAAAGCTTTTGAATTTTGATATAGTTCTAGACATCTTGCATCATAACCTCTGCAGGAAAAGATGTAGTTAGGAAAGAATGTAGGATTAAAAAAAAGAAAGGAAAGAATGAAGGATTAAGTATTGAGGAATGTTAGTGCAGATGAACAGATACTAAAGGCTTGCAGGTACTAGAAGAAATGTGCAGATATGTTTGCAAAATATTGGTATGTCAAAAACCTACAATAAAACATCTTCATCTTTTTTCCATTGTAACATACCAAAGTACTCCATAAATGTATGCTTGTTAATCTTTACAATATCTTAATACCTAACCCTCTCAATCAATAGCAAAATGGATTTAAGGTGTTTATAAGAATTACTGTCTTTTATATATGAGGCTTGTTAGACATTTAAATGTAACCAAGAAATTGGAGAATTGCCTTTGTTTAAAAATAGTCTTTGATTTGGGATTGATTTGTAGATGTCTTGCTCTGTAGAAGAGAGATGGGCTGAAGTTTTCCTTGCACATTATGATGTAGAATGAGTATATTTTTATTTTTATCCCTAGACTACATATTCTTATAAATATGAAGCACAGTTTCAGCTTCATTTTCCCATATATATATATTGAGGGAAATAGACTCTAAATGATTACTGAGAACTATTTTCTAGGACCACACAGAGGTATCTCTCAGTTGAGGTCTAAAAATATTGTAGCTAATTAAATCAAGATTCTGTTTTATGTCACATTGTATATCTAGTAATGTCATTCATTTTGTAAAAACATTTAGCTCTTCTTCCACATTACATACTAATAGAAAGGTTCAGTTTCTGCTAGCTTTGTTAATTGAAAATTCTTTTATTTCAGGTAATAGTACTTTAACACAACATAATCAGCAGATAAGTTGGTTTGTTAAAACTAGTTTTCTAGGGCCTCCTGGGTAGCTCAGTCTGTTTGAGCTCAGGTTTTGATCTCTGAGTCATGAGTCCAGGCTCCATGTTGGGCTCCACGCTGGGCATGGAGCCTGCTTCAAACAAACAAAAACACAACTGATTTTCTGAATAAGTGAAATTTGTTTCTTCAGGTACAAAAATGTAAAAATTAGACATTTCAGTGAAGTTCTTTCTACAGGATATGTTCAGTTCGACAACTCAGGAGAATACTTTTCAAACTTTTCTAAGACAGTAACCTAAGAGCAGAAATGTAAAGAAAGTAATCAAGGAAATCAGGAGCAAATTTGTTTCATCTTAAATCATGTGAATTTTACGTTATACTTTATATCTTTATGCTAACATAGAAACATGTAAATTGCTTGTCTTCAAGTAAATGTTGACTGCTAATTCAATTAAACAAAGGCTATTCAGACCAAAGAAAACCTGTTTGTGGGCCACATTTATCCCTTGGATTGCCAGTTCATCACCTCTCTTTTACCAGATCTGTTGAATATAAGCTTTGTTGTATTCGGACCTCTGGTTAGCTTAACATAAAGACTTTTTAAGTGTGGTCCTCAGAAAACAATGTCTTGTATAAATGGAATAGATAATTCATTGTTTATATTAAAACTCATGCATTGAAATAAATACATAAAGTCGCATCCTGTTCTAAAGTAAGATAGGTGTTTTTCTTTTTTGATAGAAGCAACTTAATTCGAAATTAGATGCCTTCACTGATAGCAGGGTGTCTTGATGTAATATTTCTTTAAGGCTAAGTTTTAATTGTACTAACATTGAAGGAACTTTGTCTTGGTAAACTCCAAGTTCAAACTTAAAAAAGGGAGGAAAAAAGAGAAGTCTCTTTTAAATTAGACCACTCCTTCTGTGACATAGTTTTCTGTTTAGCAAATCACAGACCTTTCAAAGATAACCAAAAGTTACAAGACTTTTTTTTTAAAGACTGACTTTATTTAAAAAAATAAATAAATAAAGATTGACTTTAGTATGGTCCATATTAGATTGGAGAAGTGGAATCATTTCTTAACCTACCAGCAGAGGAAGATTTTCTTATATTCAGAGATGGAAAATACCCCCATCAGATTGTATGTCCTTGGAAGAAGTGACCTTGATGACTCCTTGAAATAGTGTTTTGTTAAAAAAAAAAAAAAAAAAAAAAAAGAAAAAAAAAAGAAATAGTGTTTTGTTGATTTGCCTTTGAAAACAAGGTCTTGGCTGTAGAATAGTTTGAATGGCTGCTTTTTCCTGGTAGGTAGTAAAAGGAGAATCTTCATTACTAAGCTTTTTATAAGTATCTTCTCCTGGTAGCAGTTACCTTCTGATATTATTGGTACTCGTCTTCGTATTCAGACTATTCCCAGCCCTGCTGATACAGACATGAGTAGGGGAGAGCAGGGTGGGGAGAAGAAAGCTGCAGATGACATCTTTGTCCTACTGTGTTCTTTTACTTGTTCCTTCATTGACGTTAGATTCAGTGTCTCATATCTAGTTACTTCCTGGGATCTGCATATGTAGAATATAATTTTTTGAAATACTTTTGTTATAATTGGATCATAATCTACAGTCCATTTTATAGAAAACTGAACTACGTGTTGGCAAAAGTATTTACTTCAGTCTCCCCTGCTCTCCGTACTGCATCAGTGTCTGTTTCTAAGATACAAATCTGATATTGTTTGCCTTCCTTAAAAACTTCAGGGCTCCTTATTTTTTTTTTTTTAATTTTTATTTATTTATTTATGATAGTCACAGAGAGGTAGAGACACAGGCAGAGGGAGAAGCAGGCTCCATGCACCGGGAGCCTGACGTGGGATTCGATCCCGGGTCTCCAGGATCGCGCCCTGGGCCAAAGGTAGGCGCCATACCGCTGCACCACCCAGGGATCGCCAGGGCTCCTTATAATTCAAGATTAAGTCTAGAATCTGTAGCACGTCCTATAGATCTTTCATCTTTCATGATCTGCTTTGAGCTTGCTTGCATTTTCAAGTCAACTCTATACTTCCAGCTCTGTGCATCTTGTGCAAATTATCTATCATGGCATTTATCACACTGTTATCCACAAGTTTCTTTTTCTTTTTTCTTTTTTTTTTTTTTTTGTCTTCACCACTAGACTGACTTCTTTGATAAAAAGTGTATTTTATTTAGTTCAGTTATTCCCAGAATCTAGCGCACTTACTGGCCCTAAGTAAATGAATCTTCTTATGCCTCTTCAATCTAAGAACTGTGTATTTTACTTTCTTTACTTGTATATGCTTTTGATTCTATTATTTTTGCCTGGAATGCCCTCTATTTCCTCTAGTACCCATTTTTATTTACTCTATAATCTCATATTATATATACCTGCAACAGTATTACTAAATTATGTTGATTTATATGTCATCTCTGTCAGTCTAATGGTTAGACAGGGACCTAGATTCAGAATGAACAAAAGTGCCCATGGTTAGGGGTGCCCAGCCAGCCCAGCCCATAGAGCATGCAACTCTTTTTTAAAAAATTTTATTTATTTGAGAAAGCAAGAGAGCACAAGCAAGGTGGGGGGAGGGAGCCCACAGAGAGGGAGAAACAGACTTCCCGCTGAGTAGGGAGCCCCAGTCTGGGTTCAGTCTCAGGACTCTGGGATCATGACCTGAGCCAAAGGCAGAAGCTTAACTGACTGAGCCACCCAGGCAACCCTAGAGTATGCAGTTCTTGATCTTGGGGTTGTCAGTTCAAGCCCCATGTTGGATATAGAGATTACTTAAAAGTAAATTTTTTTTTTAAGATTTTATTTGTTTATTCATGGGAGACACAGAGAGGCATAGACTCAGGCAGAGGTAGAAGCAGGCTCCCAAAGGGAGCCTGATGTGGGATTCAACCCCAGGACTCTGGGGTCACGACCTGAGCCAAAGGCAGATGCTCGACCACTGAGCCACCCAGGTGTCCTACTTAAAAATAAAATCTTAAAAAAAAAAAAGTACCAGTGATTAGCACAAAGAAGATGAATGAATGAATGGTCTTTATTGATAGTATTCTAGAAATTTAGTAATGTGTTTTTTTTTTTTTTTAAAGATTTTATTTATGCATGAGAGACACAAAGAGAGGCAGAGACACAAGTAGACAGAGAAGCAGGCTCCATGCAGAGAGCGTGATGTGGGACTCGATCCTGGGACTCCGGGATCAAGCCCTGGGCCGAAGGCAGGTGCTCAACTGCTGAGCCATCCAGGTGTCCCAGTAATGTGCTTTTCAAACAGTGGATCTGTATTTGTGGCCCAAGGATCATTTTTAACTCGAAAGTATGTTTTTTGGGGGTCAGCATCATGTCTTCCTTAAAACATTGGAATATAAAGATGCTCTTCTTTTGTTTCTCCCAGATGTTATATTCAGTGGCTTTACACAGTGGTTATTGCTTAGAGCTGAAGGTACTGAGTGTACTGCTCTAGTGTCCCATCAGTTTGTGACTATAGTACCTTAAATGGAGGCCTAATGATCTGATGAGTAATCCATATCTTACTTTGCTGCCAAGAAGCAGTAGCCACCATTGAAAAATTCAGTCTGCATTTGGGATTTTGCTTTTCATCCTGAGAATCTCAAAGTACCAGAGAGAGAGAGAGTGTGTGTGTGTGTGTGTGCTCACACCTCACGCTTATCTGAAATAAGCATTTCAAATTGATTTGAGAGATACTGCATGAGAAAGGAGGTCATAAGAGTTGGAAAACACAAAATATTATATTCATCCCCAAGATTCACCACGTAGAGCATCATAATAAAGGCTTGGAAGAGTCTTGTTTAACTTTGTTTAATCCAATATTTTCTAAACACATTTGACCATGAAACCTTTTTAAAAATGATTGTCTTGTTAGCCACTGTTTCATAAGAAATAGTTTGGAAAACACTGGCTTACAGGAGTGATCCTTATGTGATCTCCCAGGGGGGTTATTCAGTATTTGGATACATGGTGGGGGAAGAATTCTAGATGTTAGAATTTAAGAAAAGGCGAGTAATGAAGGGGGAGGGCTGGGATTGGATGGAGGTCAAATCAGTTACCTTAAATTCTAAAATTAAAACCCTGTCTTCTGCTGAAACTATATACAGTCATATGGGAAATAGATTACCAAACACATTCACAGTGTGTCTCTTTCCCTCCCTCATCTCTCCCTCTCTCTCTCTCTCTCTCTCTCTCAGCATTGTCTCTAGCTCTAATTTCGTCCTCACAACAACTCTTTGAGGTAAGCAGGGCAAAGATTTTCATCTCCATTTTACCAGTGAAGAAACTAAACCTGAGAAAGGTAAAATGACATATTCAAGATCACACACTTAGTAAATGGTAGAGCATTAATGTAAAACCAGATCTGATGACTCCTAGTGTTTCCACAATATCACCGTGACTCATATCGGATTAGTGTCCCTATTGTATATAGTTTTTCATGGAGAGAAAACAGCAGTTGAGAAGGGAGATAGTTTTTAGCACAGGACTATTGAAGTGTCTCGTGATTGATGGTCAGATTTCCAAACTGCTTAACAGTAAACAGATTCATAAATAAACTAAAAGCAGATCATTCACCAGAATGAGATTTTTCAGAAAGTTTGTTAAATCATCGAAGATAATGCTGAAAGTTTTATAGAGAGATTTTTTATTTTCTGGATTAGTGGCTCAAATGTTACACTGTGCTATTTGACTATTCTTTTTTTATTATAACAACGTTATTAGGTTATCATTCATATGCCATACAATTCACCCATCTGAAGTATACAGTTCAGTGATTTTCAATGTATTTAGAGTTATTAGTCCATTACCACTATCAAATTTGAGAACGTTTCATCACCTCCAAAAAGAAACCTTATAATCATTAGAGTATTTATTCACCATTTCCCATCAATCCCTGAGCCCTAGGCAACTACTAGTTTATTTTCTCTATATTAATTTTATGCCTCTTCTGGACATTTCATATAAATGAAATCATATAATATGTGATTCTTTATGGGGTGCCTGGGTGGTTAAGTGGGTTAAGTGTCTGCCTTCAGCTCAGGACCCTGGGATTGAGTCTCACATAAAGCTCCCTACTCAGCAGGAAGTCTGGGTTTCCCTCTGCCCCTCCCCCGACTCATTTTCTTTCTGTCTCTCTTGCTCTCTCAAATAAATAAAATCGTTTTTTAAAAATATATGATTCTTTGTAACTACCTCCTTTTGTCTAGCATAATGTTTCCAAGATTGATCCATGTCATAGCATGTATCAGTACTTTTTATTGTTGAATAATATTCCATATTTATGTGTATATTACACTTTGTTTATCTAGTTATCAATTGATAGTTGGGTTGTTTCTACTTTCTGGCTATTGTAAATAATGTTGCTATGAACATTTGTTTACAAATTTTGTATGGACGTATGTTTTTAATTATTTTGGGTAGTAGCAGATCATATGGCAATTGGTCATATCGGAACTCTAAGCTTATTAGTCTTTTGAGGAAGACTGTTGTCCAAAATGACTGCACCATTTTACATTCCTCTCAGCAGTGTGCGAGGGTTCTGATTTCTTCACATCCTCATCAGTTCTTGTTTTGTTTTTGTATCTGTTCTGATAGCCATTCTAGTGAATGTGAAGTAGTATATCCTTGTGGTCTGGATTCGTGTTTCCCTGGGGACTAATGATATTGAACATCTTTTCATGTGCTTATCAGTCACTTGTATATATTCTTTGGAGAACTGTTTATTCAGATCTTTTGCTTATTTTCTAATTGGGTTATTTTGTGTTTTTATTACGGAGTTGTAGGAGGTTTTTTTTAAATATTTATTTATTTAGAGGGTGTGCAAGCAGGGGGAGGTTTCAAGGGGAGAGAGAATCTCAAGCAGACTGTGGTGAGTAGGCTCTATCTTAGGACCCTGACATCATGACCTTTGCTGAAATTAAGAGTTGAATGCTTAACCGATTGAGCCACTCAGGCACCCAAGTTGTGGGAGTTCTTTATATATTCTAGTCATGAGTCCTTATCAGATAAGAAATTTGCAAGCATTTTCTCCCATTCTGTACTTTGTTGAAAAGAATTTGATTACTCGTGTGTGTATGTGTGGAATGTCTAATTTATTTATTTTTATTTTAATTCCAGTGTAGTTAACACGTAGTATTGTATTAGTTTCAGATATACAATAATAGTGATTCAAGGGGCATCTGGGTGGTTCAGTGGTCGAGCATCTGCCTTTGGCTCAGGTTGTGATCCTGGGGTCCTGGGAATGAGTTCTGCATCAGGCTTCCTGCATGGAGTCTACTTCTCCCTCTGTCTTTGTCTCTGCCTCTCTCTCTGTGTCTCTCATGAATAAATAAATGAAGTCTTAAAATATATATATATAGTGATTCAACAATTCTATATATTTCTTAGTGCTCATCAAGGTAAGTGTGCCCTTAATCCCCTTCACCTCTTTTATCCATTCCCCCATCCACCTGCCCTCGTTAATTGTTCTTTATAGTTGAGTCTGTTTTTTGATTTGTCTCTTTTATTTTTCCTTTGTTCATTTGTTTCTTAAATTCCACATATGAGTGAAATCATATAGTATTTGTCTTTCTTGACTGGCTTATTTTGCTTGGCATTATACTTGGTAGATCCATCCATGTTGTGGCAAATGGCAAGATTTCATTGTTTTTTATGACTGAATAATATTCCTATGTATACACATAGGTGTATATGTATACACCCTACATCTTTATCCATTCATATATTAGTGGACACTTAGGCTGCTAATTTGGCTGTTGTAAAAAATGCTGCAATAAACATAAGGATGTGAGAATGCAAGCTGGTATAGCAATTCTGGGAAGCAGTATGAAGGTTCCTCAAAAAGTTGAAAATAGAGCTGCCCTGTGATCCAGCAGTTGTACTACTGGGTATTTACCCCAAAGATACAAATGTAGTGATCCAAAGGGGCACCTAAACCCCAATGTTTATAGCAGCAATGTCCCAGTAGCCAAACAGAAAGAGCTCAGATCTACATCGACTGAGGAATGGATAAAGATATGGTATATATGTACAAGGGAATAGTACTCAGCCATTAGAAAAATTAAATTTTTCCATTTGTAATAACATGGCTGGAACTAGAAGATATTATGCTAAGCAAAACAAGTCAATCAGAGAAAGACAGTTATCATATGCTCTCACTCATGTGGAATTTAAGAAAAAACAGAAGTACAGGGGGAGAGAAGGAAAAATAAAACAAGATGAACTCTGAGAGGGTGATAAGCCATAAGAAACTCTTTAATCATAGGAAACAAACTGAGGGTCGCTAGAGGGGAAGGAGATGGGAGGATGGGGTAACAGGGTGAAGAACACCTGTTAAAGAGGGCATATGATGTAATGAGCACTGGGTATTATATAAGACTGATGAATCACTGACCTCTACCTCTGAAACCAGCAATATATTATATGCTAATTAATTGAATTTAAATAAAAAATTTAAGAAACCCATAAGGGTGTATATATCTTTTCAAATAAGTGTTTTTGTATTCCTTGGGTGAATACCCTGTAGAGTGATTGCTGAATCATAGGGTAGTTCTATTTTTAATTTTGGGGGGAACCCCATACTGTTTTCTACAGTGACTGCACACAGTTTGCATTCCTACCAGCAGTACACAAGGGTTCCTTTTTCTCCACATCCTTGTCAACACTTGTTACTTGTGTTACTTAGCCATTCTGACAAATGTGAGGTGACATCTCACTCTGCTTTTGATTTGCCTTTCCCTGAAGATGAGTGATGTTGAGTATCTTTCCATGTGCCTGTTGGCCATCTCTATGTTTTCTTTGGAGAAACATCTATTTGTATCTTCTGCCCACTTTTTAAAAAAATATTTTATTTATTTATTTGAGAGAGAGAAAGTGTGGTGCCGGGAGGGGAAGAAGCCTAGGGAGAGGGACAAGCAGACTCTGCTTTGAGCATGGAGCCTGACAAGAGGCCCAGTGTCATGATCCCAAAACCATGACTTGAGCTGAAACCAAGAGTCAGACACTCTACCTACTGGCCGTCCAGCCACTCCACTTCTGCCCATTTTATTTTATTTATTTTATGTTTTTAAAGATTTTATTTATTATTTTAAAGAGAGGCAGAGCATGAGCAAGGGGGAGAGGCAGAGGGAGAGGGAGAAGCAAGCTCCCCGCTGAGCAGGGAACCCAGTAGGGGCTCAGTCCTAGTACCCTGAGATCATGACCTAGCTGAAGGCAGTTGCTTAACCAACTGAGCCACTCAAGTGCCCCTACTTGACTCATTTTAATTAGTGTTGTTTATATATTTTGGATACTAACCTTTTATTACATATGTCATTTGCAGATCTCTCAGTAGGTTGTCTTTTTTGTTTCGTTGGTTGTTTCTTTGCTGTGCAGAAGCTTTCTATTTTGATATAGTCACAATCGTTTATTTTTGCTTTTATTTCTCTTGTCTCAGGAGACACGTCTAAAAAGATGTTGCTGTGGCTGATATCAGAGACATCAATGCCTGTGCTTTCTTCTAGGATTTTTATAGTTTCAGGTCTCATATTTAAGCCCTGAATCGATTTTGAGTTTATTTTTGTGAATGGTCTAAGAAAGTGGTCTAGTTTCATTCTTTTGCATATAGCTATCCGTTTTCTCAACACCATTTTTTGAAGAGACTTTTTCCCATTGCATATTTTTCGGCCCCTTTGTCAAAGATTAATTGACCATATTATTGTGGGTTTAGTTCTCAGGTTTCTGTTCCATTGATCTATGTGTCTATTTTGTGGCAGTACCATACTATTTTGATTACTACAGCTTTGTAATATCACTTGAAGTTTTGAATTGTGATACCTCTAGGTTTCTTCTCTTTTTCTGATTGGTTTTGCTATTTGGGATCTTATGTTCCATACAAATTTTAGGAGTGTTTGTTCTAGTTATGTGCAAAATACTATTGGTACTTTGATAGGGATTGCATTATATCTGTAAATTTTTGGGGGGTGGTAAAGACAAGGTGGGGTGGGGGACAGAGAATCTCAAGAAGACTGGACCCTGAGATCATGACCTGAGCCAAAATTAAGGGTGGAGACTTAGTTTTCATTTGCCTTCCAGGCTCTCCCAGAACTGAGCCTGCTGGTAAGTTCCAGGCTTGAAGTCCTACTGGTTGTAAAAACTCATGAAAATCATCCCCTCTAGTTTTCAGAGCCAAATGCTATGGGGACCCATCTTCCCCATGTGGGCTACCCAGTGTGAAGGTCTATTTCTCTCCCTACTCTGCCCTCACAGTTCCCTCCAGCAGTTGGCCCCCCGAATCTGTTTTGCTTCCTACTGCACTTCTGCCCTTCCTACCCTCTTCAATATGGCCTCTTCTCTAATTTTAGTTTCCAGTCTTCTGGTTGTTTTCTGGGTTATTTACACTGATTTGAGTGTTACCTAGTTGTATTTGTGAGACAAGGTGAGTTTTAGGTTCTTGTTACACTGCCATCTTCCCTATTATACTCTTATTTTCATAGAGGAGAATAAGTGCCTCAGGGTCATGAGGTGGCAGTGGCAGAAGGTTGTGTTCTGTTTTATGTAATATAAATGACATCGAGATCAGGGGAGAGATAGAACTATTTCCTTCATGCTGAACAATTACTCATTTTGTATTTACTTCCTCTTTGCACTAGGTTTGAGATCTCTGAAAATCAATTTGTTCTGTAAGAAATACAAAGTTTTAGAATATCCTCTTAAAAAGAGGAAGGATTCAGAAATAATTGATATGAGCAGAGATATTATATTGATTCATAATTTAGCAAAAATATATGGTTTTTGGCCCAACTTTTTAAAAGGCAAAAAGTATGTTTGGTGGCCTATTTCAGTCCATTTTGAGCAAGAAATATTATCCTACCTGGTACTGTTTTTGTGTAACTTGAGAGTAGTTCCTATCATATCATTTTCTAACATGGTGATGGAAGAGTTAGCCAAGTAATAAAATGGACGCGAAGGAAAGGTACAAAGTCAAATTCCTACAGATTAGGAGACTGAGACCTGGACAAATGGATATGTATATATTAAGATGTTTTGGTTCTAGAAGTTTTAAAACTGATCAGTAAAACTATGTAATGTCTGAGTGTTTACTGTGTATATTTGCTATTCTTATAGTTGGAAGGAAGCAGAGGATATATTTGATGTCTATGGCTAAATCAGGGCTAGATCTCCACATGGTTGAGGGAAGTGGCTGCTTGCTCCATGAGTAGGCCTCAAGAATGCCTCAACCTCTTCCTACCAGCAGTCTACTCTGCCTAAAACTCTACTATAGAAAAATATTTGTTTGAATTTTTAGGGGCTTTCTCCCCCAATGCATTCTTTTTTTAAATACAAATACTCCAGAGTAAGGATATATATTTTTTTAAATTTATTTATGATAGTCACACACACACAGAGAGAGAGAGAGGCAGAGACACAGGCAGAGGGAGGAGCAGGCTCCATGCACCGGGAGCCTGACGCGGGATTCGATCCCGGGTCTCCAGGATCGCGCCCTGGGCCAAAGACAGGCGCTAAACTGCTGCGCCACCCAGGGATCCCCAGAGTAAGGATATTAACGAATGACTGACTAACTGGAAAATGGGAGAAAGGTGTGGAGCCTGCTTAAGATTCTCTGTCCCTCTCCCTCTGCCCCTCCTGACCCCCACCCACCCCTACCTTAAAAAAAAAGAGAATAAAATCCCATAATTCTATCACCCAAGGATAATCACTATTCATATTTAGTGTTTTCCTTGCCCCGTGCCTAACAGTGTTCATAATTGAGGTTAGTATACTTTTAAGCATCTGCATTTTCTCATGTCCTTAAAAACTGTCAGCATTTCTTTTGTGTCAGTATAACTTTCGCTGTATATATTTAATAAAATGGGTATACAGTAAGTCTTTTAGTTGTTCCTACTGGGATTTAAAAGGTCATAGTTTTGTTAGCAGTCTGCTTTAAGGGGCTTCTTGCAGAGAGCCATGCAGTGGAGATGCTGATTAGGATAGGCCTGCACCGGCATCCTAGGTCAAGGACAGAGGAACACGGCTAGACTAGGCCTGCACCAGCGTCCTAGGTCAAGGATGGAGGACCACAGCTGTGCCAGTTATATAGGAAATGTTCTTTTCTTTCTCCCAGCTGTCATTTTACTGAAGGGAAGGAGAGGCCCAGAAAACTTGGGAGAGCTGAGAAAGAAATCACTATTCCACCTTTCTTTCTCAAGTGAAGTTTCTTTAGTCCTTGGGCTGGTCATGTCCTAGGGGAGGGGAAAGAGTTTTTTTTTTTTTTTTTAAGTTTTTTTTTTTTTTAAGACTTTATTTATGTATTCATGAGAATACACAGAGAGGAGAAAGAGAGAAGCAGAGACACAGGCAGAGGGAGAAGCAGGCTCCATGCAGGGAGCCTGATGTGGGACTCGATCCCCGGGTCTCCAGGATCACACCCTGGGCTGCAGGCAGCACTAAACCGCTGAGCCACCGGGGCTGCCGGGAAAAGAGCTTTAAATTAGATATGATTGACATTTTAAATTGGATTAAATTGGCTTAAAGTGGACTTTTTTTTGAATACTTGAAAATTATTGGAAAGCTAAAGAAACTGGTTGACATATTCAGAGATAGGAAGGAGATATTCTGGATGGCAAATTGAAAGCAATGATTAGAGAAAAATTGTTTTAATTCCTCACCAAGTAATACTGGGAAATGTTTTTTGATTAACTTTAATGATAATAATGGAGAAGAGAATTGACATGAAATTCATTGCCTCTAAAAGTAGTTAGCCATTTGGATGATGTATGTGAAAGCTTGATTCTCCAAGTGGTATAGGTATGGATTCTCTGAACTCTGGGAGAATGGATGGACTTTTCCCTTACTTTTTTCTTTAAAAAAAGAAAAAGAAAAAAAACTTTTGGTTGGGGAATGAGGAGATTTGGGTCAAAGGGTACAAACTTTGAGTTATAAGTTGAGTAAGTCCTGGGGATCTAATGTACACCATGATGATTATAGTTAATAATACTGTATTATATACTTGAAATTTGCTAAGATCTTAGATGTTTTCACCATACACAAAAAATGGTAACTACATGAAGTGATAGATGTGTCAGTTAACTTGATTGTGGTGACCATTTCACAGCATATACATATATTAAAGCATTACATTGTACGCCTTTAAAAAAATACATCACATGGTACAACCTAAATACATATTTTTGTCATCCATACCTCAGTAAAACTGGAAAAGAATAACTTTTTCCTCTTGATCATAACACTAATATATGCATATTGTAAAGAATTTTAAAACTTCTGAAAAGTACAGATATAAACATCAATGCAGTCCACCTCTCTCCGCCAAACCAGAGCAGCAGCTTTTGCGTATATTCTTGCAGGCTTCCTTGTGCCTTTTAAAATTACTTACTGCCTTTTCCCTTTTTCAAAGCTGATACCATACTCCTAAGATTTTTGTGGCCTGCAGTTAAGAGGCTGCATAGAAAAGCAAAAATTGTGACATAAAAATTCACTGAAGTGACCATCTTTTTTTTTTTTTTTTTAAAGAGATAGGCAAACCAAGAACCAGAAACAGATTTTTTTTTTTTTTTTTAAAGAGTTTGTTGATTTATTCATGAGAGACACAGAGAGAGAGGCAGAGACACAGGCAGAGGGAGAAGCAAGCTCCATGCAGGAAGGGTCTCCAGGATCACGCCCTGGGCTGAAGGCGGCGCTAAACCGCTGAGCCACCCAATCAACATTTCTGATTTCTCTTGTAAAGCTTTTATTTATCACCCACTTAACCAAGGTTTCTGTCTCTGTGCTTGGCGCTATTATAATGCAGATGAATCAGGAAATTATTTCTTGAGGTCAGCAAAGGATACTGGAGACCTGTGTGCTCCGGACCAATCTATCTAGGTTGGACCAGTTGAAAAACTGATGAAGAAAGAAATCAATAGAGATGACAAAAGGATAGGCACTTTGTTTTATTTTATTCTTTAATATTTTATTTATTTGGGAGAACAGGGCAGGGAGGGGCAAAAGGATGGGGAGAAGCAGGCTTCTCACTGAGCAGGGAGCCTGATTTGGGGCTTGATCCCAGGACCTCAGGATCATGACCTGAGCTGATGCTTAGCCAACTGAGCCATCCAGCACCCTAAGGTTAGGCACTTTTAAAGAAGAATATTGGCCATGACATCATATTAATATAACCTTTGGGGAACATCAGTATATCTCCTGGGTAGTGTTGTCATTATGATGCCATATAAGTAAGATGAAATGAAGGATGTGATGTTATTCATTCTTTGATGGATCCAATAATTAGTACATGGGTATGAAATTTGCCTAAATGTTGTTAAACTGCCAAAGTATGTTTTCTCTTAAATTTATAGGGTACTTTTTCAGTTAAATTTCCTATGAGAAAAAAAAAAAAAAATTTCCTATGAGATTTCTTTTCCCATTATGAATATGAGTGAATACTTACTATGAATATGAATACATAATAGCCTTTTACTAGTACCATTTATTGGTGATAATAGGGAACACCTGTATTTAGGTTTTTCTTAATTCTCTAAACTGTATCTGCTCTAATAAATCCAGTAGTTCCCCTTATCTATGGTTTCACCTTCTGCGGTTTCAGTTACCCAAGATGAACATCAGTCTGGAACCAGATGATCCTCTTTCTGACATGTTGTCAGAAGATCGGTGGTAGCCTAATGCTGCTGCTTGTGTCATTCACCTCCCTTATCACATAGATGTTTTATTATCACAAGAAGAGTGAGTATAGTTCAATAAGATATTTTGAGAGAGAGACCACATTCACATAACTTTTATTACAGTATAATGTTATAATTGTTCTACTTTATTATTGTTAACCTCTTACTCTGCTTAATTTATAAATTAAACTTTATCATGGGTGTGTATAGATAGGAAAAACAGTGTGCATAGGATTTGGTACTCTGCAACTTCAGGTATCCAGTGAGGTTTTAGAACATCTCCCCTGAAGATAAGGGGGGACTACCATAGTAGATAACCACATTTTTTTCTAGTGAGTAAGCATATGCTAGAAAAGCTAATTTTATCTGAAATTAAGTACATACTTAAAAACATGTAACTATAGGTTATAATAAAAAATGTCTTTAACTTTTTTTTTTTTTTAAGATTTTATTTATTTGGGAGAGAGCACAAGCTAGAGGAGCAGCTAGAGCAGGGACAGGGGAAGAAGCAGGGAGCCCAATGTGAGGCTCAATGCAGGGCTTGATGTGGGGCTTGATCCCAGGACCAGAGATCATGACCTGCCTGAGCTGAGCGAGCCACCCAGGCACCCCTGGCTTTTTTTGGCTCTAAGTATCAGTCCAGTAGAAGGTACCACTTCTGTCTTTCCTGGAATTAATAACAGATTTCCCACATTATTTTCACTCTATTTTATATATTGATGACTAGTCATCATTAGACTGGTGTTTGCAAAAAATCTTTGCTAATCTATAGAAATGGATTTTTAATTACATGCTTTTTTCTTTTAATTGTCATAGTTGTCATTTTAAAAAGTAGCCTGTAGGGTAGTTGTGCTGTAATTCCATTCTCCGGGAGTTTTCTTTTTACCATGCACGTGAATCACCTGGAGAATAAAGTGCATGTGCCTGGTTCAGTAGGCATGATAGAGCAAAATTATGCATTTGAAGACAGCTCACATATTAAGCCAGTGCTGCCAGCCTTTGCACCACATTTTGAACTATAGAGCTTTTGATACCAGTTTTGGGAACAAAAGCCAAAGCCTATTGAAGCCATTTCTTGTTAGGATAACTTTATGACACATGCCTAGTTTATTAGTAATACATATTTTTGCATTGAGGATATATATGTTGAATTAAAACTTGCAGTGTGAGTTTTCTGTAGTTTTTGTGCTGGGCATACTCTCTACAGTGGTGTGGCATTTCGAAAGAATGAACATATAATGATGACGATGATAATGTAGTAACTGACAGGTACTGACTACTTATTAGGCTCCAGGCACTGTGCTTTATAAAGATTGGCCAAATTTTCTGAACAAAACCGTGAAGTAGACATTATTATTTTTACCCCATTTAAAAATGAGGCTTAGTAACAAGTTAAATGATTTGCCCACATCACCCAGCCAGAGGGTAGACAGAGCCAGCATGTCAACACAAGTCCATCCGACTGTAGAGCTTGTAATTTTAATCTCTTTACTAGTCAAACAATAGTCTGGAAACTAGATTTCATACTGGATTTTCTCACTTCTCTCACAATTCCTGTAAGATATATTTAAATTTTCTAGCTTCTTTCCCCAAAGACTTTTTAAAGATCACTTGTCTTCTTTATGTTTTCCTTTCTTGTGTCTTTCCCAAGATACTAGTGATTCACGGCCAGCATTTTTTAGTCTTCTTTTTTGAGTATTAGTTAAGATCTCAACTTTCATATACTTTTGATGTGAAAATTTATGAAGAATGAGAATTAGGTAGTACTCTGCCCTGAATGAAAGATGAAAGTGTTTTTAGTAATGTTGAGACTGTTTTTCTTTGAAAGACTAACCCTGGAAATGTTCAGATTTTATAAGATTGTCATAGAAGAATGGTTGATTCTATTGTGTGTGCTTAAAAATTGGGTTAATTTCTTTATCTACATTGCAATTATAATTTAATGATTAGTCTGAAGACATACTTTCCACTCTGAGTTTTCCTGCCAAACCACCAAATGGTCTTTGAGAAGCCAAGGAGCCCCCTCTGCCTTGCCCTCTCAGCCTGTCAGATGTTGACCCTGCATGCTGTACCTTTATCCCTCAGCATGTGAAGGAGAAATGAACACAGGGAAAGAGGATTTGTAAGCACAGAGGTGTCTGTATAAATTTATGTCAATGAGTGAAAGCTGTTTAGAATTAGATGTGGTACTTCTCTTGCAATTTCATTTGGAAATCAATTATCAAAAAACAGGTCATGGTCAATAAGATAACTTATTACTCATCTCAGAGTAATGAGAGGCTATTTATTTTCATTATCCCTGTTTGTTTTTTTACAGTCCATCAATATTATGGAACTGACTTTACAGAAATATGGAAGTTATGAAAAATTTGAGCAGGCCACAGGTGGCAGCCTGCTATCTAAAACTCGTATCTGGAGTCATGTTCGGAAGTACATGATGAAAGAAGGCTGTCTGGGTGAGGTATGAATCGGGAGTGACACGAGATGGTATTGGCATTTTAACTGTTCATTAAATTAGTCACCCATTAAATCAAATTGTTATGTTCAGTTTGTGTTCTTCTTTACTTACTACTATTTCTGTATAGCTTGTGGGATTATGGGAATTATTTTATGAAAATTAATAATGAAGCAATTTGCCTCAGTGGCCGCCTTTTATAAGCAGCCAGTTCACAATGGCCAAGCAGTGAAGCGGACTGTGGCTTGTGTACCTTCCTTTGCATCATTTTAACCTGGGGTGGGGTGGGGTGGGGGCGGGGGGCTGCATTTGAGAGCAGTGGCAGCACTGCCTGCTCAGGACAGCCCTCTACTTTCCTTCTATCCAGGAAGGGTCCTTGAGTTCCCCGTGCTCAAAAGTGGAAGGGTCAAAAGTGATTGGCTCTTCATTTCATCTTCTAGAATTCTTGGAGAGTCAAATTGGTACAAGCAAAATAAAAACGTATTGATTTATGGGTCTGTTGTTTCCTGAGAAAGCTTCCTCTCCCCAGCCTTTACATTTTGTTGTATATATATAATATATATGCTTTTTTCCCTCTTAACTCCTCAGATTGTAGTTCATCTCACTGAAGACCTGCTTTCCCGAGCTTCAATGACAGTGGTAAATGGGTGCCCGACGCTGACCATCAATGTTTCCACTGCACGTGAGCACTGGCTGGAGGGAATGCTGAGGCATGAAATAGGTAGGGGCAGCCCTTCTCCATTTGTTCACTTGTAGTATCAGAAATGAGCTGCAAAGAAACATTCTTTTATTCTTTTTTTTTTCTTAGCGGTACTTGACAAAGGTAATAAAATTGTTAGGTTTCATAATGTCTCACTTCAAATGAGATTTTTTAGGATACTGTGTAACTGTATTAAGCTTGGAAAGTCTAACTCCTGGATTTCAGTTCCCCCACATTTCTGAAACTGAGGGAAATGGAACTCTGCCCTCTGAGATTCTTTTCAATATCAAGTCTATGATTCTTCCCCTTAAAATAGATGCTATAAAAGTTGAACCTCTTTGAATAAGACGCGTGATCCTTCTGAGGCAGAGTACCTCCTTCAGAAGGCTTTAGGGTCAGGTCATTTTCCACTTTGTTTTGATTCCTAGGTACACATTAATTAGGTTTTAGAACTGTTGGTAGAATCTTTTTTGGATAAGAATTAAAATGAAAATGTCATTTCCTGTTTTTCACGCACCTTTTCTTCTCCATAGGCACACATTATTTTCGAGGTATTAACAACCTTCAGCAACCATGGAACAGTTGGACTGGCCGTAAAAAACATGAGCTAAAGCCAAACAATCCCACAGAGGAAGGACTGGCAAGTATTCACAGTGTCCTTTTTAGAAAAGACCCCTTTTTATGGAGGGCTGCCCTCCTCTACTACACTGTTTACCGAGCCAGCCAAATGTCTTTTTGCGAACTCTTCAAAGATATTGGAAAATTTGTCAAGGACCCCAATACGAGATGGGATTATTGTGTACGGGCCAAGAGGGGATGGACTGATACTTCTCAGCCAGGTGGGTGTCTCTTGACTACAGATTTGCTGACGTATGGTTAGTTGTCTGTTGATTTTGATTACATATTTATCCACTGATCAGAGAAATCATTCACTTATGAAAAAAGTAAACCTTTGTTACTTGAGGTCAGTGCTAATTTTCCCAAACCGCATTTTGTTAGCATTCTTTTTCAGATCTCATTTTGAAAAATTTCAGACCTACAGAAGAATGGAAATGATAGAATTAACACTCATATTACCCATTCTCTAGATTCAGCAATTGTTAACATTTTGCCACGTCTGCTTTTTCTTGCTCTGATTTTAAAAACAGCTTTACTGAGATATAATTCACATGACATACAGTTTGCCCATTAAAATGTACAGTCCATGGGTTTTTAGAATATTCATGTAGTTGTGCAGCTATCACCACTATCTAATTCTAGAACATTTTCATAACCCCAAAAAGAAACCTGTACCCATTAACAGCCATTCTCCATTTCTTCTTTCCCAAGCTCCCAGCTCTAAGTAACCATTAATCTACTTTTATAGATTTGCCCCTATTGGACATTTCATACAGATGGGATCATATAATATAGAATCCTGTGTGTCTGGCTTCTTTCACTGATCATAATGTTTTTAAGGTTCATCCCTATGGTGGCATATATCAGTATTCAGTCCTTTTTACTGATGAAGAATATTCTATTGCATATATAGAACACATTTAATTTTTCTACTCACCATTAATGGACATTTAAGTTGTTTTCACACTTTTTAGCTATTATAGTGTCACCATGAACATTTGGGTAAAAGTTTATATTTTTAATTCTCTTGGGTATATACTTAGGAGTAGAATTGTTTGGCATATGGTAACTCTCTGTTTAACCTTTTGAGGAACTGCCAGAATGTTCTCCAAAGTGAATGCAACATTTTTTATTCCCACCAGCAGTATATGGGGTTCTAAGTTTTCCACATCCTCACCAACGCTTACCAATACTAATATTTTCATTTTTTGAATTATTATTATAATGGTCCTAATGGGTATCTCATTGTGATTTCTTGTTTTGTTAATTTTTTTATTGTTTAAAAATTCCAGTGTGATTAATAACACCAGTACAGTGTTCTATTAATTTCAGGGGTACAATATAGTGGTTGTGCTTATCATGATAAGTGTACTCAGAATCCCCTTCACCTATTTCACCCAAACCCTCACCCACCTCCCTGCTGGTACCCATCACTTTGTTCTTTATATTTAAGAGTCTGGTTTTTATGTTTTTCTTTCTTTGTTTTGTTTCTTAAATTCCATATATAAGTGAAACTCTATGGTACTTCTCTTTCTCTGACTTATTTTACTTAGTATTATACACTCTAGATCCATCCATGTTGTTTCAAATGGCAAGATTTCATTCTTTTTTTTTTTTTTTAAGATTTTATTTATTTATTCATGAGAGAGAAAGAGAGAGGCAGAGACACAGGCAGAGGAAGAAGCAGGCTCCATGCAGGGAGCCCGATGTGGGACTCCATCCTGGGTCTCCAGGATCACGCCCCTAGCTGAAGGCAGGCACTAAATCACTGAGCTACCCAGGGATCCCAAGATTTCATTCTTTATTATGATTAATAATCCAGTATATGTGTGTGTGTCTGTGCGCGCGCGCATGCATGTCTGTGTGTATAAACATATGTACGTTTGTATATAAAAGCACATACATAAACACATACCACATCATCTTTATCCATTCATCTATTAGTATGCAGGTTGCTTCCATAATCTGGCTATTGTAAATAATGCTTCAGTAAACATAGGGTTACATATACCTTAAAATTTGTGTTTTTGTATTCTTTGGGTAAATACCCACTAATGCGATTACAGTATTATATGGTAATTCTGATTTTTTTTTTTTTTTGGTAATTCTGATTTTTTGAAGAACATCATACTGCCTTCCACTGTAACTGCATCAATTTGCATTCCCACCAACAGTGCATCAGGGTTCCTTTTCCTCTGCATTCTCACCTTGTTTCTTGTGTTTTTGATTTTAGCCATTTTGACAGGTGTGAGGCGATATCTTGTGGTTTTGATTTGCCTTTCCCTAAAGAAGAGTGATGTCAAGTATCTTTTCATGTGTCTGTTGGCCATTTGTAGGTTGTCTTTTTTTTTAATTTATTTAAATTCAATTTAACATGTGTATTATTTTTAGAGTTAGAATTTAGTGATTTATCAGTTGCATATAATACCCAGTGCTCATTATATCAAGTGTCCTCCTTAATGCCCATCTTACCCAGTTACCCCATTTCCCCACTGCCTCCCCTCTAGCATGTGTGTCTTTATTTTTTTTAAAAGATTTTATTTATTCCTGAGAGACACAGAGGTAGAGACATAGCAGAGGGAGAAGCAGACTCCCTGGGAGGAGCCTGATGGGGGACTCAATCCCGGGACCCTGTGATCATGCCCTGAGCCGAAGGCAGACCGCTTCGGTGGTTCAACCGCTGAACCACCCAGGCGTCCCCTTTTTTAGAAAAATGTCTGTTCATGTCTTCTGCCCACTTTTAATTGGATTATTTTTAATTGGGTTATTTAGTGCCAATAGTTTATTTTTGCTTTTGCTTCCCCCTTGCCTCAGGAGACCTATCTAGAAAAATGTTGCTATGGCCAGTGTCAAAGAAATTATTGCCTCATTCTCTTCTATGATTTTTGTAGTTTCAGGTCTCACATTTAGGTACTTAATTCATTTTGAGGTTATTTTTATGTATAGAGTAAGAAAGTGGTCCTGTTTTCCCAACATCATTTGTTGAAGATACTTTTTCCTGTTACATATTCTTGCCTCCTTTGTCAAAGATTAATTAACCGTATTATCATGGGTTTATTTCTGGGCTATTCTGTTCCAGTGATCTATGTGTCTATTTTTGTGCCAGTACCATACTATTTTGATTACTAGAGCTTGGTAATGTATCTGGAAATCTAGGATTATGATAACCTCCAGTTTTATTATTTTTCAGATTATTTTGACTCTTGGGGGTCTTATGTGATTCCATACAGATTTTAAGATTATTTATTCTGGTTCTGTGAAAAATGCTATTGATATTTTGATAGGGATTGCCAAGTAGTATGGACATTTTAATATTATTTTACAAATCCACAACCATGGAATATCTTTCTATTTGTGTCATCTTCAGTTTCTTTAATCAGTGTTTTATAATTTTCAGAGTACAGGTCTTTCACCTCTTTGGTTAAGTTTATTCCTAGGTATTTTATTATCTTTGGTGCAATTGTAAATGGGATTTTCTTTCTTAATTTCTCTTTTTGCTGCTTTGTTATTTGTGTGTAGAATTTTTATATATTGATTTTGTATCCTACAACCTTACTGAATTCATTTATTAGTTCTAGGAGACTTGGTGGAGTCTCTATGTTATATTAAGTTGATGGTCACTTAAGTTTGAACCCATATAAAAAGCATTAAATTTGTACTTCTCACCACTTTTTAGGTATGTGGAGTCATACTTCACATCCCTTTATTTTATGAATCCTTTGATTTTTATAGATTTGCTTAATTTTACTGCTTTTGTGCTTCCTACTTTTCTTATTCATGCTTATGGTCTTTCCTTTCTGCTTAGAGAGTCACCTTTAATATTTCTTGTAAGGCTGGTTTAGTGTCATGAATTCCCTTAATTTTAATTGTCTTGGAAACACTCTCTCCTTCTATTCTGAATGATGGCATTGCTGGATTGAGTATTCTTGTTTGCAAGTTTTTTCCCCAGCACTTTGAATATATATCATGCCACTCTTCTTGCCTGCAAAGTTTTTGCTAAAAAAATCAGCAGATAGGGGCAGCCCAGTGGCTCAGTGGTTTAGTGCCACCTTCAGCCCAGGGCCTGATCCTGGAGACCCTGGATCAAGTCCCACGTCAGGCTCCTTGCATGGAGCCTGCTTCTCCCACTGCCTGTGTCTCTGCCTCTCTCTCTCTCTCTCTTTTTCTCTCTCTCCCTCATGAATAAATAAATAAAATCTTAAAAAAAAAAGAGAGAGAAAAAAATCAGCAGATAGTATGATAGTTTTATGGGGTTCCCTTGTATGTAACTGTTTTCCTTTCCCTTGCTGGTTTTAAAATTCTCTCTTAAAAAAAATAAAATTTTCTCTTGATCTCAACTTCTTGACATTGTAATTACTATGTGTCTTGGTGTGGACCTCCTTGGGTTGATTTTATCAGGAGCCACTTGTACCTCCTGGATCCGGATTTCTGTTTCCTTCCGCAGATTAGGGAGATTTTCAGCTATTATTTCTTCAGCTTTTCTGCCCTCTTCTCTGTCTTCGCCTTCTTAGTATCCTTTTAGTGAGAAGATTATTATGCATAAAGGTGTTGCTGAGTTCCTTTAATCTAGTTTCATTTTTTATTATTCATTTTCCTCTCTTCTGTTCAGCTTCTTACTTTCCATTACTCTGTTCTCCAGTCACTGATCCATTCTTCTGCTTCCTCTAGTCTACTATTTATTCCGTCTACTGTATTTTTCATATCAGTTATTGAGTTCTTCATCTCTGATTGGTTCTTTATGTTTTCTTTTTGTTGAGGGTCTCACTGAGATACTCCATTCTCAAGTCTGTGAATATCTCTACGACATTTAAGTTTTCTGTCAGGGGGATCCCTGGGTGGCTCAGTGATTTAGTGCCTGCCTTTGGCCCAGGGCATGATCCTGGAGACCCGGGATCGAGTCCCACATCGGGCTCTCTGCATGGAGCCTGCTTCTCCCTCTGCCTGTGTTTCTGCCTCTCTGTATCTCTGTGTATCTCTTATGAATAAATAAATAGAATCTTAAAAAAAATAATAAATTCTCTGTCAGGCATATTGCATAAACAGTTTTGTTTAGCTCTTTTGCTATAACTTTGTCCTGTTCTTTTATTGGGGAAATATTCCTCCGTCTTCTCATTTTTTCTGACTCTGTAGTCTGTGTTAGGAAAGTCAGCTACATCTGTCTTCTGCACTTGAGAGTAGTGGCCTGGTGAAAAAGAGATTCTGTAGTGCTGTGTAGTTGGGGCAGGGCACATGATGCTAGGAAGATCCACAGTGGTCTGCTGGAGGGGACATATAGCTGTCTGGAAAAACTTCTGTGGAGGCCAGGTTGGAGGGGATGGGGCAACAGAAGATTGCAGGGGTAGGTCTGCTGTGTGATGTATCTAGGCTGGGGCGGGAAGAGGAATGGCACCTAACACTCTTTTTCTTAGAGCAGTCTCCTAAAGATCCCTACCCCTCCAGCCCACATTCTGACATTAGTAAATATATCTCCTTCCCATATCCCCTAACTAATGCTATTTCTATTACTGTAGCTCTGTGGGGCTGGTTGTTATGCTGACTCTTTACGGGCGGGGACTCAGTTTTCTCTTGCCCTCTGGGTCTCCCAAAGTTGAGCTTGGTGATTTTTAAACTTCTGTGTTAAGTCCCACGTCATATCAGAACTCATGAAGTTAGGCCCTCTGGCTTTCAAAGCCAAATATTATAGGGATTTGTCTTTGCAGTATGGGTCCCTTATGTTGGGGTTTCTGGTATGGGGTCTGCTCCTCTTCCTTCAAAGTTCTGTTTTCCTGTAGTATTTTAAAGTCAATTCCAGACATAATGTCCTTTTACCTGTAAGTACTTCAATATGTATCTAACTGATAAGGACAGTTTTATTCTCCCTGAAAAGTAGGAATAGCTCATGAGATCTGAGCCTGGTTTAAAAGTGTCCCACTTTTTCTCCGTAATTCCCATGCTATTAGCATACCTAAAAATTATTAATTAATTTCTTAATGTATGACATAATTTGATAGAACTTTAGTCCATTTAATAGAGCAGAATTTTAGAATAAATTTACACAAGTTAGGGGATCCCTGGGTGGCGCAGCGGTTTGGCGCCTGCCTTTGGCTCAGGGCGCGATCCCGGAGACCCGGGATCGAATCCCACATCGGGCTCCAGTGCATGGAGCCTGCTTCTCCCTCTGCCTGTGTCTCTGCCTCTCTCTCTCTCTCTGTGTGAATAAATAAATAATTTATTTATTTATCATAAATAAAAATTTAAAAAAAAATTTATACAAGTTATGTCAAGATGGAAGAAAAGTTTTCTTTGTAAGTGGAATACTCTTGTAACTAGGCTCAGATCTCATGAGTCTTCTTCCATATTTTCTTCTATTTTTTTTAAACCTCCATATTAAAATTCGGTTCTAATCGTTGTTTCATATGGAAGAAGAGTATCAGTATCATCTTAGCTATTTATAATGAGGTAAGGGGTAGTATTTTTAAAACCCAGAAGTTTTTTGAGATCCCATATTTCCACATTGCCCCCTATGAAACTTACTACTCCATAGCATCCACCCCTGCTGCTCCAAGTGCCTCCATGCACATGGGAGTTCAGGTTATGATCAAATGGTGGGAGTGCAGATGACATATTTGTAAGAGTCACAGATTTTTAATTATTGTTTCTTTATAATTAGAAAAAAACTGCTCTTTAATTATGGGAATGGGGATCTGGGAAGAAGAAGATCTTAAAGGGAAGGTAACAGTCTGCACATTATCCTGGTACTTCTAAGACCTTGCATTTTATGTTATGAAGATGGTTAATTCTAATTTGCCATGTTTATTTTTATTTAGGACTGATGCCTACAGTAAAGGGAATGCATTAGTATCTAATTACTTAGTGATTTTTTTAGATATCAGAAAACAAAAGCTATTGTATTCCTCCAGGGTGCTTCAGTAAAGATCAGGTATACTTGGATGGTATCCTGCAAATCCTCCGATACAGAGAGACCATTGACTTTCATCTACTGACTGCTCTGGGGAAGGTGAGTGAAACCAATGGCATGTAGCCTCCAACATACCAGGTCATCATTCCTCAGTCTCAATTTAATGATTAAATAGGGTTCAGATTCAAATTGTTGGTATACTATGTGTGTTGGGGTAAGTTTCCGTTATGTGGTAACTGGAGGGAAGAAATAACGGTTGTCACAAAACCAAACTGCAAAATTTCTTTGAAGGGAATAGGAAATTTGGCAATGTATTATATGGTTTTATTTTTTTGGTTTTATTTTTATATACATGTTTTCTAAAACATTTTAGAGTAAGCTGCAAGTATAACACTTCCCCCCCTTTCATCCAACATGATTATGTGATTTCTTAAGAAATGGATCACTGATTCAATATAGTATCTGAAAAACAGTCTACTTCATTTTTCTCAGATTATTCTCAAAATGTCCTTTGTAGCTATTTTTTTTAGAGGATTCAATCAGGATTCATGCCTTGCATTTTGTTGTAATATTAATCTATTAATCTGTAACAGTCTGCTTTGTACCACCCCCAACTGAATCATTTTGTTTTTTTCTGACATAAGAGTCCAGGACAGCTTTCTCGAGAAACTCTACAGTCTGGATTATCATTTGTTTTCTTGCAGTTAGATTCAGGTTAAATATTTTTACCAAGAATACTACATAAGTGACTTGTATATTTTACATTGCATCACATTAGAAAGCACATACATGATTTTGTCCTGTGATCAGTTATGTTGTTTGTTCACTTGGGTAAGTTACAGTCAGATCTCTCCCTTATAAAAGTTCCTTTCTTTTTTTTTATTAAATCAGTAATCTGTGGGGTAATACCTGAGAATGTACTCTTCCTTAACAACCTTTTGAGGAATGGTTTTAACATCCATTGATGATCTTTGCCCATATCAGTTAACTACACTAGTGGTAGCAAATAGAGAATTTCAAATTTAATTCAGTATTACTATGGACTTCCTGTTTTTTATTCAACCCTTCCAGTAGCTGCTTCTGTGTTTTAAAAAACATGTCACCTTGTTTTCTGGCAAAGTAAAATGTTCTGGATCCATCTTACACTTTTTCTACCCAAATCTGAGATATTTTTCTGAGGAAGCCTTAATTCCTTTTAGTGAAAATGGTATTTAGAAAACTATCTGAGGGCTAGGTGTGCTCATTACTACTGGAATATTGATGCTTCTAGGCCTTTCCAGTGAGCAAATCATATATTTGTTTTAAATCATAAGGGCATTCTAATTCAAATGAGACACTGCAAGTTTTTTACACTTCCCTTCGCATTCCATACACATCTCCTTTATCTTTAAATGAGAACTGTATTTACCAACTCCAATATTATAATATTATATTATATTTACTCATTCTTTCCTATAATAAACTCAGGATAGTTTAAGAATTACTGCTACTAAACAGTGGTCATACAAAGAAATCAAAGAGGAAATCAGAAATTACCTGGAGACGAATGAATATGAAAACACAATGGCCCAAAACCTTTGGGACACAGCAAAAGCAGTTCTAAGAAGGAAGTTTATAGTGATACAGGCCTACCTTAAGAAACAAAATCTGAAAACAACCTAACCTTATACCTAAAGGAACTACAAAAGAAAGCCCAAAGCTAGTAGAAGAAATACAGACTGAAAAACAGCAGAAAAGATCAGTGAAACCAGGATATGTTTTTTTTTTTAAAGATAAAATTATCAATTTATCTTAACATTTAGCCAGACTCCTTAAGAAGAGAGGACCCAAATCAGAAATGAAAGAGGAGAAATAACAACCAATACCACAGAACTACAAAGAAAATATTTTGAAAAATTACATGCCAACAAACTGGGCTATCTAGAAGAAATGGATAAATTCCTAGAAATATCCAATCCTCTGAAACTGTATCAGGAAGAAGTATTTTATTTTTGGAGATTTTATTTGCTTAAGAGTGAGAGAGCAGAAGCCAGTGAGGAGAGGGAGAGGGAAAAGCAGACACCCCACTGAGTAGGGAGCCCATTGCAAAGCTCAATCCCAAGATCCCGGGATCATGACCTGAGCTGAAGGGAGATGCTTAACCACTGAGCCACCTAGGCTCCCTGAAGTAGAGAATTTTAACAGACTGATTACTAGTAATGAAACTGAATCAGTGATAAATGAATTCCTAACAAACAAAACTCCCAACACCTAGGGCCACATAGCTCCATGGATGAATTCTACCAAATACAAATAAATATAACTGTCAAACTCTCCCAAAAAATAGAAGAGGAAGGAAAATTTCCAAATTCATTCTACAAGGCCAGCATTATCCTGATACTAAAACCAAAGTCACTACAAAAAAAAAAAAAGACTACAGGTCAGTATTTCTGATGAACATAGATGTAGAAATCTTACACTAAGACAGTCATTCACCATGATGAGGTGGGATTATTCTTGGGTTGTAAGGGTGGTTCAGTATTCACAAATCATTCATGCTACATCGCATCAATAAGAATAAAAATATTTCAGTAGATAAGGAAAAAGTAAAGTATAACATCCATTCATGATAAAAAACTCTTGACAAAGCAGGCTTAGAGGGAGCTCAACATAATAAAGGCTATAAATTAAAACCCCCACAGCCAACATGATAACCAACAATGAAAAATTGAAATTTTTCCATGTACCCTAAGATCAGGATGTCCATTCTTACCCTTTGTATTCAGCATAGTATTAGGAGTTCCAGCTGCAGAAGTCAGACAAGAAAAACAAATAAAAGGCATCTACATTAGTAAGAAATTTTAAAACCATCAGTATTTACAGATGGCATGGTACTATATACAGAAAACCCTAAGGACTGTACCAAAAAACTATTAGAATAAATGAACTCAGTATAAATTACAGAAATATAATATACAGAAAGTTAATATACAGAAATCTGTTGCATTTCTGTACAATAACAAAGCAGAAAGAGAAACTAAGAAAACTGTCTCATTTATCATACCAAAAAGGATAAAATACCTAGAAATAAATTAACCAATTTATTTCATTGATGAAAGAAATGGATTGGAAGAATTAATTTTGTTAAAATGTCCATACTACCCAAAGCAATCTACAGCTTTAGTGCAATCCCAGTCAAAATACCAGTAGCATTTTTCACAGAACTAGAATAAATAATTCTAAAATTCGTATGGACCACTAACAACCTCAAATACCAAAGCCTTCTTAATGAAGAAGCAAGCTAGAAGTATAATAGCCTCAGATTTCAAGATATATTACAAAACTATAGTAATTGAAACAGTATGGAATTGATACAAAAATAGATACCTAGATTAATGGAACCGGATAGCCTAGATCATTTAATCTGGAACGGAAGCAGAGTATACAGTGGGGAAAAAACATTTCCCTCAATAAATGGTGCTGGGAAAACTGGACAGCTTTATGCAAAATAATGAACGTGGACCACCCTCTTACACCATAAAAATAAACTCAAAATGGATTACACACCAAAAACCTAAAAGGAAACACACAGTTATGTCTTGGACATATTTATGGCTATGTCTCCTCAGTCAAGGAAGGAAGAAAAAAAATTACTAAACCACACCAGTATCAACAACAAACCTATTCATTACATGTAGTAATATAAATATTCAAGAAGCACTTGGGAGGCTCAGTTGATTAAGCATCTGCCTTCAGCTAAGGTCATGGTCTTGGGGTCCTAGAATCAAGCCACATGTCCCACTCCCTGCTCAGCGGGGAGTCTGCATCTCCCTCTCTCCCCACTGCTTGTGTTCTCTTTCTCAAATAGATATATCTTTTTTTTTTTTTTTTTTTTTTTTTTTTTTACTTTTTTTTTTTTTCAAATAGATATATCTTTTTAAAAAAACTTAATAAAGTATAAGTGAACATGATTTCTTTATTTAAAGCCTTTCTACTGAATTAGGAAGTGTTGATCAGAAAACAGTAATTTTTAAATCTAGCCATGTTTTGGAGTTTAAAGTTGCAATGCTAACATATAGAACTTAAGAACTTTCATCTATAAACTCTAAATACCTGTGAAAGACTGGCTTGTTAGGAAATGAAAAAGATCTGAAATTTTATAAAATACTTGCTTACAAAAATTCAAAATAAAAGAATTTAACATAAAACAATTTTATTTCTGAAATTATATAGAAATGGAATTTGATATATAATTGTGCTGAATTTCCAAATTCAGTAATATGGCATTTATATTCTGGCTAGTTCCTGGGTTCTTTCATTAAAATTTAGTCAGAACATTTGTTTAGGTTTGGAGTCTCTCACATATGTATGAAGCATAGGTCCAAGATAGAGTGTTAAATACTGACTTGATTTTTTTTATATGGTCATGGTATGAGCAGACAGATAAATACATTTTCTTTTTTAGTTGCTGCAGGGAGGACAGTGGAAGTGGGGGGAGAGAATTTTGAGCAGGCTCTATGCTCGGTGTGTGAGCCCGATGGAGGGCTTGGTGTTACAACTCTGAGATCATGACTTGAGCCGAAATCTAGAGTCGAGCACTTAACCTACTGAGCCACCCAGGTGCCCCAGTACATTCTTATTTAATACAGTAAAGGAAAGGAAGCCACTGATTTTTGTTATTTTGTAGATATTAAAATAATTTGAAAAAGAGTCCTCATAAAGTTTTTCTTAAGACTTAGGCAAGAAGTTACTTACAATTAAAAATTAACCCCTCTTCCTTTTCTCAGGTCTCTTATGAAGATGTGGATCGCCTAAAAGGATTGGCAGTTATTGAAAACATGAGGGTCCCTCATTTCCTGCAGGATCATGACCGATACATGGAGCATTTAGAGAAAATCATGGAAGTGAATGAACTGACTGACAGGGAACTGAAAGATCTTATATATTAATCAGCATTCTTGCAGACATAGCTAAGCTATACCTCTATGTAAATTACCCGTTAGGTGCAGTTAGCACCAGTATATTTATAAAAGAAGAATGACTGTTTACATGAGTTTTCTGAAGATTGATCTGCAGTATTCAGCTGAATTTTTTAAAGGTTAAGTACAAACTTTAAACTGCTTCCCTAACATGTTTCTGTATGCTGCAGGGGAAAAGTTCCTCCCATTTTTCTCTGAATCTTGAGTCCTAAGAAAATACTACTGGTGAGTGTTTTTGAAGAAGCTTGGTCAAATTGAGTGATAGGCTGCCTGGGCATTAAGCACAGCTCCTTCGCTGCTTCTGCCTGAGTGCCAAGACCAGCCCTGACTAGAGAGTGAATTCCATTGTTGTTTGAACTCCCAAGATTGTATTGTATTTGAAAAATAATGGTAATACTCCTTTGAAAAATTAGTTTTGTCATTCTCCCCAAAGCTAGCTATATCTAAGATTTATTTCTCTTATATGTTAAGTAATGTTAAAGAGAGGGGAAAAGTAGTTTTGAAAAGTTTTCATTAGTTATTTTCCACATTGTTTCACCTTATCAGTTTATAGGAACTAAATTAGAGAATTACCTCATTTTGTCCAGTTATTCTCAACTAAACTTTATTTGCTGAAACATGTTATCCCTTCACGATTTTAACTTTTAGAGTCTTTCTCTCCCCATTCCTTTATATAAATGGTAAGTAAAAGTTCCAGAGAGGTTTGTCTACATAGATTAAAATAGCTGGGGAAGAGAGAAGCTACTCACCTTTTTATTCAGTGGAGCGACTAGCAAAACACAGTAGACGAATACAGTTCCTGTAGGCACTCGATACTGACTAGGTCATGTCTGCCATAAAATTGACCATCTGAAAAATGGAATTCCTGGACATTGCTATTTGGTAAACTGGGCTTGTCATGTTGGCTAAGTATATTTTATCAAAATCTTTGACTTCATCAACCCAATAATGACATAGTTTGAATTTCAAAAATGAGAGTTCTGTTTTGCTACATTTCCTCTGCTAAAAGTGTATACACTTAGCTTTGTATTTATCAATTTCAGTGTATAGTTGGATATGTATATATACTTGAGATCAAATGGTTCTTCAAACAATTTAATGGTCAGGAAGAGCACTGCTGTAAACATCCCATTCAAAATTGCTACTGTAATTTTTACCCAAAGCTATCTGAGAGTTGATCTTTACCTCATTTCAGGTTTAAATATGGTGCTAACACTGGTGAATATATACTGCAGACCTGGTCCACATTTGTGCTAGAAAATGATTTTAGGAAATCTTATTCAGGCTAGGTTATGTGAGTTTTCTCATTCACATATTTAGAAGGGCTTGCCTCAAAGAAGAATCTTGCAGCAAACAGGATATATTCTAACTGGCACCTGGTGGTTCTTGCAAAGCCACACATCTCACCTTTGGTAAGCAGCAGGCCAGGCCCTTTGGAGCATCAAAGGCACCCACCATGTGCTATGATAGCTGGAGTGTGGCTTGTAGATCTCTGCAGGGTTGGAGTACATTGTGCCAACACTAACCAGATACTGGAAAACCACTCTTGACCCTTCAAGCATATTTCCTTGTAGCAGAGTCATCCAGTTTCAGCTTTGGTGTAGCATTTTCTAATTCATCTTCAAACTTATCAAAGATAAAACACGGTGAAAACCAGGTTTTATTAACTGGAATAGAAGTATAGACAGAAATGGCAATATTTATGTCCTGTGATTTAAGCCTAAATGCTTATAAACTCAACATTTGCAGGCAATAATACTGCTAATCTTATGTTATAGTTTAAATGTAAAGGAAAATCACAGTAGCCTTAATATCCTGTTGGTAGGATTATTTACAGTGATTCTAGTCTCTGAATTTTGAAATGTGTATTCTCTATGTGATTTGGAAAAGGAAACACTTTCTTGCCTTACTGCTTTGGTATAAAGAAAAAAAATAATACTGTCCGGACAAAAAAAAAAAAAAAACCTTAAATCACATTGATTGTCTTAAGATATTTTAAAAGTTAGCAATGAACCAAAAATAGTTTCAGATTAGCAGAATAATTAAAGATTTCTAAGCTTTGAAAGTTGGGATTGAAGATTTAATTAATGTTTATTCTTTCCTGAAATAGCATTAAGGTCAGTTTTGTTCCCTTGAAACTGAAGTTTTAATAAATATAAAACTATAGCAACAGTACTTAGGAGAATAGTTGAAGGTTGCAGTAATTTTAAGAGTTACTTGGTATAGGCTATTGATTAGGATTTCATCAGTCTTGTCCACTGTCATTCTAACGTATCAAATACAAATTCTGATAAACGGTTTTCACATCAGATGGGACTCAAAGTAAAGTGTTTGTAGAAGTAAACCCATAAGTCTTCATTTCTTTATATTTTCACCTTTGTAAAAATGTTTAAAATTTGTATTGTGTTTTGTATATATCTGGACATTTTAGGTTAGGTTATAGTAGAAATAGCACTGAGGGTCTCAAATGAAATGTGTGAATATGTATGCATGCAAACTTATGTTCTTTGAAAACTTAATTATATTTTTATTGTGGTATTTGTGTTTTTATTGTGTGGTAATTAGTGAAAAGTAGTTATTGATCATGTTTATCTTCTAATATCCCTAATACCCTGTTTATAAGGAAATACTCCACCTTTCCCCTAATTAGGTTAGCTTATACTCTCATGGGTGTAGAAAGAAGGGAATAGGAGAAAGGGATAATTTTGTCTTAATTTACTACCCTGTTCATTGAGTAAACTTCTATGCAGAACTTCCTAAGGAGTAGGATCTGTGCTGAGCCCTCTGATGAGGAAGACAAGAACTGTTCATAGTCCAGTAAGGAAGAGTGGCACAGAATCACATTACAGCATGGCCATCTAATACCTAAAAAGTGCTACCAAAAGATCATAAACCATAATAAATAGGCCTGCTTGTGTGTCTGAAACAGAGAAGAATCACTTGCAAAGTGGTTAGTGTCCTCAATATTTTGTTACCACTCTTTGCAAGGCTTGTGTTTGGAATCTAAGCAGCTTTAGCCCAGGAGGAGGAGTAAACCACATGTACAGCTGCTTGGGTCACAGGCCTGGAGGAGATCCTTTTGGTCTTTGAATTTAAACCTTTACTTGTGAAATCTTGTCATCTGGCTTTGATTTCATCCATTTTTGTTCACTATGATTCTAGTAGCTAAAGGAATTAACGTCTTGAGACTGTTGTCAGGATATGAAATACCAATGTTTGTCAGCTAGCTCTATAAGAGCTTTAAGAAGACAGAATTTGGAGAACACAGGAGGACCATATGGAGTGGAAGCAAGAGGATGGCTATCTCAAGGAAAAGAGAAATGCCTGGAACAGACCCTTCCCTACGACCCTTAGGAGAAACCAGACCTGTCTTGAACCTCTAAAGAAATTGCACCTAGTGAAAGAGGACAAAGCAAAGAGAACAGAAGTTTGACCACTGAGAAGAGATGACTATTGTACTTCTTCCCAGCCATCCAGTTATCCTTATTATAAACAACCAGCTTCAAAATTGATAACAACATGGGTGAATAAGATGTCCCTTATCTGTGCCCCTTCCCCAACCTCCCAATAATAATTTGGCATGGACAAAAATGCTTTTGTGGGAGCTTTGGGATCCAGCAGCACATACCAAGCAAACCAGAAAGAATTTTGCCCACCCATGCATTGGGTAATAAACAGATATAGGTCCTGGCTTGGACCCAGCAATAGCATATGAACAAGCTTCAACCCCTCTCAGTAGTGGTTTGCAAACCTCTAGAAAACACTAAATCCTAGGCAGTCACCCATGGACAAGAGAGTCTTTTTATAAGTCCCAAGTTTCCAACAGAAAAGTTTCAGTATACCATTGAAGCCAAAAAATATGTTTAGATGCATTGAAGAAGAATAGTTTAGCTTCACTCATCCCCCAAGTTGGGACAACTCAGAGCCAAGAGAGGTCTCAGCCTGTGATTTCTCCTATGGCGGGCAGAAAGCAAGTGAGAGAGTGTCCAGCTTCCCTAGCTGTGCAGGATACTACCTAAGAGGCCCTTTTCACTCTGGTCCCATCCAGAGTACTGAATCATGATCCTTGTGACTAGGTGGTGGGAATAAACTTGGAGAGTAACAGGACTTTTGGAGGTCACAGACACAGAATCCACTAACTGCTTTACAGCCTCCATTACGAAGCTGGCTCTGAGCTAAGGATGCCTTACCCATGGATCTCCCTGATTAGCCCATGACAGCCCCCCAGTGCTTCATGCATCTCACACACACATACCCTGTGGCTGGCTCTCTGTGTGTACTCCCAACAGCATTGACAGCATGCTTTGGCAGATGCTAGTGAGCATGTGTGAAAAGCCAGCCCAAATTCATGGGCCAGAGAGGTCACTAACTTGAGCTTTAGCCCTGCCCTTGGGAAAGCAAAAGGAAGGCTGTCAGCACTGAGCTTTGTCCATTGCAAAATTGAGAAGGCATATAAACTTAAGAATTTTGCCACAAAAGCAGCATGGAGGAGGCATATCCATAGATAGTCTGAGAGTCACAAATTCTTTACCAGAGCTGACCAAAGGTATTTCTTTAAGATTTTCATTTATTTTTAGAGAGCGCTCATGAGTGGGGTGGTGAGGCAGAGAGATCCATAAGCAGACTCCCTGCTAAGCACGGAGCCCACATGGGGCTTAATCCCAGGACCCTGAGATCATGACCTGAGCTGAAATTAAGAGTCAGACACTTCACTGACTGAGCCACCCACACACTCCCAAAGGTATTTCTTGAAAATAGTAAAGGCTAGGAGGTAACTACTTCAAATACAAAAAATAATGCAAAACTCTAAGGAACATGAGAACTCAAGGAAACAGGACACCATCAAAAGATTATGATAATCCTCCAGTAACCAAACCCAAAGACATGGAGATCTGTTTATCTGACAAGAAATTCAAAATACCCATTTTAAGGAAACTCAGTGAAGTACAAGAATACACAGAAAATTAAGTGAAATCAGGAAAACAATACATGAACAAAAAATTTAACAGAGATGGAAATCATAAAAAAGGACAAAGCATACTCTGGAGTAGAAAAATATAGTGAATGAAATGAAAAATACAGCACACCAACACCAAAGGATCAAGTTTAAAAAAAAAAAAATGAATCTAAGAAGATGGGAATCTTGAAATTATCCAGTCAGGGGATCAGGGGAGAACAAAGAAAAAAAAGTGAAAGTGATGAAAACCTACATGATCTATAGGATACCATCAAAAGAAACAATTTGCAAATGACTGGACTTGCACAAGGAGAGAAGAGGGAGAAAGCAAAAAAATTACTTTAAAAAATAAGGCTAAAAAATGTCTTAAAACTTCCCAAATCTGAGGAGAAATTTGGATATCCATGTTCATGAATTCATAGGTTACCAAACATTCTCAGAAACCTTCCTCAAGACACATAATAAAACGACCAAAAATCAAAGAATCTTAAAAGCAGTGAGAGCAAAGAAGCTTATAACTTAAAAGGGAACCCCACGCTGTTGTCAGATTTCTCAGCACAAACCTTACAGGCCAGGAGAGAATGGGATGATATAGTCAAAGTGCTGAAAGGAAAAACAAACAACTGCTAAGGGTCAGGTGAGAAGATGGCTGAATAGTAGGGACCCTATTCATGCCCTATGGATACAACTAGCTAGCATTCATATCAGTGTGACTAGCCCAGAAAAATCACCCCAAAACTGGCAGAACAAACTCTGTAACCAAAGACTGGGAAGAGACTACATCAAAGAAGAAGGCCAACAAGATAGTCTGGGAGCCAAACAGACCATGACCATCCACTGTGGACAAGGAGCTAGTGACATGGAGAAGGGCAGAAAACAGACTTTCACTTTGGGGAGCCCACAAATGAGAATGAATCTCCATAATATATGCCTTTGAAAGTGAGAGGCGCCAAATTTTAGTTCTTAAAACCAGTGACTTAAAGCCTGGAATTTAAAAAATCTTTGGGCTCAGCTCTGGGAGAGCCCTGGGGGCATCAGGAAGTTGAGTCCCTGCCCTTAACAACAGCTAGACAAATGCTGGGGGCAGACAGAAGAAAATTTGCTCATTTCAGAGCATGGCTGGACAGATAGGAATCACAGATTCCTCCAGGGACAAAGGAGCTGGCAAGTTCCATTTCCCTCCTCCACCTCCCAGCATAAACAATGGGCACCTGCAGGAACCAGTGTAGTGCCGACACTCATTAGCTAATTTGCTTGCACCGAGCCTCATTACCCCTGCTTCAGCAGATCTGTCCTTCCTACTGTAGCTTGTCTGATTCCCTGCACTGTGGGTCCCCCAGAAGACCTGCACAAATTCTGCCAACACTACATCTCCAGATCTGCATGTCTTGTGGAACCTCAGCCCCGGTAGTGGTACAGCCAGGTCTTATTTTACAAGCAGAACACAACATTAAAATGTTAAGTGTTAAAATATGCCCCACCCCTGCTGGTGACCAACTACTGCTTACAATAGGCAAAGATAGCCTCTGTAGACAACTGGACTGAAGGAAAAAGAAGCTAAGACTCAAACAGCAGAGTACATGCAACACACATGGGAGATATTCCCTCAAGCACCACACCCTGGGGAATGGGACATTGCACTGCAGGGCACTATAGGACCTCTTCTTAATAAGGCTATTATTATCACTAAAAGCAAGAGAGAAGTAGCTGACTCTCCTAACTCATAGACAAAATGGGGAGACCGAGAAACATCTCCCAAATGGAAGAACAGAACCAAACCACAGCAAGAGACCAAAGCAAAAGAGAGAACTTAATGATCATAAAAACAGTGGACTGGAGAAAAGAATGGAGGAAATCAATGGGGCCCTTAACACAGAGATAAAAAAGAACCAATCAGAAATCAAGAACACAGTAAATGAGATTAAACTAGATGAAGCAGAGGAATGAATTAATGACCTGGAAGAGGGTGTAATGGAAAGTAACCAAGCTGAGCAAATGAGAGGAAAGAAAAGAGGAAAGGAAAGAAAATTATGCAAACAGAATAGTCTTAGGGAACTGTGACTCCATCAACTATAAAAATCACATTATAGGCATTTCAGAAGAAGAAAGAGATAAGGGACCAGAAAACACCCCCAATCTGGGGAAGGAAATAAATAACCAGATCCAGAAGGCAAGAGATTTCCCCAAAAATTCAACCCAAGGAGGTCCACACCAAAACAGGAATTAAAATGGCAAAAAGTGGGGATAAAAATTTTAAAAGCAATAAGGGGAAAAGACAGTTACATACAAGGGAGCCCTGATAAGACTATCAGCTGATTTTTCAGCAGGAACTTTGCAGGCCAGAGGGGAGTGGCATGATCTATTTATTCAAAGTGCTGAATGGGAACAAAAATCTGCAGTCAAGAATACTTTATCCAGCAAGGCTATCATTCAGAATACAAAGAGGTAGTTTCTCAGATAAGCAAAAACTAAAGGAGTTCATGACCATTAAACCAGCCCTACAAAAAATATTAAAAGGGACTTTTTGAGTGGAAAGGAAGACCATAAGTTAGGTTATGAAAAGTAAAAAATACAAAAGTAGCAAAAATAAATATTTCTGAAAAAAAAAAATAGCAAGGGATCCACAAAAGAAAAAGATGTAAAATATGACACCATATATTTAAAATGGGGGGAGGGGATGAGGGAGAAGTTTAATGGGTTTAAACTCAGCTACCATCAACTTCATATAGACTGCTATATGCAGAAGGTCTTATACACAAACACAATGGTAACCAGAAATTTAAAAAGTAGTAATATGCAAAGAATAAAGAGAATGGAATCCAAGTATACCACTAAAGAAAGCCAACAAAGTATGAAAGAGAGCAAGAATAGATCAGAGAAAAATTATAGAACCTACCACAAACAGCAATAAATGCCTATCAATAATTACTTTGAATATAAATGGACTAAATGCTCCAATCAGATGTAAGGTTACAGAATGGATAAAAAAAAAATAAGACCCATCTCTATGCTGCCTACCAGACACTCATTTGACCTAAAGAAACCTGCAGATTGAAAGTAAGGGAATGGAGAAACATTTGTCATGCACATGGATGGCAAAAGAAAACTGGGGCAGCAATACTTACATGGGACAAAATAGACCTTATACAAAGACTATAACAAGAGACAAGGACACTATATAATGATAAAGGGGACAATCCAGCAAGAGGCTATAACAACTGTAAATATTTATACACCCAACATGGGAGCACCTAAATACATAAAACAGTTTAAAAACAGGCATAAAAGAAATAATAATACAAAAATAGTAGGAGATTTTTAACACCTCATTTACATCAATGAACAGATCAAGTAGAAAATCAACAAGGAAACAGTGGCTTTGAATGACACAGGGGACCAGATGAATTTAACAGACACATTCAGAACATTCCATTCTAAAACAGCAGGATACACTTCCTTTTCGAGTGAATTCTCCAGAATAGATCATGTATTAGGCCATAAAACAAGCTTCAGCAAACTCAAAAAGATTAAAGTCATACCATTTATATCTTTTCTGAACATCATGGTATGAAACTAGAAATCAACCAGAAGAAAAAATTGGGAAAGAGCACAAATACATGGAACTTATGTAACATCCTATTGACGAATGTATGGGTCAACCAACTGATCAAAGAAGAAATAAAAAATTACATGAAAACAAATGAAAATGAAAACACAACAGTCCAAAATGTTTGGGATGCAGCAAAATTGCTTCTAAGAGGGAAGTTAATAGAAATACAGGCTTACCTCAAAAGGAAGAAAAATCTCAACCTAACCTTACATCAGCAGGAATTAGAAGAAGAAACAAAACCCAAACCCAGCAAAAAGAAGGAAATAATAAAGATCAGAATGAAGTAAGTGATACAGAAACTTAAGAAACAACATATTGATGAAACCAGGAGCTAGTTCTTTGAAAAGATCATCAAAATTGATAAACCTATAGCAAGACTATTGAAAAAGAAAGAGGACCCAAATAAAATTACTAATGCAAGATGAGAAATAATAACCAACATCACAGAAATACAGATAATTGTAAAAGGATATTATGAAAAACCTCTATGCCAACAAATTGGACAACTTAGAAGAAAGGATGTTTGAACGGACCAAATACCAACAATGAAATTCAATCAGTAATTTAAAAATTCCCCCCAAAAGCAAAGTTCAGGACCAGATGGCAGGCAAATTCTACTAAACATTTAGAGAACCATTTTTCTCAAACTATTCCAACAAATACAAAAGGAAGGAAAACTTCAAAATTCATTCTATGAGGGTGATACCAAAATCAGATACACCACAGAAAGAACTACAGGCTAATATCTCTCATGAGTATAAATGCAAAAACCCTCAACAAAATCCAATAATATATTTAAAAAATCATACACACTATCAAGTTGGATTTATTCCCAGGACGCAAGGGAAGTTCATTATTCCCAAAACAATCAATGTGATACGTCAATAAGAATAAAAATCATATGATCATTTTGATAGATGCAGAAAAAGCATTTGACAAAGTACAACATCCATTCATGATAAAACTCCTCAATAAAGTACGCCCAGAGGAAACACATTGCAACATTATAAAGGCCTTCTCTGAAAAATCCACAGCTAATATCATCCTCAGTGGAAAAAACTGACAGCTTTTCCCTTAAGATCAGGAACAAGACAAGGATGTACCCTCACCACTTTTATTCAACAGAGTATACTGGAAGTCCTGGTCACAGCAATCAGACAAGAAAAAGAAAGAAAAGACATCCAAATTGGTAAGGAAGCAGTACAACTTCACTACTGGCAAATGATACAATAATGTATATAGAAAACCCTTATGAGTCCACCAAAATACTACTAGAATGATAAATGAATTCAGTAAAGTCAAAGGACACAAAATCACTGCACAGAAATCCGTTGCATTCTTATACACTTACAAAACAGCAGAAAGTGAAATTAGGGCAGCCCCGGTGGCACAGCGGTTTAGCGCCGCCTGCAGCCCGGGGCGTGATCCCGGAGACCCTGGATCGAGTCCCACGTCAGGCTCTCTGTATGATGCCTGCTTCTCCCTCTGCCTATGTCTATGCCTCTCTCTCTGCCTCTATGAATAAATAAATAAATAAATAAGTAAATAAATAAATAAATCTTAAAAAAAAGTGGAATTAAGAAAAAGAATCCCATTTACAACAGTACCAAAAACAATAAAATAGGAATAAACTTAAAGAGATGAAAGACCTGTACTCTTAAAACTACAAAACACAGAAGAAATTAAACATGACACAAAGAAATGGAAAGACTTCCATGCTCTTGGATTGGAAGAAGAAACATTGTTTTTTGGGAAGAAGAAACATTGTTAAAATGTCTATACTATCCAAAGCAACCTACAGATTTAATGCAATTTGTATCAAAATACCAATAGCATTTTTTCACCAAACTAGAATAAATAATCCTAAAATTGGTATAAAACCACAAAAGACTTTGAATAGCCGAAGCAACCTTGAAAAAAGAAAAAACTGGAGGTATCACAATTCCAGATTTCAAGTTATATTACAAAGTGCCAGTAATTAAAACACTGGTGGGGCACCTTGCTGGCTCAGTTGGAAGAGCACGTGACTCTTGATCACAGAGTCATGAGTTTGAGCCCAACACTGGGTGTAGAGATTACTAAAAAAATAAAAATAAAAACTTTACAACAGCAGCAGCAACAGAAACCCACTATGGTTCTGGCATAGAAATAGGCACATAGATTAATGTAACAGAAAGCCCAGAAAGAACCCCACAATTACATGACCAGTTAATATTCGACAGAGAGCAAGAATATACAATGGGAAAAAGATAAATGATGTTGGGAAAACTGGATAGCCACATGCAAAAGAATGAAACTGGACCACTTTCTGTCACCATACGCAAAGATAAACTGAAAATGGATTAAAGACCTACATGTAAAACCTGAAACCATAAAAACCCTTGAAGAGAGCATAGGCAGTAATCTCTGACATCAGTCGTAGCAACATCTTCCTAGATAGGTCTCATGAGATAAGAGAAATAAAAGCAAAAATAAATTATTGGAACTATATCAGAATAAAGTGTTTCTGTACAGTGAAGGAAACAACAAAACTCAAAGGCAACCTAATGAATTGGAGAAGATATTTGCAAATCACGTCCAATAGAGGATTAGTATCCAAAAATATATAAAGAACCAACACAACTCAATATCTAAAAAACAAATAATCCAAACAAAATGGGCAGAAGACATACAGACAGCCAACAGACATATGCTCAACATCACTCATTATCAGGGAAATACAAATCAAAAGTACAATGAGATCATTATCAGTCGAAAACATAAACAATGTGAGGATGTGGAGAAAAAGGAATCCCAGAAACGGTTTTGAAAACCAAAGGAGCCTGACTTTGTTTTTATAATCAGTGAGACTTAACATTGGAATTTTAAAAAATCAGTGTGCTTGGAGAGCAATAGGAAACTGAGTCCTCACCCTTAAAGAGATAGCACAACAAACAGCCCTGTGGAGATACAGCATAGAAGCAGCAGTTTGAAAAGTGCCTTGGGTACACAGGAAGGAGATTTATTTCCTAATCTCAGAGTGTGTGCTGGAGGGGCAGGGATCTTTTGGAGATTTCTTCAAGAACCAAAGAGTTTATAGGTACCATTTCTCTCACCACTGCATCCCAGCCTAGATACACAGACACTTAATGGAAACCAGTGTAGCATGAACACTCTCACCTAGCTTGCTAATAGCACACCTCACAGTGGACTAGTCCTGGCACTGAATGACCGACCCCTGTACTCTCCCACAGACCTGCCCCCTCCAACATGCTTTTGGCAGGTGACCATCCAAAGCATTGTCAGAAGTCTGGCAGGGTGCGAGCAACCCCAACAGTGGCCAGCACCACTGAAAGTGACTCCTGCCCTGGGGAGAGGGGAAGATAATCACATATACCAGTCACACTACAAACCCAGCTATGGGTAGGGGCAGATAACTGATCTGACTCCAGGACCTGCCCACCAACAGAAGCTGCTCAGGAGACAACACAGGTAAAGCACATCGCAGTTTAATGCTACCACAGCTCTGGCAAACACCTGGTCTCAACCAGGTCAAGCCCAAGGTGTCCCCACATTAGCCCACTAACAACACAGGGACAAAACCCTGCCCACAACCAGGGAAATAGAGCCGTTGCAGATGACTAGACTGAAGGCAAATGTGGCTCAGCCCCAACAGTAGGGCACACACAACACAAACAGGAGACACCCCTTAAGCACCAGGTTCTGGTAAACAGGGACGTTTGCACTGCAGGGAACTATAGGATCTCTTCTTCATAAGGCCACTACTCTCAAGGGCAGGAGACATACTGACTTTCCTAACAGAGAATTGACAAAATGAGGAGACAATATCTCCTAAATAAAAGAACAGGACAAAATCACAGTAAGATAGCTAAACAAAATGAAGATCATTTAAATTAGTGGTCATAAAAATACTCACTGATCTTGAGAACAAGTGGAGGATCTCAGTGAGACCCTTAGCAAAGAGATAGAAAACACAACCAATCAAAGATGAACTCAATAACTGATATTAGAAATACACTAGAGGGAATAAATGGTAGACTAGAGGAAGTAGAACAGATCAGCAACATGAAGGACAGAGTAAGGCTAAACAGGAGAGAGAAAAAGTAAAAAATGAAAACAGATGAAAGGAACCCAGTGTAACCATCATGTCTTTAATATTCTCATTATAGGGATCCCAGAAGAAAAAGGGAGATAGGGTGCAGAAAATTTATTTGAAGAAATAATAGATAACTTCAGAAATCTGGAGAAGGAAACAGAAATCCAGATCCAGAAGGCACAGAAAGCCTCCAGCCCAAGGAGGTCCACAGTAAGATGCATAGTAATTAAAATGGCAGAAAGCAGAGATCAAGAGAGAATTTTAAAAGCAAGATACACACAAGGGAAACCCCATAAGGTTATCAGCTGATTTTTAGCAGCAACTTTGTAGGCAAGAAGTGGTATGATATATTCAAATTGATAAAAGAAAACCTGCAACTAAGATACTCTATCCCGCAAGGCTATCATTCAGAATGGAGCGAGTCTCCCAAACACAAGTTAAAGGGTTTCATGACCATAAAACCAACCTTACAAGAAATGTTAACAGTGATTCTTCGAGCGAAAAGAAAGACCATAAGCAGGGGTAAGAAAAGCAGGAAGCACAAAAGCAGTAAAAATATACAAGTATATTCATAAAGATCAGTCAAGAGATTCACAAAATAAAAATGTAAACTATGACACCATATACTGTATGGGATATGTATGGGAGGGAGAGGAATGTATGGGAGGGAGAGGAATAAAAATGTAATGCTTTCAGAATGGATTCTTACTTAAGTGATCATCAACTCAAAATATACTGCTGTGTACATAAGATGTCATATATAAACCTAATGTTAACCACAAATGAAAAACAGATATGCAAATAATACAGAGAAAAGATGCCAAGTATATCACTAAGAAAGCCAGCAAACTGAGAGAAGAGGGCAAGAGAAGAAAGGAAGAAAGAACTACAAAAACAATCATAAAACAAGTAACAAAATGGCAATAAACGTATACTATCAATAGCCAAATATGGGAGCAACCCACGTGTCCAGTGATAGGTGAATGGATAAAGCAGATGTGGTAAACATATACAAGGAATATTAGTCATAATAAAGAATGAAATCTTGCCATTTGGAACAACATGGATGGATCTAGAACCTGCTGAACGCTAAATGAAATGAGTCAGGAAAAGACAAGTACCATATGACTTCACACATGTGGAATTTAAGAAAACAATGAGAAAAAAGACAAACCAAAAAATCACATTTAAATATGGGAACAAGCTGATGGTTACCAGAGGAGAGTAGGGAAGGGGAGATGAGTGAAATATGAAGGGTATTAAGAGTACACTTATCACAATGACATCTGAGTAATACATAGAACTGTTGAATCAGTATATTGTGCCCCTGAAACTAATATACCACTGGAATTAAATTTTTAAAAAGTGAATAGGAGTGTGGAAGGACTTTTGAAGGTCAGCAAGTTCAGCAAGCTTATCTTAGATTTAGGAGGCATCCCTTGTTTTTTGAACTAAGGAATGAGAAAATAAACGGTGCTTCAAGAAAACTTATCTAGACATTGAATTGAGATATTTCATTTGAACCCACTGGGACTCGGTGACTCTGTTTATACCAAGTATCTTACTTGGTACAATTATGTAATGTAGGGATCAAGTTCTGTCATAAGGAACTTAGTCTGGTGGATTCAAGAAACTGATTTTGAAAAGTCTAACTCAGTAAAATTCCAATAGCAGTGTTGATATCAACTTATATTATTATTGGGTAGCTGTTCCATGTTGCCAGTCTAGTTCCACCTTAGGAACAGATTGAGTCTGTCATGCGTTTACACCATGAAGGTGGATTCCATGATTTCCACAGGATGTTTTAAAGTCTACCTTCAAATCACTGGAATCCTATAGAATCACATAAATTTAGATGAATTTTTTTTTTTAATTTAGATGAATTTTAAACAGCAGCATTTTGTATTTCATTTTTCTGCATTTGTTCCCTTCTAAATCCATCCATCCTTATGATGGCTCAGCCCTTTTCTACTGTGCTCTTACCACTCTACATCTTCTAATTATACTAACCTGACATCTCCTTCTCTAGAATGCTTTTATTGCCTTGTAATGCATGTCCCTGGCACTTTGCTTTGCAGTTGTTCTTATGTCAGTCTTGCTTAACCAATTAAAATTATAGTCTACTTGAAAACATAAAAAAATAATTTTAAAAGTCTGTAAATGTTGAAAGGAATTTGAGTTGAAATAAAAGTAATTAGTAACACACTAGTAAAAGTAAGTATTTAGTCAAATTCAGAATACTGTTGTAATATGGTTGTGTATTAATCATGTAAGACTAGTTAAAGGACAAGAGTATTAAAAGTAACTACAATAGCTCGTTAATGAATACCCAATATAAACAGAGATAAATTATGACATCAAAAATGCAAAAGTGGGAGGAGTAAAAGGATAGAGTTTTTGGATGCAGTTGAAGTTGCTATCAACATAAATGGACTGTTATAGCTAAGTTTTATGTAAATTTTACGTTAACCACAAAGCAAAAGCCTACAAAGATTTACAAAAGATAGAGAAATGAATCAATGCATATCACTATGGAAAACCGATTTACAAATGAAAGAAGCAAGAGAGGAAATAAGAAATAAGGAAAATACAAAACAGCTAGAAAACATTAAGATGGTATTAATAAATCCTTACCTATCAATAATCATACCAAACAAAAGGCACAGACGGGCAGGATAGACTTAAAAAACAAGATCCAACTACATGCTGCCTATAACAGATTCACTTCAGCCTTTAGGACAGACATAGGCCTAAAGTAAAGGTAGGGAAAAAGATATCCCATGCAAGTATAAACCAAAAGAGAGCAAGGGTAACAAATATCAGACAAAATAGACTTTAAGCTCAAAATGGTAAACAAGACAAAGAAGATCATCATGTAATTATAAAGGGATCAATTCAAAAGGATATTACAGTTGTAGAAGTACCCAACATTAAAGCACCTAAACATATTAGACAAATACACACGAATAAAGAAATAGACAGCAATACAATAACAGGAGACTTTCAATATTCCACTTTCAACAATGGATAGATCATCCAGACAGAAAATCAATATGGAAACGATGGACTTAAACTACACTTCAGGCAGAAATGGCCTAATACACACACACACACACACACACACAACACCCCATCCAACAACAGAATACACATTATTCTCAAGTGCACACAAAACAAGTCTTAGCAAAGTTAAGAAGATTGAAATCATACCAAGTATCTTTTCTGACCAAAATGGTATGAACCTAGAAATTATCAATGGGATTCCTCCTAGAAAACTAGAAAATTCACAAATATGTAGAAATTAAACAACATGTTCCTGACCAACCAATCGGCCAAAGAACAAATCAAAGGGAAATTTTAAAAATATATTTGAAACAAATGAAAATGGGAATACAACATACCAAAACTTATGGGATCCAGCAAAAGCAGTTCTAGGAGAGATGTGTATAATGATAAATGCTGGCACTGATTTTAATAAAATCTTGAACAACCCAACTTTACACCTCAAGAAAGTAGAAAAACAACAGACTAAGCCCAATGTTAACAGAAGTAAAGAAATTGAAGTAGATGCAAATAAATGGAAAGATAATTCATGTATATAGATCAGAAGAATTTATATTGTCCATACTATCCAAAGCCATCTATAGATTCAATGCAATCTCTATCAAAATTCCACTGTGAAAAGCCCAGGACCCAGTGAATTTTTTTTCCCACAAAACCAGAAAAAAAAAATAATCCTAAAATTCATACAGAACAAAAGGCCCTGAAGACCCAAAGCAATCCTGATAAAGAACTAAAAGCCAGAGGTATCGTACTTCCTGATTTCAAACTATATTATAAAATGACAGTAATCAAAACAGTATGATATGGGCATAAAAATAGACACACAGGCCAATAGAACAGAATGGAGAGCCCAGAACACTCAATGGGAAAAGGACAGTCTACTCAATAATTAGTGTTGGGGAAAGCCAGATCATGCAGATGAATGAAATTGGATGTCTATCTTAGATCACTCACAAAAATTAGCTCAAAATAAATTAAACACTTAACCACAAGACTCGAAACCATAAAAATCCTAAGAGAAATCATAGGGGAAAAGCTTCTTGACATTGGTTTTGGTAATATATATATATATAATATATATATATATATATATATATATATATATTTTATATATGACACCAAAAGTAGAAGCAACAAGAGCAAAAAGAGCAAAAATAAATAAGTGGGGTTACATCAAACCAAAAAGCTTCTGCACAGCAAAAGAAACAACAGAATGAAAAGACAACTTATGGAATGGGAGAAAGTATTTGCAAATCATATATCTGATAGGGAGTTAATATCCAAAATATACAAGGAGCTCACACAACCCAATAGCAAAAAAAATACAATCTGATTTAAAAATGAACAAAAGGGGATCCCTGGGTGGCGCAGAGGTTTGGCGCCTGCCTTTGGCCCAGGGCACGATCCTGGAGACCTGGGATCGAATCCCACGTCGGGCTCCCGGTGCATGGAGCCTGCTTCTCCCTCTGCCTGTGTCTCTGCCTCTCTCTCTCTATCATAAATAAATAAAAAAAAAATTAAAAAAAAATAAAAATGAACAAAAGAACTAGATATTTTTTCCAAAGAAGACAAATTGCCGACATATGTGAAAAGACCTCAGCATCCCTAATCATTAGGGAAATGCAAATCAAAACCACAAGGAGATATCACCTCGTACCTATTAGAGTGGCTACTACCAAAAAGACAAGAGATAACACGTATTGGCAAAGATAGGGAGAAAAGGGACTTGTATACTATCGGTGAGAATGTAAATCAGTACAAGTATGGAAAATAAGTAGGGAGTTTTTTGAGGAAACTCCCTCAAAAAATTAAAAATAGAATTACCATATATGATCCAGCAATCCCACCTCTGGGTATATAATCAAAGGAAATAAAAATAGGGTATTTTTTTTTATTTAAATTCAATTAGTTAATTTAAATTCAATTCAGTTGCATATCATTTAGGTTATTTCCATATCTTGGCTGCAGCGTCATTCACAATAGCCAAGATATGGAAATAACCTAAATGTCTGTCAGAAGCTGAATGGCCGTCACACACACAGGAATATCAATCAGGCACCAGAAAGAAGAAAATCCTGCCATTTGCAACAACGTGGATGGGCCTTGGGGGCATCATGCTACATGAAATCTATCAGAGAAGGACGAATACTGTATGATTATCACTTATATGTGAAATCTAAAAAAAGGTAAATTCATGGAAACAGAGTATAAAATAATGGTTACCGGGGGATGGAGCGGGGGAGATGTTGGTTAAAGGATACAAACTTCCAATTAGTTCTGAAGGATCTACTGTACAGCACAGTGGTTAGAGTTCTCAATGCTCTATTACGTACTTGGACGGTGCTGAGAGGGTAGAGCTTCGATGCTCTCACCACAGCAAAGAAACGGCAAGTATGTGGTGCTAGAGGTGTTAACTAAGTCTACTGTGGCAATCATTTCATAATATATAAACGTATCAAGTCATCACATTGTACACCTTAATGTCACATATGAATCATATCTCGGGGCACCTGGGAGGCTCAGCGGTTGAATGTCTGCCTTCGGCCCAGGGCGTGATCCTGGAGACCCGGGATCGAGTCCCGCATCGGGCTCCCTGCATGGAGCCTGCTTCTCCCTCTGCCTGTGTCTCTGCCTCTTTCTCTGTGTCTCTCATGAATAAATAAAATCTTTTAAAAAAATTCACATCTCAAATAAAACTTGGTAAAACAAGAAAACCAACTTCACTATTTGTATGTGTGCTGTGACCCAGAGATATTTTATGCATATATATAATCAAATATGCAAAAAAACCACTCTGCTTTATTTTTAGCACCAATAGATCACCATACGTATTTTTTTTGTATTTTGATTTTTCTGTTTAATAGATATCAGATTATTCTAAGGTATGAACTCTTTAAAGTTATGAGGGTTTATTCTTTAAAAAAAAAAAGGTGAGGGACGCCTGGATGGCTCAGCAGTTGGGTGCCTGCCTTTGGCCCAGGTCATGATCTCAGGGTCCTGGAATCAAGTCCCACATTGGGCTCCCTGCATGGATCCTGCTTCTCCCTCTGCCTGTGTCTCTGCCTCTCTCTCTCTCTTTCTCTCTCTCTGAGTCTCTCATGAATAAATAAAATCTTAAAAAAAAAATAGGTGAAATCTCAGTGAGTGATAATTTCATGACATTGTAGAACGCTGGAGATTATTTTTTCCCTTATGGGGATTAGCCAAACCTGAAAAAAATCCCAAACACCATTTGTATCAGAGGTCTTAAGAGCAGCAAATACATGATTATCACAGGATTAAATATCTGAAATTTAGATAAGCCACATTTGTTTCTTTTGCCCTTTAAAAATAACCTCTATCATAGTTACGGTGCTTCCCTGATTAATCACCGTGTTTCTCCCAGGGAATTAAGTATCTTGGATCTGACAGGTAAATGGGCCTTCCCGGATCTAGGAAGACCTAACTTTCTTTACAGTGTTATTTGAGCGCTGGAGTGAATTTGATGCCACGCCACCGCTGCCCACTAGAGGGGCCACGAGCTCTTTTTCCCTCCTGTTCTGGCTCCTTCGGGCCCTATTTTATTTCAGGCTGCAGGCCCTCTAGATGATCCATCTTGCCAGTTAACGCTCACAGCTAAACCCAGACCTACACTCCGACTTTAAGCCAGCGCAATTCTTCTAGGAAAGATTTGTAGATCCCTTCCAAGAGCTCAAGAGAAGGAGTTCCTGAAGGCTCTTGCAGTCCTATTCCAAAGTCAGGTGCATCCTCTGGTGTCCAAATCTCTCGCTAACCAGTTTGCCTTAAAAATCCCTTGAGTTGGGCTAAAAACCAATATACAGACTCTGTCTATACAAATACACGAAGTGTGTCACATGCTGAAGTATGTTAAATACAATTTACAGTCTTCAGAGGTAGCTTCGATAACATTTAACGCGTCTGAAACACAACCTCTATCGAAGGGGAGAGCAATGGGAAATTCAGCTGCTTTTTTAATCTCACCACAGCTTCCTAACACAAATACCCAGACACTTCTAGGTAAAATGAGCTTTTTCCTTTTAGAGGAATAAGGGAGGAGATACTGGGGAAAGATACCAGATCCTCTCACCAAAGAGACTTCTCGGCTCATCAGCTAACAGTGGCTCACAGACCGAGGTCCCCATTGTTTCTGGATCACAGGCCAGGCTAGGGAATTCACAATTTCTGACCTCAGCCCCCCTGTGCTTTGATGTACCACACCTCTGTGGCGTCTTCAGGGCTTCCCCATGCTCCAGACACCTGGTAACAAGGTACCCCTCAAGCCCTTTAAGCTTCTGGACCGTCTTCAGTGAAACACTGGAAAACACACAGAGGCCTTCTCCTTCTTGACCCCACGCCCCAGGTAAATACACCTATAAACTGGGATCCCCAAGGGCTGGTGGGCAAGCTTCTGAGGTGTTTAGGGGTTAGATAAGTGACTAGATTTGTCAGGGACAAGCCAAGGCTTTGAGAATGTGAACACACTGGATGTTGAGGATGGGAACTGGTGCCCTTGCCTGCAGGGTCCGTCGGGAAGCTGCCTGCGAAGGCTCTCGGGTCTGATCCTCCTGCACGTTCACTGAGCCTAGCTGCCCCCAGCACCCAAACCACTCGGTCTGACTGCTGCTCGCATGCGGGCTCAGGTCGGTCCTGTGAAAAATTCTCTGGTAATCTATTTTTTTAAATTCATTCATGAGAGACAGAGAGAGAGAGAGAGGCAGAGACACAGACAGAGCGAGAAGCAGGCTCCATGCAGGGAGCCCAATGCGGGACTCGATCCCAGGACCCCAGGATCATGCCCTGAGCCCAAGACAGACGCTCAACCTCTGAGCCACCCAGGTGTCCCGATCCTTTGGTAATTTAAATATGAATAAGCGAGTGATGAAGAACGATGTTCAGAAAAATTCAGAAGGAAAGTTAGACAAATTCCTAGAGCTCCAGCTGTTTACCAGTTTTACAAATAGTGAGGATTTACTTTTTGAGACCTGGCCTTGTGTTTTGGTACCTGAAGTGATGAAAAGCCCGTCAGCCTCCGCCAGCCGAGGGCTCAGACCCTTTGTCACACGGTCACAGTAGCCTGTCCGCTCGTTCAGCTCCTGCTGGCCTCCACCATGGACTCTTCCAGGTACTGCCCCCACTGATGGAATCTCTCACCGAGTCCTGAAAAGCCACACGAAGATTCTGGTAAACTACCATATTTCTTCTTGATGCTCCATCTTTAGATTATGTACAGTAGGCTCAGCCACATTTCTAGGCACCTAAACATCCCCTCCCCACACACACGGGTGTTTCTCAAAGTGTGAACCTCAGGGCACCTTCACCAATCCGGCTGGGCCACAGGCCAGACCTAATCAGAAGTCCCATCGTTGGGCTCCCTGGGTTAGGGCTAAGGAACCTGCTGGCCAGAAAGCTCCTGGGAGACTCTCCATGCACCGAAGTGGGAGGCCCACGACCCCAGAGAGAAAATCCCTTTGTTGGGTAGCTGGGGCAGACGTAACCCTTTAGAGCAAAAGGCGAAGCGCAGGCCAGGGAAATGCAGTTGTCAGTGTGCCCACCCGCACCCAGCGAGTCTGTGGCATAGCGGACCTCATCCTGGCACCGCCTCCTCCCTGGCCTCGAGCTTGGAGTCGGTGAAGGGGAGTGGAGATTTGTATAGCCAGGAAAATGCATAGGATTCCTTACAGAACGGGGACGGCGTCCTGCTGGTCCTCCTTTCCGGAGAAAGCCGTCTCTGGAATCTCTAAGAACGCCACCTCGGCACATCTCAGAACCCGAAGGAAGAATCCACCCCGGGAAGCCAGCGGTCCTGGGCCCACTGGTCGGACACCTTCCTCCGCGGCCAAGCGGGCTCTGCCCGGATCACACGATGAGGGAGGTCAATCGCACTCCCCACGGCAAAACCAAAGTCCTTGATGCTCCCCGCAGCCCCCCCCAAACATTTAATTAAATAATTTATCGGGCAGCCCAGGTGCTCAGTGGTTTAGCACCTGCCTTCAGCCCAGGGCATGATCCTGGAGACCTGGGATCGAGTCCCATGTCGGGCTCCCTGCATGGAGCCTGCTCCTCCCTCTGCCTGTGTCTCTGCCTCTCTCTCTCTCTCTCTCTCATGTGTAAATAAAATCTTTAAAGTAAATAAACAAATAAATAATTGATCATAACGGAAGTCAGCAGGGCGCTGGGGCAAGTCCATCCTCCAACCCTGACTACTGCTTGGAGCCCAGCCTGCTCAGCAGACACTATGGAGCATCCCCACGACCACAGGCACCACGTGAAACCTGCCTCACGGGGCCTGAGCCCAAACTCAGGAAGACACAAGCAGATGCGGAAGGGCTTCTGAGGCTTTCGCCCTCTCCCCCGGCCCCCAGGAACCACTGCCCCCGAGGACAGGGCTCTCCAGACACAAAGCAGCACCTTCCTTCCTGATGCTCTTTCACAGGCCCTTGACCTTCACTGCTCTTATGGATCTGAGCTGCCCAGGTTACCAAGCCCAAGCAGGCCACCCAGGCACCCATGGGAGAAAAAGGGAGGAGCTGGAGCCACCCCAGGAGGCGAGAGCCAGAGGAGCCAGTATGCGCCAGACCACAGCTCCCGCTGCCGTCAGAGCTCGTCCTGCTGTCTCGGGCTGCACCTGGCCCGCTGGCCTGCAGCGGCGAGGGGACCCGGGCACCCTGCCTCTCTCCCACCTGCTTCCCTCGGTCTGTGTGCTGCCGAGGAAAGGCCAAGGCCTAGGTCACCCTCGGCTCCTCAGCCTCCCGAGCAGTTTCCAGAAAGCAGGAAGCCACAGCAAAAGCTCCCCGGCCTGTCCCTTTGGCATTAGTCCCACCTGCCTTTGTCAGGGCCACTGATTTTCCACAGGCCTCCGGGTCGGCTTGACGTGTCCCAGACCAAGTGCACTCCTCACCACGGTGAGACCGGAGCCCCCATCACTTACCTTCTCTGTGCCTCGGTTCCTTCATCTGTAAGAGGAACGCAGACAAGAGCACCGACCTCTCTGGGCCCTTCTGAGGAAGAGAGCAGTTGGAAGTGTCAAGCGCTCAGGAAGGTTAAGGAGCCAGTGCGCGTGGCCAAGGACTATTTAAAAACAAGAGCCAGCCTAAGGTAACTGAGTGGCGCCGAGGCCACTAATTCCTCTCCGTGGAGAGCAAACCCTGCGGCATGTGACGTGCACTTACCTCCCATTCCACGGATGGCGGAGACATCGGCCTGGCAGGTTCTCACTCACCCGAGTGGGATGGGATCTGCAGGGGAGCAGGCGGGGGGATGGGGGGTGGGCTCCAAACCACTAGATCCAAAGAAAGGCAAAGAAGAAAATAAGAAAATGACATCTCTCTGGCTTTGGAAGAATGCAGCCCTCTCTTGAGGGCCACTCCTGTTTTTGCTTCCCTTGACATCTTCCCGAATGGTAGTGAGGGGGTCCTAGCTGGGGCCTAATTATTTGTGGCACAGGAGGGCTTCCGGCTGCCCTCTGAGTCACCCCTGCTAAGTCTGGTGACAGCAAAAGGGCAGGGCTGGTGCAGCAGAGCTCAGAGAGGTGGCCCTGGGCCCCGCTGGCCGGCTTCTGCACAGAGGAGGGGAGCTCTCCGATCACAGGACCTCTCATGGGACGATGGTCAGGAGAGGAAGGTTCCATCGAGGTAGGAGGGGAGGGGCTCTGCTCGCCCGTGGTGCCCCTGTGATAGAGTGACCCAGGGAGGACACCAGGGCTTCCACTTGGTGCCTGGGGCTTTCGGGTCCCCTAGCACTTAATCCTTCACTTCTCCTGCCCAAACCCACCCTCTGGACACCCAGCTCCGCATCAGGGGGCTCCTCTTGGCTTTTACGACCAAGTGGCTCCGCGGTTGGGCCCCTTCTCGAACAATCCTGGAGGACTATAGGAGAAGGAAGAAAAGAATGGGGAGGAAAGAAGGGATGGAAATGTTACATCTGTGGACGGAGCTGGGGACGGGGTGGGAGGAAAGTCTGGAGAAGCATAGGGTTTAGAAATGACTCGAAGGCGGGGTGGGGGTGCAGACAAATTCTATCCAGTGGACTGTGATTCAGCAATAACAAGAAATGAGCTGTCAGGCCGTGAAAAGAGAAACTTTAAACGCAGGTTGCTCAGAGAAGTCAACCTGGAAAGGCTACAGACTGACCAACTCTACGGCCTTCTAGAAGAGGCAAAACTACAGAGACGGTAGAAAGACCAGTGGTTGCCGGGCGAGCCTCTGGGAGGGGATGAGCAGGCGAGCACAGAGGGTTTTTAGAGCCGAGCAAAGCGGGTATCGGTCTTCACACGTTCGTTGAAACCCACGGAGTGTACAGAGAGTGAACTGTGAACTATGGACTTCGGTGGATGATAACGTGCCCAGGCTAGCTCGCCGGTGGGAGCAACGACACCTCGTAACGTCAACAGGGGAACTCTAGGACGGGTATGGGAACTCCGTGCTTTCTGCCCTCGTCTCCTATAAACCTAAAACCACCCTTTAAAATAAACTCAGTTAAAGACGGCAAAACCGAGCAGAAAACAAGCCAAATCCATGCCCCAAAAGCAAAAACCAAGAAGGCGGAGGCTAGAACATCTCCCTCTGCGGACCCCCCCCAGCCAGGCTTCCTGAGCAAGGCTTGAATGTCAGGAGCCCACGAGGCCGGGCCACTCGGCGTGTGAGGCGTGGCTGCTGCTTTCAGCTCCCCCAGCCTCCAGCCCAAACCGAATGACCTTCGTCAAGGTCATGCAATTGGATTTCTCTTCCCCTCTCCTCTCACTTAAGAGGCCTTTTCTTTCCATCGTTTTGGTGCAAAAGGCAATCCGGCTAAAAGGATTTGGGGCAGCTGGCTGGTGAGCGCTGGTGGAGGTGAGGCACCAGAGGAGGTCTGCTCAGTTGGGTTGGGAGGTCCCCCCCTTCTCCTCCTTCCCCCCTTCTCCCCCTTCCTTCTAACTCCAGTGCTTTTGGTGAAAGCTCAGCGGTCACAGGCTCCGTGCTCCGCTGCACAGTCCGAGCCCCAGGGAGAGGCACTACTCACCTTCCCGCTGGAGAGGGTCCCTCGGAGCGGCTGGCGGATGCCCAGGCAGCCCCAGAACGCCCAGCAAAGACTTCCTTCCCAGGGCCATGATCATCGGTGACGCTTCTTGGAGCTGGGGGGATCCAAAAGATGGTCTCATGGAAAACAGGCCGCTTCCACCGCATCTGGCCCTGGCCCCGAGCCGTGGGGTCCACAGTGCGTGGTGATGACGGTTTCTGGGTACCGGCCCACAGCAGGTTCTCAGCGTGGGGGGAGGAATAAACCCTCGGCCCCATGGTGGCCTGGGTAGCCCATCATCTAGGCTCAGGGCTCTCACCACCAGTGAGGCTACTTTCTCAGCCCTGGCGCCAGCAAGCACAGAATGGACGTGTAGGCGCGGGCTTCGGGCTGGGCCTGGATCCCACCTGTTTACTCACCGCATATGTGACCGGTAGGAGGTTAAGCTGTCTAAAGCCTCGGTTTCTGTGGCTATAAAATGGGTGTTATAATCCTGGTCTCACAGGAGATCTAAGGGAGAACCATGCCAGCTAAGGGAAGGGTGCCTAGGGGCCGTTTACATGTGCTTATCCCCACCCACCCACCCCCCAAAACACCCTCCTCCCTCACTACTCCCAGGCTTTGCTTCTTGTGGATCCACAATTAACAGACATTCCTCAGAATCCCCACAGGGCAGCTCTGGGCCAGGGATCAGATTGAAAACTGAAGTAGGTGGGGAGGGAGGGAGGAAACACTATCATTCTGTTGGAATTCTCGTCCAGCCCAAGGGGGCCTGTGCCGAAAGTCCAGGCACAGACTGTCCCAGGCACAGACTAGGTGCTCGATGCACGAGAGTGTAGCAAGGGGCTCAGAAGACGAAGAACAGGTGGGGAGAGAGAAAGCCCTAGATTTTATAGTGATCGCAGGGGGTCGACGGGGGTGTGCAAGGCACCTCTGCAAAGTGGGGGGAGACTGTAGAGGGGCAGGCTCGCTGGCCCACAGCCTCATGGGCACAAAACACGGCCCCACTGCCAGGAACCCACCCCCGGGACTCTCACCGCAACCAGTCAGGTTCATCTCTGTTTATTGTTTTCAAAACAAAACTAAAAATCACCACTCAAAATGTTTGAGAAGAGTGCTCAGCTCCGTCACAGTTAAAAGCTTTATGTAATTTGCAGCCAGAGCATCGAGGACTGGTGGTCACCAACGGGAGCTTCTGGCGTGGCCCGGACAGGGCCTGGGGCCTGGGACAGCCGCTCCCGCCCCGGGAGCCCCAGCTCAGTCCTCTGCACGTGCCATCCAGGGGCACCCACAGAGGACAAGGACAGCTCAGCCCCCCCCCCCCCGGGGCTTGCCAGTTGCCCATCCGGCACCTCCCTCCCCCACCAGAGGTCCCAAAACGTCCACAAACAAAGGCAGGAGGCAGGTGGAAGCCCAGGTGCTAGTGCTGTCAGGCTGAAGGCCAAACCGCAGCTGGGCTGCCTGCATGTTCTAGAAGGGGGAGCTCCCGGCTCCGGGCTCAGAGGCGGAGAAGAGATCTGGTGCCATCATCGCTCGTGCTTAATGTTGGCTTCACTTCGCTCCAAGGTGACCCCGTTGCCGTTTCGAGGGCCTTCCTTCTTGCTCCAATCCTTTTCAGTGTAAAACTCAGCTAGCACAGGGCAGTGCTCAGAGGCCACTCCGCCCCAGGACCAGTTATCTGGAATCCAGGGGTTCGTGAGGCCTTCTCTCACGACAGCCCAGTGACCTGGAGTGACAGGGAAAGAGAGGGCCAGATATCAGGCCCGGGGCTGGGAGGGGGCACAGGCTGGCGGCTGGAAGCTTCTGCGGCAGGTCGGCAAGCCAGCGCCCCCTGACAACACCCCTCAGAGACCCAGCTTGCCGGGCAAGCTAAAGGTTTCGGCCAATTCGATTTGGCGGACAAGCGAGGGCTTAGCCTACCTTGGAGGCACCGAAATCCCCCTGCGTCTACGCTTCCCGCTCATTTACCCACCCGCCGGCCTACGGCTGGCCTCCTCCTCACCATATACTTCTTCTAACCTGAGCCGCAAGAATGAACCTGAGGCAGCGTCAAATAGCTCTCAAAGGTGGGACAGCTCATTGTGGCTTTGATTTGCATCCCCCCCACTCTGATGATCAGCGACATTGGGGTCTTTTCACGTACGTGTCGGCAACTTGCACGTCCTCTTTGGAAAAAGCCTGTCTGTTCGGTTCTTTTGCTCCTCCCTGCACATCACCCTCCATAACTTAGCAGCAAGGGGACAGAGGAAACGATTTCTAACCTCCCCCTGGCTCCGTGTTCTCTTGTGATGAGAACCCCGTCGTCTTCAGGGACCCTCCTGGCCGCCTGGACAGGCTGCCCCAGCCTCTGACCAGCAGTGTTTTTCTGCAAACCATGTCTCCCCTAGTTTGGTGACTGTCACTCCCCCGGAGACCCACTTCCATCATCCTTCAGCTCTTCCCTCACACAGGGCAACGGGCAACCAGCACCCAGAGAGGTGTAAGCAGCTGGTGACACAGTCTGGACTGGAAATTCTACTCCTGAGGACCTCAGCCCTGGCTGCCCGTGAGGCTTCCACAGGGGAACCCCAGAACTGGGACTTGCACAAATTGTAAACATCTCACTGAGGTATAATATGTAGGACACGTTGGCACTTGGCAAAGCACCAGGCAGGACTGAGAACCACGGTCCCTGCCATTCATCAAAAGACATTACGGTCACGGTCATATTTCTGCCTGTTTCCTGCCCCAAAGTCCGCTCAGCAGGTTACTGGTTTGTGGGTGGCGGGGGCCACGGGGCCGCATGGAGGTTAGCCACCCACCGCAGCCCGGTCCTCGTGGGGTCCTCGTGGGGCCCGTGTCGAGCACGTCCCGCACCCCACCCCGAGGCTCCGACACGTGTCTGCTCAGCCTCAGTGGCTGCTCCTCGGGGCACTGGCAGGAAACCACAGGCCACACCACGGGGCCTGGATGTGAGGAGGCTTGAGGAAGGTTTGCTCAATGACTAAGTGTCCTTAAGGTTCGAGAAAGCTATCAGCTCATCGCAGGGCCAGTATCTGTTGGCCTGTAACCAGCTTTGCCCGGGACACGCTGAATTTGTAGCTGAAGATCAGTGAACGCCTTCTAACTATTTTCCCAGCCCCCACCAGACTCTTCAGAGTGGCTCTGCTTGAATGATAGTTAGATAAGCACCTGAACGATGTGATCCTGTAAATGCCTACAGAGGAGGCAAGATAACCCCTTACCAGAGTTATCAAACCAAAGGATCTGGAACCATCAGGCCAGACAGGTCTCTCTCAACTCCCGTTTCTGAACAGGGGAAAGAATGAGCGACGTCCGCTTTACCTGTGAAAACCTTCTTTAAGCTTTTACTGATCCAGATGTTATCCAGAGACTTTGAGCCTTGGGGATTCTTGGTGCTGATGTTGGTGAAGGTGTGCGCAGGGACCAGGTGGTAAAATTTTTCTTTCCTCAAGATATCATAGTCACTGCTGTCGGGACCCTGGCCAAAGTCCCCTAAAACAATCATGTCTTTTTCTCCTGGAGGTGGGAAGAAAGAAAATCAGGCACTTAGGAGATGGCGGGAGGTAAACCCACTACTGATCGCGGCACGCTAAGCGGGAGGGATCTCGATTCTCTGACTGGACGCCCCAGGGTCAGGAAGGCTTATGGTTCTCATTCTACCAATTTTTCTAAATGCCTTGTGCAACAAACAAAAAGCCGAAATATCTACAAAACTTTAAAAGTAGGTCAGTAACCCAATAGGAAAAGGAGCTGTGGGATGCAGAGATCACCCCTGTTCCAGCTCATGCGTTGCAAAATTGTGGCTGGAAAAAAACAAACAAACAAAACAAAACCTGAGGGTCTCAGCCAGATATTTAACAAGAGCTTGACAAACATTCATTGGAGACGGTGGAGAAAAATATGCAAAGATACGAGATGGTGGCCACCGACATGTCAAGGAAAGAGGCCTCTGGAGAAACCAGCCCTGCACACGCTTTGTTCTCAGACTTCCAGCCTCCAGGATGGTGAAGAAATAAATGTCTATGGTCTAACCCACCCAGACCAATACAGTCGGTCTAAGCCCAAACCGACGGACACAGAGGGCCTAGAGGAGAAAGGGTTTCTCTTTGAAGTATTTGCAACATTCCTACCGTTGTCTGATGCACACTAGAGTAAGTGGAGTCATCACGAAGTATTCCCCAGAGGGAGCAGACATTCTGAGAGGACATCAGGGACCCCAGCTAGGCTCTGGGAGTCCCATCATCTCCGACCATCACTTCCTGTCTCGAGGTTCCCTCCGGGGGAAACCGCATTGCCGTGGGGAGCAGTGCTCCTGCCCTAACTTGCATAGGGAGGCTTTCAGGAGAGCAGTTCATACACGAGAGCCGCAGGTATCTGAGACACTCAGCAAAGTCTTTTGCGTTCCTGGACACGAATATGTTTCAGCAATAATGGCCAGAGGCAAAGAAATCTAGAGTGAAAGGACACGCCACCAGCAGAGGGCACTGGGGCACTGCAGACGACACCCCCCACCACCACCACCACCATAGCCAGGGGCCAGGAAGGACAGAAGGGGATGGGATGGGACGCTCTCCTGTGGCCCTACCACGTGGCCGAAAGAGATGTAATGGTACCTCTGCGCTAGATCTCAACAACCTTGGTGCCCAAAGCAGGGCAAGCTCACGTGGTCTTGAGAAATCAGTGCCAACCTCAATGGGAAAGGAGACCCGAAAACCGTTCATACCTGACCACTGCTAACCTGACCAGGGCCCACCCATGAGCCCTCACCTGGTATTGGGTCTTCTGCACAGGTGAGGAGCTAAGTCTCTAGAGGCTCAACGGCTTGCCTCGAGTCACCAGGCCAGCCCTCAAGTCCAGGACTCTACACAAAGAGCTAGAATGGAAGAGCCACGGGGACGTGGGTGGGGGCTGTTCAGCACAAAACCCCACGTGCCTGGAACAGCACCTGCACCACGGCAGATACTCCATAAACACGTATGCGATGAACGGATGAATGAGGCACAAGGAAAACCCCAGAATTAAGACACAATTTTTGAAAGGAAGGAAGAGAAAGAGGCTTATCTTAATTAAGTAATAACACCGAAGGTTGTGAGAAACAAGGCAGGAGGTTCCCACACGATGAGAGAAGTTTTCACGGGGACGCAGACCTGAAAACGTCTGGGCCAACAAAGCCAATTCTGAAATCAGGAAGAGATGCTGGTGTCCAAGGTCAACACACCCAGCTCTGCGTCACTTCAAGAATGACAATAACAGCTCCCTTTCTGAACGGGCACCTCCAGGTCTCCTAGGACTCATCTGCTTTCTGTTAAATCGGCGTTGCTGAGGACGTCATACAGTCCTTGCCTCTGAGAATCCACAGGTGTGCAGGTTCTCCCATAATCTCCTGAATTCTAGAAAGCCATCCGCCTGGGGTGGGCTCCTTAGTGCCCAGGCGTGAGTGGGGAATGTCTGGGGCTGATGTCCTCAGACAGTCCCCACGTCCGCGGAATGCCACAGGCAACAGCAGGAGCTGGTCCCCCCCCCACCAAGGGGTGGCCCAACCCAACGCCAGGCATTACTGTGCACACTGTCCCCTGCTAGCTGAGTTCACGGAGCGAGTCCCGGTGGGGTCTGAAAGAAGAGCATTCCATCAGAAGACTGGCACGCCACACACGGATGTCAACCCTGATGCACATTCCAGGCCAAGGCAGAAAGGCCCAGAGTTTGCTAATCAAATCGGTTCTGTTTGCTCTGATAGAAGGCCGTGGGATAAAAAGCTTAGCCTTTGTTTTAGCTCAGCCTCGCCTGCTAATAATCAATTTGCCCTGGCACCTTGGGCAGGCTGGAGCACTTCCTGAATCCTTGCGTCTGCGGGGTCACCGGGCAACAACTGGATCCTGGTTATAAGCACAAGGGCGCGGGGAACATGTGTCACCGTCCACACCTGGACAAGTCAAGGTCAGCCCGGCGGTGGGTCAACAGTCCCCTGGGCAACTTGGTACCAGAACCTGCTCGCTCTCCGGATGTCAGAGAAAACAGTGAGAAGCTATCAGAGAAGTCACGAACTGGCATTTTCCCTTTCTGCTTCCGTGTACAGATAAGGAAGCGCTTGAGGTTGAGAACAACAGAAATGTCCCCAGATTTCAAATGCTGTCAGGCCATCCTTTTGAATTAGGTTAGGAACTAGCTGTGGGCGAACGATTTCCCACAGAGATGCTTCTTGGATGGGGGGGCTCAGCTTAAACACCTTTGACTTTTTTTTTTTTACACTCCTAGTAGGTAGAAAGCTGGTCCCAGCACATCCTGGTTCAAAATGGGAGGTGCCTAAGCGATTGTTCGCAGCCACAGTATTCACAAGAGCCAAAGACCGAAACTGCCCAGGTGTCCATCAACCACCGAGTGGGTAAACAAAATGCCATATAGACGTACAATAAACAGTATTTGGCCTTAAAAAGGAAGGAAACTCTGGTCCATGCTACACGGTGGATGAACCATAAAGACCTAACGTAAGCGAGGTGGGCCAGCAACAAAGGGACAGCTACTGACTGCACGGTCCCACTTTCGGGGAGGTACCGGGAGCGGCCGAGTTCATAGGGAAAGAGAAAGGAGAAGGGGGTTGCTCGGGGCTGGGGCACAGTTCCCAGCTCGGGAAGGTGAAAAAGTTCTGCAGACGGACGAGGGTCACGGTTGTAGAACCACTGAGCGCACTTCACGCCACCCACCTGCACCCTTAAAAGTGGGGATGATGGTAACCGTCAGGTCACATACACTTGACCACAACCAAAAAACCATTTTAAAATGTGAATTTAGAACGTGACTGGATTGTTTCTACAGCTGGATCCTCATGAGTCGCCCACGTGGGGGGGGGGGGCACCCTAACACGCGAAAGGCTTTGAAAACGAGAGAATACTGGTGAGCGTGTAAGAGAATTCCAGCCTCCAGATGCCAACCGTCACCTCGAGAGGGGTCGGCCTCCAAAAAAGCTGAGCCAAACCGACGACATCCCCGTCTTTACAGCAGGGTCAACGTTTCCTCTTTTTTTTTTTTTTTTCAACGTTTCTTTCCTTCCAGGAAACCTCACCCAGGAAAACTTTCTGTATTGCTGGGCCAGAGCCTGGAAACAGAGGGCCAACTTCCTCCAGAAGCTCTGCTCTTCCCGGTGTGCTCTCAACTCCTCTGGTTATCTGGGAGTCCGCTCCTGGCCCCTGAGCCCCTGCTGTGGGCCTGGTGCGGCCACAGACGGTCACCACGGCCGCCGGGCCCCCCTGTGAGGTGAGCACTGGCCAGGCCCCCACCAGATGGGCTTGCCAAGGAGCCAAGATTAACACCTAGATTTTCTGAGAGCTCCAGGACCCCTTTGGTGCGACCTGCGTCCCACTGGGGAGAAAAAGCCTACTTGTGCTAATCGGGACTTTCACAGGTGCGTCACCAACAGCCTCTCTTTCAGAGGCAGGCACGTGCAAATCTGCAGGTGGCACTGCCACCAGGGCAGCTGAACCCACGAGGACCTGTCACGGGGGAAGGCGTCAGCACTTTTTTTCCCCTAATCCTTTCCATCCAAGAGAAGAGCTCATTAGCCGATACCACGGAACGTGCACAGTAGGCCCAAAGAGACAAAGAGGTCCCCATGCACGGGGGTGGCCGGGCTCCCTGAACACAGGGGCTACAGTGGTCTTCTGTGCCTCAGTATGCACCACCGCTGACAGCCTAAGGGACAGGACCGATGCCCGGAAGAGGCAACCCCATGCCCACCCTCCAGAAGTGGGAGCCGTCGACCTAGCCACGGACAGAGAGACCATTTCCTACCTTTTAGGGTTTCCTGCAAGGTCTGTACAAAGCTAGCCAAGCGGTGGCTGTCACTGTGATTCCTGCTTGGATTCTCGCCCCCTGGGTGGACCAAGGTTGCCAGGTGAAGGTTCACAAGGGTCAAGTCATTACTTCCCACCTGAGGCGAGAGGAAACAAAGCAACAGGGACGGGCTTAGATGTTCCTATTTCCTGGATTCGTTACTTCCCAGTTACGAATCGCTTCCTGCACGGTGTTGACAACAGCAAACACAAACCAAGTAGCTTGCACCCCGAGAGCTCATGCAAGGTGGTGCCAGGTTAGATTTTTCTCTGAGGCATCTGTAGGACCGAAATCTCCCTTGTTCTATCAGTCCACTCCCCTACATCACACCGTCTCCTCCAACCGAGGGTCTGGAAAAACCAGGCACATCTGGAAATGTCAGGTTTGGGTTTTTTGTTTTTTCCTTCGAAGCAACTCCAAAGGCGGAGGAGGTGGTGGCTCTGGCAGCCGGTCGTTAGCCAAGACTGGGGCTCTCACCTTCCAGGGCCAGTTGGCGAGCCCTCTGCCAGGACCCCCTGCTGGGGCCCGTCTCCTTCCCCACCCCACCCCCGCCCCCCTTCGCCTGCTTTTCCCTCTGGAGACCACTATGCCCGGATGCTCCCTTTCTCCAGATTTCAAATGCATCAAGCGGGGAATCTGGCTGAAGGTCGGCAGCACGGGCTATGCCCTGATCCTGCACCCCCAGGGTGCAGGGCCTGGTGGGCAGGTCCAGGCGCCTGCAGGCAGAGCCCGTCTCCTGAGCACCACAGCATCGCTCAGCAGCTCGGGGTTTAGCAATCCTGCCCTTCCGCTTGTCATGGCAACAAACACTAAACACTGCCAGGAGGGAAGGGGGTGCAGGGGGAGCCCCCAGGAAGTGGAGGCTGACCCCAGTTTGCCCACCACCGCCCAGCCTGGAGAGCTCTCTGCAGCTGTGACCACAGAGGAACCATGAGGCCACAGGTAGGGAAACCCCGCCAAGGGAGGGGGCTAGAGCCAAGGCACATCTCCACACCATACCACTTGTCCGGCCCAGACTGGGGCGTGAAGGATAGGAGGCCGAGGGACCCTCCTAAGCACGTTAAAGGATTTGGACCAATAATTCAGGACACGGTAGCATTTTCTCATTGGCCATTAAAAGCAGCCAGCCATGGGGCGCCGGGGTGGCTCAGTCGGTTAAGCGTCTGCCTTCGGCTCAGGTCATGATCCTGGGGTTTTGGTGTCAAGCCGCACATGGGGCTCCCTGCTTAGCAGGGCGTCTGCTTCTCCCTCTGCCCCCACCCACCCCTCGCTCATGCCTGTGTGCACGCTCTCTCTTTCTCTCAAATCTTAAAAAACAAAACAAACAAAAACCATCCAGACTTTTAGAGACATTGGTTGGTCTGGGGGTTGTCTTGCCAGGTAAAAGCACGTATAACCACTTTACATAAAAAGAAAAGCAGCCCAGGGCAGCCCTGGTGGCTCAGCGGTTTAGCATCGCCTGCAGTCCAGGGCGTGATACTGGAGACCCGGGATCGAGTCCAGGTCGGGGTCCTTGCAGGGAGCCTGCTTCTCCCTCTGCCTGTGTCTCTGCCTCTCTCTCTGTGTGTCACTCATGAATTTAATTTTAATGCCAGTGCGGCATTAGGAGGTTTTAAAGATGATAACTGGCTGATTTTACACGTCTGTCTCCTAAGACACCCCGGGGTGGGTGTGCACACGGAACCCCAGCAACCTTGCAGCTAGGGAGGGGCAGGAGCTTGGACTAGACCCCAACCCGAGCCAACACAGCCCCCGAGGGCTGCCCCAGCCGGGAGCTGCCAGAGACTGTGCTGTGGTTCGAAGCAACTCTGAGGCTCCCGAACTGGTCTGGAGCACACAGAAGGGGGAAGGCTCCTCAGACCCCCACAGGTGGCTTGCTGGGCTCGGTAGCAAGGGCCCGCTCTTGCCCGACCCTGTGATTTCACAGGTAAGTGCTGTGGGGATAAGGTCCATTGAGTGCCCACTGGGCGATGGGTTCTGGCTGCTGGCTCCTTGTTCCCCCTAGTTCCGAGCTCCTGACCGTTGGCCGTTCTGAGCACTGCCCAGGGACATGCAGGCGAATCAGAGGGAGAGCTCACATCAGCCTGCCAACGCTCCCATGTGAGGGGCTCATCTGGAGGAGGTCAGTGGTGGGGCTGCCCTGACCCTAGAGCCCAGAGGCTCCTCCTGCATCCCCTCTGAACCCAAATGACCCCTTGAGGGTCATCCCCTTGTCCTCGATACAGGTTCTGCTGTCCTCTAAATACAGTGGTTTCCAAATATCAGAGGGATGAAGAAGCCCTAAAGGTGCCTTGGAAAAACAGGCAGTCCTGGGCCCTATTCCAGAAATCCTGCGTGTTCGGGGGAGGGTCCAGGAATACCTGATTTAAAAAAAATCTCCCCAGGTAATTCTGACCTGTATTAGGTTTGGGAACCAGCCACTTGATCCCCTTCCTGCCCAAATGCCAGTGTTATTGGAGCTAGAGTCCCCTCACCCCCAGGCCCTCGCATTCCTGCCCTGGACAAGTTCATCAGCCAAGGGAGCCCCAAGAGGACATGGCAACCTGGCCCTGAGACAGAGCAGATGAGGTTGCTCTGGATCACAGTTTACAAAGGGACTCCCCCCACCCCCTTTTATTTTTTTATTTTATTTTATTTTTATTTATGTATGATAGTCACACAGAGAGAGAGAGAGAGAGAGGCAGAGACACAGGCAGAGGGAGAAGCAGGCTCCATGCACCGGGACCCCGACGTGGGATTCGATCCCGGGTCTCCAGGATCGCGCCCTGGGCCAAAGGCAGGCGCCAAACCGCTGCGCCACCCAGGGATCCCCCCACCCCCCTTTTAGAAGTAGACCTTCACAGCGACACAAACGGTACCTTGAAACGCGCCAGGTACGGGCTGGGACCCGACGGCTTCCCGTGCCCGTTGCCAGGAGAACTTTCCTGCGAGGTGGCGTCTCTCAGCTCCACGCCGGCCGCAGCATCCCACAGGAATCCTGAGAACCCGGCGCCCTGCAGGAGAAGGGGGCGCGTCAGTTTGGAGAGCAGTCGGTTCTGTGGCAGGGCTCAGCCCCTACCTGGGGGAGGAGGCAGGAGAAACCAGGAGATGGGGGGGGGGGTCTCTGCACTGGGTCCTGGGATCACATGCACGGGGATTGTTTCTGAAACAAAAGGAGACCCCAAAGCTATAGCATGCTCCTCCTTGTCCCCTTGCCCCAAACTTCCCACGCTGCCACTTTCAGAGGTTTATGCGCAGCCAAGGGTGCCTGGGCTCTCATCATTTTGGGAGGGATGTGAGGGGAGCCCTGACTAAGCACAGAGTTGTCTTTTTAATCATCACATTCCAGGAGTCAGATCTCATACCCGCGTCCACCAAGCAGGAACTGAGCTGCCCAGAGAGGTTAAGTAACTTCCCTAACACCCCACTGCTGGTAAACAGCGATGCTGAGAATCAAATAGAGGACTCCAAAGGGTGGCCTTTGCTTACTGATTAGTTGCAGCTCACGACCAGTAAGTACCCGGCACCTAGTAAATCCTCCATAAATATTTGCTGGATGGATGGAGGTCAGTGCTAAGAGTCCCAGGGGTTTGGACCCGGTCAAGGGCCCTCTGCAGGTGGACAGGGCCCACACAGGGGCCTGCAGCCCCAGGACAGGGCCCTGTGAGGGCCAGCGGGTGGCGTCAGGGGTGTCCTGAGGCCTGACACTAAACACCACTATCTCTGGCCTCAGATGACCTGCCTGTTTCTTGCTGCTGTCCGTGGGGCCTTCTGGAAAGAGGAAAAGCCTCCTCTCCCAGCCCATCCCAGCATCTGCAGGCTCTGCTGCCAGAGGTTGGCAGCGGGATCTGTGGCATCGCTGGAGGGGCCGGAGACACTTATTACCAAAAGAGAGGAAATGACTCTGCACAACCAGAGTGGCCTGTGCTGAGTCCCCAGCGTCCGCTCAGGTCCCAGCCCCAGGCCTTGCTGGGCTCAGCACCTTAACCAGACCAACTCGTGTTGGGGAGGAGGGAGGGGAACCATGTTCTGCACGTTGTGCACTTTGACATTTATGACCACAGGCCTGTGGCCGGAGAGGACGCCAGTTTAAGAACTGGAAGCCCTGGATCTCGTGCCACCCCTGTCACTCAGCCGTGAGACCACGGAGCCTTCCATTTCTCTAAACCTATTTCCTTGGGTGTAAAGTGAGTGAAATGGGATTTGCCCTTTCAGCGTTGGAGGGTTATCCTCCCACTTACTGTTTCTCCGAGGCTCAGCTCTGCTTAAAAGCTTCAGGGGCTCCCCAGGGCGCACCGGCCACTGCCCAGGAGCCCTCCGGGGAGCACCTGCCTGTTCGGTGCCGCGCCTCACACCTGCTCACCCGCCTTTCCAGCAGCACCAGGTGTTTCTGGGGGTCTCTCCCGACCCCTGGTCCCGGGGGCCCTGTCTCTTGAAGAACGGCCGCACCTCCACTAGGGGCAGTAGGAGATGGAGTGTTGGAGCCAGGGCTCCACCTGGGTTCGAGCCCGACCCCGCCGTGTGGCAGCCAGAGGGCTGCCGGGCAGACGGTCTTGCCTTATAGGTGTGGGCCTTCTCATCTACAGCCGCCAACCCCCCCCCGCCCGCCCAGCTGTGGGGCAAGGGCTTGAGAGCTGAGCAGGGGCACCCGATGTCACTTCAGGCCCTGGGGGAATGGCAGTTGCTGCCACCACCTGCCCACATTTGTCTTGGGTAGAGATGGAACACATGCAACTTGCAGACACAATTTATTCAACAGCATTTAAAAATTTTTTCGGTTATCTGTTCATATTCAAAATTCAGGAACTTTCACATTAAAGTCTAGATATTTGCATCTTTTGAGACACCGGGAGATGTGTCCACACTAGGCGCACTGCCCCCACGGCAACAAGTGTACAATGGCCCAGCCGCAGCCTGACACAGGTGTGGACTTCCAGGCCAGCAGTGCCTCTCGTGGGCCCGCCAGGCCCTGGCCTGTGTTTCAGTGCACCTGATCTTTTCAAATCCTACAGCTTCCTGCTGATTGACAGAAGGAAGGGGCTATTGCTCCCATTTTAGAGATAAAGGAATTGGGGCTGAGAAGTTTAAGTGGCTTGAACTCGGGTCTCCCTGCAACTGCACATTGTCCTCCAATGGCCTAGGCACCCCAGCCTCGAGTGGGGTTCCCCGCCTCATGCCTCCAATAGGCCGGGAGCTCCCTGAGGGAGGGGCTATGTCAGCTCAGGTTGGATTCCGGCCCTGGGCTTGCAAGGACTAAAACCAGGCAGGGCTGGGTCCCTGGGTCTGTGTTTCTCACCCATGTATGTTTGGCATGTGGCACAGTGCCTGGCACGTAGTAACCTGATGATTTCCCAGCAGATAAGCAGTGTTAAGTGGACTACAAGAGCTTAGTGAACCTACATATGTACAAAGTGCTATTTTTTTTTTAAAGGTAAGATGGTATTATTAGTTCTATGTAGACTGAGAAAGGACAGCCATGGGCTACCGAGGGAAAGACTAGCTATGTCCCAATTTGGCTTAATTTCTAGCCTATGGGGAATGTACACTGGCTGTCACCTATAGTAACCATTTACACTCCAAAACATAAAACCCAGAGAAAGAAGATTTACATCACATTTTTAAGTAGCAGCTAAAAAGAGAGCTTATTGTCAATAAATGGTTGGATACTTTTCATCCATATCACTCACATAAATGTTATTCACGTATGTTTATAAACAGGTATACTAGAGAGGAAAAATACATTTGCATTATAGAAAAACTATGTAATGACACAGTTTCTGACTCATGATTAACTCTTGAAAGTCTATTTTAAAATCCAAAACCCCACTAATATTGGGACATCAGGGGGCTCAGTGGTTGAGCACGTGCCTTTAGCTCAGGTCGTGATCCGGGGTCCTGGGATGGAGTCCCACATGGGCTCCCTGCGTGGAGCCAGCTTCTCCCTCTGCCTAGGTCTCAGCCTTTCTTTGGGTGTCTCTCATGAATAAATAAATAAAAACTAAAAATAAAATAAAATAAAATAAAATCCCACGAATATCAAACACTCCGAGTGTGTAAAAACTGGTTTTGCATAGATCTGTAAGAGTGAAACATATCCCTACAGCCACAGGGGAACTACCAACGAAAGAAAATTCAAAATGACAATCTGCTCAACATGCCCACAGAACATTTCCATGTGCACAATTTCTACCTCAGAAAGCAAACGCTTTGCGTATGAATTAAGTGAATCTGAAGTTTTCAGTCAAGAAACAATGGGCTCTCCACAAACTTGGCAGAGAATGGAACTGTGGAGACGGGATTAAGAGGACAAAGGACAGAAATACCCCATCCGCAGCCTTGGCTCCAGACAGGATTTCTCTTCTCCTCCCAACACCCCCAACTCCCATTTCCGTCTGGGCAGGAGTCCATTCCCGATCTACATACGAAACGAGAACCAGGGCATTTTGAGATGAATGGCAAAGAGCTAAGAGACGTGCAGAAACGCAAAACAGCATCGAGGATGTTGGCAAAGAAAAAATTTTAAACGTCTGTGATTAGGGGAAAAGGCTGTTTCAACAAAATGGAGATAAAATCCAGGTGTTGCAGAAGAAGGTACCTTCTGGAGCTGAGTAGAGGGCATCTCAGCAACAACCGCCTTCCAGCATCCCCGGGGTCCCTTCCACTTGCGGATGTTGGGCAGGATGGGCTGGTTTAGCTCCGTACAGAACTGCAAAGACAGAGCACAGGTCGGTGTGTGATCCTGCATCCAGCACCTGCGGCCAGCGGGGGGGTGGGGGGGGCAGCAGCCTGAGGAACCAGGAGATGCCTGACCCTGACTCATCAGCCTTATTCAGAGACTTGTCGGACGTTTTCCCTATGTTCTTAGGGTTTGTGAAGACCCAGGGGTCTGAAAAAGCCCAACAAATTAAAAAGCAAACGATCTATAAAACACACAATAATCACCTGGGTTGGGGGGGGCCCTCTCAGTTCATAGCAATCAATTCTTTTTTGTAGCATTCTAGTACAAATAGCTCAAAATTGTTAGAATCCTTTTTATCCTTGTAAAACCAGTGGTTTCAAGGTCCCACGGGGGTCCAGATCGGTATCAAGTGTGGAGGAGGGAAGAGGAATGAGCTCTTCTCCCGGGAGCTTAGCTTAGAGGTAGAAAAACTGACCCCCCAAACTTCATCCTGAACTACTACCATCTTGCTCACTCTGATTCTTTTCCTAGAAGGAAGCCCCACTGCCATGGGTGGCTACCGCCCCCCAAGTGTGACTTCTTTTTGCTCACGTGTGTGCCACCAATGTGGCCTAGGAACTGTAAAGCCACTGGGTCACCAAAGCAAGTGAAAATCACACAGGCCACGTAAGTGAGGAGTTAACCAACGATGTGCTCCAAAATGTGTGGATCAGTTCCTTTAACTCACGCCTCAGACACAACCCAGACTCTTGAGGATGGCTTTTTGAGGGCTCCCCAGAATGTGTCCTACTTGGGTTTAGTGTTTGAGATGCCCCAACACCTGGTTCCGCCCCTTCCTGGTGACACCGGCCGTGTCTGCTTCATGCACCTCGCAGCAAAGCCACTCACCTCTCTCCGTGCCCTGCCCTCCAAGGGAGTCTTGGGGTGTCCTTCTGGACACCTCATCACTCTCTCTTCAGGGAGCTGCCCTCAGCTAATCTGACTTAGCTCCGCAGCTTTAGCTTAAATCTCTGTCCCAAAGGCCCCCAGAGCCGTACCTGCAGCTCAGATTTCTCTCCGGAGGTTCCAATAGCACTTTGACAACCCTTTTAACATTTCCACCTGAACATCTCTGCAAACCACAAGCCCGGCGGGTCACAAAGAGACAAGCCATTCCCCTCCCCCATCCCCATTCCCGTCTCAGTGCCCTGCACGGCCATCCTTGTGGCTGCTTGGACTCTTCCCTCCCTTCCCTGGTCCCCTCTCTCACTGGGCCTGGCCCGCTGGTTCTACTGTCCCACGTGTCCGGGGCTCCCTCTCTTTGCTCTCTGGTCCCATGGCCGTGGCCTGCTTCGGAGACCCTTCTTCTCTCACCCGGGTCACCAGCATTGCTCGGAAGGTTTCCTGCCTGTCATTCAATCATGCTCTATCTGTCCCCGGGGTAAGCTGTGATGGCCATGCTCACCTGCTACCCCTGTGGTTCTTCCAGTATGATCTGGGGCTCAGGAGCCTTACCTGGAAATTGGTTAGAAATCCTCTGGCCCCATCCTAGGCCTACAGGATCAGAGACGTCAAAGAGGCCCAGTGATCTGTTTTTAAGAAGCCCTCCAGGGGATTCTGATGCTTACCAAGGTGGGAAGGGCCTCTGCAGCTGCCCACAGCCTCAGAAGCACCTGGCCCCACGCAGGTGGCATTGGGGGCCCCACGTAGGTGGCACAGGGATGGGGGTGTGGGAGGGCAAACAGCTGTCAGCCCCCTGCAGGAACACCTCCACAGAGCTGCATTCCTGGCCCTTCCTGGGAATGCCCTCACACTGCTTATGCTGTAAGAGGGAAGATGAGGCCTCCCTCCCTGCGCAAGGGAGGAAGCATGATGGGAGTTCTGTTAGATACTCGCGGTTCTTGGGGTTCTGTTTTTACAGGTAGACAGTTAAGCGTCTGCCCTTACTGACCACAGACAGTATGAGAGCAGGGACTGTACCCAAGTCCCCTTGGCACAGAGCATGGCACCCAGGAACATTCTCTGAGCATCTGCTGCTGAACCAGGACACTCCAAGAAGGCTGGCACTCCTCAAATCCGCGTATGACAATCAAAAGGGAGAATTTCTCCTTGCAGCTCCTTATCTAAATAATGGCCTCAATTTTAACCTGATTTTGAGTTTGCCTGAGAAGTATTCTCTTTGGGATTTGGTCACCGGGGCCTTTATCAGGGCTGAGGGGCTGTGGACAGTGCTGTTTCTAATGGGGCCCTCACCCGAGATGGGTCCCCTTGGCCAGATGGTCCTGGCTGGAAGCCATCCACGGATGGGAAATGAAGCACTTTGGAAACTGCAGCCGGAATGTATTGACGATAACTTTAGGGATCCAGCGAGGAAATGTACTACACAAAGGGTCCAATTTCCTGCCGGGGAATCATGTGCTTGCTGAGTGATCATTAGAGCCAAATCCGAGAATCATTAAAAAGGAAAGCAGCTCCTAATGCCCATCTGGTGCTTCCTCTTCTCCACGCAGGGAGTCCCGCACCTGCCTGCTCCCCCCAATCTCCTGGGAAGCACCCTAGGGGGAGGGGCTCTATTTTTCTTCTAAAGCCCCCTCAGGTGATTAGCCAACCATTCAGATTAGAGCCCCAGTCTTTGGGGGGGACCCCCGCTGTACTGGGAAGAGCTCCATGTAGGCACCACTAATCTCATCCTTCCCAACCCTACAGAACCTTCAGTCACCTGGAGACAGGTCAATCTCCCCTTCATGGAGAGCACCGTTCCCATTCCTGGCAATGCCACTTCGACAGGAAGGGTGAGAATGTGAAGAGGTGGCACCGGCGGACACTGTTCTCCATGCTCACCACCCTTAGAGATGGCCTCTTGGGCCTAACATGTGCTGGGTTTCAAAGTGTGGTCACCTGGGAACTCATCAAGCATGCAGATCCGCAGGCCCCTCTCCACCCGAGACCGCACTGGAAACTCTGGACTGGGGCCAGGTGATCTGCATTTTAACAGCCCCTCCAGGTGACTCTGACCCAGCCTAAAGTTGGTGCTACTGGATGAAGGAAAAGACACTCTCCTTTTGTTTTCTATCCAAAAACCTTTCTTTCACAGGTAAACTCTTAAGAGATTTAAGGAACCCATAAGCCCTAAATTTTAAGGGCCACCTATACTTTGTACATCTGAAGCCTTGCTCTTGATAACCTCCCTCGGCCCACAGAGTAGATGATCTCCTCCCTCCCCTACCCCCGCCCCACACCCTATTCTTCAGTAGTTCTTACGTTATGGGATGCAATTAACAGCTGAAGGGACCAGGGGAAAAATGTTTATGGCTAGAAGCATTCTACGCCCCATCTGCATGAGCAGCGCTAGGTAAGGCGTGGGACCGTCTTCTCTGTCCAGGGCTGGAAGAACTGCCAGTTTGTTCACTGGAGTCAACTGCACTCCCAGTTCCAAGCAACACTTTTAGATTCTTGCTACTCAGAGGAATGAGAGAGAGAGAGAGAGAGAGAGAGAGAGCTGCTTGCTACTCGGAGTGTGGTCCACAGACTAGCAGCCCTGACCTCACCTGGGAGTCCGCGAGAGATGCAAAGTCTCAGGCTCACCTCAGCCCCACTGCACTGAAGTCAGCATTTTCCCAGGATCCCGGAGTGATTTCCGAGTTTGGCAAGTGTGCGAAGCCTGCTGCGGAGCCGTCCTGTTTTGTACACATCATCTCCCTCACGGGACCTCCCCCATCCGGCCCCAGGACGCAGACGTCCTTCCAGTTACTCCTGAGCAAAGTGCATGCAGCGCAGAAAGGTCAAACCCGAACGTGAGTTTACGTTCAGGGTTGCACGGCGGGCAGGTGTCAGGGGAAGGTCCGAGCTGGGGGCTACCTGCTGCTGCTCTACCTCCGGGCTGGACAGGTGGGCTAGGTGGGGCAGGGCAGGCTCCCACGGGAGGCCGGGCCGCCTCACTGAGGCCTTAGATCCTTTCTCCTAAAAATGTCGCAGGAAAACAAAAGCATCCTCTGAGAGCCCTCCATCTGAACTCTGCCTGAAATTGTTTTATTCAGAACAGTTGGTTCTCAAATGTTCTGCTTCGCCCACATATCAGAAGGCAGAAATAATACTCTCCCGAGTAAAAGAGGCTCGCCAGGCCAGAAGGGGTGGAAATGGGGAGATGCGTATAGTGGGAGAAACATCTCCCAGGTAACTGACCTACACGACCTGAAACTACCCCTCACAGATGTGTTTCTAAAACCCAGGGAGTGAGCCCCTGGCCTGCCTGCCTCCGTCAAAAGCACGCTGGTTCCTGATTTTAAAACCACACATTTGGGAACCCCCGCCCCCGCCCCGTCCTTTGCTGCATCGGCATTTCTGAGTGTAGGGCCGATCCGTGCACTTCCCACAAGCTCCCGGAGCAACTTTAAAGTCTGATGAAGCTCAGACGAGGCTCGACAATTGCTGATTTTGAACTCAGCCTTCATATTTTTCATACCTGTGGTCTAGAAAGACAGTTTTGACTATTCAAAACAAACATACCATTTCAGCTATCAGCCCACACTGTGAAAGCATCTGACTGTGGCTCTCCTCAGATAATCCTGTGCAATAACATGAAAGGAGCCTGCCTACAGCGCCGCGCACGGGAGGCGCGCCACCAATACTTGCCAAACGAATGAATCAAAGGGGTGCCTCCCGAGGATCCCACCTTATGGCTTGTCTCTCCAAGGATAAGTTACAAGGACTACCATGGGCTGGACTTGTTTGTTTAGCCCCAGACCAAATGGGGTGATACCATCATTCTTTTTAGCATCAGCCCCACAACCAGCTGGTCAAGACGGAAGAGCACTTGGTCATCAACACCACATCCACCCTACCCTTTGGGTCGGCAAGAGGGGGCCTCAAAGTCAGACATTTTAACTCCAATCTACAAGATGCTCAAGGCACTGGCGCTTAGGAATGTCAGGTCCTAAAGGAAAAGACTCCTTTGTCCATGTTTTAGATGTGCGGCCCCTTGGCTCTGTCTGGATCAGCTGACTCTGCTTATCTCTGCGGTGACAGAGGATTCCAAGACTTGAGACCCACGGTGTTTTGTTTGTGGACCTTTGAACTTTTTTTCTTTCCTTCTACTCCTCCCCGTTCCTGAAATGAATATTCCTTATTCATCTGGTCCTGAGTGAGAAACATAAATGGGAAAGGCACTCCAACCTCACTTGGTGGCCTGTCCAGCCACCAGCAAGCTCAGTGGTCCCAACACCGTTCCTATCCGGTTAAAACGAGACCCGGGGGCTCTGTGAGCTAGATGTAAAGGTGTGTTACAGTGGTGACCGAGACACTTGGCTGGAAACAGAACAGCAAGAGTACTGGCAGGCATTCCAAAAGCCAACTCCAGATGGCCACCCTTATCCTGCTTCCTGGATGGGGGGGAAGGGTGTTTTCACTTAGAACCCTCTGGGTCAAATTTCCAGATAAACTTGCCCTGCTTTGAGTTGGTTGTTTTTGCCTGCTTTTCGGATTGTGGGTGTAACTTCTCCTTGATAATGACTTTTCCACATGTGAACCACCCATTTTCCCTGTGCGCTCAGCAACAGCTATGAAAATGCAGTGTATGATGGATAAAGCAGCAGAGGTGAGCTCTCCTTTAAAAAGATAAATTGCCATCATCAAATAAAGGCGTCCCTGTTTTAGACCAAGGTGAGGTCAAGAGGCTGAACTTTCACTCCAATACTACAGGAATCAGAACAAATCAGACAGGGACATTATTTGTAATGTTAATAGCGAGGAGGGGCTCTTGGCTTTGCCAGGATCTTCAAGGATGGAAATGTTATGGACAATAATAGAAGCCGGTACATCTATGGGCACCTGTAAATGATCACATTTAGAGTGAAACCAAATATTGGTTATGGTCTTTTTTTTTTTTAAGATTTTATTTATTTATTTATTTATTTATTTTTAAGATTTTATTTATTTATCCATGAGAAACAGAGAGAGAGAGAGAGAAAGGCAGAGACATAGGCAGAGAGAGAAGCAGGCTCCATGCAGGGAGCCCAATGTGGGACTCGATTCTAGGACCCCAGGATCACGTCTTGGGCCAAAGGCAGACGCTCAACCACTAGAGCCACCCAGGCGCCCCTGGTCATGATCATTAAAAAATGTTAGTGCACTCTTAAGGGAAAACATCAATGCAAAAGCAAATTAATATCTGTGTGTCAACTAAATATTAACCACGTTTGGCTTGCTAAGCACGACAAGCCTATTTTTTTTATGATTTTTTATTCATTTGAGAGAGAGAAATAGTGAGACAGCACAAGCAGGGAGTAGGTGCGGAGGAGAGGGAGAAGCAGACCCCCCGCTGAGCAGGGAGCCCGATGCAGGGCTTGATCCTCGGACGGGGACATCATGACCTGAGCAGAGGGCAGCCGCTCAATCATCTGAGCCACCCAGGTGCCCCTACAACAGGCCTATAACAAGCCCCTAAAAGTTTTCCTGGGATATTTAGACTTTAAGATGCTGATATGTTGAAGGCCTACGGGGCAGCCGTGTGCTCGGTCACGCTGCTTGGTTGTACGAGGAGCTAAGTGCCTGAACGGTTCTCGGCGGCCTTACCGGCCCTGGCAGGCCTCTCTGCAGAGTGGAGGCTCACACGGAGCGTGACACAGACATAAAGCAAAAGTGAAAAGGCTTTCAACCCTCTTTCTGTCTCAATCTGTCCAGGAGAGGAAAGGTTTGCTCATCAGCTTATGCCCTATGTTCCTGCAGAACCAGGACCGTCATAGAAGAAAGAAGACTCTGTCTTAGGTCAATGCAAACACAGGTACATATCCAGGTGCCACATGGGACAGAGCACCATGTGGGGACGGGGGGCTCCAGGGCACGGAGCCCCTCTCCCAGTACTGCTACGGCACCGCCTACCAGGTCCTTTCCTAGGGGCCAGAAGTCTGCGGAGGGGGAGAGAGCAGGTCACTCTCTCTCCCTCTGCTCTTTAAGGGCCCACGAGAAACTACCACTTCCCAATATTCAAAGAAAGAACTGGACTTGCTTCCTCCTCGCTTTGCACGTTTCCTCGGAGGGGCACCTTCCTGGGCTGGAAGAAGAGGAGGGGAGCTTCGGGGCCCTGGCTCTCGGTCTCCCCATCTATATAGCGTAGGGATGGGAGGGGATGACCCTCCCAAGGGCATGGCCAGCTCCAGTACTGTATGATTCTAGAACTCTAGGAGGAGGGGTGGGGGGGGGAGTGTAAGGATGGGAGAGGGGGTACGAGAGTCTCATATACACTAAGACTTCTTTTTCCCTCTTTCTCTGTGATAATCGCTGTATGAACTCCACAAAGAAGCTGTGTTGACAGGACATTGGGTGAATTTTTCAAAGGCTTCCCCCAGGGACGCCTGGGTGGCTCAGCAGTTGAGCATCTGCCTTCAGCCCAGGGCATGTTCCTGGAGTCCTGGGATCGAGTCCCATATCGGGCTCCCTGCATGGAGCCTGCTCCTCCCTCTGCCTGTGTCTCTGCCCCCCTCTTTGTGTCTCTCATGAATAAATAAATAAAATGTTACCAAAAAAAAAAAAATGGCTTTCCCCGCAAACAGGAGAGTGAATTCCACTCTTCCCAAAACAGCATCAGCTTCCCTCATGTCCGCCAGGCCCCACCCAAAGACCCCTGGCTAAACCGTCCAGAATAAGAGCACTGTTTTAAGAGGCAGTAATTCTAACAGGTTAGGTTTGGCTAAATCCAACAACAGTAAGAAACACAGTTGGCTGATAATCTACAACCAGGTCAGCTTCTAAACCCTGTGTAAACGATGGGGGCGGGGGGCGGTTAGGGGAAAGGGACCCAACATTAAGTGCCAATTATTCGGCAGGCACTTTTCACAGATGTTCACATGTAACCCTAACGCTAACCCCGTAGGGCAGGTAATAACACTCCCATCTGACACGCGAGGCCAAGTACCAGGGCGAAGTCACCCGGGCCGGCAGGTGGGCCGTGCAGGATGAGCACCCCATTTGGCTGGCTCGACAGCTGAGATGCACAGAGGAGGACAGCTCAGGAGACGCAGGCCTACCGGCTGTGCCGCGTGACGGTGCACACACTCCCTGCACCTTGGGGACCCAGACCTGGGCCTCGGGACCTAGGACCTACAGCGACTACCAGGTGCTAACGTTGCTCCGTCACCAGTGCACCAGGCCGCATGACCTGGGGACCATGATGGGTCTCGGGCAGCTCTGCAGAGGTCAACACGCCAGACCACAGCTCCCCCCACCCAAGGCTCAGACCCCACCCACCACCAGCAGTGGAGACTGGCAATGGGCTTGCAGCCCCGCACCCCTGTGCACGGGCCTAGCTCTTCCCTGGGCCCCAAGGGACTCTGGGTGGCTGGCCATCCTTGGGTAGGCACGCCTATCCGCTGAGGAGGATGAAGAGCAAACAGAGGTGTTTCTCAGCCTCCACCAGCAGCTAACCATTAGCTGCTCTTAGAGAGTCCAGGGAAGGGACACCCGCACGCGCTTGCTGGTGCTGGTGGCCTCTCCTCTGCACCTCCAAAGGTCCCTCACCACCTGTTTCCCCAAAAAGGGGCTTAAAAACTAGCAGAAGGGGGAAGAAGGGCCTTTGGAGGGCAACTGGAGCATTTTTCTGCAGGGGGAACTGACGTGGAGGCGGTGGTTGGGCTGGCAGGGGAGGCAGCGGCCGCGGCCCGGGGACCCCCCACCGCCCTTGTCACTGTCGCCCCGCAGGGCCACTTCCAGAGGTTCTTTTCTCCACCAAAGGTCTCTGGATGTGAAGATCCCTAACCTCAGATGGGAGCGAAGACTGTGATCGTTTTGCGGTGGGGTTTTTCCCCCCTTCTCTTTACATTGAAGCCTACGCCCGGATGTCAAGGAACACAAGCTCGTTATAGGATAACTTGTAGAGAGATCTAGAACACCGTGCCATGGAGAGCACCCTCACCTTCCGTGGCTCTCCGCACAGCACCTGGCTCTCCGCACAGCCCTGCGGCTCGGAGCCCTCCTCCAGCTACCAGGGCGCCACGCACTAGGCCTCCTCGTCCCCTCGGTGGGTCTTGCCCCTGCTGGGCTCGGACGTGGCAGGCCATCCCGTGGGGCTGGGCCTTTCGGTGGCGGGAGGAATTTCTGCTTTTTTTTTTGAGGCTCATTTCGTTTCACTATCAACACCCTAAAATCACCTAAGACCAATTCTACCCTCAGCTGCTCAAAGCGATTTCATCCTCAGGAAGGGAGCATTTACCATGATCACGTCCTCGTCTCTGAAAATCCATCGGTGCCGTCCGTGTATCACAGGTGAGTCTATTTAAGTAGGCGAGGCCCTCCCGATTGATCTTCAGAGTGTGGAGTGTGAACCCCCAGACCTTAAGCCCCCGAAACGTACAATCGGAGAGGAAGCGACGCTTTCTCTTTTGAACGCCCTGATACAAGCGATGGGACTCTTCATAAACAGTTGAGGTTCTTTCACCTTCAGATAGACCACTTGCACCTTTATTTTTTTCCCTCTAGCTTTTTTTTTTTTTTTTTTTAATTAAAAGGTCTCTTTAGAGAATTTGTCCTGCTGTCAATCTATCTGTGAGGACCTCAGGTGTGTACAAAAGGTGGGGGGATCACTGGGCCAGAACTCAGTGGAATGTCTACTCCACTGTGATGTCAGTGGGGTCATGTCCATTAGTTAAGGGGGACCTTCGGGACATAGACTCTAGAGAGAGGCTGCATAAAGATCAAAACTTTGGCCCTGCCACTTACCTTGGGCAAGTGATGACTCCCCTGCTCCATGCCTCGGTTTCCTCATCGGTAACAAGAGGATACAAATTGTTCCCACCACACCGGTTTGATATTTCTAAAGCAGGTAGCACAGGTCTCCCATGTGCTCTTGGGGTGGTTATACAGATTGGGCCATTCTGTGAGGACAAGGCCACGGAAAGAGGATCCCTGCCTTCAACTTCCTTTTTGAAAACTTAGCATTAAGATCATGGAATCTGAACACATCTTGTTATTTGTATAATGCTCTTCCTTCCTTCCTGAGATTTTAATTAACTCCTGGAAATCCTTAACCGGTTGTGAGAGTGTGTAGGAAAAAAAAAATGCCATGAAAACACCTTATGTTTTCCCTCTTTATTTTCAAAATGCTTTTGGTTGTTTGATTAGATGTTCTTTGCTAATTTTTGTTTTTGCTGATCAAAAGGCTCATTTAATTACAGCCTTTTCTGAACTTAAAAATTTTTAATCTAAAGATAGAATCCCATTTTTAATTAAGTGGCAGACCCACTATTTGTTTTTTTCATTCCTTTAGGTAATGGCTATTGCCAAAGTGAAGGGGAAGATACTATTTCATCTTGTTATATAAAGGGGATGTGGTTTGCAGAGGAATTGTTTTCTTAATAAATTTGGCATTGCAAGGGATATCGGTGTTTATCTACGCCATTGCTTCGGTCCCAAAATGGTTCTATTCCATGCTAGAAATCTGAAATATGTTAATTTGAAATTCTTAATAAAATTTGCATGTAATTAAAAAAAAAGAAATGAAAACAGGTACTCAAACCAATACTAGTATGTGAATGTTCACAGCAACACTATTCACTACAGCCCAAAGATTTAAAAAAAACAACTCCAATGTCCATCAACCAATGAGTGATAAACAAAATGTGCTCTATCCACATAATGCAACAGTAGTGACCCACCGCCAGGAATGGCATATTAATACCTGTCTGACATGGATGGACCTCAAAAATATTATACGAGTGAAAAGGCCAGACACAAAAGGGCCATACTGTATGATTCCATCTATATGAAATGCCCAGAATAGGAAACCCATAGACACAGAAAACAGACCGGTGGTTGCCACGGAAGGGGGAATGAGAGCGACTCCTCATGTGGTACCCGGTTTCCTTTTTGATGATGAAAATGTCTTAAAACTAGACAGAAGGGATGGCTGCACAACCCTGTGAATAAACTAAATGCCACTGGATGATGCCCTTTAGAATGTAGTCTGCAGTGGTTAACTTTATGGGATGGGAATTTTATGTTGATCATAAAGGAAGTGCCTTGGACAATGGATTGGATATTGAAGGTAAAGCAGAAGAACCACTCTGTTCATTCAACAAACACCAGGCACTACCCCAGGCACTATTCAGGCACGGGCTGTCACAGAACCCTCCACCCCGCAGGGAACAGGGGGGTCAGTGCCACCTCTGGATGCGGGTCATTCTGGTGCTCCCACCACAAGGTCACTGAGCACCTGGAAGAGGACCACACCAGTAATCCCAGAAATAGAGGCTCTCTGAAGCTCAAAAAAGACGTTTCAGGGCAGATAAAATAAATATTTGTCCCAAATTAGGCACTAAACTTGTGAGTAATGATCGAAACAAATTATTGTAAGTGGAAGCAGGTCTGAAAATAGCACTGAGTTTTGGAGGATTTTGTGGCTATTTCAGGAGAGCGTAGGAAAGCTGTAGGCAGAGTGAAGCACCCCAATTCGGAGCAGAAACCCTGGGGTTGCCAGGCCATGGTTTGCTCGGAATATGCCATTCCACAGATGCTAACATTTTTATATCACCTAAGAAACATGCCAACAATGAGGGTTGCCAACACAGTTTCATTCAGTGCTTCCTAATGAAGTGCTGAACCAAAATTTTGATGGGAAATGTCAACCATTTATGTTACAACATTTTACCTGTAAGCAAAAAGGCCTCTGTTTCCATGCTTATAAGAGGAAAATAGCATTTCCTAAGACAAACCATGTTGGTTTAACCAGCTGCAGCTCTTCCTTTCTAGAATCTCCTTCCCTTTTTGATATGTTCAGGTGAATAGGCACAAAAATGGGTAAGATGTGTATAGATCAGGGGATCCCTGGGTGGCGCAGCGGTTTGGTGTCTGCCTTTGGCCCAGGGCGCGATCCTGGAGACCCGGGATCGAATCCCACATCGGGCTCCCGGTGCATGGAGCCTGCTTCTCCCTCTGCCTATGTCTCTGCCTCTCTCTCTCTCTCTGTGACTATCATAAATAAAATAAAAAATAAAAAAAAATAAGGTTTAAAAAAAAAGGTTGTGTATAGATCAGGAGAAGAGTATCACTAAACTTCCAAAAACCATCCCACAGGACAATTTATTAATAAGAATATTTTTGCTTCTGAGGTTTCAGATATGGCAACAGAAAGGGTAGGGACGTGGAAAAGGAAGATAGGAGGGAGAAAAAGCCAAGACAAGAGGGTAGGAAACCATTATTTAGGTATTTAAATCCAAAGAAAATAATCCAGAACAGAAGCCGCACAAAGCCACGGTTCACATTAGCTCCCCATCCCTACCCTCCTCCAAGAACACCCACATCTTTTCTTCCCAGAGATGGATTTTGTCAGTCCCTAAACACTGACGACTCGTTCACTCTTAGACTCAGGCTTGGCTGCAAAGCTCCCAGTGCATCCCCGTGTGTCCCTGTGAAGAAGCCAGAGTTATTCAGGCACCGTCACATTAAACAAAATTAGCTCTTAGGGACCCTCAGGGAAATTGCTCTGGTTGCCATTTTTCTTCTAAAACACCAGCCTCCAGCTATTCCAAATGGTGTTTATGCAGCCTTCCATCCTTAGCAACAATAATCATAAAAATAAAGACTTCAAAGCTGTGAGTGAAAGTATTACTGATTCATGACTTCTTTTATTTTGATTCGCATGATGCCAAATCCTACACTTTAAAGCCTTCATATCTCCTAAATTATTTGAGGGCAAACCACATATATTTGATTGTTCTTTTCTGCGTGGGCAGCAAGAGACGGAGAGGCCTGCGATGTTTCACCCCCAGGCACTTTATGGCAGCAAGAACTATAGGTGGTGGTTCGCGAAATAGCGTTCTCATTTTGGAGAACGTCCCGAGACTCATCGCTTCTCAGCTTTCTGTGCTAATGGGAGAGATGGGAAGCCAAATCCCCAAACTATGTTGCAGACAACCTCCCCTTCCATTACATTTTTGGCCAGAGGTACTTAGATAACGGCCCAAGGTGAGCTTTACAGGCTGTCCAGCTCCTTTCAAATTACTGGGGGTGGGCTGAACAAAAGCCCACAGGGCAGAGAGAAGTGTTAGAAAAATCAAGTCATCCACTGGGCATGGGCCATGGCACAGATGCCAGAACCGTGTTGTGCAGGGCACACGGAGAAGTCCACGTTAATGAGTCATAACCAAAACAGCCTGTCGACCAGACAGCTCACCACGAGCCAAAGGCCACTGCTGGTTCCTGGCACACATTGCTTGATGAGACACACACCATGGCTGGGGAAATGACAAATGTGGGGCTGGCGGGGTCAAGATCACCCAGAAGGCAAGGGGCTAAGCCAGGACCCACATCCCTGTCTGTCTGACCCCATTGCGCCCTTCAGCTTCCAACTGAAGTAGGAACAAGGTTAGGAGTCAGATGATCCACCTGGTGTTTTAGAAGGGTTGTCTGCTCTCATCATAAATGAAGGACTGAAGCAAAATCAAATTACAGAGACTAAATAATCTTTTTATATGTTTTGATTTTTCTCTCTGCTTTTAAGTTTTCTGGAAATCTCACTTTTCTAGCCATTGTATAAATACTGATCAGTTGGCTTGAACTTTACCCAGGAAGAAGACGTGCAAGTGTGAGGGCATATGTACACACATGGCATCTTTTTTTTCATAAATAAAAGCAAATTAAATGCTTCTACTAAATAAACACCAAAAACACCACCAAAAAATGTCCCTGTCACATCCTGAAATGAAGCCTAAAAATACTTGTTACTTCTTCCCCTCTTATTCACAAATATAGCCACACAGAGTGCACAACAGGGACGTCTGGGTAATGAGAAAATGTATAATCGATAGGCAGCAATTTGTTCTTTAACTAGAGGTTTCAGCCAGGTGAAGAGAAGAAGGGAAACAAGTCTTGCCTGATAGAGAAGATTCACAGTCATACAAAACTATAGCCTCATAATTTTGTAATCAAGGGAGGAAAGGCTTTAATCCACCCCCGCTGCTTCTACCCCCATCTCTGGAGCTGGTGCAAATGCTGGAAATTCATGCAAAAAAAACACCCAGAACTTGTCACTTTTCCTTCCAAGTTCAGTCTTTGGCTTATAAATGCTGGGGATCCTGCTTGAGTCCTGGGCACTTCTGATTCTGGTGGATCCCTAGGGTTGGACACATCAGAAAGATGCTCTGTGTCTCAATAATGACTCTACAGAGTCACTTAAATACATCTCTTTTTTTTTAAATTAAATACATCCCTTGATTGGCTACTGATGCAGAAAGCCACTGACAGGTAACTAGAAGGGCAGGTAATTTTAGAATAATTCATTTAGGGGGAGCTGCTTTGTTTTCCCTGGTTATCTTCTTCCAACCAGATTAATTCTGCCTGAGAAAATGGGTCTGTGTTTCATGGACAAGAGTTAGGTGGGACAGGTTAGGGGCGAGGCAAGGAGTGCAAGGCAGCACTGTCAGAATGGGGAGGAGAAACCAAGTCTAGGATCTAGAAAGGGGTCTTGAATTGCATTCATAAGGAATGCCGGTACACTTTCCTGAAATTCTACCAAGATAGATCAAAAATCTCTGAAAGCAGGTTGGATGCTTTCCCAGAAGTTTGGAATTTGCCCAAGCTCACCATTTCAATGCCTCCTGAAGGTTAATAAAAAAAATATTTTATCAGCTGTAGGAATTACTCATTCTAAATGGGTAGCTAACAATGTGATAGATTTCTCCACTGAATTAATTCTGACAAAGCAAGCCTCAGTGACCAGCTCAATCAGGATAATTTTACCCACGGAGAGCATCCAGCATAACTGTTTTTAGCAACCGAGCAAAAACAGTTTTACCTACCTGACCTTCTGTTTCATTTAAAATGACAAACTAACCCAAACTTTGCTAAGTACAAAGTCATGCTCTCAAGCAATGAATGAATGAAAGAATGAATCACTCATAAAAAGTCTCAGAATTCTCTAAAAAAGTGAATTGAAAGTTCTCAGTACCAGCTCATTGTTAGCATTTCCTGATAACAGAAGCATTTGAGGGTGGATTAAATAAGGCAGGAAATTGCATGTAACTCCTGTCACTGTGGCTATGTGAGTGTTTAGGCAAGGTAGTGGCTACATGCAACAATTCTGGGGAATACAGTGAGTTGAGCACGTTTTCTCTTTTGTTGAGAAGCAAAATAGAGTCAAGAGGCTAAAGAGGTCAGAGGGGAAAGGGCTCAGGATATACCTAAGGGCAAGCCTTTCAAGTACTGAAAGCCTTTCAACTAAGAGCAAGACTCTTCCCCTGTTCCAAGCCAACAAACTCTAGGACAGCAGTTTAAAAAAATTTTTTTTACCATGACTCAGAGCAGTAAATAAAGTTTTATACGGCAATCTAATATATTCTATTTGTCTGCCCACCAACTGTGTATGCATGCATATAAGTATGTATGTATCCATGTACCCATCCATCCATCCACCCACCCACTCATCCATCCATCCACCCATTCACCCATTATCCACCCACTCATTCATCCATTTGTATATACATATGAAGTAATGATGCCCGATAGATGCCAATAAGAAAATGATGCCAACTGGTAATGTGAACCCACAGGGACAAATGAAGTAAACTGGAAATGGTAATATAAGGGTTAATGTAGCTAATGCTATAAATAAATACTTGTACTTCTCTTATCTTCTTCAAAAGATAAACAAATAAAGTAATGAGTCTAACACTGCATAGTTGGGTCTGTAGCATAGTAGTTAGATGTAACATGTATAACAACAGCTTAAAAAGGAGAAGGGGGGGAATACAGAGTAATGTTTTTATCCTTCATTGGAATTAAGTTAGTACTAATCTGAAAGAAATTAGTATAAATCTGATAAATTAGGATTTATATGCTAAACTCAACAGCAAACTACTAAGAAAATAATTCAAAATCATAGTGAAAACAATCATTATGGAAATTAAAATGCTACATTAGAAAATATTCCCTTAGTACAAAAGAAATCAGTGAAAGAGGGGGAAGAGAAACAAAAGAGGCACAAGATATAGGAAACAAAAAGTAAAATGGAGCTGTAAATTCAAGCGTATCAATAATAACATTAAATGTAAATGGACTGGGGCACCTGAGTGGCTCTGTCAGTTGGGTATCTGCCTTGAGCTTGGGCTGTGATCTCAGGGTCCCAGGATCGAACCCCGCATTGGGCTCCCTGCTCAGCAGCGAGTCTGCTTCTCCCTCTCCCTCTGCCCTACCCAACCCCAGTCATGCTCTCTCTATATCTCAATAAATAAAATCTTAAAAAAATAAATGTGAATGGATTAAATAACCCAATCAAAAGGCAGAGACTGTCAAATTGGGTAAAACATAATGTCCAACTATATGCTGGCTACAGGAGATATACTTAAGATTCAAAGACACAATTAAGATTGAAAGTAAAAAGAAAAAGACACATCGTACAAACAGCAACCATAAGGAAGCTGTAATGGCTAAACCAATATTAGAAAAATAGACTTTATAATGAAAGCTGTTACCAGAGATAAAGAAGGACATTTTATAATAATAAAAGGGTCATTCAATCAGAAAGACATAACCATTATAAGTTTATATGCACCAAATAACAGAGCCCCAAAATACATGAAACAAAACTGACAGAATTGAAGGAACAATAGGTGTGGTCTTCAATACCTCACCTTCAATGATGGTTAGAACAATTAAACAGAAAATTAACAGAAAATAAAAGATTTAAGCAACAATATAAACCAAATAGACCTGTAAACATTTGCAGAACACTCAGCCAAACAACAGTAGAATATACTTTCTTCTCAAGTGTACCTGGAACTTTCTCCAGAATAAATCACATTCTAAGCCATAAAACAAGCTCTGAAGGATTTAAAAGGACTAAAGTCAAGTAAAGCCATGTTCTCTGACCATTGTGGAATGGGAAAAAATTAGACGTCAATAACAGAAAGAATTTTGGGAAATCCACAAATAAGTGGAAATTAAACAACACATTTGTAAATTCCCAATGGGAAGAAAGAAGAAGAAATCACAAGGCAAACTAAAATCACTTTGAGATGAATGAAAACGAAGATGCAAAATGCCAAAACTTATGGGAGTCATCTAAGTAGTGTTTGAAAGAATATTTATGGCTATAGATGCTTATATTAGTAAAAAAGAAAGATCTCAAATCGATAGCCTAATCTCCCACTTGAAGACACTTGGTGTGGGGTGTGGGGACGGGGGGAGGGGAGAGTAAACTAAACCCAAAGCAAGGATAACAAAAGAAAAGAGAAAGATCAGAGCAGAAATGAATGAAATAGAAGATAAAAAAATAACGGAGAAACAATAAACTCAAAAGTCCTTTGAAAAGCACAACAAAGAACAAGAAACCTGTAGCTAGACGGACCAAGAAAAAAGAAAAAGAGAGAAGACTCATGATATCCCCCAAAAGATCTCCTGCCTCAACTCTAGCTGCACACAGAGATGGGCAATGTGATCAGAGGCAAAGTCCAGCAGATGTGAATCTCACCCAGTGCTGGCTCCTTCTTTCCAGGGTTGACAGCTTTCCTGCGTCTGCCTGCTTTGGGTAGCTCTCCATTCTTTCATCTGACCCAGAGCTGATCATTGTTATTTGAGGGAAGGTTATACTGATATAAGCTACGCTGCCATTTCCAGAACTGAAGCCTCCAGATGCCCTCCTGAAGAGGAGAGAGAGCATCACAAACCAAGAGTCAGTCAGCACAGGAAAAATACTAACACGGACACACTGTGTTTATTTAAATCATTGACTAGACAAGTGCACAAGACCAGCCCATCATTTATAAGCAGCTACAAGAGGCCAGCAAAACTCTCTCTAGTTGATGATAATATAATTCTTAGCAAAAACATGGACAGTGGTGATTTTGCAAGGCCCCCTCCACTTTGAAGCCTGAATGAAATTATCTTTCTGCTCTTGTTATAAGCCTTGTGTTGGTCTCTGCTGAGTTTGCAATCCATATGGACGTGATAAGATTTCTCCTTTTTCCCCTATAAGTACAGAATCAATTAGGAGGCAAAGAAATAATGAATCTAGAGTATGAAGACAAAGTCACAAAACCATTAAGAAGGATAGCCCCAGGGACAAACCATCAGAGGTAGAAGGCGGCCGTGGGTTCAGACTCACCTAGACAAGACAAGCTTCAGGTATGATTTCTTTCCTTTTCCCATTCCCAAATTCCTACCATTGTTTGTAAGTGGCTTCAAAATGTTATGAAATATTTATTAATATAAAATCATTATGTATTCATTACAAAAACAGAAACAGTTATGCAGAAATGACCAAAAATGGACAACTGCCTATAAATTTTTAAGTTCTATATAAAATCAGTTCATGGTTTTTTAAAAAGAAAAAGAAAAGTTCAAATAAAAATGCTTCGGGTTAGAAGTTGGCTAGGGTAAGCTATGATTTAGTAGATGAACTGGGCCAGGGGCCAGGCTCCTAGGGGTTCAGGAGAGCAGAGGAAGGGTGAAGGCTGGCCGTGTAAGATACAGGAAACTCCAAGTACAGGAAAGAAGAGAAATAGGACAGTAGCAAAGAAGAAAGTAGGACAAGTAGCGACACATTTCAGGTTTGGGGACTGCTACCCCAGATTGTTTAACACCTCCCTTCCCACTGAGCACTCAACTGCTATTAATTATTCATAATGATATAACATGCTTATTTATTTTCTGTTCTTAGGGATCATTTCCTTCCAGGAATGGGATTACTGGCTAAAGGGCAAGGGCATCTAAGAGGCTGATAAACTATGCTGCCCAGGAGCTTCCAGAAGGACAGTGCCTCATCACCAGTGCTGCCCAGCAATGAATGGGGACCCTGGCTTTATCGCCACTTTAACATTCTATACCATTATTTAAAATATCTTTTCTGGGCAGCCTGGGTGGCTCAGCGGTTTAGCACCACCTTCATCCCAGGGCGTGATCCTGGAGACCCGGGATTGAGTCCCACATCGGGCTCCCAGCATGGAGCCTGCTTCTCCCTCTGCCTGGGTCTCTGCCTCTCTCTCTCTCTCTCTCTCTGTATCTCTCATAAATAAATAAAGATTTTTTATTTTTTATTTTTATTTTTTAAAGATTTTTTAATTTTTTAAATTTTTTTATTTGTATTTATATAATATAAAATATAAAGATTTTAAAGATTTTTTAAAAAAAAGTAAAATAAAATATCTTTTCTAATGTAATATATTTAAAAGAATCTCTTAATTTGTTTATCCTTGATAGCTAAGAAAGCTAAAGGGGATTTAAGAGCTCTATTTGGAACTCTTCATTCTGCTCACTTCAAATAAAAGCTTTTCATAAAGAAAGAAAGGTAGTGGGAGCCCCTAAAAATACATGGTATCTTGGTGATTCTAAAAGAATAAAGAGAAAATATATCTTTTTTTTTTTTTTAATGAACTGTGAAGCCTGGCCCATAATTCACTAAGATGTTCCATTTTCTGGCAGCTGAGGTGCCTGGGGGGACCTGAGCCAACAGCCCTTTCCAGAACAGGGGTGGGGTCTAAGTGTGTAGTTTAGGAAGCAGAGCTGGTGAGGGGGTGGCTGTGGCGCCTGGTAGTGGGCCTGAGCCAGACTCCACACAGCAAACGGGGAGCCTGAGCTTCACGGGGGTCTCCATTTCTGCTTCCTGGCCCCTTAAGGTAGGTAACAAGCTGCCTGCCAGAAACATGATGACAATGAGTTTAATCATGCTTAGACACTGGTTTGGCTCAAGCCACTTTGGGGGGGAAAAAAAAGCAACAGACACATGAATACTGACCATTCAAGTTGGCATTTGAATTAGGCTCAGAGTACACGAAGGGCCAGGCAAGGGAGAAAAAAATAAACCAAGGGAGCTGAGGAATCTCATTCTGACATTTTTAAATGAAGACAGAGTGCTATTTTTTAAAAGGTATTTTTAAGTAGACTTTATGCAAGATTCTTGAAGTTATTCGTGTTGACACGGAGTCTATGCGGAGGGTGTCTGCTGCGTGTTCCCTACTGCCCTCCTTGCAGGCCCTGGGACTCCCGCAGCCCTCGCAGCCCTGTGAGCGCCTCCACTCTCGGATGCTCCCGTGGCACAGTCTGCATATCCGGAGCCCTGAACCTCCCAGCTCCTCCTCCTCCAGCCCCCAGCCCATGCTCTCTGTTTCCCCCGTGGGACCAAAGGTTGCTTGGAGAGACAAACGCGACATGCCTGTGTCCGTCCCACTACAAGTCATACTGTTTAAAGACAGAGTCTCAGCTCTCCATCACCTGGCCAGGGACAGACCCTCTGGCTCAAGCTCCCCCTCCTGGAAGATGCAGAGGCAGGAGCTTCCATCGAGTCTGCTAAAGCTAATGTCCAGATCAAATGAGATGATGGGAGGTGGCAGCAGTGGTATTGAAGGGATCCCTGGAATGGAGCCCCATCCGCTGTGGTCACTCCTAGTTCCATAACACCTGCTGTGGACCCTGGGCCAGGGGGACGCTTCAGGTGCTTCGGCCTCCATGTCCCGTCTGCAGGACGACAGGGTTAGATTCCAGGGTTTGAACAGTTGCCCTCAGCTCTGGCATTCTGAGATTCTATAGATTCCACTCAAATGTATTTATATAACTTTAGCCCCCTTGGTATTCGGTATAACTTAGGCACAGTGTTAAGTACTCGATTGTTACACAAACTCAATGAACTAGAAGTCCAAATCGCAGCGAAAAACACTCCAAAAGCATGTAATGTTAGAGCTTGAGCGTCCGTATGTACTTGTGCCTATGTTCAGGAAATCTGGTCACCAGTTACAGATACAAGCATCCTCACGTCATTCATACACATCGATGCAACTATTATTTACCTCCTATTTCCTTCTAAAAGTTCCCAGGAGGGACGCCTGGGTGGCTTAATGGTTGAGCGTCTGCCTTCAGCTCAGGGTGTGATCCTGGGGACCCAAGATCAAGTCCTACATTGGGCTCCACACAATAAGCCTGCTTCTCCCTCTGCCTGTGTCTCTGCCTCTCTCTCTTTCTCTCTCTCTCTCTCTCTCTCTCTCTCTGTCTCTCATGAATAAATAAATAAAATCTTAAAAAAACAAGTTCCCAGGAAGCCACTAACTTCGAATTCCAATGTTGCCCTGCCCACCACGAGGCGCCAGCTGCCGAAGTCCCTGACTAGCCATTACGTGCAAGTATCAAGTTAGGTTTTTTGAGTTCCGGGCTTGCTGGTGAAATGTTATACATGTCACCTCACAGGTAAAGTGCCAAAAGGGCTTTGTGGGATCATCTGCTCCACCTGCAGGAAAACTAGACTCAGAGTTGGGCTTCATAGCTGAAATTCTAGGGAAAATATCCAAGAACAGGCATGGAGACCGGCAGGCCTTTTGTCCTAGAAATTTGCCAAACGGCGGGAGGGTAGGGGTGGTAACTCCTTTTTCGATGTCCTTTAATGGCATCAGCTCAGTATCAATTTGGGCTTCTTGAGAAAGGAGAAAAAAGAGGTATCTGTGATGCTGGTGATGCTGATGATGCTGACGGTGACGGCAGGGATCATCTCCGTAGCAGAGACAGCACTAGCCACCATCACTCCGGTGCTCACTCTCTACATAATCTCTCTGATCTCACACGTTATCTCACTTGATTCTCATAAAAAATATCCCAGGGAGGTAGGTATTACTATGAGCTTCCCCCATGTTAAAAAGAAACCGAATCTGATCAATAACTTGCCCAAGACACCCCCCCACCCAGCTAGTGAACCTCCGAGCTGGACTCAACCCCAGTGTGTGCACCCTCGAGCCCTCGAGCCAGGGTTCCAGGGGACAGAGCGTGGGCTCGGTCAGCTGGCGGTGAGAGGCCAAGGCGGGGGAAGCACAGCAATGGCCAAGTGCCAGGTGGCCTGAACCTCACACAGGCAGCTTTTCAGGCGGACTCGGATCCCGGCTTGGGTCAGCCGGGGCACTGCCCTCCGGCCCATCCAGCAACAGGGTGACCTCCAGCTGGAGTGAACGGCCAAACTATTGTCTGCAGCTTTGCAGGAAGCTGTTTGAAAGGGTCATTGAAAACCGATCGTACTAAAATCAAGCTGTACCAATATTTTTATTTCCTTTCATGCAATGCCACGTTTCAAGGCATTAGACGGGCCTGTGCATAAAGCCTGGGAAACAAGTCTGTGTGCCTTAAGTTCAGAAAAACAAAAGCGTCCCACACTTAAAGCAAAGAGAACGGAGAGAACAGGCTGGTGTGCCTCCTCCTCAGAGCGGGTCCTCGCTCTTGGCACCTGATAGATGCTTGATGACAAAGCCTGGCTAAATGCAAAACATTCTGTCGTTTGGGGGGGGGGGGGCGCGGTGTCGTGTGTCCTGACATGTATGCATATTAAGTAATCTTCTCATGGTTCCAACAGTCGTTTTTTTTTTTTTTTTAAGATTTTATTTATTTATTTGAGAGACAGTGAGAGCCAGAGAGATCACAAAGGGAGAGGGAAAAGCAGCTGAACAGAGAATCGATGTGGGGCTCAATCCCAAGACCCTGGGATCATGACCTGAGCCGAAGGGAGACATTTAACCAACCGAGCCACCCAGACATTCCTCAACAGTTTAATACAACTAATTGGTAGAGAGACTTAATTAATTCTATGGTTTATAGCTTATTTTTTAAATAAATGACAAATGATTGACATAGCTCCAGGAAATGATGTTTTTGCAGTATTTGTAGAGAAGAGAAATTCAGAAACCTAATCCCCCCAGGGGTCCCTAACCTCCACCCCAATCTACTGTACCAGACTTAAGACAGCAGGGTTAGAAGCAAAACCTGGAACCCTAGTGATCTGTGTGTGAGGGTCACTGGGCACATACTCACAACTTACATCTCCCCAGAAAGTGTTTTTTTTTCATTTTATTTTAAGGATTTTATTTATTTATTCATGACAGAGAGAGAGAGAGACAGGCCGAGACACAGGCAGAGGGAGAAGCAGGCTCCATGCAGGGAGCCTGACATGGGACTCGATCTCCGGTCTCCAGGATCACGCCCTGGGCTGAAGGCAGCGCTAAACCGCTGAGCCACCTGGGCTGCCCTAGAAAGTGTGTTTTAATGGTGAGTAAGGCAGATGAAATGCAAAGGCCCCAAAGCCCAGTAAGGATCACTGGGGCAGAGCAGCAGAGAAAATATTAAAAACCAGAGTATGAAAAAAAAATAATTTTTCCCTCTTCACAACATGATCTAGCATCAACTGAGAAAGTAATCACAATAATTTTAGGGTAGAAGGGAACCAGAGAGATCAGTTTTATATAGGGGGCTGGGGCCTCCAAGGAAGGTCCTCAGCCAGGTCCAGCAGCCAAAAAGGGTTGAGGCCGGGAGGGCACCTTGGCTCTTGCATAACAGAGCCTCCCCTGAGCTGGCTCCGTGCCCTGCGGAAGCCAGGAAAATCTCACCACTTTCACAGCGGACAGGTTTTTTATCTAAAACCCGGGAAAGTACAAGTCGGGCAGATGGCTGGTAATTTGAAGCTATAATACTAAGACCATAATAACAATGCCTAATACTGGGGGAAAGCACCAGAAATCTAAGTACCTTAGGAGACTGCTTCTCTTCAGCCTTTTACATTATGTTTAACACAATCTGACTATCTACTGGTCTGGCTTAACCTGCAAGTACCTATGAGAGAAATGACTCCTGAACAGCTTCCATCTTAAAAGAGAATGCACGCAGGCAGCAGGTCCCTGCTCTGGGGACCACGTCTGGAGGTGGACCAGTTCCACCACGGCGGATCTTGGGAGTTCAGTAATTGCAAAGCCCAAAGGCAGATTGCCATCGGAAGCCCTGCCACAAAGTTAGTCAAAGAGGTTTGAAGTTTGCAGGATGTATGTCTAGCTGAGGCCTTTCTGGCTCTACCTATTAAATTAAATAAGACTATTTCCTAAATGAAAGGAAGAAGCAGGAAAACTAAAGATTAAAAACCAGGTTCATACAAATAGAATGATGATGTTTACTTCTCTTCTGGTGCAAAAGAAGAAGGAGGAAAAAAAAAGAGCTTAACTGTCCACAAAAGCAAAAATCTGACACCTCAGAGGTTCTCTATTCGGGTGGATTAGTTAGCAGCAGGGATGGTGATCGTAAGTGATCCTCCTCAGGGCAGCTTCTTGCGTCTTAGTGCACACAACTCAGTGGGTCTTGTTAGAAGGAAGACGGATTCTGGGGGTCTGGGTGGAGTCCGAGATTCCGCCTCTCTAACAAGCTGACGATGCTACTGATCTACGGACCACACTTTGAGTAGCAAAGCTCTGCAGTTCACTAAGAACTTGGTGGTTCTCTAACTTGTCCAGGTGGATGAAAATCTGTACATCAGGAGGTCTTTGGGAACATATCTATTCCAGCCTTTGAACTGGGCAAAAGTAGTACTCTGCCAGGTAACATACCATGTGTCACTCAAAATGCCATTAACTACCAAGCTCATGTCAACGTGTGGCTTCTGGACTTCCCTAAAAATGTTTGCTACTTGCTTGGCACATGGAAACCTCAACAGATGCCTTGGTATAAATGAATGAATGAATGAATGCATGAATGAATGCACAAACAAAAGAAGGAACAAAGAAGGATGCTACATGAACTTGGCTCCCAGCTGGCCTCTGTGCGTATTGAGACCATCTTGTCAATCTTTCTATTTGTCATCTGTGGAGATAGGGGAATGATACAAAACCATCATCGGACTTGGTAGGAAAGAGGGAGGAGGGCATGGGGCAGGATAACACATACAGTGATCTGGGGATCACTGAGCGGTGGGCACAGAGTTACGTCCTTTACATTGACTGTCTAATACTTCATCTTCTCCAAATCTCTGTGAATTGGGGATTATAAAGACCTCTACTTAATAGACGAGGGAACTGAAGCACAGAGAGGGTTAGTAACCCAAGATGTTCCAGTGAGGAGGCAGGCTCTGGGCCAGACTCTCTGAGCCCCACACTATACACCTGCTCCATGGCAGGCTCACCACTGTACCCTCGGGGCAGCACACGGCTCTGCTGCCACCCACAGCGAGCCCTGACCCCCTTCTCTGCTAGGTTTCCCAAGCAGTTAGCACCCCTAAATTGGCTTGCCCATGGAGCTTCTCCAAATCAAACACTAACACAGCTTAAAGACCTAATCGATACTTTCAGTGCCTATGTTTTCATTACACTGATACAGCTCAGTACATGGACGCCATGTGTTTATGAGCTTTGTCTGATGGTTTTTTTTTTTTTTACATTGATGAGGAAAATAACAACAAAAAAACTATTCTCAGAGAATACTGAGAAGAAAATTGGTTTTGGAGAGGTAGCTTTCTAAAGATTTCAAGAACGTACAAAGAATCTTTGCATATTCCTTCACCCAGAAGGGCCAACTGTCTTCGCCATGCCCCACTTGCTTTATCATTTACACTTGCTCTGCGTCCTTCTAGTTCACATATATATACGTATATCTCCATTACTTTTTTTCGGAATCATTTAAGAAGAAGTTATAAATAGCACGCCCCTTTATTCCTAAATACATCAGTGTATAAATTCCTAAGAACAAGTCCATTCTCTTACACGTGTCAGTTATCGACCTCAGGAAAAATTCATATTGATGTAATTCCTTGGTCTAATCTAAAATCCACATCCAACATTGTCATTTGGCCCAACATATCTTTTAGAGCTGGGCCTCGTACATTTTAATGGCTGGATGTCTATTAAGAATTAATATAAGTAATTAAGAATTAATATGTCAAGTGCTTTGGCATTCAGAAAGCCCTTCTGCCACTCTAACTCATTTGGTTCTCATGCTGCCTCTTTGAGGTCAGGAAAGCAGCATTATCCCTGTTTCATCTGTGATGAAAACGAGCCTGAAGGAATGTTAAGTTTGGAATCAGAGCTCAGCAGCCCCTTCCCCGCACATCACTGTTTGGTGCTTAAACACTTTGCTTTGGTGCCAACCAGCAGACGGACCATTTAAAATTCTACAAATAAAATAATATTGCAAATTTATCTACAAATTAAATAATAATAGTGTTTTTATCTCTAACCACTTCCTTTTACATTAACATTATAGATTCTAATTAGCACTCACAGCTACGTACTCAGGAAGAGAGAGAGCCACCCAGGAGAGCAGCGTGGTATGAGTTGGGAGGCTAATGGGGTGGCTCTTGGTCTTGCCTGGTCTGTTTTCCAGAGTCCACCCCACCTTGGACACAGAACTTGAACTCATGACTGCCAAAGGATCTCCGGCTATGTGCTTGACTTGACCACAGAAAGCTGAGGCCCTGGATATCCTTTCCGGGGCATAGCGAACCATTAGTGTGAGGAGGGGAGGGAGTTTCTTAGTCCTAACAAATAGCCTAAAAGGGGTTCAAACTCACGAACTTGCCTGTTAAACAGAAAAAGCACTGACTGGGGAAATGGAACCATGGGGTTCAGACCTTTACTCTGTCGCTTAGCTATTTTTCCTTGGGCAAGTGACCTAACTTCACTGGGCCTCCATTCTATCATCCACAAGCCCAAAGAGTAATACCCACAAGCAGAAATGGAGTGAAGTGGCCAGCATGGAGTCGGGTCCAGTGCCTGGTGTTAAGAGGAAAAGAAAGGCTGCCCTAGAGCATGGCAAGCCTCCACTTTCACACAACCCTGAAAGAGCTGAGCAACGCTGGGTTTGTAACAGGACATGAGCAATGTGGGGAGTTGGGATGAAAATTTTGCATGGTTCACTGACTGTTAACACAAAATAACAGACCCACTTTGCAGTAAGTGCTGTCACTGGCTACAGGGAGTGGAATTCTTCCCATGTGTAGCACTCTGCTCTAAGTTTGTGAATGTGGGGTAGTAAGAACAAAATATTTACCTTTTCCAGGGCCTCTCTGTCAAGTAGTTCCTGCACAGCTAGAAGCTTGATGCTGTAAGAAAAAAATTGAAACCACACTTGAAACAAATCATTTCACGCCGCCAACCATCAGCCAAGTCACGAGAATAAAAATTTGACATGTCAGCCTGCATTTCTGCTTCATCCCATCTAAAGTAACCTTTGCTTTGAATTGAAATGACCATTTCAGAACTATTAAAACTGTTTCTAAATAGTACAAGTGGATTTCATCATAGGATCCAGAAATTTCACTTCTGGGCATATACCCCCGAAAAGTTGGAAATAGGGCCTGGAACAGAACTTGCACGCTTGTGTTCATAGCAGCATGAGTCACAACAGCCAAAAGGTGGAAACAACTACAATGGCCACCAACGGATGCAGAGATAAACAAAATGTGGTACATACATAAGATGGAATTGTTATTCAGCTTAGAAAGAAGGAAGTCCTGGCATGTGCTACAACACAGAGGAAGCCTGAAGACGGTTTGCTAAATGCAACAAGCCAGACACAAAAGGACGAATATTGCACGATTCTACTTCTATCAGGTACCTCTAGCATAGTCGAGTTCAGAGACAGAAAGTAGAAGCGTGGCTGCCAGGGGCCGGGGGCGAGTGGAGCGGGGGCCTGCTGTGTAGTGGGTACAGGGTTTCGTTGGGGGATGGCCAAAAGGTTCTGGAGATCGATGCTGGTCACGGCTGCACATCAGTGTGAATGTACTTAATGCCACTTAGCTGTATGCTCGTAAGTGGCTCAAATAGCAAATTTTACGTTATGTACACTTCACCGTAAAAAGTTTTTCAGGGGATCCCTGGGTGGCTCAGCGCTTTAGCCCCTGTCTTCGGCCCAGGGCGTGATCCTGGAGACCCGGGATCGAGTCCCGCGTCAGGCTCCCTGCATGGAGCCTGCTTCTCCCTCTGCCTATGTCTCTGCCTCTCTCTCTCTCTCTCTCTCTGTGTGTCTCTCATGAATAAATAAATAAAATTTTTTAAAAAAGTTTTTCATGTAAGGGATCTGAACTAATTCAGAGGAAGAAAAAGAAGAAAACAGTGGCCCCTGTTCAGGATGAACCTTCCCTTGACGATAACAAGCCGAGCGCTACGATCCCCGCTTACGTGGACGCCTGCTCCGCCGTTGGCTGCACACTGGCCGCGCCCGACCGTGTGCACGTAGCCGAGGGCGCACAGGACCAGGGCATGCTCCCCGCCCGGGGCTCGCCGCCTCCTGGAGGCCACAGGGCACGGGCCAAGATGCGCAGGGCGGCCCGGCGCTGGCGGGGGACAGGGAAGGCTTCCTGGAGGAGGGGCTGGGCTAGCCCCGCCTGGGGACAGGGCGACCCACAGAAGGCCAGCGGCAGAGGCGGGGGCACCGAGCAGAGAGCAGGGGTGTGGAGTGGACACAGCCCACCGGTTTCCACGTTAGGGGCCGGAGCCCGGACCGTGCTCAGCAACTGAGATGGGAATTCAGAAGCGGATGCAGGACACGCCGCTTTCGAAGCGCTTGTGGACACGAGGCTGGACTCACCAGTGCCTGGGAGGAGCCCGGGGCGCCCTGAGGCCGTTTAGGGAGCAGGTCAGGGGCCGGTGGTCACCACGCTCCCTCCCCGCAGGGCCACTGGTGCATGGTCACCGGCCTCCGCGCTCCACCCCGCCGGGGTTCTCTGGGCCCCTCACCTGTACCACGAGCCTCCCTCCAAACGGGTTACGCTCACGAGAAGGTTCACTTGAGTTGACAGAACTCCTCGTAATCTCTCCAAATAAGCAAGCACATCCAACCAAACGCAACGGCCCACATACCAGCAACTCTAGGAGGTGCAAGGGAAGTCTTCCGGCTTACGAGACCCTCCCACCCCCCCACCCCCCAATTCAGCAACTCTCCGAGCGGGGCATCCCCTCTGCTCCGACCACACCGGCTCTCCTTCATCTCTCGGACCTCGGTGCAGTTGCTGGTCTGGCGTGGGTCCTGCCCAAGATCTTTACAGCACCGGCCTCCGGCCTGCTGTGGCACTCCAGGCCCACCGGGAACGCCACGTCCTCCAGGCAGCCTTCTCTGGACACTGAGGTCAAGCAGCGCCCCCCATCATCACGTTGTATTTTCTTCAGTGCACTTGCTAATAGTCCCCCAAAGCATTTACATGTTGGGGTTCTTTGGCCTGTCTCTTCCCAAACAGCAAGGAAGCTCCCGGCGGCTGAGGGCTGGAGGGTCTTCTCACCATTGCACTCACAGTGTCTACAACTGGCACACGGAAAGCACCCAATGAACATTTCCTACCGACTGGCAGGGCCCAGTCCATATTAGAGCTGGCCCAATCCAGCTTGGATCAGCAGCCGGGCCTCAGTTTCTCCCTCTGAAAAAGACTGCCTTCAAAAAGATGACTGTGCATGTTTCCCCTTGGCGACAGGCACTAGAGGCATCTGTGCAAATGCCTGCTATTAACAGGTTGTGCCCGGTGGTCAGTCAAAGCTCCTGGCCTCTCCTCAGCACATTCTGATTCCCCACACACGAATCTAAATTCCAGGCCACCGGTTTGGATGGCGACTTACGTGCTAAGTTAGGGGTTTTCCATCGGAGCTCGAGTTTCAGAAGCTTAAATTGCTTCTGAAATAACCACCGGAAAATAGTTCTACCAGAGGACATTTTTCAGCAGTCTCTTGTTCCCGCCCCTGTCCATGGCCTTGAAGTCAGATTCAAGGGATCGGATAGCAGACATCAACCAGATCAGAGGAAAGGTTTAAACACAGTTAAGATATTCAACTCTCTTTTTATCCCTGCTTGCAAAGATATTACATGCACGCCACCACAGAACATGAGCTGAAAACCAACAGGGCCAGGCGCTAAGGGAAAATGAAATTAAGACAACATCAGTTGACTCTCATCTAAGTCAAAGCCTGAAGGATGCCACCCCCTGCTCTGACTTGCCCCTGGAACAGGACGTGGCAAACACACGCACGCCTAGTGCCGCTCTCCAACCCTCTCCACCTCTCTCCGTCAACTTTGCCCCCGTTTAACTTAGACACAGGTTTGGAATCCTTCTCAACACTCCAATGAGACCCAACCAATCTACTGAAGCGGGCACGTGAGATTAAACTCGTTTCACATCTGCCCTAAAACTGGGACGCCCGGGTGGCTCAGCGGTTAAGCGTCTGCCTTCAGCCTGGGGCGTGATCCTGGAGTTCCAGGATCGAGTCCCACGTTGGGCTCCCTGCACAGAGCCTACTTCTCTCTCTCTCTCTCTCTCTCTCTCTCTCTCTCTCTGTGTGTGTGTGTGTGTGTGTCTCATGAATAAATAAAATCTTTAAAATAAAGGGACGCCTGGCTGGCTCAGTGGTTGAGCACCTGCCCCTGGCTCAGGGTGTAATCTGCAGTTTCAGGATCGAGTCCCACATCAGGCTCCCTATATGGAGCCTGCTTCTCTCTCTGCCTCTCTCTCTGTCTTTCATAAATAAATAAACAAATAAAAAATCTGCTCTAAAACCAATACTGAACAGTATTAACACATGGGGGTGTGTGTGTCAGGGAAAAAAAACCATAGGAGCATTCCCACACTACCAAAATGCAGCAATGCAAGATGAGATTGCTCTAGGGGCAGGGGGAGAAAGGGAGAAAGGGTGGAAAGGAGATGAAAAGACATTCAAATCTGTAGGGCTGGAGTTTTAAAATGGAAACAACGCATGTCAATAAGAAGTTACTGCTACAGCTGCTTGCACTGTTGGATTTCTTCTGGGAGCTGTGGGGTTTTTTCCCTTCTTTAGAGCTGCAGCCTTTAAGAACATATGAGATGTTTCCTGTTATATAACTACCCTAATGTTATTTCCTCCCTTATTGGAAACGCTCCAATTTGGGAGTATTTATTTCAGAATTTATGGTATCTTTTCATCTGATACAGATAGTCCCTGGGATGAAATGTCACTTGCTGCAAACCCCTTTACCAAATCCTCCAACTGACACCTCTCATCTCTTACCCTTACCTCTCAGTGTCAGCTTTGCTCCTCCTTCCTTCACTCCTTCCTCCTCCTCTCCTTCCTCCCTTTCCTCCTTCTGTCCTTTGATAAATTCCACGAATGTATATTGAACACCTCCTATAGTTCAGGAACTGCCAGGCATCTGGGTGTCCGAGATGAGCACATACTGTCCCTGCCCTCAAGGAGGCGAGGCTTCTGTTGGGGCATGGGCCCGGGAAGGTGTATCTGAGACCTTCCTGGGTTTTGTGGACTGGCAAAGCTGGACTCCAGAGTGCATATCTTTATGCTGAGGCCCGGGGCTTGGTCACCATCCTCTGAAAACAGCAGAGCTCCCATCAGATGGAAGTGACAATGACAGCAATTTCTTTTTCAGCACTCTGCTGAGAACAGAGGCAAATAGTAACACAAAAGCAGCTGGTAGCAGTGATTTACTTAGAAAAATGACAACTTTAGGGGCAAATTCTGAAGTCAAAGTGGACAACACTTGGATAGACCTAGGAGGCATGTGATTAATGTTTGCCTGAGTTACAAAGGAGGTAAGCTGGTTGAGGGCAGAGGTCTTATTCAGCTGGATGGAGCCTGGTACAGCAAGGTCTGCCAAGGAATTAGAGGGGGCGATGGGGAGAGTGCCAGGCAGACATTGAAAGCAGGGAAGAAACGCAGCAAAGTTGAAAAGACGGAAGCTGGAGGGCTCCCCTGCAGGCTGGGGTGGCTTAGAGCTGAAGACTGAACCTTCATGGTCCCTGAAAAGGCAGAAAAGAGGCAGATAAGAGGCAGACAGCTCTATGGGTGCTGCAAAAACACTCAAAGGCCAAACTCCCAACTATGCAGAAACTCATGCGGCCAGAACAGATGGATGGCCTAAAGGGGCACCAGACTCAAGAATTCACTCCAGCTCCCTCCCTCTCAGGATTCTGGCACTGAGTTTACCCTGCATTCATGAAGTGACACATTATAATGCATGAGACATAGCAGCATTTGGTAAATGCACAAAGGATGTATATATACCATGGAGCCATCCACTCACCGCATGGATAAAATATTTAAGGGCTATATATTATGCACCAGGCACTACTGGGCGCTGGGAATGGGGGGATGAGCAAACACAGCCTCTGCCTTCAAACTTCTGAGTCTAATGGAGGAACCTGCTATGTGCATCAGCCACAAGATGCACTCTCAAGAGGCAAACACAGGGTGCCATGAGGTCCTTTGGAAGGGCATTACACAAAGCTGGCAGGTTCCCTGAGAAGTGACTTTAAGGTTGAGGCCTATGGGCTTCAACAAGGCAGAGCTATGGAGTGGGAGAAAGCAGGAGCAAAGGAACCAGGGGGTAGAGCAAACATGACCCCCCCACCGCCCTGCCACCAGAGACTGAGGTAGACCAGGGACCACAGGGATATCTGGAGGGTGGGGTAGGTGCTGAAAGATGATTCTGTAGAAAAATAAGTGGGGCTAGGCCTGCTTAGAAGGTTTGGTAAGCCATATTAAGGAGTTTGGACTGTACTTCGAAGGCACAGGGTAGCTAGTGATGAGTTAGGGCAGTGATGTCATAGAGGCCCAAGACACAGAAGATGCCCACAAAAGGTATAAAATAGCTCTGGTGTGAATGGTTTGGGGTGGGGAAGGAGTAGGGGACAAGAGTGGAGTCAGTGGGACCCAAGTTCTGCACCCAGCATGCCCGCCCAAACCGGGAGCCAGGCAAGTGAGGGAGGCGTTCCCACCTGCATCTTTGGCAGACAAGATCTAAATCTCAACAACAGCATAGGGGACACTCCAGGCAGCCTCCCCCCAGCGAGGGACAGGGGGCTCAAGAGCACAATTTGGAGAGAAGATGGAATCACACCCAGCAGCAGCCATAGGCAACGATGACCTTCTATCCATATGTCCCCATGCAGGACATGGAGGCCACTTAGGACATTGCACGGAAGTCGAATTCAGAAACTTGGTCAACCCAGTTAATCCAAATACTTGTCCCTTCTCCTTGAAGGAAGGCTCCACATTAACTTCCCCTGAAGAAAGTAAGGAAGAGTTCTCTCTTGATCATCACATTTTTGAAGATGCCATGGATCTTAGATACAGACTTGTTTTCCCTAATGCTATATTTTCTTCCACCATTGGCTCGGGGCTGGGAAAACACAGCCCCCGGATGTCAGTGAGCACACAGGCCTCAGAGGGAAGGCAGGCTCCCAGGGAAGGCGCTGCTTTTCTCAGACATGTCCTCTTCAGCATCTCACCCCATTGCTGCCAAACACACATGGCCATCTCGTCCTCCCTTCCCAAAGCCAAGCGCTGACCAGTACAACACCAGCACTGGAACAATCTACATGGAATTCACGCTGGCAGGTTAGAAAAAAACTAGTGTGCTAAGCAGTGAGCAGGAAACTCCTCTTATGACAATCCTATGGTTTTTGTTCTATTCAGGTTTTCAACTGCTTGAATCAATTACGGTAATTTCCATGTCTTAGAAATTTCTTAGAAAATTGTCCAGACCATTCAGATTTTCAAATTTTGAGCACAGAATGATGCTAGTGATAACTTTTAACTTAAAAAAACAACATCTGCTTCTGTGGTTATATCCTCTTCCTCTTTCTTTAACATGTATAGATATTTTTCTCATTTAAAAAATTAGGTTTGTGAGGAATCAGTCTACCTCATTGGTCTTCTGAAAAAATTGGTCCAGGATTTATCAAGTCGACCTTTTTTTTTTCTAATTAAGTAGGTCAAAATATACCTTCATTAATTCCTTTCTACAAGTTTCCATTGTTTTCTTGAGTTTCTCTATTTACCTCTTGAGTCAGGTATTCATTATTCAGATTTCTTATTTATAAAGCCATGAATTTTTTTCTATGAGAATATACATCCTTGTTTCAAGTTTCATTGCGTAGCCTTCTTGCTTCCTACCACCAAGTCTGAAATTGCTAATTTGATCTCTTATCAGCATCCACGGTTCTTTGGATTGTATTTTTTTATCTCTAAGTAATTGCGTTTTAAATTGTATCATTTTGTATTTTCTATAATTCTAATGCACTAAAGTTAAAGGAAGTACTCTGTATATTTTCTGCTTTTTAAAATCTATTGATGGTCTTTTTGGATCTATTGATGGTCTTTTTTATGATGCTTTTCTACTTCCCAGGGTTTGAGTAGTTCTAGAAATTTTGGGTGGGGGAGATCTCCAGTGTGTACCTTTAAGTTTTCATATTTTTAAAATTTATTTATTCATGAGAGACACAGAAAGAAGGCAGAGACATGGGCGGAAGAAGCAGCAAGCTCCTTGCAGGAACCCGATGCAGGACTTGATCCCAGGACCCGGGATCACGCCCTGAACCAAAGGGAGATGCTCAACTGTTGAGCCACCCTTAGGCGTCCCTAAGTTTTCATATTAATGTAGGGGATTAGGGAAGGGGTCTGCAGTCAGTCTGCAGTTCAAGCTGTACCACCTACTGGTTGCAGGACCTAAAGGAAGTTTAAGAATAGCAGGTGGGAGGCAGGGATCTGGTATTCACCCTGTGACCTTGACCAGAGATGACACAAGGGAAGTACGAAGCACCTTGCTTAGCTCAGAGTAAACCACCGTCAATGGTGGATATTGGTACTAATATTATTCAGGGTCTTTCTTCAGCTATTAACACTTTTCTAAAGATCAGAAAAGAAGAAAGAAACAACTTTTGTGCTACCAACCTATTTCCAGACAAGCAGCACAACAAACCTTTACCTCCTGTTCCCTTTTGATTTCCATTAACAATACCCTACAGTTTAGATCCAGAGTATAGTCACGTTGTGATTCCATTCTATAGCTGGTCTTAAGAACAATTTCTGACACTCTTATTTGCTTGATTACCAAACTTAAAATAATAATTGCTTTCTAGTTCTACTGATTCCAGGGCTTGTGCTACTACCACCACCACCATCACCACCACTACTACTACTTCTTTTTCTTCTCCTCTTCCTCTTCCTCCTCCCCCTCTTCTTCCTTTTACAGAGAGAAAGGGAAAAGGGGCAGGGGGAGAGATCTCCAGAAGACTCCCCACTGAACGCGGAGCCCAACATGGGGCTCAATCACATGATGTGAACTAAGACCAAGAGTCGTATGCTTAACCAACTGAGCCACCCAGGCACCCCTGTGCTACCTCTTCTTGAGCCGTATTTTTTAAATATCTTGAACTTCTACAATATATCTTTAAAGTAAACCTTAAAATAAGGAACATGTTCATATGTTTTCCTAAGCCCTCACCTGTCTGAGAATGTCTTTCTGATTGGCGTCATACACAATGGACAACTCAGCTGAGTGTGAAATTGTTGGGTTACAACATAGCCCCCAAAACTTTATAGATGGTTTCCCAAATTACTTGAAAATCAGAAGATGTTTTAATATGTCAGATTTCCAGACTCCACATAAGGAGGAGTGATACAGGGCCTGGGAACGTATCTGAATTAAAAACAAGACAACAGAAAACTCCCAGGTGTTCTAATATTCTGACAGTTTCCATAGACGTAGACTCTCTGTTACAGAGAACAAGCCAAAAGTCAACCTGATTTTTGTTACTCTTCCTCTACTTGGATTTTTGTGAATTTCCCCCCGTTTGGCCTTGTTATTCTCTATGTTTCCCAGGCTATGCCCAGACCTGGACCTCTTTTCCCTAATAGTGTTCAGAACATGGTGAGCCCAATCTCTCTGCAGCTCAGGGAGGTAGCTGATGCTGGATCACTGATCCTAGTAATCACCAACACCAATAACCTGGACATAGGCAGTTAGTTCTGTCTTCCATATTTGTAAACTTGTCTCTTATTTTTCTCTTTCTTCCTTGTATTTTCCAGAACCATTTCTTTCTTTTCTTTTTTCCAGAACCATTTCTCAAAGTTGTTTTTTTTTTCCTTCCCCTTCATTCACATCACTGATTTGATTTCTCATAGTGTTAGTGTTAGTTTTCTGGAGCTGCTCTAACAAATTGTTGGTAACTTAATACATATTTACTCTCACTGTTCTGGAGGCTAGAAACCTCAAATCAGTATCACTAGGCAAAAATCAAGGTGTTCAAACAGCCACACTCCCTCTGGAGGCTCTAGAGGGGAATGTGTTCTTTGCCTCTTCCAGCTTCCAGTGGCTGCCAGCATCCCATGACATGTCTCAGTCTCCTTGATCACAATGCTTTCTCTTCTATCAAATCTCCCCCTGCTTGTCTTATAAGGATACCTGTGACTGCACTTAAGACAATTCAGTATAGTCTCCCCATCTTTCAAGATGCTTAACTTAACCAATTACATCTGCAAAGTCTTTTTTTACCATGTATCATCACATTATTTATAAGTTCTAGGAATTAGACCATGGATATCTTCTGGGAGCCATTTTTCAGCCTACCACACATAAATACTCTTTATACTCCTGCTAATTTGGGTTTTAGTTCTGTTGTTGAATTTTGTTTCCTCAAAACCTTTCTTTATTCACTGAATCTCTTTTTAAAATTTTATTTCTGTGGTCTTTTCTTATCAACCCATCCTTTCCTTATGTTTTTCTGTCCCTGTTTCAGAGAGGACATATCTTTTTGTAATATGCTGAGGATGTCACACATTTCCCCCAAATTCTTTTTGTGACCTGCTATAGATGATTTTCTGGGTCTTCAGAAGCCACTGACTTTACTTTGTTCTGCAGGACTTTTCCATGAACTCTTTTTTGTCTTATTCATCCTTAAATAAGGAAAAGTTTGTACCGACCAATGGTTGATTTTCAACAGATATTATGAGCAGACTGACAATGGTTCTGTTTTCTGCTCACCTGGATCAAGGATGGATCTCCTTCTCAGACCTGCTATGGGAGGGGACTGGCTGAGGGCATAGCTTCCAGCCAACTCAGAACCTTTACTCTAGTGAGGTTTGCCTCTTCCTCAGAGACTCTCAGTCAATTCATGAGAGAAAGCATCCTGTTTCCCAACATGTGCAGCTGCCAGGGCACCCTGCTTGTAACACTTTGCTTTTGGGGAGTAGATTTACTAGAATGCGCTGAAACCATGCCAGTTTCCCCCTATTTCCCATCTGGTTATAGTCTGATGTTTTCTTTCTCTACTTGGCAATGGGGGAAAAACCCAAAGAGATGGCTCTACGATGAAGGGCCCACGTCCAAGGCTCGTAGCTGAGGATAGAAAAGAAAGACTAACCAGCTGGAATTTGCTTCAAGTACGTGAGTCAGGAACTAATGATGAAAAAGGTGTAAATTGCTTTCTCACTGTTTTCCAGGCAGGGGATGATAGGGGTGGTAGTGAGGTGGGGTCTCCTCTTGGGGACCCTTTGTGTCATGAGCAACATCCTGGGTAGGCTCCCCAAGCCCAGTGCTTTCCACCTCCTCATTGCCCCAGTTGTTATCTCCAAGATTCCACCACTGGTCATTCCTTCTTTTTGTTATTTTTCTACATCATCATGGGTATCTGAGCTGATATTTCCAGAGATGGGGTCTCTGAAGGGCAGGATAATGTCTAATCTCTTGCTTTTGGCAATTGGCTTGTTCAGTAAATGGAAAGACTGGCTCTTCCTCAAACTGCAGCACTCTTCATCTTCCATGTGGGGAAAAGTATCCAAAAGAGAATCCATCTCCCTCTGTTAGATCTAGCTTCAGGGCTCCCATGGCTTCAGGCCCCAGGGCTGCTGATCACCTGGAGGGGGCTCACAGGGTGGAATCAGGATAGCACCTTCTGGAAATCTCTTCAAGCACAAACCAGTCACATGGCCAGAAGTGAGGAAGCCTGATTTTTTTTTAAGATTTTTTTTATTTATTCATGAGACACAGAGACAGAGGCAAAGACAGAGGAAGAAGCAGGCTCCCTATGGGGAGTCTGTTGCAGGACTCGATCTCAGGACCCTGGGATCATGGCAGATGCTCAACCACTGAGCCACCCAGGTGCCCCAGGAAGCCTGATTTTAACTGAAGACAGCTGAAGATGATCAGATCCAGGCCTGGACAAGCTAACAGTGGAAGTGAGGCCAGCTCCCAACTGGAGACTGGGAATCACTTTTCTGCACCTGCACTTTTGTTCTCAGCAGCAAACTGCCTACGTAATGCCACTTTTTAGAAGGCTGAACCATTTAACCTAATCTAAGGTCTGGGGCCCCACAGGAAATCCCATTAGAAAGTTAATAGCATGGTTTAACTGCAGGAGATAAAGCTACAGTAGACTGGGCAATTTTATTCTGGGAGTTTGGAAGAAAAGACCCAGGAACAGACTGACAAGTAGAGAGAACCAATGAGCAGGAGAAAGAGGATGCCATTAACAGAGTGTCTTCCAGACATCAGGTACTGCACTGAGCCTTTCGTACTTTCACCTCAGAGTTTCTCCTCATAGACACAGCTATAATGAAATACAGACTCCAAAGCTAAAGAATATTCAGGGATTGATTTGATGATTTGTACGCTACAATATTACTTTCTCTTATTACTGGCTGTGGGAGAGTTTACTCTCTGCTGAAGAGGAAAGGATTTCAAGTCCTATTTTATAGCTTCAGAGAGATTCAGTGTCTTGTGAAAAACCCACACGAGGGCATGGAACTGCACCCAGGTCTGTATGATTTAAAAGCACTCACCCCTTTTTACTCATGCAACAAATATTCACTGAGCACCTACTATGTGCCAGGCGTATGGAACCAGAGAAAAAGCAATGAACAGAACAAAATCTTTACTCTCATGCAGCTTCCTTTCTGCCAAGGGGTAGGGAAGAGTGGTCTGCTGGCTTATGTTTAACCACTGGCCCTAGGGAAGTGGGGACCAGCTCCAGCACACCACTGGTGAGGAGTGATCTGCAACAAACCAGTTTTTCTATTATATTTATTACAAATGGAATACGTAATAAATTATGTGATTATGTAATGTGCCTAGTGGTGATGAGTTTATAAAAGTTAAAGCAGGGTAAAGGAGTAGTAAGTGGCCAGTGTGCTGTGAAGAAGTCAGGAACACTTATCCCATGAGATGACAATAGATCAGAGACTGGATTTTCTCATCTGTAAAATCCAGATAATGATTCTATTTAATAAGGTCATCATAAGGATTCAATGAAATGGGACTTATTGTAGAATACTGCCTTCTAGTATATAGCAGGTAGTCAATAAATGATGGTTATTAATATTTATCCTAATTGATATGGAGACGACCTGGTACACAATTCTCATCTTCCTTAGAACTGATAAGAATATAAAGCTTTCATTCCTAAAAATCAAATTGGTATTTTAGCCACTGAAGTTCTAAATGATTGATCAACAACCTGGAAATGTTTCTATAAACATGGAATTGCTAAGTTCAGATTTCATAATGCCAGGCCTTCTAACACTGGGGTTACCACTTGAAGTGTCATTATCATTATTGAATAATTTGATTAAATTCTTTAATTGCTAGCACTTTAATTTCAGATCAGTCCATACCACTGTCCCTCAAAGAAGTATAAAGAATGCTATAACTCTTCTGGAGCTGAGTAGACCACATTGTTTTGTTCTCCTTCATCCTCTAAACTGAAAATAAAAAGATACACAGATAAATAAGCAAAACATGCACTACAGAATTGGTTCTTAAACTCGTTCAAAGCTGTACCATTCATACAGAATGCAAGTCTCTTTACAAAAAGGTAAAGACTTGAACCGCCCCAAAGATAAAACTATAAAAAATGTTGAAAAGAAATTAAGTATCAAGTTATTTTAAATTGAAGGGTGAAACTCTTCTGTTAAACTGAGAAAAATTATCAACTACTTTTATTATTTCTTTAAGAATTGAGGTACAGCTATAGGTTCATTATCAGGGCAGAGGATTAAAAGAGAGGGAAAGAACTGTCTTCTCAGTCTGCCATCTGCAATGCGCAGAGCTAGATGCCCCACAAACACCCCCATTTTGTCTGCCCATCACAAAGGCCTGGCATCATTAGCTCTGCTGTAGAGAGGACAATAGAGGGGCTATGCCACATAGCAAGAGCGAAGTCATCATTCAAATCCTGATTGGCACCTCTTGATTCCATTCCAAATTCCCACCCTGGTGTCACATACAATGGCGGAACCTTAGAACTTGGATGAGGTTCTTGGTCATTCTTAATCCAAGTGGTTATGATAAGATGTAGGCTCAGAGATCCCTAAACCAAAGGGGCTCTCAAATTGGTACTATGCCTTCTCTAATCCAAGTGAACTGGGGACTTCTTGGAACTCATACCTTTCTCCCCTTAATTTTTTTCAACACACTTCCACCCAAGAAGAGCTATCTGCCCAATACAAATCAGAAAATGCTGCAGATACCATCTACAGATAATTTTTCCTTCAGGAAGAAATACCTCTCACCACACTCCTCCCCAGTGGGCTCTTCCTAAGTCCTCTGGTTGTTCCTTGGCTTTTGTTGGGGGAGGTAAAATAAGTAACCAGATCAAATGAGTTTTTCAAATAACTATGTACTGTGGGGACAGTGACCACTCTATCCTGCATGACCTCACCTGGTAAGGGGTAAGGACTATAGCTGACCCTGTTCCCCTCTACATTTCCACTTTCCTAGGGTCTTTCCTAGCATTTCCTTCAGAACTACGTGGGATGTACTTCAAGGGATGATCTTGTCTTATCCTTCTGTTTTCTCTTTCCATTCACAAAGCTTCCTTCCAACATTTTAATCTCTTGCATTATATGTATTTCCTTACATGCATCAAATTCTGTGAGAATGGAAGTAAGCAACACACACACACACACGCACACTGTTGTTTTTTAAACGAGTGCTGGCCAGTTACCATGTTGATGATTATGGGTTTTGGTATTTTTTTGGTCCCTACCCTTTTTATAATTTTGGGATTCATGGGGGATTCCTTGTTACCTAGTCTTTCCTGTAAATGTCCATAAGTTTAGGTTTTGCCAACTAGTTGCTCTTTTTGCTCCTGGTATTTTCATTATGAAAATTCTCAAACCTTCAGGAAAATTCAGAGAACTCTAAAGTAAACACACACCTACCACCCACATTCTGTAATCATTAGCATGTCACACTATTTGCTTTATCATACATCTGTCCTAACCACCCACCCACCCATCTTTTTTTTTTTTTTTTTTTTTTAATGCATTTCAAAGTAAGCTGCAGCCCAGTGATTTGTCTGGTATTTTCCACAAAGACTGGCTTCAAAGTAATTCCTCTCATTTTCAACCACTCCCTGCAGACTCCTAGACCCCAGTGTGAAAGCCCACCCTGGAGCTCTAAGGAAGATCCACCAGTATGAATGCTTATCCTCCAGGCCTTTCTCAAGGCTCTCTGGGAAGCTTTCATTAACCAAAGTCTCTCTTAACCTGGACTAAATTGCCATTCTTTCCCTTCAGCTTCAACCCTTCTGCCTTTTAATGTTTCCAACAAGCCACCATTTAGAAATGAATATTTCTAAAGCTCAACTTTACATTGATCACATATTTTCAGCCAAGAAAGAGTGCTATTTTCACATAACACTTAGTATACATGATTCTTCCGGGCGCACTTCAAGACCAAATGAGACTGGCTCTTCTTGTGACCCTTTCAGCCCACTGCCCATATCTTAGTAACCACCAGAGTGCCATATATGCCCAAGGTGGCTACTGCTACTGCTTTCAACTATGCACTAGCACCTTCTTAAGAACTTAGTTATGGGGAATAGTAAGAGTGATCAACTGAATGTGCAAGAGAAAAAAATTTCCACTTTCAATAACATACTAGAAATCAGAAAGTTATCTAACACAACACAATGCAGGGTCTGTGATTCCAACTTAATGCTTCAGCCAAAATTTTTCATCTGGCTTCAATGTTGACCTTTCACCTCTTAGCTAGGCTTCTCTTCCTTTTAGGCCAGACAAAATTCACCCCTGGGTTTTGTCAGAAGCAATGGCCTCATTAATCAGCTTAAAAAGCAAATATTCATTCCTCCTTATAATGCAAACCAGCCAGTAAGATTCTCTGAGCAGGGAGATGTTTAAAGCAGCAATTATGAGGGCATATTTCACAGAAACTTTTTTTTTAAAGAAGTCATTTGCCAAAAAAAAAAAAAAAAAGTCATTTGCAAAGCACATATTTATTTGAAAAAAGTTTAAAAATACAAAGAGAGAGAGACAGAGAAAAGAAATATTAATCATAATCCTGCCACCCTGGAATTATCATTAATATCTTCATCTATATTCTTTTAGACTTGAATAAAATGAATATATGCATTTTGTAAAATTGGAATTATATTGTGTATGCTGTTTCTATTATTTAAATTACCATTATGTTATAAATTATTGTCATTATTAATTGTCATGATTCCATGTCATTTTAATGGAGATAGAGATATAAATACAGATATATGCTATATTTAATAATCTTTGCTGGACATCAAAGCTGTGATAAGGAGCAGAGTACGTTGCCCCACAATATGCCACTTTGGGATGGGGATTGTTTTGAGCTAAAGGCAATCAAGGCTCAGCAGATTCAAGAAAAACTTTTACCTCTCCCTTAACTACCAAAAACAATTTAGACATGGAGCCTGGCCCAAAAAGAGAGCTATTACCAGAGATAACTTTCTATGTGAATGACCCATCTATGGCAGAGCAAACAGCCAATTATCAAATATCTGCTCTCATCCTGCATCTACTCGTCTGTGAATCACCCTCTTCCCCTTTGAAGCCCAAGGCCCCTTGAGCATTCTTTAGCTCAGGATGGCATATAAGCTTCAACTGCCAGACTTGCCCTTGGGTCTCATATTTTTATGAGGCTCTCATAGGTATAAAATTTTTTAAAATTGTTTTTCTCCTATTAATCTGTCTTATGTCAATGTAATTATTAGATCAGCCAAAGAACGTAGAAGGGTAGATTAAATTTTTTCCATCCCAGCAGCTGTTTCAAATTTTTCACTGTCCATCACTTTGGTGAACAATTCTGAACATACTACTTTCTGCATAACTTTAACTGTTTCAAACAATACATTTCTAAGAGGTCAAGGACTATGTATATTTTTAAGATTTTAAATAACTTTTGCAAAATTGCTTTGCAGACTTAAGACTTCCACAAGCAGTTGTATGACCCGCTTCCTTGCCCTGTATAATTTATGTAAAAACTACCTAATCTAATACATGGAAAAGGTGTTATTAAGCTGTTTAAATTTACATTTATTTGGCCATCAGAAAAACTGAACATTTTAATTCTTCTTTCATCAGAGTCAGTGAGTGATGATGGTGAGAGAAGGGAGCAGTCCCAGGGAAATATCTTCCAGCACTTATGAGTCACACTGGAAGGCCTGGAGTAGGGTGTGGGGTGGGAGCAGCCCTGTGCAAGGCAATCAATGAACAATCACACCTCTGTACCTTAGTGGAAGTTCTCAAACCATTTCTCTCCTCCCTCTCCTTTGTTAATTGGATATATTTCTCTGGAGACACTAGAACAGTATGTACAGGGCTTTTAAATTCCCCAAAATTCTTGATAAATAACTACTATCAATATTTTGCCCAAAAAAGTTGTATATATATGGGTCCACCAGCTGGAAGAAGTATGATTAACGTCTACTTCCTTCAGAGAGGGTAAAAAAGAGTATTTTGAAAGATTTACTTATTGGCTCAGAGTCCTATGGGTAAAGTAGAGCCAGAACTGAGGACTCCCATCTTCCCTATGGTTTGAGCAACAGCAAAAGATGTCACTATACAAGTGTGCAAAATGCTAGGATGCCTGGGTGGCTCAGCGGTTGAGCATCTGCCTTTGGCTCAGGGTGTCATCCTGGGACCCCGGGATTGAGTCCTACATGGGGCTCCCTCCAGGGAGCCTGCTTCTCCCTCTGCCTGTGTCTCTGCCTCTCTCTCTGTGTGTCTCTCATGAATAAATAAAAAAATAAAATCTTAAAAAAAAAAACAAGTGTGCAAAACACAAAAGAACTTAGATTGGACACAAGTCTGCAGTCTGCAGGGAGGACCAGAGGCTTTCCAGAAAGGGAGAGGGAGCTCCCGAGTGACATTACAGGCACTTACCTACTGGCCTCCCACCCAGGAATAACCCTAACATCAGGGGATGGTGTCAGCCACAGCGCCCCAGGATCTACCCACAACACTGCACTCAACCATGTAGAACAGACTGGAACACAAATCCCAGGCAGTGAGGCTCCTAAAATATCATATCTACAGGCTTTCAAAAGGAGAGTGAGCATCTCACTGCAGGGACAAATGGCCACTTAGTCTTTGCCGAGAGCCTCGGTTATCTGTAAAACTTCAACCCCTGGTTTCTAGAGTCAGCTTCAGATGTGTGGAGATCTGGTTGGTCTCTGGACATCTGTCCCTCCAAATTAGGAAGGGGAGAAAACTCCCTCTATCTCTCTATCAATTAACATTTGCTGCTGGGTGTCCATACTGTGAGCTGCAGCTAAGAAGTCCCTTAAAAGTAACAGTAGCAGCCACCACTGCCAAGCCTTTATGTCCAGGAAACCCAAAGACGCACCAGGAGCTTGGTGTCCCAGCGGGGTGCTGAGTCTCAGTGACGACAGCAGCTGGTGGGCTGGGGCTGGTTTTTGTTAAACAACAGCGTCTTGCAGTGTCTTCAAAGTAATAGGTCCCAGACACCAGCGCTATGAATTCCAGCTGTTAAGTGTGAAACCTTATCTATCCTCCAGCCTGTAATTCAGGCCCCTCCAGTTCTTAACTGTCTTTAATTTAAAATACTGAATTCAGGGAGACCTCCCCTCTTTGCTCTCCTCCCCTCACTCTTGACCAGCTGGCTCAGAACCTCCGGTGCAGAGTCAGGCCCAGAAAGCTGCCTAGGATCCCAGCAGAAACTATTGGCCATGTAATAGGGAAGAAGCCAGGGCAAGACGGGGGCCTCGAACTCTAGCAGCCCAGTCCTCCAAGCTCAGCGAATTCCAGAGTGGGTTTTAAGTTGACAACTTCAAAAGCTCTTCCAAGAAGCAGGCAGGAAGAAAAGAGACATCCCTGCACTTGGAGGATCCTGCATCAGTGTCAGTGGAGCGAGTTCACGTCTAAGAACCACTGGCTTGTATTCTGGAGTTAAGACAGTGGTTCTTAAGCCCAGTGTTAATAAAACAGATGGGGCTGAACCCCACCCTAGAGTTTTCTATTTAAGCAGGTCTGAGGACTTGCATTTCCAACAAGTTCCCAGGAGAGGCAGGTGCTGCCAGACTGGGAACCATACTTTAAGAATCACTGAATTAAATATGACACCTAACTAAGAATGTGAGGATTTCAGCACAGACAACTTTATATGGCTTACACCTAAGGGTTCCTTAACCAGACTTGGTGAGGAGGGCTCTCTTGGGGGACTCTCGGTGGCTTGGTGAGGGTGCAAGATAGGACTACAGCTTTTGTTTCTCAAACAGGACATCTATTTCCTGTGGACATCTATTTGAAAAATCAAATGTCAGAGAGTACTCAGCCCAGCTGATCTGGAGCCATGATGTCCAATTTACTGTACGGCCTCCTCTTGCTCATGTGTTTGTCCCATCGTCTTTACTACCTTGTTGCTCAGAAGAGCTTCTACTCCTCTTTTCCAAGACCAACTCGCCCACCTATGCTCTTGAAAGACTGATCATATTCTTCCCCGGACCTGCTTCCATTCTTTCTAAAACCCATCTTTCCCCACCTCTAACCACTGCCTGGCACTGGGGCCTGCTCTCTCCTTGAAACCCTTCTCTGGATAGGCTTGTGGGCCCCCAACACCTTCTCTAAATCCTTCTTACCCATTTACTCTCTGGCTTGCTTGCTGTGTGCTTTGGCTCAATCATTGTGCCAGAAAACTTGTGCCAAACAGCAGTGATTAACAACAGTGGACAAGACAGGGCTTGCCCTGCTCTCATGCAGCTGACAATCCATAGTGGGGCCACTCCCACTGATGAACTAACTACACATGTGGTTATTTTGTTACAAACATGTCAAGTGCTCCAAAAGGTACTTGTGACAGTGCATTATGGCGGGGTCCAGGGTGGGGGTTGGCTAACCTACTCTGGAGCTGGGGCAGGGAAGGCCTTCTGAGGAAAGCCACCCTGAAGCAGTGTCTGGAACTGGAACCAGCCTTACACTTGTCTTGCCAGGGCCTTAAATATTAGGTCCAATCATATTTTCAAAGATCCAATCATATATTATCACAATGACCAGCAGTGATTCAAAAAAAATTTTCTCTCTCTAGCACCCACTTCCCTTCCAAACTCGACCTCCGTATTTCCAATATCTGCTGGACTCTTATTACAATGCCTCAGAGGGACCTCAACTCAACACATTAAATGAGCTATCCCCCAGCAAAGCTGCTCTACATACCCTCCCCGCATCTTAGATACCATCCAATCAAGGCTTGAGCGTCATTATCTGGAACCCACCTACTCTTTGCCATATCCACCACCTAAAAAGCCACCAACACAGGTTAATTCTATCCACCCAACCATCTTCTGAATCCATCCCTTATCATTTATCAAGTTCTCCAAAGCCATAGCCACACTTCTCTAATTCAATGTCATAGTTTTTGCTTATGATAAAATATATATTCATTATAGAAAATTTTGAAAATACACAGAAAGAAATTAGAAAATAACCACTGATAACATTCTGTCTTATTCGCACATGTGCACGTGTTCTTGCGTGTCTTGTGTTTAGAAACCGTAATCATAAGATGAATATATCTGATAAGCCAGTGGCCGTCAGTCCTCACATCTTATGAGTCAGTGACTTGGTCATGTGACTTGCTTTAGCCACTGGGACAGTAGTGAGCATGATGCAAATAAAGACCCTTGGTTAAAAACTGTTGCATGAAATAATCTTTAAGAAATTATTTTTGGGGCACCTGGGTGGCTCAGTCAATCATTCAACTCTTCATTTCAGCTCAGATCATAATTTCATGGGTCATGAGACCAAGCCCCACATCAGGCTCTATGCTCAGCAGGGAGTCTGCTTGAAGATTCTCTCCCTCTGCCCCTCCCCCTTTGCTTGTACATACTTTCTAAAATAAATAAATATTTTTTTAAAAATTATTTTTAAAGGCTATGTGATATTTACTGGGTGAATGTACTGTAATTGAATTGCTGTTTCCTTCATTGCTGTCATGCAGATTTTTCCCTACATAGTTCATGTTTCTAATAAAAATCTTTGCACATATATCGAGATGTATTTCTGATTATTTCCTTAGGTTAGATTTTAGAGTTGGCTTTACTAGGTCAAAAGATATGTACGTAGTTAAGCCTTTTCAAACTGTGTGCTAGAAAAGCTTTCTCCAGCTATACTCCCACCAACAATTTAGAAAAATGCCTTTTGCAACCCAACCTCTGCTGGGTAACCTGATAGGAGAAAAATTATATCTTGTTTTACTTTACATTTTTTTGATAGTAGCTGAGTCAAACACCTTCCCCTATATTACTTGGTTGCTTCTATTTCTTGTATGCATTATCTACATCTCCCCTTTATCTAATTTTTCTATTGAGATATAAATGGTTTTTTCCCCCATAGACTTAAATAAGCAACACTTTGTGTATATTAAAGGCTTCACATGTGTTTTTCTGTCACAGGTAGTAATTTTTCTGCATTGACAATAAATTTTTGTTTCTAAGGTGTGTGATATATGCCTTAAGTTATGTGCTTCATTTTTAAAAGCAGTCCAATCCACTGCTCTTTATTCTTTTTCCCCCAGTGTTTTTCATGCTTAGAAAGCCAACTCTTCACTATATTCCCATATACTTAGTTTTTTCATGTTTTTTTTAAAAGATTTTATTTATTTATTCATGAGAGACACACACACACAGAGGGAGAGAGAGAGAGGCAGAGACACAGGCAGAGAGAGAAGCAGGCTCCGTGCAAGGAGCCTGACGTGGGACTCAATCCCAGAACTCCAGGATCACGCCCTGGGCCGAAGGCAGGTGCTAAACCACTGAGCCACCAGGCTGCCCCAGTTTTTTCATGTTTTAACTTGACATGTCTAATTGGAATTTATTTTGATACATGTTGTAAGGAAAGGACCTAATTATTTTGCATTGGTCATTGACTAAATTATTCATCCCTTCTCCCCGCTGATTTGTGATGCTCCATCATCATATGTTAACTGCTCATAAATGCTAGGGTTGGCTTTTGAGATATTATTCTGTCCCTTTAATCTGTGTCTCCACTCAGACACTAACATTACTTTAAATACTGTGCATTTATATTATGTTTTACCATCATGCTTTCCTGTATTTATTCAACCAGTATTTACCAGACTCTTACTTTGTGCCTAGCACAGTTCTAGGCTGAGGACACAGCAGTGAACCAGGCAAAGCATGTCACTATTTGCTTCCCTTTCTTAGTGTGTGTGTGGGGGGGGGGGGGATGGATGTTGAGTAAGTCATGACAACAACATTATCACTTGCCTTAACTATTACAACCAATCACCTCCTAAAACCAGGGTCCTCCCTTTCTTCCACACCCCTGCCTACCTCTCTACCTCCAGTTACCTCTCTGCTTTATAAAGTCATGCTTAAAGGATGTCCAAAATGTCATGCTCCTCAGAGAACTCCCTCACCCCTCTCAGCTGGCTTTTCCTCCTCTCTGTACTCAGTGAACTCAGTCACCTCAGGGCCAACCTGTCAGTGAACGATTCCCTTTTGTGAAAGACCCACATGGATACTCTGAGGCTGGGTGTTATGAGTTGAATTGTACCCCCCGCCAAAATCCACGTGTGGAAGTCTTAATCCCTGGGATGTCTGAATGTGACTGTAATCGGAGATTGGGCCTTTAATGAGGGGGGTAAAGTTAAAATGAGGCCATAGGGTAGCCCTAATCCAACACAGAGGGTGTCCTTCTAAGAAGAGGAAGTCTGGGGGTGCCTGGATGGCTTAGTCGGTTAAGCGTCAGCCTTCGGCTCATGTCATGATCTCGGGGTCCTGGGATCTAGCCCCACATGGGGCTCCCTGCTCAGCAGGGAGTCTGCTTCTCCCTCTCCTCACTGCTTGAGCTGTTGCGCTCTCTCTCTCAAATAAATAAAATCTTAAAAAAAAAAAAAAAAGGAAGAGGAAGTTTGGGTAGACAGCTACAGAGAGAAAGCCACATGGAGATACAGGGAGATGATAGTCATGTATAAACCAAGCAGAGAGGCCCCAGAAGAAACCAACCCTGGTGACACCTTGACTTTTAGCCCCTGGACCTGTGAGAAAATACATTTCTGTTGTTTAAGACACCCAGTCTGTGGTACTTTGCTGTGACAGCCCTTTCCCTATCTGCAAAACGGGGCTAAGAGCTACTATTAATCGTGATAAAATAGAAAGGTGTCTGGCCAGGAATTAGAACATCCAAATCCCTAACCAGTCCTTTCCTGTGGTCACAGCCACCCACAAGTCCCAAAAGGGGCAGCACCAGGCCAAGGAGTACATTAATTCCTGGGCCAGTCATGACCCACAAACCACATGCAGACTCCTGCTAACCCACCCTGAACACATGCATCCCACAATAATTCCTTTGGTCTGTGGTATTTAGCGGTGACTCTTAACAGCCTCCCATTAAAACCCAGTAACAGGAAAGGATCAGAAATTTACTGAGGCGCCTGGTGGCTCAGTCAGCTAAGTGGCGAACTCTTGATTTCAGCTTGGGTCGTGATCTTGGGGTCTTGGGATTGCGCCCTGCTTCGGGCTCCGTGCTAAGCAGGGAGTCTGCTTCTGGATTCTCTCTCTCCCTCTGCCCCTCCCCCTGCTTGCTCACGCACTCTCTCTAAAATAAATACATAAATCTTACTTGTAAGAAAAAGGGGGGAGCACTTGGGTAGCTGAGTCGGTTAAGTGTCTGTCTGCTTTCAGCTCAGGTCATGATCCCAGGGTCCTGGGATCGAATTCCACGTTGAGCTCCCCGCTCAGGCGGGAGCCTGCTTCTCCCTCTCCCTCTGTCTCTCCCCAGTGCTCGTGATGTCTTTCTCTCACACACGCTTTCTCTCTCTCAAATAAATAAATAAAATCTTGGAAAGAAAATCTACTCTAGTTTGCTCAACAACCACCACCAACAGCAGGAAGGAAGGACCCTGCATGGGCACCCAGGACAGACATCACTAATCAATAATGACACACACATGCCAAGATCAGGCATGGCCTTAAAATCCTTCTCTCAGTGTTCCAAGCAGCTCCTACTAAGGAACTAGGGTGACAATGAGGAAAGAACCTCTTTGCTAGCCTGGGCCTACAGAACACCCTACATTTTTGCAGAATGAGATGCTGTAACAGCTAGATGAATTCGGTTTCTACAAAACAGCCAGTACAATAAATTAGTAAATGGCCTTGAGGCCAATCAGATCTGGGATCAAAGCCAAATTTGAGATATTTAGAGCAAACACTTAGGGTGTGCTGGGCATGTGCCCAGCACCATTCCTAGTTTTAACATAAATTACTTAATGGAATCCACACATTAGTGTAATCCATTATTAATATCCACCCCTCAACATACAGATGAGGACACTGAGGCACAGAATGGTTGCCCAACCCAACGCCATACATCTGAGACCTGAGCCCAGACTGGCCCCAGGTCTGTGATCTTCACCTTTTGGGTGGGGGATCCCAAGCTTTAGAGTGCCTCAGGATTGCCCGGAGGACTTGCTAAAACACAGATCAACTGAGCTCCTCCCCAGAGTCCTGATTTCTGGAGATCATGGCTGGGCCCTGGGAATCTGAATTTCTAAACAGTTCCCAGGTGAGGCTGGTGCCGCGGGTCCAGGGACCACACTTGGAGAACCACTGCCCTTGGACGGAAAACCCCCTCCAATAACTATAAGCTCACGGAACAGTTGTGTAGAACTCACAAGCCTACATAGGCAGAGTACTTAAATCAGGTCCTAGCATAGCACAGGGGGCCCCCAAAGGTTATTTTCCTTCCCTCTGAGTCAGGTGAGTTTCAGGCATCAGCCAAGAGAGGCACAGGGCAGGCCTCTGCTTTCCTGTTTCTAAAACTCTACCCATATCCTCCCTGGGAGGCTGGGGCCGCCGCCGCTGACCACTCACACCCAGGGAGAGAGCACATCCCCGATGCCCAGCTCTGAACATGAAACCTTGTTGTTCTGATGCATCAGCAAGGATAAAATCTCAGCAGAGCCCCACATGCATGAACAGCCAGGCCAGCGGACCTGAATTTTATCTACGGCCAAACTCTGAGAGGTACACACACTTGGCTTTGTGTTTCTAAATATTAATTTGAATTATGCCAACTCTGCTTGCTTGTTCTTTTAAAAGGGCTGCTATACAGGGGATGCGGGAGGGGAAGGCAGGCCCCAGTCCACAGTTAGCATAACGTTTTCCCAGCTCGAGAGCTTGGCGCTTGGCGGGTCGGGCAGGCCACTTGGGCTCCTGGCTGGGGTGACCCCGCCCTGCCCCACTGCAGCCAGTCACACAGGAAACCCCCGGCCCTGCGATCCCAGGCCAGGGACGCCTCTGAACTGGAGTAACCTGGTCCCGCTGGCCCAGGCCCAGGCAGACAGGCTCATTCGGGTCACTAGGATTCACACTTTAAAAGGAGGAACACGCTGATGAGATAAAAATAAAAACTGCTGAGCACAGAGGAGGCTCGCCGTTCCTGGAGGGCAGCAGGCTTCCGGCAGGCATGTGGGCGCTGTCTCTGTCCTGCCCTGGTGGTGGCCGAGGGCCTTTTATAGACAAAAGGCAAGAGCCCAAATCCCTGTCTGGGTTAAGATCTGTGAACTGAGATTCCAGGAGGGCAGTCAGTGTGCCTGGATTTGGAATCATCCAGAAATAGTGATTTCTCTCCCAAAACTCCCCAATAACTCCAAGAGGTACACGGCAAACGGTACTTAAAGCACACAACCCTACTGGACTTGGACATGATGGAAATATAGTATCATATGCAGGATATTCGTATTTCAGTCTCAAAACAAACCATGGTGGCTACAGGCAGGAAAGGCCCTGGAAGGGACAATTTTCAGGGTAAGGCCCCTCCCACTACTCTCTCCCTAACAAACTGGCCCAGAAACCACTTTTTCCAGATGAACAGCTGCCCTAGGCATGGCTAGCCTGAACTCCTGGGCTCCAGAACCCTGTCCTATGTACATCCAGTGGGACTTCAAGCCGGTGGCCGGTACCCTGTCTACACTGTAAAATGGGCATACCAGGCTCGCAAGTTCTAAGCCAAATGGACCATGTTCAGAATGCATCTCCCTTTACCACCTCTGCCTAGCAAAGGCCTCCTCATTCTACATCTTTCTACTCAAAAATTCCTCCTGTGAAGAGCTTACCCTGACACCCCTGGGCAGAATGAAGGTGTTTCTTCTGTGTGTCCTATCGCCCCGTGAGCCCCTGCTCACGTTCCCACTATAGTTCCAACCATACTGACACAACGATTAGTTTTTCACTTCCACTGGCATCTGAGCTCCAAGAAGGCAGGAGCTGTATGTGAAATCCGGGCCTACCAACCCAGTAAACCCTTGACAAACATTTGCCAAAGGAATGGTACCTACCTGCCTCCCTCCCAGAGTTTTTGGGGCAAAAGAAAACATACTAAAGTATCCTGTAATGGAAAAATACTATGAAAATATAAAGAATTAGCATTTATAACTTTAGTTATTAAGGTCTAAAGTTGTTTTTTTTTTTTAAATGGTAAAAGAAGCTATGAGAACCGCATATCAACTGCCACAGTGATCCTAGGGGCTCCGACCACATCCTGGCAGCTCTCCACCCTCACTCTATGAGATGCTGAGTGATCTGGTTTCTAGATCTCCACTCTCCAATACAGCAGCCAAGAGCACAGAGGAAGAATGTAAAACATTTCATTAGTAATTTTTTTAAAGATTTTATTTATTTATGAGAGACACAGAGAGAGGAAAGCAGAGACACAGGCAGAGGGAGAAGCAGGCTCCATGCAAGGAGCCCGATGTGGGACTCGATCCGGGGTCTTCAGGATCACGCCCTGGGCTGCAGGCGGTGCTAAACCACTGAGCCACCCAGGGATCCCCCTCATTAGTAATTTTGACATTGATTACCTGCATAAACATCAAATGTAAATATTTTGGAAATACTGAATTAAATAAAAAATATTAAAATTAAGGCCACCTGTCGCGTCTTACCTTTTTACACTGTCAGGAAATTAAAAGCTGCCTGTGTGGCTCACGCTGTGTTTCAGCTGGACAGCGCTGTTCTAGACGGTCCAGAGAATTGTTCCCTTGACCTAGCCCTGGAGCATAACACAGTCCATTCGTTTCTTGGGGTTCTTATGATAAAAATCGTATACTGTCCAGGGATTTCACACTGTTACCACCCGGTCCTTAGCCAGGCTCCCGGAGCCAGGAGAGAGAGCTGGTGTGGGGGGTGGTGGGTGGGTGGGAGGGGGGTCCGGCTGGCTCGAGAAGGCAGCCCACATGTCATCTGGGGCCTGAATGCACACGGGCTGGTGTGTGAATGGAGATGCAGCGGCCTCAGTTCAGCCCATGCTGGCTGCGTGAGCTCACTGTACTCAGCGGGTTCCTGCCCCTATTTAGGTCAATGGCCCCGTTACCCCAGAGTCGGACAGAGAGGTCCTATGGGGTTTTGTCTTTGGCACTCTTTGCAGCCCCCGTCTCCTCTTTGCAAAAAATACCCCGTTGCTGAGGCACAACTTTTATTCTAAAAAGAGCCAGAGATCTGGTTTCCACACGCTACCTGCTGTCACCCCTCCTGATGAAATGGCCTACGCCCTTTGGGACCTTGTCACCGTTTTCAAAACTTACGTGTAGCGTTCAAAAGCTAATGCCACTTCATCTGGGGGGGAAGAATCACATTCCGTGCTTCTCACCTGCAGCTTGGTTTTCGAAACCACACTTGAGAGCCACGCTCTTCCCCTTCCCCTGCAGCGCTGGGGCCCAGAAGGAATCCAGGCTGCTTGGGCAGTGAAACTTGAAACCCTTTACAAAGCTCACCAGAGGCCAGAAGTATTTTGCAGGCCGCTCCCTCCTCCCCCATGTAAAGTATGGAACGTGTCTTCCTCATCACAAAACAATCAAGGGCCAGTGACTTAGAGACGATCCAGTTTGGAAGGGGAAGCGTCTCTGGAGAGTCTGGAGTCAAAGATTAATTTTCTTTTCTATCGTTTATCTTCTATTTTATTTATACAAATGACACCTGGCTGCATCCTCATGGTAAAAATAATCCCCCCAGCACAGAAACAAGTGAGTGACACAAAGCCCACACCACTGCCACATCTGGGACTTTGTTCTCCACGTTCGTTTCTGATGCACCGTGATGTCTGCTGGTCCTGTTTGGTTGCCAGCCCTCCCTCCCCCTGTGCACCTTGCACTGCCTTGAGGGCCAGGGCTCCAGGCACACCTGACCCTCTCCCCATGCAGAGCCAGCGTAGCGTGGTGGAGAGCCAGGGGATGGCCTGCGCGTACAGGCCACTGATGGGAACAGAAACTGTTCATGCACAGCTAAGCTTCATCCTGTCTTACAACCATCACAGGATGATCTTCCCTCAGTTCCTAGCGGACAAGAGCCCTGATTCATTCATCCCTAGTGCCCAGCCCAGGATGCAGCACCCAGGAAGTAATCAAAGATATCTGTATCCTGTTCTAAAGAACATACCATTCTTTCTAAACCACCACGGTACAGTAATTCCCAGTCGCTTCAGGAGCTCCGTGTAGGCTCCCCAGGCCCAGGTAGCAGGGAGACGCACCCAGGAGAATGGCAGCCCCAGCCTCTGTAGCCCAGGAGGCCCTATCTGTTTGTCAGGCTTTGCACACCCAGACTTCACTCCCACTCTGTTCTGCAAACCCCAGAGAGCCAGACCGCCCTGACACGCATGGGGGCTCTATGAGTCAAGGTCGGTGTCCTTCCTCAGGTGGGCAAATGACCCACAGCCATGCAACCCAATGGAATTTTAAATCCAATGGGCAACCCAATGGGCTTCATGGGCTTCCCAAGGAGGCCTGCTCACTGGAGGTTCGGCCTATGGGGCGGGTGGGGGGGGGGGAGGGGAGTGATCAGATTTCACCCCCCCCTCCTACATCTATTTCAGCTGCTAGTAAAATCCACCCATATTTACTGACATTATTCTCCTCCTCTCTGCTCAATCAGCAAATGTTTACAGAATAAGGAGCCTGCATAGGACACTGAGCTTTGAGAAAACACAAGAAAAACAGTTGTGCTCACAAGGAATTTTCAGCCTAATTGGGAGACATCACATCAGGAGACTGGAGTTAAATGACTATATGGCACAATAAAGGGCCAAGCGAGTGATCAGCGCAGTGGGTCCCAAAGAACCCGGACTAAAGCTTTGCTCTCCATCCAGACCCCTTGGTCACAAGCTGCAATGTTCGGTAGACAGCAGATGGCCCTCGCTCACCTGGTGGGCCACCAGGAGGCCACCTCCAGACCAAAGAAAGAGGCAGAAGAGATGAGACAGGAGTGGAGATGGAGACCCATTCCCTAGCACAGAGGGCAAGTGCATCAAAGCTTTAAACCGTGCAGACCCTCTGACCCAGCAGCAACCTACAGGAAAAAAAGGCTGTGCTTAGAGATGTGTGTTTAGTACGAAGTTGTTTAAAATACATTTTTGTTTCATAAAGTTTAAATGTCAAATAACAAAGATTAAATGGGAAGAACAATGGTTCTCATCCCATAGACTGTGTGACGATAAAGTGGATTCATACATAAAGCTCAGAACAGCGCCTGGCACAGAGCGACTTCCATGCAAAGCCTCGCCTGGCGGTCCTCGTCATCACTCCTGTCACTGCTGTTCTTAGATAAATTACGATGCCTTTATCGAATGCAGTCGTTTGGCTACTACAAAGGACATTTAATGACATGGGGGAGAAACTGAAATAATATTCAGGGGGAAAGTACTTCATAAGACTATACGTCACTGTGATCCCAATTTTGTGCAAATAAACATTTATTTGTGAGCGTAGGAAATGCAGAACGAAGAGTAGTTCTTTCAAATGGTAGTATTAGGGAAGATTTTTCTTCATTATTTGTGCTTTTCTGACTCCTCTAAATTTTCACAGTAAAGTGCATTCTTTTCATGGCTTTTTTTTTTTTTTTTTTTTCCTTCACATTAAAAAGTGAGAGAGTGACAACTTTGGGCCGCTGCCTAATTTTCATTAAGCCAATTGGCTGGTTTTCTTTTAGGTCCTGCAAATGAGGCCCAGGCCCAGGGCCTATTTTTACTGCCATGTTCCCACCCCATTACAAATAATGATTACTCCCACCAGGCAGCTTTTTTAAATGACGATATAGTCTTTCTGTAACAGCTAATTACCTCTGAGCCTTTCAGTTGATTCTAAAAGAGAACCAGTTTCAAAAACACCAGCCTCTCCTGCGCTGGAGTTCCTGGGGATAAACCAAACTGCCTGGGCATTAATTTAATTTCTGGTGGTTTTCTGCTCTCCTCTGCTCATCTGTTAGAAAGGGAAGGGAAAGGAAGGAAAATGCACACAGAACAGGAATGAGCCCGGGCGGCAGGGGACGTGACCTGTCATGCTTTCCTGAGCTACTTCCTATCCGGGCGCAGCCAACTCTGTTGACTGCTCCAGACCCAACCGAAATGGTCACACTTCACAACCGCTGTGGGAAGGAGCCTGGACGCTGGTTCGGGTCTGGCCACCAGGACTGGCACCAGGACAGGCATCATTTACCCATGTCTTGCTTCGGACACCAGAAGGGAAACTAGGTGTGTACAATAAAGGGTTCAGGAAGGAGGCTCTGGGTTCAAATCCCAGTTCCACTTACAATCGACATGACCTTGAGCCCCTCCCTCTCAGCCCTTCTAGGCCCTGGTGTCCAGGGCTATAAAATGGGGCTCGTGGTGGTCCTACCTTATAGGGGCATGGAGACAGTTAAACACAAGGTGCATAAGGCACATGGCTCAGCTCCTGGGCGCCCTGGATCATCCAAGAAATGTGAGCTTAGTTTAAATGACAAGCTAGGTGGGACCTGTCATGCTGAGAGGTATCAAGTCTTGCCACAAACAAAGCCTATCATTTAAAAGCAACCTGTGCCATTACCCATTTCCTGCGGGCACCCTGGGAGCAGCTGGACGCTGCCAGCCCTGTGCGTGGAGGCCCCAGGCATGCTTGGCACAGGCTAATAAACAGGGTGAGAAACCCACGTCTTCACAGAAAATAAACAACCCTTCCCCAGCAAGACCCTGGCCAGGCAACCCCATGTGTTCAGGCCCTGGCTGAAATTCTGGGCTGTTGGCAGGATCTCAGGCCTCTGAAGTCTCCGGGGGAGAGAATGCCACACCAGGGTCCGGCCCAGAACGATGCATCCTGAAGATTTTTTCTAACCTGCGCTCACATTTCACAGCTCTCATATCAGCCTTCGTCGGGCCCTCTACTGCAGAGACACACACACACGAGAAGGCAAATTGCTCACGGTTCAAGCAGAGGACTTCTCAAGCTTGAATCACGAAGCACCTGGTAAAATGCAGTCTCGGCCTGTGGGCCTGAGACTCTGCACTTCTAACAAGCTCTCAGGTGATGCTGCTGCTGGTCTGCTGCAGGGGCATGGAGCCTTTGAAGGAAAATCCTAAAGGGATCCAGAGCTGGCAAAATGAGCTCCATCCAGCGGAGGCAGGATAGGCCGGGGCTTAATCCTACCTCAGGCTTCCTCTGGCAAGAACCACAGAGAGAGTTTCTCACCTGTAGAACCTCGGGCATAGATGCAGGTGCGGACTTTTGAAAATTCTGCACGAGAGGGTGCATGGTGGAGGTCGGCAGAGATATGGGATGGGCTGGAAGATGGGGAAGAAGTCAAATGCCTGGTTTACAACTGGGGAAGGGAACGTTACATGCTGTGGGGTGCATACAGGTACCCCCCTGCTCACAGTAACAGCGGGAGACTGGCAGGGAAGGAGACAGAGGCTCTGACAAGTAATGCTCCCTGACCTGTGTCACTTAGCTGATCATTATCAAAGGTAAGACTTGAACCCAGAACAGGCCTTTCTGGCTTCAAAACCTGAGCACCCTTCTCCACACCCTGGTGTGGGAAAGACGCTGGATCCTTCACCCAGCTTCCTTGAAAGGTGAACATCTTGCAAAACCATGCAATTATCACAATCAGGGAAGTGATGGTGACACAAGGCTATTATTAAGCACTCTACAGACTATAGTCGCATCTCACCAGTTGTCCACTAGGGTTCTTTTCCTGCTCCAGGATCTACCCAGGACCCGCTGCACCCACCCACCGCGTCCCCTTGGTCCTCTGCAACCCGGCACAGAGCCACTCCGTAGCCTTGCTTTCTCTGTCTTTCGGGACTCTGACACAGTTTAAGGGTACTGGCCAGGAATCTCCAAAGTAGCTCTCAATTTGTGTTTATGTGTTGTCTCCACATGATAAAATTCAGATTATGTACTTTTGGCAAAAACACCACCGAAGTGAGCTTGTGCTCTTCTCGGGGCCTCGTATCAGGAGATGCATGAGCGTGCTGTCTCGGTATGGTGGTGTCTGTGGAGGCAGTGGGAAGTTTCTACTTTTTCCTTTGTAATTAGTAAGTATCCCATGGGGAGTCTTGGAGGCTACCCACCCATCCAACAGCTGATTCTGGTGCACGTTCAAGGGCCTCATGCCTAGAGCCACCAGACTCGGGAAACCTGGGTGTATGGTTGTTAACAGCTAGCTGGCACAACAGACAACCTGCAGAAGACTCCAGCAACTCTCTGCCACCACAGCCTCAGGCACAGATCAGGCCTGGGAAATTTAGTAATCTCTGGGACAGAAAAAACAAAAACATGAACAAATCCCTGGAAGTCCTCTTCCCAAGAGGCGTGTTCCAAAGGGCAGATCTAGCACCACAAAGCAGCCATGCTCAAAAGCTGGAAGGTGCATGTAACGATTCCCTTAAAGTCCGTCTGTCCTTCTAGAGCTGGGTTCTCATCTGGAGCAAAGCTGGGCATGCTTAAAGACACGTGACGGGGGAGAAAATACCCAGATGTCTTTGAAACTGGTGTGGGGGACACCAAAGCCTCTGGAGGGGAAATATGATTCACATTTTAGGGAACAGCAGCTGAGACTCAGAGGGGAGGCCATCACCCAAGCAGCAGATGGAAAATTGGGGTCTGAACCCAGGCGTATCCAACGGCACTTCCTTCTCCTAAGGCTCTGCAAAGCTCGTCCCCGGCTGGGGGTCCTGGAAGTTCCAGAAGTCGTGGACTTATTCATCCTAGCCCTTATTAGTATTGATTATTATTAAACCCAGGCATGAGGTCTCATTTCCCACCAACACCATGTCCTGCCATCTCTTAGCAAGCTGCCACCCTTCCGCCTTCTGAGGGCCATGGCAATAATTAGAAAAGTTGAAATTCTTAAGGGAGGGGATAAAGAGCTTTTAATGCTACTACTACTACTCATGATAATAATGATGATGGTATAATAATAATGATAAATCCCCCTTCCTAGAAAATTCCTACCATCTAGACAGTCCCTAGAAAACCAAGGCATTTCCCAAGACCCAGAGGAGAGACTGCTAGGGAGGACAGCATCCTAAATAAACAGGTCTGAGGCAGCATGTGCTAAAAGTTGGCAAGGCACTGCAACTTTTGGAGAACTTTCTTTAGATTTCTCAGACAGAAAAAGAGCTCCTGTCTCCTATCTCCCAAGGATAAACCTGCACCTTGGGGCCAGGATTTCAGTAGAAGGCATTCTGCAAAGCTTGGGTCCTGCTTGGGCTGGCTGGGTGGGTATGCAATCCTGAGACCCCCTGCAATGTGCAAGGCACTTTTCTACCTCCGAGGGGCAGCAAGGAGGACCCCCACCCACCCCCCAACCCGGCTCCGGGCCTCCCTAAGGTCCTCCCCCCTCCCCCCATTATTGAGAACTCCCGGCACATCCAGCAGAATATCCTCATTCTATCAGCCTCACTGCTCAGGCCACAAGGGACCCCCTAAGTCAGATCCCCGAAGACAGGGATGGATGGACGGAGGTGGGCTCACACCTGTGACCGTGGACATACACTTGGGGACACAGCATGGCCTGAGGCCTCTGGAAGATGGAACCATCATAACCAAAGCACCCTTCAGTCTTAAACTGTGCCTTGATTTAAGATAGCACTCATCCTGTTCCCACAAACCAAGGAATGCAGGACGTCTCATCTTTTAAAGCTTTCCCTTTTATCTTCAGGGAAGAAGCTCCTTGACATTCCAGCCGTTAAGAGCTCTGCTCTAAGTTGTAGGCAGACCCAGAGGACCCCCACTCACCTTAGCACGTTTTGTCAGAACCCCTAACTAAAACTGGAGAAGTCACTACAATCCCAGTGCTTAAGGGCCTCAGGCCTTTCTTGATAGCTTCCTGGCTTCTTTTACGAATCATTAGGAAGGGAACTATTTTTCAGACCCACCCTTGATTTCCTGGGGTGGAGCAGGTAATGGATGGAGTTGCTGCCAGCAGCATTCCAGCAGGGAAGCCGGCTGCGGGGGCCTGGCTGCCCTGAGTCCCCTCATTTCTCCCAGGAGCAAATCAGACAGCCCCCCTTCCTTCCTCCTACGGCAAGTCTGTCAGGCCCCCAGCCCTGTTAGCCCTCTCAGCCCCACACTCCACACTAAGAGGGTACCCGCCTGTGGCATTAGGAGGGGTCCCTGGCTCTGGCTTCTCAAGGCATCACCAGGGCCTGGGCAGGTCCCTAAAGAGGAAGCTCTCAGTAATACCTGATCGCCAAGGGAATACAGAAAGGCACAAAAGAAGAAATGAGAGACACACCACAAATCAGGAGCTCTGACCTGGGGCATGATTCGTTTCCGAAATAAAGATTTTAGTAGTTTCCCAAGGGCAGGAGGTTTAGTGCCTCATGCTTGGAGACCAGGTAAAGTCACACTCAAATCAGCACCGGAGCCAGCTAACAAATCTTAGCAGACGCAGGGACACGTGGATTTCTGATAAACTGCCCACATTGTGCCCAAAAATGTGCACCTCCAGAAGAGCCAGGCAGGCAAGCTGGGATGAGAAGGGCTGGTTTAAGGACCCGAGGCTGCCTCTCCATCTACTTCTCTCAAGGCAGACCCCCATGGTCAACTCCACCATTCTCTCCTGCCTAGCACAGGAGCCCTAGCCTGGGGCTCCCCCACCAGGTGCAGAGCACAGTGTCCCCCCGACCCCACTGCTACCTGCCTCACGGTATCTGCGGTTCTCTCAGAGGTTATGACTGCTGGCTCACATCCCACGCTTACCGAGTCCAATTCACGGGGATTGGGGCCCGGGAATCTGCATCTCTAAAATGATGCCTGGGTGAACTTTCAGTATGGGAAGATTTGGGGACCACTCTCTAATAAGATCTAACAACCACTTAGAGTCCACTCCATGTGGCATCCCTGCACTGAAGGAGCACCCCCCGGAAAGCCATGTGAGGGCCCTTCCTGGGAGACCAAGACCTGGGATGAGTATGCACAAACTCTAGAGGATTCAATTCAGAACCATTAAGTTGTGACGCGAGGGGAATACGGGGTGGACCAAGGCTCAGAATGAAGGCGGTGGCAGGAGGGACCAGGACTCGGGAGGTGCTGATGCCCCCACCCCTAGTGGACACTCACCACGGAGGTAGGACACAAAGGAATGGACGGGGCAGGATGCCGTAAGTACCCCTGCGGTAAAAATCACCAACTCAACATTTCTGCCAGGTTGGAACTAGAATTCATTTGTTGGTTGGTTCATTCAATTATTCCCACATTCCAGGATTTCTTCTACCAACTTGTAGTCAACAAGCCCGGATATGGGTCTGAACCTAAAGCATGAATTTGGCTCCACGTATGTTCAAGCTGTTCCCAAGGAGGTCCCTGAGGCCTGGAAGACGTGCCAGAGGAGAGGACGTCCACTGTAAGAGGGGGCCAGCTGAAGCCACTACTTCAGACAGTGACCGCCTCTTCACCACGTGGAATGAGAAATCCAAAAGATCCCTCGCCTATAAACTCGGACCTTATTTCCACCTCACGACAGAAGTAGGCATCGTTCTTCTGGAATGACAAAGACTCAAAACATGGAGTTCAAAGGCCACACAAAATAACCCCAGGACTGGTGCATCTCAGGATTGATGGTGAGGATGGGCGGGGGGTGGGGATGGGTGAGGCATTGGGGCCAGGAGGGGTGGGGGTGGGGGTGGCCTGGCCCTGAGGACTCAAGCCAAGATGAGAGGCTCTAGACAAAACTCTCCGAGCCCCTCACATCCTGTCCAAGGCTCAAGTTTACTGCCAACTTGGGTGCAGCACGGCGATATGGCCCCCAAGGCCACCAGGGAGGGAGGTGATCATTATTCTGGAAAAAGCCTTAAGAACTGTGTTTCCAGGGGCGGGTGTGGCTGGTCTGTTCCTAGTCACTTCCTGGTCGCTTATTGATGGCCCAGACTCCTGAATCCACTAGAAAACACCGTGCTGGGCACATGTCCTTAAACTAGCCTGTCCCTCACAGAACACAGAACAACACCTGACAGTGTATAAGGGTGGCCTTCCAAGGTCTGTACGTGGGGGTCCCTCCCTTTGTGTCCAGCCTCCTCTCTCCCTCATTTCCCCCAGGCCATTCTTCCCATACACTCACCATACTTGGCCTTCGTTATTCTCCAAGCACTCTCTTGTCTCCTGGCTCCGGGCCTCTTGCACTTTCTCTTGTTCAGGAACTTTGTTCCCAGAGCCTCTTCCACATAACTCCTCCTGGTTGGCACTTCAAACCTCAGCACTCATCACCAGTTTTTCTGGGAGTTTCTCTGGGCCACTCTGAGGTGCAGGGTTACCCCAAGGGCAGAGAAATATCGTGGAAGGGGCCGAGGAGGACACAGGAAGACCAGTGAAACTCTGGAGTTTTCGTTATTACGTGTTGATGGCGGTGTGCCCTGACATGGCCAGATAACCCTCTCCTAGTGGAGACTTAAGTCCAGAAAAGCTCCAGGGACCCCAGCTTCCAGAAGGCCCTGCCTTCCCCAATACCCCACCCACCCCAAGATTTGGTTAGCTTCCATGCTGTGAATGTCCCACTCTATGCCCTGCTCATCTCCTTCACTGGACCAGAAGTTGCTCTAGTATAGACATGGGCCAGGGCCCAGCAGGGTCAGGCTGTGACTACCTGGAGAGCAGCAGTGAAGGGGCTGGGCCAGGCCGTCCCTCCCCAGCTGCCTGCAAAGTCCTGAGCCCCATACGGAAGACCGATGGGCAGAAAGAACCCTGTGCCACAGCCTTTGACTCCAGCCCAGGGGCATCTGGGCCATCACTCATCCTCAGGGAGAACACACAGAGCAACCAGTCCCCTGAACTAGGGAGGGAAGAAGGAATGCGTCCCACTCCATCCAGGAGGTCTCTAATTTCATTCGTGGAAGCACAATTTGGTTATTGATCCAAAAAGTATCATTTCTCTTTTCGGGCTTTAATATCCATTTTTTGTAATACAAGGGGAGCTGGGTTCTATGACAGTCTGACTTTAGTAAACTAGCTCTCCCCAGTGTTATCCAGTGTCGAGACGCAGGCCATTGACTGGGAGGCTCTAGTGCCCGGGCCCCCAGGTTTGCTCACTCTGTGATACCCTACACACTCTGTACTTCCAGTTTCTGCACTTTTCACTATATACACAAAAGTCATCCAAATTCATTTTAAGAGAAAGAAGGAACACATTCACATAAAGATGGATATCATCGGGCCCCCAAAAGTTAGAGGCAAAGGAAAGTATCAGCTAACAGCACCCACCCCCCACCCCGCAAGAAGGCAAGCAGACAATTTCCTGCCCTTTCGTTCTAGCCAAGCTGGTCTTCCCTCTGCCACTGCTCAGAAATGCATCTTGCGGAGTTTTTCCCTTGATTCACATGACACAAGGAGTTTGCTGCATCTGTTCTTTTGCCTTCTTCCCTTTTAAAAATAATTTGTGGTTTGTGTGTTTTTACACAATACAGATTAGCTGGCTGGGGATGCGTCACTGCTCATACACCGTGTCACTCTCAGCGTTTAAAAATAAACATCGCATCTGCAAATGCAAAGCTCATGCGCTCGCTTTTAGCAAAGGGTGAAAGACTTGGGTGCCCAGAGTCTTCTTTTAAATTTGACTCAGGCCTTCATGTGTCAGTGCAGGGCTTGTACTGATGAGGTATTTTAACCTATAGGGTCCAACGACTTGAGAGAGCCTGAGTGCCCCAAACCAGGGCCTCCCAAACCTGCCCATTTAATGTCAAAAGTACGTGGCAGGGATCGCAACCAGCCTCGGGATCCCAGACTCCAGAAAAGGCTGTGGTCTCTGGCCACAGGCTCACCAGGATATATTCCTTCAAACTAACAAAAAAGGGCACCCTGGAGTCACAATATGAAGGGCATCTGGTTGGAGAGGCAGCAGTGCCATCTGGGATGGACAGGACATGAGTGTGCATCTGGTATTCATCAGCAGTGCCCACGTGCATATCACCTAAGGTGGCTCACGCTTGCCCAGGCAGCTGAATGGGTCACTAATCATTCCTGATCCAGTGTTCATCCCTCTTATTCAGTGTGGGCTGGAAGTCTTACCGTGGAAAGCCAATGACACTCGGCCCCGGCCGGTGCCACCTCTGGTCTTGGCCACAGTGGGGAGGACACAGCTGCTTCCAGGCTACTCCTGCGTCCTTGGCCCCATCCGCTGTGTGTGCAGCTAACACCTCCTCCCATGCTTACCTGTACAGCTGTGCCACAAAGGCTTCACCCACAGCCAGGGGCCAAGGCTGAAATACCAATTTCAGGATCTAAAAGAAGCCATCTCAGAGTGGCTGGCCTCAGGAGTCCATCTCTCCTGGTCCCATGAACTCACTTGGGGCAGGCCAAGTACATGCTTAATTTTAGGACCAGTAACCGTGGTGTCCATGGTCATGGGATCTGGCACAAACCAACTCTTCTCAGAAGAATGTTCCCTTGATAGATTCCACGGACACTTTCTAACTCGGTACCAATCCGGTCACTTTCAAGCGCTGATTTTACACCACCTGGCCCAAATAAGGGAACTGCAAAGTTCCTGAGTAAGAGTGAATGTAGAAATCTTTTCAAGTTCAGAAACCTCTTAAGCATTTTCCTGGGGAAGAGGTCAATGACCGGTAATGACTTAAGAGAAGATGGCTGGCAAGAGACCAGAATGAGGAAGCCCGAACATTCTGGTGTGGTGGGTACCAGTCACGCTCCTGGCCAGCCTCAGAATCTCCCACACAAACCCAGAAGGCAGAGGCCAGGAAGGATATGCAATCACTTGATGGTGGGTTTCTCCTCTCTAAAAATAACTGGGGGATAATCAAGCTACAGGCTTTCATCCCCAACTCCCCCACCTTCAAAGAGCGGGCTGTTTTACATCTGTACTCGGATTAGTGTTATTTTTGTGTGTCAGGCTTCCATTAGGTATCAGACTCGGAGAACGAAAATAAACCCAAAGGAACAAAGGAAGCCGATGAAGGCTGCCAGATGTTTTTCTTTCCACAAGTCCACGAAGGCCAACCTGTGTGCTGTTGCCGTGCTCAGGTTCACCTTCAAGAGTGGCCTGTGCTTAAAGATGAAATGTGTAGCCTTTGAAAAATCAAACAAGAATCACTTCTTGGTCACGATTATATTGATTTTTGGCTGATTATGTACGGGAATTAAGAGTGGAAGATTGACACAAGAGCCAGATCAAGAGTCACCCAAGCTAAAAATAATGGTTGGCATTGACCAGGCCCCGGGCTAAAGGAGCCTTATGTGCATTTCTCATCTACATGTCATCAAAATCAAAGAGGCCCATGTTTATTTTTAATCTTATAGATGAGGAAACTGAGCATCAGAAGGTTAATAATTTGTCTAACATGTCAGATGCAGTGAGCGTCAGGCACAGGATCTGAACTATTTGCAGATCTCTACTCTTAACCATAGCATTAAATAACCTTAGCAAGGGAGCTAGAATAATGAAGTTCTGGGAAGCCTTCCTTCTCAGTCATTTGGAGAGTGGTAGGATACATGTTTTCTTCTATCCCTAAAGCACCCATACTTACTAGAAGCTCTTTACCCATGGTAGGTACCGACTGGAATTTCAGATTCTCACATTTAACAAAAACCTACTTCAAGAAGATAACAGAAGCAAAGAACTTCAAAGAGATTTAGGAAAATTAATGTCACTGGTAACATAAAGACATTGAATCTGTTATACCATAGTTGGTGAAATTTTAATAATGACATCAGTACTATTTCAAGACTAAATAAAACCATTCATTGATTTTTTTTTTTTCTGGGACTTGGCGCTAAAAACAAAACAAAACAAAAAAATAGTTTTCAACCTGAAAAATGGTCCATCCTTTGGAATTCAGATTAGTACTCATTTTGAAATTTTCATAAATTGGGTTAACCAATCAGCAAATATCTTTTTGAGGACCACACTGTGCCACGTGTTGGGCTTGGTGCTCTGGAGCTTCTGCGATGGCTCTGGTCCTGCGGGGGTGGGCACAGAGGAAATGGTCTGCCACCTACTAACAGCAGCCACGGGAAGGCTAGGAACGTCTCAATGGCACCGGTCACTGTTCAAATTTCCACACTATCTGTCCAGTTGAACCCACTAAGGACACTCAATCTGTCATGCTTTAAACAGGTATTTTTAAAAGTAGAAACTAACATTTGCTAATAAGTTGTTATAAAGCATATCCAAATATGAAATATGAACATGAAATTATATGAATCTTTGATAACATCTGGCATTTCCTTAATAAAGTAACCAATGAGCTCCATAAGAATTCATCTACTCATTTCCCAAACATACTTAAAAATAAGTGTCTATAATCAGCCGATTACCTATTTCACAGCTCGATTTTTTTAAAGTTGTTATTTTTTTTTCATTGAGGTATAGTTGACATACGATATATTCACTTCAGGCACACTACATAGTGATTTGACATTTGTGCGCACTGTGAAATGATTCCCACAGTAAGTCTAGTTACCATTTGTCACCGTACACAGTATATATGATACTATTAAGTATATTCCCCATGCTGTACATCACAGTGGCATGACTTATTTTATACCTGCAAGTTTATACCTCTTGATTCCCTTCACCCATTTTGCCCCCACCTCTCCGGCAACCACCCATCTGTTTTCTTCCTCTAACACAACCGTTCATTTCAACAGATGACTAGGAATCAGGACAAGAGGAAACGGATGTAGAATTAACTCTCACCATCTATTTACTGAAGCTCTTACCTGCGTGAAGGAAAGGACTAATGGAAATTTTGCTTTTTATTGAAGCTAATTACTGCTTCATAGCCACTGGGTTCTTGTAGGACCCAGATGATAGCCATCCAGCCCGCCCGTCTTAATTTTAGTCACAACACAGCTAGCTGCTACATCCTACCTCTCAACAGTGTTGTGGGGATCGAAGGCCATTACCACACCATCTAGACTGATCCCAGCACTCTCCCAGGAGGTGCCAGACACACAGAATGACTGATAAACATCACTGCCTCTTCCTACTCATTTCTGGCCTCATCATCACATACGATCATTACTGCTATATTGATTATCAAAAAAAGCACATGTTCCAGAAAGTTCTATAGTAAAAAAATAACAGTGCTTATAGAAAAACAGAAAGATACCATTCAAAACTGATGCAAACTTGTACCCAGAGATCTAAAGAAACTAGCAATCACAGTTTAAAAAAGTATCAGCACAGTTAAGTTATATCACTAATAAGTAGAAGAACAGGACTTGCAGATAGTTATCTGTACACCCATGTTCTAGCAGGATTATTCACAAGAGCCAAAAGGTAGAAACAACCCAAGTGTCTACAGATAGGTGAGTGGATAAACCAGATGTGTTCTATACACACAGTAGAATATTCTTAAGCATTAAAAAGGAAAGAAATTTAGACGCATGCTACAACATACATAGATGAACCTTGAGGACACTAAACTAAGTGAAACAAGCCAGTCACAAAAGAACAAATACTGTATAATTCCATTATATGAGGTACACTTCAGAACAGTCAAAGGCCTAGAGATGGAAACTAGAATGGGGGTCGCCAACGGCCAGAGGAAGAAATGGGAATGGGGAATTAATGTTTAAATAGGCACGTAATTTCAGTCTGGCAAGATAAAGAAAGTTCTAGAAGTGCCTGGTGAGGATGTTTGCATGAAAACATGAGTATTCTTTTTTTAAAAAAAAAAAAAAAACATGAGTATTCTTAATGCCAATGAACTATATACTTAAAAGTGGTTAAAACTGTAAATTTTACGTTAAGGTTAAGTATGTGTTATCACAAGTTTTAAAACTTTCAGAAAAGAAGACTTCGCTTAAAATTGTAAAATGTACAGGTGGCTTGATTAAAGGTGAGGAATGAGGGAGTGGGAGGTGTTGACTTTGAACGACAAGGGCAAAATGCACAAAACTCAGACAGAACCATGCAAAATTGCTTCCGGAACAGAGTGCACAGCCAAAACGAACCCAGAACAAGGTGAATGGGTTCCTCCTTGCCTTGCTGGATTTGTGCACTGCTGCAAAATAATATTAATACTCTGGGAACAATTGGCTTCCACATTAGACTGACATCGTTGCCATATTTACGATCATAGTAGTGTCTGAGCTAACCTGCATTATAGAAACACAGGATACGGAAACACGGTTTTGGTATCTGACATTTCCAATAATAGTTCCTAACACTGTTGAAAGAATGGCTAGCTTACAAAATTGTAATCAGTCCAAATTTTGCATACCCCCCTGCCGCAGCAATGACCCTGCCTCTCTCCCCACCCACACAAATACACATTTATGCATGCCTAACTGTACGTTTATTTTGAATTACTTTTAATTGCTTGCCTTGAATCTTTCTATTTCCTTTAGATCGATGCAGAAATTCTGATTTATGAAGTCCTGAGGGGAAAAAAAGACAATTATCGGGTCTTTCCAGTAGGCTGCTGCTATATTTTCAGAATCCAATGGAAGGATACAGTGATGTGTGTTTTAGGTCTTTAAATGAGGTGAACAGAACCCCTCCAAGACTCTCATCGAAGGTCTGGAGTTGAAGCCGGAGGAATGGGCCTTGCTTCTCTCTCTGGGAATCATACTCAGAACTTCAGGCTGATCCCACTTGAGATAAACCTTTCAGGGTCAGAAGACCCAGCCTGCCCTAAAGCCCTTTCCCCACCGGCCGCTGTCACCCTTCCCTGGGAATCCTGAGGAAACTAAAGACTAGACATAGATTTTTGAGGAAGAGGAGGGTGAAAGACAGAGGGAAGAGAAATCGGTGTGCTACTACCCAGGGAGGGCAGGGCCCAGAGAGCTGTTATAACCAGGCCCGGGTGCCAATAAAGTCTTGGCCATCTGGCCTCTGGGTCCCCAGGGAATGCTAAGATAGGCTCATAAGCTGCTGATTTTCTACAAATGCCAGGGGAGAAAAGCAACCCACCAAGCAAAATAAATAATAATCTCTAGAAAAGAAAAAGTAAGTAAATGCACTTCAAATATCTATATGTATAACATAACAGCCAGTTATACTTGCTCCAATGTTAAGTGGTTCCTTTTGCCAGTTGGTAAAGGGATATTCTGATTTATGCTGTACACTTTTGCACCAAGGTGAAGGCCTTTTATGGAGCTTAAAAGAAACTTGATCCAGAACATATGATCCCTACAAAGCCTAACAACATGCCAAACAAACACACTGCCACCAAACAAAGGACACTGAGCGAAACATCAAGGCTACTTAGGAACCATGAACAGACGCAGAGGCACGATTCTCCTTTCTATGGGAGCCATCCCCAACTCAGGATGCTCCTATCTTACCAGTGACCTTCAGCAGCTGGAAGGTGCAACGTCCTTCTAAGGTAGTAATGTGATGGGCCACAGTTCATAGGGGCAAGAGCACAGGATCTGGGAATCTACGTGCTCACCAATCACTGTTAAATCATGTCTGGCAAAGGGATGCTTGAAGCTAGTGTGGTCAATAAAATAAAAATGTATTAATGCGACACCAAAAACTGGCCAGTCTACTTCTAATCTGTTCCCAAGAGACATTCTTGCCCACAGGCACCAAGAGACACACATAAGAATGTTTGTAGCACCGCTGCCTGTGATCACAAAAGACTGGAAACAATCTAAATGTCCATCAACAGTAGGATGGATAATGGATAAGTAAACTGTGGTACACCCATACAACGGACTGGCACGGCGGTGGAGCTGAAGGAATCATGGCTCTGCACACAACCATGGATGAACCTCGGGAGCACAAGCCTGAGGGCAACAAAAATCAAGCTGCGGAGAAACACTTGGCACTTTACTCCATTAATTGAAGCTCAACAACACAGCTGTTTACGGACACAAACACCCATGGTGAAATTCTCCAGAAAAGCAATGAAACGATGAACACGAGCTTCCCCAAGTAGTCATCTCTGCATGGGCAGGGCACAAATGGAGCTTTAAAATAATGGTGTTCTCTTTCGTAAGTTGGGTGGCAGCAAATGGGTGTTCACCGTATCACTGACTCTTTACCTCCTACAGATATCTTGCAAAAGTTTTTGTGGCTTTTATGAATATGCCATTTTATAAAGCAAAGGGAGTCAACAACCTGCTCTCTAGTTATGAGAGTGAACTACTCCTGTTTCAAACTGAAGGGACTGGAATTCTTCAGAAGGAAGAAACACAGATTTGTCCTTCCAGGGGCATCTTCCGCCCTCACATGGTCCCAGGTCTGATATTCCCAGGGTACACTTGATTCTTGACTCTGTGATTGTCACTTGGATAAGATGGGCTCCAGGTTAGATACCAGGAGCTCCCGACTGTATGTGATGATGCCTTTTCCTTAGAAGTTATCAAAACACATCATGGGTTTAGAGTACGCATTGGCAAACTGCAAACCCATGGGCCATGTCCAGTTTGCCACTTATTTCTATACAGCTTGTAAACTAAGAATGGTTTTGACATTTTTTATGGTTGAAAAACATCAAAAGAAGAAGAATATTCTTTCACATGAGAAGACTACATAAAATTCAAATGCTAGTGTCCATAAAGGTTTACTGGGAACACAACTACATTCATTAATGTGTTGTTGTGGTTGCTTTCACTATATGACAGTGAACAGAGTGCCTGCAACAGAAATGGTATGGCCCAAAAAGCCTAAAATATTTACTATCTGCTCCTTGGAGAAAAAATGTTCCAACCCTCATCCTAGAGAAAGTCAAAAAAAGAAACTCAGGGCAAGTAGAAAAGACTCTAAGATACAACATTTGCTTCTCTGCTTATATTCAGTCTCATTAAGAATTTATGGCTTTTGTGAGACTGTAAACTAGAATATAAATGTTTAAAATAAGGGCCAAGAGTAACCTGGCTAGAACGGGGAGACAGGCCTAGAGAGACAGAGCATCCAGGTTCTACACAATTATCCAGACTGGAATGCCAATCTATGTTTCAAGCAGCCAAAGCACTGTGGAAAAATTCACACAGTCTGAGGAAAATGAACAAAAATATAAGTTACTTGGAGCAAAGCTGCTCTCCCATTGGGGGTGAAGCTGCTGCACTGACGGGCAGTGTCTTGACAACATCCCCACAGCACGACCTTCCTGTGACAGAGCCCAAGTGCACACTCCTGTCAGGATGGTCTACCAAGTAGATCAGATTTTTTTCAAACAGAGACCACGCTCAGCCCGACTGGGTCTTCGTCATCTTCTCCTAGGAACACAACTAGACCGTGTGCTAGCCAAGTACAAAACCTGTGCCAAGCAAGCCAAGTTCAGCCTCTGCGGAGAACACGATGATGTGTGCGTGCCATCTGCACATCCTCAGACACCCAGGAGCAGCCCACAGTCAGCTGCTTGAATTTGAGAAGAACAATTCTAACAAACTGGAATGTGAGCTGGCTTAGAAGTGGGGGCTTATAGATGAGGACTGGCACCCCTCCGGGCCCTCCTCTCTGAGGACCCCATCCATCCATCCACCCTGGTCCTTGGAGGAAGGAAGAGGCAAGGAGTCAAAGGTCATTGTCACACAAACGTAGAGCATACCTAGACATGGACAACCCTAAAGAGCCTCTACAGAAGGGAAGCAAAACTTTAAAAGGGTGGAAAGACCCAAGATGCTGGATTTCCCTTCAAGGGTGCCGTTTTAATGTTGCTTCTGTGTCCATCTGCTAAAGGGAAGGAAGCTCTTTGCTTCTGTTGTAGGAGGTGCAGACTGAGCCCCGGCTTGGAGACGAGGCTTTCCCGGCTTGCCTGCCTACTTCCGGCCACATGCCCCTGGGAAAGTCCATAACCTCCCTGCAAAGACTAGATGGAAGGAATGTGAAAGTTTGGTGGGAACTTAGGCAGGGCAAAAGCTGTGGAGACCAGTCTGGTTTCAATTACAAAGTAATAGTCTGTTGATGTACCACTACGTTTGAGACCATATTAGAAATATTTTTGTCTGTATATAATTTTTTAAAGGAAATATATTCACAGACTTCAAAAAAAAATCACGATGCTACAGAGAGGCACACTGAGAAATCTGGCTTCCATTCCCTGTCCCTATCCCCCACGCACCCCCCATGCATGCTCTACCATAGATTACCATTTTATTGGCTCTTTGATGTCTATCCAGCATCTCTCTCTCTCTCTTTTTTTAAAGATTTTATTTATTTATTCATGAGAGGCAGAGACAAAGGCAGAGGGAGAAGCAGGCTCCTTGTGGGGAGCCCAATGTGGGACTCGATCCCAAGACCCCGGGATCATGCCCTGAGCCAAAGGCAGATGCTCAATCACTGAGCCACCCAGGCGTCCCTACCCAGCATCTCTTAACGCACTTACCAGTAAATACAAATATATTGTCTTATTTTTCTCCCCTTTTCTTACACAAAAGTATATATGTTGTTCTCTACCTTACTTTCTTCCCTAAACAAGCCAAAATGACGATCTTTCTGCTATTACAGCTGCAGAGTCCTCTTGTGGGGCTGCGCTCAGTCGGTTAACAGTAGACACACAGACTGGTTCCAGGCCTTGTTGTCACAAACAATGTGCAACCTTATCCATACTTCACTCACATGTGTTTAGGTTTGTTTGCAAGGTAAATTCCCAGAAGCATATCACAAATTTTAATCCTGCCTCCCCCATGATACTATTTTATAAATCATGTTTATTTTTCTCAATGGCTTTAGTCAATTAGTCAGTGGTGAGGAACATAAGAGATGGGAATTGGCGTAGTGAATCTCAAGATTCCTTGTTTTTGTTGGCAAAGTTAGGGAGGGGATAACATTCTGCGGTGAGGCTGTCCTGATGTCCTGCCCCTTCTACTCCTCCCTCCTCTTCCTTAACACTGGCAAAGAGTTGGAGAAAGAACAAATGAGATGTAAAAATGCATCAAACAAGTCTATGAAAGGGAAGCGGTGAGTTCCATTTACCTGCAGGCTCAGGTGCTCAGATCTCAGGGGTACCAAGAGAAACGCAGATGTTTTCTAACTTTGCTGCCATAACTATTTATCACCTACGCCAAAGTATTTCTGAATGTCCCTGCCTTTCCCTCTAGAAGAAGGAGGGTGGTTGGGGGCCAAGAGCAGGAAAGATCTGCAAGACACAGGCTACTCACCCCTGGCCACCCTCAACTTGCAAATTTAGTTCGAAACTTCTGTTGATGCCTCTCATGTCAGGCTATGTGAGACGTCAGTGGTGCAAAGATATGACCGCTCCTCTTGAGAAGCTTACAGAAAGGTCATTCCTGGGGTGGGCAGCCATTCAGTTTAATAGCTGCCAATGCAGAGAGATGGACATGGGACAGGAGGAGGGAGCCGCTGCGAGGAGGGACTCCCTGGTCTACATCTGTGCCACGCTGGCTGCAGAGCCCTGCAGGTGTGGAAGGGAACAGAGGCAGTGAAGGGCATGAGGGCAGTGGGACGTAGTGGCAGAGCAAGGCAGGGAAGGGTTGGGGACGCATGTGGACAGGCTACTGCTGACCATCATGGGCCATGCTCCGTGGTCCTCAACTTCAGCCTGCACCAGCATCACCAGGGAGCTTGTCAAACACACGCTTCCCAGGCCCCATCCACAGAGGTCAGATCTCATAGGTCTTGGGTGGGTTGAGGAATCCCTACCAAGAAAGCACCCTGGGTAATTGTGCAGATTATCCAACCCGACTCTAGGAAATGCTGCTGAAGGCAAGGGAAGCGTGGGGTGACGAAAGGGACAAGCCGGCCTAAACGGTGCAGGACGCTCTGGAGCCGGCAAAGTGAGGGGAGGCAGGAGGCCAGGAGATGAGCAAGGAGGATGAGGCCAGGGGCATGCTGATGGGCTGGGGGTATGGGCCCAAACCTCCCGGGGCCACCGTGCGAGCCACCTTGCGTGTATCCCGGGTGTGTCATTTCTCCTGCCTCCTGCTATCACCTGGGACAATCTACAGCCATGAGGACAGTCACACAATCCCCAATATTCCAAAAGCAGTGCCAGGGAGAGGCACCAGGGCCCTGGTTTCTGGGAAGGGACATCAGGGGAGATGAGGACCTTACTGGCCTTTCTGGACACTTCTCTTCCACTATCCCCAGAACGGGAAATGAGAGTGGGCAGGGCAAGAAGGAGAGAAGGAAGAAAACAGCCGTGATCCCATCCATCACGTGTGCCCTCCCTGCCAACCCCCACGAGGCCAAGTGGAAAAGGACTACAATGGACTATGACACCTGACGATGACCGGACAAATGGCAAATCAGATAGGAGGCTGCCGTGGAGCGTTACCCCGTGTCACTTCCACCAGTGGCTGCACAACTACTCTAAGCATCTTATGCCCTGCCAATGACCCAATTCCTTTATCTGTGAATCTCTTTCTGGTAGAAAAGAGTTCTCATTTCCATGCTCCACAGTTCAGCCCCCCCAGTGCCTGGGGTGGGAGGCTCGGGGCCCTGGCTCACTGTGCCCCCCCGAGCCAGCTCCTGGGGTGGAAGCGGGCGTGGGAGCACCCTCCAAGCTCCTCAGGTGGTTGTGGCCGTAAGGGGAAGTTACACGGGCAGCACTCCAGGCCCCAGCCCCTCGTGCTCACACAGGGGTGCGTACTGTGTCCCTTCTGGAGCTCTACCTACAATTCCCTTTCAGGAAAAGCTTCTGCTGATTTTTAAAGTATACAAACCGCTGCATATAGATAAGCTTTTATGTCACTGTAATCCTGTTTCTAATTTTAAAATAACACATCACTATCCCCACCATCCCTATGGCCCCACCACTATTCTTGATATATGACATATATATAGATACATATATAAGTTACTGATAAATTATATAGAAGTACTAATGTAATACTATGCACATTATAAAATACAGCTAACATGGAATTGTCAAAAGAATGAGATAATATTCATAAATAAATAAAACTTCCGGGGGGGGAAGGGCACCTGGGTGGCTCAGTGGTTGAGTGTCTGCCTTTGGCTCAAGGTGTAACCGTGGCTTCCTAGGATCGAGTCCTGCAACGGGCTCCCCACAGGGAGTCTGCTTCTCCCTCTGCCTGTGTCTCTGCCACTCTCTGTGTCTCTCATGAATAAATAAATAAAATATTTAAATAAATAAATAAATAAATAAATAAATAAATAAATAAATAAATAAATAATAAACGAACTAACTAACTAACTTCAGGGAATTGCCAGCCCTCACTGGCCCAGCAGTGGTGATAGACGGCCAGGCTGATTATCAGGGTGGAAGCTAAACCACTGAATTCCTCAGATTAAAATGGAAATGTTGCTGTGTTAAGTATATTTTTAAAATATACATATAAAAAAAATAATAAAGGGGCTCTCCACAGGAAAAAGTTGGTTTGCAGGTGAGCAGATGGTTAATGGGTAAGCTCTTTAATTCCATGCAAAGAAAGCATTTCTAATTTAGGGCTTTAAGATCCCAGGAGGTCAGATGGAGACAGGATCTTTGCCTTGGAAAAGTATCATCCTGTGCAATGCCAAGGCCACAGCTCTTCCCCAGTCTAAGTCAAACCTATGGAAGACCAAAAGGAGCTTCCTCCTGAACAAAGACCAAAGAGAGAAAGGGTTCCAGATCTGAGGCTGCTTAACAATGAACAGAACACACACTCGGAGCGGGTTATTTCCCTGGAGCAACCCAAACAGCAAGGCAAGCCAGCACTTGAGAGACAAGGCTGTTCTTCGAGGGTTAGTGACCAAGGGCCAGGCACTGCGCTGGACACTGCGCCCAGCACAGAGAAGGTGGGCACGCCCTACCTTGTGGGGCCCCTGGGGGGTATATAAAGCATGCCAGGAACAACGGTGCTGAGGGCTTGGGAGGGGCCTGGCACAGGCTCCAGGCTGGCTTCCCCAGGAGCCACAGGGATGCTGGCACCTACAGAAAGAGAAATAGTGGAGAGACTCTCCCAGAAGAGCCCAGATGGGGAAGGGGGAAAATTCTCGCCTGGCAGGAGCATGGGGAGCACTAAGAGGTGGCTGGAGAGCTTAAAGTGAGGCCAGAGACAAAGGGACCATAGCTGGGGTAGGGGTCCCTGTTAGTACAGGGAGTCTGGCCTTTACCCAAGAGCTACGGGGAACCACCTACAGCACAGTTTTCAGAAAGATTAGATTTCCTTTTAGAAGCTACAGCCTGACTGCAGCATGTGGAAAGGAAAGTGCGGGAGGCTCAGAGGTGGGCTTGGGCCAGGATAGAGAAGGAAATGACAACAGCTCTGAATACTTGGATGATGATGATGATGATGATGATGATGGTGGTGGTGGTGATGGAGGTGGTGGTGGGGATGACAAGAACACCAGGAAGAGGGGCTGCTCTAAGTGCTTTGTACTTAACTAGTTCAGTTACGTGCCCCAGCAACCTCTGGGGAGGTGCATTATCGCCACCATTTTTCCAGAAAAGCGTGAAGCACAGAGAGTTTAAGACCTACTTTAAGTGGGGCAGTTGTTAAAGGGGCTCATGAAACAAAGACACAGGAAAACTGCTGAGAAGTCATATAAGATTAAGCACAGGGCGATCACTGTGGGATCGCGTTAGGGAAATAAAATTTACATACCGTAAAATCCACCCATTGCAAGCGTACAACCCAGCGATTTGTAGGAATTTATAGTAGCATGACCATCACCACAACCCAGTTCTAGAACACTTCAATCCTCCCCAAAAGTTTCCTTGTGCCCATCTGCAGTCAACCACAGATCTGCTTTCTGTCCTCAAAAAGTTAGGCATTCACATTTTAAGTCAAAATATACATTATCATTTTTTGATTCATTATTTTTCTTTCCACTGAAGACACTCAGAGGGCCCAAGAGCTATATGGGCAGAATCAGGCAGCTTTATTTTTAGGTCGTACAACTTAATACCATATGCTACTTCCCTCCCACCTCTTTTCCCTTACTGAAAATGACTTTATCTGCTTCTCAGCATTAGCAGTTTATTTGGGATTGTATTTATAATATGGTCAAGCACAGATCAAATCAGCATGATCTAAAGTCAAATACAATTCTTTGAGATGTTTCTCTGCACACAAAAAAATAATACCTTATTTCAGTCACAATTCATTGTTTATTTTAAGGGAGGTCATTACTAAGGGAATGTGTTCCTATTTCCCCCATAGAAATAGGAGCACTAATGCTTGAGTGTCTCAAACCCTGCTAATATTTTCCCTACACGTTTGCAATGATAATAGTGATACCTCCCAGTAGTTGGTCAGAGGGTTGTGGGTTATTGTTAAGCTGATACCTCCCAGCATCGGAGGACAGAAATAATTTTATTCAAATGGCCATTGCCTAAGAGAACTTGCCAAATTCACTAGGCTCCCATAAGACCCAATTTTCCTATTGTAAAATGAGGCCCGGAGATAATGAACCCTACACCTCTTCTTTCCTTCCAGAGTTCTGCTCTGCGCTGAACCACAGGAGGGAAGAGATTCTCTCTGAGCAGCTCTGGCAGTGATCTGTAGTTCAGCAGGTATATCAACCTCCCACGGGAAGACCTTGCTTTGTCCTCTTTAGGGAATCTCCTTCCATAGGGCCTTTGCTTAACCTTCCTGCCCTTTCCACATCCCAGGCTCACCCTCATCACCAGAGAGGTGGATCAGTCTGTGGCTCCCAAGTACCTTCTTTACTTAGTGGTCCCAGCAAGGGGGTCAGGGGTACAGAGGAATTTTAGGGCCTTACCTCCCTAACTGTGCCTTCTACTCCACACGCAGTCACTCCATGGCTGAAATCATACACGTTCCAGCCCCTACCCCATCCCAGCTCTCCAGTTGCTAGAGGTCACCCACACTCCTTCTTCAACCTTGTTGAGACCAAGGGATCTTCCTCTCAACCCTTCTGGCTTCCCTCCTTCCCTACCCAGCTCATGCCCTAGGGTCCAGCACTTCTACTGAAGCCAAGGGAAATCAGCCAGGCTAGGCCCCGGTCCCCACAACGGTCACACTGCTCTCTGTGCCTTCTTTACAAATGGGCCTAGAGAAGATGATTTTACCTCCAAGGAGACGTTAATTTGGCAATGAATGCCTGTAGACATTTTTGGTTGTCACACCTGGAGAAGGAGGGTGCTCCCGGCATCTAGTGGATAGAGGCCAGGGATGTCAGTAAACACCCCACAATGCACAAGCCAGCCCCCACAAATAAGAATTATCTGGTCCCAAATGTCAGAATGTGGATCTATAATAACCTCAAAGTGAAAAAAAAATTGTAAGTCAAAATTGCTTAGGTTGAGAGGCGCCACTCTAAAACACATCCTTTTTCCATATGTGAGGGTAAATTTCATCAGTTGACTGTTAAGGTTTTTTTATCTTAAAAATGGATGTGTGTTGGGGCGCCTGGGTGGCTCAGTGGTTAAGTGTCTGCCACTCATATTTATATACCTACTCAAATAAGGAGGACAATCTGAGGCAATCTGATCCCAGAGTCCTGGGATCGAGTCCCACATCAGGTTCCCCATGGGGAGCCTGCTTCTCCTTCTGCCTGTGTCTCTGCCTCTCTCTGTGTCTCTCATGAATAAATAAAACCTCAAAAAAAAATGGATGTGTGTTTTGAAGAAGACTCTAAGAAAGACATGCAACAAATGTCCTTTGATCTAAGTATCCACACTTGTGCAGGGTCTGGACAGGGGCCAGCTTTGTAACCACCCACCTGGTGAAAGCCATCAAAGAGAAGGCCAGAGTCTTGAGGGCCTGGAAACACAAACCGATGAGGAACCACTAGCAAGCACCACCCTCTGCTCATCCAGTAGCTGCATGGCAGAGAAAACAAGGCTTAGGCAACAAAGGCAGAGAGGCAGGAACTGATCTAACGTCAAGAAAGGTCCAGGGCTGTGGATTTTCAACCTTGCTTGCACCGTGGAGACTCTTCACCCAAAGAGGCTCTCCTTTCATTGGCTTTGCATACTGTGCTTCCTCCTGAAATTTCATTTAAGAAAAGATTTTGTTGGCTACAGAGCATTTTAAAATTACTGTGAGGGCCTATATATCAGAGTGTATTGGTCAGGATTCTTGACCTGACCAAGAAACAGAAAGCAACACCAACCAACTGAAGCAAAAAAGGACCTCGTTAAAAGGATATTAAGAAGCTAGGACTGGGCAATCAGGAATAAGGGGCAAACAGGACCCAAGACTGAGGAGTGAGCACCCCACTGCCACAATTCCGAACTCGTGATGTTGCAGCATAGGCATCCAACAGCACCCACCCTTGGACACCACTACCCTCCAGCAGCCACACTCTGCTGTCCCAGGGACACGATCCTGTGCAAACTGTCCCCATGGCTGGCGTGAGCTCTTCATGTCTCTGAGCTGTCAATACCACTGGCTCCCAACTCAGAGATTAGAACAAACTCACCGGCCTGCAGAACCCAGACCCTAACTGCAAAGGATGCTGGGAAAGCAAGCCTTTGTATTTCCAACTTCCCCCATGGGTGGTAGACTCTGCTGCCCACCAAGTCTTGTAAGGAAGGAAATATTCCAAGCACATAAGGGTGGTGGTGATGGGGTGGGGGTGGGGGATCCAAAGGAATGACAGTGGGATAAAAGGGCTCTAGGCCCTCAAGAAAGTAAAATGCATGGATAAGAGGGAGGAAGTCTGCCAAGTTTTATTTATATTTTTCTGTATGTTTTAAATGTTTCATATCAAAACTGAAGACCCCTACTTGGACACCAAAAAAAAACTACACAATCTGGCCTTGCACTACACAAAAAACCTACCTAGGTCATGGCACCTGACGTTGACTTTAGCAGCCCCCGGGCCATTTAGAAACCTGATTATAGAAAAAGAAATTTCTCATTTTCACCTGGGTTGCTTTTAGATGAAATAAGATGCCAAGTACCATTGGGTTTGGCTGAGACTAACTACAGAGAAGAACTTACAAATAGTTAGTTTGAAGGCAGTACACAGCCAGCTGCAGACAGGTCCTCCCAATTTGACTTACTCACTGAGAAAGTGGAAGAAGAAAGAAGCAATTAACACTAAAGATAAAGATCTATTTAAAATGATGGGTATATTTATAACTCACACATATCCAGACACTCTGTGGGTGGAGGCATGTACAGACATATGTCTGTGGTCAGACTGAGAGGAATCCACGGACACGTGAGAAGCAAATAAGATTTGTAAGAAATGAGACTCTATAAATGATGTTTGAACTATTAAAGATAATTCCAAGGTCCCTGATCTCAAAGTTGACCTACAATAAAATACAATCTGTTGCTAGAGTTGTTCTGCACAAATAACATTAGTTTTGAATTTAAACATTTATATTTTAGGGTCGCTACTTTTTTTTTTTTTTTGGCTTGGTTTAAGCTGGTGGCATGTCTTTAGGTTCTTCCACTGAGTCCACTCATATTCATATACCTACTCAAACAAGGAGGACAATCTGAGGCAATCTGGCTGGCTCAGTCAGAAGAGTGCATGACTTCAGATCTCAGGGTTATGGGTCCAAACCCCATGTTGGGTGTAGCGATTACTAAAAGAAATAAAGAAACTTAAAAAAAAAAAAAAGGACAATCTGAGGTCTATAGTATTGATTTGTCAGAGAATTGATTTATCCTTGAAAAATACAAACCATGGAAAAAGGCAAAATGAAGTTACATTAATCAGAGAGAGACTATAAGGTGGAAGGAGACTGAATGGAGGTCTCCAAATATCCAGAAAGAGCCTCACAGGGGTTCTGGTTGGCTGGTTTTTCCTTCTACCAGGAAAGATTCAGCAAAATGGGCCTAAACTACAAATGAAGGATGTATAGTAAGTAGAGGAAGAGTGGTGTCATCATAAGGATAGTTAACCACTAGAATGAGTGACAACAAAACTAGAGAACTTCTCTTGAGATTTTAAAAATAAAAAATCAAAGTATCAAAGATTTGACCTAACAACCAATACATAGAACCTCCACAGAGAAATATATGAAAATCTATTAAATATTCCAAAAGAAGACTTATTACATAAATGAAGAAATACAGAGGTTCAAAGAAAGGGCAAGCTAACATTGCAATGATGTCAAATTTTCTCAAACTTCATCTGTAAAATTCATGCAATTCCAATAAAAAAATCCAACAGGATGTTTGAGACTTGAACTGACTCTAAAATTTACACAGTTAAGGAAATCTTGAAGTAGACACAAAGGACAAACACTCACTCGACCAGACACCACGGTATTATTAACAATGTGGGAACAAACAGACCCACACAAATGGACCATGAGACGCGTGTACCCATCTGGTAAGGGTGGTGTCCCAAGTTGGGCGGGGAGGATAACCTGTTTGTAGGTGGTCCCCACCTCACCCCTACACAAAGGTATTCTCCAGATAGACTAAAAACGTAGATGCAAAAGGAAACTATAAAATATAGAAACAAAGAGGAAAATGTAGGTATGAACTCAGTGCAGGGGGTTGGGGATGGATTTGTGAAGCAGCAGCCAGAAGAGAAACTGGCAGACTCGACCACATCGAAATGAAGAATTTCTGTTGCATGAAGGGCACCAAACGCAAAGTTAACAGAGGGTGATGGGCTGGGAAAAGAACTTTGCAATCTCTGGGGATTGGCATCTAGAATATGCACAAACTTCCAAACAACTAAAAATAATAAGAAAACATTTTTAAAGGCAATTTTAAAGTTTACAAAATGAGCAACAGTTGAGAAAACTTGTTCCCCAAAGAGGAAATCCAAATGCCTGAAAAGTACGTGAAGGACATGCTGGTCTCACTGGTAGCAGGGAACCCAAGGCAGCATGGTGTGTCACCACCTGGGGATGGACAAGTATACGTGGTACCTGTCCTTGCACACGGCCAGTGGCTAAGCAGCCATCAGGAGCAGGGAGCTAGCTGGCAACCATAAAAACACAGGGTTTCTGCAGATTGAAAGCACTCCATTTTTCAAAGAGATGTCTAAGGACATTTATTTAGCACTTTGCACTGGGGACCTATGGAAGGGGATGGATAGGGATGGGGATGAAGAAGAAAAGACTTTTTAAAAATAAACCAAACAGAAGTGAGGCCTAGCACTGATGGGTGAGAGTCTTATGGAAAGTGCTCCTTCAGGGTTCTGGTGCGGGGTCCTGTCATGTGCAGATATTGTCATGAACCATCCAAAGCTCACCTCTCATTGCAAATCCTGGCATGCTGTATGTTACATTTGGCTGTACATAAAAAGTGCTAGAGTTCCATCCAAAACATATACTTTAAATATAAAAATCAGAAGACATCCAGTACTTCTCAAGGGCAGTGTTAAAAGTCCAGTGTTGACAGACCGCTCCAGCCAGAATAATGAAGCACGAAATGGAATTCTCCATGTTCCCCCTGAGATGGGGTGGGGAGGGGAAGGGTGTTCCTGTAGGACAGTGGGCACTTTTTCCTATTACAAAGTGATTATTCTAGTTTAGGTTCCGGCATAATGACCCCACGATTAAGGGGCAAGAAAGAGGGAGGATATGGAGTAAGGAGTGAGTTAGCATAAAAATATCTTGTATTTTATCAGCTTGGAAACAGGTGTGAAAACAGCCCACCCAGATCTGCACAGACATTTCTCCGAAGAAGATCTACAAAAGACAGTAAACACATGAGAAGATGCTCAATATCGTCATTAGTCATTAGAGAAATGCAACTCAAACCCCCAATGAGATACTGCTTCATGCCCACCAGTATGGCTATAATTAAAAAGAGAAAAAGAAAAGAAAAAGGGAAAAAGAGAAAAAGGGAATAACAAATGGTAGAGAGGATGTGGAGAAATAGGACACCTCATCTATTGCTCAGGGGAATGTAAAATGGTGCAGCCAATCTGGAAAACAGTCTAGTAGTTCCTCAAAATGTTAAACACAGAATTACCATGTGACTCAGAAACTCTACTCCTACATATATACCCAAGGGAAATTAAAACGGATGTCCACACAAAAACTTGCACATGAATGTACACAGCAGCATTGTTCATAATGGCCAGAAAGTAGAAACAACCCAATTGTTCATCAGCTGACAAATGAATAAAAAAATGTGGTATATCCATATAATGGAACAGTATTCAGCCATTAAAAAAAAGAAATACACATACCACGACGAGAATGAACCTTGAAACATGCTAAGTAAAAGAAGCCAGACAGAAAAGTCCACGTTATATAATCCCATTTATATGAAATGTCCAGAAAGTAGCTTGGGGGTTGCCAGGTGCTGGGGCAGTTGGGTTGAGGGTGGGGAGATGATTGCTAAAGCATATAGAGTTTCCTCCTGGGGTGATGAAAATGTTCTAGAATAGTGGTGAGGGCTGCACAACTTTGTGCATATACCAAAACCCACTGAACTGTACGCTTTAGAAGGGTGAAATATATGGTATGTAAATTATATCGCAATTTTAAAAATCCAGCACCCCGAAAGCCCCACATTTCTGACTTCACCGGATGATAGAATAGGATGATTTCCTCAGTATCGGCTGGGACCCACTCCAGGGAGTACTCCCCAATTTAACTTGGCTTTTCATGTTTTTCAGATATAAAAAGTCTAGGAAATCTTCAAGTTTATGGATTCTCCGCCTTTGATCATAAAAGATTTTGGGCTCCAAGTAATTCTTCCTGGGTTTGACTTTTTGCTCCACGTGCACCAACCATGTGACCTTGAACAAGTTTACTTAAATTCTTTAAGATAAGTTTCTGTACATGTAAGGTGGGGATACTTTACCTAGCTCACTGGGATGGTGTGAAGATAAAAGGCTTAGCAATAGCACTTGGGGCAAAGTAAACATTCAATAAATGTCAGTGGTGGTTTCTTCTTTCCACAAATCCCTGAGTGTTATCATGTTGAAAGTAGGCCGTACTACAGTCTAGGAGTGCAGACGACATCGCACAGGCAATTATAACAGAATGACGGCTTTGGAGGGGAACACAGGCCAACAGGGGAGCCTGCTGCTACAGTGCTTACCAATACAAGGCAAGGAGAGCTGAATTTGAGTGGACTTCATGGTGGTCCCTCTGATTCTCACCTTTCCCCAGCACTTCTAAAGGGCACTAAATTCTAAAGGGCAGACAGACTCGTGTGTCACCATCACTTGCAGCCAAGGGCAAGCAAGGAACTCGGCAAAGTGGAACTACTGCCTTGGCAGCATGAGTAAAAGGTTTGGGGTGACTGCTACATTTCAGAAGAAAACCAAGGATTGGCAAGTTGCAAAGAGAGAAGTTCAAGGATCTCAGCCCTGAACTGGTCCACGCTGACTGTGGCTGGCAAGAAAAGCTTCCCTCTTGTCGGGCAGAGTGTCACTCTAGGACTATCTAGCATTTAAACTGTTAAACAAGTATCTTGAATCATCATCTTTCCAGGTTTTACCTGAGAAACAGATTCTTCACAAAGAGCCAAGAAGGAATCCCTGGGCGATTTTTCTTACATCATTTTGTTATGGGTTGAATTGTGTCCCCAAAAGCCATACACTGAAGTCCAAACCCCCAAAATGTGACTGCATTTGGAGACAGGGTCTCTAAAGAGGTAATGAAGGTAAAAGAAACCCATTAGAGTGGCTCCAATCCAATATGACTTGTGTCCTTTTAAGAAGAGGAAATTTGATTGGGGCACCTGGGTGGCTCAGTCAGTTAACCATCCAACTCGATCTTGGCTCAGGTCTTGATCTCATGGTCATGAGTTTGAGCCCTGTGTTAGGCTCCTGGGTGTGGAGCCTACTTCAAAAAAAAGAAAAAAAAGAAAAGAAAAGAAGAAAGAAAGAGAAAAAGAAGAAGAAGAAAAGGAAATCTGGATATACACAGGTACTGAAGGATAACCATTTGAAACACAGTGAGAAGATGGTCCTCTACAAGCCAAGGAGAAAGGCCTCAGGAAAACAAATAAAACTAACAAACAAAAACCCTGTCAACACCTCAGTTTTGGACCTACAGCCTCCAGAAGTGTGAGAAAATTAATTTCTGTTCTTTAGGTCACCAAGTCTGCGGCACTTTGTTAGGACAGCTGTAGCAAACAAGACACATCTTATCCGTGGGAGCAATTGCTTTTCCTTCTTGGAATTGAAAGGCATTTGGCAGATATAGTGATCATTTTCCCTCTCTAGAAATAACCTAAGGAATGGAAGAGACTTTTATGTTTTAGAAGAAGTGTATATATTTAAATATGTAACCTTTACTAGGTACAATCAATAAATAAGAATACCACAGCTGTTTGATGAACGCAAGCATTGCATTTGAAATCAGTGGTTATGGGTGATCTTACAATCATCTCTTGGTCTCCATATTGTTTAACTCTTTTTTCCCCCAAAGATCTATTTGGTTTTGTTAATCAGCCTATGAATCGGGCAGGATCCTATCTAGCATGTAGAGGGGAGTTCCCATCATCTAGTTTGGTAGATCAGGGACAAGAAATGCCTGGTTTTCATAGATTTGATAAATAGTTGTAAATGGTAACATTTTAAACAAACATCTTATAATCTCAGAAGCTCTTTAATTAAATTTACCCCAAAGTTTAAAAGATAGCAGCATCTTCTATTTCTATGTCAAAACTGGTAACAGTATTTAACTAGTTGCATTTTTATTAGAAATGTTGGTTTATTAGTAATGTTGGATAACAGTCACATCATTGAAGACCACAAATCAACCTCAAACAGTCTTGCCCAGCATTTAACTGAGTTGAGCATGTGTGTACATGCTGAATACAATGGTCTCCGGTATAGTTTCATATGGACATGGATTCAACATTAACGAAAAATCAAACCTGAAAACTGAATTTGGAACAGTTAAAAAAGAAGGTGCAGAGTGACACACTTGGGGAGGTACTTTATAAGGTACTTTCCCTAGTCCAGTCCACTTGCTTAAATCCCTCCCAGTTTACTGTTATTCACGAATGTCATACGCAGCCCATCTATGTTACTGGAGAAAATGCTGCCTAAGATAGGTCTTAACTCAAACAAGTAAACAACAACAAAAAGCTCATTACTTCTTCACCTCTTTTATTTCTAAAAGTTGCAGGATATTTGGGGGGGGGGTAGTTGGGTTTTGGGACAGTGAGCCCTGACCTTATAATTGGTTATAATTTTTGAGTCAATCTTCTAGAGAAAATAATAGTGGGTCGGTAACAGTCTGCTGTTACCGCCAGAGGTCTGCAATACACATATACGGCAAATATTGTCCTTAGACTCTATAAATAATATTATTTGGGCCCAGGTGCCCAGATACCAGCATTTTTCAAGACACCATAGATGTTCTCCTAACCAACCTCTACTCGGGGACCCAGAAGACTATCCTCAGTCCCTTCAGAAAACACGCAGAGGGATGGATGCCCATGGTACACAGAGTCCTCCTGAACAGATCAGCTGTCCATCATGTGCTTACCCAGGGTCAGCTGTATCTGTTCCCGGATTTGTTTATGTCAGTTGTACATGCTACCGTGGTCTCCTGGAATGTAACCTCAACAGATGAAATAGGAATGTGAGCAGAAACAGAAGTAGTTTTTTGAAGAAAACTGAGAAAAATTCTTGAGAAGTTTCTATAAAAGCAAGTTATTTAAAGAAACTGTTGTCTTAATAGGTGTGGGCAAGACCATTGTAAAAGACTGACAAGTTGTAAAAATATAGTATCTTGCACTCAGACGACGTTGCAGATATCCTCGCTCCACTCTGAAGAAACAAGGACGAGATACACCCACAGATATCATTATAGATCCGCATACTTATGAAAGATCATGACCTAGGGAACTCAAACCAAGTTGTTAGGAGAACATCTAGTCCAGTCGCAGGTATGCAGGCTAGGGCGGTGAATAAAGACAAGCACATGGAAGAGCATGAGTGAGCTCAGAGTAGCTTTTATCATCAAACTTTGGGGTTTAATTGCTTGGGCTACATAGTCCAAGCTCCACCACTTAAAAGCTGTGTGACCTTGGGGAAAATTACTCAGCTTCTCTGAGCCATCTCTCTGTAGCTGTACCAGCGGGCTAATGGTGATGCCCACTTGTGAAGCGACTGGGCTCTGGGCCTCGGCTGCAGGAATGATCAATGTTAACTGCCATTATTTCTGTTTTTAGTACAACTACTTTCTCCACGAGGACACTGAAAATACAACCACCACTGGGTGGTGGGAGCGACCTGCAGTATTTTGCTGTTTTTTTTTTTAAATGGGTCTTCAAATTAAAAATGAATGGGAGCCACTTTGTAAAGAACTGATCAGTAAAGCAACGCAGTGGCCAGACACTGCAGAGGCTGCCCACCGAGCAAGGAAGGCCAGAGCCCTGAGTCTACTGGCAGATGAGTCCACAGCCCAATGCCAATCATTGCTACTTCAAGGCCAGCAGAATGTTTACTTTTTCGTCGTCTAAGAAAATGAAGACTGCAAAACATTATAAGTCAGGCTGAATTTGCTTATCAAAAATACATTCTAAAGAAGTTGGTTTATTTTTTTTCCTTACAGAGTATTATATCAGTATTTTTTTTAGATCAGTATTTTTTAAAAAACAACAATCCATCCGAGACCTCCTGCTTCAAAAGACACTGTGCTTTTAGCACAAGCTAAGAAAGACCAAGTACGGCTTTCATCTAGCAACTTTTGGGCGAGCAAACAGGATTCAGATCCCTGGAACATGACAAAACCGCACTCCAAATGCACGCAGCTTTCAACGTGGCAACATGAACAACATTCCCTTGGCTGCGGCACTGCATTTCGGGAGTTTACAGTGGCCTCTAGATAAAACAACTGAAGGCCCAGCTTAACAGCTTAATCAGGTAATGGCTGAACCAAAATAGAATTCGCAGGAAATAGGACTGTTGGAAACAAATGACAAAGCAACATAGGTAGAGGCAGCTCTGCTCAGGAAAGAAAACCCAAGGGTTTCTTTATCCAGCAGTTTGGTAGAAGAATTCAAGACTTTTCTTTACAATGAAACATTTACTCTGAGTATACCTCCCCAGGGTTCCTCTCCAGCTGTTTGGCAGCTGCCAATCAAAATATTACAATAAGAGCTGCTGGCCGGACCATGCCTGCATATGGTCACAGCAACAGGGTCAGGCAGCTTTTGAGGTTCCTAAAAATTTGCTGAGGACTACATGCCTAGAGGTAGAGGGGGGCATTTCTGTGGCACCTGCTGGATGTTTTGACACCAGCTGTCACTGGTGTGAAATTTCCACTCAACTATACATCACTACCCTCACTACCCTCACATCAAATTTTAGTGAAATGCATCATTTTGTTATTGGCAGAGATCATTATTGAGGAACTCTGAGATAAAACCTTTTGTAAAGTAGGGTAATTTTGAGATAAAAATAACACACTGCAAATAACACCTACCTCAATACTATTCTCTACTGTGAGGCACTGTTCACGGAAACCTGCTGTGCTCCCTGCCTGAATATTTCAGATTATAAGCCTGGGCGCTGAGCCAGCCTGGACCCCTGAGCGTCAGGAACTGCAGGGGGCTGCTGACTTTCACCCTGCTCTTACCGCTCAGATCCCACTGTCCTCTCCACATTAGCTCCCTCCCAACCACCTGACCTGGTCCTATCCTTCCCCTACAGGAGGACTGCACACACCTCGGGAGCCCGGCAGACAGGTACCACATCCCTGTGCATAAGCTTCACCTCCTCCCTCACAGCCCATGGCACGCGGCTAAGTACCAGCAGATGTGTCCCTATGTCAGATTGTGAGCTCCTTGAGGACAGGGTAGGCTTTCCCTGGGTCCCTAACATCCCTGAAGAGGACGTCAGGAGGGGGTGCTCTCAACCAATGATGAACTAAATTTAAGTGTCTTTTAATAGAAATAGTTACCCCAAACCCCCCCCCCAGATATGCCATTGCTACACGTACCATTGATACTAAAACTAAAGTGGCCCCATCAGACAGCTGGTCTGCACAGAGGATAGACCACAAGGCCTCTTCCTCCAACCACTATGGACCCAGACCCTCCCGGTCCAGAAGGGGCACTGTGGACCCGTCCAGAGTGAGGCAAGAAGAGAGGGCAGCGGTCAGGCCGGCAAGTTGCATCATGTCAATGTAACGCAGAGGCGTGTGGGCTAGCCCAGGATTCCTTAACCACCTCCTGCCTTCTAGGAATCCACATGGTTAATCCCCACAGCACCCAAAACACAGGCATGGCTTTCCAGTCTTTGCCGCTAAAGGATGCTCTCACCTCCACCCACTCGCCCTTCCCCCCACTCCCTATCCTTGGTAGCCTTTACTCAACTTTCTCAAATTGTACCCTCTACCCAACTTCCAGGACCTGCTCCAAGCACTCCCCTCCAATGCTCCCAGCAGCTAGAACAGCCTGGTAACAGGTAAATCATCAACTTTTGCATCAAAGTTTGCAACTGTGACCTCCTCCTGCTAAAATAAGAGCCCTAGAGGCCCCAGCCATCTGGCTCTGCCCCCTGTTCCCCCACCCCCCACTATACACCACTTTTTCTATGCCTGGGTCCTTTACATCCATCAGCTTTAGCTGAGGCCTTCCTTGACCCACATCCACCTCAGCGGGCTTCTCTTCAACTCACCTCCATCCCCCCTCAGCATTCACCACTGTTATGGGTTGACTTGTCCATCTCCCCACCTAATATGATAGGAGGGACTGTGTCTCGTTATCAGGAGTCTGACACAGAACCCAGTACCTAGTGAGAGTTCAAAAGATATATCTGTTGAATGAATATATAATAGAGGAATGAATATCCCCTGGGAGAAACAATACTATCAGACCTCCAAAATCAGATCCCAAATGAGCCCATCTTTCTTGTAGGATAAACATCTTTTCCTTTGGTTTAAAAAAAAAAAAAAAAAAAAAAGCCTGCCTTGTGCACACACCAGGACTTCCCTCCATTCACACTATCTTCTCTTATTAATCCACAGAAGTCTTATTACCGACCACCTTTCTCTCTGGAAACCACCCAGAGCTCCTTGGCTCACAAAACCGGAACTCTACCTTGGAGATGAGCCAAGGTCATAGACTCACATTTGAGGGGCCGGGTGGAGAGGCCCTGACACCTTCTGGATTGCTCTACCTCTGACCATAAGCCCTGTCCTTCAGAGGAAGAAAAACAGGAAAGGAGCAGAGGCCTCCAGGGGCCTGCCTTAGCCCAAGGAGTCTGGGTGAAGCCCTGATGCCTGGCCAGCTAAGACCCAAGACAGGGAGGGAACAGCAGGTGGGCCAAGGGTCAGTCAAAGGACACGGTGTTTGGGAAGAGACACTTCCACTCCCCCTCTAAAATCAGACAAAGCCTGGCTCCAGATCCTGACTCCAATCTACATTTCTGAAGGCCACATAGATGCCATTTCATCTCTCTGAGCCTCAGTTTCCACAGTCAAAACAGTTTTCGTAATTTCTACTTTAAGAGGGCTGCTGGCCGTTTTGCCTTAGATGTTATGTCTGGCTGCATCTACCCACCGTTCAGTCTCCCAAGATAAATTCATTATTCATATGGGAAAAATACAACCAGAAATCAATCACACTCAGTGACTCCCCCGCCACCCCCCCACCCCCGCTCCTGAAAATCTGGGTTTCTCAGACTATTTTGAGGTTGAGCCACACAAGCTGATTCACGTTTACTTAAGTTAAATAACAGGCCAGGCTGACTCCTGGATTTAGCATACACATGTACACAGCAGCTACTCAACATGGATTTTTCAATGGATGAATCAAACAACAAGATAGCTTGTGTCTACATTGATCCTACTAATCAAGTCTGATCAACTAAAATCCCATTTCTCACAATCAGTGTGCATTGCCAGGCACTAATTCACCTTGTGCTTTGATACTGCTGACAGACATGTAGCAAGAAAACAGATTGAGATCATTATAAGGCCAAAGACTTCGACACGTTCCCTTCTGAAAGAGGCCATGGGGAAAATGTGCGAGTGGGATATTAAACCTCTTTATTTATTTATTTTTTTGGAGATTGTCAAAGTCAGCTCCACTGGGGCTTATTCTTCCATAAACCAAAGGGACTTTTCAAAATAGAACAACTACTCAGCAAAAACCGAAAATTAAAAATTAATCTTCATTCCATATGTGGGCTGTCACCAAATTTTGCAAGGATGTTTAGCAGAAGCATTCCTCTTTTTGTCTTGCTCCATAAACACTGAACAAGGAGTAACATTGCCCAAGACTGAGGCTTGGCAAAGGAATCTGATGAAACTCGTCAGCTCTGTGCCACAGGGTGATGTCCTTGAAGGCTCCTGGTGCTCATAGGATTATCTAGTTTTCTGCTGTCCTACCTCGGTCTTCATGCAAAACACCGTTTCTTGTAGCTCACACACGCTGGTCTACCCAGCAGCATCTCAGGGCGAGAAAGGACTCTAACCATTAGAGTCCCACACTGGCACCCTTTAGGCTAAGAAAACATACCTACTAAAGCAAACCCACAGAAAGGAAAATAAAGAGCCAGCTCTTCCTTTTACAAAAGAAGTATTTCTTTTTTTGAAGGGTTTTTTTCTTCCTTTCATTAGTTACATTTAACAGATGGAAAAACTGAGACTTGGAAAGGTTAAGGAATTTCACCGAATTTACACAGAAAAGGTGGAGTCAAGGCATCCATTAAAAGGCCTTTACAGTGGATTTATTTTCTTAAATGTGACTAGCACACAAACTGGCCAGTGCCCTTGATTGGGCAGAGGGTCGGATGCCTGAACAAGAGGTAGGATGAAGGTGGCTTGCTTACAGAACACTGCATGCTCGCAAAGAGCATGGGATTAAAGTCAGAAGGTCTGGGTCCTATTCCCAGCTGAGTCTCTAATGAGCTACAGGACAAATTATTTAACGTCTTTAGTTTTAGTTTCCTCGCCCAGAGATGCAGAATCATTAATAAGAACAAGCATTACCTACTTCCCGGGTTAATGCGGAAACCAAATGCATATGGAAGTATTAGAAAGTATGAAGGATACTTGGATGATAAACACACATGTACAAAAATAAGAACCGCCTAGAAAATTACCAGCATCCATTCTTGCTCAAACTAAATGTATTTCCTCTTACTAATAAGGGGATCAATTGGAATGCGAGAGATGTTTGTGAATCAGGATGAACACACAGCTCTCGGAGAATGTGCACTGTCGTTCTGGGGACATGTGACCCACTGTGTAACAGCCAGCCATCTTTTGGTGCCCAAGGACAGTCACACAGACAAATGGATCTGCTCCAGCTTGACAGGGGATCAAGCCCTAAGCCTATTACTGTATGTTTACCAGACCCTAATAAGATGCTAGGAGTCCTAGAACACTCTGAGCACATTGTGAACAGGCAAAAGAAACCACCAACCCACAGGACAACACACGTGGCCAAGGGTGAGAAATGTGATAGGGACATAGGTCACATTCCTGGTTACTTACAGGTGTTCCCTTCTACATCCTACTAGGTCCAGGTAAGTTCTTCTAGCACTCTCGCCAGAGTTAAATGTCTTCAACAAATCATCATCCCTCCAGGAAATCCAAAAAAGAAACACCAAGACAAATCCTAACTCCGTGCTGGACAGGAGTCGCTAGTGCTTTTCTCAGCCTGCCCTTGGCTGACCCAAGTCTACACTGCAGAGCTGAACCTGCTCTGAGGCCAACTGTGCCCTGCCCTTTCTCCCGTTTCCTACCCTTCACATTCATCTACCCTAGAAGTGGAATACATCCCTCGAACTCTGGCCAGAAAGAGCATCATGAGGTTGAACAACCACAGAGATGATCAGAAGAACCAAAGAAAACATAGTACCTGGAAAGCTCTGCATGGATTCATGGATCCTGTCAGAAAAGCCAGTACAGGAGAAGGTGCTTTACAGAGCAAGCCACAGGGACAGCTGATTGCCCAATACACAGTACAATGGGGCTCAAACTTCAGTGTGTATTGGAACCACCCAGAGAATGCATGAAAACACAGAGACCCAGGGTCTCTAAGTCAGTAGCTGATGCTGATGCTGGTCCAGACACCACACTTGAAAAATCACTGTCACAGTAAATGGGCAAGAGCGGCCGGTCTGCTGTTCCCCCCTGGGGCAACTTCAGATCCTGATTCATCCCCCTTGCCCCCCAAATTAAGCCTTAAGAAAACTCAGGAATAGGAATTAAACAGCCATCTCTCCTCCCCCTCCCTTCCCTCTCCCATACATGCACCTATGCTGCTATGGATGAAGAGAGCAATTATTAAGCCATTCTGGATAAATACCACCGAGTGCTCAGTCTAGTTCTCACCTGTATACAAGATGATTTTGCAAAAGGAGTGAGTTACAGCGCAAAACAGAGGACACCGCAGCACAGGAGGAGTGCCCAGGAGCTCCCCCGGTCCAGTGCTCTGACCTGTGATGACAGTGTGCCACGGGACAGAGCCAGAGAAACGGTGTGACCTGGTTTATTCCTCACTAATTTATCCTGATGCTCTGCCACAGTGCACCGTGACTGTCCGCGGAGAACTCACTTCAGGTCACTAGCCGGCTGCCCCGCCAGGCTCACCGACAGCCCAGTGCAAAGGAAAGTAGCTAGTGGCCGCACACACACTCCAGCTCTGGCAGGTGGCATAGCACAGTCCCTCAAGACCAGGATCAGAGGATTTCTGACCCAGAAGAGACCACTATAAAGACTTCTTTCCTTCCCAAAGCTGATTGCATTATATACTACACTGTTTTACTAACAGCAGGAGTTACTGCTACAATAATATTGTTTTGTTTTATGGGGGGGGGGGGCGGTCAACAGAAGTTCCTACAGAGAGCAGTGTTGTGCATAATGTAAACATGCTGAGATAAGAGCCCTTCCTACAAGTCAGGAGCCCTTCCTTCCCCTGTGGTTCAGATGGGAAAATCTGGCCAATATTCACCACATGTCAGCCTGACCCTTCCTGGCTACAGGACACGAGAGGTTACATACATTTGGGGCTGCAATTGTGGACCTGAACACCAACTTCAGGCTAAATAAGGAAAAAGAATGAGGAGTGATTCATTCACAGCATTTTGGTGAATATACACAGTGTATGTGTTTGCAAATACCTGGCCTTTCAGATGATTTTGTGCATACAAATAGGCATATTTGGTGAAACAAATGTGACTTTCCCTCTCATTAAAAAAAAAAAAAAATCCAACTAGCTCTTTCTCATGTGCAGAATTGTGCAAGAGTTCCCAGACTCTGCACGCCTGATCTGATATAAACCGCATGAAGTCTTCTGAGTCAAACAACGATCTCCAAAGCAATAACACCAACATAATCTCCACATACCCCCAAATTATGAACTGATCTCAGATATGCCACGTTCAAGATACGGGCCACGAGCCCCAATGGCTTCAGAATTCAGGAAATTCTGAAGCAGGAGAGCTCAGCCACAGGTGACAATATTAGCTGGGGCCTCAAGAACACTGCTTAAATAATCTTGCCCCCTCCCTACCCCCGATTAAAAGCCCACTCGTTTGCATGCGCAGATGAGGCCGTGCAAGAACTGCCTTTGCAGCCAACACCCCCGGTGGGCTCCTGTCCTCACCTGTTTTCCAGGAGTGTCATGCACACCACTTCTCGCACCCCGGGGTTGTTGGCCTTCTCCACTGAGCAGCCCTGCACATTCCAGGTGGCCAGCCTCAGCACGGGCCGCCCATCCCTCGTGCCTCCAAAGGCCTCTACGGAAGGGCGGGTGGAGATAATCTGGGTGGGCCCCCCCGGCGGCAGGTCCAGGTCCTCACTCTGCAGGCTCAGCGAGGTCGGGCTGGGGTGAGGCTTGGCGGTGAAGGTCAGGCCCCCGTTGGTGTGCGTGGACGGGGGCCTGGACCGCTCTGCAAACACCTGGTGTCGGATCCTGTCCAGGAAGGCTGCATTGATGCCGCCCATCCTCACCAGGTCCTCCACGCTGCGGAAGGGCCCGTGCTCGCGGCGGTAGTCCACGATGCTGACAGCCATCTTCTCCGTGAGGCCTCGAATGCTCATGAGCTGCGCCGGGGTGGCCGTGTTGATGTTGACACGCGGCGTGAGCGGCACGGCGGTGGCGAGGTGGTGAGGCTGCTGCTCGGCCAGCAGGTCCCGCCGCAGGGAGCTGGGCGAGTGCTGCGCAGAGCTGCCCTTGCTGCTCACGCAGATCTCAAACTTGACCTGCTCCAGTTTGGTGGCGCCCACGCCGCTGACCAGCGCCAGGTCCTCCACCTTCTTGAAGCCACCGATGTACTCGCGGTACTCCACGATGCTGCGTGCCACGGCGCGGGTCACGCCGGGCAGGGTCATCAGCTCCTCCTCGGTGGCCGTGTTGATGTTGAGCCGCTCCTGGTTCACCAGGATGTTGCTGAAGTTGCAGGCCGCGCTGAACTTGCGGTTATGCGACAGGTCCGAGGGGTCCCGCGGTATGGAGCGGTGGCAGCCCAGCGTGCTCCCCATGCCGGCGGGCCTCGGGCCCGGGAAGGCCTCGCCGCCGCGGAGAACCGAACCCCTGGCCTGGCGAGGCGGGGAAGCCCGACGGACCTTTACTGGCCCGGAAGGAGGGAGGGGGCGCGCAGGATGCAGGGAACCAAACGGTCACCAAAGACAAACACTAAATCTCCATGCCCAGGGTGTCCCAAAGCGCCTTTCACCTGGCCACCTGGAAAACAAATTAATAAACACACAAATCGATTGGATCAGTTGATCAGTTTGCATTAGCACTCCCTAGCCAGAGCAGGAGTTCGCAGCCAGGAGTCCGTGAACTCCTGCACACACACAGCCAGGCCGGCCCGCATGGATTCTCCCCTGCAGAGCTCCGGCTTCTGTCACATGACGCCCCCAAAAGCGCTCCGAGCCGCTTCTCTTGGAAAGAGACCTCGGCAGCCCCGTCTCCGGTCCGGCCTCTCTCACCTCTCGCGGCGATGCGGCCGTCCCCCCCCAGGTCGCCCCCCCCCCCCGGGCGCAGCTCCCACGCCCACCCCTCCTCCTGACCCTCGGCGCCACCTGCAACTTGGGAGGCCCGTCCCGACCCGTGCAGGTACCGAGAGGGGCTTGACCCCGCCAGACCCGCCGCCGGTCCCCGCGCCCCACCTCTCCGCGGCTCCCCCGGGGCGTCCTTCCACCTGCGGCTCCGGAGCCTGAGCCCAGCCCAGGACCCGCGGGCCCCCCGCCTCCGGGGCTGGTGCCCGCGCGTGCGGGTCGGCGGCGGGGCCCCCGGGGACGCGCGTCCGCGGCTCCTTCCTCGGGAGAAACTCTCGGAGCCGCTCTCCGGAGCCGGCGGGGGCTGCAGCGCGGCGCGGAGGCGGCGGCGGCGAGTCCCGAGGCTGCACCAGGACCTGCGGCGTCGCCGCAGCTGCGTGGATCGAGGCGAAAAGTCCTGCGCCCGAGTCGGGCGCGGGATCCGCCAGGACCGCGTCGGCGCCCAGCACCCGAGCCCCGGCTCCAGCTCGGCGTCCGTGTCGGAGCCAAAGTCCTGGCCGCGCCGCCCGCGCCTCCGCCGGCACCACGGCCACGCCTCCCCCGCGCGCGGCAACTCCTCCCGGGACTCCCGGGGAACGTGGGGGCGGGGCCCGGCGCCGACCCGAGCCCGGGAGCGCGGAGCCCGAGCGCGCTGGGGCGGGGCCCGGGAGGGCGGGGGCGGGGCCGCGGGGCGCGGGGGGCGGGGGCGGGGAAGGAATGCGGGAGCGCGGGGGCGGGGCCACGGGGCGCGGGGGCGGGGCCCGGGGAGGGTGGGGGCGGGGCCGGGAGGGCGGGGGCGGGGCCGGGAGGGCGGGGGGCGTGGCCCTGCTACCCGGGGGTGGGGAAGGAATGCGGGAGCGCGGGGGCGGGGCCAGGGCGGGAGGGGCGGGGGCCAAGGGGCGCGGGGGCGGGGCCGGCACGCGGGGGGCGGGGCCCCGCTACCCGGGGGGTGGCCGGAGCGCGTGGGGGTGGAGAAGGAATGCGGGAGCGCGGGGGCGGGGCCAGGGCGGGAGGGGCGGGGCCGCGGGGCGCGGAGGCGGGATTTAGGACCTGAGTGGGCGGGGCCGATGCTCCGGCTGCCGCGGCGGGTCACACCGAGGTTGCCCCAGGCCCTGCGGCTCGCGAGTGGGGGGTTGCTACGAGAGACCCCGGCCGGGATGTGTGGATCGGAGGGTGTTCAGGCTTGCCCGCGGCGAGCCCCACCAAGCTGCTTTACTGCAAGAAGAGCCCCAAAGAAGAGAGGGGCGCCCAGGGCGCAAACACTACCAGGCACCACCACCCCACCCCCCACCCCCGGCCTGAGTTTAGATCACCTTTGGGGCGTGAGGCAGGGTCTGGGCGCTCCTTGTGGGGAAGGCGACCCAGCGTGTCAGGGGCCTCCCTCAATTCTGCACTCAAGCTGAGAACGTTCCCGGGAGACACTGAATAGGATCTTTTTTAACTCTGCCCCCCACTTTCAACCTCCTCTGCTGTTTCACTGGAGAGTCACCTTTGCACTGCTCTCAGAGAGGTGTCCTCAAACATTAGTAACTCACGGTGCTGCTAGGACAGGGCATGCGCCACCTGTTATTTAGAGATGTGTTCCAAGACGTCACTTAATAGGGTTGCTTGCCTGCACGCACAGCGCTCTCAGTAAATATCCATACGTTTCTGTAAGTATTACATCTAGTCATTAAGGAGACAGAAAATGCTAGCTGGGAATGGAGATTGCTTACCAAAATTCAGAGCAGTTTTTGGATCCTACCACTGAATGACGATTTGGTTAAAGATTAAAGAGCCTGCGGAATTACAGCAGATACACGGAGCTAGAGGATTCGATTAAACAAACCATGTGGTGATAGTTTTGAATACTTTGACCCTGGGCATTTAGTGTCCTCTGAAGTTTCATCCCCCAGCCAATGTGACCAATGCTCCTGCTTTAAATTTCCAGGGCTATGGGACGCCTGGGTGGCTCAGTCAGTGGTTGAGGGAGGGCTCAGGGCTTGATCCCAGAGTCCTGGGTCCTAGGATCAGGATCGAGTCCCGCATTGGGCTCCCTGCCAGGAGCCTGCTTCTCCCTCTGCCCCTGTCTCTGCCTATTTCTCTGTGTCTCATTAAATAAATTCATTCATTCATTCATTCATTCCCAGGGCTAGGTCAGCAAAAACAGTAACTCTTAGGGAAGGAAGAAAGTACTTCAGATTTGAAATGAGAGGCACCCAGGGCTTGGCAAAATGCTAGGCACATTCCCCTACTGCGCATACTGGTCAGGACTTCATTGCAAGTGACAGAAATCTAAGTAACACCAGCTTAGACCAAAAAAAAAGGGGGGGGGTTTCCCCATTCTTGTGTTCAAAAGTTAAAGAACAGAGCTTATGTCAAGAATGGCTGCATCTAGCTCAGATGATTGTCATCAGGACCTGGTCTGACTCCCTCCCTCTATCCCCTCCACTTATCATCCCATGCCGCAACCCCAGTACTAAGCTACATCATGCCACTCCTCTCCTCCTATAATCCTGTTGTGATTTTAAGGAAAAAATGTTCAGGAAAAGCACGAAAATCTCTTGTAGAGAAAGGAAATCTCTGTCGAGCAGAATGCCTTGATGAGCCTCTGTGGCTATGGTTGGACAGCCTGGGGGCATGACCAAGTGGAGTAGAAATAGGGAAATCACATAGTTTATTATACAAACCAGGACACTTTATAAGGTAAAAGGGACACTATTAACTTCACTGGCACAGCAGACATAACCTGGTTAATCTAAGCATGTGTTAATCTGGTTAATCTAACCATATGTGCCCACTTGGTAGAAATGAAGCCAAGAGGTAGCAAAACCACTGTGCATTGAAACAAACAAACAAAACCACAACAACACAACTAAATTTAAAATGACTGGCCTTACCAAATGCTGGTGAGGATGTAGAGCAATTGAAACTGATTCGTTGATGGTGGGAATGTGAGATATAAAACCACTTTGGACATCAGCCTGGCCATTTCCTTAAAAATGAAACATTCATCTACCATATGACCCAACCACTCCACTCTTAGGTATTTACCAAAGAGAAATGAGAGCATGAAACCCAAAGACGTGTACGTGAATGTTTTGGGGGCTTTGTTAAAACCAAAAACAAGAAACAACCCAAATCCACCAGTAGATGGATGGATAAACAAGTAGCGATATATGCGTATGATGGAATACTACCCAGCAATAAAGACAAACTATTAATACATGCAATATTGAAGAATCTTGAAAACATCACAATGAATGAAAGAAGCCAGGAAAAAAATGAGAACACATATTGCTTGATTCCATTTATACAAACTCTAGAAAACACAAGTTAATCAATACATGGAGAAAGTAGATGAGCAGTTGCTTGGGGTTGTGATGGATGAAGGAGTGGATGAAAAAGGGCACAAGAGAACTGTGGGGGTGATGGAAATGTTGGAGAGGTCATGGCTTCCCGAGTGTGTGCATGTCAAAATAGAGAATTGGACACTTTAAATATGTACAGTTTAGTGTTAGTCAATTATGCCTCAATGAAGTTGAAAAAAGCCTTCCAAAGATAAAAAGAAATGTTCTTTGAACTAAAGAAGAAAAAGAGGAAGGAGAAGGAGGAGGAGGAGGAGGGCAGGACTGTTTTGGGAGGAGGAGTAGGTGAGCCAAGGTGAGGAGGGGGCGGTGAAAGGGAGCAAAAGAACCCAGGAAGAAGTTGACTCTGGAGCTAATAGAAGACCAAAGAACATTCCCTGTTAGGGATAGCCCAGGAGAGGGGATACCAGAGGCTTTCAGACTAATGACATCTGACAGTCTGTTTAATCTGCGGGGCTCTCCTCTGATGTAACCCCCACACTTACATCCTTAAAAAGATTATTTTACTTATTTATTTTTTGAGAGCGAACCAGCATGAGTGAGAGGGAGGAGAGGGAATCTGAAGCAGACTCCACACTGAGCACAGAGCCCAACATGGGACTCCATCCCACAAGCACAAGATCGTGACCTGAGCCGAAACCAAGAGTCAGAGGCTTAGCCCACTGAGCCACCCAGGCACACACCCCCCCACCCTGAATCTTTAATAAAAAGTGTAACGGCCTTGAATGAGTGCTGTTCAGGGGCAATCAGCTAGAGGAGCTGAGTCTCTCTGGGTGGCTCTGGGATAGGAGAAGGGGGCAGCTGAAATATGCAAGAGGAGAGAAAGATCCGGGATTCACTGGAAGCAAAAGTCACGGTCTGAGAGGTCTGGTGACATGTCTGACTTTCAAGAATCCCCACTGACTGGGAACTTGGCTGTCCTGCTACCTGTACCCAGGGAGTGGAAGTTGGAGCCAGTGTCATTTGACCTCCAAGGACTGGAGGTTAGGGCCTGGCTGGCATGTGTGTTACATGAGAATGTCAAAGGGCAAAGGTCCCACCGTTCCTGCTGAGCGCCACATCCTGTGGCCACTGCTCCTTAGCACAGAGATCCCACCTGGGGCCAATGCCCCAGAGGGACAGAGTGATGGAGGACACTGTCCTGCTTCTTAGTTGGCAGTTTCAAAGGTAAATGATGGTTCAGGGAAGGGGGAAGGTGGTGGAAGGGAAGAAAGGAAGGCAGTTTTTGATGTTCAACTTCAACATCCATGGCTCTGGAAGTACAATGATGAGGAAAATATATGAATACGTGATTTCTCTATTCCCAGAGCCGAGAGGCCAGTGGAATGCAGGCATTAAATCAGTAAGAGCAGAGCATGTTAGAATAAAGGAAAGGAGAAGAGGATATAGCTGTAAATTAGAAATAACTGAGTGTAGGGGACTTCCTCCTTGGGAGGTAAGGATGAGAACTGAAAGATGAATAAGGAAACATGCCCCAACCCCCAAAACCTTAGCCCTTGCAGAGAAGCCCCCATTTTCCCAGTCAACAAGGGGTTTAGCCAGGCTACTGACAATTATGCCGGCACCAACACTTGTGCAGTGACCAAACTAGGTTCTGTCCTGAATATTGGTGTGACCTCAGCAAGAGATTTGTCACTCTCTATCACGGAGGTTTCTGTGTTCCCAAACTGATGGAACACAAGGCATTGGCAGTGTACTTGAACCTTCTAAATCAAACCCTGCCTCCCCAGGAGGCTTTTGGTGGCCCAGAATGACCACAGGTGGACCCCATAGACAGTGGCAATGGATATCCCTTCAGCCTTCAAATTTCTTCTTCTGTTTTGTGTGAACTCAGCCACGAACCTCACCATTAGCAACATGTTCGTTGGGTTCTCTAAATGAATCTGTTGCTCTGCTATACAGCAGTATGTGGTAGACTGTGACATTGGTGGGCCCCACTGAGTCATGTTTCCTGATACTCTCAGCCCTGGGTGATCCCTTCCCATGTGGACTCTGCGCTTGGCCATGCCATTTGCTTTGATCAGTGGGACATTAACAAGAGGCAAGCAAGGACTTGATAAGCACTTGCCCATTGGATCTTGTGCCCCTGGAATGTTTCCTCTTAGTACCCAACTGCCATGCTCTAGGGAAGTTCTGGTTCTCCTGTTGTGAGAAGGGGAACCCCAGCCCACAAGCAGCATGAAGGCCTCACATGGGTAAGAGAGGCCTTCTAGGACCTTCCAGCCAACCCCAGCCATGAGCTAGATGAACCCACAGGAGAGAGCCCACAAGAGACCACAAGGGGCAGAGAAAACCACCTAGCTGAGCCCAGCCAACCTAAGGACTAGGAAAGAGAATACACTGCCATTGTTATAGGCTTATAAATACTGAAAAGGTTGCCTCTCAGCAATATTTATCAGACTGATGTGACCCTCAGGCTTTATTTTTCTAGGAAAAAAAGCCAGTGTCATAGCTCCAAATGGAGTCCCCTTTACAGTTCGTTGACATCTGTCCCATTCTTAGAGTGGTCTCACCAGGCTTCGATTGCCCTCAGTGAAAGTGGTTTGAAGGGTTTTTTCAGTTGGATTACAAGAAAATTTCAAAGCATTCAGGGCTCTTCTCTTACAAAGTGGGAGGTGAGTGTCTTATGACAGCTGTAGCAATAAAGCAAGGTGGATTTTTTGAACTATTGTATTTAAAACAATAAATTAGCATCCCCCCCGACACACACACACACACACACACACACACACGCACGCACAAACATGGAAGACAATGTGGAAGACCAGGGAAGAGGAGAGGACCCTGAGTGCCCAGGTCCCATCTCTGAAGTTCCCCCAGGGGGCCAGTGAGGCCAGGGGCCCCTCCGCTTGTCCCTCAGGTCGCTGCATGTCATGCCTTATGCACAGCAGTCATCTTGGAGACTGCTTTTGAAGCCTATGGAGATGCCAGATATCCTCTTATCTGAACCCTGTGAGTGAAGGCTGGACAGGTGAGGCACCTCTCTCCTCCAATGCACAAAGTCCTCTCTTTGCGGGCTGATGATGATGCCCACACAGCATCATGTCCATCTTGCTCAGTTCCTGCCACAGCTGTTTGAGTCCAGCACCTGGCCAATCTCCCACACTATCTTGATGGCCCCATGGAGATCATGACTTCATGCCCCATGTAAAGTGCGGGGAGCATGCCTGACCTCCCAACATGCTTTCTTATTTTGATCACTGATTTGCCTACCTGAGGTTTGGTCTCCACTCTCAGCTTCATGCTAGTTCTTTCTGGCTGACCTCAGACACAGGTGCGAATGAAGGTGGAGGACCCTTACCTTGCCAATGACTTCCTGCTGGCCCCAGCTGCTGCCAGAGGGAGATGATGGGGTCACGCTGTCAGACAAATTCTGGTGGTCAGACACTTATCTCAGCCGCCAGTGTGGAGGGTGTTTCCTTTGGAGGATACAACCTGGGGGAAAGTGTTTCCATCTGGGACTCCATCACTGGTTCTGGTGTGTGGGTGCTGGGGAGGGTACAGGGCCACGCTGGGGGCTGTGCTGGGGTGTTCTTCTTCTCTAGGCCAGGTAGGGGACTAGCAGACACTTTGGCTGAGCTGCTGGCCTTCTGTCCTAACTCCTGGCTGTCCTCAAGCCATTGATTTTTCTGTCCTGCTGCTCTGACTATTATCAGAGTAGAAATTAAAGGTAGGAATGGCAGGCTTATTGAAATTCTACCACTTTGGGTTGGCAGAGATGCTATGCCATACCTTGCAAGATGAGTATAAAGGGTAGCTGTTGGTGGGACCAGCCAGCCAAGGGATGGGGCTTCAGGGTAATGGTGTAGCCCTCCAGCTCAAATTTCTTATAGGGCAGGAGCACACAGATTACCATCATGTCATCATACTTCTGGCCCATTTCTGAGTCCTGGATCCCTTCCTGAGTGTACCCCATGGATACCATCAACTCAGTCTGCCCAGGCTCCTAGTAGTTAGGGAGTGGCTCTATGTAAGGCATCAGTTCCTTCCCATGATCCATGTCCACCCAAATAACCTTCAGGATTTCCTCTAAAGTACCTCCTTTGATGGGATTGAGGATGAAGAATTTCTTGAGGTTTTCACACCCTGTGGACATGTAGAAAGAAAGATCATATATTCTGCTCAGTACTCATTGCCACAATAAAGAAAAAAATTTGAAAACGAAGAGAATAAAAATGAGAAAAACTAAAAGAATAAAGAAAAAGTTTAGAAAAATAAATGAAATAAAAGATGAGAAAAAAACAATGAAGAAAAATGAGAAAAATAATAGGTTAAGAAAAATATGAAAACCGGAAAAAATAAAAAAATAAAAGGAGAAATGCAACAGAAAAAATGTTTAAATTAGAAAACTTTCAATAAAAGAATAAATTTTTAAAAAATAGGAAAGATTTAAAAATAGAGGAAATTTACTTTAAAAAAATAAAAGTAAGCAAGACAGACAAAATACCAAAGAGGAAAATACTTAACTTTGATAAAAGTCCCTCAAGTGACCAAAAGCCAGCTTCCTGAGCTAGAAAGACCAAAAATCAAGGCCAAGCCAGGGACATAGATGCTTGGAATTCCATTGCAATGGCTCCTTATGAAGTCATAGCAAGAAATGGACCTATCACGGCCAGGGATGCTCCACAATGGCTTTCTGACTTTTTTGTCTCAAGAACCCTTGAACCATTAAAAAAAATTTTTAAGCTTTTATGTGGATTAAAGCAATAGATATTTGCCTTATTAGAAATTAAAACCTGTAGGATGTTTCAGTGGCTTTTTCACTTCTGGTTTGAAAAGCTATAAACATTTTTTGGTTTATAAAAAGCTCAGTGTCTACACTAAAACAATACTCAATTCTTTTTTTTTTTTTTTTTTAACTCTGATTGATTGGTCTCAAAGTCACAACTTCACTGACATAACAATACCATACAGAAATGTTCCTCTGCATAAAACAATGTCAATGTCATTTTTGGTCTGGTTTTGGTATTAGGGTAATACTGCTCCCATAGAATCAGTTTAAAAAGTATTCTTTCCAGTTCTCTCTTCCGGAAGAAACTGTTGAAAATTGGTATCATTTCTTCCTTAAATATTTGGTAGAATTCACCCATGCGTCCATCTGGGGCGGGTGATCGTGTTTTGGAAGGTGACTAATTCTGATTCTTCTTTAACAGCTATAGGCCTATTCAGATTGTCTGTTGTGTAGGCTCCCCTCCACCCCCCACCCCAAATGAAGTTTTTAGAGAGAATTAACACGAACATTTCCATGACGGTTAAACTAAATAAAAAAGATTGTGGGGAAAAATGTCGAATTGAGGTTCCCTCTGTCTGTTTGCAGATAATGCTGGCCTATTTGTCACCAGGTCACTGACTGCTGACAGAAATAGAGGAGCTTATTTCTTCCAGTTAGCAACATGGGTCCTCGAGGAGACAGTTTCCAATCAATTTTACATGCAAACCTGCATCCGCTTTGGTTTTACTAAATGGCTTAGCATCAGCCCCCACAATAGAGCTCAATACCAGTTAAAACCAGACACCTCCATTCACAACTTCCAGGGAATTCAGAAGTGTTGTTTCTCCTTCCTTCGCTGGACTTGGCCTTCTCCCAGGGAAGTGGCTTGAAAGGCAGAAACGAAACTTTGGCAGTACCGGTTTGGGTTTCTTTGCATCAAATTTCTCCTTTAAAGCCCATAGTCTACTGGCTGATGCATTGTTTCATTGCATGGCTGAAGAGCAGAGCCCTTTGTCATTTCCCGGACATGGTAAATGCCTCTCCAACTGGCACTTTATTTCTTAGGGAGCATTTGGCTGGAGGTTATTGCAGCAAAGTCCCGACGGAACGAGATGGCTTCATTAACAGCACCACAATGGGGAATATTTACCATCAGAAGCACTGTGTTGCCCTCCCTTTCTCCCCATCCAGAATTACTGCTATTACAGAAAATAATATTCATTAATCTTTAAAAAGTGATGTGATTATCATCATCACGTTGGGGCACTCTCGCTCCCATTTGCTGTATTTGTCTCCTCCTAAAAGCAACATTTCTGGTTGGCTTCAGACTTCCACTTTTTCACAGAACAGTTTATTCTTTCTTGTTTATTAAATTTGAGGGTTTATAAAAACATTCTTCTTAGTGGAGCCTATTACTTCGGTTTCTGAATGCCTAATTAGGAGGCTTCGCCTTAGCACAGAATACTCCAAAATCAGAACAGAGAATGAGGCAACTATTCCTTCCTTAAGGTTACATCATGGCAATGCCCTTGGACCCTACATTTTTGGGGGGATGGGATGAGGAGGCTCCTTCAGCCAGGCCATGGGCCAGGAGGAGGGAGCACTGCTGGCTGGAGCTAGGGCGAAAGGCTCCCATACACACAGGAGCAGCCGGTAAACCTCACCTGCACCTCCTCCCCTTTAGGCCCACCTGGCTACATACAGCTGGTCCCCACTGCCCACCCCCTACCAGCTTCAACCTCATGATGCACTTTTCTGATTCTCACTTTTTCTTCTCTTCTACCACTACTAATCATGCTTTGTTGGAGGGAGGCACATTTCTCCTAAGTATTGGAAAAGTAAGTCCTGGCAAGTCGGTCCTCAACCTCACAGCCCCACTTCTGGTAATGACCTCCTTAAGAATTAACTTCGAAGGCCTTAAAGAGCATCCCCCAAAGTGCGATCCAGGGGTGGTAAGGAAGAGGAACTGAGGAGGTCCCAGACACATCATTAAAGATCTTGAACCCCTCAAGGCAGAATGTCTCCCTTTTCATTTCTCTGACCATCACTGTGGTTGTGTTGAGGAGAAACTCAGTTTGGGGCCACCATGACCAGAATATGTTCTCATGTTTGTTCCTGTCTTTCCATAAAGAAAATGCTGACCTCAGGCTCAGAGTTTTGGCAGGCACCAGTGCCTAGCTAGAATTTAATTACATTGCTCTCCATTTTGGGGGGTTTTGGTTTTTGGGTCATCTTGTATTGATAACAAAAGATACAACTGTTTACAGAGTCACACATCCCGATGGCCAGATGGTCCTCAGATATGGTAATGGACCGTGGAGGTACACAAGAAAGGCTGCAGTGTGAAGGCTGTGTTACAGGCACTGATTCCTAACCTCACAACACCTAGGAATCCCGGCACAGTGGTCAAAATCCCAATGCCCAAGTCCTTCCCGAGACCAATTCCATCAGAAACTCTGGGCATGAGATTTAAGTAGGGGTATTTGTTAAGCCCCCAGAAGACTCTGGTGCACAGCTCAGAGATAGCGCATCAAACTGATCCTAAGTCTGAGCATAAATGATGCTGAAAATTTCTCCCCACCAGAGCAGCAGGATCGAATTCTGAAACATGTATAACCAGGGTTGGCCGCAGTCCTAACGTCTCAGGCCAGAAAGCTGTGGAATTTTAGAGCTGGAGGGGGTCTGAGAGCACTGAATCTTATTCATTTTATCTCTGAGGCTGTGAAAGGCCAACAATCTTGCTGGGAATCATCCCTAAGGAGTCCAGGGTAGGGGTCCTTCCCCATGCTGCCTCTCTGGTGGCTCTAAGTACCTCATTTGTGGATTGATCTGGAGAAAAACTACAATCTTTTTTGAAGAATAAGTTAAAGACACAAAAGGTTGGAAATCCAGCTTCCAGAAAGTGCATAGGAGGGACAGTATACAGAGTCTAAGAGGTACCACGGGCATTCTTCAAAGTAAGTTCGATAGTTGGAAAGAGCTAGATTAAAGAAATTGGAATGAGTTTCATCATGGCAGGACTTCTCAGGGCCTTCAATTTATTAACACACATAGGAAATTTCCAGAAGGAAACAGTACAGGCAATACTCATTTGCCCTGTTATGTGGAGTATCTCACAGAACTAGCTTGTCTGGGGGAAATACTAGGTGGGCACAATTTCCTGAAGCTCTGGCCTGCTCTCTATCCCTCCTACCCTTCCTACCCTGCCTTATTTGTCTTCGTAGCGCTTATCACTTAGATATTTGTTTATTGTCTGTCTCTTCCTCCTAAAACATAAGCTCCTCAAGGAAAGGGAATTTGACTTCACTGCTGTATCCCAATCATCTCCAACAGTGCCTAGGTCTTAGTATTTGTGAAAAGGAACTAATGGGTAGTCTCTTAAAACATAAGCAGCCATGACTAGTTATCTAGTGGGATTCCTCTTATTCACGGTTGTAGTTAGTTGTAGGTCTCTCACCCCCACCTGAGGCTGAATTTGCTGCAGGGAATCTCACAGGACTAAGCAGCCCTGCTGATACCTGGGCAAACAGCCAGGCTCTGGCATTAATGAACTCTGTGACCTTGCATAAGTCAGTTGACTTCCCTGGGTCCCATTTTCCTTATCAGTAAGATGAGTGGCCTGGATTAGACACTCTCCAAATATCCTTCTCAGTTATTGTATGACAAATGGCTAAATTAAAATATCTGATCCAACTGAGGATTTTTCTATTTCTCCTTGGAGTTCTATCAGTTTTTGCTTCATGTAGTTTGAAACTGTTATCAGGCCCATAAATATTTAAGATTGTTATATCTTCCTGATGAATTAACCGTTTTATCATCATGAAATAACCTCCTTTGTCCTTGGTAATATTCTCTGCTTTGAAATCTACTTTGTCTGATACTCATATATCTGCCCCAGCTTTTTTTGTAAATTAGTGTTACCATGGTACATCCTTTTCCATCATTCTGCTTTTAACCTGTTTGTGCCTACTTAAAGTGGGTGTCTTATAAACAGTTTATAGGTGCTTCTTGCCTTTTTACCCAATCTCTCAATCTCTGCCTTCAAACTGAAGCATTTAGACCACTTCAATTTAATGTGGCTATTGATATGATTAGAGTTTTTGTTTTTTTTTTAAGTAAGCTCTATGCCCAAAGTGGGGCTGAGATCCACCACAACGACGAGTCAGTGTGCTCCTGTTCTGCCTACTTTTGAACTGTTATTTTGTAATAGCTTTTTTGAGATATAAAGGGTACTATTTGGGGGATCCCTGGGTGGCTCAGTGGTTTAGCGCTGCCTTCAGACCGGGCCGTGATCCTGGAGACCCGGGATCGAGTCCCACATCAGGTTCCCTGCATGGAGCCTGCTTCTCCCTCTGTCTGTGTCTCTGCCTCTCTCTCTGTGTGTGTCTCTCATGAATGAATAAATAAAAACTTTTAAATAAATAAATAAATAAATAAATAAATAGTACTATTCAATGATTTCTAGTCTGTACACAAAATTGTAACAGTTTTAGAACATTCTGATCACCCCAAAAAGAAACCTCCCACCTTTCAGCTATCACCCCCAAATCCTCCCACTCCTAACCCATTCTCCAGTCCTAGTCACTAAGCTACTTTCTGTCTCTACAGCTTTGTCTATTCTGGATATTTCATATAAATGGAGTCATATAATATGGCCTTTTGTGACAGGCGTCTTTCTCTTAGCATAGTGTTCTCAAGATTCTTTCATGTCGTAGCGTGTGTCAGTACTTTGTGCCTTTTCACGGATGAGTTCCACCGTATGGACATACCACAATTTTTGTTGATCCCATCATCAGTTCATGGACATTTGGGTTGTTTCTACCTTTTGGTTACTAGAAATGATATTGCTGTAAACATTCATGTTTCGATTTAGACATAGATTTTATTTCTCCCGAGCATAATCTTAGGCGTGGGATTGCTGGGTCATATGGTAACTCTGTGTTTAACATTCTGAGTCCTGCCAGACTGTCCCAAAGTGACTGTCCCATTTTACATTTCTGCTAGTGGTGCATCAGGTTTTTAATTTTCCACATTTTCTCCAACGTTTGTGAGTATTTGCCTTTTTGCCTGTACCCAGCCTGGTGGGCGTGAAGTTATCTCAGTGTTCTTTTGATTGCATTTCCCTGATGACTAATGATGATGCACATCTTTTCATGTGCTCACTGGCCTTGTATGTCTTCTTTGGTGAACTGATTACTGTTTACGATTTCATTTTCTTTCTTTTATGGCTTATTTTTATAAGTCTTTGTATTGTTATTTTAGGGTTGTTTTAGAGTTTATAGTACACATCCTTATGACTACCTTTGTGTGATCTTCTATCACTTCATGTGTATTCAAGAACCTTACCAACATGCACTCTGATTTCTCTGCTTCTGGCTTCATCTGTCTGTTATCACATATCAGGCTAAATTACATGCTCTCCTCTTTGTAGGACATTCTGCGACTTTGAGGGAATAAGACTTGTTGTGGGAAGCTGGAGGAGGGAAAGTAAACGGGTTCATATTTTAACATTTTGCCTTATTCCCAGAGGCTAGCCTAGGTCCAGTTGTTAGGATCACCAGAGGAACCATCAAGTGAGGCCTGGACTTAAATGCTGGGAAGAAGGGAGGAGGTCTCAGAATGGTAGAAATCCTGAGGCATCCTTGAGGCACCTTTGCCACATTCGTGATTCTCCTAAGGCTCTCCTTGTTTGCATTGCTCTACATCCAACCATTGGGTTCATGACTCATACCGTTGTCAGTTGCAGTGATTACATGTGAGTCAGGTGGGGCAACAGAGAGTCATAGGCTTGGTGACAGAGAGAGCTGGCCTCAAATGCCAGCTCTACCACTTAGAGATAGTCCCAGGGACAAGATACTAAACCCTCATGAGCTTCTGTGTCTTCATCTATAAAATGGAGGTGGGGGGCGGAATTCTTACTTCATAATGTTGCTAAAAGGATTAAAAGAGGTGGTGTGGGTAAAAGTGGCCAGCATATGACATAACAAGTATTCCATTGATATTTTTTCCCTTCTTATAGGCCTCACTATCTATGTTAGCCAATTATACTTTACTTTTTTTATGTTTCTCAAGCATTTGTAATTCAGGGACTACATTGAGTTTAAGAATCTTTTTCCTTTCCATACTCTGAAAATTCTAGTGAGTTCAAATGTTTTTATGCAACTGTCACAAACGCCCTACTTTTCAATGTGACTGACTGCCATTTTTTGAGCTGACTCGATGCCAAGGATGTGCTGGGTACCCTGCATGCCTCATTTCCAAAGCTAATTATCAACCCCATAGGACAGGCACAGTTTCTCAACCTTGGTGGTGTTAACATTTGGGACTAGATAATTCTTGATTGTATGGGCTGTCTTGTGCCTTGTAGGATACTTAGCAGCATCCCCAGGCTCTGCCCTCTAGATACCAGGAGCACTCCTCAGTCATGACAATCAAAAATATCTGCAGACATTATTACACATCTTCTGGGGGATAAAATCTTTCCCAGGTGAGAAACACTGGTAAGGAATCCTTGTCCTTCCCATCTACCTGTGAGGAAGCTACAGTTCAGGGTGGTCAAGAGCTTTTCTCAGAGTCACATAGCTACCAAGTAGTGGAGGCAGGTTTCGAATTAGTCCAGTTGCTCCTAACCCCTGCACCATGGTGACTAGAGAATGAATTCTTATCTGTAAAGAGAGCCTCAAATACCTTTGATATTCCTGGACCTCAACTCTCTTCTGTGCTGAAGATGCCTGAACTCCAGACTCTCCTCTCTGAAAGCCAAGAACAGGCCCCCAAGGAAGGGTTTAGATAGTCATTGTTCACAGACAAGGCTCAGAGGGCCAAGTGCAACATATTGCATGTAGCTGGCCCCTGAATATGCTTTTCCTTGACATAAAGGGTGTTATGAATCGAATCATGTCCCCCAAAATGTATGTTGAAGTCCTAATCCCTGGTACCTTTGAACGTCATCTTATTTGGAAATATATAATATAATATAATCAAGTTCAGATGACGTCATCAGGGTAGACCGCTAATGCCATAGGCCTGGCGTCCTTGTGAGGAGAGGAACACCTGGGCATAGACAGAGGGAAGAGAGCCATGTGAGGTTGGAGGCAGAGATCCGAGTTACACCGCCACAAGCCAAGAAAGCTGGAAGAAGCTGGAAGAGCCAAGGACGCATCCTCCCCAGAAGCTTTGTAGGAACACAGCCTTGTGACACCTTGATTTCAGACTTCCAACCTCCAGGCTGGCAAGACAATACATTTCTATTGTTTCACATCAACCAGGTTATGATACATTTGACCCCTGCACAACATGGGTTTGAACTAACTGCATGGGTCCACTGATAATTGGATTTTTTTCAATAAATACAGTACAGTACTATAATGTATTTTCCCTTCCTTATGATTTTCTTAATAACATTTTTTCCTCTAGCTTCCTTACTGTTAGAATACAGTATACAATACATGTAGCATATAAAATATGTGTTCGCCGACTCTTTATAGTATCCATAAGGCTTTTGGTCAACAGGAGGCTCTTAGTAGTTGAGTTTTGGGGGAGTCAAAAGTTATATTGGAATTCCAAATGCACGGGGAACTGGTGCCCCTAACCCCTGTGATGTTCAAGCGTTAACTGTACTAGGTTACAGTGTCCCCCAAGAGAGTACTCCCCAGGTCCTCTGGCAGCCCTGAGCAGCCCATATTTTGATTTGACAGGTCTTCTTGCTCCCCAGTCAGTAATGATACCTGGCCGTTAATCAGAGTCATGAAAAACACTTAACTTCCCCAATAAACCCACAAGTTAGAGGGTGCCTCCCACTAATCACATGGCCAAGATAACGATCTGGTGGTGAAATGACAGCTCAGCAAACTTCCTAGATAGCAGCTGCCCACTCAGATGCCTGCGCATGGTGTGTCATCAGCCGGAGCATGCTGTGTCAGAGCCTTATCTTTCTTGGTAACAGGAGGTACCCTACAGTCCCAAGATAAGGGGGAGAAACTTCACAGAATCTGACTCCATGGCCTTGGTTACCTGCAGGTCACAAAGAAACATACAGAGGGAAATGAACCTCAGACAACTATGAGTATGATGCAGGCAGGCAATGACCAAAGGTAACTAAGAGCATTTGAAATCTAAAATCCAAAGTCATTTATTCTGGGCGAGTAAATAAGTAGTCGCAAAGAGACTCATATGAAGTCTGAGATTCTCTGAGGCTAAATCAGCCCCTTGGAGGTCAGGTGCATCCCAAATAGGCATCTCTTCTTTCCCAGCCCAAACTCCGTGAGATGTTCCATGTTTATTTTTTGTATATTTTTTTATTGGAGTTCGATTTGCCAACATATAGCATAACACCCAGTGCTCATCCCGTCAAGTGCCCCCTCAGTGCCCGTCACCCAGTCACCCCCACCCCCCACCCACCTCCCTTTCTACTACCCCTTGTTCGTTTCCCAGAGTTAGGAGTCTCTCATGTTCTCTCACCCTCTCTGATATTTCCCACTCATTTTCTCTCCTTTCCCCTTCATTCTCTTTCACTATTTTTTATATTCCCCAAATAAATGAGACCATATAATGTTTGTTCTTCTACGATTGACTTATTTCACTCAGCATAATACCCTCCAGTTCCATCCACGTTGAAGTAAATGGTGGGTATTTGTCATTTCTAATAGCTGAGGAATATTCCATTGTATAGAGGCCACATCTTCTTTATCCATTCACCTTTCAATGGACACCAAGGCTACTTCCACAGTTTGGCTATTGTGGACTTTGCTGCTATAAACATCGGGGTGCAGGTGTCCTGCCGTTTCACTGCATCTGTATCTTTGGGGTAAATCCCCAGCAGTGCAATCGCTGGGTCATAGAGCAGGTCTATTTTTAACTCTTTGAGGAACCTCCACACAGTTTTCCAGAGTGGCTGCACCAGTTCACATTCCCACCAACAGTGCAAGAGGGGTCCCCTTTCTCCACATCCTCTCCAACATTTGTTGTTTCCTGTCTTGTTAATTTTCCCCATTCTCCCTGGTGTGAGGTAGTATCTCATTGTGGTTTTGATTTGTATTGCCCTATGGCAAGTGATGTGGAGCATTTTCTCATGTGCTTGTTGGCCATGTCTATGTTGTCTTTGGTGAAATTTCTGTTCATGTCTTTTACCCATTTCATGATTGATTGTTTGTTTCTTTGCTGTTGAGTTTAATAAGTTCTTTATAGATGTTGGATACTAGTCCTTTATCTGATATGTCATTTGCAAATATCTCCTCCCATAATACTGTACATAGAAAATCCAAAAGACTCCACCTCAAGATTGCTAGAACTCATACAGCAATTCAGCAGTGTGGCAGGATACAAAATCAATGCCCAGAAATCAGTGGCATTTCTCTACACTAACAATGAGACTGAAGAAAGAGAAATTAAGGAGTCAATCCCATTTACAATTGCACCCAAAAACATAAGATACCTAGGAATAAACCTAACCAAAGAGGTAAAGGGTCTATACCCTAAAAACTACAGAACACTTCTGAAAGAAATTGAGGAAGACACAAAGAGATGGAAAAATATTCCATGCTCATGGATTGGCAGAATTAATATTGTGAAAATGTCAATGCTACCCAGGGCAATTTACACATTCAAAGCAATCCCTATCAAAATACCATGGACTTTCTTTGGAGAGTTGGAACAAATCATCTTAAGATTTGTGTGGAATCAGAAAAGACCCCGAATAGCCATGGGAATATTGAAAAAGAAAACCAGAGCTGGGGGCATCATAATGCCAGATTTCAGGTTATACTACAAAGCTGTGATCATCAAGACAGTGTGGTACTGGCACAAAAACAGACACATAGATCAATGGAACAGAATAGAGAATCCAGAAATGGGCCCTCAAGTCAGCTAATGGTCAACTAATATTCGACAAAGCAGGAAAGACTTTCCACTGGAAAAAGGACAGTCTCTTCAATAAATGGTGCTGGGAAAATTGGACATCCACATGCAGAAGAATGAAACTAGACCATTCTCTTATACCAGACGCAAAAATAAACTCAAAATGGATGAAAGATCTAAATGTGAGACAAGAATCCTAGAGGAGAACACAGGCAACACCCTTTTTGAACTTGGCCACAGCAACTTCTTGCAAGATACATCTCTGAGGACAAGGGAAACAAAAGCAAAAATGAACTATTGGGACTTCATCAAGATGAAAAGCTTCTGCACAGCAAAAGAAACAGTCAACAAAACTAAAAGACAACCTACAGAATGGATGTTCCATGTTTAAAGGACCGCAGGGACAAGCAGAATTTGGAAAGTTTTCTGCACTTTAATCTCTCTCTGGAAAGTTCATAAGACCCATTAGCATATTAAAGACAGAGAAATTCTGCTGGAAAGACATCCATTCAACTCCTTCTGGGGGAGACCGTAGAACACTCTTTGGACTACTCATGTATTCCAGCCCATTCACTTCACAGAATTTGAAGCTGAGGCCCAGAGAAATTAGATGCTTTTTCAAAGGTCACACAGGCAGAAAGTGACCTTGGATGACTTCAGGCTCCAAACCTGGTGCTCTCTCTCTGTTTTCATTTTCCCATTAATTACTTTATTAATAAACATTTGCGTGCTACCATGTGGTGAGGCAGGACTACAAAAAAGGAATAAGGTAGACCTCGCCTTGCATGCCATTTACTATTTCTGGAGTGAACGAGCAGCAGAAAAACCAGTAATGGAAAGATCGTGGGCACAGGGAGGAGAGGGAGGGAATGGCTGACTTTGGGATGAATGCAGAACCCGTCAGGCTCGAGGGTTCCGGTCGGGTTACCACGGTGAATCCCACCATCAAGACCCTCCATCCCTGCCGCCCGCACCCCCTAATGTGACAGGCCCCTGGCTCAGGGGCACCAGCCTGCAAGCCGCTCAGATGCTGATGCTGAGCTTGCTCCCCCGCAAATGGGGTGACAGAGCCGATGCCCTCAAAACTGGGCCCGGGGGGTTCCAGAGGAGAGGCAGTGATCAGGAAAGCTGATGAGGGAGGGAGGCCTGAGGGGCAGTATGTAGGGTCATGGGCTTGCCAGGGGTGAGGGAGCCTGACTCCCTTTTTCCAGTCATGGTAAAGTACACACAACAGAAAATCTACTATTTGAACCATCTGAAATGTAGGTCAGTGACATGAAGTATGTTCCCAGTGTTGTGCCACCATCACCCCCACCCACGTCCATCACCCCCTCTTTTTGTCTTGCAAAACTGCAACTCTGTGCCCTGTCAACAATGACTCCTGGGCAGCTGGGGTGGCTCAGCGGTTTAGCGCTGCCTTCAGCCCAGGGCCTGATCCTGGAGTCCCAGGATCGAGTCCCACGTCGGGCTCCCTGCATGGAGTCTGCTTCTCCCTCTGCCTGTGTCCCTGCCTCTCTCTCTCTCTCTCTCTCTCTCTTTCTCTATGTGTGTCTCTTGTGAATAAATAAATGAAAAATTTTTTTAAAAAAATGACTCCCCCCCAAAAAATAAAAAATAAAATAAAAAATAAAAAAATAAAAATAAAATGACTCCCCCTTGTCCCCTTCCCCATTGCCTGCCAACACCCTCTGTGTTCCGCCTCTGTAAATTTGACCCCTCTGAGAACCTCATATAAGAGGAACCACACAACATTTTATCCTTTTCGGGCTTCTTTCATTTAGTATCATATCCTCAAGTTCCATTCATGTCAGACCGGGTGTCAGAACTTCCTTTTTAAGGCTGAATAATCCATTGTGTGTAGAGATCACATTTTGCTCGTCCGCTCGTCCACTGATGGACACTCCGCACGGCTTCCAACTTTTTGGCTGAGTAATGCCACTATGAACAGAGATGTATAAATATCTCTGAGACCCTGGTTTTTTAAAAAGATGATTTGTCTTCCTTTTTTAAAAAAAAAATTTATTTATTTATTCATGGCAGATACAGAGAGAGAGAGAGAGGCAGAGACACAGGCAGAGGCAGAAGCAGGCTCCATGCAGGGAGCCGGATGTGGGACTCGATCCCGGGACTCCAGGATCAAACCCTGGGCTGAAGGCAGCGCCAAACTGCCGAGCCATCGGGGCTGCCCTATTTATTTATTCGACAGAGAGAGAGAGAGAGAGAGAGAGAACAGAAGTAGGCCAAGTGGCAGGCAGAGGGAGAGGGAGAAGCAGGCCCCGAGGAGCAGTGAGCCCGATGCGGGGCTTGATCTCAGGACCCTGGGATCATGACCTGAGCCGAAGGCAGATGCTCAACCGACTGAGCCACCCAGGCGCCCCTGAGACCCCGTTTTCAATTCTTCTGGGTGTCACCTGGCAGGGGTACAGGAAGAAATGAAACTACCTAGGGTAGAGGTGTACATAGTCAACTGGGGTCCAAGAAGGTGAGGTGAGGCGAGGAGGAGCCCTTCTTCGGAGTTGTATCCTGGCCCATGGCTTTGGCTTTGCCACCCTCCTCGTCTACACCACAAGGAGCCTCTCTTCCGGCAGAGACGGATCAGCCTGAGGCACAGTTCTCAGGCGCTTTCCCTTTGTCCTCCTTTCTCCATGCTCTTCAAATAGGCTTTCTAGAATGGAAGCTCCGCGAGGACGATGAACGCCCCAATCTGTTTATTCACCCCTTCTAGCACCTGCGGAGTGCCAGACACAACAGACACGCTGCAGTCAAATGACATTGATAAGTCATTACTACCTTAAAGTGAGTCAGATTGCTGCGTCCCTTTTTTTCCATCATCCCCTATAAACTTCCACTCTCTTAGTTTTGTTTTCATTTTGTCAGCAAAGTCTATAGTTTACATCAATGCTCATTCTTGGTATTGTACGGGTTTGGGCAATAGTATGACACGCATCCACCATATTAGTATCTTACCCAGTGGTGTCCACCACAACCACCTGAGGGGGTTTTGAGAAAATGTTTAGGTCTGGGCTCCACCTCAGAGATTCCTGTTTGACGTGAGACCGGGGAATCGGCACCTTTAAAAAGCCTCAGTGATTATGATGGGCAGCTCCGTTTGGAACCATGACCTTAAGGACAGAATTTCAGACACCCTAAGGGATGGGAGGATGGTCCTATCCTGACACCTTGGGGGTGCTGTCTGCTTGGCCCTCCTACCGGATCTGCCCAGTAGCTCCCTCTGAAGGCCAGATGACACCAGACCTTTAAAAGTCACTGCTAACTGGACCTCTCAAATGTCACCTCTCCCCAGCTAAACCCATAATGGCCCTAATCCCCACCCAGCAACCAACTCCACTTCTGGCCTTTTGACTTTGGAAGATGGCAATTCCAGTCTTCCATCTGCTCAGGACAAGACTCTGAAGTCAACCTTAACTTCTCTTAGATACACCTAATTAGGGATGCCCGGGTGGGCTCAGTGGTTGAGCATCTGCCTTCAGCCCAGGGCGTGATCCTGGAGTCCCAGGATCGAGTCCTATATCGGGCTCCCTGCATGGAGCCTGCTTCTCCCTCTGCCTCTCTCTGTCTCTGCCTCTCTCTTTCTGTGTGTCTCTCATGAATAAATAAATAAAATCTTAAAAAAAAAAAAAAGATATCAGCAATACCTGGTGGCTTGACCTTTAAAATAAATCCAGGATCTGACCACTTTCACTCCCTCCGCTTCCACTGCCATAACAGTTCTCCCTGCTTCTACCCCGGCCCTTCCTGTCCGACCTTCACCATAAGCCAGAATCGGCCTATAAAAATGAAGCCAGATATGTCTTCCTCAGCTCTCAATGCTCCACTGGCTGCCATCTCACTCAGAGGAAAAGCTGAAGTCCTCACAGTGGCTTATAAGGTCCCTCACAAACCTTGTGGCCCCTACTTCACCCCCAGCTCCCTCATCTCACCTGCTACTTGCCTCCTTGGCCCTTCCAGGCACAAGGTCCCCTTGAAGTTCCTGCAACAGGCAGTACCTCCACCCCAGGGCCTTTGCATTGCTGTTTGTTCCTCCTGGAATGCTCTCCCTCCAGAGAGCCACTGGGCTGGCTTCCCCCACACCCTGCAGATTTTCACAGGACACCCTGTCTAAACTTTCAAACTTCCTGCCCCTTTGCCAGCACTGCTATCTTTATTTTTCTCCTGAGACCTTAGCTCTGGTTTTACTAGCTGCTGACTTGTTTATTCCTGGCCGGCCCCTCCCACTAGATGCCAGGGCCAGAGCCATAAGGCGGAGCTATGCGTCTTCTCTGTCCCTCCGGAGCTGGGAGCCTAGACCAGGGCCTGGCGCATGGTGGCTCTCCTCCTCCCCTGCTCTTCCTTTCCTCTCAGCTTCCTGCTCACATCCCATCTGCCCTCCACGTGCTGACAGCCCCTCTTTTTACGCTCTCTCGTAGCTCCTCTACTTGGTCTCCACTCCCCAGAGGGTCTCTTCCCTTTGGGGGTATCTTCCCAGCTGCCTTTCTAAGGAGCAGATCTGCAGCAATCCCTCAGGGACATCCCTTAACTTTCAGGATGCTGTTAAAACTCCCTGTTTGGAACATGAGGTCCCTGCCAAAGGGGCCCCGCCTGCCTCTGCACCCCAACTCCTCATAACCCCTGTCCACTTCTGCGCATCTCCAACTCTGCAGGCTGCCTTTTCTCTCCTGCCTTTGCACCTGCTGTTCCTTCTGCCTGCCGTGCCCCCCACCCACACCCCCCCAGCCCTGGATCCTGCCCCCCTATGCTATGTCCAGCAAGCCCTGGGTTAGCCTTCCAGTTCTAGCTGATGGGACCAGCCGCAGAAAGCCTTCTAAGAACCCCAGTCATATCTACAACACCTTTCACTCCCCCTTAGCTCCCCAAGTGTACCTGAGCAACAGCGCCCTGCGTCGCGGCCATTTACTCACCTGTCTCTATGATTCAGGCAAGTTCTCCGCATGCCTGGTCCTCACATTGGGTCTGGCACTAACAGGAGCCCTGTATATGTTTCCTGGATGAATGAGTCTCCAGAAATGTAAAAACGTGGCCCAGATCAGTGGTAATGGTTCAAAAGTCCATGACACTTTTGCCAGCTATTGAACTCACTATTCAATAGTTTCAAGAATGTTCCAGAATACATCATTGCAGGTGTGCGTAAAATCTAGGACAGAGATAACTGACCTTTCAGGGATATCTGTGTAGCTCAAACTGGACTGGCTAAACAGTCTCCCCATGGTGTTACCATTCCTCCGCGTGTGTGTAGGTATATACACACTTACATATAAATATGGTGCAGACACATGTATCTCTATGGAAATATTCTCCAGCGCACGGCTGTCAGGCTACCTGTAATAGCCTCCCCCACCTGGTTGGACCTCCTACACTGAGACAGGTGAAGGGAGAAGCCATCAAAAGCAATAGTCACTTTCTCCTCGAGTCTCAGAACTTAAGTCTTTACTAAGATGTATGTTTCTAGTTGTAGGGCCTTGTTACAAAATTCTTTCACGTTAATTTTAGTCCACTTTATTCTGTAATCATAGAAGACCTCTGACCGATACATTTGTGAAACAATTCTGATATGCTGAAGACAGTAATGACATCTGTCCGATTAATTGTTTTTAACCTTTCCAGATCACCCATGTGATATAAGCTAATGATTCAATTTGACATCTGTGGGCCTATCATTCATGCATTCACATAGAGGCTGCTGGTCATCCAACAAATGCTCACCGGGTGGATGCTAGGGTAAGTCCAAGCTGACAAATAAATGAAATGTTTAAATAATGATACATGCTGTAAGAGAAATAAAACATGCCAGCGTGCCAGAGCGCTGGAACAAGGGTGTTACTGCAGGTCACACGGACAGGAGCACCTCTCTGTAGAGGTGACATTTGAAATGAAACCTGATGACCAGAGGAGCCAGCCACACAGCAGGGACTGAAGGAGAGGAGGCGAGGGCAAAGCGGAGGGGGCACAGGGTGTGGCGGCGTCTGCCCTACCCCCGCCTCCTGCAGCCTCTGCCGGCTGCCCCCCTCCCCACCTACCCTCTGCACTCTGGTCAGTTGTTTGAGCAGCACCTCTGTGTCCTGAAGACCCAGCTCCGTGGGCCGGGCCTAGACGTGGCCCACTCCTTCATCCTTGTGTCTACTCACAATGTTTGGCAAACAGGTGGAGTTCAATAAATGCTTGTGGCATTGTTGAATAACGATGACTTGACCACAAAGCCGATAGCGGCCAGTCATACCCTAGAGGTCCACGGTGCTATGTTGAGAGAAGAATTCCCAGAGGCGCATGAAGCGTCTTTTAATTTTTGAATCATCTCTCAGTGATTCTCAGGGGGGAAATAACATCTACAGTAACTACCAGGAAGGATGGGGGAGACCGTGGAAGCAATATGGGATTTCAGGCCGAAAATGGGATTTCGGGACTTTGCTGTTAATTTTATCAGTTTGAGTTCCAGAAGCCATCACTATCCAAGGCTAGAAGGGCTCGGGGTGCTGGGCACAAGGGGCGGGAGCTGGAGCTTCCACCCTTCGAAGTGTGGCCGGAGCCCATCATAATGCTCCTGGTGCAGGTGACATGGAACTGCCAGGTATATGACTCAGCCCGCGGGGAACCCGTGTGTCCGCAGGTGCAGTCAATGTCCAAGGAGCTCTGCTCAGCCCCGAAGGGGTCTATGAACACTGACCGGTTGTGCACTTTGCCTCTAATTACCCAGGCACCTAAAGAAAATACTAGAAATATAATTTAATTACTCATGATCTAGAATCCCAGATTGGCTCACCTAGGCAATTAATTTGTGTCAACAACAAGTACCCTTGTCGTATTCTAGAAGGTTGGGCTCCGGAGGTGTGACTCAGACCTGCTATCATAAACCTTTGGTTAAAAGTAATAATAGATAGCATTTATCGAGTGCTGACGATGTGCCAGATACTGAGCCAAGTGCCGTATCGTGGTTAACTCTCCCAGCTAACTTACGAGGCTGGTATTACTATTGACCTCATTTCACAGAACAGGCAAAATGAAAGTGAGAGATTTAAAAAAACTGGCCAAGGTCTCTCAGTGATCGGGGCCATTGGTCCTCTGGCCAAGAAGATGATATCTCTACAGCAAGGGTCCATCCTGTCACCAGGGTCTTTACTAGTCTAATCCTATTTGCGAAAGTGAAACAGCAGCGAGATGCACCTATAATGCTAATAATGCTAACCTGAGTGCTCGCTGCTGAAATGAGGCCCTGGTTTGAATCTCACTGTAGGAGGTTCCAGATCTTGTGCTTTAGAAATAAAATCAACCAAGTATATACTTGAGTACCTGCTAGGAGGCAGAAATGGGATTCAAATCCAGGCAATCTTGTCATTTTAAATAAACCACCAAATAAATATTTACAAAAAATTTCAGTTTTAATTTTAAATATTGCTAGATATAACCCAGGAGAGCTCTTTAGGCTCTTCAATACTTTTGAATGCTATCAAAGAGTCGTGGTTCTAGAAGGCTTCGGAACCACTGCTGCAAGGGGCAGTCTCACCTTCCTGATATGGTTGGGTCCTGTGCCCAGCCCAGCCCACCCAGCCCAGCTGTCTTTCTGCACAGATGTTGTGAAAACAAGAGCTTACCAGCCATGCTGGAACCTCTGCTAGGCCTCCCTCACCCCTATCCTCCGTTGGGCATCCTCAGGAGAGGTGGTTCTGGGGCATTTTGATTCCACATGGCAGGAAGGCTGAGAGAGAGGCTCTGCTGGATGGGCCAAAGATATCCTTTTCTATCTTTCTTTTTTTAAAATAGTATAATGAACCTCCCCTAAGTACCCTTTTTTTTTTTTTAAAGATTTTATTAATTTATTTGAGAGAGTACGAAGTGGGAAGTGGGAAGTGAGAGTGGGAAGAAGGGCAGAGGGAGAGGGAGAAGCAGACTCCCCGCTGAACAAGGGGCCCAACCCTGAGATCATGACCTGAACCAAAGGCAGATGCTTAACTGACTGAGCCATCCAGGCCCCCCCGCCCGAAGATATCCTTTCCACCAGGGGCGAACTCTATGCTCTGTTCATGTCAGATCCTTCCCTCCTAGTGCCCCTTCCTCTGAACATCATGGCAGAGACTCATTTATGAATCTTGTTCCAATGATGAAGCCAAGATCTCTTTGCAGGAGCTCTCTGTGGAAGGTCATATGTGAAAAGCAGCACGTTCACAAGCACTGGAGATTTTCAGACAGAGGCAGGCCAAGACCTTGTCAGGGTGTTCTGGACAGGGTTCGGCAACAGGAAAGACACCCACCCCCTCTGAGATCCCTCCCATGTGAAAGCTCTGACTGCTCACAAAAACGAGGGCCATTCCTGTTGATAAATCCAACCAGCTGGTGCTGCTTTTAAACTCGGTGAGTCTTGGGCAGCCCGGGTGGCTCAGCAGTTTAGTGCTGCCTTCGGTCCAGGAGTGATTCTGGAGACCCGGGATCGAGTCCCACGTCAGGATTCCTGCGTGGAGCCTGCTTCTCCCTCTGCCTGTGTCTCTGCCTCTCTCTCTCTCTCTCTCCTCTCTGTGTTTCTCATGAATAAATAAAATCTTAAAAAATAAACTCGGCGAATCTAGAAAGCGGTATTCACAAAGGGGCATGCAATAAGTCCAAATCCTGAAGCTTCTGCGGGCTGCAGCCTCAGTTATTGGGACACTGCAGGAATCTGGGGCCCACAGCACCAGAAGTTAAGCATATGCCTTTATTAATCAGGTGAGTGGAAGGAGCATGAAAGTCTAAGACAGGAGAGCATGGATAATGCTGCATTCTTTGCATGGCTGGGCCCTACTCTAGGCAGGCTGGGCTTCCTTCTCTTTCCCTTAACCCCACAGTGTCATGGACAAGACCCTGTGTTTACATCACTCTGGGAGCAAACACTGTACTTCTGCCCATATTAGGTCATTGAGAAAGCTGTGATGAGCAAGTGGGGGCTCAGTTGTGTCGAGTGACTTACCCAGTGGCAGAGCAAGTTTCCAGCAGAGCCTAGACTGGAACCAGACTCTGCTGGCCTATGAACCCTTCCCAGGACACCACAGCCAGCTCTGATACCTGCGGAGGCCCCCTGTGGACCTACTGAGCAGCCCCCACTGAGGGGATCCGTGTTGTCTTGCACTTGACCCAGACAGGAGGTGCCCTTCATGGACCTCCTAGGTCTCAGACTCTGGGCATCCCCTAAGTGACCCAGCAGACCCTGACCCCAGGCCCTGTGACATCTTTGGAAGGCCAGTGCCTGGACCAGAGGAACCAGCAAGGGACATCCAGCCATCAGCAGGTACAGGCAGCCAGAAGGGAGACAAGCAAGAGGCTCACGCTGCTATCCTCTCTGTGTTGGCAGGCGCTGTACTAGACATTTCACTTTTAAACTTAACTTTGTATTCGAGTAAAACGTACCTGCAGAAAAGTGTGCAGATCGTTAAGTGTATGGCTTGATGGATTTCCAGAGAGATAACAGGCCCCTGTAACCAGCACTCAGCTCAAGAAGTAGTGAATTACCGGCACCCCAGAAGCCTCCCTTGTGCCCCCTTCTAGACATTCCCCCCCAAGGTGACCACTACTCTGACCTCCCCCAGCAGGGATTGCCTCAGAGTGTTTTTGAAGTTTATGCGCACAAACACTCGATATGTGCTTTTGGTGCTGGGCTTCTTTCTGTCTCAACGCTGGGGGCGACATTCACCCTAACTGTTGGGTGTAGTCGGTCCGTCCTTGTTGCTGTACAGTACTTCACTGAATGACCTACCACAATTCATTTACCATCACCTGTCGGTGGACACGTGGGTGGCTGCCAGGGTGTGGCTATTGTGACAAGTGCAACGAACATGTGGACGTTCTCATATACGTCTTTTGGCAGCTACTTGCACTCATTTCTCTCAGGTGCATGACCGGAAGTGGAATTGCTGGGCTATAGCACGCAGGTATGTTTAACTTTGTAAAAAGAGGCCAAATGATTTCCCAACACGGTTGTACTGATTCCCACTCCCAGCTGCAGCGTATGGGTTACCTCGCCAATACTTGGCATATTTGCACCAGGCACTCTGGGTGTCTCATTTTGAGGCAGTCTGGGTGGCAGTGAAGAGTGTGGACTCTGGACCTCACAGCCCAGCTCCTTACCCTGGTTCCCCCTTTACCTAGCTGTGCGACCTTGGCCAACTCCCTGCCTCAGCTTTCTCATTTGTTCAATGGGAATAGTAACAATGGTCCCATCCTCTCAGCTGTCGTACATTTACCACCCCACTAAGGTTGGCTCTCACGGTTATTCCGAGTAGACACCACGAGGCCTTCATGTGGTCTTTAGGGAGCCCCTGGAAAGCCGCTACCCCTCAGCCTCTGTCATTGCCCATAGCCAAGGTCCTTGTGTGGCACTGTGTCTGTGCTCGATGCCTGGAGAGGAGGATTCCCACACCTGAGGAGTGGAAAAGAATGGGAAGCAGGGGGTGGGGCAGGGGAGTGGGACGTGAGAGGGAGGGGGGTTACAAAGGACATGGGTGTCTCTTATCAAAGTGTCTCCCAAAGCAGAAAGGGCCGAAGGAGATTCCATGGCTTGTACCAACAGCTGCCTTTTGGGCTTCTCTTTTCACAATTTTTCTAGCTCCTTCCCTATATACATAGTTAACTGCTTTGGAACAGCTAGTGGTTATTTAGAGAACAGAAAGAGGGGGAAATGCTTAAAATATTCAGAACAATGTGGAGAAATTGAATCGCAACGATTGGTCTGATGGGTTCCACTTTTTAACTAAATGAAAGCCTAATCAATATTTCTTTTTATCTCATTTTAAGAAATGATTGTTTCCTACCCCCGTTTAGTTTCGCCTTACGATTTTCGCCAGAAGAGAAGTTCTCCCATTTTTACACCCAGCATTGCTGTGAATCATGCTACATTAAAAATGAAAGTTTGTACTCATGGCAACTGACGGTGCTGAGAAATAGAAACACAATCCTCTATGAAAACCGCATGAGACCAACAGCGCCCCTCCAGAAAGCTCTTTAAAGAAAACTGGTCCTGCCATTTACTGGGGCCGAAACATGCACCAAAGCTTCCCTTCTTGGAGTCACAGCCAACTGAAAGAAGTGGCTTCCGTGGGGAGGACACAGTGAGGGGGAATCACCAAGCTCCCAGGAAGGAGGCCTAGGTGAATCCTTCAGACCTTTGGAACTGCCAGTTCCACATCTGTGGGGAGGGAGCACTAGACCAGGTCTCCGAAGATCACGTCTACCTGCACCATTTGGAAATTCTAGAGTAACTTGGCCGTTGGAGAACACCTGCCTAACTTTCTCTCCTGACCCTCTTGGTCCATTCCCCCTCCAGCATCAGAACCGCCAGCGCTGCACCAGCCTCAGCTCTTTGCTCTCCCACCAGGGAGGGGTTGACTCTGAAAATGCTCAGTGACTCCTGCAGATCCCAGCAGGACAGGGACAGAGACCTCAGCCTCACCCTCAGCCCCAAATCCATCCCTGAAAAGCTGATGCCCTTTCCTCTCTCTGGACTCCTTTTCCATCCTAAAGCTGAAATGCTCAGCAAGGAAACAATTCTTTTCGAGAATTTAACAGCAAAATAAAGTCCAGTCCAGAGATCAGTCAATCTGCACCCCGTTTACAAGAGAGAAACCCGACACTCAGGTCCATAATGTGGTTACCCCAAGGTCACACAGCACAGGGACTAAGCCTCAGTTTTCTTGCTCATGCGGTGGTGTTTTTATTAACCAGAAGAGGGGAAAGGTATAAACATTACTGAGGAACCGGTACGTGCCATGAATCTTGAATGACCTTGAAAGGATGATTATCCTTGGCCCCATTTTACAGATGAGAAAACTGAGGTTCACAATAACTTCCCCAAATTATTCTTGGTGGCAGGAGAATGTAAAACTCCCCTGCTTCCAAAACCTTGCTTTACCCATCCTACGCCGTCACTTTTAATTCAAAGGAAGAATTTTTCCCCTGGAACTTTCCTTAGTAGGCAAACTTGGACTTTTAAAAAAATGGAGCTTGGGCTAGCAGGTTGGAGCTCAAGGCAGCTCAAGTGCAAGGTGAACCACTTAGTGGTGAATAACTTGTTTGGGGGGCAGGAGGGTGGAGCCAGAGGGCAGACAGAAGGCCACACGCGGGCTGCAACGTGACCCCTCCTGAGACCCCAGAAACTTCAATGTCTCTTCAACTCATGAAATACTTGAGTGTGTGTGGAGATTTCCTAATGGAAAATGGTGACGGATGGCCAGAACTGAGGCCGGTCATGGGGGATGGAGACTAAAGAGAAAACCGCAGAGAAATCACAGGGCATGCCCAGTCCCACAGAGCCAGGGCATTAATCAGGTTTCAGGTCAAATTTTCCAAGAGGTAGGGGTAGGGAGCGGGTGACCACCGACATCTGGTTCTCCTGGTCTGAGGCTGGTGACCCCAGTGAAAACTGTCATCTAGGCCAAATGCCACCTCAAACCTTGGTTCTTGGTGAGGCTTTCTTAGGGGGCCAAAGGAGGGCTGGGGCCCTGGGTCTTGCTTGGTGGTTAGAGCTTCATTGCAGGAGGTTTCAGAACCCCCTCCTCCATGAACGCACGTACACACACACACACACACACACACACACACCATCAAGCTCAGTTGACGGGAATGTTCGCTGAACTTCCTTGCCGGTGGCAGGATGTTTATAGGACAGCACGTGTATATTAGCCTTAGCTTCTGTTTAAAGCACCAGCTCGCAGACACAATTTTGAGGTCAGAATCGACTAGCAAAACAGATAGACCATCAGCGGGGGCCAGAGAAAGACATAACCGGTTCTCAAGGGCTCTGCTCCCCACATCAGCATCATTGTTATTAGTGTTGGCTTAACTTACTCTTACCATCAATGGTCCACAGCCACCCACACCCTAGTCAGCTTCCCAGCAGCCCCAGATCTCTGATCTAATTTTATCCTGGAGAAATTTGAATTTAGAAGGAAATGTACAGAAGCCTCGCTTGGGAGAAGGAGGCTGGTGGAAGCCAGGAACTCCAGGCCCCTGGGAGCACACGAGGTAAAATGGGGAGGATTTCGTGTGGGCAAACCCACAAAAGGCCCCCATGTTGTCTGAGTGACAGTATTTTATGCCACCACCCAGCAACTGTATTTACCCAGCTCTGGGGAGGGTGACACAAGTCTCTGGAATGTGTATCTTATTTTTGTCCGGCCTGGGTTTGTAGCCATAAAATGAGGTCTCTGCCTTCAGAGCAGAAAGGACTAATTAGTCCGGTTGATCTGGGAGGAACCCTGACTGCGTTTTCCTTGGGCTGGCAGTGTTCAGGCTGTAAGAGGTGGTGTCCCAGGAAGCCTCGCTGGGAGTCTGGAGTAATATGCTCCAGTGTGTGAGTGTGTCTGTGCAGAGAGGTGTGTTCACAGCTGTCCCAGGGGTGCGCAGGGAAATGTATGACCACGGACGCTATGACTCAGGCCCAAGGGTGGCTGGGAGAGGAGACGGCACCCATTAATAGGAAAACCAGCCCTGTCTCCTGGGCCAGCAAGATGCCAGCCTTCACCACTCCCTTCTGACGCCAGGCTGTCCGTTAGTGTGTTCTTCACTGATGCCTAGAGGCTTCTCCTCACTGATCTATTATCAACACAAGTTGATCTACAGGTCCAATCCAACCCCAAACCAGATCCCAGCAGAATGTAGGGAAAAGACACCGATGACACTCAAGCAAACCACCGACTGGGAGAAACTATTTGGAAAAGACATATCTGATAAAACGCTATTACCTAAGATAGGCAAAGAACTCCTAAAATCCAATAGTACAAAGGCAAACAACCCAATCTAAAAACGGGCAGAAAGAAGACACCAAAAAAAAAATATTATACACAAGGTAAATAAGCATACAAAAGGATGCCGAACATAATATTCAAATTAAAATGACCACGAGATACCACTACATACCTATGAAAATGGCTAAAATCCAAAACCCCAAATGCTGGTGAGCATGTGGAACACCATCAAACACCAGTGGGAATGCAAAATGGCACAGCCACTTTAGAGGGTAGTTGGCAGTCTTGCAAAACTGTTTAGTTAAAAACACTCTCACCACGTGATCTAACAATCATGCTCCTTGGTATTTACCCAAAGGAGTTGAAAACTTATGTGCACACAAAAATCCGCATGCAGATGAATATTGCAGTTTTATTCATGATTGCTGAAAACTTGACAGCAACCAAGAGGTCGTCAGTAGGTGAATGGGTACATTTGAGCATGGGTACATTTGGACGATGGGATGGTATTTAGCACTAGAAAGAAATGAGCTATGGAAAGGCACGGATGACCATTAAATGCGTGTTACTAAGTGAAAGATGCCAATCTGCGAAGGCTACGTACTGCTTGATTACAACTCTGTGACATTCGGGGAGAAAGCACAACTGTGAAGACAGTAAAAGAACAAAATCATGATTGCCCAGGGCCGGGGGAGGAGGAGACGAGTAGTTGGAGCACAGGCGGTTTTAAGGGCCACGAAGCTACTCTGTATGGTACTGTGATGGTGAATATGTGTCATCATGTGTTTGTCGGAATCCCATAGGATGTACAGGAGTGAACCCGAATGCAAACTATGGACTCGGGTGCTGCAGATGTGCCGATGTTGGTTCATCGAGTGTAACAAATGTGCCACTTTGGTGGGGAGTGATGCTAGTGGGGCAGCCAGCGCATGTGTGGGCTCAGGGGGTACCCAGGAGATCTCCGTATCTGCCACTCAGTTTTGCTGTGGACTGAAACTGCTCTTAAAAATGTGTATCAGAGGGGCGGCCCGGGTGGCTCAGCGGTTTAGCGCCGCCTTCAGCCCAGGGTGTGATCCTGGAGACCCGGGATCCAGTCCAGGTGGGGCTCCCTGCATGGAGCCTGCTTCTCCCTCTGCCTGTCTCTCTCTCTCTCTCTCTCTCTCTCTCGGTGTCTCTCATGAATAAATAAATAAAATTCTTTTTAAAAAATGTCTATCGATACTCAAAGAAACAAAGTAGAATTCTTACTCTCTCAAACCACAGATGCAGCTCCTACCTAGACTCCAGAGGCAGGAATCTGCTCAGAAGAAACTGGGTGGAACTGTAAATAAATAAAAATAGGAAGAAAACCATCTTCCCCTCAGTTTTATACGTATTAAGAATGCACCTTATTAGGGACACCTGGGTGGCTCCTTTGGTTAAGTGTCTGCCTTCAGCTCAGGTCATGATCCCAGGGTCCCGGGATCCAGGGCCACATGGGGCTCCCTGCTCACCAGGAAGCCTGCTTCTCCCTCTCCCTCTGCCGCTCCCCTGGCTTGTGCTCTCTCTCTCTCTCTCTGTCAAATAAATAAAATCTAAAAAAAAAAAAAAAAAAAAAAGAGGGATCCCTGGGTGGCGCAGCGGTTTGGCGCCTGCCTTTGGCCCAGGGCGCGATCCTGGAGACCCGGAATCGAATCCCACGTCGGGCTCCCAGTGCATGGAGCCTGCTTCTCCGTCTGCCTGTGTCTCTGCCTCTCTCTCTCTGTGACTATCATAAATAAATAAAATAAAATAAAAGAATTAAAATTTAAAAAAAAAGAATGCACCTTATTGTATCTTATGTGAAGGAAGAGTTTTGTATATTATGATCCCAGTTCAATTTAAATTGTGGAATCTTAGGACCAATCGTTTGGAATTTAAAGAAAAGGGAATTAAATAGTTTAGATGTAAATACTATGAGCTATTTATTTATTTAAGGAGAGAGTGCACGCACAGGAGCGGGGGAGCGGGGAAGGGTGCAGGGGGTGGGGAGGAGGGGGAAGGAGAGAGAATTTTAAGCAGGCTCCACAGGCCAGCACAGAGACAAGTGCAGGACTCGACTTCACAACCCTAAGATCATGACCTGAGCTGCAATCAAGAGTCAGATGCTTAACCAACTGAGCCACCCAGGCGCCCCCCTCTGAACTCTTTAAAAGCCAAAAATTATTATAGCTTTTCAAACCAGAAAGAAAAAGGCCACGGAAACATCCCACAGGTGTTTCTAATCAGGTAAATATTGACTGCTCTGATCTACATGAACAAAAGTCTCTTTGGGTTTTAAGATTAGAAGTTTCTGGACTTCAAAAAGTGAGAAAACCAGTGTGGCTCTCCCTGGCTCTGAAAGGTGCATTTCTTGCTATGACTCATAAGGAGCCATGGTTACTTAATTCCAAGCATCTACAAAAGTCCCCGGCTGGGCCTAGGTTCTTGGTCGTTCTAGCTTTAGGAAGCTGGCTTTGCTCACCTGAGGGACTTTCACCAAAGCTAACTTTTTTTTCCTTCTTCAATTTTTGTCTATAAAAGGAAACTGTTTCTCTATTCCAACACTTTTGACACCAAATGTGTGGGGTTTTCACACCAAGCAACCCTCCAATTTTCTGCAGATACCAACTGGATGTCCTGTAAACTTAATTCAATTCTAACTACCCAGGATTAGCACAGACCCCAAAGATTAAAGGGATCTGTCCCATAAGCCCGACTCCCCTTCAGATGGCAACTGCAAGTAGTTAAGCCTCTGGTTTACCTCTGACTTGGCTGCAGTTTGGTGGTTCCCACAACCCCCTCCTCGGGGCTGGTAATTTGCTAGAATGGCTCACAGAGCTCTGGGAAACGCTTTACTTGGTATCACTGGTTAATTAGAAAGGACACCAACGGACTCACAGATGAGGAGCCGCACATGGCAACATGGAGGGGTCGCAAGCTCAGGAGTTTTGGGGGGTGCCACCCTCTTGGCACCTGGGTGTGTTCACTGACTCCGAAGCTCTCACCCCTCACCTTAGGGTTTTTCATGGAGATTCCATATGGGTATGTGGGATGAAATCATCAGTCATTAGTGCTTAATGCCCAGGCCCTTTTCTCTCCTTGGAAGGTTGAAGGGGTGGCGGGGTGGTGATGGTGGTGGCGGTGGCGGTGGCGGTGGTGGTGGGGAAGGGGTGACACGTGAGAGTGGCTGAAAGAAGTTCCAACCAATCACGTGGCTGGTTCCTCTGGCAACCTGCCCACCCCACCCCCCCATCCCAAAGCTATGGAGGGGCTCTAAGCTGCCACTCATCTAATTAACATAAACTCCTCTCTGGGTTTGAAGGGGCTTATTATGAATAACAAAAGATGTTCCTTTCACCCTTAACACTCAGGAAATAGCTGGAGGTTTAGAAGCTCCTGCCAGGGATGGGGGAAGAAGACGAAATATATGTGACTTCTTACATCACAGTGTCACTGGATGTGTATGTTGCTTGTCACTGTTTCTTCTTCTTCCTCTACTTTTCCCCCCCTTTCTCATTTTTTGTCTCAAATCTGTTTTCTTTTTCTTTTTAAATTTGTATTTATCTCATTTTTTTTTAATTTTAGTTTTAAAACATCTTCTTTCTTTACTCTTGTATTAGTCCTTTTGCAGTGGTGCTTTGTTTGCATTATTCTTTTATTATCACCTTTTGCTTTCTTTGATTTTTAATTTTTTCTTTATTCCTTTAATCCTTTTCACTGTTGGCTTATTTCTCATTTTTAATGTTCTTTTCATTTTTCTCATTTCTCTGTCTTTTTTCTAATTTCTTCTTCTTCTTCTTCTTCTTCTTCTTCTTCTTCTTCTTCTTCTTCTTCTCCTCCTCCTTCTTCTTCTTTTTAATGCAGTAAGTTAGTGTTGTTAGCAGTAAGTCCCATACACCGCAGGGCCTCTTGACCATCTCTGCTGATGAGGAGGCCATATATAGGGAATGCTGGTCTCCCAAGGCCATTGGCAAAGATCATGATGCTCATCACTGTATCTTCAGAGCCATGCATGTTGAAGTTGAACATCAAAAATTGCCTTCCTTTCTTCCCTTCCACCACCTTCCCCCTTCCCTGAACCATCATTTACCTTTGAAACTGCCAATTAAGAAGCAGGACAGTGTCCTCCATCACTCTGTCCCTCTGGGGCATTGGCCCCAGGTGGGATCTCTGTGCTAAGGAGCAGTGGCCACAGGATATGGCGCTCAGCAGGAACGGTGGGACCTTTGCCCTTTGACATTCTCATGTAACACACATGCCAGCCAGGCCCTAACCTCCAGTCCTTGGAGGTCAAATGACACTGGCTCCAACTTTCACTCCCTGGGTACAGGTAGCAGGACAGCCAAGTTCCCAGTCAGTGGGGATTCTTGAAAGTCAGACATGTCACCAGACCTCTCAGACCGTGACTTTTGCTTCCAGTGAATCCCGGATCTTTCTCTCCTCTTGCATATTTCAGCTGCCCCCTTCTCCTATCCCAGAGCCACCCAGAGAGACTCAGCTCCTCTAGCTGATTGCCCCTGAACAGCACTCATTCAAGGCCATTGCATTTCTTATTAAAGATTCGGCAGGGGGTGGGGGGTAGGGGGGTGCCTGGGGGGCTCAGTGGGCTAAACCTCTGACTCTTGGTTTCGGCTCAGGTCACGATCTTGTGCTTGTGGGATGGAGTCCCATGTTGGGCTCTGTGCTCAGTGTGGTCTGCTTCAGATTCTCTCTCCTTCCTCTGACCCATGCTGGCTCGCTCTCAAAAAATAAGTAAAATAATCTTTTTAAGGGTGTAAGTGTGTGTGTGTGTGGGTTACATCAGAGGAGAGCAGATTAAACAGACTGTCAGACATCATTAGTCTGAAAGCCTCTGGTATCCCCTCTCCTGGGCTATCCCTAACAGGGAATGTTCTTTGGTCTTCTATTAGCTCCAGAGTCAACTTCTTCCTGGGTTCCTTTGTTCCCCTTCACCCCCATCCTCCTCATCCTGGCTCACCTACTCCAAAAACCCCACCAACTTAAAACAAAAACAAACCTCTCTCTTAAGAGCATTCTTTTTTATTTTAAATTGTTTTAGACAGTTTTCCAACTGGATAGAGGAATAATTGGAATATACTACACTGGTCTGGGGCTATAACAAATAAACTACCAGGAACATTCACATATAAGTCTTGAGGTTTCACACTCTCATTTCTTTTGGTAAATACCTGAGAGTGGAGTGGTTGGGTCCTACGGTAGGAATGTTTAACTTTTTAGGAAGCTGCCAAACTGACTTCCAAAGTGGTTGTACTGCCTTAGATCCCACCAGCCATGCATGGGAGTTTCAATGGCTCCTCATCCCCTCCAACATTTAGGTATGGTCAGTCATTTTAAATTTAGTCAACTTGTTGTGGTTTTGTTTGTTTGTTCCTTTGTTTGTTTCAAGGCACAGTGATTTTGCTACCTCTTGGCTTCATTTCTACCAAGGGGGCAGCATATGCTTAGGTGTACAGAGAACAAAACCAGGTTATGCCTGCTGTGCCGTGAAATGAATCGTGTCCCTTTTGCCCTCTAAAGTTTCCTGGTTTGTATAGAGAAATTTGTGCTTTCTCTACTTCATACCTTGTTGGCCATGCCCCCGGGCTGTCCATCCACAACCACAAAGGCTCATCAAGGCATTCTGCTCAACAGACTTTTCTGTCCTCTAGAAAGAAATTTCTTACTTTTCTTTTTCTTTTTTCTTTCTTTCTTTCTTTCTTTCTTTCTTTCTTTCTTTCTTTCTTTCTTTCTCCTTCCTTCCTTCCTTCTTTCTTTCTTTCTTTCTTTCTTTCTTTCTTTTCTTTCTTTAAAATATTTTATTGATTTATTTGACAGAGAGAGAGAGAAAGCATGAGCTGGGGGGAGGACCAGAAGGAGAGGGAGAAGCAAACTGTGCACCGAGCAGGGAGCACCATGCGGGGCTCGATCCCAGGACCCCAGGATCATGACCTGAGCCGAAGGCAAAGGCTTCACCTACTGAGCCACCCAGGCGCCCTATTTCTTGCTTTCCTTAAAGCAATTTTATCCTCATCACGGTAGGATTACAGGAAGCAAGGAGTGGCATAACATAGAGACACCCAAATAAGGTCAAAACTTACATCCACAGGAAAAACTGTACTTTAATGTTCAGTGCAGCTTTATTCTTAATTGCTAGCATTTGGAAACAACCGAGATGTCCTTCAGTAGGGGAATAAGCAAACTGTAGTATACCCAGACAATGCATTTTTATTCATCAATAAAAAGAAATGAACTATCAGCCACAAAAAACCTGGGAGAACCCTAAATGCAGACTGCTTGATGAAAGAAACCAGTTTAAAAAGCTGTGTATTGTTTGATCGCAGTTATGGGGCATTCTGGAAAAGGCGAAACTATAGAGACATCAGTGATTGCCAGGGATTGGAGGTGGGGAGGGATGAATAGGTGGGGCACAGAGGGGGTTCAGGGCAGTATAAACCGTTCTGCCTGATACTATGATGGTGGATACATGACCTTATGCCTTTGTCAAGACCTGTGGAACTATAAGAACACAGAGAGTAGGGACGCCCGGTGGCTCAGCGGTTGAGTATCTGCCTTTGGCCCAGGGCGTGCTCCTGGGGTCCCGGGATCAAGTCCCACGTCGGGCTCCCTGCCTGGAGCCTGCTTCTCCCTCTGCCTGTGTCTCTGCTTCTCTCTATCTCTCTGTGTCTCTCATGAATAAATAAATACAATCTTTAAAAAAAGAACACAAAGAGTGAGCCCTGTCTATATAAACCTTGGACTTCAGTTAATTATAATATATCGATCTGAGTTCATCCATTTTTACGGGTATACCCCACTCAGGCCACATGTTCACAGCAAGGGAACACGGAGGGGGGCTGTGGCCAGGGCGAGGTGGGTGGGGGTGCAGGGGGTCGAGGGAGGAAGAAGTACATGGAAACCCAGAAGTATTTTCTGTTCCATTTCTATGTCAACCTAAAACTTCTCTAAAAAATAAACCTGGTATGAAAGAAAAATCCCAGCTGACTCTGCAGAAATTGATGTGCTGATCCTAAAATTTAGTGGAAATTACAAAGAGCCTAGATCTGCCAAGACACTGGCAAAGAAGATTGAAGTTGAAGGACTTCACACTGCCTGAGTCCCAGACTGACTGTAAAGCTACGATCACTAGGACAGGGTGGCGCTGGCGTGGAATGGGGCGCACGAGCGGAAGGGGACAGGGAGGGCCGATCCCCAGGTGCCGTCTGTGAACCCACATGAGAAGAGCATCTTCTCCACAGATCGTTCTGGAGCAACTGGACATGCCCATAGAAACAAAGAACCTTGACCCCCCACTTCAAACCACACACACACACACACGCACACAAGCACTTCAAGATGTGGGATGGATCTTAATAGAAGAGCTAACACTAGAAGGCTCCTGGAAGAAAACAGCAGAATAAAGTTTCTTAAGACGGGGCCGAAAAGCACTGGTTACAAAAGAAACAATCAGTAAATTGTCTTCCATCAAAGTTATTGGGACTCCTGGGTGGCTCAGCCATTGAGCGTCTGCCTTTGGCTCAGGTCATGATCCCTGGGTCCCGAGATCGAGTCCCACATCAGGGGGACTGCAGGGGGGCAGGGAGCCTGCTTCTCCCTCTGCCTGTGTTTCTGCCTCTCTCTGTGTCTCTCATGAATAAATAAATAAAATATTTTTTAAGTTTTTTTTTTAAAGACTTCTTATCAAGGAGCACTCTTAGGAAAATGAAAAACAAGCCTTAGGCTAGAGGAAAATATTATATATACACAAAATATGCATATCTGTGCATCTCTGCATGCATATGCACACACACATGAACACACACAGACGATCTGGCAAAGGACTCATATCTAGAACGTACGCCAGGTCCACCAAGCGATAATCAAATGACAAACAACACAAGAAGCCTGTTGCTGGGGAGGGACCATCCTCATGGCATGCTTGGACTTTTGTCTCGTCCCACCTGCCGCATCCTGTCCATCCATCACTGCAGGGGCCATTGTCCCTGTCCTCAGTCACAGTAACTGTTCAGGGAGGAGGGGATTCACAGGTGCTTACAGCAGCCCAGTGACACTCCCAAACTCAGGGGACCCCGCTGAGTTTTCAGGGGCAGGTCACCGCTGTCCACCTTCCTGTCTGAAAATGAAGTGTCAGGCCACTGATCTTTAAGGGTCTGTTCCACTCTGATCCCTTCGTAACCCCATGGTTGGGGATCCATCCGTCTTCTACAATAACAGGATGGGGGGGCGGAGTTTGTCTTCCCATCAATTATTTCCACCTCAGGGCTGTGCATCCTGCTTGTGAAGTTGCTTGCTTAATATAGTTTCCAGAATAAACCTTTGCTTAGATCCCGCATTACGTGACCTAATAATAACAAAAATAGCTACTCTAATAAAAGGTACTTTCCTGACCTCAAATCAACTCTGAATATCATGTGTAACCAGTATTTTATGCAGTGGGAAAAAGGAAGCTCAGAGAGGTTAAGCCACTTGCCCGTGATCACACAGCAAATACTGGCAGAGCCAGCTCTCACACTCAGGTTTTTCTTTTTTCTTTTCTTTTTTTAAATATTTTATTTATTTATTCATGAGAGACACCGAGAGAGAGGCAGTGAGAAAGCAGGCTTCCTGCCAAGAGCCTGATGTGGGACTCGATTCCAGGACCCTGGGATCATGCCCTGAGCTGAAGGCAGATGCTCAATCACTGAGCCATCCACACGTCCCAAACTCAGGTTTTTCTAACCCAAAGAACTTTCTACACTCCCACTAAGAGAGTAATGTTTATTTGCTTTTAAAGAGTTATGCTCCTTTAACGCAGAGACTGCCTTTCAGGAGGGCCTGCAGAGGTGAATGAGTCTAAGATTCATGACATCTCCAGCTCCTTGACACATGGGAAAACAGCTTGAAACCAGTGGGGTGGAGGTGGGTGAGGAACTCATACCTGCTCAGAGGACTTCTCTGAAGCTTGAAGCCATTCTAAATACAGTTCTTTTGAAACTATCAATAATTAGGGTCCTAACACTATCGCACACAATGAGCACTACAGTAATCCCATGAAATAGGATCTTGCAAAATTCTCACCACCTCAGGAGGCAGGTCCTACTGTTACCCCCAGTTGGCAGGTAAGTTAGCGAGGCACAGAGCGGGTAAGGCCGTGCCCACACACGGTAGTTGCCTAGTAAGGGAGGGAGTGGATGGCTTCCAGAAGCCCAGCCCATCACTCCATTTTTGTCCCCATTCATCCCCATCACCATCTGCTTTATGTGTTTATTTTATATGCTCTTCTTCCTATCCTTTTTAAAAAGATTTTTATTTATTTATTCATGAGAGACACACAGAGAGAGAGAGGGCAAGCACAAGCAGGGGGAATGGCAGAGGGAGGAGAAGCAGACTCCCCACTGAGCAGGGAGCCCAACGCAGGACTCGATCCCAGGACCCTGGGATCATGATCTGAGCTGAAGGCTGATGCTTAACTGACTGAGCCACCCAGCTGCTCCTGGGATCATCTCTTCTAACAGGAAAAGGAGGAGCCTAATTCATAGGAAACTAGCAGATCAGTGAGCAAGGTTTTCATGGCAGGTGAGATGTTTCCAGAACTCAGTGGAGAGTTCCAGATGAGCTTGTGGAGATGAAGGGAAGTTTATTCTCCTTTTATCTCCTCCTCATCCCACCCCAGTTCTTTTCCAAGGTTCCTGCAGTGCTGGTCAGGATGGAGACACCCCTCACACCCCCGCCCCATAAGCAGGGCATAACCCCCAGTGTCCCAACAGCCTTTTCCTTCCTAGAGAAAATCTGTGAAGCTGTCCTTGCTCCTCTTCCCACGTGTGGCCTGTGCTGTGAAAGTGACAGGAAAGGGGCCCAGGCGGAGGCGGAGAGAGGCCTAGAGCTCATTTGTTTGTTTTTAAAGTGAAAGTAAAAATGTTCTTGTTTCCAGGACTGTCACCCACAGCTGTGATTAGCTGCTAAACAGACAGCAAGGTGTGTAAATAAAATCCTTTTTAAACATTATTTACTGTTCAGGGTTCCAAAAAATTCCAGAATGTGGCTGCTCACCTGATTGAGGGAAGAGCTCAGGACTCCTTCAGGGTCACAGGCAATGAGTTATAACTCACATTTTCAAAATGTTAATGTCTCACTTATTATCATGCCGAGAATAACCAGGTGTCACCTTCATTGTGTCACTTTGTCTCCATCATCTGTATGTGGAATCCATTTGCTTTTGTGTGTGAAGAATCCCTTGATTTTACTGAAAATACATTCGCATTGCCCAGGAGATTTCCTGCGGTGGGTCTGTTACCTTGGTGACCCCACTGACCCATGCCCCCCATGAGGATCCCCTGATCTTCATGCCCCATGTGGTCCACAGATGCCACAGACTCCATCTGTGTCTTACCCAACGAATGTGGGAGGAGCAAGGCTGTGCCAGTTCTGGGACTAAACCTTGTGCTTTGGGAGCCCCAGAGCATCATCTAAGAAGTCCAGTTAGCCAAATAGACAGGGAGTCCCTGAGATGTGGAAAGAAAAGCCCAAGTGCCCTGTGTTGGAGTTGAACCTAGGCTCCAGTCAAGCCACCAGCTCAGTGTCTCCCAAGGGACCCCCAGCCAGCAAGCCGAAGAGCCGCACAGCTGAGCCCAGCCCAGATTGTAGAGTCACAATAAAATAGTTGTTGCTTTATGACACTGATTTTAGTTTATTATGCATCTCTTGATAAAACACGATCTGAAAGCAAAGAGCCTCAGTCTTGGCTGCACATCACAACCATGCAGAAATCCAAAAGTGCCATGACCCAGGGCCCCAGCCCTTCCAAGATTCTGATTTGATCGGTCTTGGGTGAAACACCATTTCATGTATATGGTTTAAAATTGTATTTTTAAAGCCAATACCCAGGATGAATGGATTAAAAAAGATGTGGTACAGTGGGATATTATTCAGCCATAAAAAGGGATGAAATACTTGTATATGCTACAATGTGGGTGAACCTCCAACACATGCTCAGTGAGAGGAGCCAGCCACAAAAGACTGTATATTGTATGATTCCATTGTTGCCCAAATGGAAACACAAAACACCCAGAACAGGTGAATCCACAGAGACGGAAAGCAGATTGGTGGTTGCCAGGGACCGGGGTTGGGAGAAATGGAAAGTGACTGCTCAGTGGGGTGGTGAACATGTTCTGAAGCCAAGCAGAGGTGGTGGTTGCCTCACGTTGTGAACGCACTAAATGCCACTAAACTGTTCGCTTCAAAATGAACGTGAAGGGGCATCTGGGTGGCTCAGTTGGTTGGGCGTCTGCCTTCGGCTCGGGTCACGATCCCAGAGTCCTGGGATCGAGTCCTGCATCAGGCTCCCTGCTCAGTGCTTCTCCCTCTGTCCCTTTCCCTGCTCGTGCTCTCTCTTGCACTCACTCTCTCAAATAAATAAATAAAAGCTTTTTTAAAAAAAAATGAATAAAAGCTTTTTTTAATTAAAAAGGTTAATTTTATGTTATGTGAATTTCACTTTGATAAAAAAGACAAAATGGAAGAGGGAGACAGAAGAGGATGGTGGAGTAAAGCAGCATGGGAGGGACCTGACCACTCTTCCAGGCTTGCAACGTGGAGGGAGGTGCTGCCGACCAAGTAACTCAAGGAGCCCCCCACAAGTGGGGAGACACAAGGGAGCAAACGCTACCCTGGCACCTCCAAAAAGGAATGCAACTGATGAATTGTTGAAATCTACATCTGAAACGAATGATGTACTAGATGTTGGCTAATTGATCTAAAATTAAAAAATAAATAAAGGAGCACAACCCTGCCAGCACCTTGATTCTAGCCCAGAGAGACCTGTGTTGGAATTATAACCTATGGGACTATAACACAGTAACTTTGTGTTGTTTTAAGGCACAAAACACAAACATACGTACTCACACACCACATACAAGACCCCCACCTACACACACACACACACCATATGCACACTAACACTAGTGTTTCTTTCTTTCTTTTAAAAGCATTTTTCTTTCTTTTAAAAACATTTTTTTCTGGGCACCTGGGTGGCTCAGTAGTTGAGTGTCTGTCTTCGGCTCAGTCATGACCCCAGGGTCCTGGGATTAAGTCCCGCATTGGACTCCCCACAGGGAGCCTGCCTCTCATTCTGTGTCTCTCATGAATAATCTTTTTAAAAAATAAAAATAAAAATATACATAATTTTTTTTCTTTTTGGATTTAACAGTTCCAAGTTTTCCCGTATACACAGTTTCGGGTAATCACAACGGAATACATAACAGTTCCACCACACCCAAAACTCCCTGCACTCTCCCTTTGCAGTCACACACTCACCACCCCCACTCCCTGGCAACCACTGATTCATTCCCCAGGGCTATATATTTTTTCCTTTTCCAGAACATCCTTGCCCTGTTCCAAATCTCAGGGGGAAAGCATTCCCTTCATATTTATTTTTGAGCAGATCTGTTGGTGCTACGATCAGTTTTCCTTCACTGAGAGTCTTAATTTCACCTTTATTCCTAAAGGATGTTTTCACCAGGTAGAAAATTCTCGGTTGACAGTTTTTCTCTTTCAGCACTTTAAAATGGTTGCTCCATTTCCTTCTGGCCTCCATTATTTTATATGAGAAATCCACAATAATACAAATTGATGTTTCCCTCTGCACAAAGTGCCATTTCTCTCGGGCCACTTTTCAGGTTTCTTTGTCTTAGTTTTCAGCAGTTTGATTATGCTGCTTCGGGGCATGGAATCCTTTCCTTTGGATTCATCTTATTTGAGATTCACTGAGCTTTTTGAATCTGTAAGTTTACATCTTTCACCAAATCTGAGAAGTTTTTACCCATTATTTCTTCAAATACCTTTTTTTTTTTTTTCCACTGTACTCCTTTCCCTCTTTCTGGGACTCTGGAAAGATGAATGTTAGATATCCTGGTATTGCTTCATATATCCTCAAGCCTCTGTTTATTGTTTTTCTAATTTTTCTCTTTGTTTCCACATTGGATAATTCCTATTGATCTGTCAAGATCACTGACTCTTCTCTATTTTCCTATTGATCCTATTCATTAAATGTTTTATTTCAATTATTGCATTGCTCAGTTCCAAACAAACAATTCCTTTTAGTTCTTCTTACTAGCTTCTATTTCTTTGCTTACATTTTTAAAAAAATCTTTCCATTCATTTCAAGAGAATTTGCCCTTACTCCTTGGAGCATAGTTATACTGCCTTAGCATTTTTATCTAATAATTTCACCAAGTATATCCTCTTAGAGTGGGTGTCTCTTGATGGTCCTTTCCCTTATCAGATGATATTCTCTCATTCTTCATATGCTGAGTAGCTTCAGGTTATATCCTAATCATTTTGAATATTACATTATAAGGATCTATATCTAGTTTAAATCCTAAAGAGAATGCTAGATTTTGTTTTGTTTTATTTTAGCAGGCAACTGGAACTGGCTAAGCTGCAGCCTCAAGTCCTGACCTGCCTTCTGGGGACTGTGGTTCCAATGTCAGCTCAGTTTTCAAAGCCAGTGTTGTCTGAATCTGGTCTCTATTTGTTACCCAGGGGCCACTTGGGGACCTGGGTGATGCTGTAATCCACAGTTCAGGTCTCAAAGCACACAGAGTTTAGATCTAAGCCTAGGAGTTCATATGGGGCTTCTCTCTTTACTGCTGCCCTTTCTGAGATCATTCTGATGCTCTCACTCCCTGTGGCCCTCTGGCCAGAGAGCTGGAGCATTCATTTCCCTGCTACACTGTGCACTCCCCCTGGGAGTGTGGGGCCAGCAGTGGAAGGCAAGGAGAGAAAAAAAGCAATGGGATTTTGTCCTACCCCATTGGGAACAGAGCTTCTGTGGTCAGAAGGAAAATTTTCCTCTCTCGGAGCTTTAGGCACCTCCTTGGCTGTTGTCACCACTGGTACTGCTGCTATGGGCTTAGCTGGGGGTCTGGGTGGGAGAATGGAAAGAACCAACCAGAGACTATCCCCTCAGGAGTCTCTTTTCCCACTCCTTGGGCCAGAAAGCAAGGGTTCCTTTAACAGCACATTCTGTTTGCATCTGGCATGCATTTCCAATTCTCGGCCTGCCTATGAGTTGAGAGGCCAGATGGTCCCAGAGGGGAGAAAATGGGAGACTTAACACAGGTTTGGTGGCACATCAAATTCTCATCTCCATTCCCAATCCACCGGCTCCTGTTTCCTTTCATTTGTCTTCAGATAGCTTCTCCATGCAGTCTGTCCAGGGTTTATTGTTGCATTCAGTCGGAGAAGCATATTGGAGTTTGCTTATCCCATCTTGCTCAGAATAAGAACCCCAATATACATTTTTCCCAAAGATTTATTTATTTGAGAGAGAGAGAGAGAGAGAGAGTGCAGGCATGCACACATGTACATACATGTGCACATGGCAGAGAGGGGGAGAGAGAGAATCTCAAGCAGGCTCCTTGCTGAGTACCAAGCCCACAAGAGTGGATCTCACTACCCTGAGATCACAACTTGAGCCCAATCCAAGTGTCAGATGCTCAACCAACTGAACCACCCAGGCGCCTCTTCCAATATATACTTTTTAATCCAATTCTATAAACAGTAAATGTTTTGCTTAAACAGCGGGCACCATGCTCAATACTAATTGCCAGGATTGCCTTCATGTGGCCTCTACTAGCTGCATTCTTCCTGCTGGACTGGGCCCTCTGGCCACCACAGAGGAGGCTGAGGCAGGCTCTGCCCTGGTAGGTGTTCCTAAGGCTGAGAAACTTGCAGCTCGTGACCAAGAGCATCAATTCCCTCTTCTGTAAAATGGGGATGACTACAGTGCCCCGTATGCTGTGCCACCCAGACAAGGTTATGGATGCAGTATGCTTTGCCCAGGACCTGGCACACAAGGGGCACTCAGCAAATAACCATTTTTGTTTGTCTCTCCTAGATGTGTGGGCTCTGCTGTACCAGCACATAGAGTTCTCCTTGAATCTGCAAGGACTGGCAGGTGTCTGGGACCACACTCCATTTTTAGTGATAATTGGATGCTTGTTATCACCTAAGATCTGACTCGACAGCTATTTAACACTTTACCAAGAAAAAAAACAAGCAGCTGTGTCTTGGTGGCAGTCAGATGGCCAACACATTAAAATTAGTTGGCACGACCCAGTCCTTTACATACAGTCAAGCTTTAGAGACCTCATCGTGTTTAAACAATTCCATTAAAATGTTTTTCTCTCAATTTCTGTGCAGATGCAAGGAGGAAAAGAAAGATCATATGTATCTTCTTCTAGCATTTTTACTTAACGTTGTGAGGTCGCACTTAAAAGCAGCTTCCACGCATGTGGCAAGAGTTTGGGGATAGTCTGGGCAATGAGGAGGAGGAGTGTCCCCACTTTGGGGGGGGGGTCAGTGACGGGGGCAGTAATATTCCACTGCCTTGGCTGAGCAACCCGGCAAGGATGGTGGCAGGAGAAGGAAGCGGGGAGTGTGGGAGCCACTGCACTGGGGCCACTTATGGAGCCTCTGTGCTGTGCGTGCTCCCAGGAAACCTCGGCCACATGGGTCTAGACACAAACTAAAGCCGAAGGAGTATCACAGCTGGGCTGATGGAGATGTGGAAATCGGGAAGGTGGGGGACATCGGGTGAATCTGTCCTTAGTAGTTATTGCTACTGGCAAGTTGTTCAGCTTGTCTGAGCCTCGCGTTCTTAGCCTGTGGAGCCGGGAAGCAAGCGCCTACCTCTTATGAGGTGGGCGGGGGTGGGGAACAAGGTGGAGATGAAATGAGGTAGCAATGAGGGTGGCCCAACCGGGGGCCACCGGGGGGGGGGGGGTACTTGGTGCCTTTTTTTTTTTTTTATAGCATAGATGTCCGATGGGACTTAACTGCCTCCAAGATCTAGGAGCGAAATCCCAAATCCCCACCCTGCCTGTGCCAACAGGGGGCTCCCAGAGGAACCCTGGGCATCAAGTTTCTTGCTTCCACTCCAGGATACTTCCCTCAGTTTTTAAATCTAACCCAGATTGGAACTCAGCTCCAGACACTCTCTTTCTCTCTCTCCCTCCATCCCTCTCTCTCTCTCACCATCCCTCACGGCCATCTGTGTGGCCCCGCAGTGCTGATGCCTTGGGGATAGGAGACATACATCATAAAAGCACAGAGCACAAAACAGCCCACAGACAGCCTGGTTTGTTGGGGGATTTTGTCCTCAGACATTTGTGCCCATCCCCACCCCCCACCCCATCCTCGCACCCCAGCTGGCCCTGCGAGTGTACCCTTCCTACCCTGAACAGCCCCCACCACCTCTGCAGCCTTCTCCTGATTCAGCCCCAGGCCTCTCACTCTCCACATCCAAAGGCTCCTCTTTCCTAAAGCCATGGGGCTCTTTCCCAAAGGCCTCTGGGACCAGCTGATAGAACACAATCTATCGGTTTTGCTCCACGATCCCTCCTCTGCCAGTGCTCGAGGGCGGTGGCACCAGTGGTCTCTCCCTGTCCTGGAGCCCAGGGCCTGTGTCCATCTCCATCACTGCCATCTTCCCAGGAGCCCTGCACCGCTCCTGGCACAAAACGCAACCTAAGTGACTGATGGCGTGAATCATTGTATGATGCAAATTAGATAACCAGTCTTTCTAGAACAGTGGCACTGACTGCTATCACGGCCACCACTATTACAGGTCATGGGATGTTACTACCAATTTGGGCCACACTGAACAGATCTGGGTTATAAAGCCAGTTCACTCATCGCCCAGGGTTCGACCTTGGGCAAGTCACTTCACCCATCTGACTCTCAATTCCGTGACCTTTAAAATGGGAGTGATGATCGCTGTACCCAGAGCCGAATCTACTGTGAAGCTAATGAAGCTGAACAGGTTGCTAGCCCTCACTTCTAAATAAATATCTGCTTTTGTACCTCATTTTCGTGTTGGCAAGTCTGTGTTCATTTTCTAAAACAGCTCCCCAGATTGGGGACAGTTCGGGCCCCACTAGCCTGACTTCTGGTTGGTGCTGTGAGAATGTGAGATGTCCTGTCGAGGTTGTCCAGGACGGCTCCAGGACCGGAGGGAAGCCTTGTGGCCAGGGGGCCGGGAGGTTGGAACAGGTCTTACAGGCACCCCTCCCCCATTGATGGGCCCGTGAACTTGGGCAAACTTCCAAAGGGCCCGAAGTCCGGCTTCTCCTGGGCAGAGACCGACCCCTGCTTTTCTGGGGGTGTCAGGAGAGGAAACTCTGGACTCAGGTGGGTGACCTGGGAGCATCCCACTAGCCTCTGCCGGCCCCACTTTGCTCAAACACCTGTCCTTTCCCCTCTGGGTGCCAGGGTGGGGGCGAGGGGCAGCAAGGCTTCCAGACAGCACCCCTCCACCTTCCCCAACTTGGCAAAGGCCCTGTTGCCGCCACCTGAGGCATGGCCCTCCATCGTGCCTTCCTGCGCGGGGCTTCCCGACTCTCAGGGACACAGAACTGGGTTATGGAGGAATCACCATCCTCGTTCATGACATCCTGTTGCTGTTGGTCCGCACCAACAATGTCATAAGGACCAAAAAACTATCACTCAAAACCAGAGCTAGAACCGTGACAGGAACTGTCAGCCCGTTCTGTGTGTCCCACCCCCACCTGAATTTCCAGACACCGAGGTCCAACCTGCACACCACACCTGGCTCAAGGCCTCCACTGTCCTTCTCACCACCTCAGAGCCCCCCGGGGAGCTGGCTGAGGGCTGGGGGTGCAGGGCTGGGCCAGGTCCACTCAGCCAGACCAGTCAGGCTCCCTTCTCATGGAGGAAGGAGAACGGCTAGGGTTGTGCACTCAGAAATTTCTATCCGCCTCTGATGAACCCAAGATTCCCCCCACCTCAGGACTGTGTCTGACATCAAGTAGGGGCACTGGCTGGATGGAAGAAGGCCCAGGAATTCTGTGTTCCCTGAAAAGTTGGCCACAGACACCGGTCTTCCGTGAAAGCACAGGAGTTGGTCCCCTGTGAGCTTGCTCTGAGAGCTCGTGGCCGACAGCCCCTGGTGGTGACCCCAAGCCATCTGATCCATCTGGAGGCACTGCAACCACAAGCCAGGCGAGCCCCCATTCTCTCTAATCCTACTCCCTTCCCCCTCCAGCCCAAGACGTACTAATTCCTTTACAATAAATCAAAATGGAAAGAAAGGCTCGCCCAAGTAGAACTTACCTGCTTGAAAATCCCTCATATTTCTTCTATTTTGGGAGAACTTGTTTTCCCTTCCTTCAGTACTGCCTATACTAAAAGACTTCTCTTGATAACAAAGAGCTCTCAGGTTAATCTTCAACCTAGGGCAGATTTCTTATACAAGGGCAAAAAGAAGCAGATCGGTGTGGCTCATTTAATTGAGACTCTGCACAGTCTCTTTGTGTGGTCCACTTAGGTCGAGGCATAGAACAATCCAGTAGTGATACGGCACATTGCTGCAACCAGGGCAGGTGGAGGTCAAAATACAAGAAGCACCACAAAATCAATCATTTCCTCTCCAAAGGGGCTTTTTCGGGTTGTTCTGAGGCACGGAGTCTTTAGCACAAGTGTAAAGACAAGAAAATTCCGCCGACCAGACATAGCCTAACTGAGACAGACAGGGCAGTCCGGGTGGGTGAGCAGCACAGAGTCTGAGGCCGCCTCGGGTTTGGGCAGCCCACCTTGCTGAGCCCACATCTGAGCATCTACACCTGCACAGACCTGCATAGTAGTATGTAGCCGCCAGGAGAGCTGGGCTCCTGAACACAGGCCTAGAAACCCAAACTTTGAGCCGTTGTAGCCGGAGAGAAAGACACCCCTTTCCGATTACAGTTGAAGCCCCCGCAGAAGGGGTGAGCCATCCTGGGCAGACTGCAGGGCGACAAGAAGTGTGTGGATGCAGAAGATCAATAGAGAATGAAAGAAGACACTGTCGACCGGAAGGGGCTGAAATATTTCCCACAGCTCCATCTGGCTACGGTTTCACCAGCCATTAGTGTGATGGGCCTGGAAGTGAATCCGGGAGCTACACTCTATCTTTATTTGTCCTTGATGTATTCTCACTGAAGTTAATGATTCGTTTATTCTGTAGCATGTGATTGGCTCCCAGAGCGTAACTCAATCAGGCTATTTTATATACACATTTGCCTATTTTGAAAGCCCATTCCTCCCCTGGGCAGAGAAGTCTCTGGGCCTGTGCCGGGTAAATGGGAAATTGGGTCATCTGCGGGTAACACGAGAATGCAGATGACACGAGCATCGAGTGCCTACCTGTTGGCTTCACCCGGGTATTGCTCTGGAGCCAATACGCTGCCGGGCACTCCAGACAGACCACTATCACTGTGGCTTCTGTGTGGCCACGAGCAAAAGGGAGAAGTGGGTTTGGAACTGCAGATAACTCATTTTCCAGGTCAACTTTGGGATGCCATCTGCCTACAGCAGAGGAGGGTGGCTTGCCATGGGGGACGGGATCTGTGCCCCATCTGGAGAGGAAAATCCTGCAGACAGCTGACAGCCTGCATTTGGGAATGTTTATGGCACCTGCACTAGTGTCTGCCCATTTGTATTTGCTTTCAAGAAAAGGATCATAATAGATGCTCAATTAACTTCTAGTGGTGTTAGAGCCTGAGGCTTATGTTGAGTAGGTAACCTCAGGCTAATGAGCTTTATCAGTGCAGAACGACAGCAGTAGCAACCATAAACATGTGGGTGGTGAGGTCTCCGATGGTGGGGAGAGAAAGAGTATTTTGGTTACAGCTGCATTTTCATGCAAACAGTTCATGAAATGTGACATGGACCCGTGAATAGGATATGACTGAAAAGCAAAGTGGTTGATAGAAGAACAATGTGGGGAATTTTGCAAAAGAATTTTCAAATTAGCGTTGGCGTTAGTCCCACTGCTGCTGTAACAAATTACCACAAGTGCAGTGGCTCAAACCAACACAAATTTCTTATCTTATTTTGGAAGTCAGAATTCTGAGCCAGTTGTTAAAATCAAGGGGTCAGCAGGACTGCATCCCTTCTAGAGGGTCCAGGGAAGAATTTGTTTCCTTATCATCTCCAGTTTCTAGAGATGGGTTTGTGGCCCCTTCCTCCATTTTCAAAGCCATTAGGGCGGAATCTTCAAGTCTCAATCAATCTCATTCTCTCTCTCTCTCTCTCTCTCTCTCTCTCTCTCTCTCTCTCTCTCTTTCCACACACACACACACACACACACACACACACACACATACACACCTCTGCTTCCATCACTACACCTTGGCCTAACTCTTACAATGACAATGGCTCACCCAGATAATCCCAAATAATCTCTCCACTTCAAGATGCTTACCTTACTTTCATCTTCAAAGTCTCTCTTGCCAAGTAAGGTAACATAACCCCGTGTTCAGGGAATTAGGATGTGAGCAATCATGGGGGGTGGTGGTGGTGAGAGCTTTATTCTCTCTACCACGGTGTTGCAAATGACAAGTCTTTAAAAAAGAACTTATTTTGTAATAATTTTAGATCTACAGAAACGTTGTGAAGGTAATACAGGTTAATAAGTCTCTTAAAAACATTTTTTTCCATCTCTGCTTAGGTTGTATAAATGTTTTCATGTTGAAAAATAGTTGAAAACAGGGCAGCCCGGATGGCTCAGCAGTTTAGCGCTGCCTTCAGCCCAGGGCGTGATCCTGGAGTCCTGGGATCCAGTCCCACATTGGGCTCCCTGCATGGAGCCTGCTTCTCCCTCTGCCTGTGTCTCTGCCTCTCTCTCTCTCTCTCTCTGTGTGTGTCTCTCATGAATAAATAAATAAAATCTTAAAAAAAAAAGAAAAATAGTTGAAAACAAATGAGCTGTCTGTGAAAGTGCTTTGTGTTCTTTGAGAAAAGAACTTTGCTGTTTAGTGCAAGACATTTGTGACATCCTGGCTGCCTTCAGAGGAAACCACACAGTGTTCCTTGATGGTTCTTGCCAGCATCTTCCACCCCTGGGAACTTGCTGGGGCTGATTCCTCGGAGGACAGGACCCAGACTTCATGGCCATTATTGGCGCATGCAGTCAGGTAAAGTTAAGAGAACTTCTCTCTATCTGTTGGGAAACACATTCCACTCAGAAAGTCCTTCTCTGTGTCACCTCCTTCCTGTTTCCCTCAGTCATTGCCTTAGGTGCTTCTAGGCGTTTGCCACCTATAACTGGCTGGATGGGTGGCACCCGAGAACCTTCTCCAGGTAATTCTCCTGAGTCATCTGTGCCTGTGTGGTGAGCCAGCCGTCCTCAGGGATGCTTCCTGGGAGTCTTAGGGACACTGAGCTCCCTTCACTGGCTCCTGCCTAAGAATCTTCCCCTGTCATTTGCTACAGGTTCTGGCTCTGGAACAGAGCTAACCTTGATGGTGATTTGAGGCTACTGATAGGCACGATCGCCTGTTGTGCTTTGCAAGAATTATACCAGAAAATGACTCTGGGACAGCTTTGGTGCACAAGAAAGCAAGGAATTACTCAAAGAGTGGTGAGAACGTGTCAAAATGACATGGGCACCAGATCAAAGGCTAAATGTGGGACAATTTGAGCATTGCAATAAACAGTGATAGTAATGGCGTATAAGCCATTGAATAATAAAAAAAGGAAGTCACTAGTGCATACTCATATTTTTTAAAAGATTTTCTTTCTTTATTCATGAGAGACACAGACGGAGAGGCAGAGAACCAGACAGAGGGAGAAGCAGGCTCTCTGCAAGGAGCCCAATGCATGACTCAATCCCAGGACCCTGGGACCATGATCTGAGCCAAAGGTAGACACTCAACCACTGAGCCACCCAAGCACCCCAGTGCATACTCATATAATTAGCTGAACAAGTAAATAAGAGAATGCTCATATATATACTATATATAATAGAATAGAATGGAATAGAATAGAACATAATATAATATAGCATTTCTCTCATGCCAGAGATTCACCCACTGAAATGCTGCCTCAACAGATCTGGAGTGGGGCCCAGCACTTCCAGGCATAGCAGTTAGAGAAGAACCTGAAGTATTTGTCATCTGTTCACTCGCCAGTTGAAACCCGGTGTGTGTCAGGTGTCATCCGAGATGGGACACCGAGGGGTAAAAACTTCCTGCCCTCCTAGAGCTCACGGGGAGGTGGAGGTGCTACTTAGACATCTAAGGAGTCTCCCAGCAGGTGGGCTCTGGGAGGTCAGAGCCTGGAAGGATGAAGCCCTTGCCGGGTGGATGGGGAAGAGGGCAAGAGGGCACGCACGACCCAGGGAGGCGAAGGCGCGGAGGAGGCAGGGCTGGAAGCAGGAGTGTGCGCAGGTTGCAACAGAGAGAGCCAGCGCCGGGGCAGGCCGTGGCCTGGGCAGGCTTCGTCTCCGGAGCCACGTAATCTCCGCCACAGCCACGCTGTACACACAAGGAGCCAGCACAGTGAGACCGAGGGCCTCTCCGAAGGTCACAGCGCTGCTGCTCCAGAGCACATGCTTTTAACTCTTCGCTGGGCTTCAAGTCCTTGCTTTGCTTTGCTTTTTTTTTTTTTTTTTAAATTTTTTTAGATTTTTAAAATTAATTCATGAGAGACAGAGAGAGAGAGAGGCAGAGACACAGGCAGAGGGAGAAGCAGGCTCCATGCACCGGGAGCCCGACGTGGGACTCGATCCCGGGTCTCCAGGATCACGCCCCGGCTGAAGGCAGCACTAAACCGCCGAGCCACCCGGGCTGCCCAAGTCCTTGCTTTTCAACTGACCAGCAGTCTTGGCCTCACCTGGGAACGTGGTAGACGTGCAGAGCCTCAGGAAACCTGCACCTCGACCCGATCCCCGGGGACGTCATGTGCACCCTGAGGTCCGGAGAGTGCCGGTGCAGGTCCTTCTCTCCAGTGGCTGCTAGACGCGGGGACTGAGATAGGCCCGGGGCGGGGGGCAGTTAGCAAGACCAGCTGGAGGCCTGTCCTGGGGCTCTCGTGAGAGGGGAGGGGGCCTGGTGGGACCAACACGGTGCCAATGGGGTCTTCTCCCCCACGTGGACTTCTCTCCACCTCAGGACTCTAAGTTCCTCGGGAATGGCCTGTGGGGCCATCTCCGGGAGATCCAGCCCGGCGATGTCCGTCTGTCTGTGGCCAACAGGTGTAGGCCACTCGGTGCCCCGCGGACGGATCGCTCGCTCCAGACCTGGAGCTACAAGGCTGCCCACGGCTTCACACCCCTTCTGCACCTCTGACTCCTCCACCCGAGCACTGACTCACATCTGCAGGGATCTCTGTCCTCCTGCTGGTCCGTCCAGCCACTTCCTGGGCCCAGCCTCCTCCTGTTTACTCCAGTGGCAGGTGTGAACCGTGCAGGTGACGCCAGCAGGCAGGACGGAAGCGCATGTGGGAGCCCACACAGTGACAGGCCATCCACGCCCTGCAGATGCCTGGGACGTCACTCATCACTGAATAAAGAAAACCCCATGGCCACTGTTACTGTCCTCATTTTGGCAAAAAAAAAATTTTTAAATTAAAAATTAAATTAAAAAATTAAAAATTAAATTAAAAAATAAAGAAAAATCCCAAAGTAGCATTAACTACTACAGAATTGAGGGTTTTCTGTTCTGGGGAGCTCAGTTCAACCAAGACGTCTAGATACGAGTTTATGTCAAGTGATGGGTGTATTTTCTCTGAGTTTCCACAATCACCGACAACTCCCCTATTATTAAGAACTCAGTCTTAACCCCCAAGTGACCTCAGGCCTAGGCTGTCATTCTCGGTTGTGGTACTGTGGGTATTTTTACCCATCAGTTTGCCCAGATGGATGCTGTCTGCATTTCTTTTCCCTGGTTAGGATTTAAACCCTGAGGAATTGAGTGTGAACTAAAATGTATTTCCATTAAAGGCATTTCTACTGCCATGGGGAAAATACCTCTAAGTCATTCTGATGTCCCCATGACCCAATCATAATCAATATTAATAATAAGTACTAACACTTATTAAAAATGTCTGTAGTCATTAACTTGCCCCCCCCCCCCCCATCCCCTAGTAAACGGGAGGGATCTGCCCTTTCCCTTTAGTGCCCTTTTGTGTGTCTTTATCCCCTTGAATGCAGGGACTGGTTGTTGTTTTTTTTTTTTTTCATCTTGGATTCCCACTGGTCAAGCAGTCAGTTCAATGAATGGACACTGCAGACACCTGTGTCTAAGAAAATAGACGGTGGCACAAGCAAAGAGAGGGCCCTGGGTGGGGTGGCACTGACCACCGGCCCATCCACACACTCCTTCTGCTATATGGACAGAGGGGGAGCCAGAGGAAAGGGAGGAAATCACTGGAAACTTGGAGACGGACGTGGTAATTTTGCAGAATGATGGATGGCCAGGTTTCTCGGTAAGCCCCAGTCCTATCACACCACTGAAAAGATGAGCTTCTCTAATCAAGAAAGTCAGATGACGTCCTGCGGTTGAGCTCTGGTGAGACGAGGGGAGGAGGCTGTGTGCGTGGTGAGCCATGCCTGGGGGGCTGTGGTTAGCTGTGCCCTGGCCCGATTCACCCATAGTCCTGAACACCCCCTGCCCAGCCTGGACCACTGGGGGCTGCCCCCTGGCCCCGCGGGCCCCGCAGGGCCAACTTGTCTGTCCCATTCCTTTCCCTCCTTCCTGTTGCACCTCTTCTCAATCATCCAAGTCCATGAGCAACATCAGTGTTCTGTCTCCAGTGCCCCTTTCCCTCTTAGGGACCCCATTAGATGTCCACTCGGTGGGAGCCCAAAGAACCTATTCTTGAACTCTCTGTGTCTCATTCTCATCTGTAAAAGGGATAAATTTTAACGGGAAGAATATGTTGAAGGCATTTTGCTTAGTGCCTCAGAACATTAAATAAGCCAAGCCTGGGATTCTTGTGGTGCGATTATGCATATCCCACCTGCTGGGCGTCGGCCACAAGCAAGGACAGGAAGGGTGGCGGGAACCTGCCTGACTCCAGTGCACCAGCCAGGGTGAGTGGGCGGAGGGAAATGACATCTGGACCTTCCTGGGTCAAGGTGCCCTTTGCCCTTGGGGAAAAAAACTGTTTAATTTGGGGAGGATCCCCCAAGAAAGCAGGCCCCAGAACAAGGGAGGCAGGATGCAAGAGCCGAGGCGAACGCCCAACAGCCAGACTCCCTTCCATGGGGCAGCAGAAGCAGGGTCCCCCAGGGGCTGGGGTGCCAAGGACCTCCATCTGGCCTCTCGATGCCCCACCTCAGATGGGAAAAGGGAGCGTCCCTCTGTATTCCTTGAGGTCTCATGACAAAAATGAAAGCAGACCTCAATAGACAAAAACTTACTGCTTAGCACTTAAGGATTCGTGAAGAATTAAATCACCAGCTCAGGAGTTAAAATGCAGTGCCTGGTGTGCAGAGTAGGTTTTCTTCCACCTTCTGCAGGTATTGAAACCTCACCTGTGTCCTAAGAGTCAGTCGGGAACGGAAAGGAGACGAAGCAGATGCCAGGAGCATGGTGAGCGACCGATGAGCCCCGTCACCAGTGCGACAGGGCCCAGGCCTCCCCACCCACCCGTACTGGGGGCCCTGCCGCACTGAGGGACACTTGTCCCAGAAGGACAAGACATGCCTTGCCAAGTGGCAATGACCGTTAGCGTGCGAGCTGGGTCTGTGACCCTGCACAGGGGCTTAAGGCCTCTGTTCCCAGACACTGTTTTGTTTTGTATGGTTCTCACACATTCTTTGACGTCCTCCCTGGGCGCTGGAAAAGTGGGGGGCTGTGGGGTGAGTTGTTAACAGGATTTGTGGGGTGAGTTGTTAACAGGATTTCTGACCGGAGAATCCCCAGCACTTGGTAGTTGACTGGGGGGTGGGCTCCCAGTAATCAGACATGCATTGCTGGAAACACAGACCCGGGCCTAGCAGGCTGCTTGGCATTGGAGAAGACCCCCCGGATGACGCCACGGCCGGCACCCAAGTGCCCCCAGGATGGGTGGGCCTAATTGCAGCTCCAGATCTCAAAGAAGAGTCTAGGCACCAACAGCACCCATATCATGAGATAGGGAAGGGGGATCCCATTTACAGACTGCTTTACGGGCTGGATGCTGTAAATCTGTTGTTTTTATTCTTTGCAAAAACAGCTTGAGATCGCGCTTATCGTGTCCATTTCAGAGATGATGAAACTGAGCTTTGCTCTTATTAAGTAAACTGGCCCAGTATTCCCAGGGCTTGCAGCCACATCTGCCAGACTCCAAAACCCCAACCCTTTACACTGTATCACAAGGGCTCCCGTACACGAGGGTTCCCCATCATGGGACCCCCCTCCCAGGGGGTGGCCAACAATCCACCATCGCATGTAGGTGGGTGCTGCGATAGACCCTTGCCTAACCCCACAAACCCTATGCCTCACCCCTGAGGGGGGTGATGAATTGATCTGTCCAAGTCCCAACACCTGGTACCTGTGAATGTGACCTTTTTTGGCAATAAGGTCTTTGCAGGGGTAATGAAGTTAAGGATCTTGACATGAGATCATTCTGGATTTAGGGTGAGCCCTAAATCCAATGACTGGTGTGTCCTGATGAGAGGAAAGGAAAAAAAAAAAAAAAAAGAGAGAGGAAAGGGAGCTCTGACACACAGAGACCCAAGAAGCAGGCCACATGAAGAGATGGTGTCGGAGACGGGAGTGACATGGCTACAAGCCAGGGGATGCCAAGCATTGCCAGGAGCTACCAGAAAGGAAAGAAAGGCAGGGCAGAGATCGTCCCTCAGAGCCTCAAGGAATCAACCCTGCTTACCTTGGGGTTAGACTTGTAGCCTCTGGCACTGCGGGAGAATCCATTTCCATTATGTTAGGCCGCACTGGCTGCAGTCACTTGTAACGGCAGCCCCAGGATTTTGACACGGGCCCGATCTCCGTAGTGAGGGTAGTAGGAGCCATTTCTTGCACGATGTGCATCCTGAATGTTCCAGGCATCGAGCTGAACAGGCACTAGCTCCACTGAGCCTCTCACTCACCCTCCAAGGAGGGTGTAAGTCTTTTTATGTCCATCATCTGGAAAGAAACAGACGCTTTGATAAGTCATCAGGTCCCAACTGATCTGGTGTCCTAGTGGGTCAAACTCTGACCCAGTCAAGCCCCACACCCTAGGCCCCCAGACAGTGATGAGTCGGGGGCTGGGGGCTGGCGGTGGTCCTGGCTGCGCGTGCTCAGGGCACAGAGGGCACGGAGCCTCAGCCCTGGCCCGAAGGTTTGCACCTCCTCGCGGTGAGCCTCAGAGCCACACAGGACCACCCGCAGCGGCTGAGGCTTCCCCTCGGACCCTCCCTGCTTAGCAGACCAGGGGGCTGCACTTCTCTCTCTGAGGAGCACACCTCTACCTGGCGGGCAGTGGGAGAGCCCAGCTCATCTGGCTCCTCACTCCTTGTGTCTTGGAAATGCTCAGGGAATGGGGTTTCCTCCCCTGGCACAGCTTAAAGGACTTCAGACCGAGATGTCACTCCTGCCCTTCCCTGCCAGGTTCATCCGGAGATGATTTACATGAGCAGAAGAGCCCATAAATATAATCTACAAGTCCACCGTCCCTTACAGCGATTCTCAAATCCCCAAAGCTCTGAAAACCCAAAGTTTGGCATTTCTAATTTGGGAGCAAAAGCCTGACCTAAATTCCCATGCAACTCTTTATAATCTATATCTGTCCTCCTTGGTGTGAAGATTTCACTGCAGAAATATTAGTGTGATTCATTTCAGGGTGCTTTCCCCAGATGCTGCCGGATATTATGTAATCCAGGACATCACTCCAGTTGCTTTATAAAATCTGGAAATTCTGAATTTTAGTTTCTGATTTTGGAACGTATCTATGTGCCCCAGGAATTGCAGGGTAGTGATTGGGGTCCTGTTCTATTTTCTCCAAGCCAACCCTCTGCCTAAGAAGGACTAGATGCGTGAGGGACAGAGAACAAACCCGGTCTCTTACTTCCAACGGAGAGGGTGAGTGTGGAGATGTTTAATTCTTGAAAAAAGGTTTAATTTGAATTTAAGGCAGCATTAGGGGAAAAAAGTGGGATTTTTTTCAAGTCAGGGAGAGCTGGGTGCAAACTGAAGTTTAAAAGTTCATGCCTCTATTGCACCTAAAGAGTAACATTTGTAAAACATCTGTAAAATGGGAAGAATTGCACCCACTATGCAGGGCTGTGTGGGTGGGAGTATTAAAGGAGCATGTGCAAGGGAAAGCACAGTAACTCCATAAACAGACACAAACATACCGCCCCCCTCCCCGCCCTGCTTAGTGAAATTCCTGCAAAGCTGGCCAAACTGCAAATTCTCAGAAAGAAAATAATATGCTTTCCAATTTTTTAGCCACAGATATTTGACACTTGGAACCAACAGATTAGTCTGAGTGTCCTAATCAGACTTTCCATTTGCCAAGGGTTTCACAATAAATTACCCAAGGACTTGAAGGCCTCTACCAGCCTCCAGGGCTCACCCTAGCACATCTGGGGGCAAGATCAAGGGCAGCAAAGGCCACCCCAAGACTTGCACCTGACTAATCTGTTTGACTATTAAAAGAGGTATCTGTTTTAAATGTCCTTTAAATGTCACCACGTTGGAGTCCCCAGGGGACTCTGGAGGAAGTGATTTCTACAGGACACTGGGCAGGGAGTGTGAAAAGACCCTGGGGATTTGCAGGGTAAGATTTCACGAGAACCTCTCTCCTGACACAGAAAGAGGGTCTAGGATATGATGCTGGAGGGAGCAAAAGATCTAGAACACACGATCTGTTTTATTCAGCCTGTTTTTATTAGAAGATGTAGGGTCTTTTCCTTGATTTATATTATTATCATTAAACCAATGGCCTCCTTAAGTTAATCAATAAAAATTATTTGGAGTCTTTCATTGTGCAAGGGCTGGCAGGAGGCACAGGTGATTAGAGCCCCCCCACCTCAGGCCCCTGCCCCTGCCCGATGACCCACCGTGCTTCACACTTCATATAGGATTGTGAACCTGACCTTGAAGACGTTTGGTTTGGGAGAGGGAAGATTAATGTATGCTTTATCCTAAAGGATATCTGCTGCCCACACATCGTGAGGTAATTTCAGGACCAGGACAAACTATTCTTCTTCCTCTGGTTTCATAGGGGGAAGGTGAAGCTTCCAGGTATTTATCTATCTTCAGGAGATAATGCTGTAGCCAAGTTATAGGTCAGTCAGGTTTAGACAATGATGGAAGGAAAAAGAACACTCTTATAGGCCAACAGGGCTAATTTTCCACTTTTCCTTCTGCCCCTCACACCTGAGAGTAACAGGTGTTCACATTCTTAGTCTCCTGCCCTGTAAGAGTGTGTTAGAATCTTTGGGGGGTGCAAGAGGATGAGAGGGAGAGGATTGTGTAGTTTGGGCAGAAATCTACTTACAACAAGGACTTTGAGATGTTCTTCTCTCCCCCTGAGACTCACCAAACATTGGGACAATTCGTTCATTAATTCCTTCATACCCTCACCCATTCAGCAACTTCTCTGTGGCCCATAGCACAGACGTATCTCCTTTTAGCTTCATGGCTTTGCACACATTGCTCAAAAGGGCTCTCGTTCATCTTCTATTTTTTTTAAAGATTTTATTTATTTATTCATAGAAACACAGAGAGACAGAGAGAGAGAGAGGCAGAGACACAGGCAGAGGGAGAAGCAGGCTCCATGCAGGGAGCCCGACGTGGGACTCGATCCCTGGTCTCCAGGATCACACCCTGGGCTGAAGGCGGCGCTAAACCACTGAGCCACCCGGCCTGCCCTCGTTCATCCTTTAAAACCCAGAATCAAATGTCCCCTTTTCTGTCATATGGTTTCTGCTTCTCTCTCTCACCTCTGAAAGCCCTGAACATAGCAGGTCTCTATTATGGCGATTATTCGGAATCTGAAAATCAGTTCATTCTTCTGCCTTTGTCGTCCTGTAGCCTGTGAACTCCTGGGGCGAATGGATCACTCTGTCTCATTGGTCGTTCTTCATATGCCCACCACGTAATCAAGACCCAGCATATATAGAAGGTGCTCTATAAATATTTGTTGAGTGACTTAATGAAGCATCTTTCAGAGCACACAGCTTCTAAGTGTGACCAGTTAAAATGGTATGCGTGGGGGTTGGGGAAGCAGGACCGGCTGCTCAGTGCAAAAGTCGGCCGAGTGGCCTTGCTCCTGGGACGTCTTTAACCAGGTGCCAGGAGAGCTTGCAGGGAGGTGCCATTGAGCAGATAGTGTAGTAGATACTGTGGTGCCCTGCCAAGATCCCCTTGGCCCCTCCTGCTGGTTCTGGGGGTCCACCTCACTCCTGAACTTTGCTCTCAGGGCTCATCCCTGTGATCCTTTTCGGAGAACTGCCCCTGGGCTCCTGGAGTTGGTTGGGCAGCGGATGCAGAGCACTGGGAGCACCTGGGTATCCCCTCCAGGGTGACCGCCAGCACCTGACTAGTGTGGGTGTGAATGTTCAGCTCCCTTGCCTCAAGGGAAGATGCCAAGATTCAACTCATGTTCTAGAACTTCCTGCAGGAGCAGGAACAAAAGCAGGTTGGGGCTGGGACTTTGCCTAAAAACCGAGCGCTTGCCAGCTTCCTCTCTTTTCCCCATCTTGTCCATCTCCACTTTCCCATCTCGCCCACCAGCACTCCCTTGGCAAATAAGGATCTGCCGCTGGGATGGGGCCTTTCTGTGCCTCAGCTTCCTCGTTTGTAAAATGGAGACTAGATGAGTATTTTTATTGTGACGATTAAATTAATCCTTGAAAAACCCAACACAGAGCATGACACTTAGCAAGCACTATGGTAACTGAACTCTCATGCTGTAGCCAGCAACCCGGGCCCCCAAAATAAAGGCTGTATTTTCTACTCCCCACCCTGTGTAGCTTGATGTAGCTAAGTAAGTTCAGGCCGATGGGATTGGAGCAGAAGTGCTGAGTGCAGCTTGCAGGTAATGCCCCTTGAAGGTAAGGGCAATGCTCCACCCCTGCTGGCTAGAACGTGGACGTGATGGTGGGAAACGGCACAGCCAGCCCTGACAATGAGGTCGGAGCAGCACACAGGGCATAGGACACCCCTGAGCCACCCTGCCGGCCTGAGACCGCCTACTCAGACGGTTACACAAGAGAGAGATTTCTAACTGGTTTACGACATTGTATTGGCGTGGGGACCTCTTCGTAACAGCGGCCAAACTTGTGCCTTACAGTCTCTCGGTAGAATGATTAGGAGAAAATTGAGAAATGTCTCCTGAAACCGTCCACTCCAGCCCTGGAAAGAAGAGACTCCTGCCTATGTGCAGGATTTCTTTCCCTTCCCTCACTTGGTCTCTCTCTCTCTCTCTGCATGAAAATGGGATAAGAATAGGAAGGTATCAAAAAAAAAAAAAAAAAAAAGAATAGGAAGGTATCTTATAAGAGAGAAAATTAAGGAATGACAATTCTAAAGAGGAGGTATCTTTATGTGCTCACTCAAGCCGGTGGAAATAAAATGAGAGTGGGCGGGGGTGTGTAGACCCAGCCCCAGAAAACCGTTGTTCACAAGTTCCAATTCCAGAATGCTTCTAAGCTGCCCTTTCGCTCACTTCCAAAGCTTATCAACAGCAGTGGAATGAATCTGTCACCTTCCTCCACCGAGCCTGTCTCTGATGCAATGGCTTTTGGAGACCCTGTTGCCAATACTGCAACACTCTGTAATTTTGTATAAAAGTCATGCAGCGATTGCCGCAATTGGTCCAAAAGTGAAAATAGACTCAGAAGACATGAGTTTATTTAATTAGTGAATCGACACAATTACTCGGTTGGTCGTGCTTCGTTGGTCACTGCTACTGCCCAGGGGCATGTTGGCATCCTAAGGCATAGAATAGGGACACTCTTCTTATTTTATAAGGGCCTGAGGCACAAACAAGAGGGCATTAAGGAGGAGAGTTGGCTTTCTGGCCTGGCCCACCCTCTGGGGCCAAGCTTCTCAACGTTGGCACTGCTGACCTTTTTTTATTAGATAATTCCTTATTCTAGGGGGCTCTCCTGTGCATGGAAGGATGTTGAAGAGCATCCCTGCCTTATCCCCAGTAGATGCCAGTAACACTACCACCTTTCCAGGTGTAGAAAATAAAAAAATTTCTCCAGATATTACCAGATGTCCACTGGGGTGTACGTGCAAAATCAGCCCTTGTTAAGGACCATGGTTCTAGGGTCTGGCTGGGGAAAAGCCAGTGGAAGCAGCCCTCTGAAGTTGTGTTTAGGGCTTTGGTTTTGTTTGCCCTAAAACATATAGTTATAATTATTTTGGTTTGCTCTAACCAATAGTTAGAATTGGGGGACATACAATCGTGATGGGCCCAACTGATAGAATGAAGCGCAAAGGGTAGCAACTATTCTCTAATTTTTAACAGAAATCCAAAAAACAGACTATTACCAAGAGACCACTTTGACGGCTGCAAGCAAAGGCAGTGAACATGCCAATAAAGGAGAAGAGCAGAGGAAAAAGAGAAGAGCAGATGCCCAATAGTACCTGATGGAAGTCAATAATGGCTATGTCATTGGTCTATGGATGTCATATGATCCTGGAAGAGATATTCTGACCTGATAACCAGGTGGCTAGGGAGAAGGACCCCTTCTGCTCTTCTCCTCTCATCCCATCCTATGCCAAGATGGAATGTTTGGAGCTGCAGCAACCATTTTGCAACCATGAGACAACAACCAGAAGTCAACATCTATTGAACACATATGGAAAGAATCAAGGTTCTTGATGATGTAGCTGAGCTAGTGAACCCACTTTAGGATCATCTACCTTTAGTAGATGGTCCTTCTTGTTAAGTAAATGGTCTATGTCCCCATGACTTAAGTCAGGTTAACTGGATTTTCTGTCATTTACAACCAAAGACATTACTGATTGATGGAAATATTTTCAACTAAAACTAGTAGAATACTCAGAAAATAAAAAACTTCTAAAGGGAGAAGGCATTTTCGTATGTGACAGGCAGCCATGAGGTAGGTAGCTGGTATGGTGGCTGTGCAGTGTCAGAGTTCTGGGTTGACTTAACATGTGATTCTCTTGGCCTTTCCCTCATGGTCACAATACTGCTGCCACAGCCCCAAATGTCACGTCCACACTCAAACTGTGTAAGACGTGTAAGAAAGACGCAAATTTTCTTAGCCTATTCCTCTCTTTTTATCAGGAGAAAAAAAAAATCCCCTCAAGTGCCTAGTAAATTATTCCATGGTCTTACTGCCCAAAACTGGACCACATACCAAGACTGGGAGAGTGAGCACTTGGCATTTGAAGTCTCTGACATGGGAGGTGGGTTCTTCCAGAAAGGTCTCTTTCGGAGAAGGGTTACTGGGTCAGCAGATAACGGTTTCTGCCACAAAATAATTGCTCATACCTTATATTCCATTATCAGAATGTATTTCCCTATTGAGATTTCTTGTCTTGCTCCATCCCTAACTGTCCTCCAAGTAGGTTGGCCCAGCTTGCAAATGCCAGGAGAAGAGAGAAGTAGAGCCAACAGTGGCGTCACTGTTGAAAACTATTTCCAGCTCTGTCCACCCCTCCTGAGAAGCCCCTTTTGCCGGCTGGGAAGCCTGTCCAGGATGCACTGGTTCTCTCAGGGAAGACAATCACACACCCTCAGTGCTAAGCCGACCAAGGGTGCTCTAGTCTCTGCTCCTCAAATGTCAGCTCCACATGCTTGACCCCTTCCCAGGGCTGAAGCGAGTTCCAAGTGGCTGGGATGCAGGGCCACACATTGCCTAAACGAACTCTCCCGTCTCCCAGGGCAGCCTGCCTGCTTTAGGAGGCCATACATGTGACTGCCAGGGCCCCAAACACTCTTTCCAGAGGCCTCCCTCAGGCCTCCAAGACTGCTCTCAGCACTCACCACAGTGTGACAGGGCTTATAACCTATGTTGCTGAAGAAAAGAAAATGATAAAACAAGTTGAACCTCTAGCAGGGCCTCCCCTCTGATACAACCCACTGGTACATGAACACTTATGGCTTTAGAATTTAATCCTGTTTGGAGGTGCCCCCCCGCCCACACACAAAGGAATCTGCTACATCAGATCACAGCCCCCCCACAGATTTTCTGTAGGCCCCCATTCTCCTGCCCGCTGCCTCTTCTGCCCTGCCCTGGAGTCTAGAGTAGCCTTCTGATCTGTTCAAGATGGGCCCCTATGAAAAATGAGCCCTTGAGTGTGCTCTCACTCCCCTGCTGGGACGTCTGGAAGCTTGTGTTTGTTTTCAGAAACTGCTGCCTGACAGCTTTTTCATTGACAATAGGGAGCACTTTGGCATCATACATAATCCTGGATTACTGACTTGGTTAATATTTCACGATGTCTATCAGTCATTCACATTTATGGAAACATGGCTCATAAAAAATTAAAGCTTTAATTGCTTTGGGTCCCCCCCCCCCCGCTTTTTTTTTAATTTTTTATGGTTGAGAATTTTTCTCTTAGCCGAGCCGTCTTCCAAATCCTGGGATCCAGATCACTCAAAAGAATCAGGGACTTTGTAGATCCAGGCTGAGGACAGATGGATAGACCACAAGTCAAAGAGGCATGTGAAACAATGAATATCGTTTCTCAGCACAGCGGTGAGGCGCTGGGATAAAGGAATGATCCAACATATCATTTTTCTCTCAGCAGGGATAACTTTATACCAAGAAATGAAGGTTAAACCTGTCGTTACGGAATTTCAGACACGAGGACAGCCCAACACTAGAGATCATGAAAAACGACCCTCAGATAATCTGGCCCTGTGCGCTGGCTTCTGTGGCAATGCATTAATTAGGCGTTTCAGATGTGTTTAGGTCACAGGCATCAAACATAAAAGACATGGAGTAGCCGGACAGGTCAGCCCGGCCCCTGAGGGTCACCTGAGGGCCTACCCTTGGTAGCTGGGCTTCCTAGGCGGACAGATCCAGGGCTTGCTCAATAGTGCTGCCGTCCTGAGAAACGAGTGGCTGGTCTTTGATACTCTGTACCTCTATCGTGTAACCTGCTCCTTTCCTTCTTATTTGGGGGGTTTTGCTTGTATTTGACTTCAAACAATTTCAAACAAATTAACTTGAGCCTCTTAGGTTGGTCTCCCCGGAGGTGAACTGTCATGTGAGATTGGCAATGGTGAGGATTTGCACAGTAAAGACTTCGGTTTCATTTTCCGAAGACATGGACTTGATGGGGGTAGGGGGAAGGGGCTGCTGTTCAGGGAAGAGGAGGTAATTCTACCCGGGTGGAAAGGCCTGGAAATCAGCCTCAAAGGATAAGGGACCGGAAGCAAAGGTGTACGAGGCTGAAGGCATGTGTTTGTGCACACGAGATGTGTGACCTTCTATCCTAGTAGAACAACTTTCTCAGGGAAATCACCAAATCTCTAAACTAGCTGCTAATTAGACAAGAGTGCAGCATTCTCTACTTGAATTTCAGCTGTGATATAATAGATTTTTAGGATGAAAATAATTATTTTATGTCACTTCAATTTAAACCATTTCACCATGGAAATTACTTCATTGAAAAGAGAACGTTTCTTCTTAACCTCTAAATTAAGCAAAGCCTTACCAAACCAAATTTACAGCAATAGAATACTTTTAACTGTGTAATAGATAAGACTCATCATTGGGTTGTCACAGATTTATTTTTTTAAAAAAAATTTTTTAAATTATTTATTTATGATAGTCACACACAGAGAGAGAGAGAGAGGCAGAGACACAGGCAGAGGGAGAAGCAGGCTCCATGCACCGGGAGCCCGATGTGGGATTCGATCCTGGGTCTCCAGAATCGCGCCCTGGGCCAAAGGCAGGCGCCAAACCGCTGCGCCACCCAGGGATCCCAAGTTGTCACAGATTTATGACACCAGCCATCCAGTGCTGTGAAAGTTTCTGCAAGGATAGTACAGCATGTGGAGCATAAGTGAACCAGACATTTTGTCTCAAGGATTAATGTCTTTTTAAGCCTCCTCAGATTTGCATGAACATGCTTAAATTAAACTGTTTTTCTATGATGTTGGTCTTTCGTGCTCCATAAAACTCAAAAACATAGGTTATACCTCTTAGAGGCAGCTCATTTTAGCATGTGACCATAAAAAATACTATCACTAATTTTAATGGTGTCTTGGACATCTTTTCATGATACGGTACAGCACGTGACAGAGAGATGGAAGCAGAGCTCTAGAATGTTAGCATTTTACTTCTGGATTAGTTCAACTGATGTCATCAGCTGGATTCCCTGGGGTATGTAAGGCAAGTTGATCCTTCAAATGGGCTTGGGCCCATTTGCTGGAATTGTGGTGAGATGAACATGGCAAAGTTATTCATTGTGAAAATGAAGAAAACAAGTATACAAGTAGATTATTATTATTTATTTATTATTTTAGGGGACGCCTGGGTCTCAGCGATTGAGAATCTGCCTTCAGCTCAGGGTGTGATCCCGGAATCTGGGATCAAGTCCCACATCGGACTCCTTGCGGGAAGCCTGCTTCTCCCTCTGCTTGTGTCTCTGCCTCTCTCTCTGTGTCTCTCATGAATAAATAAATAAAATCTTTTTTAAAAAAAGATTATTTATCAACTAATATTCGATATAGGAGGAAAGACTATCCATTGGAAGAAAGACAGTCTCTTCAATAAATGGTGCTGGGAAAATTGGACATCCACATGCAGAAGAATGAAACTAGACCACTCTCTTTCACCATACACAAAGATAAACTCAAAATGGATGAAAGATCTAAATGTGAGACAAGATTCCATCAAAATCCTAGAGAAGAACACAGGCAACACCCTTTTTGAACTCGGCCATAGTAACTTCTTGCAAGATACATCCACGAAGGCAAAAGAAACAAAAGCAAAAATGAACTATTGGGACTTCATCAAGATAAGAAGCTTTTGCACAGCAAAGGATACAGTCAACAAAACTCAAAGACAACCTACAGAATGGGAGAAGATATTTGCAAATGACATATCAGATAAAGGGCTAGTTTCCAAGATCTATAAAGAACTTATTAAACTCAACAGCAAAGAAACAAACAATCCAATCATGAAATGGGCAAAAGACATGAACAGAAATCTCACAGAGGAAGACATAGACATGGCCAACATGCACATGAGAAAATGCTCTGCATCACTTGCCATCAGGGAAATACAAATCAAAACCACAATGAGATACCACCTCACACCAGTGAGAATGGGGAAAATTAACAAGGCAGGAAACAACCAATGTTGGAGAGGATGCGGAGAAAAGGGAACCCTCATACACTGTTGGTGGGAATGTGAACTGGTGCAGCCACTCTGGAAAACTGTGTGGAGGTTCCTCAAACAGTTAAAAATAGACCTGCCCTACGACCCAGCAATTGCACTGTTGGGGATTTACCCCAAAGAGACAAATGCAATGAAACGCCGGGACACCTGCACCCCGATGTTTCTAGCAGCAATGGCCACGATAGCCAAACTGTGGAAGGAGCCTCGGTGTCCAACGAAAGATGAATGGATAAAGAAGATGTGGTTTATGTATACAATGGAATATTACTCAGCCATTAGAAATGACAAATACCCACCATTTGCCTCAACGTGGATGGAACTGGAGGGTATTATGCTGAGTGAAGTCAGTCAGTCGGAGAAGGACAAACATTATATGTTCTCATTCATTTGGGGAATATAAATAATAGTGAAAGGGAATATAAGGGAAGGGGGAAGAAATGTGTGGGAAATATCAGAAAGGGAGACAGAACGTAAAGACTGCTAACTCTGGGAAACGAACTAGGGGTGGTGGAAGGAGAGAAGGGCGGGGGGTGGGAGTGAATGGGTGACGGGCACTGGGGGTTATTCTGTATGTTAGTAAATTGAACACCAATAAAAATAAATTAAAAAAAGATTATTTAGATTATCAAAGAACTGACTTTTGTTACTACCGTGCAGCATAGTGTTATACTGAATTTTGTTACTGTGATGCAGATGGGTCTCTGAAGCATTATTTCTTCATAGACCAAGAGACCACAAGGACCGTCTCTTGGCCATGCCACAGTGAGTCACAGCTGCCGGCTACTCTGTCCTCCTGCAAGACCGTTGCATGTGAACGATGCACTCCCATCACCCATCGCAATTCTGTGTTTTGCAAATAAAGGCAAATAGTCCCCCTTGCACAATCGTTGGGCCCTAGTTACCGTGGCACAAGAACACTATCAAGAAAAACGAGGAAGCACAAAGATAGCCTTTGCCAAACATGCTCGAGATAGCTGTCCCCTGTGTGCACTGCGTGCTGCGGCGAGCACACCTCCAGAAGGTGCGGGGGGCACCTGTCAGCAGCAAAGAGGGCTGGCCCCCGCCACGGGAACGCAGGCCATTAGTGCAAAGGCACAACCACACTGCTTTGGTAGGAAATGCAGAGCCCTCGAATCCAAGCTCATCAAGTCAACACCACCAACCGAGCTGGTCACAGCAGCGAGTTTCGACAGATCCACAAAACCAAAGGACGTTGATATGCCCAACTCGCTTCCTCTTTCTACTCTTCTCTCAGCGCCCACAGTGCATGGGCTCAGATTGACAAGGGTCCACATGGAACCTCTTCTATCTCTGCCGGTGAAGTTCCAGGCCCCACAGGAGTCCCAGGACAAACCTCCAGTGCTTAGGACGAGGGCCAGCTGATTAGAAGAGTAATTGCATCTTCACGGGGATTGGAAAATACGACGCCAAGGGGGAAGGCCGACCCCACACGAATACACACCACCGTGCTCGCCCGAGAAGACACGGTTGCCCTGGATCAACTACTCATTCCGTGAGTGCTTGTTAGCAGGAGGCCAGCAGCAATTACAAAGAAGAAAGAAAGAAACGATTTTACCGCTTGAGTCAGAGAAGTCTTCCTTGGTGTTAGTATTTCTGACGTGTGGCCTCACAGCGGCGGGCGTGTTTGCACACCCTCACTCTCACCTTGTGGGAGAAACTTCCAGCAGTTCTTTTCTTCGGTATCAGTGTTTGTGCTGCCAGGTTGTTCACTTGGAAGATCGTGAAATTTCACAGGCACACGCAGAAGTTCACCCAGAGACACGATGACAGCACGTCTGTGGCACAAACAGCAAGAGAACGTCAGCATCTGCCAAAAAAGGAAAACCCAAAAAAGGCCGCTTGGTTCCCATGAATCCTCGTGGACATCGTGTGTCTGTGGCTTCCAAAGAGTAAAGCCCAAAAGGCAGAAACCGTTTCTGCGAAGGGGCCGAGAACGGTCGGCTGCCCTGAGTGAAGACCCAAAGCGGGGGCTGAGGACCACCCCACTCCACGCCAGCCGCGGGGGCCTTGCGCCCAGGGCCCTTGGGCGGCGCCGAGTGGGGCCACCCTTCGCAGCCAGGCTCAGCTGACCCGAGGCCACAGCAAGACTTCATCTTAAAGCCCCTTAAAGCGGGCAGCCCGGGTGGCTCAGCAGTTTAGGGCCTGCCTTTGGCCCAGGGCCTGACCAGGGACCGGGGATCGAGTCCCACGTCGGGCTCCCTGCATGGGGCCTGCTTCTGCCTGTGTCTCTGCCTCTCTCTCTCCCTCAAAAATAAATAAATAAATAAATAAAATATTTTAAAAAATAAAATAAAACCCCTTAAAGGGACACCTGGGTGGCTCAGTGGTTCAGCATCTGCCTTCAGCTCAGGGCATGATCCTGGGATCCTGGGATCGAGTCCCACATCAGGCTCCCTGCATGGAGCCTGCTTCTCCCTCTGCCTGTGTCTCTGCCTCTGTGTGTGTGTGTGTGTGTGTGTGTGTGTGTGTGTGTGTGTCTCATGAATAAATAAATAAAATCTTTAAGAAAAAAAAAAAACCTTAAAAATGTTAATTCTGCTGTGGCCGAGGAATCTGGGCTCGGGTCAGCTGTTTGGGCCGAGGTGGTGACTGTGTCCCCGTGGGCATGCTCCACGGCCAGCTCCGCTCCTGCCCGCTTCCACGCCTGGGGCCTGGGGCTGCCCTCACAGAGGACCACAGACGGGGTGCTGGTGGCAGAGAGAGAGGAGGAGGGGGGTGGGGAAAGCAGAAGAGGAGGGAGACGATGACGAGGAGGAGGAGGAAGGAAAAAGAAGGGAAAGGAGAGAAAACCAGGCATTATACGCCACCTGATGCAGGAATAACCCACCACCTGTAGTCTCGCCAAAGGGACTAGAAGGGAGACGAACGGAACCTCTGATTTCAGCTGCCAGCCCTCAGGAAATACACAGCACAGGGGAACACCTGATTTGCACCACGAGTAGGCAACCAGCCAAGTCCAGACTGTGAGAAACCCTGCAGGTCAAATGCCCCTCTACCTGAGAGGGCCGGGAGGGGACCTGTAAACCTCATGAGACCCCAAGACATAACACATGTGTTGATGTGGCAAGACGACACTGTAGAGACTAGGAGTGCACGACCAGGTGCTAGAACCATAAAGAAACGCCAGGAGGTGGACGCTCGACGAGTCAGGAAAGTACTTTTAGGGGAAGGGAAGGAGGGGTGGAGAGGATGTAGAGGGGCCTCTGGGGCCTCTGGGGTAACGAGCGAAGCTCTATTTCCTGACCTGAGCAGCGATTAAGGGATGGTCCTCTCACAGCTCCTGAAGCTACACATCAATTTTACATGGTCTGCTATGTCTTTTATAACTTTTTTTAAAAAGGGGGAAGGAGGCGAGAGAGAGAATTATCTAGCCTTTTCTCTCCCCCTGGAACTTGCATTCGCCACAGCGCTGGTCTCGGCCATCGGGGTCCTCAATGGTAGCCAGGGCCACCCAACGGCATTTCAGTATTCCCAGGACGTCTCTAACATGGAGTGCGTCGTACTGCATCCCTGCGTGTTAGGGAGTGGTGATCCCAAGCCCGGTGAGTTTACAAGGAGCGCGGCACCGAGTCTCTACTCCATCTGCTATGGAGAGATGGCACTTCAGGCAGAGGAGGGCAAGTTCTTCCTCGTGCCCTCATGGCTCAGGTTTGCTAAGTTACACCATGCCACAGCTAGAGGCCCTCGGAATTCACCCAGCGCTGTGGTTTTTAAAATACCTCCTCGAGGGGCACCTGGGTGGCTCCGTGATTGAGCGTCTGCCTTCAGCTCAGGGCCTGATCCTGGAGACCCGGGATCGAGTCCCGCGTCGGGCTCCCTGCATGGAGCCTGCTTCTCCCTCTGCCTGTGTCTCTGCCTCTCTCTCTCTCTGTGTCTCTCATGAATAAATAAAATCCTTAAAAAAAAAATGCCTCCTCGCTGCCCACCGAGCAACCTGCGTCAGCATCTCTGCGGCTCATTTTAGGATGTGGAGCTTGCAGTAGAGCTGGACTCAACCTGACACAAGCTCCCTAAGTGACTCGCACACGTCCTGAGGTTTGACATCCTTGGGTCTAACCCAGCCTGTCTTCTATCAGGTGAGAAAAGAGCACCTCAGCGAGGAGGAGGGCTCGCCAAACTGTCGTGCAGGAAATTAGCACAAAGCCAGGACTGGAACTGCGTCCCCTACCCCGGCCTCCCGCTTCTCCCAGGTCCCTCTCTCCCTCAGCATTTAAGGCCCAGGAGGTTCAATTGTGGGTGGAACGGGCTTGGCTTCCACCTTTTTGGTGCTTATTAACCCATGAGGCCCACACCAGTTGTTTTTGGTTTTTGTTGTTGTTGTTGTTGTTTTTAGATTCCGGAGATGTATAATTACAGATTGTGATGTGTTCTGAGAGACAGGAGGAGAGACCTGTCACACCATTCGGGTGGACAGGTTGGCTTCCATGAACAGGTGGCATTCGAGCAGAGTCGTGAGGATGGATGGGACAGCCCTGAGGTCAGAGGGAATCTGGCTCCGTGGAGGGGCTGAGAGAGTAACGGGAGGACACTTAGGGTCCAAGGCTGAGGAACAGAGAGGTGGCATTCCTGGAGCACTCCTGAAGTCCCCCTGTCCCCGTCTGCATCTCAGACAGCTGTTAGCAAAGCGGCCTGTCCATCCGAATCATCTCAGGAATCTAAAAAGAATATTTCTGCCCCTGCCCAACCCTGGCAGATCTCAGGACTTTATATATATATATTTTAAAGCTCCTCCATCTATTCTGCTGTGCAATGAGGTGTGGGAACTTCTGGCCGAGGAGATTTGGGGAAAATGGAAACCATCGAGGTTAAATGGTGAGCTGGCTCTGATTTTCTGTTCAGACCCTCAATGTCATTTGTCAGTGGGGATAGAAATACCTGCTTCATGGGGTCGGAGCAGGGATACATGAGAAAACATCTGCAAAGAACCAGCTCAGGCCTCAGTACCTTGGTACATGCTCAATACATAGCGACTGTAATTAAATCCAGGCCTCTGGTTGGGGGGGGGGGGGGCTATTTTTAGAAAGAGGGATTATTTTTGTTTTTGGGAAACTCTGGGTTGCATGCCCCTAAACTCAGAACAATTCCTGTCCCTTCCACCTCCCACTCCTCCCCTCGCTTCCCCCCTCCCCTCCATTGAGACCAAGAGATTTAGGGTCAAGGCCCGTTTAAATCTCTAGCCTGCCCCCGCCCCCCGCAGGCACACTCTATTCCCAGCTAGCCATATGGGTGAATAATCTTTTCCCTAAAAATAGACAACGGGCACAGGCTCCATCCAGATTGGATTTCACCTCTTGTTTTTAAGGCTGTCAATCTGGCAACCAGTACTGAGGCTAAATTATCTTCTTGAAAATCTTAAATGATGAGAGGAAAGCCTCTGGGGTATGAATTCTTGGCGTTGGGACAGTTCTGTGGCAAAAATCTCCAGATCTGAAAAATTGAGCAAGAGATTTTGAGCCACAACTACCTATTGTTGCAAAATCAGCAGAGACTTCTGGACTGTTCCAACGGGAAGGCAACATCAAGACCAGATAGCACAGTGAGTGACCTGGAGGCAGGGGCATGGGATCCCCGAGTTCGCTTCTAGATATTGTCAAAATGACTCTCAGGTCTGTCGTCCAGCACCTTCATTCTCACGGGAGGGAACAAAACAGAGCACAAATTACAAAGGTGACAGGGAGGTTGCAAGGGATGGGGAGAGGGAGGGAAAAGCCGAAAGGGAACATGGGAATGTCTGGGGTTGAGGTCTGCTTGTCCCTCTTCTCCCCGGACCACTGCTCCCATCCTGCGCAGGCTTTTCTTTCTTTTTTTTTTTTTTTTTATAAAATTTATTTATGATAGTCACAGAGAGAGAGAGAGAGGCAGAGACACAGGCAGAGGGAGAAGCAGGCTCCATGCACCGGGAGCCCAATGTGGGATTCGATCCCGGGTCTCCAGGATCGCGCCCTGGGCCAAAGGCAGGCGCCAAACCGCTGCGCCACCCAGGGATCCCATGCGCAGGCTTTTCTGTTGGCGATCCAGTCTTTTCTGTTCTGGGGCCCTCTCCTAGGTCCAGGGGTGTGTGTGTGTGTGTATATATATATATATATATATATATATATATATATATATATATGGCTCCTCCATGTATTGTGGGGTGCAATGAGGTGTGGGAACTTCAGGCCTGAAGGCCCCTCACAGGTCCCTTCCTTTATTCTCTCAAGTACAGTTGACATAAGACAGTGTATTTACTGTCTTTCCTGACATGTTAGGGTGACATAAGAAGATTCCAGTGCAGACCAGGAGAAGAACATAAAAACTGGACACTCAACTCAGTGTCACTAAGAGATTATGGGCCATGAAAATAAATACATAGGATTCTGCCCCTCGCCCCACCACCACCCAACTCTTGCTCTTGTAGCTGTACTTCCTAGTTTCTGCATTCATTTCTTCATTACCAACGAACAGTCATTGCTGGCAATTCCCCCAACTCGTGACCACCCACCTCCCCCACCTTACCCGCACCCCAGCCCCAGCCCCCCTTGTGCAGGGGCCCGTCTCCACTCAGCCCTCCCTCCTCTCACTCCCCTTCTTGTGACCAACTTCGTCCAAGTCCGGCGGCCTAAGAAGCAGGATGGCCCTCCTCTCTGGATTACAGAGCATGATTTTAAGATGAGTAGGTTGACAAATGTGCCCGCAGCAGGGGTGCGACGAGAAGCGCTTCATAAATGGTCAGGGTTGTACCTGCGGTGGACCAAGAGTGCCAGGCCCCAGTGTTCGGCCAGCGCAAAGGAAAATGAAAACATCTGAGTGTGACAATAATACAACACGAGCCATGTTTTGGGAAGATTTGAATGCAATTAGATATGAACGATTTTGGAAAGTTATAGAGGAATTCTTTGTGCAAAAAATACTTAAAGAAAATTTTAAGTAGTTTATCAATAAATTCATACTTCATCGATTTGTTCTATGAATAGTAGGTAGATGTCAGCTAGTTTAATTATGAGTTATTCGTGGTTTGAGACTCTTCAAACTTTCCCAAAAACGTACCATTCCTTAAGGATACACTATGTACCAAACATGTGCTGAAGGCTTCTCACATAGTCTCATTTTCAGTTAAGAAAATTAATACTGGGGACGCCTGAGTGGCTCAGTGGTTGAATGCCCGCCTTCGGCTCAGGCTGTGACCCCCGGAATCCCAGGATCGAGTCCCACATCGGGTTCCCTGCATGGAGCCTCCTGCTCCCTCTGCCTGTGTCTCTGCCTCTCTTTCTCTGTGTCTCTCATGAATAAATAAATAAAATCTTAAAAAAAAATTAATATAAGTCCCAAATGGTCAAGTCACTTGCCAAAGGCCACACTTTCCCAGAAAGTGGCCAAGCTGGGATTCTAAATTCTTATTGGCTGGCATCAGTAACTGGGACTAGGTTGTAGTTACCTGGAGGCGCAATTCTAGAATTAGTCTTGAGTTGGTGCCGGAGGAACGCGCAGCCAGTGAAAGGTTGGTAGGATCTCTGATGCTTTCGGAAGAAAGTTGGTATGTGTATCTCACTGAACTGATCACTGCAGCCCCAGTTCAAACCCAAATAGTATGTGCAATATGGCTCTAGAGTGAACTGGAAGTTCACTTTAAATGTATCTGAAAGAGGGAGCATTCGCTCAAGTGGACGAGGCTCTAACCACCCAAAAGCCTTGGGAAAAGAACAGCCCTGCTTGGTAGTAGTGGATGATAATCTTGTAGTCTCTATAACTGGCTCCAGGCAGCCAGGCCTGTCTAAATGCCCATCCGCAGCTCAGACTCTTGAGCAGGGCCTCACTTGGCTTTCAGAGTTGCTAAAGGGGTGGCAGAAGTGGCAGGTGGATAATAACTGTAACCCAGACCCCAGCTGCCCCTCCAGCCCAGGGCCTGCCTTCTCAGGTTTGCACACATCACTCCAGTGCAAAGCTCAGGCCCTTTGCCAGTTTCTACCCTACAAAATTAGAAATTCACCTGCACTGGGACAGCCTGAAATCAGTCACTGCAGTGAGTATAAAAGCATGGTGGTAACTTATGGAAGCAACCCATAGTAGTATGAACCCAACTGTCCATAGTAGATGAGTGGATACACACACACACACACACACACACACACACACACACACTGGAATATTACTCAGCCACAAAAAAGAATGAAGTCTTGTCATTTGCAACAACACAGATAGATCTGAAGGGTATAAATTCAGACTTCTAACTCTAGAGATGGTCACCAGAGGGGAGGCGGGTGGGGGAAAGGGTGAAATAAGTGAAGGGGCTCAAGCGGATACTTACTATGATGAGCACTGAGTGATGTAGAGAATTGTGGAATCACTATATTGTACACTTGAAGCTAATGTAACACTGTATGTTAACTATACTGGAATTAAAAAAAAAAAAAAAGGTAGGAACCAACTCCACACACTCTTTCGCTCACTGTCCTCCACCCTCCCTCTCAGGGGCAACACAAACCTCTCTTGCCCTTTTTGCTTCAGCGCTTGACTATGTCTCTGGGTCCTTGTTCTCCTTCCCAAGAGGCGTGTCAAGAAAATTCTTCCCAAACAATCTGGTGTTCTCTCCATGACAAAGCCTGAGGGATAAAGTCTCTCCATCTCATGACATAGTCACGGCTGGGGGATTTAATGAGGGAAAGGTTTTTCGCAGCCCTGAGATTTGATTGGTTTCATATAAAAACTGAGGGAGAAAAAAATGTATCCACAAAGAGGCTCAGAGACTCGCCTGCACTGAGCACAGCAGTTTGGGCCATTGCTTCGAACCGCTGACCAGGAGCTTGTAACTGTGACATGTTTCTGAAAACCACACACTTCATCAGACACCATTTGTTCACTGTTACACCACAGTCTCCAGTAAAGGCCTTATTTCTAAACATGAAATCCAGGGATGCCAGATTATTCTCTCATTTGGACACAGAAGTCATTTTTCTCACTGTTTCTCCCTGTTTTGTGTTCATCTGACGGTCTAGGTCCTTCCGAGGAATTAGCTCTCGTGTCAGGAGTCCTTCCAGACTGCTGTCTAGTGTTCTCTTTTTCAATCCAAAGTTTCAAAGTGCTACTTGTCGGTGGTGGGCCTGGGGCCACACACAGGAAGCAGTCTGTCATTTCTGAGCTCCCAGCACGGGTGGGGACACGGAGAGCCAACCAGGCATCCAGGACCTCCTCACCCCTTCTCCTGCCCACCCTCCGTCATCTTTCCCTTTCAGACCATTAAAAGCAAACATAAATTTTCTACCACAACAAAAACAAAGGTCACTTCCAACACTCAAACTATTTCAAGGATTCAGAGATTCCATGTAATGTGGAAAATGCCTTTGACGCAGGATTTGAGCAGAACATCGAGTCATTTTTTAAAAAAAAAAGATTTATGTATTTTATATGAGGGGGGGGGAGGGACAGAGGAAGAGGGAGAGAAAATCTCAAGCAGACTCCGATCTGAGCACAGAGCCCGACAGTGGGGCTCAATCTCACAACCCTGAGATCACGACCTGAGCTGAAACCAAGAGTTGGACACTTAACCAACTGTGTCACCCACGTGCCCCTGTATTTTAACAAAATACAGGACCAATGGATTTGTTGCTAAAAGAATTTTTCCATCTATCCCACAAAGGACTAATTATAACGATCGTTAGTATGTATTGAATGATTTCAATATTCACATGAATTGCTTCATGTTACCCTATGAGGTAGGATTGTTATTATCCCCACTTTACAGTTAAGGAAACCGAGATTTGGGGACAGTAGGTGACTTGCTGCAAGGTTGCTTGGTTAGGACACTTTTAGGGTTAGAATTCCCATCCCAGTGGTCCGGCTCCAGCCCGTGCCTTTGGCCACAGCCCTGCAGTGACTCTGGAGGGGGTGTCCAGGGTACCGGCCTTCTCCTAAAGACAGTGTAGAGGAAACTCCTTTTCCAGCTCTCAGTTACTTCATTGTAGGCAACAGAATTTTCCTTCTCCATCTTCTGTTTTGCAGATACGACCACTGCTTCCCCTGGTGAGTGCTCTTACTTCCAACCCAAAGAGGTGTTTATAAGACAAAGACCATGTCCGTATTGCAGTGTCTTCTACATACAATACATGCTTAATCTATTAATATACATTCTTTGTCCTCTCTGGACCTCAGTGTTCCGATCTGTAAAATGGACACAATAACTACAGGTTCATGGTAAATTAGAAATTAGATTACATAGGTAAAGCATAAGCTCTCAGAATACTTGACCTCTAAAAATTCTGGTCCCCTTTGCCTTTTCTTCCTTGGATCTAGAGGATTTGATGTCACCTCTTTCTCAGCCAGAGCTGGAAAAGCTGTCCCGGGCAGCCTTTCTGCTACCTACAGGAAGTCTTTGGGAGGCTTTCGGGAGGTTTCCTGGAGCTCAGGAGCTTTGCCCTCTCTAAAGCCCAAGATCAAAAGTCAGGAGAAGGCAGGGCAGCTCTATCCTCCCGAGCCTATGTGCAGCGAGAGAACCTCAGAGGCACGTAGTGGCCAATTGTTCGTTCATTCACCAGCCTCTGTGATCCCCTGCATGGTCAAAGGCATGGAGATAGTTGCTATCATACAGAGTTGGTTTTTTAAAAGACACATTCAGGACTCTTCTAGAGCTCCCTGATATAGCCCAGTATTTCAGCTCCTACACTTGGGTTCAAATCCCAGTCTCACCACTTGGCAGCTGTGTTGCTTTGACCAAACCCCCTCAACTTTCTAAGCATCGTTTCCTCACCTTCAACTCCCCTCCCACCCCCTACAACTCCACATGGCCCTTAAAAACCCCGCTGCACCTTTCTCTACCAACTGTTTTGCTGTGAATCTCCTAGGACGTTTGCTTTTGGTTTTGATTTCTTTTAGATACTGCCTGGATAATCCATCCTACTTTTTAAATTCATCTGAAGCACAGAGGACAATGCATGGCATCCAGGGAGTGAGAGATAGATGCAGCAAGAAGCTAAGGAGAGCAGAAGCATCAGGAACAGAAGCCCCAGTGGCCTTGGCAGGACCCACGGCGATTGCGCTTGGGCCAGTGCCGGCTGTGTCACATCAGATCCCCCCGCAGCGCTGAGCGGGCTTCAGTGAGCAGCCCACGGCTGGGTGGGCAGGTGACACTGGGAATCCCAGCTCCGCCGACCTGGTCCTTGCTGCCCAACAGGCAAACGTGGCTGTCAGACCCAGCTCCGCCTGTTAGTATCGCAGCATCCATCAGTGACCTGGGAGGGGAGGCCGGCCAGACCCAGCTCTCAGGCCACTGGTTTCCAGCATAAAGGAAACTTGTTCCTCAGCCCAAATCATTAAGGAACCGATAACAATCTGTTGCCAAGGTAGCTATTCTTTCAAGATGGTCAAACAGAGAAATTACTCAGATAGTCAATAGTGATGTAATTTTGAACCTAGTGGCCATCTGGCATCAGGTCAAGAAGCAGAGCCAAAAGCCCATGCGCATTTTTTTCCTTCGCTTGCAATTTTCCTAAGAGCCCAGGCATGGGAACCTTGGCCGCACCCCCTTGGCCCTTACAGCCAGAGGGAGCAGCAGTATTTGTCACTGTGCCTGGGAAAGAGAAGAGGTCCTCTGTGGAACAACTCGAGAAGGCTCCCGTGCCAAAGCCCCCCTCTTCCAGCCCTTGTCAATGCTGCCTGCAGAGGGGAGCCCAGAGAACAGCCTGTCAGCTCTTTTCAAGGCTGAGAAAGTCAGGCTTTCTGTCGCCTTGGCGGGACTGAGGGGCTGGGATCGCTGGTCATGGGCCCAGGATTTACACAGAGAGGAGCAAAGAGGGATGGGAAGCATCAGACCTTTCACTGATTGAGAACCAGGGACTCAGAGCTGGAAGAAAGCTTCACAGCCACTCTGTCCCTTCAGATGATGAGAAACGGAGCCCCGGGAGAGTCCCACAGCTCAGCGCCCGGGGCCCCTGCCTGCCCAGAGCCAGAGGGTCTGAGCCCGGCCTGGGTGTGCACAACCTGCTGCATCAGCTCCGGCTCTGCCGCTGGATCCTCACCGCAGCTGTGATGCTCCGGACCGTTGGTCCCAGTAACAGGAGAGACTTATTCTCCAACCCGCCCCCCCCATCCACCTCCAGCCAGTGGCCCACGCAGCCCGCCTGCGACTCCCCCCCACCAGCCCTCCTAACACAAGCATCCGTAGGGACTCAGATTCCTGGAAGAGCGACCCAAACTCTCCAGGATGCTGAGACCCTGCCGTGGCGGAAAGAGAACCGCCAGACCAGGGCTCACAATCAAACGCTGCCACTTTCTCACGCTTTATACTGGTCAACGGACTTATTTTTTCTGAGCTTGGATGACCTCGTTAGTAAAATGGGGATAACAGCACATACGAAGGAAGATTTTAAAACTGCAGCGCGTCTGGCACGTTACACCCAGGAACTGGCAGCTGCTTCTCTTTGAGATCTTCCATCTTACCCAGGTTGGGGGCGTGGGTCTCTTGGCCATTTGCCATCTGCTTTCTTTGGTGGTCCTGGCTGTCACTGATTTTCACCCTGTGTAAATGCAGTTCCTCAAACATTGGCTGAACACCTACTGTGTGCAGGCCCTCATTGAATGCTGAGGATGCAGCCACCACTCAGCTACCTCCTGCCCCCTGGGTGCTCATGGCCAAAGGAGAAGGCAGAAAAAGAAGCCACAGAGCAGCAACTTCACGGGCAGAATGGATACAAACATGGCCCGGAGAAGTTGGAAGAGGGGTCGGACGCTTCATGATTTGAGTATTATCTAAACTCCCCTCTTGTTCCAGCAGGACCCTGGTGCTTCTTCCCATGACAGAGACCCGGGGGCTGGGGTTGGGAGCAAGAGTTGCCCTGGTGGGCTCCACAGCATGGAGCCAAGTCCTGAAAGAAGGTGCTTGAAGCAAAGCCTGCATCAAGAACTAAGCAGAGGGCAGCCCCGGTGGCTCAGCGGTTTAGCGCCACCTGTAGGCCGGGGTGTGATCCTGGAGACCCGGGATCGAGTCCCACGTTGGGCTCAATCATGGAGCCTGCTTCTCCCTCTGCCTCTCTCTCTCTCTCTCTCTCTGAATAAATAAATAAATAAACATCTTTTTTAAGAAAAAGAACTAAGCAGACTATCAGTCCTGAGCCCTATCCCCAAGGAGCTGCCAGGAGCCTGAGGCAGGGATTCGGTGCACTTGATTTATTGAGGGAGCACTCTCAAGACAAGGCGAGGGAGGGAGGAAGGCAGGGTTGTGGTCTCCGCTCGTGTCTAGCTTCAGCCTTCCCACAGGGAGCTCTGGAGCAAGAACTGCTACACGGAGTTGACGCCACAGTGAGACAAGGAGGCCGGACTTTGGTACTCGGTGCCCATCAGTCATTAGCTGGGTTTTGAAGAAGGGGTGGGTGCCCCTTGGCTGAGGTGGTTCCTTCTGGGCTAAGGACAATTCTGGAGGGAAGGGAGCAGCTCATAGGCACCACTGCTGGAGGAGGCTGGCCTCTGCACTGTCCAGTTAGAGGTTTCAGCCTGAGGAGGGTAGGCAAAGGCAGGACTTGATGGAGGCAGCCACATGGAAACCGAATCCAGAAGGTTGCAGAATTGCAGAAGAGAGATGCTGAGACATTGTGTGAGAGAGAGCTTGAGAGAGAATAATGACTCTAGCAGCTAACTTTTCCTGAGCTCTCACTGTGTGCCGGCTCTTGTGCCATATTGTACACGTATGACCTCATTTGACCCTCCCCCAAAGTCTATAAAGTGTCCAGTTTGTATATGAGGAAACTAAGGCTCAGAGAGGTTAAGTCTGTCACCCCAGTTCACCAGAGCCAGAGCTGGGATCCTTGTTACTCTCAGCTGGTACCTCTACACATCTCGCCGGGCCTTGCTCTTTCTGTAGCTGGTCCCGGGCTGTTTCCCAACATGGTATTTGCAGCAAGCACCCTTGAGGGAGGAGGTCACGTCTTCCTCGTGGACAAAGATGGGCCTGCCATCAGGTGCTGGGGTCCCCAGGCCCACCATTCCTTTCCTGTGGGCAACCCACTGTGTGTGGGGACATCTAACAGACCCAGCTGCACAGCCCACGTGGGCCTCAGGCCTAGGGAACTGACACGACTGCTGACGCTCTGGATCCTGCTGTTTCCATGAGTAATTAAGTCTTTGGCCCCTGACTCAGGAGTCTTCGGTCTTCTGTCAGCATCTACGCAATGGTGACAGGCTATTTCCTGACCTTGCAAGTAGGGAAAGTCTCAGCCCTTTCACAGCCCTTGGCATCTGGCATTAGTCACTCCCACATCTGGCTACCAAGCCCACTTACTACACTGAGAAACACAGGAAATTTCTACATCAGACTCTGACACCCAAAGAATCCACAGGTCTCTCCATTTGTCTCTTTTCTACCGTCAAAGCCAGATAGCACTGCATTGCTATTTAGTCACATCAAGTGTCTTAATGGGACTCCCTGCCTCCAGCCTCTGCGTGGCAGGTTCCTGCAGCAAAGTCTACATAACCTTGTGATCTGCCCTTTGAGCTCTTAAGGCCTCATCTCCGAGATCTCTCACTACAGCAAAACCAAACCTCTTTCCCTTCCCAAAGCCCTTTCCTGCTGTTTCTTCTGCCTGGAATTATCCTTCATGGTCTTTGTCCCATTCTTCAAGATTTAGTTCCAGAGGCACTTCCTCCAGAGAGCCTCCCCTAGAGCCTCGCTAGCTCAGTTGGGTCCCTCTCCCCTGCTATGTTCCCCCAGAATGGCTCACAGAATGGCATCAATTACTACCGCAAGTGCTGGTTGACTTGGCTGTTCTTCCAATATTGTGAGCACCGCAGAGCCAAGAACCATATCTTGCTCATTCAGATATCAGTGCTTAGTAGGAGTGGTGCCCAGTTATAGTTCTTTAAAAAGAAAGAAAGGGAGGAAGGAATGTCCATCCCCTGCATAAATAACTTCCATCTCTGACCCAAATGATCTCATTCCTCCCAACTTTATTTTTAAGATTTTATTTATTTATTGCTGAGAGGCACACAGAGAGAGGCAGAGGCATAGGCAGAGGGAGAAGCAGGTTCCCTGCAAGGAGCCTGATGTGGGACTAGATCCCAGGACCCCAGGATCACGCCCTGAGCCAAAGGCAGACAGTCAACCACTGAGCCACCCAGGCATCCCTCCTCCCAACTTAATTCCTCCAAACTTTCATAGGACGGGTGTTCTTCATGACAGTATATATAGGGGAGATGATTCGGCATCTCTCACGTGCACCCCCTTGAGGGTCAGGACCATATCTTCTCCTTGTTCAGATAGATCTTAGATCACTTTAGAGTTTCTCCAGCTTTCGGTTTTATAGATATGTTACTTTTAAATCCCTAAAAACACAACCCAATGACGGCAAGAAGAGTTATGGAATATATTAGATTTTATCTGGGTTAATGGATGGATTTCTATCCAGCTCTGAGCACATGCTAATTTGCACGTCTATTTCTAATAAAATAACTAAATCAATCTCCTAGAAGAGAAGAGCACTTTTTCTCACTCCCCTCTGCCCATTCACCATCCCTGAGCAGGTTTCAGGAAGTGAATTTATGCAAGATTCAACAAATATTTAGCAAGCATCTAATAACATTCCCACTCCCGGGGCACCTGGCTGGTGTCCCAGACAGTGCATTGGCAGGGAACGGAGCACTGCTTTGATTTCTAGGTCGGAGACTGAGTAGAGAGTCTCCACTGTGGCATTGATAGGCATGCTTCCAAGTTTGGTTGATGGGAAAATCCAAAAAGATCATGAGTAAACATATAGAGGGATGGATGGCCTTCTGACAGCTACACTTCAAATGCGGTTTGTGCTGCTCTTTCTCCACTCATCAGAGCACACTTTCCCCAGGAGCAGCCTCAAAGGCTCAGCAGCTCAAGTCCAAGAAGGGCTCTCTCAGGGCAGTCACAGAGGGTGGGCGGGCTGCAAACGGCCTCCAGGCAGAGCTGCTCCTGTGCACTAAGACAGACAGTGTCCCAGAGGACAGAGCCAGGCTTCCCTGTCAAGCCGCCGTAAATCTCTTTCAAATTCCAGTTTCTTTCCTTGCAAAAGAAAGCCAGACTACTGTGCTATATCGTCCCTTCCAGATGGAAGATGGAAAATGACTATGTGTTGAAATTAGAGTCCAGTCCTTTACCACAATCATTGTGAGACCCTACGCGTTCTGTGGGCCGACACCCATGGTCTGCACATAGCTGGTAAGATTTGAAGAAAGTGATGTTTCAGTTGAGAGCAGTAGCATGGTCCAGTGGCTAAAAAACGTGGTCTTTGGGGAATGCCTGAGTGGCTCAGTGGTTGAGCATCTGCTTTCAGTTCAGGTTGTGATCCTGGGGTCCTGGGATCGAATCCCGTGTCAGGCTCCCTGCATGGAGCCTGCTTCTCCCTCTGCCTGTTTCTCTCTCTCTCTCTCTCTCTCTCTCTCTCTCTCTCTCGTCTCTCAGGAATAAATAAATAAAATCTTTAAAACAAGTGAAAAAACATGGTCTTTAAAGTCAGAGGATTCTAGTTCACTTCTGCCATTTATCAATTGGGTGGTAATGGGTATGCAAGCTGCAGTTTATCTGTGACCTAATTTTTTCCATTTCTAAATCAGAAGCAATACAACTTTCTCTCTAAGTCCTGCTTTGGCCAAGTGATGGATCCTACCCCTCTTGAAACTGCTACTCTTCCTGACATACCCCTCAAACCTCTGTGTGGCTTTCCCTGATATATTCCCCAGTCCCAAGAAGAGGTCTGCTGGCCTTTCATCTGTGTTCCTGTCAGGCTACTTTACCAAACAGGGTAAGTAGCTGGTCCCACTCACCTATGTATGATAGAGAGATCTTCTCTCTCTCTTCCCACCCCTCACCAGCTGAAGATAATTTCTCTTTGCCTACTCATATTTTCCCTTTTCCCTATCCCCCTCAAAAGAGTTTAGTCTTTATCGGCCAAGTTATAGATGTTTGTGACAACATTGGGAACATGGGTAGAGAGAAATAGACCCCGAGCTATAGGAAGAAAGTGGGCATCATGAAAAGTTCAAACAGAATTTGACAAGTGAGATATTCTGGGGCATCTATTGCCTGCTAGAAAAAAAAAAGGAAAAGAGATTTTGAAAGGGTTTGAGGAGTTATGGATTTGTTCCCCATTAATATTCCTTAAATCTTTTTTGCAAGGAAAAAATTATAATTTGGTTTTAATTAAGTTTAATTCTAAACTATATGTTTTAAAATATGTCTCAATATATGAACTGAGCCATATGTAGCCCCAAAAATGTTTTGGGGCTACATTCGTATCTTCAGCACCGAGTACGATATCTCATCCATACTAGGGATTTCAGTGGTTGGAATGACTGCCTGAACACAGGTGGTGGGAGAAGGTGGGGAGGAGATGCCATCCCTCATCACAGAGAAGTGCAAAAATTTGGAGGAACATGCTCAATTTGATAACAGATAATTTTAGAGGTATATTTGCAGCCCTCAATAATAATAATCCCCTGGAGCTGTCCTCCCCTTACATGACAGTGACTTTCCTGGCTACAACTCATCTAAATGAAAACGATCAGATTCTCTGTTTTTGGAACTTGGGTTTGGGACTAAATGCGTTGGTCTCAGCCTGGACTGGTTAGCTCTGGCAAAGCAGTGAAATCTGTTTGGAGGGAGAGAAGGAAAGAATGGAGAAATGAAAGAGGGACCACTAAAAAGATCTGTGTGCCCATGGCTCTCTAAAATTGCTTTCCAATAAAAGTCAACTTTAGCTGAAGCTAGTTTGACACCATGAAAAAGTAAAAAGACAATCTACAGAATAGAAGAAAATATTTGCAAACTATGTATCTGATAAGGGACTTGGATCTAGAATATATAAAGAACACTTACAACTCAATAATTAAAAAACAAACAAAAAAATTAACAAACAAACCAACAAAACCAGTGGCTCAGAGGTTTAGCACCACCTTCGGCCCAGGGTGTGATCCTGGAGCCCCGGGATCGAGTCCCACGTTGCGCTTCCTGCATGGAGCCTGCTTCTCCCTCTGCCTGTGTCTCTGCCTCTCTCTCTCTCTCTCTCTCTCTGTCTCTCATGAATAAATAAATAAAATCTTTAAAAATAAATAAATAAAATTTAAAAAAACTAAGTGACTCAATTTTAAAAATGAGCAAAGGCTCTGAATAGATAGCTCTCCAAAGAAAATATACAAATAGCCAACAAGCACACGAAAAGATGTTCCACATCATTAGCCACCAAGGAAATGAAAACAAAAACTACAATGAAATAACACTTCACACCCACTAGAGTGGCTAAAATAAAAAGACAACAATTGTTGGCAAGGATGTGGAGAAATGGGACCTCATACACTGATGATAGGAATATAAAATGTTGCAACTACTTTGGAAAACAGTTTGGCAGTGGGTTAAAATAAAGTTATCATTTGAACCAACTGAAACCTACATCCCTATAAAAACATGTCCACAAATGTTCACAGCAGCATTATTCCTAATAACCAAAAAGTAGAAACAATGTAGAAGTCCATCAATGGATGAATAAATAGGAATGTTGTGTATCTATACAGAAAAACTTGTCCATAAAAAGGAACAAAGTACAACTACATGGTGCCACATGGATGCACTTGGAAAGAAAATGTTGAGTTAAAGAAGCCAGATGCAAAACACCATACATTGCATGGTTCCATTTAAATGAAATGTCCAGAATAGGCATATTCAGAGACAGAGAATAGATTTGTGGTTGCATAGAGCTGGGGGTTGAGGAGACGGGGAATGCGGAATGACTTTTTAAACAAATCATTTATTGAGCACTTAAATGTGACACGTACTCTATTGGATGCTTTGCCCACAGGAGCTCCAGTCCCAACATCCCTGTGGGGTCACTATCTCCATCTCACAATGAAGGTGCCAGGCCCATAGGCGTAAATCCTAGGCTGGTGAATGTAAATCTGGGAGCTGACCCCAACCAAGCCTGTCTGGTTCCATCTGCCACACTCTTGTCAAATTGCAAATTATTGCAAGCTACTTCTCCTTTGACCAGAACTTTTAGTCATTTTCCTCCTTATCTCCAGCCCATACTGACATAGTTAAAAGACCATTCTGCTGGAAAATTTACTTTTCCATGTTATTGCTTCATTTGAGTAGTTAGAACTTGACTAATGAATCTAAGACATAGAAAACTCAGGGGGAAAAAAAGCAAAATTATTCTCCAAAGGGTATAAAAGATGTGAGTAAAGTAAAAGACCAGGTAACTGAATAAAAAGATGGAATATGGTAAGGCTAACAATTTTCCCCCAGTTAATCCATAGCATACACTTAATGTAATTATAATAAATATTCCTGTGGAAGTTCAAAAAGGTGTCTACGTCATCCTAAAATTTATCTGGAAAAAAAAAAGGGCATTATTGAAATAACTAGAATTTTTTTAATTAGAATAATAATGAGAGGATCTTGTTCCATGTGACATTAAACAGTATTACAAAGCAATGCTAAAGATGTTAGAAAGTAGAGGTGCAGAATTTGGTGCATAACTCCATGGAACAAAATAGATACCGGTGAAAGAAAACTAGAGTTATAGGAGAATTAAATATTTGACAAACATGGCATTCAAATTAGTGGTCAATGAGAAGTTTGTTTAAGTTAGGCTGGGATGATTGGTTCATTTTGGGGGGGAAATTGGACTTAGGTCCTCACTAAATAAAAAACTGTAAAACTTCTGTACATTAAGAACATGACAACATTTAAAGGCAACCTTCAGATTGGGAGATTTTTGCAACAAATATGATACATAATAGATAGTTTTGATTTTTAATGGGCTCTTTAAAAATCAATGAGGAAATGCTAACATCTCCCAATGGACAAAGATATAGATAAGTAGTCTAAAAAATATTACATATAAATAGCCAATAAACCTGTAAAGGAAAAGCTCAATCTCTACAATAATTGAGGAAGTACGCATACAAACAATAAAAACGTATTAACTACCAAATGATAGTTTTTCATTATAATGGTGAATTTTGACAAAGTTTTAGGAAAACATTTTCATGGCTATGGGGGATATAAATCCATGAAAATATCTTGGAGCCAATTTTTAAAATACACATCAAAAGCCTTTAAAAATATCTATTCATTTTGGTCCAATAATAAATAGTACTAGGATTCTTTCCTTTAAAAATTGGAGAAAGGGAAGAGAAAAAAAAAACCGATGGTGACCCAATATGGGATAAGTAACACACATCAGAGAACAACCATCCTATAAACTTTTTTTATAGCCTTTAAAAATGATGTAGAACAGAACTGGCAAAATGTTTCAATGCATAGGCTTCCTGAAGTAGGCTGCCTGGAGGGCTGTGTTGGGAGGCAATCTGAGGTCTTATCTGGGTTGGAGCACCATCATAATTGATGGGTCACTTTCTGTCCCTGTGGTAGGACCCATAATGATACGGGAAAAGGTTCTATTTTTATCAAAATTATATGAATGTACACATTAACAAGGACATAAATACCCTTTGACGTGATGCAGGAAGAAGGGGACTTCACTCCTGTGGTATTCTTCTCCCAAATCCATAGCCCAAATCTAATCATGAGAAGATCGTGAGACAAACCTGAATTGAGGGACATCCTACAAAATACCTGATCAGTACTTATCAAAAGTGCCAAGGTCATGAAAAACAAGGAATGACTGAGACATTTACACAGATTTGAGATTAAAGAAGCACAAAGGCTGAATGAAACATGGTGTTCTGATGCGATCCTGGAACAGAAAAAGAACATTAATGGCGGTGGGGGGGAGTGCGGGGTCTGGGTGGTGCAGTTGGTTGAGACTCTGACTCTTGATTTCAGCTCCGGCTCTAATCTCAGGGTCTGAGCTCAAAGTTGAGTCTGCTTGTCCCTCCCCCTCCTCTCCCGTCCCACCTTGTATACTCTAACATAAATAGATAAAAATCTTAAAAAAAAAAAAAAAAAAGAACATTAATGGGTAAAATCCAAATAAGATCTGTGGTTTAGTCAATAGTATGGCAACTAATGTGAATTTCTTAGTTTTGATCAATGTACCATGGTTAGGTAAGACATTAACATATGGGAAGTTGGGTGAAGTGTGTAGGTGGGAACTCTGTAATATTTTTGCAATTTTTCTAGAAATCTAAAATTACTACAAAATTAAAAACTTTTTGATGGTGGGAATGCAAAAAAAATGAATCAACAGTTAATAGATTATTATAATGTTATTGGGAGTATTTTTTCCTAATAATCAATAAAGCAGTCAGTTTGAGAAAAAAAAAAGAGTAGATACATCTATAGCAAAGTGCCAATGGTTATTAGTATAAGGTGGTGGTAGGTTTTTGTTTCCGGTATTTCTAAAATTCCTTCCATGAATCTATGTGTGTGTGTGTGTGTATTGTTGTTGTTGTACTAATTGTTTTAAAAAGTAAACATTATTTTAAAAATCATATGGGAGAGGGTCCCTGACTGGCTTAGTCGGTAGAACATGTGACTCTTGATCTCAGGGTCATGAGATCTGTGTAAATGTCTCAGTCTTTCCTTGTATTTCATGACCTTGGCACTTTTGATAAGTATTGAGTTCAAGTGGGCATAGGGCTTACTCAAAATCATACCGGGTTGGGTTGAGTGGGGGAGTGACCTAGGCTCTGGTTTTGGATGGGGGAAAGCCTAGAGGCCAGAAGATACCGTCCGTTGTAATCCTGCCTGGAGCTGAAAGGAAATGAGACCAGAGCTGGAGAGAAAGCCTGGAGCTTTCCAGGAAAAGTGCAGCATTGGAATGCAAAGTGCGTTTCGGCTCAGGCTCCAACGCCACAGGGGGATACAAAGGCCTTCAGAACCTTTGGCAGTAAGTGCACTCCCTGTGTGAGCAAGAAAAGCATCTCAGCTGGGTCAGCCACCTCTCTGTGTCCTCCCTGCAGACAGCCAGGAGGCAGGACAAGTCTTCCAGGCTCAGGTGGCCTATTGCCAATCAGGGAAACAAGAACAGCAGAGCATGCTCAGTGTGAGCAGGACAAATGGGAAGGTGGGCAGTGAGTGGGGCAAGCCGGCACTCTGCCTACTGGGGACGAGGACAGGCCAGGTCCCGGAATGAAGCTTAGCATGGGGGGCACAGCAGCAAGTGTAAGAAGCAGTGAAAGGCTCAGCGGGGAGTTAAAAGCAACCCGGATGTGAAAGGCAAACTCAGTAGGCAAGATGCAGCTGGTAAGTTTCCCTCTTCCACTGTCCAATGGTCTTGATGAGGTCATAGGACCAAGGCGAAGCTCTATATGACCAGGGGATCTCCTACCTGTCATCAGCCAGAGAACACAGACATTCAATTTCCTGGCAGTCACCCAGAAACTCCCAGCAAGGGGATTTGGCGAAACACAACATTTCAGTCTTGGGGAAAGTGATGTTGAGTCATTGCTTCCATCACTTAACACATTCATGCTTTAAAACCAGTGTTTGATGAGCACCTTTTATGTACCTGATTACAAGTATCCCAAAGCACCCTCTCAGACAAGCTAAAAAAGAGAGGAAGCAGACTGAAGTGAGGGTCTGGAGGAAACAAAACTCTGTAGGGCAGGACGGGACCAAGTGCACCAAGCCCTCTGCTTGGAGAGGTCCCCAGGCTGATGAGCAGCTTCCTTAATATGAGATGGCCTCAGTTTTTCCGGATTGATTAACCTCATCCCTTAAAAGAAAAAAACTATAGCAAAACAAGAGGTTGTTTCAGAGTCAAGAGGAAAATTCAGATGCTATCACTAAAGCTTTAGGAGTCTTTTCTAATTGCTATGGAACATGGCCTAAGGGCAAAGGTCAAACAACAGAAATTTTTTTTTTTTTTTTTTTTTTTTTTTTTTTTTTTTTTAACCACACTGACTAGGACATTTCAAGGAGGATTTCAAAAGGAGTTTAGGTGTCAGAGCACCTGGAAGTTATAAGACCTGAAGTAAGCTTTCTTTCTTCCCAAAGCCCCAGTTTTCTCTTCCGTGGAACGGGGTGGCCATGGCGCCGACAGCATGGGGTTGAGGATGAAAGAGATTATGAACAGGACTCATTCAGCATGTGCCTGCCACTTACTGGGACTCAACAGATGTTGGACATAAATTTCATACTGAAGCACTAGGACATGTTATGTTAAATTCCATCGTATAAGTTACAACTAATTTTATCAAATGAAAATAGGACCATATCCCAGGTAGGCAGCAATTCTCACCTCATTAAAAATTTGGAAGTTATCACACACTTTTTTAAATTTTTAAAAATTCATCTTCACTTCGTATTTGTGTATTTATCCACCAGTTGGCAAGGAGGAGCAGTTCCCGAAGGCCTACAAAAACTTGGAGAAGGAACTGAATTTGAGCCCATTCTATCTACTGACTCATTATTTCCTTGTGACATGGGACACAGCCATCATTATTTGACAGACTTTCAGGACTCCTTCATCAGTGTCCTCTGGAAACACAGCCTGAGAGCCACTGGATTGGCCAGAGTATTTATAACCATTTTCTTGGATTTTAAGAGGATTCCTAATGAGGCCATGAAAATCTCCCCTGCTTCCTGCCAACCGTTCTGAGAATACAGTAAATCTAAGAATTCCCAGAACTCAAGTAAAGCAGTGCAAATGTTCAGGCTGATGAGCTTGGCAGAGTGACACAGATTCTGCTGCTTAGAGGTCCCTTAATTTATCTTATCAAGTGATGGGACACTTCTGAGAGTGAAAGGAGCCCTATTAATAATCATTCCAGAACAGCAGATAGACACACAGCTTGTCCTGGGCAAACGGGGACACGTGGTCAGCTCCTCCACAGGCAGCTGAGCAACCCGGATTGGCAGCAGGGACGCACCTGCTCGTCCAGCTTCCTCCACGGAGTTGGTGGCCGGTGGAGGAGTGGGGGAGGCTCCACACGCAGGGGGCAGCTCAGAGGTTGGAAACGCCGGCGCAGATGGGCACCACACCACCCGGCCCTTCGACAGAGGCCCCCGAGCCTTCAGGGGCTGTCATTTCCAAAAAAAAAAAACAGAGTTTGAGGTAAAAATCGGAGGAGGCCTCCGGAGCCTTCCTCCCACAATTACCCAAATGACTGAATCCAGTTCATGAGCCCCGTCCTTAAATAGTGTTCCCACGCCAGGTGCGGTGGCCAGGGGCTGGGACCCAAAGGAAAAGAAGGTGCAACTTATCGGAGAGCTGAAGCTCTCTGCCCCTATGTGCAGGTTAGAGCGACTGTTCAGGGGCAGCAGACAAGCAACAGCACTGGGAGCACTGGGAGCACTGGGCTGGGGTGGGGATGCCACCTGGGGAGACATGTGGCTGAGGAGGCCATCCCTGGGCTGGGCCTAGGAGGCTGGGCAGGAGGGCTGGAGGCAAAGCGGGAGCACCACTGGCAGAGGCAGGCTCTTCGCGGGGTGGACACAGGGGTGATCTGGAGAACAGCTACTGTGTTCAAGGGAGAAGCTGAGTTGACCCCAAATCAAGGGCACACCCCAGCCCTGCCCTGGCCCCGGCCCTGGCCCATCTCAACCACCCACTTACCACAAATGGCCTCAAGAGTCGTGGGTGTGTGGACGGCTGCGCCCAGGGTCTCCGCACCAGCTTGCTGGCAGCCGCACTTCGGCTGCCCCTCGGGAGCTCAGGGCACTTGGGGTGGGTGTTCCAGAATCCCAGGCGGCCAGGGCGTGGCTTCAAGGAGTGCACAGACTCTGGGCAAGTGGGTCCTCCCTGCTCTGGAGGACTCCTGGGGGGGGGGGCCTGGAGAGGGCCAGAGCAGGGCTCCCTAAAGCACAGAGCCCAGAGCCAGGGCTGAGGCTGCCCGAGCCCCGTCCCCCCTGTTCTTCCCGGAGCCTCACCCACCCCCAAGTCCTAAGTCCCCTCCCCTCTCACTTGCAGGGACTGCGGCCCACAGGCCTTCTCAACGCCAGGAGCACAGTCCTGCCAGGCTTGCGGTCAGAGCCTCCTCGCTGGCCTTTCGAGAAGACTCCCAATTCTGGGAGCGTCCCCTCACGCACGTGATAATCCTCAGAGCCCCACCTGGAGGTTGCATCAGGCCTCTTGACTGTCACCTGGCAAGGACTCCCACCCAGGCCGCCGCCCTCAAGATTCTCATTCAATCGCCCCGAGGAGCCCGAGAGCCTTGAGGAGGAATCGCTTGTCTCCCAGTTTCCTTAGAAGCAAGAGGCTCGGGGATCCCTGGGTGGCTCAGGGGTTTAGCGCCTGCCCCTTTGGCCCAGGGTGTGATCCTGGAGTCCAAGGATCGAGTCCCACGTCGGGCTCCCTGCATGGAGCCTGCTTCTCCCTCTGCCGTGTCTCTGCCTCTCTCTCTGTCTCTCATGAATAAATAAACAAAATCTTTAAAAAAAAAAAAAAAAAAAGCAAGAGGCTCAGGACGCCCGGGTGGCTCAGCGGTTGAGCGTCTGTCTTCGGCCCAGAGCGTGACCCTGGGGTCCCCAGATCGAGTCCCAAGTGGGGCTCCCTGCATGGGGCCTGCTTCTCCCTCGGCCTGTGTCTCTGCCTCTCTCTCTGTCTCTCATGAATAAATAAAATCTTTAAAAAAGCAGAAGCAAGAGGCTCTCCAGAGGCACCTACGTTTAGCTCCACCCTGAAGACAACCTTCCGAAAGAGGGTTCCTGTGGGTGCCCCCGGGATCTGTCCTGCCACTAGCAAGCCACCCCCTCCCGGATCTCCCCCAGAAGCCTGCATGCTCTGACCCAGCGCGGGCCCTGCAGCTGTCACCTGGAGCCTCTCCTTCTCTGGGGAGCTCTCTGTCCCTGAGCCGGCTGAGGTCACAGAAAGGTGCGCTTGTGGGTGTCCAGGGGACAAGTCTCCAGAGGACGGCGGGCCCGCGGTCCAGAGGCAGGGAGCCCTGGCCGCCCAATCCTGAGAGTCACAGCCGGCCGGGCCCCCTCCGGCCTGGTGACACGGGCGGCAAGGGAACGTGTTCAGAGGCTGAAGCTGCCTGATGACCACGGGGCTGAGCCGTGCCCCCCGCACGGAGCACCTTGCTTGGTTAGCCCGGGCAAGTGGGGGGCTGCGGCCCAAGGAGAGGCCCCCGCCCGCCCGGGGAAGGCCTGGGTGAGCTTGTGCTGACTCAAGGCCTCCGCGGGGCCTCCGCAGCCCTTAACCATCCCTGGGGTGGGGTGGGGGGGGCAGCGTGGATTCAGAGCTGGATCCTTGTAAGGACCCCCGAAAGCCAGGGAGGCCTGGCCCTGTGTCACAGGCTAAGGCGCCCGCTGTGGGCCAGAGCGGGGAGCAGAACGCAGCTCTCCAGGCCTGACCACCACTCTCCCAGCCTCGACTTCCTGCCTCTGCAAAGCGGGTGAAACAGAAGGTCCGGCCTTTCTGGAGTGGGGACAGAGGGTGGCCGGGGTGCCCCGTGGGGCGGGAAGACGCCCTGGCCAGGACGGGCCCGCCTGAGGGGCCCCGAGGAGGCACTGCCCCCAGGACACCTATGGGTGGCCCCAGGGGCCGGAGCGCATGGTGGCACCTCACAGCTGTGGGAAGAGGGTGGCTCCCTCCAGCAGTGATGCTAGAAGGAAGGCTAGCTCTGAAGAAAGACAAGAAAAATAGCCAACCCCACCGAGGGGTTACGTCCCCCCCCCACCCCACCCCCACACACACAGTGCGTTCTTTGCTCCACACACATCATCTTGCCGACTTCTCACCACACGCTTACATTCTGCGGTTTCTCCCATGTCACGGAAGAGGGAACAGGGTCACTGAGAGTGTGACCTGCCGGAAATCGTGGGATCGTGTCCACAATTGTCCTTAGGTTCCCAAAGCAAGGCTCTTAGTAGCTGCTGCACAGTATGGCTGGGATCTTATCTCCCCCCATCCTCCCTCCTCACAACAGCATAAATACTCATAGCAGAGGAAGGCTTAGTGGAGGAAGTCAAACCATTTACATTCCAGAGGGAAACACAGGTGAATATTTTTATAATCTTTGAGTGGGAAAGGCCTCTCAAGTATGCCACGAAAGCTAGAAACCCAAAAGAAAAGACTGATACATTGGGCTACACAGAGGTTGGAAATTTCTCGGTCAACAATAGAACACCCAAAACAAAGGCAAGGAACGAACCACAACCTGAGAAAACTTACATCACCTATTACAAGTCCTAATATCCTATATAAGCAAAAAGTTCTTACAAATCAATGAGAAAGAAAATGAACAACCTGAGAGTGGAAAGGACGTGTACAAGCATCTCATGGGTCAGGAAATACAGTCTACATTGTGAACACTCCGCTAAGAAGTCCCAATTAAAGCAAAGACATTAGTTGCATCTGTAAGAATTGTAAATATTTTTTAAATGATCAATACCTGATGCTGTTCAAGGTGGGGGCAAACAGGTCCACTCATGTACTACTGTTAGGCAACTTGGCAATATCCTAAAATATGCCTATTCTTGGATCTAGAAGTCTTGCTTTTTCAGACAAGTTCATTGAGATATGTGTGCAAGGATCATTTATTGAAGTGTTTTATAATAGTGAGAGTGGGGCAGTGGAAGAGCACAGGCTGGAAAGGAGGCTGATAGTGAGCACGTTGGGAATTCAGACATTCTACTGTGGGGTGAGGTGCTTGTGAGGTATTGTAAGTGAGGAAGGTAAAGGAGGAAGAGAACATGATCAGATTTGCGTTTCAGAAAGATCAGACCAGGTGAAGTTGGAAGAAAACCCAAAAGAACATACTAGGAAGTACACAGTACACCAGAAAGGTTAGCCATGAGACTACTGCAACCATCCAAGCAGAAGACAATGACTTTGTGAGTATATGAAATACCTGAATTGGACACTTTAAAAAGGTCAATCTATGGCATGTGAATTATATCTCAGGGAAAAAAAGACGATGAGAGAGGCTACACTAAGAGAATAATGATGAGGATGGAAAGAAGGGTGTAGCTGCCAGAGACATTTAAATAATGGAATTGTTTTCCAACTTTCAATTCCCAGAGCCATATTAATGAAACTAGGGACTCTCCAGGAGCTACCAATTCTATTTCATAACCCAGTCTCCCCTTTGTTTTCCTTGAAGCAAAATGAAAATGTTATTATCTTCGCAGTTGTATAATGGACAGGCCTCAGGAAAAACCTCTCTGTGGGGCCTGGGACTCCCTCACGCTGCCTGCTATTTCATGCCTTCTTTCCTTGTTTGAAAAACAGCTGAGATTAATAGTCTATGTTGGCTGGAGGGGGTGACAAGTACTAATAATATTTTAATTGTTTACTACATGTTAGGAGCTATAAAATGCTTTTTTTTTTTTTTTAAGGAGAAATTCACATAGCAGACAATTAAGCATTTACAAATGTACAGTTCGGGCACCTGGGTGGCTTGGTGGTTGAGCGTCTGCCTTTGACTCAGGTTGTGATCCCGGAGCCCTGGGATCAGGTCCCACATCAGGCTCCCCGTGGGGAGCCTGCTTCTCCCTCTGCCCCTGTCTCTGCCTCTCTCTCTCTGTGTCTCTCATGAATAAATACATAAAATCTTTAAAAATAAAATAAAATAGAAATACAGTTCAGTGGCATTTAGTGCATCCACAATGTTGTACAACCACCACTTTTCTCTCTAGTTTCAAAACTTTTCAATCACCCCAGAAGAACAGCTTCTACCATTAAGCAGTTACTGCCCATTGCCCATCTCTCTGTCCCCTGGTAACCATTGATCTGTCTTGTCTCTATGTCTCTTTGTCTAGTCTCCATATGTCTTATCAAAGGTATCACATAATTTGTGGCCTTTGGGATCTGGCTTTTTTCACTTAGTGTAATGTTTTCGAGGTTATTCAAATTGTAGCAGGTATCCTTTTTTTGAGATGTGACTGATACATAACATTATAATAGTTTCAGATGTGCACATACTCATCCAACATATGTATGCATATATTGCAAAACGATCCCCACGATGTCTGGGTAACATCCATCATCACACATAGTTACCAAGTCCTTTTCTTGTGATTAGAACTTTTTAAGATCTACTTCCTTAGCAACTTCCAAACATATGATATATATATATATGTATGTATCAAGTGTTATTATCTACGGTTACCATGCCTATGTTCCTTTTTTATGCCCGAATAATATTCCAGCATATGGATGTACCACATTTGCTTATCCATTCGTCCACTGATGGCACATACATTATTAAGTCATTTACTCTTCTTTACAATCCTTTGAGGACTTTTTTACCTGTTGTTTTTTAATTGAAGTGTAGTTGGCACAATGTTACATTAGTTTTGGGCGTACAACAGAGTGATTTCCTAAGTCTATGCTTTATGCTCTATAAGGACTTTTTTGTTTTTTACAGAACAGGAAATTGAGGCACAGAGAACTAAAGTGACTTGCCCAGAACCATGTGTGTAAGGCAAGGTGGTTTAAAGGGATTCGAAAAAATAAATAAATAAAATAAAGGGATTCGAACCCAAACAATTCAGCTCCCTTGAGCTTGGTGCTTCCCCACAGAAAAACCGACCCTGTTTGGGGTTAGAAAGTGAGACTCTAAAGACACATGTAGAAAGCCTAAAGAAAAAAAGAAAAGAATGAACCTGCTGTAAATGTTGGTTATTTGTCCACAAGGCTGTGCGCTGGGGAATTACTGACATTAGCGAAAAAGTAAAAACTAGCTTCATATCTAATAATAAAGGGCTGATTAAATTATACATATAGTTTATACACATATTCATATTGTAATAATTGCTAAGGTATATTGGGTTCTTACCATGTGTCATTCATCATTTTAAGGGCTTTATTTGTATTAACTTGTGTAATCCATGTGATGGATTACAGTGTGATCCTTAAAACAAGATTGCACAGGAATATTTATGACTTGAGAAAACATTCATGATCTATTGTTGAATGAAAGAACATATTACAAAATTATGTTTAAAAGCTCCATATTTATAGTAGCTTTATTCATAGTTGCTCAAACTTGGAAGCAACCAAGATTCAGTAGGATGAACGGATACATAAACAGATACAGCCAGATAATGGACTATATTCAGTGTCAAAAAGTCATGAGCTATCAAGTAATGAAAAGACAAGGAAGAAATTAATCGCATATTACTAAGTGAAAGAAGCCTGTCTGAAAAGACTTCATACTGTGTGAATCCAACTCTATGACCTTCTGGAAAAGGCAAAACTATGAAAACAGTAAAAAGAGCAGGGTCACGGGGAGGCAGAAATAGGCAGAGCCCAGAGGATTTTTAGGGCAGTGAAAATACTCTAAATGATCTCATAATGATGGCTACATGTCACGATACATTTGTCCAAACTCACAGAAGGAATGACACCAACAGGGAACCGTAATGTGAGCTATGGACTTGATAATGATGTGTCAGCTGGAACGAATGTCCGGCTCTGGGGAGGCTTGGCATGTGTGAGGCCAGGAGGCATAGGGGAAATCTGTACCTTCCCCTCAATTTTGCTGTGAACCTCCAACTGTTCTAAAAATGTAGTCTTAATAATAATAATGAATAAAATCATTTCTCACCATGAAAAAAAAATAGAAGAAACCTGGTGGGGGGATAGGGTAACTGAGTGACGGGCATTAAGGAGGGCACATGATAGGATGAGCACTGGGTATTATACTGTATGTTGGCAACTTGAATTTAAATTTTAAAAATAAAATAAAAAATAAAAATCTTTAGGGGCACCTGAGTGGAACAGTCAGTTGAGCAGCCGACTCTTGATTTCAGCTCAGGTCATGATCTTGGGGTGTGGGATCAAGCCCCCATTGTAGGCTCTGCACTCAGCAAAGAGTCTGCTTGGGATTCTCTCTCTCCCTCTCCCTCTCCCTCTCCCTCTGCCCGGCTGCCCCCCTCCACATGCTCTATCTCTCCCTAAAATAAATAAATAAATATTTGTAAAAAATAATAAAATAAAAGTCTTTTAAAAATAGAAAAAAAACCTATATAGATGTATAAGACAGTGATTGGGTCTAGAAAATGGAATTAGTTTTTATTTTCTTCTTTGTAATTTGAGAAATATTCCACAATCATCATCAATTAAAAAGAAAAAAACTGTTTCAAAAATAAATACACAGTCAAGGCGTCAGGCCACGTGTGAGGCTGCCCAGAGCAGCACCAGCCGTCCACAAGAGGCGGGGACACTGAGTAAACAAATAGGAGAGAGAGCCCAGCTGGCACCATGGCCAGGGAGCCAATGACCCCTGGGGCTGACCACAGGAGCCTTAATCTGAATTCAGATCCATCTGGAATTCAGAAGTTCTTTTATTCTCTAGAGTACAGTTCTGAATTCATCAGTACCCAGGAGAGGCACTGATGGAAAAGTCACCCTGCGGAGGGAATATCAGTTACCTGTGCTACGTGTGAATACATAAAACAGTTTGGTGAAAAAGCATCAGCCAATGAGCCAGGATTCAAGACAAGATTTCAAGTTAAATTGAAGGAGATAGGGATCCCCGGGTGGCTCAGTGCATTAGCGCCTGCCTTTGGCCCAGGGCACGATCCTGGAGACCTGGGATCGAGTCCCACGTCGGGCTCCCTGCATGGAGCCTGCTTCTCCCTCTGCCTGTGTCTCTGCCCCTCTCTCTCTCTCTCTCTCTCTCTGTGTCTATCATGAATGAATAAATAAATAAAAATCTTTTTAAAAAATTGAAGGAGATAGGAACAATTTGTGCTCCTTTTCCTAAAATACAAACCAACAAGCAAAACCCACTCAGGTCCTATGGGGGTACCTAGAAGTCTCCCCATGGTAAAGATATGCCCTTTGACCCTTGTTATTTGGAAGCAAAGCGACATCGAGGAGGAGCCCTGTGTTCCAGAGCGGATATGCTGATAAACCAGGGAAGGGGTTTGAATGGCTTTTCCCCCCACCCTGCCGCTCGGGACCATCATACAAAGTATCTGATCCTCACTTCCTTACAAAACACTCTGGGGCCATGAATTTGTTGCGTTGGACTCCCAAGGCAGGCCTGGCCCTGTGCTTCACCTCTTCCCTACATTTCTGTACAAATATATTCGGTTCATTGTTTACTTAGACTTGGCAACTTCCAGTTAATGTCCCAGGGGAGGCATCAGGTGGCCAGTGAGTAGAACAAATGTTCAGGAAACCCTCAGGCCCGGTCCTTTGTCTGATGTCACCTGTCCCCAGGACTGGGGTCCCAGTGCACTCTCAGTGGCCCTGGGCTTAGCCCCGGTGGCTCCTCGGGGTTGGCAGAGAGGAGGTGTGCTCCCAGGGTATGGAGTCCCCTGGAGGAGCCACACTCAAGAGGTCACTAGAAATAGGTTTCTTTACACGTGTACTAACCCCTGAAATCCTTTTCCTAGAGGGCGTGGCACTCTCCTCGGAGATGGCATTTATGAAAGAATATATGACTGTGCCTTTTTTGGCCTTATTTTGTTTCCATACAGGGGAGTTGACTATTTTCAAGAATAGATACCTTTTCGCAGGTGCTGTGCATACAGATGAGTGACTTGACACATGTATCCCTTGCTTCTTAGAGCAATGAAGGCCTTAAATTTGTGGGAATTAAACCATATTTTAAAATGCACCTATTAGAAATTCCGTGGTGAACTATTTTTTTAAAGACTCTTTAAAAAAGAGTCCTAAGATTTTTTGGTAACTACCTTAACGAGCTATAATTCATATTCCTTACCATTCACCCATTTAAAATGGTTTCTGTTATCTTCAGAGTTGGGCTACCATCACTACCATTAATCGCGGAACATTTCCATCACTTCACCTGTACACTCGAATTATCACCCGCCCCCTTTTGTCACCGCCTGCCCCCATTCACCTCCCAGTCCTAGGCAACCACTAACCCATCACTTTCTATCTCTATAGATCTGCCTCTTCTGGGCATTTTGTATCAACAGAACCATACAGCACGTGGTCTTTTGTGACTGGCTTCATTTAGCAAAATGTTTTCAAGGTTCATCCATGAGGTAGCACGTTGTTATCGGTACTCCGCTCCTTTTTTATAACAAATAATAATTCATTGTATGGACACAGCACATTTTGTTATCCATCAGTTGGTGGACATTTGGGTTCTTTCCACCTTTGGCTATTATGAATAATGCTGCTTTGCACATTCACGGTCAAGGTTTTGTGGGGACACATGTTTTCAGTTCTCTTTGGGGATATACCTAGGAGGGGATTTGCTGGGTCAAATGGTAATTCTATGTTGAGCTTTCGGAGGGACTGTCAGACTGTTCTTTAGCAAATGCACCATTTTACATTCCCCTTAGCAGTGTGTAGGGTTTTTACTTTTTCCATCTCCCCACCAACACTTGTTATCTGATTTTTAATAACAGTCATCCTAGTGGGTGTGAATTGGTATCTGGTTGTGGTTTTGATTTGCGTTCCCCTGATGGCCTGTGATGTTGAGCATCTCTTCCTGTGCCCTTGTATATCTTCTTTGGACACGTGTCTATTAAGATACTTTGCCCATTTTTAAAAATTGGGTTGTCTTTTTATTAATTAGTTGTAAGAGTTCTTTCCAATCTAAGTACAAGTCCGTTACCAGATACATGATTTGCAAATAGTTTCTCCCATTCTATGGGGTGTCTTTTTCCTTTCCATATAGTGTCCTTTGAAGCAGAAAAGTTTTAAATTTTGACCAAGTCTAATTTATTCAGTCCTTCCCCTCTGAATTGTTTAATCACTCTTGAAATTCAGTGGACTGTAAAAGTGAAGGTTTATTTCTGGATTCTCAGCTCTACCTCATTGATCTATAAGGCCACCCGCATGCTGGTACCACACTGCCCACACGCACACCGCCACTTCTCTCTCTCCTTTTGACACCGCGTTCCTTTATTATTTCCACAGGACACTTAGTCATGCCGGAGAATCCCCCTGGCTGAACCTCAAGGCGTTTAGAAAGCTGCTTTCTTGCACTTGGTCCATAATGGCACCAGCAACACCTCTTTCCGACTCATCTGTTTTTTGTTGTTATTTTTTTGTTGCTCATGCTTTGGCGTCAAACCAACCAGCCTCAAGCCTTCGGTGGAGAGAAGTGCAGGGGACCCCTCTGCCTGGGGAAGCCTGCAATGTCCTGGGGCCCCACGCTTCCCCATGTGCTTCTTCCCAGGTTAGCAATGGGGGTCGTAGGGGTCACCTGGATTTCTTGGGCTTTTTCAAATGTCCGAATATCCCCAAATGTCTAGTTTCCTGGAACTCATTAAGCCTTAGGCAAGGTCCTGACACCGTGCTTCGGGCATGACTTTAGGACCTGGTGTGAGGAGGTGGGAAGGCACGGCCCTTGCACACAGCATGTCCGGGACCCACCGGGTCCCCAGCCCTGAGGCCCTGACTCTGAGCCCTGACTGCAAACTCCCCGCCCCCTCAGTAGGAGTGAGCCAGGGCCTGTGGAGCCAAGCCTTTCCTGCCCTACCAGGATTCGCTGTGCTCCGGTAATTGCAAAATGTGTGATCCCAGGGCCATCGCTTCTGGCTCCCAAGGTCTGAAAAGCAGACCAATTAGCTATGGGGTGGAAACCAGCCAAAGAGTAATTTCCAGTAGATTCGGGTGTGGCCTGATTGTGCTTCTGCTCCTCTCTCATCAGCTGGTGCGTGCTGCAGAGGCACTGGTAAGGATCATTGGAATGGATATGACGTTAACCTTACCACTGTCCATAAGAATGCTTCAAAAGGAGGGTTTATCATGGGTGTAAAATATCACATTGCCTGCTTCTATCATAATTGACTTAACCATTTCCTCCAGAAAGACTGGGATCCCTTCAGAGGACCCAGCACTAAGCTTCTAATGTATCTCTTTGGGTGAAGATCTGTGTCCCCAGCATCAGTGACCAGCACTATACTCACACCGGATCTGCCCAAACGACGACAGTCCACAGACAGCTCCCATCACCGAAGGGTCACGGCCAGGACACGGCAAGGATGACCCGGGGTGCGGCCTGGCCCTCAGTTCTGGTTCTTCTGTAAAATCCACAAAGCCTAATAGAAAAGGAGAATTCTGGAGCCACAGAAAAAGGGTTTTTCCAGTGGGATGTGTTAGGATTCAACACTTCAAGTAGAACAACTTACTTGCAATGTCATTCCTGAAAGAAGCCAAAGAGGAAATCCCCCTCAGACACAAGCTGTTTGTGTTTATTTGGAAACTGAGAAATTGCCAGGTGAGACCACACGAATCCACCCAGGTGCCAGGGTCTGGACGAGTCAACACTGGATGCTCAGAATGAACGGAAGAGCAGAGTCAGCCTGGAAGGTTCTCTGTGCGGCCAGAAGACTCCCTGGAGCCTCATGCGCGGGCTGAAGGTTCGATGGCAGAAACTTCACGGTTACTGCCCATTTTTTCCCTGTCTCTCAGCTCTCTGGGCGGCCTCTGCAGGGAGCCGCTCTACTCATCCTCCCAGGCTCAGGACCCCCGCATCACCGCCAGGGCAGGTGGCCCTCTCCTGACGCGCCCTACACCTACAGATGCCCTCCTCCCCGCCCATCCCCTTCACTGGTATGAGACCGTATCCCCGTGAATGTGTGAGTGTCCCTGTACATGGGCAGCGTGTGTTCACACGTATTTTAGTTAATATGAGTGGCATTGGGTTCTCTTCTTCCTTGCCACCACGCAGCCCGTGTTGTTCCCGGGCGGGTATGGCGCGTCGATCCTCAGGCCTCTGTCGGGTGGGAGCCGAGACAACCAAAACCACCAGACGAAGCAGACACCTGGGCAGGTTTGCCGGGCGCTGGCCTGTCGAGAGTCCGAGCAAACGTTACCCACGTTATCGTTGTGTTTCATTCACAAGGAGTTATTCGCCTTGAGACACAGACGATGTTAGATGTCCCCGCTCTGGTTTATTATGAACCCCGCATTAAGGCCAGGAGGTATTTAAACCCAGACATTTTAGGACTCCTCTTTGGACCCCACAACATCTCTGGACGGGGGGGCGGGTCACACAGCCCTGGAAAGATCCATCCAAAGATCCTGGAAAGATCCAGGTGTCCAGGCCACACAGGCTCCTGCCGTCTCACCCCACAGCACACGTTCACCGGCCTCCTCCCTCTGTCTGGCAGGGCCCTGCCGAGGCCGGGGCCGTCACCCTCCCCACCGGGCCACCCAGGGCTCCCCACGCAGGCCCCATGGGTCCCGGCGGCCCTCGTCCCTCCTGCAGGTGAGCCCCTGGCTCATTCTTCCCTGGCCCTCGGGGCTAAATGGCAGGCTCAGGCCGCTGTGCCCTTTCCAAGCCTCCAAAATGCGACACGCTCCTTGTGCCAGGACAGGTCATCAGCCTTAAAACTACAGAGGTTTTCCAGATGTAAAAGAGGTCAAGCTCTTAAGAACAGTAACGTCTGGTTCTGCTCCCAGAAGGAGAAAAATACCTCTCACCGTCTCCTCACCAGCCATGAGCCCACTCTGCCCCTACCCCTCAAGGGTGAACAGAATTACTTAAATAAAACACCCACAAAACCAAAATCTTCCATCTTTCAGCCGGCATCCCACGACACTGAGAGTTAACTGAGCGCTTACCGCGTCCTAGGTGCTTTGCCAGGCACCTGATTGAAACAATCTCATTTTATCTTCACAAGGACGCTGCGAGGGACGGTAAGAGTCTCTCCGTCCTCCACGTGAGGGATGTGAGACTTCAGAAGAAGGGAACTTGCTCCGAGTCTGAGACTGCTGTCAGTTCTCTGGGCTGAATGGACTTTTATAACCCGGTGCCTTCTAGAAGACTGCATCCCGTCTGCAAAGCACGACTCAGTATGCAAGCTAGGCCCTGCTGAGCTATTCTAGCACATACGGCCTGCCCCTCCCAGGGGATGTGTTCCAAACCTGGCTCCGCCAAAGCTCCAGAAATTCATCCTGTCGTGTCTTGTGCCGTGCTGGCCTCCCTGCCTTCCTGGGGATGAGCACAGCCCTGTCCTTTTGCATAAAAGGCTTACAGAAAGTTCAGCCCCGAGAAAAGCCATCTCCTGCTTCTCCTCCTCTCACTTCCTGGGAGTCCTTTCTCTCTGATGATAGAACCACTCCTTTTTTTTTTAATATTTTATTTATTTATTCAGAGAGAGAGAGAGAGGCAGAGACACAGGCAGAGGGAGAAGCAGGCTCCATGCAGGAAGCCCGATGCGGGACTCGATCCCGGGTCTCCAGGATCAGACCCTGGGCTGAAGGTGGCGCTAAACCGCTGAGCCGCCCGGGCTGCCCAGATGGTAGAACCCCTCCTGAAGGGAAGGCCCAGCAGTGGGTATCACAAACTGCCCCCTTATGCTCACGCACACCCCCACGACAGACTCCCAGATGCCGTGAGGTCTTCCACTGGCCAGGTTCGACTTTGACTCTGGGTTCTCAGTCTTTCTTTTGAGGCCAAACTAGTTTGCAGCTCTGGCCCCCGTGGCCCCGTGGCGGGGTTAACCTGCAGAAGCCGGGAGCATCACTCACCCGCGTGTTTCCATCCACAGCGAATCCGTTCCGAAGGGCGGACTCTGGGGTCGGCTTGCAGAGGCAACAGTGGCGCCTGTCCTCACCTCGGGAAGGCCACTGACTGGGGACCAACGGCCTCGACCGCAGGGAAAGCGTTTGCATCAACTGCCCCTCTTAGCACAAGAGTTCCTCACGCTGTAGGTCAGGAAGCAATTGTTCCAGCGTGACCCACGAAGAAACTGAGGCTCTTTGACTTCTTAAAATCAGAAAATGTTTTTTGTTTTTTCTGTTTTGTTTTTTTGTTTTTTGGGAAATGTTAATACAGTCGCAGGAGCTTGGTGCTGCGGCAGCCGCGGAGGCCAGGCCAGGTAACTGCAGAGGGGACCCGGTGCGGGGGCAGGGACTGTGGGCCCCGCTCTCCCGAGGGGGGATCCTGGCGTGGACGTGCCCCTCTCCTCTGAGCTCCTTCAGAGAAGTGGGCAGGGCCCAGGCAGGGGACTACACGCCCATTCCCACAACCAGGCCACCTGCTGGACCACGTCAACAGGGTTTTCAAGTGTCCAAAACAAAATAACCCTGTGACAAGCCCACTGGGTGCTGTCACAATTCCAGAAGGAGCACCTGAATGTTCATCAGACCTTTTTTTTTTTTTTTTTTTGCAAGAGGTCCCCTCATCCGTGGGGGACATGGTGAGGTCTCTGGGGACTCCTAATCCCCCCGGCCAAGCTGATCGTGCCAGGAGACCCCGGCTGGTGTCTGCCCCTCCGCAGCCATCAGGAGGCAGATGCCCTCCTGTCCTCGATCAGAGCCCCGACTGGGCACCCCTAGGGTGCCTGGCCTCCTCCGTGTGCTGGCCTCAGCCCCAGCTTCGCCCTCACCCGGTCTCCTCTCCCCTAAGCGGCTCCCCTGGGCAGCCCGACACCCCGCACCACACGCAGACCGCAGGCTCCCGGGGGCAGGCGGAGGGCTCCCTCCACCGCCAGGTCTCCGCTCCTCCTGGGCTGGTCCCCCGCGGCTGGCGGGCAGGCCCAGGACACTGGGTGAGAAGCTGGAGGGAGGTGGCCACCTCTGGGTGGGCCGGGCGGGGCCAGTTAGGGACGCTGCCAGGAGGGAAGCCCTTAAAGCCTAGCACCTCCTACCACCCATGCCGACAGTTCAAAATAAAAACAACTGAAAACTGCAAACACGTACAACACAATCCAGGGTTCCAGCAAACCCTGTTTTCCCATAACAGGCCATTTAATGCCTTTTTTTTTTTAATTTCAAATTTCAGGGGATCCCTGGGTGGCTCAGCGGTTTAACGCCTGCCTTTGGCCCAGGGCGCCGGGATCGAGTCCCACTTCAGGTTCCTGGCATGGAGCCTGCTTCTCCCTCCTCCTGAGTCTCTGCCCTCACCACCCCCCCCCCCCCCCCCGTCTATCATGAATAAATAAATCTTTTAAAAAAATTTTCAAATTTCAAACTTTTCCCCTCCCCAGTTGTTGGAGACATGAGCAGACGTTTGATGTGCCCGCCGGGCAACGCACACAGGCTTGGGGAGGGAGGCAGGTGAGGCCGAGTGTGGGCCCAGGGGTCCGGAGCCTGCGGGGGAAGAAAGGACTGGGCGGAGACAGCCGTGGGAGGGGAGAGGGATCCCGAGCTCGCAGAGGGGCCGGGCCTGGGGGGCTGCGGCCGGCTGGGGGGGTCCACGCACATGAGGTGGCCGTGGTGGCCCCGGCCATACCTCAGTGGGATGGGGGCCTCCGCAAGGCCACCAGAGCCTCCTCCCCGCTGTGCTGACCTGGGCTTTGAGCCAGCCACGCTGGGTTCCACAAAAGTCACTGTCACTCAGTCTCGGGGAAGCTTGGGACCAGCATACTAAAGCCCCAAGCAGGCCCAGGCCAAGGGCAGATCCCCACAGGAAAGCAGGAGAGAAAAAAAAAAAAAAAAGACGACTCACCAAGAGGCAAGTGGCAGTCCCGGGGACATGTGAGGCTAGGAGAGGCACTTCCCCGCGGCCGCTGCCGGGCCTCCAGGACCTAGTTAGGTGACTGCATTGCCCCCGGCCTCGGGGAGGAAGGGACATAAACCCAAAGTCGTGCCATTCAGTGGTATTAATTACACTCATGAATGTTGTGCAGCTGTCACCACTATTTTCAAAACATTTCAACACCCGAAATAGAAACTCTGTACCCATTAAGCAATAACTCCCCAGTGCCCCTACCCAGAACCTAGTAGCCTCCACTCTACTTTCTGTCCCCTTGAGGTTGCCTAGTCTTTTTTTTTTTTTTTTTTTTTTAAGATTTTTATTTATTTGAGAGAGGGAGAGAAAGCATAAGCTGGGGAAGGGGCAGAGGGAAAGGGAGAAGCAGGCCTCCCGCCGGGTGGAGGTCGCGCTGAGGGGCTCCATCCCTGGACCCCCAGATCATGACCCGAGCGGGAGGCGGATGCTTAAGGACTGAGCCAGCCTGCGCCCTGCGTTAGCCTATCCTAGACAGCTCGTGCAAGCGGGGTCATACGGCGTCTGTCCTTCTGTGCCTGGTGTCTGGCTTTTTTTCACGTGGCATAATGTCCTGCAAAGTTGATCCATTCAAAGTGGCAGCATGTGTCAGAAGCTCTGCTCTTCTTCCAGGCTGGCTAATATTCCACTGTAGTAGAGACCGGGCTTGGCTCAGCCGAGCGGGTGTCGGTGCACACCTGGGGTGCTTGGGGGTGCTCCACCTTTGGGTCCCCGTGGATGACGCTGCCGGGAACGTGGGTGTGCAAGTGTCTGCGGGGGACTCGCTTTCCCTCCTCTCGAGTATAGGCCCCGAAGTGGACGACCCAGACGCGCGGGGTCCCACGTTCAGCTGAGGTCAGCTGAGGAACGGCTGCCCCATTAGCCGCCTCTCTGCTTGCTGGTAACGTTCTGCTTCAAGAGGCTAAGTTCCTTGGGCAACGTTCTTCTTCTTCTTCTTCTTCTTCTTCTTCTTCTTCTTCTTCTTTTTTTTTTTTTTAAGATTTTTAAAATTATTTATTCATGACGGAGAGAGAGGAAGGGAGAGAAGCAGGCTCCACGCAGGGAGCCAGACGCGGGACCCGATCCCGGGTCTCCAGGGTCACCCCGGGCCGCAGGCGGCTCTAACCCGCTGGGCCACCGGGGGCCCCGCTCTTAGAGCTCTTCCCTAAACGAGCCCGAGGAACCGGAGGGCCTGAAGTATTCCGGAAACCAAATAAACTCAGACAGTGGAGCGGCGTGGGTCGGCGGGAGGCCCAGGAAAGGCCCGGCCCGCGTGCACGTGCTGCCACCTTCCGTCCCGAGGCCGCCGCCGCCGCCGGGAAGGCGCCCCCGGGGGGAGAGCAGGGGCTGCCCCACGGGTCCCCGCCCCGCCTGCCCCCCCGCGACAGGGGCCGCGCGGGACCCGGCCGGGTGCGCGCCCAGGCTGGAGGCTGGAGGCTGGAGGCTGGAGGCTGGAGGCTGGAGGCTCCGCGCGGGGAGCCCGGGCCTGCGCAGGCGCCCACGGCCGCCAGGGGGCGCAGGGGAGCGCCGCCACCTGCGCGGCCACCTGCGCGCCACCTGCCCACCGCCCCTCCCCGGTCCTGCGCGCCCGCCCGAGGGGGTCCGCAAGCAGGGGTCTCGGCGCGGGGCTGGGGACACCTGGGGCGTGGGGAAGGGAGCCTGAGGGGCTCGGCCACCCCCGACCCGCAGACTGGAATGTGGACCACACCCAGTTGTCACTGTGGCCCTACGCGGAGTGTCCCCTCCTCAAACTTCGTGCCTGTTTCTCTCAGGGGCCACGGGCTCGTGGACAACGGGAGCATCAGGCACCTGTGCCCCACGCAGAGAGGGCGCACACGCTCCGTGTCCCCCAGATGCCCCACACCGAGGGCTGGGCGCTCAGAAAAGGTGGATGGAAGGAAGGAAGGGAGGGAGGGAGGGAGGGAGGGAGGATGGAAGGAAGGGAGGGAGGGAGGGAGGGAGGGAGGAAGGAAGGAAGGAAGGAAGGAAGGAAGGAAGGAAGGAAGGAAGGAAGGAAGGAAGGAAGTTAGGAAGGAAGGAAGGAAGGAAGGAAGGAAGGAAGGAAGGAAGGAAGGAAGGAAGGAAGGAAGGAAGGAAGGAAATGCATTTGCTCCCACATGGTGTGGAGAGAAATGAACTGGGAGCCTGGCCCCAAGACTCTGCTATCAACACTGCCACGGATCCATGCAGTCAACCCACAGGCTTCATTAGTTCCCAAGGAGTCCAGGCCCAGGGACGCTCCAGTGGTTGGTCCCTTTTAAATTTATTTTAAGGAAAATGCCAGCAGAACAAACGGCCAGAATTGGGGGCTTTGGGCCATAATGCAAAATGTGATGTATGTAAATATGAATACTTACATAAATAAAGATATATTGGAAGATAAGGTAGCAAAGAATATAGCTTTTAAGTTTTATTAAGAGCTTATTAAATTTCATCAAATTCTGGTTATTATACTGTTACTACAAAGGAATTTCCTTGTTTCTAGAAAGTACACACCTAAGTGTTTAATAAAAGCGGCATGGAGCTGCAGATGACTCAAATAGTTCAGAAAAAAGTAGTTTTTGCAAGAATTATATAATAGAAGAAAAAAGTTCATGGAAAAAAATCAGTACACAGATTTTTTGTTGTTGTTGTTCTGTATCAGGACATGATACAGAAGGAAGGACTATTTGACAGTCTGTTGGGGGTTCCAGTAGGAATCTAGTCCTGGTGGTGGGAGGGATGGGGTTGGTGCTGGATGTGGGCTTCGGGTGCATCTATGACCCTGGAGGCCAGTGGAAACCTACATCCAGGACAGGCTGCCAGAGGGATGGGAGAGAGGTGCAGTCTCATGAGGGCCAAGGCTTAGGGGCTGTCTGCCTGTGGGAAAGAAGGTCGTAGGCTAGGCAAAGCCCCAAATGGCCCAGAGCTGGAGTGTGGGATGGGGGTGAATTGAACGGACTCAAAGGCTCAGGTTGGCTGCAGAATTGGCACCTCATTTACCCACAATCCCTAGGAGGAAATAAGGTTTCGAGAGAGCAGAGGTGCCATCTGGCTCAGCGGTTCTCTCAATGACCACATCTGTGCCAGTCACCATACTGGGCCTGTTCCAGTTCTTTTCTGATGTTTTTCAAACTCCAAGGCAAGGGGAGAGATCCTGCTCTCCTCTCTGGTCAAGAAGAGACTAAAGATGTAAGCCTGGACTTACTGAAGGCTGTGGGTTGGGCGTGTGGGGATACCTGGTCTGAATGAGAAGGGGGCAGAGGATAAACCATTCTACATGATACCTTCCAGAAAACTTGACAGAGGTTGGGAACCTAAAAGCCACAAATTTGCTGGTTTTATTCATGTTGATACACAAACCTGTAGAGAGTCTTGCATATTTAGGCAAGAAAATGTATCTGGAAATGTTCACTGCAGCATTATTTGTAAAAATAAAAAATCGTAGATAGAAAGGGAGTGGGCAGGGGGTAGGGGTGACTGGGTGATGGGCACTGAGGGGGGCACTTGATGGGATGAGCACTGGTGTTATGCTATATGTTGGCAAATTGAACTCCAATAAAATTTTTTTTAATAAAAAATAAAAAATAAGAAATCGTCCGTTAACCAGAAAATGGATAAAATGTGGTAGCAGCCTCCTCGTACTCTAGCTCTTGTACTGCTGCCTCTCACACCGAACAGGGCTAGGCTGCAAAAATACATTGTGGAAATGACATCGTGTGACTTCCAAAGCTAAGTGATAAAAGGCATTGTGACTTGCACCTTGCTCTCTCTTGAATCACTTGTTCTGAGAGAAAGCCAGCCGCCATGTCACAAGGACACTCCAGCAGTCCCCCCGAGACATCCATGTGGCAAGGGGCTGAGGTCTCCTGACGTCACCATGCCAGTGATTTGAGTCATCTTGGAAGCAGGCCCTCCAGCCCCAGTCAAGCCCTCAGATACTACAGCCCCACGCCAACATCTTTAATGCTATTCTCCAGCCAGAAGAGGGGCATTTGTTAACAAATACAAATGTTATATAATCATACAGTGAAATTTTAATCTATTTTTTATTTATTAAAGAGAGAAAGAGTGAGCATGGTGGGGAGGGGCAGAGGGAGGAGAGAATCTCGAGCAGCCTCCCCGCTGAGCACAGAGCCTGAAGTGGGGCTTGATCCCACGACCTGAGCCAAAACCAAGAGTCAGACACCCAACTAACTGTGCCCTGTAGATGCCCATTTTTGACTTTAAACATTTTATTTTTTATAAACAAGCTCTACACCCGATATGGAGCTCAAACACACAACACTGAGATCCAGAGCTGTACACGGAGTTGTGACTGAGCCGGCCCGGCACCCCTAGTCCGCTTCTCTTCAAAAAGGAGTTAAATAACCACATCACAGAATGCTACTGAGCTCTGAGAATCTATGTGAGCTTTATGTATTGGGTACAACGCGGGCACTCAATATGCTTACTGCTGTCTTAGATTTCGTTTCCTTCCCTTGGATTTCCGGTCAGATTTCCCTCATTTGATAAACAGGTATTTTTTCCTAGTTTGAATATTGTCACATATTCTCATCTGGTAAGACAAGTCCATCTGTTCTCACAGTATAAGCTGGGGAAAAAAAGCCCATCTCCTCTCCAGGACTGGCCCAAACCTATCTGCATGCAGGGGTCACAGGAGGTGAGCTTGCCTTAGTGACCTCTACTCCACCTTCCAAGGACCCAACTCGGAGTGATGGGGTCTACTAAGGCACTAATGAAGTAGAACTTACAAAGAAAATGCCAACCAGAGTTCCTGGCACCTCTACCCAGCAACCCTAGGGTCTCAGCAAGATTTTATTTTGGTGTCTGGGTGAAAGAACTTTTTTTTTTTTTTTTCAAGTGACCATGCTAATCCATAGATTTATATAATCATGAGCATTATCCCTAGGGATAAAATTGACCAGCTCCTCCACTCCTACCGGACAAAGTATATATTCCTTGACTTCTGAAAAGCAGGGGGGAAAAGTTCACATTAACACCAAGGACTGCTGCCAGGGCAGCCATCACTTCACCCACCACTTGCCAAGTTGCTTAAATTACTGGCTTATCCAAAATACAGGGAACTTTTCTGTGCCTGCAAGTCTAGTGGAGCATATATTTAAATATCAAAGAAACCAGTGAAATTCAAAGACACTGGAATTAAATGAGGAAAGAAAAGTTGTAAGCCCCAGCTAGACCAAGTCAGTTCAGTACCCCACATTCTGGTGAGAACCAGCCCCTTGCCCCCCACCCCGCCCCCCGGATTCTGGGGTCTGTTTCCGAGCTAATATCCAGGGTGAACTGTTGGCATTGAAACACACCTGAAAGCTAAGAAGCTAATAAGCAGGGCCAACATTGAAGAGACCGGGAACAAAACAACAAAAAAAAAGACGACATTTGTTGGCAGTCTTATTATTTATTCCCCACATCAATTTCTCATCTCATACCACTTCTTCACAGATCTGAAGTGTCAACTACTGCCTTTCCCCATCCCAAAGGATTTCAGATTTAGGCAAGTCCGCAAATGGCTTTAGACTTAGGCAGGTCCGCAAATACTGCACCTTATACAGTGGTTCTGTGTGGCCAAGGGGGTTTCAGGCTATCCTTTGAGAGCCTGGCACAGAACAAGGTCCCCTTTCACTTGACCCTCCTTTGCTAACACAAGGCTGTTTGGCTGGGCCCAGCACCCCATGGGGCAAATGTTCAGGCCAAGAATAGTCTTCATTCTTCCTGTGAAGCTTTGAAAGACTTCTAAAGAACACAGGAAATTGTCAACCCTTATTTTCTGTTGAAAACGGCTGACACTAAACTTTGAACATTCTATGGATTATTCCAAATCATGGGAACCAATTTGCTTGAAAAGAAGCAATTTTTTCAGCCATGTCAGAGACGTGATACTCTGATAAACCATCTCAGCATTACTTGCAAAGAATGACATATTTTATAACTCCCATTACTGACACTGTAAAAAACAAAACAAAAAAAACAAAAAACAAAACAAAAAAACACCCTGCTTTTCACCAAAATTGATTTCCATGGTATGGCCTATTGTTAAAACATACTTCACTTTGTAACCTCAAAAAGCTTTCCGTGTCTACAAATAAGCAGCTCTAGAGACTTACCAAAGCACCATGCAAACTTACTAAAAATGCACCATCACTTAAAGTTGGGGAAAACCAATACTTCGTCGTGGGCCTAGCATCACTGGCGCCAAGGATAAGCTCTCAAGGTCCAGATACCTTCACACATGCAGTCAGACTGTAATCTTCACTCTGAACCAACAAGGAAGACATGGGCCCTAATTTATAGCTCAGGAAGCAAATGCTCAGAAAGGAAAAGTAATGTGCCCAATTCACACAGAGATGGGATTTGAACATAGGGGATTAGCTTGTTCAGAGTTTTCCAGGACACACCAGGTGGTCACATGGCATAAGACTGAAGCACACAAACCCTGGTGTCATCACCAAGACTGGTTCAAACTCTAGCTCTGCCAGTTATTTAGGTAAGTCACTGAACACCTTCAAACCCCTTTCCAGGTCTGTAAAAGGATGATTCTGGTGTCTATTAAGGGTTAAATGAAGATAATGCACAACTAGTTAACTTACCATCTGGAACATAGTTAAGTGTTCAATACATGGATAATTATTATTATAAAGGAGTAGGGAAAATGTCCTGAATGAAACACAGGGACTTTTTTACATTTGCAAGCTTTTTATTAGAAAGGACTTCAATTTACTGGAGTGGCAGACAATAATTGTTCCTTTTGCATCAAATAGGATACCACAGCAGTCTTCACTAAGACATCTTTGGGGAGTCAACAAAAATTACTAATGATCTATATATACTACCTAGATCAATGTCTTCCAAAGTGGAATGAGCTAGATAACTTAATTCACTGGGGCTTGAGAAGAGTGCTACACTTTTTTCCTTCCACTTAAAAATTGTTTCATAATATTCACAGTAACATAGTAGTAGTACATGCATACAATTTATTATACAATTGTTAATATGGATACATGCTGAAAAATATTTAATAAGGAAACAGAATAAAGTTTGGATAGTGATCTAGATGACTTGCTAAGTCAACATTCTGCTCTTGCTACAGTATCAAGCCATCTTATACTCTTTGCTCTTTTTTCTCACCTACTATGCACTGACCTCCACATTCCTAGGTCAGCTTCTCCAAGAGGATAAAAGGCACGAGAGGTGGGGAAAGGGGATGGTGGTGCTCATGATGTGCAGATGGTGGCGTGACAGCAAACTAATGAGTCTGAGATGCAGGAACCTCTATGTATCTTCAAGCTTTCAAGAGTATGACCTAAGCTACATAGAAATAAGCCATATGTTCCATCAATTCATCTATCAACTTCCCTGATTAGTTGTGAACTTGATAAGGAGACCAGCAGATCTCATTCCACTAGGTGGCAGTAAAGCCCTATTGCTGCCGTGCCCAAACCAGTTACTGGAATTCGTCCTGACAATCCTGCACACTTAGATAGTGGTTACCAAGTTACTTCAATCACTTTATGCTTCTGGACAATGGAGACTGGGCATTGCTTGTTTTGCCATTTACAAACTGGCCTTTCCTTATGCTTTCCTGAATGTTACATGTATTATGAATGATCATATAGCAGTTCTCAGAAATCCATAGGCCATATAGCAAAAGTAGCCCTCAATATGCTTGAAAAGCCAGGAGGAGGAGGAGGAGGGAGGAGGGAGGAGGAAGAAAGAAGAAGAAGAAAAGAAAGAAGAAAGAAGAAAGAAAAGAAGAAAGAAAGAAGAAAGAAGAAAGAAGAAAGAAGGAGAAGGAGAAGGAGAAGGAGAAGGAGAAGGAGAAGAAGAAGGAGAAGAAGAAAAGAGAAGAGAAAAGAGAAAAGAGAAGAAAAAAGCCTGGAGTCAACAGTCAGGAGACCCAGGAAGTTTGCATAGGTCCCCGTCAGATTCAAGTAAAACCTTAGGTATGACATGGATGAGGATCTGTGCAAGTTTTTATTAGGGTAGTAGAATAAAGGTGATTTACAAACTTACCACAATATACAGGATTTTTAAATGGTTAACTATGAGGATCTATTTCTAGGAGTAATACTTCACTAATTAGGTAATCTCTATAAAGTTTTCCATTTTGCATTCTCCATATTCAATTGGTTAACTCCCTAAAACCAAAACTTGCTGGTTACAGGTGTGTTAACCCAACCTCTCTCTTAACATAAGAACCAAAGCAAAACAACAACAACAACAACAACAACAACAACAAAAACACCCTGCATATTTTACCTAGTTATTCTGGAACACCTGCTTCTAGTCTTGGACTAACAGGCAATTTATTTTTAAAAAGCCATTCCTATCATGTTATGTTCTCCATACAATTAGAAGGCATTTTAGGATTAACAAAACTTTTCCAAGACAATTTTTAGTGATGGCCATCAAATAAGAGTAAATGTTTACTATGGTATTACCAAATCATGTTTTTAATGCCTTATGAGATCTACTTTAAATATAGCAACCTGGAGTGAACTTACATATAAAGTCAAGATACTGGAACATGAATAATCTAGGTTTTACATTTTAGATCTGTATATCTTTGAAAAGCAATAAGGATCTTTCAAGCATACGAACTTATTTAAATCCTTCAGCCTAAAAAAAAAAAAAAAAAAAAAAAAAAAAAAAATCCTTCAGCCTATGAAGCCAACAAAAATAAGAATTAGCAGTTACTTCCTTCTGCTTGGGATCATTAATTTTAAAAAGTAACAAACATGGTGAAGCTAAGGTAATGAATTGGGTTGCATTAATTACACTTAAAATGCCATAAAGCATTATGTTAAAATGTACATCATTTGACCTAGTGAAATTATACTTCTGTAAGATGATTCAGTTTCCAGGGACTTGAGAGTTTACCTAATATGAATGAGTTGGGATTTTTCTCAGAGGAATAACAAATTAACGAGATAGTACGCGTAGAGATACTGTATATCTCATAAATTAGAAACCAATACATAACCATTTCAAATGAAATAAACATGCAAAAGATGAGTTACAATTGTGGAGGATGCAAATTCATGATAAAAAGTTTCTTCCCATATTCTAGCCTTGTATATTAGCCGTAGAATATTTAAGAGCCCACACTCTATTACATCACAACATTGTTTATTATGTGAATTTTTTACAATACAAACAAAAAAAATACAGAAATGCAATATATGAATACAGCTAAATGCAGAATGGTGACTTTTTTTTCTTTTCAAGAGGCCATGATTCCCATTTCTAGTAAAATAAAGAGACGGCACATAGGTAGAAATAGGTTGGTCGTTAGCTTCACAATTTTGCCTAGAAATGATCTATAAATGCATTTTTCCCCCTGCTACTTACCATAAAGTGTAAAAAGGGAATTAAAGGAAAGTTTCCTTTTTGGTTCCTACCATATGAAAGATGCTATATTCTATTTTAGCAGGGCCAATATATGGAAAATACCTAAATAAAATGTTATTACAAAAATGAAGCAGTAATGAGATTCTGGCTAAAGAGGGCACTAAATGAGAATAACATATATTTAAAGAATCCAAAACAAACAAATAAACAAAAAAAGGTTGTTATAAAAAAGCTCTAGGTGCATTGTAAGCATATAGGATTTTTTTTCCATGTGTATTTTTAAACAATGGAAGTGTCAAAAAATAGGGTCAACTGTGTTAGACTAAATTACATTATTGTATACGCTGCACTGAATGGAACCTTTGTATTATAATTATCATAGAGAAGCATAGTTTGCATCATATTATGGCAATTTATCCTCAATGAAAACCTTCCAGAGTCCTTTTATTTTTGGAATATCCTGTAAACAATCCAACCACCAGAACATGATTGTACAACAGTAAAATGTTTTCTTGCATTAAATTGAAGACATCTGTTTAATAAAAAAAAAAAAAAAAAAAAAAGAAAGAAAGAAAATGTAGGAAAGGTACTTAGAGCTGTTAGTTTCTAAGTACATAACACCCTAGACAATTCAAGGCATCTTAATCTCCATCAAGAACAAAAAAATAATAATAATTTTTGTCATGCTGTTAAATCCATCATTAAGGATAAAACTGGTGCAAATTGGTCAAACGGATCCAACAAACACTGATGTCCAAGCTGGCATATTGGCAACTAATACGTAACTGGTGGTCAATAGAGGATTTAAAAGATCTTCCCTTTCTTCTTGTTCTTTTCCAAGGTTCTAAATAGTTAAAGGAAAATAATCAAAATGAGTAGCCATGTTATAAATATAAACATTACAGACAACATATGATAGCAATGGCTAATCCAACTACAACTATGTTTTAGCTCTTCAAACACTACTATTTTTATTTAAAATATTAAAAGGGGCACCTGAGTGGCTCAGCTGGTTAAAGCGTCAGACTCTTGATTTCGGCTCAGGTCATGCATGATCTCAGGGTCTTGAGATCAAGTCCCCGCATCTGGCTCCGGGCAGGGTGTGGAGCATGGTTAAGATTCTCTTTCTCCTTCTGCCCCCCTCCCCCTCCACCCGACTCTCTTTCTCAAAAATAAATAAATACATACATACATAAAATTTAAAGAAATAAAAAAATTGTATGATTTAGATGAATAATGAGGACAATGCAAATCTGTATTAAGACAATCAAATACTTGACCAAATTTCAGGATAAACCGTAAAAATGACAAAAACCCATTTTTAACATATGAGAACAATTCTTCCCAAATGAAACAGTACAAATTAAAAAAAGATCAACTGACATCAGTATCCTTTTCTTTTACTACCATTTGCATTCTGAATTATGTTTGCTTTAATCAATGCATTTTCCTCTTTGCTGGGGAAAAGTTTAATAGGACGAGTCTTATAGAACAAATATCTGGGCAGCCCCAGGTGGCTCAGCGGTTTGGTGCCGCCTTCGGCCCAGGGCGTGATCCTGGAAATCCAGGATCGAGTTCCATGTCAGGCTCCCTACAGGGAGCCTGCTTCTCCCTCTGCCTGTGTCTGTGCCCCCTCTCTGTGTCTGTCATGAATACATAGATAAAATCTTTTAAAAATATATTAAAAAACAAACAAACAAATATCTAACCCTGGAAATATTTAACAGTGAGGGTAAACTGTAGCATTCTTACAAAGATACAACTTTTCGGTTTTCCATGGGACTAACAAGGAAAAGAACAAAGGCAAGGTACAAATATTATTGACTTTGTGTAAATTAACAAGTAACTGATCAGTTGTATTTGGAATCAGATATCCAAAATTTTATCTTAAGGGTTTTATCCTAAAGAATGAATTCAACATCTAATAATACCCCTAAAATGTATAAAAGATCTTTGTAGCAGTGTTTTCTATGCTTGCCAATGATCAAACACAATTGTTAAGTCCAACAACTGAGGGAAGGAGATAAGCAATTGATTATAGTGAGTCAACTGGGGAGAATGCCATGAAGCTATGAAATTATAATTGTGAAGACTGTTAACTCATGGAAAATGTTAGTAATGAAAAGAAATACTGTTAAAGTAGATAGACTGCATCCATCTATATAAAAATATTCATCCATGAAATTAATTGTGCTTGTGTGATAATGAGTAAAGTTTTCTAAAATGTTAATGTTTTCAAAATAAATAAGACAATAATTCCTTAAAACATTTAATACATACATTTCATAGGAATCTGATATTAATTACCTGGAAGAGTTCTGTTGTTCTAAAATACGTTGTTGGGCTTCCCAGTTTGCTTTCTCATCTTCAAACTGACGACGTTTTTCCTCTAATTCTTTGTGCTGTGCTTCCAAATTCTTTTTCATTTGCTCATGGCGCCTTTGGAGCTAAATCACAGCACAATATATAAAATAAAACCGTTTGAGAAACCAGGAGCAGAAGTTTGTTTCACCCACACATCCTAATGTTAAAAGTATAAGCACTGAGTTCTTGTACCACCTAGAATGCACTGTCTAGGATTTCTCCTCCTCTAGGACTTGCCACCCAAAAGGCCAGTGACCAAGAGAATAATCTTGGGAAATGGGAGGAAAACATGCAATAAGTTTATAGTTGTATTGCACTTTACAATGGACATATCCTATCTTATTTATCATTTCATTTTTCATTACTCATAAGCATGCAGAAACAAGGCAAGGAAGGCATCACTGTCCTCACTGTATAGATACACAGTTTATTACATCACTTGCTCAAGATCATCAGCCAGAAAATTGAAGAACCAGGATTTGAACCAGTCTCCTAATTTCAAGTTTAGAAAGCTAAGACAAGTAGAAAAGAAAGCAGGTAGATGAAGACTTAAAGAGCTCCAAGACCACAGTAAGCTTCCCTGATTTGTATGAAGCAGTGGTTTCTCAAATGCTAAGTCTTCATATAAATCACCAGGAGTGTTTGTTCAAAATATACAGAACCCTGGACCTCATCCAGACATACTGAATTAGAACCTTTGACTGTTAAGACTAGAAATCTGCATTTTCAACAAGCCCCAGTGATTCCAATGCAGGTGTTTTTCCTACATTGAGAATTAATGCTGTAAAGAATGCTGGTTGAGAAGTAGAAACACTCATGCAAAGTAACTGCAGAAACAAAGAGCTTATCTAATGGTTCATTAAATAGTTTCATTTAGGCACTAGTCAATCTGTTTCTAAAGAAAATAATCACACGAGTAAAAAAAAAATCAGATTGAATCTAAATACACTTAATATCTAAAAACTATTCAAAACCTTCAGATTCCCAGGAATAGTGTAATGATCATAATACTGATTCAGTGAGTTAACATCTTAAATTTGGATTATAATAAAATTTTGCACATAATTTGTTTTCTCAATTATTTTGTAAACCAAAGAGTGACTTCATATTTATTCCTACTGCAAATATTACATGCAATTCCTACAAAACTAAACCATCTAAGATAAATTTAAGCAAATATGAGTCAAATCTGAGATATCATCTTCCTGACTATAGCAATTAAGTTACAAAAAAAATCAGAAAATAGGAACACAGAAAAATGTGCCTCGTTATTTAAAAAAAATGCAAGGGAATCATAAACATACAATTCATAATAGCTACCTCGGAGAAAGAAAAAGAGAAGTACCATAGGAAAGAGGCACACAGGGGCTTACATAAACTAATGAGGTCTTATTTTTTAAGCTGAGTAGTAAGTTCACAGGTGTTCATCATTCTTCATCTGTATATTTATAAGTATCTTTTGTGCTAACTGCATGTAGGTAAAGGTACAAGTCACAAGCTTTCTCAAGGAACCCTTGGGGTTAGACGTCTCCCAAAATTCAGACTTTTTCAGATTTTAGAAAGGCAGCATTACTTAGAAAGGTGTATATACTACATTTACAAAACACCTCCTGGGCTGTCTAGAGTAGCATTGACCTTAGCATCAAACACATCACTACTTTTTACGGCAAATTTTATAAATAGTCATATTAAGTGGAATAAAACTATTAGCTCAATGTCCGGTTTTGCTGTTTTCGAGCTTGTTAGGATTTAGGATTTGAAACTGTGGATACATGATTTTGCACTTGTCCAGTGATTAACAGTGAACTTTAAAAGAGTTAAGTGGATGCAACTTACAACTATATGCAGCACTGACCAAATTAATTTATCCTTCCTCCCATGTAAAAAAAAAGGGAGATGGACAGTAATATCTACCTCATGAGGTTATAGTGTAGATTTAATGACACAATACATTAAAGATGCTTATTAGTACAATACTGTGCTGCTGGTTATTTAGCAGCTGTGCCCTACCTTAACAACCATTTCTAGAACTAATGAACTTGAGAAAAAACTGTATTAAGCAAGGTTAAATAGGTTTTTTCCCCTATATATTTATATACTTATATGGCGACAGTATTAGGAGAAACTTGGCCAGATCTCTTTAAAGGTTCTTTCAATGCTAAGATTTCATCCTTCAAAGAATAAAGTTCCTCAAAACTCTGTTTTCACCACATTCAGAGAAATCATAAAAACCCTGGAAAGGTTTTTCAGCTACTGTTTCATAATTATTTGTTTATAATATTTACTCTTAAGAACAGGTTATAAAATACATCTAAAGCAAATGCAAATTCAACTACTTTTAGATTTTCAACAAAATCTAAGTGTGGAGGTAATAATACGGGCTCGTTTCTGTTTTTTATTCCCCTTCTGTTACGGATTTTTCGGATTATTTACTAGTTCTTGAAAGAACAGAAACTCAAATAGAGTTAATAATAAAAGGTTGGTAAATAAAAAGACTAAGCTTAATCTCCAAAATGTCATCTTATAACAGATGCTAAAGATGCTATTCCTGGCAGTGCTTTGCAGTCTCAAACTAGAAGGAACTATTCCATATCTCTGCTGAATTAAGCTTATGACAAATGTAATAACAAAGTGGTTGTTTTATTTCTTTTTTAGTAAGAGATCACATGTAATGTCTAATAATTTAAGAGTAATCTAATGTGGAATATAAACATTTCTTCAAAATTACTCAATATTTTACTCTCTTCATGCATGCCATTTAGCGGATTTAGTCAAAGAGGGTTTCAGTCTTTTATGCAGTAATTATAAAAGCAATGAGATTAACCATAGGGTGTAAAGAAAATAAATCTGAATCCCTTTTTAATATATTTAGATACACGTATTAGTGGAGCCTCATATACAGAAGGGTCTCACTGAATTTTAAGGTTGTCATTTTAAAAATATTTCATATTAGTATCTATCAAACCAACTATTACTTGATAGATTCTCATGTTAGGGTTTTCCTCTACCTTTCACTTCTTGAAGGAAGTGTAAGGAAATGTCTTCAAGGTCTTTTTTTTCCTTTTTTTTTTTTTTTTAATTTATCTATTCATTATAGACAGAGAGAGAGAGAGAGAGAGAGAGAGAGGCAAGCAGAGACACAGGAGGAGGGAGAAGCAGGCTCCACGCTGGGAGCCCGACGCGGGACTCGATCCTGGGACTCCAGGATCGCACCCTGGGCCAAAGGCAGGTGCCAAACTGCTAAGCCACCCAGGGATCCCCTTCAAGGTCTTTTTGATTAATAGAAACTAAATATATACCTCAACATCTACAGGGATTCCAAGGTAGTAGATAAGCTTGCTGGGATGTTTTGTCACTATTTTACCCATTTTCTAACACTGGCAATTACTCTGACACTTTATTACAAATAAGCCCAACTCATTTAGAAGAATATCACATTTCTTCATTTTCTCCCCTTTGGCTGTGTATAATTATCCTGACAAGCCATTAGTTCAGTTAAAGTTCTTTCTTTCATTCTCTCATTCATACGCAAGTAACTCTGGGTTATTATTATTATACTAGTACTAGTTGTTATTCTTCTATTCACTCAAATTTTATTCTTCTATTCACTCAAAACTCTGATCTTTACTTTTCTCACACTGAATATATGGAGTAGCTTAGAATTTCATTTCTCACAGTTTGCACATTAAAACTGATAATTCATTATAAGTATTTGGTCTTCCTTCCAAGTAGATATATGTCTAAACATTTACATATTGAAGTATATATGATTATAAAACAAAGCACTTCCTTTTATTTCTCCATTTTACTACATTAGGGTATTATATTAAACTTGAAAAAAAATATGTGTAAAAAGGTTTTTTATCTATACTATTAAACATATTATTTTAAAATGAAATAACGTGTCTGTAAGATGTGAAAATGGTAGGCTAATTACCTCAGCTTCTGAATCCTTCAGTTTCTGAACTTTTTCTTTGACCTTCATCTCAAACACCTGTTCCATCTCCATCTCCATCTTCTTCATCTTAGCTACATGCTCCCTTCTTTCTTCTTCCATTTGTGCAAGAGGACTCCTGTTGTGAACATTAATAAATAATCATCAATCTAAAAATGAACATATACTACAAAACTCTGAAAAAGTTATAAAAACAAAGATCTATATGTCATTACTAAATTCTTACACCATCTTAAATGACAGAGCACAGAGTTGAAGTTTTATGTAATGCATTAAAAATTCTTTAGAAGCTTCACATTTACAAAATATTTATAATCTAGAATTTCCTTCCATGAAGTTTTGTATTTAAACTTGAATCTCAAAATAAATAAATAAATAAAATAAACTTGAATCTCTAATGAATAATTATTATGAAACTAGATTAAAAAACAGCAGGATGTTTCTCTTATCCTAGTGCCTATCAAATCATTTTTTTTTAATTTTAATTTATTTATGATAGTCACACACAGAGAGAGAGAGGCAGAGACACAGGCAGAGGGAGAAGCAGGCTCCATGCACCGGGAGCCCGACGTGGGACTCGATCCCGGGTCTCCAGGATTGCGCCCTGGGCCAAAGGCAGGAGCTAAACCGCTGCGCCACCCAGGGATCCCGTGCCTATCAAATCTAAAGATGACACATAAACTAGAAGGAAAATGAAAAAGGAAACATCCCCAAATTATAGTCACAAAATGGAAAATGAGAAGAAAATTATTTAATTTTATAGTTTAAAATTTTAATGTCAAAAAAGGAACTGAGCTAATGATGTTAATATATGTAGAATATTTTCAGTTCTATAAATTTCTAAGTGTTATAATCTCTTCTATGACAACTACTGACATCACAATTATAAGTTAATTAACACTAATTCAAACTTATTTTAGTAACTGAATTACCATATTGGAAATGACTGCCAGTCAATTTCTAGAACATTTTTCTCTTTTTTTGTTTGTTTGTTTGTTTTTAATTTTAATTTTTATTTATTTATGATAGTCACACAGAGAGAAAGAGAGAGGCAGAGACACAGGCAGAGGGAGAAGCAGGCTCCATGCACCGGGAGCCCGACGTGGGATTCGATCCTGGGTCTCCAGGATCGCGCCCTGGGCCAAAGGCAAGCGCCAAACCACTGCACCACCCAGGGATCCCTAGAACATTTTTCACTTAGGTATGTAGAGTATTTCTAGGGCACTTATGGTAAATTCACTGATCATGAAAATTCATTCCATTTAATTAAAATATTTCACTGTCTTAATTTTTTGTCTTATTTTAAAAAGATGTTTGGTGATAAAACATATACAAAGATGATACATATGAGAGAGAATTAGAAGCAAAATACCTTGGTAATTATTTTTGAAATGCCAGGAAACAGACGCAACCATAGTTAAATGGAAGTATTTCATTCTACTGACATTAAAGCCCACAGGCTCAAATCTCTGCACAATTCTGATGAAAATTTTCATGTTGGAAAATACTGTAAATGAGTTTTATCTTAAGGCTAGTATTTTTATAGATACAAGTGAATGCAAAATATCAATAACTCACTACAGTCCCAGAGAGGAAAGAAACGTGTACTGTGTGACTTTGAGACTCTCTGAAAACTATTTAACACACAGGACAACTTAAGAGAGACAGGCTCTCTTCTTACTTGATAAAACATGTTTACTTGCCTCCACATAACCAGGCTTTTAACCACTGAATTTCACTTTTTAAATTGGTGAATTTTATCTCAGTAAAGCACTTCAAGAAATTAAATCATGGCTTACAAAAACAAGTTCAAGATCAGGCCTTGGATTTCACCTATAACGTTAGGGTTAGTCAGTTTAATCATGATATGACACACTTTGACTATAGCAGTCGTCTTCTTTCTGAAGGAGGCTGAGTACTTTTACAGCAATCTTCTTCCCTCTCAAGGAGGACAAAAGAGTCAGATGGAATATATTAAAAAGAGCAATAGGATAGAACATTGGCTACTGATTTTTCTTAGGAAAAAGGGAGGAAGAAGACATAAAGTACTGCTGTGATCAAGATGTTTTTGCAATAAGTATAAATTCAAATAAAATGTTAACTAAAGGGTATTTCTTCACCAAAAGTAAACTTACAAACCTGCAGTATATTTTAACCATCAGAAGTTCTGATACTAAACCAAATATTCACTTAGAACAAAAACCTGCATTCAAAAAGTGAAGTCAATTGAAATAAAATTTTAAGTGTAAATATCATTATTTCATTAAAAGTTAGGGCCCTTCCTGATAATATAGTTCTCATCTCTATGGCAGGTGTTTTTAACATAGGGGCCTCTGATCTCTTTGGGCAGGGTGCCAATGAATCCAGTGAAATGGCAAACCAAACGCGTGTGTCCATGCAAACATTTTTGGTGCGAGGCTCCAAAGCTTTTGTTAGATTTTCAGAGTCTGTAAACCTCACTTCTCCCACCCAAAACATTTTAGATTCTAGAAAAGAAACAATATTTTTTAGTTGACAGTCTTAACTGAATATGTATGTTTAAGCAAGAGAGATTAGCCTACAGTATTGCTGCAATTTGAAAACATACCTTGAAACTATAAATATATTAAATAAATTAGAAACTGAGTGATTTTAAAGTGACATATATATTCTTACTTATAATAACCCAACTATAAAATGCTCAATTTTATCCTTAGAAGGAAGAGGGCAATTCACGTAAATTTAAAGAATTTATCATATAATCTGTACATGAAAAGGCTACCAACTAACCAAAAGCAAACAGCGTCATCTCTGATTTTTTTTTAAAGATTTTATTTATTTATTCATGAGAGACAGAGAGAGAGAGACAGAGAGAGAGACAGAGAGAGAGAGACAGGCAGAGGGAGAAGCAGGCTCCATGCAGGGAGCCCAACGCAGGACTTGATCCCAGGTCCCCAGGATCACACCCTGGGTCGAAGGCGGCGCTAAATCACTGAGCCACCCGGGCTGCCTGTCATCTCTGACTTTTATTTAAATAACTCGAGGAGGAAAATAGAAGATTCCAGACAAACATGCCATGCTTTGAAATTTGCTTTTAAATTCAAAATTTAAATATTAAAAATCTCTACATCCTAAAGCTGCTTATGTCTTTGGAAAAACAAATACCACTTACATGCTTTCAACTGTGTAATGTCTAAAAGAACAAAAGATAGAAACTTAGAACACTTACAGTAAACCACACTAAAAGCAACAAAGGCAAATTCAGAGGTTTCACCATAAGTAAGTACCCTGAAACTTAAGTTCATGACAAAATCTGTTAAAGCTAATTTCTTTCCCAAAATTCTGTTAGTAATTACTATACCAAATCATTATGAAAATAAACATGCTGTGCAATTATGTTCTGACAGTCTGCTTGAATTTCTAGACCTATTTAAATATGTGTACTTTCAAAAAATTTTTGCAATACTTCTATTGAGATAAAGTTTTCCAGCCTTGTAAAAATACTTGACTTCTGACCAAATGAAATGATATTTAGTGTTATTTAAAAAGTTCATATATATATCTAACATGGATTTTTGAAGCACCTCATCAGTAAAAATGATCTTTCAAATCTCTTTAATTTTTAAATTAGCACCTCATTTCTAGTCATCTTTATTAACGTGATATTTAGAAAACTGTAATACAAAATTGTGCTTACAATGTAGAAAACACAAGAAGGAGGATCACTTTTTCATCACATTAAGAATTTTTTTTCCAAATAAAACCTTTTTTAGATGGCTGGAAAAGCGATTTAAATTATATTATAGCCTAGCTGCTTTTTAATGGAAACTCTTCTTTACATACATAGATATGCTAAAGCTTATACCCTTAAACTTGTCAGAGAAATTTAAAGTAACTTGGCCAAAGAAATGAAAAGGCCTGGTAAAAGATTAAAAAGAAAAAAAATGGTGTAACATAACCTGCATGTCTTGCTACATACACAAAGATTTAATGTAACTCCTTCTAGGGATCTCTTTAAAGGGTTATACCTCCTGAAAGTCACCAGTTGACTCACTCTTTCATGTGACAAACAGCAAAATCACAGCAAGGACCACACAAGCCTGACCAGTAAGGTCTAGTGTGGTTGTGTTACACAACCCACATTTTGAGTATAACAGAAGACCACCACATTTCATTTATATTATTTGTGGTCTTTCCTGAAAAATATATTAAATAAATACATTCATATACTTTTGTTCCAATGGTTAGTAGGCCATTATGTACACAGACATGTAGCAATTTTCATACTAAAATTTTCAAAGGAATTTCATTTAAATTGATTTCAAAGAGCAATAAAAATTTCCAAAAATTTTGGGAAACAATTACGAACACATCATTTTGCCAAGTGGGAGCATTATACTCAAACATAAAACAATACTATCATTATATTTTAGTGAAAGGACAGTTGAATAAACAGTAAAAGATACAACTTGAATAAATGTAATTTTTTTAAAAAAAACTTTAGAAAACTTCAGAAAATTGTCTTTATTTCTCTTCCAATGAAAACTGTCGTGTACAAAAAGAGTTCTAAGATTCAGCCTTTGGAAACTTGTATTTTTAATAATTTCTAGGAGTTTGGTTGTCCATAAAGTTTTCCCAAGCTTACAGATGGAGATGGCTACAGAAAACAGAAAAATAACTATGGGAAATGGGTAACAGGGTATGCCCAACTTGGAACAAGATATCAACAGTCATAACTGGTGCCTATGATAGACAACGGTTCATAAAAGAGTCACTTATCAAGAGTCATCAGTTATTTTAAGTAAAACATACAAAAGAAGACCAAGGAAGGAGGAACTTGAAAAAGCAGATTTATCAAAAATAATAATAATCATAAAATAATGAAAGAAAGAAGTTAACCTTCCCCTTATTGGGGGATCACCTTTCTTAAAGAGATCTGCCATCTGGATGTGGCTAATTCTTCCTTTTCCTTTACTACTCCTTGATGAATTTTCTTTCATCTGGAACTTGACCTCCCTTTCTGTTACTTCCAATTGCCTACAACCTTCCACTCTCCAGTCAGGGGTGAACAAGATACACTCTCCCTGAGGATTTAAAAAGTACTTAAAATAGATGACTTGATATTTTCTTTGCCAGATACAGGCAATACCTGAATAGTTGCTAGGGATAATGCCAATTTTTCCTGACTTTGGCCTTGAAGCAAATTACTATTTCATGAGATAAGCTCCGCTACTTTTCAGATTTTAGCCACATAATCTAAATCTTGGTTTTGTCCCAGCTTTACGGAGATAAAACTGACATGTAATATTGTATAAATTTAAGATGTACAATGTGATGTCTAAATCTGGTTTTAGGTCATTCCAAAATATAATCATTCTAGGGTGACTAATCTAACAGAAAGGCACGTTTTCAGATATACAACCTAAATATTTTTAACCACTGGTCAGTACATTCTACAGTCCATCCAAAACTGCCTCAGAGGGATGGCTGGGTGGCTCAGTGGTTAAGCATCTGCCTTTGGCTCCGGGTGTGATGCTGGTCCCGGAATCGAATCCCACGTCAGGCTTCCTGCAAGGAATCTGCTTCTCCCTGTCTATGTATCTCTGCCTCTCTCTCTCTTCTCTCATGAATAAATAAATAAAATCTTAAAAAAAAAAAAAACTGCCTCAGAAAATTAAATATAAGATTAATTAACCCACTTTACTACCTAATGCTTAATGAAATAGCTTATATTCTAAAACTAAATTGTAATTAGCACTTTGTGGAGTATACACTGCCATCTAAAGGTTAATATAACTGTAAATTTTAACAGATTTATATATGTATAAATATTGTATGAAGGCAATGAAAAAAACATAGGTCCAGTAGCAATCAGCAGATAAATGACCTTACTATCAATTTTATTTCTTCCTCATATTGCCCACTACTGATGCTACTAAAATGCTATTTAGAGACAATCCAAAGTGATAAAGTGATAAAATGACCACTTTTCTTAAGAACCAAAGAGATTATCCAGTTCCATGATCTTCAAACTGGGCTCTCTATATGAAGTCTTCCAAGAGTTACTTAAGCCTATGCAGTATTAAGAGAATCAATTCCTAGATCTTCAACTTCCATACGAAGTCTAGCCTAAAATGATCTGCCTGAAAATTTCCAAGTTACAGATAGCTCATCTCTTACTATACAGAAGACCTACTCCCTCTTAACCAGCCCTTATGCGAGGTACACTATGAAACATGCAGGTAACAAGAGAGTAATCTCTTTCAATGATTAATCAAAGTGCTATAACATAATGCCACAGGGTATCTGTATCTCCCAGTATTAAAACATGCTTCTATTAAGAACTAACTGTGATGTTCAGTGTTAGAATTGCAGTATTTGGATCTATGCTGGGATGCTCTGAGTTCAGATACACAGTAGAAGGAGGTGGCTAGAGAAGTGGCAATTTTTGTTTAATGACTTTGCCTCTTCCATTCCAAAGCCTCAACCTCTCCCTGACAATATTATCAAAGGATACAAATGCCATGGAGGGAGGGTCCCTTGAAAGCAATACAACCAGAATATCACTAAGAAGCCTAAATTCACATTTGCTTATTACATCACATAATCGCCATTCTTTTCAGTTACTCATGGATGAGTCCTTAGCTTATAGCACTTTAACATCAGCTAGAACACCAGAAGTTGTTGATACTGATTTAAACAACAAAAAATTCTGCTGGAATGCTTTCTGAAATTGCTAACATTTTCAAGATAATATAAGATATAACCAATGGATTAAACTTCCAAGTGACTTTTTTGATTCAGCATATTATTCAATAAAGTAGTAAAAGTCTAATGTAATAAATCCCATCAATATTCGAATCATGCCATTCTCCGTTTGGTTCAATCTTTAAAGCTATTTTTCTACTTACTCTTAACATAAAATAATATACTACCTCCAGGGGAAAATTTGCTTTTTAGCAGTACAAACGTTTTTATCATTTTCATAGACAAAGTCTGGACATGAGTCATCTCATTATGAAACATATTTTCAGTAGTATTCTACTTTTTATGTTTTTACCTGGGTTTAGAGTTCAACTCAAGTAATCCACACTAAAATTCTATTTATACAAAAGAATTTTTAACATTGTAAGATTTACTATTTTTCTCTGGATTGCCTTACCAGAATCCAACAACAGAAATATTGCAATAGCACTATTTTAAAAGCCTTATATTTGAAATATGGGAACAAATCTTTATTTCTAGGACATGAACAAATGTGTAGAAGGAAAAATTCAAACGTTAACTGTATACATTTAATGAATAATAGGTACAGGCAGTACATTTCCTTTTCACATATAAAATTATGGCTTTAATTACTCATGTTTTTCTTTTAAACAGTTAAAAAAGTCCATAAGCTAGTGAAAGGCATTTAAAATGGATTAGGACTTTATGAACAGTATTTACTATGATGGATCCTTATGTTTTTGTGCTAAATAAAGTTCTCTGATAAAAAATGTTTGCTAAAAATAAAGCTTTTTCCTCACTAAAGCTTACCTCAAATAGAATCTTGTACTTTACATATAAACATTGTTAAGTACTAACCAAATCAATTTTTTAAAAAGCAGTAATCAATTCCTAGAAGTCAGGGTTTTGCAAAGCATACACTTGACTAATGACTTGTACCAGAACCACACAGGGCACTTATTAAAATTACAAACTCTGAAAAAAAAAATTACAAACTCTGAGGTCTATATCCCACATCAACTAAGAATATCTTGTCAATGATTAAACCTAGAAATTTACCTTTTTAACAATCACTGTCGAGATCCTTGAAACCAGAAAACTTAGGAACTGATCAGCAAAGTTCCTCAAATGTAATAAGCATGTTAGTAGCATAAGAAGAAATTCAAAGTAACATAAGAAATCTAATTCAAAGGGTTATGACCCCAACATCATTAGAAAAATATAGAAGATAAACACAGAGTTAGACCTAAGATCAGTTTTAAGAGAGAACTGCTTGTGACTGCCAGTGACTGTTAATCCTCTTTGCTTTCTTCTGGAATTTAGGGCCACTGTGGAGACATAACTAAAAAGGAAAAAAGGAACACTCTTCCATTATAAGGAATGTTGACCACTGTAAAATACAGTACTGTACTGCTACTTTGCAAACTTGCCTTTTTCATTATTTGTACAGATGATCCTTCAGGATTATTCTCTAATAGTAGATAACATCTGGCTACAAATATACTCACGTTGTTAACATGGTTTTCATAATACTTATGATCTTCAACAGTCCCAAATAAGGGAAAATGGGGCACATAAACTGTTACCAAGAATTATACCAGCTAACTCACAGGCCTCTTCACACATCTTCCTACTCCATCATAAACAACCACAGGTTGAGATACGAAGTAGCTTAGTAGTGTGAAGCTACACACTTGTCATTCACACTACTCTAAAAAACCGAGAGAAAAAAAATTCAAACTCAATCTAATTTACTCCCTGGAAATACAAAATAGGAATGAAGGTGGTAACTAAATTAATTAATTTTTTTTTTTTTAAAAAGAAGGTAACCAAGACTACATTTCCCTAAATATTCGTTTTGCTTGGTCCTGTACCTTGTTTTTATACAATGTTAGGGAAAACTCTGCTACCAAAATGGTTTATTTAAAACAGACATAATAAAAGGTAGAAGCTTTGTATTTAGTCTCCTTAAAGACACTGTATGATGTTTTCTTAAAAGTAAAATGGGTTAAGAGATCTTGGTAGTAACTGTTTTTTAAAGAGAAGACCTCTTTAAAATACATAATTGCAGTTACATGTACCCCTATTAGTTTATACCAGAATTATTTACAATAGCCAAGATATGGAAGCAGCCGAAGTGTCCATCCATAGATGAATGGATAAACAAGATATGCATGCGCATGTGTGTGTACAATGGAATACTATTCACCCATAAAAAGAATGAAATTTTGCCATTTGCAACAATACACATGGAGCTAGAGAGTATAACGCTAAGTGAAATAAGTTAGAGAAAAACAAGTACTATATGATGTCAGTTATATGTGGAATTCAAGAAACAAGTGAGCAAAGGGAAAAAGAGAAAGAGATTGAGAGAGAGACAAACTAAGAAACTCTTAATTATAGAGAATAAATTGATGGGTTACCAGAGGGGAAGTGAGTGGGGGGACGGGTGAAATAAGTGATGGGGATTAAAGAGCGCACTTGTCATGATAAGCACCGGGTGATGTATGTTATTGCTGAACCACTATATCGTACACCTGACAAAAATATAACACTGTATGTTAACTAATTAGAAATAAAATAAAACTCTTAAAAAATGTATTTGTAGGAGTCATGTCTAACTGGGGATCTATTAAATGTGTGGTATATGGACTATAAATATGATGGCAAATGACCAGAAGAGAATGAATGCATGGCTCTTTCACTTAAGGAACAAGGTAATAAAACACTTCCTGTGACAAACAGTAAAATATAAAACTGCCAAAACAAAGCTTAACAATAATAAATTTCTGCTATTGTACATAAAGAATATTATCTCAATTTTCTATTGAGTAGCCAAGAAGAATTTGATGAAGATGAAACAGTATGACTATTTACTACATAAATGATACCTTTTCTGGAGAAAACAATGTATACTTACTTGGTAAGCTGCCCTTTGTTCTTGTTATTATCAACTCCATTATAAGTCACAGCTGCCAGTTTTCTGCTTCGGTAGTTCTCATAGTGTACATTATTAGTGACATCTTTCAAGTCCTGCATGTGTGTTCTGTCATAAATAAATAACATAACAATAGTTTGTTTCCATGAAGAAAAGTTTGATGGAAATTCAAAATTTTACCAAAACAAAATTTCTAGACTTAAAACAGGCAAAAGACTATTCTTAAGGAAGAGAATTCCTCTGTCTTCATTTACACTCAAGGCAGAACAATGAGAAACATGTTGTTACATGTTAAACTTGAAACCAACGGATATTTAGGTTCCAAATGAGAGTTTAAGAGCTCTAAATTTCCTCAAAGCAGTTACTAAAGGATGACATTTCCTCAGAAGAATATTTACCTCTAGTATATATTTTATTTTACTACAGAAAGGAGATTAGCTCTTGATGAAACTCATAAAACTAAAAAAACCTGGGGCACCTGGGTAGCTCATTCAGTTAATCATCTGCCTTCTGTTCCAATTGTGATCCTGGTGGGGTCGAGCCCCACACTGGGCTCCCCACTCAGTGAGGAATCTGCTTCTCCCTTTGCCCTTCAACAGGCTCATGCTCTCTCTCCCCCAAGTAAATAAAATCTTAAAAAAAAAAAAAAAAAAAAAAAAAAAAAAAAAGCTAAAAGAAACTGATTTTGTTTTAGTAATATTAGTATTTGAGTTTTTACTAAGGTAATACATACGAATACTTTAGATCACATATCAAGTTGGATTCAAACAGGAAAATAATTTAGAGTCAATCTCTGTTTTATCAAACTGTTCAGTGAATGTGGTATTTTTGGTTAAATGAATTTTGTTCATAGCATTTATATACATATATATATATGTCAATACATATATGAAATAAACTATACATGAGACAATTTCATCATTACTTAATGATTCCAGAAGCAAAAGACATTATGAGCTGTTCTATGACGTCTTTTACCAAATCAGGGAAAGGACACACCTGGTGTGGAAGTACTTCATATCATCTGATTCTTCCTTTTCTCATATCATCCATACCTGCCTCTGCCATCCTCCACCTCTCTTACAGGGAAACAAACATAAAACTGTACTGTTTTTTGTTTCTCAGTGTGGAGCCCAACTCAGAGCTTGAACCCACAACCCTGAGATCAAGACCTGACCTGAGATCGAGCTGGACACTTAACGGAGCCACCCAGGCAACCCAAGGTGTATTGTGTTTTTACTCTTCCTGATATCCAGAAAATGTTTACTATTACTTTCCCTTTGTGAACAGACTGTGATTATCAATTACTCGGATTTATCTTCTACTAACAACATTTCTATATAGTTCTCTGACAGTCTGTTTACTCATCCTAAGGAGTACTTCTAAATCTGGGTTTTCTACAAGTCTCATGTTCCTTTACAGTCATCCTTGATGAACCAATCCTCTTCATAGCCACTACTTTCTACTTCAGTCAAGTCAGGCAGGTCCTTATTCCTAGCATATCCCCTGGTTAAGATCGAATAGCTCATGCTAATTTGTCACTGACTCTTCAAACTTAAGAGTCTGTTTTGAAAGCTTTCTTTCCAGCCTTGAAATCAAGTCACCCTATCCCATGACAATTTTCTCCTGGGTTGTCATTCATTTATTGGTATCAGTATGTGTTATATTATGGGTAACATATAACCTCTTCAATTTTACTATAAGCTCTCCTTTATAAGAAACATTTTTGCCATCACTTCTTGTACTCTTGATACAGATAGCACATAATAGGCCCCTTTAAAAAAATCAGAAGTATTAAAGCTGAGATAAGGTATACACTTGATTTTCTGGAATAAATTACTGTTGCCAGATTACCAGTTTCTCTAAGTACAGAATAAAAAGAAATAACTGTGCCAATATAAAATGTTTTATAATTTTACATATAGATTATTTCATCACTGAACTGCTGAAAAATCACTACAGAACCTGAGGTATAGTACTTAATAGTTGAAATACAAGATGCATGAAATAAAAAATAAGACAGACTTTCTCATTGTTTAAGCAATTTTTGTTAATGCCATCTAACATTTTTGACAAGGAATATGTTTCCCTTTCACTAAAATAACCTTTACAATTACCTACTTCTGATCCCCACCCCACCCCAGGATATAAAAGTCTCTATTTCCACTTATTTAAACATATTCACTTTTTTTTTTTTTTTTTTTTTAAGATTCAACTCAGTCCTCCACTCTTAAAATCAATAATTAGTGGTAGAGTTTTCTCCAGTCTCAGGAAATTATTCATCTTTTCCATTTCTCCCTGCTGATATTAGAGCCCTCTCTTCTATTCTTTTGTTTTCTTTCTCTATTTGATTTCTGCACTGTCCATCATCACACCTTTAAAATGCTATATATCAAGTTTTCTTCATTTCCATTGTCTCCCTTGGTTTGTCTCCAACAGCCAGTTCTTTTAATGAACAAAATGACACTTCTTTGAACTTGGGTCTTTCATAGAAGTAACCAATATTCCTAACATTAGTCTGCAAGATTTCAATTACTTGGAATGTATAGATGTCTATAATACTGGTGTTGCTATTTTCTTCCTGTAAGTATTTATTAAATATCTACTAAGTGCATTTAAAGATATGAGCTAGATTAAATATATATCTTCCTTACTTCTACTCCAAACTCACAAGGAAAAGTAATAAAATATTCTTAACCTTTTCTTTTTCTTTTCTTTTTTTTTTTTTTTTTTAAGATTTTACTTATTTATCTGAGGGGGGATGGCTTATGGGGGGGGGGGGAGAGGGAGAAGCAGGTGCCCCACTAAGCAGAGGCCCAACATGGGGCTTGATCTAGGGATCATGACCTGAAGCCAACCAACTGAGCCAGCCAGGCGCCCCAAGCTTTTCATTTTTAAGCTATAATACTCTTTAAAGATGTTTTACACACTTAAATGTAAAAATTGTAAATGAAAAACTGAGTTAAGAAGCAAAGTAAAACCATCTAGCATAAGTGAACATTCATGCTTTAGGAAAGAAAAACAAAAAACAAATGCGTTGCAGCAAACTGAACAACTAAATTTTTCCTTAAGTAAAATCACATAACCATCTACCTCAAGGAGCTGAAACCAAGGTCTTTATCATACTCACTGATGAAAATATTAAACAGGACCACTCCTAATCTCACAAACATCAGTGAATAACTATATTTATCCTAATCTACATTAAAATATGTACTTCTACAAATCCTTTCTTATCTGGCCAACTCCATGAAATATACCACTTACTATGAATTCCTTTAATACATCTAGGTATTCATTTTATGGCACATCTGCTTTATATTATATAACTTCAGAATTTTTATATTTTCATATATATATGACTCTCTTATAGATTTCTTATGTTCAATCTTCCTGCAGGAATGGTCCATTTGCTTTGTAATCCTTTTATACTACTGAGTCCCACTCACCAGCGGCCAGGCTATGCACCTCCAAATGTTCAAAGTCTAGTTTACCGTTCAGTATTTTAGCTATGCAGGCAATTACTGACAGCATATTTTAAAAATACACACGACAAAGTTATAGAATATTACTGTGTCAAGAATTGGGCAAACTACGTAGGATATTTAAAATTAAGGAAAAGAATAAAATCAGAGAATGCACTGACAATATTTATGAAACATTCCCTACATATACACTGTCATACACAATTATATTTATTATTAGCTCTTTTGAAGTCACATCTTAAAAATGGAAGAGAAAGAGAACAGTTCATAATAGAAAACGAAATGTTATATATTCTAAAGGAGACAGATGACCTCCCTCTCATATGTATTTGTTCTTCTCTGTGAGGCCTGGCAACCCTAACTGCTGAAATCAACCCTATCACTTACTTTCTACCAAAATTCCCTGGTTAAAAGCTCCTTTATTAAATAGCAATCTCTTTGATTTCAAATTTTACTCTGATATTTAGTGTTCTTCTTGAGGTAGCAGCTTGACTCACTTATATTTCCCCCTTACTCATAAGAATAACCTTATTGTTCAAGTTACTGATTGTTCAATAACTTATAACCTTATTATTCAATAACTTCCAATTATCATCAATATGTATGTTAATACTTCCACATAGATAAAGATATTCCTGTGTATTGGGAAACTGGAAGTTGAAGAGAATATGTGGTAAGGGCCTGGAGAAGCAAGCAAGATGGGGATGGAGCAAAGTGGGGAAGGGGTGTGAGGTGGATAGAGAAAGGAGTTTATCTAAACATGAAAACACTGAGGTTCATTTCCTTGCCCTTTGTTTCTTGCCCACTATTGTCTCTGGTTTCCTCTTTGATGTTTCTATTCCAATTCAAGTACTGGTCCTCTAATTAGGATTAGCACAATGTCCTACACTCTCATAGGCTTACCTTCTCTTTCATCAGCTGCACAAGGAACAATTTAGGAGTAACGTTTTCTTGCATAGGAGGAAGATCATGTTCCAGTACCAAAAACACCCTAGTCACCAGCTTGGTAAAGCTGTGCACCTTTTAACATTCAAAGTCTAGCTTTTGACTCAAAACCTACCCTTCCCTTCCAGTTTTTCCAAGTTTTTGACAAGAAAGAGCAAAAGCCTCTTCATTTCCTCTTTTAGTATTAACAATAAAGAGATTCATTCTCCCATACATCTCTAGCAACACAGCTTATTTTGTATTTTTGCTAACAACTTTAAAACCTTGGCAAAATAATCCAAGTTGTCTCCAAGCAGTACTTGAGTGCTAGAATGAAAATACCAATTTAAATTAGATATATTTATAGAAGGCAAAAAATAAAAATATTTTGAGAAAGAAAAAAACTTATTTTCATCATTGCTCAAACTTACCTTATCAACATATTTCTTAGAATTGTAAAATCACAATGTTCACCATTTTCAACTATTAAAAAAAAACACAAACATACATTATTTCTACTAAGCCAAGTCTTTTCAAAGAAAATTTCACAGAATATTGGAGGGTAACAATGAGAGAATATGCAAAATTTCATTAACTTTTCATTAGATCAACTTTTCATTGCAGTTTAAACACTGTAACACAGTAGTTAATTTAAGGGCATGCCAGACAAGTGTACTGTAATATTATTTGCTGTAGTTTAATCTTCAATGATAAAATATATAAACCCAGTAAGTGAGCTCTACAAAAACAAACAATTCTGAAATTTTGAAAGAGGAGATCATGTATTCATTTGCAAGATCATCTATTTATTTCATAATAAAATGTATCTTAAAAGTTTAGTGTTGGGCAGCCCCGGTGGTACAGCGGTTTGGCACCGCCTGCAGCCTGGGGTGCGATCCTGGAGACCTGGGATAGAGCCCCACATCGGGTTCACTGCGTGGAGCCTGCTTCTCCCTCTGCCTGTGTCTCTGCCTCTCTCTCTGTGTCTATGAATAAATAAATAAAATCTTAAAAAAAAAAAAAAGTTTAGTGTTAAAAAAATAAAATAAATTTTTTTTAAAAGTTTAGTGTTGGTGTGTAGGGGAAGCACTTTAGAAAAACCACCTAAAGGTAGCCAAAATAAAAACAGGAGCCAAAAACTTTAAAGTTCTTTATTTTTAAAAAAAATGTACCGCTAATAAGAACATTCTGGTGAGGGTGGACTAAAACTACAGAAACAGCAATTTCATCAGCACAGATTTCCAAGGAAGGTGTAAGTTCTAAAGCCTCAGCTCAGCAACTGAAGGTTACCGGGATAACCGAGAGCTAGGAACAAGTACAGTCTCTCAATAATAGGGAAAACTGTTGATAAGGACAATAACTTGGAACAATATCCTAAAAATTACAGAATTTTTCAAACTAATACCAACAAGTAGATAAAACACAATCATGACTCAATCTTGATTCCAAGTTGCCATAACAGAAGATTAAACAATAGGTCAAACCAATATCATAAATACAAATTTGGGGAAACAAGTCTATTGCCAAGAAGACTTCTGAGGTTTAATGCTATAAACTAAATTTTACTGGTATTTAAAACTCCTTACAAAATTAGTAGAATATCTCTTAATACTTAAAATTTGTTTGTTTGTTTACTCAAAAGATGCAATGCCAAAAAAAGATGACTTCTATGCCAATTTAAGGATATTATGAATGTTTTCATTTGGCTTAAAACGGAAGTTGTTCTCATTTTTGAGGGTCCTCAACCCATCTGAGACTCAGATAAAAATGAGAGTCCTTTTCTCTGAAATTATTTTCAATTTCAGAAGATTTATCACATCCCTTGGAAGAAACCTTTGGGCCCCAGGTAAAAAACTCTTGCACTAAGTATGTTTTCAAAGAAAACAGGAGTAGATTTAATGATAGAACGGAGATGGGAGAGTGGGGTATTGACAAGTGACGTGGAAAGTATTACAATTAGGATTTAACACATACTTTCCAGATTTGGTAGAACACAAGGTCTGAAAAATCAGAATGAACTTATGAGCAAATGAACCTAAATGAAACTGAATTCAGAACTATCTGAAAATGTAGAATATATCAATGCGAAATACAAAATTTTTATCACATTTGTGAGATCTTATAGAAAGGCATTCAATGAGGAAAACCTTACCTTCAGCAACACCCCAAGGATACTGCCTTCCTCTGACCCTTTTGCCATTAACTTCAATGATCGTATTACTACCTACCACAGCAAGAGGTAAACGGTCCTACAAAACAAAGTATTCTTGTTCAAATATATTTCTGTAGTCCTCACAAATTCAAGAATAATTCAACACATTATTCAACACATTAAAAAAAAACAAACTACCATGACAGTTTCTTTATTTACTTTTATAGGCCATTCGACTACTATTTATTATTAACATTGTCATTACATGGTATTCTCACCAATGTAAATAATAAATAAAATTATAGTTTCTCTGAAAACTTAACAAAATTAAGGTATCTATACACCACTCATCAAATTATCTGTTAAAAAATCATCCCCAAAAGAAGCTGTCCCATATTGAAAAAATTAGAAAGGGTAAAAAATACACAAAGCGGTTAGAGGAAAAAAATGAGGCTTGTGACTAGCCTGCCTATCTGATCATAAACCAATCCTAATAGCCCTGGAGGCAGGGAATATTATACATGCTAAACTCTATCTGTGGCTCCAGATCTGGGGGACTGGATTTGTATTTATCCAACTAACTCAGAGTACAATCTTTCAAAATTCTTGTAGCTTCCAGAAATATTTAAGAATATATAAAATCTTATATATTAAATATATCTTATATTATTAAAAATCTTGTATATTAAATCTTATATATTAAATGGTCATATACATAAAATATATATATGACCATTTTATAAAACTGCAGAAATTCTTCATTGGTCAGGTACATGCATTTCATTATTCCAAGATAATTATTTGCTTAGATAAGGCCATTAATGAATACATCATCTTTAGGTTCAGGGTACTTAGGAAATGACCATAAATTAAAAATATAGAAAATTACGCTGGCATAGGTTTTGGTTGTTTTTTGTAGAAAGACAAAAGAAAATATATTTTTGTCTGGCTCTTAAACACAGACTATGCATAGCAGTACTTAGGAACAAATCCTCTCCCTTCTCATTACCTATTTTTTAAGGAGGAAAATGACATAAAATCAGTTAAACGAAAATTGAAGACAAAGATTATACACAACTGAGATTATGCTATTCATCTATTCCACACAATGTCTTGTTACATATTAACAGCCAATCAACATAGTTAGCAAAGTTGAATTCAACGCTGAATCCATATCTCCCTATTTTGTAAGCCAACTACTTAAGGACACTGATATTTTTTACCTTTTCAGTGGATAGTTGAGTGGTTTTAAGGCCCTAGAACATTTTAGTATATGTATGGGAATAAATTTACCTTTATCTTTTTAACAAGCTTATTTTCTTCTTCATCATCTGTCTCTGGAAATTCATATATTTTAATTTTATGTTCTTGGATTTCTTTCATTATCTAAAATGAAAGAGGATGTTAGCAATAGAGCACCATATATAATTAGTACATTTATTTGTTATATTCTTAAATTCCTGATTCCTCAGCTCCAATTCCTTCACTATTTTTGAGTAATGCAAAACTGTAATCTAAAAGCAAAGTACTACACTGATTTTTTTTAAGTATAAAGTTGATATATAAATACCATTCCCAAAAATCCAATTACTTCAGAAGTAATAAACTTACATGGTTATTATACCAAAAGAGATGTAAAATTGAATGCAACATTACAGAAAGGGCTTTCTCTAGTTGATTTCTACTATAATGGTTTTACATCATTTATTTACAATGACTGAGGTTCTTTCTCTACCTATAACTCTCACCAACTGTTTTATTCAGCTGAATCAACATAACTTCAACTCACCTAAATTTTAATAAAATTTGACTAAGTACAGCACACTGGTTCCAGGAGAAAAATTTGTACTTTGATTAGAAAATGTCCTTGCATATACATTTGTGTATAATGTTCAACTACCTACCCTATTCAAACTCACAAGAAACCAATGGCCAATACAGCTAGACTAAGTCCTTGCCTATACTGGCACTTTAACACAACCATCACTGTAGGGGTTCAGCAGCATAAAGGGGTCGCTAAGCAAAATGTGCTACATTGTTACTATAGTAGGTAGGGCTAACACTTCCACAGAGAAAAACAGGACCACACATTTTTTACAATTGGGATATGTATCTATATAGAGAAAAACATGAGAATAAATGATGAAGTGTCAAATACATGACTAGAAGGAAAAAAAAGGAACACTAGTGGCTGCTCTAAGAGCAGTGGTTCAAAAGCCCCACCATAACCTATAAAACCAATTGGTAAGGATACAGACCAAACTCACTTTCTCTCTTCTTTTTTTAATTTTTTTTCACAGAGTGAGCTAACAAGTAAATAGGGGTGGGGGTGGGGGAGTACCTTAAGGATGCTCCAAGCCCAGGGAGAGCCCAATGCAGAACTCCATCTCATAACCCTGTGATCATGGCCTGAGCCGAAATCAAGAGTTGGGTGCTCAACCAACTGAGCCAACCCATGTGCCCCCAGCAACTCATTCTAAAAGTTCTCCAGATGATTTTGATAGGCATCCCACATAATTAAGAACAACTTTTTAAGCATATAAAAAAATATTGTACAATCACTACAATATGACCAATTTGAAAGTAGAAATACTAATTACTCATCTTTTTGATCTCTAAGTTCTTAGTACAATTCCATATCAAGGTACACACAAACCAAGACAGAAGGGGAGTTATGTTGGTATAGGTTTTGGCTATTTTTTATAAAAAGATAAAGAAAACACATTTTTGTCTGGGTCTTAAAGATTATACATAGCAGTACTTAGAACAAACGCTCTCCCATCTCATTACCTGAAGTAATTGATTCGGAGAACAATTGGTATTTGAACTTAGAAAAAAGCACATTACAAAATAAAAATGAGAGTGAATAAACATATTCTCCTAGTAGAAATAATACAGTAAAAAATGTGCTAAAATATTTCCAAAATATACAGATTTAGCACAATTTGAAAGCAAATCTCAACAGATTTTGGGTTTGTTTTTTTGTTTTTTGTTTTTTGTTTTAGATTTATTTATTTAAGAGAGAGTGCACACACACAACTGAGCAGAGGGCAAGGGTGAGGGAATCTTCAAGCAGACTCCTTGCCAAGCACAGAGCCCGATGTGAGGCTCAATCCCAGGACCATAAGATCATGACCTGAGCCAAAATCAAGAATTGGCCACTTAACCAACTAAACCTCCCCCAGCCCTCACCCCCCATATTTCTGTTTTTGTAGTAGGTTTCAAGGTATTCTAAAATTCATGATGAAAAGAATGAAAAAACAAAGTATCTTGTTACAAAGGGGACTACAAAGACAGTAAGAGATAATGACTAACTCTAAGATTTATTTTTAAGTATTATACAAAGAATCTACAGTACAGAGCACCTGGGTGGCTCAGTTGCTCATTGGTCTCTTAATGTCAGGATCATGAATTCAAGCCCCGCATTGGGCTCCATGCTGGGTATGGAGTCTACTTAAATAGCTGCTGTTTAAAAAATATAACATTGGCTTAAAATTAAAAATAGGCTATTGGTATAGAAGTATAGTTCCAGAAATTCATGCTACATACATTTCATAAAATATTATACATAACAAACCAAACACAATAAGGAAAAAGTAAACCCGTTTTAAAAAAGTATTCAGTCTTTCTGGAAAATGAAAAAGTTAAGGAAATAATTAAGCGTCACTTAATTCCAAAAAAAGAAGTTTTAAAAATAAAATGACAATGTTGGCAAGGCATTGAAAAAATATACCCATTACCAAAAAATCTGTTTTATTGGAAAAGTACCATGACAAAGTGGGGGAAAAAAAACTATAAAATAATCCTACACTTTTAAAAAGTAATCCTCTTCCTGGGAATTCAGTCTAAAAAAACAATTCTAAACGTTGTGGAGAGGAGTAGTGGTGGACGCTGTTAACAGAAACTTCTAAAAGAGTCTTATTTTAAACTGACAAAGGATAAGGGTACTATGATAATGGTAATGGATAAGAGCTCTGAGAAAACTAAAGCAGATGATTTTCAAGGGTTTTTTTTTCCAAGAGTTATTTTTAATACAGTATAAATGACCACACAGTAAAGTAGCAAGAGAAATACATTGTAACACAGTAAACTGAAAAAACTGCAAAATACACAAGTGGTATAAGAAACCTGAGTTCAAGCTCCTTTTGCTCACCTGTTTTTTAAACTGTTGGCACTCCTCTGGAGTGAGTGTGTCTGCTTTGGCAATAAGTGGAATGATATTCACTTTTTCATGCAAACGCTTCATAAACTCAATATCCAATGGTTTAAGTCTGAAATACACAACATTTAATATGACTGAATTGATCAATTTGGGAGAATATATCACTTATATCCCCAGTGCTAAATTAAAGATACTGGAACTACTTTACTTACTTATTAGGAATACTCTCTGAAGATTTATTGGGCCAGCAACAGTTAGGTAGAACAGGACCTCAATAAGCAGTGGAGTGGCTAAGAAGGCTTTGACTCTTGCCCTTGAACACCCTGGTCATAGGGTTTTGGCCCTAAAGAAGAATTAGAAAAACCAGAAAAGCTCCTAATAGGCTTTCCTAGAATAGCCTCTATACCTACTACTCAAAATTTGGAAATCTGTTTTTAAATAAAATGATAGTCCTCTTTGAACCCCACATTCCATTCTTGCTGCCAACTTTATGTCTCAGATAAAAGGCTCAAAAGAGAATCTTCCTCACCATCCCTTTTACCCATTACAATCTGACTGCTGCTGCTGCCTTCATTCTGCTGTTACACTTTTAAGAAGGTCATCAAATACTGCCGTGCTGCTAATACAATATATAAAAATAGTGTGTTGTTTATCATTACTTTTTAAATTTACCCATTAAGCAGCATTTGACATTACTCTCATAAGCTGTTCCCTTAGGGTACTTCTTAAGATCTCTGTAAGCTAGTCCCTTAAAAGTTACATTCCTGAGTCCTCTACTAGGCCCTCTTCTCTCTTTACATTCGGTATGTTTATCTTCAACCATAGTGACTTCTATCATCCTCTAAAGGTTCAAATCGTCGCATCCAGCCCAGATCTCATTCTTACATTCCAGACTGTGTTCACCCGGTGGAAATACTACTTGGATATTCCATTTTAGCTTCTCAAAAATCAAAAGCTCATCTGAACCCCCAAGTCTTCCCTTCTCTTCTGTGGTATTTTTGAGGATGGTACTACAATCCATTCAATTACTTAAGGCTGAAATCCAAGGTTCCTCTTTCCTCTAATTCTCACTCCCCAAGATTTCCCAAGATCTGCTGAACAAATAAATATATTACTTTGGTTCAGGCCACTAGGACCTTTGGTATGGACAATTACTAGAATTCGTTTACCTCCAAACTATGCACACAATAGTCAGAAACGTCTCTCTAAAATTCAAGTTTGAATGAGTCATTTCTCTAACTGAAAACCTTACTGATTCTTGGCTAGTATGGCCGATAAGGCCTGTGAAGACATAGCCTTTCTGGCTGTCGTCTATAGCATCCCTTAGCTTCTTCTGCCATCTCGATTGTAATGGATCAGTCTTTTTGAACTTCTCATGATGCCTTGAAAGCACCATACTTTTTTTTTTTAAAGATTTCTTCTATTTATTTATTAATGAGAGACACAGATAGAGAGGGAGAGGAAGAGACACAGGCAGAGGGAGAAGCAGGCTCCATGCAGGAAGCCTGATGTGGGACTCGATCCCAGGACCCTAGGATCATGCCCTGGGCCAAAGGCAGGCACCGAACTGCTAAAAATTAATATTCCACAAAAGTAAATGAAGATGATGGGAATATTTTACATAGAAATAACATTCTCAATTGATATTCCTTAACTTACAAATCATGAGAAAAATGGAATAAAGATCTAGTCTCATTATGAATTTTACTAGTATTATAAAATAAAGAGAAAGCCCTTGTTAGAGCTCTCTTAGAGTACTATAGTTAAACATATATATATACACACACACGTGTGTGTGTATGTAAGTGGTTGGGAGGTCAAGGGCCCAGAGACTAAAGGGGTAATACTTTCGACTAACAAATAATAAATAATACTATACCTCTTAGTTATAGTGACACTGACTGACAGAAAATCAGGGATATGGAGTAGGAAGGCAGGTGTGGAAAAGACATCTACATCCTATTCTAATTCTCCTTATCCTGAATCCATTGAAATGTAATATTGACATTCAGAAAATAGGGAACACTACAGAAAAGAGATTGTTGCTAGAATAACACTATTATCTGTAAATAGCATCCTTACTTCACAAGTGCTAACTGAAAAAACATACTCAACTTTGAAAAAAATTTAAGTTTTGCTTTTTTCATCAGTCATTACATACAACACTAAATATAACAGCCATGGCCCAATCTCAGATTTGTACATTTTTATGGTTCACTTTCCAGATTATCCTCATGACAAATTTATCACGAATACCATGTCATTAAACCAGTAACAGAATTCAGTTGATCTACAATTTTAATACATTTTAAAAGCATTTAATATATTAAAATAAAAACCCAAGTTAGACAAAGTTTTACACTTAAAAGTAAAACAGCACTTGCTGAATATTTATTATCTCAACTTTTCAAGGGAAAGACACTAAAAACAACCATGACAAGGAAACTGGTAAAGTCAACTTCTTAAATATAACACAAGGCCAAAGAACATTTAAATCAGTTTAAAATTAAACTTTAGAAAAAACAGGTAAAACCTTTGTAAAAGCCCTGATAAAACCCTTCTGCCCTTTTAAATTAGAATATAAATTTCAGAAGCTTACAAAATGTCAACAGCAGAAAACATTTAGTTCACATGTAGATTACATTCTGGTTGAAACTTTTCCTTTGTCCATTTAGTTTTATTTCAGGTCATCTTTTTCAAGAAATTTAGTTTTTAAATGTTGTTTTTAAACAATGGAAAATTCTTTATAGAATTTCTAGAAGATAAACCCACATTAGAGGGAAAAGACTATTTAACCTCAAAGCCTACAGCAAAATAAAATGACTATAGGGCAAATGACAAATATTTATAATATATACACATACATGTATTTCTAAAAGGAAAAACCTATATATAACTCACTGAATGACAGTGATATTTTTAAATGTCAATCAATATTTAAAAGGGTAAAAATACCATTTTAAAATTTAAGTTCCAAGTGAGTTTTTAATTTTAATAGCTATTACCAATCACTGAACAGAAAATGAAGCAACAATTCTTGAAGTCACAAATCAGTCCTTTGTTTAGCGATGACATGAGCTGGGGGTGAGGTAAGGGACATTGAAAATACAATGTTGGGCCAATTTATAATTACTCCAAAACAGAACCCCTCAAAAAAAGGGAATCTAGGGACTACACAGAAAAGATAAAAAGGCCCTGATTCATCTATTTGCCTAGAATTTCAGTTTGCAGGAAAGGAAATCAGGAACTCTATAAAAAATTCAGTGTTTTATTCTTTCACTTAATCCACAGTAACACATCAATGGGCAAAACTTTGTTCCATGCCTAAAAGTAGTTAAGATTCTCTGAGAAACTATTCAAAAGCACATTTTTATACCTAGAAAATAAAAATTTTGAACTCCTATTCCTCGTGACAAATAAGAAATGCCCCCAAAGCAACTACACATCATTTGAATAATTTTTTAATGTTTTTTAATCTTATTTCCCATGCAATTTTAAGAAATATACTTTCCCCCAGGGATAGAAAGAATGTGATTTCATGAGAATTACTAAATCTTGGAGAGAGTCCAAAAGATCTAAAATAATAAAACTCGACATAAACTGACAAATTTCTATTGACTAAAGTGCAGATTAAGATTTTATTCTGTTGGCTTTCAGGAAAAAGCCTTAATAAGTTAACTCAGAATGATTTAAAACAAAACAAAACAAAACAAAACAAAGAAACAACAACACATAAATTCAGGAAGAAGCCAGCAGGTATTCATAATAGGCTATATAGTGTGTTGTGTATTTGAGATTACTTTTTTTGAGCCTTTTAAGTAGAGGAGTCAATTTTGCACATTAAAAATATATAAACTTTTAAGAACACTATAGAAGACTACTACAAATAAAAGAAACATCTTCCCCACTATAATCTGACAGTGCAAAAATGGTAAACTAAAATGAAGACTTTTTGCTCAACCACAGTAACGATAACGATAGGCATTAGCCTATCTAAGAAAATGGTAGAAAAAGAAACAGAAAATAAAAGAGAAAGGTACTGTTATGAAGGAACTGGTTTAGACTACTGTAATCTGGGTGTGAGATGGTGTAATGGTATTTAAGTCTGATGCTATATAATATTCCAATTCCTTTGAGTAGATAGTGGCTCTAATCATCAAGTGGCTTAGCTATGTGGAGTCATCTACCCAAAGAAAGACTGAAGAAGAGAAAATACATTTGCAGGTGACAGTGACACATACCTACTCAAATGACAGAGGAAGTACAAACAATAAAAAAAAAAAAAAAGGGAATAAGCCATACAAAATCAGATGAATGTCTAGATACTTACATCTGAACTCCTAATAAGTAAAGATTAGTATGGATGATATGAAACTTAAATGACTGTGGTAACTAAGGTAAAAAAAGAGCCAAAGAAATAGTAAAGAAAGATATTGCACATAGGTACTTAAGAACTTAGGTACTTAACTTTTTTGGTAACCTTTTCCATTAGATCCATAGTAAAAACATCTTTAGAGTTTCTTAGAATATGTCTAAGCTAATTGTTACAGCTGTTTCTCCTTATTTGGTAGTTCAATTTGTGGCAGAGAGGTCAAAAGGAAGCTAAAACTAGACACACTTGAGACATTAAACCATGATTGGAAACACTGTTCCTTACAATGAAGCAGGTAAAAAGCCTTATGTGTGAACTAAAGTAAAATTACAGTTAGCTTAACTCGGACCTAAACAGTGTTTGTTATAAGCCATTTTATATAGAATTTGGAATTTTATAACTGGTGTAGTTAAATGTACTCCACAAAGATATATATGGATTACTAAAATATGCACTCAAAGTTCAGTAATAATAAGCAACAGCAGGTTATCAGAAGTATCAAGGTACTGACCCATGTCCTGAAGGAGCAATGAAGTATAAACAACACTGCACCCTGTTATCAGGCATCTGACGTCTGTTCACTCGAGATTCTGCATTTAGGTAGTCCTCAAATTTACTATCAATGTAGTCAATAACAGGCTGCCAGCTATAGAAAGCAGATAAATAAAATAATTAAGTTGCAATTCTACATATGAATGTACAACTGATGACTATTAAAGTGGAGTAATTAGTATTTTTAAATAGGTAAAACTAATCAAACCAGTGGAAGAGAACTCAAATTATTCTATATATAATGATTTAAGCATTAGTTACACTGAATAAATCTCAATTATTTCTAAATTTTCCAAATGAAAGAAAATCCTATAGAGTCAAAGTACAACCAAATTATCATATTATTTGCATTGATAAGTATAGTTTTATATTTCAAATAAAACGATTAAATACAAAAAACCTCACAATGAACTTACTTAGCTCTTTTAAAAGCTGACACAGAAATGTACTTCAAAAATAATGTGAAAAGAAAATTTAAATATTTTTTATAAGACACTAAGATAAACTTAAATATTTTTTATAAGATACTAAGGTATTATTTCCAAATAGGATGTCATGGCTGTTTTCTTAAATTTTATGACTTACAAAAAAACTGAATATTCAAAATTAGGCTTAAATCAGGATGTGGTAGAAGATAATATACACAATAAGTGGAGAAAATTATAGTAGAAAATGAAAAGTTTTAACTTCCTTATGAGAATTCTTATATCTGTGTTGTTTTAGAATTTGTCTTAAAAAAAAAAAAAAGAATTTGTCTTCAAAATAATTCTGTAATAGTAGTAATATCTCCATTTTATGGAAAAGGAACTCAGTTCAGAAAAGTTCAACAACATTGTCAAATAAGTGGCAAAACTGGTATAAAAACTCAAATCAGGGATCCCTGGGTGGTGCAGAGGTTTGGCGCCTGCCTTTGGCCCAGGGCACGATCCTGGGGACCCGGGATCAAATCCCATGTCGGGCTCCCAGTGCATGGAGCCTGCTTCTCCCTCTGCCTATGTCTCTGCCTCTCTCTCTCACTGTGTGCCTATCATAAATAAAAAATTTTTTTAAATTAATAAAATAAAATAAAATAAAATAAAATAAAATAAAATCTCAAATCATATCACTTAAAAGTTCAGTGACTTTTGCTAAAATGAAAAGTTTAAAAATCTTAAGCAGAAAAAGTCTAACGACCAATACCCCAAATGCAATGTAAAGCAGTGATGACAACCCTTCTTACCAATTACTATTATCCACTGCATCTCCAAATCCCGGGGTATCAACTATTGTGAGCAGCAACTGAACACCACCTTCTTTGATTAAAACCTTGGATTGTTCCACCTATAAGAGTCATTGGTACAGATATTAATACCATACATTACATCTGTGGTTTCCTACAAGGTAAGAGACAGGGAGATGAGCATTGAATCCAACTGGGAAAGTTTTTGCAAACAAAATACCCACCCCTACATTTTCTTTAGAATCAATTATTGTGGATATCAGCAGTCCTGGTCACTTGAAAGAAAGGCACATATATAAATAGTGAGTTTATGGCTTATAGTTGACATAAAGAAGGAAAACAGGAACTAATAAAATAATAACAGTGACTAAAGCCATATAATACCCATATGATCTAAATGCGTATCTAATAATACAAATAAACAATGTGCTTGAATGATTTGGTAATTCATAGAAATCAAATTCAATTAACCAGATGAGTATATCTAATGTACCATTTACAGTAAATGTCTTCCTGGACTATCTCCAACGAGTATGGTCCAAATCAATTACTCAAGTTAACTTATTATCATTCCCAAACCTTTTTCAGCATGGCCATAATTATTTACACTTGTATTTGTATATGACTAAGATCCAATTCTCTTCTCAAATATTATGCTGCACATTTAGAACAAAGCAATCAGCAAAGGTACTGGCACTGAAAAAAAAAAGAAAAAACGAAACAAAAAAAAATCCTAGAACTCTGATTAAAATCTCTCTACAATTTGTAAAAATATTCTTTTTGAGAAAGGGTATTTGGACATAAACAATGCCAACAGGTCCTCCTACAATCTAAGATTTTTTGTAACCCCAAGTTCTGTATCAGAACAGATAACTCATTCATCTTGGGCATATGCTGCTGCTAAATAAACAGATTCAAACATAAAAGGGAAATAATTGTCCCCCAGAAAAACACAGGCTTTCACTCAATGTAGATTTATATCAAGGGCTTCCTAAGACTAGAACTAGAAGCTCTAGGTACATGGACAGGCTAACTTAAGAGAGAAGAATTAGACTCAAATTTTGAGTGTTAATTGCTGTAAGATGTTATGAATTAAGTAATACAAGACTTAAGGGGAAAATGTAATCATCAACATGTGAAAAGCAACTTCCAACTATTTATGTTTTGGAAAGGAAAAGTGACTAGTTTCTAGGTAGAAAAAGTTGGGTGTTATAGAAATTATGTCTTTCCACTTTCCTATGGCATTTTTTTTTTTAAACAATAGCTAGCTCACATGAAGACACTAACGCACTGAGACTAAGACTGTTGAGCAAGAAAGTCTATAGCAGCGTAGTTCAAAAGAACCTTTTGAGATGATGCAAATGCTCTGTATCTGCACTGTCCAATATGGTAGATGCTTGCCCACGTGGCTACTTAGCCCTTGAAACGTGACTAAAGCAACTGAAGAACTGAATATTTATTTACTTTGAATTAACTTATATTTAAATAGCTACAGGTGGTTTGGTGACACTGGACAATGCAGATCTATGGCAATCAAAAGTTATTTTGTTTAAAAAATGATATTAAAAAATCTTGCTAAAATTGAAAACACTACCTAAGATTTGGACATGTATGTCCATGGAGGGACTTCTAAACTTTCAGACAAATAAGAGGCAAAGGTCTTATCTCTTAGACCAATGGTTTTCACGGCTTTAATCCTGGTGTAAACTATCAGTGGAAATTTTGAATGTCCCAAATATATTTATTTGTATCTACCAAATATATACAATTGGAAATTTGTTAAAAGTATTAATACTATTAATTCTATATAGATTTAAAAAGTAAGTATCAATAAATAGGGTTCTTAATATTTTCTGGCCATTTTCAGTATCAACATGATGTGCATTGCTTAGAAGACGACTGTTTCACACCACATAGCTAGCTATGATACCATGTTTCTCTCATAATATGAGGAAGGCAAAATGAAGACATAATCAGACTTATCAGTGTTAGATTTTCAAAACCTAAAAAAAAAAAAACGGTATTATGTCATGTGTCTTACAAAGTTCATATTTTATATATCTGGTTGTCCTCTAGTCAAAGGACAATCTAGTTATTTCCCATTATATATCTTTTTTTTTAATGGACAATCTCCAACATCTCAACAGATCTTTAATTTGCTTCCATCTCCTTCATAAAGACAGGTTATTCATTTATGATAACTGTCACTGAAGCAGTTACTAATAATGAGCAGTTACTAATTAGCAGTTACTAATAATTCTTTTAAATGACATAGTACTCTATATTAGAAACTGATGCAAAACATAATTGTTCCTCATAAATCCTCTCCCAATTTTATTCCAAACCATTTCTGGTTCCCTTATTACTAAGCAAAGCCCATGTCTATCTTCAATAACAGGCTGTATACTAATCACACACCATACCAGCTTAAATTTTAAGATCCTTGTTTGTTTTGTGTTTATAATCAGTTTAACAACTTAACTGTTTGCTGACATAAGAAAAATTAAGATCTGTATTTTAAATACTTTAAGAGTCTGTTTATAAAGGTCTTTTCTGGCCTATGAAATTCTATGTATCCATACATGGTCAAATAGAAAGAAGAAGGCAACATATGGAAGAGATCCAGAAAACTTAACTGTAAACTAGTGCCATTCACAGTATCCAACTGTATCCTATCATCTGGTTTTGCATGTATCCTCATGGGATCCATGGAAAACAAATTAGTTCAAGTCCAGGAATTTCAAACTTTTCTTAAGAAATCTATTCCAAATGGCCACTTTCCCATGCACTCTACTTAAGCAGGTCACATCAGCATATTTTATGGCATCACTCAAAGCTCTCTAAGATTAAATGCATAATTTAATACTGAAGGAATGAATCAAGGGAATTTTCAATTATGTTTCTCTCTGAAAAATAAAACTAAAGCCCATTATATTGTTTATGTATAATTAATTTACTGAAGCCTCTTTTGGACTCCTAGTCTAAGGCACTCTTTTTTCTAATACTGTTTCATTTTCCAATCTGAGAAAAAAGTCAAACCTTCAGTTTTTCCACAGCTTCATTTCTTTCATTTTCAAAAGACTGTTAAATAGAAGTTTTATAACCTAATGTTTAAGAGCTATTTTTTAAGGTAAGTAGCAAGTGTTACTTAATTAGCCGTATTACATTTCCAGGAGAGGGTTAAAATTTTCCATTAGGAGCTTACCTCTCTACTCAAACTTGTTCAGGAGGTGGCATTACAGCCAAAGCTCTGCAGGGACTTGGAACAACAGACTTGAGATATTCCACTTAGCTCAAACACAAAAACTATCTGATTTAATGCCTGAAAAGATATTATCTTATATACTTCATTATGTTCCACAAGAAACTAAGAGGTAATGACCAATAGTAAAATAGTTATAGCTTAAGATTATTTCCTTCTCATCAAGACTCTAACCTAGTTAAGTAAGAAAGTTGATCCAAAGATTTGAATTCTGCCTTCTACTCTGAATCACTGCACCTCTGGGCACCTGGGTGGTTCAGTTAGTTAAGCATCCAACTCTTGATTTCAAGCTCAAGTCATAATCTCAAGGTCCTGAGACTGAGCCCCGCATTGGGCTCCATGCTCAATTTGGAGTCCACTTGAGATTCTCTCCCTCCTCCCCTGCCCCCTGCTCCTGCTCTCAAACAAAGAAATCTTTAAAAGAGGGGAGGGAGGAGCAAAAAAATCACATTCATTTCCTTTGCCTCCTCATACTAAGATCCTAAGTTCCTTGTCCCTTTCATTTTTTTTATTAGCAACCCTCCTCCTAAACCCTTTATCTTTTTTTTCCAGCTCAGATATTTCTGTTCCACAACATGCACAAACTTCAATTTGAAAGGAATTTCCCTGCTATCCAATAATCCCTCTTATGTGCTCAATAGTCTCATGCCTCTCTCATTTCCCAGTATGGCTCTTCTCTAGTTCTACTCTATTATCTCTGTCACCATGCTCAGCAAAAAATCTCATCTTTACTTGAAGACAAGAACATCCTCAATGTTTTTGAAGCAACAGTATTTCCTTCTGTTCAGATCCCGTTCCTTCTAAGGCTAATTTCTCCGTCTACACCAGGAATCTGATTATTCCATTTTAGAATTGTCTTGACAACTGCTTAGACTACTTCCTCTTTATTTTCAACCTCTCATCTTTTAGGGATTGAATCCGCATAGGATATAAACGTTCTCAGGTCTTTTTTAGAAATAAAACCCAAAGGACTCTCTGAGTACCCTACACTAAACGTCTAGGTATTCACACTTGTCCTTTCCTCCATAGTCATGCTTACCATCAGTGCCTCATTTACTATTCAATTCTCACACTACTACTTCTCATCTTGCTCTCCATTCCTACTACTTCACCAGAATCTACTCTGCTAAGCTAATCTATAGCAGCTTAGAGTAGTATATTCTCTCATTACATCCTATTTGCTATATCCTTCACATGATTGGTTTAAGAACTTTGATTGTGTCTATCATCACTGTAGCCCCAAAACCTGGCATAAGATAAGAATTCAAATGTCTGTTCTATAAATGGTTCAAAAAACTATCAATATTGGACCAACATCAACAAGAAAGTTTCCCTTTTTTCAAAAAAATATTTATTTATTCATGAGAGACACAGAAAGGCAGAGATATAGGCAGAGGGAGAAGCAGGCTCCCTGCAGGGAGCCTTATGCGAGACTCGATTCCAGGACCCAGGGGTGTCGACCTGAGCTAAAGGCAGACGCTCAACCATTCAACTAACTACCCAGGTGCCCCAAAGGAGAGTTTCCTAACTGGGCTTTATAAAAAGGTCTCAAGGAGTCTATAAAATATTATCCTAGGGATAGGATTCGTTGCTTTCACCATGTCTCACTTCCAAAATGTCTGTACCTACTTAATCTGCAATAGTGAGTTGTAGGACTTCATAAATCAAGAGAAAAAGTTTTTGAAGGGACCAATATAAGGTTGCCAACTAAGAACTTAAAAAAACACTCTTGGGATGCTTCAGTCAGTTGAGCATCTGACTCTTGATTTTGGCTCAAGTCATATTCTTGGGATCATGAGATGGAGCTCGACATCAGACTCCACACTCAGCATGGAGTCTGCTGGAGATTTTCTCTTTCCCTCTTCCCCTGCCTATTCCCCAACTCTTACTCTCAAATGAATACATAAATCTGTAAAAAAAAAAAAAAAAAAATCTAACATTCTTATTTCACAAAGAAATTGAAATGATTTGGTCTCAGAATAAAGGACAATCTTTCCTTGGAGACAGATGGCAACCTTTCACTGACTTGAAATAGGATTCAAAAATTTTCAAGTCTAACAAAATTATAAAAATTTGCTACTATACATACACACTGTATATAATATTTTCCTTAAACTTTGTTAATCTAAGGATCTACATTTGAGAATGGAACATGAAGTGGAACCAGTGTTCAATTTTTTTCTATCACTTCATTTTAGTCTATTAACAACAAAAAATACAAAAAAAATTTACAGGTACTATTTCACTCAATATGAAGTATTCTGAAAGAATGAAGGACCCTCTCTAACTTCTTCCCAGAAAGACAGGATGAAACCAATTTGTATCTGGCTAGAAACACTACAGAGCAGTGGTTCTCAAAGTGTAGTATCCTGACTGGCAAATGCATTGCCTGGGAACTTAGAAATGTGAATTCTTTGGGCCCTGCCTCAAACCTACTAAATAACAAACTCCGAGGGGAGGGAGACTCAGCAATCTCTTTTGGCAAGCCTTCCATGTGACTGTGATATAGACTCAAGTTTGAGAACCACTGGTATAAAGAACTCCAGGGCTAGAGTATTGGCTCACATTTGGAGCTGCAGGGCCCAGAGTCCTGAGGCCCAAGATGGGATACTGGGAATTAATCTCAAAGGACTTCTATTTAATACTAAAAATTCATTCAAATCAGAACCACTGAAATATAGGAAACTCAGAATCATCTCTCTATTCAATGTAGACAGCTTCTCCTTCATTCCAAGACTGCAAATGTGAAGGAATTTCTTATGACACGAGTCTCTTATAAATAAATAATGCTCAGGGAAGAGATTATGAGATCACAGTCTTTATTAAAATCTCACTCCTGGGCAGCCCAGGTGGCTCAGCGGTTTAGCGCTGCCTTCAGCCCAGGGTGTAATAATACTGGAGACCCAGGATCGAGTCCCACGTCGGGCTCCCTGCATGGAGCCCTTTTCTCCCTCTGCCTGCGTCTCTGCCTCTTTCTCTCTCCAGGTCTTTCATGAATGAATAAGTAAAATTTAAAAAAATAAAATCTCACTCCCTACTTCACTACATCACAGAATTTTTCTTCTTGTCGGCCTTTTTATTTATTTAATTTTTTTTGGGGGGGGGGGGGGACAGTTGAAAGTGTTCCAGAAAGCCTTCAGGTCAGGGAAATTGCAGGCATTTGCCTTTTGAAATTCAGGATTTTATGTTTTTTCCTGGTCTAATATGTCTGGGCAAAGATGTAATACTTCTGACTACCCTCCACTGAAACAATTTATGAGCTTCCAAGAGGAGATTATCTGCAAGATTACTGGGTTTGGTGAAGAGCCAGTTAACTATAAAAGAAAACTATCTTCCATTCTCTAAATACATGGAATGACTCAGAACATTTTATGTTCTCTCCTGGGTGAGTGAGAAAAGAGTTTACAGGATCTTCGACTTGTTTCCAGTATATCAAGGAATATCTCCGTGGGGCACTCAGGAAAGAGTACTTCTCTGGGATTATAGTCAGAATCCAGTTCTCAGATGTTATAGCTCTTAACTTTTGGTAAAAAGAGGAGATGTAACAGTTATACACAGGTCTTTGTCCTAAAAATCTTACTAAAGATACTCTCAAGCCCTAATTATTCCTTTGTTTTCAAAAAAAGGGAGAGTTGGGAAGATATTCACAATAGAAGAAGAGAGCACTTTTGAAATGCCACCTTAAAAGAAAGTAAGTTTACACAGGATTATTTTGGAGCCAAGCAAATGTAAAAAGAATTCTAACAAATTGAGGGCCTTTTCCATTGTCTTTAATACATGCTAGCCTAAGAAAAATTATTGTGTCTGAAATATAAGGATAATTATCTAGATAAGGAACTCCTCCAGATCCAGTAGAAAAAGATAGGAAATACTAAGATAGTCAAAGTACTTCAATGAAATCTGAATACTTAATGAGGATAAAAGACATGTTCAACCTCATAAGAAATCAAAGAAAATTAACTGAAAAAATACACATAGACATATGCACACAGACATACAACATATATGCACTGACATACAACAGAAATGAGTGTCTAGATCCACTAAAAGAATATACAAAAATATTCATACTGGTAAAAAAATGAAAACCCAAATGCTTATCTACAATAGAATACAATTTATGATATATTCATAAAAAAAGTATTATACAACAATGAAAAAGAACTACAGCTACACAATGTGAACAATACCACAGACCTAATCTTCAGTAAAAGAAATCAGACAAAAAAGAGTATATATCTAAATGAGGTTCAAGAATAGGTAAAATTAATCAATGGAGATAGAAGTCAAAAAGCTATTTATATTTGGAATTGAGTGAAACTGAGAGGAGGCACAAGGAAGCCTTCCAAGGTGCTAAAAATGTACTTACAGTATCTTAATCTGCAGGGTAACTACCTGGATATATGAATATATATACAAAAATTCATCAAGCTTTATGCTAAAATTTGTGCCCTTTTAGTATAAACCTATATATTAACTTAAGAATTAAAAAAAAATTGTTTTTAAGACTTTATTTATTCATGAGAGACACAGAAAGAGAGGCAGAGGTACAGGCAGAGGGAGGAAAACCAGGTCCCATGCAAGGAGCCTAATGTGGGACTTGATCCTGGAAATCGGGATCAGGCCCTGGGCCAAAGGCAGATGCCCAACTGTTGAGCCACCCAAGCGTCCCTTAAAAATTAAATTTAAAAATTCTGTTTAAGAAAAAAAAATGAAAATAATCAAAACTTTTTTTAAAACCTATCAAAGTAAAATCTAAAAAAATGTTCAAATTAAAATTATTTCACTTATTCTAGTAATTTACAAAATTTCACAGATGAAGAAAAAAATATTAACAAAACTTCAAAGATCACCAAATTTGAAAATATTCCAACTAAACACTAAGTCATATATTTTTAAAACTGTTTGTTCAATCATTCAATACTGGATGTTAATACATAACACATTAACCGCTAAGAATTGAGCTTACAGGAGTGAATAAAGTTCCTACCTTCACAGAGCTTACAAATTTAGAGCCAGAGTAGGGACTGAGGCAAGGCCTCACTGAGAAATCAAATTTTAGGCAGAGAAATGATTAATAATGGAGTAAGCCATGAGGAAATCTCCGGGAAGAACACTGCAGGTAGAAAAACAAGAAGAGGGAGAGCTCTGAAGTAGGACTGGCCTGATCAGAGAACAGCAAAAATATTGGTTTAGCCAGAGCAGAATAAGCCAAAAGTGGAAAAGTATAGGAAATAGGTTACAGAGGGGGTGAGGGCAAATCTTGTTGGGTTTCCTAGATATTGTAAGGACTTTGGCCTTGCTCTGAAATTGTAAAAGAAGATTCTCACTGCTTTGCTAAAAATATTGGGGTGGTGACCAAGGATCAGGTCGGAGAGGTGAATTAGGAGGTAACTATAATAATCTGAGCAAATACTTGGCTACAGAGTATGACAATTTAGATTTCTATGTGTTGAATTCATGAGACTGCAAGTGCTGATACTTTCATGTGTTCAGACACTGGCAAAAATCACTGAATGGATAAATCAAGAAAGCTAGAATATTGCTCCTTTGTCTTTATTAAGCAAAGTAAAATAAAACATGGTAGGATACAAAATTTTCATGAGTTAAAATGACTTCCATCATCCACTCAGCTGTTTACTGGAATTTCAAGACTTTTTTTTTTTTTTAAGATTTTATTTATTTACTCATGAGAGACACAGGCAGAGGGAGAAGCAGGCTCCATGCAGGGAGCCTGATGGGGGACTCGATCCTGGGGCCTCAGGATCACGCCCTGGGCTGAAGGCAGACGTTCAGCTGCTGAGCCACCCAGGCATTCAATACTTAAAGAGAAGTCCTTATCCACTGGAGTCAAGACTTCAAATTCAAACTTAACAAGCAACAGCAAACATAATGTGTATACCATATGTGATTTAAAAAGTAAAACAAAAAAATCCTTTCCTGTAAGTATCCCTACTAGCTAGTATCAGATGAATCAGCCTTATTGCTTACAGAGGCATTTTCTACATTATTTTAACTATTTTCACATATTTTTAATCATGATGAAGAGAAGACTTTGTGGATCAAATCACTTTGTCTTCATTTCATCTAAATTGTCTAACTGGGAAAATATCTCCCCAATGTAAAATTTTTAAAGGAAAATGTAAAAAGAAACTAAAAGAAAACCAAAGTTGTTGGATGAAACATTATTAAAAAGAGAGATGTAGGGCAGCCCGGGTGGCTCAGCAGCTTAGCGCCACCTTCAGCCCAGGGCCTGATCCTGGACACCTGGGATCGAGTCCCACATCAGGCTCCCTGCTTCTCCCTCTGCCTGTGTCTCTGCCACGCTCTCGCTTTCTCTCTCATTAATAAATAAATAAAATCTTTTATTAAAAAAAGAGATGTAGTAAAGGAAAGCTAATCCACCTATTAAGAACTAGTTAACCTATGAAATAGCAACAGTATAGAGACAGCCTAACTTGACCGAATACGCACGAAAGCAGACTGCTTAGATTTGCTTAGTTCTGTCACTCTAACTATATTATCTCAGGGAAATGGCCATCTTCGTACCTCAATTTCCACATTCGTAAAACGGGAGTAATACTACTACTTACTGCATAAACTTTTTTTTTTTTTTAAGATTTTATTTCTTTATTCATGAGAGACCCAGAGAGGCAGAGACACAGGCAGAGGGAGAAGCAAGCTCCATGCAGGGAGCCTGATGTGGGACTCGATCCCAGGAATCCGGGACCAGGCCCTGAGCCAAAGACAGACGCTCAACTGCTGAGCTACCCAGGCATTCCTTACCTCATAAACTTATTGTAAGAATTAAATAAGTTAATGCATCTAAATTGCTTAGAATAGTACATGGAAGATGCTAATGATATACTAATGCAAGCCTGGTATTACATTATATGCCAAAACTACAAAGAGGACTCTGAAAATTCCCCCACCAGTAGTAATTATCAAGAACACTACTGGCAAGTACACGACCATTAAGATCTAATATATTTTAGACTAAATATTCTTCAACTTAGGAATCTACACTGTGGGGTTTCTTGAACATTTCTACGTACAGTTTATTTATCTTGAATTTAAATATCTAAATTAAGAAGTTTAAAGTTCCTCTTCTTGCTTAGGGTTAAAATATCCAATAGTGATCACCAAATAAATAAGCAATGTAGTGTCAAATTTTTAGAATACATTTTTTAAAGTAATTTGAAATTTCAAGCTCTATGAAGGAAACAAAAAAAAATTCCTAAAACCAAGAAAAACTTTAAAAAAACAAAATATTCACTGTGCAGAATTATTTCTTAGGGATATAATTACTAAACTACATGTTGCAGCTTGATATGCATGAATTTCTGCCCAGTATTTCCGGACTGTCCTTCTACCTTGTGCATCAGGATAATCCCTACCAATCTTTCAAATCTACCTCCAGCCTTAATAAAGCCCGCTCCTGCCAAAACTGTTCACTCCTTCTCTGTGTATGTGCTATGTATTACTACTGCATTAATCCTCCAACAATTTCTTCAATTAACAGTTTAGATTAATTTAGTTTTAATTAAAGGAGTGCTGTGTAACAAAAATGTAAGTCACATAAGTAATTTAGAACTTTTCAGGAGCCACTTTAAAAAGTAATCAACAGGTGAAACTAACGTATTTTATTTAATTCAATATGACCAAAATATTATCATTGCAAAATGTAATCAATATAAAAATTAGTAATAAGATCCTTTGTATTCTATATATTAAATTGTCAAAATCTGGGATGTATTTTATACTTGCATCCCATCTCCATTTGGACTATCCACATTTTAAGAGCTCAAGAGGCACACTTAGCTACCAAACAGTAAGTACAGACCTGGAGCCTAGAGCATTCTGTCATATGCAGTGTGGTCTATGGGTCAGCAGCAGCAGCAGCATCTATGATTTTTCAGAAATGCAAAATCTCAGCCCATCTCAGACCTACTAAAACTGAACTAAATTTAACAAGCTCCCAAAGGTGATCTGAACGCACACTGAAGACTGAGAAGTTCTAAACTAGACTATACCTAACTTGGGAGCCTTAACGAATTACAATTACCATTCATCTATCATAAGGTATTATCACTGAAAATACAGAGCCCTGTATTTAAATAACAATGGATTTTCTACAAATCATGTTTTCTCTACCTTGTCCATCAGAACATTCTGAAACAATGGAAATACATCTAGACACATATGTCTACTGAGCACCTAAAATGTGACTGGTGTAACTGAGATACTAAATTTTAAATTTTATTTACTTTTATCTTATTCAAAATTAATAGCTAAATACAGCCAGTGCTACCATGTTAAACAGCATAACTCTAGGTTACTACATCACAGTATAATCTCTAGGAGGTTCCTAGGGACAAATTTAGAAGGTTTTAATCAAGATAATTCCTCTAACTACCTGTGCTCGCTCTCTTTTTAATCATCAATCAGGTTTGCCACTTTACATTGGCTGAGGCTAAATATAAAAGCTATCTCTAGGGAAGCATAATAAAAGGTATAGCATGTGTTTTTTGTGTTAACATTACTCCAGCTTATCATCAATTAACAATACTAACGTACATACCTGTACAGTCTTTTTTATTCTATGCGATGGACCTGGATACTCTGGAGAATACAAATCTGTGAGGAATAATGAGTTGATTAATGTTGACTTCCCCAGTCCAGATTCACCTAAAAGAAATGAGGGGATGGAGGGAAATGCGTTAAACTCAGCCATTTTATCAACCTCAAATATTCAACCAATACTACAATCAAACTTGCCTTATACAAGTAATTCCTGGTAGAACAAAGAAGTGACATTAGAACATACTGTAAAGATTCTATATTAGAATAAGTTCTTTTTGAAAAAAAAAAAGAATAAGTTCTTTTTTCTCTTTCTTATCAAATTAGACTCATGCTTCCAAGGAATCATTTTAGCTTTGTGATTCTACGATCTGTGCTCTTTAACAGTAATGTATCTAATACAATAGTCTCCATTTTTAACAGTAATGTATTCCTAAAGACCAAAGTTAGTTATGAAAGAAACACTCAAGTTGGATTACATATTGCTGCCTCAGTGAAATAAAGCACAAAAGAAGTTAGGTATAAGCATTTATTATAGTCAATAATTAATGAATGACCAAAAGAAATCATGCAACTATAAAAAGTAGCGATCTGCTGATAAAAAAAGAAAAATTAATCACAATGCATCTCAGTATAAAAGTGAACCACAATTTACTCATCCATGTATCAATCAGCTTAAGTATAAAGGGTATCTTTCCATAAACCAAATTCCAAAAAAATCATAGGTAATTACTTTTTATAGTGCTTCTGATTGAGGTAAGAGGTAGGAATGCAAGAAGGTAGAACACAATTTCCACTTAGAGTCACATACTCTTTGACCTACCATGTCTAGTTTAGTACAACATATCAAATATGCAGTCAAGTTTTATCAAAATATAAACAGCTTAAAGATATACGTTATACAAGGCTAAATAAATTAAAAATCATACTGTAATTACCAATTAATACAATGCAGAATTAAAGAATCTAGTTATTGTTAACAGTTCAGTTAGTTTAATAGGCACCTTTAGCCTAAATAACTGATGTCACAAATATTAATAATACTATTTCTGTCTAGGTTGAGTTCTTTCTTTTTATATTGGCTCTCAAGAAAGTTAAGATCCATACAAGGTTGTCACATTTTACCCCTCTGAATGAGGGGATGTCACTTTTTTCTAGATGTAAAAACTCCAGAAATTTCTAAGATAAATAAATAAATTATAGATTCATCATACTTGCTTTTTACTTAAATCTTACTGAATAAAGGAGTAAAGACTAGAATAAAACCCAAGTCTCTGGGGAATAATAATCTAGTCTAATAACCTAGAAATATCTAGGTCTTGCAGATGCTGCTATCCCAGAACCACCCACACTAGCCATGGTCGATCCCACTGTGTTCTCAACATTGCTGTGACAGTGAGCCCTTGGGATGCATCTCCTTCAGGCTGTTTGCAGACAAAGTTCCAAAGATGGCAGAGAACTTTCATGGTCTGAGCAGTATGGAGAAAGGATAAAGGTCCCTGCTTTTATAGGATTATGTCAAGATTCATGTGCCAGGGTGATGACTTCACACGCCATATGGCACTGGCAGGAAGTCCATCTATGGGGAGAAATCTGATGATGAGAATTTCATCCTGAAGCACATGGGTCCTGGCATCTCATCCATGGCAAATACTGGACCCAACACAAACGCTTCCCAGTTTTTCAAATGCACTGCCAACAATGAGTGGTTGGATGGGAAGCATGTGGTCTTTGGCAAGGAAAAAGAGGGCATGAATACTGTGTAAACCATGGAGCACTCTGGTTCCAGGAATGGCAAGACCAGCAAGAAGATCACCATTGCTAACTATGGACAAATCTAGCAAATTTGACTTGTGTTTTGTAAGAAAGACAGAAAGACAGACAAAGACAGACAAAGACAGACAAAGACAGGGAAGGAAGAGAAGAGAAGAGAAGAGAAGAGAAGAGAAGAGAAGAGAAGAGAAGAGAAGAGAAGAGAAGAGAAGAGAAGAGAAGAGAAGAGAAGAGAAGAGAAAAAGTATCTACAATATTTTCATTTGGGATCCCTGGGTGGCGCAGCGGTTTAGCGCCTGCCTTTGGCCCAGGGCGCGATCCTGGAGACCCGGGATCGAATCCCACGTCGGGCTCCCGGTGCATGGAGCCTGCTTCTCCCCCTGCCTGTGTCTCGTCTCTGCCTCTCTCTCTCTCTCTCTGTGACTATCATAAATAAATAAAAATTAAAAAAAAAAAAAGAAACATAAATGAAAAATTTGAGTACTTGTAAAACTATTTTTGGAATGTCCAATGTAAAAGTACACTATATTCAAAAATTAACACTGTAGTGACTAAAAGTATGTTTAGATCTTTGGTTTTTTGGTGGTACAGGGTAGAAGAACAAGAAAAAGTACGACAAAATGAAAGGCATGATGTAGCGGGGGAAAAAAGTTTGAAAGGTAACACATCAAAATGTTAATAGCAGTTACTACAAAGTAGAATTGTAGGTAAGATACATTTTTTGGGAGGCAAACCCAGGTGGCTCAATGGTTTAGCGCTGCCTTCAGCGTAGGGCCTGATCCTGGAGACCCAGGATTGAGTCCCACATCAGGTTCCCTGCATGGAAGCCTGCTTCTCCCTCTGCCTGTGTCTCTGCTCCTCTTTCTCTCTCTATGTGTCTCTCATGAATAAATAAATAAAATCTTAAAAAAAAAAGATATTTTTTTCTTAGCTTTCTACATTTCTGCATGCTCTAAATTTCCTTCACTAACTGTATTTTTATAATTAAAAAAGCACTCTTGAGTGTCAACTTCAGCAAAATGACAGACTAAGAAGTTCCAAGCTTTCACAGAAAAATCAAAATCAACTAGAAACTGGCTGAATTAACCTTATAGAAGCTTTGGGAAAAGTCAAAGATTTACAACAACCAAATAAATGCCTAGTCAAGAAAATGTCATGAACAACAAAGTTTAGGTCATTTTCATTTGTTCTTGCCCTATTCTCCATATGGTAGGCCTGGGACTGAAGGAGATAGCAGCCCAGTTCCACATTTTCCCCTCAAACCAAACGGAATAGGGCTGACTTAAAACATTCTAACCTCTCTAGGGTCTGCCAGAAGGAACTGATCTGTCTTGTCTAACTGGAATTTTAAGTAGAAGCAGCACTGGACACTAATGGTGGAAGCTAAGAGGGACTATAAACCCATAGATGCCTGGCACAGAAAAGCAGGGGGGAATAGATACAATAGACACCTAAGGCCCTAAGAAGAAGCTAGAGTGAGATCCCTTGGAGAATAAAGACATTCAAAAGTAGCCATGAACACAGAGAGAACTAAGAAATTCATACACAGGCCCAGGCCAAACTTTCACTGCAGGCTGATCTATAGGCTCAGGAACATGCTCAGCCAATCATCAGATAACTGCCCTGATATCTTGGCAGTCTGCAAAGATGGGGAAAGGTGACTGTTGTTCCAAATGCACATTTTTCAACAACAACAAGAACAAAAATCACAAGGCATGCAAAGAAACAGAAAAACAAAGTCGACAGAAAGGAACAAAACAAATTCCTGGAAACCATTTCTGAAGCAGCACAAATATTGGATTTACTGAGATGAAGACTTTAAAATACCGGTGTTAAATATATTCAAAGAGCTAAAGGATAAAAGGACAAAGAAGTACTAGGAATCAGGAAAACAATACAATACAATCAAAATATCAAGAATGGTAAAAAGGAACCAAACAAAAATTCCAAAGCTGAAAAATACAATAAGTGAATTGAGAAATTCGCTAAAGAGGTTCAACAGCAGAACTGAACAGGCTGAAGAAAGGTTCTGCAAACTTGAGGGCAGGACATTTAAAATTATGGAGTCTAAGGAAAAGAAAGAAAAAAGAATGAAGAAAAGTAAACAAGGCCTAAGGGATTTGTAGGACATCAGCAACTGGACCTATCAGTGGAGATTCTGCTTCTCCCTCTGCCTCTCCCCTTGCTCATCATGTTCACACTCTCTCTTACTCAAATAAAAAAATAAAATAATAAAATAAAATATAAAAAAAACAGAACTGCTGATGGAATCACTTCAGGTAGAAAGGAAATGACCCTACACATTAACTCAAAACCATGTGAAGATATAAAGCTCTCCAGTAAAGGTAAATACATGAACAAATATATAAACCAGTATTAGTGTATTTTGGTTTGTACCTCCATTTTATGTTTTCTGTTAAGATTTTAAAGATAATGAAAAAAAAAAAAAAAGATTTTAAAGACAATGAATAAAAAATAACTATAAAAAATAACTATAAAACTATCTTAATGAGTCCAAAATGTTTATTTTTTTTCCAAAATGTTTAAAGACAGTTTGTGGCATCAATAATAAAAGGGAGGGGGGGCTACCTGTGAGTAGTTTATGTATGTCATTAACGTTAGGTTGGTATGAATTCAAATTAGATTATTATAATTTAGGATGTTATATGTAATCTCTATAAGCACAAAGAAAATATCTAAAGAATATACAAGAAAAGGGAATGAAAAAAGGAATCAAAATGTGACACTGCAAAAAATCAACTGAATACAAAAGAAGATAGTAAAGGAAGAAATGAGTATACAAAAGCTTAAAACATATAGAAAACAACAAAATGACAAAAGCTTTTCATTATCAGTAATTACACATAGATGGTTCAACTCCCCAAAGGCAGATTGCCAGAACTACTAAAAAGAACATGACCAAACTATATGCTACCTGGAAGATACACACACAGGTTGAACATAAAAGGACAGAAAATGTATTCCATGCAAGTAGTAACCAAAAAAAGGTGAGGTGGCTATACTATTATCAGACAAAACAGACTTAAGTCAAAAACTGTTACAAGGAAAAAAAAGAAGGATATTATATATTCATAAAAGGGTAAATTCATGAAGTGGACATTAGAATTATAAACATACACACCAAACATCAAAGCTCCAAAATATGTTGCTAAGTATACTGACAGAATTGAGGGGAAACAGTTTACAATTACGGAGACTTCAATACTCCACTTTCATAATGGATAGAAGAACTATACAGAAGGTAACAAGATGACTTGAATAACACTATAAAACAAATGTACCTGAAAAACAGACAAAACACTATGTTCAACATCAGAACACATTTTTTTCAAGTACACATGAAGCACATTCCAACACTGACCACAAAACAAACAAGTCTTCATAAATTTAAAAATGCTGCAATCATAAAAAGTATCTTTGCCCATTGCAATGGAATGAAACTTGAACTCCAAAACAGAAGGAAAATGGAAAAATTAACAATTACATGAAAACTAACACTCTTAAACAACTAATGGATCAAAATAGAAATCTCAAGGAAAATTTTTTAAATACTATGAAATAACAATTAAAAAAATAACTAAATTTATAGGATACAGAAAAATCAGTCCTATGAGAGAAATTTATAACTTAGACACATAAATATGAAGATCTGAAATCAAATAAATTAGAAAAAAAGAGAAAAATCAACACACTCAAGTTATTTCTTAGATTAAGAAAAAATTAACAAAGCTTTAGCTAGACTGATTAAAAATAAAAGAAGACTCAAGTTACCAAAATCAGAAAAGGAAATGTGGCCGTTACTCCTGATGTTACAAAAATGAGAAGGATTATAGGAGTACTATAAATAACTGCATGCCAATAAATTAGGTAACAAAATGGACAAACTCCTAGAAATATACAGCCTACTAAGACTGAATCATAAAGAAATAGAAAATCTGAACAGACCTATAATCAGTAAAGACTGAATCAGTAATTTAAAACCTAAATAAATAAATAAATAAATAAATAAATACCTCCTCAAAAAAGAAAAGCCCTTAGGCCAAATGACATCATCAATGAACCATACAGAATTAACACCAATCATCCTTAAATTCTTCCAAGAAACTGAAGAGAAAATATTTACAAATTCTTTCTATTAGGTCAGCATTACACGGACACCAAAGTCAGATGAGAATTTTAATCTGATATCCCTGATGAATACAGATGCAGATATCCTCAACAAAGCATTAAACATAAATTCAATGGCAAACACTAGAATAATTATACACTGTGACAAAGTGGGACTTGTTCCTGGAATGCAAGGATGGTTCAACATTCAAAAATCAATCAATATAATATACCACATTAACCTAATTGGGGGGGGGGGGACGACACATGATCATCTCAAGTGATGCAGAAAATGCTTCTGACAAAATTCAGCACCCTATCATAATAACAAAAAAATTCTATAAACTACAGAAGAAAGGGAAACTACCTCACTATAATAAAGGCCATATATAAAGAGCCCACAGCTAACATAGTCAATAGTAAAAGACTGAAGGCTTTTCCTCTAAGATCAAAAGACTGGACAAAAGACATCCACCTTCACTTCTTCCATTCGACACAGTAATCAAAGCAATTTGGCAAGGAAAAGAAATACAAAACACCCATATTGGAAAGGAAGAAGTAAAATTATTTCTGTTCACAGATGATACAATCTTATAGGCAGAAAATCCTAAAGATTCTACAAAAATATTGTTAGAGCTAATGAACAAATTCAGCAAAGTTGCAGGATACAAAAATCAACACACAAAAATCATTTGCATTTCTATATATTAACAATGAATATTCCCAAAAGGAAATTAAGGAAACAATTCTATTAACAACACTATGAAAAAGAATAAAGTACTTAGTAATAAACCTAAGCAAGGAGGTTAATGACTTGTACATTGAAAACTACAAAACACCACTGAAAGAAATTTTAAGCAACCTAAATAAATGGAAAATCACTCAGCTTTCATTGGGTGGAGAGTTTAATACTGCTATGTCAATACTACCTAAAGCAATCTACAGATTCAACTCACTCCCTACTAAAATCCCAACAACTTTCTCTTTGCAGTAATAGAAAAAGCTATTCTAAAGGTCATATAGAATCTTAAAGGCCCCCAAATGGCTAAAATAATCTTAAAGAAAGTTGGAGGACTCATTTGCTGATTTCAAAACTTCCTAATATATATATATATATATATATATATATATATACACATACATACATACACACACACAGTAACCCAAACAGTGTGGTAGTAGTATAAAGACATACATATAAAGCAGAGTAGTCCAGAAATAAACTCTTATATAAATGCTAAAATGATTTTTGACAAGGGTGCCAAAACCATTCAATGGGGAAAGGACAGTCTTTGCAATAAATGATGCTGGGAAAATTGAATATCCACATGTAGAAGAATGAAACTGGATCCATCCCTTACATCCTAACAAAAATTAACTCAAACTAGATCGAAAGTAAAACTATAAAATTCTGAAAAGAAAATACAAGGGAAAAGCTTAATGATGTTGGTTTTGGCAAGGATTTCTTGAACCTTTCCTTGAATCAAGATATTAACAAAAGAAAATAAAACTGACCATCAAAATTAAAATCTCTGTACATCAAAGGATACTGTCAAATAAACTACAGGAGATATCTGTATATCATAAATATGACAGTGGATTAATATTCATGTATGTAAAAGACAACAATTCAAAAACAAAACTCAATTTAAAAATGGGCAAAGGACTTCACTACACATTTCTCCAAAGACAATACACTAATGGCCAACAGACACATTAAAAGATTTGTTCAACATCACTAGTCACCAGGAAAATACAAATCAAAACCACAATGGTATTACTTCACATCCATTAGTGTGGCTATTAGCAAAAAACAAAACAAAATAAAATAAAATAAAAAAAACACAAAAGAAAATATCGGTGAAGATGTACAAGTTGAAACCCAACAGCATTCTGGTGGGAATATTAAATGGCACAGCCAATATGGAAAATGGTATGAAAATACCTCAAAAATTTAAACACAGGATTACTATATGATATAATAATTCTACTTCCAGTATATATCCAGGAGAACTGAAAGCAGATAACTAAAAAGACATTTGTATACCAATTTGCACAGGATTATTCACAATAATCAAAAGGTGGAAACAACCCAAATGCCCATCAATAGACAACCGAATAAACAAAGTATGCTATATACATACATTGAAATATTATTTGCCCTTAAAAAAGAATGAAATTCTGATATATACTACAGCAATGATGAATCTTGAACACATTACTGCAAGTGAACTTAATGAGACACAAAAGGATAACTATTGTATGACTCCACTTAAATGAGGTACCTAGACTAATCAAATTCATAGAGACAGAAAGTAGAATAGTGGTTACCAGGGACTAAGGGGAATGGAGAGTTATTATTTAATGGGTATAGATTTTCAGTTTGGCCTAATGAAAAAGTTCTAGACATCAATAGTGGTGACAGCTACACAACAGTGTGAAATAACTTAGTGCCATTAACAGTAGCAGGAATTGGGTAAATGGCATGAGTTAATAATTGCTGAAGCTCTACTTCCATGTCTAAAGTTTTTAATATCAAAAATAATACATATGTATATATATATTCTTTTTAATCTATTTTATAGTTCAACTATTAAATTTTATAAGCTCCTGTTGTTTGTATAATTCAACAATAAAAAGTAAAAGTAATTTTTCCTTAAATATCTTCTAAATAATTCCTTCAGTTCTCAAAATAATTTATCAGTTCAATGTGTATATTTCCATGCTTTCTCTTTCACAAATAAAATATAAATATATACATGAATGGATTAAATACCTACAGAAATAAAAATTGACTCATTACATGCATTTTATACTCTAACTTCCTTTCTAAAAAATGTGGGCAGCCCCAGTGGCGCAGCGGTTTAGCGCCACCTGCAGCCCAGGGTGTGATCCTGGAGACCCAGGATCGAGTCCCACATCAGGCTCCTTGCATGGAGCCTGCTTCTCCCTCTGCCTGTGTCTCTGCCTCTCTCTCTCTTGCTCTCTCTCTCTTTGTGTGTGTTTCTCATGAATGAATAAATAAACAAATATTTTAAAAAATAAAATAAAATATTTTTTTAAAAAGTAACATACCATGGCCATCCTTTTCAATCAAAACATATTGAGCTAACTTACTCTTAATAGGTGTCAAATACTCCATACTAGAGACATAATTTATTCATCCCCTCCTTTTAATGCACATGCAAGACATTTTCTATTTTTTGCTCCTACAAATAATGTCATTAAAAAACCAAGAATGTATATATCTTTATATACTGTTAACTTGCATATTATATCTTATATACTGTACTTCTATCTGCCACATAAACTCCCAGAAATTAGATTCTGGATTCAAAGAATATGTATACTTTCAATTTTGATAAACAGATACTTTCTCAGGGCAGCCCTGGTGGCCCAGCGGTTTAGCACCACCTTCAGCCCAGGGTGTGATCCTGGAGACCCAGGACCGAGTCCCACCCACGTCAGGCTCCCTGCATGGAGGCTGCTTCTCCCACTGCCTGTGTCTCTGTCTCTCTCTGTGTGTCTATCATGAATAAATAAATAAATAATCTTTAAAAAAACAAAAAACAAAAAACAAAAAACAAAAAAAAAACATACTTTATCTAAAAAGTCATAGCAATTAACTCAAGCAAAATCTATGTATGAGAAACTCATATTTGCGATTCATGAATAATTGTATGATGCTGTATATGAGATCCTTTGGGGGCACTTAATTTGTCTTTTTTTTTTTTTAAAGATTTTTATTTATTTGAGAGAGAGAAGAGTGAGAGAGAGCGTGAGCTGGGGAGTGGCAGAGGGAGGAGAGGGAGAAGCAGGCTACCCACACAGCAAGGAGCCCAACAAGGGGCTCTATTCCAGAACCCCTGGATCATGACCTGAGTAGAAGGCAGACACTTAACTGACTAAGCAACCCAGGTGCCCAGTTGCACTTAATTTAAATTATGAACACAAGAGGGAATAAATTATAAAGAGGATTGAAAAAATATTTTTTTTAAATGTGGAGGTGGTGTAGGACATGTTTTGGAAAAAGAGAAAGAATGTAGGATGAACAACGAAGAATAGCACTCACAAATGCAAGGCTTCAAGGATGCTGCCAATATCCTTGTGTCTAGTACCTAGGAGTGTAAAGGATACAAAAGCCTAATAAAGTGAATAATGAGTTCTCTGACCTTCAGAGAAAAAAGGGGTGTGTTTTTCTAAATGTGTAGTAAATGACTTTACATCTCAATTTCCCCCCATTCAGTTTACATTATTTTTCCTTAGGTACTCTTTGTCATCGAAACTGCCAACCTTTTGAGATAGTTATTTACCATTGAGGAAAAAGACCTCAGGGATGTTAAGTGACTTGCCAAAGATAATGTAGCATTTTAGTGTTATAACTCAGACTAAAGTCCACCCAATCTTCTTTCTTCCAAATTCAAAAATTCCGACTCCCAAGTAATAATGCTGGCCTAAGTATTTGGGAAAGAAATTTACAAACAGACATTCACAGAAAACTGGTATTAAATTCCAAACATTTCTATCTACCAATTAAGGTTCAGAGAGCTCCCTATAGTTTAAATTAGGATAAAGGTTAAAAATCTTTAGAAATGCACAAGTTAAAACATCTTAACTTTTCCACTTAATGGATGTGCAACCTTTACCATTATATGCAATCTCTTGGCTCAGTATGCTTATCACCAAAATGAAAAAAACACTACTTACTGAGAAGTGAGCAATAAAGAAATAAAATTAACATCTAGTATACTTTTTTTTTCATATGGTAATACCCAGGTTTTAAATTCAGAAAACTTCCTGTCCAATTAGTCCAAATCAAGGTTTTACTTTCCCCTCTTCCTCACAAACATGATTTGTCAAGAAAACTAATTTCCTCAAAAAATGGCTATCTTTAAAATATGATCACTCACCAAAAAAATCAAATTTCAAACTGTTTTATAAATACTAACTAAAGCCAGCTTTTAAGTTTCCATACTTGTTAGCATTTCTATTTTAGGGTCTTTACTTCCCACCTTGATTTTTATGATCATAATTACTTTGGAAAGAAATCTGATCAATTTCTTCCCCTAAGTTTTAAAGGAGGTGGGCGTAAATTTCATATTTGGGAATTATATTGTCATAGCTGATTTAATACCTATGTTTTTTCCTCCATCATAAAAAAATTGAATAATATAGTAATTATACGTACATATGTTTATAGACTTGCCTTCGACCCTTAAACAAACGCTCACAGAAAGTTATTTTACGGTTGGTAAATAAAATATGTAATGAAAATACATAATAAAGAAGTATATATATGACTAGAGAACTTAGGCTCATGATTTTCCTATTAAAGGACAAGACTATTTGCTTTTTGTTTTTGAGCAGTTCTTGTTTTGGGAACAATGATCAAGACTGCTCCCTTAACTCTAAATACCATGTATCTTATGATATTCTAAAACTTCAAAATACTGTCTGCTTTTTTATACTCACTAAAAAAATCAGAAAACATCGAAGTATACTTTCACTTATGATTTTTTTTCCTCTAGTAAATTTTTTTCTCTATCTTCACTGAAACTCCTGCTATTTATTATATGAAGTAGTAGCTTGTATACTCTGAACTAAAAGTTAGCTTTGGTCAATTTTTGACATGTTGGGCAGGAGGTATCTAAATATCCTAAGTATATCTAATATATTAATATATCTAATAATATCTAAACATAACTTTCATCCATTCTTAGACACTCACATTGAAATTAAAGCTTTAAGATTCAAATCTTATGTGATGTCCCTGAAGGTTGGTTATAACAACAAAATATAGCTATCTTGCTTAAAATCAAGACAAACATTTCAGGAAACTTTACCATTACGGAGGTTTAAAAAATATCAGAGTAAATTATTAGTGAGCATATAGACAGAAGTAGCGGTAGCTAACCTTCAATTTAAAAGGAAATAAGTTTCCTATTGAACAGCTCATTCTGTATATTTTATATTCTTTTAGACTGATTTACAATGTAAACCATAATTATGGTAACTAGGTGATCTGTCAAAATAAACACAAGTAATACAGAGTATCATTTGGCCAAGGAAAAGAATTTCAGAATCCAATTTAATATTGTTCACATATAACTGGTTTCCTCTAGCTCTCCTCTCCACATTATGCTTATAGTTGCTTCTAAATTATTTAGACTTATTTCCAAGTTGTTCTAGGCAAAGTAAAATTTTTTTCACAAACTGCTCAATTTCTTTAATTTGGAGATATACATTCCCCCCATCAATGTTTCTAAAAATGAGCATCTCTCATAGTCAAAATGTGTATTTGTTGTGCTATTTTTCTCACCACCTTTTTGGTTTTTTTTTTAATTATTTTATTTTTTCATGATGTAAGTGTACTCTTTAATCCTCATCTCTTATTTCCTCCATCCCCCCACTCTACCTCCCCTCTGGCATCATGAGTTTGTTCTCTATAGTTAATGGTCTAATTCTTGATTTGTCTTTTTCCCTTTGCTCATTTGTTGTTTCTTAAATTCCACATGCGAGTGAGATCACATGATATTTGTCTTTCTCTGATTTCACTTAGCATTATACTTTCTAGCTCTAGCTCTTGCCATTTTGCAAATGGCAGAGTTTCATTTTTTATGGCTGAATAATATTCCATTATATATAAATTATAATTGTATAATATATAATGGAATATTAGAATATAAAGTATATATGTATACTGTATGTATATTTATAATACATATAATATATATAATATATATAATATATACTTTATCTATATATAATATACATATAATATATACTTTATCTGATCTTCTTTATCCATTCATCTACTGATGAATACTTGGGCCCATGGTTAGTAATGCTGTTATAAACTTAGGAGTGCATATATCTCTTTGAATTAGTGGTTTTGTATTTTTGGGGTAAACACCCGATGTGCTATTATTGGATCGTAGTGTAGTTCTATTTTTAACTTTTTGAGGAACCTCCATACTGTTTTTCCATAGTGGCAGCACCAGGTTGCATTCCTACAACTGAGGATTCATTTTTTTCCACAATAATTGTTGTTTCTTGTGTTTTTGATTTTAGCCATTCTGACAAGTGGGAGATGGTATCTCATTGTGGTTCTGACTTGTATTTCCCTGAAGATGAGTAATGAGCATATTCTCATGCCTTTTGGCCATTTGGATGTCTTCTTTGGAGTAATGTCTGTTCACGTCTTCTGCCCACTTTTGAATTAGATTGTTTTTTGGGTATTGAGCTCTATCAGTTTTTTATATATTTTAGATAATAACCTTTTATCGAAAATGTCATTTGCAAATATCTTCTCCCATTCAGCAAGTTTGACTTTTAGGCTTTTTTTTCTTAAGATTTCATTTATTTAATCGAGAGAGAGAGAGAGAGAGAGAGAACGTGAGTGGCAGAGACAGAGGCAGAGGGAGAAGCAGGCTCCATGCAGGGAGCCCAATGCGGGACTCGATCCTGGGACTCTGGGAACAGAGCTGAAGGCAGACTCTCAACTGCTGAGACATCCAGGTGTCCCACCTTTTAGTTTTATTGACAGTTTCCTTCAACTGTGCAGAAACTTTTTGTTTTGATGGTCCCAACATTTTTTTTGCTTTTGTTTCCCTTGATTCAAGAGACGTAACTAGAAAAATGTTGCTATGACCAATGTCAGAGATTACTGCCTATGCTATCTGCAAGGATTTTTATGGTTTCAGGTCTCACACATAGGTCTTTAAGCCATTTTGAGTTTATTTTTGTGTATGGAGAAAGAAAGTGATTCAGTTTCATTCTCTTGGATCTAGCTGTCCAGTTTTCCCAGTATCATTTGTTGAACAAATTTTTCCCCATTGTATATATTCATTCCTCCTTTGTTGAAGATTAACTGACCACATAATTGTGGGTTTCTTTCTGGGTTTTCTATTCTATTCCATTATCTATGTGTCTATTTTTATGTCGATACAATACAGTTTTAATTATTACCACGTTTTCATATAAGTTGAAATCTAGAATTGTGATACCTCCAGTTTTTTCTTTTTAAAGACAGCTTTCACTAACCTCCGGTTTTTTTCGTTTCCAAGACTGCTTTCACTATTCAAGGTCTTTTGCAAGTTCCATACAAATTTTAGGATTTTTTTGTTCTAGTTATATGAAAAATGCTGTTGGTATTTTGATAGGATTGTATTAAATCTACAGATTGCTTTGGGCAGTGAAGACATTTTAACCATATTTGTTCTTCCAACCCACAAGCATGAAATGTCTTCCCATTTCTTTCTGTTGTCTTGAATTTCTTTCAGCAGTGTTTTATAGTTTCTAGAGTACAGGACTTTTACCTCTTTGGTTAAGTTTATTCTCAGATATTTTATTATTTTTGCTATTATAAATGGGATTGTTTCCTTAATTTCACTTTCTGCTGCTTCATTATTAGTATATACTAATTATATGTAATAATTAGTATATATCCACACATTGATTTTGTATCCTGCAACTATACTGAATTCATTTATCAGTTCTAACAGTTTTTTGGGGTTTACTATACTTATCTCCCCCAAATCAAATCTGATTATATGCTTCATAAACTATATCTTGGAATCAAGGAATAAGATCAAAACACTTCTTCCCTCAAACTCAAACTTAATTAGAAGAGCCAAATCTAAGGAAGAAGACCTTAATTATTTTTTCCTAAACTTCAGAATTTGACATTTAATTTTTAGAATGAGTTACTCTGTCCTAAAATGATTTCTGTTTTTTTTTCTAATTTGTGGGACTACAATGGAACAGGAGATTTTAACCATAAAGAAGGTAACTAAGACCATCTCCCTCCCGTCCTAACTCATGAGGTGAAGGAACAAAGCTCCCCCAGAGAAAGTTACAAACTGTAGGAGAAAAGGTCCTTCAAGATCCAAGTTTCATTCAGGACAAGGACACTGAAGGAATGTACTAAGCTGCAGTTAAGAATTCAGTATAAAGTACGGTGTTGAATGTACAATGAGAGATCCAGATGAAGGACTAGAAAGGTTGGGGAGATAGCTGAAAAAGGGATGAGAACCTTAAAGGGGAATATAGGAGAGAACCCAACACAGTGACAAAGACTAAATGTTAGGTATGGAGGCTTTAATACCTTCTTAAAGAAAGGAGGAGATGTTCTCATTGATGACCTAGAATGGAAACTCAGAGCTCTGTTTTGGACCCAAGCTTTCTTTCCCTTATAATAATATTTTCTAGTTTCAAATCTTTCTAAAACAAACATGTATTTTCCTCATTATGAATAATCAAAAAGCATATTGCAAAATAGGTAACATTACAGAGAACTAAAATTCTAACAAGTTAATTTTTAATTATCTAAAAACTAAAACTTTTAGTTTGCTCTCCATCATGCATCCCCATCATGCATAAGATCACAATCAATAATTCACAAATACAATCCCAGGTGGACAAGAAATCCATGACCATTTGACTAATGATATCCTCTCATAATAATTTTTCTTTTACTTGCCCTGATAAAGACTCTAAGATCATACTGAAAAGTGAAAAGTATCAATCTTTTTTTTTAATTTATTTATTTGAGAGAGAGAGCATGCAAGAGGGAAAGAGTGAGAGTGAAAGAACAGGAGCAGGGGGAGGGAGGAACAGAAGGAAAGGGAGAAGCCAACTCCCTGCTGAGCAAGGAGTTAGATATCATGGGGCTTAATCCCAGGGTCCTGAGATCAGGACCTGAGCTGAAGGTGGATGCTTAACTGACTGAGCCACCCAGGTGCCCCAATAGTGTCAAATTCTGATTGTAAAATATCCTTAGAAAGCAATGTGAAATATTACATAATGCTTTGAATGAAATACAATTCTGTAAATATCTATTAATCACCTACTACGTAGCAGGCACGAGGAGTTAAAAGGGCAAAATAAGACATAACTCCAATTCTCACTGAACTTACAAACTAGTAGGAGAGACAAACAAATAAGTAAAGGCTATGAACTCTATATTTAGATATGTTTAGATGGTAGAAATCACAGAAGAATAACTTCTAAATCAGATGAGAGTTAAAGGAAGTTTCCAGAAAGAGGTAACAACAAAGTTGGACTTTGAAGGACAAATAAAAACTTGCAAAATAAAGAAATGTACAGAAAAGGAAGAACTCACAGACAGAAAACAGAAGTCTGAATCAATGCAATTTATTTGGTAAAATATCTATGTTTGGGTTTTAGCTTAATAGCTACAGAATCAGTCTCCAGGGCCAAGGCTTGGGAACCAAAAGTGATTTTGCTTTGCAGCTAAAGGTAGGTGAACCACTGGCCTGCACACTGAGAGGGGAAGGCTTTAGAAGAAGAAAAGAAAAAAGAAGAAGAATTTAAAACATACCTGGGGCTAAAATGGGGGGGGAGGGGGTAAAAGTAGGAGGGAAAACTCTTACAACTTAAAAGATTTTTGTTTTAAACAACTAGCAGAAGCAATATTATAGTGGTTATTAGCATAGCATTTAATTTCAGGCTTTCTGGATGAGAATTTTAACTTTATAGCGTGATTACAGCAAGTGAGATACTTGAATTTTTATGTTTCTTTGCATACCAAATTAAACATAATACATGAATTATGAGAAATAAACTAGATAATACATATGAAACCTAAGCATGTGCCTAGTACACAGTAAGCACTCAGTAAGAAGTACTTTTGGGGGGCACCTGGGTGGTTCAGTGGTTGAACATGTCTACACCGTTGGCTTGGGTCATGATACTGGGGTCCTGGGATCAAGTCCCACATACGGCTCCCTGCATGGAGCCTCCTTCTCCCTCTGCCTGTATCTCTGCCTCTCTCTGTGTGAATGAGTAAATAAAATCTTAAAAAAAAAAAAAAGGCACTTTTTCTGTGATATCTTTTTATGTAATGTTTTTGTCTCTTTATTAGTCTCTTCTTTTAAATTTAAATTCAATTTGCCAACAAGAACTCCCAGTGCTCATGACATTACATGTCCCCCTTAATGCCCGTCACCCAGTTACCTTATCCCCCATGTGTCTCCCCTTCTACAGCCCTTTTGTTTGTTTCCCAGAGATAGGAATCTCTCATGGTTTGTCTTCCTCTAATTTTTCCCCACTCAGTTTTCCCCCACTTCCCTTATGGTCCCTTTCACTAATTTCTTATATTCCACATACGAGTGAAACAATGATAGTGGTCTTTCTCCAACTGACTTATTTCACTCATCATAATACCCTCAGAGCTCCATCCAGATTGATGTGAATGGCAGATATTCATCCTTTCTGATGACTGAGTAATATTCCATTATGTATATATATACTACATCTTCTGTATCCACTCATCTGTTAAAGGATATCTCAGCTCCTTCCACATTTTGGCTATTGTGGACATTGCTGCTAAGAACATTGGGGTGCAGGTGTCCTGTTGTTTCAATACATCTGTTATCTTTAGGGTAAATACCCAGTAGGGCAATTGCTGGGTCATAGGGTAGCTCTATTTTTAATTTTCTGAGGAACCTCAACACTATTTTCCAGAGTGGCTACACCAGCATGCATTCCCACCAACAATGTAAGAGGGTTCCCCTTTCTCCACATCCTCACCAACATTTGTTGTTTCCTGTCTTGTTAATTTTAGCCATTCTCACTGGTGTAAAGTGGTATCTCGTTGTGGTTTTGATTTGTATTTTTCTGATGACAAGTGATGTGGACCAGTTTTTCATGTGCTTGTTTGCCAGGTGTAGATCTTCACTAGAGAAGTGAAGTGGGTGTTAAGTTTGATTGGTTCTTTATAGATCTTGGATAGCATTTATCTGATATATCATTTGCAAATATCTTCTCCCATTCTGTAGGTTGCCTTTTAGTTTTATTGACTGTTTCCTTTGCTGTGCAGAAGCTTTTTATCTTGACTAAGTCCCAATAGTTTATTACTGCTTTTGTTTCCTGTGCCTTTATAGACGTATCTTAGAAGAAACTGTTGTGGCCAAGGTCAAAAAGGTTGCTGCCTGTTTTCTCCTCCAGGATTTTGATGGATTTGTCTCTTGTTTAGATCTTCATCCATTTTGAGTTTATCTTTGTGTATGATGTAAGACAATGGTCCAGTTTCATTCTTCTGCACGTAGCTGTCCGATGTTCCCAACACCATTTATTGAAGAGACTGTCTTTTTTTTCCAGTGGATAGTCTTTCCTGCTTTGTCAAAAATGAGTTGACCATAGAGTTGAGGGCCCATTTCTGGGTTCTCTATTCTATTGACCCATGTGTCTGTTTTTGTTCCAGTACCATGCTGTATTGATGATCACAGCTTTGTAATACAGCCTGACGTCAAGCATTGTGATGCCCCCAGCTTTGGTTTTCCTTTTCAACACTCCTCTGGCTATTTGGGATCTTTTCTGGTTCCATACATATCTTAGGATTATTTGTTCCAACTCTGTGAAGAAAGTCCATGGTATTTTTTTTTTTTAAGATTTATTTATTCATTCAGAAAGAGCAAGAGAGAGGCAGAGACACAGGCAGAGGAAAAGCAGGCTCCATGCAGGAAGCCCGATGTGGGACTCGATCCCAGGTCTCCAAGATCACACCCCGGACTGCAGACGGCGCTAAATCACTGCGTCATGGGGGCTGCCCAAGTCCATGGTATTTTGATTAGGATTGGATTAAATGTTAAATGTGTAAATTGCTGTGGGTAGCATAGGCGTTTTCACAATATTTATTCTTCCTGTTCAAGAACATGGAATGTTTCCTCAACATTTAGAAGTTGTTCTGGGGCAGCCCCGGTGGCTCAGCAGTTTAGCGCCCCCTTCTGCCCAGGGCGTGATCCTGACGACCCGGGATCAAGTTGGGCTCCCTGCATGGAGCCTGCTTCTCCCTCTGCCTGTGTCTGTGTCTCTACCTCTCTCTTTCTCTCTCTCTTTCTCTCTCTCTCTGTCTCTCATGAATAAGTAAATAAAATCTTAAAAAACAAAAAGGAAGTGTTCTGTAGTTATTAGAGGTCTGTGATATCATTTAATGAGATTAAAAATACAGGAAAATGTGAGAAGAAACAGGATGAATTAAGATAAGGACATTTAGGGATCCCTGGGTGGTCTAGCGGTTTGGTGCCTGCCTTTGGCCCAGGGCGCGATCCTGGAGACCTGGGATCGAATCCCACGTTGGGCTCCTGGTGCATGGAGCCTGCTTCTCCCTCTGCCTATGTCTCTGCCTCTCTCTCTCTGTGTGACTATCATAAATAAATAAAAATTTTTTTTAAAAAAGATAAGGTCATTTAATTTAAGACCCCTTTCAAATTAAAAGTCAGAGATTTTGACATCAATACAGACTTAGATAAATTAAAAATCACTTAACAACTTCAATCTAGACCTTGTAGATTTTAAAAGCCAACCTTTAAAAGATGGGTATAGGGATCCCTGGGTGGCGCAGCAGAGTTTGGCGCCTGCCTTTGGCCCAGGGCACGATCCGGGAGACCCTGGATCGAATCCCACATTGGGCTCCCGGTGCATGGAGCCTGCTTCTCCCTCTGCCTGTGTCTCTGCCTCTCTCTCTCTCTCTCTCTCTGTGACTATCATAAATAAATAAAAATAAAAAAAATAAAACTAAAAAAAAATAAAAGATGGGTATAGGGCAGCCTGGGTGGCTCAGCAGTTTAGCACCACCTTTGGCCCAGGGCGTGATCCAGAGACCTGGGATCAAGTCCCACGTCAGGCTCCCTGCATGGAGCCAGCTTCTCCCTCTACTGTGTCTCTGCCTTTCTCTCTCTCTCTCTGTGTCTCATGAATAAATAAAATCTTTAAAATATATATATTTAAAAAAATAAAGATGGGTATAAATCTTAAAACAGGCATGGATGAATTAGCAAAAATAGATGCAAAAATTAGCAAATTTATATACAAGTGTACACCATTTGTTCCTATGTACAATGCACTGTAGTAAAGGGTTAGGACACAAAGATTTAAAAAGAAGTATTCATTCTTATCCCTCTCTACCATACACACCCTCATACAAATCTATACACATATCCAAACACATACTCTCTATCTGGGTGGGAGAAAATTACAATTTACCATTTCATTCAAACATGGTATAATGAAGATATGTACAAGGCACTAGAGCACATAGGAGTGGCAAGAAACCTAAGACCAATATGGATCAAGGAAAAGTTTCCCAGGGAAGTAAAACCTAAATTTTGAAAGGTGAGTAGGATTTACGCAGTACTCCCAATATTCCCAAAATGGAACAAAATTTGACCTAAAAACCTAGACAACTTCAACTTTCTTAAATATGGCACCTTGTTTCAACTACCCAACATAGGGGGATCCCTGGGTGGCGCAGCGGTTTGGCGCCTGCCTTTGGCCCAGGGCGCGATCCTGTAGACCCGGGATCGAATCCCACATCGGGCTCCCTGCATGGAGCCCGCTTCTCCCTCTGCCTGTGTCTCTGCCTCTCTCTCTCTCTCTCTGTGACTATCATGAATAAATAAATAAAATCTTTTAAAAAAACAAAACAAAAAAAAACTACCCAACATAGGTTCTTAGGGGCACAACACCGTATCAACTGTCTGTTGTGAATGGTTGCTGCCACAAGGGTCCTGAGGAGAATACCCAAATAGGCAAGGTTGGTATCTAGACCTGTTGTAACTGCTACTCATGCTAACCTAGTTGCTCAAAGATACCAGAATAATATTTTCCCTAAAGCGAGGAGGATTTGAATTTAAGACCATTCTAAACATGGCTTCAGAGTCTGAGTCACGTGGTAGCTTCTTATATGTCTCTCTAAGGGTAGTGACTCTTGTTCTTTCCTTGTTCCTGCTGATTGAAATTTAATCATGATGCTAAGAGTGGGCTCAACCATCGGACACTCTGAAATATCTCGGGAGGAAAGAACATGCCCAATGAAGCAACAAACAAGGAAATATCTGTTACACTAAGAACTTAAAGCAGAGCTATCACTTCAATCCAGAACTATACAACTCTGGATTTTGAAACAGAGGAAAAATAAATTTCTTTTTCATACACTTTATTTTAAGGTTCCATTATTTATAGTCAAATTTAAACCAAATAATAAGACAAGCAAATGTAACAACAAAACCCTCAAAGTCTCATTTCAGAAAGAGAAAAAATTAAAGACACAAACTACACAAGATTTTTTTTAAAAATACATTTTTTTAAAGATTTTATTTATATATTCGAGAGAGAGAGAGAGAGAGACACAGGCAGAGGGAGAAGCAGGCTCCATGCAGGGCTGCCCTAAAAAATACATTTTTAAGAATATTAATGCAATAAACAACATATCAACAAAATACATACTATTATGTATGAATTAATGCAAGAAGAGCCAGAAATTCAGTGTTAAGTTGTTGCTGTTTCCTTAGATTCTACTAATTCTCTCATTTACAAACTTTATATTGATTTGAAAGTTTCAAATGATAAAGGCAAGAATAAAAATAGCAACAAAATTTTTAAAAATGTACAAGGCATAAACTTAGAAACGATGAGTTAACAATATCCACAGTGAAAGACTGATAGGCCTCTTAGGTACCGATAAACCAGGTGGTGAAAAAATGGAAATGCTCTGAATAATTAACATGCTTGTCAAAAGTAAATTCAAAATTCCTACCCAGAGAATGAACATATTTTCTAATCACCTACAGATTACTGATAGAATGTAATCATATATCTGACTACAAAGAAAATCATGTAATACTGAAAAATACGGAAATCTATGCATCATATTCTCTGACTACAACACAGTTCAAAAAAAAAAAAAAAAAAAACACAGTTCAACTAGAAATTAACAACAAGGGCACCTGGGTAGCTCAGGCGGTTAAGCACCAGCCTTCAGCTCAGGTCACAATCCCAGAGTCCTGGGACCGAGCCCCATGTCAGCCACATATTGAGCTCCCTAATCAGCGGAGAGTGTGCTTCTTCCTCTCCCTTTTTCTTCTCCTTCCCTCTGCTCATTCTCTCTCTCAAATAAATAAAATCTTTTTTTAAAAAAAGAAGAAATTAACAACCAAAGAGTAACACAATCTACCTGCCCATACAGACATAAAACAGTATTTCCCTTTAACTTATCTGAAAAACTATGCAAACAAAATGAGCCCTATATTTAAAAACCTAAGAGCTATGACTAAAGTGGTATTCAGAGAAAAACTTGTGCTTAAATAAGACTAAAGAAAATAGACTAAGTTTTAGAGTGGCTGTTGGTGAAACTGCAAACTTGTATAGTTTCTGACAAATATATACTATGGAACACCACAATTCCAAAGAATGAGGCAGCTCCATATGTGCGGATACAGATGTATGCACAATATATTAAGTGATGGGGAGGTACCTTTGCAGAACAGTATTTATGGTATGGTACCATTTATATATATAAAAAAGAAATCTACAAGGGAATGACTGACAAACATAAAATCACAGGAAAATGCCAGAAAATTTGTAACAACTTAATGATGCCACAAGGGAATGATACTGAAAGAAAAAAAAAAAAGGAACTTCATTTTTTTGCTAAATGTCTTTAGACTTTACATTTTTTAGAAAACTAAAATGTTTATTTTTATAAACTTTTCTTTTTTGAGGAGGAATAAATACGTGAGACATAGCAGAATGTAGAAGGTTGGCAACACGATGACTCTAAAAGGTTCTAGCCTCAAAATAAATAAAAAGGAATGCTGAATGTAGTGAAGCAGTATCTGATTCTGGACATTAAATTATTAATTCTTACTTATATTTAGTAGAGTAAAATTTACTTCCATACCAAGATATCAAATATCCTACAATCATAAGACAAAATGTAACAGCCTTGTCCTAATACTCTCAAGGTGACTTAAAACTACAATCAATTCTTAGGGCACCTGGTTGAGTCAGTCAGTGGAGCATGTGACTCTTGATCTCCAAAGTTGTGGGTTTAAGCCAAGTTAGGTATAGAAATTACTTAAAAATAAAATCTTAAAAAAACTAAAATCAATTTTTGTTCATTGTGCTTTACTAAAGGGAAAGTAGTAGTGCCATGAATGCAAAATAAAAGAGATATAAAATTAGTCCCATCAACTCAAACTCTAACACAGAATTTGTGTAAACAACCTCAATCAAGTATTTAGGAAACATTTTAGAAGAGCACAATTCAGAATTCTACATCCTAGCTTAAGAAAACAAAATTATTCAATAAAACACAAAGAGAATGCCTGTGACATTTTATATTATTTCTTTATATGTATGAAAGATGTAATATTTTCTATTTCTTATAACTAATATTTTAAGATTTATTAAATGATCCAAATTAACAACTATTTTACATTTGACTTTGAAATGCATTATATATGTTCAGGAACAAAGTCATTATCTTTCCCTCATTTTACTGGACTTTAAGAAATAATTCAATTTAAAATTTTTTCTGTTCTTGGGACACCTGGGCGGCTCATCAGTTGTACATCTGCCATCAGCTCAGGACTCTATCCTGGAACTCCCTACATGGAGCCTGCTTCTCCCTCTGCCTATGTCTCTGCCTCTCTGTGTCTCTCATGAATAAATAAATAAATCTTTAAAAAATAAATAAATAGAAAACTTTTTGTTCCTGTTAAAACAAAATATTGTAATATTTATAATTAAATATGTTGAACACTTTAAGAAAATTCTAAAGCAAGAGTAACTGAGTTTATAATATTTCACCAATACTTAAACCTTAAAAGCAAGTTAAAATAATTCAGGTCCTCTTTGAAACCCAGCCCATGAAAGTCATGCATATTCCATCATTCAAGAACATTAAATTTTAAGCCAAACATTCATGAAATGTTTGTTCACAAGGTTTTGAAAAAAGTCACATCAATAATTACAACAGTTAGGGTCAGGTTCTGTTAGGTCCTTGGGATTATAAAGGCTCTCAGAAGTCTTATAATTAAAGAAACTGTTTATCTTTGTTATACCCAGCAGCTCAACTTTGCAGCCCTAGAATGCTTCCCCCAACACCTTAAAATATCTAATAACATCTAACATATGAAACGTATGTTGAGATATTATACTGTGTTCTTATAAATTATTTTTCCTTAATCATATATAGTTATAGGACCTAATAAAATAATAGTATTGTCTTAGTTGTAGTTAAGTAAAGCATACATAGACAGCTTAAACCTTGAGGATTTTTCATTTGATTATAGCACAAAAACACTGAAGCACCGATGCTCCTCAGTTTTATCAATTAGTGGCTTAGAAAAACTCACTTCATTACACAAGCTATGTAATGAACACACATAATGTGGTTTTATTATCAACATCAATTTGCTAATTACGTAGAGTCTTAGAACATTAGAACTGGAATAGTCCTTAGAGATACAAATCAAACCATTTAAACATTAGAAAATTAAGCCAAATAGAAGTTAACTAATGCCAAGAGCACAGCTAGGTGCGAGAACCAAAACATCCCTGTTCCAATCTCCAAGTGCTGGGATTCATGTTAATCTTCTAAAGGAAGTCTCTTGAGATTCTCCATGGACTCTCCCAATGGATAGCTGTTTTCAAACTTATTTTACCACAGTTGACAGAAAATAGAGAAGCCTCTCCTACACGTATTCTGCATCAAAACCCAATTTACACATACAAGTATATTTATCTGTATTATATAAATGTACGTGCATACAAATTTTAAAGTTCCATGAAATAATATTCATGTTAAGCAAAATACATTCTATTTTCAAATCATTTCTATTTTTCATTTTTTTAAATGACTCACTAAGCTGATATAATGATCCAGTTTGAAAACACCTACCAAGGAGGATCCAAAGGTCCATTCAAATAAATCATCTCACTCCCAACATCCTACAACTTCTCCATCCCAGCAGCTATTCTCTGATGAACTATTACAATCAACAGAAAACAAAGAATATAAATAATGTCATTGTATGATTATTATTAACAGCTGCTAAATGTCAGAATTGGGAATATTTTTGCCCTCAAAAATTTAATGTTGAGAAACAAGTAATAGTTAAACAAAAAGTACAGGAGTTATACCTAAGGAACACTTCAGTACAGCTTGAAGAATCAAGGAATACTTCACAAAGCAAGCAACGCTTCACTAAGACATGCATAGGAACTAACAAAGCAAACCAGTGAACATCTAAAAAATGCTTAGTGTGGAATGGCTTTTTAGAAAGGTGGAATCTCCATCCGCTGGTTTAGCATTTGGAAGAGAAAAGAAAGCATAGGAAGACAAATAAGTTTAGGAGTAAGGAGGATAAAAATTACTTTTAGAGAAATAAAAGGCATCTATTAAGAGTAAAAAGGCAACTGAATACAATTTTAATTAGAGACAAAACTAATAAAATAAAAATCAAGGGGCATACACAAAGTTTCACAAGTATCAAGAGTTTTTGCTTTTCTTTAAAAACTGCAACTGGAAGTCACAGGCAATAAATTATAGGTAAAGCTTTATTAAAGAGTAATAAGGACATGGAATGCCACTGAGCAAACACAATCAAAGAAAAGGCCTTACATTAAAGGACTGGCTAATGCTTTGTTAAAATAAAACGGTTATGGTATTATTTTTGATTCCCTGCTCTGATAGGTTTCATTAACTGAACAAGTACGCTTGCTGTCAGATAAGCATATCCTGCATTATGCTGTAATAAACAAACCTGGATCCTAATTTCTTATCTGTCACCAGGAGCTTAATGACATGGAACGGGTTTTATCCGTCTCTAGATTTTCAGGTACTAGAATAGCATCTGGCACTTTGTAGGTGGTCATTAAATTGTACTAAAAAAAAAAAAAAAAAATGAATGGAGAATGCAAAGAGAAAACGTTGCCCTATGAGGTAGAATTTGATCAAGACCGTGAATGAGATATCCAACAGTAACAGAATTTCAGAGAACTGAGAATTTCAACAGCCTAGAAAAGACGTCATATTTCAATGAGGCTTTGAGGGTTGGAGGAGCATTTCAACTATCTGGAATATGTGTAGGTATAAGAGACCACTTTTAACCATCCTGCAGCAACAGTGTGGGAAAGTAAGCAAAGGATTTATTACAAACAGGATCTTTTACTCCTTTCAGGAGGTCTAACCATGTTGGAATTTAAACAAGAGGAAAGCCTGGTGCTTGAGAGATGCTGTAGACCACCTTGTAGAATTTTTCTATCTTGTTCATTGCTTGCCTACTCTTGTTTATCCTGGGGTTTAAAATCTGTTTTATACAACTTCAAATACTAAACTGACCACAATACAGTATGTGACCTTAATCAAAATAAGGAAACAAACTTATTTTAATAAAATTTATTTATTAGCACAGGAAGTAACATTTAAAAAGATCTCAAATGTTACATATTATTAAGATACAGGTATTCATTTCAGCTGAGGTAGAGATGAGACAGTGTCAAACTACATTCAGTTCTTAACCAAAATGCACCAATGTCATTTAAGCAGCTATTTCAAAATAGAAGACTATACTCCACCCCAGAACTAAAGCCCAGAATATCCAGGCAAGTATTTCCATAGGGAGATGCTTCCCAAAATTTGAAAGGTAGATGAAATTTTAAAACTCTAGTAAGTATATGATTAACAGAGAAAATGCCAGAGTCACTAACATTTAAAGATGGCCAGTGAAAGGGATGTTAAAAAAAAAAAAAAAAAAAAAAACAGATAAACCAGGAGGCAGCATCACAAAAAAAGAGAGAAAGAATTGCAAGGAAAAAATAATCAACAATTCAAAGAGGTTAAAGTGGCCCAGGGACAATGAGAAGTCCTCTTTTTTTTTTTTTTGAGAAGTCCTTTACTGACCTTTAGTAAAAGCAGTTCTGTGTTAAGAGAAACCAAATGGTGAGGAATTACAAAATGGATGGGAAATTAAAAAGTACAGATTTATTCTTTCTTTACATCTGGCTGAGAAACAAAGAGAAGATGCCACTCATAAGAAAAATTAAAATGTTATAAAATATGTTATAAATTTGTTTTACCTTTTACTATGCTTATCTATGAAGATTTAATCTATCAAGAACAGTCTAGACTACACTAAATACTGATTATTTCTTGCAAGGTATTCCATTAACATGTGATTTGGGATTTGCTATAAGACTATTTCACCTCTTCAAAATGTATTAGGACTGATGTACAGACTAATACTAAAATGCAAGCTGAACAGGTCCCCTATGACCTGGTTCTGCAATTATCTAAACAAGGTTTACTTATTTTAATTGCAGTAACTGACCACAAGCACTAAGAGCTAAATAATAATTCTGCTGTGTAGCCAGTAGCAAACATTCCAACCAGCCACTCAATAATTACCTCATCCACTGAGTCAAAAAACTCACTTGCCATTTGTCTAAAGCTGGGAGGTCTTAAGGAGGATGTTTATGAAATTTCTTGCTATACTTAGATAAAAGTACTCTTTATACAGCTCAGTTTAAGCAGCTAACTACCTTTTTTTTTTTTTCCTTATCCTCCTGTTACAAAAAATCTAAATGTCTACTTGGAAATTTTTTCTTGATCATTTCAAAAATGGATTACCACATTTTAGTTAAAATGTACTGCCTTTACTTAGGCTAGGGTCTGCAATTTTTCCTAGATTGTACATCAAGCTTCTGTTAAGTTCTTCTGCTAAACTGAAAAAGAGCTGAAATTGACAGATACTCTTTACAAGCTCTCCTCACATACTCCTCCAAATTCTTCAAATTATTTATTGCCTAAGTTCTAATGATCAGTAAACATTCCATCTTAAAAAATCAAGTACTCTTGTGAATACTAGTAGTCCTTTGTATCTTGGTGGGGGGAAAAATCAGGCTTCTCCTCTAATTTCTAGTCATGACCAGCGTTCACTGAGGAAATAAGTGCTTTAATTTGGAGGAAAACTGGGACAGTTTGAAATGTGTTCATCAGAGAAGGTAAGGATTTTGTGGGAATATCAGAGTGGAGGGCTTTATGAAACTAGAGGGCAGCTTAAAGCCAATGGCCACACTAGACAGTAAGTAAAAGGAAAATATCAGCAAAGGAAATAGAAACATACTAAAGAAGGATTTTACTTGGAGATCTAGTGGACAGAAGAGGTGAAGCAATGAACTGATTTATTCTTGAGCTGGGAGCGGATTCTATAAAGTGGTTCTGAAGAAGTGGCCTTCATAGCCAAAGTGGGTAATCTTTAGTCATTTGAACTACATGCCTGACTTACTCTTTCAAGTTCTATAAATCTTATATACCAAAATTTATACACTAAGGACCAGTGGTGGGTTGTAAGAATTATATTGGTGATTGTGTTAATCTGTCTCACCAGTATTTCTTAAAACAAACCAAAACAAAAATCATGACTATACATACAAAGAAATTGTCATTAGTGGTGTAAATATGTTTAATAAAAAGCTAGACAAAAAATTTCACATCAATAATTAAGGGCCTACAAGTTAAAGCACAGAATCTCTGTATAATACTAATTTAGCAACATCATTTTCCTTTATTTGGCATTTTTTTTTAATTTATTTATTCATGAGAGACAGAGAGAGAGAGGGACAGGCAGAGGGAGAAGCAGGCTCCATGCGGAGAGCCCGATGTGGGACTCGATCCCGGGACCCCAGGATGACGCCCTGGGCCGAAGACAGGCGCCAAACCACAGAGCCACCCAGGGATCCCCCTATTTGGCATTTTAAAAAGATTTCTACTCAATTCTGCCAAGAATAAGATGAAATAAGCATTAGCACATCTGTGATAACTCTAAGTTGGTACAACATTTTTAGTTTGCATTCTTTACCATGTCATCTACTTTCAGAAATCAAACACACAAGGGAAATACACTGCAATAATAGTTGGGGGAAGACGGGGGATCTTTTAGGTACTACAATGGACACAGGCTAAGTATACTATGATACACTCATAAAAATAAAGTTAATCAGCCATTGAGAATTAGTTTTTATTTTTTATTTTATCTTACCAAAATCTTTTTTATCTCTCAAGTTTTATTTAAATCCTAGGTAACATATAGTACAGAGTATAATTTACTGATTTGTTACTTACATATAATATTCAGTGCTCATCACAACTGTTTTAAGTATTAAAGAGGGTGCTTGTGATGAGAATTAGTTTTTAAAAACCTGTTTGACATGGAAAAATGCTTGCCTTAGTATTAGATGAAGGAAGAATATATAATGAATATAGCACTACAGCTATGCATAAGAAACACAAAAAATACACTAAAATTAGTAATAATGATTTCTTCTTCTTCTTTTTATTTTTTTTTATTTTTTTTTTTATTTATTTATGATAGTCACACAGAGAGAAAGAGAGGCAGAGACATAGGCAGAGGGAGAAGCAGGCTCCAAGCACTGGGAGCCCGACGTGGGATTCGATCCCGGGTCTCCAGGATCGCGCCCTGGGCCAAAGGCAGGCGCTAAACCGCTGCGCCACCCAGGGATCCCTCTTCTTTCTTCTTAAAACATTCCATCTGCTCCTCTGTATTACATTCCTAATGGAAAACTATTTTTTAACAATAATTTTCTATAGGAAAAATATTTTAAAACCGCATCTTAATATGTTATATCAAAAAATATGAGTTATCAAAAAATACAACTACATTTCAAAGAAATATATAATTTATTTCCTTTCTCTGGACATTAAAGTAGACTTAATTAAAGTCATTAAAGCAGGGCTCTTTAAACTTCAGAACTGGGAGTAAGGGCCATTCTTGTCAAAATGCAGACTTCCACATGATTTTTTTTTAAAGATTTTATTTATTCATTTGAGAGAGAGAAAGCACACACAAGAGCAGGGAGAGAACCAGAGAGAGAAAGAATCTCAAGCAGACTCCCCAGGCTATGGAGCTCAACTCGGGACCCAATCCCAGCACTCTGAGATCAGGACCTGAGCCAAAATCAAGAGCTGGATGCTCAACTGACTGAGCCACCCAGGTGCCCCAGGAAGCCTAGATGATTTTGATTAAAGAAGTCAGGGTAATAGACTGAAAACAATCAAAATGTAGTTCATTTAATTTCTTCATTTATTTGCCCTTTTAGATGACTAAAATTTTATGTTTCTTCCTTAATCAAAATTATCTATAATGATGGCATGAGCCAAAAATACTGTTAACTACTGAATGACACTAAATCTGATTAAAACATGATTCAGTAACAAAAGCAAACACCAACCTATATGAGAAAATTTAATTTTAAGACTCAAAATTAATATCTTTTTTGAAAGCGGGGGGGGGGGGGTCAGGGCAGAGGGAGAAAGAGAATCTTAAGCAGACTCCATGCCCAGCAATGGAGTCCAATACAAGGCTCGATCTCAGGACCCTGAGATCATGACATAAGCCAAAATCAAGAGTCAGACACTCAAGCAACTGAGCCACCCAAGTGCCCCTCAAAATTAAAATCTCAATGTCAACCTAAAAACAATCCCTAAAATTCTTTATATCACCGACATTAAGTACCTGACACACTCAAAGGAAAATAAGATACTCAAAAGGTTTGCAAAGGACAGAATTAATGCTGCAGCAACTATAAAGTGTACCCTTAATTAGTAGTGTCACATAAGTAACTTGAGCAAAACACTAAACTTCGTATCTTTACTGAAATGCACAGAACAGGCATGTGCAAAAATCATATTTTGTTAACAAGAATGCAAGCTACCTCAAAACGGGAAATAACAAATTCTCAACTATCTTTCAAATTAGCGAAGTCTGACTTTCACTAGAAAAGAGCTTTGCTGCTATACTGAATTGCAAAGTAAAAGGATAACATATGTGCCATGAATGTTTATAATCAAAGGAATTCAACCAATGCAAAAGTCCAAAGTAAAAATTAATCAAGTATTTAACCTCTTAGGTGCTATATGTTCGGAACCACCCCTGATCTTTCTTTTCTCTTCATCACAGATATTTGATCTTAAAACTAAAGTCTTAAAGAATGCACTGATAAGTATATGCTTAAAATTAATATTTTAAGTAAAAATATTTTAAGTAAAAATTTGATTTTAATATTTACAGGTTTATTAGATACATTATATATACAAAAATATGTATATATTCATATACACAATTATCTCAAGCTGTCTGTGAGACAGGAGCAGTTAGTTACACATAGCACACAGCATTACTCTCCAACTGTTTCCATTCTACCACCATCCCAAATACTCAGATTCTTAGGGGATATGTCTCTCTCTTTTTTAATCTTAGCCCTATGCCTGACTTAGAAAAACTAGGTAAATTGTTTGCTGTGATAAGAAACTAAGATTCAAAGGATCTACTCAAGGTCATTAAGCTCATGTGTGGCAGAAATTAGAGTATATAAACAGTATATACTGTTTTAGTGTAATAGCTGCTGTACTAAGTATTATAAGGTAGATTTCCATTAAATATAAAACCTGATTTTCACTGTATGCTAAAAACATAAAAAGCGTAACTGTAACTTGCTTCTAAAAGGTTGCCAAAATAAATTATATATTTGAAATTTAAGCACAACAGGGAGTTACTGGTTTCAGAACTCTATCCCATCAGGTAAATAAAATATTATCCCCATTAAGCCCAAATAAATCCCCCGACTCTTTACATGGCACTCTAAATGTATACTACACCAAAGCATTTATTAAATTAAATTGTTATTAGTAGCATGCATTTCCCTGAGAATTCCTTTGAGGATTGAAGTGGTCATTTTCCTTTTTATATTATAAACTTAATCCATAATTCCTAGTACTTTATTGCTGATCAGCTATGTCCGGTAAATTACTGATCATTCAGTTAAAATCTATTCTAAGGACCATGACAACATACTATGAAAATCTCACCATTATGCTTTCCTGTAATTATTGCCACTTGCAACATAATAAGCAATTCACAGTCTATTATAAGCACTTTAGTTAAGAATGAACCACAAATCATGATCCACATTTGATTCCTTGACATGTACTATCTATCATCTGCTTGAGGGTCCTAAGTGCAAGAACAGAACTCCCAAGATCTAAAGTTTTCTTCCTTCTAAATATTAATCTATTTGTCACGATTGTTAATAAATCTGCAGGTCATCCAAAAGTTCTACAAGCTCAGTTTGCCAAAATGTATGTAAATATAGCCAATGGTACCTCTACAACACTACACACACCTGCAAATAATTTTCATTTATTTCCAAGCTAAATTTTCCAGAGTTTTATCCTCGTTAGTCATTTTTTTCTCTAGCAGCCACAAATTATACTTTTACTACTTTTTTTTTTAAGATTTTATTTATTTATTCATAGACACAGAGAGAGAGGCAGAGACACAGGCAGAGGGAGAAGCAGGCTCCATGCAGGGAGCCCGACATGGGACTCCATCCCGGGCCTCCAGGTCACACCCCAGGCTGCAGGCGGCGCCAAACCGCTGCGCCACTGGGACTGCCCCATTTTACTACTTTTTTAAGCATCAAAAAAAAATCAAATTATTTCTTCTACTCATATGCCAGTTAATTCTGTAATTAGGGGCAGCCGGGTTGGCTCAGTGGTTTAGCGCCACCTTCGGCCCCCCAGGGCCTGATCCTGGAGACCCCGGATTGAGTCCCATGTCGGGCTCCCTGTGTGGAGCCTGCTTCTCCCTCTGACTGTGTCTCTCTCTGTCTCTCTCTCTCTCTCTCTCTCTGTCTCTCATGAATAAATAAATTATTTAAAATAAAATAAATTTTTTTTAAAAAATCTGTAATTAGTTTTTAAACCCTTCAAAGTTATTTCACCTATTTCTCTTCTACTTTCCTCCCTGAAAATTCAGTCCAAAAATTATTATCTAGGTCAAAGAAAGGAAGGTGACCATGTTGGATGGAGAGCTATGGTGGCCCAAGAGCAGTGTGTCAGAGACAGCAAAATGAAAATAGCTTCCAAAGGGGTCCTGGGGAAAGGCCTAAACCTAAACAGAATGAGGAGGTCATCTCTATGAGAAGACCAGTGTGGCATGGGGTGTCATAGCACTTGAGAAGGGTGAGGAGGACCACTGAATCAGAGCAAAGAGAGGAGGAACCTGGGGAATATAGCTGATAAGTTAAATACAGGGGGAACTGATCAAGTAAGTAAACATATTAGGATAGTGGTTTCTTACCTCAGAAGCACAACTAAAGAAAAGATGAAAAGTAGAAGAACCTCTGTGGTAAAAAACTGAAATTGGAAATATCAGTATGAACTTAACAGTTTTCAATACATATAGAGAATGAGAAATACAGATTAATATAAATGTATATGTACCTGCATGTAAGCATGTATGTATACAAACATATATTTGTTATTTTCTGGTTTTGATAGTGTATGATGGTTATGTAAAAGAATATGCCGAGGTTGGAAAATACACAAGTATCATGCATTAAGGGGAAGGAGAAGAAAGCTGTATACTATACTTGTAACTTCTGTGCTTACAACTATTTCAAAATTAATAAAAACATTATTTTAGCACAAGAATCACTATAAATCAATGCCACGTGCTTCTAATTACAGAAAATACTTTGCACCTATCGTTCTTACTTTTTTAGATGAATAACAACCCCTCTGGAGAACCTAAATATGCAAACTATCCCCAGAAAAAAAATACATGATAAAAATGTGTTATGTTTCAGGGAACTCATTTTGTGCCCTCTTTTCCCTAAAAAAACTGTGGTCCAGAATCTTTCATAAATGCTACAAAGATTCAAATGTAAATGCATGAAAATTATATACTTAAATATGTTTCTGTTCATTCAAAAAGAAAATGGAAATAAAATTAACAATGTTAATTTTACCAACTTTAACCATCTTTGGAAGGTCTTTCCTGGTAGACAGGTTATATATACCTTCCAAACCTTTAAAATAATTCTGAGGTTCTGAAGTTCAATGGTGAAACACGTATGATTTACTGGCATAAAACTATCTTCCCAACAAAATCTACCTGCTGTGTACCAAAACATAAAATGACAGAGAACTTCCTACTTTGGGACAGAGTAAACTTGGTTCCTAATACAAAAATCATTTAATCTATAAATGCTCTGAAGAGAAAAATGTACTAAGAGTAAAAAGGGGCAATTCTGACCTCCTGAGCTATCTGTGGTCATAGCTAGAAAGAAGAGACATTAATACTATTTCATATTTAAAATGATTTCAGAGACATAAATACAATTACCTAAGAAAAGGATGGATCCATCTGACAATGAATAGTACTTGACCTCCATGCCCCAGATTATGGATGATTTCAGAATTGCCCCTTAAGGATCAAGAAATAGTAGTCTGCCTTGCCAAGAGAATTCTGTAAATAAGTTGCACTGACAAGTGCTTCCTTCATTACCTTGTCTTTAAAGTCCTAAGCACCTTTCGATGCATATAGTACTTGGTCTTTTTAAAATTTAATATTCAGGGGATCCCTGGGTGGCTCAGCGGTCTGGCGCCTGCCTTTGGCCCAAGATGCAATCCTGGAGTCCTGGGATCGAGTCCCATGTCGGGCTCCCGGCATGGAGCCTGCTTCTCCCTCCTCCTGTGTCTCTGCCTCTCTCTCACTCTATGTCTATCATGAATAAATAAATAAATCTTTTTAAAAAATTAATATTCAGGGACACCAGGGTAACTCAGCAGTTGAGCATCTGCCTTTGGCTCAGAGTGTGATCCCAGGATCCAGGATCGAGTCCCACATTGGGCTCTCTGCATGGAGCCTGCTTCTCCCTCTGCCTGTGTCTCTGCCTCTCTCTCCCTCTCTCTGTCTCTCATAAGTAAAGAAATACAATCTTTAAAATAAATAAATAGGGACACCTGGGTAGCTCAGCAGTCGAGCGTCTGCCTTTGACTCAGGACCTGATACCAGGGTCCAGGATCAAGTCCCACTTTGGGCTCCTGCAGAGAGCCTGCTTCTCCCTCTGCCTATGTCTCTGCCTCTCTCTCTCTCTCTCTCTCATGAATAAATAAATAAAAATCTTTTTTAAAAAATAAAATAATAATAATAATAAATAAATAAATCTCAAAAATGAGGATTTACAGAATGGCTAAAATCAACAATACAAGAAACAACAGGTGCCGACCAGGATGCAAAGAAAGGGGGGCCCCCTTGCACTGTTGGTGGGAATGCAAACTGGTACAGCCACTCTGTAGAACAGTTTGGAGGTTCCTCAAAAAGTTAAAAATAGAACTATCCTATGATCCAGCAATTGCACTATTAGGTATTTACCTAAAAGATACAAAAATACAGATTCAAAGGGCTACATCTACCTTAATGTTTATGGCAGCATCATCAACAATAGCCAAACTATGGAGAACTCAAATATCCATTGACTGATGAATGGATAAAAAGAATATATGGTATATACATACAATGGAATATTCCTCAGCCATCAAAAGGAATGAAATCTTGCCATTTGCAATGACATGAATAGAGCTAGAATATATTATGCTAAGTAAAATAAGTCAGTAAAAGAAACAAATACCGTATGATCTCACCCATATGTGGAATTTAAGAAAACAGATGAACATATGGGAAGGAGGGGGAGAGAAAAAAGGAGAGAGAAGCCATGAAAGACTCTTAATGACAGAGAACAAACTGAAGATTGATGGAAAATGGGCTAGATGGGTGACTGGTATGAAGGAGGGCACTTGTGATGAGCAATGGGTGTTGTATGTTAGTGATGAGTCACTGAATTCTCTAGAAACCATGATTGCACTACATATTAACTAAGTAAAATTTAAATTAAAAAAAAAAGAGGACTTAGCTTGTAAGGAAGAGCTTGCAGTCTCTAAATTAAGAATATTAAAGCAAGGTTAGGTTTAGCTTTCTGTGATTTGCAAACTACGCAGTTAGATTTGGCCTAAAGTCAGAAAAACCAACCATGTATTAGACACTTAAAAGGTGACTACGTATAAGACACTGCAACTATGTATATGAAAAGATTTAGTCCTTGCACTCAACAAGTCTATACAGAAACAGGTAATTAAACAAGAACATTCAAGGTGAAGTGAGGAAAAAAGGGTGGCTCTTGGGTGGCTCAGTGGTTGAGCATCTGACTTCAGCTCAGGGCCTGATCCTGGATCCAGGGATGGAGTTCCACATCGGGCTCCCCACAATGTGGGGAGAGAGGAGTCTGCTTCTCCCTCTATGTCTCTACCTCTCTCTCTGTGTCTCTCATGAATAAATAAAACTTTTAAAAAACACCCATTCTTCTTTAACATCAGCTGAAGTTGTATCAATGAAGAAAAAAACCCAAAAGCTTAGTTCACAAAAGGACTGACAGGAAAAACTAATAGATGAGATACTTCCAGAATTGCATATTTCCTCTAAAAATTATTTCAGATTACTTAAATTTTTTTTTCACCTGGAAAACCATCAGAGATTTTAAACCAAGTATCTGGCCTTTATCCCCAGATATTATTCTACTAAATATATGTTTAAAAAGTTATTCTTTGGGGATCCCTGGGTGGCTCAGTGGTTTAGCACCTGCCTTCAGCCCAGGGCGTGATTCTGGAGTCCTGGGATCGATTCCCACATCAGGTCCCCACATGGAGCCTGCTTACCCCTCTGCCTGTGTCTTTGCCTCTGTCTGTGTCTCTAATGAATAAATTAATAAATAATCTTTTTAAAAAAGTTATTCTTCAAACTAAAATTTTAATATCAAATTTTTTAATTGTTACACTTCTCGGGATACCCAAGTGGCTTAGCGCTTGAGGATCTGCCTTCGGCTCAGGGCGTGATCTCCAGGTCCTGGGATCAAGTCCCACATCGGGCCTCCCTGCAGGGGAGAGTCTTTGCCTCTCTCTCTGTCTCTCTCATGAATAAATAAATAAAATCTTCTAAAAAATAAAATAAAGTAGTTACAGTTCTCCTAATAGACCTAAAAACTTTCCTTACAAATTACAAAATGATTTTATATTTGTTTATACTTTGTCATTTAAGATGACAAATGTTATATAGGTAAAGATAACATTTAATATTTCTTCACACACAATGATCATGTTAACTACCCTACAAAAAAAAAGTATCTGCTGCCATCTATCCATCTATCTAGACTCACTCCTGCTTCATAGCAGTAATATGCTCCTACTCAACCAGAAAAAGGCAAGTTAACCAACTCTACCAAACATCAAGTTTGCACACTTTGTATCATGTTTTAAGTATTCAAATTATTACAACACAGTTATTTCCAAACAGCCACAAAGTGACCATCAGGTAAAATATTCTGGCCAATAAACTGTTCTTCCTTTAAATGATGGAGTATTTCAGAGCTAATTCAATTTATCAAATTCAACACCCAAATAAAAACACCAGGAGTTGAATATAATTAGTAAAAATTAATGAACACTACAAAAGACCTAGCAGCAACTCAATTTTCTTTGTCAAGGATAGTGAATCCATTAATCCACCTTTCAACCTCTTAAAACATATAGAGAAATACAAGTTTCACCATCCTTAGGATTTACGTTCTAAAGGCAGCCTATGAGGTGAAAATATTATACAATTAATATTACTAATCATATATACACTCTGTCTTCAAACATAACAATGATGGTACCAATATACAGTCAAAATAACCCTTGACAATCTCTTAAAACAGACTTCAGACAGGGTATAGTATTCATAGCATCAAACACTAAGAAAAATGAGACTGAATTAGAGAAAAATGAGAACCATATTTCACTCACTACAGAGCTTATATTCATTAAATGAACTTCCAGGGTAATCACTTGCATGATTATGAACCTCTATTTCACCCTTCTTTTTCAAATTCAGAACATACATGTTTAAGTTAAATCTTCATGTGATGTAACTCCACTACAGTATATGAGCCAGAGAATAAAATTATCCTGGAGTATTAAGTAACCACCAGATATTATTTTCTTTTCTAGCATTACCAATTGAAGAGAAATTCTTTATAGTGTTCTATTCCTGCACTATCCCCACCGTTTTTCACCTTTTACTTAGTTTCTAAAATTATGCCACCTTTAAAAAAGAGGCAAGAAAATACATAAATCCTATCATGCCACCAAGTTAAATTTTACAATGTATTCACATAAGGGGCACCTGGGTGGCTTAGTCAATTAAGCATCTGACTTCAGCTCAGATAATGATCTCAGCATCAAGCTCTGCATAGGGCTCCCCACTCTGTGGAGAGTCTGCTTATCCCTCCCCCCTCCCCCTGATCGTGCACACATGCACACTCTCTCTCTCTCTCTCAAATAAATAAATAAAATCTTTTAAAAAATGTATCCACATCATAACACAATTCGTATAGTCATTTATGCTGTCTTTTAAATTCATTCAGTTGATTAATAACTTAAAGCTCAGGTTAAAATCCAATTTTATAAGAAAATATATCTTACCCACAACCATAAGTGTGAATTCAAACCCTCTCTTCACTGATTTTCTGTATACTTGATTTGGGAGATTTGCAAATCCCACATAGCCTTCAAGGTTCTTCTGTTGCTGAGAAAACCAAAAAGGGCCAAGTTATTATGTATCAACAAAACTCTTTTGTCACACGTTTCAAATTTCTGTCAATAACCTATTTCAGTAAACTATATCAACTATTATTCATGGCAAATCAGACTAATTTTATAGTATTATCAGTAAAGGTATTAATTGCAGCAAGAGACAAAATAAATTGGGAGTATGAGTTGATTTGACAAAATAATGGTCAATTTTAAAAATCCAAGAGCATAAAATAACCAAAGACACTACCTCAGAGCAAAGATTTCATTTAAAAAACAACATAGATTTTCACAATAAAAAAATTCAAATCCCCTTAATATCAAGAACTCTTTCAATTATCCCTTTTGCTCATATGATTTTACCACAGGTATGAGTTTCTTGATATTTGTCTTCTTATTCATGAAATGAAATCAAATCTTGAGTTTAAAACAATTTTCTCATAAATTCTTACAAGCTCTCACAATCTCCATCAGTAAGCAATATCTTTCAAGCTATTAATATCAAGCCCAATTATGCCACATCAGCATTTAAATGATCCTGCTGTCTCCCTCATCAGGGACATCAGATTTATCCAGATTTTAAAGAAAATTAGAATTCAGTTTTCTGCATGGTTTTTGATTCTTTGATGACCTCAACAATAGCTTCGTAAGTCAAAGAAACCTATTTTTAAATTGAAGTAGTAAGTAAGTCTGACTTATAACTTACCCAACGGTGAGAAAAACTGCCCATAGTTCAGACCATCTGAGTGAGTGGTCTTACCAGTTAATTTTACTTAGAGGTAGGTCTTAGTCATCATTAAAATACAATAGTAAAGTATTCCTAAGAGGTACCTATTTCTCTTAAAAGTTTTTGACACACTTAATTTCTCATTAAAAATGAAAAAAAAAAAAAAACTCATGAGATCAAAGCATTAATTCAACACACCTGGATTTAACAAATAGCAATCTGCATTCTCACTAGTATCACATGTAACAAAATATTCCCTCTATCACCTCTTAGCCTTTTTATTGCATTCATATAAACTAATCTTTAAGTCAAATGTTGAGAGAATAACCAAGCCAATTAAATGGAGATGCTAATTTTAAATATACTAACTAGGAATATTAATCAGAGTATAGTATTTTAAAATCAAATATTTGAAAGCCTACTAAGTGTAAAGCTAAAAATATGTATCAAATTTAAGGCTTCCTTGGCTCATATTTCATTCAACTGTAAGTTAATTTAGACTGAAAACATCTCTGTATAAATTTCTCAGATACTCACAGCTACTTTGTAAAGAACACATTTCCATCATTCCAGTGTTCCAGATTCCAACAGAACAGATCCACAGAGGAACAGTAAATGAGGCATTCCAAGAATTGTATATGACATATTCGGTCCAAACAGGAAAGGCAAATCCATTGGAACATAGCAAAAAATAGAGGAAAAAATAAAGTTACTTACATGTAACGCAACAAATTAGAAGTAAATTATGAACAAAGTGAGGACAGACTTAAGTATTTAAAATAATACTTTTTTAATGGGATATAAGGCCCAGTAGTTTTAACCCATGTTCAGCAGCATTCCTGATGAAATATGGAACAAAAGACCTCTTATCTTTTTATAAAAGCCAATTACTATGTCCTGCACCTGAAGTTTTCAAAGAAATGGTAGAAAAGCTGTCAAGTATGAAGTTTCAGCAAGGTATATAGGGACCGAGTTTAAATTCCAAGAAAAAAAAAAAAATTTTTTTCATACAATTTTGCTCATATCAGATAAATGCAAATGTTTTCAGCTAAAAATCTTTATACAGTGCTATATCTTCAGTTCTATTGATTAAAGTTCAGAATTGGAAGAAAAAAGACTTGTGGACACAGAAAAGGCAAAGAAGTTAAAGACAGCAAGCAACAAATAGGAAGATGAAGTTAATGTGAGCTGTGAAAACTGAAAGGCAACTAATGAAGCATAGAGAAAAAAGTTAACTATGGACAAAATGTCTGTGAAAAGTGTACATTATATTGTATATTGACACAAATCTATTAGTTATATCACAATCTGGAATAGATGATGATGATATTCAAATGTCAACTTCAGGGATGCCTGGGTGCCTCAGCGGTTTAGCGCCTTCCTTTGGCCCAGGGTGTGATCCTGGAGACCCGGGATCGAGTCCCATGTCAGGCTCCCTGCATGGAGCCTGCTTCTCCCTCTGCCTATGTCTCTGCCTCTCTCTTTAATGAATAAACAAATAAAATCTTAAAAAAAAAAAAAAAAAAGTCAACTTCACAGAGAGGCCTGCCCTAACCACCCTATCCAAAATTACAGCTCCATTCTCATCACTTTGCTGCAGCTTAATGTTTTTCTCCTTAGCATTTTTTTACCACCTAACAATGTTTTACTCATCTTGTTTATTGCAATCTCCACCTCCAATTACAATTTAAGTTCCATCAAGGTAGAGATTACATAAATCACTTAAAAATTATGGCATCAAAAAAGAAGAAGCCATCTGGGAAAGCTGAAAAAGTTTCAGAGAGCATTTTAGGTTGCTTATCCAAGGAATCCTCCAGACAAAAAGCATAAGAAAAATGTCGGAAAGTCTGTCCCTGTGTCTTACTCACTACTTTATCCTCAAATCCTAGAACAGTCTATGGCATTTAGTACAATATTGGGAGTGAATTAAGAAACAGGAGAAAAGATTTCTAGGCAAAGGGGTGGGCCCTAAAGTAGAGATGAACTTAGTACTTTCAGTCCAAAAAAAAAAAAAAATTACATGAACTACAATGATGTGAGGTGGTGGATCAGGCAGGTAAAATGAGGTCAGGGAGGCAGGCAGAGGCCAGATCATAGGGGACCCAGCCAAAGTAAGAAATCTAGATGTTATTTTAGGCATGATGGGAAGCCACTGGAGGGTTGTACACACGCAAGTGACCTGACCTGATTTGTATTTTAAAGATAGCTCTCACAGGTAAGAGAAGAAGTAGAAACAAGAAAACTAATAAGGAGCCTACTGTAATAAATAGTCCAAGAAAGAAAGGGTATACCGAATTTAGATGGTGTGGATGCAAAAAGAGATAAGAAGGATTCAGAATACATTTTGACGCTAAAACTGCCAGGATGTTCTGATGCACTAGATGTGACTGGTGAAGGAAAAATCGACCAAGATAACTCCCACACTTTTGGCTTAAACAACTCAATGGAGCGATATCTCTAAGAATAGGAATAATAAGGGGAAGAAAAGACTGGGCAGGCCAGGTGAGGGCCAAAATCGTCTTTATCAAAAACAGTTTTGAACATGTTAAGTCTGATGTGTCTATTATACATTCAAGAAGAAATGTCCAATAGGCAGGTGAAAACATAAGTCCAGAAACTGCAGGGTTGGGTGGTGCTGAGAACATAGGTTTAGGAATCATAAGTATACAGGCAGTTTAGCAGAGAGGGATGGATTCTCAAGGGAAACTATACATTTAGGGGGTCTAGCTAGAGTCCTGGAGCATTTGAGATGTTAGGCAGAGAAAGAGTGAGAAAGATCAATTAGTGAAAAGGAACACCAGGAATGACTTAAGGTCACTTAACTTTATTAAATGCCACTGAAATATCAAATGAAATACCAAAGACATAAGCATAAAAATAGGAAGGTTACTGGTAACAGTGGACAAGAGCAGTAACATAATGAGGAAGAAAAAAAAAAAAATGAGGAAGAAGATTGAGTAGGCTGAAGGTAAACAATTCTTTCCACAACAGTATTATAACATCTTAAGTAGTTTTACACTTTAAATTATTTCAAAATCGGGGAGCCTAGGTGGCTCAGTTAGTTGGGCGTCGGCTTTCTGCTCAGGTCAGGATCCTGGAGTCCCAGGACTGAGCCCCACATTCTCTGCTAAGCAGGGAGTCTGCTTCTCCCTCTGCTTTCTCCACCCACCCCCCCCACTCTGTTCTCTCTCACTCTCTCATAAATAAATGAATGCATAAATAAATAAATAAATAAATAAATAAAATCTTTAAATTATCTTACAATTAAACACATTACTTATCAGTCCCCTAGAATTACTTCACAGCAGGAGAAAACCATGTCAGACTCCTCTATATTCCTAGCGAAGTACTGACATATGGGAGATATTTTTAAAAGCTAAATGGCTAAAATATATACTTTTAGGAAAATTCCTTCTGAGGAAAAAAACTGTCCAAAGACCAAAAAAAAAAAAGAAAAAAAAAAGACTTTGGGAATATACTAATAATATAACATTGGTTGACTAAAACTGACTTTTCAGATTTCATAAGAATCATTCCTTACCCCAAATTCTAAAATCAACCACAGTCTGTAATTCAGAAGACTTAAAACACCCACTGATTCTTTTCCTGGGCAAATAAAATGTTCACAGTACCAGTGTGAAATATAATCTCTGGATAAGAAACATTATTTATAGATGTAAGTGATATAACTGTGACACTTATAAGCATGTGAATATAGATAAAAGTATATTCTCACGCAGGCTTCTACCAAAATACCTTAAGGTCTGAAAAGTATTCCTTGATTTGAAACATCAGTTACATAAGAAGAAACAGTTATCAAATCATCTTTTCTAGACGCATATATTTACAAAGATCTTTTAGTTACTATGCCAAATCTCTATGTCAAAATTCTTATTTAAGAAAATCAAACTGGGGATCCCTGGGTGGTGCAGCGGTTTGGCGCCTGCCTTTGGCCCAGGGCGACATCCTGGAGACCCGGGATCGAATCCCACATCAGGCTTCCGGTGCATGGAGCCTGCTTCTCCCTCTGCCTATGTTTCTGCCTCTCTCTCTCTCTCTCTCTCTGTGATTATCATAAATAAATAAAAATTAAAAAAAAAAAAAGAAAATCAAACTGAACAATACACTGCCTGTGGAAAAATCAACCTAAACACGATATCCAGTAATCTCAGTGTTTAACTTATTTAACCTTATTTCTAGAAATCAATTATATTTAAAGAACAAGAAACTTCAAACAGGCTCCAACTGATAGATTATTGCAACCTTCAAGAATGCTTTACATTCTCTTGCCATTTGTTCTGATTCCACAAAATAAAGTCATGAAAATCTTGGCATCTGAAATCCATTATCGTTTTTTTTTTCCATTATCGTTTTTAAAGGTCTGAATATTAATATGTTTTAATAAATTTTCCAAAAGAGAAAAGAAACAATTTATTTTGAAAACTGCCAAATATACATTTCTACAATAACAAAATTGAGCAGAGAACTATAACAGAAAGAAAGCCTGACAAAAACCAGAATTTGAGAAAAATTAAAACATACCCATGCTAAAATACACTACAAACCTTCAACTTCCTTCATCTTTACAAAACGAGATATTCAGTCCCAAATTACCTTAATATCACCAGAATTCTATTTCTCCCTTTAAAAGCTGCAATTAAAAAAAATATATATATAGGCTACAAAAATTCAAGGTTTTTAATCCAGAACTTTAAATTTCAAAGATAAACACTTGGTCTTTCCCTAATGAACTTCAAGTTCAATTTGTGCCCTTTGGAATTTAAAACCTAAGTATATTGTACATTATTTTACACAGGGACAAACATATTTTTCTTCTAAAAAGTTAAGCAATTCTGGGCAGCCCCAGTGGCTCAGCGCTTTAGCGCCACCTTCAGCCCAGGGTGTGATCCTGAAGAGATCCCGATGAGTCCCACATCAGGCTCCCAGCATGGAGCCTGCTTCTCCCTCTCTTTCTCTCTCTTTCTCTCTCTCTCAAATAAATAAAAAATCTTTAAAAAAATAAAAAGTTAATTATAAATACAAAAAACTATGCACTACAAAAGGAAAAGATATTGATTCAAAATTTTACTTGTAAAAAAAAAAAAAATTTTTACTTGTCTAACTCCTTGGGATTCTTAACCAAAGCCCTATATCGTATACTATATACATACATGTAACTGTCCAGCACTTAGTCTTTCATAATCCAATGGAAAAATTAATGTTACCATTTAAATGTTTTGAATATAACTGGTATAAAAATACCTAGATTTCAGATTTAATATAACACCAACACTAAAATGTTACAAGATTGCATGGGCATGCCCTAAATGTTGACTTTAATGTTCCCTTCCCCCAACTTTTTTGAAAAGTTCATGTCTTAGTTCACCTGCTCCCAGTTCCTCCCTTTTCACTAAGATGAGCAATTATGTAACTGATGAAACCAACTTTTATCTTCTGTATTCTGGATTCCTAGTTAACTTGCTTGCAATATTTTAATATTTAATTCTATAAATATACATAAGAATAAGATAATATAAAATTTAAAACCATTCTTTTTCTTACTCTGAACTTGGAATTTAGATCTCTACTTAGAGAACTACTGACCACACTCTCATTCAATTAACATATTTACAAGGATTTCACAATATATGTACTAGCAATTAGGTACAAAAAAGTTACTTAAAACAAGGCCCCTGTTTATGAAACTCAGAACCTAAGATCAGGTAAGTTAGAAGGCAATTATAATAACAAAGTGATTAAATACTATCTAGGCAAACATGAAGCATGGCTATGAGAACAAAAAAGGAGGAGGATGCCTGGTCCTAAAGTCAGATCCTTCAGATCCTGAAGGACTAGTAGGCCTTAGTCCAATAAGATGTAGACGGGTGCTGGGAAACATGGGTCTCAAGGATAGCACAATTCTCTATGGGAACTACAAACAATTTAATACATCTCATTTTCAGGGTCTGGGAGCTATAGCATAGGAAACTTGAGCAAAAGCCAGATCATGAAGGATTTTGTTAGCCATGCTAAAGAACTCAGATTAGACTTCATCTTGAAAGCTTATGGAAAGTATTAAAGGACTTGAAGCATAAGAATGCACAATCACATTAATTCACATGCAGAATCACATTCTTATTTTAGAAAATTACCACTAACAAGAATATTGAAGATGAACCTGGAAGAGTTCTCTGAATGCTAGCAATCCCAAATGCTGGTGCAGTAACCTAGGGGAAAAAAACATCAGGATTTGGGCCAAGAAAGAAGCAGTGAAGATGAAGAGGAAATAGAAGCTAAAATTCTGTCTATTAAGGTAACCATTAGCTACACATGGCTATCAAAAACTTGAAATTTAGCTAGTCTTAATTGAGACATGCTGTAAGTGCAAAATGCACACCAAGATTTTGAAGACTTAGTATGAAAAAAATTATGAAAAATATCTTAATTTTTATAGTGACTACATGCTGAAATAAAATTTTAGACATACGGGGTGACCTAAAATATGAACTATAGTTAACTGCATCTGTTTCGTTTTACTTTTTAAATGTGGATACTAGAAAAGCTTAAATTACATATTTGGTTTACATTAACTTCTACTGGACAGTGCTGATTAGACATTAATGAGATGAATTTATAGGTCTCTATATAACTAACCTGGGCAGGGGTAAAATTCGGATTTCTGAATTTAGGTTTGAACAACTAGATTAATGGTGGTACCAATCATTAAAAGCAGGAATCATCTAAGTTTAAGGTGTTAACTGAACTTTAGGAAGACAAATGTCTAACACAGCTTGCATATATAAAAGCTAGAAGTTCTAGAAATGTCTAAGAGACAGATACTAACATTTTAAGCAACCAACATTTAAAAGGTATGAAGACCATGGGTATGAATCCAAATGCACTACACAAAGTAGAAAGGTGGCCAGAACCAACACTAACATCCCACCACCTATACAAACCTAAAACAAGATGAGAGAAAAGAAGAATGAAGAAAAAAGTGGATTCTAGAAGTAGTTCAAGGAGGTCAACTGTAGTGGTCTTCTTCAAGAAGTGGTTAACCGTACCAAATGCTCTGAAGTGGTCAATATAAAGATATAGAACAATCTACTTATCCTTATCAGGGACTTTTGTCAAATCACAGGAAAGATAGGAGAAAAATACATATTAGAAGTAAATAAAGTAAGTGCAGAGAATGAGTATAAACTTTTTTTTTTTAACTAAGCAATTCTTTCTGAATGCTATCTTTGAAGAGCAATAAGAACCTAAAGAATAATAGAGTCAAGTGAGGGCTTTAAGAAAAAAAAAGAGATATAATTGCACCTATTTAAATGCTAATAGAAAAGATCAAACAGGGGCACCAGGTGGCTCAGTAGGTTAAGCATCTGCCTCCAGCTAGGGTCAGAGGGATGGAGCCCCATTTCAGGCTCTCTACTCAGATCCTGAGTCTCCCTCTCCCTCTGCCTGCCACTCTGCCTGTGTGCATGCACACACACACTCTCTCTCTCTCTCTCTCTCTCTCTCTCTCTGTCAAATAAAGCCTAGAAAGAAAGAAAAAAGAAAAGAGAAAAGAAAAGAAAGAAAAAAGATCAAGCAGACAAGTGGCTGAAAAAAGGCAAATTAGGATACAAAGAATGTTCTGGAGGGAGGGGTGAGATTTTCTCTAAGGGCCAGAGATAAAATCATGCATTAATTCTAACTGAGGAGAGGAAGGCCAGCAATATTATGAAGTAAAACATTTGAATGAAAAACCACAAGAACAGCAATAAAGACCAAGAGTCCACAGAGACAGTCAAGCAATCCTACACATATGTTAAAGCTGAAGACCACAAATCTGCATGAATGTAGGATCTTTTTGTCCAGTAGTGATCTGCAACCCAAGTATAAACCAATAGGCTACAGGAGTCATCTGCAACTATTAGGTTGCAGAAAGTGTGCACAAAAGTACAAGGGATCAAGGGAGCGGACAAGTGTAGCTGAAGTGATTCAGTGAACAAAAATGAAGAGGATCAAGAATGGAAGGTAAGAAACAACGAAATGAAATAGCTAAAAGAATGTGAACTTGTGGTTAGAATGGGCCATACATTAAGATTTTAGAGGTGGAACAAAGTTCCAGATGATAACCACATGGGGCCATTAAAATGATGGCCCAAACACAACCCAGAAATCGCAAGGCTAAATTACTGAACTACTTGTACACACGGGCACTAAAAATGCCCCAGAATGATGACAGAGCTTGGGGAGGAAAGAAAACTGAGTGTTTGGTGACATCTTGAATGAATAAATAGAAAATGGCAAATTTAAAAAGGGTGAGAACATGCTGCTGCTGTTAAATAGCATAAGCTTTAAAGAAGCAGGGCTTTTTTTAAAAAAGAAGAATGGTCTAGATCAGCACTGCCTAATAAAAACATAAAGTAAATCACAAATGCAGTTTGAACTATTTTACTAAACACAGTAAGGAACCAAGAGTAAAAAATGAACTTAAGTCTAAAAATATTTCTGTTTAATCAATGTATATACAACACTATTTCAACATGCAACCAACAGTAAAATTATTACGATTTCACATATTCATTGCTCTGCATTCTTTTCTTTTGTAATAACCTTTGAAGTACAGCATGCTTCATTTAGGACTAGTCACATTTCAAGTGGTTAGTGGCTACCATACTAGATAAAGATATAGAACGTCTCATGGATATAAAACATTTTCAACATACCAAAAGATCTCCTGGAGCACAAAATGAAATGTATAGTAGTACCCAGTACTGGGTGAGGATGCTGGCAAATAAGCACTCTCCCACATGACAGGTGGAATATAAATTTAAACCATTTCCCTCAAGAGCAATCAGGCCTTGCAGACCAGAAGCTTAAGTTTTCATGCTCTCAGACTCAACACAATCCACTTCCACACGTCTGTAATTTTGAGAATATGTTTAAGATTTAGCTAAAAGAGCATCCAACAGAAAAGCTAATAGTGAAAGATTATAAAAACCAAGATCCAAAAACAAGTGAAAAACACAACATACCAATACCATACCAACTCCCAAATACAGAGTATTTACTCCCATATGTAAAAATACCATGGATTTTTAAGTTTTAAAAAAATAAGCATGATACATTAACATTATATTGAATAGAAGACAGTTCAGACAATATTATGTACCTTTAATCATTCTTCTGTGTGCCCACTGAAAAACAACTAAAAGAACATAGAATGGATAAAGATCTCTGCAAGTCCTCTCCTTTAAAAGCAACGAGAAAACTGTCAAAATCAAGTTCTTCAGAACACTAGAAATTAACAAAAAGGCTTGCAGCAATTCACAGAGTGCTTATTCAAACTAAGGGGGCTGAATCTAAGTAACTTGCCCATTCTCATCTCCCATCCAAGCTCCGCAGTAGCCTTGAAAACCAACAGAACACAATCATGGCAAAAATCAGCAGGTAGAACAGGCTCTTTTAAAGCCCCATTCCCAGGGAACTGTCATTATTTGACCTGTGTGGTATTTCCCCTAGAAGACTCCATAAATAACCACAAAGAAACCAGAGATTTCAGTGACTACACATGGCAAAGAAAACAGAACTTACAGAAAGTCACTAAACAAACAGCAATAAGAAACCCTGGAAGGGGATCTGACCAGAGTTGTCATGTTGTATTATTTTTTTTTAAGATTTTATTTATTTATTCATGAGAGACACAGAGAGAGAGAGAGGCAGAGACACAGGCAGAGGAAGAAACAGGCTCCATGCAGGGAGCCCGATGTGGGACTCCAGGATCACACCCTGGGCTGAAGGCGGCGCTAAACCGCTGAGCCACCCAGGCTGCCCTGTTGTATTTTAAATGTCCGGTTTTCAAAAAAAAAAAAACAAAAACAAAAACAAAGAAACAAAGACTGTCCCATATGGGGAAGGGGACCATCAATAGAGATTATTTCCTAAGAAAACTCAGATATTAGGCAAAGACTTCAAATCTACTATTTTAAATATGTTCAAAGAACTAAGAGAAACCATGTGTAAAAAAAAAAAAAAAGTATGTTCACCAAATAGAGAATATCAATTAAAAAAAAACATAAAGTATTAAAAAGAACTAAACGAAAGTCTCAAGTTAGAAAGTACAATAACTAAAATGAAACTTCACTAGAGGGATCCCTGGGTGGCGCAGTGGTTTAGCGCCTGCCTTTGGCCCAGGGCGCGATCCTGGAGACCCGGGATCGAATCCCACGTCAGGCTCCCGGTGCATGGAGCCTGCTTCTCCCTCTGCCTGTGTCTCTGCCTCTCTCTCTCTCTCTCTGTGACTATCATAAATAAATAAAAATTAAAAAAAAATTAAAAAAAAAAAAAAAAGAAACTTCACTAGAGAGGCTCAACAACATATCTGAGCTAGCTGAATAATCAGCAAATCTGAAGACATCAAAAATAACACTAACTGCTCTCAAGAAAAGATACAAAAAAAAGAATAAAGAAAAAAAACAGAGATTGTGAAACATACTCAAGCATACTAACATATACATAAAAGGAGACCCTCAAGCTGAAGAAAAGAGGCAGGGAGAAAAAGGAAAAAAAAAGGAAAAGCAAGGAATGAAGGGGCAAAAATTATGTCTGAAGAAATAATAGAAAAAAACTTACCAAATTTGAAGAAAAACATTTGTCTACACATCAAAAGCTCGGCAAAGTGACAAATCTGAGAACTTGACATCTGTGAAAGTTAAACACTACATTCTGACCAATGGGTTAAAGAAGAAATCACAAAGGAAACTAAAAAATTTGAGATTAATAATAATTTTTAAAAACACAACATACCAAAACTTATTGAATGCAGCTAATTCAAGGCTTAGAGTAAAAAGTTATAGCTGCAAATGCCTATGCTTAAGAGAAGATCTCAAATCAATTACCTAACACTCACCTCAAGAAACTAAAAAAAAGAGCTAACTAGATGCAAAGCCAACAGAAATGAAGACTAGAGAAGAAATAAAAATATATTACAACCATAATACAGAAAATCAATAAAACCATAAGTTGGTTCATTGAAAAGATGAAAACTGGACAAACCTTAGCAAGACTAACCAAGAAAAAAAAAAAAAGAACACTCACTAAATTTGGAATGAAAGAGTGCAAATCACTACTAACCTTACAGAAACAAAAAAGATTATAAAGAAACCTATGAACAAGTGCACACCAGCAAACTGGATAACCTAGAGAAATCATGAAGTTTACAGAAAGTTACAAACTACCCTAAACTGGCTCAAGAAGAAACAGAAAATCCCAAGTCCTATAAAAAAAATAAAGAGATTACACTGGTAATCAAAAACCTTCCCATAAAGAAAAGCCTAAGTCCAAATGGTTCCAATAGTGAATTCTACCAAGTGTTTAATGACGGCGAATCCTTCACAAATTAATCCAAGAAACAGAAGAGGACAGAACACTGCCCTGTTTTACCCTAATACCATATCACACAAACTGCTGAAAGACAATAGACCAATGTCCTTTATATACATGCAAAAACCATCTACAAAATAATGGCAAACCAAATCCAGCAATATGAGTATACATCACGACCAGTGGAATTTACCCAGATTCGTTCTACAAATGAAAATTAACCAATGTAATACACTATATTAACTAAAGTAAAAAAAAAAAAAAAAAAAAACAGTAACAAAATAACACATGATCATCTCCAATAGACACAGAAAAAACACTTGACAAAAAATCCAACACTCTTTCAAACTAAACATACTTTTAACAAAGCAGGCGTAATAGGGAACTTCCTCAACCTCGTAAGGCACATCTAAGGAAAAGTCATAGCTAACATCACAGACTAAATGCTTTCACTCTTCAAGAACAAGACAGTGGTGTCTAGTGCCACTTCTACTCAACACTGTTCTAGAGGCTGAGGCCAAGGTACTTGGCAAGAAATAGAAATAAAAGATGACTAAGTTGGAAAAGTAGTAGTAAAACTATCTCTATACACAGATGACATGATCTTATAAATAAAATAACTCAGAGAATCGACAAAAACACACATGCACACATGCGAACACACTGAGGAAACAAACAAAAACACACAAAAACCAATTACATTTCTATACGCTAGCAAAAAACAACCCAAAATGAAACTCAAAAAAAAAAAAAAAATCCACTTGTTATACCATCAAAAAATAAAATGCTTAGAAATAAATCTAACAAAAGAGCAAATATTACACATTGAAAATTATGAAACACTGTTCAAAAAACTGAAGATGTAAGTAAATGAAAGCAATTCCGCATTCGTAGATTAGTTAGAAGACAATTTTGTTCAGAAGGCAATACTCCCCAAATTGATCTACGAATTCAAGGCCATGTGTATCAAAGTTCCTAGTTGACTTCTTTGCAGAAACTGACAAACTAACCATCTTATTCATGTGGAAATTCAAGAGACACAGAATAGCCAAACAATCTTGAAACAAAAAAATACCAGAAGAGTCACACTTCCTAGTTATTTACAAAGTTATAGTCACCAAAACAAAGTGGTACAACCTTAAGGACAAATATACAAATCAATGGTGGAAATACACCCTTACATTTTATGGTCAACTGTTCTACAAGTTTGCCAAGACAACTTAAGGAAAGAAAAGGTTTTTTTCAACAAAAGATGCTAGGACTACTGGATATTCACATACAAAAGAAAGAAAATGGATACCCACCTCACACCATGTACAAAAATTAATTCAAAATGGATCAAAGACCTAAATATTTTTAAGACCTAGAGCTATAAAACTCTTAGAAGAAAATACCGTCATAAATCTTCATGACCTTGGATTAGGAATGGTTTCTTAAATATGACACCAAAAATACACCAATAAAAAAAAGATAAACTGGACTTCATCAAAATTAAAAATGTTGGTGCCTCACAGAATACTGTCAAGAAAGTGAAGATAATGTTTGTGCCTCACAGAATACCGTCAAGAAAGTGAAGATAACCCATGAAATGACAGAAAATTATTTGCAAATCATCTATAGTCTATTCTACTTATATCCAGAATATGTAAAGAATTCTTACAATTTAATACAAAGGCAAATAACCTGATTAAAAATTGAGTAAAGCACTCAAATAGACATTCTTCCAAAGACACAGTTGCCAAAAGCACACAGAAAGATGCCTATCATTAGTCATTAGAGAAATACAAAATAAAACCACAATGACAGCACCTCACAGCTACTAAGATAATTAAAAAGGCAAAGATTATGTCAAGTGTAGACAGAGATGTGCAGAAACTGAAACCCTCATACACTGCTGGTGGGAATGTAAAATACAACAACTGCTTTGGTAAAGAGTCTGAAAATTCCTCAGAAGTTAAACATGGGGTTACCCTTTGATCCAGCAATTCCATTCCTAGATATATATATCCAAGAGCACCAAAAATTGAAGTCTACACAAAAATTTGTCCTTAAGTGTGCATGGCAGCATTATTCACAACAGCCAAAAAGTAGAAACAACATAAATATCCACAAATAGGAGAATGGATAAACAAAATGTTGTATTATCTATATAAAGAAAGATCATTCAATAATTAAAAAGAACAAAGGACCAATACATGCTACAACATGGATATATCTTGAAAACCCAGGCTAGGGACGCCTGGGTGGCTCAGCAGTTTAGCGCCTGCCTTTGGCCTGGGGCGTGACCCTAGGGTCCTGGATGAATGAAGAGAAGAGAAGAGAGAAGAGAAAAGAGAAGAGAAGAGGAGAAGATCATGCTAAGTGAAAGATGCTAGTCACAAAACACCAAATGCTGTATGATTTCATTTATATGAAATGCTCACAACAGGCAAATCTACAGAAATGGAAAACAGATTAGTGGTTGCCAAAACCTGGAAAGCAGAGGGAATGTAGCAGTATTAATTACTAACAGGTACAGGGTTTCTTTCTGGCCTGATGAAAATGTCCTATAAATAAACAGTGGGATGGCTGCACACTCTATGAATACACCAGAAACAACAACTGTAAACTTAAAGGGGTGAATTTTATGGCACATGTGAATTACATCTCAATAAAGCTGTTATAGAACCAGGTATGTCTACAAGACACTACTTTTTACATATAACTTGTATATCTTCTTTCTTAAATGTATCTCATTTGTGCAAAAAGATAGGAAGAAACTAAACCAGAAACTATTGACACTGGTTACCCATATTAATGGGTGGAAAAGTGATAGAAAGGGGAAATGAGAATAAGGTAAACGAGATGAGAGGTGGGACAAATACTTCTGGACATATGATTTTATAAGCTAATTGTTTTTTTCTTTTTTTTAGATTTTATTTATTCACGAGAGACACAGAGAGAGAGCGAGAGAGGCCGAGACACAGGCAGAGGGAGAAGCAGGCTCCATGCAGGGAGCCCAATGTGGGACTCCATCCCGGGTCTCCAGGAGCAGGCCCTGGGCTGAAGGCGGCGCTAAACCACTGAGCCACCCAGGCTACCCCTATAAGCTGATTGTTAACACCGTACTAATGTTTCAATTATCCCAGTAAAAAATAACCCAAATGAGCCAAGATGTGAGAAGAGCTCAAAATGGACTAGAAGGTAACAAATGAAACAAACCATATTTCAAATGAATAACATAATTCCACTGAACATGGTAAGGAAAAAAAGAACACAAATAACTTTGGAAAACAGTATTTTGACTGCATAGGTTAAGACTAAAGATAAAAGGGGATCCCTAAGTGGCTCAGCAGTTTAGTGCCTGCCTTCCGCCCAGGGCATGATCCTGGAGTCCCGGGATTGAGTCCCGCATCCGGCTCCCTGCATGGAGTCTGCTTCTCCCTCTGCCTGTGTCTTTGCTGCCCACCCCCACCCCCACCCCCACCCCCGTGTCTCTCATGAATAAATAAATAAAATGTTTTTTAAAAAAAAGACTAAAGACAGAAAGAATTATACACAAATACTATGGCCTACTGAATAAATATATCTGTAACAGCAATTCTGAAACTACAGTTATGTATATATCAGAACTAAACAAATATGTAATAAATTGTGGATGAGAGCCAGGTTGTCCACTGTTTGAGAAAGGAGTCACAAATACAGAGGGAAAAAAGGCTAAACTGAACCTTGTGTTAGTGCAAGGTTTCCAAAGGCTCAGACTAGTTTAGAACTATAAAAGAACTGGTTTATCAGTATGAATTCATGGCTTTGAAATATATACATATACATTTACACACAGATATGTATACATATAGATGTGTGAATGTATATAAATAATACAATTTCCTAGATCTGCTCTAAACACCTAGAAGACAATGACACCCTATTAGAAATGAACACTCCCAGTGCTCAGATCTTGGTTTCTCAATACTGTTCTCAAGTAAAAGGAACTTGGGACTCTTAGGAGATCAATTCCAGGACTTAGGCAGGAAAAATATAAGATGAACCAGAAAGTAAGGAAGTGCTCCCAAAAACTGATACGGCATGTTGAAAGGATGAATAGGAGACAACCTGAAAGAGCTCCCAATGGTCAAATTCAGGACAATTTGAACAGCAAAACGGATATAATTAATTTCATATGTCTATACAAATATAAATAACTGAATAAATGAACATGAGACACAATAGCTCTTTCTTACAAAAGAATTCCAGTTAAAAAAGGTAGCATACTGGAAACAGAAAATCATATGAAGACTAACAGCACAGTAATAACTAACAGGCAAAAATTATTGACAGTGGATAAAAAGTATGAGATGTTCATTTGCATAGTTCAACAAAGGACTAGTATCTAAAATACACAACTCAGTAAGATAAATAACCCAACTTAAAAATGGACCAAAGGGGGATCTCTGGGTGGCTCAGCAGTTTAGCACCTGCCTTTGGCCCAGGGTGTGATCCTGGAGTCCCAGGATCGAGTCCCACGTCAGGCTCCCTGCATGGAGCCTGTTTCTCCCTTTCTGCCTGTGTCTCTGCCTCTCTCTGTGTTTTTCATAAACAAATAAAAATCTTTAAAAAAAAAAAAAAAAAAAAGGACCAAAGATTTCAACAGACCTCCAAAGACTTATGAATGGAAAATAAGCACATAAGACTCTCAAAATCATGTGTTATTAGAAAAATGCAAATTAAAATCACAATGAGGTATTTCTACAATTCTACTAGAATAGCTAGGATTAATAAGAGTAACCACCCCAAGTGGTGCTGAGTTATGTGAAGCAACTATTCTTATACACTGTTGATGGGAAATGTAAAATGTTACAACTAGCTGTGAAACAGTTTGGGAATTTCTTTAAAAGTTAAGCACCAAAAAAAGGGGGGGGGGGGGGTAAACACAGATATACCAATTACAAAGCCTAAGTATCTACCCAAGAAAAATGTTATATATCCAAATTTTAACATAGGTTGTATTTTGTTCATTGGACTTGGAGGTAATTTGACTTTATACTATCTTCTATTTTCCATGTTATTACTAGAGAACTTGAAGCATTTCCACTAAAACAAAAAACAAAAGGATCACATAGAAAGAAAATGAAGTAATGTTAACCACAAATCAGTACAGATTTTTCTTTTTTATTAAGTAACTCAGATGTTTTTTATTCTCCATTTCTGACAAGTTCATTAGACTGCAAAGAATGAAATTATAGGAGATAATTCTCACAAGGTTTCAATCACGATGTGAACATGAGCAAGGCAGAAAACAAAGGCTGGAATACTAATAAAATAAGGTGTATTAATAGCTGACTAGATGTATGTCAACTTCAGCATAATTATATACCACACAGATCCATCCTTAATTGAGCCCAGATAACATTATTCTATCCCTTGATAAAAACAGAACGCTAACACTTGTTAAACCTGTGTAAGATAAAAACTGAGAAGTTAATATTCAAAATAAATCATAATGAAATTTAATATGGAAATATGTAGATACAAACCATGTCCTTTTCACCACCCTTGAATGGAATCTGAAGAAAAGTCTCAGATTAGTTCAGAACTATAAAATGAGACTGCAAAAATAAGGAATAGGTGGTGGAATACATTTCACCTATCAATCAACAGGCTCCTCCTAAAAAATAAAAATAAAAAAAAAAGTGAAGCAGCAAGAGAAAACAGCAGTACAAGAGGAAAAGGTAGAAAAACCTTAGCTGACTTGCTCCATAGGTCAATAAGAAATTAAAAGTCACCCTAAAAAGTTTCACTTTTGCCTCACTAACAGACTAATACAGCATGTACAACAAGATAAAAGATATTTACTCTGATCTGTAACTTTAAGATCAAAAGATATTCAGTTCCTGGTGTCAGCGGGGCTATGTACCAAATGAACAAAGTTCAGAGGGGAATAACAATAATGGTTGGAGGGATATAACCCCCTGTCATAGAAACGTAGTTAAAGAAAATTTAAAGACTAAAAGTCTCTATGAAAGATTCGAGAAAGTTGTATTCAGGTTATAAAACAATAATACTAAGAGAAATAAGACCTACTTTTTTTAGTCTCAAAGAGTAAATGAGAACATCTGAATACAAATGTCAAAGACAGACTTCAGATATACACAAAAACAGGAAGAAAAAATTTAATGATGATAGCTATTCACAGATGAAATGTGCTTCCTCAAAAAGTAGTGAGTTTCTAACACAGGCTAGACCATCTCTATCCATTAGAAATACAACACAAGTCACATATGCAATTTTAGGTTTTCCAGTAGCCACATTTAAAAAAGCAAAAAGAAGCCAGTAAAATTAATTATAATAATATAATTTAACTCAATATACTCAAAACACCATTTTAACATTTAATCAATATAAAAACATCTAATATTCTTTTTTTTTTTCAAAGTAAGTCTTTTCAAAATCCTCTGTGTATTTTACACTTATACCAAATCTCATTTCAGACTAGACACATTTCAAGTGCACAACAGCCATGAATTTTCATGGTTACAGTATTGGACAGAGGAGGGCTAGGCTACACAGCCACTTGACAAGTACAGTGCAGGGGAAACTAGAGCACTTTCTGCATAATTAGATTAAATGACTTGATACATCACCCAATCCTGAGATCTTGTAAAAATATCAAAATAGTTAACAAAAGAAGTATCACGAACATACTCAAAATTTTCAAAGGATTGACTTTATTCTATTTTAATAAGTCACTATTCTGCTTTGTAGACTCATGACAGACACAGACATATATATATACACACACAAACTCTGTATTTCACTGTAGAATTCATTCTGAACACAACATAGCAATTTCATCAAAGAATTAAAATTATTTCTAGTATGCATCCTCCCAAACTAGCTTCTTAAAAGACATCAAAGCCATTTCTTGTCAGAATATCGAATCCCATGGCTTATAAAATGTTTGGTACTCATCCTAGCATTGCTTACCTAATAAAAAGAAATCAATAAAAATATTGTTGTTTTCTTAAAAATTTTTCTATAGTTTACCTACAACACTACATAGAAAAATAGAAATTCAATTCCTGTTACAGACTGAATTGTGTTTATATGTTGAAGCTCTAACTACAATATAACTATATTTGAAGACAGGGCATTTAAAGAGGTAATCGAGGAACACCTACCTGGGTGGCTCAGTGGTTGAGCATCTGCCTTCAGCTCAGGTCGTGATCCCAGAGTCCTGGGATCAAGTCCTGTATCAGGCTCCCCAAAGGGAGCCTTCTTCTCCCTCTGTCTATATCTGTCTCTGCCTCTCTGTGTGTGTCTCTCATGAATAAATAAAATCTTTAACATACATACATACATAAATTAATAGGTAATCGAGGTTAAAGGAGATCCTAAGAGTAGAGCCCCAATTATGTAAGACTGATGTCCTTATAAAAAAAGGAAGAAACATGCAAGATATCTCACTCTCTCCACACAGAGGAAAGAAAGGCCATGTGAGGACACACTGAGAAGGCAGCTGTCTGCAAGCCCAGAAGAACCATCACAAGAAACCAACCCTGATCACACTGTGTGACCTTGGACATCCAGCCTCCAGAACTGTGAGAAGATAAAAGTCTGGTGTTTAAACCACCCAATCTGTAGTATTCATCCAATCTGTAGTATGGTAGCCCTAGCAGAGTAGCACAATTCCAAGAAAGTACTTTTAAAAAATTGTATTGCAGAGGTGCCTAGGTGGCTCAGTTGGTTGAACATCGGACTCTTGATTTCGACTCAGGACATGATCTCAGGCATGATCTCAGGGTTGTGGGATGGAGCCCTGCATCTGCCACCTCCATGCTCAATGGGAACCTGCTTGAGATTCTGTCCCTCTCCCTCTGCCCTTCCCCCATCACACACACGCACTCTAAGTAAATCTTTTAAAAATTTGTATTGCAAAAAAACAAAAAAAAATAAAAAAATAAAATAAAAAATAAAAATAAAAATTTGTATTGCAAACCAAATTATATTACTGTTGAGATTACTGATAAATCAGAAGTATATCTGTATGTTTATAAACTTACAACCAAAGATTTTAAAAGCCTTCCTTATTGAGCTACTGAAGTAACCAAAATAATTTGATCTCAAAATTACTAATTTTAACCCATAATCAAGGTCTTCAACTTACATTTCATTATTTAAAAAAATTCTACTCAAGATTAGTACTATATACACAATGAAGCTACAGAGCAGTAGGGGGCTCAAAAAAAGCACACCACACATTGCAATATTGCAACTACTACTCCACCATCAATATATGTAACATCAACATTAACTATAACAGATATACATAACATACATAACTGATAATGCATGAAAAGATGTGCTGTTACCTACTAAAAGAGAAGTCTTCTAGGAGTTCAAGGAAAAGGAAGGATCATCAAAGACTCAGATAACTGGGAAAAATTTCCCTGGATGAGTAGTTTTGAGCTGGGCCTTTCTTAAAGCATGGATAGGACTTCAAGTTAGGTAAGAACATCATAAGCAGAGGCAAAAATACAAAGAATATGACTCAATCTGAGTAAAAGAAAAAAGTCCAACCAAAAAATCCCTAAAATGACTGCCTAAGTTTTTAACGACAGAACACATAAAAGAATAATAAGGCAGGGATCCCTGGGTGGCTCAGCGGTTTTGCACCTGCCTTTGGCCCAGGGTGTGATCCTGGAGTCGGGATCGAGTCCCACATCAGGCTCCCAGCATGAAGCCTGCTTCTCCCTCTGCCTCTGTCTCTCTCTCTCTCTATCATAAATAAATAAAAATAAATCTTAAAAAAAAAGAATAATAAGGCAATATAAATATAACTAGAAATCTGAATTCCAATACCTGCCGTAACTTAGAACTACACTCTGGTGGGTAAATTACATAATCTTTCTAAGCCTTAGACCAGGATAACATCTTTATAAGGTTATTGTAAGGTATACATGAACTATTTGGCACTTCACATATAGTAAGTATAATATATGATGGTCATTGCAGTGGTTGTGCAATAGATGACAGCTATCATTTTCTCTGGACTCTTATCATGCAGACAGGTGATTCCCAATCTTGGCTGTAATCTGAAACACCTGGGGAGCTTGATAAAAACAGATACCTAGGCCTCAGCTTAGAAGTAGTGAATAAGAATCTTGCTGATAATTTGTTAAATGGAATCCACTAATGACTATACTTAGAATACCCAATTAACACTTCAATTAAAAAACAATGGAATCTCCCAGTCCTACCCAAAAACTTTCAACAAAGATTCCAATCAAGAATGTTTCCATCAAGCACAGAACTCCTCTCTTACTCCCTGACCAGCACTAATATTGATGATGCATTTACCTCATATAACATTCTGCATTTGCATGTTTGTGGTACTATTTCTGCACTTCCTCCACACTGGCCAAATATTTAACTTTCAAGAAGTTAGGGGCTGCAACTTTTCAGCAAGTCTAAAATTATCCCTGAATTTAAAAAAAAAAAAAAAAGAAAAATATTACATCTGTGTAATTATCATTTTAACAGCACAGCACCATGGTAAAACAGAAACTTAAGTATTTTTGGTGGGTTGGCTTGCCAGCTAAGTCAGTCATTTCAGTTATCTTTCTGGCTCACAGCTGAATTATCCATCTCATAAAGTAACTCTTAGTTGTACTGTATTAGGCTGACTTTAATATTCTAACACGAATCCCAAGATAGGACTGACTACAGTTCTAGCTGGGATCACTAATTTCATCCCTTCATGCCAAGTTCTCATGTCTCCAAACTTACACTAGAGAAATGTTTACCCAATTCACCCTTCTCAGCAATGAGAAAACTAAAACAGACTACAAGCCCTCCTCTGAGCAACTATGGTCTTTGCAAATTATACAGTGTCTATATAAAGAATTTTTGTAGCTCTTTTCTACTTGCACACTATTTTATACATCCATTGAACAGGAATCATTTCCACTTAAACTTCTTTCTTTTTCACTCAGCATATCCATTCTACAGAACACAGCTGGGAACCAGAAATGGAAATCTAACTCAATGCTTAATTAACAGATAGCAGGCCTTCAATAAAGAAATGAGCCAAGAAATAAAAACTGAGCAACTAAAACACAGATTTGTAACAGAAAACTAGATAGCAACAAATTTCAAGGACAAAAGAAGGTAGGTACATCCATACGATCAGAAATATTTGAAAAGCTACATATATTGTTAAAAAATAAAAACCACTCTATTGCATTTTCCTAATGGCTCCATGACTCATAACATAAAACCAAATGTTCCTGATGGTTATTTTAACAAGTTCAGGGATCCCTGGGTGGCGCAGCGGTTTGGCGCCTGCCTTTGGCCCAGGGCGCGATCCTGGAGACCCGGGATCGAATCCCACGTCGGGCTCCCGGTGCATGGAGCCTGCTTCTCCCTCTGCCTGTGTCTCTGCCTCTCTCTCTCTCTCTGTGACTATCATAAATAAATAAAAATTTAAAAAAAAAAAAAAAACAAGTTCACTATACCCCACTGAAAGTAGGGAAGCTAATTAGTTTATACATAACAAATATCTCCCTACAGTAATATAAGAAATATAAATTAAAACAAGCTTAAGGTACTAACAAATCCCCCAGGAAAATAACAGGGGAAGGCAGAAGAGGTTTGTTTAAAAATATTGTTTCAAATATTTACAACACTAAACTATGAAACTAAACAAACTGTCTCAAAATAATAAAATGGTGGGCAGCCTGGGTGGCTCAGCGGTTTAGGCGCTGCCTTTGGCCCAGGGCATGATCCTGGAGTCCCAGGATCAAGTCCCATGTCAGGCTCCCTGCATGGAGCCTGCTTCTCCCTCTGCCTGTGTCTCTGCCTCTTTCTCTCTGTGTCTCTCATGAATAAATAAATAAAATCTAAAAATAAATAAGTAAATAAATAAAATAAAATGGCTACACCAGTTAGAATATCAACATTGGAATACCATATACTTATTAAAATAACCTGCACGTAGATTAATATATCAAAAATTGTATTAAACATTAGATGAGTAATACCCTGGTTTTGCATAAAACTTAAGAGTTTACAGAGTACTTTTAGTTATATTACCTCAGAATACATAATCCATGCAAGAGGTTATAAACTCTGACTGTTCATCAAAATTACCTAAAATACTTAAAATGCAAATTTCTGAGCCCCACCTCACACCTAGTGAACTAATAAGCTTCCAAGTATGTTAAGCACCGGAAGGGTTTTCACCAATGTCTGACCAGGGTTAAGAACCACTAACCACTAATATACCACTAATTACAACCATGAAAAAAAATATGTAATTAAGAAAGAACACAAATTAACCTTCAGTGATTGAAATAATTTAATGGCTTTTTCCCCCCTCTTGGTTAATTTGTTTAAATTCATCATAAAAGCAACTAAGTAGATTAAAACTTCTTAAAATTAAAAATGGTTTGAAATGTCGACATTTTAAGGTATATTTATCACTGAAAAAAGATTTTCTTGTTTAGACCATGTCACATCCCAGAATGCTACATGTAACAAATCAGGTATTACCCTGGTTACTTTAGTAATAGCATAAACAAAAGCACTAAGATAAAATTACCATGAAGATTCCACCTCCTCTTACACAAATGATACTCAAGGCATTTACAGTATTCTCTAAAATTAACAACACATACCAAAATCTTCCTCAAAAAGAAAAGAACTCCAATTACATTCTGTATGGACAATCTGAACATATAAGGATACAAAATGTTATTCATATAAAGAAACATTAGCATTATCTGTAGTGTGAAAGAGCTACAGCTATGAAATGTATCAGTAGACATTTTAAATAAGTAAACATCTTAGTATTACTTAAGATATTGGTGACCTCAGTCTGTTTAACTTTGAAGGACACTGAAGTTTCACACAAACCATTTTATTCCAAATTGTTTCAACTCTGTTCCCCAAGGCACAAATGCCAAGTCTTAAAAAATAATACCTACAGGAGCACCTGAGTGATTCAGTCAATTTAACATCCAACTTTTGATTTCAGCTCAGGTCATGATCTCTGGATTGTGAAGCAGAGCCCTGTCAGGGTTCTGTGCCGGCCAAGGAGCCTGCTTAAGATTCTCCCTCTCCCTCTCCCTGTGCCCCTCCCCTTTACTCTTAAAAAAAAAAAAAAAAGTACCAACAAATTTACTAACCAAACTACAGTACAGGTTTTGTTCAATATGATAGCTTGAGTTAGTAAATGTAAAAATTCAAAGCACAAATGAATAAATTCACAATAATTTTAATTTTTTTATTTTCCATCCTAAAGATCTCTCCTAGTATTAAGACTACCAGACATGCATACTTAAATGGTCTCCAGGCCTCTCAATTTCATGTTTTAAATAATCTATTTCGATATATGATACTGACTAATCACCCATTTACTCAGGTTCAGACACTCTGGATTCATTACTCCCCACCGACATCCCCTCACATACCACATACCTTACAATCATCCCCTATACTTCATACCCTTTGCCACGACCCTAGTTCTGTCCCTCATCTTTTAGTCCTAGGACTGCTATGTTAACCTCCCTCAATCAGTTGGCCCCACCTTGCTGTTCTATCTATACCTAATGGATTTATCATCATGATGTTCATGGTTACCATTCTTCTTCTTTTAAAATTCTTCAATAGAGATTTTTTTTTTTAATTCTGAGCACACGACACCAGATCTTTGCTTACCTGTCTAGCCTCATAAACTACCATGAGTTCTCAGCCTAGAATAAGTATCCTTCGTCCTCCTCTGCCTAATCACTCCTATCTACCTTTAACGATTTACCTTTTCTAACTTAGAAATGGTATCCTGCTCTGTACTTTCACTGTATACTCTATATACCTTTAAAGCATATCACAAATTATTTACAAAGTAAATGCCAGGTGGAGAAAAGTGAACAAAATATAGTCCTTGACTTTAAGAAATTTAAAAATGAAGGCAGGAAAGTAGTCAATTGCCATATAGTCTGATAACTTTTTTTTAAGATTTATTCATTTCTTCTAGAGAGAGAGAGCATCAGAGGGAGGGGCAGGGAGAGGCAGAGAGAATCTCAAGTCAACTCAGGGCTCAGCACAAAGCCCAACTCAGGGTCCAATCGCACTACCCTGAGACCATGAACCGAACAGAAACCAAGAATTGGACACTCAACTGACTACTCCACCCACGAGTCCCAGAACTTTTTTTTTTTTTTAAAGCTAACATCTGCTCAGTATGCCAGGCTAAGAACTTGCCACGTTATCATCTTATTTAATTCTCACTTAATTATCCAGTAACTTTATGACTCCCACTTACAGAGAATGAAACAAAATTCTATTATTTGCCCAAGATTCAATTAAGATTTAGAAATGTGAATCCAGTTCTGACTCCAGAACATAAGCTCTTAAGCACCATGACTTTTATTTTGACTGTCACACCATTTAACTCAGTATCCCCCGTGTCCACCACACAGCACAAGACACAAGACACATATTTGTTAAATGAATGAACTTGAGCGCTGAAGTCCTAAGCTAGTAATGACTTAACTTCCAAACTACCACTTTAGCTGATAATGTCTTGTGTCAAAAGGGTTCAACAGCTCTGAGATACTAACACATGTGAAATAATCAATGTCCCAAGTTACTCACCATGTTATGGTTATTATAACAGCAAAATACTGAAAATGAATGTCTTACCAGAAAAGACATGTTAGTTAAATCAATGGCCCACTTGTAATGGAATTATACAGCTGTATATAAGAATGTTCTTCGTGTACTGATATGGAATAATCCAAGATACACTGGGAAAAATTAAAAAGTGAGGAAGAATGTATATCTGATGCTACTATGCGTGGGGACGGGAGGAATATCTTTTTTGCTTGTGTATGTAAAAACCACCTTTAAAAGAAACATAAAAGAAACTGTTAAATAGGTTGCCTGAAAAGTAGGAAACTGGGTTACTTGGGAATAGGAGAAGAAAGATTTCACTGCATATCTCTTCTTAACATTTTGAATTTTGAGTCAAGTGATTTTATTGCCTATTTGACAAATATAAACTCCTCCATAGAATAAAAGGCATTTTCAGAAATTAAATCACAAATACTATGTAACATCCATAGGCTGCAGGCCATAGCTTTCTTGATTGCTACTATTTTGCAGTGTCTGACACTTTGTTGGCAGTTAAGTATTTATTACATTAACAAAAATTTCAAATTGCCACTACAGGAATATTTCAAATATATTTTACAAAGTAAAACTGGAAAAAAAATAGTTTTAATTTTTCCGAAAAACAAACAGGGCCTTATCCCAAGTCTACAGTTTATGAAATTCTGGAAGACTACTACAATCTGTATGCTTTTAAAAGTACCAAGATGATCATTTTACTATCGTTTCATGTTTCCTTCACATTTCAAATCCTTCACAATTAAAGAATTAGGAGGAAAAGTCTTTAAAAACTTCCAGGGCAGCCTGGGTGGCTCAATGGTTTAGCACCGCCTTCTGCCCAGGGCCTAATCCTGGAGACCTGGGATCGAGCCCCACGTCAGGCTCCCGGCATGGAGCCTGCTTCTCCCTCTGCCTGTGTCTCTGCCTCTCTCTCTTTCTCTGTGTCTCATGAATAAATAAATAAAATCTAAAAAATAAAAACCTATCCAGAAAAAAACACTTTAAATGAGTTGACTATATGTAAATTATACCTCAATGAAGAGGTTCTCTCTTAAAAAAAATTTTTTTTTAGGGATGCCCAGGTGGCTCAGCGGTTAAGCATCTGCCTTTGGCTCTGGGTGTGATCCCAAAGTCCCAAGATTGAGTCCCCGCATCAGGCTTCCTGCATGGAGTCTACTTCTCTCTGCCTGTATCTCTGCCTCTCTCTGTGTGTCTCTCATGAATAAATAAATAAAATCTAAAATAAAATAAAATTAAATTAAATTAATAAATAAATAAATAATAAATGAAATTTTTAAGCTCATCTATGGATATTAGAAATCTGATCAACGGTTACCTGGGAGCAGGAGGGGGATAACTGCATAGGGGCACAAGAAACTCTGGGGTGACGGAAATGTTATCTTTTTTTAAAAATATTTATTTATTTGGGGCAGGCGATAGGGGGAGAGCTCTGGCATGCTTGCAAGCATGTGAGAGCATGTGTATAAGGGGAGGCAGGGGGCAGCCCCAGTGGCTCAATGGTTTAGCGCCGTCTTCAACCTAGGGTGTGATCCTAGAGACCCAGGATAGAGTCCCACATCGGGCTCCCTGCATGAAGCCTGCTTCTCCCTCTGCCTGTGTCTCTGCCTCTCTCTCTCTCTGTCTCTAATAAATAAATAAAATCTTTAAAAAAATATTAGTAAGGGAAGGCAGGGAGTTAGAGGCAGAGAATCTCAAGCAGACTCCCTGCTGAGTACAGAGCCCTATGCAGGGCTTGATCTCAAAACCCCCGATATCTTGACATGAGCCAAAACTCAAGAGTCCACCCAGATGCCCCAGTAATGTTTTTTATCTTGACTGGAATAAAATCTACCAAGTGTATATATCTGTCAAAATTCATGGAGCTCAACATTTTGTGAACTGAAACTCTGCATCTTTGTGGGTGGATTTTGTTGGATATAATCAATTTCAACGTGTGATTTTTTTTTTTACATTGACCCTTTGTTAGATTGTGACTAAAAAATAGTAATGTATTTTACTCTCCTATCACTTCAGAAAATTCATTTATTCCTAGTAGGTATGTGAAGCCATGTGGCTGATTGTTTCTGCATCAAAGATATGAGATGCTTTCTGGATTTGATGGGATTCATGCATACCTAATTTCCATAGAACATGAAGGAGAGTATGAAAAGCACATCTAAATTGAGATGCTGTTTATGGTTATAATACTGATGTCATTTACCATGAAAGAGGTGGTCAGAACATCATTCTTCTCCATACATGAAAACTAAAGAACTTCCTAAGTATAAGAAATACAAGGCTTTATTATTTGCTCTTTAAGGAAAAAGAGCTGGCAGTCCTGTAAGCTACTGATAAATCTTCATTAGAGCAACCAGTAGAGTGAGTAGACAGTATGAGTTGAAGTGGTTAAAATGAAGAAATCCTGAAGATATCAGAAAGAAGATTGCTAACTCTTCCCTACAATGCATTTCACTTGAACACACACATTTCTTAAGACTGAACTCAGGCCTGAAATGGATGATCATCACTGTTTGCACATCATGATATCAATACATGAAGCTTTTCAACACTTGTCTTCTGTATTTTAAGAATGATAACGGAGTAATTTGAAATGCATAACTTAGTCTATGTGTGAACTTAATATATTTTAATTAATAAAACATGTTTTTTCATGTTAAAAAACTGTATGAAAACTGTATATGAATGAAAACTGTACCTCAATAAAGTTACTTAATTTGGAAAGCATTTAAAAGTGCAGATTCTTGGGCCCCTTTCAGAAACTGTGAATCATGGCATGTGTGGTAGGAACTAATTAATCTGCATTTTTTTTAAGATTTTATTTATTTGGGATCCCTGGGTGGCGCAGCGGTTTGGCGCCTGCCTTCCGCCCAGGGCGCAATCCTGGAGACCCGGGATCGAATCCCACGTCGGGCTCCCAGTGCATGGAGCCTGCTCCTCCTTCTGCCTGTGTCTCCGCCTCTCTCTCTCTCTCTCTGTGTGTGTGACTATCATAAATAAATAAATTAAATTTTTTAAAAAAGATTTTATTTATTTATTAATGAGAGACACAGAGAGAGAGAGTGGCAGAGACACAGGCAAAGGGAGAAGCCGGCTCCACACAAGGAGCCCGACATGGGACTCAATCCTGGGTCTCCAGGATCAGGCCCTGGGCTGAAGGCGGTGCTAAATTGCTGAGCCACCCGGGCTGCCCTTAATCTGCATTTTTAACAAGAGACTGTGTTGACCCTCATTCACGAGGTTTATCAATTATACTTAGGAAAATACTGACCTAGCATATTGTTATGTACCCAGTAATTACTGACCACATTTTACAAAAATCAATGAATTAAATGATAACTTACACACACACACACAAGCTACCCAGGTGATTCTGATCCCCAAGTTAGGGAAATATGGTAAGAGCTCCAGAAGGAAGAATTATGGACTAGATAGTTAAGGAAGACTTCCTTCTTCTCCAACTCCTATAATCTTTCAAAGGCTTCTCCAACACTTGGCACAGTAGTTCTCAATTTGGGTGATTCTCTCCCCTCCACTCCTACCCCGTGACATCTGACAAGGTTTGCATTTTTTTGTCACTACTGGAGAAGTGTTATTGGCATCTAGTAAGTAGCTAGAGGCCAGGGATGCTGGTAAACATAGTACAATGCGAAGGAGAACCCCTCAAAGAAATAAAAATCCAAATTACAATAGTGCCAAGTTTTGAGAAATTCTGATCTGGAGCCTTGCCTCTCAAATGAAGCTACCGAAAAGTATGGAGTTGTGGTCCCCAAAGTAAACAGAACAGAATTAATGTGTCACCTCTTGTCAGGAGAATCAATTTTTACTTCCAGATTGGTGGGGTAGGAAGAAGGAGAAATCCTCTTTATACTGCATATAAGACAAACAAATAAAAAACATGTCACGTGAATAACTAAGATTTTTTTTTTTTAATTCAAAATAATGTGAACAGGAGCAACTTCAGGCTTTACTCCCCAACCTCAGGGGATACTTATTTACTTTCCTAAGCCTACAAGTACCTTTGAAGTTAAGAAATACTTGCCTAAATAAAGTACATAAACTTTAGAATGACAGGCAAAAACTCATCTTTAGCTTCATTTAGATTTGTAGGGCTATTTCTTACTGCAGCATAGCCTAACCCAGTGTTATTTAAAGTGTGGTCTGTGGACCAGTAAGCCAGTCTGAACTGTTTATTGGTTTATATCAGCAAAGTATAGAAACTGAAAGCACAGAAATGAAAACTTTTATAGCAAAATAACTTTATCTCTTGGATTGAATAAAAAACGAGGACTTTATTCCCCCTTTTGAAATTTCATCTTCATTTTTTAAAATCTTGCAGAACTTTTCACAACAATATCAGTCAACAGTGGAATGGATTTTATTTTATTTTTAAGATTTATTTATTTATTTATGATAGACATAGAGAGAGAGAGAAGCAGAGACACAGGAGGAGGGAGAAGCAGGCTCCATGCCAGGAGCCCGATGAGGGACTTGATCCCGGGACTCCAGGATCGCGTCCTGGGCCAAAGCCAGGCGCTAAACCACTGAGCCACCCAGGGATCCCAACAGTGGATTGGATTTTAAAAGAAAAAGGAAAGAGGGATCCCTGGGTGGCGCAGCAGTTTGGCGCCTGCCTTTGGCCCAGGGCGAGATCCTGGAGACCCGGGATCGAATCCCACGTCGAGCTCCCGGTGCATGGAGCCTGCTTCTCCCTCTGCCTGTGTCTCTGCCTCTCTCTCTCTCTCTCTCTGTGACTATCATAAATAAATAAATTAAAAAAAAAATTTAAAAAAAAAAAGAAAAAGGAAAGAAAGAAAAGTCCTTCATCAGTCTGAAAAGCAGTAACCTAACTGTATCCTGATACCTCTAGTAATTGGCAATGCCAGGATTTAAACCCACATCTGCCTGACACCAAAGCCCATATTCTTAACCATTATACTATATTTGTCTCTTATTACTTTGAACTCAAATCCCTGTACGTAATCCCTAGCTCTGGAGAGCTGGACTGCACCAGGCACAAATCAAAAGGACTTTCTGTATGTGTGGCCTAAAGCATTCAACATGGAAAGCAAACCAAGCTGCCTCCTTGGCCCTCTTTCCCCAGGCTCATGCCCAAAACTTGGCTCTCTTAATTTTTGATGATGCAAATAGAAAAGACAAAAATATATATATTTCTCCTCCAGGCCTAGAGCAGAGTCACTAAACAATACTATCTTCTTTAGGGACTATCCTGGTTTCTATGATGACCTCCTCTCAAGGAGGAGTAGGTCCCAGTCCTCTCCAACCACACTCCATGTATAGAGTACAGAATAAATGAATCCAAGATAAGAAAAAGCCACATGGACTTAAAAGCATTTAATAAAGTCTTCCCTTCTCAGACCAGTATCTCCACACCCTCTCAAAATGTTTAAAGACCTTGGACTTGACCCATCCATACTGCACTCCCCCACCTGTTTTCCTATTTTTGAACACAATTCTTTTTTTTTTTTTTTTTTAAGATTTCGTTTACTCATGAGACAGGACAGAGAAAGAAGCAGAGACATTGGCAGAGGGAGAAGCGGGCTCTTCGCAGGGAGCCCAATGTGAGACTCGATCCCAGGACCCCGGGATGACGACCTGTGTCAAAGGCAGATGCTCAACTGCTGAGCCACCCAGGTGTCCCTTTGACCACAATTCTTAATAAAAATGTCATAACCCAACCCCCAAAATTCATACTAAGTGCAGTATGTTGCTATTTTCTCTTTCTTTCCTACTTTTTAAAAATTATTAGAAGTCGACAAAATTGATTTCAAGACCCACTAATAGGGCTTAATCGGCAGGTTGTGAAAACACTGCTGTAGAGACCAACACTCTACATTGAACAGTATGCTCTCATCTAGCAAGCCTAACCCATAATCATGCTACCTTAAAATTCTACTTCTCAAAAACATTTTTTTTTCCTACATCAGTTTCACGGTGCAATAAACCTAATGTCATTTGCTGCCCAAATTTAGTTGGGGGTGGGGGGGGAACCTATACACATTTTTAAAAGTCCATTTTGTCTCAAAATTCCAGCAAAATACATAAATGTTAAAAGCTTTACACCTCTAATCAAAAATTGACGAGAGTGTATTGGCTCAAAATGTGAGACATGATTCTCAGTTGGTAATTTAGTCATAGAGCAGTACTCTACTGGCAGTTCCCAGAATAGAATCTATAGTGAATATGTGTTTCATCAAATTATGAGAAGTCTCATCAACTATGAGAAGACTGAAACCAACCTGCTCTACCACTATCTTCACTCTGACTGGTCGATGGCATCTGGCCACTCCCCCATTCTTGAGACCTTGGAAACCACAGATCTAATTCTTCCTACTACCCACGCTTGTATGTGGGTTTGTGTTTTTGTCATTATCTCTCTACAGTTGTTCTAAGGTCTGTCAGGAGTCCTACTTTGGGTTAGACTAGACTGGAAGTTCTGGTGTAAACATATTAAGATCATTTCTACGAAAAAAAATGCACAAATGCAACCAACCAATTTTACAACAAGCTTTTGAAACATGATCTACTGATAACACTACCTTCCATGTAGTTAACATACTAAAAATCTTATCTCCAGATCAAAACCAGAAATTCTTAACTAAATCACAAAAATATAATACCCTCTCTGTAAATTAAAATCCACTTGACAAACACAAAATAAACTTCTATCATCAGTTATGATCTTCAAATCTGTAAGCTTAAGAGGGTGTGTGATATTTTTTAATAACTATTAAGAAGACTTGGCTCCACCACGTTGTCCCATCACAGAAAGACACACTACTACTATACAGACCATCTAAGTGGCTTCCACATTTATTTCATAGCTGCACTCAACCCTATCTCCTCTGGCCCCACCCACTGAACAGCTGGGTGGGATGAAAGATGGTTTCCTGCCCTCCCCCTGCCCCTTCACTTGCTATTTGGAGGAATAACCAGATTAGAAATTGTTTTTATCCTGCTAAGGCACCACCCTTTGGTCTACTGGGATTCCATAAATTTCATCCACACCTGTACACTTAATACCTATAACGTTTCCTCTTCAACTTGCTTCAATACTTGGGGAGGAGGAGACGACGACAACGGACTATACGCATCACGTAAATATGTGTCAAAAAGAAAAAAAAAAAAGGTAAAATGCTTTCCAATCTAGATTATCTGTTCACTCAGATTCTCGAGGGCAGTCGGGAAAGTACTCTTCCATTCCATCAAAATAGCACAGCCAAACAAATCCTAAAGTTCAACTATAACCATAAACTCGCTACAATCAGTTACTTCAGTAATCAAGCAAACACCTGGACGCCACAAATCCTTTCCCTACGCTCTAATTAAAAAAAAAAAAAGAAAGAAAGAAAAAGAAAAAAAGAAAAAGAAAAAAACAACACACACACACACCAACCAGACTTGAAACCGTGCACTCCCAAAACCTAACTTAGCAAATGGAAACGTGTCCGAAACCTCTGGGTTGCTTTATTTCCTACTATACGCACCGTAGGCAATGGAACTCAGGAGTGGAAAATGTGAATGAAACGGCCTTGTTCTTTTTCCAATACGTGGGGGAGGAGAGGAAATGAAAGGGCTTCTGGAGAGAAGAACTGAGAACACTGAAATACGTTCAAGAATCAACGTCCTTAACCATCACCGGTATTTCCAACTCCCTCCCTTTTCCAGCGACCCTCCCCACCCTTTCCAGGCCTGGGGGCGCGGGGCGCGGGGTCCGGGGGAAGCCCTCCCCAGGCGTTCTCTCGCCCCTTTTTCCTAAAAATCAAGCCCAAAGCAGCGCCTTGGGTCTCCGCGCTCCAGCCTCGCCCGCCATCCACCGGCCTGCGGGGCCGCGCCTGGGGAAAGGGAACCCCGAGAGGCGAGGAGGAGCAGGAGCAGCAGCAGCAGCAGCAGCAGCGAGGAGGCGACGCGGCTGCTGGAGCCTCTGCAGCCGCCGCCGCCGCCGCTCCAGCCTGGTGCATCCTCCTTCCTCCCTCCCCGCCGCCGCCCGGGCGCGCACACACGTCCCCACCCTCCTCGCCAGGCCCGCTCCCCACGAGCCCAGCCGCGCCGCGCCGCGGGGGCAGCCGCCGGCCGGAGGAGACAGGGCCGCGGGCGGCGGCGGCGGCGGGCCGGGCGGGGGCGGGGGCGGCGGGGGGCGCCCCGGGGGGCGGGCGGGCAAGGCCGCGGCTCACGGCCCCCCGCTCCCGCGCAGGAAACGCCGCCGCCTCGGCTCTCCCCGCATTCAGTTCAAACTGTCACCGCCGCCCCCTCCCCTCCCCTCCCCTCCCCTCCCCTCCCCCCGGGCCCGCCGCCGCCGCCGCCGCCGCCGCGCCCCGGGCCCGCCGGGGCCCACCCGCCTCCGCCAGCTCCCCGCGTCGCCGCAGGGCGTTCCCCCAGCCGGGCCCGGCGGCGCGACCCCCCCGCCCGGCCCCGAGCCCGGCGCCGCCGACCCGGAGCCGCGGCGGCCCAAAGCTGAGACTCACCCATGGTGCCGCTGTTGACGCTCCTCTCCTCAGCAGCAGCGGACCTCGCACTGACCGACATCCCCTCCCCCCGCCGCGACCAGCCCGGGCGCAGCGCAGCCCGCCGATTCTCCAAAGCCGCCTACGCCGGTTCCGCGGCGCAGCCGCCCCGCGTCGCGGCCCCGCTTACGCAGGCGACAGCGGGCGGACTCCGCCACTGGCTCGCGCCCGACTCCCGCTCCCTCCTCCGCCCCCGCCCCTCCCCCTCCCCCTCCGACGAGGCTTCCGGGCCCAGCCGACGCCAGCGCCGCTCTCGCGAGATTACTCCCGCCCGGCCCCGCCGACTCTCTCCATTTCGAACATGACTTCACTGGCATCGGCGCTCTTTCGCTGCCCAGGTTTAGCCGCCATGTTTAAACCGGCGGGGTTCGGCCCCCTCCGCGGGGGGGGGGGGGGGCGTGGGGGCGTGGGTAATCAGGCCTTTACGCGTGTTTCTTCGACACTGCTTCTGAGGTTAAAGCGCGTTCGGTGTGTGGGTGAAAAGCCCGGGGACGAGGAGAGGGAGTGGCCGGTGGGCGACGAGGGTGGGGTTTTGCCCGAATTAAAGATGGCCCCCGCGAGTGCCGCCCCGCGCGACTGCGCGCCGGCTCGGGAGCTGCGGAAGCGGCGGGGTCGGCCTGAGCGCGCGCTTACGGAGTTGGCGTAAAGCGAGGAGGCGCCGCGGGAAGAGGCCGGGCTGTGAAGCCGCTGCTCTGGGCGCGGGGTGGGGGGGCGAGTCCGAGCCTCGCGTTGCAGCTGCCGACCTGGCGGCAGGGTGGGTGCGGGTGCAGAGACACCTGGAGGCAGGTGTCTGAGCCCTCCGTGCATCCCCGTCTGCTCAGCTTTCCGGGACTCCCGGGGGCGCTTGCCCCGGCGTCCGCCCGGAGCTGTCACTGCGGTGCCCTGGCGCTGCCCCGAGGTCTCCGGCTGCAGCTGGTGCTGCGGACTCTGCACGGCCACCCTCGTGCTAGCTCACCCCGTCCGTCCCGGGTTCCCTCCCGGTGGAGCTGCATGCGCTCTGGTTGCAAAAAAAAAAAATGAACGGGCACGTGTGGAACCCTCGGACGAGAGAAAGCAATCAAGGACTGAAACTGGGTGGTGTCCTACGGTAGCCCTAAATGTCGCTCGCTTTGCTGGAGTGTGGCCTCATCCTGCTCGGGACAGCCCACGGTCTTTTGTACCTTTCTGGAAACCTAATGCCTGTCTTTGCAAGTATCGCTCATGGCTCATGCACGTTAGTGTCTCTCCTGCTAAACCGCATGTTAAGGAATTAAATGTATCTAATATATTGTTACATAATGGATCACATGTATATGATATATAAATAATCATCACGAGCCCGTGCAAGACTGTTCATAGCGAAACAATGTAAATGTCCACTTACAGGAGAAGGGACGAGTAAGTCACGCTCTTGGTTGGACAAATCGACATACACGGGATACTAAACAATGGAAATTCATGAACCAAAGCTGTTCGTATTGATTTAGAGAAAGTTCATTAACGTGATGTTGAGAAAAAAAAAAAAAAGCGAGTTGCAGAAATATGTATATGGTATATAAAAAGGCAAAACTGAGATCAAATTGGGGAAATCGTTGTAAGGAAATGATAGATAAATTCAGAATAGTGATTCCTTCCTGAGGAGAGAAGGGGGTGTAGTAGGGAAGGTTCACTCCTATCTATAATATTTAATTTTACGCCAAAAGTAATCTGTTGAAAATGTGACAAACCTTAAAGCCTAGGTCTAGAAGCCTAGGTCTAGGTGGAGGATACTTGGGTATTAAATTGTCATTGTTTTCTCTACTCCTTTGAATACTTAAAATGTTTCCAAGTATTTTTTTTTTTTAAGGAAGGAAATTTTATCTAAGGAAACAGCTTATTTTGAGTCTTGTTATCTATGGTTTCCTTAGTCTCCACTTGTACTGAATTGCTCATGAGTTCTGTTCACAGCTCATTTGTCCAGTCATTGTGTTAATTTTCTCAAACTTCAAAGGGCATTTTACTTTAGGAAATTTCATTAAATTTCTACCTTGAAAAGGCAGTATAAGCAGGAGTTTAAACATGTGACCTCTGAAGTCCAACTGCCTGGCTTCTAATCCCAGCTCCACCATTTACAATGGATATACCCAAGGACAAGTTACATAACCTTTCTGCAACCCAGTTCCCTCAGCTATAAATGGGGATAATACTTACCTGATGGAGTTTTGTTTTGTTTTTTTAAGATTTTATTCATTCATTCATGAGAGACAGAGAGAGAGGCAGAGACACAGGAAGAGGGAGAAGCAGGCTCCATGCAGGGAGCCCGACGTGGAACTCGATCCCAGAACCCCAGGATGAAGCCCTGGGCCAAAGGCGGTCACTAAACCCCTGAGCCACCCGGCTGCCCCTGATGGAGTTTTTGTGCAAGTTAAATGTGCCCAGTCCATAATAAATATTTAATAAATATTACCTACATATAGCACATTTTAAAATATAAAATTATTCAGAATACTATTATTGCTTAATACTCTATAATGAAGAAAACCCTTGCCTCCCATCTCTACTGATATATTTCTTTGAGGTGGATCTTTTAATGGATATGAAAGAAATGAATTTTGTTATTTTGCTCAATGAAAATGGATAAATTCTTTATATAAATAAGAAGGTGTTTGCCTGAGGTTTCTTCATGCTCTCCTACAAAGTAATAACTGCACTACTTTCCACTGAAAATTATGTGGAAGGTTATAAGCAACGAGATGACGACAACCTATAGAGTTTTCTCCAGAAGGAGTTCTAATAGTGTTATATAATTGTGTGTATGCACATGCACTCGTGTATTATAAATTTTATGTTGGGGGTGGAGAGAGAATTGTATTGGTTTTAGGATCTCTAATGTCTGCAGTATTCTACTTGCTACTAAAAATAGTCTAGACCTTAACCTTCTGATTCAAAAACAGATTTTTTAAAAACTGATCTGAAATCCTGCATGAACACTATAGATTGTTTTTCGTCACATATTTACAGTGTCCGACCTCAAATGAGCCTTCAACTGTGCCACGCAACTTGCTTCCCTACTTAGCTCTCATTTTCACAGCAGCCACTTCAGATTTTCTCCGTTGTTTTCAATGCATCTCCCTCATTTATTCTCAGCAAAAAATAAAACCTATCAGAGAGGAAATCCCAACCACTTCCTACTTCCACATTCATAAGCCTACCTGCATCCACGTTTATACTTTTTTTTTTTCTTAAGGTTTTGTTTATTTATTCATGAGAGACACAGAGAGAGTGAGGCAGAGAGAGAAGCAGTTTCCATGCAGGGAGCCCGATATGGGACTAGATCCTAGGACTCCAGGACCACGCCATGGGCCGAAGGCAGGCACTAAACCAGGCACTAAACCACTGAGCCATCCAGGGATCCTCAAGGCATAATTGCCTCTCGGTGGTTCCACTGCGGCTCAAACCCAGGACCATCTGCGCATAAAGCAGATGTGCTAACCACTACACTGTGGTACCCGTTTATACTTTCAAATGTCACAATGAAAAGGTGTCACCCAAATCTAAGGCATACCTTTCTACGTGTATCCCCTCTTTGGTGCCTATCCTCTGGATTCTGTCTCCTGCCTTCCCAGCAACTTCACTCAATTGATTATTTATTCAGTAAGCCTCAGGGTTCTCTGTCCCTACCACTCCACTGAAATTCTCAACAGGGTCACTAACAATATCTTTGTTCAATTCAGTAGATCCATTTTCTTCTTTTTTTTTTTCCACATAATTTTTAAATATTTTAGTTCCAGTGTAGTTAGCATACAGTTATATTAGTTTCATGTGCACAATATAGTAATCCAACAATTCTATACATTATTCAGTGCTGATCATGGTAAGTGAACTCTTAATCCCCTTCACCTATTTCACCATCTCCCCACTCACCACTCCTCTGGTAACCATCAGTTTATTCAGTCTCATTTTTGGTTTGTCTCTTTTTTCTTCTTTCTTTTTTTCTTTAATTCCACATATGAGTGAAATCATATGGTACTTTGTCTTTAACTTGTTTCACTTTGCATTATACTCTGTAGTTCCATCCATATTGTTGCAATTGGCAAGATCTTTCTTTTTAATATCTGAGTAATATTCTATTTTGTATATGTACTACATCTCTTTATTCATCTGTTAATGGATACTTGGGCTGCTTCCATAATCTGAGTATTGTAAATAATGATGCAATAAACATAGGGGTGCATAATTATTTTCAAGTTAGTGTTTTCCTATTCTTTGGGCAAATACCCAGTATTTGGGTATTTGGAGCATATGGTAGTTCTATTTTTAATATTTTGAGGAACCCCTATACTATCTACTTACAGTGGCTGTACCAGTTTGCATTCCCACCAACAGTGCATGAGGGTTCCTTTTTTGTAGTGGATCCTTTTCCTTATTTTACTTGACATCTCTATAGCATTGGATACTAGTGATCATGGCCTGCTGCATTTACATCCTTTGATATGAAATCCACTTAGTTTTCCTTCTGGATCTCTGGCTTCTTTATTTTACCTCTAGGACCTCCATCTTCTGCCTGTCACTCAAATGTCCAGATACCTCAGCATTGTGTCTTGGTCAGTTTATTCCTATCTCATTTTTTATACTACGGTGATCTCATTCACTTCCATGGCTTCAGTGACCATACATATGCTAATAACTCCAAAGTACAAATTCCTAGTCCAGTTTTCTCTCCTTACTACAAATCTGCATACATGACTGCCTTCAAAATACATGTCCTGATAGACATTGTATTGTATTTGGCATGTAACAAATGTCCTAAATTCAGGAAGTCTACACACTTGTCTTATGTGCCCACTAAGAGAAGGGAAAATATATGTGGCCTTAAAATGTGTATCTTAGGGGCACCTGGGTGGCTCAATGGTTGATTGTCTGCCTTTGGCTCAGGTCATAATCCCAGGATCCTGGTATTGAGTCCCTCATCAGGTTCCCCATAGGGAGCCTGCTTCTCCCTCTGCCTGTGTCTCTGCCTCACTCTCTGTCTCTCATGAATAAATTAATAAAATCTTTTTAAAAATGTATATCCTTGAATTTTTTTTTAAAGATTTTATTTATTTATTCATGAGAGACACACAGAGAGAGGCAGAGACACAAGCAGAGGGAGAAGCAGGCTCCATGCAGGGAGCCCAACATGGGACTCCATCCCGGGTCTCCAGGACCACGCCCTGGGCCAAAGGCAGTGCTAAACCGCTGAGCCACCCGGGCTGCCCATCCTTGAAATTTCTTAATAAATGCAATTTGTATTTTTTAAAAAAATACATGTCCTGATATTCCAAGATATCTCAAAAACAATGTATCCCAAATTAAACTCCTCATTTTCATTATACTTACTTTTATGTTCCCTATTTCTAAATGGTATCATCATCAACTCAATGCCTAACCCAGAAATATGAGTGTTATACTCAGCCCCACCCTCTTTCCCTGTCATCTCCTAGAGCCATGAGAAAGTCCTGTCTGTTTTTACTTCTCATAAACCTCCAATCTCTCCATTTCTCTCCATCTCCACTACTACTGATCTGCCTAGGCCAACATCATCTCCTACCTCAACTCTCTGCAGTAGCCTTTCTACCTGGTGCCTTGTTCAACTCCATCTCATTTTTCATATTGTACGCAAAGTAACCTTTCTAAACTTTAACTATGTCACTACCCTGTTTAAAGTCTTCAAACTTTCCCTCAGGAAACAAGTCATACAGTTCCTCATTTCTGGCCAACCTACCATGCCTTGCCCTCTAAACTCTAGCAAGCCTTGCTGTTTTCTCTGTTTTTTTTTCATTCTCATTTTATGCTTGCTTTCCTCACCTGGCTTCTCAAGGTTTCAGCATAGCCATCATTTTCTCTAAAAGCCTTTCCTGATCTCCCAAGATTGGGCAAGGTGCCCTCTTATCCTCCACAGTATCTTGAGTGACCACACCTAGAGTGGTCCTAATAGCAAAGTATTGTAAACATGTGTCTCTTCTATTGGAGTCTAAGCTTAAGGGCAGTGGCTCTTGTCTTGTTCATTAGTGTAACCCCAGAACATGGTACAGGGTATGATATTCATCACTTCATTCAACAAATATTTCGTGAGTCAAAACTGGGTACAAGGCACTAGCACAGTGATTGATGTATGGAATCATTCAGGAGGTCCCTGAAATGCAAGAGTATCCATGAGGTCAAAATTATTTTAGTTATAATACTAAGTATTTTTTATATTTTTTTTTTCATTTTCATTCTAACACAAGCATAGTGGAGTTTTCCAGGGACTATGTGAAGTGTGATAATTGCCACTGATCGAATGCAAAAACACTTAAGTAATCCAGTACTGTCTAATTTTTTTTTTTAATGATAGTCACACAGAGAGAGAGAGAGAGGCAGAGACACAGGCAGAGGGAGAAGCAGGCTCCATGCACCGGGAGCCCGATGTGGGATTCGATCCCGGGTCTCCAGGATCACGCCCTGGGCCAAAGGCAGGCACCAAACCGCTGTGCCACCCAGGGATCCCCAGTACTGTCTAATATTAAGCCAGACATGAAAGACATTTGCAGAAATATAAAACAATGAGTCTTCAAATTAATTTTTTGAAGGATATGGTTATTTTTCATAAAAACATTTATGTTAACATGTAATCGGTTTATTGTCATTTTTTAATGAATGAGTAATATTTTTAAACTTTCCCAGTTTTAATTTCTAGGAGAGTAAATATCCATAGATATATTCCACATAAAGAAAAAGTTTCTGGGGTCCTCAACATTTGTAAGAATGTAATGAGATCCTTCTTAAAAGTTTGGAAATGCTGCACTAGCACATATTATATGTGTTCGATGTAGATGTGCTAAATAATTAATAAAAGTCAGTTTGCCAAAATTCTAGCACACAGCTGCTTAATGTTTCTTAATCAAAGCTTCCCCCAAATGCCCAGAATTAATGTCTAAATAGGCGCACATGCACGTGCACACACACACAAACCCGGATTAATATCAAGTATCTATAAATGAAAATTTTCTTAACTTGACTGTGCTTTGTAAACTAGGGAAATATCATTGTTTTGGTAGCTACCTATGATGAATATGGGCCAATTTTGTAATCAGGGCTACTTATAATATTCTGATGGTTGACTTGAAAATGAGAATTTTTATAGTCTGTCATTTCACATCAATCTAATTTAATCTACATAATGGCTTGGTGAAATAGGTACTACCCCCATTTCTTAAATGAGGAAACCAATGTTTAGAGAAGCTAAGTGGGAGTACCTGGGTGGCTCAGTGGTTAAGCAGCTGCCTTTGGCTCAGGTCATGATCCTGGAGTGCCGGGATTGAGTCCCACATTGGGCACCCCATGGGGAGCCTGTTTCTCCCTCTGCCTATGTCTCTGCCTCTCCTCTGCGTCTCCCATGAGTAAATAAACAAGATTTTAAAAACAAAAAGAAGCCAATGGTATTAGGTCTATATATGAAGGTTTTTCTTGAAGCCAACTCAGAACATGACAGTGTCAGTGAGATAACACTTCTCAGTATTGCCAAAACTTAGCAAACAGTCAGGTTAGGTGGTAGGGGTGGAGCTTGAGATTTCAGTTGTGTGTTTTGTGAAGTAGGTTAGGCAATTTGCAATATTCCCCATTAACAGTAGTATCCAATATCCAAAAACCCTTGAGTGCTTTTTATTCCTCCTTTGAAGGACAGTAGAAGAGGATTAAGAAATGATTTGGGCGGGGGGGGGAGCCTTTGATTAAATAAAACTTTATTTCTTGTGAAAATTAAAGACATATAACTTATTTGCAGAAGTTGAAACTAATTTAGTTTCATATGAATGATTATGGGAATATAATTTGTTCAAATTAAACTTAGAATATGAAACCTCATAATTCAAGATATCCCTCAAGAGAAATACTCTGCCATCCACAAAACCTCATTTAAGTATCATGAAATACAAACACAGGGAATAAAGGTAAATATGGTTTAAAATTTTGTACTTAACTTTTAAATATTTGAAAACTAATATCCTAGTGTATTCATCCTAGTGTTAAATTCTTGATTAAATAGCATAGATATTAGAGAAAAGTTCTGTTGAGATCAATCCAACTAAAAATTGACAATGTTAATGTTCTGCAAATGAAAGGGAAGAGATATTGACAAGCCCTTTTATAGACTTAAGAATCCATATTGTACAGGAAGTCAGATGACACTTGCAAGGTTATACAACTAATGAACAAAAATTAGAAAACATCAAGCCTCGTACTTCCTCTTCCTTTGTGAAGATCAAACTTTACCCCACAGAGGAAGAGAAGCCAAAAGACACAGTAGTAATAACAAAACAGAAGAAAATGAAAGAACCACGCAACTTGAAGACCAGAGATTTAAACAAACAGCAAAATAGCTGTCTAAACAGCAAATAGCTCCCATTCTTAAATTCTTTATCTTAGAAAGAGGAGTTTTCCTTTTTCCCACCAGCCAAGGAGGAGAGGAGGAGAAAGCACAGAAATAGGATGTCTGAACCCAGGCTGCCCCAGGAGGCCTAATTTATCTCAACTTATCAGTGGAGGCTCAAGGAATTTTCAAATTCCAAAGCTCTCCTGGAAGCTTCATTCCAATTGCAGATGAGAGCCCCACTTCCCTCTGAGGAAGTCCCTGGCAATAGACTGGCATCACAGTTGCCCCTGGGTCTGCAGGAAGAGAGGAAACCATTTACCTCCATGTTTTCTTGCCAATCAGCACCTTGTGGAGCCATCCGATCTGATTACACAGTAGAAATACCATCGAGCACAGTACTGGAGAAAAATCCAAAGTGCATAAAAGAAAATCAAAAAACAATAAAAGTGGAAAAGGCCACAGTTGCCAGCTCCTTTTGGCATTTCCTACCACTGAATCATCAGCTAACTGATATAGGGGAGGTAGGGAAACATGGTTCTATGAGAAAGCAGCTGCCTTCAACAGCTAGACTTAATATACTGACTTTGGCAATGATTGAAGTCTCCTGCTATATAAGAGGTTAGTGAAAGTGAATTCAATTGAACTTAAGTTTGTGTAGATGGAACATGTTAGGTTAGAATAAAGCTATCATTTTAGCAAGCAGTAGGAACCTACCCTCTCCAAATCACTCTTCCTAGCAGACCTCTGAGTGAGTGACTATTTCCTGAAGGCACACCTCACAGACTTCATATCTAGGAAAACAGGAAATTCAGGGAGGAAGCAAATGCCTGTGCCAGACTAATGTGGTTATTTTATGTGGAGCAATTGTACTGGATTACCATGGAGACTGACGGGCGGAGGACAGATGCTTAGTAATAGTTAAAATAGTATGTCATTTCTTCCTTCCTTTGTGAGACTCCCGACAATTTGCACTCTTTCTATACTATACCTCTAATCATTTGACGTTGTTTGGATCCTATTTTAGGGAGATAGTTAAACATTTGATAAAAAAATAGCATCCGTTTGTGATTGTTGCCCATGATTTGATCCATTTCGTGGAAGGAATCATGATTGAAATCTATTTATGGTTTTTAGTTAATACTCTTTTTTACCCTGATTTGCTTCCAGAAATTTGGCAGTAAGTGATAACATTTTGCCAGTCAATTGCTGTAAACAGATAAACAGATTTTATGAAACCAAAATAATGGCCATCTTTAGCATCCAAAATGGTAGTAATACAGTGTTAAACACTAGTATTGAACTATAGATATTTCCCTAGAAATATTTAGAGTTTATTAGAATATTATTAGAGTTTAGAGTTCTATTCTAAAGGCTACATTTGTGTCATAATAGAATCTAATATCTTAAGAGTTGGAAGACACATTGTAACTCTAAACAGCCACCTACCAAATTCAAGAACTTGTTCAAATATTATTTTTTTCATGTCATGTGTAAGACCACAGTACCAACTATTGAAACTATAAATGTTCAAGTTTGAATTAAATGAAGCAGATGCCTTACAGATGATGTATTATTTTATAGCCCCATAGTTCAGTTCACATGTGGCATGGGTGTAACTCTTTCTTTCCCTTTTACAATTTATAACACATAAGTAAGCCAATTCTTCTAAAATCCATGTTTGTGATCAAAGTGTTCATTTAATTGCTTATTATTTCAAATTACGTTTTTGGTTTGAGCTAAATGTCAATGACATTTAAATGTTATCAAGGAATGCAAGGCAATTAAAATGGTTTCTCTTGTAAAAGTTACTGTTTTTGCAAATCTGTAAGCAAACATGATTATTAATTACTTTTGCTATGAAACCGCAGAGCCTGAGGATAGACTAAATATTAGCTCTAATTTCATTTTGTACACATCTAGCCTTGCCTATAGTAGGCACCCAAATATTTTTTGGAAATAATTCCATGTACCTTTAGGGATCATATATGGTTTAGGAACCTGAATAGAATAGAATCGAAAAAGCAACACCTGGGCAGCCTGGGTGGCTCGGTGGCTTAGTGCCACCTTTGGCCCAGGGCCTGATCCTGGAGACCCAGGATCAAGTCCCACGTTGGGCTCCCTGCATGGAGCCTGCTTCTCCCTCTGCCTGTGTCTCTGGCCTCTCTCTCTCTCTCTCTCTCTCTGTCTCTCATGAATAAATAAATAAAATCTTTAAAAATAAAGAAAAAGCAACACCCAAAAGGGGCAAAAATAAAATAGAACTTGAGTGTTGCAATTAGGAAGAGATTATTAGGGACAGCTGGGTGGCTCAGCGGTTGAGTATCTATCTGCCTTTGACTCAGGGCGTGATCCCAGGGTCTTGGGATTGAGTCCCACATTGGGCTCCTGCAGAGAGCCTGCTTCTCCCCCTGCCTATGTCTCTGCCTCTCTCTTTCTCTGTCTCTCATGAATAAATAAATAAAATCCTTAAAAAAAAAAGGAAGAGATTATTATATTATCTTCATATTTGCTCTTTAATTTATCCCAACTTCCGCTGCATACACATACAAACACATGGGGGGGGGGGCTTTTTTACACAATTTCCCCCCCAGATTTCAAACGGCAGAGATTTCTGTGTTTAATTGGGTGGTTGGTTTTGGGATTTTGTGTGTGTGTTTTGTTTTTAGCATCACCATGAGGCTTTTGTTTTGGTTTGGTTTGGGTTTTTTGACATCTCCTCGTCAGTCAAATGAGAGGCACAATTGACACTGCCATTGGCAAGATTGGGCCAATAGGACCAGCCCACCTTTACTTCTCCCAGCCCTGCTCCTTCTTGCCCTTCTCTTTTTCTCTAGATCAGTGCTAGAAAAGAGGCAGGCCTGACTCTTAACTTCCCAAGATATACTAAACTGTTAGGGAAAATTAAGCACAAGCTTCCCAGCCCTATGATGCTTAGGCAACCAACATGAACACTGAAAAGAAACCAGGGAGGGGTGACTGGGTGGCTTAGGGGGTTAAGTGTCTGCCTTTGGCTCAGATCATCATCCCAGGGTCCTGGGAATTAGCCCGACATCGGGCTCCCTGCTTGGCGAGAAGCCTGCTTCTCCCTCTCCCTCTGCCCGGTGCTCCCCCTGCTTGTTCTCTCTCACTCTCTGTCAAATGAATAAATAAAATAGAAAAAAAAAGAGAAAAAGAAAGAGAAAGAAAGAAAAAAAGAAAGAAGAAAGAAAGAAAAGAAAGAGGAAAGAAAGAAAGAAAGAAAGAAAGAAAGAAAGAAAGAAAGAAAGAAAAGAAGAAGAAAGAAAGAAAGAAAGAAAGAAAGAAAGAAAGAAAGAAAGAAAGAAAGAAAGAGGGATCCCTGGGTGGCGCAGCGGTTTGACGCCTGCCTTTGGCCCAGGGCGCGATCCTGGAGACCCGGGATCGAATCCCACATCGGGCTCCTGGTGCATGGAGCCTGCTTCTCCCTCTGCCTGTGTCTCTGCGCCTCTCTCTCTCTGTGACTATCATAAATAAATAAATAAATAATTAAAAAAAAAAAAGAAAGAAAGAAAGAAAAAAAGAGAAAAGAAAGATCAGGGAAGGAAGAGTTCACAAAGGAAAGCCGCGAGATCAATCATGGGCAGATACTTTCCCTCTTCCTTTCCTCTTGTCACCAACATGCAATAGTCTCCAGCAAAATGATCTTTCACTTTACAAGTAAAGAGAGTTGCTGAAGGAAGAAATAAATATTAGGAGACCCTGAGACCAATTTTTCCCTCTACTGCGGCCACAATGCGGGGTGAGTCACTCTTCAGGAAATCAAAGGAACGTCAAATATGGGGAGGTTACTGAGGATGGTTACAGAGCAGAATGTGGATCTTCCAGTAATTTCAAGTTGCCTTCCTGTCTCTTTCTTGCAGCAGCACACACCCCAGATGTAATGAAGATTGAGGAAGGAAGGTTGGTCAGGGAGAGGGAATGTGTTTCAAGGGGTATGTTAACCCTACCTGGCCACCAAGTTGATATAGGGTGATTTCATTATCTAAATCTAAAGATTTGACTAATGAATTTAAAGTAATCTATAAAGTGGGAGCTATTTACTCTCATCCATCAGAGGAAGAAATGTGGAGGAAATTATATAAGAAAAATTTTCTTCTCTTTGTTTCATAGTTCATATAATAAAAAAGAGGATTAATTCGGTGGGAAAATACCTCATAAGTACTTCCTCTTATCTTAATGCCATGCCAGAATGAGACATATCAAAAAACAAATTATTGGGCTGTCTGGGTGGCTTAGTCATTTAAGCATCTGCCTTTGGCTCAGGTCATGATCACAGGGTCCTGGGATGGAGCCCCTCATTGGGTTCCCCCATGCAGCCTGGAGTCTACTTCTCCCTCTCCTACTTCCCCTCCCCCACTTGTGCTGGCTCACTTCCTCCATAAATAAAATCTTTTTTAAAAAGCAAATTATTAAAAAAAAAAAAAAAAGCAAATTATTTACAAACATCTCAAACTCTTGAGATACCCCCAGGTTCATAATAAATGCTCCCTTACTAAATAAACTGCGATAAGGAGGGTAAGGACAATGAAGGAAGAGACCGTGAGAGCATGAGATCAAGAAAGTAGGGAATAGTGACTAGAACAGCTTGCTCACACCACCTGGATCTCAGCTCAAAGCAGAAGGGCCACCAACACTTTGAGAATAACACCTCTGTATTAGTTTGCTAGGGCTGCCATAACAAAATACTACAGCCTATGTAGCTTACACAACAGAAATTTGTTTTTTCTTGGTTCTATGGCTAAAAGTCCAAATGAAGGTATTAACAGGTATTAGCAGGTTTGGATTCTCATGAGATCTCTCTCCTCGAGCTGACTGCCTTCTCTCTATGTCTTCACATGGTCTTTCCTCTTTGCGTGCACATCCCTGGTGTCTTTTTGTGCATCCAATCTCCCTCTTCTTATAAGGACACCAATCAGATTGGATTAGAGGCCACCCTAATGGCCTCATAAACTTCAGTACTCCTGTTAATGGCCCTTTCTCCAAATACAGTCACATTCTGAGGGTTAGGGCTTCAATGTATGAATTTTGTGGGGGCACAATTCAGCCCATAATACTCTCTCCCTTCAACATGGCAGAGTCTAGTTAATATATGGACCCTTTAACTTGGCCGTTCCTCTGAAGTTTAGCCTAGAAAAATAGCTAGTATGTATGCCAAAATGATATTTACATAAGGATGCTCCTTACAGCACAGTTAAAACAGCAAAAAATAGTAAATAACCTAATTTTCCATTAGTAGGATATTTGTATCATAAATTAAAGTCTGACTATACGAATAGAATACTAGGTCTGGAAAGATGTTCAAGATGTTACATCAAAAACTCAAGTAATAGAACACCGTGTATAGTGCAATAATTGAATAACTTCATGTTTAGAAATTATATATTTGCACAGGCCTGGAAAAAGATCTGAAAGGACATATATTGAGCTGTAAACAGTGGTTACCTCTAAGGTATGGGCTTTGGAGTAGAGCCTCTCACTTTTTAAAAATACGCTTATGTAATATCAATATTTGCAGCAGATATGTTTGCTCTTATAATTAAAAATGAAACCATTAATTTTTTTATTATTCCTGAGGAACATGAAGTAGGCAGGTATAAAACCTATAAAGTTTGATGAACATTGTAATAAATAATAAACACTACCTACCTTTATTGAACATCTATTATTTATGCATTCAACAAATATTCCTGAGCCCCTACATCCCAGACATTGTTAGGCAATTTGCATATATTACACCTAATTCTCACAAAAAGTCTTACTATTTTGATCTTATCAGTCCAGAAAACAAGGTTCAAACAAGTAATTTATAAAAACTGCGCAGTTAGTAAGTCACAAAGCCAGGTCTTTGGTCTACTTTCTCATGCTGCCTTGTAAAATTACTTTCTTCTGTTGTTACACAGGATACAGACAATTACAATCCAGCTTGATATTATCTTAGTATCACATTTACAGGTCATCACTGTATTCTCTCAGCAAATAAATTACCACCTCTAGTCTAAGTCTAAATCAATATCTATCTATCCACCCATTGACATTTTATAACCACTAATCTCAAGTATTTGCCAGAACAATTTTGAACTCACAAGTGATTTTTGATAAGTAGAGGAAAATCCCATGACTTGAGCCCTCATTGTATGATGATCAGGGGATGTGGATGGGGGTGTGCCAGGAGAGCCACTCTTGTTTATTCTGGTTGTTGCAGGGTAGGGCAGTGCTGGTGTTTGAAATGCTAATAAAGCAATGTCTAGGTCTATAACTTTAGTTATCAAAAGAAAGAGGCTCTGATGGATTATGCCCACTGATTACTGTCTCTGTGAGAAGCACACACATACGTATTGTTCCCCATGAAAATGAGGACTTTGTACAGATACGCTGGTAGAGCGGTATGAAAAGTGCTTCGAGGGAATCTCTGAAGCAGCAGGACTCTTGATGACCTCATCTCCTGACATTCCTATCATTTCTCTTCGGATAGCAATGGGATCCCTTTGAATGTGCTACATATGGCCTATCTATGATCGTGACTTCAGAGAAGCCAAATCCTTGCTAGCTCCTGCCTCTGATACTAAATTCATTCCTCTAAAGTCCTGCTCTTTGTTTCAAACAGTAGGTCCCCAAAGCACCACGCTTTCATATCTCAGTCATGTATTATTGGTGTGAATGGAGATGAAGAACATGAGGACAATAGGCCCTGCATCAGGGATTGGGGAAGAAACAGGTAAAATTGGGGAGGGGACAGTGTTGAGGGCACAAAGACAAACCTGCCGATTTTCGTTTGTTGCCTGAGACGTAATGCTGGGAATAACCAGAACCCTGTCAGTCAGGAGTCCCCGGGAATTTATTTTACCCACCAGTGAGTGGAGTGTAGAAATAGCTGCCTGATGCCTTGTGTGAGCAGAGCCTCTTATATTCGTGCTGTCTTCTGAGCTATCAGTGAGCCTGACAAGCCTTTGCCCCTGTCCCTGGAGGTACCATGGAGGGACAGAAAGAATATAGGCTTTTGATCAGAATGGTTAGGTTTCAGGCACACAGGTGGCTCCGTCTGTTGGACATCTGCCTTCGACTCAGGTCATAATCCTGGGATCCTGGGATTGTTGGGCTCCCTGCTCAGTAGGGAGCCTGCTTCCCCTTCTTCCTCTGCTGCTCCCCCTGCTTATGCATGGTCAAATAAATAAAATCTTTTTTTTATTTAATTTTTATTTATTTATGATAGTCACACAGAGAGAGAGAGAGAGGCAGAGACACAGGCAGAGGGAGAAGCAGGCTCCATGCACCGGGAGCCTGACGTGGGATTCGATCCTGGGTCTCCAGGATCGCACCCTGGGCCAAAGGCAGGCGCCAAACCGCTGCGCCACCCAGGGATCCCCAAATAAATAAAATCTTAAAAAAAAAAAAAAAAAAGAATAGAGTTAGGTTCAAATACAACTTATTGACTTACTGGTCATCAGACCTTGGGCAAATCAACCCAGCTTGTGGGGCTGTCATGAGGATGAAATGAGATTACATAAGTAAAGAGCTTGGCACAGTGCTGGCTACACAAAAGGGATCCACTATGCAATCAGTCCTTTCTAGGTCCCTGTGGAGAACTCCACCAGGACCGAAGCCCAGGCTTGAACCTAAACCTAGTGAGCCAAGTACTTCTCGCTTTGCCAAATCCTGCTGAATCCTTTCTCTAGGCTTACACCCTGTTTTCCCATCATTTCTGGCATTGAGATGCAACTTCTAGCAGGGATCCTGCTTTCCTTATATTCATCAACTACACTCCATGGATGGCAGTGCCAGCTTCAGTCTGCTCTGGTCCCCCATAGACCTGGTGAGGATTTAGACCAGTGCTTTTCCATCCTTCCTGAGGCCACCCCAGACCTGAACACCTTGGTTGCAGTCTGGGGATCTGCATTTTTTAAAAAGCTCCCCTTCCCTCACTGCAAGGGCCATTCACAAGTCTTCACCCATTCTTGCCTGCATGCAGAAGTTCGCAGAATGCTGTGTTACCAAGACCTTGGCAACAGCTCTGCAGATAGTGGTTGCTTAATAAATGTGTATTGAGCAAATGAAGACTTTCTATTAAGTGTTACTTTTTTCCTTACAAAGATATTTTAGCCATGGAGTTTTAAAATAACTTTAAAGTAATAGCCCATACTAGTAGTTCGATAAAGATTGGCTCCCCAGTGATTAAAGCCTGTTTTCTTTTGGGATGGATTTTGGGAGGGCAGCTATTTGGAAGAATGTCTGTGAGTACAGAAATTCCACGGAAGTAAATGAAATGACAGCACATGAAAGCGTTTTATGAAGTGTGAAGGAATATGTGGAATAATAATGATGGTATATCATCCAAATCTCAGGGCCAGTACATTCTAATTTGTTCTGGAGAAAAAGAAACGAGGGTAAGCCACTTCTCAAAGGATATAGTGTATGTCAGCTGGAAGGAGAAAACCAAGAAAGGCGTCTCATTGCTTCTAGCTATATAGGCACAATAAAAACCCTCATCTCCTTTTTTTTCTTGTTTTCCTTTTCCTTTTTTATTATGAAAAATTTTAAACATATACCAAGTAGAGAGAAGTGTATAATAAATTCTCATCTCTGTCACAGAGCTGCAACAATGATCAACATTTTGTCTATATTGGACTAACCTATGTGATACAAAATAGTGCTTCCGAGTTTACTTAAAAGATTGTTTGAAAAGAATGTGTAAATAAATGCTTTAGGACTAGGTCAACATTCTTTGAAAAGATTTAGAGATAGCGTGTACTCCCAGAGCCCATTTACATATATTTTTCGACATCTGGCTAACAATTCCTCTTTGAGTTAGAGGATTACAACATCCCAAACTCCGCACAATCTCCTGGTGAGTGTATATAATAGAGTCACTGTACTTGTCTCTAAAAAAACAACTTATTTATTTTTAGAACCTTAGAAAATTGTGGTTGTGTCCCCATCTGGAGTACAAAGGACCAGTGAGCCCAGTTTGCTGTGGTTCTTGCATTCGATAGCTCCAATTGCACCACCGCCAAGTTAGTCTAGTGACAATCCAGAGGGAGATGCTGTGAGAGAGGCTGGAGGTCTGGGTTCACGGACTGTAGAAAGCATTTCTGGAGAAAGTATTATGAGCAGATTGACTGGATGCTCTAAACTATATTCCTTCCAATCGGGGAAGTCAACAACACTGGGGATTCTTTTTCTCATCTCTCACCAATCTACTCTTAAAATACACAGAGCTGTTGTTCCAGACTTCTGCGCTCCTGTTGGGCTTCTACACCTACCTGCTTATGAGAAGCTGGAGGTCATCTATTATGAATCCTATATAAATTCCATTTTGTCCAAGTTATTACCCAATCCCTTTACCTTTTTTTAGTCTCTGAAGAATGATCATGGTTTCCTTCTAAAGCCAGTGTGTCCCCCTGTCCTTTTCTTTTCTCTCTCCCCCGTATCCTTCTTGACTTTACTTGCCTTCCTCTTTCTTTTGCTGGATCTCCCTTCCTTCTCATTCCCCGCACCCCCCCCAATTCCCCTAGATATATAACACACCTTTTCTCTCCTGGCCTTTACGCTCTCTTGATTCTAATTTTCTAATTTCCGTATATGGTATTTCTGTCTCTCTCATGCTTCTTCAACTACAGACTTTATCCACCTTAGTTTCTTCTCCTTCTTGATCCTTAGCACCATCAGCCTATGGAAACTCCTAAAGCCAAAACCTCTTTATAGATCTTCTGCTCAAATTCTGTTTTCAGCAGAATTACAAGCTTTTCCTTAGTAGAACTTTCATTCCTGCCAGAGCCCATGGGACATTCTTCTGGCTTTCCTCCCTCCCAGACTGCCTCTGTTCAGTTTCCTTCCAGGATTTTTTATCCCTTCTCCTTTCTCTTGAAACAAACTCTTTAAATGCAAGCTTTTAGAAGGTCCACTCTCAGGCCCTCTGTTTTAACTCTTGACAGTCCCTTGGTAATTTCATCCTATTTTACAGCTCTATCTAGCTCTCCCTGTTATGAGAATGACTCCCAGCCCTGCCTGTTTACCCTCATCTGTCTTCCCCTAACCAGACCCTGTCCCTCACTATACTCTGAGCATCCCACACTGATGTGTTGTAGACACCTTAAACTCTGATCTAAATTAAATTCATCGCTTTTCACTCCTATGTCTTTGATCTTAGCCAATCAATCCAATGGTCTCCTTCCACCATTATCTTTCTAATCAATCTTTTGTTCCCCACCCTTCTTCAGAACTCATTAACTCTTGCTGGAACCACTACATATTTTTCCTAAATGGTCTCCCTGCTTTCAATTTGTTTTTCCTTTGTTTAGTAGGAAAATAGCAAATCAAATTTGTTACTTCACATGTTAAAGTTTTTAAAAGACTCTGTCCCATTCTTTGACTCATTTAATTATCTTTCCCCATCAATATCTTTAGTGTTTGCTTTTTTGCACATTGCTAGAGTCTTCCTCCATAGGTTTAGATCTGGGCATGTGCCTTTGAGTTCAAAGACCTTCCTTTTCTAACACTGCCTTCTATAGTCAAAGCCCTCTATGATTTGGTCCAAATCCATTATTCTTGCCTTATCTCACACTCAACTCTTGCAGCCTGGTCTGTGACAAGTCCTCCTATGCTCAGTCGCTTTTTCCTAAATTATGTATTACCTCTCTCAGGTGTCCTTCCTTTCAGATCAGCTTTTGTAAGTTATCTGTTCTCAAAGCCAACTCCAAATCATTCTCCTCCAAAATGGTATCTCCCTATCACCAAAGTCAGAACAAGAGCCTCTCCACATTATTAAATACTTGGTTGATGTCTGTAACAGAATTTACCACTATCTTTCTTGGCATCCAATTGTTTCTTGTTCCTCTCTGTTAGACAATACACTTAGAAGAGAGGGACAGTCTAATTCGTTTTTGTATCCAACCCAATGATTAAGGAGCACTCCCATAGTAGGTGATTTCTCATTTATTGAATTCTATAGCAAGAGTTGCCTTAATTTAATTTGTAAAATTAAGAATAAAATTCAGGGGTGCCTGGGTGGCTCAGTCATTTAAGTGTCTGCCTTCCACTCAGGTCATGATCCCAGCATCCTGGGATCAAGCCCCACATCAAGCTCCCTGCCCAGCAGGGAGCTTGCTTCTCCCTCTCCCTCTGTCTCACTTTGCCTCTACCTCCCATTACCCTTGCTTGCACTCTCCCTCTTTGTCAAATAAATAAATAAAATGTTTTTAAAGACCTCTTTGAAGGAGTCACTCTTTAAAAAATATATATTTTATTTATTTATTCATGAGAGACACACACAGAGAGAGAGAGAGAGGCAGAAACATAGGTAGAGGGAGAAGAGGCTCCCTTTGGGGAGCCTGATGCAGAACTCGATCCCAGGACCCTGGGATCACGACCTAAGTAAGCCAAAGGCAGATGCTCAACCCCTGAGCCACCCAGGTCCCCCAAATAAAATATTTTTTTTAAAGGAATAAAATTCGCTTATTTGGGAAAGCATTTATTTTGTTTACCTCGATGATTTGGTCTTTATTATAATATAAATTTCTTCCATTTATATAGAACTTCTATAGTAGGAATTATTCAATGGACAAAAAAAATCATGATATTCATCATATAAAAGTAAGTGTTAAAAGGAAGACACAGTGCAAGTGAAAGAATATATGCAAGTGTCAGGGGAGTTTCTGATTGTACTTGAAAGAATATATGTAAAGTGCTTACTCTTTATCTGGTACAGAGTAAGCACTTGGCAAATGTTATCTAATATTATTATACATCAAATAAAGTAGCTGGAAAAAATAATGTCCTTTATCCCACGTAGTCCACAGTTTGGCGTGACAGCTGATAGTAACTTTGAACCGCATTCAGTTTTAAGTCAGTCAGATATGTGTTTTTAGGATAATTTCAAAAGCAAGTAGCAAAGAATAAGGCATGTGAGGAGATAGCATGATGTAATTAACCATGTGCACTATTGATGAAGACTTGGCTTCCCTCTGTACCACTTGATATTCAGTGAAATAAATAATGGTGATAATTGTCACATTCCTAACAAAGACATCTGCTAAACCAGGCAACTCAGGCAAAGCTGTTTGCTACTGACAGCTTGATTCAAATGTGAATGTTGCCATTAAGAAAAAATAGAGTTTCTGTATTTATCACATTACCTAATATGTTGTGTTGGCAATGCTTCATCTGGGGACCAAAAGACTTATGCCTGATAATTAAATTCAACATTCAAACTTCTATATTTGCTTAAGAGACCATTGGAAGATCTTTATTTTTTTGTTGCTTTTCAAATGTAAATGTATTATATCTACATGATAAAAATAAAAAATTCAACAGTTAAGAATAGTATCAACTGAAGAGTAAAAGTCTACTCCATTCTCCCTATTCCCCATTCCTCGTCTCTAGAGATAGTCTTTTGAATCACATACTACGTAAAACCTGTGCTAAATAATACAAATCAACCAGCTTCACTTTATTTTACACATGACCTTGAATTTCAGAAAATCCCAGTGTTGCATGATGCCTGAAGATGAATCATTACATCTTTCAATTTTTCTCCATTAATATCATCATAACAAAAATCTCTGTTTCAAGGTGACATTTCGAAGGGTCCAGAAGAATGGAAGCTTTACTCTTTATTCCCTCATCTGATGATTAACCACTAAGAAATACCTGAAATAGTTTCACCCTTAGACCAGGATGAGAAAAGTCCCTGACTCTGAACCTCAAGCTTTTGAAGGTCCTACTCTTGCTCTCCTTTGGCCATGCTCCTCCCCATGTGGTGAGGGGTCTGTGTTGTCAAGGGGACATACATGCTCAGAGCCTGTATACCCTCAACCAGACCATATTTGGGGTGGCCTGGACAGAGGAATTCCAAGCTCACATGGTCCAAACAACATCCATGGCTTCTTCCCAACCTCTGTGCTCACAAGGCTGGGTAGGCCAAGGGTTGGGACTACATATTGGCTCTCCTCCTCCTTCTTCTTACTATCTCCTGGCATGGAACTCTGAACATCAGTCTAAGAAATCTAAATTCAGATCTAATCGTTTAGGTTGTTATGCAGGTGTCAAGGTAGGAGGATTTAAATATTTATTTAACAATTTGCTCCCTTGATTTATAACTTAAAAAATATTCAAATATATAAATATTGACTTTAATATATACTTTTGCCCTGGACTCCCTGATATGTTGAAAGGCAGACCCGATTTGAGGATGATGTGATTATGGACCTCATATGATGAAATCCCTTTCCATTTGGACTGTGCTTTCTAACAGCTCTTTGAAATAAATGCAAAATGAATCTTACCCTTCAAGTCACTATTTTTTTAAATGAATAACTTCCAATTTCAAGTTTTCTGTCTCTCATATATCTGTTGTTGGAATATTCAGTGAAGGAATATCTTTTTTTTTTTTTTTTAATTTTTATTTATTTATGATAGTCACAGAGAGAGAGAGAGAGGCAGAGACACAGGCAGAGGGAGAAGCAGGCTCCATGCACCGGGAGCCCGACATGGGATTCGATCCCGGGTCTCCAGGATCGCGCCGTGGGCCAAAGGCAGGCGCCAAACCGCTGCGCCACCCAGGGATCCCAGGAATATCTTACTAGAGGTAGAACTTCACTTTGTTAATCTCTTTAGAAAATAAACTTTTATAGCTTGCTCTTCACTTTAAGTCATTTTTTATAGATCTGCCATTCTACACTCACTCCCTTCTTTCCCCCCATCCATAAGTTATCTCTTTCAATCACACAAATTTTTAAAAACAGAAACTTTGACTTAAGCTTACCCTCACTTTACAGAAAAAGAAAGTGAGGATACCACAGGAGGATAATGCAATCTTTTAAGCAAAGCCTTTAAGGAGTTTTGGTTCATAGAAGTTTGTCAGGCTCAAATCAGTTGGGTTTTCATTTTGTACTTGTTTTTTTTTTTTTTTTTAAATGAATCCACAGAAATGCAAGGTGTAGAAAGATTCATCATTCAGGAGGGGAGGTGGCTTCTCAACAATAATCACAGTTTACTCAACATTGTTTATTCATAGAAGGTACTATAGTCAGCAGCTGACAAAATTAGTTAAATCGGGTGTTCTAGCTCACATCATTAATGTGTGTGTGTGTGTGTGTGTGTGTCTATATTTTTTCTTTCCACCGTATTCTGTATCCTCTCTGTTTTTCCTACTGTATCCCTGACAGATGACTGCTGTTATTAGGCACTTGTATGTGCATGCAAAGTTCTTCTAGGCAAATTCAAATTCTTATATGACTGCTTTATCACTTACTAACAGCCTTGGAGATCTTTCCTTATCAGTTCAGATAAAGCTTCTTTATTCCTTCTTGAACATTACATAGAAAACCAAACATTGTACGACTGTCCTATAATTTGTTTTTATTAATAACCTTCATGCCTCAACAGTCATATATTTTTTTTAAATTGTGTAGATGGTATGGAGAATTTCTATATGCCCTTCTATTACTCACATTCTACTTTCGCTAGTATATTGTTACAATTTTTGAACCAATACGGATGCATTATTATTAACTAAAGTCTACACTTCATTCAGATTTCTTTAGTTTTCCTGTTTCTGTTTCAGATCATATTACATTTATCATCATGTCTCCTTAGGCTTCTTTTGACTATGACAGTTTCTTAGACTTTCCTTGGTTTTGTTGACCTTGACAGTGTTGAGGAGCACTGGTTAGGTATTCTGCAAAATGTCTCCACTGAGATTCGTATAACTTATGTTTGTACAAAAAAATCTTTTGATGAATGCTTCTTTCCCCACCCCGACCCCCAAATGTTTGCCACTATAAACTATGCTGCGATGAGTAACAGTGCATATCAGCTACTTCACATGCTGCTGGTATAGAGAGTAAATTCCTAGACGTGACATTGGCAAGTTAAAGAGTAAGTGTATTTATAATTTTGACACTATTGGCAAATTGCCTTCCACAAGGACGGTGTCACTTTATACTGTATATATGAGAGTAGTGTTTCTGGACCACTTTGCCAACATAGTGTGTTGTAAAACTTTTGTATTTTTACCTGATAGGAGAAATTGGTACCAGGATGGTTTAAAACTTTTAATAACATTTATTATGAATGAGAAAGAAGAATTTTACATATGCTATTGCTTGTTAAAAATAGATTCTTTGCTTTCACTGTATTTCCTAAGCACTTTTGTCATGTATATGAAAGCTATTGATTTCTGCATAATAATTTGATAATGTAGAGATAATTTCAGCTCAGTATCTCAGAGATGCTTGCCATGCACTTCCATGTTAGATCTATGCATGTAACTCTTAGACCAGGAACAGGAATCCTATTCCTGGTCTAAGGGTTTGAATCCTGTTCTCAAATGCAATAGTCGTCAGCAGGCTGGTTCCTATTTAGATATAGTTACATACTCCTAAGGAACTATTGCTGTCCATCTCAAGGGTTGTCCAAAGAAGGTTCATTTCTGACTTCTTGTAAGAATGTTGTTCTGTAGTGTTTCCTTTACATCCTGTACTTTTCTTCTTAAATGTAGGCTCCACAGGTAGCTAGCGTGGAGCCCAATGTGGGGCTTGAACTCAAGATCCCAAGATCAATGGGGATCCCTGGGTGGCTCAGTGGTTTAGTGCCTGCATTCGGCCCAGGGCATGATCCTGGAGTCCCGGGATCGAATCCCACATCGGGCTCCCTGCATGGAGCCTGCTTCTCCCTCTGCCTATGTTTCTGCCTCCCTCCCTCCCCCCCGCCCCTCTCTCTCTGTATATGTCTTTCATGAATAAATAAATAAAATCTTTAAAAAAAAAAAAAAAAGATCCCAAGATCAAGACCTGAGCCTAAATCAAGAGTCCGATGCCCAAATGACTGAGCCCACCCATGTGCCTCTGCCATCCTGTACCTTTTAAACTTATTGTCAGCTAGGAACTGTATTGGCCTTTCTGTGGAGAGCAGAGATCATCACCTAGGTCGTAGAAAACTGACCTCAGTACTACTCCTGTCTTTATCAGCCAGCCACAAAAATGGAGCTGTAATGTCTACAATGGAGGCATCCTCCAGGTTTTTGCATTTATTCTGCAAACGAAGAATGATTAATTGCTCTAGGAAGCAAATTAATTCTGAAAGATTTTGAAAAAAAGGATTGCTATCTACTTTTTCATCTCCATAGAGAACCCTCATGTGTGTTTGGGGCAAGCTCATAAATGATCTCAAGAATAAGCTTTTCAAGCACAGGTGATCACAAAATCACAGCTTTAAGGATAGGCTCAAGTCATGCAGTTCTTTCTTTTCCTCTAACTTCTGTAATTTTCTTAATTTAACAATTCCATTTATTATGGGCTTATCATCTTTTTAGATCCTGGTAAGAGCTCTAGGGAGATAAAAATGGTGTGACACAGTCCCCGATGTCCTCTACGCCTATAATTTAAATGAGAGAAAGATTTGGAGGAAAATAGTTATGAATTTGTGTTTTAAGTGCTAAAAGAGGTATGCACAACAGACTGTTACAGGGACTACAAATCATTCTATAGGGAACTGGAGATGGGAATGAGAGGTTAGTAAGAGGAGGTAGGAGATTACAGAAGAGAAGAGATGACATTTAAGAGGTGAGAAGATTGAGAGACTGAGCTATCTAATCCTACATGAGCTGTGACTCAATTGATTCTTTAGAATAGGACATCTTCCCCAGAGAATGGCATCTTACCTTGGTCATTTGTGGGATGATTGTAGGTGGCATACTGATACGCCTTTAAATTGCTTTACTCAAGAAATTATTCTCTTTGAATCCTTCTGATTAAATTAAGGAAAAGGTCTGTTTGTAACTGGTATCCTCTTTCATATCTTCAAATGCTTGCATTACTTTTAAAATGTAGAGATCTTGGGCCTCAGGTTCAAAGCATCCAGGAAGCAATAGCACTTAATGTGTTATTTACATTGTATTTATTTTGAAGATTACTTTCTATTCCTGGCAAATAATGCTGGCTTTCCATTTCCAGTTGTGACGTAAAGGTTTTAATTTATTCATTCAATAAATGCTTATGAGTCCTTTCTGTGTGCCAGGCACTCTTCAATGAACTTGCAGTACATCAGTGGATAAGACAAAAATCCCTGCCCTGAGAACCTTATAGAATAGCTTATTGTTGGGGATCCCTGGGTGGCTCAGCGCTTTAGCGCCGCCTTCAGACCAGGGCCTGATCCTGGGGTCCCGGTATGGAGTCCCACGTCGGGCTCCCTGCATGGAGCCTGCTTCTCCCTCTGCCTGTGTCTCTGCCTCTCTCTCTGTGTGTCTCTCATGAATAAATAAATATAAATCTTTAAAAAATAGCTTATTGTTTTGTTTAATTATTGTTTTTTTTTTAAGTTTAAAATAAATGGAGTCCATTTTCAACAAGCAGTAAGTAAATAATGATCCAGGGGATAGTGGTATTAAGTGCATGGGGAAGGAAGTATGAGAGAGAGAGAGAGAGAGAGAGAATGAGAGAGCACTTGTGCAGGAGTGGGGGAGGGGTGGGTTGGGAGAGGGAGAATCTTAAGCAGGCTCCATGCCCAGCAGAGTCCCATGTGGGTCTCATGACCCAGAGATCATGACCTGAGCCAAAATCAAGAGACAGATGCTTAACTGACTGAGCCTCCCAGGTGCCCCAACATTATGTTCTATGACCATCGTGCAATGATCAAAACTAAAAAATGAACGTTGGCATAATGCCATTATTTTTTTTAATTTTTAATTTTTTTTATTTATGATAGTCACACAGAGAGAGAGAGAGAGAGGCAGAGACACAGGCAGAGGGAGAAGCAGGCTCCATGCACCGTGAGCCCGATGTGGGATTCGATCCCGTCTCCAGGATCGTGCCCTGGGCCAAAGGCAGGCACTAAACTGCTGCGCCACCCAGGGATCCTCATAATGCCATTATTAACTAATCTACAGACTATTGGGATTCCCTGTTTTCCCTAACATCCTTTTCTATAGTCCCATCTAGGGTCTCCCATTGCATTTAACTGTCAGAGCTCCTTATTCTTGACAATGTGGACTATTCCTCAGTCTTTTCTTGTCTTCTGCAACTTTGGTACTTTTGAAGAGTACTAGCTAAGTTTTTGCAGAATGTGCTTCAGTTTTGCTATGTCTGCTGTTTTCTCATGACTAAGCTGAGTTTATGCATATTTTTAAAAAATCAGAATATACAAAAGTGATGTGGCTTTCACAGGACATCATAATCCAGGAGTTCACAATGCTGACGTCTTATTACTATTGGTGTTCACTCCCATCGCTTGGTCAGAGGGCTATTTGCCAGGTTTCTCCACTATAAAGTTACTGTTTTTACTTTGTAATTAGTAAATATTTGGGGGAGACATTTTGATATTATGAAAATATTCTGTTTTTCTAGTCCATTGATTTTATTTTTTTTAAAGATTTAATTTATTTATTCATGAGACACATATAGAGAGAGGCAGAGACATAGACAGAGGGAGAAGCAGGCTCCCTGGGAGGAGCCTGATGTGGGTCTCGATCCCAGGATGCTGGGATCATGACCTGAGTCAAAAGCAGATACTCAACCGCTGAGCCGCCCAGGTGCCCCTCTCTTCCACTGATTTTAGCATCCATTGATGAATCTTGCCTGTGACAAATATTGTGAACATACTGTTCATATTGTGAACACCACATACTGTGGTGTTCTGTTTTCAGTTTTTTATTTTTCTCATTTCTTCTATATTTATTAATTGGAATTTTTATGTAAGATAGACTGTCTCTTCTCTCCCATGTATTTTTAAATTTAATTATTTGTTCATATCAATATGATTTATGGATATTTATTTTATTCTATGGATTATAACCCAATGCAATTGTTAATTATTTTTCGTTCAGATTGTTCCAGCTTTGGTCACTGGGAGCTTCTTCTGATTGGCCCCTAGGTCCTTTTGACAAACTGCCATTGTTTTTTGAGCACTTCCTTACTTTTTTGGTATCACAAGATGCTCCAGATTCACCTTGTATTTTTTCCTGCCCCAGCCCTGGATCTAACCACTTCTCAAAAAAATTCTAAAATAAAATAAAACAAAACAATCTTACAGTATGAATGTTAAACGTGGAAAAAAAATTTAAACATAAATTAAAATTTTAGGTTTAAAATTTTCATTTAAAAATACAACTTTAGGGATCCCTGGGTGGCGCAGTGGTTTGGCGCCTGCCTTTGGCTCAGGTCATGATCCTGGAGACCCGGGATCGAATCCCACGTCGGGCTCCCGGTGCATGGAGCCTGCTTCTCCCTCTGCCTGTGTCTCTGCCTCTCTCTTTCTCTGTCACTGTGTGCCTATCATAAATAAAATTTTAAAAAATTAAAAATAAATAAAAAATAAATTTAAAAAATAGAACTTTAATTTTAATAATTAAAAAATAGGAGACAAGGTTGAACATAGATAAAGGTGGCATGATTCTTTTTTCTCCTTAGTACTTGGCTGCTACTTGAATTACAATTTTCCTCTCAGTGCTAAGTTGACAGTATTCATCAGGTAATCACAACGTTATATCATAGAGTAGTAAAGGGGTGTTATATTTAGGGTGAATAACAATATAATCCACAGCATTCTGACCGTCTAGAGTCAGGGATCAAATTCTAGCTCCACCATGTAGGCATTAGGCAAGTTACTTAACTTCTCTGGGTTCCAGTTTCTTCACATGAGTCCAAATGAGGTTAACAGTAGTACTAGAAGCATTTAGAAGAGTAATTGGCATGTAATAAATGAAAAAATTTACTATCAATTTATAGTATTCTTTAAATATTATAAAGGTTTTCCAACTGTATTAGCTTATTTTTATCACCAATAGACTGGTGTTTTACTATTCCAAACTTACAGATTAAAAAGCTGAGGCTTAGAATAGCTAGGTGACTTTCCAAGATCATGTAGCTTAAAAGTGACAAAAACAAAACTCAAACCCCAATCATCCAGCTGCAAACTCTAAGTTGGAATATAAGTACCGACTGTGGGAAGCAGAATATTAAAAACTAATGTGACAAAATTCCATATTAATAAATTACCTGAGAACTCGCAGTACTGAGGCAGACCTTCAATGAGATCTTAAACTGAATCTATCTGGATTTCTTAACCAGGTCTGTGACACCAGCTTCAAAAAAGATTTTTAGGGATCCCTGGGTGGCGCAGCGGTTTGATGCCTGCCTTTGGCCTAGGGCGCGATCCTGGAGACCCGGGATCGAATCCCACGTCAGGCTCCCAGTGCATGGAGCCTGCTTCTCCCTCTGCCTGTGTCTCTGCCTCTCTCTCTCTCTGTGTGACTATCATAAATAATAAATAAATAAATAAATAAATAAATAAATAAATAAAGATTTAAAAAAAAATCCTGATATATTTATGCAAAATTGTATATACATCAGCTACTCATGAAGTTTGTAAACCCAAAGAGGTTAAGAACTCTGACTGGACTTTTTAAATTCTCTGACAACCTATTTACTTGAAGTGGTTATTATTTGGCTGTTCATTTGAAGAGCCTAATTGGGGCAGTTCTTTCTTTTTTAAGATTCTATCCATTTATTCACATTTTAAAATTTTTTGTTTATTCATGAGAGACACAGAGAGAGAGAGGCAGAGACACAGGCAGAGGGAAAAGCAGGGTCCCTGAGGGGATCCCGATATGGGACTCGATCTCAGGACCCCAGGGTCATGCCCTAAGCCAAAGACAGACTCAGCCACCCAGGCATCAGTGGGGCAGTTCTTATTCTGATGGGAAGAGGACTAAAAATTTTTTCTTATTATTTTTTAAACATTCGCAGAGTATAACCCTTATATATCTATCGCTCAGCTTTGAAAATGTTCAACATAGAGCCAATCTCATTTCGTTAATAATCCCCAAACACACACATTCCCCTTCCTATTCTTTTAACAAAACCCAGCATCATTTCATTTCATCTGAAAATACTCGAGATTGTCATGTAACTGAATCTAAGTGTAATCCCAGTGTACCCTAGAGAACCAATTGTAAAGTCTGTTATTTATTCAATTGTCTATTTATTTATTAAAATTTTATGATGTACCTAATATTATATTTTGTAAGGCACTATAAATAAGATTTTTAGTAACCTTAAGAAATTAAAATTTCACATGACTTGGTACCTTTTAAAATTCTAAGACTTGGGCCATAAGATGCCTCAAAATTTGCTGAGGACCTAAAGACTGGAGTCATCCTCAATTTCTCACCTTTTCTCAGCAACCCCTCCTCTTTGTCAAAGCCATCCTCAAGTCTAAATCAGTCACATCTTCAAATTTCTCTATTTCTCCTCATCTCATCCTATAGTTAGCCACCACTGGCTTTCTGCTGTGCTACCAATGAGCCTTCCATTTGGTTTTTGTATTTCCATTCTCATCTCTCCATATCTCATTACCTGTCAGGGAGATGTGAACAAAAACATTGAAAACCACAGAAATACCCATTAACCAAAAATAGATAAATTGTGGTATTTTAATATAAGAAAATACTAAACATTTGTTAAAAATTAATGACTAAAAACTCTCCATAGCAGCCTGGATAAATCTCAAAAAATATATTAGAGTGGGAAAAGAGCAAATTTTGGAAGAATGTGTACAGGTTGGTACCATTCATATCAAATTTTAAAATGTGCAGTGTCACTTATATCTCAATAAAAAATGTAAAGCAGTGTTACATATATTATTCACGGATATGTATGAGTGTGTGTGTTAAAAACACAAAAACATGGGACACCTGGTTGGCTCAGTGGTTGAGCATCTGCCTTTGGCTCAGGGCGTGATCCTGGAGTCCTGGGATCGAGTCCCACATCGGGCTCCCTGCAGGGAGCCTGCTTCTCCCTCTGCCTGTGTCTCTGCCTTTCTCTTGTGTCTCTCATGAATAAATAAACAAATCTTTTTTAAAAAGCACAAAAACATGCATGGGAATTATAAACATACAATTCAGAATAGGGGCTATCTTTTTTTGTGAGAAAGAGAGACAGTACATGTCCGTGTGTGTGCACACTGTAGAGGGGGAGTAGGGGGTCAGACAGAGAGGGAGAGAGAGAGAATCCCAAGCAGGGTCCCCACCCAGCACAGAGCCCAATGCAGGGCTCCCTCTCCTGACCCTGAATCATGACCTGAGCCAAATCAAGAGTCAGTGGCTTAACCAACTGAGCCACCCAAGTACCCCAAAATAGGAGTTATTTTTAAAGGGGGAAGGGAATAAGGTAGAGAAGGGTAACATGGAGATTTCAAGAACACAGTTTCTCCAGGTATTCATTTTAATGTTATCTATACATTCTTGGATGCCTGAAATATTTTATAATTTAAAAAACATAAAAATGAGATCAAAGTCACAGAAAATTCTCCAATGACTTTTCATTGTTCTTTTTCTTTTTTCATTGTTCTTTAAAACAAATCCAAACCTCTTACCAAGATACAACAGGTCCTATATAACCTGAGCCTCGCTACCTCTCTAATTTCATCTCTTCCTATTTCTCCATCAGTCATCATGTTCTGACCACATTGGTTTTTTTTCTGTTCTTGAAGAAGTCAAACTTGTTCCAACCTCAAGACCTTTGTACCAGCTTTCATTTCTACCCTTAGCACGTTGTCCTGTATATCCATCCATTGGCTTCTTCTCATTATTCTGGCCTCAGCTCAAGCACTTTTCCTTGACCATCTTATTTAAAGTGGTTTCCATTTTTTTGGTTTTTCTCTACATGTCACCCTTTCATTCCCTTAATAGCATTAATTATCCTTGAAGTTCTCTTGTTTATGTATTTATTGACTTACATTTCCTACTAGAATGTAAGCTCCTTGTCTGTCTTTCCCACTGCTGTATCCCTGGCAATTACAATAGTGCCTCATGCATGAGAGACACTTAAGAAATACTTGTTGAATGAGTGAACTTATTCTTCTTCTGAATAACAAGAAAAATCTCCCTTGCTTTCTGTTTGTAAAGGAAGAGAGCCTAGAAACTAAACTACTTTTTTGATTTCTTTTCCAGATGTTACAAGTTTTCCTTACAATCATCTGTGTCAAGGGATAATAAATCCAATTTGTATTTTGATGATAGGCGCTGATATCATCTCCTTTTCGTTGGCCCTAATGTGGACTATAAAATTGGGAGATGTGATTAGTCCTTCTGGACTTTTATGTACTGTCACGTAGCCAATGCTGAGCTGTGTTGCCCTATCTGATCCTCTCTCTAAAACGCTAATCTGGAAACACACAAACCATCAGTTTCTTCCTAGAATATAAAAGTAATCCCAAGGGCATTTTGTCACATTACTATTTGTCGTAAGTAGAATTATGAATAATTATCATTGTGGAGTGTTCTTAAGACGTACAGTCTTGAGTGAATTCAACTTTGACCTTTTTTTGACCACAGAGATTCTTTTCTCAGGAATGTCCCCTTCACTAGCACTGACTTCCCTGAGGAGTGGCTCTGCCCTGCAGAGGCTGCCCTGAGACAGTATAGCTCACTCAATTCATTTTCCTCTGGAAGTTACTTCAAATTTTTATTTTTCTAATAAACCAATTTTTTCTCCTTTGAACCCATGCTGCACATTTCTTGACTTCATCCCTTAATTCAATAAAAATTAAAAAAAATCTTCCAAGATTCGTAAGTTTGATTTTTGGGTTCATAAATGAACGCCAAACATATATGCTTTTCTTCTTTCGGCCTCGGCCTAGCTCTCTAGCTAAGAAACAGAGCATATGTCTTACATTAGAGAATCTTATCAGACTCAGAAGATGTACTCCCATTTCCTGTTCATACCACGCTTATGTGCTGTGGAGCTAAATTATAATCATCGCTGCTGTGCTATTTTTAAAATGCAGTTACAGTTAGAGTTCCTGGCTTCCTTTTAGAACCAGGACCATACTGCCACTTTCTTCTCATCGGTGCTATTTTACAGTATGTATGTGGCCGAAAGAAGAAACATCTTTATGCTAACATCCTTCTGGAAACCAATAACCCTTGCCACCTTGCTGGGAAGTTTATTTGGTGAACGAAGAGGTACAAGAAGTTTCTTTGAAAGCTGAATAAAGTGATTTGATGTCTAAGTCGTATTCATTTATTTATTTAACCTCAAGATGGGGGTGGTGGTGGGAGTTAATCCTTCAAACTAATGAAGAAACAACCTTGTTTTGGAAATGAACAACCTTCGTATATCCTTTAAACCAAGTAAAGAGGGATTTGGCATTTATCTGTTATCTATTTACTCTGGGGGAAAAATAGTAGCTTTGCTTATTTATTGTCGGTGGGAGTTGATATTGGTTGGTTTTTGTTTCCTTGCTTGTAATATCTGGCTGCTTACAAGGGCAACATTTGCTAGATGATTCTGCACTGTGTAGCTTCAACCACAACGTGTTATTGGTTTTCCCATGTGCAAATTTAGGGACAAGTAATATTCAGAAGGGTCCTCCTCCTGGTTTCATAATTCCATTTAGAGACTGAGTGCTCAAAGGAGAGAGGAGATCCAAGTGAGACCTAGAAAAGAGGCTTACATTTCAGTTAGTAATATTTCCACTTGACAGAAATTTTTATCGCTGAGAATATAAATGGGCACAGATAAAAGGGTAGGGTCAGCAAGCCACAGAATAAATCTCTTTCAACTGTTGCCTGGAAAAGAGTTAGTGACGTTGTTCTTCATATGTTACAATTCTAAGTTGCTCTTCAGAGCCCTAATTTTGGCATCAAGAAGTTGGATCATTTGGGTTCAAACATCTGTTGTTTCTGGATGGCTTTAAAATTCCATTGCAAGCTCAAAAATGCTCAAATTGCAAAGCATGTCCTTATGAGAAGCATCTCCTTGGTGTATGTTTGTCCTTCTCCCTCACAAATCTTGCACAAACACTTCCTTTGGGCCTACAATTTCTACTCTGTTTCTCTATGTGGAGCAGTAACATAAAGTTCTTTAACAAAGATTCGATTTGGGGCATGGAATGCCTTTCCCTGTTCAGTTTAGTCTTTATGTGCTTGGAATGTGCTGGAATGTATGTAAATACTTTTCAAAGTCTGGACTCACTGTTTTTTTTCCCTCCTGGACTTGCCATTGCCTGACTGCTTCATTCCAATTTCTGTTAGAACTTTGCAAGTTCCAGCAAGACTTTTTTTTTAGAGAAAGATAATTGCAATCAGATAACCCTTAAAGAGTGAATGTAGCAGAAACAAACTTAATTTTTTCTGAGAAATGGTTGCATTACGGCTTTTTTTTTTTTTTTTTTTTTTTTACTATTCCAGGCAGCACCCCAACTAAGAGATATGATTGCAGGCAGAAAATGAGTTAGTAGAAAAAAATGTCCTCATGTTGAAAAAACAGAGTCCTTGATGAACAGATATTGAAGCGGGTGATGTTATTGTGATTCCACCACCAAACTACTGAATTATTTACCTCTGCAAACTTTCAAAACCTTTAAATAAATATGTTTTAAAGTCAAAATGGATAGACATTATAAAAAGTAGAATTTCAGCGGGGGAGACCACTCCATTGCCAATTTGACTGGGGTTTGGAATCAGTTTAAAACTTTTGGAGTTTAGACAACCCTTCAAAAATGAGTCTTGGCATTAATTCCCCCCCCCCCCCCAACACACACACAGCCATGCATCTAAAGAAAACAATTTGGGGAATTTTTTCCCTCTTTTTTCTTTTGTATACAAACTCTGTGTTTTCTCTCAACTCGATAATGGTCCCAAATTAATACAGTGTGTACTACCCTAAGAACTACAGTATATTTAGTAAATGATTTATAGCAAAGTAAAATAAACCAAGAAAAAGTCTTGGCCTCCAAAGACCTTCCAGTATTAGCGGCTAATTCTTACGTTCTCGGTGTCTGTGCTCTTCTGATGGTAACAGCCACCACGCCAGTATCAGGGGGTGACTGCCATGTGGGTCATTAACTCTAATCTCTCCTGGCCCCTCTGACTTCTTTATCTCCAGATGCACATAAGTTTTAAACCCACTCCGGGCCACTGGCTTTCTGGACTTTTACCTCCTCAGTCTTAGCTCTGCTTTTCCACAGAAGTAATTGTGATGTTTGGAAGGCAGCCCGTCTCAGAGCATGATCTGTGGTTTCCTCTTTTCTCCAAGCTCTTTAAAAAAGCATCACACACAAATTAAAGGGTTGTTCTTTTTAAGAAATCCTTACTGCTCCTTACCTGTTGGACCAAGAAGATGATAGTAGACTGTGTTCTGCTCTTTATTATTACATTCGTGAAGCTTTAAAAATCTTTGCTCCTGGATTCCAAGTTCCTTGCTAGGCTGTTTTCATCTTAGTCTTCTGCAGAGACGGCCCAGGGCTTGTCAGTGGGAGCAGAAGGGTTGAGAGCTCAGGCCCTGACTTGAGGCCCACTTCTGTTGGGAAGCTGGCTCTGCCACATACTGCAAAGTGACAGTTGGGCGATGGTTTAACCCCTATAAGCCTTGGTCAAATATGATAATGTATGTAGACCTCTTAGCGTGTATTTGGTTGTTGTTGTTGTTTGTAAAGAGTCATTACTCAAAATGTGAGCTATTAGAAGTACATATCTATGTGTTGAATCCAAGGAAGAAGTTTAACTGCTGCTTGGATAGTCTTTTGACCTTCAGAATTTCTGGAGCACGAAGAGGGTTTCTCCAGAAGAACCCAAGCAAATCTCTGATGCAAATTATTTATATTGATAGCAGATGTTTATACCAATTAGTCGACAACATTTAAGTGACAGCCACTTCTAAACACTGCTTCTAAAATTAATAATTGCCGTTTCCAAATCCAAGTACAAAATGCGTGGACAGCCCCAGCCGAGGCAGAGTCTGTGAGGCTGGGATGTGCTTAGCAGCTGGGCAGTGACCTCAGGCAGTGGCCTGGTGGATGGAATATCAGACGTCCTGCTTGGCCTTTAAATCCAGTACTGGCAAGGCACTCTGGCAATGACACTTCTCTAAATTATGGGCCTCTTGGAGAATGTGAGGAAAGCTATGCATAGATAAACATACGTGGTAGAAAGGGGAGAGAGAGACACGGGCAGAGAGAAGGAGAGGGACACGGGGAGAGAGAGGGGAAAAAAAAGAGAAGAAAGAGAAGGAGGAGAGGAGTCAAGAAGCTAAAGTGGATGGAAGAACCAGAGATTGGCAGTGAGATATCAGGCTGTGGATTCAAGCAGAATAGGCTGTAAATCCTCATTTGCAAAAGCTGTATGATTCTGGGCAAGTTACCTCACTTCTCTCCTTATCTATAAAAAGGAACGAAAAAAGATCACTCATCTCAAAGAGTTTCTGTGAAGATTGAACAAGGTAATGAGTTGAAAAACAGGTAGTCCAGTGGAAGTACTGTCTTACAGCGTTCTCACTTTGTGACATAATGAAGACCCTTCCTCATATATGGCGTTTGTGTTTATTGTGTATGTGCTTAGGTATTTGTTTAATTAGAAAAGATCATCACTAGCACCAAATGCATATGGTCACTTATCAACCTGGTGAGAGTCTCACTGAGGTTTTTGAAAGAACAATTGCAGATAAGTGATGGGGGGTGGGGGGCTTTTTTCTCTTCTAAATGGGGCCGACTGTACTATTTTAAGAAATTTGAATTAATTGTTCGAACGCCAAAATGGGAGTCACAAATTATCATCCATTCATTCTTTCATTCGACCTGAGTTCACTAGGGTCGGGTTGAGCGCGACTCCCTGACTCACACCTTATTCTTCAGGTCTGTGAAACAGAATGATACTGATTGTTACACCTTTCCTTCAGGGATTCTTAGGACTGATAAAAATTAACAAGTTAAACTTGGTAAGCATGTTAATCTCACAATTGAAAAGCAGAGAAGGGGCCCAAAGTATAATTCATATCTGCATCACATTTGGTAATTTGCTTTCAAATTACGTTCTTCAAAATGGGCACAGTTGTTTTTGATTTAATGATTCAACTCAACTATATTTATTGATCACTTATGACAAAAAAGATAGACAATGAAGACTTCACCTTTGCCCCTCGGTTGGTAAACTGAGCTACGTTCAGACTGTACTTGTGTACTCCCAAAGGGACCTGTTTGTCTGATGGAATATACAAAGGAACGTTTGTATCATGAATTGGATCTTCACCTCTTCTTCCGTGTACACCTCACAGAGAGGTCGGAAAGAAATTCAATTCTCAGTATCTGATTTTATTCTGGTAAAGACTTCTGAATACCAGGTCATTCTGACAGAAAGGGGGATCTTCCTTTATCCTCTGTGAGCCAGTAAGTGGAGTAAAATGGGAGAGGGAGAAAGGAGCGTGTAGAGAGGATGGTCTGTTGACTCTTGGGGAGCTATTAGCAAGAACTCAGTAATATCTCACATTATTCCTTCTCTTTTGCTATAGGCTCACCCAAGCTTTTGCTGGGATTTCAAGCCTGTCCTATTATTTATTTTTTATTTTTAAAGATGTTATTTATTTGAGAGAGAGCACAAGTGAGTTGGGGGCGGGGAGAAGGAGGGCAAGGGACTAGTAGACTCCCCGCTGTGCAGGAAGCCCAATGAGGGGCTGGATCCCAGGACCCTGATATCATGACTGAGCCAAAGGCAGATGTTTAAGCCGCTGAGCCACCCAGGCTCCCCTGCCTATCCTATTATTTAAAGATTGAAAGCCGATATGAGGATGGGGCATCATGTTTACTTTTATCTTCAGTCTCTAATAAGGTTTAAACTGTTTAACTAGAGATAGTCTCCAACATGATACTTTCCCAACATTGCAGTAGTGTACTCCAAGTCTCCATGCAGAGTTACAGACCTAGTTTAGCTGGCTCCATTCTCCTCTGGGGCAGATAAAGCTGAGATTGCAACATCACAAGCAGTTCAACCAATCATTATGTATAAACCTCAGCCCATTTGTATAATGCAACCCTTCTGGTAGTAATGACACGAGAGATACAAATAGGGAAGATCACAAGGCTGCTAATGTCCCGAATCATCTGTGGCAACAGGGCCACAGAGACTCTCTCTCCTTGGAAGTAAAACAGTTGTTCTAAGGGTAACTAAATGCTCCACTTTGGGACAGTATTTCAAGAAGGTAGAGTATACTTGTATTGTACAAACACATATGAGCCCTTTAGAAGATAATTATCAGTAGCGTGCTGGGAAGCTGGAGTGCAAAAAAGATCTAAGTACTGTCTAGAAGACGACATGACAAATCTCAGAAGGAGCAGTCAGTGTCCAGGCCTGGAATCTTTTATCCTGGCCATGAGATAGCACAGCCCATGTGAAGAAAAGACTGGTGAGTTTTCCAGCATAACATGGTATTTTATTTCACCATAGTAGACTGCTGGGAAATCTCTGGAGTCCCTGGCAGCTGCGTCTTGTCTTTAATATGAAGCCTGGGGGGAAGAGAAAGAGAGAGAGAGACTCATAATTCAACAGAGGCGCAGCCATAAGAAAGCCATTCTGAGTAACTGAATCAGACACAGAGGGGGAGCTGCTATTCCATTCCCAAGTCAAGAATGCTTTTTGTCTTTCCTTCTCTCCTTATCGGCTGTGTCCTCATGAAAAGATCATTTATGGGTGGTGGAATGAGTGCATGAGAGCCAGCTTCTGTTTCTTTCCTTTTCTTCCCCCATTGCTGCCGTCCAGTGAAAAAGACACTTTGTTAAAGACTGAAACAGCAGATGCAGCTCAGATATTATCTTAAATAATTTTGGGGAGAGGGAGTAATTCATCTTGAATTGGCCCAACGCTGGTTTCACGTTGGAAATAGTTCTACTGTGATGCAAATATCCCAGAAAGTGGAGAGACCCATACCAAAGAAGTACTTTAGGTGTATCTTTCAAATAATGTAGGGCATGCAGATAATGCCAATGAAATGATTCATGGAAAAAATGGACATAAAATGGCATCATGGGGGACGGGCACTTGGGGGGCTCAATGGGTTTAAGCATCTGCCTTCAGCTCAGGTCATGATTCCGGGGTCTGGGATCCAGCCCCAGGTCGGGCTCCCTCCTCAGAGGGGAGTCTTCTTCTCCTTCTCCTTCTCCTTCCACCCCTCTCCACGTCTGGTGCTCTCTCTCACTCTTTGCTCTCTCTCTCTCTCTAATAGATTTTTTTAAAAATCTTTTTTAAAGATGGCCTCATGGGCTGGAAGGAATCAGGGAGGCCTTGTGGAAGTGGTAGGATCAATTATAAGTGCTGAGTAAAGTGAGTGAAAGCATGGAACTAGAGATGGACTCAGAGGGTGCAAAAGTAAAACTTGTTTATCAAGTATGTAGAGTTTGAAGCAGATAGAAGACAAAGGTGGTGAAGTCCTGCAGAGACTAACCACCAGGTTGTTAGACTGTTTCTGTAATAATTAGGTGCTATCCATGTTCATATGTGTGGAAATTGTTTTAAATATAGATAATAGGGGCACCTGGGTGGCTCTGTTGGTTGGGCATCTGCCTTTGGCCCAGGTCATGATCCTGGAGTCCTAGGACTGAGTCCCACATTGGTGCCCCTGCAGGGAGCCTGCTTCTCTCTCTGTGTGTGTCTCTCATGAATAAATAAAATCTTAAAAATATATAGATAATAAATAGGAAAATCATTTACAGTTCCACCAGTCTTGAAATGATGGTGAAACTCCCAGTGCATTTTCTTTTTCTTTCTTTCTTTTTTTTTTTTTTGCATTTTCTTTCTTCTTTCTTTCTTTCTTTCTTTCTTTCTTTCTTTCTTTCTTTCTTTTTTTGCAAATGTTTTGTCCTAGTTTTAGGTTCTCTAGAGGCAGGTCCTGAGATAAAGATTCAAGTGGAAGTAGTTTATTTAGGAGGTGATTCCAGGAAACACTGACAGGGGAGCAGAAGTAATAAGACACAGAGGAAAGGAAGCCCAAGAAAAGGACATGTTCTTAAATGAGTCCGTTGGAATGCAGTCAGGCTGGGGGACTCGGAGCTGCCCCCCTGAGGGATAAGGGAGCTCGTGCATCTGTCCACTAACTCCTGTTGGGTGAGAATTAAATTGGGGGCATTAATTCTCTGAATGGGTCTGTCTGGGCCTAAGCAGAGAAATGCAGGTATTTGAAATAAGAAGTCCTCAGTATGTAGTAAGAATACGGGTGCTACTTGATGGGATGAGCCCTGGATGTTATTCTGTATGTTGGTAAATTGAACACCAATAAAAAATAAATTTATTTAAAAAAAATACGGGTGCTATATGAATATACACAAATTGTATTTTTATTCATAAAATAAATTTCTGTGCATCGGGCTTTGTACTACATGTTTTGCTTGCATTAATTCATATAATTCTCACAGAACCCCTGTAAGGTAGGTGATACTTTTACCCCCTAAGGATTAGGGACTGGAATTAGGGGCTGGTAAAAGCAGATAGGTGAGTCATACTCCCAGAGATCAAATACCTGAAGTCATAAAGAGATGACACACTCTTCCAATGAGTTTTTTCGGTTTGTTTGCTTGTTTTGAGAGAGAGAGTGCGCGCGTGCACGTGTGCTGGGTGGGGGGGGGGGGCAGAGGCAGATGGAGAGAATCTTTTTTTTTTTTTTTAAGTTTTATTTATTTATGATAGTCACAGAGAGAGAGAGAGAGAGGCAGAGACACAGGCAGAGGGAGAAGCAGGCTCCATGCACTGGGATCCCGACATGGGATTCGATCCCAGGTCTCCAGGATCGCGCCCTGGGCCGAAGGCAGGCGCCAAACCGCTGTGCCACCCAGGGATCCCAGATGGAGAGAATCTTAAGCAGGTTCCATCTCATGGCCCTGAGATATGATCTGAGCCGAAATCAAGAGCGGGACGTTTAATCGACGGAGCCACCCAAGAGCCCCTCTTCCAAAGAGTTTTAATGACAGCCTTATTTACCCATCTCCTGTCTTCTGTGCATTTTCTCCTCTTTCTGTCAACAAAACTTTTTCAAAATTTTTTTTTTTTTTAATTTTTTATTTATTTATGATAGGCACACAGTGAGAGAGAGAGAGAGAGAGAGAGAGGCAGAGACACAGGCAGAGGGAGAAGCAGGCTCCATGCACCGGAAGCCCGACGTGGGATTTGATCCCGGGCCTCCAGGATCGCGCCCTGGGCCAAAGGCAGGCGCCAAACCGCTGCGCCACCCAGGGATCCCCAACAAAACTTTTTCTTTGCAATTATAAGTCTCTATTTTCAGAGACATTCGTTTGAAAACAAAACAAGACCTTGAGACACAAAGGATTTATAAAGGACACCTGTCAGCTGTGCCTGTTAGCATCCCCTCCCCCATCTTCTTTTGGCACAATAATGCCTCATCTCATTTGGGGTAAGATGATCCACACCTTCTCCTTGTAGTTTTAGTGGGCTGCCAAACCAGTTCAGTGGTTTGAGACCCAGACATGGCCAACCATAGAGTTTATCTAACTGGCCACAGTGATTGGCTAGAAATGTGTTTAGACATTGGGTTGAGCCAACTAGTCTTTCTCTGGGACTTTATATCCAGCTTTGGAGCAGGAAGCTGGTGTCACTAGACTGAGATGATATAACCAAGAACCACCTAAACCATGCTCCGTTTCCTCTCTGCAGCAAGGTAGAGCAAGCCCATCTGCAGGAGAGAGAAAGTGAACAGAGCAGGGAGATGAAAAGGAGAGAGAGAGAGAGAGATCTGTCTGCCTTGCTAAATGCCTGTAATCACATGAGGTCTGCTCCTCCTAGACTTCCCATTGCAAGAAGCAAATAAATAATAAACCAATAAATAATAAGTGCACCCCTTCCTCCACCTTTCCTTCTTTTTTCTTTCATCTTCATTTACTGTTTGTTTGTAGCTAGTTTGATCTGGGTTTCAGTTTCTTGCAACTACAGAGTCTTGATTAATTCAGCACCAAGTGCATTTTGACCAGGAAGCGTGTTTGTGATCCTTCATTCATATATTGGTGAAAGAGAGCAGTGGGTGGAGAGAATCAAATTATGACTGGACACAGGGATCCCTGGGTGGCTCAGCGGTTTAGCACCTGCCTTCAGCTCAGGGCATGATCCTGAGGTCCCAGGATCAAGTCCCGCATCGGGCTTCCTGCGTGGAGCCTGCTTCTCCCTCTGCCTCTCTCTCTCTCTCTCTCTCTCTCTGTCTGTCTCTCATGAATAAACAAATAAAATCTTAAAAAAAAATTATGACTGAACAGAGTGACCTTTTTCCATCCTTCACAACTTTACTTGCCTCCATGATTCCCAGGTTGATTCCAACTCTCTGAGGCATGAAGGAGGCATCTGCCTTCTGGAAATATTGAATTGCAGCTGCAGCATGGAACACGGTTTCCTATTGACTCCTGCCTTTGCCTGCAGCTATTGATGGCATTCTTCAATAGGAAGCTAACGGACCGGGATGATCTGGTTTTCCCCTCTTACTCTTGCAACTCAAGGACATGGAGAACTCTGGTTTTAGGGGAAATAACTGATGGTTCTGTGAATTCTAACCCTGACTCAAGCAGATTTGGCTTGTGTGATCCTCTGAAGATTCAACAGATCTAAAATCTCAACATGCTATTATTAATCTGGAAGCTATAGGACATCCATCCTAGAAATCACAGCTGCCATGTATTAAACACCGAATGCTGGTACTATACACTTGGGCTTTGTGTGTGCTGTTGTCATATAATCCTCACAGACTCTGCAAAGTAGGTATTAAACCAGTCTAGTTCTCCAGGAAGAAGATGCTGAGAGTTGGGAATGCAAATGTTTTACTGGGGAGTGACATTTGTGAAACAAAACAGGAGAAATCAGGATTGGGCTGCTGGAGGTGCCAGGTAATACAGATCCCACAAAGCACAGGGTCTCCGTCAGATCAATGGAGGAGCTGCAGAGCCAAGATTGCCTCTTAGAAGTTCTTGTTTTGGATGAAAATGACCAAGTCTTTGTTCAACAGCTTTGTTTACTCATTGGCTGGGGCTTGTCTGGAGAAGAGTGTGACCTCCGCTGAGGGAGGTTCTGGGGAGTCTCAGCTAGCCACATTCCTCCCATTTGGACAGGGGTCCTTTCTTGAAGAGGGTATCCAAGAAGGACATTTCCATGTCTGCCACATCATACATCCCAAATCTTACATTAGGGCCTTGCCCACGGCTATGAAAACCTCCCCTGTGAACCAAACAAGGGAATGAAATACTGGTTTAGGGGCCTCATCCATCCAGCCATGAAATAGGGAATGCTCTAGATGAGTATTTCTTAACCTTTTTTTCTACTATTGCTCATCTCCTCTCCCTCCTCCCCAACTTTTTAGACGTTTTTTTCCCCAATTGTCCCCTCCACCTTGAAAATGTTATAATCACAGGTATACTGTGTATATGTGTATGCTTGTATATTATATGTATACCTTACAAAAGAGTAAGATTTTCTTCATCCCCCAAGAATTAATTTTCACTCCCACAAGGACAATATCACCCCTGGTCAAATGCATGTTCTATTAGAAGAGACAAGGGATATAACAACCAGATGGAATACATGGCCCAGGATTGAATCTTGGGTTGGATAAATCGGCCATAAAGGGCATTTGGGGGGCATGTGAGAAATTTTAGTGTGGATCAAACACTTTCATTAGGGGTAATGGTGCAGGAAGATGTTTTTGTTTTGTTTTCTGTTTTGTAGATGTGTATAGAAATAAAAAAACAAGATTTGATTTGGCGAAGACATCTTTATTTATTATTTATCAAGTTTTCTTATATGCCCAGGGCTCCTCTTCTTTGTCTATCTTATACATATTTCTGTTAGGAGTGAAGTTTGGCATTGGAAACGGAATAATTGGCCTTTGTGGGGCAGCTCTGGATTTGGAGCAGCTGAACTGTGTACATTAGCAATGCTGATTCTCCTGAAGTTAAAGTAAAATGCCCTTATAAGACAAGCAGATTTCCAGAAACATTGGATGAAACTGGTTTATAAAATCTTTATATGATTTTTTATTTTTTTATACGATTTTTTAAAGATTTGGGGTGTTTCATTCATTGGGGAGTTAAAACCCATTTTGCCAAATAGTGTCATGAAACATTTCTCTCAGTTGCAACCTACCATCATCCTAGGATGAAAAATTTTAGATGACAACTGAAAATATGCAGGGAGTCACACAGTTTTAAACAATTCTTTTTGGGGTTATGTAACCAATGTGTTTACAGATTCCTGGGCTAAGATAATACATTTCAAGGAAAGGCGGCCCTCTCTTTTGCATCTCTTTGGTCTCTTTTCTTCCCAGAAGCCAGTGGCTAATTATAGGTACAAGGTTCACCCAAGCAGGATTCCAGGCAAGATGGCAGTCCTCAGCTTTTCTCAGTGAGAACCAAGCATATTTTGATAATGTTTTCTTTCCTTTTTTTCTCAATGGTAGATTTCCACTGTCACACAGCCATGAGCGCATCAGTAGGACTCCAGAATCTTATATAAAGCTGCAACTGCTTCCTGCAACTTTTCTCCCTGTGGTTTACAAACCCCACTCCTTGGGTTCTACAGAGTCCCTTCCTGCTCGGTGGTGGGTGAATGAGAAGTCATTCCAAGCAGCAAAGAGATCACTTTTGTTATTTCTAATCAGTGTTAAATTGAAAAGTCCAACATGAGGGGCTGTATGTTTTTTCAGACAGGATGAATCATTGGCATGTTGCTTTTTTGAAGGGTGTCTAAATCACCTCGTATAGCATGTCTTTAAACAAAAGCCCTCCCATGCGGCCGAAGCATCTGGCATGATATATGTTCTTCCAGATTTCTCGAGAGTCTGAGCTTCCCAAGGCATGTTGGGCCCCACCTTTGGGAGTTTTGTTTTTTTTTTTTTTTTTATACTTAATTTGCTGGCATGTCTCCCCGTCAGGTCCTGCATATCATTCTCATTACTGCTGACTCTGATTGTCTAGTCTTGGCCTAAGCTTGGAAAATGCCAAAGAGGAATGTTCTACTCATTTTCAGGCCAGAAGTAAAATTCTAACAAGATCTGTTTGTTGCTCCCAGATGGAGCCTGGGACGCTTGGGAGATGATGACAATCAGCTGTCGGGATTTAGACGGCTCTGCGCCTCAAATCTCTAGCCCTCACCTCACTTTCAACTCCATGCCTACATTTCCAACCACTCGCTAAGCATGATCTTTTTGAAAACCCACCGTAAAGTCACACTCAAGATCTCTGAGATGGAACTACTATCTTCCCTTTAACCCTCCCTGCATGGGTTCCTCTACCCAATTAAGCTTCCTGCAGTGCTATTTTGATCCTTTCACACCCACTTGCTCAAAAGCCTTTGGTGGGGGGATCCCTGGGTGGCTCAGCGGTTTAGCCTCTCTCTGCCTTCAGCTCAGGGCGTGATCCTGGAGTCCTGGGATCCAGTCCCACATCGGGCTCCCGGCATGGAGCCTGCTTCTCCCTCTGCCTGTGTCTCTGCCTCTCTCTCTCTCTCTCTCTCTGTGTCTCTCATGAATAAATAAATAAAATGTTTCTTTCTTTTTTTTTTTTTCTAAAAAAAAGCCTTTGGTGGTTCACCATTGTCCCTAACATAAAATATAAATTCTTTTCCTGATGGTCTAGGTCCTGATTTAGATCAATCCACTTAATATTGCCCAAGGAAGCCTTCTATTTGATTCTATCAGGTTTTTGGTCAAATTTTCCCACAATCTGGAATGTTTTGTCTACTTCTTTTCATTTATTTTTCCTACTGATATTTATATTGCTCTTCAAATTTAAACCAGAGGTCTGCATGATTTCCCCCCTCATTTCCTTGAAGTCTCTGTTCCAATGTCATGGTGAGGAAGGCTTTTCTTTTAGACTCAGATTAATATTTCGAGTCACCCCCCTACCCCCACCCCAACTTCCAATTCCCATTCCCTGCTTTATTTTTCTCAATAGCACTTACCACCACACATTATTTATTCATGTATTGTCCATCTGCCACCACAGGGGCAGGGATTTTTGTTAGTTTTGTTCATTGTTGTGTCGTCAGCAACTAGAATAGGCACCTAACAGGCACACGATCAATATTTGTAGATTAAATATGTGAACAAAGGAACTCTGAATCTATCTAAGGGCATTTAGTATGTGTCTGTCACCCTCCAGGGCTCTGAAAATGGGGGCATGAAACCAAATAGAGTTCTTTTAGAAACCTTCAATCTTGGGGGGAGGGCATGTGAAGTGCAAAAATGGAAGTGCTTACCCAGTTCAAATGGAGCATATTTTAGGAAAGAGAATTAATATTATCGAGCCCCTGTTATGTGTGAGTTGTATTCACATATCTGGTCTCACTGAAGCCTCGCAGCAGGGCAATCTGGAAAGTTCTATTATCCCCAATTTTGCAGATAAGAAAACTGAAGCTCAGGAAAGTTAAGTAATTTCTCCCAAACTTTTATGCTAATTGGTGGTTAAAAATCAGAAGGGATTTATTTAAACCCAGAATTTCTCATGCAAAAATCAGTACACTTTGCCCAATACTAGATGCTTCTCAGGTTATTCAGGAGCAAAGTATTTAGCTTAACCTGATTTAGGCATCATGAAATAGGTACTATTTGAGTGATTAATGAGAAGTTACACCAAAGTGGAGGGAAGATAGCAGAATAGTGACCCTCCGTACAAACTTCCCAGTCCACTACATTCTCTCATGTAGACCACTCATTCTCTTCTGTATTATTAATTTATTCAATAAAAATTTATTAAATACCTACTATGTGCCAAGCAATGTTTTGTACTCTGATGGTATAGTAGTAGTGAAAAAAACAAATTCCCTGTTTCCATGGACTTTTGTTCCCTAAACATTTTGTGTGATATTGGGAGAAAACAGGGTATTTCAAACTTAGAGAGTTCCCATTAGAGTTATGGCTTCATCACAGTCTAGCTGAAGACCTTGGAAAGAAAGGTCATTTAAACTTTCTGAATCTCAATTTCCATATTTGGAATAGAAATAACTACCATCTCACCAAAATATGATGCTGTGAGACTCAAATAAGATGAAAATATTTTGAACCATGAAGCAGTAGATGTTGTGTTTGTTAAATCTAACATACATCACTGAATGAAGAAACACTATTATTTGTGTATCATTAAGAAAGAAAAAATCTCACCATTAAATATGTGAACATGCCATTGATGGTAAGACCCTTCCTGGTTTCAAAGGTGCCAAAATGTGGGGGGAAAATCACGCATCTTAGAATTGTTGAAATATGGCACAAAGAAGCTATTATTATCATTCCTATGGTATGTAGCATATGGTACATGTTCGGAGAGAAATGGATTCAGCAAGATGCATTGGAGTAAATCAATGAGACAAGTGTTAGAATATTTCCTAGATATTTTCAAGGATTTTTACATTTTTGGATACAATTTTTTTTTTTTCCTGGATAAAATCATCACAGCTATTTCCTAAGCTACAGAATGTTGGGGCCCCAGCACCTGTTTTCCCTTGAACAGAGCCACCCAACTAGTCCCAGAACACTACCTATAGATTATTATATATGAGAGAGAAATGAATTTCTAGCTTGTTTAAGAAATAAAGTCTCTGAGCCACATCCTTATACTACCTACTAGAACCTACCAGTGCCCTCCTGATGAAAACTTGTATCAGGAAAAGTGGTGCTCTACAGTTTTAAAAAATTGTTCTAGTAGAGCACCTGGGTGGTTCAGTTGGTTAAGATTTCAACTCTTGATCTCAGCTCAGGTCTTGATCTCAGGGTCATGATTTCAAGTCCCAAGTTGGGCTCCACACTGGGCATGGACACTACTCAAAAAAACCACAATCTTATGGGAATTGCTAATCATGTAACTGAGCCTGTGCTCTCTCTTTCTCTTCTCTCCCTTTTTCTCCCTCTTCTTTCTCTTCTCCCTTCACTTTCTTTTGCTTTGGCTCTTAGGAAGCTCAAAGACAGGTCTGTAGGTCTTTATGATGTTCTAATTTCAGTTTCATCCTTTTTTGTCTGACCTGTATTTTTCCTTTCTCCTAAATCCTAACTTATTTTTTCCAAAATTGTATTATGAAAAATTTTAAATATCTGAAAAAGATGACAGAATTTTACAATTAACATCCATTTTCCCACCATCTGGATTCCATAATTAACTTTTTGTTGTTCTTTTTTTTATCACATGTTTGCTGTATACCCATCCCTCTTTCAATTATTTTTTTCAAAGTAAATTGCAAATAACTATACACTTTACCCCTAAACATTTTAGTATGCATATCATTAACTAAAGCTCGATATTTAGTTATGGGTTTTCTTTGTTTTCTATTAAATTAAAATTTGCATACAACAAAATGCACTCACCTCAAGTATACCATCCGATGATTTTTGACAAATGAACCACTTGAGTAACAGTCTATAGATATAGATTATTCCCATCAGGCCAGCAAGGTCACTTTAGTCCCTTGTTTCATCTCCACAATCTCAGCGGCAACTACTCTTGTGAGATTTTTCCCTGTTTCACAAATTCATATAAATGGAATCACACTGCAAGTACTCTTATATAAGCCTTCTTTCACTCAGCACAAGGTTTTAAAGATTCATCCGCACTATTATGCTATCAGAATTTGTTTCTTTATATCGCTGGTTAGTATTCCATTGTGTGAATATATCTCAGTTTGGTTAGCAATGACAGCTGCTAGGAATGTTTTTGTAGAAATCTTTTTGTGGAAATGCTTTCATAACTCTTGGCTATATACCTAAGAGTGCAATTGCTGGGTCATTGGGTAGATGCATGGTTAGCTTCATAAAAACCTGTCAGATCTTTTCCCAAAGTGGTTGTGTCACCAGTAGCGTTTGAGAGATCAGGTTGTTCTATGTTCTCCCAAGGTCTAGTGTTGCCAATCATTTTTATTTTAGCCATTCATGTGAGTAGTAGTTCTTTACTGTCTTTATTTTATATTTTCCCTGAATAATGATATTGAGAATCTTTTAAACTGCTTTTGAGCCATTAACATATCTTCCCTTGCGAAGTGTCTATTCAAGTCAACCCAAAATGAGTTGTTTGGGGTTTTTTTTTTTTATTATTATTATTTTGAGGTATAGGAGATCTTTACATATTCCAGTGCTAATTCTTTGTCAGATATATGTTTTTACAAATATTTTATATCAGTCTGTGGATTGCTTTGATAGTTAATTAGAACTATCTGCTTAGGAGCAGAAGTTTTAAATTTTGGTATAGTCTGATTTACCATTTAAAAATTGATATAGGGATCCCTGGGTTGTGCAGCGGTTTGGCGCCTGCCTTTGGCCTAGGGCGCGATCCTGGAGACCCAGGATCGATTCCCACGTCGGGCTCCCGGTGCATGGAGCCTGCTTCTCTCTGCCTGTGTCTCTGCCTCTCTTTCTCTCTCTGTGACTATCATAAATATAAAAATTAAAAAAATAAATAAATAAAAATAAAAATAAAAATTGATATAAAATTGATATGAAAAAAATTTTGGTATAGTCTGATTTATCAATTTTTAAATGGTTCTTGCTTTTTGCTTCTTGTTATGAAATCTTTGCTTATCCCTACTGGTGAAGATATTCTCCTCTTTTTTCTTCCAGAAGTTTTAGTTTTCACTTTTACATTTAGATCTGTGAACTCTCTTGAATTAACTGTGTATAGTGTAAGATGGGAGTCAACGTTCATTGTCTTTCTGTTTGGGTTACCATTTCCAGTATCTAAACTATTTTTCCTGTTTTTCATTTTTTTTTACTTAATTTAATTTCAGTATAGTTAACATATATTTTTGTATTATATACATCTTTGTAAGACCATCAAATATTTTTTGGAAAAAGCAATAAATAGATTCTGCCTAAAGATCAGAGAAGGCCCTCATGAGTCCCTTGCAGCACTGTGATGGGTAATGTTCTCCCAATATAGTCATACTTAAATATGATCCTCTATCCTTCCAATAAAAGATGGCCTGTGCTCCCTCTAGTTCTGGCCTCGTTATTCACTTTCCTGTCTCTCTCAAAGTGGTAAAAGGGCTGCAGTACTCTCACTTGCCCATGATGGTTAGCTTGTTTCTCCCTGGTCTTTGGAGATGCACAGGATTGTCTGCTGGGTCTGAAGTGATCTCAATGGGTTTTTATTGGCCTCTGGCGCTCACATTCACCACTTTGGAAGGGCATTTGTGCTAGGGAACTTTTTGAAGGTCAAGATGTTCGAATGTGGCGAAATGTAGAGACAGAGCAAACCTGTGCTCTGGTCTTTTTGGTAAAGTTGATTCTGGTTCCTCAGTTCTGAACAGGTGCCTGTGGCCTAAAAGTACCTTTCCTTTCTTTCCTTCTAAATCATTTTCCCTGTCTTCCCTCCTTTGCTCAGCAAAGAGGATACGCTTTGGAATCAGGCCTTGTATATAGTATATATTTATATATTTATTTAAAAAGTATTTTTTCTGGTTATAAAAGTAGCATAAGCTCATTGTCAAAAACTTTGATGATGCAAACAATGTATAAGAAAGGACAAATCAGCTCTAACCTAACACCTAGAGATAAACCATGGTGACTTTTTTTTTAAGATTTTTTTTTTATTTATTCATGAGAGACACAAAGAAAGAGGCAGAGAAATAGGCAGGGGAAGAAGCAGGCTCCTCGATGGGAGCTTGATGTGGGACTTGATCCCAGGACTCAGGGTCATGCGCTCAACCACTGAGCCACCCAGGCATCCCAATCATGGTGACATTTTTGGTCAACTCTGATTTGAACTCTCTTACCAGCTTGACACTTCTTTTTTTTTTTTTTTTTTAATTTATTTATTTATGATAGTCACAGAGAGAGAGAGAGGCAGAGACACAGGCAGAGGGAGAAGCAGGCTCCATGTACCAGCAGCCCGATGTGGGATTCGATCCCAGGTCTCCAGGATCACGCCCTGGGCCAAAGGCAGGCCCCAAACCGCTGTGCCACCCAGGGATCCCAGCTTGACACTTCTTTGAGTGTCATCTTCCATCTGGGAAATGGGGATAACAAACTTCCTTCCTGGACAAGCTATAAAACGGAAAGATGATGTACTTAAAATCTTCAGCAAATAATAGAGCCTCAATAAATCTAAGTTTGCTAACTGATGCTATTGAAGGGTATAGGAAGTGAGTGGGTGGTAGGGGGAAAAAACTCAGTTCCTTTACTCCCCCATTTTAAGTCCTGTTACTAAATTCTTATAAAGCAGGCAGAACTAGAGGGACGGAAGAATAAAACAGTGGCTGCCAGGCACTAGGGGTGAGGGAGGGATTGACTACAAAGGGGCAAGTGGGAATTTGGGGATGATGAAACTATTCTAGATCTTGATTGTGGTGGTAACTACATGGCCTATGTGATGTTTAAAACTCCCAGAACTTTATACTAAGAAGGTAAATCTTACAGTATGTAAATTATACTTCAATAAACACGACTCATAAAAATATTGCTTTAAAACAAAGTCTTAAATTTCTTCATCGATTTTAAATTGGTCCTTCCAGCTCTTCTCAGCCTTGTCCCTCCAGTTTATCTTTTTTTTTTTTTTTTTTTTTCTAGACTCTTGAGGCTTTTTACCTTCCTGATGGTACTCTGAATGCTGGTTTAGCCCTCCTTTCAATTGTCATACTGGATTCTTTGTTCCCTGTCCCCAACTTCGCTGCATATTTTATTTCCCTCCTTTGAATCGACACTCTGTTGAGCTAGGCTCAGCTGTGCTTCACAAACAAAATGTATGGCTGTTTCACTTGCTCTTTTTGTGCCAGTAGAGGTCTCATCGGGGCAGCTAATTAATTACACAGTGAGTGAGATAAGAGAAAAGCCGATCCTGAGTCCTTCTGTCAACAGTCAAACAGAAATCCTTTACATCTTCTAGACTGTTCCCTCTAGTATGAACAAAGGACTTGGAGCAATTTTTATGCTGCAAAATAAGTATAACACAAGCTCACAGTGGGACGTGCTATAGCTCTTTTCAAACTGATTCAGCTTTTTGAAGTATATGCAGATCGTATATCCTGAATTTTCCAGGGCCATGTGGTGTCAAAAAATTCCTTGCTCAGTTCTCTCCAAGACATTCATATTCTGTGGAAGAGACGATGTGTCTTGATTTTGGTTCCTAAAATACAGTTGCCAGACTCTTAAGTTAAATTTTTTCTTTTCTTTTCTTTTTTTTTTTTTTTTACCTATTTTTCTGTTCTAGAAGTATTTACTGCACATCTACTACTGAGTGCCAGGATCTCCAGCAGGCTCTGCAGAACCAGAAATAAATAACATCGTTCTCGAGAAGCTCATGTTGTTCAGTCTGGGGGATGTGCTGGCTAACAAATGAGTTCGGCTTTTCATTCGTTGCCACAGGTCAACCGCAAACAGGAAAAGGCCAGAGATAAGGCAAGTAAGTCTTGCAAAATATAAATTATTGAGAAAACTTTTAGACTTTATTGTATATGTGTATGTACCTTAATTGCATAGATACAATAGACTTGCTTCCCAACACTGCTGTTTAGGAAGATTTCATTAGCTATCTATAAAAATGTTCTATTTACATAAATATAGAATATTGCCTACACTTATATATATTTTTAATTGGAGAGATTGCACTCTGTTCCCAGTGCTTTTGCTAGTATTCCTTTCGGTTGGAAATCTTCCTGTGACTAGCTTGCCTCCGTGGCAATCACTTCCAGTAGCAGCTGGCGTGTCCGCAGTTCTGGCAAATGCCAGGGGATCTGCACACACCTGGCCCATGGCTCATGAACCCCGTGCTGGAGGCATTGTCCTCCCCAGGTTACGGAGTGGGTGGAAAGTGGGTTGTAGAGAGGACAAGTGACTGGCCGGAGCCACCAGTTGACTGGAGGCGGAGGGGAGATCTAATCTGGGCCTGCCTGACTTGAAGGCACTGTGCTCTTCTGCAAGCCACACAGCCCTTCATTGTCGGGTGCTTTGAACAGTGTCTGGCGTGCATTTATTTAAATTTCTGTGGCTACCGGAAAGGAAAGTGAGAAAGGGGGAAGCAATTAGGATGCAGCTACTGCCAAAGCAACCCTCGTAATCCAATACTCTCGCTGCAGCCAGGGCCACCCGTTTAATCCATTTAATGCCAATGTCTCTCCACTCCTCAGAAACTTCTGGGGCTCCTGTTGGTTTTAGGCACGCCAGCCCATCCCTGTTTTTCCAGCTTCATGTATCCATACTCTCTCCTGAGCCCCCCACCCCACCTGGGCTGCCCCAGGCATGCTGGCTTCTTTTTGTCCTTTTCTCCCCCCTGCATGCCCCCTCCACCCTCCCAGGGCCCTTTGTTCCTGTAGCTCCTCTTGCCTAGGATATTCCCACAAGCCCTGCCACCCACTCACTCATCTGTTAATTCGGCCTGCGGTTCTCAGCACACCGTGGCCCCTCCTGGAAGTCTGTCCTGCTGCACCAACCTTCTTCAAACATGCTCACCGGTACACCTGCCTCGCTCCTTCATGGAAGCCATCAGTTGTCAGTATGGATGGATGCAGTCCGGTCCTGTGAGAATGTTTTCTCCAGGAGATGATTCTAGAAAGGCAGGGATGATGCAGCTTTTTGCTCACCCTAATCCTGGCCCTTAGCACTGTGTGGGCAAAGAGTAGGTGGCCCTCAGAATTATTGAAAGAATGCATCTTCTGCTCTTTCCTTTTAGAGCAGTAGGTGAGGATCACTCATCCACACTCTCAGTGGAACCCCCCTAGTCCTTGACTTGACTATTTGTCTCTGTCCCCTGAAGGCCCCTTATGATCAGAGTTCGTGGTTACTTTCTTCCCCATTGTGAGCTTAGCACAATACCTGCATGGAGTAGGTCCTCAACACATTTTTGTTGAATAGACAAGTTTGTGTCCTCTTGACTTAAAGGGGAGTGATTCAGAAGTCTGAGAAACACAGTAGCTCCTTTTCTACTAATTCAAGTCTGTATTAAGTTAATAAATCATCTAGTAGTGTTATTAGCAATCTCCAAGCGGAGTAAAACATTACTACTGCAAACAATTCCCAAGGAAACTTCACACTGGCCCAAAGCCCCTTCCTATGGTGGAAAATCAGCTCTCTGGCCAGTGAGGGTAAATTGCCTCTGCACCAGGTAGAGGCAGATTTTCCTCGAGGAGCCAAAGCTTCAAGAGCCTTCACTCATAGCACATTCTCGAGGGCTCTTGTAGGGGTCCTAGCAACATGCATATGCACAGGGCTAGATGCTTTGTAAAATCAGCAAAAGGGAGATATGTCTAGTTGTGTCACGGCCAGTGGTCCCACCGTTAGAGTGACTTCTGGGAATACCCCTATCACCTACTGTTTGAATCTACCTGCTATTGTGGCCCTAAAGTGCTGGCTGGTATCAGTGAGGTTCCTTCCGTGAATCACCCCTTTTGGTGCTGAAGGCGTTGGGGTTATTCGTGGTGGTTTCCCAAAAGTCCCTTTACTTCTTGATTTCCTGAGAATGGCCTTTTTTGCTCTTTGCTCTCCTGGTCCAGCTGTGGTGGTGTCCGCTTCCAACTCCCTGCATGGGCAGCCTTTTAGGAATTGCCTGAAACACAGAGAGGGACTTCTCTTTTCATGGCTGACCTCTGACCAGGCCACAAAGTTCTGCCTGTGGCCTCAGATGCATGGTACAGCTCTCTCTCTGAGCATCACCTGTGCCTGTCACCCCCCGATCCCTTCTGTCCCTGATGTGCCCTGTGGAACTGCCAGGCAAGAGGTGCACTGATCTCCCCGCAAGACGCAAAACCACTGCCCGAAACTGTGCCCTGGAGACCAGACCACCTGTAAGAGAAAGGCAGGCAGACAGCAGAGTGAGCAGGAAGCAGAAGGAGAAGACGAGGGGAAGAAGGTGACAAGCAGGGTGATTAGGGATGATGCAGGCAGTAGATGGATGGCTGAGGGAGAGGCAGAGAAGAGAACAAGGCTGAGGTCTTCTCTCTCCAGATATGACGTGTGTGTGGCATCAGGCCAGTGGGCACTCTTACCAGGGCTGGCTCAGGCCAGGTGCCAAGGGAAGGGCGCCCTGTGCTTCCTCTCTCACCTGGATCACTCTGGTGGCTTCCTAACCGGTTCAGGGACTGATCCTATTCAAATGCAAGTCGGAGCCTGCCACACCTCTGCTCTGGAAAGTTCTGACCTCATTTCCCTCCACACTGCTTGCACCCTCCGTAGGTTTCAGCCAGACTCACTCACTCTTCTCCAGACACGCTAGACCTGCCTCTGCCTCCGGGCCTCTGCTCGGGCTGTTCCCTCGGCCTGGAAGGCTGGCCTCCGACGTCCTCTTGCTCTTGGCCCTTCTGGTCCTTCCAGCTAAAACAGCATCTCTCCCAAGGCTTCCTAGGCCCTTCCCTTTCTAACATGACATGGATTCGATTTATTTTTGCTGTCTATCTTCTTCCACAAGAATGTAAGCTCGAGGGCAGGCATTTTTGTTTGTTCACTGTTGTATCTCCTTCTTTAAGAACGGTGCCTGGCACACAGTGGGAACATTCGAGGTGTGCGCTGAAAGAGTGGCCTCCCGAGGCAGGTGCTCTGATTAAGTGCATTTGTAGAAGGTAAGACTTGGGCTCACCAGGGAAAAGCAACTTGCCCAGATCACACGGTGAAGTGAAGGAGCAAGTGTTAAACTCAGACATGTCTGCTTCAAAAGCCTTTGCCCTGGCGCCTGGGTGGCTCAGTGGCTGAGGTCTGCCTTTGGCCCAGGTCATGATCCCGGGGTCCTGGGATCGAGTCCTGCATGGGCTCTCCTTGTGGAGCCTGCTCCTCCCTCTGCCTGTGTCTCTGCCTCTCTCTCTGTCCCTCTGTCTCTCTTTAAATAAATAAAATTTAAAAACAAAAAACAACAAAGCCTGTGCTCATAAACGCTTCACTGCGACACAGTCTTCTTCCCCTTCCTACAAGCTGCTGAGCTCGGTGTGAGGACATAGCTTCTCATATCAGCCTTTCTTTAGGCTTAACCAGACCACAAGGTTTTCAGGTGGCTTTCCTGAGTCCTGAGGTATTGAACAAAGGGGTAAAGAATAAAATCCTCATTCGGGGCTCTGTGGGAACTGAAAGAACAGCTTTGCCTCTATTTGGTTAAGAATAGGAACGTGGCCTTGTTGAGGTTGACTGAGTGGGGTGGTGGTGGTGGTGGACAGGGGCTGCCTCCTCCGGACAGGGGCTTGGGGCACCAGCAAAGCGGGGGCACAACGATAATGACAAGAGCATCATATGGGTAACAGTGGCTCTCTGATATTTTCAAGAATCTTCAAAGGGTATTATGGTCGGAAAAGACAGACTGTTGCAGGACTTGCGTAGAGGCATGTGATGGGGATCCCTGGGTGGCTCAGCGGTGAAGCACCCGCCTTTGGCCCAGGGTGTGATCCCGGGGTCCCAGGATCAAGTCCCACATGGGGCTGCCTACATGGAGCCTGCTTCTCCCTCTGCCTGTGTCTCTGCCTCTCTTTGTCTCTCATGAATAAAAAAATAAAATCTTAAAAAAAAAAGAAGCATATGATGGATGGCAACATTGCGATAGTAAGTGACACATGGGGATGCCTGGGTGGCTCAGCGGTTAAGCACCTGCCTTCAGCTCAGAGCCTGACCCTGGGGTCCTGGGATTGAGTCCCGCATAGGGCTCCCTGCGTGGAGCCTGCTTCTCCTTCTGCCTGTGTCTCTGCCTCTTTTCCTGTGTTTCTCATGAATAAATAAAATCTTTAAAAAAAAAAAGTAAATGATACATGAAGAGCATCATTAACCTTTCAGTGCACGGTCTCTGAAGGTCAGCCTGGGCCTGCTGATCCCTGCGATGGGGCCAGTGGACTCATTTTATCTATCACTTACTTTCAAGAACGTTCCATGTACCATGCTTTCCATTACATAAGGAGAAGCGAAGGGAGCGAGAACGGTTGCTTGGTACATCCTCCAGGAAGAACAGTGGTGTTTCAGGGAAGTTTGGCTTAATGCTGTTATTTTGGAACTGAACTGGGAGGTCTGAAGAGCTCCTATCCTTCCTTCTTCACTCTCCGTCATGTCAGCCCCGGGAGGCTTTCTCAGTCCACCTCCCCAGCACCTGCCACCAACCACCGCCCCCCACACCTGCCATTAGTCCCTCCCTCTCTGTGCCACGGACGTTATTCTATTTACCTGGTTATATCATAATAATTTGCTTCACTTCTGGCCCCTGGGAGAGTTAGGACGCCTGGAGGTACAGAGCTACTGTATCTTGTGCATCTTTGCATTCAGCTTAGCTCCTGGAGCTTGCTGAAGGTTCTGAAATTTTGCCAAAAGCAATTAAAACCAGACTCTGGAGGCTAGAGGAGTTTCTAAGGCAAAGATCTTCTCCGGTGAATTCCTTCACAAGACATGCCAGGTGCCTCGCATTGTTTACGAAACAGGTCATATTGGAACCAGTGCTGTGGAGCCCCCCATTTCTCCTTAGACCTCTCTCCTTGGCTGCTCAGTAGTGACTCAGCAGGAGTCACAATGCCAATGGGAAGATGAGGCATTGGTGCTAAGCTGTCCCCTGACACCTCCCCATCCCATCATGCCCTCCCCCAAACAAAAAATGACCAAAAAATAGGCTTGAGGTCCTTTGGCTGGGGAGCCCATCCCTTCACTTCTCTGGGTTTCAGTTCCTTCTTCTGTAAGAGCCATAAGTTAAAAAACAGACTTCTGTGCCCTTCTGGTTCTAAAATCTCTGAGGCTTTGAGCCTACTCATGGGTGATAATCAGCACATAACCCTGCTCTCTTCCCACCTCTCTGCAGGGCAGGTGGGCCCGGTTACCTCAGAACAGACCTGGACCCCTACCAGTCCTCTGACCTGCCACTTTGTGACGGGTCTTCCTTTTTGCTGGGAGTTCCTTTCTCCTGTAACACCTCTGCCTTCTGCGGCTCTCCTTTGAGCTCTACTGCTGTAACCTTGATTCTGTGGATCAAGCCTGCTCTCAGTGGCCATTTTAAGCAGATTTTATCTCTGCAAAAATGATAGGACAAATTTAGAACACTGCATATACCATGATGCTATTTATGTACTTTGTTTTAAACCACATATGCTGGTCTTTTGTCTGCTTGCTCTCAGATCTATTCTCTACCATCCTCTATCATGGGCTTAACATCCCTGGGAACTGTTTTCCCCAGGCTCCCTTACAGACCCAACCACAGAGAGACGGCGGTGGAACTCTGGAGAATGAGAGGAAGGGAGAAGCCAGGTTATTTGTCCCCTTCTCTCTGCTTCAGATGCTGTCTGGCAACATCCTGTTGATTCTCCAGGCCCTGCTGTACAACCCTTTCTCCATGGTTCTGGCCTTAGCCTGGAAGTGCTACAGTGGCTCCAGATCATTCCAGGTGGCTCCAGCACTGAGATAACACTGCCTCCTCCCTTGTTTGTCCCTCTAGCCCCAGGCTTGAAGGTGGCTCCCTGCTGTTCTTTGGTCCCTTAACTCTTCTCTCACCTGTGTTAAACAACTTTGTAAAAAATAAAAAATAAACAACTCTGTAGTTTCTAGCTAGCTTCTGCCTTTTGACTGGACTCCAAACATATGTATATACCACATATATGCACGAACATGTGAATATTTATATATGCGTATGAAGATATATATATGTATGAAAACATACCGAAGAAGATCTGGAAATTTGCATGTTAATAGTGGTTCTACAATGGGGGAAAGGAATGGGACTGGAATGGTGTGGAATTGTGAAGAACTGTAGCTTTTTAAAAATAGTTTTATGGTGGCATAATTCATATATATAAGGTCATGATTTTCTTTTTTTTTTTTTTTAAAGATTTATTTATTTATTTATTTAGTTAGTTAGTTAGTTATTTGAGAGAGACAGAGACTCAGGCAGAGGGAGAAGCAGGCTCCATGCCTGGAGCCTGATGTGGGACTTGATCCTGGGACTCCAGGATCTCGCCCTGGGCCAAAGGCAGGCGCCAAACCACTGAGCCACCCAGGGATCCCCCAGGTCATGATTTTCATATGTATATGTGTTCTTTGAATCTTTTTACAATGAGCATGTATCCAAGTATTGCTTATATAATATTAAAAAATAATTTTAAAATATTCATAGCAGGAGGCAAAACACCCAGTGCTTTAGCTGAAGCCTTACGCCATGTAGGGAGGGCTCTGCAGATGACACCAGCATTCACTCATGCAACAGATATATTTTATTTACTACGTGTCAGGCACTGAGGGTTCATCGGTGAACAATATGGGCCTGATCCTTGCCCACATTGTCTGTTGTAATTCAATACACAATCATGCCAGTATTAGTTAATTATGAAGAAGTGAACAGGGTGATGTAAGGACTAACCTCGCCAAGAGAGGTTTCCTTGAGAAAGTGACTTACCCACTGAAAGCTGAAGGATGAGTAGAGAAAGCTTCGTTGCTGGAGGGAAATGAACAGACAGAATGGGGTGGCAAGCTGGGCTACCACTGAGGGCTTCCCTGCTTCCTGTTCTTACGGAAACTGCTCTAACAATAGAGTTTGCTAGAAGGTGTTTCTCACTAGAATTCACAGTGGGATGTCAGCCAACTGGAAGTGGACAAAGATTATGTAGGAGTGTCTCCTACTGCCGTGGCTAAGCCTCCCAAATGGGTATGGACCCACTGTCTTACACCCCAGGTGGCTTTCATTGGGAGGAAAGGAAGCTAATGCCACGTGTCCTGTGGTAGTTGACAAGGCTGGTTTGGAAGTGGCTCAAAAGCTAAGGATACTCTGGGGTCAGCAGTGATACCAAAGGCACTCATCTCCATCGACACCCATCCTCTGATGAAAACCCTGATGTTTTCTCAGTCTTAAGTAGAGTGGCATGCAATGTCCACAAAAGCCAAAATATGGAAAAAGCCCAGTCCTCCATTGACAGATAAATGGATAAAGAAGATATGACAATATATAATATATATATATATATATAATGGAATATTACGTAGCCAACAAAAAGAATGAAATATGGCCATTTGCAATGATGTGAGTGGAGCTAGAGGATATTTTGCTAAGTGAAATAAGTCAGTCAGAGAAAGACAAATACCATGTATTTTCACTCATCTGTGGAATTTGAGAAATAAAACAGATGAACATAGGGAAGGAAAAATAAAATAAGATAAAAACAGAGAGGGAAGCAAACCATAAGAGACTCTGAACTACAGGAAACAAACTGAGAGTTGCTGGAGGGGAGGTGGATGGGGGGATGGGGTAACTGGGTGATGGGCATTAAGGAGGGCACTTGATGTAATGAGTAATGGGCATTAAACACAACTGATAAATCATTAAATTCTACCCCTGAAACTAATAATATACTATATGTTAACTAAATTGAATTTAGTTTTAAAAATTTTAAAAAAGAAAAATGTATCTAAAAAAAAAATGTAGAGTGACATGTCAATGCCAAGACAGTCCTCCATCCATCTTCCATCCACATTTCCACTCCAAGGGTCTTCTTAAAAAGAAATGCTAGAAAAAAAAAAAAAAAAGAAAAAAGAAATGCTAGAACTCGTGGTAATAAGCTATCCATGAAGCAAGTCTCATTCTTTCCAAGCTCTGTATTTTTCTCTTTTTGCAGAACTTAATTCACATTTTTTGCTTGTGTATTAATCTTTCCAATCCATAGACATTTTTGGCAATGGCTATAACCTCCTAATTTTATTGTAAGTCACCAATCTCATTTTATTGTAAGCCACCAATTATTCTGTGAAATTAGGTTACTTATAAAGTAGCCCATTAACTACAATTATAGTTTAGTTACAGCACGTCCAGTTCTCCCAGACGATGTAAAATCAGGCCGTGTTTCCTTTTGATGTCCAAATTACAAAAGTAACAACAGGATCTTAGCTTGACCTCCGTGTCCTCCAGCTATTTCAGGGCGTCCCCAACAGGATGTGTCATTCGTGCTTACACACCAGCCGCCACAACCACGCAGACCCACCTGGTCCTTTCCCTCCTGCTCTGGCTCCTCCTGGTCTGCTTCCCGCAGGGTCACTTGGAAAGAGCCAGTGCTGTAACCGCCCATCATGAGAGCGATGCTGGTGAGAGCTGGTGCCAAGTCCATAGTCTTTCCCGGTGCTGCCAAGGCCATCAGCCCTTGGGTTGTCTGAGCAGAGCGACATTCCACAAACAAGCAGAGAATAAGGCTTCTTGCCTCTCAGGTCTGTGCTATACACCTTAACACCTGGGATCTGATGCAATAATCTTTGAGAATGAGAAAAGTAAAGGTTTCTTTTTTTTTTTTTTTTAATTTTTATTTATTTATGATAGCCACACAGAGAGAGAGAGAGAGAGAGAGGCAGAGACACAGGCAGAGGGAGAAGCAGGCTCCATGCACCGGGAGCCCGATGTGGGATTCGATCCCGGGTCTCCAGGATCGCGCCCTGGGCCAAAGGCAGGCGCCAAACCACGGCGCCACCCAGGGATCCCAAGTAAAGGTTTCTTATGAATATTTTCCCCACTTCCTGGCCCTCACTTCCAACCACTGATGCTTAAAACCAAGTCCAAAACGCCAGGTGGAAAGCGAATCCATATCATCCCTCATAGATTTTTGGGTTCTGGTTATCCAAGCAGCTACACTTGAATCTACTCTCCAAGTCACAAAAGTTGCCAATCACATCAGTAGAGGCAGGCAGATGCTGCAGTGCTGTGAGGGCAGTGGTTGTGCTGATGAGTGTCTATGGTCATGGTCTAAAATTAGGCTCAGCTGACCAAAATATATTTTATGTAGTACTTAATAATTTTAATTCACTCCAACAGCTGAAATACCTAGTTTTAAATAGATTCTGAAGAGAGTTACTCATATCATAATGCCATCGCTAAGAAAGACTGAACACATGTGCATATTTATGTAAAAAGGCTCATAAGAACTGCAAAGGTGAGAACCTGTTTATTACAGGAATGAAGCAAGAGCTCCGCCCCAATCTCATGTGTGGCTGGGGTGTGGAGTTGTGGTTTAAGAGCAAGACCTGTGGTCTAGCAATGCTCTTGCCTATGTGGGGCCCTGTTTCACTTCAAGCCAGAGCTTCCCCTGTTTCCTGGTGAAACAAATACTCCTGAGAATGGGCCAGGGTGGGACATTGACCTCTCAAGACATTTATCGTTCTCACCTTTTAACACTCACCATGTCTCTTCCTGTTGGGGATTTTTTTGTTGTTGTTGTTAAGATTTATTTATTCATGAGAGACACAGAGAGAGGCAGAGACGTAGGCAGAAGGAGAAGCAGGTTCCCTGCGGGGAGCCCGATGTGGGACTCGATTCCAGGACCCAGGGAGCACGACCCAAGCTGAAGGCAGACGCTCAACCACTGAGCCACCCAGGTGCCCCTGTTGGGGATTTTTTGGAAACATTTTTTAAGGTATAAAATATACTCTACAGAAACTTACAATTTTAAAAGACTTAGTGTTTGAGGGCATTATACTAAGTGAAATAAGTCAGCTAGAGAAAGATTCTGTACAAGCTCACTTACATGTGGGGTCTAAAAAAACTCTTAGAACAGATTGGTGGTTGCCAGGGATGGGACATGAGAGGGGTGGGGGGGAAAAATGGAGCAAAGTGTCATAATTGACATATAGCATTGTGTAAGTTTAAAGTATACTTTTTCAAGGCCCTTTCCAGTTCATTATCTTTCCCTTTTTTTTCTTTTTAAAGATTTTATTTATTTATTCATGATATACATAGAGAGAAAGAGAGGTGAAGACACAGGCAGAGGGAGAAGCAGGCTCCATACTGGGAGCCCGACGTGGGACTCGATCCTGGGACTCCAGAATCACACCTGGGCCAAAGGCAGGCGCTTAACTGCTGAGCTACCCAGGGATCCCCTCATTATCTTTCTTAAGTTTTAAAACAGCTCTGATTAAGTGACTAAACCAAAGTATCACCTTTCCTGGGGAAGAGGAAGAAGAGTTGGGGAAACAGGAGAGAAGGAGGGAATGACAAGAATAAATACAGGAAGCAAAAGGGAGAAAAGACATGAAGAAGGAAGAAAAAGGAGGAAAAAGAAAGAAAACAAAAGGAGAAATAAAGAGGGTTGTGAAAAATTTGGTTCTGTAGGTTTTGAGGGGCTGTCAAGGTCATTTTTTTTGTCAAGGTCATTTGTAAAGTTCCCTCAGAGGGGGAGGAACAAGACTTCCCCATCCTTTCAATGTTTAGATGAGCTTACCATTCAGCTCACACAGTTTCCATTGCCCAGAACTTGGGCAGAACAGCCTTTGATAGGCCCCCCAGGTCTGCAGACATAGCAGGAGGTCTAACTCCAGCGCTAAGATTTAGACCTGTAAGTAATAAATCCCCACCCCCACTCCTTACTCAAGTGCATGGTTGGAGAAGGTCTTCCTCAACTGGGCGATTCCATTTTGCCCACCATTTCCTGCTCTAGGACTGGGCTTCTGCAGTGTATGTCCTGATAGAGGACCACAGATGACTGGAGAGCATGACTGGAACAGCTATCTTCAGCTCTCTTCCCTTCTTCTTGAGACTATGGCCCACAAAGAATATACCCTTCTAGGCCTTTTATAGTTTGAAAGTACAGAAGGAAAATTCTGATTGATTAAATCAATATTTACATGTATTATGTGAGAGGCATTGGGCATACAGATAGGTACTGGGGAAGATGTCTGAGGCTCTGCCTCCTTGAGGTTGACATTGCAGTGGGGGAGTCAGTAAAATGGTGTCATTTGCCCCTATTTTGTGCCCCTCCAACCTCACCAAATATGGTCATATCTTCAAATACACACTCTGACTCCTTGTTCCCTCCCGGACTCTCCTGGCACCAGCTGAAGAGGCTTTCCTTGTCCCTGGTTGGTCTTCATATCCCTCAAACCCTAACCCCAGTTCCAAGGAGTTTTATCTTACACAACAATTAAGCAAGGAGTTAATGACAAATACTGCATTGGGTGCCATGCTTATAGGTCAGAAATTTGGGGTAAATAAAAAGGAAATCTCTGACGGCCAGGAAATCAATCATCTGAAAGGCAGCTGATGCATGTCCTTACTTTTAAAATAGTTTTATTTAAAAAATAACCTTTATACATTATTTTACTTTAACTCAACTCTCACTCAAGCAAAACAAAAGAAAGCAAAAAAAGATTGCTCACTTTTAAACCAGGACAGGCTCGTTAGCAACAAGGACAGCGCTGCCAACTCCTGGGACGACGTTCATTCTCCGGGTTTCTGCTATGGCAGCCTCTTTACCTTGCTCTCCTCCTAGTTCTGAGTTCCCCAGGTTTACATGGGAAGCAGGACTCATCATTCTCCTTGGTGTGGGATCAGGAATTGGCTGTAAAATTCCAGTATTTCTGGGTGCTGGAAGGTGCCTGCTCCATCTTCATCACTTGAACCTGCCTCAAAATTTTCTAGGAGATTCAATAGCTGTACTATTGAAAAGTGCCTGGGATCTGCTAGGATGGGTTGCCTATCCATTGCCCATTGACCCCTGGCTCTTACTGGTGGAGTGCTGATTTTTTGCAGATGTAATCATCTCCCACCACAGGGACTCTTTCTAAGGATAATGGTAAAACAATCCCAGTGATTCATGTAGGGAAGTGCTTGTGACTTGATCAAGGTCAATAAAAATAAGTGGGTGAAGCAAGTGGTAGAAAGATCCACAAATGTTTCCTTACTCTTACTTACAATGAAACTTAAGATAATTCTATAGTATGGTGTGATAGCAGCCAGTTGCTAATGAAGCTTAGGTAAGGACAGAATTAGCATGTTGTAGGTGGTAGGGTAGAAAGATGGAAAGAACGTGGGTCCTTGATTGATGATTGGAGCTATTGAATCCAAGTGATCATGGCACCACCCTACTCGAGACTTTTCATTACATAGCATACCAGATTTTCCTTATTGCTTAAGTCAGTTGGGTCAGCATTATCTGTTACCTATACCTGAAGTCTTCCTGATTCACTTGCTTAGGTCCATTAATAGGAACACCAAAGAATCTCAGCTGGTGGTCATAGGTAAGTTTTTGACCATTCTTTGATTTCAGAAGAAGGAAAAGGACAGGATAAGGAATTCATGCCATGGACTTATTTATTTATTTAAGATAAAATTTTTTTGAGATAAATGGTAGAGCCACATGCAGTTGGAAAAACTAATACAGAGAGGCCTGGTGTACCCTTCAGCCAGTTTTCCCCAGTTGCAACATCTTACAAAGCTATAATACAATATCACGACCAGAAAATTGACATTGATACAATCCACTGACCTAACTCAGATTTCACCAGTTTTGCATGTACTTGCTCATGGGTGAGCCTATTTTGTTCTACGCAATTTTACCCCGTGCGTAGGCTTGTGATTCGCCATCATAGTCAAGCTGTAAACAGCTGGGGTTTACTTTTTAAAGCAACTTCTAAACTCTTTAACACTTTTGGTGTTTCTCACAGTGCTTTTCAAACAGTGTTTGTTGGAGGCCTTGAAGTCCTACCCCCTCTACTTCACTTTAGTTGGAGCAGGTCCACGAACATGTATTTTATATTCTGAGCTTCATTATTAGCCTTCATCTGGCGAATAAGTTCTTAGCTCAAAAACAAACAACAACAAAAAATGGCACTGGTAATCTATAGTAAATATACCTTTGATATCCAAATAATCTTAGAGCATTACACTTTTTCAAGGCCCTTTCCAGTTATCGTCCTTAAGTATTAAAACAGCTCTGATTAAGTGACTAAACCAATGAACAGGGGATCCCTGGGTGGCTCAGTGGTTTGGCGCCTGCCTTTGGCCCAGGGCACGATCCTGGAGTCCCGGGATCGAGTCCGGCATCGGGCGCCAGGCATGGGGCCTGCTTCTCCCTCTGCCTGTGTCTCTGCCTCTCTCTCTCTCTCTCTCATAAATAAATAAATATTTTAAAAAATAAACCAATGAACACATGAAACAAACATGGATGTGATCAATGTTTGTGGGAGTCTTAATGCAGGCAGGCTCCACAGGAGCTGAGCTGCTAGAGAAGGAACCCTGGGCTTCCATGGCACCAACTCTTCACTCCTCTACTGAGAAGCTAGCGCTGACCCCCTGCAGTATATCCCAACTCCCTCCTTTGGCCAGATCCCACCAGAGCTGAAAATTAAATCCTTTGTGTCAAAGGACAGGATTCATTCTGGAACAGGTGATTACAGCACTGTGCTGCGTAGTTTTACAGAAGGTGAGAAGCATTGTTCTGTAAGAGGGATGCTTTCATGCTCATCACCTGTCATGGAACAAGGTTCTGATGAATTTCACAAAATCTCACAGGCTTTACTGGGGAAATTTATAAAGCAAGAATGAACAAGAAAACAGAAGAGATGGGCCACAATTCTCTGCTGGACGCACCCTGGGTGGACCTTCCAGGAAGGGAACTTGTTCCCTTGCTTCTCACTTTATAGGGCAAGAGTGAGAATGACCTAGATGATGAGGGGATAATCTAACTTCTTGGGTACCACCAAGTCTGAGGTTAGATACTCAGTTGTCTGGGAAAACCAGTTGCCCAGCACCTGAGGACCTTGGTTCTATGGAAGGGAGAAACTGGTTCTGTTGGAAGGTTGGATGCAATCAATCCCTTCTGTGGGAAGTGAGGAGCCCAGGTCCCAACAGGCTTGTCCAAGCAACCCAGAATGAGGACAGCTTTTGACAATCCCGCTTGTGGCACCGAAAGTCTTATCCATCTTTATTTCCCCAGCACTTAACTCAGAGCCTGGCAAATGATGGCTACATGAGCAACGCCTGATGGGTTAATGAATAAATACACTTTTGTGCCAGTTGAAAACAACTAATTTTGTTCTTGCTGATGAAATGAGAGCAGGGCAAACAAGAAAGAAACATTTCTTGAATCTGTGAAAGTCCAAAAGCATGCTCTGCCTCTGCTTTGGTTAAAACCTCTTTGAAGCATCCCTAACTTTATGAGAAGGCCGCCTGGCTGCAGCAAGGTCTACTTCTACTGAATTTCTATCATTTCCTTGCAGTTCTGGCAAATAAGACCTTGGGATCTGGATCTGAGTGTCTGGGATCTGAGGCGCTCAGTAAAGGAAGTCTCCACAGGCGGCAGCAGCTCTGGAATTTCCCACAGCCACTCCTCCAACAAGCTTTGTAAATCTTCAGTACTTTGATTGAATCAGATGCACAGCACAATGGGAAGTAAGCCACTGTTTGTGAAATATTTTTGAAAACAATTTGAGCATTTACATCTCTAAGACAGTTTTCTGTAGGACAATGTATTCTAATCTCTTTCCCACTGAAAACCTCTTTTAATGTGATTTCCCCCACAGAACCCCTGCCTTGAATAGAAGCAAACAAACACATTTGTTAAATAACAATGAATTTATCTTTCCAAATGGAAATCAAGGAATCAAGTTTTTTTTTTTCTTCCTAACTAAAAGTCATCCTTGAGGCTTTGAGTAAACAATTACTTTCAAGCTTCCTGAAAAACTGAAAGTAGCTGGAGGAATTTTACCCAGGCCCCTCCGACTGCGGTTATTACTTTCTGAAACTGCTAAGCTTCTAGGTTTGACACTAGCCTTCCGGATGGCACCAGGGGGAGAGCACAGAATTAACACAAGCCTGTGACTTGTAGGCCTTTGGCTATCAGCTTGTCCTCGAGACTGGGAATGAGGTCTCCACCATGGCAGTTATTCCTGCCCCAAGTTCTGTCTAGGTGTCCTGCTGGGGGTGAGTGGGTGGGTGAGATTTTTGTCTGCCAAGCAGGCAGAGGCCAGACTTTCGCCCAGCTTTCTGTGAATGTGATACATCTAGAATGTTCAACCAGTAAACCAGAATAGCCAAATCCTTTTGCCTAAGGAGCTGTCCCTTTGAGATGTAGCATAAGTCACTTGTCTTCCTAGACGAACCTCTTCTGTGGTCTAAAGTTGTTACTTTAGGATGGGGGAAAAATTCTCAAGAGCGAGCATAATAAAGCAGTGAGCAACACAATTTGCTCAAAGAAAAAAAAAGTTTTTATTACCTTCATAAATTGTCATAGTACTTTTTTTTTGGGTGGAGGGGGGAGATTGGAATAAATAGGGGCTTGGAAATCTGACCTTGGCTGGTGTTAGGATAGAGAGAATCTGGTGCTTCTTAATTTCCCATTTAGGTTCTCAGTGTTCCAGGAAGCAGTTTGCTCAAGTTTCTCTTCTCCATTTAGCTCCCCTGAATGCCCAGCTTCGGTGCCTGGGCATTGCTGCCAAGGATCCTGCTGGTGCATTCAGCTGCCATTCAAGGAAACAGCCCTCCACACCGCCTCGCACTTGCAAGTCTGTCTTACAGCATAAAACAGGTGGAAGGACATTCTGCCTTTAGAGTTCTCCTGGCATGTCTCGCTACTTCTATTGCCCAATGCCAAGAATGACAAAAATCTTTTGTGTATGTTTGGGGGTGGGAAAGACCAGATAGTACCGTGAATAGCAGTTAACTTGCTGTTTGGGCAAGATTCCCAGGGCAGCTGTTGTAACTCAGGCGGCAGTAACTCTAACACTTGGCTCCGTTGCTAGGATGGATTGATAGAAACTTTGGACAAATCGTTTAAAAATTATGCTCCCTCTGCCAAAAAATAAAAAAATAAAAAATGATGCTCCTGTGATATGCCGAATACATCACCGATCAACTCAAAAGCTGGGTATTTGTTAGTATCATAATAAGGACATACAAGGAACATGTTAATCAACCGGGATTGTGTTTATGCTTCCATTTCTATTCTAAATATTTTCTGCCTTCAGCAAAGTCATTGGCATCTGTTGGTAAAAATTTGAACTGACCCAAGATTTGCAATCTGTAGCTACAGCTGAGACAGGATTACCTTTTCTTATATGCTGCCGATCTTAATTATACTAACAAGTTAGCTAACTTCACAATTATAAGTTTTAGTTTGTGAATTTGCCAATCCTTTGTTCTTAGCCAAAGACTTTAACCTACATTTAATTTTTGGTCTTGATGCATACATGTACACGTGCATAAACATTCTTCTATTTTTTGTGTAGAGAAAAAGATGATGCTAGTATTCAAATGGTAGGTAGTTACACTAAATTATACTTTATTGTAAGATAAAAATGGGACTCATTGAAATAAATAATTTCTGAAACATGAATTCTCAACATAAATTTATATGAATCTCAACATTGTCAAATTAAATCTCTTCAAGATTCCCTTGACCTCATTAATGAGCATCAGTTTTAAAAATAGTTGCATGGTGGCGTGCCTGGGTGGCTCAGTCTGTTGAGTGTCTTGACTCTTGATTTTGGCTCGGGTCAGGATCTCAGGGTCGTGAGATCGAGCTGGACCTCTGGCTCTGTGCGGGGCGTGGAGCCTGCTTAAAATTTTCTCTCTGCCTCTCCCTCTGCCCCTCCCCCACTGCTTGCGAATGTGTGTGCTCTCTCTCTAAAGATAAAAAAAAAATAGTTGCATGGTTTTGCCTCCATCATTTCCTTTTTGTTGAACACATCCAGACCAATAATAAGGGATACAACTGCCCCCATTTCAGAATGGGTTTAGCAAGGGCATTATCGATACAGTTAATGATCCTGTATCTCCAGCAAAGCACAGAATTCAAATTGACCTTGGCCTAAACTGACTTAGATTTTAATTTGGTTATTTGATCACAGCTGGAAAATTGGACACATCAGAACAGCCATCCGGCCTGCCCTGTGTCTGTTCATTCCTGGCCACTCTATTAGGTCTCTTCTACTTTCTCAGACTTGCCTCAACCTCCCTGATCAGAGCCTCAGTTGTGGTACTGGCCCAGCTGGTTTGTCCTGCCCCGCAGCTGCCATTCACCTGTGCCAGGCTCTCTCTCATTCCTGGGGCCTGATCAGTCCCGCAGCCTCTGCCAGTTTTGCTGTCTGCTTTCTAAACCTGTGCCTCAGCAACTCCTGGGCTGGGCTCCTCTGCCATCACATTTTCTCTGACGCTCTTGATTTCTGCTGGTGTTGGCAGCTCTCGGCTCAGCTGCTGGCACTTACATGCACCCATGTACTGTTAAAGCCAACGCACACAAAGTAGACTTTTGGCTGTACCACGCCGACTTTGGTCCTTCCCCCAACTGCTGGACATGGCACGGGCACTGGATCTAATCTTGGCTACAGTAATGGTAACGCCTCCCACTTCATGTTGCCTTCTGTGAGTGGGCCAGGCCAGCATGTCCCCAGGCCTGGCCCAGATTCACCTGGATGCTCTTGCTACCACCTGCTTATCCACCCTCCACGATGGCAGCGCTTCTTGGACGGGCTGATAGTGTTGCCTCTGTCCACCTGCCTTGGGTTTAAGGCAAAATATGCCTACAGATCAAGGCAGATGCGACTAAAGTAGGTGGGAAGAGTGAAACTTACTGTGCGGAAGGAGTTATGGGGAAGGAGATGGGATGCGAGAATCTAAGTGGAGTTATTAGTAGGAGTAAGAACGAATAGCAGTGAGATGAAACACTGTGGGAGTGAGGGGAGATGAGAAGGAGACTGTGAGTCTGAAGAGACCTATACTTGACCATGAAACCCTACTGATTCAGAGCCCTGGCAATTGACTAGTAGCATGCCCTACACACTTAATGGACACACTTCAGTAAACCAATCCTCTTTAATTAATAAATGTTCTAGAAGATTTAATGAGAGTAAAATTAAGAAATGAAAGTCCCTTATTCCTTAAATGTAATTTGTGAATTCTATGGCAGTAAGGATGTTATGTAGAGCAGGAAAGGAAATATATATATATTTTTAAGATTTTGTTTATTTATTCATGAGAGACAGAGAGAGAGGCAGAGACACAGGCAGAGGGAGAAGCAGGCTCCATGCAGGGAGCCCAATGTGGGACTCGATCCTGGGACTCCAGGACCATGCCCTGGGCCAAAGGCAGATGCTAAACCGCTGAGCCACCCAGGAATCCCCCAGGAAAGGAAATCTTAACAAGAGTTTTTAACATAAATTTATCATATTCCCAAGAGATGATATAATTGCTGTTTGAGGGCAAAAATCTTGGGGAAAAATGGACTGAAACATTACATGATGAGGATGGTTTTCCACAAAAGTAGGTGGTTTCTTTCTGAAACAAGGCCAAATAGGGCAATTCCCCGTAGCAATAAGTTTGGGGTGCTTCTAAAAGCTAAAAAGGAGTGTGAAACAGGCTGTTCGAAGGTGAGTCATTGGGCAGCCCCGGTGGCGCAGTGGTTTAGCGCCGCCTGCAGCCCGGGGTGTGATCCTAGAGACCCGGGATGGAGTCCCACATCGGGCTCCCTGCATGGAGCCTGCTCCTCCCTCTGCCTGTGATTCTGCCTCTCAATCTCTCTCTCTCTCTTTCTCTCTCTCTCTCTTTCTCTCTCTCTCTCTAAATAAATAAAAAATAAAATCTTTAAAAAAATTAAAATAAAACAAAGGTGAGTCATTATAATCCATTATTCATAAATATGAATATTTTTTATTATTTTTGTTTTTAAAAAAGATTTTGAGAAAGATTGAGCATGTGCTCGAAAGCATGAGCAGGGGGAGGGGCAGAGGGGGAAGCCGACTCCCCACTGAGCATGGAGCCCAACAGGGGCCTCTATCCCAGGATTCTGGGATCATGACCTGTGCTGAAGGAGACGCTTAACCAACTGAGCCACCCAGTCACCATGAAAATCTATATTTTTTAAACAGAGTATTGGTGGACAGGTTATTAGATACTTGGCAATCATCAAGATTTATTTTCAGACTTTTAGCACCTATGTTGTTTTTATTCCTGATCACACTTTTTAAATTGACTTCAAGGTAAAAGGTGATTTAAAAGGACTTTCTTTCTTTCTTTCTTTTTAAAAAAATATTTTATTTATTTATTCATGTGAAAGACACACAGAGAGAAGGGGAGAGAGAGAAAGAGAGAGAGAGAGAGAGGCAAAAACACAGGCAGAGGGAGAAGCAGGCTCCATGCAGGGAGCCAGATGTGGGACTCAATCCTGGGGCTCCATGATCAGGCCCTGGGCTGAAGGCAGGCGCTAAACTGCTGAGCCACCCGGGCTGCCCCCCTCATTTTTTTTTTTTTAAAGATTTATTTATTTATTCATGAGAAACACAGACTGAGAGGGAGAGGCGGAGACACAGGCAGAGGGGGAAGCAGGCTCCTCGCAGGGAGCCTGACAGTGGACTGGATCCTGGATCCTGGGATCATGCCCTGAGCTGAAGGCAGGTGCCCAACCGCTGAGCCACCCACGTGTCCCTAAAAGGATTTTCTAATGTCACTTTTGAAATTGTGGACAGGAGTTGCTAAGAGTGGGAGGATGAGGTAGAGGAATGGTATTTTTGTGTTACTATAAAGTTTTCAGTGTTATAAGAGACTATATTTTTTATTACACTCAGCTATTTTCCAGACTGATATTTATGTCTGCTATTAGAAATGCAAAAATCCTCTTAAATGACTTATTCTTTTTCTGATAAAAGATTGAAGGAGGATTCTGCAGGTTTCGGCTTTAATAAAAGACGTTACTCTTGTATTTGAACGGTCCAGGAAGGGTAACTGAAACCGCCAAATAATCTGTAGTCCTTGCCTACACATATATGAGGAGTCCCTACCATGTGCTCCTGAACCTGCATGATCAGATCATGGAAGTGGATCTTATTTCCCCAAGAACAGGGGCATAATTGTGGCGGGAGCCTAGTAACAAGGACTCGGAAGTACTAAATAGATTACAGATGTAAACAACATGTGTCATGAAGTCCAAATTGTAACTATACACCTACATACTAATTTAAATAGTTAAATATACTCTGTCCTAAAAAATGGGTATTCATACATTATGCAGTTTCCTTATCAAAGTACTATAATAAAATTTTATTTCAGACAGAAGATGAAATTCTAAAGTATAGGACTTACAATTTAAGCCTTTATGATTTTTATTTAATTATTTCATAGATCACTGATATTAGCACCAACAGGATCTGGTCCAAATGATTCATTTTATAGGCCAGAAAAATGAGGCCCCAGGGGAGTTAGACAAAGCTCTGAAGACAGTAGTGTCAGGACAAGACTATAAGACCACTAACTCCTAGGAGCAGGACTCGGACTCCACTTTATCTTGCAGCCCAGCAGCTCAGTGATGCATTTATTGGTGTTCAAAACACATAGAAAAACTTTTTGGGGTATTAATTACTTGAACAGCTCAGGTCATCTTTAGAAACTATTTGAAAAAGTCTGAAAACAGACCGTTTTTCTTCATCTACTTCTTTATGGTAAACAGATAAGATTAAAATCATGGCTGTTTCAAAATTGTTTGCAATTCTTCATTCTCTCCACTAAATGGTAAACTTCTGTAAGGCTGAACTATTTAATGAATAAGCAAAGTCAGAGAGAACTGAGGTGCAGGTCTAAATTAAAACAAATGAAGATTTATGGTAAATGTAGTAAAAATGGATATATCATTTATCTATTTTTAATTCTAGCATAATTAACATACAGTGAGTGTTATATTAGTTTCAAGTATACAATATAGTGATTTGACGCTTCTCCACATTTCTCAGTGCTCATCACGGTAAGTGTTCCTTAATTCTCTTCATCTATTTTACCCATCTCCCCACCAACCTCCCCAATGGTAACCATCAGTTTATTTTTTGTAGTTAAGAGTTTGTTCTTTTTGTTTGTGTCTTTTTTTTTTATTTGCTTGTTTGGTTTCTTAAATTTCACATATGAATGAAATCATATGGCATCTGTCTTTCTCTATTTCACTTAGCATTATCCACATCTCAATCCATCCAGGCTGCTGCAAATGGCAAGATTTCATTTTTTATGGCTGAGTAATATTTTCAAAATGGATAAATCTTAAAAATACAATGTGAAGTAAAAAAAGCAAATTACAGAAGGCTATATACAATATGGTGATATTTTTACCAAAAGGTTAAAATGTTCATTTATATTTATTTAGGAACACATACATATGTTGTCAAACTATAAAAACATGCATGGGATGATAAACACAAAATTCATGGTAGTGCTTACTTGAAGGGAAAGACGATGGGCAGTGGGGCTGGGAGAGACAGTAACCAGGGATTTCTTCTGTATTTAAAATATTTTAGGGCACCCCTGGGTGGCTCAGCGGTTTAGTGCCTGCCTTTGGCCCAGGGCATGATCCTGGAGTCCCGGGATCGAGTTCCATACCAGGCTACCCGCATGGAGCCTGCTTCTCCATCTGCCTGTGTCTCTGCCTCTCTCTCTGTCTCTGTGTCTCTCATGAATAAATAAATAAAATCTTAAAAAAAAAATAAAATATTTTAGTTGTTTTAAAAAATTCTTAGGAAAATGCTCAGGCAAATAAGGAAAATGTTAAAAATTTGTCTTGGCTGTATAATGGGCACCTGGAAGTTCAGTCTATGATTCTTTATAATTTTCTGTATCCTGGAAACATCTCAGTATTAAAATAAAAAGAAAGAAGTAACAATGGACTCAAGTTGCAGCAAGAGGAAACTAAGTATTTGCACAAATGCGTGAGACATCTAGGAATATTAACATACATTTTCGATCTAAAAGTTTGTTGATACAAGTCTATTTACAGATAAAGAATGTTATAGATTTAGCCCCATTCAAGAGTTGTAATTCAGATCTAAACTGGTGTCCCATGAGATCCAGCCACTGTAGAGTTTTATTCACAAAATATAGAAGTCTAATCCCAGAAGACTTGGGAAATACTGAAGCGTCTGGGGTAGATGTGGTTGCTGCCATTTGGCTCCCACACTATGGAAATATGCTTGTTTTTGACTGAGGAGGTAGTACCGGGATTTTGACCCATCCTTGGGATAAATGGCATGAATGGGCTTCTAGGGTTTTTTGTGCATTTATCTTCTTTGGCTAGGATGATAGCTGTGATTCACTCTCTTTCCCTGATCAGCAATCAGATTCCTTACTCCTTTCCCCTTCTGCAGAGAACTCTGAATTATGTGAGATTAAATCATTCCCAAACTTGGGGTCCAAGATCCTGCATTACTTCTTCCTTGTCTATTTGCATATGTTTAAAATCGTGTATTCTCTAAGTCATGACTGTATTTTTTTCCTGCTAAGGTGAGCTTACTGTTTAATTTCTCCTTTCTCCCTTGGAGTTTTGTCATCTACACCAAGTTCTGTTTTTAGTTACTCTATTTATAGCGTGCAGAATAAAAAATATGTTCTCTTTCTAATTTCACTGCTGTTGGAATTCAAATGCTTTTATTTTATTTTATTTATTTTTTTTTAAAAATATTTTATTTATTTATTTATTCATAGAGACACAAAGAGAGAATGAGAGGCAGAGACACAGGCAGAGGGAGAAGCAGGCTCCATGCAGGGAGCCCGATGTGGGACTCGATCCAGGGTCTTCAGGATCACGCCCCGGGCTGCAGGCGGCACTAAACCGCTGCGCCACCGGGGCTGCCCTAAATGCTTTTATTTTAAATCTGATTCCATCATTCATTAGTTTCCCCAAGCAGATTAGTAAATCTGTTATACAGCTAATTTATTAAATGACTGATTATTAACTCAAGTATTCATGTAATTATGTTCACATTTAGGGGCATCTGAAACTCTGAACAATTTATGTTAGATTTCTAGAATTCCTTTCCTCTGAAGGAATGATTCAGGGCTAAAGTAGAATTTTTAAAACAATGACTGTCATTCAAAAGTTATATGCTCAACCTAGCAAATGAAAAGGGACAGCAAAAAAAAAGAAAGATGGGGATAGGAGATTGAAAAGGAACCAGGAACACAGAAGAAAGTGATAGATTTGGGGTTGAAAAACATAGACTAAAAGAAAGCAGGAAGGAGAAGAAGCTTATCATAAATGCATGGAATGCAAATGTAATGGCATCTAGAAATAAAAATCGAGGTCAGGTTTCTAAATTCTGATTAGATCCAAGATGTAGATCTGTGATTCCAGGGAGATTCCAAAGAATCTTTAAGGATTCCTTATTCAGAGGCTAATGTTGCATCTCTGTGGTTTATTTCTGTCTTCTATTCGTGAGTCTTTACCAGAACACAGTGACATCTCTTAGCAGGAGAAGCTACCTTTCCAAAAGAGGTTGTTTTCTCCCTTTCCAAAAGAAGACCGAGTTCCTGTCTAGTGGTAACTTTTCCTGTTTTTACTGGAATTATTTTATTATAGGACTCTGAAAATAATAGCTATGAAAGCTAAGTTGTCACAAATGAAGAATTTTTGGTCCTGATTTAAAAAATTGGAGTAGGAAATGATGAAACATGAAAAAGTAAAATAAAGCTTCCCCCCCTCCCTTCCTTGGCAAATCAAATGCCCATTTATCAAAGAACACAAGAAAATACTGCATACACGAGCAAAACTGTTTCTAAATAAAATGTCGAGAGTGTAAATGCTGCATCAGTTCCTAATTAAGCATTCTGTAAATAAAGCCTTATTCTTCATCTTCGGTTTTCTTGGAAACTTCCACCATTGGAGATAGTGAATGCAGTGAAACAGTAGAGCCACCCAGTGGCTAATGTGGTTAACCGCAGCAATAGTGCATTCATGGTTCATTCTGTTTCCTGTTCTACAAATGAATATATTTTCCTCATGAAAATATAACACTAAGTGACTCGAAGAAGAAATTTAATAACGTGATAGTAAATATGAAATCCATAACTTGAATATCACCCTCAAATTAGGTCTTCATATAAAAGACTGAAGAATTCGTAAGGAAGCAACTTTTTAAAATAAAAGTTACCTCGTTTCTTAAAAGAAGTAGTTTTTTAAACCACTAAAGTAGGTTCCTTTTTTAGTACCTCTTTTGATTTTCGAGAATATTCAAAATTAAAAGTTAAAACATGAAATTAACTTAAAGCCTGAGAATGTCTGACACCACCCAAACTGTCAATAAACGAAATACATTAATATTTTAAAATATAAGGGCTTATTGAAAAGAACTGTTTGTCCTTATAAAGTGTATAATTTTATTTAAAAATAGGAAAGGCCAAAATTGAGAATAATGCCAACAAGTCTTGCTGCTGAATCTAAAAGATAAGTGAGCTTTCAAAAGTTATGTTAAAAATCAAAATAGTAAAACAAGTTTATTTAGAAAAATTAGAAAACATGAATAGGCATAAAGAAGTAATATCTTCACCACAATTTCACTATTAATATTTTGGTTAATGCATTTCCAGAAATTGGTCTTCATATATGGATTATATGATTTTTAAAATTTATTCAAGAGGGACACTCAGAGAGAGGCAGAGACTTAGGCAAAGAGAGAAGCAGGCTCTCCTCAGGGAGCCTCATGTGGGACTCAATCCGAGGTAGATGCTCAACCACTAAGCCACCCAGGTGTCCCTGGATTATATAATTTTTAAGTGAAAAGAGATTTTACTGTTTTTGCAGTTTGTTTTTCACCTTATGCCACAGACCACTTCTATCTCAGTATATATTTACCTGTATGAAATTTAGAAAGCTGTCTAGGAAAAAAGAAAAGCTGTATAGTATTCCAGCTTATGGTTATGCTATGCTTTAACCAAACCCTTAGTATGATCTAGAATCATTCCTACATCCTTTTTTTTTTTTAATTTTTATTTATTTATGATAGTCACACAGAGAGAGAGAGAGAGAGAGAGAGGCAGAGACATAGGCAGAGGGAGAAGCAGGCTTCATGCACTGGGAGCCCGACGTGGGATTCGATCCCAGGTCTCCAGGATCGTGCCCTGGGCCAAAGGCAGGCGCCAAACCGCTGCGCCACCCAGGGATCCCTCCTACATCCTTTTTAAACTAAGAAAGAATTATTTAAAGTGAATAACCAAGTAGGTATATTTTACAACAGTTTTTATTTTTATTTTTAAAAATATTTTATTTACTTATTCATGAGAGACACAGAGAGAGAGAGAGAGGCAGAGACACAGGCAGAAGGAAAAGCAGGCTCCATGCAGGGAGCCCAATGCAGGACTCAATTCCAGGACTCCAGGATCATGCCCTGGGCTGAAGGCGGTGCTAAACCACTGAGCCACCTGGGCTGCCCTGCAACAGCTTTTAAATTGTGAAATAGAACATAACAGAGATAAAAATGCATTCAACTTAAACACTTTAACAGTTATAAAATAAACAACTGTGTATCTACCACCCAAGTAAAGAAATAGAACATTACTGGCCCTACCCTTTCCTGATTACAGCCCTCTTTTAAAATTTTGATATCCATTATTAAATTGCACCCCCAGAAATATGGAATTCATTTACGCTCCTGCTAGCAGGACATCAGGTGTCCACCTGAGAGAACAATCATGAAGTAACTGCAATTTGTTGGTCTATGAATCCAATAGTAAAAACTCAGATGGGAATGACATCACATGTCACATTGGCCATGACATTTTCCTGTTCATTTTAAAGCGTCTTAACTTAAACATAATAGCAAATTCTACATTCTCAGGAAGAAATACATGAAGTAAAGCATATCTCCATGTCTGTTTTTAGATTTCTCTCATCCTTTACTGTCCTAGTACATTCCTAATTCCTTAAACTTAGTGGCTTAAACACTGAATACCTGGCAGCTCCTAGGGATCTCTCCAGTAGATGGTGATAATTTTCAGTGCTTTGTTATGTTCAGCAAAAATCAAACTGACTTGTGTTTTAAAATACAGGTTGTCTAATAGGGAGATTATGTGATCTTAAATAAGTTTTAGGTTTCCGTAACAATTAGCTGTGAACTCTTAATGTAGCTAATGTTTATAAAAATGTTATAGTCAAAATTACTTATTTTTATTTTTGTAGGGTGTGTCAAAACATGTAGTATTTGCTTTTTGAAATATGTTTGCCTAGAGTTGTAAAATATTCTGTGACTCAGAAATTGTAAAGTCCTTTTTGCATTGTAAAAATTAATACTACCAGCATGTCAAAAGAAAAATGGTTTGCATTTGTAATTTAAAGTAAAATTGTATTTACTGTATATTATGGAATTTTAAATTTGCACTAAATAGAAGACTTTAAAGGTTAAAAAAAAAAAACACTGTATGTTTGATACCTATACAGTATTTGGAAATGTAACTCAGTTTTGAATTTCAGCTCTCTTCTACTGTGATATTTCATACACACATCTTGGGCCTTTACTGACCTATGAGGGAAGCCCCACCCACCTAAGTAGGAGTCTACTACAAGTGCAACATCGTTTGGATATAGGCATGGGCTGTAGTTCAAAATATTTTCTCATTTTACGTGTCCTTTCCCTTGGGTTGGTAAGTTCTTGATGTCAGACTAATATAGCGCTGGATGCTGAAGAGGCTTTAAGATGAGAAGGGCTCATTAGAGGAAAACAGCACAGCCTACTTTTATTGGTATGGGGCCTGGATCTCCCAACTATATGTATATGAATGTATGTAGATGTATGGGGTGTATGTGTGTATGTATACATACATATATACCCCATATGCTTAGAATTTACTTCCCTTTGGTCAACCCGGATATATCAATCAAATAGGAAGTTAATCTTTTCCTATAGAAAAGAATAGTCTGATACCTGTTTGGGCTGGCTTTGGTAATTAAAGTATAATAACAAATAGTGCCATGAGATAAATGAGTGAAATCTTTTTATGAAAATGTATTTTAAACATATGGTAGTGACAAAATATTGAAGTTAACACATTTTTAATTTCCCTTTCTGAATCTAGTGGATTAAACAAGTTATTTTCAAGAGAAAGAAAAATGGGTATAATTAATTATTGATGTCTTGGTATAGAGACTTGATGTCTTTGGTGATTACCCTGTAATTACGGTAAGTGAATGACTCTAACAACTGAGTAGCTAAAAGTGACGTAATAGTTTTATTTGGAAATAAAACTATAAAATGCCAGGAATGATCTCTTTCTGTAACTATTTAAACTCATGGTTAAAAACTTAAGATGTCAATTAAAAAATTCACGAAGGGTTTTATAGTTAAAAAATGATTTTGGAGTGGTAAGAACAGAAATTTTTGAAGATTACTATTTTAAGGTCCTAAAGCTCACCTGTAGCCAAGTGAAAAGGTTTCTAGATAATTTGGCCTTTCAGGTCAGAAAATGATACCCTCTTCCTTCTCCTTCTTTCTCTTTCCTTCCTCTTTTCCCTTCCCTTCCCCTTTCTTTTCCTTCTCCTCTTTTTCTTGTCTTTCTCCGCCTCCCTCTTCTCGTCTTTCTTCTTCTTCTTCTCCTCCTTCTCCTCCTCCTCCTCCTCTTCCTTCATCATCATCATCATCAGCAGCAGCAGCAGCAATTCTCATTGAGGGCTTAAAATGTGGCAGCAGTCTGCATGCCTTATCTCTTTTAACCCTCACAGCACTCATGAGGTAGAAATTACTATCCTTATTTTATATTCAAAGGTACTATTACTCCCAGAGGTTAACTCACTTGCCCAAGATCATACAGGTAATAAATGATAGAGCCACATTTGAGCACAGGTTGATCTAACTGTAGAGCTTAAGCTCTTCACTACTCCTACCTTGTTGCACAGAGTGTCAGAGCAACAGAGAGCACATATTGGCTAGCCTTGCCTTCTACATGTGTATTTTCTCTGGCGACTAGTTCAATGGACAGGATTCAAGGGTTTGAGATCCTGGGTCCCAGGTAGCTCTTACATCCTTTTCACCAAAGATAGACTAGTAATGTAAAGGGGGAAAAATGAATTCCTAGTAGAAGGAGAGTATTTGAAGGTGTTCCGATGTCCCCACTGTCCTGAAAATTCTGCCTTTCTTACTCCTTTCTGATTGTCCTCAATTGAAAACAAACCAACTTTAAGGAAGATGGGAATTTGAATCCCAGGTCTTAATTTGATTTTTGTTTTCAACTCCTGGTAACTGAAAGTAGGTTTTGATAGGAAACAGGTTAGAAAGGACATTAGGTCACTGGACAGTGGTGGGTAGGTCTGACAGAAAGGAGAAAGAAGGATGCAGTAAAGGGGAGATATGAGAGAAAGTAAAACTTACTTCACAATCAAGTCTACATTTACATTTATAGATTGAAAGAAGTGTAAAGACAATATAGGTCATGCATATAATGGATGTATTGTTTTTGTCTACCAACAGCCCCTCTAAGAAAATCACCTCTCCAAATCCACAGGTACTAGGAGGGCTGTCATTTACAGTGTTTTGAGGTGTGCCGCCCATGAACATGTGATTATGTTGGGCCAATAAGAGTGCTACATCTTCATAATGATTGATGTAGGGTAGGTATCAGAGCCAAGCAAGGATAATCAGAATCTTTCAATGAGATTTGATATATGGAAGTTATTAAGTCTTAAAGATGTAGGCTTCAGATCTCCTGTGAGAGAAAGCCCAAGAAGGAATGATACCAATACATTATTGGGTAAGCAAAAAATGGAAGAGAGAATTGAATCCAGACATGCCTTTTTGATAGTTAGTTAGTATCACTTGCAACAAAATAGACAAAGTGGCATATTTTCAGAAAATTTCAAAATGTTGATGACTACACATTTTATATATATAGCTGAACTAAAGCAAGTTAAAAATAAAATAATGAATTCTTATTTTCATTTCAAATTTTATTTGAATTGATTTTAAAATATAATGGCCAGTGAATATCAAGAGTGACAAAATGTTCAGTTCCTTTGACTTAGCAATCGTTCTCTTAGGAATATGTTTCAAGAATAAGAGCAAAGCATACCAAGATATTTATAGGAGCATTATTTTTAATAATGAACTATTATGAAATCACCTATCACTTGAAAGAAGCAACTGAGTAAAATTATGGCATGTTAAAATATTATATTTTGAAACTCCAGCACTAATAAATACGATTTTGTAAAATAAAAAAGTAATCAAATAGAGCTAAAAAGAATCTACAAAAACACTTTTAAGTGAAAAAAGGCATTTCTAAAATGGTGTATGTATACTGTTATTTCAGCCTTCTAAAACTATACATATGCACAAATTCATTATAAATATGTATATATACATAGTGAAAATTGGAAGACATAAAAAATGATAGTTGCTAACATAGTGAGATTATAAAAAATCAGGCTAAAATTTCTTATAAATTAAAAAAACATAAGTTTTAAATACAAGAAAATCATAGCTGAAGTTTTTTTTCTGTATTTCTATGAAATAGCAATTTAAAAATGATTTCTGTTAAGTCAAAATGGAACCATGTATACAAATGGAAGTTTCTAAAGGAATTTTGAAAAAACTAGAGAACCAATACATGACTGGTGGGGAGCAAAGATCATGTCTCACATCAATCTGAGAAAAAGTACCAAATTATGCAGAATGGTCTTTTCCTTCTTTAAGCTGATTTATTTTCATTGGTTCCTTGGCTTCCTCATAAATGCGGGTGATTTATAGAAAGTGCTTCAAACTTTTCCCTTCCTGAAGTGTTACTCTATAAGCCGTACTTTGGAGTAAGAGTGAATTGAAGATGGTTGCATTAACCAAAGAATGACTTTCGTAGACACAAAAGAAAAAGCCTACGAGTATATAATAATTATAGGAGATTCCAGTTACATGTAAAATGACAAATAATAGATTAAAATATTGAGTTTGGCAGGGGAGTTAGCGGAAAAATGCTTGTGGTTTGGCCAATCATTAAATCACAGAAGGAAATGTGTAAGAGAGAAGAATTAGGTATAATGCTGAAATTTCTGTAGTTGTTTTCTCTGGGTAGACAGCAAGTTTATAGTTAATCAGGGATGCTGCTTTTAGTACTTCAGATTCTCAGCAGATGTATGAAGAGTCATGTCTGCCCATCACTTCGGAGCTTTGTGACAATTCTGTAGTCTTTTTGCTAATCTCATGGTAGATCTCTTTACTGGCCCAGATATCTATCCTTCTACCAGACACTCCACTGTCTATTATTTTTTTAAAAGATTTTATTTATTTATTCATGAAAGAGAGCGTGCGAGAGAGGCCGAGACACAGGCAGAGGGAGAAGCAGGCTCCATGCAGGGAGCCCTACGTGGGACTCGATCCCTGGTCTCCAGGATCACACCCTGGCTGAAGGCGGCTCCAAACCGCTGGGCCACCCGGGCTGCCCTCCACTGTCTATTGTTGCACATATGAAAGAGCACATGGATAGTTACACAAAAATCCTACAGAATCAGAATCTAGAAGTGGTATTAAATAGGAACAAACCCTGTCGCTCAGCGGTTTAGTGCTGCCTTCAGCCCAGGGCCTGATCCTGGAGTCCAAGGACCAAGTCCCACGTCGGGCTCCCAGCATGGGGCCTGCTTCTCCCTCTGCCTGTGTCTCTGCCTCTCTCTTTGTGTGTCTCTAATAAATAAATAAAATCTTAAAAAAAAAAAGGAACAAATAGTAAATGCCATAAAATTAATGGACTTTTGTAGCAACGGCTCTATCAATTACTAACTGGGTGACTTTGGGCAAATTACTCAGCTTCTCTACAGTGCTTCTCCCTTCTCTGTAAAATGAGTGTTATCATTTTAGTTGATAATATTTATTGTTATTACACAATAGGGACTGTGCTGAGCAACAGTGATAAAAAATGGTTATAGCATAGTATCTATCTAGCTTCAGGGAGCTCATAGTCTAGGGAAAGAGACACACTTATCAAGAGATAACCATCACATGGTAAATGTGATAGTAGATGTCACATGAAGCACAGAGAAAGCATCTGAGAATGGGGCAAGTCTGAAAATGGGGGCTCAGGGTTTATCCTGAGGTGATTCAAAGAGATCACTAAACAGAAGCCCCTACCACACTCCACATTCATAATAGGCACTCTGCTAATGTTAAGTTGCTTTATTGTCATAAATGATTTTAGTTACAAACTCTTGCACCACAACTGAGCATTTTGCACTGGGCAACATCAAAGTTGTGAAACATAAATTCCTTCAGGGAGATAAAAATCCTGCACTCTGGATAGAGGGAACATTCCTCAACATCTTAAAAGCCATCTACGAAAAGCTCACAGCAAATATCATTCTCAATGGGGAAGCACTGGGAGCCTTTCCCCTAAGATCAGGAACAAGACAGGGATGTCCACTCTCACCACTGCTGTTCAACATAGTACTGGAAGTCCTAGCCTCAGCAATCAGACAACAAAAAGAAATAAAAGGCATTCAAATTGGCAAAGAAGTCAAACTCTCCCTCTTCGCCGATGACATGATACTCTACATAGAAAACCCAAAAGTCTCCACCCCAAGATTGCTAGAACTCGTACAGCAATTTGGCAGTGTGGCAGGATACAAAATCAATGCCCAGAAGTCAGTGGCATTTCTATACACTAACAATGAGACTGAAGAAAGAGAAATTAAGGAGTCAATCCCATTTACAATTGCACCCAAAAGCATAAGATACCTAGGAATAAACCTAACCAAAGAGGTAAAGGATCTATACCCTAAAAACTATAGAACACTTCTGAAAGAAATTGAGGAAGACACAAAGAGATGGAAAAATATTCCATGCTCATGGATTGGAGGCATTAATATTGTGAAAATGTCAATGTTACCCAGGGCAATTTACACATTTAATGCAATCCCTATCAAAATACCATGGACTTTCTTCAGAGAGTTGGAACAAATTATTTTAAGATTTGTATGGAATCAGAAAAGACCCCAAATAGCCAGGGGAATTTTAAAAAAGAAAACCATAGCTGGGGGCATCACAATGCCAGATTTCAGGTTGTACTACAAAGCTGTGGTCATCAAGACAGTGTGGTACTGGCACAAAAACAGACACATAGATCAATGGAACAGATAGAGAACCCAGAAGTGGACCCTCAACTTTATGGTCAACTAATATTTGACAAAGGAGGAAAGACTATCCACTGGAAAAAAGTCTCTTCAATAAATGGTGCTGGGAAAATTGGACATCCGCATGCAGAAGAATGAAACTAGACCACTCTCTTTCACCATACACAAAGATAAACTCAAAATGGATAAAAGATCTTAATGTGAGACAAGATTCCATCAAAATCCTAGAGGAGAACACAGGCAACACCCTTTTTGAACTTGGCCACAGTAACTTCTTGCAAGATTCATCCACGAAGGCAAGAGAAACAAAAGCAAAAATGAACTATTGGGACTTCATCAAGATAAGAAGCTTTTGCACAGGAAAAGATACCGTCAACAAAACTCAAAGACAACCTACAGAATGGGAGAAGACATTTGCAAATGACGTATCAGATAAAGGGCTAGTTTCCAAGATCTATAAAAAACTTATTAAACTCAACAGCAAACAAACAATCCAATCATGAAATGGGCAAAAGACATGAACAGAAATCTCACAGAGGAAGACATAGACATGGCCAACAAGCACATGAGGAAATGCTCCGCATCACTTGCCATCAGGGAAATACAAATCAAAACCACAATGAGATACCACCTCACACCAGTGAGAACGGGGAAAATTAGCCAAGCAGGAAACCACAAATGTTGGAGAGGATGTGGAGAAAGGGGAACCCTCCTGCACTGTTGGTGGGAATGTGAACTGGTGCAGCCACTCTGGAAAACTGTGTGGAGGTTCCTCAAACAGTTAAAAATACATCTGTCCTACGACCCAGCTATTGCACTGCTGGGGATTTACCCCAAAGATACAGATGCAATCAAACGCCGGGACACCTGCACCCCGATGTTTCTAGCAGCAATGGCCACGATAGCCAAACTGTGGAAGGAGCCTCGGTGTCCATCGAAAGATGAATGGATAAAGAAGATGTGGTTTATGTATACAGTGGAATATTACTTCAGCCATTAGAAATGACAAATACCCACCATATGCTTCGACGTGGATGGAACTGGAGGGTATTACGCTGAGTGAAATGAGTCAATCGGAGAAGGACAAACATTCCTTCTCCGATCCAAACATATATGGTCTCATTCATTTGGGGAATATAAAAAATAGTGAAAGGTAATAAAGGGGAAAGGAGAAAAAATGAGTGGGAAATATCAGAACGGGAGACAGAACATGAAAGACTCCTAACTCTGAGAAACGAACTAGGGGTGGTGGAAGGGGAGGTGGGTGGGGGGTGGGGATGACTGGGTGACGGGCACTGAGGGGGGCACTTGATGGGATGAGCACTGGGTGTTATTCTATATGCTGGCAAATTGAACACCAATAAAAAATAAATTTATAGGGCAGCCCCGGTGGCTCAGCGGTTTAGCGCCGCCTGCAGCCCGGGGTGTGATCCTGGAGACCCAGGATCGAGTCCCACATCGGGCTTCCTGCATGGAGCCTGCTTCTCCCTCTGCCTGTGTCTCTGCCTCTCTCTCGCTCTCTCTGAATGAATAAATAAATAAATCTTAAAAAAATAAATTTATAAAAAAAAATCCTGCACTCTGTAAGAATGAGTGTTACAAAGACTATACTCAAGAAATTGTCCTATTACTCTCTAAAGCCTGGAATTTATTAAATTTTCTAGGTTAAAGCTGGCTTGCTCTTTCAAAGACTCCACCTAGTTGATGAACCGTAGGGAGTAATGAAGAGAAATACACAAAGAAACTAAAAAGGATAAAAAATATGAACTCAGCCAAGATTTTTCTTAAAAACTATGGCCTTTCCCCGGCCACTGTGTTTTTTAGGATTTATTTATTTGTTTATTTATTTATATTCATGAGACACACACACACACACACACACACACACACACACACACACAGAGGCAGAGACACAGGCAGAGGGAGAAGCAGGCTCCATGCAGGGAGCCTGACATGGGACTCGATCCCGGGTCTTCAGGATCACCCCCTGGGCTGAAGGCAGTGCTAAACTGCTGAGCCACCTGGGCTGCCCTATTTATTTATTTTAGAGAGAGAGAGAGACACTGTATGTGTATGTGAGCAGGGGAGAGAGAGGGATGAAGAGGGGTAAGGGGCAGAGGGAGAGGGAGATAAGTAGACTCCCTGCTGAGCCTAAGAGCAGAACCAGAACCAAAAATCACGAGTCAGATGCTTACTGACTGAGTCATCCAGGCACCCCTCCCCTGACCACTTTCATAACTATTTAAAAACTATTATACATGTTTTTGGAACTTCTTTTCTTTTCTTTTCTTTTCTCTTCTTTTCTTTTCTTTTCTTTTCTTTTCTTTTCTTTTTCTTTTCTTTTCTTTTCTTTCTTTCTTTCTTTCTTTCTTTCTTTTCTTTCTTTCTTTCTTTCTTTCTTTCTTTCTTTCTTTCTTTCTTTTTTTGGAACTACTTTTCAAGATAAGATTAAAAGTACAAAATCTTTGGAATGTGAAAACACATAGAATGAATGAATGAGTGAATGAGTGAGTAAATCAAATGGGTTTCTAGTGTACAGTGTTTGAAATACTTGACTTAATTGCCATTCTCTCTTTTCTTTATTCTTGTCAGTCAAACCAATCAATTATTCTGCTGATACCACATCTGGCCTCAGAATCTTAATACAATTAACTAGGAAGCCACTACCAACAGAATGAAATTGCCGTATTTCCTGAAAGTAAAATGCGAGGGATGGTAGAGAGTGTGAAGAGAGGGGCTGAGGTTGTCCTTAGAATGGCACAGTGAAAACTAGGCACTAATAAGGGGTGTAGGCATGCACACCTGCTAGGGTGGGGTCCCTCTTCTTGGTTCCCTGGTGGCTAAACTGAGAGACTCTCAGTTGGGCCTGGGGAAAGGCAGTCGATGGGGTTTGGTGAGGGGGAAAATCTGGGGGAAATGTGAGGAAAAGTTGGAAAAGGTAGAGGAAAGGAAAGATCCTGTCAAATTGCTGTTTGCCTTTTGCAAGTTGCCCCCAGCCCCACTTTGATATAACAGATTACATGCGTTCCCTCCCTTTCCTCTTCTTTTTGGCTGAGGCATGAACTGGGGTGCAGAAGGGCCTGAGGCTCTCCCCCTACCTATTGTGTCTTATAGTCACTTGTGTGCTTCTTATTTTTTCCTACTAAACTGCAGACTCCTTGAAGGCAAATACACCTTGCTCTTCTTTGTGTCCTAACAGTGACTAGCACAATCATAATTACATAATTGGTAGACATTAAATATTTTTGCGGTTGAGCTAAGAATCCACATGCCTCTCTGCAGATAATGGCCTCTGATTCAAAACATACTGTGTCCTAGAAAACACGCCCATCCTCTCAGGGTGCTGTGTCCCATCTGGCACTGTAACTAGGGAATTCATCTCAGTGCATCCCTTTCAGCCATACTTGGTCTACAAATGAGAGCAACCACAGAGCTTTATAAGCATGTGGGTGCTCCCCTCACTAACGTGTTTCTCAATGTCTTAGTGTTTTCTGGGTCTGTTCATGGAATGTTAGAGGGGGTGAGTGGGTGTGTAGATAACACATGATACAGTTTAACATTCCTATCTCCCTAGGACTTTGGATTCCTTTATCTACATCATGCCAGGAAAGCTCTGGTATCTCAGTTTTATTAAATGTAGGTCATGGTTGAGTCTAAGTTTAAATCAATCAATCAATCGTGAGAGCCACCTTCAGTTTTATGAACTCACACATTTACTCTGGAATCTCTAGTAAGTACACTCATACTGAATAATTTGTCCTGATTTAGTGCTATATTTCACCCTCCTCAGTCTGACACTCTTAGGATATACTGCCATGCATATTCCCAATTTCTGCTGACACAGGTTACCAAAGGCTTGCCATTATTTTGGCGTGTAAGCTATTTATTCCTGAGTCATAGTGTGTACCTGTCCCCATGAATCATGCTGAGATTTAACCCTAGTTGTAGGTCTAGCAGCAATAGGGGATGGTGATGGTGGGTCTCGAGGAGAATAAACATCCCCTTTTAAGGAATCTGACATTGATGAGATAATCACAGAGTTTTTAAGCAATAAGGCAAGTCTCCAGAGGATAGGTTACTTTCACTAACGGAGGAGACTTAGAGTGACTTGTAGTTTCAAGATTGTCAGTTTCATCTGGGTCTAAGCAGATGTCCCCCTTTCAATTTCAGGATCCAAATTTTTCCCATTCAATATCCTAACTTATACACGAAAATTTTGATGAGATTGTGAATTCAATTATTGCTATAATTTAATGACTCTTAAAATGTTGCATTTGATTTTCATCATCATCATCCTTGTGTCTGCAAGAACTAAAAGATTCTTCTATAGCTATCATGGAAACATTCTGGTCTTATACTGTGACTAGAACTGAGAGTTCAAAGACATGAATTTGTCATTTTCTTTCTATAAGTGCTAAGGTACACTCAGAAGAATCTGTTCCACACCATTGTCCTGATGGAGATCTTAACTGTCCTAATGGTCAAGTGCAGCAACACTTGAGCAATCCCTTGCTATAGTTGGCATGTCATCATAATCCACCACAAATGATAGTTTAATTGTAATGCCCTTATTTCATTTCCCACTGAAGGGAGCTCAGCCAAAGGGCATGACCAAAGCGATTCTTAAATTCTTTGTATGTTTATCTCCTGGGACCACTATTGATGTCAATCCTGTATATCAGGGTCCAATCAAAAGAGAAATCAAACAATATTTTGAACATTGAAGGTTAAATATAAAAAAATATTCCTTATAAAAGGGAACTGGAATGATAAAAAGACGGTTAGTAGGAGCAAAGTGAATTCTAAAGAATATAGGAAAATCAGATAAGGGATCATCTAATGCTCTTAGGCCTGAGATTGACCCTTGTTAAAGAAATCCAGTGACTATGGATCATTTGAATTCAGAGGGGCTTGCTGAAGGTGCAAGGCTGCCTAAGGGGTGTGAGGGGCAGCTGTTTCTGGAGGGTGTTGTATTGGTGGTGCTCCACTGTGAAGCCACTTGTGAAGCTGTTTATGAGGGATGGCTGCAAGGTTGCCTGAGAGGGCTCCTGGAGAAGTTGCTCACAGAGGTTGCTACATAGCACAAGCCTCCAGGCACTGTGGAATCCCATAGCTGCAGAAGCCATGTATGCTGCAGGAGCCTACCTAAAGAAGCATATGACACTACACAGGTAGAGATACCTCTTCTTTTTTTTTTTTTTTTTTGAGATACCTCTTCTTTATCCAGTGTCCCTCTAGTGCCCTCTACTGACAAAACTTAGTTTAATGACAGCTAGAGGAGAAATCTATATACAGGGTTTATCTGTATTATCACAAAGCAGGCAATGAAGAGTATTTTTGGACTTGAGGTAAAAACTTGATAGTTGGCTCAATAACCCACTTTCTTTAACTGGAAAAACCTTACAGGGAGGATTGGATTTTATTGTAAGTGCATTACAATTAAACTATCAATAAAACTATTGGATTTTATTGGATTTCAGATGGCATTTGTAATGCCATCTGAAAGGCATTACAAATGGCCCCTTTGAGGAGCTGTTAAAACCATGGGCTCTCCCTCTGGGTAAATGCACATGTGTACATTAAAAGAGCACAGTTTTGTAGATGATTCAAGGTATATCTCTGAACCCAGATTAAGAGATTAGGCCACAGGTAAGGCCTAATGACTATTCTCCAGGTTCAATTTAATGATTATTCTTGACTTTACTTGAATGTAGAATAGCAAATATAATATCCCCAAATTCGACTAGATTTGCTTTTTAGTAACAAATATAAACATTTACAAACATTTGAGAAATAGAGCCAATAATGTTAAGGATAGTTCTAATTTTAGGGGGAGAGAATTAGTGAAAGGTCTCTGGGGAAATAAAGAATATTAGAGGAAAGGCGAGCAGTTGTGAAACAACTGCAAGACTATTATTGGGATTTGGGCTTGGATGGTTGTATATAGAAGAAATGGGGGTATCTATTATGACCTGCTATGCTTTGGTGAGGTACATTATGGTAGCTGGCTTCTAATATGAGACTGATGGTCCTTACCTCCTGGTATTCATGCTTGTATGTGCACTCCTCCCACATGGGCTCAGGTCAGGGATAGTTTCTGTGACCAACAGAACACCATGGAAGTAACAGCGTGTAATTTCCAAGATAAAGGGTATTGCTGCTTCTGCCTTTGTCTCTTGGACCCCTCGTTATGGGGGAATCCTGCTGCCATGTTGTGAGGACACTCAAGCAGTCCTGTGGAGAGACCTATATGGGGGGGAAGTGAGACTTCACACAGATAACCAGTCCAGCTTGTCAGCCTTACGAGTGAGCCACTTTGGAAGAAGGACTTTTAGTCAGTCCCAATATGGCCTTCAGGTAACTGAATGCCAGCTGAAATCTTGGCTACAATTTCATGAGAGACTCAAACCAAACCCGCCAACTAACCTGCTCCCAAAATTCTGTCCCACAGTTTTGGGTGTATATTGTTTTACAGCAATAGACCAATCTATACACTTAGGTAAAAATTCTCTAAATGGTAAAAAGTATAAGGTATTTGTCCCCCACTTCTCTCCCCTGCCTCGCTTCTCTGGTCACCTAAAGAAATCATTGAGATGTCATTTGGCTACAATTTTCTCCAAGGATTGTCATAAGTAGGTTGCTAGATTGAATTATCAGAGAGAGACTTCAGTCTTAGGCAAATGGTCACTCTAAGTACTGACTGGATATACAGGTTATGAAAAGCAGAAATCTAACTGTAAACCAGTTTATGAAGATTTCTACTAATACACAAACTAACAGAAATACAGGTGTGTCCTTATGAAGACTACTCTAGGGAAATCATGTGTCTAAGTGCTTATTGCAGTCACCATAATTGATGAGGGTTATACAAACTACTGTGTCCAAAGGTGAGTTAGTGTTCAGGGTGATCTGGTAACTGTTCTTTTTAATTTTTATTTTTTTTATTTTTTATTTATTTATGATAGGCACACAGTGAGAGAGAGAGAGAGAGGCAGAGACACAGGCAGAGGGAGAAGCAGGCTCCATGCACCGGGAGCCTGACGTGGGATTCAATCCCGGGTCTCCAGGATCGCGCCCTGGGCCAAAGGCAGGCGCTAAACCATTGCGCCACCCAGGGATCCCTAATCTGGTAACTGTTCTTAAGGATTGTTAAGGATCTGGGCCTATTTCATCTGGAGAAATCACAGAGAGCATTTAATAGTTATCCATTTGAAGAGCTGGGAATGTGGTGTAAGAATAAATACATTTTAGATTCATCAAGAAGAGAAGAGTTGCCTCATGACAAATTATAGGAAGGCAGATTCTAATTCACTTATAATAACTATGGCTACTTAACAACAGGTTTTGCTGTAGTGAAAACAACAGTGTTCCTTCTCCTTGGAAGGGTTCAAGCCAAAGTTGGCTGACTGCCCTTCAGAGATGTGGTAATATTGGCAGTACTTGGAAAACTGATCTAGGTAACCTCTAAGATGTTGCTTTTGAAAGCCTTCTCCTCCTGAATGTGTCTTGGTATGTATCTTTACCATGTAAGTATGAGAATATCTTTAAATAAGAAAGTTCAGTGGGAAAAGTCTGCATTATAGAGGAGACAGAACTAGCTGAGTGACTTTGGGCAAGACACTTAGCATTTCTGAGCTTCACTGTTCTCACTACCTCTCAGGGCTGTTCTGAGAACTCATTAGATGACACATCCCTCAAATCACCCACTTGGCACTTAGTGCATGTGTGCTTTTCTTCCTTCCATTTTCTACAATATGGTTTATAATCAAACATCTGGGACCAATTAAGATTTTGAAAGTGTAGTGTTGAAACGAGCTAATTTTCCTAGGCTTCAAATGTAGGATTTCATTGTTTTTAAACAATGAACCTGATTAAGATTTGATTGGATACTTTGTGGCACAGTGTCTTAAAAAAAAAAGGCAAGTTTGGTATAAGTGGAAATAGAAGGAATCAGAAACCAGATGGCCAAAATCATCTTTGAAATTTGCAACTGCAAGATCATCACTTGACTAAAGTCTTTCCTCTCAAGATTTTAAAAAAACCCCACAACAACAAAATACCCAAATATCACAAACTATATTATTCAACATCATAAAGAATTTTACCATCCTGGAAGATATTCCAAATTTCAGTTACGAAAAGTTCAGTAACAAGCACTTTATTTTCTTTAGGTTTTTAGAAGAAACTGGAATTTCACAGAATGAGTCAATATACCCTTTTCTAGCTATCCTCTTTCTCATCTCAAAGATGAAAAGAATTGGAAGTAAATAAATGTCCCACAAATACTGGAAATCAATTCATACTATTTACAAAGAATTTTCTTTAGATTTGTTTTATTTTGCTAACAAAACTACCTCGTCACTCTGAACTACTGAATTAACCACTAGAATTATGTATACTGAATAGTTAATATTGTTCAAGTAGATTTAGTCTTAAGAACTACAAATCCTAAAAAAAAGAACTACAAATCCTTTATTATCTATTAGCATCACACTTGTAAGTATTCTCATTGGAGGTTATCTTTAATCAGTAAGTGGTACAGATGTGCAGTTGTTCTTTTGCATTTCCATTTATCTGAAACATGTACGATAATCTAAAGGGGCAGCTCAATGCTCATAGCAGCCTTTAAGTAACTGCAACCTTGCATCACCTCAATGCTAACAATTTTTTCTACCCCACATTCCAAGGTAAACACTATCAATATTTTGAGGACCACTCCTTCACATGCTGTTCTACATACACATATACTTAACAAAAATGGGATCACATTCCAGTATCATTTATTATGGCCAAATTCAGCAATAGCAAAAGCATTTCTAGGCACTTAAATCAGGTGGCTGTGAAATAAAAAAAATCATTTTTGTTTATATCATCTTTATACCCATATATTTCAATCTGTTCAATGTTCATTACCTTTTTAAATGCTTTTGTCCATACTAGTGAACTTCAGCTTTAAATAGTGAGATACCGGACGCCTGGGTGGCTCAGCGGTTGAGCACCTGCCTTCGGCTCAGGTCGTGATCCCGGGATCCGGGATCGAGTCCTGCATCGGGCTCCCTGCGAGGAGTCTGTTTCTCCCTCTGTCTGTGTCTCTGCCTCTCTCTCTGTCTGTGGCTCTCATGAATAAATAAATGAACCTTTAAAAAAATAGGGCAGGGGTCCCGGGGTGGCGCAGCAGTTTAGCGCCTGCCTTTGGCCCAGGGCGCGATCCTGGAGACCTGGGATCGAGTCCCACGTTGTGCTCCTGGTGCATGGAGCCTGCTTCTTCCTTGCCGGTGTCTCTGCCTCTCTCTCTCTCTCTCTCTCTCTCTGCATCTCTATGAATAAATAAAATCTTAAAAAAATAGTGAGATGCACATTCTTCCTTAATAATTATTAATTATCTCACTAAAAATGCATATTTCATAGTGCCAAGTGAGATGACCACATTACTCAGTCTGAGTCACAGGCATAAGTGACAAGAATTGCCTGGTTAGGTGGTGGTGGCTAACAGGAGGTTGTGAAACCTGCTGGCTCAAACAGGTAGTGGACAAAAAAGAAGTCTTAGGACGGACAGCTTGGGACTTACATGATCCCACAATGATGCCATAAAGGATCTAGCCTCTTTCAATTGTTCTGCTCTGCCATCCCTGGAATGCAAGCCTCTATTCTGCTTGTTGCTTCACGACTGAACTACGGCTGCTGCACCTCTGGCATCATATTCCTCAAGCAAGGACAGGCTGAGCTCCGGCCTGCAGACCATGCCCCTCTAAAAGCTTTCGTGAGAGAGCCAGTGGCAACTTCATCTTTTGTCTCCTTGGCTAGACCTGCGTCAAACGGCTACCCCTAGATATAAAGGGGTCTGAAAAAGTATTTTTAGCTAGAATTAAGTTAAAGTTCCACTAGGATGACCAAGTACGAGGTAGAAAGAGACCAGGGTCTGCTACAGAAAACCTGAGTCATAGCACGCTGTCCTCAATAGGCGACAAAAAATGATGCTCTTCTTGCCGAAGAGCGTTCAGAGGGTGTGGCTAGGATGTGATCGGTACTCCAAAGGAGGAAGTGAACGAAGTCAGGGTCAAAGGGGTCCTCTCCTGCTGCACTAGCTATAGAGAGGAAGAATTTCCCCTAGGTCACTAACTCAATGGTAGCTAACCTTCAGACTTCTGAAGTGCAGAGGGAAAAAGACCAGCTCTTTGTATTTTCCGCTTGCCTTCTCCTGTAGGTGCAAGCCCGTGAAAATGCACGCCCGACTTTAACTGGCTCTACTGACCCCGGGACCCATGCAGCGTCGGGCCGTGGCCATAACCTTTGCGTTCTACGCCGAAAAGCCAGAGCCAACCCTCTTCATCTCGGGAAGTACGAAACACACAGTAGGGGGCTCGGTAAACACGTGCCAACTTCTGGGAGGACCGAGAGGCAAGAGACGGCAAGCGACATCCGAGGGGCTGTCACCTGCCTCCACTGTACCCCACGGCTTGCATTCGGAGCTCATCGACTCCTCAACACGCAGTTAGGCAGCCTTTGCCGCTCGGAGAACTAAACTGAGGCTCGGAAAGGGCAGCCAGGGTCACGCGGAAGGTAGAGGCCGACCTGAGGTTTCTCGGAGAGCCTCGGCCCCTGCGCAGTGCACCCCGCGGCCTCTCCGCCCGAGCCCCCGTACCGTGCCTCGCGGGCAGTCGACGCAAGACCCCCGGAGCGGACGTCTGATCCCGCATCTGGAAGGTCACTAACTCCTGCAGAGACGACTCCTAGGGTGGAGGAACGCTTCTCTCATCTTCGGGTGCGGGTGAGACAGGGTGTGCCAGCGCCAGCTCGGCCAGCGGGGAGGCCTGAGCGCGGCTGCGGGGCGGGACCGAGCGACGGGGTCAGGCCGTCAGGCCCGCGCTCCGGCACCGCAGAGCGGCTGCGAGGGGACTCGAACTCGGCCCGCGGTGCCCTAACCCTGGCGGGTGGGCGGGGCGGGCGGTGCCGTACCCTGGGCGGGCGGTGCCTTAACCCGGGCAGGTGGGCGGGGCCGGCGGGGCCCTACCCCGGGCAGGCGGTGCCCTAACCCTAGCGGGTGGTGCCCGCGGTGCCCTAACCCGGGCGGGAGGTGCACTAACCCGGGCAGGTGGGAGGGGACCGCGGTGCACTACTCCGGGCGGGTGGTGCCCTAACCCCGGCAGGTGCGAGGGGCCAGCGGTGCCCTAACCCTGGCGGGTGGTGCCCTAACCCGGGCAGGTGGGCGGGGCGGGCGGTGCCCTAACCCCGGCAGGTGCGAGGGGCCCGCGGTGCCCTAACCCGGGCAGGTGGGAGGGGCCAGCGGTGCACTACCCCGGGCGGACCCGGTGCCATACCCTGGGCGAGCGGGTGGTGCCCTAACCCCGGCAGGTGCGAGGGGCCCGCGGTGCCCTAACCCGGGCAGGTGGGCGGTGCCGGCGGTGCCCTACCCTGGGCAGGCGGTGCCCTAACCCGGGCGGGAGGTGCACTAACCCGGGCAGGTGGGCGGGGCGGGCGGTGCCCTACCCGGGCGGTGCCCTACCCCTGGCGGGCGGCTCCCGGGGACCGCGAGGACCCGGCGTCTGGGCGGGCCCCGCGTGACGCACTTCCGGCCCGCTCCTTCCGGCTTAAAGGGGACCCAGACCTTCCTCAAAACAACAACAGAGTCGGCGCGCTCGCGCGGGCGCCGGGCTCCGAGTCCCCGCCCTCCTGCCACCTGCGGCCGCCGCCGCCGCCCTCCGCGCCCGGCCCTGCGCCGCGCCGCCCTGTGCCGGCCGAGGGGTCGGGCGGAGAGCGGGCCGCGCCCTTCGGCCAACTTCTCCCGCGGCCGCCGCGCCGCCTCGCGAGACCCGGGGCCGCCGCCGCCGCCGCCGCCGCCGCGCAGCAGGAAGGGAGCGGCCGCCGCGGAGGACGCCCGGCGGGACTGTGCGGCCGGCGGCCCAGGCGGGGCGCGGAGGGCGGCGGCGGCGGCGGGCCCCGCGGCCTCGTCTCAGGTACCGCTGCCCCGGCGGTGGCCCCGAGCGGCGCGGCCCCCTCGCTGGCCGCCCGGCAGCGCCGTCGCGTAGGGGCCTTGTTGCGTTTCAGCCGGGGGTCGCGGCAGGGCGGGGCGGCGGCTCCCTCCCTCCGCATTGCTCGCTCTCTCGCTCTCTCTCTCTTCCTCCCTCCCGGCCTCTCTCCGCAGCCCGGAGCCCGGCGGAGCCCGGAGCCCGCGGAGCCCGGACCTGGCGGGGAAAGCTGCACCCACGGCCGGGCGCCCCGACCCCGACCCCGACCCCGCCGCCGCCGCCCATCCTCCTTGGTACCGGCGATGGCCTTTGTATCGCCCGATGCGCCTGTGACCGCCTCGAACACGGACTGTTAACACCCGCTTGCTGCCGTCCCCGACCGGTCGAGCCGCCAGTTACCACCTCGGCCCCTTTGGGCTCCTCCTCTGGACTCGGTTCCGCCCTGGGGGGCACCATGGACCAAAACGGGATGGAGATTCCCGTGACCCTCATCATTAAGGCGCCGAATCAGAAATACAGCGACCAGACTATTAGCTGCTTCTTGAACTGGACCGTGGGGAAACTCAAAACGCATCTGTCTAACGTGTACCCTAGCAAACCAGTAAGTGTCTAACAGCTGGGCTCAGCCGCTCGGGCCAGCGACTTCTTCGTGCCATGCGCTCCCGTCGCTCTGCCCCTCCCGCCCCTCCCCTCCCCTCCCCTCCCCTCTGGAGCCGCATAGGTCCCCAGCCAGACTGCGAAGTATTTTGAGTTCCGAGGTGTGTGTGTGTCTTGAGTGTCCTAACCATCGTTAACATCTTCCTCATGAGGTTCAGTTAATTAGTAAGAGTTCTTGTACAGAAATATCAAGGGACGTAAGAATTGACAGGCATGAAAAAGGGCCGTTTTCTTTGGATTTAAGGCATTGGCCTAATATGGGAGTGACAGATGGATCCTTAAAAAAAAAGAAAAAGATAAACACTGCAACCTATATTAAAGCTTTTATTTATATTAAAGCTTTTATTGCTTTAGTTAGGCGTTGAGACTTTTAGAAGAACTACAGAAATAGGGCAAAAACAGGTTTAGAAAAACAACTCTTACTTGCCCTTATTTGTTAGCACTTTTGATACAAGTGTTTTTATTTGAATTTTTAAAAAAGATTTTATTTACTTATTCGTGAGAAACACACACACACACACACACACACACACACACACACAGGTAGAGACACAGGCAGAGGGAGAAGCAGGCTCCATGCAGTCCTGATGTGGGACTCGATCCTGGGTCTCCAGGATCACGCCCTGGGCCAACGGCAGGTGCTCAACCGCTGAGCCACCCAGGCGTCCCTACAAGTTTTTTTAGTAGGGGAAATAAAAACCCTGAGGTATTTAAGTACTTAAAACAAAGTAGATGGAATCCTCATTTTTTTTCAGATCTTTTGTTCGAGAGTTAAGACTTACACAGGGGGTAACACATTTGTTTTAATATTTTCTGCTTTATGGAAGATTCCCTATTACATATTTGTTTTACACATTTTCAAAGGGGAAAATTGCTTTACAGAATAGTCAATCTTGAAAGTCATAGATTACCGTGGTACTGCTAATAACATAGCCAGATTACCATTCCTAAATATAGAAGTATATGCTTACATATATAAGTGTAAGTATGTGTATATATGCACACCAAGGTATATGCTCAAGTATGTGCTTATATGAGGTCTTTATATTGTATGATTAAACCAAAAGGGACTTGGTTTACACGATGATAGATCCAAGAGTTATCACTTTTCTAAAACTTTCTTTTTTTCAAAAAGTGACTAAGAGAAGAGTGTGAAACCCATTTGACTTCTCTGGACACAGGAGAAGCCAGCTTTTGGCAGGAGTTCTGTCCTTGTTCTAATCTCTAGTGCCCATGTGGATCATTTGCCTGCTGGAGGATAGATGAATTGCAAACTTTTCTGCATCCTGCCCCCCTAACCCACCTGCTGCTTGTACACACACTTTCATGTTTAACTGTAGCAAACCTGCTTTTTTCTTCTCTTCCAGCAAGTCCTCTCTAAGTGAATTGTAATACTGAAGTTTATTTCCAGGTTAATGAGAGTGGGTGGACCCTGGGGGTGAGGACTATGTGTTTGTTGTCTTAGAACTTCACTGAGGACTTCCAGTGGTTACTAGATTTGACAGGCTTGCATTCAAATTTATTTATGAGAACTGATTTGAAGTGTCTTGGTCATTGAACACACCAACTGTTGAATGATACCCCACAGGTAGTCCTCAGTCTAGAAATTGGAGTACTAAAAGTTCACTTTGTAAGATGGTTATTTAGAACAGAGAACATTTTTATGATACAGGCAATATTATAATAATATATTATGAGGGAAGTGTGGGTTCTTATGACCAGCCACAAAGACTGCTTAACACTGATTCTGTGTTTAGGTGTCTCAAGGGCTATTTGATGTTTAACAGAGAATATTTCTTATTCTTGATTCTTTGCACATCTGCCGGGTGGAAGTGAGTGATTTGGAAGCAGAGTACGGTTCCAGTGCCTTGTAGAAGCAGGTGTTTCCCAGTAAGGAGTAGAAAGTTGATGGTTTGGTCAGTACTGCTGCCATTAGGTCTTATGGGCCAAAGGTGGATAGAGGGCCTTGGTGCCTGTGGGCAGTGGCTTCTAGAAAAGTAAACAGGAACTGCTGGAGGGAGCAGAATGGAGGTTTGAAGTTGTCCTTTTAGGAACTCTAAAAGAGTAGGTCAAAAGTATACTGCCGTTAACAGAATTCTAGCTAAACTCTGCAAGAGTGTGTAAAATCTGGTCAGATACAGACTTAATCCCAGATAATCTCCACATGGATATTTATTTTATTTTATTTTATTTTTTAAATTTTTATTTATTTATGATAGTCACACACACACACACACACACACACACAGAGAGAGAGAGAGAGAGAGAGAGAGAGAGAGGCAGAGACACAGGCAGAGGGAGGAGCAAGCTCCATGCAGGAAGCCTGATGTGGGACTCGATCCCAGGTCTCCAGGATCATGCCCTGGGCTGAAGGTGGCGGTAAACCACTGAGCCACCCGAGCTGCCCCGGAATTTTAACTTTGAATGGTGTTGATAATTGCTGTAGGACTTCGTGTAAGAACTGGAAAGTGCATGTTGATAGTGTATATAGGTAATTGTGAATCATGTTCTAATATGACATTTGTCATCACTTTATGGCTTTAGAGTTTCAGATCCTGAAATTGGCCTGTAGTGTGAAATAATTATTCTCTAATTTGGGGCATGAAGATATCTGTCAAGAATGCCACTTTTACTTGAGTAGTTTCAGACTGATCTTGTTTAGGCTTATTTGCTAGAGATATAAATATCAAAATAGTTGAACTTCATGTTATTCAGTAGAATGGACTATCCTACAGAAAACTTAAAAAGTAAGGATCTCTTAAGTCTGAGTAGGCATCTTTCTCATTATCGCTTCTTTTTCACTCTTGTTCTCATACACAAACAATAACCAAGATGGACCCAACTCACCCTGAATTCAGTTTTGAGGGCAAACCTTTCTGGGGATTTTATGCCTTGGTTCTCCATTTTTCAGTCTTGAGGTCAAAATGCCTCAGTTCTGGGTAGGTTTCCTTTGTCTTGGTGCTTTAAGTTGTTAAACTAAAGCAGTCAATTTCATTACTTATATCTGCTCGCTCTCCTGGTCAGCTAGGGAGGTTGGTTCTGCTTTTTCAGATTGTTCCTCTGCACCGTGATCTGTTAGAATTAAAGAAATAGGAATAGAACCAGTTGTATTCTGAGGATATAACATCTCATAACCAAATTGCCCACAGTTCAAATGGAAGTTTTAATTTCATTAGCAGTGGAAATAGCTTGTAATAATAATATAATTTAAGATTTATATCTGCCTCACTTTTGTAATTCCCTATTACCTTACTCAGGCAGGTCATTTTTAAGACTTACTCGTTTAACTGTCTCAGAACTGTTGACCTAAAGGAGCTTATAATAATCCATACACATAAATAATTTTTGTTTTATAAGACTTGTCTTTAAAATTTTAGTGCCTGTGTTTAAGAGAGTTTCATGGTCCCTAGCAATATCATTCATATTTTTAAAACTCTTTGAATAAAGGATATTATTAAATTGAATGTGAAGATTGTTGAAAAGTTTTGAATGAGTGCTGACTAAATTTATTTTATTTAACTCCTTTGTAGACTCTTCCTAATATATTCTTTTGGAAAATAACAGTACTATATTTTGTTTAATCATGCATCCGTCTTTTTAAAATCAGATTTTTCTAGAACTTTAAGTTTCTCACGTCATATTTGGTGCTCAGATTTTAAACTTCCATTTACTAAGTGATTGCCATGTATATTCGGCATCCTACTAAGAACTTTATGTGTTTTATCACGTTTATTCCCTACAGACACCTTATGAAGTAAGTTTTATTTATTAGTTGTATTTTATGGATAAGGAAACTGAGGCTTGGTGATAGAACTCCTTAAGTAGTAGAATTGGAACTTGAACCCACGTTGGTCTGACTTTCAAGCCTCAGTGCTTAACCATTATAATTCATATTGTATATGATGGTTATATGTAATAAGATGAAAAAAAAAGGCATTTAGGGACCTGGCCATCTTAGCTAGATATTTGCAAACTGAAAAGAGGTGAACTATAAAAGGAGGGGTATGTGTTCAGATGGTTTATCATATGAAGGTTGTAGATGAATGGATAACTTAGCCTTAATAGTGTTTTAATGCATGTTATCTTAGTGTGTGCTATTTCTGTTTATTTTGATAAATTTTAGGAAGATACGGGAACTTAATATCTTAAGACCTCAAAGCCATTGCTTTGCTTTATCTTCACATCCTCACTTGTTTGTATAAACTATAGCAGTCATTTATTTTGGCATTCTCTGTTGTATGTATACCTGATTTGCAAATGGTCTATGAGTAGAAACTGCTACACAGGGAATGTCTCTTTGGAGTTATAGATAAAATTATATTTTTAAAGCTCCTGTATGCTGGTTTTGTTTACTATTGTTCCAAGGAGATAAGGGGTAGAGGCAGTTTGGGTAAACCATGCTTCTGTTTACAGTGCTTCTGAATTCTCTGGGGCTTTAAATTGAGTGAATTTAGGGGAGTGAGAAGAAGATATGTTACAGTACAAATTGAGAAAAAGATATGTTACAGTACAAATTCATAGAATTCATTTTCCACAGAAATATATTGTGCACCTTCTGGGAACCACCTCTTTAAAGCTATTAGACACTTGTGACTGAACTATATGTAGGTACTGAAATACCAGTAATTACCACTTTGAAAGGATTTGGGTTCTAGTTCTTTGAACCAACATATGAGTTGAAGATTTTTTACTAAGCTATTTGATTATGTTGATGGCATATACTAAGGACATGATTTTTTTAAAGCCATGCATAATGAAAGACTTGTTTAGTTCTTCATATACAAAATTTCACCTTTTAATACCAACGAGGTAACTTTCTAGAAATATGAAACTGTTGTTGGCTTTGTAAACTCATCTATCAGACACCTGTGAATGTTTTTTTTTTTTTTTTTTTAAATTTTTATTTATTTATTTATGATAGTCACAGAGAGAGAGAGAGAGAGAGGCAGAGACACAGGCAGAGGGAGAAGCAGGCTCCATGCACCGGGAGCCCGATGTGGGATTCGATCCCGGGTCTCCAGGATCGCGCCCTGGGCCAAAGGCAGGCGCCAAACCGCTGCGCCACCCAGGGATCCCTGTGAATGTTTTAAATGCATTAGGGATACATAGTGTTTTATCTGTTCTTGATATCTGATTAAACATTAAAAAGTCAGATACTGGGCAGCCCGGATGGCCCAGTGGTTTAGCACCGCCTTCAGCCCAGGGCCTGATCCTGGAGTCTCAGGATCAAGTTCCACGTCGGGCTCCCTGCATGGAGCCTGCCTCTCCCTCTGTCTGTGTCTCTGCCTCTCTGTGTCTCTCATGAATAAATAAAATCTTAAAAAAAAATGGTCAGATACTTTAGAAAGTATATGTAAATCTTTTAGAAAGAAAAAAATCTCCCGAGTTGATAATCTATTTTTGCATGTTATACTTGGTAGTGAGCTTTCCTCACCTTAGTTTTTAGCAATGTCTGTTACGTGGGTGGCAAAATTTTTTGGGCCAGCTAGTTAAGCAGGTATTTATTTGGAGTGGCATAGTTCTGTCTCTGGGCTCCTCAGTACCATTAGGATGTTTCTAACTTGGTCATTTAGCTGTCTCTGCTCTACCATATAATGCCAGGTACCAGCGGTGGAGGCAGTGAAAGTAGCTTTTATCTGGTAGGATTTGCTGACTCTTGGATGTAGGGTGTGAGCAACAGGAAGAATGGTGGTGGTGTTAACATAGATGGTCAAGTATATATGTATCTGTGTAGCCAGTATCTTAGCAGTAGACTTTTAATTGACAACTTAATCAGTACTTTGTTTTAGATTTACCAATCCCGAATTCTGGATTTTTATATTGAAAGAGAGAAAAATGAACTTTTATTGTGTTAAGCTACTGAGATTATGGAGTTTGTCATAGCAGGTAGCACTACTTTTCCTTAACTAATACAGAAATGGATTTTCAGTTAAGGTAAACGATGCTTTTATTAGCAGGCCTGGATAAGTAAAATTTTGTCACTTTTTGTAAGTGAAATTGAATTTGAATTGAGATCTCAAAATCTGTATTTTTCCTAATACTGTAGTTTATAATCCAAAAAGGCTAATTGAAAGTTCAGTCAGTTGATTACTGAATTGTTTATTATGCCTAACACTGGTTTTCCAGATATTTAAATTAATTCATTGATATATAAAGTGAAGAGGCAATTGCTTTAGTGACCGAAAAATTTTCAAATCTTCTCACCTAAGTTAGGCACTGTGTTTTTCAGTCACAGTAAAATTAAAGGATTCTTTTTTTCTTTCAAAATTTCTTGTTTATTTATTTATAAAGATTTTATTTATTTATTCATGAGAGACGCAGAGAGAGAGAGAGGCAGAGAGATAGGGTGAGGGAGCAGTAGGCTCTCCCTGGGGAGCATGATGTGGGACTCGATCCCAGGACCTGGGAATCACGCCCTGAGCCAAAAGCAGATGCTCAACCACTGACCCACCCAGGTGCCCCACTTCTTTCAAAATTTCTGATCACTTGAAGGCATTTGGATATTTCAAGAAACAATTTTTTAATTGAGATATAATTCACATTCTGTAAAACTTGCTCTTTAACATGTACAACTCAGTGGATTTTAGTAATCCACTGCACAAAGTTGTGCAGTTATTTTGAATGTCTAATTTCAGAACATTTTTGTTACCTCAAAAAAGAAAACCTATACTCACTAGTTGTCACTCTCCATTGTTGGTAACTACTGATCTACTTTTTGTCTATATAGTTGCCTATTCTGGAAATTTCATATAAATGAAATCATAGCATATGTGGTCTTTTTTTTGTGTGGCTCCTTTCACTTAGCATAATGTTTACAAGGTTCACTCATATTTAGCATGTATCAGTTCTTTACTTTTTATGTCCAACTAGTATTTATTACATGTCATAAATATAACATATTTAAAGAGTTTTGTTTATTCATTCATTAATTGATGGACATTTGGGTTGTTTCTGCTTTTTGGCTATTATGACTAATGTTGTTAGGGACATTCTTATGCAAGTTATTTTATGGATATAAGTTTTCAATTCTCTTTGGTATATACCTGGGAATGGAATTATATACCCTGAGTCATCAGGTAACTTTTTTTTTTAATTTTTAAAGATGTATTTTAAAGAGAGCGTGTGAGCCAGGGGGAAGGGCAGAGGGGGAAGGAGGGAGAATCTCAGGCAGATTCTGTGCTGAGTATGGATCCCCTCTAGGGGCTCTATCTCAGGACTCTGAGATCGTGACCTGAGCCAAAACCAAGAGTCTGCTGCTTAACTGACTGAGCCATCTAGGCGCCCTTCATTGGGTAATAATAACTCTGTTAACTGAGGAACTGTCAAAATTTTTCACAAGGGCTGTTCCATTTTACATTCCTATCAGCAGTGTGTGAGGGTTCCAGTTTCTCCACATCCCCATCCATACTTGTTTTTGCTTCCTGTACTTTGTGGGACGTGCCATGTAATTTTGTTATATTTTGTTACTGTATTCTGCTTTTTTGAAAATTGATGTTCTTGAGCTGCCCAGGTGGCTCAGTGGTTGAGCATCTCCCTTTGGCTCAGCGGGTGATCCTGGGTCCAGGGATTGAGTCCCACGTTGGGCTCCCTGTAGGGAGCCTGCTTCTCCCTCTGCCTGTGTCTCTGCCTCTCTTTCTCTGTCTCTCATAAATAAATAAAATCTTTAAAATAAAACAAGAAAATTGATGTTCTCTTGTTGTGGGAAGATACAAATTTATTTGAAGTTGACCCAATTGACTATTTTGTTGACTGTGGCAATGTTCAGTTATTTGAAAAAAATCCCCAAACCTGTTCCAGACACATACTGTTTTTACGGTGAAAAGAAATGACGTGTGATATTTGTTTTAAAAATCTCTTTCTCCTCAAAAAGGCAATGGGGGATAGATGAAACAAGAATAGTAAAATATTGATAATTGTTGGAGTTGAATATTTAGGAATTCTTGAAGATGGTACCTCGGAGTTCATTTTCTCTCTATCTTGTGTATGTTTGAGAATTTTCATAGTAAAGTAAAAAAAAAAAATCATAAGACTGATGTCCTTTATGTGGAATGTTGATATGACATAGAAGTATCTATTAAATGCTTGTACTGATGGAAAAATGATAGTTTATGATGTAGTATTTATCAAAATTTTTTTAGTTTCCAACTGAATTAATAATAAGTATGTTATGGAAGCTTATAAAGCATTATAGAATTCATTTTGTTGAAGGATTAAATCAATTATTATCTACTTGGCTTTTAACTTATGTTATATAATTAACTATTCATCACACACTCAATATTTACATGTATTGTTTGAAGTTTCAAGATTTGCGAGATATATTTTTAAAAAATCACCTCCTGTGTTGACTTGGTTATTATATATGGGAATTTGAACTTATGCATTTTAGGAATGCCACACTCAAAAATACTTCCAGGAGAATCTAGATTATGCCTAACAGCTAAGTATCTTGGAAAGACAGCTATACCTTTCCTTTCGTCTTTGGTTACTTAAGATTCTCTGAACCAGATCTTATTCAGTATGACAGGTTCTAGTATGATTATTTTTAATATAAGACCCTTTTTAGTAGCCACACTGAATACATATATTCTGTTTGAAAATTGTTACAGCTGTTGCTTGGATTTGGCATATTTAGCAGTTTGTTGATACAGCTAATATTTGTTTTTTTTTTAAATATTTAATTGTTTTAATAGAATTCATGGAACATCTGCCTGTTTTCCAGTTATGAAATAGGAGGTCTTATGGGGACCATACATAAATGCTTTGATTTTAAATACTTTACTGGTTAGCAGTATGAGCACTTAGCAGATTTATTATGTACAAAATAGGGCAGAAGTAACCAGAATGTATTTCCTATTCTTGATTGCATATAGACATGGCAGCTGAATCTCCGTGCACTTGAGTTGATTTTTCTTAATCTTGTGTTTTTGAAAAATGTATGGAGGTATTTGTGAGAGTGGCAGGAATAATAAAAACTAGAACAGTTATGTAAAACTGTAACTAAATCCAAATGGATCTTGAACCAAAACCATTAAGTTATTCTGCATGATGTTAGTAAAGAAGAAAATAAATCTTGTGTATTCTCTTAGATTAAAAATACTGGCAAAACAATTCAAAATAACTATGGTGACCTTGAAATTTTATCCCATTGTTGACTATTACTACTAGAAGGCCAGCCACTTTCTCATTTATATAGTCTTGAAGGTTTTTAATGATAGTCATACATGGATTGCAATATGGTTGAGAAGGCAAACTTCCAGTTTACCATTTTTCCTTTTTTTTTTAAATGGTAATTGTCTGTGTTTTATTATATCCTCAATAGATAGACTACCATATGCTGAGCTCTTAATGTTTTAAGTAGAATTTGGAAAAAAAAATTCTTAAATTCTGTCAGTTTTCTGCTCATCTGTGCCTAAAGGGAGTTTTACTTTACTCATTCTAGGCATGTTATTCCCAACTTCGAATTTGTGTAATTAGAAAAAGTTGAATTCTTTTCTTTGTCCCATTTCTTAGTTGACGAAGGATCAGAGATTGGTGTATTCGGGCAGACTGCTTCCCGATCATCTGCAGCTGAAAGACATTCTCAGAAAAGTAAGCTTTTCTACCACTATTTGATACCAGATACATTCAGAGTGTGAGAGGAGATATGTTCTGAAGTGTTATTGATATCCAGGTGGTTCAGTTTTTAGATACTTAAAATCAACCCTTTTGGGTAGCATAACAGGTAAACATGAACTAGAAAATAACATAATAATAGATTCTAATTAGTTTAGGTAATAGTTTTATATAGCTATGTGATGGCTAAATATGAAATAGGATTATGTGTCCTGGTATTTGACATCTTGTATCAGAAAGCAGTATTGATTGATCAGTAGAGCAGGAGTAGGGCATTCAAATAGAAGTGAAGGATTTACACTAATAATCTTCTCTCTCTTAAATCCCCTTTTGACCAAACTGCATGATGTTTTAATACAAATTGCTTGAGTTAGGAGTTTAATTTCAGGACAGGAAATGAATGGAAGTCCAATTGGTCAATCAGTTGGCAACCTTTGAATGTTGGTGCTTAGAGCTAAAATATGTTTCTTTTTTTTTTAAGTATATTTCAATGTAGTTTTTTGAGAATCAGCTGGAATGTTAGTTATTGTAAGGTCAGCTCTTACCTCATGTTCATTTGTGGAATTATACTCCTAGAGCTTCCCTGCATTTGAGATGTTACTTTTTGTTTGTGAATGTAGCAGAATCAAATACATAGCTTTTATGTTTCACCTTAACTCTTTGACTTAACTCTTAATGTTCTTTTGGATATCTCTAATCTGATTTAGAAGATCTATATTCTATATCCTCTCCTCTATGTTTATGATCACCTGTGGGAAACATAAAAAAAAATCTTATACTGGTATATTTCTTCTGTTTAGATAGTTGAAATTTTAGCTTTGCCAGTGTGACTTCTTGTTATTACTTTCATTTTAATCAGGTAGTTTTAGGTTGCCAAAGTGGTATAACAGCCTCTCTTCCCTAGCCCCCTCAAAAATAGTAGTATTGCAGCAGATTTCTCCCCCCCTCCTTTTAGACAGACTTGATTTTTTTTAAGGAAGCCCTTAAGCCCAATATGGGGCTTGAATTCATGACCCCAAGATCCAGAGTCATATGCTTTACCTACTGAGCCAGCCAGGTGCCCTGATAGACTGGAATTTTTGGAGCAGTTTTAGGTTCATAGCACAATTGAACAGAAGGTATAGAGATTTCCCATATATTTCCCATATACCTCCTGCCTCTACAGATGCCTAGGCTACCCCACTAACAAAATTCCACATCAGAGTGTATACTTGTTACAGTTGGCATCGTATGCAGAATACTACACTAATGCAGCATTATCATCAAAAGTCCACAGTTTACATTAGGGTTCACTCTTGGTGTGGTACAATTTATGGGTTTTTGCAAATGTGTAATGACATGTATCCAGCCTTATAATATCCTGAAGAATAGTTTCACTACCCTAGAAATCCTTTGGGTTCCACCTGTTCACCTTTCCCCGTGTTTATACTTAAAAACATTTCTGCTCTATGCTTTTTGAAATATACATTTATTTATTATTTTAATCCAAGGATGGCTAGACTATGCATGTGAATACTTTTTATTTTTATTTTATTATTATTTTTTATAATAAATTTATTTTTTATTGGTGTTCGATTTACCAACATACAGAATAACACCCAGTGCTCATCCCGTCAAGTGCCCCCCTCAGTGCCTGTCACCCATTCACCCCCACCCCCGCCCTCCTCCCCTTCCATCACCCCTAGATCGTTTCCCAGAGTTAGGAGTCTTTATGTTCTGTCTCCCTTTCTGATATTTCCCACACATTTCTTCTCCCTTCCCTTATATTCCTTTAAAAGATTTTTGCTTTCAGAAATGATTTCTGACGAGAACAGTTAAAATAAAAGTGCTTCAGTTAAAGGACTGTTGTGTCCCTTATTTAAAACATTTTGAACAATATGCTTATATTTTGAATAGACCTTTAAAGCATTTTTGTTAAAGTCAGTGTACCCTTTTACTTTTTTTCAGGTAGATGCTGCTATTAGCTTTAGCTGTTTAGTTAGTTATAAATTGTTTTGTAGAAACATTCCCAAAGGTGAATGAGAACTAGTTAATTATGATTAGTATGACCTTTGAAACTAGGCTTCTAAGGATAAACATCTTATCCTTGGATGCTTTTTAGTATTCTGTATTCTGAAGCTAAGAGGATATTAAATCAGATGTGCTTTCTACCTCCCTTGATAGACATAGTTCATGTCATGCTGTCTCTGGGAATGCCTTTCCCCTAGCATTCTGATGCGATTAACTCCTTTCTCCAAATTTCTCAAGCAATTGTAATTTTTGCTTCTCTGTTTTGTGCAAAAGACTTTATCTATTCTCTAATTGTGTTTTAATGTGCTATTCTGAACTTTTAATAATATGAGCCTCTTTAGGCGAGGGGCTGACTCTGATCCTTTTTTTGGATTTACCTCAGAGTTAAGCACAATTCTAGGTTTATGGGAGGCAGTTGATAAATTCTTAGTTTCTGGTAGCTTTATTTCTTTCTCACAACTGGGCATCTTTGTTTTCTTACTGTCCCCTTTTCTTTATCATTCTGTTTTCTTTCCTTTCTTTCTTTAAAAGTTGCTGAGGCATCCTTTATTCTTCTCTGCCCTCTTTTATTTTCTCTCCTTTCTCCATCTTCCATACTAGCTTTATGCCTGACTATAAATAAACTCATGAAATCACTAAGCTTAAATGCCAATCTTAATCCTTATTGGAATATTTTCCTTCAGTCTTAGTTGTAGGTTTATGGAAACACATGGAATATGTACTGAATGTAGTCAAACGTACACTTTAATTGTACGTGTATAATTGTTACAGGTAAAACTAGTTTTTGAATTAAAAAAAAAAAAACACTATCCATCACCTTGTTAAAATAAAGGCAAATGAGAGTAGTTGCAGTTGAGTTTATTATGGCTGTAGTCTCAAGTAATGGAAATATTTTCACTACTTGAAGTTTGTAGGCCTAAACTTCAATGTGACTATTAGTTTTGATATTAAGATGCTAGATGTCTTTATGTTGAAGTAATAGATTGCATTGATATGACTACACAGCCCTGCTTGCTTCAAGACTCTTTGATATACAAAGTAATTATTTTTTCATATAGTAGGTACTGAGTATTTAGACGATTTTCTAAGCATGGGGAATATGTTGAATTCAGAAGGGCCCCAAATACTAAAAAGGTAAATGTACCTTCACATGGCAAGAATTTATTGTATAAAATGGCTATGCTAGAAAGGAACTTAAAATTTGAGCTAAATATTTCACCTTAGCTACCAACTTTTTGAACTATACATTTTCCAGTACTACCCTTTAAATGTAATCTTCTTTAATTTTAGCAAGATGAGTATCATATGGTTCATCTAGTATGTACTTCTCGGACTCCTCCCAGTTCTCCAAAATCCAGCACCACTAGAGAAAGTCTTGAAGCACTGGCGTCCAGCAGCAATTCTGTGAGTTGTTTTGGGAGGAGTAAATGTTAAAGTTTTCTGATTATCCTATTAAGTGAAAAACAGAACAATTGGAGCTTGTGGGTTGTGAGATTGTGTTTTGAACAACTTGAGTTAGGCTGTTTAAACTTTGTTTTTAGAGAACCAGTGCATAGTGTTGTCCCTGGAAGCTTGTTCCCCATGAGTTTTTTGCTATAAGGATGGAAGATCCAATATTCAGTAGTTTAATTACTAAAATACCCAGGAAACAGATTGATGATAGGGTTGCATAATTTAAAATCCAGGGACAGTAAAGTTTCAAAAATATTAAAAGTACTCTATATACTGTGTTTTATTCAAGGTGAATTAAATTATTTATATTTGGAGTATGCTAGATCTTCCTGAAGTAGATTACTTGGTCAAGAAGTTTGTTTTTTTCAAATGACCAGATTTGGGCATACATTTCAACTTCAGGAGGAAAAATTACTTAACCTACTCAGTTCTTTCAAACTTGAGTATTCATTTTTTCCTTCTTATTTTTCCATCTGCCTAAAATTGTTTTGGGAATATTTTAAATAGTTGAACTTTTCAAATTAGATATACTCTGTAAGTTTTAAAGACAAATTCTTTATGTTAAATTGTTTTTGATTTCTCATTAAGGTTTTATATGACACCTTTGGTGGTGAGAGAAAAGGATTGGATGAGTGGAAGGTTGCTTTAAACCTCTTGGGCAAGGAACTTACTTAAATACTGCCAGATATACTTTCCTTTTTGTGAAGAATCTAGCGAAAACTTTAGGGAGGAGATGGATGGCAGAGGTGATAACTAATTGAAGGATCTTTCAGTAATTACTATTTAACTGCTTCTTTAAGAATTAGATCCTTTATTTACTACGTTTAATTAGTATGGCCTTAGTGGTATGTTCTAGCACTAGCTATGGGAATTTAGCTTTTGTTAAACTGAAGTATAGTTTGTCAGTAAACCCAAGGGTCTTTCTATGTTTCCTACCTTTCATAAGAAGGGAGAAAATATCGGCATTGGCACAGAGTTCAGGAGATAGTCTTTGGACACAGTTGTGTTGCTTCAGTTTTTGTTAAGAAAGACCTCTCCTGACTTGTCTCATGGTTTCTCAGTCATGATTTCATGTCGTTAGTATATATATATTCAGCTTTTTCAAGCTGTGTTAATGAAAATATGAAAAATATCAAGGGAAAATTAAGTTGAATTCCCCTTCAATGGGATTTGAGACTGTCTTAAAAATCTAGTCATGCAAGAGTTATCTAATATTAAGAGAAATTTCAATGGGATTTGAGACTGTCTTAAAAATCTAGTCATGCAAGAGTTATCTAATATTAAGGTCAAAAGAAATTAGTTCTAGCAAAATTAGGCTGTGCTGCCAAATGGCTATGCCTTTCTTCTGTTAATTTTCTTTTTAAATGAATACCAGGAATCCCTGGGTGGCGCAGCGGTTTGGCGCCTGCCTTTGGCCCAGGGCGCGATCCTGGAGACCCGGGATCGAATCCCACGTCGGGCTCCCGGTGCATGGAGTCTGCTTCTCTCTCTGCCTGTATCTCTGCCTCTCTCTCTCTCTCTCTCTCTCTGTGACTATCATAAATAAATAAAAATTAAAAAAAATTTATATAAAAAAAAATAAATGAATACTATTTTATGCTGGTCAACTTAATGAGATCTTGACAAAAAAGAGGCCTTTACCAGTTTGTGTCCCTAAGGATTAGACTTCTCAGTCTGATTAGGTAGACACCTACTTGGTGTCTACTTTATGCAGACTAATCTTTATTTTTATTTTTAAAAATTTTTATTTATTTATGATAGTCACACAGAGAGAGAGAGAGAGAGAGAGAGAGAGAGGCAGAGACACAGGCAGAGGGAGAAGCAGGCTCCATGCACCTGGAGCCCGACGTGGGACTCGATCCCGGGTCTCCAGGATCGCGCCCTGGGCCAAAGGCAGGCGCTAAACCGCTGTGCCACCCAGGGATCCCCAGACTAATCTTTAAAGAAAGCTTTGTTAGTTTTGCAAAAAGACCAGTGTCCTTGGGACCTTTTATATGGCAGGATTTAGGAAGATAGACATACAAAAAGACATCCAGTCAATAGGAAGGCAGTACAGGTAAAATCTGAATCTAAAGAAGTTGGAAGGATATTAAAATTATATTGTGTCCAGCTATTTAAAGTGGGATAACTGTAATTTATATCAAATGTAATTATGATTTAAATTTACATAAAACATGTGACGAACTATTTTCATACAGCAACGAATTGGGGTGATCTTCAAGGGGTTATATTATTTAAAGTTATTGAATCTGTGAGTTAATGACATCATCAGAACATGAGAATTTTTTTTTTTTTGGAACATGAGAATTTTAAGATCTTGATTGGTATCTTGTTCATACCTGCATTTGTTGGTTTTCTGAGCTCTTAATCTCATCAGAATTAAAATATCAGCCTATTACACTGGGCACAAGATTCAGATCAGTATATTTCTAAGATTCACTTTTCGCAGAGGGATCTCATAAATGCATTTTTAACAATGTGTCTCTAATCTCATGATTGCGATGAATTAAGTCTCCTAGAAGAAATAATTACATTTTTGTTTGTAGAGTTCAGATCAGTCAGGATCAACAACTCCATCATCCAGTCAAGAAACCTTGTCTTTAGCTGCCAGTTCTTCCTCAGAGGGATTGAGGCAACGTACCCTTCCACAAGCACAAACCGACCCAGCACAGAGTCATCAGTTCCCATATGTAATGCAAGGGTGAGTGAAACCATAGTTTTGGGCGTCTTAAAAATCTGTTACTCTTGACTTTCATGGGGGCCCCTCCACAGTAATCAAAGTACATTAGAAATTTATTCATATTCTTCCTTATACATTTTAAGGGTTAGGGGATTAATCTTTTGAAAGCTGGCCATACATCAGAATCGTCTAGGGCAGTGCTTTTTGGTGTTTAATGCTTGTGCTAATCACCTGGGGATCTTGTTAAGCTGCAAGTCTGTTCAGCAGGTCTGATGGGCCTGAAGTTCTGCATTTCCAACAAGCTCCCAGTTGATGCTGATGCTTCTGATGCTTTGACTGTGCATTGAATAGCAAGGATCTAGGTGACTAAAAAAATTCTTTTTTACTCAGTTTCACTATCAATCTACTCAAATTAGCCTTTGGGAAGCAGAAGAGTGAGTGAATGTGTTCTTGGAAGACTGTAAGACCGAGTGATCTGTTTTTAAAAAGTTCCACAGGTGTTTCTGATCAGCCAGGCTTGGTGATCAGTCCGCTTGGTGATAGCGGACGTAGGGTAAAACTGTGATATATTATAAAGATATGGTAACCATTGCATGTTATCTAGAGTCTTTGTTAGGGGACTTTACTCAAGAAACTTGCTATGGCTACGTTATATTTAGCAATTATAGCAGGCCTCTTGGATTAGGCAGTTCTAGGGGGAAATGCAGCCAACAGCCACAGCATTCTTCAGACACCTCAAAGAGTAGGATCCTGGAGAATATGGTTTGGACCTGCCTTATGTAAACCAGGGTATTTAACTGGGGTCCTATTATTTGTTACTTTTGAAGTAAAGGAAACATGAGTAACAGGTAGTGAGATCGTTTTGTATTGCATATCATGTTATGGTCTTGCAGGGTGTGTGGCAGTGCTCCAGGTCTATGTTGTGCTGGAAATAAGGAAATGGCTAGGACCTCAGAATGGTAGTGTAAGTGACATAATCAAGGAGTAGCTGTTGACTGCCATGTTACACAGGGTAGAATAAACATTCAGGTTCTTTTTACTTAGAACTTCAGACATAATTCAATTCTTTTTCTTTTATATTGAATTATATTGATATATTTGATATAAAATATTTGATATAAAAATATCAGAAATATTTGATATAAAACGTTATGTAAACTTAAGGTGTACACTAAAACTCAATTCTTAATGCTGAAAAACAAAACTGAGTATATAGCAAAATAGAAGAAAACTCGTCTCCTATTTCTTGAATGTGAAGCTTTTTCTCTAAAAGTAAATTTTTAGGTAAGATTGCTGGTAGGTTTTTATGAAGCACCTATGAAACTGTTTTGGTTTTTAGAAAACGATTACTCTAAGCCAAAACATAGGTATTTGTAAAAAGTAACGTTCACAGGATTTATGTTATGGAATGGTAGCTTAAGATATTTTTTATCTTATGACAGTAATTCATTTCCTCTCGTTTTTTGCAGAGTAAGACATTTTCAGTTCCTCTCAATTTATATAGTGATTTTACTTATTTGGTAGTAGTGCTGGAAAAATGGGAGTATTATGCCTATAATAAACCTGGAAGAATATATAATGATAAGTTAATAATGACAAGATTTTTAACTCCTCATACTTATAGTGAATATATTTTATAATAAAATAAAGCTTATAAGTTGCAGGTCTTCAGAATAAGACCATAGATATCTTGGGAAAAGGTTAATAATTTTTCTAATAATTTCCATTGAGGAAGTCAACAGAAGATGAAAGCATTCAGCTCTTAGGAATGTATTAAACAAACAGATCAGAAAAATTTGAAATAGTGTTTATTTTGTCAAATGCTAAATATTAAAATGATGAAAATAAAATCTTTAAAGAAATGATAGCTTTACTTAGGGAATCTATTACTAGATGAATAATGTTTTTAAATCAGGGAGGCAGTATATCTTGGGGGTGTACAGATTCTGGAGCCAGCTTACCTTGGTTTGGGTCTATCTACTGACTAGCTTGGGCAAGTCTTTTCCCCACTTTGCTTCAGTTTGCTCATTATCTGGAGAGAATAGTACTTATCATACAGGATTCTAGTGTAGATTAAAAGAGTACATGTATGTAAGGTGTTTATGTTAGCAGTTACTTGCAAATTCATTCATACTTAATAAGTGAATGTTGGACATTCATTCAGCAGACAGATTTGAATGTATGAATGCCAGTACTAGGTGCTGGAAAATAAGTATATTTGGGAAGAGCACTTTGTGATATACAAAGCAATTTCTGAGAGTTAATAGATTATTCAGTTCAATAAGGAATATAATTTAACTTAATCTTATAGTTATAATTTTTTTACTAATGAAGACTTTAAATTCATCTTTAAGTAGATTTTGTTTAACATAGGCTTTAGCCTTAAATGTGCAAGAGCAATAATTTAGTAAGCTTGATGAACTCACCAACAGAATATAAGCTCTGCATTCCTTTTTCAAAATTCAGTACAGCTTACATTTAACTAGTCACATATTTTTTACCACGTAGGTGAGTCTGTCTTCTCAGTCTTTAGTGAGCTTATTAAAATTGCCAAATCCTGGTCCCTTCTCCCTGGAATTTTGAATCCCTAAGTTTGGGGTTGTACTCAGGAATTTGCCAACTTAATACTCCGGGAATGTCACTTTGAGAAATCCTAATGCAAGTGATTATTGCTATATCTAAGTCTTGAGGAAATATGAGAAGACCAATAAGCAGAACATGTACATCACCACGTTGGCTGTGCATTTATAACGTCATTTATAAATCCTGACTGACTGTTTTGGACTCAAGTCTATTGTGCTGTCACTTTTATTTAGTTTAACTCCAAAAATTGTTGGTTTATAGAATAGAATACCCACTGTCTTGTGTACCAGCTTTTCCCCCTGAAATATTAACAGCTTTGTTTTATAATTAACAAAACCGAAAACTTACTCATTGTACCTTTCCATATTGTTTGAGTTTTTTTAAAAGTAAAAATGGCTGGGGCATCTCTGTGGCTCAGTTGGTTAAGCATCTGACTCTTGATTTTGGCTCAGGTCATGATCTCAGGGTTGTGAGATCAAGCCCTGCATTGGGCTCTGTGCTGGGCCTGGAGCCTGCTTAAGATTCTTTCTCTCCCTCTGCCCGCCCCCTCCCAAAAAAGTAAAAATTGCTTATAGCTCACTATCTAGAGATAACTATTGCTAATGTTTTTGTAATATCCTTTCACTTTTCTAAGTAAACTTTTTAAATAAAAAATCATACTATTATATTTCATAAGCCTTTCTTAAAAACATAGTTTAGCCAGGACATATTTCCAATTCAAATATAAATCTACCACATTTAAAGTCTTGAGACAGGGCAGCCCAGGTGGTTCAGCGGTTTAGTGCTGCCTTCGGCCCAGGGTGTGACCCTGGAGACCCAGGATCAAGTCCCACGTCGGGCTCCCTGCATGGAGCCTACTTCTCCCTCTGCCTGTGTCTCTGCCTCTCTCTGTGTGTGTCTCTCATGAATAAATAAATAGAATCTTAAAAAAAAAGTTTTGAGACATGTAGCACTCTGGGTGAATTCTTATATTCACACCAATATTTTTTAGACTTCTGTTCAACATTTACTTAAGGTGATTTAGCTCTGGAGTAGAGTTGGGGGTGGGGATAAAGAATGGGGAGAGAGATCATTAGAGGCAGTTCCCAAACAGCCAAATAAAAGCCCTTCAGCTAGCCAGGAAACTCAGAGATTGAGTAGTAGTATTTGAACATGAACATGCTTACAAGGTCCTTAATCCCTCTCCTACCACCTCAAACAGCTGATGGAAATACTCCTTCCACAGGAGGAGAAGAGATACAAAGAGTACAAGTTTCTCCAGTTGTTCATGTTCCAGGAATGCCTTAGTTGAACATCCTACTTGGCTACCCCTTAGTCATCTTCTGTACCCACTTCTTGTTTGAAACAGCCTTTGCTCAGCACTTTGCTAATCATATTCTTATTATGCACCGCCCAGTTCAAAGCCTGTTCTTTCCAGGGAGACTACTTTGCACCCAGAACATCTTATCTTCCCAGGTTTATCTCTGTCTGTCTCAGCATCTGGTGTCCATTTCTTTAAAAAAGTGTATGATATTTTATTATGTGGATGTCAGTTTGCTCTACTGATGAAGAATGTCTTTTGCTGGTTTTACTGCATAATGACCTCAAAATCCCAGTGGCTTACCACAATATACTTCTTTTTTCTTGTTCATGAGTCTTGGTAGTCACTCGGGACAGCTCTGCTCTAGGCTGTAGGTTGAGTATTGGTCTGTTTCATGTTTCTCATTCTCTGGACTAGACACCTTCTCCTTATGACAAATGACAGGAATACAAGAGGGGAAGCTAACCCCTGAGCACATTTAAAACCTCTGCATGTATCACATTCACTAACATTCCATTAGCTAAAACAAATCCCTTGGCCATGGTCAATAGCACTGAGGTATTGCCAAGTTACCAGTGGTGTGCTGGTAAATGCTTTACCAACTGGCTTTTCCAGGGGGGCAGGAATAAAGCTGATTTGTAGCATTTGCTGATTTCAAGATACCTAGGGTTGGCTCACAAAATTCCTGAACGTGAGCAGCTAGCTTTGTGAGTCAGTATCAGCTGGAATAAGTGAATTTTGCCACTGTATGCCAGACAGTATGCATGTATAATCCTGATATAGAACAGTGAAGAGTTGGGGCAATATTCTATCATAAATGTTTGAGTTGTTTAGTTTCTTCCCACTAAACCTCACTGCAATCAATATTCCTAAATACTTAACATATTAGCAGTTATTCTTTTAGGATAAGTTGTAAGAGGAGAATTCTTGGGTCAAAGTGTGTCTTAACACTTTTCACACTCTTAAGACTATTGCAAAATTGCAGTAAAGTTGTACTAGTTTGTTCTTCCAATAACAGTTGTTAGAGTCTGATACCCCATGTGCTTGCCAGTGCGATAAATTAGAATGTTCCTATTTTAATTTGAGTCCTGATAAAGAGACATTCTTTTTGTTTTATGAAATCCTTGTTTTTTGGTGTGTTGCTATTTTCCAAAATTCTTATGTGACAGCTCTTTAAAAGAATATTAATAATACTTATAAAGCACTAAGCAAAAGTTAGGCATTGTGTTAAGCACTTATATATGCTATGTAATTCAGTGCTATACATTGACTTTTATATCCACTCTAGTCCAGGTACTATTTTCTCCCATTTTATAGATGAGAAGGAGGCGTAAAGGCCATGTAGCTTGCCTAAGTTCTCAGAAGTGGTCAGCAGCAGAACTAGAATTAAAATCCATATCTGACTTAAAAGTCTGTGTTCTTAATGGTCTTGGGGAAGTGACTCCCTATTTTGTCTATCATTTGTTTTAGTAGGTTGCTGTTTGTATTTTGACTTCATTTGTAATGGTTTTTGTCTCCCTTCCAGCCTCCCATTTAAAACTGTTTTCTAGGGATCCCTGGGTGGCGCAGCGGTTTGGCGCCTGCCTTTGGCCCAGGGGCGATCCTGGAGACCCAGGATTGAATCCCACGTTGGGCTCCCGGTGCATGGAGCCTGCTTCTCCCTCTGCCTGTGTCTCTGCCTCTCTCTCTCTCTCTCTCTCTGTGACTATCATAAATAATAAATAAAAATTAAAAAAAAAAATAAAACTGTTTTCTAAAAACAAAACAACAACAACAAAAAAAAACCTGTTTTCTAGTCAGATCTACGGGTTAGATTTTAAGTATTGGCAAACTGAGTAAGCAGATCTGTTTCTATGAGGACCTTGTGACTTTCTTCAGTAAAAATTTACCTTACAGTTTGCTATATGCTGGGCATTGAAGACAGGAAAATGAATTATGCACTTGCCCTCAATGGAAGTAGGTCAGATAGCACATCAGCAGATGGTAATCTGTTTGTCTATCAGAGTCTTGAAAAAAGTTCTGCAGGAACCTGGAGAGGGAAGTGACTGTCTCTGCTTGGAGGGATGGGGAGGGCTTCGTACATGGTAATGTTTGAGCTGATTTTAAGGGAAGTTCAGCAGGTAGAACAAAGCCGCCTTGAGAGTGGAGAGGCTTGAGAAGGCATATTCTGGGAGCGAGGTGGGGATTCCATGCAGTTGCTGCATCTTATGGAGTGGTAAAGGAAATGGGGCTGACTTCACAGGGTTTATTTTAAAGAATCTGTACCTGATTTTTGAAGTTTCCAGTTCCTTTTATCTTCTCTCCTTTGTACTTCTTAACTTTAGAAAGCGTACTAATGAGTATCTTTTGGTATAGCTTTCAAGTATATGTTTGTGAATGGTAGTCTTTCAGGTTCTTGGTTTTTGTCATGGTCTCTGTTGTTCTCAACCATTTCCGTGTCCTATGAATCTCCTTCACCCCCTTTTTCCATTGTTTAGCGTTTATTGAATAGTATTAACTGGTATAGTCTGTGTCAGGGGAAAAAAAAAGCTGTCAGAATCTGTGCCATCATATGATTTCCTGCCACGGGTATGTAACAGCCGACTTTCCCAAGGCCAGAGGGAGAGACCAGGTTATCCTCTTACTTTGCTTTCCTTGCATAAAGAGTATGACATTTTATTTGGAGACAAACATATTTCACATTCTAAATAGTTACATTTTCCCCATGTTTCTGCTACTTTATTTGGCTCTTTGCAAAAAAAGGACTACTTAATTATTTTGAATTATAAAAGTAATATATGTATATTAAGAGTTTTTGGGGAAAAAGAACAGTAAAGGAAGGGGGAAAAGTATTCCCCTGTCTAATCATCTGAAGACAACTATTTGCTAACATTTAGTGTTTCCTTTTTTTTTGCAAATGGTTTTCTTTAATATAGTTGTAATTTTTACTGTGTTAACATTACACTTCATTTAATGTTGAAAATTAAATGAAACTTACAAGTTTCTAGATAAAATAGTTGCTTATAATCAGCTCTTTATTTCAGAGTTTTCTTGCTATGCATATGTAGTTGTTCAACAGATATTTATTGTGCTAAGCCCTGGAGATACAATAACAGGGTTTAGCACAATGAAACCTATTTCCTTTTCTTAGGAGCACAGAATCTGATCAGAGAGATAGGAAAGTGAACAGATCATTTCTTTTTTTAGTTATTTTCTAAGAGGTGATACATGCAAATGGAACCATTTTAAAAGTGACCAAAGTATGCAGCAGTTTTATTCTTGTGTGTCCTAGTTATCCATGACAAATACTGTGTGTGTGTGTGTGTGTGTGTGCATTCGCATATGTGGGTACATGGACGTGTGTATTTAACACAAATAGTAGTGTACATCCTATACACACTGACCTACATTTTGTTATTTCACTAAATGTAGTAACATCGTCCCCTGTTAATACACAAGACCCTGTCTTGTTCCTTATTAAGTGCATAATATTCCATTATATAGATTAAAAAATTATAGTAATTTTTTTTAAGATTTATTTATTTATTTATTCATGAAAGACACACAGAGAGAGAGGCAGAGTCAGGCAGAGGGAGAAGCAGGCTCCATGCAGGGAGCCCTGGGTCTCCAGGATCACGCCCTGGGCTAAAAGGCAGGTGCTAAACTGCTGAGCCACCCAGGGATCCCAGATTACTGTAGTTTAATGAATCATTCCCTGTTGACATGTGTATGTGTGTAGGGTAAACAATATTTTTATCGTTATATTATAACAATTATAGTATATTATTATGTTAAAAATATTGTAAGTCAATATTTTTATTCACTGCTTTTTTAATTTTTAAAAATTTGATTATACTTTTTGAACGTTCACCAAATACAGAAAATATTATAAAGAACTCCCTTTTACCTAACACCCACTTCCTCAATTGTTAAACATTCTTCATCTATTCCCTCTTTTTCCTCTTTTTTTTCTTGGGCTGGAATATTTTTTTTTTTCCATTTGAAAGTAGTCATTTATTAACTGACCAGATTACAAAAATAATCATGGTAGATACCTTAGTTCATCCTTCTAATAAGCCTATTGATCTGGTCTTCCCTGTTGCATCTCCACCTTCTACAAAATGGGTGGTCTTTTTCTTCATTCCGCCACGTGGAGAAGATAATTTGAAGGGCCATAAAAAGTTGTTGGCTTCTTTGAAACGTTTTCCAACGGTATAGATCTCGTGAATCAGATCCTCCATGCAGATGATGCCATATTTACCAGGACACCGAGCAATCAATGTGTTATCTGTCAGGGCAATTCGCTTCTTGTTGATCTTGCCATAACCACGCTTGTAGATCAGTTCATTCACTGACTTCAGGTTTGGGTACCCCCATGGTTCCACAATCCTTAGCATGTTAACTGAAGCCTTGTTGAGCTTAACAAAGGTGCCACTGAAGATCTGGCGAAGGCGAAGAAGCTGCAACACCTTTTGAACCTTTGGGCTCACACCATTGGTACCTCTGATCCTGATGACAAATGCCAACTTGGGTTCTGCAGGCACGTAGAAGTTGCTGGCTTTTCTCGCCATCCTCGCCATGCGAATCTCAGTTCTGTACATCTGCCTGTATTCCTTGTGGTAATGCTTAGCCTTTTCATAGATAAGCTTCCTCCTTGCCTTTCGAAGCATCTTTTGGGCAGATTTTTTCTCAGACGCTTGATCTTCAACTCCGCGAAGTTCCTTTGCTTTTTCTTAAGGGTTTCCAGCACAGCAGGAACCTTCTTCTTCTCTTCTGCACCCTCCATGGTTCCAGCCGGAAAAAGAGGGGCTGGAATATTTTAAAGCAAAACCCCTAGATACTCTGTAATTCCATCTGTAAGTACTGGCTGTGTGTAACAGATATGACAGATACGGACTATAAGAGAATCAAAATACTAGTAGAATACTCAAAAATTCTTTAATAACATCAAACACTCAATTCATGTTTAGTTTTTCCTGATTATCTCAAATGTCTTTTTATAGTTGTTTTGATTGAGTCCATATTCAGAGAGGTTGACAGATTATGTTTCATAAAGCTCTTCTAATCTCTTACTCCCTTCACCCTTCTTTTTTTTTTTTAACAGATTTTTAAAATTTTTTTAATTTTGTAGCTAGTAACAGCTATGTTTTTAACAATGTTACTAATATAAAATATTATTTGGGACGGAGATATGAATTTTTTTTTCCATATTTTGTATTTCTTCTCAGAAGTAGAATTATTTGGGCAGTTGGGTAAAAGTGAACATTTTTAAAGGAATTTAATTTGTAAAATTGTTTTTTAAAGCTGTATTCCATTTCATCCTGTTAGTAGTGAAAGAATTGGGTTTCACTTGTATCCCCTGAGGGCCAGTACTGGATATTGGCAGACAAAAAAGAAAATATATTTTAGTTTGCATTTATTTGGTGTCCTAATGATTATTTCCCTTTCTTTGAATTCTTTATGTAGAAAATATATGAACTATTATTTATTGAAAACATTTTTTCCGAAGCTCTGTCTCATAATTTTATGTCATCAAATATATGGATTCCTTTTTTTAACACTTTCTTCTATTGCTTATAAGTTAGGAAAATCTCCTTCCCTCCAAAGGTTTGATAAATAATCAGTTGCAGTTTCTTCTAAGTTTTTTGTGGTTTAACTTTTAATACTTTCATTTTAGTCCATTTAATACTTACTTAAATATTTGGAATGAGATGAAGCTTTATTTATTTTTTAAAGATTTTATTTATTCATGAGAGACACAGAGAGAGAGGCAGAGACAAAGGCAGAGGGAGAAGCAGGCTCCATGTAGGAAGCCCCATGTGGGACTTGATCCCGGGACTCCAGGATCATGCCCTGGGCCGAAGGCACTAAACCACTCAGCCACCCAGAGATCCCCATGAGATGAAGCTTTAAACTCCCTTCCCTTTACCACTAGTTTAGTAATCACTTTTCCCAGTACCACATAATTCTCTGTTGTGTTGTTTAATGATGCATTCTCTGAAATACATGAAATTCTTATTAATATGTAATATTGTAATGTAATACATAATATGTAATATGTTTTATATATATTAATAATAACTTAGTAGTTTAGTAACAAATAAATCCTTTATTTCTTGTTTTCTGTAGAGTACCAAGTACATCTTTTCAGCACAACTGAAAGTTGTAGTATACCAGCTTGGGCCTGGAGTGTATCTTAGCAATTGTATAGTCCAGTAGTTTTTAACTTATTGGAGACTAAGGGAGGAAGCATGTTGGAATCATCTAGGGGAATCATTTTGGAATCATCTAGTTTATTAGGTTTTTTTTTTTGTAACATTTTTGATAATCAAAAATGTTCTGTGGTTATGGTCTTAACCACAGGGTGAGGTACAAACCTATAGTAATTTTTTCTAAATGACTGTTGGTGGCTCTTTCTTCCCTTAATCTTTAAAAACAGTGACAAAGCCTAGCTTTCCCATTTCATAATTAAGTCATGGACTTGTATGGGGGTATATTTCTTCCTAGTGGTAGAGATTGGTAGAGCTCTACTTTCAGGGGGTTGGTTTTTTTTTTTTCTTAGTTGGGAATATTAAGAATATTTAAAGTATATATCTAAATACAGACTTGCATTGTTGCTTATACTTGATTTAGGTGGGTTTCAGATTTGCTTAGATGGATCAGCTCACTGTTGGAGATGCCAAGATCTTTATACAAGTATTTTATAATAATACTTCTTTGCTCCAGGGGTATGACTTTTTTAAATTTTTTTCCAGATTTGATCACTAATTGATACCTTTTAAAAGGAATAGCTGAGTTAAGCTTCTTTTCCTTTTCTTATATGAGACTTGTTTATCAAGAGCTGGGATGAACTCTCATGGAGGCTTTTCTGCTTTTCTCTTATTTCAGTTTGTTGTAAAGCTTGGGAAGTAGGGGAGGAGGGCTGTATTCAGGAGGTACAAGGACTTTCTGAGGATGTGAGTGCAGTATGGCTCCCAGTAGTCTTCTAAAGATGAGGAAGTTAAGGTAATATTAAGGGGAGTTGGCACCTAACCTAGCACCAAGTGTCTAAAGAATAGTCTGTTGGGGATCCCTGGGTGGCGCAGCGGTTTGGCGCCTGCCTTTGGCCCAGGGCGCGATCCTGGAGACCCGAGATCGAATCCCACATCCGGCTCCCGGTGCATGGAGCCTGCTTCTCCCTCTGCCTATGTCTCTGCCTCTCTCTCTCTCTCTCTGTGTGACTATCATAAATAAATAAAAAAAAAATTAAAAAAAAAGAATAGTCTGTTGATAAGTTTTAGCCTCTCAAGCTCTTCCAAGAAATTAGGTTTCTTTTTTTTTAAAATATTTTATTTATTTATTCACGAGAGACATAGAGAGGCAGAGACATAGGTAGAGGGAGAGGGAGAAGCAGGCTCTCCCAGGGGGAGCCTGATGCAGGACTTGATCCCAGGACCCTGGGATCACAACCTGAGCCAAAGGCAGACTCTCAACCACTGAGCCACCTAGGTGCCCGAAATTAGGTTTCTATAATCAGTTATTGCCAATTGTACACTAACAGTCTTTTGCATATCATATTAAAAGTTCATGAATTTGTTAACGATTCTTGTCTCATCTGGTTAACAGCTTATACCAGCTAAAGATAAAATTCAAGTAATACGAAGAAAAGGAAAGTTAGCACACAGATTCTGCAAATACACACTTTCAAGTTGTATTCAGATTTAGGGATAGGGGACAGTAAAAATAAAAATAGCCAACATTTATTGAGTACAAACTAACAATCCTATGAGGGAGATTCTATTATTAGCTCCATTTTAGAGGTAAGGAAACTGAGGCATAGAGCCCTTAAATATGACCTTACACAAATTTTATTGAGTTAGTAGGCATTTAGCCTGCTTTAAAAATGCACGTATAAATATGTTCTGCCAATCTTGTTTTTTTAACTAAAGAAATATTTTACAGATTTTTATAATGTTTTCTATTTTATAGCTAATATCTGCTATGTTGTTAATATAAATATTACTAACATAAAATATCATTTTGGTAGGTTCCCCATTTCTGAAAACATTTTGTTGTAAAGTTTGTTTTAGGGCTTTTGGTTCTTAAGGAGAATGTACTTAAAATAGAATTAAGAGTATTTTTGGCCTTTCCTGCTGAAATGAGAAGATAGCAAATATTCAGGCTTGCCACACATTTTGTTGGTGTTTGTTTTCTTACTAAGATTGGGCTGAAATGTTAGTTGTTTGATACACCTGGGGTCTGAGTCATCTTATATAAGCCATAATATCTTATTTGAAGAATGTTGAAAATAAGTATTTTTCTTTCCAGTATGGTTTAATATATTTTGTCTATGGATGGCTTATACTTAAGAAATGAAAATTCTGAGAAATGCTTTCAACTTCTAGAGCATGGAAAGACATTTCTTTATCTCTTTATTGCAGAAATGTGGACAACCAGCTTCCTGGGCAAGCTATTCCAGCTGGATTCCCAGTGTATCCCGCTTTCAGCCCCCTCCAGATGCTGTGGTGGCAACAGATGTATGCTCATCAGTATTACATGCAATAGTAAGTTATTTGAGTTCATTATTTTTGCTTAGTGTGCTACTTGCTTTCTTTTTCATCCTAGGTAAGTTGACTTGGGACTTCATGTACTGATTCATTTTACTGGTTTTTAAAAATTATGAGGATGAGTTTGCCAGCATTTCAGCAGATACTTTCTTTTAAATTATTTGGCTAAAGAGGAGAGGTTCACATCCAGTTCACATCAGCTAAACTTCTCTGCTTCTCCCTCTTTCCCCTAATTACATTTATCAGTAGTGAGATGCTTTCTTTAATACAACATTTTATCTATGTAAGAAGAGAAAACTTAGGGGAGTTTCACTGGAAGGCCGCAAATCTACATGAAGAGAGAGGATGCAGAATGAAAAAGGGAGTCCTATGCCAGGGAGGTTCATGTTGGCACAGGACTAATATGCTTTCTGGACTGTCAGTATTTTAGTAAGTCTTTCTTCTAGTCAGCATGGATCTTAGCACTGAGCACAATTTTTCAGCCTTCATTCTTCTATGCATTCATTTAACATTTCCAGCTTCATTTTAATGTTCTCTTATTTCTGTGATTTTGTTATCCTCTTCATTTTGTTTTTCTCTTACTTATTTTGTGTCCTTGATGGCCCATTTTCCCCTTCTTCTAAATGGTAACATTGCATGTTCAGTTAGATGGATATTTTTGTGTACTTGCCATGTACCTTATGACAGTCTGGTAAGGAAGAGAGGATCCAGTCTTGGGCCAGTTCTCTTGGATTTCTTTTTTCTGCAGCCTTAGTTGTTAGTTCTCTGTGGGTGACCCCTATTCTTTATCTCCTGTGTTTCATCCGGATTGCTGGAAGATTTCCGTAGGGACATTTGCCTTACCTCTAAATTCAGGACATCTCAGAGTTGACATCACCATCCTCTTAAGTGTGCTCTCCTTCTTGACTTCGTCAGTGACACAGTCTCTTTTTATTTATCCTCTAGGCCCTTAACCTAAATCAGCTTTGACTCTGCCTTCAGTTGTCCCTGAACCCAACAATTTACCAAGATGAGTTAATATGTTGTTTCACTTTTGTTCTTCCCCCGTATCTTACTTTATCTATTTTGCCCAGATCTTTTCTCATTTTGGACCTATTTTACTGCAATTGTTCTTTCTCCTTTTAGACTCTTGACTATACTTCATTCTAACTGCTGCCAGGTTAGTGTGCCTAACACTGAATTGAGCCAGTATCTGATGTATTCCTCCTAAGTATCTGATGATTCCCTTATCTATGGTGTGAAGTTTGTATCCTTATCCTTACTCCAGACCTTACCCCATAAAGCTGATGTGCTTTATGAACCTCATATCCTAATGTTCTTTCGCATTATCCCTTGGCTGCAGACAGGCTATTTGTACCTTACCTGTTGCTGTGGTAATAGTTATTATTCCAGTGACTGCTTTGTGCTTAGTACTGTACTGTAGATGCTTTATACCCCTTATCTCATTTATATAACCTCCTGAGAATTTGTGTGAGATGAGTGGAGCTTATTGTAGCTTGCTACTAAATCATGCAGTTTTATGTACATTATTTAATTCCTGAGCCTCAAGTTCCTTACTTTAATGAAATAACTCACCAAGAATCAGAATATCTGTTAGGTAGGAAGTATTTTTGGTAACTAAAAAACCCTCTACAGATACAAGGTATTAGCATACTGACTTAAATAGGTTTTTGTAAAATTTCTGGTTTTATATTTTGCTATCTTGATTTTTAAATATTTTATTGTAGAAAAATTTTAGCATGTGAAGAGATAGAATAGTGAAATGAATCCTTGTGTACTCACCACCCAGCTTCAACATTTATCAAATCATGGCATTCTTATTCTAGAACTTTCCCTTCCTTTGCTGGATAATTTAAAGCAAATCCCAGATATATTACCATCTTACTGGGAGCCTCTGGAAAATTTATTCTTTCAAGCAATCAAATTATAGGCAATCTTCAGGATCACAATTCCTCGTAGGTTTACAAGTACCTATTCAAGTAGTTCTTAGATGGAGTTCCCAAAAGTCGGGATTGGGGTTGAGGGGTTGTTATCTGGGATCTAGTTAATATCTTAAAATACAAATACAAATCATTTATCACTGACACTGGATACATAAGGTAATGATTAATGTACATTTTTAGACATATTTTTCAAAACATGGCTCTAAGGGAGAGGTGGTGGGTGTGGTAGTAGTCATCCCATGCAGAAAAACAAAAGGGGCCACTAGTGAAAAGATTTGGTAAAGGATTCGGTTATTACTTTATAAGGTGAAATGAAAATGAAAATGAAAAAAATGAAAATGAAAGAGAGAAAAGATAGTAATTACCATGGCTTTCTTATCTCTTCCACCTCTCCCCTACCGTCTTAGACTGTGAAGCTGAGGTATTAGCATCCTTTCTTGAGCTACTCACTCCTATCATCAAATCTTGGCTCCACTTTTCACTGTGATTTGTACTTACCTAAGAAATGTGGTATAGGAGTTGTGATATTCCATATTAGGTTTATGAAAATACATACGGCTCCCCAAAGAAGTTTTGCAAAATATAGTATGATAAAGTTTTTTTTTAATATTAATTTTGGTGAATATTTCAGTCAAGCTGCAGTTTCAGCTCAGGCCACATCAAATGCCAACCCAGCGCAGCCTGCTGCTTCACAGCCTCTAAATCTGGCACATGTTCCTGGAGAAGAACCCCCACCAGCTCCAAACCTAGTGGCCCAAGAAAATCGACCCATGAATGAGAATGTTCAAATGAATGCACAGGGAGGTCCAGTGCTAAATGAAGAAGACTTCAATCGAGACTGGCTAGACTGGATGTACACGTTCTCACGAGCTGCAATTCTCCTTAGCATTGTATACTTCTATTCTTCTTTTAGTCGGTTTATCATGGTAATGGGAGCCATGCTACTGGTTTATTTGTGAGTGATGCTCATTAACTTTTTGTGATTTCTTTTAATTACTTTCTAAAACTGTTGAGCACGGAATTTGGCATATGGTAATCTGTCATGACTGTTGAGTGAAGGGATAGGAGTTTTGGACTCCAGATATCTAGCACCCAAAGTAAAGTAGGTTATATTGAGTAGGAATGTTTATTAGAACTGTCTACAGATTTTTCTTTTACCATCTTTCATAAAAATTAGACCTGGCATATCAATTATTTAGAACTTGAAGTGTCTGATGTACTTTGCATAAGGATGTTCTTTTTAGTAATAGTTATCAATATCAATAGTAAGACCTATGGGAATACGTTAGGCTTTTTTTCCTAAGTATGCTTTTTCTTGCCCCCCCTTTTCCCTAAGAGGCAAAGAAATACGTAGTTGAATTTCATTTTGAAAAATACTGGAAAAGATGTTATGACTCTCAATGTGTTATGATATTAAGATAGCTAAATTAGATATTAAGATATCTAGCATAGAGCCATTAAAGTCCATGATAAATTTTTAGAGTTAAGCTGAGTCCTATTTTGCTGTCATTGCTTTGAGGGGGGGGGTAGTTCTTGGCTTGAAGTAGGAGATTTGGTCTTTTTATTTATTATAGTTGAAATAATTTTTCTATTGTAGGACACTAATGTTTTAGTGTTACAAATAAAAACAATTGCAACTTCTTTTTTTCTTTATTTTACTGAACAGACACCAAGCTGGATGGTTTCCTTTTAGGCAAGAAGGAGGTCAGCAACAGGCTCCCAACAATAATGCCGAAGTTAACAACGATGGGCAAAATGCAAACAACCTAGAACTTGAAGAAATGGTATGCTAATGAGGGTTTTGTATTTTGTATACTTCAAATATATATGTTCCTCAGCACTTGTAAGAAACCAACATGATAAAAGAATCTTGAGGTGTTCCACAAGTTTTTGTGGAATGGCACACGAAGAAATATTAACACATAAATTGTGTGATTTTATCTGGGAGAACTTAGATTATAATACTGAGTCAGTCATATATTAGAATTAAGCAGGGGTGCCTCAGTGGCTCAGTTGGTTAAGTGTCCGACTGTGGATTTTGGCTCAGGGCATGATCTCAGTGTCATGAAATCCATTCTTGTCTTGGGCTCTGCACTCAGCAGGGAGCTTGCTTACTATTCTCTCTCTCTCCCTCACCATCCGCTTTTTCCCTCTTCTTTCTCTCTCAAAAAAAAAACTCAAACAAAAAAAAATACCCAAAAAGACTTAAGAATTAACATTATTCTACCTGAAAACAGCCTAGAAAGTAAATTATGCACACTTTGAGAATTTATTGTATTAAATTGGCAGTTATCCACTTGAACATGAACACTGAGGAATTTATCAATTTTGGGTTTAATAAAGCTTTACAATGACCAGATATGTACCATTTCCTTATTACATGCTCATATTCCTTTTCTGTAGGGAAGAATTTAATTCTTTCTTTCATGAGTTAATGCTAGCTGTTCAAATCCCCGAGGATTATGTTTCTTGTTTTGTTTGAAAGGAGCGTCTTATGGATGATGGGCTTGAAGAGGAGAGTGGAGAAGATGCAGGTGAAGATGCCAGTGCAGTTCAAAGGCCTGGATTAATGGCGTCAGCTTGGTCTTTTATCACCACCTTCTTTACTTCACTGATACCAGAAGGGCCTCCCCAGGTTGCCAATTAGACCTGAAAAACTGTGCCAGCTACAAAGGAGGGTCTGACTTTAGGAAAGTGTTTTAAATAACAGTGCAATTTCAAAAAAATTTATTACTTTCTTTTCATCATCATGTACAGAGGTGTTTTTTCTTTAAGCTTCTCATGCATATGAATATTTTAAGCACAAATGGACTACTAAATGTGTGATTTCTTTTTTAAGATCCTAACAGAACATAGTATAACAATATTGGTCTTCCAGGTTTTGTTAATTTCAGTTATGTATATTATATCAAGGCAGACCTATTTTGTGTGTCTTATCTCTTTAAAGAGCTGCTTCACATATAAATGTCTATAGCCAATAGCCCAGCCCTTCAGTGTATAATTTGAATAAATATATCTATTTTCTGTGAATTATCCTGAAAGTTTTAAACAGAAGGACCTCATAGTTTTTAATAAAGAATATTATTTACATAAAATGTGCTAGCAGCATCTTGCCCAGCCATAAAGCAATAAACTTCTCAATAATGTTAATTTTGACATTTGGATAAATAATGGAAACTTTCTATTTTAAGGGCATGTATCCCATCAATTGGAATTAGTACCTTAAAAAAAAGGCAGCTCTTCAATGGAATTAATAGTGATATAAATGTTTGATACAGGCAGTACTTTTATAAAATATGCTGGAAATTGCTCCCTGTAATTTTTTTAAATAAAAAATCAATTATGGTAAACTGTCTTATGGGGTATTTGTTCAGACCTTCAGTAATGTACTCATTACATGTAAGAATCTATGTAAATTTCAGTAGTTGTTGGGAAAGGTTGCAAGTCTTCGAGGTCATTTTCACCTCTTTGTGCTCCAGATAGATATCTTTGTTCTCAGTTTGAAACCTTGATAATCTACTTAAAAATTCCTGTGTGAAAGCCAAGTCAGTATTTTATAAGAAAGGAGTAGTTAACAGTTGAAACTGAACAAATGGGGTTGTTCATGCAAGAACTGTATCTCACGTGAAATGTGTTATAAAGTTATAGTGGTACTGGTCTGGTAATACATGATTAGATAATAGAACAAAATAGAAGATTAAGAAAACATTCATACGTGATTTTCTAAGTTATCTACTTATAATGGTAAATTATTATAAGTGACACTTCAAGGGATAGCTAGTTAACTTTTTGAAAAGTAAAATTAGTTTTCTAGAGATATGAATCAAGATATTCAGTATGAGCAGCTGAACATAACAGACACAAACAGAAAATACAGATGAATACTCACATACTGTCGGGGTGACAAAATATCTTTGGGGCAGAATCCCTAAAAGAAAATGTTGCTATGTCTGTCATATTTCGATATACATAATTAAAGGCAAATAATTAGGGGAAAAATTAAAAAGACAGTAATAAGTCTTAAATTTAGTTAAGACAATATCCCAGTAGGAAATGGGCAAGGATACTCTTGGGTCATCTTGGGCTGGGTGGCTTACACAACGAACATTTATTTGTCACAGCCTCACAAGTCCTGCGAGGCTGAGATGTCTAAGACCAAGGTGCAGGTGGACTGTGGGTCTGCCGAAGGCCCTCTTCCTGCTTGCAGATGGCCAGCTTGCTGCATTCTCACACAGCAGAGAACAGCAGAAGCAAGCTCTCTCTCCTGTCTTTTCTTACAGGGGCACCGATCCTGTTCAGGAGAGCTCTGCCCTCATGCTTAATTACTTCCCAAAGGCATACCTCCTAATACTATCACATTGGGGGGTGCAACTTCAACATGAATTGTAGGAGGCACAAACATTATGTCTCTAATAGATAAAAACATGGGCAATAAATATGAGAACAGATGTAATGAGTCCCAAGTTCAAACTATCAAATTGTTAAGATCATAATAGTGTGGGTTAAAAAAAAAAAAAAAAGGTAGGTGAAGCTATAGGGGAATATAAAATGGTACATAGCCTTTCCAGCAAGTATGAGATTTTCAAAATGCACAGAATCATTCAGTGTCATCCTGTTGTTCCTGGAATGAAGATAAGATTCTTAACATGTTTATAAAGTTCTGAAAGGTTGGGTCCTTGCACCCTCTCAATCTGTGCTCACCATTAATGCCTGTTTTAGCTAGGCTGGTCTTCCAATACCAGTATTCTCTCTTTCCAGCCCCAAGAATTTTAAATTTGTTTTTTTGTTTTTTTTTTTTTTTTGCTTGGAACACAGTCTCTTCCTGTTTATTTCTTTTTGTTTGTTTTTGCCTTGTTCACACTTACTTAATCATTCATGAGATCTTTGCTATAGGCCAGTTCTGTGGAGAAGCTTTTCCCTGGTAGCACTGTTCTTTCAAGTGACACCATTGCAGTTCACATTTATTTGTCTGTCCCACAAGATAGGAGGGCTATGACTCTGGGAATATATTTATGCTCATTATTGTATCTCCAGTCCTAGAAGATTGCCCAGAAGTTAGTTCGATACTGAATGAGTGACTGAAAATTTGCATACCCTTTGAATCAGCAAAAGTTTGAGAGTATGGTGCATATGTGAGATCTAGCTTTTTAAGATATTCTTTGCATTGTTTTAACAGGAAAGAATTAGAACTGATAGATGTTCAACAGGGTGAGCTATGGTACATTTGTATACTGTTTGGATCACGTTCAGGGATGGCTTTTTTCGGGGCTTATGGAGTCAGTGCATCCAGAGGGAAGGTCTGGATTTTAACCCAGGAGCTAAATAAATAAATAAAGCTGCAAGAAATGCTTCATTGGTCACATCAAACCAGAATGGGTAGGTAAGGTATGAATGCAGAGATAATTATGAGACAGATTAGTCTTTTTATCTTCTGTTGGGAGCCATAGAATTCATAGAGGGGAACAGCGTTATAGGTGACACCCCCATGTGGAGGAAATGAGCAGGTCTTTGTGTCTAGCCGCACAATGGGGCCTGAAGAGAAAAATGCCAGTCATAGACTTGCCCTCAGAAGGCGCATGGCTAAGAATTCTAAGAACACTGGAATGTGTTGTTAGAACTTAATTATTTTCCCTCCATTATTAATTCCCTCATGTTAGGCTCACTTTTGGTAAGTCTTTGTGAAAAACTACAGCCCACTGTCAGCTGTGTTTTAGACAATTAAGGGAGGAATTGTGTCTATACTGGGCCAGATGGTGCCTAGGGGGCAATGGTAGCTTGGAGATGGTTTCCAGGTGGCAAGACAGCAGCATAGAAGCCCAGACACTAGTCTCTAGGTCAAATGCTGACTAGCAACATCCAGGATGGATTTGTGGGATATAAGCACTTCCTAGAACTTCTGTTCCTTACACATCACAATAAAGACTAGACTTTGTACAGCCAAGCAATATGGGTGAGGTGGGTCGGATTACGTTAGGTGGGTAAAAGGAAAGGGTGATCCTCAGGGCTGGAAAGCTGGAGACATTCTTGCCATAGTTTGGTGGCATTGTTCAGTGCCACCATCCACCATTATTCTAACTGGTTTCTCTGGCTCCAACATCACTATTGAAATTTGGCTTTTCAAATGAGGGGAGGAAAGGCTGTGTTTGGATCTTCATTTGTATAGTCTCAGCAACTGTTTTTGCTTCACTGTGGAAAGACTAAGGTGTGCCCATTTATAGATCAGCTTTCTGTAAGTCTGGTGTAAATCAGACCGTCAGGCCTGTCGTATCTGGAGTGGTGTTGCTGGGTCTGCAAAACTGCACTGGGTTCCGGAATGTGGTGCTCCCCACAACAGAGTCTTTACTGGGAGTCCTGGTGTGGCTGAACTCACTCCCGACCTGGATCGAGTGCTCTAACTGTAACCTGGGAAAGTGAAATAAACTGACCGCATGGTGAGTACAAAGCATGCTTCTGGTATTTTATATCTGACATAAATAGTTTGGATGTTTCAATACATCAATGATTAAAAGTACTTCAAACATTTTTTTGAACTTTTTTCTATGGTAGGAACATTGAACCTGAGATCCACTCTCTTGACAGGTTTTTTTTTTTTTTTTCCTTAACAGGTTTTTAAGTGTATAATACAGTAGCATTTAAAAAATTTCAGACATTTAAAAGACAAATGATGCTTCTTGAATTTAAGTGTTGTGAAGCAATGTAAGCCTTTTATTAAAATACTATGGAATCTTTGAAATAAAGGTTTTTCTTATAAAGAGAACCCAGGATAACTAGTTAAGGTTCTTGTTCCTTAGCACCTGGAGCTTCTCTGTGTCCAGGAGTCATAGTAGGTAGAAAGCTTTTCCCAGAACAATGAGGGCTCAGCCCTTTATACAGTGAGGACAGCAAAAGATCTGTCTCCCTTTTCCAGAGCAAACCATGGTGATTACTGTCTCATTACACTTGGTTACACCCTCGGGGCCACAGTCTAGGGGGGCTAATTTCATGAATCTTCTAGCCAAAGCCTGCTTCCTTGATCCTGCTGCTAAATTCTCACACCAGCGGATCTACTTTCCAAAATGAACATACCACTGCCTGCCTAAACTATTTCGAGCGGTGCAGTGAGCCGGCCTATCCAAGGGTTCCAAAGCCACAGTTTGAAAAGTTGGAAAAACTAAGATCTGTGTCAGGGTCTTTTCCAGTTACCACTTCTCACAGAGGGTGCGCAAGAGAGAGGCTGCTGTTCTGTATTAATTTATATAATTAGTAATAACAATTATTATAGCATCTGAAAACTATTATTACCAAGATTTGAATAACATCTGAATATCTGCTACATTCCTGGCTCTGACCTGCATCTGAAAAAGATCCTTGAAACGACTCCTCGTAGGTGCCACGGTTACTTCTGTTGTGCCAGATGCGGCCACCAGGACTCCAGGAAGCTACAGAGTTCACGTGACGTCACACGGCTGCTAAGCGGCAGCGTCCAGATCTGTAGTCTGTTGTACCTCAGAACGTGAGCCCTGCAGAATGAATTATTCACGTCAGGCACGCGGAGCGTTCAGCCTCCAGCAATGGGCGATTAGCCTGTTTAGCACCAGCCCTTCTGCTGAGAAAACTAGAAAAGTCAGAACATTGTCTAGTAAGAGATCCGAGAGCGGTCAGGAAGGCCACGGCCAGCGTTCCAGACAGAGGCGACCTACATTTGGTGCCACCTCTTGCCACCTCAAAGCGACCGGGATCGCAGGGGCCACGCACCCCTGGAGTACACGACTGCGGTGGCCGTGGCTCCCAGGGGCTGCAGCCCAACCTCAAGTCACCTCAGCCCCCGAGGGAGGCCATTTGCAGGACACCTAGTAACAGCCAGAAGCAATGAACTCCCATGGAAGGAAGATAACATGCATTTTTCTCAAATTTCCCTCCAGTTTTTTTTTTTTTTTTTTTTTTTTGTGGAAGTCTGTTCATTGAACGGTAACTCGGAATACAGAAACACAGGATCTGACTGAGCTGACAAAGCGAAGAGATCGAGACCCTCAGAAAGTTCGGATATTTAGCATGACCCGGCGGGCCTTCCAGGGGCTGCTGGACGGAAATGCTCCGGGGCTCTAGGGCTCGGGGCCCGGAACGCAGGAGGCACCGCGCCCGCCCCGCGCCCACTCACACCTGCCGACGGGCCGCGTCCTCCTGAGGAAGAGCTGGGAGCTCGACGGGAGCTCGAAGAAGCCGGGCGGCGCAGGACGGCGCAGAGACCCACCGCGGTAAGCGGCGCCGACCCGGAGCAGGCCCCTCTGCCGAACGGGAACGGCCGGCGACTGAGCATGCGCAAGCCAGGCGGGGCGGGGCGGGGCTGCTGGCTCCCCGTGACAGAGCATGCGCAAGCCAGGCGGGGCGGGGCGGGGCTGCGGGGCTCCGGCTCTCGGGTGGGCGCGGCTGCGCGGCTGCGCGGCTCCGTGTTCCCTGCCCTGGAGACACCGACCAGGGCGCGGCCAGGGCGCCCCACGCCGCCAGCCTCCTCAGTGAGCCGGGGCCCAGCCGTCCCCCCGGGGGCCCCAGGGCGCTGCACGCTGCGGCACCCCTGACTCGCGCTCACTCCGGCCTCGGCCTTCCTGCCAAGGTGACGGAGGCCCCAGGCGCCCCGCCGCCCTCCAGCCCCGCAGCCCTTTGGCTTCGGATGACTTGCTAGAGCCACGCCTGCGCAGAGCGCTCAGGAACCTCCGGCTGACGTCGCCTTCACATCTCGCTGCCCTGCCGGGGTGCCCCCTGCACTCCGTGCTTGGGAACCCCCAGCCCTTGTAGGACCCCGACATCAGTTCTAGCCACCGTGCCGGGTGCCCCGTGTGCGGAGCGTCCCGGAACACTCCCCGCCCCCGCACTGGCTTCGGCTCCAGGGGTCAGGCCAGGCACGCCCTGAGCTGAGCACCCTGGGACTCCCTGGCTTGCACCCACTTCAGCTTTAGCTGTTTTCCCTGTTGCCACTGCACAGAAAGCCCCAGGACCTCGTGACCTGTACCTTGCATCAGTTCCAGCCAGCCCGCCACGGCACCCTCCACATAGAGAGCCCAGGACACTCAGAGAACACCCACTCAGCTTCGGCTATCGTGCCAAGGTGCTCTCTGTAGGTGGAGCCTCAGAACACTCCCCTCGCACTCACTCCAGCCTCAGCTGCCCTATCAGGGCACCCGCTACGTGGAGAGCCCGGGGGCCACTAGCCCATGCCAGTCATAGCTCCATCCAGCCAGTAAACGTCACCAAGCACACACAGTCTACATAGGGGATGACCACACATAAGACCATTCCTTCAGGTATAGGAGAAATACTCTTCTGCATAATCCATAGGAAAAAGAACAGAAAGTCCAGCAAAATGGGGGAGACGTAGAATATGTTCTAAAAGGAAGAACAAGACACAACCTCAGAAAAAGAACTAAATGAAATGGAGATAAGCAATATACCTGATAAAAAATTGGAAGTAATGATTGTAAAGATGCTCACTGGGCTGGAGAGAAGAGGGGAAGAACTCCGTGAGATTTTCAGGAAAGGGGGGAAAATATAAAAAAAGAACCAGAATTAAAGACTAACAAAACTGAAATAAAAAACACTAGAGGGAATCAACAACAGATTAGCAGATATAGAAGAATGTACCAGCCATTTGGAAGACAGGGTAATGAAAAGCACCCAAGCTAAACAACAAAAAGAGAAAAGAATAAAAAAACCATGAGATTAGGTTAAGGGATTTTTAGACACCGTCAAGTGAACAAACGTTCACATTATAGGGATCCCATAAAGAGAAGAAAGAGAGAAAAGGGCAGAAGACTTATCTGAGTAATAATGGCTGAAAATTTCCCTAACCTAGGTACAGAAACCATCAATAAAACAAAAGACTTGGGCAGCCCTGGGGGCTCAGCGGTTTACCGCCCTTTTCAGCCCAGGGCGTGATCCTGGAGACCCGGGATCGAGTCCCACATCAGGCTCCCTGCATGGAGCCTGCTTCTCCCTCTGCCTGTTGTCTCTTCCTCTCTCTTCTCTCTGTGTGTCTCTCATTAATAAATAAATAAAATCTGTAAAAAAAAAAAAAGACAATGTATTAAATGGGAGAAGATATTTACAAATGATATATCTGATAAGGGGCTAATATCCTAATTATATAAAGAGCTTATACAACTCAACACTAAAATACAATCCAGTTAAGACATGGATGGAGGCGTTAAATACACATATTTCCAAAGAAGACATCCAGATGGCCAACAGACACATGAAAAGTTGCTCATCACTCATCATCAGGGAAATGCAAATCAAAATCACATTAAGCTGTCATCTCCTACCTGTCAGGATGGCTAAAACAAGAAACACAAGAAACAACAATTGTTGGTGAGGATGTGGAGAAAAAGGAACCCTGGTACACTTGGTGGGGAATGTAAATTGGTGCAGCAACTGTGGAAGACAGTATAGAGCCTCCTCAAAAAACTAAAAATAGAAATACTAAATATTCCTGTAATTCCACTATTATTTCTCCAAAGAGAATGGAAACACTAATTCTAAAAGATGCGTGCACTACTGTGTTTATTGCAACATTATTTATAATAGCCAAGATATGGAAGCAACCTGAGTGTCCATGATAGACAAAGGATATGGAAGATACATACACACAGAGGAATATTATGCAGCTATAAAAAGGATGAGATCTTACCATTTGTGATAATATGGGTGTACCTAGAAGGTATTATGCTAAGTGAAATAAGTCAGACTAAGAAGTATGACTTCACTTTTTAAAAAAATATTTTATTTATTCATGAGAGACACAGAGACAGAGAGGTAGAGACATAGGCAGAGAGAAAGCAGGCTCCATGCAGGGAACTTGGTGTGGGACTCAATCCCGGGACTCCAGGAGATCACGCCCTGAGCTGAAGGCAGGCACTCAACCGCTGAGCCACCCAGGCGTCCCTATGACTTCACTTTTATGTGGAATCTAAAAAGAACATGAATAAGCAAACAAAAAACAGAATCAGAACTATAAATATAGAGAACAAACCTATGGTTACTAGAGTGGAGTTGGGTAGAGGCATGGGCAAAATGAGTGAGGAGGAGATACAGGCTTCCAGTGATAGAATGAATAAAAATTATAGAATGAATATTCAGCATAGGGAATACAGTAAATGATATTGTAATAATGTATGGTGACAATGGTAGCTATACTGTGGTGAGCAGAGCATGATGTATAGCAGAGACATGGAATCACTGTGTTGTATACCTGACACTAATGTAACATTGTGTATCAACTATACTCAAATAAAAACATTTAAAAATAAGTAAAATAAAAAAAAAGTTCAAGGAATTAAATGAGAAGAAGGAGAAATTTCAGCAGAGACCTGGAAATCATATAAAAAGGAAATTCTAGAATTGAAAAATAACATAGCTAAAATTTAAAAAATCAGTAGATGGTTTTGATGGTCACAGTTTAAGAGAGAATTGGTGAACTGAAAGGTCAACAAATATCCAGACTGATGGAGAGAGAATAGGGGGGAGAATAAAGCAGACACAATATTTGAAGAGACAATGGCTAAGAATTTTCCAAAGCTGATTAAAGACATTGAACCATAAAAAAATAAAAAAATAAAAATATAAAGACATTGAACCACAGATGTAAGAAATGCTATTGATCTTAAAGAAAGTCACATCAATTGCTTCCTAGTAAAACTGTTGGAAAAAGACAAGTTATAAAAGTAACCAAAGGAGAACTTTCAATGAAGTAACAGTAAGTAAGCATAATAGTGATATTTTCAAAGAGCTTAAAGAAAACAGCCAACCTGGGAGACTATAGGCAACAAAAATATCCTTCAAAAGACATTTTCAAGCAAATGAAAATAGATTTTGTCACCATTTGAAAGTACCAAAAGGAAAATACTAATGGCTGTTGGAACATAAGGAGAATGATCACAGATCACTTGGAGGTGCAGAAAGGAATTGAAAAGGCACGGAAAGGTAAATATGTGTATAAATCTAAAAAGTAAAATCCATAAAGTAGAAATCTGATTTTTATGGTGTCTTCCATGTATAATGAACTAAAAATTATGACAAAGTTAGCCTAGATGTCTGATGAGAGGTAAATAGAATGGAATATCCTGAGGTCCTTAGATTGTCTTGGCAATGGAAATGTTGAAGGCACTAATTTATATTAGGAATGAATAAAGCAGGGTGTATGTTTCAATTTCTCTGGTATTTACTAAAAAAATTAAAATGTAAGGCAAACAGATAATATAAGGGGAATATGAAATTTTAAAAATTCAAAAGGCAAGAAAGGAGAGAAAGGAGCATAGTATAGATGGGAACCAATGGAGCAAACAGCAAGAAGGTAGATTTAAGCCTGAATGCATCAATACTTACATCATGCAGAAGTGGACTAAATCTTACAATCTAAAGACAATATTGCTGGCCTGGATAAATAACAAAATCTGATTTTTTTATTTATTTTTTTTTATTTTTTTCACTGTTTCTTTTTTTTTAATTTTTATTTATTTGTGATAGTCACACACAGAGAGAGAGAGAGAGAGAGAGAGAGAGAGAGGTAGAGACACAGGCAGAGGGAGAAGCAGGCTCCATGCACCGGGAGCCCGACGTGGGATTCGATCCCGGGTCTCCAGGATCACGCCCTGGGCCAAAGGCAGGCGCCAAACCGCTGCGCCACCCAGGGATCCCCAAAATCTGATTTTTAAGAGCCTTAAAAACAACAAAGGTTGGGGCACCTGGATGGCTCAGGTGGTTGGGTATCTGCCTTCAGCTCAGGTCATGGTCTCGGGGTCCTGGGATTGAGCCCCACTTCTCCCTCTCCTTCTGCCTGCTGCTCCCCCTGCTTGTGTTCTCTCTCTGTCAAATGAATGAATGAACGAATGTTTGAATAAACAAGCAAACAAACAAACAAATAAAATCAATCTTTAAAAACAAAACCAAACCTTCAGTATAAGGGTATGGGAGGGCTGAAAGTAGAAGAGTGGAAAAAACCTTCCCATGTGATTATGAACTGACAGGAAGCTGATGTTTTTAGTTTCCAAAGCGGACTTTAAGGTAAGAAGCAACTGGAGTAGGAGGGAGATTTCACAGTAATAGAAGATTCTCTTTACAAGGCATATGCAGCTCTCTGAGGGGCCCGGCTGTCTATGAAGCCCGGCTAGGCTGCCCAGGCCATGCTGCTTCGTGGTCTGGCCCAGGAAGCTAACAGTTAAGAGGCATCAGACTCACAGTTACTATTTGAAAACAGATTATGTGTGTGTGTGTGTGTGTGTGTGTGTGTGTGTGTGTATTTAGGGGAAAACACAAGGGATGGGATAGAAGCATTCAAAAAGACAAGAAATGTAATATGTAACATTTTCTTTTTATAAATCAAATAAATGCTGGCTGGGAGCCTTTCCACTCCCAGCCCTGCATTTTTGGGTCGGCAACATTCAGAAATATTATTAATAATTGATCACACTCATCAAATGTTGACTCTACTAAGTGCTTTGCAGATACTCATTTATGTAACTTTCTTTTTTTATATTTGAGTTTATTCTTCATTTAACTTTTAAAACACTACTATAGTTGAATATTAAAAACAATAGCAAGTAGTGAGCTATGATTATAGTCCTTCACTCATTCACTACTGCATTTAAGATGCCAGCAGCAGTGTTATTCACTAGCCCCATTACGAGGTCTGACACTGAACACCATCCCTAGGATGATGTTCATCATCCTCATATGCTTCCCCATTGTAATGGCATCGTCTTTCCTAATTGGGATCAAAGTCCACCAGGTCCACTTGGTCCATTTCATCAGTCTCTTCTCCTTCCTTCCTCTCAGTTAGGAGTTTTTCCAGCAAAGAAATTTTATCAGGAGAGAGAAAGCCATTCTCGGGGAAGTTTACCTTAAATTTGATGATTAGGTGACCCTTCTCATATGGTCTACGATAAATTGGCATGCTTCCGTTTAGCACACACTTGATATCCCCGTGCTTGACAGTCTGACCTGGATGAGAGGTGATGGTTGGGTTGTTAAGAGTAGATATTGGCTTTTGAAAGCCACACAAGGCTTCAACCAGCTGTATATCCATTCGCATGAAAAGATCTCCTCATTGGGTAAAACAGCATGATCCTTCTGATCTAAAACAATGATAATATCTCCTGCTTCCAGTCCTGGTTCTTGGTCTCCCTCGCCATGGAATGTTATCTTCTGGCCATCTTTCATGCCTTTGTCAATATGCACTTCTAGAATCTTCTCTCCAACTATCTTCCTTCTGTTGCAGCTTTTACATCTATCTTTAGGACTGATCCGTTCCCCATGGCCCTGGCACTCCCTGCACACAGACTGAATTTGCTGAACCATTCCAGGTCCTATCTGATGAATTATTATTTGCATTCCAGTACCTCGGCAATTGGGACAACATTCAACTGCTCCTTTCTTACCACCTCGGCCTTCATATTTATCGCAAATCACATTCTTTTGCAGAGCTAGTTTTCTTGTTGCACCATTATATAAACCTTCCAAGGTTACTGAGAGCTGATGTACAACATTTTTACCTCTCCTTTCTGCATCCTTCCTCCTCGTCTAAAAAACAAATCAAAGATCTCCGCAGGGGAGCCAAAACCACCACCAGCTCCACCTCCTTTAATTGCCTGTTGTCCTCCTTTGTCATATAATTCCCTTTTCTTTGCATCAGAGAGCACTTCATAAGCTTGAGAAATCTGTTTAAACTTCTCTCCTTCATTTGGATTCTTATCAGGGTGGTACTTCAAGGCCAGTTTCCTGTAAGCCTTTTTCAATTCCCCCTGGGTGGCATTGGGTTTGACCCCAAAACATCATAGTAAGTGGTTTCTTTCACCATTTTCTACAGCCAGTGAAAAGGCCCAGGCTGGTGACGGGAGCGGGAAGGAGCGTGTTGCTGGGTGCAGCAAGGGCAGCCGCCACTCCTCTGCGTCTCATCGAGCATTCTGGAAAGTTCCCTCATTTATCGAATTTTCACAACAATCCTAGGATGTAGATATGTTTATTACCATTTTTATTTTGCAGATGGAAAAACCAGCAACTGGCAGAGCTGGTATTGAAAACAAGGTGGTCGCCTGTCACAGTGTCTGCTCAGAGCACTATGCAGTATGGCTTCTGGATTTTTTTTTTTAATTTTTTTTTTTTTTTTTATGATAGTCACAGAGAGAGAGAGAGAGGCGCAGAGACACAGGCAGAGGGAGAAGCAGGCTCCATGCACCGGGAGCCCGACGTGGGATTCGATCCCGGGTCTCCAGGATCGCGCCCTGGGCCAAAGGCAGGCGCCAAACCGCTGCGCCACCCAGGGATCCCTGGCTTCTGGATTTTACAGCATGTCTGACTCTTTGGATAAATGTCATCACACCTCTCATGGACTATCTCGTCCATTTCTATGGCTCAAGGTTGTTATGGTAATTGTGCACAAAGGGATGGAGAGACATGTGAGACGGAATACATTTATTGAGGGGCTACTATGAATCCAGTGCTCATCGAGGTATGTTATAACAACTATTTAAAAAAAGATTTTATTTATTTATTCATAAGAGCCAGAGAGAGAGCCAGAGACATGGCAGAGGGGAAGCAGGCTCCTTGTGGGGAGCCTGATGTGGGACTCGATCCCAGGACCCTGGGATCACAACCTGAGCCAAAGGCAGACACTCAACCCTGAGCCACCCAGGTGCTTCTATAACAACCCTAAATGTAACTATTATTAGCTTCATTGTAAATATGAGGAAAATAAAGGCCAGAGACATTCAGAGACTGAACAAGCCACACTGAATACAGAGAAGGGATCCTCTCTCAGTCCATCCGACCCCAAAGTCTTTCTACCCAATAAACCCAATAACTCTTTTCAGAGTATGATATTAGTAAACTGAGTAAATCTTGGCATGTTGCTTCTTCTAGATTGTCAACCTCTGCTCAGTAACTAGTTTAGGTCCCCAAGACCAGGGAAGCATTGTTGCACTTTCTTATTTCAGCCCTAGATGGCGGTGTAGCACCACTTATCTCTACTGCTGTGATTCCCTAGGGGAGGGTTACCCTAGCTCCGGGCCCTGCGGGGCAGGATGCTATTTCACAGTAGCCTGAGAAAGCATGCAGTAGAGGAAACCCCTCTCTTGGCCCTGACAGTCTGGTCTTTTATGCTAAACTCTGGGAAGGCTGAAGACCGAGGCCCCCAGTCAGCTCCAGGGCGCACAGTACTGACAGCTTGGTTCTCTCTCAGTTTTGGGTTGAACTCCCCCACCAAGCCCTGGTGAATGGACTTGGGCAGATATTTACTCATAGTGCCCCCCCACCTCAGAAATTCCAGCAAAGGAGGTGAGGTTTCTGGGTATCTAGGAGCGTGGCACTGAGGTAGAGGCTCAGGAGACCTTAGTTTAAAACTTGGTTTGTCTGTAATTTTGATGCAGGACAGTCCTGCCCCTGCTCTGACACTTCCTTATCCTCTTCTTGCTCCTTCTGGGGGTTTGCTTGAGGTGATAGAGACATCTCAGATAAGAACCCATATCACGGCTCTTCCCTGATGTGCTGGCAACGATCTGAAGAGCTCTCTTCAATAAGACTGTTTTGGGGAGATTGCCATAAACTCCATGAATTTAACTGCTTTACTCTGATGGTTCAAAAGTGTTAAGGATGTGAAAGAAAAGGCAGAGGAACTGCCCCAGGCTGGAGACATGGCAACTAAATGCAATGTGTGATCCTGGACCAGAAAAAGGATATTAGTGGGACACTTGGTGGCATTTGAAGATAGTTAGTAGATTAATTAATAGTATTTCTTCAAAGTTAATTTCTTGGTTTTAATCATTGTACTATAGCTATGTGAAATGTTATCATATGGGGAAGTTGGGTGAAGGGTGAGCTATTTTTGCAAGTTGTCTGCAAGTATTTCAAAATTGAAGTTTCAATAGGAAAAAAATCTAGAAAAACATGAGTTTAATATTATTATGGATTATTTCAAACATACAGAAACAGAATAATAACCACTTGTGCAGGTGACTGAAGGGTGCTGTGGAGGGCGCCAGAGAGGCAAGTGCTTCTGGAAGGAGCTAAGCATGGCAGTCTCACTATCTTCCTGTCCAGAGCTGGCTGCTGGACCATTATTTTTCAGGCGAGGGTCATTTAAATTTTTGACAGCATCCATTTTGGACAAATGCACAGAAAACTCGCCCACAAGATCACAGCTTTTGATAATGAGATGACCCCTCCGCCTCATGCCTTACATCATAGTTCCCTCAGGAGACACCTTTCTTCAGGCCTCATCTCTTATTACCCAAGTTTAATTATTACTGTCTAAAACTCAAGCATACAGATAAAATTGGCCACAGTTGCTTGATGTTTCTTTTGATCTTTTCCTTTAGCTTCTTCTTTTTTTTTAAAGATTTATTTATTTATTTATTTATTTGAGACAGAGAGAGAGAGAGAGGCAGAGACACAGGCAGAGGGAGAAGCAGCCTCCATGCAGGGAGCCTGATGTGGGGCTCCATCCCAGGACCCCGGGATCACACCTTGGGCTAAAGGCAGATGCTCAACTGCTGAGCCACCCAGGGATCCTGAGCCTTGCTGGCGCAAGTATGTACATTTATTGCAATTAATACACCAATAATGATATGTTGTTATTCACTGAAATACATGCTTTATTCAGATTTCCTTAATATTTACCTAATGTCCCTTTTCTATTCCAGAATCCCCTCTAGGATATAACATGAAATCCTACTTAATGTCTTAATGTAGGCTCTGGCAGTTTCTCAGACTTCGCTTTTTTTTGATGACCTTGACAATCAGAGGAGTACTGGCATTTTGTAGGATGTTCCTCATTTGGGATTTGCCTGATGTTTTCTCATTAGACTAGGCTTATGTGTGCTGTTGGGGATGAGCACAGAGGTAAATTGACGTTTTCCTTGCATCATATCAAGAGTACATCCCATCAACATGACTTGTCACTCTTCATGTTAACCATAATCACCTGGCTGAGGTGGTGTTCGCCAGATTTCTCCATTGTAGAGTTACTCCCTTTCCATACTCTGCTCTTTGTAAGTTAGTCACCGTGTACAGCCCATACTTAAATAGTAGGGAGTTGTGCTCTACCACCTTGTAGATGGAATATCTACATAAATTCTTCTGCATGGAAGGTTTATCTCTCCCATTTGTTTTTCCAATCATTTATTTATATCAGTTGGACTTGGATCTTTACCTATATGATATGCTGGGTTTTAATCCAATACTACTTGATTTTTGTTGCTCAAACTGTCCCAGCTTTGGCCATTGTGAGTGCTTTTAGTTGGCCCCTGTATGCCTATGACACACTCCCATTACTGGGATTTTTTTTGAACATTCCTTTACTTCCTGCTATAACAAGGTGCTTCAGGCTCATCTTATATATGCCCTGCCCCAGGCCTAGAATCAGCTATTTCTCCCAGGAGCTCTTGGGAGATATTTGCTTTCTTGATTACAGTTAGAATTTTCTCATGAGGGAAGTTTGCTGATGCACTATTGGAGCCAAGTACTATGTGACAGCATGAAAATTAATTGCATCTTTCCTTCTAGATTTTGCATATAGAAGGTAGTAATTTAAAAAAATGATGAAAGAAGGAATGCATCTGAGAATTCAATCAACAATAGATTGTTTATTTAGAATGAATATGATTTTGTGTACTTCTCTCACACAATTAGGTTTATGCTTCCTAGATAATTTTTTTTGACTAAAGAAAAGCAAGGGAGTGATTAACACAAAAGGAAGGGACTGCTTTTTTGGGGAAGGGTGTTGTTGCGGAGGCTAGATGCAATGGGCAGCTCCATTTGTGTATATAGGGAAGCTGCATCTGCCAACCTCCTTTACAGTAAAGATGAGGCCATGGGGCAGTTCTCACAAAGAAAGAAAAGATATGTCACTTTTTGAGAAAGGCAGTTCAAAGCAGAGTTCTCCATGCTGTTGCTCTTGTCATACTTGACTAGAGGCAGAAAAAAAAAAAAGGGTACAAGATGGTAAAATCGTAAGATAGAAACACCCCAGAATTACATCCTTAGGCAGCATGGGCTGTGATGTGAATGGAATATAAATATATGTGTCTTTCTATATATATGTTAAGCTAATGATATTATGAAATCTGCATGTGAATGCCACAGTATACAAAGGGGGCTTCTACTTCTAGAGCATTCTATATCTTAAATTGGGGGATGGGTACAAGAGTGTTAATTTTATTATTATTCATTCATTAGATTGCATATATGTTATGTATTTTTCTGTATGTAAGATACCTTTCACAATAAACATTTAAAGTCACCCTCTTCTGTATATTGTTGACCACCCTTGAATTGAAAATTAATTGATCCTGTTAATTTGAATAGTATATGTAGCAGTATAAGTTGGAGTAGTGTTTTGGGAAAGTTTTTCACGATGTATCTCAACAACCTGAATATTATCCTTTAATTCAGTAGTTACACTTCTAAGAATCGAACCTATAGAAATAATACTAAATGTTGGAAAAGTTTTATGAAGAAAGATGTTGCTCATTCCAGTATTATTAAGGATAATGAAAAATGGGAAGAAAAGAGCATGGTTTGTTAGAGTGCGTCCACCCAATGGAATGTTAATCAGCTTTTCTAAAGGTGGTTGTAAGCCTTTGTGTAACCTCAAAAATGCTTATGTTATGCTAGATGAAAAAGGACGGGATACAAAATCTTGTCTGTTGGATGAATATAGTTATATTAAAAAACTATGAAACAAAAGCTCTAGTGCCTAATATCTACCAAGTCCGTTTTATGCCTAAGCGTTTAGACCATTACTGTGAACAACAATGATAATTTAGGCATCTTCCAGTATGTATAACTTATGATTGGGAGGAAGATAGAAATGTGTTTCTGTCTTTTAGATGTGTTTGAAGTTGGAGATGAGATCCTTTTCTTCTTCTAGAGTAGTTAGAGAAATTCAAATGCAGATTTAATAAATCTGATTCAATTCAGCAACAGGGCTGGAATAATTGAACACAGTTGTGTGTGAGGCTTGAGAAGGGAAGAGCGGAAAGGCAGGACTGTGAATGGAATGGGACAGGGTTCATTATAGTCCAGTGGCTAGAACTGTAACAGATGGCAGCATTTCAGCTCTTTGTCAAATGAGTAGAAGATGACCTCTGAAGTTTCTCCTATTGTGTCTATGACCTTGCATTCCATCATCTGAAAAGAAATTACAAGATTTTATTATGTTTCTTTTTTCCCAAGGTTTTTTGGTCATCAGGATTTTCTCATGAAGGCAGAAGACTCATTGATGAAAAAGTCAGTTTCTAAGAATATGGCTAAACATACCTACCTTACTCTCCCCGCCCCCCTTTTTTCCCACTGAAAGAGCAAACTACCCTTCCTTACCACGGTAAGTTCAGTCCTTCACTATCTGTTGTTTACTCTCTCATTTAAGCCACTATGTTTAAAACAGTAAGACATTTGACCACTTCTTAAAGGTCTGTAAATGCCTTCCCACTCTTCCTCTTTGGAAGGCTGTCAGAGTGGTGAATTCTCAGATCACAGACACAGATAAGATGGACAAAGAAAGAAAGATACAAGAAGGAAGTAAAAATGTCCATAATGAACTCACGCATCTTGAGGAAACCTCTAATCTAATGAGAATGGATTTTGTTGAGAAGGTTGTACACGAACAATTAATTATTCATGGCAGAGACGTCATTAGGATTTCATTTTGTTTAAAGGCCTCTAAGTGACTTATGCAATTGGGTTAAGCTGGAGAAGAATTTCAAGAACGAGACAAGGGAAAGCTTTTCATTATATTGACTTTTCATAATATTTTCAAGGTAGTTATTATGACTTGGCACATAAATTACACTCCAACTAGAAATGTCCGATGGTTTGCCTGGGCAAGAGTCTCCACATGAGTGGATCGTGGACCAGTATGATGAGATGGAAGCAGACTGGCAGAGATCTCTGAAAGGATTAGAAGATTTATTCCAGAAGTCCATATTAATTCCATTTGGCTTTCTGGTTACTTTGGGAGTGTGAGGAGTCTCCTTGAAGTGACAGTGAGATTTGTACAATCTGTGATATTTACACTCAATGATTCTTTCCCTAAGGCCCTATGGGAGGTGAGTACCTGTTCATTTATAGTAAGTGTGAAGTAAGATACTTTAACAAAAACCCTAGAGATCTGGAATATAACAGCCTTCTTGTCTGCTTATCTTAAAGGCAAATGTCAGAAATTAGTGTCCAGTTGAGATTTTAATGTGGGATTGATCATAAGCACAGATTTAGACATATAGGGTAAATTTATAGAGAGGCATTGCATACAGGATCAACATCAATGGGTATTTAAGAAATATTAGTTGAATTAATTCAAGAGTTTTTGCCTATTTTATCTGTTTGTATCCCAAGCACCCAGGACAGTAACTTGCACATAGTAAGTGCTCATAATTAGTTGTTGAAAAATTTTGAAGTTGAAGTAGTAAATCAGGGCATGTCTGTGTGAGGAACATCATGCCAACCTGGGATCTTGGTTGCACTGAAGGGTTGATAAAAGGGATAGCCTTCTCCGTGTCTGGGGACTAAGTAGCCCTGTAATGCCTTTAGGATAATGAAGTGTTAGGGTTAGCACCCTAGGCTTGCAGGGTGGAGTGGTAAAAAGAAAGACATTCAGGTGTGGTGTAGGAAGCCCCGGGCTTGAGGTTTTAGCTGGGTCCTGACCAAAAACCACAGCAGTGGCAGCAGCCACCATAGGCAAAGATCTGTGTGTTACAATAGAGGGAAAGAATGAATAAACAGTAAGTGCAACAAATAAGCGAATTATATATTAGAAGGTAGTAAGTGCTACAGAAAAAAATTTTGAACAGTGGTATGCCTAGATGACCTCACTTACAAAAATCTACTTTCCACATTTTCAGAAACCCGTCAAATGGAAAAACAAGGTATTCCGTTATCTTTATACATTTCTGGCAACAAATTAATAACTCCTGCTTAACTGATGATGACATTAAGCCAGAATGTCTATGGCTTTTATATAATGGTAGCTCTAATTTTTCAGCAGCAGAAAAGTTGTCCGAGTGGCTCCCTTATTTTAATATCACAATGAACAATGTTATGTATGTGTTTATCTATCTCAGGCTCTCTGTACCTCTGTGTAACACAGAGTGGCAAGATGGCATGTTGCCTTCTTAGCTTGACACATACCACAGCCAGAATTCCATGGCACGGTTTACACATTTTGCAGTTAAATGTTTAGGCCTTGAGAACAGGCCTTCCTCTCTTGAAATCAAATACTTTGCTTTCAACACTGCTTCCTTCATGCAGGGTAAAGAGAAGTCTCACCCCTGAGGTTGATCCCAGGGCTCTGGCCCTGAGTGAATCATAAGTACTGGACAAAGCAGGGGCTGAGGTCGAAGGAAATGTTTCTTCTGTGAGCTTAGTTTGTAGCCAAATGGGGAGAATTTGTTTTCCTACCAACCAGTCACATCAGAGGGTATGAGAAAGGAGACTAGTGTTTGTGATGGGGTCTCAAGACTGTTCTACACTGACCTGGTTTCCTTCAACTTATTAGTAATGGCTCAGAAGTCCTAAGAATTTTAGGATTCTGGCACTCAGTAGTTTATGGTAAAGATTTGACCTTTTGTTTTCTTGATGATTTCTTGGGAAAAATAGAATTAGTTGAGCTGCCTTTCTTTCTTTATCTCTATCCCATACAATCCTTCCCACCTTCCATGTTTTAGAGTGAAGTTAGCTGTAGTCTTTTTTTTCCTCCTTTAACTCATTCAAATCAAGGAAGCATTTTAGTCAGAAGCCTGAACACTAAAGCTCTTTTCTCTGAACCACAGCAGAATGAACTAGAGGTTTTGTGCATCGTTTCCTTTACCAATGGTATTCCATTATTGCAGGAAAGAAAACGTATGATGATAAACCTGGATGGACGGGGGATTGGTACAATATGGATTCTTTGGAAAAGTGTGAGTGGTGTGCATTAGATGCTAGTTTCCATCTCATGTCCCTTCTCCCTTCTGCTTGTATGCACTACAAGTGAGTCACCTGCAGAGATGCTGTGGGGGGAGACCCGAGCCAGTGGCTCCAAATGCTACTTCCACATTCAGATTACTATTAGGCATAGGGCCAAGGTTTCATCTTCTAACTATTGAGATTCTTCAATCTGTGGAAGAAAAGGGAAAATAAATCAAAACAATGGTATGGTTTTAGTTTCTCTTCTGAGAAAAATTATGTCAGTCAAACTTATGCCTTTAAACCAGGCTAACAGGTCCAAACACCATGAGAGCAGCTGGCAAATAGCTGCATGGTGGATGTGTTAGCTGAATGGGCTCACTTTTTGGATGCTTAATTCCAGGTTCATCCCGGTTATACTTGGCTTCTGCTACTGGCTTTGTCTCACAGTGTCAACCCTACTTTTGCTGCATGGATTTTTGTTTTTGAACTTTGTTTCCTCAATTTTGACTCTTAGATGGCCTAAGAACTCAAGTTCTGGCCTTCTTCCCCTCCTGATTGCTTTAAGTAGACTGAACCTAGGGCCTGAGGATCAAATACCCACTAGGGCTAGTCAGTGGGTCAGACCACCTTATTTACCTTAATATTTGGATTTCCAAGCAATAAAGAGCAATACTGATTCCCAACCACCATGACTATGGTCGTCATGAAGGTATTCGGAGTGTGCTGAGAAGTCTTGTTCATTATCTGCAGTCTGAGGCCACAGACTCCAGCCTTCTTTTGAAGTTTCAAAACCTACCTATAGGTTGGAAGGGTCATAATTTTCTTAGAAAAATTTTCTTACCCTCTGTGGTAGGCAGAATAGTGGCTCTCCAAAAATGTCCACAGCTGAATTTCCAGAACCTCTGGCTTTGTGCACATTATGTTACATAGCAAGGGAGAATTAAGGTTACAGGAAGAATTAAGTTGCCAATCAGCTGACCTCAAAATTGGGACATTATTCTGGGTTATGGAAGTGAGCTTGATGCAATTATAAGAGTCCTTTAAATTGGAAGAGGGAGGCAGAAGAGGAGGTCAAAATCACAGGAGATTTGAAAATGATGATGTACAGGCTTTGAAGATGGGAGAAGAGGCCACGAGTCAAGAAACGTAGAAATGTAGGCATCCTACATGTAGGAGGCCTATAAAAGCTAGAAAAGGCAAGGAAATGGATTTCCTCTTAGGGTCTCCAGGCAGAACACAGTCCTGCTGATATCTTGACTTTAGTTCAGTGAGATCCAATTCTGACTTCCATCCTCCATTTATTTAAAGTAATAAATTTTACTGTTTTAAACCAAGTTTGTGGTAAACAGTTATGGCAGCAACAGAGACTGAATACACTGCTCAACAACAGAAATGTGTCTTTTTATTTCATGATGAATTTTTATAACCTAAAAAAAAATCCATTCTTGAACATATAAGATTAAACAGCCAGTTAAAATGCCTGTGGACTATTATCGGGGTGCCTGGGTGGTGCAGTTGGTTAAGCGACCGACTCTGGATTTGGTCATGATCTCATGGGCTATGAGATAGAGCCCTGCATAGGGGTCCACGCTCAGTGTGGAATCTGCTTAAGATTCTTTTCCTCTGCCCCTCCCTCTTCTTGCATGCTCTCTCTCTCTCCCTTTCTCTCAAATAAACAAATATATCTTAAAAAAAAAAAGAGAAAGTTCCTGGATTATTGAATATACATACAGGCTTTGTGCACATTCTAATTATATCCTTAGAGCAAAAGTTTAAATATGAAAATGCTTTCTCAAAGTGTATGGACATTTCAGGCTTTTGAGACAAATGTTCTCATAATATGCACAATCTCTCCAGAAGTGCATGGAGTGCTGTTTCTTTGAGTCCTTGCCAATACTATGAATTTCTATTTTTAAATCTTTGCCAATTGTTAGATGAAAAATTATTCTTTGTGTATACAATAAATACTCACTGAGTAGTCACTTTGTGCCAAGCACTACGCTTAGCAACATGTTCCTTTAATTCAAAAACATTGAGTTGCTTGTTGACATTGAGCACTTTTTTGTAAACTCAATGTTACACATACATATATATTTCCTATTTGTTAAGTGCCCTCTGGCTATGGTGAGACAAATGGGCCATGGATGGGAGCTGGGGGCCACAACCGAGGTCCAGAGACTGTGGCAGTGGAGCTGATGGGGGCTGAGTATGACTGGGCTGGGTGAGTGCAGTGGAGGTGATGAGGAGTGGGCAGGTTTGGGACCTGCTGTGAGGTGGAGCTAAGGAGGCCTCCTGATAGATTGCTCTGAGGCTGTGAGGGAAGGAAAAAAAAATCACGGGGTTGGTGTGTGAGATAAAGGCAACCATGTAAAAATGCCAATTTCTATTTCCAATTTCTTCTGTTTTCCCTGTCATTGGGTTATTTTTTGGGTCAAATGACTGAGAATAGCTCTTGGTGTTAACACTGTCCGGAGCCAGAGTTCCCTCAGAACATACCTGTAGTGGGACAGTTTTGTCTGTGTTACTTGCTACAACAAAGCAGACCACACCAGGAAGCAAGTCAGGATTGGAGCCCGTGTTAGGTGATTTTGTGGAGTGTTCAAAGAAACAGAGCACTCTTCGGGATTGGATACTGTAAGGAAGGGAAATTAAATCTATGCCTGGATAACTTAATACTTTTTATCTAGGAGGTGGGAGAAATGGAGTGGAGTGAAAGATGAAATTGACCAAGAGGCAGTGGCCACTCCTGTTAGCTGAAAGGGGAGACATTTGATTATTTTCTTATTTTTTTTAAGATTTTATTTATTTATTCATGAGAGACACACAGAGAGAGAAGCAGGCCCCGTGCAGGGAGTCTGATGCGGGACTCAATCCGGGGACTCCAGGATCATGCCCTGAACCAAAGGCAGACGCTTAGCCACCGAGCCACCCGGGCGTCCCTTGATTATTTTCATGGTTTTCCCCAGTATCCTTGTTCTTGTCTGCTGTCTGAAATCATTGCAAAGAAACCTCACTTTTATCTCACTGACATGATCCCATAGTGATCGCATCTGATGTTGCTGTTCAGTGAAGTTCTTTCTCTTCAGGAGAACCTCATGGTCTCACTTGTTAGTGCCGGCTGTTGGCTTCCAGAGATCATTTTTTTCTCATTCACATTCTGGTTAAGGGCAGATAAAATTAGACCACGGGACATTAATTCACAATACTGAGATTTTCACCATTACTGAGGTTCTGTGTATCAGGAGGTCGTCCAGAAAAACAGTATTTGTACTTGGGTAAAGTAGTGCTTCTTGCTCCTTTTATTGCAGGATGCATTGTTGAATGATCTGATCTGACAGTGTTTGTGCATTTTTGACCGTACAGAATGCACCAGTCAAGTGGGATACAGGCAATTATGAAAGACGACATTAGTTTTTGTAATAAGCTGTAAAGTCAGGGCCAGATGACTAATCCCAGACCAAGAAAACATGCCCTAAAGTCCAGGTGGGTCGGCTCCAGAGATCCAGGTCTTGCTTTTTTTAAAGGTCTAATCATAGACTGTTCCATTTCTTTAACTGTATTGATGCTGGCAAGGTAAGAGGTATTTACCTTAGCATAAATTCCCCCTTAGCTAGTAAACTTAACTAGTTTTCTTGGGGTTTCAGAGTAGAGATAATGTGTACATAAAAGTAATATTGTAAGGGGCACAGACTTTATTGAATAACAAAACCCTACTTCTAGTTTTACCCATTTTGTAAGTTATTCATGTAATAATTTGCAGTGAAGGATTTATTAATAACCTTTTGTGACTGTATTTAGATATATAGAGATACATAAATATAAAAATCAGTGATAAATATAAATATTTAACTATAACTTTAAAATATAATTAACCTATTGTGTATTTTCAAACAATGTATATATTATATTGGGTTTATCTTAAACACTTTTCCTATCATACATATGTATTTAAACGATTATTTCATCAGTGAATGAAATAGCATGAAACTTGGTCCTTAAATGATAATACATCTGCTTCTGACACTTAATCAAATTAGAAAACTTATTTCTTGCATGGTTGAGAGTAAGCCAGAAGTCATTATAATTTTGGATTTATCACTTGAATACACTCATTTTAATAAGCAGACTATTAAATCATATCCACTGAGGAGGCATCACAGGCTCCAAGTAAGGCAGGAAAGGATCCTAAATTAGGGTCCAGGAAGTAGTGGCATGACATAGAGAGGTGATGAAGCTTAACGTGAGCATGGAAGGGGGCAGCACCATGCATCCCACCCTTAGAGGGGCTCTGGTTGGAAATGTAAACAGAAGAGGGAATAAACAAAGGAAACGGTTTGGTTTGGTAAAAGTATGTAAATCCAAGTGTAATTACAGAGGGAGCTTCTGGGCCAATGAGTCCTGTCTCCTGCTGATGCTACTCACCTCATTGTAGGTGGGAAGTCATGTAGCTCTCATTCTGTCTTTCTGGCATCACTGCAAGGAGGAGACCGTGAATCAGAAACAGGCTTACTCTCTAGTGCCCTGGGTGAGCTGACCTTGGACAGTTGCTACACTGAGGTCATTAATTCTCACAACTGTGAAGTCCTAGATACTGTTGTGATCTAGATATTTCATAGGAGAAACCTGAAGTTACTATCTTGCCCACATTCACAAACTTCATGAGTTAGCTACCCGGCAGTGAACCCAGGTCACCATACTCATAACCCCCATGCTATTCCCTCCCATTCTGGGTCTTTCCCCTAAATCTTTTTTTTTTCTTTTCTTTTTTTTTTTTTTTGCAAAGGGTCCCCTCTTAGAGGAGAATCAAGGATGATTCCAAGGTTTTCATGCTCAACAACTGAGGGGATGGTGGTGTCTTTTCCTAGGGTGAAGAAGACAAGGGTGGAGCAGGTCTGCAGTAGGAGATGATGAATCAAGATTTCTGTTACATTTAAGGTGCTTATGAAATGGCCAGTGGAGAACTGAGTCAGTAGTTAGATTTACAAAACTGGAAAGATTAAGGACAGAGTTTTGCAAAATTTATTGTTTCCGCAATACACACATGCACACACTCACATAGATTGAGAGAGCGAGAGAGAAGAGAATGGCAAAATGGCAAAACGGTAACGTTATTGAATATAAGAAATAGGTACATGGGTGTTCACTGTATTCTTTTGCTTTGGTGATATTTGAAATTTTTTCTAACAAACATTGCATGTGAACTCTTTTTTTTTTTTTATGTGAACTCTTTCTTGACCTAAACTTTACGTCTCTTCACACATCGGCATGCTTTTGCAAATTATGACATTCTCTTCTCTAACTGTATGCCACTGTGGTGCCTTGTTATGCCCATTTTGCAGAAGCACAGAGAGAAGGGATGTTGTCCAAGTTACATGGGAAGTGGTGGGTCTGGAGTTTGTATTAGATCTCTCTGGCTCAAAAATCTATGCTCTTTCTACTCTACTCATACTTGCCAAACTGTAGAATGTGTATGTCTGATGGTATTTAAGTGGACTTGATGTGTCATGTGGATACAATACTAAATTTCATTTTCACAGAAGGCTATTCCCTTTTCAATTATTTTTATTAATATATCACTGAAGAGGTCTCAGGTTAGTTCCATATTTAACACCATTCACCTTTTTTTTTTACCATGCACTTTTTAATTTTAATTAATTATTTTATGTTTTAAGTTTTTATTTAAATTCTAGTTACTTAACATATAGTCTCTATGATGTTCTTATTTCACTTCTTAAGAAAGAAAGATCAGGCCTCAGGCTCAGAGCCTTCAGATAACAGTATCTCCAGTATATACATATGTATTACCCAAGGCTGGGGAGCTTTGAAGGATGTATGTATGTGTGTGTGTGTGTGTTTGTGTATGTATATATATGTGTGTGTGTGTGTGTGCACAAACATGTATTTTATTTAAATGTGCGAAGTTCCTTAAAAAAAATAAATGTGTGCAGTTCCTTTTAAAACAAATTTACTTAAGTAGAAAAGGGAAAGAATAATTTTCCCGAAGTAAAACAACCAGTACGCTAGTTGTATGGTCATACAGGCAAAGATTTTAGCCCTAATTGTGAATTTAGTATGTGATTTACTAAAGTTTCAGAATGCTTTTCTCAGCCATGGTGCTTTTCACTAGACAAATCACTCCCCTTAAGAAAACATGTTTTATCCATAGCTTCAGTGAATGAGGTTCACTAAAATAGTAATTATCTGAGCATTCTTAAGCATAACTGAATCAGCTTCAATTTGCTTAGATAGATAGACATTTTAGTGGTTCACAGCAAAATGTAATAAACTGAATAACTGTAGGCTTTAATGTAATCTCACACAATCCTATTACATCCCAATTACTTTTTTGACCTTTTTAGGGTAGTCCTTGCCTTAAAAACACACACAATCTGTAGTTTTGAATATCTCCCCCTATGCTATGCCAAGCAAATCAATAGATCAGAAAGAGTGAATATCTTGCCATTTCTTCTAATGCTGTCCCAGGAAAGCCATAACGCATGCCTCCCAGGCATTAGAAATGTAACATTATAAATATTTACTTATTGTTTGTTAAAAGCTCCTCATTTTTCATTCCCATAAGCGTCAGGACCTTAATAACATCTTTTATTTTCCTTAAACAAACAAATTTAGGATCAATCTTATTGCTGCATCAGAAGAGGTAGGAGACTGGATGGGTTAGACATAGATTTGATGCTGGAAAGAAACTCCTCTTTGAAAGTAAGCTTGCAATGCATGCAGAAGTGAATGACAGTGCAATTATACAATCTAGATAGACTATCCAGTCTCTACATGAAACAATCCACAGGAAGTCCATTGGTCTCCAATCACTTCCAGTCCATAAAGAATGAGTTTGCCAAATGAGAATGATATTAATAAATTAATACACTCATTCAAAATTAAATAACTAAACTGCTATTTGTTTATTTATTTATTTTTAAAAGATTTTATTTATTTATTCATGAGAGACACACAGAGAGAGGAAGAGACACAGGCAGAGGGAGAAGCAGGCTCCATGCAGAGAGCCCGACGTGGGACTGGATCCCAGGTCTCCAGGATCATGCCCTGGGCCAAAGGCAGCGCTAAACTGCTGAGCCACCCGGGCTGCCCCATAAACTGCCATTTATTGATGCTATTATTAATTTATTGGCATCTATGTATATTGGATTCAAAGCTATATGTCAAGTAAACAAAGCAGTGTAAGATATGCTGGCTGTTCTCTGGAGACTTGTGGTTTGGTAAGGAGAAAAGCTGGACCAAGTAAATCCTAATACAATAAGATGGGGCAAAGACAGAGAAGAGTGCCAGGCGATGGCATGGAGGAGGCTGTGATCAGCTCTACTTGGGAGAGTCTGAGAGCACTTCTACAGGTGAAGGGGGATGAACAGGGTCTTGAATGCTGAGGAGGAGTCATAGAAGCTCTAAACAAGGTGAAGGAAGACATCTCAAAGTGGAAATTGATTCCAAGGAGGAGGATTAATTCTAACATGTACTGAAGCATGTTCTAAAATCGTTTCTATTTGGGAAAGAGAATTTTTAAGGTTTATTATGGCTGCATTCATTTGCAGTGCATAGAAAGCCCACTTAGTAGTGCTTTAATTGGTCAAGCGTTTATTTGTTTCAAGCAACAAGAGTGTGATGTAGACAAGTTAAGTCTGGGATGATAGTCTGGGGATGCATTTGCAAATTGAGTTCTTTTCATATTATGTAGCATTATCTTGTGGCCTTATGGACAAAAGGATGAAGGGATATTATAGGTGAGACTGTTCTTTTTAAAAAGCTATTCTGGAATTTCCTCTTGGAGACTTCAGTTGACATCACTGGCCAGAACATGCTTACATGGCCTTCCCATCTAAGTGCAAGGGAGTTTGGGAATCAAGAATGTTAGCTTCCAGCCTATGATTGAGGAAGGCAAGAGAAAAGGGGGTGTGATTAGATAGCATGTGAATAGCCAATGCACAAAGTTTAGCATAAAGGGCTTGCAGATGATTCTAAGCCCAAACTGCATAGTTTTAGCACTAAAGGAGGTTTAAACATCTAAAGGAGGAGAAAACATCTCTTCTAAGCTCTTTATTTTGTAGATGAGACAACTCAGGTCCAGAGAGGCCAAGGACTTGCTCTCCATCACAAAGTAGCATGACAGAGCTAAACTGGAACTCAGATCCCTTGGTTTCCAGCCTTTTCTCATGGACAACTGAACCGACGTGCTGAATGTGGAGTATAGTTTACACTGATGTCGAATCAAACTGTAATTACAAAATATCGCAAATTTATATAATTATTATAATCAGGACAGAGAAACAACAGCTACAAGCAAGAAAAAGTCTAGAAGAAACTGAAAGCTTAGGATACATGGGCAAATATTGATAAAACAGCCCAATGAGTACTTAGTATCTTAGTATCTTACCTTTCTCTGGAAGGGAGATAAAGGCTGGAAGACCATGATTATACTGGGCAAGAATAAAACCTCCCATCTTTTTGAGAACGGAGTTCTAAAGCAAAGTTGACTCTTCCAGGCAGAACTCAGCTAGCTTAGATAGTGATGATCGAATGTTCCTCCAACCCTTCATCAGATCTCTCAACACACTGTGATGATATTCCTCCATAAGCTATTTTTCGGTGTTGCAGAGCCCATTTCTGATTACACCACTCCTGCTTATCACACTATGTCTAAGGATTTGGCAAATGTTAGTTTTCAGAGAGGAGAATAATGGAGGAGAAACACATTCTGCAAAGACAGTGTTGTCCAATTATTGCCTCTTACCTAAAGGAAGGCCACTGAGCATCAACACTGCAATTTAAACCATGGAGGACACAGGTTATTTTCTTGTAAGTCATGTGAATGTTGATTTGGGAAGGAAAAGGGATGCCCGGGTGGCTCAGCGGTTGAGCACTTGCCTTTGGCCCAGGGCGTGATCCTGGACTCCCAGGATCGAGTCCTACATCGGGCTCCCTGTTTGGAGCCTGCTTCTCCCTCTGCCTGTGTCTCTGTCTCTCTCTCATGAATAAATAAATAAAATCTTAAAAAAAAAGAAAAGAAAAGGAAAGTGTATGAAAATGTTGTCATGACTTGATAAGGAAGCAAGTATGCCAAATATTACCTTCCACTTCTAAATATTTTGAGAATGAAACATAATTGACACATACACACATTATACATGTCTATAAATTCTATCCCTCAATACATATTCATGCAAGTGTCACCCAGAAAACCTCATCTGAAGTCTGTTGTTTAGATGTGAGTCAGGTATGTTGGTGGCTTATGCAATTTTGTCTTTAATGGTTTCTCTCTCTTTTTTTAAAGATTTTATTTATTTATTCATGAAAGACACAGAGAGGCACTAAACCACTGAGCCACCCAGGGATCTCCCTTTAATGGTTTCTCACATTTTGTGACATTCTGTGTTTTCAGTATTTTGTTTTGTTTTATTTTATTTTATTTTATTTTATTTTATTTATGAAATGAAATTATTTTAACTTGAAAAAAATTCCTAGGAATCAAACATAAGTTTTAAAAAAATGACATTTTTCTAAAATTGTATATTCTGAAATAATTGACTAATACTTTGTTACAGAAAGTAATTCAAACTATTTTGGTATTTCAATATATCCCTAAAGAAATGGTTAAAAAATGTTTTCATACACCAAAATTGGAAGTGTTTATAATTCTGTTTATGGCTATGAAATGATAATCAAATTCTACTTAAACCACCAATGATGGAATATACTTCAAAGAAATAAACATTTGGTCTTACAATCTTTAATATTGGTTAAAAAAACAGACTGATGTTTGCTGCTAATGGAAGTTATTTTAATCCAATGTGCAAAAAAAAGTACAGCTGTCTACTTTTACTTGAAATACATAAGACCAACACTTCTACACTATTTACACACTTAAAAAAGATTTTCCATTTATTAGTTTAAGTAACAATACTACATCTCCTTTATGGATAAATCACGTGCTGCAGAGAGCCCAAAAGCTTGATGACATTCTCTTAAGTGACACAAGTGTATCTGAAGAAGCATACCTATTCTTGTCCTAATTTTGATCCTAAATAAAAATCCAATTTCAAAATCAATTAAGAATTATTTTGATCTAGAAAATCTTGGAATTGTTGCAAACGTTTTCAGTATTTTAAAATTTGTTCAAATTACCTTAATGTTTGCTCTGAATCTCACCATTTTGTACCCACATAACAATTAGTGGCCTCCTTGGACTTACCACTAATTCAGGTAGGACTTTATTATAATTCCATAGTATAAACAATCATATTTAATTTCTTGTGCTTAGCATATGTTAGGCACACAAATACGGATTAGTTGAATCATTTTACATGTGTCTTTTCAGCATTCAAATTGTGTGTGCATTGTAGTGAAATATGATGCTTCATTTTACTGAACCACTATATAGAATTTCCCAGTTATTGAGTGTAGCCATATTCCCCTGATTTCAGTTAGTTCGAAGCATAAATGGATTGTGTATACTATATGGGTGACAGCAAGAATGAATGACCTCATTCATCACAATCAGCATCATAGGGATGCAGGTGTTGTGGACAATTATAGGCTAATAGTGAGTTATAAAATGCCTGAATATGACAGAGATGTGAGTTTTAGTCCTGCAAATAACTAATATGCATCTTAAATTAATTTAGGATATTAATCATTGTCATATATTTTTCTGTTTGATTTTTCAAGGCTCTACCACTCTACACACACACACGTATTGAAATAAGTTTCACTTAATTGAACTTACCCTTAAAATGTGGGAAGCATGTTGCTTTCTGCTATTCTTTTCTAGTCTCTTCTGTTTTATACTGTGTCATTAACAAAAAGGTGGTCAGACCACTAAGCTGATTTTATTACTGATTGTAAACTGCAAATTGAATAACAGCTATAGGGAACACAAAACGTTGATGGACTAATATATCTCTAGACACATAGCACATGATTAATAAGTATTAGTTGATAATATATGATCTCTTCTCTTTCAATCCATGTAAGGCACACATTGAAAATAAAAATCCTGAACAAGAATTAGTGTTATAAATCGGTTAAATAAATGTAGTTGCAAGGTACTAGTATATGATTAAGAAATAAAAGAGTTGTATGGATGATAAGTTTTGTGAGTTCAACTAATACACGGTTATTTCTTATAAGAGAAATATAAGGAATTTATTTTTATGATTAAAAACCTGATTCTTGATGTCAATTTTAATTTGGTCTTTGGTTGTGAGACATTTATTACACAACTAGACAAGTCAGTAAGCTATAGCAAAGGGAGAAAAAAGAAAGCACTGATAAACTACATTTTTGCTTAGCTTCCAAATACAAAGGGTAATACTCTATTGAAATAATATGTTTTGCTTTAATTTTGAATCTTGGTAAGTGAAAAAACATGTATTTCTCAAGTTCAAGACTGTATGACAGTCTAGTTCAGTTATGAACTGGTATATGCAAATATTTTCCATCCGAGTAGGTGTTTTTCCCTTGAAATAGTTTGACAATGTGGAAAATTTATTATGTTCCATACATATTTAGCACTAAAATTTTAAGGCAATAGTTTTCAAATTTTGTTGCATATAGGAGCCACCCAGAAAATTTTTATGAATTTTACAAATTTTACAAATGCCTGATTTCCACTCCCAGTGATTCTGATTTAAATATCTGGGGTGCAACTGGTCATGAGGACTTTTAAAAAATCATTTTAATGAGAAATAAAGCCTAGGAACTGTGATAAGGGAACTGTAGCCTTCCCTCTGTCGTGAGAAACCTTCAGTATCTTGTGGTGATGGTCTATCCTTGCTTTGATTAAGGTGTAAAGGCAAAAATGTCTCAGTTAACAATATGTCCCTCTTAGGATAGATGTGATAATTGAAATAAATGTTTCAGATTCTTTAGATTATCTAATCTCCCTCTTTGTTTTTTAGATTATGTAAATAATCCCTCATTATTAATTTAGGAGAGTAAGAGACACAGAGAGAGGCTGAGACACAGGCAGAGGGAGAAGCAGGCTCCATGCAGGGAGCCCAATGTGGGACTCAATCCCGGGTCTCCAGGATCAGGTCTTAGACTGAAGGCGGCGCTAAACCGCTGGGCCACCCGGGCTGCCCAAGAGGAAGGCAATCTAAAGTCAAAATGAGGCTGACATTTTGAAAAAAAGTAGCAAATTTTGAATATTGCTTGGGGATTAATCACTCTCTAAATTCTATTACTATGATCATTTAACCAGTGATAAGGTGGCATGCTTTAATGCATGCATAGCTGGATTACTTATTTGACCATGAAAACGGAGTGCTATGTCAATTGTTCTGATGTAGCTGAACGTTAGAATCATGTGAGGAGCTCTGAAAAGGCCCCAGGCTTTAGGCTGCATCCCAGATCAAAGATATCAGAATCCCTGGGGTGTGAGTCTATCCCTAGTACTGGTGACTCCAGTGTACACCCAAGAGTGAGGGCCCCTGTACCAAGTAAAGAAAATCGTGGGTGTTACAGCCCCACCGTTCTGTTATTAGAGGATAAATGACATCCCTGGAGTGTGGAGTGCACAGTTATAGTGGAGTTCTAAAATTGGAGGGTCTTCTAAAAGATAGGACAAATGAGGCTTTCTAAACCCTTTTCCTTCCTAGAGAAGAAAGGAAAAGGCTTTGTGAGAGGGGTTTGTTACAGAGAGTTTAAGAGGTGATCCATAGATTAGGGAATTAAGATAGCCCAAACCTACCATACCTGTGAGGCTTTTCTACACGGGGCTGGCATAGGCAGTGATGGAATACATTTCTACTTGTGTCCCAATTCCAGATGACTTGTGGTGATCTCCTCAAGCACAGTGAGAGAGATCATGGGGCCAAGTCTAGCTTCAGTAGAATGAGTACTAGGTTGCTTATGATGTCCACTACAGGTGTGGCGGTGAACTGTGGAAATATTTATGCCACGTTTTTCCTACCTTGAGTATCAGAGACAGAGCCGGAGATGTAAAGTTAGAAAGAGTTAAATGAGAATTCCAGTTCTGCTTCTGGGGTTATTTTAAAATACGTTGCAAATTGTTTGACATGCTTGTCCTAAAAAAGTAGAGTCTATTTCCCCCTCCACTCAATGTGGGCTGGTCTGAGTGATTTGCTCCTAATGAATAGAATGTGGTCGAAGTGATGCTATGGAGAGCCAAATGGGTAACTTCCACTTGGCTGTCTGTATCTTGGATCACTCACTCTGATGAAAACTGTCCACCATGTCATAAAGTCACTCGAGCAGCCTGTTGAGGGGTCAGCCTGGGGAAGAACTGAGGACTCCCAACCACAATCAGCACCAGCCCCCCAGCCATGTCCCAGTCAAGCATTTCAGACTGTGGTCCCCGTGACAGTGTGACCGAAATCCGAAGGCAGAAGCACTCACCCCAACTATCTCCAGCTCCTGACCCACAGAGGCTGTGTGAGATAGTAGATGTTTTATTGTTTTAAGCTAAGTTCTGGGGTAATTTATATTATGCAGCAACAAATAGAACTTTTTTATTATTATTTATTTATTTATGATAGTCACACAGAGAGAGAGAGGCAGAGACACAGGCAGAGGGAGAAGCAGGCTCCATGCACTGGGAGCCTGACGTGGGATTCGATCCCGGGTCTCTCCAGGATCACGCCCTGGGCCAAAGGCAGGCGCCAAACCACTGCGCCACCCAGGGATCCCAGCAAATAGAACTTTTTAGTAGCTTTATTCTCCCAGCTTTGGTTTCTTCTCCTATACAGTGGAGATAACAAATATTTCATAATGCTATTTTGAAGTGACTTAATAGTAAAACCCACCATTAGTTGAATGCATTTGATACTATTACATAATTTTGCACTCTACTAGCCTGTGAATTATTTCCAGGTGCTGACCCATGCAAGCAACCCCTAAGCATCTTGAAAGGGAGGCATTTTCAGTGACATATGTGCTCTTATTTCATTGTATGAAGTCTCCTTCTCTTTCTACTAGTTTTTCTTATTATCTGAAGTGGAAAGAAGTCAGACCTGGGCATTAGATTTGAGAGTTATTTTCCACATATACAGAGTCCTTGCACTGTGAGAGTTCAGAGTGGGTAATCAAGCATTTGGGGAAGGCTGATCACTCATTACTATGAAAATAAGGAGACACTACATGATGACTGTGTTTCTGGGGGACAAGGGGAGGTCACAGGGTTTCAAGCTTCCTCTCTGAGAGATGATCCCAAATTTCTTGTGCTGATGCAGAGAAACTTCTTCCTAGGGAGGGGAAGGCTATGTTGTTCATAGCCTGGGGTTCTTGATGGTTAACAAGGAGGTAGAGGTATCATTGTGAGTTGCCAACTGGCCAGTCAGGTGGGTCTCTTCTCAGATGGGGTCAGAGTTTGTAAATCTGGAAACTTCACTCTCTGGGTACATTAAAAAATTTATTATTGATTCATATACTTCAACAAATATTTATTGAGAGCTTATGGCAGGCATAGCACTGAAAGCTGGATAGAAACCAGAATGGCTAATTAGTGAAACATGATGGAAAATATGATCTTCAATAGGCTAGAGTGTGTCAGGGATGGGCTCCTTTATATAATTCTGGTTTATTCATCCACTGTGCACTTGGAATGGGTAAAATATATGTCAGAAGGAGCAGACTTATTTTCAGCTTGTTAATCTGAGATTAACTCCAGCCAGCTCTTCATTTTCCTATTTCTTTGCTTCTTTTCCTTCTTTTGACTCTAGACTGGGGTTCTGGGGCTTTTTGACCCCAAGCATGGACTTGGTTTTGACCTTAGACCCTTCCCTAGGAAGCATTTTGGTGTTCATCCTCCAAAGCATGCAACCCTGGGCAAGGTCTACTTGGCCTTGAGGGTTGGTTGCAGCTTCTATTGACAATATATGATTCAAGGTTGTTATGCTTCAATAAAAACTGCAAAAAAACATTAAAAAGTATAAGGAACTAGACTTGGCAATACAGCTTTAGATATAACTATCCCATGTGGCATGGGACTGGAATCAGAACAGGACTGTCTATAGAATAGGAAAATAAGTTTAGGATGAAGGCACATATCTCAGTAATCTAATAAAACTCATTTATTTTTTTTGCCATAGTGACATAAATATTCTATTTTTTAAAAGATTTTATTTTATTTATTTATTCATGAGAGACACACAGAGAGAGGCAGAGACATAGGCAGAAGGAGAAGCAGGCTCCCTGCAGGGAGCCTGAGGCGGGACTTGATCCTATGACCCTGGGGATCACGACCTGAGCCAAAGGCAGATGCTCAATCACTGAGCCACTCAAGTGCCCCATGACATGATTATTTTAGAAGCAAAGGAATTTTATTCCTCTCTTTATCCTGGAAGAATTATTGGTGCACTCATCAGCTCTGACTCAATTTAGTGCAATGGTCACCGTGTGACCATATATGTGAGCTGTAGTTTCCTCATCTGTTAGATGGCACTATTCATACCTACTTCGCTGTTGACAGAGTGGGTGTGAGGAAAGATGCTGGGATGCCTGTAACATGCCAGGCATAGTGCTAGAACATGCACGCCCATAATAGTTTCTTTTTCTTCCCCTCCTTCCCCTGCCCTATTCCTCCTCCTTTCCCTCCTCTTCCTCCTTGTTTCCATTCCTGTTTTCTCCCTAAACGCATCAGTGGATATGTAGTATATGGGTGTGCTGGAAGGAGCACCCCATTCTGGATAATGTGGATAGAGTGCCAGACCAGTGCCTACTGTATAGTTGCTGTCCAATGGTAAAACAAAGATGATCTCTCCTTGAATTTTCTGCAACAAAAACAATGCACCTCAGCACAGAGTTGACCGTGTTTCCACAGTAGCCCCCCTCTCTAAGCAAAGTGACCATTCTCCTTCCCTCCCTCTTCCCATCCTCCCTCCTCTTTTCTTTCTCTCTCTCTTTCTCTCTCCCTTTCCCCATCTCTTTCTTTCTCTCTTTGACTTTTGAACTCTTTAACAATGCTTAATGCTTTCTTCCAGAACATTTTCAGATCTCCCATTCCATTCCATTTCTTTCTTTTTTTTTTTTTAATTTTTATTTTTTTTTATTATTTATTTATGATAGTCACAGAGAGAGAGAGAGAGAGGCAGAGACATAGGCAGAGGGAGAAGCAGGCTCCATGCACCGGGAGCCCGATGTGGGATTCGATCCCGGGTCTCCAGGATCGCGCCCTGGGCCAAAGGCAGGCGCCAAACCGCTGCGCCACCCAGGGATCCCTCCCATTCCATTTCAAGTCTAAACTGTACCCAGAACTTTTAGAGCTGGGTTACAATACAAGTCACAGCAAGGAAGATTGGGAGGGGGTGTCAGTAAACAGGAGTGGTGTGACCATGAGCAGGAGGGAACTCTGTTGCTTCTGGGGTTACAGGAACAGGGCTTGTTGGTGGAGGAGCCTGGCTTCCTCCCAGGAGCTGTGGCCTTCACTGGGGCTGGACCCTGTCTCAGGTGCACCACCTCTGTTACCTGGCTGACTTGCTCTGATATCTCCACCCTCCACCTTTTGGCAGCAGTACATGTGCAGATCAAATCTAGCAACAGAGTGCTAAATGAAATCACAGCAAGCAGGCCATGTCTGTCAACCTCTAAAGGTATTGCCCAGTATTATTCTAGGGTAAGATAAAAAAAAGTCAACAGCACCAGTTTATTTGTCTTAAAGAGCAACTTTTCTAATCTGCCAAGGGAAAAAGAGTTATGGTTTTGAACAGATGAAGAGGTGCTGGTGCATCTGTTCTTCGGTCATCGGGCAATGAAGGGGGATCAGAAATAAGGCAGCCAAGCAGAGTGTGCTGGAAACAGCATGGGTGTTGTAGCCGGCAAGGTGGGTTGAGACCCCAGTTTGATTACTTGCCACCTGTGTCCGTGGTAGAGCACTTAGCCTGTCCTCCTTCATCTGTGATAAAATAAGGGTGACACTCCTTCTTTCCTGGGCTGCTATGAAGAGTAAGGAGAGGACTGTGTCCATGCCCAGCGCTGTGTCTGATATATAGTTGGAACCCAAATGTGAGTTCCTGTTCCCTAGACCTAATCTGAATCTATATTTCTTCTATCCAGACTGTATATCAGCATGTATTTAGAAAACAAAATCACTTTCTTGATCCTCCAAGAAATATTTACTCTTTCTAAACTCCGTCAGACTGACCAAGGGAGAGTGTTTAGCTAAGTGGGAATTAAGTGCGCAATCCTCATTCCTGTTCTGAGGGGCTCTGGAACTGCTCTTTTCTGTGGATAACTTCTGGGTAAAATCAAAACATAGCGGTTCCCCACTAAGAAGGCCTTGCTATTTCTGGAATGAAAGAAATGGAACGCAGGAACAATTCTGCTTCTGCAGGGCCAAATCTCCCTTCCCCTCATTGTGTGGTCATGCTCTGGAAGTCTTGTCAGCCAAGGCCTGTCCACTCACCACGGCTGGGCCCTTGGGTGTCTTGCTAGGCCTCTCCAGGCTGCGATGGGGGACAGTGGTAAGACTATTAGGTCATTTACTCATTTGTATTTTGTGTATTTTAGGACCGTAATGATGGCGGTAATGTGAATTATAATCCCTTACATTTTATGCTGCTTCCCAATTTCCAGAATATCTCAGCCTGCACCATCTCACATCATCATCATCTTACTACATCCTCACAATTTTAAAAAATCAGAAAGTATTCACCCCATTTTACAAGTAAGGAAACAGAAGTTAAAAGATATGCCTTAAATAAGGTTTAATAGCTGGTGATTTCCCCAGTGCTCTTGGCACATCCTCATCTGAGTTCAGTGGGTAAAAGCAGAGCTGGAAGTCTGACCGAACCCTTTAGAACCACGTTCCACCCCAGTCCCACTCTTGTTGGTTGTGTGACCTTGCTGGATTAACGTTGCTGAGCCCAAGCTCTGGGGAAGGAGCACTGGGGTGAAGTAATGATGGTGCCTGTTATTTTTGGATGCCTCTGAGGAAGACAAGACATTATCTTTATTCCCCTGGGACCTCTCTGAGTAAGGAGGCATCTCGAAGCTTTATAATCCTGGAATGTCTTTGAGGAGGGAGATATCCTCTATCTTTATCATATATGCTCACTCTTTCCAGCTTCCAAGGAGTGTTTGCTGTTCAATAATTTCTGAGCAGAGCTCATCAATGCCTTTGCTCAGAGAAACCAGACTGTGTAGAAATGACAGGAAATGGGGGGAAAATTGTTCCAAACATCAGCAAAACCTGACCTGCGCTGATAAAAGATTATTTGGAATCAGTATTTATGCTGTTTGAGAATCAGTCACAAATGTTGCTGTAGAAATGCTCATGTGTCTGATTGGTGTCGCCCTAGCTCCAGTGAGGGTGTATGATGTAATACCCAGTGTGTGCACATTTGCCTCTGTGGTACCCAAAAGAAAATGCAAAACACATCTGGTCCCAAAGATTTTGACTAAGAGATCATGGCCCTATATGAGAAGAAATTTCAGTATTTTCTTTCTGTGCCTTAATGTGTCTTCCCTCACGTGACCCATTTTGGAGACCGTTGCCCTAGAGAGGTAAGACTCAGAGGATGGCACACCAGCTCCTGGCCCGAGATAGAGTCACTTTGGACCAACATGTAAATCAAGTCTGTCCCTATATCAGCTCACTGGTTTCCAACCAGACTTAATAAAAGAATCAGCGGATTGCTTTTCATTCCGGTGAGCGCTCCTTATCTCACCAAAGGCTGCACTTTGAGAAGCACTGCTGTAGCGCAGGAGCCCCTCAAGGATTGGAGCCTTATCCTAACCATCTTTGGGTCAGAGTTCTTTCACGGGGCCTGGGACATGGTGAATGCTGGACACTCTTCTTTACCTTTGCCTTGTGGCGCTCTCTCTAGCTTTTACCTGCCTCTGAGCCCCACCCCCTGTCTCCCACCCCATCTCCACTGCTCTCTCTTCACTTACAGTGTAAACACCCCCCTCTGCCAAGAGCCATCCCAGTGTCTCCTACATAGCAGAAATTACTCCATCCTCTGGACCTCTCTAGCAACACGTCCAGAGGTCACTTCTTACAGTCATATCACTTCCTTTTCAGTTACTGCAGTTCATGACTCCTGTCCTCTGTCAGCTGTAATTCCTGCAGGCAGAGACCTTGTTCTACCCAATGTGTGTGCTTGGCACCCAGCCCGCTCCCTTTCTCACCCTGGGAGCTTCAGAAATAGTTTTCCATGAACAGATATAATGTAATACAATCATTGCTGAGTTCTCCGTGATCATCTACTGCCAGGACACACGTCTCTGAGGTGAGATTTTCAGAAATGACAACTGCCTACATTTACATCAACATGAAAGAAACTTCCATGTCCATAGAAACCTGTTCTTCAAAATGCTGCTTGAGTCGGCACGACTTTGATGTGCACTAAGCTTTACAATTTGGAGCAAGTTAAGCACTGAATCCAATGCTTGCCACAGAGGAAGGGCTCAATAAATATCATTTTTGTTGTTCTCATTTTTGTTGATGTTAATATTACCAGACGTATACTTTTGGGTGTATTCTCTGGGATTGAGAAATGTCATTCTTTGTTGAGTGAGTCTGTAATGGTTTTAGGCCCTAGAATAGCTAGTCCCCTGGCAGGGATTTGCTCATCTATCAGCCTGGCTGTTTTCTAAAATATCTTTAGGCTAGGGGCGCCTGGATGGCTCGATTGGTTGTGTCCAACTCTTGATTTTGGCTCAGGTCATGATCTCAGGGTTGTGAGATTGAGCCCCAAGTTGGGCTCTGTGCTGAGAATCTCTGCTTCTCTCTCCCTGTGCCCCTCCCCTTGCTTGCACTCAAATACATACATACATACATACATACATACATACATACATACGTATATACATACATACATAGTCTTAGGCTGAATCATATTGCATAGTGCTAGTCCTTTCCAGGACTTTTAGCTGGTGGCTAGCTGCTGATGGGCAGTCCTGACATGGCTGGTGTGCCTACAGGCATGACTGTATATTATGTTGTTGGCCTCACATGTTGTCATGAGGAAATCTTTCTGTAACTCTATGGAGCAAGTGCAGAAAAGCCTGAATCAAACTCCAGGCATGAGCACTGAGGTATTTGGTCTTTGGCAAATCATTATAATTTCATGGGGTTTTCACTCCAGGAGCTGCTGGGTTTTGGGGTCTTTGGCAAAAGTCATAATCTTATGTGGAAGTAGGAGGAGTTTGTCTTTTCCTCCCATTTGTCCTTTCTTTGGACCTGCCTCTCTTTCTCTGCAGCGAACCTCCCACCAGCCACTCAGTAAGCCTTCAAACATGCCATCTGGAAAGTATGCACCATCAGGAATTTATACTTCTGTGAAATGTTGATTATGAGCGGGTCCTTCCTAAAATGCAGTGGATTCTTGCATTACTTGCAGCAGTTATGTCCTGTAAAGTTGCCACAAATACTGAATTAGCAAATATGGAACCATTATCCTAGAGGAAATAAATACAGGGTGGGGCTGGCATTTGCCTCTGGTCACAGATCAATCCAGAACCTTATTTTATGTGTGTTTCTGTTTAAAGACACTTTATTTAATATATATTTTTATGCATAATTAATTAGATGGGTTTTCTAATAAAACTATATTTTATTTTTTAAAAGATTTTATTTATTTATTCAGAGAGACACACACACACACAGAGGCAGAGATACAGGCAGAGGGAGAAGCAGGCTCCATGCAGGGGGCCTGATGTGGGACTCGATCCCGGGTCTCCAGGATCATGCCTTGGGTTGAAGGCAGGCGCTAAACTGCTGAGCCACTCAGGGATCCCTGAAGTTTCTTAATCAAGTTAAAAGAAACCTTTTAGAGGAGAGATCTGAACTGGCAGACAAGTTATATGTCAGGGCTGACCATCTTGGGCCTTATCTGGGCACTGAATGACAAGGCATTTGCACAGTTAGTGCCTTCGCATGGACTAGTCATATTTACTTGACTCATCATTTACAAAATGGTACCCAGTCAGGGATTAGCTGTTGGTGTCTTCAAGAAGACGTCTTGTGTTGAGTGGTTCTTGGGTCTATTTCTTCCAACAATACAACTATCTTGATTCTCATCAGGAACATTGTGATTTTCTAAAATTTAAATGGGTAGAGGAGGATAGCAATTTAAGGCCTCCCTTGAAACTCTCAATTAACTTATGCTGCATGTTTGGAAAACCCAGTTATAGCTAATAAATGTATCAGGCTACTGCTTTAGGGTTACATATTTCCTGTCTATTTCTTTTTTTTTTTTGACGTATTCAGATAAAAGGCTGCATGGCGGAGAGATTTATGGGTTTGCACTGACTTCCTTATCTTTCGTTACTGAATTGGAACTAACAGTTGGCTGGCCAACCACCGCAGCTCCCACTGTGGAAAGAGCTTGACCTTTTCAGCATTCTGATACTGTGGGTTTTTTTTTCCCACATTAGGCTTAAACTGAGCTGCATATTTTCTAGCAACCAAACCAGTGTCTTTGAGGGGCTTTATCCTGTGATGGCAGGAACTCATTTCCTTCCAGCTGTTTAATTACCATTATGTTACCTCAATTTCTTTAAGATGGTTGTTCCTGGGGAGGCCAAAGACCTAGCAGTTTGGAGAAACCTCAGATTGAAGTAAGTGCCCAATGGGCAGGTAAAGCATAAGCATGAAAGCCAGCACGCAGTATCAAGTTTATGGCAGGCGCTCAACAGTTTCTAGTGTTCTTACTCTCCCTCCCTGCCCTTTAACACTCTTCTCACACTGAGCTGCTTCTGATATGTCCTTCAGAGCTTTGATCTGAACTCACAGGAACCATCATGCTTTTGGTCACGTATCATGTAATCCGTACAACTTGGAAACAGTAGTCACCCAAAGCATCTTACTGATGGGTAGTTTTCCTCAGGATTCTAGGTTCCTGGTCAGCCTCTACAGTCCCTGTTGCCAGAACTCCATGATAGGGACAATATTGTCCCATCAGGAGGGAGCAGGCTGAACTATATTAAACAATATCTACCAGCTGGCAGAAAAGTTCTCCTCTACCTCAGACAAGATATTTTTCTGGAAAACTATATAAAATCCAATCTTAAATTATTCTAGAGACACCTGGATGGCTCAGTCAGTTGAGCATCCAACTCTTGGTTTTGGCTCAAGCCAGGACCTCAGGGTGGTGAGATCAAGCCCCATGTCAGGCTCTCCACTCTGTGCGGAGTCTGCTTATCAGTCTCCTTACCCCTCTCCTTTTTGCCTCTCCCCACTCATGCATACACGCTTTCTCTAAAATAAATACGTTAGTTAAACAAATCTTAAGAAAATTTAAATTATTTAAAAAATGTGCTTTAATTGTGCCTGTGCATATATTATTTCTTATTGCAAGCCTTCTATCATCTGAGAAAAATAACCCTTCTTTTTCTTTTTTAAATAACCCTTCTTTCTCTTACCTCTAACAAGTGTTATTCTATTCCTAAGAATTGTTTTACACACACACACACACACACACACACTTAATTGGGAAAGGGCAAGAACTGTAAATGATTGTTTTCAATGACTTGAAAAGCAATTTGTGTACTTATCTCTTTTTCTTCCTTCTTTGTTGTATCCACCACCTGGAATTGTTTCTCCTTATTGTAGTTGGCTTCCCATATTGCTCAAGAGAATCTTCTATCCCTGATAACTTGAGAGACTCCATGCTATTGCTCATCACAATGTCAGGGTGGCCTAAGGGGAAGAGCAAATTCAACTGCAAATCTGGATCCTCAGAACACCTGCTCTTGGGACTTTTGATCTAAGCCTCACATTTGAGCTTTGTTTGTTTTCTACACCAAGGCACCCAACCCCCAAAGACCCCTTGCTAAATGTCAGTTCAAGTTGACTGTTCCTTTTGTTGTTGTTGAGTAAGAATGGTGAGTGTGGGCATCCTTGTCTTGTTCCTAATTTTAGAGGAAAAGCTCTTCAGCTTTTCACCACTGTGTATGATGCTAGCTGTGAGTTTGTCATATGTGACCTCTATTATGTTGAGGTATGTTCATTTTATATCCATTTTATTGAAAGCTTTTATCATGAAACGATATCACATTTTATCAAATGCTTTCTTTGCATCAACTGAGAGGATCGTATGACTTTTATCCTTTATGCTATTGATGTGGTGTATCATATTTATTGATTTTCATATGTTTGAAACATCTTTGCATCCTGAGGATGAGTCCCACTTGATCAGAGTATATGATTCTTTTAATGTGTTGTTCATTTTGGTTTGCTAGAACTTTGTTGAGAAGTTTTATATACATATTCATCAGGGATATTGTCAGGATGAAGCATATGGTCTGACACTCCTCTGGGCCTCTGTTTCTTACTCTGTTAAGTGGGGTAATAGTCTTTAGCTTAATAAGGAGGTTGCTGAAAATATTAAAAGAGCTAATGTATGTAAAGTGTTTGGTAAATAGTGTGTATTCAAAAGATACTATTGTTATTATAAAAACCTTATTATATATTTATGAATATCTTCAGCAAATTACTTAATCTTTGAAATATTCAGTTTTCTCACTCATAAAATGGTCATTATAGGGGCAGCCTGGGTGGCTCAGTGGTTTAGCACCGCCTTCAGCCCAGGGTGTGATCCTGGGGACCCGGGATTGAGTCCCGCGTCGGGCTCCCTGCATGGAGCCTGCTTCTCCCTCTGCCTATGTCTCTGCCTCTCTCTGTGTTTCTCATGAATAAATAAATAAAATCTTTATATAAAAAAATAAAATGGTCATGATAATAAATCGTTAACAGTTAATTATACATATCAGTTATTTTCACTATGTTAAGTTTAAAGATGGTAAAAATACTTTCTCTCTGTTATTTATTTTGATGCGCTCTGTCCATTGAAAATCGTGTCTGACAAATAGCATACATAATAATAAAGATATGTTTTTATGGTTAATTTTATTTCCATTATCCCTCTTGTGATATTCTCTTCCTCATTCATTAATATTGAGTAGCTACTATATGTCAGAAACTGTTAGAAGCCCAGTGTGCACAATTTGTCATGTTCTCTGCAGCTCCTAATGTGTGCATATCTTACCCCCCTTTTAGAGATCAAATATTTTTGGCTTAGCTAAAAACAGAGCACCTTACAATGTATTCATAAATAAAGGATACCATCCTAATCCTCACAGAGCTCACTGTCTTGTTGAAAATAACCCGAGACGTTCTTATTTGAACCCAAAGTGGTGGCATTTGGGGCACCAAATGGCACTGTTGCCTCGATACAGACACTCTGAGGCTCAACCCTCACGCAGCGTGAGCCACGCCTGCTCTCAGTGGTTAAGAGCTTCTTGTGCTACCCCAAGGCTGTCCTTTAGGGCAAGATAAGCCCTGCAATGAAAGTAATGGAGTTAGCTAATTTACGGCAGTCTTCTTGGCTAAAATAAGCTATTTAATTTCCTGCTCTTGGAACTAGATCTACTTAGGGGAGATAATGACTCTGCACAGCCTATCAGGGTATACTCAGAGTTATCTGAATGCCCCAAATGAGGCTGTAGCAAATTTTCAATCAGACACTGGCTAGCTAGCAAGGCCTTGAGAAATTCAGTCTTGGTAGAACTTGGCATTCTTCCTGCCTGAGATATTCTTCTTTTTATTCTTTTTCTTTTCTTTTTTATTTTTAAGACATTCTTATTTTTAATAATTTGGCTTGTAGGATAAAACCCTTACCCAATACATGAGTATGTAAGATATGTCTAGCTCAAAAATATCTATAATCTACCCTTTCCAAATATAATCACAAATGGAAAGAGAAACTAAAATTTTCTTAGAGGAAAATTTCATTCCAGAAGGCCCCATTTTTCTAGAAGTGGTGGTTGATACCCCTAAATTATCATCTGGCAGGTGCAACTTCTCTAAGGACCTGATACTTTTTTTTTTTTTTTTTTTTTTTTTTTAAGCGAATACCGCATGCTGTGGAGCTTGGGCTGCTCAGTGAACCGGCAGCCCAGGCCCATCACAGGTGCGACAGGGTCCAACATTCATCCTGTGTGTTCACTGTCTTCCCAGCACCCTCTTCTCTTAAGGCAAATGCTGGTTTGCTTGTTCAGTTCATTGGCTGCTTTAGGGCCAGAAGAGGCAAAACTGAAAGAGAGTTACTGGTGACTTGGGTCTGATAAGGCCCAGGTATACTTACCAAAGAGAAGAAGGAATAGGTATTGAAGGAAAGGTAGGGTGGAAGTCCAGAGAAGGGCCATGAGGGCCCACATTTGGTGTTGAGTTTTCAGCAGGCGATTGAGAGTGAGGTGTGAGGAGAGAAGCTGTGAAGCAGCCACTGGCTGGGAGACATAACTGGTGTGATGAAATGGCAAAGAGGATTTGTGGTGTGGCAGTGGCTGTAAAGTTGTATTTGCTTTCACTTTCTTCACAAAATGCCAGTAAAGCTTGGGATTGATTTTTTTTGAATAAAGAACTGATTGTTATTTTTATCACTTTTTAAAAGTAATCTTTGCACTCAACATGAGGCTCAAACTCATGACCTAGAGCTCACGAGTAGGATGCCCTACCAACTGAACCAGCCAGGTACCTCAAACTTGGGATTGATTTTAATTATTCAGAGCTTCTGGACTATGTTTACTCAAATGAAAAATTGTGCGAGTGTAGATTCCCTGGTGTTTTAGCTATCTATTGCTGTGTGACAAATTACTCTAAAACTTAGCTTAAAATAACACACATTTACCATGTCATCATTTCTGTAAGTCAGGAATCTAGGCATGGCTTACCTGGGTCTTTCAGCTCAGAGTCTCCAATGGGGTTGCAATCAAGGTGTCTCCACCGTGGCTGACAGCCACTCTCAATTTCTCCCACAGGGGCCTCCCCATAGGGCAGAACAACATGGCGGCTGGTTTTACCTAAATAGGGGGTGGAGAGTGGAGCACAGTTGAGCAGACCAGCAAGAAATGACATTGTATTACTTTAGCTGTATTCTATTTGTTATAAGTGAGTATTAAGTTTAGTCTACACTTGAGGGGAGAGAATTACACAAGGGTATGAACACTGGGAGACAGGGATCATTGGGGATCATCCGAGAAGGTGGTTTACTACGCTTGGCACTTCCATTCAGGTTTGGGTTCTATAGATTTTTTCCTGAGTCATTGATGAGGAACTGATTCTCACCAGGATGTGAGCCTCCATGAAAAAAGCCTGGCTTTAGTTCTTCTGAGCAGATTTGAATGGTTAGTGTCATCTTTTAACTACTGGTTTTGAGATACAGTCCCTGTCATCGTGATTGGTTCCTATAATTATCTCACATGGAGAAAGGGAACTAACATCTATGAAGGCAGACTATAATAGATAGCATATAGGTGTACTCTAGTTTGTAGGTGTACTGTAGCTTATAGGTGCACTGCAGTGTGCAGGTGTACTGCAACGCACAGGTGTACTACAACGCGCAGGTGCACTGCAGCGAGCAGGTGTACGATAGCACACAGGTATACTTTTAGCACTTATGACAGTTCTCTGATGCAACTACCATCAGCCTCATTTTCCAGATGAGGAGACTGAGACTCACAGGTTAAAGGATCTCACTTACTGTCACTCAATTAAGAAGTGGCAGAGCTAGGATTCGAACTTGGGCCTATCTTCCTCAAAGCCTATGCTCCTGCCACCTCCCTTGCAGCAACAGCTAAGTCCCTTACCAGATCCTAGGAATTTTCTGAAGCCCAAGTACAAACTCACACACTTCCGCTCTGCTATGCCTAGACGATGGGCTTTCTGCTCTGGCATAGGGCTGAAACTATAAGGAAAGAGGAGATGAGGAAAACACATTGCTTGCCCCTTGGCTGTGCACAAGTGGACAGACCAGAAGCTTTGGAATTAGGCCTGAGGCCTCCAAATGCTGGCTTTGCCTCTTTTCACATGTGATCTCAGGCAAGTTGCCCTGTCTCTCTCATGCTGTTTCCTAACTGTCCAAGGAAAGTATCATGCAGATGTGATGGTTACAACATACATAAAATGCAGGGCTCAGCACACAGGAAGGCCTGAATACATATTTTCTTTCTCTCTTTCAGTGTCCCTATTCTCATTCCATTACTGTGTGTGTGTTTGCTGTTTTAGTCAGTCTCTTCTGGGCAAAACCGGTGTCCTAGCCACATCAGTGTATTTGCCAGGAGAAGCTAGTTCTTGGTGCATGTCACGACTTACATTATGTTGCAGATTTATTTTGAGTGAAGTGGAGCCCTTCCAGCTGTTCCACTGACATTGCCACCCAGTACAATCTGTTTCTCTACATGTTTCTTCAGGGAACCCACAAAAGCAGCAATACCTTTCGTTGGTGGGGATTTCTACAGGCTCTTGGGGGTACAGGTGCAGCTTCAGACAAATGTCTGCTTCCAATTATACAGTCTTATGGTTCACTTCTATTCTGCAACGGGGATGGAGTGGCCAAGAGAGTCAGCTGTGTCTCTCATGTGGAAACAAGAAGCTAGAGGGCAGGAGGTTACCCTCCCAGCCCAATACCAGGGGGTTTGCTATCCTTGAACTTCCTCATTCTTAAGCCCCTCTATTCTCTCACCATGCTCTTCAGCAGCACCATGCTCTTCAGCAGAATGATGGCTCCGAGAGGAAGGGTGAGGTGCTTTCAGATCTTGATTATGTGTCAAGAACCCAGGGTCAAACATCTAGTTAAAATGTCCCCATTGATAGACTGGGATGAGTAAGATTCTTCCCCCATCCTGCTTGTGTCGTCTTCTGGTCCACCACAAGAAGACAGTGTGTGATTCTTTGTCTTAGAATATTCCTGTTTTACCCTCTCCCCAGCCGACATGTAGGATCTATGTGATTTTAACCTCCTCTGTTCTTTTGCTGCTGGACACAGAGAAAGGACCCAAGCATCAGGATACTCAGCATTTAGCAGATGCTCAGGGCTGACGGAGGGAAGGCAGACATGGCAAGACAGGTGAAGGTCACTATGGCTGGCAGATAATCTTCCATTTCTCCCTATAGGGTCTTCCTTACCCCCCTCCATAGGGTGTGGGTTGTTCAGTGTTGGGGAGGAGCTGAGAATTGGGAGTGGGTCATGATATATTGTCATGGGAGAAGAGTATTTTCTTTTGAAAAAATTAAAAAAAATTAAGCCTTGTTCAACAAGTCTGGGAGCTGGGGCTTTACAAAACACTTTTCCTCAGCTTCCCTGGGATCCACCCAGGAATCATGATACGGTGAATGTTCTGTGATTTGGTGAGTCTTGTCAAATGCTAAGTTACTCGAGGAAGCCCAAAGGACCACGTCTACTCAATAATGCTAATGACTGCTTCATCTTTGGTTGCTGGCATCTTGTGATCTGTATGGCCTTTGGACATGGGCTCCATTACCCTTTATGAAATTTGACACCTCTCCCATTGCTCCTGCCTCAGATTTCACAGGAGCCCTCCACTCCCACCCCCATGATTCTCCAGTTCATCCCCAGAAACTGCTCTTTGTGTTTGTAATTTGCTCACTGTCCTGGAGTTTTACTATGTCTCTGTTCTTTCTCTGTCACCTTCATTAGTTCTTCTTGTTCTGCCTAAGGATTTAACATTTTTGTTTCTAAGGAAACAGTGACAATCTCTTTGTCTTTTCATTCACTTTCTGCCTGGGCCAAAACACTCATTTACTATCACAGTTTTCACCCTTGTCATGTGATGAAGTCATGTTACAAGTCTGTGTCTCTGAGTAGAATTTTCTCTGGAGCTCCAGAATCTCATGTCCATCAAAATCTTTCCTCGAATGTACAAAGACTTTTCAAACTCAACCTGCCTAAAGATAAATTAATTCCCTACCCCACCCTAACCAAGCATTTCTTTTATTTTTCCCATGTACTTGGAGACATCACCATTCCCTAGCTTCCAAAGCCGTATCTTCCCACATTCATTCTTGATTCTTCTCCCATTCATCCCTACATCCACTCCGTTGATATATTTGAAGGCTTTACCTCCTAAGGATCTCTTTCATTTGTTGCATCCCATCTCACCTTTCAGTTACAGCCCTAGCATAGACCCTTACCTCTTTTTTACCTGGGCCATTCAAAGTTTGTTGATGTCAACTTAATGTTTGTGCCTTCTTATGTTTTCCTATGGGACCTTTCCCATAGAAAATAATACATTTTGAAATTTTTCCTCTTATTAAATCTTTATAAAGTATTCCTCTTATGAAAAGAACAAAGAATATTTATAACAGTGACTCATTGCATTATTTGAAATAAAAACATTTGAGTAGATCTTTGGAGAGGCGAGTTTCCAAGAAAATTCCCCAAAGGGCAAGAATGGTAAAATTTGCTGTCATGTATCAGGTTGCATGGACTCTAGTTATCAGTGATGTATCTGTTCCAAGACTTCAGATTGAGGTTTGGATCAAGCCCTGGAGGGAAGCCCGGAGCCTCGAGTCCTGCCTGGCACATTTTGGACTCTTGGCAAACTTGCTGAATGAATGAACTTCTATGGGTCTTAGCTTCCTTCAGAGGGAAGGAAAGGATGAGACCAGATTGTATCTGAGCCTTCTTTCTGCTCCCATGGCTTATGATTCTGATTTAATTATAGACACAGAGAAACTCAGAAGGAATGGTATAATTGCTTGTCACTGGAGAGATGGTTCTATCCATGAATGGCCATTCTCTAATGGGGTCTCTCTCTTAAAAAAAAATCTTTAATGTTATTATTTTTGTTTACAAAACTAATGCACGCTCATTAGATACCCTTAATTTGGTGTATAATCTTTCAGATGATTTCCTATGCATATACTTATACAATTAATATCTGGTATTTTCTTGCTATAGCTGATTCCTTTTTAAAAAAATTTATCAATATATCATGGACATCTTGCAGAGGCAATTTTCTTTATGGAAAAAGGCGGTGAAATTCTTTGGTGGTTGATGTCAGTGGCTTCCACTAAAAACAGAAATAATACTCCTCTCTTTCTATCACACTCCTGACCAGAAAAGTGTTCTAGTCTTCTGAAGGAGGAGGAATCTCTAACACGGACTTTTGTTGAAAATACAGGTGCCCATCTCATATACTCCATATGATTCCTGGTCATCCCTTAGGGGTTCTGTTCACTTTTAGGACCTGGAATGCCTTCACTGGCATGTTTTGATGGCTGCCATTGAACAAACTGGGCTTTTGGCACCCATTAGCAATGCCCTGAGTGGAAGCCAAGGAGCCCGTGTCCCTAAGACTCGCAAGTATTCCCTCCCCTCCCCCCACCTAAGGGGCTGGAGCTCTTCCAGCTAAGTGGCCTGAATCCCTCCTCCTCTCTGCACCCCAAGTCTCACTTTGGGGGCTGCTTGATATGCAGCCAGCATCTACTCAACATAATGTGCCTTTACCTGCCAATGTGCTTTGAGGGATATTGTTAGCATTAAATTTGCCATTTACATTTTCATGTCTGACATAATTGAGGAATGAATGCTCTTATGAAAATTAAACTTGTGGTTCTCCTGGGCTGCTGTAACCCTGTTAAAATGTAATGTGATTTTTGATGCTTCTTCTTGAGGTTTTTATTAAATAGAATATCAGGATGACTAATTCCCTGGGCCTAAATGCAGGCTGGGAAGCAGCATTATTGATAGGGCTGTGTCCAAATGGTCCTCCGTGCTCAGCCTCTAATGGCCTAATAATGCATTATACTTGAATCAGAAATACTTTGAGTTGTAGTGCTTATTGCCATTATTGAAAACACCTGGATGCTCCATTCATCAAGGTTACATCCAAAGGGGCCCATTTGTTTATTAGGCTGTCAGTAAACATCTTTATTTGGTCTGAGTTCAGCCACATTTGGCCACACTGGAAAGAGCTCAAATCCAGCTGGGGCTTTCTTGTGGTTTTTCCTGATTAGTTTTCTCGTTAAGAAAAAAAGCAAGCTAATGAAAAGTTGGGAGTGGCTTTATAAAAACACATTTTGCTTCACATAATCTGCTGCGATGGTAGCAGAGATCAGGGAGGCGGGCTCCTGGGGAGGCCCCAGCGGCTCCTTCTTTCAGCAGCTGCCAGCATGGCCCGCTCTGCCTCTCCCAGTGCCAACACTCACCAGCTTGGACTCCCCGAGGGGTGCCCTCAGGCCCCTCCTCCAGGCTGTCTGCAGCTCTGCATCCCTCTGGGCTGGAGGCACAGGTTCCTGCGCCCTAGAAGGGGTAAATCTCCCATCTGCCACCTCCCACAGAATGAAATCAAATTCCTCTCTCTTTCAGTGCTTAGAGAGTGACATTTCCCTTTCACAGACGTTTCCTGACTCATGCACGGCATCACTTTCAGGAGGCCTTGGCAGCAATATTGTGATTAAACTGGAAATGCTCAGGATGCCTTTTCTTTAAAGCCATGTTTCAAAAAAAAAAAATATGAAATACGACAAACATTCCACTGCACAAAACATAAATATACAGCTGAGTGAACTTCTGTGAAGTAAAAGGACACCGGTGTAACCCCACTCAGGGCACCATCTAAAACTCTGGCCGGACCCAGGAATCCCCACCGCGTGCCCCACCCAGATCCCTTCTGCTGCGGTGGTATTGGTAGTAGCCTCCTCTCCACCATGAGATTTGAGCCTGGAGTCCTCCAAGACTAGCCACCAGATCCACTCACTTTCCCCTCCCACAGATGTTCAAGAGCGGGCTCTCTAGTCCTGATTGGAATGTGCTAAGGAGTGAATGAGGGAGGGGGTCTGATGATGCCAATAGCACAGTGGTCTCAGAAGAATCTATCCCTTACCAAAAGCCTGAGACTGAAACCCAACGCTTCTGCCTATGATTACCCTGCCCTCCTGGGGGGACTGGTCTCCTGGCATCCATTTGAGCACTGGGTTGGTTTGTGATTCTGATCATAATGCACACGCTTCCACACCCCTAAAATTGTATTACACATCTCCTAGAAAGAAGCAGGGAAGGATGAATTTGCCTCAGTTGAAAATTATATCCTCAAGCGTATTCCATAACTGCCACCCCAAAAGTGGAACAAAATCTATCAAAGATGGGTTGTGTGTTGGTCTCCCAAAAGCACGTGCCTCTTAGGTTTCACTCCCCGTCCCAGGGTGGCTTTGTGATCTTTCTGGGCTTCCCTGGCAGTGGGAGGCCAAGGTGGACTGGGCTGGGAACCCCAGAGGCTGGGGAGGTGAGAAAGGTGGGGTTCGGGTTGCCCAGTCAGTAGGCCTGCTGGAGAGAAAGGGCATTCTGCCCAGAAGGAGAGTCAGGTGGCTTATGTTGCGCACTGAGCAGGTGATCTCTGCTAGCAGTATTTGTTGTTCAAGTCTCTGGGGCCAGGAGGGGAGTTGGATAGGATAGATCCTCTTCAGCAGGCAGGGATTACTTGAGCATTGTTCTCCCTTCCAAAGCCTTCCAAAAGTCTTCTGTTTCACAGTCGCACTCCTTGGAAGTGCATGGGTCAGAGTGACGCAAAGACCAACGTGCCTGCACCTGCTGCTTTGAACCCTCTTCTTGCTTTGCAGGCTACGAGTGCACCTTCAGCCCTGCCCTCCAGGAGTCCCCAGGCTTCACCATTCTTGTGTGCTACAAAGACCCGATCTCACTCAAAATAATATCTGGCCCTTTTCCATCCTTTTTCTATTCCTTTGTTTAAAGAATCCAGCTTGGTTTCTGGGGCATCTGCTTTTAGGTTTTTGTAGGCAGACGTGAGTGGGTAGGATGAAGGTAGGAAGTGGTCTAAGGAAGTTCCTCATACCCCGGGACCTCTGATCCTGGCCTTTCCTGGTTTTATGACATACAGCAACTTGCACAGACTCCCTGGGCCTCAGTTTCCTCATCTGTACAATGGAGTGGGGTGGTAAAATAGTACCTGTCCTTCAGGCTTATGAGGAATAAACGAGACAATGTGTGTAGTGTGCTTCACAAGGAATCTGGTATACAGTAGGTGCTCTACCCATGCCAGCTCCCTCTCTGGTTTAGACTATTCTTTTTTTTTTTTAATTTTTTTATTTTATTTATTTATGATAGGCACACAGTGAGAGAGAGAGGCAGAGACATAGGCAGAGGGAGAAGCAGGCTCCATGCATTGGGAGCCCGACGTGGGATTCGATCCCGGGTCTCCAGGATCACGCCCTGGGCCAAAGGCAGGCACTAAACCGCTGCGCCACCCAGGGATCCCTGGTTTAGACTATTCTAAATATTTTTTTTTCTTTATTTATTTATGATAGTCACACAGAGAGAGAGAGAGAGAGAGAGGCAGAGACATAGGCAGAGGGGGAAGCAGGCTCCATGCACCGGGAGCCCGACGTGGGATTCGATCCCGGGTCTCCAGGATCGCGCCCTGGGCCAAAGGCAGGCGCCAAACCGCTGCGCCACCCAGGGATCCCTTTTTTTTTTTTTTTAAATATTTTTTTCTTTATTTATTTATGATAGTCACACAGAGAGAGAGAGAGAGAGAGAGGCAGAGACATAGGCAGAGGGGGAAGCAGGCTCCATGCACCGGGAGCCCGACGTGGGATTCGATCCCGGGTCTCCAGGATCGCGCCCTGGGCCAAAGGCAGGCGCCAAACCGCTGCGCCACCCAGGGATCCCTGGTTTAGACTATTCTAAATGAGATATTTACTTAAAAAATGTTTTCTGAAAAAAAAAAAAGAAAATAAAAAATATTTTCCGGAACCACATTGCCTTAGTAGAGACAGTGTTTCTAAAAGGAGGAATTTAGGGGTGTCTCCCCAAATCAGAGAGAATCTGGGGGTCATTCAAGGCTGTCCAGCTGGTGGCCTCTTTAGCAGGGCAAATGCCCTTGGGTCTTTCTCCTGTTCTCAAAAGGCTTCAGATTCTCAGTAGAAAGAGCTCCTAGCCTGCAGTTCTGGATTCCTTTGCCCTGCTTCCCTGGTGAGGAAAGGAGGGGAGCCCCCCTGGGTGGGGGGGGAGACATTGCCCAATCCTAGGCTTCCGATCCCCAGTGCCTGATAGGCTGGGACCTGATGCAGATCGCCCAGTGAGTTTGTGGAAAGGAAGGCAGGGAGTAGGGGCATCAACCACAACTGTGTGGACCACAGTCGGCCCTCCCGACGCTCAGCTGCATGAGCTCAGCCCTGCCATTTCCTTCCCTCTGGCAGCTAGAGCTTGGGAGCCCCTGGTTTCTCTTTCCTTGATTGCTGGTTCTGTGCTCTTGTTTCATTCTCTTTTCGCTCCTGTGGCCCAAGTGATCAGGCCCTGCATAGTGACCCCAGCTCAGAGCCTGCTCAGAGCAATGGTTACCAAAGAGAAGTATGACAACACTGTAGGGCTATTGGAAAACCACACAGGCAGCAGAAGAAACACATTAAAGGTGATGTGTACAGCATCATGATTGAGAGCTCAGGCTCTCAGAAGAATCTGGATTCAATTATGGTGCTGCCACTCCCAGCTGTTCACCCCTGGGCAAGTTATTTAACTTCTCTGAGTCTCGGTTACCTAACTCATAGGTCTGTGTGAGGATTAAATGAGCTTGTTTTGCACAGTGCCTGGGCCATGAAAAGTGCTCAACAAGTGCAGGCTCTTATCACCATTGACCAAGGAATTTTGTCTTGTTCTCTACGCTGATTCCCTAGGCTCTGCAGAGCATCTGGTACTCAGGAAGCATGAATTGAATGGATGGAAGCGTCTTTTCAGGGGAAAAGGGTTGCTTGCTGTGTAGCAGAGAGCAGGAAGAGGTTTGTTGTGATATCTTTTCCCTGAACGAATTCAACTGCTGTTGACCACCCCACCTACCCTCCATTCAGCCAAGATTGATTGTTTTAATGAACCGGAGGATCTGCAGTTGGGCATCTTCCTGTTGGCAGGCCTGCCCTAGGAGCTAGGATACTCTGGAGCTGGAGGCTGGGAGAGGTTCAGGGGGTGCCTTGGCTTTGGCTGCAGATGGGTGTGGTTTGAGACCCAGCTCTGATCCTCATCAGCTGAGACCTTGGCAGTGGCTTGACTACTTAGGCCTCCATTTTCCATCTTAAAATGAAGTCAAGCCTTATCAGAGTGTTGTAAATTCTCAAAGTCCAGCCCAAGTGGGTGCTCAATAGACGCCCTTGCCTTCCCCTGCACGTATGATTAAACTGAAGCCTGAAAATCTAAGGGAGGTGCTTAAAAACACAGACCATTTCCTGCAAAGTGTGGGCTTTTAGGGTTTTAAGCAAAATAATTGAAAGCAGTCGTATTGTGCATCTGAATGACCTGAAGTCTTGTTAAAATATAGATTGCTGCTCCACCCTCGAGAGTTTCTGATTCAGTAGATTGGGGTGAAGCCCAAGAATTTGCATTTTTAACCTGCTCCCTGCTGTTGTTGCTGCTGCGGCTGGTGGTCCTGGGACACACTTTGAAAACATTAATATAAAGGCAGAAGATGCCCAGGAAATGGGCACCCCAAAAGCCAGAAGGAAAACAACAAAATAAAACAGACATTCTTTAAGCCTGTAGGATGCAGATATCTCAAGCCACTTCCAAAAAACAGAATTTAGCAAATACTCCGTAAAAGAAAATATACATTTATGATATGGAGAGCTGACAGGATTGAACGGCAATACATCCATCCTTCCAAAAATGTGCTTTTTAAAAAAGATTTTATTTATTTATTCATGAGAGACAGAGAGAGAGAGAAAGAGGCAGAGACACAGGCAGAGGGATAAGCAGGCTCCCAGCAAGGAGCCCCATGTGGGATTCAATCTTGGATCCCAGGATCATGCCCTGAGCTGAAGGCAGACACTCAACAGCTAAGCCACCCAGGTGTCCCCAAAAATGCGCTTCTTTAGGAAATAAATGAAAGGGAGATCCTATGAAATGGTTTGATTGTAGGAACTATAATCACTCATCCTGTTTCTGGCTTTCCACGGTGAGTGTGGGGATTCCGGGGAGAAGAATGGCCTTATTGGCCTTGGCTCCTGTGAAGATGGGGAAGATGCCGTTGCCTCCCTCCTTCCTCATCCTGGCCTTGTCAGGACCTTAGCTTCTTGAGGTCAGAGCTGCCAAGGACAGCTTTTCTTCAAGAAACCTGCAGCCTGTGGGTGTGTCTTCCAGTAAGTGTCACAACTAGTGTTTTCTTTGACATTGCTAAGCTAGTGAGGCCTCTCTGGCCCGACTGTTTACGCTTTTGATGCAGCATTTTCCACTCTGTGGTCCCAGAAACACAGGTGTCCCCTGAGGTGTTAAGAGAAGTTCTCTGAATGAGAGAGATGAAGAAAGGGAGGGGGTAAGAGCATGAGGGGAAAGAGAGATGGAGAGAGAGCTCTGAGGTCAACTATTTTTGGAGAACATCAGGAAAAAGAAATTCAAAAGTCCCTTTCCTGCAGGATTCTTTATCAGAGTCTTTATCACACAAATACAAATCCCCACTTTATTTTTCAGGGAACACCATTAACATCTCGGGGAATAGATTTATGTCATGGCTTTGGAATCATTGGCATCTGCCTTCCTGGCCTAGTTTTGCCAATGCCCAGGTGCCTGGGGAAAGTCCCATTCTGTTCCTTCAAGTGTAAAGAGGGGGCAATGATAATCCCACTTTATGGCATTGTTGGGAGGATTACTTAAGCTGGTGCATGCTAAGTGTTTAGCGTAGTGATTCTGGAAATAAGAGGTGCTCCGTGTAAATGATCACCTAGCAGAAGTGTCAGCGATGTCTGTAAAGAATTAGAGCAGAAAGGGGATGAAGTTTAGAAATGGCAGAGGAATCGACCAGGCTTGCTTCTGGGCACAAGTGAGAACTGGGGTGGAAACAAGACCACAGGCACAAGTTTTGCAGTTAGATTTATCATTTACCCAAGATCTACATGGAGAAGAAATGAGGAGACCACAAACCAAAGGATGGGGACAATCACCCCTTAGGTTTTTTTTAATCAAAATAATCATGTAATATAAAATCAACCATTTTTAAGTATACACTTCCATGGCATTCAGTATATTTCCAGGGTTGTGCAACCATCACCACTAGATAGTTCCGAAACTTCATCACTGCAGAGAGAAACCCCATACCTATGAAGCAATCACTCCCCATTCACCCATGTACCTCATCTCTTGTTGCCACCAATTTATCTTTCTGGATTTCCCTATTCTATTTCTTACACATGGAATCATCAAAGATATGTCATTTTGTGCCTCCTTGCACTTAGTGTTTTCAAAGTTCATCTGTGTTGTAGCATGTGTGAACACCTCATGCCTTTCCATGGCTGAATAATATTCCACTGCACGGCCATGCCACATTTTGTTTATCCACTCATCTGTTGATATAAGTCTGGGTTATTTCTACCTTTTGGTGATTGTGAATAGCGCTGAATGAACTTCTAAGTGCAAATTTTTGTTTGAATATCTGCAGTTCTTTTGGATAAATACCTAGGAGTAGAGTTGCACATACGGTGATTTTATGTTTAGCTTTTTGTGGACCTGCCAAACTGTTTTCCACAGTGGCTGCATCATTTCCCATCCCTACCTGTAATGTTCAAGGTTCCCAATTTCTCCACATCCTCACCAACACCTGTTACAGTCCATATATTTGCTTATGACCATCCTAGTGGGTGTGAAGTGGTATCTCATTGTGGTTTTTATTTGTATTTCCCTAATGACCAGTGATGTTGAGCACACTCATCAGTCCTTAACATGTCAACCCCCGGGGGATTTTCTTCCTTCCAGGAACTGCTTTGGAATCCACAGGAAAGTGGGGGCCTTGTAAAGGCCATTCTGTTTGAAAGGGAATTTAAATATAGCTTTTAAAGAACACTGTCAGCTACATTAGAAACGGCAAAATAGATATGGTAAAAGAGACTCAGGTATACATTTAAAAAGAAAGAAAGTCACAAAATTCACTTAGAAGGACAAAGAGGATGATGATATGGAGAGTCTCTTTTGAGTTTTGATTTGTAACTTTTAGGACACCTGACACAAGCTCCATTGGTTCTGGACTTGTTGACCTCTTCAGAATTTCCTGAAGACCCTTGGAAATCCTTTGCAGGCGAGGGGCTGCTCTGAAGAGGTTGGGTCCTGCTTTGGCAAGGGATGACAAGACTTTCAAGCTCCTTACATGCTGGACCTGAAACCAGAAATTGCCTGGGGATTTTGTAAGACTTGTAGTCTCAGCATATTTTCTTTTTAAGCCACTTCTTAGGATAGTATTAAAAATGTTGTCCAAGTGGATGGTTGAGGCTTGCCTATTCGGGCAATCAGACTGGGATGGGCTCCGTTGTCCAGGGGTAGTATTTCTAATCCAATGACCTGTGTGCCATGTAGAAGAGAGTGGCACAATTTCTGCCAAATACCCAGAGGCAAGTTTGTCACCGATGATTGGGAGTAAGGGATGGAATAGGTTTGGGGGGAACAGATTGGTAGCTCCCTGGATTGAAGGCAAGTGGCATCCATTCAAACCTTCTTTCCCTTCTCCCTCTCTTTCCTTCTATTGCCACATTCAGAAAAGTTCTGAGGAATGGATTTTTGGGGGTAAATATGCAACTGTTAGGAATGAGGCAAATCTAATCTGCTCTCACAGCTTTTACACAGGATATCATAAACTAGGAGGGCAGACTCTAAGAGTAGAAGGCTTTTTGTAGAATATGATTCAGAGATGTTTGGAAAGGACCTAAAAAAGCAGGTAATTATAATATTACTTTTACTTTTTTGAGGAGGTAATACATTCATATGGTGCAAATTTCAAAAGCTGTAAGTAAAAACTGAGATGTCTCCCTCTTTCCCTGCTGGTCGCCTCTTCTGAGCAAGTTACCACTGCTGTTTGTGTCTGGTTTATTCTTCCAGTGTTGTTTTTCCATACATGTACAAGCTGGTACAGATCGTATTTCCCTCCCTTCTTGCCATGGTTGATAATTATTATTCTCTGTTCTGCACTTCACTTTTTCACACAATAATATAATTTCTTCAAGAAGCTGGGACTTGGTTTCTGTCTGTTTTATCCTTGTTGTTAAAACATCACCTCCACCTCAAGATGCTCTGTCTCTTTCTGGCTGACTTCTTGTCAGATCGGATTAGATCGTCATTACTTTTATCTAATAATGTGACTGAGGACTTGCTCTCACGGGGAGCAGAAGTGTCACGGCGAGCTTTCTCTTGCCATTTGCTGTGCTTGCAATATTATCATTATCGTCTGCAATTGGCCATTTCTTGGCAGGACTCTTTTAAAGCTACTTGTCTATTTCCTGAGGGCTGGTTTAGTTAAATCTGAATACCAGAGTCATAAATCAGATGTCACTGGGCACGTGTCAACTGCGGCCCAACATGAGGCACCGAAGGCAAGTGAGGAAGTTAGATGAGGCCTCTGCCGTGGGACCCCGCCTCCTTGGGCACCCTCAGGTCACATGTGACTCATGCCTGGCTCACCTGTGGACCCAATAAAGGCCAGTGTCAGCTAGGCCATTAAATGTTACTAACACTTAACCTCTTTCTTATTTTTTGGTGAAAAATAAAATATAAATGGAAAGTCTCAGATTTTCTTCCCACATTTCAACGGATCATCTTCTGTGCACCCTGGCATGCACATAAGCTACTTTGGAGACCAGAGTCTCCATATGTGTGTGTGTATAAAACCTGTATATATGCAACCTAAGACATTGCAGTATTAGTACATATTCGTTAAACAAAAAGATGGAGTATATAAAATCGGTCCTTTTTCTGTAATCTAATGGTAACTACAGTTTAGTTTTTGGTTTCTATTCTCCTAGACTTAGTCTTAAAGACATGTATGTATGTATACTTTATAGACATATATTTCTTTCTTTCTTTTCTTTTTTTTAACAAAAAATGGAGTCATATAGGTACGTTATTCGTAGCTTATCTTATGGTACATCCCCATTTATTTCCTCAAGATAGACTCTTTTTACTTAGTTTGTTTGTTTGTTTATTTATTTATTTATTTATTTATTTATTTATTTATTTCAGGATAGACTCCTTGAAGTGAAGTTGCTAAACAAAGGGCATGCACTCAGTAAGGATGTTTGGTGCACATTTCCAGCTGCTGTACAGAAGAGTTGCACCGTCGTTCACCAGCAGAAAATGGGAGTGCCTTTTCCCATGGATCCTCAGGAATACTGCCACCTTTAAAAAACAAAATAAAACAAATCCACATGTTGCAAATGTAATGGCCCAGTGTATTTCATTGTTATTGGTAGCTCAGAGATTCCTCTTTTTATGTTTACGGCCATTCGTGTTTATTTTTTTTGTGGATTGCTTTTTCATGTTCCCTGTTTATTTTTCTGTTGCAGTGTTCTCCTTTAAAGAATTTGGATTGACCCATTTGATTATCAATTAATTTGAGTCCATTAATTGTTTGATCTGTTTCCTGGTTAGCTCAGGCTGGGCAGATGGAGGTGATGTCCTTTCCTCCCATTATGGCTGCAAGAACCTACCTGTGTGTGCGGAGAGCAGAGCTACCCTGTGGTCCTTTGGCCAGTCTGCTTGTACTTGGCTTGTTCTCAAGGTCCCTGAGATAAACCATAATGTACCATAATGAGATAAACCAGAATGAAAGCTGCCTAGGATGGTAGGAATCAGGAATGGGGAAATGCAAAGCATGTGTTAAGAAATCTTTGGTAAAAAACCAGATTTCTCAAACCAAGGCTTCTTTCCTTAAATCCTTTAATGCCCATTCTAAAAAAGAGACCTGCTTACTAAATGCTATTATTTCCTTATAATGGATGCTGCAATTATAACTGTCCACTTTCTGCCATATGTCAGCACTGCCTTGGAGTTGCACAGCCTTTTGTTGGTGTGGCTCTGGGCTGGGTCAGGGCTGCAGTTCCAGTTCTGCCAGTTACCAAATGTAGGACCTGAAATAAGTTACCCCATCTCTGCAAGCCTGATTCTTTCTCTGGAAGACCGAGACAACTGTCACAGGACTCACAGAAGTATTGCAGGGCTTGAGTGAGAAAATGAGTACTAAGTGCTTAGTAAAGTGCCAGGCACATAATAAACACTCAATTAGTATTTCTATTATCCATTATGATTATGATTATTATTATTATTATCAGCAGCAACCACCTGAGATTTCCTCCAGAAAGTACATCTTGAGCTAGCTCCAAACAATTGATTCACAAACCCTCTTTGGAAATACAGTCTATTTCTTGGCCAGATGTTCTCTTTATTCCCCAAGTTGTACTGAATTCTTTCAAAGCTCTCAAAAGCCAGGTATGGGGAACAATCAACTCACCAGCACCTGGCACGTAGAGTTCTTAAAATTATCTATTGAAAGAGAGAAAGGTAGGATGTGACCGTTAGCAATGTAAAAATAGTCATCCCCTAGCAAAATGTATGTTGAATGAATGGATGGTGCTGTCAGAGTTCTGGTCTTCAGTTCTTCCCTCAGAAGTTTAAGGTCATTTAACCAGTAGATGGGCTTCTTTCCACCATGGTCATTGGGCAGATCTGTTCACTATTTCCTAAAAGTGAGGTATTATCTTAGTATTTCCTCCCCCATGCCTCATCTAAGCAGACTCCTTTGTTCTCATTACTTTCCACTGAGGTGTCCTGGAAAAGGATACCTGGAAAAGGAAGCCCATGGGGACTTTTGCACTTAATGGGGATCATATATAAACCAAGAAAGTTGAGAGCCACTGCCAAGAAGGGAAGCAACAGAAGCCGTTGCCTTGTGAGTTTCTGGCTGAAGTATACCAGACTTTAAAGCTGGCAAGAACTGGTAGATAGAGTCCGGGTAGCTAAGCATCATGGAATACTCAAGTATTTATTAGATTTGCCACTGCCAAGTACAAGGGGCCAGTGCAGCACCGAAGATGTCAGAGCCATCTTGACTTTACTGACAAAGAGCAGAGTTGTACCATGGGTGAGGTGACACTCGGAGCATTTCCATGGAACTCTAGCTGGTGTGGCGCTCCCTGAAGAGAAAGTTCTGGCACCAGAGTTGTTTAAGGAAAAGGTGCCTACCCCAATCCCTTGTGGGGATTGTCAGTACACATTAGCTTGTAAAAGACTAAGAAATTTTACCTTACCACCAGGGATCCCATGGAAGTCTGTTCAATGCATGCCTTGCCAACTTTGATGACAGAACCCAAGTTTTGTGCTTATGACGTCCTAAGGGAGTGCTGTTTGCCGAAATGCCTCTGGCAAATAATGTTTTCGGTCATTCAGTCCCCTCGTCTAATGCCTGCTTATGAGGAGGATGCCTGGGATAGGGGATCTGACTGATGCTGACTGAATGTGTCCCTTAAATGATTTTCGATGGCAATCCTATGCTTGACTGTGCCTATGTAGAAGGAATGTCGGTATCAGATTACTAGGCCTGGCTTCAACAAGCGGGCAGGTACCGAATCCCTGCTCTGGGGCAGCCGTGAGTTACACAGAGTGGGTGGGGATGGAACAAAGTGGGTGAAGAGATGGCGAAATATGATGTATGGGAGGGGAGCTGTGAGATAGTCGGGTGGCTAGAGTAGTGGTTGGGTATGGGTTTTACAACTAGAAGTCCATGGATTCCAATCCCCGCTCCTCTACTTAACAACTGTGAGGCACCTTGCTTACCCTCCCCAAGCCTCACTATCTTCACCTGTGTAGAGGGCAGTAGGGTTCATGGAGTTGCTCCAAGATGAAGAGGTGAAACGTTTCCACAGTGCCCGGCTCGAGTAGGCGCCTAATAAATGTCAGTTGTCGTCATCATCATTATTATGGAATGCCATAGCACCTGTGGGGTATAAGATGAACAAAACCCAACACAGAGCTTGCCCTCTTGCCAGCAAGAGAGACATTAATCGAATTAGAACATGTTCCACAAAGGTACCCCCCAAAAAACCTCTGACAGGGAGACCTGGCCGGTCAAGGAGGTCAGAGAGGGCTTCGTCAAGGAGAAAGGAAGAGCCTGCCAGGCAGAGGGTATGGAACGTGCAGTGACCCTGGAGAGGCAAGAACCAGGGCCTGAGAAGGCAGAGGGTGGGTGAAGCTGGAGAGCGGAGAGCAAGGGGTGGAGGGTGGGGGGTTGGTAGGCCGGAGAGCTGGCAGGTGGGCAGGGCCCAGACCAGGCAGGGCCTTATTAATGACTTCGCTTTCTATCCCAAGAGCAACGGAAAGCCACACAATGGTTTAAATGGCAAGTTCTGACTGAATGTTATTACGTGATGCTGTGGGCGAACAGGAGCCCTGGTGAGACGTGAGCCAGGAAGCGGGTGGGCACCCCAGGAGGCCGACCCCGGCGAGGGAGCGCCCCGGTCTCTCCAGCCCCAGCAGTGGATCGTGGTGGCAAAGCCTGTGTCTTTGCCTGGGTTCAAGCTGTCTCTCCCCACAGAAGGAGGGATGTGCCCACCGAGTGGGAACCACGTTTCACCTTCCTGAGAAAGGAAATGTCCGACCACTGCTTCTAACACTCGTCCCCAGAGCCTGGTTTTTGAAACTGCTTGTTAGAGGACGGAGCCGCGGCCTCCACCGCTAGGCCTCACACTCAGCCATGAGCTGGGCCACTGCGATCGTCCTTGGTGCTGGGAGACCAAAGCTTATGGAGGACTTACTTGCTTCAGAGATGGGCACACGTGAATAATAACCGCACCTTACACACTGGTTTCCCCTCATCTCTCCAGAGTGAGAGAGAAAGGGGGTGGGATCAGGACCTCCAGGAACTGTGCACGATTTGCAGGCCTTTGGGTTTTCCGAGTCCACAGGCGCCATCTTATCGCTGAAGCCTGAAGTCCTGCCAATTGCCCTTGGGGTTTGTCAGCGGGGAGGCTGCAGGGAGTTTTATTTTCTTTTACATTCCATTTTCCTTTGAACGTTTCAAATCCTTCTCTTCGGGGTCTTCAAGTACCCGGTGGATGCATATTTGGCGGGGGCCAAGGAGAGGGGGAGCTGGTGGCCGAGGGAGGGAGCAGGGCGGGGGGCCTGGCTCACTGGCCAGGGAGGGTGGGGGGCAGCCAGCGGCTCTGGGGGGCCGGGCCCCACTCCTGGCCTGCCCTTGCACAAATCTCCCGTGGCCCCGGGCTTCCAGGGCGCCTCTGCCCAAGCTGGTGACTAGGGTGGCCAAGCTTTGGGAAAGTGACCACTAAGACGCTTCTGACACTAGATGGCGTGGGTGTCTAGCTGATGCGCCAGACACCCCTGGGGAGGGGTGGGGGGACGCTGAGGACGATTCCCCACCGCCCGCACTCACTCTCCCACTCCCCACATGCCCCCAGGCCCCAAATAGACGCCCCCAGGCCCCCACACACACCCCCAGACCCCCCTAGATGCCCCTAGGCCCTCCCATACGCCCCCAGGCCTCCCTAGATGCCCCCAGGACCCTTCACATGCCCCCAGGCCCCCCTAGACGCCCCTAGGTGCCCCCCATGCCCCCAGGCCCCCCTACACCCCCAGGCCCCCCTCGATGCCCCCAGGTCCCCCCATACCCCCAGGCCCCCCTAGATGCCCCCAGGCCCCCCTAGATGCCCTCAGGCCCCCCTAGGCACCCCCAGGCTGTGCTCAAGGTTCCCCCAACCCCCTCCCCACCTTTGCATGCTTCTGATGTGACCCCTCCCCCCCGCCCCGCCCCCAATACCGGGTAGGGCAGTCGCAGCTCCCCTCCCAAAGAGCATCCGTCCTTGGGCAGGGGGTCCCCACGTCCTGCGGGTCCGTTGCCTGTCCTTGGCCCAGAGAGGGTCCCGCGACCCTGGCCACAGCCCCGCCCTCCCAGACCTCCTGCACCGAGGCGCTCGCTCGGGTGCCTGTGGGTTTGGCCAGCTTCCTGGCAGCTTGGCCCTCGGGCCCAGCAGGTGCTCTGGCCAGACGACTCCAGAGGGTCTTCTTCTTCTTCTTCTTTTTAAATTTATGTTTTTAAAATTTAAATTCGGGGCCTGCTCTGCTCGGAGGACAAAGATTATATGGTCTCATTCATTTGGAGGAATATAAAAAACAGTGAAAGGGATCATAGGGGAAAGGAGAGAACATGAATGGGAAATATCAGAGAGGGAGGGAGACAGACCATGAGAGGCTCCTAACTCTGGGAAACGAACAAGGGGTGGTGGAAGGGGAGGTGGGGGGGGTTGGGGTGACTGGGTGACAGGCACTGAGGGGGGCACCTGATGGGATGAGCACTGGGTGTTATGCTATATATTGGCAAATTGAACTCCAATAAAAAAATTAAAAATAAAAAAAAATAAAATTTAAATCCAGTTTGCCAACATATAGTATAATACCCAGTGCTTATCCCATCAAGTGACCCCCCTCAGTGTCCCTTTGATCCCCTGCCCTTAGCACATCTTGCAGTTCTCATGCACCCTTCAGCCCTGTGACTTTGACCTCGGACAGGCTGTTCAGCCTCCCTGCGCTCTATCTGGGGTCTTAGTACGTCTACTTTGCCTGGGGCTTTACTGGGGTACCCTATATGAGTGCTGGGGCTAGAGCAGTGATCAATGAACACCACTTGTCTCTCACCCACCCACCCACCCATTCAGTTCCCCCTCTTCCTCGGGGTGTGGAGGGGAGGCTTCATCCCACTAGACTTGCTGTTACTGCCCTGGGAAGTGCTGATACCTCACTGGAGACAGGTTTCTATCTCCGTGGTTTGCGTTTCATGTAAGATGCTGCCGTGGCCTTGGTTGATAAAAGTCGCATTGGGCTTGGCAGTAAGCGGGGCTTTCCTGCCCCGGACATTGCTTTTCATCTGACTTCAGTTGTGGGTTTGGGCCATGTATCTGTTGAGGGGCAGTGGCCTATGGGCTAGAAGTTTGCCCTGTTTGCCAAACCCCATTACACACAGGTGGTAATATGGCAGGTCAAAAGGGCCGGCAAGAGCCCCCATATTGTTGAGACCTAACTCTGAGTTTGTTCAATGAGAGGTGGCTGATTTTCAGCCTGGTTGGTTTCAGAGCTGCAAATAAGCACTGACAATTCATCTTGACCTTCTAATGGACTCTGCTGTCTGCAACAGAGCATGGATTTGGACCAGAAGAGGCCTCGTTTGGCCAAATGAAATCAAGCTGCTGTACAACTAGGAGGCAGAAGTTGGAGGAGAGCCCCTGACTCCGTGGGTTCTCAGTCTTGGGTAGGTTGCAGGGTATGGAAGGGCGGATCCCCCTAGTGAGAGATGGAAACCCTGGCTCCTTACCTGGGCTCTTTACCCTTACACTAGAGAGTCCCCTTGAGGTCTTAGCCAGGTAAGGTCTGGGGGCACGTCCTATCATTCAAGACCTTGGGTGGGAGGGTCAGATGAGATAGGCTTATGCGCTCCGAGCCAGGGAGCCAGGGACGTGACCTAGAAGAGCTAATCAAGCAGACTCACCGTCTTGTCTTCCCTTCTCCCTGCACTCCAATGAGCCAGGGCATGGCCGGACAGTTTCTCACCCTGGAGAGCACCCCGAAAGATCTGCATGTGAGGGTCAAAGGGATTCCCCTCCCCTTCTGCCAGACTTGAGGTAGAGAGAGCGCTGGGTCAGGAGTCACAGGGCCTTCAAGCCATTCCTGCTGTGTTTTTTTCCCTGGCGATGTGATGATAGGGAGGTCACAGAGCCACTCCGAGTCTTGGTGTGGGCTGCTGCTACCTACTGCTTCACGGTTCCCGAGTTTTTTGCCAGCCCTACAGAGCTAATGGTGGAAGCCCCACATTGCATGATGTGACTGGTGGTGGCTTGGCGCAGCCCAGCCTCCTTGCTAAGAAAATAAAAAAAGTCACGCTCCTACCGTGCTGTAGTCTTCACAGACAGAACGGAGGGGATGCCCACTATGAGCGCTCCCTACTTCTCAGCTCGCCAGGTCTAAATGCATGAGTGACACCACCAGTGGAGAGCACTGATCGCCACATTAGGTGATGCACACTGCAGTTCTCTGTGAAGTGTTTTTATTTTATTTTATTTTATTTTATTTTATTTTATTTTATTTTATATTTATTTATTTATTTTTTCTGCGAAGTGTTTTTAAGATATCAATGCATAGATATTGCAGATCTGTTAAATTATAATCTCTGAGGGTGGGGCCCAGGTATCCTAGTTTTAAACATATCCCAGTGATTCTAATGAGCAGCCGGCATTGAGATCCTGGGTGGAATCACTTTCCTTCTTGCAAATAGCATGTATTTTTTTAAGTTTTTATTAAAATTCCAGTTAGTTAACCTACAGTGTAATATTAATTTCAGGTGTACAATATAGTGATTCAACAATTCCATACGACACCCGGGGCTCACTGTGACAAATGCCCTCCTTCATTCTCATCACCTATTTCCCCTATTCCTGCCACCCCCCGACCCCGTTACATAGCCATCAGTTTGTTCTCTGCAGTTAAGAGTCTGTTTCTTGGGGCACCTGGGTGGCTCAGCAGTTGAGTGTCTGCCTGTGGCTCAGGCTGTGAAACCGGGGTCCTGGGATCGAGTCCCGCATCGGGCTCCCTGCAAGGAGCCTGCTTCTCCCTCTGCCTGTGTCTCTGCCTCTCTCTGTGTCTCTCATGAATAAATAAATAAAATCTTTTTTTTTAAAGAGTCTGTTTCTTGGTTTGCCTCGCTTTCTCTTCCCCCCTCTGCAAATAGAGTGTATTTAATGTCCAGATCCCTCTGCTCTCCATGTCCCCTGGAAAGGGCACTTCGCCCTTGCTTACCACTTCAGGCACCTCTTCCTTGTGCGTTTATTACTGTGTCGATTTGACCTGTTGGAACATGCCCACACTTTTGTGATGTTGTTTTAGTCTTTTTAACGCTTTGTTGCTCAAAGGGTAGTTCCTGGATCAGCAGCATCAGTATCACCTGGAAGCTGGTTTGAAATGATGTCATGCCCTCACCTCCTGAATCAGAACCAGTGTTGTTGTTGTTGTTGTTTTAAGATTTGATTTATTTATTTGAGAGAGAGCTAGATAGTGAGAGGGAGCAGGAACAGTGGGGAGAGGGAGAAGCAGGCTCGACTAGGGCTCCATCCCAGGCTCCTGGGTTCATGACCTGAAGCAAAGGCAGACACTTTACTGACTGAGCCACCCAGGCGCCCCAGAATCAGTGTTTTGTTTATGAATATTAGCCAATTATGTTTATTAAACCATAGACATAAGCCAAGAGGCACTGGTTTAAAAGAATATTCTACACATTTATTTATTTATTTATTTATCCATCCATGAGAGACACAGAGAGGCAGAGACACAGGCAGAGGGATAAGCAGGCTCCCTGTGGGGAAGCTATGTGGGACTCTTTCCCAGGACCCCGGGATCACCACCTGAGCCAAGGGCAAACGCTCAACCACTCAGCCACCCAGGTGCCCCTCACAATTTTTTTTTTTAAACGAAACAGTTCAAACATGGAGTAGAACTGAAAGTATTTTACAGTGGATACTCCAAAACAATTATTGTAGTCACAGTCCAACTCCTGTAGAGGACAGAGTTCTGAGGAGCCGCCCTGGAGTGGGGTGGTATGCAGTGCTTCTCCATGGTGCCTATTGTCTGTCCCATTTGGACTTCTGGGCTCTGGTGACTGTGTACTAGGGCAACTCCTGTACATTGGTGTATTTATTATTCATGCAACACACTTCCATCACTGAAGGTGGTCTGTGTAGGTCCCTTCCTTGCAACTTTGTTTCTCCGTTGACTGTAGTTTTCATCTTTGACTCTCCAGCTCTCTGACAATGCCTGGCACATAGTAAGTCCTCAAATCCTATTTCTTGAATGGACTCTCTCATTTCATCTCACATTCATCATGAACGATGTGATATGGGTGATTGATTCAGGGAGCAGAGAAGTTCATGGGTCACCCAATGACAGTTGATATAAATTTGGTAAGCTGGAGAGAAATGAAAATGGACTAAGTACAATTTTGTCTTCCTCATGGGCTGTCTATGCCTTCATTTTCTAAGGGAAATTGGCAGGTATCTCCCTTCCTGGCAGCTAAAGTCTCCATCAGAACATCTAAAACAAGTAGAAGTTGGGTGTGCAGATCCTTTTCCAGAGCTGGTCTCATATTTGTATTTTAGTAGGGAAGAGTGGAGAATTAAGAATCCTGGAAGGACACTCCTCCACAATCTACCTCTTTCCATTCCTTCTTCAGTCCAGCATGAGGGAGATGAAGGGACAATATTCCAAGAGTGGTCCTTGGCATAATGGTTCCCCTCTTCCTCTAGCCATGAAGAAATACCCTTTGCTTGGTGAAATAATTTTCATCCTCCAAAGCCTATGGCAAGTGTCGCCTTCTCTGGAAATCATCCTGGAATCCCACCCTGCATCCCTCAAACTTAATCTATCACTCTTCCAACTCTGTGTCCAACCTTCCTGGTCTATTGGGATTAGCATTTGTTGTCTATGCTCCTTGTTCTAGTCAGAGCTTCCAGAGAGGAGATCTTTGCTCTTGGAGTTTGGAAAAGGGCAGATGTGGCCCTACCACCTGTCCATTTTCCTTAAGTGTCCTGTGTCTAGCCTATCTGAATCCGAGACACCTTGGATCCCTAGAGCGGTCACTTGCTGGAAGGCCTTCCCCACCCCAAGTCATCTGAGTGCTCATCTTCCCCTTAAGTCCATTCTCCAGACTTGGTATTTTCTTGAGCTTTTGCCCATTTCACACAAACTAGTCCATGAAAATGTCATAAGAACTCCAAGTTGGGGTCCATTGCAAAGAGTTTCTGACCCAAACAATAGCCTGTGGAATCCAGCTTATGGAAGGACAGTCCTCTCTCCCTAAACAGCACTAGACTGATCACTGATCCTCATCTCCATGGAACAGTCTAGATATGGCTGGAAAATGTGGACATATATTTCCTGACTTGGTTGTCAGCCATCTGTTAATTTTATATAGTGCATATCTTTCTGTGAATTATAGGCATGTATTTTCTCTGTGTAAGTACCCCAGGGTAGATAAAGAGAATTGTGAACTAGCCGGATGGAGCTGCACATCAGGAAGTGAGCTCTGGGAAGGAGAGGGACGTTTGGGTGGCTCAGGAGGCTAAGCATCGACTCTTGATTTTGGCTCAGGCCATGATCTCAGGATCTTGAGATGGAGCCCAGTGTGGGGCTCTGAGTTCAGTGGGAAATCTTGGGGATTCTCTCTCTCCTTCTCCCTCAGCCCCTCTCCCCCTGCTTGCTTGCCCTCTCTCTGTCTCTAAAATAAAGAAATAAATCTTCAAAACAAATGGGAAGGAATGACCAGCCTCTGCTTACTGTGGGCACAGCAGCATAATGTGCTAAAGCTGTACGAAGGGCTACAAGTTAGTGCACTGACCAGATGTCCTCAGAGAGCTGACTTGGCATTCTTTTATTTTTAATTATTTTTAAATTAAGGTATAATTGTCATAGAACATCATATTAATTTCAGGTGTATGACACACATGTTTTTCTTGTGATAAGTATTTTAAGATCTATTTTCTTAGAACTTTCCAATATACAACACTATGCTATTGATCATATCCCGGGACTTGATCTTATAACTGAATGTTTGTACATTTGACTGCCTTCACCCATTTAGTCCACCCCCACACCCTGCCTTGGCAACTACCAATCTGTTCTCTGTGAGTTTGGTGTTTTGTTTTTTCATTTATATTCTTTTTTTAGAGTCCATATGTAAGTGAAATCATGTGGTATTTGTCTTCCTTTGTTGGAGCTATTTCACTTAGCATATACCCTCAAGGTCCATCCATATTGTCCCAAATGACAGGGCTTTCTTCATTTTTGGTGGTTGAATGTATTCCTGCATATATTTATATATCTATATATATATCTATATATAGATATATATGGTGTATATATATATGGTATATATATATAGTGTGTGTGTGCTCTGAACGAGACATCTACCACCAAGCAACAGCTGATCAGTGCCAGAGATCATGTGGGTCCAGAGTTCCTACATCTTACAAGTTTTAAGAGAAGCTGGAAATGTAAGTTTTCACAAATGTGAAATATATATATAAATGCACACACCACATTTTCCTCATCCACTCATCCATCAATGGACACTTCTGTTACTTCCATGTCTTGGCTATTGTAAGTGATGCATGTGTAAATGAACACGGAGGGACACATATCTTTTTAAGTTAGTGTTTTCATTTTCTTCTGATAAATAACTGGAAGTGAAATTTCTAGATCATGTGGTATTTCGGAAAAACCTCCATACTGTTTTCCATAGTGGTTGCACCAGGTGGCATTCCCATGTCTTGGCATTCTTGATCCTCCGCCTCCTGGCAGATGGTGCCTCTGAATGATCCCTAATTATAATGTGATGCCAGGAAGGCTTAGTGAAGAAAATAGCGAGGCTAGATGGGCCTGAGGATGGACAGGGTAGTGGTGGGGAGCAGTGAAGAGGAAGGAAGCTACCTTCAGTCTGGGCTCTCAGAGGGAATAAAGTCCCTTCCTGCTGCTGGACTCTGGCTAGGGAGTGGCTGCTGAAGACGGTCCTGGTTGGTAGGATGGCATCTCACATGGGCATGCTGCTTGGTGGGAAGCAAAGCCAAACTTCCTGGCCTGAGTTTGGGTAAGTGGAGAGCCAGCAACATTCGGTTATGCTTTTCTTATCTCTCTGTCGTTTCTCATTTCCTTTCCTCCTAGTCCAACAATTAGCTGTCTCTGTGTTCATTGTCTCGAGGAGATTTGTGGTAGGGAGGGAAGCAGACATAACCAGCAGTTCTTTTTTCACCTTTGTGTTCTAAAATCCTCTGTTGAGGGAGCTTAGAGGCTTTGCAGAGGGGCTGAGAGGTAGTGATGAGGGGATCTGTGGAAGAAATAGAATGGTAGTCAGCTTTCCCAGGGTGGAAAAAGTCCCTATGACTTTGGTGGTGCAGGGCTAGGGGCAGACCACAAGAGGAGGGAGGAGCATGAGCAAAAGTTGCTGGCTCCTCAGGCAGCTATCCTGGGCTTCTAGCAGAAACCTCAGAGAGGAGCCTCAGAGATTCACATGTTCACAGGGACCTGGAAAGTTGTATAAATGAGTCAAGGTGACTGCAAACCCACCCCCCCAAAGACCTCCCGCACAACAGCAGATGGTACAGTTGATGCCATCACATGCCATCCAGATCCCTCATCAGACTGAGGGACCAATTCCCCAGCTGCAAGGAACTGCCCTCAGCTGAAGAGACCCACCTGAGCCAAGATCACTCTCCTCTCCAGGGGCAGCCACATCCAATGACTGGTGGGTGCCAAAGTATAAAGCCCGGTTCCTTTCACCACAGGAAAAGGGCCATCAGAGCTTCAGAGCCCCCTGTCAGGTTGGCTGAGGCCACCATTGAGACCCGCTGCCCAATTTAGTACCTTTCTCACTCCTTTCACAGGTGCTGACTCCAAGAACACTTCCTGCTTCTTCCATGTTAATCTATGTTCCTGTCAGCTTCAGGGGAACCCAGGCTACCACAAGTACAGAAAACCATTTCTGTCCCATGAGAAAAACAAAAGACAAGAAAAGCATAACCGAATGTTGCTGGCTCTCCACTTACCCAAACAATGATATGGGGGTGGTGGTTGGGGTGTCTTATGAACAGGACGGGCTAGAGGACTCAGTTCTCTCTGAAGGAGACATCTACCACTGAGCAACAGCTGATCAGTCCAGAGATCATGTGGGTCCAGAGTTCCTCCATCTTGCAGGTTTTAAGAGGAGCTGGAAATGTAAGTTTTCACAAATGTGAAAAGTCCTGATTAAAAAAATCAATGTGTATGCCAAAGGGAAAAAAAAAGCACCTCTGTACCCCTGTAGGCCATATTTGTGTCTGTGGGCTCTAAGTTTGGGGCTTCGGGTCCAGGCAGACAGGGAAGTTCCACACTCAGATGCCACGTGGACCAGGCTGACAGCAGGATGGCACAAGCCCTGTGCATGGTGGTGAGGAATACATGGTAACCTTGTCCCGCTGAGAGTCCTGTGGCATGTGCCCGGTGTGCAGAGCAAGGGGAGGGAATGAGAAATGCCCAGAAAGACTGAATGTGCCATCCCATTGGAATGGGACTGAGAGTCAGAAATCAAGGGAAGTGGTAGGAAATAAAGCAAGCAGCCTTCGGCTTACCTGAGTTTGTGGTTCAGAATTCCCACTGCATAGGATGATGAGGCCAGGAGATACCCAAAAGCTGAAAGCTGCTCCAACCATGGAAGCTCCACTTCCATGGGGCCAAGTCACTCTATATAAAATATCAGAGTTTATTAAATCTTTTTCAGTTAGATTTAATTCCATTAATACCAGTATTCAATTCTGCCAAAGGTATGTCTAAGATTCGTTTTTCCCTAATAACACAAAGAGCTCAGGTCTAGATGAGTTTTAAATCATAGCCCTGTAAGAGAATATGATTGAATGTGTCCCTGCATGGCACCAAGGTCTGGGTCATAAAAACTCAAAGTTCATGTTGATGACATTAAGGAAATGAAGAGAAATGGTTTCTTTCTTCCTCCCCCACCCCCCCGCCCCAATTCATCACGGCATCTAGGTATTTTGGAAATGATTAAAAACCAACTCTAGCCCAACCCTCTGGCTTCACCACGGAGAAAGGCTGCTCCCGAAAATCTGTAGCATGTTTATTTCTAATAATGTTAATAGTTGAAATGTACACACGGGGCCTCAAAACTCCAGTTTTCTCCACCAAGTAGAATCTAGCAGAAGGTGGTCCCGCCATGGATCCACTCAAGAGTGCTAATTACTGTCGTCCCAAAGTCACAGTTAGTTTTACTTCAGCTCTGTGCCTTAGTATCTAGCTCAGCGCTCAGCACAGGAAGGGGTCATCATGAGCAGTGTCCCTTCAGTCACTGAAACACCAGGACCCTGGCTTAGAGTCCTCCTGATTTCTTCTTTCTCCTTTGTCCCTCACATCTTTTCCCTTAGCCTTGAGTGATTCCACCTAGACAGATTTCTTGTCTCTTCTTCCTCAAGCCTGCTGTTCTGCTTGAGGGTCTCCTTGTAACCACTCGCCCTGCTATCGGTTATGCCCTCATGCCACAGCTACCAACAGAATCTTTCTAAAACATGAAATGGATATCATCATTTTTATGCTTAGGAATCCTGGAAGACACTCATTACATTCAGGCTGAAGTCCAAACTTTTCAGCAGAGTACTCTGTTTTCCCCACCCAGTTTCACTTCTATCAGTCATAACCCTGCTTCTCTCCACCCTCACCCTCCAGATCACCCTGGACTCCAGGCTGGAGGTTAGGACCCCAGGCTCCACAGTCAGGCAGGCCAGGGGGTAGGTAACTCTTGACACAGCAACTTGGGCAGCCTGGGCAAGTCATTACTTCCTGTAAACCTCCCTGTCTCCTTACCTGTAAAATGAGGTTGACATTCATGCCAATCTCCGTATTACCGCCTCTCTTTCTAATTCTACTTGCTGTACAGAAGATAAAATGAGCAAGGTGCCAAGCAAAGGGTCAATAATGTATTAAAATTGGCTGGGCAGAGACATCTGGAAACAGGTAAGCAAGACGCTAACAGTGACTGTTCTGGATGGTGGGACTCCCAGGGGGCTTTTTTTACTTCCTTCATCATATCTTATGTTAGAATATGTCAGGATTTCCTACAACCTGCAGGTCTTATCAAGAAACACTTGGGGGGCTTCTGGGGGGCTCAGTCAGTTAAGCATCCTACTCTTGATTTCCACTCAGGTCATCATCTCAGGATCCAGGGATGGAGCCCCGCATGGGGCTCCCTGGTCAGTGGAGAGTCTGTTGGAGATTCTCTCTCTCTCTCTCTCTCTCCCTCTGTCCTGCTTGTGACGTAGCCAGCATGGCAGGTGATGATTCATTTGCCTGCTTGCCCTCCACACGGACAGTACCCAGAATTCGTGTTCCTGTGGGTCTCTATTCGCCCAGGACTCTGCCCAGCATTGGCATAGAGTATGTGCTCTGCCAATGCTGCTTTGTTTGGCTTAGTGGAAGCCTGTCTTGATGAGAATCACTGGAACACTGCATCCCTGGGCTATGGTATTCTTCTATTTAATGTTTATAACATTTTAGGAAATACATATTTTCTTCCATAAATCCACAGCAAGTCAGACTGTTCATTGTTGTGATGAGATAGGGAGGGCAGGACAGCAACTCTTGGTGAGCCTGGGGAAGTGGCTTTCCTCTACCTCTCAGCTCACTGGCCCTCTGGGGGCCTCCCGTGGCCAAACCACTGAATAAGGACTGTGTTCCTCCGCACATTGCTTGGACCTAGGCCCTTCAGAACACCTGCTTCTGGTGGAGAGTCCTCAAAGCCCTGAGGATTTAGTGTCCAGTTTTATGAGCTCATCTAAGAGCAGAGTCCTTGTCTGTGTTTGAGGAAGCCAGGGAGAGTCAGAGCCTCTCATTTTGGGGCAAGACGTGCTGATTCTTTCTAAGCAGGACACATTTTGGTTTTAATCCTTATTCTAGGTGGACATTTTGAAAAAAAAAATCCATTTCCTTACTTTGACAAAAGAGCCATAGGTAGAGGATAGTGAATAGAATTGGACCCCTTTAAAATTTCACTTTGGGTTAAGAGTCAACAAGATATCTGAGATAAAAATCCTACCCACACATGCATTAATTGAATACACATGAAGGTATAACATGGTAAAGCATGTTTAACTCAAGGTGTAATAAATTTAATTACTATAAATTTAATTAAAGTATAACATAGTAATGTCAGGTAAACCAATGTTAAGTGTAAAGATTGATGATTTTAGTGTAAGTCATCGTTTGTGTAACTTTTACCCAGAGGGAGATAACCTGGAACTCCAGAACTTTTCCTTATGTGTCTTCCCAATCTCAGCCCCAAGGTAACAAGTCTGATTTCCATTTATGGATGATGGTATGAAATACTTAGACTTGAACATATTTTTATCCAGAAAGTCTCTTTCCTTCTGCAATTGTCTTGTTTTATAGCCAGGAACACATCTTGGGGGTTTTATGGCTTTTGTTTTATTAAGAACCATGTTGCCTTTTCACAACTGTAGGAATAAATGGTGTTTTGAAGCTTTGGGATTTGAGTGTTCTTTCCAGATTTTGTTTGATTATATCTAAGTTACTGTTTATCTGCTCTCCTGGGAATGCTGGCATTCAAGGTTTTTATGTAGATTATTCAGCTAGATAATCCTAGTTAAAAATTACATAAGTCCCTCTTTTCCATATTAGCTTTTAATATTATAGCTTATTTACTTTATCTATTCCTTAAAAGATTTAAGATAAATTATAAGGAAAAATGTATGATGTAGAAACAAAAAAAATACATGTGAAAGAAGAAAAAAGAAAAGCAGGGTGGAGAGTGGACCAAGTGCATTCAAAGTGATAAGCATCACTTTGGGGTTCTTAATATTTGGATTTTCATTAGCTTATTTAATCATAAACTATCAATCATCTAGATAATTGAAACTTGTCTTAAATGGACAGATTCCTCAGATAAAATGTTCTTATAGAAGTAGGCCATGTTTCTCCATAAAGATTCTGAGACAGAAAGTATTCATAAGGGTATTGATCCCACCTTCCAATGAATTGTTGGAAAAGACAAATTGATAACTATTTTGGGCACAATTATCCTGCCTAACAAAATGCCACTAGGCTCCTTTTCATTCTTTGTTGATAAAATCTACTTTAAATCTGGAAATATATCTTAAGTAGAATGTCTCATAGGATGATTTTTGAGATTCTTCCTACTTGGAAATGTTGCTTTCAATCCTGTTGGTTGGTGGGAACAAGTATCACAGAAGACTATGTCTGTCATCCTCACCAGGCTATCCACCCCATCTACAATAGGGTTTGTAACAGGCCTCAGGAAACACAGTTGGGTGTTGGATGAAGGAATGATCCTCATTCCTTGCACATAAGAGGATCTGGGAATGATCTGTCCCAGCACATGGCTCTCCTCCCTTGCCTGCCCTGAGAATTCTGATAAGAGCTTTCCCATCAGCCTCAACACATCTGTCCACATCTGTTACTAAGTCCATTAACATGCTTCCCATTTTGTTTTTATTACAAAATGTAGTATATCAGATAGATATACTTATGACATAAATGCTGTTGCCTTAATTTGGGGGAAGAAAGTCTATTTTTCAAAATACTAAAGACACATCCAGGAAACCACGGTGAGAGTTAGTCGCTATAATGAAGAGCCCTCAAACTTTTTGTGTGAATGTCCTGTCATCAGGGTAAAAACAATCTTACGGTTAAATCAAATTGTGGTTGATATGGAGACGTTGAGCATAAGTTCACTTTTGTAAATATTCAACCCTGCAGAGGAAACATTTACTTCAAATCCCTGCCTCTCCAACACACATATTTGGTCATAACATATATCATGGTCAATATCACGTCTCTCCATACATCCTCATCAAAAAAAGATAAAAAGTCCACCTGTGAAAACTCTACTCTCATTGTTAAATCTCCATTTTAAGTAAAGAGAGGGTAGTGCAATTCCTAGTAGGGCCCGTGCTGCATCCTCCAGTCCTCAGCTCTGCAAGCTCGTTGTGCAGTAACACAAGTCTCCTGTAGGTGGCTCTACCTTCCTATTGTCTCCTCCTCCCCCGAAGTGGCCACAATTCTCTAAGCTCCAGAGAGAATGCTATTGGAGCTTGAGCAAGGAAGGTGCTCTGAAAGGTAAATCCAGACCACATGGGCCTTATTATTAGTGGATGCTGCTTGTACAGAAAATAAAGCCATTAGTCATTTAAATGAGAGGCCATTGAAACAGTCCTCTGGTGGACAGGCACGTCTGGTTTCAGCCAGAGCTGGAGCCATCACTTCAGGCTGGTACTGGCAGTGGACCAGACCCAGGTCCTGAGTGTCAGACCAGTATTTCCCAACATGTATCTTTCAAGACATCAATTTAGCAAGAGTCTCAGGGAGAAAACAAGGCAATGTAGTTAAATTTGGGTAAGGCTGTATACTGTTCTCTTTGGAGTCTCATAAAGCATCTTTGTATTTTAAAAGCTCTGAAATGTCCTGCAGGGAAAAAAAATCCATTTAACTTTGCTTAACTTGAGATTTTATGGACTCGAGACCTACTACTATCAAGCAGAGCCGTGTTCTGTTGGAATGTACTTTTGGAAGTGGCATCCACAATGTTTCAAAGGGTGGGGGCAAGAAGCCCGGGCCTCTGTACTTTCCTGGGGTGGGAGGAGGGTGCTCTCATCTTTGGCAACTCTGCCAACCAGCCAGGTACCATGGAAATTGTGTGTGTGTGTGTGTGTGTGTGTGCCGATTGCCTAATGCATATTGTGGAAGCTGCCCAGTCCTCCCAGGAATCAGGAAAGGGAAAATCCCATTTATGGGTGCTTTCTCTAGATGTCTTTTATGCATAACTAATGTTTTCTTCATGGCATTTCCTGAGTAAGGGGAATAACCTCCATGTCACAGGTGAGAAGACGGATGAGCAGAGGGATGAGGTCACTTACTTGAGTTTGCATGGTTGCAAGTGGCAGAGTTGAGATTTAAACCCATTGACCTTGAATGTCTTTACTATGTATTTTGTTTTGTTTTCAGTACATGATACGAGAGTACTATTGAGAGCATTTTCGTAAGGAGGTCATTTGGATTTGTCTACCTTCAATAATCCGTTAAGATGCAGAGGAAAGAAAAGTGAATGTAAATCAGGAGACCCGGGGAAAACTTCAGCATTACCACTTCCTGGCTGTGTGGCCTTTGGCAAGTTATTTAATCTCTTGGAGCTCCACTTACCTCTCCCCTAATATAAGAATAAGTTATGGAGAAGTAAATTAGGAGTAAAGGTATGGACCAAGTACCTAACAGATGCTCCAGGATGTCTGCGTAGTCCCTTGAACCAGCTCTTACCATCCCCACCAGCCATAAGCAAGAAGTGGCTGCTCCCATTCTGCCTGGGGCTCTGGAGCATTTGGCCTGAAAGCCCAGTCTTGGGGCAACACAACTCAGGTCGTCTCTTCTGAACTTCCCTGGAGTGTTGGAGCCTTGGATGTTAGCCAGGACCAGGTCAGAGAATAGACCCGAAGCACGGTCCCGGTTATCAGGAGTCAGGGCTAAATTTAGGATGCAACTGTGAAAACGAGTACTCAGCAGGCTCCGTGAAGTAGGGAGGTGAGGAATTATCTGGCAAACTTGATTAATGTAGACAGGCCGTGCTGATAATTTGCCCAGCTCTCAACCAAATAGCCCCTCTCCGGTATTTTTCTTCCTGAAACCATCTTGGTCCGTCCTCACCCCTAGGATCTTTTCTGTGTGCTTTGCTTTCAGTTGCATGCGGTTTTCTTCCATGGGAATTATTAAATGTTTGCTTTGACTGAGCTCTTCTCTTAGACTAAAGATGGCAAACTGGTGACTTTGGAATGCCATTCAGCTCTCAGAATGTTCCATTTGGCTTGCACAATTTAAAAGTAAATTGACCTTTCATTGGAAGATGTGGAGATTTCATGCAAAAATTTGTATCTTAAAAAAATAGGAAGATAGAGCCACACAGTGTCGGGTTCTCCCAGAGCCACACAGGTAGCTCCTGTCTCTTCTCAGTGTCCCCAGTTTCCTCCTGTCCCACTATGGCTACCCAAAGTCCTGGCATCAGCTGGAACTGGTTAGACATGCAAATTCTCAGGCCCTACCCCAGACCTACTAATATAGAATCTCGGTGCAGGGTGGAGGGGGTGTTTAGAAATATGTGTTTCCACGAATCCTCCAACTGGTTCTGATCCAGGCCCAAGTTTGAGAACCACTTGCAGAGAGAGATCTCTGAATGGGACTCAACATTCCTGGGTCTTTGCTTCAGCTTTGGCATTAGTCCTTAGTTGAAACCTGGTCCCGTTCATTCATTCATTCATTCATTCAGCCAGACATTTAATGCACAGATTTACGGAGCATTTACATGTAGCAAGCACTTGGCTAGCGGATAATGATGCAGAGCTGACCCAGGCAAACAGAGTCTTGCTCTTACAGAGCACATGATCCAGTGAGGGACAGAGACGGAGACCTCAGTTTTAGCACCTGCTCCTATTACCAGAGCTGGTTTTCAAGCTGAGTTTTGCAGAATCCCAGGGCTCTGACGAAGGGTGTGGAGCTCCACAGGGGTGGGGGATACAAAAGGAGGTTAAGGGATGGGGCTCTGTCTCCGTCTTTGAATTAACCAGAGCATCTCTATTTTTATCTCTTTTTTATTTTAGGGTTCCAAATAAGACTGAATGGGAGGGGCAAGAAAGGGTCTGCTGTTAAACTATTTTGAATGCTACTAGGTGAGGCAATCTTTCATGTACCTTCAGGGCTACATAGCTAAGAAACACAATGGGGCATTATCAACCATTTTTTTCTTTTAGGTGATGAACGGTGATGAGAAACATCCTAAAAAACCCATCCTACATCACACACATTAGGATGGCTTATATTTAAAAAGCAACAAAAACTGTAAGTGTTGGTGAGGATGTGCAGAAAGTGGAACTCTTGTACATTGCTGCTGGGAATGTAAAATGGTATAGCTGCTGTGGAAAACAGTGTGATGGCTCCTCAAGAAATTAGGCATAGGATGACCATATGAGCCAGCAATTCCAATTCTGGGTATATGCTCAAAAGAATTAGAAGCAGGGACTCAAATAGGCATTTGTAGACCAATGTTCACAGCAGCATTAGTCACAACAAACAAAAGGTGGAAGCAACCCAAATGACCATTGATGGATGAATGGATAGACAAATATGGCATATACACACATTGAAATATTTATTACCTTGCCTTAAAAAGGTATAACTTTCTGACAGATGCTACAACATGGATGCACCTTGAAGACATTAGGAAATATGTGATGTGTGACATGTATATGAAATAAGCCAGCCACGGAAGGAAAAATATTGTATGATTCTGCTTACATAAGGTAAACAGAGTAGTCAGATTCATGGGACTGAGAGTAGAGTAGAGGTCAGCAGAGCTGGGGAGGGAGGAATGAGGAGTTAGTGTTGAATGGGCACAGAATTTTAGTTGGAGATGAGGAGAAAGCTCTAGAGATAGGTGGTGGTGATAGTTGCACCATCGTGAGAATGTACTCAATGCCACTGAGCTGTACGCTTAAAAATGGTTACTTTGGTAAAATTTATGTATATATTTTTCCACAATAAAAGGAAGCCCATCCTGCGATTTGCCTACAAAAGCTGGCCTTGCCAGCTCTCTTCACTTTCTCCCCTTTCACTTTGTCTACATTCAAGATTTTTGTTGTTGTTGTTGCTGCTGTTGTTACTGTTTTTGAATAATTCACCCCTGGGAAAGTTAGTGCAAATGAAATCATCTCACTCACGGGGCGGACACGACAAGATACTCTGAGCAGTGGCTGAAAATGGCAGCTGGTGGACAGGCCTGTGTCACTGCCCAAGCTAGTGTGCTGAGCTTGAGGAGAGGATACGCATAATCTGGAAGACAACGTACTGAGGAACGTAACTGTAAGCACTCCCAGAAGGTCCAGACGATTGTCATCTTCTGGGGCCTCAGGTATTTTCCCATAGGAAGCAGAGAGACCTGCTTCGCGGCTTGGTAATCTGGGCCACATGGTGCTTTGAACTCTTTAGCCTCACACTTGGATGTGAGGTGCATTAGGCTTATCTGAAGACTTGTTAAAACACAGATTGCTGGGTTATACTCCAGAGTTTCTGTTTTTTTTTTTTTTAGATTTTATTTGAGAGTGAATGAAAGAGAAAGAGAGATAACAAGCACAAATGAGGGGAGGGGCAGAGGGAGAGGGAGAAGCAGACTCCCCGCTGAGCTGGGACCCCCCCCCCCCCAACGCAGGGCTCTATCCCAGCACCCTGGCATTATGACCTGAGTGGAAAGCAGACACTTAACCCACTGAGCCGCCCAGGAGCCCCAGAGTTTCTGATTCTGATTCTCTAAGTTGGCATCCAAAAAGTTGTAGTTCCAGGTGATGCTGATGTCAGTTTGGGACCACACTTTAAGAATGACTGATTTTGGCAGTTTAGTTTGTAGCTGAGAAGGAATGAAACATATTTGCAAATGAAAAGTGGATAGATAGGGAGGGTGCTGGATATGCCCAGTGCAATGGGGGAAAGGGTGGGAGTAAGGATGGAATCTTCTCAGTCTGGATTCCAACATCATTTCCTTACCTTTGGTGGGGTTTGGGAGCAAGGAACTTAATTTCCTTACCTTTAAAATGCATAATTTTGGTGAAGATTTGAAACTGTGTAACTCCTGGCACCATGCTCACTTTAAGGTGGCTATCATTTTGTTTTGTTATCCTGATGGGGAGTTTTGGGGCTCCCCCATGAGCATACTGAGGGCCTATGGGCAGGGGTACCCAGAAGGAGAAAAGAGGCATCAGAAGGGGCCATGGTTTTGCCTGGGCCTGGCTTTGTTCCAAACTCAATAGGTTTTGAGGCCCTAGAAAAGCTGCCAATTAGACTCGTAAGGAGGTTCATCTAACCACAAACGGATCCCACTTGCTCTAAATCATCTTTAACACTTCAGCTGGCTCGGGCGTACCATGAGTCATTCACAAGGGTGCTGAAATCCGGAGACTTCCCTAAAGGCCCCGGAGGTATAGCCTCTCAGACCCAAGGCACTCTCAGCTGATTGAACATGATGGGAGCTCTGTTACAGTATGTCACCAGGTCCCCTATCATTCACCCAGCCACCATCTCCTCAATCACCACTGGTCAGTGTCACTGTCATGAAGAATTAGCACGTCTCCTTGGCTGGTATGGGACACATCAAGGGGCTAGTCCAAGGTCCCTTCCCTGGTTTGGTTTCCAAAGGAAAGCCAATCGCCAACCTCAGGCCTGTGTTGATACAGAATCCGGTGAGATGCATTTTCATTAGGGCGACGCAACAGGCTTCTGAGTGAGATGTGGGAGCCACTTGGCGGACAGGGCCTTATTCTGCTCCATTGCTGTCAAATCAATGCTGGTGAGTGACCTGGGAGTACACACATGGCCAGCAAGTTCCCAAAGAGAAGAAATGCTCACAGGTATCCCTGCGATCCCTGTCGTTGTATTAAGACTCCCTTATTGTTAGCATTTTCTCTAAGGAAAGAAAATGTGGATGGCAACAACAACAATAATACAACAGTATCCAGGATTTAGAGTGTGAAGTGATGGAGCCAAGGTCAACTTTCCTGGGGAAAGGAAAATAAACACTCTGCTGCTGGGGGCACCATCAGCCCCGGAGGCCTCCATCCTGTGTGTTGAACCTGCCCATGTGCACAGAAACTGGCCCTGGAGGAGGCGGCGCGGGGCTCACACAGGCGTCTGCTGGGGGACCCTCTGGTTTCATGATTTGTGGTGGGGCCTTTGTGGCGATGCATGCTTGCAGAAAGCAGAAAGCAAGCAGTCCGGGAAACACTTTTCTCCCGCCTGCCACTTCATAAACTGTTTTGCTGGAAAGCACCTCTGCGAGATGTTACTAGAAGCGCTGCACAAAGGTGATTTGAAAATTTCTGGAACATTTCATGTCGTACCTGCTCCACCTGCGGTCAGCAACCTTGTTGCACAAGGTCAAGACAGGAAAGGGGAAAATTTCCAGGCTCTATCTAAGAGAATGAAAAAGATGTTTTAAGTCAGGGAGCGAAAAATTGGCAGTTGGGCTTCTCTCGTTGTCCCCCACTCCCGGAGGGGAGAGAGGAGCATTTCACTCTTCTTTATTGGGCCAGTGACTTTCTTGCTCCTCTAGTTTATTTGTTCCATATGCCCAACATCTGTGGTCCCGCGGGACCCTCCCCAGAGACAACCTCTGTTCAGGACTCCACCCTGGGACAGCTACTCAGCCTTGGCTCCAGGTGACCCAGAGGAGGCCAGGAAGTCCTTTCGAGGACAAAGGACACAGCAAGGGAATCAATCTCATTTAGTTCAGTTTCTTGTTCCTGAAATTTCATCAGGAAAACAGGCCACAAAGCCTGGTGACCATCGGTCGCTTGTCTCTCGACTAGGCTGTACATTTCTTGAGACTTGCCTTGCACCTGGTACGTACTATGTATGTTTTATGGGTACTTGAAAGCAACGGATATTCTCTAATTGTTGAGCATAGTTAATATACATCCAATTTGTTCACTAGGATTTTTTTTTTTTTGTCTGCTTGTTCCATTTGTTTCTGAGACAACTGTCTTAAAATCTTTTACTATCGTAGTGGACTTAACTCTTGCTTTCTGTAATCGCAAATTTTTCCTTCGTATGATCGGAGGCTATGTGATTACAATCATACAGTTCAGCATTGTCACATCTTCCTGATAGAATTGTTCCTTTTATCATTATGTAGTGGCCTCTTTTATCTCTGGTGATACTTTTTGCCTTAAGATGCCATTGACTTCTTCATTGCATGACACACCCACTTTCCCAGATGCATCTTCTCCTTTGGGGTTGACAGCATCTGGGCCTACTGGTCTGTGCTTTACGAAATGCCAATCTCCCTTGACCACTGTTATTGCTTTCTTCTGGTTTTCTTTTTTTGGCTTTTCTATCTTAAGAAAAAAGATATGGAAGGTGATAAAAAAACAAAACAAAACAACCCTATCATTTAAAAGCAGACCACATTGTTTCTATTTCCTTTGAAAATCAGCTCCCTCTGAATAAAATACCATCCTGTTCACTGTTCTTCATCTGCTAACTCCTTCACCTGCTCATCTTTCACTTCTTAGTATATAGGCATCGCCTCCTCCAGGAGGCCATCCATGAATACCTCCCCTCCGTCACAGTGCACCCGCTGGTTCGGAGGCTTTCCTGTGTCCTTTCTGGCTTCACGTGCAGCTCAGTGTCTCAGTTCCCTCACATTCTGCATGCCGCCTAGTCGCCTGTCTTGTGGACCTACCTGCAGGCCAGGAACCAAGTCAACTTCTCCGTTCCATCACACTCCCGGTCTGGCATGCAGCTGACGCTCTGTGAATGTGGTCGAAGTCAACAGACAGAGCAATTCCGTTACCTTACTTTGGGTGTTTGTCAAAGTTCAGTCTAGCTTTCTGAGCGCCCCTCCCCCAAAGCCCTCACACCCCCTTGGCTTCAGCTCATGCCTGCAGACTGATGACTTTCCATGTCAGCACTTTGAATCCTGTCCTCTGAGCCGGGTAGCCCAGCTTAGGAGCTTGGACAGCCAATCCCACTTGCTAGTCAGCACCTTCTCCCCACCCCCACTGTCTCAGTCTGCACACCCCCATCCTGCACAAACCGTTTTGTTCCCAAGGCCCCTACCCTTTCTGGAATCATTTATTCCCATCTTTAGCAGCTCCCTTAGTTAAACCTGGACCCAGCCATGCACTAAGCTTGTTGATTTTGCCTTTTAAATCTCACCTTTTCTTCCCTACTTCTCAGGTCTTACTGTCCTGACCCTACTCCAGGAGTTCATCCCTTGTGCCCAGAAAATGCACCACTCTGATCTGAACTCCTGTCTCCAGGTTGCTTTCAGGGGCCCCTTCCCAGATGCATCCTCTCCTCACCCCCATCTCATCTTCTTTTTCGCTTCTCCCTGGTGCTGCCTTCCACCCAGTCAGACTGGGTTTTCCTGCCATCCAGAACCTTCATTCCCTCCTCCCTCTTCACAGCCCTCCATCCTGGCAAATTCAGCTATTTGAGGAGTGTAGGCACTGACCAATCAAGAGGCGCATAGACCAGTCAGAATAGACGTCAGCCATAAATGATGGGTGCTGCCTAGTATCAGCTCTGCGGCTTCCTGGACAGAATCTACTCGGCCTTCAAGGTCTGCTCCACTCTTATCAGTGGCATGGATCCATCTGGGCAGCTCCAGCCCTCGTTGTTCTCTTTCTCCTCTGGACTCCACCTGCAGCCATTGTCTGAGTCACACCTGCCAATTTAGGATTACTCCGAGGCCTTTGCAGATCACTAGAATGTCATGTGAGCTTTTCTGTATTTCCTCAACTAGACTAAGAACTCCTCGGGGGTGTTGGTGCATCTCAGAGTGTGGTACCTGCAACAGCAGGATCAGAATCACCTGGGAAATTAGAAATTCAAATTCTCAGGCCTCCCCCCAGATGTGTATTGAAATCCTAGCCCCAAGAGAATGGTATTTAGGAGGTAGGACCTTTGGGAGGTCATTAGGCCATGAGAATGGAGCCCTTATGAATGGGATTAGTGATCTTACAAAAAGAGGCCCGGAGAACTCTCTTGCCTGCTTTCTGCCATATGAAGGAAGATACTACAAGAAGTTGACAGTCTGTGACCAGGAAGAGGGTCTCCCCAGAACCTGACCTGATCTCAGGCTTACAGCCTCCAGAACTGTGAGAAACAAATTTCTGTTGTGAATAAGCCAGCCAGTGCACAGTATTCTGTTTTAGCAGCCTGAATTAAGACAGTAGACCTCATTACTCCCGTTTCACAGATGAGGAAGCTGAAACCCAGGAAGTTCATGTCTGGCTTGAGCTTGGTACAGGTACTAAAAGGCAGGGCTGGTATCTGAGGCAAGGTTTCCTAAACCCCAGTTCTGTGCTCTTTACGTCATGCATTCTTTCTGGGTTATTTGGAAATGGGCCTTGCTGTGGCCCCCGGTGATGACTTCCATATTCCAATGAATGCTGCTGATGACTAATCACAGTATTCATGGAAGGTGGAATTTGAGCTCTGTTCTAGAGGAAAAATGAAACAAAATACTTTATTTCATCGATTGACATTTTAATATTCCTGAAATTAAGATGCATTTTATAATCAATAGCATGTCACAGTTTAATGATGTGTCTTATAATCAATAGTGTCTTAGATGCAATGAAATTCAGTAGAAAATGTGTGGTCCTTTCCATTTGGATAAAATTGAGTGGGTGAGTGTGTGAGTGGGTGAGTGTGTGTGTGTGTGTGTGTCCACTACCATCTTATATTTATTTATAACAAACATAACAATTTAACCCTAAACTCTGGGTTCACGGGGTCAAGAAAACCTGCAAAATATTCTGTGCCTTTAAGATTCTCCTCGGACATGGAAAAGGAACTTTTAGAAGCAGAGAAAGGGTAATAATTGACATTCTCCATTTCCCAAAGGGATAACACAGAACCAACCTTCTCAACTCCATTGTGTACGCCTTGGGAATTTCAAAATATACAAGGAAAAATGTGAAGCCCGTTTCACCTTTCCAAACAGTGGCCTGAATCTCACCGTGCTTAGTCAATACTTAAGAAAAATAACAAGTTTATTCAGCTAGGATTTAAAATAGCAGCTCTGATGCTCCATTATACATTTGCCACTTTGCTTATTTCTCTTTAGAGGCAAGCGTATAATTCTGCACAGTGTGTTTGTAGAAGCAGAAAGGAGAAGGGGCCCATTGGAAGCTTGGCCACCCTCACAATAGGCCGCCACCGGGAAAGAGGGGAATGGTTTTTTGAGTGGCAGTCTTGGTTTTGGCAAACATGGTGTTGGCCACAGCATGTCCAAATCTAGTATTTTCTGAGCGGGGGTTAAAAAAGATGGTAAGTGGGGTTTATTCTGAAATGGGGATTTAGGTTGGAATGCCTGAGTCCGAACCCATCATTCTTCTTTGCAAAGACCATCAGTAATCCCCTTGCCTGCTGATGTGCGTACAAACACTACCATTCAGGACTATGCACAGCAAGTGCATAGCATATTTCATTTTTTTTTGATTTTTTAAAAAAAGATTTTATTTATTTATTTATTTATTTATTGAACACAAATGGGGGAAAGGGCAAAGAGAGAGGGAGAAGCAGACTCCCCACCGAGCGCGGAGCCCAAAGGGTGGGGGGTACTCGGTCCCAGGACCCTGGGATCATGACCTGAGCAGAAGGCAGCCGCTTAACTGACTAATCTGTACAGGCGCCCCTGCCCACCGCCCCCCCTTTTCATTTATTATGCCTCCCCTTCACTGATGTTTTTCAACCAAGCTGGACAAATTGGGTTCTCCCAGCTATGCCTTATCCCTTCCTGCCTCTGCTGTTTGGAAGAGGATTTTAGGTCTCCCGCTATTAAAACTCTCTCTCTCTTTCCGTGTCCTTATCTTAGGTATCGCCTCTCTCAGGAAGCCTTCCAGGTTTTCTCCAGTGGATCCAATCTGTCAATCCTTTTTGATTCTCTCTAACATTGGTTGGCCCAATAATTATATTTGATCACTTTCTTATTAAAGTTTCTTATTAAACTTCCCATAATAGTGTAGTGCTTCTTAAACTGTAGTCAGTGCCACTCATATTAGAATCTGCAGGATCCCACCCGAAACCTGTTGGTTCAGGATCTGTAGGGACTCAGGAATACTTATGTTTAATAAGCTTTCTCGTGTTCCATGCCACTGCCCAGCTTTGAGGATCACTGTGTGGTGGCAAGGGATCCCCTGCCTTTTGTGTTAGGGAAATTTTAATACATATTTGAAAGCAGAGTGGATAAAATAATGTATCTTCATGAACCTGCCACTCTGGTTTAACAGTGATCAAAACGGGGCTAATTATGCTTCATCTACACCTTCTCCCACTCCCCCCCCCCCCCACCTCTTGGATTGTTTTAAGAAAATCTGTTATAACATTTCATCTATAAATGTTTCTTAATGAAATCTAAAAGATAAGGCCTATTTTATTTTAAACCGTAATCACAACAGCATTGCCACTCCTGTAAAATCCCTAATTCCCTGTTGTGGTAGTCAGAATAATCCGCCCCCACAACCCTCAGGGTGTCTACAGCCTAATCCCCAGAAACTGTGAATATGTGGCATAAAGGACTTTACAGATGTAATTAAGCGTAGGGACCTAAAGATAGGGAGACGATTCTGGATTATTCGGGTGGGCCCAGTTGGTCACACTAGCCTTTAAAAGCAGGCGAGTGTCTGGCAGGAAGAAGAGGAAGACAGCAGAAGAAAGATGCAGAGGAAAGGGAGATTCAAGGGGCTCCATGTGTAGGAGAGCCCGGTGAGTTGCTGCTGGCTCTGAGATGGAGAGGTCATGAGCCAGGATGGGAGAAGGGCCTGGAAGAGCTGAAGATGGCCTCTGGCTGACAGCCAGCCAGGAAACGGGGATGTCAATCCTCCAGACATTGAAAACTGGATTCAGCCAACAACTTGAATAGCTTGTAACTCGCTTCTTCCTCTGAGCCTCCAGAAAGGAACACAACCCTGGTTACGCATTGCTTTTTGCCTTGTGAGGCTCTCTGGCTGATCCAGGCTGTACCCTGACTCCGGACCTACAGAGTTATGAGGTAACAAAAGGGCGCTGCTAAATTTGTAGTAATTTGGGAGGCACCTTATGCGTGGTTGTCTCCAGCATTAAGGTTGATCCACCCAATGGATAATTCCCCCCTCAGATGTTTTACCTGGTGATTTTCTCAGTCATTGGTGATTATCACAAAGCACTATTTCTTCATTAGTGGTTACAGAGTGGTGATATTCTAATTCTGTTATTCCTTGATTAGCCAGACTCTTCTAGAACACACCACTATTTTGTTAATCCAAGGCATGGTTCTTTTTTTTTTTTTTTTAAAGATTTTTATTTATTTATTCATGAGAGACACACACACACACACAGAGGCAGAGACACAGGCAGAGGGAGAAGCAGGCTCCATGCAGGGAGCCTGATGCCGGACTCAATCCCGGGACTCCAGGATCATCCCCTGGGCTGAAGGCAGGTGCTAAACCCCTGAGCCACCCAGGGATCCCCCAAAGGCATGGTTCTTAGAGGAAAGGCCGAGTAGCTGCTTGATTCTGGAAAGAGTTTGAAGACAGACCAATCTGGGCTCTAATCCTGCATCCACTGTGTGGTGGCTACTTTGCCTTGAGCAAATTATCATACCTTTTTGAACCTCAGGTTCCTTATTTTATTTTTTTGAATTAATTAATTAATTAATTATTCATTCATTCATTCATTCATTCATGAGAGACACACAGAGAGAGGCAGAGACACAGGCAGAGGGAGAAGCAGGCTCCTCGAGGGGAGCCCGATGCAGGACTTGATCCCAGGACCCTGGGGTCATGACCTGAGTCAAAGGCAGACGCTCAAGCACTGAGCCACCCAGGCGTCCCAGGCTCCTTATTTTACAACGGAGGCAGCCCTGTAGGGTTGTTCAGAGAACTCAATGAATGAATTGTGTAAAAGTTTGGTGCCTGCTACGGATCAAGCGCTCATCAAATGTCTAGGAGAATAAAATCCCAGGGCTGGGCGCCCAAGGGGATCTTAGAGGAGCACAGCTTGCTGGCAGGGGCTGCCTCTAGAATACCACACCTGCCTCTTGTGGGGGGCCTTGCTCCCGAAGTCTTAGCTACTAGGAGGGCTGTGCTTCGTCCCCGGGCTGCTCACGGCCCTCTCAGGTCCCTGGGAGCTGCAGCTGTGACCTGGGCAGGCTCAGCCCCAAGGCTTCTGGTGCGTGTCTCTCCGGGGCCCATGGTCTGTGCTTGGGTCTGTGTTTCACCACGAGTATTTCCAGCAGGGAGCAGGGGGCAGCAGTACAGGGGGCAGGGTCTTCCTGCCTTGGGCATCAGCTGGCTGTGTGGCAAACCAGCGTGGCCTCCGTGACCTGCAGGAAGCACCTGGGGTCCCTTCCAGACCTCACCTCCCTTCTCGTCCCAGGGCTGAGACTCAGCGAGCTCAGCGAGCGGGGCAGGGGGCATTGGCCTGTCTCTCTAACTTCCCAGAGCCAGGACTGAGAGAATGTTCCACGATCTCAGGACTCCTAAACAAGCGTTGTGGGCCCTGCAGCCTGGCTGGGCTGAGTGACCGCCTCTCTAACTGGCTGTGACCCTCTCAGGCTGGCTCGGCATAATCAGAATAAATTGGAGGCTAAAATATTTGTCTGGACAATTCTGATCAAAAACACCCCTTCCTTTGATCTTTCAGTCAAAACAAGGTATTCTCCCTGAATTCTGACGACATTAACCTTGAGCCACTGGTTCAGCTGGGCCGGCAGGATTCTCAGGGCTCATTAAGGCCCGTCCTGGGCTCTTCAGCTCCAGGGAGGCTCAGGGCTTTGTGCTTTGCTTCTGTAATGCAAATAGTTATTGGCAAGTGTGGAGCTGGCCTGGAAACCCGGACTCCGGTGGTGCCAGGCTGCTACCTGCCTTTAGTCTGCACCTTCCGTTCTGGAGTTGGGTCGAGAGCACCCTACAGAGGGACAGCTAGATAGTGGGGGAGCCAGGGGAGGTGCAGGCAGCCGAGCAATAGCACTTTTTTGGGTGAGATCATGGAGCTCAGGCAATCTTCCTTTCCATTTTCCTGCAAAGAGCATTGGCTTAGGAGCTTCGGCAATTAGCTCCCTTAAATAAGTCACTGGTCTCAGCTGATTGTGCTAACTGACCATGACATACCACCTTCCTCCCTGCCCTTTCCCTTGGACGAAGTGGGGAAACCTTCAAAACTCTGATTGTAAAACTGGGGGCATGGCTGTATGCTACATAACCTGTCCTGTTTCTGTCACAGGGCAGTGAAAGAGCTTTGAAGACCAATAGATTGATTTTGATTATGAGTGTTATTTTTTAGACCACTTCATGTCTCAGGGTTGTTGGAAAGGACATTCTTGTATTTTGTCTGCCAAGAATCCTTTCATTTGGACTGGTGGCATGGTCCTGCAATGCATGAGGTGACTGATTACTGTGGCTACCCCCAGCTCACCCTTATTCTAGCCATGAGAGTGGGCACATGACCCAGGCAGGTCACTTGTAGTATTTATTGAGTATCTCAGGTACTAGTTGTTGAGTTAACCTAAGGAAATGTTTTCATGTTAACATTTACTTTCCCAAAGTAGGTCATGGGTACTATTGGAAGCGCATAGTGGTAAGCTAAGGGTACCAGCAGCCGCAGAATAAATAAACATGCAACTCTTCTTAGCTCATCAATTAAATTAATTCAGTATATTTTTATATTAAAAGAAAATGGCTGTATTATGGAGTAGAAGAATATAAAAATCAAATGACTTGTTAAGATAGAAGACAGGAATTCAAAGGAACTGGCTGCATGTAGAATGGATGCTGTCCTTTTCCACTGGGTGTGTCCTAATGACAGGGCTGGTGAACACTGAGGAGGAACAGCGCGGGCCCCGGGCCCAGGAGGTGGCTGCCCAACCTGCCTCTGTGGAGTCCATGGAAGCCGTTTAGCCTCTCCTATTCTTTTTTCTCATCCAAACTGTGGGTTTGTCTCCAAAAGTTTCTCTAAGAGTCTAATATCCCATCTTCTCTGTGTGAATTAGTGAAGTGCTTGTTATAGAAGTGTTAAAAAGGGGGATTGAATGGATAATTACAGGGTTTAAGTACTTTAACTTTAGGTCCAATTCTGTGATTCTGCTCTGAATCTTAGCCATGTCTAGTGCAATAATTTATAATTGAGAGGGACATTTTCCAGAAGTTTGGCACTACCTAGATTTTTATAGTTGTATTTAAATAGTACTCATTTGGTGTTGATGTTAATACAAATCATATCCATCATAATACTATCATCATGTATATGTATCATAATACTGTAGCATTAATCCTGTGTCATAAAGTCAATCATCAAGTGATGATTTTAATATTTTAATATTTAATCATATGGGTATGTATGCCAATGTGCTTAAAGCGAAGAAAGTTGGCTGGGCATAAGCCCAAGCAGGGAAGCCCTCTGGGCGTTTGTAGGGAGAAGGTGAGGGTTCTCTTTTTCTTTTTCCTTTTTTTTTTTTTAAAGATTTTATTTATTTATTCATGAAAGACTCAGAAAGAGATAGAGACATAAACAGAGGGAGGAGCAGGCTTCCTGTGGGGAGTCCGATGCGGGACTTGATTCCAGGACCCTAGGATAACACTCTGAGCCAATGGTTGGCAGACACCCAACCATTGAGCCACCTAGGTGTCTGAGGGTTATCTTAAACATGCAGAGTTAATATAAACCTTTGCCTGGCAGACCTGGAAGAGGGCTATGACAGAGACATTTAATGCTTGCTAAATAGCGTGAATTCTCCATGCTTCCCAGCCTCCCTTGAGAGTAGGCAAGTTCTAACCAATTGACTGTGAGAGGAAGTGATGTGTGTCACTTCCAAGCAAAGGTAGAAAAGAAACTCTAGAGAGACCCTGTAGCTCTCTTGTCTCTGCTGCCACTGAGATTGTGGACATTATGTTTCGAGATGGTGGAGCTGTAAGATGGGAACCACCAGGATCGTTGAGATAGTGCTTAAAGGATGCTGACAGAGCCGTGGACCCGGCCGACCTTGAAATAAGCTCTCATGTTGATTTGGGGTTGGTCATTACTAAAGTATAGCTTAGTCTATCCTGTCTTATTCATGGACTGATGTTTATAGTTCTATAGATCTTCAAATGCAAACTTGATGACGCCACCTCTTGCGTGAAAGCCACTGATGGCTGCCTGAGTTCCTAGGACAGTATCACAACACTTTGCATGAAGTTGCCCACCTCCAGGCCTTCCCTTGCACACTCCTCTTGGTGATCTCTTCACCTGGCCAGCTCTACTTCATGCCGTTCCCCACGGGAAGCCTGGGGGAGGCCTCCCTCATCCCCATCTTCCCTGGGTTCCTCTGATCTGCTCCATAAGTACTCTCTACTTGTCACTCAGAGGCTTATTCCCATTGAGAGTTGAGTGATTACCTGTGCAAATATTTGCTTGATACCCGTCTCCTACTGTGGAGGACAGAAGCTAAAGCTGCCTTGCTCACTGCTATATCCTCAGAGGCAGGCCCAAGGCTTGACACACGCCAACATTTGAGCAAGTAGTTGCAGAGTCAAGAACTGTGAAAAGCTTTTCTGCACAAGTCTGAGGGACCACCTCTCTCCTGTGAGAGGCAGTTCTGAGATAGCAGGCCAAAGGCAAACCTCTTTGTGCTACATAATAACGACATTACCAACAACAATGATAATAGAAGTTGATAAGTTTTTGGACACTTGCTTCAATGCTCAGAGTGCTTATCCTCTCCATAACTCTATCAGGTAGGTACTGTCACTATCCCCATTTTACAGATGAAATCATTGGGGTTCACATGGCTAATAAGTGGTGGAGTGACACTAACACTCCTAAAATTGCTCCTCCTTGGATCTGAGCCCCTGCATGGTCCCCTCTCTATTCTCTTTGGCAGGAGGAGATACCCCTTGGGAGTGGAGGAGTACCAGGCTGTGGTGTGACAGGAGGATGGACGGGAGGTCCAGCCTTCTTGAGGCCCCAGAGTACCCAGGACCCAAGAATAGCTTGGTAGGGATGTGCGACTTCACCCCTGTTGTGTCATTTAAGAGTGCATGAAATGGACTTAGAAGGCATCCAAGATGAGTTTTTCATTACAGAGATTGTCTTTGGTGACGTGGAAAGGTTTAGTCTAGCACCGAACATGATTTTTCTTTTCTCCTAATTAATTTATTTTCTGCCAAAGAAATTGACCATGTCCCTTTAAGCAGCACCAATCCCAGAGCAAGGTGCCCCTGGAGGGAACCATGGGATCAATTTTTCAGCCAGGGACTATGCAGCTTGGCTATACAGGCTTAAGGCTTTTAATTTGCTTATACATAGAGTGGCTTGAGCTCTATACATCACCAAATCAATGCAAATCAGTTTACTTGAAGCTGGTTCAATTTTAAAAGAATTTCATTAACCAGCAATAAAAGGCCTGGTTTAATATGATTACTATAGGATCCCAAGCTCATCAGGAAGGATTCCTTTTCTATAATGATCTTAACATTTATATTATGGCATTTTCCAAGAAAATAAAAAACGGGAAATAAAAAAGCATACTAGCAGAAGACACTGAAAATAAAGCTTTTTTTCCTATGGAATTCAGGATTGGAACCACCATTAAACAAATTTCTTTTCCCAAATGGCAAGCACCTCAGGGAGGAAACATGTTTATTTAAACATTTGTGCGTGGATGTCTATAGACACACACCCTTAGACACATGTTCATTGCATTATCTAATCCACACAGAACTGTAACCACTCCAAGGCGGAAGAACCTTAGTGGCATTTAATACAATCACTTAATTTTACTGAAGAAACTGACGCCCAGAGACTGTAAATGGTGATCAGAGGTCAACCATCTGGTTAGCAGAGATGAGGGCCTGGAAATCAGGTCTTTGCGCCCCTCTCTGTTAACTCCCCACTAGTGGCGAAACTTGGAAGCCCTCGCCTGACTCACAGCAGGTGATGAGAGGCGCAGTGGGACATCACCTCCCTGGAAGTGCTTTTCATAAAAGAAAAGGAATCCTGTAATTTTCAAGAACATGGATGAGCCTTGAGGACGTCATGTTAAATGAAGTCAGCCAACACAGAAGGACAAATCCTGCGCAATCCACTCTCGTGGAGGTAGACGGAGGGCATAAAGTTTCAGTGAAGCAAGAATAATAAGCTCTGGAGTTCTGCTTACAACATTGTACCTGTAGATGACAGTACCACATTGTGCCCTTAAGCATGAAAGAGAGGAGATCTCACAGTAAGGTGTTCTTACCACAATAAAATAACATTAAAAATAAATTATAAAGATCCATTTGGAGGTAAGGCATTTATATTTTTAGGTGGAGAAGATGGCATCACCTTTGGTGGCTTGGAAAAATGTTTAGTCCAGCACTCATCGTGAATTCTCTTTTCTCCTAATTAATTGATTTCTGCCAAACGAATTGAATGTGTCCCTTAAACAGCACAATTCCCAAAGCAAGGTGTCCCTGGAGGGAAGTGTTAGTTCACCTCACCAAGATTTCGCCCCTGTGCTCTACCCCTCATCCTAACACCTGTCCTCTCCTGGAGGAGAGTTAATCTGATTTGTCGGAGACCTGACTTCCTTCTGAGCCTCTCTTGACTATTGGGTGGGGTTAGTGTGTCTCCATCATGCTCCCCCATGTCCTAGGTCTTGCTGCCGTTTGCAGCAAGCCCACCTGCACTCTCTGGGGCAGGTCCGGCTACTTATGCTTCTATTCTTTGTCCTCTGCTCACCACATAACCTGGTGGGGAGAGCAGCCTGGGTCTGCTCTGCAGCCCGTTTGGCTTCGAGTCAGAGGACTGAGAATAGAAATCCAAGGAAGGGACTTGAGCCTGAGCACCAAGCTCTAATTTAGCTCCCTCTAAAGAGCCTACATTAGGGAATATCAAGATGTTGCCTCGCTACTCAAAAAGCATTCTTTTGCTCTGCAAAATGCAAAGATGAGGAGTGAGAAGCGGGCAGGGATGGACTGTTTCTAGGTTGTCTGATCTTAACGTAAGGCCACAGGCCCTTGTCAAAGGGGCCCAGAAGTGTTAGAGAATTCAGAAGTATTCTGTGGTCGAGAGGCTAGCAAGTTGGTCCTAACATCTGGTCAGGGTTAAAAATCAGTATGGCCGGAAGTAGGGAATGTTTAATTTATATTGGGATGATGTAGAATTTAATGAGGCATGTAGACTTGCTCCTTTTAAATATTTCGATCCAGAACCAAACAGTTGAAGCCATGGTCACTATTAGGCTGATGGGATTTGGGTCGGGCAGGCTCCCAGGGCAGCCTACACCACCTGCCAACATTGCCTTTCCCATGTGACAGAGTGATGGTTACAACCATGAGCTTGGGAGACGTTCAAATAGTTTGAATCAACAAACACTGTTTGTTGAAGTTGAGGGTTTAGGAGGTACATCTAATAGTCTAATGCTTGGTACCTACTTTAGAGATTAAGTTATCTAATCACACACAGTATGGATGCTGAATGAGCCTGGCCATTGTACCTGTTTTGTCACCCCACTAGAGTATGAGATCCTCATGGGCAATGGGTGGTATTCCATTTATCTTTGCACCCCAGGTTCCTATTTTGAGCCTATCACATAAAATATGCTCAGTAAATGCTTTCTGAAGGTGGGAATAGATGGATAAAGAGGGCTGGTAATCTCGAAGCAATTGTTCATAACATATCCTTGGAAGGTGTATGGGGTGGATTGGTCTCTATTTACCCTCAGGCCTCCCCTCATTCTCCTCTGGTTTGCTCAGCACCTTCATCTCTTGGGCTCCCCTCACCCTCTGGCTTCTGGTTGGGTTTGGCCAATGGGACATAGGAAAGTGGAGAAGAATGAGGTTGGGGTGTTTCTTTCTGTACCCTCCTGCCTTCATTGTCACAGTTCTATGGCTATGGACCTCAACTCCTGTCCCAGAAGCCCCTTCTCACCAGCTATCAGTAACATTTCCTTCTTCCTCCCTCTAGACCTGGGCTAATTATGGGGTCCTGCCATTGTCCTCCCTGGCTGCCTCACAATCCACCTGGAGTCCCTTTGTCCTACCCACATTCTTCAATGGACACCCCCTGAGTGGAATTGTCTTTGCAGCCAGGGCCCTGACTGACATTCCTAAAAGCAGTTCTTTTAAGAGCGTCAACATACATCCATAGCTTATCTTTATCAGTTCGTAGCAGGCTTTTAAGAAGAGAAAGAGAGAAAGCAATCACTGGAGGGATAAATTGGGTCCTTCTGAATTAACTTGAAATTTTAGTAATTGCATTTTGCTGTTTAGAGGAAGAAGGAAGAGGGTGTTTGCGGTGTACGCAGCATAAGAAGAGGCAGCAAATGCCCATTTTACAGATGAGAACAATGAAGCTTTAGAAAGTCACCTGTCCTGTACCAGGTTGGCTGTTAGCCTCTGGCAGAGAGAGATTAAGGTGGGAATCCATCTGCTGCTTATAGTTTGTAAGTAGAAAGAAAACCCAGGGTACATGGGTGGCTTTGTAGTAGGTCAGATGTCTGACTCTTAATTTTAACTCAGGTCTTCATCTCAGGGCTATGAGTTCAGGACCCATGTTCAGTTTCATGCTGGGCGTGGAGCCTACCTTAAAAAAAAGAAAAAGAAAAAGAAAAAGAAAGCCCAATAGGATGTTTTTGTGGAAAAGCCAGTTGGGCCAGAAGAGCAGATTTGGCAATTTGGCGTTTCAGTGGTGGAGCATATTTTTCTTCAACTCCACTGGACATTTCTGGCCATGGTAACATTCTGCTCTGGCAAGGGCTTCTTAAATTCATCAGGTAAGAATGAATTTTCCCTGAGGCCACCAAGAGGCATGGAAGTGGATGGCCTCTCTTTTCTGCACGAACCCATTGGAACTGTCTTGGGATGCCAGCAGCATTCCAAAATGCAGGGCAAAAGATGCCAGTGTTGGGGAGCTCAGACCCAAGCGGCAGTGGGAGCTGCAGAAAACAGGGTCTGATTTAGAGCAGATGTGAGAGGCTACCAGGGGCCGTCTGTCCTCAGCTCATTCAGCCTTTCTGTTGTGTCTGCCTCTGTTTGCTGCCTCAGCCCCTGTGGCCTGGGCTAGCACCACTCTATTTTTAGCTCACATTTCACCTTTCTGTCTGTGAGGTGCTTTTCCCAGCTTATGAAAACACACTGCAGCCACTAGCACAGGCCCCTGTGACCTTGGTGGAGGGGAGAGGCTCCCACTTGGAGCTAAGCGGGGCTCCTTCTGGGGGTCTCAGAGGAAGGCTTGGCATGGTGTGTGAATTCTTCAAGGTTGCTTAGTGAGATTGGTCGTCAAGAGATCCCAGGACTCTATGCTGACCTCAAAGGAGAACTCCGGGTGAGGGGCCCCTGGATTGGATAAGTGACAGGTCCGACTTGGTGGAGGGAGGCAACATGAGGTTTTCTGGCCCCTTGTGCACGGTCTGTACGGCGCCCTGAAAAGTGCAGCTCCCTCACATCTTTTTCATTCTTGATGTTCTCAACCAGGAGAGGGGAGGGAAACACATGCATTAGGTTTCCATGACTAATTGTTATTATTAGTGACAATGTTTATATGCTAATTAGAAGTTTTGAAAATACAGAAATATAGAAGGAAGAAAAAGAAGTACCCATTTGTGGGACACCTGGGTGGCTCAGCGGTTATGTGTCTGCTTTCAGCCCAGGGTGTGATCCTGGGGACCTGGGATCGAGTCCCACGCCGGGCTCCCTGCATGGAGCCTGCTTCTCCCTCTGCCTGTCTCTCTCTCTCTCTCTCTCTCTGTCTCTCATGAGTAAATAAAATCTTTAAAAAAAAGAGTTAAAAAAATGGGTTATTAGAAAATAACCCATTTGCTATCATCTAGAAACAATCACTGTTAACGCATTAGTATACTTACTTCTAATCCTTTTGAATTACATAATATTTTTACATAGTTGTAACCAAATGGTAAGTACAAAACTGCACCTAGTAGTTGTTAAGAGACTGTTTCCCCCCCTAGTTATAAAGGTGATGGCATGTTGCATATACAGTTTAGAAAATGTATAAAAAATAAAAAGAAAGATTTCCAACATCTTACCACCCATGGATAATCACTTAATTTATTAGCATATGTCCCGGCAGCCTTTTCCCCATGCATTTTAAAATATAATCAAGATCACTTTGCCTATTTGATTTTTAAGCATGCTCAGTACAGGAAATTCACTGGTTCTAGAAGGAAGATGATATGAAGAGGGGCTTGATAGATAATCTGTGTTTGATCTTTATCTATTAGACCCGTGATTCAGTTAATCAACCAACCAACTTTTAAAGATGCAAAATGACTTTAGTTCTTAGGCAATCAGCCTTGGGTCATCTGTCGTGCTGCACAACGCTGCGTTTATTTGAACAGTCCTCCTGACAAAGTGTTCCAAGTGTGTAAAATGTTTTAGCAAGTGACAGAATGGAATGGCACCCACGGTCATCAAATGCAATAAACATTCTGAACAAAGTGAAGGATCGTGGTGTCAGAAACACAATTCCTGTTAATGAAAAGAAGAGAGACCTTAGCATGGCCAGGTTCATGCTCGTGTTCGGAATCAACCTACGACCCATCATCCAAATGGGTGCCTGAGTTTGGTACCCAAAGTGCGTAGAGGAAAATGAAGCTAATTCAGTCAATCTCTTTGTCAGTGTATGTCTTCAAGCATTGTGATCAGTAAGGATACGTGGATGTTGGAAAACTGGAATGCCTTGGACTGCTCTCTCACACGGAAGGTGGGGGTTTGGGTGTTAGGTTTCTGCGTGGGTGCCCTTCCCTCCCCAGAACTTTGTAGGGAGGTGCTACATTCTGACCATCAGTTCTGCACAGGTGCCGGAGGCCAGCCTGGTCTTCATTCCTTTGAGTGTGTTAATTAGACTTTTTTCTCTGTTGTTGAAATTTAAAAATTTTCCCCAAAACTTACAGGTGCAGTACAATTTTCATTGATGTTAGACTCAAATGTGGTGACCCTTTCATTCTGCACAACCACGCTTCTTATTTCTCCTGGGGAGGCTTTAAAAACTGTGTCTTGATGAAAATGTCGTCGTAATCTTCTTCTACCTTAGACATCTGTGGTGTTGATTATCCATTCTCTGTCCTCTGTATTTCTCATCTTTTTTTCCCTTTTCACCTCTTTGCCCTGGTCCTCGCCTCCGGGGGAGTTCCTCAGGTCCGCTCTTCCCATAGTGGTCCTGTTGTCCCCAGTGCCAATTTTGCTCTCTGCCACCTGCAAGGAGGATTTCAATTCTGCATCTCATTCTGGCTTTCTCTTCTTTTCTCTATTATCTTTCTGTTTAGTTCTCATCTTGTTGTCTTTTTATCTTAGCCTATGTCTTCCTAATTTAGTTTTCTGTTTCTTAAGGACAGATACCATTAAATCCACTCGAGGAGATCACTCACCAAAAAATTTCCTCTTGTTCAGGTAGTGGATTCTTTTTATTTTATTTTATTTTATTTTATTTTATTTTATTTTATTTTATTTTATTTGTGGATTCTTTTTAGAGGTATGCTCTCCCTCTTCGTGTTCTCTATGACCTTTCCTTTTCCTTGGTCTCAATTTTTTTTTATTGTTCCCCATAATCTATTTTCAAATGTCTTCACCCTTAATCATAGGAAAATCTAGCCAGCCTCAGTGTTTCATATCAAACACGTGGCATGCATTTGCCTTGGGGTAGATTTCTGTTCCTTTGGGTGACGGTGGCCTCTCTTTACTTCTTCTACAGCCAGTGGGCAGTTGATGTACACACTTAGCAGTCCAAATCAGTATCTTGATTCTGGAGGGCTCGGCCACTGTCTGCCTTAGTTTTTGGAAGGACTGTGAGTTTCCACCTTCTCATGTATCCCCACATGACTCAGGAGAAATTAAGGGAGGCTATGTGATATGCCCTTATTATGGAAAGTCATCAAGGCAGAAGAACCTATTATGTGCCCAAGTCTTTGGAAGGTAATATATGAGCTCATTGAATTCTTCCAAGTTCCATCTGAGGTCAGTATGATTATCCCTCTTTTACAGATAAAGAAATATATTTTGTCTTGAAATGAGGTGTCAGGAGGGAATATCCTGCTTTTTGACCTGTGGCAAAATTGCAAATGAAATGTCTCACAACCCAAAAAGATATTTGCCAGAAATAAAAATATAAACTGATCTTTCATTATTAGGCAGTTTGGTAGGAAAATAAGATGTTTTCACCCATTAAGTGTCTAGAAACACAGGAAAAAGTACAAAATGAACCGTGGGCTAAGTAACACAGCTATTAGAGATGGTGAGATAGGAATTCCTTTTAATCTAGATTTAACAGAGCCCTTTAGTCCTTTAAGGAAAATTAAATTAGTGTAATGGAAAAAAAAATTAGAGTTCAAAGTCAGATCTATTGTGCAGATGCCTGGCCTTTCTAATGTACCGTCACATGACGAACTTTTTAAGGATGATGATGATGATGATCAGAGTTTAGAGCCAGAGACTTAAGAGATATGTATGCAATTTATAGCAGAAATTTTCGGGATGTTTTCTCTTAGCCACATTGTTGAGCACTGTGGCTGGGCCGTGATTCAAATGTTGGAAGATTCTGCGTCAGGGCCTATAACCTGGCCTGCAAGGGAAAGTCTAGGATAGCTGAGCCAGCAGGAAGACCCCGCTAATGTGAGCTAATGCACACTGGGGCCTCTCCTCCCAGGGTGTAGGCTGAAGGCCTGGCTCTCTCAAAGTCACTAGCAGTACCACACTTATCCCCGAAGGCCTGCTGTGCAAGCTGTCTGGCATCCGTGCCCAGATGCCGAGGGGTTGTGGGCGCAGGGTTTGCACGCACCCCCGCGGGTGCTGGCTGCCTGAACTCCCTAACTCGAAGTGCTAATGCAGCGTGGCAGGGAAGGGAGCTGAAACATCCTTTCACCGGGGAGTTGCACCCTGAAAGCTGCTGGCTGCCCTGGGGAGGAGGTATGAGGTCAAGGTAAGAAGATACTTATTCAGACTTCAGGAGGTAGGCAGAAAATTAGATTTAGACAGGCAAAGCAACTATTTATTAAAAATGTCAAGGCTTTGTGTTGACTTTGTGGATGTTTTTCTGATCTTCAGGGGCAAGAAAACTGCACAGCTCAGTCTGCACAGCAAAGAAAATCATCTGTTAGGGCCACCATCTCACCTTGCCATCTTGCCGCTTAATGGAAAAAAAACCCTCCTCAAAGCATGGGTAGCTCTGGGTTTCCTGGAAGGATGGTTTCCCCTCAGAAGAGTGTTGGCAGCACTGGGTTGTTCACTGTGGATATTGGGGTCTGATGGTCAATTTTGCTATATAGTTGTTGGAGCTTAGGAAGTAATGGACTATTTGACTCTAGGTTATTCAGCATCATACTATGATAGAAGCTGATTTTAATTTACTTCATCTGGTAAAAGCATTAATAATTTGTGATGCTGTTTATAAAGATCTAAAAAACAATGTCTTGTTTGAAACTCATCACGAGATATTATATTCTAGGATATTCTGTTACTGAAGGGGAGTCCATTAAATATGAGATACAAATACTTAAGAAAACAGGATGATGGTTGATGCCAAAGCTAAACTGAGGCATCAGGGGACCAGAATAAAGTGGTCTTTCCCTGTCCAGGGGTTCCTACATGAGATAAGATCTGCAGATTCCACGCTGACCTATGGGATCTGCCTCTCCAAGAGAGCTTTGTTGTAGCAAACACCCTTCCAGCTGGTTATCTGCATAGGCCTGGCTCAAGCCCATTAGCCAAATCCTAGGTGAAGAGAATGAGAAAGAAACGTGGCTGTTAAGCGTGGTGAAGAGACTCGAATTCTAATTCTTGTGGCTCTGTCTCTGACTTGCTAGGTGGACTTTGTGAATCTCCATTTTTCTCTGTTGTAAAGCAGAGGCATTGAATCAAACCCTTGAAGGAGCCTTGTGTGAGCTAGAGTTTGGGCAAGGGGAAGGCAGCACAGGAAGACAAGTCCACTCCCTTATTTCAGTCTCTGTTATTTATCTAGAACCAACACAGACTTCTTCCAGAGTCTTCAGGCAGCTGCACCAGTCAGTTGCAGGGGATAAGATAGGGGTAGAGTGGGCAGACTCTGGCATTTGCAAGGTCAGTGCACAAGGTTAATTCTAAACTGTTGAATGAAGACCTAGGTCTTTGTATCCCATTCTCCTTTCCTGCAGGATGGGGACCTAGGCATGTGGAGGGCACACTGGGCTGCAGTGAGGGCCAGGAGGGTCTTGCCTACAGTTGTGGTGAACACACTGGGGGCAGAGCAAAGAGCTGAGGGACATGGCCAGCCCCAAACTGGATCATTCATCAAGGGAGGAAAATTGAGGAGCAAGAGCCAAAGGCAGAATTAAGTGGGACCAAGAATGCTGTAGCTTCAGAGCACTATTGTGGAAGGATGCCTGGAGGGATCCCTAGAAAAAGGTGTTTATGATACTTTTTTTCCATAGTGCTTTTTAATGTCATTCTTCTGTTGTATCATGTGGGCAATTATGGGGGTTGAAACTATCCAGTGATATAATCCAGAGACATGGATGCTTTTGCCATATATGTTTTCAGCACGTATTTAATATCAGAGTCAGAATTCTCCAGTTTTAAAATGTGCACTTCCTGACTAGTCAGGCTTCACAAGCCAATGAGTCCAGAGGTACTTGCATTAAGCTGGCCCTTTGAAGGCTACTAGCTCCACCAACTTATCCGCAAGTGTTGCAATCCTTGGAAGACTTTTCCTCCCTGACCCCCATTATTTCTTGGAAACCTCAAGGGGTGTTGCACATGTTCTGAAACTCAGTTCTGGTCATTGCCTGCTGCCGTGGCCCCTCTGAGATGGACTTCAGCCATTTGTCCAAGCTGCTGCCCAAGGACAGGATGCTGGAGTCCCTCTGTACTCCAGTGCTGGGGAGCTGGGCCGCTCTGAATCTCATTGCCAAAGGAACCTGACCATTCTTGGGGCTGCTGCAGCCAAGAGACCCACCATACTCCACTCTGCCTTGGGCTAATGCACTTGGACTTCAGGTTGCTCTCCTGAAAGTAAGAATAGCACCTGTTCTCCCCCTTCCCTTGCTGTTAAAATCAGCTAGGGTCAGAACAAGTCAGCTTGAGCCCTAAGTGAGACTTCTCTTTTATTATTATTTTTTTAAATTTGAGTATAGTTGACACAAAATATTGTATTAGTTTCAGGGGTACAACAGTGATTCAACAAGTTTATACGTTATGCTATGTTCACCACAAATGTAGAACCATCTCTCTGTCCAAGTACATCACTGTTTTGACATCATTGACTGTACTCCCTACGCTCCACCTTTTATCCCTGTGACTTACTCATTCCAAGGTGGGAGCCTGGATCTCCTGCCACTTCACCTATTTTGCTCACCCCCTACAACCCCCCCTCCCCACCTCTGGCAACCATTAGTTTATTCTCTGTTTTTATAGATCTGATTCTGCTTTTGGTTTGTTTATTCATTTGTTGTTGTTGTTGTTGTTGTTGTTGTATTGTGTTGTGTTCTTGTTTTAGATTCTACTTATAAGTAAAATCATGCAGTATTTGTCTTTATTAGTTTGACTTATTTCACTTACCCTAATACCATCTAGGTCCATCCACATTGTTGAGACTATTCTTTGAATCCCCACACACAGCTTTTTGTTCCTAGGATGCACGTCTGCCAATAAGTGACCTGGGCAGTATCTGTACTGAGAATCCCATTTACTCCTCATGTGGGGGCTTCAGAGCTTGGGCTGGGTCATAGGGTCTGATTCCTCTGTCCCTTGCGGGGAATTTCCGCTCCAGGGATCTTATTGTCCCTGCCACGGTCTGCCTTCCATGGGGCAACCAGTCTGTCAGACGTGTCCATAAGCATTTATTCCGTAATTCTGGCAGGATTCAAATTTATTATTTTATTTTTATATTTTACCAGGTGGCGTTCAGCACTTGTGTAAGTCAGAGATGTAAGTAACCTACAGGAACAGGATAAGCAGTTACCTCCCCTGACACATCAGTGGGAGCATCATAGTCCCATAAGGTCGGACCATGGGGGCATTTTTGGAAGTAACATGGGGTCACCAGCACTGAAGGAGGAGATCGGATTGAGTTTGAGGAAAATCATAAAGTAGTGGTGAGGAATCTGCACTCCCTATGTGCAAATCCTGGACCTCTCACTTACCAGCTCTGTGACCTTGGGCTATCTCTTACCCTTTCTGTGTCTCAATTTCCTCATCTACAAAAGAAGGATGACAGTGGTATCTACTATATGGGATTATTGTGATGAATAAATGAATTAATATATGTAAAGCCTATTGTACACATTCTTGCTCTGATTACTGAGTTTTGACGTTGTCAAACACATCCTAACTCACTAAATATGAAGTTGCCCTGGCCAGGTAGAGCAAGCATCTCAATTAGTATTCCACAGAAGACTCCAGATTTTCTGGCTATTCGATGACATAGCAGACGAGCCGCACTGACCCACAGCATCCTTCTGGTGTGAATTAGGGCCAGGATTCCTACCAGACCTGAAACCCTACTCTTGGACCATTTTTTCACCACCTGAATAACTTGGACTCACAGAAACTGCTCCCAGAAGGAAACCAAGACGCCAAGTCCTGGTGGGAAAAGAGCAAATTGTCCAATGGGCATTTGGAGCATTTGACCTTCTGACTTCTAATTTTTTTTCCTGTTATTTATACAGCTGAGTCAGAGGTTCCAGGAGAGTGAGGCAATTCCAGGGAGACCTGGGGGGAAGGGGAAGAGTTAGGGAGTGAGAGGAGGAGAGAAAGCATCGGACAGAATGTTTTCGCTGGGAGTAATCAATAGATTCAGCAATTTTGGCACAGAAATGTCAATTTACTGGACATCTTGTATGGACTTTCCAGTACCTTTATAAAAGAATGTCTTGTCCGTAGCATTTTGGCACTTTTTATTCCGGGGTTTAGCCAAAATTTAAAAGTTTAAAGATATAGGAAAGTAGGAAGATCACAAAAGGTTGAGTCTATGATGGCAAGCTCTGGATTTAAATCTGCTCCTACTTTTTATTTGTGTCATTGCCAGATAGTCAGATACACTAGTGGAGACAAAGTTTGTTCGTATGGACTGAGAGTCGGGCTTAGAGGTTGCATCCTGGCCCTTTCTGTTTGAAAATGTGCTGCAGCCCTCCTTATATTAAAAGGAACTCCTCTCACTTTCTTTACTTCTTCCTAAGGTCTCCTGTGCTATGGCTCTGAGGATTTTTTTTTTTAATTATAAAAACACTTTGTGTGGCAGTTTCAGATCTCATTCCATGTTTTAATACGATATTAGTGGACATTTCTCATCTACTATTTTAAAGTAGCAGAGCTTGTGTTTCAAGTGGTTATTTACCTCAGCGATTATGTTCAAGCACTCTTTATGTCCCCTTTTCAGGAGAACTGATATTTATTAAGCATCTACTATGTTTCTAACCTGCATTTTGGCAATTTATGTGATTCGTGTTATTGCAAAGGACACTGTATGGCAAATTCTGTCCCCTTTGTTTTCCTCTCAAGGAAACAGAGGCTCAGAGAGATCAGATAACTTGTTCAAGGCCAACAGCAAGTGGAAGAGGCAGGGTCTCAATGTAGACTAGCCGCATCCCTGCTCACAACTCATTCTGTTCATTCCTGATGCCCAGCTGTCCTCTAACTGCCCTTTCCAACAAAATCCCTGCCACTGATTAATTTTGAGTGCTCTCCCTCCTTTCCTGCCTCCACCCTGGTCCAGGGCTTTACCACCTAGAGCCAGGGTCTGGCAGTAAGCCCCTTCCTCATCTCCTAGCTTCTTCCTTTGCCTTCCTTCCAATGTATTCCCCACTGAACAGCCAGAGTGAGCTCTTTTAAACATTTTATTATGAAAAATATCTCATGTACAAAGAATGAGTTTTCCAGTGAACATCTGTGTGCCCATTCCTAGACTCAGCCTTGAACATGTTACTACACTTACTTGATCACAGATCTATCCCTCTGCCTGTCCCTCTATGCATCCCTCTGTCCATCTTATCTTGTGATGTGTTTCACAGGAAGTTGAGTAAGTAGTAGCATCAGTACTCTTCCCTCTAAATATGTTGCATGTATACAGAATAGATTTTTAAAAAAGATTTTATTCATTTGATAGAGAGAGAGAGAGAGAGAGCATAAGTAGGAGGAGCAGTGGAGGGAGAGGGAGAAGCAGGCTCTCCACTGAGTAGGGAGCCTGATGTGGGGCTCCATCCCAGGACCCCAGGATCGTGATCTGAGCTAAAGGCAGACGCTTAACCAACTGAGCCACCCAGGTGCCCAGAATAGATTTTTTTAAACAAGAGGCAGGTCATCTCATTCTCCTGCTCAATCCCCAGGGTTTTCATAGCCCTTGGAATAAAAGCCCAGCCCTTGCCATAGTAGTATAAGGTCCCCCAGGCTCCAATTCCGCCTTCCTTCTGGGTCATTTGGCCCCAGCAATAGTGAGCACTTCTCTGTTCCTCAGTCATGGCAAGAACCCCTTTTTACATCATTCAGCCCTACCCAACATGATTTCACACACTTATTTACTTTTGTGATGTTTTCCTGACTAGAATGCGAGCTTGGTAAAGACGTAGGGCCTACAACAGGGCCTACAACAGTTCTGGGGTGATTGAAGGGGCATAATAAATGTTTGTTCAATAAATGGATGGATGATGGAAGGAAGAATAGAAGAGGAGGAAAAGGAAAGCAAGAAGACGCAGAGAGGGATGGGAGGAAGGAAAGGAAGGGAAAAGGAAAAAGGGAGGAGGGAAAGAAGGTGGGAGAATGGAAGGAAGGGCTAGTTTCCTGCTGGAGACTGTGTCTTTTCAGGTATTGCCTGGCATCACATCACTGAAGGAACAGGGTCTTCATCCATGTGGCTCCTTGCTGAAGGAGATCTATCCCCAGAATCCAGACCCTAATAGAATATACACAGCAATGTTGGGGGTGTTGGGCGGAAGGCAGGTTGGCATCGCCCCAGGGGCCCATTTCCTGCTGCCCCTGGGGCCCATTTCCTGCACCTGTTACAGCAAAGCCCCATCTTTTGATTTTACTTTTGAGGGATTTGTGAGGGCATCTGGGGAGGTTCACAGGAGAGGAGATAATTCCAGTTCAGAGTCTTGAATTTCTCCTCCTCTGATTCACGAGGTGGGAAAACACTGTACCTCTGAAAAACTCTGGACTGTCACAGATAATATTTCAATACTGTTTAGTTCAGGGATTCCCCAGGCCCTTCTCCTCTGAGGGTTTTTATAGATTTTCTACAATTTCAATAAGCCCAAGTCTCCTTGGTCCTTCACTCTTGCTGTACGTGGGTCCTCCACACCTGTTCAAAGTCTTGTCCAGTTTATGCTCTGAATTGCAGGGCAGTGTCCAACTGGACAATTAAGCCTGTTCTTGGAGTGACCAACTGCTGCTGCTCTTTCATTTTTAGGGGGCAGGGATGGGAAGGTAGGGAGAGATTTTAATGTGGTAGTAAAAGCCTCCAATGGGTCATCAATGGAAAAAAGAGCATCGCTGGTGGGTCATGTGGATCCGTATTGTTTCATAATGTCTTTAGCTTCATTTACACAGGTGAGAATGCCATGACCACGTCAGAGCAGGGGCCTCCAGAGATTTTAAACTGGTTTTGACCTCAGGAATGCCTGAGGAGAGTTCATCTTCTCTCCTGTTCTGTTTCATGTGCCCTCATGACGCCTGCGGCCCACAAAGCCACAGAGAGTGGGGCCATGTCTCTGCCACTGCTGCAGGAGCTCCTGTAAAGACACTGCTGCCTGTGCACAAACCCTCTTTCCTTGGGCTCCAAAAGCTGCTCCCCTCAGGGTGTCATATTTGAGCCGTGTGCCTTGGGGTCCTCCCTGGGTTCTGCGCTGGTGTGAGAGACTCACCCGGCTCCCCTACTTGGAGCCACACTTTGTCACTGACCAAGGCTGCTTGTGGCCCCTTATCTCACTCGACCCCTACCTAAAGGGCCTGTATGCACAGGGCTCACACACGGTTCTGTGGGTCCTTGCTGTCACCTGCCCCATGCCCTGTCATCATGGAGTGCCCCAGGTTGAAGTTGGGGCACTTGTGTAGATGAATTCACATCAAGAGAGGCCGTGGGTTGGCCCACAGCCTCGAAGCTGCTAGGGTGTTTGAACTTGGTCGTTCTGGTGGTGGGACTCCTGATTCCTCACATTCTTGATTGCATCATTGATGGGCCTGTTTTGTGTGTTCTGGGAGGAACTCCTCAAGGCCTGGCCTCCAGACGACTCCTCCAGACCTCCTGATGCTTTTGTCCTCACATAATTCCCTGTTTTGCTTTCTGGCTGGAGTGGCTTCCGCTTCCTGCTTGGAGCCCTGACTGATACGGCATGTCTGCTCCATTTCATTCCTCCAGTATCTTTGAGGTAACCATTTATATCTTGCTTCCAGAGGAGTCCCAGAGAGGATACAGACATGGACCGTATGTGACAGAAGCTGGCTTTGAACTCTGTTGCTAGAGGCTTTGATTTTAACACTGCATTGCTTTGCCTCACCTGAACAGAGAGGATGGGGGGGAGGGGGCAACGACAGGGCAGAAAGAGAAAGAAGCCCTTAAATGTCATCCTCCCCTCTCTCCCAGCACCAGGATGCCTTCGTCCCTAGACTCCAACATGACCACACTTCCTGAAAGGATGTGTACATCCCGGCTGTCAAAGCTGTGCCCGTCCTGGTACTATAAGAATGGAGATCCTAACATCCCACCAACTGCTAGAAAGCTGAAATATTTGGGGAAATTCTGCTTCACCTCTGTGGCTTCATTCATGAGTATCCTTTGCTTATTCTCGAGGCTCAGATAACTGGCTCATGCCCCGGAATCCCACAGTTCTCTAGGTAGCTCATTCATATTTCCAGGGAACTTTGCCCTGTGGTATGGTTACTTGTATGCATCTCATACCTCCTCTACCAGACTAAACCTGCCCCTTATCGTTGTATTCCCCGTTCACTTACCAATGTGCAGAGATTCCCCTGTGTTCGGTCGTGCAATCCAAAGATCAATAGAATACAGCCTCCAGAGTCAAGGAGCTGCAGGTCTGGTGGGGCAGAGAAGACACTGTATGATACAACCTAAGTATAAAGATAGAAAGATGCAGAAGGGGCCGAGGCCGGGGTGAGGCACAGAGGAAGGCTCGTGACTCAGGAGGTCATTTGGAGCTGAGGTTTTAAAGTCTGGGTAGGAGTTTCCCGGATAAGGTAGGGGAGGGTGTTTCAGGTAGAAGGGAAAGCATGGGCGTGATGGAAGTTAGGCTAGCCAGAGCTCAGGGTGCGTAGAAGTGTGCAGAGAGGAGGCGGGGGGTAAGTCAGGGAGGAATAGTCCAAGAAGGGCTCAGGACAGTGGGTGCTACATAAATGATTTCTGCACGAGAAAATACGTTATTGCTATTGTTTCACAAGGCAAATGGAAGTTTTGTCCTGTGGACTATCTGAGCTCTCCTTTCAGGCCGAGCTCTCTTTCCAGGCCTACATGAACCATCCATCATGGTGAGAGCATGTCCCTGAATGCTGGGGGAGGGCGTCACGGGGGAGAGCCAGAGAGAGGGCTGGCCTCGCTCGAAGCTTCCAGCAGACAGCCAAGCTGCTCTTTAAATTAGGGCTCCTCAGATCATTCCTGCCTTATATGCAACCTGTGGGTCTTAATTTGGCTGTTATGGAGCTGTTTTCTTTCCTAACTTCAAAGCCCATGTTTTTATTAAAGCCTCTGAAAATCATTTGCACCTTCCAACTTTGGTCTCTTCCCATTGTCCTTTATCATCCTGGTGAGGAAGCTACGCTGTGCTCCCCACTCCAGGCTCAGAAACATGAGCCCTTGGGTGGGTGGGAGGGCCCCCTGGCCCTGATCCTCCATTGCCCTTAGTCCCCAGGATCTCTGTCTGTCCAGAGGCGAGGTGGGTGGAGCAATGAGTTTGCATCTTACCACAAATCACACCGTGTGTGTGACCTTCAGCAAGTTATGTAGCCTATTCAGGTATCCAGCCTAGTCTCAGTGTTCCTGTGGGTAATGGGACTGACCTTGCAGGGTCATTGGGCGGATTAGACGTAGGACTCTAGGTAGTGGGAAGCATATGATACATTGCAATGCACTGCTTCCCGCTGGCTGCGTGGTCTTGTGCAAGGTACTTGACCGCTTGTGTCTCAGTTTCCTTATCTATAACATGGAAATGATAATCATTCATCTGCTTCATAGGGTTGTTGTGAAGATTACATAAAGTAAAATATGTAAAGTGGTTGGATCAGTGCCTGGCACATTGTGAGTCCTGCACGCGGCTTAGCACAATTAATTCCTCTGCTGTTATAACAGCCCTACGCTGAGTCCTGTTATTCTGCAGAGGAGGAAATAAGACACAAAGAAGTTAAGTCACTAGTTAAAGATTCTGAACTAAAAAAAAAAAAGAAAAAAAAAAAGATTCTGAACTCTCCATCAGTGTTGTCCAGTAGAACTTTCTGGGGTGATAGAGATGTTCTAGAGTCTGCCCCCAGGATGGTCCCACCAAAGATGTCCACATCCTAATCCCCAAACCCTGTGACTATGACTGTGTTTCATTGCACGACAAAAGGGATTTGTAGACCTGATTAAGTTAGGGATCTTGAGATGGGGAGATTATCCTGGATTATCTGGGCAGGCCCAAAGTAGTCCCAAGAGTCTTTATAAGAAGAAGGCAGAGGAGTCAGAGAGAGAGAGAGAGAGAGATCTGGAGGTGTTACACTGCTACCTCTGAGGATGGAGGAAGGGACCATGAGTCAAGAGAATAAGTCCCCCTATATGAGCTGGAAAAGGAAAGCAAACAGATTGTCCCTTAGAGCCTCCAGAAGGAAGGCAGCCCTGCTAATACCTTGAGCCTAGTCCAGTGTGACTCATTTTTGAGCTTCTGTCTCAGAACTGTGAGATAATAAACTTGGATAGTTTTAAGCTACTAAATTTGTGGTGATTTGTTAGAGCAATAGGAAGTTAATATACTGACAAACTGGATTTTTAATTTTGTTTAACTCTAATTTCCCTTATGATTTCTTCTTTGACTCACTTGTTGTTTAGGAGCGTATTTTTAATTTCCATACATTTGTGAATTTTCCAGCTTTCCTTCTGCTGTTGATGTTTTTGTGGAAATTCTCATTTAAAAAAAAAAAGGAAATTCTCATTTTATTCAGGTATCATTTTAAAAATATTCTTTGGTTTTTGCTGCTTTGTGATTTAGCTCTTTGAGGATATTTGAAGACAATTTTTTTAAAAAAGTCTTTGTGTAGAAGTCTGATGTCTGTGTTTCCTCCGGGATGGTTTCTGGAGATATATTTTGTTCCTTTGAATGAGACATGTTTTTCTATTTCTTTGTATATCTTATTTCATTTTTATTTAGTTTATTTTTTGGGGGGCGGGAATTGGGTATTTGAAAAATAGTCACTGGGGTGCCTGGCTGGCTCAATTGGTAGAACATGAGACTCTTGATTTTGGGGTTGTGAGTTCAAACCTCACATTGGATGTAGAGATTATTTAAAAATAAAATCTTAAAAAAATAAAAATAAAATAGTCACTTACTTAAAAAGTAAGTCTTTGCAGATTGGCTATGTGCTGGAGAATTCCTCTGCTTGTTAGCAGGATATACTTTGAATCTTAGAATCAACCCAAGGTAAAGGGTTAAGATCTTTACAAATCTTTTCTGAATACGGTCTTATCTGGACCTGTATGTGGCTTTTCGAACTCCCATGAATACACAGGGAATTGATTGTTTTTGAATGTCTTAGTTTCCAAAAGAGCTTCACTTCAGCTTCTCCTCAGGACCTTAAATGTTTTGCTGATGCCTCTGGTGCTCAGGCACCTGCAGTTTTTATAACTATGGCCACTGCTTTTTGCCATATTTCCCAGCTTGAGATGCAAGCTATGCCACTTTTTCCCATGAAGCTACAAGTTAGGCAGAACAGAGACCAGTCCTTCAGGCAGCTCCCGGACAGGTTATAACATGGCAAATAAAGTTTGCTTTGCTCCCTCTGGTTCAAGGGAGGGCACTGGGAGCTGGGCTGCTACCTCCTTCAGTCCAAGACTTCTCCACACTGGGGATGAAATGGGACAAGGATCAGTAAACATGTCACAACATTTCCTACCATTTTGAACATGGATTTTCTTGATTGGAAATTGGTTTGAATGCTGTTAACCTTTGACTGTTTTCCAGAGCCCCTATAAAGTCACTTTGGCTGCTCACTGGTTGTTAAAAAAAAAAAAAAATGTTTCTATGGGGGAATGAGAGCCTGAAGCTTCCTAGTATGCCATTTTTCTACTAATATTTAATTTCTTTGTTGATAACCTATATTTACAAGTTTTATATAAAGAACAACTGTTTCTTTTATAATAAAAAAGGTAAAGATTATTAAGAAAGAGACAGGATCTTATTATTAAAGATCTCCTGAGAACAAAAAATACAAACTACGTAATAAACTCAATCACAGGTGCTTGGGAACTCAGGTGGAAGCACCTTTTACATAGGAGTGAGACCACAAATTGAGCTCTTAGCTAAAATCTTGTATAGTTGACATAAGCCTAGCATAATACCCAGAACCTCGAGGGGATGGCATTAGGGAAAGTACCAGAATCTGAGGCTGATCCCCCATTTCTCTGGGCAATGTGCTCAGTGAGCAGATGACGGGCAGGGTCACCCACACTGATTAATTTCTTTCTCCTTCAAATGCATAAAGTTTTATTTATGTTATTTATTATTTTTTTATAGATTTTATTTATTTATTTATGAGAGACACACAGAGAGGCAGAGACACAAGCAGAGGGGAGCCTGATCCAGGATTTGATCCCAGGACCCCAGGATCATGCCCTGAGTGAAGGTAGATGCTCAACTGCTGAGCCACCCAGGGGTCCCTATTTATATCATAATTTAAACGTATATTTGTTTAGACTTCAGTCTATATAAATAGAATTACAAAATGATATAAAGAAGTACAAAAGATGACTTAAGCAAATGGCAAGATGTACTATATTCTTTTTTTAAAAAAATTTTTATATATTCATTCATGACAGACATGGAGAGAGAAAGAGGCAGATTCACAGGCAGAGGGAGAAGCAGGCTCCATGCAAGGAGCCCAATGCAGGACTCGAGCCCCATGCGGGACTCGATCTCGGGTCTCCAGGATCACACCCTGGGCTGAAAGCAGCGCTAAACTGCTGAGCCACCCGGGCTGCCCAAGATGTACTATATTCTTAAACAAGAGATCAAGTATCATGAATATTTCATCTTTTCCCATTAATAGACTGTTGCTATAAAATTCCAATGAAGTATATATACAGGATGTTTTTCAGGGAATATGACAAAAAAGAATTCAAAATCTCACATGACGAAAGAGCTAAAACAGGAATATGAAAGATGATTCTGAAAAAGGTAGCATGAGAGCAGAGAGTGATGCTGGTTAGCTCTTCCTGGCATTAAATCACACTGTGAAGTTACAACAATTTAAACTTTGTGGTATTGATTCAGCAGTAAATACATCAATGGAATAGGATAACAGAGAAATAGTCTTTTACATTTACATTAAATATTTGATAAAATGGGCATTATAAGTTAATTTGGAAAAAGGACCTATATTACAAGTGTGGGATAACTGATTGACATTTTGTACTGGAGTACTATTTAGGTCATCATTTTTTTATTGAACCAAAATAAATTCAAGATGGATTTATTTTCAAATATTATAAAGAGTTAAAAATTTGAGTTAAGGGGGATTCCTGGGTGGCTCAGCGGTTTAGTGCCTGCCTTCGGCCCAGGGCGTGATGGTGGGGTCGCGGGATCGAGTCCCACATCAGACTCCAAAACATGGAGCCTGCTTCTCCCTCTGCCTGTGTCTCTGCCTCTCTCTCTCTCTGTCTTTCATAAACAAACAAATAAATCTTAAAAAAATAATTATAAAAAATTGAGTTAAGCATTTATTAGACTGTGGAGAGTTTTTAAATTTAAAAGTAATAGAAAAAGTTCACAGGTAAAAAGTACAACTGATTTAACTCAAACAATTTTAACTGTCATTAAAATGAAAAACAAAATAAAAAGACAAAAAATGCACTGGAAAATATGTTCAATTAATTTTATTGACAAAGGCAGTTTATCATACAAAAGCCTCATCTAGACTTTAAAAAATAATAAAAGCATTTAAATCAACAGAATCAGGTGATATCAAATAGTAATTGATAATTCATAGCATAGGAATTATAACAAGTGAATACACATGAATCATATTCGACCTTACAAATGAGCTCAGAGATGCAAAATTAAACAAAAGAAATAATTCTTCATCTCTTAAATAAGCTAAAATAAATGTTTTCACTGGTAATGCTAAATATTAGAGATACAGTAGAAATGATGTTTACACTTGTTACTGATGCCATTATAAAGTGGTATATATATTAATTAGGATTAGTCCATGCTGCTCTAACGAGTAACATGAACATCTCACTGGCTTGGGCAGCCTGGGTGGCTCAGCGGCTTAGCACCGCCTTCTGTCCAGGGCGTGATCCTGGAGGCCCGGGGATCGAGTCCTGCGTCGGGCTCCCTGCATGGAGCCTGCTTCTCCTTCTGCCTGTCTCTGCTTCTCTCTCTCTTTGTGTCTCTCGTGAATAAATTAAATATTAAAAAAAAAGAAAATCTCACTGGCTTAACACAAAAGCTTATTCCTCACTTATGCAAAGCCCGGTGGCTGTTGTGGGTCCTCTCCATCTGGTGACTCAGGGGTCTATGGTATTGTCTCAATGTATGGGTTTTAGCATCACTTGACAGATAGAAAGGCGGTGTGGAAAACACGGCCTCTCTCGCTCTCTCTCTCTTTTTTTTTTTTTTTAACACAGTCTCTCTCTCTCTCTCTTTTTTTTAACACAGCTTCTCTTAAGTATCATTTCCGCGCAAAGCCCACTGGCCAGAATTAGTCATGTGACCTCCAAACGAATTACAAGAGAGCTGGAAAATGTAAGGAAGCGTAACAAGTGAATAAACATGAAATGATTAAGCATTTCCTTTTGGAAATCAATTTAGAGTAGAAGTCAGATGCAACAATAATTTCACTCCTGAATATGGATTCTCAGAAAATAGAAAAATGATAAAATGTAAATACATAAAGATGATCATCATTACATTGTGTATAATGATGTTAACAGCAACGTGATTACTGCCATTGCTCCCCACACAGGGCCGTGGATGTGACTACCCTGCAGGGCAACTGGAAATGGAAACGTGCAGTGTGGGCGCAGCTTCTCGCCAACCAGGCAGGGTTTGCCAGAATTAAGTCATCCCCCACAAAAGCTCCCCCCAATGCCTCATCACCTACTCTCTCGTGTACATTGCTAATTTCAAACTTGGCTCCGGATTGTGGTGCTCTCTTTACCAGGTGTCTGCCATCTTCCCCTATGATTCCTGATAATGATTCTGGCTTTGACCCTTCATGTGCCACTCTTGCCTCATGCCTGGATTTAGGATTCCATTGAGACACTGGCAGTCTGAGGGCCCCTTATGGCCTTCAGACATGTTTTATTTGATCTACATAGTGTCTTGATAAATTCTGAATTCATAGTCCACATTTAAAATTGGGAGATTTTGAATCCCTTGGTGGCCCAGTGGTTTAGCGCCTGCCTTCAGCCCAGGGCGTGATCCTAGGGTCCCAGGATCGAGGCCTACATCGGGCTCTTTGCATGGAGCCTGCTTCTCCTCTGCCTGTGTCTCTGCCTCTCTCTCTATATATATATCTCTCTCTGTCTTTCATGAATAAATAAATAAAATCTTTAAAAAATAAAAAATAAAATTGGGAGATTTCACATATCTACCCAAATTTTAGGCTTATTTGAAAAAATGGAAAACCCGATAACCTGGGAGCTGCTGTGTTTAGGCTATGCTGTTTATCACAGCGGTTCCCTCACTGTGTACCTCTCTTGTTACACTCACCCACCTGTGGGCCCTGGAGGTGACCACTCCTTGCTTAGAGCAATCACACTGCCTGCCCGACCAGTACGTTGGGTAGGTTTGCTTCTCTGCCACTTCGGAGAAGTACTTCATTGCCTTCAAAAGCTACCTTGTGATTTGCCAGCTTCTTCAGAGTACCCTAAAAGGGCCAGTGGGGGTCACGTCTCTATATCTCTGAGGCCAGGAGAGCAAGTCCCTTCCTGGAGGTCAGGAGGTCTCAACTTTCTTCCTTGGCTCTCTCCATTGCTGCACCCGGTCTTCTGTCTCTGGGTCACCTCTTCTATTTGTGCCCCAGGCCAATGGCAGCTGATTGGCTTTCTCTTGGCAGGCACAAGTGGGTGCTAATGAATGGAAGAATGTGCTGTCCTTACACCTGATAAAGAGGTAATTGACCCCCACCTCCTTTCGCTCCACCCTCAGTATTTCTTTTTATGTGCAATAATCTGCATAGGCAAGACAGAGACCCCAGTTTAGATCCTAGTTTAGAAGTTACACCTAACTAAGAGCTCACAAAATGCTTAGATGTTATTCCAAGATGCAGAGCCAGCGGTGTCATGATTGAAAAAGTACATCAAAGGGCTTAGATGTCCATCTGTCTGTCTGTCCATACGTCCTTCCATCAATCCACTCCTTCAGTCAGCACTTAGTTAGTGCCTACTCCCTGCCAAGTCCTGTTACAGACTGTGGCCTCACAATGCCGAAAGGTGAGCCTATTTTCCTGATGAGAGAAAGGGCTCAAGGGATTAAAATAATTTGCTCTCAGTTCTGTAACTCAGAGATGAAAATCAGACTCTGAAATTCAAGACTGTTACAGTTGGCAGTTCTGCCCTGAAGAAGTTCACTGTCTAGTAGCGACTATGTGGGGTGTGACTATTAGGAATTTGTTCTAAATTTTGAGCTAAAATAAATAAATAAATAAATAAATTTCGAGCTAAATGTTCCTGACATTGTCTCAGTTATCTGGATGATTTTTGCCAAAAGTGCTTGGGGGACCAAATTATTTGGACAATTACTACAGTATACGCAGCCTCAGAATGTGGAGTGTTCTACTTAATAATGAGTATCGAAGGCCTTTCAAAATGCCCACTTCGTGGATGTACCCGTCTGTGTTTGTCCTCTCTGGATTTTTCTTCTCCCACTTTTCAAGCAAGTTGTCAGGCCCTTATTTCCATGCCTTAGGGAGGTTTTGCAGGACAGTATAAACAAAAACTGCTCAAAGTCTATGGTTCCTCCTGTATTTTGCAAGTGCTTATGGCAGATTAGTTTGTGGATCCGGGAAGAGGGTGATGGGAAAGAGGAAAAATGCTCTAAGGGCCAAAGAGGGACAAGAGAGAGTTGACCTTCCGGTCTAGGATGTGGTCTCTGGCCAGTGAGTTGAGCCAGTGATGTGGGCCCCACTCCACTCCGTGGCAGTCCGAGGGGAGGGGGACAGCCTTCAAGGGGATGGCTTTGTGGGGTCCCCTAGAGATTTGTCTTAGTGCAAGACTCTGGGGACAGCCCATCATCCTGGGGGCCACGAAAGGGGAAGTCTCCGTGATGGCTGTGAGTCCGTCTTCCGTCTAACCAGTGGGGTAGGGCCTGACTGTCGGAGTGCAGTTGATTACAAAAAAATGCATAGAGTTCATGCCAGAGTTTTCTTTCCAAAATGCTTAGGTTGAAGAATTTTTGCTACTTCTCCTTTGTCTCCTAAATCAAAGCCAGATCTCTCAGAGTGGTTTTCAGGTGCTTGCTGCCCAACAGAAAATCCTTCTGCTCTCGGAACTTGGAGGACACTCCAGCCACTGTGGAACATGTGTCCCCTATACTCTCCTGCCTCCAAGCCTCCGCACATGCTGCAGAGCTCTTCTCTATTCTTTGGGAAGCTCATCTTTCAAGACCCTGGAGGAGGTCTAGAGTGTCCTAGACCCTTCTCTCCTAAAACATACACACATACATACAGCAGAATTAATCATTTTTGCTTTTGTGCTTGATGGCATTTGATCAAAGTTAATGATTTAGGACCTGTTTACCAGTTAGTCGTAAGCATCTTAAGGTGCATGCTGTGTCTGACTCACCTCTCATTCCCAGGACCTAGCACAGAGCCTGGCACCCAGGAGGTGATCCAGCAAATGTCTGCAGAATGCACGTGTCAGCATGAGCAGAAGCACTGAGGCCCCAGGGAGCCTGCAGGATGTAGAGGGGCCATCCGTGCCCCATGCCTGAAGCCCGCTGTGAACGGACTTCTGAGCAGGGCTTTCCTTCACCCAGGACAGAGGAGTCCTATGTCAAATAGCACCACCTGGCTGGAGTCACACTGGCAGAAGTATGTAAATCTTGGGTTTGACAACGACTCAGGTCTATCTTGTATTCTTTTATTTCATATCCTTTGCTGTTTGTGGTTCTCCTAAACTTACGATTTTTATAAGCAAAGAAATAGGCACTGACAAAGCAACTACTAGGTGTTCGATGCAGGTTATTTCACAATGCAGTGGGTGGGCATCACTGTTCCCATTTTACAGATGTTAACCAGGCTTAGAGGGGGCAAGTAACTTTCTCATGTCTTTTGCCTGAGAAAAGAGGGCAGATGCAAGCTCAGGTTTGACTTACTCATCGGGCACTAGTGTCTGTGTCCCGGTGGGAAAAAAGGATCTTGTTAGGATAACTGGAGGGGTGTGTGTTTACAGAGACACGGATGACAAAGCTAGGGGTAAGTTGAAGGGAAGGGGAAGTGGGGAACCCCAGAATCCTGGGCTGGGAGCAGCGGGAGAGAGGGTGCAGAAGCCTGCAAGGAGCGGTGGTGAGCTGCAGACGCAACTGCCTGTGCCCCTCCTCCCAGGGACCAAGGCACCCAGGGGTGGGTCCAAGGGGCTCTGCTTCCAAGGCAGAAAGCAGGGCAGGGAGGAGGGAAAATGGATCTGGAAAGACGAACAGAAGTCAAGTGCACACCAGCAGGGTCTCAACACAGGCAGGCAAGCCCAGCCTGGCCGTGGCCGTGGAGACACCTAACCTGGCCCCCTGGCACCCGGGGGACATTCTTACAAAATCCCAATGACCATGGGCCTTTAACTCGCACCCTGCATGGCTGTCCCCTCTGCTTAGGAAGCCTCATGCCTCCTCGGCCCCTGATGGCTGTGGTCCCTCCGAGACCCAGTGATGGAGACCAAGGGCCCTTCCTTCTGTGACCCTCGTTGCAAACAGACAGTCCCCCCCACCCCAGGGGACTATCTGATGGCCCCGTAGGTTCCATCTCTTCGCAGCATCTGGTTTCCCTTCGAGTGAGAAGAGCAGCGGGCGGCAGGCCGAGCGGAGCCTCTCTCTCCCCAGCCCCCGCCCCCAGCACCCCATCCCATTTGGGAAGAGAGGGGGCAGCGCTGTCTTCCCATCAATTTCTCTCACGCTTGCTGCCTGCACCTTTTCTCCTTCTTAATCTACCCGTGGCTCCTAAAAGGATTAATTAGAAAGATGTGAGCAGGGGCTGGAACGTCAGAAAACAATCGTCACTTTCCTATCTGACCTCTCTCACCAGCTGCAGAATTAACAAATTGAATGTCCCCAGCAGACAGGGGTGGCACATGATACGGAGTTCATTACGAGCCTCGCCAGGGCCTGTGTGCAAAGCCCCGTTTAAACAACTCTTGCTGATTAAATTCCTCCCGGGCACTCCCGCCAGACGCTGTTAGAAAATACTCACATCCAATAGCTTTTTAATTTTTTTTTAAACATGTGCCAATTATTTGCCTGCTATCTGCAGGTGCTGGCAAGCATCACGGCCGGCCTCACTGTCTACACTCTTATCCACTCGGCGCCTGCCTGGGGGCTCACGTTGTCAGGAATAGGACCCTGGGCTCTGCTCTGGGCTGTCAAAAGCTCTCCAGCCACCCTCCCGGGCTGGCCTGCCCTGCCCCCAGCCCCACACGTCTCACCTTCTGAAGCTCACAACTCTCTCGAATGTTTCAAGGTGACAACACAGACCCGGGTGACCTGCTGGAAGTGGGGCCCGGAGGGGTAGGCACGGATTCATGCCTGGGCCAGTGCCAGCTGCCTCCCGGCCAGGGTGTGCTTCAGGCCTGAGCCAAGCAGGGACACATAATCGCCACCTCCGGGAGCAGGGAGGGGGACAGTGAGAGCCCGTGTGCGGAAGGGTTTGGCACTTGCTCCCCGGCTCCTTTAAAATAAGTCTCAGAATGCACTTCTCTTCATGCTCCCCACTTTGGCCATCCTGGTTAGTGAGTTCATTCCTTGTTTGACGCTCCACTAATGCTAGTGAAGGTCTTCGGGGTTCAGTAGATGCCAATTAATACCTAAAAGTGGGGGGGGGGGTTAAAAATAGAAGCTATAGAATTTTTTTCAACGTTCATGTCTTTTAACCAAAGTAATAGGAAAGGTTTACCACTAACAGATCCTGCACTGTGTTCTTCTTTTTTTTTTTAATTGGAGTTCATGCACTGTGTTCTACAGTCACCATCCCTTTCCTTACCCCTTCAGTCCTGGGGATGGTGACCTGTCCCACTGCTATGAGCTCCTGGGATGGCACCTTCCCAGTGGTCTCCCTTTACCCAGTCTACACCTTTGGGACTCACCTTCTTATTAGCCTCTCCTCTAGTTTTCCGATGTGAGTGGCCATCTCATCTTACTGCCAAGAGCAGCTCCAGCTCTAAACACTTCTGGCCCATCTTCTGTGGGGAGTCCTGTCTCGCCCTCTGATGGTACCCCCAAATCAGTCAATGGGTATTCTCTCCCTGGCACCTTCACCTTTGGTGCTTCTGAGAACTTGGTTCTCCTGCTTCCCATTGAAGGAAAGGAGAACCTCCCACCACGCACCCCCACCACCTTGGGTCCATGGACACAACTAAGTAGTTCCAAGGAATTGCAAGTGGGATTGAAGAACTGAGCATGTTTATCTCAGAGAAGGGAGACCTCAGATGGGGAAACAGGGAGGAATCTGTGTTCAGCGACCCAACAGGCACTCATGTGGGAAAGATGACAAACTCTGTGCTCTGAGTCCATACTGGGAGAACCAGGATCAATGGCAGGGGAGCAAAGGATAAATATGTTTCAGTTCAATGTCAGAAATGACTTTATTAGAGCAATCTGAGGTGCCCAGAGAGGGAACTGACTGCACCAAGACATGGTGAGTTCCTGACCGCTGGTGGTGTTCAAGTGGGGAACAAATGACCTGTTGGTGAGTATGTGAGGGTGGGTGGGGGGAGGGAGGGTGGGTGGGAAGAGGGTTGGAGGGGCCTCCAGATTAGCATCAGGGGCCGGTGTAGACTTTTTGAAATTGGTCTTCCAATTTGAGAGTTCATGACTCTTCAGAAATGAATATAGTCCTTTCCAGCCACAGTACCTTAGAGGCTTCACTTTGAGAAGGACAGGGTGGTCCTAGAGGGAGCCCAGAAGAAAAGACAGCCTCACTGTCTTTTGACCTCACTGAAAACAAAAGCTTTTAAAAGATTCAACAGATTGGGGCCATTTAGTGTAGGGGAACTAGCTTATATACTTTATAGCCCGAAAATGATCACTATGTTAAAGTTCTGTACAATTTTGAATATTTATAATGGCTACATGGTTAAGGAAGAAGATAAAATTTAGTAAAATTTAGATTTCAGAAGTAAAGATTTCTGATTTAATGAGGTGCATGTTGCCTGGTATATCTCCCCTTCTCCCAAAATGGCTGCATCAAACTCTCAAAAATGCAAATAAACAAACAAGCAAATAAAATTCTTTAACAAAATGTAAGAGAAGTAACATATAACTATGTTAAATTCTAGGGCTAATTGTAATTGATGACTTTGCCAATAGGAAAGAATTGAGAAATAATTTTGGAGCACACACTTTCCCATTAAGATAGCCCAAACCCAAAGATAGAAGATGGAGAAAACCTAAGGAACTTCCTACTGATGCCTAAATTATCAAGTCACAGAGACAAGGATTAGAGAAACAGGCTGGCTCTCCTTTACTATGTTCAGAGCACCTATCTCTCCCCAGGATGCAATGCCCCCACCCCCCACCCTGACCTCTCATGCCACTACCTGCAGATTGTCTTTATCTGTTTCCATTCAAAAGACACACTTGCCACAGAGCACAGAGGGGCTGGAGGAAGCACACTGCATCGTGGCTCAGTTAGATGCCTGAAGAGAAGCACCAGAAGCAGGGTAGAGTCAGGAAGAGCCCTGGACACAGTTCTGGATAAGGAAGGGGTGTCATCTTTCATATTCTAAACTGTACACACCAGAAATTCAACCTATATCTTATGTAGAGAACCTGCTAGCTGCACGAGGAAGATTTAACTTCAGCCTAGCGACATTACCTAAGACAAAGGCCCACTGGTGTGTTGACCTGGTAGCTGGTTCTTAGTTCCTATGCTTTAGAAGGGCAGCTGCAGCACCAGAATGTGCAGTGATGGGGGCTGCTGGACACTCCAGGCTTGGATAGCAATCTCTCCTCTCATGGATGAATTAATAGTAAAGATCACTAAGGGGTCTATGGAAAGGTTTTGCAAAGTATGGGAGGCTTTACCTGATGATTAATGGTTCTAAAGCACTATTGTATTAGAAGAAGGAGAGAATCATGGAGCAAGCCTTCTTGCTATGAAACAGATCAGCCATAAGTAGTTGGCTGAAATAAGGATGCAGGGAAATTTCAAAAGTAGTAGTAGAATTAAAACCCAGTCGAAGATGGTAAGTAAAAGAGAAGTTCTTGCAGAAAATGATACTAGCCATGTGGAAGAGCAACTTGAGAAACTTCCTTAACATGGAGGAAAATGATGAAAAGATGAAAATGCTTGTTTGTGGGTAGCAGATCTCGAGACTTAAGAGTGTACAGCAAACTGAGAATTATACATACCCCGGAGAAGAAACCAAAGCCATATATTCAATAGAGCTTGCCTTCACATTGGGGCTCCTATTCTAAGACAAGAGGTATAAAGATCCCAAATTAAATACTAACAAACTGGATTTGGCAAATTATTAAAAGACTGTGCTATGGTAACCAACATGGATCTAATTTCAGACATGTAAAAATGGTTTCATATTATTACACATTTCATAATCAATAGAGTAATAATCAGTGGATCAAAAATAAAAACAATATGATCATTTATATATACACTTTATACTATATATAAATATACTTAAAAATGTTTAAATCAAGATTTAATGATTAAATCAAGATTCTTAGGTTCCAAATCCAGTCGGATTTTGTGGTTACATACGCACATATTTTCTCTCCTACCATATTTTTTTACCCTAGTTCCGTTGATGGCATTTAGTTTTGGAACTCTTATAGAAGGAGATGCAGACATTCATTCTAGTGGAAGTCAGGGATTCCATTCCCCCCTGAGTGGCAGAACATAAAGGCTCAAATCAAACTGAATTGCTGACATCAGCTATCAGAGGAGGGAGAGATAGGAGAGAAAAAGGGGTTCTAGGTCACCTGGGGATTGGGGAAAGCAGTAGAAGAGACAGAACAAAGAGATAAGCATCACTCATTTCAAAATCTGATCAGGGTTGATGGTCACTATTTTCTGTCCTCATGGTTGATGGTGATGGAATGGGTAGTAGGGATGGGCATAGAAAAATTCTAACATCTTGATCATAGTCGTAGTAGAATTAACAAACAGGGGACTTCTGAAGCTCACTGTGGAACCTGATGTCAGCACTCCCATCTTCCAGAGAATCTCTAGATTTATGAGATGTGGATTGAATAGCTGAGGAGCTGCTGGATAGTCATCACTTTTACATGCTTCTGTGCCTTTGCATATGCTGTTCCCGCTGCCTGAAATGCTGCCTGGAATGCTTGCCCTGCTCTGGTCCACCAGATAAACACTGGCGCAACGATTTCTCAGGCAGATGGAGTGGCACCTTTCCCTGTGCACACATGACCACCATAGCAATTACACCTTGGAATCAGAATGAGCTGTTCCTAGGCCGATCTCCACAATACAGTGTGTTTTTCCAGGGAAGAGGCCCTGGCTTAACCATTTCTGTATCCCTAGCCTTACACTGTACTTGCTACATATTATTTTTTTTTAAATTAATTAATTAATTTATTTATGACAGTCACACACAGAGAGAGAGAGAGGCAGAGACACAGGCAGAGGGAGAAGCAGGCTCATGCACCAGGAGTCCGATGTGGGATTCGATCCCGGGTCTCCAGGATCGCGCCCTGGGCCAAAGGCAGGCGCTAAACCGCTGTGCCACCCAGGGATCCCTATACTTGCTACATATTAGATCTCAGTGAATATTAGTTCGATGAATGAAGAAGGAAATATACAAGGAGAGAGTCTAAAACTCCAAGTTGGAGAGACCCACCTTGAGGAGAAGATAGGTGTTCACACTCACCAGGAACTCTATTTTGGGCGTTCTTGGCCCTTAGTGGCTGATCAGGTTTGGTTTCTCTCTAAATAGGGTAAGTCAAGGGTGGAACTCTGGTGAACACGTATGAGCCTCTAGAATCACGAATATCATGAGCTTGCGGAAACCTAGGACAATCTGCATCCTAACAACTTCAGATTTGGCTGCATCACATACCATCAGATTTACATGAATTTGTTGCTTTCATTGGAACCCATGGGAAGATCTTGGTGCAAGAAACCACTTTAGAAGCCACCTCCATCTGATTGCTGACCACCAATAGCTCCTATTAGAATGGTCAAAGCTTCTGGTCTAATTAATAGCCAGCTGTACCTGCACAGCTGAACGTCCTTGGATACAAAACATAGATAATAGTGGGACAACCTGGTCACAGGAAAGATCACAGATCTGGGAGTCAGGAAATCTAATCCTTCACTTTGAAAGACTGCTGTCTTTGGATCAGTCTTTTAATTCTTTGGAGGATCTCAGTTTCTTCATGTGTTCAACAAAAGCATTGGATTAAATAACCTCTTTGATCTAAAAGTCTGCGTTATTTTAATCAGGTAGATGCTATTCAATTGGTTTAAGCCAACCACTGATCAAGGGATAGAATAGAATTCTCTTACTTTCTATTTTAATACTTCTTTGGTTAGCTGACCTGTTGATTATAGAGAAAAATCACAGAATTCAAGCTCTTCTCACACAGTGCTAGCAGTTGGACAGTTAACTCCCTTCAGAAGGATATAAGAAAACTCTAAAACTTGTATCTTACAACTTGGTGAATATATAAATTAAGAACAAAGATTTGAATTCTATTATATTATATATAGGACCACTTGATCCTATAGCAGTCAGTCCTTAACACTTATTAACATCTGCAGGGCCAACACTGTTCTAGGGGCTCGTTTTGCAAATCTCACCTTAGGTGGCATTTTCAACACACTCAATCCCATTCAGTCCTCATGATGATCCTCCACCTTCCTACAGCTATGCTCCCACCAGAGAACAGCACAGAGCACTTAGAAGTGCTGTGCTTGCAAAATCATTAACAGGAGCTTCTCCCTGGCAGTGGAAGATGTCACTCTGCCCAGAGAAGGTGTGACTCAGAGCTCTTGCCTGACCCAGAGAGTACTCTGAAGGGCAGCCACTTCTCCATAAACCTTGAGTCTGTCCAAGACATAGCCTCAAGCTTTGCAAGAACAATCTTGTGGGATTTCTTATCCTTCCAACTTTGACTTGGCCAGAAATGCCCTGAGACCAGCCCTTTCAGCTATATTTTAGCACTTTTGTCTCTGGCTTCAGCAGCAGCAAATAAGGGTAGAGGAACGTGAGACACTAATAGTATTTCACCCACACACCCTTAAAATAATCTAGGCTTCTTGGGAATGGTGAGTGTTAGTTAGTTGTTTAAGTTTCACATGAAGTTTAAAGTGATGATGAGTCTCTGTGACGATGAGTCTCCTCAGCTTTCTTCTTCTCTGACAGAGGCCATCAAGTCAACTTTTTGCTCTGACAAGAATGCTAAGCACCTGGGAAATCAGGACAAGAATCAGAAGTTTTGGACTGCTTCATGTATTTTTTGAAACCATCTTTAAACACCTTTATTAAAGTGAGAGACACAGATGCTCCAAGGTGAAACAGATATAGTGTCTCTTCCTTTAAGGAACTTCCTTCCAGTCAAACACACAAGTTGGTAAATTATAATACTGTATCATGGCAGCCATAATTAGTTGCTTGCATGCTTAATGAACAGCCATTAACCCTTTTCTCTTGCTAAGGGAACTCCAATTGTATTCCCATTTAACCTACTCTGCTATGGTGGATCAGTTAGGATGAATCTGAATCAATCATTGCAGGTCTAATGCCTTTTTCGAGTGATCAGCCCTAGGGGTGGATATATGATTCTGTTGTGGCCAGTAAGACTTCAGGGGAAGTCTTCTGGATGTATGAAAAGCATATTTATCCCTGATAAAATTTATTTCAAGGTTAAAATCTTTTGTTTCCCCATTCATTCTTTTTTCTTGGAATGCTGTTGTATAATTATGTGATGCTTAAAATTGGAGAAGCCATGTCATAACTGGGAGTAGAGCTCAAGACAACGGTGGATGACAATGTAGAGATACTGGTACTTGAGTCTTTGATGGCATCATTGAACCACTAAGGCAAACCTGAGACCATCTGTCACCTGACTTCCTATTAAGGAAATAAACATCCTTCAGTTTGAGCCACAGTGAGCGAAGTTCTTTGTTGCTAATAGTCAAAAGCATTCCTACATGTTAAAAATGAGGGAAGGGCTTTAACAAGATATATGCTACTAAATTCTTGGAGTAAGGGAGGCTACACATTGAAGGCTGCACAGGGGAGATGACATTTGAACTGGGTCTCAAAGGATGAGTGGGGCTTACCTGGTGGAGAAAGTGAGAAAGAGCATTGCAGGCAGAGGCATCAGCTTGAACGATGGAACACAGATGCAGAAGGGCATACTATATTTGGACATGGTGAGAAGTTCAGTGTGGTTGGGATTTAGGTTTTGAGGGGGAAGTGATGAATTTATTCAGCGTCTAGGTTAAGTTTTCTTTTCTTTTTTTTTTAAGATTTTATTTATTTATTCATGAGAGACACCTAGAGGCAGAGACATAGGCAGAGCTGGAGAAGCAAGCTCCTCGCAGGGAGCCCGATGTGGGACTCGATCCCGGGACTCCCAGGATCATGCCCTGGGCCAAAGGCAGACACTCAACCACTGAGCTACCCAGGTGTCCCTAGGTTAAGTTTTCTTAACAAAATGCAGAGGCTTAAAGGTTGTAAAATCTTGTTGCTCTTTCATGTAAGGGTTGTGAGGGGAGTGGTCGAAGTAGTCAGGGGATTAGTGCTCTGGGGGGTTGTTTGGGGACTCAGGTTCCTTGCTTGACTGCTCCATCATCCCCTAGGGTGTTGTCCTTATCTGTGTGACCTGGGCACAGAAAACTTCAAGGAAGAGGATGGAAGACTAGAGAAATGAGGCCCACACCTGGAAGCAGCCCCAACACACTTCATTTTTGCTGTCAATTAACAAGAACTGAGTCACATGCAACAGCTAGCTATAGGAGAGGCAGGGAAATGTAGTCACTAGCTGTGCAGGCCACTCTGCAGCTAATCCTTGTTGCTGGAGATTTGGGCCTAATTATGAAGGGCTTAAATGAAGAGATAGGAACTTCTGTAGGCAAAGAGAATCACTGAAGAGCTGAGGAGTGACACGTGGGAGGCAGATTTTAGCTTGATGTAGGATGAAGACTTCCATAAGTGGAACTGACCAAAAGTTAAATGATCGATTTAATGATGAAGTCAGTTTCTCTTCATTAGAGATATTTGAGCAGATGCTGCAGGTGCCACTATCCAGATGTCACAGAGACTGATGAGGAGAGAGTGGGCTGGATTGGACCTTCCCTAGAGGACCCCTGCCATGTCTTAGACTCTCCTCACACTAAATCTCAGTCTCACAGCACTGGTGTGATATGGGTAGATTGGGCAGCCTGCACCTAGAGGCATGGAGACCAGTTGTAAGGATGCGCCAAAATGATGTGGGGCCAGTGGGGACAAAGAGAGAGCAATGGTTGTGAGGTTGGGGAAGAATTACCAGAACTTAGTGTCTACTGGGTTTGGGGATGAGTGTAGGAAAACCAGAAGGCTTAGTGATGACTCCAAGTTTTCCAGTCTGCATAACCACAAAGATGTCACCCAGCCACTAACAGAGATGGGCAAGAGTAAAGCAGGATAGGAAGTGAAGAAGTGTTTGAGGTCCCTGTGCAGTGTCTATCAGGCAGCTGAAAATGCAGGTGTGGAATTGGCCAAGAGATCAAGGTTGGAGGCTTAGATTTGGGAATTGTCCAAATACATAATTTTAAAAATAGGAATTGTCAAGATCACCAAGAAAGAAAGGAGCAGAGGTACTTAGCCTGGCATCTCCAGACTTTTAGAGAACCCACGAATGGGTGTGTGTATGTTTATTAGATTCTCAAAATGATCTATGACTCTAAAAAATGTCAAGAATTACAGCTGTAGAAAGAGAATGTTCTGTCAGAAAGAACAGAAGAATTTGGAGAAAACATTATTCACAGGTGCCAGAGGGAAAATTCATTCCAGAAAGTGGATGTTTGGCCATTTCACATGCTACAGCGATGTCCCATAGAGGATGAGAATTGAGGAATGGCTTTTGGATTGGACAACTGGTGACCTTTAAAGAAAGTCATCTTAGTAGGTGGAGAGGGTGCAATTCAGATCTCAGAGTGTGGAGATGTTGAGTAGGAGGTGAGGACCGAGAGACAAGGAGCACAGGACCCCTCACAAGAAATGTATTTATGAGAGGAAGCAATGGCCTGACGTTTGAGGAGTGACTGGGTTTTTACTTCGTGGAAGACAGGTAAGTCAGCGATGGAGGGGGAAAAGGCATGGCAAAGGAGAGGTAGAGTGAAGGGCTTCAGGAATGGTTCTTTGAGAAAGGACCATGGCCCAGACTGAAGGTCCAGCGGGTGGTGAGTGGGAGGTGGTCGGAAGGGGGCTCAGTTTGGGCAAAGAAAAGTAGAGAGGTGGGAAGCAAAGGAAGTTGAATAAAAATGGCCTTCACAACACCTGCTAAGAGTGGGGAGTCAGGACTGGGATCAGGGGGCTGAGCCAGTGTGTTTGGGACTTGGTGATGTGAGGATGAAACGAGGCCTAAAACATCCCGGCCATGGAACTGCTGCAGGGGCCACGGCCTTAACCCCTTCTGCCGCCACCAGGCCCGGCACAGGTGCTGCGTGGACCAGCAGGTGCAGGGTGCCTGCTGTCCATTTCCTGCCGCCTCCCTGCTGCTGCTGCTGCTGCTGCTGCATTGCTGTGGCCCAGGCATTCCTGGGGCCCCCACCCCAGTTCTGTGCCTCTGCCCGTGATGTGATTAAATAAGACCTGTGCCTTTAAGGCATGCCCCCTTCCTCGGCCCTTCCCCCTCCAATTACAGCACTAATTTCAGTAATGGAGCATTAATAGAGTAATGGGCTAGTGAGGCTGGCCTGAAGGAACTGTGGAGCTCAGCACAAATTGAGTAAATAAACCATATATTAGATTTCTAAACAATACTTTTAGTCTAGTCTCCAGGGAAAGAGAGTCGTCAAGACTTACTTAAGTCATCCCTGCAAAGTGTATGTAAAAGAAGCCTCCTTGCAGAGCTTGGTTGTTTGTAGAAGCCGGAAATCTCGCTCTCTCTCCTCCAGGGATTGGAGAGATATGATAGCTGCTCTTCCCACATGTTCCCTTTTCTCGTGATTTCCCAATTTCTCCTACTTAGGCAGATGTAGCAGAGGTGAGAGAGGTGGGAAACCCCAAGAATGCCTCCCTCCTGAGGACCCTGGCAAGTGGCGGGCACAGCACATCTGCCAGGGAAAGGTAGCCCAAGGCAGGTAGTGGTGACAGATGGGCAGTGGAGGAAGGACAGGGGCCAGAGTTAAGAGGAACTTGGGGAAAAAAGGGAAGTTATTAGTAGATGACCTTCCAAAGGGAGGACAACCTTGTATGGCCACTATCGGCAATGTTTTGGTAGGCGTTCCTTTCAGAAGACTAAAGCATAATAACAACATGCAACCATGAGAACTTGTTTCTATGTTGCTTTAATGGATAATGGAAAGAATGAAGGTCTAAGTGTCAGAAGACCAAGGAGGTGGCCTCAGCTCTATTCACTACTAGCTTTAGGAACCTGGACATATAATATTACCTCTCTGTGCCTCAATTTCCTTGTCTGTAAGATGGGGAAGAACAGTGTCTTTCTGCTTGCTTCCCAGAGAGTGATGGGGGGCAGAGGAGATTACATGCTATTTGGGCGGAGGTCCTGCCTACAGTAGTGGGGCGTGCTGCATCTTCTGGTCCTCTAGGTTTCTGCTGCCATGTGGCCCCGCTCTAGCCTCTGAGGGCAAGGAGAAGGTGATTCTGGGAGGTCTGAGTGCTGGTAGGAAGTCCAAAGATCAGGGTCATGAATGTTAACATATTGATCACTTGCTCCACACCCCTGATGGTGACATTTTGAAGCTATGGAGTAGAATTATAGGATTTCAGCATTGTGGCTAAAATCTGCTCTGACTTTGTTTGCTCCTATTGCCTAAGCAAGTCCTGAGTTGAGTTGTGTAGGGTCAAGTGCTGAGAAGAGCTCTCTCTCCTTCACAAAGATCCTGCTGGCCTTAGAAGGGCTGATTCACAAAGTGACTTAAGGTGGCTGTGGAAATCCCTAGGGTAAAGCATTGGTCACCAGTGACTGTTCTGCTAAATCTTACAAATGTTCTGGATGTTCTTCTTGCAAGAGATCAACTCCTGAAGGTAAGTTCCTCATGTAGATTTTGTCTACATGGAGTGCAGGTGGGAAGGCAGAAAACAATGGGAAAGGCATGGTGGGTTTGGGACCTTCTTAGTCTTACTTGTTAAGAGCTTGCATTCTGCACTGAGGTCCCCCAATCTTCCCTGCTGCTCCTGCTACCTGCAGGCATAGATTCAAGTTACTAGAGGGTGGATATCAAACTATTTCCTCCTTGGTGACTGGTTTAGATGGGGCTCCTAGCACAGATTCCCTAATCTCAGACCACAGTCATAGCCCTGGAAGATGCTTTACTACCTATACAACTTTCAAAAGAAACACCCAAATCTGTGTGCTAGTTTCATCCTTTACAAAACAGTACAACCTGAGGGATTCACTCTAATTGTGTACCTACTAAGTACCAAGTCCTCTGAAGTAGCAAAAAGATGCAATGAATCACAAACAATATTTATCCTATAGCAACTCTGAAGTTTTACAATTTTACCCAAATCTGCTCTAGTAGAATCAGAAGGTCTGGTACATCCGACCTAGAAAATGATATGCTGTATAAGTCGTTGAGTGTAACATTGCCTCTCTTAGAACTTTTGGGACAGGATGCATACAGCATTCTTGTAGAGACATCCTCTATTCAAATTTTGAGAAGTCTATGCTTTAGGAGAGAAGGAAAACACATCTCTAGCTATATCCTCTGGCTCAGTCTGAAATTCTAATCATGCTGGGCTCAGAGGCTTAAAACATAGGTAGACATTTAATAGCTGTTGATTTGGTGCAATCTGAAACATACTGCCACATGCAGGGACAAAGGCCTTCTAGTAATGCTTACATTAATGGGGCAAAAAAGAGAAGACCACCTTTTAGGCTCGTGATCTGTAGGATGAGTTGAGGTGGCTGCTTAGATGCCTCAGAACACTTCAGAACCTCTGAACTACACATTGTCTGAGGCTTCTCCCAACACTTAAATCTGTCTAGTTCTATGGGAATGAAACACCAAATGATCTAGAGATTGGTGTGTATTTCAGAAAAATTGTGACACAGTGGGCATCGTATAAAAGGAGAAGGTGAATGGGGAATGCCATGAACAACGTTTATCTGAGCAGGCCTCCAAAGCCCCAGGTCACTATCCAAGAGGCACCTGTGATTCTGTGCAGATTGGTTCAGGATATCAGCTCAGAATCCTCCTCAACTCTCCTTCTTGTGGTTCTCTTCTGGATGATGGCCACAACTCTATCTTACAGCCCTGCACCTGGTCCTGCCCAGCTCTTCAGAGAGGCCTCTTGTTTGAATGGATGTCTGGTGTGAGGCTTTCCTTTGATCCCTGGTCATTGACTTAGCTCTCTGTGTACTCCTGAATTTGCTTCTCAGGCCAATGTCAGCATCCTACTCTCCACCCCATACATCCCTAGCCCTCTACTCAACAACCCAGACTGCCATATGACTATGGACAGAGTTTGAGAAATGAGAGGAAGGAAGGAAGGAAGGAAGGAAGGAAGGAAGGAAGGAAGGAAGGAAGGAAGGAAAGAGAGAAAGAGAGAGAGAGAGAAAAGAACGGTTGTGTTCGAAACCTAAAATCATGAAGGTTTGTCATATTCCTAAATGAAGGCGAAAAATCAATCTGGGTTGAATCCCCTAAGAAAATATATCATGGAGATTAACAATACGTGATGGGATAGGCACTGAATGTTCTATGCAACTGATGAATTGCTGAACTCTACATCTGAAACTAATGATGTATTATATGTTGGCTAATTGAATTTAAATAAAAATTAAGGAAAAAGCCAGTATGACTCAGATGACCAAGGTTCAAATCCTGGCCCAGCTACTTAACGCCCCTTCTCTGAGCATCTCAAAATGGGAAATGTTAACACCTACCTTACCAGATTCTTCTGTGTAATAAATAAGATGGAGCAAACTTAGTTTCTGGCACACGGAAGAGACTAAGTATGAGTTCATTTTTCTTTCCCTTTGGTAAACCAGTATCAAGAGATGGTCTCCATGATACTCGATTTTTGAACAGCATTGCAGAGAGAAAAAGCAGTATCAACTTTTAAAATTCCCTTTAAGTGTGCCAACCACGACCTAATGGTCGCCAGGGGTTTAGAGCCAGGGGTTTAGAATAATTAATTAGGTCTACGCTAATTTTTTAAAAGTTCCCAGATGAATATCAGAAAGGGAGACAGAACATGAGAGACTCTTAACTCTGGGAAATGAACGAGGAGTGTTGGAAAGGGAGGTGGGCAGGGGGTGGGGGTGACTGGGTGACGGGCACTGAGGGGGGCACTTGATGGGATGAGCTCTGGGTGTTATGCTATATGTTGGCAAATTGAACACCAATAAAAAAAAATAAAAGTTCCCAGATGGCAATGACTTAACTGGCTTAATGTGTTAATGATGGACCTCCTCATTGGGAGTAAAAGTTCCAGAGCTTTGTCCACGGGACCAAGTAATATCACAGCAAATGTGCTGTCATGGGGCTGTGCCTGGTACCTCAATTGGTACTGCCTTTTCTCTTTTTATTATGGAAAATTTTAAGCCTAAACAGTAGTCAAAAGAATAGTATAACAAACCATATTTATCCATCACCTAGCCAATGTTGTTTTATGCATATTCTTACTAACTTGCTATCCTACCAGAATATTTTAAAGCAAATCTCAGATTTCAAGGTATTATATACACATTTCAGTATTTAGTTATACAGAGAAGAACTATTTTTCAAACACAATCACAATGCATTATCACCTCTAAAAATTATTACAATAATTCTTCAATATTATTCAATGTTTAGTTATGTCTCCTCTCCTTCTCTCCAACCGCATACCCCACCATATATAGTTTGCTCATATCAGAATCCAAATAAGGTCCTAAAAGAGGTGAAAGTCTAGCAAAGGAGAAAATGGGCACAAGAAAGAGATTACAACATGGTTGCTCCAGCTGTTGGGTCAATGTTTTAATTTAATTGATGGCTGCTGTTCCACCAGGGCCCACTGCAGTGTCAGAATGGCATTTGTTGAGCCTGGCAAAGAGACAAACCATGCCTATGTGTACTCCTTAGTCTCAGAAGCCAGCACTTTTTTCTTTGATGCTCCTTTGATGTGTTACACTATCCTAATTAGGGTAGTTCAATAAATCAGTCCCTTGGGCATTGACACTTCAACACAGGCCTAATTTGCTAAGCACTGGTAGACATTAACCAGTTGTTAGAAATTTGCTGTGACATTCCTCAAAGATTCACATAGGGATCCTATCCCATCAGTGGTCTTGAGTCCAGATTCTGCTTCAAAAGGTTGATCTCAGATAGTCCATGACTAATAATACATCCCCCAGTCCTTCAGTGGATTAAGCTATTGTTTGCCTAAGGCTCCAGGATGGACAGAGATATGCAAGTGTTAAGTGGTGGCCTCATGGCTCCAAGTTTCCTGTGGTTACTGCCCAGCCTTCAGGATTAATTTGAAGCCTATCTCTGTAGAGAGTCAACTGTCCTGTGCAATCCTCATTCATAACTTCCTGCTACATTGGGCAAGACGCCAAGACACTCATTCTTTGTCTACTAGGTTGAAAGGGGGGGGAAAAAGAGGGGGTGGCAAATTACAGAGGAAGGAAGGGAATTAGGGATGCCTTATCTTCAGAGAGTTCATCCATTCTTTCTCGGCATAGGATAAGAATGGCAAGTCGACCCTGTTGGCGTCCTATGTATCCAGCCTGGGATTGCACAGGAAGGATGTGACACATTTGGGGAAGAGACACTCCCACCTGATACGGGCTTTGGAACTAGCACCTGGGAAAGCCAAATGATAAGACCAACATTTTTTTGGAGCCTTTTCTAAATGCCAACTCCTCTGCTTATGACTTTAAAGGCCATATTTTATTTAAATGTCCCTGCAGCCCTATGGCTCTCTTTGAGTAGAAACTATGATTATTTAGATTTTAAAGAGGATGAAATTGAAACCAGAAAGGGTAAGCCTCTTGCCCGTGATGTGGCCAGCAAGATGCTCACATAGTCTGACCCTGAACCAGCACGCTGCGTGGGGTGATGCAGGATGGGGGGGGTGCAGTTCCCCACCTGTCCTGGGCAGCTGCAGGTGTGATAGTTTTCTCATTGAACTTGCTGCTGTAGTGGATACTGGATCATGCACTAACCTCACAGGGCCAGTTATGGGACTGGCTTTACAAAGTCCAGTGAAATAAAGTGAGATGGAATGAAGTTATGATTACAGAGGAAAAGCCTGGAACTGCTCTAATTGATGTTTAAAGGTAGATGACTTGCAAATTTTAGAACTCTTAACTCCTATTAGCCAGATAGTCCCCACATTCCATCTCATGGCTGATCCTTGACTCCTGTGGGTCTCTTCATCGTGCCTCAAGTGTACGGTGGTCAGCTTTGTTCTGTGATGTGAGGGGTTGCTTCAGCTTTGATCCCTGCCATACACACCTCTTGGGTACTTGCATATATACCAGGCCCTGTGCTGGCTTACAATACTAAGAGAAATAGGTGGCAGCTCCTGTCCTTGACGTGAGCCCTACTGAGGGCTCCTGACAGGAGTCAGCATAGACTGTGCTTAGGAGTGAGAGCCTGGGTCTAATTGACTAAGTTTGGCCCCCAGCTCCTCATTGAGCTTTGGTTTCTTTGTCTATAAAATAGGGACAGCAATGGGACTTTAAATGAGATAATTTCTGTAAAACTTGACCAAGACCCCAGTGTGTAGTGAGCTCAAACAGATATCATCTGTTATTTCCTGACATCTTGGGTTTACCTTCTTTTCATGACAGCTGGGGTTTCCTGGGCTGAGCCACCTGGCCTCTCGAATCTGTGTTTGGTTGCTGACCCCACAGCAACATGATCTCAGTTTTAAACTGGCCCCAAGTTTCAAGACGGTGCAATGGCTCATGTCTCCAGGAGTTCACAACTGAGGCAGCCAGCCTGGGTGATCTCTCTTGGGCTCTGTACCCTGCCCATCCTTGTCAGGCACCACAGTGCCCCACCTCAAGTAATGTATTTGAGGTTTGGTTTCAGGGTTGATGACATATTTTTCTATCAGCTAAAATATTTTTGCTCTTTGATTCCCCCTTTCCAGACAGAACAATCACTTTTTTCTTTTAACTTGAGTGTTAGAGAACTGGAAAAAATGCCTACTTTACATACTAACTTGATAACACTAGGCTTTAATGATACTTGGCTCTGTATGAAGAACCTGTATCTGTAGTAAACTGGTTTCCCTTCTGCCATCCTCACAAGCTTTGCTTATTCATGCCTCTGTGCGTCTGTTGGCTATTTCTCTGTCTTGCACTACTTTCCTGTGTCCAGAGTTTTTCATCGTGCAATACATGTCTCAAGGTTTTATTCCCACTGTGAAGCTGTAGAGCCTTCAGCTCTAGCTTGATTTCTTTCCTCCCCAAACAAGAGAAGCATTCATTGTTTACCTGCAATTTGGCACTTTCCGCACACTTTCTTACATTCAGATTATTCAATAAACATTCAGCAAGCCTCCTAATGTTTTCCAAAGTCTATGCTAAGTGTTTTTCACATATTTTACCTCTTTTAATCCTTTCAACAATCCTGAGAATAGGTATTGTTAATATCCCCACAAATATATGCAAAAATTGAAGTTAGATTCCAGTAGCTTAAATAATTTGTCCATTAAGAAAATGAGAAGACAAGCCACAGACTGGGAGAAAATATTTGCACATCATATATCTGACATGGAATTTGTATCTAGAATATGTAAACAACTCTTACAACTCAACAGTAAGGAGATGAATAGCCCAATTAAAAATAGGCCACATTTCAATAGACATTTTGCCCAAGAAGATATGTGAATGGCTGTTCAGCACATAAAAATATGCTTAACATCATTAACCATTAGGAAAATGCAAATCAAAACCACAGTGAGATGCCATCCCCCCACACTGGGATGGCTATAATTGAAAAGATGGATAATAACAAGTATTGATGGGGATGTGAAGAAACTAGAACTCTCATGCATTGCTGGTGGGACTGTAAAGTGGTACAACCAATTTGATGAGTTTGGCAGTTTCTTAAGAAGTTAGACAGATACTTAAATCACAAAAATCTACTCCCAGGTGTCTCCCTAAGAGAAATGAAAACCTACATCTACACAAAGATTTATATATGTGAATGTTCATGGAAGCATTATTCATAATAGTCCCAATCCAAATATCCACAGCAGGTGAATGGATAAACAAAACATGGAAATCCATAAAATAGAATACAATTCAGCAATCAAAAGGAATGAACACATGCTAATACATTCTATGAATGGATGGAGCTCAAAAATATTATGCCAAGCAAAAGAAGTCATGTTCAAATGAGCAAATATTGTATGATTCCATTTATATGCAATTTCTAGAAAAGGCAAATTTATTTCTGTTTCTACAGAAAACAGGTCAGTGGTTGTCTGGGGCTGGAGTGAGAATGAGAATTGAGTGAAAGTGATCATAAGGGAGCTTTTGGGGCTGATGGAAATGTTCTAAGGTTGGACTGAAGTGATGTGTGTCTAGCTCTATAAATTCACTAAAATAATTTTATTGAATCCTTTACTTACAATGGATAATGGTATACAAATTATACCTCAGTAATGATGTTAAACAAAGAATCCTTGTCCAAGATTGCACAAGTAGCATCATTGGGATTTGGTTGTGACTTTCCTACAGGGCTCTTCTAGCTGTCTTTTGCATTTGTTCCTGCATGTGGTTTGTCTCCTTGGGAAATAGACAACTCTTTAAGAATGGGAGCATGCCTTTACATCTTTGGGACTCCCTCACCATGTTCTCAACAAATATGTGGAACTGAGTTGATAGCACATCATATTATAATGGGATTATTCTGTACCAGAAGTAACAACGTAGAGCTGCTATTTCTCCAAATGCTGCTCAGAGTGTTGAGACATGAGGGGTAGATAGTCCATCAAAGGCATGCCGCCTGGAGAACAATGTAGTGACAGGGCTGGCTGACAACGAGAGACAAAGAGCTGTGCTGTTGAACACTGCCCAGAGCAACCTGTCTCTTCCTGCTCAGCCCAGCAGACTGTTAAAAGGACCACAAAAGGCTGCTGGGGAGATGACAAGAGCTTAAGAATTTGCTGAATGTGTTACCCTTGATAGTAAGAGTAAACCCGAATGACCTTCCCGGGACACACAGTAGAGATTATTAGCATATAGGACAGACCTGAATCTAGGCAGGAAGGTGGAGATACATGTTTGAAGACTGTCCAGTGGACTCACATGTATTTGACCCACTCAGTAGAGTTAATGACTTTGTTGGAAATCAATATTATTTTTTTTCACAATTTAAAAAGGTATTATTGGGAAAATTATTTAGACTTGAAAATGGGAAAAAAAGACTACTGTGTGTCCTTTCCGTGGCTTGCTGGGCATTATCTAATGTACCCTATAAGGTGTGCACTTTTCACTGGCTTTCTATTGATTAGGTTACTTTCTAACCACAGGGGTAGCAGTTAACATGTGGAAAACTTGATAATAATGCAAATGACTCTTGTTCATAGCAAAGCAAATGAATTTCTTCCAGTAGATATAGAAAAGATAACCCCAAACATTACATTTTATTGCTCTTTCAGATATTAACTAGTTTTGCATCTATTAGCAAATTTATGTGACATTCTTGACTGTTTATAGATATCTCTGTTCTTCAAATTCTCCACTGGAATAGTCTTAACATTTTATAGATTCTCCCATTGATGAGCCAAAGAAATCTTTGACACATACTTCTTTTGTATTTGCACAGAGGTTATGTTTTTGACTTTTTGAAGATTATACTTTAGCAGTGTGCATAGCCATAGTTCAGGCTCACTGTGTAGACTGCCATCTGATCAGACCATTCAAGGAGTTTCCCCTCCCCCTCCCACTCCCTACCTGCCTTTAATCTCAAAACTCCCGATTCTTCTATATCCAGCCAGCAGCCACCATTTGCTCCACCAGAAAACTGTCTCTAACCTTTAGACTAGGCCAGATATCTTTGTTCTGTGTGGTCACAAGACTCTCTAGACTTGTTTTCTCATGAAACCATAATGAGATACTCTAAAAAGAAATAAAAACCATAGTTTCATACTGCTTAGAAAAATGAAAAAAAAAAACAGTAAGAATATTAGCTCTCAGGGTGCTTGAGTGGCTCAGTTGGTTGAGTGGCCCTTGATTTTGGTTCAGGTCATGATCTCAGGGTTGTGAGATTGAACCTCACATTGGGCTCCACACTGAGCACAGAGCCTGCTTGAGATGCTTCTCCCCACAACCCTGCACTTCTCACATGCATGCATTTTCTCTCACTAAAAAGGAGTACTATCTCTCAAAGTCTAGGACATTTATTTGCTATCTCTCTTGTGATAGGGATTTGATACCTTACCCATGCCCCCACCTCCACCACTTGAATTTGCTAGGCCCTTAGAATATGAATGGGAGTAATCTATGTCCTGTCCAAGCAGAAGCTTTAAAAGCCCATATAGTGCCTCAGCCACTGTTCTTTTCCTTCTGCCATGAGAAGAGCATGTCCCAGATAGAAGGTGGTTTCTTTAACTTGCATCTCAGAGTGAAGAAGGTATTGACTAGATCTGTAGCCATCATGCAAAGGACATGTAATATGAGAGAGAATAAACCCTAAGATGTTTAAACCAATGAGATTTGGGGATTATTTGTTTCTGCAGCATAACCTAGCAAAAACTGACTAATATAGCAACACTCATCTCAAGTGAGCTTGTTATTAAAAACAATAACAAAAAATAATCTAAGCATTTAGCTCAATCCAGAAAGAGAGAGAAATATAAGGGAAGCAGGAGGGAGGTAGCATAAAATTTAAAGCAAAATTAACTAATTAGAAAAGTAGAGAAATGATAATAAACTCAAAATCCATTCTTTCAATAGGGCCAGTTATGCTGGCAAATTCCTTCAAGTATAATCAAAATAAAAGGAGAAAAAAAAGAGAACCTCTAAAATAAAAAATCCCATATAAAAAATATTAATAGCAGGAAGTGGATTTGGGCAAAGATACAAAAGAGATTATGAAAACTTTTAAGAAAATACAATGTATATCTCTATGTTGATAAGTTTCAAAGTCCTGACTAAATTAATTTTTAAAAATGAAAACACAAATGGTCAAGTTTGTGTAAAAGATATTGAAAGTCTACATAGAACAAAAAGCATGGAAAAGATAGAAAATATTGTTGAAGACCTACTGTTAAAGTACTGGATCTGAGAGAATTTATCTGTAAGTGCTTTAATATTTTCTTTCTTTTAAAGGAATTTATTTATTTATTTATTTATTTATTTATTTATTTATTTAAGAGAGAGAGAGAGAGAAAGAGAGAGAGCACAAGTGGTGGGGAGGGGCAGGGGTAAAAGGAGAAGCAGACTGCGAGCAGGGAGCCCGACTCGAGGCTCAATCCTAGGACCTTGGGATCATCAGCCAAAGGCAGATGCTTATCTGACTGAGGCACTCAGGTGCCCCTCTGCCCCAAAATCCTCTTAAAAGGGAATAAAAATTTTTTAAATTTAAGTAAGCATCCTGAAATTAGTATCTTGAAAATAATAGCATAAAAATAAGAAATATTTTCCATCAAGTCAGAAAATAAGACAAAGATAGCTACTGTAACCATTATTATTAAGCATTTTTCTGGAACTTAAAGAAAGGCAATAAGAAAATTGAATGAGAGGAATAAACACTGATAAAAAGGAAAAGATATTTTTTGCAGAAGTTAATTGCCTACCTGGAAAAATTAAGAAAAATAAAATATGCTATAGAGTAAAATAAGGTCGACAGGATTTAAAAACAAAAATATGGAGCTTCTGGGTGGCTCAGTAGGTTGTGTCTGCTTTTGGCCTAGGTCATGATCCCAGGAGTGTCAGGCTTCCTCCTCGGTGGGGATCCTGCTTCTCCCTCTCCCTCTGCCCCTCTTCTGCTCATGCTTGCTCTCTCTCTCAAAAAGGTAAATAAAATCCTTAAAAAAAACAGAAAAAAATAAAAGAGTCATGAAAAAGTGTATATACACGTGCACACAGTCTTGGTGTATGTAATATCCTGACACAAAGAGAGAAAACATTGATTAATTCTAATTGATTTTAATAAAACTTCTACATAGCAGAGAACACAGTAAATAAAACTGACAGGCACATGATAAGCTGAGAAAAATATTTGAAACCCATCCTAAATATTAATTTCTTTGATAAAGAACTCTTGAAAATTGTTAGACACTTTCCTTCAATCAATAAATATTGACTGAGCACTTATTCTTTGCCAGGCAGTGTTGTAGTTGCTTGGGAACATAAATGAACAAGCAAACACAATTCCCTGCTATGACAGAGCTTACTTCCTCGGGTAATTTATTTTTAAAAATGCAAATACTAATAAAAAATGAAAAAAATATTGACTTCCACTAGCAATTATAGAAATGTGAATTAAGTGTTTTAATTTTTCACTTTTTAAATCAGTAGAGATGTTAAAAAATTGGTTATATTCAGTGTTGTCAAGAGTATGGGAAACACATACTCATATATGCTTCTGGGAGGAGTATAAATTGGTAGAAACTTTCTGAAAGGCTATTTGATAATCTTAAGAAGGATGATTAGCAATTCCCCTTTAGAAATTTATACCAAACAAATAAATAATTGCAAAACCAAATTATCTACAAGGATTTTATTGCAGAGCTATTTATAAGAACAGAAAAGTTGGAAATAATCTAATTTGGTGTACACACACAAGATGGGCTGACCTATAGAATTTGTATTGTATTGTAGAAGAATATGCAGCAATACAGAAATATTTTTAAGTTAAAATAGTATATACTGAATTGTTCAATTTTAAATAAAACGTATATATATATTTAGAAAGTTTGAAAGATAGACATTAAAATATTAAGGTTCTGTCTTAGTACAATTTGAAGTGTCTTTAATTTTCTTGTGATTTAGGTGGTATGGATTTTTTTCAGTTTATTTATTTTTAAAGATTTTTTTTATTCATGAGAGAGGCAGAGACATAGGCAGAGGGAGAAGCAGGCCCCCCGCAGGGAGCCCGATGTGGGATTCCATCCCAGGACCCTGGGGTCACACCCTGAGCCAAAGGCTGATGCTCAACCACTGAGCCACCCCGGTGTCCCTGGAGTTTTTCAATTTAAAAAACTATCATTTTCTTCAAAGCTAATGTATAAAGATATCCATATGCCTTAGAGGTCATATATTCTGTGGGATCCTCTTTTTGCAGATACAGTTCCCGGGTTTCATAGTGATCTCCCTTAAACCCTTAAATCCTCTCAGGCCTGACAAAAGGCTGCCAGGAGAGACAGGCTCTGATCAGGGATCAGGGTAAAACAGGTGAGATGAGTCGTACAAGTGTGGTGTTGGAACCCATATTTACTTAAATTTTTGATATTGTTTATTGTAGATATTTTTTGAATTTGTTTGGCTTTTAAAATATTGCATTTACATTAAAACATTTCCTTTTTTAAAAAAGATTTTATTTATTTGAGAAAGTGAGAGAGAGAGCGCAAGCAGAGGCAGAGGGAGAGGGAGAAGAGAAGTAGGTTCCCTCCTGAGCAGGGAGCCTGATGGTGGGGCTTGAACCCAGGACCTGAGCCGAAGACAGATGCTTAATTGACTAAGCCACCCAGGTGCCCCAAAGCATCACTTTTCTTGACTGCTGATTCTTTGGCACCCCCTCCAAACTGTGCCCCGAGGTGAGTGAGGCCTTGCTCCCTGAGAGCCCTCTGTACCCTACACACTCCACGAACAGCAGCCCCACACATCCTGCTTCTGCCTGCCATCCGGCCGCTGCTGCTCCATCCTGGCAACCTGGGACCAAACACTGGTGCTCTGAATGGAGTGAGGGAGGCCAGCAGGCCCAGGCACTCGGTGAGCACTTCCTTTGGCCTGGCCCTTGTGCAGAGCACTTTCCCAGCATTATCTGAGTCCTCCCAATAGCCTGATAGGTTGGGGAGCAGAGATCCTATGTGTCCCTCACTATCATTCTGCCCCCTCAATAACAGACTTCCCTAATTGCAGAGGGGCACATGAACATCCACGGTAAAGGCCGCATTGCCCAGGCTCTCTTGCAGCCAGGTGTGGCCATGGGATTAAGTTCAAGACAAAAGAAAGTTAGGGGCCATGTCTATAGGGGAAGGCTACTCCCTTCATCTCTCCTTGCCTACTTCTTCTGTGTGGAATACGAGTGTGAGGACTGGGGCTGCAGCATCCATCCTGGGCTAGAATGGAAGCCACCATTGAAGACTGTGGAACAACCAGGTGGGAAGACTGACTGCTTCATTGTGTGGAATCTCCATAGCAGGCCGCGATTGCTGTGTTCTATGAGAGAGATATAGGCTTCTATCTCGTTAAAGCCACTGTTATCTTAGGTTTCCTGGGACTCACAGATCAACCTAGTCCTAATTTATTCTGATAGATACTATTATTAAGTCCCCTTTGTAGATGAGGGGGCTAGACTCAGAGAAGTTAAGCACCTTTTACAAGTTTGCACAGTCATTAAGTGACAGATCAGAATCTGAAACGAGGATATCTGACTCCAATGCCCTAGCTCTTAATCCTATGTGATTAAAGTTCCCTGCTCCAGGAAGATTTCCAGCCCTGAACAAAGGGCTTGGAATCCTAGATTTCAGGTGCTCATTCCTATGCTTTCCTCCAGCCAAGTCCTAAACCCTTCTGGGGCTTCAGTGGTTGAAAATGGCTTAGCAGGAGAACAGGAAGAGAGAACAGGAGAACAGAACTTCCTTGCCAATGTCTTCTGGGTTACCTCCCATACCTTGCTCTGTCACCAGACCACCATGTGACACAGGCACTGTTTATGTGCATTGAGTTTTAGGGATCATCCATCATCATTTCCTAGGACAAAGTTACTCTGCTCTTGCATCAGTGTGAGTGGTGGGGGTGGGGCGGAGGGAGGGCTGCATCCCTGCAAATGTTTCAGAAATCCCATCATCTTAAGACAGTCTCATGAACACCGTGCAGCCCTGTGGTATTTTGACATTGGTTGTCTCTGCATTGTTGAAGTAACTCAGCACGTTGGCATGCGTTTATCCCCCCAGGTCAGGGCATTGCTAAAGGAAGTTCATCGCCTCTGCTTCTTCAGTAACTGATGTCTGATGCATCAGCCGAATGCATTTCAGGCTTATAAGCATTTCCCCCCAATCTACAGTCAAAAAAGCTTTCACCATCTCCCCTTCCCCCATGAGTGACCAGTGTCTCAGCATTAATGCATCTGATGGCACCGAGCCGTGGTGGCCAGAGCGAGGACAGTCGCCAAGCAGGGATTGAAATCACTTTTTTATTTACATTATTACTTTTCCACAGCTTGGTTTTTTGCAGGCTTTTGATCTATTAGGCTATACTATTTAGTCCAGACTGAATCTTTGAATTGCTTTACTTTTTCATCTAAAATCATCAAAGACCTAAAATAAATAAATAAATAAATAAAATCATCAAAGACCTTGATAAACCTGTATAATTAATCAAAATATTCATCTATGGTGTCGATTTATCAGGTCTAATAGTGAAGCACTGCCTCAGTGTAGAAATGCTCAGTGCTCAGTGTAGAAGACAATTCATACTTTCTCAAGTGTAGACTTTGTTGGTGATTCTTTTGTGAAGAGTAATCATTGTTATTTTAGGAAAGGCCCTGAGTTTATCTAACTCTTATTAGAGCTGAACGAGTTTGTATTTCTACCATAGAATACTAGTGTGAAACCCAAACCTTCTTGTAAGGTAAACTCATATTGTCCTTTAGACATGTCCAGTTATGGCATTAATAATTGCAGATTGTCTTGGATAAAACACATATTTAGTCTTTATAAGAGATATGAAAATAGGATTATTACTCTTCATTATTGCAAATATTAGGTTGTATTTACTGCCAAACTTTTTTGACAGGTTCTTTTTTTTTTTTTTTTTTTGACAGGTTCTAAGAGGTAAATTTTAAGTATGTTATAATCATTTTCAAAGTGCAAGCTGCCACTTCTGGTTCATGGCATTTCTCCTTCACACGTTGATAAAACAAATGGAGACAAGAGGAATCAAAGCAGAGCTGGAGGGATTTGTTAGGACAGAAATTCTGATTCGTTCATTATGATTCTCAGATGACCAGGAAGTAATGATCCACTGGATCTTTCTTTTGATGTATAAGATGGGAAATTTTCTAGCACAATATCTTAGTCTAGGAAGAGCAGCCCTAAATGTACTACTAATTGAAATATTTTCTAATTTCCTTTGTCCTTTCTTATTTGATTCATTGGTTATTTAGGAGTGTATTAATTTCCACAACTTTTGAATTCCCTGAAGTCCTCCAGTTATTCCTTTATATTTTCATTCCATTAGGTCAGAAAACATACTTTGTGTGGTTCAGTCATTTAAAATTTGTTGAGACTTATTTTTTTAAGATTTTATTTATTCATGAGAGATAGAGAGAAAGAGAGAGAGAGAGAGAGGCAGAGATGCAGGCTCCATGCAGGGAGCCCGATGTGGGACTCGATCCCAGATCCTGGGATCATGCCCTGAGCCAAAGGCAGACACCCAACAGCTGAGCCACCCAGGGATCCCTATTGAGACTTATGGCCTAACATATGGTATATCATGGGGAATTTTCTATTTATATTGAGAAGAATGTATAGTCTATTGTTAATGGTTAAAGTGTTCATAAATGTCTGTTAAGCCTATTTGGTTCAAGTCTTCTGTTTGCTTATTGATGTTCTGTGTAGTTGTTCTATTCTTAATTGAAAGTAGGGTGGTGAAGTCTCCAACTATTACTGTTGGATTGTCTATTTCTCCTTCAATTTTGACAGTTTTTACTCCTATATTTTGTGGTTTATTGTTAGAACATATAGATATTTGTAACTGTCATATCCTCTTGATGGATTTATCCTTTTATCATCGTGAAATGTCCTTCTTTGTCTCTGGTAATAATTTTGTATTAAACTCCACTTTGTCTGCTATTAGGATAGTGACTCCAGAAATCTTTTGTTTAGTGTTTGTGTGGTATAATTTTTCCCATCCTTCTATGCTCAAACAATTTGTGTCTTTGAATCTAGAGTGTTTCTCTTAAATGAGTGAAAATATCAGTGAGGGTGACAACATGAGAGACACCTAACTCTGGGAAATGAGCAAGGCATAGTAGAAGGGGAGGTAAGTGGGGGGTTGGGGTGACTGGGCGATGGGCACTGAGGGGGGCACTTGGCGGGATGAGCACTGGGTGTTATGCTATATGTTGGCAAATTGAACTCCGATTAAAAAAAATACAGTGTTTCTCTTGTAGAAAGCATATAGTTACATCATATTTTTTGCTCATTCTGCCAATCTCTGCCTTTTAATTGGTACTCCAGCTGGGGAAGATAAGGTGTAAAAGTAGGGTTTTAGTGGGGGATTGAAGAATGAGGACAACTCTGTGGAAAAGATCAGACTTTAAAACTGTTTAGACATTTTTACTGTAATTACTTAAAAAGTAAACTTTGAAGGATGGAAGAAGAAGGGTGTGGGGAAGTGGAAGTTCTAACCTTGCTTTCTAAAATAGAGTTTTTATGTAATAACCATGGATTATTTAACTATAAAGATTTATGTTAAACTAAACAGAAGTAGTGGTACCTTTTGGAAATAGCTTCTCCAGATCAGCCTTAGAATTAAACAATTTAGATGAACACAAGTGTTATGGGCTAAATTGTGTCCTCTTCCCCTTTAAGTTCATATGCTGAAATCCTAACAATCGGGGCTTCACAATATGACTGTATTTGGGGCCAGGGCTGTTAAAGAAGTAATTAAGGTAAAATGAGTTCATATGGGTGGGTGCTGATCCAATATGGCTGCTGCCATTCTAAGAAAAGATCAACGCACAGACGTGCACCTGCACAGGGAAAACCATGCAAAGACCCAGAGAGATGGAGGCCATCTGAAGACTAAGAAGAGAGGCCTCAGAAGAAACCAAATTTGCTGACTTCTAATCTTGGGCTCAATCTTGGACTTCTGGCCTCCCAAACTGTGAGAAAATGAATTTCTCTTGTCTGAGTCACCCAGTCTGGGGTATTTTGTTAACAGCAGCCTGAGCAAACTAATTCAAAGGTATTACAGATGCATAAAACACTAGAACTTAACCTGATGTTAAAGCTGGGAAATACATTCAGTCAGGTTGGGAAACAACCGTTTACTTATTCCAAATCAATGTTTTTTTTTAAATAGTGGGAAGTTTAGGATTATCTTCCTATCAGTTTGAGTAAATACAGTAGTAATATGTTCAACCAAAGAACCCTAATCATATTATGACAAACAATTGCTAGGATTGTGATCTGATTGAACTAGTTTGAGTTTCTATCCCATGGTTTGGGCTGCAGACATACTCAGAGATCACCCTGGACTTCCCAGATAATGTATTCTCTGTGAGTGTCAAGATTGTTTTTATAATTAGATGTTATCTTTTGTAACAGACCATGTTCCAAGCTGCAAAGCAACCAGAATTCATTATACATGTTTAAGCAGGAGAAGGATTTACTGAGGGATATGAGGAAACTCACAGAATTAGGGGGAAGGTGACAGGAAGGGGAGGGAAGCTCAGCGTCCAGAAGCCATACCAAACCCTGCAGGCGGAATCACCTGTCTGACCAGGAGACTACTAACTCTGCTGCTGCCAAGCACAAAGCACCTGAGATTCACTTCTACTGCACCAGCTTCTTCCACCTGTTTTGAAGCCTTTTCTGCAATAAGATCTTCTGGAAAGTCTTTCCCAAGTGTCCCTGATTGGCAGATGTTTGAGTAACATGCTGTGTTCTAGCTGCAAGGGAGGCAAGTAACTTCAGTTCTAACTTCTACACTGGGAGGCTCAGATATGTCAACATCATTTAAAAGTTGATGGGGTGGCAAGAATATGACAAATGTCCACTGCAAGCCTGGAGTTCTCCTTTCCTACTACCACACTATGCTGTCTTTAATGTCTAAGTCTCTAAAACGACAGAATTAATGTTTGACAAATACAAGTCATGATGAACAAGGCCAACAAGTCAAGTATTTTCAATCAGATTCGCACCAAAGCTTTATATAAGATTTCCTACAATCAACACATGTTTAATATTCTCAGAACATTTAATAATGTTTGCTAATAAATGAATAAATGTGATCATGTAAAGTACTCTTTTTTCTCAATGAGAACAAGAACTATTGAACCCAAATTGTTGGATTGTGTTTCTAGCTCATTTTCACACCCCCTAATGGGTGTTCTTCTTACTCAAGAACATAGTTTATCTATTACTATGGCAACTTTGCTTCCCAACAGAAACAATGGGACAAAGATCCCAACAAAGGATCTTGGTAATTGTTTTTGGGCATGAGGAGCCAGCTGATAGATGATGCTCAAATATTAAAATAGCCATTTTGGTGGTTGGTGAGGATAAGAGAATATTTCAAGTCAAGACTCTTCAAGAAAAGCATGATATGGCCATGGTATGTACCCATGGCACAATGGGTATAGTATTTACTTTAAGGAGAAGTTGTACAAGCACTAGTTAATTCATGTATTTATTCAATGTTCTATCTTTTTTTTTTCAATGTTCTATCTTAACAAACATTTCTTGAGCCCCTACCATAGGCCAGACACTGAACCAGGCCCTTACATTAAGTTCCACAAAGACTTTGCAGTTCAATAGCACGAGATATAGGTAAGCAAAACAATTCAATAAAAGAAATCTTAGGACAGAAATCTAGGAATGTTCTTAGCCACACACTACATTATGATTACACAACAAGAAGTAAATATAACTCTTCCTTTCTGAAGTACAGAGTAGTGACGAAGAAGTCATATATAAGTATCTTGTCCCCAGTGCAGATCTCTGCTGATAGTGCTTTGAAATCTGCTACATCTGCTTTCCTGTTTAAGGGTTTAATTTCACTTTGCAAGCAGTAAAATGTCAATATGCACATAAAGCCCACGAGATAGAAAATTTCATATAAATACAAAGGGAAGTAACACAACTACATTAGCTTGTGTACAGAACGGCCTTATAATGAGAATATCTCAGCTCATTTCTTTTCCCATTCTCTCCTAAGCTTCTAATCATTTACAAGGAATTTCAAAACAAAGCCACGTATACTCTAAAATCTTCTGAGAAATCTTTAAGACCCCTCTTCAGAATTCCTCCTGAATTTCATTCCTCTCCCAAGGGAGGAAGGCATCACTTTATTTGATGGTACATTATTTATTTATTTTTGTCCATCTCCTGCCCTGCACTGTGTCTTCTTTTCTTTCCCTGGCACCTAGGCCCCAGAAGATGGGCAATCATCTCAGAGTGAATGCACACATAATGGAATAAATGAATGGACTCCTTATCAACCAGCAAAGCATGAAGAACAGTTTTCTTTGTTAAAGATTTTATGTTTTTTTAAGGATTTATTTATTTATTCATGAGACACACACACACACACACACACACACACAGAGAGAGAGAGAGAGAGAGGCAGAGACAGAGGCAGAGGGAGAAGCAGGCCCCTGGCAGGGAGCCTGATGTGGGACTCGATCCCGGATCTCAGGATCATGCCCTGAGTTGAAGGCAGATGCTTAACTGCTGAGCCACCCAGGCCTCCCATGGGCAGTTTTCTAGTAGGCCTAACAAGTTTAGAAATTGGGCAGTGTTGGTTGGAATCTGCCTCTGCTACCTGTTGGTTTCTGGAATTTGAGCAACTCATATCATTGTTCTAGGCCTCAGTAGTTTCATCTGTGAGATGGGAGTAATTAATAGAACACATCTCACAAACTTGCTGTGAGAATGAAGTGGGACAATATGTGTAAAAGATACAGCACATACTCTGCAACACCGCCAAACTCATGGCCGATCCTCAGGAAGTGGTGGAAAGAGTCCTCGAGATTGGTATTCCAGTGGATAATGAAGTGCTTTCCTGCAGCAGGCACTCTTGCTTTTAGGGACACTGAACTTTCTGGGTGGAAAAAAATTTATATTTGGCTCTTGTCTGCTGCTTCCTTTGCCACATATTCCTTCATAATATAGAATCCACACCTCTGCCTGTCCCAAATCTGAGTGTATCTTTGACCTTCGAGGAAGTAGCACTTTTTCTTACTGCTTTAGTTCAAATTCTTCTTTCTCTGCCTCTCACTCCCCTAGAGGGGTATGTAATAAAAAAATGTCCCCAGCTTATTTTGAAAGCCCAGCCTCCTAATTCATCCTGAAACACAGAAATCTGATAAGCTGACTTCATTAAATTAAGAACCCCATATCACTCCACCACAAAGTTTGAGGAGTAGAGGAAGCATGTGCTGGTTAGGTGGGTGGTGAGGAACCGCAGAAGATGCCCCCACTTCTACACCAAACACAAACACACATGCTGTCTTAAAACAGCCAGAATTATTTTTCCTGTTTCTTCTCTACTAGATGCTCATTCTGAAATTGGACCAAGTGGAAAAACACAAAGCCCTTCAGATTTGTCCAATTTTGTAACATTAAATTGGGATGAAGCATGTGATGGGGGTGGGGGTAGTTTCATAATATAGTAAGTGGAACCTTTTAGCTTCAGTAAGTGAGTCTGACTCAGGAATGTAGGCGATTGTATCTCAAAAAAAATCAATATTAAGATGCACAATTGCTCCCCTGGTATCGAAAGAATTAGTTGATCTACATGCTAAATGACAAGCCTCTTGATAACAGGGATTATGCGACCTGCCTTTCCAGCCAGGGCTGCTGGGGACTGTCCCTTAGGTCCCTAAGGCAGAGATAATCTAATTACAACAACAAAGACCAGGTCCATTTGAGGAGAAGGCAACTGTGGGGGTGGGACTGGGGGGTCGGAAGGTGATGGTGGGCGTGCAGGACCCTGTTGGGTCTTGTGTTAGCAGGGAGGGGCTCACGCAGAACAAAAGCATGTAGGTGGGGAATTGCTGGGGAGTGAGGCCCAGAGGGGAGGGAGGGAGTGCAGAAAGGGTGGACAGAGGTCACCTCTAAAACATGACTTAATCTCCACTTTGGCTCCACAAACACTGCCACACTGGCTCCCAGACTCCGGCCAGACTTGACGGAGCAAGTGAGCAAGGCTCCAGACGTTCAGACACTCGGAGGCCCTCCGGCCAGTCACAGGAGAGAGAGAGGGGTCTGGGAAACACACGTGGGTCTCTGTGACCCAAGTCCTTTTCTTCCTCTGTCAATCGCCCACCGGCCGTGGGATGAGAGGCTCCAAGAACTGGGCCCTGATGGCACTGCCACCTGACCATGGCAAGAGAAAAATAAGGCCCGGTGCTACACTTTACAGGGAAATGAACCTCTCTCATTTAAAGGACTGTGCTGTTTTCTGATCTCATGTCCTTCTCATGTCTTTGGTGGTAGATATCCCTTTTAAAAAGTTTTGACTTTTTGAGATGATGGGGATAGTGGCTAGGAGGGTTTTTTGCTTTGGCTTTTGTTTGTTTTCAGTGCGCTTACCTGGTATGATAAGAAATTTCCATGGATTGCAGAGGGCCTGCGTGGCTCAGTGGTTGAGCGTCTGCCTTTGGCTCAGGTCGTGATCCCAGGGCCCTGGGATGGAGACCCCCAGTGGGCTCCCCACAGGGAGCCTGCTTCTTCCTCTGCCTGTGTCTCTGCCTCTCTGTGTGTCTCTCATGAATAAATAAATAAAATCTTACCCCCAAAAAAATTGTTAAAAAAAAAGTTTCTATGGATTCCAAAAATGTTTGTCTCTGAAATTTGGTCAAACCAAAAATCTATGAGACTGTAGTCTTGTCAAACAGACTTCTTAGCAAATGTTTGTTGAAATTTTACCTTCACGGTTTCTTTTATTTTATGGAGAAAAATGGACTCAAATCAATCTTTGTTGCTCGTTTCTGTATCCTTCACATCTTATCACTCCCAAGGTGAAAGGTGCTTCCAGTATCCTGGAATTCTAAAGCACTGAGGCATTCATTAGGTCAGGAGTTTTCTCATTATGAAAGGCAGAAGGGCCTTTCTATGAGATCAGGTCCTTTAGAACTTCAATGTGTACCACCAGTGTAGACTAAAGCATAGGGGCTCTGACCTTGGGGCAATGCGGGCCCAGAGGCCTACCTTCTAGGCCTTTTCCTCAAGTGCCCCCACCACCTCTGGGGAGCCTGAGTCCTTCATGTGTCCTTGGGCTGTGAGCAGGAATGGGTACAGACAAGTCCTCTGTCAGGCTGCCCATTTCTGGGCCAGTGTGAGGTCCTCCTTTTCTCTCCCTGGCATTTCACGATATGGAGAGGCCAAACTGACCCATCACTGAAAAATAAGATTTCAAACCCTAAAAAGCTAAGTGTATGTGAGGCAAACCTTCCCAGGCCCGTGGCAGTGGAGATACTGGGTGATGATTTAGTATGATTTGTTTGAGGGGACACTCCTACGTATCTAGGGGAGCTATCAGGTTGTGTCCAGGAAAACAGCTTGAAGGTTCTGTCCATATGGGCCCTCAAAGTGGGAAATGAAGTAATGTTGCTGGGGCAGGCGGTGGGTGATGGAGACAAAGGGGCTTTGATTATCTATCTGACAGTTCTATTGGGAAGCACTAATGGTCTAACTTGAAAAGGAAGTAGAAAAATAGGTGAGGAAGTCTTTTTTTTTTTTTTTTTTTTTTTTTTTTTTTTTTTTTTTTTTTTTGTAAGGAAGTCTTAATAGTGCTAGAAGATCCTGACTTTGTATTCTTCTTGCCCCCAACCTCTCACACAAATTCCTGAGTTTCTTAGAGATGGCCACTGTATAAATAATATATCAATTTAGTATTATTTTTAGGGGCACCTGGGTGACTTAGTGGTTGAGTGTCTGCCTTTGGCTCAGGTCGTGATCCTGGGGTCCTGGGATCCAGTCCTGCATGGGCCTCACCTCAGGGAGCCTGCTTCTCCTTCTGTGACTCCCTCTCTATGCTTCTGCCTCTCTCTCTGTCTCTCATGAATAAAATCTTTTTAAAAATTTATTTATTTATTTATTTTTTTTTCTTTTTAAAAATTTAGTATTATTTTTATTCAAAGTAATATGGTGGTAATTGTTGTGTTTTCTTTTTTGACAAGAACAACTGTGGATTTTTGTTAAAGGGAAGAAATTGTGAACATTTTTTGGATAAAAACCTAAAGCAAAACATTTTTAAATATTATCTATATCGGACTTCCTTGCTGAGTTCCGAGGACTAAATCCTAGAAGAGATGACAGTTAACATCTGCTTAGCTTGAGTAAAGACTATACTTGGAAGGCTTAACACTCTCTTTCCTTGATTTATTGAAATGCCAAGAATTTATATCAAACTGATTTGCTTAGGCATGCACTTGGGTCTGGTTTTTAGAAAATGCTACTTTTGTCTGAACATCACTATGATTGAGTTTTTTTGTTTGTTTGTTTTGTTTTTCAAATTTATTTATTTATTCAGAGAGAGTGAGAGAGAGGCAGAGACACAGGCAGAGGGAGAAGCAGGCTCCATACAGGAAGCCCGACGTGGGACTCGATCCAGGGTCTCCAGGATCACACCCCAGGCTGCAGGAGGCACTAAACCGCTGCACCACCGGGGCTGCCTATGATTGAGTTTTGAAGGAGATTGTGACTGAAGGAATGAGAAGAGAAGAAACAAAGGAGAGGGGGTCTTCAAGCCCCACTTTTTGTCTAACTGTAATAAAATATGCATGTACATTTAAAAATTAAAGCTATATTTACTATTCATGTTGACTCTAATGTCAATTATTGAAAATTTATTCTATCTCCACTATTCTTGGGGGTACCTAGTTGGGGAGAAAAGACTAGCACAAAGGAACTAACCCAGAGTAAGACTGTAATTAATTGTTGAGTTGGGTGGTCTATCGCAGCACAGTTGATACCTGCGTGGGCTGTGGTAGTCAGGAAGGCTCTGCAGAGAAATGTGATTTGATTTGATGAATGGAGAGAACCATGCACAGGAAAACACAAAAGAAGAAAGAAGAAATAAGAAAGACAGATGTGGTTCAGTGGGAAGGTTGAGGCAGATTCTAATCCCAGCAGAGGACCTTGTTTGGGAGATAGGAAAAATGAGGTTAAATGAGTACAATGAGGCCAGCTTATGGTGGATCTTCACGTCCAAGTCAGTACCTATTGATATTCTGCACTCCTTTGTCCAAGAGAGACATTACTAATCACTCATGGCGCTCCACATCCTCTTCTTTACAGCTTTTCAGGCAGCCACTGACAATTGATCAGCTTTGGTCTTCAAGATAAAATCTATTTTCTGTTCCCCTCCTAGGTCTATATTTTTAGACTTGATATTGGAAATGGGGAGTTACTGAGTGAAGAATAGATGAAGGAAGAAGACTTGAGTCCCCTAAACCTGGTAACCACTGGTTTTAGCCTTTAGCCAATTATGTTTTCAGCTGGAGGTAGGCATGATGGGGAGGACATTGGGCTAGAAATCCAGTTCAGCTGCTAACTTGCCCAATCTGTGCTTCATTTTCCTCATTGGTAAAATGAAAGGATCGGAATGGGTGATAGCATAAGGTCTGTCCTGATACTGAATTTTTAGAATCCTACAAATGCCAATAGGAAGGCAGCCCACTGAGCCTTGCTTGGGCCTCCTCCAGGTAGGAGCTGGATGGCAGTACAAATCAGGCCAGCCATGGAGGGGAAGAGGGAGCTGAGGTTCAGGCTAACTCACACACTAAATGAATAGTTTTTGGATAACTGAGAGTCAGTGTCATTAGATACTGTTTGTATTAGATGATCCATATGGTATAGAACATGGTGTAGGCGCCTTAAGGTCTCTCAGTAGGAAGCCGATGAAAGGCCACATCTGGAAACAGATTTCTCTAAGGATCAAGGCTAGTGGAAAAAGTTTGTGTATCATTTCTTTGCTTCCCTCTGGAGCACTGTAGCTGATCCTCAGCTTCATGTGACCAGTTTGGCAGATGTCCCTATCCAAAGGGACTTCACAACAAAGAAGCCTTTCTTGCTCACCATGTCCTCTGCTTTTCTGATTGCCAGCTCCTTTGGCCTCTGAGGGATGCATTTGGTAGGCAGGAGACATGGCGGGACACCATCACAGCTCCATGCAAGAGGGCAGGAAAATGTGCCCTTCTTCATGCACAGAACAGCATCCCCTGTAGCCATGCAGTAGGTTTGAGATTATTACCCCATTTGCCATCTCACTATCAAGAGATCAGTTCTTGGGAGCCAGCTTGCCAGTGGCTCGGGTTACACTTCCAGAATGCAGATAAGGCTGAGAGTCTTGGAGCCATGGTATTTGAATGTCTAGTTAGGCATTTTGCAGGCCTGGATTGGCTTAATTTATTAATTTGTTAGGATTCAGGCAGGACCATGGCAAGATTCTGTGCTTACCTCTTGAAATGTGTCTTCTAGCAAGCTCCCTACGTGCCATTCAGGGGCTAAGTATGCAAGACCTCGTCTGAAGAACTCAACATGGCAGGAATGATGTGCGTCTTTCAATTGACTGGTTTGTAAAAAGACTCCTTAAATTGATGCTTGATAAAATAAACATCCTTGGCCCACTTATTTATTTTTTTCAAGATTTTATTTATTTACTTGAGAGACAGAGACAGACAGAGAGAGAGAGAGAGAGAGAGAGAGAGAGAGAGAGAGAGAAGCAGACCTCCACTGAGCAGGGAGCCTGATGTGGGGCTCAATCCCAGGACTCAGACCATGACCTGAGACTAAGGCAGATGCTTAACCCACTGAGCCTCCCAAGTGCCCCTGTCTACTTTTGCTTTTAAAATTCATCATGGAAGCACATGGCTAGAGACAATAACAGGGAAAACCATGTATTCCTTACTGACATTTTGCATTTTAGGTCTGGGATGCCCAGGGGCTCCTGGCCAGAAATGAGGAGTATGGTTTTAAAAAGAGCTGACCTTGTTTCTCTCCTTCTCTTAGGCTGGGCTTTGTTGCATCCATTCATTCATCCATTAATTGATTTGTCTTTCCTTCTGTCCACCTGTCTGTCTCTCCATCCATCCAATCATGTATCTATCCCACCACTTACTCATTCACTTGTTTAACAAACTTTGCCTGAGGGCCTCCTCTGTGCTCAGAACAGAGTTTACCATGGTGACCACAACAGGCCCAACCTCTGCCTCCACCTCCACATGCCCAGGGCTGGTGGGGGCCCATGTCCAGGGGGAGCTGTGTTGGTGGACGCTCTTGAAGGTGCTGGGTTGCAAGCACAGCTGGTTCTCTATAGGCAGGATGGACTCTGCCTGCATGCATACTGCTTGCTGCAGAGTCTCTGATCTTTTAAAAACCAAGGGAAATTTTCTTGTGGCCATTGAGCTTTTGACTCTATCTTCAGGATTATTGCAAAGAAGAGTGAACACATTTGGGGTCTTGTTGATCCTGCTGTCTTCCAGGGTGGTGGAGAGAGGCACTGGTTGGGAGCTGTCCAGCTGGGCACTCATGCTGACCTGCCCAAGCCCAAGCTTCTCCTTCTTTCCCTCAATTGCAGATGATAATATTTACTCTTCTGTGTCATTATTGTGAGGACTACATGAGATAAAGTGCACCAAGTGCTTAGCACAAGGCCTGCCGTATGATAAGGCCCCAATGAATGGGAGCTTTTATTCTTATTTAACCTACAGTGAGTTGGGACAGAGCTCTTTTGCTTCTATGAGGGTTGCTAGTGTCAGTCAGTAACTAAGATTTGGACTTTATCTGTTTTACATTTCTTAGCAAAAATGGGTTTCTCTACTGTGCTTTCACATAATAACAAGCAATCAAGGCAGGATTTTAAGCAACATAATGATTATCTTTCTCATAATAACTTACAGACAGGACCCAATTATTCTTTAATGGGCATTAGCATTGTGTATGTGTGTGTGTGTCTGTGTGTGTGTGTGCGTGTGTGTGTGTTTCTGGGTATAAATATGGCTCAGTTCCCTGTAAAATTTTACCTAAAATAGCACTGAATTATATCTGAGTATCAAAAGTAGTAGTGGTTCTGAGTACAAAGAGAGGAAAGGTTAAGGAAGGAATAGAAGAGTTTTCTTTCCTTATAGACCCACGAGCTACACAGCTCAGGAAGAGAACAGGGAGGGGTACCTGGAAGGTAGAGATCCACCTCCTGGAAGAGGAGATCCAGTGGCCTGTGTCTGCCATGCAGAAAAGATGCAGGTGTAGCCTGCTTCAGGCAGAGTGCTTTATGCTGCTCTAGTGCCTAATTTTTATCCCTGTAGTGGGGTAGCGTTTCTCCTGAGAGGCAGGCACTCCATTCTATAGGCCAGATGTCAGCATGTGGAACCCTTTCCCCAGCTGCATGAATATTAGGGACAATATGAAATGGTTTTCATTTTTATGAGAAGCCTCAAGGCCTCTTAGAGGTAGAGTGGCTGGAAAGGGAGCCTGTGTGTGTGTGGCTCCCTGGGGGCCCTAAACTGGGCAGTGCTCTGAGCCAGCCTTCTCCTATCACCCCAGCTGTAGCCTATTTGACCTGCATCTTTTTCCTTTTTCCCTTGCTTTCCTCCTAGTCCTCAAAACCCCTGAGAGTAGTTATGGTTTTACTCTTGGTGCTCCCCCACAGTGGGACTGTATTAGTTTCCCATTGCTACTCTAACAAACTAGTACAAAGTTTGTGGATTAAAACAACATGCACATATAGTTTCCATGGGCCAGGAATCTGGGCATGGCTTAGTTAGGCCTTCTGCTTGGGGTCTCACAACCCTGCAATCAAAGTGTCAACTTAGCTCTATTCTTATCTGAAAGTTGACTAGGAAAGAATCCACTTCCAGGCTCATTCAGTTTGTTGGACAGAATCCATTTCCTTATAACTGTAGGACTGAGGGATCTGGCTTCTTGCTGTCTGAAGAGGGAGGACATTCTCAACCTCCTGGGACTGCCTGCAATCCCTCCACATGGCCACTTACTTCATCAAGCCAGCAAGGAGACTCTCCAGCCAGTAGACTCCATTAGTAAGACAATCTTATAATATAAAATAGTCTTGGGAGTGACAGCCATCACCTCTGCCATATTCTGTTGGTTAGAAGCAAGTCACATGTCCTTCCCACGTTCAAAGGGAAGGGATTACATAGATATGAAGACTAGGGGTTGAAGGTCATGGAAGCCACCTTAAAGTCTGTCCACCGCTGTGGACTCCATATTTTTTCATTTTTCAGTAGGTGTTTAATGGCAAAGAACAGTTGTAAGCTCTCAGCTGCTGCCTCCAACCCAGCCCCCTTCTAGATGGACTCCTCACCTATTCCTGGCTTCCCTTCTGCGGGTCTTGGTCCTCAGTCTCCCTTCTCATACCTTGTCCTCCATAGACGCGCTTCCAGCACCATCTTCTTTCTGGTCACCTGCACAGAAGACCTCTGCCATAACCGTCAAGCCTCCCTATCTCCCTCAGTTCTACAGTTACCTCCAAGCCCTGTCACTCTTAGTTCCTAATTGTCTCTCCAATAAATCTGCTCTCCTTTCTTTTTCTAATCACTGAGACCAGCTGAGTCGAACAGTTTTTATCTTTTGTTAGAACCAGTATAATAACCTCCAGCCAATTTCTCCACCTCACTGTCATCCCCTCAAATGCATTCTCATGTCCCTCCCCGACCATGTCCCTCCCACAGTCTTCATTCTAGCAAATCTAAAACATTGTCTTCCTTCTGCACCAGGCTTTGCTCACCCTGCTCTGTTTCTCCATAATGCTCTTCTCCCACCCAATCGCTGCCATTATACCTGTGTGGAAAACTGCTCAGCCTTCAAAATCTAGCCAGGATCCAGCAAGCTTTACTGACCACAGACAGAATAATTTACTCCTCTAACTCCGTCTTTTGATTTAATTCTGTTTATTTTTTTTTTTTGTTTGTGCTTTTATTTTGCTTTTGTTTTATATTCACATACCTAACTGCACTGTGCCTTGCATTTCTGGTGTGTTGACTGCTCACTGCTACGATGCTTGAGGAAAGAAAGTATCATTTATTTGTCCCCATCTTCACAGCATCAAGCACAAGAATCTGCTGCAGAGTAATCGATAAGTGTTGTTGAGTGGAAGTAGTACTTTCAAAATTATTTGGCCAGCTTGGGAAGTTTGTCAAATCCCACATAATATAGTGACTTTTATTTTTTTTTAATTTTTTATTTATTTATGATAGTCACAGAGAGAGAGAGAGAGAGAGAGAGAGAGAGAGGGGCAGAGACACAGAAGCAGGCTCCATGCACCGGGAGCCCGACGTGGGATTCGATCCCGGGTCTCCAGGATCCCACCCTGGGCCAAAGGCAGGCGCCAAATCGCTGCACCACCCAGGGATCCCAATATAGTGACTTTTAAATTTGGTTTTAGACTTTTAAACTTTCAGCATTTTAGAATTCAGTTATCTATTTGATGCAGTGTTTATTTCTACCTCTTGTCTCCTCATCTTTCCTCAGCTAGTTTTCAGTGATGAAGTATTATTTTTAATTATTATTATGCTATATTATCCATTCAATATGTTAAATAATTATTATATTATATATTATTAGTTATTATTTTCAATTATTATTCGTTCTCCTCAGTAGAGCTCAACAGCAATACGAAACCAGCTACATGTTTTTCAATCAGGAGCTTTTATTGTTTTTCTTTCCAAGCGCTATCTCCGTCATGTGACCACAGAAAGCATTCCACCATAAAGAACGCACTTTTCAAACAAGCCATTCAGCTCAAAAAGCAAGCATTCAGAGATCTCCAAGTCCTGACATTCTTCCTCCTTTCTTCAAACATGCGGGTCCCTGTAGAAGGAAGAGAGAGTGTCTTCACCCCATTGGCTCTCCTATGCCATCAACTCTTGCCTCCTTGCAGCGGCTGGCAGGGCAGCCCAGAAGCATGGTCTCTGGGGGAACTGCCTGGCTCCTCGGTAAGGACCAGCACCCCGGAGGGTGGGTGGGCACACCTCAAGTCCAGTCTCTGGCTGTGCATGGCAGCCTTGCTCAGCGTGGGTTCTGGAGCCTGACTCCTCACTTCATATCTTAGCTCTATTATTTATGCTCACATGACCGTGAGCAAGGTGTTGAGTCCCTCATGCCTCCGTCTTGTGGTCTGTAAGATGGAGTTCCTACTAACCATCTTCATATGATCATTGTGGAAATGTAATAAGATGACGTACAATGCTCATAAAACCACTTAGAATGGAGTTGTTCACATCCCAACATTGTAAGCAGTCAACAAACATTTGTTACTATCATTACCCCAGAACTTAATTCCACTTTTTTGAAAGGACATCAAATGAGTTTTTTTTTTTATTTTTTTTTATTTTTTTTATTTATTTATGATAGTCACAGAGAGAGAGAGAGAGGCAGAGACACAAGCAGAGGGAGAAGCAGGCTCCATGCACCGGGAGCCTGACGTGGGACTCGATCCCGGGTCTCCAGGATCGTGCCCTGAGCCAAAGACAGGCACCAAACCGCTGCGCCACCCAGGGATCCCTCAAATGAGATTTTTATATTTTTTGGAATTGGCTCTCCTCAGTTTCAAGATGTGAATATTTATTTATTTATTTATTTATTTATTTATTTTTAAGATGTGAATTTTTAGAAAGGGTATCAAGATGAGAAAAAGAATTAGCTGGTTTAATATGACTTTTTCTAGAGAAAAAATCTGCCAATTCTGCTTTATTTTTCTGTGTCTTTCATGTGCATCATTTTTCTTGTCTAACAGAATGAGCAGTATCTCCTGCTTCTGCTATTTCTTTTTTTAAAAACCCACTCTCTCAGAATTCTAAATGCTTTTCTGAATTAAAAGATCCTTTCTGCCCTCTTACCCTGGATTATTTCTTGATTTAGATTAGCATCTTCAAGCCTAGACTAAATACTTCCATCTGCTCTAGAGGTGTGATGTTTGTTTTTCCCTTGTTCTCCCCTGGACAGTGTTAGTGAGGTCTCGATTGGTTGATTTGGGTTTCTCCTTCCATAAAGTCCCCTTTAGGGACAGCTGTGGGAAGAGGTCAGGGTTGTGGACATGTGTTTGCATTTGAGCTGAGGTGTGGGGATGAGGACACCCTGACAGTGTGCTGTGTGGCAGGAGGAGGCATGGAGGAAGATGAAAGGAAACATCAGGAAAGAGTCCCTTAGAGATAGAGTCATGGAGCAGGCACTGATAGGTGCATGATTGAGTGCATGGGGCCATTTCAGACACTCTCAACTCACCTCCTGTTCCCAGGAGGATACAGGTGGGGGAAGGGGCTTAATCCTCATGGAGGATCTGATCCACCAACCTCGAGTCCAGTGTAGGACAGGGTACATGTGTCAACTTCATCTCCCTCCTCAACCCTGGGATGTTGATGGTATTATCCCTACTTCACGGGTGAGCAAGTTGTGACTTTTCAAAAATTGCACTACTACTAAGGGCCAGAAATGGGTTCAAACCCAGGTTGGGCAGCAGAGTCTAATCCTGTACGAGGGACTCCTTGTAGCCGACATAAAAGGTTTAAAGATTATGAACTATTTGATGCAGGAGACACTCAAGCGTGGGAATATGTATACATGATGATCCTCTTTCTGGAAGTCTTGGGACTGTCACTCTCACAGCCCACCAAGATAATTTCCTAAGTACTTAGTAGTTGTTACAGGGGTTTAAAAAAGATCTGTTAGACAACTTTTCCAAGGAAATGCCGATCAACTGAAACGATTTGAGATAAGGGTAAGCAGATGTCAAAATAGGCCACCAAAGAGCTGAGAAGCCTGAGGCAGTCTGGAAGGACTCTGACAGGTATGGGAAGGGGGAAGGGGACAGATTCAGATTTAGGAGGCCACAGGCAGTACCAGCACCTGTCACTGGAGGTGTCATTGTTTATGCTTTAAAGTCAGAGATTCTCATTGTATGGAAAACAACTGCTCTGAAAAAAGGGAGAGAGGATATTCTTCTTCGGTTGGTTTTCTTTATTCTTCACTTTCAGATAATGAAAGGAAGAAATGGGGGACGGGCTAACTTCACCTCTGTGGTGTGTGCTGCTTGATCTACAAGCATGGGCCTAGCTGATGACGTGGAAGAGGGTGTGTGGAAACATCCGCCTGCATGGATCACACCGCGGTTTCTGGGGTGAAAGGAGCATCAAGCGCCCCTCAGTTGTCAGCAGAGAACAGAAAGCCTTGAAGCCCTGAATTTCCCAGCAAGTCTCTCACTCTTATATTTTAAAACGCCTATTACATTGGTTTTAGCAACTAGCTAAGTTTAGATGATCTCCATTTTATGTGGCAGCTCTGAATCACACATATATTTCTATTTATAATAGAGTCTATTTATAGAATGACCAAAATGACCAAAAGACACTGTTGTGTCCATCATGACCAAGAAGCTTAAAAGCTTATAGAGTGTTGATATTTCTGTTCTCAAACTCACGACTGAGTTACTTAGCTGCTTTATTCAGAGCTGTTAGCAAAATGAAAGGTTGTTAAAAAAGAACCCATCAATGAGTCCCAGGACAAAGTTTTATCAGCAAACACAATTTTGAAGTACTAACTGTCCACAAATAAGATGACAATCATAAGTTAAACTTCGGTGGGATTGTTACAGGATGTGTCAACAGAGACACAAGCTATGCTATAACCAACTTTAGTCAACTATTCAATGTGAACTACAACCTTCATTCCTCCATTTAACATGTATCTGTTGCAATATTTAAAAATATTTAAAAATTTAAATATCTTCATTATACTTTCTCTCAAATTACGTAAGCACTGGGACCTGGCATAAATTGTTGCATTGAATTTTAAGTAGATTTTCAATGTAATGTATTGGAAAACTGGGATAACTTTGTGGCCAATGTTTTGTCACCGTATTACCAGCACCTAACACATATTGGGTATTCAATAAATGTGTTAAATTAAATTGAGTCTTTTTCAATTTAGGCAGTATTCATTGTGTGCTTAAATTTATGTGCACAGGCCTGTAAATACAGCCAGGAATTAATCACTTCTAAACTTTGTGTCAATGCCTTAAAAAGCTGCATTTAATTTCCAATTAAGTGTATGAGAAAGGGGGAGCAATTTGACTAATGAGACAGGGAATCACAGCTTTTCTTTGGTTGACCAATGGATTGTGACTTTGATTGAATTGTCTCTGCTGAATTAGTCTGTGACCTACACAGACCAGAGTTTTACTGTCCTGGAGGACTGGCTGGTGTGGAAAGAATTAATAGGGAGAACATAAAATATCTGACCTCAAACACATTTTTAAAATATGATGGTGTTGATAGTCCTTTTTGTTAAGTTTTGGCCCTGTATCTACTCTTTATACTTTTTTATGTTTTGAGGACAGAAATGGCCAAGTGATGATGACTCTTCATCAAAAACTCAGATTTTGCTGGCATTACACGCATAGATTGCATTGTGAGCACTTCCATCTGATTCCAAGTAACATACATTAAGAGGTTTGTTGTCAAGTTTCCAGAGGGAGGTTGGAGATGGCAGGAAGCTCGTCTGTTTTAATTTGATTGATTAGTGACCTACATTCTAAATGGCATACCTCTAAAAACGTAGGAAATTATGCCTTCTCGGGTGATATACTACCAAGAAAACTGCTATGTTAGAAAGATATGAATAGTTATAAATTAATTAACCATATTAATTGGGTTGTTACTGTGTTCAGCCCATCACTGAGCATTTTATACATTAGATCCTCACAACCACCTTCTGAGGCAGGCATTGTTCTGGTTATCTATTGCTGTATGACAAGTTACCCCAAGTTTGGTGCCTTAAAAGACCCATCCTCCTGTCCCTCACTTTTTGTCATTTTGTTTAAGCCCACTTCAGATGAATTTTCATTGACCCACAACTGCAAAAATCTTGAGTGTGGATATGAATGCGCTGTGGAGGGGAGGGAGCTAAAACATACAGACCATTAGTCATGGTGTTGAAAGCTTGTGGAGAAATGAATGCTGGGAGGACTAGGGAAGGGGTCAGGGGGAAGGGGTCCGGGAAGGCTCCCGTGCAAATGCAAAATCAAGTGTTGAAGAAAGAGCAATGTTTGACTGTCAAAGGGGAATGGGGCACCAGATAGAGAAAGAGAACGTGCAAAGGGACAAGGAAATCAGGAACAGAGATTTGGGACGCCCCTCTGAGGGGTGGTGAAGGCAGAGCAGGTTTTCAGAAATGTTGGGCACTGAGGACTGGGGGCACCACTGGCCTCAGTGTCGGTGTCTGTAAAGTGTTGATAATGCTTGCTTTTTTCTTTTGTTTTAAAATGAGGATAAGAGGTCTTCAAAGCTCCTGGCATCTAAAAAAATACAGAAAAGAATGCCAGTTTATTAGCCTGTAACAGGGGCAGAAAAAGAATACTGCAAGAATTATGGGGTCAATTTGAGGAAGCCCTCTCTCTGGACTTACTCCTCTAAGTCTGGATCCCATATTTGCAGGCCCTGTTTGGCTAACAATTCCTGAACATAATATTGGGAATTCATGATGGAAGCCCACCATGGGAGTCCAAGTGGAAATCATGCATTTGCTCATAATATTCACGCAGGCTCACTCAGTCATTTCAAATGGGAAGTTTCCTGTCCTTAAAAAGGGACAGTTTAGGAAACACCACCGAGGACAGACAACTTGAGAGGTATCACGCACGATTTGCATGATGGGAAGATCACTGTTGCTTCTTCGCTCCTTCATTGGACAGCAGGGCTGCTGTATCTGTAGAACTGTGATGCGGAGGGGAAGGCAGGGTCATGAGGGAAATGGGACTCCGGTGGCTGGCACATCCTCACATGAAGGAAATGGTGGTAGCACATCCTCACATGAAGGAATGGTGGTAGCATTTTGGGGTTGTTTTAGAGTTAGGAATAGACACTAGGAAAAGACATAATGTATCTTTTTTTTTTTTTTTAAGTCTGTTTCATTAGGTTAAATCTATATGAGCTTTTCCTGATTTCCTGATTCCATAGAAACATCCTGAAATATAGAAACATCCTGAAATGAATCCCATCTGTCTCTCTTGCTTGTTGGTGTTGGAGAGCATTTTCTAGCCTCTCTGGTGTCTGGGGGCGGGGGTGGTGGGGTGGTGGTGGGTTTCCTGGGAATGCTGGGAGAGACTGTCCGACTGTGCTAACCAGCTGCCATTTCACCCCCCAGACTCTTCCTAGCCCTCTTCATTCCTCTTGAGTCCCTTCGCTGAGTGATTTCCAAGGTACAGGTGCCATGGAATCAACCCTGGAGGATGACCACACAGCTCAGAGCTCAAGCCAGAGCTGGCAAAGTTTTGGCTCCTGATTGAAACCCCATCCACTTTTCCCTCAGGAAGCCCAAAGCTTTGACCCGAGGAGTGAAAAACCACCGTGGACTGCAGCCATTCCCTTCTTGTCCATGGCCTGTGATACCTCCACATGCTTTTGGTCTGCTCCGGTGAGGACTAGTCATGGACAGGATTGGTGGCTAAGGGTGAGTGGGGCTTTCCATTCCAGATGTATCTTTGTTTTCCCTGGGACGTGAAGGATAATTGCCCTTCAGGTAAACACTAAGATATTTACTACCCAATTCATGTGCTTTTGACTTCTTTCACGCATCGGAAAAGGTATTTCTTCTTTTCTTTCTCTCTTTCTTGCTTCTTCCCCCACTCCCCTCACATTCATTGTCCCCCCCCTTCTCCTTCTCTCATTCTCTCCCTTTTTGTTATCTGATGTCTCTCCTCTTAAAGAAAAAAGATAACTTTGGTGGAGGGCTAAAGAATACCCCCCACCCCGCCCCGCCGTTTCCCACCTCACACTCCTGGCTCCTTGACCTGGACTTCATTCATTTGGGCACCCTTTGCAGCTGAGAGAAAATGTAGAGTAATCCTCAGGCACTTAACCTTGATCCACCTGTATCAACGGCCCCACTTGTGAAGAGGCCTGAAGAGATCTGGCAAGCAGATAGGGCCCCACTGGGCTTCAGGTCTGTACAAGCACACCGAGCTCGGAGCTCCGAGTGACTTCTCCCTGGGAGTGAAGAGGGCTGGGGAGTGGAAGCAAATCCCCATCATCTTCTGCCTCCTTTGGAAAACAGTCCAAATCTCAACAGGCAAGTGAAACCGGGTAGTTTCAGTTCCATGCTATCCATCTTTGGCAACGGCCCCTGCACATTCACTTGTTGCACTCACACAGAATCGATGCTTTTCTCACTCAGGGAAAGGCCCTGGTGTTTTAAGCCTTGTGTAGGTATTGTTCTGACACAGACTCTGCTACAAAATGGGGTTTGGGTGGGTAAATAATGCTATTAACCCTGTGAGCTCACTTCCTGGGACTCAGCTCAGGGCCAGCCATCCCCTCTTTCCTGCCTGGTTCTCTAATTTGTAGAAGTAGCCCTGTCACTTTCTACCATATGAACACTGGCAAGGTACTAGGTCCCAGTTGGCATCTCCAGATCCAGCATCTGATACTGTAGAATCAGAGAACAGGTGACCAGCTCAGTCCAAGGGAGAGGCAGGGTGGCCAGGAAACCTAGCTGAGCCACATCCTCTGCACAAGGGCGCCTCGCCAGAGGCACCTGGAGGGAGGCTGAGATGCATCCACGGAGCCACCTGGAGGGGGCCTTTCTCCATGAAAGGTGCAGAAGATAGCTATGGAAGAGAAACTGCCAACTTCCAGATTTTATGGAAGGCTTTTATTTCTCAAGTCCATGGCTGATTCTTTTTGGCAAAAAGGTCAGGCCAGAAGGCAAAAACCAGATCATGGACTTTAAGGAAAGCTGGGTTGGTCTAGAGAAAATCAAGCAGAGAGTATAATGGGGACACTCAGGGTAGTGGTTCTCAAAGAGGTAGACTATGAGCAAACTGCCCTTTCTTGTATCTTTTGGAAGGGCTTGGAAGGTACTGTCAAAGTCCTGGTGAAATAAGAAGAACGTCCCTCCCACGACAGCACAAATGAAATGGGGGAAATGTCTTTGTATAAAAAGATCTGGGCAAGCACCTGGGTCACAGCCTGTTTGAACGCTGTAGTCAGTTCTGCTGTGGCACTTGTGTTTGAAAGCACAGATCTGTTCCAATGTGACTGACATACCAGGGGGATAATTTGAGCATAGCGTTTTGTCCACGAGAAACACTAGGCAAAGCAAAAAACTGCCCCCACCTGAGATGTGCCTTGTAGGAATACACAGTTACACACACGCACACACCTCAGACCCGGGTGCACTATGTGTATTATGAAACACACACCCACGTCCCATAATACAACTTTCTGCCCACTTTCAGATAATCCTTCCACCACTTCCCACTAACTCCACAAGCTGCAACCCTTCTGAGAGCAGATGGCATGTTCCCTTCAAAGAAAAGCATAATATTTATTATGGTATTTCTGTATCTCAGCCCCTGTGACGGGTGCAGCCATGCTCAACACTGAGCTCTGATGACAGATAAGGCAGGACCATGCGGGGGAAGCTCACAAAGCCATGGATGGAGCTCCAAGTTTAAGAATCAAAGAACACTGTAACTGCATATTTAAAATACCTCTTATCCTAGAATTCACCCAGCAAGATTTTACCTTGCCTTAGGTAAGATGGTTGTGACTTTTTATTGAGCACCAGGCCAGGCATCATGTGAGGCACTTCACACACATTATTCCTGATCTTCACAACCACCCTTGCAAGACAGACATTTATAGGTCAGTAGACTGGGGTTCACAGGGACAAAGTGACAAAACAACCCAGGGCCCCGTGGTGACTAAGCTGTGGAGCTGGGAGTCAGACTCCCCCCCCACCACCAATGCTCACATGTCTCTCCCTTGGGGTACACTGAGAAGACATGGTTTGGGCCAGCTACCTTCTGTCTTCACTGGTTTGCTACCAGCTTATGGATACACCTTCCTTACCATTGAGCTGCTCCCAGCATCTGATGCACGAGGCTGGTTCCCCTGGGGCTCTTTTCTCCACTCTTCAACCTCAGAACATTTCCTCCTGTCTACCCAAATTCAGCTTCCTCATTTTTAAACCAGACAACGCTGGCCTACCTACAATAGGAAAGTGTCATAAAGCTCAAATGAGAACATCATACTGCTTGTACATTGTGAACTATTCTAGGTGTGTTAAAGAAAACAAACAAAACAACTTTTTGAGTATTGCTCCATAAACCACTAGATGGGGGAAGGGCCCGACTTTCTCCTTACAAGTGCACATGCACACCAAGCTAAATACTTCCCTTCTGAGTTGAACTTTTGTCCTCTCAGAGTCATCCTTGATGCTTATTTAAGTTTGATCTTGCCCACATGAATGTTGGGGAGATGAAGACATATATAAAATCAGTGCTATGAAAAGTAATAAAGCAGGGTAAGGAGGCAGAGGGTAAAGGAGGTGCTGGTTCATGCAGGGTGGCCCAGGAAGGAAGAGCTTTCTGAAGAAGTGCTGCCTGGGCTGAGACATGCACGAAGTGAAGGAATCAGCCATATGCCAGGTTGCTTGCCGGGGGAAAGTGTCACGCAGAGGGAAGAGCAAGTTCTGGGTGCTGTGAGGATTACACAGGCTTGTGCATACAAAACTCAACACATAGCATGCTCTTGAGAACAGGAGATTTGCTAAACTAGAAATCTAGCCCAAGATATCACCCAGAACGGTGATATATTTTTGAATAAAAATTTATGTGTGGGGTCCATTATGGCGGCAGAGCACACAGATGCATTTTCCTCATTACTTCCTCTTCAGATGGCAGGTCTATGTATCTATATAGTTGGCTGAGTGTCATGATTTCATTCTTGTCTCTGGGCTGCTGATGAGTTTACCTAGTGCTTCCAGAGCATACCTACTGTTTTCAGGTACGATCAGAACAACTTTGAAACATTTGGGGCCACCTTTAGTCTTGGCCTTCAACCATTGCCTAAGAGAGTAATGTTGTCAACCAAAGTTCCCCACTTGAAGACGATACATATATTTAATTTTTTCCCCTCAGCCTATCCATTGGTTCTATGCGGTCATTCTATTGCGAGTCATAAATTGAATTTGTATGGATCGCAGAGAGCCTTTTAGAGAGAGTGTTGGGCAGACTTGTGGGCAGGGAAGGGAGGCTTGGCCTGTGATGAGTCTGACTTTGAATATACCCTCTTCTTCACTCACTCTCTCCCTCCTTTTCACCCCCATTCCATGAGTGCTAGAGGTGAAATGCAAGTGGATTCTCTCTGTAGTGGGTAATTCAAGAAGCAGGATGAATAGCCAAGGACGTCAAGTCAGAGAATCAGAGGACATGGCCTTTTGCCTTGGGTTATCACGGGCAACAGTTAATGAAAAAGGACCAGAAACATCTACACCTCTCTCTTTTCTCCCCACCAACACTTGTGTGGGAGAAAATCATGTTGGTTTGCTCCCTCACCAAACGTCTGTGGCTCAGACCAAGTGTTTCATTCATTGTAACGCTGGGGACTCTGATGAGAACCATGGAAAGGCAGCTGGGCTGGAGAGTGATGCCCTGAGACTCTGGCCCCTCCCCGGGGATGACAGTACCTTCCTCTCCACCCTCCCGCCCCACCCCCGCCCACGAATACGGAAGAGCTGATCTCCCTTGAGAGATGTTAACAGCCATGACCCAGCCCAGCAAGGTGGAAGTTTTGTTTCATTAGATAGCTCCCCAAAGGGAAATTCTTGCCTGGGGCAAGACCACATTTGTCATTTTGACACCTTTCCATTGCTTGTCAAATCTTAAAAGCCCTCCTGGGCCCCTTCACATGTCCTTGTACTTCAAGGTAGCCTTGCCTCTGGTGGGAGCATCATGCCTGGAAGTTGTTAGGAAGTATTGTACAAGCAGCCCAGGTCCAGTTTCTGGAAAATGCAGGTTATTTCATTAGGGGGCATAATGAGAAGAACATAGTATTATCTGTATGAGTTTAAATCTCAGCTTCCCACTCTTCATCTATTTGGGCCTCAGTTTACCAATTCCAAACTGGAGTGTAAAGTGGAGAACATCATAACTAACCCTCAGCGTTGTCCTGAGGATCGAACCACAAATCGGAGTTCCACACATGGTAGCTGTGGAACTTCTTGAGATTCCAGTTTCTCTTCTTGTCCAGTTTGTCTGCTTGTCTGTTTCAGCAGATGAAAACCCTCCTTGAAAGAAGGCAGCAAGCCCAAGGTGCTATGCAGGGGAACAGCCCCTTCTCTCTTGGGAGACACTGATCCTTGCTTCAAAGGTATATGTGGTAAGGGCCCCAGGAACACAGTTTGTGGCTTCCCAGTGGATCCGAGAAAGGGTTGCCAAATTGAGCCACAAAACACAAAACAAAACAAAAAGGACAATATTTGGGACATATTTGAAATTCAAATTTAACTGGGCATCCTGTTTAATTTAGTGGCTCTAATCCCAGAGGCTCTGATAGCCTCACATTTGGCTTTCTGTGGTCTGTACATTAGTGCTTGTCCTCGTCTTCATTCCATGCAACAGCAATAAAAATCCATTCTGGAAGAATTTCATAACCCGGCGAGTCTTGATGCCAAGTCCAGCTTCACCACCTCCCGCTGCGGGCTCACGGGCACACTACCTAACCTCTCCGAATCCCAGGCTCCTTAAACTCCTGGCCTGCCTGCTGAACAAAGTTGGTAGAGCGGCCAATGAGATATAAGACCTGGTCCTTTCCATCACGTGGGTTGAGGTATTCATGATGCACAGACATTCTCTGGACACGAGCACACACGCAGTCTTCCTCCATTTGTTAAGCACCGTGACCTGGGAGGCCCAAGTGGAAAATTTGCAAAGTCAAGACAGGACACAAGGATGAATTCTAATCCAAGTATCAAAGCTGTCATATGAAGTTTAATTAGATTGGTCGGAGAGAAAGCTTACTTCTATGACACTATGTTGGTTGTCATCGCGTTTTGGACAGTGTCTGGTACACGGTAGGATAAGGTATTTGTTGGATGGATGGTAATTGTTGGATGGATGAATGAATACATGAGTAAGGAGTGTTACTCCATTCCGCTTACTTCTCAGTGCTTGCAAAGTCACCTAGCATTATTTTTATCTTGCCAGGAGTTTTCTGGCATAGGAAGTGAGCTTAAAGATGGTTTACTCCACCAGCTGACTCTGGTTTGTCATGCTTCCCACCTGGTAGGTCCCCAGGGAGTTCTCTTGGTGGCCTGGGTCAAGGTCCTCAGACCATGCAAGTCAAACTGCACTGATGAACTGAAGCCAGCGTTGGCATCCCACCTGCCCACACCTTTTCTCCCTCTGGTTACCCTCCTTCCATATCTCTCCCCTCGGCTTGTGAGGTGGCTCTAGTAAGATGACACAAGAGCACTTGGAAAGGGGTAAACCTGTTAAGGAAAGCCCATTCTTAGTTCTCATTTTCAGGTTGCCTCACAGGCTAAATGAGCCTTCCAGATCCAGCATGTTGGAGAGAGCCAATGGTCACCTCTTCCTTTTCTCTTCCAGCTAATAAAGGGACGGCGTTTCCCTTTACTCTCCTCTTGTGCCCCCTGAAAAGTTATATCTCATCTCCTGCTTCAGATTTCCTGACTTCCTCAAACACGTTTTTCTGATCTCTTTGTCGACCTCCCTGGGAACGGGTCCATTTTACAATTTCTCAGCTGCTTCACTGTGTGTCTCCTTCCTGTAAAGCCCCGGGTTTCCTTCACTGACTGCCTTCCACCCTCCACATCTTTTTTTTTTTTTTTTTTTTTTTTGTGAATGATAACAATGCAAGAGCTTTGGGGAGTTTTTTTCCTACAGGAACACCTGGCTGTCTCTGGGCCCCTATTTGACCCTTGATCTTTCTGTGCAGGCTTTTTGGTGAATCCCTTAAGCCTGTTGAAATCTCCTTTCTTAAGACCCATTTTCTTAATTTGACTACTTTTCCTTCTTCACTGATAGCCTAACTCTGATCAGCTGAGCATGCTGGTCCCAAGGCACACTTTTGTTTTTAAATTCTTGTTGTCCAAACCCCTATCTCCTGCATGAAAAGCCTCAAATAAGAAGAAACACAAACTTTCCTTTCCACAAACTTGAGAATGGCTTAACTCTTGCTACTTTGTAAGGAAGTAAAAATGGAAAGTTCACTTGTTTTTGGTTGCCTTAAACCTTTCACGTGTGGGGTCAGACTTAAAGGTTTAAGGAGATCCACAGCATCATTTGCCAAACGATTTAATTTTATTCCTAAAAGTCACAATAGCCCAAGAGATGATGCCCCTGCATTTTAGATTTTTGGGTTTCAATAAGGAGGGCATGCTTTAAACAGATTTCTGTCTCCCTTAAAGAAAAGCAAACATGAGCAGCAACCCATGCAGCTCCATTTTGGTGCAAAATTGCAATTTCACAATTCATCATTAGTTTCTATCCTTGACAACAGAGTGAGCTGCCTGCCTGTGACCGCCCCCCACCCCCATCCTCCCTGTCACCTTCTCACACACACCCAATACCATATGTTCACAGGAGATGCCCATAAAATGGTGCTGACACTGGGCAGCTAAAGCTCATACACCAATCTGCAACACTTGGCTTTCTTGGGATGCGTCACTTTGCTTAACCCCCCTATCTCTGGGATGCCGGGAGCCAGGTGGCTCTCCAGATGGAAGTCTTATTCTGAAAGCTGTGCACATTTCAAGTGGAGCAATACCTGGAAAGTTTACAGAGGACTTGTCTTCACTGGAAGAAATCGATTTGGAAAGCACAGAGCAATCTATACTTTAAGAGGCAAATCCTACCTGCATTTTCATAATGCTCTATCACTCCGGAACCATGGCGGCTGGTTGCCAAGGTTGGCACATGGAAGACAAGTGAGTTAAGCTGAGCCCATTGCCCAGTATTTTTCATCAATACCAGGACCATCTCAGGGATTTTAGTTCATTGACTTTTTCCCATTTGGGTAAAATCGTCACCGTGGAATTTGAGGGGATAGTAAGTCTATGTTAAATTTTTCTGCAAATTTTTCAAATGAACTATGTTGTCTATTTCTTCTGCAATTTTCTGCTGTTCATTTAGGAAAATCAAGATTGCATTGAATAAGTCTTTTCACTATTTCATGTTTGCTCCCCTCCCCCCAGCTCCCCTCACAACCTTCCCTTCAATAAACTGCTCTTGCTTCACAAGTTAGGTATTTGAGATCACTTTAGCACATTCCAGACACAAGAGTACTATTAAGTAGCTTGTCTATCAGGATATCGGGTATAATTTTACAGTATGAGAATACCTCTTGCTCTATGTGGATGTGTATAACACACCTTGCCCTCAAGGATTCCATGTGCTTCTTTATTTATACTTACATATCATTCCTTCTAACTACATGGAGGTGATGGATAGTGGCCAGTTATTTCTCCTGATTTTTCCAAGTCAGGAAACAGGATGCAGAAAGATTTGGTATTTTATCTAAGATCATCCAGGAAGTTGATGGCACACACTCTTATGAGTGCTCATGTTCTGTTTGGTGTGACACAAGTAAGCACTTTGGTGACTGTGCTCTTTCCTTTGTTGGGCGCGCCGTAAGTGAGTGTGCTGCATTGTACATAAAGGAGCACACAATAAGCAGCACATGTGCTCTAAATGGGGGGCAGATGGACTTTTAGCCTGAGTGTGCCACCACCAAACTATATGGCTTTGGGCAAAGTCTTGTTTTTCAAGATTGATTGATTGATTGGAGAGAGAGAGCAAGAGCGAGCATGAGCATCAGAGAGAGGGAGAAGCAGGCTCCCCGCTGAGCAGGGAGTCTGATGTGGGACTCAAGGGAGCCCGATGTGGGACTCGATCCCCGGACGCTGGGATCATGACCTGAGCTGAAGGCAGATGCTTAACTATCTGAGCCACCCAGGCATCCCTGGGCAAAGTCTTTTAAGCTCTCTGGCCAAGTACCCTCTTCTTCCTCTTCTTTTTAAAGATTTATGTATTTATTAGAGAGAGAGAGAGAGAGAGAGAGAGAGAATGAGAGAACATGAGTGTGGGGGGCAGGGAGGGACAGAGGAAGAGGGAGAGAGAATCTTAAGTGCAACTCAGGGCCTCGATCTCATGACCCATAAGATCATGACCTAAGCCAAAATCAAGAGTCAGATGCTTAACCGACTGAGCCACCCAGGTGCCCCTCAAGCACACTCTTCTATGAAGTAAGAGATTGAAGACAAATGGCCTCCAACGTTGTTTTCAGCCTGCACCATTTACTTCTTTATGATTGGTACGTGACAGTCAGAGGTTAAGTGGGTTCTGAGAAAGATGACTGAATATCCACTTTGCTGGGGACAATGTCTGTTTACATGTGACATCCCACGGCCATTATTAATAGTTTTTTCTTTCATTCTCAAAAATGTCCCAGTTTGTACAATAATTCAAATAAAATACAGTAGATGGACCTGAACTTTTAGTGTAGTATCAGCAGAACTGTCAAAGCTGTCATTTGAGCTGGTGGCCTTTCCACAGCAGCATGTTTTATGGCCCACCCTTCTGAACGGTTAGAAAGGAATGTGGTGGGGGGCACCTGGGGGCCTCAGTCTAGTAAGTGTCCGACTCTTGATTTTGAGTCTGGTCATGATCTCAGGGTCAAGAGTTCAGGCCTATGCTTGGCTCTGTGCTGGGTGTAGAGCCTACTTAAAAAAAAAAAAAAAAAAGGAATCCAATAGGTCAAATCTATAATTGAAAGAGAAATTTATGTCATTTACTCAACAGTGTTTATTGAGTATCTATTAAATTCTTAGGTATATGAAGATATACATTGACAGAAATGCATGTTTTGCACTACCTGCTTCTGGTAAGCAGGGGCTTCCTGGGTTGACTTGATTTTTGCTCAGGTCATGATCTTATAGGTCATGAGATCGAGGCCCTGAGTCATACTCAGAGTGAGTATGACTTGATCTCTTTATAAATGGAAGTCAGTGCTATGAAGCAAGCAATTTGCTTTGTTGAAAAAATTTGCAGGAGTTTTCTTTAGTCTTCAAGGAGAGGAGGTTTTTGTCTATTTCTGTCCATCTTTGGACAGGCTCTCTCCTTTGCAGGGCCACGTTGGTTTGATTTTCCCCAAATGACCCCATGGTGGTGCATGGATGAGGCAGTAATTTCAGAGTGTTAACTGAGGACTGCAACATGGAGAAATTTCTTCCACTCCAGCCTTAGGCCAGTGGTGTTTAAATCTTTCTTTTGACCAGGAAACATTAATACAAACCAATCAAATGACTTCGAGCAAGTGGCCTGTGGCAACCATGCCGCCGTCCTATTCTCTACAGGAATGGCAACCTTAGGAAATATTTGTAGAATTGGGCTGCTCACCCAATCCAGAAATTCCCTCTTTCAAAACCCTTTCAAAACAGGACGTCCACTGTCTCTCTCCACAACACCTTCCCAGTGGTGAGAAGCTCACCCCTCACAAGGCAGCCCAGTCCAACTTTGAATGTCTCTTGTTGTTGGGCCAGTTAATGTTAGGGCCTGGGCCCCAAAGCCTGGGAAATCACCTTGTAATCATTGAAGCCTGTGCAAAACCAGCCTGTATTTTCCAGGATGGCGTGAGGAGTTCAGGACTCCATTAGGTCCTTCCTGTATCCACAGGGCAAGGAGGTGTGGGGGCTTTGGGTTCTGTGAAAATTCAGCAATCCATATTCTCTGAGAAAAAAAAAATGCTCTGAGCATAAATCCAAAAGTGGAGCAGAAAGGTTTCTGAACAAACTGATACTTGAGACTTCAGCATAAAAGAAGAAGTATCCAGCCAGGACTCCTGAGGAAAAATGCCTAGCATTTATTTTCCTTCTGTTTTCTTCCGGGTGGATGTGTCCTCTCCCAGTGTTCCATGTGCTGAGTGACCTCACCTGGAAGGATGATCTCTTCAAATGGTGCTCTTGGGATTGGGCTCAACTCTGGGCTGCGAGCTGATTCTGTTCCTGCCCTGGAAGCATCCTACTGCTATCCCTCATTGGAACCCATGCTTCCAGACTGTTTGGAAAGTTCTTCAGTAGACACTTAACTGTGGCTACTGTGCTAATTTACAAGTTGTAAGCAACCCCTTACCAAGGAGAAAGGATGGCAGGAGTCTCTGTGGAACTGCGTAGTGATATACTGCGCCACAGAATGCCCCAAAGCCATTAACAAGCCAAGGTGACAGACACATGGTTAAAAGGTGAAAAGAGAACCTTAGGGAAATCAGCCCTTAACATCAGAGAGAGGGAGAGAAAGCAAGCGTGAAGTGGAAGAACTGGGCAGGACTCCGCGATTCAGCCTTCTTTTAAACTTCTCTTGCATGGCCTTCAGGTCCAGAGTAGTCGGATGCAGTGCAACTGTCCACTGAATATTTGGGGGGCATTTTTGCTTGGCTACAATGGCCAATGAGACAAAGAAGCCCCCAAATTCTTATCCTGGCTATAACCTGTCAAATGGGCTCGGGATGTTTAGAATTTTCAAATACTAACTTGGAGTTAGTTCAAACAACTAACTGAGTTGTTCAACTCAAAAGTTGGTGTCCACCATGGAAAAGCAGGATAGACCATTTCAGAATCTGCCTGGTGAGATTCCACAAGGCCCTTCCTTATGTTCTAAGGCTTAACATCATTGGCTCTTGGGAAATTCTGCTTATGTGAACCCCAAATTATTCCAGTGGCTGTTTCCGTCTCATTCATTTTATTAGAGAAGAGGAGGAGTGGTTGGCAGACGGGGATAGTCTTGAATTTATAGCTGTGCAGTTTGGGACAGAGTAATTAACCTTTGTGGGCCTTGGTTTCCTCATCTTTACACTGTGGTTATGCCAATGACCACCACTGAGGATCTGTTGTCAGAGTTATGGAAGATAAAGTCCAGGGGAGTTGCTAGTGCAATGCCTGGCACGGACTAGCCACTCAGTAAGGAGCAGTTAACTTGGAATCTCTTTGTGAGTGTTTGACAGGAAATGTATATTAAATGAGATATGAGGTGCCCTGCATGGCAGAGGCTGGAGGTGATTTTCTCGGGACAGAAGACAGAGACAAGGAAAGGGACACTTGGGGACGTTGTTCTCAGTGCCTGATAGACTGACCTCCATCTGTTTGCACATCCCCTACAGCTCGCAGAGACCCACAACTGCTGGGGCCCTGCGTCCCTACCTTTCTTGGTTCCTCTGGCTTTGCCTTGTGTGGTTGCCCAAAGTCAGCTGGGAGAGAAGGCAGCTGTGTGCCTCTGACCGGCCTGTGTGTTTCTCACTTCCACTTTCTTTAGGCCAATTCTGAGCTGGAAAAAGACATTTGGGGTCAATATTAGGGTACTGTCTATGAAAATAGCGTACATAATTTGGGTCTAGAATGAACATCATTTTATGAACCATAATAGAATTTATACATATCATCCCAGGAAGGGACAAATGATTTCTCCCCCTGCCTATTTTTAGGCCACCTATATTCCGGCATGTAGGATGTGGCTGCACATTATTTTCTCTGAAACTTCCTAAAGCACTTAAATGAATTAGATGATTGCATAATCCTACAGTGTTTTCATTAAAAAGGGACTTAAAAAAAAAAAAAAAAGAAGTTCTGGGAATTCTCAACCTGGTGTTGCTTTACTGGTATATAAGACGTTGAATTTGAAAGTGACCGCCCATAAACTTTCACTGAGTGAAGGCAAAAAAAAACCCCCTGAAAATAAAATAGCCATGGGAAACTCAGTGCCCGTGAGGTGTTGCCAGTAAAAGAACAAAGGAGGCAAGTAAGTGGTCACGGAGAATCTAACACAGAATTTGAAGTTCCCTGTAAAGAGAGGAATTCTCAACACTAAACATTCCTTCCACAAACAACAAAGTTTCATAAATTATGATTTTATTTTATTTTCCTCCTGAAACAACTAGGGTTTTGACAATGCAATTTATTTTTGCACAGGACATTATACCCTGCCCTGTCATGATATCGTGTATCTTCAAGGACATGATGTCACACTTCAGAATCAATTTTTCTTAATGGGCATTTCAACAGCCCTTCCGTGGGGGGATAGGGTCTGAAGAACAGTGCGTGGTAGAGGGATTAGAAAGGAACCCTACCTCATGGGGGTGAGAAATCTGCTTCTCTTCGGCCTCAATCACATTGAGAACATTCTTTAAAGTCTTATTCTCGCTCAGATTCCCAGCTCATCCATCTGTGAAATGGTATAAAAATTTTTTTTGAAAAAAAAAAAAAGATTTCTAAAAATTCTCTAGCTCGGGGATCAGCAAACGTTTTCTGTAAAGGTCCAGATAGTGAATCTTTTCAGTTTTCTGGCTCGAGTCTGCCCCAAAGCAGCCATAGCCCCTATGTAAATGAATGGATGAGGTGTGCCAATAAAACTTTATTTATAGACATTGACATTTGAATTTCATGTGTCATAAAATATTATTCTTTCTTATCTTTTCCAACCATTTGAAATGTAAATGTGATTTCTTAGCTGTACAAAAATAGGCCATGAGCCAGATTTGGCTTGTGGTCTGTAGTTTGCTGACCCTTGCTCTAAGAAATGAACTCTCTGCATATCCAAAACTGCATTAGCCACTTTTTTCAGCATAATTCTTGTGCAGTATGAATCACCCAGACTGTGGTTCCTCTTTCATAATGTCGCCAATAACCCAATGATCAGTCATAAAATTGGGGTAGGATTTTCTCTCTCTAGAGGCACAGGCATTCTCTTCAAGGAATGGAAAAGTTCAATGTGTATGTATGTGCATGCCTTGGTAGACGTCGGAGCTCTCTATGTGTAGAAACCATGTGTGTCCATGGTAGGAAGGAGGATTCGGGTAAGAGGGAGAGCTCTTTTGAAAATTATCAGAAGCAGCTGAGTTATGCTCCCTCTGTTTAATAATCACAAAGCCAGACGTACAGCTCTTATCAAACCATTTCGGTGGGGTCTGCATCATTTCACCAATTTCAACAAACTGTCCCGGCGAGGAGAAAGATTAGACTGTGTATGTTTACTCTCTGCAGAGCTATGGCTGTGTTCTCTTCAAGAGAAGGAGATATGGAAATAGCAGTTTACTTAGTCTGGTCTCTGATGGGTTCCGGTGACAGGAAAAGTTGGCATCTGTGCTCAGGTGAATGAAAGTGAAATCCTGCACCATGTCCTTCCCCCTGGAGATGCAACTTCTTAGAAGGGTATGGGCAAGGGAAGGGGGGGGTCCTGTGCTGTCTGTTTCAATTATAGTTTGGGGTGGTGGGGGGCAGAGGCCTGCAAAGCTGGGAGGGTGGGGAAGGCCAGTGTGGATAGATGGCATCCCGTGACATTCTAGCTGGAAGAGGCCCTTGCAACCTTCCTTTTCACCTAGAAGGGGAGACAGAGACCAGAGGGAGGGGCATGATTGCCCAAAGCTTCCCAGGCATAGAGGCCCAAGGCAGACCAAAGGCCAAAAGGAGGTGGATAAGCCCAGGGTCCTGCCAGCACTCTGCACTTGTGGAATCAGAGCTTGGCTCGGCCTCTGTGGGCCACTGATGGAGGCGACTCCCAACACTTCTATTTCCCACCCGTGCTCAGGTTCCACTAGGCTCTCCCCAGGTGCCCTCCTTGGGCAAGCACAGTGCCATGACTGTTGAGCCCGTTTGCCAGCTGGGGCTTATGTTTCACACTAGGGTGTAGTACCACGACAAGTCAAAGGGCATGGGAGTTTATTTTGTACCCGCACAACTTTCCACAGAATGGTATTTTAGCAAAAATCTTAGGCTGAACACTCAGTGGAAACCCAATCTTGATGAGAACAGGAAACTAGGGAAAGATGAAGACATTTTGTCTGAAGCCTCAGGAAGCATGTATCACTGCTCCAGAAGTTGGGGTGAAAGCCTGATCCCAAGAGTTACCCGCAGGGTGTGCCAGGGATGGATGACACAGGACTGGGCCTGGGGTCAGGAGCCCTAGCATCAATTTCGTCCTCACTTTCTCTCCTTAGGCCTCAGGCGTCTCATCTGTAAAAGGTCCTGTGCTGGGTGAGGTGACTTTCAGGTCCACTAGCATTCTCTTTTGATTATAGGACAACTCTGCTGATAACCTCATAATTTACTACGGGATGAAAATATTGCCAATCTGACAAAAGGAGAAATTGGCAATCCAGACACATATATCCAAGGCTTGGACTTCAAAACTCTTCATATAAAAACAAAGACAAAAAACAACAACCAAAAAAACCCCCAAAAAACCTCTTCATATGCACTGAGTGAAAAAAAAAATTGCACTTATTCCAGGGATTTATAAAGTTTTCTTACTGACTCCTTATAAGAACTACTGGAGAAAATTAAAGCTGTGAGAGATAAATTTGCCCAAAGTTAGACGCCAGTAAGTGGCAGAGCCAATGTTTGACTTTGGGTCTATTTGGCTCCAAATTCCCCATTATGCTATAAGACAAAGATAAGATAAATCAGCCTTTCATTTTATTTAAACTTCCTCTTACTATCCCACCAAAAAAAAAAAAAAAAAAACACCCTAAAACTAAACTTCTATTTTTCTCTCTCCTGCTGATTTTATGCTTAAAAAAAAAAAAAAGATTTTATTCATTTATTTGAGAGATAGAGAGAGAAAGCAAGAGACAGAGCATGAGCAGAGGAGGAAGGGCAGGGGGAGAGGGAAAAGCAAGGAACCAGGCTTGGGCCCAGGACCTTGAGGTTATGACCTGAACCAAAGGTAGACGTTTAATCGACTGAGCCACCCAGGCCCCCTATGCCTTTCTTTTAGTCTCAGGGGCCAGGGACCAACTTAGTAGCAAAGATGTTTTTGTTTTGTTTTTGCAACCCAGATAGGGATCATTGTACTTAGGAGATGTGCTATGCTGACCAAGGAATCCCTGCACCTCCAGGGTCGTTCAATAGGCATTAGAAGCAGCAGAAGGTGGGCTTGTCTGGGGCCACATTGCAGAGGCTGTTCCTCTAATTTGGGCTCTGCTTTGTGCTTCTCTCCGTGCTTTGGCCTGAACTGGCCACAGGTGGCCAGGACCCACTGCTTCTTGGGTTCACAGGCCATCCCCAACCGCTCTTAGGGAAATACACTCTCACCAGCACCTACTGCCAGGAAAGACCAGATGGACATTTTCAACATTGATGCACAATTGTGTGGGGGCACCACAGAGGAAGGGAGGGGGAGGGCGGGTCCCAGCCTCAGGGGTCCCTGTGTGTCCGTCCACTGACACCAAAAGCCTGGTGCCTCCAGTCTGTTTCCCGCTGTCACAGGGAGCTGCTGAAGGGTTACAGCTGCACTGAGGTCAATGTCAGCGAGGCCTGAAGAGCTGCGCCACGGCTAGGATTGGAGCCCCGTGTGGGACGGGAAGATGGGAGTGGGTGGGAGAATGTGGCTATGGGGATCCTCGGGGAAATGATTCTGTCCCAAGATTTCAGTTTATCTTGGGTGGAAAGGAGTTCTCCTCCAACGGCCCGGCCAAGAATGTTGATGTCACAGGGAAAGGGAACAGAGTTTGATTGTGTGTCGCATAGAACTGCAAACAGGCTGCTGTGCCGAGAGGGACACCCTTATCAATTAGGTAATGTCTGCTAATGATTGAGGAACTGGGTTCTGCAGTGCTCCAGCTGTTGGGATGGTAGCACACATCTGCCAGGGGCACCCATACCTGTGGGAAAAGGTTTTGCTAGACCAGCTCCCACTGGTTTGAGCTCTGAAAGACTCGCAGAGCCAACAGCACCACGGGCCCTGACACAGAGCAACCTGCAGACGTGTGGACTGTGCAGAGGAGGCGGCTCTGGTTGGGGTCTTGGTTCCCTCCACGGGAGCTCAGAAGTACATCTGTGCAGAAATGACACCTACAGCCAACTTTTCTTTCCCTCTTCCCCAGCCTTCCTTCTTCCCTCCCAACTTCCCGCCCCCCTCCTTACCCTTTTCCTTCCCTCTTTGCTCCCTCCCTGCTCTCCTTTCTTCCTTCCTCAAAATACTAACATTTAATGACTTCCATGGTGTAGAAGACACTGGACCAAGTGCCGGGCATGCAAAGGTAGTAAGTACCTTGCCCCCAAGGGACTAAGAGCTAGAGATATAAAATCAACAAGAAAACTGACAGATGTAAAAAAATGTGTAAAGGACTCCGGTAGAAGAAGTATTTAAGCTCTACCATACCTAATGCTTGTGCTTTGAAACATGGCATTGGGGCCGCCTGGGTGGCTCAGCGGTTTAGCGCCACCTTCCGCCCAGGATGTGATCCTGGAGACCCGGGATCGAGTCCTACATCAGGATCCCTGCATGGAGCCTGCTTCTCCCTCTGCCTGTGTCTCTGCCTCTCTCTCTCTCTGTGTCTCTCATGAATAAATAAATAAAATCTTTAGAAAAATTTAAAAAACCACGTCATTGATTTTATCCAAAGTTTTTTCTCTTTTTCTCACTCTTTTTGAAAACAACAAAACATATCGTAAGATGTAAAATCTTAGAAACCAACAAAGTAATCCCCAGGCTCACCAACCAGTAATAGAAATGTCTGAAGAATATACATGAGTTATATGTCCATGTATATGCACATACATATTTTAAAACACGATTGGACATTACTGTTTGTGCTGCAATGTGCTCTTTTGCTGAACATATTAATGGCATCATTCAGGATTAATAAATATAAATGTACCCCATTATTTTGCCTTGGTTACATAGCAGTCCATCAATAGAGAGTCCATAATTAACTCTACCATCCCCTGTTGCTAAGAATTAATGTTGCTCCCAAATTCGGAATATGACTTTCAAACAACAGAGCAAAAATTGTTATAACTAAATAGTTACACCTTGGTTAGATTATTTCCTTAGGATAGTTTCCTAGAATAGAGAACCCAGAAATGGGCCCTCAACCCTATGGTCAACTATTATTCGACAAAGCAGGAAAGACTATCCACTGGAAAAAGGACAGTCTCTTCAATAAATGGTGCTGGGAGAATTGGACATCCACATGCAGAAGAATGGAACTAGACCACTCTCTTACACCATACACAAAGATAAACTCAAAATGGATGAAAGATCTAAATGTGAGACAAGAATGCATCAAAATCCTAGAGGAGAACACAGGCAACACCCTTTTTGAACTTGGCCACAGCAACTTCTTGCAGGATACATCTATGAAGGCAAGGGAAACCAAAGCAAAAATGATTTTTTGGGACTTAATCAGGATAAAAATCTGCACAGCAAAAGAAACAGTCAACAAAACTCAAAGACAACCTACAGAATGGGAGAAGATATTTGCAAATGACATATCAGATAGAGGGCTAGTATCCAAGAGCTATAAAGAACTTATTGAACTCAACAGCAAAGAAACAAACAATCCAATCATGAAATAGGCAAAAGACATGAACAGAAATTTCACAAAGGAAGACATAGACATGGCCAACATGCACATGAGAAAATACTTTGGGAGACGAACAAGGGGTAGTGGAAGGGGAGATGGGCAGAGGGATGGGGTGACTGGGTGACAGGCACTGAGGAGGGCACTTGATGGGATGAGCACTGGGTGTTATACTATCTGTTGGCAAATCGAACTCCAATTAAACAAAACAAAACACAAAAACAAACAAACAAACAAGGAACAGGGAAGGAATGGATGTGGACAAAGCAGCCTATGCCATAGCCAACTCAGAGCAGTGAATACCAAAGAACTCCAGGACCAAAGTTAAGCGAGGGCATTAGCACGTATTTTTCATTAAAAAAAAAAAAATCCTAACTAAAAGAAAAAAAATGAATAGTTTCCTAGAAGTGGAATTCCAGTGGAAGTATGTGTACATTTTTGAGACTTTTTGATACAGAACCCACCTGCACCCCAAAAAGTTTATATCAAAAGGTGATATTATTATCACAATTTTTCCAACTCAATAGTTGTAAAATATATCTCATTTTTAAATGAACATATATGTTACAAAATAAAATAAAATAAATTTAAAAATAAAAAATTAAAGTCCCTCTCTAGTGTAAATAAGTATAGATATTTACATATACTTTATTTTTGCACTTTGACCATCTGGAATTAATTTGGGGTTTGGTATGCTAAGAATGTAACTTTGTGCTCTCCAAATGGTTAATCAGTTGTATAGTATTATGATGAAGTCTATGCTTAAAATTAGAAAATCTATGTTTCCTATATCTAATATTGTGTATCTGTCACTTTTAAAAAATTATCATTATTAGATATCTGTCTAGGCTTGTTGGTCTTTTCAAAGAATGAGCTCATTTCTTAATTGTATTATTTTGAAACCATTAATTTCAAAATTAATGAAATTAATGTGCTCTTTGTAAAATATTTTTCCCTTTTTCTCATTTTTAAATGTTTTCTTTGAAGTCTTACGATTCAAATTCATTATTTTATTTTCATTCTTTCTGCTGACAAACAAAAAGACATTGGGACTATGAATATTCTCATTACAGTTTGGGCCAAATTCCATACATTCTGTGTGACATATTCTAAATAATTTATGTTGCTATTTTATTTGCTCTCGGACAAAAGAATTTTAGGAAAAAGAAGTGTTTAGAGCTTGTAAGCAAAGACTTGATTTAAATAATTGCCTTTAATTTCCAGGTTACTACATTGTGTCCAAGAGTATGACCCATTGTTTTGTTTCGTTTTTTTTTTTTTTTTTTTTTTAACTTTGGAAAATTTTGAGATTATTTGGAAAAGTCAGGTCCCTAACTCTGTATTTTATTTTTTTAAAAAAAGGGAAAAAAAGGTTAAGTTTGGAATTCATTTTACTTGTGTCTCTTTCAAATATTTAAAGGTGAGTTATTGTGATCTGTTCTAGAGAGCCCCTGATCACTATTTCTTCCATCCTGATGGAACACTCTTGGCCACACTATCCTATTCCCTTTGTCCTGGAGGCTTTTTCCTCCTTGCCTCACATGATGTGCCCTGATATGTTCTGCACATATTGAGTTTTTACAATATCCTGTGCTATGTGAAATGTAGTTCCTTAACTTTGATCTTCTCCCTCAAACCTGTCTTCAGAAAGTGGTGGAGGGGACAAAAAGCTAACAAGTGGACCAAAGAGGAGGGAAAAGACTCAGTGAACTTCTCCCCTGGTCATTTTGACTGCCCACAAATAAAATTATGACTACTTCCTGTTCGTTGATAATCATAAGCTATACTTCTGATGGAAGTTTCTCTTGATGTATTTGTGTTTGTTTCTAAATGGATTTTTCCACTCTGAATGAAACTATTAGACAAACTGGACCTACGTCCATTTATTGTCATAATTTATTGATTCATCTTAAGTCTGCCTTATTCTTTTCTGAGTTTTGGTCTTATACATCCTTGATTTTTCCTTCATTTTCAATTTTTTTAATGAATATATTTTTTTATCATCCTTAGTATGTTTAAATATTTTAAATATTTAAATATTTCATTTTAAATCCCAATAGCTGCCACCATTAAACTTCCCAAAAGCATTAATCATTTTCAGAAAGGCGACGGCAGTTTAAGCTGAGTGTTGTCAACAGATAACCTGTGTGGGTTGCCCTTGGTTCTGTGCTTTATCCACCAGGGATGGGTGGTTCCTGTTCTTCATTCTTTGGTTGAAAGGTGAATTGATGTTCACAGCTTTCAATCGAGCTTCCAGTATTTCTCAGGCTTTACCAATGTATCATTGCCCTACTGAGAAGGCATTCTTTTTATCTAGTTCTATAATACTCTGAAGCACTAGAGCATGAAAAAGTCACAACTCCAAGAATGCTTCCAAGGTTCTTGCCATCATCACCATATCCCTCTTTCTGGAGACTGCCATCCCCAGAATACGATAGGCCATTGCCAGTCCTCTTAACTATTTTGCTTTCCGGTGTCCTATTTTCTAACAATTGGTGGAGGAAGAAAACTTGGTTGCTAACACAACTTCTGCTGCTTCATAGGTCAACTACCCTATGGGAAGAGGAGGGGCAGTTGAGGTGAGTTTGCACATCTGGGGAATTCAGAAGCTGGATGGCCCTTCAGAGTTGTCCAGAGGAGGCAATGGGTCAAATGGCATTGGATGTGGGGCTGCCCTGGGAAGGGGGCAGGATCCTGGGTGAGGCAGCTCTCTTTAGTTAAGGAAATCCATAGAAGGGTTTAGCCGAGGACTATGTTTTGGCAGAGCTCTCACTGGTTGGAGAATGATTTCTCCTGTCCTGAAGGAGGATCTGGACAACACGTCACAACATCCATTTCATGACCATATCCTGATTCATGTAAGTTTTGCACATTTTCTGTCTCTCCACTGGACTGTGAGCTTCATGAAAGCAGAAACTGTGTCTGTCTTGTTCAGTGTACACCCTTAATTCCCAACACAATTTCTAAAAGGCTTGACGTATATATTAGATGGATGGGTGGTAAATAAATGAATGACACATCTTTAGGTATGGGGAAAGGGCTTTAGGTAGGTGGATAGGGCCGAGGATGAGATGAAAGAAAGAACTGTAAAGAGGAGAGGAAGGCCCTATCTCATAGAAGAAAGGTGTTGTGACATGTAGGAAAACTATTTAGTAACCTTCAAATCCATAAAAAAAAACAAAAACAAAAACAAAAACAAAACAAAACAAAAAAAAACTAGTGACTATACAGTAATTCCCCACATCCACTTGAGAAACACAGCTGGAAATTGTGGGAAGAATATTTATGACCTTCAAATCCAAGAGGGATGTTAAATAATTGTCTGGTGTAATGATTTCCACCCTCCTGGGACCTGCAGCTCACTACCATGATTTCCTGACATAGCCTGCATCCAAATATGCCCTATTCACATTGTGTGCATGGGTGTTTGTTATAGTAAATTCAAGTGAATTTGTGGTAGATAGATAGGTGGGTACATTCGATAGATGATAAATAGATCCCAGTATATCCCAATATTTTCTGCTATTGAAATATTTCAAAATGCCTTGGAGTATCTACAAAATCAGACTGTGAGAGACTGTCCTAGAAATTTTAACCAGACAAGCCCATGAAGGGACCCTGTTTGGCTTCACTGTCTTTTATTCCCTGTCTCTGGTATGTTCAGTTAGTGTTGGAACCTGGCTCCAGACACATTTACTTCTTGCTTTCTTTGCTCTCTGGCCTAGACCCTTCTCCCTGAAGACCAACTCAATGAGCAAAGCAGAAAGAGGCCATAAAACTGATAAAGACAGCAAAAGTTCAGGGAGATTCCCAGCTCGCAGAGGGTGCCCTGGGCAGATTACACATGCCTCGCCAGCTGGGAGGCCTGAGCTGTGAAATGCAGCCTCCCTTCAGTCTGAGCCTTCTAAGGTGGGGGAATGGCACCGCGTCCTCCCCACAGAAGGAAATGGATAAAATGGCTTTTCTTAACCAAAAACATCCTCATCACAAGATTCTTTCTCAGGTACCAGTCTTCCTGGCCCCCCGTTAAAGTGCAGAGTCCCCAGGTGTCCATCCTGAAGACACCACCCTTGCTTGCACTGCCCTGGGCCCATTGTCCACTACTGGAAAGACACCATTGTATACTGAGTCTCTGGTTTGGTTTCATATTTCATCTTCACAGGGTCCTCTGGGTAGGTATGTTTACCTCCATTGTACACACGAGGAGGCTGAAATAAAGAAAGGGTACACAATTTATCCAAGGCTATCAGCCAATAAGTGGTTGAGCTGGGATTTATTATTATTGTTATTTGGTCATTTATTCAGCATCTCATTTTCAGGCACCCACTTGTACCCAGACAAGGTACTCTAAATTCCTCTGATCCTTCTGGAGAACGTGGCATCAGCAATGACATCCGTACTTGCCTCCATCTGTAGGCATTGGCAGCCAGTACCCTCCAGCCTGAAACCTTTAGCAGTGACCCAGAGAATCCCCTGGAACTTCCAGGGGGAAGGGGAGGTGTCAAAGGATGAGAAAGGTCGGAGCTCTCAGAAGTCTCTGCAGCATTGCAACTGACTGTGGGCTGTCCTGCAGGCCTCACGAAGACCCGACACTGGCACATCCCACAATTTGTACCATGGCACAAGGTGCAGATGGCATTCTAGGCCAGGCCAGACATCAGGTGGATGGTAGTTAAGCCAAGTAACCTCTGCCACCATCCATGCAAACTTGGAGCTTCTGCTCCAGGTTGTTCCTGGAGTTGTGTAAGTGTGTGTGTGTGTGTGTGTGTGTGTGTGTGTGAGCATGGATGAATCTGTGTGTGCCCATGTGCATATGCCTGTGTGTGCTTGGTGCTCGTGTGTGTGCGTGTGTGTGTGCTGTGTCTTTGCCTACGATGCCATAGGGTCTCCCTAACAGGGAAACTGAGAATCCTAATGCTCAAATTTAAAAAGCCTTTTTGGGGCACTTGGGTGGCTCAGTTGGTTATGCGCCTGACTCTTGATTTTGGCTCAGGTCATGATCTCAGGGTTGTGAGATCGAGCCCTGTGTTGGGCTCCATGCTCAGCAGGGAGTCTGCTTGAGAGTCTCTCTCTCTCTCTCTCTGCCTCTGCCCTCCTCTCCTCACCTCCATGTGCACCCACATGCTCGCTCTCTCTTCCTCTCTCTCTCTAATAAATAAATAAATCTTAAAAAATATTTCTGAGCAATAAAAGCTTCTCAGGGCTCTCCCACACCCTGACTCTAAGCCTTGAGAAATAAGAATCATAATAATAGCCAACACACACTGACCACTTAGTCTTCCAAGGGCTGCTTTAGGCAACTTTATGGGTTGAGAGCTTAACCCCTAATTCATAGGTCAACACAATGAGGCTTGCACTCCCACTGCTCCCTCGTTGGAGCTGAGGGCAGGGAGGCTTCCAGAGCCCATGCTCAGGGTCCCCGTATGTGGAAGCTGTGAAGCTGGGATGGAATTCAGACCTTCCAGCCTCAGAGGTTGCTTTTCCTACGTGTGGTGGCAGCCTGCCCTCCCCAGGCTGTGTGCTTCACAGAGGTACTGAAGATGTCCTCCTTCATGTTACAACTCCAAGAGGCAAGCTGACTGTAAGAGCTCTAGAGGTGTTTCTCAGGTTTCATTTTCACAAGGTCAAGGGGGTCAGAGTAACTGTGGAAGGTTATTCCAGATAAGAAGTCCAATTTGAATTTCTAGGACTTTCCTTACCTGCTCTTCTGTCCTCACCTGGGAAGGCAGGTGATGCCAGCCCTGGTGGTGGAGCTGAACTATCCATAGGCCCTGGAGTGAGGAAACCAAGAGGTGAGGTCAGAACTGGACAAGAATGGAATAATGGGAAGGCCGGGGAATCTAAAGAAGGCTAATGGAGACCTCATCATCTACTGGGGCAAACCCAAGTCAGGTGTCAGGCACAGGATGGCAGGCAGGACAGGTTTCCACAGAACCAGGGCTTCTGAAGGCCCTTCTCAGAGCTCTTCTCAGGCCCTTTCCTCATGGCCCCACCTTCTTTCCCCTTGTAGTAGATAGTTGCTTCTCGAATCTTCTTTTTGTCAGTTTGTAAGGAAAATCAAGAATCAAGACAGGACTTAGGATGTTAAGGGAATTAAAAAAAGGAAAACAGAATGAAAATAACTATACTTTCATTTTAGAGAAAATCATACTGAGACTTAAATGCTTTCTTGATTTTTTAAAAAATAAACATGAGCACTTTTCCCAGCAGCTCTGCTTTATCCCCCTCACACTAGTAAACTGTGGACTGCAGAGAAAGCACCCCCAGCATTGCACAAGAGGGCCCTTTGATCAGACCTGATCAGACCCAAGGACTCCAGACACAGTGGATGGGGCTCATCTTCCACCCCCCCCCCACCAAGTGCCCTTGTACAAAGCACAGCCTGTGCAACCATCCACAGCGGCCCGTGGCCCCTCACGGGGCACTGGCTCCCCAGCACACTACACAGCAAGGAAAGCACATGGCCTGCGCGTGTGGATTTATTCATCTTCCCTGTATCAGTAAGGAGATGGAGCTATAGCGCATTAAATATTTACAATTATCAGAGACAAGACAGCGCACAGCACTGGACCAAGATAAGAATGCAGTTTTAAAATATTTACAATGAACACATCTTGCTCCTTCTGGTTCTTTTCTCTGGCCTGGCATTTTAGGTCTCTGATCTCTTTATTGTCTTTTCTTTCCAGGCCATCTGTAGTTTGAAATGTCTGACAGAGCCTCATAACTAAATCTTAAGAGGACTATCATATATTTGAGAGATATTGGGGGATTTTATTCATGTGCCTCCAAGCAAAGGGGCCTTTCTCACCATCTTTTCGGCTGATTCGTGTGTCTCCTGCGTATGCTACATATGACTGAGTCAGGTTTCTGGTAGTTTAGTCAAGTTTGTATGGTCCTACCTGGAACAGAGCCGGTGCAGCCGGCATGGCACGCTCCTGAGCCTGTGTTATCCCTGAGAACCTGTGTGCACTGGTTGCCTGAAGATTTAGTTACTTTAACAGTATACTGGGAATGGACTGGCTTAATATTCCTTTCCTGAGTTCAATCCTAAAATATTACACATTCTTACACTCAGGATCATGACGCCGTCGTGTTTGATTTAAATCTTGACTCTTTGGGATCCCTGGGTGGCACAGCGGTTTAACGCCTGCCTTTGGCCTAGGGCACGATCCTGGAGACCCAGGATCGAATCCCACGTCAGGCTCCCGGTGCATGGAGCCTGCTTCTCCCTCTGCCTGTGTCTCTGCCTCTCTCTCTCTCTCTCTGTGACTATCATAAATAAATAAAAATTAAAAAAAAATAAATCTTGACTCTTTGAAAGAGTTCACTGTTTCCTTTTAGAATCTTCATACAACCAATGATCAGAAACAATGGAATTGGATACAACCCATCATCAGAAATAATGGAACTTTGGCCTGGAAGGGCTCTATTAGCAACCCCAGGGAGAAAAAAGGTGTTGGAAAAACAAAGATGGGAAATATAATTCAGGCCTTAGTGTAGTTGCAAAGAATGTGAAAGAAGCTTCAACTGTGAAATATCTGGCTATCCAGAGAGAAGAAAGATCTCCAGCATTTCGGATGGGGTGCCAGAGAATTATCAGGGATCACAGGCGTTCTGTTTGATGGGTGCCATATTTGACCTTGAAGTGGTGAGGCTGGCACTCCATCGTGTCCTGGGGATCTCCTGACGTCCTTGCGCCCTGGCGCTATCTGCCCCGGGCTCCCAAGGCCTTGACTCCGAGTATGAGCCTGCGCACGTTTCTGGTGTGTATTTATATCGAGGTGGCTGTGTTGCCAAGGAGCTCTGAGAGAAAGCAGAGCGGAGATAACTTCTAATCCACCTTTCTGTGATAATGTGGCGCAAAGTGAAGAGACCCAGGGCTCCATCCCCCTGGTCTGGCATTGCCCTGGGAGGGGCAGGCCTGAGGGGAGTTTTTAGCAAGCCCAGCAGACACTGGGGTGAGTTTTTGCATTGGAAATGCTCGTGGTCACACCAGAGGGTAACTGGACTCTGTGCAGCAAATAGAAGGGACTAGGAAGGAAGAGAAGAAGGAAGCAAAATTTAATTTGTAGGCAGTAAGAAATGGATTGGAGTGACCATTTCAGAGATTTGGACAGCTAGAGAATTCGAATCTGGGAACGTTAGACCTGGCGAGGAGCCCAGAGGGCACGGAGAGTAGGGAGAGGAAGTTCCTTGCCGGAGATCACCAGGGGAGCTGGCGACAGCAGGGCTATGGGGCCCAGCTCAGGGCTCTGGGCCCCGCAGCCCACGTCCTCAGTGGCTCCGAGATCACAATGAGGTGCTTTCCCTGTCAACACAAAGTTGGCACAAGGGAGCTGTCCCCTGAGGCTTCTCTCCTGATGAGGCATCAGTTCTACCATCAGAATATGGGTAGAAGAGTCTGGAGCTCTCCACAGGAATAAAATCAATGGAGATGTGGACGGGGACAGTCCATTGTACAACAACATAGGTTGTATATTAAGATGAAGTGTGGCAGGGTGGGCCCGACAACGTAGCTGGCAACAGGCAGCCTCTCATGCATCCTTGGCTCCCCTTGCATGAGCCCGGGTGACTCACTGAGGTTCATGGTGCCTCCATTTCCTTATCTCTAAAATGGGGATCAGCACAGCTTCTTCACAGACTTGTAAGGCTCACATAAGGAACAGGCATGGAGACCTTTTGTGATTAAAAGAAAAATGTACTTTACAACAGAGAGTTTGGGCTCCCAAGGGAGCCTTGGCCTTTGGGAACTCTTTTTCATTAATAAGCATCATGTCTGGAGAGCTGGCCATTGTTTATCCTTGCCATCCTTGTCTTTTCCTTCCTCCAGATGATTTCTCCATCTGGATCATAGCCTGAGCTGGGGAAAAGGGCATAGGCTGGAGGTTTATCAAAATGTCACAGGTGCTGCCTCATGAACCCATGCAGTGCTCCCAGACAGCATCTTCTAGAACAAACCTCCTTTATTAAGACCCGAGCAGGCTGTACTCCAAGGTAGAGTGGAGAAGAGCTCGAGAGCCCTTTGCCTTAAATTTCTGATGCCTGTACCACTTCATGGCACAAAACCCCTCTAGGACAGAATGGTCTTTTCACAAGGAATTTTAATTTAAAAAAAAAAGTGAAAAAGGAAAAACAGTATAGAAATGAGTCGCAGCATAAAAGGAACCACATTAACAAAGTATCCAACTGTAGAACTGAGCTCTTCCGGGCTCATGACCCCAGCATCTAAAGTTGTCTTTCTTACCAGCATTGGGTTTATGAGGTGGTGGGTTGGATTAATCACCCGGATTAGCCAGGCCCAACAATCCAATATAATCCTTCACAGGCCCTGAAGGGTTTGTGTTTTGTTTTGTATGGAAGATATTCTCAGAGGTTCTGGCTACAACACACCCCTGGGTTCTGGAATTTGTAGGATTCCTTGGGTTCATCTGGCTGATGGCCAGGGTCAGACTGTGCACCAGTGGGATAGCCATCCTGCTCTGTGGACAATATCAGCACCTTCCTGTGAGTGGGACAACTGAGGAGCCCATCCCTGGGGCTCCCCAGTGGTGAGAGCCCCTAAAGAGCTGGCTGTGGGCCTGGTGGGTAATAGGGGTCAATACGTGGCCACGAGGAGTGCATCATGGGAGAAAAACTGTCATTCTCTGAACACAAACAACATGATTCTGGCTCTGAGCTTTCCTGGTTATGGAGAATGCCTTCCTGTTTGCAGCCACTTGTCTGACACTTCCACACTCAGGCCCAATCAACTTTCACCTTCCCCATGATTCCAGTTCAGCTAATGAATATATAATGAGTGCCCATAAGGCATTTTAACTCACGTTGACCTGTTTTGAAGCTGAGGAAAGGTCTGAGTCTGGATGGGTTTCCATATTCAAGAGGAGTACAGAAAGGGCCATTATGGTCCTTGGTGATTGGCCTACTAGGAACAGGACTTCAGGCAGTGGCTAGGGGACAAGAGACAGGTATGTGATGCCCAACTCCCGCCACCTGGAGAAGAACTGGCAAAGCCAAGCAACTCAATGTTTCAGGGCCACGGCCAGGGTCTAGTGCAGAATTGCGGCATCAATGGAGGGTTCCAGTGCGGGACAGGAAGCTGGGCAGGAGCTCTGCCACATGTATGGAGCATCTCTGGAAAACTCTAAGAAGGTGCAAACAAATCAGTGTTCACTCTCTAGTGAAATCCGGCCTGACATGGCAGGACTACTACAGTTCCCACCAGGAGTGAGCTGGGAACAGGGCATAGCTAGGTCTGCAAGTAGAAGCATGGGGACCTTTAGCTACAAGGGTCAACTTAGTCTCTGCTCTCAGCCTTGTTAGTTCGTCTCTTCCTTCATGCTACAGCTCAAGTCTGTCTCCTCAAAACCAAGCTTCCTTGGTCTCTTCCAACCACAGGGATCTCTTCCTCTTCAGACTCCCTCAAGAGCATTCCCTCTATCTTTCTCTCTTTGACCCAGAAGAATGTCCTGCCTGATTTGTGGGCATCCAAGATCCTAGCTGGCTCCTGATACTTGCTCAGTAGTTACTCTGTGGCCAGAAGGCTCACAGGTCCTTTCAGTCCAAGAGCAGTGCTGGGCTGAGCTTTTCCACACAGTAAGACCAGTGGGCCCTTGTTTCTTTATCTGAGATGATACCTCTTAATTGACTAATTTTTTAAAAAAATACCATTTGCTTAATGATTTTAGAAAGTCAAAAAAGGTAGGAAAGAATACAGAAGCAAGAAAAAAAAAAGATTCTACTTGGGAATATTGTTTACAGTTGACATTTGCCTTTCCTCCAGATTGATTCTTGACTTTGCATCCTGTCTGCAGAGTGACACTCTGCCAACCAGACATTGTCACCTGCTGGGCGACTCACTCAGGGCTCCTTGGCTCTGTCTGGAAAATCTCTCCCTCTCCCTCTCTCCCATCCTTGTCTCCCAACCCCCTTCTCCCCGCTCGGAGCCTTTGTTGACGTTGACAGCTCATCCCTGGGCCATCATTCATCCTGCCCATGGCAAACTTTGGAGAAAATAAAAAACCCTGCTCCCCTAATCTCATTAGAAGGGCTGCAAATTGAATTTAGCCCCTCTCAGTGTCCCCTCAGCTGGCTGTCATTAGGAGCAGAGGCTGGGCCTTGGCTGAGACCCAAAGACCAGCTAACTGAATTTGAGATGCTGTGGTCTTGACAGGCCAAGGGAGGTAATTGAAGAGCCGTGGGGCTCCTGGTAACATTTCAGGCTGGGATTACACTGGGGATCCGCAGCCCCCATCTGCACTGGTGTTGGGGGCACTAAAGAGTCACCCGCTGGGCTTCCAGGGGTCGAATTATTGATAAAGAGATCATTCCCAGTGGAAGGTGGGGGGACAATTGGGAGGCTGCATTTGGTTATGATGCAAAGTGGGTGTTATAGGTGGGGGGGGAAGGGACACCCTAGTCAGTGAGGGTCAGCAAATCACCCAAGTTAGACAAAATTTGCAGAGTGTTGTCTAGTGAAAAAAAAAGGCAGTTTGGAGAAACTAACAGATAAACCTAGAGAATATGAGGAAAAGAAATACTGAGTTTTGAACTGTGGGCATTATTTATGTGTTTGTCTGAATCTTAGCATTTTCTCTTCCTGAATCATTTTAGCCTTATTTTTTTAAAAATCTCAACAGTAAGTCAAAAGTACAGGGGGACTCTTCTATAGTTGAAAAATCATATATTTTTTTTTAAAAAAGGAAATGTACAAAACCCCTGCATCCATGCAATTAAGCATCTAATGGAGATTCAGGTGGACAACAGACACTATCTCAGACTTCTAGGGCCTCCTTAGTTCCCAGATCTATTGCAATGATTTCAATGTAGTTGAAAGTTCGCTGGAATCCTGTTTTAAAGAAAAGGAGACTGACAATAATTAACCAGCTACTATGTGCCAGGCATGGTCTTCACAGCAACAGAGCAGGATGAGCATTACTATGATTCGTATCCACACTTTACTGATGAAGAGACGGAGTCTTGCAAAGATTAGTCAGTCTCTTGCCCAGGTCAGGAGATGATAAGTGCTGGGACCGAGATTTAAACCCAGGACTGCCTGGCTCTGCCACTCTGGAGGCCGTCCTGCCCTAGCAGAGTGCTAATTTTCTCACCCTGTGTCACTTTCCTAAAAGAAGCCACAGTGGTAAGCTCTGTTACTCAGAGGCAGTGAGGTTGGGAGCACAGGTTAGGGGGCAGACAGGCTCATTCCACCATGTACTAGCCATGTGACCTTGGGCATTTCCAAATCTCTGTGCCCTCCTGGAAAATGGGGACGGTAATAGGACTTGCTCCCTTGGCTTCCTATGAGGATTAAATGAGCTGTCCAGTGGTTGGCCCATGAAGAATATCTGCTCACTTGCATATCTATGGATCATCACTCAAATATTAGGCCACAACATCCTCAGACCCCTGTTTTCCCTGCCCAGCATTCCTTGATGTAGAGTCAGGACATCTCACATTTGCATTCATGGAACTTACTTGTGATAAGTAAAGGATGAACCCAAAGCTTTTCCTAAGTTGATTATATCCATGGGTTTTTTCTCCAGCCTACTCTCTTTAATGTTGAGTGAGCTAAGACTTGTAGCTGAAGGCTCTCTCATACCTGTTATTATCAAGTCCTCGCTCCCCATTAGGCATTTTATACATTTTTACCTCATTTAATGCCCACTTTTACTCATCTTATGGTAGGTTTCATTTCCATCTTTCAGATAAGGAAAGTGCATTTACTTTATGTTTTCCATATTCCATCATGACTAGGGCATTAACTACAGCCTCACGGTTGATCTAAACTGGCACAGACTACTAAACTATGTGTTTTACTACATCTGACAAGACTTATTTCGGTAACTAAAGGCTCCCCCTGTCTGTCATTGTATATCCCGATGGCACTCAGGCTTCCGATTCAATGAACCTTTATTGAACACTTACAGTGTGCCTGGCTCTGGGTTGACAGGCTTTTCCATATTGTCTCATTTAAGTCACCATTGATTCAATGAAGAAAGGCCTTATGACTCCTATTTAGCAGATAGAAAGGTGGTTTCAAAAAACTCAGGAGGGTTTTCAAGGATCACACAATTACTAAGTGGAGTATCAGAAAAGGAGGCCGGGCAGCCTCTAGCTGTACCGCCTCCAGCCCTTTGAGTCATCCCAACTGGGGCCTGGGCATGATGGAGCAGAGAGAAGCCATCACCCCTGCACCTTGCACAAATTCCCGACCCAGGGAATCACGAGCTATAGTATCAATAAAGTGCCGTTCTCAACCACTCAGGGTAGTTACACGGGGAGAGATCACCAGAATAGTGCCTCTCAGAGGATTCTTGTATGACTTGATACACTTGTAAAATGCTCAGGACGGTGCCTGGCACAGTCGACATTCAACAAAAGTGAGTTATTACTCGTTGTGCAAACATTTATTAGACACCAAGTAGTTTTGCACTCTGTACTAGCTGGGAGGGACACGGAGTGGATGTGACCCAAGCATTCAGGGCCTGATGGAAATTAGGATCAACTAGAACTTGGTCACATACTTGTGGAATATATGAAGAGTATATTTCCCTCCACTCTGGTCCCACATGTCATTTCTGTCCCTGGGAAAAGTACAAATCTCTAGCCTCTCACTGCAGTGGGATGCCTGCCTAGCCCCTGGGCGGGCCCGGAGGGGTTAAGCCCGTTGAGGTTGTCTCGGTCACTGTGGATGAAAATCCAGCTGCTATTGATTCCTGGTAAGCACTGATGCCCTTCCCAGGTCAGAAGAGAAACCCAAACCATTGTTGAGTAAATATAGTATTCTGTTCACTACATCAATTAGGCTGACCCTAGGGGCTCTGGGAGCCCCCTCTTCCCCCATTTGCAATGACAGCTGCCATGCTAATGAATCCACATTGACATGATAATTAAACAATTACACAAAGTGGGGCTTTCCTAGAGCAGCAGCTTTAGTGGGGGAGCCAGGGTGGCCATGGACTGGATAAGGCTTGGGGGTTGTTCCAGGGCCATGATGTGACACGCAGTGCCTGGGTCATTCCCAGACTTGCCCCCAGGGGCAGCCGGCTGGGGCACTGCAGCTGTTGCCTCTGGTGCTGGTGGCAGGGCTGGGGCAGGAGGGGCCACGGGAAGGATGCTGTCAAGTGTGCTCATACACGCTCACTCGCTCTCCCTCTCTCCTCCAGAAATCCTCAATTGGGTGAAGTGTGAAAGGAACCCTCTATCTCTGTATGGAGGGGATGGGTACTTTGTCAACTGCAGACCGGCTTAGCCCTTCCTCTCTGGAAGGCTTAGAGACAGCCAAGGCAGTGTTGGGCAAATGGGGATGGCAAAGGCCAGGGAGCCATGCCTTCCTGGCATCAGAGGGAAGAGCAGAGAGCCCACCCTCCTCACCAGCCCTGGGGAAAATTACTCTTTCTGTGAGCAGATCATCACAAATGCAGAAAGTCCTGGCCTCTTGGTGCAACTGCACAGTTTACCAAGACTTGAGTAGACAGACCCTAACTGGCCACAGCCCCATTTGCAAGAGTATAGACTTGTGGGTCATGTGGGCTGGGCTCGTGCTCTACTCTGCAACTTAACTGTGTAATCTTTGTAGGCCTGGGCAAGTCAAAAGGCCTTTCTGAGTCTTCATTTCCTCCACTATAAAATGGGCTCATAATCACTGGCTTGCCCAACTATCCTTGAGATTAAACAAGATGGTTTATGTCAAAGGACTAAGAGCATCTCACATAAATAATAAGTGAGAGAACCTAAGATAATAAGATTCCCCATAAAGATGATGGGGTCATCACAGAAGATTCTGTGTCATCCACAGAAATGATCAAGTTGATTGAATGGAGTCTAGAAGGCCCAGATTAAGACACACTTCAAAGTGCCTGGAGATGAATGGAGTGCTACTCTTGGGGACCTCTTGCAAGTGAGACTGTGTGTAGAGTGTGCTCAGTATAAACAAAGGAAGAAAGAACAGAAAAATGACCTATTTGAGGTAGAATAGGAGTATTCTGGGTCAGGATGAGAGGTAACTAATAAAAACCTTCATCCATCCATCCATCCATCCATTCATCCATTCATCCATCCATCCTTCATACAAAGAAAATGCATATGTTAGGGGGTTATGATAGAGATGTGAACGCAGGCCAAACCGGTGTCTGGTCTTGTCAATAAATGAATGAATGAACAAGATGCAATCCCTGTCCTCATGATACTCTGGTGGAGTGTACCCTCTTACCTTACACCTAAGTCAGTTCAGGCAGCAGTGATTTATAGGAGACAAAGGGACATCAGGTGTGCAGTTTTACAAGCGAACTACAAAGCAAGTGTAACCTGGTAGGTGTGTGCTCAGGTGGACATATTCCGAAGTATAAGAGTTCACCAGTGGGCAGGTGATCAATGTTGGATTCAAACCTTAGGATTCTGAAGTCACATCTAAATTTAGCAGGGCAAGTGCCACGATTGATTAGTAATGTCTGCTCTAGGGACAGGAATGGAAAGTGATAACTCACTGTCATGCTAGCTATTTATCATCTCAGGTATAGGCAAGGTCTAAGATGTCTTCTAGTAATAGAATTTTGTGATTTTTTTCCAATAGGACAATCCAATCCCATTCACTGCATACTGTGAGCAGCTAGTGTTACAGTGTCCCATGGTTTCCCTTCCATTCTTTTCCCTGCCAGTTACCTTAAAACCACTCAAGCTCACAAAACCTGAGCCGTCATGCAAGAGAAATGTGACTGCCTTAAGAAAATCTAATTTGATTAGTCCAAGTAGTTAAAAAAAAAAGTCAGACTTCGTTAATTAATTCAACAAGCATTTACCAAGCACCTACTAAGTTAAAAGCCTTGGGAATAAAGAAGCCAGGTTCCTCAGGTGGTGAGTGTCTAGAGTTTGAGTATGTTGGGGTGCCAGAGGGTGGAAAGAGGCAGGAATACCTACAGACACACTCTTAAGTCACTGATTTAGAAGGGACAGTGGTCAGTGAAGTTAAATTCCACAAGACTCGACATTCTTTGAGGGGAGCCCAAAAAGTGTTTTTATGGCCGCCCTTGTTTGACATGTTTCTGGAATCATGCTAGAGGTTGGAAATTGAGCTCCGGGTATTTCTGATACCCCTTCAGCCCCTACTGTCTGGAGGAGACTGCTTGGGAGTGTCGAGGCAGAGGCTATAAGATGAGAGGGAAGGAGGAGTGATCAGAGTGTCCTGTTGGGCACACCACCCAAAGTGTGGTTCCGGGACCAGCAGCAGCAGCATCCCCTAGGAACTTGTTGGAAGTACAGCATCTCAGGTCCAGCTCCAGACCTACCAAAGCAGAACCAGACTTTTGACAAGATCCCTGGATAACTCGCATGCACACTGCAGTTTGAGAAGCACTGTTATAGAAGCCCTATACAACAGGAATACTGCTCATGGCCTCTGCTTTCTGGCTGGTCAGAGGATGCTCTCCACAGTGACACCTCTTCTCTCTTTCTCTTTAAACATTCTTCAGGATTCTTTGTAATTAGGCTCTACCCTTTGTTTCTAGGCTGGCATCCCTATGTATGCTATCCCTCTTCCCGCTATTGTTTCTTTGGCATCAGAGAGAGAGCCCTCCGTTACCACAATCAAGTTTGCAATGGCTCAGCAATAGGAGGACACTGCATTTATCTGGCTGTGTTATCCACACCTAGTGGATGTCATCTCCTTCAATTCTCTCTGTAAGTTTTCTAAGAGAAAAGAGACAAATGCATTCTATCACAGGAGAGTGAGAGATAGGAGAGAGAGAGACAGGAAAGGGCCAGGAAGGGGTGGGTCAAGGTGAGGAAGCCAGGAAAGCTACAGGAGGAGATGTTGTTGATTGGGTCTCATAGAATAAGTCATAGTCAACCAATGGGATTCTTGGGTCTCCTGGCTGGCTCCAGTGGTAGAGTATGTGATTCCTGATCTCTGGGTTGTGAATTTGAGCCCCACATTGGGTACAGAGATTACTTAAAAATAAAATCTTAAAAAACAAACAAACAATGGGATTTTCCCTCCCATTGTTTTTCCTTTTTTTTTTAGTCACTCATTCTTTGAATCATTCATTTAGCAGATATTCACTGAGGAGCCAGCTTTGTGACAGGTTCTGTTCCCAGTGGGATACGGAAGTAGGTGAGCCACAACTAAGGCATAGGTGAGTGGAGAAGACCTTCACTGATAAGCAGGCTGAAAGGCCTGAGCCACCCACTAGCGTGGCAGGCTTACCAGATGCCATGACTGGACTGGGCTTCCCTCCCCTCGTTGCTGTGATATCTGAATTCTAAGGCGACCTGATGTATGAAAACACTCTATAGAAAGTAGATAAAGTCACTGAAGGGTCTTCTGCTTTACCAGACGTTTTCCTTAGGATTAGTTTAATGAGGCGCATGCATTCCTAGATGCTCTGTGCAGCATCTCATTTAACCATCACAGTCCTGTGAAATTAGCAGAATAAGAAGAAAACTGGGGCCTGGAGAGCTGACACAGCATGCAAACTGCTGAGTCAGCCTCTGAACCCAGATCTTTGCTGGCCAAAGTTGCATTCCTGACCACTTAGTGAACAGAAGATCAAGGGGCAGCGGGCAGCTAGAGGCACAGCATTTGGACACTTCTGCTTTGAGTTAAAATTTTAGAACTGTATTGAATTCATTTGAAGTGAAAATATTTTGCTGCCTTCTAAAGAGGAAAACCACTTGGACCCCTTCCTTCTTAGTAGTCACTCAACGAACATTGGCTGAAATGAATGGCAAGCCTGGAGACAGCCAGGATGGTAAAGGGCTTGTCTAGGCCTGGGGGGCCCGGGAACAGCAAAGTCCACACTTGAGGCTATCGGGAACACTCTGCTGGGGGCTCGGCTTTATTGGTTCCTCCCCCTCTGTGCAATCCTGGGGACTGTCAAATAAATGACAAGACTCATTTTACAAGTAGACCAGAAGTCTGCAGTGGCGAGCCCAAGCTGATTGCCTATCTTATCTCGAGTCATCAGTCTCTCATTCAGGCTTCCACAAACAACTCTGTCCTGCACTTTGGGAGCAAGGAGCTGATGGGGTGGGCATTTCCCCGGGGCCCTGGTCTATCGTGAGACACTGCTGAGGGGAACTTGGCCAAGCTGAGACTGTGTGGCCAAAGTGACAAGAAGGCTCGAGGGTTAAGATTCTGGGGGTGGCTTCCTGGTTCTGAGAAATGATGGTGACATGGCAACAATGACAATGGTGGTGACATAATGACAGGTGAGGCATAATCTGGGCTTACCATATGCTAAATTCTGTGTCATGCACTACTTCTGCCTTATGTCATTTAACCTTGACAGCTTTTGGGGGGCATAAAGAAACTGAGGTCCAAAGAGGCTGAGTAACTTTCCTGAGTTCATTCATTACTGTGGAAAAGATGAGACTTGAACCTCAGTGTGTTGGATTCTAGAGTTTCTTACCCTCTTAGCTAGCAGAGACAGAGACGGGAAATCACCTTTCTTACAAAACCAAATCACAAAGGCTTCAAGGATTAACTCCAGAAGCATTCCTTGCATGGGTGGTAGAGAAGGTGGGGGTGGGACCTGGACCCACCCTTTGCCTCTGTCTCATCATCCCCTTGAGATCCTCTCACCTGTTTCTTCCTGCCACCCCCATGCTGCTTAGCAACAGAGACACTGGCTCAATTAAAACAAATAGACGATAGCAGAACAGGATATCAGAAGCGGTGAATCATCCTAGTTTGTATAGAACCGTACAGTTTTTCCATCCTAGAGGAACCAGTTCCTCCTAGGGAACAAGGGGTGTTAAGACACAGGGCTCCAGAACCCTACTCCACTTAAATGAGACAGGTTTTACAGTGCAGCAAAGAGCCTACGTTCTGGGGCCAGGCATTCCGGGGCTACAAACCTGACTCCACCACTTTCTGGCTCTCAGATCACAGAGAACCTCAATCTTCCATGGTGTTTTGCAGATGAGAATATGTAAAGCAGGAATTGGGGTAGTCCTTGCTCTGCAAGTTCTTGGAGGATTAAATGAAACAATGTACATGAAATGCTTGGTGGGGTGTCTGGCATAAATCTGTGCCTGATAAATGGATTCTGTTATCTGTTTGTGCGACACATATTAGCATCTATTTTACATGTTGAGCCTGAGCCTGAGATTTCATTCTAACCATATTTTCTTTTGAAAAGATTTACTTATTTATTTGAGAGAGAGTGAGAGAGAGACAGAGAGAAGGTGGGAAGGGGGGTTAAGCAGAGGGAGAGGGAGAGAGAATCCCAAGGAAACTCCATGCTGAGCATGGAGTTTGACAGGGGCTTGAACTCATGACCCTGAGACCACAACCTGAGCCAAAACCAAGGCTCGACTATGCCACCAGCCACCCTTTAACCATCTTCAATGAAGCTCCTGAAGAGGTGTTCTGGTTCCTTCTTAGAGATCTTACACATTTCTTGGAAAGTTTATTGCTAGCTTCTAAAATTTTGAGTTATTTTAAATTGGATCTTTTCTATCATAACCCTTTTAAAGCTTTTTTAATCATGAAATATTTCAGATCTACTCAAAAACTTTTAAAAATAAGCATCTTAGCTCAAACTAAATTGGCTAACTCCAGCCCTATCTCCACACAGACACATCTGCTAGGCAAAAGGACTCCTCTATCACACACCAAGGAAGTCATTCTCCCTCTGCAATTGATTGAGGGACAGCACATCCCCTTCCTTGTCTGGGAGACAAGGCTACTGTCTGCACAGTGCTGAGCAAAGTTGTTTGTCACCCTGAAGTTCCTCATCCTCAAGGAAGACCTGATCCTACACACAAAAACACGGGCGCCTACCTTAAGCATACAAGCTGGTAACGTACTGATTTCTGCCTTATATGCTTCTTTAAAAGAAAGAAAAAGAAAGAAAGAAAGAAAGAAAGAAAGAAAGAAAGAAAGAAAGAAAGAAAGAAAGAAAGAAAGAAAGAAAGAAGGAAGGAAGGAAGGAAGGAAGGAAGGAAGGAAGGAAGGAAGGAAAGAAAGAAAGAAAGAAGAAAGAAAGAAAGGAAGGAAGGAAGGAAGAAAGAAAGAAAGAAAGAAAGAAAGAAAGAAAGAAAGAAAGAAAGAAAGAAAAAAGAAGAAAGAAAGAAAGAAAGGAAGAAAGAAAGAAAGAAAGAAAGAAAGAAAGAAAGAAAGAAAGAAAGAAAGAAAGAAAGGAATTGGTAGCCTTAAACATCAATGCAAAATAGTTTTCCATTCTAGGATGCACCAATATTTTTTTAGATAAAAATATACTAACACTTTTAAATTGTTTCTGATCTGTTTGCATTAAAAATTAACCTTTGAATATTATATATATACAAATAACATTTCTCTTCCTCACTCCCTTATATAAATACAATATCTTTTTTAAAAAATTTTTATTTATTTATGATAGGCACACAGTGAGAGAGAGAGAGGCAGAGACACAGGCAGAGGGAGAAGCAGGCTCCATGCACCGGGAGCCCTACGTGGGACTCGATCCAGGGTCTCCAGGATCGCGCCCTGGGCCAAAGGCAGGCGTTAAACCGCTGTGCCACCCAGGGATCCCTACAATATCTTTTTAAAAAATGTTTTATTTATTTATTCATGAGAGACAGAGAGAGACAGACAGACAGACAGAGAGACACAGGCAGAGGGAGAAGCAGGCTCCATGCAGGGAGCCCGACGTGGGACTTCATCCCGGGTCTCCAGGATCACGCCCTGGGCTGAAGGCGGTGCTAAACTGCTGAGCCACCTGGGCTGCCCTATAAATACAATATCTTTTTATTATGTTTATGGTGTATTTCTCCATACAGAAATATTTGAATTTAATGCAGTGAAATTTATCAAACTTTAAAAAAGAGATTCTGCTGTATTTGTATTTAAGAAATTCTTTTCTGTAACCATTTCAAAATTTTTTGTTTTTTTCTAAATGGTTTACTTTTGGGGCACCTGGGTGGCTCAGATGGTTAAGTGTCCAACTCTTGATTTCAGCTCAGGTCATGATCTCAGGATTCTGAGATGAAGTCCTGTGTTGGGCTCCCCGCTCCCCAATTTGTTTTTCCTCTCTCTCTCTCTCTCTCTCTGCCCCTTCTCCTGTTTCTGCATTCTCTCATTCTCTCATTTTTAAAAAATAAATATATAAATAAATAAGTCTTTAAATGGCTTACTTTTTTGCATTTCGTTCTTTTATTTTTGTATATTATTTAAGGTAAGGAACCAATTTCTTTTTGTGTGAATAACCAACTGACCCAACAATATTCATTGAATAGAATATCTTTACTCCAGTGATTTACAAACACTACATTTTTAATAGACAATGTTTCCAGGAATTTGTGGTGGTCTGTTTATGGCTTTCTAGTATAATCCATACAAATTCCACATTGTCTTAATTGTGATAGCTTTATAACAAATCTTGATATCTTTTTAAGGAAAATTCCCACACTTTCTTGTATTTTAAAAATGCCTGGATATTCTAGGCTTGTGTTTTTATCACTTTTAGGCTCAACTGGCATGTTATGGGGGAAAAATGGATGTATATGTATATATGTGTGTGTGTACACTGGTGTTTTACTTGGAATTTCCTTGCATTCATATGTTAAACTGAGGGAGAATTTACATTTCTATGATATTGATGCTTCTTGTCCATAAAAATGACATACCTCTCCATTTATTGGAGTTATCTTTCATGCCATCCAATAATGTTTTATATTTCTTTATAGAAGATTTTGGTAACTTTTACTACATTTAATTCTAGCAAAATTATAGGGAGTTTTTTGGTACATTTTTCTAGTATATTTTCTAATTTGTTTCAGGTACAGGGATATTCTTGATTATTGTATGTTGATCTTGCATCAAGTACTTTTGTTAAAAGCTTAGTTCTAATAGTTTATTTGTAATCCTCTTCTGTTTTCTATTTAATCTACAAATAATGGTAATTTGTCTTTCATTTTCTAGATCTTTAATTTTTCCTTGTCCTATTGCATTGGCTGGAACATTCAGTACCATAGGGACTAGGAAAGATAATAACAGGCTTCCTAGGGGCAGCCTGGGTGGCTCAGGAGTTTAGCTCCTGCTTTCAGCCCAGGGTGTGATCCTGGAGACCCAGGATGGAGTCCCACATCAGGCTCCCTGCATGGAGCCTGCTTCTCCCTCTGCCTGTCTCTCTGACTGTTTTTCTCTCTCTCTGTGTCTCTCATAAATAAATAAAATCTTAAAACAACAACAACAACAACAGGCCTCCTTGCTTGTGCCCAACCTTACAATGACTATGTCAAATGTTTCACCATAGAGTATAACATTTGCCCTTGACTTTTGACAGGTTAAGGAAGTTTTCTTTAATTCATGGTTTGTTAAGTGTTTCACACTATGGCTGTTGGATTTTATCAGGTGTTTTTCCTGTTTTAACGGAAGAAATTATATGGTTTGCCCCCATTGATCAGAAGATTATCAGTTTGTATAAAATAAGAGTTATTTGTTCCTTGTAAGCTTTGTAAAACTTCCTAGTAACACCATCTGATGACCTTTTGGCCAAGGACATTTTTGTCTATTAATTTCGTTTCTTTAAGAGTTCAAGGTATATTTCAGATTTGCTAATTATTATTTGCCCATTTTCTTAATTTATACTTTCTAGAAAGTTGGGGACTTTGATGTCCACTTAAGGTTTTTAAAGATTTTGAAAGTCTCTACTCATTCTGTAGTTATGGTCCCCTTTCCCCCCTGCCTTTTCTTTCCTATATCTGTTTAATTGTCCATTTATTATTTAAGCCTGTTTGAGTTGAGTTTTATACAACTTGAAACTAAAGGTATCTAACTGACAGAAGGAAAGACATAGGAAAATATACATTGATTGGTACTGCAGCACTTGACTCAGAACTTTTTTCCCATGCCACCATGACTTCTTTCATGCCTGGCTTTGCTCTTTATCTTTTGTTCTTCAAGACTTGACTAAGCAGTTAAATCCTTCAGGAAGCCTTCCTTGACTACTGCCACCCTTGGTGAGGCTGGATGTTTTTCTTATGCTTTCCTCTATAAGAGAATTAACCAGTCTGAATAGAAACAATCACTTCTATTAAATTGAATATTCGTCCAGGACAAGGAAATCATATTTATCACTATATCCTCAGAGGAAGGCCAGTGTGGCACATAATAAGCACTCAGCAAATACTTCGTGATCAAAGTTGTAAACAAAGCAGTGTAACATACGTCAGGAAGAGTAAACTGAGACTAGAGGTGCTCCCGAGAGAGCGCTTTGCCCAGAATGCATCATTCTCAAGCTATAAAACACAGCAACCCCTCCCCCACTTGGCTAGGCAGCTTTCCCTTTGCCAGTCTCTGGCCTCCTCCTCTGTGACTCTCTGGTTGATGCTGGGAAGTGGCAGGCTGCCTCATGGCAACAAATCCTTGGCTGGCACCGCTGGGATGGCCTCTTACTATGCCAATTTCTACCTGAACACACCCCCCTCCCCCTTTCTCTCTCCTGCTCTCATCTCTGCCAAGAAGCAGAAAAATAAGGGAAACGGTGGAAAAGGCTGGGCCTTAGAGCCAAATAGCCTTCAGTTTAAATCTCTTTTATCCCTCCTAGGCCATGCAATCTGGGGCAATTTGTTTCTCCTCTCTGCACTTTGGTTTCTTCCTTTGTAATAACAATAGTCAGCTCCCAGATTTGTGAAACTCCTACCTCACAGTAAATCTCCACAACTTTACTATGAAACATTTCAAGACCTGATGTCCTAAACTAAAAGTGTTTCCCTCTCTGTTCCCCATCTCCAGTCCCAAGATTTGGAATTTAAGTGTTCAGGAAGCTACATGCACCGGCTCCTGAGTCCCCTACAGCTGACAACTGTATTCGGCAGTAGAATACTGGTCTCTGTCATTCGGGGCCACTTATTCATTCTGTTCTTTGAGCCTCCCTCCACAATCTTATCTGCTGTTTCTCTCCCTCTGTGTGTGTGTGTGTCTCTTTCATTCGCTCTCTCCCTTTCTCCCTGTCTCTTTTCTTTTTGCTGGGTGGAGAAGGTCCTTGGTTAGGAATGTCCCACAGCAATTTCATGGTACACTTAATCCTTTCGTTGTTTCCTAGGCCTTAAAGGGCAGAAAGCCAGGTGCTCCCCTTGCTCTTCATGGGTAACTTGATTATAAGAATTAAAAGGCTTTGATTACATTATTAATTTTGAAGCTGTATGCCTCTCACCCAGTAAGGATCCAGGAGAGCCCCAGATGCAGATGGTCTGCAGACACTCTACCTCCTGCACAGTCACACATCAGATAATCCTCAGAACTCCTCGCCTATTTGCCTGGCACAGTGCAGGACCCTCATAGGACTCTCATATGACTTTTGCAACAATCCTGTGACACGAGAGGGGCAGGTTCTTTTTATGTTTTAGGTGCTTTCTCGGGGCACTGGGGTCTCAGGGGCTCAGTTACATAAGTGACTTGCCTGAGGCCATGGCCAGGTAGTTCAGTGGTTACAGCAGAAAAAATAGAACACAGCCCTGCACACATTAGGCTGGGTTCTTCTTACTACGCTATTCAGCGTGAGTAGCAGCCGATGTAAGGTGATTCTCTGTAAACATCAGAGTGTTTTTATCACTTAATGAGCATAGACAGGTTGGCACTATGCTTCATGAGCATGCTTACCAAAGATGGCTGTAATAATATTCCATCCCATATGCTCTTCTCTATTGTGACCTTGCTACTCGCCCACATCAAGTGGTCTCCACACCCTCCCTTTGAGTCTGGGCTGACCTTGGTGGCTTGCTTATAGTCAATAGAAGGTGGCAGAGTAATGCTGCATGACCCTTGAGGCTAGTCAGAAAGGGCCATGTGACTCCTTTAGGTTCTCTTCATTCAGTTGTTCCCCACATGCTCCCTCTTGGATTGTTTCTCTCCCTATCCAGCTGCCATAATGTGAGAATCCCAGCCCACAGGGAGTGTGGTACTAGTCCCATGTGAGCACAGCTTTCAAGTCTGCCTAGCCACTAGACAGGTGAATGAAGAAGCCTCCAGATAATTCCAGCCCCCAGCCATGTGAGTCTTCTTGGCTCAATACATTTTGGAACAGAAAAAAGCCACTGCCATATTGGGAGATATGGGTCTCCTGCATTTCTGCATGTCTTGAAAGCAGAAGCACACACTGTCTTTGGTCCAGACTGTCTTTTATAAGAAGGTTATATAGCAAAACAAACAAACAAACAAACAGAAAAATGAGATTGTACCACCCTCTGATGCAAAGGGCAGGTGTGCTTAAAGCCCTAAAAAACAAAGTGTCCCATATAATAAAGATAATATCTTATGGCAGGCATACTTACTTCCCATTATAAGAGATTCAGGTTCCCTACACTTGGGGTTTCTCTCCTATAATGCAACCTATTGTGTGTGTTGGTGTCACCTGCCTCATCCTATCACCCTGTGGGAATTGGGTCTCAGGGAACTGACACAAAAAAATAATGATAGTCACTACCGCTATGGCTGTGAATAATAAAGGTCTTCATCTCTGACCCAGAAGTCTCCTATTTTCTACCTGCATGAATAAAATTGTGCCAAGCTGGCTTGTTAACTTGTAAGGAGGGCAAAAACTCTCAGAGCCTTCAGAGTTCTTGATGCCCTACTGTGCCTTATATGAACTCATGATCTCCAGAATCCATGAGCATAATAAAATGATTTTTAGTTTACACCGCTAAGCTTGAGATGGCTTGTCACACACCAGTAGGCAGACAGGTGCAAATGTAATAAAGACTTATGTCTTTTTTAGGTGGAGGCTATAGTCTACAAGGAAGAAGTAGACATGTTATACATAGAAACTATACACAGGGGCACCACACACAAAGTGTGCTGGCTGGGCCAGGACAGGCACTCAGACATTCCCTCCAAGTATCCATTTGTGTTCACTAGTTCCTCAAAGCAGCTGAAGAGACTTGAGAGGAAAAGATGATTGTGGTTCAACATGTATAAACATGTCTGATGAGTGGGAATGGCCCCAGTGGAAGCTGAAGACATGAGGATTTGGAACATGGCATGGAAGATGTGACCCAGCCAGCCTGGTGTATTTACATCTGGTGGAAGGAACTGCATGTATGTATCCAAAGGGGTTCATCTCTAAATGCTGGGATCTTTTGGTGCCCAAGAACGTTTGCTGACGGGCCCCTCTTAACAGAAGGTAACACAGATAGTTAGCATTGGTCTCATTGATTAAAGTGAAAGGTCAGGAATCAGTACCAAGAGACAGTGGCCCTGGGGGCTCAGGATCTCAGGGCTCAGTAAGAGCATGAACTGCACAACTGCCAGGACTATGGCTATAAATGATACCAGAGGCCTTCATGGATTTCCAGCCCCACTGGTGATGAAGAGGCAGTGATGATGGCCAACACAGGGTTCTTTCAGCACAGAGAAGCAGCTCACCAGACAACCAGTCCCTGGAATGTTAGCCTTGGTGGCCGGTGTACGAGCTTTGTCTCTTGATCAGTCGGAATAGGCTGGTCTATGTTGACCTCAAGAGACTGCAAAGTCATAGAGGCTTGAAACAACACGAATGCTCTTGTGGGCCAGTAGAGAGCTGGGATGTTGGGGTAGGCTTTGCTGTATATAGTGGTCACTCAGGGACCCAGGCTGATGGAGGCTTTATCATCCTATCTTGCACTGTCTCCACACAGGTCCCCGGATTCACTGTAGCAGGAGAAGACAGCACCTGCACCGGATCTTAAATGCTTCCACCAGGAGGTGTCACACAGCACTTCCTCTCAGGTATCATTGGCCAAAGCAAGTCTAACAGCCATGGCTTATGTCAAAGTGTGAGGGGTGGAGTATAATCACCCCACGGATCTGAAAGGAGAGGTGGGCTGGATAAACTGCTACCCACTGTTACTTGGATGTTTGGGGGCTTGTGCCACTTTGCTGGGGGAATCCGGTTTGAGTGGATAAAGACGGTGCACTCAGCATCTCCCTTTACGAGATCAGCATATAGATCACCTGAGCAGAGGTCCGCCCCTCTGCTCTAGGATTCTTGAAGTTTCTGAGGTCCAGCATTCCATCATCCTGTTTCATTTCAGTTTCGTGGTGTAGGAGAGAGAGCTGAGAAGTAGGCAACACAGAGTTTCCTGAAGTGCAATTGTGAGTAAGGCATTTCCTGTTCTGTTCTCTTTCGATACTTCTGATTTTAAGCAGGAGGAAAGTTATGGACAGAGGCTAATGGGTCTCTAACATCTCTGTGACATTTGTTAACCTCTCTTTTTAACAAGGAGGAAACAGATCTGAGCCTCAGACTCACGAAATAGTATTTTTTTTCTCACGATATTTATTTTTATCGCTACCTTGCATTTAGGATAACAATGATTTTCAGCTCACCTTTTGACATGTTTCCTTTTTAGATATGCTTATTTAAATTTTCAAAAAGAGAGGCGGCTCACAGAAAGTTCTAAGAAAATAATAGTGCTGAATGCATTATTGAGAATTGGCTCAAAATTTCACAAGTATTAAGAAAAATGACTGAGATTTGGCAAAAAGAGATCTAAAAACACCTCCTCAATTTTCCAGGAAGAAAATCATGGCAGGGCAGGACTTGAATTCAGGCAGTCTGGGTCCAGAATTTGTCTGATAGGTGTTTAACACTTGCTAGCTGTGCAACCTTAAGCCCAAACCATGTGAAGTTTCTGGACCTTGGCTTTATCATCTATAAAATGGGGATGATATGGTGCTGGCCTCCATCCGTTTATGTGAAGATAAATGAGTTAAAACATACACGTAGCTTGACCAGTAACGTAGCTCCAGTTGCTGGCAACTGGTTATGACTGTTACCACCCTTGCTGCCCCCCCAGCACCCCCAAGGGGCACCTGGTCTGGTTTTGCCCAGCTGCCTTCCTTTTGCAGACCAGGCCTGCTACCCGAGTTCACTGAAAGGAGGCATTTAAGTCTCGTGGTTTATTCCAGTTTTTGTACTCATCAGAGACAAATGTTTTCCCTGAAAATTAACTAATTGAGTTAATGATCACCAACCTAGGCCAAACTGGGTCTGGACTTCCCTGCAGTCAATTATTCCAATAGCACTTACTGCTTATAAATAGGCAACTTGGCTGGTGGGATCCCCTTCCCTGCCCCCCATCTCTCTCTATTCGTTTCTTGGTTCAATAATCTACTTTACTTGGTTCAGGTGGGAGTGGCTGGCTGCCACAGCTCGTCTCTGTTAACCTGGGGGTTGGGGATGGTGAGGCACAGGATATAAATTGTCCCGTCAGACGTGTGAGGTCCCAGGCCCCAGAGCAGTCCCCATGGGAGCAGAGGCAACACAGGAAGCTGGTGCTGAGCCTGTCAATCACCAGGGGACTGAGAATCTGGAGCAACAGGTCCCAGATGCTCCAGCCCCCCCGTACCCTTCCCTTAGGACTGCAGGCTGAGATCAGTCTCTCGGGGAACCAGGCCTCCCACTGTGTATTCCGTGCAAAGCCATGTACAAGTTAAAGAGCCTGGCTTGAGTCATCAGCTGTGGTTTTGTATTCCTGCTTATTTGCTCTGTGACCCTTAACAAATGACCCGGGCCTCAGTTTCTCCATCTGTAAAATGGGAATACTGATGCCTGTCTCCTAGGTGTGTTGTAGAAATTCAGTGAGATCACATACAGGCTAGGCCTTGGTCCCATTGCATGGTGCTTCACATTGTATGGAAGGCTACGAGGTGGAGAACAGCAGTCATCTAATGAGACAGATGTCTATGCTCCCACCCATGTTCCTCTTGGTCAAGCATACCTGCCCCCCTCAAACTGCCACCCATTTTCTCACCGGTCGCTTGGTTTCTTTTAGCTGAGCCTTTTCTTTTTTCTGTTTCCCAATATTAGTGCCCTGACAATGGCAGTGCTCTCTGTCACCTGAGCAGATTGATGAATGATTATTTACCAGATCAATGTGCTGCGTCTCTTCAAGCTATTCTAAGTACGCACAAGCACTTCTGGCTTTATCTAGCCATATTCTGTGGTGCATGTCTCAAAATATTCTGGTCCGGGGGCTCAGGTCTATGTTCTGGGACCAAAGGGTCACTTTATTCTAGGGGTGCCCCAGCAGGTTCCCCTAAGCCTCAGGTTTTTCTTAATCTCACTGGTGCCTGATTGCCCCCAAACTGGCCTTGTCTCTCGTCAGTCCACTTCAAACATGGGTAAAGCCATAAATGCCGTGCTTGACGCTGTCAATCCCCAGCGGTTACTCCTCCAGCCCATGTCACTCTATATTAAGAATGTTCCTGTTTCAGTAGGTGTGGGAGCCCTAACCTCCCATCTAAGGAACTGGTGCTAACCTGCCCTCAATCTCCAGATCAGGAGCCTCGTTGTCATCACTGACCGACCTTCTCCCCTGCTAACTCACCCCTGGCCAGGCCACGTTAAGTGGCACCAAGTTTTGAGAGGATGGATGTCCACTAGGCTAACATTCCTCACAGTCCCCTGTCCCGGAACCACAGAAGGGGACCCGGGGTACACGGACCTCCAACACTTCCCTCCATAATTGACTGGCTCAGCCAGGCCAGAGTCCCTTCCATGGGGATTTAGAAGAAGAAGGAAAAGAGAGGGCCAGGTAAACACAGAAGGCTTCAACGGTCTTGTTTTCCTCCCTGGCACATGGGAATGCAGAGGAAGCTAGTCTGTAGATACGAAAGGAGGATGAAGAAGATGAGGGGAAGACGAGAAGAGGAGGGACAAAGAGGACTGGCTCTAATCTCTTTGGAGTCCTAGCTCCCCTGCCCTGGATCCTGTCAGACACCACCGTACCCTGATAATAAAGCCCTCATTTTGCTTAAATCAATACCTCAGTATTTCTAATATAATTATAAGAATCCTAAGAATTAAACACATTCTAACCACAGGGTCCTACCAATCCCAATCAAGTAACATGTCTCAAATCTGAGGGTTTATTTCCACCTTAATTAGCTACCCATTCGGGTGAGCGCCTCTCCACACAGGTGTTTGCAATAATCGATGAACTGGGCTTCGTCTAGATCATCACTTTTATAAGATTATTGTTTTTGCAAAATAAATATAAAGGCAACAACATAAGACATTACTATTCTCCTACTTAAAGAGAGTCCTAATTCCTCATAGTTAAGGTCTGAGCTCCTTTGTCCAATATTGAAGGCTAAGGTTTCCCAAAAAAATGATCAACATTCCCTACTCGATGCCTAAGTTTCAAGTAACAGGAAACCCAATACAAACTGGCTTAAATGATATAGCAGAGGTTGCAAACTGGCTCACTCCATCCTTCTAATCCTCTTCTTGGGTCTTCCAATATCGAAGAGGCTGGAAAGTCAAAGACCACACTTTCCAGTCCTTCCAAGGAAGGAAATGCCTGGCCTTTCTGAAAGCACCTCAGGCCTCAGTCCTTCCTACCTCGAGACTCCCATCCTCGGCCCGGCCTCCCCCCTCGCACAACTCCACCTTGGGCATCATTGCTAAGGCCGCATGGCCAAAGCCATAAATCTGTGCCCTTGTTTCGCGTGGCATGTCCTCTCCCTCTAATCCAATCTCCCTTCCGTGTGTTCTCGGCGCTTGCTCATTCGGCTTGACAGCTATTTAATAAACCTATTTGCTTTCCTTTGACATGAGGCAGAAGTGGTGGGTGTTGAAGAGCTGTGAGGCCCTCGTGGACAATGAAACCCTTTCCCACTCAACACTCTTCCAGCTCAGCACAGATAAATTGTGGAGAACTTGAAATTAACCCAAGCTATCTTCTTTTCTTGAGGAAAAAAAAAATCACTGGAGACCCAAGAAGCAGAGCAAATGCAGTGAGTGAAAGGGATGGCAGGAGAAATCACATTTCCTGGCTCCAGGGGCAGGGGTGAGCCCAGATCAGGGGCCTGTGCGCCTTCCCTCAATCTAGCTTTTATCACTTCAAAGCAGAAGGTCTTCAAGGAATGCCCTTTATGACTGATTCTGTCTTCAAAAGCATGAAAGAAGCAGCATATTTTCTTAAGCCCACTTGCTGGAAGCCAAGCGATTTATCCAGGGTGCTTGAAACACAAACCTCTGCAACCGTGATGCAATTTGGTGTGACAGGAACCAGACTGGAGTCACCATCAGCTGCCCGGACTGGGATTCTCACTCCACTGCCTCAGAGATTTATGACTTTGGGCCATTTATCTCCATTCTCTGAGCCTCAGTTTCCTTCTTTATAAAATGGGCATGCTATTCCCCTCACAGTGTTGTCATTAGGGTCAAATAAAAGAGCAAATGTGAACATTCTTGGTACGTGGTAGTCGCTAAATGAATTGTAGCTAGTATTACTTATTGCTGTTTGTAATAATGAGTGAATATGCTTTCCATCTCTTCTCCAAATTACTGTGTATCTGTGCTTTTTATTGGTATTATCTAGAATGTGTTTATTTGGTTTTCACTTGCATTGGTGGGGCCCAGAAACTGTTTCCTCTATATTGTCAGCCTTGATCTCAGGGTGCCATATCATCTCTTACATTCCAAGATCTCTTTAAGCAAAGCTAGAAGATGTCCATGCCAGGTCTGGGTTGTTTTTGCATAGGAATGTTGGACTCTTGACTGAAAGGCGTGGAGTCTCTCCTGGAGCAAGTGAGGCCAGTTGGGTGGGCCAGAGTCAGGGTAGAGTCTCAGCTCCACAGCCAGATAGATTGAGCATTACTTAAAACAGCTAAGACTGGGAAGACGCTATGGGCTTGAGTCCAAGCTGGTCTTCATGGAACAGCAAAGATCCAGGCTCAGAAGTTGAAGTTTGCATGGTAACACCCAGGAACAGGGGTTATGTCAACTACCAAGAATGATAGTTCCAACTATACATTTGGGTTCTTGGGCATCAGTGTCAACTCCCTAGGCCGAGACCCTAGAAAGTTCAACAATTTCTGAAAAATTTACATATATTCCCCTTTCCTCAATGTCTGAATAAACAGCCATAGGGAAGGACTGGGAAAATAACTACTAAGTATGCATGCTGTAGACTTGCAAAATTGTTCCTCCTGGGGACTTGACCCATACTTGAGTGAATGGGTTCCAGGTCTGAGAACAGCAGGAATCTTGAATTTTTCTGGAGCTCCTGTCCACAGGCTCTGATCATTCACCCTGGATTTCTTTCGATGTACGTATTAACAGTGCTTTTGTTGGTTGCCCCAGCTATCTCTGCCTGAGGAACAATGTGTTCTATCAACCATCTCCATCTCTCTGTTGGCCCATCTGCTTGATCAAGTCTCTGCTCTGACCTTGCTGCTTACTGCAATAATTGTGCCACCAGGCTTCTATTATTTGGGATCCTATTATCCCCATTGCTCTCAGAAGCCCAATTCTGTTGCTCGAAGCCCTGGTCTATGAAGACAGCCACCACCGAGCCAATTAACAACTCTAGTGCACCCTCATCAACCAGTGCATTCTCCAGGCCCTCCTGCAAAACTTGTCAGTTGATGGATTTTCTGGCCTTATGAAATATCCACTCTAGCATGCCCATTTCTCAGTCTTTGGATGCTTTTCTCACTGTCTGTTATGGTGGTTCCACCATTTCTATTTCATTTAGTTGTGGCCATAATTTTTCTCAAGCATCCAATAGCTATGCCAGGAGCATATTAGCCTCATCCCCAAGATTCTTGCCATGAGGTTAATTCCCAATCACTGGAGAGTTGCTCATATTAATAGACTCTACTTTATCCAACTTTTTGTTCCTCTCTCTTGATTCTGCATGCTCAGGGCCCAGACCCAGGCAGATGTTTCAAGATCTTCTAGTGCTTATTACCTAGATCCTGCAGCTCCTTGATGTAGTAGATAATTGGCAAATAGCCCCTCTCAGACATTAGTGGGCCTAGCATCTCTGTGATCAGCCTGCTATGGGCTTTGACCCTTGTTATTGGTCTTGTTGACAGTAAGGGGGATGATAAGGGAGACTTGGGTGCGGACAAACATTGTCTTGTAAGATATTTATTTCACTTATTATTTCTGTATAAGTTTCAAGCAAGTTGGGAGAGTGCTATTATTTAATAAACAGGAGTGGGCCCCTTACAGCCCATTAGGTTGAGGGTTATTTAGGAGTTAAATTCTCAGTAGTGTCTATTCTCAGAGTTCCCTTCCTTCTAAACTAGATTTCTGGACTCTGTGAAGTCAGCCCTTGTTGAATCTCCACTACTCTTACAATTAAGCTCTGTTTCACATTGCTCTCTTTCCTTTGGCTACAGGTTAGAGTTTCCTTCAGTGCTGCCTAGGAGGTCCTTGGACCTTCATATTTTGCCTTGAATTAGTGGTTAATCACCATAAGCCAATCATTACCTTTCTCTAATGAATTCATGTGTATGGCAACAGCCACTCAATGACACAATCTTTGTGGTTACTGCTTCCTGCATTCCACTCAAGCTTCCCACCTAACACATCCTCTTCCATTGATCCCAACCATGCCCACCACCAGGACAGTTTTAACAATCCCACCACGCAGCGTGCTCTTTACACTCCACCTACCACTAGTAGGTTGTCATTGCAGTCAAGCTCCACCCCTCCGCCTTGCTCCTACCTCCACCAAGAGAAAAACATTGTTCTGTTTCTCTCACCACAGATTACTTTCAGCAATCTGACGAGTTTTACCAGTTCACATAAACGGAATCACGAAGAAGATAGTCTGCAGTGTCTGGCATCCATAATGGTTTTTGGATACAAAAATCACAATTTTGTATACATCAGAATTTTAGTGATTGTTAGTAGTATTCCATCGTATGACTGCAAAGGGCACTGGGAACTTTCTAGGGTGACGGAAATGTTTTATATCTTAAGTGGGATGTTAGTTGCCTGATGTAGTAAAGACTACGGTGCTTCTGCCCAGATGCCCTGTTTGGAACAGGCATGTCCCAACTGCTGGGAACATCAGCCAGAATAACCTGCATTTGCATTTCTTACTGGGCACTGCCCTCAGGGAGCTGCCTTGCCCAGTTATCTCCCTTGCAGGAGGTTGCTGTAACTAATATTGATACATTAACCAACTGATAGACATTTTTTTTTCAGTTTCTTGCTACTAAGAATAAAACTGTTATGAACATTCTTGAACAAGTCTGTGTGGACATAGGCTTTCATTTTCCAGATAAATACTTAGAGATGAAATGACGGATCATGGGGTAGATATATTAACAATTAAAGAATAAGTGCTAAACAGTTGCCCAAAGTGCTGTAAGATTTTGATCTTCTACCAACAATATATGAGGATTCCATTGTTCCATCTCCACCTGATATTCTTTTGGTATCGTCAGTTTTTTAAAATTATAGCCATTCAAGTGGCTGCGAAGTGGTAAGTACCTTTTAGTTTCTAATTTGCATTTTCCTAATAAATAGTGATACTAAGCACACTATATGTTTATAGACCATTTTTTTATATTTGTAAAGTGTCTGTTCAAGTCTTTATTTCTGATTGGGTTATCTTTTCATTACTGATTTGGAAGTGGGCTTTATATATTCTAGATGCAAGTTAGATATACACATTGTGAATATTTCTCTCGGTCCTTGGCTTTTTATTTTCTTGGTGGTATCTTTTGATGAGCAGACATTTTTAATTTTGATGAAGTCCAATTTGCTTTTTAACTTTTTTATGGTTAGTGCTTTTTGTATCTTGTCTAAGAAATCTTTTACCTATCCCCAGGTATGAAGGTATGAAGATAGTCTTTATTCTCTTCCAGGAACTTTATTGCATTATTTTAAAAGTAAGGTCACTTTTGATGCCATCTTGTGCCATTAAGACATAAGAAATCATTAGCGAACGTGAATAGTACAGAAAATGGGAAGGAGGTGGCAATGGAGTGGGAGCTGAGGCCAGCAGAAGCAAAGTGGATGCCCAACCCAGACAAAGTCTCCAGAGTGCTGGGGGCACCTCCTCCTCTCTAGCTGTAATCTTGGAGCTGTTCCCCTCCATTAGAGCCAGGGAGGCCAGCTCTGCCTTTTAAAAAGGGGACCTGCAAATGGAATTCACACAGTGCCATGACCCTTGATGTGCAGTGTGGTGGGCTGCAACCTGATTCACATCCAAGTGCACACGACACATTCACAGCTGAGAGCTTGTTTCTCCTGCCCTGTCACACCTACCACTTCCCCACAGTTTGCAGCTGGCTCCCCCCAACGATGTTTTGCTACATTGGGCTGCCTCTATGAGGGCACTAGCTAACTTTTGGTTCCTGCCCATACTTATTTGGTGTTTTCAAGGAGATCGGTTTCAGTTCTCTCTGACTTTGGCTTCACCCCTTCTCACCTTTGAGAACTGAAGACAGGAGGGGGTTGGTACCTATTGTACAGTTCCTCTGACCCCCCAGCCCCTCAAATCTTCACCCTGGCCTTTTATCTAAAACCCTTTCAAAATAAGATGAGGGAAGTATGTGTTTTGGAAAGCCCTGTCCAAACCCTCCTCACAGTGAACCTGCCCAACCCCTAGCCCTTTGCTGCCTGGGCCATGGTTTGTGTCCTGTGATAACTAAACCACAGCTGATTGGATCAAGGCAAGTCCTATGACCCAGGGTCACATGATCCAGGAGCACCAGGGCTGGCCAGGAATCTTCTAGTGAGTGATCCTCTGAAAAGATAAGATCCTCCCGTGATCTGATTCTTTCTCTTGAGACTTTGAACTGAAACACATGCAAGAATTTGCAAATGTGCAGTCAGAGAGTAAAGCACCATATAGCAAGAAAAAGATCAGGGGGTTTGAAAAGAGCCATGTACAAGCCTAAATGACGGAGAAGCCAAAACCTTGAGTCAAGGAAGCTGCTGGGAGAGAACTGAGCACACAGCAGTTGTTCAGACAGAACCAGAAACACCAGGAGGGAACGCCAGCCCTAGATGTGTCTCTGTTCCGGATTCCACAAACAGATGCCTGCTCAGGAATCTATCAGCCTACTATCATCCCCCATAGCTATGAGGGATCTTGTGAGAGTCTCTATTCTCATCTCTAAACAAGTGAGAGGAAGGGGGGAAAGCTGAGTGAGTGAGTTAAGAAAATGAATCCAAGTAAGGAATCTGGTCACATTTCACTCTCCAGTATAAATATTTCCTACATTTGTTGTTTAAGGACATGTTAACGTTCCCTCACTCCATTTCCTGTGACACTTTCTCATCCCATTTGCCTGTAAAATTCAGTGAGGGGATATAAAGTAGATCTGTGAGGAAGATAAATGCATTTTTGATGAGCTGGAGAATCTGTGCCATTGAACAGCAACTTCCACATTATCAATTGTGTGTGTGTGTGTGTGTGTGTGTGTGTGTTTTAAGCCTAATCTTTAAAGTGCTTATTTGTAGAAGTATGGTTGGGCAATGGGAACTCAGAGGAATTGAAACGTGAGTCTAGAAAATGGCTGTCCTGCTGGGATTATGGACCGTCCTATAGCATCTTTGCAAAATTCTACAGGGTCAATCCTGGCAGTAAAGTGCTTTTTGTAAATACCTACTTATTAAGGGAGTAACATTCTGATAAAGGTAGTGGTTATTTTTGCCCTCAGAGCAACAACTGCAGAGGATGGGTATTAAGGGAACACATGCATGCTCTGGATAGTCAGACTTCACACTCAGTTTTGTATATAAGATAGGTCGGTAGGGTTTACACACACATAGATACACACACACCTGAAAATGGAGGACATCAGAGAGGCTCACTAAAAATTGGTTCATGGGAATTAGATCTTCGGAAGAAAGCTCACAATTTACAGGGAAGAGGGCGGGTATCTCAGGTGATCAGTGGAAAACCTACAACAGCAATAAGCAGAGGAGTATTTTATCACTTTCCTTTATGTTGCACGGAGTCAGACCATTTTTCTGCCCTTGGTTTAGGGCAAAATGAGGAGAAAGGCCTCAAGCTGAGAGCAAAAGTGGATACTAAGACTCCATAGTCTTATGTCTGTGTCTGGGGAAAGCATCCCATACTCCAAGAAAGTTCAAGCTGGAGGAAATTTGAGCAACCCTAGCCTAAGTCCCTGGTTTAACAGGTGAGAAAGATATAGCACAGAGATCTTTATGCAAAACAGATTATTGGTTCTAAGTTTATGGGGCAGAGATCATGGATAATGGCATTCTATCTACAGCATCAAACAGATCAGGTCAAATATTGTGATGAAAATCACAAATGTGGGTAAAAATCATGAAGAGACCCAGATAAAGACTGGGTGCTGCCCAGTGGCCCCCTAGCAGAACACAGTTAACATGTCTATTTATTATGCTTCTGTTTGGAAGTCTGTATCTCAAACTAGTTTTTGTGGGTTCAAAGTGTTATACACCGGCAGCAACATCTGCATCACAGGAAGCATCTCAAAAAAAAGCAGTCTTGGACCCCAGCCTGGCAGCCCTCTCACAGACTGACCTGCAACAGGGTCCCTGGGTGGCACCTGTGAACAGGACGGTGCAAGAACACTGCTCCTACATGCCACCAGCATGGCTCATTTTCAAGAAAAAAAGAAGTGTGAGTTCTAGCAGCTATAATTCAGCAGCAAAGGGGACTCTCATGCTGGTTTTAAGTATTGGCATGTATTTGTAGGGCTGCTGTAACAAATTACCATAAGTTTAATGGCTTAAACCAACAGGAATTTATTCTCTCATGGTCCTGGAGACCAAAAGCTTGGAACCAAGGAGCCAGGAGGCCTGCATTCCCTCTAAAGACTGAGAGAGAGAGAGAGAGAGAGACCTTCCTTGCCTCTTCCAGATCCTGGTGGCTTAGGAGTTCCTTGTGTCTGCATCCCTCCAATCTCTGTCTCTGCCTTCACAAAGCCTATTCCTCTGTGTCCAAATCTCCCTCTGCCTTTCTTTATTTTTTTAAAAGATTTATTTATTTATTTATGATAGACACAGAGAGAGAAAGAGAGAGAGAGAGAGGCAGAGACACAGGAGGAGGGAGAAGGAGGCTCCATGCTGGGAGCCCGACGTGGGACTCGATCCCAGGACTCCAGGATCGCGCCCTGGGCCAAAGGCAGGTGCTAAACTGCTGAGCCACCCGGGGATCCCCTCCCTCTGCCTTTCTTTAATGTGGACACTGTCATTGGATTTGGGACCCATTTGTATAATACAGGATGGCCTTATCTCAAGATCCTTAATTACATCTGCAAAGACCTTTTTTCCAAATAAAGTGGCATTCACAGGTTCTGGGTGGACAAATATTTTGGAGGGCCACCATTCAACATAGTACTGTATTTTGGGGAGTCAATGAGGGGGATGATCCCCAGGTCTTGAGAGCCTATTACAGGGTGAGAGGGAGGGCTGGGTGCCACACTGTTGGAGATGGCCTTCCGCTGCTGGGGTCCCAATTTGTGTTAAATCATTCAGCAAGGGTCCTCATAGGCTTTGATTAGGAGAGAGAAGCAGAAATAGAGGAGAGAGAAAGGCATTCTTTTGTAGCCCCCTGGGTCCTCACTGGAAGAAGAACACCGAGGACACTAAATTAATTCAGGTTATCCTGAGAGCAGTGTAGGTTGGGAATGAGATTTAGACATTACTTGCATCAGAAGTTGGTCTAAAATATATCTCCTTTGTCTCAGCAAAACATTCCCCTCTTGCCCTTTCAATCTAGAGCCTCCCTTCCAGCCTCTGCCTCTAACTGCGGGGTGCCCAGCCACTCTCCTGGTCCTGCAGACAGCCCTCCTCCGGCTCCCTCCCCATCTGAGCCTCTGGAGCTATAGGAGTGGGGCCTCAGTGCTAATTGGGAGCATTATCACTTTGCCAAGAAAGAAAAAAAAAGCCTCAGTTAAATGTCCTGGACATCTGGGATCCTGACCGTAGGCGGCTGAACTCTGGCATCTGCTTACCAGAACTCATAGCTATAGGAGCTGCCCCCAGTGTTGTGGAGAGAAAGCTTGTCTCTGTTCTCTCTTCAGAATCCCCCAACACCATGGTCAAGGGATGGCACACACCCATAGGACAAAGTTTTGTTTTTTTTTTTCCAAATTGTTTTTAATTTTTAAAACTTTTTTAAAAAATTAAAAATGTTTAGCATATGCATAATGTAAAATATACCATTTTTAACCATTTTCTGAAATGTCCGTTTCTGCAGCATGAGTACGAGCACACCGCTGTGCAGTCGTCACCAACATCCACCTCTGCTGAAACTCAAGTTCTGTGTCCACTAACAACTCCCTGTCCCCTTCCTTCCACGCCTGATCACCACCTACTTCCTGTCTCCATGGATCTGACCACCCTGGGGACTTTGGCTAAATGGAATCATGCAGTACCTGTCTTTTTCTATCCAGCATGTTTCACGGAGCATAATATTCTCAAGATTCATTCATGTTGTGGCATGTATCGGAATCTCTTTTTTTTTAAAGGCCAAAGATTATTCCATTGTGCGTAAACACCATATTTTACTTATCCATTCATCGATCGATGGACGTTCGTGTTGCTCAGGACCCAGATTTTTTTTTTAAGTACATATTTACTTTAAATTCTGAAACAATGTCAGCAAGAGGAAGGAAAATTCTGAATGGCCTAAAACTGAGTAGTGAACAACATTAAGGCCATCTTTGACACCCACTGACAGTCACTCAGCAAATTTACTAAAGGAAAGAAATCACCTTCCTTTCTTGATACATGCAAAAAGCCCCCAGCTTTTCCAGAATGGGGCAAGTAGGAGTGTTCAGGGAACTTACTGGTAATGCTAACAGTTGGCTGACTTATACCATTTGCACCAAAGAGCTAATTAATTCTCAGAGCTGCAGGGCAATAAAACTATAGTTGCCATTTGAATGAGAGTGAAGGATTTGGAAGGAACTTTGAGAATTAAGAATTATGCCTCAAGGTTATGGTATAGGCCTGTGGATATAAGAGGGGCAGGCTTTTTTCAGAATTTCAGAGTTTCTGGGATTTCAGGGAAGTAGAGTCCTTTCTGCAGAGGCCTCCGATATCTGATTGTCCCAGGGCACATACTTTTAACACTGATTTGGGTATTGGGTGGAAGGCTTACCCTTCTTACTATTGCATTCTCTGAAAATTGCTTTAAAAAATATCCTCATGGAGGCACTTTTATTATTTGTCTTACTTTTACTAAGACAACCAATATTCTTTGAAAACCTTGGGTTACTGAATTTCTAGTTGAGTAGAAGATGGGTAAATAGAAGGATAAAAGAGATGTCTTTCATTTCCACAAAAATAAAATTATATGTTGTATTTCATTTTCCAATGGATACTTTCTATTTTTCAATTTTACCAGTAAAAAATATGTGAAAAGGAAGACTCATAAATGCTGGGACGTGTAATAACTCAAGTAATGAGGATTCCCCAGGGGGCAATTTGCTACATTCCATCTTGGTGAGAGAGAGACCACTGGGGTAATGTTGCACTGTAAGCAAGGGAGGTGTGACATTCACGTGGCCAGTGTTAGTGGTCAAGAGAGGGTATTGAGTCACAGACTGCTGGGCCCTGGGAATGCTAAAACAGCTCCTTAGTGTCCCCATGAGGCATACTACCCCGACTAGTGCACAATGCTGGGAAATACAGCCCCTCCTGCTAGTCTATCATGCTGCGTTAAATGCACAACCAGACAAACCCAGGCAGTGGACTCTCCAGGATGCAGCATTTTCCAAGATTTAGATTCCCAGAGCTCAGTGTAAGCTTCTTCCTTCTATTTCCTCACCTAAAAAAAGAAAACATACATCTGCCACCCTATCCTGGCCTTGTTATCAATCTAAATACATCCAGACTTGCCAAGGTCCTGGCACCAAAGTTCCTAATAATAATTCTCCCAGCACTATATTGAAAAGAAAAATAATTTATGCTGTGAAATGGTTCTTTAGGCATCTTTAGAGGCAGAGTGTTTCCCCAGGGTTCAAAGGGTAGAGAGCCACATGGGGTCCCTAAGCAACATTGTAACCCTTTGGGCTGGGCCTAAACTGTCCCCGAAGAAGACAGCTGCCCTATCCAGTCGCCAACAGCACTAAGACCATAAGCCATGGCTGTTGTTACCCCTTTTGCTCCTTGAAGTAAACCCCCAAATCCGAGTTCCCATGTGGAATTCTATCTAGAGGGTGAATAGTTGGTGGTCTTTGCTGGTCATTGCCTTGAGTTATCAAGTTCCAAAATAAAGGAAGCTGGGCAGGAAAGTCAGTGTTAGGTTTGGGGGTCTCCTCTGCAGATCACTATTTAGATCCTTCTTCCAGGGGAGACGAGAAAGGCCATTTCCATCTATGTCTGTCTCCCTAAGGCTCAAGTTTCTTAGGACATGCAGAAACCAGAAAGAAGAGTGTCCAAGCTTTTGCCAGAGAGGAATGGGACAGCTGCCCTGCCACCATAACTACAAAGGGGTCCCACAGGCTATGAGCACTTTCTCTCTGTGACTGGTTGGGAGCCTGAAATGAAGTCCCATCATCTTGTACTTTCCATTTGTACTTTGCTGACACTTTTCTCTTTGTAGCAAAGGACTCGGTCCGTTCTTACACCACTGCTGGACCCGGAAACAGTGGCAGTTATGGCTACCACTTATTGGCCGCTCCTACGTGCCCATCACTGTTCTGTGGACAGTAGAGGCATCACCTCTCCCAAGAGCAGAGGCTAGACCCAAACTGCCTGCTGTGCACCATGGTACCTGAGACACGATAGTGAGATTAGGATGTGAGTTGACGGTGGGAGTAAAACAGTGTGTTTAAAAGTGTTGCTAGTAGTCTGGGTGTTATCACGAGGAAAACCTGAACTGAGGAAGGAAGGAATCTTTCGGATGGCAAACCGTAAAAGAGCCATCCTCCCCATCACCCAAGCTTACATTACTGCCACTGTCCCTCACCCCAACCCACCAACACACACACTGTCATGTTATTACCAAACCTCACGTTTTACTCCTAAATTGACCCTACATTCTCTCTGGGTCTGCTCTTTGGGAGCACAACCCAAACAAAACTAACAGTTAAAAAAACTAAAGCAGCATGAAATGCAGGAGAGATAACTCGCTCCAACTCCACTCCGTCCCTCCTAGCCAGTGACACTGGGCATTGGCTTCCCTCCCTGCATCTCAGCTCTGCTTTGGAAAAGGATGATAAGAACGATCCTACCAGACAAGGCAATGGATAGGCACTTAACAAATAAAACACTGCATTTGAAAAATGGATGGTACTTCGGCTTTCTGTAAAGCCTGGACCAGTTATTTCCTTGCCCAAACAAGAAACCAAGGTAACGCGTTTTCTAAGCACCATTTGAAGCCCTCATTTAACTTTTTACGAATGCCGTAAATCCTTAGTATGCTCTCTGTATCATGCATTTCCCTGCTCTTAGAAAGTGTCCAAAGAGAAGGTGGATTTTCTGGGTCCCAGGAATATGGACCTGCCTTTTGCTTTCCAGTCAAGCATTGGCCAGTCCCATTGTGCTTCCCTCTGGCCTTGTCTGAACACTTGGCAAGGAGACTCTGTCAAGGGGTTGGTCTCTGAGAGATTCTATAAACATATTTCCTGTAACCTGACTAGTCTGAGACACCGGGCTTCACCCTGGGCTTTTCTGTGGCCGCCCCGCAGCCCCTATCACCACAGCCTTCCTGCCTGGCAGCTGCAGGCAGAACAGTCCCCATAGTTAAGGCCCAGTCAAACTCCGCTCTTTCACCAGGAGGCTCTGGGCCTACCCCATTTGATTGCTTTGGAGCCAGCCACGGAGGGTTTGCTTGGCCGGCTGGCGAGGGATTTTTACAATTGAGAAGAAAAAAAAAAAAACTCAAGTTGTCAAAGACGAAGCCTGTAGAGTCCTGAGGGATTCCCAAGGGTAGTTAATTGGAAAAACCATTTGCCCCCTTTAACGGCCCTCCACCCGCGGCCGCCCCCAGCCTTATCCGGGAGCAGTCACCCTATCTGTAGATGGCGACCATGGAAAATGTACCCTGGCGACTTGGTGTGAAAGATAGGCAAGGCTCCTAAAAAATCTTCTCGGAGGCTTATCACCTTCTTCTGGCTCCACAGCGGGCTCGGGCTCCGGGGCTGGAGGAAACTGCCTGTCTGTGAGCCTAGACAGGGTCTCATCAACAACTGATAAGGCCTCTGTGAACAAGCAGGCGCTGTGGGGCTTACTCGCCTCTCAGATGCCAGAGACATTTGTAGCAAAATACACAGGGTCCAATGACCTCCGTGAAGGAGGCTGGGCAAGCCCACAGCGTCAGCCATGAAGCAGGGTGGCCCTCCCCCAGCCCGGGAAAGGAGGAAACCTGGGGGTCCCTTCACAGGTGTAGGGACAAGTATCTGATGGTCAGCTGGGACATCCACGTCCCAGCAATGCTGCTATGCTGGATGCATTCATCCCAAATACATCCAGCCTCTTCATCTTCTAAACAACCAAAAAGCTCCTGTAATCCCCAATTCTGTAACCCCCTATCAAGGCAACAGACCTTAAAATGATGCCCTCTCTTATTGTAAGATCTTGAGGTTCCCTCCAGATTGAACCATTTGGTTCTACAAAAGGCACAGCATTAGGAAAGAAGAAATCAGATTTTACGTCCCAACGCTGCCATCTATCCAGGTGACATTAGATAAATCACTTTCCCCAGGAAGATGCAAGTATTTGCTCAGACCGGCTCCCATCGTGTGAAAAGAGATGTACAAAGAAATGACAGGATGCTATATAAATAAAGTATTATTAATCAAAGATGCAATACTTAAACTACCTCCAGGGGTGAGCGTACTGACACACTTAATCCTTTGAAAGTTGCTAACTCGCACCTAGCCTCCTGAATGCAGTGGAGCAAATGCATACAGAGTTCCCACCACTGAGGGAGATCACCAAGAGAAGACGCAGCTCATTTAAAGAACTGTCATGGCAGGCCCGGGCTGGGGTACGCAAACAGACCCTCTGCAATGGGGAAATCTGGTAGAAAGATCATGAAGTCTCATGGAGAAAGTATCATCTGAGCCCTGAGGTTTGGATGATGGAATGGCTTTGGCCCAGCAGACGGTGAGGGAGAAAGCAACTGTGGGAGCCAGACCCCAGGAGGACCGACCAGGGAGGAAGCAGTCTGCAGGGGCTGCAGCAAAGGGTGAGGAAGGTGATTAGGAGCACGGGGACCAGATAAGAGACCTCGAAGGCCAGACTGAGGTGCTCATGCAGCATGCAGGCTTCGAAAGCTGCTGAAGGTGTGTGAGGGGGAGAGCTGTGCTGAGGCAGCTCCCCCAGTAGCAAAAGGCACAGAAGAACCACAGGGAGCTGGGTTCCTCCGGGTGGAAAGGGAGTGGCTGCTCAAAGGGGTTCGCTGTGTGTCTGTGTGTCCAGTCTCTGAGAATGCAGATAGGCACCATTCCATTCTCCTTCCTTTCTGGATAAATGGTGGGTGGTGGGTTGAGGGGGGGGGGTGTCACTCTACTCAGTAGACGCTTTTTGCCTGTGCACTTCCTCAGCCACAGGGTATGGTCCCTCAGCTATTCCAGGGGAAACTGATTTCCTGTCCTCTGATGCTTCGCCAGAGCTTCACACTGGACAGAGCGGGGAAACAGGTCAAAGACCATAAAAGGAAAGGAAGAATGAAACGAGAGAATGACCAACAGCTTGTTATCAAGCAAAAGGAAACGATTTACTCACTGTGCAAAATTTAGAAAATAAAACCCAGCCAAGTAGAAAAATGAAAATCACAGGTATCTACCAAAGTGGATATCCTTCTGGTATTTTCTATGTGTGTATATGGCTGTGCATGTTATGTAATATGTTTCTACGTGTATGTTAAAGTAGGACAGGCACGGTTAAAGCACTACTTATGTCCCATTTAGTTCTATTACTAATACTAATACGATTATACTGTACTGTCTAGTGCATGGCACATACTGAGACTTAATAAATATTTATTAAACTAATAAATGACCATATGTGACGGATGACATTGTTTCATAAACTGATTTTCCATTAATTACACTGTATATTGTGGGCAACTTCCCATGTATTAAAGGAATCTTTTAATGATTACATAGCATGATCAATATATGTATCATGCGTCACCAAACCTCCTGTGATTGGTCGTTATTTTAAACAAAGCTGTGATGCACATTCTTGTAGTTAAAGATGCACATTCATGATAATGTCCTTAGGAAAAAAAAAATACCAGAAGGAGGTGTGCTGAGTCAGGAGGGTGTGCTCATTTTTAAGACTTTTGATACCTACCACTGGCTTTTCATATCCCCAGCTGACATATCCTCCAAACACCTGACAACTCACGCTCCTCCTGTGTGCAGTAGATGAAGGACTCATCTGCCCAATAGGACAGTCTGGCATTGGATGCTGTCTTTCCCTTTGCTCATTTGATGGGGGAAAAGTTATACCATTTTAATTCTCATTTCCTTGACTACTTTATGACTATGAATTTATCTTTTTTTTTTTTTTTTTTTGCTTTTAGTTTGTGGGGAGGGGATTTCTTGGCATAGCTTTTAATTGTTTTTCTATATTCTTATTTGTTAAAAAATGATATACATTAGGAATATTAACCAGTTGTCAAGAATATCATAAATGCAATTTGTAGTTTGTCACTTTGTGGGTTTTATTTTGGGAGGAGGGCTCATGCTGTTTAGAATTTTTATACGGTGAATCCAGTGTTCTTTCCTTTATGATTTCTGCCTATGGCATCACTCTTTAAAAGGCCTTTACTACCTCCAAGATTAAACATAATTGTATGCATGGTAGCTATATATATTTTTCTGGTGTTTTACATCTGAGAGTTATCTGAAAATTGTTTTGGTTCAATTTTTTTCCAACTAGCTAGCCATTTGCCCTAACATCACTTACTGAATATTCTTTATCTAGTGATTTGAAATGCCATCTTTATCAAATCTCAGTAATTCATTCTGGTGATTGGCAGGTCTGTCTCTTTAGGTGCCAGTGTTATGTTGCTGTGCTTATTGTAACTTTACAACGTGTCTTAACATCTGGTAAGGCAAGTCCTCCTTCATTATTCTTCCTTTTCTAAATGTTCTTTGTTATCCTCCCCATATCTATTCTTCCAAATAAATTTTATATAATTTTATATGTTCCAAACATAATGCTATTGGAATTTTTATTGGAATTATATCACATTTGTAATTTTTAAATAATCAATAGTTCTGCAATACTGAGTTTCTTTTTTTTTTTTATAAATTTTTATTTATTTATTTATGATAGTCACAGAGAGAGAGAGAGAGAGAGAGAGGCAGAGGGAGAAGCAGGCTCCATGCACCGGGAGCCCGACGTGGGATTCGATCCTGGGTCTTCAGGATCGCGCCCTGGGCCAAAGGCAGGCGCCAAACTGCTGCGCCACCCAGGGATCCCCAATACTGAGTTTCTATGCAAGAATATGGCTTATATTTCCATTTATACAAATTTGCTTTTATGTTCCTGAGTAATGTTATGAAGTTTATTACACATAGGTACCACTCAGTTCTCATTCTTGTTATTCCTGAGTGTTTTAAATTTGGGGGTTGCCAAATGAGATTTTTCCTACTGTATTTTCTAACTCATTATCACTGCTATATCAGACAGTTATTATCTCCTTTCCCTGTTACCTACTAAATTTTGTTATTCATTCAAATAACTTTTCAATAGATCCCTCCAGATTTTCTGAGTGTGGTGGTTTATACTGTGTCAAGTTGATGAAGTGGGAACTATGTTTTCCAGAATTCTCTTCCCTGTATTGTTCTGAGTTAGGGTTAACCAAAGGGGCATAGACACAATATTTGAAATTAGAAGTGAAGCAGCAGCCGTTCTTCTCTGAAGGTTTTCATGGTGAGGTGTGGTGCCAGATGCAGGGTCACCATGAGCCCCCAAATCCCACAGCAGGAGATGCTGAGAAGGGGTAGCTATGTGGAGACCCAGCTTTCCACAGACTTCCCTGTGTTCGCTTTGGTGCCTGGATGTGCTCAGCCTCTAAGACTGACAGGCTAGTTGGTGGCTCTTTCTTGGATTCTTCAACTTCCCTCTTGAATTTTCTTTTCCACAATTGTGTAGGGCCTAATGACTGTAATAAATCTCTTCTATAACTCAGTGGATCTGCTTTCCCGAATTGGGTCCTGACTGATTCATCAAAATAATCTTGGAGTTTTGGTGCTAATGGGGATCTTATAGCCAAACTATAGGCCAGACTACAGGACAACCAATTACATGTGAATTTCAGAGAGAAGCCTGTTTCTCTGTGCCTCACTCGGTGCTTGAGCCATGCTCTGTGGGCTCTTCCTACAACAAAATGGCCCATCAAGGCATTTCACAAAACAAAGGCAGATTTCCCTGACAAGTTCTTCTTTCAATTCTGAACTTAACCTTTCTTTCCAATCACATACATGCGCCTGTACATTTCCTGATACTTAACTCGATGAGACAGTTGTAAGCACAATAGCACCTTGGGTTTAGTCTGGAAATAAATTTTCAAGAAACATATTTGGCCAACTTTGTACTCTTGCCAGTGAGCAGGGTAAGGGCAGTGCTGGCGGTAAGGACTAGAGAGTTCTAATTTTCACATCAACACCTATTCGTAAAGGCGGCCGACAGATGTGACTTAGACAAGCCTCAACTCCACTTCTTCCCTGGGAAAGCCAGGGGAGGAGCTGCGTGGATACTTTTTTTGTTTTTCTGAACTAGTCTTGTCACCTAAGAAAAAGTTAACAGTCCCCTGTTAGGGCCCCTTTATGTCATCACCAAATCACTCCTGCCTCCATAAGAAAAACTTAAGCAGGACTCCAATCTGCTATACAGACATGACCTCACACGGTCTCAGATACAGGGCCTCATTTAATGTTAAATGATTTTTCCCCCTTTTTTTGTCTTGCCACACGAGAAATCTGCTTTTAGAATGCATGGAGAGGCCTGTCTGCTACTTCTTATTAGTGTAACTTCTGAAAGACCTGAGAAAACATGATTACAGCCATTGTTCAAACAAAGACAAACATCAGATCTAAAAACAGTAGATACAATGGTTGAAACCATGTTAGCTGCTTTAAAAATTTTCAAAAGATGGTGAAGAGAATTCATTAGTAAGATGGCTGCTAAAATATTTTAAATAAAAAATGAATCAATACATATAGCCTATGGCTTCCTACTTGTCTAATTCAGCATTTCCCTGCCTTTAGTTCTGTAGCTGATAGAGTTTCCCCAACTATGTGTTCTCTGTTCTGAAGGGAAGAGGTTCAGGAGTGGTGGAGGTCAATGTATAAAACAGGATTACTGTAGATGGTAAATCAGAAGTCGATGAGTTTTTCTAACATTTTGCAGTAATCTTTCTTGGGAGGAAAATACACATTTTCCTACAAGTTGTTTATCAGTTTTTATTTTGAAAATAAATTCTTTGACATTAAAAAATTGCAAAAGATTCCTGTGAGAAGAGCCACAGGCTGGAAATAGCTTGTGCTAGACTTGGAACTAAGTAATGCACTGCGAAAGATAGTGTAATAGGATACATAAGGGTTTGCTAATTGGACTGGAAATTCATGAGGGAGAGGAGCTGATAACTCTGAAGTGATCTGGGAGAGAGGAACATGTCAGCATCAGAATAAAATGAAAATATGAGTCAGCATAAAATGATTTTGGAAATCATTAGTTGTGAATATACTTGGATAGGATGCTATTTTTGGCAACAGAGCTATTATTTTACTTTAATAAATACTTAGAAATTGTTTTAAAAATCCTTTGTCAATTGTCTGGGGTGAGAATACACTGTGGATATTTAGTTTGGGCATATTTATGTATAAGAATGCATAGGAGGAGGTATATATATGTGATAAGAAAAACCAGCCATGTGTCTTCATTCAAAATAAATGCCCTAGATTTTGGCTGGGTTTTAATGTAAATTCTAATACTTTAAAATATACTGGAAATGGAGTTCTAGCTTAAAAGGGTATTAACTAGTAGCTCTGTGTATAATATCATCTAACTTCTCAATACACTACACAGGAATTTCATTTAAATTAAAATTTATATCAAGGGGCACCTGGGTGGCTCAGTGGTTGAGCATCTGCTTTTGGCTCAGGTTGTGATCCTGGAGTTCCAGGGTCAAGTCCCGCATCGGGCTCCCAAAGAGGAGATTGACTCTCTCTCTGCCTCTCTCTCTGTCTCTTGTGAATAAATAAATAAAATCTTTAAAATATTTATGTCAAAATTAAAATTTTAGTTTTAATTTAAATTTAAAAAGATATGAACTATAGAATGAGACTGCATTTTCTACCACCAGTGATTCAGAGACTCTACCTATACCACCCAGAGAATGAAGCATAAGTCTTTCCTTCAATGACTGAACACAGCTGGACTACTGTTTCCATCTGCTTATAAACCTCTCTGCTCTGTCTGACATCTTTCTACATCAAAGAATAAATGTCAGATGATATTTGGGTAGAAAGTATAGGTAGGAAACTTTCATTTTGTTGTCTATGAGATAGGTAGCCACCACAAGAAATCAATATAGGTATGGACAGACATAGGAAAAGAGTTGATAGCCATGGGAATTATGCTGGTTCATGCATTTCATCATCGACAGGTGGACATCAGACACAGAGATATCAACTTAACTGAAGAGAGAAATATTATTTGAAAGCCTGGGAATTAGACTGGAAGCTGTGTACATCAATTAGCCTGAAGCTGTAGATATGAAATTAGACCATTTCATAAGCAGGGTAAAAGCAGAGCCAAGGGGAATTCACACACTCAGTGTCTAAAAGGATTTCACTGTACTTTGTTCATGAAACAAATGTCCATCGAACCTCTATTATATGCCAGGCCCTGTTCTAGGCAATGACTGAGTAAAGAGAAAAAACAAAACAAAACAAAACAAAAAACACAATACTTTTTTTTAAAGTACTGCAATGCAAATGAAGTACTTTAAATACTTAAGTATTTCCATGTAATGAAGACTCAGAAGAAAAGTTTATAAACCTATGAAATATCTACTACAAGATTCAAAATAAAATTTTGGAAAAGTAATTCAGAGGAGTGCAAGGGGGAATAATCACAATAAATAGGAGCAAAAAAACACCCTGGAATCAGGAGAATAAGATGAGATTAAAAAGTACCAAAATAAGAAGGTATTATAGACTGCAGGAGAAAAAGGAAAAAAAGGATGAAAACCATTGAAAGTCAGTAGATATATAGAATAGGTAATTGCAAATCACCATTTGGATAATAGTATTTATAAGAAAGATGCTAGAACACTTAGATAACTAGAAATATTACATAAAGCAATAATCTAATACATTATCTACTATAACTTTTATGAGCTGAAGAAAGACCTGAAGATTAAATGTACGTGCTGAGTTCCAGGGAAGTATAATTGAAAATATGCCTATACTTCTTGGCAAAAGCTTTGAATCACAAAAATAAATTACAAAACTTCTATTAGCAAATGGAAAAATCAGTTTCCTATGATAGAACACAAACCAGGGTAGCTTCAAATATCTCTTTATATAAATTCTAGATAATAATGAAGACACATCTATAGATTTTTGAAGGAAAGAAAATATGTTATAACCTAAGAATTTTATACCTAGCTAAGTTGGCTTTCATGTATGACCAACAGAAAGAAGTTTTCAGGGAAGCAAAAGCTCAAAAACTATATCATATGTATGATTTTTCTTGAAAATAACTGATTGAAGACTTATTTTTAAAAAGATTTTATTTATTCATGAGAGACACACACACACAGAGGCAGAGATACAGGCAGAGGGAGAAGTAGGTTCCATGCAGAAAGCCTGATGTGGGATTTGATCCCGGGACTCCAGGATCACACCCTGGGCTGAAGGCAGACTCCAAACTGCTGAGCCACCTGGGCATCCCCTGATTGAAGACTTATTGCATCATTTAAGAATTGCAAAAAAATTAAGTGATTAAGTTTTGAGATGTGATAGTTAGCAATTAAAATAGAGATGCCAAGTAGAGAAAACAATAAAGACAAGAGCAGAAATAAATGAAATTGAGAAGAGAAAAATAAAAGAGAACATCAATAAAACTAAAAGCTGATCCTCTGAAACATTATATTGGCAAACCTACACACAGATGGACAAGGGGAAAAAATAGAGAAGTCACTAATAACCAATGTTAGAAATAAAAAGGGGGATATCAATATAGACACCCATTGACATTAAAAGGACAATATGGTAATACTATAACAAGCCTATTAATACAAATTCAACAACTTAGATGAAATGGATCAACTCCTTGAAAGCCATGAAGACTCACGCACAGGAAATAATCTAACTTGTCTGATATCTCTTAAAGAAATTAAAAATTTAGTTTAATCTCTCCTCAAGAAGAAAGCTCCAGACCTACATCATTTCATTGCTAAATTCTAACCAACAGTTAAAGAAGCAAAAGCAGAAACTTTACAACATGTCTTCCAGAAGATAGAAAGGAAGAAAACACTTCCCAAGTCTCTTCCCAAGCATTAACCTGGTACCAAACCAGACAAAGATAGTATAAGGAAAAAAAACGCTAAGAACATCCTTTGTGAATACAGACATGAAAATTCTTAAGGCATTATCAAATCAATTCTAGCTATCTGTAAAAGGACTTACACATCACAAGAAGTGGGCTCTATTGAAGAAACACAAGGCTGGTTCAATGTTCAAAAGTCAATCAATGAAATCTATCATATTAACTGATTAAGGAACAAAAACTACATGACTATATATTAACCGCTACAGAAAAAACATTTGACAAAATTCAACCAGAACAAAGATCCTAGAACTAATACATGATTTATCAAGATCACAGGATATAAGGTCAACATACAAAAATCAATTGTGTTTCTACACATTAGCAATCAACAACTGGAAAATGAAAAAAGTTTTAAATACCATTTAAATAGTTCAAAAAGAGAGAGAAATATAAAACTAACAAAACATATATACAATCCACACATAAAGAACTACAAAATCCTGATGAAATATCAAGGAAGACCTAAATAATTGAAAAAACTTATTGTGTTTATGAATTGGAATGCTCAACAGAGTTAAGGTATAAGTCCTCCCCAAATTGATCAGCAAGTTTAACTCAACTGGATTCAAAATCTTCACTGGATTTTTGTAAATTTAGAGATTCAGGCTGACTCTAAAATTTACACGGGAAGGTAAATAAACTAGAATAGCCAAAACAATTTTTAAAAGAAAAAAAATTAAAGGACTCAAACAGAAGTAGATCCACATAAATGTAGTCAATTTTTGATAACAATTTTTTCATAACTAATTTGATAACTAATTTTGATAACTAATGTCTTTCCAACAAATGTTGTTGGAACAATGGAACATCTATATGCAAAAAATGAACCTCAAATTTTACCTCATACCTTACACAAACACTAATGCAATCAATCACAGACCTAATTGCAAAATACAAAACCATAAAACTTTTAGAAGAAAACACAGGAAAAAAGTCTTTGTGACCTGGAATTAATCTAAGAGTACTTGGATATAACGCCAACATGATATGGACTTTTCTTTTTTTTAAGATTTTATTTATTTATTCATGAGAGACACAGAGAGAAAGAGAGAAAGAGAGGCAGAGACACAGGCAGAGGGAGAAGCAGGCTCCACGCAGGGAGCCTGATGTGGGACTAGATCCCGGGCCTCCAGGATCACGCCCTGGGCTGAAGGTGGCGCTAAACTGCTGAGCCACCAGGGCTGCCCAATATGGACATTTTTTAAAATGATAAACTTCATTAAAATTAAAAGCTTTTCCTCTGAATAAAACACCGTTAGTGGTATTAAAATATTTCCAAATTATATTTCTGACAAGGCAATTACCCAGAATATATAAAGAACTCTCAAAACTACACAAGAAGAAAACAATTCATTTTTTAAAGATGATCAAAGATTTGAAGAAGTCACACCGAGGGCAAATAAACACTTTAAAATGCTTAATTAATATAACTATCCATTAATAAAATGAAAATTAAAGCCACAATGGGATACTTATACACACTTATCAGAATGGCTAAATTAAAAAAAAATCAGACAATAACAAATGCTGACAGGCATGTGAAGTAACAGAAACTCTCATTCATTGCTGGGGAGAATGAAAATGGTACAGCCTCTTTAGAAGTCAGATTAGCCATTTTTTAAATAGAGTTAAACATACAGTAACTATATGAGTCAGCAACTGTATTCTTAACTATTTACCCAAGAGAAATGAAAACTCTGCTCACACAAAAATCCAATTATAAACATTGATAACAGCTTTATTTATAACAGATAAAAACTGGAAAAAAAATCCAAATGTCCTGAGAGAATAAATGAATAAACAAGCTGGAATACTCATAAATTTGAACCCTACTCAGCAATGGAAAGGAATGAGGTATGGATGCATGCAACAGCTTGGAAAAATCTCAAAGGAATAACACTAAGTTAAAGAAACCAGTCTCTAGAGGTTATATACTGAATGATTCCATTTATATGACAGCTGGAAAAGGCAAAGTTATAGGAATGGAGAAAAGTCAGTGATTGCCAAGGTATTAGGAATATGGATAGAGTTGAACTACAAAGGAAAACATGAAGTCATTTATTTAGATGATATAAATATTTTGTATCCTGATAGTGATGATGGTTACACAAATCTATACGTATATTAAAATCTAGAGCACTGTACTCCAAAAAATAGTTTTATAATATTATTAAGTTTTTTAAAGGTTAATTAAAAGTCCAGCAAGTATTATGCGAATAAATAAAATTTACATATTATTACCGAAGTTTAGTCTAGAATGCAAAAATGTTTTAGTGTTAAAATATCTCTAAATGTAGTCCGTTATATTAATAGGAAAAGCTGGGTGGAAAATACCCAAAACATGATAAAATTGAAAACTTATTCCTAATAAAATTCATAATAGATACAATTCTTAAAACTAGTAATAGACTTCCTTAAAGCGATAATTGCTGAAAACTATACCACCCATTTTATATAATAAACAAGAGACGTGTCTCTCAAAGTTAGACATCAGACAGCAGTGCTCACTATTGCCAGCATCACTAATGTTGTATGCAAAAAGTATCGTCCGTCATAGGTTGAGTCCTCTGGAGGCAAATGCTCAAGGAGCACAGGTCCAAGGTATTTACAGGGATCAATCCTGTGAAGGGAGGGGGAGGAAGCAGGATTGTGCAGAGGAAGAAGTATAAGGCCACACAGTCCAACAAAGTCAGGCTGGCCTGGAGGTAGCTCCCGAGCAAGTAGTGCCCACAGTGTTCCTCGAGGGCTGAAATGGACCCTTATACCCCATCTCACCTGGGTACCTATCGTGAGCTATCCCAGAAGGGTTTATCTCCTTGGAAGCTGGTTCCCTGCAGCTGAGACCGGCCTTGGAAGAAGCTGCCAGCCGGAGGCCGTTTGCTGCCCACCCTGTGTAGCTGGGCAGGTTCTCCTTCCTTGCACTGGGGTCTGTCTGAAAGGTGCATTTCAGAGTCTACAGCAGGGGTCATCAAACTGTTTCAGGAGAGGGCCAAATAGTAAATATTTGTGGTTACAGTTGTGAATGGTGGGGGGTGGTTTTTGGAGAAAGGTGGAAAAAGCTGCCTCCTGAGGACCCAAAAGGGTCTACACAAAAGACTTTACCACAAAATTTCTCCTAATTATCTTCAAAATTTCTCCTAATTGTCTTTCAGCTGTAAACAAATGTAACCCAGTATTTTAGCTCAAGTCTCCTAGTGAAGCCCTACTAAACCCATTCTTTAAAGATTCCATTGCAGTGAGAGGCTTTTCACTCCCTTTGTATGCATGTGGATTGGGTAAGGGAGTGCCCACAATTTCATGTAATTCTCACAGGTATTTAAAACACCCCCAAAGATAAAGAAACATTACATTAGAAGAGATTAATATGAAAGATTAAAACAGAATTTCTTAAATTACGGTCTGCAGACCACTTATGTTTGGATCAACAGGGGGCTTGTTTTTGACACAGATTCTTGGATCACAACCCAGAGCTGCAATTATCTCCCCAAGCTTTATGTTCCTAGAGGTACATTTAGCATGTCAGCAGAAAGCCCAGGAGGAGGAGGAAGTGACAAATACAAAGGAAATCTTAGTTGGGGGACAGAAAGTCAGGGGGAAAACTTAGAACTTTATCCTAATAATAATGGGCCACATGTAAATGATGGGGGAGTTTGGGGAGAGTAAAATGACAAAAGGAGTTTTCATGTCACTATAATGTTTTTTTAAATGAGTGAAGGGACATTTGCATGTTTTTATGATTATTGCTTGGGACTTCCTTCACATAATCTCACAGTTGACTGAACACTCCCCTCTGACCTCTCCCTCCTTGGGGACCAACTCAGGTTTAATTTAAGCTTTTGTTTCTATCTCTGCCTTTGACAGCTGAGAGATTAGCAGGGACTTGGCTAATTAGTATTTAACTGTTCGCTAATGTTCCAGTGGGTTTGTCAATCACAATCTAGTTTAAAATGGATTCAAAGTTTTCAAAATCTTGAGAAAGGATGCTGTGTCCGAACTGATTCAATTTAAGGATTAAAGGATTAAAGCAAGAATCAGATCTACCTTTACCATCTTTTCAGTCACATTCCCGCACAAAATGATATTTTGAGTTGGAAATATGCCCCAGTCCTCCTTAAATTCAGGGCTATGGAATGGGAATAAAGAATGACTTGAAGGGTCTTCATGGAGATATGCCTCTGAGGGGTCTCTGTTTATAGTTAGGCTCCTGTGACGTGCTCCCTTAGGCTTCCCAGGTAGCTTCAGAGACACACCAGCAGATAAGCCTCATTATGTGATGTTTAGCCCCTGAAGTTCACTAAGAGATACCATTAAATTGGATTGCCTTTTATTCATTCAGGCAGTTAGTCATTCAATAAATACTTCCTTTTCTTGTGCCTGGCAGTGAACTGGTGCTGAGAATAGAGATGGAAGGATTTGGCCCCTAAAGAAGCTGACATTCTAGAAGGGAGTCAGGCACATAAACAATTACCATGCTAAGCACCATACACAAAAATAAACTCAAAATGGATTAAAGACCTCAGTGTGAGACCTGAAACAAGAAAAATCCTAGAAGAGAACATAGGTGGTAATTTCTCTGACCTTAGCCATAGCAACATTTTTCTAGATTTATCTCCTCAGGCAAGGGAAACAAAGCAAACATAAACTATGAGGACTACATCAAAACGGAAGGCTTTTTTGCACAACAAGGGAAATCATCAACAAAACAAAAAGGCAACCTATTGAATAGGAGAAGATATATGCAAATGATACATCTGACAAGGGATTAAGATCTAAAATAGATAATGAACAGATAGAACTCAACACACACATACACAAATCCAATTAAAGAATGGGTGGAGAATCTGAATAGACATTTTTCCGCAGAAGACATACAAGCAGCCAACAGATGCATGAAAAGATGTTCAACATCACTGATCTTCAGGGAAATGCAAATCAAAACCACAATGAGATATCACCTTACACTTGTCAGAATGGCTAAAATCAAAAAGACAAAAAACAGTAAGTGTTGGTGAGGTATAGAAAAAGGACACTCATGCATGTTGGTGGGAACATAAATGCTACAGCCACTCTGGAAAACAGTGTGGAGGGTCCTCAAAAAATTAAAAATAGAAATACCATCTGATCCAGTGATTTCACCAGTGACTATCCAAAGAAAACAAAAACACTAACTCAAAGAAACATACGCACCCCTATGTATACTGCAGCATTATTTATAATAGCCAAGATATGGAAGCAACCTAAGAGTCCACTGATAGATGAATGAATAAGGAAAGATGTGATACATGCACTCACATGCACACATACACGTGTGTACATACACACACACACAGGAATATTATGAAGTCATTAAAAAGGTTGACATAATGCCATTTGTGACCACATGGACAAATCTAGAGTATATTAGGCTAAGCGAAGGCTGAGAAAGACAAATACCATATAATCCACAAATAGCATATGTGGAATCTAAAAAAAAAATTAACAAACACACAAAAAGCAGAATGAAGCCTATAAATACAAGGAACAAACTGATGGTTGCCAGAGGGCAGTGGGGGTGGGGGTTGGGCAATAAAAGTCACTGGAAAGGGAATATAGTCAATAGTATTGTAGAGTAGTGTCATATGATGACAGATGATAGCTACCCTTGTGGTGAGCAGAGCCTAAGTACAGAGAAGTTAAAACACTGTGTTGTTAACCTGAAACTAATGTAACATTGTAACATTGTGTGTCAGCTTTACTCAAAAAAGTTTTTTTAAACCAATTACCATGTTATATGTGACACAATGTCTTAATAAGACACAGCCTAGAGAAATAGGAGCAGGGAAGGAAGACCTATTTTTTTTTTTTAAGATTTTATTTATTTATTCATGAGAGACACACACACAGAGAGAGGGGAGGGGGCACAGAGACCCAGGCAGAGGGAGAAGCAGGCTCCATGCAGGGAGCCCGACTTGGGACTTGATCCCGGGTCTCCAGGATCCCACCCTGGGCTGAAGGCAGGCTCTAAACCGCTGAGCCACCGGGACTGCCCTGGAAGACCTATTTCATGAGACAGCTGTTTAGCAAAACTTCAGAGAAGAAAATACTTCCACTGGGTCTTAAAAGATAAGTGGGAATTTTCCAGAGGAAAAGTAGGGCAGAGAATTTCAGGCAGAGGGAATAAATGGTTTCAAAAGTGTAAAACAAAATATAAGACTCAAGAGATAAGCAATAGATAGATCGTGGGTGTTTTGTATGCCATACTAAGGAATTTAGATTTTTATTCTGATAAGGCAATATGCTCTAAAGTCAAGCCATGCTACTTAAGGGGCTGTGTGATCTTAATTAACTAAGTTTTCTGAAACTTAAGGCTTCCAAATATCCAAGTTCCACACATATGGAAGGTGCTTGAATCCTATTACATATAGAAGTAGCTCAAATAAAATAGATGTTTATAGCGCTTCCACATAAAAGTCCAGAGGCAGGCACCTGAGAACTGATACTGCAGATTTTGGGGATGCAGGCTCCACTACCCTAGGATATGGATTCTGTCTTCAGGACGTCCTTATGTCCAAGGTCGCTATCAGAGCTCGATTCATGTCTGAGCAGCAAGTGGAAGGAAGAGCAAAAGGAAGAACCTCCCAGTGAGGTCAACTTTAAGTAGTCTTTCTAGAAGCCCCATATGACCCTTCCACCTTCAGCATACAGCTCTCACGTGGCCATACCTTGCTTCAGGAAGCTTGCAATATGGAGACTTTAGGGGGAGGGGGACACATATTCATACCAAAAAAACCTAGGGCTTGCTATTTAATGGGTTTTTTTTTAATTTTTATTTATTTATGATAGTCACAGAGAGAGAGAGAGAGAGGCAGAGACACAGGCAGAGGGAGAAGCAGGCTCCATGCACCAGGAGCCTGATGTGGGATTCGATCCCGGGTCTCCAGGATCGTGCCCTGGGCCAAAGGCAGGCGCCAAACCGCTGCGCCACCCAGGGATCCCTAGGGCTTGCTATTTAGAAGGGGAGGATGGATGTTGGGTGGCCCCTAAAGTTCACTGCCATGATGTGCAACACGTCTTCATTTGAGCAAAAGATTAGCACAATTTAAAAGGAAAAAGTAAGTTTTGAAGTCAAACACACTTGGTTCATTCTCTAGATCTGTCACTCATTCACTGTATAGGCTTGGGTAGTGATACTCTGGGCTTTAGGTTTATCACCTACGGAATGAAGGCAGTAATGCTGACCTTCCAGGTCGTCGAATACTGGACACACGCAGGGCACTCTGCAGATCAAGATTCTTTTCCTCCATTCCTCTCTTATAACCCCAGCAGAAACATGGGGCATCAGGCCTAAGTACAGCGTGTCAGTCGGCTGTGCGCTTTCCTCCTTGGGAGAGGCACACGGGAGCCAGGATCTTATGAGTGAGCCAAAACCAATGCCAAATTGCAGACTCCAGATTCAGGGTCTGAAAAGGAAGGCAGAGGAGGAGGCTCAAGGTGAAAGGCAAGAGAATGCAAACCAGAGAAACAAGAGCATAGTGAGAAAGTGTGGCAGACAGACTCTAGAGACATTCCCGCCAATGGAGAAGCAGGATGTGAGATCCCACAGGGTGAAGAAACTCTAATTTGAAAAGATTAAGGGGCACTATTAAGGACTAGGTTATATTAACTAAGGCCTGGACCCCTTGTGAAATGGACCCGATATTAAATGTAATTCTTACGTTCACGATCTGTCCCTGGTAAGCTTCTGGGAGAGGGCTGAGTGGCCCCAACACGAAAGCATCTGGTAGTGGCATCCAGCGCCCAGTGACCTTGAAGAAGTCTGTAAACTTGTGTAAACACGGAAAATAAGCAATACACTTCATGAATCTCTTAGTCTCTGTTATTTGGTTGTAAGAAACAGAAGCCCACACAAAGTAATTCCAATGAAAGGAAAGTTTGTGGAACCAGCAATTTCATGGTCACCTAAGATCAGGATGGACTCGGATGGTCTCTTTGGGAATCCCCGAGGCCTGGGCCTTATCAGCTAGGAAGGAGGCCGCTGCTCTGTCTCTCATTTCCTGTCTTTCTCGGCAGATTGCTCTTTTCTGCTTATTCATAACTTGTGAACTCTTTCTTAACCCTAACCGTGTGCAGCATTTCATCGCCATGGTGATGCCTCAGGCTCTGGCTCCACAAGTCTTTTCAGTTCAAGTATCCACATCTCACAGCTACAATTGCCAAGTCTGTTAAATTCTAGAGGTTGCAGGTCTTCTTAGCTCAAGGATTGTGCTCCTAAGGCTGACATCCACTTTGAGCATAATCAACTGTGCCACAGAGTAGGGCAGGGTTGCATAGCTCTGTGGACAGCCAAACCTTCTTCTGTTCTCCTAAATTCATGATATGTGTAAAGAAGAGTAAGCTCAAGACTTAAAGTCGTAGTTGCATAGGTAAGATGTGCCTCCCACTAGCACACCCTACCACAACCCCCAGTATTGCCATCACACCATTGCTGCTAATCTCACCACCATGACTCGCTCCAACAGTACAATCATCCACCATGATCATCACCATAGCCGCTGCTACCATCACCAACACCTCCATTCTCATCCTCACCATTATCAGTACCACCCTTGCCACCATAGTCCCCACCACAATCATTTGCCACAGTTACCATCAGAACCACCACTACAACCCCCCACTACTATTTCCTCCATAGCTAAAACTATCTGTAGCTTCACCACCCTCATCACACAACTGCTACCACCACCACCAGCCCCCTCCATAATTACTACCACCACTATTCCATTACCACCATGACAACTGCCACTAACACCACCTCTGTCACTACCACCGGTATTACCACCACCACAAGCACCTCCACTATTTTACCCCAACCCCACCACAATTATCATTACTATCACCATTAGTACCACTACTACCACCACCTTCAATATTACCATCACCACCATCACTACCACCACCATCATTATTATCCCTGCCACTACCTCCACCACTACCACCACCACCATCACTATCTCTATCGTTATCACTATGCTACCACCACTGCTACCAATATCTGTAAAAAACCTAGGCTGGGAAACAAGGATTCTACTGTGAGTAACATACTCTCAGCAGAGTGAAGAAGTAGAAGCGTGATGGGTGCATATGAATTTTCCAATTATATCAATGCCAATAATTCTCTATAATTATCTAGTCCTGAAAACTTATTGATCTTCTACATCAAATGATCCAAAACTTATCTGATCCTCTATATTCAATCAGTCACTAAGTATTATAGGTTCTTATTCCTAATTCGCCTACATCTCTTCCTACTTTTACATTCCTGCTGCCATCATCCTTCATTTCAAAAATGGGTGATTACTGCTATTTCTTAACTGGCCCTTTGCCTTCCATATATCTCCCTTCCAGAGCATATTTCATGTCCTGCCAAATGAATCTTTCTAAAATATTGATTTCATTGCTTTTTTTACTCTTTCAAAAGAGCCAAACTTTTCCATATAGAACCGAAAGCTCTCAATCCAGATTGTTCTTCACATCTTATATTCTGTGACTCTCCCCCTAAAACTCTGGGATTGTTAGGCTGAGTAACTCATTATTCTTTATTTTTTTTCTCATTATTCCTTAAACCTAACATAGTCATACCCATCTCCACTCTGCCACTCAAATGTGTTCTCTACATGGTCTGCTACAATCTTCTGTGTCTATACAAATTCTACTTTATATAATTCTTTATACAAATTTTCAAAACGGGCCTTAAATCAAATATCTTCCATGGAGTTTAAGAGATTCTTCTAACATTAAGGGACTTGGCTTCAAGATGATAGACTAAATCCCCATGTTAGAAAGTAGTTTGGGAAATTGGAAATATGATTGGCGAAATACAAATTCAATAGGATCAATGAGGCAGAAGTCTAGAAAACCTGTCAGAGCATAAAAAGGGATGAAAAATATGAGCAGGATTGCTTTGACTATTCAAGATCTTTTGTGGTTCCATACATATTTTAGGATTGCTTGTTCTAGCTCTGTGAAAAATGCTGGTGGTATTTTAATAGGGATTGCATTATATGTGTAGATTGCTTTGGGTAGTATAGACATTTTAACAATATTTGTTTTTCCAATCCATGGCATGGAATTTTTTCTCATTCCTTTGTTTCCTCTTCAATTTCTTTCATAAGTGTCCTATAGTTTTCAGAGTACAAATCTTTTTTTTTTTTTTCTCAGAGTACAAATCTTTTACTTCTTCGGTTAGGTTTATTCCTTGGTATTTTGTTTTTGGTACAATTGCAAATGGGCCCAATTCCTTGACTTCTTTTTCTGCTGCTTCATTATTGGTGTATAGAAATGCAACAGATTTCTGTATGTTGAATTTGTATCTTGCGACTTTGCTGAATCCATGTATTAGTTCTGGCAAATTTTTGGGAGAGTCTTTTGGGTTTCCTACATAGAGTATCACGTCATCTGCAAATAGTGAAAGTTTGACTTCTTCCTTGCTGATTTGATGCCTTTTATTTCTTTTTGTTGTCTGATTGCTGAGGCTAAGACTTCGAGGACTATGTTAAATAGTAATGGTGAGAGTGGACATCCCTGTTTTGTTCCTGAACATAGAGGAACTTTGAGGGGAAAAAGGTGTGGATCTTTGGTATATGGCTTTTATGATGTTGAGGTATGTTCTATCCCTACTTTGTTGAGGGTTTTTTGTGAGGAATGGATTCTATATTTTGTCAAATGCTTTTTCTGCATCTATTGAGAATCATATGGCTCTTATCCTTTTTTATGTTAATGTGGTATATCACATTGATTGATTTGTGAACATTGACCCACCCCTGCAGCCCAGGAATAAATCTCACTTGATTGTGGGGAAAAATTCTTTTAATGTACTGTTGGAATCAATTTGATAGGTATCTGGTTGAGAATTTTTACATCTATGTTCTTCAGAGATATTCTGTAATCCTCCTTTTCAGTAGGATATTTGTCTGGTTTTGGAATCAAGGCAATGCAGGCCTCATGGAATGAGTTTGGAAGTTTTTCCTTCCATTTATTTTTTAGAAAAGTTTGACAAGAATAGCTATTAACTCTTCTTTAAATGTTTGGTAGAGTTCCCCTGGGAAGCCATTGGGCCCTGGACTTTTGTTGGGAAATCTTTTTTTAAAAAAGATTTATTTATTTATTCATGAGAGACACACACACACAGAGAGAGGCAGAGACATAGGCAGAGGGAGAAGCAGGCTCCTTGCAGGAACCCAATGCGGGACTCGATCCTGGAACCCAGGACCACTACTTAAGCTGAAGGCAGTCACCCAACTGCTGAGCCACCCAAGCATCCCTGTTGGGAGATTTTGATTACTGATTCAATTTCTTTGCTGGTTATGGGTCTGTTCACATTTTCTATTTCTTCCTGTTTCAGTTGTAGTAGTTCGTATGTTTCTAGGAATTTGTCCATTTCTTCCAGATTGCCCAATTTACTGGCATATAATTTTTCATAATATTCTCTTACAATTGTTTGTATTTCTGTGGTATTGTTTGTGATCTCTCCTCTTTCATTCATGATTTTATTTATTTGGGTACTTTCTCTTTTCTTTGTGGTAAGTCTAGCTAGGGGCTTATCAATTTTGTTAATTTTTTCACAGAACCAGCACTTAGTTTTGTTGATCTACTGTTTTTGTTTGCTTGTTTGTTTCTATATTATTTCTCCTCTAATCTTTATTATTTCCTTTCTTCTACTGGCTTTAGGCTTTACTTGTTGTTCCTTTTCTAGGTCCTTAAGGCATAAGGTTAGGTTGTGTATTGAGGTTTTTCTTGCTTCTTGAGGTAAGCCTGTAATGCAATATACTTCCCCCTTAAGACTGATTTTTGCTGCATCCTAAGGGTGTTGGACTGTTGTCTTTTCATTTTCATTTGCTTCCATGTATTTTTTTTAATTTCTTCTTTAATTTCCTGATTAACCCATTCATTCTTTAATAGGATGTTTTTTAACTTCCATGTATTTGTGGTCTTTCCAAATTTTTTCTTGTGGTTGACTTCAAGTTTCAGAGTATTGTGGTCTAAAAATATGCATGGTTGGATCTCAGTCTTTATACTTATTGAGGGCTGATTTGTGACCCAGTATGTGATCTATTCCAGAGAATGTTCCATGTACGCTTGAAAAGAATGTGTATTCTGCTGCTTTAGGATGATGAAATGTTCTGAATATATGTGTTAAGTGCACCTGGTCAGTGTGTCATTCAAAGCCACTGCTTCCTTGTTGATTTTCTGCTTAGATTATCTGTCTGTTGCTGTAAGTGGGGTGTTGAAGTCCTCTACTATTATTGTGTTATTATCAATGAGTTTCTTTATGTTTATTATTAACTGATTTGTATATTTGGGTGCTCCCAAGTTGGGGACATAAATATTTACAATGTTAGATCTTTTTGAAAGATAGATCCCTTAATTATGATATATTGCCCTTCTTCATCTCTTGTCACAGTCTTTGGTTTAAAACATAGTTTGTCTGATAGAAGTATGGCTACTCTGGCTTTCTTTTGGTGTCCATTAGCACAATAGATGGTTCTCCATCCCCTCACTTTCAATCTGCAGATGTCTTTTGGTCTAAAATGAGTCTCTTGTGACTAGCATTTGAATGGGTCTTGTTTTTTCATCCATTCTGATACCCCATGCCTTTCCATAGGAGATTTTAGTCATTTACAATCAGAATGATTATTGATAGATATGAATTTAATGCCATTGTGTTACCTGTGAAGTTGGTGTTTCTGGTGATGTTCACTCCTCCTTTCTACTCTTGGTTGCTTCTGGTCTTTTTTTTTTCCCCACTCAAATATCCCCTTTAATATTTCTTGCGGGACAGGCTTAGTGATCATGAACTCCTTTAGTTTTTTGTTTGTCTGGGAAACTCTTTATCTCTCCTTCTATTCTGAACGACAGCTTTACTGGATAAAGTATTCTTGGCTGCATATTTTTCTCATTCAGCATGTTGATTATATCATGCCACTTTCTTCTTGCCTGCCAAATTTCTGTGGATACTTCTATTGCAAACTTGATCTGTCTTCCCCTGTAAGTTAAGGATGTTTTTTCCTTTACTGCTTTCAGGATTCTTTCCTTGTCTGTGTGTTTTGTGAATTTAACTATAATATGTCTTGGTGATGGCCAGCTTTTGTTGAACTTAATGGGAGTTTTCTGTGTTTCTTGGATTTCGGTGTTTGTTCACTTCCCAGATTAGGGAAATTTTCAGCTGTAATCTCCTTAACTAAACCTTCTGCTTCTTTTTTCTTCTGCTTCTTGTTCCAGGATGCCTATGTTATGAATGTTATTATTCTTTAAGGAGTCACTGAGGTCTCTAAGCCTACATTTGTGATCCAATGCCTTTCCCTATTTTTTCAGCTTCATTATTTTCCATAATTTTATCTTCTATATCACTGATTCATTCCTCTGCTTCATCCATCCTCTGCAGTATATCTACAGTAAGGGATTCTCTAGTGCCTTCTATGCTATTCTCAAGCCCAGTTAGTATCCTTATAATTATTGTTTTATATTCTGGTTCAGATATCTTACTTGTATCTGGATTGATTAAATCCCTGGCCCATGACTTCTTCCTATTCTCTATTCTTTCTTTTGGGGTGAATTCCTCCATCTTTTTATTTTGCCTGGGCCACTGTTTGTGTGTGTGTGTGTGTGTGTGTGTGTGTGTGTGTGATTGTTAGGAAAACCTGTTGTATTCCTGTTCCTGAGTGTAATGACTACATTAATAAGTTCCCTCTCCCCACTCCCCAAAAAGGAAGCTAGGTCCTACGTGTGTGTTTTGGTCTGCGTTTTTAAAGAAGCTAGGTCCAGAAACAAACAAATGAAAACAAAAAACCCCACAAAAACCCTAGATTCTATTTCCCCTAAAGCTAAAGCTTTATAGCACTCTATAATCAGTAGGCTTGGTGGGCCAGGGGTTTGTGCTGGTCTTCTGGGAGTGAGACCTGTTGTGCTGCTTCTTTGGAGGACTTGCCCTGCAGGGTGCAGGGGAGTGAGACTTGGTGTAAGCAGCCTCCACTGGGTGGTGATGTGTTGCTCACTGAAGGCAGTCAGTGCTGACGTGGGAGAAAATAGCGGTGCCACTCTTCAGGAAGCCCTCACAGAAAAGCAAACAATCACCTGTTTTGTGTCCTCAGCTCTGCCAAATCCCTGCTTTTACTCTGCCTGCATCTGAGCTGTCCACCTGCTAGGTGGCACAGCACTCCTGTGTATCATCTTAGGCATGGGGCTGGGTTTCAAACCCTAAATTTTAGAAATTCCCACAGCGTGGACACCTATACTGGTCCCCATGGAGAATTTCTTGCTGTGCTCTGGGCAGTGCTGATTTGTCCTAGAATTTGGTTGCATGACCATGCAGTGGTTCAGAGTTTATGGTAAGGTGCAGCAGCTGAAAGCCTACATGGAGGTTTGCTGCCCATAGCCAGTGTCTCTGTTTCTATGCCAGTGAATAGGGCAGCACGTTGGTGCCACCAGTTCTTTTGTCCCCACAGAGGTCATGCTGCCATTCCCTTATGCTCTCCAACCAGGGCAACTGTTTCTACCTGTAAGACCCAGAGGATTCTCAGACTGCTGCCTACTTCCAGGTCTTTGCCCTTCTTCTCCACTGGAGCACCACCAAGCCTGCCACGGTTGATACTGGCAATGGCTTGGATCTCCAAAACTGCAAACTGTGCTCTGGTGCTTATAAAAACTTGTGGTAGTCAATCCTTCTCCTTTTTCCCAGTCAATGGTTTTAGGGGAGAGTTTTTATTGAGCAATCCACTGTGAGTGCTTTTGCTCTCTCTCTTTCTTTCTTTCTCTTCTCTTTCTCATTCCTCTTTCCATAATCAGGGCTCCCTCCCCTTCTTAGCACCTGCAGTTCTTCCTTTCCCCAGATCAACTCTCCACAGCTTCTACTTCCCATAAGGTGGTCGTTTTTCTACCTGTCAATATGCAGTTTTGTTATCTCAGTCCTCAGATCAATTTCTTGGGTGTTTAAAATGACTTGATATTTGTCTAGCTGTGTTTGAAGAACAAAGCAAGCTTAGGGTCCCCCTACTCCTCCACCATCTTATCTCTTCCTCAGTAATGGCAGTTTTAAATAATTTTACCTTTTATTTTCTTTTCTTGCTATTACACTGGCTTGAACCTTTAGACCAATGTTGAATAGAGGTGAGAATAGTAGCATTTTGGTCTCCTTTCCAGTCTCAAAGGAGAAAATTTCAACATCTTCCCATTAAGTATGATTTTGCTGCAATGTTTAGATATCATTTATCACATTAAGGAAGAGTCCCTCCATTCTTAGGTTGCTAAGAGGATTTACATGTATTTTGTTGTTTATTATGAAATGATAGTGAACTTGTAAAATACTTTTTTCCCTATGCTTGTTGAAATAATCATATGGCTTTTCTCTTTTATTCCATTAATTGATTTTGGAATGATAAAATTAATTTTGGCATTCCTGGAACAAATCCAATTTTACTGGAATGTATTATCCTTTATTTATTGCTGGGTTCAGTTTGCTAATACTTAGTTAGCATCTATTTTTAAATTTTGCATCTATTTTCTAGAGTGAGATTGATCTATAGTTTTTCTTTTTGTGCTGTTTTGTCTGATTTTGGTATTGAGGTAATGCTAGCCTCATAAAGTAACTTGGAAAGTGTTGACTCTTTTTCTCTTCACTGGAAATGTCTGGGTTGATTGTTCTTATGTTAAATGTATCATAAAATTCTTCAATTTTATTTTTGGAATATTTTAAATCATGGATTCAATTTCTTTAATAGTTACCAGACCCCTCAGGACTATTTAGGTTGTCTTTAAAATTTTTAATCTTGTCTTTTACTTCCTTAAATATATTAGCTTATGAGTCTTACATATAAATTCTGTATCTGATAATTTAATCTGGATATCATGTGACTTTATTTCTATTATAATTTCTCTTAGTTTTTATTTGTATTGTTCAGATATGTCTGTTTTTTTTCTATTGCATAATGGACATTGTATATGAAAACATAAAGGCAATTTAGTCTAAAATGATCCTATTTTCCTCCAGAAAGGATGTTTTGTTTGCCTCTGGTACTTGGCTGTGCTAGGGAAATCTATCCATTTCTAGTACCCACCCCAATGCAATCATTTCATCTAAGCAAGGATTGAAGTTGTTTGAACTCTGTTCAAACAACTGTTATGCTCCTATGTATACCCATCCCAAGGAGAGGAATGTTATGCTCCTATGTATACCCCTTTTAGCTCACATGTTAAAGGCTTTTTGGTAGGTGCTAAACTCGAATTTTGTCCCCCTAGCCCTATGACTCTGTCAAAAGTTCTACTAAGTTTGACAACTTTTAGCTACCTCTGAATTTCCAAAATACTTCTAGGGACTGGTCACCTCTCTGAGTTTCTTTCCTCCAGTATCTAGCTCTGTAATCCTCCACTAAAGCCTTCAAACTTTTTTTTTTTTTTTTTTACATTTTGCCCAGTTTTTTCAAGTCATTCTCAGCGATAGGGTCATTCTAAATCTAGACTAGTATTATTGCAGTGAGAACACTTCCATATTATTCAATTTTTAAACTGTGTTATTTTGATTTAAATCAGCAATGAACACAATGAGGAATCGATTTACAGAATCAGAATCTCTGTGGACAAAAGCCTAGAAATTTACCCTTTAAAAAAAAACCTAACTGATCTTTGTATATAATAAAATTTGAGAAGCATGTTTTTAAACCATCATTATCCACTGGTAGCTAAACACTGTGTTTGTTTCTCAGGTAAATTATTTGGAAGTAAAGCTCCAAAAGTGGTTTGGGTCACAAGAGACAGCTTGGCAATGTAGTCAGGATTCTTTTCAGGAAAAATGGGGATGAGGTGGGGCCGAAGGGTCATGATGAAAGGCCCTAGTGGAGGAAAGACCTGAGTGTCCAGCAAGTGTATTGATGTGTATTTGTATGTAGAGAGATAGAAAGGGCTGTGCTTGTGGTAAAATGCCCCAAAAGACCTAAGTCATGGAATGAGGTCCTGTTCCTAGGGAAATGAAATCTGCTCCCTGTTACACTTGATACAAAAGTCTGTACGGTGGTAGTTGGTAAAGCATTCTACACTGATAGGACAGATTAGTTCTCTCCAGTTAACCATGATTCCTTATGTATATATTTATTCAGTGGCTCCAATAAAAGGTCCATGACTAGTTAACAGAAACTAAGTCCCAGTTAATGACAGTAACTCATACCTCACAGATGGGACACTACAATAATGAGGTTTGGCAGGGAGTGAGAACCACACCAAAACAAGACAAAAATAAGCCTACACCCAAAATAAATATTGGACACCTTAATAAACAGAACAGAGGGCATTTTTGCTGACAGCCCCCAGAACAAAGCTCAGGGCTACTGAGATAGAAATGACTACTTTTTCACTGCTCCCTGGGCCATGTGCCATATTTGGAGCTAGCCCATTAGATCTGCTTTTTTCTTCAAGAGTCCTGCTCTCTCCTGAATATTTGATTTTGCTATGACTCTCTTGGAAACTGGCATTTTGTACTCTCACTTAGAAGCACACCATTGCTCTAACTTGGTTCATTCCTCTCCTTGGGATGGGGGAGAAGAGGGATGAACCAGTTTTGATGTTACATATAGCAGGAATTAGGTGTAATCACACTTGGTGTTTTTTTCCCTTTTCTTGCCAGGATTACATACAGGGAGGAGGTATGGAGATAGAATAAATATCTATCATAAAAATCTTATTGAATTTTTTAAGCTGTATCTTTCATTCATAAGCAAATACATCCTCATGCCCAGAGACTGAGAGAGAAGAAAATTGCTCTGTGTGCCACACAGCTACTGGCCTGCTTTAGCATCTTACTTGCAGACTTATAGAACCCTCGTGGGATATAGAAGGTAATAGACACAAGATGCTACCTGATTTCACTAATACTTTTGGGTGCAAAATTTTAGCTAAGGCTGGGAACATCTGAACTGCTGTGTCCCTTTATTTCCCTTCTTTAGTTAGCTAACATGCCTATTTTGCATACCTACAGAGAATTGTGGAAATAAACAGGATTACTATACTAAAGCAATGTCTTAAGCTCTATCAAAAAGCTGGCTGAGAGAAACAGTATTAGTGACTACTGCATGAAGAATATGCTCTATATTTATTCTTCTGGATATTCTTTAAGTTATCCTTGAATTAAGCTATCTCACAAAAGAGAGCATTTGAGCATTAGTATATAGCTCCCTTGTCCCCACCTACCCTTATGGAACCACTCTTGCTGAAGGATCCCTTTGTTGTGCAATGTGATTAGCCTATAATGAGGGAAGAGTATCCAAAATGGCATCAAGAGTAATGTGGTCTCTCCTTCAATGATGATGTTCATTAAGCAACACTGCATTCTATTTCAGAAGAAGTTCTTTTCTGGTTTTAGTATCAGGAATAGTTTATACTAAATTGTTTTATTGTCCTGTTACTAACATTGAATTAACTAATCTGGTTTCCGTTTTCATTTTGGTTACCAGAAAGCTTAGGTATAAATTGGAGGTCCCAAGGCACAGAGGATAAAAGCAGAGACTTCTGGAATTGGGCTGCTAAATGAGAAGTAAGTCTCCACCACTTATTGGCTGTGTGATTTGGGGTCAGCTACCTAACCTCTCTGTGCTATTCCATCAACAATAAATGGGAATGATTATAGATCAAACCTTAGAGGGTTATTACAAAGAGCAGTGACTGGTATATACTATAGTTTGTTAACAAAATAATTCTTCACTATGCACCTCTATATTAACCTCACTCATAGCTTCATTGTATGTCCTTATCTTTGTTTTTTTTAAACAGATTATTTATTTATTTATTTATTTGAGAGAGCACAAGCACGGAGGGGGTGGAGGCAGAGGGAGAAGCAGGCTTCCCACTGAGCAGGGAGCCCAGTGTGGGGCTCGAGCCCAAGATCCTGAGATCATGACTTGAGTCAAAGGCAGATGCTTAACCGACTGAGCCACCCAGGTGCCCCTGTCCTTATCTTTGTTTTACCCTTTTGTTTTGTCACCTAACTCCACCACTTCAATACCTAATATGCCATTATGAAAACAGTGATTTATAAAAATAATTTCTCTATTATTGGATCTTTAAGTTGTTAATAATGCTTCTCTATATTTCATTGCAAGTGGCACCTTTGGACATAACACTTTTGTATTTCTGGTAATTTCCTTGGAGTAGAACGCTCAGAACTGAGATCACTGTGTCAAAGCATACGAATGCGTTTAAGGTCTTTGATTAGTATTCCCAAAATGACCCCCCCAAAAAAATTGTATCATTTATTTTTCTTCTATCAACAACAAATAAAAGTGCTGATTTCATCATATTCCCATCAATATTGAGAATTATCTTTAAAAATAATATAAGATCAGAAGCTATATTAAAATGAGATTTTCTTCTAGTATGGTCAGTGTTAGTCCTCAACTTTGGAAATTCCAAGGTCCAAAGGATTTGGAACTTTTTTCCCTCACCAAAGAAGATATGTATAATGCAAGAACACTTACAAGGGGCTAGAAACTCAAAGGTGATGTTATCAATTGCTATTTATGTTACAGTTTATATAACTTTCATGTTCCTGCTATTTTCTAATAACAGTAGATTAGCATTTTCCCAGGTTAATATAAGGATTTGGGGGAAAAACTCATTGATATAAATGATATAATATCTTACCTTAGTCCTTAGTCATTGCCATATTGCTAGTTATTAAAGCTTGTCCAATGTTTTGCTGTCATAAGTAATGCTGCAGCAGATGTCTTTGTGCATAAAGCTCCTCCATAATCTAGGTACTTTTCCTTAGACCAGATTGCCAAAAGTAGAATTAGTAGGATAAAACATGAATGCTTTTGGGCTCTTGATTCACTGTCAAGTTGTACAAAGATCATTTGAAAAACATTCTTGGAAACAAAATAATTTGGAATGGAAAAGTTGTGTTTTCATGTTTTTAAGAGGAAAACATTCCTACAGAGGTAGATTTACAGTGAAACTAATGAAGCATGTCCTGCAGAGCTCCTCATTTACACAGGCTCCCTCCCAGGCCTTGGACAATTACCAGTAATGTGCTTATATGGTCATATGTTGCTTGATTGTTTTTAAGTTGTTAAAGTAAGACATCTTAACCCAATTTTCAAGATTGTTGTCTTTCTCCACTCCATCTTCTACTTTATTACACCTCCCACCAGGTTGGTGGTTTGGAAATGTCATTTTGGGAATATGCCCAAGGGGAAGTTGAATACCTAATTTTATTTTTATATTATATAATTTTTTTCCTAAAGAGAGCCCTTAAAAATTGTACCAGATTTCAAGCCTCAAAAAACCTGCTTCTGACCCTGGATTTCTACTTAACATAGGCAAGTTGAAAAATGCCAGTATCCATATACTAACCCCTATGGAGTTCATATCAAGCAGAGTTGGTTTTGAGAAAAGCCAAGAGCTGTGCTCTGGGCCAACTCTTGGATGCAAGAGCAGGATAAAAGCTCTGAAAGCTGTATTTGTTGAAAGCTGACTTTCCTGGACAGATGGAAAAGAAGTCTGCCAGTGGCTGGGCCTTTGAGAGGAAGAAAAGACTCCATCAGGATCCTTGCTCTGGATTCCAGGAACAGGATCTGAATTCCTTTCATCTGGGTGGTTGTGTTCATAGTCCTCGGCACCATTCCAACTATCAGCCTGCAAGCATGGCTCACTATGGCACTATGCCGGGGCTAGAACTCAGTGGCACCAAGAATGCCAAACAGAGATCAGGAACTACCCTAGAAGTGACAGGGATGGTTAAGACCCAAGAAATGGTCTACTGCCACCCACCAACTCCATCCTTTAGGCCTTGATTAGGGAAAGCGAGTAAAGAAAACTTGTATCTGCACATGTAACTCTATCCCTTATACAAAGTCATTTGTTTTTCCTTTGCTTTTACAGGATCGTAGTTATAGGGATAAAGATAGATTAAGGAAGAAAAATGATGATGGGAGGGATATCTGAGGTCTCTTAGAAGTGGAATACAGGGAAGAGGTATCTAAAGATAGCCAAAAGGCAAACATATGCCCTTGATTTGGGGTGAACATTCTCAATTCTTAATATTTCCTACTATTGTCTTGATTTAGAGTTCTGAACTGATGGAACAGGTCTCTCTGCCTCTTAGAGCCCCATCTTTGCTACAAAAAATAAAGGGGGTCATAAAGAAGAGAAGATAGGATCTGAGTTTGAACAGAAAAGGTAGTGAGAGAACTAAGGGGGCTGAGGGCTTAAGAAAGAGATTACAATCTTCACAGAGTGCAATGACAAAGCCAAACCTTCTGGTTCTTGAATTTTGATTCACACATTGAAGCAAAGAGATACTTCAAGTCTTTTAAGTCCGAACTTTGCACATACCATAATAATCAATAAACAAAGCTTTCCAGGGACTGATTTCAAAACCCTATTGGAGAGCAGCCTCCCTTGTCTCCTGTAGCCTGCTCTGCCCATGCGCCCCAGAAGCTGGACTACAACACTACACTGCCACATGTGAGGAAGAATCTAACCCAGACTTGAAGGACGCTAAATCTCTTCTAGTCCATGGAATGTAATTATCATTAAAGTTGAAAAACGAGGGCGATGAACAGTAGTGGCAGGTTTTTTCAAGTTTATATAAACACTGGCTGCAGGGAGATGGCTGGAACATTGGAATCAAAGCATCCTTGTCACATCAGTGCTTTAAATCTCTAAGCAACTCCTTGAAGATCATTCGGCCTCTGTGAACATAGCAGCTGATAAAAGGCCCCTCTAAGCTCACTTCTTATCTTCTCCCATAAGCACAGACTGCCCTAAAGTAGCATCCTAGGGAACCCAGCCACCCAATGTTGCCTGGGAAGTGCCTTCAAGCTACAAGACTGGGGCAGTTCCAGAAGCATGTAGGTGTACTGGGCTCGGGAAGGCTTCCAGACTGTGAAGTTGTCCCACAGTAAATCATGCTTCAACCTCCTCCTAGGCCACATTTATTACATTTGACCAAATGAATTCCTAGGCTACCAACAAGAAGCAAGAGGGCTACATCCTACTTGAGGAAAGTGAGGAGGAATGTGTCTGTGTCCTTTGTCTTAAAGATCAGGAAATCTGTGACTTGAACAAAAGCAAAAACTGGGCCCATGAGACTTCTCCAGGTCTTGTCCACCAGGGAGTTCTCTGAAATCCTCTCATCTTTAAACAATAAATATTGATGTGAGCCCAGCATTCTCTCTGTCCCTTATGCAAGGGCCCTCTGTAGGCCTTGTTTGGTGGCTAAGCTCCCTGACACTGCTCTTGAGTATGACGTTAAATCATGAAGATAAATATGAAAGGGGAGGAGAGGTTTCTTAGCCTCAAATCAGCAAGGATCCAATAACCAGTAGCCCTGTAGATAGTTCAACTGAGTAATTTCAGCCAGCTAATCTAATTTTCCCTCAATTAAAGGCCGTTTCAAAAAAACAAAACCATTATAAATTGCCTATATAGTGCCAAGCATGTCATGGTCCATCAATAAATGTTGGTTTCCATTTAACACCTGCCCTGCATTTCTTCACTGTGGATGGTTCCTGAATCATCTATGCTCAAAGGAAGATATGGTATACAGAAAAGCCGTGCCAGGATATGAAGTTTTACTCCAGCTGTTAAGATTGGTATTATTAGATCGGTTACTAAAATTAATCTTGGGAAATTTTCTAAAAAATGAAAAGAAGTGAAAATCAGAAGTAATTTCTTCACAATGGTATGGTGTCTGTTATTCCTAATAAAAGAATGCGAAAAATTTCTGATGACACGAGCAAAGCAGAATATAGATGGCATAGATTTGTCCATGAATCTGAGACAACTTGACAGATTCTATTTTTGCTCTATGACACCCATCCTTGACTTTGAGATATTAAATTTGGGATTGTATAAGGAGCCTTACTTGGACCATTTTCTTATCTTCTTTACCTTCTTTAAGAACTACACCAAAGCCATACCAAACACTCTTAAGCAAACTACCATTGTAATTTAACCTACTAAATAATAAAAAAGCAATGATCATAAAAAAAATTTGAACTGATTTGTTTAGTCAAAGCAGGCAACATTGATTCATTTGTTCATCTACTGCTTTATTGATTTAATATGTTCTAGGAACAATTTTAGCTTTTGGGCATAGAAATAAATAAGACACAGTCTCTAACCTACTGTCTCCCACAGACACACAAACACAGACACATACATCTAGAGGACACTACAGTCAAAAGGGGACACATTCCTATAAAGAATGAATCACAGTACCAATCTGTTAAATAGCTTAGCAGAGATTTATCTGCCCAAAGTACTCTAAGATCACAGGAGAAAGGATTGTCAACCCATCCAGTCAAGAAAACTTTACTGAAGAAGTGAGCTTCCTGATGGTCCTTAAAGCAATCAGTCTGGTTTGCATGTCTAAACACCTATTCAATTACCCAACAAAACTGACCAACACCTGATGTCCAGAGGGAAGCTCACTTCTTTTTTTAAAATTTAATTTAATTATTTTTTGGGGGGAGAGCTCACTTCTTTGTGTCATGTGAATATGGTGACAAAAAGAAAGAAAAGAAGAGGAAGGCAAGTCAGAGAAAATGTATTGTCATTTTAAAAGTACCTTCTAAGGTACACTGCTGACTGTACCTTCTTTGGAGATACATCAAGAAGAAAAGAAAAATTTATTGATGAATAAAGGAATGGATAGATACAAAATAAAGCAAACAGAGTTAAATATAATTGTCAAAACTAAGTGAGTATATGGGTGTTCACTATTCAATTCTTTCAACTTCTCTCAGTGTTAAAATTTGTCATGGGTGCCTGGGTGGCTCAGTCCATTAAACATCTGCTTTCAACTCATGTTCCTGGGATCGAGCCCACATGGGACACCCCGCTCACCCAGAGTCTGCTCTTCTTCTCCCTCTGCCCTCCCTCCTGCATGTGCTCTTGCTCTCTGTCAAATAAATAAATAAATAAAATTGTTTGAAAAGATTTGTCATATTTTAATGCTAGGGAAAAGTCACATTGTGTAAAATTTTCCTGAACTGTGCAGTTTTAGATTTTATTGTCCACTGCTATTTTAATTAGTCCGTGAAAATATTTTTTATTTTTTTATTTTTTATTGGTGTTCAATTTGCTAACATATAGAATAACACCCAGTGCTCATCCCATCAAGTGCCCCCCTCAGTGTCCGTCACCCACTCACCCTCACCCCCCACCCACCTCCCTTTCTACCATCCCTTGTTCATTTCCCAGAGTTAGGAGTCTCTCATGTTCTGTCTCCCTTTCTGATATTTCCCATTCATTTTTTCTCCTTTCCCCTTTATTCCCTTTCATTATTTTTTAGATTCCCCAAATGAATGAGACCATATAATGTTTGTCCTTCTCCGATTGACTAATTTCACTCAGCATAATACCCTCCAGTTCCATCCATGTCGAAGCAAATGAAAATATTTTTTTTTGAAAATATTTTTAAAAGGGCTTTATTCTAGTTCTTTCTCCTGAAATCCCCTAGAGAGTGGATTAGAGATTTCATTTAGAAACTAAAAGATAATTTAAACTAGAATCTACATAGTGGTGGCAGCTTCCATTTGATTAGCCTATAGAAACCTTAACTGTGAATGAAAAATAGGTGAAGACTTTTATTTTAATATGGCAAGCTAAGCATACCTGTTTATCTCCACTCTCTGTCAAAATCTATTTTAGATGACAAAAAGTATATAATATGAAAATGAATTTATAACAATGTGGAAAACAGGAAAGGACACCACCAGTAGACCATATAGTTTAGAAGATTTCTAAAAGTTTAAAAACTAGTAAGATCAGAGTGATAGAGAAACCAGAATAAACTATAACAAAAACAGAAGGAAAAAGCCTGCTGCAGAGCTGTTCTTCCCCCAAAATAGCTCTTCAATTTTCAAACTGAAAGATTATAAATACAAAACTACAGGACACCCTGGCCATGGGGCAGTTCTCAGGACAATTAAGTAAGGGATTGCCTGCTGAGCCCCGGGGTCTGTAGTCTCCATTCACCCCTACATATGAACAGGGAGGCTGGTCATAGTGTTTGCTTCCAGGACAAAGCCTTGAGAACACTTACCCTGGTTGCAAATCTTCCTTTGGGGGCTGAGAGGACAAGATGTCCTAACATTTTTGACCTGAAAATAGAGAAAAGTTGAACAGAACTTAAAGAAATTCTAGTCCTACATAATGGCCATGCAGAAAAAAGTGGGTAGGGAAGAAAGGCAGCTCTTCCAGAAATGAAAACACTAAAGTATTCTAGTAGCAGGGTAAAGTCTTCCTCACCTTGGCAAGGTTTTAGGACCCCACACTGCCTCCATCCTCCATTCTATAGAGAAACATGCATGCCAGCAGGCCCTTCTAGTTGGGGAGAAACCTGTTATGGACATGGATACACATAAAAAAGGAAATCTATACCAACTTCAAACACTCCTCATCAGTATTTCATTTATAAAAACAAATAAGTGTTAAAAGATCACCAAACGTTTGAGAAAACCAAGAGTGACAAAGAGCAAAGATAACGAGGCAGAATGATCAATTTTGAAGAAAACAAAAGGTAGGAAAAACGGAAGAGAAGTTTTAAAATATGAATTAGCATCCTCTAAAACTTTTAAGAGGATTCATGAAACAAGAACTAGAACTAGGTGTTATTTGCAAAGTAGAAGTAAAAAAATAAGGAGCAATTGCTCAAAAGAAATGTTAAAATTGGAAGCAATTAAAATTTGGCCCCCTTTAAAAGCCAAATTAGAGACCTGGAATATAAAGCAAAGAAATGTCCCATATAACAGAACAATAAACAAAGAAATGAAAAATATGACACAAAAGACTTAGGGCATATATTTAGAAGATCCAACACCCACTTAGTACAAAAAAAGAAAAACAGACTGGAGAAGTGAGAAGCAATAGATGAAATAATAGAAGATAATTTTGTTGAGATGAACAAAGATTTGGGATAGACCACTGGCCAAAAATAATGAATAAAGATGTTTATTTAGAAATCCCAGAAAATCTATTAACTCATTCTAAAATGAAAGGAAGAAATTATTTACAAAGAAACTAGCATTTGAGCAATTTCCAACTTTATTTTACAACACAGAATGTGAGAAGACAATGACAGTATCACTAATGTGTAAGGTAAAACAAAACAAATGTATCATCAATTTTCAAAAAAATTATGCAAGAAAATTCTTGAGAAAGATTAAAGAAAAATGAATAAAGAGGAAGGCTTGAAATAAAACCTTGGCGATAAGTAAAAATAGTTTAAAATACAAGGCTAGGGGTATCTGGGTGGCTCAGTGGTTGAGCATCTGCATTTGGCTCAGGTTGTGATCCTGGGGTCCTGGGATGGAGTCCTGCATCAGGCTCCCTTCAAGGAGGCCTCTGCTCCCTGGCCTATGTCTCTGCCTCTTGTGTCTCTTATAAAAAAATAAGTAAAATCTTTAAAAAATAATGAAGTGCATGGCTAAAGGATTTTACTATCGTCATGATCTTGATGCAATTATTATGTAATACTGAGGCAAAATATGAAATAAAATTGAGCAATCTTGAACTACAATTAGATATAATTTCAACTAAAAGAAATTTGTGGTTACAGGGAAAGTAAAATAATCATATTTTTGTAGAAAACCATGTATTTATTTATTCATCAATACATCTGAAAGTGTAATATTTATTAATAACTTTTCCAGAGATATGAATGGACTTTCACTTTTAATGTTTACACTTCCATGCTAATGGAATTTTTATAGTAATTTTGTGTTGCTTTTATAATTTAAGAAAGTAATAAATACATTTCCAAAGATGTTTATTAAAAATTTAGGAACAGTCACTGGAATAATAAGATAATGCTCACCAAAAAAGATCTATAGATAACAAGCATTCGAAAAGACATTCTATATCATATATCATTAGGGAAATGCATATTAAAACAATAATAAGATACCACCACACAACTATGTTAATGGCCAAAATTCAAAACACTGACATAACCAAATGCTGACAAGGATGTTGAACATCAGGAACTCTCATTCACTGCTGATGGGAATGCAAAATAGTACAGGCACTTTGGAAAACTGTTCTGCAGTGTCTTACAAAACTAAATATACTCCTACTGTACGATGCGGCAGTCATGCTCCCTGGCATTTAGCCAAATGAGATAAAGACTGTGTTCACACAAAAACCCACATATGAATATTTATAGCAGCTTTACTCATAACTGCCAAAACTCAGAAGCAACCAATATGTCTTTCAGTAGGTTAATGGGTAAATAAGCTGTGGTACATCCAGACAATAGAACACTATTCAGTGCTAAAAAGAAATGAGCTACTAAATCATAAACAGACATTGAAGAAGCCTAAATGTATACTACTAGGTAAAAGAAGTCAATCTGAAATGGCTACATACTGTATGATTCCAACTACATAACATTCTGGAAAAGGTTAAAGCATGAACACAGAAAAAAAGATCGGTGTTTGCCAGGAAAGAAAAAGGAAGAAGAAAACAAAACTGAAATTATAAACTAGCAATAAGTGATTGTGTTGAATGTATAGGTTGCTCTGGGTAGCATAGACATTTTAACAATATTTATTCTTCCAAACCATGAGCATGGAATGTTTTCCCATTTCTTTGTGTCTTCCTCAATTTCTTTCATAAGTGTTCTGTAGTTTTTAGAGTATAGTTCTTTTACCTCTTTGGTTAGGTTTATTCCTATGTATCTTGTGGTTTTGGTACACTTGTAAATGGGATTGATTCCTTAATTTCTCAACATTCTTCACAGAGCTGGAACAAATAATTCTAAAATTTGCATGGAATCAGAACCCCAAATAGCCAGAGGAATGTTGAAAAAGAAAATCAATCAATCAATCAATGTTGAAAAGTTGGTAGCATCACAAAGCTGGACTACAAAGCTGTGATCATCAAGACTGTATGGTATTGGCACAAAAACATACACACAGGTCAATGGAACAGAATAGAGAACACAAAAATGGACCCTCAACTCTATGGTCAACTAGTCTTTGACAAAGCAGGAAAGAATATCCAATGGAAAAATGACAGTCTCTTCAACAAATGGTTTTGTGAAAATTGGACAGCCACATGTAGAAGAATGAAACTGGATTATTTTCTTACACCATACACAAAGATAAACTCAAAACGGATGAAAGACCTAAATATGAGACAGGAACCCATCAAAATCCTAGAGGGGAACACAGGCAGCAACTTCTTTGACTTTGGCCACAGCAACTTGCTTGACACATCTCCAAAGGCAAGGGAAACAAAGGCAAAAATGAACTGTTGCGACTTCAAGATAAAAAGCTCCTGGATGGTAAAGTCAACAAAACTAAAAGACAACCAACAGAATGGGAGAAGATATTTGCAAATGACATATAGATAAAGGGTTAGTATCCAAGATCTATAAAGAACTTACTAAACTCAACACCCAAAGAACAAATAATCCAGTCAAGAAATGGCAGAAGTCAGGAACAGACATTTCTCCAAAGAAGACATATAAATGGCCAGCAGACACATGAAAAAATGTTTCACATCATTTGGAATCAGGGAAATACAAATCAAAACCACAATGAGATACCACCTCATACCAGTCCAAATGGCTAAAATTAACAAGTCAACAAACAGTAAATATTGGTGAGGATGCAGAGAAAAGGGCACCCTCTTACACTGTTGATGGGAGTGCAAATTTATACAGCCACTCTGAAAAACAGTATGAAGGTTCCTCAAGAAGTTAAAAATAGAGATCCTACAACTCAGCAATTGTGCCATTAGGTATTTATCCCAAAGATACAAATATAATGACCCAAAGGGGCAACTGCACCCCAATGTTTATAGCAGCAATGTCCACATAGCCAAAACGTGGAATGAGCTGAGATGCTATCAGCAGATGAATGGATAAAGAAGATGTAGTGTGTATATATATATATATATACACACACACACATATATATAATTGAATATTACTCCACCATCAGAAAGGATGAATGCTTGCCATTTACGTGAAAGTGGATGGAATTGGAAGATATTATGCTGAGTGAAATAAATTAGAGAAAGATAATTATCATATGGTTTCATTTATATGTGGAACATATGAAACAATGCAGAGGGGAAACAATCATAGGGGAGGGAAAGGGGAATGGAGAGTCAGAGAGAGAGAGAAAAAAACCATGACTCTTAAATATAGGAAACAAATTGAGGGTTGTGGAGTGGAGGTGGGTGGGGAGATGGGGTAACTGGGTGATAGGCATAGGGAAGACATGTGATGTGATGAGAACTGGGTGTTATATACAACTGACGAATTATTGAACTCTACGTACTAATGAGGTACTATATGTTGGTTAATTGAATTTAAATTAAAAAAATTAACTAGCGATAAGTGATAATGAAAACACTACAGTTTGATATCTTTAAAATGTGACCAAGAGTACTCAGAGAAAAATTAACAGCCTGAAAAATAAATAAACTAAGCATTCAATGAATGAAGCTTAAAAAAAACTAAATAAGGAAGAGATCAATTAAAAATAAGAACATAAATTAATAAAATATAAAACAAACTATCCATGAGTAGTTTATTATAAAATCAAAGGCTGTTATTTTTTTAAAGGTCAATTTGAAAGTTAAAGTTCTCAGAGAAAGACAAAAACTGATTTCACTTACATATGGAATCCAAAAAAAAAAAAAAAAAAAAACAAAAAACCCCAAACTAAAGATACTGAGAACAAATTCATGTTACCAGAAGCATGGGGTGTAGGAATATATGAAATGAGTAAAGGTGATCAAAAAGTACGAATTTTCAGTTATAAAATAAATAAGGCCTGGGGATCCAATGTACAGCATGGTGACTGTAGTAATAATACAGTATTCTATGTTACAAAGTTGTTAAGAGAGTAAATTTTAAAAGTTCTTGTCACAAGAAAAAAGTTATGATTATGTATGATGATGGATGTCAACTAAACTTGTGGTAATCATTTTGCAATATATACACATATCAAATTATTATATACCTAAAACTAATACAATGTTACATGTCAATTATATCTGATTTTTAAAAAATTAACTTTAAAAAGTTAAAATTCTGATATATCTAATCAGCAAGGAGAAAATATGCAAAATTTAGAAATTAATAGGAAGGTGGTTAAATTTATTAGTGAATACCATATGTGAATTTATAAAAATATAAATTACTAAAATTGTTGCAGGGTTTGAAACTAGATAATGCACAGGTATAAGAACAATTAAAAAGTGTATTGATTTGAGACAGGGGAGAGACCAAAGTGTTTTTTTAAGCAGACGTTACAATTCTCTAACTATAATATACAAAAAAAAAAAAAAATCAGTAAAAAAGTTATTAGAATAAAACAAAAATGTAAGTAGGTGGCTGGATATAAGAACAAAGTGGAAAAGTTAATAGCTTTTCAATATACTTAACAATTTAATATTTTAAAAATGTTATTTCAATACCAGAATCACACGAAGATATTATTACCAATATCTCCCCTGAATATGATGCAAAAATTTTCAAGAAAACATTAACAAATCAAATCTACAATCAAATCTACAAACAAGATATACACCATGACCAAGTGGGGTTCTTCCCAGGAATAGCAAGTCTGGGAAAAAATCAACTTTGGAAACTATTCAGTGTGATTCATTACATTAACAGATTAAATAAGAAAAAACATACAATTATATTGATAGAGGCCAAAAAAAGGCATTGGACAAAATTCAGCATTCATTATTATAAAAGTCTCTCGGCAAACTAGAAACAGAAGAGAATTTCCTCAACTTGATAGTCTACAAAAATCTTACAACTAACAGTATAATGATGAAAACTTGAGTGTTTTCTCACAAATATATTAAACAAAGCAGAATATCAGCTTTAATTATTCCTTTTCAACATAATACTGGAATGCTTAGCCAGTTTCATAAGGCAAGAAAAGTAAATCAAAGGCATACAGTTTGGAAAGGAAGAAATAAAATTTTCTCTCCTTATAACATGACTATTTATGTAGAAAATCCCAAGGATTCTCTAAAAAAAAAAAAATAAAAAAAAAAAAACACTAGAACTAATTGATTTAGCAAGATTGGAGAATACAAGATCAAAAAACAAAAATCAATCATATTTCTATAGCAGGTGAATGAATAAAAACTGAAATTAAAAGCACAATACCATATACAATCACTCCAAAAATAACATACACGTAAATCTTTTTAAAAATGTGTGCTGAAAATTACAAAAAGTTGATGAAAGAAGTCAAAGATCTAAATAAGTAGATATACCATTTTCATGGATTGGAAGACAATACAGTAAAGAGGTCATTTCTCCCCAGATTGATTCATAGATTTAATGCAATTTCTACCAAAAATCCCAGCAAGATTTTTGTAGGTATAGACAAGCTTATTCTAAAATTTATGTGAAAATACAAAGGAACTAAAACAATCTTGAAAAAGAAAAAATAAAGTAGGAGAAATTCTACTTTATAGATTTACTACGTAGCTACAGTAACCAATAGTATCTCCCTATTAAGAATATTTTGAGGGCTATAAAAGATAATATATGTTAAGAATTTAGGTAAGTATCTTGCACAGAGTAAGTACTTAACATACGTGAGCTATTACTCAAACATTTGACATCTCAGGAAATGACATTTAAATTAAATAAAATGCCCACATTCATACAGATAATAAGTGTTGGAACAAGAATTTGAGCAAAGTTCCACTGACTCCAAGTCCCAGGTGACTTACCACTGAACTATAAACATCACCAAAAAGAAACTACCTTGCTATAGGACACTCCAAACTTCCTACTCAATTCCTATTTGCCTATGGAGGATAACACTCTGAGAGCTCTTCAGACTATCCCAATCTGCAAATATGAGAATCATTTGTGGTGCCAACTGGTCTGCCTATTCAAGTCATTTTTTTATATTAGTTTTCTTCCTTGTGGGGAAGTCAATCCCATGCTTATCCTTGACTCCTTCAGGAATGGGACTTTGATAGATATTTAAGGACCCAAAGTCCCATTTTGTAAAACATAAAATGCCTTGTCCCCTTCCTATAAATTATTCATCACAAGTATTATCCCAACATGCCTATGATCGATAGGAACATCTTCATTTGTGTGTAAATGACACCCGTCTTCTTGGACCAGTGCTTTCTCTCACTCCTACACCTGCAGAAACTAAAGAGATTAAGTGGGTCTTCTCAATACAACCCATGAAATATTGATTAAAGGTCTAGTTGAAATAAGTGTATTAATGTAGACTTAAAGCACTCAAGTGAGTAAGAACACCCCAGGGGGAAACATTTTTACAGAGCAAGTGAGACAAAAATTGGATACTTTGGAAATGGTGAGAATGTTCCTGGGTATACAGATCCTTTTTGCAATGTCACACAACAAAGTAGGACTTTTATCAAATGATCCCAGTGATAAAAGCCTGGCCCTTGGAGAAGAGCTAAGATGAGAGAGAGGAGGGGAAGTTAAAAATGAAACAAACAGGCAAGAAATGACATTATAAATTATTTCTCAGCAAATTCACTTAAAATCAGGAAACTTTTTACTCTCTTTCTGTTTAATCTCCTTCGCATCCCTGTCCCCCCCCCCCCCAAATGCCTATGTTTAGTTTCTTTGGAGAAAATCATTCAAGACTTAGCTTTCTCCTGTGATTTGGGGGTACATTTCATCTCTTTTTTAGAATCCAGGGAAACCATTCATATTTTTTTTCCTTAGAAATTATAGATTCAGTGGATGTAAGAGCTGAGAGAGGTCTTACAGAACTTCTAATCCTTTAAATTTTCAAACGAGGAAAGTAAGGTCTATACAGTAAAAACTTATCTAGAGACTCACAGTTTGGTAGCACTGGAATCGTGCCATCAGATTTTCCAATCTGGGATAGAGGAAGGGAAAATGTTGTCATCCTTCAGAAGGAAAATCTCCTTAGATAAATACCAAAAGTAGAAATACCCCTCTCCCACATCACAGCTCCTCCTCTGCACAGAAGGTTGAGAATCTGCACATGGCCACTTTGCTCCCAGTTACCAGGGATCAGAGAAGGAACGGAACACCCCTCAGGGCATCCTGGATGTCAGGGCAATCAGCCCTGGCATTTGTTGTGTGTAAGGAGCCAGGGTAGATGGCGCTGAGCTGGCTGGCCAGGCATGTTGCCTCTGCCTCCCACCCCTTGTGCTCCCTCAGATAACAGGACTCTGAGAAACAAAAAGGAATGCCTCAGAAGACCGTTTCTTATGGCTTGTTTGGGTACTATCCAGAGACACAGAAAGGAGTTTCTCATACAGTGGTTACAAACAAGTCGTACTGTCTACAACCTCAAAGCCAAGCTGCTAAATTGGGTCTGATTTTTTTTTTTTTTTTTTTTTTTACAAATTTAGCCCTATTAATTTTATTATAATGAATGGATGAAATAGGTTTAAGAAGAAAAAAAACTCAGACTGGGTTTAAGAAAAAACAACAAAAACAACTATATATGGCTTGTAAGATGAACACCTAAGATATAAGGAACAAAAAAGGTAGAAAGTAAAAAATAATTACATGTATAACATAAGTAATATTTTTATATAGTCTATGAAAGCAACAACCACATGAAAGCTGGGGTGGCCATATTAATATTAACCTAGGTACACTTCAGGTCAAAAAAGTTATTACAGACTAAAAATACGCTATATAATGATAAAGATTTGGTTCACCAATATATATACACCTAAAAATCTAAAGAGAAATTTTGACAGAGCTAAAAGGAGAAACAGACAAATCTACAAGACTCTTCTGTATCCTTAGTGACAAAGGTCAGGAACCTGGAAGAAAAGACAGTAACAACATGATTATGTAATCTAACTGACTGACATATATAGAACATGGCCAAATGCATAACTTGAAATCTAAAAAGAAAAGGGGAGGCAACATGTTTGTGATTCTAAGTCATAAAGAAAGTCATATCAAATTTCAAGTGATTGAAATGTGGAGAATGATCTCTGACGACAATGAAATAAACCTAAAAATGAGAAAATAGCCATATTTTTGGAAATTAGAAAATACACTCCTCAATAACTGTGTGTCAAAGAATAAATCGTACTGGAATGAGACATCAAGTTTGAATATAATGATAAAAAAATCTACATTTAAAAAGGCTGTAGGGTGCAACCAAAAATGTTTTTAGGGAGGAAAATTATAGCCTTAAAATGCCTATATTGGAAAATAAGAGAGGCCGCTCTTGTTTTTCTTGATCAGTTCTGCTAATTGATTTCTTAAAAAAAAAAAAAAAAAAAAAAAAAGGTTTATTTATTTAAATAATCTCTACACCCAACACGGGGCTTGAAGTCACAAACCCGAGATCAAGAGTTACATCTCTACCAACTAAGCCAGCCAGAAGTCTCCGATTTCTTGATCAATTTTAATAGTCTTTTCCAAAAAACCAAACTTTTGGTTTTGTTGATACGCTCTATTGAATCTGTGTTTTCTATTTTATCAATTTCTGTTCTCAACTGTATTTCTTCTACCTTTTTTTTTTTTTTTTTTAGTTTATTTTGCTCTTCTTTTTCTAACTTCTTCAAATAGATATTTGTTTAGGTCAAATTGGTTCCTTATCCTCCCCTGAAAATTAAACTGTAGTCTCCAAAGGAAGCCAATTTGAGAACTAGACAACATGTCAACTGGCCAAGTCAAATTAAAAGTGTTCATAAAGAATGTTATTCTTTCCAAAAATTTCTATTTTTCTAAGTTAAAAATAAGTGATATGAAAAGACTAAAAGTAAAGTACCTTCATCAGTCTGAAAAATTTTTAAGTCCATCAGAAAAATAACAGGGACCAAAAAGCCCTAAATCACTAAAAAGTTGAATATCCCGGGGTGGCTAAGTGGTTCAATCGGTTAAGTGTGTGACTCTTGATTTCAGCTCAGGCCATGATCTCAGGGTTCTGGGATGGAGTCCAGCATCAGTTTCCATGGTCCACAGGAAGTCTGCTTCAGATTCTCCCTCCCCCTCTGCCCCTACCTGTGCTCATGCTCTCTCTCTCTCTAAGCAAATAAATAAATCTTAAAAAAAAAAAAAAGGAAAAAACTTTGAGTATTCACAAATAGGAAATAGGAAACAGAATTCACCCTTTCTGGCACAGTGGAGTATACCCATGAGTCTACTACAGTGGCTGGAAGTAGCTACCACATTCTCCCCACCTCCCAATAAATGTGAAAGTAAGATGATTCTGGGGCTCATTTGTGAATTTACGGAGACAGGCCATCCACAGCTTATTACGACTTCAACTTTCAATCAACAAACCAGAGAATCAAGTGGAAAATTCCCCACCTATGCTCCTTTTAGTCATTTTCTAAGCTAATGATAAGAATAAAAGGAATCCCTAAAAACAGATGAGACCATTTTCCCCAAACAGATTGAGTCATATCCCTTGACTCCTGAGAAGTTTCCAGAGGTTGCTAAGTTCTTCCATATCTTCTAAGCAATCAAAAACACAGCTCATTGTACTTTGGACAATGGCTCAGCCATCCATCAGCTGCATCTAAAAGAACAAAAATATACTCTACTGGGAGACAAATTGAGAACTCTTAAGTGTGATCACATCCACATCTGTCAGCTCAGCTTTACAAAAGTTAAGCTTCTCTTCTCTTATTCAATAAGAAAAACATTCCTTGTAGCCTGGAGATAATTTCTGCCTACAGGAGGATATGTAACTGAGAGCACAGACAGGGTATTAGAAATCCTGTTTTCAGCTTTGTCACCACCAAATTATACCAGAAATGTATCAGTCAGGATAATTTCATTAGCTTCTGTAACAAACAACAAGATATTAGTAGTCTAATGCTATAATTTAGCCCATGTCATACTCCACTCAGGTGTCAGCCTTTAATGTAGTATTTTAGGGATGCCACTTCTTTTCATCTTGTGCTTCTATTTTCTAGGATTTCCTAAGTCCCGCATGAGATCCTTTGCCTTCATCTAGTGAAAGAGAGAAAAGGATTGTACCTGGCTCAAAATAGCACACCTCACTTGGGCCCACGTCTCAAGGGTACTAACATAACTCTAATCTAACCACAAGTTTAGTAAATGCAGTTGAAGTAATGAGACAGATGAGCATCTAAGCAGTCTGTCCTAATGAGGAGTCACATCATTCGAATACTCTGGTACTCACTTTATAATGATACATAAAATGAGGTAGTAAAACAATAGAATCTCTAAGTTCACCCCCAGTTTTGGCATTCTGTGATTCTCAAATAGGCGAATATCCCTAGCTTGTGTTCACAGACATGGTCTACACATAAGAGAAGGTGTTTTACCACTCTGCTATTATCTGAGACTTTCCTTCCACTTCTTGATATGACATTTGTCTTTAGCACTTTCAGTAATGTCCAAAAAAGTAAGGGAATGCATGCGATAAAGCTGACCAAGCTATCAACAGCAAATTAGGAGGCCTTCTAGCCCTAACATTCTATAATCCATTATGTCGTGCTCCTCATTTAGGAAAAAGTTGTCCAAGAATCCCTGGGACTGGAACAACCATATGGCTTCAGTAGCAGTTCTTTTATACAGGCCTAGCTCCATGGTTATTGCTATGGTTGTAAGAGAGATTAAGAAGTTAATGATGTTAGTGGATTTAATATGTGTGCATTTTTCTGAAGATCTCCATGGTTGGGAAAGATTGCTGACATGAGCATAAATTAATAATCTGTCATTGACGTGAATCTGATTATTGCTGTCGAGAATTGAATAAGCATTTAAATCAATAATATATTTGAAACAAACTGGGGCACCTGGTGGGTCAGTGGTTGAACGTCTGCCTTTGGCTTAGGTCATGATCCTGGGGTCCTGGGACTGAGTCCCACATCAGGCTCTCTGTGTTTCTCCCTCTGCCTATGTCTCTGCCTCCCCCTCTGTGTCTCTCATGAATAAATAAATTAAAAATCTTTTTAAAAATTTGAAACAAATTGGTTAACTACCAAATAAACCAGCCAGATGTCATTTGCTTTGATGTCTTATATTCTTTGTTTTGCTTTACATTATCCAGATGAGATAGAGAATATTAGTCCTGATGATGTTTTCTACTTTATCATGACAATTAGTCCAGCTTTGTTGTTTAAATATTCTAAATATTTAGAATTCTAAATATTCTAAATATTCTAATATTCTTTGTTTTAATATTCTTAAATATCCAATTTGAAGAAAGGTATAGATAAAATACCACATTTTTCAACTCAGATCTTATGACAAAAACAGGTAAGTGTATTTGTTAACAGAGATCAGATGTGGTGTTTCCACAGCTAGAACTGTAACTGAGTATCAGAAAAAAATATATATATATATCAGTATTTCATTAAGTGGGTTTATTTAAGGAGAATTTGCAAAAATAATTGCTAAAATTATGTTTTTAAAAAATACTATTTTTATTATTTTATAATTTGACCTTAAACAACTTTTTCTATAATCTTTGTTTTTTGTACAATTAATATTTATAAAGTGAGATTTACATGACAGAATTTTCTTCATCAGATCCTCAATGCAGATCGCCTATGTTTTATCAGATTCTATGCATGCATGGCTGAATATTCTAATAGATTAACAGTTGCCTGATATCACCTTGAATCAGAGTTGGGCAATTCAGTTATGTAAGGGAACTAAAGCACCCTGGTATAATTTGGTGAAATTTCCAATAGTACAAATCTATATTGTTTTAAGTGTTTTTGTTAATATATGCATCTAATTAGTCAGCTGAAAGTCAGTAATTATATTCAGCTGAAATTCTCAAATCAATCAAAGCATCATATTATATCATGACCAAGTTACCATTATCCTAAGAATGTAAGGGTAATATTATCATTGAACAGCATTTATTAGTAATTCAAAGACGAAAAGATCATGTGATTATCCTCATAGAAGTCAAAAAGGATCTTCAGAGTCAATAGCACTATCTATAAAAAAAAAATCTTTAAAAACTGTAAGTGAAAATAAGACATTTTCTTAACAGAGTAAAGGACAGCTTACTTAGATTAATAGCCAACATCAAATTAATAGTAAAACACTACAGTGTTTGCATTAAAGTCAAAAGCAAGCCAAGGAGTCCTACTATCACTGCAATTATTCAACATTGTACAGTGACTTTTTGCTAGACAGGACAAGAAAAAAAAGAACTAAGTTTAAATATTAGAAATGAAGAGAAAAATATCAAGTAGGAGAACATCAACACAGTTAATGCCATCTCCTTTTCATTTATCCCCGGTGTTAGAACTGCCTCTTTGGATCACTGATTCATTTAAGTCATAGGTCTAACCCCTCATCTCTGAAGATTTTATACTTGGGATTTTAACTTTTTTTTTAAGTCACTAAGTATTGAAGTTGGAAAATAAAGAGATGAAGTCCACGGGCCTGAGTTACCCAAGGTGATCCTTTGGAGTACTGGCATTAATGAGTGTGATGTGGAAATGGAGTTTGGGCTAAATAAAGTGAGCAAATTCTATATAAAATGGGATTTTTTTCCCCTGCAGGACTCTTCAGAACTGCCATGTGCAGCTCTGTGTTATGAATATACAGCAAAGCATACAGCATAGAATGTTCCCAAAGTACCTGGCCATGGAGACTCTCCCTGCCCTTTTCCTGAGAAGTGTCTCAGGGGTTCAGGATTCCATGAAACACATTTTGAGAAACAGTCTTCTAAGCTTATCCTCTCATTTCACAGATAAGAAATCTGATGTCCAGAAAAGGAAGTGACTTGTGGAAGGTTATTCAGGGACTCCATAGCCAGTCAGGGACTACCAGCCATGTTTCCTCCCCTCACTCTCACTCTCCTAACTCCTACTCTCTGTTTGAGATGCTCCTGTAACTACTCTCTCTCCACACCCTGCCCAGTACAGTTAGGTGCTATATTAGTTTTCTAGGGCTACTATAACAAAATACCACAGGTTGAGTGGCTTAAATAACAGAGATTTGTCTTCTCACAACTCTGAGGCTAGAAAGTGAGATCAAGGCGTCAGCAGGTTTGGTCTCTTCAGAGGCCTTTCCCCTTCTCTCTAGTTTCATCCAGGTCACAAACCTAAGCCACTTGACATGTGTGCACATGTCCATGGCCAATCTCCTCTTCTTAGAAGACACCAGTCATATTGGATTAGGACCCAATTCTATGACCGTATTTTACCTTAGTTACCTCTTTAAGGCCCCATCTCCAAATGCAGTCACATCTGAGTCCTGAGTTAGGACTTCAACATATGACCTTGGGGAGGACACAGTTCAGCCATGACAGGTGCCATTTCTCATGTCTGTAGTGCCCTGTGCTTCCCAGTCACAGCTGCATCTCACTGAGTATAGACAAATATGGTATGTGTCTTCCCTACTCATCTGTGGACAATTTGACAGGAAGTATGTTTGTATTACTGTTAAATGTTACAGCTCCTAGAATACTCTAGATGCTTGGTGAATGTTTGTTGTTGAGTTCATGAATTATGGAGTCAGAGGACCTGACTCCAAGCCTGTGCTCTACCACTTACCAGCAGTACAACTGCTGAGACAAATGGTGATAATAAGCACCTCCCATGGTTTTGGTGAGAATTCAATAAAGTATGTCCCTGGCAAAGTGCATATGGAAGGAGCCCCATAAATGTTAATTGAATCTGAGGTTGTATCTTCTTCCCAGATCTCTATAAAAAACTAATTAATAACAGTGATTGCAAATGCTTAGTAATTAAATTTCTCAGTAAAAACAATAATAATCAGGTGTGCCAATCTGGGCCACATAGACACATAAAGAATGTGCCATTGACAACAATATTCCATAAATTTTGTCTCAAGGGTTAAAGCCAATTTCAAATCTAGGTAATTAAAGCCTTTTAGCCAAGGACTCTGTTTCCTCCTGGCATGGTACAGAAGACACCATGTGACACCTTCTTGGGCAAAGTAATGAACAAAAAAATACTCTCTGGGGGTGGAATATTGGGTCTCTTGCATTTTTGTCAGAACATTCTAGGTCTAGGTGCTACAGTTGGCCAAGAACATTTTAAAACTTTGATGTTATTCAAGGAAAAGTTTCTGTTCTAGTTTTAGTCAGAGACATTTTTAGGATAAAGATAGGTAGAGCTCAGGCCACAACACAATTCTCCAGAGGCATGGAAACCTATTTGCCCCCTGTATGAGTAAGCTATTGTCCCAGTAACGCTGCATAACAAACTGATCCAAGCTGCTCAGACCTCCTACTCAGGGAGTATAACTGAGTAATAGCCCCAGCTGCTGCCCTTCTGGATCCACCCCCAAGTCAGTGAGGCCACACTTCCGATGACAAGCACAGTAGTGGCACTAATGCAGACTCACTCCTTTCATAGTGGACTCAAGGGCTCCCCATGAGGCTGGTCAGAACTTCCGTAGCCCTGTGCTGTAGCCTGGGACTCCACCTACTTACGCCCCCCCTTCCCTCTTTCTTATACACAGGCCAGACCCGTGTCTCAATCTGAAGGATCTCCCTACCTTCTCCATCTCTCTCCTCTTTATCCTTCAACAGCATTTCCTCCAATATATCTCCTGTACATCTACTTGCATCTTGGCATCTGCTTCTCAGAGGATGCAGCCTAACACACACCCCAAAGTTTAATCACTTAAAACAATAAGCATTTGTATTTGCTCGTAAGTTCACAGGTTGGTTGAGTGGTATTTCTGGACCGAGTCATGCTGGGTCGACCTCGGCTTGGCTTGCTCATGCATCACAGTCAGGCGGTGAGTCAGCTGGGCATGGAATGATCTAGGATCACCTCCACTGGGATGCTTTAGCCTTGTTTCACGTGAGCTCCCATCCTTGCACTTGTGCAAATGGCATTCTCTCAAGAGAAGAGTGTAAGTGCTCATGTCTCTTAAGTTCTGGGGTTGGAACTAACATCAACTTATTTCCACTGCATTCAATCAGTCAACACAAGTCAAAAGGCTGGCCCAGATTGGAGGGTGGAGCAGCAGACCCCACCTCTTGATAGAAGGAACTTTCTAAAGGGCATGGCCATACGGAGGGGTAAAGAATTGCAGCCGTTCTTGCACTCAATCTCTCACACCCCATTTACCAGCATTATCCCCAAACACATTGCCATGTTTGTGCCAATAACCGCCTTGGCTTTGGAGAACTATCCAAGCAAACCTGGCGGATAAGTACCGCTGATCTCTTCACTTGGGCTTGGCTGCCCATCACAGAGGCTGGCACTGTCCTGGGAAGAACTCCCCGCTGGAGTGAGCCATGTTAATTGATAAATGCAGCTTCTGGAAGCTGCTTCTAGTGGTCTAGTCTTCCTAGTGGGGAATTTGAAAAGGTTTACTCTGAGTGCAACAAGGAGTCTCTTTCCCGTCTGTTCCCTGTCACCCCGCATCAGTTTCAGGTCAGGAATGCTAAAAGAAAACAGGGCACATAAGCATTTGAACTCAACCTTACTTTCCTGAGGAGCAAACTGACAATTAGGACCAGGACCTGCATCAAAAAAGAGCAACCCAGCATGAAGTCCGTCTAATTAGTCATATGAACGGAGAGCTTCCCCTCCGCTTCCTCTAGAACATACGCTTGTCAGATCTTATAAGGGAGCCTTTGCTTCCTGACAGGCTATTGAAAGCGGGTTGGGTACAGGTAGCTTCACATGAAAACCATGAGTGCCCCCCTCTCCGGGCCACAAAATGTTCTTTTCAAAATTACTTTTACATTTCTTTTTGGCCTTGTGAGCTGCAAATTAATTTGTGACGTGAGGCTTTTAATTATGTCTTGAAGATAGACCTATAAAGAAAACCAAGCCCACAGTCTCTGGTTCAAAACCCCGACCTTTTTAATACCTTGTCTCGTGTTAATGGGAAACTGAGCAAGATGAAGAATTCAAGGTGAAGGCTGGACATGGTCTGCTAATCCTGGGAACTGGATTGTTTAGACTTCTGTACTTTATACTTCTTTTGCCCCTAAAAAGTTTGTGTGCCGCTGAAGGTCACCAGGCCTGTCATCAGAAAAGATTAGAGAAGACATCCACATTGCACCTTGATCCAGGCATTGCAGAAATGACTTTCCTCTTTTGAGAGTCTGGCCAGACCCAGACCTCGAGGAAGACGAGCCCTGCCAGGGTGTGATATCTTGTTGCTGCCTGGATTCGCACAGTGGGTTGGCCTGGCTTTCTGCCGTGTGTCTGCATTTTATGCAAGTGTTAGCTTTTGGGGCAAGTCACATCTCTTCTCTGCATGCCGCTCCTGGCCCAAACACATTGTGACCACATGACTGTTAATGTGATTTGAGTCCACTACTTTCCGTTTGGAGTTTGTGCCCATATGTATAAAACTATTCTCTCTACAGTAGCCATTTGCATATAATCACACTTTTATTTTCTCTTTAAACCATTGGACAGAGATGCATATGGCATGTCTAATAGTGTGGAGAATGAGAAGTGGGACATAAGCTCTGCTGCTTCTGGCCTCCCTTCACGTGCCCAGCTCTTTCCCATCTGGGGAAAAAAAAACAAAAGCAAAAACCTCTTGTTTTATCAATTCTAGTGGCCTCTGTTATTTAGCTGGGTCGTAAACTCCTAGCTGCCCTTCAAGATCTTCTTTAAGAAGCCTTCCTAGGCAACATTCCAACACTTGCCCCATGTTTCTGGTGCTGATGACCTTGCTGTGACTATTCCCTTTCATGCCTGACTCACCTCTGTGTCCTGGAAGACAGAGCCTCTATTGAGCCAGCGCTTCAGCCCAGACACCTGGAAGCTCTCTGTACCTTTGCCCAAGGAAGGAAGAGAGGGGAAACCACTACACATAGATGAGACTTTATCGTTGCAGAACAGAAATCATTTAGCCTGAAGCCTTTCCATAGCACTGCCCAATATTTGGTAAAAGGTAAGCTGCATAGACCTCCCCAAAGAAGGTGAGTTACTTCTGTCTGAAAGGATCTCATGAGAAAGTAGCCTGGTGCTGCGACCCCTTGGATAATAATAAAATGGAGCTCTCGGGCATCAGCATGGCTTTCTACATTCTAAGCATGATGCCTCAGCTGTCCCAGAAGAATGATCCACCTTAGGGAGGGAACTTCTAAAGAGGCAGTTCATACCTGCTGCTCTCATTTGCTGGACACCCAGCCTCACACTCACCCCTGTGATCTGGCCTCAGCCCCAGCTACTTGCACAGACAATTCTCCCAAAGGTCACCAATCACCAAGCTCATCACCAAATCCAACGACCCTTTTCTTTGATGCATTTGCTGTTATCAGACCCTCTTTACTCTCTTGAAATGCTCTGGTCTTGTGAATGTGTCCTTCCTCTCATAGCCCCCTCCCTCAGAGGGCGCTGCTCTGTGGTTTCAGCTTTTACTTCTTTGGGACTGCCTCCTGTGCAGTCATTTTCTTTAAAATACTTCTGTGTATGATGTGCATGTGAGTTAAGCTTAGTCTATACCCTAGGCACTGGTTAGCTAGCAAGTGAAGAGCCCCAATGGGGAATCCACATCCCTCTGTGTGCCTGTGTGACAAGCACTTTTAACATGATTTAAACCTACATTAGAAGGAGTGTTATTTTGTATGAGGACTGTTAAAAATCATTTTAAATCAGTGCAGAGGGTGGCATATATGATATGTAGTTGGCTAGAGGGATTTTATGAACTCTGCCCATACAGAAAGAGGTACAGTAAACTCTCTGGCTGACCCTCCGTTTACCATTGGGCTCACCCTATGCCTATTCCTCCACCCCACACGCACTTAACAGGTGACTCTGTTGCCTGAAATGACAAAAAGATTGTTTGCTCCTGGAGCGAGAATATCCTTGCGTCTATCACATGGAGACTCTATCAGGCAGGGTGCTTGTTGGAGGGCCTAAGGACAGACAGAGCCAGGCTTCTCCAAGCTTGCAGGAACAGGTTGCATATCTGTTCAATATAAATGTTCATAAGTCAAAAGTTCATAACGCAAGTTTCACTTGTGTATAGAAAGCCGTGGGAAGGGGAGAAGGGAGCCCTTTACCTGCCACTAATTCCTAGAAGTTACTCCAAAATACTAACAACTCTTATCACTAGTCCTATTTATGTGGCTTTGCTCTATTCCAGCTCTGGCTGTGGGTCATTTGCACACAGATATTCTGATATTCACAAACTCACAAACCCTGGAATCAAACTCATCGTCTCTTCCCTGACTTTCATGTCTCTATACATAGTAAAGTCATTTTTCTATCTAAGGAAATATAAACATTGAGAATTTTCTGGGACTTCTATCTTTCCACCCTCCCTCTTCCTTCAAACTTCACCCACGCTCCACGAAGACATGTTTGTAGCCAATGGTTATCAAGATCTGTTGGCCCTTCTTTAGAAACTTCCCTCTCATCTATCCCTTGTGTGGCTCCAGGGCCTTGTGTCTAGACCATCAATGGCTACTGTGTGTCCATCCACTATGTCTCCTTTGTCTCTCCCTCCTTTCACCACCACTGGATTGTCATAAAGCCTGCAAGCTTCCCAACTATCCTTTCCTACAGAATAAATCTCTATATGAAAGACCCTCCCTCCTCAATTTGTCCTCAACAATTTGTCCTTTAGCCTTGTAGTGCTTCTGTGATTCTTCTCTGGAATTTCCTTTCCCCCCATATAAATCCTGTTCATCCATCATTTCCAACTGGATCCTCATTTAGGACCTCTCAGCCTCCTCCTATAATTTGGTCACATTCTAATGGGATACTGCTAGGTGTTCAATCATACATCCCCCAAGGGCAGAAGCCAAGTCCTACCCCTTCTTTGCAACCTCAGGTGCCCAGTACATTTGCAATTTATCAATTATTTACCCAGAAAACATGCTGGTACTTGAGATTTGGTTTTATATAATTCATATAATTCCAGATTCATATAATTCATATTCATATTCATATAATTCTTCAAAAATTGACACTGCCCAGTTCTGAATTATCTGGCGGGCATGTCTTAAAGAGTAACAATTTCCATACACTAAGGCTGCTATCATTTTCCTTTCATTAATAAGTCACTGCTATTCATTTGACAGAAGGGGATGGGATGGATCCATCTCATTGTGAGACAAACATTTGCAAGAGAACTTTCTTAGCACTAATTAGCAGCATTCGTGGTATTGCACTGACTGTTCTAAGAGAGCATTTTCCTAGGGAATGTTCAATAAAGGGAAAGGAAAAATCATAATGTCAGAAATTCATTCTGCACAGCTAGCCTGCTTCAGTCTAGATACTGTTGGTAGTATCTATGAAACCAAAATGGATAATAACCTATCTCTTTAGATAGTGGGAAATATTATACATGTAAAAATATTATACATGTAATAAATAGCATAATCCAAAATTATCTTATAAATGGTATTATAGTAATTCTTGTCATCATTAATAGTTACCATATATTGAGCATCTATTGGGTGTCAAGTACTTTATGTATTTATATAATTTTGCTCATCACCACAACTCTATGAGATGTGTTTTATTATCCTCCTTGTATAGATAAGATAATTGAAGTTCAGAGAGGTTAAGTAACTTAGTTGACTAGCAAGAAATGGAACCAGGTTCAAACTCCATTGTATCTGACATCATATTCTTTTGAATGTGTTATTTATCATTGCTAATGATTGTATTTTTTCATTACAGTGTGAAGGCATATTGAATGTGAGAATGGCCTGGCTGGAGTAATTTTTGCCCTGTTGATTGATAAGGTTGTTTCATACAGCCAATTACATTATCATTCAAGATCTGTTGGCGTATAAAACAAGCTTGTTTTACAAAACACCTTTCTTGGGATGCCTGGGTGGCTCAGCAGTTGAGTGTCTGCCTTTGGCTCAGGGCATGATCCAGGGTCCTGAGATCGAGTGCTGCTTTGGGCTCCCCACAGGGAGCCTGCTTCTCCCTCTGCCTGTGTCTCTGCCTCTCTGTATCTCTCATGAGTAAATAAAATCTTCTTAAAAAGCAAAAAACCAAAACAACCTCCCCCCAAAAAAACTCAAAATACCTTTCTTGATCACAAGAGTTGATTTAAAGTACTTATTTACCATGACCCTGTATATTATTTATTTTTCATGACTATGATATTCAACAAAACATATGAGTCTGTCTTAGGTCATATAAAAATAATAATTCCTTTATTTTAAAAAAATTTTTAAAGATTTTATTTGCTTATTCATTACAGACACACACACACAGAGAGAGAGAGAGAGGGAGAGAGAGAGAGAGAGAGAGGCAGAGACACAGGCAGAGGGAGAAGCAGGCTCCATACAGGGAGCCTGATGCGAGACTTGATCCCGGGTCACCAGGATCACATCCTGGGCTGAAGGCGGCGCTAAACCTCTGAGCTACCTGGGCTGCCCAATAATTCCTTTAAGTGATATCTTTCTCAATTTATTCATACTATTGGTTATAGAGAGAGGTCTGGAACTAAGTCAGTAGACTCATTATATTAGCAAGATTTGTTTTTGAATGATATTTGTAATTCTTTTTTGGAAATATACATAGAGTGCATAAATCATATATGTATAGCTCCATTAACTCTACATGATTATACTCCCATGTAATTGTTATCTAAGTCAACACACAGAACATTTCTAGTACTTCAGAAGCATTTCTTATGTCCTTTCCCAGTCAACATACCTCCCCTGCCATCCCCTTTTCCACCTAAGAAACTGCTATATAGACTACTTATTACCACAAGAAGAGACTTCTGCCTAACTTTTCATAAAAAAACTATAGATGCCAGAAGATAAGGAAATAACATCTTGAAAGTTATAAATGAAAAAACTAGTGAAAATCACATTCAAAAAAACCAATGAAACTGTCAGAGCCAGGGAGAGGTTAACTGTGACTATGTGGAATGGAGGATTCTGGATGGGGTCCTGAAAAGAAAAGGGGTGTGAGGTAAAACTACAGGAATCTGGATAAAATTTCAGTTTATAATAACATACTAATAATAATGGTGGTTATATATCAATGTGCATTAATTATTTATAACAAATGTACCGTACTAACATAAGATGTCAATGATATGGGAAACTATGGTGTATTTGGAAACTCCATACTATCCATGCAATATTTCTGTAAGTGTAAAAACTGTTTGAAAACTAAAGTTCAGAAAATTAAATAAAGATGAAGTAAAGACATTTTGGACACAAATAAAAGCGAGGAAAATTTATTGTTAGCGTACCTGAGCTACAAAAAAATGCCAAAGCAAGTTATTCAACTAGAGGAAAGTAACCTCAGATGAAAGTGTAGAACTTCAGGGATGAATGAAAAGCACTGGAAAATACAAATGGGTGGGTTAGTTTTTAAAATATTAGTTGTTTAAAATGATAACAATAGTTATGTATTATGGAGTCTATGAAATATGTAAAGTAAAATATGGTAACAATGGCATAAAAGGTTGGGAAAGGATAAATGGAGTGAGATAGTTATGAAGTTTTTGCATTGTTCAGAAAGATTCCATAGCCACTAGGAAATGGAGTATTGATCACATGTGGCATGTGGTGACATTCAGATTACTTTAGTTATTATATGTGGTTGCTGGTTGAAGGCAAGTCTTTAAGAGATCAAATGGCCACTACATCTAGCCTTTATGGTATTAGTAAGTATAGCAAAGACTGTGGAATGGGCTATATATTTCTAATAGCCCTGGAGAAATAACAGAAACAAAAGTATAAGCACGGTGATTTAACTCTCAACTCAAGGCATGTTCAGAGAATCAGAGAGATTCGATAGCAGCCTTAAAAGATAAAATTTCTTATAGCCACAGGGAAAACATAGTTAATTATCAGATTTGAACCTGTGCTAGGTTACTGAAAGATGAATATATAGCATCAGCAAATCTCTTCTATTAAGGTTAAGATCATAATTTCTCTGTTTGGGGTTGTTTTGCAAGGAGATACCTTTTCCTTGCAAGACCACTCCCCAGTTGCCTCATTGCCTCCAGATCTAGAGATAAAGTCAGATCCCAGCATATCTAAGGAGGAGAATTGTAAAGTTTATTCTGGAAAGATATGCCTTATATACCAAAACATTTTTAAGTTATTGATAGATAATTTATATTGGTAAGAACCTGGAGAGCATATGGGGAATGAATAATTATTAGACCAATTTCATATAGGCTAATTTATCAAGAAGGATATTTACCCAACTTTCTGAATTTAATATGCTGGCCCACCTGGCTGCAAATAGATCTAATATTGTCTAATATTGATTGTTTAGATCGATGAATGTATAGGTTGATGATCTATATCTAATGAGATCATGATGCCAGAACTTCTCTGGTACAACATGGAAGAAGGAATCAAAAAGCTTAGGGAGATGTAAATATTGCAGTAAATTTATTGTAGGCAATTACTCCTGTGTATCCTGGGAAGTGTCAGGACATAGTCCATTATAGAATTTAAAATGCACTGGGGAGGGAAAAACGAGCATCCTTAAAAAGCTCTATGGCAGCCATAGATAGCTGAAGATACTGCAACTAAAAGGTGTGCTGTTTCAGTGGAAATGATGGCGTTTCAGAGAAAGAGTAGTCAAATGGCAGCATGAGGGGTGCAACTGCCATAATGGGTAGCAGGGTTGGTTGAGTGGCAATCAGAGTGTTTAGGCACATAAAGATCTATGATGGTGATTAACTGATCATGGTGCTTCTAGAAATGAAATAGACTGCCTAGCAAAATATTACTTGATTTATTGTATAAGAAAAATTGTAGCTTTAGGAGCATAATCCTAACTTGTGTTCCTACAACAAGAGATAAGGAAAGGCCATTCACCCGCTTCATAAACCTAAGCCACTTGACAGACCCAGAGCCTTTGCTTTGAGAGAAAAACAGGTCCCATTGCCATAGCATGTACTGTAAACCTTTCTCTACACTTTCCCCAAAGGGACCTACGACCACTTAATGAAGTAACAGTACATCAGTATTTACTATTTACAATAGTAAAACTACTATTTTACCAAAATAGTAAACCAAAAATAATATCACATACCTGGAGGCATTGCAAAAGTTAATGCTAGCATATAAAACTTGAAAGATGCAGAGGTGGTGATTCCTACCCTTCTCCATTTTAACCTACCTTTGTTTGGCCAGATAGAGAATTATTCTATTTACAGAATGATAGGAATTATTGTTAAGTTAATGAAGTGGATACTAATTGCAATTGATACTTCAGATGTGTGTATATATATAAATGTAACAGAGTGCCTAGCACTTATTATACAACTAATGATTTGACAAATGCTTTTTCTTCTTTATCAATTAGCAAATGCAATCAGAAGCAGCAGCTGGTAGGAAGAGCAGCATACCTTCACTGTCTTGCCTCAGGGTTATGGTACCTCTCTTGCTCTTTGCCAAGTATTGTCCATGTTCCTGATCATTTGGACATTCCAGAGAACATTCCATGGTGGCCCACCCATTGATAGCATCATGTTGACTGAACTTGGTGAGTGGTAAGAGCAGGTATCTTAGATGTCTTGGTAAGACACATGTATTTTAGCAGGTAGAAGGTAAATCCCACAAAAATTCATAAGCCTGCTGCTTGGTGAAAGACAAGTAGAAACGTTTGGTGAAAATGAAAGACAAAGTGTTCAATTTTTTTATCCTTTGGGTAAATACCTAGTAGTGCAATTGCACTATGATTCAGCAGTTGCACAGAAGATACAAAAATAGAGATTCAAAGGGGGTACATGCACCCCAATGTTTATAGCAGCATTATCAACAATAGCCAAACTATAGACAGAGCCCAAATGTCTATCAACTGATGAATAGATAAAGAAGATGTAGTATATATATACAACAGAATATTACTCAGCCATCAAAAAAATGAAATCTTGACATTTGCAACAACATGGATGGAGCTAGAGAGTATTATGCTAAGCAACATAAGTCAGTCAAAGACAAATACCATATGATTTCACTCATATGTAGAATTTAGGAAACAAAACAGGTGAACATATGGGAAGGAGGAAAATAAAAGAGAGGGACTCAAATCATAAGAGACTCTTATTCACAGAGAACAAATTGAAGGTTAATGGAGGGTGCTGGGTGGGGGATGGGCTAGATGGGTGATGGGGATTAAGGAGAGTATTTGTTATGATGAGCACTGGGTGTTGTATGTAAGTGATAAATCACTGAATCCTGCTCCTGAAACCAATATTGCACTGTATGTCAACTAACTAGAATTTAAATTAAAAAAAAAGAAAATGAAATATAAGTTGTTTCATGTTGCTTGGTGATAGAATGCTTAGTGGGCCTCTTTATATTTTGAAAGCAATAGGCTCCTCATTGGAATTTGCTACTTCAAGTCTTTTATGGAATTACCTGGAAGACTGCTAGTTTTTAGAGACCTTTTAATTTCTCCAAGCTGTGATACAAACAACTCTGCAACTCTCAGATATTCTGACCTTACAGATATAAAAGTGTTTGAAGTGTCTATTGCAAATTGGGATGCTGTATGGGCCCCATGGCAAGGCACAATTGAAAGATTCTACGCAGACTCCTAAATTTTGGAATATACCATATCTTATTCTGCTGATAATTTTTTTTCCCGTTTTGAGAACAGCCTCTGGCTTACTACTGGGCCCTGAACTCACCAAGTGGCTATGCTACAGAATCACCCATATGAAACTTGAGTGTTATTTGAGCCATGAAGCCATAAATTAGGGTGTTCACAAAAATACTCCATCATCAAGTAGGAATTATATACATAAATTTGCACTTGTGCAGATCTTGAAAGCTCAAGGAAAATGCTTGAAGATGTAGTTGATTTAGACTATCCGGGACTATCTTCCATGCATCACCACCTCTCCTTCAATCTATTCCTACAGTCATATGAGGCGTTCCCTATAACCTGTTCTTGAAGGAAGGAAATACTTGGGCTTATTTTACATATAAATCTACATGATAAGTTGGTTCCAACTGGAAATTTTAGCTCATAAAATTCTAATCTGGGGAGGCCTTATACAAAATGGAGAAGGAAGGCCTTAGAAAGAAAGTGAAAAAAATCTTTAAGTGCAACATCTGGTTGTCCATTTTGCCTGAAAGGAGAGAAGTCCTAACATATGGATCTACTCTTATTTATAGGCAGTGTTTAAGGTTGCCAGGTGATCAAAGGCTTGGAAAAAATGAAGCTGACTCTAAGAAAGTACAGGGAATAGGTGGCTGCATTACCTAGAATGGCCAGAGTGAAGATATTTGAGTCCCATGTGAATGCTCTGTAAAGGGTCTCCACTACAGAGAAGACTGAATATTCAGGTGGACAAGGTGGCCTGTTCTGTGACTGACCTCTTTCTATAGCTACCCTGGTGCTTGCTTGCTCGTTCAGTGGGCCTATATGCAAAACTGCCATGGGCCCATGTACAGAATGGCCACAGTGGTATAGGAAGAGGCGGTTCATGGCACTTACCTTCATCCAGTGTGATAGGGATACTCCATGGATTGATTCACCTTCTCTGCTTACAATGTTTCTGTCAACAACACCACCTGTGGAATTATGAAATGCTTAATTCATCATTACATGTCTAACCAAGGAACTCATTTCATGGTGAGAAAAATCCAGTAATCGAATCACTTTCATAGAACTTACTGATCTTACAATATAGCCAGAACTCAAAAGTATCTGGCCAGATAAAATGGGAAATAAATATAAGTAGGAAAGTGAGAACAGATATTGAGTACTCAAAAAGGTAGACTGTGCCAGCTGTTTACTTGCTCTCAGGTCCATTCCCCACATTTCCCCTGCTGTGATTCACAAGGCGATGACCCCAGCAAACTATATTTCCAAGATTCTGTTTCTAAATGGATTCTGGTTAGGTTAGCCTTGGGGGACTAACAGACCATGAAGGCCAGTGGAGGGGACGGAACCACAGCATCCCTCCCAGTTACTCTCCACTGAGGGTAACAACTCTGGAAATAGCTGCTGCTTCTCCAGCCATTTTGCTTTCCTTGTTGTTCTAGTCCCTGGTACAGGACCCTGGTTTCTCCAGTCATAGGGGCAATAGCAGCTTCTCAATATTGCTCGTCTGAGTTGTCTCCCCATTTCCTTTGGCTTTTTAGCTCCCTCTCTGTGACTGGATCCCCAGCTTCAATTCTCTCTACTGAGCTATCCAGCAGGGGCTGTTATCCTGAGGAGAGCCCAACTCAACCATGTTGCTTCTCAAAGGCTCCTTTTCTCCTCATGCCGCATAGTTGCTTCAACTGTGTGCTACGATTTGTCAAAGGCAACATCAAGACCAAAACATTCATCACTGGATTAAATTGCTGTATATGGACATTTTGCCTCTCAAATCCTTATTAAAGTGACAAGTAAGGAAATGTGTGTCCAATAGGCTTTCTTGGTCAAGTTCTCTGAATTTAAGTAATTCCTCATCAGCAGCTCTGCCTCTTTCTCTCCCTATTAAAACTTGTATCTTGTATAGGTTATCTATCGCTGCCTAACAAATTACCCCAAAACATAGCGTCTTAAAATAATGAACATTTATTATTTCACACTGTGCCCATAGGAAGAGAATTTGAGAACAGCTTGCCTGAATGGTTCTAACTCAGGATCTTTCACCAAGTTGCAATCAAACTGTTTGGAAAATAAAAATAAAAACATCTAGAAGTCTGGCTTGGATTGGAGAATCTGCTTCCAATTTTGGTTATTTGTGGGAAAGCTTCATTATCTTATTACCTGATCTTAGAAGTGACAAATACTGTTGGTCACACAGGCCAACCCTAGTACAATATAGGAGGGAACTATACAAGGATGTGATTCCAGGATATGGGTTCATTGAGAGCCAACTTGGAGGTTGGTTACCACAGGACCTACGATCAGTCATTAAGAAAGATCAGCTTCCTTCTCTTTTGGGTATTTTATATTTAATTTTTACTTCAAGAAAGCTGAGGCTAGCAGGGGAAAAGAGGAACATGGAACATGATTTAATGTTAAAATGGTCATGACAATGTTGTTATAGTGTCACTACACCTATCTCAACCATCTGAAATATCTTTTGTTAGGATTTAGAATTTTCAAAGGAGAACTTTATATCCTTTATTTCATTTGTGCCTCACAAAAGTGCCATGAACTTTACCACAAGAAACTAAAAGAAAGAAACATACTGTGAGGAATGTAGGGTAGACATTTTTCTCTACCTTTCATAGATGAAAAAGTCTGAGCCTCGTGAGCTTGCTGAGGTTTACTCAGAAGGAGTCAGGAAAATTCAGTTTTCTGACTTTTAGTCTGGCAGGCTCTTTACTACATTGCTGCTTTATCTTTGAAATGTAAACAGATTCCAAATTCATTTGGGTTTTGTTTTAAAACAACACCTTGTGAAGGACCCAAGGTGGTTGTTTTTACTGGTGTAAAATCACTAATGTAAAATAAGACTCCTAATCGCCCTCATGGATTCTCTTTCCAAAGCAATAGTTAAAGTGGTTATCTCCCTTTTAAGAGAGCTAGTCTGTGTACTTAGCAAATCCACATAATTTATTCTAAGAGGTCTGAGGGGATTTTCATTTTCAGGTTTCTTTTACTCTGTAGACTTTTAAGCTAGAAGACTAATCATTCTGCATTACAGTGAGCATCAGGTCAAGAATGGAAGGCTCTCTGTCCCCTCAGGCCGCAACTCTGACAAGTTATATGGGATTCGAAGTTATTGTTATTATTATTATTTTCTGGTAAGCAAATATTGCTTTCTCTATCATCATGGCTTAGTTAAGTAAGAGTTTAACTATTTAAGAACATTCAACATAGCCCTTTCAAAAATCATGAACTTTTTTTATCTACTTGATTTTCTCTTAAGAAATTCTCCTAATTTAAATAAAAATCAAAACACCCATCAGGATCCAAAGTGAAGCAACCAAAACTTCAATCAGTAATAGATTAGTAGTTCCTCAAGATGCCCTAGGCTTCTCTGAAGCCTCCAAATGCAATGTTCACTTTCACCTATCTCCTCCTTTCCCACTGTCCTATCCTTTCCCCATAAGAAGCAGACAGTACTGACAGGCCTGGCTTGTATGACCACATGCACAGATTGAATTATAAAACTGGCTTTGAATCATTAGTAAGTATAAAACAGAAGAAAACAAGTAGTGCTTTTCCATTCATGTGACCCACAATGTCATAAACGCTGTTTGAACAGTGTATTTGACACATCACATATCACAACGCAGATCCCCTACTCAATTTGGGGCCAGAGTGTTCTATTTCCACAGCTGCTCCATCTCCATCCCTCAGAGTCCTCAGGCTGGCTGCTCTTAGCTGTCTAGGACCAGAGTTTGATCCACATTCTGTAAACCCCAAATCCCACGTCTAGTAAAGTCCTCCATTCCTCTTTTCTTTCTTCATTCTAATATAATAGCTGCATGGTGTGGGAAGTTTAATTCTTCAGAAGTTAGTGAAGTTGGAAATAAAACTAAAAATTCAGGATGCCTGGGTGGCTCAGCGGTTAAACGTCCACCTTCAGCCCAGGGTGTGATCCTGGGGACCTGAGATTGAGTCCTGCATCGGGCTCCCTGTGTGGAGCCTGCTTCGCCCTCTGCCTGTGTCTCTGCCTCTCTCTCTGTGTATGTCTCTGATGAATAAATAAATAAAATCTTAAAAAAAAAAACTAAAAATTCATGATGGATGGAAACCAGGCAAGGAAAGAATCGGGGGAAGATTAAAGAGGTCAATGAAGAAAGGACTTAATGGGGTTTTATAGAAATTTTGCCTTACTACTACATGAAGAATAGAGAAAAACCCAATCCTTGCTCTTTATACCTGTCTAAACATTAATAGATCTGACAGGTCATAAATGCATAACTGAAATGGGAAAAATGGAAGGGGTTTGCCAACGATCAATATGCCTAAATCACTGCCTTCATGTGAAATCAAGATGTGCTAAGCAGTGTTCACTCCCTGGAAATTAACCAACAAAGATACAATCCTTATGCCAAAATAACTAAATAATTAATGACATTTTAAAAATATAATATTAATCCTTTGTTGAACAAAAAACCACCAAAATCCCACCTGAGCTCTGAGGCCAATTATTCAACTAATACCCAGCCCTCAATGAATTTGTTATTGAATCTCTTTAAAGCATCTACATCAATGGTTCTCAAAAAGAATCACAGATTATGTATCTGTTTATCTAATATGCAGATTCCCACCCCCTGCAAAGAAGCTTCTCATTCAACAAGCAGGGGTAGGTGAGAGAGGTCAGAAACCTCTCAGGTTTCTGATACAGGGTATTGGTAGAATAATGAATGAAAAATCCTCTGAATGTGGTCCACTCCTGAACTTGTTGAAATGCAGACTCTCTGGACTAACCCAGACTTACAGAATCATAATTTGCATTTTCCTAAGATCCCCAGGTGCTTTGCATGCAAATTAAAGCTTGAGAAGTACCACTCCAGAGTAAGGGTAAGCAAATTTTTTTCTGTGAAGGACCAACTAGTAAATATTTTAGGCTTTGTAGGCCATGTGGTCTCTGTCACAGCTACTCAGCTCTGCTGCTGCACTGCAAAAACAGCCAATAAAAGACGGGGTCTGCAAATTGGGCGGAATCTAGCCAGTTACCTGTTTTTACACAGCCTGCTAGCCAAGAACAGTCTTTACATTTTAAGTGGTTGGGAAAAAAAAATCAAAGGAAGAGTAATATTTTTTGACATGTAAAAATTATATGAAATTCAAATTTCAGTGTCTATAAATAAAATTTTAATCAGAACACAGCTACATTCATACTTTTACATATTGCCTATGCTGCTATTATGTTACAATGACAGAGTTGAATAATTGTGACAGAGACCACATGGCCTGCAAGCCTAACTGTTTACTATCAGGCCCTTTACAGAAGAAAGTTTGCCAAAGCCAGAAATAAAACTTTATTTGTGGACACTGAAATTTGAATTCATAAAATTTTCACATGTCACAAAATCTTATTTTTCCTTTGATTTTTTTCCCTAACCATTTGAAAATGTGAAAGCCATTCTTAGTTCTGGGGATGTGCAAAAACAGGCAACATCTGAAGCCACCTGTATTCTACTAAGCTTCATGTGGGAAACATAAGCCAGGTTTCCTGAAAAGAACAAAAATCTTCTCAAGCAAAGTTTCTGAAGCTCCAGGATGCCAATGGTAATCCCATTTCTCCTTAATGAAGTCACCCCTTTGCTGGTCTTTGAGCAGCCATGTTTCTAGAGGACTTCTTTCTACTATCCCCAAACTCCATGGGTGGATGGATCCCTGATTTGGTTAAGCCATTCCTTTGATCATGGTCAAGACACATGATCCTAAACCAGTTCCAATGAATGTAAAGATACTTCCTGGACTCATTTCTCTATAGATGCTACTGAAGGAGAGAGACCCTAATGGGTGCAAACAAGTCAGAATGTAGCCATGATAGCCATCTTGTGACCCCAGGAGAAAGAAAGCCTGCCTGAAAATAGAACTAACAGTATGAAGCCTAGAGATGAGAAATGGAGACTTCCTTTGAGCCTTGGATGGCACTTCACCAGAAGCTATATCTAAGCTATTTAAATGGGTGGGGTAACAAATTTCTTTTATTGTTTAAACTAGATGGATAAGGTTTTCCCACTGTTTGAAACATAAAATCTTAATTGATGCACACATTGTTTCAACCCCCTTTTCTTAAAATTTTGTTTCAAATACTTTTATTCTATCTGGTCATATGTAAATCTGTCCCTGCCCCCCTAAAAATCAAAAGAGCACATGGATCCTGCAGGTCAGTCAACCTTAAAATCCAAAGATGACTGTTGTGTAACCCAGATAACAAAGAACTCTTCTGAAGTGAAATCCTTGGTGCCAAGGGCAAAACTCTTCCCTGCTCATGGCCAAATGAAGCCATGCTGTAGAATTCAGTTTCAATTCTTAGAGAAGTTGTGTGGTCTTCACCATCATCCCCCAAAAGCCAGATATGCATGGGCCACAACTCAGAAAGTGTAGTTACATCAATCAGGAAACCAATAATAGATAATGAGAAGGCCTTTCTTCTCCAAAAGAGAGCTCCTGTCAAAGGGGTCATCATTAATTCAAAGTCAGCCAACCTGGGTTCAAAGATATATGGCCAGCAGTGTGATTTTGGGCATGTCACTTTGTGACTCAAGTTTCTTTCTTTCTTTTTAAAGGTTTTATTTATTTATTCATGAGAGACACACAGAGAGAGAGGCAGAGGGAGAAGCAGGCTACATGCAGGGAGCCTGACACTGGACTCGATCCTGGGTCTCCAGGATCACGCCCTAGGCTGAAGAGGGCACTAAACCGCTGAGCCACCAGGGCTGCCCCATGACTCAAGTTTCAATTTTCGATTTCCTCATCCACAAATAGGGAAAGAGGGGGATTTTAGTGACTCTGCTTGTCTTTTCAAACATTCTGAAATGACCTGGTCCCTGTCATTCAGCAATCCAAACTAAAGACCTCACCTCCAGCTTGGCCCTCTCTGTAATGTATTTGTGTGTGGGAAGGATGGGACTTGCTGATGACTTTTCCTTTTCCAAGTTGCACAGAATCAGTCATGTTTTTCCAGTGTTCACCTCTGAAAAAAACAACAGACGTATCAGAACCAGAAGCCACCCTTTCTGATTAACAGTGTGGTGGGAAATCATAAAAGCTATAGGTTTCAATGTAAGCCTTTTTGATTATTCTAAGAAGAGATGAGAAGTCCTTGTTTCTCTTTCACTCTGGTCAAATCTAAATAAAGCTAGATGTGGCCAATAGGAAGACTGGAGTGCCATTAAGACATAAAGAGCACTAGTTGTTCAAAATCTTGTTGGGGTGCTTGATTTAGAAACATATTCAACTCCACCCTTCTACCTCACCCCACCTCACGCTGATAGGCACCAGGGGTTCTGAGTCTAGTCACTCTGGATGAAGCCAAGAAATACACAAAATTCTTTTATTTTATTTTATTTATTTATGAGAGGCACAGAGAGAGAAGTAGAGACATAGGCAGAGAGAAGCAGGCTTCCTGCTGGGAGCCCCATGCAGGACTTGATCCCAGGACCCCAGCCAGGATCAGGACCCGAGCCAAAGGCAGACGCTCAACCACTGAGCCATCCAGGCGTCCCCAAAATTCTTAAGTGCTTCAGATTCAGGTAGACTTTGAACCACAGATTGAAGAAGATCACTGTCCAAAGAAATGTATTTTTTTTCAAAATGCTTAAAATAAATAATAGTTCTAATAAGCTCTTATTTTTTAATATTTCCAAAGATTTGGCTCATTGGATCATCACAAAAGCCCTGCGAAGTAGGCAGTATTTATTATAAAATAAAATTTATGAAATTTATTTTACCACAAAACTATGTACCTAAAAGCATCTACCACAGGCTTTGGTACACTAGGTCTCACTACAGTCATACACACTGTAAGAAGCATGCAATCATTTAATAAAAGAATAATCGTGGCTCAAAGGATAAGAGACTGATAAGAAGTCATTCTGACTAGTAAAGGCTCTCAACCCCCTATCAGATATTGTGGCCTGTACTCCTGGGTGCTTCCTTAGAAGCAGAGAACATCCTGAGGTTGGTTGGTTTGTTCGTTTTCCTCTAGACTCACTGAGTTGTCATCTTCTTTGAAGGGCTTTTGGAACTGGAGAAGAGTAGAGACCAAAAGAGCTGGGAGATGGAGACATACCTTTAGGAAAAGTTAGACGAGAATTCCAACTTATCACCACCTCTCAGCAGTGTGATTGATAGTAAGTTTCAGAACCTCATTTTGCCTTAGTTTCCTTATCTGCAAAATGGGGAAGATCAAATGAGATAGTACAGGTAAGGTAGCTAGGACATTGCCAGGCACATACAAGCACTTGAAATGAGTTAATCATTATTATGAGTCATTTGTTTACACACCAGAGGAAGAAAGTCAATCCAAAAGCAGGACTAGGCTTTGGGGGAAGCAAGAGAGCTGGGGCCAGCACTGGCTGAAGCTGAGTACAAGTCCTTAAGCATTGGGCTCTGTGCCCAAGCACATCCCACTTAAGAACCATTTACAAACATTCACTACTTGGCTGGTCACTTTAATAATTAGTCTTGCATTGCTAATTACACTTTACTGATTAGAAACGACCTGACGACACTGGGTTTGCTGCAAGTGCTAATTTTTTAGCAGCCATCTGAAAATAGTAGTGACTGATTTTGCTGTCTGCCTTTTATCTTAAATGGACAGTGTCAATAGGGCATTGTGATGGGACTGCAAAGAGGAAACTCTGGAGGCTAGAAGACACTGTGCAGTGATTCACAGTCCCTTTCCCTGGCATTTCCAGCCTGATATTCAGCTCTGAACCTGAGCCTGCCACCTCTTCCCCTCCCCAGAAATATCCCTTAGGATCAGAAGACAGTTTTACCTGTTATAGGGAGAGAGAGAGAGAGGGAGGGAGGGAGGGAGGGAAGAAGGAAGGAAGGAAGGAAGGAAGGAAGGAAGGAAGGAAGGAAGGAAGGAAGGAAGGAAGGAAAACTGGTTTATAAAAATATTTTGCTAATAACAAGTAACACCCTGGGATGCCTGTGTGGCTCAGCATTTGAGCGTCTCTGCCTCCTGCTCAGGGCTTGATCCTAAGGAGAGTCCCAGTCCCCTACAGAGCTCCCTGCGTGGAGCCTGCCTCTCCCTCTGCTTATGTCTCTCCCTGTCTCTGCATCTCTCATGAATAAATAAATAAAATCTTAAAAACCAAAAACCAAAACAAAACAAAAGACAAGTAACAACCTGTGCCAGAGGAGCCTACTCCCCGCTCAGCATTCTACAGGCCTGAACTCATTTGTGTGCACAACAGTGCAATAGTGCAAGTGTTAGTACTTCTTCCATTTCACAGCTAAGGCAAGCGAGGCACAGAGAGATGAAATAGAATGCCCAAAGTCATATCCGTTATCCAGTGATACAGGTGAAAGCTGGAACCCGGTCAGTCGTGAATAAAACCAGCAAGTCAGGGACACCTGGGTGGCTTAAGTGGTTTGGTGCCTGCCCTCTGCCCAGGTGTGATCCCAGGGTCCTGGGATCGAGTCCCACACTGGGCTCCCTGCATGGAGCCTGCTTCTCCCTCTGCCTGTCTCTCTCTCTCTCTCTCATGAATAAATAAATAAAATCTTTTTTAAAAACCCAGCAAGTCTGTAAGCAATCTTGGACTTCTTTGACACTTTATTCAACCTTGGTCTCTCTCTTCCCCTCCTTTTTAATGAAAAAAGAGAAAAGGGGCTTAAAAAAAAAAAGAAAGAAAGAAAGGCAGGCACATATCTAGTGTAACAACAGTAGTCACACCGTTCCCGCGGGCCAGGCCGTCCACATAACACTTAAAGAGGTGTATCATCCTAGTTACTCTTGACACAGTGAATCTTCACCACGACCTGGAGACAAGGATCTTTCCGGACCCATTTTACAGATGAGAGACCGAGGTTCGGGGAAGTGCGGTGCTTTTGCCCCCACGTCCCAGAGCCAGGAAGGGTGAAGTTGGGCGCTGGGAGCTGGGAGCTGGGTTGAGACGGCCTGAGCCAGACCCCGGCCGCGGCCTGACTCCTGACTCCCAGCGCCCCAGATGCCCTGCAGCTGCGGCCCGACAGGCTGCGATCTGGGGGCCCAGCCTCCACCCCGCCCTGCGCTAATGGGGGTAAAGCTCCGCCGGCGCCATCCTGCAAGCCGAGTCTGATAATGACCCTGATTACAGGGGGAGCCCCCGCCGCCGCCGCCAGCGCCCCTCGCCGCGCCGACCGAGCGGGACCGGCGGTGGCGGGGCTCTCACTCGGACGTCTGGGTCCCGGCCCCGGGCGGCGGCGGAGCCCCGGGGCGCCGTCTGCGGCCTCGCGCCCGGGCTGGGAACCGCGTGCGTGGGAGCAGGGCCCCGGCGGAGAAGCGGGTCGGCCGGTCCGGGCCAGCTGTTCGCAGGGACCCCACAGCCTGGCCCTGGGGGGAAGGGCCTGGAGGGGCTGGGATCCGCCGCTAGGTCCCCAAGTGGTGGGGCCGAGGGGACCCGGCCGTGCAGCGCCGCCGTCCCCTCCGCTCGGGTCTGGCCTGGCCCCTCCGAGGTCTGGGAGGGGAGGGGCTGGGCTGGGCTGGAGGGAGAAACCCGCAGAGCGCAGCCTCGGGGGAGCGGGTGTGCGCCCCGCAAGCCCCTTGGCTGGGTGCGCGTCGGCGCTGCTGGGGCGCGGAGAGTCCCCGCTCCCCCCGTCTCGCCCCCTAACCCGGGGCGCGGCCCCCGGGGCGCTCGGCCAGCGCCCGGCACGTGCGAACCCCTCCCTCCCCTGCGGCGGACACTGAGGCTCAGCGCAATCCACGCAGCCCAGAGCGCACGCACCGCAGGCGAATGACAAACCCGGCCTCGAACCTCCAAACCTTGGCAGTCTGCCTCCAAAAGCTGGGGGTTGGGGTTGGGGTTGGGGTGCGGGTTAGCAGAGCCTGCTCAGGCTCGGGCCCAGCAGAGCGCGGCCTCCCCGCCCGCCCCGCCTCCCTCGCGACCCCCGCGACCCCGCCCACCGCCACCGCTGCCGCCCAACCTACAGATTACTCGGTAATTACCCCCAGAAAAAGAAAATTACCGAGGCCGCCTGGTCCCGCGGTCCACGCGAGACCCCGAAAGCCCTTTTATGTGGCCCGCTTTCCGCTTTGCGCGCCTTGGGGGCGGGCCGTGGGCATGCGGGGCACCGCGGCCCACGCGTCCATGACCCACGATCCCGGGCGTGTCGGGCGGAGAACAAAGACATGCACGTGTTTCCGGGCCCTGGGGCTGCTATTTACAAACAGCCCAAGAAAATTGAGCCCTTTCCTCCGAACTGCCTCGGCCTCCAGAACAGGAAACCAACCAAGTTAGTGGTAGAAGTCGATACGGGGTAAAGGTGAAGATTGAGGAGAAATCGGGTCACACAGCCCGGGGTCGCCTCCTGCTCCACCATGAAATTATCCGTGTGCCCTTGAACAAGTGAGCTAGTCTTCCGAGACTCATTTTCTGCAACTTCAAAATGCACACGATAATGCTACCGATTGATAGTATCCACAGTCCACGTTTCTTGGGAAGCCTAGTGCCACTCCTGGCACATACTAAGCGCACAACAGAAGCTCTTTGTAATGCATTGGAAAACTGGCTTCCAGGACTTGAAATGTATGCAAAACGCCTTAAAACTAGGTGAGTTAATGGAAGAAAATGCAGCAGAGAGGCCGACTGTGGGCCTCCAGCCTTTCTAGAAAGGGCGTTCACAGTAGTGAGGCTGCGTGTCTGAGCATCTGCCAAGATGCTTTCCTCCTGGTTGGCACATGGGCTTTTCTCCCACAACGGAACTGGGACCCAGAGCCTCTACAGACCTCAGAGACAAAGCTGTTTCTTACATTATTTGAGTGGAGGGTGGAAATTGGGGCTTTTGAACACATTTCTTGATCACATTTAATCTGTATCATCCCTAAATCGGCGTGGAGGTTTTTCCCAAGATCCAGAGTTGACCAGTAGGAATGCCTATGAAGTCCTTTGTCCTCACACCAAACCAATATTACACCATTTAATCTTTACATCCAACTCTCAATGTAGATGTTACCATCAGTAACCACGTTTCACAAGAGTGGAAAAGGAGTCAGCACAGCTTGCTCCAAACCAGCGTTTCTGTTGCCAGACCTCAACACTTTTCTTCTGCCAGGATTTTTTATTAAAGTTGTTTATTCTGCTTTATTTTATTAACATTAAGACATTATGCCTCTTCATTCTAAGAGCTCAGGGTTGAGGAGAATGTAATATATATTCTTCATGTTGGTGCTTTTTAAAAATACATCTCTAGCTGGGCTTTGAAACCTGGAGGGACGAGGACGGTATTCGAATTGTCCAATGCTAACCTCACCCCAACAAGCCAGTGTCTGGTCCAGGATAAATGAATGCCCACAAGTAGATTGGATTAGTGACTTGTTTCCTCAAGTCTTTGTCACAATTTCTATTTCTTATGGCTTTTATATGCTTATTATTGATGTCTCCCACCAGACTGTGAGTTGCATGAGGCAGTAATATTAGGGTTCTGATTACTGGTCACTTCCTAGAACCCAGCACATTATCCAGCCCAGAGTAAGTACTAGGCAATATTGGATGACTGAACAAATATTCTGCATTCCTTATCTTGTGTTAGATGCATACATCTTTGCTCCCTGGCATAGCATAGACTTCAAGGCTTCTGGGGCATGCTCGCATGGAAAAGGAACCGAGATGCTACTGGGTATATTTTGCCCTTTACAAAGAATAGGATGAGTTACCGTGGATGGCTTTTGGGGTGACTTGCAGTGGGAGCTGGTGGCAGAGACCTTGGAGGACTACTTCCTGCCTGTGTCTTCCCCCACCTCGGTCTCCCAAACCTCCCGACAAAGACACTGATAGATTGTCACCAAACAGACAGCTCTGGTTCCTGAAGAGGGAAGACAGGGCGTGCTCTAGCAATCACCAGAGGGGTCTGGGAGCACTTGGTTGCTGGAAGGTTGGATCATCTGAAATGTGGCAATTGCTTTAAGTGTAATTAGGTGACATCTTCAAAACTGACGCTGCTTTGTGAGAGGAAGTGCTCTGGCAAGCTGTGGTTGCTCTTCTGCGGAAGTTGTCTCATTTAGTTTTGAGTTTGTCTTCAAACACCTAAGAAACGGAAGCCCAGGAAGCTCATTGGGGCCACCTGTCTGGCTGTCCCCACAGGGTTCATGAGTCTTCACGGGCCGACGAGGACACTCAGTCACCAGGACCTTCACCCCCAAGCGAGGGACTGTCCTCTGTTCGCTTTCCTCCTCCTCCTAGGAGTTCCCGCTTAATCAGTCCCAAGTGCACCGTAGTGGTAGTGGCGGGAGCAATGCTTTCCAAGCTAGAGATTTGCCTTGGAATCCCCGGTCTATCGCTGAAATCAGTGTAATTTGGCTCAGATTCTTAACCTTCTTGACAGGGCTGGGAGTAGGGTGAAAACCCCAAATGTAAGGGTCGACCAAAAAAAACCCCTCAGTAATCGAGAAATGATTTTAATGCAATAATTTAAGACATCAGAATCCACACACAAATTCATGTACAAAATTTCTTAGCTTTATATAACGACAGGATCAGTCTGCAGCCAGGCGGTTGGGTGCGACCTGCCCAGGAGGAGCATTGGCGCGCAGGAAGGCGCGAGCACTCGTGGAGGAGGAGAAAGGAAGGGGGGGGGAGAGTCTGGATTCCTCACCCCCGCCGCCAGGAGAAATCTGTGTTGGTCTTAGGATCACGCTGCGAGTTTTGCGCCCAGCTCTAGTGCACGGGTTCTCCTCTGGTCGGAGGGAGACCTGGTGGGGAGGGGGTGCCGAGGCCCGGGCCCTGCAACTGCGAGCTCATGGGGGACCACCGGGAAGCGAGCGGTCCCTGGGAGGGTCCGGAGGGTCGAGGCCCTGAGGGAGCACCCTGTGTGGAGTCCTTGAGGCCCCACGCCCGACCTCTGGCCCGAGCCTGGGGTAGGGGGAGCCGCTTGGTGAAAACCGAAGTTGGGGGAGGCCCGGGGTGGGCAAGAGCGGCGGGCACCCACAGCTGCAGGCCTCTGCTAGCCTGGGTGCGGCCGGGTGACGTCCAGTACCACGGGCCCCGCCGCAAAGGTCCTTTCCTTTCGCCACCCTAGGACGCCACCCGCGATGGGCACGTCCGGCCGTAGCCCACGAGGCATCTCTTTTCTGGGTCCCACGCGCGGATGCAAGTGTGAAGTCCCGAACCAAAGCGCGCACACGCACAGCACCCGGGACCTCGGGCCGCACCCCTGGGGGAGCTGATCTCTGCCCAGAAGTGGGTGAGGGCGCCTGGAGCGCGGGGCCCAGGGGCCTCCCGGGGGGGCCCCCCCCGAAGGCCTGGACGCCCCAGGCCCATCCCTGGGGCCAGGGCCGGAGGGGGCGCTTCAAGGAGATCCTTTGGGTTCCAGAAGACGTAAACCCGCCGGGACTCGCGTCTGAGCCAAGGCCCGCGCTTCTCCCAGGAAAGGCTCGGGCTCGCAGCCCTGCAACCCAGCGGTCCAAGTCCGAGGCCTCGCCGCGCGCTCCCTAACCCGCGCGGGGACGCGCGCTGCTCCCCCTGCCTGGGACGTGGCGGCGGCCCCCCGAGAGGCTGCGCTCCCCGCCCTGCTTCTGGACTTTGCTGTTATGCAAACCGACTTTAGAAATCCGAAGGCAAAAAAAAAAAAAAAAAAAAAAAAAAAAAAAAGAAGAAAGAAAGGAAAGAAAAAAAGGAAAGACAAAAGAAATCCAAAGGCACCGTTACTGTCGCTTTTAAAGCATTTACCAGAAAAATTGGAAAGGAGGATGGGCACGCGATCTCGGGCCAAGCTGGCGAGTCGCTGCCCGTTTGCCCAGAAACAGGTCTCTCTCCTCACCTTCTCTCCTGCTGTCACCCTCGGGTGCCCGGCGGCGCTCTGGGTCTGGCACTGGGTCCCGAAGCCCTGGCGCAGCGCCCGCCCCCGGGGTTGGCGGCGGGCGACTAGACCAGCGGGGGACGGGACGCAGCGGCTGTCGGCGGAGGGTTCTGCGTTAGCATTCGTTACGCCGGGAGCTTGGGCCAAAAGCGGGAAACCAATGACTCCTGGGCTCTTCTGTGAGACCACTGACTTTTGAGGTCTGGAGACTACAAACGGGAATTTCAAAGTGGGGACTGTATAGGGAGACCTCTTCTTGTCTTCCAAACTCCGTACAACCAAACTCAGACGTACGTATAACCAAACTATTGACTTCTTAGGCTCCAAAGTTTAAAGGGATGTAAGGAATGGCTCATAATCACCATGTGACTCCACTCCTCTGCGCACATTCCAGAACTGTCTAACCCCACAAGCGTAGGCGAGAGATAGATGCAGCTCTACCACCGCGAAGTTGCAGTTCAAAATTTAAATAAAATTCTGTACTTATGTTTGACATACACTGGTGTGTGTTAGTTACGGTTTAGGGGCTTTCCACATGGCACCCCATGAATCCACAGAGCCATCTTCCAGGTAGGAATAAATTATTGGTCCCATTTTATTTAAAATTTTTTTTTTAAATTTTTATTTATTTATGATAGAGAGAGAGAGAGAGAGAGAGGCAGAGACATAGGCAGAGGGAGAAGCAGGCTCCATGCAGGGAGCCTGATGTGGGACTCGATTCTGGGTCTCCAGGATCACGCCCCGGGCCAAAGGCAGGCGCCAAACCGCTGTGCCACCCAGGGATCCCATGTTGGTCCCATTTTAATGGAGATGGTGAAACTGAGGCTTTGAGAGGTTTAGAAAACCTACACACAGTCTCAGGGCTAAAGCGGTCTCAAGTCCAGATTCGAAGCCTTCCCCAAATCCCGTCGCACGTTCCCGCATCGCAAAGCAGCCCCCGCCCGCCTGTCCTCAGCCTCAGCAAGGCCTGGAGGGAAGTGCTAATGGGATTGCTTTGTCCCAACCTCTGTGACAGTGGCTTTACCTGTTAACCCGCGCTAACCCTGAGGTTTGAAGGGACCTCAGAACTTCAGCGCTCTCCGCTTCCGGAGGGCTTTGAATCACCCTTTGACAGCACCTCTCTGCCAAGCACCGGTTCCCCGTTTTTATAGCACCGTATTGATTTGCAAAGGCAATAAATCTAAGAGGAGGGACGGGGTGCCCCCCGATAATTATGTTGTAGTATACATTTTACTGCCACGGTTTCAACACCCACAAGATGCATAGCTTGTTAGGGAGCCCCATAGCTTGTTAGGGAGCTCACCTCTCCCGCCGGAATTTGTTTCAAGTGGCTTTTTCAATTCTTCTGGTTTGCCGCCTGCCTCGGCGCACTCATTTAGCTTTCTGTGCTTTCTGTTTTACCTTTAAGAGGATGAATAGTCGGAGTTCCTGCCCACAAGAGACCCAGAGCTGGGCTACCACCGTGGCAATTGGAAAAGGAAGTGGAAGCTGATTGGGGGCAAGTCAGCTTTCCCCTCGCTGGGCCCTTTTACCCAAAAATATCCCTGTCATGAAATCATTCAAATTCCATTCTAAACCATTAGGATAATTACAAAAAGAAACGATATTTCTTCTGTGCAGAAATGTAATGGCCAGTTTTACAAATTGAGGAATAATTCCATAAACTGTTGAAAACTAACACCAGTAAAAAAAGATCTTCACCACCCATTGGAAGCATGTATTAAACTCTAGACTAACCATGACATCACCCTGTCTCCGATAAAAAGTTAAAAGCAAACAAAAAAGCCCCTTGTCAGAAATCTTCCTTTCTGAGATAGGAGAGGAACCAGCATGCGCCTTACATTGAAGAGAGAAATGTCACTGCTGCATTGAGATGGGTATGTGCTGGGTTGGGGATGAGGTGTGTGCTGGGGGGCAAAGTGGTCTCAACAAAACACGTAGGGTCTGTGTTGTCCCCAAACAGCAAAAGACTAAAGGCTCAAGAATGGAAACTGATCCTTAGGCACATCCGGTGGTTTTGCCTCTATTCACATGGAGGTTTAATCCGAGAGCCCTCTGCTTTCAGCGGGAGGGGGGGTGGGGAGTAGCTCTACTCTCATCTGGGGCTGAACAGCCCAGGTGCAGCTGCGGTAGGGTCAAGGTGTGACCAGCTGGTGGCCTGGAGTGCGGCTCTGACGCTGGGGTCTCCCTCTAGCTGCCTGAGCCGACTGGAGAGAAGATGTGCCCCTGCAAGCCGTGCCTGGGGTTTCCCTCTCAAAAGCAAAAGGAGATAGACTAAGGACAATGTTAAACCCCTTCCAGCAATAGAGCCTACGATTTTACGAATTTCCCCAAATATTCGCAAATACACACTTTGTACCTGGAGGCTGATAGCAGAATGCATTTTTTTTTTTTTTTTTTTGTCACCTGCATGCAGCACCTTGTTAGAAACTATTGATTGGCAGGAGTGGCTTAAATCGCGACTCTCCCAGACGTCACCATTCCACTTTCCTAAAAGTTCTCAACTTTTGGCTTTTAGCTTTGCCCTCGTACATTTATTTCAGGAGGCTGGGGCGGCAGGGGGTGCAGGGAAGGGAGAAAGGGGCTGGTGGGAAACGGAAGCAGTTTTCTTTTTCTTTAAAGTTCTCAGACCCACCAAGAGGCTCCTAATCGCCAGAACGACTGGCTGGAAAGGAGCGCAAATATTTACATGTATAGCTTGAGTGTGTGTGTCAGCCTGAGTTTACACGGCTCCGACTGAAGCGGATTACCCTGCGAATTCGGAGAATTTGAGTTATTCAAGCAGAACAAGGCCAACAGGACGACCCCCCCTAAGGCCGTGGGAAGTCCTGGGGGCAGCTCAGTTTGCGAAGGCACGAGAATCCCAGTCTCCGGAGCTGCGGCGCTGCAGACCTCGCGCTCTCCCACTGAGTGTCGCGTGGTCCCCGCAGGGTGCCGCGCCCCCCGGGCTCCGCGCCCGCCCCCCGGGCTCCGTTCGGTGGAGGCCCCACCGTCCGGAGTCCCTTTCGGGAACGGGAACCCCGCATAAGTGGCGCGCTGGCTGGAGCGCAGCAGAAGCGCGGTCGCCCTGAGAACAGCATCCTTCGCCAGATGCTCGGAGGCCTCCCTTAGCACACCCCGTTCAGGGCCGCGTCTGTCCAGTCCCGCTGTCAGGCAGGCAGGTTTGGAGCCCAACCGGGCAGGGACCAGCCCTGGAGCTGCCCCGCGAATAGGCTGTGGCCGGTGCGCGCTGCCCCCGCGGCGCCCCTTTCCGCTCCCGACTTTCTTTTGGAACTTGGAGCGGCGGCAAGACAAAGGATGGAAGGAGCAGGGACTTCCCCGGGGCGCCTCGGGTCTGGGTCCCCGCACTGGGCCCCTCCCAGAGGCCCGCGTCCCACCCGCTCCACCCGCTCGCGACCGTGCGCGCGTCCCTTCCGCGCCGGGACCGCGAGGCCGGGCGGGGGGTGCAGCGGGGGCTGGGCTGGGGGGCGGCGTGCGCGGCCCGGACTCTCGCCGGAGCGGCGCCAGGTTCGCGGCCCGCCGCGGCGGAGGCCGGCGGTGCGGGCACGGCGCCCGGGGCGCGCCCTCCCGGCCCGGCCCGGCCCGGCCCGCGCGGCCCCGCCCCCGGCGGCGGAATCAGGAAGCGGTGACGTGGGGCGGCGCTGACTGGCTGCGGGCCTCCGGGCTCGCCGCCGCCAGCAAATTAAGGCGCGGGGCTGCGAGCGCCCGGGCGCAGAGTCGTCCGCGCCGCGCGGGGCTTCGCACGCCTGCGCTCCCCTCCCGGCGGCCGCCCCCTGTCGGCGGCGCTGCCCCGGCCGTCGGCCCGCGCGGAGGGGGAGCGGCGGGACCCCTGCGCGGGGCGCGGCCGGTGCTCGGCGCCCCCTCCCCGCGGCGCAGCCCGAGCTCCCGCGGAGCGCCCCGGCGTTCGCGCGCGCGGTGGAGCCCGCTGCTGGGCGCCTGCAGCCCCGCCCGGCTCGGCGGCAGCGTCGGCGGCGGGAGGGCCCCGCGGTGAGGGGCCGAGGCCGGGGCGCAGCTGCGGGGAGGTTGCCCTTGGCGGCCTCGCGCCGTGCGCGTCTCGGCTGCGGAAGCTGGACGGCGGCGGCTCGGCGGGCGCGGTCGGTGGCCCGGGGCGCGCGCTGGGGGCCATGGAGTTCACGGCGTCGCCCAAGCCGCAGCTCTCCTCCCGGGCCAACGCCTTCTCCATCGCCGCGCTCATGTCGAGCGGCGGCTCCAAGGAGAAGGAGGCCGCCGAGAACACCATCAAACCCCTGGGTAAGTCCGGCCGCCGGGGCCGCCGTGGGCAGGGCCGGGGCTGCTGCGCCCCGGTCGGTGCCCCCGGGCCCTGGGCGCGGAGGCTCGGGGTGGGGGGCGCCTCTCCCTGCTCCCGCAGCGTCCGGCAGCGTCTGCCGCTCAGGCCGGGCCCGACGCCCGCCCGGGGTGGGAGCCCGAGTTTTCTTTGCAGGCTCCGCGGACTGGCGGGTTCCGTGTGGTCCGTGCCTAGCCGCCGTCCCTACCTGTTGGTCCGGAAGCCCCGGATCAGGTCGTACGTCCGACAGCCTGTGACTTGTCGGGATACGCGCAGTCAGGGACTAGTGATCGGTAACCCCTTTTAAGGCTCAGCGGAATTTAGCAGGCGTGTTACACCTGCGTGTGCGTAGGATGCCAAAGGGACTCTAAGCGCCTCCACAAGAAACTAGTTGCATCTCGTTTTTTTTTTTTTTCCTTTGACTTCAATCGGTTAAATAGGATCGGCTCCTTAAAAACCACTGTCAGGGGCTGTAGACTTAGACTTAAGCCAGCTCCCCCCCCCCCCCATTTCTTTCACAGAAGCTCCAGACTTATCAGCGAGACATCGTTTTATAGCTGCCATCGTTTTCAGTGGAGGTTGGCAAAAACATTAGCCAGTGACCATTTTCCAAATTCCTCAACTTTTAGCTATACTGTTTATTCAACAACCTTTACCATTTATAGAAGACACTAGGCTCAGAGTAAAGGGAAAAATAAGGATTATGTTCCCCTTAGCACAAGTGAATTGTGTGGGAAAGAAACTGCTGGACTTGAGTGTTTCGAGGTCCCTTTCTAATTGACAGGGAATGAAGTGTTATCATCCCCTCTTGGGTTCCCTGGGAAATAGTTATTCCACATCCTGATGGTCTGATGGCCCTAAAATGGTGAGAAACATCAAATAGCGAACTTAGGGTACTATTTCTTTCTTTTTTTTTTTTTTAAAAAAAAAAAAAAAAAAAAAAAACCTCTCCCCTGTGTTTTCTTTCTTTCTCCCCGTCCTTTCCAGTACTTCTCACATCCGAAATAACAACCGTAGTAGGAAAGACAAAGTGTTAAAGAGGACAACTAAGAGGACCGGGCAGAGAGAAAAGAAAGAGAATCCCCAGAGCAGCTTAGAGCCAAGGAAAAGGAAACCAGAAGGTCTCCAGAAAATAGAATATCAAGAATACTCCCCTCGAAGGTTTTCACTCCCTTTTCCTGGTTCTTCCCACCTGCCCTCCTATGGAAATCTAAGCTTGCTTCGCCCCAAAATGGAAACAACCAATGAAACAAACCCCAACTGTTTACAAAAATGTTAGCCACCAATTTCAAAGTTACATTTGTGGGACTGCCCAACGTGATCCACTCCTATTTAGAGGGCCTCTGAATTCTTTATAAACACCCCCATCACAGTTTGGTAGCTAGCAGGAAAAGAGCACTTGGGGTTAAAATTCCTGTCAGAATTACAGACAGCAGACTGGGAAACATGCCATTTTCAGCTCATTTCAGTATCACTTTCTTTTCTGTTTCTTTTCCTGAGAATGCTCACCTTCTATCTAAATTCTAAGCTATAAAGCCAGCCCCTCTTCCCCACTGCAAACACACACAGTCTGTAAAATGAGCATCCCTCCTTTGGGCTTTTGAGACAAGCTCTGAAAGAACCAGAAGGCACTCTTGTCTTTTCCCCAGGCCAGTTCAACAGAGCACAATAAGCCGAAGATTGCTGCAAGAGAAACACCTAGAGGTTCTGCTAGGAGAGAATGTGGTACTTTGAAACAGCAGAGAGACGTGGAAGCAGCTATGGGGTGGGAACTCGAAAGTGTCTCATGCTTGCCCATTTGAACATACTAAATCTATTTAAAAGAACTGCCTTAGGCCACTAGAATATTTCTTAATTTTTTTTTTTTTTTTTTTTTTTAGTGAGATACAATTGACATAAAACGTTGTATTAGAGCGATTCTGTATGATTTTCTTCCTTGCCTGGGGCTTAGGGACTTTTGCCTTTTTCAATTGATAGAAAATAAAATTTCTTTTTTTTTTTAAATAAAATTTCTGAAGTTACTTGTTGATTCCCTGTAAAGACATTATGTGAACGTATTTCTGAAAATGTTCGTTACAAGTACGATTGTGCTGTGGCATCCTTCACTTCTTTGCTGAGGCTAAAATAATTAATTTGGTTCTTCTTAATTTAAAAATGTTACAATGAGTTGGATTGTTATTTTAAGAGAAAGAAAGATCAAAGTTGCCCTTTTCCTGCTTGTCTGCCCCAAGTCCAAGAGAAATATGGGAAATAAAATACTTTATATGATATAAAGCATATATATGTATATATCTACATTTAGAGCTTGTTTCAATTCCTTGAGGGCACTCAGAACAGAGTTGTTTAGAGATCAGTTTCACATTGCAGATTCAAGTAGTTTCTTTTTTAAGGGATGCAAGATAATTGGGACAATTACAGAAGTCCCCCTGTATTCCATCAAAGTGACTGGTGTAGTCCTAGGCCCTTATCAGCTGTGGGGGAGAATGTTTGGTTCGTAGGCAGTGGTATTCCAGCCTGATGGTGGATGACGTTCTTCCCACTTTAATACTCTGCTAGCCTGGGGTCGGGGTTGTTTTCCTTACCTCCAGGACCTTTTTGAGAGAAAGATATGCACACTGCCCTCAAGCAATTGTTTCATGCGGGTTCCCAAAATGACCTAGAGAGTGTACTTCTGTGATATGTTGGAGTCTTTCATAAGGTCTCAGGCTGGGAGGGATGTTGTAAAAATGTCCTTGTATCGAAGCCTAGAAAACTGAGAGCCAGGCAGAGAAGTGAAGTGACTTAATTTTTTTGTTTTAACCACATCCCCTCTTTTCTCCACATCGCCTCCACTTTCCATTTTTTCTTATGGAGAGAAGGCTCAGGTTGGAAGGGACAGTTTCTGTCAAAGTAAGGGAAGGTGCTGATTTCTTCATTCCCTTGGTCTCCCTGGAGCAAAATCTTTCCTCGTCGTCAAAAAGGCAGCAATGGCAGCAAATCCCACAAGCTGCCAAGTCTGGAACTTGGGAGGGATAGCGACAGAAATAATTGCTTTTCATTCTTTCACGATCACTCCCTTTCCCATTATCCACTCCTTATATTTTTAGTACCTAAAGTAGCTTTCATAATGGTATTAATATTAGTTCTAGAACTCAGTTGGTTCAGGAAGGAAGCATTGGGTATGCCGCTCCAGGGAATTTATATAGTGATGGGTTACCACTGCCTTCCTGGAGTTTCTGAACTTAACTTTTCCAAAGTCCAGAACCTGTTTTAGTTCTGTTGTTCTCCTTCCTGTATCTTTGCTTGACAGCGTTAGCTGTCATTCTCTGTTCTCTTTGCTTGCAGAACAATTTGTTGAGAAGTCATCCTGTGCCCAGCCCCTGGGCGAACTGACCAGCCTGGATGCTCACGGGGAGTTTGGTGGTGGGGGCAGCAGTAGCAGCCCTTCCTCCTCCTCTCTGTGTACTGAGCCGCTCATCCCCACCACCCCGATCATCCCCAGTGAGGAAATGGCCAAAATTGCCTGCAGCCTGGAGACTAAGGAGCTCTGGGACAAATTCCACGAGCTAGGAACAGAGATGATCATCACCAAATCGGGCAGGTAGTGATGGGCCTTGGCGTGTGAGGAGTGGGGTGGTGAGAATGGGGCCCCGGGTGGCCTAGGGTGTTCCCAGGAAATGGGTGAAACCCTACTAATCCAGAGCAAAGACAGGAAGGTTTGATTAATGATAACTTCTTTCCACTGACTTGCTTTGGGAAAGAGCTGCTGAGATAGACGTCCAAGCATTTGCTGTCTCGAGATCTGGCCAAGGAGAACGCCGCCATGGCCTTGATGAGAGGGCACAGGGACTGGTGATCTTGGGACCCTGCAGTCTGGGAAGGCTTTGGGCTTCAGGTTTGGCAGCTGGAAGGAAGTGGGAACTCATGCTGGGAGTGCAGGCCGGCTGCTGGGTGTTTGGAGGGAGGCAGGTAACTTCCCTTTTATTGGCCTCAATTTGCAAAAGCCACCAGCTCCCGTTAAAAACTTAAAATTAAAGCCGGTGCAGAAGAATGAAATTTGAAACGACCACACTCTGTGCTGGTGCTGCGGGCCTCCTGGTGCTGTAGCTGGGCAGGCAAGGAGTGTCCGGAAGCCACAGGGTGCAGGCAGCTCCCCAGGCCTGGGACAAAGACTCTAAAGGTCCATGGCCCCTGCCAGGCCTGGTCATCCCAGCTCTCTGGACTCTGGGAAATACCCCCAGGGTCTCTGGAAACACCACCCCACTCTAGATTTCTCTGGCGGGAGTGAATTCTCTCCCTGCAACCCTAGAGGGTTGGGCTACCCGGGTCTGCTCCGTGACTTGGGAAAGTAACATAAGATATCCCTAATCACGGATCTTTGGGTATCAGAAAACAAAACAAAACTTTTCACATGGCAATGAGGACTCCTATAAAGGTGACACCTGAAATTATCTATGCTTGGGAGAAGGAAGGTCTCCGAATTCACATCTCTGTGGAAACAAAAAGGGTTTCGGGGCTGGGGAGGGAGGGGAGTAGGACCTCCCTCCGGAATTCACTTGGCTCCTTAGGCTGTTTGAGCTCCTGCAGATTCTCTTTGTTTCCCTGTGTCAGGAGGATGTTTCCCACCATCCGAGTATCATTTTCCGGCGTGGATCCTGATGCCAAATACATAGTCCTGATGGACATCGTCCCCGTGGACAACAAGAGGTACCGCTACGCCTACCACCGGTCCTCCTGGCTGGTGGCTGGCAAAGCAGACCCGCCGCTGCCAGCCAGGTTTGTGCCTCCAGATTTTCTGGCAAAGCAAAATGCTCATTAACCCTGGGAGCAGAATGTCTCTGGTTGGTTGACTTTCAAGCAGGTCTGCGTTCACAGTGGTGAGCTCTGGTAGGGAGCATTCCAAGCCCAGATGCTCGGAGATTGACTATACAAAATCTCTGAGAAAGGCAGAGTTTGCAGAAACAGAATGTTGTTAATTTAATTTTTCTCATCATTCATTTCCACGCTTTCCTAATTTCGGTTAGAATATTCATTAGAAATCCAGACTCGTTGCAGAAGGCAACTGTCAATTCTCGTTGGTTACTTAACACCAGACTAAATACACCTACTGCTGAAGTGGTTGCCCTAAAATCCTTTTTAGAAGAGTGTATTTTAGTAAAGTGGTTGTTTATAGTAAATATTTTAAAATAATATGGTTATGCCTGCACACAAAAAGGTCATTTTAGTGAAATGTTGTTTTTGCCAATAAAGGACTCAGACCTTTTAAGTAAGAATAGCTAACCCTTTTTTCCCTTTCTGTATAGTGAGTTCAGTAGATGCATATAATTCAACATCAGATGAATATTCTCTTACGTGAAACATTATTATGTTAGGGATCACATATATTTATTTTTGTGCTAATTGGTAATAATGTTTTTCAAGGAGAACCCTGTTTAAAAAATCACAGGCTGTTTTTTTTTTTTTTTTTAAATTGTTGCTGCTTTACCCAAATTAGCTTTCTAGGGGGAAAAAAAGAACATGTATTAGTTTACGCAAAAAGTAGTGGCTGAAGTTATAGGAACCTAACTGCATACTTTAATACAAACAAAGGATATTAGGAGATTTTACATTTAAGATTCTAAAACCAAGCCTCCTTACTGTTTTTTTTAAGTTGTTTTATGACTATCTAATTTTTGTAATTGGTTAGAAGTTCATATCAGAATTAAGAATTAATTTATGTGTACAAGTTTAGGGACCTTAAAGTTACGGCTCATCCTTTGCAAGTATCTAGTCTGGAGTTTTCGTCAAGGCACAGAACCAACATAGACAATTTACACATACTAGTTCAGATCGAATAGTAAGCTTACTTAGTCCTTAATCACATTACTGAGCTTACAGTATGCTACATACACTGGAGAAGAAATTAAAAGAAGCCTCTCCAAGTTTTCCATTCCCACAGGAGACTAGGAAGGACATCTTCCCAACCCTTCCAAATCAGCATATTAAATAACAAATAACAGGACTAAGGACTTTTTAAAAAATATACACTTTTTAAAAAAAATTGAGCAAGATTCACCAATTTATAGTAGTTTAATTATTCTTTACTATTTTTTGTTAAATAGCTGATTCACAGTACTCTCAAGCTTCCTTCCAAACTTTGCAAAATCTTTTTAAACCAGAGAGAGAGAGACAGAGAGAAGTATTTTAGCAGATTTCTAATCATTTTTACAAGCAAATCCTCTCCCCACCCCCCAAAGTCTTTTCCTTTAAGGAGTTAATCGCTCTTATTTAGCATACGTTTTCTTCCTATCTGAAGGTATGGGGAACTGGTGCAGGCCAGCAGGACTTTGGAAATATGACATGCCTTGTTTATGTTACTAATCTGTTCTGGTTGGAGAAGGAAAGCACGTACCAATACGCTATCTTAACTGAAGCATGTTTAAGCTATTGCTGGAATTTTAAGTCCGGGGGACTTGAGAGAGGAGGGGCTTCCTGTATGCTTTTTCATTCATCTTACTTCAGTTTATTTATATTGATATTAGATAAAAACGTTTAGTGTATTATAGGATAGAAATATGCTCGATAATTTAAGCAAATATCCTTTATTAGTATTAAGAAAGCAGTGCTATATTTCATAGCCCCATACGGGAAAGGTGAGGAATATGGGAGGTGATCATTTTTGTACTGATGATGGAAATTCCTTGTGGTTCTCCTTGAAACGTTTTAGTTTAGACAGAAATTCAACAGTTTTTCCTAATCAGAAGAAATAATACTTGACAATATCATTTGATCTCAACAATGGGCAAGACGTGATACATTATTTAAAATAATGTTGTGTTTTCATATAGAACATTTTGTTGTCTTTCAAGTAACTGATATTAATGTATTATTAATACATAATTATTAATATTAATGTGATATTAATATCAAGTAACTGATATTAATATTAATTAGACTTTATTAATGTGATTACACATGTTGAATTGATGAAGAGGGAACATTTCATGAGCTTCTAGGAGTTGAAATATTTTTGAAACTTTTTTTGGCTCGGTGGGTGTGAAGTGGTGCTAGTCAGTAAAACAACTGCACCTGTAAAGTTAGAGCCCTGGAGGGGTATACTTGAAACGCTATTGTGGTTGTGTCATCAAAGAATACTTCCAACTGAACGGCATTTTTAAAAAAGATTTTATTTATTTATTCATGAGAGACACGGGCAGAGGGAGAAGTAGGCTCCCTGCAGGGAGCCCAATGTGTGACTGGATCCTGGGATTTCAGGATCGTGCCCTGAGCCGAAAGCAGACGCCCAACCACTGAACCACCCAGGCAGGGATCCCCCCTGAACAGCATTTTTGAACACTCCTCCAAAACAAGCAGGCAGACACACACACACCTAAAATTCCTCTGTTGGTTTAGTAAGAATTTCTAGTGGTGTTAGCCTTTTTTGTGCTTTGCTTCTGGTGGGCTTTAGTGTGTCAGCATGTGCACCCAATTCTTCTTAGTCCTCTGTGTGACAAAGCATGGCACAGACTTCTTGGGTTTTCTTCCATAAAAACTGCAGGGGAAGGTTTTGTGACTTTTTCCCCTTGACTTGGCCCCAACCATAATATTTATGTTTTATTAAAATTATAAGGATCCTATATAAAATTGAGATACAAATAACCTGTCCAATGGATAAAGGGATTTGTCCTATTAAATCAGGGGTATTTCCTTCTCTTTCACGAGTTCTATCGTCTCTCCTGACTTCAGAAAAGCTTATGTCTAGTGGATACCAGGATTAGAATTTACAGAGTTGTACTTTGTATGATGCTTGTTGGTAGAACAGATGGCCTGCATTTAACTATGAGTGGGTAGAAGATCACCTTGCACGTAGCAGGTGATCAGTAAATGATGAATACTTGATAAATATATTTTTTTCCCATCAAAGCTTTTTTACCCCCCATAAGCTATTTATGAACAAATACACTGAATAATTCGAGGTTTACCCAGCTTATTTTCACTCTGATTTAGTGGGCATCTAACTAGATGAAAGTAGTGGTATTTAAAGTAGTGGGAGGAGCAACAGACTATGATCTGTTGACTATTGAATTAGGTTGCTGTATTAAATTTACTTTGTCTTGGGACGCCTGGGTGGTTCAGCGATTGAGGGTCCGCCTTTGGCCCAGGCGATGATCCTGGGGTCCTGAGATTGAGTCCTACATCCCTACATCAGGCTCCCTACATGGAGCCTGCTTCTCCCTCTGTCTGTCTGTCTCTCTCTCGGTGTGCGTCTCTCATGAATAAATAAAGAAAAATCTTTAAAAAAATTACTTTGTCTTGCATCTATAAATTTCAAACTGAATAATCTTTAAGTGTAAATGAATGGATTCTCTAGAATTGTTTCCTCTTAAATTCTTTATGCCTTCATTGCTTTTTAGCAGTATTTATACTAGGAACTTATTATACAGTTAGTATAAACTAGTCTCTCTTTTGAAAATACCTGCAACAGTAATAAAATTTCATATTTTACAGAAATAGACCAATAGTTGATTAGATAGATGGAAAAATATGCACCTTTTTAAAAATGGCTTGCTGAGCAGACAGTAGAAAATTTATTAGGTATTGTACCTTTTATTTTGTTTTTAAAGATTTTCTTTATTCATGAGAGAGACACACAGAGAGAGAGAGAGAGGCAGAGACACAGGCAGAGGGAGAAGCAGGCTCCCTAAAGGGAGCCCGATGTGGGACTCGATCCCAAGACCCTGGGATCACACTCTGAGCCAAAGGCAGATGCTCAACTCCTGAGCCACCCAGGCATCCTGGTATTATTCCTTTTAGATCTTTGGTACATGAAGAAACATATTTAGATGTTTTAGACTTATTTTGATACTGTTATAATAGTAAATTTGAGATTATCTGAGGCAAATATAATTCACCATTTATGAGAAGTTTTTGTGTTTCTTCGGAATCAGAATATTTTATGACCCTCAGAGAACAGATTTGTAAAAAATGTCTCAACATTCTCTCATAATTTTCTTAGGCTGTATGTACACCCAGACTCTCCTTTTACTGGTGAGCAGCTACTCAAGCAGATGGTGTCTTTTGAAAAGGTGAAACTCACCAACAATGAACTGGATCAGCATGGCCATGTAAGTATAGTGCCTTGGATTAATTGGATTCCCTGGGATGGAATGGAGAAGTCACCCAGAACTTCTTCCCTCTCAATCTCTTCTTCCTCTGCCTTTCCCCATCCTGTCCTCCATCGCTCAGTCATTCTATGAGAACATTCATGCACTGTTCAGGGAACCTTGACTCCTGTTCTCCAAGGGGTCACTTACAGGGATGCTGCTGTATGCCATTTCTGTGCAAGAGAGTCTGGGACCTTCTGCACTAGGAATTTCCTAAGATTGCAACTACTTTATTACCTGCACCAACTAAACAAAGGGAATGTGCATTTTGTCACCATAATAGTTTGTTCTGAAAACTACAAGAAAAGATTTTTAGATTCCATGTCAGTCAGCCAAGTTCTTTGAATTAGTTCTGAAGAAGCCCTTCTTATAGGTGGAGTTTTCATTTTATAACAGGAAAATTTTTCACTTCAGGGAATTTATTTCTACAGTGAAACAAAGTTGACATTTGTATTAGTGTTCCTTAGCCCCATGAAGTCTTGAGCAGAGAGTCAAGGAGCCCTGGGGGCTGAGATTCAGTCTGAGGTTTGAGTCTCTCTGGTACCCCTTTCTGAAAGAAATTGACCTTGGGATGGTGTAAGTAGGGGAGAGGGGACATTATTTAAAGCTTAGAGCTTTTTCCTCTGTGTGTGTGAGAGAGAGAGACAGAGAGAGAGAGAGAGAGAGAGGGAGGGAGGGAGAATGTGTGAGGTTGCAACTTGTTAGTATAACATATCATAAATGCCCATGTTTTTCTTATATCTGTATTAGAAGTTTACTTTCACCACTTTGAGCTTATTCCAGTTTTATGAATAAGCATAAATATCTTGAACTCCCTGGAAAGAACACATTATATAAAGAGATGACTTTTTTTTTTTTTTAAAGTCTATTTCAATTCATTTGAAGCTCTCATTTGTTTTAGTTATTCTTATTCAGGTTTGGGACCATAAAAGGATGGCATGTTCAAAATTCAGTGCCAGATGCCAACTTTAAGCTGGCTTATATCTCAGCACAGAGAGAGACTAATTCTACGTTAATCATCCCACAGTGACTAGTATTTACCTCTCTTAAAGTTACTAGCCAAAACGCTCATCCACCACACCCTTGTTAGCCAAGAAAAGAGGGGAGCCATTAGTGCAACAATGCTGCATGCCATTGACCTTGCTCCTGCCATAGTATGTATCGCATGCCCCCCTGAGAGCCAGACTCTGCTAGGCCCTTGAGACAAAAGGCATATGGTATAAGCACTATTATAACAGGAGGGACATACCCCATTCTGCAGATTTAGGTAGCTGAATGGCAGGGGTGGGGAAGATGTGGAAAAACTTTTATATCTGAAAGTGAATTTTGTTGCTCAGATTTCATAATGGCAAATCACTATATTTTATTTAAAAGATTCATGAAAAATACTGCCTTGTTAACCAGGGTAGGTTAGGTGCATGATGTCTAAGTACTGGGCAACTTTTACTAGCTATAGGATGGAAACCAAACTGTCCTTCACGTTTGGTTTGTAACTGGAAGCCAGGAATCAATGAAGCTGTCAGAAATACAATTGACAATAATGAAAATGTTCATGTTTCCTGAGCACTTCCTATTTGCTATGTAATTCATAGATTCATACATCTAATCCTCTCCACAACGCTGTGAGATTAGTATATTTTTGTATTTGAGAAAACAAGGCTGAAAAGGTGAGACCAGTTGGCTCAAGACAAAGGAACTAGTGAAAGTAACAGATTTAACACTCTAACCAAGGTCTGTCTCATACCACATAGCCTTTCTTAATTCTTTATAACCCCCCTCCCAACCATAAGTAACAATCCATCTTCCTAGAATTTGGAAGTTCTTACCTTAGAAAATTTAGACATACATTCTTTGGTCTAACCAGACTAACAAAAAATATTTTAAAAACCTTATTAAAACAACAACAACAAATCAACATCCTTCAAATGACTTTCCCCCTCTCATTTTAGAAAAGGACCCTTGAAACAACCTGTATTGTTTACAGTGGTTTTGATAAAATGTGATTTCACAACTGTGACTCCGCATCAACTTGTGAAAATGATTTATTTGCTTTACAAATGGAAAGGGTCTATGATAATCTTACAACTGGAATTCGAAGCTGTGGATTTTATGGTTCTTTCCTTGCTTCGTTGCAAATTTGGCCTGTGTAATAATATAAATATTTAAAATTCAGTATTTCCCATCTCTTCATTGTAGATAATTTTGAACTCAATGCACAAGTACCAGCCACGGGTGCACATCATTAAGAAGAAAGACCACACAGCCTCATTGCTCAATCTGAAGTCTGAAGAATTCAGAACATTCATCTTCCCAGAGACCGTTTTCACAGCAGTCACTGCCTACCAGAATCAACTGGTGAGTTCAGCATTCACCATTCATTTCCTACATAAGGGAAAGATTTAGCAGCTTCTTTCATTTTCTTGGACAGAAGGGGGCTATCCCAGTACTCAAAATCAAGGTTCACTCTGGCGAGTGATACTGAGTATCAGCCCCACCAGGCCCTCAACTGTGTTGAGTGGCCATGGCTCACAGTTACGAAGTTCTGTATTACACCATCTTTTCTAGAATCTTTATACTCTTGGTCAGGTTGTCCATTGCCCACTCTTCTACCCAGACCTCCCCCTTCTGTCTTCTTGAGAAAATCACCTGTTTCCTTTTTCTCCTTCTGGCAGAGCCTCATGATGTATATAACCATATACTCACAGATTCACAAAATTTAGAGGTTCAGTTTTTCTGCTAAATTAACACATCTATTCCAGCCAACTACCCAAACTACTGATACTTCAGAAATTTTGTGAAGCTTATTCAGCTGTAATTTAAGGTAATTTCTGTAGGATTTTAAATGTCTCTTTAAATAATAAACTGTAGCATGTAAGGAGCGTATATTTAATTAACTTCAAGGTATCTAATGTATAACATTAACATTGGGTTTTATACTTTCTACTCTTTGTTATATGTTGGATTTCAAGTTTACACACTTCTTCACCCATAAGGTTTAATCTGACTCAGTAAATAACTATCAAAGTCTTACTGAGGGCTGGGTGCTGCTAAATACTTTCCCGTATATTTTCTTCTTTCCTGGTCCGCATAATCTTGAAAGCTGGGGGTTATAGGAACATTCTGGGGTGAGGATGCTGAAGCAAAGAGAGGATAACCAACTTTTTGCGGTCAAGAGGACCAGAAATAGAATTCCTTTGATAAACTTCAGCGAAAGGAACTCATTCAGTTTACTTGACAGATTTGGTTGTTTGTAGCCTCTCTTCGTCTTTGTACCTTGCTTTTTTATTTGGTTGGTTTTAAGGTAGCCAGGGCTATTACTCTCTTCTTGTTTTGACATTGTTATATTTTGAGTTCTGAGTGAGTAACTGGAAAGTCCTGCCTGAGAGATGGCTCAGAGACCAGAGTGGGATGAGTCAGCCAGAGGAGATACTGTGTGTTTTGTCTCTCGAGCAAAGTAAGAAAGTGAAGCTGAGAGCCCAGCCCTGTGCACTTGAGGAACTGGGAGCCCAGGGAAGGGATATGAGCAAAAGGCACGAGTGGATGTGTGTCTGTAAGGCATAAGCACCTCTAATTTCCATCTGCCTTGGAGTAGATTTTTCTTCACCACTGTGCCTGCCATTTTCTTTACCTGTTAACTGGAGCTAAGAACTGCCCAGAACATCTTGGGAATTCCTGTGAGGATCACATGAAGTGCTGTGTATAAACACGCCTTTGTAAACTGTCAGGCACCCTATAAATAAGGCATGTGGCTACTATTGGACTGTCTCTGGAGTGTTCAAAGAGGATCTGTCACTTTTTTGGATTCTAAAATGTTAGTGGCACATTTTTAAAATGAGATAACTGAGATAACAAATGTTATCATACTTACCATCTTAAAGTAAAAGCCAACTATTAAAACTTTTCAGTTATCTCTAAGGTAACAACACAAGAGTAGAAACTTTCAGAGAATGCCCAAGCTAAAAAGTTGGGTATAGATTGAAGCCTACAGGGCTGTAAAACACTAACACTGTTTCACTGAGAATCTGAAACATTGACACTAACTCTCCCAGTTTTTAATCTGAGGACGTAGGTAATACGGTTATCATAGATTCAGAGAACATTCCTGAAACCTTCATTTTACACAAATTGGATTTACGGCTTTTATACTATAAGGTGTTAGGTTTGTACTTCCACAAGAAATCTGTTGATGTTTGAAAATAAAACAGAAACCTGTCATGTGAAAATTTTATTGCTTTCATCAGAATTCTCTATGCAGAAAACCAAAGTGAGAATAGGTGAATTGTTTTTGTTTGTTTTTAGTGAAAATAACAGACTGAAGAAAATTGAAGGAAAGTTTCTCAGGATAACACCTTAGATTTAGTTTAATAAGTGAAGGAGCAATCCTGATTAAATGTTGGCACAACCTCTCGGATCATGAGAGGAATAGGAGGTTTTATCTACATAATTGTAATAACAGCTGATATTTAGGTACTTACTATGTGCTGGGCACCATTTAAAGCACATTGTCTGATTTCATTTTCACAAGGATATTATGAAATAGGAACAAACAGTATTTGTATGTAGCATTTATAGCTGGGAAAATTGAGGCATGAGGTTAAGCTCCCATCACAGATTTAAATCCAATGGGTTAAATTCAAAAGTCAGTGTTCCTAACCTATAAGCTTGAGGTACTTGGTTCCCAAGAAAACAACTTTACCTCCTCTCAGCTTCTGACGCTGATGGACTTGGAGACATCCTTTTTAGAGGATTTCAACTATTTATTTTCTTTTTTTTTAATTTCAGGAAGTACGCATTACTTACCTGCTGTGTGCAGAGCACTGTTCACGCTGCACAGCCTCCAGTGTAATGAGATAGTAATCATCCTAAACTAGCAGCTAATAGGAACCATACATTTTAATGTCATTATCTCATTTAATTTTTTTCACTGAACTTTTTATTTAGAAAAATTTTCAAATACCTAAAAGTTATATGTACCCAAAGAATACAGAAATACTAATTCACAGGAATACATGCACCCTGATGTTTATAGCAGCATTATCGATGATATCCAAATTAATGGAAGCAGCCCTAGTGTCCATCGACTGATAAATGGATTAAAAAGATGCAGTATATATACACAATGGAATATTACTTAGCCATAAAAAGAATAAAGTCTTGCCATTTGCAATAACATGGATGGAACTAAGTATTATGCTAAGCTAAATTAAGTCAGAGAAAGACAAAATTGTATGATTTCACTCACATATGGAATTTAAGAAACAAAACAAATGAGCAAAGGGAGAGAAAAGAGAAGCCAAAAACCAGACTCAAACTGGTGGTTAGAGAACAAACTGATGGTTACCAGAGAGGAGGTGTGGTTGGGTGAGTCTGGGTTAAATAGGTGATGGGGATTAAGGAGGGCACCTGCTGTCATGAGCACCAGGTGATCTATGGAAGTGTTAAATCACTATATTGTAAACCTGAAACTAGTAGTGCACTATGTATTAACTAACTAGAACTTAAATAAAAACTTAACCAAATATCCAAAAGTTAAATAAATGGTAAAATGAACTCCATGTACTCTGTACCCAGATTCAATAATTAACATTTTGCTGGACCTTGTCTGCCCTATTTCTCTGTATCATTTCTCTCTTTCCCTGTATCATTTGAAACTAAGTTGCAGACATCATGATACTTTACCTGTCAATAATTCTACAAATATATACTGACAATAAGAATATTATTTTAGTAAGTACAATATCTTTATCACAGTTAAGAAAACTAATAAGTGATTCCTTAATATCTTCTAAAATTCAGTTTGTATTAAAATTTCCAGGATGGACCAACAGATGTTTTTTATAATCTTTCATTTTCTCCCTCTGAACTAGAATTCAACTAATGTTCCCTGCTTGGGTTTATTACTTTTAATTTAGAAAAAAATCTCTACATTTCTTTTCAATATTTCATTTAATTCTGACACTAGTCTGCTGAAGAAGGCTCCAGGAGCCCCATTTTGTAGAGAGAAAAAAAAAAAAAGGCTCAGAGTAGTTAATACATTTGCCAAGGCCATGAATCTGGTAAGTGATAGAACAATTTTCTGAGTCTCAAAGCCTCCCTTGGTGGCATCATGCTAACTAGGCTGCAGGCCCAAAGAAGTGTGACCACTGACCGTGTCAAGGTTTGAAAAAAGAATTTGAAAATGTTGCTAAATAAAAATAGAGTCAGGTACTAATAAATACACATCCTAACATTAATTGTTCTTCTGGCAAACATTTATTTCTAATTGAGATTTTAAATGAGCTCAAAATCTAGTTACCAGTTTCTAGCTATCATTCACTGCATCATTAAGTGTAAAGATTAATATGATTAGTGTATCATTTCATTGCTAAACAACCTACAATAGAAGTAATTAAATTTGGAACTAATTTTCTCAATAGATCCTGCTGTATCTGAGTTTATTTCTTTACATCCACCTTTAAACAATAGTTCCCATGTTATACATATATTTGAAATTCAGATAATAGTCAAAGATTTCATAAGCCAGTTTTCTAAATGGTTTCTAAACCTCATAAGACCAATCAAAATTCATGTTCAATAAACATACGTGGGATGAATAAATCAATTTGGGGATTAGTATTTTCATTAGTCTTAAGCAAGTTTCTAAATTTATCCTTGACTCCTTCTGAAGCCTCCCCGCATCTGCCACTTTTTCACAGCTGTACCTGTGCTTATGTACTATTTTCCTAAAACAGACATATAATAAAATAAACATACAGATAAAAAGCATGTACTTAGCATAAGTATTAGAATTCTTGCATGCACAAAGAACAGAAAGAAAAAAAGGAAGATTTAAAAGTTCACATTTAGGATCACCTTCATATCTCTTAAGCTTTGGATAGGACTGTTATCTTTTATCTATTTTAAAAAAGTGAAATCAGTTTCCAACAGAATTTGTGAAAAAGCTTCTCATTTATTGTGGCTGGTAGTTTTATTTGTAAGTAGTGAAAATGGGACATTTTTGGCTATTTTCTCTCTCTCTCTCTTTTTTTTTCAAGGAAATGATTGCATTTCTTTACATTATTAGATAAAACCTAAATACATTACACTTTCAACAAACTATTTTATAATTTAAGATTTAAAGGTCATACATTGTTTTTGAGCAGGCTGTAGAGTTGAAGCGTAGGTCAGGTTTCATTTTTAAATGCCTTTGGACAGATCTTTCCCTGATAATTGGAGAAATGGTCTCTGAGGACCAATTTCCCCTTGTGGCAGGGAACCCCAGATGGATTCAGAGTCCAGTGATACCACATGTCATAATAAGCACTGGGAAAGGTCTCCTCCTCCTCGGCCTAGCTAGCAGTGTCAAAATCTGCTCTCCAGTTTTGCATACATTTATTATCTATAGATAAAGGAGACATTAAGACTGAATTTCTTTGGCTAAGAAATGCATTATGTTCCATATTATGGAGATAACAGGTGAAAAAACGGGTGTGTTTTTGCCTGAATTAGTCCGTGATTTGCATGTATGCAGCACACACCAAACTGCAGGATTTCATTCAAACATGCAGAGCTGCTGTTTACTGCTTTTTCCTCACCAAAATGACAAACATTGTCGCTTTTAAATTTTGTTTTTTGAATTATAGGCTGTTCCTATAGTTTCATATGTTTGATTTTTTTTTTTTTTTAACATACTGTTTGTAGTTGGCTATTTTGGGATCCTTTTGCAGTATCACCATTGACATGGATGATATTGTTCAACAGTGTTACAGGTAGTGGCAGGGATTCTATATTAGGAAACTAATGAAATGATGTCCACCTGAGATCACTTTCTGTAATGTGGGTCCTTTCTCTCATCAGTTCACAGATACATAACTTTCTGAGTTATCCCAAATAGCATAAAGGTATATAAAACTGTATCTTCAGAAATGAATTTTTTTTCAATGTAAGTACTAGTTTTTATTGAAATATCCAGGGAATAAAATGTATTCCTGACCTTTTAAAAATACATGATTACCTAGAATGTTAAAATCTTGCTATTTAAAAATTATTTTAAAATTAGAAAACAAAATGAGATGCTGTTTATGTAGGCTCAAGAAGAGTTTTGCTAGTCCATAACTGGTAAAAAGATGAGCTCATATTTCTGATTGCTTATCCTTGAAGCAAACTTCAACAGACATTTCTGGACTGCTTATTATTGACACCCCAGTAAACTCAGAGACTAGAGATATCACAGTAAGCACAGTGGGTGTATTAGTGTGCTGCTAATCACTACTCCATAAAACCTGTTCAAAATTGTACTGTTAATCCAGGGCCCCCATACAATTTTAGTAATTAGACATTTATTCAGCTTTGTTTCTCCCCTTTAAATTCCAAGAACAATTATTTTCCCTGGAATTAGACAAAATGGTCTATAGAGAAAGCAAATAGCTGGTTACTGTCTTAAGCTCCATTTCTAATTAGCACACTAAAGTCAAATCATTGCTGTAACTAGTTGGTAAATCTAGGTGTATGAGAGTACCTCATTCTATTCTCAAAACTTCCCTATAGTTTGAAATTATATTGAAATGTGAAGAAAAAGAAAAAAAGTTACCAGTGATCTGCTGGATATTATGAAAGAAAGTCTAGAAAGATATTGGAAATAGAAAATTCTGATAGTGAAAGAAAATTCCAAAGAAATCTGAAAACTCATTGAATGTAATTCTCTTCTTGAGTTACGGCAGTAATAGATATGGTGACATCCTGCTTGAACAAACACACACATATTGAGACTATTCTCTGTGACAATCATGACATTCTGAACCATTAGTCTTTACTTTTTGGAAATAATGCAGAAAAGCAAATATAATTTTCAAAATCCTTTACAGGGACAAAGCAGATCAAAAGTCCTTTAATCATTACAACAGACAGATAATATTTTCTATTCTTTTAGTTTGTAAAGACTCAAACAAAGCTTGATATGGTTACATTTTAGAGGAATCGTTATAAAAGACTCCTTTTAAAATTACTTTTTCTATCAGATATCGGCCACTGTCTCCATAAAATTTTATCTATTCACTTTTAAATTTTATTAATTAGCTTATAGGAATTGAGCTTGAAAAGCTCAATTGAGCTTGAAAGAAGACTTAGCTTTATTGTTCTCCCTCCCAGTTTTACTTTGAAATTTTCATCTGGATTTGGTTCACCCTTTCCATCACTAACACTGCATTGGATGTGGTGCCACCCTCTTTAGTGGCATGTAAATCACTTTCAGTCCTAGTAAGCTATGTATCCCTCTGCTTGTACCTTGCAATTTTAAGCTCCATTAGGGCAGGGACCATGTGTTCTTTATCTTTGCACACCCAACACTTAGCATAGTACATGATAAGTAATCCTCATTTAAATATTTGCTGATGAATTACTTTGAAAGCATTTTCATGAACTATAAATAAAGCACATTGTAATATTTATATCATGAAATATAAGGCATATTAACTTATAATTATTCAATAGAAAGAGACACAGCTCCTATCTGAGGATTTAAAAGTCTTGTTGGTGTTTTATAATCTTAGAACATGCTAATTGCGTGTTAGAAGAAGGTTTACAGTTTATTTGAAACAAATAAACATTTTCTCCTGCATCTGGAAAATGGATCTTCAGAACTCAATCCTAGTTTGAAAGATGACTGAAACAGACTTCACCCCTTAGAAACCGATGGCTATAAAAGTGGTGGCAGTGTGCTAGAGACGGTTCTCTACAAACTGGATGGCTACGTGTTAGAGGCAACCTCAGAGGTTCCTGCATATTTCTTTATATGCAAGCTTAAATTAGCTGTTGTTTTTCACTAAGAACAGTTTTCTTCCTTCCTTCCTTGTTTACCATGTCCATAAGCTGAAAAGGAAATCAGTCTTTTTTTTTTTTTTTTGCTGCACTAGAGTGAAAAGGTTTGCAGTGAGCATTTGTGAGACACTGTCATATACTCTTATAAATTAATACTGTCAAATAATCGATCTTCTTCTAACTTGCTAGTGTTCATGACAGAGAAGGGGAATCTCTGTTAGGACAGAGATCTGGGAAGATATATTTTAAGTGATAGCTTCTTTGCAGTTTGTATATTGGTTAGCTCATATTTAGAAAATTCAAAAAAGGGAAATAATGCCTTTATTTTGTAATGAAAAAGGCAGTTCTTTAGGTGTTAATGATTTAAAATGAATAGCAGATACACTCTGATCAGAGAAGAAGTTGCATTTTGGTGAAAGAGTATTTCAGGCTATTTTGGTTGTGTGGAGGACATGCCTCAACCTATTAGTTTTTCTCCAGGTTAAGACTATTTTGTGCATCTCTCTCTAAAGATAATGTGGGTTCTTGTTCTGGTACCAGTGAGCTAGGACTCTCTTTAAAGGTGTCTGTTGTTCTAATTCAGATAGTGACCAGCTGTGTCTTGATCCTTCTGGCTTCCTTTTCAGGAATTTTACAAGTTGAGTATCTTTTAATCAGTGTTTATTTTGTGGCTTTGTAACCTGATGTCTGTTTCTTTGGAGGTGCAGTGCATATGATTTCATGGATCTTTTTCCAGTAATATTAATACTGTGAAAATTATGCACATTTAGATATTAATACTGTGAAATTAGCACATTTTAGATACTTAACACTTCAGACTATGATTCTTATTAGGGAGTATTTTTTCCACTATAAGCACAGAGTCTATAAATAGCATTGTATGAAGGATAACAAAAGACTGATTGATTCTAATTTAGTCAGATGGAAAGGGGAGCAGGGATAAATTTATACTCTGAAAGCTTTATAACATGTATCTATGTCATGTATTTCAATCCAGTATTGAATATGAAGCTATTATTGGCCATTTTATCTTTTTCTCCATTATGTTATATGATGTGTGCCCATAGGATTCACAAATAATGCTGCCAAGTCAGCAGGAGGCAACATTTTTGTTTTTATTCCCCATTCATTACCCACCAATGCCCGCCTTCTAGACACCTCTCCCATTACCCAGGCAAGCTGTAGCCTTTCACTGCTCTCTTCACAGTGTAGCCATATTGAGAAAGGCTCCTCTGCCCTTGACCTTCAGGCTGTTCTCTAGGACCAGCCGGTTCTCGAATCCCTCCTCTATGAGGGCCTCCATGACCAATGGTTCCACTGGGCTGTGAAGCTGTGATCCATCCCTCCCGTGAACTTCTCTATCACTTTCTACCCTTCTCACGATCCAGAGAGACCTTAAGTATTCTTGGGGTGGCATGGAAAACAAGCTCTCTATTTCAGATTTTACTTCCTTGACCTCAGAAATGATATCGTTCTGTTACCCATTCATTCCTTTCCAGATAACCAAGCTGAAAATAGATAGCAACCCTTTCGCCAAAGGATTCCGGGACTCCTCCAGGCTCACTGACATTGAGAGGTAATGAGAATTTTCTGTTTACCTTTTTGTCCAGATAAGATAAAGAGAAGAGGGAGTTTGTAAGAACTATTCCTTTCAACACCAGAGCACCATAACCTTCCTGTGGATAATCTCCGATCCCCTACCCCACCTTCCCTTCCACTAGAAGCCTTGTAGACCTGCAGCTGCTTAAGCTCTGACAGCTGCTGCACCTGCATCTGTTCTGTGCTGTCTCCCAGGAAGTGGTTTCTTTGGTCAGGACATTGACTCAACTGTAAAAAAAAAATAGAGTTTCTTCGTTATCAAAGACTCAATCCTTTTGATGATAGTAAGCTTCATGTCTCAAGTGGCAATTTGCAGTGAAATGAAATCTTGATAGCCTTTGCCTTCTGGAGTGGACATACTTGCTAGCATGAAGAATTTGAGTAGTTTGGAATTTTGAAGTCAGGAGATGTAATTTAATTCGAGGCACATATTTAACATACTGTGTAGACTGCTTATGTTTCACAGGAGAGATATCAGGTCTCAAGACCTTTAAGAAAACAAGTGGCAATCATGTGCTTACAACTTCATTTTTTTGCTTAATTAAAATGATTTACATGCTGTGAGACCATCTATACGATGAGTGATGACTATGTTGAGATCCATAGCTTGCCCATAGGAATGTAAAAAAAAAATGTGTTTTTTTAGGGAGAAGATTTTTCAACCTAACCGATTATTTGTATCCCTTATGTAAACATACTATATAACTTTCTGTACTTCTTTTTTGTGTGAGAACATTTAAGTTCTACTCTCTTTGCAGATTTCAATGATACAGTATCGTGTTACCAACTCTAGTCACCATGTTGTACATTAGATCTTTAGACTTTATTCATCTTCTGTACTTACCCTTTTATGTGGTCCAAAGTCTTTATTTGACAGGTAGGTGTACTCTAGCCACCAGCGCTCTGGTGTATTTTACCTCCAAATCTTTGTGTGATTTCCTCCTTACCAACTGCTCTACATTTCTGTCACACTCTTTGTTACCTAACACGTGGTCACATCTCCTGACCTCAACACTTCTCTCCAAATTGTCCTGGAAATGCAGATGAAGGGGGCATTCCATATTTTATTTAGCAACATCTCTCTGATTCTTCCCTCAGGCCTCCTAAGTAGCAGAGCATGGCAGGGTGGTTTTGATTTGGAGGAAAAGATAAAGCGGCTCAGTGGGGAGGCAGACAAAGCCAGCAGGAGAGGCTGAAAGTGGAGCGAGTGCTGTGGGATTTGAGTAGAAGAGAGAAATTAAGTAGTTGGAGAGCTTGATAAGTGGTCGAGGCTGCTGAGAGGGAAGGAAACTTAGAGCTTGTGATTGAAAGTCCACTGCAAACTGCAGAGGGACACCAAGTGGCTAGCTCTCTAGTGAGGCGGGATAGAGGCATGCAGATAGGCCTTGAGACCCAAGGCAGTGAGACTGTAGTGCCAGCAGTGTGGGTGACAAATAAGTCCAGTTACAAAGGCTGCTCTCATTCAGGCATGATCTTTTTCATCTTTTATTTCTGGAGTGGCAGGAGCAATGATTCTGAGCGGATGTAAACAGGTGGGATGATAAGTGAACTCTGTTTCAGTCAGGTAGCAGGTAAGAATGAGGACAGTGGGTGGCGCAGCGGTTTGGCGCCTGCCTTTGGCCCAGGGTGTGATCCTGGAGACCCGGGATCGAGTCCCATGTCGGGCTCCCGGTGCATGGAGCCTGCTTCTCTCTCTGCCTGTGTCTCTGCCTCTCTCTCTCTCTCTCTGTGTGACTATCATGAATAAATAAATAAAATCTTTAAAAAAAAAAAAAAAAGAATGAGGACAGTGGCTCAGTGGGGGCAGTGGTGGTATGTTTCTGTACTGGGCACTCTATCTTCTGTCTCAGATCAGAGGGTGAGCATGATATCCTGGGAGACAAACGCATGAGGTAGAGTCCTAGCTTTGCCTTCCACTGACTGAGTGATCCTGGAAAAGTCTCCTAGCCTCTGTTCCCGCATCTAGAAGATGGGAAAAATAACCTTGCTCCTTCAAAGGTTTATTAGGAGAAGCAAAAAAGAGGACATTTATAAAACACCTTATAAATCTAAAAATGTGAAATAATTATAATTTTTTTGCCCCATCTGAGTGTACTTCTAATAGTCTTAATAAACTACTCCTAGAGTAAAAATAGCCCCTTATTTGCATGTGTGCTCACGAGGTACAAGTCCTCAGACTAACTGCCCTTTAGAACAGCAGATTTGATAATGCATGCAGGCACATTTTTCACTTATTGAATAAGCATCCTGATGTGGGGAGCGCTCACATGTGCATGGAGCTGAGTAGCTTTCAATGGTCTGAGGGCAAAGAGAGCATCTTCTGTGACCAGCTGAAAGTTTGCAGGATGACCTAACTAGTGTGAAATTGGCCAAGGTTTTGGATTTCATTTCCAGGTATTTAAGTCTGAATTTTCCCTAAACAGCCTTTGGGGATGGGTCAAATCAGATCAATTGATCTTTAGAGACCTAAAGAAATTAAATTAGTCTGGAGTCAGTTACTGCACTAAACCATCTAGTAATTGAATTGCTCCTTGTAACTGATTGAAAACAGCCCTATCTGTAACAATATAAGGGACTTTTCCTTATAAGAGATCTGAGACAAAAACACATCTTTTTATGACATGATGACAGAAATTGCACTTTTCTAACCTAATTGAATATGATGTTATAAATATGTGGCCTTAATGATTTCAAGTTTCCTGTTCCAGATTTACAACTTCTATGTGGGACACCAAAACAAAAATGCCTTTGGGACTGGATCTGTTGTTAGCCTTACACCTCCAAACTCATTGTATTATTTCTTTGACAATTGCACAAGCTTTTGGGATACTGTATAAGGCATTACAGTTTTCCTGTGCTCATTTTAGTAGGTTCCATTCAGACACTTGAATGTCTCTCCTGCTCCATGTGTATGTAGCCTTACTTTTTAGCGACATTTCCTTCATTTGTAGAAGGAAACCCATCTCAATACAAAAGTACAAAGCACTTTCATTATACTTTGCACTTATACCTATAACGGACAGCTTAGAAGCAAACCCAAAGCCCAAAAGGATTTCTTAATATAACTGAATTTAGTTATTTAGTTCAGGGAAAGAATTATCTACTGGTCTGTCAGATAATAAATAATAAACAGACTGTCAGTTGGTAGGGTTTTTTTTTTTTGTGGGGGGCAGAGGGGCACTTTGTACAGTAAGTAAAAGCATATTGTTACTTTTGAGAAAGGAAAAATAACTAGTTTTTTTTATGATTTCTTCAAAATTAAGTTTCTTTTGTTAGTTTTTTTTTTTCCAAAGCAAGTTCATCCTCATTGCAGAAAAAATACTAACAAGTAAGAAAAAGAGCATAAATAAGTAACAAATCCCATTCATTTAGAGATAACCACTGGCAAAAACTTGTATATTCCTCTAGATTCCTCTGGGTGTTTCCTATGCATGTACATTTACTTCCTTTAAAGTTTACGCACATACTATTTTTAACCATTTCCCCTAAATGTCAGTAGACATATGTCTGTAGTATACTTTTTAATGGCTGCCTAATTTTCCCCTGTGTATGATCATTTATTTGACCAATCCCATAAATTAGTTATTTATGTTTCCTACTTTTTATTATTATACACAATAGTAGGAGGAAAATATATATCTTTATCCATATTGTTTATTATTGCCATAGGATAAATGCTAGCAAATAAAAATACTGGGTCTAGGGATATATTTTTCTTTTATTGTTAAAAATTTGGGAAGGACCTAAATATTCACTAATAGGAAAATGGTTTAATAAATGTTAATAGTCATACAATGGAATTTTTAAAAATCATGGTAACATATGTAACATAAAGTTTACCATTTTAATTATTTTAAAGTAAACTGAAAATTCTGTGGCATTAAGTATATTCACGGTGCTATATTCATATTCATGCATATTCTATGCAGCCATCACCATGTTCCATTTCCAGAATGTTTCTATCATCTTAAATAGAAAATCTGTATTCATTGAACAGTAACTCCCCATTCCTCCTCCTCCAGCCCCTGGTAATGTCTATTCTGCTTTCTGTTTCCATGAATTTGCCTAGTTTAGGAATCTCATATAAAAGGGAAAGATATGGGCAGCCTGGGTGGCTCAGTGGTTTAGCGCTGCCTTCAGCCCAGGGTGTGATCCTGGAGACCTAGGATCGAGTCCCATGTCAAGCTTCTGGGACTGCATGGAACCTGCATGGAACCTGCTTCTCCCTCTGCCTGTGTCTGTGCCCCCCTGCCCCCCTCTTTGGGTCTCTCATGAATAAATAAATAAAATCTTAAAAAAATAAATAAAAGGGAAATATATACATGTTTTTAAGGCTTTTTATACAAACTGCCAGGTTTTTTTCAAGAATGATTATCCATGTCATGTACCCTTCCCTGTCCAACATAATCACCATCTTTTCATCTTTGCCAATTTGATAGGTGAAAATGTGTACTTTCTTTTGTAAATTGGCCTGTTTAAGTCATTATCTCTTTTTTTTTCTCTTTTGAGTTTGTTCATCTTTTCTTTTATTGATCTATAAAAGCTACTTATGTATTGTTAGTATTTTTTATTGTTTGTATGTATTGGAACCATTTTACCAATTTGAAATTAGTTTTTTTATGTATGTTTTTGTTAAATAGAATATTTTATCATTAAATCTGTTTTTCTCTTACCTTATGATTTCTATCTTAAGATGTTTTGTACTCCTAAATTCTATGAATATGTAAATATTCAACTACAGATTTCTGTCACTTTATTACTTTTTAGTTTTTTATTTAAAAACTCATGCAGTATTTATTTTGGTGTAAGATATAAAAAGACATGTCACTGTATATTTTTTACAAGTGGTTCCGATGCCATGTATTTACTAACATACTCCTTTCTCAGTTATTTATTTATTTATTTATTTATTTATTTATTTATTTATTTATCTTTCTCAGTTATTTATAATTCCCTCTATCATATACTAAATTTTTGTCTGTAGTAGTGTTTGTAGTCTCTTTATTGATCTTCTGGTATTGTACTATTATAATTTTTGTAAATTGATAAAATACATAAATATTTGATGATACTTAGATATCTGATAGCGCAAGCTCCAAACTTTTTTACTTGTTATTTTCAAATTTTCTTGATATTCTTTGACATTTATGCTCTCAGTCTTTGGAATCATTTTGTCAAGTCTTTCCCAAAAAAGTCATTGGAATATTGACTGGGCTTATGTTCAATTTATAGTAATTTGAGGGAGAAAACTCGTATCTTTACAATATTGGAACTTCCTTCTAGGAATATGTCATATGTTTGTCTTTTTACTGAAAGGTCTTCTTATTTTCTGTAGAAATTTTGATATTTGCTTTTCTTTTTTTAAAGAATATTTTATCTATATTTATATGAAAGATGCACAGAGAGAGGCAGAGACATAGGCAGAGGGAGAAGCAGGCTCCCCAAGGGGAGCCTGATGTGGGACTCGATCCCAGGACCCCGGGATCACGACCTGAACCAAAGGCAAACACTCAACCACTGAACCACCCAGCTGCCCCTTAAGAAGTTTTGATATTTTCAAGTTTATAAGCCCTACCCATATTTTCTTAGGCTCATAGCTAAGTCTACTGGAGCTACACTCCAATTTAATCAGTAGGCATTGGCCACAGATGGCTAGTTAAGGACTTGAAATGTGACTTTTTCACATTGAGATGTGCTATTAAGTACAAAAAACAAACCCCATGATTTTGAAGGCTCCTTGAAAAAAGAATGACAATATCTCAAGAATAGCTTTAGAATACTGTTAGATGTTAAAATAATATTTTGAACATATGTTGGGTTAAATAAAATATATTAAAGTTTTACCTATTTTTTTAAAATGTGACACCTGGATTATTTAAAATTACATAAATTGCTCACCCTACATTTCTACTGGATGGTAGTATACAAGAGTTTTTTTGGGAGGAGGGAGCTTCCTTCTGAAAGTAGAATTTTAAATTAGAAATCTACCTACTATAGTCTGTAAAAAAGCAATTGATTCCTATATGTCTTTGGCATCCTGCCATTTTATTGAACTTCAAAAAAGGTAGTTTTAATAATTTTCCTTTTAGTCTCTTGGGTTTTCCAGTTAGATTGCTATGTAATTTGCAAAAATGATAATTTTATCTTTTTCTTTCTAATAGCTATGCTTTTAAAAATGTCTTTTCCTTGTTTTATTACACTACTAAAATTTTCAGGACCCTATTGAGAAGTAATGATGATAGTTGGCATTTTTCTCTTGTTCTTGTCTTGTTTAACAACGCCTCTGTTTAGTCATTATATAGGATTTTCATTGGCTGTGGGTTTCAGGAGGATATTCTTTATCATATTGAGGCAATACCCATCTATGCCCAAGGAATTTTTTGTTACCCTGTTAGTTCAATTATATTTAATGCTCCTTTAACATCTGAGAGAATTTTAATTATTTGCCTACTTTTAAAAAATATTAATTATAGTGTCTATGTTGAACTGTGCATTTATTCCTGGAATAAATCCTGTCTGGATTTTATCTGGGTTTCTTATAATAGATTGCTGGATTGAATTCCCCTGTATTTTTATCAACCTTGGTAACAGATTTGACTTTGTTTTTTCTTTCCTTTTCTGTCAATTTTTGGTATCAGGTTTCTGCTAGTTTGTTCAAATGTTGAAATATGTTCCTTCTTTTTATTGCCTGGATCATTTTAAATAGCAAGGAAGTGATTTTACAGTCTTGCCCATAAATTCATCTGGATGGAGTACTCTTATGGGGAAGACTTATTTAACTACTTAAGTTCCATAGTTTATCAGGAAATATATAATTAGCTTTTATCCCATTTAATGCTTTTTGTCTTTTTTTTAATTTTTATTTATTTATTTATTTATGATAGTCACACACACACAGAGAGAGAGAGAGAGAGAGAGAGGCAGAGACATAGGCAGAGGGAGAAGCAGGCTCCATGCACTGGGAGCCCGATGTGGGATTCGATCCCAGGTCTCCAGGATCACGCCCTGGGCCAAAGGCAGGCGCCAAACCGCTGCGCCACCCAGGGATCCCTGCTTTTTGTCTTGAATTCCACTTTGCCTAGTCTTCTATTGTTATGCCTTTCAGATTTTTGCTTTCTTTTATTTGCCTATTAATTTTTAAAAATCTTTGTCACTACAGCAATATACCCCCCTCTCTCTTGCATCATCAAACAAATATCCTGACATTTCTTTCATTAAGGAAAAAAACAACCTTCTGTGGATCCCACTGTATCTTCAATTACTGACTCTCCCAGTTTTCTGCTCCTTCTCATAGTTAATCTCCTTAAGAGTTGTGTGTATTTTCTTCCCTTTGTCTTTCCTACTCTGCCTTTCAGAATTTCACCCCCTTCACCATTATTTTACCCATGTCAAGGTCACTGATGACCTCCTCATTGCAAAATCCAATGGTCAGTCGCAGCCCTTATCCTCCCTGGCTCGTCAGTCAGGTTTGACACTGTTGTTCATTTTCTCCTTTCCTCCTGGCTTCCAAGTCCTCTCACTCTTCCAGTGTTTATGCTACTCCATTGGCTGTTCTTTCCTCCCCGATCCCAGTTCATTCTTCCTCTTGTCCTCCATCTTTAGACAGTGATGTGTTCTGGGCCTTCATCCTGGGACTTCTTTTTTTCTGTCTGTACCTACTTCCTGGATAATTTGGCCCAGTTTCATGACATGACAGTGCTGATCACTATCAAATTTACATACTTGCTTCTGGTCTCTCAGAGTCAAAGATCTGACCAGCTACTTCATTTACTTTTCCTTCTACGCCTTGCACACATATCTGAAATAGGGATGCCCAGTTATCCTCTTCCACACCTGCTCTTCCCTTACTCTTAGCATCTCTGCCGTTGACAGCTGAGCTGCATCCTTCCCGTCGCTCTGGCCAGAAGGCTGGCAGTCAACCTTGGCTCTTCTTTTTCTTTCACTTCCTACATCCAAACAGTCAGCTAATCCTTCAAACTGTTCATAGGAATCCAACTGCTACTTCTTATCCTCTGCACTGCTACCACCCTTATCTGCGATACTGTCATCTCTTTCCTAGATTGTTAAATTAATTTTCTGATGGATCTTTCTACCTCTGCTCTTACTGCCCTCAAGTCCATTTCTAGTACACCAGTCAGAATGATCTTGTCAAAGAAAGGAAGTTGAACCACATCAGTCTTGCTCAGAGCTCTGTAATGAATGACTCACCTTCTCAATGATAGTAAAATCCCAGTTCAGATGTGGCTTGAAAGGTCCTATGGAATCTGACCCCCAACTTCTAGGTTCTGTCTCTGAATTCATGTACCTTTCTTTCTCTTGCTCACTTTTCTCTCAGCATACCCAGGCCCATGCTCACTGTAGGACCTTTATATACTTTTACCCTCTGCCTGGATTGTGCTGCCCCCAAAACTGAATGGATCTGAGGCTTTATCTTTTTTTTTTTTAAGATTTTATTTGTTTATTTGAGAGAGAGAGAGAGAGAGAGAGAGAGAGAGAGAGTCAGTGCATAAGCAGGGAGAGGGGCAGAGGGAGAAGCAGACTCCCTGCTGAGCAAGGAGCCCGGTGCAGGACTTGATCCCAGGACCCTATGATCATGACCTAAGCCAAAGGCAGATGCTTAGTTCACTGAGTCACCCAGGCATCCTGAGGTTTTGGCTTTTGATTCCTATTATATCCCTAAGTTCTAGAATAGCAGCTTGTGCATAAACTCTTACAGTTTTGTTGAGTAAATAATAATGTGTGTCTTTTTTAAAAATAACATACAGAATACCTGTATTTTTAAAACTTTTGTCTGAAAGTCTTAGTGTTTTCATAGAAAAATATAATTCATCTTCCAATATTATAATAACTGGTATGTTTGCCATTTCTGCTCTCTGTTTAATTCAGCTCTTTACATTTTATTTTCTCTTCTTGTCTTTTGTTATATTAAGTTTTTGTCAGGAAGTGGGCTATATGCTTTACACACTTGATTTTAGTCACTTGTCAAAATAATCCTACACTAAAGAACCATTATCATCCCTATTTGGTAGATGAGATAGCAGAGTTTAGGGGGACTGATATTTTACTCACACAGCTTGTGACAGCTCAGCCTCACACTCACTTTAGTTTGTCTGAAGCTAAAGTCCTTTCTCTAATGTCAGTTGTATTTTTAAAAAATAATTATGCTTTCAAATTCTAAAAGACATAATTATAAAACTGATATTTCTCTTATTGTCAGAAACTATACATTTTCTTTTCTTGTAAAGTGAGGGATATTTAGTATATGACACTTCTTTTTACTCCCCCTCCTTCAACCCATAATTTTGGTTTAGATAATCTGGGATTTTAAATCTAGATCTTTGTATCTTCTTTATCTTCTTCCAAAAAAATTTATAAGGAGCGCAGTGCATCAACTACGACCATTTAAATTGAATTCTACTGATTTCATTGTTTACTGCTCATTTCTCTATTTTCTCCAATGCTTGCAACTGTGTTCTGACCTTACCCTCAGTTGTTGGTAAATGTTAAGTAATTGGTTGGGAAAGGATATATGGCTCGTTTCCTTTATGAGTTGTTGCTTATCTGAGAGGATCTGCTGTCATTATGGTCACTGTGTTTTTCCTTGGAACTCCCTCAACTGCCCTTTGCCACCTGTCTTTTAAATACTGTGGAATAAAAGCTGGTGCCACTGCCTTCCCTCTGTGGGAAACTTACCTTTTTTTCTGTCTGGATAAAATCCTTTCAGAAAATTTTCTTTGAAATTAAGAAGTTGTGCCAATATTTGTCCAGTTGTAGATTTGTAAAAATGAAGATATGCTCTATAATTAAACACTTTAAATTGAAAACTCAAGTTGTTTTTCAGCTCAAGCAGATCTTCTTGTTCTTCTTTATTGCTTTCTCTTTTTGCTTCTAAGCGGTCTGCTCTAGTCAGACCTTCTAAAACTCCTGGCATATCTGCATTACATCTCCCAAATCTATTCCCCCTTTTCTCTCCTCTGTTTAATAGTTTTCATCTCCTTACCTTTTTACTCTGGTGTTGGGAGAATTTCTTATATAAGACTTTTAACTTGTGTATTTTGTTTCCTGTGGCATCCAGTGTTCTGGGTACTGCGTTTTTTTAGGATGTGATGATTATTGCTTTGCCATTTCTGAGTATACATTCCCATCCAGATGGCTTCTTTTTCATGCCCCTTAGTGCCTAATTTGTTAATATATGGCATTAAACCTTGCTGAAAATTTGAAAATATAAATTAGAGGCTTAAAATATCTCTCCTTGTTTCTTAAAGCAACTCAGTTTCAAAAGAGAGCACTTGTTCTGCTTTTTAAAATTAGTTTTCTTCTTTCAAATTGCTGAATGTTGGGCAGCCCAGGTGGCTCAGCGGTTTACTGCTACCTTCTGTCCAGGGCGTGATCCTGGAGACCAGGGATCGAGTCCCATGTCAGGCTCCCTGCATGGAGCCTGCTTCCCCCTCTGCCTATCTCTCTCTCTCTGTCTCTCTCTCATGAATAAATAAATAGAATCTTAAAAAAAAACAAATTGCTGAATGTTTCGTTAATGTCCAGTTACTTTCCCCTAGGTCATCTATAGAATGGGGTATCTGTTTCCTTAGTATTAGAAGCTGAGATTTATTATTATTATTATTATTAAGATTTTATTTATTTATTCCTGAGAGACAGAGAGGCAGAGACACAGGCAGAGGGAGAAGCAGGCTCCCTGCGAAGAGCCTGATGTGGAACTTGATCCCAGCACCCTGGGATCACAATCTGTGCCGAAGGCAGGCGCTCAACCACTGAGCCACCCAGGTGCCCTGAGATTAATTTTAAATAAAAGCACATGGATCTTTGTTAAATCTTTTAGGTGCAGACCCAAGAATGGGGTGGCGATTTAAATTTGTTATAATTCGCCACTGCAGAAGTATAATTATTCTGCTCGGGGTAGGGAGTGGTGGCAGGTGGGTGGATGAAGCCTTGGAAAGAGAGTTTTCACTGTGCAGTGACCCCCCTCCCTTTTCAGTTTGCTTAAGCAGCTAGAAATCAACTGCACCACACCTCCCTCCAGCCAGGCAGACAGCCTGCAGCCCTCCTCCAGGGCTACCATGGTCACAGACCCACAGCCTCCACTACACCCTAACCACTCTGTGCTAGCTGAGAGCACTGCTGTGGGATTCCCTAGGCCTAGCCTCCAGCAGCCTGAGAATCTGCTCCCGAAGACCTGCCTTGATTGTTGATCTCTGTTGCACCAAGGTGGCGTTTAAGTAAAGCTGGGCCAGAGGCCTTTTCATTTGTTCCCTCCCCAGCTGGCTTTCCCCGTGTGCAGTGCTGACCGGCACACTGCTTGATGCTTTCCTCACTCCTCTCTTCTCCTGTGGTAAGCGTGCAGTTGGCTTTCTACATGATTTTCTGAGTTCCTCTCGTTTTCTCAGTCATGTCACTGAGGCAGAGAATTAAATACATAGGCTTATCTCACCTTATTCATTCAGGATTCGTACCGAAAGACTCTATAAAATAAGTATAAGATCCCCTGGCATCGAATAAAACTTTCAGACACTTGAAATTTGGACAGGAGCCCAGTAGGAATCGGGTCTTTTTGCTCAGAGCTCAAAGCCACTCTCTTCATTTAGATGAGGAAGGAAACTCCAGGAACGTTCGAATCTAATATTCTGGGAATTGATAGAAGTTTTATCTGCATCAAGCCATGGAACAGCAAATGTTTTGGCAACTTTGCTAAAGAGGTTCCTAGTGTATGGATAATTTCTAGACCTTTCATAATGACTTACAGGCTGAACAGGAGTGTTTGGTTCTCGCACAACTTTTTGCTTGCTTGTGGAGTTTCTGAGGCAGTAAGGTGTGCGGGGCCTACGTCTAATCAGATAAATAGCTTAGAGCAGGGGTTGGCAAATGCTGTCTGCCACCTGTTTGGTAGAGTCCACCATGTAAAAATGGTCTTTTACATTTTTAAATGGTAAAAAGATAATTCTTTGTGACATGCAAAAATAATATGAAACTAAATTTTATTGTCCCTAAGTAACATTTTATTGGAGGACAGTCACATTTTTTCAGTTCATGTGTTACAAGTGACTGCTTTCATGTGCTACAGTGACAGTGCGAAGTGTATCCCACAGAGACCATGAAACATGTGAAACTTTGAACTTTTACTGTCTGGCCTTTTTAGAAACAGTTTGCTGATTCCTGGCATAGAGCTTCAAGTGGCCATGGAGATACTGACAGCAAGGAGAACTCCTACCCAGCAATTTTACGTCCATAGGATGATTCTTCCTCTTTCTGGGTTAAAATGAAGAAACTCAAAATTTCATTTTGAGCTTGTTGACAAAGCTGGCAAGATCTGATCTTTGCTAACACTTATTCTTCTTGTCTTTATAGTGGCGGTTGAGGCATGCTCGTAGGGTCATGTTAGCACTGTAGCTGGAGCCCTACACATTTTCTACCTTATTTTTTTCACATGACAAGTATATACCACATAAGTATAAAATATATATGTAATATACAGCTTAAAATTTGAATTCAATTGTTTTATTTGTTTTATTTATTATTTAAATAGATGAATAAGTCTTTTATGTAAATAATCTCTTACTGTGTAGTCTATCTTATTAGCAACCTTTTTTTTTTAATACTATCATTTTTTGGTATCTAGCAAGGTTTGTACTCTTACTCTCTTTTCCTTTACAGTAATATCTTTTTAAAACTCCTAGTTCCCTTTTCTGATTTTCTTTAAGTTCCCTCCTACTAGCAGAATTGAAATTAATTAATAACTTCTTTTTTTTCATCCTCTCACTTTCCTTGCTTTTAAGCATTTTAAGCATTTGAAGTCATAACCCTATAATCTCAGTAACTAAATACAGATACTCGACAATCTTGTTCTAACCATCTTCCCTCCTCCCACTAACCTATCCTCCTCCCACTCTTAAGAATTGTGTTTGATTTACCTTGTCAGAGTATAAACTCATCACACACATACTCTTTCTTATCACTATGGTTTAATCTTAGTTCTTAAAGTAAATATAGATTTAATGCCCACTGATGCAACTTATGTCATCTGTCTCCTCACTTTGGTTATCTGAAGCTCATTTTCTACTGGATGTCTCAAGAAACATGGGGCATTATTCCTTGCCTTTTGCATGACTATGACAGTTTGTGGCTTTTATTTGCAAAAGTCAGTTTGACCTGATTGATAATCCTTGCCTCACATTTTCTTTCCTCCTTTCCTGCCATATCTTAACTATGTTGTTATTGTCTCCTGATATAAAGTGTGGCTGTCACACTCGGATGACAATCTAATATTCTTTCCCATTTAAGTGACTTAATCTTTTTTCTGGAATGGCCAAAAGATTTCTTTCTTTTTCCTTTGTTCTTCTTGTCCTTGTTCAAAGGACAGAGGGGGAATCCCCAGTTCCCAGAAGATTACCTGGACTTGTTATGTCCCTGTTTACTTCACTCATGAGTATTGTTGAGGGATACAAAGAAGGTGGCCTCTAAAATGTTACTCATTTGCTCCCTTTGTACCTCAAGCTTCCTTATACTTCCTTATACTCAGTCCTGGGAGTAAAATCCAAGACTCTCCCTACACTAAGCTTCCCAGTGAAATCATTTTTGAATTGTCAAAACCTCTGGTGATAACTTTAGAGGCAGAGGGATAGAAACTCATGGGTGAAGTGAAATGTGAGGATTATGTGGATTTCCTTTCTCTATGTCATGGGTCCTCTCTAGACACCTGGCACTTGCACCATTTTCATGGACTTCATGGTAGAATGGAATATGGCATGCTCAATACGTTCTCCAGATATCTGATAGTAGAGGTATTTCTTTAAAAATCCTCCTCTGCCTTTGAATTTTGGACATAATAGTTATCTTTTTCTTGAGGTTTGATCTGCAGCGAGGCTTCTGCAGTATACTTTTGTGCACTTAGTTCATCTTTCCTTTCCAACTTCACTTCCCCTTCTCAGGATACCTGCTGATGTGTGGGCTTTTTTCTAAGCATTTGGGCTAGCTTTGGAAAAAGAAAACCCTGACCTTCAGGGCTCCTGACGTCACACATTTCATGAGGTGTTTAGTCACACTTAATAGTTGTTACCCAGTTAGCTAACAACATAAGTTCTCATATTACTCTTATATCCTATCTTTGGAGAAAAACCAGCAGAATAGATTTAAGCAAAGAGAGAAGTATACATATTGGGAGGAGGGGACTATACAAGCTGAAAAAATAAGTGGATTACAGTTCACCCAAGTGAATAGAGAAATAGTTATGGCTCCTAAAGTTTGCTAATTCCCTTAATCTTTCATGACTACAGTGATACTTGAGTGTCACAGAGACTCTTACAAAGTAGATTATGCAGTGTCTGTAATGAAGTAAAACTGAAATATAATTTCAGTGAAATCTGCTAAAACCAAGCTGAAAAACCTTCCTTGGTTATTAAAGGCAGTGACTATATGAGAGGCAAGCTACTTGAAAATACATGTGCTAAAGATAGCAAATGGCAAAAGCTAATAATGACAGTCTGTGCCCTTTGCATCTGCCCCTGCTCCCTGTGACCCACAGTGTTCCCCTGGGACCCACTTTCTTTGACAGGGGCCACAGAGCAGGACAGGGCTTCTGCAGTAGGGGAGGACAGAAGACCTCTGTATCACCTCTGCTTGGAGTGACATACCTACTGTGAAGTTGCTCAGAATGAAGAGACAGAAATCAAAGAGCTAAAAATGGAATTTTCTGCAGATTATTGAGCAACATATGATACTCTAATCTTGTATAAATGAAAATTATTTTTTAAATTATTGGTATATAGTTCTTTAAGTACAAATTAAAACATAAGAAAATATTTTATTTTTTTAAGAAAAAATATTTTAAATGATACTGTGCATACTTAATGTGCCCTGACATTTTGTGGTTAATTTTCCCCAAAATACCCACTGATGCCAAGCTTTCTAGGGAGCATGTATTTTGAGGCTGGAATGACTTGGGGGAGCCATCCAATGTATCTATAGTCATACCAATGAAGCAGCAAGGGCCTAGAGGCTACAAGTGATTTGCTCAGGTGACACAGTTAGTAGAAGTTATACAGCTGAGAACCCAGGGTTCTTTACAACTAGTACTGGACTTTTTCCAAAATAGCGTTTTTTAATTTTTCCTTTTTATTTGTTTAAGGATTCATAAATCATGAGCACCATATGAATCTTAGACATGATATAATCCAGCCCACCAATTGCCTACCATACCTTCATTTTATTTTATTTTATTTTATTTATTTTATTTATTTTATTTTATTTTATTTTATTTTATTTTATTTTATTTTATTTATTTTATTTTTATTAAGATTTTATTTATTCATGAGAGAGACAGAGAGAGAGGCAGAGACATAGGCAGAGGGAGAAGCAGGCTCCCTGCAGGGAGCCCAGTGTGGGACTTGATCCCAGGACCCTGGGATCACGCCCTGATCTAAGGCAGACGCTCAGCTGCTGAGCCACCCAGACATCCCCACACCCTCATTTTATAGAAGAAATCAAAACCCAGATACAGATAAGGAATCCGATCACACAGCTTCTTAGGAAAGAAGCATTTTTAAAAATCATCTTCAATGAAGAGACTTAGTATAAGAGCCTGCATGCATAAAAGGAAAGCAATTTGGTTTGGTAACTGGATTAAAATCTGCTTTTAAATATAATCTATAGTTGAATACAGTAAAATAATCTGTGGACAACACTCTCCTAAAGGAAGGGATGGCTTTTAACAGAATTACAGTTGCCATAATATTCCTTTAACTAGCAAGCTGTGTTTCTGTACTAAAAATGTTAACTCATTTATCCACAGCTTATAAGAGGAACCATTTATTTTACAAAGTGGTGTTAAACCGGTAAGTCAGTCTGGTAGTTAGAGTAGCAGCAAAGTTATTCACAATTGGCTTATACTTGTAAATTGTCCTCCATTTTTTTCTGCTTATGTCGTTCTATCTGTGTGTGAAGGACGTTTGTTCCCTACCTCACAGTTTACTAAAGTTTATTTAGAGGCTGAGTGATCTGTACCTTGCTTAAGAGCTTTCTTCTAGTTGCCACAGCTGTTAAGACTTAGAAACTAAACATACCAGTTTTTTTTTTCTCAGTGATACAGTTTATTTATTTAAGTTGCTAGTGATAATAGAAAACCAGAAATATATATTACCACTGAAAGGAAAAACCAGTAGGATTAAGTGAAATAAATAATAAACTGAAGTCTAAAAGCTTTTAAAAAAATTAGAGTTATTTTGCTTTTCCAAAATGGATTGTATTATGTATTTTAGTTCTCAAATTAAAATTAATGATTTATAATACATCTCAAAGTGTATTATCTAAACTTTTCATTTATTAAGTACTTTGTGGAAGCTACACATATTGATGTATTGTCTTCTTGTAATTTATAACATTATCTGCATAAATCTTTGGGAAAATATTGTGACAAGGAGTTATTTACAAAAGCTCAGGAAAATGATGTAAACTTGAACAAATTGATGAGCAGGAACAACTTTAAATAATTTTTTTCTTATAAATTAGAATTGGTTCTAATGGGTTTGACATTTTCTCCCTAAACAGTTTTTTTCCAGGCCTGTATTTAGGAAAGTTAGAATATAAATTGAAATCATATTTAATTTTCTCCCCAATATGTATAGTGTATGATGGTTTAAATGAATCCAGTTATAGCGACTGGAAGTCCCTAGTTTCATCTAAAATGGTCATGATTCTGTAACTAGCTTTAGGAACCATGATCTTGATACTGAATAATAACAGCAAGAATTTAATTTTATCAAGAAACATTTGGTGAATGCTTATTATATCCCAGGTACCAATATAAGCTCTCTATGTGTTAATTCACTGAATCTTAATAATAACCATAAGAGATAAACCATATTAATCATTAATTAATGAGAATATTAATATTCTCATTTTACAGATGAGGAAACAGGCCTGGCAGAGTGAAGTAATTTGCCCACAAGCATGTAAGTGGCAGAGCTAGGATTCAAGCTAAGCAAGTGCCAGCAAACATACTTGTAACCATGACACTAGGGCAGTGATTCTCCACATGTGGTCTGTGTCAGCAGCATCAGCATTGCCTGGAAACACACAGGAAATCACATTCTCAGGCCATACCTCAGACCTACTGAATCAGGGTGGGGCTCAACAGTCTTAGTGTTTGACAAGTCCTCCAGGTAATTCAGATGTACACTTTCTTAGTCTGTTTGGGCTGCTATAACAGTAATGCCACAGACTGAGTGGCTTAACCATTTGACCTTTATTTCTCACGGTTCTGGAAGCTGGCAGATTCAATGTGTGATAAGGGCCTGCTTCCTGGTTCATAGTGGGCACCTTCTCAGTGTGTCCTCACATGGCTGAAAAGCAAAAAGCTAAAGCAAGCTCTCCTGTCTCTTCTTATAAGGGTGCTAATACCATTTATTTGGGTTCTACCCTCAAGACCTAATTGTCTACCCCACCTCCTAATTCCATCACATTGGGAGTTAAAATGTCAATATGTAAATTTTGTGGGAGACACAGACATTCAGTCCATAACACACACTAAAGTTTGAGAACCACTGCCCAGATTAAGTAGTATTCTCTCCTTGTTCATAGGTCAACAGTATAGTAGTAGAGAGAGTCATGCAAACACATGATTGTGATGAATCTAAGTACAATACAAGAGGCATATATTAAGTACAGTGGTGATACAAAGGAAAAAGTGAGGGAAGAAGGAAGGTTTTGCATTCTGCATGCTGAGAGATTTGCACTAGTTTCAGAGATGATGGGCAGTCAGTTCCAATACTGATAGAGAGTGTTGGTTTTGCTTATCTAGAGTTTGAAAGTCACTTCAAACAGGTGTGAACATTTTAGCAAGATCAACGTAATTATTGTAGCTACCCTTACCTTGCCCACCTTCTGGCTATGATAGTGTCTCTCGCATGTATATTATTCTTGGAATTGATTTACATAGTATTCAAAAGAAATCCTTTAAAGATACCTAAGGTAATAATGTACTCTTTTGCCTAGAAAAATAATTTAGTGTTAGATATTTAGAAAGGCCATTAATGGTACTTAAGTAACGGTACCCATTTTATTGATCTACTAAATCCAAAAGAAGCCTACTAAAAAGCTACAGTCTCTTGCTATAGGATATAAGAGAATTGAGCATCACAAGACACTGTCATGGCTTGTGATACCTAAATCACTTAACCCATTAGGTGAGTCATCCCTTATTTTTCAGGGTACAATATTTTAGAAGTCCTTGCAATAGGACTTCTAGGCTAAACAAATTCTTTGCACTTTTCCTTCTGCTAGAAACAGGGATCAGACACAAAGTAAACAATGTGGGCTGTCTACTCTTCGCAACATCTTCAAAGAGATGGCCCTGATATTGCACCACTGTTTTCAATCACTTAAAAGGCAATAATTTGATTATGCCATCCTTTATATAAGAACTGCCATTGCTTTCAGTTCACTTCCAAGCCTGACACAAGTAAATCACTTCGATAAAATCCTTTTTTTCTCCCTCCTAGAGACGAGAATAAGTAATGATACCAGTGATCTACCAAGGACAAAATGGATATAATGTATTTCTTATAGAAAAACAAGATATTCCATAAGCCAGTGACTCATTATGTTATTTGGGAAATGATTTATCTGGGTGTGTATGTGAAAGATGTTTAAGTGATTTTCTATAAGGGTACTTTTAGAGACGCAAATGCTACATTTTGTTTTTGAACTTAAATGTTTGGTTTGAGTAGTTTATGTGCATAGGATGGGAAGAGGAATATACCTCAGAAGTAGACCATCCATAATGGGCTCATTGATGACCATTCCTTTATAATTATACAAAAAGAAAATGATTCCTAGGGTAATTGAAGCAAGTTCCTTTCTCATGTGAAAATAACCATCTAAGTTTATTTTAAATTTTAACAGTATGACACACGCTCAGACTAAAAGGACATCAGCTTGAATGTATGTTATAGTTTTTATTTTAGTAAGGGTTGCTAAGCTTACTTGACTGTTTTCCTAATAATCTGAGTTACCCAAAGACAGTCACTCTCTAATATTGTAGTGAATTAAGTCCTTGTGTTAGTGACATCTGATGTTAAGGCTGTGGGAGTTCAACGTTACCAGAATGTGGGCATATAAAGGTTAAAATACAGGGCAGTGGGCAAATTGATTTTTTTTTTTTTATTTTTTATTGGTGTTCAATTTACTAACATACAGAATAACCCCCAGTGCCCGTCACCCATTCACTCCCACCCCCCGCCCTCCTCCCCTTCTACCACCCCTAGTTCGTTTCCCAGAGTTAGCAGTCTTTACGTTCTGTCTCCCTTTCTGATATTTCCCACACATTTCTTCCCCCTTCCCTTATATTCCCTTTCACTATTATTTATATTCCCCAAATGAATGAGAACATATAATGTTTGTCCTTCTCCGACTGGCTTACTTCACTCAGCATAATACCCTCCAGTTCCATCCACGTTGAAGCAAATGGTTTAGCATCCATGTTATGCCGAATTATCCTTTCCATTAATTTCTCCATTTCATATATTTACTGATGCTTCTTAGTAAATGATAAACTATTTTCATTTCAACAAATCTAACGCAGAGGATTCAACAAGTCTGTTCGAGAGATTTTTAAGAATAGGTTACACTTTTAAACAAGTGATATGGATTTGGCTTAATCTTAATATTTTCTCTTTTATGATAGATATAATTTTATTTTATTTTTAAAGATTTTATTTATTCATGAGAGAGAGAGAGAGAGAGAGGAGGCAGAGACACAGGCAGAGGGAGACCAGGCTCCATGCAGAGAGCCCCATGTGGGACTCGATCCTGGGACTCCAGGATCACACCCTGGGCTGAAGGCGGCGCTATACCGCTGAGCCACCGGGGCTGTAAATCTTATAGTAATCTTATAGTAAAACTGTAAATAACACTGTAGTCAAGTTCTCTGCTGACTTTAATATTCTGTCACCAAGTAAAATCCTCTTGTTTGGATCTCATTATTCTGAATTAGGATTATTCAGATGGGTAGAATAAATTGGAGACAAATATAATCTAAGAGAATAAAATATGTTTATCTGCTTTAGACACACTTTTATAGGTTACTAAGTACCTCCTATGTGCCGGACACTGTTTTGGCCAGTTCAAATGCCTTATCATAGTTAATCCTCACAGTTACAGTTCTTATCATTAGTCCCTGCTATATTTTTTTTTTCACAGCACTATTATCATCATCTAATATGCATCATATTTTTCATTTTTTTTCAATCTCTCTCTCTTTTCCCTCTAGCCTCCTCCCCTGTTGGACCAGGATTTTTGTGTTTTACTTATTATTATACTTACAATTCCTAGAATAGTGCCTTATTCATAATAGGTACTCAATAAATATTTTTTGGATGAATTAATGACCCTGTAAGGCTGGTATTATGCTCCTCAATTTACAGATGAAGAGATATTATGTTCGGCATAACATGGATGAAAATGGCTCTGGGTGGTCCATCTACTCATCCATACATTCATCCATTTGATAAATGACTTTGAAGCCCATGATTTTTCCAATATACCATTCTACTTCCAATACATTTACTATATAAAAAATCAGCATGATATTGACAGTTTTTTTATCAATTCATTATAAGAAATTTACCAAATATTGGTGTTAGTTCAGCAGTTCTTTTTTGTTCATTGGTAGGATATTATTTTCATGACATTTTTATAATTTCTAATTAATTTTGAATAAATAATACATATGTCTAAAGTTCAAATGGTACAGGGGAGTATATGGTGAAGAACATTCATCATAAATTTCTCCTCTTTTCCTAAACTTGCATGCCCATTGGAATCACTTGGGGAGCTTTAATGATTACTGAAGCCTGTGTATCACCCCCAGAGATTGTGGTTTCCTTGGTCTCTTGGTGTGGCCTCTATTTTCAAATGTTTAGAAGATCCCCAGGAGGGACTTTGCTTCAGGTAAAGGTAAAGTAGCAAGAACCAAGTATACTCTATTGCCTTGAATAATTAAGAAACACATGAAAAACACAAAACATCTCTTTTATGATATTGGACATTAGGCAACAGAAGACAATAATCCCCATGGGATGGGAATCAAATGAGGTGAGCCCTATGATGGTGCCACCATGTAGTCTGAGAGTGTATCTAAGCCTTGGCACAAGGATAGAGAATACGGGTAGAGTTTGGCAGATCTCCTGAGTTTAGCAATCAGAGCTGGGAGTCTGATAAGACTAAAACAGAATCCACAGGACAGACTACAGGATAGGAGAACTCCAGAGATCTTTAGGGGATCCCTCTTGACTGTTCAGCAGAAATCTGATTAGTATATGCGTCCAAGAAAACTACCAGAACCTGGGGAGAGAAAACACCTGAAAACATTAGAGAAAACAGTGCCTAGTATTTAAACAGGAGTGGGAACAGTGCCTGTTCTGACATCTAACAGATGGACTGGAAAACCTTGTGATTTGCAGGGCATTTGATAGAAATCTCAGAAGGTTTTTGCTTCGGTAGTGAGGAGAAATTAATCCTAGACTAAACATTGTTCCAGTCTTCCCTCAGATATCTTGAAAGCAAGACCCAAAAGGATCAAGTTATTTCCAAGTAACTTAACTATATCCCAGAACAAAGCTCAAGAATATTTTAGGAATACAAAAACATCCAGCACCCAAAATATAAAATTCACAGTCTGGCATCTAATAAAAAATTATCAGAAGTACAAAGAAGTAGGATAATATGACCAATAATGTGATACATTTATCAACTGAAAATAAAACTGACACGAATATTACAATTACCAGACAAGGACAGTAAATTATCATATCTATATTATATATTCAGAAAATTAAACAGACACATGGAAGATATCCAAAAGATTCAAATCAAAATTCTAAAGATGAAAACTACAATGTTTAAAATGAGAGATACACTGAAAGGGCTTAATAGCAGAGTAGACATTGCAGGTGAAAAGACTGCTAAACTTGAAGACACACAATAGAAACTATCCCAAATGAAACACAGAGAGCAAAGAGAAATGTTTAAAAATGAAGAGTATCAGTGACTTGTGGGAAAACTTTAAGCAGTCTAATATATATGTAATTGGAGTCCCTGAAAAGTAGATGGGAAGTGTAGGAGGTGGGGTAAGAATTATATTTAAGTAATAATGGCCAAAATCTTTCTACATTTAATGACAACTGAAAACATACAACCCAAAGAGGCCCCAAAAAACTCAAGCTCAAGAAGCTTGAAGAAATAACACCAAGGCACATCATAATCACATTGCTCAAAAGTATGAAGAAGAGAAAATATTGAAAGCAACCAAGAAGTTCCCATAAAAGGAACAAAAGGATGACAGCAGATTTCTGGTCAGAAACAAGGTAAATGGGGGGGGAAAAAAGAGAGAGAGTAAATGAAACAGTGAAGCACCATTTTTGAAGTACAGAAAGAAAGCATGTCTATCAACCCAGATAGACATTAAAAAAAAAAGTAAAATGAAGACATTTTTCAGATATATGAAAGCTGAAAGAATTCACCTTCAGCAGACTGTACTACAGATATGTTAAAGGGAGTCCTTTGGTGGAAGGAAGATTAGATGTCGATCTGGATCTATACCAAGGAAAGAAGAGCAGTGGGAATGGTAATTCCAAGGATAAATAGATCAGATTTTTTTCATATTATTTACATCTTTTAAAACATAATTATTTAAACAAAAATAACAATGTAATGTAGGATTTATGTAAAAGTAAAATGTTTGACAAGGATGGCACAAAGGATGGCAGGAAGAAATGGAAATGTATTCTTATAAGTCTTAGAGTATACCTGAAGTCATATCATAGCATTTGCCTAGTAGATTGTAGTAAGCTAAGAATATTTTCTATAATACTAAATCAACCACTAAAATAACAAAAGTCAGTTATAACTAATAAACCAACCAACAAAAGAGATAAAAATGAAATAAGAAACCTAAAAGAAGGCAAAAAAAGAGAAAAAGGTAAAATAGCAAATGAAAAGGTAAGAAGCAAACAGAAAATTCAACCTAGCCGTATTATTAGTCACTTTAAATAGAAATGCCCTAAGATCCCCAATCAAAAAGGAGAGATTGTCAGTTTGGATTAAAAAGCACAATATAAACTGCCTTATAAGAAATGCACTAAATATAAAGACAAGTTCAAAGTAAGGCCATGGAAAAAATATACCATATTAACACTAGTCAAAAGAAAAACTGGGATAACTACCTTAATATCACAGATTTCAGAGCAAAGAATTTGCCATGGATAAAGTAGATCATTTCATACTGATAGAGGCATGCCACATTTTATCACTGTATTGTCATTTGTGGATACTGTATTTTTAATTAATCAATTTTTAAACTATTTATTTGAGAGAGTGAGAAAGCATGAATGGGGGGAACATCAGGGAGAGGGAGAAGCAGGCTCCCCGCTAAGCAGGGAGTCCCATGTGGGGCTCGATCCCAGGACCTCGGAATCATGATCTGAGCCAAAGGCAGATGCTAAACCACTGAGCCACCCAGGTGCCCCTTTAACAATGAAATATTTTTAAATTAAGGCATACACATTGTTTTCTTTAGATATAATACTATTTATTGTATGCTTTTTTAAAAAAGATTTTATTTATTTATTCATGAGAATACACAGAGAGGAGAAAGAGAGAGGGGCAGAGACACAGGTAGAGGGAGAAGCAGGCTCTATGCAGGGAGCCTGACGAGGGACTCGATCCTGGGTCTCCAGGACCACGCTCTGGGCTGTAGGTGGCGCTAAACCGCTGAGCCACCCAAGCTGCCCTATTTATTGTACACTTAATAGACTACAGTGTAGTGTGAACATAACTTAAATGCACCAGGAACCAAAAAATGCATTTGACTTGCTTTATTGCAATATATACATTATTGTGGAACTAAATCCACAGTATCTTTGATATATGCCTGTATAGGGTTTAATTCATCAGGAGAACATTCAATCCTACATATTTATGCACCTAATAGACCTTCAAAGTACAGTACATGAAGCAAAACTGACAGAACTGTAAGGAGAAATAGTAAAAGAAACAATTAGGGCACCTGGGTGGCTCAGTGGTTGAATGTCTGCCTTTGGGTCAGGTCATGATCCTGGGGTCCTGGGATCGAGTCCTGCATCAGGCACCTTGCTTCTCCCTCTGTCTATGTCTCTCCTCTCTCTCTGTTTCTCACGAATAAATAAATAAAATCTTTAAAAAGAAAAAAACAATTATAGTTGAAAAATTCACTGTCCCTCTCTCAAAATGATAGAACAAGTAGACAGAAAAATGAGTAAAGATCTAGAAGATTTGAGCAACTCTGTAAACCAGCTTGACCCAATTGACATTTATAAAATGCTCTGTCCTACATCAGCAGAGTATACTTTCTTTTCAAGTGCACACAGAACATTTACTAAGATAGACCATACCCTGTGCCAAAAAACAGGTCTCAGTAAATTTAAAGGCATTCAAGTCATACAAAGTATGTTCTCTGACCACAGTGGAATTATATTAGAAAGCAGTAATAGGAGGATAACTGGAAAACTCCCAAACATTTTGAAAACTAAATAACATATGTCTAAATAACCCAGGGTCATGGGAGATATCAAAAAGGAAATTAGAAAATATCTTGAACTGAATGAAAATGAAAAAAGAGCCCATAAAGACTATAGGATGCTGCTAGGCTACATTCCCACTTTTTAAATTTTATTATTATTTTTAAAGATTTATTTCTTTGTTTGAGAGAGAACAAGAGTAAGCAGGAGGAAGGGGAGAGGGAGAGAAAATCTTAAGCAGACTCCACACTAAGTGTGGAATCCGACGCAGGACTCGATCCCTCGATCATGAGCTGAGCTGAAATCAAGAGTTGCTAAACTGACTGAGCCATTCGGGTGCCCCTACATTCTTATTTTAGAAATGAACAAAGATTTCAAATCAGTGACTTCATCTTCATCTCAAGAAACTAGGAAAGAAGAGCAAAGTGAACTCAAAGTAGGTGGGAGGAAGGAATAATAAATATCAGAATGAAACTAAGTGGACTAGAAAACAGGAAGACAATAGAGAAAATCTGTAGGACCAAAAGCAAAGACGCTTAATAAGATTGACAGTCCTCTAGCCAAACTGATTAGGAAAAAAAAGGAAGAAGATAGAAATTATCACTGCCAGGAATGAGGGGAGAGAAATGCCACTGCAGATTGTACAGATACTGAGAGTAAGGATAATAAAGTAATATGATGAACACTTCAGTTTATCATTTCAGCAATTTAGATGAAATGGACAAATCCCTTGAAGACACAAAATACCAAAACTCATAAAAGAAGAAACAGGCAACCTGATAGTTTTGAATTTGTAACTAAAGACTTTTTTTTTTTTTTTTTTTTTTTTTTACTAAAGACCTTTCTGCAAAGAAAACGAGATGTCAAAGCATATGTCCATTAAAAAAAAGTATACATGAATATGGGTAGCAGCTTCCTGTGTAACAGTTAGAAACTAGGCAAATGTTGATCAACACAGGTAAACGACAGTATATCCTATAGTTCGCACAACAGAATGCTACAACTATTGATATATATTCAACATGATAGAGCTCAAAGTAATTATGTGGAGTAGAAAGAAGCCAGATTAAAAAAGAAAACATTAAAAAAAAAGAAAACATAAGATATGATTTCACTTTTATACAGTTTAAGAAAATGCAAACTAATCTGTAGGAATAGAAATCATTTCAGTGGTTTCCTTGTTAAAACTTGTTGAGACGGAGGCCAGGAAGCACGAGGTAACTTTGGTCAGCGTTAGGTGTGTTATCTTCCCTGTGGGGGTGGTGTCACTGGTCACAGAAGCTCAAACTGTACACTTCAAATATGTACCACTTATTGTATATTAATTATAACTCAATTTAGCTTTTCTTTTTTTAAGAGCCCTGGGTGACTCATGTGGATTTGGGACATCTGTGAGAGTCAAGACAAAGTGGGAAATCATTATTCCAGCTCCTCAAGTCCCTGGTTCCGTCATACAGAGATGACCTATTCTAGGCAATTTTCTGTTCTGAAACTGGAACATTCCAGAAATCTTATGCATATACAGACATACATAGTCCTTGTTTTAAATTCACAAATGGAAGCATACTATTTGTGTATGTATCTTCTGTACTTAACTTTTTTTCACTTCTTAAAGTTCGTTCCATATCAAATATGGAATGGTTTCACTTTTAGTTTTGTTTTGTTTTGTTTTGGAATGGTTTCACTTTTTAAGACAGCTGTATATTAATCTTTTAGATAAAGATCCCAATCCTTTTGACTACATGAAGTTGGTAGTCTTATTTTAAAACGTTTTGGGAACAGAGAGAGACGTAACTTGAATAGTTGCTACAATTAATTTTTCTTCTAGGCTTACCCTTAAGTCCTCATTTGCAAGCTGCATAATATGACAAAATGCTTTCATTTCTGTGAGTATACAAGTTTTCTAGAATGCCAAATTCACTATGTTAGTATTTTTTGGGCAGTAAAGTTTGTATATTTATGTGAAATGTTGACAAGTGTTACATTTTGAAAAGTTATGATGACATTTTATTTGCTTTCCTTGTCCCCTCAATGTGAAATTTGGTGTTTGATTTGTTCTTCATTCAACACAGGTTTCCTATAATTTTCAGTCTTAAAGCAACAGGAATCTCAAAGTGTACATTATCCAAACTACTCCTATTGTCATATGCTCTGTGCACTTGCTAGGTTTACTAGTGAACATGGAGTCTTTTTATGACTAACGATATTCTGAACTTCTGGCCAACATTTCATCTGATGTTGAGTAAGTGTAGTTTGTATCAGTCAAGTATTTGTTTTATGTTCGTTAGCCGATGAAGTCAGAAGAATCATTGTAGCTTCTCAGGACATTCATTCAGTCATTTTTTCAAATCATTAAACTCTACATTCTATAGTCTGCTCCATAGCTCCTTGTTCACCGCTTTGTCCTCCACGTTGCAGGGTTTCCAGGGATTGTCCCTATCCTATCCAGTTGTGTTTGCTTGTATTTCAATGCCTGAGGTCACGTTTCCAAGGAGTCTACGGTGGCAGAAATGTACATGTTTTGAAAGTCGTCTTTTCCTGAAGTGTGGGGCTCTTCGGGCTGAGAAAATGGTTTTACTGACTAGTAATTTATCTTTCAGGCCCATCTCCATCGCCAAGTACATTTTAGTTAATTTAGAATGTGTCATTCTCTGACCTAGGGAAAGTGTGGAGAGCCTGATCCAGAAGCATTCCTATGCCCGCTCACCCATCCGTACCTATGGAGGAGAAGAGGATGTGCTGGGGGAGGAGGTTCAGACAACACAGAATCGAGGTAAGACAGCTTCTGGGCTATATGAAGTGCTGGGAGCAAGAGCACCCTGAGCAAGAAAGAGGAAGGTAGGTGATGAAACTTCTAGTCCTCAGGGTGCAGTCTGCCCCAGAAGTATTTTAGGAGTCTCTTGAGGAAGGGACAGCCCCTGCGGCTGATTTTCATACAGCTCTTTTTTTTATTAATTATTTAATTTAATTTAATTTAATTTAATTTAATTTAATAATTCTTTAAAAGATTTTATTTATTTATTCATGAGAGACACACACACACACACACACACACACACACACACACACACACAGAGGCAGTGACATAGGCAGAGGAAGAAGCAGACTCCATGCAGGGAGCCCAATGTGGGCCTTGATCCCAGGACTCCAGGATCACGCCCTGGGTGGAAGGCAGACGCTTAAATGCTGAGCCACCTAGGCATCCCTATTATTTTATTTTTTGAATTTTTTTGCCTCTGGGTCTTAAGTGATTATTCTGCGTGATGGCTTCCTGTGAATGGTTTTCTAGTGAAAGGACATCAAGCCTCTGAGTCAGGGCTCAGGAGTTACTTCTCCATGATCTACCACCAAAAAGCTGTTGGACTTTGGGGGCGGTCCTTTAAGTCTTTCTGAACCTCAATTTTGTAATCTGAAATCAGGGACTGTACTTATCCCCTTATAAGATAGTTCAGGAATATCTTATTAGGATCAATGGCTAAAATGGAAAACACTTTTAAAAAGAAGACTTTTTCCAGTGAAGGGTATTATATATAGGCAGGGGCCCCAGTGGTGACAGTAGGGGAGAACTGAAAAGTTCCTCTGTCCCAGAGGCTCACAGAGGAGCCCTCTGTACCTGGGAGTCCAGAGGGTGCCTAACCCTGGGCACAGGGATGTTTGTGTGGGGAGAGGGCCCTCTGTCATATTTTTATATCCTTTGTATAGAATAGCATAGCCTGTCAAATTATAGGACATTTCTTATAACTAAGTCCAAATGAGCTACTAGTAATTAATTATACAGTTGGAAAATTCAGTGTCAACTTCTGTTTAAACTCGTGGATATGTACGAAAAGCTTATTACTCTTGCAACTTGTCAAAAATTTAATAAAAGAATTATGGAAGCTAGAAAAAAAAACACTCTTGTGGATTTCCACAGTGCCCTTAGAAACCAAGTAACTTTGTTGAGGCTTATATGTCCAGCCTTCCTTGCAGGGATGTTGTAGAGGTTACGATAGATAGATACTAGCTATTTGGAGTTCCTTTAGTGGGAATCCAGTTTTTTTTTTTTTTTAGGCAAATTTATAAACTATTGATTAAGCATAAAAAAAATGCATGCAAGAAAAGTAAATGATTAAATATTAATGCAGACCACACATTCTTAATAGTGATATTAAATTTAATTTAAGCTATAAGGAATATAAATATTGTTAGAATAATTGAAAGTAGGTTCCTGTTTTAGATGGTAAAATGTTGCAAAAATTTAGAGCAACCTTACCTACATATTTAAAATTACATTCTCCCAAAGCAACTTTATAAAAATAATTTACAACTTCTCTTTTTTCAATTTGCAGAACTAGGACACAATATTGATGATTTTATAATCAGTGAGAGTAAACTGTAAAACTGGAATCACCTATGAATCCATAAATTTTTGCCTGGAACCATGATTCCCTCAACTTTCTCTTTTTTAAGTTTATTTTTATTTTTTATATGTATATTTTTTATTGGAGTTTGATTTGCCAACATATAGTATAAAACCCAGTGCTCATCCCATCAGTGCCCCCTTCAGTGCCCATCACCCAGTCACTCCATCCCCCCACGCACCTCCCTTTCCACTACCCCTTGTTCGTTTCCCAGAGTTAGGAGTCTCTCATGTTTCATCACCCTCTCTGATTTTTCCCACTCATTTTCTCTCCTTTCCCCTATAATCCCTTTTGCTATTTTTTATAGGGAATCCAGTTATTACTCTCAGTCAGGGTACTAGTGTTTTGGCCATTCTCTGGGGGTATGTAGGCCATCGAATGAGCTAAGTCTTTTTCTATTTAGTAAATTCTCTCTTCCATATATGGTACAAATGATATCTGGAAAGGTTGACATGCTATCTTTTTAAATTGTCAATCTATTACATATTTTAAAAAATAAATCAGTCCTTACAGATAATGTAATTCTTGATTTGCACACTGAAATAGTTTCTAGTCTAATGAGTTGTTTTTCCTTTCAGGGTCAGCCTTTACAACGTCTGATAATTTGTCTCTCAGCTCCTGGGTATCATCTTCATCCAGTTTTCCTGGCTTTCAGCACCCCCAGTCCCTGACTGCTCTTGGCACCAGCACAGCATCCATAGCAACACCCATTCCTCACCCTATCCAGGGTTCATTGCCACCATATAGCCGACTTGGGATGCCTCTGACACCATCGGCCATTGCCAGCTCCATGCAGGGTAGTGGCCCGACGTTCCCCTCATTCCACATGCCCCGGTACCATCACTACTTCCAGCAGGGCCCCTATGCTGCTATCCAAGGACTGCGCCATTCCTCTGCTGTGATGACACCATTTGTATGACTTCTAAACCTAGGAAAATCCAGATCCAGAATGTGCAAATGGGTATGGAAATATGGGACAGGGTTGGGTGGGTGGGATGTGGGATGTGTTGGAGCAGGAGCTCTCCAGGAGACATGGGACCTATTAAAGAGGAGAGCTGGACTCACAATAGAACCTACCGCTGAGGGAGTGCACCACAGACCAGGAGTCATGTCTAGTTTGGGGACAGCTCTTGGGTTCGAGAGAGAATCAGTATAAAGTTCTTAGCCAGCCTAAGTCCTGCAACCAATAGGATACTAACTTGCCCAGGAAATTGAATAACACAAAGCAGATGAATTTTAAGGTGCATTATACCTAGCGGTTAAAAATGCTGTGTCAATGCAGTAATGTATAAAATCAACATGTAGAGGTTTTCTTTCTGCTTTCCACAGGTTAAAAGAATCTTCAAAGAGGCAATATATATAACATACCAACTGTAATGCATAATGACTAACTTAAGTCCATTTCTCTCTGTAGAAAATGAGAGCCAATAGAGAAATATTTGTAGTGCTGTAGCTTAAGCATGTTTAGTTTTTCCTTTGTATTAGTTTGCTGAGGAAGGGGCTGAGATGATGCTAAAGCATCCTATTTTGTGGATGAATAGGCGGTAATGACTTTCCAAAGTTCTTTTTGTGATACTGAAGGGCCAGTACCTGACAAGCTCTGTTTCCCAGTCTTGTCTTCTTTCTTCCTAATTTTCTTTTTCACAATTACTTGCCATTTATGTAGGAAAAACTTTCTAGATACAGTTTTGAAGCCAGAGGCTCTATGTGTTACGTGGTGAAACAGAGGTTTTATTTTTTTGGGCTGCATTCTAAGTGCACTATGACTGACTTGCTGAGGAACACTTCTCAAGCTTCTCGGTGATGACACAGGGGACTTTCTCTCAGTCTGCAATAACAAGACAGCTGCCCTGTTCTGAAAGGAATTTCTCTGCCAGGGATACCAAAGACCCTTTCATTTTTACTTCAGCTTTGGGAGACCTTTTGGATGGTAAAATGCCCTGGGCCAAATTCTCATTTTTGATAAATCTGCTTTGTTATTAGATTAGCTGTTACCTCTCACTGATTGACAAGGATTCGTGAATGACATTCTGAATGCCCACATAGCCACCATTTAATATATGCTCACAAGGAGTTATGTGTTCTTCTTTTACTGTTCCATTCGGTGACTCCTTTACTATTTTTCTAGTCCATTATCTAAAATCCTGTGTCAACTCAGTGACCCCCTGACTGAAACACTGGCAGTGCTTGCTTTATTGTAAATGAGTCTAAAGCATTTATCCTCTTTATTTTGTGTCCTTAATGTCTTCTTAAGCCTTCCTTTAGTGTCTAGTAATTAATGATATTTTAGTGATATATAATCTCTATATTTGGGGGGGGGCAACATATATCTAAGCATTGACAGTCAGGGTAGTATGTTTGGCATTTTGCAACAGTTTGTGTCCCTAACAACAGAAATTTAGTAAAGTTTGTAGTCCTTCAACATTAAAATATAATATGTTCTAGCTATAAGATATAACCTGTCTTCTTTACAAAGTTCCCCAAAACTCTATGTTAGCCTAATTTAAATGTTGTATCTACTTTGTCCTGATGGCAAAAGTATTGAATCTGTTAGAGATGGGAGATGTCACTGCTGAGAGTAGAGGTGGGAGTAAATGCAATATACTTTTCACATCAAACTGCATGGGATTTTATTTGGTTGTTCTGTTAGGCTTTTCCATATCAAATGCCTTTCTGGGGCATTTCTAGTCTATGAGACGAGGCGTAATGGCATAGCCTGTCTGTGTGATGCCATTGTTGTTGGACTTTGCAATTTTTTTCTCCACTGTGTCCCATAGTTTTCGTATGGAGAAGCATCAGCTGTGCTAACCAAGCATCTTGAAGTCCTATGGCAGACACTGTAGGCCAATTTCTAACTTCTTGCACGTTATGCTATAGTATCCACAGGTAGTTTGTTTTCAAACACAGCATAAATAATGTGTTTCTTTAAAAGAGCATCTATGAGTAATGTTTAAATATCCATCGTAGAGCTTAGGATAGGGATTTGTTACTTAATAGCCTGTTGCCAGTGCTCCTCTTAATACGCAATACTGCTGCTTACAGCAGGAATAACAAAACTAGATGCTATTTAACATGATGTTACTCAATATTCTGGTAAATTACTGGTCTACTAAAGTGAATCTGTATCTGAATTTTCTTCTCAATGAGAATGAAAGGATCATTTTAATATTATTCAGACACTTTTCCCAACTGACATGTCTTAAAGTAGGTTTGTATGTTTTTGGTTAAATATGGTTTTACACCAGTATTTTCTGGCTTCAAAACTTGATTTTGTAATTCAGCAATGTAAGACTAAAAATAAGTAGAGTGTTTAGAGAAAAACAAAGACTAAGATACCAAAGCATGCTCTTCGGGAAGAACACCTGAAATTCTAAATTAGATATATTTTTGAAGTACTTGGCATTATTTGAACCAGAAGTAAGAAGCACAAGGTACATGGAGCTTAACCTGATCAAAGTTCACCCTAGCCATGAGAACCAAGGCTAGAAATTTACTCTAATCCGAGTCTTTCTAAACTATTCTGGCTCTTGATTCTTACTTAATAATCTCTTTGAGTATTTAAGATTCTAAAGTCAAAAGCCTGTCCTACCAAAAGCAATTGCAAAAACTAGATAGTTGGTGGGAAAGCCAATTGAATGATTAAAGAGCATGAGTGACAGTATATTCAGAAGAAATTCAGGGTTTCCCCCATCAAGGTATATTACAGTATCAGAAAACATGGCTAACGTGCAGTGCTGCTAAAGAGGCCCTTCCAGAACTGGTTTACCTAACCTGAAGGGATTAATTCATATCCTAGTAGGTTCTGCATACCTGATTTGTTTTTAAAACATTTATCAATAATGCTGAATAAGGTCAGTTATTTCTTTTACTTACCAACTCTTCCCCCTCCTTTGTCCACTTTTAACAGTATATAGGTAAAGTATATCCACCTCGTGTCAACATTTTATCACAAATTATTAGGTTGCAAGTTCTACATTAATGAATTTAGGTTGCACTGCTGGTCCTTTTGAATTTTTGTTATTCCTAGGAGAGGGGCACAGGATGGGAGGTATTAAAAAGATAATAAGAAAAAACCCCTGTATGGGGCTGTACTATAGGAGTTACATGAACTTGTGGGGTGTTCCAAGATCTCCCCTCCCTCACTCTCATTCATATCTGCCTTTGCACTTCTCCAGCCACAATATCCCTAGACTCCTGTGCAAAAAAAGAAAAAGAACACTCTCCAAAAGCCCAAGAAAAAAGTATTTTTAGAAGAAGAGGATCCTCATTCCCATACTTCCTATGACTTTTTCAGATAGATGTTAGTATATTTAACCATTTCTAAATTTCTTGCTAGTTTTTCAGGCTGTCTTGATAATATTTAGCAGAATTATATAAAAAAATGAGCTTCAAATAAAATGGATAGAATGACTTTGTCACCCCACTAAGTATGCAGTCAAGCTTACCCATGACTCAGCAACTAAAGTTCAAAAAAATCCAGTTATATAATGTGCAGGGTCACATACTGCAAGAAAAACAATATTTTTACTCAGTTTTACATTGACAAAGTAAGGATACTGTTTTCATTATTAAACGTGTATGGAATTGGTAACTGTTACAAACAAAACTGTATTATACCCTAATCTAGAGTAGAAAAAATAAAGCACTGGACAGAAAAGATTATCAGCTGGCTCCTTTAGACAGCTTGGTAGAGGATGGATTTTACATGTTTTTATATTATTTCAGAATGCAAGGACGTAATAAGCAATGGGAAGATACAAATTCTTAAACCTTTAGAAAATATAAAATAATTTCTTCACTGATACTCCATGCCAGTTATAAAATATCCTAATATTTATCTTTTTTTAGCATGCTTAAATATGCAAACGTTCATTTATAAATATTTGATAGGCAGATAATCCATAAGTATTTTCTGGCCCTTCTTTCTCTATCTCTCCCTCAATTCCAATCCCCTCCCCTGATAATAATACAATTAAAAGATTGGTAAAATAATACATCTGGACAAAAAATACAATTTGTTGTATTTTACTTCTGATACATTAAAATATGTATTTAGTTTTTTTCCCTTATTTTCAGAAACCTAAAAGAACGTCTTTTATTTCCGGAAGGATAAAATTGGATATAGCCTCTTTAGTAGACTCTATCACAGTTCTATTGTTTGCTGTGTTCATTTGCTTAATGAATTGCGTGAGAACAGTCACTGTAACGAAGTGTGTGTGTTGGGGGTGGGGGGAAGGGCATGGGAAATGTTTTATGAAAAAAGAAGTTATAAGCCTAATACTATGAAGTAACATCTAATGAAGTTCTTTTTAAGTGCAATATATTTATTTCTGCTAGAAATGTATTATCGACATTATGTAATATTTGAAGCATTACATGTTATTTGTAAACAGCTTAAAATTATATAATACCCAAAATTGTACAGAAGTACAAATGTGTGGATATTAATTTCTTTCATTAAAAATGGTGTGTTTTGATATATATGCACACATTTACACCTTTCATTATCTTACACACTTGCTTTGTGAATTTTGGTACCTATTTGTTCACCTGGAAAAAAAGGATTAGGTAAGATTAGAGGTCATAGCTGGGCACCCCAGCACCCCTAGACACTGCTAACGGGATTACTGTACAGAGTCTGGTTTTGTCTTTAATTGTATTTGGAAGCCTCTAGAGAAGACATTGCTCTCAAGTCCCCACAAGTTCGCATTTTCCTACACCTGTCCCTTTCACTCATTTACTCCACCCGATGAACTCTTAGAATCATGGGACTTTTCACCTCTCTGCACAGAATGATACTGAAGACTCCATAAAGCTTAAAGAACTACCTCTCTTTCCAGCCCTGAACTCTTGGATGTACTGTAATGATATTACACAAGGCAGGCTAATACAAAATAAGATTAGCCAAATTCAGTCTTAATCCTTCCACATGACAGTCCTTCAGAATATATGACGTTATCATACCTTCTGTTTTCAGAAGTTTGCTCCATTATCCTTCATTTTTTGTGCATGCCAAACACCAACCTTTTAAAAACCTTTTATGTGGAATAATCCCAAGCTTACAGAAAACTTGCAAGGATAGTATAAAAAAACACTGTATCCTCTTTACCAAGGTTCATCTATTGTTAACTTTGTGCCCCATTTGATTTATCATTTGCATTCACACTGAGGTAATGCATGCACCACTCCTCTACACACATAATATATACAAATTGTGTTCCTCCATTTGAGAGTAAGTTTTACATACCATGCCCCACTATCCCTAAGTCATTCAAAGAGTACTTCCTAAAACCAAGATGACTCCATTAAATAGCTACAGGAGAGTTAGTAACTTGGGGAAATGTAACAGTGGTGAAATACTGTGATCCACCCTGTGTATTCCAATTTTGTCAAATGACCCAGTGATGTCCTTTGTAGCATATTTCTTCCTTCAGTACAGACCCAGTTCAGGATCACATCTTGCCTGCAGTCATCATACTGCTTCAGCCCTTTAAGCAGGTATAGTTCCTCAGCCTTACCGTGACTTTCATGGCGAAAGAGTTCCTGTTTTTCAATGTTATAATTTAGTACTATTCTTAGTTATCCTAATGTTCAAATCACCCCATATTGGTCATCAGGAGCCCCTTAAGGTGGCTCCTCTATCCTTTTGACATGCTCTAATTGTTTTTTGTTGTTTTGCGCTTCAGTTTCCAGCATAACATGTTTTAGGCTCACCTTGTTCCTTTTCTGGAACCAGCCATTTCTCCAGGGAGTCTGGATTCTTTTTAGTTGGGGAACTATATTAGAAACCAAAATTTGGGTGCCAGATGTGCTCCCTGGGGTATGTTTGTCCAGGCCCTCTCAGCCAACAGAATTGGGAATATATATGCAATGTATATAAGCAGTTGTTTGCAGTTGTTCCTTGCCACCCCACCCGACTAAGGGGATATAGTCAAATCACAGGTTTTGCAGTTAACTTAGATCAGTTTCTTTTTTATCCTCTTGCATGGTTATGTCGCTCATTCACAATACAACTGAGTTCGCTTGTTCAGTTGCTTACAGGCTTTTCTGTTTTTGTTTTTGCTTTTAATAATAAACTTATGTATTTATTTAAGCTCTATGCCCAACATAGGGCTTGAACTCATGACCTCAAGATCAAGTCACATGCTCTACCAACCAAGCCAGCCAGTTGTTTACAACTTAAATGATTTTTTTCTTTCTCAGTCTTAACTGATTTTTTTTTTTAAACATATAACAGGAGTGCCTGGGTGGCTCAACAGTTGAGCATCTGCCTTTGGCCCAGGGCGTGATCCCGGAGTCTCAGGGCTGAGTCCCACATCGGGCTTCCTGCATGGAGCCTGCTTCTCCCTCTGCCTGTGTCTCTGCCTCTTTCTCATTTCTCTCTCTCTCTCTCTCATGAATAAATAAATAAAATCGTTAAAAAAAACCCACATAGAACAGTAACATGCTTCCAACAAAAAACTCATAGAACTAATAAAGTATATCAAGGTTGTGGGATGCAAGATTAAATAAGTAAATTGCTTTCCCATATATCATCAATGAACAACCGAAATTTGAAATTAAAAATATAACACCATTTATATCAGCACTCAAAACGGGAAAAGAAAATACTGAGGTCTAAACATAAAATATTTATATATTTATATAAGGTATATAAGGTATAAGATCTATATGAGAAAAACTACAAAACTCTGATGAAACAATTCAAAGAAGATCTAAATAAATCTAAATAAATAGATACTCCATGTTTGTAGATAGGTAGACTCAATATTGTCAAGATGTGAGTTCTTTTCCACTTGATCTATAGATTCAATATAGTTCCAATCAAAATCCCAGCAAGTTTGCTGGCTATCAGCTAACTGAATCTAGAGTTTATATGGAAAGGCAAGAGACCTAGAGTAGCCAACAAAATACTGAAGAACAAAGTTGGAGGCTAACAGTACCTGACTTTAAAACTTATTATAGAGCTAAAGTAATAAAGACAGTTTGGTATTGGTGAAATAATAGACAAGTAGATTAACAAACAATAGAGTCCAGAAAATAAACTTTGTACCTTGGCGTTGAGAAAATGGTACACCGTTTTGGAAAACAGCCTGGCAGTTCATCAACAGGTTAAACATAGAGTTACCATTCAGCCCAGGAATTCCATTCCTGGGGATACACCGAGGAGAAATGAAAACATCTGTCCACACAAAAACTTGTGTGTGAATATTCATGGCAGCAGTGGAAACAACCCCAAAGTTCATCAATTGGTGAATATATAAAATTTGGCTTATTTATATAATGGAATATTTAGCTACAGAAAGAAATGAAGTACTGATAAATATTATGACATAGATGAGCCTTGAAAACATGGTAAAAGAAGCCAGACACAAAGAACCACATATTGTATGATTCCATTTTTGTGAAATATCTAGCATGGGTATATTCATAGAGATAGAAGGCAGATTAGTGGTTACCAAGGGGCTAGAAGGAAAGAGGAATGAGAATTATTGCCGATGGAGAAGGGAGTCTCTTTTAGGAGTAGTGGAAACATGGAACTATTAGTGATGGTTGCACAACCTTGTGAATACCTAAAGTGACTGAATTCTATACTTTAAAAGAATGTCTTCTATGATATGTGAATTATAGCTGTTATTTATTTTTTAAGATTATTTATTTATTTATTCATGAGATACACACACAGAGAGAGGGGCAGAGACACAGGCAGAGGGAGAAGCAGGCTCGCTGCAGAAAGCCTGGTGCAGGACTCGATTCCAGGACCCTGGGAGCATGACCTGAGCCAAAGGCAGACTCTCAACCACTAAGCCACCCAGGTGCCCCCTATAGCTGTTATTTTAAAACACTAAAAGCTATGCTGCACATCTTTTATTTCTATTTGTAGTTCCCAACTTGTAACTTTGAGGACTTTCAGGGAAATAAATCTTACACACTTGTGAGTTAAGAGTGGGCATTCTAGAATCTTCTTGCCTCATTTTTTTTTTTATCTGTATAACGAAGATAAATACTACCTATTTGATAGCATTCTATGGCCTTAGGCCCTCTGCTTATGTTAATTTACTTTTACACCCCCCCCCCCTTTCTTTTCTAGAAAGAACCATAGCTAGTTCTTTGGACTCCCTTGGGGCGGGGGGCAGAAGATGATATAAATAATTCCCTCTCCACGGAGAGCCTTGATAAGGTATTAATTACTTTTAGAGAACATTTGCTACACCTACGCACTTTATATATATTGTCTTATTTAATCTATGCAATGGCTCTCCAAGGTATTTCCATCTGAGGTATGAAAAACCTAAGGTGTAGAGAAATTAAGTGCTCTGGAACCTAGACTGGTGAGAGAGCCAGGATTCAAATCCTGTCTGTACTCATAACTGAGACTGTGCTAGCCCCTCAAATATTTCTAAATTTTAAGAAAATTTTTGAAAGCCTCCATCGCCTTTTACTGAACCCATGGAAATAACCTGGTCAAGAAATATAAAAGCTGCATATCCCAACAAATTTTCTGTTTGTGGATTATATAATTGTCACTGGTGTCTCAAGAAGCTGTTTAGATTATGGCAAAGAGCAGGAGTGAATTTATCTTTTGGGGATAGGCCGATATCTATGTGAAAGCAGGACTCTAAAAGCAAGAGTCTGGTGGTTTTGATGTAAATACTTATTACTCATTTAGGGATATTTTTCCTTTTCCCTTATATTCTGATTCCAACTTAGTTTTGCTAGAGGACAGAAGTAATTAGAAAATTGGAACAATGAAGCCCACTATACTGAAAGACTAGACAGCGAGTAGAGTCAGGCAGGAACCAGAGCAAAGGCCAGGGATGGAGTGGAGGCCAGGCTGGGGCTGGGCTGAACACGTTAGATAAAGAGAGATAGGCTTAAGTCATCTGGTTGGCAATGAGGTGTAGCAAATGGGGTATAGGATGGGGATAAACTGTGGGATAGACTGCAGACAGGAAGACCCTCAGGATGGAATCCAAATGCAGCTACACGCAAATGAGGAGAGAAGGGAAACTGGTAAGAAGAGAGTTGGGTACAGAACATTGTATGCCTCAAGAGGCATGTTTCTCCTACTACTTAAGTGTAGGTGCAAATACTAATGAGAATCAAATAAAAAGCTTTAATAAGGCTATGTAGTCCATAGTTCTTATTCCACAGTCAGGGAAATAAAAGCTAGAGAAGTAAATTAAATTGTCCAAAACATCCTGGGCCCAGTACAGTGATATTTCTAGATCCTTACGTTGTAATCAAAGTTAAAGCTTAAATCAATCTATTATGGGATATAAAACATAGCACACTTATGTATCATTGCTGTTTTGCTATGTTTTGCATTTAATCTGCCTATACATAAGTCTACAATTCTTGAATACATTCTTCTAAGACTTTTGCTTATTAATAGTGAATATAGTAATTCTTGTAATAGTTACTTTGGTAGTGAATAAAAATAATCTTGGTATATTGGAGTTTGTACATGGAACTATCATCACTGAATTCATGGAAAAATAGATTTTGGGGGGTGTGGTATATATATATATATGTATGTGGTTGTGTATATATTGGTTAAGACATTTTAACAATTACTTAATACTTTTCTGTTCAAATCAGTGTGTGTATATTATGCAAGTAGGCAGTCTCCCCATTTAGTGTGGGGGTGGGTGAAGGAATTTTCCCAATTAACTTCCTTCCTTTGAATGAACTATGCCTATATGAAGCTTTTCAAGGTCAAAGAGATCTCATTTCACCTAGTATAGACCTGAGTAACAACTGGCCAGAGTATGGGTGGCAGAAGGAGCTTACTTTTAAAAGGAGAATAAGCCCCTCATGGATACAGAAAGTAGACTATAACTCCTAGGAACTCCAACTAATCACAGGTAAGGAGCCTCACACAAAGCACAACATTCAGATGCATTTACAGTCAAGCTGTATGCTTCCCTGCAACCTGGTAACTTTCCATTTTCTTCTATGAGAAAGCACTTGCATCCAGCTAGAATTAAAGCAAGATCTATAAAGTAATTCAATAGCAGCAAAAATACTATTGAAAAATGAGCCGATCCAAGGTATGTAATGGTTTTACACCGAAGTAGTTGCTTTATAAAATACACATGTGCAAAAACATTTCTTTTAGTGGAGGCAACTTGCTGAAGAAGGATTTAAAAAGATCTTTTAACTTATAAAAACAGAACAATTAAGGGGATCCCTGGGTGGCGCAGCGGTTTGGCGCCTGCCTTTGGCCCAGGGCGCGATCCTGGAGACCCGGGATCGAATCCCACGTCAGGCTCTCGGTGCATGGAGCCTGCTTCTCCCTCTGCCTCTCTCTCTCTCTGTGTGACTGTCATAAATAAATAAAAAAACAAACAAACAAAAAACAGAAAAATTAGAAAATACATAGCCAAAAAAGAAAAAAGAAAGAAAAAGAAAATATAGAAAATACATAGCCACCAAGAAGCATATACATACAGTTACCCTATTTTTTTGGAAATAAAAATAGAGATACATGATTAAATAAATTTGTTTCATCTTTATGAATTTATAGAAGTCCTACAAAAAATAAAAAATAAATCCCCTTTGGTTCACCTTTTTAAAACTTCTTAATTGAAATGAAGAAAATTACTAAATCAAATGGCTCTAAGGAATCTTGGATATGCAGTTCAATTACAGTTGACATAATTGTGAGATCCTAAAAACTTTGCTACCATCTTTGGGACTATCTAATGGTGACAAGATAAAGATACACAATTTGACATCAATCCCAACTCCTTGTACCATAAAAAGGAAAAAAAGTATAAGAAACTGTGAAACAACACAGATAAAAACTCATCTTTTATGAAGAAGAGTATTAAAGTGAAATTAGTATGTTATCAAATTACAGTAGAAAATTTAACTTTTTCAAAATGATATTCACTGAACTACCTCTCTTTCCTGATCCATATAACCAAGCTAGATATAGATGTAACTTAGCTACCCACTTCAATTTATATCTCTGGATTTGTGTAAAATTAAAACGTTTCAATTTCATTAAAAAATCACTTGATTCAATTTACATAGCTATTATTATTTGAAAAACCAAATGTTAGCCATAATGGATATCTTACTTATTTGATATACAAAATATACAACATAATTATTTTTATGTGGAATCGAATTTGGAATTTCCCTACATTTCATATTTAGTAAACTGACTTATTATAAGAACAATGATTTTTTTCTTTTTAAAACTACCTAGTTTAAAAAATTCTGATTTACAAGTCATTATTGCCATCTGCTGGTTACTTTGTTTCATTGCATTTGTTGGGTTACCAATTGCTTTAATAAAAGAGAAAACGGATGAATTTTAGATACAAACTGAATTAGAAATCTCTATGTAAGAGAAATCATTTGCTAAATCACGAGGCATCTTCACTTTAAATAGGAAATAATATGCAAGAATATATTGTATTATATCAAATTATAATGTGTTATTTTCATTGTCAGTTCATCACAGAATAAGTATCAGGCATACTGGTTTAAGTATTGTCATTAATAAGCATGTAGCTAAAATACAACTCAAATAACTGTTCAAAATAACTAGGTAAAATAAGTGACTGCTGTTGGAAGCTGTAGAAAGATGAAAATGTGCCCTGATTGTATTCAACTGAATAAAACTAAGTGCCATGTTTTCCTTCACATATACAAATCTATTCCTCTTCTTAATAAGAAAATACATGATTATTTATGTAGCCATCTCTCAGTTTTTTTAAAGTTAACTAATGAACCTAGAACTCATATTACTGTTTAATAGAACTACATAGAAATACAATTTAATGAAAAAGAATCCAGGTTAGCAAAATATTAATTGTAAGTAATATTTACCAGTACACTTTCAATATGGTCAATCTAAAGCAAGATATAGGAACATTGGTTTTGAAATTAAGCATGTATTTTGTATTTGGTGCTTTAGCATTTTTCAGATGAGAAATATTAGAGTGGCTAAGTTACTAGCTCGAGGTCACACCACAGTAATGTATGAGTCCTCTATGTGAAAGATTTAAAATGTTAATTATGTGTTTACTGTAAGCCAGAGTCATATATATCCTGCTTCTTATATCTTAAACACTATATCATGAGTATTTTTCTGTATTATTGTTCATTCAAATGACTTTAGTCAATTTAAAGATGCTTCACTTCATGAGTGTTCTATAATTTATTATTTGATGTTGAGATTATTTCTAATTTTCACTGATAGAAATAATAATACGATGAAAATTCTTATAAAAATTATTTTTTAAATGGTAAAAGTGACCAGATTTGTGCTTTCAAGGGCTAAGCCAAGGGTAAGAATATGCTTTATTCTGTTCGTACACTGAGTAATCCAAAAGGCAACTAGAAATTCCAGGATGGAAAGAAACAAATTGAACAAAAACTGTAGTATAGGAAAAAGGCAAAATACACTGAAGGGTAGGAAACCAAAATCAGAAAGTTCAGAGCTGTACAGGAAAATGGCACCCCAAATGACATCTGGTCAACATTCCAGTAGCAGCCACTCCTTCCTTCCCACAAAAATACCCACGCCTCATGAAAAATAAAAACATAAAGTGTATGAAATCACTTAAATAATTTATTAACAAGGACCCTTAGATTATCTTTAAAATGTTCAATGACATATAGCTTAAAAGAAACACATCTATTAAAATCACAGAGAGTTGAAGGATAAACAGATTCATCAGGCAATCTTTTTTTTTTTTTTTTAAGAAGCACACATAGTCATATTAATCTCAGGTAGAGTATAGAGTTCAGGCAACTTGAGATGTCTATAGGAAAATATACATTTCCCAAGTGGACTCAAGAAGAGATAGACAATGTAAACAGATCAACAGTCATGAAGGAAACTGAAAGATAAAACGAAAAATAAAGGTTCCCAAACCAGATATTCTAATATAGACAGAAAGATGCAAATCTACCCCATTCATTATATGAATCTAATATAACTCTGATAAAAAAATTCACAGGGTTCCACTTATTGTTCTAAAAAATATTATAACACATAAAATAAGGTATTTTGAGTTTGCCTATTCATTCAATAACATTTTTTTCAACCACCCATAAATACCTTTTATTTTAAACTCCACATTGGACAATTTATTAGCTGTTAAAACTTGGGCAAATTACCATAACCTTGATTCTCAGTTTTCTAATTTGTACAAAGGTATTGTATGAAGTAAACGAGAAAATATTTAAGCAGCAAACACAGTGCCAGAAATGTAGAAATGCTCTTTGAAAAAAAAACTTACAAAACAACAAATGAATAATAGCACTTATCGAATTTAAATAAGTAACAAGATGAGCACTATGGACAATAGTTGCTTTAGACCTTTAGAGAAGGGGGAACGAATGTGGGCTGGGGCTTGGAAGGTGAAAGGATTCAGATGGGAGGGAGAAACGCATGAAAAAGCCAGGGACTAGGTAATAATAGCTTTCTGGTATGAGTAAAGGGATGGTTATGGAGTTTCAGACTCTGGACCTTACTGAAAATTACTGGAAGAGTTGTGTCTAGAGAAGCGGAAAACTAAAGTTGAAAAGGCAGATTGGGGCAGATTACTGAAGGCACAGATGAGCAAGCCAAGGAGTTTACAATTGCATTTGTGGGCTATGGAAACTACGAACATTTTTGAAGGATGTTGTATCAGGAAAATTAATCTGACCATTATAAACCTTAGTTATTAGATGGGGGAGGTGGGGATTAGGGAATTCAATCCGACACAGGAGACAGATGGGAAGGGAAGCGCTGTGGACTCCAGGGGGGCTAGAGGGCGTGGAAGATGTTCATGAACCCTGCCCCTCTTTGCCGGGGGCTATGGCATCATGTTTGGCTCCGCAGTGACTGTTGGGCTAGGTAGGGTCTGGGTTAGGAAGGTGAGAGCCCCGAGCACAAGGACTCTAGGCCCCAGGAAGTCTGTTTTAGCAACACTGTTGGGACACCTACCTCCGCTTGTGAAAATGAAGGGGAACCCTCATTTCTCCTGGAATCTACAGGCCAGGAGGGGGCGCTCCCTCACTACATCACTGGAGGTGAATTACAGACCCGCAACCCAACACTCCTCAACCAGAAAGAATTCCTCAATCACAAGCTCTAACAGGAGATGCACTTTTTACCTCCCACAACCACTTAAGCCCGCAACTCCGCCAATGGGAACTCCTCATCACTCTACACTTTTAAGTTTCTCCAATGGATCTTTGTTCAAAATAACCCCTCTCGACCGTCGCCTTCTCCTAAATTCCTCTCCTTTGTTGTACTGGCCTGTGTTTTTTAAAATTAATTAATTAATTAATTAATTAATTAATTAATTAATGATAGACATAGAGAGAGAGAGGCAGAGACACAGGCAGAGGGAAAAGAGGCTCCATGCAGGGAGCCCGACGTGGGACTCGATTCCGAGACTCCAGGATCAGGCCCTGGGCCAAAGGCAGGCGCTAAACCGCTGAGCCACCCAGGGATCCCCTGGCCTGTGGTTTTGCCCACAGCTTGCGCGCCCTGCATTGCCTTTCACTGCTATTCCTAAACAAACCCATGTGGGGTTTTTTTTGGCCTATAAAAAGGAATTTTGATTTCAAGGTCACGTGCTTCCAGAATGGCTGCAATTAATGCTGCCGTCCAAGGGGTAACGCGGTATCGCTCAACCCCAGAGTGCCAACCTGAGGCCCTGGCTCAGGCCGCTCTGCCTCAAGCTGCCTATGGCCTTGGGCCCGTCCCTCGATGCAGGACACACGTAACGTCCGATGCAAGGTGCTCACAGGGAGGCGGGAGAGCTGTTCCCAAAGTGCGAGGCGCACGCCTTTCTCTCCCCCCCCCTCTCTTTTTAAATAAATATTTTATTTACTCAAGAGAGACACAGAGAGAAGGTAGAGACATAGGCAGGCTCCTTGCAGGGAGCCTGACGCGGGGCTCGATCCCAGAACTCTGGAGCCACCAGGCAGCCCCCCTCGCTCTCTTTCTATGGTCCTGTCAAGTAAGATCTCTTTCCCCTCTTCACTGCTTCCAGACGTGCAAACTTTTGGTAAAAATAACACAGCTAGGGGCAGCCCGGGTGGCTCAGCGCTTTAGCGCCGCCTGCAGCCCGGGGCGTGATCCTGGAGACCCGGGATCGAGTCCCGCATCGGGCTCCTTGCAGGGAGCCTGCTTCTCCCTCTGCCTGTGTCTCTGCCTCTCTCTTTCTCTGAGTCTCTCATGAGTAAATAAAATCTTTAAAAAAAAAAATAACAAAGCTAAGCGTGCACTCGAGAGAAAAAAGGAAAAATCGGAGCGCTCTTCCGACTGCCCGCCCCAGCCGGACGGGGGAGCCGAGCGCGGCGCTGGAGGCGGCCCCGAGGGTGCGCGGAGCGCGCGGGTCCCTCGGCCACGCCCCCGGCGTCCCGTCGCCATGACGACCAGGCCGCCCCGCAACGGCGGCGGGGACGAGTCGTTGAGGGTGGGAGTCGAGCGGGGCCCCTGCGGACCTCGCCCGGCCGGGCTGGGCCGCGCCGCAGACACAGCCAGCGCCACCGGAGCAGGGACTATGAGAAAATGGTCGGGCAAACGCGAAGCAAGCTCAAGGAGGCGGCTCCCGAGCCGGCGCGCTCCTCCCGCTGCGCGCAGCCCAGGCGGCGGCGCCGGGCCACGGGAGCCGGGGAGCCGGAGATGGAGGAGCCGCCGGCGGAGGCGGAAAAGCCGCAGCCTCCTCTGCCCGTAGGCGGGGGCGGGAACCTGCCGGGGGGCTCCCGGGACTACTCGCCGAGGAGGCCCCGAAACCTGAACCCGCAGAATTGCATGCAAATGGAAGTGGTCGCCAAGACCCTTCTTGTCGGCCGCTTCCAGCTCCTGAGCTGCTTGCTGGAGCAGCTCCGCGACAAGGTGCAGCAGTTGCGGAGGCGCCAGGTCGGCAGCAGGACCTCCGTCGGCATAGGTGAGGCCCCAGGCCCTCCGCGGGTCCGGAGGGATCCCCGGGGGGCCCAGCGGTTTAGCGCCGCCTGCAGCCCAGGGCGTGATCCTGGAGAGGAGGCAGAGCCGGGCGGCCCAGCGGTTAGCGACCAGGGATCGAGTCCCACGTAGGGCTCCCTGCACGGAGCCTGCTTCTCCCTCTCTTGGAATGTTTGAGAAGGGTGGAATTAGAGGCACAAATTTGAGAAACTAACTGAAAAAGAGAAGATATACTTGCAGGCAGCCAGGGTGGCTCCGTGGTTTAGTGCCGCCTTCAGCCCAGGATGTGATCCTGGAGACCCGGGATCGAGTCCCACGTAGGGCTCCCTGCACGGAGCCTGCTTCTCCCTCTCCTGTGTCTCTGCCTTTCTCTCTCTCTGTGTGGCTCATGAATAGGTAAATGAAATCTTAAAAAAAAAAAAATCAGTCGAACAAACAGGCTTAGCAGTCTTAATGACAAGGTCCAAGCCCCGCGCGGGGGGTAGGGGGGATCGCTGACCAGACTTCCAGTCCCCAATGGTTCTTGTTTTAAGACCCTTTCCAGGGTTTGGGGCCATAGTGATCACCCCTGTTGTGTCACCAACCAAGATGTCATTTCGGTTAGGGCAGCCATTTACCGCAGGTTGGAAGAATGCTGGGCTAGTTCTGGGGTGCAGACGTGTTCTCTTGCCCCTTAGGCTAAGGAAAGTGAAGTAAGTGTTGGTTTAACTGGCTGAGAATCTTTTATAGTGGAAATAGGGTCAGATTAGATAATATGCTGCCCCAGGTCGGTACCCATTCATTCACTTTCATCTTGCTGTGGAACTTCACTGCCTAGATTTGGGGGACTTTTCTTCTTATGTCAGCACTTGAAAGCTTTCCTCTACATTCTTCATTTTCTGTTGTTTAAGAGTTAGTTTAAATGTGTTGCTGTTTCAGTAGCATCAAATTTGAGCCTAGTCCTTGGTCAGACTGGCTACTGATATATCTTGAAACATAGAGAAATGTCTGCTAATGGAAGGTGTCCTGATTTCTTTTCATCGTAAGCTGGCTGCTGATGTTAAAGATGAACGAGTCTCCACATTTGGGGTGTTCCACAAACTAGAGGAATAACGGATGGGAATTCACATTTACATTTTATCAGATGTCTAATTCCAGTGACAGATAACATCCCACATCTTGGATACCAGGTGGTTAGGGCGTCCCAAACATAGGCTCTTGAGCACCCATGTCTGGCACACTGAAAGCACTCAGTGGGTCCTGTGTGAAATAATGACTGAGTATATTAACTGCTAGGAGAGTTCAGAAGAGCCAACTAATACTTTAGGGTGGGAGGTGGGAAATGAAATCAGTGAAGTCTCTTAGGAAAAGGTGGGATTAGAATTGTGACATCAAGGCTAACATTTGGATGTGTGAGGCAGAGGACCACAAGCATTAGAGACTAGTAGAATGGCATAATTGAAGTCAAGGACGTAGGGCTGAAAGGAAGGGTACAAAAGAAAGAGAGTGGGAAGACAGTTCAGAAGGTTCGCTGGGACCAGCAGTGGAGAGTGTAATTCAAAACTCAGTTTAAGGAATTTGAACTTCATTCCGTAGAAGACACTGGTTGATTCTTTAAGAAAAAAGATTTTTTTTTTAAGGAGATGAAATGCACATCCTATAACAATTCTGTGGCATTTAGTACTCACAGTGTTAGCGTTGAATACTTTTTAAATGCCGTGATGTGATTCACTTAATAGCAATTTGTAAAATGGATTGGAGAGAGATGGAAAAAAGGAGCAGAAAAAAATAATTGAATCCTGGAACCCAGGCAATAGTGGGTCTTAGTGGGGGTAGCAACAACAGGAATAGACAGGAGAGGACAGAGGTGAGAGTTAGTGAAAGCGTCTTATGAGGATTGGGGAGGTGGTGAGGTAGAAGGAAAGGTGGGAGGACAGGGACAAAGTTGAGCAATGAGGATTATAGATTTGGGAATTATCCATGGAAAAGTGAGTTGAAACTTGAAGATCGAGATTCCCCCTGAGAGAAGAGTGGGCAAAGCAGAGATACTTGGGAAAACCTCTTATACTTAGTTTTAAGAGATAAGAGGAAAACGAAAAGCCAGATAAGCAAATAGAATGGTCAGAAACATGGAAGAATTGGAAGAGTTGATGTGATAAAAGACGAAGAAATCCAAGAATCTGGTCAGATGCTACAGAGGGGTTTGGAAAGTATAGGAGTTTAAAGAAGTCTTTGACATTGCTAACTAAAATGTCATTGGTCATTTTTTAAAAAAAGGTTATGGGAACTTAGAAGAAAGAAGTTTGGCCAAGAATCTCATTAGCAAATAGGGTTATGGGTAAGGAGAGAGAATATGTCATAGTTTGTAGGGCTGAAATGTTTTAAGGCCTAAGAGAATTGAAGGCTGAGGAGAAAGGTTGAGGGGAGAGGGTGAGATTCAGGTTCTAAGAGAGGAAATAGTTGATGGAGCAGTCTTGGAATGTTTGAGAAGGGTGGAATTAGAGGCACAAATTTGAGAAACTAACTGAAAAAGAGAAGATATACTTGCAGGCAGCCAGGGTGGCTCCGTGGTTTAGTGCCGCCTTCAGCCCAGGGTGTGATCCTGGAGACCCGGGATCGAGTCCTATGTAGGGCTCCCTGCATGGAGCCTGCTTCTCCCTCTGCCTGTGTCTCTGCCTCTCTCTCTCTCTGTGTGTGTCTCTCATTAATAAATAAATAAAATCTTAAAAAAAAGGAGATATACTTCCTTTGCCAAGATGGTAGGGAATTGAAAAACGAGGATTAGTAGATAGAGAAATGTTGAAGTGGATATAAGAGAAGTTGGGAGTGCTTGCATCAGATGATCTCTGTTTCAGTGAAATAGAGAGGCCGGGTCACTTTCAGAGATGGGATTGACAGGATACAGGGTCAGGAGACATGCTTTTAATCACATCTTTGGAAGAGGCTGTGATAAGCGCTTCATGCATTTTGAATATTGGAATCGTTACACTTTATCATTTTTTCTCCTGCGGACTGTGGGGTGGAGGAGGGAATGAAAGACACAAGACTTTTGAGGAGTTTTGGAAGGCTAGATGGATTTGTTAGGATATTTGATCTTTTCCCTTTCCCTAAACATCAATTTTTAGAAGATTTTATTACACTGAGAGAGAGAGCGAGCAGGGGGAGGAGTGGACGGAGAGAGAGCAGCAGCCTCCCTGCTGAGCAAGGAGCCTGACAGTGGGGCTGGACTTGGAACTCAACATGGGGCTCGATCTGGGGACTCTGGGTTCAGCCCGAGCAGAAGGCAGATGCTTAACTGACTGAGCCACCCAGGAGCCCCTCCTTAAACATTTTTCAGAGTTTTTGCCAGTATATGCAAATTGTCTAGAGAGTAAGAAAGAGAATAGAAGTACAGTTGAATAGAATAGTGTATGTGTCTTAATGAAGCCTTATCAAAGGGGCATCTGTTTCAGGTTGAGAAAAAAGATACAGGTTTAATTTCAAAGTGGTTCAGAGTGTATTACATATTAGAAAGAGCTAACATATGTAGTGAATATGAACTTTTTCCATGAAAATCCAGGTAGGAAATATTTTAGGCTTCACAGGCCACATATAGTCTCTGTTACCTATTCTTCTTCCATATTTATACAACACTTAAAAAATATAACAAGCATTTTTAGCTTGTGGACAGTCCAGAAAGACCATGGGCTATCATTTGCTAATTGTGGCATAAAGCAAGCAAATCTTCTGAGAAGTATTGAAGAGTAGTAGGAATGAGTGTAGGATGGTTAGGAATATGGAGAACAAGAGCTGGAGAAGCATGATTGGGATTTTTTTTTCAAAATCATAATTTGATGTTATTAATTTCTTTATTGATTTACATGTATTTTGTTAGTCAAGGTAATTTCTTGAATTTTTACAAGGCTAGAGTTGGTGGTTTGTTAAAATGACTTGCCAAGGACATTTGGGATAACCATAAGAAGTACTATTATAAAATCTTGGAGGGGAGGCAGGACTTTAGGAATAGCTGAGTAAATGTGATAGTAACAAAAATACTTGGAAAATTGTCAGAATCAACTTTTCAACACTTTATAAATTAACCAAAGGTTTGCAGCACTCTAAAGAGCATGTATTCAAAAACACTACTGCATTTGTGTAGGAACAGTGGGTTTTGTTGGCGTTTTAATTTGGCCTCATCCCATGCCCCCTCCCCAGCTCTGTGGTATCCTTGAAAACAAGCAGCATCCCAGCCACCAGAGGGGCCGGGACAGTGCTGGGAGCTCCTCAGAAAGCCCCATGCCCACAGTAGTGTCGCTATTTGACTGATCTCCACACTTTCTGTACTCACTGTATTCACACATAGAGTACAGACAGGGCAACTCTAGATGAATCTCCGGGCCAGTAACCTGGGAGCAATCAAAACTTCATAAATAGGGGCTTTCAGGGGTGCTGCTGAGGAGGCAATTGCCTGCATTTAGCAATTTCTGACGATCAAGGGGAAGTGGTCTAGAGTGGCTCCTGTAGTAGGCTAGAGTTACTTCTGAAAAGACTGAGCTGAGAATAGTGTATATACGTGCTTGTTGTAATAATTTTATGTGAGGAAATAGAGAATAAGAGAAAGAAGAGGGAATAAACTGAAAATCCCCCGAAAGCTCAAAATCATTAATAACTTCATCACTTTTTTTGCAAATTTTATAAATGCGACAGTCTTCCAAGCCTCCTTTTGCTCCCAGAACCCCGTCCCCCCACCACCCGGCAGAGAGAGGTAAGCACTATTCACAATTTGTTTTATGTCTGTGTGTAAATTTTTCCTATTTTATATAGATAGAATTATCTAGCCATCTTGCTTGTGTGTGTGTGTTCTCTCTTCAGGCGTATAAGGGAATGCTCTTGAAATAGTTGTTTTAAAGGTATCATAAAGCAGCTTTTAATGACTTTTTTGTTTGTTTTCCCAGCTGCCTTTGTGGGATTTTTGCACTGGTAAGATTTGTTTTAGTTTTAAATAAAATAAAAACATTTGAATTAAAAATTAACATTACTGTTTGCTCATAGTAAAACAATAACCACTTGCTATGTGTATAGAATATGTGTGCACAAGGTTACACATATATGTTATTTTTAAAAAACCGTATGTGAAGCAGCATTTATAACGTGGATGCATTAGAAGAATAGTTCTTGGGAATAAAAATATTTTTATGTTTCCAAAGGATCTGCCACAATATTTCTTAAATCTCCAGCTTTTCTAGTGTACTTTGCATGTTTATTTCATCTTAAAAAACTTATTTTACAGTAACTGTGTGTTCCTAGTGACATAAACTTAGAGATAAAGTTTATGTGACACCTGCCATTTGGAAATCGGGTAGAAATGAAAACAGAGAGTCAGCTGTAGTGATAAGAATTAAATGAGCCTTTCAGGGGGCATGCACATGTACTTCACTTTATGTAAGTGATCTATTTGTAAAAATTACATGTCAAATAATATTTTTCCTCTGATGTGTTTTCATTTCTTCTTGAGCTCAGAACTTTTTATTCTTGGGAAGAGTGGGATTACATCTTTGGGGACAGTGCTGTTCTGGCCATTTAGTCTGCAGGGAGATTTTGATTTTAGAACTAAAGCTGTAATAGTAAGAAACATTTCCTATAGCTATTGGTACCCTGACATGTGTCTCACATGTGAATCAAAGTGAGTGGAAAACAGGAGTGATATATGGAATTTTGCTATTTATTTGGAAAGCATCTATATGTTAATTAGGATAGCATAATTGCTTAACAATTTTACTTATCATGTATGCCCCCAGTTTTCACCACTTAACAGCTGTTTTCTTGAGTTGCACTAATAAAACATCTTGAAGTACAGTTCTATGTTCTTTGACGCTTGCGAGTTGATCCCTTCTATGGTATTCTATTTATTTTTAAACTGCTTTAATATAAAGTAATTTTATTTAAAATTGTATTCCTAATGCTTCTCAACAGTCACAGAACCATTTCTCAAACCTGGTGTAATAGAATCACTTGTGAAACTTAAACAGAAACTTGCCTCTGTTCTGATTTAGAGGCATGGAGTGGAAGGGGGCAGAGAGACCACAGGAGTTTTAGATAAACGATTATGATTAAGAGCCAAGGAGTTAAGGAATTTTCATGGTATGCTACACCAAATTATGAATGCCTAAAAATATACAAATTACTAAGCAAATTATAAAATTATCTAATTTATTATAACAATTCTTCTTTTTCCTCTTATGGTTTCTATACTTCAATACCTAGTTATTTTAATACTGGTTCTGAAATGTTCTAATTCTTTGAATATGGTGCTTCATTTTTTTCTCTAGGATACATCTAGTAACACTTTTTGAAAATGATCGTCATTTTTCTCACCTTTCATCTTTAGAACGGGAGATGACTTTTCGAACTGAAATGGTTAGTTCCTTATAATAAATTAATTTGTAGTTTAAGAATTGTAAGACAATAAGGTAGCAATTTGTTAGGAACTGAAATGAATTTTTGTTGAACCTCACTGTTTCTCGAGCTATAACCTAGGCTTATTATGTAAATAGAAAATATTTCAGGATTCTTTTACTTACTTCATTACCCTACTTTTCTAATGCAGACTTCTTTTAAAAAAGGATCAGAATAGTTGGGGAAGAAGGAGAACAAAGATAATATTTAAGAAGTGATATAGGGGTAACCGAATGTTATTTGTCCTCACCACCATTCATCTCCAGAACTTTTTTATTATCCCAAACAGAAACTATACCCGTTAAACACCAACTCCCCATGCCCCTGTCCCCAGCCCCTTGTATCTTCTCATCTACTTTGTCTCTGCAGATTTGTCTAATTGCAGTACTTTAACCACTACTTTTTAAATCTCACCCTAATAATCCCCTTAATCCTTGAAAGAGTTGGATATATTAGCATTTGCATGACATTTAAATTCTTAGTATTTCTTAGGTATTATTTCCAAAGAGAGGATGTAAGATATTCTTAAACAAATTGTGTAGCTATGATGGAGTCTGGGCTTTGATGACAAATAACGAGATTCAGATAGCAGGTCTGTGCTTCGTTGTGTGATGGCTAAGTCAGTTAACCTCTGATGATCAGTAATCTCATCTATTGTCTAGAAATAATGCCAGCTTTACAGGGTTTTATTGACTATGAAGGGAGATAATGAATGAAGCACATTAACACAGTCCCTGGCACAAAGACAATAGATGTTATTAATAAAAATGCATTTGTATATTTCCTATCTCTCTAAATATAGACTTAATACATATTAAATATTCTTTCATTGTACTACTGTCTTGTCCTTCTAAGCAGAAAGGAACAATCCTTATGTGAGCTCATAGTTTACCAATCAAAACTATGAGGAAATGCTCTTTCGGACATTAGCGAAAACAGAACTTTGATTTAGTAGCCATTCGCCTTGCTTAATCTGTTAATAACAAGGTAGTTGTATGAGGAGCAAATGAGAGTAGAGTTGAAGATTATTTTTAATGTTTTTGGGAGTATGTGTTACAAACAATGTGGCCCTTTATTTGTTTTTCGATTTTAGGAAGAAAAACAGGAAATTGATTAGGGAAGTAATGAAAACAATATGCTTCTGTTAATCTCTGATTTTTAAATAAACAGCACTTTTGCTGGCCTTATAAAGTCATTATTTCCTATACTAGAATAATACACAATAATACACTACGCTGAAATAATCCCCTTTTCAGGACTGCATTTATGTCATGAACAACAGTAGTCAATTGACATTAGCTAGTTTGCATATTGCGCAGAGCCATCAGAGGGAGCTCGGAAGTCCGTTGCAAGCATGAAGTTCTGTCTCATTTTTGCTTCTGATCATTGTATGTTATTTCTTGGGAGGTGGAAAAAAAGTATATCTATATGCAAAGTTATGCAAGGACACGAAGGTGTCTCTGTTTATGCCAGAATTTATCCGATCTTAAACTCTAGGCATCTCGAATGTGATAGATGCAGACATTCTGGAATTAAAAATATATTGTATTCATGTTTTAAGCCATGGTCAGAAAATATCCTTAAAACATTTAACCACCCTTCCAAATCTTTTTCAAACATACAGAACATACGAAAGAATAGCACAGTAGTAACTTGAAAAAGCATGCATTTTTCTTTTTGAGCCCAAGAATGTGGTGGCAAGGAGAAATGAGGAAGTCTTACTATTAACATTTCCTTTTATTCAGAAGAAATTGTTCCAAAAATTTTCATATTTAATTCTATCCACAATTTGTGCATTTTAAGGGACTTTATTATTCCTACTTCAAGACCATTATTGAAGCACCTTCATTTTTGAAAGGATTGTGGATGATTATGAATGACAGGCTCACTGAATATCCCCTTGTAATTAATACAGTGAAACGCTTCCATCTTTATCCAGAGGTGAGTACTATTTGGGGGGAGAATATTTGTAGGATAATCCTTTTTTTCAGATAAAAATAGTGAGTACAATAATGTTATAAAAAGGAGGGGACCTTTAAGGCTTATTGATTGTATGTGTCCTTATAGTTGAGCAAAATATAAAAAATTCCTCCTAAATTTTAAAGACTCCAGAAATTAGGCTTACATAAAGTCGGAGAAATGAACCTTAGTCTGGAAGTAATGACCAATTTAATTAGAGAAGCCAAACAGGAAGGAGCCAAGATGTGCTCTAAATGGAGACCCTGTGAATGGGCGTACTGGTCTCATGAAGGAACACTGAAATTTATGAGCAGAACAGTGACCTTGGAGTTACATTAATAGAGATTTATTTAGTCACATAGAGGTCTATAAATATCTTCCAATGCTTAGTCTAAAAGAGTATGGATTTTATGGTAGTCTGCAGATTCTAGAAATTGGAACAGTGACAACAAAAAATTAGTAAGTTCAATTTTTGAGCTGTTAAGATAAATGCTAATTTGATGTCATGGTGTGCACTACTTTCGAGTTATCTCAGAATCCAGCACATTTGTTAAAAATTAGTGCTTCTTAGACCTTTCTTCATATTTTGTAGCTTTAAAAATTACTATGTTTTTCATTTTGAAATGTTGAAAATTAACAGAAACCTAGAGAAAATAAGTAAAGGTGTGATCAACGTGTGATCAACCATTGAGAATAAATTAATGTGACTCTTTTGTAATTTTTCACATACTTTTTTTTAAAGATTTTATTTACTTATTCATGAGAGACACAGAGAGAGAGAGAGGGGCAGAAACGCAGGCAGAGGGAGAGGCAGGCTCCACGCAGGAAGCCCAACGTGGGACTCGATCCCGGATCTCCAGGATCAGGCCCTGGGCTGAAGGCAGTGCTAAACCACTGAGCCCTGGGCTGCCTGATTGCTTCAGATACCTTAAAGCACTATAAATAGAGTTAGAGTTGGGACCCTGGGTGGCTCAGCGGTTGAGCATCTGCCTTTGGCTCAGGACCTGATCCCAGGGTCCTGGAATCGAGTCCCACATCAGGCTCCCTGTGAGGAACCTACTTCTCTCTCTGCCTATATCTCTGTCTTCTCTCTATGTCTCTCATGAATAAATCAATGAAATATTAAAAAAATATATATATAGTTAGTGTCATCTTTGTTTTGCTTCCCAGTCACGTTTGTTCCTTTTCCATTCTCACAAGTATCATCATCATCAGGAATGTATTATGTGTGTATCCATCATTCCTTATTTTCAAGGATTGTTTTACGTGTTTTTGTAAATCCACATAAGTGCTCTCATACCAAATAAAGCACTCTAGAACTTTTTTCTCAACATTAAATTTTTGAACGCTATGTATGTATTTTTTCTTTAACCATTTTATGAATTCCCAGCATTATTTATACATTCCCCTCCTTGTGGATATTGTTTCTAGTTTTAAAATTATATAGTTCTAAAATATATGTTCCAAATTTATCTTCCAAAATATATGTTCTTGTGTTTTCTAATTGTGTATATATGCAATATTTTGGGGGGGATACTCTAAAAGCAGAATAGTTGTGTTGTAGAGTATATGTTTTGTCGACTTTATCAGATGTTGCTAAATTGCTCTCTGATGCAAATGTAGCAACTCATACTACTGTGGAGGAGTATTTACTTTTCCTCATATCCTAATAAGATTTCAGTTTATAAAACTTTTTGGTTTTGCTCTTCTAATGGGTGTGATATGCTATTTATTTTAATTTGTACTTCCCTTATTATTTTTTGAGCTAAGAATATTTTATTTTAAATATGTTCATGTTTAATAATCATTTGGATTGTTTCTTCTATCAAAAACCTGTATAAATCTTTATCACCACTTGGTAGTTGTTTTCTTATTTACTTGTTGGCAAAATTTATATATTTTGTAGAGTAATCCTGAGTAATATGTGCTGAATCTTCTTTCTGGCTACTTTTTAATCAGTTTTGTTGAGGTATAACTTATATGCAATAAAATACACCTGTTTTGAATGTACAGTTCTTTGAGTTATACATTTGACACGTGTAAAAAGCCACTGCAATTGAGTTATAAAACATTTCCATAATTCTGAGACGTTTCCATGTGCTCCTTTTTGGTAACTCTTCTTTCTCCCATTGAGTTGTCTCATCACAGGAGTGGTAAGATGGGACATCTTGCTTTGTTCCTGATCTTGGTGGGAAAGCTTCAAGTTTCTCATCATTAAGAATAACTTTAGCCATAGGTTTTCTATAGATATTCTTTATCAAGTTAAGGAAGTTCCCTCTATTCATGGTTTACTAATAGTCTTTTTTTTCAAAGATCTTGAGTAGGTGTTAAATTTTGTCAATGCTTTTTCTCTATCTGTTGATATGATCTTGTCATTTTTCTTCTTTATCCTGTTAATATAATGGATTGTATTATTTGGTTTTCAAATTTTGAACCAGCTTTACATACCTGCAGTAAACCCTATTTGGTCAGGCTATAATTTTTATAGGTTGTTGGATTTGATTTGCTATTTTTTTTTTTTTTGAGAATCTATGTTCATGAAAGATATTATATGTAGTTTTCTTGTATCTTTTTCTGGTTTGGTATTAGCATAATGCTGGCCTCAACAAATGAGTTCATAAGTGTTCTGTCTGCTGTATCTTCTGGAAGAGATTCTAGAAAACTGGTATTCTTTCTTTGGTACAGTTCACTGGTGACCCCATCTGGGCCTGGGTTGATTTGGAAGGTTATTGAATATTGATTAAATTTATTTAGTAGAGATAGTCCTATTCAGATTGTCTATTCTTGTTTGAATTTTGGCAAGATTGTGTCTTTCAAGGAATTGGTTTGTCAAATTGTGAAATTTATGGGCAAAGGGCTGTTCATTATTCCTTTATTATTTGCTTAATGTCCCATGGGATCTGTAGTGATGTCCTGTCTTTCATTTCTGTTACTATTCATGTCCTCTATTTTTTTTTTATGTTACCTGGCTAGAGATTTATCAATTTTATTGATGTTCTGTTGTTAGATGCATACACATTAAGGATTATGTCTTCATGTAGAATTGACTCCTTTATTATTGTGTAATACCACTCTCTACCCCTGATAACTTTTCTTACTGTAGTCTGCTCTGTTTGGAATTAGTATAGTTACTCCTGCTTTTTAAAATTAGTTTTAACATAGTATATCTTACTTAATTCATTTACTTTTAATCTGTAGGCATCTTATTTTTAAAGTTGGTTGTTTAATAAAGTTGTGATATCCACTATATTTGTTACTATTTTCTATTTGTTGCCTTTGCTCTTTTTACTATTTTGACTTCCATTTTTTCTATGCCTTTTGTGGTTTTAATTGAGCTTTTATATTATTGCATTTTATCTCATTTTTTTAGGTTATCAGTTATAATTATTTTTTTTACATTTTTGGTTGCCCTAGAGTTTATAATACACATTTATTTATTTATTTTTAAAAATAAATTTATTTTTTATTGGTATTCAATTTGCCAACATACAGAATAACACCCAGTGCTCATCCCATCAAGTGCCCACCTCAATGCCCGCTATAATACACATTTATGACTAATCCAAGACCACTTTCAAATAGCATTAAACCACTTCCAGGCTAGTGTCAATATCTTATAATAACAAAATAATTGTAATTCCTTCCTCCCAACCCCTGAATGCTTTCTGTCATTCATGTCACCTATACATAAGCATACACACATTCATAATTACGCATAGTTGAATACATTGTTGCTGTTACTATTTTGAACAAAGTTTATGTGTTAGATTAATAAGAATGAGGGGATCCCTGGGTGGTGCAGTGGTTTGGCGCCTGCCTTTGGCCCAGGGCGTGATCCTGGAGACCCGGGATCGAATCCCACATCGGGCTCCCGGTGCTTGGAGCCTGCTTCTCCCTCTGCCTGTGTCTCTGCCCCTCTCTCTCTCTCTCTGTGACTATCATAAATAAATAAAAATTAAAAAAAAAGAATAATGAAAGGAAAGTTTTAATTTTATCTTCAATTTTCTTTTCTTCATGCTCTTTTTTCTTTATGTAGATTGAAGTTTCTGATCTGTATCTTTTTTTTATCCCCTGTAAAGAATTTTTTTACAAAGTCCTTCAATTTTTCTGTCTGAAGCCTTTATTTCTGCTTCACTTTTAAAGGATAATTTCACATGCTGCTACAGATTTCTAAATTTTTTGTTTCTTAGCATTTTAAATATAGCAGACCAGTTGTTGTTGTTTCCTCTTCTTTCTTCTTCTTCCTTCTTTCTTCTTCTTCTTCTTCTTCTTCTTCTTCTTCTTCTTCTTCTTCTTCTTCTTCTTCTTTTTTCTTCTTCTTCTTTGAGAGAGAGAGAGAGAGAGATTTTATTTATTTATTTGAGAGAGAGAGAGAGAGCAAAAGAGCACAAGCAGGGGGAGCGGGAGGGAGAGGGAGAAGCAGGCTACCCACTGAGCAGGGAGCCAGATGTGGGGCTCTGTCCCAGGACCCTGGGATCATGACCTGAGCCAAAGACAGACGCTTAACTGTCCAGTTTCTTGTTTGAATGGTTTCTGAGAAATCAGATGTAATTCTTATCTTTACCAAGTAAGGTGTTTTTTATTTTTTATTTTTCTCTTCTGACTTCTTTCAAAAATTTTCCTTAACTTTGATTTTCTGTAGTTTGAATACAATATGCCTAGGTGTCATTTTTGGCATTTATCATGCTTGGTGTTCTCTGAGCTTCCTGGATCTGTGACGGACTCCTGAATCATTTCACATATTTCTTCTCCTTTCTCCCTTATACTTTTGGTATTCCCAATTATGTGTATGGTACACCTTCTGTTGTTGTCTCACAGTTCTCAAATATTCCAGGGTTTTTGTTGTTACCGTGTGTTTGTTTTTAAAGATATTATTTATTTATTTGAGAGCTAAAACATACATCATAGTACTGTCTGATGTAGTTTTAAATTGATGTAGAGGAAATATTTAAGATGATGATGTTATAAAGGGAGAAGGGAGAGAGATGTAAATGGAGGTAAGGTTTCTGTACCTCATTTGAACTAGTAAAATGGTAATAAAAACTGCTGTAAATAGGCTTTCAGTAGTGTGGTGATAAGAAGCATTCCATAATCTTGTCACTAGGTGTCAGTCCTTTATGAACTTGTGCCTCTGGGCTGTGAACTTCACAAGTTTTCAGGTTTTGTATTCTGCTTAGGTGCAATGGGATGGCTAGAAGAGGCTGGAATTGGGTATTTCCCTGCTTCCCTCTCTGCTAGGCTCCGATAAAACCTTAGCAGGTTAGGCTCTAGTTAGATAATTTCTCTTGAGGCAGGCTTTGCTAAGAACTGAGCGCTCTGGTGTGTTTCAAAAATGATCCTTTTTCCACTACCCACTGCTGCAGGGGGATCAGGAGAAGACTTTTCTTTGACATTCACTGTGTGACCCTAGTGAGCTCCTAGAAGTAAAACTCATAAGTGTGTTGGCATTTCCCCTATTATTGGGTCTCCCTGGAGTTTTTGGCTCTCAGACTTGTCTACCCTATGCCTCCAGCAATTTATCAATTACAGTTTAGTTTTTCCTACTCTCCAGCTGGTTCCCATGGAGATTTTTGCTCATGGGTTTCTGTTCCACTAAGTCGTGATTCTCTCAATTTACCTGTCGATCTCCAATATGGAAAGCAGGAATTTGCCCTGTAATCTCACTTTTCTTATGAATCTAAGAGTTGCTGATTTTTCAGTTTTTTTCAGCTTTTTACTTATTAGGATGGAGTTGTAACTAATAAGCTTCTTAGATGATGGACTTGGAAACTTTGTATTTCATTTTTATTTTAACATATATATACATAAATATTTTATTTTCCTTGAGACTTCCTGTTTGATCTCTGGATTTTTTAAAACTTCTTTCATTTTTTAAGTAATCTCTACATCCAGCAAAAAGCTTAAACGCACAACCCTGAGATAGGAGTCCCATGCTCTACCAACTGAGCCAGTTAGGTGTCCCTTGGATGACAGATTTTTAAAAGTAGGGTTTTTTCTTAGTTTCCAGGTGTTAGCAGATTTCATTTTTATTTTCCTGTTAGTCATTTGTGGCTTAAATTTTTTAAAAAGATTTTATTTATTCATGAGAGACACAGGCAGAGACACAGGCAGAGAGAGAAGCAGGCTCCATCCAGGGAGCCCAATGTGGGACTCGATCCCCAGTCTCCAGGATCACGCCCTGGACTGAAGGCAGGCGCCAAACCACTGAGCACCCAGGCATCCCTGTGGCTTAAATTCATTGTGTTTATTAGAGAACCCACTTTGTATCATTTTGATCCTTTTAAATTTGTTGAGGTTTGTTTAATGGTCAAAAATATGGTCTATCTTGACATATATTCTGTGAGCACTTCAAAAAAATATGTATAGTTGGGTGAAATATTTTATAAATGTTGATTAGTTCCTGTTGGATGATGGTGGTGGTGATATTTTTTCAATCCTTCTGATTTTCTAATTCATCCATCCATTGTTGAGAGAGGGATGCTGATGTCTCCAACTGTACATCTTGTTGTTGGAGTTTAATCATTATATAATAACCCTACCTCCTTCACTTATAATTTTGTTTACCCTGAAGTCAACTTTTTTTCCAATAGTAAAATAGTTGTTTCTTCTTTTTTTTAATGTGTACATAATACATCTTTTTTATCCTTCTATTTTTAGTCTGTTATTATTATTATATTTGAAATATGTTTCTTATAGATGAGTCATGTTTTTTAATTTATCTTACAATTTTTGTGTTTTACCACTTATGTTTAATGTAATTATTCATCTGTTTTGACTTGAGTCTGTTATTTTTGGTTTTCTGTTTGTCCTTCATTTTTCATTTTTCTATTTTCTTTCTGCCTTCCTGTGGGTTATTTGAAGATTTTTAAATTCTATTTTGATTTATCTACTTTTTGAATGTATCTTACTTTATGTAGCATTTTTAGTGGTCGTTGTAGCTAGTATATTACCTATACATAACTTATTACAGTCTACTGCTATTACCATTTTACTAGTTCAAATGAGGTACAGAAACTTTACCTCCCTTTACATCTCTTTGTCCTTCTCCCTTTATAACATCATCGTCTTAAATATTTCCTCTACATCAATTTAAAACCACATCAGACAGTACTATGATGTATGTTTTAGCCCTCAAATTTATTTTTTAAAAACTAGAGAAATGGGACACCTGGGTGGCTCAGTGGTTGAGCATCTGCCTTTGGCCCAGGGCATGATCCTGGAATTCTGGGATCGGTCCCACGTCAGGCTTCCTGTGAGGAGCCTGCTTCTCCCTCTGCCTATGCCTCTGCCTTCTCTCTGTGTTTCTCATGAATAAATAAATAAAATATTTTTAAAAAACTAGAGAAGTTTATTTTATCCATTTTTAAAGTTTCCTCATTTTCTAATATACCTTCTTTTATCATTTCATTTATGTTTAAAGAATTCTCGGGGATTCCTGGGTAGCTCAATGGTTTGGCCCTTGCCTTCGGCCAAGGGGGATGATCCTAGAATCCCAGGATTGAGTCCCACATCGGGCTCCCTGCATGGAGCCTGCTTCTCCCTCTGCCTGTGTCTCTGCCTCTCTCTTTCTTTGTGTCTCTCATGAATAAATAAATAAAATCTTAAAGGAAAAAAAGATTAGCCATTCTCTTTAGCCATTCTTTTAGGGTAAGTCTGGTAGCAACATATTTTCCTAGTTTTTTTTTTCATCCTTCATATAAAATTCCCCCCCCCCTTTTTTTTTAAAGATTTTATTTATTTATTCATGAGCGAGAGAGAGAGGCAGAGACACAGGCAGAGGAAGAAGCAGGCTTCTCACAGGAAGCCTGATGTGGACTCGATTCCCCATCTCCAGGATCATGCCCTGGGCTGAAGGCAGACACTTAACTGCTGAGCCACCCAGGTATCCTTCAAACTCCCTTTAATTCTTGAAGGCTATTTTTTTTTTTTTTTTCTGGATATAGGATTCTAGGTTGACAGTTTTTTTTCTTTTAGCCTTTGGTAAATGTACCACTTCATTCTGGCCTTTCATGGTTTCTGATGATAAATCCAATGTCAGTTGAATTGTTTTTCTTCTTTAGGTAAGATTTTTTTTCTTCCTTGTTGCTGTCATATATATACATAGTCTTCACAAGTGTTCCAGAAGTGTAATGTTTAAAAGTTTTCAGAAGTGTGATGTATCCTCGTGTGGATTTCTTTGGTTTTATCCTATTTTTGTTTTGCTCAGCTTTGGTTTTTTTCTTTCTTTTCTCTTTTCAAGACATCAGTGATAAGAAGTGTTAGGTCTTTTCTTATAGTCCCGGAGACCCTTAGGGAACCTTTTTTTTTTTTTTTAATGTTTTTTTTTTTTTCTCTGTTGCCCATATTGAGTGATTTCTCTTGTTTCATCTGTGAGTTCACTGATTATTTTCCTCTATCCCTTCACTCAGCTGTTAAGCCCATCCACTGGCTTTTAAGCTTGGTTATTGTATTTTTCAGTTCTGAAATTTTTGTTTGTTTATTTCATATCTTTTATTTCTTTTCTGGGACTTTCTGGGTTTTTACTTGTTTCTAGCACATTCATAATTTCTCATGGGAGCAATTATTCTAATATTTTAGTCATCTCATTGTTGGAATCTGTTGATTCTTTTTTCATTCCGTTTGAGATCCTTATGGTTCTTGACATGATATGTAAATTTCAATTGATGGACATTTGAACATTATTTTATGAAACTAGATCTTATTTAAACCTTTGTTCTAGCTGGCTTCCTTTGGCACCACTCCAGCAAAGGAATGAGGACATCTGTCATCTTGTTACTGCCAGATGGGTATTGAAATCCAGGTTTCCCTCTGGCCTCTTGTGAACCCCAAAGTGGAGGTACTCCTCATTACCTTTGAGTGAGATCAGAATTCTCACTAACTCTGTGATCTCTGCAGACACAATGGTGCGGATGGCCTTGTTACCCCTGGGTGGTGATGAAAGCCCTGACTTCTCAGTAGGCCTCCTCTGACATTACCACCCTGGGAAGGGGAAAGGATGACTTATTGCTGCTTGGGGTAGAAGTCCAGGCTCCCCCCACATGCTCTATACTGACACCATCTGGAGAGAGGGCTTCCTACTTGGCTTTCTCCTACAGCGTCCTAGTGGGTGAGTTGGGATGTCTTGTTGAAAGCCTAGAGAAGGTTGAAGTGTAGGTTCCCAATTTGACCTTTGTTGGTGGGAGTGGGAGCATACAGGATTTTCGTCATTGTTGTTTTCTGTAGTATTTGGTTGAGGAGAGATATCATTGTTTATAAAAATGTTTATGTATTCCTAGGTTGCCACTTTCCTGGTCTTTTAGTTGGAGGGAGTAGGCTTTTGTCAATCTTTTTTGTGTCTACACCCATTGGTGTTTCTGGTTGCCAGACTCTTAACTCCAAATATGAGAAGATGAGGCCAAAGGAAAGTCTAGGGAACTCATCATCATGCTGTTCCTTGGGTCCTAAGATCCCTAGATAGTTTCCCTTCTCTCTACCTTTCACGGTCCTCTTATGTTTGATTTATATAATTCCCAGGGGTTTTAGTCACAGTTGAAGAAGAATGTCTACTAACTACATCTTCTCCAAAGCAGAAATTCATATTATTTAATATTTATATATTGTTTTTTCATTTTTGTTTTGTTCAAGTTATTTTCTAATTTCTAGTTTCCCATGTGATTTTTTTCTTTGATCCATTGGATATTTGATATTATGTTGTCTAATTTCCAAGTACTTGGAGGTTTCCTAGATTTATTTCTTTTTTAAAAATTCTTTTTCTTTCTTTGAGGGGAAAAAAGAGGTGGGGGGAGGGACAATGGGAGAAGGAGACAGAGAACATAAAGCAGGCTCCATGGCCAGTGTGGAGACTGACTTGGGGCTTGGTCTCACAACCCTGAGATCATGATCTGGGCCAAAATCAGGAGTCAGACACATAACCGACTGAGCCACCTAGGTGCTCAGGTGTTTTTTTTTTTTTTTTTTTTTTTTAAGTATTTTTCAATGTAATTTTCAATAGTAAGAATTCTATAATATAGACCTGCCTAAGATCTAAGATGAAAGAAGCTTTTTTCTGCACCAGCTTTCTTTATATCCCATCTTACTCTTCAGAGATACTCTTCTGTTCTTATTTCCTCTGATGATTATCTATAACTCCAGTGTAAGTTCAAAAATTAAAAGACAACCAGCGTCTTGAATATTCAGCTTTATTTAATGTTAACTTACTCTGTATATAAGATAAGGATTTAGCTTACTACAGTAGTTTTAGAGTTATTTTTAGAATTTCATATAGTAAAATTGCTGTTTTTTGTTCCATTTTCAAACAGCATGTTCTCAAAAACAGCTATTTTTTCTTTTTACTTATTCAAAGATATTGTATAATTAGCAACCGCCAGTCTCCTTGATATTATGAAAAAATAATAATGATAATGTAAATTTATAGTATCATAAAGAATGAGGCAACAAGGAATCATTCAGTCTTATTTCACATTGCATAGATGGAGTGTAGAGAAGATCTAGATATGCTTGCCACTTTGTATGTTGAAATGAATGTCGATACTTTTTGTGTTCATAAGGAGATTAATGTTTCACCCAAAGCTAAAAGTGTCAAGTTTGGAATAACATATTTTGAAAAGGCAAAGTTAATGCTATAGCATTATAGTTAATGCTAAACTATATACCAGCATGTATGCTCTAATCCCCTGTCACTCCCGCAAGATGGTTATTATTAACATCATTTTAGAGATGAGGTGTCCCAAGATTCTGAGGGTGAAGGATTTATTTCAGACTATTAAAATCATAACTTGCAGAGTCAGAATTTGAGGTTAATTCTGACTTAAACATCAGTACTTTAGACCAGTACTGTCCTATTATATCAAGCTGTCTATCTTCCAGAAAAGAGTATATTTCTAGATTTAGGTTTAGCACATACATTTATTGTGGTAAGTTTTTGTACATGGATGATAAATACACAAGAATATATATTACAATTTCTTGTCTAAGGTCAGCTTTATAAAAGTAAATGATAAAATAATAAATCTATACTTTTTGTATATGGAAAGATGTTTGTGATATGTATTACATTAACATCTTATATAATATTATATAATACCGAATCCAGCTATGTGTTTTTATATACCAAGAGGGAGACTGGAGGGACGATCACCAAAATTTTTAAAATAGTTAGCTCTGGGTGGTTTTCACTTTCACTTGAATTCTTTACTTTTTTATTCTTCTTCCAATGATCTTGCATTACTTTTTCCCAAATCTATAAATTATTCTTAAAAAAATCTTCCAGGCATGAGCATTTTGTTTGTAGTTTTCTATGGTTGTTCTTTTCCTTTGTCTTTAAACTTCACAAAGTGGATTACAAAATGGGAAGAATTGGTTAATTAAACCTACTTGGTCAAAGTTTTAATGGACACAGGAGCTATTATTCCATATGCAGTTGGTTTAATATTTTTTAGACCATGAAGCAAATAAATTCAATAAATGAAATGTTATGAAATATTCCTGTAAATCATTGTATTTTGCTGTTAATCACTGTCATATTTAAATATACGGTACTAACTTATTTTATAGCTACTGCTATTTATGTTGTAGAATTGATTACAAGAATATATTATAGAAATGTTGATCATAACAAATTTTTATTGATGTGCATTAATTAGTAATATACAACTTTAGTTTATTGTGCATGTGTATATAATTTTAAAATGACTGTTTTCCAAGTCATTTGATTTAAATAAACTTGTCAAAGTTTATATTTTAAAATGACTGTTTTCCGAGTCATTTGATTTAAATAAACTTGTCAAAGTTTATAATGCCAAAGGTAACCATCATAAAATTGTGTTTTGGAAAAATTATTATTATGATGATAGGATATTTTCCTCCATCATCTCTTTTCATTTTTATCTTTGTAGGTGATTATAGCCTTCTGGTATCGCATATTTGTGGGAATAATGAATTTATTTGGACTGGAAACTAAGACCTGCTGGAATGTCACCAGAGTAGAACCTTTAAATGAAGTTCAAAGTTGTGAAGGCATGTTTCTTTCTAAAATGCTGCTATGTTGTCATTAATGTTTACATAAATGTTTTAGTGTTGTGAACTCATTTTAAGAACTATAGACTACTGTAGTTGATTTTTTTTAAAACACTCTAGAACTGATGAAAAGAGTACATACCCTTAAAAGTAATTTTCTGAGAAGGCCATGTACTTATGAGTATCAGTTTGGAATTTGAGTATTAAGATGCCCCAATGTAAAGCAATCCTGAGTATAAGTCATTCTTCTCTTTCAGAATAAAAAGGTTTAAAAAATGTTTTGGGGTAGTTTGAATATATAAATCTGGGCAATGTAGAGTCAGTAATCAAATATCTACATGTAATAATTCATGTAAAAATGTAGTTATACATACATATTTAAAAATCAAATATGCAATTAATAGGTTGTTTTAGAAATACTATTTTTTTTTCATATTCTCACAGCTCATGAACAGTTCTAATAGAACTCTCCATACATCTTCTACGTTGGCATCTTTGCCAAAGAACCCCTTTTGGAATCATCTGTTTTCCAGGATCTAATTGTCACTTTTATTTAAGATATTTGCAGTTTAGGGCAGCCCGGGTGGCTCAGTGGTTTAGCACCACCTCAGCCCAGGGTGTGATCCTGGAGTCCTGGGATTGAGTCCCACATCAGACTCCCTGTGTGGAGCCTGCTTCTCCCTCTGCCTCTGTCTCTGCCTCTTTCTCTCTTTCTCTCTGTGTCTCTCACGAATAAATAAATAAATCTTAAAAAAAAAAGATATTTGCTGTTTAACACTTTTCAGTCTAAAAACTTTACTCAAAGTTAATATATCTACTTGCATAATATTTACACAGTTGTTTTTTATTTCTTCATATTCTGTATATGACTACTTACTGTATTTTATAAATATATTTTTATAGACTTGTTTATATAACATTTAATTCTTATACTATTTACTGTGTATTTCTGTATTTCCCTTCCATATTTACTTATACCCATAGCTGAGCTTTTTAACATCTAAGATAGCATTGATAGAGGATATTTGAGAGGTACTTAGATTATTTTGTACAAAGGAATCAAGAAAATGCTTCATAAAAGGAGAGACTTTGGAATGACTCAGCTTAGAAGGTATCACTTTTTCTGAGGGATGTAAAAAATTGCCTGATGTATATGTGCATATATGATATTTATTAAGTTGCCACTAAATGATAAGTTAGTGTTTGCTCTTGGGATCAAGATGACATGGACCTCACCCTCATAGAGTTTACACATAAGTAGGGTGTAAACTGCAATAGATATTACAAATAAGAAAATGAGGTTGCTAAGATTGAGAGTAAGGGAGAAGAAGTGTTTCAAGAATAGGGGCCAGAATAATCAGAAATCCCAAGGTGAGAGAAAATTAAAAGAAGACTAGACTTCTGGGTGCAGAGAAAGAAAGGGAAAAATGGTGTGAAATGATGCTAGGAATGTAAGCAAGGGTGTGTAATGGAGCAAAAGTTATTAAAACAGACTGAAAAGGAATGGTCAGAGAAGTAGTAGGAATCAGAAAAGCCAGCCTTCAGATCTTGGCTGCATCTGTTATGGCTAAATAACTTCTGGCAATTTATTTAAGTTTTCTGTGTTTTGTTTTCTCAGTAATAAAAGTATTTTCTTACTAATTTCATAGATCTGTTCTGAGAATTCTGTGAGATGATTATATAGCACCTAATAGACTATATGTATGTTTATACATAACACACACACACACACACACACACACACACACACACAAAGCTTGTTTATACATGAGATATATTAAGAATTAAGGTTTTGGCTATACATAGTAATGGATCAAATAACTAGGTCATCTCATATAGACTAAGGTGCTCCTTGAGGTCAGGGGCCATATCTTACTCATCCTAGAACCTAGGAAAGTAGAAAAATAATGCAGTGGGTTTTCTTCTGTAATGCATGAAGTGACTCCATAGAGAGTTCTAGATACTGAACAATATTAGCATCACCTAAACAAAGTGATGCACCAACCAGTCATTACAGTATAATAATACTTCATTAGGGGAAAGTATGAATGTAATTAAAAGTATAAAATATAAATGTAACAATACATCATGTAAAGGGAAAGTACTTAATCTGAACAGCAAATGTTTTCAGCAGGTCCATGAACCCTTCATTACAAATTATGAGATAATTATGCCCACTTGCTTTATAGTCATTTATTAATTTAATACTCAACAATCTGTGTCTTTTTAAAGGATTGGGAGACCCTGCTTGCTTTTATGTTGCTGTGATTTTTATTTTAAATGGAATAATGATGGGATTGTTCTTCATACATGGTGCATACCTGAGGTAAGATCCTTAAGTAGGCTTATAAGAACTGGCTGACATTTCTGATTAAAGGAAAAGGATAACTATGAGGTTAATTGATTAATAGTAGGAAATTTTATAAATTTATTTTTTTCCAGAAACTTAGCTAATATTGTGCAACCAGAAACTAGAGTTGTCACTAAAAATATCTTAAAGGTCTCTTTTTTATCCTTGTGGGGATTTTAAAAAGTGAATTAAAATTTCTTAACAAAGTTTTTAATGAGAATACTTTTAGACCGTATGTAAAATTACTATAACATTAGAGGAATCTTTGGTTGGTATTAGTGGCAGGTTATTTCTAATTTTAAGTCTGTATTTGTGAAATTAAGAAAGCAGTAAAAGAAAATGTGTATCACTGTGGCAGACACTTATATTTGATAGCCTATCTTTCTTGTTAATAGTACCACAATTTGGTTTGGGATAGTAGTGTGTACAATCTCAGGTGATAGGTTGAAGTTGATTATGATAGTTGTGTATTTTGTTTTTCATTCTCCATTGTTTCTTAGGATAGCCATATGAGCTAGGTTTTTTTTTTCTTCAGTGAAAAATATGGTGAAATCAGTCTTGTTTACACCTAGAAAAGCATTTATTTTTCTCACAAAAGGGTAGATTTCATTTGCCCCTTCTCTGTCTTCTGCTTTTAAACTTGACTGTGATACCAAGAGCTGCTGTAGTCATCTAATGACCATGAGGGAAAGGCTGTAAACCTAGCATAAATCTACCCTAAGGCCCTTGTGCTAGTGAACCAATGCCAACAGACACTTATCTTGCATTTTCTTGTTGAATACTATATAAAAACCCATGTAATTTAAGCCACTTTTGTTAAATTTTTGTTTCTTACAGCAGAATATATTCCTGACTGACCACCAGCTTTCTTTATAATGTTATTCTTGAACTGCACAACATTTAAAGTTAAAAATCCAGATTTACTCTTTCAATAAGTATTGAGGTTTCATAGGGTGTATGTCTATATAGAGATTAATATATACACAGTTCTTGTTTTAGGAAGTTTTTAGCATCAAAATAGTAGCATAGCACCAATAAAAAATTGTAACATTTGCAACATTGTACCAGGTATCATATCCAGCCAGCAAGTTAAGAAAAAGTATTAGTAAGTATAAGGGTTGGAAAACTTAAAAAAAAAAAAAAAAAGAAACAAGTGTCTGTATAAGCAGATCATACACATTTATGTAGAAAATCCAAAAGAATCTATGGGTAAAAATTAATATAATAAGGAAATTTATAATGTTACTGAATACAAAAATTTATATTCAGACATTGTAAATCTGTACTTTGATGTTTTAATTGAAAATTTAAAAGGATGCCTTTAAAAAAAAAGCATTGAAAGCATAAAGTTTTTACTTAACAAATATCTGATAAGAAATATATATGACTTCTTTGGGACAATTACAGAACTTTATTGATAGATTTTTAGAAAGGTGTAAATAAATGGAGATCTAAATAAATGAAAGATCTAAATAAATATAAATAATCATGGGTTGGAAGGCAATAATAGAAAATTGAGAATTATTCCAATTGATTTATAGATTCAATACATTGCCCATTTTGTTTGCTTTGGTAAGCTGATTTTAAAATTGTTCAGAAATGCAAAGTGCTTAAAATAGTAGAGACATTCTTGAGCAAGATAGGAGGATTTACTTTAGTAATTGTTTCTCTAATATAAAACTGATGCAAACAAGGCAATGCAATTGTGCCATAGGGATAGGCAAGCAGATCAGTGGAGTAAGGCAGGCCTCAGAAACACTTGTCCATTTAAAGACACTTGATGTAGGATAGAGTGAATATTGTACATCAGTAGATAAGGGCCAGCTTCTCAATAAATGGTGCTGATATAATCGGAAGACGATACAGAACAAAAAGAAGTTGGAACTGTATGAAAATTAAAGTCTAGTAAGATTAAAAATTCAAATATGAAAGACAAAATTATAAAATATAAAATGAAAGACAAAATTATAAAATTATTAATTATAGAATGTTATGTAGAAGAATATATCAGTAAATCAAGATAAGAAAATGTTGGGCAGCCCCAGTGGTGCAGTGGTTTGGCGCCGCCTGCAGCCTGGGGCATGATCCTGGAGACCCAGGATTGAGTCCCATGTTGGGCTCTGCGTGGAGCCTGCTTCTCCCTCTGCCTGTGTCTCTGCCTCTCTGTGTGTGTCTCTATGAATAAATAAATGAAGTCTTTAAAAAAAAAGAAAAGAAAATGTTTTTTTTTTAATCTTAAGAAAACTTAAGAAAAGTTTTACCATTAAGAAGAAAACCAATAAATTTGGTGGGAAGCATTTAAGTTCCTCAAGATAGTACACAATGAAAAGATAAGCCACAAACTGGGGAAAGATATTGCAATGCATATACCCAACATAGTTTCCAGACATTAGAATAATTAATTGATGATTTAATTAATTTATTAAATGCCTACTATGCCCAAAAGCACTACTCTAGGTGCCAGGAATGCAAATAATCTCTGTGCTCTTGGAGTATATATTCTAGAGGGTAGACAAAGACTAAGAAGATAGTCCAATAGAAAACTGTATAAAATATTCATGATCAGACATATATCAGAAGAATTCCAAATTGCCAATATATATATGTAAAGTTGACCACCATCAGAAAAATACAAATTTAAACCACAATGTCGTACTATTTCACATCTACTGCAATGGCAAAAGGAACTTTTATCCATGGCAGATGGGCATATACACTAGTACAACAATTTTGGAAATACTACATAATTTAGTAGAGTTGAAGGTGTACATATCTTCTAACTCTGCAATACCTTTTTAAAGTATATATACTTATAAATATAGAAAACAAACTTGGTGGTTGCCACTTGGGAGAGGAGTGGGGATGGGCAAAATAGGGGGAGGGGAATGAGCGATAACCAGTTATGAAAATGAGTAAGTCACAGGGAGGAAAGGCACAGCACAGGGAATATAGCTGTGTAATTCCCTACAGTACAGAGAATACAGCAAATGGCATTGTAATAGCATTGTGTGGTGACACACGGCAGCTACACTTGTAATCATAGCATCATGTGTAGAGATGTTGAATGATTATGTTGTATACCTGAAACTAATGTAACGTTGCGTGCCAATTACACTAATATATATAGATATGTATGTATATATGCTTAAGAAAGTTTGCCCGTGTATACCAGGATGTACATACAAGAATATAGCAGTAGTTTGCAATAGCTGCAAACAGAAAACAACTCAAATGTCTATCAACAGAGAAGTATACACATTACAGCTCATTAATGCACTGGAATATATGCAATATTGAGAATAAATGAGCTATAGCTACACACATCAACATGGACAAATCTTACAACTATAGTGTTGAATGAATGTAGGCAAGCACAAACTTAAAGATACAACTTTCATTTGTATAAAGTTTAAAAATAGATTAAGTTGTAGTATTGATTTGTGTATAGATGTGGTTCTGTTAATAATAACAAAAATCACATTAGTGGCTGTCTGAAGGGGTGTCAAGTGGGGACTCAGGATGTGATCAATTTTCTATTTCAATGATATATAGTAGTTACAAGTATGTTCACTTTATAATTGTTCTAGAAACAAGACAATTTTATGTACTTTTTAATGTATGGCTTCTAGGAGAACATAAACTCATCAGTATTTTGAAGGAAAAGGATTATTTTTAGATTATGTTGGCAGGCTTTAAAATGTTCTGTTTTTGACATTAGCTCATATTATGCTGTTTTTAAATATGGAAAATGTTATACAAGACTAAGAATGTTTTTTAAATTGATACTTTTCATTGGGAGAGCCTCCCCCCCCCCCCCAAAAAAAAAGGTGATAGTCTTCTCTAAATTGGTTACACAGTTCTGGAATATCAAATACATTCTTAGGCTCCAGACTTTGAGAAGGATATGCAGATACAATAAAAGTTGCCTATAAAAGTGTCACCAACACTGTGAGGAGACTGGAAACGATGGCATATGAGAAACAAAAGAAATAGGAATTGGGGATAAATTTTATTTCTTAGCCTGGCTACTCTCCCCTGTTGATGCTAGCTTAGAAGTCAGCTATTTTATTTATATTCTTCTGGTGGTTAATGATAAAATGTTGACATGCATATCTGACTTTATCAAGTCCAAAATTGATATCTTTTTCCTTCTATCTGATTAATACAAGGAATTTTAGGACACTTTGCTTCAAAACAGCCCCTCACATGTTATAATTATTATCATAGGTTAGTGCGTCCATTACCCCTCCACAGCAGGAAGGCACTATAATTGCTGCTTATGTTACCAGATCTTGCTTAGATTTATGTCCACATGATCCTAACTTTCTGTAGGCTGCAGTTGTTCTGCTTCTCACACCTTCCTCTGTGCAATTTCTTTCTTTTCAAAGGCATCCTTTGAATTTCCCTCAGTGAAAATCTGTTAATGGTAAATCACTTCCCATTAGCTTTCCTTGTTTTGAGCTCATTCCTTCTGTTCTTCAATCATTCATGTGATATTTATTGTCTTCTAAGTGTGAAGCTGTGGCTACAGTGATGACAACATAAAAAAAACAAGGCAACTTTAAGAAATGGTACTTAATCTTTGGTGATTATCAACCATTCAGGATCTGAGTTTTGTATTCTGCATTGTTGTTTCTTTGGGACTCAACCAAAGAATGATTATAATAGTTCAGACACGTCAAAGTCACTTGTAAGTGAAACTGCTGGGCTCTTGTCTTTGTCTCTCAGTCACTGAAATCCAATTAAGAAAAAAAAAAAAAACTGGCTTCCAGAAAATTCAAAGAAATCAATATAGACTTTGAAGTGCGGCCTGCCTGTTAAAAATTTTTACGTTCAGTTATTATGTATTTTATTTAGAAAGTACTTTAAATACAACAAATTATAAAATTCAAATTACTTTATATTGATACCCTATATGCTTGTACATTCAAGATTAAAAACATTAACTACACGCATACTTTGGAAATTTTTTGCATTATTCTATGTGGTTTAGTACTATCGCATTTTAAATATGACTAAATTCTAAGATAATTTGTGAAAAGCTCACTATATTTTTATGAATTATGAATGTATACTCTTTTTTTAACAGTGGGACTCAACTTGGAGGTCTAATTACAGTATTATGCTACTTTTTCAACCATGGAGAGGTTTGTTTTCTAGAAAATAATTTTTAAGAAATAGGAGGGGCTATATAGGAACAAGGAAATATATTCATCAAAACAATATATAATTGCATGTTACTTAGGATCTCACAATATTTTAAAGAACCTTGTGTTGTAAGTTCATATTTTAATCATGCTAATCCACATTTTTACATAATTAGAATTTATGATGTGAAATATCTTGTCTGATTTTTAGTGTCCCTATATTTTGTAGAAAAAGCAAATTCTCTATTTTGTTGAAAGAGGAAATACTGTACTTGCTGAGTTCAGACTCTTTATATAGACATTATCTCATTTACTCCTACCACACGTTTTTGGAAGGTGGTTATTATCCTCACAGTAGAAGATAAGAAATTGAAATTTAGAGTGGTTAAGTTGCTTATGCAAGATTCCACATTTAGTACCTAGGGAAACTGGGCTTCCCATTCTCCATCTGTCTGGCTCAAACACCTTGCTTCTCTTTCATCATGTTGCCTTTTCAATTGCACAAAATGCTGAACTCAAAGTAGAAATTTACTAACTCAGTCCAATGGGATATAGTCCACCTACAAAGAGCTCATAGAAACTTATTTAGAATATGATAGACTCATTCAGCAATATACTGCGTGTGTAACCTGTGCCAGATTCTGTTCCATGCTGAGAGGTGGCAGTGAAAAGTGAGAGAATATGACTGCTAGCTTTGGGAAACAAAATATGTAATATGTTGTGGCACCAGTTACACAGGGTTGAAGTTTTTATCCATTACTACTAGGAAAGAACAATTGGTGAATTTTAGAAAATCAGACAAAGGAGTCATGAAAATTATACATAAATATATAAACTTAAATGTACTGTTGTTTACCAATCTATTTATGTATAGACAAAACTTTTTTTGAGTATGCTAGATTAATTGACTTTCTTATACATACCATAATTCATCTCCTAAACTTCAGTTTTGCTTTTTTTTGGAAGAGAGGTAATAGTTTATGAGAGTTTCAATTCTTTCTAGAATTTTAGAATTCTTGATGTGAAACTTTATACTCACATCTTAGAAATAGTTTAAAAATCTATACAAAAGTGTCAGTGCTTCCATTTATGTATCACATTATTGATTCCAAATATTTCCAGGTGTTTTTAGAAATTTACGGTTGACTCTTTTAAAGGTGTGTTTCACAAATTCAGAGACAATCATAATTACTTGTAGCGACAACTTGTTATGTATAAACTCTCTTGGTGTTTGTGAATGCCCTAGCTGACATTTGGTTAGGGTTTTTTCTGTGCATACATACATGCCAAAGCCCTGGGATGCCAGGGTCATCACTTCAGAGCTGGAATGTGGATCTGGTTTGTCAGTTCCAAAATCCTCACCACTTCTATACCTGCTACCTTGTTTGTCCTTTAGATTTTCTTATGTTTGGCATGATATATTTATCACTTGCTTCTGAACTTGCTATATAATGGCTCTCTACCTAATGCCTATGCCCATTAAGAGAGCTCCAAAAACTGAGAAGCTATCCCAGGCATTTGGAAATTAATGAGCCTAGTATTAAAATTATTAAAACCAGCATACTCATGATTTTTAGATTAATAATATTTATTGCGATGGAACATAAAGTGAAGTGAGCATTTTATTGACTTCAGGCTACCCGTGTAATGTGGACACCACCTCTCCGGGAAAGTTTTTCATATCCGTTTCTTGTACTTCAGATGTGCATTTTAACTTTGATTCTCAGGTAATTTTTCTTTATAAAACAAATATAAATAGATTATAAGTTAAGTTTCTTAAAATATACTCCACCCTATTAAGTTATAATCATCAAATTTAGTTTTCCCTTTATTTTTAGTTACTTTAAAAATAAGAGTATCCAGTTAAGAAAATAAAATTACTGTGTAAACAACTGCTTTCCACTTAAGAGTCTAGACTACAGCTTTTAGGTAATCTAAATTCCTAGCAAGATGCTTTATTTTCCAATTTTTGGAAGTGATTTTAATCTGACCAGTCAGGGGTTTCATGGAATGAAATGCGTTAACTACAACATTTAGGACTGTAGCCTTGAGTACGAGTATGCTGTATACTCCACAACTTAGCCAAAAGGCGCTGTTGTTTGGTAAATATAAAAGAACTGAGAACTTAGTATATTTTGTGATATCACTAAACAATATGAACATTTAAAATTTTTCTTTTGAAAATTTATCTACCATAATATAAGGATTTATCAAAATCCAGTACAACTTTTATAAAAAAGAACAGCTACAGTTTTATTATTTACACTAAATGTTTACATTTCTTTTTTCATATTCTAAGAGATACTGAAACTGTGTGGTAAAAGCTGTTGGGTTACCAATACATCTTTTAATTGTAGACTGGATAGTTTAAACTTCAGTATGCAGCAGTTTATAACTGCATTCTAGAGTTCTTTTTCAGTCATTGTTTTAATTTTTTTCTTTAAAATGTTCTCATGGTAGTTGACTTAATATTTCAGCAACACTTAACACTTTTCTTCATTGCTTTTTGAGATACAAAGGTGGTGGTATGTAAAACTGCTGCTGCTTGTAGAGGCTAAGTATCTTGAGATGGGCAGGCTTAGTTCACACTCTATTTTCGGACCACGTTGCTGGAGTATCAAATTTCTAATACATGCATATGTGAAAGGAAAATAGACATTTATGCTTAATATATTTTATTTACTGACAAACTAGATGCAATATTTAAAGCTGTAATTGAGATTGTTTTATGCTAAGCATTTTTATGACTCAGATATTTTCAGTTCTTTAATGGCCTTTTAAATTTTAACTGTATTTTGTTATCTTACACCAAAAGTAAGGGGTCTTTAGATTTCAACATTTTTCAATTAGCTTTTCTGTTTAGTGATAGGCTACTTTTACAGTAAAAACTTATTGATATTAATTCTCTCTATTAAGGACCTCCAACAATAATAGAAGGCATTTTATTGCACTCTGTCTTTCCAATGTTGCTTTTATGCTTCCCTGGCAGTTTGCTCAGTTTATACTTTTTACACAGGTAAGATGATTTTAAACTAATTTAAGTTGAATGCAAGACAACTTGGTTGTTTTTATAGAAGTTGTATGATGTCATTATGTTTCTGCCCTAATAGATTTTCAAAATGTGGGATAATTATAAAGTTAACATACATGTATGATTTTTTTCAAAAAAATTATGTAATTCTACATTCTATTAATATATTTGTTTAGTTAGGCAGATCTTAACTGCAAAAGACTTTTTCAAACTATTACTTTAATTCACAACTTTTCTTGTTTGTATTTAAGATGATCTCTATAAATTTGCCCGTAGATTTTCCTTTTATCTTAGGAATCATTTTGGATGCCAAGCTACACAACATGGTAAGGGCCAATCCTTCTCTTCATGGTAAAGGTCATCTGCTTCTAATGTAGCCTCTTTTGTTCAAAGAGCAGAATCTTTCTGGACACCATTTCTCAAGAGCTTCAATCATGCATGACATTACTTGAGTGAATTTGAGGCCATTTTCTCTTTCCCCAAACAACTAAGTAACTAATGGCAAGAAGCTGAGCTGGGGAAGTAGAGGGTAAAAGGTCAATTTTGATAAAATTTCATGATACCCAAATTTTACATTAGAACTCCTTTCCACCTAACTAACCATACTAATGATAATAACGTTCTATGTTGGTAGCGAGAAATTGTGCCAAGAAGGCTTGTGCTGATGATCAACAAAAATGAAATTATAACCTCAACTTAATTGGCGCTGCATTTTAAAGTGTTTTCTATGCTCTACTTCCTTATAGTTGGCCTTTCCAGGTTGGTAAACAAAGTCTGTGGTTTCCCTTATTTACGCCTGCCAGCATAGATTTCTAATGTGCATCACTTCCTTGCAAGCACATTTATTAATCCCCTGGTGCTGATGAGACTGTTTAAGTAGCTGTTTGGGTAATTTTGATATTCCTTATTGATTTTCTCTCCATTCAAAAGATGTTCTAGACTTTTAGTTTTCTTTTTCCTTTCATTGATGAGATATAATTGACAAGTAACATTTTGTAAGTTTAAGGTGTACAATGGTATTGATTTAATACACTATTGTATTTCAGTATGATTACCGCCTCAGTGTTACACATATCTATTAGGTCACATAATTGCTATTTCTTTTATGTGGTGAGAGCATTTAACATTTAGCCTCTGAGAACTTTGAAGTCTATAATACAGCATTGACTATAATCACTATGCTGTGTGTTAGACCTCTAGAACTTAAGTAGATCTCTAGTTGTGAATTGGACCCTCTGTCCAGTATCTTTCTTATTCCCCCACCTGTCAGTCCCTCGTAACCACCATTCTACTCTTCGTTTCTACAAGTTGGGCTTTTTTAGATTCCACATGTGATATCATAGTATTCGTCTTTCTCTGTCTGACTTACCTCACTTAGCATAATCCTTTCAAGGTCCATCTATGTTAAATTCTATGCATATAAAATAAGTAATAGGGAATCAAAGGTTTTATGTTCAATTTCAATTTTATGTTTTCAGTGCACAATGCACTCATCTCTGATTTCAGGAACAAAATTGTCCCGAGGACTTGAACTGATTTAAAACTCTTTTGTTTCCTGGAAACAAATTTTGACTCACCCTCAGACCTACTCATCTTGAGGCCAATATCTGCAGGATCATGATGAAACTTTCATCTGGAGGCAGAAAGAGAAGTCATTTTTCTACAGTTTCACAGCAGAATGTTGACTCTGTTGCATGTATTTAAATGAAGGGGCTCTCCTTTCAACCAGCAACTCAAATAACATTTCAGCAACTGAGCAGAATTTTCACCCTTTAAGTGTTTCTCTTAGCCAAAGCTTATTTGTAATACATAAGAAAGGTGGTCTAGACTTGGATATTCTAACAATATTGGTCTATGAGAGGAAAGAAAGAAAGACTAATATATGCTAGACTTCAGTGTTATAGAGTTTATTTCACTTAATCCTCAATGAGTCCAGTCAGATGGTTATTACAGATAAAGACACAAAGGCTCAGAGATTAAATTGAAATCAAGTCTGTCCAATTGCAAAGCTCTTGTATTTTCCAGTTTATTTTGTTGCATCTCTGAGGCCTTTGAACTCTTCTCTATTGAAGATTACACACTTGGCTATATTATCTTACTTCCTTGCAAAAAGGCCTTCAGCTTTCATGCAGCATTAATAAATGTGCATTTGAAGAATATTTCTGTACATTTTATGAAACTATAATTGGGTATACCCTGTTATCTAATTGCTTTCCTATATAAGTACCTATATGACACATTTTTCATAATTAGCATCAAGATTAATTTTCCTCACAAGGTGAATTTATGAACTTCCTTTTAACAACTGCAACTATTCTCCTGGACTCAGCAGGAGACAAGCAGAAAGCAATTGCATTTTTTTTCTCCTAATGCATCTTGAAACCTGTGTTCTAGACTAGTTTCTTCCCCACCTCCCAAGTTTAGATGAAATCTCGGGTGGTTCCATACATATTCCTTTCCTTTTCATTTTGAAGAAAAGTTTCATTTCAGTAAAAAAAATTCTTTTGACATTTAAAAATTTTTGTGTTTTCTGACCCCAGAACTTAATATATATATCCATTTATTTAGTTCTTGTTCCGTCAATGTTATATAGATTTTTAGAGATCTTACAAATGTTTCATTAGATTTGTTATAAGATATTTTCTATTCTTGATGCATTTTAAAAGATTGAATATTTTATATTTGTTATATATATAGCTCTACATGTGTTAATTAGGCAAAGTCTATTAATTGTGATATTTACACTTTTAGATATCTACTACTTTTCTTCATTTATTTCAGTTACTAGAGGAAGAATGTGCTAAAATCTTTCACTTTAACAGTTGATTAGTCTATGTCTACTTTTAGTTCTGTAAATTCTTTAAATATTTTGAGGCAGTATTATGATGTGCACAATTGTTAAATATTCTTTTTATTTTTATGTAATGTGCCTTAAAATGTGTATGTGTGTGGTAAGAACACTTAACATGAGACATCCCCTCCTTCATAGATTTGTAAGTGCAGATAGAGTACAATATTGTTATCTATAGGCACAGTGTTGTGCAGCAGACTTCTAGAGTTTGTTGATACTGCATAACTGAAATTTTATATGCAATAATTAGCAACTTCCCATTTCCTCCCCTCCACCCAGCCCCTGGCTATCACTATTCTATTCTTTGCTTCTATGAGTTTGACTATTCTAAATACCTCATGTAAATAGAATCATGTAGTTTTTGTCCTATGACCAACTTATTTCATTTAGCCGAATGCCTCATTCATATTTTCCATATTACAGGATTTCCCTCTTTTTAAAGGCTAATGATATACCATTGTAGGTATTTGACTCAGTTTTTAATCCATTTATATATTGATCATCATTTAGGTTATTTCTACATCTTGGATATATAAATAGTGCCACAGTAAATATAAGAGTGCTAATATCTCTTCAAGATTCTCTTTTCATTTCTTAAAAAATAAATGCCTAGAAATGTGATTGCTGGATTATATGATAGTTTTATTTTTAAATTTTTGAGAAACCTTCATATTGTTTTCCATAGTGGCTGTACAATTTTGCATACAGAACTGTGTGAAAGGGGGATCCCTGGGTGGCGCAGCGGTTTAGCGCCTGCCTTTGGCCCAGGGCGCGATCCTGGAGACCCGGGATCGAATCCCACGTCGGGCTCTCGGTGCATGGAGCCTGCTTCTCCCTCTGCCTATGTCTCTGCCTCTCTCTCTCTCTCTGTGTGACTATTATAAATAAATAAAAAAAAATTAAAAAAAAAAAAAAAAAAAAAGAACTGTGTGAAAGGGTTCCCTTAATACTTGTTGCCTGTTTTTTGATAATAATCATCCTAATGGATGTGAAATAGCATATCATTGTGGTTTTAATTTGTATTTCACTGATAATTAGTGACATTGAACATTTTTTGTGTATCTATTAGCTATTTGCATATCTTCTTTGGATAAATACCTGTGCAATTCCTTTGCCTATTTTTTAATAAAGTTACTTATCTTTTCCTAGAGTATTATGAGTTCTTTACATACTTGGGATATTAACCTCTTATCAGATACATATTCTGCAAATATTTTCTGCCATTCTACAGATTGCCTGTTTAATCTGTCAATCATTTCCTTTGCTGTGCTTCCAGTAGACAGATAAAGGCGCTAGCAATCTTGAGTCACCCTTCTGCAATGAGAGAATGAGCTAATTCAAAGGTGGGCTTCAGTCTTCCTGAGGGCTCCTTGATTTCTGTTTCTCTCATAATATATAGCCAAAACCAAAGCTCGGGGACTTAGCAGAGAGATCTCATTCTTGATGTGCCCTAAGTACTGGGTCAATCGAAATCTCTCAATTGCCTCTATTAGAATCTGCTATTGGAATTGGTAGATGTCTCTGGGATAAAAGCAACTTAAAATATCTTATTCATCACTGTAGATTTTCATCTCTTCTATGTTTTTACCTTCCTAATTCTTTTTAGATTTGTTTGTAATCTGTGCTTTCATGCAGGTTTTGAAATATTCTTCCAAGTATTCTAGTTCTTAATGATAAGGTTGGTTCAGATTATTTTGACTATAATTATTGGAAATAAACTCTACTCTTAATGTTTACTTTTCTTATGAGTAGTGAAGTATTTGTTTTTCACTTTTTTCATGTTTGCTTTTTAATTATTTTTATTTCAGATAGCTTCATTATTTCCCATGTATGTTGTGGGGTACATTGAGCCAAACAAATTTCAGAAGATCATTTATATGAACATGGTAACATTTTTAATATTTATAAGTCAAATATTAAAATCTCAGAATTTATAAAACTGAACTGTTTTGTGGGATACCTCTTTGCAAGTAATATTTCATTAATATATATGATGTTGATATTATCCAGGAATGATTATATTGTTATATATTTGTAATATTCAGATGTTTTATGTTCTGTGAAACTTAAAAAAATTTTTAATGTTTTACTTATAATTATTGTCACTACTTTTGAAACAGCCTTTTAGCACTTTGGATTAATATGACATTGTAAAAATAAAATTAGAAAATTATGAAAAGATTAGAAAAGACTTATGACTAAGTCTTTCTTATTATATCACTCCATTTTTTAATCAAAAATGTATCTTTTCTATTTTCTTTATATCAAGTTTTAGGTAGAGAAAAAGATAAATTCTGTATATATTTTATGGTGTTGAAAATACTTAGAACATATTAGTGTGTTGAAATTCTATTATCATTTGACCATTATTAATCTTATTTATACATATAAAGTTTGTATTAGAAATGAATGTGACTGTTAACAAAGTATGCATTATACTATATTTCTAATAACAATAAAACAGATGTTTCCTTAATTTGCAGGTTTCAGTTCTCCTTTGTTTTGTGTTGATGTTTGGAAATCCAATGTATTTATCTTCTTATTATTCTTCATCTTTGCTAATGACATTGGTAAGTGTTTGCTAAGCTCATGATTTTTTTTTAACTCTCAAATAGTAGGTTTATACATGTAGTATAAGTTTCGGAGAATAAACAGTGCCCTTCCCTGATTATTGTGCATGTGAAAACCTTTTCCCAAATAATACTTTTTCTCTGTCTCATCCTTGAAAAATGAACAGAATACAAAGTTTCTCTCTTTAAGGTAATGCCCAAGTAAATATTTTTAAAAACAATCATAAGGTAATAAGACTTACTTTTAAAATATGCCATAATTTATTATAAAAATTAGTTATTTTGTTCTACATCAATTTAGTACACTAAATAGTTATTGCAATGACACTGCCATTGCCCAAAACATTTTTGGAACTCCTCTCAAATGCCTTCACAGACTGTGGTGCATTCTTTTGAAGATCTTCATTGGTGGCAAATATTCATCTTTCAAGATTGGATTTAATTTTTGGAAATGACCAAAGTCTTGTAAACAAGATGGGTAATTAGATCTTGGGTAATACAAATCTTGATCAAAATATGGTGGGACAATAATTAGATTGATTTTCTTGGCCAACTAAATTATCTCTAAAGACAATTTAGAAAGAGGAGTTTCAAAATGTTTTGAGCAATGGCAACATGATTAGAATAATGTATAGTCTCCTTATGTGACTTACATTCATAGAATAACACTCATTTGGATATATATTTAGAATATATATCCAAATATAGTTCAATATAATTGTAGTTATATATATATAGTTATTGTAGTTATATATATATAACTATATATATATAGTTCAATATAATTGTAGTTCAATATAATTGTTTTATTGTTTATAGTCGCACTTCTAATATTCATGAGCCAGAACATAGAGTGTTTTTCTCCACTGAAATGTTTCTGGGGTATTCTCCTTCCACAATGATCAGAAATGATATAAACCATAGTAATACCAAAATATGGCACTTTTCCATATATGGTACATTGATTAATTCTTGAGATTGTCCCATATTTTAACATTTTGCTCCCCAAGCTTTTTGTGTTTGGCCTCATAGTAAGTAATCCCTCCCTTTTCACTCTCCCAAAAACCATTTTCAACATTTGATCAAACTTTATTAGCATTACAAAGTAGGGGACTTGCAATCATCTACCTCTTTTTGTGAAAACAGTTTATTTTAATATATAGCACAGATATAGAAAACTGCATAAAACAAATGTTTTATATACTTCTGTATTGACCAGTATTAATAGGTACTAATTAATGAACTGTTATTTAACATTTTTAAACTACCGTCAAGTCAAATTAGAACTTTTCTAACCATTCTAGAAGCCTTTTATGTGCCCTGCCCTAATTATAACTCCCTTGCACTGGTCTAAAGCAGGAATAATTATCTTAACTACGTTAATTTCTCCTAACTGTCCTTTGTAGTTTCATCTGTTTTCATTTTTATCTACAGATTTCCCATGTATATTCCTGGTTTTATTTCTAAGAAATTTGTTAAGAGTTCAGGTCATTGAACATGCGGAAGGTTCTGTGCTCTAGATTTTGCTCTTTGAATCCCCATGATGTAGCTTTATGTCTTCCTTTGCCTTTTTTTATTTATAATACTATTGATCTTCAAACAGTGCAGGGGATAGGGACATCAAACCCCCGTGCAATTGAAAATCCACATATAATTTTTTATTCCCTCCAAACTTGACTACTTATAAGTAATGTTGACTGGAAGCCTTGCTGATAACACAGTTGATTAATATGTATTTTGTATGTTATAGGCTTTATGTATTATATACTTTATTCTTAAAGTAAGCTCTAGAGGAAAGAGAATGTTATTAAGGAAATCATAAGGAAGAGAAAATGCATTTACAGTACTGTATTTGTCAAAAGAAATCTGTATATAAGTTGATCTATGTGGTTAAAACCCATGTTGTTCAAGAGTCAACTGTACATTAATAATTGTATCTAAAACTTGGGTAGGTTCATGTTTGATCCCTTTTACAAGTCTATAGTATTTCATCAGGAGGCATTTAATATTTGGTGCCTCTCTTTTTATGGTGGCAGCCATCAGTGCTTAGTACCAGATCCGTTAATTCAATAGGGATTTCAAAATGGTTATATATCAGTTGTTCACTTATAATTTATCTAGGAAAATAAAGCATATGTCTAAATGAGGGAAGTTGGGAGGAAGTAGAAAAATATTTGAAGAAATAATGGCCAAAAGTTTTCTAAATATGATGAAAATGATCAAATGAGATAGGAAGAATTTTATTGAATCCCAGTATAAGAAACTGAGAGGAAGCTGTAATAAGACACATATAATCAAGTGGCTCAAAATTTGTGATAAAAGGAAAATCTTAAGAACAGTCAGTGAAGTAAGACATATTAAATATAAAAAAAAGGTAAGGATGTCAGCACATTTTTCATAAGAAAAAATGCAAGCAATAAAACAGTCGAACAACGTCTTTTTTAAATAAAAAAACTATAGTAAATCTACAATTCTGTATCCAGCGACATATCTTTCAAAATTTCAAAAATGAAGGCAATATGGTATCACTTACCTCTCAAATTCCCCCTCATGATCCAGTAGTTGTTTATCTCTTTCTCAGCTACTGTATTCTCCATCATTTTATCTTCCATATCACTAATTCTTTCTTCTGTCTCATTGATCCTAGTACTTAGAGCTTCCATTTATGATCACATCTCATTAATAGCCTTTTTGATTTTGAATCAATTAGATTTTAGTTATTTTATTTATTTATTTATTTATTTTATTCCCCTAGAAAGGGATTCTCTTGTGTCTTCTATGTTTTTTTCAAGCCCAACTAGTATCTTTATAATCATTATTCTGAACTCCAGTTCTGACATCTTATTTATATCTATACTGATTAGGTCCTTGGCAGTCAGTACTGACTCTTATTATCTTTTTTTGAGGTGAGTTTTTCCATCTTGTCATTCTCTCCAGAGAAGAATAGATGAATGAGAGAACAAAATGCTAAAATGGCAACGTGACCCCAGAGAAATGTACACTAAGCAAATCAGAAGAAATTCCAAACCAAGAACAAAAAAAGAGAATATAATTAGACAGGTGAACAGAATAGAGCAATACACTGGATCTTGTATATATTTTGGTTGGCCTGTTAGAAAACTAAATCCCAAAATTGTAGAAAAGAAAGCTTTCATATGTAAAAAAATTAAATACAATGAAAGGATAGAATGTAACTGTAAAAAATGAAAATTAAAAGACAAAGAAGGATATAGACAGGTGAACAGAATAGAACAATATACTATATTTTGAGTGTATTTTGGTCAGTTTATTAGAAAAACTACATCTCAAAATTGTAAAGAAAGAAAAACATATATACAGAAATAAAATCAAATACATTGAAAGGATAGAATGTAACTGTAAAAATGAAACTTAAAAAAGACTTAAATGAAACAGAAAGAAACACACAAAAAAAAAGAAGTAAAAAAAGAAAAAAAGCAAATATGATCAGACAGATGAAGAGAACAGAGCCATACACTAGATTCTGGATGTATTTTGGTCTGTTAGAAGAAACTGCATCCCTGAATTGTAAAGAAAAAATAGCTTATATACATAGAAAAATAAAATTAAATACAATGAAAGGATAGAATGTAACTATAAAATGAAAATTTAAAAAGATTTTAAAAGTTGATAAAGCGAAACTATATTAGAATAATTGGGATCCCAGAAGAAAAGGAAGGAGTTTGCGGGGGGTGGGGTGGGGGGGTGGAGCAGAATGTATATTGGAGCAAATTATAGCAGAGAACTTCTCTAATCTGGGGAAGGAAACAGACATCCAAGACCAGGAAACACAGAAAACCCTCTTCAAAATCAATAAAAATAGGTCAACACACCAACATAAAATAGTGAAACTTGCAAATCTCAGAGATAAAGAGAAAATTTGCTGAAAGCAGCTCTAGACAAGATGTCTGTAACTTACAGGGGTAGGAACATTAGACTGTCATCAGACCTCTCCACAGGGACCTGACAGGCCAGAAATAACTGGCATGATATATTCAGGTGTTAAATGAGAAAAATATGCAGCCAAGAATACTTTCTCCAGCAAGGAAGTCATTCAAAATAGAAGGAGAGATAAAAGGAAACTAAAAGAATTTGTGATCACCAAACCAGCCCTACAAGAAATATTAAAAGGAATCCTTTAGGCAAAGAGAGAACCCAAAAGTAACATAGACCAGAAAGGAACAGAGACAATATACAGAAACAGTGACATTACAAGTAATACAATGGCACTAAATTCATATCTTTGAATAGTTACTCTGAATGTAAATGGGCTGAATGCCCCAATCGAAAGACACAGGGTATCAGATTGGATAAAAAAGCAAGACCCATCAATATGCTGTCAGCAAGATACTCATCTTAGACCCATACAGATCCTAGATTTAAAGTGAGGGGGTGGAAAACCATTTATCATGTGACTAGACATCAAAAGAAAGCTGGGGTGGCAATCCTTCTATCAGACAAATTAGACTTTAAACCAAAGACAGTAATAAGAGATGAAGAAGGACTCTATATCATAATTAAAAGGTCTATTCAGAAATAAAATCTAACAGTTGTAAATATTTATGCCCCTAACATGGGAGCAGCCAATTATACAAGCCAATTAATAACATTAAAGAAACACGTGGATAATAATATAGTAATAGAAGGGGACTTTATTTATTTATTTATTTTTAATTTATTTTTTATTGGTGTTCAATTTACTAACATACAGAATAACCCCCAGTGCCCGTCACCCATTCACTCCCACCCCCCGCCCTCCTCCCCTTCTACCACCCCTAGTTCATTTCCCAGAGTTAGCAGTCTTTACGTTCTGTCTCCCTTTCTGATATTTCCCACACATTTCTTCTCCTAGAAGGGGACTTTAACACCCACTCACTACAATGGACAGATCATGTAAGCAGATCAACAAGGAATCAAGGGCTTTGAATGACACACTGGATCAGAAGGACTTCACAGGTATATTCAGAACATTCCATCCTAAAGCAACAGAATACACATTTTTCTTGAATGCACATAGAACATTCTCCAGAATAGATCACATACTGGGTTACAAATCAGGTCTTAACTGGTACTAAAAGATTGGGATCATTCCCTGCATATTTTTGGACCACAATACTTTGTGGTTTTGTTTGTTCGTTTGTTTGTTTTTTGTTGTTTTTTTGTTTTGGACCACAATACTTTGAAACTGGAACTCAATCACAAGAGGAAATTTGAAGAGAACTCAAATGCATGGAGGCTCAAGAGCATCCTACTAAAGAATGAATGGGTCAACCAGGAAATTTAAGAAGAATTGTTTAAAATCATGGAAACAAATGAAGATGAAAGCACAACTGTTCAAAACCTTTGGAATGCAGCAAAGGCGGTCCTAAGAGGGAAGTGTATAGCAAAACAAGCCTTTCTCAAGAAACAAGAAAGGTCTCAAATGCATAACCTAACCTTACACCTAAAGGAGCTGGAAAAAAGAATCGCAGATAAAGCCTAAACCCAGCAGAAGAAAAGATAATAAAGATTAGAACAGAAATCAATGAAATAGAAACCAAAAGAACAAATCAATGAAACCAAGAGCTGGTTCTTTGAAAGAATTAATAAGATTGATAACCCTCTGACCAGACTTATCAAAAAGAAGAGAGAAAGGATTTAAATAAATAAAATCATGAAAGAGGAGCAATCACAACACCAAAGGAATTATAAGAACATATCATGAGCAACTGTATGCCAACAAATTAAGCAATCTGGAAGAAATGGATGCATTCCTAGAAACCTACAAAATAACCAAAACTGAAACAGGAATAAATAGAAAACCTGAACAGACCCATAACCAGCAAGGAAATTGAAGCAGTCATCAAAAATCTCCCAACAAACAAAAGTCCAGGGCTGGATGGCTTCCTAGGAGAAATCTACCAAACATTTGAAAAAGAATACTGCAGCATCCTTTCTTGATTAAAACTCTTGACAGTGTAGGAATAGAGGGAACATACCTCAATATCATAAAGCCATCTATAAGAAGCCCATAGCAAATAGCAATCTCAATGGGAAAGAACTGAGAGCTGTCCCCCTATGGTCAGGAATACAGCAAGGATGTCCAGTATCACCACCGCTATTCAACATAGTACTAGAAATCCTAGCCTCAGCAACAGACAACAAAAAGAGAAAAAAGGGATCTGAATTGGCAAAGAAGTAGTCAAACTCTCACTCTTTGCAGATGACTCAGGTCATGTCATCTCTTTATGGAAACCCCAAAAGACTCCACCCGAAAATTGCTAAAACTCATACAGGAATTCAGCAAAGTGGCAGGATATAAAATCAGTGCACAGAAATAAGTTGCATTTCTATATACTGACAATAAGACAGAAGAAAGAGAAATTAAGGAGTCCATCCCATTTACAATTGCACCCCAAAGCATAAGATACATAGGAATAAACCGAACCATAGGATCTGTACTCAGAAAACTCTAGAACATTTGTGAAAGAAATTGAGTAAGACACAAAGAAATGGAAAAGCATTCCATGCTCATTGATTGGAAGAAGAAATATTGCTAAAATGTCTAAGCTACCTAGAAAAATCTAAATATTCAATGCAACACTTATCAGAATAGCATCAACTTATTTCACAGAGTTGAACAAAAAATCCTAAAATTTGTTTGGAACCAGAAAAGACCCCAAATAGACAAAGGAATGTTGAAAAAGAAAACCAAAACTGATGGCATCACAATTCTGGTCTTCAAACTCTACTACAGCGCTGTAATCATCAAGACAGTATGGTACTGGCACAAAAATAGACATATAGATCAATAGAACAGAATAGAGAACCGAGAAATAGACCCTCAACTCTATGGTCAACTCATGTTCAACAAGGAAGGAAAGAATATTCAATAGGGAATAAGATAGTCTCTTCAAGAAATGGTGTTGGGAAAATTGAACAGCCACATGCAGAAGAATGAAACTGGACCAATTACTCATCCCATACACAAAGATAGACTCAAAATGGATGAATGACCTAAATCTGAAACAGGAATCCATCAAAATCCTAGAGGAGAACACAGGCAGCAGAGTCTTTGACCTCGGCCACAGCGACTTCTTGCTAGACATGTCTCCAAAGGCAAGAGAAACAAAAGCAAAAATAAACGACTGAGACTTTATCAAGATAAAAAGTTTCTACACAGCAAAGGAAACAGTCAACAAAACTAAAAGGCAACCTGCAGAATGGGAGAAGATATTTGCAAATGACATATCAGATAAAGGGCTAGTATCCAACATCTATGAAGAACTTATCAAACTCAATATCCAAAGAGCAAATAATCCAATCAAGAAATGGGCAGAAAACATAGACATTTCCCCAAAGTAGACGTACAAATGGCCAACAGACACATGAACGTGCTCAACATCACTCTGCATCAGGGAAATACAAATCAAAACCACAATGAGATGCAGAATGGTTAAAATTAACAAGTCAGGAAGCAATAGATGTTGGTGAGGATGCAGAGAAAGACACCTTGTCCACTGTTGGTGGGAATGCAAGCTGGTGCAGCCACTCTGGAAAACAGTATGGAGGTCCTCAAGTTTGAAAATAGGGTTACCCTATGAGCCAGCAATTGCACTACTGGGTATTTACCCCAAAGATACAAATGTAGTGATCCAAATAGACACCTGCTGGGGATCCCTGGGTGGCTCAGCAGTTTTGCGCCTGCCTTTGGCCCAGGGTGTGATCCTGGAGTCCTGGGATCGAGTCCCACATTGGGCTCCCTGCATGGAGCCTGCTTCTCCCTCTGCCTGTGTCTCTGCCTCTCTCTCTCTCTCTGTGTGTGTGTGTTTCTCATGCGTAAATGAATAAAATCTTTAAAAAACAAAAAGCCCCCCAAAAAACCAAGTAGGCACCTGTACCCCAATGTTCTTAGCAGCAATGTCCACCATAGCCAAACTATAGAAAGAGTGAGGTTGTCCATTGATGAATAAAGAAAATGTGATATATATTGATATATCAATATGATATGTATTAATATGATATATATATCATATCTATATATATCCACACACAATGGGCTATTACTCAGCTATAAAAAAAATGAAATCTTGCTCTTGCCATTTGCAACAACGTGGGTGAGGATGTTATGCTAAGGATGAGAGGATGTTATGCTAAGTGAAAGAAGTCAAGCAGAGAGAAGACAATTATATGATCTCACTCATATGTGGAATTTAAGAAACATAACAGAGGATCATAAGGGAAAAGAGGAAAAAATAAAACAATATGAAATCAGGTAGAGAGAGAAACCATGAGAAACTCTTAAATATAGTAAACAAACTGCTTTTTTGCAATGGGTTTGCCGTCAGAACACAGGTGTGAAAACCACCGCTAAACCTAAACCAAAATGGGAAAGGAAAAGACTCACAACAACATTGTCGTCATTGGACACGTAGATTTGGGCACATCAACCACTACTGGCCATCTGATCTACAAATGTGGTGGGATCGACAAAAGAACTACCGAAAAATTTGAGAAGGAGGCTGCTGAGATGGGAAAAGGCTCCTTCAAGTATGCCTGGGTCTTGGATAAACTGAAAGCTGAATGAGAAAGTGGTATCACCATTGATATCTCCCTGTGGAAATTCGAGACCAGCAAGTACTATGTGACCATCATTGATGCCCCAGGACACAGAGACTTTATCAAAAACATGATGACAGGCACATGTCAGGCTGACTGTGCTGTCCTGATTGTTGCTGCTGGTGTTGGTGAATTGGAAGCAGGTATCTCCACGAATGGGCAGACCTGTGAGCATGCCCTTCTGGCTTACACACTGGGTGTAAAACAACTAATTGTTGGTGTTAACAAAATGGATTCCACTGAACCACCCTACAGCCAGAAGAGATACGAGGAAATCGTTAAGGAAGTCAGCACCTACATTAAGAAAATTGGCTACAACCCCAACACAGTAGCATTTGTGTCAATTTCTGGTTGGAATGGTGACAACATGCTGGAGCCAAGTGCTAACATGCCTTGGTTCAAGGGATGGAAAGTCACCCCTAAAGACGGGAATGCCAGTGGAACCACACTGCTTGAGGCTCTGGATTGCATCCTGCCACCAACTCATCCAGCTGATAAGCCCTTGCAGCTGCCTCTCCAGGACGTCTACAAAATTGGTGGTATTGGTACTGTCCCAGTGGGTTGAGTGGAGACTGGTGTTCTTAAGCCTGGCATGGTGGTCACCTTTGCTCCAGTCAATGTTACAGCTGAAGTAAAGTCTGTTGAAATGCACCATGAAGCTTTGAGTGAGGCTCTTCCTGGGGACAGTGTGGACTTCAATGTCAAGAACGTATCTGTCAAAGATGTTCGTTGTGGCAACGTGGCTGGTGACAGCAAAAATGACCCACCGATGGAAGCAGCTGGCTTCATGGCTCATGTGATTATACTGAACCATCCAGGCCAAATCAGTACTGGATATGCACCTGTGCTGGACTGTCACACAGCTCACATTGCTTGCAAGTTTGCTGAGCTGAAGGAAAAGATAGATCATCATTCTGGAAAAAAGCTGGAAGATGGTCCTAAATTCTTGAAATCTGGGGATGCTGCCATTGTTGATATGGTTCCTGGCAAACGTATGTGTGTTGAGAGCTTCTCTGACTATCCTCCTCTGGGCCGTTTTGCTGTTCGTGACATGAGACAGACGGTTGCTGTGGGTGTCATCAAAGCAGTGGACAAGAAGGCAGCTGGAGCTGGCAAAGTCACCACGTCTGCCCAGAAAGCTCAGAAGGCTAAATGAATATTATCCCCAATATCTGCCACCCCAGTCTTAATCAGTGGTGGAAGAAGGGTCTCAGAACTGTTTGTGTCAATTGGACATTTAAGTTTAATAGTAAAAGACTGGTTAATGATAACAATGCATCGTAAAACCTTCAGAAGGAAAGAATGTTTTGTGGACTTTTTTTTGTGTGTGTGTGTGCGTGTGTGGCAGTTTTATTGGTTTTTAAAATCAGTGCTTTTTAATGGAAACAACTTGACCAAAAATCTGTCACAGAATTTTGAGACCCATTAAAATAAAAGTTTAATGAGAAAAAAAAAAAAAAGAAACAGGGTCAGTGGAGGAGAGAAAGGTTGGAGGGACGGGGTAACAGGATGATGGGCGTTAAGGAGGGCACATGATGTAATGAGCACTGGGTGTTATATAAGACTGATGAATCACTGACCTCTACCTCTGAAACTAATAATACATTATATGTTAATTAATTGAATTTAAATTTAAAAATTTTTAAATGGAACAAAAAACAAAAATTAAGGCAAAATAAAGACTTTATGACTAGTAGATTTTCATTAAAATAAATGTTAAAGGAGGTCCTTCAGATGGAAGGAATAAAATATTAAATGTAACTCTGGCTCTACAAAAATGAAGGGCACTGGAAATGGTAGCTCAAGCTAAATATGTAGGGTTTTCCTACCATTTTTAACCATATGGATGGACCTTGAAGGCAGGATGTTGTATAAAATAAGAGAAAGACAAATACTATCTTTCCATTTGTGTCTTTGGTTTCTTTCAGGAATGTTTTGTAGTTTTCAGTGTATTATGTCTTTCACTTCTTTGAGTTTATTCTTAATATTCTTTTTGAGGCTACTGTAAATGGGAGTGTTTTCTTAATTTTTCAGAGTGTTGATTGTTAGTGTGTAGAAATGCAACATATTTTTGCATATTGATTTTGTATCCTGCTACTTTACAGAATTTTTTGTATTCTAACAGTTTGTGTGTATGTTCGCATAATCTTTAGTGTTTTCTACATGGAAAACCACATCATCTAAAATAGAGATAATTTTACATCTTCCTTTATAATTTTTATGCCTTTTATGTTTTTCCTTGCTTTGTTACTGTAGCTAGGACTTCCAGTATTGAATAGAAATGGTGAAAGTTGGTATCCTTGCCTTGTTCCTCATCTTAGAGTAAAAGCATATAGTTTTTCACCATTCAGTAAGATGTTGGCTGTGGGATTTTCAAATATTCTGTTGAGGTAATTTCCCTCTGTTCCTAGTTTGTTGAGAGTTTTTATGATAGGATGTTGAATTTTATCCAATGCTTTCCTGCATCTATTGAGTTGATCTTGTGATTTTTAATCCCTCATCCTGTTAATGTAGCACATGACATTAAATGATTTGCATATGCTGAACCAACCTAATATTGCAAGATGTATCTCACTTAATCATGGTGTGTGATCCTTTTAATGTATGCTGTTAAATCTGGTTTAAGTTATAACTTTAAAGATTTTAATAAGATCTTGAATAACTTTTTAATCTGTATCTACATCCCACTTACTGGAAAACCAAAAGGGCACCCCAGATTCCAGAGGTATGCCGTGGAAAGGGGTGGGGGCCACATTTCAGACAGCCTTGAAATATTTTAAAAGGAAGAAACATCCTTTACTTTCATATTACATTCTTACACTCCTGCCTTAAATCCAATATGATCTCAGAGATCGTGTCTCGGGGATGTGTGTGTTCTTTTTGTCAGATATAGTTGATAAGAATCTTAAATGCTTGTTTTGCACTATCACTTAGTACCTTGTATGACCAAGTTGTTAAGGGAATAGTACAGTCCAATTCAAGCAGAGAAACTGACTTGTCGGTGGCTAAAATTAATCATGGATGAACTAGAGGTAGCAGGTTAACTAAATGTAAGTAGACTGTAGATATTTGTGTTTTATATCAAACTGTTTATAATGTGTGTATGTATATATAATTGTTCACTGTAAAAAAAAATGACCGAAATGGTGTTTTTTTTTTTGTTTTGTTTTGTTTTTAAAAAAGAGTTAAGAGTTGTTAAGAGTTTTTGCACTTATGTTCATCAGGGATATTAGTCTATAGGTTAGTTTTTTTTGTAGTGTCCTTGTCTGGCTTTGGTTATCAGGGTCATGCTGGCCTCATGAAATATGTTTGCAAGTGTTCTCTCCTCTTCAGTTTTTTGGAACAGTTGGAGAAGGATCAACATTAATTTTTCTTTGTATGTATGGTAGATTCACTGGCAAAGCCATCTGATCCTAGTCTTTGCTTTGTTCAGAGTTTTTTGATTATTTGTTCAATCTCCTTACTCTAGTTACAGGTATGCTCAGTTTCTGTTTCTTCATGATTCTGTCTTGGTAGATTGTATGCTTCTAGGAATGTGTTTCTTCGATATAATCCAATTTGTTGGCATCTAATTGTTCATAATTGTGTCTTATAATCTATTTTGCTTGGGTTTGGTTGTTTCAGATGGGAGAGTATGTGTGGTATCTGTTGTATCAACATGACCAGAAGCAGAAATTCCATCCTGATTGATTTTAATAATTTATTTTTTTGGTTGAAATAGTATGTTTCTAAGAATAAGAAATGTACAAAAATTTATATTCAGAGAATATCACTCCCTCTCATTCCTTCTTACCCCATTCTGTCCACTTTTATTTTCACCTTGGTCCTACCTTTTCTTGTAAGCTATCTCATTAGTTTTCTGATTTGCCCATTTAGTTGTTTTTTTTTTTGCACTAATAAATATTACCTATTTTTTATTACATCTCCTCTTATTTACATGAAAGATAGCATACTATAAGTAGCCTTCTGCACTTTGGTTTATCAGCCTATTGTAGATATGTAACAACCTATCCTAGATATCACCCCATATAATTTCATAGAGGTCTTCCTCATTCTTTTTGCAGTTTCACAGTACCACACTGTAGGTGCTCCATAGATAATTCAACTATTGTCCTATGTCTGGGCATCTAGGTTGATTCTATATTTTGCATTTACAGTGTTCCAGTGTATAATCTGGAACATTTATATTTTCCTGTTGTTGGAAGTTCAGGAATCCTAGCTCACTTGGAGCTAACTAGATGATGCAAAATCCTACTCCAAATCTAAGTAATACACAGGCTAAGATTTTAGTTTCTCATAGGAAGCTCTTTTTTTTTTTTTCCTTACTCCCAACTTGAGAGTAAACAAATACCTTATCACCTTTTAGTGATAGTAGGAGGAGTACTCCTAGTCATTGAATGTTTTTGTCAGTTTGCCCTGCTATAGTAAAAGTACCATAGATCGGATTTATTTTTATACAAAAATTTATTTTTCACAATTCTAGAGGCTCGGGAAGTCTAAGATCAAGGTACCAGCCTATTTGGTTCTTGGTGAGGCCTCTTTTCTTGATATGCAGATAGATGCTTTTACTATATCCTTACATAGTGGAGAGAGAAATATCTCCCCCGTGTCTTTTTTTTTTTTAAAGATTTTATTTATTTATTCATGAGACACACACACAGAGAGAGAGAGAGAGAGAGAGAGAGAGAGGCAGAGGGAGAAGCAGGCTCCATGCAGGGAGCCTGATGTGGGACTCAATCCTAGGTCTCTAGGATCACGCCCTGGGCTGAAGGTGGCACTAAACTGCTGAGCCACCAGGGCTGCCCTCTCATAACACTAGTCCCATTCATGAGGGCTCCACCTCCATGGTCTAATTACTTCCCGATCTAATTACCTAATTACCTCCCAAAGGCTTCACCTTCCCTCATGCCACATTGAGGATTAAAGTTTTAACACATGTGTTTGGGGGAAGGAGGACATACACATTTAGTTGATAGCACTGAAGGTTATGGTTTTGGAGGACTCCAGCTTTATGCATGCCTCAAGTCTAGTTGCTTAACCTTCCATAGTTCCAAGCCCTTCTCTACTTTTTTAAAAATTATTTATTTATTCATGAGAGAGAGAGAGAGGCAGAGAGAGACACAGGCAGAGAGAGAAGCAGGCTCCATGCCGGGGCCGACGCGGGACTCGATTCTGGGTCTCCAGGATCAGGCCCTAGGTCGAAGGCAGCTCTAAACCGCTGAGCCACCCAGACTGCCCCCCCTTCTCTACTTTTGATGAAAGCCCATACTTACAACTTTTTTCTGCACTCCTCCTTAAAGACTGCCCTAGATTCTCTCCTAATGGTTTCAGTTTTTAAAAGTCATCTGTTTTTCCCTGGCACCTGGAAAATTCATTTTCTTTAAGTTCAGTTAGACATTTTAAAAACATGTTTAAATATTTTATTTAAGAATTCAGAGAGGAAAGATTTTCATGTTAATTTAGACCACTAACGTTGCTGGATGACTTACATATATACCCTTGCACCAACACACCTCCCACATACCATCTACACCCTAAGAGGAGCAGCCTGCCCAGGACATCTGATGTCACTCAGTGAGGAATTAACTTGATTCTAGAACCAACTTTTTGGCACAGAAAGCATTTAGCTCTCATGATAAGGAAATTTGCCATGTCCAGATTTTGAAAAATCAACAATTAAGAAGGAAAATGCCTAGTGATAGCCAAGATGAAAGTGAATGACTATGTGATTTTTGAGATGTATCATTCATATGAAATGTCCATTTTATTTATTTATTTCATTTTATATCATGTTCATTTTAGGTGATAATTCTGAAGAGAAATAAAATTCAAAGATTGGGAGTATCTGAACTCAACTTTTGGGTAAGCTTCAACATTTTTAACCATTTCTTCAAACTCTTTCTTTCTATAAACTGAATACAGACAATATACTTTAAAAATTGAATGATCAATAGATATTATCAATACCTGCTCACATAGGGTGAGAAATAACCCTAAACAACATCTACAAGTCATCATCCAGAAATTATTTCATATATTTCAGCACTATGCTCATGCTTCTCTTTACTTTTCATTTTGTTATATCCTTACTGCCTTGCTTTCTAAATTTCTTTCTGTCTTGAGTTTCTCTCCTTAGATTTACTAACTTTCTTTTCAACATAACTCAGTATGTAGTCCTGATCTCACTTTCCCTTTTTCTTTTTCTACATCTATCATCTATCTGTTCTTCTGCTTCCCACTTAGACTCTCTTATTTTTGTTCCTGTAACATTTTTCCTACATTCTCCCAGCCCCTTCTTATTTCAAATCAGCTACCACCTAATATTTATTTGACTTCTTCCCAAATATACAAATGTATGGCCCGTGTTACCTCTATATTTGTATGTTTTGTTTCCAAGTAAAATAAATATGTTATTTAGGTAGGCACTGCAATTACTAATTCTTGTAATATTGGAGAGATGACATTTCTTCTTTTTTTCTTGGCCTTTGATGTAGATGTAGGCCTTTTTTCTTGGCCTTTTAATACCTATTAAAAAATAAAACCTGCTATATTAAAGAACTGTGTGATTACATGTGGCATATTAATAGGGCAAAACTGGAGAAGTTATGGTAAGATCAGCTAGATTTCTATTCAGAATGCAAAAGAACAAAATGGACTGAGTTGCCAATTACTCATTGCTGAAGTTTTTCTCCTATCCCTAATGGTGAAAATGAGTAATATTTGTGCACTTCAATTATTGGATAACATGACCCTTCTAACATGATTTCTTAACTTCAAAAAAATTAACAGTTTTTAAAAAGATTAAGCCAAGAAATCATCAGAAAATTAAAAGATCTTTATTTAATAATTGAATTCAAAAGAAAGTCAAAATTTCCATTACAGACTATTAAAAAATGGCAACAAATGGAACAGTATCCATGGACATTTAGGGAATTCTGTCAGAACTGTACTAAGAAGAAAATTTATTGTCTTAAGTATTTACGGTTTAGACTGGGAAGGGTAAAAATTAAGCTTTCAACTCAAGAATTTCAGAAAAAGAAAAATCTAAAAAAAAAGTTGACATATAATTAATATTCAGCTTACATTTATGTTTTGAAGTTAATATAATTGATATTGTCTTTTGCAAAAGGGAGAAACAAATCATGTTAGTCATCTAGATAATGCAAAGGCTATTATGGCTTTTTATGGCTTTTTTTTCCCCCATAAAAGACCATCAAAAAAGAAAAGAAAAGCTATTTTGTGAACTAACACTTCTTACAACCTCTCTCCCCAAAACTTGTTTTACTCCAAGTATTTCTTTCATCCCTGTGGATTAAAAAATTATATTGCATATCTTACTCTGTATGGTATTTAGAAATCAAGACCTGAGTGCAGACTGTTCTCATTGCTACCATTGTGTCCTTACTTTTAGACCCATACATATAGATACATATACACACACATACATCTAAGTATTTGTATCATTGAAATTCCACAAGGAGAGGTAAAGGAGAGTGGGGCTGAAAAAAAATCTGAATAAGTAACAGCTGAAGACTTCTGCCAAATTTTAATCAAATTTGGTTAAAAGACATAAATCTACAGAGTCAAGAAACTGAGTGAACCCCAAGTAGGAAAAATCCAATAAGATCCATGCCAGGACATATCATAATTAAATTTCTGGAAGCCAAAGACAAAAAGAAATTTTTTTAAATCAGGCAGAGAGAAATGATGTGTTACTATAGGGTAAAACTGATTTGCATTACAGTAGCCTTCCCATCTGAAACTATGGGGCCAGAAAAAGATGGCATAATGCTTGTCAAATGCTGAAAAGAATTCTAAAGTCAAATTACATGTCCAGTAAAAGTGTCTTTCAGGAGTGGAGGGGAAATAAAAGACATTCTCAGATGAAAGAAAACGAAGAAAATGTGTTACTAGCAGAGCAACCTTTAAAGAATGGTTAGTGCAAATTCTTGAAGCAGAAAGTAAATGGCCAGAAGAAATCTTAGAACATGAGGAAGAAATAAAAACAAAAAAATGGATACATAAAGGAGCAAATATCATAGACTGTTCTTGAGCATTTCTTTTCATGTGTTTTCTCTTGGTTTATTTTGTTATTTGTTAGCAAGATATTTGAATCAAATTATAATATTTTTCTCTCATTTTTATTGATATGAGTTCTTGAGGAAAATATGGATTTTCTTCTGATCATTATTATACATGACTTTCTTCGTTTATAATATGTACTTTTAATTATCATATTTGAAAAAAAATTGTTTCTCCTTCACTTAAGACTTGTTTCATAGAAACTTTACTAATTTCCAGGAGGAGAGGCCTTTTGATCTTCTGACTTTGTTACTAATTTGTAATCTTATTACCCCATGACGACAGAGGGCTGTTTGTAATATTTTTAGTTTATGGAACTCCTGGATACTTTCTCTCTGACCTAATAGATGATCATTTTTTTGTGAGTATTTTGTGTGTGTTTGAGATGAAGGTGTATCCTTTATTCATAGGAAGTGTTTGGTAAGTTTATTGACAATATTTCTTTTGACTTTTTTGTATTTTATAGTTTTATGTATTATTTGCCCACTGATCTATCTTGCATCGAAAAAGTATATTTAATCCTCTGAGTAGGTTTCTATCTCTCCTTGAATGTCTAGTAACTTCTGCTTTATATAGATGGTTGCAGTGTATAGTTGTTCATACTTATTATATTTTCTTTGTGAATTGTGTCTTTTAATGTCAAAATATTTTATATCTAACACTGGTTGGTGTGAACCTTAGTGATAACAGGATTATAAGCTATGACTCCTTATTTGCTTTGGCCATTGTTGTCTTCATCACCTTTTTGAGTCTGTTTCAGTGCTTCTCTGTACAGCACAGGGCAGGTCTTGTTTTGTGAGAATATAAAAATTTTTATTTATGTCCTAAATTATATGTGTATTTTTATTGCATTTACTATTTCTCTTCATATTTCACTACATGGTTCTCTTTTGTTTTGAACTTTCTTTCTATACTTAGGAAGATTATTTCCTCAAGTATTGCATACTTGAAATTAGTTTTTTATAATCTTTATACCCGAGTGACTGATGGGCTACATATAAAGTTCTTGAGTCCCACTTTCTCGAGTGTCTTGAAAATGCTTCTACATGAGTGTCTTGATCTGTTTTTATGTTCCTTTTAACACATATGATACAAACCAAATTCTCTTACCCTTCTAAGTTATGTGGACTTTGTCCCTAGAAGTGTTAAGGAATTTTTCTTCATTTTTAAGTTTTATTAGGCTATATCTTGAGGTAGTTTTCCATACTGGTCAATTTCCTCAATACATGGTGAGTCCTTTCCAAATGTAAATTCAGGTATTTTATGTCTAAGAAAACTTCCTAGAGAATCCAAGAAAACTTGGATTGTATTTAAATACTAGTGTCAATTCATTGTTTAGTTTTACTTTTTCAGAGACTCTATGAATGTTGCCTGTTTTTTGTTTCTACCACTTTCTCTGATTCTTTTACTTCCTCTTTAATCTCATTTTTATTCTTTTGAGTTTTTTGTTGTTATTTTTTCTGTCTTCAGTGCTCTTTTTGAATTTTTATTTGAATTTTTCTCCTTTAGTTACCTAGAGATTGTCTTCATTTTTCATTTAGTACCCTGAATATCTATCATGCCAGCCCTTTCTGGCCTGTCAGGTCCTGTGGATATGTCTGCTGTTACTCTAATATTTCTCCTTCTGTATGTTAGGACTCTCTTGTGTCAGGCTTCTTTCAGAATTTTCTGTTTACCTCTGAAATTTGCAAGCTTTATTATTATATGTCGAGGTGTTGATCTGTTTTTATTGATTTTGGGAGGGGTCTTCTCTACCTCTAGAATATGAATACCTGTTTCCTTCCCGAGATCAGGGAAGTTCTTAACTATAATTTGCTCTAGTATACCTTTTGGCCCCCTCTCTCTCTCTCTCTCTCTCTCTCTCAATGTTCTCAGGAATTCCAGTAATATGGATGTTATTTTTTTTTTCAAACTATCACTTATCTCTTGGAGCCTCTCCTCATGGCCTTTTAGTTATTTTTCTCTTTTCCTCAGTTCCTTCCTTTCCATCAACTTGTCTTCATGTCACTTATTCTCTCTTCTGTCTCATTTGCACTAGCTATTAGAGCATCCAGTTTAGACTCTCAGAGTATTTTTAATTTTGGCCTTATTAGATCTAATTTCTGCACTAAGAGATTCTCTAGAGTCTTTTATGTGTTCTTCAAGCACTAGTAACTAGTAACTTTATAATTATTATCCTAAGCTCCATATCAAACATATTACTTAAAACCATATCCATTAGCTCTGTGACAGAGAGTATTACCTCTGGTTCTTTCTTTTGTTGTGAATTCCTCCTAATAGTCATTTTTTCCAGTGAAGAATGGCTATACAAGTGCACAGAGTCAAAAATACAACCCAACCAAAATACACACTAGACAATTCCAAAGAGACCAGGAACCAGAAAATGAAAGAAAAAAGATGAAGACAAAGAAAAGAAAAAAGAAGAGGAAAAAATAGGGGGCAGGGAGAGAGTGGACAAAATAAGGTGATCCACTTGGTCCTGAGTATACTTTGTTCTGTTTGCTAAAATATATTAAATTCAAAAATTATTAATAAAAACTTATACAGATACAAAAATAGAATTGAATACTTTCAAAGGAAGCCAAAAATGAAGAATGTATCTATAACATGTAATTGTAAAATATGAAAGTTAAAAAAAGACTTAAAAATACAGAGTTAATAAAATAAGAAACTAGTTGAAACAAAAAAAATTGGAAAATTTTGAACTGAAAGATAAAGTATAAGAAAATAAAAACTCTAGTTCTATATACTATTTTCCCCAACCCTGAAGTTCTCCAGACCTGTTTGGTGCATAAACTTGCTGTTCCCTGTTCTTCCAGCTGATCTTCTGAGGGAGGGCCTGCTGCATGGATTCTCTGGTGCCTGTGCCTGGGCATAGTTGCACCACCCCTTGCCAGGGAGCCATGCTCAGTGTAAGCAGTTTATAGTGTGAGGCATTTGTTCCCTGGAGGCATTCTGTACCTCTTTAGAGGGCAAAAACAAAAATGACGATGTCCAGCTCTCCAGCCCGGATGCTGAGAGATGCCAGCATGTGCCAAACTGTAGACTCCTATGGTGCCCACACACTCAGATCCTCCCAGGGGCAGGTGGAGGGACACTGATCAGTGCAATTTGTAGGGTTCTGGCAGGGAGAGCCTCTGCCCTTCCCAGAGGAAGGTGGAGGGTCGCTGTGTCCCAGTCCTTTGCAGAGACCCAGCATGGAGAGCAGTCACCCCATCAGGCGAAAGAAGCTGGTTTGTGGCAAAATAAGCTGAGCCTCCTTCCAGGCTCGCTGACTTACACCCATTTCCCTGCTCCAGTGCTTGGGAACTCTGCTGGCCCAGGGACTCCTGTTCTTTCTGTGCCTCAGGGAACATTGAGACCCCGCTGTCCCACCTGCAGTTCTACCTGGCTTCACCACTCAGTGCCTTGTAGGCAGGGAAGACTCTCACAGGAGCAGATTTCTGCAGGTCCTGACTGAGCTCCAGGGCTGTTACCACTTTCCCGTAGCTGGCTGACAAGGGCTCCCTCCCCAGCATTTTCTTCTCTGTACTCCTATCTTGTGAAAAATGATGACTTTGGGGATCCCTGGGTAGCTCAGCGGTTTAGTGCCTGCCTTTGGCCCAGGGTGCGATCCTGGAGTCCTGGGATCGAATCCCATGTCGGGCTCCCGGCATGGAGCCTGCTTCTCCCTCCTCCTGTGTCTCTGCCTCTCTCTCTCTCTCTCATGAATAAATAAATAAATCTTTAAAAAAAAAAAATGATGACTTTGCTATTTGTAGAGTTCTGGCCATTCTTTCCTTACATCTCAGGTTAATTTGATAGGTATTCAGGATGGTTTGATAGTTATCGAGCTAAATTAAGGGGACCATATAAAATGAGGACCCCTACTCTTCTGCCCTCTTGCCTCCTCCCTCTGTCTTCATTTTTCAATGATTTTCTCCTTTTCTTCCATTTCTTTTCTATATTTAATAAACACTCTGTTTTTTTCTGGTTTTGGTTTTTAAAACCTTTGTTTATTTATAGCCCTGAATGCTGATTTGAGCATACTTAATTTTTAATTCTGCATTGTAGGTGTTTTTTTTTTTTTTTTTTTTGCTTTGTGTGATTTTTATTCATTAGAGCATATATCACCAGCTGAAATGTTTGACTCTAATTTTTCTTAGCTTCTGATAGAAGCTATATTATAGATAATATAGACATCTTTCATCTAATTATTTTGTGGTTAGAGCAGGTATTTTCTAATCCTGGTCAATATAACAAAATGTGGTTTTATCAATAACTTCCTTTTATCTTTCAGTGACAATAGTGATTGTTTGTCTTTTGTTTGGTCCCCATTTATTTTTCTGGATACTTAATTTCCCCTTCTTATTTCCTTCTCCACACCTTCTCCTAGAGGGTTTCTCTCTTTTTCTTTTCCTTCCTCTCTTTCCAAAATTAATGCCTTTCTGGGATCAGTCCTTTTTATACTTTTCTGTACTCATTCTCCAGTGTTCCCACACATAAAGTGGACATTCTGTCCCTGGAGTTAGTTCATTTTGGAACCCCTCATTTCCCTCTCTCTTCTTCCACATGGTTTTGAGATTCCATTCATTCTCTACAAGGGCTAAGATCCTGAACATGAGGTTTAACTTTGTTGTATGTATTGTCCCTTCCTATTTACAGGTAATTTAAAGTTTGTACTGTTACCTGTTTTTTTTTTATTTGTGGTTGCATTATTCTACTTGGATAAGTATGGAGAGATTTGGATTTAGGCTGCTTTAATTTTCCTCAGGCTATCTAGAAGTCCACATTTGTGCTTTTTCTAATCGAAGTTAGCCAAAAAACAAGTAGAAAATGAACAGAAACCTCCATGTAAATTTTAGTGTCTATTTCTCTCTTTAGAATGAAAGCTTGTCTTCAAATTTTTCCTTTCTTGAGGAGGGACTCCTATCATTTTATTTCCAAAAGAGTGGTAGCAGAATTTTTTTTAATAATTTAATCCTATTTTTTTTTGAAAAAAAAAAAAAAGGACTTTTCAGCTAGGAACTACTATTTAGAAACAAGCATATAACTCTTTTCTTCACAGAAATTGAAATAACTTTAAAAATTCCTTTAGAATTTGTAGAACTCTAGATTTATTACGTATTTTATAGCAGTGTCATCTCTTTCAGTTCTTTGCCTTTAAACAAAATTTTCTGAAGGAGTATCCTTTTTTTAGACCTCATCATTAATATTCTTTACATGGCTAAAACTTTCCTATACCATTTTGTTGGTATAATGGAATATTTTAACGGGTTAATTTATAATTTTTAGTATCTGACTTCTATCTATTTCACTTATTTTCTAGCTGATTCAAGGTTGTGCTTGGCTGTGTGGAACAATTATTTTGAAGTTTCTGACATCTAAAATCTTAGGTGTATCAGATCATGTAAGTACTTTTAGTTAATGCATAAAAATTCCTATAAAATGTAGCTGAATGAAAACTTTGAAACCATCTATTTTTACCTCTTTATTTAATAGAGATTAAGTGCCTTTCTCAAGGTCCTAGGGGTAGTTATTGATAGAGTCAATAATAAAACCATGCAGTTCAATGATTTTTTCAACCCACTAAGAAAGAACTCTTATCAATGACTGCTGATTTAACCATCCAGGAAAAAATTTAACAATATCATAAGTATTTATATATTTATATTTCAGTTACAAATAGGGGCATCTGGCTGGCTCAGTCAGTAGAGTGTGCGACTCTTGATGTTGGGATTGTGGGTTTGAACCATACATTGGGTGTGTAAATTACTTCAAAAGCTTTAAAAAATAGTCATTTGTTTAAATAATAAGTTACTCATTTTTGCAGATTTCAACATATGAGCAGTCTGTACTCAGCTTTGAAATATAAAACACACAATCTCAATGTAGTTTTATTTATGTATAATTATGGACTAAAATTAAGATGTGATTTGATATTTTTAAAGCTTTTCTTGTAATGTAAAAGAAAAATGGGAAATGTTAATGTCTCTTTTCATCTTCTGGAAAATATCCCTCATGTATGGTGTGTGTTTGTTTTAGAGTTAATGTCTTACGTAGTAGCCTTTGTCAAAGCAAAGTCCCTATTTAGCTAATCAGTTTAGGGGACAGAAAACAATGCAGGAATTTATTTTTGGTTCTTGACACTTTCCATTTGGATGTGAGTGTGCATGAGTGTATCATACAATAACCTACTCTGAAATGTACCTCTTCTAGTACTATCCAGTAGGACCCTGTCTAGTACTGAAATTTCTTTACCTTTAACAAGAGATGATGGTACTTATTCTTTAAAAGGTTAAGTGCTATCACTCTCCAGGAGCATTGAGCTTGCATACATGCTGAGGATAAAATTGCATACATGCTGAGGATAAATAAAATTTCAAAATGTAAGGATTCATTCACCATTTATTGCCAGCTCTGTGAGATGATTTATTAGGCTTATTTGTGGTTGCTGTTCTCTGGTATGTCTGACACATTTTTCTTTTTTCTTTCCCTTTTTATTCTTAACTTTTCAATCTGTAGGAGTTGTATATTTTATGGTAAAATTTATTGAAGCCTCCAAAGTCATTTACTTATCTGTTAAGTTGGTCTGTGGTTGCTCCACATTGTCATCCAGTTCATTACAAATCTTATACACACACCCTTGGCACTCTTAAATGACTTCCTGTGTGTGACAATTGTGAGACAGACTTGAAATGAAAGTGGTTTAGTCAAATTATTATCTATCATTAGGCCTAGCCCAAATTAGAAAATAAGGTCTAAATTATCCTTGCTACTGACAGATAAGGGGAACCATAAATAAATGAAAACCACAGATAATTGTTAGGTTTGATATAAAGTAATTTTTGTTCCTGAAAAATAATTTGAATTAAGGTTTATATAACAAATATTTCCCCCCCTTTTTTTTTGGCCTTCTGAGAATGCAGTGGAAAAATAATTGCCTCACTGACAGTAGGTAATAAATAATCAGTAGAAAATAGGAGTTCTGCATTGATTTTGGTTGGTGATGTTTACTTCAAAGGCCTTAGAAATCAAGTAATTAAATCAAAGTAGTGTGTGTAGTTGTTGTAATCCTTATGAATAGCTCCTATATTTAATGACTTGAATGTATATCTGAAAAATTCTACAAGCACCAAAAATTGTAATCAGTGTATGAGGCTTTGTGGAAATGACAACACTTAGAAAATTTATTCATGATTTACAATGTATGGTGAAAGGGGTTAATGTGAGATTGTTTCCTTCTTACTAAATGATGATTATAAAATCTCTTGATTAACTGCATGATGGTTTCTACCCAGTGAGTGCTGATCTTAGCTTACTCTCTATATTATCTTCCCTGCTTATTTTTTCTGACCTCTTTTTGCTTTTCATTTCTTTTGATATTTCTCTTTGTTTTTCAGTTTTCTTCATAATTCAGTACATAACAATGTATATAGTTTACTAAATCTTTTAAAATTTTTATTTGAGGGACATCTATGTACCTTGAATTATCTCCTCCATAGACTTTATTAATATTATACAAATCAATCATTATTGACCATAGTTCTTAGTGTAATTTAAATTTGTTTTACCTTATCTTCTTCCTAGATTCGGCTGAGTGACCTTATAGCAGCCAGAATCCTAAGGTATACAGATTTTGATACCTTAATTTACACCTGTGCTCCTGAATTTGACTTCATGGAAAAAGCGGTATGAATATTTCTTTGATTTTTTCCCTTGTCCACAGATATGATGGTTTTTTGCTCTTCAGTTTTCCTTTTAATCTGAAACTCAAAATTTTTGTTCAGAGGCACCATTTTTTAATATAACTTTTGCTAGTCATACAGCATTCCTCAACTGTTTTTTATGTCTAAAATCAATAAACAATGGCCTTTAAAGGAGCTATTGATGATGATTAAATGATATAATCCAGGAACAATGCTTAATATACTATTTAATCCACAGTGAATTACTGTTTTTACAGTTCTATTTTATTTTTTAAAAGATTTTTTATTTATTCATTTTAGAGAGACAGTAGCCAGAGCACGAGCAGGGGGAAGGGTTAGAGTGAGAGGGAGAAGCAGATTCCTGTTGAGTGAGGTGTCCAAGCAGGGCTCTATCTTAGGACCCTGGGATCGTGACCGAAGGCAGATGCTTAATTGCCTGAGCCACCTGGTGCCCCATACAGTTCTAGTTCACTTAGAGGTAAAATAAATCCAAATACTTGTTTTGGTTTTCAAAAGTTTAGCTTTATTTTACTCAAAAATCCAAATATTGTAAAAATGTTTAACAAGTTGCTGCCAAGAAAGGTATACTACTCCCATGTTATTGTTTTATCTATCCAACCAGTCATACATTACTCAAAAACTATTATTACTACTATTTATCTGTGAGGTAGTTTATTGTAGGACTGACTACAAAGAGGAAAATGTCTCAGTTTCTGCCTTCAAAAAGTATTTAATTTAGTGACATGGTAAATCACTCCAACCACAATAATGGCTCATGAGGATTATTTAGCTGCTGATGTTAGTTAAGTGCTTACTCATATTTATAGTAATTATTATGCAGACTGGCTTTCTTCTTTGTCTGTTCTAGTTTCACCAATGAAAATAACAGAACTTTGCAGCCCAGGAAATGATAATGTAGGGTCTGGGGATAGCTATGTAAACATAAAATTTAAGAATTAATATTATATAAATAAAAGATAAAACCAAAAGAAAGGAAAAAATAATTGACATAGCTAATTTTTGCCTTAATAGTTTTTACTGTTAAAATCTTTGGTACATTTGTCTAACTTTATAAATTTCATTTTGCATTAGAAGGTGGAGATTGATAAATATATATAATGTTAATGACAAAAACATTTTTACCTTTAAGAAATTTTATTGTAATACTCAATTTGACAGATTTTTATTCATTTAATGTAAAATTTAATAAATGACTATTTTAAATACTTTCCTTTGTTTCAGACTCCCTTGAGATACACAAAGACATTATTGCTTCCGGTTGTTATGATGATTACTTATTTTATCTTTAAAAAGGTATTTAAAATTTTTATAGTTTGCTTTTGGGTTCAAGATAAGGACTATAATGGATTAATTCTGATAGCTTGGAATTCCATTTTATTTTTAGGATGAACTCACACCCCCCTTAAAAAATTCTTATTTAGATCTTTCTTTATTTAATATGGGTTTTTTAGAAAGCCTCATTAGAGAGGACGTTCTTATTCTTTTAAAAGAAATTTATCAGTTATCCACTGTGTACCATGAACTACATTCACATTTTCAGTCCTCTGGGGCAAATAAAACAGGCCTGCTCATGTCTTGGAACTTATGGTCTCAGTGGGTATGAGGGGCATTAAACAAATAATCACACAAATGATTAAAGAATTAAAATTATAAGTGCTGTGAAAAGAAACTAACAGTTTGGTATCTTCTAAATATAAAGCACATTCAAGGAGGTCGATCCATTTTAAGACACGCACAGGAGAAATTTGTATAGCCACCCTCTAAAACATTGTGTTCTATGTGTTCGCTATTTTCCCAACAAAAGAAAACATTATTATGATAGAAGGAATAATGTTCTAAAATAGCTCTGGTAGATTTTCTTGGTCTGGAGTGGTTTATCTGAAAGTCTGGCTAAAAATGCCAGGTCTTAGTTTTTAGCATTTTTGTACCATCTTGATATTGTTTACAAGTTGTCTTAAGTCAGTATGTATTTATGTCATACCTTTAAGTAGATAGCAATAACATTTTTCTATTATACCAGGAGTGATCCTGTTGAAACTAGTTTTCTGTATTTAAAGTCAAATTGTGTATCTTCTCTGTATAGTTAGTTCCAGCTCCCACATTTCTCATTCCTCTGTTTTCATGTAAAATGTGAATAATTTATGAGTGAAAAAAGGCATCTGCCTCTATATCTCTGTGGTTTCTCCCTTGATCCAGTTCCCTAGGGACCACTTGGAAAGAGGACAGAAGTAATAAGAAATGGGTAAACTACACAGTGTCCCCTTGGCTCTCTCCCTAGCTCTCCATTAGACTGTTTCTATTCCATCATGGCAAATGGTGCTATTCTGCAAGGCTCTCTTAGAGGGGCTAATGCAGGAATTAACTATTCAGTGGAGAGAGAGCTAATATGGGAGAAGATGATAGCTAGGTCTACTATTACTATATTTTTAAATTAAGGTCCACAACTCATAAACATAGTACTAACCCCCAAACACACCACAGGTCAAACCATCCATATGCATTAACGGACATATCTGTGCATGCTCGTGCATGTGTTACACCTGCGTCCCCACCCCTGAAGCCATTAAAGCTTCTGTCTCCATGTAAACCTTTCCTCTTTCTTGTCCCATTGTGGCTTATTTTTTACCTCAAAGATACTTCTAATGTTCATTTACTTTTTCACTTCTGTGAAATTATTGGAAGAAAGAAGGAAAGCAAATATAATATGATACTTTTCTGTGACACTACTGAATCTTAAACCTCCTGTAAGTGCATATATTCTATTAACTAAGCCCCTAAATAGGCTTTTCGCTTGCCTGGGTAACTAGAACCTCATTTGTGTCACTTGAAAGATTCATCCATAAGAAATGCTTTTGAACAAATCTGAGAAGTTAAAAATTCTTTTTTTTTTAAAGATTGTTTGTTTTAAACTTCAGTTTTGTTTTTGTTTTGTTTTGTTTTTAGATCATTTATTTATTCATGAGAGACACAGAGAGAGAGAGGCAGAGACACAGGCAGAGGGAGAAGCAGGCTCCAGCAGGGAGCCCGATGTGGGACTCGATCCCGGAACTCCAGGATCAGGCCTTGAGCCCAAGGCAGATGCTCAATCGCTGAGCCACCCAGGGAGCCCGAGAAGTTAAAAATTCTAAACTTAGATTTCATTTTAAATTAGAGTTCAGATTTCACTATGTATTTTTTCATCATTTATCTCTAAGTTAGAAACCACATATTATTCACAGTGTAAGACTAAATTCCCCATAAATTTTTTATTGCACCGTTTAAGTTGCATAGGATTGCAGCTGAGAACTCTTTGGCCCAGTTAAGCCCCCACATTCCCCTTCACTCCTCCCTCTCTCCCTCCCTCACCATCTTGTTGTACATTGTGCTAAGCGTTCTTTGGTCTTCTGTAGGGGTTATTAACGGCCGAGGTAGATCAGGGAAGTAGATATGCCACAGCTAATTTTATAATAATCAGAAGTTTCAGTGAAGTAGGACTCTAACTGCGGGGTGGGAATTGGGTTGGGGGTTGGGGAAGAGGGTGAGTTGAGGCGGGGAGAGAGAGATTCCTACTTTTCTTGGAAAGTTAAGATAAAATAGTCTCTGAAAGTACATGGAAGAAGCTGCGTCCTTTGTGTAAACCAGTTTCCCACTTTCAGCCCACATCCCTCCCAGTAAAATATAAGCTTAAACTCTAATAAGGAGTTGTTCACATCTAAGAGCTTAGAACTTTAGAGTTTATTTTATTTTTTTCATGATTTATTTATTTATTTTTAATAATAAATTTATTTTTTATTGGTGTTCAATTTGCCAACATACAGAATAACACCCAGTGCTCATCCCGTCAAGTGCTCCCCTCAGTGCCCGTCACCCAGTCACCCCTACCCCTCTGCCCTCCTCCCCTTCCACCACCCCCAATTCGTTTCCCAGAGAGAACTTTAGAGTTTAAAGATTTAAAAATTTACCTCAACACTCTTTTCTTCCTTTTTTCTCTTTTCTTTTCTTTCTTTCTCTCTTTCTTTCTTAAAAGAGGAATTTAGAACTTTAAGGAAATACTTAACCTGAGGTAGAGATGGGATTAAAGTGTTCCTGAGAAATAAATAAAATCTTTAAAACAAAATAAAGTGTTCCTGAAGACTCACTTTAACAATAAAAACACTTCTTTCTCATGGGGGTGCTTATGTTAATGAATCAGAGTGTTTTAAATGTCACATAATTCCTTAGAAAACCTTAATTTACTCTATTCACAGACTTACCGTGATATTTTATGTGTCTTATCTGCAAACACTTATCAAAGGTAATTATATCATAATTATTTTAAATCATAGTATATTCAGTTAATAAACTACTATAATATCAAATGGTGTAATTGATTTAAAATCCAACATTCAGTTATCAGTAGCTACTAATATCAAATGAATGTATATTAAACCAACATTTTGATTAAGGAGACATAAACCAATCTTAGATGTTCTCTTTAAAAAAAAGACTGAATATGTTATTCTTAGACATCTCTTTTATGTGTTTGGACTTGTTTTAGAGATACTTCTATTTGAATTAACTCAAAGTTTAAATCAATTTAGTTTGATTTTGATATATGACTGAATTTAAAGTCCATAAACAGAAGTAAGCTAAAGTTCTGTTTTGGCAGTTCTTTTTTTTTAACTTCCAAAGAAAACATCATTATTTTTCTACATATTCATAAAATAACATTTCTGCATTTATTGTTGAAACCGTTTACTGTATCACATTTTTTGGTGACTAACTTCACTGGCATAAATATATGTTAGAAAAAATGTAACTTGAATCATACATTGCTACAGGACATGAGAAGTAGATTGTGAAGAAAACTTCTTTATAAGGAAAATCATCAATTACATTTTATACTTGTAGACATATGATTAAGTTTGATGTATTTAATGAAATTTATTTTTTCGGACAGTTTCAGATTTGTGGAATAATTGTGATGATAGTACAGAGAGTTTCAAGGAGTCCTGTGCCCGATGCTTATATTTTCAGTAAACAATTTCATATGGTTGTTAGAAGGGCTTAATAGAACTTTATGGTTGAAATGGTTAAATCCTATTTGTTGAAATCCAAATCAAGGAGCTTAATAGACCCACTCTACTTTGTTCGGGTCAGATGGAGCTCAGGGGAATTATGCCTTAACATTGTAAAAAAAGCATTTTTAGAGTGCTGAGAAGTATTCACATAAGAAATGCATGAAGGCACCTGGGATATTTAATTGGATAATAGAAGATTGAGAAGTATGTGGCAGCTGTCTTCAAATAGTTGGGAGGATGCAGTGAAGAAGAAGACAGCCTTAAGGGAACCAAAGGGTGGAAGATATGTAGCTCAGAATAAGGAGATTATTACATTCCTGAAAGTGACAGTCTTGTGTGTATGTGTGCACACGTGTGTATGGGCAGAGGAGTTTTTTAAATTACAAAAATAATACATGCATATAATAATACCTACAAATGAAATAATATTTCAATATTTCAAGAAATCAGGGAGTATTACTCTTCCTTAGATCTACTCCTCATTGGTGCTGATTGCAAATGGTCTTGTATGTATCATTCTAGAAAACCCAAAACCACAATATTTTTATAAAATAGAAAAAGTATTATTATGTAACTTTTTATTTTTATTTTACAGTGTATCTTGGGTGTCTAATACTTTGTAGTGGTCTCTACATTTTATTGTTAATCATCATGAGTGACTACCAAATATTTAACCATGCCCACATCAATGGGCATTAAGATTATATTTATCTTTTTGTCATAACAACCAATGCTAAGAGTAATGAACATTTCTGTACATACTTCTTTGCAGACTATTTTAATATTTAGAATATTTGAAATGGGAATGCTGGGTCATCTGTATGAATATTTATAATTTGATAAAAACTGAGAACTTATGATGAGAGTGTCCATTTCCTTGCATCTCTGTGAATACCAGTATTATCAAACTTGTAACATTTTCTGACAGATTTTTTAAAAAGGAACTCATTTTATCAGTCTTCACCAGTGATGTTTTACATTTTCCAAATGTTTGTAGCATATTTATTTTTCTTGACCATTTGAAAATTGATGTGTAGGATATTTTATATTGTAGACAGTAAACATTTGTCTATCACATGTATGTAACATTTCTTCCAGGATGTCATAGTTTATTAATGGTTTTTACTTTATAAAAGTTTTAAAATTCATAACTGTACATTTTCTGTGTTAATTTGTTGCTTAGAAACACCCACATCAAAATCATTAAAATATTTCCACATATTTTCTTTCATAATTTTAATTTTTGCCAAATAAGTAAATATATATTTAAAGCATACAACACAATTTGATGTATATATGCATTATGAAATGATTACCACCATCAGGTTAACACATTTAACACATCCATTCTCTCACAGTTACTTTTGTATGTGTTAGAACACTTAAGATTCACACTCTTAGCAAACTTTAAGTATTCAATATGGTATTATTAACTATAATCACAATGTTTTACATGTTTCTCAGAACTTCATCTTTTTTTTAAAATTTTTATTTATTTATGATAGTCACAGAGAGAGAAAGAGAGAGAGGCAGAGACATAGGCAGAGGGAGAAGCAGGCTCCATGCACCGGAAGCCCAATGTGGGATTCGATCCCGGGTCTCTAGGATCGCGCCCTGGGCCAAAGGCAGGCGCCAAACCGCTGCGCCACCCAGGGATCCCAGAACTTCATCTTTTAACGAAAAGTTTGTACACTTTGGTGAACATCACCGCTGTTAGCCCCCACTACACAGCCCCAGCAACCACCATTCTACTATGTTTCTGAGTCTGACATTGTTTTCTTTTTTAGATTCCACATATAAGTGATACTATAAAGTATTTGTCTCTCTTTGGCCTATTTCACATAGCATAATGCCTCCAGGTTCATCCATGTTGTCACAAATGGCAGGGTTTCCTTCTTTTTTTATGACTGAATAATACTCCATTGCTAATAGTATAATACATATTGCTTATCCATTTGTCCATCAACAGACACTTATGTTGTTTCTATATCTTGGCTATTGTGAATATCCAGTTCCCCAACCATGATTTATTGAAAGCATTATCCTTTCCCCATTGTGTGTCGGTGCCCCTATCAAAGATAAATCGAGCATATATGCATGGGTTTATTGTTAGCCTCCCTATTCTGTTCCATTGGTCCATGTTTCCACTTTTATTCCTGTACCATACTGTTTTGATTACTATAGCTTTGTGATATAGTTTATTTTTTAAAGATTTTATTTATTTATTCATGACAGACCCAGAGAGAGAGAGAAGCAGAGACACTTGCAGAGGAGAAGCAGGCTCCACACAGGGAGCCTGACGTGGGACTCGACCCCGGGTCTCCAGGATCACACCCTGGGCTGAAGGTGGTGCTAAACCGCTGGGCCACCAGGGCTGCCCATGTGATATAGTTTAAAATGAGGAAGTATACCAAGATTATCTTGTAAATTCAGGATTTTTTTGTGGTTCTGTATGAATTTTAGGATTGTTCTTTTTGTATCTGTGAAAAATGTCATTGGATTTTTTTTTTTAAGATTTTATTCACTCATGAGAGACAGAGAGAGAGAGAGAGAGAGGCAGAGACACAGGCAGAGGGAACCCCTCTGGGAACACATGCTGGGAACCCATGTGGGACTCGATCCCCGGTCTCCAGGATCACGCCCTGGGCAGAAGGCTGCGCTAAACCGCTGGGCCACCCAGGCTGCCCTGTCGTTGGGATTTTGATAGGGATTGCATTGCATCTGTAGATTGCTTTGGGTGGTATGGATATTTTAACATTAATTCTTCCAAACCTAGAGCATAGAATATCTTTCTATTTTTTTTGTGTGTGTGTTGTCTTCAGCTTCTTTCATCAGCATTTTACAGCTTTCAGTTTAGAGGTCTATCTTCTCCGTGGTGAAATGTATTCCTAAGTGCTTTCTTGTTTTCAATTCTATTATAAGTGAGATTGTTTTATAAATTAACTGTTCAGATAGTTCATTGTGATTGTGTAGAAATGCAACTGATTTTTGAATGTTGATTTCGTATTCCACAATTTTACTGAATTTATTGATTAGTTTTAACAGTTTTTTGGTGGAATCTTTAGGGTTTTCTGCATATAAGATCATGTCATCTGCAAACATAGATGATTTTACTTCTCTCTTTGTTTCTTCTATTTCTTTTTCTTGCCTAATTGCCTTGATTGGGACTTCCAGTACATTGCTGGAGAGAAATAGTAGGAGTGGGCATCCTTGTCTTGTTCTGATCTTGAAGAAAAACTGAGATTTTTCAACATTCACTATGAGTTTAGCTGTGGGCTTGTCATATTATATGCTTTTGTTATGTTGAGGTACCTTCCCTTTGTAACTAATTTGTTGAGAATTCTTATCATGGAGGGTTTTTAATTTTGTCAGAAGTTTTTTCTGTATATACTGAGATGATCATTATGGTTTTTATCCTTCATTCGTTTTTTTTTTAATATTTTATTTATTCATAAGTGAGGCAGAAACATAGGCAGAGGGAGAAGCAGGCTCCCTGAGGGGAGCCCATTTTAGGACTCAATCCCAGGACCCCAGGATCATGACGTGAGCCAAAGACAGATGCTCAACCACTGAGCCACCCAGGCATCCCTATCCTTCATTCTTTTAATGTGGCATATCACATTTATTGATTTGTATATGTTAACTTATCCTAGCATTGCAAAGATAAAAATCCCACCTGCTCTTGGTGCATGATCCTTTTAATTTGATGCTGAATTTGGTTTCTAGTATATGTTGATGCTTTTTGCCTCTATGTTCATCAGGGATATTGGACTATAATCTTCTTTTATCATCCTCGTCTAGCTTCAGTATGAGGGTGATGCTAGCCTTGTAAAATGAGCCTGAACATTCTTTCCTCTTAAATCTGTTGGAAGAATTTGAGAAGGATTAGCATTAATCCTTGTTTAAATGTTTGGTAGAATTCTCTAGTGAAGCTATCTCGTCCTCCATTTTCTTTGTTGTTGTTGAGAGATTTTTGATTCAATCCCCTTACTAGGTTTTGTGAGTTTTTTTAAATAAGATTTTATTTATTTTTGAGGGACAGAGTGAGTGGGGGGGGGCTGAAGGAGGGGAACAGAGTAGAATGACAAGCAGACTTTGTGCTGAGCATGAAGCCTGATGGGCTCAATTCCATGCACGTGAGATCATGACCTGAGCCAAAATCAAGAGTTGGATGCTTAAATGAATGAGCCACCTAGGTGCCTTTCTTTACTAGTTTTAAGCCTATTCAGATTTTTTAAAAGATTTTATTTATTCATGAGAGACAGAGAGAGGCAGAGACACAGACAGAGGGAGAAGCAGGCTCCTCACAGGGAGCCCGATGTGGGACTTGATCCCAGGACTGGGATCAAGCCCTGAGCCAAAGGTGTACACTCAACCCAGGTGTCCCCTATTCAGATTTTGTATTTCTTTGTGATTCAGTCTGGAAAGGTTGTGTGTCCAGGAATATGTCCTTTCTTTGGGGTATCCAATTTGTTGATGTATAATTATTCATAGTAGTATCTTATGACCCTTTGTATTTTTGTGGTATCAGTTTTAATGTTCCCTCTTTCATTTATGATTTTATTTATTTAAATCTTTTTTTCTTAGTCTAACTAAAGGTTTTCAATTTTGCTTATCTTTTCAAAACACCAGCTCTTAGTTTCATTGATGTTTTCTATTGTTTTTTTGTCTCTATTTTATTCATTTTTCTTATGATCCTTGTTCTTTCTATCTTTTTTTTTTTAATTTTTTTTTTATTTATTCATGATAGTCACACAGAGAGAGAGAGAGAGAGAGAGAGGCAGAGACATAGGCAGAGGGAGAAGCAGGCTCCATGCACTGGGAGCCCGACGTGGGATTCGATCCCGGGTCTCCAGGATCGTGCCCTGGGCCAAAGGCAGGCGCCAAACCGCTGCGCCACCCAGGGACCCTTGTTCTTTCTATCCTTTTGCTAATATTGGGCTTAGTTTGTTCTTCCAGTTCCTTAAGTGTATAGTTGTTTATTTTTCTTAATGTAGGCATTTATCATATAAACTTCCGCTTAGAACTGCCTTTGCTGCATCCCGTAAGTTTTGGTATGTTGTGTTTTTATGTTCATTTGTTTCAAGATATTTTTATTTCCTTTTGATTTTTTCTTTGGCCCATCAATTATTCAAGATTTGGTTGTCTTACTTCCATGTATTTGTGAATTTTCTCCTTCCTACTATTATCAATTTCTAATGTCATACTAGGGATGCCTGGGTGGCTCAGCGATTAAGCGTCTGCCTTTGGCTGTCTTCGAATCCCTGCATGGAACCTGCTTCTCCTCCCTCTGCCTATGTCTCTGCCTCTCTATATCTCTCTCATGAATAAATAAATAAAATCTTAAAAAAACATAATTTAATGTCATGCTATTGTGGTCAAAAAAGATACTTGATAATGATTTCAGTCTTCTTAAATTTGTTGAATTGTTTTGTGACCTAACATAGGATCTATCCTAAAAAATGTTCTGTATACATTTGAGGAGACTGTGTATTCTCCTACTGTTGGATAGAAGCTCTGTAAATATATTTGTTAGGTCCATTTGGTCTAAAGTGTATTCAAGTCCAATATTATCTTACTGATTTTCTATCTTGATGATCCATCCATTGTTGGAATTGGGCATTGAAGTCCCCTACTATTTCGTATTGCTTTCTATTTCTCCTCTCTGATCTATTAATATTTGCTTAATTTATTTTGGTGTTTCAATGTTGGGTACATATGGATTTACGGTTGTTCTATCCTGTTGATGAACTGACCCCTTTATCAATATATAATGACCTTCATTGTCTCCTTTTACAGTTTTCTTTCTTTTTGTTTTAAAGATTTTATTTATTCATGAGAGACACAGAGACAGAGACACAGGCTCCATGTAGGGAGCCTGATGTAGGACTTGATCCCGGGACCCTAGCTAGGATCACACCCTGGGCCAAAGGCAGGTGCTAAACCACTGAGCCACCAGAGATCCCTACAGTGTTCAACTTAGTCTGTTTCACCCAAAATATAGAGATCTAGATTTAAATCTATATCATATATTGGTGTGTGTGTGTGTGTGTGTGTGTGATATGTATGTATGTAAATATATATGACATATGTGATATATGTGATATATGTGATATATAGAGCTACCCCTGCTTTCTTTTTGCTTCCATTTGAATGGAATATCTTTTTACAGCCCTTCACTTTTACTTTAATGTGTCCTTAAAGCTAAAATGAGTTTCTTGTAGGCAGCATATAATTGTCTTGTTTTTTTTTATTCATTTAGTCATTCTCTGTCTTTTGGTTGGAGAATTAAATCCATTTATATTTCAGATATTTATTGATAGATAAGGACTTGTTTTGCCACCTAGTTGTTTGCTGTTTCATAGTTCCTTCCTTCCTTTCATGCTGTCTTCCTTCCCTATAGTGATATGCTTTGTTTCCTTTCTCTTAATCTTTTGTGTATTTACTGTAGTTTTTTGCTTTGTGGTTCTGTTAGGCTTGCGTAATACATCTTATAGTTACAGCAATCTATTTTAAGTGGATGAAAACTAAACTTCAAACACATATGAAAATGCTGCCTTTTCACTTTCTCCTTCCCTTGCTATGCTTTTGATGTCACAGTTTAGATCTTTTATATTGCTATCCATTAAAAAATTATTGTGGCTACACTTATTTTTAAATACTTTTGGGTTGTTTTTTTACCTTTTTGTTATAGTTCAGTGATTTACATACCACTCTTATGACAGAGTATTCCTAATTTGACTGTATAGGTAACTTTATGGTGAATTTTATACTTTCGTATGTATTTAGGTTACTGATTAGCATCCTTTCATTTTAGCATAACTAACTCCCTTTAGCATTTCTTGTAAGACAGGTCTAGTGGTAATGAATTCCCTCAGGTTTTGTTTGAGAAAGTTATCTTTTACTTCATTTGAAGGACAGCTTTGCTGGGCGAAGTATTCTTAATTGGCAGATTTTTAAAATTTGAGCATTTTGAATATATCATCCCATCCTCTATTTTTTTTAAGATTTTTATTTATTCATGAGAGACACAGAGAGAGAGGCAGAGACACAGGCAGAGGGAGAAGCAGGCTCCCCACAGGGAGTCCAATGTGGGACTTGATCCTGGGTCCCCAGGATCAGACCCTGAGCCAAAGGCAGATGCTCAACCACTGAGCCTACCCAGGTGCCCCCATCCCATCCTCTCTTGACCTGCAAGGTTTCTGCTGATAAATCTTCTAATAGCCTTATGGGGGCTCACTTATATGAGATAATTTGCTATTTTGGCAGTTCATTCTTTGTCTTTGGTTTTGACACTTCCATTACAATGTGTCCAGTGAATTTGGGGGGATTAAATTTGTATTGGGATCTATGAGCCTCATGTACTTGGATACTCATATCTGTCTCAAGATTTGGCAAGTTTTCAGCTGATCTTTAAAGAAGATTTCTGCCCTTTTCCCCTCTCTTCTCCTCCTTCGACTGCCATGATATAAATATTATTTTTCCTGATGGTGTTCCATAATTCACATAAGCTTTCTTCACTTGTTTTCATTCTTTTTTCCTTTTCTCACTGGATAATTTCAAATTATCAGTCTTCAAGTTCCCAGATTCATCAAGGATCACTTGATTCATGTCATGGTCAAGGGGATCCTCCTTGGCATTGGGTTCATCTTGTGGATGCCCTTGTGGTGATGGTGGTGACCCTTGTGTTTGATACATGGGTACCCGTGGAACAGCTATGGGGATTGGAACTCATGTGCTTGCAGAGCAGTGGCAGCTCTGGGGTCCAGCAGCTCTGGCTAGCACACAATAGCAGTGGATCTGGTTCCTGAGAAATGAGAATACATGGAGCAGCCACAGATTCAGGGACTGCAGCCCAGACACTTATGGAGCAGCAGTGGCTTCAGAGTGGGGCACTGTCTAGCCCGCAGTGGTGACAGTTTGTAGGATGTGGGTGTGCATCACGTGGCCACCAAACTGGAGACTGGAGTGCAGGTATTCATAAAGCAACAGTGGGTTTGGGTCTGGTTAGCCTGCAGCAGCACTGGTTTCACACCTAAGGCATTGGTGTTTTTGGAGCGTTCACCGAGGTCTGAAATGCTGGTATACATAGAGCAGCCACATCCCTTATGTGACATGCACAGGGCTTATGCATGGGGTTGTCAGGGGCCTGGCAGCCCTGGTTCCAGAGTGGTGCAACAGCAGCTCCTGCTGGGGAGTAGTGCCACAGTGTCTTCTTCCCAAGGGTTTCTGAATGCTTTCTCATTTGAAAAGTACCTTTACTTTGCCCTCACATTAAGTTGTTAGTTTGGTTAATAGATATTTCTGAGATTTTTTTCAGCATTTTTTAGATAATTACTGTTTTCTTGCATTGAGCATTATAGATGAGAAATTTTATTTTATTTTTTTTTTAATTTTTTTTTAAATTTTTATTTATTTATGATAGTCACACAGAGAGAAAGAGAGAGAGGCAGAGACACAGGCAGAGGGAGAAGCAGGCTCCACGCACCAGGAGCCCGATGTGGGATTCGATCCCGGGTCTCCAGGATCGCGCCCTGGGCCAAAGGCAGGCGCCAAACCGCTGCGCCACCCAGGGATCCCAGATGAGAAATTTTATATCAAGTTTTGCTCTCTGGAAATTTATGGAGTTTTGAGATATTCATGTATATATGTATGCATGAGTGTGTGTATTTTATATATTTATTAATTCATGGGACATTTTAATCTGAACATTCACATCTTCCTTTACCTCAGAGAATTATTGGTTCTCTTAATCTTTTGCTTTAGCCTCTCTTTTTTGACCATCTATTATTGCTCTTTATCAGTTTATCTATTTCAGTTTTATGTTTGCAGATTTGGTTGTATAGTCACATTTTAAATTAGCTACTAGATTTGTTTGCATCAGTAATTATTGTCAGAGCCTGTCCTCCTTTGCACACAGCAGCTCACTGTAGGATTCTGTTGTGACCAGCAGATTTTAGGACAGGTGGGAAGCCCTCCGTCCCCCTTCCTTCCTCCACTGCACAAATCAGGGCCAAGCTGCAATGGAGGCAGAGTAATTTGGTGATCTCTCTGCTTTCCTGACAGGCCTTCCCCTCACCACCTTTAAAAAAAAATACTCTGGATCTGTATGTGCCCTCGAATTTCCTTACTTCTTAGTATCTTACTTGAACTGTGTTACTTTTCTCTCCAACTTCAAAATCCATTAGAAGAAGGGCTCTGTATATAAAACTGAAGGCTTCAATCTTCTTGATGGAATAATGAAATAGGCAGTCCGTACCTCTTGTATATCTAACATGCAGTCTAAGAGGAAAAGAACAACATCTGCACTATTTGTGCTGTGTTTACTGCACTGCGCCTAGAGCTCAGTAGGATTTTTAGACATAAACTTTTGTAGAACTAAAAATATTTATAGGTTTTATCCAGTAACTTTTCCTCTAGAAATTTATCTAGAAACACTAAAGAAACACTGAAGGATGCTCAGAGTTTTATGTACAAGGATAGTCATGGTACTTATAGTTGTAAAAAATGAAAGCAACTCAAAAGTCCAGCAGTACTTATCTAAAGCAGTGTATATACTGTATATGGTTGAATATTTAATAGAAATTCTTTTTCTTTAAAGCCTTCTAGAGGTACAATCTCTAGCAATTGGTAAAAGCTATTTTATCTTTAAGATATCTATATATCTATGTATCTATATCTATGTATCTATATCTATCTATCTACACCTTAATAAGTATATACCTTAAATAGGATGACTATAAATCATGCCTTTCAAATTGCTATGATTTTTAGTGATATTATCTAATATTTTTTATGTTACTGAGTAGTTTAGAGAGAATCAAATTCTTTAAACCTATGGACAAATAAATGAAATTTGTATTTATGTAATCATAATGGGCATTCAGTAAATAGAGAATGTTTTTTATTCCAGAAAACAGCTCCTTGAACATGGTGAGGTAAAGCTTTCATTTTAATCTCTGTTATACTTGTGTATTAAATTCTAGTTCAAGGATAATTCACAAAAGTATTGCCTTGCTGCTGCACTGTCAGCAGTGCTTCAGTGTTTCAGCATTGCTAATAAATGCTGGTCCTTCCCATGTTTTCATCTGCTTTTTTGAACAGTAGTAAGGATTTGAAAACCATTGAAGGCTCATCTCTAACCACAGAGCATAATTAAATTACCTTCATTTATTCATTCATTCTTTTATTCATTCAACAATAGTAGCATTAATTCCCAGCCCACTGAGCCCATCAGCTACAGCCCATCAGGGCAGACACCCATGGCCCTGGGACTGGTAGCCTTGTGCCACAGCCAGACTTGATGGTCAATCAGTTACAACCTTAGATTGTTACAGGATACAGAAGATGGCAAAGCAGTGTTTCTGCCCTCAGGTATGCATAATGTTTCAACAGAGACGCGAAACAAGACATTTTATATGGTGCTAAATGATTTTGTGGCATATGAAGAGAAAGCTCAGCAGGCGCTAGAAATATGATTTCCTAAGTAATAGCGCTTTGAGTCTTAAGGGAAAGGCCAAATTTACGAGAGAGGGCAACTGAATCTGGACTTGATAAAAACAGCCTGTAATGATAATGAATATTTTGTAATAGTTACTATGTGCCATGTACTGTGCTCTTTTAATTCTCGTAATATTATTCCCATTTTGCAAATAAGAAAATTATGTTAGTTAGATGAGCTGATAACAGAGACAAACACTAATATTTCAGTAATTTAACTCAGTAAAGTTTGATTCTTTGCTCACATAAAGTTAAAATCAGGAGTTCCTAGCTAGCGGTGGCCCTCCCAACAAGCAGTGATTGAGGAACCCAGAGCCTTGCATTTATAGCTCTGACGTCTTCAGTGTGTAGCTGCTGAGGTCGAAGTGCTTGTCTGCATCACATCAGCAAAGGAGAAAGAACAGGGAAGGCTGTGCCCTGGAGGGTTGATGTGTTTGTCTACATGAAGCCAGCAAAGGAGAAAGAACAGGGATGATCATGCTGGAGGTTTGTAAGGACTAGGCCTGGAAATGGAAATGTAAACTTCCTTTTTTTTTTTTTTTTAAACAATGCTTGTTATTATTATTTTTTTAATTTTTATTTATTTATGATAGTCACACACACAGAGAGAGAGAGAGAGAGAGAGAGAGAGAGAGAGAGGGCAGAGACATAGGCAGAGGGAGAAGCAGGCTCCATGCACCAGGAGCCTGATGTGGGATTCGATCCCGGGTCTCCAGGATCGCGCCCTGGGCCAAAGGCAGGCGCCAAACTGTTGCGCCACCCAGGGATCCCCGGTAATCAGAATTTGAGGGAAGAATTACTTCTTTTGAAAAATGGATTGAGTGAAATATGTTGGGGACACTTCCGTGTTCACAGACTAATAGAACCATGTGATTGAATAGTTGATTGTCTGAGGAGGAAGCATAGTGTAGGGGTTAAAGACACAGACCCAGAAGCTGGCTGGACTCATATTCCCCACTAACTGGCTGTGTGATCGTAGCCAAGTTGCTTTATATCTTTTTGGGAACAACCAAAACAACAGTAATAACAGTACTTACCTTAAATGGTGGCTATGGGATTGAGTGGGGTATATGTAAGATACAATAATGCCTAGTGTAAGTTAAGCACTGTGTAAATGCCCACTTTTAAGTATATGTGCCTTCTGGACCGAGACCTCAGAGCCTCCAGCTAATATTCTGGCTTCTGTTAACTGTGCCAGTGAAGGGCATCTCTACCATGTTCTCAAGATGTCTTCACACCTGTTGTGGCAGGTAGTGTTGATAGGGACAATCTGCCATTTGGACTCGCCTTCTACACCTAGTCTTTGTTTTCTTTATGCTTGGGAGCTGCTACTCACACTTTACCCAACTGGGCTCACTTGTTCCAAGGACGGATAGTGAACAGTTCCCTGAGCTTCTTTTCTTTCCTTGCTTCCAGCCTCTAAAAGATGTTGTGAGGATTTTCCTAGTAATTTTTATGTGGAAAGAGGTACTAACAAATTGACAGGAGTGTACATAAAGTACAGAATTTTGGACTGTGCTTTTTGACTATAGCCTTCTGTCTTCTACTTGGTAGTTAAGAAGAAAACAATTTGATAGAACAGGAGATAAAGTAGCTATTGCAAGAGAGCTCTATGGAAAGTCAGTGGCCTGTGAGTAGAAGAGGGGTTAGAGCGTGTGGATAGCAATAGAAAACAAACATAAGAGGTGCCATTTGGAATGGTCATTCTATGTCATTCACCTACAAAAAACATTATGCAGAGAAGATAAGGAAATGGTGGGGATCTTTCAGGTCTCCATATGCAAACTCCCTTCAGCCTTTAGATGATAGAGGAAAGTCAAGGAGAATTATTACTTTGGATTCAATTCTGCTTATATGGGAAGTTGGTGCTAAAGTAGAAGCGATGGGGAAAAAAAATAGAGTACAAGTGATGGGACTTAGGAGAGACAATGACAGTCTCATCCTGTGGCTCAAAATAACCAAACGAAGGCATCCTGGGAAAAGTCAGATGTGTACTTGCATTAATTAGAGCACATCTATGGAAATCTGTTTCTAGATGCCACATTTTAACAAGACATGGGCAATCTGTACCATGTCCAGAGCAAGGCAACCAGAGTTATGACAACACAGAACTAATAACACAAGTTTCTGAATATTTAACTTAAAAATAGAAAGCTTCTAAGGGTGAAAGTGGGGTTAGTGCAAAGTCATGATTACAGTATTTGGATAACAGAGAACTGTCATGTGCAAAGGGGTTTAGACTGATTTTGTGCAGTTGCACAGGTGTGCAAATTATGGGGAGATACTGTTCAATTTTAGAAAAGAATTTCTAACATTTACAGCTATCCATAATTATAATAGGCACTCCTATGACATATTCCTTTTCAGGAATTAGTGAATAGCTAGTTCATAGATTTACAGAAAAGATCTCCATTTTGGATAGATGATTAAAGAACTTGGCTTAATCCACCAATCTGTGATTTAATGGTCCTAAACAAAAAGACCTATTTTGGTGTGAAGTATATTGATATGTTGATACCTTTTGTTCCCTCCGCAACATCTCCCCAATTTTGTCCAAAGAGGAGTTTGACCAAAGAAAAATGAAGGGTTAACTTTGAAATCTTTCACATTCTAATTTTGGGTTCAAGAATTATGAAAACATTAACAAATTCCATTTTTAAACATCTTTACTTAAAAAGGAAAAAAATCAGCTTTGCATTCTGTTTTAAATAGAAATTATATACTTCCAATTCTAAAATAACACATTTAAAAATGTTAGAAAATTCAGAAAAATCACCATTCAGAAATAACTTCTTTTTTTTTTTTCAGAAATAACTTCTATTGACTTTTTTGTTATGTTTTTGTAGCCTTCCCCACCCCTTGTGCCCGTGCACGTAGGTTTTCACAAACTTAGTATTTTGTATGTACATAATTATACACATTGAAAACTTTCCATGCCATTAAATAATCTGCTAATACGTGGCTATACACATGTGGGAAATGTGGTAATTTACTTATTCCTCTATATTGGTCACATAGGTTGCTCCTATTTTGGCTGCTAAAAATTCAATTTGGTGATCATCTTTGTACAAGCATTTTTTTGGTCTTGATCATTCCCTTAAATTAGAATAGAAATTTACACCAAAAGGGTTGGCTCTTTTGTATCATCTTGATAAATATTGCTAAATTATAGACATCTTCCAAATATTTCAGTGTGTGTTTCAAGGCATCTTCTCTAACACTCAGTATTCATTTTTGTCCATTTTATAGATGAAAATCTCTTACCTTTTTGTTTGAGTATTAACGAGTTAGAACATAACTTTTGGTTGCATTAATTCTTTGCCTATTTTTCTAGTGCAGAATTGGTTGATATTTTCTGAATAGATCTGTTAGAAAAGTTTTATCTGAAACCTTTGCTCAGTGGAATCCCATCTGAATAAAAATGAGGTGTCCTGCTAATCAGTACAGATATTTATATATATAATTCCACTACTTTAAAAATAATCTAGATTATGTATTGCCGTGATTTTGTTGCTGACTGACTGACATACAGATTTGTGAAGCATTCCATTTTTGTGAGTCTTTGGGGCTCCCTGCCTCACCTTTTGTGGGTCTTGTTCACATACCACCTCTTCATTGAGGCCCTCCCTGATTGTGCTACTCGCATTTGTAACTGCTCCCACCTGTGGCCTCACACCACATCCTGCACCCCCAGTCTCCATTCTCCCTTCACTTTCTTCACTGCAGTTACCACTTTCTAAAAACTATGCAATGGATTCATTTACTTGCCATGACTCTTTGTCTTTCCTTACTAAATATTTTTTTTCTTACTAAATATTTTAAAATATAAGCCTCATAAGGGCAGAAATTGCTCACTGTCATTTTGTTCACTGTTGTATCCAAAGCCCCCAGAACAGTACGTGGCATATAGCAGGCATTTGCTAAATCTTAGTTGAATGAATGAATAAATATTAAAATTACTAAATTAAAAGATCCTTGTCCTGATAAATGAGAATACTTTTAATGTATTTTATATTTATTAATTTAAAAGTATATGAAGTGAATATATCATTTTGTTTCATTTCTACAGCTGATTTTTCACACATTGCAACTGTTAGCATTCACTGTTCTTGCCATTTTAATTATGAGGCTGAAGTTGTTTTTAACACCCCACATGTGTGTTATGGCTTCCTTGATATGTTCTCGACGGGTAAGGTATTCATTCTTGTGTCACTACACTGTGGTAACTATAGCAACAGCACCGTAGTTACCATGGCTTTGCTGAGTAATGCAAAACAAAACACTTGGTTTAAATGATTTAAAAGGTTATTTCATGATTAACTATGAATAAGAAAAGCAATTTCAAGTAGCTTTGAAAATTATCCTTAGATTTTAACCGATAAGTGACAAGTGAGGAGGCACACTTTCCCCTGGGTTAGTAGTTTAGCCACAAGCACAGGTGTTTGGAGTTCAAGTCTGTGCAAGAGTTTCATGGCCCATTAAAATGATCATGAAATGTTCTTCTTTAATACTGGAGTAGATGCAGAATAATTGCTCTAGTATTATCCTGTTTGGCTCAGAGAACCAGGGCAAGTTGTCAGTTCTGGGGTTCTCTTACTATTATATACAAAAGAGCTAGACAAAGAAGCTAGAATTTTGGGATCAGTGTACTTCTAGAAACATCTTACTTAGTTTTCGTGATAAGAGTCCTGTGTTAGAATATCATAATGCTTTTTTTCTGGGAAGATTATATGTGTTATTGCTAGTGAGGTTTCATAGTTATTTTAAATGTCCGCAAAGACCAGATATTACAGGAATCAGTTCTAGGGTGTTTCAAAATTTTGTGATTTACTAATCTTAATCCTTGGTAGTAAATCAGTACTAGGAGAATGAAGGGTGTTTCCTCATTTATTCTTTTGAGGAGAAAGAAGGTTCCATTTTTACTGGACCCTGTAATTCCAAAATATGTACCATTTTTAAACAATAGATGACCATAGTTTGGTATATTACTAGTGCATTGGTAGTATCAAATGATAATCCATCTTGGTTCAAGTAGCAAGGTGAGAGTTTATTATTGACCCTATAGCACTCTTCATATAAGAATTAAAAACAAATGGTTTCTTTCATTTCAGCTCTTTGGCTGGCTTTTTTGCAGAGTTCGCTTTGAGAATGTTATCTTTGGCATTCTAGCAGTAATGTCAATACAAGGTTGTACAAACCTCCATAATCAATGGAGCATAATAGGAGAATTTAATAATTTGCCTCAGGAAGAACTGATACAATGGATCAAATACAATACCAGACCAGGTATGTAGCTCTTATTATTATCTTATTATCTTGTATTATTATTTTATTATCTTATTATCGTATTATCTTGTAGTTACATATACACATGTAAAAATACACATACACACTGTCACTTATACACTCACAGATTTTGAGCATGCTAATGGCAGTGTCCACCAAGTCAAACCTTTTCAAAAAAATTTTGTGCCTTTTTAAAAATGCCTCCTAGATAACTGTCAAGAATTTTAATTAACATAAGGAATTAATGATTATTCATAGTTATGTGCTATAAGTCTGAGACCATGGTTGTATGTTAACCCTAACAATGACAAACACATCTTCAGTGGCAAAATTTCATGCCTTGTGAACAGACTGTAGGAGCAGGTACTTTTGACTGTGGGGAGGTCAACAACACCCCTTCCATCACTTCAGTCAGTGCTGCCTACCTCACCCAAATCTGAAAAACCATTTGCACACAGAAAAGTTAAAATCTCAGATATTCTGTTTTCTTCACTAACTCATTTCAAAGAGATGAGTATAAATCCTACCTGTAAATACCCCAAAATCCCATTTTTATCTTCCTATCTTTATCCAAAATTAACTCAAGCAGAGATATTTATTTCATTTTGAAAAACCTTCGAGAGAATAAATATATTCTACAGTATTCTTTACAAGCAATCTGTGATCTTGTCCAAGACCATTTTTGAAATTTAGTAATTTTTGGTGGCACTAGTTCTTCACTGTGGTGCATTTACATTTATCCCGTGACCCCTTAGGGCCACTTCCTCTTACCGCATATCTGATGGTCTCTGTTTTATTAATTAGCCTTGTTAAAGCAAGCTTTCATAAGCTTCAGCTCAGACGCTGGGTTTTCAGAGGTGACAGGACCATCACTCCAGCTGCCAGACCAGTTTCATCAGGATTTCAAAATTAATCCTCTAGTGAATTTTTTCCCTAGAGGAGTATGAGGTGCAAGATGTCCCTTTACTCTCCCTTACCCCCTCCCAGGTAGTTATTTTTCCCAAACTTTATGAGGTACCTACTTTTAAATCTCCTGTGTCTGACTTTGTTCCAGTGTTTATCTTAGGTTCCTAGCAGAGAGGGCCTACATTTGACAATTTAGCCTAAGATAACTCCCACAAACTCCTACCCCAGTTTTAGCCACCTCTTCTTTGATCTTCTTATAAATCTTTTCATTCTTCAATTTTGAGTTCTCTCAAGGGTACCACATGTTTATTAAAAGCAGCCTGTTGGGGGCGCCTGGGTAGCTCAGTTGGTTAAGCGGCTGCGTTTGGCTCAGGTCGGGATCCTAGGGTCCTGAGATGAGCTGCTGCTCTCTCTCTTTCTCTCTCCCTCTCTCTGCCACTCCCCCTGCTTGTGCGCTCTTGCTCTCTCTCTCTGTCCAATAAATAAATAAAATCTTTTAAAAAAATTTTTAAAAACTAAAAGCAGCATGAAGTTCTGTAGTCTGGGTGAGACTAATGCTTGCGCTCAGGTCCTTGCAGGGCTGTATAGTTCGTGTACTGCTTACAGTTGCTGTATGGAGAGGACAAGTGGGAACTGCAATCCAGCCCACGGTCTGCTTACCAAGTCAGGTATTAGTGAAGCTCTGTCAAGTCAGAAGGGGTACTTTTATCTAATACATTTAGTAGAGTATATGTGGAAACTTCAGCAAACATATAAGAAAATAGAATATTCTTTCCCCATCTTGTTCATATTTATCTCGTCACCAAGAGTGAAGACTGTGCGGGGTATTTCTATCACCTAGTTTTTTCCTGATAACTGTGGTGCTGGGCTTTGGGTCCCTCCAGCCCACATTTTCTCAGCCTTGGCACTATTGACATTAGGGCCTGGCCCGTGCACTGCAGAATATCTAGCAGCATCCCCTCCCTCTACCCACAAGTTGCCAACAGCACCTCTCTCCCCCACAGTGTGCCAGCCAAAAATGTCTCCAGAAATTGACCACATATATCCCTGGGAAACAAAATCATGTCTGCTTGAGAACCACTGCTCTAGCTTAAGAGCTTTCCATCATTAATTATTCAATCTTATAATAATAAATATATACCTCTACACTGATGGACTTATATATCTTCAAATTTAAGTCATACGTAGAGATTATTCCACCCAAAGTTATGTTTAGGATACTTACTTATATCGTAAGCAAACATTCAGTTATTCACAGTAGATCTGAATCACATGCCTTATTCCTATTAATGATTTTATCATGCTGATTAAAAATGATAATAACCTTTCAAAATTATATAATAATTTACTATACAGAAGTGCCAGGAGGTAAGTGAGCATTTGGTCTTTGTCTTCCAAGGAACTATAGTTCACAAGTTCACAATTTCATTTTAAAAGATGTAGCATGAGACCTACTACCCCTTGTAACAGTCTCTCAGTTCTTGACATTTAAATTATGGGAACAAGATAGAAAGTTTTACAGTTCTTTCTGGCCCTGCATGTTTTTGTAGTATTGCCTCTTACACTGAGTTTGAATGTAGCAAGAAGTTGTAGTGAAGTGGCTGAGAGTGGGCTCTGGTGCACATGGGTGGGTAGTCTTGGGCAAGTTACTTACCTTTGTTGCCTCTTAGTTTCTTTATTTTACAGAATAATGTAGAACCTACTTCATAAAGTTGTGTAAATTAAATTGCCTAGTCCTAGTAAACTTATTTAGCACAGTTCCTGGCACAGAGATAGAAAAGCTGGCTGTTATTGTAATAGACAATATTGACCAAAGAAAAAGAATAATGCCGATGGTTATTAGTTAAATGTATTTCATCTTTCTTAATTCTAGTTCAAATATTATAGATAAGTAGTAATCTTTGGTTTTCTTTAAAATATGTTATTAAGGAATATATTCTTGTTTTTCAGATGCTGTTTTTGCAGGTGCCATGCCTACGATGGCCAGTGTCAAGCTGTCTACCCTTCACCCCATTGTGAATCACCCACATTACGAGGATGCAGACTTGAGGTTGGCAACTCATTGTTTCAACCAAACATACTTACAACTGACATTGGTTCTTAGGAACAGGGAAAATTTTACACATACACACACACATGCTCTCATCTTCATATTCATGCTGGAAGTTTAAAAATGTATAATAACTATCCAGAAATTATGATATGTACCTGTTCACTCTAAAGAAAACTTAATAAACCTCCAAAAAATGAAAAACTAATTTTTTCTCAAAGTGAAAATGTCACATATTTATGATTAACCTGTATGTGTGTTGATATGCTCCAGTAGAACTGCTCAGTATTAGTAAAAGGAGATGGAATCTGATCCATGGCCATAGTTTGCCAGCCTGTGTTCTGAACCCCAGAAGCCTCTGCATGATTTAAGAAACCATTCTCCGTCTTCCTGGTGGCCTATAACTAGCCTTTTTAAACAGATATAAAAAGTTCATGAAATTTATATGTTACATGATTTTGTGAAAATTTAGGTTTTTTTTGCTAGCTAGTTATGAGTCATTGAGGTGTGAAAGTTTTGTTTTCCTTAAATAATTGACTTTAAAAGTTATTTTAATAATTTTAGTAATTGCCAGGGTAATGTTTTCCTGCTAATGCTACTTTGGCCTATTTTTAGAGATAAAATTTTAAATTATTTAAAGTTTTATGTCTGGTTGTGGACATTGCACATCCCCTATGCTTGAAATTTTAAGAAATGTCCAGTACATAGATGGTAATTGTTCAGGATTTCATAAAAACTCCTCTATTGAGGACCAAATCATATTTTGGTGAATAATCTTGTTTATCAGGCTTCGTAACTACTACGCTTGATGCCCTCTATCTGAATGTATGACTTGCTACATTTCAACTTCAATTCATATGCTTTTTGGATAATTTCAGGAGGTGAAATTATCTAGTGAAGTCTGTTTTTTTCCTCTCTTCACCTCTATCTGAATGAGTTCCATGAGCAGATTATTTTATGCATTGTGAAAAGCAAAGCTATATTCTAAACTATTATCCTGCTACCCATGTCTGGACTCTGAACGAGTTTGTCTGTTCCAGTAAACACTAACAAGCAGTACATACAAAATTCAAACCACTGTAAGTTTTAGCACATGCAAAATGTAAGTAGGAATGTGAAAACTACTTATGTATCCAAAATAACCTATGCTATTCCCAAAGCAATTCATGCTGCCTGAGGTCATATATATGAATGCTCCATCCAGTGAGTGTTGAGATTTTAATTTGCTGGCAAAATTTCTTTAATCCATTCTATTATAACTTATTAAAAAATTTTTTTTAACTTGTGTTTTGAACATAAAGGGCCCGGACAAAAATAGTTTATTCCACATATAGTCGAAAATCTGCAAAAGAAGTGAGAGATAAATTGTTGGAGTTACATGTGAATTATTATGTTTTAGAAGAGGCGTGGTGTGTTGTGAGAACTAAGTGAGTATGAGCCCTATACTATATGCTATGGAATATCTTTAAGAAACAAATGTTTTTCTTTATTTCAGTAGTTGTGATTTTTAAGAATGTTTATTCTAAGTAAATTCCATTAAAATATCCTGGCATTTTATTTAAAATTATTTCATGTAGGAAAGTAAGTATCATTTAAGTAGAGTCTAAGTTTAAGAAACTATAGTATATTTTAGCTTACAGATTTTTTCATTTTAATTTAACATCTGAAATATAGCTTTCCTTTATAATTTTTCAAATTTTTATGATAATTTATATTAGATGCATGAAATACAGATTTGAATTTACAGCAGTGTGAGACATTAGCATTCTTTTACTACAGCTGGAGAACACTGAATTTATAAGACTTATGAGAAAAGTTTCAGATAACTCAAGAAGACATAGTAAGAAAAACATTCCTAAGTATAATTTTTAATTTCTGAATTTTGGATTTCTAAAAATCACAAAATCCTTAAATGTTTAATGGATATCTTGAGGCCTTTTTTCTTAGACTCTTTAACTTAAAAGGTTCTTATTTGTATTAAATATAACATTTAGAATTTTCATTTCTCCTATGGATAATTAGGAATTAGGCCATAAAATATTTTTGAAAAGTGAGGTTCATAAGTTTTACTAACTAATTTTAACACCTAACTTTAATATCTAATATAGTCAGGAAAAAATGGCATCTTGGAAGAAACAGAAACATCATAATGTTAATGTATGTATACATCATATTAATTTAAAATTTAATAAAGTAGACTTCAAAATAAGGCATATTTCCACAAATAAAGATGGATGTTTTATAATGACAAAAGGACTAATTCATCAAAAATATATAACAGTTCTAAAATGTGTGTATCTAAACAGAGCTTCAAAGTGCACAAAGTAAAATGTGCAGAATAGAAAGAAAAAATAAGCAAATTTTCAATGATAGTTGGAAATGTTAACTTCCTTTCTCTACTGAGAAGATTAGGTTTAAAAAGTGTAAGAATTAGAAGATAGAAACAACAAACAGTATAAGATAATGTGACCTAACTACTCTTATAGAACAGTTCAGGGAAAATACATTTTGCAGAGTACAAATTCATTTAAAGGAACATGGAATTTTCATCAAGGGAAACATATGCGGGGCCATAAAAAATGGCTTCAGTATATATATATTTTAAAGATTTTATCTATTTATTCATGAGAGATACAGAGAGAGAGACAGAGGCAGAGACACAGGCAGAGGGAGAAGCAGACTCCATGCAGGGAGCCTGACGTGGGACTCGATCCTGGGTCTCCAGGATCACACCCTGGGCCGAAGGCAGCGCTGAGCCACCAGGGCTGCCCTTTTCTTTTTTTTTTTTTTTTTTTAAAGATTTTTGGCTTCAGTATATTTAAAAGATTTGAAATCATACAGAATTAAATTAGAAATTAATAATTAAAAATCTACTAAATATAGATATATAATAAACCCATACATATTTAGAAATTAGGCAGTAAACTTATAGATAACTATGGATCAAATAAAACCCCACAAAGTAAATTGAAAAATAATATTTTTTTTACTTGAATGCAAAGAGAAGTGTTTTCAAGAGGTGTTGCTGATCTAACTGAATATCTCTGTAGAAGAAAAAGTGAACCATGATCCATACCACCATAAACAAAAATTTAACTTGACATGGATTACAGAACTAAATGTAAATGCTAAAATTAAAAGATTTCTTGAAACACAGAGCACTAACAGTTTAAAAAAAAACTAAATCATACACATCAAAATTGAAATTTAAAAAAAAAATATTTTATTTATTTATTCATGAGACACACAGAGAGAGGCAGAGACACAGGCAGAGGGAGAAGCAGTCTCCATGCAGGGAGCCCAATATGGGACTTGATCCCAGGACTCCGGAATTATGCCCTGAGCCGAAGGGTGATGCTCAACCGCTGAGCTACCCAGGCCCCCCTCCTCAAAAGATGTTAAGAAAATGAAAAGGGAATCCACAGACTTGGAGAAAATATTTGTAAAGTGCATATCTGATAAAGGAGATATATATATTTTATATGAAGTTTTAGAAATTAATAATAAATTGATGATACAATTGAAAATGGACAAAACTTGGACAGACATAATTCATGAAAGAAAATATGTGTTGACTAGTGAATACATGAAAAGCTGCTCAATATTGTCAGTGTTCAAGGATATGCAAATTAAAACCACAGTGGGATACTATAATACATACTTTAGAACAGATAAAATCTTAAAAACTAAAATACCAAATATCGGCAAGGATGCAGATTAACTAGAAATCTCTTACATTAGGAATCCCTGAGCCGCCCAGGGAGTGATCCTGGAGTCCTAGGATTGCATCCCGCATTGGGCTCTCTGCATGGAGCCTGCTTCTCCCTCTGCCTGTGTGTGTGTGTGTGTCTCATGAATAAATGAATAAAATATTAAAAAAAAGAAATCTCTTACATTGCTAATGAGAGTAAATGATGCAGCCACGTTGGAGAAGTATTTGGAGTCTTTGCATAAAAATTTAAGCATATATTTGCCCTGTTGCACTTCTACTCCTTGAAACTTAAATCAGAGATATGAAAATATCTGCCTATAGAGGATGTTATAGCCACCTTATTCATAATATCTCAAACTGGAAACAACCCAAATATCAGGAGAAAAATGAATAAACAATTTATAATGTATTCATACACTGGAATGCTACTCAGCAATAAAAAGGAATAAAATACTGATATGTGAAAAAAAGAATGAATTTCAAAAACGTGCTGAATGAAAGAAGCCAAACACAGAAGAGTACATACTATGTGATTCCATCCTATGAAGTTCAATATATGCAAAACTAGTGGAAATAGAAATCAGAATAGTGGTTGGCTTTGGTGGAGCAGGGGATAAAGGTGGTGGTGGGAAGATACTCTGAAAAGGGATTCAAGAACTTTTTTCTTTTTCTTAGAATAATGACAGTGTTCATGATCTCGATTGGCATGTTTTTTATATGGGTATATGCATTTGTCAAAACTCATGGAACTGTACACTAAGATCTGTGTGTTTTTACTTCTATAATTGTACTCTAAAAATACAAGTAAATATTTATGCAAAGAAGTCTTCTAAAATCCCAAGACATAGACAAACATTCTACAACTATCCCTAATAGCCTTTTGAGACACCAGGAATAAATTCTAAAGAAGGGATAGCAAATTTTCTCTTAAGGCAATTCTTTTTACAAAATTGGCTGCTTCTACTTTTCTTCACAACTCTGTTCTATTAAATATTACATACTCCTTACCTAAAGGCCTAAGGCTATGTGACATTTAAAGAAAATAGTGAAATGTGATAATTGGATTTTATAGTTTGGACAAACTGGATTTAGGAGTTACTGGTCTATCTAATGTCCAAGGACATTGAACATAGGACCCATAAGAAACCAGTTTTGAAGAGAGTTCAGTTAATATTGTCAAGAGGTTGATTTACTGCTCCCAGAGATTACAGTTATAAGAACTGGGTGAAAACACAAGCACTCTTTACTTTGCATGGTACTATACTGGCTGAAACTTAAGCATGTCAAAATTATGTTCTTGCTTTGCATGGTTCCATGGATCTCAGTGTCATATTGAGACTCCTGTGTATTGGAACCATGTCTTTTTTTTTTTTAGATTGTATTTATTTATTCATGAGCAACACACAGAGAGAAGCAGAGACATAGGCAGAAGGAGAAACAGGCTCCCTCTGGGGACCCCAATGCAAAACTCAATCCCAGGACCCAAGGATCATGCCCTGAGCCAAAAGCAGATGTTCAATCAGTGAGCTACCCAGGCATCCCTAGAACCATGTCTTAAGAGCTACCAAGGCACTACTTAAAGCAAAGATATAGTTCCAATATGCATATACTTCAATTAACAGGATGCATCCAAAGTTAGGTTTAATTATAGTAAATACAGTTATTTGAAGTATCTGGGAAGTGACAGAGAAACAGAAACTTAAGAAATTTGTACTTGAAGGACGTCTCTGAATTTGTGACCTTCTTGCCTGAGAGCACTTCCTAAATCACCCCCTTCCAGATCCTACTAGAGCAGAAAATCACAGCCTACTGATTTTAGGGGACAGATGGTGGCAGATGAGCTGTGAGTAGCAAGGCAGCTGGATATTTGAAGGGGACATTTTAGAAGCAAGAGCACTACAGAAAGACCAAAATCGAAAATCTGAATATAAATTCTGCCTAAAACCTATTCTACACATGCCTGTGAGAAACCCCTGGGAACTTAGGAAAAGGGCAGATGAGAACTAGAGCCAAAATGTATATCCTTTTATCTATTTTATTTTATTTTTATTTTTTGAGATTTTATCTGTCTCTTTTAGAGTCAGCAGGGGAAGGGGCAGAGGGTGGAAGGAGAGGAAGAGAATCTCAAACAGATTCTGTGCTCAGTGTAGAGCCTGACATAGGGTTCAATCTCATGACCCTTGAGATCATGACCTAAGGGAAACCAGGAGTTGGGTGCTTAATGAACTGAGCCACCGAGGTGCCCCAAGATGGCTATCCTTAAAAGAGAACTCCTGGTGAGATTTGCAAATTCCCTGTTCTTTTGATCATGTACGTTTCCCAACTTGCACACACTCTAGGAAGCAGGAAGCAGAAAGCAAAGTCATTACTGTTTCAAGATGTTAGGGCAGAAATAAGAGGTAACAAAGCAACTCCACATTCTGGGGAGAACCCCCCAAAGCAAGGGAAATACAGAGAAGGTAGGTTTCCAAATATGAATATAACTCTGCCCAAATCCCCGGCTGATAAAAACACAAAGAAAACCCCAGGGATAGAAGGAAGAAGTAGCTGGAATCTAAAAAAAAACTGAGCAGAGATAGTTGCTGCACAAGACAGGACATCTGGGGGAGTTAATTGCTTACCAGAACAGAAAGTAACAATCATCAGAAGAACAAAACAGACTCCAGACTTACTGCCTCCTATTTTCTCCAGTGTTCAATTTCCAACAAAAAATTATCAGACCAATAAAAAAAAGGGGGACAGCCTGACCAAAACTCAGGAAAAAAGTCAATAGAAACTGATTCAAATAGATTGAGATGTTGGACTGAGAAGTGGATGACTGCAAAGCTGTTGTTATTATTATATTCAAGGAATTAAGATATGTTCAAAGAATTAAAGGAAGACATGATATCAATAAAAGACAAAATAGGATTCTCAACAGTGAGACAAAAGCCCCAGAAAAAAGGAAATTCTAGAACTGAAGAGCATACTAAGACTTTATTTGAGAGAAAAAATGATGGAGAGAAAGAGAGAGAGAGTGAGAGAGCACAAGCAGGGGGAGGAGTAGAGGAAGAAAGAGAAGCAGACTTCCAGCTGAGCAGGGAGCCTGATGCAGGGCTGGATCCTGGGACTCTGGGATCATGACCTGAGCCTAAGGCAGATGCTTAACTGACTGAGCCACCCAGGTATTCCTAGAACTGAAAAGTATAATAAATGAATGAAAATTCTTTAAAAGCTCTCAATAATAGGTTTGATATGACAACAGGAAAAAAAAAATCAAAGATCGGAAGATAAATCACGAAAAAGTAGCCAATCCAAAGAACAGGGATCAAAAAGATTGAAGAAAAAGTAGCAAAAGCCATAAAGACCTGTGTATTATTAAGTAGTTGAGCACATGGGTAATACAGTACCAGAAAAAAATGAAAGAAAAGAAAAATAGCAGAAAAAAATACCTGAAGAAATGTTGGCCAAAAGTTTCTTCTTCGCTGAAAGCCATTAACTTAAAGATTCAATTACACTTAACAAATCCAGCTAGGATAAACCCAAGGAAATCCACACCAAGGTACATCATAGTCAAACTGGTGAAAAACAAAGAGAAAAGAGAAAATCTTGAAAGAAACAAAAGAAGAATGATTTCATAAATGTCTGGCTTTTCATAAACAATAGAAGTCAACTGACATTGAAATGATCATTCAAAATTCATATATATAGGATATACTAAAATGCACTGGAAATGGTAAAAATGTGGGTAATATTAATCACTCCGTATGAATATATATATTTTTATATATGAAAATCTTTTAAAAACTTATGAGTAATTAAAGCAAAGATAATACCATTGTATTTTTGAGTTTACAATGTAGTATATATATTATATATATATGACAGCAATAGCACAAGCAAGGGAGTAAACAAAAATAAAATGTATCATTGTCTGGAAGTAATCCAGTTAATGTTAAGTAAATTGTGATACATTGAAGATACCTGTTTTAATACCTAGAGCAACCACAAAAAAAAGACAAAAAAATTGCATAAGCCAATGAATAAATTGGATGATGCAGTAAAACTTTCTGCTTGACATAAAAGAAGTCAAGAAAGAGAACTAGAAAATCAAGAACGAGATGACACAAATAGAAAAAAAAAAAAAAGCCTAAGTCAGTGTATTTACAAATGTGAACGAGGACTAAACACTCCAGTCAAAAGGCAGAGATTGGTAGACCAAATACAAAAGCAAAATCCAATTATGTGCTGCCTGTAAGACATGCATTTTAAATAGAAATACATATATAGATTGAAGGAAAAGGGATGGAATTGTTATCGTGTGAGTAATATATAAAAACTGCAGTGACTATAAATATCTAGAATATTCTAGAAAAGGCATAACGATGTTGCAGAAAGAAGATCAGTGTTTGCCTGGGCTAAGCTTGCGCGAGGGGACTGACTGCCAGAAGGGCTCAAGGGAGCTTGTTTCAGTGCTGGGAATTTTCTGTGTTAGATTGTGGTGGTGCTTACACACCTATGCACGTTTGCCCATATTTATCAAACTTATAAAATGGGTGTATTTTATTGTATGTAAATGATTCCTCAATATACCTGTTAAAAAATAATAGCCAACTTTCCCTGACTTCTTCCCTTTACTGACTCGCATGCAAGGTTATTCCTCAGTGAGAACTAGTATCCCAGTCAGTCCAATCATAGAGCCACCCACACACAATAGGAAAGGGTTGAGGAGAACAAATCTGGCAAAAGTGCTTTCCTTCCTTGCCTTGGACTGTATGTTTCCATGTTAATCTAAGTCAGGTGAAGCTCAGAAATAGGAAATTCATCAGGAATTAGATTAGCTTTCCTTTGTCTCCTGCTACTCATGGGCCTTAGCCTTGTGTTTGGATGGTGATACCACCTAGAAAATATATTTATTTACATTTCATTTTGAAAATAAATTTTTAAGTAATGTATTTCGAAATGGATATTGGACTTTTACTGTTAAGCTTAATAATACATGGGTTATTTGATTAAGTATAACATGAAAATGCAACATCCTTAATTTCATTTTTATCTCTAAATGGTGAACTTACAAATTTTTGAAATGTAATAAAATATCAAACAAATTAGTCTCTAAAAATCTTGGAGCTACTTTATAATTTATTTATTTATTTATTTATTTATTTATTTATTTATTATTTTTTACTTTGTAGTTTATATACTCTCCCTGTATATTTTGATTTTTAATATGGATATGTATGTGCCCCTCCCCTTTTTTTAGGCCTGGTTGCAGTATGCTGGAAATTTGGGATGTAGAAGACCCTTCCAATACAGCGAACCCTCCCTTATGTAGCATCTTGCTCAAAGATGCGAGGCCTTACTTCACCACAGTATTTCAGAATAGTATGTACAGAGTATTAAAGGTTAACTGAAAACGAGACAACCCATCACACTCTGGTGCAAACAAGTGTGTAGAAAACACTTTGCCTTATTTATGTCAATAAAATCACAAACTTTAATAAGGGACCTTTAAAAAGAAGATAATAAAAATGATTTGAAGTTATTCTGATTACTAAAAGGTAAATTATTTCATTGTTCTCCATTGAATGTCAGGCTCATTAGGCTTGTCATTTAAATCACTTAATACTGCATAAACAAATGTCCATCTTAAAGTTCTAAAGAAAAATATATGTAAAAGAACAATGAGATTTAATAAGTCAAAGGTATATGTAAGTCCTTTTGTATCCAACTAGGTGCTTCGAATTTTCTCTCCAGCGCAAACTCTTTAAACCACTTAGAATAGACTAATGCAGTTTCTGAAATGACACTTCCTTGAAATCCTTATACTAATCACAACTTCTTTACCTCTGTGAGGAAATTTGTGTATAACCATGTGTCTATTAAATTTGTTTTTGCTTTTATTAGCCCTCAGGAAAGAGCTTTAATATCTTTTAATATTTTTTATCATTTCAAGTTAAATATTTTTTAAAACAACTTATTTTGTAATGTTTTGAATCTCTTGAAATTTATTTACCCAACCAGATAAGTATTTCCTATTGATTAGTTCCCAACCGAAGTTCAACAGCTTATTAATCTATCTTTATAATCCAGCGGGTTTTCTTTTAACATTCAGACAAAATAAAAATTGCTATGGTACATGACCAAATTTGGGGTTAAAACATAATCAGAAAAGAAAATCCAGCTAAATTTATCATATGAGATTTTAAGATTCTGTATCCTGAATGAAGCAAAGGCATTTTTCATCTTGACAGCCCTGTAGCTCATTGGACATAATCTTACTTCCTCATTACCGTCTCTCTGATCACCACCTTTTGTAATAACATATTTCTAAATCCTCATTTATTTTTGGTTTTGGATGAGGAAGTTGATGTTTTATAAATCTCCTCCTCCAATATAAAACCTGTACAACAATAATGCTTTGAAAGTGGGAAATAGTTATCTTGAAGATGTTGACAAATACAGAGATAAACATTCTTCCTCTGCTTGACAGACAATAAATATGCCACATCTGTAGTATTTTTATATCTATCTACTTTAAATTCATCATCTCAGATTTTTTGTAATTCCCTTATGTTCTTGGCCCTTTATATTTGGGATAATAAATTGACTTAATTCCATAGATTGGTTCATGTATAGTAGGTAGGAGATTATATTCAAGATAACCAATAAAATTATTTTTCAACTTTTATCATCATAAAATATTTTAATACAGGATACAAAACATCTAAAAAAGTGTGTCCTCATTTTATCAGTATTTTCAAATAATTTGTTTGGGCCTAGGTATGGGGCAAAGGAGGAAAGGAGACTTAACACGTAACATTCATAAAAATTAAAATACATCATGGATAATGTTTTCATAGGAAATATTTCTTTAAAATATTGGTAGAATTTTTTAAAGAAGAGCTGTATTAGCTAATAAAATATTTCATAAAAGTATGCTTATGTGGATTTATATGCAGGAAAACCAGTAAAATTATTTTCAACTTTTATAGTGGTAAAATATTTTAACACAGGATGCAAAGCAGCTAAGAAAGCATGCCACACTTTACTTATTTTAGCATTTTCAAATAATTTGTTTTGGTGTGTTTTTGGGCAAAGAAGGAAAAGAGACATAAAGCCTAACATTCATGAAATGAAAGTAACAGATTTTCTCTTTTTTTTAAAGTAACACATTTTCGATGGTGTTGTTATAAAAAATATTTTTTAAAGAAGTTCATAGAATTCAACAACAACAAAAAGGGAAGAAGAGTGTTCACTAGTTAAATGTTCCATACAACTATAATGATGAGTGTGGATTGTGTTACTTCCATGTACCACATATATTTGAAAAGTAAAGCCCTTGAAGATCTCTGTGTGCTTTCTATCTTTTCTCACCTTTTGCCGAGCATATGTTTTGACATTGAAATAATTCTGATATGAAGGTAGAAATCACCTGTTCCTGAATTTATTAACCATGTTTTCATTGGCAGTGATCTTAGCCATTTAAAAACAATTCTGCATCGTGTCACACAGGAGGCAGTACACCATGATGGAAATGGTGTGGGCTTTGTAACTAGATGGGTCTAATTTTAAATCCTGGCACTTCTAATTACTGAGTGTATTACCTACCATCCATTCAAAAGATATTTATTGAGTACTTACTAATTGAGCATGACGCAGGACTCTATCTCAGGACTCTGGGACCATGACCTGAGCCAGAGGTAGATGCTTAACCAACTGAGCCACTCAGGTGCCCCTAATGTTAATTTTAGTAATAAAAATTATATCTCATTTGATATGTGTCTATTATACAAGCAATACAAACTCATGGAATTTTTGTCTTGAAAGAAAATTTGGAAGAAGGAAAAATATTCAACAAGCACAATTACTATCTGGTTTTCATCCAACTTTACTTGTAGCTATACATATTTTGCTCGCTTTCTTCTTTTAACATAATTTAAATTTTAACATAATTTAGGTTTTGTTCTTTACATGTTAGATACGGAAATGTTTTATAGAGACTTGTTTAATGACTATATAATATCTCATTGTATGTGTTGTGTGTATGTGGAGAGGGATTATGTATCTAAACATGTATCTAAACCATTGTTAAGCTACTTACATTTTTACTACTGCATGTATATATATGTAGAACGGCCCTGCAATGAATATCTTAGTGTATTAAGATTTTTTAAATTTTCAAATTATTTCCTTAGGATAGATTCCATAAAGTTAAATTGCAGTAAAAAAAAAAAAAAAGTGGATACCCTTAAAGCCTACAGTGCAGTTTGCCTCAAATTACCTTTGCAAAAGGATTATATACACCACCAGAAGTCAATGTATGACAATGCTTATTTCACGACACTCTCATTAACATTGGTCAGACCTATTTATTTCTTGCTAATTTGCAACACTCAGAGTTTTACATCATTATTCTGATTTACATATATTCCATGGTTTCTCATGGCTTCTGAGGTTGGGTACCTATTGCTGCTTGTTAAATGGTTGCATTTCCTTTTGTGTATTGGTTCTTTACATTCATCCACTTTTATGCATGTCTAGCCCACCACCAGGATTATCTGTGTTACAGATACTGATTTTTGGTGAGTGTCTTGTCATTGTTTAGTAATCTTGATGAAAATGCCATATGAGTTAGTATATTCTTTTTTTTTAAAGATTTCATTTATTCATGAGAGACACACAGAGAGAGGCAGAGACCCAGGCAGAGGGAGAAGCAGGCTCCATGCAGGGAGCCCGACGTGGGACTCGATCCCGGGTCCCCAGGATCACGCTCTGGGCGGAAGGTGGTGCTAAACCACTGAGCCAGCCAGGCTGCCCCCAGTTAGTATATTCTTACTCACTATTCTGTAGGCTGGAGATTATGCCTCAGCTGTCTAAAATAGTTTATAATTTGTACCATATTCAGTACAGCATATTTAATATCAAATATGAAGTTTTAAGATCTCAGTGCCTCACCGGTATGAATAAAGATTCAGTGATTATAATTTCATGATTGGATACTGTCAACTTTGTAAGTTATGTATATGTATGAGATTTCTTAAGCCATTATTATTCTAACCTGGGTTGATTTTTATAGGACATATAAAGCAGTATCAGTAAATTTTCAGCAGTTTTGGCTTCATGTGAACTAGTGGAGTTTTACATCCAGTAAAAGTTCTCTATATTTTTAATATTTAGAAAGTATATTCTCTGTAGCTCTGTTCCTATGCTTTGATAAATCCATTGAGTCTCTTCAAAAGAGGTCAAGTTAGAGATAAGGAAGAAGAAAAATCTCTTTTTGAAAATTCTTTTTTAACCATAAAAAAAAGGAAAATTTGAAAAGAATAGGTAAGTATATAACTTCATGCATAAAAATAAAATTTAGATGGGTCAAGAACTTACATGAGAAAGGCAGAACATGAAAACTTCTGGAAGAAAATAAAGAAATGCAAATTAAAACCACATGACAAAATGTACAAGTGTGATGATAATTGGTGAGAACAGGGAGCAACAAGAACTCTCGTGAAATTGTAGTAGGAGGATAAGTTGGTACAGCTGTCTTGGAAAATAATTTGTTATTGCTTAATTTTAAAAGTATGTAGTTTCTGTAACCAACAGTTTCACCCTAAAGAAATGTTTGTACAAATATGCAAGGGAAAACAATTACAAGACTATTTATGGAAACAGGGCGCCTGGGTGGCTCAGTTGATTAAGTGTCCAACTCTTGATTTCTGCTCAGGTCATGATCTCAGGGTCATGGGAGCAAACCCCATATCACATAGGGGCTCCAAGCTCAGCAGGCAGTCTGCTTGTCCCACTTGTCCCTCTGCTCTTCCCCCAACTCGCATTTTTTCTCTCCCTCTCTCTCTCAAATTTTTTAAAACTTAAAAAAAAAAAAAGAATATTTATGGAAGCATTATTTGTACCTTGGGAGAAGAAAAACTGAAAACAGCCTGAAAGTCCACTAAGAGACCAAATAAAATGGAATATGATACAGTAGGACTGAATCTCAAATACAATGTTAAGAATAAAAAAACAAATCATCAAAGGTGGGGCATGTGTGTAAATATATATATGCCACTTATAGCCTTAAAACAAAGAACACAATATTGTTAGGAGGTAGACGTGTGACAAAACAATAAAAACACAGGCATAATTAATACAGAGCTGAGGCTGGTGATCTCTTCTAGGAGACAATGCAATCCAGGCAGGGACCCTGGGTGCTTCAATGTTCCTGTTCTGATTCTTAACTGGGTGTTAAGTATGTACGTGTTCATTTTATAATTCTATAAGATCTACATATACTTTATAATGTTTAATATATTGCATGCCCTTCAAAGTAGGGATTTAATATCACATTTAATATCTGAGGTTCTTAAACCTCGGATTCTCTTTCAGTAAACCTAGTGTGCTTACACAGGCATCAGGAGTTCTGATGACTAAGTTCTTGCTAGCCAAATTTTCAGACTGTAGATTTTATTGAGCTTCCATCATGTGCTTTATTTCTTAGAAGTGGCAGATGATGTGACAGTGCCTTTATTGAACAGCACAAACCTAATAGAAATTTTGATAGAAATTTGATTATTTTAATTTTTTTCTATGAAAGTAAATCACGTGCATTAAGGGGAAGTTGGAGAATCCTGAATAGTAGCGAAATGGAAATACATGATTTTTCAGTACAGCTTCTTAAAAATCGCCATATCGTGGTTCATTAGATTTTGAAAAAAGACATCATTCATAGAAATTGTATCACAATTCGTAATGCTTTTTTTTGTTGTCAAGATGAGAAATATGGGCAACCTGGGTGGCTCAGTGGTTTAGTGCTGCCTTCAACCCAGGGCTTGATCCCGGAGACCCGGGATCGAGTCCCACGTCAGGCTCCCTGCATGGAGCCTGCTTCTCCCTCTGCCTGTCTCTGCCTCTCTCTCTCTCTGTGTGTGTGTCTCTCGTGGATAAGTAAATAAATCTTTAAAAAAAAATGAGAAATATAATGTGACTTCCTCATGGCCTTAAAATAGCCTCCATATGATGATAACTTTGTTTTTGCAACCCAACGCAGTGTATTTGATGGCCTATGTCTATCAAACACCCATGCTCTGTGATATATGGGAAAATTACAGGTTAAATTTGTTTTTTTTTTAATGGTCAAGATTTTTATTATCCAAGTTTTTTTTTAACAATTCCCTTTTTATTAAAATCAATTTTCAGAACATTATTTTCTATTAAAGCCATCTTTTGTGCACTTTATATTAACTTTTACTTTGAGTATTGAAAAATCTCACACATTCAACAGCCTTAATTTACTTCAGTGAACCCCAATTATCATTTTTCCTCTCATCCTTTCTTCTCAGGTTCAACTGTCTTCAGGTGAACAATGTATTACCCAACTTTTAAGTAGTACATTGATTAGGACTTTAAATTAGGCCCCTTGTTTCTCTTGAATTGTGTTAAATTATTTTCTTTCCTCTCTCATGGTAGTTATCTACCAAAATTAGAAAAAATACGAAACATACCTACTTAATATCAACACATCCATAAGGAGATTTTTTTCCAAAAGATTTCTAGCCAAAGTTTCAATAATACAAAAGGGTTGCTTTTCTTTGAAATGAGGTCTAATTAAGTATTAGGTTTTGATACTTAAGACTCCCTGAAGGCCCTGCAGTGCTCAGAATCCTTCCAGTTTTTCTGTTCAAAAACTACACTGCCTACTGTATGGATACAGTGTGTAAGTCTCTATCTTTTTTTCTTTTCTTTCTTTTAAGATTTTACCTTTTTATTCATGAGAGACAGAGAGAGAGGCAGAGACACAGGCAGTGGGAGAAGCAGGCTCCATGCAGAGAGCCCGATGCGGGACTTGATCCCGGGACTCCAGGATCACACCCTGGGCCCAAGGCTGAGCCACCCAGGGATCCCAAGGCTCTCTCTCTTCAAAGAGCTTAGAAGCTAGCGGGTGATAACCATCTGTGACCAATGCCCTGGCACGACAGAAGGGACATGTGCAGACCACATCACATCACAGAAGACTTCTCTTCTACAGGTGTTGCTTGATGTGTATCTTACAGGGAAGGTAGGAAGTCATCAACTAAATGTGATAGGGAAGAGGGGGGGAAGGCACTTTCCCAGGTAGGGGGAGCCAGCATGTGCAACAGCCCAGAACCATTGAGGCAGGTGGCTCCATTGAGGACTTGCATTTTGGTTCAGTGAAAGGTGCATACTGAGGTGCTTCCTGTAAACTGGAGAGGGAGAGGAGCAGCTCACACAAGCAGGAGGGTATAAGATACACCTCTGCGGTGCGAAGACAGTACACGCACCCTTATTCTCCAATCTGGTAACTCTGAGGCTCCGTTTCTTTGTAAATTGTTTATAATACTTTCCTCACTGAATCATGAGATCCAACAGGATCTTCCATGTGGAAGTGCATTATAAAGTATTATACATGTGATCCATTTTAATACTCCTAAAGACATCGAGTCCACTTTGAATTGCATGTTAACAAAAGGAAGCTCTGAAAGGTGTTAATAATCCCAGAAGAGCAAACAACAAGATCATTTTTATTTGGCTTTGAATTTTGCTAGCGGAGCTTTTGCAGATACTTTCTTCCTATGTTTGGCTGAGATAAAAATTCATTTGCATCTTTTGAACACATATAGACAATGGCCTTTATTTTAAAAATCCCTTAGAACAGCTACAACTCATTCATCTATAGATATTGAGATTATTCAAGTGAAGCTACCAAGCTTCATATATTCATGGAATGTACTGAATGGAACCATGACTCAAGGATGTAGGAATTGACATATATTCATGGAATGTACTGAATGGAACCATGACTCAGGACGTAGGAATTGACATCTATACAAAAATAGCACCTCAGTTATTGGAGTAAAAAAAAAAAAAAAAAAAAAAAAGCTTGTTCACACAGCTTCATCAGAGACCTAAGGAATACAAAGGGGATCTTAAGAATAATTTTTTAAAAACTAGTGTTGTGCGGCAGCCACAAAGATAAACCATCCCTTCATTGGAGCTCCTCCCTGAGTCAGCCAAGATGTGGTCAGGTGTCCCATCTCAGTCCCCGGCTCCTCCTTTCATGGGTATGGGATGAGCCTCCGAGCCTGCAGGCCTCCCCACCCAGCCCACTTCCTCTCTAGGCCATAAGGCCTTCCATCAGGGCTTTCGCCCTCCTTCTCCATCTCCGCTTCCGTCTCCCAGAGAACCTGGGCTCATCTAGGCAGATGGCCAACCCAAATCCTAGGCAGAGCAAGTTCAGACTTTTGTCTCAGTCTGGCGGGGTGTCTGAGCGGTTCTGACTTCCCTGTGCATATGGGGTTCACAAATACAGAGAACCTTCCTGACTGCAGAAAACCTACCTTCACTCCTTTACCCGTGCTAGTTTCCCATGAGTTTTCCTGACCACTCACAGATGGTGCCACGAAGGAAATTCCTCTCTCTTTAAAACCTTGCTGGGGTCCCCAGGGTAATTCCTAGGAACCCCTTGCACAACAGCCATTGTCAAGAGAGGGAACTATGCGATGCCTGTCTTTCCTCACAGTTCTGGCTCCTGGTCAAATTTCAGGGTTCCCCCATGGAGACAAGTCCTCTGAGAAAGGTAGAGGCCAGGCATTCAAACCATCCAGGCACAGTACATTCACACTGTACAGTTAAGTGAAGAGTTGAATGCTGAAATTTGGTCAGAAAATCTAGTCAAGTCCAGTTATTTTAAATGAAGAGTTGGGCTTTGTTAGACTCTCTTTATGATACTGTGAAAAGCAAAACTATACTCATCTGAAATATAGCCTTGTTTATACCTCACACTTATCAAAATGGTTTCCTCTATTATACAAACTGGATTAATTTTTTTTAATAGGAGGAAAGACCACTCACTAAAAGTGTGCAGAATGTTCATTTTATATATACGTAGTGCCCTCTGCTGGCTGAGACATGTTACGACACTTGCATGAAATAGCTACCGCAATTGTAAAGGAGCTAGTTTGCATCTAATTGAAAATGAGAGAAATTCAGGGAAAACCCAAGAGAACTCAAAGACCTGACCTGCACTTTTGGTTGTGATTATGTCCTCAGTACTAGAACAGTCCTTCTGGCTCCTCTTTGCCTTGCCCACCAAATCTGTGCTCTGTCTTCCTCTGTCTCCCTCTCCCTCCTGTGTCTGGGGAGCTTCTCTTCACTCTGGCCCCTACCTCCCTGTCCAAGATCACCACGGATGCTGCCAATGTCACATGTTTCACTCAGCAATAATGAACTGCTGGAACTCCCCAGCATCACTTTGTCCCACCTGGGCTCACAACCTCCCCTCAATCTAGGAGGTCTCACTCCTCCTCCCATTTACTCTTACTGCTCCTCCTTCACACCTCTGCCTGAAAGTCCCTTCTCCGGGCAGCTGGGCCTGCCCGGCTCCTCCATGATCTGCTAATACCACTCCACCAGCATGTTGTTTCATGGTCTAAAAATTATGTCTGCCCTGCAAAGTCTCTTATTGAGCTATGCACCAATTAAATGCAGGATTTGTGTCTTATTTGTTTCTGTGTTCCATCCAGCACAGTACCTGGCACATACTAGATGCTCAGTAAATGTTGCATGAAGGCATATGTGGAAAATGGTTAGGCTATAGGAAAAAAATAAAAATAGGGTGGTTGGTGATGACCTTTGGGTCATTTTTTCCATTTCTGTCTGTATTTCATGGTTAAATTATCCAAAAATGAATCTTAATTATTTTTTGGGTAGCGAGCACCATATTGGGTGCTCTGAGGATCAAAGGCAAAATATTCATATGTGGATTAAGACTGGGTTTGAACATGAGAGACACCTAACTCTGGGAAATGAACAAGAGGTAGTGGAAGGGGAAGTGGGCGGGAGGTTGGGGTGACTGGGAGATGGACAGTGAGGGGGGCACTTGGCGGGATGAGCACTGGGTGTTATGCTATATGTTGGCAAATTGAACGCCAATAAAAAAAAAAAAAAAAAAAAAAAGACTGGGTTTGAATCCCTGCTCCATCATTTGGGCAATTCATTTAAAATTTAAAATTAAATTCTTCTCATATGCAAAATGGAGATATTATGCGGTATCCCTCAAAATGGTCTTTTAAAGTAAAAAATAAAGTAATACACATAAAAAATATAAAATAGAGTAAGTGCCCAGCAGGTTGTTTGCTGTTGTTTTTGTCATTGTTCTTGCTAAAGTCAGACGAGCACAGAGCAACTGCTGAGTGGATTGGGTTTCTATTCTCCACTCAACACTTCGTTTATTCTTCAGGGACTGTCTGCCCCCTCTAGAGTCTACTATCAACACTTTGCTATGCCAATTTGGGAAGTTTTACTATTGTGTTTCTTCTCTGATGGAGGGCTAACTTATATCTTTAATTTTAAGAAGCCATTATGCTAGACGCAGAAAACGCACGCAGGCTAAATATATGACTATAGCTTATCTGGCAAAATAGCTATAGTATAGTGATATTTTAGGTTTTAAAATAACTTTGATTTTACTCAAGTGGTCTCTCCAAGTATAAAACAAGAAACACAAGACAATCTTTGGAGTTTGGCTTCTGATAAATTCGTCACCAGTAAAGGCAAAGCAAATAGAAAACGGTAACTGCTTCTCGGTTGGAAACGAACCTAAATACCAACAAGGGAGTTGAGGTGCTGTGGACAAATTTTACCTAATATCACAGTCTAGTTGAGTGGAGGATGAGGGAAGGTGGCTGGTTCCATTTCCTCTTGGAAGGACTTTATAAACGATTCTCTAAATCTCTATTTTTTTAATAACAGATGATTTCACCTTGACAATCAGAAAACAAAAAGGTAAACAGAGGCAAAGGTTTGTGGCTTGGTTCTTTAATAAGTAGTTCTGTTGCTCTTTTTCCTACGTCCTACTCCTGCTGTCTGAAACAAGGTGAGAAGGGAAGGAATGGTGAAGAGAAAAGACGTGGAGGGAAAGGGAAGGGAAAGGTGGTTGATAGACAGCAGGTTTCTGGGTTGCACCACGTTGGAACAGTTTCCCAGAACCTGTTAGTGGGTAGAAACCATGAAGTGGACATTTCCAGTGGGAAACTTGGATTTTAAGACCAATCTCTAGATCACCCATGTAGGTTGGAGAGTCAATTTAGCCCCACTCAGATTTTCTACATTCTGCTCCCTGTATTGACCATGGCTTTGGCTTACCACAACAAGTCATTCTCTCTGGGCATTATTTCCCCTCTACTACCATCACTTGAGAAAAAAAAACTTATTTCCAATTTCAGAATATTTTAGCTAATGCCATTGTCTCATCTTGGGTGGCTTATAATCATGGAGTCACATATGCTCCTGTGAAATAAAACATTCTATGTCAAATACTTTCATACTTTTAAATCTTCTGACACACACACCAAAGCCCACATTCCTATTCAATAGGTCTACAGTCGGCCAGAAGCAGGGCCACAGAGAGGTAGAGAGTAGAGACCTTCCACGAAGAGACTTTTCATCAACACCACTCTCTCCTGTGGGAAAATTAATATAGTCATCATGGCAAAAGCAAGAAATTTGGTGTTGATAACAGTTTCTCAACTGAGTCTATGGATACCTCCGATATTAAAAGACAAATATGAGAGTGTAGTAAAAGTAGAGACACTCTACAAAGTCACCTACTTTGTTCTCCAGATCAGAAAAATAGGCAGAAAGGAAATTTCTGCTTCCTGTTTTAGGTTCCCACAATACTGATAAAGATTCCCATTGCAGAATCTACAACATTTTGATGCCTTTATTCTCTACTTACTTACATTTTCCTTGGGGCCACAAAATGTACCTTAATAGGAAAGCAATTTCTTTGCATGCCCAAGACCGAGTTCAATGCCTGGCTTCTCACAAGTACCTAGTAAACGCTTTCAGAATTAATTTATATATACAAACAGATCCCACATGCACGGTTCCCATGGAGAACCAGAAGTGGGCAAAGAAGGGAAATCAGTGGGGTCTTGAAATTTAAAAAAAAAAAAAAAAGTAGCTGAGTGTATTATAGTATTGCTCTGATTGAGTCCACTCTTCCAGGACACATATCCATCCTTTCTGTCGGCAGATGCTTCTCTCCTGTCTGACCAGCAGAGCATCTCTCTTGCAGGCAACTCACTCTGGTGATTTCTAAGGGCCTTTCGGCTCTAAAAAAACCCATGTTCTGTGTATGACTCACTGGCATTGACGCTTTTCCTTCAGGAGGAGGAGAAAAAAGAAGCAGCTAAAAACACACAAAAATGTCAAAACGTCTGAAGCTTTTGGATTGGGCTGGGAAATATGGGAGCCCTGTTGTTCTGGAGACGTCTATCTCCACAAGGAATGTAAGGAGATAGATGAAATAATGAGAATACTTATGGTTGAAAAACATAAGCAGAGGGGCGCCTGGGTGGCTCAGTGGTTGAGCGTCTGCCTTCGGCTCAGGGCATCATCCCACGGTCCTGGGATCGAGTCCTGCATTGGGCTGCCCGCAGGGAGCCTGCTTCTCCCTCTGCCTGTGTCTCTGCCTCTCTCTGTGTGTCTCTCATGCATGCATAAATACATAAAATCTTCAAAAAAATAACCAAAGTCTGGAGAGCAGTCTAGGCTTCATTTAAGAAGTTTCCATTCAGTGTTTTTCCAAGATAGCTCCAGAAGCTGGAGTGGGTGATTTCTTAACGACACATTCAGACCCCGAATTCAGTCCAGTTTAACTCAGTGATGTGCTTTGTAAGTACCTCTTACACGGCTGGTGACAGAAGGAGCGGTGGTAAAGGCCGTGTATTAACCATGAGTTTTATTTGCTGTATTTCGATGCTTTGACATCAGGGCACTTGCCTCCCCAGGAGGGACTGCCTCTCCCAGGGCTGGCTGATTCCTGGAGATGACAGACAACCACAGGGACACCTCTCTTGTGCAAACTAACCAATCCGTAGCCCATCCCCCCAACGGCCTGTTTCATATGCTCTCACATTCCGGCCCATCACCCACCTGCCCTAACCACCAGCGCCAGGTACCAGGCAGCTAGGGCCAGCTCCGCTTTCCCCCAGAGCCTTCTGGAATCATTCAAACTAACCGATTCTATCTTATTTACATTAGCTCGCCCCATTTCTTCCCACAGAAACCACAATAAAGCCCCTGCCCACGTTTCCCACCACTTGTCTCCACCTCCTGATTGACCTTGGGACTTCCCATGCAGGGTGCCAGGCTGCGCCCCCTCCTCCTGGGAACCCGGAGCTGTCTTCATGGAAGTCCCTGCCGTGGCTGTGCGTCTTACCATACGTGGTTAAAGCAAATAATCCTGAAGGCCCAGCTCGGGGACACTGACCACCAGGTGGTGAAGGAAATGAAGAACAAGGGAGAGCAGGAATAAAGGGAATAAAGGCATCAGGAACAAAGCGAGGGAACAAGGAGACAAGTGGCTGATTAGCAGGAGCTGCGGGGACCCTCACCGAGTCCCACGGCCCAGTGCCCTGCGGTGGGCTCCCCGGGAGGGGAGGGGGCCCCGATTCCTGTGGCTTCCTGTGGCGGGAGCTGGGGGTCCTGCTCTCCAGGCTGCTGAGCTTCCCTGCCGCATCTGCGCGAAGCAGAAGTGTACGGCACAGGCCTTTGAAGCATCCTCTGTTTACTGGCACCCATTTGCTGGAATTTAAAATTCTCTGGAGGAAATCAAATTCCCATCTGAAGCAATTTTGTGACAGTGTGAGGTGTGTGTGTGTGATTCAGTGTAGTTCCTGAGGGTGTGGAGCTGTTCCCAGAGATATGATAAATGTAGCATCCAGCCAGACAGAGCAGGTGCTCAATTTAGAACATGTAGGTGAATGGCTGATGTGACATCTTGCTGATACCTCTCGGATGCAAAGCTCCCCCGGTATGTAAAAGCCTTGGAAAATAACATGCACTCACACACCGGTGGAATGTTAATTCCTTTTTTTTTTTTTTAACTGAAAAAAAAAATAACCCACATTTTTAAGGCTTTTGTTCCATACTCGAATGGAAATGCTACGGCAGGGCTGGGGCACAGTGATGTCAGCGGAGCGTGGCGCGCCACCCATTTGGTTATTAATGCAGTCAGAGACACGGAGGAAGTCAGAAAGCGTCGTGTGAAATGATGTCTTAATGCAAAAGTAAGAATGAGTGACTTGTAAATGCATATTGAGCTGTCTGCTATGCAGCTGAAGGAAATTGAAATCAGAACTGCCATCATGAGTCTGGGTTTGACTCAGATTCTCCAGTTCCATTTCTTCATGGTGATTAATAACCGTAGGTTGAACAGAAAGACATCTGACTTCCCTGTGCTGTAGTTTACCTGTCTCTGAAGTAGAGAAGATTCCATGGGATCTCTGCCCCTAGCTCCAGGACACTCATGTTTGTGAAGTGTTGAACCTCTGAAGGATGAGACACTGTAATTATGGGCTAGTTCTGAGAGACGTGTGATATAATTACTGTTAGCAGCCGCGTTTAACGAAACCAGAAAAATCCCACTCATGGGCATCACTCATGATGCTGAGATTCCAGAAATCAATTTTAAGGCTAAGTCAGATAATTAAAAATATTTTAAAGATCACATTCCTTACTATGTGCCAGAGACTAAAGGAGCTCAGAAGGCAGATATAAATCCTCTGCCCTCAAGGAACCTCAAGGAAGAAACAGACACACAAACCAACAATGACACTAAGTATGACGGGTAATGACTGTAGTAGCAGTAGGGTATGTTCCCAGAATGGGAACATAAAATTGGGACACTGGATCACTATGGTTCCTGAAAGGTTGAAGCTACCAATATGCAAATGAGTCACATGTGGACGACTAGACAATACTCCCCTGACAAAGCAAATCAGATTGCCTCAAAGTCTCTGAACTTCCCGCATACCCAGCATTCCTAAAAGCCTTCCCAAAGAGGGAAGGACAGGGAGATGCAAGTGGTATGTAGAGTTCACTAATTGCTGGATAGCGAATATTGCTGGGACTGGGGTTGCTGGCCAAGGCAAGTGAGCCCTCAGCCTATCTGTCTCACAAATTGTAGCTGAAGACTAATACAAAACACCCCAACTCCTTAAGGAATATGCGAAGTAAACAGTGGAAGGTAGGTTGAAGAGGAAAAATGAAAATTTAAGAAAAATCAGTATTGGGGTATTTGGGGTCATTTTTCCTCTTTCTTCTCACTACTTTGACCTGCTAGTGGCCCCAGTTATGGAATGGCACACAGGCTCAGACATCAGAATTTTGAGAGAAAACTTCTTTCTTGACCAGAGCAGGAAAGGGGGCCCCTTGAGCTGAATAGTGTGGTACACATTTTTTCCCCTCTTACCTCTCACACAAGAGTGGCCCCATTCTGGAACTTCACCTCAGTGGCTGTGGGCCTAGGCCCTAACATACTAAGGAAAGACTAGTCTCTCTTGTCAGACGAATCTGGCAAAAGGGTTCTGAGTGGTCCAAATAGTCTAGAAGTCTCCATTCTTGTTTTCATTCTTTTTTCCTCACCATTTTGCCCAGAAGGCAGCACACATCATATGGAATTGCATAACAGAGTGGCCTGAATCAATTCGAAGAGGAACTCATCTTTCTGGCCAGAAGAACCAGGTACAAGTGTCTCTGGACGCCTGGGAGTGAGGGCAATCATGGAGATCTCAGAACCGGAGAAGGGAAAGCTCTAGTTCTGTGCACAGACCAACACGTCTGGGCTAGTGACTAAGCTGCATATGTCTGAACAGACCTAAAGCAGCATGGCCACTACTTGGAGATCATAGTCAAGCCGAGGTCCCACAGAACTGGTGATCTGTATCTAACTAGGCTGATTAGCTGCTAAAGCAAGCAAACAAACAAAATCAACATTCCCTAGATTTATATCTGGAGGAAAAAAAATCCAACGATCTCCAGTAGATTTTAACAGGCTCCAGAGTCTCACAACATTGCATCAAATTGTTTAGAATATAAAGTTAGCTAGCAAAGAACCAGTAAAATCTGGCCGGTTCTCAAGAGAAAAACCTATCAATAGATGCCAATCCACTCCAAAATAGCAAAATGCACATTCTTGTAAAGTGCCTTATAGGCCATGTTCTGAGTCACTAAATAAATCTCAGAATCTTTTTAAATAATTGAAAGCATATCAAGTATGTTGACAATAATATGTTGGACCATAACAGAATTAGAGAAAAAACACCAAAACCAGAAAGATATCTAGGACATACCCAAACATTTGGAAACTAAACAAGGCCATTCTAAATAGTCCCCTGGTTATTAGTGAAAGAAGTTTCGAGGTAAATGAAATATTTTCAAATGAATAACAATGAAAATACAGCTTATGGTAGGAAATGCTTAGAGAAAAAAAATATAGCACAAAATGCTCATATTAAAAAAGAAAGTCTCAGGAGGGCATGTGATGTCATGAGCACTGGGTATTATACTAATATTGAAATTAAATTGAAATTAAACAAAAAAGAAAGTCTCAAACCCCAATAATTTAAGCTTTCACGTTAAGAAACTAGAAAAGAATCAACTGAACCCAAAATAAGTGGAAGGAAATAATAAAGAAAAGAGCAAAAATCAATGAAAGAGAGATCAGAATAGGGAGAGAGAGAGAGAGAGAGAGAGAGAGAGCATATGCGAGTGATCAACAGCTAGCAGTATCAGGAATGAAAGAGCAGATACCACTAGAAGGAGGAACACCTGGACACCCTTGTCCTCGGGGGAGCTGGGCCCCCTGGAGAAACTGGAGGTTCGTTGGAGGAGATTATCAGGACCTTGGATGTCAGGACGAAGAGATACACTCAAGGAGGGGCTGTGGGTAGTTAACTGCGAACCTCAGAATGGTGCCAGAGTGACGAATGGGGCCAGTTTCAAGGCCATGTAGGAGGAACATGGTGGCCAGAATTGTGTCTTACTGAGTCATGTTCAGCCTAGCTGTTGAGGGAGCTCCAATATCTCTCATGACACCATGAAGCATAACTGTTTACAAGCAAAGATTCCCTCAGGGGACGTAGACACAGAGAGTCTGGGAGAAGCATGATCTTCTGATTTGGCCAGAGCTGGGTTGGAGGCCAAGACAAAGCTCCTGTCACCCCCTTGTATCAAAGGGCAATTGTAGTACAGGTAGGAGAGAAGGTGGCTAACCCGATGCCTAGCATTCAGAAGGGGCTCACGACATACTCATTTCTTCCCACCCCCTCAGAGGCCAAGCTATCCAAGGCTGTTTGTCAAGAATTGTCACTTCCTGGCAGAAAGAACCAAGTCCCAGCAGAAGCCAGCAGAACCTGTGGCAGCCATGGTGGCCAGTCCCTCGAGGGGGATGAGATACAGGAGAGGTGCCCCAGAGAGCATCCTTGAAGTGAGGGGCCCTACGGCCCAGCAAGTGGTCCTGTTTGCACAAGTGGAAGAGCCTCCCAGAAGAGGACACAGGCTGGGCCGTGGGGGGGGGGGGGGGCTGACTCTTTGTAGAGAGCAGAAAAGACCTCCAGGGGAGAAGATGTCTCAAGGCATGGGGCGGGGGGGCAGGCAACAAGCTGAGCCCATAACAAAGCTGAAGGGAGTTCAGCAGTGAAGGCAATTCCACACCCTTGGCCCAGCCCAGCCTCTGTGAGGCAGGTGCCGGTTGGTGTCCCATGAGGAGGAAAGACACTACCTATTTTTTAAATAATAGTTTTGTCTGTAAATCCTAACACAGGAGGGTCACAAGCCACCCTGTTCGGCATTCCTTCAACAGCCAGTAACACAGAGCTGGGCCCTCTCTCCCACACCTGATTGTCACAGGCCACAGCACAGCTTTGTTCTCTAGACGCCAGAGGGTGGGTGGCAGGGAGGCTGCACCTCCCATCAGGAGTAGCTTCCCAAGCCGTGACAGCCCCAAAGACAGGGCATCCTAGTGGCGGGCACGGCACGTGCAGGCCCGCAGGGCCCAGGCAGCAGGCTGGTTCTTGCACAGCTGTGACACACCTTCTGGAGGGTCCCAGAAACACCGGGCTGGAACTCACAGGTGGAGGAGGTGTGAAGGTCCTGCAGATGGTGGCCGCATGACCAGTCAGTGAGATTAAAATTGTCCTGTTAATTTGACCGTTTTTATCTACCTGGTGGAGAAAACTTGGAAAGATAAGGCAAGAATATTCATGATCAGTAGTTATCCTTTATTGAGCCACTATCGGGGGCCAGAATTATGCTAAATGTCCTAATGATACTGTTTTCTCCTTATCACAACCCTGAAACTCTGCCTCCTTCTTCCTTTACTATACATAAATACCTTGAGTAAAGGAAACCTAGACAGGAGAAATATAAATGTGGCAGTGGATCTTTTCATTGGACATTGACATTACGACAGGCAAAAATAAGCTGGTTTTCATTAAAAAAAAAAAAACAAACATATTTAATAAAGTCAACACTTGGTAAATATCTGTCGACTTAATTCATGAAACAGATAGATATCAAATGAAAATACATGTGTCCAGAATGAAAAAAATTACTTATTTTTGCCTAGTACCCAGTACCCACAGCACTGCTGTACCCCAGGCGGCGCCACTCCCATGGTTTTGGGTTTTTAATGTTAAGTGGCGCCCCCTGCAGGACAGCCTCAGGACACTAGGCGCGTGTAGGCCATCCAGCAGCCCTGAGTTCATTCCAAATGAAAATGATTTTTATATATTTTATGCCTTTTTACCAATCTCTTTGGAAGAAGCAGATGAACATTTACAATTTTAACGGAGAATGTTTATTTTAGAACCAGAGAAGCTAGATTAAAAGATCAGCTGGGGCCCAGAACAGACATATTTTTCCTGTAGGTCTAGCCAAATGTGAGACCAGGGACTGGGCCTAATTCATCAGAGCCAAGTAGCATTCCGCAGGCAGGTTGTATGGCACCCACCTACCTTTGCCACACTGCCTGTCTTCAAATGCAAACACAGCCAGCCAACTCGTCGGAGAAGGACGGGAGGGAACGCCAAGGCTGGCAGCAGGCTTGGCACCTGTCAGTGCCAGAAGCCACCTGCACACAGCATGGTGCAGAGGAATAGCCATAGTGCCCTGGAGCCATTTCCTTCTAGAAACCACCAGTGATAGGGCTCACCTCCAGCAGGGAAGAGTGCTGTGCGGGTGAGGTAGAGGGAGGAGGCCCAGGCTGTGGAGGCCTTGGGCAGCACCTTATTCTTCTGGGGTCCCCAGGGCCCACAGCTGTCTGGTTAATACCACACTGAATGGAATGCACTGATTCTAGCCTCGGCTCCACTGGGAGGTTCCTGAGTGATCTGGGAAAGTTACTTCTCTCGGAGCCTGCTGCCCAACAGACCACTCCAAACTTAATGGCATAAAATGAAAATAAGCATTGATTATTTGTCACTGTTTGGGTGTTGATAGGGCCCTGCTAGGCAGTTTGGGGGTCCTTCTGCATTATCATTACACAGTGGCAGGGCTACAGTTCTCTCAAAAACCTTTTCATTCACATGTCCGCTCTCTGGCCTGGGGAGTCCTAAACAGCTGGGGTTGGAACATCTCAAGCTTCTCGGACATTCCTCCAAATGACCACAGTGTGGTCCCTCCGTGTGGACGTTCCAGCATAGTGGCTTCAGGACAGCTGTGCTTCTCACATGAAGGGTACTTCTCGCACAGGGGTGCTTGTCCCACGACAGAGGCAAGTGGAAGGCTGTTGCCTTTTGTAACCCAGCCTCACAGGCCACACAGTGAGCTGTTCACCACATTGTTTTCCTGGAGGCATTTGGAAGTCCTGCTGATGTTGCAGGGGAGGGGATATAGATCCCCCTTTTTGATGGGAAGAAAGTCAGAAAATTTACAGACATGCTTTGAAAGCTCCATAGAGCCTCAGTTTCTCCATATGTTAAATGTGATAATAATACTCCCTGGAATAGACCTTTTTTGGGGAGAGGGAGGATAAATGGGCCTAATGCAGATGAACTCATGTGGCAAAAGTTAAGGCCCTGTTCAAACACAGAAGATGAACAACTAGAAAAAGCTGTCTGATGTTACTAATTTTCAAATTGGACCATATCATAATATTTCAAAGGCTGAAAAGCAAACATAGTTTTCTCCCCGACATTCTTCTCTTCAACAAATAGATCACCTAGGCTGAAAGAATATAATTTCTCCCAAAGGATCAACAAAAAAGCCATTTTGAATGAAAGAGAAATACAGCCTGTGAGCATTTGTGCTTTTTCCCTGAGTTTGTCCTTGATCAAAATAAGGTTGCCCAACATCGCTATGCATCTTGTTAACCCCATTGTCAAGCTCCATATCTTGCAAATGTTGTTGTTGCTTATGAATGTTTATAAAGGAAAGAATTTAAAAACAAAAATGAACTGTCATTGGCCTATTTATCATGAAAAATGACCATTATTTTTATTTTATGCATAGAGGTGAGACAAGTACAAACTTTTCCTTTGACGGAGGCAGGCTGGGTCTGAAGACCCAGGGGGTGTCCCTCAGGATGAAATCAAGAAGGTTCTTGGCTTCGTGCATGATAGAAATCAAAAGCAAGCTGGAGAAAGAGAAAGCAGAGTTTATTGACTAGCCTGAGTGACAGACAGAGCACAGCAGATGGAGTGTCTGGGAGACTCAGAAGGGAAAGGAGAATGAGTTTCCCTCCTGCATGGGGTTTATAGTGGGAAGGGGTCTAGGGCACCCGTTCCTCCAGAAATCCAGAGGAGGGTCCGGTCAAAGGCAAATGTCAGGTGACCAGTAGGTGTTATTCCACCAATGACTGAAGGTAGACGTATTGATGCCAGCATCAGCCGAGGTTGGTTTGAAGCTAATGTCCTGGAATATGATTGGGATCCAGCTCTTCTTAGATGTTATCAGGTGTTTGGGGCCTGGGACGAAAGTTAGAGAATGATGAACTTTCTTGGCTTCCCCCCTTGAAGTGGGAACATAGCTTCTTTGGCTTCTTCAGAGGCAAAATATAGAACATGAGTAAATGGGGCCTGGCAGGAAAACAGCAGAAATGGCGCCATTCTAAAACGGAATCTATTCTGCTTTCCCACCTCACCTTCACCCATTTCGGTCACCACGTTAATAACAACTCACTCATTTATTAGTTAGAACTCCTGGTTGTACGATTTTCTTTCTTTCTTCTTTCTTTCTTTCTTTCTTTCTTTCTTCTTTCTTTCTTTCTTTCTTTCTTTCTTTCTTTCTTTCTTTCCTTCTTTCCTTCTTTTTCTTTCTTTCTCTTTCTTTCTTTCTTTCTTTCTTTCTTTCTTTCTTTCTTTCTTTCTTTCTTTCTGTGAGCAGGTTTAACTGAAAAAAGAACTGCAGGGCACCTCAAGCCCTGGAGCGTTGGAACACGGCTGGACCTGGGGCAGGGGCAGCAAGCAGCTGCTGGTAGGAAGCAGGATTCTTCTGGATTCATTCACTCACCCATTCTCTCTCTCCCTCTCTCTCTCTCTCTCTCCCTCCCACCCCTGTTCTCACGCTGTCTGTTGCATTCCACTCTTCCTGCAGATTGATTTTTTTTTCTACTTCTCAGCTGACATGACAAGCAGAAGGTGGCTGCTCCGTCATTTTCTATTTTGAGCCCTCATTCAGCATACTTGTCCAAACTAAATTAGACGGGGTACTTGGGAGAGATAGATGCTTGGCCCTGTGTGGGTGGACATCCATGCACCTGGGCCCAAAGGTCAAGTCAGGCAGCACAGAGGCAACCTCCTGGCGTCTGTGTGAAGGGGGGGTGGGGAGTGAGGGCAGGGGGCGCTGCTGAGCAGAGACTAACCAGATGCATTTTGAACCTGAGGGACCCTCCAGGGGGGTCCCTAACTTATGTACTCACTCATTTTCCTGCTTTCTGAGACATCAGGGCGGGACTGTGTTTTATCTATTTGTTCCGTCCACATCAAGCATGCTGCCCAACCCACAGTTAGTACTCAGCACCTGCTGGCTTTAGGAGGAAATATTTCACCATCACATTTAGTAAATAACAAAACCACCTAGAGCTCAGGCTGTGGGTTCAGCCTTCGAGAACCTCATGACGATTAGCACATGAAATGGGACTGTGTGGTTTACAGTTCACCTGGATCATTTGAAATGTAACCCAAAGGTACGTGCTAATGTGTGAAAACTAACTTCTCCAGTATAATTTCTTCTCTTAATTAAGTGTCACAAACTGCACTTGAGGTGGGATTTTCACTGCTTGTAAGAAAAAGTGCATGGGGGCGCCTGGGTGGCTCAGTCGGTTAAGTGGCTGCTGATGACTCAGTCATGATCCCGGGGTCCTGGGATCGAGCCCTGTGTGGGGCTCCCTGTTGCATGGGCAGCCTCTCCAATGCTTGTGCTCTCCCACTCTCTCCCTCTCTCAAATAAAGAAAATCTTTAAAACAGAAAAAGTGCATGGCGGTCAAGGGAAATCTGAGGACGTAGCATTTGGATACATAGGTCCTTTTTGAGGCCTATCGTCTAAATAATGCGACTATGGATAGGATAGAAGCAATGTCTGCTTCAGAGTCTGTGGGCCAGAGACACGCTAGGGTTTTACAAAATCTATTCATTGGAAATGAAAAAGAAAACGATATGGAGGTGGATCACTGGGAGAGGACTAACGGCGGGAGGAAAACATGCAGTGAAAACCCAACATTCCAGCAAGCCCCCCTCAAGGGGAATCAAAGTTATGCACCAGTCTCATTTTGATCCAAGCACCTCAGGTCTTTGAGCAAGAAGGGAGTTAGGGAAGCATATATTTTATCCTTTCACAATAATATTAAGGGGCTTGACCAAGGTCATCTCATTGACCTGAAGCATCAAGAGACCAAAATGTCCAGGCATGTGGACGTCCTGGGAGAAATGGCTCATTCTTCCCCCCCTCCGCCCAGAACTTGCCGTTTGCTGTTTCAAAGGGGGAAAATTCTCAGCCAGCAGTGATTTAATCTGATGCAATAAATGCCGTGGCTTCTGGGACTGCTGTCCTGTGGTCTTGGCAGGCAGCAGGATGCCCTGAAGCTTATCTCTGCAGTTCAACTGCAACCCCGCAATGCTCGCTCATCTGCCAGCTACTTTTCTTGCCCACTTTTCCAGAAAGGCACGGAGCTGGGAGGTCTGACACAAACTGCTGATGTCTAGTTTTACGCATCTTCCAGCTACCTTTTCCAACACAATCCCATAAATAACTTTCCATTTAGGTTTATTCGCCAGCCTGGTGCTTTCCAAAATGGTGGGGTTGCAACCCCCTAGGGTTGCGATGGGCTGTCAGCAGTAGGGCAAGTCATGTCTTACTAAAAATAGAGTCCTGAGGTCTGTAAACAACTTACTTTTCAATACATAAATTAAAGAGAACTCAAGCTAATCCCTGGGATATGTCACACTCAGTCGCCCTGAACACACTGTCTTGTGAAAGCCCATAATTGTTGGAGGGGCGTGGATAGCCTTTATGTTCAGGGAAGCAATTTTTAGCTCTGAAGGGAAACCACAACTCATGGTGCCTGTCTCTCATGAATGTTCCTCCTCACAAGAGAATATAAAGGGTTTGGGAGTGTGGCCCCACCTGGGGTCATAGCCCAGCTCCACCTCTAACCTGCTGTCTGACCTTGGGCAAGTTACTCAGCCTCCCTGTGTTTCCCCCAGTAGGTTGGAGAGAATAAAAGTATGCACCTTGCAAGTTGTTGTGAGGGTTTAAAAAATGTGTCTGAAAGATACAGAACAGGGACACCTGGGTAGCTCAGTGGTTGAGCATCTGCCTTCGGTTCAGGTTGTGATCCTGGGGTCCCGGGATCGAATCCCACGTCAGTCTCCCTGCATGGGGCCTGCTTCTCCCTCTGCCTGTGTTTCTGCCTCTCTCTGTGTGTCTGTCATGAATAAATAAATAAAATCTTAAAAAAAAAAAAAAGAAAGAAAGACACAGAACAGGGCCCAGGACCTGGTAGAGGTGAGTTTTATAGTATCTGTTGCTACTTATTATTGGGAGGCTTTTACTTTTCTGAGGATTTTCCTTACCAGTTGTTTGGTCTTTGGGCATAAAGAACACATACGTCGTTACTGCGTTGAATAATGCCCACACATAATTACATAGAGGGCCTCCACCTGGATTTCTTTTCTTTTCAAGATAATTCAAATTCCCCTGGACCCCTTCCTGGGCTAATTCCAGAAATATGTCTTGGGCTTGGGTAGCTGCAGGAAAACCAAGATTTGGCACGAGGAGCTGTCCAAATAAAATATTTGTCCAAAATCCAAAATATTTTGTGACTCTCTTCACTGGCTCCTCACACTTGTACCTTGATTCATTTCTCTTTCCCTACATCCATCACTTTTCAGCTCTTTCTGTTCCTCACGAGTCCAGGGAGTTGGGGAGAGAAGAGGTTCCTGCTCCGGTTTTCCAGGCTGTAGCAAAGCTGGGTCTGGGCCAAGGGGAGGAATGGGAGTCTAGGGGTTGAATCCCTGGCATTCCAGGTTGAAGTTCCAAACTCTTTTCCAACCAGTGCTGGGTACCCTGTGCACCGTGGGTTAAGTTGGCATCTGACCTGATCGAAGTATTACAGAGGCCACAGAACAGAGACTCAAATAGAGATGGTGTCATGGACAAAGTCTGCCTCTGATGTGTGAAACCTGCTTTTGGATTTGAATGAAGTGACATCCTGCATCCCTTGCTCTCTCATTGTTTTTTCCTCTTACCGTACAGATCCTACATAAAATAAATAATACATGTTAAACGTCTATCACGTAACCAAGGATTCGAATAACTATAACATCTTTCTTCCCAAAGGTTGTAGGGTCTCAGCCTCAGCATTTGGCAGAGTCACTTGGGGAGCTCCTAAGGGAGTACAGAGGCCTCCCCTTCTGATTTCATTAGTTTGGGTGAGGTTTGGGCACTGGCATTGCTTAAAGGCTTTTGGGTAATGTTAATGTTGCCAGAGCTCCAGGGACGAGAGCTTGCAGGGCTGTGGTATTCACTGAAAGGTTATGGCTATACACCCCCTTCTTCTTCCCCCCACTTTGGGCTCCAAGAAAAGGGTCAGATGACACCAAAGACACCTCCCACAGAACTCAAAATCACATATCTGTGTAACCTGTTAACAAAGTGTTATAAATAGTATGTGGTCCATTGTTATCTACCTCATTTTTTTTTTTTTGGCAGTATTTTCAAGACCTGTTTCCAAGACCAGCCTTAAACTACTAAAGAAGAATTATTAGGGACTTTCAAGAGCTATTTCTCCAAAATATGACTCCAAAAAAAAAAAAAAAAAAAACCCGAGAAAGAATGAAGGGTAAACTTTGTGAAAATGTATCTCTATTGCTTTTTCCATTTTTTCCCTCTGTATGCTTTTCTTGAATGTCTCCTTCACAAAGGTCTAGGTTATAAAATAATAATAGAGGAATTTGAGAAAAATGTTTATTTGTCTTCAAAAACAAACAAACAAACAAAATGAAAAATGGAAGCAAAAGCTAGAATAGGCACCCGTGGTGCATCAGGCCCTGAGACCCTACCGGGCGTGAGTGCGGGTGCTGTGGTGTGCCACCCAGATTTTCGGATCTGCATCTGGGGGCAGGTGGGGGTGGGGTGTAGGCTGCTTAGGGCTTACTGCTGAGCCCTATTGGAACTGGAGAATTGCTCTTGGGCATGCACACTCTGGGGAGCCTTGCTCAGCTTCCCCTGTCCCCTGCCCCTTGCAAGCAGCCAGCATCAGTGTCCCCTGCCACAATCTGGGATGATCTTGAAGGGCCATCCCAGCTCCAGAGCTCCCAGCTGCGCTAGCTGAGGCCTCTGTTGCAACTGCACTGCAGCTCAGTTCCTCTCCTGCCCAATTTCACTCTCCTCGGTCCCTTACAGGTTCTGTTCTTGAGCGCACCGCCCAACAAACCACCCATATGCACCTTTTCACCTCAGAGTCGGCTTCCTGGGCAATGTGACTTCCTACAGAGCTATCCTTCAAGAAACATAGAGCCTAGCAGAGAAGTTGGACCAATAAACAAGCCAAGAGACTGTGTGGTAAGTTATAGCCAGAGGACAGGCTGGGTTACTGGATGTATAGGCCAGAGGGCGGGAGCAAGAGCAGGAGGAAAGATCCTGCCGGAACTGGTTTCTAAGTGAGATGTGAAGGATGAGTCAGTTGTTCCAGAGAACTTCTGGGGGCTGGGCAGGCAGGGGCAGGTCAGTTCAAGAGAAGAGCACATGGACAATCCAGGGGGATCGAGGGCACAGAGTACTGGGGCAATGCAGGGTTGAGGCTGGGGAAGAAACAGTAGCAGGAGAGCACAGTGTGGCACAGATCATGATGGCCTAGAACGTTGTGTTGAGGACTTGGGAAGGCTGAATGCTTTATTTGTTTGTTTGTTTGTTTGTTTATAATTTTAAAGGAGCAACATTATAAAATTTGTATATTGGAAAGAGGTCTCTGGAAGATGGTTGGGCAGCAAGAGAAGGTGCAGTGACCAGTTAGGAGGTGCTGTTGAAGGCTCCAGGGAAAAATAATGGTGGATCATGGCCATAAGGATGGAAAGACAGGAATTGATTTGGGAGATGTCTATGAGACAAATCAGTAGGATTCTGTGATTGATGGGATGATGGAAGTAAGAGACAAGAAATAAGAAGGACTCCCTGAATAGATGGAGGGAATCATGGTGCCATTTACTGAGATTAGGACACTAGAAAAGAAGCAGGTTTGGTTTGGGGGGTTTAAGGCGCCAAAAAAGACCTGCCGGTGTGATATCAAATGTGCAGGTGTGGATATGGGTCTGAGATTCTGGAAGGAGATCTGGGCTGGAGACAGAAATATTCATCAAAGAGATAGCAGTGAGGGACGCCTGGGTGGCTCAGCGGTTGAGAGTCTGCCTTTGGCTCAGGGCGTGATCCTGCATCAGGCTCCCCACATGGAGCCTGCTTCTCCCTCTGCCTGTGTCTCTGTTTCTCTCTGTGTGTCTCTCATGAATAAATAAATAAGTTTTAAAAAAAGAAAGTGAGAGCAGTGAGAATGCTCAGGGGATGTATGTAGAGTAAAAAGGGGGAGGAGAAGCTCATTTTTGAGCCCCAGGGGAGATCTACATTCAGTGAACAAGAGGGGATTAAGGGAGATTGGAAAACAACAGCTGAAGAGACGCAAAAACCAGTGTGTGGGTCAGAGAAACCAAAGGAATGGTGAGGTCAGATGACAAGATGAAGACTGGGGCATCCTGTGAACCTAGCAGAGGGTGGGTTCCTAGCCATCTTGGGGTGAGTACCACAGGGTATTGGATGTAATGCCAGACTTCCTTGAACTTGAGTGAGCGGGAAGTGAAGAAGCAGAAGTAGCAAGTCTAAGGAACTCTACCAGGAACGTCTATGAAACAGGAAGAGAGCCGTTGTTTTGAGGAGATGTTGGTTTGGAGGAGGATTCTAATTAAAATAGGAGTCAATTGGGCAGGCTCTGGCTGAGCGAAGGCAGCCCAAATAGTAGAAAGATGACCAAGCAGTAGTTGGTAGAGTGAGGCACCAAGATGCTGGGATAGGATAGGAGAGGTTGGTGGTATATGGGAAGGGAGCTCCTCCTTGGGATGGGAAGGACGAATTGGGTGAATTTGTGGGTATATGAGAAGACAGGAAGACCACTCCTTTTTTTTTTTTTTTTTAAGATTTTTATTTATCTATTCATGAAAGACAGAGAGAGAGAGAGGCAGAGACACAGGCAGAAGGAGAAGCAGGCTCCATGCAGGGAGCCCGACGTGGGACTCGATCCCGGGTCTCCAGGATCACACCCTGGGCCCAAGGCAGACGCTCAACCACTGAGCTGCCCAGGGATCCCAGACCACTCCTGATGGTGTCCAGTTTCTCTGTGATGTAGGAGGCTATTATCTGGGAGTGTGGGCATTGGCGCGAGGGTGGCAGGCTTGAGAAACTAGTTGTCTTAGTTAGTTTGCTCGGGCTGCGTTGATAGAAAACCATAGCCCGGGTGGCCTATAAGCAACAGAAACTTATTTTTCACAGTTTGGAAGCAGGGAAGCCCAAGATCAAGGCACTGACAGATTTGGTATCTGGTGAGAGTCTCTTTCCTGGGTCACAGACACCCTTCTTTTTGCTGTGCCCTTACATGGAAGGAGAGGGTGGAGGAGCTCTCAAAGTCTCTTTCATAAGGGCACTAATCCCATCCCTGAGGGCTCCACCCTCATGATCTAATCACCTGCCAAAGTCTCTGCCTCCAAACACCACCACACTGGGAATTAAGTTTCAACACGTGAGGGATCCCTGGGTGGCGCAGTGGTTTAGCGCCTGCCTTTGGCCCAGGGCGCGATCCTGGAGACCCAGGATTGGATCCCACGTCGGGCTCCCGGTGCATGGAGCCTGCTTCTCCCTCTGCCTATGTCTCTGCCTCTCTCTCTCTCTCTCTCTCTCTCTGTGTGTGACTATCACAAATAAATAAAAATTAAAAAAAAAAGTTTCAACACATGAATTCTGAGGGATACTCCATAGGACTAGCAAATATTTGTTACACCTGCTCTGGAGAATGGGCTCAGGGGAATATGGAAGTATTTCAAGGCAGCACTTAGGGTCCAGCTGCTGATGGAAACTAAGTTCCTAGGGATTACTGCTTTCCGTGTTGTGGGATGTCCCCGGTGTTCCTCAGCAGCACTGAGTGTAGATCTCAAGTTGGACAGTAACATTTTGCCAGGTTGACGAGAGAGGGCGACCATGCAGGGGTGGGGCAGGTGGTCCTCCTGGTAGAGAGGGCTGCAGTGATAGGCCCTGACACTCAAAATGGAGTAACGAAGAGACTTACGGGCTTTGGAGGTTGGGTTGTTTGAACTATAAAAGGTTGGGGTGATGACAAGGATGAGTGGGTGGATGACATGGTGTGGGAGTGCAGGTCACCAGAGAGGAGGATGTTGGGGAGCTGAGAGTCTGGGGGTCAGACAGGTATGGAAGTTCCTCAGAGCACTGCAAGGAACTGAGCAGACTGGGTCCAGGGCTAGAGTGAGGACGGCAATGGTGAAGGGTAGAGATGCCTGGGAGTTCGGAGGAGCTATCTAGGAGGCACAAAAGATCTCTGGGGAGAGAACGGGTGGCCTTGTCAGGGAATGAACCGGTCACTGAAGAAAGGGCCTCTGGAAAGAGCTGAGAGGTGGAGACTACTGAGAAGAACCCAGTGTATCAGGGATAGACGGGTGGCCTCAGGGAGCACAAGGTAAGGTGGGGTAGAGGAGTGAGGGGCAAAATTGTGTGATGCACCCAGGTGCTTCCCCCGGAAAATGGAGACAGGAGACCTTACAAAGTCTAGGTCAGTCAGTCCCTGACCTGGAGGCAGGTGACAGGCCCAGTCCTCCGTCTAGGAGTCAGCAGAGGCCTGCCACAGGCAAGCATGTCCTGGCCCAAATCAGAGCCTGGGGCTGGAATTTGTTGGTTCCCAGTATTTCTAAGGCCCCCTGGGTGTGAGGGTTGCTCAGCATCATTCAGGGAGGAGCCTGTTTGGTTCTAGATAGATTTGTGGGGTTTTGAGAGCCAGGAACCACGGTGGGGCACTCTGGGCATGTCATACTCCAATCATTATTTCATTTACTCACTCTTTAATCCATTTATTTCTTACTGAGACTTACATCAGCTGTTTCTTTCCTTCTTCATTCTGAAAAGGATTTAAGAGGTTCACATTTGCACCTACTTTATATCCTATCTGTCACATAGGGTTTCAGAAATGTGCTATTCCCCACCTGTAATGCCTTCTCCATGTTTCCTTCTGTTCAAACAAAATCTGCTCGTCCAACAAGGCCTAGACCAAGTCTCACCGCCTCCCTGCAGACTCCTCAGTCATGTCGCCCATGGTCTTTTGTCTTTGGGGCTTTTTCTGTACTTACACTCTGGATCACCTATTTCCCCATATTTTCGTTCTAGCTTACCCTGCCTCTCTGACTAAACTGTGAGCCCTTTGGGGTTGGAGACTTAGTATATGAATTTTTAACGTCTCTAATGTCTACTAAGGCACGGAGGACATAGTAAGCCCTCAGTAACAGGAATTGCAGTTTAGAGAGAAACCTGCAGCTCAGCACTGGAGTGGTTCTTGATGATGCATTCTAACGAGGCCTAATAATGCACTCCCCGAGTTTCTCAGGAACACTCCATCTGAGCATGAACAGTTTAAATTACAAGGTCAGCTTCCAGAAAGGGGGAAGATAAAATTTGAAAAGCAATAAAGTAGCAATTTACATTTGTTCTCACCAGAGACTAAAGGAATACATTATAACACAGTGACAAGTTAATGTTGGAGCTTTGTGGAAAGTTGAATGTTGCAGGGGTAGACTTGGTTGTACTCGCCCACTTCAGGCTTCTGTGAAGTGTGCTGGGATTCTTGCAGGTTCTCCTCTTGGTATGCGCTACTGCTGAGAAATCTGGAACTTGCCAGGATCTAGAACTTGCCCCCAAGACACTTGTCCGATAAAGAGATCCAGTAACCCAGTCCGAGGAAATGAGAAATAGAGGTCACAGCCAAGATTCTCCTTTTGCTTCATTCCGTGGACGGAAGAGTGAGGAGGAAATGGGGGAAATGTGAAAGTTTTAAAGGGCCTTTAAAATGCCAATGTAGAGAACTAAGTAAGATGGTTCCCAGCATAGTCTTCCCTGGACCAAATTTTGCTTTTCATTGCTCTTTGAACAATGTTTCCCTGATCGCTTACTTTAATATTGTTAAGCTTTATTTTGGGGCATTTACTTGTCTTCCTTTATTATTTAATGCTCTTCCTCTTTATTTTATGCTCATTTCCCCTTTTTAATCTCCTCCCTCTCCATCTCCAAAGTCTCTAAACATTATTTTTTAATTAAAAGTTTCTATTTCAATTGCCCAAAGTGTAGCTTTTAGTGAGAAAAAGATTGGATTTGCATGCTGGGGACCAGATCAGGGATTCTTCATAAGTGGCTTCTCTTTTGGGTTTCTGGGTTTGGAATTTGTCTGCTTTGGTCCAGTATTTCTATAATGTCACAAAAGGAAATAGCTTCCTGCTGCATTTGTTACTCTTGAAAAGCGTACTAAAGGTGGCCACTATCACGCTTAATTCACGTTCATTATAATCTTGAACTGATTCATAGGATCATCTGTGCACAACACAGTTTTTTTTTTTTTTTTAAGATTTTATTTACTTATTCATGAGCGACACACAGAGAGAGGCAGAGACTTAGAGGGAGAAGCAGGCTCCCTGTGGGGAGCTGGATGCAGAATTGGATCCTGGGACTCTGGGATCACAACCTGAGCGGAAGGCAGATAGATAGATGCTCAACCACTGAGCCACCCAGGCATCCCCACAATACAGTTTTTAAAATGCAACTTGTTTGTTTTCCTTTTTTTTTTTTTTTTTGTAAAGCATCCACCACTATGTGGCAGGCACTGGCCTAAGGATACAGATATGAATAAATTGCATTCCTGGCTCTTGTGGATCCCACAGTGATAAATGCAAAATGAAATCTGGCATGTAACCTTCTATGACTGTTCTAGTTTCTGCTCTACCACCCACTTTGTGTGAAAAATACTTTTTTTGGGGGGGTGGGATGGAGGGAAGAGGGACAAGAAGGGATGCTTACTGTTTTATCCAAGTTTAGTGACCCACCCAATGGGCATCATTTGCACAGCATGTGTGGGAAGCAGGGAACCTCAGGAGAGGTCAACTGCTGAGATAGCTGAGAAGCTTGAATCACACCCAGTGTAGGACTTGTCCAAAGAGCACACAGCCGTCCTCGCTTTTCTGTGCTCTACTCCTCCGCAGCCTCACACCCAATGGAGACCTTCAGGGAGACCTCCCAGAGGACCTACCATCCTCCTTAAATATCATCCATTGCTTTGAACATTTATCGAGTAATTACTCTGATGAAAGTAACTGTTAAATGCTTTAACATACATTGTCTTATTTAGTTTTTACAAACCTGTAGGGTAGCTGTTTTTATTAGACCCATTTTAGGGATGAGGAAACTGGTCAAGGTCACAAGACTGGCACACGTCAGAGCAAAGGCTGGAAGCCTGGGCCTAACATCACCACGTTTTTTGGCCAATATCCCACACTGGCCTTCTCTGGGATTCTCTACTTGGTCACACAGCAAAGAAGAGGTCTCAATAGCAGTGGTGAGGTTGATCAAAACCCACTGGGTGTGTCTTAAATATAGGTGTTCCTCTTTGAATTCAATAAACTTCCATAGGTTGTAGGTTGGCTCTGCAGGCCAATATGAAATTGGACAGAAAAGATTGTCTAGAAATTTGAGACTGTAGGAGAGAGCCAGAACAAGGTGACTTTCAAGTGCGCTACAAAACACAGGGTTTTGAATCATCATTTGATTATGCCATTTCCTGCATTCATTTACTCATTCACTCATTCATCAAGTACTTTCTCTGGTGAAATGGTACCAGTTGAAGGGATTCCTAAATCCAGCCTGCCATGTATAGGAGGAGACAGCCAAGCAACCCAGTAGTTCAAATACTGAACTTCCTTTTCCATGTGTTTTTCCAATCATTAAAAAAAAAAGATAATTATTTGCTTTAACAGACACTGAATTAGGTTTCTTTTCATCTAACGGGCAATAAATTCAGAAATAATCCAGGAGGGCAACACTGGCTCCATCTGACACATTGTTTCAGAATTCAAGCATTCCCTGATATCATTCGCAATCTTTTTTTTTTTTTTTTGAAAAACAGTGTCTAAAAATAGTTGTTCCATGCTCCAATGAAAACAACAGCTGATAATCCTAATTCACAAAATATTGAGTATGAGGGATTATCAATTAGCACAGCAACCTTTTTTTCCCTTTTGAAAAGAATTCACTGTCCCTTAAAAAGGCGTTAAGAAGGGATCCCTGGGTGGCTCAGCGGTTCAGCACCTGCCTTTGGCCCAGGGCCTGGTCCTGGAGTCTTGGGATCGAGTCCCGCGTCGGCCTCCCTGCATGGAGCCTGCTTCTCCCTCTGCCTGTGTCTCTCATGAATAAATAAATAAAATCTTAAAAAAAAAAAAAGGCGTTAACAGTGAATGCACGCCGGTATTAACTTCCCTAATAAAGACGTCGCTCAGAGGAGAAACTCAAGGGTGAGGATCCACGGCCTGGGGAAGCCTCTGAAATTACAATGCAAATGACCAAACGGTGTAACTCGACCTACAAAATTGGGATTTAAGGGCGACGTTTTGCAAACGAGCTCCTCGGACACCCACAGAGAAGGGGACGTCTCAACTAACCCCAGGGCTGCGGGGCTTTGTGCCAACAAGTCGGAACAGCTTGGGTGGAAGGGAGGGCGCAGGGATGAGCGGCTTTGCCCGCTTTTCCCTACTCGTGCTGCGCTTCCTTTGCTCACGTTTTCCGCGCTATGGGAGAGAAGAGGCATTCTCGACCAAAGTTTTGTGTTTCAGCAGCACGTAAAGTTTCTGTGGTGCAGTCACGGGAGGGCGGCACGCGCGGCCCCCAGGGCAGACTCGTCGCGAGCCCTCCCTCCCCGGGGGCCGTTCGGCCGCGTCCCGCTCCGCGCCCCGCCCCCCCGGCGCACACCTGCGCCCCGACGCTTAGCCCTCGCCCCGGGATACCCGGCGGCCTCCTTGGTCGCGTGGCCCCGGCGGCGGCAGGACGGGGGCTGCTCGGGGCAGCGATCCCGGGCGCGAGGCCACACGCCGCGGAGCCCCGGCGAGCCCGCACAGCGCCCCCCCGCGGCCGCTCCCGAGCCACGCGCGCCCCCGACGCGGGTCCGAAACTTCGCGGGCGGCCGCCGCCCCGAGAAGCCCCTTCCGTCTCCCCGAGCCCTCGCCGGAAGGCGGTGAGCGCCTGAGCCCGCCCCCGACGCCGGGCCCCGAGCGGGCCTCTCCGGGGCGGGGGGGTCGCGGGGCCGCCGCCGGGGCCGCCCGCGCCCGCGCCCGCGCCCGCGCCCGCGCCGGAAGTCCGCGCGTGCGCGCTGGCCGTCCGGGGGCGCGCGTGCGGCGCGGGGCGGGGCGGGGCGGGGGCGGGGCCGCGCGGGGTGGCCACGCCCCCCGCCCCGCCCCCGGCGTTCCGCGGTCGCCGTGACAACCGGAGCGGCGGCAACGGCGGCGGGCGCGCGAGTCCGGCGCCGCCTCCCGGCCGTACCGCCAAAGCCAGCAGCCGCCGCCCGGCCTCGCCGCTCTCCCCGCCTCCCGGCCCGCGGGGAGGGAACGGCCCGCCCTCCGCCCGCCCGCCGGAGAGTGAGCGGCGCCCGGGCCGCCCCGCCAGCCCGCCGTCCCCCGGCCGCCGTCCGGGCGCGCGCAGCGAGCGGGCGCGACTATGCCAAGATGGTCCTGCAGGCGCGGAGCAAGCACCGGGAGGCGGCCCCCAAGCCGCCCCAGCCGCCCCAGCCGCCCCGCGCCTCCCCGTCGCCGCTGAGGGGGGCGCAGGACGCCGGCGCCGGGGAGCCCGGGCCCGAGCGCGCGCCGCGGTCCCCCGGGCGCAAGGGCGCCGCGGGCAGGAAGGGGCCCCGCGCCGAGCCGGCCGCGCCGTCCGCCGGGGGCGGGCTCGGGGGGCGCCTGGCGGCCGGGCTGCGCGGGGCGCTGGGCCTGCGGCGTGCGGGGCGCGGCCGGACCTGGACCACGCTCCTGCTAGGTGAGCAGCCCCGGAGCGCGGCCGCCGCCGCCGCCGCCGCCGCCGCCGCCGCCGGGCGGGAACTTCGGGGCGCGGGCCCTCTCCCCTCCGCGCGCTCCCCTCCCACTTGGCGCCGCCCGGGCCCCGCCACTTTGCAGCCCTCTCCGACTTTTCCCGGGACGGCCTCCCCTCCCCCTCCCCTCCCCTCCCCTCCCGCTCCGCCCTGCGCAGCCTTCCTCGCTCCCTTCCCGTCCGCTCTCTGTCTCTGCTTTTTTTTTTTTTTTTTTTTTGCCTTAAAAAAAAAAAAAAAAAAAAAAATGGCCCCGAGATCAACAGCTGCCCGGCCTGGCGGCGGGCTGACAGGTCCGCGCTACGAGCCTGGGGCGCCGCTGATTGGCGCGGACCCGCCGCCTTCCCGTTATCTCGGCCCCGGCCCCGGCCCCGAGGACGACGATGAGCTCCGCTTGGGCTCGGAAGCGATTCCGCCCGTGGAGCTCAAAGCAGAAGCACGTTCCCCATCCTAGAAAGTTGCTCAACTTATAATTAAATTTTAGCGTGCTTTTTTTCTTCTTCTTCTTCTGTCTCTTGTCGGCCACCAAGACCGCCCGCCGGTGGCCCTTGTGTGGTTCCTCCCGGCAGGTCACTTTTCCAGGTACGTGTCGTTGTGTGTTGCCCCCCCCCCCCCCCAGCCCTAATGGTCTCTGCTGACCCGAGAACAGGTTTGGTGTGGAGGGCTCCCCTCCTTTCCCGCTGCCATGCACCAGATGGATGATGGGCTGCGGTGTGCTGGGGGAAAAAAAATGATAATAAAGTTGAAACAGTCACAGGTTGTGGACCGACTTCAGGTTTCCTTTGTCTCTTGATTGACATTCCGATAAGGCAAGTTCAAGCAGTTTGGATAATGGGCCTAATTTTTCTAAGCCAGTAAAATGCTGTAGCTCCACCGCCTTTCCCATATAATACCGTTAATGGACTTTGGCTACCGCATGATTGAACTGTTGGTGATTTATGCCTTATTATCCTTTCAAATTCCCTCAGTGACCCAGAAGAATCTGGATTTCCATAGAGGCGAAGGAGTAGGACACAGCAATCCGGCTTCCCCTGGCATAACATCCACCACTAGAAGCCACTCAATCATAAAAAAGCCAGAGTCATCTCCGTGTGTTGTGTGTGTTCTGCTGGGCTCAGAAAGGTTGATATGGTTATTTAATGGGTGCTTCAGTGTATTGCAGATTCAAGCCGAGAAAAATTCAGTGTTTTCAGTATATTCCCCCCTCTTTTCCGTCGTCGTGAGCTTGAAAAACCTTGCCAGCGTGCAGGTTAGGTAAGTTCACCTTGGGGAGGCAGCATGGTACAGTGGATGAGACAGGCTTCAACTCCTGTTCAGAGTGGTTAAGTTTGGTTTAAGTTTCAAATTATTTCTTTTGTGAGCCCTTCCTTTTCTGTGACATGAGAGTATCACCTCCCCTGCTTATTCTGTGGGCATGTTCTGAGAAGCAGAACTAAAAGGGGTGGCTGATATACGGGAAGGCACTTTGCGTCTAAAGCCTTTAACAAGTTTTAGTTGCTGTTATAAAAGCACATGCATAATAGCGATTTGAGGTCTGGCGACAGGATGAAGTTGCATCTTTGTTGAATGGCTAGTTAAGAACATGAACCACTTCATAGTAAAATATGGAAGGGCACCACTTCTTTTCAGAGAGGTTACAGGAACACTCAGGGTAATATAATATCTTGCCATTTTCTTATAATTGCATTTACTTTGATTCCTATTATTGGATGGCTTGGCTTTGGCTTTAGTGAGCATTATATTGAATGCTTAGACCTAATACAGCTCCGTATTCATAGAACAGTGTAGCACTTCCCTTGGCTTACCCCTTTGGGCATTGGAAAGAGGTACAGTGAAGGAGCCGGCCCACATTTTTGGGTGTACTCTGGACACTGGTCATCGGATGTATGGAAGTTGGATGATTTTCTACATCTACAAGAGGCCATCTGTAGGAGGCCTCTATGAGAGGCCACAGGCAGCTTGAGAGGTGACTCTGGAGAATGATTGGACATAGGATGTTTGGTTCTTCCTCTGGCTCTATACTCTTAGGTCCTGCAAAAAGGAGCAGAGTTTAGACATTTTTGAAAGCCTCCTCATTCCTCCTCTTCTTGTTCTTTGCAGAACGAGTGAGAGTTGAGCTGACACTGTACAGATCTTTAGTGTGGGATTTTGCTATGACAAAAATGGCTTCATTTATGTTTGGGAAGAAATTTTACAACTTGAAGCTCCCTGAAGAAGCACACATTTTTAAGACTTAGAAACTGACTAGAGACGCTCAGTTCCATTCTTTCATTTTCTCCATATGTGCTAAGCACTGATGAACTATCTGCCACAGTGGCCATTTTCCGCTCTTGGCCAGGTGTTAAAGCCCTGTTTAAAAAATCAACTTAACCAACGCGCATGTTTTCTTCTTCTTCTTCTTTTTTTTTAAGATTTTAAAATTTTATTTATTTGAGGCAGAGAGAGAACATGAGCGGGGGTGAGAGGGAGAAAAGGAGAGGAAGAGGGAGAAGCAGACTCCTCACTGATCAGGGAGCCCTACTCCGGGCTTGATCCCAGGACCCTGGGATCATGACCTGAGCCGAAAGCAGATGCTTAACCGATTGAGCCACCCAGGTACCCCATGCTTTTCTTATTTTGGACATAATGTGCTATTTATTTTGTGGCAACAGTCATAAAGAAGTGTTTTTCAAATGTTTGTGTTTTGAAGTGTCCATCCAATAGCTCCCTGTACCAGCCAGACGCAACAGCAGTAAAGAAAAACCATGATGGTGTTTGTTCAGCTCTCTTGACCGTAACTCACGATAAGCAATACAATTTACGTTAAACCTGCTCACACTTCTGAAAGTGCAACCCAGTACATTTAGGCACCTGTCATGTCTGTTACTCCGTTTAGGTATGTGAATGTCCTCGTAGGAAACAGATTTAATAAATAAGCTGTTTTTGAAAGTGAACAGTTTTAAGGAACCCATAAAAGGCATTGAAACCCCTAGGACTGTCAGCAATGAGAAGGTGTTAGCACCTCTGGGTCTCAGGGAGGAGGGGAGCTTCATCAGGAGCTGAAGCCAGGGAGAGCTGTGGTGTGGGAGCAGGATCTCCTACGAGGAGTGACCCCAGACACCCCCTGCACTCCTGCTTGGGGCCTCTCACTGGCTGATGAACTGGAACTCCTCTGGCAAGGGACTCGGCTGAATCATTCTGTAGGAGTGGGAACAAGGCAGAGAAGGGAGAGGAATGGATTTAGAGAAGCGAATGGAGACTGACCAGCAAATATGTGCATGTACCTGAAACAAGAGCCGTGTAAGAATACTTACTCCTGTAGTGGACGGTATACTCTGATTTCCTGTTCTGTCCTTTTGAAAACAAATGCCGTTTATAAACCGTTGGAGTTTTATGATCTAGTGTTTAACCTACGGTTTGCAAACACTGCCTTAGAAGAACTGTTTTTCTGATTCTATACCTATTTCAAACGAGTTGGGTGCCTGAGCAAAACATATAGCTTCCCTGAGCCTCAGTTTGTGTATATGTAAGAATGGGAGGCCGGGACTAGACCGGTGGCTCTCAGTCTTTGCAAAACTGGACTAGAATCACTTGGAAGCTTTAAAAAATCCTGATAGCCAACCCACACATCAGACCAATTAAATCAGAATCTGGGGGGTGGGGTGAGAGGGGGAAGCGTCAATAATTTTAAAGTGCTATGTCCTGCCTCTACTTAGAAGCAGACTTTCAGCATCACAGAGCTGACGTGCCTACATGGCAGTGACCCCCTTGTACTAAGTGTTTCTTACCTCCCCTCTTTCAGGCAGGAGCACAGATAGTCCGGTTTGCCCGTTTTTCCTGGTCTCCATTGTTTTCCCAAAAGTGGATCTGAGAGTTGCCATTCATCATCTGAGATGGCTGTTATTTTAATTAGAATTGAGAGAAGAGTGACATGTTTCTTGTACTCCTATCTATTATCAAAAGAGGGAAGGAAAAAGGATAGCTGGAGAGGGCTCTGTGTTTCAAGGAGAAATGGTAGGAGTGTTTTCCTTTGTGGAAGTGAAGAATATAATTGTTAAACATGCAAATAAGGCATGCCCATGGTGGAAGACTACAAGATATCATTTACAAAACATAATAAAATTGTAACCTGAATATGGAGGAGAGGGATAATGAAAACTCTTTGTTTTTTACCTTACATTTGTCCTAACTGACTTGTTGACATTGCCTGCAAGGTTAATGGCAACTGCACCCTACTCTAAGCTGGTTCTTTATTGGCAAGGCTTCTTAACTGCAACATGGTGATGACATATTGGGTTGAATAATTCTTTGTTTGGGGGAGCTGTTCTGTGCATTGTGAGATGGTTAGCAGCATCACTGGCCTCTACCTATCAGATGCCAGTGGTGCCTCCCCAGTTGTGACAACCAAGATGTCTCCATATGATTGGCAAATGTCCTTTGGGAAGCAAAAATGCCACATCTAGGACCACTCCTTTTGTTAGCCACAACTTATGGGAGTGTGAAAGTCTATATGATGGGAAACACATATGACTTCTTAGGGGCAGAGGAGTAAGAAAGTAAGTGGAGGCTAGGTGTTAGCAGTAGGGCTGGGGAGGACGCAGTGTGATGTGTTTGAGGTAGCACAGGCATCTCGGTACTCACCTGCGTTTGCCTCTTGTTTCTACACTTGAAAGCTCCCTTCATATTTCGACTCTTGGCTGTCTGGTCTTTAAAATGGGCATGATAAATGCCCCAGTGGTTGTGGTAAAGAATAAGTATACGTTAACAGCAGCTTTATTCACATTCACCAATTGCTGAATGCCTGCTAACTCCTGATGCTAGTTTGGAGGGATGAAATGGAGGACAAGGCAGCTGTAGCCTCTGTCGCCATGGAATTCCATTTTAAAAGAGTCAGGGACGAATAAAAATAATAGTACATTGTAGTAAGTCCAGTGGAGGAAAGAAAAATGTGGCCGAGATAGAAAAAAATAGGAGATGCCCACTTTAGAATCAGAAAAGTCTTTGGGGAGGCAGCCTTAGAAGTGAGACCTAAAGGTGAGACCTGTACGGAGGGGAACGGGCTCATCTCTGGATGTGGCACGCAGCCTGTGCTGAGGTAGGCCAGACTCAGCCTGTTCAACACCAGAGGGGCACACACCAGGCCTTGAGGAGTTTGGGGTTTGGGTTTTATTCCTGGTATGATGGGAAGCTACTGAAGACTGGTGAACAGGAGAATAACATGATTTAATTTTAACTTTGAGAAATCTGCTCTGGGGCAAATGGGTTGTGGAGTACAAGGGCAGCGCAGAGAGGAACCCCCGGGGAGGCTGTGACAGGGATCCGGCAAGAGAGTTGTTGTTGGTGATGCAGGGCGATAGACTGGAGATCTAAGGGTGTGTTAATAAATAGGTGTCAGGCCAGTACATGTCCCTGGAAAGCCAGTGAAAAAGATGGGAATTTGGGACTTAAAGGGTTTCTTCAGGGTTTGAAACCAGTTTTTTCCTTTTGAAATAGGTTGACTCTAAAAAACATTTATAATCACTTAAACATTTTTATGATTAAAATATACAATTGGGTTCTGAATATGTTATGTTAAAGTGTACTCAAATAACATGTAATGAGTTCAGATTGTGTAAACAGAAGGGTGTATTACCAATTTGAGATTGATTTTTGGCCTACAATATGACATCAATACTGAAATACACATGTGTATCTGGATGTTTCTAAAATTTGAATCATAGCCATTTTTATAAGCTTTTTTTTTTTTTTATTTAAGATTTTACTTATTTATTCATGAGAGAGACACACACACACAGAGAAGCAGAGACACAAGCAGAGGGAGAAGCAGGCTCCATGCAGGGAGCCCGATGTGGAACTCGATCCTGGGTCTCCAGGATCAGGCCCCAAGCTAAAGGCAGTGCTAAACTGCTGAGCCACCCGGGCTGTCCCATTTTTATAAGTTTTATACATTTAGCCTATTCAGCTGTATTAATGTTTCTTAAAGTTTATGTTAATGAGATTTACATTATCATAGGGACTGGGTGCATGTTTCCAGGCTGGGTAGCTTTAGGCTTTATAATTTATATGTTTAGTTCTAAATTCTTGCTTTGCTGGTTTATCTTTTGCCATCAGATTATACTTTACCCAAGCCATCGGAACATTACTCTTCCAGGGAAGAGTCTGCTAGTTTTCTTTAGTTACCATTGTAATGAGTATTATTCATCAAAGTTAGTAAAAGTTTTATCTATTTCTAGGTCGAGACCTTTGTGCTACTCCTTAATTCCATAAAAGGCAGTCTCATTTCATAGGAAAGATCAGTTCTTCATGGGTGATCTTTAGAATTCAAGAATCATTGAAGAGGAATAAATTTAAAAGTAGAAAAATTGATTTTTAGAGTACATAAATCTACAACTATTGTAACTTTTTTTTTTTTTGCTTCAATACTACTTTTTATTTTCTCAGCATTTTTTTTTTTCTTCTTAAATACATTTAAATTTACAGCTCATATATCTCCATGTTTGTCTGGGATATTCCTTCATGTTTGACTTCCTTTCCAAAGTAACCAGTTGTCAGGTGTGTTTTTCAAGTCTGTCACTGCACATGATCAATGCTTGGGCAGCGTTTTGTAATTTTAACTTCTAGCAACAAAGGTTAACATAATAACCTAGTCCCCCAAATCACTCACTAAGTTCTCTTGTGATTCATTGTACTGATCAAGGATGGGGTGAGTTTTTCTTCTAGTTTACAGTAGTAACAACTGTATCTTAAACACACTTTATAAATTACTTGGTGAATTAGTTTTGAAAAACTTGCCATCTTGACAAATTTTTAACTTGGGAAGATTGTTATAATTGAGAAGAGTGAGGCTTTAGTCATATTTTTATACAACTCAACTCAAATTTGCCTAAAATACTACTGTTCTGCACTGGATTTGTCTATTACTTCCTAACAGTAATCACTGCTTTTTGTAATGCAGCTTTTCAGTGCTTCAATTGTCAAACCTCAGAATCTTTTCTCCACATTTTAATAATAATCATAAAGTACTTATGTAACTAGCACGGTGCCACTGTTTTCCACTTATTTAAAAGTTTTTTTTTTTTTTTTTAATAAGACCTTATTCTCATTCTTTTGTCATCTTTGATCTCCATTGGAAAACCATAAAAAATCTAGAACTGAAAGGTTACTGGAATTTTACATGTGAAGAAAGTAAAGTAGGCCAGGTGAATGGCCTGACATCATTAGTGAGTTCACAAGGGGAACTTTGATCGAAATTAAGGTCTCCTGGCTTGTTAAGCATTATCTGTCAAATTGTAGATTTTAGACCTATAGTTTAGGGAAACTGTCAAAAAACTGTCAAAGATACATTAATGGGACATGCCACTGTGGTGCAGTCGGTTGAGGGTTCCACTCTTGGTTTCAGCTAGAGATCTCAGGGTAGTAAGATTGAGCCCTGCCTTGGGTCCTCACTCAGTGCATTGTCTGCCTAGGGCAGACCCTGGTGCCCCCAAACCTCCCCCTCCAGCTCTCTCTTCTCTCTCGCTCAAATAAATATCATAATAATTATTTCTTCTTCTTCTTCTTCCTCTTCTTCTTCTTCAATACATCGATGGGAAGATGACCTCCTGTATTTTAAGACCTGATAACTCTTTTGGCAAGAGCACTACTTTGCTGGCTTCTGCTTATTTGGAGGAATCACTCTGTTATATCCATATGGTCAACCTGTTAGTCTCCATTTTGTTTTTGCTTGACTTTTTTTGAAAACAGCTAAATTCTGAATTATTTTTGATTGTGTCGGTTGGTCATCTGGCATTTGTATAAAAACAGAGTAAGATAGTAATCATTGGTATTATAGTTTTCTTAACTATTTAAAGAATAAGGTAAACTGTGATATCCAAGGGCAGTTTCCAATTTGTGGGAGAATCCATAACCCAAAGAGTGGAATGGTTTTTTGATGCACGAACTTGCTAAAATCCCTTGCCAAATGTGATGGGCTTGGGTTTATATTGTATATATGTGGATCTTTTTTCCCCCCTCTAAAGAAGAGATGCAGCTTCTACACTTTTTCCATTAGGTTTACTAAAGTTTTTTAGTTTTGCTATGATTGCTCAGAAGCATTTAATGTGCTAGCTTATTATTTTGGGCCTATATTTATCTAGCTACTTATACTTAAAGCACTGAAATGCCTTTTTTCAATAAGGAAGAAGCTACCTTATGAAAATTACTAATGTAGGTTACTGTTTAATTTAGAGGTATTTGTGTTCACGTTATGTGAGGATAAGATTTTAAAAGAAGTTAGAATTTATTGCTTTAAAAACCCATATGATGGGTGACTGTTCTATTAAGTATTCCCTACTTTAATATATGTATATACATAAATATTTAAAAATGTGAAAATTTACTTTGCATATTATATTCTTGTTGAGGGTGGCGATACATATTTTCTATATTCTGTTTTCATATATTCATTTAAAAATAAGCCTTTGTCCTTGATTTTTAAATTATTTCTAAAGAATTTCCTTCTGTAGGTGAATGCATCCTTTTGGTTAAATGTGCTAATTGACATTTTCATGCCTGAGCATGAAATTATCAATGATCAATTCTGTAGATTTCCGAGTCCCAAGTGAAAGCTATTGAATTGGGGTCTTTGAAAGTGGGGACCCACAAATACAGTCTTAATGTGCTTCTCTTAGATTAGTGTTCTCAACTCTCACTGCTCATTAGAATCACCTCCTGTGCCAAACCTAGCAATGTTCAAAGCTCCCCGGTGATTGCACCATGCTATCCATGTTGATACATTGTTCTTAAAAGTATTTATATATCATCTGGGGGGTCTTGTTAAAATGTATAGTTGGGTTTAGAGGTTCTGGGGAGGAACCTGAGAGTCTGCATTTCTAACAAGCTTTCAGGTGATGCAATTACTGCTTGAGGACACTTGGAATACAAAGAGCCAATCTCACATTACATTTTGTGAACTATCACAGATTCTGTTCCAGTCATTTTTGTACCAGTGATAATTAACCTTGACTGTACAGCAGAATCGCTTGTGGATTAAAAAAAATCCCTGGAGTTTCAGATTTAAGGGCTCTGGATTAATACTCATGCATCTCTAGTTTTATCTAGCACCACTGAGGATTCTAATGCAGTCCCAGGGTTTAGACCACCATGACTCTGTAGTACTGCAGTATGATATATTCTGAAACCTGCTTTGTTTCTTTATTGAGTGGCTCAGTGCTTCTCAACTTTTTCACATCATGGCACACGTAGAAAATGATAATATTTGTGTGGCATTGAGTGGGTCAACGGTATCTTCGAAGCCCTTAGATCACTGGCCCCCGGGACTCTGGTCCTCCCATTCTTAGCAACTCCGGGCCCAGCTTTGTCATACTCCTTGGTGTTCACAGATCTCTGAGAGCCTGACACACTCTATGTATATAGTGAGTGACCCCTCAACAAATGTTGCCATTAACATTTATTCTGAACTGTGGATCAGTAATGGGATTTTTTTTTTTTTTTTTTTTTTTCCCTGTCGGAGCCCAGACCACATACAGCTTTACTGTTGCCGTCTTCTCTTCCGGCTACCCATCATAATCCCCACCTAAGTGGTTGGCACGTCTTGAGCTCTGTCCCTCCCTCCCATCCCACTTTCGTAGCCCCTGCCCTGGGAAGGTCATAACCCTTCTGCCTTCTCAGATTTTTTACAGTTTGTAGACTTTGTGCCCTTTTGCTTGAAGCCTAATGCCTTCTCTCATTATTTTATGTACCTAAATCTTATCTCTCAAAGGTTTTATTTTTGATGTTGGCTACTATTTCTTTAATGTTGTTGGTTTCTAGGGAAATGTGTTGTGCATTTAGTAGACATTTAGATACTTGTTGACTTTAGAGCACTTGTAACTCTCAAAACTCTAGGTGTTAGAAGAAGGGGGCTGAGCTTGTATGTACATGGCTGTTGGCTTTTTCTTAAACTGGGTCCTACAGGATGTCTTTTCACTTGTTACTTTACTACACAAAAACTGGCCTCTGTTTCATTCTAGGCACTACAGACTGCAGAAAATATGATTTCTTCCAATATATTAATTTTACTGTAACATGTATACCTTTGTATAATGGGAGCTCTTTGAGCAGTTTGGAATATTAGATATTATCTTTAGATATTTAGGTTTTTAATTAATTGAGTACATTCTATAGTTTCTCCTACATGGTGATCATCATTTAACAGTTCAGCCCAGTGAGGTGCCAGGCATAATGCTAAGAGGTGTAGATATGAAGATGAATTAAACACAAGCTCAGCCTCAAGGCCTTTGCATTCTAGCAGAGAAACTGTTGTGTGCATGACTAGCTGTTTAGGTACTGTAATAAACGTATTTTAGCTAGGGTGGCAGGATAAGCTCCACAAAATGACCCATTTGATTTCCTGTGATTTTGAGGATGACATAGGAGTTTACAGGCAGAAGCAAAGGCATAGCATCATAAAACACTTGGTATTTTAGGGGATTATTGTCCAGTGCAGCCAGCATAAAGGAGGTGTGATGGGGATTAACTAGAAACAGACCAGAGTGTGGGCTTCATGGTTTGAGCCATGGGAAGTCATGGAGCTTTTCAAACAAGAGGATGAGATGCTTAAACCTGTACATTTAGAAATTGACTTCATTCTCCAGGATGGATATTGATGTGGAACAAGGAGACTATTTACTGGTGCCTTTTCCTTCTGGAAAGAAACTTTTTTTTTTTTTTTTGATTAAAGATTTTATTTATTTATTCATGAGAGATACAGAGAGAGAGAGAGGCAGAGACATTGTCAGAGAGAGAAGCAGGCTCCATGCAGGAGCCCGATGTGGGACTCGATCGTGGGACTCCAGAATCATGCCCTGGGCTGAAGGCAGATGCTTAACCACTGAGCCACCCAGGTGTCCCCAACTTTTAAACTCTGAATAGATCCTTGGGAACACTAAGAAATGATTAGTAATAGTAGGAAGGAGTTGAGTATAGAACTTGTCAAGGTTGACTTGGAAACCTTGTCCAAAAGATTTAAGGGGAGCATCCTTAACCTCTTTTTATGTTATTGTCACTTGAGGGTTAGGAAGGCTAAAACTCTTTCGAATGCTTTAAGTATGGATTAACCTCAATTTAGGAATAAATTGTATTAAATTTTGCAAGTAATTTTGGACTTAGAATACATTTTTCCATATAAATATTGTTACAAGATGAGGTCATCAAATGTCCACAAATAGGAGAGGAGGCAGTTCAATCCCAGTGGAAAGAAATGGAGGTTTGGAATTAGAACCATCTGGCTCCAGTTGATTCTTGCCATTTATCAGCTATATGCCTTTGGAGGAAATGACCTCTTGAAGGCCCAGTTTTTCATTTGTAAAATAGAAATAAATACCCCGGAGGCTGTGTGAGAACCAAACAAGAGTTTGTGATGGTGCTCTAAATTTTCAAGTAGTAGTTATGAAGTATACGGGTAAGGGAAAAATGTAACATGGGTGGGATAATGTATTCCCCATCAGGAATACCTGTTGCTGGCTGCAGTTGCAGCAGAGCCTCTGGCGGGTTACCACAGAAGGACAGAAGTAGAGGCAGCCCACCTTGACTTCATGGTTCTTGCTCTCCTACCTTGAGGAGGAAGAGAGAAGGGACATTGGGCCTCCAGCACTAGAGTCCATGAGACTCAGCTGGGTATCTTAAAAATACAAATCACAGGGGGCTTTACTTCTCAGCAGTCCTGATGGTGGGTGGGAGGTATGTACACAAAGGTGCCCTGGGCTTCTGAGTCACCTTCTCAGGAGGGACAAGTTGGGGGAAAGGAGGAGGCTGGAAGAGGAGGCGAGTATGGGCAGGGATTGGGTGCTGGGTAGAGAGGGAAGAGGGTTTAGGAGCTCCTAAGGATTGAGGATTGAGGGGAACCTATGGAAGAGCCGGCTCTCTCATTTCTTTTCTGTTCCTCCTGCCCTCCCTCCTGCTGCTCACCACTGTGGGTCAGGCATTGTGGTGGGGGGCAAGGGGCATCCCCTCCCTGCTTTCCCAAGGCACTGGACTTGCTGGTGTGAGGCCATCCAGAGGAAAAGAACAAAGGCCAGGAATGGCCTTAGGGAGCTGTAGCTAGAAGGAGGGGTGTCAGAGGGAGCTGAACAAGGGTGACTTTGGGGACTTCACCTGGGGGTGTTGGTCCCACCCTGCTGCCTGCTGCTGTGCTGGAGGCTAGGGGGGAACTGGAAGTTTAGGCTGCTTATAGATGGGCTGCGTGGGGTGGGGTGGGGGAGGTATCTAATTTGCACTAAGTAAGCAAAGACTAAATTTTTGGGAAAAAAACCCACAAATCTATTACATACATTAGAAATGTGTGTGTGTATCCCTCAATCAGAGCACATTCAACTTTATTATGTGGACATGATTTACATTATTTCATTTTCCTCCTTAATTGTATCAAGTTGTTCCCATTAATTTAGCAAACATTTTGAGTTGAGCTCTGCTAAATACTATAATATAAACTTCAGTAAAACACTGTTTCTGTCCTCAGAGAGTTACCTTCTAGTTTGTTTAAACAGGATTCTAATAACAGGAGAAGAACAATTTTCAGTAAAGAGGCTGCTCATCCCATGAAACTGAAAATTGATATAATGTGACATATAATCTGGTGCAAAATTTTTTTAATCAGAAAGTGGAAGGAGTGTCCAATTTAGTTTTAGAGTTAGTAATTTAGGTTCTTCCAGCAAAGCATAAGAGCATTTCAGAATTCTCAGCCATAGGATTGCAATCTTTTGAATTAGATTACAAAGCAAATCTTCTTTCCTTGAACACATTTTCTTATGGAATAGGCTTGGATTGTTGAAGCTTCTTTTTTTATTTTTAAGTATTTTGTTTATTTATTCATGAGAGTTAGAGACAGAAGCAGAGACATAGGCAGAGGGAGAAGCAGGCTCCTCACAGGGAGCCCGATGTGGGACTCGATCCCGGACCCCAGGATCACGCTATATTTACCACAGTACCTTAGAATGACAAAAAAATATCACCTGTATTAAAATGGAAAAAAAGGGATTATCAATTTTGTGACACTCCCAAAAGACTATATACAGGGTTGATAATCACTGGACTAAATTTGGAGAAAATAATCTTTAATCTTTTCTGTACGCAAGAAGGCAAGAAAAGCTCTTTAGGGGTGCCTTTAGAAGTTTTTGTCATTTTATGTCTTTATGCTTAAATTATATGCTCACCAGGCAGTATCTGCTTTACTAGGGGTTTCATTTTCAAATGACATATATAGATATACACACATGCACACTTATAACTTCTTTCAGTTTTGAATACATTAAAGCATAATTACATCTTTTTTTCTTTTGGAAGGGAAGGGGGAGAGGGGCAGAGGGACAGAGGGAGAGGGAGAGAGAATCTTAAGCAGGCTGCACGCCGAGCACGGGGCCCAATGCAGGGCATGATCTCAAGATCCTGAGATCAGGCCCTGAGCTGAAATCAAGAGTAGAATACTTGACCGACTATGCCACACAGGTGCCCCGTAACTCTACATTTTTATATAAAAAACATTATATGTTCTCATTCATTTGGGGAATATAAATAATAGTGAAAGGGAATATAAGGGAAGGGAGAAGAAATGTGTGGGAAATATCAGAAAGGGAGACAGAACGTAAAGACTGCTAACTCTGGGAAACGAACTAGGGGTGGTGGAAGGGGAGAAGGGTGGGGGGTGGGAGTGAATGGGTGACGGGCACTGGGGGTTATTCTGTATGTTAGTAAATTGAACACCAATAAAAAATAAAAAAAAAAGAAAAAAATTAGTAGTTTCTTTTTTTTTTTTTTTAATTTTTATTTATTTATGATAGTCACACACAGAGAGAGAGAGAGAGAGAGAGAGAGGCAGAGACACAGGCAGAGGGAGAAGCAGGCTCCATGCACCGGGAGCCCGACATGGGATTTGATCCTGGGTCTCCAGGATCGAGCCCTGGGCCAAAGGCAGGCGCCAAACTGCTGCGCCACCCAGGGATCCCAAATTAGTAGTTTCTATAAAACAAACTGCTTATATCAATTGATGAATTGCGACTTTCTCCCCCTTTTAAGAAAAAAAAAGAGGGGAATAAGACCCTTTAGGTTAAGGAAGCCTGCCTGTTGTCTAACCCACCCCCATAGTCCTCCTCAAGAGGCCATCCAGTGTGTGGCTTTCATGTAAGAGTTCTTGTCCTCAACTTCCCTTTCTCTGTTTACTTGCTTCCTTTCCTTGGGCAAGTTACTCATGTTAGTTCAGGTAAAGCCCTTTAAAATACTTGGCATATAATAAGAATGTAAATGTTAGCTGCTTTATTATTATTACTACTAAATTGAAATGAACAAAGGAATTAAAAGCACTGGGCGAATTATGAATTGACCCTGGAGGCTATGAAAGAGCTCTGTTCAAATGCCCAGAACTCCAAGAATTGTTTAGTGTTTCAGTGATTGAATTAAAGGAATGCACCAAAGACCACTTGGTACTTTTGTTGTAAGGAATTGTGGTATTCTGAGGAAGTACAGAGGTGATGGCCTTGAGAAATCCTATTTATCACTCTAGAATTGTGGAAGTTAAAGGCTAATTTAAAAGCATATGTGAAGAGCATTACCACTGAAGTCAGTAGAAGACAGGATGCCCTCTTATACCAGAATTACTTAATATTATTCTACAAATTTATTATTATTGTCAAATGGGAAAAATAACAGCAAAAGTATAAAATAGCAAAATTATCATTTTTAAATAATATTGTTTAAAATAGAGGATTGAAGATAATAAACCAAAAAACTATAAGAATTAGTAATAATTTAGCAAATGAGTAAAAAATACATTGCAAGGTCACCTGTGTGGCTCAGTCAGGTGGGTGTCTGCCTTCAGCTCAGGTTGTGGTCCCTGGGGAGGTCCTAGGATCAAGCCCCACATTGGGCTCTCTGCTCAGTGTGAACGAAGCCTGCTTCTCCTTCTCCCTCTGTGATTTCCCCCACTTGTGCTCAAATAAATAAATATCTAAGAAGATACATTGCAAAATAAATATACTTCAAAAATGAGGAAGACAAACTATGAGAGACTCCTGACTCTGGGAAGGGGAGGTCGGTGGGGCAATAGGATAACTGGGTGACAGGCATTAAGGAGGGCACATGATGTGATGCACGATGGGTATTATACTATATGTTGGCAAATTGAATTTAAATAAAAAATACACTTCAAAAATAAATACATTAACAATACTAGTAAGGTATAATAAAATGATATGGATATTATGAGAAAAAATGTTAAGGTTACAAGAAAGACTTAAGGAATATGAGTTAACTGTGTAATAACTATATTCTACTGATAGGATTTTTATCAATGGCAGTTGAAAAGGAAGTTGAATAATTGAAGGGATATCCATGTTTGTGGGTATGAACATATGGATTCATATCGTTAACATGTGGATTCTTTCCAAATTAATTTTTAAATGAAATCCCAATTATCTCAAATTACCAAATCTCATATTACCAAAATATGTGTGTCAAGTGTTCTATATGATAAATATGGCATTTACAGTTTGTGAGAGAAGAATGATTTATTCAGAACATGGTAATGAAATTATTGAGAAAATAAAGCCCAGACTTCATTATGGCTTTAAAGGCAGAAACCAAAAAGGAATGGATGGTAAATTTGTCAACAAGAAATATCAAAATTTTGAAAGATCAAAGTACGATGTAAGCAAATGTCGAATGACAAGCCTAGTTAAATATTTGCAGTTGTAGTGACCTAGAAAGAGTAACCTTTTGTCTTTTAGTATCTCCTAGATAAAGTGTATTTTTTTAATTTTTAAAAATATAAATACTTCTTTAAGAATAAGGCAATAAGATCTAGACTAGTTTTCATTTCTAAGAGTATTTTCATAGTCCAATTAGTTATTTAATCGGAAGCCTGCAATAAAATGAATCTTATGACATAAGAAAATTGGTATTTTCTGGATTCCTCTTAATATATTCTTTGTACTTGGACAGAAAGCCAACTATTGATTCTCCTATGAGACTGATTTTATTATTAGCTTGTTTTTTTTCTCTTCCTTACCTTTTCTTTCTTCCTTTTGCCCTGATGAAAGGAAAAAAAACCTTCTAAAGGCCTAAGGGAAGTCATTTTAGGTTTCTAAGTCAGCATGACTGTACATAAACTTGGTTTAAACCAAAAGGCTGATTTATGGTCCAGCGTGCATACATTATACACTTGCTTTGTAAATGAGTAGCCTAAAGGAAAACCATCTTGTCTTTAAGATATCCATCAATGCTTCTACTCCCTGCATTCCTTAACATTAAAACTTGTGTTGCCTGTCTGTATGCTAATCTATAATCTTTTGAGCTTTAACAAAATGTAAAGAAGTATATAACCCTGTAAAAGCTGTTTATTCTCTGAAGCACTTTCTTCTCTGTGAAGAGTGTGTTTCCTGGGCAGCTGTCCTAAATTGGCCTCCAGTAAAACTCTTTTCTTACTTTTAGAGATTCTAAAATGTTTGCTTGTTTTGCATCAACAATCCCCCCATCTCTTCCTTCTTTACTTATTTCATTTTTAAATTTGTTTTAAAAATAGTAAAATTTATCATAAAAATCCAGATAGTACAGCAATATATAAAGAGTGATAGGCTCTCATTTTATTCATCCCCAGTCCTGCGCCCTAGGGTCACCATTTTTTTATTCCATTCTAAATTTACCTCTCACCACTGGTTCTATCCCTTCGGCAGTTATATTTGTGGAAATTTCAATCTAAGGGTTCCTTGTATAGTTTTTGGCAAATAATAGGCCCGCATTTTATTGAATGAGTGAATAAATGAAATTTGTAGATATATGCCTCATTCTTTTATAATCCAGGCTGTTGGATTTTAAAGCATAGCCGTAGGGTTTCTTTCAAAGAGTCACTCTTCTTTCCCCAGTTGCTAAGAGTACAACATTACACAGTCCAAATGCTTATCTTTATAATGCTTTTCTATAAAGTGAAAACATTTCTTTATGCTAACATGATAATTTAAGTTTCTTTTTTTCTTTCAGCTGCCTTTGCAGCAGTGTTGCACTGGTAAGATTGTTTTTTTCCTCTGGTATATTTTATGCAGATATTTACAACTCCCCAAAGCTATTTCCCATATATATAAAGAAATAATTTCAGTATGATAAGGATGAGAATATATTATTACTTGCAACACAATAGTCTGAAAAGGTAGTTTAATTGATAAATCAAGGTCAGAATAATGTAATTTTTTAATAAAAAAAGATCCATTATTAAAGAGGTTATATTTGAGACTGTTTCACTTAACGTTAATATAGTGTTCATGTTGAGAGGAAGATTAATTTTTTTTAATCTTCTAGATAGAGTGAAATATGAATTTCATTAATCAGACATTTCTGAAATGGTAACCCAATGACATTTATAGTTCAATTTATAATTTTATTGTACTTGACTTAAAATATTGTTATTCTGGTTCATTCTAATTTTAAAATCTAATCTGAATGTGTTTTCTATTAGAAATTTTAGTAGAAATGTTACGACATGTAATAGAAAAACAAATATGGATACCATTATATTTGAGTTTCATTACAAAATTATTTGCAAATTTCTAGATACCTTTATTTTTGCTTGTAGAATTTCTTTTAAAAATAATACTTAGTATAAGTGTCAATGCTTGTTACCCTTTTGTTTTTGCAGGAGCCATATAACACACCTCTTCGAAAATGATCGTCACTTTTCTCACCTCTCAACATTGGAAAGGGAGATGGCTTTTCGCACTGAAATGGTTAGTTTTTATGTCATATTTTAGGAATCTAAAAACTTTAAGCTTTTTATCATGGAAATTTTCAAAGATGTTCCAAAATAGAAAGCTCCCCTTTCCCAACCCACAGCTTCAACTGGTGACACCGCTGTTTATCTTTTGTATACACCTTCACACATAGGAAACCTCAGACGTCATATCATTTCATCCGTAAATACTTTCATATGTGTCTCAAAAGAAAGGAATTTTTTGTTACCCACAGTACTATTGACACACTTGAAAATGATGAACAGCGATTTCTTAATATCAATCAATCAGTGTTTAAATGACCAATTGGCTTTTTTCTTCTTATAGTTGGTGTGTTGGTAGGCTTGAATCAGGATTCAAGCAGTGTACATTGCATCTAGTTGATGTATCTCTTAAGTCTTTTAATCTATAAATTCCATTTTTGTTGTTTTTCTATTATTGAAGAATCTAGGTTATTTGTCTTCTAGAATTACCCATAGTAATTCACTTTATTTATTATGTTCAACCTCCCAAGTTTCCTGAAAATTGATAGATAAGAGACTTGGTACCTGAAGGTTCAATTTTTTTTAGCAGGAATATTTCATAAATGATGTATATTTATTATTGTACCGTACGAAGAGGCACATCGTATCTGGTTGTCTGTCTTTTTTGCTATGTCAAGATTGATCAGTGGCTTTAGTATTGTCATGTTGATCTCACTTAGCCAGCCATCAGCCTAGGTCAGTTAATTCATTAAGATTACCAAATCATGATGATCTATTCTTTTTTCCTCTGCATTTGTTAACTGTAATTCTTTCTATAAAGAATTCTCCCATAATATTCATTTGATTTCTCTGATGTACGCCTCTTATAAGTAAGACAGGTAGATGCTTGATTCTTTTTTCTTTTATTTACCACTTTCTAGAAAAATGAGTTGGTCTCCCAGCATTTTCTTCTGGTAATCAGTAGAGTTCCTTCTTTTGGAGTATATCCTTATGATCTGATTGATTGTAACATTTTGTTAACTTACCTGGTGAGAGCCTTTGCAGTTGACTCTGTGTCCCTTTGATGTGACTTCATTAGTATTCTGTAGCTTTTTTACTTTCTGATACTATTAAGATGTTTCCTCTCCAGACCTGGAATCATCCAATTTTCCAAGGAACCTCAATTCGTTTCAGTGGCAGATGGTATTTAGAGACCACAAATTTGGTACTAGAGATGTTCGTTGCTACTACAGTTGACCTTTGAACAACAAGGGGTTAGAGGTGCTGACCCCCATGCAGTCCAAAATTCACTTATAAACTTTCGACTCCTAGATTTAACTATTAATAGCGTACTCTTGACCGGAAGCATTACCAAAACCATATTTTGTGTGTTACATACATACACATATTTTGTATGTTACATGTATTATATACCATATTCTTCCAATAAAGTAAGCCAGAGGAAAAAAATGTTATTAAGAAGATCATAAGGAAGAGAAAATAAATTTACAGTACCATATACTCTGTTTATCGGAAAAAGTCAGTGTGTAAGTGGAGCTGGATAGTTCAAACCTGTGTTGTTCTAAGGTCAACTGTTTTGATACTAGATTGGTCACTGTGTCTAAGCCATTTTATTAAACAGAGTTAAGAAACAATTTTTTAAATTACTAATTCATATTCATATTTTAAAATTCAAAATTAAGATTGGATGGTTTTTACTTACTTTGTATTAAATTTGTATCTGTAGCCCAAGAATCTTGGGTTCATATTACTTATTTTTATGGAATAAAAGTACCAAAGGTATTATTAAAAATAAGATGATTGAAAACATTTTAAGATTTTTTTGCATTTCTTTTTGATTTTACGGTATATTCTATTAGGGATATGCAGTAGAAGGACTATAACTTATTTGAAATCGTCTTCTAACTTGGTAGTTAATTCCTTTATTTTTATTTTGATACTAAAGGATTTAAAATTTTTCATTTAATAATTAAATAAGGTGTTTACATGATTCCAAAATAAACCTACAAAACCAGATAAGTTGTGGTGGTTTTCTACGGCTGCCATATTAAAAGTATAGTAACTAGGTGGCTTACAGATCAGAGATTTATTTTCTCAGAGTTCTGGAGGCTGGAAGTCTGAAATCCAAGTGTTGGCAAGGCCGTGTTCTCACTGAAGGCTCTATGGAGAATCCTTCCTTGCCTCTTTCTAGCTTCTTGTACTTTCTGGCAATGCTTGGTGTTCCTTGGTTGGCACTGAACATGCCATCACTCCAAGCTCTGCCTCTGTCTTCATGGGCCACTTTTCCCTATGTCTCTGTGTTTGAATTTCCCTCTTATTGTAAGGATACCATTTATATTAGATGACCTCATTTGAACTTGACTACTTCTGCAAGGAACCCATTCCACATAGGTTCACATTCCCAGTGGATGTGAAATTTAAAGGGATATTATTCTACCTAGGATAGTAGGAAATATTCAAAAACTCATGGTAGGAAAACTAAATACCATAATATCAAGAACTATATTTTTTTCCTTTTCAATAAATATCTGGGTATGCAAATTACTCTCATATTTATGAGTCTTAAATCCAGTATGGAATTTGATAGCTGATGGGTACTGGCTACCAGAGCAGCTCTGGGCAAAATTATATAGAGATGAAGTTCGTTTCCAGTGTTCATCTGTCTCATCCTGTACTGCCACTTATACTCCCTCCCAAGTGGAGCAAGTACTGGTACTTGCTTATTTTTTTGTTCCATTTATTATTCCAACCTCAATATCTGTCCTAATTCCCTCAAAATGGGAGTACCACTACTGTCTTCCTCCTCTATCCACACGACCCCAGTCCTCTAGGGTTCTTATCTTGTTCTGAGCTGGAAAGAGAGGAAATAGTCTGTAAAATTAGTTGGCATCTGAATGTAATTTATATATATTATATCAACATGTAGGCTTCCTAATATATTTGCATTTTTACATGTAAATCTGGAGGAAAGATGACTGCTAGCACCTTTTGGGAATCTAAATAAGCAGTAAGGGAGAAACATTTTTGGCTAGGGGAGGTTTCTTGGATCATGGTCATTTAAGTTCCATGGTGGACCACTCACTCGCCCTGTTCATAAGATAGCTTTTTCTAACACTCAAATTAGTATAGGCTACAGGGTTTTCTTAAATTATACGTGTTGTCTGAGCTATGTATATTACTTTTTAAATGTTGAAATGGTTTTAAAGATAGTTTGAGTTCAATTCTTTTAATTAAGACAAAGTTATACTAAAATATGTAGTTCTTCTTTTTATAACCTAACATAGTATTAGTGATCAAGAACTGTGAGAATAATTATAACTATCATTTGCTTAATTGCTTTATTTTTCAAAAACAGTATATTTAAGTTTTTTTTGACCTGGTAAGAGAGGCATAAGGATTATATACTTTTTGTTCTAACTATAACATATGCTTGTTTCAGGGACTATATTATTCCTACTTTAAGACTATTGTGGAAGCACCCTCATTTTTGAATGGCGTATGGATGATTATGAATGATAAGCTGACCGAATACCCCCTTGTTATTAATACATTAAAAAGGTTCAATCTTTACCCTGAGGTAAGTTACTTTTTCAACTGTGATTTTTTTTTTACTGTTTTAAAGTGTTATTTATATTAAATGCTGATTCTAAATATAAGCTATATATATATTAGATTTCATCTCATTTTTTAAAGGAAGATGTATATCTTTTCTTGGAAAGGAATATGGAAAAAGATTATTATAAATTTTGGTGGGCTTTAACTGATTTCATGGGAACTGTTATGATTGCATCTTCTAGAAAATTTGAAAACATTCTAGATTTCACGGGTTTGTAGAGATTATAGCAAGGAATTACCATTACATGTTATTTGCCAAATCCCAGATAGGGGAATCTTCACTTATTTGAGTGCACTTCTTTTGGGTGGGGGTAGGGGAAAGGTGGATCCACCCAGGAGGTGAGGGAGGAAGGCAGTGATATCAGTAACTTTTTTAGCCTCTCCTGTAGCATCCTTGTCTTCATTTGACACAGTTCTAAGCATTTTCCAGGGCCAAGCTGAGATGTGACTTCTGCTGTAACATCTTCCTTGATTTGGTATGAGGGTCCCCTGCTTCTGTGACTCCCCCTTCCTAGCTTGCCGATGCTGTTTGACAGCATATCCTTGTGTCAGGGCCATGGCTGCCTTGGTCTCTGGGGACCTCAATAGGCCCAGGCTCAGTACCCAGACTTAGCAGGGCTCTCAGGCATTTCCCATTGAATGAGAGAAGTGCAACTTCCATCCAAATCGTGAGTTAGCCGACTGACTAGGGAGGAGATAGAGGAGCTAGAGACAAATAAGTGACCACCAAAGTTCAGTGTTATTTTATTAATGTACTGCTTATTAAGTATTTTCTGTGACCATGTACACATTTACTTTTACAGAAATGGGATCGATCACACAGCAAATATTTTTTTATAAGTGCTTTTTGACTTTTAGAATATTTATAACAATCTTCCTGTGTCATCTTTTCTTCCTAAGGATCAGTTTTAGTGGTTATTGGCAAAATTTCTCTATGTTTATTTAGTCCATCTTTTGTGAAAATTTTCATAGTTTTCAGCTTTTAAAATATTCTAAAGCTGCCATAAGCATCCTTGAAGCTAAATCTCTGTGTATGCCATTATATTTTTAAACCATAAATTTGTTGATGTGGAGCTATTTAGTTTGGCAAAATATATACTTTATAATGATTTTGGTACGTGTGGCCAAAATGCTTTCTAGGTAGATTATACTAATCAAAATTACCACTAGCAGTGTTTTTGAAAATTCTTATGTCCCTGAATCCCTGCCAATTTGGTAGGCAAAAAAATCAAAATCACATGATGTATTTTGTTCATTCCTATATATATGTGTATATATGTATTTCATTTAATATTATACATTAAAATGCATTTTTAATTTTAAAAGTAATTGCTTATGCCCTTTGTATTTCTATTGAAATTTTGTAAGAGCTTGTTTTTATATATTGGATATTAATACAATGCTATATGGGTAAACATTTTCCCCCAGCTTTTTGTTAGCCTTTTAATGTTGTATATGATCTGTATGTATTTTTTTCTGTACAGAAATACCATATCTATGAGTCTTAAATTTATGGTTTTTATGTATTCATATAAAAAAACTTTATTGTAATTGTTTTTTTTGTTGTTTACATTTTAAATATTTCTGGAATTTGTCAATGCACAGAATGGGATAGGAAACACAAAACTGTGATTTGATGAACAGTATGGGATAGGAATCATATATTTTTTCAAAATGGTCTCATGGGTAACCTGACACTTTGATGGGTGGTCCATCTTCTCCCTACTCATTTGAAGTAGTTTTCTGTATTACATACAAAGTTATTATACATATATGCTTGCATCTTTTTGTGGACTTGGTGTTCTGTATTACATTAGGTTGAGGTCCTGGGAAATAGGCTTTGAGATGGAGATTTGCATATAGGAGTATCTAGAGGGAGTGCCTTTGGGGACAATACCTAAAGAGGGATAAAGGAAATTGGATAAGGCAGGAGGAGAGTTGGGCTATGATGCAGTGACAACAAAGGCTGTAAGCAATCCCACTGGGAGTTCTGGGATTGAGATGCCCTGCAGAGTTGTCCTACCCTGAGGAGAGGTGCCCCTGGCCTTTACAGCCCTCCCCATTGAGTAGTCAGGTACTGAATGTGGTTGCGGTTGGGTTTTCTTTGGGTCATTTTTGGGTCCGGGTGTGACCTGTAATGAATTTACTCTCCTCTGCAGAGGGTAGTTCCCAGAGAGGGACTCAACTGAGAGCTGTCAGCCACCAGCCCTCCCAGCCACTGGGGAAATGAGTGTTTGGCCATGGAGGGGGATCTGAGTAGCACTGCTCTGCCTCCACCATGATTACTTTGATCTGTCTGGCTGTTCCTGTGCCAGTATCATACTGTTTTAATTTTTGTAAGTGATTTTTTTGTTTAATATCTGCTAGAATATTCCCTTCAGTTAATCTCCTTTTTGTTATGTTGCCACATAACACTTCCAGACAGATAACTTGGGATTTTGCTTAGCATTGTTTTATGTTTATGAATTAATTTGATGGAAAATTCACATCTTGAGAAATTAGATCTATTCAGGAAGACAGAGTACCTATTTGTTCAACTTTTTTAATGTACCTTAGTAGAATTCTATATCTTTTGAAAAATATAAATCTTATGTGTATCATGTTATATTTTATTCTTACCCATGGGTGGACAGTTGAAGACTGACCAATGAAAAATCTGTGTAGGGGATTGTGAGGCTTATTTTACTAGATTTAAAGGGAGCTAAGTAGATGGTATAGGAAAGGAAAATTTGATAATTACCAAAATATCTCAAAATTATTCTAGTAATGAAACTGTTGATGATAATATCTTTCCTCTAAAAAATGTCTCTATTTTTTTAAAAAATAGGTTATCTTAGCCAGCTGGTACCGGATTTATACCAAAATAATGGACTTGATTGGTCTTCAAACCAAGATATGTTGGACGGTTACCAGAGGAGAAGGACTCAGTCCTATTGAAAGCTGTGAAGGCAAGGTTCTTTCCATGATATTGTCCAGTTATTTGTTGGAGCTTATTAAACTTCCTGCAAACTTAGTGATATAAATAACCATTTTATTATGCTTATGGATTCTGCAAGTGAGGAATTTGGGCAGTATGTAGCAGGGTTGATTTGTTTCCACAATGTCAGAGGCTTCTGCTAGACTTAAGTGGCTTGGGAAGACTGGAATTAATTGGAGACTGCTTCACTTATATTCTGGCTCCAGGGCTGGGGTGCCTGCCAGGCTGAGCTCAGTTGGAACGGTCAACTGGGACACCTACATAATGGCCTTTCCATGCACCTTGGGCTTTGTATAGCATAGCACCTCAAGAGTAGCCAGGCTTTTTGTGGGCACAAGTTGAACACTGTTTGGCCTCTTCTAGCCTTGAAAATCATGTGATATGGCCTCCACCATCATCTTTGAGGCAGTCATAAGCCCAGCCAGGTTCAAAAATAGGAGCAGAGAACCCCCATGCGTCTATGCGAGGCATGTCCATGAATTTGTAGCCCTGTTTGAAAACCACCGCAGCTACTGCCACGTACTCATCTTTGTTCCATGGTAGTGTCACGTATTCATATGGGAACCAAGGCAACCATTTAATATATCTGTGCCATTTTCAAAATAAGCACATTTTAATATAAATTGCCAGACACACAAAGTAATTTATAGTTAGAACATATGTTTTTTTTTTTTATTTTTAAAGGAATGGGAGATCCTGCTTGCTTTTATGTTGCTGTAATTTTTATTTTAAATGGACTAATGATGGCATTATTCTTCATATATGGCACATATTTAAGGTAAGACCATTCAGTGAGAATATTTGGTATGTGTTATAATACTATATATTAAAATTATAAAAACAGTGAGATAAAGATTAACTTGCAGTTCAGTTTTGTGACAATGTTATTTCTAATACATCTACTTATAGACACAAAATTCTTGCCTATTTGAATGATTTTACCATTGGCATGATCAGCCAAACTGAAAATAATTGTAGAGACTTAAATAGAGAATGGTGGGGATATTGGATGTATTTTATATATTCACAGGCTTTTGAGCGTAAGCAGTATATTGCTTACATAAAATATAAGGAAAGGACTACTCATTATCAAATGGTGTTAGTGACTCTATATTGTTGATGTTAAAATGGAAATATATTCTATTACAGATATTTAATACTTGACCTGATTAACTTCATAGTCCAGCAACATTTCTTAAATGAAAAAGATTGACATTTTTAAGGGTTTTTATGTTCATTTTTTCTTTTTTTTTTTGTAAATTTATTTTTTATTGGTGTTCAATTTGCCAACATATAGAATAACACCCAGTGCTCATCCCATCAAGTGCCCCCCTCAGTGTCCATCACCCAGTCACTCCCACCCCCACCAACCTCCCCTTCCCCCACCCCTAGTTTGTTTCCCAGAGTTAGGAGTCTGTCATGTTCTGTCTCCCTTTCTGCTATTTCCCACTCATTTTTTCTCCTTTCCCCTTTATTCCCTGTCACTATTTTTTATATTCCCCAAATGAACGAGACCATATAATGTTTGTCCTCCAATTGACTTATTTCACTCAGCATAATACCCTCCAGTTCCATCCACCTTGAAGCAAATGGTGGGTATTTGTCATTTCTAATGGCTGAGTAATATTCCACTGTATACATAAACCACATATCCTTTATCCATTCATCTTTCGATGGACACTGAGGCTCCTTCCACAGTTTGGCTATTTGTGGACATTGCTGCTATAAACATCGGGGTGCAGGTGTCCTGGCTTTTCATTACATCTGTATCTTTGGGGTAAATCCCCAGCAGTGCAATTGCTGGGTCATAGGGCAGATCTATTTTTAACTCTTTGAGGAACCTTCGCACGGTTTTCCAGAGTGGCTGCACCAGTTCACATTCCCACCAACAGTGCAGGAGGGTTCCCCTTTCTCCACATCCTCTCCAACATTTGTGGTTTCCTGCCTTGTTAATTTTCCCTGGTGTGAGGTGGCATCTCATTGTGGTTTTGATTTGTATTTCCCTGATGGCAAGTGATGCGGAGCATTTCCTCATGTGCTTGTTGGCCATGTCTTTGTCTTCCTCTGTGAGATTTCTGTTCCTGTCTTTTGTCCATTTCATGATTGGATTGTTTGTTTCTTTGGTGTTGAGTTTAATAAGTTCTTTATAGATCTTGGAAACTAGCCCTTTATCTGATACGTCATTTGCAAATATCTTCTCCCATTCTGTAGGTTGTTTTTTAGTTTTGTTGACTGTATCTTTTGCTGTGCAAAAGCTTCTTATCTTGATGAAGTCCCAATAGTTCATTTTTGCTTTTGTTTCTCTTCCCTTCATGGATGTATCTTGCAAGAAGTTACTGTGGCCAAGTTCAAAAAGGGTGTTGCCTGTGTTCTCCTCTAGGATTTTGATGGAATCTTCTCTCACATTTAGATCTTTCATCCATTTTGAGTTTATCTTTGTTTCTGGTGCAAGAGAGTGGTCTAGTTTCATTCTTCTGCATGTGGATGTCCAATTTTCCCAGCACCATTTATTGAAGAGACTGTCTTTTTTCCAGTGGATAGTCTTTCCTCCTTTGTCGAATATTAGTTGACCATAAAGTTCAGGGTCCACTTCTGGGTTCTCTATTCTGTTCCACTGATCTATGTGTCTGTTTTTGTGCCAGTACCACACTGTCTTGATGACCACAGCTTTGTAGTACAACCTGAAATCTGGCATTGTGATGCCCCCAGCTATGGTTTTCTTTTTTAAAATTCCCCTGGCTATTCGGGGGTCTTTTCTGATTCCACACAAATCTTAAAATAATTTGTTCTAACTCTCTGAAGAAAGTCCATGGTATTTTGATAGGGATTGCATTAAACGTCTAAATTGCCCTGGGTAACATTGACATTTTCACAATATTAATTCTTCCAATCCATGAGCATGGAATATTTTTCCATCTCTTTGTGTCTTCCTCAATTTCTTTCAGAAGTGTTCTGTAGTTTTTAGGGTATAGATCCTTTACCTCTTTGGTTAGGTTTATTCCTAGGTATCTTATGCTTTTGGGTGCAATTGTAAATGGGATTGACTCCTTAATTTCTCTTTCTTCAGTCTCATTGTTAGTGTATAGAAATGCCACTGACTTCTGGGCATTGATTTTGTATTCTGCCACGCTGCCAAATTGCTGTATGGGTTCTAGCAATCTTGGGTGGAGTCTTTTGGGTTTTCTATGTAGAATATCATGTCCTCTGCGAAGAGGGAGAGTTTGACTTCTTCTTTGCCAATTTGAATGCCTTTTATTTCTTTTTGTTGTCTGATTGCTGAGGCTAGGACTTCCAGTACTATGTTGAATAGCAGTGGTGGGAGTGGACATCCCTGTCTTGTTCCTGATTTTAGGGGAAAGGCTCCCAGTGCTTCCCCATTGAGAATGATATTTGCTGTGGGCTTTTCGTAGATGGCTTTTAAGATGTTGAGGAATGTTCCCTCTATCCCTACACTCTGAAGAGTTTTGATCAGGAATGGATGCTGTATTTTGTCAAATGCTTTCTCTGCATCTATTGAGAGGATCATATGGTTCTTGTTTTTTTTCTCTTGCTGATATTATGAATCACATTGATTGTTTTATGAGTGTTGAACCAGCCTTGCATCCAGGGGATAAATCCTACTTGATCATGGTCAATAATCTTCTTAATGTATTGTTGTATCCTATTGGCTAGTATCTTGTTGAGAATTTTTGCATCCATGTTCATCAGGGATATTGGTCTGTAATTCTCCCTTTTGGTCGGGTCTTTGTCTGGTTTTGGAATTAAGGGGATGCTGGCCTCATAGAATGAGTTTGGAAGTACTCCATTTCTTTCTATCTTTCCGAACAGCTTTAGGAGAATAGGTATGGTTTCTTCTTTAAACGTTTGATAGAATTCCCCAGGAAAGCTATCTGGCCCTGGACTTTTGTGTCTTGTGAAGTTTTTGATGACTGCTTCAATTTCCTCCCTAGTTATTGGCCTGTTCAGGTTTTCTGTTTATTACTGTTCCAGTTTTGGTAGTTTGTGGTTTTCCAGAAATGGCGTCCATTTCTTCTAGATTGCCTAATTTATTGGCATATAGCTGTTCATAATATGTTTTTAAAATCGTTTGTATTTTCTTGGTGTTGGTAGTGATCTCTCCTTTCTCATTCATGATTTTATTAATTTGAGTCTTCTCTCTTCTTTTTAATAAGGCTGGCTAATGGTTTATCTATCTTATTAATTCTTTCAAAGAACCAACTCCTGGTTTTGTTGATCTGTTCCACAGTCCTGGTCTCTATTTCATTGAGTTCTGCTCAAATCTTTATTAACTCTCTTCTTCTGCTGGGTGTAGGATCTATTTGCTGTTTTTTCTCCAGCTTCTTTAGGTGTAAGCTTAGCTTTTGTATTTGAGTTCTTTCCAGTTTTTGGATGGATGCTTGTATTGCGATGTATTTCCCCCTCAGGACTGCTTTTGCTGTATCCCAAAGATTTTGAATGGTTGTATCTTCATTTTCATTAGTTTCCATGAATCTTTTTAATTCTTCCTTAATTTCCTGGTTGACCCTTTCATCTTTTAGCAGGATGGTCCTTAACCTCCACGTCTGTGAAGTCCTTCCAAACTTCTTGTTGTGATTTAGTTCTAATTTCAAGGCATTATGGTCTGAGAATACGCAGGGGACAGTCCCAATCTTTTGGTATTGGTTCAGACCTGATTTGTGACCCAGTATGTGGTCTATTCTGTAGAAAGTTCCATGTGCACCTGAGAAGAATGTGTATTCAGTTGTGTTTGGATGTAAAGTTCTGTAGATATCTGTGAAATCCATCTGGTCCAGTGTATCATTTACAGCTCTTGTTTCTTTGGAGACGTGCTTAGAAGACCTATTGAGTGTAGAAAGCACTACATTGAAGTCACCAAGTATAAGTGTATTATTATCTAAGTATGTCTTAACTTTGGTTATTAATTGATTGATATATTTGGCAGCTCCCACATTCGGGGCATATATATTGATGATTGTTAAGTCCTCTTCTTTGATAGATCCTTTAAGTATGATATAGTGCCCCTCTTCATCTCTCAGTCTTCGGGATAAATTTTAGTTTATCTGATATAAGGATGGCTACCCCTGCTTTCTTTTGAAGACCATTTGAATGGTAAATGGTTCTCCAACCTTTTATTTTCAGGCTGGAGGTGTCCTTTGGTCTAAAATGAGTCTCTTGTAGACAGCAAATTGATGGGTCCTGCTTTTTTATCCAGTCTGAAACCCTGCATCTTTTGATGGGGTCATTAAGCCCATTCACATTCAGAGTTACATTCGAAAGATATGAGTTTATTTTTATTTTTTATTTTTTATTTTTTTTTGAAAGATAGGAGTTTAGTGTCATCATGATACCTATTCAGAAAAAAAAAAAAATGATACCTATTCAGTTCCTGTTTTTGTGGATTGTTCCATTGAACTTCCTCTTAAAGAGGAATTTTAAGAGTCCCCCTTAAAATTTCTTGCAGAGCTGGTTTGGTGGTCACATATTCTTTCAGTTGCTGCCTGTCTTGGAAGCTCTTTATCTCTCCTTCTTTTCTGAATGAGAACCTTGCTGGATAAAGTATTCTTGGCTGCATGTTCTTCTCATTTAGGACCCCGAATATATCCTGCCAGCCCTTTCTGGCCTGCCAGGTCTCTGTGGAGAGGTCTGCTGTTAATTATATTTCTCCCATAAAGGTTAGGGATCTCTTGTCTCTTGCTGCTTTAAGGATCTTCTCTTTATCTTTGGAATTTATTTTATTTTATTTTATTTTATTTTATTTTATTTTATTTTATTTTTTATATATTTATTTTTTTATTTTTTATTTTTTATTTTTTTTAATCTTTGGAATTTGCAAGCTTCACTATTAAATGTTGAGGTGTTGACCGGTTTTTATTGATTTTAGAGGGGGATCTCTCTATTTCCTGGATCTGAATGCCTATTTCCCTTCCCAGATTAAGAAAGTTTTCAGCTGTGATTTGTTCAAATATATATTCTGGACCTCTGTCCCTTTCGGCCGCCCTCGGGAACCCCAATTAAACGTAGATTTTTCTTCCTCAGGCTGTCACTTATTTCCTTTAATCTATCCTCATGATCTTTTAATTGTTTGTCTCTTTTTTCCTCAGTTTCCCTCTTTGCCATCAACTTGTTTTCTGTCACTCGTTCTTCTACCTCGTTAACCCTCGTCGTTAGGACTTCTAGTTTGGATTGCATCTCATTTAATTGATTTTTAATATCTGCCTGATGGGATCTAAATTCTGCAGTCATGAAGTCTCTTGAGTCCTTTATGATTTTTTCTAGAGCCACCAGTAGCTTTATAATTGTGCTTCTGAGTTGGCTTTCTGACATTGAATTGTAATCCAAATTTTGTAACTCTGTGGGCAAGAGGACTGTTTCTGATTCTTTATTTTGAGGTGAGTTTTTCCTTCTAGTCATTTTGCTTGTTAGAAGCATGAACTCTTCTCACTGTAGCATTCCAGATGTTCTCTCTTTAAATTTCAAGCCAAATTCATAGGTTTTCAGGATGATTTGAAAGTTCTCTAGGAAGTTTGGTGGGGACAGGTGACTTGGGGATCCTACTCTTCTGCCATCTTGCCCCGCCTCTCCATTTTTTCTTCTTTTTTTTTTTTTTTGACAATTTATTACACTGTATACTTGTTTGAACTATTTTACCTTGAGAGTATCTTTAGAATTTTCTTTCTTATTGCTTACTGATCTTTTGTAGTACAGTAGTGTGAGCATAAGTATGTGATTTTCAGTTTGGGTTAATGAGTTTGAATCTGCTGTTATCTCATTATCTTTGCTTTGGAAGTATGGCATTTTCAGTTTAGTACCTCAAAGATCTACTGCATTCCTAGCTCAATGTTTGAGCAGATAATGGTTACTTGATAAATATTTGTCAAATGAGGAAGTTATTAGAAGATCAATTTAGAGTATATTTGCATATAGATTTAAGACACTTTGATGCTAATATTTCTGATTTAGCTATAAGAAAGTTCTTTTAATTATGTTGCTGGGGGAGACTGAAATTAAAATGCATGATTTAAAGATGAGGTGGAAAATTTTGTTTTTGAAATAAGACACAAAGATTACTTAACCAAAAGTATATGGAAATCAGAAGAGGAAGCTGACTTGAAAGAAAGCAAGCAGAGGTCTTTACCTTCAGGGGGATCTATCATTTTGTTAAGTACTAATGGATAGCTTCATTACACTTGGCAGATTTGATTTTGAGTAAGAGAAGTTAAAACATGGAACATGGTAATGTTGCTAAATTGCTGATCTAGAGTTATGCTACTTTTTGAACAAAGAATTGAAAGAATTGAAATTGAAAGAAGAATTTCTAAACAGTCAGTATCATTTTCTTATAATGCTTGTTATAACCATTGTTTCAAAGGGCAAAGGTACAAAATTTTCTGCAGAGGTACAAAATTTTCTGCTCTGGTTTTGTTTGAGAGGTTCTTGGTGGTTTGGGCCCTGATCCAAGATTTCTCAGTCTTAAGTCCCCAGCCAGCAGTTTTCTCCCTTTGTAGGAGATGATGTGCATTTGTCCAGTCAATAAGAAGTATAGACCAAGGGCTTCTTTTTGAGATGGCATGCTTGGGTTTTGGAAGCATGTGGTAGGGTGAGGTGGGAGATTGAGGTGGTGCTGGGTGTGTGTAAATGGGAGTCAGAGAGCAAGGATAAAGTGCTTATAATGTTGGAGGCAAGAGAAATTTGTTCTGTGTTGGGGGTTGCTTCAACTGTGCCTTGGAGGATCAGAGCATTTTGAATAGATGGAGGAGAAAAGAATCCCAGGGAGAGGCAGGGATTCCACATCCCAGGAGGAAAGTGGATCAGTTTTGCTAGGATGCAGATTATTGACAGGGTTGTAGAAGATGAAGATGGAAGAAATGGGTTGGGCTGGTTGATGAATGACCTTGGGTGGTTTGGGACTGTTCCAAAGCCAGGGCGGGAAATCAGAACTTTGGTCAATAGAGGGATGACATTCAAGCTGAACTCTGATCTCATGAGACCGTTGACTTTTCACCTGTTGCCCAAGTTAGCCAGGGACCACTTCGCCATGCTGTCAAACTACAGGACAATTTTAGAATCAATTTAGTGGGTTTGGTCCAGCAATTTTTTTTACATGAAAAAGGAAATATTATACATGTAAATAGCAGAGTACACAGCTCTTTTCAGATGGGTGTTATTTAGAGAAACTTCTGTTTGTTGTTTATTATATATGTATGTATACACATGCATGTGCTGAGTTGTAGTGTAAAGTCTCATTTCTTGTAGTTGCAGTGTAAAAAAATAATCTAGACCACTCCTTAGGGTAGTAAGAGGGAGTGGCTTTACCTTAAAAGCATTTGAATCTTGGGGCACCTGGATGGCTTAGTCGGTGAAACAGCTGACTCTTAATTTCAGCTCAGGTCATGGTCTCAGAGTCATGAGATTGAGCCCTGCATCTGGCTTTGCACTGGCTGGGTATGGAGCCTGTTTAAGATTCTTTCTCCCCTTCTGCCCCTCCCCTCCTGCTTGCTTGCTCATGCGTGCTTCCTCTATCTCAAAAAAAACAAAAAAAGCATTTGAGTCTTTCTAAGCAGCTGTTTTTGGTTTCTCTTCCTGGTTTTGAGGGCTACAGCCTATTTCAGCTTCACCCACTTGACCGCTTTGTGCCCTGGCTGGCCCCTTCGGGTGTCACTTGGCTCTTGGCCCACCTGGGGTGGTCTGCCTTATGTGGCTGTGCTTGGATATAGACACCACAGTAGTGGCACATATTTTCATTTCTGTAGCTCTCCCTTTGCTCTGTTTGTGGGTGTTTTTTTAACCCTGAATAATCAGTTTAGCTCTACTCAAACACATCCTAAACTCATTTCTTCCCAGTCCCAAATGAGCATCTAGTTCTCCTACATTTAGAGCCCCTGGTGTTCCAGGGAGTCTTGACTATTGCATTGTGCCTTGAGGGCGGGTGTGTGAATTAGATTCCAGTGGTGATCCTGGCTTATATTGTGTGGAATAAAGTCTTCTGTCACTTGTCCTCTATCAGTATTTTTTTTTTTATCATATTTTAAAATGTTCTTGACATGAGTATTTTAGGAGGTCTCAAATTGCTAGGTAGTTCTTATTGTTTTCTTCCTTGGTGGTTAGTTTTGTCACCCTTCTAACTTTATAAAGTGGGATGAAGCTGCAGACTTCTTAACATGTGGGTTAAGAATAAAGAGGAGGATATCTATAATTGTGGTTAGAATCTTTTTATAATTTGTATTATATAAATTTACAGGCAGATTGAGTATGACATTTTTACTCCAGAAGTATATTTCTTTTAAAATAGTACAGCTATAAGTTTTCTGAAGTCAGATAAGCCAATCCATTTCACAAAAAATGGAAGTGGAAGAGAAAATAGAAAACACAGCCAAATGGTGAAATGAGACCGGGCTGCCAAGCTCTGACTTGAGATGAAGTCAGATGTTTTTGCAAATACAACGTATTCATGCTGTACCTCTTTTTCTGGAATTCTCTGTATTTTGGTGTTTTTAGAAATAAAACACATGTTAATTATTTTCTAAATGCCATATTATTAATTCATGATTGCAGTTATTTTTTTTCATAGGATACCCTGACATGTTTCAGCTACAGACTAATGGTTTCTGGAGGCCACTTGCTTAAGACTTGGTGTGTGTAAGTCTCTATTCTGCAGGGAGGAGGGTTCCCTGGGGAAACTTTCAGGGACTGTTAGGAGCTCAGCTGAGCGAGGAGAGGGAGCTGAACTGCCAGGTATTGGTGTAGTCTGTTAAAGCAACAGGCCAAAAGCGAAAGAGTTAAGCCTTTCATCACTTACTATGATGGTGTAACAAGATTCTAAAATGGGAAAACACAGACCCCCCCAGGTCCAATTTCCCTTGGTTGAGAATCAAGGGATCGGTGTAGACACGGGGGTCATCTCTGTTGAGGAAGCCCTCAACAAAAGGCTCTAGCAGTTTTATGGACCCTGAGGTAGGAAGGGGAAGGGTGAAAGGAAGGTGGCCAGAGATGGAAAAGTACTGGCTATGGAGTCAGACTGGGGAAAAGTGTCTTCAGAGTTGCCCTCTCTTACCCCTCCCTAAGGAGCTATTGGCAGAGGCATGTGAAGAGGACCTCTGCCCAAAGTCGCTGATAAAGAGACCTGAGAATGAAGGTGCTAGGGTTAGGAATGCAGAGATGTTGAAAGGCTTGACTGGCCAGGGTATCCTGAGTCCCCAGAGGCTGCGTTGTCCTGGCCATGAACCACAAGTGTGTGGGTAGGGTGGCTGTCTCAGTGAGGCCTGTCAGGTAAAACATTGTAACTGTCTATAGTTGGGTTTCAGAAATCATGTATGCGTTTTTAATCAGGAGCCCGACTCCCTAGGGCATCAGTAGGCAAGGTCATGAGCTAGTCCTGGGATGAATGTAGGACTCATTTGGCCCAGGGATCTGAAAGAAATGTAGTGTTGGCCTGGTCCAACACCAGGGAGGAGAAGAGATGTCCCCTGTTTCCAAATTCACTACTACTTACCCTGGCTCTCAAGAGCATACCAAAGCAGAAAAATTCCTGTAGGTGAAATGAGTGTCTTTACCTGATGCCAACAGAAGGCATGTAGAAGCCAAGACAAAATATAGACAACAATCTAGTCCAAGCTCACTGGGGCATTATTCTTGGGTTAAATAAAACATGAGGATCTGGGCATGAGTCAGTACTTGGTTCTGGACTGACTGCTTTCTATTGTTTGGTAGACATCTGTCACCTTGGCATTTCCTTCACTGTCCAGAGTTCCTTCATTGCTCTCCTATAATGGGATCTCTTGTGCCATATCCTGTGTATTCCTCTGTCTTGGTTTATTTTTTCATTCTGGTATTTCTTCTAGGAGTTTTTGAGAGTAAGTTGATGGGAGGTAAATTTTTGAAGCCTTGTTATTTGAAAATATCTTTCTTTTGTCCTCATATTTGATTGATAGTTTTGCTGAATATTTTTTTTTAAGATTTTATTTATTCATTCATGAGAGACCCAGAGAGAGAGAGAGAGAGAGAGAGGCAGAGACACAGGCAGAGGGAGAAGCAGGCTCCATGCAGGAAGCCCAACATGGGACTCGATCCTGGGTCTCCAGGATCACACCCTGGGCTGCAGGTGGCGCTAAACCGCTGCGCCACCGGGGCTGCCCAGTTTTGCTGAATATTGAACTCCAGATTGGAAACTGTTTTCCTTCAGAATTTTGAAGGTGTCACACTGTTGTTCATTCATGTGATACTGTTCAGGCATTCCTAAATTATTCAGATTCCTAAATTTTTGTATGTGACCTTTTCTTTCCTTTCTTTCTGAAAGATGTAGAATCTTCTCTGTCTCCATGGTTCTGAAATTTCACAGTATGTCTCACGTAGATATATTCCCCTTTATTATCTTGGATGTGTGATGGGTTCAGTCTTGTACCTTATGCCCTTAATTTCAGGGAGATTTTCTTGGTTTATTTCTTCACTTACTTCATTCCTTCTGTTTTGTCTTTCTGAACTTTTGTTATTTGGATATTGCATTTCCTGATCCTCTAATTTTCATATATTTTTTCCATTTTTAATATCATTGCTATTCTATGTTCTAGGAAATTTTGTCGACTTTATTTTTCCAATTTTTCTATTCAGTTTTTCATTTGTTACCTTTTAATTTTTGAGAATGTTTGTCCTTCAAAAATAGTATTTTATTTCTGTTTTGGGGATTCAGTATCTTTCTGTCTGAGAATACTAATGATTATTTTTCTTCCCTAAATAATTTGATATCTAGTTTGCTTTTTTTAATCTTTTGGTCTTCACCTGCCATGTCAAAAGTTTTCCTTAGCTGTTTGGTTATCCTAGGCTGTCATTGAAATTGGAGGACAGAAAAGCTGTATGGAAGCTCCAAATCGTGGGTGGAACCTGTTAGCATTGAGTTTTTATATAATTTGAATAAATGATGTGGGAAGAACTTAGAGTGACTGCCAGTTCTTTGGTGTGCCTTTAGATATAAAAGAAAATTTAATGTAACAAAGGTTTTTCAGGGTTGTAATAGGGAGGTGAAGTGTTTCATAAGCTAACTGGAATGCAAGATTATAGAATTTTTAAGAAGTGATTGAGTAGAAGGGAGAATACCCAAGTTAAGAGGCAATGGCTCCTATGTGAGATTGCAATAAAATAATGCTTCCTTTCAGAAAATAGTTTTTAATTGAAAGAAATGAATAAATAAATTATTGGGAAAAAACCCTTAGCTTTTGATTGCTATTAGTGAAAGGCACAAAAATAAAATATTATCTATCATATAAGCTTCATTAGCATTTTACCAATTTCAGAAATATTTTTTTAGTGGACTCGTCTGAAGTTTTTCCTTTGCAGATTCTACCCTTTTTTCCCCTCCAGATTCCAGTCTTAAGTTTATTTTTTACTGAAGAAATATATATCTAGCACTTCAAGGTGTAACTCTAAGGAAACAGATATAGCAGGAAAGTTATAGATCTCTCCTAGGCGTCAGATTTGGGCAGCAAACGGTGTGGTTTAGTGTCATTTGCTGAGATAATGACCTAAAAAAGGATAGAGAAAAGATGCCAATATTTTCAACCAATAACTTCCATCAGTTTATGAATACTGAAGAGAAATACTTATCTTTTAAATATTCATATACAACTGTTAGACCAAATGATTAAAGATGTGCTAGCAGGCCAAGTTAATAGAACGTTCCAAAAACAAAAAAACAAGGAAAAAAAACCCTGCAACAATAACATGGAACTGAAAAGTTTGAACTGGTGTAATTCATAGCTTATTTAAGACATTGTTAGCCAAAGATCCAGTCTGCATAAATAATAATGCTTGTTTTTGTCTTAATGAAGCATGAACAACAGAAAAATCTCAAAACAATGGAAGCAAAACAAAATTGGCATAAAGAATAAGAAGTTCACCTTTGCCTTAAAACAGATTGGGGAAGGGGGAGATGTACATTGATACAAAGAACTGATAAGGAAAGCTACTCTGTTCTGCCACACTGAGTCATTTCATACATAAGTTGGGTTGGATCATGAGAAGAAAATAGAAAAACTGGTTACATTAACTATGACTATTCACTATCACTATTCAGGATAGAAAGGAGAATGTTAATGAGCAAAATTAAAGGGAAGATTTGGCATATAGACTAATCTACCAGGCCTTCGGGGCATCTGGAACACATCTAGAAATAAAGTAGTTAAAAATCCTTTCTGGTATCAAAGAAACATGAACCTTCAATAACAAAGAAAATAAGAGTAGATAAATAAAGAAGATTAATACATTATGCTCAGTTACTGGTTGGTTCCTCTTGTGGAACAAAAGGCATTTTCAGATGACTAGCTATGTCTTCAAAACAATGGGCAGGTTCTTCTGACAAGAGCTGAGATGCTTTGGAGACAGAGAAAGGTAAATATTCAAGGGGAGGAAGAGATCAAAGACAGATCAGAGTAGCCACAGTGATACAGAGCAGCAGACATTAAATCTGGAGAAGTTCATAAAAAGGATCATTAAAAAGTTCTCAAAAAGCCACCTCAGTGCAATAGAGGGATTGGAAAAGAGGAATAGGGAACCCTGGATGCAGCCTCTGTGAGTTAAGACTCTAAGCATGCCCTTGATGAGGGAGAACAGCTGTATGGGGAATGAGCTGGAGTGTTGGGAGAGAACTTCTGTGAGGAGGCAAGTAAGAAATGAGCTTGGAGGAGCAGGCTCTCACAAAGGGTCCTGCACGGTGTCTGAAAGTAGCAATAGAGGAGGCTGCTGGCCTTACCTCTGGGCCTTGAGCCATACAGGGGAATGGTGGCATGAGGAAGGGAAACTTCTTCTCAGAGGATGGTGAGGTTTCAAGGAAGGAGGAGAGGGAAGCATCTGGGTAGAGGCATGGAATGGAGGTTCTGGAGGGCACAGTTAAAGGTCTGGATGGGGACTCAAGTATTGTGGTGGTTGGGTCACAGTAGAGGCTCCACTGAACACATGGCGCTGATAATGAGCAGGATCCTGTGTCAGTGATCAAGGATAGTAGTGATGTGAGATGTGGTGTGTTTGACTTAAAGTTCCCCTGCCAAAGGAATGCCTGACAACTTTTGATTGGATAATTTTTACGCTTTCATTTACTACTCCGATACCTTTAGATTCTGTGCCGTAGCAAGGCTCAGGTCCAGTATTAGGCACTATGTGAGCTACCATGATGAACTAGGAAGTTCTAGTAAATAATTCTATTTCTTGGCCCCAGCAAGAGTTAAAGGCATTAATTAGTTGCCTGTAATAGACTGGAAAAACTAAGCTGAGACCTTTCTTAGCCTTCCTGATTGTCATTCTTGTTCCTCACCTTTACTCTCTGTGCCTTTCTTTAATGCTTCAGAGATGCCAGAGGATCCACGTGTAAGTTTAAGGGAAAATGCTCAGCTCTCAGCAGGCCTGCTGGGCATTTTTTCACCTGTCTAGCAAGGTGCTTATACTTTACATCTCAAACTTGAGATCGGAATTCTCTTAATTCAGTTATTTCCACATTATTCTCTCATTTTCTCTTTCATAAGCATTCATACAACAAAAGTTATTTCATTTAACTCACTCCAAGAGTTATTTAATAACATTTTGAATTAACTATGATTATTTTTTCTCCTTGAATGTTGAACTTAGTATGTTTTATTATTTTTTGGTAAATAGAGGTACAAGTGTCAGTGATTAACTAAGCTGACCCAAATATGATGATTGATTTGAATCCATGTACTTAAAGATGTGAGAAAGAAGAGAATTGTAAATTATTAAATGTCAGAACTGAAAAGTATTCCTAAGATCGTTTACATTCTTACTCCTTCATTTTATACCTGAGGAAATCAAGACTCAAAAGGTGAAGGAGATGTATGAGTTAATGTGCGAACTTAGACTATTTTAAAATTTGCACAATAGGAGCCTTCATATTTTCTGATAGAGGTAATATTGTAGAAGAAGCTTTTTTTTTTAACCACTAGGGAATGCTGAAATATCAACGATCAACTGTAATGGGGAAAAGAAAATCAGTCTTAAGTTTTCTGATTATTACATCTTTTCTGTTTAGCAAAATAAAATGACTTATGTGATAGTCTGTAAGGATTGGGGTGGGGTAAATGCTGGGGGCACTATTTTAGATTTATTGGAAGTCACATCATTTCAAAATGATTGTAATTCATATATTCTTTGGAGATAAGCAAATTTTGTTCTCCCCTCCTGGCTATGCAGGGTATGAATGTGTACCAGAACATCTGCCTCCCTGGTTAGTTAAGCAGAGCTGTCTGTGTTCATGGAAGATGCTGGGCCATAACCTATATTATGGTTATTTGGTGAAAAGGGAATGTTGTCACATTGGTTCTGCCTTTGGGAAAATGTTCAGTCCCAGAGCCCCATAGGTCTTATGGACATTGAGTGAGGGTGGAAGACTTCTTGAGCAGACCCTATCATGAGATTTGGTTCGGAAACTGGACTTGTGATTCTTCTATCCGTGTCTTCTTTTTTATCCCATCCCTATCTTCACTCTGCTATTAAAAAAAAATTAAAATTTTAATCATAAAAATTTTAATCACAAAATTTTAGTTTTGACTCTCTGTTCAGGGTATTTTTTAAAAAGAATTTTACATTAATTTCCCAAAGTGGTGGTGGTGGTCATGTATTTCAATCTCTTGTGTAGGTTGTTTTGGATTATAATCAGAGGATGAGGTGTTTTTACAGTCAGGTAACTTAAAAAAAATTATGTATGTTCTCTGTATAGTCAAAATACTACTTATATTCATAAAATTGAGCTTATTATCTCATTCAAATCCTTGGTGTGTTTTCTTAAGCTTATATCACCTGCCACAGTCTCAAAGTGTTAAATACTTTACATCTCATGTAATGAGATTTTACAATGATCAGATTTTATCATATCCCTGTATTTTTAGAAGTTTTAGCTCTAGATATCTGGTGGCTCTCTTGCTTGTCCATAACATTTTTATTTAAAGAATAGAATTGGGGGGGGGGGGAATAAAGAATAGAATTGAATAAATGGAGAGATACCTACTATCCAATCAAATGGGCAGACTTACCATCATATAAATGACAATTCTTTCAAAGTTATATGCAAATTTAATGACATTCTGATCAGGAATCCAACACTTATTTGTGTGAAGGAAGGGGCAGTGGTTAAAATTACCTTAAAAAATGTTAAAAGAGCACTTATGAGTGGGGAACTTTCCCTATCATTTGTTAAGATTACTATAATGCTATAGTAATGAAAACATTGTGATATAGAAAATACAGAATTAAATCAACTGACTAGAATTAACAGATTTTAGTATTGTGAGAAATTAATGTATGATAAAGGCTGAATTTCACTACACTGGAAAAAGGAATGTTTATTTGATAAATAGTATTAGCATAATTGGCTATCGGTTTCAAAGAGAACAAAATTAGGGTTTTACACATACATTTCTGTGGATGAAAGATTTAAATGTAAAATATAATGTTACTAGTAGATATTTTAGAACACTGTGTCATTTTGAGGTAAGAAAGATCTTCACAGATAAGACAGGGAATTGCAGAAGAAATAAAGGAAAGTGTTGACATTTAACTGCATAAAGCTTAAAATTTCTTTTTGGCAAAATATACCATAGCTTATATCAAAAGGCTTAATCACACATATGGCAGTAAAAAAGTGGATACCCTTAATCTTTGAATAGTGAAACAGATGATCCAGTAGAAAAATGGACAAGAATGTAAACAGGCACTTCACAAAAGAGAAAATGCATATTGTCCCCAAAACCCATTAAAATGATGCCTTGTATTAGTAGGCAGGAGGTAAAAATCAAAATAGCAGTGAGAAAAAAGTTTCTACTTATCCCATGGGCAAAATACAAAAGGGTTTGGGCCCATCAGATGCTGTGTTATGGGTGTGTGTGGACTGGTATAGCATTTTCTGGAAAATTCAGTTTTTGACTTGGCAGTCTCATAGTTAGGTCTGTCCTATAGAACTAAAAGCACCAGTATTTACATGTACAAGGATATTTATTTTAGCATGATTTTGTCATAGTAAGAAATTAAAAAATAGGGAAAGGACCGGATAAATTATAGTCCATTTTTACTATGCAGCGTTTGACATCTGTTATTAAGAGTGCCTTAGGTTATGTGTATTGATTAAGAGTAATCTTTATAATCGATTAATTAGAAAAGGAAAAAATTTCATAGAGGTGTTAATAGCATGATCACATTAAAATATATATTTGTATTGGTACAGAGAAAGATTTAGGAGGGTGGACGCACACAAATGTTATTGATTATCTTAAGTGAATAGGATTGGAAGAAGTGGCAATGAGGAAACCCAACTTTTAAAATATATAGACATTTGCATTATTCTTATTGGAGTAAGTTCAAAATATTACTGGTTATTTAAACCCATAACTCACACTTCTTTAATGTCTTATGACTTGCCATGAAGCCTGGCATTGGCCTGTTTGCGGATTTTTCTAAGATATGCAGTGCCTCTGAGGGCAGAGCCCTGCCTTCGGCTCTCTGGTCTGTATGACATTCTGGCTCCCTTATGTGTCCCTCTTATTTCTATGATTCATCATAACTTGTGGTTATGTTTTCTTATTTCTTTCTGGAAGGCCGCCATGTTATTTCTGTTAATTGGTCCCACCAGCTCCCATGAAGATGCCCACCTGAGCTCCTCATGGTGCTCAGAGGGCCTGAGGAACCTATTCTTTCTCATGTCTAAGGATTCAGTGCTATCAGCCACTTTCTGGTCCATGTGCTATTTCTTTGTCCCTTTGTGTTACATTTGTGCTAGTCCAGGCTGATAATCAGTAGAGAAAAATCACACAGTTGTTCTAATAGTGTCCTGTAAATTTGTGGCCTTCCAGCTTCCTGTGATCCCTTAAGATGGCTCTGCAGCTCTTCTGTTTTCCCTCATTACCTCTGTCCTTAAATGCAAGTGGTATTTCAGACAACCCCCCTTTCCTCAAACTTTTAGCACTGCTATCTCTTCTTTAGAGCTGCAAGGGGCTCAAGATTCTGTAGAGGAAATGGCAACTCCCTAAACTCCACTGAACATGCAGACTTAACCCTTATCTTGTGCCAAGGCTGACTGACCACTTTTGCTGGGGCTGCCAGCCCTCCCCATCTCTTGGGAGGGAGGAAGAGGGGATGTGTGCTGGCTGCATGGATTAGCCCTGCCATCTCCTGTACCTCCTCTGTGTTTCCTTACTCCTACATCCCCAGGAGTAAGTAGCATGACCTAGAATACCTGTGTCTGATTCCTTGTTACCTCCCTGGCTTGTCTATGTTCTACATATGCTTGTTGGGTGGTTAGACAGAGGAAGGATATTTGGGTAAAATAGTGAGAAGACAGCATGAGCTGAAGAGAGTAGAAGACCTCAAGAGTAAAGATGAAAAAAATGATGGAACAAACCTAAAACAGCCCTCCTTCCCCTATCCAGATGCTTCTGTCCAGGATGGGAAGAGGGGGTGGGGAGGACCTGCATTACTCTTACCTAAACAAATGAAGGTTTAGTTGTTAGGACTGCCAAACTATGGGATTGTGATTTCTTAGCTAGAAGAGTTAGAAGCCTGGTGGTAATATTTTGATATTTGTGTACTTTTACAAGTTTTTAAAACCAACGAAAGATAAAATTTTGCCTGTAAACCAGTGTTCTCCAAGCATGTTCTTTAGGAAAGTAGCTTGGGATGGGGTTTGGGAAATGCTTAATTAATTAAATCTTTAATGTGCTGGCTTGCTTTCTGAATTTCCAAGAGCAAGAGTCAGTGTGATGTTTTCTACCTTTATGACCACGAAGCCTTTTTCTTCACTTCTCTTCTCTTTCCTGAGTGTGTGTCATGTTTCCCTAGAAAAATAGTTTGAGAACTGCTGGAGGACACAAATAAATATGTGTCACTAAAGAATTAAAAGAGAGAGAGAGAGAGAGAGAGAGAGAGAGAGAAAGAAAGAAAGAAAGAAAGAAAGAAAGAAAGAAAGAAAGAAAGAAAGAAAGAAAGAAAGAAACGAACAATGAGATTACATGATGCCCAGTAACATGACTAATCACAATTTTTTATTGCCTGTCAGTTTGTGTGGGGTTTTTTTTTTTTTTTTTAGGTATATTTTGAAAATGGAAGATGGCTTTTTAGAAATGAAACTTATTTTGACTAATATGATAAATGGAATAAACTTTTATAAATAAGCATAGTAGAATTCTAGTGTGGCTACTACTTTGTGTAGAACTAGAAGTTTATCATATTATTTCAAGGTTTCATTAGGATTGACCTGCATTTTTGTTATTTGAGTTATGTTTTCTATCTTCTTTTCCAGTGGCAGCCGATTAGGAGGCCTGGTTACAGTGCTGTGCTTCTTTTTCAATCATGGAGAGGTAGGTAGTCAACAAATACTTTTAAAATCTTCAGGGGATTGTACTTTTAGAAATACAAATTTCTTTTTCTAAGTAGTCAAATACTTTTCAAAATTATAGATTTTACTTCCAGAACTACAGATTTCTTTTTAAAATTTAATTTCTTTAAATTTAGTCTAAAGTAGCATTTTTAAAATGTTTGGTCTTATTTTAATTCAAATTCTAACACGCATTTATTTGAAGTTTTCATGAACGTTATATCTTTTATGTGATATACTAATCTCTTAGTGATTTGAAGTAATAAGTGCGTCTGCATCAATTCTTTATGTAATTTAAAATTGTGAAAGTTCATGTTTATAGCTGAAATTGTGAAGTTCAGCTATAATGGAAATAAGTCTGTCATGGATATAGTTAATTTCCTTGGGTGGGGATAACTTTTTGTTAGGAGTTATATGGTATGTTTCTATTTTAATGCATATTATTAAACTTGGTTGTATTTTTAAGTCTCCTTTGCAGAATATTAATTATATTATACCTCCAAACTTGCACATATCCAAGAGTTTTTTAAGGAGAACACTATTCTAAAAAGTATCAACTCTGGATCTAAATTACCTGTGTTCAAATCCTGGCTTTGCCATTTAGTGGCTCTGTGACCTGAGCAAATTATTAATCTCACTTGCCTTAGTTTCCTCTTTGTAAATGGGTGTAATGATGGCACATATCTCTTGGGATTATTGGGGGTTTAAATGAATTCATAAGTGTAAAGTTGCTAGAACAAAGTGTGGCACATAGTAACTACTAGGTAACTGTTACTTTGTGTTATTATTATTAATAACTTAGTTTAGATTAAATTCTAATAAAAATTCAAGATGCCAGTGACCTCTTTCCACCAAATCAATCGTAATTGTAAATGAATTAATATTAATATATGTCTACCTGGTTTTCTTTCATGGTAAATTTTGTATGAGAGAAAGATAAGAATGGTTGGCTTTTTTGTGTGAAGCAACTTAATACTTTTATGCATTTATAAACTCAGTATGTGTAGTTTTTGAATATGCACATGTTATAAAGCCCTGAGAATAATCATACTAAAACTTAACTGTAGAGTCAAGGTTGAACTTTTTTTAATTGTTCAGTGGATTACTAATGGATATTGAACTAATACATGTTTAGTGTTTGGAATCACAGAAATTTAAAGCTAAGAGTGGCCTTATAGATTAGGGCATTTGAGACAAATCATTACAATATGGTTTAGTCTGACTTCTGAGCAAAAAATAATTTTTTGGCCTCTTCTTGACTGGATGCTTCTCAATGTCATAGCGTGGACCACAGAGCATGTGGAGGCACAGATCCTGTGAGAATGACCTAAGAGATCAGAAATAACAACTTAACAATAGAGGAAAGGAGCATTGAGTTCACAATAAGATGTTGGAGGAAAGAGATTATAGAAAAATTTGAAGCGAAGGTGAAGTTTAAAGATGACTGTCTGTTAAACAGAAAGGTCTATTGTGTTATTCTCAGCCTCAATTAGAGCTTGTCAATTCCTGATTTTATGTTTTTCTTATAATTTTAATCCTCATGTAGCTCACATCATTCCTTACGAAGTCTTTTCAGTTTATACCAATGAAATTTGGACTATTCAGATCATTTTTCAGGTTGATAGACTTTTTTTTTTATACCTTTCAGCTACTTGGTGTGTTTAAATATGCTTAGACATTACTTTCTACTTAAGAAAGGGTAAACTAAATGTAATTGGAATTAGAATTGAAGTTTTACTGAAATAGTCAAGTAGGTAATTGTACTTAATGTCAGAACTTAGCTTTAGAGTAGAAAAGTAACCATTTGGAGTAAAGACATTAAAATGGAGGGAATAAATTATAATTTTGGGTAAGATAAGGGTGAGAATTGAAGTATCTGAAACCATTTTTAAAATAATTTAATATTTATTTTAGTTTTCAGACTGCAAGATTGTCAAATTCTATTTTTTTCTGGGTTTAAAAAATGTTGCCCAAAGCATATATCAGAGAAGCATCTGCTCTGGTAGTACCCATTCACGCATTTAGTGAATTTTGCTAGAGTATCACAGTGTTGTGCTAATTACAATTGCTGGTGGCTTACTAAGTGGTACCTACCCTCTTTCTTAGGAGAGGTATTTTAATCATGTGAGTGATTTACATACCAAAAAATAGTTGTGAAATGTTACTTGCCTTTAAGTTCTATTTCCATCATTCAATTTGCTCTCTGCTTGAGTCTAAGATAGAATATGATGTACTTTTGAAAATATTCTTTCACTCAGATGATTTTACAAGGGAAAATTTAGGGCCTTAAAGAACTACAAGATGTATGGTATAAAAGGATTAATCAAAAAATATAAAACAGAAGTTGAAAACCTTCAAATCTGAAAGCTGTGAAGAAGCAGTGAAGGACTCATTAATTGCTCATAGTAATGATTAATAATATTGAGGTTATATGTTTCATAATAAAAATTATATTGATATTTTTCCCTTGTCGAGCTTTTTTTTTTATTAAATGTTGACCCTGTCACTATTGAGAGTTATTGCTAAGATGAAAACTAACAGTTTTGCTTTGCCTTTTGAATCCTTCCTTATTATAAGATCCAATGTATGCTGCACGGCTGGATGCTGCAGGATTTTTAGCATCCTGACTAAAAAGCATTTAGAGGAGTATATGAAAAAAATGAAATATAATATTTTTCTTTAATTTTTGACTGTTAAAAAATTCATTATATGTGAAATAAGTTTGTTTAACATTTTCATGGTGAGATTTTATAAGTTATTACCAAGCACGACTGATGGTGTTTTATATAAAACATGCTCACATGCTCACAGATAAAAAGATAGGCACATATGGGTAAGAAAATCCTTTTTTTTTTTTTTTTTGGAACCAAAGTAAGTAATTCAGAGTAGTATATGAAAGATTTGCTATCGAGGCATATCTAATTAACCTTTTTATTTTTTATTACCCATAACGTATTTCTGACCCATACTAGTTTCTTAAAGATTTTTGAACTGAACTAAGATAATGAAATTATAAATGTACATGTTCCTAATTAATTATTGACATAGTTATGTTATTTATGTAAGGTTTGGAAAACAGTTCTTAGAACACTTTGAAAACAGCCTCATTAATCGGTTGAATGTTCTTGTATGGTAGATAAGTAGTAAATAATAATATTCCAGTTTGCATAATAATTGGAAGCACTAAAAGGTTAAGTGTTTGGCTCAGGGTTGTGAAGCAGGGACAGAATTCTAGGTTTCCTGATTAACCATGAATCTCTCCAAACTTCTCTCAACACAGGTAATTCACATAGGGGAATAGAATTTCAGTGATAACACCACAGTTTATCTTTTACAAGTCAAAAGTACAGAGATCTTTCCTTGCTAATTTATGAAACTTTTTTTCTTCTCTTTCTCTTTCTCTATTCCTTTTACTTTTTCCCTCCGTCCTTTCCTTCCTTTCTTTCTTCCTTTTCTTGTGAGGGTAACCTTTTGGCCAGGACATTTTATTCTGGGTCTTCCTTTTATTTGGCTGGATTAAAACAGTGTATATAGAGGGCTAATTGTTTGCAGGGTACTTGTAGATGCTGAGGATATGTTATTAACTCAGTAAAACAAAGATCCCTGTCCTTGTGGATAATCCTGTGAAGGTGGGACCATCTTCTACCATCTACCTACCATGGGAGAATATTGGCTTATTTGGGGGAGTAGCAAGAGCTCCCCATTGTGACAGGAGCAGAAAGTGGAAGGGATGAGGCCAGTTAAAAGTGGGAGGTGGGTTGTGGAAGGAGCCATTTCTGTAGTCCTTGTTGGTCATTGTACAGTTCATTTGGAGAGGTGGAAAGGCCATTGGAAGGTTACATGCAGAAGAGTGGTGTGGCTTAACTTATTTTTTACATTAATTTGGAAAATAGTATGAGTGCAAGTTGTATTATTTATTAAGGCTATTGAGAGGTGTACTTTGGATTTGTGAATTTATATTAAACTTGCATAAACTCCAAAAGTCCCCCCCCCCCCAAAAAAAAAAAAGATTGTGCTGATCTTAGATAGGAATGTGTCTATTGCTTAGATTTGAAAACTGCCTATAAATGGAGTAGAAGAGCCTACAGCTCCCTTTGTGACCTGAGCCCTGCTGGCTCTCACCATTGTCCAGGATGTTTTCTTTTCTTTTTTTTTTTTTTTCCAAAAATTTTTTTAAAAGATTTTATTTATTTATTCATGAGACACACACACACACACACACACACACACACACACACACACAGGAACAGACACAGGCAGAGAGAGAAGCAGGCTCCATGCAGGGAGCCTGACTGACATGGGACTTGATTTCAGGTCTCCAGGATCACACCCTGGGATGAAGGCAGCGCTAAACCACTGAGCCACCTGGGCTGCCCACCAGGCTCTTTTCTAAGTTTCAATTCCACTGTCCTTCCTTCTCTAGTTCCCAGAAAGGACCACTCCTTTTCCTTCCTCAGGGCTTTTATACATACTGTTTCCTATTCCCCTCATACTTCCCTCCTTTTTACCACCTAGTCATCCTTCACATCTGGACACCTGTGTTTGGGTGTCAGTGATATTTTTCATCCTACAGGTCTGGGTTTCCATCTGGTATAATTTATCTTCCGTCTTAAGAACTTTATTTAGTGTTGTGGTCAAGATCTGCTGCCAGCAAGGTCTCTTAGCTTTTCCCTGTCTAAAAATGTCTGTATGTTGCCTTTCTTTTTTGAAGTGTATTTTTGCTGGATGAGAATTCTAGGTTGGTAGCTTTACCTTTCAGCACTTTAAATGTCATTCTATTGTCTTCTGGTTTCCATTGTTTGATAAGAATGTCATTCTATTGTCTTCTGGTTTCCATTGTTTGATGAGAAGTCAGTTACCATTCTTATTGTTACTCTGCATGTAATGTGTCTTCTCTGATGGTTTGAAGACTTTCTTTTTATATTTGGTTTGATGGTTATAAATTTAGATGTGGTCTTCTTAGTACATGCCCTGTTTAACAGGCTCATTGAACATCTTTTTTCTATGGGTTGATTTTTTTTTTTTAAATCTGTTTTGGAAAATTTTTAGCCAGCATCTTCTCTTCAAATATTTTGTTTTTCCCATTGTCTCTCTTTTTTGAGGATTCTCATTCCATGTATGTTCAGTTTTGGATGTTGTCCTTTTGGGCTTTGATACTCCTTCCTTTTTTTTTTTTTTTTTTATCTTTGTCTCTATTTGGGTGTTTTCTCTTGCCATATCCCTGAGTTCACCGATACTTTATTCTGATACGTTCAGTCTGCTACTCAGTCCAATGAATTTTTCATTTAAGATACAAATTTCGATTTTAGAATTTCAGTTTTTTTCTAGAGCTTCCATTTCTCTGTAGAAAATTCCCATCTGTCCACCTATTCTTTTTCTGTACATTTTAAACCTAATTATTATAGTTATTTTAAAGTCCTTGTCTGTTAATTCCAACAGACACATTATCTAAGAATTTAGTTCTGTTGGCTAGAATTTACTCTTGATTGTGGGTTTTAATGTCTCATAGCTTTCTATTTTATGTAAGACATGTATAAAAAATGATAAAACTGGAAGTAAATAATTGCTTTCACTTGCTTTTTTCTTTTTCTCAGAGAAGGAACATTTTTTCCTGTGTTAGAATGGAAGGTGAGGGGCTGAGCATTTGGATCTCACCATGAGTCCTGCTTTAGCTGGACAGGGTTGCAGTTTTCATTATTTTACTTTACTTCCAGTTTGAATTAAGGAGATCTCTGCTCTTTGGCTCAGTCTCCAGCTTCCTAGACACTCAGCCCTGGTATTAGCTCTTTGATCTTAACCAGCATTTGAATTGAGACGGGGATAGTTTTCAGCTTTTTAGTTTGTTTCCGTCCATCTCTGGATTCATCTTCAGCAAGTTTCTGGAAGCTGAGGAGTGTGGGAGATTGTGAGATCTCTCTGCATTCTGGCTCTCCCCCACTACTGCTTATTCTGCCAAATTCGTGTGTGTGTTAGGGGTGGGGTGGGGGGTGTTCAGGATTGGTAGAGGAGGGGGATGTTATCAAAAAGATTTATTTTTGTGTTTTGACTTTTCCAGATTTCCGTGTATGTTGTTAAAAGTCTATCTGTATTATATCTGGTACCAGCAAAGACTGTTTGTGGCAGGTCCATACCTAAATTATGCAGTTGTTCCCAGGTGTTAACGTAGAGCCAACAGATGTTCTATATCTTCTTTTGGGTTATATCTAATTCCATTATAATTTTTGTCCTAAAAAGGCAGTACCACAAAAGTACACATTTCTGTATTTTTTTTTCTAGCTTTTTACTTTGAAAAATTAAAAGTCTACACAAAAGTTCCAGATTCACTTTCTTTGGCCAGTTTTAATATTTTCCCACATTTGTGTATTCTCTCTCTTATACAGACTCCTACACACCACAGACATTTTTCTAACCCATTAAAACTGAGTTGTAGACATGATGAAATATTAGATTAATTCTTTAGTATTTTATGGATTTTTTGGGTACTGTTCTGTGCCTTTGATATGTCTCCATCAGTCTTTGAACACTTTTTCTCGAGGAAAAATCAAAAAGATGTTTCAGGATTGCCTTACACTTTCTTGCCCCCAGATGTGTAATCCACTGTTTTCCAAGGAACCTTGGACCCTTGGAAATGGTATTTAGAGACCACAAAGAGGTCCTTGGTGTACCCTTGGTACTTGGGTGTAATTCCTTTTAGGTCCTTTCAGCAGAAAGCCAGTAAATATACTTTTAAAAAATCATTAATTTATACTGATTCCTCCAATAGTTATCATAGAGTTCTTCTTTACCTCCCCATATTTTTATATTTCTCCTCACCCCGATTTAAATGAATTTACTTATTTGTTTCATTTTAGAATACACACAAAATAGTTTCTAAATTGGTACACTAATCCTGCTACCAACAACAAATTTACTAAGTAAGGCTTGAGATTTCTTTGCAATTCTTTTTCTTCTAAGAGTATATTCAACATTATTCTTCTGAGTATATTCTAGTCACAGTTCAAAAATTAAATAGTTCAAAAGTTACTTGAATTATTTTTCCTTCTCTGTCACTTTGATAATACAATTAAAATAATTTGTTGTAGTTTATACTGCCTTTGTGTCTTGACTAATACTTTCATACTATAGACAGTTCTGATTCTCGATAACATTGTGAGGTGTAGTTTGCAATCACAAGGTAAAGGAGATGATATTGATAGCATTTTGTCAGATGTATTTTCTATTTTGAATGAGTAGGAAATGGTCAAGTTTGAGTCATTGTAACAATAGATAGAGGCATGAAAATGTAATTCAAATGCTTTTCCAACAGAGTTTACTGTTTGCAGAAGTTTTACATATATTTAAAATAGTATATACTGATATTCTGAGAGTCCAGAGACAAAAAAAGATGTGTTTCTTTTCATAGAATTGGCAGAAATTCTTTGTAAAGATAGAACTTAATAGCAGTCATGTATTATTGCAGTATTAATTCTTATTGAGCCAAAATTGTGTTACTAGTTCAATTGATGTATATGACTGACTGGTTAATTGGGCAGCATATCAGTACATGGTACAAAAAGAGACAAAAACTCCAAGAAAGCTATCTGACTTATTATCAGGGTACAACACCCATCAGCCCCACAAAGCCCACACCAAGCTAAAGGTCTGTGTAAACAGTGGGACTACCCTAAGTAACATCAAGGAGGAGATGGTCAAACTATGGCTGTTACACCTAGCTTTTTTATGGTTAGCATCTGGATAATAAAATTTTTATGCTTATACCATTCTCTGCAGAGGAGTAGCCAAACCCATGGTGGCCACAAATCTTTTTTGAAAGCATTTTTAAGGGCAAGGTCTAACACAATATTATAATTAACATTAAGTTATATAAAGCAGTATTATAACTAATAAGGCTGTGTAGCATTCAGAAGTGGGATAATTTGTTTTAAACCTAAACATTATACCAACAACAATTTATGACTGACCCTACAAATATCAGCTCTAGTCAAAACTCTTGGGCCTAACCTTAATCATGATCTGTTTGTTACTAACTATAATTTATAATTCAGGAGTTAGTTGTACTCCTATTTAGTTTTAGATTACGAAGAGAAGTATATTAGATTATGATAGATTTCTAATAGTGTAAGTGAGCTATTTGAAAGTAGAGCTTGACAAATGAAGCTACTTATTGCTGAAATTCCTTGGCTTTTTGATTCTGGAGTAAATCTGGCTTTCCTAAGTGTAAAATAGGAGCTTGTTCTCGTCAATACCCAGGCAGTATTATGCTGCAGCATTATTCATTGCTCTGAAATGTGTGGTAAAAATTGCATACTGTGTAAGAGGGTAGTTTAAATAAACAGTGAGATTTTCATTGTGTTCATTTTCACACTTCAGGAACGTCTTGTATTTTGTCTGACTGTTTCATATAGTCGTGTAACCCTTTGTGAAGATTTCACACATTTATTCCCTTCTTTAATTCCTAAATTTCAAGAATATGCCTTTAGAAGGCGTTGGCATTTTGACCTGTCAATTTATATTGAGAACTGTATTATAATTAAAGAAAAATAATTATTTGTTGAAACTTAAAGTATGATTAAAGCAAATCTGTATACTGTTTTCAAGTTACAGGGGTCATCTGAGCCAACAATTATGTTTGTAGATCTAGTAAAGCACGTTGTGTTATTGAAACCATAAGAAGCACTTTCACATATATTTGCATTCCTTCACTCAACATTGTAGAGGCAAAAGACCTTGTTCTTGGTTTCAATTCTGTAATTTGTCCTTCTCATGCTACTTTACAAAGGACATTAATTTAGTTTTAGAGAATTGAGTGACTTCAGCTATTAAAAGAAGCAAGTTTCTAAGAGATGGCAACATAGTTGATTTGGGTAAAAAAATAAATGTGAGTGAACAGTCTATATGAAGAAAATTCTCAATATATAGTTTAAATATTTTCTTCTTGGTTTTTGCATAGGAATCGATAGCTTTATAAATTGTGTTTATGTATCTCCACTATCATACTGAAATTTCTAGTTAATTTAGTAAACAGATTTTTAAAATTGTATTCCAGTAACAACAAATATGCATTTAAAAAAGACTTTTTCAATCTTTTCAGAATTTTCTTGTCTGTATAGCTCACTTATAAATAGATATCTATGTTAAATTTCATCAGGGATAGTGAATTTTAGTTAAAAAAGGAAATTGGATCAAACTTTCCAGAGCAATAGTAGAAAAATCTAATAGTCTGAGGTACAGCTAAAATAAAGGAAGTGCTTATTTCCACTGTGGTCTTTGTAATTCCATATAGTCTTTAATTGCTTGACTTGAAAGATGTAATGATTTCTTCTAATGTGACTAGCTTAGTAATAGTAATATCTGACTTTATATTTCATCCAATGCAGTGTTCCTTTAATTGAAAGATAGACTTATTATTTAGTATAGATGCAGAAAAAAAATGATAGAGTACTAAAACTGGGATAGAACTTTTTTTTTTAAAGATTTTATTTATTTTAGAGTGCATGTGAGTGGAGGTAGACGCAGAGGGTGAGGGAGAGAAGGAATGAGATGGAATGTTAAGGTCAAAACGAGTTCTTCAGTAGAGTTGGTACATGACATTTTAGCACTTTTGTTATTTTTTTATTTGATCCCCTCTGCCACTTTTAAATTTTGGCAGACGAGGGTAGCTTGGGGAAAGATGAAATAAAAACAGAAATGGAGGAGCACTTTTTTTTTTTTTTTAGCAGCCTTGTGAATAGAAATTTTAACATTGATGACTACAAAGAGTTTTGAAGTATTGGTTATGGATAGTTTTGCTGAAATTCAAGTGGAAGGAGACAAACTAGACTGGCTTATACAACAAATTCAAGTGAAATGTTTTTGATTTTGGCAGAACATTTTCTTGCTGGTACTTTCCGTACCTTCCTTTTAGGCTCTAGTTGAATTTTTTTGGTATTTGGTGTTGACAATTCATGTTAATATTTCACAAGATCTGCTGTGTGTGTCTTCCTCTCAATAATGTTTCCTTCTCACTTTGCGGTTTTGCTGTTGGTGGAAAACCTAACAGCTTGTTTTCCAACTTACCATTTAAATTATGTGTGAAAAAACTTTTTTGTGTGTATGAGTAGCTGCCTTCGATTATTATGTCTTACTTAACAAATTTAGCAAATAGACCATACGCAATGAATTTTGTTTTCAGTGCACTCGTGTGATGTGGACCCCACCTCTCCGCGAAAGCTTCTCCTATCCATTCCTCGTCCTTCAGATGTTGCTTGTGACTCATATTCTCAGGTAACTTTGATTTACCTTAGGTCTCCTGTGTGTGGATTTTGCACTGAGTAACTTAAGCTAGGATTTTTTAAGCTTCCATAATAAAAAGAGTCAATGTAATGAAAAACTTGCAATGGTGTTGCTAGGTTGAATTCATGGTTATTTTAAGCATGGAACTTCAAAATATTTACTACCAAAAACATTTCCTTCATCTGCATTCTAGTCTTCTTCCTTTTTTTCTTAATGGCCCACAGAGCTGCTCGAGGAGCAGCAAATGTGCTTTTACTTCACCATCTCCACTTCCCCAAGTCATTCTAGGCCACCACCACAGCTTCCCAAAAGTAGGCAAGAGGGAGGGGGAAGACAGATGGCAACAGAGTGTAACCTGTGAGATATCGTCCTTCAGAGGAAAGGACAGTTTGTAGAATAGTTGTGGTCAGCTACGTGAACATGTGTAATTCTTCCTATATTTGCTTAGTATCCTTGAGCATCAGATCGTAGGTGTAGAAAGAAACTGCTCAGTAGACTGGAGATCTCCTAGGGGAATTCCTGCTGAGAATTGCGGATTGGATTGGGCTCCTAAGCTAGAGAGACCTTACAGAGATTCAAGCACCATATGAGAGGAAGAGAATAGGACCGGGAACAGTTCTCTCTCCTTTCTGTTGACAAATGCTGAGTTTGGATAGATGCTACCTTGATTCAGAGAGTAAAGAAAGAGAAAATGGGGACTATGGAAAAAGAGCAAAACAATGAAAATCTGAAGATGGCTCAGACTAAGAACTCCTTTTAATGATCTGCAGAATTCAGGAGAACCTGGATGAAATCTGTTACGCCAAATCCTTTGGACGATCTGTTTACCCTGTGACACCTCAGCATGACTAGAGCCGTTAGGTGGCCTTGTCTCTTAAGTACGATTTCTAGACAGGCCTCTCTCTGAATGGGGGAATGTATTCACTCCATTAAAAATTGCAGGTTTTTATCTAATAAGTTGGTTTCATACCTCACAAATAAGTTACCTGGATTTAAAAAATACTTAATTCATGGGCATGATAGAAAGAATTGGATTAGAATAGCAAAGGAGGAGGTCTTTGGAAAAGGGACACTTAAGGAAGTAAAGAAAGGTACCTCTTGGTGGGGTTAGTGCCCCAGGTAGGTTTATCCTGAGGAGGATTTCTTTAAGATGCATTCCTTGCAACCTCCATACATCATGTATGCACTTCACTTTGGGAAGGTGTTAGGCATGTTGGGGGCTTCATATTAGCCTGACGATTTAGGAGAAAAGTACTTCTTAAAACTAGCATGAAGGTAAAATTAACTCACATTCCTCAGAATCCCCTAAATTACAAGTCAGGACCAAAGCAAAACCTCTAAAGGTGGTTCCAGATTGTTCCCCTGCTTTTGCCACCTCTTCTCTTTCCTGTGACCTCCCTGTGCAGGACCTGCTGTTGCCTTGCATCCTCCACAGAGTCGCCCTCTGCTCAGCCGTAATCTGAATTCCCCTTGTTGGCAAAATACTTAGCACTTAGAATATACTGCTTTCTCTGCTTTTTTATAGACATCCTCTGTCTCTGCAAATAATGCTATTGGATGCAGCATTAAATATGTTTGATTATGAATTCACTGAAATGGAGTTTAAAAAAAATTCCATGGATATACTGACCCAGCTGCCCTCTCTCTCTTTGGCAAGCTTTGGTTTTACAGTAGTAATGGGTATTTACTTTTCATGGAAAGTGGTAGTTGAGCGTCAGGAAGTATAATTTCTAACCCATTGGTTCATTTTATGTCTGGTTTATGTTACAACCAGATCATGTTTAGAGATTCTAATTTGCAGTAGTTTGGGCCCATGCTATACTACCGTGTGGTGAAACTTACTCATATTTATTTTCTCTTCCCAAGGGCTACAAAACTTTATAGAGGAAGCTTGATTGCACTCTGCATTTCCAATGTCTTTTTCATGCTTCCATGGCAGTTTGCTCAGTTTGTACTTCTTACTCAGGTAAGGGGCTTATATTTTTAAGCTGAATTATGCTTAGTTTGTTTGATTATGTGAACTCATTTGTATAAAATTATAGAACTGAGAGATTATATGATTCTAAGTCCTAAAATGTTTTTTAGTTAGTACTTTTAAAGAGAGTTCAGGATAGGGAAATACGTAAGATTTATGTAAGGTTATTTATTAGTGAGTGTTAATTATTTGCTTACTAATGGAATGCATTTATTGAATTCAAATCAATAAGAATACTTTGTTATTCAGTATTGTTAGTGTGTTTAAAAGAGGACTAGTGCTATAATTTTAAGTATTTCTCTTAAATAAATATATTTCCTTTGTGAACAATGCTGTACATTCTTATCCACAGGATAAATGCACATGGAATAACTTGGGACAAATAAACTGTTCTTAGTTCTATAACTCCTCTACCAATATGTAATTTATCATTTTTTTCTCTTCATTCTTGCCTTCTTCTCCCTTTAAATGAAGGTATATGAAGCAAGGTGAAGGTTCCTGGTAAAAGAGGGAGTAAATCATGTGGTCTGTGTTCACCCCAACTCCCAGCTACTTCTGTTTCCTCATTATGCTGGCCATATTCATACTCCTATAAAGCAGTGTAAGAGTTGCTTTGTAATTTTGGAAATGTCTTGCTTGAGACATGAAATAAGATCTAGGTTTGAGTCCTAACTGTCCACTAGCTGCTTAACTTGGACTAACTGCTTAATTGTGCTTAGTTTCAGTTTTCTCATTTGTGAGAGAGAGAGAAAATAAAAGAACCTGCTTTATTGGGTTAGGATCAGATGAGGGAATGTATATGAGATTTAACACATTGCTGGTACCTAGCAAGATGTCAGTAAGGTTAGCTGATCTTATCGGTACTTTTTAAAAAGAGATTATTTGTACTTAATTCTTTCTTTGATCTTTTAGACTCCTTTCTTTTATTGTTGTTGTTGTTGTTTTTTTTTCTTTGTTTTTTTTTTTTTTTTTAGCTTGGTGACATTTTAAATATTCCTCTTTAAAAAGGTCTCTGAAAGACACCCTTTAGAGATCCTACCCTAGTAGGCCTGCTGTGTGTGTATTACATGGCCCTGGGGTGGACAGGGAGAGTTCCCATTGCTTCCAGCTAGGGGTGATGACCTGCTTTTTGGTGGGTGAGCCGGGGAAGGTGTTGCATGGAGTGAGGGTTTTCTGTCGAATAACAAGGCACACTTCCTCACACTGATGGTGTCATAGGAGTCTCACCTTAAAGCAATGAACTGTTTCCCATGGATCAATCTGGGGAAAGAGAAATCTTGTTTTTCTTGTTACTGGGAAAATTTGTTGTAGAATGTTTGGAGATAAAAAACTTAATGAGTGAAACTTAAGTTATATGTTTAAATATTCAGCTACTTTGTAGCTTATTTATGCCATGTTTGTGTAGTAGGGGAAGCATGGGACTTCATCTGAGTTGCTTTCTGCCTGAAGAAGGGAGGAGAGGCATTGTTTGACATAGTAACTATATTTTACAGAGAAGTATATTATCATCATTTAATCAATCAATTCACCTAAATAAGTCCAGTACTCTTTGAATTCTTGGTGAACAACTACACAGATTTCTTCAAAACTGTAAAGAAAGTTAAAAGTAGTGAAAGTACTCCTTCTGATTTGAAATTTGATGGATTTGATGACAACAAACACCTGAATATTTACATAAATGAAAGAACACTAATGGAGATTCTTGTAGAGTGACTAATAAGCAGAACTGAATGCATTTTTACACACACATGCATTACATAATTACTTTTAAGTTTAATGTACCTTTCCAATTATGTATTAATTGTCATATGTTATAATTAAATTTTCATGTTTTTTGATTGGGCAAGGCACTTTGTAGTTGTACATGTTGGCAGTAAGTTGACATTAAAATGAGTATTGTTTTGAATGATCCACATAGTAGGTAATTCAAATGGTTAATTAAGAAAGCTGTTTATGGAAGAAAAAAAATCAATATTTGCTATATTAATATGTTGACTATATTCAATAATAACTTGGCAGGTAAGAGGGAGACTAAAGAATTCCCTTTGAATATAAATATGAATCAATGTGATAAAACAGTAAAAATAATCTTTTTTTTCATTCTTATAGCTATTCATTATATGTAAGTTTTATTTGTAATATAACTTCTTTTTAAATTTCAGATTGCATCATTATTTGCAGTATATGTTGTGGGATACATTGATATATGCAAATTACGGAAGATCATTTATATACACATGGTAATGGTTTAAAATTATTTTTTCCGTTTAGTTTGACCTTAAAACAAACTCCTGATTAGTATTTGTTTTGCACATGGTTGAAACTAGTTGTAACAGGATTCCATAACTAAAACAAGTGTCATTCAAATACTGTGATATAACTAAAGGCCATGTTTTAAATAGGCCACCAAGAAAATTTTAATTTGGGTCATGTTACCTGATTTGAGATTGTGCTGGACTTGCTATATAAGTAAAAGAAAATTCACGAAAGAGAAACACAGACTGTTGTATTATCCAGGAGCCTTCTGTTAAAATGAGGTGGAATGGTCATTTGCTGAGCACCAACTATCTAGCCATGTGGGTCATACCAGAGAAGAGAAATACACAGATCCCAGCATACATGTTAAACATATTTTGGTAGAGTGGAGGAAGACAAGAGAATTGAGGACAAATAATAGATACAGTAAATGGACAAATTATATATAGTATGTTAGAAGGTGATAAAGGAAAGAATAAGTCATGATACCCCAGGGAGATCAACAGTGCCAGTGTTGGGGGATGGGGCATTAAGATATCAAATGAGGTGGTTAGGGCAGGTCTCATTGAGAAGAGGAAAGTGTGGCAAAGATTGGGAAGAGAGGGAGTTAACTAATTATGTGTCATGGAGAAGAATATTCTGGGTGGAACAGTTAGAACAAAGGGCCTTAAGGCTAGATGGTTGATTTTGACGAATGTTTATCCTTTAAAAATTTGTCTTCTCTTTGTCATTAGTTCTACAATTTTAATGTTTTTTTCTATAATTTTGATGGTATTATAATATGTCACTATTATGTTTTATTCTCTAGTAGCTATCATATGAAATTTTATTACAATATGTGTAGGGAAGTTATAACAAAGTTATAAAAATGAACAAACATGAACCCACTCTCTAACTGAAAAATAGAACCGTCACTGCTTGGGAGCCTTTGTGTGCCCTGGACACATTCCTCTCACTTTTCCTAGAGATAGATAACCACTGTCCTGACTTTTTAAATTATAATTAACTTGCTTTTCTTTATGACTTTACCATATATGTATTTCTAAATAATATATCTTTATTATTGAATATTAGTTTTGTTTTTAAGGTTTATAAAAATAGTGCCTGTTTTTTGAGACTTAATTTTTACTTGGGTTTCTGAGATTTAGATGTTATTGGAATTTAGACATTTTCCTTGCTTTATATTTTCCATTTGTCCATTTATTTGTCCATTTTCTTGTTGAAAGATGCTTAGGGTTTTTTTTTTCTCTTCTTTTTTCTGAGTAATGCTGTATATTGATTGTCATATATACTTCCTGAGGCATATATATTAATTTCTCTAGGGTCTTTACCTACTAGTAGAATTCCTAGGTGGTAAATTATATACATGTTCAACTTTTTAATTTAATCCTGTATTGTTTTTCAAAAATGATTGGACTACCTCGAACGGTAATGTATAATATATAGCTCATATTCTTGTACATCCTTTTTAATTTTGTCTGTTGGGTGAGTATAAAATGGCATCATATGGCCTTAATTTGCATTTTTTCTGATTCTCAATAAAGCCAAAGATATTGTACTTTGTTTATGGGCCCTTTGTGTTTCCTTTTTTGTGATATCCCTGTTTTTGTGACATTCCTTTTCACATCTTCTATCAGTTCTCTTAAGTCCAAGAGAGAATGGCGTCTGTTTTATTCACTGCAGTATATCCACTATTTCCATTATTTATTTTTATGCTTTTATGCTTGACTTGTTCCTGATTTGGCCAACTACTGTAAGGTGACTTCTTTGTCCCTTTAACATGTCCTCAAGCTTTGAGATTTTTTTAAAAGAAATTAATAAAAACTAAGCTTCATCAAATGCTTTTCTGCATCTGTCTACATGATCTTGTGTGTTTTTCTAATATGTTACTGTGGTAAGTTATATTAATTGATATTCTACATTAAAAACCTTGCTTTTCTGGGCTAAACATAGTTTTTATATATTGCTGGATTCACTTTGCTGTTGTTTTGTTAAGATTTTTAAATCTCTGTTCGTGAATGGGATTTGATAGTAATTATCCCTTTTTTTACACTGGCTTATTTTTTTTTCCAAAGTGTTTAATATAGCTTTTTTTCTTCATTGCAGTAAAAGTCAAAATAATTGGCTAGCATTTAGAGTCAGTCAGCCACACAGCCATATAGGCAACTATGAGTGGGGTGTTGACTCAATTACAGTTATAAAAGCACTAATATTACACAGGTTTAGTTTGTAGTAGGACCTATCTTGGGTGAAGGGTATATGTTTTGTGATGTGATTTACTAACTATGGAACTAGTTTCTTGCTGTGGAATGTCTTCTTCCATTATCACTTTTCAAATTCCTAAATCCCTATAGTTACATAAAGGAAAAAGATACAAAATTATTTCCAAAAAGGAATTTTTTCCATTTTTTTATTGTGGTAAAATATATAGTAACATAACATTTACTATCTTCATCTTTTTAAGTGTACATGTCAGTGGTATTAAGTATATTCATGGTGTTTTACACCCATCACTACCATCTCCCAGACTCCTTTCATCTTGCAAAATAGAACCTCTGTACCCACTAAACAATAACTCCCTATTCCCTGTCTTTCCCCCAGCTCATGGAAACTCACACTCTGCTTTCTATGTTTATGATTTTAACTGTACTAGGTACCTCATGTATGTGGAATCATGTAACATTTGTCTTTTTCTTAATGCATTATTTTACTTAGCTCATGGTTCTACCCATGTTGATGCAAGTTGAAGGGTTTCCTTTTTTATGGCTGAATAATTTTTGCATTGTGTGTATATATGTATATATATGTGTGTGTGTACATTTACACATACCACAATTTCAGGATCTATTCGTTGATGCAAATTTAGGTTGTTTGCATGTCTTGATTCTTGTGAATAATGCTGCAGTGAATATGGAAGAGCAGATATCTCTTTGAAATCTTGTTTTCATTTTCTTTGGAACTGCTGGATCATATGGTAGTTCTAATTTTAATTTCTTAAGGAACCTCTATACTATTTTCCACAGTGGCTGTACCAATTTACATTCCCACCAACAGAGAAAAAGGGATCCCTTTTCTCCACATCCTCCTCAACATTTACCTCTTGTCTTTTTTATAATTCTAACAGGTGTGAGGTGATATCTCATTGTGGTTTAGATTTACATTTCTCTGATGATGACTGATGTTATTAAGCACCTTTTCCTGTGTCTGTGGGCCATTGGTATGTTTTCCTTAGAAAAATGTCTGTTCAGGTCCTCTGCCCATTTATAATCAGATTATATGGGAATTTGTTTGCTTTTGGGCTAATGAGTTATAAAAATTACTCAATATATTTTGAATATTAACAACCTGCTAGATGGCTTGCAAATATTTTCTCCCATTTGTAGGCTGCATCTTTCTATTGATCATTTCTTTTGCTGTGTAGAAATCTTTTAGGTTGATATAGTCCCACTTGTTTTACTTTTGTTGCTTGTACTTGTGAACTCACCCAGTACTGTCTGCATCTGGGCTTGTGTGTAAGGGATGGGCAGCTGCTTTTGAGATAAAAGCTGAAAGTCACTCCAGTTAACTCCGTTTCTCATCAAAGAGTTCTCCTGGGAGTTGCAAGTCTTGATAGGCTCCCAAGTTCCCAAATAGTTCCAGCAGACAGGTTTGGCCAGTGCAGTGAGGAGACAGATTCCTGCCATTTTCCCAGAATCCTTTGACTCTGCTTGACTGATTTTGAGATCAGATTTATTTTAGCCCCATAGAATTAGGGTAGGATATATGTATATAGAGTGGATGAAATGTAAAGTGTCCCAACCTCCTCTTTCTCTGGTGGATTTTGTGTAAGATTGGAAAGAATATTCCCTGAAAGTTTGGTCGATCTTGCCTATTAAATTAGGGCCTGTTGTTTTCTTTGTGGACAAATTTTAAATTATTGATCTAACTTGTTTCATGGTAATAGGACAGTTTAGACTTTTCTGAGTAATTTTTGGTAACTTTAATTTTGCTAGGGACTGTCCCTATCTAAGTTTTAAAGTTCACCAACGTAAGTCATTCACAGGGTTGTCATATTTTTTATAGCCTCCTAAAATACAGATACTCAAGACAAAAATACTAAATAACTTGTAATAATCTCTGCTTTATTCTGTACCTTTTAATTTCTCAATTTTTTGCTTTATTGACTTTCAGATTTTCTTCCTCAAATTTAAATTCACTGAGGTTTTTGAGCAACCAGTTGTTTGTCGAACATTTTCTAGGTCCTAAGGAAACAGCAGTGATAAAAACAGTAAAAAGAAGAAAAAAAAAAAAACCCTTCCCACATGGAGCTTACATTCTAGTGTACAAAGAAAGCAAATATGTAAGATAAACAAGATAAACAGTTACGTTAAATGTTAGTAGGTATTACTGAGGAGATAAAACAGGCAAGGATTGTGGGAATTACTGAGTATGTAGGGGAAGTCAGAATTGAAAAGGGTGCAAAGACAAGGCCTCACTGAGAAGTTACATGGTGATAGCTAAGGAGTTGAGGTAGCCAGCCACTGGGTTAAGAGAAGCAGCAAGCATAAATGCTCTGAGTTTGTGAATGTACCTGGTATGACCTAGGATGTGGAAGATACAGCCGGATTGGAGTGAGATGGGAAAGAGTAATGTGAAGTGAGGTCCCAGGTATTAGTGGGGTAGGCCCTAGAGGGTCTGTAGGTGTGTGAAAGGCTTTGGCTTTCCCTTAACTTGAGAATCAAAGCCTTTGGAGGGTTTGAGCAGGGAAGTGGCCAGACTGGCTGCTAAGGTCAGAATGGACCACAAATCTTTCTCTAGACCTTTAATACTCCCTTTTTAAAAAAATACTGCCTTATGTTTTTTCCTGAATACCCTTGGCATTGCTTTACCTAATTCTTGGTTATGGATCTGTTTACTCAAAGTGATGTTATTCTGCTAAATTTTGCTAAAATTGATTGGGAAAGTCTATTCTTAAATTTTAGTACTTAAGGGAAAAAGCTATTGTCATAAAATTTTGAGAATTTAGTGGCTTACTAATATAGTAAGTATAGGAGAATAATGTACCATGAAAAGTTCATTCCTGGGAATACAAGAATGATTTTGACAGCATTAGAAATTTTATTAATATAATTTATCACATCAGTATATTTTAAAAAGATAAAAAATCTGATCATTTCCTTTGATACTATAAAGGCATTTGATAGAAGTCAGTAGATATTTCTGATTTTAGGATTTTAATCAAATGAAAATTGATGGATAGTTCATTGAAATTTTAAATATATGCATATACTTCAACTCAGAAGCTAATAGCATCAAACAAAATGATGAATCAATAGAACTATTCCCATTAATGCTAGAAGCTTGACAAATATGCCTACTGCCACTCTTATTACTTAAGTTTGTTGCAAGAATATTAACATGAACTAAAAAATACATGAACTAAAAAAATACAATACATGAACTAAAAAAACAAGACTTTTAAAAGTAAAGGAAGATGATGAAATATTGTTTGCAGGTGATGTGATTTTGAATACCTAAAAAACCAAAATTAATAAACTAATTATTATGAGAAACAATGAAAGAGTATATTCATTTCTGCATACTTTTAACATTTTATCTATATGCAGTCAGAAAATGTGATGAGAAAAGACTCCTGATATAAAAGCAACAGAAATAATATACTTCAAAATAAATTTAATATGCAGGATCATCTATATGAAGAAAACTTTACACTCTGGTAATGAATGTAAAGGGACTCCTAAAGAAATGGAAATAATGTGTTATTTTTGGATCTAAAGATTCGATAGTGGACAGAACTCTAAATATGCTATGATGTACATTATCGAATAAAGTGGTTCTAATAAAAAGTCAGCCGTTGAAACTTAAGCTGATCCTAAAATTCAGATGAAAATTCTAATATATGGATCAAAAATAGCACTTCTAAAAGAAAATACAGATTATTTTATTTTTAAAAGCTTTTCTAATAATGGAAGACCTAATGGAAGTAAATGATAGATTTCACTAACATAAAAATTGGGAAAATAATCATAATACAGAAACACCACAAAGATAAAAATGAACTTAGAAAAATATTTACAACATATTTACCTGATAAGGAGTGATGTTTTCATAACATATAAAGAGAGCTCTTAAAGAAAATAATTAAAACCCAGTAGAAAAATGGGCAGTAGGAATAAGCAGTTCAGCCCCACAACAAAAACAGCAAGTAGAAGAGAAGATGCTGTGTCCCACCAAGTATTAAAAGAATGGAAAAGTGAAACAACGAGGCAACATTTTTCTTGTATGAAATAGTCAAACTTTTTAACAAATTGATAAAAGTGTGTAGCAGCAGCAGTTCTCATGTCTTACTGATGGGAGAGTAAATTGGTACAATATTTCTTATGACAATTTGTCAATATTTTTTCAGGTTTCAAAATGTGTATACCCTTGATCCATCAATTCCACTTCTAGTAATTTATCTCATGAGTGTGTTGACATGTATATAAGATACATACCTAAGGATGTTTATCATAACAGTGTTTGTAATAGGAAACACAAAATAACAGCAAAATAAAACTGGAAAGTACTTACCTGTTCACAGTAGTCTTTGGTAAGACTCCAGAGTGTTGCTACCAAATGAATTAGATTTGCTTGGATTCATATAAAAAGCTCTCTGAAACAAAGAATAAAAGCAAACAATAGCATAGCTTATGGGCCAAGTTTCCATTTGTGGTTTTTAAAAAATACAGACTGAGATTTGTATTCATGAATGTGTGGAAGGATGCACAGTAACTACTGATGGTGGCAGCTTTTGGGTTTTGAAATGTGGGATAGAATGTGGGCTGTTTTCATGGTGTATCCTCTTTTGAATGGTTTGCATTTCATCATGGCATGTGCAATTTTCAGAATAAAAATCAATGTTTTTGATGTGCATTAATTATATTTTTCTTGGATTTTTCCAGATATCTCTTGCACTTTGTTTTGTTTTGATGTTTGGAAACTCAATGTTATTAACTTCTTATTATGCTTCCTCTTTGGTAATTATTTGGGTAAGTGTCTCTTAAGTATGTGGCTATTTTTGAAACTAATGGTTCTCTAGTTTTTTACTCACTGGCTTGAAATTCGTGAGGGATTTTTGATAAGAATCATCTCAGGTATTTTACTGAATTCATGTATATGTGATAGAGTGCTCCCTTCCCAAACAGGAAAGAAACACAAACGTTAGTATTGGAAAACAGCATCTTGCCTTATACCCCTACTTTGCCCTTTCTCTTTACTTGTCTTTTCTGTCACCTTAGTCCAGGTTCATTTCAGAGGTTGTGTGCTTCCTTCTTTATCGTGTTTCCTCCCGTCTTTGCAGTTTTTCTCCTAGAGCTCCACTCTCTGACTCCCTTGCCTCCCCATGGCATCTCGCAGCAGTCTCCTGGTTTCACTGTGATCCAGAAGCTAGGAACCTTGGGCTCTTTTAGTTTTTTTAGTCATGTCTATTTGTGTAAAATATTTAGATGGTTTAAATCAGGTGATGATTCAGTTATATTTTGCTACATCACTGCAAAGAGCAGATTTAGATTATCCGGAGACTATGTTCTAGAATTAGAGCAAACGGTGAAAGGTCATCTAATTCCTTCTGCCACTTTTGGCAGGATGACTTTCTAAATAGAAGTCTTCCTAAATTTAAGGACTTCCAGAGATGGGTGTGCCTTTATTATTAGTAGATTTAATTCGCCATTACAATGTTCTGTTAAGAACATTAAGAGGAAAGAAATTATTCCTTTATTTAAAGTGCACATGCTTTAGCATGAGGCTGTTTTCCTGAAGACAAAAGTATGTTGTTTTGTCTTAAGTAAAATATATTCTGCTTCTTAAAATAAATAGATAAATAAATAAATAAATAATATATTTTATAATAAATAAATATATATATATATTTCTGCTTCTTAAATAATTGTTTAGGTTACCCAGATTACTTTGGCTTTCTTGATTCTTAGAACCAGTGAACCAATTGGGAACTTCCTATTCCTTTTCCCTTTTCACAAGTAACATTTAAGATCCCACTTCCCAAGAATATGCCTCTTTCCAGTCTGGGCCGCTACCCTTTTCAGGTTGTGTAGTTTGAGTATACGTAGTCACAGATATTAGCAGTTAGTATATAGGGATGCATAGTTTTCAGCAATGACAAAAAAAGCACTAACTGGGCTGTTGTACTTTGAGATTAATGATAGTTCTTACAGTCAGTGAATTCTCTTTGTAATCGGGAAAAGCAACGATGTACTCAGTGCTGCATTTTACGTGTGTACACAGGCAAGGCCTGCTATTACTTAGATTAAAGTGCATGATTCTTGATACTCGTTTCAGGTACTAATAAAATCTAACCTAAGTTCATTTGGCAGGAAGCTTTGATTCAGTCCAGTACCTACAATATATCAGGTTTTCTTTTAGGTGCTTGACGCTAAGGTGTGTCTTGGCTATGAATAAAGCATATTTATGTATATTTCATATTTGGGTGTATAAAAATAAATGACGCCAACAGTTATAGAATATAGAGTACGTATGCGTATTTACCTATAAACACACATCTGCCTATTTTTATTTGTAGTTATCTATTTGAAACCTAAATCTTATCACTTTTTGTGTTCTCAGATATTCAGAAACTTCTGAAAACATTTAACTTGGGTTCATGTATTTATGTTTTGATCTCCAACTGTATTTTTGGCAAGTTTGAAGTAGCTTTAGCTCTTTATGGGTACTATACTTTGGGAATCTATTAATTTCCTAGAGAGAGAGAGAAGATTTGGTAGAGAAATACTTAGTTGATCATTAAAAACCCCTTTGTAGTCATTCTAAGAGTTGATAATACTTAAAATCTTATGACTATAAGACACCTGTCTAAAATTCTGAAATTATTATCTACTATATATATATATATATATATATATATATATATATATATTATATGCTATTATATATTATATTGGTTCATAGGTAAATCAGAGATGTAAAATCAGTCATAGAAATTTATGTATGGTAATTCGGTTTTCAATTTTACAAAATCACTAACTGATCTAATCTGCTTTGGATAAAATAGAGCTATTTTGTAGAGTCAATGACCTTGTGCTGATACTATATGGAACATTGACAATGTGCTGAATTTTAGATTCTTGAGAGTCTTATTACATAAAAGTGTTTTTTGGTACTTGAATTTATGTATATAAATATTAACTGTATTCTATGTTGTTTTCTCCATGAAGGTTATACTGGAAATGAAACCACATTTCCTGAAAATAAATGTATCTGAACTTAGTTTATGGGTAAGAATCTATCTATTAGAATGCATAAATTTTTCCTTTTCTAAAATATATCATCAGTTTTATGTTTTACTTTTAAGGAAATTATCTATTCTTATGTAATGCAGGAAATCTAACAGCTTTATGACATAATTAAGACTCAATTTTAATGTGCTAAATTGCCCTTTTTATGTGGCAAGTTAAAATTAATATTGGATAGGTGAGGAATTCTAGTTTTATTTCTTTTATCACTCATGTTTTTTGGGGGAGCAGTGCATGTGTAAGAGACTATTAGTAGAAGGAGAACGTAACTGCAATTGTTGTGTAAATCTCCTATAAGATATCTTAATTTTGATAATATCACATGTGTTTTTATTTTTGGTGATAGCCCCTTGATTTTGGAGTAACATTCTTTAAGCTGCATTTTTTAGCACTTTTTTCTGGATATGGAGATACTTATTTCACATGTGATTAAAGCATTGATTAGTTACTTCCTCAGCTGTGTCTTAGGAATGGCTGTATGAAGTATCAGTTGATTTTTGTTTTGTTATGTTTTCCTTTTGTAGGTTATCCAAGGATGTTTTTGGTTATTTGGAACTGTTGTACTAAAGTATTTGACATCTAAAATCTTTGGCATTGCAGATGATGTAAGTGCATTTTTGCTTAAATTTGGAAGAATCAAACAGGCTAAGAACGAATTACTTGAGTTACTAAAGTACCACTATTAGAGTCAAATTCTAATATGAAGTCTATTCACTTATTATTTTGTCTATTTACGATAATAGAAAATAAATGTGACTGTGTGTAGTCTGTATTCTCCAATATTAATTTCTTGACACAATTTTGTTATTTTAATTGATCTTTTCTTTATCACAAAGATTTTAAAAATTTAAAGCAAAAAAGCTCTAGAGATTTTAGCTCAAATTTTAAGGTCCATTACAGTCATTTTTCTCTGGCTTCTTTATAATCCCCTTCAGTAACATGTCAGTATGCCATCTTCAGAGTGTCTGAAACTATAGACCATATTATAGTCTCATTCCCCCAACCCTGTTTCCAGGTCAGTGTTTGTCAAAGGTTTATTTATATGTAATTTAACCCAAGTTAGTCTTACTAAGAGAAAGGTTTTTGGTTGGTTGTTTTGTTTTGTTTTGGTATTTGGGTAGGAGAGAAAATGAGAAGAATTCTGTTTTATAACTTTAAGTATTCTTCCTATCCATAACTTTATTTTGCCTATTTTATTTTGATGTTTTAGTAAACACACTAATTACATTTTAAAAAAGAAGCAGCACCACAACCACAGAAAGAGTAAAGTAAACCACATATTTTTTTCTGTAATTTATTTTCATTGACTATCTTTCCTCCGTCCATAATAGATTAAAGCTATAGTTTTAAAACTGGGTTTTGTAAAGTTCTGGAATTTCCAAGGATTCTTCTGTAGGGTCTACTTCCCAACCCCCCTGGCGGGAGCCCCTCTTTCACCCACAGTAGTTTAGCTTTGATTTCTTAGACATTGGACAATCATAGAGCTTTTTGTTTAAACAAGGGAATTTCTTGTTTGAAAAAGATTGATAGCAATTGGGTTGTTCAATGGGCAATCTACAACTTGTGGAAAGACTTTTTAAAGCAGATAACTGTAGTCTGAAATTACTTATTCATTCATTCAATATGTACCTGCTATGTGCCTGGCAGTAGAACAGATCCTAGAGATACAGAATAGTAAGACGTCGTCTAGCGGGAGCTAGGGATGATATATAGCAACTCTAATACCATGTAATAAAGGCTGTGATAAAAACAAGAATAGAGTGCTGCAGGAACTCAGAGGAGAAGAGTTGGAGAAGGGTCCTGGAAGTCTCCTGAGGAGAGCTAAAAGGTTATTGAGTCAGCAAGGATGCAGAGAATGAACAGGAAGAAAAGGGAGACAGCCCAAGTTCTAGGTGAATGGAATCTGTCTCCTCACTGAGGGAAGACAAACCAGTTAAGGTTTGCCACAGCCCGATGTTGGAGCAGGACCAAACAAATTAGGAGTAATGTAATTGCAAATTTAATATTTCTAGAAATCTGATCAAGGATATCAGCTCATAAATTCTGAATCGTGACATTGGTCAAAGGAAAAGACTGCAAGGCCACACAGCCTTTAAGAAGCATTTCCACTCACCCTTCTCTGTTAAGAAAATTAGACACTTCCTCATTCTTTAGGAACCACGTAAGCCATTTCTCAGTATATCCTGACTTCCCCTCCCTGTTCCTGTCAACACTCTTCTTGGTAGAAGCCTGGGGTTGTCTGCAAGGGAAGCTCAGTCAGTACCATGACACACAGTTTTCACTGGGGGGCTGGTGACATAGGCATCCTCTGCCTGGCACATATCAAAATTCCAGACTCCCAGAAAGAATGTGGGTGCTCAGCGTAAACCAGTGTTCATATGATTTAGGTACAGTAAGCCACTACTCATTCTCACTTAAGGTGGTAGGAGCCATCTGTAATCCAAGTTCCCTGATGCCAGCTGGGCGCCAGCTTTGCAAGCAGGTTTTTCAAGGAGAGCAGTCAGGCTTGCTGTGTTAACTGTCATCCGAACATCAAGGTTGTCTCACATTTTCCTTTCTTCCACACCTTCTTGGGTCTTCATGAATCTGCATACCATGTCCCAGTCATTCATAGATTTATGGAGATCTTGGGCTCAAGGATCCCTGAGCCCATGTGTGCAGCCTTCCAGTCCACCGGGGAATGTGAGAACTGATTTACCCTCTTGTTGGTTTTCCCATTGCCAGAATCTCTAAAATTTCTAGCTAATCTGCTCTTCACTGGGCAAGCAATAGAACATGAGGCTGGCAAAGCTGTGAGCTCTCACCTTTCATTTCCTGCTGTTTGATGCTTTTTAACAGTACCTCTGAGCATAGATTTTTTTTTTGCATCCCGTCCCCAAACAAGTCAGTACCTTCTGGTAGCAGAGGTTCTGCTTTTCATGGCCAGCCCCACCCTCATGGAACTATTGGGTCTACCACCCCAGGGAAGTTGAGGTGCTGCTGATGGTGAGTGGGAAAAGCCCAGGCATGGATGCCACAGACACCCACTATTTCCATTCACTGTTCATCAGTGCTTATATGAATGAGTGCTTCTCAATTTGTTTTCTATTTAGTCGATTTCTAGAACCCGATATGGTTGTTTTGACAGTCTCATCCAATTGAATTGGTGTTATTGGGGGAGGGGATTTGTCAACTTCTTCCTCTGCCATGGGAAAGTCCCCATTTTCATGGATTCTTGAGTGTTGATCCAGCCTTGTATTTCTTGGATAACCCCACTCATGCACAATGTATTTGTCTTTCTATATATTGTTGGATTTGGTTATTAATATTTTTAAGGATTTTTGTCTGTATTTTTTTAAAGATTTTATTTATTCATGAGAGACACAGAGAGTGAGAGGCAGAGACATAACATAGGAAAAGGGAGAAGCGGGCTCCCTGTGGGGAGCCCAGTGCAGGACTTGATCCCAGACTTAAGCCGAAGGCAGATACTCAACCACTGAGCCACCCCGGTGTCCTTTTTGTCTGTATTTATGACAGATATTAGTCTGTAGTTTTATTTTCTTATAATGTTTGTGTCTGGCCTTGGTTTCAAGGTAGTGCTAGTTTTCTTAAATTTTTTGGAAGTATTGAATTTTACTTATTTATTTAAGAGAGAGAGAGCGCACGCAGTGTGAGGGCCAGAGGGAGAGAGTCTTAAGCAGATTCCCCACTGATCGTGGAGCCTGATGTGGGGCTCAGTCTAACAACTCTGAAACCATGACCTGAGCCAAAATCAAGAGTTGGTTGCTTAACTGACTGAGCTGCCCAGCTGCCCCCAATCTCCTATTTCAAAGAGAATTTATATAGAATTGATACTATTTCTTCCTGCAATGATTGGTGGAATTTGACAGTAAAGCCTTCAAGGCCTAAAGTTTTCCTTATGAGAGAATTTTCTACTACAAAATCCACTTTCTTTAGGAAGTTATTGAAAATCTATGTCTTTAGAGGAAACTACCCATTTCATGTATGTAATCAAATGGATTATGTTTTTTAAAAAAATATTGTAGAATTCAGTAGAAATTTCCTATTAAAATTTTTGTATGGATGTAAAATGATCTTTTACATTATTTTATTTATTTTCCTTGTTTGGATTCAGGATCAGTATTAGTCTCCTGTAAAGACCTGTTCTTTGAGAGTTTTTTTTGTGTGTACTATTTTTTCTGCTTTGTATTTGCTGTATTAATATTTTCAAAGTACCACCTTTTTTTGAGGCCTCTGGTTTTGCCGAATTTCCCTTTGTCACCAAATTGTGTTATCCTCGTTTCTTATGCCTTTGTGCTTGTTTTGTAGCTTTTACTAATGCTTGAGGGAAAATGCTTGGTTCTTTTGTTTTCAACCTCTTTTATTTTCTGATAAATGCATTTACAGCTATAAATTTCCCTGTTGATAGTGTTTTTTCCCTATGTCTTGCAAATTAACTATTTTGAGATTTTCTTTTTAGCCTGAAGGTTAAATTTTGTGCTACTTAGTTTTTAGCCAAAAAAGATTTTTAAAGTCATTTCTAGTTAGTCGTTTTCCAATTTTATTGCACTTGTGATTAGAAAAAGAATTGTATTATATCAATTCTTTGAGATGTATGGTGATATGGTATGTGAATATTTAAAAAATTTTCTTATGTTCAGAGGTAACATGTATTCTCTCTTTGTGAAGTTTGTATTTTCTATGAGTGTATTGATAATGCTATTCAGGTGTTATGTTAACATTTGTCTGCTCTGTTTTAGAGGGAAATATTTCACATTTCCAGTGACCACTATTAACTGGTCTATTTCTTCCTACAGTTTTTTTCAGCTCTTTATACATTTTGAATCTCTACTGTTAACTGCAGATATATTCATGACACATAGGACATTGCTTTGCTGTTCATTTTGCCAGAGTATAATGTCATTTGTTGTCTCTTTCCATGTTTTGCTTGAATTCAGTTTTTTTAAATGTCACCATTGCTAACCTAGATTTGTTTGGTTCAATTTATTTATTTTGTTCTCCTCTTCCATTTTCAACCTTTCTGTATACTTTTGTTTTAAACATGTCTCTTGTAGACCATAGGCTCCATGCTCAGTGTGGAGCCCAATGTGGGACTTGAACTCAGAACCCTGAGATCAAGACCTAAACTGAGATCACGGGTTGGTCACTTAACTGACTGAGCCACTCATGTGCCCCTCAGAGAGTCTTTTCAGTCTCCTTTTCAGAAATTGGAATTAATGTTTCCTTTCCTTTCACTTCATTGCACTCTGTCCCTGATGATTGATAGATGCCTGTGTGTGTTCCCAAGCCCACCCCTCCTGGTAGGCTCAGGAAAAGGAGATGTTGTGTAGCATTGTTTCGTCAGGTTTAGCACCCTAAGCAGGGAAAACCCACGGATAAAAAGCATTTGCTTTGTTGATGATGGATCGTGGAAAGCAGGGCGTTGTTGGAACTATCATTTGTCAGCAAAAGAAGGGAGAACCATGAAGTTGCAGCACTTTAACAGAAGCAAGCCTGGCATGGGAGCAGCAAGCTCTGCAATGTAGTGAAAGCTATTTATAGATACTATTAAAATTAAAGTGCATTACTACACTATATGCCGTAATCTAATGATACCTCACTTTATTCCTTCTTAGGCTCACATCGGCAACTTATTAACATCAAAATTCTTCAGTTACAAGGATTTTGATACATTATTGTATACCTGTGCAGCTGAGTTTGACTTTATGGAAAAGGAGGTAAGATGCGATTTCTAGTTTTCCTTCCTCAGGTTTTGGTCCATTCATTTTTTTCATAAAGGGTGCTCCTGTTATCTCCGCCTTTTTCCTGTGCTGTTACCTGTGGGAAGCAAGGGAAAGCAATGGCTTGGAGGAAGACGTTCCTTCTTACATTAGTATGGCGCCCCTGAAATGTATGGTTTGTTCTCATTCTGATAATTTAGAAGCAAGCATTCAGACTAGCAATAGTTTTTTTGCATGAGCAGTTCAAGTTGCCTATTTTCAGGGATAGCATTAATTCGGAGACTCTCTCAAGTTCTCACATTTCCATTCACTCAGTGGTTGTTTATTTGAATCATCTTATTGCTTTGAAATATTGAATACAAGTTTTTCATTCCAGCAATGTTTTTCTTTCTAAAATTGTATTCAGATGTTTAAAAAGAAACCACGGAGTAGCGTGGGGGATTGTGAGATGGAAGTCTGCAGTACTACTTGATGTTCTTGGACAAGCAACTCTCATTTTTTTTTTTCCTGTCATAACTTACTAGTTCCTAGTTGTATGCTGCAAAAAGATATTGTGAAGGCCAAATGAGATAGGTAGGAAGTACTTTGATATTTTAGTGATATTTTATATAAAATATTATTTTGCAGTAATCCTGAGAGGATTTGATCAAAGGGTTTGATTCTCAGGATTTGACCTGAGAGGGTTTGATTCAACAAATTGTGCGTGTGTGTGTTTGTGTGTATGTGTCTTTTTTAACACCATCGTTGTAGCCCCAATTTATTATGATATTTTATTATCTGTGAAACATTTTCCTTCAAAGCTATGTGTGTGTAGGTATTACACTGGTCAACAGGACTCTACTGACACCTTCATTTTCCCCTTGATCCCTGCTGGGTGGTTACCTCTGTGTTCCGAGTTACAGACCAGTGGATGATTGTGTACCACACTGAAAACTCTTATCAACCAGACATTCTGAATTGAGCATGTCCTGCAGATGTACTGTTTACTCCAGTGACTTGTCAGTCTTCATTCCCTGGTTCTGGCAAATTCTGACATATATGGATAATAAAAAGTATATAAATGATACTCTTGAGCCCACTGAAAGAAACCAAGGAAGAGTGTCTTGAAAGACGTTAAAATGCATGTTCATAGCAAATCAAGACTCCTTCAAGCAAGTGGTAAAGGAAGTAGACTACAGGGTAAACATCAGCAGAGTGTTAGGCTATGGCCAATGTCCTTTGACATTATTGAGGATATTCATGCCACTATAACCTGAGAGTATGTACCATCAGTTAAGTGATAGAAGAAATTGTTTATTGAGGCATAGCATGACTTCCGTTAATTTGAAGAAAATAGCAAAGCTGTTTCCAGCCTGCTATTCCTCATCTCCATTCGTATCTTCACAGGGACTGTGCTGTAGAGACAGTATGGTGCCAGTTCAGAGAGTGTGCATCCATTGTATGATACATCCATACACTGGGGAAAAGGGAACAGTTTAACATGATACTGTACTGGTATGGAAAGACATGTATAATGGAATGAACAAAATGGTATGATCTTATTTACCTATAATTAACACACATAGAATAAGGTGTGAGAGAGGAAAATTTTAACAGTGGTTTTTGGCTGGAGAGATAATCAGTGATTAACTTTTTTTTGTAATTTGCATCTTTAAAATGTTCTACAATAATCATATTTTAATTGTATTCTGCTTTAAAATAAAGTAAAAGAATGAGGGAGATCTTTCCCTTCTAGGTATGGAAATGGTTAGCAACAGTGCTTAAAGTACAGGGATACTAAGGCATGAACATTTTTATGGCCAAAAATAGATAATGCTTGGATAGTCCCATGAGTATGTACTTAACTATGTTTATGTGTATGTACTTAATATGAAAGAAGAAAGAAGCACAGATAAATGGATAAAAAGTGCATTATTTCAGAAATATTATTTGAAAAATGGGATTTGGGGTGAGATCCCTGGGTGGCTCAGTGGTTTAGGCCCAGGGCATGATCCTGGCGTCCCGGGATCGAGTCCCACATCAGGCTCCCTGCACGGAGCCTGCTTCTCCCTCTGCCTGTGTCTCTGCCTCTCTCTGTCTCTGTGTCTCTCATGAATGAATAAATAAATAAAATCTTTAAAAAAAAAGCTTTGTGTCACATTATGCAATAAACTTCAGTTCAGTTAATTAGTGTGTCAAAATTAAATGGAGCTTGAAAAATAAATTTGAGGGACATTTCAACTAGTATTAGCTTCATTTTGTAGTGGGCATAATAGCAGTGCAAAATGCATATGAGAATCATTAATAGATTTGACTGCATATGACATCTGTACATTAAATATTGTAAAAATTAAAAAGCAGATGATTAACTGGGATGATTCTTGCCATAAATATAACAAATGAAACTAGGAATTAATGTATTGAGTTTAGGAGATTGTCCAAATGTATAAAAAGTTACCAAGGACTCTTAACCCTTGCCCACCACCAAAAATACATCCCTACTCCCATACACATGTGCAGAAATGGGGGAGGCATGTGAACAGACAGCCCATTGGGGAAGAAATGCTGATAATTGATTAAAATTGATTGTCTTATTTTTTATGCATTTTTTGGCTTTTACAATGAGCACATATAACTTTTATGCTTAGAATAAAATGAAAAATTAATAGAAAAAGACCTTGTAATTCCAGTAGCACACATGCATGTACACATGTGTACCTCTGTCCCTGTGTGGTTTGTTTCCTTTGCATTTGTTCTTGTGCATACCCTCTCTCTGCTGGATCTTTTAGTATTGAGGAAATTATATAATTTTATTTCCTTTATATTAATGCTTTTATATATTAATTCATGTCCCTTCTGTTGGTTTCCTATGGAGAGTCATACTCAGTCCCTTCTTGTCTCCACTACTCCTCCCCTCCCCTTTTCTAATTTATTGTAATGCTATCATCAGTGACATTATTTCCTTCCCAAATATCCTCCACTCAGTCCCATTGCATCTTCACTGTCTGCACATGCTATTCTCTCACCTTCATATCCCTGTCCTTGTCATAGTTCTGTAGATTGGTGTTTTTCGTGCTGTATGTTCTGTGATTGAGGAAGCCTCTTCTGCCATTTCTCAATTGTGTGAAGCTTGCTATCCAGTGGATTCCTCACAGGGGGCTATAAGAACAATAATCCCTGAGTTTTCACGCATCCTGTATTTTATCAGTGGCTTTTAAATGTGGAGATCTGGCTAGATATAAAATATTTGGCTCATGTATTTTTCATGGAGTGTCTTAAATAAATTAACTTCACCCTCTTCCGGCTTAGTGTTGCTGTCAGAGTTTGATGCTAATCTCATTTTTTTTTTTAAAGATTTTATTTATTTATTCATGAGAGACACAGAACGAGAGAGAAAGCGAGAGAGAGGCAGAGACACAGGCAGACGGAGAAGCAGGCTCCATGCAGGGAGCCCGACGTGGGACTTGATCCTGGGTCTCCAGGATCAGGCCCTGGGCAGAAGGCGTCGCTAAACCGCTGAGCCCTCAGGCTGCCCTCTTTTTTTTTTTTTTTTTAAAGATTTTACTTATTTATTTATTTATTTATTTATTTATTTATTTATTCATTCATTCATTCATTCATTCATTCATTTATTTATTTATTTATTTATGAGAGCAAGAGAGATGCAAAGGGGGAAGCAGGCTCCATGCAGGGAGCCCAATGTGGGACTAAATCCTGGGTTTCCAGGATCATGCCCTGGGCTGAAGGCAGACGCTCAACCACTAAGCCACCCAGGCATCCCTGATTTTCTTTAAAAAAAAAAAAAAAATTAAAAAATACTTTTCAAATAAAGTTTTGGCATACAATTTTAAATTTGAGTTTTAGTTAAATTTTGTTAAATACTTTTGATGCAACTTTGACATTGCCTTTTTAAGGTAAACACCAGTATCTCACAACTTTTTTTACGTTTATTTTTAGTTGTTATTAGAAAATGCCTGAGTTTTTTAATAATAAAATACTTCTGGTTATATAATTTTTGCTTAAGTTACTTCTAAAAATTTACAAAATAGAAATAAATATATTTAAAAATTAAATACTATGCAAATGTTAATAAAAGTAAATGATAAAATAAAAACATAAAAAATCTTTTAATGAGACTTCTAACTATGAAGTATGCATTTTTGGTTAATAAATTACCAAAATTACTTGTCTAATACAGAATAACAAGCAACCAAAGTGGGCTAATGAGAGGGAAAATAAGAAAATGCTACTTATACTTTATAGGATTAAAATCTACCAGTGCTTCTAATGTTGTTAAAGCTAGATTTCTCCTGATTAACATATTTGGGGAAGTGTACATTATTTAACTCAATAGTATAGGATTATTTTTGTGAGGGTAAATATTGGTGGTAAGCAAATCAATTGCAGCTTAGAAATTTCAGAATTATTTAAGACTATGACTTGAAAATGATTGAGAAATATATAGGATTGGCAATGTTTAGGATTTTGTTATTAAATGTTTCTGTAGTTTCTTATTAAGAAAATATAAAAGTTTTTATTTATCTTGTAAACATGGTCATTATTTTGTGTGTATGTGGGAGGGAATCATGTTTAAGATTTTTATCTCCCATCAAGTGGACAGGAAGAGCTCATGCAATTTAAAGGAATTCTACTGATCTTAGGTGAATATTAAGTCGAGCTGTCTAGTTAGAAAAGTAGTGTGCAAAAAGTGAACAGTAATCTTTCCATTCACATCTTATACTTACAAGTGTTATACTATATTTGTTCATGTTTTCAAATCGACATTTTGGGTAAGCTTGTTTCTATGGAAATATATCTTCATTTTTATGATGGGAGTCAGTGGGTATATTGGACGAACCCTAAATGGGTAAATGCTCTACTTACACTTTTTAAACTTCACTTTGTTCATTATTTGAAATGAAATTTTGTCTGAAAATAATATTTTCTTCTAACAAAACATCTCTTTGAATTTCAGACTCCACTGAGGTATACAAAGACATTGTTGCTTCCAGTTGTTCTGGTTGTGTTTATTGCAATCGTTAAAAAGGTATATGTCTATCACTTAAGGGCTCTTTCTTTTTTAAAAAATTATTTATTTATTTTAGAAAAAGAGAGAGTGCTAGCAGGGGGAGGGGCAGAGGGAGAGAGAGAATTTCAAGTCTACTCCCCCTGAGTGCAAAGCCTGATGTGGGGCTTGATCTCATGACCTTGAGATCATGACTTGATCTGAAATTGAGAGTTGGATGCTCAGCTGACTGAGCCACCAGGAGCCTTTTAAGAGCTCTTTCTTTCTCTTTCTTTCTTTCTTTCTTTCTTTCTTTCTTTCTTTCTTTCTTTCTTTCTTTCTTTCTTTTTTAAGAGCTCTTTCTTATCATAAAATACTTTCTTGTTCTACATAGTAGTTAAGTATATTAAATTACATGTTAATATGACACAATATTTTATATGGATTTGTTAAAACATATTCCGTATTTTCTTACTAATAGCCCTTGATGAACATTTACAGGCCTTAAAAATATTCTATCTGCCAGCATAAAATAGACATAAGAAAAAGATGGCTCCAGTTTTGGTAGTCATATATTTTGAAAGACATGATCAAAGAGACTATATTGAACCAGATACAGTTATTTTTGTCTTTGTAAATTATTACTTTTAGCTTTATGTAATATTTCCCTAAAATATTTAATATATGCCATTCTAAGTCACTTATGCATTTCTCAGTAACTCCTGGAATGAGTTTCTTGTTATTGATCAAAAGGAAAAAAATAGAATATTAACAATGTATTAACCAACATCGATAAAATTGTTAGACTCCCAACTTGGCTTTGATAATGAAATTCTATTTTTTTTTTTTTTTACATTTTTTTAGCATTATATTTTTGTGCCGAAATTTATACCCTTTTAACCATCCACATTGTGAATTATATCTTGCTTTTCTACAGAATGGTCCACAAAATATGCAGAATTAAAATATTACTAATGGAAAAATAATTTTTCATGACAAATGGTGCAATTTCTCATCACCAAACCATTTCTACATATATGCATAAATATGCACAAGTGTACATGCGTGAGCAGATACATCATTTACACATGTGTAGACACACACGTCTTTGCCTCTATAAACTTTCTTCTATCTGACTAGGACCCAACTGATTGTTCATATATAGCTTATCTACCTCGTGGTTTACCATTGAAGAGTTTTTCCTCTTCTGAGTTACTTTTCATAAATTACAATATATCAGCATTGTTTTTGTTTTTTGTTTGTTTGTTTGTTTGTTTTCTTATGGTAAGAGCATATGTAGTTTTATTTTTTTTTATTTTTTTTTAAATTTATTTTTTATTGGTGTTCAATTTACTAACATACAGAATAACCCCCAGTGCCTGTCACCCATTCACTCCCACCCCCCGCCCTCCTCCCCTTCTACCACCCCTAGTTCGTTTCCCAGAGTTAGCAGTCTTTACGTTCTGTCTCCCTTTCTGATATTTCCCACACATTTCTTCCCCCTTCCCTTATATTCCCTTTCACTATTATTTATATTCCCCAAATGAATGAGAACATATAATGTTTGTCCTTCTCCGACTGGCTTACTTCACTCAGCATAATACCCTCCAGTTCCATCCACGTTGAAGCAAATGATGGGTATTTGTCATTTCTAATAGCTGAGTAATATTCCATTGTATACATAAACCACATCTTCTTTATCCATTCATCTTTCGTTGGACACCGAGGCTCCTTCCACAGTTTGGCTATCGTGGCCATTGCTGCTATAAACATCGGGGTGCAGGTGTCCCGGCGTTTCATTGCATTTGTATCTTTGGGGTAAATCCCCAACAGTGCAATTGCTGGGTCATAGGGCAGGTATATTTTTAACTGTTTGAGGAACCTCCACACAGTTTTCCAGAGTGGCTGCACCAGTTCACATTCCCACCAACAGTGTATGAGGGTTCCCTTTTCTCCGCATCCTCTCCAACATTTGTTGTTTCCTGCCTTGTTAATTCTAAGCCCAGATTTAAATCAGGTCAGAGAAGTTCCAGTCTTTAGCAAAGAGCAGGTGTGATATTCTCTTTTTTCTTTTAAGAGTAGGTGAATTCTGTAACTGCAAGTGTTTTAAGAGAATGAATAAAGATTAATCTATAATCAACAAACAGATGATAGACTCTAAAGGTTTTCTGATTTGTAGTTAGTGATTCTGTGTTAACACATTATATATTTGTAGAATATTCTGCACTATAATTATTGTTCATATTACATATTTATACTCTCCCCGAACATATCACACATACAATGTTATTTCCCCTGGTTATTTGACAGCCCTGAAGGGTACATGGATATTATTATCCCCATTTTGACAGATGCAGCATTAGAAGATCAGAGAGGTTGTTTCCGGGCTCACATCATGTCCATTAAAAAGCAAGGGAAGAGCAAGAATCAGACTCTGCACCTTTCCCTCCTTATTGAGTGTTATGTAGTGTTCAGTTTTGTAGTCTCACAAGCTTTTCAAACCTGATGAGTTTATGGTCAGTTTCTGCTAGAAGCAAGAAGACTCTGTGCTTCCTTTACACTTTTGCACACTTGATGTGGGTGTGCACCTGGCAGGTAATCAAAAAACACCAACATTGGCAATTTAGAGTACATTAAAAAGACAGCAATCTGGATGGCTGGAGATGACAAGAACAGTTACATCGGGTTAAAAGAACTGGATGTTTGACTTGAAAGATTCAAATGGAATAAAGGGTGATTATTTTCATATATTTAAAAGCCCGCCACTTGGAAATAAGATTACACTCACTTTGGCTCCTTAGAATCATGGCCGATTCTCAGGGGTAGGACTTCTGACCAGAATTGATCTGGACTGACTAGGAAAGTGTTACAGACTCAAGCCTTCCAAGAGGTGGATTAACACCAGTCAGTGGTGTCATGGTGGACACCCATGCTGGGGATAGGATTTCAGATGAGATAACCTTCCAGTTGCTGCTAAATATGCAAACTCAGTGTTTGGTTGGTTGTGCTTCTCAGCCTCCCACCTAGTTGCCCAGGTATGTGTATGGATGCTGAGGGAGAGGCATTGCCAACAACCTGGGTATGTTGAATTCCCTGAATGTGAGTTAGAAGCCAGAAGGTCAGGTTGCAGGGCCTGGAAATGCTTTCTAGTTGTTCCACCTTCTGGGAGACCATTTCATCCAGCTGAGCCTGTGGCTCATTTACAAAATGAGGATAATGCTATCTACCTGAACAGAATTGTTGGGTATTAGATATGATCAAGGACTGTGCAAATGGAAGATTATGGTGGTGTAATTATTTCCTGAGTCATCTCTTATCTCCATATTTCTTCTATTTTTAAGTAGAAGTTTGAAAGTTTACAAGATACTTTAGTTGAAATATCATTTTCCCCAAACAGCTCTTCTAATGTGCTAAAAAATTTACTTGCAGATTATTAGTGACATGTGGGGTGTCTTAACTAAACAACAAACACATATAAGGTAAATATGCTTTTAATCATTTTGTTATTAAGTAGATATTTAGAGTGTATTAATTTTATAGTTCATATTGCATACTCAGCATTTGATAATTGATGTTTTCGATTGTCATTCCTCTTTGCTTTTCTCACTCTTCCCTATCTGTGCAGAGCTCAGTACATCACTTATTCACACCTCAAATTCCATCTGTACAATCTGACAGTAGGCCTAGTACTTAATCTATACTTGGAGGACACAGCTTCGTGTGTCAGCTTAGCAGAAAAGATAAATTATTCTGTTGATGGTTTTAGGACCAATGGACTATCTTTTGAGAGAAAACCAAAGAGATATAAAACTAATACCATATTTTATGTTTTACACAAAATAAATTCCAGATGGAACAAAGATTTAAATGTAGGAAAAACCAATAAATGAACATTTTTTAGGAGATAAAACAGGAATGGAATAGGAGGGATTATGGAGAGGGGCACTGAATATGGGAGTCAAGTGCCTGTCTGATGTTTGAGTAAGATTAGTCTAGTGTGACTGGAGCATGGTGATCAAGAGGGAACATGGTAGACGATGAGTTTCAAGGATGAGAAATAGAATGACGATGTACAGCATGATAAGGATTTGAGAGTTTATTCATTGAGGGGTTTTAAGTAAGGGATTGGTATGACTGGATTCCCCCTTGGAAAAGCTAGCTGGCACTGCTGTGATGATAATTGAAACGGGATGGCAGGGGTGGGGTGGTGCAGGGTCAGAGGCAGATGTAGGGAGAGTATATGGGTCTCTAATCATGTATCCTTTCTCAGGAAATTAAAATTGTCAAGTAAAACTCATGGGGGAGTTTTGTGGCTATTTGTATATTCTAGAGCTGCTGCTGAAAACATGTTTTTTGTGTGGTTTCCTAAATTGTCTCTGTAGTAGCTACAGTTTATGAGGAAGCTCAGAGACAATGAGAAGCAGGCATATGGAAGTATGAAGGCTTTAGGATTCCCTTCACCCCATTCCCTACCTTAAATATCACCGGGGAGGTACCTGATAACACCACGGCGTGTCTTTCGTTGGCCCAATAATTGTCCATGTAGTCAAATGTGCAGGGTATGCAACATTGTCATTTAAAAAAATCAGCTGGCTTTTAAAAGATTGTGACACCAATTTCCATTCATAACTGTTAGCTATTTTTATTTACATATATATGTCCTTTGAATGTTATACAAGTTGTAAAATTCGTTTTTGTAAGATGATGCAAATAATTGAAGTACATACTTCAGTAATGATTCAATAGTATTTCTTATTCCATTTCAGAAAACACCAATTTGATCACGGAGAGGTAAAGATTCAGTATTACTAAAATTTACTTTGTTTTACAGTTTGTATGTATTTGGACTTTTCTTTCTAGTTCCAGTTTCTAACTATTGGTAACTGTCACTTACCGTATTCAAAATGGGCCTGTGTTTTTATGAGACTATTACAAACGTGACCATTTGTTAAAACATTTATGTAGGAAGCCCATTTGGTCTGTTCTGATCATCTTCACAGTGATCCAGTTTATTGTGTGATTGGTTGCTGCTCCTATCGCCTGGTGATTCCACCTGTTTCTCTCTCCTCCCTCCCTCCTTCCTTTCTCCCCTCCCCTCCCCTCCCCTTCGTTTCCCTTCCCTCTTTCCTGACATGTAACATGATGTTAGATTCAGGTGTATAACATAATTAACTGGATTTGTATACGTTGTGAAATAATCACCACAATAAGTCTAACATCCATCACATAGTTACCAAAAAATTTTTTTTCTTGTGGTGAGGACTTTTAAAATCTACACTCCTAGCAACAGCCTGGTGACTATGGTTAATAGTACCGTATTGCATATTTCAGCCTGGTTTTGATGATTGTTCCAAGGCAGAGCTCTGGGATCTTAAACAATACTTAATTTTGTTTACCACTTTCCTGTCTAAATCTGATGGTAACACCAAGGTAGATTCAGAAATGTGGGCTTTATTAACTCTAGGCTTAACTCTGAGCAAAATTCTAGAACCGCTAGCTGTAGTGACTCTATAATTTTAGCTTCTAATAAGATGGAGAAGTTTGAAAGTGAATTTTAAGACTCGTTTAGTCAGAAATCAAAATATTGTCACTAAGAAAAAGTACGCTTTTCTAGATATTCATCTATTTAACAATGTATTAAGCTTCACAGATCGTAGAAGTGAAAAAAAATTTTCTCTTTCTTTCAGCTAGTTTATCATGCATTGCAACTGTTAGCATATACAGTCCTCGGTATTTTAATTATGAGACTGAAACTCTTCTTGACACCACACATGTGTGTTATGGCTTCCTTGATCTGTTCAAGACAGGTAAGATGGTTGTCATGTTGGCATTGTAGCTGCCATGATTGCTTTACCCCTCTTTTGTTACTGAATGGCCCCCAAATCATATTGAATTACTGAAAATTCTTTAAATTATTGTAGTTAAAGTTTTTTGTGGTTTTGTATTAATCTTTCCTAAAGGGCAAAGACCAAAGCAGTTCATTTATCCTTCTAACTTCTAAAATAATCTTTGGCATACAACAAATACTCAAGTAGAACACGCTAAATTTATGAGTGACTGCTACAGATATTGATAGAAAACAGAACTTCACGGTAGAAATAACTTTTTGTTGTTTTGACATTCCTACCACAAAGAATTCTAACCAATGGTTTCAAGTTGCAGTTACTTCCAAATATATGTTTTGTTTTGTTTTGTTTTGTTTTCAGTATCAAGCTTAAAACTTCTTTTTTCATTTCAGTATACATTTGTATGCACTTCCCTGACTTTTTAAAATTTAGTATAAGCCATTTGGATATTTGCTACTTACTTTTCCTGGCTACCTGCCTTCTTGCTCTGTATTCACAGATTTATGTTTCTCTATAGTGCCACCTTTACATCAGTCCATTAGCCAAGATGCAGCAGCAGTACCTCTTTTAAATTTAGCAAATATTTATGAAGCATCTGCACTACACTCTAGGGACAAGGGTAGGTTGGTAGATAGATAATCCAAAAAGCAAAAAAATATGTATGCCCTCAAGAAGCTTCAATCTGGTTCTACAGACGTAGAGAAATTAAGGAGTGAATGATAGGGACAAAGTGTTACTGTTGAGTGTGGACCATTTAACTGGAAAAATCAGCCAATCTCATGGTTCCCAATCAGGTTATTGGTGTTGCGTTAGAGAGGCATTGCTTACCAGAGGAACCTGGAGATGAAGCCACTCTTCCTGACTCTTCCAGGCTGGGACAGGAAAGGAGGCTGATGGGAAGCCTTGCATCTCAATTTCCAGCCCGCCCTATGACTGAGAGTAGAAAACCTTACTCCAGGCTGGCTTCACAGGTGTGGGACCTCCACAAATGCATGGGGCCCCCTCCCTCAGAAGGACCCTGCACCTACTTGGATGCTCTTCTGTTTGTCTCTTGAACTGCTAAATAATGTTTGAACAAGAGGCCCCATATTTTCATTTTGCATCGGGCCTGGCAAATGATATAGGTGGTCCTGGCTTTACTGGAACATGCAATCAGAACACAATGAGAGAACAGCTTCCTGATTTATACCCCACCTCTATAAGGTTAATGGCAAAAGTCTTTTAATCCCTCTGGTCATTGTTTCTGGAACTTTTTCTTAGGATAATTAGTCCTCCTAGGTTTTTGCTTTTTGGTTTATCTACAGGAGACTGTATTCCTCTCTGAGAAGAACTTTTCTTATTGGATACAGGCTGCTGTACAATTATCAAATGTATTCTTCATTTGGTTTCAGCTGTTTGGATGGCTCTTTTGCAAAGTACATCCTGGTGCTGTTGTTTTTGCTGTATTAGCAGCAATGTCAATACAGGGTTCAGCAAATCTCCAAACCCAATGGAATATCGTAGGAGAGTTCAGCAATTTGCCACAAGAAGAACTTATCGAATGGATCAAATACAGTACTAAACCAGGTAAGTTTTCCCCACAGTTTTATGTACCACTGCAAAGTTTTAAACCCACATTACTTCCAGTGACCTTACTCTAAGCAGTGCTGCTTCTAAATTATTCAGGAAAAGAGAGATGTCAATCTTATTTAAATGATTTGCAAAAGAAATGTTATATATATTTTCTTAGTAATCTATTTTGCTATTTTCCAGAAATTCTAATGTTTTTTTTTTCAAATGTTCCCAAAGTTTGACATGGCATGATTTGTTTGTTTTTTTTTTAATTTTTATTTAAATTCAACTAATTAACATATAATGTATTATTAGTTTCGGAGGTAGAGGTCAGTGATTCATCAGTCTTCTCTAATCCTCAGTGCTCATTAATGTGGTATGACTTAAAATAATTTTTGTTGTGCATATTTTCCTTGTGAGTTTTTAACCTTAGTCCTGCACATTCCTTCTTGAACTAATAGAATAGACATTCTATTCAAGGGAGATTTTGTTATCTGAGTATCAAATGACTGAATTTCAAATCATTTTCCAGAATTCCTTGGTGTTATAAAACTTTCCTAGCCAATCTGATACTTATTTCCTAGAAGCAGGAAAGATTTCTAAGATGTTACAAAAACAAACAAACAAAACCCCAGAAATCTTCACTGATGAAAGAAGGAGGCTCTGACTTCCAAAGCCAAGGGCCTGATAGCCATTTTACCAGCCAGCTGACTTCAGTTGGGTTCTTCCATTGAATCTTTAAGTCCTGAACCTCTCTGGGCCTCCACGTTCTCATCTGGGAAGTAATGGAGTTGACCAGAAGGAGACCCTGATTAACATTCACTGAGTGCCTTCCTAAGACTTCCTTTCCTGCTTTTCAGACGCAGTCTTTGCAGGCGCTATGCCCACAATGGCAAGTGTTAAACTCTCTGCGCTTCGGCCCATTGTGAATCATCCACACTATGAAGATGCAGGGTTAAGGTTAGTATACAATTTTCACATTGCTCAAAACAAATTTCTCACACAACTAGTGATGAAGGGAACCAGCAAAATAATGAGAAGTGTTCCAGAACACTGGTGAACAGAGATTTCTAGAGTTAGGGGAGAAAGCAGTGCTGAAATAAGAAGGCTGAATCAGAAACAAAACTGGTAAGGTTCCATTGGGCAATAAAACAACAACCTTTGGGGGTCTCTTCTCTACTAGGCAGCAAAACGAAATCATAGCCTGTCCATCTTCTACAGGCAAAGAGGGCTACAAGACACCCAGGTCCTTATTAGTCATCACTATCCTTAAGCTCCCCAGAAGATTTATGATCCTCTAGCTTTTATTTAAGGTTTCCTTTTGGCTATTTGTTCTTGAATTCTAAGAAGGCAGTTGAAATGGAATCCCATTCAAAGAGGGTTTTATTCTGATTTTCATCCATATTGCCTACTAGAATGATGTTGATTTTTGTTTTTTATATTTTTCTTGAGAGTATTGTGTTCTCTTTGAAAAAGATGTAGGTTTAAATTTCATGCAATTTCTAGGCTAGGTTAAGCTATTCATTTCCTAAGTAATTGGGTGAATCTTATTAATCTGTTCTTTTGTGTAACAGTGAAACATATTTTATAAATAAAAAATCTTTTTCAATCAATTTCAGTAAGCTTATATTTCTAGAACAATTGTGCTGAATAAGTTTAGTTGTTTTGTTTTGTTTTTTCAATCTAGGAATAAATTAATGCCAATTATTGCCGCTGTCAAAGCTGGGACTGCATGGCAGCTTTAAAGTAGTCTGGTAGCCACGTTTGTGGCTCCCCCCCTGTCCATGCACAGTGTGCCTTACTCTCATGTATGATAAGGTTATGGAGAATACAAAACAAAAACGAGCAAACAAGCAAAAAGATTGAATTTGGAAATGAAGGGATGCATTCAACTAAGCCTCTTCTCCCAGGACTCTTGTGCTATGTATGCTTCTACCTTTTTCTTTTGACCTGCCTAATGCCCCTTAGCAGGAACTCTGTGAAGAATGTTCTCTTGACCTGACTCTTCTGTAGAGTCTTTCTTCTTATTCCATTCAGTGCTTTCTTCCAGATAGCTTGATTGCATCCTTTTAATCTTGAAAATCTTCTGCCCAATTATTTTTCTTTAAAGAGCCAGAACGAAAATAGTTTACTCAATGTATAGTCGAAAAGCAGCTGAAGAAGTGAAGCGAGAATTGATAAAGTTACAAGTGAATTATTACATTCTAGAAGAGTCCTGGTGTATAAGAAGATCCAAGTGAGTATTTAACACAGTTAATATTTTATATTCATAAGACATGAAAAATTAATTCAGTCTTATGGCAAGTGCTTTACTCGTTATGTGTGAGATATTTATAACATTTAGCATGGTATAAGTGGAAAAAACTGTTTAGATCATTATTTGAATTGGAATTCTTTCCTTTCTAGTCATTATAAATGTTTCTCTCATAATGATTTGCATGTGTATGCTACCTTAAAGGTATTATATTGGCATTGACAATTTCCCAGATGGCTTATCTTCACCTTGAATGTTTTTTAAAAACTTTCATTTAAAGTTGGATGTATTTTAAAGACTTTTTAGAAGACTTGCAGAGTCTGAAACCAAATAATGGGGCATCTCATTGTAACAAAGTAAGGCAGGCAGCTGAGAGTCAGGGCCTCCTTTGCACACGCCACTTTGCACCCGTCCTGTGATGGACTGGCCCCCCCTCCCAGTGTCACCTCAGAGCAACACTTCCTTCTTGCTGTTCCACAGCTTATTTGAGTGGGAAAATAATTAACTTCACTGTGACCCACATTCTCTTGGGTTTATAGTTTTAAAAACTATTTCCACTCAGAGAAGGCCACTATGCAGAGGATAGCAAAAGTTAGATCTTAAAAGCAAAGAGGAATGTTGAAGTTGACTGTTTAGAAATATTGCACCTGGCTGACTAGACAGCTGATGACAGTGGCTTGCTATTAAAATACCAAAGCATTGACTCCACAAGGAGCACAGACATGGGCAGTTTCATTAGGAATCAAGAGTATTTTATGAACTACTATTATTTTTAATATTCTCACTGCTCTTTAAACAGAGGCCTTTGGAGGTTGCTGTATTTCTAGCTTAATCATACTTATTCACCATGTATTTCAGTGATATACAAGAGTGTTAAGACAAAATAATTAAATATTGACTCGGGAGTGAGAATGGTTCTGTGAAACCATAGCTGTCAACAGTGCCCACAAGGAAACCCAAACAATTGTTGATTATTGAATGATTTTCCTATGAATGTGTCCCAGGTGACTTGAATTTAATTAGGATCTATACAAAATGTTATTGTTCTTAGAGTCATAATTTAGAAAATGTTTTATTTCCTTAGGAACATAAGAATATATATATGAAATCCATATACTCGCTTTTAGTTAACTTTGTTATATAAACTTAGGACAAAAAAGTCACAAACACCTCTCATAATTTTATGAGGACATTGTAATAAGTGAATGGTGGGCTGACATTTGCAGTCAGGAGGATGTAGTTTCTTGACAAGAGATTTCCACCCACATTGTGATCTTCTTTATCGTCTCGGGCTTCACTTCCTGGTTCAGTGATCAGCCTGAGACACCCATAGGTTTCTGGAACATAAAAATAATGTTCTATGGCCTCTTTGTTCCTAAGCTAATGATGAACCTTGATGTAAGATTCTTCATCTTGTTTCTAGACCTTGCATAGTGTTTTGAATATGTGGAAACTGTAGAGGCTGACACGCTTTATCTTCTAAGATGCTGATGGAGCTCCTCGGTTTTCCGATGGGCAAAGAACTGTTTTGTATACCAGAAGGGATGAAAGACAAATTTAGGAGGTATAGCAATAAATCTTATGCACTAAACAAGGTCAACAGTGATTTCATTGACGTTGGATCATTTCCATGTAGCGCTCACTTCTGGACATAAGACTAAGCAGTCTGGGCTGGGGGTGTATGCTCCATTTCCCCCATGGACCTTGACTTGCCCCTGCTGTGTTTTTCCAGCAGGAGTGGAGAGGAGGAAGCCAAAGAAGTGACGTTCTCTACTCTGTTGTCCTCAGTAACTGAAAAAGCACTCTTCATCTACTGCAAGATTTAAGCCAGAATGATAATAAATCTCAGGAAACCTTAGGCAGGTGCACTCTGCTTAAACCTTGAAACCAAACACAAGCTGTACTTTCTGTTCTGGCAGGGAAGCAACCCGGGAGCTCAGACAGGAGAGAAAAGGGAAGAAGAACTAAGATTTAGTGCAGAAGGAAGACTGAGTTTCTTGACAAAACTTTATGCCGGAATTAGGATCTTTTACTGCTTTGGCCCCCATTGTCCATTTCATTTATGCCTGAGACATCTCTGGATTAGTGGAACAGAAAAGTGTATGAGGACGGGGGTGGGTAGCCCATGGGGAACTCAAGGAGGAGAAGAAAGGGAAGAGGACCTCTGTATGTATCTAGCACTTAAACTGTGCCTGGCACTTTGGTGGGCACTGTATTGATGTGATCTCAGTACCAGTGGCCTTAATGGTGTGGCTTGTTTATTCTTTAAATACTTGACACCCTGTATTCAAATACAAGTACGAAAATATACTCAAATGCAAGTTGTAGATGAGCTTTTAATTAACTACTCTTATTCTCAGTTCTCTACTTTCTTTCTCATTAATTCCAATAATAGAGTTGACATAAAATTAAAACACATGAATTCAGAAGAAAATTATTCCCATTTTCAATAATGCTATTTAAAGATATAGCTGGCTGGCTTGGGGAGCTTCAGGAAACTCAGATAAGGACTACAGGGTGTTATGCTTAGGCCGACAGAGCTCACAAAGGCAGCTCCTAGCTTTTACTCTCTCCTGAAAGCAGGTGAACTCAGAAGCTGGTAGTTTTCTCTGTCCTTGCGTTGTGCTCTCTCCTGCCCATGGCCCACAGTGTAGCCACAGTTTGGCCTCGGCACATGTGAGAAAATTAAGTGGTGGAAAACCCAAGCCCAGTCTTGCTTTCATACATGCTCAGTGTTAATAGAATCTGGTGTCAGGAGAGTGTGCAAAACATGTGGCCTGAACACTCTTCCTGGGAATGCTCATGGGTAAAACCCTTTGGGAGATAATCTGACAGAGGCAAAGTGAAAATTGTGTAGCCCTGTGATGTAGTGATAGTGCTGCTTCCAGAAGTTTAGCTTGCAGAAAGATAATGGCGCAAGAATGTTTATATCAATATCACTTTATAATGGCAAAATGGAAAACACAATATCCATACATAAAAGAGTGATTTGTTAATACATAGATGTACTAGCAACTATTAAAAAGAATGAAGTAGATCTTTAGGTGCTGAGGTGGAAAAATGGCCATATTTTATTGTCAAGTGAGGAGTCCCAGAATAATCTCATTTTTGTAAAAGCAACTGCAGGAGCACCTGCGTATATAAATCCGTGCCTCTGTTTGTATGCATGTGTGTCTGAACTTGGATGAAAGAGGTCCAGCAGAATGTGTGCTGGTTTGTTTACACAAGCCACCTCTGAGAAATGGCATTGAAAGTGACAGTGACTCTCTCTTTTTTTTTTTTTTTTATTTTGATAGGCCTATATTTTGGCACCTTTGGGGATGGTAGTTACCTTTAAGTTGAAGATGTTATTAAGAAGCAGAGAGCATATGTACTCCTGCCATGGTGCTTGTCTCATGGTGGAGAGCAGAGGAGTGGAACTGCCTTTGGGAAGGAATAAAAAGGACATGTTGGAATTTTTTTTTTCTCTTAAAGTGAAGCAACTATGACAAAACATAAGTAGTTGCCAATTCTCTGTAATTTTTCTGTTTTTTTTTTTTTTTTTTTTAATTTACCAAGTAAGCACATAAGAAATTGTGAACTCCCTTTTGCCTTTTTTGTTTTTATTGATATTTTGGAAGAGTCCAGGCCAGTTGTCCTCTAGGATGTCCCACCTTTGGATTTGTCTGATTCCTCCATCATGATTAGATTTAGTTTAGCAAATTGTGACAAGAATTTTAATTACCTCAGAGGGGTTTTATACTCTCCATTATGTCACTTGAGGAGGGACAGATCACTTTATTCCATCATTAATGATGCTAAGTTAGATCACTTGGTCTATTTTAAGGAGGCACATCTCCTTTAGAATTAATAATCTATAAAATCTGTAGAGATACTTAGAGGCCATTTGTTTATCCTCTTTCTCAACAACCTTTCACCAGATAGTTCTTGCATCCAGTTTTGATTCTTACCTGAATCAATTATTACATTGGTGGTTATAAAACAAGTAATATAGATTTGAAAGCAGTGTACCAGGTACTGAATAAGTACAGGTACTTACTGTGTAAGTATGGATTTGATAAATAATAAATAAATAATGAATCTAGAGCTGTTGGCTATCTATATGGAAAAAATTAAAATTTAATCTCTACATCACACCATACAGAAAAATTAATTCCAGATGAATTACGGGTCTATGAAAAGCAGAACTCTGAAACTTTCATAGAGGAACACACAATGCATATTCACATGATACCATGATAGGGAAGGATTCCTTACACAAGACATAGAAATCACAAGCCCTAAAAGAAAAGAGTGACATTTGGGACTATAATAATGTAAAAATCTTCAATGTAACAAAAGCCAAAAAAAAAAAAAGAACAAATTTGTGAACCCTAGTAAAGCCAACAGTTATATCTATGACATTGCTTTAAATTTAAAATAAATACTACAGTTATCTGCAGAAGTTATTGGAACAAATACCACACAATGCCAATTTCACTTCTGCTAGTCTTTATAAAATCTATTGCTTTTAAAATTTAATTGTGCATTTAAAAAATGTGAGCTGAGCACCACTGGATTTTCTTTAAATTGACTCGTTCTAGAAGACAGTAGGGGGAAGTTGCATAAATGTGACCTAAGCATATCTGCCAATTAGGATTTTTAAGTCAATATAACGCATTACCTCTTAACTGTGTGCGGGGCATAGCGCAAGCTAGATACAGTGTCTCTCTCTCTCTGAGTCCTCATGACACACCCCAGTTGTATCCCCCATCTGACAAATGTGGGGAGAGACTGCTTGAGCTATCCAATGCCAGTCTTGCTAGGTACCTGAGGCAGAATTTAAACAAGATCTCTTACCCTACCTAAATTCATGTATTTTGTATGTCTGTCTCTTTTTTTTTTTTTTTTTTTTTTATGGTTAACTTGGCTGTGTTCACCTTGTTCTAAAGAGAATTTATGACAGCTTAAATAAATATAAATAACTCTAATAGGATTTTTTTAACTAAGTTAATTTATATAGAAAAGATGAAATGGAGACAAGAATATGAAAAGTGTGCTCTGCTTCATCTGCCATATATAGTGTACTTCGATTTTTAATCTGTACGTTAATTTCTCTAGGCCTGGGTGCAGTATGCCTGAAATTTGGGACGTAGAAGATCCTGCTAATGCTGGGAAGCCTCCCTTATGTAACCTCTTGGTGAAGGATTCCAAGCCACACTTCACCACCGTATTCCAGAACAGTGTTTACAAGGTCTTAGAAGTTATAGAAGAATGACTGCTGCCTATAGAGAAGTACATCAGTAATGGTTTTAATGTTTTGCTAATAACTCATGCCTTGTTTTTAATTCAAATCCCAAAAACTTTTATAGATAACTGTTTTCAAATAGAAAACATTTTGTTTGGTCAATTTGAATGTTGTTCTGACTGTAAAAATACTTATACCTTAATCAATTGGTTACTATTTCAATGCACCCCTTAAAATTTGCTATGCAAATGAGTATATGTTTGTACCTGACTTAAATATTTGTGCTAAAGTAAGGGAGCAAAGCTACCTGTATAAAAAATATGATGGGTCACGACAAGAAGGATATGAAAATATCATGAGTTCCGAACAGTGTAGGGGCCGATTTTAGTTTATGGACTATTGGTGCCCCTTGCTGCTTCTCCTGCCTCTTGCTCTTGTCTTCGTGACATCGCAGTAACTGTCCTAAGCATCTCAGTTGCGTCGGGCCCGTCATCAACTTCCGTAAGAGAAGATGGGGCAGACGTGGGTATTTGCTATGTGGAATTACCTGTTTCACTTCTTAATGTTCTTTTGTTTCTTGTTGCTCTTATGAATGAAGCATTTCCTGCCCATTACTAATCCAGATTCTTGGATCTAATGGTCAGGACTAAATTCCTGTAATTACCAACCATATGACATTAGTGTGTCTTCTTTCTCTCCTTCTCTCCTTCTTTCTCTCCCAGAATTGTCAAATAAGTGTTACTCGTTTAGTTGCTTAGAAAGTACTTATTCTTGGTTAAAAAAAAATGTAATGGCAATTGTGTATTTTTCTCATTTTTAGTATTATTCAGATGTTTATATTTTAATACCTTTAAACCACTGTAAAAATTTTTCATGTTTAATTGTAGTTTTAAGAACAACTATTTTGAATGACCCAAATATAATGCATCTACAAACTAATGTGTAGTTGAGTAGACATAATTTGCAGTGGAACAGTAGACTGTAGTACGTGTAGTTTTTCTTCTATTAATATACAATAAAACATGACTAATTTTTCTGTCAAAAGAGTAAACGATAATGAGAAGTGAATGGAGTTTTTATATTTTACTTTTTACATTGCCTGTCTTGAGTAAGACAAAGCCTTAAGCCTTATGTTATGATTTTGATCCCCAGAGTGATCATATCCGTACGAGGAATGAATCTATTCAGCCTTCCTCTTTATTTTTTTTCCTTCTTATTTATTTTTATTTTGAAAGACTCCCAAACCTGCTCTGAATTCCTAGTATGATTTTTTTTTGTTGTTTCTTAGAAGTTAATTTGTGTGAAATGAGATTCTTCAAAACAGTGAATCCTCATAGTTCTGAGAAACATTTTTAAGATTTTACATTCTAAGCAAACCATGACTTCGATGGACTACACATTTAATTATACAGTGTTCTCTTTATTAACCACAGGCAGATTAACCTCATTGTGGACTGTCCTTGAGACCTGAGTCCTCAGGGATGGTTTCCGGTGCCCACTGCTGGGAGCCACTGAAGAGCTGTTCCCTTTCTGCCTTCTCACCAGAGCCCAAGGACAAGCCTGGTCTGGGGGGAGCACTAGCTTGCTTAGAGCAGACAGCTGCAAGGACAGCCTGGGCTGGCGGGTGGGCAGCCCCCAGCCCGCCCCAGAGCCCACGTTGCCGCGTTTCCGGGGAGCCTCCTTCCGCTGGGAGCTGCCGACAGTGTCTTCAGGTGCCTGCCCCCTCTTCCTCGCTCGCTGGGTGACTTGTATTCCTTGGGCTGTTGCCAGTTTCAGAAAATAGGGAAGCAGCTGGGGAGTCGTGGATGAGGAGTAGAATTTGAGCAGTGATGCAGCAATCCAGAAAACTGGGAGGAGGGCACTGGAGGCTGACGTGGCCCAGAGTGGCCGCGGGCGGGAGGAGGGAAGGGCGCTCTGCTCTACGTGTGACTGTTCTGCACCCGAAAATGGCTGTTTTATACATGCAGCGATTCCACTTTTTAAAAGATTGCACTTTTAAAGTCATTCTCTCTTCTCCCCACCCTCCGATCGTTCCCTTCCCGATGGGTTCACATGCAGTGATTGGAAATTCTGTACAGGAAACACTAAAATGCCGTTTTGACAGTTGCATATGCTGGGAAGAGCTAAGCGTGGTCAAATTAGGTTGGTTTTCTTTTTTTTCCCCCAAACAGAATCCTTTTGTAATGGTATTTATTAATGTAACTCCACCAGCAAGCTATGATTATCTTTTAGACCAGTTTAGAACAGAGGCCTTGGGCTGTACAGCACACTCAGCCTTGGCCACATCTCGTAGCAGCCTGTGCTGTAGGTGATCAGTATCTTTTATGGCAACATAGAATAGTAGTAGTTTCCATATACATGACCAAACAGTATTAAAGCTCAGTATTTTACTCATTTTTAGCATCTAAAAATATTTTTGCTTTAGTGTGAGGAAGGTAAGGATGGGTAAGGAGGTGGTAAATATAGCTCTTGCCATGACATAGAAAAAACAAAGTGGGGACAGTATTTCTATAAGCAGATAAGCCTCTAAAAACGCTTCGCAGAAAAAGTATTGCATTAAAATAGGACAGTGATATTAAGGAGAACGTGAAAAGCTGTATCAGGAATAAAGTGATATCGCATAGAAGTATTGTATTTTTATGAATTTTATGCCAGTTGTTTTACATGTACTATGTATGTTCAATAAAAAAGATGAAAATATAGCGTTTTTTTTCTAATTGTTATTTTCATTTCTATCTCGACTGTTAACATGTTCTGCCTCATTCTGTGGTCAGATAACCATGAACTGGTTCGTGGCAAGCTATAGTCCTGAATGATGGGAAAGGGTTCAAACCGTGGGAGTCCATGAATGTGCTTAGTCCTCTTGATTGGTGGCGGTGTAGGTACTGGGGTTACCCATAGTCTTCTTTCATATTTATGCTATTGCACATTTACATTACTTTATCATTTACATCAAGGGACACGATCATTCTTTAAAGCCATAGTTTGGGGATAATTTCTATTAGAGTTCCTGAAAGCGTTTTCTCATATGTTATAGTTTGGTCTCATGATATTTCCTAAATTATATCTCCATGTCCTTGCTTGATACAAGCATCAGCTTTATCTATCTACCTACTTGGAGGAAAGATAGTTTAGCTTAGTTCATGCCTGTATAATTAATTTCTTTACACAGTGACACATTCATTCTCTGACATCTTTGGGGAGTGAAGTGTTTCCAATACAGTGGCTCCTAAATTTAGTGTGCCTCAGAATCATCTGCAGGGTTTGTTAAAACACAGATCACTGACCCCCACCACAGAGGTTTCTGATTCAATTGGCCTAAGGTGGTGCTATGGTTGGAATGCTTGTGTCTCCTCAGAATTCATATGTTGAAATCCTAACCCCCAAGGTGATTATAAGGTGATTAGGTCATGAGCATAGAGCCCTCATGGATAGGATCAGTGCCCATATAAACGAAAGCTTTCTTAGACCTTTCACATTGTGAAGTTAGAGCTACAAGGTGCCATCTATGAATCAAGAAGACTTGCCAGATACTAAATCAGCTGGTGCTTGATCTTGGACTTGCACAGTCTCTAGAACTGTGAAAAATAAATTTCTTTGTTTATAGGATAACCCAAACGGGCTAAACAGGCAGGACCCCAGAATTTACATTTCTAACCATTTCTCAAGTAATGTTGATGCTGCTGGTCCAGGAACCACACCTGAGACCTGTGGCTCTGATGGATTGCAAAAGGCTATGTGGATGACTAGCCTCTAGAGGGCGTTCCATTCTTGACAGCATTTATCCCACCTGGTCAGGCGACAGGGTCTGTGTTGGAAACAATTTTGTAGAGCCTCTTCTTTGTCTTTTAGGGGGCATTGCCTCAACAGAACTTGCAAGGAGCAAAGAACAGATAAGGTAGTTCTTAACAAGAACATTAATGCAGCTTATTTACATTGTGTTGGCTGAACAGGTGGCTTATGATCACTTAAATATTTTGAAACCATAAACTAGACTGGGCTTCGAACAGTTTCTTTTCAGTTCAGAGTTGGAAAAAAGAGACAAATCCTTTAAAATCGAACTTCCTTTTGCAAAATTACTTTTCTAAGAAGAAAATGGATAAACTCAGTGATGTGTGTGGATTTTAAAACTTCATTTTTCTATATTGCCTTTGTTTGGCCCCAGAAATCTTCAATCTTCTCCCTCTATTAGAAAGCAGCTAAGGACCAGCTTTGAGTCCCGGATCACCTGTTTCTGTCTCCTGCCTTCCCTTTCTCCTTCTCTGCAACTAGAAGTTCCTAATTTAAATCAGTAAAATTGTTCCCTGTGCAGAGAAAAGAGAAGCTGCTTTTAAAGTTCATTACATTCTTGAATTGGTCTTTACTGCATAGTACTGTATCAGTACAAATACAGTTTTACATCTGGAACTGAAAAGCACATTGAGGTATAGGAAGGTCTTGAAAACTTTACTTTTACCTTTCCTTCCGTGAGAGAGATTTTAAAATTCTGAGTGAACATACAAGTTGAAGTCTTTTTCTCTTAAGATTTTGAGTCACTGTAATGCCACAGAGGTAGATTTTTCTTTTTTGTGCAAGGAGATTAGGATGGTGTTGACATTGGCTCTGCTTTCAGGGCAGTGTTTTCTGTACTCCCATTATCTCTAACCCAAAATTCTAATTACTTTAAGTAAGCAGTGCGTTGTCAAAATGACTTTGAAATAAATGGTAGTGCTACCAAGTATTGTGTTTACGCAGGCATGTTCTTTTTAATTGAGCATAATATCATTTCATTGATTTTTAAGTACCTGGGCTTTTTCCTGTATGCAAATTTAATACCTTGAAAGAAAGTTCAATGTAGCGAAATTAAGCTCATTCAGTTGTTATGCCGATTGCCCTCAAAGCTTTAGTACTTTGCCATTTCTAAAAGCATAGAAAGAAATGAAAACAGGAAATGACCATTTTTAAGTAGACTTGGCATTTGGCCATTAAAACTGATTTAAAAAAAAACAGAAAAGGTGCCTGAAAGCCAGTTCTTCAGTTTTATGGACATAGTTCACACCTCTGGCTCTACCTCTGGGCAATGATGCCCTGCTCACTGGCCAGGCCCTCAGGTCTTCACTCTTGTTATCTGCTCATTGACCACAGCCCAGATTCAGAGGCCTCCATCTTGCCCTAAGACATCCTCCCCAGGAAGCACAATTTGGTAATTCTTTGAGCCCTTTTAATCTGTGATGAATTAGACTTTTTCTAACAAAGACTCCTTATGGCAGTCATTCTCAAACTTGTCTGCACATTGGAAATTACTTGGGGGAGCTTCAAAAATACTGAATCCTTTCCCTCACCCCCAGAGTTTAGGATTTAACCAGTATAGGGTGTGGCTTAAGACTTGGAACTTTTAAAAATGCCCAAGTGATGTTTAAAAATGCCCAAGTGATGTTTTAGTGAACCTGGCCTCCCTGCCTCACTTTTGGATTCAACTTTTCAGAGTTTCCTCCACCCAATCAAACTAGAAATGGTCAGCAAGTTTCTCTCATATACTCTTTTATTAAGGATGATGGCCTATTTCTACTTTATTAATCATGGAACCTCATGTGGAGTAGACTCCTTAAGAATTCTGTGTTCAGTTAGAGTCAGTGGAGGTGTGACAGCGTAGGTGCCAGATATTCATAAACCCTGGTGAGAATGTCAATGAGAAATGGGAATATAACAGCAAAAAAAAAAAAAAAAACCAACCTTTAAAAATCACTGATAATTTAATATTAGTGTGGAGAATCATTTATTCTTCCAGATGCTTTTTTCTTTTTTCCTGGACTGTACTTTCTTGATCACTTGCACTCCGAGCTGCAACTCAAGTGTCACTTCCTTTGCAAAGCCTTCCCTGATGGCCTACCCCTTGGCTGAATGACCTGCCTCCACTGCCAATGCTCCTGTAACTTCTATATTCCACGCATATAACTTGACTTCTACTGCATCTGTGTCCTGATTGACTGGACTTCTATTTTATTCCATTCTGAATCTATAGTGCCTCCTAACACAATTCCTGGCCTGTAGTAAGGCTTAATGATTTTTGAAATAAACCATACTTCATTCAACAATGCAGTGAATTGCACATAGCACTAAAAAGTATTCATTTGAACTAAACGAAATGGAAGATTATGTATTCTAGCTATGGAGATGAAATCATGACATTCAGAATATCTTCAGATGAGATTAATATATATAGGAAAAGAATATTATTGGCAAACAGCAAAACAAAAGTAACCTCAAGACATATTCTGGCTAAGTACCTTGATGCATTCAGACATAACTAGTAACCAAAGAACCATTAGAAAGCAATACGACAAAAGCAGATATGTCTATTTCCAGAGGAAGGGCTCTTATTGGCCTGGTTTAGGTTGTGTGGCTTAAGATATTATGATGGCCAGTCCTGGGCGCATTCACAGCTGGCCAGGAAACAGAGAACTCTAGGAATTTTTTTAAAGTATGAAAGAGGAAATGTGCCCCAAGTTGGGAGAGATTGATGTGTTGTTGCTACATAAGGATATTAGACAAAACATGACAGTAGTCGTGCAATGTTGTCATAATTGAGACAACTAAATTGGAATCTTGGCTCTATTTTTACAAAGTTTATTAGATAAGACATGTTTCTTATTTTGAAAATTGGTTTTCTTGTCTTTCAAGAGGATATGCCTCTTACGGTGGTAATTAAAAACAGGAGGAATAGATGAATTCACAAACAGACCAGGAAATTTTAACATACCTCTCATAATAAGCGGGCAAAAGAAAAATCAGTAAGGGTATACATAAGTTGAGTAATAGGAGAAGCAATCTTGATTTAATGGTCATATTTAAAACAACTGACTGAACAAGTGAAGAATACACATTCCAGTTAAGCATATGGGAGATTTCCAAGAATTGACAGCAAAACATAAATTCCAGAAAGGCATGAATTTTTGGTCAGTTCCGTTCCCTGGTGACCTAGAACAATCTCTGGCATATATGAGTGCTCAATACTTGTAAAAAAAAAATTGATCATACGTGGAACCAAATAGCACTTTGCAAAAATGTTAATGATTAAAAACCCCTTATGTTAGAAATTAATACAAAATAAGTTTTGAGTAATCTATGAATCAAAAAATCTGAAAAAAATTGAGGAAAAAATAGAATGACGATATATCACAAATAGCTTGTGGGGTATAATAATTTTTTTTAAGATTTTATTTTTTCATGAAAGACACCGAGAGAGAGAGAGAGGCAGAGACACAGGCAGAGGGCGGAGGGCGAAGCAGGCTCCATGCAGGGAGGCTGATGTGGGACTCGATCCCGGGACTCCAGGATCAGGCCCTGGGCCGAAGGCAGGCACTAAACCGCTAAGCCACCCAGGGATCTGTGGAGTATAATGAAAGCAGGTCTAGAGGTATACTTTTTTTTTCCTACTCAGTCTAAAACGCATGCATTAAACTAAAAATGAATTCAAATATCTATGTCAGAGATACAAAGAACAGCAGCATACCCATTCCCCAACTTATGAAAAGAAATAACAAGCAGAACTTGATGAAATAGAAAACAGATCAGCAAAGCCAAAGTTGGTTATTTGAAATCATAAGACAAAATGGAGAAGTCATAAAAAATTAGGAATGACAAATTACTGAAGCTATGAATAATAGACAACAGGAGGATATTAAATTATGTACAGTAAATTTGAACACTTAGATAAATGATTGAATTCCTACAAAAATCCAACTTAATAGAACTGACCCAAGATGAAATAAAAATTAGGAACAATTTTATTTCCAACAAAGAATTTAAATTAATAATTTTAGGAAACATCTTCCCTCAAAGAAAACAACATATCCTAGACAGTTTTACAAGCTTGTTCTACTAAATGTTCAAGATACTGATGATTCCAGTCTTCTACAAACACCCAGAGAATAGGAAATAAGAGAATTCCATCTTTTAGGTGACTATAACATTAATACCCAGAGCAGAATGGTGTTAATGCAGTAAAAGAAAATTGAAGGTTTATTACATGTACAAAGATGCAGAGAAGAACCTAAGAATAAATTGAACATAAGATGTAAAAATACCAGTTCTCCTCAAATTGACCTGTCATTTAATCGGCATACCAATAGGGCTTTTTAGGGAGCTTGACAATCTGAATGTAAAATTTTTACAGATGAACAGTCCTTCCTGAAGAAGGACATGAGATAGGGCAATTTTTTTCCTACCAGATAATAAGATTTATCACAATAGCTGTAGAAGCATTGACACAAGGATATACAAATTGACTCATAGAAGAGGTTAGCTCAAGAGCAAATGCGCATGTATTTAACAAATGAGTCTGACAACTGGTTATCTACCTGGAAATTAATGAATTGCTTCCCTACGTCACATCGTACATAAAAGTAACACTGCAAACAGATAAAATATCTAAGTAGGAGAGAGAGTACTATAAAACCTAGAAGACAGCATAGGATAATACGTTCATATCCTCAAGGAGGAAATCCTCAAGGAGGAAATCCTCAAAGAAAGTCTTCCAAAACAAAAGCAAACAAGCAAAAACCTCTAGATGAAAGAATTCACTAGGATTATTGACTTCTGTTCACTAAAAGATATGAAGTGAAGCAAGCCATGATGTGTAGAAGATACCTGATTAATATCCAGAACGAAGAACTCTGACAAACAGTAAGAAGTATATAAAGAACTCATTAGAAAAACTGACCGGAAAAAAAAAAAAAAAAAAAAAAGAAAAACTGACCAAAGACATGACATTTCCCAGAAAAGAAATGCAAATGAGCCAGAATCATTAAAGAAAATCCAACCTACTCATAATCAGGGAAGTGCAAACTGAAACCAAAATGATAACATTTATGACATTGGTTTTACAAAGTACATACTGAGAAACAGATGGAAAAGCACAATTCCCTTTATTCCTAGTAGAAGATCTCCATTTTGGAAATAAATGGGATTATCTGTTAAATTTGAGAATGTATATATATATATATATAATGTGTGTGTGTGTATATATATTATGACCCAGTTTTTCCACTCCTTAGACATACATATATCCCAGAAAGATTCTTATACATGTGCATCAGGAGACATGTCTAAGAAGGTCACTGCCAAGTGTTCATAAAAGCCGAAAACCTGGAGATCACTTGCACATGTATCTGGAATAAATAATAGAATAGACAGATAAAGCATCCTACTGAATATGTAAAATAGTGATAGGCAACAACTTGGAGCACTCTCGGGATTATTATTAGGCAAAAAACATCTAATTTGCAGAAGAATACATGCAATGTGAGTTTATTTACAGAATAAACTTTTTATTCTGTTTATTTACAGAAAGTTCAATTCAAGTTAATTATTTTTAAGGGCCTGAAACATGGTAAAATATAAAGAAAATCAAATGAATAATAAATACAAAATTAGATTAGTGGTCATCTCTCAAAGGATGGGGTGGAAGGCGGGGTACACTGAGGTCTTCAAAGAACAGCAGCATAAAGTTGAAGGTTATGTTGTTTGAAACTGGGTAGTGGGTATGTGGATGTAACTTAATTGTAATTATTTATACTTACTGTTTTAAAAGAGAGAAAGTGGGAGGGGCAGAGGGAGAGAGAATCTTAAGCAGGCTCTACCCCCAGTGCCTGACGCAGGGCTCGATCTCACAATCGTGAGATTATGACCTGAGCCAAAATCAAGAGTCGGACACTTAGCCGACTGAGCCACCCAGGCACCCCTGATAATTATTTATACTTTAAACATTTTATAAATATTCTTCAACAAATCTTCAATATTGGGATAAAGTAGACACTCTTAGATGGTAATACACATGAAAAGAACAATCTCCAGTAGGTGCAGCAGGAAGTGGCAAAGAAATCCTCAATTTCTCTGGCAATCACAATTGTAAATAGGATTTTCCTGGAGACTTGGTGCACGATGGCTCCTCAGTTCAATGTGAAGGGACTGGAGGGGATTAGAAATCGTGCCAGTCTCGTGTGGCTGTTAGGAGGTTGCACGAGGGACTCTATGTGAAAGTTTTTATAATAAATGCCAGTTGCCTCTTTTACCTCCTACCCATGATGCCAGCAGATGAGGAGGCTGAGATGATGTGACATCGTCAACCCTGCACACGCCCAGGCAGGAAAGCAGCAGGCCTGCAGGGGAGCCAAGGCCCCGCGCGCCTCTGGGGGTGCTTGCACATAGAAGGGCACGTCGGGGTTTCTAGTTAAGTGTCTTTTTGATGCTCCTTGCTTCTTATTTTTCATACCCAGACCAGATTTATTTCTGGTTCCAGATGACAGGACGTTCACTTTACATTTGTGCAACAAAACAATTATTGTTGTTTCCTGTTTACTGCAGACATGCAGAGCTTTTGTTATCATCGAGAAATCCCTATGGGAACCAGAAGAATCAAGCTGAGCAAAGATTTTTTTGCCAGAATCAATTTCCTGAAGCCGAGAGGCTTTATCATTCACCGACTGTGTGCAAAAGCATTTTATTTTTTGAATAAACGACTGATTCCTTTATTGATTTCTCCCTTCACCCAGCTTCACCCAGTCTGCTATTCTGTCCTGGCTTTGGGACCTTACCCTGGGTGAAAAAGGGTTGGTGGCGTGTTCCCTGCCCGTGGGCCATTATATGATGCCATCTCTCTGCTCCTTCTTGCGGCCTTTCACCTTGGCCTGCAGAGGTGTGGCCGGGCTGCTGGGGGGCTGGCTGGGGGTCCCCAGCAAATGTTTCACTGAGGCACACCTGGATCACTTTCCAGCTATGTAATCTCAGGCGAGTTAATGAACTTTTGAGCTATCTGGATAATATTCTCCATGACAGCACTTGTAGAAAGTGAAAAAGAACTTTCTTTGTCTTTTCTGGGGGGTTGCAATTTAGCGTATACATACTGAGTACCTGCTGTGTGCCGGGCAGTAGTGAGCAAGCACCGTGAAGTCAGTCATTCCCTGCCGTCAGAGACGTGGAGAGTTACGTTGAGGGATGGGCAAGTTTTATCACAAGCAGGTTGGCCAGGGACACAGGAGCTGGAGCGGCTCAGAGCAGGGTACGCAGCCTGGTTCTGCTTCTGCCAGCCTCTAGAAAAGGCTGAGCCTCTAGAAAAGGCTGAGCGAGCTTAAGCAACATAGTAACATGCCCAGTTTGGCTTTTCCTGTCTGTACAATAGGGACAATGATTCTTCAGAGTCTGGGTGTGAGGTTTAAATGAGATCTTTTTTTTTTTTTTAAGATTTTATTTATTTATTCATGAGAGACACAGAGAGAGAGGCAGAGACATAGACAGAGGGAGAAGCAGGCTCCATGCAGGGAGTCCGACGTGGGACTCGATCTCAGAACTCTGAGCCAAAGGCAGATGCTCAACCGCTGAGCCACCCAGGTGCCCCAAGATCATATATTTTTTAAAGATTTTATTTATTTATTTATTTATTTATTTATTTATTTATTTATTTATTTGAGAGACAGAGCATGAGAGAGCACACGAGGGAGAGTGGCAGAGGGAGAAGCAGGCTCCCCGCTGACCAGGGAGCCCTATGCGGGGCTCGATCCCAGGACCCTGGGATCATGACCTGAGCGGAAGGCAGACCCTTAACCGACTGAGCCACCCAGGTGTCCCGAGATCATTTTTTTTTTTTTTTTTATCAAGTGACTGCCAGCCCTCTGTGCTCAATGTCCCATTTACTGTGAGAACAAACTCGGTCTAGGGATCCTGTCACAGGTGCCATGGTGGATCATGCTGGTCTTCCTACCAGGCCCCCCCACCCAGAGGTGCACTTTAAAGCCCCCCAACTCCACTAACACAAGGTGCTGCACGCCCCGGACTTCCACTGAGGTGAGTGGTGAGAGAAAGGCCCACCTCATGGTACTGTCATCGTGCCCCCATTTCTCCACCCCGGGAGCTTTGGCATGGCCAAGCTGCCCTCCTTGGCCCTATGGTATGAACACTTAGCCTGAGATCTGTCCTGCTGACAAAATTGTTCACGTATAACCCACTGGAGTTAACTATAGGCACAGTGCTGTGCAGCAGAGCTCTAGAACTTTCTCTTGCATAACTGTTGATTAATAATTCCCAATTCGTCCTCCCACAAGCCCGTGGCAACCACCATTCTATTCTCTGCTTCCATGAGTTTGACTATTTTAGGTTCCTTATATAAGTGGAATCAGGCAGTATTTGGCCTTCTGGCACTGCCTTCTTTCTTTTAACATAATTTGCTCAAAGTTCATCCATGTTGTCACAGATGGCAGGGTTTTCTTCTGTTTTGAGGCTGAATAACATTCCGTTGTATGTATATACCACATTTTAAGAATCCACTTATTTGTTCTCGGACATTTTGGGTTGTTTCCACTCTTGGCTATCGAGAGTGCACCGGGCACAGGAGGGCTAACACCTCTCTGAGATCCTGATCTCAGTCGTTTCTTCTGGCCTCCTTACCTGGGGTATCCTTTCCAAGAGGCCTTCATGTTCGTAATCAAACACATTGCTTAGGTTATTTTTTCTCAACCAGAAGACCAGGACTCTCTTTGAAATGAATTTTCTATCAAGCTCAAATAGCAAAGAACTTTAAAAAATGACATCTCTCTCTTTCCCTTCCTCTTCCCTGCATCCTAGTGCCCAGCACAGATGAGCAAATCAGGGTGGATCTGCTCACTAACCATTTCCAATGCTGAAAACCTTTGAGGTTTCCTTTTTGTACTTTCCCTGCCATCCCCCCAAATGCCTCCCCTTTGGAATAATTTCTTTCTGTTCCTCTTTGCCTTTCATAGAGAATAGGAATAATTCATCCAAACATAAGGAGAGAAAAAAGGCTTTTGGGGAGAAGTGGGGGAAATCAGTCCCCTGTCAAAATAGTCTGGCTTCGCATCTGCCCCTTTCACTCAGCCTTTGCTGAGAGCAGGGCCGGTTGGGTAGGATGGGTTGGGGCTCTGCTCCACAGAGCATCTGTCACTCCCAGCAAAGCCAGGGATGCCTTCTGAGCTGAACAGGAAAATGACTAAGTGATGACAGAGAAATGGCTGCCAATTCCAAGTAGAATTGCCACCTCTGAGCAGGCACAGCATTGTCTTTTCGGATGGCACTTTCACAACGAGCTTCCTTTCCCTGCAGAGACTTGTGATCTGAGGATTGGATTCCTGTCCAAATGCCCGGGCATTTGCGGATTCCTAAAGTGACACAGTTCTATGCTGGGAAAGAACTTTGACAGTGAAAGGCCAACTCGAAAGCTGTGAGATTAGTTTTGGAGGGACAAGGAATTCCTAAGGGAAGTTCTAAGAATTCCAAGGTTTCACAGTGAGTGCTGAGGAGAGAACACCAGACTTATTCCAGAATACTTAAATATTAGTCTCTGCTGTGTCACTCTGTGATCTTAGGCAAATTCCTTTACTTCTCTGGACTTTAGCTTCCTTGTCTATGAAGTGAGGACATTGAATAGGACAATAATTTTCAGATTGTGTTCTGAGGATCCTGTAGTCAATAAGTTGGAGGAAATACTGAGACAAATTACTTAGAGTGCTTTAGTAATGACCTCCTCGGAAACTTTAATGTGTTAATATGCACCACAACTTTCTAGGACAAAGGTAATGTGCAAGTTTCCATAAGCAATCAGAAGCCCTTTAGAGTAGGTGGCAGTCAAGCCACTTAATGGCTCTATGGGTAAAAATACTTGTTCTGGACATTTAGTTATGTGGCTCAAGAAGGTGAGGAGAAGCTAGAAGAGTGAGAAACACAAGTCCTAATGGTACAGAGGGTGATATTGTGAGAATAATAAAAATCCATAGAAATGAAGATGTGAATTAAAAGGAGAGATGGGTAAAATGCAATGAGACTCATCACTTCTAGGAAAGGCTTTGATGCATTTTTAAATTTTAGTTTATTTTAATATTTTATTTAAATTCAATTTGCCAGCATATAGTATAACACCCAGTGCTCATCCCATCAAGTGCCCTCCTTAGTGCCCATCACCCAGTCACCTCTTCCACCTCCCTTCTGCAACCTGTTGTTTGTTTCCCAGAGTTAGGAGTGTCTCATGGTTTGTCTTTCTCTCTAATTTTTCCCCACTCGGTTTGCCTCCTTTCTAGGAAGGGCTTTAATGAAGAGCTAGAGGTCATGGAGAACCAAGTGAAGGAAGAGTGACCTAAAATTTAAATAGTAAGAAAAAAAAAGTCTCTTATTTTTTAAGGATTTTATTTATTTATTCATGAGAGACACAGAGAGAGAGAGGCCGAGACAGGCAGAGGGAGAAGCAGGCACCCTGCAGGGACCCCGATGTGGGATTTGAGCCTAGGACCTTGGGATCACGAACTAAGCCAAAGGCAGATGCTCAACCACTGAGCCACCCAGGTGCTCCAGAAAAAAAGTCTTATATGCTTGTTCACAATTTACCAGTTCCCATGCTCCTCATCCTTTTGTGTAGCCCTAGGTGTCCATCCAGTATGATTTTCCTTATGTTTAGAGGGCTTCCCCTCACTTCCTGTAGTGTGGGTCTGCTGGAGATGAATTCTTACAGTCTTTGTATGACTGAAGTGTCTTTGATTTGCCCTTGTTTTGAAATGTTTTTACCAAGTAAAGAGTTCTAGGTTGATGGGCTTTCAATACAGTGCTTTCAAGACATTGCTCCATTGTTGTCCAGCTCTCAAATTTTCAAGGAGAAATCTGCTGTAATTCTTATTTGTACTCCTTTGTATATGCCTTGTCATTATTCCCTGAATGCTTTTAAGCTTTATCCTTTATCATTGTTTTTAAGCAATTTCATCGTGATGTGTCTTGGTGTAGTTTTCTTCATGTTTTGTGTGTGTGTGTGTGTGTGTGTGTGTGTGCGCGCACGCGCGCTTGGGTTTCACTGAACTATTTTCATCCATGGGCTTATAGTTTTCATTGAGTTTTGAAATTTTTAAAAAAGATTTTATTTATTTATTCATCGAGACACACACAGAGAGAGAGGCAGAGACACAGGCAGAGGGAGAAGCAGGCACCAGGAAGAGTCTGACATGGGACTCGATCCAGGGTCTCCAGGATCACACGCCGGCTGCAGGCTGCGCTAAACTGCTATGCCACCAGGGCTGCCCGAATTTTGAAAATTTTAAGCCATTATTTATTTCTTCTTTTGAAGGGATAAGCTTTTCTTCTCTCCACCCCTTTCTCTCTAATGTCTTTTCTGGAGACTCCAATGACTTACATTTTAGGCTGCTCATGACTGTCCTGCAGCTCACTGATGCTGTTTTCATTTGGGGGGCAGCAGGGAGGAGGGGTTCTTTTTACCTCCTGTGTTTCATTTTGGATCCTTTCTATTGTTACATGTTCCAGGTCATCAACCTTTCCCTCTCAATGTCCAGTCTGCTGAGGGGTGCCATGTAGAGTATTTTACCTCTTAGACCTCACAATTTTCATCCCCTGAAGTTCCATTGGGGTCTTTAAAAAATATTCTTCATGTCTCTACATAACTCCTGAACATAGTGGAATAGTTATAATAAATGTTTATTAAAGCATTATTAACATCCTGGTCTGTACTACCCTCTGTGTGAGTTCTGGATCAATCCTCATTATGGGTCATATTTTCTTGCTGCTTTGCATATCTGATGATCTTCGATTAGATCCCAAACACTGAATTTTATACAGTTTAGTTCTGATTAATTTTATAGCCCTATAAATATCCTTAACTTTGCTCTGGGATGCAGTTAAGTTATTTTGAAATAGATCTTTGTGGCTCTTGTTTTTGTGATTTTTTTTTTTTGGTGGGTTCAGAGCTGTGCTCAATCTAGGACTACTCCCAGTACTGAGGCATGACTTTCCTGGGTACTTTTCCCAGTGCGCCATGAATTATTCGTTTTCTCCTCTGCTGGGTAGGAACAGGCTGTGCTCACAGTCCTGTGTGTGCACTGGGCACTGTTCTCCAATCTTTCTAGATGGTTTCCCCCAGCATCATATACTTTCCTTAAATGTATATGCTGCTCAGTGCCATGCTGGATACCCAAGAAGGACCTTGTACAGACTGCTTTCTATGAAGTTTTCTCCTTTTTTGATACCCATTCTTACTAGCTCCAGCTCCCTTCTTTTCTCCAGACTCTCAATTCACAGAGTCCGTCAGGTTCTATCTGGCTTCCTCCTCCTTATGCTCCAGACTGTAAATTCTCTCAAGGTAACCTGTGGCAGTTACAGGGTTCACCTCATTAGTTAGCTGTCTCGGCGTCACTGTCCTTCATTGCCTAATATCCAGTGACTTGAAAATCTTTGTTTCATATATTTTGTCTTCTGATTGTTGTTGTTGTCATTTCACAAGGAGGATAAATCTAGCTCCTGTGACTCTATCTCAGATGGAAGTAGAACTCTTTAACTTAAAATTATAGTAGAAAGTTTAATTTGAACATAAGAAATGATTTTTTTAACTCCCACTATTAGAAAAAACAGAAAAATCATTAAAATAGGAGACCCAGGAATATGTTGGAGTCCTCATACTTGGAGTCTTAATAAAGAGGACAGGTTGAGAGGGTGATCTGGCTGGGACATCTGTCACCCCACTCATGCCAGGATTGATTTGGCTGCTCTGGTTGGCCAGGCAGGTGTCCCCTTCCTTCCTTACTGCTGCATGCACATACATCCCAAAGCTGTGTGCTTGATTGAAGAAAACAACAGCACTCATACAGGAAAACTGTTACTCAGTCAAGACAATGTGAGTAGCTCTGCTCTCCTGTTAGAACCTCTGACCAAGCTCTCAAAGCCCATTTATGGAAGAACATAGCATAGGCAAGCTTCCAAAACTCCAGACATATCCACAGGAGGCACTGAATGTGGCAGTCTACCTTTCTAAAATAATAAAATAAAATAAAATAAAATAAAACAAAGTAAGATAAATAGTATTCATTATGGGTGGTGATTCATTAAGGATTCTTTCTGATGTATGTGACAGAAAAGAAATGGAAGCCTTCAGCAAAAAGGGTTATTAATTAGCTTAACACATTTCTGGAAAGGCCAAGGAATTGGGCCAGGAACATCTATTACTCAACGTTTGAATGATCATTCCAAATCCATGTCTTCCCTTGACTTGAGGGCCAAGACAAAGAGAATAGTCCTCTCCCCAACAGAAGTAATCTGAATGGCTGCCCGAGTCATGTGAATGCTGCCAGATTCAATACTGTTTCCAGGGAAATGATCTAAATGACTCTGATTATTTGGTTTGGATCTTGTTTTTCAGCCTCTCCACACTGCCTTCCATCCCCCAGTCTCCATGACTGACAGTTGTGCTAGAATCACACATAGTGGGGGAGGGACACTGTGTAGTCAAAAATGTACCTGTGAAACATGAGAGAGTTTTATGAGATGATCTTGCAAGATTCCTACCTACTCTAAAAAGTCATTATTCCAAGGACCAAAATGCTATTGAAAGGGTTTAAAAAATACTTGAAAACTTATGGGACCATAGATGACTCGCAATATATTGATTTCTTTCCTAGGAATCTTTTCTTAAGGTTTTATCATTTTTCTGATTTTTAACGTAATGTGTATTTCTTACTAAAAGTTTGGAAAATCAAGAAAATGTCACTACCCAGAGAAGATGCCCGGTAACATTTCAGAGTATGTCCAAATTGTTCAAGAACGTGATTAATATGAGTTAAAAGAAGGCATACCTGAATAAAGGCTGTTGCTCATTCTCTTGATCTTTCATGCACATAGGCCAAATTGAATACCAAATCTTGGTGTTTATGCTTCTGGTAACACTAAGCAGATTTTTCAATTAACTGTGGCATATGAGCACACTTGACAGTCTTATTCCTCTAATTACTTACTAGTTGCTGCTCTGCATTTTGCTTTATTCAATAAAAATGCACATCATTAATGTCTAATCGCTGCCACTGCACCCTGCATTGCAAAGCTTCACCAGAATATGCATTTTATCTTGACACATTTCTGAAGGATCTTACATACAGACAGGAATGGTGAAATATGGATTGGATGGGGCCTAGAGTTAATTTTGTGTTAATTATACTCATTCATTTCTGCATTCATCATTGACTTATTTATTCAACAGCCTTTTATTGGATTGCTATTATGTTCCAGGTACCTACAGGGTAGTAGAGAAATAGATGTCAACAAAGCACACGTGGGTTGTTGTGGGGTTTTTTCCTCTCATAGTTTGAAGTTTAATGGAAGACGTGGAAAAAAAAAATGTCAGTGAAGTAATTACAAACTGTGCTAAGTGCCATGGAAGTAGCAAAGGGAGTGTTGAGATTTACAAAATTTAGACCCCACAGGGCTCGTCCTTGCTTCTAACCTTCCATAGCTCCACATGGCCTATGTAAGGCAGCCAGCAACCCAGTGTGATGTTCGAGGCTCTTCACAGTATGGACCCTCCCTGCAGTTCCCACCTCTCTTGCCTCCAACACTCAGGCGCATGCAGTATTCACCACCCCCTGGATGTATACCTCATGCCAAGGAGCTCAGATTTTGACTTGCTAGCGATGGCGTGTCTTTGAGTGGTTCCAAGCAAGGCAGTGGCACAAGCTCACACAACGTGTGCTTGGAAAGGTAACCTCCTAGAGCGATGTGTGCAGGAGGACCTGGTCAGGTGGGGACATGAGAATCTGTTAGGAAGCATCGACAGGGCTTCAGCAAGAGGATGGCACTGCTTAAATGTTGGCGGGAGCGACAGAGCTATGAGATACTGGTGTGATCCATTCTCTCAGACTTGGTCAGGGATTGGTGGTGAGGGTGAGGAGATAGCAAGGGACTCCCATCCTCCTGGCCTTGAAGAGGTTGGCAAGCTGCCAGCTGAGGCAGTAAAAGTGGCAGTAAAGTGGTGTTAAAGTAGTAACACTCCTGGAATCAATATATAGATTCTTCCAAAGAAAGTCACAAATAATTTCTTCCTCTGGGGTTCCCCGGAGTCTTACAAGAGAAGTACCCTGACTTCCTGCCGGTGGTGCTCTCATATCAAAGGATATAGCAAGAAAGAGTATTACACAAGTCTCTAACCTGGGGTGTCACAAGAGTGGCCCCCAGGCTGAATCTGGCTTCCAGACCAATGAGCTGGTTTGTCTTGCTCTGTGTTTTAACACTGGGAATTTCCCCACAGAATTTCTGATTCCCGTCTTCTCTTTCAGAATGAGATCTGCTAACATTCTCATGTGACAATTGTCTGGAGCTCAGGGGAGACTCTTTTTCCAAAGGCATTTGCACCCCTGGCTCACGACAGGCCCCCACTCCTCCCTGATGTCCGTCAGGGCTGAAGGTTATGATGTCCCCAGCTGTTGCTCTGTAGAAGGACCCTTGAGTCATAAGTGCAAGGCCTTCTGGTCTGCTCCTCAGAGCCAGCAGGTGAGGGGGTCAACACGGTCACCCTTCCCCGATTGCCAGGGAGGATGGCTGTCCTTCAGGTGCTCTAGCAGGTGCCTGCCCCAAATGCCAGTGCCTTGGTGCCATTATCTGAGTGCTAACAATACTACTTCCAATAATATTAATAAGAACGACTCTAGAGCACTTGCCACAGTCCAGACACTCTGCCAAGGGCATCACATGGATACGCAACTCCTTCAGTGAACCTGAGGGCAGACATTATTATTCCCATTTTATAGATTGGAAATAGGTGCAGGGACATACCTTGCCCACAGTTACACCACGGGGGATTAGGGAGAGAGGGGAATCTTGGTTAAATCCTTGTTGCCCACCCTTGAAGAGTTTCTTGACCCATAGTATATTTTTAAATTAAAATCACTCCTGTTTTATCTATTTCTTTGAAGTTTAACAATGCATATTTGGAGTTATCTTCAACTAGCTACATCGATCCGGAATTGCTGGTTGATTCCAAATAGTGTGCCATATGCTTTCTTTGCCTGCACCTTTATGCATGTGTTTCTCCTGCATAGGTTGTGGTTCCTTCCTCCTCCTCTTGCCCATATGTAGGTCCCTGCCCTGGAAGCTTCTAGCAGCAATTTGCATATGCCTTTTACAGGTGGGATTGCTACATGTTCCGAGGTAGTCTTGATTTAAAATATTTGATCTTATGGTTATACTTTCCCACAGCTTGTGTCTGGACCATGGATACTTGATTCAGGATATATGATCATGGTGTGTTTATAGTCCTTATAATTTCTATTGAGAATTTAAAAAAATTGTTTGCTATCTCCCTCATGAGACAGTGAGGTCCTGAGAGCAGAAACTGCGTCTTACTCATGTGCATACTCTGGCCCAGCTTAAATGAAAAAGAGCATTGCATGGAGTAGGCAAAGTCTGTCTTGCACCCATCTGGATCTTAGTTCAATGTCCTTCTCTTTACTTAAAAGCACGTTCAGATCCCTTTCTCTCTCCCCATCAAGTCAGCTTGCTTGAAATAATGGGAACTCATTCTGAAGTGTCAGAGATGGATGAGAGCTTTGTGTAGTACCTCCCTAGGTGCTTACTTTTCAGCTGGCATCAAAGGCCTCATCCAGAAGCATCCATATAGAAAAGGTCAGTGAACAGATTCAATGTGTATGAGGACAAAGTGCATATTAGAATGAATAATCCTGGTGGGTTCAGAGCAGTGGTTCTGAGCCAGGGGTAATTTTCCCCCTTCTCTCCCACTCAGGGCAATGTCTGGGGACATTCTTGGTTGTTACAACTTGAGGAAGGGACCCTACTGGCATCTACTAGGTAGAGGCAAGGAATCCTACTAAATATCCTACAATTCACAGGACTGCTCCAACAACAGAATTTTCCAGCCCCAAATGTCAATAGTACTGAAGCTGAGAAACAAAGGTTGAAAGGGCTTTCTATTGATGCTATAACAATTTTCCTCAAGCACAATGGTTTAAAACAACACACAATTTTTATCTTATAGTTCTGGAGGTCAGGAGTCCGAAATGGGTGTCACTGGGCTAAAATCAAGATGTCAGCAAGCCTGTGTTCTCTGTGGAGGTTCCAGGGCAGAATCCTCTTTCTTGCCTTTCTAGCTTCTAGAAACCACCATTTCTTGACTTGTTGCTCCCATCTTTCATTTTCAAAGGCAGCAACAGCAGGCCAAGTTCTCCAAGTTCTCAGGTGCCAGGTGTCTGGTTCTGCCTCTTTCACTTAAGGACCGATTACGTTGGATCTATCTGGATAAACCAGGACAACATTCTTATTTTCAGGTCATCTAATTAGCAACCATAGTTCTATCCGTAGCCTTAATTCCCCTTTGCCATGTAACCTACCATTCTCATAAGTTTGGGGATTAAGCTGTGGACGTCTTTGGGGTCATTATGCTTCCAACCATGAAGGATCACCCTTGTCCCATAACTCAACCCTAAATCAAATGCATTTACCTAAATCAAATCAAAACCAAGTTGCAAGTCATTCAGATAATGCCCAAACACCATGATATGATTTTAAGAGAATTAATTGTGGACAGCTCAAGATCTGTGAGTTCCCTTCAGTTATAGTTCCTTTTTCACCAAGGCCCACCATAGGACCTCCATGACATTATTTCCTGAGCTGTGGGAGTCTGAGCTCAATCACACCTGCCTTCCTGTGTGGTTACCAGTGAGGGGCTTACACACAAGGATTAGTAGCTAAATCAAAATCCATGTGCTTCTTCATTAAGCCCCAGATGCAATACCTCCCAGGACAAAGTTAGGAATCTAAGAGAGACTTCATTCCCTTTCCCATAAAATTCAAGACACCAGCCTAGATTTCCTACCCAGTTACAGGCAGAATGGAAGTATAAGAGAAGGGACCCTGGCTGGGCCTGCAGAGTTGGAGGTCCTGCCCCGGTGTGCCCACCCCAGGGAGCAGGGTGTGCTTGCATGCACGAGTGCCCTGGGCTGTGCCCAAACAATGACCATTTTGTGCTCCTTTGTACCAACTTAGAAAATTAGGTAAGAAAAATTATTAACATGAATTAGGCAGCCTGTTGAAGAGTTTCACTTACCCTTAGGAGGCATGTTGGAGGTTGGGGGCCTCTAGCACAAGTATTGGGGTTACCACTAATGGTACAGGGTGGGTAATGGGGAGAGCACTGGTGTAGGAATCAGAAGTCTCTGTGTTGTGGCTCCAGATCACCTCTGCCTGGGGCGACTGCCTGGGTGGCGGTCCTGCCCCTGCTGTCCTGCAGCTTAATATTCCAGCCCCTTTCAAGTAGGGCAGGTGTGTGCACATTAATATTCCCTATAGAAAACGCACCTGTGGATCAGTGGTGTTATTTTAGGATCACAGTAGGAACATAGGTGTAATCCTGACACTTGCCAGCTTTTGATAGTAAGGCTCTAGGGACCGTGGTGCTGTTGTTTCTTGTTGGGCTGTCACGTGAGCCCAGAGAAATATTCTCCTTTGCAGCCAGGAATATGATTTATTTGAAAGAGAGTCTATAACGAGCATGTGCCTCAAATGAAAGAATCAGGATGGTACAGCCAGAGCTCTCTCATGCTAATGCTCTGCAGGGACGTAGCTTGAAAATCGCTTTTATTAAGGGATTGGGACGCACAGAGTGGAGAACTGGAGGCTGCGGGCAGCCAGAGGTCTCCTGTGTCTTCGCCTTCAATTTGCAAGCATCTGGGACGCCAGGCGCGGTTGGCAGGGGCCGTTGGCACAACATTGGCGTCCCTGGTGTTGGCCCCGTGGGCTGTCTGGGCTGCAGCAGTGCTTTCTTTGCATGCCGTGGCCTGCCTAAACTCACTTTCCCTGGCTCCTTTTGCTCTAGCTGGGAGCAAGCCCGAGTGTCCGCACAGTGACAGCGTTAGGACAGGTCGTGCTTCTGTTAATAGGCTGGGGGACAGGTACAACGGCCCTAATAAATGCCATGCTGTTAACTGGGAAGAGGATTCCTCAGGGCTCTGGGTGGGCACCGACCTTACCACCTTCACAGATAACCTTGCTGGCAGCATAAATAGCACCCTTCCAAGTAGGTGAATGACCCAGGGACAGGGCAGGAACCCGAGGAAGTCCTGATGGTGCCATTTGTAGCAGATCTGGACCCCCGAGTTTTGGGGCAAGTCCAAAGCTGCCCACGTGCCCCCCGCCCCTGCACTATGGGAGAGCGTATTCCTTTCCTGTTGCCTCCGTAACAAGTTACCCTAACCTCAGTAGCTTTACAACAACACATACCTATTCTTCTAGGTTCTGGAAGTCAGAAGTCTAAAAGCAAGAGATGGCAGGGCCGTGTCCATTCGAGATGCTTTGGGAGGGAATCTATTTCCTTGTCTTTTCAGAGTCTAGATACCACCTGTATTCCACCCTCTGTAACCTCTTGCCTCTACTACCAACCCCGAGCCACCTGCCTCCCACTTACAAGGGCCCCACGATTACACTAGGCCGCTCTGTATAATTCAGCATAATCTCTTCATCCCAAGATCCTGCACTTAACCACATCTGTGGGGTCCCTTTGACCATGTAAGGCCCAAGATTCTGGGACGAGCAGGTTGGCTCCTCGTGTGGTGGGGAGACCACGCACAAGCCCTACCCCGCCCTGCCCTGCAATGCCTCCTCCAGTGAGGTGGCGTCAGCAGCTCTGGCTCCACTTGCTTCTCTAGGCCCATCCTAGCTGCTCCCCATGACCTCTCTCCTGCACCCCGCCCGTCTGACCTGCTGATGAGTGACTCTGCAGCCCCTCCTCTGCCTTCTTTTTCTTAAATCACTGGTGCAACTGGGGTCTAACCTGGGGTGCTCTTAGCCACATGATGCCTCTCCTTGTGGCCTTCCCCAATGGAACATCTCCCCCAGAAATCCCATCATGGTCCTACAAGTTTTGTAAAGCTGAGTACGTCAATGCTGTAACAGAAACGCAGGTGTTATGCCATTTCTTGAAGCCAAGATGGAATTTCAGGGCAGCAAGTGTGAAGACGGATGAGGCCCAAGTGCTTCCTTCTGTCCTGTGAGCGGAGCGTTGGGCGTGATGAGCAGGGGCGGAGAGGAAGCACACTCATTTGGACAACTCGGGGAACCAGAGAGATCTGTCGTAAGTGGGGGTGTCCCATGGAGAGACTTTCCTTGCAAGGATTTGAAGATGAATGAGGAACCCTTTTGGGGGAGTGGTGCTGGCAAGGCCTCCGCTGAAGGTGGCAGCGGCTGGGATGGGCACAGAGAGGCTGAAGCACCCCAACACAGGCCGGCTGATGACCGGTGTCTGCGAATTGCCTGCTGCCCCTGGGGGTCCCTGTCGCACCTTAGCCCTCCCTAGAGCTTCCCGGGGGGAAGGAGAACCCTTCCAGGGGCTCGATGGGCCTGGGCCATGAACGAGCGGTGTCTGCAGACGGTCCAGTCCAGGCAGATTTGGGAAACAGGGCCCTGGGGGAGCCGGAGGGACAATACGGGCCGCGTGTGTTCTGGGGGTGCTCGGCCGCTGTCCAAGTCACCCAGTAAAGGAGGCAGGGAAAGGGGTCAGCCTGGGGCTCGCCTTCGGGCAGCTCTTCTGGCCTTTGGGAGGGGACCTCTGCAGATTCTGAGGTGCCCTGTGCGGATTCCCACTGTCCCCAGGCTTTCTCTTTCTATTTGCTCCCCTAATCTTTCTCAACACAACCCACACTTGTTAAAAAAAAAAAAAAATCCCTCAGGGAAGGATCTCCCTCCACTTCCCATGCAAACATCTTTCTTTTTCTCTGACTTTCTCTCTCCCTCCCTTCTTCCTCCCTTTCTTTCGTCTATTTTGAAGCTTAACTATGTTGGCCCTGAGGGGTTCTGTGTATTTTGTTAGTTTTTCCCCCCTTTGATCTTAATCTTTTAATTATAGTTTCCCCAGATCCTGATTCTTTTTTCCCTATTTCTGTCATTATTTCATTGAATGTGTTTTGTCATTATGACCTATTTGTGTGTGTGTGTGTGTGTGTGTGTGTGTGTGTGCGCGCACACTGTGCCCTAGGTCTGGAGACCTAAAGTAGCTTTACTCATTAGGAACTGGGTAGCTGCTCTTGGGCAAGTTAAATAACAACCTTTGATCTTCTTTTCCTCATCTGAAAAATGAAGTAATTACCCTACATATGGGTTTCTTGTAGCCCTAACTTCTCCCCTAATCAGATGGACCTCATTGTCTTCGCAGGTGTGCACAAGGCATCACTGGACAGCATCTCACTCCCGCAGGGATTAGTGTAAATCAGGAAACTTATATTTGCTGTAGAGAGCTCTCCCACTTCCTAATGGAAGAAATCTTCTATCCTCTGTATTATTTTCCCGAGGCTGCTGTAACAAATGCTCAAAAACCCAGTAGCTTAAAGCAATAGAAGTTTATTCTCTCATGATTCTGGAGACCAGAAGTCTGAAATCTGTATCAGTGGGTGGAAATCAAGGTGTCAGTAGGACTCCACTCCCTCTGGAGGATTTGGGGAGAATCTGTTCCTTGCCTCTTGGTGGTGGCAGCTGGCTTTCCCTGACTTGTGCTACTTCAGTCTCTGCCTCTGTGGTCACATCGCCTGCCTTCTCCCCTTCTCTGTGTGTGACCTCCTGCGGTGCTCCCTTCTCGGAGCACCTGTGATTGCATTTGGAGCCCACCCTGATAATCCAGGATAATCTACCCATGTCAAGATCCCTAACTTCATCACATCTATAAAGAACCTTTTTTCTTTATAACATTTACAAGTTCCAAAGGTTAGAATCTGATATATTTGGGTGAACATTTCTCAACCCATGACACCACCTTAAAAGCCTGGCTCATGGCCGTCGGCAAGGAAGGGAGATAAGTGACTGCAGTGCCATTTCTAGCCTCTCTTTCATCATAGGTGCAGCCTTTGTGAAATCAGTCCTGGAAAGGATGCCGATAACTCCTGACATTCTTAGAGAAAAATGCATAGAACTTTCCTAGGCAAAGAAGACAGAGCAGGTGTCTATGGATCTGCAGTCTGGGTTTTTTTTTTTTTTTTTTTTTTGAGGGCACCATGAAACCCACAATGGCCTAAATTCTGGACAGATGATAGGAGACAGATGACCTGTTCTAAGAATTTCTTTTCTTTTGTTCTTTTCCCTTTGAGGTCACTATTTAGAGAGAGTAGCATGGGAGGAGAGGCTGCAGAAGCAACTGAAGAGCCAATGCTGTGGACACCTCTTTTCTTTTCTTTTTTTTTTTTTTAAGATTTTATTTATTTATTCATGATAGTCACAGAGAGAGAGAGAGAGAGAGAGGCAGAGACTCAGGCAGAGGGAGAAGCAGGCTCCATGCACCGGGAGCCCGATGTGGGATTCGATCCCAGGTCTCCAGGATCGCGCCCTGGGCCAAAGGCAGGCGCCAAACCGCTGCGCCACCCAGGGTTCCCGACACCTCTTTTCTTATAAACATGGGGCCTTCAGGTCTAGAGCCTTTCAATCCCCAGAGCTCCTCTCCCTCCCCACCCCACCACTCCCTCCCACCATTCAAATCTGGGCAGATTTTGAATAAGCATTTTTGAGTTGATATACCTTAATTAAAAGTCCCCATCTCTTTTTTTTAATAATAAATTTGTTTTTTGTTGGTGTTCAATTTGCCAACATACAGAATAACACCCAGTGCTCATCCTGTCAAGTGCCCCCCTCAGTGCCCGTCACCCAGTCACCCCCACCCCCACCCTCCTCCCCTTCCACCACCCCTAGTTCGTTTCCCAGAGTTAGGAGTCTTCATGTTCAGTCTCCCTTTCTGATATTTCCTACCCATTTCTTCTCCCTTCCCTTCTATTCCCTTTCACTATTATTTATATTCCCCAAATGAATGAGAACATACAATGTTTGTCCTTCTCCGATTGAAAAGTCCCCATCTCAACATTTGCTGCCTGTTTTTTCTCTGTATGACATTGAGCAAATCGCTACCCCTTCCTAGACCTCAGTTGGCTCATTTGTAACTTAAAAGAGGACGGACAGTGAGGGCAGAGGCACACGCCTACGGTGGAAAAGACTGTATACTGTAGTGTAGAAACCCAAGCTTGAGAACCAGGCAGACCTGGGTCAGAAACCTGACTCTGGTGCTCTGTTAGTCTTGTGCTGTTGAGCAAGTTACTTTCTCTCTCCCAAGTCCTGGCTTCTCAACTATAAAATGGGGATAACAATTGGTGTGGAGATTGCTATGGGTTAAATTACATCCCTCAAAAAGATACAATGAAGTCCTAATCCCTGGTGCCTGTGAATATGACTTTTTTTTTTTTTAGGATTTTATTTATTTATTCATGGGAGATACAGAGAGAGAGACAGAGACAGAGAGAGAGAGGCAGAGACACAGGCAGAGGGAGAAGCAGGCTCCATGCAGGGAGCCTGATGCGGGACTCGATCCTGGGTCTCCAGGATCACGCCCTGGGCCAAAGTCAGCGCTAAACCGCTGAGCCCCCCGGGCTGCCCTGTGAATGTGACTTTATTTGGGAATGGGGTGGGTGCAGACGTAATGAGTTAAGATGAGGGCATGCTGGAGTAGGATGGCCCCTAATCCAACATGACTGGTGTCCTTTTAAGAAGGGAAGAAAACTCATGGAGAGAAGATGGTCATGTGACAGTAAAGGCAGAGACTGGAGCGTTGCATCCACAAACCGAGGAATGCCTGGGGCTACCAGAAACTAGAAGAGGTAAGAAGGATCCGAATAAATTTTTGTTATTTTAAGCCCCCTCATTTTGGGGCGATTTGTTACAGAAGCCCTAGGAAATTAAGACCATTGCCATGCCTGCTTAACTCCTCTTGGCTGTAATAGTTTCTCGGGCTTTCCTTGCTTTTGATGACCTTGATAGTTTTGAGGAGTGCTGCTGAGGTATTTTGCAGAATGCCCTTCTGTTAGGATTTGTCTGATGGTTTTCTCATGATTACACTGGGGTTATGTAATTTTTGGAGGAAGACACAGAGGTAAAATGGATTTTCATTTCATCATATCAAGGGTGCATGCTATCGATATGATTTATGACTGCAGACGCCGATCTTGACCACCTGGCTGAGGTAGTTTGTCAGCTTCCTCTACTGCAAAATTACTCTTCCCTTCCCCATTTCCTACTGTGCTCTCTGGAAGGAAGTCGCCTTCTGCAGCCCACACCTAAGAGATGGGCATTATACTGCAAACCCTTGGGGTGGGAAATATCTACATGCATTGTTTAGAATTCTTCTGCAAGGGAGATTTGTCTCTTCTTTCCTATTTATTAATTTATTCAATCATTTTTCTGAGAACGCAGTCATGGATATTTATTTTGTACTGTGAATTATGATCCAACACGATTTATCTTGTTGCTCAAATTATTCCAGCGTGGCCATGGGGGCTCTATGAGTTGGCTCTTGTCTCCCATTAGCATAGCCTCATCACTGCGGGATTTTCTTCCTTCCCAAGGACTTCCTTATTTCTAGCACTGTGAGATGCTCTAGGTTCATCTTGTGTATTTCCTGTCCTGGTTCTAGAATCAGCCACTTCTCTCAGGAGCCCTGGCTTTTTAAAAATTATTATTATTAGAGGATGGTATTAGAAATCACAATGTGCTCATTGCTACTAGTGGGTCATTGCTTCTAGTTCCGCTCAGCTGACAGAGCAAGGAAATACAGATATGCACTCTAACCATGGTTTTCTAAGTTGCTCTTCACTTTAGATTTGGTGTTTCTTGGATTCCTCCTCTTTTTACTCCTAATAGGTATCCAGCTCCCCTGACTGTTGGGTCCATAAACAGGAGCGGTCTATTAGAACTCACATAATGAATGAGTCTGAATGGACATTCCTTCTATATCTTAATGACCTATGTTTGTCCAACCTGGATTCTCATATCCTCTCCAGTCTGCCTCACAAAGACCTACCTTGGGACTTTGATTCATGTTGCTCCTTTCTCCTAACATGACTGGCTGGCCTTTAACTTCCGTTTCTCCAGATTTTCCCCAGTCTTCCAGGTCCAACCCAGGTTGGGTGTGTTCCCAGTATCATAATTAATCAAACTATACATGTAGGATCTGCACACATTTTCATGAATGCTGCATTCCAGTGAAACACTTACTTAAAAAGATACCTTTGATCCAAGTATAAGGCATCAATAACTTTGCTTCTGTGAGGTTGCAAATAATCTTTATGATACTAAAAATAAAACTTATGCATCAGTTAAAATATGTTTGCCTTTAAGAAATAGAGACCCCGTCTGATGCTGGTTTAAACAGGGACTTTACTATTTTGGGTAACAGGAGGTGGGGAGGTAAGCAGCTTCAGGGACAGCTGACTTGGTGGCTCAGTGATGGCACTGGGCACTGGCTGTGTCCAGACATCAGTCTTTTCCTCTGGCTCCCTCCGAAGAGCAAGGGAACTTTCTAGTGACTTCCTCCTTTCCAAAAAAAAAGAAAAAAAAAAAAATCTTCTCTTTACAACCCCTCAGGCAGAATTGAAGAAGAGAAGTAAAGAATCTTTGAATCTTGGTATTAGTAACGAATGCAAATTAAATTTAAATTAAAAAATGTAAAAAAATAAAAATAAAAACAACCAAAACAACAACAACAACAAAAAACAAATGCTGTCACTCCTTTCTGAGGAAAGAAAGCCCCCCTTTTTTTTTTTTCTGGGCTCCTCTCTGCCATGTCTTCTGATACCATTGAGATCTGGTTGGAGTGGCCATCAGACTGCTGGCTTAGAGGAGGAGAAGGTGGCCAGTGAAGGGTCCAGCAGTGGCCTGTACAAAGGAGGGCGACCCCCGCCCCCTGCCCCGGTGCCCTGTGGGGATTATTATCAACAAGGGAACAGCTTCAGCACCCAGCCCAGGCTGCACGCTGGGTAAGATTGATCCTGGCCTCAGGAGGATCCCAGCATTTAGAACAGTGTCCGGAACATAGGGAAGTCCAACATGATAGGCTGAATCAATGAATAAGTGGGAGGGACATGAGTTTTTAGAGCAAACCAATGTGGTTTCAGTGCCCAACCCGGAGACATTTCAGCTTCCAGCTTTGACAGGGCCACAGAACTTCTCTGAGCCTCTGAATCCCTCACCTGTAAAATGAGGATAATGCCACCTACCCTTTCGAAGAGCTTCACACCTGCCACCCGTGTTAGCCTGCCCCTTATTTTTCACTCCTCTGACTCCCAGACACCCTCGCAGCCTGATTCTTTGTGAATCAAATGGGGACAGAAAGCTTATCTTATAGAATGGTTATGGAAATTAAATGAAGTAAAATGTGTAAAAGAATGTGCTTTGTAAAAGTTGGTGTTAAAATTACGATGACCATCATGTATAAAGGAGGGTAGAAGAGCATTGAAGTCAGTGTCTACCTCACAAAATTGTCCAGAATATATAAACCTTCTTACCCTGCGATTGATTTTACTGTGTCCTTTGAAGACTTGAGTGACATTTTTGAGGATTGATTTGCTATATTTTAAAATTTTTCTGTATTGCCCATATTTTTGAAGTGTTCTGTTCAAGAACATTCTCGATATCTGGCATTGAGGGCCTTATTCTGTAGTTACGGCCCCTCCCTGGGCTAGCTAATTCCTCTGGAGAGCAAATGACTCCCCTGAGAGTGTATAACCAACATATCTGGAGCCCATACCCTCAACCATCACCTTCATCAAACTCTCCCACACCAAGCCAGTAGTCCCCTTGCCCTAAATCACCCAGGACCAAGTTTAAGGACAACTAGGGACCATCCTTACGGCATAGAGCCTGCTGAGATTATTCAAACTACCAAATCCTAAACTATTCAGTATACCTTCCTTGCCTTGAGCTTTCTTTCCCAGGAAAACCCCAATAAATGCTCTGGGCCATGCTCTCCCCTCTTACCTTTTTGCCTCCTGACTGACCCTGCTGCTTCTGTATGTGGTCCTGCATGGTGTGGTGTGTCTCCTGTTTCTTGGGATCTGAATGAACTATATAAACTTCTTCTTTCATGACAGTCATAACTGTTTTTGCATGTTTTGCTGGACTTGATTAAAATAAATCCTGGGTACATTTTAACATAGAAACAGACCCCAGAACCAAATGCTCTGGGTGGGGGTGGGTGCCTGTGTCGGAGAAAGGATGACAAGACAGCCCTCTTCCCATCACCTGACAGGACAGCTACTTTATATTTTCCAGTGGCAGAGGCTGTCTGGGAAGTGGGCTCAAGCCCTGAGGACCCTGGCTGGAAGACCCTCACAAGGCTGAGGCTTGGCCAGGGGAAGGCTCCTGAATTTTGTGCTTATATAGTGAGGAATGTCTATACCCCTCATAAGTAAGTGGAAGAGATACTTAATGCCCTGGAGACTTAACTGAAATCAAATCTGCAAGAATTTCCAGCAAAGGAGTCTGGCAGGAAAATATTTGGTTGAACATCTACATTCTGCTCTGGGCCAGGGACATGGCAGCTTCCTGGAGAAGGTGCTATTTAGCCTCATTGTACAAATGGGGACACTGAGGCACAGAACAATGAAGTCCCTTGCCCAGCTTGAAAGTGATGAGACCAGAACTAGAATACAAGTGTGTTGCTTCACGGCCTCCCTGGCCCCAGCTGCTTGTTGCCTCTAGACCAGTGCTACCTGCCAGACACACAGGGACAAGGGAGCCCAAGGTCGTCACCATCTTCTGGTTGTGAGAGCACAAGTGTGATGAGGAAAGAGCCTCTACAATGCCCGGGCTTCTCGGTGAGCTCTTTGAGCCTTCCCCAGGACAGCTGTGCAGAAGCAAGGTCATGGCAACCCTTCTTCCGTTGGGTTTTGCTGGGCCCTTCTCTTCCCAGGCTCTCCCAGAGAACCCTTGGTGCCAGGCAATCTCAGGCTCACCCACTACGTAAGCCCATCTTGGTGGCAGGGAGGGGGCATTCCCTGAGGGCCGTCTGTGTGTCAGATACCACACTGGGCTTCTTCTAAGTCATCATCACCATCATTGGGACTTTGAGGTGGGTTTTGCTATTTCCGGTGTGCAGGTGAGGAAATGGAGATAAAAAACATTTCTTCTGGGCAACCAACGTGAAACACAGCCAGGAAGTAGTAAAGCTGGGCTCAAGCCAGTTCCTCCCACTTCCCGTCCCAATGTGAACCATAGCAGAGCCAGCTCTGGCCTCAGTAGGTCTGGGGGAGCCTCAGGAGCCTCCCCATAGTCACAGCTGCCCCTCCTCACCACCACGTTGGTTTTAGCCTCAGTTTCCCTGCTCAGTCCTCCCATTTCCTGCTGACTGGAGCCCTGTCCTGAATGCACACCCAGGTCCCTGATCTCCTCCTTAACTTCTGTTAGAAACAAAAGGTGGATATATTTATTTAAGGCAGTGAAATGTGTGCTCATTCACAGACACCAGCCAGGCAGTCCACCTGTCAGAACAAAGAGAGTACAGGGAAGCAGACATCTGGGAACTCTCCAGAAGGAAAGAATAGCACCTGTCCCTGGGAGGCAGTATGTTTTGGGGACACCCACACCAAATAGGTCATAATCTGCTCCCCAGTGTGCACATATTCATTATTCATTACAAAAGAAATATCTGTTTATTGTAGAAAAATCTAGAACATTGAGAAAGGAAGAATTAGAAGACCCTATAATCCGATCATCCTACCACCTAGTGTCTGTGTGTCTAATACCTGTGTGTAGTTACAAAATTCGAGTTACACTGCTTATTGCATATTACAAAGTGTGTAGGTACAGGTTTATAGGCACAACTGGGGTTGCCGCGCTTCTAGTTTTGGCATCGGGCTGCCGATCGTCAGCCCCCTTTTTGGGCGCCCAAGGGTGGTGGTGTTTGGTGGGACCCGCAGCTTCCCGCAGGGCTCCTGGGCTTCAGGGCCGCTGGGAGCCGGTGTGTCTGCAGAGCCCTGGCCGGGCCGCGCCTCCAGGTGACAGGTGCGCGCTCTCCAGGGCCCCGGGGCTGCGGACCCAGCCCGGCCCGGCCACCCCGAGCTGTCGCGGGCCCTCGAAGCGCTTGGCACCGGGCACGGGGCCACCTGCGCCCGCGGCGACCCCAGCGGGGCCTGGGAAGGCGGCTGGCCCACGTCCTCCCTGGCTTTGTCCCCAGGGAGTGGCACAGCGGGCCGCCTGGAGGGGACACGGGGACGAAGGAGAGATTGAGAGGGATGAGGCCCGGGTCTGCCATCTGTGAACTCACTTTTTTTTTTTTTTTTTTTTAAGTTTTAAATGTATTTATTGATGAGAGGCAGAGCCACAGGCAGAGGGAGAAGCAGGCCCCCTGCAGGAGCCCGATGCGGGACTCGATCCCGCGACCCCGGGGTCACACCCGGGCCTGAAGGCAGGTGCTCCACCGCGGGGCCACCTGGGGGCCCCTGTGAACTCATTCTGGAATCGCCGTGAGCCGCTCTGATGATTCCTCTCATCCTCTTCGGCTCCCTCCCCGGGGCTGGGCCCTGCTGCTCCCCCGGGATGTCGGGGTGTCGCTGCGGGGACAGCTGGGCGCCCCCCTCCCCGCACAGGGCGTCACCCCGCCGCGGGGGCTGGGCAGGCCTCTGGGCCTTGAGGCAGCGTCGGGGCGCAGTCCCAGCCCGTGGGGTGTCCCGACCCCAGGCCACTCCTAGGCAGCCCGCGGCCCCGTGGAGAAGCCCTGGCCTACGGGGCCACCCCGCTCCCTGCTTCCAGGGCTCCGACCGCGAGGGGACCCGGCCCCGCCGCCCCATTACCACCCGGCCTGGGGACCCCGAGTCCAAGGAAGGACACAGACCCCTGCGCGGCGCTGCGGGGGCGGGTTAGAGACGCGAGAGGCCGGGGAGCAGGGCGGAGCTGGGAGCTGCGCCGGGAAGGCCAGCCGGGTCCTGTCCTGTCCCGGGAAGAAGCACAATGGCTCTTTATCACTGGGTGTTACAGGATTTCAATGGCCGGAGCCAGCCAGATAGGCCAGGGGATGATTAAGGGACAGAATGCAAGGCATTGTGAGGGGGCCGCGCTTTGCCGGGCCCTGAGGTCCTGTCACAGCAGCCACTGTTCACTGGGCCCCTGCCTGGGCCCCCACCCACTTCCTCAGACGTACTGTGAGACAGGGACACGGGTCTATTCATCTCTTCCCAGGCAAAGAGCAGCGGAGCAGTGGTCAGTCCTGGGGTCTGGGAGGACCCCTGGGGAGGGGAGATGAAGGGGCAGGAGCCCAGGGAGGGTGCAAGGTGAAGGTGAGCCTGGGTTAGCTCACAGACCCGGGGGGTCAGGGGAGGGGTGTGGGGGGCAGGATGAGTTAGTGTTGCAGATGGAGGGGAGGCAGGGCAGGGAGAGGCTGTTGCTGGCCCGCACCCTGAGACAGGGTGTCCGGAAGCCCAGGTTCAGAATCCCTGTCCCACTTGACGGCTACGTGGCTTTGGCATATTGTGTACCTTTCCTGAGTCTTGTTTTCCTTGTCTGCAAAATGCAGATACTGACATTTGCCTCAGGAGGGGATGCGGCAGTGAAATTAAAATGAAATGAAGCATAAGAAAGTACCTAGCGCAGCACTTGGCACAAATCATGAGTTTCGGTTCAGGGGGATGTTTTCCGTGGCCCGTCAACAGATGTACCAAACCCTCAGCCCTGCCAGTTCCACCCCCCGAGAAAGGTTCAAAGTATGATTCCAGAAAGCAGGGCGTGGGGAGGGGGCAAGGTAAGGCTGAGGGCAGTTAGACTACTGCAATCATCCTAGCGCTCCCTCGTTCTGGTCTGAGCTAAGGCCGGTGCGTGGGACTGGAGAACGAGCAATGATTCTAAACAGGATCTGATGTCACCAGATTTGCATTTTAGAAGGATGACTTTCAAGCGCTGTGAATGACTGGGCCTGTATTTTCTCTCCTTGGATTATTTTATTGTTTCATTTGAATCGTTTTATTGTCCAGTCTCCGTTTGTCTGATTTTTGCCTTCACTCATTAATGAAGGACACTTTCTCCCCTGCGTTTGCCAGAGGGCGTCACTCGGCAACAGAAGTGTCTGCTACTACACAGCGTGGCAAGATGGGCAGTCCTCTTCCCGTGGTATCATGGGACTCATTTTCTGGAAACTCTGCCCCTAGAAGCTAACTAGGCTGAATTGTTCATGTGACATCTTTCTGGTTCCTCAGAAGAGGTTGGTCTCAACCCCCACCCCCAGAGCCACTGCCCGCAATGGGCAGGCGGGGCATTGCACGGGGGGCCCTCCTCGTCCTGGCAGCCCTCATCCAGGCCTTTGGTGATCTGAGGGCCAGGGGCACCTGCTTTCCCATCTGTGCCACATGCTGACGGAGGTGCACAGGCAGCCCTGATGAGTTTAAACTGGAGTCCGTTGGGGCTGGCTCAGGGGACCAACCCGGGTGACCGACACCGCATTACTCTGTGACGCTCCTCTCTGAAGAGCAAGGCCTGCCCTATTGGGCCATGTGTGCGCACCCAGCTCTTCCCATTAGTGCAAATTCTCTCTCCTACTCCAAGAACAGGCTTCCCACAGTACCCCTCCCTGGACAAGTGAGCTACTGCTGTGTCCCGGGTTGGGGGGGTGCTCGGGTATGTTCTGGGCGTCGAGTGTGGCTGTGTTCAGATCTCATTTCCTTCCTTTGACCTCAGGGATTCGTCTCTGCAAAGGGACCCTCCACTCTCATTGGTCAGGGACGCTGAAATTTCCAGTGCCGGTTTTCTCCCCATCAGAGTCAGAGCTACTTAGGTCGGGGTGAGGGAGAGAGAGAGATGGATAGGCCAGGCAGGGAGCACTGTGGGGTGCTGTCTGTGGGTGCTGAGGGGTGCAGTCACCTGATCCCTCCCCAGCTCTCCAGTAGAGGATGCTAAGGGGTTCCAGACCCTCTCTCATTTCTGGTCTACCCCCTGGGTTTCTGAAATTTGTGTTTCTTTTGTCAACTCCTTCCTCTTTAATAAAGGAAATTCACCAGGAATTTATTTAATAACATTCTAGTACGTGCACCAGATTATTCGGCTGGTTGGCTACTTGAACTGTCCGTCTTGGCTTCATCTCATTTGATTGCCTCACTAATTTCTTTGTTTTGGTGAAGATAAAGACAATTCAATATATTATAGCTTCCCATGTTATAAATTTTCAAGATTGGAAGTTTTTAGTAACACTGGTGGAACTTTCTGCATTTGGGGTAGATGTGCCTCATTAGTTTATTCATTCCACGGGTTTCAGAGGTGCCTCCTGCTCATAAATGAATTCTCTTAATTGAATGCGAGACTGTTTTGGACTTAGCCTGGGACCCAGGCTGGGATCACTATGCCACAAGGAGGCCACAGAGCAGGGGGAGCCACTTGCTTTAGGGTTTCTTAAGAGGTATTGCTTCTTGAAGAAGTTCCATTAATGTCCCCAGTGGCCCTTTCCTTATTTCTAGATCAAAATGAAGAATCATTATTGTTCCTTGGGTGATAAATGGGAAGAAAGATGGCACTCCCCAATCGCTATAACGGGAATGGGTTACAGGGGCCTTGATGTGTTTCTCCAGTAAACTAGACCTCCACTATGTGGACGTCTCCACATAGGACCTGTGATGTCCCACAGACCTTCATTCTTTGGACAGATAAGCTGATCTGGTCTACTCTCTGACCCTCCAGCTCCTGGCTTTGGAGCTTCAAATAGCTTCAAGCCTTTCCTGAAATGAGGACAGAAGGTGCACTGTGACTCATCAAGTGCCAAGACCTCCTGTCTCACTTGGAGATCCAATCTCCCAATATTCCCAGCTGCCACTCTGCTACTCCTTCCACAGCATGGTTTGGGGCTAAATTCTCTCACAAATCCTTCCTCCCATTCATCCTTCTTTGGAGGCTGGTCGACTAAGTCTCTTGGTCCTTGCAGCTCTGTGAAGACAACTGCCCCTTTTGTGGGGGACATCTACTGGTCTTGATAATAGATCAAGGTTCTGGGTTCCATGTGACTGCAGCTCATATCTCTGGGCTCTTGTACTCAGAGCCTCTTAACCTTTGCTTAGAAGGGTCTCATCCAGGGACGCCTGGATGGTTAGCGGTTGAGCGTCTGCCTCCGGTTCAGGTCATGATCCCAGGATCTGGGAGTGAGTCCCACATTGGGCTCCCTGTGGGGAGCCTGCTTCTCCCTCTGACTAAGTCTTTGCCTCTCTCTGTCTCTCATAAATAAATAAATAAATAAAGATCTTTACAAAAAAAAAAAAGTCACTCAGACCTCAACATCCCATAGTGGGAAGGGATCAGCGTCTGTCCTGGGTTGAAAGATGACAATGAAGATATGATTTAGTTGTGTCTTTCCCAGCAGTAAAAGAAAGTCAACTAATTTTTTTACCAGCACCCATGATGTCCTTGAAGAAATAAACCTCCCTCATTTCCTCATGTAGCCTGGACAATTCTTCAGTCTGGCATGTATTTTTGTGTGGGTGACTCTTACCCTAACCTCCAAACCTCACAGAAACCTGAAGAATGCCACAAAGATTCACTTTAGTCTCCTTTCTTCGCAAAGTGCTGATCTTGCCAAACTCTCTGTTATTTATTCACAGCTTCTTCCCAAAGTCTGTAGCTCAAGGCATCTGACAGGTAGGTAGAAAGAGGAAGGAGCTCATATGAGCATGGTTTTCTAGGGAATCACTCATCACGGTTTGATAACACAATTATGGAAATAAATTGTTCTAGTCAAACAAGTTACCTTGATGCGCTCAAGTCAGGTCAAAGAAAAAGGAGGTTATTAAAAGGATAAACATGGAAAAAAATGAACAACTGTCAGGATCCAAGATATCTCCATGAATGGATTCCTCTAAACTGTCTTCTCTCTCTCTTTCCCTCCCCCTTTCCCCTCTCCTGTCTCTATTTGCATTTCTCTGCACAACTGTCCAATTGTCCTTTCTCCATCAGTCAATTTCCTCTGCTTGCTCATGGGTCCTATTGTCCTATGGGCTTGAGGTGGTCCATTGTGACCCCTCTGTGTGAATCCTATATCATGAATTTGGGTTTCAATTCCCACTAAATGGCTTAGTCTCTTGGCCATAGTTTGCACATCTGTGTGCTGATGAGCCTCCATGGTTGGGGGGCGTACCTTGATCTAATCTGCTTTGGCCAGGAGATGCTAGGTCACAAGGTGTTAGGCCAAATGTTGGCCTAAGCACTAAGTACTGTGCAGGATAGTGTCCTTCAGAAAAGACTGGGGGTGTGGCAAATACACTAAAGTAGATCCACTGCAGCATATATTCCTGCTATGGTGAGAATCTGAGATTTTTCTCTCTCCATTTCAAGTAAAGGTAGAAAAAAGGTAATTCTCAGGAAGGTGGACTCTGGACGTTGTTGAGAGCACAAATTTTCCCCAGAAAGAGCCTGGTGACTTGTAAGCAAATGCCACCGTTCTTTAAAAACACAAAAAAATGCCAAGAATGTCCTGTTATATCTACTTAGCATGACCCTTTGTGGATTCTGGAATCTGGAGCAGATGGGGAGGGGGTCAAAAAGCATTGTTTTTCCTTTAATTTTCATCTAACGTTGCCCAGAAGATAATTTGGCTGGGCTTCCATGGCCAGTCACAAGAGAGAGGCAAAGCAGTTGCCCTCTGTTTCATACCTATTAAGGAGGCTGGGGTGGGAGTGTGTGTGTTGAGAAACAGCTAACAGAATTTGGATAGGGAGCAAAGGAAAGATGTTGGTGATCAAAACAAGAGGTGCATGAAAAGAAAGCACATTTTTGGTGGGCAGCTATTTCCTTCTATTTAGAGATATCATGATCTTAGCCTCTGGAAAGAGGTTCCCTCCTGCCAGGTGGGTCTTAAGCTAACTGACTTGAACCTGGGAAGACTGTACTGAGTATACTCAGCTCGACCCCACTCTCTTTTTCTTGGGCTTGGGCTGTCCCACAGGGTGAAGTTTTTTTTTTTTTTTTTTTTTTTTCTGTTCCTCTGTCTTATTGAAGCACCTGACTCCCTGCCTTAAGAAAACCCACCCCTGGTCAGTGTTTCTAGGAACCGGATGGGTATATCAGGCAGGGGAAGCTAAGAGCTGCAAGAAACAGTTTCCAGAAATGGAGCAGCTTCTCCCTTTTCTATGCCCTCGGAGTCCTCTCCAATCAGTCTGCAGATGGGGGTGGGAAGGAAAGCAGGAGAAAATTCAAGGGCAGTTTTTATGGATCACGCTAGGAGAGTGTGTGACTTTTCTCACAATCCATTGGCCAAAACTCATATGAGCAGAATTGCTTAGCTCTAAGAGAGGCTGAGAAATGGAGAGTGCAGCTGTGCCTAGAGGAAGGGCCACAGAGATACGGGTGAGCAGCTGCATATGCCACAGCCAGGAACTCTCTTTCTAGAATTCATTATTAGTCGGCTCTCTTGCCTGCAGGTATAAGCCACATTTATTTGTAACAAGGATGTTTTATTCTCCCTTCTGTCATCCTTTGTTTTATTTTATAATCTGCTCAAAGCTCTCATGGGGAAGAGGGAGGCTATTTTTGGACCTCTCAACTCCAACATTTGGTGCATGGCCTTAGAACACCGAGAAATAGAAGTAGGAGTTGAATAACAAATTGGGAGGAGATTTAGACTTTAATTTTCTTTGAACCTTAAATCACAAGGGGAAGAGAATATGATTCTGGACTTTAAATCCTTTGGACTTTAGTATCTTTGGACTTCAACTTAACTTAATCGTTGAACTTTAATTCCTTCCCAGAAAATTCATGATGAGCAAGAGTTGATATTCAAATCTGGAACATTGGTATTTTATTGCTGGAGTATTTTAACGTCACTTGATCTCATTGCAGAACATATAACAGGTTATGTTTAGGGTGCCCATATAATTTATCACCCAAACTAGGATATTTTTGAGAGAGAAAGGAGGCTCTATTAAGCCTCTATTAATTAAGCCACAACCACAGGTATAAACCTGGACTGTTTGGGGTAAACTTGGATGTATGGTCACTCCAGCTATACTGAACAAGGTAGACAGACATAAGCAGGCAAGAGAAATGGAATGAAGAATGAATTTCCAGCAATGTAGTAGGTTTAATTTATGAAGATTTCCTGACCCACATCAGTGGTCCCAGGGGGATCCACAAAGGGGCCATCCAGTCAGGCAACAGGAGCCACTGTAGATATTTCAGATAAAGGGGACTCAATGCAGGGAATTGAGTGCACAAGTGTTGGAGGACAGGGGGACAAGAGAGAGAGCAAAAAAGGAGGAGTAGCAGAGAGATGAGTAACCACAGGAAGCTGTTACCATCCCTGAGACTAGAGGAACACAAAGTAAGAGGTGGGGTCATCCTAGGAGGCTGGGCCCTCAGGGTAGATGCTATTAGGATCCAAGCTCCATGCACCCAGGGGGAGGCACAGCCAAGATGTTGCCAATAACTCTGAGGAGATGGCGAGGCTGATGCTTGGGACAGGAGGAAAGCCCCCCATTCTCCCCAGACTGTGTTCTTCCTTCCAATCTCCTGCCCATCTCCCATTGGCAGACCCTACCTAACAGGAACCAGCTGCCACGGGATTCTGGGAAATGCAGTTTGCAGAGTCCCAGCCCCCGAATTAAGGGTGGAGCTGAGAAGCAGCAGGGAGATAAGGGCCTGCACGCAGGAGCAGAAAGGTCTCCTCGAACTTCTGATCTTCTCTGAGTGTTGCCACACTCCGCCAACCACAGCTTAATAGTTGAGCACAAACAGATTGGGAACAGTTGAGGAAAGTCACAGTGGGTGCTTCTCTATTCTGGATGTTTCCTTTCACATGACGTGGAGATGTCACATTCCCAGCTTCTCTTTGTTTGCCCTCCCATCAACGCAGGAAAAAAAGGAATGGCCTAACCCATGTGGTGAATTTGGAGAGAAGCAGCTGGGCAAGCTCAGCTCAGCCTTTCCCTTCTCTTGGGTGTGGCTGGCTTGTAGGGTGCTGATGTTCTCTCCCGCCCCTCCATGTGGAAATCTTACCAGTTCATTCCTGAAACTAATATTTATTGGCACCTGCTCCATATCAGGCATGGTTCTGCTCCTGGGGATACCACAGGGAATAAAATAGACAAGGTCCTTATGTCATGGGCTATGCAGGCAGTCAACCACGAACATAACCAATAAGGGCACCGTATGGTATATTAGAAGGTGATAAACAACACAGAACAGTGAAGGGGGACCAGGGCTGCTGGGCTGGTGCTCGCAGTTCTAAGCTGTGGTCTGTGTCGGCCTCTCTTAGCAAGTCCCCCTGAGCAAACGGGGTGAGCTATTTGTTGCCAACCCTCAGAACCTCAACAAATGCCCTACACTTTGAGGGGAATATTGACCATTCTGTTCCTCAGTCTAAGCAATCCCTTGTCCCCAGTCCTGGACAGGCCCTGAGAGGCTCATATGAGTAGGACTCTGAACCCAGCCCCCAGCAGAGACAGGTTTAATCACCTCCTGAGGTATTGTCCGGGGATCTCAGTGAGAATTGCCTATAATTAGTGTTTTAACCAGCTTTGCAAACAGATGCATATGGTCCCTTACCCTGCCCACTGTACCCTGCTGCTGAGTTGCCTCCAAGAGGGTGGTAATGGCTAAGGCTATTGGCAAGCAAGTGAACACTGTTTTTTTTCTTTAAGGGCAGCAGTCCTCAAAGTGTGGTCCAGAGCCTGGAGAGCCATGTCTTTGAGAAGCTTTCAGGGGGTGGTATGTGAAGTCAGAACTATTTTCAAAGTAGCACGAGGGTGCTTTTGGCCTTTTTCATTTTCACTCTCTCGTGTGTACAGTAGAATTTTCCAGAGGTTACGTGGCATGTAATAGCACAACAGATTGAGTGCAGAAGCAGATTAAAATACTCCTTTTTTCCCCCTAACTACATATTTGTGTGAAGCCTGATTTTCTTTATACATTTCCATCAAAACAACATATTGCAACAGATTGAGTGCAGAAGATATGAAAATCCAGCTGTCTTCTATTAAGCCAAACTTAAAGAGATTTGCAGAAGTTAAAACAATGTCACCCTTCTCGCTAATTTTTTTTTTGTTTTTGGTTGGTGGGGGGAACGTTACCGTTACTTTCCATATAAAAGACATGTATGCTAATATGTAATGAGCTTATTATTGTTTCTTATAAAGAAATTCATAAATATTAAATATTTTTTCACTTTTAATTTTTAATGCAGTAAATATCAACGAGTATAACCCACAGAAACAAACATAAAGGGGTTCTGAGACAAATAAGTTTAAGATAAGACTGCTCTAGAGGGCTTTGATGGGCTAGTATACCCACCCACATGTTGTTCGAGCCCCCAAAATACCTCTTAGAGAGACATCCTTCCTTGAGTCCAGACATCACATAAATACATGGCCATCCTTGTCCACTTGACTCTCTACATACATGCAGAACTCTATTGTCTTGGGAAAAAATGCCATCAATCCAGAGTGGAAAGAAGAAATGAGAGCTACCCTGGGTTTACCTAACAGCTATCTGGAGAGTTGCAAGGTGATAGAGTTGTAGCCTTAGGAGAACACATTTGTGCTTCGGTCAGACCCAGGGAAATTAGGTGGAAGTAAGCAAAGGGGGCCCACATATTTCTAGCCACGAAGAACTTGGGGTCCTGAGCTTCAGCCCACTGAAGGGCTGCACAGAACCCCCTGAACCACAATCACCCGAATTGCTTATCATTCATACAGATTTCCAGGCTCTGCCCAGAACCCAATGAAACAAAATTCTAGGGCTGGAGATCTAGCAATGTGTACTTTTTTTTTAACTCCTTGAGTGATTCTGTGAGGTAGCTTTGGGACCATTTGGTCAGTCTACTTAAAGCCAGTCACGTAGTTATGGAGTTATGTGAATTACTTGTGGTTGGCCTCGGATATTTCTCCCAGCTATCTACTGTGGGCCCAAAGTACATACCTGTGGTGATTAGTTCTTTGGGGTTAGGGCGGCACCATCTCCAGTGTTCCCTACCTACGTGTAAATCTCCCAAGGAATGTGCGTTCAGCTATGCTCTGGGAGTAACATTTTAGCAGGTGTATTATAAACCTGCTCTGCCCTGAGGGATGAGGAAGGGAAGAAAGGATGGGGACAGGGAGGAGAAGGAGACCTTGGGGAAGGATATAGAAGTGGGAAAAGCTTAAGGACTCCAGGCCCCCTCAACAGGCAAGAAGAGAACAGAAGATGAATATTGATTTCTGCTAAACTGACTCCCAAGGCTCTGTGAAGGAGCCAAGACATTTCTGCAGATTTTGAAAAATGTTGGCATCAATATCCCTATTACTAGATGCTAATGATACATGTTGGCTCTGAATGCAGAGAAAGAACCCAGAATGATCTTTCAGCCATCTCTGCTGTTTCTTGTATGTCACTGAGACCCCACTGAACACCTACCTCCCTGTTTCCAGTCTGATTCCCTTCTCTGCACCGTTTCCAGAATAATTGTTCTAAAAGGCTTTTGAAGACAGTTTTAGGAACTGTTTATTGTGAAACATAACACACATTCACAAAAGTGCACAAAACCTAAATATATAGTTTAGCGAGTAATTAGAACACATCGCTGCCACCCAGAGCAAGAAATGGAGCCCTGTCCATCCTCTTCTGCATGCCCCCTCTCAAAGATAGCTGTTCCCTCCCCATAAATGTGCTCTACAAAAAGTAGTTTTCTTGCTTTGCTTAAGAATTCTATCATCTATGTTTGCATCCCCAGGCACAGTAGTTTAACTTTGGCTGGTTTTTGAATTTTATATGAATCAGATTATCTATAGTATCTTTTGGTATCTAGCTTCTTTACTTTTACATTATGTTTTTAAAGGTTTTTTTCATGTTGTGGTAAGCAACTGTTTTTTTTTTTTCCTTTTTGTTACTGTAAAAGTATCTTAATTTATGAAATATACCATAATCTGTTTATTCTCACTGTTGGTGGACATTTGTTTTGCCTCTAATCGGGGTTCTTATAATCAATGTTATTATGAGCTTTCACATATATCATGGTGCATATAATTGCACTCTTCTGTGGTGTCCTGTGTGCTCAGGACTGAAATTTCAAGGTCATGGGCTATAGTCACCCTTAACTTTACTAGTTAAAGACACAAAATTTTCCAGAATGGTTGTACTAATTATTCACCTACCAGAACAGAATGAGAATTTCTAATGCTCCATGTCCTTACCGGTACTCAGTATTTGTCAAAGTTTTAAGTTTTTGCCAGTCTGGTGGGTGCATATTATTTTCTTATTGAGGTTTAATTTATCTTCTCCTGACTTTTTAAAAAATTTTATTTATTTATTCATGAGAGACAGAGAGAGAGAGAGAGAGAGAGAGGCAGAGACACAGGCAGAGGGAGAAGGAGGCTCCGTGCAGGGAGCCCAACATGGGACTCCATCCCGGGTCTCCAGGATCACAACCTGAGCAGAAGGCGGCGCTATATCGCTGAGCCACCTGAGCTGCCCTTCTCCTGACTTTTAATGGGATTAAACATTAAGCACCTTTCCTGGCCATTTGGACCACCTCTTTCCTGAGGTCAAGTCTTGCCCAGTTGCCTGCCTTCTATTATCTTTTCTTACTGATTAGCATTTTATATATTCTAAATACTAGATCTTGCCCAGTCATATGTGTTACAAACATCATCTCCCATGCTATGGCTTGCCTTTGAGTTTCTAATTTTAAGTAATCAAATTTATTGATCTTTTCCTTTATGAACTGTAGTTCTTGTGTTTTGTTTGAGAGCTATTTCCCTATTTAGAGATCTTAAAGATAGTCTCCTATATGATCTCCTTAGGGTTGTTTTGTCTTCACAGTCAGATCCATAATCTGACTGTAACCGATTTTGCATGTAATCCTCTAGGCTTTCATTTGAATTTTCTTTCACGTAAATACCCAACTGTGCTAGCATTGTGTGTTGGAAAGACAACAGTCCATCTGCAATGCTGCCTCTGAAATAAATCAAATTTTCCAAATGGGTGCATTTTCTTCTGGACTCTTTCTGTTCTGTTTGCTAATTTGTCTACCCTGGAGACAATACCACAACCTTTACTATTATGGCTTTATGATAAGGTTTGATCCCTTTCATCTTTTCCATTTTTTCCTTCTTAATTAAGAATGTCTCAGATATTCTTGGCACTTTGCATTTCTGTATACATTTTTAGAGATACCTCGTCAAGTTTTATAAAACTCCTGTTGAAGACTTGATGGTCGTTGTATTAATTTTATACATCAATCTGGAGAGGAGAATAGATAAATCATAAACTTTTATGATATTCAGTCTTCCAAACACTAATCGTGGTATATTTATTTCTACATTTATTTCTACATGTCATCTCTCTCAATAATATTATTATTTCTCCATAGAAACTTACACATCTTTTATAAATTTATTCTTAGAAACTTCATCTTTTAAGGCTATTGTAAATAACAATTTAAAAGTTTAATTTTTTGGGATCCCTGGGTGGCGCAGCGGTTTGGCGTCTGCCTTTGGCCCAGGGCGCGATCCTGGAGACCCAGGATCCGAGTCCCACGTCGGGCTCCCGGTGCATGGAGCCTGCTTCTCCCTCTGTCTGTGTCTCTGCCTCTCTCTCTCTCTCTCTGTGACTATCATAAATAAATAAAATTAAAAAAAAAAAGTTTAATTTTTTATTTGCTGCTGTTATGTGGAAAAGATACAGATTTTTGCATATGGATTTTATATCCTGTTACCTTATTAAATCTTATGATTACTTCTAATAATTTATCTGCATATTATTTTGAATATTGCACTATACATTTGTATCAATAATGTTGGTTTCTATTATTCATTATCAATCCTTTTAACTTGTATCTTACTTATTTTGCTTGCTTTATAGCATTGGCTAAGATCTCAGTACAATGTTGAGTTGAAATGGCTATGCTAGCATTAACTCATTCTTTATTTTAGAGAAAACACCTCCAAGTTTCATCATTAGGTTTTATGGTACATAACCTTTAGAGTTAGCTAGGAGTTTATTTTTTATCTCAAGTTTGTGAACATTTTATTATGCCTGGGTGTCAAATAATTTTATCAAACATATTCCCTGCCTCTATTAAGTTGATATTACATTGTTTGTTTAATCATTTCATCTCTTAGTGTAGTAAGTTATTGAGTGGTTTTCTATTATTTTTTTTTCTAATGTTAAGCCAACTTTGTATTCCTGGAATGAAAGCAACTTGGTCACAAGTTGTAAATGGTGGTAGAAATCTGCAGTGAAGGTATGTTCTTTCTTTATTTTATTTTATTTTATTTTATTTTATTTTATTTTATTTTATTTTATTTTTTAAGATTTTATTTATTTACTCATGAGAGAGAGAGAGAGAAAGAGAGAGGCAGAGACACAGGCAGAGGGAGAGGAAGAAGCAGGCTCCATGCAGGGAGCCCGACGTGGGACTCGATCCTGGGTCTCCAGGATCACGCCCTGAGCTGCAGGCGGCACTAAACCGCTGGACCACCTGGGCTGCCCTGTTCTTTCTTTATGATACTACTCAAATTATCTGTTTCTTCTTATGTCCATTATGGTAAATTATCCCATTTATTTATAGTTTTCGTTTTTTTTTTTTTTTTTTTTTTGGTGTAAGCTTAATCATAGTATCCTTTTATTATCTCTTCATTGACTCCAGGACCTACAGTGACATCCTTAAAAAATGAATACTGCTTACTTGTGCCTTCTCTTTTTTTCCCCTTGACTAATCTCACCAGACGTTTCTTTTTATTATTTTTTTCAATGAGCAGAACTTTATCTTTGCTGAATCTTTTAAATTATGTTTATTTTTGATTTCCTTAATTTTACTCCTCATTATTTTCTTCCTTAGATTTCCTTTGGGTTTATTTTGATGATTTTTTTTCTAACTTTATGAAATAGATGATTTATTCATTGTCTTTAGATTTTTCCTCCTATAAGTATTATTTTACCTGTATCCCACACAAGTGATATATACTTTCATTATCATTTAGTGCAATTTCTAATTTCCATATATTTTCTTCTTTGACCATAAGTTACCAAGAAGTATATTTCCTAATTTCCAAACATATGGCAGCTTTCTTGTGATCAGAGAAACTTGACTGCATGAGCTCAGTCTTTCAAAAGTTTTGAAGCTTGTTTTATGACTTGGAATATTGTCAACTTTTGTAACTGCTTCACATGTGCTTTAAAAGACTTTATTTAGGGGTGTTAGGGCAAAATGCTTTCTGTGTTATTCACATTGTTCAGATTATCCAGATCCTTCTAATTTTTGCTTCAATTACTAGAAATAAGTGTGATAAAATTCCCCACAAAGCTATGGGATTGGTCTATTTATTTTGTAGTTTTGACAGCTTTGCAAAATATGTATTTGAAGCCATGTTGTTAAATGCACAGTTTAGAATTATTAAATAAATCATCCTATTGAACTAAAACATTTATCACCTGCAGTGTCCCTGTTCAACTCTGCTAATGCTTTATGCCTTAAAGTTTATTTAGTCTTTGTTAACACGGTCCCACCAGCATTCTTTTGGCACTGTTTGCATTGAATGCCTGGATTCATTCTTTTACTTTCTAACTCCCTGCATCCTTGTGTTGTAGGCATGTCTTTTTTTTTTTTAATAATAAATTTATTTTTTATTGGTGTTCAATTTGCCAACATACAGAATAACACCCAGTGCTCATCCCGTCAAGTGCCCCCCTCAGTGCCCGCCACCCAGTCACCCCCACCCCCCGCCCTCCTCCCCTTCCACCACCCCTAGTTCGTTTCCCAGAGTTAGGAGTCTTCCATGTTCTGTCTCCCTTTCTGATATTTCCCACACATTTCTTCTCCCTTCCCCTCTATTCCCTTTCACTATCATTTATATTCCCCAAATGAATGAGATCATATAATGTTTGTCCTTCTCCGATTGACTTATTTCACTCAGCATAATACCCTCCAGTTCCATCCACGTCGAAGCAAATGGTGGGTATTTGTCATTTCTAATGGCTGAGGAATATCCCATTCTATACATAAACCACATCTTCTTTATCCATTCATCTCTCGATGGACACCGAGGCTTCTTCCATAGACATGTCTTTTGTAAATGACACATTGTTGTTTGTTTGTTTGTTATAAATCTGACCTGATAATCTTTGATTATTAACTGGAGCATTTAATCTGCTAACATTTATTACAGTTACTGATATATTTGGATAAAAAAACCCACCATCTTCCTCTGTGCTTTCTATTTGTCCCAGCTATTCACTCTCCTGTTTCTCTCTTTTCTTGCCTTCTTTCGGATTGCTTGAGCAATTTTATCATTCAGTTTTCCTTCTCTTTTAGTTTAGAAGTTATATACATCTTTGATTCTATTATTTTACAACATGCATTCTTGAAATGACAACATGCATTTTGGGTGTATCGATGGCTAATGGTGATCTATATTCTACTCTCATTCCAGGTAATTCAAAGACCTTTAATCAATTTCACTACATTTGGTTTCTCTAGACATATGTTATTGTTGTGTGTATAAATGGTAATACTGAGTCACACCTCCTGGAACCTCATAGAGAGAGGGTCCTTGAGCAGTCCAAAAACCATTAGACTACACAAGCCAAGCCTCCATTCACTTTAACATTCTACAAGCATGGGATTGCACTTCTAAAATGTTAACTGGAGCAGCCCTGTTGTGGATAATGCATTTTAAAAATGCAATTGCAGAGCAATGAGGCATGGGTTTTTCATGATTCCAAAAGCAAGGAGGTTGGCACCTAAATGGGGCTATCTCCTTTTAATCAAATGCAATTGAAAAGCTGTAGGGAACATGGGCAGATCTGCATATAAAATGAGGTGTATTCAGATGATGATAAAAGAACTGCAGTTGCCCGCAGGTCTGTGGCTCACCTAAGATGATTCTAGAAATACAGAATCACTTTACTTCCTGCTAAAAGTGTTTTTGTTTTCCTGTTTCCTCAGCAGACCCAGGCTGGTGGCCCCTTTCCACACTGTGCATACAGAAGGAAAAAGCAAAGTCATTTCTGTATATGTGTGTACAAAGTTGTCGAAACGAAGTGAGGAAGAAAGTTGGAAGCTGCATGTTTGTTTGCTTTAACAGGGATAGTTTTTTTTCCTCGTGATTAATTTCAAATTAAAGCTATTAAAAAGGTGTTGCCACTTTCCGGGGAAAAAAATGGTGAGATGTGTTGCTAGGTGAAATTAAACTTCAATTAAATTATGCTTCACACCAGCCCCGAAAGTAGAGAAGTTTTAACCATTCATGTTTAATTTAGTTCAGTAAAGTGGAGATACTTATTTTCTAGAGTATGGGTAAATATATTAAGCACACTTACTCTTGTTATCCTAAATTTTCACCTGCGCCTGAAGCTATGCGATAATGTAACCACAGACTTCTGTGACATCTCAGTGTAGGAAGTATCTTTATTTTACATAGCGCCCTGTTGACTGCTCTGACCCCATGTGAGCATCCACGGCTACCTACAGTGACATCACAACACCAAGCTTGTCATCTTCTCCAGGAGCTCAAACTGTATTTCTCAATTGGGAAACTGACTTCCTAAGTAATATAGATGGGGAAGTTACACCTTCTAAAGGGCATATGACTCAGTGTTGAGTCACCAAGTCATTGGTCCCCTGGGGAAAGAATTTCAGAAGGTCTGACTCTCTGGGTCTCGCTTTAAATCATATGGGTCCCGGAACTCTATCTATAGCGAACCCACAAGATCCTCTGCTCCAGCCTTATTCTGTTCCTATCTTACAGATGAGACAGTTGATGCCCAAAGATATTAAACGATTTTTTCCCAAGGTCAGGAGACTAGTAATTCCCAGTGTTCTCATAATGTTGAAATCATATTTCCCCAAGTGTAGCAGATACGTGGAGATGAGGATTCTAGAATCCACAGCAATATAAAAGCCAGTTTCATTTTTAACAGCAGCTTCTCCTGTAGCAATATGTACCATTATCTTACGAATGTCCAGTCTTTTTGGCAAATGAGAGACACACTATTATAGCAACTGCAAAATCACATTCCCAGTTTCTAAAGATCACAGAGCCCCTCACTCCATTCTCTCCTTCACTGTCTGACTCAGTTGATGGATGAGGTAGGCATGTAATGTCTCTTGCAGACCAGAACTTGACAGAGATTGAAAGCATCTGTCAGGAGAACCCAGGCCTCCTGTTTTGCCATCCAGGACACCTGCCAGATTTTGCTCTGTTAATTGGCTTCCATGCAGGCAGCTATTTTAGCAACGATTCTGTGGGTCTTCTGTGGCACATCTTGATTTAAAATGAAATGTTGAAAAAGCCCTTCTCGACCACTCAAGCCATCCAGGGTTGCTCACATTTAGCTGATGGGACAGAAAGGGAGGCAACCTTCAAAACTATTGTGTGGACATAAAACTAGATTATTCAGTCTCCTCAATTCAGAGAATAATTTTCGGAGAGATGGTGACTGAGGAGTCTGATTTCTGCCTAAAGAGATACTCTCCCTAAGGATAGACAGAATTGATAAGAGAGTTTGTGGAAAAAATGCCACTGTGACCTTAAGCATGCAGTTTCTGGGTTGACACCATAATGAGGAATGGAGTGCTATTAAAATATACTGCACATTTTAATGACTCCACTAGCAGTAGGCCAAAAAAAAAAAAAAAAAGACTTAAGCTCAGAATAATTCTGGGAAGGAGGATTTTGCCAAGGAGATTTTAATGTCAAGAATGTATGTGAGGCTAAAAATAAGGAGCTCACGCACATTCCAGAGCCGTGGGTGGGGATGTATATATAATCAAATTAAATTATGCCATTTCCACTTATGAAAAAATCTGATGGCAAAAATTGACTAGAAAACATTTAGTCATATTTCACTTGGATTAGGCTTATAAATACCAAACTCCAGACTTGTCAAAATAAACCCCACCAGCACTTTCTGGCCGAGGTGTTAGATAGACAATGGCTGCGACATGCAAAACCGAAAGAGAGCTTACAGGAACATCATGCCTGGAAAAGCCACAGGGACTCAGCTCCCAACTAAAGAAAGGATTTAGAGAGGTCAGAGGGGGAGGAGGTGATGCTGCAGGGTGAGGACTGGAGCCCAGAGTGGCCCAAGGGAATGCCAAGGGAAGGGCCCTCAGAAAACCTCAAAGATACGTGAAACCCAGGTGCCAACTCTCAGAGACTAGAGGTCTGGGGCCCACGACTGGTTAGTATTATTGTTTTTTTCCCATCAGGCAAAGTACTCCTCGATTTTAACCTTCCTCTAGAGGGTCAGCATTGGGCTCTTTTGACAAATCATTTGTTGACACAACAGGACTGTGAGGTTAGTTGTTGCCAACACACCCAACTGCAAACCAAGGCTATCTGCAGAGGAGACACAAAGTGCCCATGCCTGGAAATGAGTTTGTTGGCATTTCGAGGACAAATTACCTTCTTGGCTACAACTTCTGAACTGCCAATCCAAAGATGGGGGAAAATCTGGGCTTTTATTTATGTCTTAGTCATAATTAGGAGACTCTTGTAGTACAACCATGCTTCTTTAGTACCCTCTAGTTGCCCAAGCCTGGACCTTGGCCAGAGGTGCCTCTGTCCATTGGGTTCTGGTGCTGACCAGTGGGAAGGAGGGCTGGTAGTTGCAGGGAAGTAGGAAGCATCTTTTCTGGCTGGCATGAATAGTTGGTGACTTCACATTGTCCAGTACTGGCTGAAACAGGTGACACACACTCCTCTGGAGGTTTGGCTTGGGCATCTCCCAAGGGATGAAAGGAGCAGGATGGAGAAGTCAGCTCAGGTACCATGCACATGCCCAAGGTGGTGACAGGGACACATAATTGCTGATGGGGCTCAGCCTAGCAATCCTATTGCCCCAGAGTCTAGATAAATTCTGGCTTGGATAGAACCTGCATCTCGTGCCTCTGAGTTCTCTCCCGAAATGTCTTTCTGGAACCTCGTGATGTTTGCTCCCTGGAGAAAGAATAAATCAGGGAGGGAAAATAATTTGACCAGTTGAAAAGGGAAGTAAGGATGTTAAATAACAGATGTATTGAGGATCAAACGCTGTTGTAAGCACTTAGCATGTGATACGCTTCCTTCCCCACCACCCATAGCCCTCCTTCCCACTGGTCAGCACCAGAGCCCAGTGCTCAGGACAGGACAGGGAGACACTGGTCAAAAGGTACTACACTACTACTGGCCCCATTTTGTAGGCAAAGAAACTGAGTTTTATGAAAGTTAAATAAACTTACTCAAAGTAAAACATTGCTATGAATCAGCAGTGGCAGGATTTGAGCCTCAGCCCCTGGCATCAAACCCAAGCCTTAAACCATTTTACGATTCTATCTCCTATGGATATCTCTACCTACTCCCTGTAGCTCATGTAGCAAAACAGCTGAAAAACAGCAAAATTATTGAGTAGTTGTGGGAGGGATCTGATTTCAGCTTTGGTACTTATTTTTCATATGACCTCAATAATGTCACTTAACTTCACGAGCCTTAAGTTGCTTATCTATAAAATGGAAATAATGCTTTGGGTCTTGCTATCACCACAGCATTGCACTGAGGAAATTCATGTTGGGAAGCTCTGAACAAAAGAAAGCTTTTCTCTGTGACCTGGTTAAGGTGGTTCCTATCGTAGGTGATGAGGTACAGGAGAAAGAGCCGGACCATGACCCGGGCCCAGGTTTGAATTTATCACACTGGCAGGACCTTTCTGACCCACAAGCATCTCATCTATTACCTGCCTGGAAGCACTGAAAGAAAAGACACAGGTCATAATCCAAGAACAGTGGCCGTCTGCACTGGCCCAGGCAGGAGTGCCCCTTACCTGCAGGGAAAGCAGATGGAGCTGCTGAAGACACAGTAGATAAGAGGGTTGATGGCACTGTTCAAGGCTGGCAGGTTCTGAATGATCACAGAGGCATAGAAGCGCTCCTCGGTGTCTGGAAGAAGACTGAAATTGTCCAATATGTCGAAGAGGAAGTAGGGACTCCAACAGCAGATGAAGGCTGGGGAGAAGAGAGCCATTAGCACCGTAGCAGAGCACAGCTGGGGGGGGGGGAGCTTTCCGTGGTGGCCCCAACTGGAGCTCCAAATAGGAGGTTCCTTAGCGCCTAGGATGGCTCAGAAATATTTAGGACAGTTGTGTGTTAACATTCATGTCATGTTGACTCACACACGCACATATACACGTGCTGCCTACACATCCCACAGATACGTTGCTAAAGTTGAATGAATTTCCTGAATCTTCTCTGTCTGTAAAGGGAGGGTCCAATTTGATCACTGTGGTGAATATGTATGGAAAGGTTGGAAACTGCTCAGCATGGCCTCAGCCTCTCATTCCACATAGTGTGGAAGGAAAACCAGCAAAACTCTTTGGAGAGTCTATGAGAAAAAAAAAAAATAGAAGAGTGGGAAGGATTTTGACCAAATAGTGACTCCTGGTTTTAGGGTACGGCAGAGGGCAAGGGTGGTGCCTAATATTTTCAAGAACCAATCTGGCTTCATCACAATGTTCTTAATTTTCGTTTCTGTTTCTAAGTCAGCCACTCCAGAAAACGGCTGCCCTCTACCCCTCTCCAAGTCAATTGGTGTGTGTGAGCCCCTAATTCTGTTTGTCTCCAAATCCTCAGGGGAATTGCGTGGTGAATGGAGATCCAGGGTCGGATGGATGATTTTATGGGTCACCTTGACTGGGTCAGGGGGTGCCCAGATATTTGGTGAGTCATTATTGCTGGGTGTTTCTGGATGAGGTGAACATTTGAATCAGTACACTAAGAAAAGCAGACCATCCTCTTCAAGGGGGTGGGTCCCTTGTAAGCCACGGAGGGCTTGACGAGAGCTGAAAGCTGAGTGAGAGAGGATTCATGCTGTCTGCCTAGCTTCTAGCCGGGACTTCGCTCTTCTCCTGCCTTCACACACACACTCCGACTGAACTACACTATAGGCTCTCCTGGGTCTGCAGATCCTGGGACTTCTCAGCTCCATCATCATGTGAGCCCATTCCTTATAACGATTCTCTTTACATATACATCTATCTCCTCTTTCCCTGGAGAACCGGACTAACACCCACAAGGACAGAGGTAAACAGTCTTGGGGCTAACTAGACACGGATGTGTCCTCTTCTACCTTCTTGCTACATCCTCTCCACCCTCCTTCTCCCCCCCTCTTTTCCTCCATAGGACATTTCCTCAGAGAAGTCAGGCTTCCTTCACCATCTGCTTGCAGGGGCCAACTTTCCTCTGCAACTGTTTGACTGGCGTGTGTTTATTTCCCCAGGCTTTGGCAAAGTATTAAAGAGGAGGAATTGAAACACAGAGACCACTGAGCATTTCTGGGTGCTTGCAGTTAAGCCTAGCATTGGCCTAGAATAGTGGTTCTGAGGCATGAACGGGCAAAAATTGCCTTTTGGAGGCATTTTGAAAATGCACGTGTCTATGTATGTGCGTGTTTGGGGTTGGTGGGGGCTCTGGTTTGCCCAGGGATACCAGTCCTCTTGTGAAGGGCAGGCCATCCCACTCATGTCCCAAACATCCTCTGAATGCCCAACTGGGCATTTATGTAGCAGAGAACTCTGTTTATAACTACCTCAGTCTGGAAACCTAGCTCTACTCTATATATGAACACAAATATTTTTTGATAAATAGTAGATTCTCCAGAAATGCAATTCCTTTGCAAAGGGAGGAACGATTACTTTCTTTAATTTGGAACTTTAGTGGGATTTGTTGAGCTGCTCTGAAAATCAAGTCCCTGACAGCAGTGCTGCTTTATTTTCATGTCGTCATGAAAACACACCTGTATTGATTTTCCTTGATAGCAGTTACTACATCTGGCTGCCTACTTCATTATTCTTCTAGTAGCTGTGGCCAAGTATTTACATATTGAGACCCGTTTTGTTTTATTATAAATTATTTTCTTTCTAGTCCTCCTTTATATTATTATATATTGATCTTTGAAGACATGTTAGGCAGATAGCATTAATTATATGTTTCATTTCAGGATGATAAAGGGGCATTATAAAATATCTGTTATAGGAAAGACTGGTTTGGTCTGACTGGGCTGTTAATATTGGCTGACCCTCCTGTGGGCACCTCTGCTCTCCAACTAAGGGACCCCCAGGGCCTGAGCATATGGTTCCTGGTTACAAATAATTATGTTGGCTCTGGAACATAGGTAAAACATGTATTTCCTGACTCAATATCCAGGAGATGTGTATCTGTGTTTCTGACTATCTGGGAAGGCAGGAGAATCTTTGATCTACTTCGTCAGCTGCTGGGAAAGGATTGCGAGCCCCGATGGTTGTACCTGCTTTATCCCCAGGTCTGCCTGCAGTGCTATTTTGTGCCTCTATTCTGCTGGCTGAGTCATACTGCATGTGGTCTCTTTGGCATTTTGCAATTGCATCTGGGAAAGGTAAGAGAGACTGTTCTGGTGATCTGACACACAGTTAACATGAGAGGCATGCTTTCTCAGGGCTCCAAGGAGCTGCAAGTGTGGTATGGAGGGTAGTAGTTGGGCTAAATAAAAAGGAAATAGCACAAATCCCTTTCCTTCTTGCATATCCTAATTCATTTGTCCCCAGCAAATATTACTAAAGCACCTAGTGTATGTGGGATCCTATCTCAGGCTTTGGTGATATTAATACAAGGAACACAAAAAGCAAAAGTCATTGCTTTCATGGATTTCAGCCAGTGGAGGAGACAGAGAATAAGCAGATCAATAGATATAATGTTCAGGTGGAAGTGGGAATAGGAAGAAAAATACAGTTGGGTAAGGACTGGAGGAGGGCTATTTAAGACTTATGAAGGAGGCTGGCTAAGGAGGTAGCACTGCTGGGAAACAAAATGATGTGAGGAGGGAGCCAGGCCATCTTGAGGTGGTGGAAACAGTGCAAGGCCTGCCAGGTGCAAGCATGTTGGCACTTTGAAAAAATAGCAAGAAGACCAATGCAACTGGGATAGAATGAGCAAGGAGGAAAGTTCTGAGAATGAGACTAGAATCCTGGCTGAGGGATAGACCACACATGGGAAGGCTGTAGGATTTCATTCCAATGGAATGGGAAGCCATAGGTGGCTCCATAGATAGTGATGATGCCTGATTTACAGTCTTGAAAGATCACAGTGGTAGTTTTGCAGGAAAGAAATAAAGAGAAGACTAGTTACAATGTTCTAGGCAGAAACTGGTGGAAGCTTTGACTAAGGTAGGAGTAGTATAGATGCTGAGGAATGGTTGGGTTTGAGAACTATATTTTGCAGGTAGAGCCTCCAGGCCTGGCTGACGCACTAGTTATGTGGGATGTCAGAAAAATAGAATAATGACAGATGACCTTTGGGTTTTTGACATAGACACTGGGTGAAAGATGGTGTCATTTACTGAAATGGTGACAACTGGGGGGAGAGTTACTTTTGCGGGGGGAGGACATGGCAAGACTTTTGGTTTGACATGTTGACTATGATAAGCCTACTAGAAATACAAATCAAAATCTCAAGTAGAAATCATAAATATCATTTCTAAGTAAAGGAAGTATTCTAAGAATGAGAAACTGATCACATGTTGCTCACAAGTCAAGAGGAAAATTGGGCATTGACACTGGCTTTTTAGAAGTGGTGATGACCTTGATGAAAGTGGTTTCAGGAGTGACAGGAGAGAAAACTGATAGAAACAGACTTCAGAGAATGGGAGGTAAAACATGGAGTTGTGCGAGAAGAGAGAGTGATGAAGCGGGTCTGTTCTGGAGAGTTCACCCAGGGGCCTCCTGCACAATATTTATGTGTCTACAACCCCAGTCCCTACAAGGGGAGACCTGCTGGGGAGGGGAGATAATGGGAGGACCAAAATTCTTGAAGAGGCAGCAAGGAATGGGATTCAGGGCTCCAGAAATCATTTGGGGCTTAGAAAAAAGCAGTGCCAGCTTATCCACTGTAATAGGAGAAAAGACAGAGCACATTGTAGAAAGGCAGATAGGTTGATGGATGTGAAGGTCGAAGGAGGAGGGAGTTCTATTCTGATATAGTATTTTCTTAGTGAAATATGAAGCAAGGTCACTAGCTAAAAGGGTGTAAGGGGGAGGAAGCTTTGAAGGTTTGAGAATAACAATGAGTACACACCGATCTGATACATATTATGTGCTCTAGAAGTACCTTCCCCTCCTTTTTTTTTTTTTTTCTAAGATGAAGGGATGTTATGGGTCTTAGGAGTACAGAGAAAAGAAATGGACAGGGAAGAAGTCAGGATGGGGGAGGAAGCAAGTGGCCATTAGGGAGGGATTTGTAGTGGCTCTTCAATTAAATATCCAGAAGAAATGGAATATGACTTTTGTCTTTCTTTGCTCATAAACTTCAGCCCTAGAGAAGAATATGTCTCAGAGAATGCAACTGGGTCAACAGGGTAATTGTGAGCATCATTCAGCCAGTTGTGTGTCTTAATCAACTTTCTCCAAATTATCCACCCTATGGTCTTGGTGGGCAACTATAGTCATAAAGGGAGGGATCAGGAACCAATGTCTTCCCTTGAAGGAGACACAGATGGGCTGGTAAGTTCCACATATTCCTCTCCAGTCGGACGAAGCTAGAGTGCCTGCAGGCAAACTCCTTCCTTGTGTGAGCTCCCCACCACCAGTTCCTGGGTACAAGTTTGCTTTCAGAATGTTCACACAGTCCTGCAACACAAGGAGGGACTTTGCTTACCCAGGATGATGACAATACTATACTTGATGGCTTTAATTTTTGCCTTTGAGATGAGCCCTCGGTTGTAACTGGTGCACAGCTTTCCACCTGCAGATACAAAAGGGGGAATGGTGAAATGAAGTAGTGTTTTTGCCAATAAGAACATCACAGGTTAGATCTAGCTTTCATGGGACCACTTATATCCTGCTCACCTCTGCCCAGGAGGACCTCCTTTGTTATTTTCAGAGTAAAGATGGCTTTGGGTTGGATGCTGGAAACTGCTCAGGTTGCAGCTTCATATAAAAAGCAAATGAATTGGGACATCCAGACTCTAGAGTCTTGGCTGAATGCCCTGATTCAGTTGAAGCTGGTATTAGCCTTGTGACCTGGAATTAGCCAAGAGGCAACGCTAAGATACCAATCTAGTCCCTTCAGCAACTTAGGGCAAAACCATTTTCTTAGAATGGTTACCCCAGACTAACTCATTCATTCATTTAACTCAGAAAATACACTCTCAACAACAGCTCAAGCCAGAGGTATTAAAAATAAAATAGAACCAAAAAAAAAATCTGTCCCAAATAGGAGCCTGGATATGTAATTTAATTCTACGTCAGCTGTTGTTTGATGGTAAACACATGAGCGGTAAATATTAGAATCCACTAGAATATAAGCTGCATGGAGGCAGGGACTTTGTTTTCTTCATTCCTGTATCTTCTAAACTCAGTGAGCGATTACTGAGTATTTGTTGAATTAATTAATACAATACTCTGTCTAGTTAAGAAGTGGTGGTAAAATAAAAGTTGATTTGGGTGGACAGAATTCAGAGTGTTAGATCTTAGTCAAAGGAGTGTGTAGATGGTACATTTGGGAATGAGATGTTGGACATAGGGTCCCTTGCACTGTGCAAGAGTTCTTACTGTCAGAGTTCCTGTCAGGAAATATGGTGCCTTTGTGAACATTGGGAAAGGGTGCCCTTCCTCTGGATGCATGCAGCCCTGCCCCGCACACCCTCAGTGAGGGAAGCATGGATGGGTTGCTAGTCCCATGCACTCCTCGCTGGATGCCACTGACCAGGGCTCACTGAGCACAACCCTAGCAGTGGCCCGGGTCAAAGGCCTACCCTACCCGGAGCACCTGTCATGTGGTTGTGGACGGTTGTGGTCATGTGTCACGTGGACGGTTGTACACTAGAGGCCAATAGCTGTGCTCGCTTGCCAGCTACACTGTTAGCTGTTTAGATTACACTGTTCAGATTCCACATTCGAAATTTATTTTAATCCCATGGAAACCGGTCTGATGTTTACCTTTGCACTATTATTCTAGACCCTCTCCAGTCCAATCCAGCCCAATGCGACCAGCGTAGCACATCTGCCGAGAGATATAAGGACTGAACAGAATAGGCTAAAATAGAGTTCCTGTTCTCTAGGAGCTTTCAGTCCAGCAGGAAGGATCACACACTCTCCTGGGTGAGGACAAGGCTGGGTGAGATGGGAGAGAGAGAGAGAGAGAAAGAGAGAGGAAAACCAGCTGTGAGGGGAGAGAGTCATCCCCCATCCCTTTGCAGGGGAGGCTGCACGGCAGATGCAGAGATTCCAGGGATGGAGCTGGGGGTGTGGGAGTGAGTTTGAGAGAGGTACAAGAAGCAGAGGGTGTGTCCTCAGCCAAGATATGGAAAGTAGAAAATGTCCGATGTGTTTGGACCATGGGGTGTCACCTCACTTGGCTGGAGCCTAAAAGGGTGTTGGTTTTGAGAACTGAGGCCAAAATGGAAAGACCTAGAATGTCTGCACAGGGAAGACATCGCAGGCTGAATTGCTGCAGCAACCATAAACCACTGAAGCTTCTGAGTCTTTTCACAGTGTGAACATTTACTCACCGGAGAGGACAAACTGTTAGCAGGAATAATAGGAATAAGCCTTTCTGTGCAATAACCTAAAATGCTAATTATAACTGATTTGTTATTTCTTAACGTGTACCTTGTAAGGTCACTCTTAGGTACTATTAGGGCTTCAAATCATTCCGTGCATTTCACAGAACCACCAGACGTCAGTGGCATAAAGAAGCAAATGCTTCGGAAGCATTTACAGCAGCGGTTCTAAACTAGGGATGACATTGCCCCCCGAGGGTTGCACTTGCCAATGTGTGGACACATTTTTGGTTATCTCAATGTGTGTGTGTGGGGGGGGGGAGGGTGGTTCTAATGGCATCCAGTGTGTAGAGGCCGGGAATGCTGCTAAACATCCTTAGATGCACAGGACAGTAGAAAGGAATTATCTAGTCCCAGACACCAATGTGCCAAGATTGCAAAACCCTATTTTCTATGGTGGTCTCCTGGGAAGGATACAGGCTGCAAGGTCAGACCCGAAGACTCCCTCCAGCGCTACCCATTGCCAGCTGTGTAACCTTAGGCAACAGCCAGCCAACTGTTGCCGGCCTCAGTTTCCCAATTTAAAAGATGAGGCATAAAATGCCAAATTCAGAGTTTTGAAGATTAAAATAAGAGAATGTATGCAAGATGCCAAGCCCTCTGCTGAGAATGTCAATTCCTTTATTAATTGGGATGAATAAAGTTTTAAGAGTATTTCAGGAGGAATATGAATTAACTGACTTTGTGGAAGTGAACAGAAAGTATTACTACATTTAGATAGCTTATTATCCAATGCTGTTATCTGGATATAGGAATTATATACATCCAAAAATTATCCCAGAAGGATTTTACCCAAAGGAAGCAAGTAAGAAACACAGCCGACCAGATTATATCCTTTCAAAATATCCCCATTGCTGGAGTAACAGCTGGTTCCAAAACAATATAGTTCTGAAGACTTGGTTGGTTGTTCAGAAAAGTTCTTGTGAATGACATTTGTGCTCTGAAATCCTTTTTTAAAATGGAACCTGGCGGTACTTTCCACAGGGCAACTGGATGACAATATAATCAACTACCTGCCCTTCGATCTCCCAATGAGATCAGTGAAAAACGTCTTTAATCTGACCACTCTGGGAAATGCAAAGCCTCCAGCTTCTAAAGATGGCTCTTCAAAGAGAGCTGAGCTACAAAATGCCAGTAATTCTCCTTTATAGGGAGATAAAAGGATTATTTCTACCCAGGCCTTGGCGCTGAGCTGGAGCAAAAAGCAGTTAAATTCAGCCATCCTGGTGCATTAATAGCTGGGGTAGCCCAGAGGCAGCAGGTCCATTAGATTCGGGATTGGAAACCACATGCTGCCTTAGGCAGTTTTAGTTCAAGGATGCATCCCTAGAGGAGGCCTACACTGTAAATTCAGTCTCCAAGGGGCCAGCTCCTGCTCCTTACCTCCCCACGCTTCATGCCCCTTGCAGAGCGACTGGGAATCCATTGTTTGTGGGAACTGAACGCCTGAAGGGGGAGCAGTTGGTGTCTTGGGACTTTTAAATGAGACAGAATTTATTTCTGGCAGGAGGGGACTATTCCATCGATGGACTTATGATGCGTGCAGGTGATTTGTTTGTAGCAAGGAAATCTACCTGGGGATATTTGAAAATGAATATATTTTTTCATATATTGGGAAGTCTATGTATTTCGGGTTGGTTTAAAAAATCTAAGCATTTCTAACACTTATGACCGAATTGTAACATTTATACAATTTGAAACTAATTTTTTGACTTCTGATCATTAATGGCCTGTTTATCTACAAATATAACCTCAGTGTTACGTATTTCTAGTGCATTAGGTCTCATCTGCTTAGCTGTGGGATTTTGACCACCACTTTCCCTGGTTTTTTTGTTGTTGCTGTTTTGTTTTGTTGTTGTTTTTTTTCCTGGCCCTCTAACAAACCAGAGATGGTAGCTAGGTATGAGGAGGTGTGACCTAACTCACCTACCCTCACAACTGGGAACCCTGGCAGACCTAAAATAACTGTGGCAGAGATAGGTTAGCTGTCCACCAAATCCTTTCCTCTGTAGCAGGGTGTAGTCATGGGACTAAGCTCTCCCTCTGTGAATATGGGAAGATCTCAGGCTGGGCTCAGATAAAAACACCTGGGTAATTCTTCTCTCTCTCTCTCTCTTTAAAGATTTTATTTATTTATTCATGAGAGACACAGAGAGAGAGGCAGAGACATAGGCAGAGGCAGAGGAGAAGCAGGCTCCATGCAGGGAGCCTGATGGAACTCGATCCTGGGTCTCCAGGATCACAACCTGGGCAAAGGCAGCACTAAACCACTGAGCCACCCAGGCTACCCCAGCCAGTGTTCTTTAATGGAAGCAGAAATTGGTATCTCATATGCAATGCTATCGTGACAAAAATCTAAAACTTGTGGCTTTGGCTTAGTGGGTTGGCAGCAGGTGGCAAGGAAACTGATATTGGAAGCTGGGACACTAGAGATCTATTTGATAGAATCATCACATACGATGCCAGGGAAGTCAAATTGTGAGCCTACTAAGCCTGGAGCCCACGGGACTAGGTTGGTGTAGCAGTCAGGGCTCTCCAGAAAACAGAACCAATAGGAGACACATAGAGATATACATAAAAGGAAATGAATTATAGGAATTGGCTCACAAAATTATGGAGGCTGCGAAGTCCTGCAATTTGCTGTCTGCAAGTGGAGAACCAGGAGAACTGGTGGTATAATTAAGTCCAAGTCTGAAGCATGAGAACCGGGGGAGATGTTGGTGTAAGTCTGAACACAGTGGCTGGAGAATCAGGCAGTCAGTGGTGCAAATCCTGGTGCTAGTCCAAGGCCCACGGAAGAGGAGTGCTGATGTCCAAGGGCACAAGATGGATGTCCCAGCTCAAGAAAATTTGTCCTTCCTCTGCCTTTTTGTTCTATTCAGACCCTCAACAGGTTGGATGATGCCCATCCACATCAGTGAGAACATCTTTACTGAGTTTACCAATTCAAATCCTTCTAGAAATGCCTTCCAGACACACCCGGACATAGAGTTTTGCACCTCTTAGGGCATCCCTTTGCCCATTCAAGTTGACACATAAAATCAACCATCACAGTTGGTAAACAGAATGTTAATAGTGTGTGTTGATTGCTACCAGCTGTGTTTAGCAAGGAATTAGAAGAAAGAGATGAACCTAGACAAGAGTTGGTTGGCTTATGAACAAAAATGAAAGGAACTTAAAGAAAGTCTTACAATTTGGCATCTCATAGAGTTGCGAGTGTCCATTGCTTCTAGCCCCTAATAGTAACAGATACATACTTTGCGTGGTACCGTACAAGATGAAGATGATTGCAGAGCATTAAAGCAAATGTGTACACCTTCTAAGTGTGCAAGGCTTTTTCTTATTTTTTTTAAAGATTTTCTTTATTTGAGAAAGAGAGCACGCAAGTGAGTGTGCACACCAGCAAGGGGAGCAGCAGAGGGAGAGGGAGAAGCAGGCTCCCCACTGAGCAGGAGCTCAGCAGGTCTTTCCATCCCAAGACCCTGAGATCATGACCTGAGCCAAAGGCAGACACTTAACCAGCTGAACCCCTCAGGTGCCCCTAAGTGTGCCAGTCTTATGCTAATGAAGCTGACCCTGGCTCCCAAATTAAGTTATGACATTGAGAAGTTTTAACCAGCAAAGAGCCATTCAGAAGTGTTCCTGAGGCAAAGATCACTAGGGTTGTGGCCTCCTGACTTGTCTCCAAATAGCTTGGCTCCAACTAGCTTCCATTAAGTTAAAGACAGGAATGGCATGAGGAAGCAAAGAAACAAGTCAGACCTGAGAATTTTATTAAGAAAGACTTTTTGGACATAGTTACTGGCAAGTGAAACTGGCTGAAGGCAAATGCATCAGAGGTTTACTAAGTTTCTGAGGAATGACATCTCCAAACAAGCCAGGAGCTCTGAATCTTCTGCAACACCTTGAAAGATCAGACGTTAACGTTTTTGCTAATCCTGTGGGTAGAAAATTGTCCCTAACTAAGGTTTAAATGTGCATTTTCCTGATCATCAGTGAGGTTAAGCATTTTAGTTTGGGCCATTCCTCTTTTCCCTTCTGTGAAATGCCTATTTGTGTCTTGCTCATTTTTTTTCTATTTATCTTTTGTTGTTGTTATATATATTTTTAAAAATTGAATTGTGATTAGCATACAATGTTATGGTAGTTTCAAGTGAACAACATATTGATCCAACAATTCTATCCATTACTCAGTGCTCACCACGCTAAGTGTAGTCACCATCTGTCACCATACAATATTATCACAATATTATTAATTATATTCCCGATACTGTACTTTTCATCTCTGTGACTTATTTATTCTGTTCATCTTTTTTTAAGTGGACTTTTAGGAGTTCTTCACATATTCTGGAGACTAATCTTTTCCCAGGTATATGTGCTGCAAATAACTTCTCCCACTTTGTGGCTTGACTTTTTAAACATTAACAGAATCACATTTATCTCTCATTTCCTTTACAATTTAATGTATCTTGGATCTTGTTGAAGAAGTTCTTCCTTAACCCAATGTCATAAAGGTAATCACCCTACATTTTCTTTTAAAAGTTTTACATATTGTGAAAAGAAAGGAAACCTGACCTAAAACGGAGTGGGCAAGCCCTGAAGGGGTCTCACATGCACGTACCTCTCCCTGCAGCCCGCCTCCCCAAGATAGGAGAAATGCACATTTCCACAAGGGATGGCACTTTTCATGCAGGAATTTGTCTCCTGCCTTTAAGAAAAGTGGGGAAGATCCGTCCCTGCCCCAGCACCCAAGCACCAACCACCGCCTGCCGCCCATGAGCCAGCACTGCCTCTTGGAACTCTTGTTCTCTGTGTTCTCTGATGTACTTTTGTTCATCGGAGAACAGCCCCCCCCCCCCCCCCCAGTTTCCTCCTAAAACCTAATAAACTCACCTTCCCTTTGTTTCTTTGGACTTGCCTAAGCTTCACCACAGCTTGCTTGTCCCGAACTGCAATTTCTCTGTTTTTCATGAATAAATTCATTTTTTACTTAAATAAAATTGTTCTTTGCTCTGTTTAAATTAATAAAATTTGAGTCTCCAATTCACTTGGAATTTGTTTTTGCCTATAAATTGAGGTAAAGAGCCGATGTTACTTCTTTCCCTATGATCTTCTGACATCTATCAAGTTCTCCTATGTGTGTAGGTTCTGTTTTGAGATTGTTTCGTTTCCTATTTGTCTATTGTATTCTGTTGATACTCTATTAATCACTCTGACTCTATGATAGATTTTAATAGTGAATACAGTAAACCTCCTCTACTTTGTTCTAGTTCTCCAGGAGTGCCTTGGCTATTCCTGGCTCTTAAAATTTCTAAATATGTCTTAAAATTGGCTTGCCAAGCTCAACAAAATGTCCCATTTTAATTTTGACAGGACTTGTATTAACCTGTAGACTGTTGGGGAGAATTGGCATCTTCAGGGTGTTGAATCTTACTATCCATGAACTTGTTATAAGCTTCATTTATTTATATCTTTATACTTTTTTCCCCATGAAGTTCTTTATGTCTTTTGCTAAATGTAGTTACACGTAGAGAAGCCATTTTGCCTGCATTTACTGATGAAGAAAGGTACTGAAAGCAGTTAATGGGCTTATCTTAAATTCATTTAGCTAGAAATGACTAGGACTCTAACCCAGTTCCTAGACCAAAGCTTATTTCTCCACCTCATTCTGCCTCATTTAATTTGAAGCATGCAATTTTGATGTAGCAGGGATCGCATCACGTCTTCCAAGCCACAAAGGCCAGAGCAGTTACAGGCAGCTATGCTCTATTCTGTGCATTCTGTAATTGTACCTCCCACCTCTCCTGTCCCTGTGCAGTTAAATGTTCTATTTTTCTGAAGTAGATACCCCTGGGCATCCTGAGCAATGCCCGTTTATGAAAGAGAGCCTGTAAGATTGAAAATCTCATCTCCTCTACCCCTTGCCTTCTACTTGTTTGTGGGGAAATATTTAGATCATTTATTAAATAGTTCTTTTTCTTTTCTCTCTGTCAGCCTTTGAGGGAGAGAAAATAGACACATTTGCCAGTCTTCTTACTGGTTCATAAACAAATGATAGCTTGAATTTTGTGGCCTGTATTTACACAGTGTGCTTCTGATCACACTAATCATTGCTGATGCCCTCTTGTTGATGAGCAATAATCCTGACATGCTAAAACCACTGGAGATCTAGTTACCAGCCAACTCCATGGCTGCCTGGCTGTAAAACAAATAGAAAATCAGGTGAATTCCATTTAGGAATTAGATACAGAGAATGTATGGGCTTTTGACATTACTATCTGCTCCTCATTCGAGAAGTGGCTCATTGGTGTTGATATGGACAACTAAAAAAACAAGGGTGATGGAGATGTAAACTTGTATTAAAGAATAAACATCGACTGTAGCCATTTCTGCCTTCCCAGAGGTTAATGACAGATTGTGTGCCTGTGGGAAAACTAATCTCTATGTGGCTGTGTACTGTTTCAGAGGCTGGAGACAGGGTGAGCCATAGTTTAGGGGCTGGAAAATCTAGTAGCAGGGAAATATGGGGGGCTCTGGAGAGAGATGGAGCCCAACTACAGTGATAAAAGGCCTGCTGGAAAAGGGGGACAGCTGATAGGATGTGGAAACCTTTCATCACCCCAGACCTCTGGCAACATTTGCTCTATTTACTCTTGGGAGTGAAAAACTCAAGGAAAATGATGTGTACTTCATGCTTGCTGGCCCAGGAGCAGAGGAGAAGAACAGAACGAGGAGAGTAGGTGAATGTGAGAGCTCGGGGGCCGGGGTGGGGGGCTCAGGACATGCCAGCCTCATGGAACGGGCAAGGAGCATGCGACAGAGCTTGAAACCAACCTGATTGAAATCTGCAAGTATAGGAAGACCTCAGCCTGTACCCGTAGTGACCACCTTTTAGATTTTTGAGTACTTCAAAACAAACCATTTCAGGGGATGGGGATAGAAGAGTGTGCTCTGAAGGGAAAACTCTGGAGGGAGTGGGGTAAAAAAGGAGCAGTGCCAAACAGCCCGGGTTTGGGATTTTTAATTAAAAAAAAATTTTTTTTCACTTTGAGTCTCTTTTTATCCATCATTTACTGCCCTCCTTTTCTGCAGTGTCCTTCCTTCTGAGAGGCAGCCTGCTACAAGGGAGAAAACACAGAGTTTCTAGTCAATTATATGTGCTTATCCTTCATGCCTGTCTTCCATTTGCAAAAGATAGATGGTAACGCCACCTTGCAGCATTGTGTAAGGATTCAAGGAGATAAACTGGAAAGAACTTAGTGAGGTGGCGGGCAGCAGATGCTCTATCTGTTCTTCTGTCTTGTCAGTTGGTCTTGATAGACTTAATAAACAAAAGGATCCTGGCCAGACCATATACTAAAATAGAATTCTGACCCAAACCCTACAGCAACCAGACCAGGAAACCAACCCATTATCTATAGTAACTGGGCCAAAAAGCCAACCTACTATGTGTAAGTCAAACTTGTAGCAAATTAGACTGCATCTTTCTTACCCCATCTAGTAAGACCTGTGAGACAATCTACCCCAAATGGCCAATGCCTGATTAATGACTGACAGCTCCTTTAGTCTTTGTCCCTGCTTTCAGCTTAAAATCAACCAGAGGAAGTCAAATACATACCCCTCACCAGCCACACAGGGTGGCATGCTTCTATTTAGCCTACCTGCTGCTTCCCATGCCGATAGCCACGAGCTGGGGCACACCTGAAGCCTTTTTTTTTTTTTTTTTTTTTGCTGCTATAAAGCTTTCCCACTCCTCTGCTTGCTCCCGAGTCTCTGCCAAAACGTATGTCATGGTGGCTGCCTCCCTCACAATGACTCTTCTGCGAGCTCTGGATAAATAGCGTTTTTCTATTCTCAGTTGGTTGGTCTTCAATTATTTCCAGAGTGTCTTTTTTTTCTTTTTCCTGATTCTCTCTGTCTCTGGACTAAGTGTTTGTGTCCTCTCCAAATGCATATGCTGAAGCCCTAATCCCCAACGTGGTGGTATTTAGAGATGGGGCCTCTGGGAGGTGATCAGAATTAGATGAGGTCATGGGCATGGAGTCCTCATGATGGGATTAGTGCTCTTATAAGAAGGGACACCAGAGCATGTGCTCTTTCTCTCTCATCTCCCTGTCCCCCAGATAAGGACACAGCAAGAGGGAAGTGGCAGCCATCTGCAACCACTGGTGAGGAAGAGTGCTCTTACCAGGAACAGAATCAACCAGCACCTTGATCCTTGACTTCCCAGCCTCTAGAACTATAAGAAAATAAATTTCTGTTGTTTAAGCCACTCAATCTATGGCACTTTGTTATGGCAGCCAGACTGGTCTAAGACGCCCCCCACCCCCGCCCGGCCTTTCTACTTTGTTCTCCTTTAAACCCAAAGCTCTGGACCTTCCTAAACCCTCTGGTCCTGCCACACTTGATCTGTCCACCACTGAATCAGGATCATGCACTCTAAGCGACAACTTGATCAGTATATGCTTATGTAGTGCACAGTACTCAGTGCAGGCTACAGATGTACTGCTCCTGGGTTCTCCTACAGATAGCACCTTAAGGAAAAGAACTAACTCCATTGGTTTGAATTTCAGGCATCATGGAAGACTCTGCAAGGACATATCTGAGAGCAGGCAGAGGCATTTTTTGTATCTCTCATATGAGCCTCTGGGTACTGCCCTATTTCTTGTAGCTTCTAGATCCTACCTATAGGTCAGGATACATCTGATTTTGGTCATTGCCTATTTACTGAGAATAAGTTTTGAATGTTTAGGGATTCATTTAAGATATATCTCTATCTATCTATCATCTATCTATCTATCTATCTATTCATCCATCTATCCAGCGAGCTATCATCTATCTGTATATGTACATGCATATTCTAATATTTATTATATATTCACATATTTATAAAAGTGATATATCACTTTCTCCTTTTTTAAAAAGATTTTATTTATTCATGACAAAGAGAGAGAGAGAGAGAGAGAGAGAGAGAGAGAGGCAGACACAGGCAGAGGGAGAAGCAGGATCCATGCAGGGAGCCTGACATGGGACTCGGTCCTGGGTCTCCAGGATCAGGCCCTGGGTTGAAGGCAGCGCTAAACCACTGAGCCACCTGGGCTGCCCAACTTTCTTCTTTTTAACCTAACAGACATTTTTCTATTGCAGTAAGTATACTACACAATACTTTTAATAGCTGAAGTACTGCATTATATGTCTATATAGTTTTTATTCTTGATCTCTCATTGCAGGTATTCAGAACTTTTCCTTTTTTTCTTGATTATAAACAATGATTTTTATGTTTTCTTTCCTTTTTCTCTCTCTTTCATTTATATCTTTAATAAACAGTTCATTTCCTTGTGGCATATGAAGTAGGAATATAGCTGTATTTATTTCCCAATAAATAGTCTCGATAGCACTAATTACCAAACAATCTCTACTACTCTATCTGTTTGAAACACTTTATCATATCCTAAACTCCTGAGGTTTCCTTTAGTTTCTGTTCTGTTCTATTCCCATTAGTGTAATTCTTTGATAGAGATACTCTATTTCAACAATTATAGTATTTAATGTATTTATCTGATATCTGATAGAGGAGGAGGTCTTCCTCATTTTTTTTTGACAAATATTCTAACTTTTAACCAAAGCCACTCACAATGAATGAAATGAAAGCATTTGTGTTTATTCTTTCTGATTGCTCTTGTTCTTCTAGAAAAGCCAGGGTGCAGAGACTTAGACCAGTGAGAGGGAGTCTGTGTAGAGGATCTGCATGGAGGCCAGAATGAGTCACCAGCTGAATGATAGGTACTTCATGGGTGGAAAATTTCCAAGCAGCCTGCACACACCTCTGGGTTACTCTCGTCAATCACTGTGGGAGTCAGCTGCCTATAACTGTGTCTCCCACCGGATGAGAGGTTGTCAAACCTGGTTGCACATTAAAACCATCCAAAGAGCTTTTCCAAAGTAATGATGCCAGACCTCACTCCAAACGGAGTGAATCAGAATCTCTTAGACAGTCATACCTGGATATTGGTGCATTTGAAAGTTTCCCTAGGCAATGCTCTTGTGCAGCCAGCACTGAAGCCCTGTGCACAAGACTGTTGGCTTCCCATAGTCAGAAACCGTGCTATTTATTCATTTGGCGTTCCCAGTTCTTTGTACTACTGCTGACATGTGGTGAACACAGCAGAACTGAACTGAATTCAGATGAAGATGCCAAGACTTACATGTCTCTGGCACTTTGCCTAGAGAAGGGACATAGATTATTTGCGCCCACTTGGGAATCCTTTTGACTGTCTCTCAGTCACACTGGAAGAAGTAGCTTTAAGAGGGATGAAAATGAGCATGGTCTTGGTCCAGGAAAGGTATTAGTTCAGAGTCTGAAAAGAAGAGGACTTTGAGACCATTTAGTTTGTCCCTTATTATAACCTCTTGAAGGCCAGAGAGGTTAAATGACTTTGCAAGGTGGCACAGCAATTAGTGGCACTTTGGGAACAGAAACCAGCTCTTTGTATCCCGTATCTGTGTTATAGCTTGCTGCTCTTGTGTGAGTACATGTGGGTGAGTATGTATATGCGGGTGTGTATAAATGTGTAAAAGTGTGCATGTGAAGGACTGGGTGTGTGAAGGGGTACAAGCGTGTACGAGGAATGGGAGGAGGTGGGGAGCCTGAGGAGAGAACTAGTCCCATTATAATCAGCAGAAAACCAGGAGCCCTCCCCCTCTTTTTCTGGCATGTGGTTCCTTGCCAATTCTCTCCAGGTTGGTCTCCATCAGGTCCAGCAGTGTTGGCCTGGGAGGCAAGGTAGGCCTCCAGGTCCTAGCGCCTGTCACGTGGGACGTGCTCAGCACTAAGTTTTACTGAAGCAGAATTTGGGGAAGGGCCATTGTGGGTGGTCTCAGGCTCATTCCGGGCAAGTTGGTGTGTTAGGAAAGCACTGACCATGCTTTGCTTGCCTTAGGGTCCAGTATTGTTCTGTGGATGGACTGCAGTTTTCTCCATCTGTAAGTTCAAGCCATGTAGAAATGTCTATGCCTGTGCTTCACCGAATGTGTGCTCCTTGGACAGACCTCTTTTCAGCCCAGTGTCCTACAGGGTGTTCCTCTTTGCCAGGCCTAAGAAATCAGGGCGACCTTTGGATCCTGGCACCCAAAGTCCCCCCTTCCGTCTTAAGTTTCCAGGGAGGCCACATGAAAGAGGCAGTACCTGCCAGGGGAGCCTTTGGTGGGTCTGATCTGCTCTCGGGGTCCTGGTAGGCAAGTGCAGCTTCTTGTATTCAGGCAAAGCACAGGCAAGCTCATTTTTGCTAGAGAAAAACCACTGGAAAAGCAAAATTACCCAAGAGTTGGGTAATGCTGATCAGAGACTTACCTGAGCAGTTGGAGATCACTGTCTCGTGGGCTTTGCTCTTAATCCAAATGGTTCGGATCACAATGGCATAGATGACGCTGTGCAAAGGACCAGAGGTAATATTAATATGGCTGGTGGGTCCCTACTGTGAGGACACACAGAGAGGACCACTCCCAGTTCCCTGAGGGTGAGGTAAAGAGGAAGGGGTTAAAATCATGCCAGGTCCCTATCTTTGCTGATTACAGAATTCCAGCAGATTACAGCTACCTCTTTTTTAACTGAGGAGGCTAGGACCTGGCAAAGTGAAATGGCTTCTCCAAGATAACTCAGGTGGTTAGAAATATAGCTGAGATTAGAATCCAAACTCAGGGTTTGGGGTCAGAGAGGTTTATATTTGTAACCAGCTCTTCTACTTGCTGGTTGTATGACTTGACCTTAGACACTCTTTAATGTGAATCACTCTAGAATGTAGTGATTCTTGCCTCTCATGTCCATGCCTTTGTGAGATCCCCTCCCCTTGAGTGTGTTGGGATTTGTGACTTGCTTCTGATCCATGCATTGGGCTGAAGGTGATAAATGTCTGTAATCATGTAAGACTGTAGTGCCTGTCTTGCTAGCATCTCTCTCTGTTGCTGCCATGAGTCCTATAGCTCCAGAGAATTAATTCTGTCAAGAACTCAATGGGAACCTGAAATAAGACCCTTCCCCAGTTGAACCTCTGATATCCCCCAGCCCTGGCAGACAGACACCCTGATGGCTGACTTGCTTAAGCAGAGTTAAAGCCTTGCCCAGTTAAGCCATGTCTAGATTTGTGACCCCCCAGCAACTGGAGGTAATAAACCTCTGTTGTTTTAAGTTACTGGGTTCGTGATAGTTTGTTAGCCAGCAATAGATAAGCAATACACTAACTGATACAGGCTTAATGTCTGTATCTCTATCCCTAAGGTTATATCTTGAAATCTTAATGACTGAGATGATAGTAGTAGGAGGTAGAGCCTAGGAGGCGCTTAGGTCCTGAGGGTGTAGCCTTCATGAATGGGATTAGTGCTCTTACAAAAGATACCCCACAAAGCTCGGCAGCCTCTCCCACCTGGTGAAGACACAAGGGGAAGTCCGCTGCCCAGAAGAAGACTGTCACCACCATCTGTCCAGGCTGGCGCCCTGATCTTGAACTTCCAGCCTCCAGCACTGTGAGAACTAAAGTTCTGTTGTTTATAGATCGCCTCGTCTGTAGTATTTTGTTATAGAAACTAGAACAGACTAAGGCACTGGGCCTCTGTTGACACTAAAATGGAGTTAATAACACAAACGTCTTATGAGTTTTTTGGGATCAATTGCGACAACATTGAAGATGCCAAGCACAGCACTGGGAAATTAGCAGAGACTCAATAAATGCCATTTTCTTTCCTCTCCCTCTTTCCCATGTTTCACATAATATCACACCTCCTGTAGCATAATATAATCTATACCTAACAGGAAAACAAAATGTTAATGACTCAAAAGCATTGGCAAATTTTGTCTCTTTTGATAAACACAGAAAAATGTATACTCTTCTTTAATTACTTATTTGGTGCTTCTAATATATTAAGGACCTCAACTAAAAACTTTGGGACAAAGCATTGCTTCACTTTAGAATGGCACAAACTCCCCTCTAGAGATTTACTGGTTAAGACAAAATCAGAGCTCTGGTCTGCAGTGGCTGACAAAGCACTAATTGTTTTTAATGATCTTTAGCATATAACTTAATTAATGGCTGTTAAAAACCTTCTGCTCATTCTTGCTTTTCCCATTCTTGCTTAGTGAACCCCTCTGAGTGATCCAGGTGAGCTTTAGGCCTTTTTGGAATATCCCCACTCTTTCTCATATACCTGTCCAAGGATTTTTCTGGAATTTGTATGTCTACATTAAAGAAGACATGAGGAAAAAACTGCTTGTGAGTCTATTCTTTACCTTAAGCTGGACATGTGTTATAGCAGGGAAACTTATTCCCCAGATAAATGAAATGCAAGGAAAGGTTACAACCACCACGAAACATTGATTATGTATTACAATATCAACCCTAGTGCTAAATCAATCAATAATTCAAATATTTATTGGCCATCAGCCATATACACAATGGAAAATTAAGAACGGCCTTATGTGTTAGGGGTTTGGGACTAATCTCCCTGCCTCATCTCCTTGGGACCCATAGGGCAGGTGGAAAGCAACTCCTTTATAAGTGGGGTACCCCTTTATTACCCAAATCAGGTCATTGTTCAGAGTGAAGCAGTCATGCATAAGAGAAATCTCTGAATTGTATTTGTCTCCTTCTTCTTCCTTGTTTCTTTCATCAGCAAGTTCTGTGGTCTGTCCCTTCAAAACGTCTCCGTGATTTGTTCCTTTTTCTCTATGCCTGCGCCTCATCATCAGACCAGATCCTTACAACCTCGTTTTTTAAAAATTGTATTTTGATATGAGTTTTTAATTGTGATAAAATAAACATAAAAATGTATCACTTTAACCATTTTTTAAGTGCACAGTTTGGCGGCATGAAGTACATTCACATTGTCATATAACCTTTCCCACCATCCATCTCCAGAATTTTTCATCTTCCCCAACTAAAGTTCTGTAGCCATGAAAACTAAGGAAGCCTTCATGAATGTTTGTGTCATCCTCATGCAGGGGCCATACTGATCTTCTCTGTATGATTCCAATTTCAGGATGTGTGCTCCCGAAGTGAGTACCCCTTGTGACATCTTGTCTGATTATCGTGATCTTCTAATGCCCCTACTCGGGTACCATCTTGAATGTCCATGCCTTCATCAAGGTGGAGCTCTAGGACAGAGAGTCATTCTCTGGCTTAACCGCCCCCCCCCCCGCCCCCGCCCCCACTGCCAGTATCTCCACTTTCCTACAAGATGATATCCAGTCTCTTATATTTGGGATATTCAAAGCCTCCCCAAATCTGCCTCTTTATTCCTCACCTTTACTATCATCATCCTGCTTCCCTCCCCTCCACCATCTCTCAATGACCTTTCTCCATATCATCGACAAGAGTGGCCAACAGGAACAGGTTGACAAAACTAACCATGACTTCATACTTCATATGGAGTTGACTTTGGGTGAATCTGAGTTCCAGTGCCTTCCATCTCTCTGTGTCCACTTTGCTCTCTCGTCGAAATGCATTTTTAAACCCATTCTTCATATATCACTTAGCTATGAGACCTTTCTGAGCTGTCCCTGTTCCTCAATGGTAATCAGCTCCCCCCCTCCTTGGGGCTTCCATGCTGGCATAATACTGGTCACATTGAGTCTTGTCTATGGTGGTCATGTCCTAAAGATTAGCAGACCCATAAATAGCCCATTCTCAGAAACAGAGCAGAAGAATAGCATCTCCACTCTTTTGGTTCAACTTCTTTTATGTCTTCAATCTACTTTCATTCTCTCAACAAATGCAGCTTTTCTTCAAGCTTCTTTGAAATATAAAAACTGAAAGATCACCCAGATTGAAGAAAGTATATCTTATCCGTAACCGGCTGACTGAATTCTTGATTTTATGGAAGACTATCCAGGCACAGACCCATTTTATTTCATTTCCTTTATAGAGGCAGCTCATGATGGGGATAGAGTGAGAATCCAAGCCAGAGAAAGACTTTGCAGGACCACCTTAGGAGGATGTCTGAATCTGGTTCCTCAGTCCTGGTTCTGTATTATGTGTAAGAGGTGTCCAGGATACAGAACAAAACTTTTGCTCTTCCTCTGAGACACAACAGACAGCATTTCACTCAGACTATCAGTACTTCACCCCTGCAGGACTCAGCTCAAGGTACTGAGCACCAACTACCCTACCTATCTTCTCTATGCTTGACCTTGTTGGGGCTTCACTGGACAAGGCTCTTTTTTCTCTTCTCCTAGCAGGGGCATTAAGAATACCCCCTAGTCAAAAGTTCTCTCTCCTTCATTATTAATTAATTCATTTCGCTATATGTATTTGAGGTCTTACTCTGTCCCAGGCACCTGTTGAGCCATTGTGGATACTGTGGCAGAAAAATACAGAGTCCTAGCCCTCCTGGAGTTTACATTGTATTTGTGGAGATAGATAATAATGAAATGAGGACACAGTAATATATCATTACAAAGGAGAAAAATTCTAAGAAGATAAAATGTAGGGTGAGTATATAAGAGGGGACCTGACTTGTTCTGGAGGTCAGACTTCAGTTTTGAGAGATTCAGTGACTTGTCTGAGTTCACACAGCTAGAAGATGGAACCATAGTCTGGGTCCTCTGACTTCCAGGGCTGTTAACTGACTTGCTAAGGCTCCTCAAGGGAATGTGCTGGGTTACCTATGCTATAGATGGTTCTAGTTATTTTCTGAATGTCTTCTTTGATTCCTATACTAGGTTAGCATCCCTGCTGTGGGTACCCTAGGGCCCTCTATTTACCCTCCCACAGTAATTATCACAGTGTTAGAACTCCCTTTTTAATTGGCTGCCTTCTCTGTTACACAGAAAGAGTCTTAAATTCAGACATGTGTATCTTGTCATTTCTGTGTCCCCCTTACCAGATATAGGGTATGGCAGACAGTGGGTGCCCTATGGATATTTCTAGAAATAATGAATACGTGGGGAGAGGCAAGGGGTCAGGGACTCAACAGCATCTCTGTATGTAGTTGGGCTTTGGGAGACATGAAGGCAGAACTAACTTTGGGGGGAGAATGTAGAAACAGCTTGATACTTAAGAAACTCAGAAAAATATGAAAGTCCTGATATACACATTCCATTGGCACCATGTTTAATGGGCTTCCAGGACAGAGAGGATCAAAGGATGCCTTTACTAACTCGCTGGGTACCACTGAAATAACTGAGACTTCCTCATGGTCCCAGAAGAAGAGCTCACTCTGATGACTTCAGTAGTTCAGATGAATTCACTGATGTCTGGAAACAGCAAGTACAGGCAGTTGGGTATCTGTTAGGATACTTTGTGTAGCAAGATACAGAAAACACCCAATTCAAATTGTTCTAAGCAATGGGAATATTTCTTATTCCCCATAATTGCAACTTCAAAGGGTCAAAGCTGAACTTCAGAAATCTGCGTTCTTTTCATCCGTTCCTCTTTTCTTTTCAGTGCAGGTGTCTCCCTGAGTCAGACTGCGCAGTTCCGGGTGTCAATCCAGACAGCAGTGTCCAGAAGACGGGAAGCCGTCCTCTCCTGGACTTGTTTTCTGTGAATGGGGAAATCTTTTCCAAAGGCTCTTCCGAAGACATTCCCTCACATCTCATTGGCTAGAATTGGTCATGTGGTCATTCCCAAACCATTCCCGCATTGAGGGGAAGGGCTGCCCTGAGTGGCTTATTGTGGGGAGGGTATTGGAAATCCAAACACAAACATCTACCCTAACCTAGTGAATTAGTGACAACGGCTTTTCAAAAGATCTCTCTTGCCACCCTCAGAGATATGTCACTTATATATGTCATTTCCTTATATATGTCATTTCCTTCACTAATAGATGGGTCATTCTCCTTGACCTTGGACCTCCTGCCCAGGGACAGTACTGTTCAGACTCCCGGGGCCCTTTTACCCACCATGGTCTTGAACTCCACTGGGCTGTACCAACCTTAGCCTGGGACTTTCCCACAGTCTGATCTCTATTCTCCAAGCAAAATAAATGGACTTTTTTCCCCGCCATGTAACAGGAGTCAGTGCTCCATGACAAATGTGCTTTTTTCCACTTATTCCTTCGCAATTGTTGGTCATGGATCTTTTATGCTTCTATCTTTATGTCGCAAAGATAAAAATGATAGAAGAATAGGAAATCAATTAAGTCACAAGAAAATAACCATGGATAAAGTAAAGCAATTACACCAGCAGCTAATAACCTTCCTAGCAACAGTTAGACAGTCATGTCAAGTAAATTTTGAAATAACAGGAGTTGTGTTGACCCAGAAAAACAATATATTGTCTTTATTGTCAGTCGCTATGGTTTCAAATCCAGGGAGCCTGATTTAATTAATGACAGAAGAGCTAAATCTTTATTCCTTCATGGCTCTCATGAGGGTTTGCCGCAGACAATACAACTCTTCCTTCCTCTCTCCTTTCCTCCCTCTCTGCCTTTCTTCCTCTCTCTCTTCTTTACTTCCTTCCTTCCTTCTGTCCTTACACATATATTTAGGGTGGATTCACCATATACCAGAAACTGATCTAGGCACTAAAGAGCCAGAAATGTCCATATCAGGGGTGTGAGTGACCCGGTGGCACCTCTGTCCTGTGGTTTATCGCTCAGGTCTGCATTGTTCATTCAGCCTAACATTTACAAAGTGAGTATCATGTACGAGATTTGGAACCCAGAAATGAAGGCATGAAGCTCTATACTCAAGAGCTGCAGCCACACAAGCAGGTGATTCCACTCCCATGAAGCCTTCATGGTGGCCCAGACGAGCTGAGGTGGGAGGCTATGGGTGAACACCTGAGGTACTGCTTGGCTGAGGACTGGCAGCGTGGTCCATGTGGAGTCAGTATGTAGAGTGAGACATCAAGAACATGAACTGGGCTGCCAGAAACAAGGCAGCAAGGCAGGGAGAGTGTGGAGGAGTGTTCAGGTCTGAGGAAGGATGTGCACAAAGGCAGAAGGGTGAGAGTAGTGAGGGGTGTCCCTGTTTGTTATGACTGGAATGGCGTATGCAGGGGTGAGCATCAGTAGCCTTCCTGAAATAGCCAGGGCCCCTTTGAGAAAGACAAGACATCTGTCTTAACAGATATTAAACGATGTAAAGCTACAGTAATTAAAACAATGTAGTATTAGCGGCAGGAAAGCCACTAACTTAGTTACTTGTGTATTCTCTCGTTTCTTAATTATGACAATTACTATCAACTGAAAATAAAACCATGTGCAAAATGAAGAAGCAAATGACAAACTAGGGACACATTTCCATCATGTAAAAAAGGAAAAAGTTTATTGTATAAAGAATATCTCTCAAGATAGAGAAAAAAGAGGGGGCGCCTGGGTGGCTCAGTGGCTGAGCCTCTGCCTTTGGCTCAGGTGATCCTGGGATCCTGGGATTGAGTCCTGCATCAGGATCCCCACAGGGAGCCTGCCTCTCCCTCTGCCTATATCTTTGCCTCTCTCTCTATGTCTCTTATGAATAAATAAATCTTTATTCTTAAATTTTAAGATTTAATCTTAAATCTTAAGATCTTAATAAGTCTTTAAAAAAAGGTAAAAAAGAAAATAACAAAATGAAGAGATTAACAAGTTCAGAAACAATAAGAATACTTCTAATGTAAATGTGCATATGATGGAATTACCATTTCATACCATGTAGAAAAAGTGGATTATTCAGTATTCAGTAAGTGGTGTTGGGACAAATGACTTGGCATTAAAAAAATAAATTTAAGTTAATTCATAAATAACACCGAAAGTAAATGGTATTGGGACATTTGGCAAATCAAATCAAAAAAAGATTTATTTATTTTAGAGAGAGAAAGAGATAGAGCACAAATGGAAAGGGGAGAGGGAGAGAGAATTCCAAGCAGACTCCTCACTGAGTGTGGAGCCATATCAGGGCTCCATCCTAGGACCCTGAGATCATGACCTCAGCCAGACCATCAATAGGATGCTTAATGACCTGAACCACCTAGGCGCCCCAAATCAAATATGTTTTTTAAAGCTTGGGATTTTTTTCTCCCTTTCCCTCTACCTCTCCTGCTCATTCTCTCTCTAAAATAAATAAATATATTTTTTAAAGTGGTATTTTTAATGTACTCCCAACACTGAAATTATTTTCAAATAACTGAAATAATAGATTATTAAAAAGTTAAATCATAGTAAAGTATGTGCAAGGAGCAATTTCCAAGGAGAGAAATGGAAGGAGGCAACAATGTAAAGGAAAGCGTGAGTAGATGTGAATACACTGCAATGTGAAAGGTCTGTGTATTACAGAGAAGCCGTATACATTTCATTCACATTTCCACATGCATTTATATAATAATAATAATGTTTTGCATAGTACTTTCCTATGATTCTTTTAACTCTATAAACAACTTGGCTTTCTCCTTTCTAATTTTTGGTATTCGTGCTGTCTCCCCTTTTCACAATTATGTCAGTCTTATCAACTGAAAGCAAAATAAAACCATATTCAAAACAAGAAGGCAAATGACAAACTAGGGAAATAGCATCAATATATGAAAACAGAAAATATTTATTATTAAAGAGTATCTTTAAAAATAAAGAAGAGAGAAAACAAAATTGCAAAAAATGGGTAAAAGAATGAGTAAGTAATTTTTTGAAAAAACAAAAATGATAATGTATAACTTAAATTTTTTCTATCTCATCTGTAATGAAAAAAATACAGGGTCACCTGGGTGGCTCAGTCTGCCTTCGGCTCAGGTCATGATCCCAGGGTCCTGGGATCAAGCCCCACGTCCAGCTCCCTGCTCATCAAGGAGTCTGCTTCTTTCTCTCCCTTTGCCCCTCCCCCTGGTTCATGTTCTCTCTCTCTCTCAAATAAATAAATAAAGTCTTAAAAAATACAAATTAAGGGATCCCTGGGTGGCTCAGTGGTTTAGCCCCTGCCTCCGGCCCTGGGGTCCCAGGGTCAAGTCCCACGTCAGGCTCCCTGCATGGAGCCTGCTTCTCCCTCTGCCTGTGTCTCTGCCTTTCTCTCTCTCATGAATAAATAAATAAAATCTTTAAAAAATACAAATTAAAACAACTATGTGAATTTTTTGCCTATCAATTTGGTAATGATATATATATAATCATGCCTGAAGAACAATGAAACAGGAAGCACAGTTAACAGAGTGAATGAACACCTAATTTGAGTTGTTTTCTTTCATCTACTTAAGCTTGGGATTAAGAGTTTACTTTACCTAAAAGAACTATCAGAAACAGAATCAAGTTCAAGAGTCCAAAATGTGGTTAAGAAGGAAATGATGAACCTTAACTCTGAGAGGTATCAAACAGTAGCAAGTTATCCCAGGAACTAGTTGGAAAACAAATTCTTCACAAGATTCCATCCGGGCCTGGTCTTGGATCAAGAGAGAGGAGGAGCCGAGAGGGGTGTAGGATGCCATATTCCCCAGAGAGAAGCTCTTTCTTCGACAGGAGGAGCCTGACCACAAAAGAGTGAAGGTCATAAGTGAGCAGATAAGAATCACTTCAGGGAAGCTTGTGGTCGGGAGGAGGTCACTGAATCTTCCTCATTCTACCACAGCTGGGAGCAAGGAGCACTGGGCAGGAGTCAAGGAGGCTGTACTTCGATGAAGGCTGAGTGCAACTCGCTTTTGAAATCATCCCTTTCATCATCATATTATACTTTGCTTTTCCCAAGGGCACTATGAGAACACCCAAGGTGGGCTGTAGGCAAGTCTGAGAGGTCCTAATGGGAAGAAGCAGCTTGAATTAATGGGGGAAGAAATATGGACAGGCAAAGAGTCACATGATGGATCTGGCCAGACAGCACATTGGGAGCCATGTGGTTCACAAACTCTATTCACCCTGCTGAGCAGGGGTTTGGACTGATTTCACAGGCTGATGGAAAAATCAATCAGGAGAGAACAAGGACAGACGCTGCCCACTGAAATCGATGCGTCGGTTGCCTGTGATGGACGTCAGGAGCCACTTCCTCCCAGATGTTCACCCCTTGCCACTAGCCGCCCTCCTCCCCACATGCCCCTTCCAATGATGCTGCAACTTCCCTTTGACTGGTTGTCTAAATAACCTTCATCTTTCCTTTAGGATTCCTCCCAAATTTAACTTGGTGGTGAGGAGGCAGTACGTTGATATAATGCAGACGTCAATTTGTCAATTCAGCAGAGATGACTGACAATCTCCCATCTCAGCAAGGCTGCTGGGCTGGCTGTGGGATCCCTCTCTGGCCCAGCTCCACCTCTGATGGAGAGCAAGTCATTTTGCTTCTTTTAACCCTAAGCCTACTTTTGTGAAAAATTCAGCGGCTGGACTACGTGATGGATAACTTTTTTCCAGCTATGGTGTTTTATGAGACTAAAGCTGAGCAAAGAGCAGGAACATGGGATTCCCATTGTGTCAGGGGAAAAAAAAAACTTGAAAAGTATTTAATACCCTTAACACTTAATCCAAGACATGCATATTAAAACAATGAGATATTTTTTGAAACGCCTATGTTTGGCAAAGATTTAATAAAGAAATGATACCGCCTTCCACTGGGTCAGGAGAAGAAAACTCAGGGCTCTTTTTTTTTTTTTTTTTTTTTTTTTTTTTTTTTTTTGCTGTTGGCAGGAATACACCTTTTCTGGAGGGCAGTTTATGAATATGCATCAAAAGTTTTAAAATGAGCATCATCTTTGATCTAGCAATTCCAGTAGAATGAATTCTGAAGGAATAATCAGAGACTCATGAATAAATTTAAGTACAAAGATTTCTATCACAGTATTATTTATGCTCTCTGAAACCAAAGGCTGATCTTCCTTCATCCAGGACAAATTATGGGACACACCATGGCCGGCTTGAGGGCACTCAAAAGATGCAGGATCAGCTTGGCCGTGCAAGCCCTTGACATGCCGGTGTGTCCCTCAATCCCCCATCCCATCCACCCACGTAGAGTCACAGTCAGAGGTGATCCTGCTGCATGACAAGTGGGCCCCTGCCTTTCCAGGCAGTTGTGGTTTTCTCTGCTGGAAGACCATCTGTGGCCACCATTGGCCGCAGGGCAAAGGGAGATCCTATGGCTTGGCTGTTAAGGCCTTTATAATCGAGGCTCACCCCACCAGAAAGAGCTAACTACCAACTTCTTTCCTATCCACTGACATTGCCTGCCTGTCCTTTCCCTGTTGCCATACTTCCTCTGACCCCCAGTCACCAGGACACCTGCTCCCTTCCCACCTTTCCATTCTCCTATCTGAATTCTTCCCTCCTTCAACAGTCGCTTCCAAGAAGTGTCCCCTGCCATTACCTGACCTCACTGCACACACTTTCTAGCATAATTTTCTGTGTGTGTAATGCCTTTTATTCTCAGTTTTGCCTATCTTTTCAATTATAATAGAAGATCTCTGAAACTGGTACTATGTCTTACATTTGAAAGACTACATGCACTAGGAGAAAGAACAGGGTATGAATTCAGAAAGACCCGTGTTTAAATCCTGTGTGTGATGTTGGGCAGGTTACTTAGCATCTCTGAACCCGAGGTTTACCTTACAGAAAACAGGGGCAACAGTAGTGGTTTCATAGAGCTAAAATGTGGTTAATGGTATAATTGTTAGCCACTGAGCAAAATGCCTGCACCATAATACATACTCAGAAAATATCAGTTCCCTCCTCTTTACTTTGGAGAAGTTGGGCTTAACACATAGTAGCTTTACATGAAATCTTGTGGTCTGGCCCCTTCCTTCAAGGACACAAGAACAATGAATGACCTGTAGGAGAGGAGAGCAGGAGCTGGCGAATCAGGAAAGTTTCTGTGTGGGTCTGGCCTGCTGGCCTCTTACCTGATGATTGTCAGAGGGATGAAGTACACCAGGAAGGCCACAATGGTCATGTACGGGGTCCAGTAGGAATCATCGGGCCATAGTGCCCAGCACTGAACTTCGCCGTTGGGGAGTTTCCTTTTCCCAAATATGATGAGGGTGGGAATGGAGAAGAGGAAAGATAGGCTCCAGGCAATCATGACGAGGACCTTGGCTTGCTTTTCTGCTCAAAGGAAAGAGAAGTTGGATGGTTTGTCCATGTAGACACCAGAGTCACTCAAGATGGGGACAGTATGGAAGGTAAGTGAGAGACAAAGAACAGGTCCACATCTTCACTGGTTGAGAGGCATGGCCGGGTGGTCAGACAGGGAACATTGTAGAACGTAATCTAGTTTGGTAGCGTAAGTGTCAAAGGAACAGATCAGTGTCCAGGCAATAATGGAGGAGAAGTGGATTAGAAGGGTTCAGGGAAATAAGAAAATGTCTCTACCAGCCCCAGGCCCTAAAGTTCCCAGAAGGAAGGCTGAGAAGCATCCTCTTCAGAGACATTAGGAGAACCAGGGGTCTCGAGAGGCAGAGGGAACCTACTGTGATGTTACTGAAGATGTAAGGGAGTGGTTTCCTGAAGGAATGGAGGATAGTATGGGATGGGAAGGAAGCAGTGGGAGTTTGGTTGCAGAAACAAACACAGGGCAGGATGGCCTTAAGGGAGCAAGTGATATATATGGCTGGAGGAATTTTCTTCTTGACCAGAGGGACATGATGCCTATTGGGTTTCTACAGGCCTTGGCAGCATTAGTAACCCCTCCTGCATGGTCTCGTTCTTTCATTGGTTAAAATACAAAGTTTCTCTCCTTCTGTAGGTCCTACAGCCTACAGACTTTTAAGGGTGATCTTCAGCTCCTGGGCTCCACTCATATTCCACTGGATGGGTTAACAATGCATTCACCTTTGGAAGGGCATGGGCATGGAAAAAATCAGATTAAAAGAATATGAAACAGTGCTTCGGAATTAATTCTACCAGGGTACGAAAAATGTTTCCTCAAAGCACACATAGGACAGATGGCTGGAATTACTTTTCGCATACTGCTGCTGGGCTGTCCTGGAAGATCCCCAGTCTCAGGTCTTTCCGCAGTCAGGTGTGTGACCAGCAAACAACAGTGGTGGCAAGACTATTGGCCTTCTGGCCTGCTGAGCCCATCTGCCATAATGACTGACTGCTCAGGGCTCAATACTCAGGGACAGAACAGAGGAAATGCAGCTTGAGTATTAGGTGGGTCACCTCCTATTATCTCCAAAATGGCCTGTGTCTCCCACCTGTAGAAAGGCAGACTTCCTGTTCCATTTGTTCTTGCCCAAGTCTGTACTTCTGTCTTAGCGCTCTCCCTTTCATGCATCATGTATACCTTCTTTGTCTTATATTTATTTATTTTTTTAAAGATTTATTTATTTATTCATGATAGAGAGAGAGAGAGGCAGAGACACAGGCAGAGGGAGAAGCAGGCTCCATGCCGGGAGCCCGACTTGGGACTCGATCCCAGGACTCCAGGATTACGCTCTGGGCCAAAGGCAGGTACCACACCACTGAAGCCACCCAGGGATCCCCCCTTCTTTGTTTTTAATAATAAAAGTTACACATGATAATTACAGAAATACTAGCAGAGAAATATAAGCAAAAAGAAGGGGAGAAGTCCATAGGGGCCCCATGCAGAACTAGCCAGCCCCAATTTTGATGATGCATTCATACGAAATATATAGATTACACAGATAAAAATTAGAACATAATATACATGCTGGTTTTCAACCTGACTTTTTCTCTGAAAAAAAAAAATCATCTCCATCTTTTATGTCAAGGAAGTCTTTGTAAAAAAAAATTTTATGGTATCTTTTCATGTCTGCATCTATACAAGTGGCATCCAGACTTTCAGGCAGTAAAAGCTTTTCATCAAATATAATTTTACATTGAGTCCAGTACAGGATGCCTAGATAGCTCACCTTGAGGCCAGGTGACAGCCAGAAGCTTCCATACCTGTCCTGGAGCAGGTCTACAAAAATAAGTCCTCCTGGGTCAGAGTGTGAAGTGTAATTTGAAAAGCACTGATAAAAAATTTTTTCCATGGTTACACTAAATTCCCATTTTATTGATAGCCTATTATAAAGTATTTAAAAATTTCCAATTATTTTATTATGAATAATTTATATGTATCTCTTTACAGTGCTATTCCCTTAGGATAAACTCTTAGAAACAGATTTGACAAATGTTATTAAATTTCTTCCAAAAGTGTCTACAACCTCTGCTCCCACCGGAAGTGCTTAGACATGCCTATTTCCTTATACTCTCCCAATACTGAGAGAATTCTTTCTCTTACTCTTGTTATATCAGCAGTAAGATTTCACATCCAAATGTCTAATATTGCAGCTCTTCAGTTAGTGGTCAAAAGAGCATTTCTATGTATCGTTCATTCATTTTTCATTGCTTCTTAATACTGTTCATGTTCTTTGTCCTCTTTTTCAATTGGTATGCTGTTATCTGTTTGCCAGACTTCTTTAGAAGAAGGATTTTCTATTTGTCATTCTGTGTAAGCATGTGTACAATGTTTATTATTTGTATGAAGGGTTTTTAAATTTTGATGTAAACTACATTTATTTCCCTTATTAATTATGCTTTTGGTATTATTCCTAGAAAGAGCTTTCCTTCACCAAAAATAAAAAAGTTTTACCCATCCCCATTCCCTTTCAAGTTTAAAATGTTTACTTTTTCAATCCAAGTGGCATTTACTTTGTAATTGGCTGTGACAAATGGCAGTCCAATATTTTTTTCCAATATTTTTTAAATGGCTAGACAACTATACTAACACCCTAGACTGAGTCATTTGTTCTTTTCTACTGATTGGATATGCCATCTGCTTCACGTACATTATTCAAGTTTCAGTATCATATTGCTTAAATTATCAAAGTTCTATATTATGCTTTAGTATCTCACACTAAATATTTCCCATTATTAAGAGAGGTTTTCCTAATTATCTTCATATTTATTTATCCTACGGGGCCTTAAAATGCCAACTTCTGTGGAGTTGCTAGCTGAGGAAACTACCACTTTGGTAAAAAGCAGTAAAATATCAGGAAGATGTGGTCTCTCCTTCCCCTTTCCTTCCTTTGGTTTAGTTGCCATCACTTGTGTCTGCTGGGCCACTAGTGACTTGTGTGGTTACCACCTGAGCCCTTCTCCAGGAAGAAGCTGCGTTGCCCAGTGGGGAATTTCTTTCTGTGGCCTTCTCCTTGTTCAATCACATAAACCCTTAGCTCTGCCCCTCATGGATGCCCTTAAATTCCATGAGCTGTAGCACCAGGTGACCCTAGCATAGAGCTCCCTGTTCTCACCTATCACCTGGCCACTAAACTCCTATACCACCACACAGGCTTCCTGGGGGATGTGGTGTCCATGCTTCATCTGTTCCATGTGTGCTGGGAATTCCTTGAAGTTCTGGTGTTTGGATGGCTTCTTTCCTTGGCTCCCATCCAGCTGCTCATCTCGTTTATTTCTCTTTCCTCCATGACTTCAGTGGGATTGGGCAGAGAGGAAGGGAAATGGCTAATGTCTATTTCCAAGTTTTTGTCTTTCCCCGGAGGTATTGGAGATGATTATTTCCCAAGTACCCCACACCAGACCTCTATTAATTTTGTAGTGAGGAAATAAATTGCTTTCCATCTTTAAAAGAACACTGTAATATTCATTGCTGCCTTTTCTGTAATTTAGGACACTGTTCATAATATTGCAGTGTCTCCTAGAACTAGCCATATTTGCCATTAGCTAAAGAGTTTTTTATTTTATTTTATTTTATTTTATTTTATTTTATTTTATTTTATTTTATTTTATTTATTTTTACCTAATGAATATGATGAGATGGGTAACTGACCATATATACCTTCTGGCTATTGGTTCCCTAAGCCTCTATCCCTGACAAATGTCTCAGGATACCCCTCACATGTTTCCTTCTACTTAATTTCCCTTCACTCATATTTTTGCAGCTGGAAATACTCTGGTATATGCATTTTTTTGAATGCCTCCACTGACTCTTTCGTGGAGCCTGCTGGGCATAAATAAATAGATGAATAAATCAGTATATCACACTTTTGCATAGATCATAATATGTCTCTCCCATTTCCCTTTATCCCACTCCTTGTTTCCTTCTTTATCATAATCACTGGGACAATGGAAATGCCCAGAAAACTTGGTGCTAGTCACATACCTTCACACACACACACACACACACACACACACACCCCAAAACAGACAAAAACAACCCTAGAAAAGGCTGAAAAACAGGTGTAAATTCTATTTTTAAACTAGTTTTAATTGCACACAACACATCAGTATACCTTCTTGTATGTAAGTCCCTATGGTCACTAGGGCTAGTCCAAATCCTCCCATCTTCAGAAGTGAGGACTAGTTGGTATGTTTCCTTGCAAGCAATTATTTATTACTTTTTTTTTTTTTTTTGTACTGTCCATGGCTCTCTCACCTCCTCAGTGAGAGGCAGGATATGCAGTAGGCAAAGATACCTGAGCTACTGCCAGACCATCTTGGGTTTAAATTTTGCCCCTGCACCTACTAGCTGTGTGATCTTGGACAAGTTACTTTAACTCTCTGAACTGTAATTGTGCAAGCCGTAAGATTCAGATAATAAAAGGACCTATCTCACAGAGATGTTGTCAGAATTAGAGTATTTAACATGCTTAAAGAACTTATAATCATGAATGGCATCTAGTATACAATCAATAAATTTAAGCTACTGAAACTTCTACATTCCTCCATTGGAGGAGTTTCTGCTATTCTAAGGCATGCTACAATAAACAACACATGTTCATACATGCATGTATGTGGGTGTTTGCTCAGAGAAGATACCAAGAAGTAGAATTTCTATGTCAAAGGGCTGAACATTTTATATTTTAATTCGATATTGGTAACTTGCCATTCAAAGGATCTGTGCCACTCTTGTCTGATATATTCAATAGTATCTGATGACATTAATTCTACTTATTCTAAAGTTCTACTTGTTCTGTTAATTTTCCTTCTTAGTTGTAAATGCTGCAGAATGGTGTTATGAAGTATTACCTATTTTCCACAGTTTGGCTTTTGTCGCATTTTCTGTGATATTTGATTGTATCTCACCTTTGTAGTCAAGATTTCATATTAGTTCTTCATTTTATAAGTTTTCCCAGGCTGCTTGGGAGAGTGTGGTACAGGTCACTAAACACTGGGTTCCTACTTGCTTTCAGGGGTCATGGAGGATGTGGGCTCTGCCCATGGGTAGAGTAATGGACAGGTAGTCTTGGGACTAGGTACCCACCATCCCTCAAAAGAGTCATTGTTTCTTGGAACCCCACACTTTCTTTTCAAATCCACCACCTCCACTACTAAGAAGAAGAGACCTCCATCTCTGCTGCCCCTCTGAGAAGGGGGAGCACAGTGGGGAAAGAAAATATGTAGTGATGGGCCTTCCTCCTTGTGCTCCAGAGATTACCCTGCTGGTTTCCTCGAGTCCTTCTTGTTCTAGGTTTTTACATGATCTATTTAGGAAGTACTCTTAATGCTTCACCCATATCACTGTAGCATTGTTTGTGGGTATTGTGAGCTGTGTGGTTTCAGCCTTTCCTCTGACCCATCTGCTTCCTTCTCCCGGGGATTCTTCACTATGATTGGATCAAGGAGAATTTTCCTTGTTTCCAATATTAGTATCAATTAAAAACATCTTTCCAATTATCTCTGTGGTTTGGGAGTAAGGAGGGCAAGGTGCTTGTTTCTGGAAAATGAGCAAGTTGAAGTGGGAGTATTCATTTCTTGAGAGGGGTATATGTGTCAACACAGCTCTAAAGGAAAAAAACCAGAGGCATTAGGGTCAAGGTAAATGGCTACAAAGTGGGCCCAGCAAACTACCTTCCCTGGTAGTTTTGACCATTCATAGGAACCATCAACATTTTCCCAGGCATCCTGCTTCGCTTTCTACATCTTTTTGACAATCAGACCCATGAAATAGAAAGAAAGTAGAGAAGAAGAAATTGGGAGGAAGAAAACCATTACTAAGAGGATAATATTAGTGAAGACAACCCTACCCTCTCCCAAGGATGATTTCTTAAGGAAAGCACTTGATTGAGCCACCTTACCTCCTTGCAGGAACTTCATGGGATAGACGATGGCATGGTATCTGTCTATGCTGAGGGACACCAGCACATAGGTAGAGGCATAGAGCAGCACAACCTGAAGACAGAAGCAAGAGAAGGTACGTGACTTCATAGAAGTGAGAGAATGCACATAATGGAAAGAGGAGTGTTTGGTGCTATTTATAACCCTATGAATTGAACCTAGGGAGGGATGAAGTTTGGGCTATGGAGAGAAATGACTGACTCCTTATGTCTAGAAGCAGATTGCTGTTCTTGGAGCTGGACTTGTCATTGCTAGTGGTGACCAGTGAGAAAGCTTCTAACCTCACTCTTCTCACTCATTCACTTGGCTTCTTGGGGACTCCACACCTCAGGGTCAGTCTCTCTTGACATTTGCATGTACATTTGTTCATAACTGACTTTTAAAGCTAAACTAATTTTCCCTTCTACAACTGACATTCCAGAGTAATTAGAAAGAAATGTTCATTTGCCTTTTATCAGTGTGAGTTGTTGAGAGACAATGGGAGAGACCTGGTTTCCAGGAGCCCATGTGTTTTTTTGAATCATTATCATCATCTGCGTTGACAGTCTCAGAGCTCACTTCCTCCTCCACTTCTCTAGCAGAGCTGTTCATTACGGATCAGTCCTTGGGTCCCCTCTTCCTCCTTCCTACCTCATCTATTAACCTTACACAGGCCCTTTAATTATCTTAAGTACAGTGTTATTTGTAGAGTTTGCAGAGAAGAAAATTGGGATATAAGAGGTTAACATCTCTTGTGTGAAGAGCATAATCAAAATGTAATTAAATGAAATATCTCTGAAAGAATGATCAAGGTGGAAAAATTTCAGGTAATTTTGAGCCTCATTTCTACCAAGTGTCCAGCTATATCTCTTTTTTGTAAACTTTGGGTCAATTTCAGAGCAGGGAAGAATAAATCAAAGACAAAAGTCTAAAGGTGAGTGTCTGAATATCTTTTAAAATGAAATAGAAATACCATGACTTTGGTAATAACTTTTGTCGGAATTTATACCTTATTGTTCTTTCCCTCACTCAGACAAATAATAATCAACTATATTGTTGTTCTTTATTATTTTTATTTCTAGAATAGTACCACAAATACATCCCAGAACTAATGTTGTGGAAGATGTCATAGGGAGGAGGTTCTGAGGGTTGATTAGAGATTGAAAGCTCTCCTGAGGGATATAAGAAGAGATTCTCCTCTTGCTAAAAGGTGCTACGTGGATGGAGAGAAGAATGATGTCCAAGTTTAATCTCCCAAAATTAGACAACCATTTTCCTAGAGAAAACTAGGATTTCTATGTATGATTCAAGTATTCAAAATTGTTATAGCTGGCCACAAACAGCTCAGGAGGGGGCATTCAAGGAGGATGGGAAAGAAAGCTCCTAAGGGCAGAACTCTATAGGGTGGAATGTCATAGTAAGAAGGTCTTAAGAACCTTGACCATTTTGGCTGTGTTGAGTGAGGTGGCCGACACAAGTTCAAAATTTGAAGCAAGAGGAAAGTTCACAAAAAAGAGTGCCTGGAAGAGCAGGAAACATTAACAAAAAGAGATGCGTTTTGAGATACAGTAAAAAACAGTAGTTAATTTCAAGGGTCTTCAAACATCTAGGCAGGGTAAAAAAAAAATTAAAGGTTACATAAAAGGAAAGCATTTCAAATTGTCATGCCTCTTTTTTACCAAAATAAAATGCCAGAAAACAGCATAAAAACATGTTCAGAGTTTTGAAAGGAAAATTATGATCCAAGAATTTTGTAAATATCATTTCTGTGCCAAGGCACAGAATAATTTTCTTAGATGTATAAGAAAGTGTAACATCACATAATCTCCTGAAAAATCTTCCCTGAGGAATATTTGTGCTGATTGAGCATTGTTTCAAAATTAAGAACTCTAGAAGAGAGACAGGATTGAGTAATAACAGCTATGGTAAGCGATGTGTCCAAAAAAATCCCACAACATGTTTACAAAATAACTATGAATTAGTTAGGAAACATTCCAAGGAAAAATCTTGGGAGTTGAGTGAGAGGAGGGAGTATAAAGAAAGAAATCATGTCATATATTGTCATTTGGACATTTTAGTCATCCCTTTTGCTTTTTACTTTGATAGAGACACATTAAATTTAAAAATTAGAGATAAGCTATTGTAGTAAAACAAAAATGGAGAAAAATTACTTATTAGTTTCTTATGGTTATTATAACCAATTACTGCAAATGTTGTAGTTTAAACCAACATAAATTTACGCTGTTACATTTCTAAAGACCAGAAGTCCAAAATCAGTTATACTAGGTCAAAATCAAAGTGTTGGCAAGGCCACCCTCCCTCCACAAGCTCTGGGTCAGATTCTTCCCCTTTTTTCTTTCAGCTTCAGGTGACTACCAGGTTTGTTTATGGTCACACCAATCCCACCTCGGGTCTATGGTTACAATGCCTCTTCTTGTCTGTCAAATCTTCCTCTGCCTCCCTTTTATAAAGGATACATATGATTACAATTAGATTCATTAAGATAATCCAGATTAATCTCTCCATTTCAAGATCTTTAACTTAATTACATCTCTAAAATATCTTTTTGCCATATAAGGTAATATACATAAATTTCAGGAATTAGGATTTGGATTTCGGGGGGCATTTTTTCAGTTTACCTCAATTAATAACCAAACAGAAAAGAAAAAACATGCAAATAGGGAAAAGGTAACCAGAATGATTAAAACGAAGTGACTTAATGTGCACCAAACACTATTTGTCTCAATAAATATAAATGGCTTAAGCTCCTTGACTAAAACAAAATCTATGTACAAAACCTTTCCCAAAATCTAACTGCATATTATGTGGAAAACAAACCTCTAAAACAAAATAATTATCAAAGTTTAAAAATACAGTGATAGCCAAAGGCATACCAAACAGCTAAAATCAGAAAAAGGCATTTATTAAATACTACTATTAGAAAAATTAAATTCAAGGCAAATTGCACCACATAAGATGAAGAGATTCTTTTTATTGATAAAAGATACAATATAAAATGCTGATAGAATATTAAAAACTTATATGTAACAAGTAACATAATACTAAATACATATAACTGAGATATTCAAAGATTTACACAGGATGAAGCACAATAATATATAGATAGGAAAAAGTAAACACACTTTAAAAATAATACACATTATTGTAAAATACCTAGGCAGCATTTAAAAACTGGTCATAAACTAAACTACCAAGGAAAAAAAATCTCTCAATAGATTTCAAAAATTATACAACATATATAATTTGCATATTTAAAACAACAAGCAATAAAAGCTGAAATTAGTATCATGTTATTTTTTTTAAATACCACTTGGAAATTTAAACACTCTTGTAATTAACTTGAGTCAAGAAGGAAATCAAAGTACAATTATAGTCAATTCATAAATGTCAACAATGAAAATTCTACACATCAACAACATATGGGATACCATTTGGAGAACAGATGGCAGCTTGAGGACATATGTCTGAATTCTCACTACCCCACCCCTCAATTCTGACAAAAATGACCTAGGAAATATAAAACTAAGGAAAATCTTGCAGAGAAGTGAGACTTGAATGCAGTAAACTTAGAAAAATTTTATTTAGAAAAATACCAGATTGGATCCATGTAAAGGAGGATTCCTGGGTTGAGTTAAAAAATTAATATACTTTATTTTTTTAGAACAATTTTAGATTTAGAGAAAAAATAGACCAAATATTACAGAGAGTTCCTGCCTCCCTATCCACTTTTCCTTATTATTAACATCCTTCTTTAGTGTGATCCATTTGTTAAAATTGATGAACCAATATCAATACATTATTACTACTCAATGTTTTTTACGAAGCTTTACTCTTTGTGTTGTATAATTCTATGGATTTTTGACAAATGCATAATGTCTTGTATACACAATTCATACAGAAAAGTTTCACTATCCTAAAAATCTTCTGTTTTACCTATTCAATCCTTCCAAATTCCTAGCAACCACTGATCTTTTTACTGTCTCCATCGTTTCCCTTTCCAGAACATCATATGGTTGTTATCATGCTCATGCAGCCTTTTCAGACTGACTTCTTTAACTTAGCAAAGTGCATGTAAGATTTCTCTGTGACTTTTCCTGGCTACATAGCTCATACTGTTTTATTGCTGAATAATATTCCATGATATGGAGGTACCAAAGTCTTTTTTTTTAATCCATTCAGCTTTTGAGGAACATCCTGCTTCTAATTTTTGACAACTATGAATAAAATTATTATAAACATTCTTGTGCAAGTTTTTGTGTGAAGGTAAGTCATCAACTCAATTGGTTATATACCTAGGAACATAATTGCTATATTGTATGACAAAAGTATGTTCAATTTTACAAGAAACTTCCAAAACATCTTCCAAAATGGCTGTACCATTTTGCATTCCTACAAACAGCACTAGCATTTTGCATCATCAGTTTTTTGGATTGTAGTCATACTAATGTTAGTGCTGTCTCGTTGTTTTAATTTGCAATTCCTTGATGCCATATAATGGTGAACTTCTTTTCATATGCTTGTTTGTTATCTTTATTATTTTTTTTAATTTTTTTTTTGTTATCTTTATATCTTCTTTGGAGAAGTGTCTGATCGACCTTTGGCTCATTTTTAAGTGGGTTGAGTTTTAAGAGTTCCTGATACATTTTAGGTGCAAATCCTTTGTCAAGTATGTGTTTTGCAATTATTTTTTTTCCCCATTCTGTGCCTTGTCTTTTCCAACTCTTAACAGTATCTTTTGCAGAGAAGTTTTAAATGTTCACTTTATTTCTTTCGTGATTTTACTTTTGGTGTCATATCTAAAAAGTCATTGAGAAACCCAAAGTCCCCTAGATTCTCTCCTTTGTTATCCTCTAGTGGTTTTATAGCCTTGCATATTTCATTCAAATCTATAATCCATACTGAGTTAGTTTTTGTGAAAGGTGCGAGGTCTTTAGTTAGATTATTATTCTTATTATTTTCTGTGGATACCAATGACTCCAGCAGTATTTCTTGGAGAGGCTATCTTTTCTCCATTGAATGTCTTTGTTCCTTTTTCAAAGATGAGTTGACTTTCAGTGTGCATTTGTTTCTGGGATCGCTATTCTGTTCCACTGATCTATTTGTTGATTTGTTGGCCAATATCACGCTGTCTTGACTTAGCTGTAGCTTTAGAGTAAGTCTTGAAATCAGATCGTATCTTTCCTCTAATTGTGTTCTTCTTCAGTATTGTGTTGGCTATTCTGTGTTTTTTGCTGTCCACATAAACTTTAGAGTTTGTATATATCTATAAAATAACTTGGTGGGATTTTGATTGGGATTGCATTGAATTTATAAGTTGCTTTGAGCAGATTTGACATCTTAACAATAATACATCTTCCGATCTGTGAATATAGGATATCTATTTATTTAGATATTCTTTGATTTCTTTCACCAAAGTTTTGTAGTTTCTTCACATTGATCTTGCACATATTTGGTAGGTTTATACCTAAGTCTTTGGTGCTAACATAATGGTATTGCATTTTTTATTTTAAATTCAAATTGTTAATTGCTAGTATATAAAAGCAAAGTTGTATTTTTCAACCTCATTATTTTTACTTAATAAGACCAGATATTTTGTATTTTGTTTAGTTTTTTGTTTATTCTTTCAGATTTTCTACATAGATAATCTCGTCATCTGTGAACAAAGATATTGTTTCATCTTTCCCAATTTGTGTCCTTTCCTTTTCTTTTTTTTTGTCTTGTTGAGTTAGTTGGGACTTCCAGTGTGATGCTGAATAGAGGGAACATCCTAGCCTTGTTCCCACTCTTAGGAGAGAAGGGCCCAGTCTCTCACCATTAAATATGAGGTTAGCAATAGCTTTTTGTAGATGTTCTTTACCAAGTCGTGGACATTTCCCTCTATGAAAAGTTACTGAGACTTTTTATCATGAGTGGATATTGGATTTTATCAAGTGCTTTTTCTGTATCTAGTGAAATGATCATATAAATTTTCTTCTTTACTTTTTTGATTTAATGGATTACATTCATTGATTTTTTAATATTGAACCAGCCTTGCATACCTGAATGAATTCCACTTGGTCATGGTATGTAATTCTTTTTATAAGTATTTCCATTCAATTTGCTAATATTTGTTGATAATTTTTGAATCTATGTTCATGAGAGATACCAGTCTAGAGTTTTCCTTTCCTGCAATGCCTTTGTCTGGTTTTGGTGTTAGGATAATGCTGGACTCACAGAATGAGTTAGGAAATGTTCCCATTGCTTCTATGTCTTAGAAAAATCAGAAACTTATTAGTAGTGGCACCTGGGTGGCTCAGTAGGTTATTTGTCATGATCCCAGGGTCCTAGGTTCAAGTCCCACATTGAATTCTCGGCTCAGCAGGAGTCTGCTTCTCCTTCTGACAATGCCCCACCCTCTTCCCTGCTCTCTGTCTCTCATAAATACACAAAAATTTTTTTAAAAAGAAACTTATTAGTATAATTCCTTCCTTAAATGTTTGGAAGAATTCACCAGTAAACCCATCTGGGCCTGGTGCTTTCTTTCTTAGAAAATTATGAATTATGAATTCAATTTTATTTCATAGATATAGGCCTATTCAGATCATCTATTTTTCCTTGTGTGAGTTTTGGCAGATTGTGTCTTTCAAGAATTTAGTCCATTTCAAGTAAGTTATAGAACCCGTAGGCATATAGTTCATAATATTCCTTTATTATCCTTTTAATATCCACGGGATGAGTAGCAATGACCCCTCTTTCATTTTTTTCTTAAATATTTATTTATTTATTTATTTATTTATTTATTTATTTATTTATTCATGAGAGAGAGAGAGAGAGAGAGAGAGAGAGAGGCAGAGACACAGGCAGAGGGAGAAGCAGGCTCCATGCAGGAAGCCTAACGTGGGACTCGATCCTGGGTCTCCAGGATCACACCCTGGACTGAAGGCAGTGCTGAACTGCTAAGCCACCAAGGCTGCCCTCATTTTTGATATTAGTAAGTTGTGTCATCTCTCTTCTTGTTTAGCCTTCTTAGAAGTTTGTAAATTTTATTATCTTTTTGAAGAACCAGTTTATAGTTTCATTGATTTTCATTATTGAATTACTGTTTTCATTTTAATAGTTTGTTCTTTTATCATTTAAAACATTCTGCTTGCTTTAGGTTTACACTGGTCTGCTTTCTCTAGTTTCCTAAGGTGGAAGATTCGATTATTAATTTTAGATCTTTCTTCTTTTCTAATAAAAGAACCTAATGCTATAAGTTTCTTCAAAGCACCATTTTTACTGTCCTACAAATTATGATAAATTATATTTCCTTTTTTTCTTTGATCCATGTGTTATTCAGAAGCATGTTGTTTAATCTCCAAAAACATTGAGATTGTCAAGCTATCCTTCTGTTATACATTTTTAGTTTAATTCTAGTTTGGTCTGAGAGCATACTTTTTGCTCTTTTCACCCTTTACATTGTTAAGAGTTATGGTTATGGTCTACTATGCAATTTCTTTTAATGAATGTTCCCTGTGAGTTTGATAAGAATACGTATTCTTCTTTGTTGGATGAAGTGTTATATAAATGCCAATTAGGTCAATGTGATTGATCATTTAGTTTACTTCAACTGATAACTATGTAGCTTTACCACAGCCTCACTCTAACACTGAGTGTTGGCATAATTTATTTTTCAGAAATTGCTAGAATAAGCTATTGATAACATTTACCTACAAGGAAGCAAAATCTTTTAATAAGAAATTAAAATATGTTTTAAAAAATTATTCCTGAGAAAATACTAGTTCCAGATAGTAATTGGGGCTCTTTCACATCTATCAGACTTTCAAAATAATGTTCAGAGGACAAAGATTTTTAATTGTAACTCTTGTCTAAACACTTTCTGAAGATAGAGTAACTCCATTTCCAAGGTCTGAAAATAATAGAACAAATGAAAATCATAGATGAATATAGATCTGAAGATTCTACAAATCCCTACTAACAAATGGAGTCTTGTAGGATAAGGTTTTCCAAAAATGCACTGTGCATCTATAAAGCTACAATAATTTAGACCTAGAATATGGGCATCAGAATGGAAATATGTTAATGGAAAATAATTTTAAGAGTTTAGAAACAGAGCACATCAATCCTAACAGGTTATGAAACAGTTCCTTCTTTCTATACTTTGTTGATGTGCCTTAATCCATATTATATATACATATGGTGAATTAATAATACAATATATGTATATTCTACATATGTAACATTTTACATCATATATTTTATGTATATATATTTGTAATTTTTACATTGAAGAATATTCAACAGGTAAAATATAAATGTCTTTAATCTGAAAATAGATATTAGCAATTACTGAGAAAAAACAAGTATCTCAGTTATAAAAAAATTGAAAAAGGATAATAGGCAACTTAAAGAAGAAGAAACTCAAATGTCAATAGATATTTTTAAAAGCCTAATTTAGGTGGTAACACAAGAAACACTAGTTAAAGCAACCAGGGATAATACCTATTTTCTAATCATCTGTCAACATTTTTCAAAAATAAGAGTAGCCAGTGTTGTGTTAGTTTGAGAGGGGAAAAAAAAAAAACCAGAATTGACAAATATTCTGGAGGTTGTTTAGACAGAGCTTTATATGCTCTGAATGTGCCCCACCAAAATTCGGATGTTGGAATCCTAATGTGCAACATGATGGTGTTAGGAGCTGAGGTCTTTGGGAGGTGATTAGGTTATGAGAGTTGAGCCCTCGTGAATAGGATCAATATTCTTATAAACGAGGACTGGAAGAGCTCCCTTGCTCCTTCTGCCACGTGAGGATATAATTTGAAGTCTGCAACCTGGCAGGCTCTTGTCTGACAATTTCTGACATGCTGATCTTGAACTTCCAGCCTCCAGAACTGTGAAAAATAAATGATTGTTGTTTCTAAGCCACTTATCTGTGGTAATTTTCTTAGAGCAGCCTGAAGGGGCCAAGATAGATGGAGTATGGCAAAGGCCTTCACATTGACTCCAAAATTTTACTTAATGCTTGAAATGTGAACATTTATGTTCTTACTAATGCTATTTGTGTTTTCTTTACATAATTATTTTAGCAAAAAAAATTAAAATCTTACAAATTTTCCCTATCCTTCCAATGAGAGGGAAGCCCACAATTTGTTGTGTGGAAGCACTGGATTCTACACTATTTTCCTTATGAACAACCCAAGACCTAATTTTGGTGTCAGTTTGTGTCATCACATTTAGAAGGTGCAACATACCTGCAAATAGCGGACCACTCGGCAAACGAGGTCAGGTGCCATGAAGTCTCCGGTGAATCGCCAAATGATATCTGTCAAGATGTTAACCAGACCTGTGAACGAGTCTAACAAAAGCATACAAGTGGTTAATTTTAGTCTCTCGCATTTCCAGTCTTGCAACAGTAGAAGTGAGTTCCTGGGGAATTTTTTTTTTTTTTCTGATTTATCAGGTGGCTATTAAGGAAAAGTAAGGCAAGGCAAAAGTCCACTGACTTTTATTATTGGAGCTTATTACTACTTAAATCCTTCCACACTAAGGATTTTGATAATGACTAAAATGATTTTGGTAACCATACAGTTGACATTTTAAGTCATAGAAGAGGAGTTTTAAGGGGGTTTAGATTACAAGGCCTGTGTGAGGATCAGTAAAGGCAAAATTGAGAAAAGGAAAATATTTATCTTAAAGAAGTCCCCCCCAAACCCCACTTCTTGTATCTGTTATTTTACAATGTGGACCTTTTGTTACCTCCCTACCATCAACAACCACCCTCACCCCAGGTTCCATTTCTGGCTCTCCTTTCCCCTTTCAACATTTGTCCCTGGGAAAAGTCAAATGCATGACCTATCAATTTAATTAACTTAGTTGGTTAAACTAGAAGAACTGAGGCCAAGATTTGAGACCAAGGTCAGAGACTTTATACTCCTGTGGTTGTCCTTATTCATTTCTATAGTTACAGATTGTAAGTTGTGCAGGTGTCTGCATCAGAAATGATAACATATACTGTATGTCTAGAAACTCCCTTTCACTCCTCCATGACCAATATCACTAATTGAGCACGTGGTTCAGAATCTTTCTCAAAAAGTGCTGCAGGGGCTCTCTGCTGATTAGTGGATAGAGCTGGGGACTTAAAACAGGATAAGTAAGAATTCATTGACTTAGAGTCACTTTCTTGGAATATCGGATATAACACTGTGTCAAGGACCCAAAGAGGCAAAGCAAACTCATCGATAGGGGAGCTCTTAGAAGTCTGGTGAAAGTGGTGGTCCTTTCTAGGCAAAAATGGAAATGCCTGAGTTGCCCTGGAAGACAATAAAAAAAAAAAGAATAAAAAGGCCAAGGGAAGTGAGCATGCTGTCATAGATATATTATATGAAGCCCGAAGACCCATCAGAGAATTATATTCCATAGAAGGCTCAGAAGACACACCATTCATGAAGAATGTACTGGTGAGAGGAACACCAGCATTATAAAGAAGCTCAGTGGTGGCTTCCTACTGTAAGCTGGGGTGGATCGTAGAAGAGGTGGTCATATAGCCAGATCTTATAACACCATAGTAAGTAGGCACTGTAATAATAATTCTCCTAGTCCTTCCCCAAAGGAAGGACTAAAAATAAAAGCCTTTTATTAGAGTAACTGTACACTGGGGAAAGAAGAATATACAGACATTTTGAGGACTATTAGGTGCAGTGTCTATGTTGACACGATACTTGGAGACCTGAAGTGTCACTATGGCCCCACTACAAGAGTGGAATCTTATAGAGTGAGGTAATAAATAGAATCCTAGTTGAAGTAGATCTGCAGACCTTTAATCATTCATATGCCCAGTTCTTGGGTGTTTAATTTGTATTGACGTACTTGGCAGTTGGAATAACTCCATATTGGACTCCTAATAATAGTGGCCTACAGGAAGACTACTCATTTGGACAACATGACAAATGAGCCCTTATCATGGCCAATCTAGCTCTTGCTCTATTTGACAGTCTTTGAATCACAAACAATGGAGACCAGAACCGAGCCCCAGTATAACACTATTTCTTAGGAAGACCAACTAGCTACTTTGTGAAAAATTGACTACATTGGGCCCCTTCAGTACTGCAAGGGCCAGCTGTCCATCTTCCCGGTGTATACCTATTCTGGGTATGAGCTTGCCTTCCCTGACCTCTGAGTTGTAGTGAACACCATTCACCAATCTCTAGAGGATTTCTGATTACTCAACTGAAATAGAATCCCACACAACATAGTATATGATCAGGAGAACCATTTCATAGTGAAGAGAATATAGGCTGGAACCACTGATTGTAGAATCTTCTGTTTATATCACACAGTGTACCACACAGCAGCAGTTGTCTTTTTAGAGAACTGGGGTGGACCCCTAAAGGTCCAGATAAAAGGCCAACTTAATGTCAATACTGTGAAAGTATGGAATGCCATCCTTTAAAATGCTGCATATGCATAAACTCAGAGCTTTCTTTATGGTGCTGTGTTCACTAATAGGAATTATACATACATCTGAGAACTGAGGGGTAGAGACAGGAATGGCCTCACTATACATCACTCCCAAAGGACCCTTGGGATGCTTTGTGTACCCCTCTGCTCTGCAGACTGAGGGTCCTAGTCTCAAAAGGAAGTATAAGACTGCTAAGGGACCTAGCAAGGATCCCTTTAAACTAAAAGGGATGGCTGCCCCAAAGACTCCTTTGTCCAGGGACTAGCAGTGAATAAGAGAAGTCACCACTATGGCCAAAGGAATTGGCTGTGTGATCAGCAAGGGGCAGTAGAGCTGGGTTTAAACAATGAGAAGAAGAAGAGTATGGGTAGAGCACAGGTAATTTACTTATCAAGTTATTATTGAAGGCAAATAATTGGTGAATAAGGTTAGGGATGCTGGGTATACTGCAGCAGGTCCTCAGTGAAGAGTTGTGCCAATTCTTCGGGCTCTGGGGTGCCCTGTGCTGCCATGGTACGAGGGTGATGGGGGGTAAAACTGAGTCTTTATTATTGTCCTGAAGACATGCACCCTGGCATGTGTGCAAGTGTCAACAAAGATAAAGCAGGTGTCAACTCTGTCCTGGGTAATATATAAACTGTACCCTCTAATAAACTGTTCAGATCAAAATTGTAATCCTGTCTTTGTTGAGAAGCACTGGGAGGCTTTATGGGAGAGGATTTGTGGTTTCTGTGCAATTCTACTCAGAGAAGTGAACAGAATTTCAGTCGGCAGTAGAGGGTAGGCATGTGATCAGATTCAGGCTCTCAGAAAGCTGAACAGCTAAACAACGAAAGAAACCCCGATTCTGGAGTAGGCCACTCATAATTCTGTTTCCAATAGTTTATTTTTATTGCTGTGTTTCTGTTAAAGAGGACACGGTCACTTGGTTAACTACTTCTGTGAATACCGGAGAATGAGAACAGACGGGTGGCCAGCATCCTGAGCCGGTACGGCATGTAGTAGGTTCTCAGAACATATTCATCACATCAGTTGTCACTATGGTTTGGAAAAGGCACTTATGGCCTTGTAAAAGTGAAGCTTTTTTTTTTTTTTTTTTGCTTTTGTTTAGAAATAATAAAGACTCACAAGAAGTTGTGGGCATCGCATAGAGTATTTTCACTGACCTGTCACGCAGCTTCCCCTTGGGGTGACATCTTACATAACTAGAGTTGACTTCGTTGTCCAAAGGAGAATTACTACTCTTAATCCAGGTTTCTGTACAATACTGAGCATGGTCTTAAGGAATGTTACTAAGCAGTCATTATATCCTTGTTAATATTTTAAGTATCTAAAGTATCTTAAGATTTTTTTAACCTAACAAAAAAACTGTGAGATAAGTTCCCCGTTATACAGATGGGCAACTAAGTGTGATTAGAATATGTCTTAAGGTTTGTATAACCAGTTAGAGGGGAAGGCAGGCCTATAACCCAGACGTGGATGTCAGAGTCCAGTCTTCACCACACTACCTGTGTTTTTTCCTTTTATTTCCTTTTCTTTTCTTCCTTTCTAATTTGTGTTCTATCTGTTCTCATTTATTCCCAATACCAATATACAGGCATGATTCTTCCTCCCACCCTCTCATTCCCTTCCCTGGCTGCCCTGATTTTTCTCTCAGCCCGCTCTATTTATAGAGCCACACTGCCCATAGAATTTGCCTTTATTCCTTTAGAGAACTGTGGTGGTAAGTCATCCTTTTCTGGATGACTATAAACAGGATAAAATCTGAGGCCCCCACTTAGTGTAAAGACCTTCGACAATCTGGCCTTGCCTATCTCTCACCAAATACCCACGTGGCATTTTTATACTGAACACCATCGTGATCACACATTCCTGTTTTCAGATATGCATTCCCTCTTCCTGAAGTTGCCTCACGCCATTTATCAGTCTGTTGAATTCTTATTTACCTTTCAATATCTAGCTGACATGACCCCTTTTCCAGAAGCTTCCCTTGACCGTTCATTCATATGGTAGGGTCTACAACAAGAGGTCTTTGGCTCTCCCAGTCTTATGCCTATCTCTCTCTTTTTGTTTCTCTGTAGGTAACAGACCACTGGCAAGCACATGGGAACTGCGAAAAAAATGTCAAAGATTAGAGAAATTTTGTAGCAGTTCTGGGTCATCAGAGAAGTTCTGAGGAGGTCAGATTTGAGCCGGGTCTTGAGAGTTGTGAGCTGTGAACTGATCAATAGAAATCTTGTGAAGTATTTCTTTGTAGGAATCGACTGGATGAATGAATAGAATGGACATTGGAGTTCTTTGGATATTCTCTCACTCTCTGTTTTTCTCTCTTTTTTTTTTTAACTTATTCTTAAACTAAAGAATAACGGGGGAGGGGGGAATCCCTAAACTTACGGTTCTCTAAATCTAAGTGATTATATTAACAATTATAATGAACTCCAGTAAAATTTCTTTTTTCCCCTGGAGCTCAGTTTTAAATAAGCCCAGATCTGGGAGTAGACTATCAATGGAATTGGACTCCAGCATTTGTTGCTATTAAGCAAATGCCGCTCTATCTGATCAGTAAAAAGCTATTTAGTTACCTAAGTAATTGAATACATTGCAAATAAACCTTTCTTAAATGGTAATTAACAGGACCTTGGGAACAAAGGGTACACTTTAAAGGCTTAATCACTTCTTGCTATTACTCTTGCTTCTTAAAATTTCTTTGGTGAGAGCTCCAAGGAACCTGCAATACTCAGAAAAGCCAAGCCAGGCTCACCTCAGGCTTTATTGCTCCTTCAGTGGTCTCTCAGCAACATGAGTGTGGGTTCCCCGTTGGAGCACGGATATGGATGGAGTTGGAGACAAGTCAAGAAGAACGAGGCGACACCTGAGCTGAACCCTAAAAGAGTCAGTAAGGAATTGTCGGGGTGGTGGTGGGGAAAGCAGAAGAAAGACACTGATCCTAGGCAAGGATGATGACAGCAGGAACAGAGTTATGGTGGCCAGAGAAAGTGAGATGAGAGACTACATGGCTTGTGTATATGAAACAACATCAGTTTGTGATCGCTGAAGTCTAAAGTAGGAGCTTCCAAGTGGCTAGAATGGGACTGGAAAGATAAGAGTTGGGGCCTTATAGGGTCTCATTTGCCAGTTAAAGGAGCTTGTGCTTTTTTTCCTGTGTATTGTGGGAGCTAATGAGTGTTTATGTGTTCGAACACCTGTTTCAGTAGATTTCTTTAGTCACTGTTGAGGGATCAATTTGGGAGGCCCAATGCTGAAATCACACTATACTTGTTAGGGAACTATGCAAAAGTGCAGGAAGGAGGTAAGTAGTACTTGGTGTATGTCAAACAGCAATTGGGATATAGATTTAAGATGAGATACGGGATGCAGATTTGAAATATACTTTACAAGGCAAAATAAGGAGGACTTGGGTGACTGAGTGTTAGGTGTTTTAAATGTGAAGTAGAGCAAGAAGTCTATGGGTCCTGGCTTGAATGTTTGTGGTAGATGGTGGTGCATCTTGAGCACACAGGAGGATAAGCTCATTATATTTGTTCCCAGTTTTTGGCAACTCCAAATAGAGTTGATATGAATATTCATGTGTAAGATCTTGTGTGACTATAAGGTTTCATTTCCCTAGGGTAAATACCCAGGAGTCAGATTGTTGGGCCAAAGGGTGAGTATATATAGTTAACTTCATGAGAAACTACTGGACAGTTTTCCAGAGTTGCTGCATCACGGTGATCCACACCAAAAATAAATGTATGAGAGATGCATTCTCTTCTTGCCAGCACTTGGCATTGTCAGCATGTTTTATTTTAGTCCTTGGGCTAGATGTGTCAGGGTCTCTCATCATGGCTTCAGTCTGCATCTTCCTAATGGTTAACAATGTTGTTGCTATGATCATTCGCAGTCCCTGTGCTTCAAATTCCTCTTTGAGTACTCTGTTCGAGTGAGAGCCAGGGTGTGGAGGGTCTTAGTGCTCTGCTCCCCCCTTTCATCTGCACCTGCCTTCCTGTAACTCTGCTGCTGTTTGTGGCTCAGCACTGGCTAAGCGGGAGGTTGGAGAGATCCGCTTTGTCCTGGCTCAGCTTTGATCTTACATCAACCTGTGCACCTGGGCCTTGGGGTTGGGACCTTCTCAGCGTCTAACAAGAAAAGGTCAGACCTAAGAGGTAGGCTGGAAGGCTCCCAAAGCCACAATTTGTAGTTTATTCTGTAGACCGGTTTGGCAAGCTATAGACCTCAGACCAATCCCAGCCTGTAGCCTTTTTTTTTTTTTTTTAAATAAATAAAGCATTATTGGGATAGAGCTATATTCATTCAGTTCAGGGATTGTCTATGGCTGCTTCCACTCTACAATGGCAGAGTTACAAAGTTGTTACAAAGACTGCCTGTAAGTATAATGAAGGTTTAGTTTATGCCCTCAGGGAAGGTCACCTCTTTCAGCAAAAACCTTAGGCCACTGTGAGACCAAATACTGTTGCCTCAGAGCACAGGGAAACACACACAGAAACAACCAATCAAAAGCCCTCAACTCTTTGGGATGAGGGCCTAAAATCACTGGCCCAAGATACTTCCATTGGAAGTCACCTACCACTAGGGGGCAGGTCATAAAACTCTCTCCCACACAACACCCACAGATAGAAGGCCGAAGCTGGAGTGCCACGGGGGAAGGAGTTGTCCTACGGTAAATTCATACCATAAGAGAAATGCTTTCAACCAGCACATTAATACCGACAGCTGGTTAATTGATCAAAACATTGGTTAAAGAAAGGAAGCACACACACAAACCCATCTTAAAACATTTTAACATAAAACATTAATGTTCACGTAATTATCATTTCTTTAATGTAGGGCCAAGACTTTTATTTGATTTTATGCATCATCTTTCTTTTGTGTGCATAAAATACATCTGTAATGCATCTTTTATGATTTCTGGTTTTGTTTTCTTTAAATTAGAGTGAGAACTTGAGATACCAGCAAAGCAATCTGAGGCAGCATCTCATTGTAGGGATTTTTATAATCCTCTTTCATTCTTTTATAGCTACATTCCCAGTGCTTAACTCTGTTGCTTCTTTTAGTGAGTCAGGAAAAAAAAGTCAAGTCTTTCCAAAGTATCCAGTCTAATTTTCACAGAAACAACAACTCTTTAATGTTCTTTATGCTAATTATATAATTTTAATAATGAGTACAACTGATTTGGGAACAAACACCTGTGACTCCTATAACCCAAGAAGTGGAAGCAGAAATGGATGAGTTTTTAGGGATCTTCCTGATAGTCATGGGTGCTAGTTAGTCAGGGTGTTTGAAGGCAGACTAGAGAATGCTGTTTAGCCCAGTAAGGCATGAGGAAGATGTAGTCAAGAGACTTCTAGGGGAATCCTTTACTGTTCCTTGACCTTTCCTGGCTATTCACTCTGCCAGCACCTTTCTTTATGTTGCTCCCTTGACTTGGGAGTTTCTTTACGCACCTCCACCTAAAGGATATCCTAACTCCTCTACATGTAGTTCAAGGTTACCCCCTTTTTGAAGCCTTTTCTGACTACTGGGTTTGGCTAAATGCATTCTCTGGACCTCTCCCTACCTTGTTATCAGAGTCTCCATAACACATTAACACATTTATTTTTCGTATTTCTCTCCAATTCTGCTATATTATGAAAGGATAAAGATTATTTTTTTTGTGCACCATCATGTCTCTGTTATCACATGGTAAGGGCTTGGTAACTTTCCATTAAATGAATGATGACATTGTTACTGCTGTTGCTTGATTGGCTGCCTCAGCAGAGGTGGTTTCACAGAACAGACTGAGTTCCATTAACTGTCTCCTTCAGAGTAGATTAAGGTCACGATTATAGAGTCAAGACGCTGGAAGGAGGAATATGATTGGAAATTCTGATCCCCAAGCAGATTTATTTATTTTCTTTCTTTCTTTCTTTCTTTCTTTCTTTCTTTCTTTCTTTCTTTCTTTCTTTCTTTCTTTCTTCTTTCTTTCTTTCTCTTTCTTTCTTTCTTTCTTTTTTTTCTTTCTTTTTCTCTCTTTCTTTCTTTCCTTCTTTCTTTTTTTGGGAAAATTAAAAAAAAATTAGAGAAAGAGAGAGGGAAGGGAGAGGCAGAGGGAGAGAAAGAAACATAAGCAGGCTCCACACCCAGCAAAGCCCAACAAAGGGCTCCATCTCATGACCCTGAGATCAGGACCTGAGCTGAAATCAAGAGTCAGACACTTAACCAAATGAGCCACCCAGGTACCTCAATCCCCATGCAGATTTCTAAAAGAAGTCTCTAGATTCTGAGATCTCTGCTAGATTGTAAGCTCCTGGTTAGCAGTAGCTGTGCCTAACTCAAGTTTATAGCCTTATCCCTTTTCAGAGTGTCTTGCAAGATAGTCAGTGTTCGAGAGATAAAGGAGGAGATGTTGGCCAATTCAACAGATTTGTAAAGTTCTTGGAAATGCAAGGTCACTACTGTAGGATTCACCTCACATAGAGAACAAGACAAAGCACCATTTCTTAGATTCTTGCATGCTCTCAACTGATGTTCATACTTTTCCATATACAGCAGAATCATGGGAATAATGAACACTTAGCAAACCTTTTCTTGGCAAGTGAGTAGCATGTGAACATTTGTCACACTGGATAAGGGGACTACTGAATACAAATGATTTGAAGGATCACTTTGACATTTCTGACAATATAAGATTCTTTTAGCTTCAAGTATGATATTATGGACGAAAGGTGCCCTGGTTTTCCTGGAGGACACTGGATGGCAATGGCAATGGTGAATCTCCAGGGTATATAATGCTTCCAACTCAACTCAATGTCTTTAGTGTTGTTGTTTTGCTTTTAAAGCAAGGGAGGTGATAATTGTTTGCTTGTGGTTGTGCACGAAAACTTTTTTGATATTGCTAAGTGTCCTTTTCTCTCCCCTCCCCCCTTTTTTGGAACAAGATTTGAAGACTTTATGTGAAAATTTGTTTAATGATGGAACTTGCATTGCTCAATCTGATGTCAGGTACCTAACTGCCAATTAAAACTATTTCTCAAAAAAGTAAGTTCTTGGGTCTCTAAGTTTTAGACTCATTGTGCTATACTAATATGATCCTGGCACTGTGCCCTTCACCAAGATTAAGTACTGGCTGAGCTTAATGGCCCAAACTGTCAACTCCCCAGCTCTTTATTAATCCTGGGAAAGTGGCCCGCACCTCAGTCATTACTGCTCAATTAGGTAAATAATCATCACATCCATTCTCATTAGACCACTCTCTTCACTGAAAGCTGTTTCTGAGATTTTCATTTAGTCTTAATAAGTCATAAATGCCACTAGTGTCTCCTTTTTTCTATTGGTCCACTAAACAAATAAAACTCATGTATCTAATTAAAGGAACACAAATCCTTCTAAAACCAACTCTGCTTTCACTGTGTGCAAAGCCAAGAATCTCATTACATGAGGCCAACTGGCTAGCGTGGGTCATTGGTCATTGCCGGGTGGTGAAGAAGTCTTATACTCATATGTGCAAATATCGGGTTCAGAAAGAGCACATGTTTCCTTGAAGTGAGGAAAAATAAGGCATTGAGTCACTACTATTTCTCCTTCTCACTCTACAGGGGAATTTCCTGAGGCATGGCAGTACATAATGACCATCATACAACATGAGGCTCAAACTGACTCTGAGTGTAAAAATAAAAAACATGGGCAACTTGTCTCCACCCTTAATGAGAATTTGTTTTCCTAGTAAGAATGGTCTTCCATCAATCCTATAAATAGTCTTATATTTTTAAAAATCCAAGTGAAAGAAAGAAGAGTTCCATTTGCAGTTATCCAAAAGACGAATTCTTTAAATATCTTTTTTTCTTTGCAGTTCTTGCAGCAGGTTAGCATGAAAGTAGTAGATTGCAACAAGAAATAGTTGGTTCTCATTTCATCTCACTGCAAAAGGGCACAGGCTTATACATAGGGAGGTGAGGCAAACACAAAGATAGGATGCTAAGATCCTCCTTGATTCCTCAGTCTACCTCAGCCTCCTAGTCGAGATCACATTGTTAGTAGTACAAGCCCTGCCAATGACCAAGCAAGATGTGGTTAGAAAGGTCTAGTCATTTCCATACAGGATGGGAATCCTATAATCAGCTAGCAGAACCTGTTAGATTGCCATCATGTTCTGGTGGGTTCTCTTGCCCAATCATGCTTCTTCCCTTTTCTTTTCATAGATGTTAACCCCCCACCCACCCATTTTTTCATGCCGTCATTCTATTTCTGCACCTGTCTCCCAAAGAACCCAACTTTAAACAAGAAGTAGAGCAGGAAAGGACATATGACCATTTATTGTGTTCGGATAGTCTTCAAGGGCTACCTCTATGCATAATCTAAGATCTTAGCTCCTAGCCCAGGCCTAAGTTCCTACTGAATTTTCTGGAAGATAGTTTTCTGAAGAAAAAAAATAATAAATAGGAGGCTCAGGTTTTGTTTAACCTAGAGCCATGGTAAAAACTGTCTATCTTATTTTCTACAGTGTGTGCTCATTAATTCAGGCTAGTTAATTTAATACACTTGGCATTCACGAAGAAAACAGTGTTGATTAATAGATTGGCTCCCAAGGTGACTACAACCAAGCCAATACTTGAGAGAATAGAGCACAAAGAAATACTAGTTGTGACGAATAGCTCAAGGAGAGAACCATTATTTGTTGACAGAGATGCTGTTTATGAGGCAATTCTTTGTTGGGCTAGACTGCATTGTGCACTGCAGGAAATGTGGCATCCCGGCATTGTGTGATGATTCCAAATGCCCTGGCACTGCCTCTAGTGGAGAATCACTTGTAAAGCAAGCTGAGGTGTTCAAGGTCAGAGTTATCTGAGTCTGAACTAATGCATAATAGATTAGGGCAAAGTTACTTGTGTTGAGTTGGAGGGGCAGGAAGTGGAGCCAAAGGTCAGAGGAGACAGAAAATAGTAGGGAGCATGTAGAGGAGGGTAGCAGAAACCAACCACAGGCTCAGAAGAATACTGGAGGATTTGGGCTACGGTTGGGTCACTAGAATAGCAAAGTGAGACAAAACAATGCCCAGCCTAGGGGAGATTGATTAAAGAAGAAGCAGGGAGCAGTCTGGGAACAGGATAGCTGGCTGGGCCTCAGAGTTAGTACTCATACACTGGACACTCAGTATTTTATTTCCTTGGAAAAGGCTTGTTTGTTTCGGTGCGTCTCGTAAGGTCTTGGCCTCACCTTTCCAGGTGACACCCACCTTTCCCAGAAAATAGCTCTCTGAGTCTGATCCTTGTCACTGAGGAGGGCAGAGACAAATTTTGGCTGACCACCTCTGTGGCAGCCATTGCACCGGGGCCTTTATTTAATACATGTTAGTTTATTTCAGGCAGTGTTTATAGGAGTGTATCTGAGCTGAAATCTCTAGCTTACACATAAATAGAATTAGTGACCATTCAGAGTCTGCATTCAACTTTGGGTTCAATGAAATTTGGAGTCAAAATTGGACTTTTATATATTTCTAACTGAATAGAATAATTCTAATTAGATGAAATGGTTCAATCTAAGTTGCAGGATAACTAAAGACATTCACAAAATCACAGAATCTTAGAGAAGCCAACATGGAGACTTCTGCCTATGATAAGGATTACCTCCATAAACAGTAAAGGCCAGGCCTGGTGTATTTACATGTAATCTCTTTCCATCACCATAACTGTCCCCCCAAAAGGCAATAATATAATTTTTGCATCTTGTGGTCCCTATGAAGATTAAATTAAGTAAAGTATAGAAAGCACATGTGTTGGTGCCAGTCACAAAGGAGGCCTTGAGTGCATGGCACCTACTCTGCTCATTTCCCCAAGAGAGAAATGAAGCCATGAGAAAGTAAGTAATGCATTAAAAGCCACACCAAATGAAAAACTGTAGAGCTAGGACTCAAACCCAGGTATCTAGTCTCTGCCACCTTTTTTCGTACAGCTTTCAAACTAAGAGAGGCTTTTAAAATGTTTTAATAATTGAACAAAATTGCAAGAAGAAAAACATTTTGCAGCACATGAAAATTATATGAAATTCAAATTTCGGTATCCACAAGTTTATTGGAACACAGCCATGCCCATTTGCTCACATATTGTCCATGGCTGCTTTCCTGCTACAACAGCAGAGCTTGGCGATTGAGACAGAGATCATATGCCCCACCCCCAAGTCTAAAATGTTTAGAAAAAGCTGGCTGACCCTTCTCTAGACCTTAGACCCCTGATCTTTCCATTATGCCCAAGTGCTGGTGGATCCAGATTGTTTGTGACTTTGCCAAATCTTCCGGTATTCCTGGGGAATTATCAAGTTGCCATGCAGGTTGCATTGAAGTGCTCCCTGCTGGCTTACATAGGAGAGTTTTGAAGGTACCAGATGGGAACAGATTCCTTTCTTTCATCTTAACAAAAATCCAATCTCACTCTCTTTCATGTTCAAAGCATTTGATTAATGAGGACGTGAAGGGGAGAAGGAACAATCCTTGCAGTTGCACTGGGCTGGGCTGCCAGTTGGAGCTGCCGCACGCAGTTGGAGCTCCTCCTCCCCATGTCTGCCAGGTCCCAGAGCTCCCAGCCCTGCCCCACTGAGGCTGCAGACATGGAGGCTGAAACAGCACCAGCTTTGAAGGCAGGGACCTGTTTGTTATTGTCGTTTTAAATTTTATTTAAATTCAATTTGCCAACATAAAGTATAACACCCAGCGCTCATCTCATCAAATGCCCTCTTTAGTGCCCATCACCCAGATACCTCATTCCCCCCCACAACTCCCCTTATGCAACCCTTTGTTTCCCAGAGTTAGGAGTCTCTCATGGTTTGTCTTCCTCTGATTTTTCCCACTCTTTGTTCCTATTTCTCCACTCACTGGCTGTATAGTCTTGGGCAAGGCATTTAACCACTCTCATTGTTGGTTTCCACAGGTTTAAAATGGGAGTAGTGAAAGCATCTATAGCTTGGGCAATTAATTAGGATTAAATGAGAAAATATAAGTAAAGAGTTTTTTGTTCATTTGTGTGTTTGTTTTGCAAAGAGTTGGCTGACTGAGCAGTCAGTAAATATTAACTATTATTTTTTTTTCTGCTTATTTGTCAGCAGGGAAGAAGCTCATTTTCTGATCTCAGTGAAAATGCCCTGGAAGGTGTTTTTTAAAACATTTTAAAAAGTGAATACAAGCACACAATACGCAATTCAAGCAGCACAAATAATAAAAATAAATGTCTCACAAAACGAAGTGTCCCGAAATGTTCAAGGCAATTCTATTAATAATAATAGCTCTAAACAGGAAAGGACCCACATGCCCATCACTGGTAGAATGGAGAAATACACTGTGCTATATTCAGACAGTGGAGCCATTCATTAAGGAGTGTGAAAGGTCTACAACATGTGTAACAATGTGGATGGAACTCTTGAACAGAATGCTGTGTGAAATGCTGGAGCCAGACATAAAAAGCATACTAGATCTAGACAAAGTATAAAATCAGGGGAAGCTCATCTTGGTCTCTGGGATTACTCTTGGTGGATCTGAAGGTTGGTGACTACAAGCTGGTGGAGGCGGCTTGGGGAAAGCTGCCAGTGCTCTGTTTCTTGATTTGGGTGCTAGTTACATAGGTGTATTCAGTTTGTGAACATTCATTAAACTGATATTTGTAATGTGTGCACAGGATTAGACTTCATATTTCAATATAAAGAATAAAAACTAAAAATAAGAAAGGCACCCTCCACCTACTTTTGACTCCCACTCACTCAGTTCCGCAGAAGCAGCCACCGTTGCCATCAAAGAATATCCAGAGCTAGTCGCTGAACGTACCAGAACACGTCTGCATGGGTATATTGTGGGTATTTCTTTCTTTCTTCTTATTTCCTGAGAGCAAGTTTTCATTTTCTTTTATAAAATCTTTATTTTTTAGAGCAGTTTTAGGGTCACGGTAAAATTGAGCAGAAGTACAACTACTCCCTGCCCTCACACCCGCACAGCCTCCCTCAGTATCAATCCTCCACAGGAGCAGTGCATTCGTTACAATTAATGAACTTATATTGACATATCATAATCATCCAAACTCCATAGTTTACATTAGGGTTTTCTCTTGGTGGTGTACATCCCAGGCGTTTGGATGAATGTATAATAAAATGTAACCATCATTACAGATAGTATCATATAGAGTATGAAAAATCCTGAGAGCAAATTTTGATGGACCTAGCCCTCTGTCCTGTTGACAATCTGTTACAAATGTAGACCTCAGAAGAAGGAAGAAAGAGCAGAGAAGATGGGAAGGAGCTTGGAGACTGGGTAACCCTCCTGGACCTGGCAAGATAACTGCAAATGTTTGTTAAACTGTCAAAGTGAATTTAAGGGCTTCAAGGTGGCTGGGCCATCTTCCTAATGTTGGGTTGAGACCCAGATGTAATCACCTCATACTTTGTGTTTGAAACTCTAGGTATCCCTTTGAGCAGCTCTGGTCCCAAGCGATTTATGATGAGCACTTGGCCTAATTTGTGATTCAGAATAACATCCACCTTTTCTGTGAAACCAGTTTCCTCATTCTGAAGCTATAACAATGTCTGACAACAGGATGGGGTATTTGAAATCGGGGCCACCATAAAGCCATAGGAAGGTTTCCTTGTATTTTGGGCCCTTATCTTCCTGGCTGGTGACCTTCTCCTGTACTTTTGGCAGCATCAACAACCCCAAATGTTATTTACCCTTTAAGAGCCACTGCAAGTTCCACCTCACCATGAAGTTCCCACCATGTTTCCCTGGAGGATGCTGACTTGCATCACTTCATCTAGCCCTTCTTTAAGTGATCATCAGTCTATCTTATTGATTGCTATCTGCTAGGCTTTAAATACCATGCCATGAGCTAGAAACACTACAAGGAAGAAAATTCCATTCCTATCCTCAGCTTGTTCACATTCAAGTGTCAAAGGGAAGCATGTAAGATAATTTAACATATTACTGCATGATATCTGTATAAAGGATTGGGTGATGAATCAAATATGCTGGGGTAGGGACCAAGAGGACAAGGCAGGTTTCACAGAGGGGCCCCTGGAGCTTTGTATCTTGAAAAATGAGCAGCACTTTGCTAGAAAGATCACAGCAAGAAAGCAGTATGCGTGACGGCATGGGAGTATGACACACGTATTGTCATTCATCACTCTGTGTGTCATTGCATTTACTAGTCTTTCTAACGAGACTGTGAGAGACTCATGGATGAGACTCATAAGAGCCTTCTCTGTTCTCCTAGTCAAGTTCTAGATACTAAAATTACATAGAAACAAAAGATTAAGGGCAAACACAGGAAGAATCTTCTTAAAAGATTTAACTAAGGGCCTGAATTTTACATATTCAACAAATCTCCATTTTTAGTATGTGAACTTCTCTTCGGACTTAGAATATAAAGGAAACCTCCTCCTCCTCCTCCTCCTCCTCCTTCTCCTTCTTTCTCCTTCTCCTTCTCCTTCTTTCTCCTTCTCCTTCTCCTTCTCCTTCTCCTTCTCCTTCTCCTTCTCTTCTCCTTCTCCTTCTCTGAGAAAGTGCAAGTTGGGGGAGGGACAGAAGGAGAGGGAAAGAAAGGATCTTAAGCAGACTTATACCCAGCATGGAGCTGGACATGGGGCTCCATCTCATGACCCTGAGATCATGATCCGAGCTGAAATCAAGAGTTGGATATGCAATTGAATGAGCCACCCAGGTAGTACTAAGGAAACCTAAAGAGATGAAATGGAACTTCAATTGGAATAGTTTTTTTAAAAAAGATTTTATTTATTTATTCATGAGAGACACAGAAAGAGAGAGGCAGAGACACAGGCAGAGGGAGAAGCAGTCTCCATGCAGGGAGCCCAATGTGGGACTCTATCCCGGGACTCCAGGATCACGCCCTGGGCCAAAGGCGGTGCTAAATCGCTGAGCCACCCAGGCTGCCCCTGGAATAGTTTTTATAATCAAACTATGATTTGCAGCTAATCTCCTCTGTACTTATCCTGCCTTATTCAATACCCCACGTCTGGATCCCCAGGGCTTGGCTCCCCAGCTTTCAGGAGGATGTGAATTATTTTGAGAATAATTGGGCCTGGACTGTGACATAGTCACTATTTGAATCCACTGTTTGCCACTTAATTGCTCTGTGACCTTGGGAAACTTACTTAGACATCTTGGGTCTTTGTTTCTACCTTATAAAATTGAGGTAAGTATACATATTTTGTTAAGATTAAATGTTATAAGTGTTTGGAACATAACACTTTTCCTTCCTTTCTTCTCCTTACTTCCCTTTCTATCCCCTTCCCTCTTTCCCTGGAAGGTTTAGGAAGAAATTTTGGAAAGAGAGAACCTGAGAGTTGGAGAGTGAAGAGATTCTGAGTAGCTGAGAGAGAATTTGGGAGAGGCAAATGGATGGGTGGAGAGGAATTTTAAGACATTTTGCTGGGTTTCTTTCAATTTATCCCCACTGATAAATGCCATTGCCTCTGAGAGGTCTCCTTAAGACTGAAGTTGGATGTTTCTTCAGAACAGAGACCAAACAGACTGCCACGAGGGGGCTCAGGGTTGTTGGAGTGCATGGATTGCAGAAGAAGGATAGGACTTTAGTGATCTAGAAGAAGAGAAGACTCAAGGTCACACTCTTGACCTGAGTGTGTGCCTGTCATGCATTCCTTTAAGGGCTGTTGCCTGGGAAAAGCATTAGACTCCAGACTAATATGTGACTGGCAAAGGACCTTTTCTCAGTAATATCTTAGAGCTTTCAAGTAGCTTATCCCCATTACTAGAGGGGATTATGCAAAGACCCTGTGTCCATTTGACAGGGATTCAGGCACAGTGGGGAGATGGGTGCAATGACCCAAGCTATATCTCCTGGACCTGTGTCTATGATTCTGTAATGACTCACAAGGATCCTTCTCTATGTTTCCCACTCCACTCCCAGGCAATAGAGTCTCAACCTCCAGGTAGTGTACTTCCCTCTCCCATCACCCCCACTTCAGCCCACCAAAACCAAAGGGCTCTCAGTTGTGAACAAATCTGACAACTAATTCTGCAGGGCTAATGGTTGAAGCCACTTATTATTCTCTCAACAGCACTGTTTCATTTTAATGGGGGGCATCAAACCTTGGCGCAGGAGGGACTCTTTAATGGAAGGATTCCAGACAGTGTGGAATGCAGACAGGAACAGAATGGGCTGGCAACATGCCCAAGGTCACACAGCAAGGTGGTGGCAAAGCTGTAAATAAAACTCAGCAGCCTCGACTCCCAATCTCACATGGCTGCCCCAGCCTAAGGCTGCCTCTCTTTTGGTCAGAACAGGGGCTTTCGGCCCTATTCTTGAACTGTGTTAGTGACAGTGGCCTGGCCTGAAGGTGTAGAGGCTGTGATGTGAGACCCAAGCACATCCTCCCTCGCTGCCAGAACCCAGCATGAAGAATAGGAGCTTCGAGGAGGCTTGATCAATAGATATTATGCAAATGCCTAGAGCAATAACATTCCCTTCCATTACCAAGCTAACAGTCCCAATAAAGAGCGTGCCTGGATTCTGACAGTTTTATTTTTCCTGGTTTGTCAGACGGAAACCAGGAACTGACTGATGCCCACATGAAAGCAGAATAGGTACATGACTGGCAGAGGCCCAATTCCTTTTTCTCTGAATTAGAGGCCCTTGCACCATGAGCTTGCAACAGGCCGGCTCTGTGCACATCAATTATGTTCTCTGGCTGAGAGCCTTGCTGAGTAGTAAACATGCCTGAGCCATGATGAGCCTCATTTGTGATGCAGCCCCCATAGAAGGGAAGCAGCGGGCAGCCAACCCGCATCCCCTCCCTCTTTTCCCTCTTCACCTCCTCCCACCTGTCACCGCAGCTAAGGGATCCTGGAGCCAGAGTATTTGTTATACTTTGGCTTGTAGTGTGCAAGAAAAATAACATCCTTCATCTTCTAAACCAAAAATTAATTGCTAGTATGAACTCCTACTCTGTTGGATGTCAAGAACTTAATTGCAGTCAATTAAGTGTTTACTCTTCCCCTGTCTCTGTAGTCCTCTTTAAGTTCAAGAAAACGTATGCAATGTCAAGTCGTGCGTGTGCATGTGTATGTGTGCATCTGTGTGCATGCACGCAGGCATGGTGTCTGGTCCCAGGTGTCTTCCCTAGTCCTCACTGGCATCTACTAAGAAATGCCCAACCCTGTCTTGCTTTTGGTTGTCAGCAGATCAAAGTGATGCCTGTCGTGCCCACTGCACAGCCTCTTTAGGCCGCAGGCTCTCTTCTCTCGGTTGCTCAGAATACATTTCTCTGCCCTGGCACCAGGATGCAGGGCAGTGTCTGCAGACAGCGGGTGCCTATTTCAGGCTCTCTGCCTACACACCCACACAGACATTTCTTCTCACTTTTGGTGCTGGGTGGAGGGGGGAACCCAGTGTTTCACTCACTCCCTGGACTTTCTCTTGAGAAAATGGGTCACAGATCCCCTTGCTCTTGAATTCCCCTCCCACGTCTCCTTAATGTTGGTTCTAGAGGGCCTCAAGGCTCAAGGTCTCCTTCTCAGCAGCAGCCTGATGTCTAGGCTCTAGGCTCTTGTCGCCCGCACACGCCCCCTGGCCTTTCCCATTTCTGGGTCCAGGTAGCCTAGCTTTTCAGCTTTTCCTCCAACTCACTTGAAATTCAAAAGCTAAGAAGTAGATGATTTTTTTTTGCTTTGTTTTTGTGTTCCTTTAATAAACCTTCGTTATGGCAGTAAAAGCCTTATGATATAGTTGTCCAAATGGAGGATTATGTAGTGATCAAAATGCTAAAGAGGAGAGGGGGAAGAAGCAAAAACATCAGACGGTTACACTAGATTTTTAAAACTTGCTTGCAGTCATTCTTAGAGTTTTAGAGAAAATTAAGCCTTAAGGAAAATGATTGGGAGTTTTCAATTTCTCTATGTTCCCAAGGTTGATAGCTTCCCAAAGTTGCCAAGGGCAATTCCCCAGGGTAATTCTGGATGCACTGGAGAAAAATAATTCATTAAATAAATGGATGTTTTGGGAAAGCACTTCTCAAAGTGTGATCTGAGGACACCCCTAAGGGTCCTGAGACCCTCGATCTATCAGGTCGAAACCATTTTCACAGTAACACTAAGCCTCTATTTCCTGGTTTACTTTGTTCTCTCCTGAGTGTGCTGTAGCCTGTGGGAAATTCCTCTGTGCAAACGTAAACACCTGTGTATGCACAGGAAACAGATGTACAAAGATCTCATATGTTAGAAATATCAGATAAACAATAATATTGTATTGCTTTTAAAAACATGAAAACAAGGCAGAGGATTCTAAATGTGATGAGATTAAAAGACAACTGTAACTGAGCAGATATATTATAACAAGCACAAAATAGAACTTTAAGACGTGTAGAAAAATTACATGGTAATTGAAATTAAAATCTCAATAAACACTGCTAAATAGAAGATTGGAACCAGATGAAAAGAAAATTGGAAGTTTAAAGATATGTCCGAAGAAATTACCCTGGAGGCAATGGAGACACAAGGAGGTGGATCAAAGAGAAGTTCAGACACACAGTGAATAGAATGAGAAAGTCCAACGAAAATCTCATTGCAGGTCCAGAAGATGATAAAGAGAATGGAAAAGAGGCATTATTCAAAGAGACAGTGGCTATGAATTCTCTGTAATTGAAGGATGCCAGCCCTCAGATATAAGAAAACTGGCAAAGTCTAGATTCCACACAATTTTCAGACAACAGCAGATTTACGATGAGGAAAGAGTTTGTGTTGTTTTGAATCACAAACAAAACAGAGGGGGCATTCTGAACAAAAACCTGGGGGATCAGGGCTTCTTAAAGGAATTCCGAGAGTTTCAGACACCAAAAAGTCATAGGGAGACTCTATCTGTGTCCAAGGTCAACACTAGGAAGAAGGCCTGGCCATCAGAAATCACTTGGATGGTTCAGCCAACATGTGTTGACACTTGCCAGGGTCACCCAGCCTCAGGACTGGTTTCATAAATTCTCAGACAAGTCTGGAGAAAACCTTATAGAAGCTTTCCTTTCTGGGAGTTTCAGAGGGAGGGAGGGAGACAGGAAAGGGCAGAAAATATTTGAAGAAATAACGGCCAAAATTCTCCCCAATTTGAAAAAAGACATAACTCTATACATGCAAAAATCCCAATGAATTTCCAGCAGGATAAACTTAAAGAGATGTGCTCCAAAACACATCATGGCTAAACTGTTGAAAGCCAGAGAGAAAGACAGAAAGCAGTAGAAGAGAAGTGACTTGACAGATACGAGGGCTCCACCTCTTATGCTCCCCCTGGTCTTCTTATCCAGAGGACTCCTACCCTCTTGTAGCAGGTGGTCATACTGCACATAGAACTAGGCCCATGAATACTCGCTCTAAGGAGAGAAGAAAATAGAAATAGCTACAACATAAAAACACAAAATGTTCCTAAAAAAGAATATATCAGGCAAATATTAACTAAAACAAAGATGCTGTGGCTACACCAATAGAAGATAAAATCTTAAAAGCTAAGAGCATTACTGAAGATAGAGTTACTGAATATTGATTAGAAGTTTAATTCACTGGAAGATGTGACAATTCTAAACTTGTTAGAATAAATAAAGTAAAAAAATAATAGAACTACAGGGAGACATAGACAAATGTATTGCCATACCAGCAGATTTTAGCATCTTCTTTTAGTTACTTATGGATCAAGTAAAGAAAACAGTCACTAAGGATAGAAAAGATTTGAATTACACAATAAACAACCTTGACTTGATATAAATATATAAGTATTGCTCCTCAAATCTGGAGAACGCATATTTTGAAAGGCACATAGCACATTATAAGATTGTTATGCACTAGACCATGTGTCAAGTTTCATCCAATTTCAAAAGCATCTAAAACATACGAGACATTAAGCTAACAATAACAAAGACATAACTAGACAAGCCTGGCATTTTTGAAAATTAAAAAACATACTTCTAAATAACAATTTGTCCAAGAATAAACTGTGATAGAAATTATAGATTAATTAATCATAATGGAATAGTAATGACAATAATATCTGTCAGAACTTGTGAGAGGAGATTAAAGCATCTTTGAGAAATACTTGTGATCCTTAAATGCTTATTTTAGAAAAGAAGAAAGTATGAAAAGAAATTATCGGAGTATCTAACTTAAGAAGCTTGGCAATGGTGGAGGTGGTATTACTGAAAGTGGCAGCATAGAGAGCTCCCTGGTTCCATCATGTCAAAAACTAATAAGCTAGTAGAAACTCTCAGAATCAGCTTTCAAAGAACTCTGAAAGATAGTAAAACAAAACAAAACAAAACAAAAAATGAACAAACAAACAAAAAACTTAGAACAACTGGGGGGAAAGCCTAAGACATTGCTGCATTGCAGTGAGATAGTGCTATGGTATTTTATTTTTATTTTTTTTATTTTTAAAGATTTTTGTTTATTCATGAGAAACAGAGAAAGAGAGGCAGAGACATAGGCAGAGGGAGAAGCAGGCTCCCCATAGGGAGCCCAATGTGAGACTCAATCCTAGGACCCTGGGATCACACCTTGAACCAAAGGCAGATGCTCAACCACTGAGCCACCCAGGTGTCCCTGCTATGTCATTTTAAATTGCATGCTTGGCATACCCCACTCTCCAGATCGGCTGTGGCCATAAAAACACTGAGCTCCTCGTGGAGGTCGCTAGTGCCACAGGGATCATTATGAATCTTATTTTGAAAGAGCTGTGATTGTGTTTTGACCTGTCTGGCAATTCCCCTTAGCACTGGTACAAAGTGTGGCCTCATATCACCTGACTTGGAGTGTTCCCAGGGCTGAAGAGCTCCCCAAGTGGCACTTGCTGAAAATATTTAAAGACAAAGGTATTGAATACAGTAGTATGGAGCAAAAAATAGTAATAGGGACAAGCAACAGATAAAGCAAAAAGCCAGGGAAAGGTGAGGTTGGAAAAGAAGATATTTGGGGGAATAAAGGCTTTCAAAGAACCCATGAACACAGGTGCTTATACACATTCTCAGGGCTTCATGAATTCTCAGACAAGTCTGGAGGAAACCTTATAGAAGCTTTCCTTTCTGGGAGTTTCAGAGGGAGAGACAGAGACAGAAAAGGGCAGAAAATATTTGAAGAAATAATGGCTCAAACTCTCCCCGATTTGAAGAAAGACATGACTCTATATATGCAAGAATCCCAATAAATTCCAAGAGGGATAAACTCCAAGGCACATCATAGCTAAACTGTTGAAAGCCAGAGAGAAAGACAGAAAGTAGTAGAAGAGAAGTGACTTGACATATACAAGGGATCCTCCATAAGACCAGCAGCATATTTCTTTTCTGGAACTATGGAGGCTAGAAGGCAGTGGGATGACATATTTAGAGTGCTGAAAGAAAAAAAAACTGTCAATCAAGTTTTATGTCCAGCAAAATCACTTTTTAAAGATGAAGCAGAATTTAAGACATTCCCAAATGAAAAACAAAAATATTTCACCAGTGGACATGCCTTAGGAGAAATGTTAAAGGGAGCCCTTCAGGCTGAAATGAAAGGCCACTAAACAGCAACTAGAAGTCATGTGAAAAAATAAGGAACAACAGTAAAGTTTCACAGCAAAGGTAACTATAAAAGCTAGTATTGTTGCATTTCTTTTTTGTTGTTGTTGCAGTCACATTTTTATCCATTTCTAAGACCAAGCTCCCAAGTAACCCCTTCTGCAGCTGCCTCACTGTATATACCCATCCTTATTCAATCCATTCCCAAACAAATTCTGACAATGACACATGAGCTACACATAGCTGGCTGGCCTAGCAAGTCCTTTATGCAGTTGAATTTAGAAGGTGACACCAAGGTAAGACAACTAAAGTTCCAGTTTGATGGCCTCCATCTCCCTCCCCTGTATCCTGATCCACTGGTTGCCAAAGCTAGAAAGGGTTTGGGATAGGGTGCTTGGTCACAGGAAAAGCTGCTATGGTTGGCCCAGCAGATGGGGAGAAGGGAAGGTTTCACTTCTTCATAATCTGAATGACATCCTCGTCCTCCAACATATGGTCTTTACCCACTTTTTGAGGATTATGTTTCACAGACAAACCCCAGACCAGAGCATATTTAAATTCTTTGATAAGATTTTTGTGAATCTTCTTGCAGAAATCCTCCACTGTAGTCCTGGAATAAGGCAGCACCACTGGAGATGTATAATCGGGCAACTGGCCTTTGGGTTTGGTGTAAATCCTCACTAGTTTCAGATAGTCCCGGATCTTTTCCAATAGGTCATCAAAATTCCAGCAGTGATGGGCAGAAATGGGTACACAGTGAGGCACCTTATAGATGATATCCAATTCCTCAATGGAGATTTGATCAATCTTATTCAACATATAGATACAAGGGATATAAACTCTGTTTCCTTCCACCACATTGATGAGGTCATCTGCTGTGGCATCAATGCAGAGTCACATCAGCATTGTGAATTTTGTATTCAGCCCGAATGCTTTTCACAGTCTCAGCATCTGGCTCACTCTGAGGGTGAGTGGCCGTGAGCTTAATGCCTCCTTTATCCTTCTTCTTAAAGCCAATGTTGGGGGATTTGCTGTTCAAACGAATGCCAAAGCCTTTCAGCCCATTTTCAATTATCTTTTTATGTCTCAAGGGTTTCAGGACATCCAGAACAATCAGGATCAAGTTACATGTTCAGGCCACTGCAATGACTTGACAGCCTCTACCTTTCCCATGCTTTGCACCTTCAGTGATACCTGGAAGATCCAGGAGCTGGATCTTAGCACCTTTGTATCTGATGACACCAGGCACAGTGGCCAGAGTAGTGAACTCATAGGATGCCACCTCAGAATATACACCTGCCAGGTTACTAAGCAGTGTTGACTTCCCCACTGATGGAAAACCCACAAACCCAATTCGAGCATCATCTGTCTGGGCCACATCAAAACCTTCTCCTGGCCCACCACCACCACCACCTTTTGGGATAATGAGTTCTCTATGAAGATTAGCAAGGCAAGCCTTAAGCAGCCCTGGGGGTGTGCTGTGGCCTTGTTCTTTTGAGTCCGAGCCATCTTGGTTGGCTTCAATCTCTGTGATCTTCACTAAGGTGCTGTTCATGATGGCGAGTCACAGGGAGGTCTATTATTGCATTTCTTGTAAGTATTGTAATTTTTCTTTCTTGTTTAATACAATTAATTAATTAATTAATTAATATTAGAGAGAGAAAGAAAGAGTGTAAGCAGTGGGGAGGGCAGAGGGAGAGGGAAAGAGAGAGAATCTTAAACCAGGAATCTTAAGCCTGACACAGGGCTCAATCTCATGGACCTGAAATCATGCTGAACCAAAATCAAGATTTGGATGTTTAACTGACTGAGTCACCCAGGTGCTCCTGTTCAATATGATTTAAAAGACAATTGCATAAAGCTGTAATGATAAATGTATGTTAATGGGCACACAACATATAAAGATGTAATTTGTGGCCAGCAACAGCAAAAAGGATGAACTTGTAAAGACACAAAGTTTTTGTACATTGTTGAACCTAAGTTGGTATTAATTTTCAAACTTGATTGTAGGAATTATGACATTACAAAGTTAAGATATTTATTATAATCCCATGGGTAGCCACTAAGAAAAAAATAAAAATCCCACAGAAATAAGCAATTAGAAAAGCTATACACTAGAAAAATATCAATTATTCCTAAAAGGAGGAAGCCATAAAAAAAAATTCAGGAACAAATAAGCTATAAGCAGAAAACAAAAAGCGAAATGGTAGAAGTAAATCTTCCTTTGTTAGTGATTACTTTAGATATAAATGGATTAAACTAATCAAAAGGTAGAGAATTGACAGAAATCATTATTCAGTTATATGTTGTTTAAGAGACACTCATTTTAGTTTCAAAGACACAAATAGGATGGAACTAAAAGAAGAGGGGAAAAATCCAAGCAAGTAGTAACCGAAAAAGAGCTGTTGTGGCATTACTAGTTCATTCATCAATAAATATTCATTAAATGGCCCACTATGTGCCAGACACTCTTCTAAGTGTAGTGAATAAAACAGATAAAAATCTTCCTTTCCTGGAACTTACACTCCAGTGGCCATTAGTGGATATATTTGAAGGTTGAGACAACTGGATTTCCTGATAGACTGGAAATAGAGTGTGAAAGCAAGAGTCAAACTATCTCTGAGGTTTGGGTCCTAAGTAACTCTAAGACTGGCATTGCCATGAATTGAAGTGGTTCCATATCTTCTAGATTCCACACTTTCTAAGAACCATATTTTCTAGATTCACCTTCCCTATGCTGTTCCAAGTTATAATTTTTCAATGAGAAATTTGAGAGGCAAAAGTGAGGAGAGACCATTCTGTCAGTAGGTCATGGAACGCACATGTATAGGCAGCTTCAAGATTTACAGTGGCTTCTCCAGCTTCTGGAAGAGCCTTTTTTGCTTTCTGAGGGTGAGACAGTTGGTGGGAGATTTGCCACAAAGCCTGAGAATTGCTACAGTTCTCCAGAGAACATTTGAGAGCCACTGGCTTTGGGGTGGGTCTTTCCTTGACCTTCTGGCTTCTTGGTCTTCATCTTTCCGACCATGATCACATTTGAGAAAGCACCCACTTAACTACTACATTTCTTTATTCCTATAATTGTTGCAGTGATTTTGATTTAATGACAAAATCTGGATTGAGACAGGTAGGAAAGGTTCCAAGTGGAGTAGGTTTAGGGGGACAGGATCAGAAATACAGCTCTGGATATGGATTGTTTGAGACATCTTTTTGTGGCAATGTCTAGGAGGGTTGCATATTCAAGTCTAGAATTTAGAAGTGAGGTCTAATCTGGAGATGTAAATGGGAAAATTATTGGCATATAGATAATATGTCAAGTCATGCTGCTGGATGAGATCACTAAGGAAGTGGGTGTGGCCAGGGAAGGGTAAAGATATGAGAACCAAGTTTTGGGACACCCTAAACTAAGAGATCAGAGAGAAGACCAGACATGGAAAGGAGGCAGGGAAGGAGGAACCAGTGGGGTGGGATAAAAATCAGGAGAGTACGGTGTTCTGAAAGGCAAGTTTGGAAAGTATTTCAAGCAGTGGGGAGTGATCAGCTAAGTCAAATTCTGCTGACAGGTCGATCAAGATGTCTGAGAACTGAACATCAGTTGATTATGTTTACTATATATATGGAAGCTAGAGAAAAGTAAAAAGTTGGTAGAGGAGGAGAATCAAGTATTTTATTATCACCAAAAACAACATTTTTCTGCACTTCTTTTTTCTGTGAAAAGCTTTATTTTTTTTATATAGCTAAGTCCACTGTGCATATATAATCCTCTATCTTGCTTTTCATTTACTTTATGAGTTTTTTTCTATACTATTACAAATTTATTATTAACATTATTTTTAATGATATGTTATATTCTTTGAGGGGCTGTAGCATATGTTATTTAACTGTTCCTTCAATGTTGAACATTTAAGTTGTTTACAATTTTCTGCAGTTATAAATAGCCGTGTGATAAAAATCTCTTTGCAAAAAGCTTCATCAGCGGTTTTAGATGACTTCCCGGGGGTAGATTATCAAAACCTTAACTGCTATTTTTTAAAAAAGAACATTTTTAAAGCTCTGTTTCAGGCTTTTGGAAATTAACTCATTAAGCATTACTTTTCACGAGATCCATTTTGTTTTCCCTAGAGCCTGAGGTTAAGAACTCCTACTTTTTCAGCTCTTATATTCCAATAATCACCCAATTTATTTTATGGAGGAAAGAGGGAAGGCTGGCATGGCATTTGCGGGGAACATATGTATAGGACCCAGATATGTATTCACTTATTCATTCATCTATTTATTCATTCATTTATTCATTTATCAAAGTCAACAAAGTAGAAAAGAGGAATAGGGCTCTGGGACAAGAAATGAGAGGGATGGTCCTGCTCTGAATGGTGCAAGTTGGCCTTCATTTTAGCTTTTTCCTCCAGGGTTTTTTTTTTCTCTGAAATCTCTAGGACCTCTTTATGAAGCATGGCCATCTCTGTCTGTACACCTAGCTGTGCATGGAGGTTGGAAAGGGAACATAGTAATCCATGGACTATTCCTGGGATTCACAGGATGCTGGTGAGGCTCAAAGGAATAAAAAATTGGAGACTCACTGAAGTTTTACTGGTCACCGGTCATTTTTGCTTACCCTACGTATATTTCTGCTGCTGATGGTATACAATAATCCTTTTCCCAACCAGGTCTTAATGCACATGATTTAGGTGGTGTTGACTTCATTCCTCCCACCAATGGTAGACTAGTGACCCAGATCAATCAGAGTAGCCCATCCCATGGCCATAGTGATTAGCTACTAGCTCTAAGGATAAGCCTAGTGCTGGTGGAGTCCTTTGTAGGGTGAGAGATCCTGCCTAAGAGAAAGATACAACCATTAAATGGGGAGAGAACAGCAAGAGACAGTAGTAAGGCCAGCAGGAAGTGAAAGAGAAGACACTTGCAGGTAGACACTGGTTTTCAAGAAGAGTGAAACCTAATAATTGCTATGAAACTTCATGGCCCTTTAGACCAATTTGCCGAGAAACACTGTCCTCTGAGGAGATGCTCTACCTCAATCTTAAGGAAAAGAAATGATAAATCTAATCTCAGGAGCAAAATCCACATAATGAAATATTGCTATTTCAATACCCAGATCTCCTTTGAGAATAGGCATGTACAGTCAAGCCATTTCCCTTTTGCCTTTTGAGAGCATATGATTTTCCTGACATTAGCCAACCAATTTGAAATTTTTTTTTTTTTCAAATAATAGAGGCTTTCTTTGCTGACTGTCCCTCCAAGGTTATAGGATAGTAGGACAGGCTGGGTTTTGAGGAGACTATAGCTGTCTTGAAATATGTTTAACTGTAAGAAGATCCTCCATATTTTCCATCATAATGACTGCCTATCCTCCAAACTGTCCAAGACCTACACCTTGAAGTTACATACTCCCAATTCCTCCATTTCTATCAGTCATCATCAAATTCTAACTCCTGAATGTTTTTTTTTTTTTAATTCATCCACATCTATCGCCATTGCTTGGCTTAAACAGCAGAATTCCCAACTCTCATCTTGCATCAGCATCATCTGGGGAATTTTAAAAAATATCAGTGCCCAGGTGTCACTCCTAGAGATTCTGATATTAATGATCAGAATGGTATTCGGGAATCTGCAGTCTCAAGAGCTCTTCAACTGACTGTCATATCCAGCCAGGGTTGAGAAGCACTGGATTTGAAGCTATTGTGAGATCCTTATCATCTCTTTAAGATTATGAAAATATTCTAAATTGTCATCTTGACTCTTGCAGTCTGGTTCCTTTCCAATCTGTCCTCCACTCCACTTCCTGGGAAATTTTTTGGGGGAATTGATTTCCAGTAGAACCTATCTGATTCTGTCACTGCCATGATTGTGACCCTTCTATGACCTTAACCCAAATGTATGGCTGGAAGCACAACCTTATAGTAGGCCACCCACCCCCATCTCTTCAATATAAACTCCTATGCCGTTTCCCTTCCAGTGTTTCCTACTCCAGTACCAAAGCAGTCTTTGGTATTCATAAGAGAAATACCTTAAGACAGTTGTGACATTCTATTTTCTTGGATGTCATGTAATTTCTTTCCATACAGTGCAGTATATTATACCTGAAAAATTTGTGACTTCAATGACTCAATAAATGCAGAACTAAGGTAATTTAAATATCAAGTACAGTACATTTTATCATGAAAATAACCTCCACACAGAGTTGCATTGCATCTCTATAGTAATACTGACCGAAAAATGATGAATGGGTGAAGTATTCTGGTAGAGTCCACATTTGTACAGAGGTGTGATTAAGAAGCCCTCTCCTCACAAAGCCCTGTTACTTAAATTCTGCAAAGGAAAAACTATTTCCTAAAATTTCCAACCAACTTTTATTTTTCAGCATATGCTTCCAAAGCCTTAATGGTACTTTCACTGTGCATGGGTTCCTGTAAAGAGTCAGACTCCTGCTAACACTCTAAGTTCACCATCATTTGATCATTCATTTATTGTATCTCTAACTAGATAAGCAATTTTTGGATTGGTTCAGGCAATCATTAAACCAGATTCATGAGTAGCCTTTAGTTCTTTCTAAATGCTATACTCATTATCATTCAAACTTTAACAAACAGATGAGTTAATATTCGTCATTTATCTGCAACTTCTTTTTTTTCTGTCCAAGAACTAATAATCTCTCACTCGTTACAGGTGCCACAAGCACTGGGAGTAAACACCATTTTGTGCTCACTTTTTACAAAATAACAGCCTCACTGTAGAAATGTACATGTGTATTTGCAGATAAAGATGTTTAGTAGAAATGTGCCTTCTGAGTAGTCAACTGGTCTCACATCACCAGTTTCATGATGTACTTTGCACAATGACCTCAAACTGTGGATGAGTCACATCCAGTCTCAGTGAAATTAAAATTGCTAAAATGTCAGGGACCTCTGGTATGGATACCCAAATAGTCCAGAAGCCACCCTAGAATTCTGGTATGGAGAAACAGAATGGTACAAAAGCCACCATGGCAATTCTCAGTAAGTTGCCTGGATGATGAGCCAATAGAGATAATTGGGTTTTTCCTGTGTCAGGAGATGGAGCTGCACTTGTACTCAACTTCCTGGGTCTCAAGCAGGCAGCTGTCATTCCTAAGCAACTATTGTAAACAACTGACACCTAAACCACCTGCCTAATGCCCAGGTGATCTTTTTCTTGCCTCTCCGACTCCCTTCCCCACCACCGATAAACTTGCCCTAGTTCTTGATAGATAAGAAAGGTGAGGGATCCCTGAGTGGCGCAGCGGTTTGGCGCCTGCCTTTGGCCCAGGGCGCGATCCTGGAGACCCGGGATCGAATCCCACGTCGGGCTCCCAGCGTGGAGCCTGCTTCTCCCTCTGCCTGTGTCTCTGCCTCTCTGTCTCTCTCTGTGTGACTATCATGAAGAAATAAATAAAATCTTTAAAAAAAAAAAAAAGGTGAACAACTGGAGAACCTGAGTCTGTTCTGGGAGGTACACTCAAGACCTGCCCCAGTACTTCCCAGGGGGAGTGGTTAGAGAAACACACTTTTTTTTCCCCCTTAGATTTGCTTTACAAATTTCATTGAAAACTCTGTCTGGTACACATAACCTGTGAGGGGATCTTTAACCTGAGCCCTTTTACATGATAAGCTTTTAGTGTCACTTGTGAATTCTGGAAAGCGAGAAGCCCAAGTGTCATTTGTTTTTATAATGACACGACTGTGCCCCATCCTGTCTTGTGTCCCTCTCCCTTTGCACATTCTGTCCTTCTGCCTATCATCCCTTCCTCCACTAACCACCTGGAAACCACTAGTGGGATTTTGAGATCCATCTGTGTGATAGTAACCCTCATCCCCTGGCCCTCATCCAAGGCAGAGATAAAGCACACCTGTCCTCCATGCTACTGATAGGTGCAAAACAGACATAGGCAACCAATTCTCAGTACTGAGGCATTATTCTCCAGGATTGGCCCATCCTAGGAGGCAAGGCTTACCAAAGCTATATATTTTTTATGTATAATTAATTTTGTATTACATAAGGAGTATGTATTTCTAAAAAAATGAGAAAGTACTGAAAAGCTAAATATGACCCAGAAATAAACACTTCCTAACGTTTTGTTGATACCATTTCAGATTTTATTAAGAACTGGCCTGATGCCCTACCAATTTCTTGAAAGCTACTTTCTTTTCTTAGTAGGAAAATATGGCAGGTCATTGTTATCCTTATTTGCACTCATTTAGTTAGTTAGTGGAACATTAAACATTTAAAATAGGCTGACTGGTAAATTGCATTTTCTTTTTGTGTTTTACCTGTTCACATATTTGTGCTTATTTCTTTATCTTAAGTATTTTTCTTTGATTTGTCAGAAATCTTTAGTTGGTGAGCATATTAATGATGTAGGAAAGACGTTAGGGTTCGAAGCCGACAGCCAAGAAAGAATTCTTGAGATGTATGGTGTAAAAAGGTGATTTTATTTTATTAAAGCACGGGGACAAGACCCATGGGCAAGAAGAGCTGCACAGGGATCATGAGGAGTGGCCCATTAGATGCTTTCAAGTTGGGAGGGGGTCAGGGGTAGCGTAAGTCTCTAAGGAATTTTGGAAGCAATGTTCCAGAACCTTGAGGGGCTAGCTATCATTTGGGAAAAGTTCATTTATCACTGTCTAATAAAGCCTGAGTCATGAGACCCTTCAGATGTATATCGGTGGGTCATGTGCTTGGGGGATGATTGCCAACATGTATCTTGAGGGTTAGGGGTAGAGATGAAGGAAATTTCCAAAGGAATATGTTAAAGTAGACAACCTAGGGGTTGTGCTAAGATTGCCTGTTGCCCTTAGCAAAGTGTCAACATCTAGGCAGTGAAGTCCCTAGAGGAAGGTCACTCTGCTTGTTTCAAGGATTGTCAATGGGCTGGCTGTAGACAGTAAGGAAATTTTTTCTTTTTTTTTGGCAGTAAGGAAATTTAATAATTTTTCTTCTGCTGTGGTTTCCCACATCATTAACTTGTGATCAGTTATGCAAATACTACTTTTATTTTAAATATTCTAATTAGTTTATAATTTTATTTTTTAATTTTCACTTTATAACTTAAGTTTTGTTTTATATATTTTTTTGAACCTGCTAATAATCAGTTCTTGATATCACACTTAGAAATAATTTCTACCTTTATATCACACTTAGAAAAATACATCCTCACCTCATCCTAATTATTGAAATTTTTTTCCCTAAAAACAGTATCATGTTTATATTGGAATCTTTAACCTACTTCATTGCTTATTCAAGTAAACCTCCTTCCTTTTTTTTTCAAAAAGATTTTATTTATTTATTTTATTTATTTGACAGAGACCACAAGCAGAGGAAGTGGGAGAGGGAGAAACAGGCTCCCCACCAAGCAGGGAGCCCCGTTTGGGGCTTGATTCCAGGATCCTGGGATCAGGACTCAATCTGAAGGCAGACACTTAACTGACTGAGCCACCTGGCTGCCCCGGTAAACCTGCTTCCTTGTCTTCTCTCCTCTCTGCCTTCCTCTAGCCAATTCTTTTTGACTCACCGACTGTTTTTGATATTGGGGAAATAGCAGTGAACAAAGATGATACAGTTCCTGTCTTCATAGAGTTAATATTTTAATGAGAAAAACAGATAATAAACACAAAACCTAAATAAATATAGATTATAATGTTACAGAGTGATAAGTGTTATAATAAAATATGAAAGGAGTAAGGAGCTAGAGAATGGGATGGGAGTGTTATATAAGGAAGCCAGACATGGCCTCTGTACATTGGCTCCTACATTGCTTATTTCTTCACAGCAGGCTGGGATCTGTTAGCTCAGAAGCTCACTGGCACCAAACTCAAAATTTTAAATCCAATTTTTTTAAACACAGCCCCAAAAAACAGATTTTCAGCGTGCCTGCTTTGTAGGCCCTAAAGCCGTGTCCAACATCTGCTAGCCATAGATAAGATAAGCTCTGGGGCTCTACAGATCTCAAGCTGATGCTGTCAACTTTGGGGTTCCCTGCAGTGCCACTGAGAGGCATCATCTAGACACATAAACCTCGATTCTATGTCCCGCTTGGCCTCCTGTCCTTCTGAGCCGTGACCCTCACTCCATAGCCTCTGGGTCACGTTGTCATGAAGAACTTCCTCACATACAAACTTGTCAAAGTAGCACCTAAATGAAGCTTGTGTGCATCACTGCCACCTCGTGGTCTATCTTTTTCATTGATCACCCGAGGAAATCCCTCAAACCCTCTCTGGGGTGCTGCTTTTTACTTAGAGAGGCCAAGGAAGGCCTCACTGAGGAGGAAACGCTGAACAAGAGACCAGGAGGAGCTTTGGCAGAAGAAGGCAGTTCAAGTTGGAGGGAAGAGCAAGGGGGGGGGGTGGGGGCTGTGGCAGCACAGAGCTGAGAATATGCTGGAAAGCAGGAGCACGGATCAGCCATTGCTTATTCATCCACCTTCCCCCATCCCTTATTCATTTCAAAAGCACTTTTCTTATATTTTAAAGTCTTATGTATATTTGATTTGCTTCTGGCCTTTCATTCTGTTCCTTCGCTTTCAGATCTTAAGCCAACACAGACTTGTTTTGGGATGAGCAGCTACATTTTATTTAATGTTTTCCTTATAGAAAATTTCTCGGAAAATATCAGGAGTGTATGTTCTCAGATGTGCTTTAAAATAATATCTGCTAGTTTTAAATTAAATATCCAGTTGAAGGGGTATCTGGGGGGCTCAGTTGGTTGAGCATCTGTCTTCTGCTCAGGTCATAATCCTGGGGTCCTAGGATAGAGCCCAGCATCTGGCCCTGCTCAGGGGAACCTGCTTCCCCCTTCACCCCCCTTTGTGCTCTCTCTCTCTGCTCTCTCTCTTTCAAATAAATCAATAAATCAATAAAGTCTTTTAAAAAAATCCAGGGGAAGTCTTCATCTGAATTGTATGAAACTAAAATTTTGATTTCAGGATAACTAGAGTCTTTACAAGCTGGTGTCTTTTGATCAGAAACACCAAACAGATTTTCAATTATTAAATTTTTAAATGCCCCTTAGTTACCTGTTCATATAAGTCACTACATTTATTTTTAAAGTGGATTCACATGCACTTTGTGTTTTGGTTGCTCTATGAAAATTTAATACATAGTTTTTTTTATTCTATTTCTTAATAGGTTATTGCTAGTCCATAGGAAAGCTAATTGCTTTTTATATTTGTTGGTTTTATAATCAGCTAATTTAATTAAATCGCCTATTAGGCCCAACGGACTTTCCAAACAATCTTGCATTTTCTTTTTAGATAGTCACATCATTTGCAAACTGATAATTTCACTCATTTTTTTTTCACTTGCATCTTTTACTATATTGTTTTCTTATTGGATTGCATCAACCAAATTCCTTAGAGAGTTTCCTTTTGAACTGCAGAATCTTTGTATGTGTTCATTGATTTTTCTATCACAGATTGGTGTGTTTTTTCAAGATGCTTAAATCTTGCAAAGTTCAGGGGTACATCTGTTCTCTGGGATCGAATACATTTTGACTCTTTCATTCACAAGGAGATGGAAATTTCAGGAAACAGAGGCAAACAGAGATCAGTCAATAGGTTTTGCTTTTCTTTTATTCCTTCTTAAGTGGAAGAGAAAGTAGTCTCCAGGGATGACCTGTACTGCCATAGCCCTCAGCAGGATGGGATTCTTGTGCAGCCTGGACTCTGGGGCTGACAAGGCTCCCTGGGAGAGGATGCTGTGCTCAGAAGGTTGTACTTAGAGCTGAACCTTGAGGGGGGGAAATGGGTGACAGCTCTTCCCAAGGGTCGGTGGGAGGTGCTTGGAAACCCTGATCGCTTTCTTTAGGTCAGAAACTATGAACCCACTGTGAAATAGAATCTCACTTTCATTTTTCTCTTGGGGGGCAGAGGAACAAACAAGCTTTCTCTCCAGCATTTAGCGGCAATATAAAAAGCAAGCAAAGATGTTTTCTGAACAAAAAGGGACTGTAACAAAGAATTTTCAGACAGATTATATGTCCTCTCTTTGCTCCTATTTGTCTATTATCTGGGAAGAGACCCACAGAGACTATGGCCAGCCGTCACCACCTCCAGGCCAGGGGGCTTTCCTATGGGAAGACCCTTGGTGCATGTAGCCTGTCAAGGCCTCAGGCCTAGCAGAGGGGTCCTTCCTGAGGCTCTTTCCCAGTACCAGCCTCGGAACTGAGCTTTTTTCTTTCACAGACGATGCAACACTTATTTAAATCCTAGGATGATCCCTGAAAAACCTGAGGTGAGCAGACATAGGTTCTCTAGTTCCATTTGGCCAGATCAAGACCTAGTTTTTTTTTGTTTTTTTGTTTTGTTTTGTTTTGTTTTTTAAGAAACTAAGGCAAAAGCACTAGCCCCACCTGGTGCTTTTTTTTTTTTTTTTAGAGTATTTTTTTCATTTAAATTCAATTAATTCAGATAGAGTGTATTATGAGTTTCAGAGATAGAGTTCAGTGATTCCTCAGTCTCATATTACACTCAGAGCTCTTGAGCTCTGCAAGGGGCTGAGGCACTGCCATCACCCTCTCTAGCACCACCACCCAGGTAAGAACTGGCTCCATCATGTACACCCCCAGTCCAGCCTCGTCCACCTCCAGCATGACTCCTTCACCCAGTATGGACTGGGAGGATCATCACCATGATCCGATGCTCTGTGACTGGGTCTGGTGCATTGCTTCCATGACAGATACCTAGAATGTCTTTTATTTGTAGCTCTTGGTTTTCTGAATTCTGGAATTGAGAATGGAGTCTTGCTCGGTATCCCTTTCACTTCCTACAAAGGGAAACCTACAAAGGTGGGTTTCTTTTTTTCTCACATGCTGGCTTTCCATGTCACCTGCTCTGAATCTGGTAAAGTCTGTTTTTTTTTCCCCCACATGGATAGCACTCTTTCCTGGCGTCAGGCATATAGCTTTGATCTTTCCTCCTATATTTTTGTTATATTATTTTAATGAGAAAGTTGTTGGGGAGGGCAAGTTCGCTCACATAGGCTCAGTTAGCCAACTTGAAACAGAAGGCAGGATTCTTCTGCGGTGTGGTGGGGTGCTCCAAATCCATGCATTTATAAGTAACTCTCAGATCCAGACTTTATAAAAATAAAAATGGTTTGTGAGATCAGCTGAGCCTATACTATAAGGACTATGAGCTATTCATTTATGTCATAGATGCACTCATCCATCCAGCTACTTGCTTATTTGTTCATTCCCTGACTTCCTGCACGGCATTATTGAATATTTTAGTCCGCACTTGAACAAAATCCTGTGGTGATGGTTACACGGATTTACACATGTGGTAAAAGGCACAGAGCTCCACACACACATTCTACCTACATCAGTTTCCTGATTTTGATATTGTATTAAAGTTATGCAAAATGTTATGCAAAAACCACTGGGGAAACTAGATGAAAGGTACAGAGGATCCTCTCTCCACTGTTTTTGTAGCTGCCTTCGAATTTATTATTATTTCAAAATATGTTAAGAATAAAGCAAACAAGATAAACATGAGTCTTGCCTCCTTGGAGATCACTACTTATCAATGAATTGTGAAACACTGCACATGTGTTTGAAGATGGGTATCCACTTCCTTTTTTAAAAAAACAGATTTCATTTTTTTAAAGCAGCTTTAGGTTCATAGCAAAATTGAGAGGAAGATACAGGGTTTCTAGTATCTAGTACGCCTGCCCCCTCACATCACAATCTCCTCCACTAGCAACACCCTGTCCCAGAGTGGTATGTTGGTTGCAATCCATGAACCTATGTCGACACATGGCTTTGTTACCAACCAAAGTTCATAGTTTACATTAGGGTTCATTCTGGATGTTACTCGTTCCCTGGTGTTGACAAATAATGCTATTTCTCCACCTTTGCAGTGGCATACAGAATAGTTTCACTGCCCTAAAAATCCTCTGTCTATTCATCCCTCCTTTCCCCCTAACTTCTGGCAACTACTGATGTTTGTACTTCTTCCAGTTCAATTTTAAAATAGTATGGCGTTAGAATAGTTTTATCTTTCCCCAAATGTCATATAGTTGGAATCACACAGTATGCAGCCTTTTCAGATTGGCTTCCTTTGCTTAGTAATATGCATTTGCGTTTCTCTCTGTCTTTTCATGATTGGAGAACTCTTTTTCAGCACATAATACTATTTCATTGTATGTGGACTTACCATCCATCCATTTATACCCTTCTGAAGGACATAAGGTTGCTTCCAAGTTTTGGCAATATGAATAAAGCTGTTATAATAATCCATGTGCGGGTTTTCCTGTGGACGTAAATTTTTGGCTCCTTTCAGTGGATACCAAGGAGTGCAATTGCTGGATTGTGTGGTTAAGAGTCTGCTTAGTTTTGTGAGAAACTGCCAAACTGTCTTCCAAAGTGGCTGCACCATTTTGTATTCCCACCAGCAATAAATGATAGTGACTGTGGCTCCACATCCTCACCAGCATTTGGTGTTGTCAGAGTTCCAGGTTTTGGCCATTTTCAAAGGGATATAGTGGTAACTCATTGCTGTTTTAGTTTGCAGTTTCATAATGACGTATAATGCGGGGCATCGTTTCAAATGTTTATTTACTATCTGTATATTGTCTTTAGTGAAATGTCCATTCAGATCTTCTGCCCATTTTAAAAATCAGGTTGTGGGGCAGCCCTGGTGGCTCAGCGGTTTAGCGCTATCCACCCAGGGCATGATCCTGGAGACCCGGGGTCGAGTCCCATGTCAGGCTCCCTGCATGGAGCCTGCTTCTCCCTCTGCCTGTTTCTCCTCTCTCTCTCTCTCTCTCTCTCTCTCTCTCTCTCTGTGTGTCTCTAATAAACAAATAAAAAATCTTTCAAAAAAATCAGGTTTTCTTACTGTTAACTTTTAAGAGTACTTTGTGTGTATTTTAACTGATAGGCCTTTATCAGATGTGTCTTTTGAAAATATCTCCTCCCAGTCTGTGGCTTATTTTCTCACTGTCTTGGTCACTTTCCTTTTTATTATCAAGCGGGTGACAACCGATAGCTGGTATAGTATAGGAAACCACCTCCCCACTGGGTTTTGCCCTCTTTCTGGGGACCTACTGTGAGGGTTCTGATCATGAGGCCAGCATCTGAGCTCTCTTAACCTGCGTATAACCTGGTTCCACTGTCTATAATTTGTGCAGCATGGCTAAACTTCTTAATCTCTCTGTTCTCAGTATCCTCCAACACAGCTGGAGATAAAACCAACACTTTTCCTAGGGCAGCTGTCAGGATAGAACTAGCCAATCCTGGCATAGGATTTGGTGTCGTTGAAGGGACATAGTAAATTCTTCAGAAGTGTAATTATGCATGGTGACACCCCTTTTGGCTTTAGTGTCTTAATTATTAAGTTTTAGTCTTTTGAGTACTTTCTTTTTTTGCAGCATGAATGGTTTCAGGAATGGTTATAAAAATGGTGTTAGTAGTCACCTTGTGGCAGTCGGCAGGCTAAGTTTCAGAGCTCCCCTACATTTTTATTCTTTTCTAAAGTGGACTTTGAGTGTGTCACCCATTTGGTAGTTTGGTGATGCTTGCTGTCTATTATCATTAGACATTCTCTCGTCCAACCCCATAAGCATCAGACCTGCTATAAGCATCCTACAGTACTATCTATTTTATACTTTTCATAATCTACAATGATAATAATAATGACTCCTATTCATCGATTGCCTACTGTAATCCACACACTTGTGCTAAGCACTTTGCATATATATACTATCATTAATTTTCACATATGATCATCCCCAGTAATAAATGGGAAAATGAGACTTAAATAATTAACTTACTTGCCACATTCATCTGGTTGGTGAGACATAGAGCTGAGATTTGACCCCAGACCCTGTGACTCCAAGTTTCTAACCATGAGGTGCATACCACTGTTAAATATCCTACTTAGAGATTCTTGAAACAGTGCTCCAAAACCATCTGAGTAAGAGTAACTTTGAGGAGGTTGTTAAAAAAAATCCAGCTTCCCGGATCCTACCCAGACCTGTTGAATCACGCTGTCTGCTTTCTCTCCCTTTCTGAGCATACCTTATTGCTGCAAACGTTTTACACTTTATCAGAAGAAACAATCTTCCAGCTCCTGGGAGCAGAGAACAGATGCCAGGAAGTGAAGTTGTGTGGGCTTCTGGGTAGAACTGAATGAGTTTATATCCAACCGTGAACAAAGGCTGCCAAACTCTGGGGAAAACTTATATAACATGCTTTCCTTCTCTAGAGTTCTCGGGTTTATTTTTCTGAGTCTGTTTCTGTGGCAATATGGCTACACTATTTAGAGGTTTTCCTTTATGCTAGCTACACCATTTTTTCCAGATCTAGTTATAGGAAGTGAGGAAAAGAAAGTCAAACTTAATTATGTTTTTGGAGGAAACCCTCTAGTAATTCAGGTTTGGGTGATTTTGAGGGCAAAAGTCAAAGTAAAAGTATAATGGGGCTTTCTTGAAAATAGCATATTCTTTAAAATAAAAGCCTAACTCCTCAGTGTGGGAGGTAGATGGGTTTTGGTTCAACTAAGTGGATAAGTTTCCTCTCTGACATCTATAGAAATTAGGTTATCTTCTTTGTGTGATTGTTGTAAAGACAAAATGAGACATGTTCACAATAGGGCCTGGCAAACTGACAAACATTCATACTATTTTATTATGATTATTACCATTACTATTGTTATAAACTATAACTGGTAAGACATGTTGAGTAGATCAAGCGGAAAAGAAGTCTTTTGATAAAGAATTTCCATGAAGAGTTGAAATAGAAATTCCAATGACCTAGTCCTACTTTAAATGTCTGCTAACGAGAGATAGATAATTGCAGCCCATTTTATTTGGCATCATTTAGAAATTTGGAACCCCTTCAGTCTGTATATAAAGGATGCTTTTGTTCAAACTCTCAGGTTCTTGGAGTCCTCAGGGAGAGCCTGCCAGTGTGATGAATCTTCATCTTCTGACAGGACCTCCGATCTGCTGGATGGTATTTTGGAGCGGGTCCTTGGGGAAAGGACATTTCAGTCCCAGTGAAGGTCACGGTGATGATCACTGGGCAATGGGACATTGCTTTGCTAGTGTAAGTCACTGGGGTCAAACGTGTTACTATTTCCTAGAAACAGAAACTGTGCTGTGCTTGGCTGATGCAGGATTCCCAGGAGTTCTCCATTCAGGAGTAAATGAAGCGCTCAGCAGAGAATAACCCCGTTCTGCAAAGAAGCCTTGGGCAGTATCGCCTGGGGATTGCTTCAACCAAGATGAATGGATTCACTGGGACTTCAGAGGTTGGGGTGGGGTGGGTGTAGGGTGGGAAGCAGTGCTTCCCTATCCCTTTGAAAATGTTAATTCAGATCTGGTGAGTATGTTTGCAGTTTGGCAGGGAAAGGCCACGGTGAGACAGGTCAAATAATGAGGCCCACACTTCTGGCTGAAAGGGTCTTCCCCTCCTCTCCATGTGGCTGACTCTTCCTTATTCTTTAAAACTCAGAGGACACATGATTTCTTGCTGCACTGTTCGGTAATTATCTGCAGCTTCACTCCCATATCGCCCAATCTCCAGCTCCCTTGTCACTGGAATGACTCAAGTCTGCCCATTCTGTCCATCTGCGCTGCTGCTTGCTGGCTGGCTTAGGGCGCCTGTCACCTCTCACCTGACTTGCTCCAATTACTGTGTCTCATCCTGGCCCTTAATCCTGTCTCTACCCTTGAAAATCGAATATGTCACAGCCCTGTTTAAATCTCTTACGTGTAACTTGCAGAAAAACTAAAAAAGCCAGAGAAGCCAAACACAAACCAATATAAGCCAGAAAATAACAAGCTTGGAAGATCCTCCCATCCAGATATAACAACTATTAACATTTAATTGCAAGGATTTTTAGATTTATTTTCTATTATATACATATGTTAATTTTTTCCAAAGTAGAATTATACCTTAAATATTGGGTTTTAACTTGCTTTTTTTTTTACATGACAACATATCACAGCTTATTATCCTATAAATGGATTTTATCAGTATTGTTCTAGTGTATTTCATTATAAGTGTAAGTTATTGTTTCTACAGCCAATGTCACCACTGTTTTTCTAATTTTTTTTCACTTTATAACACTTAGATTGTATCTTTGTTCAGAGACCATTATACCCATCCTTAATTAATTTCTTGAGAAATTTTAATAGAATTATTAAGTCAAAGGTATATATATACATAAATATACTATGTATATCTTTTTCAAATATAATATTTGGTAGATATTTTTAGTTTACAGTCACGTGTACCAATTACTTATGCTTATTTGTATTTTAATAACTTTAAGACTTCTATACCGTGACCTCTCCAATCTCAGGTCTTTAATTCTGTTCCAACTTTACAATGGTGTGGAATACGCTTAAGTTTATTTTTAAATGTTCTATGATAATGCCATGGTTTCTAAACCACTGCATATCTGCATTCATCATTTTGTTACCTTCACACACAAAAAGTAACTTGGCAGCTTCTGAAATCCCTGGGCCACCAACTATTCCCTTAAGACTTCACATGTCTTCTCAAAGTGCTCTGGTGTTTGGTTTTGCAAAGAAATTGAAAGTCTGTGGGTATTATCAGTAAACAATTTTGTTCTTCCTAAAATTTGGGGATCTTTCCTTAACCTTTTTAATTGCAGTACCTACTCATAAAATAAATGTTTGTTGAGTGAAGGTATAAAAATGCTTTGCTAAGATGTGACTCGATGATGGTGGAGGTGGGAGTGGTGTGCCTTTTCAATTACTGTGTCTAGAAATGATGAACCCCTGGAACCCACTCACATAAGCCTCTCTCTCCTCTTTTCCTTAAGTTCAGGGAAAATTTCTTCCCTTATAAGCTTGACTCTGCTTTTCTTTCATTTATTCTTATTTCTCTCCCAGGAATACTCTTGGCTCTCTTCCATTCCTACTTCCTTTTACTTAGTTTTGACTTCCTTATCTTTTTCCTTGTCATTCTGGAAAGGTTTCTCAAATTTTCCTTCCAGAACTTGCTGGGATTTTCTGCATCGTGAATTAGGCCGTTTTTGGTTGTTGCTTCAAGTGTTGTTTGGTGGTTCCCTCCTCACCGTGGCTTCTTCCCTTTACTTGCCCTGCTTAGGACACTGTTCCTACTTATGCCTTCTTACATCTTTAAATGACACCAAAGCATTGCCTTGAAATATTTTTTTCAATACTGAGGCATATATTTTCCAGAGATATCTTTTTCTTCTGAGCCTTCCAGATGTTGTTTCTTTTGTCTTGGGATAAAGTATGCTTCTTTTTTTTTTTTTTTTTTAAGTATGCTTCTATAGTTCTATGTTATTTGATGGCTTCCTTAATTTTTTCAGAAAAAAACACCAGATTTCTGTTCAGATTTGATGATTAAAAGCAGATATGGCAAATGAATTACTCTTGCTCTTGCTCTGTTCAACATATGGTGAATGAATAATACCCCTTCCCGAAATGCACTGAGAGGCCAGGTCAGTGTGAACAGCTCCAAGCCAATTCCAAGTTTTTGGCTGTTTTTCTAAGAGAAGTCTTCCCTCTCTTTCAATTGCCTGATTCTCTGGGACTCTTAGGTATACACCGCCCCCCCACACATACACACACATACACCCCATTCCACACAGATGCCACATTCACACATGTGTGCACACACATATATCATATACACACAGGCATACATACCACACATCCATACAACACATGCACACACATGCATACACATACACTATACACACACTACATATATCACTTGCATGCACACACTATGCCACACCAGTATGCACACACACATACACACATATACCCCACACAAACCACACACAACTCCCAACATGGCACTGTTCCCAGAGGACTTCTCTCAACTCACACACTCAGCTTTTTACTTGTGGGACTACCCATCACCTTATATCCTGAGTCTGCTCCTACAATCTGCATATTTTTCCCCTGGGACTACCATTTTTTTTTTTCCAAAAAGTAGCTAATGGAGTAATGAGTCTATTATGCTTGCCTCCTGCCTCCCAGCCCAGCAGTATCTAAGGATGAGCTTTTCCCTGTGCAGTGGGTCATATCAAGCCACAGGTAGTCCCTCTGCCTTGCTTTCGTTGTCAGTCTGGTTTTGCAAAACAAACCTACATATGGCCTCCAGGGCTCCTTGGCTCTGTGTTTCTCAATGCAACTCCATCTGCCTTATCAGTAGTATCAATTCCTAACTCTGACTTTAGATTGTTTGTCATGGGTGGTGTTCAATAGTAGTGGGAGTTTTCACTTTTCCCCTTGCTTTTGAACTGAGAAGATGGGACAGGTTGTAGGGAGGGCAGTAAGACAGGCACAATCCTGAACTGGAAGTCCATCTAGAATTTTGGCATAAGAGATTGGAAACAATCTGTGATTTAGGAACATGGTCTGACAGCAGTAGGAGAATACATTTTAAATCCTCATTAAATAATCAGGTATGAAATATATATTTATTTAGTAAGGTGCCAGCTGTATGAAAAATTCCTTTCTCGTTTCTCATAATATTTCAGAAACTTCTTAACGGCACATAAAGACAGAATGTCATCATTATCCAGGGATAGCGCATTATCCTTTTTTTTTTTTTTCTAGGACCAATCTTTTCTAGGTCACCTGCTGCTTCAACATAGCTCTGAACAATCTAGCATGCTAACCATCTGACTCTATTCTCCTCACTAAGTCATGAGAGAGGAAACAGCTTTGCAGCAAATTATGCCAAGCATCAGCCTGGAAATGAAAGGAGAGGAAAAAGCCTCTTTGCCCTCTCTCCCCTGAGAGAGTCAGACATAGGGCAGGGTGGCGTTGCATACCCAGCTCCTGCACTCTGAGAGCATTTGCCCTCACTCCAGCCCTCTGATAACCAGCCATGTGACCATCCATTTTCCTCTCATGGTATAACGCCCCCCACCATGCAGTTACTTGATATTGAGTGCTCATCCGCGCCCAGCACCATTATCACATGGGCTCTGGATAGTCTCACAGAGGGAAGTCCATCCTCCACCTCGTTCTGATCCTTGCTGACCCTGGACACATCACCCAGCCAGAAGGACTGGGAAAAGCATGGGCTTTTGAACCTGGATTCAAAGTAGGGCTGTCATTTTGTGTCTAATGGGCTCCTCAGATTACCATTATATGCTCCACAATCCAAGGATGTGAAAGTAGTCTCTTTCTCCGGTGAGACCCCAAACGGCCCTGCTCACTTTTGAGGGTAGTCTCACTTTGGGTCATGGCCAATTCAGAGCAAGAGTAGAAGCTCTCCACCAAATGGTACCTCCCCAGAGACTGTTTCTGGAGTTCCCAGGGCTCACATTTGGATCCTTTGCCTTCTCAACTACTTCTCAAATCCTTTGAGAGGTTTTTCATTCTCTCTTCCATCTCCACCCCACCTAAGCTGCTTTCTGAGAGAAGTAAATATCTTGGGAAGATTTCCCAATAGAGAGCAGAAGAGTCGATTTGGACCAGGACTGTCTCTGGAACATGCTGCAAATTACACATTCTCCTCTTCTCATGTAAAGACTAATAATTGAGTCCTGAACAGCTTAATCCCAACCAGAATTTGTACCATGTCCTGGTACCTCAACTCTGGAGGCTGCCCACACCATCACCGCTTCTTCTGGGTTTTCTATGCTTCCTTCTTTGGATTTAACTAATATCCCCTCATTCTGACTGTGACTTCACTCAACTCTCTTCTTCTTCTTCTTTTTTTTTTTCAACTCTCTTCTCACAGTGGTATATCCCAGGCCACTTCCACTAACATCCCTCCAACCACCTGCAGAGGTCCCAGCATCAAGGTGCTCCTGGGGCTGCAAAGGCGAGCCCACCAAATCTCTGGACTAACAGAATAGTTGAGGCTTATGCTATTTGCAGTAGCTAACAACCTTGAAGTGCAGAGATTCAGAGATTCAGGCTACTTTGATTGAAAGGACCTGAGATCTCAACACATGGCCTCTACATGGCCTCCACACTCATTACTGAAAATGGAGAGGCAGACAGGGTAATCTAGGGACTTGTTCATGGGTTCAGCCTGGAAGTGACCCAATCACTTTCATTCACACTTCATTGGCTTGAACAAATTACATGACCCCAACCAGAAAGGACAGTTAGGAAATGGAATAGAATGAACATGTGACATTACTTCTGCCACAAGTTTAAGATAGGGCCACAAAGAATGTTCTGTAAGGCTGTATGACAGTTCCTTGGTAGAGGCTCCAAAGATATGAGGGTGTTCTGGCTCTCTTAAATGCTTAAGTGTGTGGGTACCTATGTAATCCACTTGGGCCTGACTGGCTGTCAAAAAGAGGATTTCTTTAGGAGGATGTTCTGGAACCATATTCCCATTTTCTTAATCTAAGAGCAATGCTGGTTTTGGACAGTGTTGTCTTTATATGCTTGAATTTTGTGATTTTATTGAATTAGGTCTTCTTTCTTTGCTGCCTTTCAAGACAGCCCAAATTAGAGGCCATTATATCTCTGCTCTATTCTAAAGCATGGCCACGGAGAGGAGAACTTGCCACAATGCACAATGTCTGCCCTGACAGCCGACTCCTCTCACTCTCTCACATCAGGTATCCTCAATTAATCTTCCTCCAGATAGAAAAAGCACAATGGAACTTGTCATTTGTGTTAATCAGAGCACATATCTCCACTGTGAATTTTGCCAGCCTGGAGCTTCTTTTCAGAGATCACTGCTGTTTGCTTGAGATGGAGGGTTTGTGGTCCTAGTACAATTTCCTATGGACATGCATGTGGTCTATGTCTTTCAAAATAATATCTCGTCTTCATTCAATTGGCTTCTGGTCTCTATGGCATTCCTTGATGCATAGCTAAGGTCACTGGGTAGTCCACCTACCCACCTAGCCCTGACCCTGCTCTGCTTCTCTCCCAAGGCAGGTCAGGAACACTGACTGGGTCGTGGGTAGGGAACCGTGTGGACCTGCATTTGGTCAGCCTTGGAGAACACATCCGAGCTCTGCTAAGTAGGCATCTACCTCTAAGTTAACCTTCCTATCATCTTTGGGAACTCTAAGAGAGTTTGGCCGGTGCTCTAATGTACAGAGGTCTTATAGGGCAATTTTTATAGTTACTTTTTAGGGGCACATAGAGTTGTCTTATTCCAAATCTGTGTTTCTATTTGGCTTTTACACCAAGATTCCTACAACTATAGCCAAGTACTGGCACACTACCCAAATCCAGCGATCTTCAAAGATGCCCCACCTCCTAGCCCCTGAGCCATGTTTCATGTTATTCACACCCTGTGTGGTCCCCTCCTCTTGAATCCTGGGTGGGCTGTGACTCATGCTTGACCAATGGAAAGTGACAGAAGTGATACTTCATAACTTCTCAGCCTGGGCCATGGGAATCCTTGTAGCTTCTATCAGGTGGTCCTGGAACCCACTGGCCCCCTTCAATAAAGCTCTGGAGAGGCCACGTGAGGAGGAACCAGGGAACCTGCCTAACAGTTCTTGCTAATCTCGCAGTGGCCAGCCAGTATCAACATGCCAGCCATGGCATTCAAGCCACTCCCATCTGAGCCCTAGACATTGTGGAGCAAAACTACCTCACTGTGCCTTGCTTGAGTCCTTGACCTCTAGAAACACAAGGGGCAACAAACTGATATCTTAAGCCACTGGCATTTGGGTTTGTTTGTTACACAGAAACCAGTGACCAGAACAGGGGACACTTATTGAATGATGCTTCCCGGAGGTGCCCAGTGGACATGGTGTGTGATGTGTGATGCACAGTGGTTTTGAGATCCTGGTCCTAGAGGTATTCCTCTACCTAGAGGGACCTGGGATAAGGCCTGAGACAGATGATTGGCTTCCCAACCAGTGGGGCAATTTTCCATTTCTTAATCATGGATGGTGCAGAGTCTACCCAGCTCTAGGCTTTACCCAGGGAGCCGAGTTTCATGCTTTAGTCCTGGAGCCTTGACCTCCCCATGGAGATGTGAAAATACAGCTCTTAAATATCATGTTTTGATCTGCACTGTTCTGCAGGGCTTCAGCTCCTGTAGACTTCTTGCCCCGCATTTGCCCTTCATTTCTGGCCCCTGGAGATATCACTTGCTGCCTTTAAGCTGAATCATTCATTGTTTTAATGTATGTTTCTTCTTCTAGAGGTTGCAATTTGTAGATGAGGTAAGAATGGGCTACAAAGGAGGAATCCCAGAGGCAGCTCCATCTGACATTGTAGCTTGATTTCTTTATTTTCTTTCTCAAAGATTTTTGGGCATTTGGCCCCTACATCACAAGACTGTGCTAACAAAACCACAAATGTGCTACCTCTTTTAAAAAATGCAAATTCATTCAGAAAAAAATGGAATTATGTCCTTGATTACTAAATTCACAGTTGTCGTCTATTGTTCCACCAGGATGGGTCTGACATTTGAAATTCTGTTTGTTTTGGGGACCAGTGATGGTAACTACTGATCAGGAAGGCTTCCCCTCTACACAGTCTGTGCTTTGTAAAACCACCAAAGAGCTGTGTCCTTAAAATCACGCCTCTTCACAATCCATCTCCACAGCAGACAACAGCTAATGGGGCCAGGCTGCTCACATGGATCTCCTAGATAATGTAGAGGGTTTTTTTCCCTATTTAGATTTTAATAAAACTAGCAGATGGGAATTCAAGCTGTAACATTCAGCAAGAGAATTAATATACTGAAATGTGACCCTTTGACAGATACTCAAATGAGTATAAGGCTATCAGGGCAAGTGAACGGAGAAAAAAATAATTATGGAAGGAAGGAAACTGGAAACAGAACTGAGATGATAATATAGTCCTTTGAGAAATGAATAAAAGACTCTCTCAGAAGTAATTAAGTCTCCTTCCCTCCACACGCTGTATTTTAGCTTCTACACTTAAACACATTTCTATTTAAGTTGCTTCTCTGCTCAAAGCCTTCGGTGATGCCCCAGTCCCGTGATTTCTCATCCTTCAGCTCCTAGTCCCAACCCACCCCTGGTTCTTCATTTTGGGTGAACTTTCAAGTCATTGGGGACCTTTATAAATAGTGGAGGCTTTCTCGTATACACAAAAATAGATCGAACATTGTAACTGGCATGAGTGTAAAATGTGTCACTGCATATATACCATTGCACTCACCAGACAGCTTCAGTAATGGATTTGAATTTTGAAAAGATCACTCTGGCTACAGGGTGAAGAAAGGACATAAAGCAAAACCACAACAGAAGAAAACACGACAAGTAACATAAATGGAAAAGGAAAATGGAGAAGTCAGGGAGTTTCAGATGTGTATCTGTGGCTTCAGACAATTAGTTAAATTAATACTACTTAAATATATGCCATATGCTAGAACTCTGCTGGGTGCTGAGTGTAAAGGGAAAAAGATTGTATAAAAACAAAATGAAACAAAACATAATCCTTGATCTCCGGTGGCTCACAATATAGTGGGAGAAATAAAATAAACAAGGAGCTATAATACAAGGCATATCGTGAAAACTGAAATAGCATACAAATCAATTTTAATGGGGGAAATAGAGATTAGATCATGTGGCAGATGCTTGGAATAATTAATGAGGAAAATACAGTTGCCTGGGTCCCACCCTAGAGATGCTGATTTAATTGGTCAGAGTAGGCCAGGGCATGGATACTTTTGCAAAATCCCTGTTTTCCAAAATTTGCAGCTGATGCTGAGAAATGTGCTCTATGGTCCTATCTACCCTCCAGACAGCTGTGGGGCGATGAAAACCATGCACCTCCTGCTTTACCGGGGCCCAGGTCTCAGATCTCCTAAAAAGTGACAGCAGAGAACAAAAACTAATATTGCTTGAGCAGATTCTGTGCTAAGCATTTCAAGAGCCTTGTCTTAGTATTTCTCAACCCTGCTTGCATATTAAACTCATCTGGGGAACTTTGAAGAAATACTAATGTCTTACTTTGATCCCATATCAGTTGAGTCAGAATCTTTGGTGTGGGGCTTGGACATTAGTGTTTTGGGTTTTTAACTTTTTTTTAACTGCTCTTGGACTTGATTCCTACCTGCAAGATGACTGAAAACCCCTAGCCTTGGACACTATGAGGTGCTTCTGTGCTTATACTTATAATCCTCCACCCTCCTTTATGGAGTCTTCATTTTTCTAGCCAAGCAAGCCTATTGGTCACATTCTGAGAACATACCTCTTGCCATCCTGTTTTCTAGGCCGGAACAGCTCCTGGCTTATCTCTTTGGGAAACTTGACCATCACTTAAGATCTATCTCTTCCAGAAAGACCTATCCGATTTCTCTTATAGGAATATAATGTCACGTTCTTTGAAAACCTCTTAGCTCCTGCTTTTATATAAATTTTTATGACATTTTCCTTTGTCTGTGTCATTTCAATCAATAACTTTGACTTCTCCTTGCTATAGCAAATCCCCTAGGGAAAGACTATTTCCTACTATGCCCCTCTTCTCTGCCAGGTCTAGCCGTGGGTCTTGTGCACAGTGGATCCCAAATTAGTATTTCCCAACTGAATCAGGTCATAGACCAAGGAGCGCTTCTCAATTATCTAATATCAGGCAAGCAGAAAGGTCTTTCTCTTATTGACTAAAGGACTTCTTTTCAAGCTTCTGATGATTCATGGTCTTTGAAACTCCAATATAGAAAGTGCAGAGGGCTATTTAGTCACTAATAGTAGAGTCTAGAAATAGATTCATAGGCAGTGGATTTCTTTCCTTCCTTTCTCTGCTTTCTTTCCTCTCCCTGAATGGAGGTCATTGTATAGTTAATATTAGACTTTTGCAGAGAGCTCCAAAAGAAGTGTAATAGTCTCTTCCCCATAAAACTATCAAATTTGTCAGTTTCAATCAGAAAGTAGCCTTGCTAGGAGTTCCAAGTAGGAAGGGTTTTGGATACAGGGAACTAGAGATGTAAGAGGGTTTAGGGAAGCTTTGATTTGAGTTCATAAAATCAAAAAAGCACCTGCATGGCAAGATAGCAACTTTGGATAGCAACTTTGGCTGCCTGTAGCACCAAAGCAGGTGGTCTGCAAGAGCTCACCTGGAGTCTCCACAAGCTTCCAGAATCTATGTAAGCACCAGGAAATCAGGAGATTTTCAAGAATTAGGTTAGTGAGCACTGATGATAACCTCACGTTTGCCATCTGCTCATGCTCTGTCATACTTGCCGCTGGTGAATAAGTCTCTTCTTTGTATCTATATTCCCAATCTCCTGGTGTGTGTTCCTCAGTGGCAGGATGTGGCCTGGATGCAAATGGCAAAAATGATTCTGGGAAATGCAGGCTTCTTTCCTGTGATGCCACAGAAAATCGAGAGAGGTGCAGTGGTGATGTTGAATTGACAACAGACTATCTGACCAACAAACTCAAGGTAGGTCAGGACAAACTTCTTTGGGGGAAGAGATAGAGGAAGAAAAGTCAAGAGATAAGAAAAATCTAAGTGGAAAAAAGAAAGAAAGCCCAAGAAAATGTTTCTCCTGAAAGGACAGTATGTAACAAGCAGATGTCTCTGAGGAGGACTCTGCTCGTCTCTAGGAGGTGTACGGAGTGGCCTTTGCAAGGTGAATTTGCCACAGTGTATGATGTAGTGCTTGCTTCAACAGGTCCAGAAATTGGGCTTCTGATCTACAGCCATCACCAAAATACCTCAGTTTTCTGCTATCTGCTCATTTGAGATACGGAAGCAGTCATCACAAGATTGCTTCATGATCAGATAATTGGAGTAAGAACTGGTCTTGGAGAACCCCCTCCCAACCTCCTTGACTGGTATGTGCTTAATATCTGCATCCACACTAGCCTGCTGCTCCACAGGGTCAAGCGCACTGCTGGTTTACTCACTCCCAGATCCCTGGTTCTTAGCAGAGCCTGGTGCATAGTAGATGCTCATTGAGTTTTGGTTGACTGCATGGATATATAATCATGGTGAGGCCTGATGACACATCCTTGATTCAAAGGACAAAATACGACATTAGTGACCTGATTTAGTGTGTCTCTCTCTTGGCAAGAGTAGATACCTAATTTCATTGTTTAATTAAAAAATTTCAGATTGTTAGTCTCTTTGTATATATCTGTGTGCATATACATATGTATATGTGTATATAAATGCACACAGATATGGACATATAGATATGTATATAAAGATATAGATATATATAGTATTTATCTGTATATATGGTATATGACATAATATATATCTGTATATATTATAAAGTATATCTCTATGCTATATAGCATATGTATATATTATATATGGTTACATATAGATATAGACATATGTAATCTCTATAACATATAGGTATACATATCTATATAAAATATACATTTCTATATATCATACATGTATTATTACCTATTATATTATTGTATTACATATTTAGAGGATTTAATAACACTGGTTAAGTTATAGTAACTACTTCAGGGAGTCTAGCAGACCCTGCCTTTTCCTATGATGATTGATTTTTTTTAAGATTTTATTTATTTATTCATGAGGGACACAGAGAGAGAGGCAGAGACATAGGCAGAGAGAGAAGCAGGCCCCATGCAGGGAACCCGATGTGGGACTCGATCCCTGAACTCTAGGATCATACTTTGAGCCAAAAGCGGAGCTTAACTGCCGAGACACCCAAACATCCCCATCATGATTGATTTAGTACATTTGATTATTAAAAGGGAACCTCTCTTCCCTCACTGGTTGGATATTAAATGCTTTTGTTTGTTTGTTTCTGTTTTTTTTTTTTTTCAGTCAGATGATTTCATAAGGAATTGCTTGTGTGGTGTGAGAGAAGGAGAGGACCCTAGCATGCCCTCACGCTTGCTCTAAGATTCTGTAAAGACATGTTGGTATCACCGAGACAGGAAAAGCTGGGCAGGAAGAAGGGAAGTTTTAAACACATCAAGGAAGCAGCTGGATATAGGGATCTGGAGTATTGTGGTTTGTATTGGCCTGAAAAGTATAAGAATGCATTTTAGACACAAGTATTGATTCCTTGAGTTTTCAGACAATGGCCAAATTGTAAAAAAAACCTAGTGTGTTCAGGAGGATGCAATGAGCTCACGGTGGAGGAAGAAGTGATCAGAGATCACGCTCAGCCTCTATCTCTATTACAATGATTGCACTGTTAATGCCCAAGAAATAGGAAGCCAAAGAAAAGGGAATTGTAAGTCATGGAAAGTTGTATAACTTTCCTTAATGATTCAAATTAGGGACAAGCAACACTTTTGAGTTTTGGCAGAGTTCATCCAGGATAGAGCCAGTCATGGCAGAGCCAAGGACAGAGTTCCACAGGACAGAGTTGTGATACCTGTCTTTGTATTAAGTCAGTCTACTCCAGGGAGTCCTCAAAGAGTGACCACAAGGACTCCTTGAGGAGATGCTTGCGGGCTCTCAAGTCTCTTTAATAGAAAGTGACAACTTGTGACTCTAACTTCCTCATGCTCACATCTCTCTTTCTGAGGAGGCACGATGGTACAGTGCCTGACGACTTTTGACAGGCTACTTACCCTCTCTGAGCTTCATTATCTTCTCTGGAAAATGGGAATATTTATCTCATAAGGCAGGTATAGGGTTAAAGGCATGATATCTGTTAACATCTGGAGGGTCACTGATCACCACTCACTTTTCTATGTAATTATCAGGGAGACAAACGCAACTGCAGTCTATTTGATCTGTGTAAGTTCTCCTGAGTTGACTAGAATAGCTTACTTTATAATTTTATAAATATTATTTTCCTCTGGCAGTGTTACAATGTTTTGAATCTTCAAAGGTATTCAGAAGGCTCCCAGCTCTCGGGCAGAGTGTGTTCAGTCATGTTCTGGAATCCAAGCATTGATTGCCCAGCCACTCCACTCCTGAGCCCTGAGAAAAAAAATCTCCTTTTCCCTTCCATTAACTAGAAGCTCCTAAAGTTTGTGACTCTGTTTTTTCAGCCCCTTTACTATCTGTAAGGAGGCTAACCCTTCCCAATATCTACTTTCCCTTCTTTCGATAAACATCTCCGCTTTGAACCCAAGTATCCATTCCACCTGCTCAGCCCATATGTTTTGGGGAAATCTGAATCTCTATGGGTAGGTCATCTGATCTCAGTCTAAGCTCCTCAGTGTATTTGCATATCTTGTTCACACTGATTAGTTCAAGTATAAGCATATAGCTCAAGTTAGATCAGTGAGGTACATGAAAGAGCTTTGCCAAGCACTCCCTATACTTCTAAGAAGGCTTCTGAAAGTCAGTCTCTCTCCATGCATGTGGACCAATGTTCCCCAAGAGTCCATTAGGAGCCATCTGCTATGGGTTGAATTGTGTCCCCCAGATTTATTTATTAAAGTCCTAACTCCCTGTACCTCGGAATATGACAGTATTTGGACCCGGGATTTTTAAGAGTAATTAAGGTAAAATGAGGTCATTTGGATGGAACCTAATTCATATGACTGGTATCCTTGTAAGAAAAGCAGATTAGGACACAGACATTCACACACAGAAAGACCATGTGAGGACAAAGGAAGAAGACAGCCATCTACAAAACAAGGAGAGAGGCCTCTGAAGAAACCAAACTTGCCAACACTGTCCTGAAATTTCAGCCTCCAGAACTGTAAGAAAATAAATTTCTGTTGTTTAAGCCATCCACTCTGTGGTATTTATGGCAACCCTAGCAAACTAAGACGCCATCCCATAACCAAGATAGGGAACAAATCTTAGGGGGTGATGCCTTGCGCTGTATCAGAGACAAGGTTCTTGGTGACACTGGTGAATGGCTAAAGCAAATCAAGCCTAGGCATATCCTGCCATGAACTTTGCATAACAACAGCAAAACTCTCCTCTTTCTTGCATTATTTTTTGTACTCTCACTTATATAAATACCAATAGCATTGTGCTCCTAGTACCTGGAACCATGGCTTATCATTATAAGTGCTCAATAATACTTACAGAATAATTAAAGGAAGAAATGAATAAATAGCCAAGTATGGAATTGTGGTATGTTGACCTAGGAAGCTCAATGAGACAGCAAGCAAGAGGGGAGTGAGTTAAACTTTTAATTACATCCCAAGGTCATAGTCCTTCTATGTGGGTCAGAAGCCACATATTATCATTAGGAAGCACAGAGGTAATTCATACAGATTCATACAGGTGTCAGCTCTCATTAAGGCAAAAGTTGTTTAATTATTAAACAATTATCTAAAGATGTAAACATCCCCTTCAATTTCTATAATTGGGAGTGTCAGATTAGAAGCACAGGGCTATTAAAACCAGATCACTTTGGCCTTAAGATCAACCAGCTCACCTCTTCATTTTTAGAGACAGAGAAACAAAGACTTAGTGAGGGTAAGTGCCTTTCCCAGGTCACACAGTGTGCTAATGGTGGTGGGAAGTCAGGGAACGAAAAGAAATCCAATTTCTATAAAGAAGAAAAAGCTTTCTTAGGAGAAGAGTTCATTCCTTTTAGTTAAATTATTCACAGAGTGATAGGACAATACCTTATTTTCGTGCTTAAGAGAAACTGATTTTCTTTATAAATATAGACCTTTTCTTTTCAGAGTAGGGAACAATGATGGTATTGTGTAGCCACTGTAGGAATAATCTAAATGAAAAGCATGTGCATTTATTCAGATGTTAGCCAATTAGGCAACTTTTGGTGGAATGAGTGAGTCACATCATGGAGAGATTTTGTGGCATTAAAGTAAGTAGAAAAAAAAGCACACAAATGTCAGGGAAAAAAATCTACATTAAAAGAAACTAGTGTAATTCAGGAAACATACCTCCATTTTAAGCAGTGTGTTTTGTGTTCATTTGGCATTTTAGGAACACTTCGACAATATGGCATAAAAGGTGAAGGATGAACCAGTAAGAGATTAGATAAGCTGCTAAAAAAGAAATGCTGAGAAATTGACAGAAATGAAAGGCACCAGGTAATATAAAAAATAAATATTTTGAAACTGATTATTGGGAAAACAACTTTAAAAGCCTTCAGAAATAATAAAAAGTAGACGTAACACTGCTAATAATGGAATCAAAATCAAATTAGTGATTAGGAAAAATTTAAATAATTCTTCCAAATGTTGAGAAATAGGACCAAGATATTTAAATGATGAGAAAGAAAAACCACCATTACTGACATATGGGTAGTTAGTGTTCCTGAACAAAAGATCAGAACAAATGGAAGATAATCAATATTCAGACATAAATAAAATTGGCTAAGAAATCATTTTAATCTGCAGATCCAAAGGGCTCACTTGGCAAAGAGCAGAACTGTCAAACAGACCAATAAGTAGACATAAGGGCAGCCCGGGTGGCTCAGCGGTTTAGTGCTGCCTCCAGCCCAAGGTGTGATCCTGGAGACCTGGGATGGAGTCCTGCGACAGGCTTCCTGCATGGAGCCTGCTTCTCCCTCTGCCTGTGTCTCTGCCTCTCTCTCTGTGTCTCTCATGAATAAATAAAATAAAATAAAATAAAATAAAATAAAATAAATAGACATAAATGGATAAAAGTATGAAACCACAAAGAAAAAACTCTAGAAACAAACATATATTTGATGACCTATACAAGAAGAAAACTCTAGCTGACCTTAGACTTCTCCTTTGTAACATAAATTGCCGGAAATCAATGGAATAACATCTATGGAGGTCTGAGTTGTGAATTCAAGATTTCTACACCCATCTATATTGTCATTGCTATGGAGGCAAGAGAAAGACTTTTTCATAAATGCCATGTGCTCAAGACTCCTATCCAGGTACCAGTCTTTTTTCTTTTTTTAAAGATTTTATTTATTTATTCATGAAAGACAGAGAGAGAGGCAGAGACAGACAGAAGGAGAAGCAGGCTCCCTGCAGGCAGCCTGATGCAGGACTCAATCCCAGGACCCCAGGGTCACAACCTGAGCTGAAGGCAGATGTTCAACCACTGAGCGACCCAGGGAACCCCCCCACGCCCTTTTTTTTCAGGTACCGATCTTGAACGGAGAAGGAATTATCACTCAAAGTACTTCAGAAAATTGTGAGCTGTATCAAACAGAAGGACCAATAATGAGTCAGCCAACTGCTGGTGAGCATGAAACATTCCAACATAGAAATACTTGTTGATAATTATTGCAAGCATCGACACAAAGCAGAAGACAAAGGCCATAAAATATCTTTAAAATAATATTTTATTAAAATGCTTGGTCCAGTGTTTGGCAAATAAATGCAATAAAAATAAAATAGCTGAACTTAATATTAATATCACATAAATAAAATTTGGAGCCAAGTGGATAAATGAAGCTAAAAGGATTATGTGTGTGTAATATTAAGCACACAAACTTATATTAAAAATATACTAGTCAGGAGCCTTTAGGATCCAAATAATGAAACATTAAAGTTTATTAAATAAATATGATTAAAAATATTAGGAGAAGACAAAAGTATGAAAGTTTTAACAGCACTTTTAGTTATCCATATGTATCTAATAGGCAAGAAATACATGAAAAAAATATTTGGAGACTATAATTAATAAGGACAAATTAAAAAAGATAAACACAAAGAAAGGACTGAATGTACAAATAGACAATGACCAGATTATATATAAAAATAGAACTCAGACCCACAACCTGCAGCAACCAGCCCAGGAAGCCACCCTGTTATCTATAGCAAACACTCCAGAAGGCCAAACAATAACCACTGTAGTAATTCACTCCAAATAGCCAGGATTTGATTAAATAACTGACAACTTTTCAATTTTTGATGCTGCTTCCAACTTAGGACCAGAGAAAGTCAAATATACACTGCTAACCAATCACATAGGATTGTAGTTTGTTCTCCTTTGGGATGCTTTTTCTTACTCCCACATTAATTATTATGTCCTATTTTTTAGTATCCATTAAATATTTTTCAAAAGAAGTAATTGCATGTTAGACTTCAAAGATATCCTCAATAAATTCCGGAGAGCAGGAATCCTTCCAAAAATATTGTTTGACTGCAAGGCAATAGCACTAAATGTGAATTATAAGATGTTAAAGAAAATAGAAATTTTCCTGGACATTTAAAATAAAAATAGATAAAAACTTCAAAACTAAAATATTTTGGAAATAAAAACAATAACATTGCATCATATACACACTTATGAATTCAGAAAGAAATTCATAGTCTTAACATTTTCATAATGAATAAGAATTATAAGTAATGTTATCAAGAGGGCACTGCATGTCATTCCTGACTTCCACCCTCCCAAGCCCAACTAGCAATTGTCTAGAGACAACACACGATCATGAAGCATCCTGCTGGACCACAGAGACCACGAAAGACTGCCTTAGAAGGGTAAGAGGTGTCGCTGTACTCTGACTGCATCACTCCTCACCCAGGCAGGCATCATGCCACACCAATAGAGCCCCTCTTGGGCATACAGTTTCTCTAGTGGGGAAAAAAATGATCACTGGGGAAATCTGCAGAGCTTGACCACTGGGAATCAAGTCCAAATAGAAATATATTAATATCATACAATTCAATAGCCAAAAAGAAATAATCCACTTAAATGATGGACATAGGACCTAAATAGACATTTTTTTTCAAAGAAGGTATTCAAGTGGTTAATGGGTTCGTGAAAAGATGCTCAACATCACTGATTATCAGGGGAATGCACACCACAACGAGGTATTACCTCACACATGTTAAAGTAGCTATTATCAAAAAAAGAGAAGAGATAACAAGTGTTGGTAAGGATATGGAGAAAAAATCCTTGTACATTGTTGGGGGAAATGCAACCACTCTGGAAAGGTTTCTCAAAAAATAAAATAGAACTACCATATGATCCAGTAATTCCACTCCTGGGTATGTATCCAAAGGAAATTAAATCTCTTTCTTCAAGAGATATCTCTACCCCCATGCTCATGACAGCATAATATATAATAGCCAAGACATGGAAACAAACTGTGTTCATTAATGAATGAGTAGTATATATATAATATATATATGTAGATTTTGAAAGTTCTTTTTTTATTTTTTTATTTATGATAGTCACAGAGAGAGAGAGAGAGGCAGAGACACAGGCAGAGGGAGAAGCAGGCTCCATGCACCGGGAGCCTGATGTGGGATTCGATCCCGGGTCTCCAGGATCGCGCCCTGGGCCAAAGGCAGGCGCCAAACCGCTGCGCCACCCAGGGATCCCGGAAGTCCTTAACACACACAAATTTTAACTATATGAGGTGATAAATGTTAATAAAACATTGTGGTAATCATTCAGCTATATATACACATAAAATATATCACTACTTTGTCCACCTTAAGCTTACACCTATTATATGCCAATTTTATCTCAATGAAGTTGAGAAAATTGGAAAAGTAAATGAATGAGCAGAATTAAAATAAATAAATAAATGAATTAAGTATCCAACTCAAAAATCCAGGAAAAGAGTGAATGAAATCAGCATAGGAAATGAACTAGGGGTGATGGAAAGGGAGGAGGGCGGGGGGCGGGGGTGAATGGGTGACGGGCACTGAGGGGGGCACTTGACGGGATGAGCACTGGGTGTTATTCTGTATGTTGGCAAATTGAACACCAATAAAAAATAAATTTATTATTAAAAAAATAAAAAAAAAAGAGTAAGGGGTAGGACTTGAAACACACACACACACACACACACACACACACACACACACACAAAGGAAAGTTGTAGTAAGCTCGACATATGGCCTCGGGCACTTCAACACTCCTGATCTCACTTCTCTTGCTGAAAGCTCAATTTTCTCTGTTGTCAGATAATTAACAGGAGGGCCCTTGGGATGACTGGGTGGCTCAGCCATTGAGTGTCTGCCTTCGGCTCAGGGCGTGATCCTGGGGTCCTGAGATTGAGTCCCACATCGGGGTCCCCTCAGGGAGCTTTACCCTCTGCTATGTCTCTGCCTCTCTCTGTCTCTCATCAATAAATAAATAAAATCTTAAAAATAAGGAGGGTTCTGAGGGTGGAGATTTCCTTAGTTCATCAGTGTATTGCTTTCTGAGAATTGCTTTGAGGTAAAGCTAATTTTATTTACTAATATGAGAAGATTTGGCCCTATCAGAAAAAAGAAGTTATTTGAATGTGTGCCAAAAAATATGTTTTCTATCTTTCCTTTGTTAAGCACTCAACGAGAGTTATTCTCATTAGCTCCTCTTCTTTATTGCATTTGAATAAAACAGACAAGTCAGTCTTGAAGATGATAAATGACTAATAAATTTTAATTGGCACTTTAGCTCATAAAATATAAACAGTCATTAAATTCATCCAGAAAATTGTTAGAATGGAAGTACTAAAAATTGCAGAATGTGCCAAAATAGCAGCTTCAATATCTTCTGGTTTCCTTCCATTCTTAAGACTAATCCTATAACCAAAGATCCTAATGGAATATATAGAGAAGAATTAGTTAAGATTTTTTTGAAGGGGTCATAAATGTGGAGAAGAAGAAAGTGAAAATGAAAACATATGAAAATAGACACACAGATAAATGAAATAGTACATAGAACCCAGAAATAACCCCCGCCCAACCATGTATATATGGTCAATTCATCTACGATAAAGGAGGCAGGGATATACAATGGAGAAAAAATAGTATCTTCAATGAATGGTGTTGGGGAAAACTGGACAGCTACATGCAGAAGAATGAAACTGTCCACTATTTTATACTATATTTAAAGATAAATTCAAAATGGATTAAAATTTGAATATAAGACTAAAACCATAAAATTCTTAGAGGAAAACATAGGCAGGAAACTCTTTGACATCAGTTTTAGCAATATTTTTTGGATCAGTATTCTCAGGCAAGATCAACAAAAATTAAAATAAAATAGGATTACATCAATCTGAAAAGCTTTTGCACAGTAAAGGAAACCCCCAACAAAATAAAGGCAATCTACTGAATGGAAAAAGATATTTGCAATTGATCTATCTGGTAAGCAGTTAATATCCAAAATATATAAAGGACTTACACAATTTAACATCAAAAACAAACAACCCAATTAGAAAATGAGCAGAGGACTTGAATGGATATTTTTCAAAGAAGATATACAGATGGCCAACAGGCACATAAAAAAGATGCTCGACATCACTCATCATTAGGAAAATATAACTCAAAATCACAATGAGGTATCACTTCACACCTGTCAGACTGGCTATTATCAAAAAGACAAAAAATAGCAAGTGTTGGTTAGCATGAAGAGAAAAGGGAACCTTTGTGCACTGTTGGTAGGAATGCAAACTGGTACAGCCACTGTGAAAAACAGTATGGAGGTTCCTCAAAAAATGTAAAAAAGAATTACCATGTGATCCAGTAATTCCATTACTGTGTATTATCTAAAGAATATGAAAACTCTAATTTGAAAAAATATGTGCACCTCCATATTTATTACAGCATTATTTTCAGTAGCCAGATTATGGAAGCAACCCAACACAAGTGTCCACTGATGGATGAATGGATAAAGATGTCACACAAACACACACACACACACACACACACACACATATTACTCAGCCATAAAAAATAATGAAATCTTGTCATTCACACACAGGTGTGTTGTGTGTATAATGCTAAATAAAATAAATCAGGCAAAAAGGCAAATACCTTAATGATTTCACTTACATGTGGAATCTAAAAAACAAAACAAACTAGAAACAGACTCATAAATACCAGAAACAAACTGTCAGTTACCACAGTGGAGAGGAGTGGGGGGGCTGGCCAAATAGGTGAAGGGGATTGAGAGGTACAAACTTCCAGTCACAAAATAAAGACGTCATGGGGATATAAAATGTAAAATGTAGCATAAGGAATATAATCAATAATATTGTAATAACTTTGTATGGTGACAGTTGGCAACTAGACTTACATGGGGACCATTTTATAATATATAAAAATACCAAATCATTATGATGTACACCTGAAACTTATAGGATATGTCACTTATACTTCAATTAAAAAAACATACAGATGCAAAATTAAAATACTTGTTCCATTCAAATGCTCTGATAAATGATGTGTCTTTGCTTTCACAATATAGGAGCTGCTATAGTCATTATGGAGGAAAAAGATAAAGTAAGTTTCTTCTCAAATACCCTGGCTAAGGTGGAAGAAAATTCTCCTTTTTAAATAATCAAATTATACTTAAATAGGTTCATAAGTATCATTAACAGATGAACAGAAAGAACCCATGCCCTCAAGGAACTGGTTATGATTCTATAACTATTGTAAGCCGGCAAGGCTTTTATTTTGGAGGATCTTGTTAAATAAGAATCAGTGTGGATCTATGCTGGTGGCTTCTAGAGCATTTGTTTCATGACATATTCCATCATCTTTTAGTCCTGGGGGACCTAAAAAGACATCAGTCAATTTGAAAGCCACAGAAGTGTCTTTCTTTAATGCAGTAAGTCCACTTCTACAAGTTCTCCTACATAAGTAAATGCTCCTAAGATTTAATAGTGAGAAGATTCATTTCAGAATTGCTATAACAGCCAAAACTTGGGGGCAGGGCGGGAGGACGTAAACAGTCAACAACAGGAGTTTATCTACTTAATGGGACAGTCATGCAATGGGTCATTGCGATGTACAGAGAGTGTGCCAAGATAAAAGGTCAGAAGAAGATAGCATGACGCTGAAAGATGCATTCTCAAAGTAGAGGAATAGCTAGTCAAGCAGAGATTCCATAGCTAAACTTCTCAGTTCTCTGTATAAATTAAAGTATGAAAGACAAGCCATGCCGGAGATTGCTACTTACCTCTATTCTCTCATTATTCCTTAGGAAAAGAAATCTGGTTTCATTCTGGCCAAAGGATTCAGGTTAAAAACAAACAAAAACATTTCCCTGCTTCTATTTCCCTGCTTCTTCTTCAGTTACAGATGGCTAATGAAACACAAACAGAAATTAATGGGTGGAAGTTCTAAGAATGTCAGTTAAGAGGAGGATAGATAGCTGGCACGGGCTTCTCTTGTCTTTCCTCTCCTCTTCCTTCCTATTGACTAGATTTTGTGCATGATGGCAGGAGTTCTAGCAGCCACTTTGAACCAGGGGCCCTCCATACTGTGAGCTGACTTTGAGGTTGGAAGTCCTTGAGTATGGAACATGGTTCCCCAGTGATAAGGAAACATAATATTAGCCCTGGACTGCCTACCTCAAGAATTCTTTACATAAGAAAAAAATCAGTCCTTATAAACATAGGCCACCATTATCTGGATATTATGAATATGCAGCTGATTCTAATTCTAACCGACTTAGAATAATTTAGTTGGTTGACTAAATAAAAGACCACACAGAAACTGAAATGTTCCTCAAAGAATCACTCAAGGCTATTGGTCTATAAATAGGAGGCTATTCTCAACAGGTGAGTGATGATGGAAATATTATTTAATGAAGGGCATTAATATTGTCTTACTCAATAATAACTGTTAGAACATATTTTCCTCCCACAAAAAAAAAAAAACAGGTAAGACGCTTCAGAATTTAGTTTTCTAAATATTTGTGGCACTGATGATGTCAGTTGAATCTGATGATTTAAGAATATGTGTGTAAGAAAAAAATTGATCATCCTTCAAAGGAACACCTGAGACCCAAAGCATGTCTGAGCTAAGTACACTGTCCTGAATAAAAGAGAAGAGCAGTTGAGGCTTGCAGTGAACTTCAGGCTTTTTGGAGAACTTTGCACTTTAGCAAGTGACTCAAAGGATTTTAAATTAATCATTTCCTTCATTTCATTTCAATGAACGAAACAACCATAGTGGTGGCATTAACTGCTATCATTTATTGAGCAAATACTATGTACCTCACACTGTACTAAGGATTTCCTTGATATCATCTCATTTACTGTGTTCCACAACTCGGAGAAGCCCATCCCCACTTTTGGGGAGAGGAAACTGACATTCAGAAAAATTGACTTTTCCAAAGGTACAGAGCTTGGAAGTACAATTGCTGAGATTCACACCCAAGTCTGAATAACCTAAAACTCTGGCAAACAAAATATTCATCTGAAGAGGTGAGTTTGTGGAAATTTTTATGTATTTGAAAGAAGGATTTTATATAGTAGCTGATAGAATAGATATTTTGAAAAGAGCATATCTTCATTCAGAATGTTGATTAAAATTAAAAAACTAAAAAAATTATCAGCTATAGCCCTTCCCAAACTTTGGAACCATGACACTTGGTTTGCCTTAATGTAAACCCCCAAGGCTCCCCAAAAGATTTGAAGTACACAAGTCTGAAATGGGTGAAACGTGTCTTCAGTAACACTGGCTCCTTCCCACTCCTTGTCATCCACTGCACCCCAGGACCCTTCTCTTTCTACAAGCTCTCAGATTTTCATTCCATACTGAGAAGCAATAAGCAAAGTGAGGCGTAAGGTATGTTTTCAGAGTATTTTCACTCTCACAGCCTTCCAAGAAATCGTTATGTTGTGACGGACATTTCAGCCATTGTCAACAGGTTTGCGAGGCATTGGGATGGGGCAGGAGGATTCCTGGCATCCCATCTTGCATGGGCAGTTGTCACCTTACCAATGCTAGGGCTCACTACACAGACTAGAAATCTAGCCAGCTGGTCAGCTACAAATATTTTTAACTGAATTGCAAACATTTTCAAAATCCTTTGAGGTTTATATGCAGTGATTATATTCTCCTATCTAGGGACTGCTATGCTCTTGCTCAGTCAGTCCCCCTCATTTATTAAGCACATTGGCACCAGGCTCTCAATTTTGCCTCATTTAATCTGCCTTCCATTATCCTGAGGTGTTGCAGTATGTCCACGGACCACTCACCCACACATAGGCCTCTCGGGGAGGCCCATGCTGTGATGACTAAAAGCTCACAATTGGAAGAAAGACTGCCTGAGTTTGAATATATGGTCTACCCCTCACTGCATGACCTAGGGCAAGGTCTGAATCTCTTTGAGCGTTAATTTCCATGTCTGTAAAAAGGGGATTATGGCAGGGCTAAGTCATGGGACTATTGTGAGGATTAAATCAAATAATCTACACAAAGCATTTTGCACAGAGCCCAGTACATGGTAAGCATTTAATAGAATTTAGCTTCCGTTATGGGGGCCCTGTTGGTTAACAGTGACTCTGTTTGTGACTGTGACTCTACTTTGGCTCCCCAGTACAAGGGACACACTGAGTTACAACATCTCTGCAATATTCCCCTGAGAACATCTTGGATCTCGAGCACACACTCACTTCTTTCCAGCTGTTTCATTCCAGGGCTATCACTAAACCCACCTTAACACTATGTGGCGACCTCTCATTCCTTGACTCTCCACTGTCTCTTTAATTTTCTGACCTGTCCTGATTTCATCTCTTTCTTTAGTCATGGTCTCTGCGGTCTAACATTTACATCATCCTCTTGACAAGAAGTTTAACTTCCTTGCTTTACTTTGCTCCATGTTACCAACAAAACCTGGCCATGGGTTAATTTAAGTATCTGTTTTCTCACTCTTACACGCTGGGACTTTTGGAGCAATCCACATCAAACGCAGTGGAGGCCTGCACCAAGCTAGGATGACAGAGGACGTGCTCATGGATGCACTGAACATCTTAGCAAGGCATCCAAAGATCCTATTTATGGTTACCCCTCATTTCTTTCATCTCAGACCCCCATCCATGCTATGTTCTGCCCATATTGAATCACTTGTAACCCTCTGATGCACCTAGCTTTTCCCCTCTGTTATGACCTGAATGTTGTGTCTCACCAAAATTCATAATGTTAAAGCCCCAATTCCCAATGTGACTCTATGTGTAGACAGAGCCTTTATGGAAGTGCTTAATGTTAAATGAAGTCATAAGGGTAAGGCCCGGATCTGACAGGATCAGCAGCTTTATTAGGAGACACCAGAGAGCTTGCTTTCTCTCTCTCCATGTGAGGACAGAGTGAGAAGGCAGCCCTCTGCAAGGTGGGAAGAGCGCTCTCACCAGAACCCCATCCCGCTGGCACCCTATCTCACACTCCCAGCCTCCAGAACTCCGAGGATACAAATGTCTGTTGTTTAAGCCCTCTGGGGTGTGGTATTTTGTGACGGTGCACTGAGCAGACTAAGAAATCCCTGCCTTGATGCCAAGAGAAAAACACCTATAAAATGATAGCTATATTTATGCAAATGTCTTGGCATCACAGGGACACACTAAGAATAGCAGCATCTTTATGTGAGAACAACTCATTCATGCTGAGTTTAAGCCAGCAGCCTCTGTTTTAATATCACCCTGATAGGGTCAGTGTCTTGTCAGTGATTTTTCCTCATACAGAGAAGCTTGATACATGCTCCTCCGAAGGAAGAATTTCAGCGATAAGCAGGTAGGAAGACAGGCTGATCTTGACTTTTCTCCTATATCTTTTTTTTTTTTTTAAGATTTTATGTATTTATTCATGAGAGACACAGAGAGAGAGAGAGAGGCAGAGACACAGGCAGAGGGAGAAACAGGCTCCATGCAGGGAGCCCAACGTGGGACTCGATCCCGAGTCTTCAGGATCAGGCCCTGGGCTGAAGGCAGGCGCTAAACCGCTGAGCCGCCCAGGCTGCCCTTTTCTCCTAGATCTTGGTGGTCATCTGATAATCATGTAGATCAGGTTCTATGGGCTGGGCTTGATATCATTAGGAAATTTCCTTTATATATTCATTTGCATTATTATTGCTCCTGAGGCCTATAATGTTCCAATTTTTGGGTTTCAATGGTTTGACGACATCATGGTTTATAATTTTCAAATTATTATAATAATGGAAACTGGAGAAGAAAGTCCTAACAGAACATTTTTTTTTTTTTGCAAGAGAATGCATTTTAAAACTTGGACAAACATGCAATTTGTCTAAACCATTATAAATGATAAGCTCCCCCTCCTTGCTCTCAGTCTCCCCAACCCCATCCAAAAAGCTTAATGTTCCCTTCACTTATTGAAAGTGGGATTCACACTATGAGATGGGCTGGGATTTTCTCCTGGCACAAGCTTTTCAAATTCTGATTTTAAGATTTTCTGTATCAGTGGTTGTAAATCAGTGGCCCTTAGGCCAAATCTGGCCTGCCTGTGTGGCTTGTTTGATCAGCCACAAGAATGGAGTTTGAATGCTGTAGGTGGAGTGTGCATTCTCTACTTCCCCTGGGTGTCCATCTTTGCCTGTCCCTTCCCTGGGCTCTTTCATACATTGGCTTCTGAAGGCATTTGAGGTGGCAAGTCCTGCTCCATATTTTGTAAATAAATCTTTTTATTGAAACAGACTACATAAAGTACACAAATCGTAAGTATATAATTTGGTGAATTATCACAAAGGGAACACACCCATGTAATTACAATCAATATCAACAAAAAGAACATTATTACCGCTAGAATCCTTCTGTCTTCATTTTTGTTTTTCCCCTAAAGCAAGCGCTGAGACAAAGATATAGACACCCACGTTTTAAGAAGCAGAGTGAATATCTGAATTTCTGACATATATAGATAGCTTCATCAGCTGTCTTTGGTTTGTGTTTCCTTGTTTTATTATTTTTATCCTTTTACTTGACTATCCTTTTACTTTTAACTGGTTTTGTCCTCTATCCTACTGAACCATGCCCCCAAATTATTTTGAGGCAAGTCTAATATATATTATCAGTTTATACTTGCCAACGCTTCGGTATGTACCCTTGAAACATAAGGACTCTTTTTAAACATAAGATACACTTTGAGTAAACACAGATATTTTCAATTCAAATCCAATATGAGGACTTTACTTAAACTCATCATTTTCATGTGTGTTCTCTTTATACTTGTTTGATTGATTTTGATCTTGTCGATCTTTATGGTACTTTATGAATCTGTATTTTGATGATTTTCAGGATTTTGGTAAAACTGTCATTATAACTTTAAATATTATTTCTGTCCACTCTCTTACCTTTTTTTGGGGGAATCCTTTTCCCTGGGTCAGTGTGTTATTTTCTGTCTGCATTTTCCATCTTTATGTTTCTTCATGCTTCAATCTTATTATTATTTTCTAACCCGTCTTCCAGTTTATTAATTTTCTCTGCAGTTATGTTTAATTTGCTGCTATACCCATCTATTGTATTTCTAGCTTAGGTTATTTTACATTTTGCAGTTAGTTCCTAAACTTTCCGAACCTTGGCCAAGCTTTCCTTTCTGCAAATTCTTTATTTAAAATGCTTCTGATCTGACCCCTTGGGTTTTTCCAGGAAGAATTAGTGAATATAAAACAGACTTGAACATTCATGAGAAATTAAGCCTGATTAATACAGCAGAATATGAGGCTCCTGGGTTGCTCAGTTGGTTGAGCATCTGCCTTCAGTTTAGGTTATGATCTCGGGGTCCTGGGATAGAGCCCATGTCTGGGTCCCTGCTCCATGGGGAATCTGCTTTTCTCTTTCCCTCTGTTTCTCTACCTGGTTGTGCTCTTTCTCTCTCTCTCTCTCATACACACACACACACACATAAACAAAAAACAAATAAATATTAAAAAAAAACAGCAAAGTATGGATTACACTAGAACACACAACTTTTTAACAACAGATGGTGAAATTTCAGTGATTCATTTGTTAATTATTTTTTGCAACACTAAATTGCAAGCTGATATCCTTGCCACCTGTAAATTCTTACCCTCTAAAAGAGCACACAGCTCTGTAGAATGTGGGTTACAGCATAGTAATTAAGGAAATATAATGGAAGTAAGTTATTACATCATCATCCAGGGATTTTGCATCTCAGAGTTTGTTGGATGATCATGATTATCCTTCATTCCTACTGTCATAGAAGTGAAAAGTGGGCCTCCTATTTGCAGGAAAGGTTGAGAGTTGTTTTTTTCTTTTTTCTTTTTTTCTTTTTTTCCCATCATAAGCAGCACCTTTGTGACACAAGCTTCTCTCATTATCTCTGTATTTCTCAATAGTGCCTTTGGTTTTCATTCTGGTCACTGTAGCCCCGTTCAAGAGATGGGAGGATTTCAGGCTATCAACAATATATGGCTAAGGTTCTCCCGTACGGTGAGATACGGGAGAACGTATTACGGTGCCATATTTTTCCTATATTGTGGCTCAGGGCTAAATTTCTAAGAACCCCCCATTGTCCTTACTGCAACTGAGAGTATAGCACAGGTTGAAATGTACCAAACAGCCCATTCTGACGATCATCTACCATTGCTTCTTGTTAGCATTTAATACTTAAATTTTTTTTTTGCATTTTCCCTATGGTTTGACTCAAATTAAGCTCATATCACAGCCGTCTTGTTCCCAGAGCTTAGGAGTCCAAGTCTGTCTTAGACTGGACCCTCCAGGAATCCCATTTGTCTACTCTCATTTTTGGCCTGTAGAAATAAGACTCCCTCTCTTTGTTTTCTTTCTTTTTTTTTGGGGGGGGGTGTCATTTATTTATTTGAGAGAGAGTGAGAGCAGGGGGAGGGGCGGCAGGAGAGAGAGAATATCTCCAGCAGACTCCCTGCTGGGCAAGGATGTGGGGTTTGATCTCATGACCCTCAGATGATGACCTGAGCTGAAATCAAGTGTCAGACTCTCAACCTACTGAGCTATGCAGGTGTCCGTGTTTTCCTTTTGGACATGACCCCTTCTGATTTGGGCTCTACTCATCTTTGTGGGAGTTTTTATTTCACAGATCATTTTTAAACTTGAGAATGTTTCACCATTCCCCCTCTAAGTGTGATGCATTCACACTTCAACTGTACTGGACATTCCCCAAATCCACATTTAAATTATCCTGATCCCAGATATTATCTTATGTCCTCATATTGTGCCCACCAGTGGTGTTACATATCACTTATATTTCAAAAACAATGTCCACAGACTTCAATCTGCAAAGAAGTACTTGAGACTTCACATTTGTTATTGAATAGAGATAATTCTGGTCCATTTGCTGGGATGTATTCTTTAAACTCATAATATGGTATGATATTGTCCTATCTCTTTAGTGAACTATGGAGGCTGCTGTGTGGAGAAGGGTGAAACCCCAAAGAACCCCTTGGTGGCACTGATAGTGGTATTTTCAAGTGTGTTACATAGTAAGTTATTTTTATAATGGAATCTTAAGGATATATAGATGTGTTAAACTTGCTGAAAGAAAACTCCAAATATGGGTTTTGTATCCCTATAGAAATTACTCTCAAATCTGCTGATGTCTTTGGATTTGATAGTATGCCATTTCTAGTGGTGAGAAAGCCCAGTGATTTCACAGTGAAAGTGAGGAGCCCAGGAATTTTGCATAAGTGACTTACCTGTGATAGCCAGCTGAGTCACAAAGAAGGTCATTCTTGACTTCCTCTTCCTCCTCCATGTAGAGAACAGCACCATGGAGTTTCCAACAACGGTGAAAACAAACAGGACCCACAGAGTTATCAACTGCTCGGTCTGTAAGAGAGAAAGCAACACAAAACCAGTGTACCAGTGAGAACCAGACTATTCTATGGAATGCAAGGCTCAAGCTTTGCTGCTGAAATGTCTCCTGGTCTCAAATCCTCACCCATCAAAGCTCTACTCACAAGGGAACAGGGACACAGTGGTCCTTATTTACATTGATGGCAGTATAAATTGAGGTAACCTTAAAAAAAATCTACTTGGAAATATATGTCAAAAGACCAAAAAAAAAAAGTATGTATATTCTTAGGCCAAGCAATTGTTTAAATCCATGTGAAAGGGGATCCCTGGGTGGCTCAGCGGTTTCGTGCCTGCCTTTGGCCCAGGGTGCGATCCTGGAGTCCCGGGATCGAGTTCCGCATCGGGCTCCTGGCATGGAGCCTGCTTCTCCCTCTGCCTGTCTCTCTCTCTCTCTGTCTATCATAAAATAAAAATAAATCTTTAAAAAAAATAAATCCATGTGAAAGAATTTGAGGTGTGAAAAAGAATACTAAAATAGCAAAGATGTGGATATTTGTCGTAAGAATAAATTGGAAATTGTTTAAAGATAAAAGATAGTTAAAGCACTTCAGTTCAGTGAACTATTATGTAGCTATTAACAATGGCAACCATGAAGATGATGCAGCAACATTAAAAATGCTTAAACTATAACAGTAAGGGGAAAAACATGATAAAATTGTATATTGGGTATGATTATAACCCTGCAAAATTAATACATGTAGAGAAAAGACTGAAGCATACTAAAATGCTAAGATTGGTTATTTTAGGGTAGTATGATTATGTACTATCCTGCTCTTTTTTTTTTTGACGGAATTTTATAATATAGTGATACTGAAGTTTCACTGAGTAATATATAAATAGTAAATAATGGTGGAAAAAAAAGCAGAAATGCTACTCATTTAAAATGCAAGTCCTTTGTAAGAAGTTTTCCACAATTCCTTCAAATGGAGCTTTCCATTTGTCTAAAATCCATGGCCCAGCATATGCAGAGGCCCAGGCCAGGATACTGGGATAGGCTGGACACAGGGACAAAGCAGAGCAAGGCCACAGATGGAGAACATGGGGCCAAGGGGATCCAGAGGCAAGCTTGAAATCAAAAGCCAAGAGACATTAGCCCAAACGGTGGGGGCAGAAGGCTGGTAAGAATGCATAAGTCTAAATTTGGAATCTGAAGGGCTTCTCTTACTCAGTGGAGCTAGGAAGAGCCTGAAGACACCTAGAATTTCATGTGTCAACTTGGCTAGGTTGTGACCACTTGCTTGGTGTTCACACAAACAGTAGGGTAAAATGTTGCTCTCAAAGGCATCCTGTAGATGTAACTAATATCTATGTTCCACTTGAGTTTAAATATACAGCAGATAACCTTCCATTATATGGATGGGTGGGACTCATATTTCAACTCATGAGCTGAAAGCCTTATGAGCAAAAGCTGAGTTTTCCCAGAGAAGGAAGTCTTCTCCAAGAATTCTTGAGAAATATAGAAATTATGCCGGAGTTTCCAGCCTGCTGCCTCCTTTATGAATTTCAGACTTGCCAGTCCCACAATCACATGAGCAACTTTCTTAAAATAAATCTCTCTCTCTCTCTCTCTCTCTCTCTTCCTATTGGCTGTGTTTTCTGTGGAGAACCTTCCTATACTCTCTAAATATCTGAGGCATCACAGTAGCACTTTTTCTTATATTAAATTAACTTTAAGTTATGCAGTCACAGATGCATTAACTCTTCTTTAAAAACTATAACAATTTAAGGGTACCTGGCTGGCTCAGTTGGTAGAGCACATGATTCTTGATCTTGGGGTCATGAGTTCAAGCCCCACTTTGGGTGCGGAAATTATTAAAAACAAAACAAAACAAAACAAAACTCTAACGATGCAGATAAAGCTCAAAGCCCCTTTGCCACCACTCTGTATCTTGATAAACTACCTTCTTCAAGAAGGTAAATGTTATTTTGATGACATTATCTTTCCAATCCTTTGACAGATACTTTATAAGCACATGTACACACACACACAATCATAGCAAATAAATAGTATTATGTATGTGGATCAGCAATTTGGTATTTACTATGCTCTGTATATATTGTGCATATTGCTTTTCTCAGTCATTTGGAGAAATGGGTAAATGAAAGGTGATACTTTTATACAGTGCAGTGAAATATTTAAATTAAAAGAAATGGATTCAATTTGTTGAAACAAAATATGTTGACAATAGAGGGAAGCCTCTAGACTGAGAGAGCAGAGGGAGCTGGTGAGTGGACTGAGTCAGCTCCATTCTTGAAGCCACTAACCTGCCCAAGCATCACTGGGGTTCCCTGGTGCTGCCAGGTAGATTTAGACCTGGTCTGGCAGGTTCCAGGTCTGGGGCATGTCCTCATGGTCTCTCTTCCAGTCCTATCCTGTCCAGAAGTCTAGGCCGGCAGCTAGGGTCTCCATGAGTCCTATATTTTATCCAACTAATATTTAGGTTCTCCATCTTAGATTTACAGATGGGTTCCTGAGGTCGTGGGGAGAGGCCAGGGCCTTGAAAGTGCAGATGGTGGAAACAAGGTGGTGTTGTGGTAGTGCTGAGAGGGAGGGTGTACACTGGAATGGGAGGACTGCAGTGTTGACAACCTCTGCTACCTTGAAAGGCACAGGTGACAGATACTTCCAGTAGCTCACCAATCTCCCATTCTGTTGGCCGAAGGTCTCAGTGACACGGTGATGCTGATGGCTGATACAGGTGGGGGCCCGGGTGGAGGATGAGGCACCTATGTCCCCAATGTGGTCCTAATATGGGGCGCTATCAGGAGCAGTGATGGGGTCCCAGGAGTGTTCATGGTTCAGGAAAACATTAAGGGGCCCCTAAGAGGAGCTGGTGTGGGCATGCAAAGTCCTGTCAAGCCCTGCTGAGGATACAATAAAGAGATTTTCCAAGACTTTTCTCCTGTTTCTTTCAGGAAATCTATTTCACTGGGAGAAACATTTCGATGCCTTAAAGCTATTTTTTTTTTTCAGATTATAGAACAGTGTGTCACATCCAGCAAACTTCCTCAGCCTGGGTGATGGGGGTGTGTGTGTGGGAAGGGTTATTTCCACACTTGTCCAGTACCAAGTTGATCTCTATTGAACTCTTTCAGCGTCAGATGAAGAAGAAAGGGAAAAAGTTAGGATGTTTGTGATGTTTCTTTGCCAGATCAGAAATCCAGATCTCCACGGTGAGTGGGCAGAGAGCAGAGTCTGGGAGCAGACAGAGGAGGAGGCATGCCAGTCTGCGGGCGACGGTGGGGTGTCGGGAAGGTGGTGGGTACAGGGCTGTTTTCCTTACACAGACAACTCTGTCTTCCCCAGCACCCCCCACGGCTCTGCTCAGCTGCCCACGTCCCTTGGTTGGATGAAAGCAGCTGGCCATGTGTCCTGGTGGAGTCTGTGGCATTCGGTGGGCTTCCCACAGAAGTCTGCGCCACCTCAGCCACCTGGGGCAGGCCTCCGCTCACTGCTCCTCCAGGGAGTCTCTCTGCCCCGCCCTCAGGACGTCCTACCTGCTTTAGATCTCATAGAAACTCCCCCCAATTTTGCAGCAGGTGAGGCCAAACTTTCCTATTTTCTGCTTCTGACACAACTTTTTGTCAACCCAAATTATACGCTGAAGGCCTTCTGGATGACGATTGGAAGAGGAGATTTAATCAACTGAACTCAGGTAAATTTGAACTAGAAGTCAATGTTTTTTGTTTTTGTTTTTTTCCAGAATGTCTCTCCTCCTCATGCTCTCCTTTCCTCACATAACTAACTGCCTGTGGTAAGTGCAGGGAAGCCTCATTGCCAGAAAATGTTCACCCAAACACTGGAGTGGGTAAACGGTTTGCTTTTCACACGGTGCATTGGTGATTATGCTGCTGGCACCGAAGTTCAGGTGGCCAGAAATCAAGTTGCTCGGCGATGGAGGACACCTCTGGCCTCTCAGTGGGCACGGAACAACTGTGTGCTTTGTCTTTGTGTGGCACAGTTCTGACCCAGGCAGCCAATATTGTCAAAGTGGGCTTGGAGCTCACATCTGCTCTGCTGGGAGCACAGAGTGACAAACAAACACTGCAAATCAAATTATCCTGGTTAGATATATCAGTGACTTGGAAGTCGGGCCCCAGGAGGGCTGGCACAGTCGGTGCTAGCCAGGCCGAGCCTTTTCCTCAGAAGCTTTGCAGTAACTGTGCTTTGGGCTAGCAGACCCATGGCTCTCGGTAAACAAGTCAGAGTCCATCCTCCTTGGGATTGGATGATGTCTATAGGGCAGGCCGAACAGGTCCTGTGGAATCAGGCCCCCTGCTCCTGCTTTATTGTTCTCTATTTGAAGACAATCTCACCTTAGCTCAGAGCCTTCAGCACATTTCCAGATGGAAATGGAAGAAGTTCCCCATCCCTTTCCTGTTTTCTGGAGACTTCCTAAGAGCCACACTCATTTACTTGTATATTAATTCATTCAACATCCATTAATTGTCTATAGTATAAGGTGTTGGCACTCCATGTAGAGTATATAAATCATACTGGGCCAAATTTAAATCCTGTTTTATCAAGTAGTACCAGGGGCAGTAAGTACCAAATATCATTTGAGATGCTTTACATATTGCTCATGGAATCATCACTTACTTGTAGGATCATTTATTCATAGCGTTCTCACCCATGCCCGCACAAACACAAACACACACAAATCCTAGGGTAATATGAAGATTTGGAAAATTATGACAATGGGAACTGAGGAAGCAAGCCCAGAGGCATCTGAGTATCACAATCAGGTGAGCGTTTTGTAGTAAAGTGGGTAGGCTTTGAAACCAACCTAGCTTGGGATCAGACTCTTTGCTACTCCCTACGTGTGTAATACAGAGGTAAATGACCTCTCTGAGTCTGTTTTTTCATTTATTGAATGAAGATAAAGATAAAATCTGCTGCAATAGATTTTAGGACACTTGCGATAGATACGATGATGAAAACACAGACTCCTAGCTTAGGGCCCTATGCACAGTATACACACAATAAAAACTGGTTTATCTCCTTCCTTAGTTTCACACACGACATACAGGTTTGAGGAGTGATTTAAATAACTCACAGTCTTTTCAGGACAATGCTTGAATTCATCCTGTTCATCCTACTTTCAGTTCCCCCTTTTTTGGAATGTCACCTGAGCCTAACGGGCCCTCCACCCTGGCCGCTTCCCCCAGTTGAGGATGGTGTCCCAACACCATTCTCAAAGCTATTGCAGGAATATAGTTGGGGATCAAATGCCCCCTAGTGGTCATGTGAGGCAAAATTCCAGCCAGATGCTCAATACTGAGTAGAATAGGTGGGTTTGAAATTTTTCACTGACTAAAGACTACAGTGTTATCAACTCAGGTACATGGTTGTAGGCACAACTAATTGGTTTTCAACCTCAAAGCAATGAGGCCATGCAGTGACGTCATCTCTGCAGATCAGAAATACGAAGACCTGGGACTTAAAGGGATGAACTACAGCATTCCCTGGCTGATACTTGGGTTTTCACTCCATAGGATAGGCTTCCAGAGCCAAAAGGATGCCTCTGAGGGGAGGTATTAAGTCTAGGTCACCACCCCAGATTGGCATTCCGTCTTCCTCGTAGAAAGTGCTTAATAAATATCTGTTGGATGGATATACAGCTACTGACAAGAGAAAGGGTACTTACACGTATCACAGAACGGATTATCTGAAATGGGAATTATCTCAGGAAATACAAGACATTAAGTTGGGTGACACTAGTTAATGTTGGTTATGTCAGACTTGTCTGGAGGGGAAAAAACATGATTTATACAAATTCAAGGAATGGCGATCCTCCTTTCCAGAGGAGTCGTGGAAACTGGAATTAAAAAACAAAAAACAAACAAACAAACAAACAAAAACAGCATCTAAAGTATCTTTAACAATATAGGGTACATGGGAACTAACACTATTGGAGTGAATCACATTAATCTAGCACCCGACTTACTTAGTTTGTCATGTATAGTAGGTGCTTAATAAGTTTATTTTTAATAGGTTTGTTCTTTTTTTAAAGATTTTATTTATTCATGAGAGACACACAGGGAGAGGCAGTGACATAGGCAGAGGGAGAAGCAGGCTTCCCACAAGGAGCCTGATGTAGGATGTGATCCCAGGATCCTGGGATCACTACCCAAGCTAAGGCAGACCCTCGACCACTGAGCCACTCAGATACCCCTTAATAAGTTTGCTCTTGATTGATTGTCATGTACCAAATATCATTTGAGATGCTTTACTATTGCTCATAGAATCATCACAAATGGCCAATGAGATGTCACTGTCCTCAATCTTATAAATAAGGAAATGGGGCTCCTAAGATACCTGGCTACTAAGCGATGCAGCAGGGATGTGAACACAGATTTACTTGACTGTAAAGTCCATGCTCTGCTTACTATACTATAGGTTTTCTGTCCCAATTTAGGGCCAGGATTGGTGAAGGTAACTCATTTACTTTCAATTTTCAACTGGGAAACAGTTCTTCATTTTCCTCTGACCCAAAATTTGTCTGAAGCTGGGTTTCTGGGGCTGGGTCAGTTTCATGACCGTGTCCAGCAGGACTGAATGTAAGGTCAATGCTCAAAATGTGTTTGGATGGTTGGACACTGCAGCCGGGTATGGCTTCCACACAGCTGTAGTCATAAATATCACACAAGATGCAGCTGCATCGTCTGTCCCAGGAATCACAGAACTTTCTGTACCCCTTACATTTTCATGGCTCATTTTGTGATTATTGTTATTTTTGTGATGTTGAAGATGAATCTCTCAAACACAGGAAGGAGCAAATATATCTTACTTCCCAAGAGAGGAAATGAAGTCTCAGAAAGGTTATGATTCAGCCGCAGTTCTCAGGGAGCAGCAGGCAAAGAAACTCTGCTCTCTTGTCACTGAGACTCATATGCCACCTGTCATTCACAGCACACAGGCTCTGAGGCTGCTCAAAACCCTATTAATTTGCTTAGGTGGGCTGCAAATATCAAAAGCAGATCCGAGAATGTCTAATTCCATTGAGGATGAATCACCACTCAATGCAGGGAGCACACAATCCAAAGTGAGACAGGTAGGAAGAGACTACAAAGCTTTGGATTCCTGAAGCTGCTTAATTAGACTTGGGGAATGAGATACATTGAGAGGATCTAGAAACCCCTGGGCAGTAACCATTTCTGCACGGTTGGGAACCTCTCATTCCGGAGTTTGTCCCAACTTCTCCCCATGTCTCACCCCACCTGCTGCTTCAGGGACACTGCCAGGGAATGGTTGACTAGAAGGCTTGGAGGTAAGACTGGGCTTGCTCCAGCATGCACACCTTGGCTTCTTCCCCCACAACTGCCTCCTCCTAATGATACCCCTTTTGAAGATCGGCATTTTCACCCCCCTCCCAGTAACCACCTGGGAGACACCTGTGCAAATACAGTTGAATTACTGTCATCAAATCACCTATCTGCATTCACCTTTTCAAGCTATTTTACCTAGAACTATAGGAATTCGATCTAGGAGTACCCGGGAGAGCCTTAATTTCTACTAATCAATGATCAATTATGAAAAAATAATTACTATTGCAAAAAATAAGAAAATTATATAAAGCTATATACAAGTGTGGATGCTAATTCAAATTTTAAATTTTCTGTAAGGCTTTTCATATCACTTTATCAGGGGACCAGGATGGATGTAGGTTGCTCTCCCTTATTATGGACTGGTGGGACAAACTGACAGGGGGCCTACTGCTTGAAAAATCAAGAATGTGAATGTGATGGGAGGTATTGTCACAGCCCGGGTCTGTTGAGGTTGAGAGCATGGCTGTGGACGAACATTTATTGAAAATCTAGTTCTAAAGTTCAACGTAGTTTAGGGTTAGAAGGAAGGCTAAGGCAAGCAGCTCATAGTCTGATGGTAGAGGCATAAATGTAAAAAAAAGAAAATTATTGTGAGCTACTACAGTGGAGATTTTGAAGAATTCCAAGTAAGAGACATGCAGTCAGACTTGCAGAAAGACTGGTCACAGTTGGTCAAAAGGTCTATCTTGGAGAAATTAATATGTGAACTGAGTCTGAAAAAACGCATAGAAGTAGCCAAAGAAAGAGTGCGGTGTCTGAGAAATAAATGTTAGGCAGTGAATCACTACTCTGGGTAGTCGCAATCTGAAGGAGATAGAATTGTTGTGTTCTGTTACTAATGATGGTGGGGTTGAGGGGTAAGGCAAAGGCAGGTGAAGCAATGAGGACAACTGGAGAAGGTTCCAGATGGAGACTTCTTTTCTTGGTAGCAAGTTCTTTTAACTCAGGACCAACACCCAGGATGGACCTTGCCCATTTAAAATAGTTGGTTTTTAGGACACAGGTCCAATTTCTCATTGTTAAGCCTTTCGTTGTGATTCATTGCCTAACATTTATTTCTCAGTTTAGCCTCTAGGACATATTAAATAACTGCATCAGCTCTTTCTACTTTGACCAGAAAGGGTTACTTATTGGTCTGGAGTGTTTTATCATTACTTCCATGGGTTATATTTCATGTTTAATTAGCAAAGTTAATTTCCCACTGCCTAATCGTTCTCATTTCAATCAGGATTTGGTGCATGGGCCTGCATCTGGATGGGACTGTCTGATTCAGCTTTTTGATTACTAGTGAATCCTTGAATTCCACCCGCAATAGAAACACCAGTGCCCCACATTCATTTTAATGTAAATCCCTTCTTGTGATTCATTCTTGGATCACAAGAGGACCTCTAGCATTAATCACAAATAAGGTGCATTGGAAGTTTCGGGGCAATTAAATTCCAGGATTCCATCTGAATTCCCATAATATATCAGACCACAGATATTAGAAAATCATCTGAAAACCCACTGGGCTGCAAGTTCAGGTAGTAATTAATATTTGTTGAACAAATGAATGAAGCTCCTGCTATGTACCAAGAACCGAGATTAACATTTAAATTGCTATTTGAGCTCTAGACCCTTGAAATAGAAAACTAACATTTAGATAAATTAGGTCCAAATCGATACAACATAGTAGAAACTAAATAATTACTGTGTAATAAAAATACCAAAAAAACTATTCTTCCCGGTGATCCACATAATTAAAAAAATAAGCCTGGGGGTGGAGGGGATGGTGCCTGGGTGGCTCAGTCAGTTAAGTGACCTACTCTTGGTTTTGGCTAGGTCATGATCTCAGGGTGGTGGAATCGAGTCCAAGATGGGCTCCAGGCCCAGCAGGAAGTCTGCTTGAGATTCTCTTCTCTCTCTCCCTCGGCCCTTCTGGCCCCCTACTCAGGTGCATGCACACATTCTCTGTCTGACGCTCTCATAAAAATAAATAAATAAATAAATAAATAAATAAATAAATAAATAAATAGTAAGTAATTAAGTAAATAAGTAAGTAAGTAAATAAATAAATAAAATCTTTAAAAAAATCCCCTAGGAACTTGTTTTCTGTTCTAGGGGTACTACTACATGGAGGCAAATCCCTCAGGAACCTTTCTCCCTGGGAGGCCAGTGCAGTACAGACTCTCATACCTTCAATCTGTATTTCCAGTCCATCTAGGAGGCTCACAATCAAGTAGCTAAAAGAAACAGGGAGGACTTCAGAAAATAAAGAGCAAGAGCAGACCTGAAGCCAAGATATGGAACAGATGAGAATGGGTAGCAGAAAGAGGTATGAGAGGTGCTCAGTATGAGGATTCCAGGGAGATCATCCTGAACTCTTGGTGACTTCATTTTTCAGGGCACCTAAGTTGGGTGATTTGTCAGAAGAGTATACAGGGCTAATTGTTAGTTTGCACCCAACTCATTCAGCTGGTGGTTTGCCTTGGTTTCCATTTGCCCTTTGGTTCCCTTGCCTGCATTTCTGGGTCTCCTACATGTTCTCTGAGTCTTGTAGGCCTCTCCTGCCAGGGTAGGGCATTAGTGTGTCCACCTCTCATCGGTCATTCCATGGGAGCCTATCTGGGCCTACAGATGCAACCACCCGCCTAGCTGCAAGCATCACTCTCACCTGAGCCTCTTGGATTTGATGGGATTGGCCATATCACCCTGGGCCAGGAGTCTTGGTCACCCAGCGGGGTCCAGTTCCCTAAAGACTGGTCCTCTAGGCTGATGCCTGCCTCTGTCTAAGCCACTTTTCTACTATTCCCCACTTACCACGGAAGTCTAAGCACACTTTGTGATTCAGCCTATCCCCGTGATGATAGAAAAATGATGCAAGAGTGGAAAAGTAGATTTTTCAAAGGAACAGAAAACTCACAGGTTGCATGCATAATTCAGAATTCACTATCAAAATCTCAAATGGGGCTGAGGTGGGAAAAAAATTATAAGGAGAGCAATATCAGAGAGTGGAGAACCACATGAAATGAGAGAATTGTTAGCACTGTTCCAAAAAATTCCTGAATCCAACTGTGGCTCTGAAAGTGCATACCCTTAATTATTTAAAGACCAGCTCCCTCTCAACCGCACAGGAGTCATTGCTAGAGAGCTACTGGCAGCTCCCCAGACCTTTCCATGTGTGAGCCTCAGGGGCCAGGACATTCTCTGGAACCCCTCCTCCCTCTATTTAGCATATGTTGCTGTCACCAAAGGTGTCTTGCTTTCAGATGCCTTTTAGAACCTCCTTCAAGGTTTCTCTACAGGAAGAAATTGATCCTTTCATTTGCTTTTATGGAAATGCAATGCACAAAATATATTTGGAAGTCTGCGTGGTATATTTTATAGGGTTATTTTATTATTTCTGGTAATAAAAATAATATGTGTTTATGGTCAAAAATACTTAAAAGAACAAAGACAAAAACACACCTTCCAGAGAGGATTTCTCACTTTCCCATCTTCTTATATTTTCTTCCATATTTCCTGAGTATATATCTATGTAGCCTATACAAGTTGGAACATATTATGCATACAGTTTAATATGATTTTAAAAAACTTTAGCATTGAATGAAGAGCAATGATTATTGCAGGTGCATAACATTCTTTAATATTTCAGCCTGTGATTATATCATAATTTTATTCTTCTATTGTTAGATACCTATGGAAAAAAACAACCTAATGCTTAAAACCATGTCTCAACTTTCTTTGAATATATCTTTAGTATTCTTATGGTTCAATCCTGCGAGCAGAATTACTAAATCCAAGTGAGGATATACTGTTGGGCTTGCATGTATATTACCAAATTGCTCTCCAGAATAGTTAGGTTAATTGTCCCGATTTACTAACAGTATTACAGAACTGTTACACGCTTTACATGATATTTTTCTTCAATCTTTGCCAATTTGATATGCCTCACTGTTAAGTGTGTACCATTCACACCACTGGCAAGCAATATTTTTATATGTTCTTTTAACTCTGCATTTAATCTAAAATTATTTTTATTTCCTTTGCCCATTTCTCCATTAGAAACATCTTTTTTTTTCTTCTTGGAAACTCAAATATTAAAGGCTTTAATCATGTTGTATTTGTCATATAACTATTATATATATATTATGAGTAGCTATAATATTATATATATTTAGTTTTATTGCCAATAATCTTCTGTTTTTGTTTCCCATTCAATTTTTATTTTTAAGCTTAGAAAATTTTTGCTTATCTCAATAACAGTCTGATAATTATACTTGTTTATATTTTGTAAAAATTTAGTTCTAAAATCCAACTGAAATTGATCTTAGAACTTCATGATACAAGAGTCATCACCCACCTGCCCACCCTCTATTTTATTGACAAAATATGCATTCCTTCTTACTGATTTTTGCAGTTTCTTTGTAGTATTAAGTTCATTTATGTACAAGAATTTTATTTTCAGGGCAAACTATTTGTTATTATTGATCTGTCAATTACTGTGCTAATTCTGAAATATTTTTGCTTAATGCAGATTTATATTTATTAAAAGTTGATAGGGGAAAAAAATCCCTCTTCCTCATTAGCATTTATATTAAAATCTCTTAGTTTTTCTCACCTGTTTTTTTTATGAGCTTTTGAGTTATTTTGTCAAAACAAAACAATCACACTGAAGTTTTGACTAAAATTGTTTTAAACATTATAAGGTAATTTGGAGAGAATTGACATTTTCACAAAATTTAGTCTTCCTATCTTGAAGCACCACATGTTTTTTCATTTATTCAAATATTTTATATATTTCAGTAGTGCTTAGCATTAAGAATTAATGCTACCTTAGGTTTGACTAGTGCTTTCCAGTTCCTATTTTATGTTTTGACTGAGATATCCAGAGACTATAGATCTGTCCTGGCTCTATCATTTACTGGCTGTGTGACCTTGGGAACATCACTTTACCTTCCTCGGTCTTATCTACCCAAAAAGGTGGTTCTATTAGGTTATTACACATGTTCTGTGGGAAAAGAACATGATGCATCATTTTCTGAGGTGTACTTCAAAGACCTTTGCCTCCATGGCATATTATTAGAGGTAATGTCCTAATATTCTATGGTCAAATACATTTGGGAAATTTTGATTAAGCAGAATTAAACTGGTTTCTTTACTGTAAGATTTCTCAGAAGTTTAAATATGCTTATACATTATATACAATGAATATACTATATGCACTTTCTCAAACTTTTGTGACCATAGTCCTTTTTTATATGCTTAGTAACTCACATAATTAGAGTTCTGTGGAACATCTTTAGTGAGTTCTGTTATGGTGGAGAATGCATGTGCTTCTGAACCAGATCTGGCTGGGTTCACATTTTTGGACAATCAACTATTGTATGAATTTATCTTCTATGAGCCCCACCTTTTGTCTCTGTAAATCGAGGATAATAATGCCTGTTTCAGAGTTGCAGGAGTTGCATTCCCCATTCTGATTTTCCCAGAGGGAGACTGCTATTTCCCCTCATGCTCATCAGATCTGACCATGAGCTTACTTTGGCCAATGAATTGTGAGGGGAAGTGACATGTGTCACTTCTGGTTCCAAGCAAAAAGAGCCAAGGCAGGCTTCACCATTTTCTGTCTGTCTGTCTTCTGGTCCTGGCATTTAGGCAGCCTGTGTGGAGATGGAGCTTCCGTCAGCCTACATCCCTGAGTGACTACAATAAGCAGGGGCTCCTCGTTAACCTGTAATAAACATGCAGCGCTAGCAGGAAATAAACATTATAGTTTTAACTTCTTGATAATACCTGGTTATTTGTTCCCATAGCATAACCTAGTTTAACCTGAGTAATGAAAGAATAAATAAAATAATCCATGGAGAAGTCAAAATGCTTGGTAGTTAGCATTCAATAAATTATTCTAGGTTTTATTTTGGGCAGATAGTTTCTGTATTCTTGAATACCTTTTGCATTTTTATCCCAACTTAGGCAAAAAAAAAAAAAATCTTCAAAAGGAACTAAATGCATTGGAAAGAAAATCAAATTTATCCCAGTTGAAAGACTATCTTCTATTTGCATAGATTGCTATGTGTTGCCAAGGGCAATAGTCCACAATACTAGATGAAAGGAAGGAAACTTGCATTTGGGTCCTAACAATATTCCATTTCATTTTTTTTATTAAATTATGAGTTGTGAATAATGGTCCTTGAGCAAAGACTTTAGCTCAATATCTGTACGTGAATGGAATTCTGAGTGCCGTGGGGAGATCTCTGATCAGTCACAGAGCTTTGGAACACTGCAGGCCTGGGTGAGGAGCTGGGTAAACGCCTTTGAGAGATGAAGGAAGAGGAATATTAAGGGGAACGTTCTTTCCTCTTGCTGTCACTTCTTCAAGGAACCCCAACACTCCTCCAGACCCTGTGATCTCTGTCATCTTCACTATCTCTGCCCTGGGAGCGGGAGAGTAGGGGTTTGTTTACATTAAGCAAAATCCTCTTTAAAATGCAAATATCTTTGGAAGGTTAAGGGGGCTGAAGGGAAAGACACCCCAGGGAAAAAATTCCTTTACTCAGAAAGGCTTTTATGCTGAAACTTGGAATCAGTTTGTTGAGGAAAAATGTTTTTAGATAGTAGGAGGGTGAGAGAGAAGAGCGAGATTTTTTGTTTTGTTTTGTTTTAAACAGAGCACGCTAGTCCAAGCTGAATGACTGGCAGGTAGGGATGAGAGCAGACAGTGAAGACACTCTTAGCTCTTAAGAGTGTGAGGGAAAGCTTAACTTGGTTCTTGTTTGTGTCAAGGTTGTGCTTCCTTCTTATTCGTCTCCAATCACCTACTTTTATCTTGGGAGAACTTTCCTTCCAAAAATGGAACACAAATGGGGGAGGAAGCTATGGAAGTTTCTGCTTTACTTACCTTTGGCAATGAGAGAATCATCTGGGTGGGTAGAGATTGTGGGAGGGTGGTCTTCATGGGGGAGGACAGATGTCCTCGCTTGCACTGCTCACTCAGTATTTGCCTGGGGGGCCCTCACAGGAGATTAATGAGTAGAACTCCTCCATGACTACCTTCCTCTTTTTCTCCCCTCAAATCCATTTCCTACATGAGAACTGCTCCTTCCTTCCTTCACCATCCTGCAATGAAATAGTCATTGCTTGGCTCCCGTAGTAGAGCCATGGGAGCCAAGAGCAGCCCTACGAGATGTACAGGATTGCACAATATGGAATTGGTTTCAGGGTCCAGAGCCCATGTCACACACTTTCCTTGGTTGTCTAAAGTGTCAGGAATCACATTCTTTTACACTTAATGAATAACAACAGAAAATCCTCCTATGGAGCCGTTATGAAAAAAAATGACCTAATGTTTTGGGTCGTTTTTTAAGCTAATATTTTTTTCAAAGTGCTTTTAGCATTTTTCATAAAATTACCCAAGTGAATAGTACTGTCATTATCTGAAATGTGGAGAATCATTCTGAAAAATTTAACGCTATTTTTCTTTGGGAAAGGGGAGAGACTTTTTCTTACTTCAGAAACATAATCCAGTCTGAATCAATGTTTATAAAACTCTATTCAGTGCCTTTTTAACAGCAGGAATAGAAACCTGAGAATGGTCAGCCCCAGTACCACTCAAATGTGGATAAAAGAAAATGAAATGTTTATTTGATTTTCTGCGGCCCACTTTTAAGGCCTTGGCTTCAGAACTCTAAACAAGTAGTTTTGCACGTTAAAAAAAAAAATCCATTGGGAAAGTGTTCAGCTCAAAAATAAAAGAAAGGCCACTTAACAGTGGCTAAAGCAAATAAAGTGGGTTTTTTCCCCCTATAATAAATCTGAAAGTAGGTGGTTGCTGTCTTTGACTCATCTAATTTGCCTTGGGTTTTCTCTTGCGGTCATAAAGTGACTGCTGCAGCTCCATGCATTGTGTCAGAGTTAAAGGCAGACAGAAGGGAAAAAAAAATAAAATGCCACCCATATCTTTCTCCTTTTATCAGAAATGGAGAAACTTCTATCAGAAATCCCATAGGCATCCAATGAAGTTTCCTCAACTGAGCTACTTTTAAATGCAGGGGAGAGAACAGTAGTCAGGATTTAGCTGAGGAAGTGAGAAGGGAGTTGGGATTAGCTATGTGGTCAACTAAACAGCTCTGGGCGTTCAGCATCTGTTCCTGAGCACACCTTCATCTTCTCTAGGCTCATCCAATGCCTCTTTTCACATCTGTTGGTGTTTTTCAAAATTTGGAAGCATTATCTTTATTTCTTACCAGTACTAGCCTTATGTACTTAAGATTCATGCTAAATGGCTAATGGTTGATGTCTGCTTATAAAGTAGAATAAAGAGGAATCTAGAAAAACATTCATGGAGTTGTGCCCTGAATTCGTTGTCAATATTTGTGCCTATCTAAGTCCACAATGTGGTGTATTCCCTCTTCAAGACTCTCTCAGTGCCTAATAGGGGCTAGCATGGTTGTTGGCATTGGAAACACAGTGATGAAACAAGATGATATTCTGGTCCTCATGGAGCATAATTTCTAGACACTATGGGTTAGATAACAAATGCATAGATATGTAATATAATATCATGTAAGTCAAAGAAGACTCTTGGGGAGATGACATTAGAGCAAACACCAATGTGAAGTACGGCTTTCATCTTCCTGACCATTTTGATTGGTATTTGCTGAACTCTGGGGTAATCCATCCATCTTAAACTCTGGGGTAATCTCTATCCTATATCAGGTCCTTCTGGGGCTTCAGCTATACTTCCATTATGCTATCACTTGGGTATTTATGATTTTTTTTGCACTTATGATTTTTAAAAAAGATTTTATTTATTCATTCATGAAAGACACAGAGAGAGAGGCACAGGGAGAAACAGGCACAGGGAGAAACAGGCTCCATGCAGGGAGCCCGATGTGGGACTCGATCCCGGGTCTCCAGGATCACGCCCAGGACTGAAGGTGGGGCTAAACTGCTGAGCCACCCGGGCTGCCCGGATTTGTGATTTTTAAGGGAGACACATTTTGTTGAAAATTAGATTCACAATGTAAATCCCTAGATAATGAATTTTTTATTAAGGTTTAATTTATACAGAGGAAAATTCACCTTTTCAGCCTACAGTTCTGTGAGTTGTGACAAATGTAGCCATCATTACAATTAAAATATAGAACAGCTCCAGCCTTCAAAAAGATTCTCTTATGCCCTTTGTAGTCAGGCTTTTGACTACCCCCAACCCATGGCAACCACTGATTTGTTTTCTGTCCTTAGAGTTTTGTTTTCTCAATAATATCATATAAATGAAATCATGACAGTATATAGCATTTGGAGTCTGATTTCCTCTCACTTAGCATAATGCATTTGAAATGCATCATGTTGTTTTGTGTATCTGTAAGCTTATTCCTTGTTATTACTAGGTAATATTCCACTGAATGGGTGTGTTACAGTTTGTTTATCCATTCTCCAGCTGCAGGATGTTTGGGTTGTTTCTGCTGTTTGGCATTTTCAAATAAAGGCAGTATAACTATTGACATACAGGCTTTTGGGTAGACATATGTTTTATTTCCCTTGGGTAAATGGCCAGGAGTACGATTTGGGAGTTGTACAATAAATATATGTTTAACTTTATAAGAAGAGGGAAAATGTATTTTGAAATGTCTTTATCATTTTGCCATTGGGAATGTGTGATGGTTCTAATTGCTTCCCGTTCTTAATAGTGCTTGACAATCAGTATATTTTTATTTTAGCCCTTCTAATCAGTGCGTGGTGGTATTTCATTGTGGTTTCATTTTGTATTTTCCTAATGACTCTGAACATCTTTTCATGTACTTATTTGTCATCTACATATTTTCTTTGGAGGTATGTTGGTTCAAAATGTTGCTACATTTTAATTTATTTTATTAATTTTTTTTTTGATAGAGAGACTGCGAGAGTGGGGGTGGGAGGGGCAGAGGGAGAGGGAGAGAGAGAATCCCGACTGTGGAGCCCAATGTGGGGCTCTATCTCAGGACCCTGAGATCATGACCTGAGTCCAAATTTAGACTTGAACTTTTAACCAACTGAGCTACCCAGGTGCCCCTAAACCTAAAACTTTTGCTACTTTTTAAATTGAGATTTTTTTTCTTATTATTGAGCTTTGAGAATTTTTTATATGTTCTGGATAAAAACTACCCATTAGATATGTATATAATTTATGGATATTTTTTCCTAGTATGTAATTAGCCTTTTTATCTCTTAATGGCACCTTTCAAATTACAGAAGTTCTTAATTTTAATAAAGTCCAATTTATCAAATTTTTCTTATATAGATTGTGTTTTTAGGGTTGTATATAAGTAATCTTTGCCTAATCCAAGATCACAAAGATTTTCTCCTATATTTTCTTCTAGGGGTTTTATTTTAGCTTTTACACCTAGGTATTTGATCCATTTGAGGTTAAATTTTATAGGGTATAAAGTTTGGGTAGGGGTTCACTTTTTACATATACCTATATATTTGTTTCAGCACTATTTTTGTTTCCTTCATTGAATTATATTTTATCTTTGCCAAAAATTAATTGACCATGTATGTGTGGGTCTATTTCTTTCCCATTTCTAGATGTTTAACATCCCTTCAGTACCTCACTGTAACTTTACAGTAAGTCTGTAAATCAGCTAGGATGAGTTCCTTGACTATTCTTTTTCAGAATTATTATGATTATTCAATTTCCTTTGCCTTTTTATCTACATTTTGGGATCACCTTATCAATTTTAACCCCCATATCAACTTCCTTCTCTGCCTCAGCCTCTGATTCCCTGAAACCTGCATGTGACCTGACACAGGCACTTTCTTCCCACTGTCAGACAAGACAGTCCTTGCCTGAGCACTGACATCTCTCATTTTGGCATCATAACTGACTTTCCTTCCCCAGGGTTCCCTCCATGCAACCCATCTGGCACCCTGCAGGCTGATTAACCTCTCTAAAATCAGTTTTCACTGTTAGCATTTTTGCTAATAAAACTTTAAAGATCTTGCCTATAAAAAAATTCTATATTGTTTAGTCTAGTAGTCCCTTGTGTCTTTTTTATCTAATTCTTTTTTAAAAATTTTTGTTTATTTATGATAGTCACAGAGAGAGAGAGAGAGAGAGAGAGAGAGGCAGAGACACAGGCAGAGGGAGAAGCAGGCTCCATGCACCGGGAGCCCGACGTGGGATTCGATCCCGGGTCTCCAGGATCGCGCCCGGGGCCAAAGGCAGGCGCCAAACCGCTGTGCCACCCAGGGACCCCTTTACCTAATTCTTAATTTTTTTTTTTTATTTAAGAGAGAGAAAGAGAGAAAGCACACATGATTATGGAGGAGAGGGGCATCAGAAGAGGGGCAAGTAGACTCTGCTGAGTGGGGAGCTGGGTGCTAGTTCCATCTCATGACCCTGAGATCACATAACCTGGGCCAAAACCAAGAGTTGGACACTTAACCAACTGAGCCACCCAGTTCCCCCCTTCCCTTTTCTACATGATTATACCCATATCCCTTATAATTATTGACTAAATGTCTGGTTCCCCATTAGACAGAGCTGTGTGAAAGCAAGGTACCTGTTTCTTACACCTCTGAACCCCCAGTGCTTAAGGTAATATTCGGTGAAGCCAGTAGGTGATTCTCAACTTGATATGGTGAAAGGGTACATAACATACAGGGAAGGAAAGAACATAGTTTAAAAAATTGTATTCTGCATTATTACAGTTGCACTTTTGACTTATTTTTAGACACAGTATTTAATTTATTTTAAAATTTAAATTGAGTGAGAAATATTTATGTTATCTATACGTATTAGGACTTTGAAAGGCTGAAGTCATTTTAGTAATATTTGTTGAATTAATGCATTAGCTTACCAGCCCTTCACGACAGTGATACCTCCTTCTCGGTTTCCTAGTACCTAGTATTGGGTCCTCTCCTGAGAAAGCAGCTATAGTCTCACTGTTCACAGGACAGACACATTGTCTACTTGCAGTATCCAGAAGTAGCAGATAGGAATCGTGTGGCTGCTTGATTGAGATTCTAGTAGGATGAATCCATTCACCCCATTGCAGCAGGTCCTATGGTCCACAGATGGTGCCCTTTGCCCTCTGACCTTTTAGGATATCTCTATAGCTGAACTTCTATAATCAGGTATCAGAACACATAAATGGAGAGCAGGGGAGTGAATGTTAACATTGTGCCTTTCCCAATAACTGTTTGATGTCTTGGGTTCAGAAGTGGATGGTTTCCAGGCCTCAGATGTGGAATGAGAGTTAGCACATGGAAAGAGGTATAGTCAGACCTTGAATGCTGTTTTCTTCAGCTCTAAAGATCTGTCTATACACCCTCTCCTGCTATATGGCCTTGCTGTGGTATTAGGAATTCCCTCAAATCTAGTACCTTTAAAATTCAATCCCAACGGTTGTAGAATAAGGTTTAAGATTCCATCCACTTCCATTCCATTAATATGTTCACATTAATTTATTGAGACCTTAGGAATAAACTTATGATACAGACTGTTTCTTGATATGCTCTTTCACTCACAAAAATATTTATTGACCATTTATCTGCTCTGTGTCAGACACTATGCTAGGGAAGTGGGATCTAGAGTTGTCCTTCCATGACTGAAATCTAGTACGTGTGCATGTATGTGTGTGCATGTGTGTGTATTCATGAGTGTATGCTATATAATGTATGGGGGGGGGTGAACATATTTAGGCCAGGCTGAAGAATTTGGATTTCATCCTGTAGGAGGTGAAAATCAAGCCAAGCTTTAAAACAGTACACTATGTTCACCACACTGAAGACGTTCAGTGAAGCTACGTTTCCCATGCCCATCACCTAATTGGTTCTTGCCAATGGAATTGAGTCAAAGTCGTATATCAGACAGGCCAAAGGAGATATGAGAAAGTTTGCCTTTTCCCTTGGAAACCATTTTGTTCTAGAAGGCAGAGTGACAAGTGGACTTGCTCGCAATGGGGATGGGTGAGAGAAACTAACTTGTGAAATGTTAAATCACCAATATTCAGGATTTAGTTTTTGCTGTTGCAAACCTAACCTATCCTGACTAAAATCAACAGTAGAGTCTGATTTCTTTTTTTCTTTCTATTTTATTAGGAAGTTCATACCTTTAACTTTTCTTAGATTTCATGTTCACATCTGGTTAAAAAATAAGAATGCTGTTTTAAGCCCTTCTAGCACTGATGATAGGTCAAATGAAGTCATGTGAAATTATGTTGTTGGCTGTAAAATACTGACAAGTGTAAGAGACTCAACATTTTTAGGCAGCCACCAATATTGCCTAAGTAAAGAGGAAAAAAAAATCCCTGATGATTACTTCTTAATGATTTCATCATGACCATGAGTAGTTTTGCCATCTTGTAGCCCAGAAAATCTTTTTGCCACAGTAGAAGTCTATCCTTTCTTCTGCTAGATAGGGCATAATTTCCCATCTCTGCAAATAGCCTTTCTTGTAGTGGGCCATTAAGCTTGCACAGATAAAAATTAGACATTATATCAAGATGATAAAGTAAGAAATGGAATCTTCTCTAAATATCTTACTCTACATTTTTCATGGTCTAATTGAAAGAAAAGAAACAGCTCAATTCACCACTCCTGTGTGAGGACTTAATGCATATTAAAACTGTCCCAAAGAGCTTCAACTACAGTAATATCTTCAAGAATATTCATAAGTATAGATAATGGTGGCTTCTCATCTCTCAGGAAGCAGCCTTAGAAAAGAGTGAAAAACAATTAGTTCCTAGGGATATAAGAGCTAACGTTTATTGAACATTTTAGGCCACTCATTGTTCTTAAAGGCTTCCATCACTTAACTTGCCACAACAATGCTCTGAAGGACATTTAATTAATTATTAGTGTCATTTGTTGGACATGGAAACCATGGCAGAGGTAGAAGTGAACTGCCCCAAGTTGCACAGTTAGATAGTGGTGGCACTGGGACCTGACCCCAGCATTCCAGCTATAGAAGCCATGCTTCAGTAAAATGATGGAGAAGATTCGAGAGCCTGGATGACATACCTGGATGACTAAGCCACTTCTGCCATCAGGTGACTGATAGGTCCAGAGAAGGGCTAAGTTCAGTTACAGAACAACAATATTACATTTCTTGACCACTTGAGTACATGGCTTCACACATTCTTACCTACTATATCAACAGGAAGTTATTTCAAGTATGACAGCGTGACATTTTGAAGCATAAATGGATGTGTTCCTTACAATTCCTTTGATAAATCCTTCTCCTTCTTAGGCCGTCAGAGAGCACTACTTCATCTGCCCTCAGGGTATAGTCTTTACCAATGGAGGCAGAGAGAAACAAGTGAGCATTAGGCCTTGAAGAAAAAAAAAAGTCTCAAGGAGGATATCTTTTTTTTTTTTTTTTTTTTACGGAGGATATCTTAAATACCTTGAAAAGAAATAGCTTTTTCCCTTGCAAGAGGAGTGTCTTTTGAGCATTCAGAGCAGAGAGCTTGGAATAATAGGTTTGGAAGAACACAGTGTAGCCAGTTTCCCCTTGATAAAGAAAGACTGATGAAGCTGGCAGGTAGAATGGTACAACAGTGGTATAGGATGTGAGGAAGTGTAGACACTGGTGAGAGGATATTGTATTGCTCCTTCCAAGGGCTTGCACCAAAAAAGGAAGAGATAGCATCCACTAATTTTGAAAGCACAGGATTAAAGGGGGGCTGAAGTCCACTCACTGTATAGGAATTAGGGAATGGCAGTCCCTGGGGGTTCTCTCAGTTATCCATAAGGTGGGAGTGGTACAGATATGATCGCCAAGTGGGTAGAGAGAGCACCAGAGACAATGCCACTGTTCCCCACAGCCCAGAGCTTGAAGAGAGGCAAACTTTTCATTCTCAGTAAGGACACAAAAATGTGGCTGAGACTGAGGGAGAGCAAAAGGGAGATGTGAACATCCATGTGCCTGAATGAAATTTGACAAAAAATACTCTGCTCAGAAAATAGTTTGATCCTGACCTGGGCCAGATGGGGATCGAGACAAAGGTCTGGAAAAGGATAACTACTTCTGAAAGCCAGACAGCAATTTTCAAGCTGATGCCAACTTTCCCAGGGCTCTCCCCAGGTTGGACCCCCACCCCTCCCCTCTTAACACACATGTGAACATACCATAAAGGGACCATCCATAGAGCTTAGACACCTTCCTTGAGTCAGAAAATGGGAAAACCCTTCACAGGCTGAAAAACTAATTCTGAGTTCACTCGGAATTAACTAAGGTTATGTTTCCTGTCCTGAGATGTATTAGTAATGCAAAGAGAAATTTATTTGAGTAAGTTTTCCTTTCTCACAAACTAGAGTACATTGCTTGGGAATTGTCCGATGTTCTCATAGAGCCAACCAGCAACATCTGTGCCTTTCTCAGTGATACAAAGTAAAATTGGACACGATAGAGCTTACCCAGTAAGGGAAGGAAAAGTAGAATGCTAGGTCTGCACAGCAGTAGCAGGTAATAATAGCAAACCTTTAATAATTATTTAACTGAGCAAAAATTAGTAGCCATTGCCTTATGAACAGCCACATATTCAACTATAGAAATGTACTGAAAATGAACATATCGAATGAAACTATGTAGAAGACATCAAATGCATGATGTGAATGCAAGGCCCTTATTGTAATCTGCAGGAGATAACATGGGGAGATCAGGGATCTAGGACTCCTGGGTTCCAGGAAGTGCATCATGGACACCATCCTGGGGTTCAAGACAGGAAGGAGACAAACAGTTCCACAAGAGGTGGGATGGGACATGAGGAGGGTTCAGGCAAATGGGCAAAGAGGAGCTGACAGTCCCTGGAGATGAAAATGTTGGTACTAAGTAAATAGATCAAGTTCTTAGAAATATACTAAATTTCAGCTGAGATATACTAAAAACAAGCAAGTCTACATAAGCTTTTTCAGTTGAGCTCATGCTAAAGCCTCATGTGAGATAAGTGGGACAGGGATTGAAGTAGAATTTGTTTCTGTTATATTAAAGGAGGAAAAGTGTATTAAAGGAGGAAAAGTGTGTTAAGAAAATTAACAGTGAGACAGTAGGCAGAAGGTTGCACTAACAAAGGGAAAAAGCTGTGTCCAATCACCCTCAAGCACTTAGAAGCAACCATTTACATATAAATAATAGTTAGACTAATCACGAATCATTTGTAGCTTCCCACTGAAGGAGATTCAATAAAGGATTGTCATAAGGTAATATTTAGCAGTCTTGGTTCAAGTTTCTTCCCTCACCTGAGAGTGATAAAAATGTGTTCATTTGCATTATTTTATCATTTCACCAATTTACTAATTCAGACAGGTTTCTCTTCCAGTTACTTTGAATTAATTTTCTCATCATTAAGAATCAGAGATAGAGGAAACATTGTCAACATATTCACAGGCAAAATGAATGGCTATAATGAAGAGTCTCATCTTTGTCTTTCACTTGGATGCGTTTCTATTCATGTCCTCCATTCACTTTCTCATTAGCCAGGTCCCAACCTCCTTGGGAATTTCTGGGAGAATTTGGTGCTGGGGCTAGGAATTGAGGAGGTGAGCTGGATGGGAACTTGAAATTGGAAACTCTGAAGGAAACCAGGGCTTGAGCTGGAAACCTTGAATCCAGGACCACATAGTGTTAGTCACATGAAGCTCATGATAGAGGAAGGGGGTGGTGAACTCACCTCTAACCTTACTGCCTATATCCAAGGACATGCTTAGACAGCAGAGTAGATTAGAGCAGTGGGAAGCAGGGGGTCAAGAATTTGGGGGTGGAAATGGAAGGAGAGAAAGGCTCTAAGCCTGTGGAAGGAAAAGCTAACCAGATGAATGTCATGTCTCCTGCCAAGAGAGCTTTGGGGTTCAGAGGAGAACTCAAGTGCTAGCCAGGAAACACAAAGCCCAGGCATGCAGACTGAACAAGCCCAATGAGACTAGCAAGGCTGCAACGGGGTGGGTACAGGTTCCCAGGGCTAAATCAGGTACCAGCTCTATGGCCCCACAAAGAATTCTATACCCCACTCACTGGAATCCATAACTTACCTTGGTCACGTTGGCTTAGAAATGGGATAATGATGATTTGAATATTCATGCAAAGAAGGACCTTGCTTGGCGAGTACAGTGGGTAGAGACAAGGCGGGGCACGGGCTGCCATGTGCAGTCATGGTTAACAAGGCCTCCATCTCTGTCACCGAGAAAGCAAGCTTTCTGACAGAATGTGGGCAGTTGACAGAAACAGAACACCACGCTTCATTAATGTAGTAAATGTTTATTGAGTATGCCTAGCATGGTGCTGGTTTCTGGAGAGAATATGAAACGAAAATCACTCAAGGAGCTTAATGAATATTATACATCTCCAGACAGAGATTGAAATAGCAGTTGAAGACAGTGGGATTAAGTGGCAAGAAGACAGGTACATTCCATGACACTAACAGAACTCAGAGGAGAAATGGGCAAGGGAGGCTTCACGGAAGAAACAACTCCAGAGGAGACTTAAGAAACCATAAGAGACTCTTAATCATAGGAAACAAACTGAGGGTTCCTGGAAGGGGGTGGTAGGATGGGGTAACCGGGTGATGTAAGACCACTGGGTGTTATATAAGGCTGATGAATCACTGACCTCTACCTCTGAACCCAATAATACATTGTGTGTCAATTAATTGAATTTAAATAAAAATAAAAAAAAAGAATGGATGGAATTTAGATCAATGCAGATGAAGGTGGAAGGCGATTCCAGATGGAAAGACGTACCGTAGTTTGTGAGAGTGAAATGCGAGACGTCACAGGAGTCATTTAGAAAGATCCCTGGCACCGAGAAAGCCCACAGCAAAGGAGAGATGTTAGACCACTGCTGTTGCTATTAACTCTGCTACTTTTTTCTGCTGATGCCATTTTGATTTTTATGATAGTTTTGCTGCTTTTGGTAAAGAACGGGGATTCAAAGGACACATTTGGGAGACAGTCAAGAGCAGTTCTGACTTTCTTCTTGAGAAGTATGTGCAATAAAAGGCTGACAATGAACAAGGGTTTGCATCAGAATTGCTTCTGTATCCACAGTGTTAACAGAACCGCCCTGGTCAAAGAGGACCCCACTGGGGAAAAGTTACCCTGAAACATTTCAGTTATGTGCCCACCACCACCACCGACTGCCTTGTTACTACAAATCACTGGGTTTTAATCAGCAATCGCATGGGTCAAAAAATGAAATGGAACATCCTAAGGTCCCGGACAAATAGTCCCTCTCTTTAATCTTCTTTTCTTGTCCCCTGGTCCAGTTGTTTAAGGGCAAACACAGAGAAGAATGAGATAAAAAATGATGTGATTCCATCCGTGCCTAGAGATGACGTTGCCAGGACAGAGTATAAACACTAGTAGAGAGCCAGCAGGAACTTGTTTGTCTGAATAGTCAAAATATCCCCTTCGGAGCTGTATTCGAAAAAGGGCAAATGAGATTTTGGTGGAGAGGGATTATTGCCCGGGTCTCAGAACAACTGCCTTCCTGCTGCTTAGCATCCCTTTGCGATGGCCATTCTCTCTTCCTTCTGTTTGCTGTCAGGTTTTATAACCATCAAAGAAGCTGCGGAGGCAGTGTCACTGGGAAGGAGCAGGGTATTTCCTGGGTGCACAAAGCCTGCTTCTCTAAGACAGAATCTGGGATCTGCAAGCTGATTTCATAGAGAGGATTCTTTCGTCAAAGGTAAATGGCAATAAGCTCCAATTGCAGGTCCTGCTCTTGGTCCCAGAGCTGGGCAGCCGGGCGGTGCATGTGCATGTGTTAGGAGGCGGTTCCAGGCCACTTGGTCCCGTGGAGCCAGCCCAAGTGACTTGTTCAGGCTCTGCTTTGCTATTTTGTCCCTTGGCTTTTGAAGAGCGCTAGGCTGCCTCCCAGGATTTCTCCCTGCTAAAAGTTTTATTTTGAGTGTTTGCAAAGAAGCAAAGCTCCAGTAGAGAGGTAGATGTTACAGCAATTCTACTTCGTGGGGTAAAAACTAAATCATTTCAACAACACCCAGAGGATTAAACAAACAAACAAACAAACAAACAAAAGAGCTAGAATTTTCTCGAAGTTATTTTCCTTTTTTGGTGCAAAAGACCAGTTTGAGCCCTGGGAATTATCATCACGATTTAATGCACCTTCCTTCCGGCAGCTTGTGAAGTATCCTGACATCTCTGCATTCTGATGCAAGAAGCAGAGAACTCTTTTCCAGATGTCTGGGTTGTTTCTGACCGCGATGTTATAGAAGGGGGAACAATATTAGGTCATTTTTATCATTTCCTCAGTATGGCCCTTGGATGCTTTGAAGGTGAAAGTCACCAAAGTCTGATTTACTCTTGTCTAGGACGCAACTTGTTGCATATCGTGGCACTAAAACTACAGTCAGAGAATCTGTTGCTCACCGATGTTCAAAGCACAGGATCAAAAAACAAGTGTGGGCTTTCCTTCCTTACTGCTCCGTTTCTCCTTGCACTAGGCACTGTCCCGGGGGATGTGGGCTTTCCACACCTCTGATAGTTCCTAGTAAAAAACTCACAGCAATAATCCCTACAAGAAACGGACAATATTTCAAGCCCTACTATAGAACTAATTAGAAGGGCTTTTCCCTTAGGAAAGGGGGGAAATAAAAAAAAAATCATCCACTCTGCAGCCTCTTAGTTGACATAAATGCTATTCAAGATTCACACGTTTTCAGCAGCAGCAGCAGGACAAAAAGACCAGTATTCATAAGAAACTACAGTTATAGGTCCTTGCACAGTATGAAAAACCTCCTTGCTTTAGCTCATCAGGGTTTTTTTTTTTTTTTTTTTCCCTTTTACTCTTTTAGGTAGAGAAAATAAACCGTACCCATTCACGGTATTGGCAACGATAGTTTAACGGAGTCTCTTAAATTCTTGTCTCATTATTTAAAGTCTTTTCAGACTGGAAAGCAGGAGACTTACCTTAAAGGAGTAGTAGAAGGAGCCCCACTCCTCCCTTTCCACCACTTGGGTGAAAGTCACCACTTCGGTGCAGAGGACTGGGGAAGCCTCCAGGGTCTGCGTGGCCCCGCTGGGGTGGCTGGAGTCGGGGCTGGCCTCTGCGAGGTGGGCTGGCATGGCCCAGGCGGCTGCAGTTCTGCACCTGCTCTGCCTCCCAAGGCGTCTGGCTGGAGCTCGGCTGAGCAGAGAGGCCCCCGTCCTTCCAGGGCCCACCTCCCTGAAGAGCTCCGCCTGGCACCTGCGACCATCCACGTGCTGCTCTCTCTCCTCAGCAGTTATGATCCAGTAGCCGGCACAGCCTCTTCCTCTCTGCTGTCCCTTCCAGGGCCCGGCCTTCCTTCAGAGCTGGTGGGAGTACCCCCTCCTCCCCCAGCGATCCACGTGGCTCCCTAACTTCCAGATGGACCCCCGACTTCTGCTCCAGCTTCAACAATACTGGAACTTGGACTCAACAGCAGACTGATTAATTCAGATCATGTTGGCTCTTCGGATATCAAGTCATAATTATGCATCTGCTTCGGCTGAGCTGGCCCTCTGACTTACAATACTCACCTAGCCATGTCCTTAGTAGCCTGCGTGTTATTTCAGTAAACGTGGGGGGAAATTGCACATTTGTATTTCACACCGTGGTTTACTCTAGATTTTTGCAGGGCACTTCTCAGAAAAACCTGGGGTCTGTTTGTCAATATGCTTTGGCACCTGGTGACATGACTGGGAGTGCTGCCTGGTAAATGCTCATATCACTTTGATGTTCTTTCGTTGGATATCCAAGCAACTCTGTGAGGTAGGTAGGGGATGTATCTTTATGTTCTCATTTTAGCCTAGAAAAGGCTGGCTCTCAGAGGTGCAATGACTTGCCCAAGATCTCACAACTTGTTGAAGGAAATGAGATAACTCATCTCTTCTGAAATTTCTAGACGGTGGTGCCTTGACTCTAAAGTACATGGATTTGCATCACATCTGAAATGCCTATTGAGGCATGAAGTTAACATGAGTAAGGGTAGCCGGCCAGGTGTAAAGCAACAGAACTCAGCTGCCTGTATTGCAACCAAGCATAACCACCTGATTACTTACATGGGAAATGCTCCACATAGGTGCAGCATTGGTTCATGACACCTGGAATAAGAGGTAGCAGGTTAGTGATGAGCATAAAAAATCAAAGCCCTGATGAAAGTAAGTGGGAAAGCTTCTGCATAATCTGGACAGCCCAGAAGAATATATAGACTGCTGTGGACAAGAAGATATTAAGTGTACACAAAAGGGGCAGCAGATGTCACTGGCCTGACCTCCTGAACTCAAGAAGGTCCTAAAATCTTCTGCCTAACTGTCAATCTTACCTTTAAGAAACTAACAAGATGCCGAAACAAAAAAAGAAACATTTGAGGAAGATGCCTATGTAGCAGACTCGGAAAGTGCCAGAAAGGCTGCCTGAGTGGCTGGGTCTATTAAGCTTAAGCATCTGCCATCAGCTCCGGTCATGATCCCGGGGTCCTGGGATTGAGCCCTGTGTGAGGCTCCCTGCTTGGCAGCAATCCTGCTTCTCTCTCCCTCTCCCTCTGTCCCTCCCTACTACTCCTGTTTTTTTTTTCTCTCTTTCTCTCTCATTAATAAATAAAATCTTAAAAAAAAAAAGTGCCTCTGCCTCATTATAATGTTAAAATCCCCCTTGGAATACTTATCCCAAGTCCTAACAGAAGAAGCCTGCTTTTTCTTTTTCAGGGAAACATGACTTTGGAAATCATTCTCCATGATCTCCTTGTTTGTACAAATAAAGTTGACTTTGAGAGACAATGCCACCTGGTGTTATCTCTGCCTACAGTGACCAAGGAGTGGATCCACTTTGGTCCAGTAACAAGGGGCAGCAAATAGGAGGAAGCTGTCCAGAAAACTGGATAAGCCATGGGGTCCAAGGGCAAGGAGTCAAAACAGGACAACCGATGGCAAAGTGAGCAAAGAAAATTCTGACTGGCAAATTAACATGAAGGGACACCCAACCATATTAAAAATTAAGGAAAAGCAACCAAAAACAATAAGACAAAATTTTTATCTATTGGCATAGGGAAAACTAGGGTTTGACTACCCCAAGTATTGACAAGGATGAGAGGAAGTGGGTGTATTTTCTCACTTCTACAAGAGTTAGCAGACATGGTCACTTTGAAGAGCGATTTGACAGTATCCAGTAAAGTTAAAATTACATAGCCTGTGATGCATCATTCCATTTCTTTATGCTGGTAATTTTCCATCTCTATCTGGGTTACTTTTATGCATTTAATTTAGGGAAGTTCATTGCACAGCACACGTAAAATGTATGTACTTTTCTGTAAGTATGTTTTACTTCAATAAATATTTATAAAACGAAATCTGTGAAAAACTTCTGGGAAAGGGCAGAAGCTGGTTAAGTCATGGTGTAGTGAGGGTGGACAGAGAGAAAAGAGTAGATGCCATACGGACAGGGCATAGGTGGAAAGAGAACTTCCTGGTCATGTTGTTTTCTCTTCACTCATGGTCCAGATGGATCATTTTCTTGATCTGTGGCTACCCAAGAGAAACATTTATGTGTGAGTATAAGGAGACGCTGAAAAGATGCCTTTGTGATATTGTTTAGAAACGAATCAAAAGAAACCTCAAATTCAAAGTGACAAAATTAATGAAAAACTCCAAACTGGAAACTATCCACAGGCTCATCAGGTAAATGAATTAGACCAGATAAATAAATTTCCATGTAGTCACACAATGAGATATTATAAATTAATGAGAATGAATAATTTATAGCAAATATAACATATTATACATGAAACTCACAAACATCAAACAAAATAATACTTTTTCATTTATATTAAGTATAACTATATATATGTGTAATGGAATAATACTATATCACATTTGAAAGGAATGGTTGTAGACAAGATGACAAGCTAATATGATATGATGGCTAGCCTTATGTGTCATCTTGACTGGAGAGTGAGACGCCTAGATATTCGGCCAAACATTATTCTCAGTGTGTCTGTGAAGATGTTTCTGGATGAAACATCTTTGAATCTGTAGGCTGAGTAAATCTGATTGCCCTCCTTAACGTGAATGATCTTTACCCAATCATTTGAAGGCCTGAATAGAACAAAAAGGCTGATTCTCCCATAAATAAGTAGGAACTTCTGACTGCTTTGAGTTGGAACATTGGTTTTTATAGGCCTTTGGGATTGAACTAAAACATTACCTCTTCTTGACCCTCAAGCCTCCTGGTTTTTAGACTGAAACTACACATCAGCTCCCTGGTTCCCTAGCATGCTGACTACAGATCTTGGGACTTCTCACGTGGCTTCTAGGTTCTCACTTGAATTCATCTCTAGAGATTCCACAAAATGAGAGAGGCATTGGTGGATCACAGGGCTTAGTGTGAAGCCATGAGACACCTGCTAGGAAAGCTTTAATGATAAAGATAGGAAATACCTTGTGTTGGTAAGGATGTGTAGGATGAAGAACTATCATACACTACTATGGCAATGCAAATTAGCACAAGCACTTTGGAAAACTTCTTGGCAGCATTATCTAAAGCTGATCATATGCATATTCTATGACCTAGCAGATTTTCTACTAAAAAAAATACCCAACACAAATGAGTACTCATGTTAATAAAAAAATGTAAAGAGGAATAGAGAAACTCTGTTTGTAATTGCCCCTAACTTGAAACTACCTAGGCATTCATCAAGAGAAAAGTGGACAAACTGTAGTGTTTTCATACGATGGAAAACATATACCGATGAGAATGGGTGATCTGCTACTATAGGTGACAAAACACATAAATCTCACAGTCATTATTTTGAGTTATAGGGAGGTTAGACACAAATTAATACATACTGTTTGATTTCATTTACATAAATTAAAAGCTAAGAAACCTTTTGTGGGAAGTGACTGGAATAAGCTAGGAAGGAGCCCCTGGGATGCCAGTAATATTCTGTTTCTTGGTCAGGGTGATAATTACATGAGGATATTCAAATTATTAAAATCTTTGAGCTATATACACTTACAATCTCTGTACTTTTCTGTTAGGAATTTCTGGGCATGAGTCAGAGACTGGTTGAGTCAAAATGTGATGAAGGCTGGAGGTGGGAGGGGAAATCTGAAACAGGCAAGGGCCAGGCGCCATGAGCAGGGATAAGCTGAAAGGAAGCTTTCTAGTTATGCCTTCTTTTCCCTGCACACATTGCCCAAGTGGAATATTGGTTGGCCCATGGTTAGAACAGAGCAGAAAATGGCAGCAGCAATTCCAGAGTCTGATCCGGGGCGATAGGAGTAGGTCACATGCATGAAGATAAATAGTCTAGTCTTTGAGTCTTTCCTCTTGCCACATATGGATTAGGCTGAGATCAAGGTGCTGGCAGGATTGGGGTTTCATCAGAAGCTCAACTGGGCCAGGATGCACTTCTAAGCTCTCCCATGCTGTTGGCAGATTTCATTCCTTTATGATTGTAGAACTCACGGCACCTTGTTCCTTCAAAGCCAGTAAAGGGAGAAAGGATTCTAGTAACATGAGTTTAACACTCTTATGTAATCACATTCATGTAATTGCATACAGGCCATTCCCTTTGTCTCATTCCACTCAAGAAGAGGGCATTATGCATAGGTATAAATTCCAGGAGTCAGGTATCATGGTGGCCATTTAAAGTCTATTTTCTTCATACCACTCCATGGATTAAATGTTAACAAGTGAGGAAGGTAGCTTTTGAGACAGAGGAAGGTAGAGAAGAGCTAAAAGTTTTAAGGTGTACCAGCTGGAAAAATGGATATAAAAATAGTTGGAAAAAAGTACTAAAGATATGCTTTGAATTGCATGAAAAAGAGTTAGTGAGAGAGCAGGCAATAAACTCTCAGAAGGCTTTAAAAGTAACATAAGGAAAAGAATGAGAGAAAATAGCTAAGAAATATAAGCAAAGAAAGTACATGTGTGAGCATCTCTATAATGAGTCTCAGAGGGAGATTAAAAATAAGTGGAAGGTATTGGACAACAAAATTTACAAAACATTTTCATTTACAATTCTTTGGAATTCTTTAAATTTAGGAATTTAGTATTCTTAGGAATATATTTAACAGAAGATGTGAAATACTTCTATAAAACATTGCTGAGAGAAATTAACGAAGACATTGAAAAATGGAAAGCTCTCCCAGTTCAGGGATTGGAAGACTCAGTGTGGTTAGGATGTCAATTTCCTCCAAATTAATCAATCGATTCAGTGAAACTCCAGTCACAATCAAGTCAAGTTTATTTGGTGGAAGTGGACAAACTGATACAAAAATATAGGAATGCACTGAACCTAGACTATCCAAAGTACTCTTAAAATTGAAGAATGTTAGAGGTCCAGGATTTAATTAAAACTACAGAAATCAGGACAATGTTGTAATTAAATAAAGACTGATGAATAAGGGTACGTGGGTGGCTCAGTTGGTTATGCATCTGACTGTGGATTTCGACTCAGGTCATGATCTCAGGGTCATGAGATGAAGCCCCGTGTCAGGCTCTACGCTCAGCACAGTTTCTCTCCCTTTGCCCCTCCCTCTTCTTCTTTCAAATAAATAAATAAATCTTAAAAAAAGAAAAGAAAGACTAATGAATAGCGCAACAAGACAAAACATTTTATATTTATGGAAATAGACTCCCATTTATATGGGTACCTGATTTTTGACAGAGACACCAGAACTATCCAATGAGTGAAAAGTGTTTTCAATAAATGGCTCCCAAAACTGGATATCCACATGGAAAAGAAAACAGACCTTGGCCTTTATCTCACATCTTGCCCCCAAGTTAATTTGGGATGGATCAAGGCTTCTATAAGCTCTGAGAAGAAAACATTTGGAGAATATTTTCACAACTGACAGTGTCACTATTTTAGTTTTATTAATTAGTTGTTAGCCCATAATAACAACAATCACAAACCCAGCAAGTAGTTGTGGTACAGTAGAGAAACTTTGCTTTGACTATCTAACAGCGCTGAGGGGCTGATTCAAGGCAGTGCCCGCCCAGTTTCCCATATAGTGGCCCTATCCTGTTTTGAGAGCTCCAGTCTCTGCTAAGTATATCATTAGTGGCAGCCTAGCAATCTCCATCTTGCCACCACCCCAATATAAACTTTAATAAATGTTTAACTGACAGATGACAAACAGTGAGCCTCAAAGCTCTGTGTTCCCTATTGAAACTGGGAGCCCTCTCAAAGAAAGCCCCATATTTTATATGTTCACTGCTCACCAGAGTCGAGGTTTTCAGTCCTGGCTACACATTGGACTAACCTAGGGTGCTTTATAAGACACTAATGTGTGGATGCCAAGGTTCTGATTAGATTGTTTTAAGGTGCAGCCTGGGCATTGGGAGGGTGAAAGTGTCCCCCAGGTGATTCTAATGTGCCTCCAGGCATGAGAAACCCTGTTTTAGGAGGACCGCAAATCTCTAACACCCAACTCCAAGCCAGAAGTTTTTGTTGCCTGCCGGTGGCATTCATCCTGGGGCTCTTGTCTTAATGATCTGACCCTGCCAGGTCTTCAGCCCTGAGAGGTGCTTCTTGTGCTCCTGGGACCCACAGTGAGCTAGACCTCATTTCTAGTGTCTACTTTCTCATGACCGAGTTTGAGCCACTGGGCACCTGTAGCTCCAGAGAGGGAGGGAAGTTTCCCCATATCTTTCTCTTTGGATCTCCTGAAGTTTTATTCTCTTTCAGAGCACCAAGAAGTCATAGTTAACCTACCTCCCTTTTGGAGACACTCAGACATGGAATTTGGGTCACAATTCTGAGACTTGCCTTCTTTAAAAAATATATAACTAGAGCCTGAAAGAAGAATTTCCAGGTATGGAAATGGGTAATAAAACTCCAACTCCATCCCTTAGATTTTTTTCTGCCTTTTGAAGGGTGCTTTAATAATTCATTCGGCCTTTCTGACCTTTGCGGGGTGGGCCTCCGTTTAGTTCCTGTACCCAGGAATGCAACAGGTCCTGGGGTGAGACTCTCAGTAAATGGTACCAAGGCTTGGAGATACGAAAAGAGAAGTTTGCACAAACTGCTAAGAATCTACTTTAAAAGGTATTTACTCATCTAGTTTCTGAGGCAGGCTATGGGGCTTTGGAAAAGAAGCGGTGTCTGAGAGTCTCACCTCTTATTTTTCTGGTCCCCCCGTGTCCCTGGTACATGCCTAGTTTGCCTCTCCAGGCTCTACTATCCCGTCCGGTATGTCAGTCAAGTATTCAGTTTGGAGGATGGCATCTCACATGCACTCAGCCTCTTCCCTTTCTAGTTGAAGGTCACCTTTCCCAGGTAATTTGTTCCCTTCTTCATCTTTTCTATGATAATTTTCTGCTCAGAATCAGTCTCACATCAGCCACAAACTCCTTGGAGCCATCGGGTAGGTGCATTTGTTTTTTAAGCCTTAACCTTCATAATATGAAAAGCGTTGCTCCTGTGCCAGGGGTTTCATCTTCAGTGAACAGAATGATGGAGAGGCTTGGAAGGGAGACAAGGTTCCATGAATTCCCGCCAGCTTCCTGCCCCATACATTTATCATGGGGACCCTAGCTACAATATTTATGTCCTTAAACAAATATATTGTTTTCCTGTAATGCTTGAAGAGTTCATGAGTTTTGAAATAAAAATTACAGGCAAGATATTTAAGGTTAGTTCTTGTATATGCACTTTTGATGGTCATTGGGGTCCATCTCCGTGGGGATGCCGTTCTGCTTCCTTCCAGTCTGGAAGTCTGAAGGTTTCTCTTTAGTCCTATGTAAAGCTCCCAGGTATTTCCTGACCTTCCCAGAACTCATTCATTATTTGACATTTTCATGTATTAACGGTAACCTCGGGAGTCAGGGTGACCTGGGTTCAAAGTTGGCTCTGCTACCTCCTTTCTGTGAGCACATGGACACCTTGAAGCTTCTCTTTTGTCATGTTAACAGGGATGACAATCATGCCTCCATCACTGGAAAATTAAATGAAATAACACTGATCCACTAATGCTAATTGTCTTCCTTCTTTCCTTCTTCATTATGACTCCTTTATGTGTGTAAATTTTCCTGGGCTCTTTGTTTAGTCTCCAAATTCCTAAAGGGCAGAGCTCCCCCTTTTCTTTTTGTATCCTATGACCACACTGAATCTTACCTGATCCTGTGGTAAAACAGAGAAATTAACTATTTCTTTATGTTCCAGAAACAAATTACTGCAAGTAGCCATTGTTTCACATATGGCTCCGCTCAGACTCATGGATGCTGCTTTGCGGGTCATGGCCAACTATTACAAGCCCTTGACTAGAATGGGCCAGGCTGGTCCCTCAGGAAAACTTTTTCCTCTTTGCTATCAGACCACACCACTCTGTTCACCCCTCTTCTCCACGCCTGCCTCTTTCCAGCCTCATAAACATCTTACTGTCATAACCCTTGCTCATCTCCTGGTAGGAACATTCTCCCGATGATAATGGTCCTCTTCCCCTGTTGCAGTGGGGTCCTTCCCCTCTGGAACAATCCTTTCAAATTAAGAATTTTCTTTTTTTTTTTTTTTTTTTTTTAGATTTTTATTTATTTATTCATGATAGTCACAGAGAGAGAGAGAGAGAGAGAGGCAGAGACACAGGCAGAGGGAGAAGCAGGCTCCATGCACCGGGGGCCCGATGTGGGATTCGATCCCGGGTCTCCAGGATCGCACCCTGGGCCAAAGGCAGGCGCCAAACCACTGCGCCACCCAGGGATCCCCAAATTAAGAATTTTCTTACTCAAGTCCGAACTGTTCAAAAGTCCATGCTGTGTTGAATCAAAAATGTTATTATTGGTCAGAAAAACAACCTCTTGAATTGATAAACGAAGAATACATTATGTCAGGTGCTATGGGGACGTTCATGGTTTGGTTGGAGAGAACAGACCATAGAATGCTCCAGGTTAAATCACAAGAGTAAAATAATACAAAAGCAGTAGGTGACACAGGCAGAGTGTGATTAATCTCCAAGTGAGTAGTAAGGAGAATTAATCTTCCAAGTTCAGATCATAGTTTTGAGGTTTAAATTTGAGTTTTCGTGCTTTTATTACTTTGGATGAAGCACACAACTTTTCTTTTTCCACCCAGTGTGGAAAATGGTGACTAAGTATGGGTTTAGGACAAAGGAAATTAACTTCCTAGAGCGGGATTTTTATCCTCTGATACTAGAAGGTGCTACAGCCTGCAGAGACTAAAGTTCTCAGGGTTGAGATGATAATAGACCTGCCACCTCCCGTGCCCCATGACTTCTCTCTCAAAGGAATGAGCTGACAGTCTAAGCTTGCTCTTGATACAATGCCACGCACAGTATCTAAGTGAGATACATCACTGCCACACTTGGACGTTGATTCTCTAAATGCCTCTTTTAGAATCTGTGTAAACGTGGATTGGTTAGAGGAGTTTTAATCATAGAGGTAGGAGGCATGAAAGAATACGGAGGAGGGAAGATGGGGAATCCACCTAATCGCTGTGCTGGGAGCTTGACATATGTCACAACATTTAATTCCCAGAATATTACTTTCAAATGGGTGCAAGCTTCCCCATTTTAAAGGTGCAGAGAGCACTTGGTAAAGGAGAGCTTTTCAAGTAGAGACACAGAATGGGAAACAATCACTGATTCTCTACATTGGTTCATTTTCCATAGTCCCTTCATTTTTGCTGTGCATTCTGAGGGGGTGGTGAGAGCTCCGCATCATTTATATGAAATGATAGTATCCTCTGAGGGGAAATGGCTTTGAAAGCAGAGAGAAATCATTGGGATCCTAGAGAAAAGATAACTGAAGCATTACATCTGGTAATTACTTCCTCTAATAGGTGCAAGAGGTCGCACGTGTTCTACTGACTAAGAGATATTATCCCTATAGAAATGGAATGCAATGGTCTACTTTAAAGAGGACACAGAGGAAACGGGATTTAGCAGTCCAGGCTTTTAGGGTTGTATTTTTCTAATTATGACAACAAAACTTGCCTACTCTAAATACTAACCTTAAATGCAAAGATACAAATTATATCAACTCCTAATGTATTCCTCAGTTCCCCAGTGAGATCATATTACACATTCTGCTTTTCATTCTGCTTTTTAATTTCACATATTGTAGGCTTTTATATCAATAAATATAATAGCTATTTTTACTATCTCTCTGTAATGCTAATATGTGATGTTCCCATGATTTTATTCATTCCTCACATTAACTGAGATTTCAGTTGTGTCTGATTTTTCAGAAACTGTGCACTGAGCAATCATCTTTGAGTACTTTTCTCCTAATTTCCCCAGAAGATTTTCTTGTGCTATACTTGTTACTGCTTCTTTGATCTATTTCTTCTTCTGTCGTAATTTTGGTGTTCTTTATCTGAACCCTTGGACTGAATGCCTTACATTTATTTTCATTCTTTCATGTTTAAGGCAATGACTTTCCCTCTGCATTTGCTATTAGCTATGTCATGTGGATGCTGGTGCTTATTATTCTTATTTTCATTATTTCTTTTAATACATTTAACATGCATTTTGATTTGTTTGGACCAAAGAATTACTGTGAGTGACTTCTAAATGTTGATATTTTTGTTCAATCTAATGTAATTTCTTATTTTTATTTATTTGTTGAAATATGTTTTGGAGATAAAATCTATATTTTGAAATATTTAAAAATATTCGTATAATTGATTATTGAAAAACAAGTCCATGAAATTTTATTTATGAGACTATTAAATATACATACACACAAACACATTCATATGCATATGTGTCAGGGCACCCTCACTAATTCTACTGTATTCTCTAGAACCTTCATTTTCTTACCTAACAGTTTTATCTACTTGAATTTTCAAAGACTCAGAAAAATGTGCTTATATCTCTCATTCTAACTGCAATTCTGTAAGTTCTGTAAGTGTCTCTTTGTATTTCCTATAGCTTTTCCTCTATACATTCTGGTGTATTATTGTCACAGAGAAATTTATGACACGTACTCATGTTGGATTATATCAAGCAGCAAAAGAGATTCTCACAAATTTATGACACGCACTCATGTTGGATTATATCAAGCAGCAAAAGAGATTCTCTGTCACATTTAATATTCTTTTTTCCATATTGGATTTTGGTTTTATACTGATTTTATGATCTTGTATGAGTTCAGAATTGTTTTTGGGTGTAGGAAACAGAGATCTGAAGAGTAGTGGAAGCAGGATGGCCTTTTGTTTGTTTTGTTTGTTTGTTTTCCCTCTCAAGTAACTAGAGTCAATAGGAAGTGGCAGGCCACGGCTGGAGAAGTGGTTTCAGGGTGTCATCAGTGATGGAGGCCCCTTGTAGATTCCTGCTATAGCATCCTTGGTGAATTGCTTCTATCCTTAAGGTCAGCCTATGGTTGGAAATGGACACTCCAGTATTATCTTGTTGACATTCCAGCCAGTGGAAGGGAGGAAGTGGGGAAAACAAAAGGGAGCTCAGCTCTTTTTAAAGGAGCTCTGGAAAAAGCTTTGATTCTCTGGCCTCTCCTGTTTGCAAGGGAAACTGGGAATATTGTCATGCCACATAAATTGCGAATCCTTTAAGCCAGTCAGTTAAGCGTGAATATTGGGTTGGCAGATAGCTGGCCCTGACACATCTGCCATTTTTCTTTTCCACTAGTATTTTTTGCATATTTTTTCTCATCCTTTTTTCCTTGTATTTTTTAGTCTTTGGCTTTAGGTCTTACTGTAAATAGGTTTATTTATTTATAGGTTTTATTTATTTATTTTTTGTTCACTGATAGAGTGTTTTTCCTTTAATGAGACAGTGGTTTCAATCATTTGTATTCATTGTTGAACATGTGTGTTTGTTCTCTTAATATACTTCCTGACTCTTACCTCTGCTCTGTCCTTCCCTATTATTTTCAGTATTTTCTTTAGTTTTTATGTTATCTTCACATTTTTTCTTCATCTTTTAACGGTTTTCTTTAGTTGTTTTTCTTCTATAATGTAAAAGACATACAAGTTCTTTGCTCTGCTAATATCTACTTTTTATATCTTCAAGTAGTTTATTTATTTATTTTTTAATTTTTTTTTATCTTCAAGTAATTTAATTAAAGCTCAGTTCATTAATTTATCAACACTGGAAATAAGACATCATTTATTGAGTTCCCTCTGTGAAAAATAGGAAAAGGACTCACATATATCCCCTTCCCTCTCTTCTACCCACTTCCTCATAAAATTTTTAACTGATATGCACTGGAGTTTTTGATGCAGTAGAGGAGTTAAATATGGTGATAGTCTTTCAAGAAATAGAACATGCACATTTCATTCACACACAATATTTTCTGGATCAATTTATACATAATTTGATTTTTAAAATGGATTCGTTGTCGACTGCCAGTCCTTCTGTATCTTACTTTGGTATCTGTGAAGTCTACATTTTGATTTATCCTTCAATTAGCTGAAGAATGTCTTTAAGCAATTGCTTGACTGTTTGCTGCCCGCCTCTTTGTGTATATCTAAGAGCAGCTTTTCATTGTTTTCCTACTTTAATTTTACCTTGGCTGTATATAAATTGTTTTTATTTCATCAAATGTTGTAGAGAATAAATCTAAGACTTTATTTACTTACTAAATTAAGTAATTAATTTTTGCTTTTTAAGTGTTTGCTTCTTCCAAATGCACGTAGACTTGTTAATTTATCTTTGACATGCAGGATTTCTTAGAATGACTTTTCACTAGTTTTGACTTGATGTGATAAACACTTAAGCTCTACATAGTTGGTGTAATGAAACGGTTAAGAGGAAAGACTTTGGAGACTTATTTGGCTATAAGTTTCTGTTCTGCCACTTACCAGCTTTGGTTCTGCCACTTAGAAGTTTTGGTTTCAAAGTAGGTTCATCGTGTAATTTCCTGTCCACATTCTGACACTTTTGAGAAGACATGGTGCCTAAGGTAATTTACATTCACTTATTGATGTATCATACAAGTGAGTCAGCATTGTCCAAGGCAAACTGAGGCTATATAGTCATCTTCTTCTAAGAATCATCTGTAAAATGGGCATAATTACAGTGTATGCTTTCCAGGGTCTTGATGACCGAACAAGTTGCTGTGTGCGAAGTCCTCAGTACAGCTGCAGGGACATTGTTATCTGATATTCTTGTTAATGATAGTGCCATTTATATTTAAAATCCCCCTCAGCTAAGAGAAAATGTAGATAATAGCTTTTAACTTAGTTTTGTGCTGTTCTCTCTTGCACCCATCAGAACACTATTACCTTTTCTTTGGTCCTCATTTTATGTCATCCATATCTATTTATCATCTATTTTCTGATCACATTAATCTCTTTCTCCTTTTCTTCTGCATTGACTTTAATGCTTTCAATCCCATTCTGATCATCACTGAATGACTTTTGGATCTTCATTGTTTTTTGCTCTTTCTAATAACATTTACAATTATGTAATGGCATTATTATTTCCTTGAATTATTTTTTTAGCACTACCATCTTCCTTTGAATTTAAGTTTCTCTTTTTAAACTATCCTTTAATTTCTTTTATATCCAGTTAGGCTCAGTTTCTCTATCTGTAAAAGGGGATATAGTATCAACTTTATAGGGTTAGTTAATGATAAAATGATATAAAGCACTTAGAATAACATCTGGCATAGTAGTAAACAATGTATTGAATTAATGTTATTTTTGTAGAGTTCATGCGTTTTTGAAAAAAATTCCTGTAGCTTTTTTCTTCTATTCCTTAAAGTAATTTTTTCAAAGTAGTAATCTTTATTTTTGCCTATTTATTTTTTCAGAACTTTATTTTTATTTATTTCTTTATTTTGAAAGAGAGAGAATGGGAGTGGGGAAGGGCAGAAGGAGAGGGAGAGAGAGAATCTTAATCAGGTTCCACAGTCAGCATGGAGCCCTACATGGAGCTCAATCTCATGACCTGAGCCAAAATCAAGCATTAGTTATTTAACCACCTAAGCCACCCTGGTGCCCCCTTTTATTCAGAGCATTGATGCTAATTCCACATTATGTCTTTCTAAACTGTTTTATTGTTTACCATAAACTTCACCTATTTGAAGTATATAATTAAATTGACTTTATAATTTATGGATTCATGGAAACATTATCACAATCTTGATTACTGTAGGTTTATAGAAAGTTTTAAAGTCAGGTGGTGTTAGTCCACCAATTTGTTCTCCTTCAACATTGTGTTGGGTATTCTGGATCACTTACCTTTCCATATAAACTTTAGAATTGGTTTGTCAATATCCATAAAATGACTTCCTGGATTTTGATTGGGTTTGTGTTGAATCTATAGATCAAGTTGGGAAGAATGGACATTGCGACAATATTGAGTTCCTATCCATGAAAATGGAATATGTCTCCATTTATTTAATGCTTCTTTGAGTTAATTCATCAGAGTTTTGTAGTTTTCTTCGTATATATCTTTTACAGATTTTATTAGATTTATATCCAAGTATTAATGGGGGGACTAGTGTAAATGGTATTATGTTTTAATTTAAAATTTCACTTGACATTTCTGGCACAGGAAAGGAATTGTTTATTCTGCTTGCCAATATGGTAAAGAAGGGATAGGAATATTGATAGAAATTTCTGGAGCTTGTTTTTCTGCACATTTTCTTACATTTTTAACTATTTAATCTGATACCAAGTTAAAGAGCACCCTAATAAAAGGATGGCCCTGAAAGGTACAGATTTCTTTTTTAATTCAAGATGAAACAGCCTCATTTGTGAGAATCTGAGTTAGAGACAGGTTTTCAAATTTTGATAGACTATCAACCACCTAGGGAGACTTATGAATAACCTGTGCCTATGATCCACTTCTAGACCTTTTGTAATAGTCTGGGGTACAGCAAAGGGTTTTGTTTTTAAGTTCTCTGGGTAATTCTAATGTGTAGTCAAAGTTGAGAAACACTGAGTTAAAAAAAAAAAAAAAAAAAAGCAATTGCTCCTGAGGGTCTTCTGTGTGTTGAGGATAGATAACTCTACTCCTACACAGTTAGTTGGCAATTAGATTGGTGCTTATTTCTCCTGTGGTATGAAGTGTGCATGACCACATAACCTCAGACTGCTAAGTGTGTGTGGGTGTGGGGTGTTCACTCAAGTCAGAGGGAGAAGGCACTGCAATTAAGCAAGTGTCTTCTCAGAAACTGTCTGAGACATGCTGATAAGGGTACTTACTTTTCCTTCAGTTAAACCTCTCTTCAAAATTTTCCTACACGCAGTGAGTAGATGGACAGGAAATAATGCCATTTTATCTACATTACCCTCTTTTCCCTCCTTACTTACCATAGCACCATATTGGTGGTTCTTAAATATTAATGTGTTTCAGAGTCACCTGGAGAGTTAACAAAGAGAAGGAGAGCCTGGGTGGCTCAGTTGGTTGAGCATCTGACTGTTGATTTGGGCTCAGGTTATCCTAGGCTCTCCTGCAGCAGACTCCATGCTCAATGGGGAAACTGCTTCTCTTGTTTTCTCTCTCCTACCACCCTTCCTCTCATGCTCACTCTCTCTAAAATACGTTAATTAATTAAATAAAAAGAATAGAGAGGCTTAGGCACAGTAAGTAGGTAAAGGCCTGGGCCTCTCTATTTCACCAAGTTTCTCAGGTGATTCTGATACATATCAAAGTTCAAGAGTCACTGAACTGAGGCATTTTCTTGGGAATTTTAATTACTAACAGTCTTAGAGAGGAGATTTATGTGATGTTTTTTGATGCACATGCTGCTATGGTTATATTTAGTAGAAATTTCTTGAGTTGTTATCTTTCTACTTGATTTTTGTCTGGAATGCATTATACATATAAACACCAAGCACAATCAAAAGCATAATAATATGGCACAACACTTCATGAATACCTGAGACTTTAATCACATAATTTGTTCTTGCCTGAAAGTCTAGCGATGTTATGATTAACATATTGTTGTGTAACAAATCGCTGCCTCCAGATTCAGTGCCTACTTTGTGAATGAGGAATTTGGGCAGGATGTAGCATGAATGGTTTGTCACTACTTTGTGATATCTGAGGTCTCCACAGGAAGACTTGAAAACTTTGGGTAACTTAAATGGCATCAGGCTGTATAATATTTTAGAGACCTTTACACTCACATATTTGGCACTTGAGGTGGGATGACTCTAATGCTGAGCTCAGCTGGGAATGTTGACCAGAATGCCTATACGTAGTCTGTCCATGTGGCTTGGGCTTCCTCAAAGCATAACAACCCCAGGATAATTGAACATCTGATATGGCTCAGGGATCCAAAAGTGGAATATTCCTGTAATAAAGGCAAAACTAGGTAGCCTTCTCTGACCTAACCTTTGAAATACATAGCATCATCCCTACATACCATCCTGTACTGGTTGAAACAATCAAGAATCCAATTAAATGCAGAGATGAGCATAGACCCTATATCTTTACAAAATGTTTCATGCTTGAAAACTTCCACACGATGGAAAGCAGTTTGTCATGGGTAACCTGGATTGGCTAAACTTCAGTGTAGAACTCCCTTAATTGTTCAACAAATAACCCATCTTACTATAGGTAACACTAAAGTCTTATGTGTGTGATTCAATTCCAACTTCTATAGTATTAGCATTCTTCAGTTAGTTTTTATTTTTAAATGTTATCATGGACTCAGGGCTTACTTAGAAATTAATCTTATTCTAGTGAACCATAATTATTATTTTTCTGGTCACCTTTCTGCTGCTTAAGTGCTTGTTGTGATATCTATTACTTATCTGCCACTGTACTATCTCCAGAATGACTGAATAGACTACCATCTCCAACCATAAATTGTCCCAGGTCCATCTTATTTTCCCATCCCTAGATCTAGCACACTCACCCTATAGGGAAACTATTATTCCCTTTAGGGAGAAAATACAAAGACTGAACGCAGGGTCTGATTCCGGAGGAAATGATGCCAGGCATATGTGGGTAATTTCAGTTTCAGAGTAAACATTTTTCAAAGTCTTCAGTTCATGTCAATTATTTCAATTTCTACTTAAAATGTTTATCAAATATATGAGCTTCTTAGTCCATTATTTTCTCTTATCTGAACTGCCAGCTTTTCTTTCTCTCCCTTTTTTTATATATGGTAAATTTATATCAGAACCAAAACATTATACTCTGTATTATCACGCTAAACTCTGTTTTAAGTTATAATGCTCTAAAGAATCTTAAAAATACTGATGTTAAGGTACATTTGAGGAAAAAAATTAATAAACCCAATATCATCACTGAAGTAAGAGAAAATTCATTGCTCTAGACTTAATTCATGCTGTTATATCAGGTAACTTTTATATGTCAGCAGAAAAGGGGGTTCTGTGATTCCCTAGACCACCTAGACTTTCCCAAGAACATTCTTTTCCCCTTGCCATTTGATCTGAAGAATGCATCCAAGAGAGAAAAAAGAGAGATTAACTCTCTGAAGGGTAGAGTGACAGGGAGATGTACAGTCCTGATCTCAGCAACTCCAACAAGCTTCAAAGTTTCTGAACTACTAGCGAACCAGTGCTCAAAATGTCCCTTGGCAACATATTCACTGGATCACATAGTAGATTAAATTGTTGCCCCAATTCCTAGCAATCAAGGTAGCAAAGTCAGATATTGGCTGAATATAGGGTATCTGGGAAAGTCTTAGATGGGTGTTATGATCCTAGTTAGTATAAAATCAGAGAGGAGAGGTAATGATGAGTTAGAATTATGTCTCACCCAAGGAATAAGGAATCTAAGATAGCAATAGATTCCTTTTCTTTATGTGCTGGGGGCACTTCTGGTTATCTGTTTGGCTGAAAACCAAAGCTATCATCCTGTTCTCAAAGACTCCTTCCCCAAGGCAAATGACAGTGCCAGTGTACCATCTCAGTGATTCAGAAGGCAAGATATCAATGCTCATGTGTGTTTGCTTGGGGTAGATGTGGTGCAAAAGTGTTTAAAATAGTCCTTGAGGATTCCTTACTGCCTCCTAGCTCAATTGCTGTGCTTCTTCAATAGTCTTTTCTACCTTGGTTTCAAACATCTCGAGAACTTGGACCTATACCCTACACTCTCATGTTTACTCCTGCTTGGTCTGGCCCCTCTAATTCCCATCCATTTCTTGACCATGCCATAGCTCCATCTTGGCTTTGGATTATGAATTAGGTTTTGGGAATCTGCCTACACCTGCCTTCTCGGGATGCTCTCTGGACCATGATGGATGGTGAATTCACAATGAAGCAGAAGCTGGGGCAACAGCATGGGGGATTCAAGTTGTCCTTTCCCTTTATTCTCTGTCAACTTAGAATGCTGAATACCTGCTACAGGGGATCTAGCTTCTCCTTGAAAACAGCAGCTTTCAGCTCCCAGGACAGACTCAGGGCTCCAGAGATGGTATGGAAAAAGCACTTGATGATAGGGAAGAGTCAAGGAAAAGATTGTCTACAACTTGAGGTGGGACCCATGGAGAATGTGAGATGTGATAGGGGTTCAGGGAGCAATCTTTACACTTTTTATCTTATGTAGGGCAGAAATGGAAGGCACATACTGAAACCTAATAACACATTTCTTTTACTTTTTTGGGACATTGATATGATAGCTTCTCAAACATATACACATACGCACCTAAATATCAAAAGGAGATATATAATTTTAAGCAATATAGGCTTTAAATGAAAATGTTTAATTCAGCATATAATTCCTAAACTTTGCAAAAAGTACTCTCAGAAACTGTGATATTCCTTCCGCTTTATAGAGATTAAACCAGCTCTTAGATGGGGCACCTAGGCTTTGCCGTACTTGGCTCATAGGGAAATGACACAACCCGTTCTTTTCATCCACTCTCCCTTTAAGACTGAAATAATTATGTGGGGGTTTCAAGGGAATTTTTCTGAAGCTTCCAAAAACTTCTTCCCAGATGCCCACTACCTTCTATTTTTACTGCTTTTTTTCTATGTTGAGAACGGAATAGGGCTTCATAAAAATAAGGGAGATGGGAAAAAATTGTTATGTCTTATTTTCTTAATGTATTACACATTTTCTGGAAGTCAGGACTGTGGCTTTAGCTCTTGTAGCTTCCACATCACCTATATCAGTGTCTCTCCAACTCAGGCCCTCAATTAGAGGCCTAATTGTCATGTGGTCCTGTTACCTCCTCTACCCACCTGCTATTTCCATCTATTCAGTGAGCGAGGTTCACCTGTGGACCTCTTCAATATTTTTTGAAACTATCACAATTCTTCTTCAGGCTACTATCATCTCTTGAAACGCTCTGATACAGTCTTCTTGCTTCTTAGTCTTGATTTTGAGTTTAATATCCTTCATTTTAGCCCCATAGCAGCTATCTTATCTCTGTCATTGTATTACAGAGGCTATTATCCCTTTTTCTATTCCCTGAGCTTGAGGATGGGATTGGCACACATTCGCTACAGAGTGAGCATCAGTTGAATGAGTACTGATGAAGCCATTGCTAACTGTTTAAGTGGATTACAGGTGGTTACCTGAGAGTTTTATGTCTAGTGGTCCTGTTATTATTTACAGAAGCCAATAGATACAGCCAAAACTGAAATTAATTAGATTGATTTAAAGATGGACTCACCATGGTTGTTAAACCCTAGCATACACACATTGTGCTTAAACTCAGAATATGGTAAATTTTTTTTAATATTGTAAATTTTACAGCATGAAATAACAGACGAAGAGAGAAAAATGGATATTTGTTATATTTCTTGTATGGGCCAGCAGAGTTGAATATTTTATATGTGTTACCTCTTTTAATCTTCAGAAAAGTATGTTGAGGTAGATATTAGCCTTCCCATTTCACAGATGAGGAAATTGAGGAAAGAGTAACAAATTCAGAAGGTGTGGAATTGGGATTTGAGCCAGGTAGTCTGATTCCATGCCCACAATTATGCTAACATTTTGCAGTGGCCTAGGTGGCTGCTCTAAACTCTCCTCAATTACAGCAGACGTGGTTCATAATTTGAATATTCTCCTTTTGGGTGCTTCAGAACTACAAATGGCATAAAGAGCCATTCCTAGGGAGCCAAGAAGCCTGTTTGCTGATAATGAAATATTACTCACAATAGGTTGGTACCCCTGGGAACCTGTGTCAGAGGCAAACCCAGTTGAGTGATGTGGCTTTGTGCGAATGACGTTGGTTCTTGAGCATGGAAATGCTTTGTGGTGGGGGCTGGAAAGGCTGATAAAGTCATCTTCATCTGGTGGACTTGTGTCTGCTCCTTGTGATTGTGAAATATAATCCATGCTTAAAATTTCTTAGCCTGTGGGATTTCTCCACTGACGATTGTCAAATTAGGTCTTTTCTTTTGGGTCAATCAGATGTGATGGCAACAGGGCAGCCTGCTGCTGGTGGCTCTTTGGGGAAATTGCTGTTAGCTCAGATAGATGAGTTCTAACATTGTATTCCAGCAATGTCAACTTGTCTGCTATAACTTTAAATTTGTAATACCAACTCAGATGGGAAAAATGAAACTTTATTATACAGATCAACTTAGTTCACGAAACACTATTTCTGCTCTGTAGTAGGAAAAAAAACCCCAACCTTTGTCTTTCCATTTAAAAAAAAAAAAGAAACAAAAAACCCAGTCTTTCCATTTCAGGCAAATTAATTTTAAGCTCAGTGTCTTGAACTTGTTCTCTTTCCACTTTTTCTTCCCATTTCTGTCATGCCATCACTTTCTCAGTCTGCTGTGGGGTTGTCAATCCCTGATTGCATTCTAGTTCTTAATTCTCAGCTGTCTTCTGGGTCCCTGGCAAACTTTCTGAGTCTCTTCCAAGGCCTGAGATGGGTGATCTTACTATGCCATGTGCCCTTACTATCTGCAACAGTTTACCTTTGTTGGCGTGAGGCACTTGACTGTCTCCCGAATGAGTTCCTGACAGGGAGTGTGGGACAATCTTTTCTGCATTGAGATCCCTAAGCTCCTTCTACTCAACCCCCCAATAATGGGCCAAACCTACAGGAAAGGGCAGTCTGGAGTCTGACTCCAACATTAGCATCTCATTGTGATGCTATTTTCAATCCTCCGTAGAAGATGTTCTTATCTTCTCTGTCTGCAGTGAGGAAACAATCACTAGGAAGAATTCTTCTCCTGCCTTACAACATAAATTGTAGGCTCTGAGTCCATTAGAAATTTTCTCAATAATCTGGATCTAACAACTAAAAGCTATGGCGCCCACCAAGATTTGTGTTTTTTTTGCTTCTATAGCTTCACAAAAATGTCACTCAGAGGTTCAGAGACTTCCTTGTTCTAGGCTGTGTTGTTGTGTGTTCCTATCTGTGTTGTCAAAGAGTGAAGAACATGTAGAAAATTATTACTGTTGCAGATTTGATGGTATCCTGGTACCGGGATGCCATAGACTGCAAGGAGAAGAAGATCCAATTCATGGAAGATTAAACTATGAACTTAAAGTGTTCATACCATGGAAGGCTGGATCTGGGCAGTGTGAGAGGGGATCTGATAGCTCAGCAAGGCCATATGGGGCCCAGGCTCCCTTGATCCTTTATACCATTCTACCATGTTGCCGATGTTGCCCTTTTTGGGGATAAGTTGGCACCCAGATCCCTAATAATCATATCTTTATATGTCAGAGTCCAAAGCAGAAAGCAAGGGCAGTGGAAGAGGGTGTTCTTATCTTCCTTTCTTTTCTGAGAAGAAAATATTTTCATGATACTCATGAAAATATTAACAGGTATGTCTTTACAACTTGTTGGCAAGAACAAGGTCATACAGCAACCCCTAGCTCTAACACAAATGCCTGGCTTTTAAGGACTCGACAGTGGGAGGCTACAAGGAAGAAAAGTTCTGGGAATGACTGCAGAGTAGCTGAGTTGGGTAATGGCAACAAGAAAGCCCAGGGAAGAAGCAACCTCATTACATTGCATCAACACATTCTCCTTCCTTATGTCTAGCCTAGGCGCATTCTCCATTCTCCATGCCTGCTACCTTTCCCACACCCACTGAGAGTACCACCGATGGATCATGGCACTTAGGCCTCATGTGCCCAAGTATACCCTTAGTTTTTTCCTAAAACTGTAGTACCATGAGAAATTGGCCAGTTAGTTTAAAAAGTAAAATCTAGATTCATTTTGGTAAATTGTGAGAAAGAATTTAACTCTGGCTTTAGACCACTTTGATTTGAGTCTCCAATTCACTTCTTAACAGCTATCTACCTTCGGCAAGTCAGATCTCTCAGCTTTGATTTCTTCCTAAGTAGAACGTAGACGGTGAGGCATATGCCAGGCTTTGTGAGGATAAAATACAAAAGTGTAGTCAGAGCACCTAGAGCATCATGGATGCTCAGTCAACGTGAGCATTAACAAGTGATTACAGTCGTTGGTGTGAACCCAGGGTTGAGAGTAAAGGACCCCTCGAAGATACTGGAAACGAGGTGTAACTCATAGAAATGCTACTGATTGTATATGCACCTTGGGGAACAGGTAGAGATAGCAGAGAGGCAAGGACAATCAGAAAAAAAAAAAAAAAAAAAAAACTCGGGAGATAAGAATTTGAAAATAAGATTAGGACAAGAGTGGGGACTTCAGGCTGTGAGAAGGGGAGTGGGGAGGAAGACTTAAATATTCAATGCCGGCAGGTTTTGTAGGGTTCTGAGTGACAAGCTAAGAAATTGAAGCTTGATTCTTGGAAAAAGAGAGGAACTCGAGATTTTTGAGCAAGGAAGTGGTATGGTATCTTCCTGATTTACTTGATAGAAACTCTTTTCTCCTCCATTGTAGTATTTAAAGGATTTAAATAAATTTAAATAAATACTAATTAAATACTAATTTAAAGGATTTAAATTGATAATTGGTTAAAAACTAGATGTTGATTGGCTTGTTTTCAGGAGCACGTTTTGCTTTATGTTAAGATATTGCTAATGTTGGTTTTTTAAGTTTAGATAGTTGGATGATACAAAGATAGAAACTGATTATTACAAAAGTATAAAACAAAACAGAGCATCCTCCTATATAAGCTTGGCTGTATTTTTTGTGTATTTTTTTGTACGTAATTTAGATCTACTATTGCTATTGGAATTGACCTATGTTTGGAGGACTCTGTTTCAAATCCCAGCTCTGTCACTCTGCTGTGTGATCTCGAGAAGCTCTTAAAATGATCTGTGACTCAATGTCTTAGTATGCAAAACAGAGGCAATAACAGAACCAATTTTAACATACATAAGTACTCTAGAGAGTGTAGAGCATAGTAGGTGCTCAATACATATTATTAGTAGTGATTGTTCAACTTAATTTGTAAATATTTTTACTCTATCAATCCTCATTTAGCAACAGCTTCAGTTACAGCAAACTTTGATGTGATCTGGCTGGAAAGGAAGAAATGTACGTTTATGGAGTATCTGTTATGCACTAAATAGCATCCTCTCTACAATAACTTATTAAAAATTTAGAATGTGCTGGAAACTGGGTCCGGTAGTTATATATGTCATTTATTATTTCCATTGTGCTGATAAGAAAACTGAAGGTCAAAGAGAGTTTTAAGAAGTTTACCTCCAGTCCCATTCACCTAGCTAGTTAAAAGAGAGAGAATTCCAATTGAAGTGTATGCAATATCAAAATTCAAATTATTCCTACCAAGGAAATATTGGATACTATAAAAGACATTGTGTGCTGTGAGTTAGAAGATATGGGTACCATTGTGAACATCGGTCCATAAGAACTCTGTAATTTTGTAAAAATATTTAATTTTTCTTACACTGTTAATAAAGATGGATATAACACTTTTGCCCTACTTGTTCAAGAGTTGATGTAAAAATTCAATGAGGTAATAGATGTGAAAATGCTGTAAAAGCATTTTGGTACAAAACAATTGAATCACATTTGATTGCATGATATCATCTTCATCATCATTGATAAACATAGGGAGTAAGTGGGAAAATTTCAAGAGAAAGTGTGAACCAAGTGTAGGCCTCGTACCAAGCATTTCCTATCTTGACCACACAATATTCTTTGGTAAGTTAAGAGATGGAGGAATTACTGTATTGCTATACATTAGATCAGGACATAATGGAATTGTGTGAAAAATAAGACAGGCGAGACTTCTGAGAGAAAAAAACACCACTGACTTACAATGTCATTTACCCACAATTTGGATGAAATTAGTTTCTCTGCACAGCTGACATCTGATTATCCACATCAGTTAAACTTCAAGTGAAAAAAATTAATTTTATTTTGTGAATCAAAATATGGATGTGTTTTAAGAAGTAACATGCCAATAATTAATTTGAGCTCCTTAGAACATTTTGAAAAATTAGAAAATTGTAAACATAGAACACACTCTCATATCTGTTGTAGTTAAAGACCCTATGTTCCCTGGATAAGAATTCAGTAATCCCCTCATTGTTTTCCAGTTATTTTCTTGTAATGGGACTTCAATCATTAACCAGTTGTGACCATTCTCTAGATCCATATTGGCTCAAGTTCTTCATTATAATTAAAATATCTTTTGGGGAAGAATAAATCAAATAATATTATTTATTTATTTATTATATCTAATTATATCTAATTTAAAAAATTTAGTAACTGAAAGAGTACCTTATGTTTTCACAATTGTATTGGAAGCATGCAGTCCTCTTTATTTTTGAATTGTACTGTCTGACCCCTAGGATCTTTTCCACTTTGGAAATGAAAGGATTGGCAGAGGAGTAGAGTGGATCTTTCACACACATGGAGATATTGTTGATCATACAATCACCATGCTAACATATTAACAGAGCATACATATAGGAATATCTGTATTTAATTCATAGCTTCAGTTTTTGGAGATTCTCTTAACTGAGCCAGTTGGAGGAATGAGGTCTCTAATCAAGTCTAGAATTTAAAAGAGAAAGAACGTAACCATCTTTTGGAGATAGATTATCCTTTTTGCTTCTAAGAAGCTCAAGTCAAGAAATCTTCAATAAAGAAACAATTTACATAATTTAAAACTTAAAAGAACAGTTGTGGTGATGTTTTCTTTGTCTACTTAAGCCTTTTTGAAATGGCAACTACCTCATGAAAGCTTTAAATAAATGACCAGGACAATGACCAGGTCACAGATACTTTCAATCTCATCAGAAGGATGATTGCAGTAACAGCATCATGAAGTGTGTTATGATGAATATCATCAGCCTCCTGGCTTCAGGGCTAAGGGGTCTTTTACATGGAACTGCATGGATTGATGGAGAACTATTTGTTACAGCGACTCCCAGGAAAGCCAAGTAAACAATGGAGGAGCCTCCAACGGAGGCTCCAACTAGCTCAACGGAGCTAGTACGTTACATCCTTTGACTTCCTTCCATCTGCTTAGATTTTTTTTTAAAGATTTTACTTATTTATTTATTCATGAGAGACACACTGAGAGAGGCAGAGGGAGAAGCAGGCTCCCTGTAAGGAGCCTGCTGCCAGACTTGCTCCCAGGACCCTGGGATTATGACCCGAGCCAAAGGCAGACGCTCAACCGCTGAGCCATCCAGGTGCCCCGACCTGCTTAGACTTTTGCAGTAACTCTGGCACCATCCTCCAGTCTTTGAGGCTATGTTCCCATTACTTTTCTTTCAGTCCTTTGTTTTTTTTTTACCCCCACCAAACAGAAGGAATGGCAAATAACAATCTCCCTTATACAACTGGAAGCAAGATATGTTTTTCCTGAGATCTGAGGGGAGGGAAAAACAAAATGCCAACTCAATATATGATTATGAAAAGACAAAAGCATCATGTTTTTGCAATTTTTCACATGTAGCATATCTAGAAGATCCTTAAAAGGTTACAGAAAGAGGGAATACAGCAGTGTGGTTGTACTCTAGAAGAATCGAGGTGTCATGGGCATGGTGAATTAATTTGAGAACCATACAAGACATATCTAAATACAACAATAAGCTCATGTAGAGATTGTGAATTCCACACTTAAAACCAATACTCTGCTAAGGGCTTTACATGCATCATTTAATTTCATCTTAATGACAATCCTATGGGGTAGATATCGAAAGGGAACGGGATGACCAAAGAGATTAAAGATTTGTCCAAGGACGCATAAACAGTAATGGAGAGGCAGGATTCACACTCAGCTTTGTCTGACATGAGAGCTCCTGTTGTGAACAGTGTGGTGTGGTGATCGAACTCTGCGCAGATGTCACCTTCTCTTATCCATTCTCTTCCTTTGCTTCTTGTGGGCTCCTGGGCTCTATGCTTGATGAGGCCAGGGGTTTCATCTGTTTCATTTCAAGTGTATTCAGCACTCAGAACAGTGCTTACCCTAGCGCAGGAACCTGTTTGTATTGGTTGAATGAATGAATGAATGAATGAATGGGTGAATGGGTAGCTGAGCTTTCCTGAGGTCTTTGAATAGAAAAGTATTTCAGGAGAGTGTGGAGAAGGCTTAGAAATTCTTCAACCAATTAATTCATGTATATTTTTCTTTTATATATGTTCTAGAGTGATAATAAAAATCTATGTCTGGATAAACAAAAAACAACTCTTTTTTAGCAACTGTAAAATTTTTCCAAGTTATAAGAAAGTTTCTTTTTAAAAAAATATTTTATTTATTTATTCATGAGAGACACAGAGAGAGAGAGAGGCAGAGACACAGGCAGAAGGAGAAGCAGGCTCCATGCAGGGAGCCCGATGTGGGACTCGATCCTGGGACTCTGGGATCACACCCTGAAGTAAAGGCAGATGCTCAACTGCTGAGCCACTCAGGCATTCCAAGAAAGTTTCATATGTGGTTTAATTAGCAGTTCTTTTTTCCTTCATGGTACGTACAACAGTATTTCTCCTAATTGATCGGTTCCTTGAGTCTGTGACTTATTATCCACACAGCTGGAAGGATGATTTTGTTTTAAAAATCTTAAATCAACTGTTTTCCCTCTCCTGTTCATCCTCCCTAAGTGGCTTCCCCTTTCACTTAGAGTGTACTGCAAGCCTTTTCATGACTCATGCTGCCCCAGGAGTGCAGTCCCTCTTCTGATCTCACTCCCAGCTGACCTCAAGCCAGCTTCCTTCCAGCCTCACTGGCCTTTTTGCTGGTGTCCGCCAACATGCCAGCAGGACTTGCGCTTCAGCCCCCCTGCACTGTCTCTTCCCTCCAGTCGCAATTGCTTTTTGGACAGATGTTCCTAAGACTGCTCCCATTCTGATCTCTGTCACGCTGCTGCTTTCTCAAAGTCCTTTTTGATCATCCTCTACATCCCTGCCTCACCCTGGCTTCTCACACTACTGCATTTCTCTCCATAGAACTCATTCTTTCCTAACTCCCAAGTGTGCATTATCTGCTTCCCTCCTTCTCTTCCCTCTCACACTCACTGAAATGTAAATGAGACGTGGTCTGCTTTGCTTCAGTGTCTAGAACAACATCCAACACAGAAAGTTGTTGAATAAACCTTCATTGAACTAGTGAGTGAATGGATGAGTAGATGGATGGTAGGCCTTCTGGAAGGCCACAGGGTCTGTGGGAACACATGACCCCAGGGTGGAGTACTATGGGCCACAGTATTGTTGGCTGGGCCAGACAGTGGGTGTACTTTGTACCTGAGGCCAGGTTCTCAGGGTCAACATTCAGAAATCCAAACTCATTATCAGGTTCAATGGGCACCAATAATAGGAGGTGAGATTGAAGAACAAAAATACTAGGAGCTGCACAGAATGCCAAACGAGGATGGTAATGAGATGCAAGGGCTTCCCAGCGCCAGGAAGCCCAGATCTTGCTTCTCATGAGCCCTGCTGAGTTGGAGCCAGTCCTTCTGTCTTGCTATTTTACTCCTGTATTTTTTTCCCCAAGCCTATTCTACTCTTCTTTGCTCCCCTATCTTCCTTTTCACTCTCTGAAAGAGGCATAGAGTTCTATTACTTGCAGACACTCTTTTCTTTTCTTTTCTTTTTTTTTTTTTAAGATTTTATTTATTTATTTGAGAAAGAGTGAGAGAACACTGGCAGGGCGAGAGACAGAGGGAGGGGGAGAGGGAGAAGCAGACTCTTCACTAAGCAGGAAGCCTGACTTGGGGCTGGATCCCAGGACCCCAGGGTCATGAACCTGAGCTGAAGTCAGACGCTTAACCGACTGAGCCACCCAGGTGTCCCTAGTGGACACTCTTGACAGGAGGTGTGTGCAGGAGACTTTTGCAAATATTTTCGGGCTTCAAATCACCCTTCTGTGCCCAATTTTTAACCAGGACTGCAAATCCCATTTCTGTTTTCTCTGCTGGCTCTTTGTTGCTGTTGTCTGCCAGCAGCTAGAGGAAGGTGGCCAGCAGGAAAAGAGGAAGGGACGTGCTCCTTCACCTGTTTCTGCTTCATCTCAGCCACACCACAGCAATGGTCATTCATCCTGGCAGTGGCAGCAAGTTTTGGCAGAAGTGGTTACCCGCCTTGCTATTAGAATCAGCCTCATGGTAACTCCGCAAGGGTCATAGTGCTGGCCAGCCAGGGCCCCACTCAAGGTTTGAGTCTCAGTCCATAGGGTGCCTCCTACAGGTCCCCGAGGCGTCCCCCCACACCAACCAGGAAGTGGCCTCATACCAGAGGCTTCCATCCCAGTTCCTTGTACCTCCACCCCCCACTCCCTGCCCCGACCCCCACCTCTTCCCAGCATCTAAATTTTGGTAATCCCAGTTCCTTCCCCTGTCCGCCCAGCCCTACAGACAGTTGCTAGTTCTTGTAATCACAACCTCTTATAAAGTCTCAGTGTCCCTGTTTACAATTTCAGTTCTCTAATACCTAATTAACTATACTTTGCATTAAATTCTTGTTATAAAAATAACCAGTGTGATCACACCTCCTGACTGGATACTGGTTGAGACCAACCTGGAGGAGGGATCACTGGTTTCTGGTGGAGAAGGAAGGGGTTCTCATTTCACCATTTCAGGTAGGCATTAGAGTTATCCTCCCGAAGGAGATCTGCATTCTAATGCTATCCAGATAACACAGACAGTATTTGGGGGGGGGGGTGTGGAATTAAAATCTAACAGATAGAGAATACATGTGATAAAATAGATGATGTTCAACTATGAGAACCATAAAATAAACCATCCTGAATTACAGAGGTTAACGCGCTAATAAAAGAAATAGATGTGCAAGGGAATCCTAAAGGAGATGATTCATAATGTATTATTTAAAGAGATAAAAAGGAATCAGATGTAATATACCTTATTATTTCAATTGTATGTGAGAGTAGAAAAAGGGCAAGCGGAAGTAAAAATATATTGAACGTTTTGTTTGATGGTCAACATCAAGAGATGCTGTTGTGTATTTCATTTTGGTAGAAAAATCTCAGCTTCCTTTTTTCTCCCAACTAAAGGCTGTAAACATGATAAAGATACTTCATCTTTATTTCCAGTATTGAAGGAGCCAACAATCTAATTGTTCTTTTCTTAAACACAGAAACACAATTATCCTTTTATTGCTCTGAGTCACTGGTGTTATATATTCATTTTGGAATAACTAGAAGATACAGATACCCTGAAAATAGCATCATGCAGACAGTGCTAACATCACTATGTTCTCTAGTCATTTTTCTACGTGCTTATCTGTTTAGGTCTGTATTTAGATCCCTATTTGAACAACATTAATGTGTATAACCTGTTTCTTTTCTTAAAATGTATCATAAATATGTTTTCCTCATCAATAAATATCGCATAGTAGTTTTGTGGGCTTATTGCCTATTTCCTCTCAGATTCATTCCCCATCTTTCCCTACTCTATTCTGAACTGCAATTACACATCCTGGGCTCCAGTGCCTCTCTAATTTCCAAGTAGATTCACCAATGGGAGGAGGAACCAGTGGAAGATTGGGAAGGATAAGCTGGGGTATTTCTCTGCCTTCTCGTGGGCTGAGCATTTGCTTCTGACAGCAATCGGTCTCTTCCTTGCTCTAGCAGTAGTAGGTCAGCCCTCTCCTCTATGGAGCCCTGCTCCAGTTCCCACTGGAGCTCTAGCTCCCCCAGAGAGGTCTCAACTTCTGGTTCTGGTGACAACTATATACTCCCCATCATTGTCCAGGCATGTGGGTGTGAGGAGCTCTCTGCTGTTGCTAACCTCTGTGTTGCCTCCTCATCCCCTGTGTGCCTTCGCAGTTCTTTTGTCACCTGTAGAGAACCAATTCCCTGATGGGACTGTGACTGACAATGACTCTGCTACTGAAACCTTTCTCCTTGTGTGGACGCACCCTAATATGTTTAATTTTTGATTTTGTTGTAATTCTGGTAGAGTTAACACACAGTCTTATATAGTTACAGGGGTATGACATAGTGGTTCAACACTTCCATACAACACCCTGTGCTCGTCACTACAAGCTGAATTCAGTGCACTGCTGAATCCCCATCACCTATTTTCCTCATCCTCCCAACCACTTCCCCTATGGTAACCATGACTTTGTTCTTTATACGTAAGAATTTGTTTCTGGGTTTATCTCTCTCTTTTCCTTTGCCCATTAGTTTTGTTTCTTAAATCTAATATTGTTTCCTTATTCAACATAGGACGTTTCCATTTCATGCCATTACAGACAAGGCTACAGTGAGCATCTTTCACCCACTAAGCTAACCACATCCTTATCTTATGGTAGCTTCTTAGAGACAAAACTGCCTGGCCATAGTGCACAGACTTTTCTTTTTATTTTTTTAATTTTTTTGACTTTTCTTTTTAAACCAGCTATATATGTTTTCTTGTTAGTTCTTTCAGGAAGTTCTTCTAGTATTTTTGACGTTAAGCTTTATTATTTATTCACTGGTACTTAACATATTTTGGTACCATTATAAATAGGATTTTGTTCACTTATTACTATTATATTGATTTTGTACCCTGCTTTCTAATTACCAACTTACTGAATTTGTTTATCAATTGCAATAGTTATTCGCTTGTGGTTTTGGATGTCTTACAGGTATAAAATGACAATATATGAAAATCATGGTAATTTTGTCTCTTCTGTTCTAATATTTATAGCTCTCAGTATTTTCTCTCCTTCTTTTGTGTTTTGTGAAGATGAAGGTCTTCTCGTATTGGCCAATATATCCAAAGCAATATTCAATAATTCACTTACAGTAAATAATCTTTTATTCTTCTTGACTTTATGGACACTGTCCTTAGTATTTAGCTCTAGTATAGTTGTTTTTATGCTTTTGCTATTTTTCGGGTACTGTTTCGGTGTCTTTTTACAGTTTTCATTCTTTGATCCATTTAGATGATGAATTGCCTTAAGCAAATTTCCTAATGAACTGCCTAATATTAAATTATTCTTTTATTTATGGAATAAATATTCCCTGGTCATTATGCCAATTTGCCCGTTTGTTCTAAAATCTATTCCCTGCCCTCACCCTGCTCTACTTGTTAACTCTGGGAGTGATCTTGCAAACCACATTTCCCAGGCTCCCTTGCAAAGAAGATTTCAATTAAGTTTGGCTCCTAGGTTCTCTGCATTTTACCAAGAACTCAGTAAACCTTTTCATCTGAAGATGAATTCCCTCTACATCTCAAGGAATTTTCATCTATTATCTTTTTGATTACTGGTTTACTTCTGCCTCCTTTAAATGATCCTTCTCCAATTCCTGTTATAGCTAAGTGATATCTCCTGGTCCTTTCATCTGTGTCTATTTTTAGTATATTCACCACATTTATCATGTTTCTCCTTCACTAGGTTCTGAGACAATTTCTTAAGCCCTTCATCCAATTAACCAATTTCAGTTTTTTTTTTTTTTTTTTTTAAATATCAATCGGGGGCAGCCCTGGTGGCTCAGTGGTTTAGCGCCGTCTTCAGGCCAGGGCATGATCCTGGAGACCAGGGAGCGAGTCCCACATCAGGCTTCCTGCGTGGAGCCTGCTTCTCCCTCTGCCTGGGTCTCTGCCCAACCCCTCTCTCACTCTGTGTCTCTCATGAATAAATAAATAAAATCTAAAAAACTATATTAATCGCTCATAGCCTCCATGATATTTTCACAATAATAATGTTGATTATCCGAAGACAGTTTTTCCTCATCCCTGATTTGGAACTTCTCATATATACAAGTTTCTCTTAAATCTCTTTGAAAATATAAACCAAATTTGTTAACATCCATTTTTCTTGGGCTTCCTCTTTAGTGGAAAGCCTTTATTCTGATTTCTCAGAATGGTCCCTTTGAAACTATTGAATACTTTCATACATTTGCAACTTCTCCCTCTATTTACTCACTCTTATGGGGAGATACCATATCTATTTTGTTTCTACATTAGGGGGGCTGAGGTTGTTAGATACCTGTTCATTTATGTTCTGCAGACAAAGGGAAAGGCTATATTCATGATGTGTCTGTTTTATTCTGTTAAGAAAGAGGTCAAGTGCTCTGTGAGATGCAGAAAGGTGTTTCAGTGGGAAGCATTTGCAGGCTACACAGCTCATTCCTGCTTGGTTGTCAGCTGGGGGCAAGTCTGCTTCTGGAGGCTACCTGAATTCCTTCTCTTATCTGCCATGTGGCCCCTCCTCCAGTCATGTCATGTCAAATACCTTTCATGCTTCAAATCTCTCCCGCTTTCCCTTCTGCACATCTTCTTGACTCCAGCTGGTGCATTCTCTCTGTTTTCAAGACCTCATGTGATCGGATATGCCCACTTGGATAATCGAGGGTCATCTTCCTATTTTAAGGTCTGCTACCTTGATTAACATTTGCAAAATCCCTTTTGCCATTAACAAACCACATTCATGGGTCCAGGGGTAAGAGTAAATACATTTGTAGGGGACTTTCTGATCACCACAGGCTCTAAGTTTCCTTTTATCCTCATTGGAGCCACTTCTCATAACAGTAAAGACTACATTTGCTGTGAACCTGCTAGGTTGGGCCTATTGCTTTATATTCAGCATGTCATTTAGTCCTTGAAAAATCTTGGAAGTTAGATATACTTATCTCCTATTACCAACCAGAAAATAAGGCTCCAATGATAGAACAAATAAGCAAATAGTTTATGTTAATAATAATGGTAATGATAATAGATAATGCTGTGGGTGCCATGGAAGATAGGTCTTTGAGGTTGGCTCAAACTCTAAGAATGAATGGCTCAGTCTAATGTGGTTTATAAGAGTGTTGCTGTGATGAAAAGTCTCGTACTACCTCTGAAAATGAGAGGAAACCCATTCATAAGTAGGAAGGAAATGGTGCCACCGGGAAGCAAAGACAAAACTAGGGGACAGAGCAATGAAGTCACTGGATGCAAGATGAGGGCAAGCGAGAAGGGATCAAGTAATAAGTGAAGGCACTGAAAACTACAATGAGATACCACCTCACACCAGTGAGAATGGGGAAAATTAACAAGGCAGGAAACAACAAATGTTGGAGAGGATGCGGAGAAAAGGGAACCCTCTTACACTGTTGGTGGGAATGTGAACTGGTGCAGCCACTCTGGAAAACTGTGTGGAGGTTCCTCAAACAGTTAAAAATATACCTGCCCTACGACCCAGCAATTGCACTGTTGGGGATTTACCCCAAAGATACAAATGCAATGAAACGCCGGGACACCTGCACCCCGATGTTTCTAGCAGCAATGGCCACGATAGCCAAACTGTGGAAGGAGCCTCGGTGTCCAACGAAAGATGAATGGATAAAGAAGATGTGGTTTATGTATACAATGGAATATTACTCAGCTATTAGAAATGACAAATACCCACCATTTGCTTCAACGTGGATGGAACTGGAGGGTATTATGCTGAGTGAAGTAAGTCAGTCAGAGAAGGACAAACATTATATGTTCTCATTCATTTGGGGAATATAAATAATAGTGAAAGGGAAAATAAGGGAAGGGAGAAGAAATGTGTGGGAAATATCAGAAAGGGAGACAGAACATAAAGACTGCTAACTCTGGGAAACGAACTAGGGGTGGTAGAAGGGGAGGAGGGCGGGGGGTGGGAGTGAATGGGTGACGGGCACTGGGTGTTATTCTGTATGTTAGTAAATTGAACACCAATAAAAAAATAAATTAAAAAAAAAATAAGTGAAGGCACTTCAGCGCTGAGTCGGTGAACAGAAACATTGAGTCAGAGTGTGCCTCCTGAGGGTGCCTTGTAAGGGGAGAGGTGAATATGTGCAGAGGCTTGAAGGCTTGGAGTTGGACCTTTGAAACTTTCCAGAAAGTTTCCTTCTAAGAGCACCTTTTATGGAATCCCTTAACCATTGCTTGAAGTAGCTGATACGCAGCTTGTAGCTGATATGAAGTCATCCCCATCCTTGGGATGACCCCAGGGATGCTATGAAAATAGTAAAGGTAAACCAATTTCCTAAACAATTATGGGGAAACAAAAATAGTATCCAAAACAAACAAGAAAGCACAGACCCCTCAGGGCAGCTTCTTGAAACAATCAGTGAACAGGCTCTGTCTCCAATAGCACAGTTATCTGCGTAAAGTGGAATTTTCTCTCCATGATATTTTCCCTTACTTCTTAGGATTAACAGAACCGAGTCCTTGGACCAAAGCATAAAACATCTGAAGTATTACTGTCTCTTTGCCGGCACCCAGGCCAGGTCTCAGAGGAAGCCAGCAGTATTCCTAAAAGTCAGCAGGAGGCTCCCGTCTCCCCAGGGCATGAAATCTCCCAGAAGTGAAAGTAGCAGGTGAGAATTTGAATTCTAGAGCCTCAGGTCAGAATCTGACTTCGAGACTTCCCAATTAGTAAGAGAGGGAAATTAATTCTGGCTATGTATCTTCTTAATCAGCAGAGTGACTCTCTTATTAAAATTGTTAAATAACGTATTTTCAAATGAATTGATAATTAAAGCAAGGAAGAGACTCAACTCTCCTTCCCCATCCCACCCCACCCCCCAAAAAGCAAAAAGAACCTTTATTGTTGTAACACATTTTTCTTGTTTCGTGTCTTTTTTTTTTTTTTTTTCTGAGGAACAAGCCTGGTTCAGGGCAACAAGTGCTCTCTTTGGAAATGTGGGCACCATGTGGCTGAGCTGAAAGATCTAGGACAAGTCACATGCCAGCCTTAGCCTCTATCTACATCTGTCAAAATCGGTCCTTCTCTTTCTTCCAACCTGTTTAGACACGAACGTCAGCTATATTAGTCATATAAAACTGGCAGGACTTAATAGAAGACTCAGTACAGCGTGGGGGTTGATAATACAGCTGACTTCTATAGCGTGACTCTTCCCCAGGAATTGTTCCAACACAGAAGTTCCAAACATCCTCATTTTGCAGCATTCAGAGCAACAATAATTTTTTTTTTTATGGCACATCTGGGCCGAGAGAGATACCCATTATATCCATTTACCAAGTAGTTCGGTCTCAACAACTTAATACATATTTATGTCCTGATGACTTAAGTAGCCACTTGAAAAAAATGACACACATAAATTAAAAGATAATACTTTTATTTCATTCTTGGCACAATTACTTATAATGGGACTTGTGCACCTGTTGGGTGCCGCACAACTGCTCAAATGCAGGAATCAGATAGGACACTGTCATGCTCACTCCCTGTTACACATTGATTTTTGAGTGGGACTTGCCATTTTGCACAGCATTAACTGGAAACCCGGCTTTGTGAAGATGTATCATTACCGAAGAATGCAGTGTGATCTAATGTTGAAACTATAAATGACCCGGAGCTGGTGGTTCACTCGATGTCGGATGGATGTCCAGTGTCATCACATTTCCCTTGAACATTTTATTATTTTTTAATTTTATTTTCAAGAGATTTTATATATTCATGAGAGACAGAGAGGCAGAGACATAAGCAGAGGGAGAAGCAGACTCCCTCAGGGGAGCCCCATCTGGCACTCCATCCCAGGACCCTGGGATCATGCCCTTGAGCCAAAGGCAGCTGCTCAACCATCCAGCTACCCAGGTGCCCCCGCCCTTGAAAACTTTAAATGTCCCAGCACCCCTCTGAGTTTTCCCTGGGGCCCTGGGAATTGCAGATCTAAGAGCTTGATATGTATGAACCCATTTGATCCTTAAGACAGCCCTGTGACTTACTGTCCCTATTCCTCATTTTGGAGATGAAGACATTGAAGCACAGAGAGGTGACAAGACACACTCAAGGTCACACAGCCAGTGGAGTCAGAATTTGAGCCCATATTTTGTTTCTAAAGTCCTTACACTGGACAAGTACACATTAGGGATCAGAGAAAGTTCATTGTCTCCACCTCTCAGGATCTGTGTGGCCTTGGGATAGGCAACTGACTCCCCAAGGGTCTCACCATCATTTTCTGACGAAAAGGCATAACAATAGTTGTCTTAAGGATTAAATGAGAACAACAGAGCGAAGATCTGAGTTTAGTACCATCACTTAAAAACTGGTAAAATTTGGCAGAACAAGTCATGTATTCATTGTGTCCTTTATTTTTTTCCCCTGTCTCCCATAAGAACTTTGTAAGATAGAGGTAAGTTTTAAGAGACCAAAGCCCAGAGATAATTCAGAGGACAATGCAGTGAGCTGGTGGTTAGTTGCTCCAGACCTAGCCCTATGGGTATGGGTCTCCCTGAGTGTCACCTGTCCCCTCCTGCTCACTTAGGCCTTTGTGAGAGACAGCACTGAGCTTTAGGGGTAGGTATTCTCTATCAACACATGGTAAGATTTTGAGGAATTGATAGGAAAAGATCAAATACTTTGATTAAAAAGACTTTATTTTTCTGTTGCTATAAAGAAAGGGAGTGTGAAACAACTGTAGAGTCCTCATCTGACAAAGTAGAACATAAAGTCACAGGGCAGTGGAGAGTTCCACCTATCCTTTCATAATAAGTAAAAAAAAAAGGGAGGGGGGAGGGCGGGGAGGAACAACAACAAAAAACCCAACCAACCAACAAAGTTCTACTAATTCAAACAGGAAGACTTGAGGAAGAAAAAATTGTCCCCTACCCCCTGGCCATTTCTTTCAATTCCAGTCTATAGCTGTTTTCTTCAGGGCTCCCAGTGTTCAAAGAACATTCTGACACAAGCGCTCAGCTAGTCCAGCTCAGGCCATCATCCCAACAGCCTATGCTTCCCTCAGAGCCAGGGCTTACTTCTGGAGCCTTTTTTACACATGAATCCCAATATTCTGTTTCAGGTAGATTAGCAAAGGTTTTGATAGTTGTGGGCCTCTTCTCTGTGCTACACAGATTGATGGTGAAGTGAAGCAAGTCACACATGGGTCTCGTGTGAATTCCGTCATTAAACAGGTGTGTGACGTGTGAAATCTCACCCTGACACACTCCCATCTCCTCATCTCTAATCCTGGGATAATGGTGTTTCCTCTTCATTGTCATTGGGAAGATTCCCTTCAATAACAGATACGACGATGAGGTATGTAGCAGACACTGTATTGATGGCATCTCTAACTGGAGACCTTCTGTCCATGTTTTCTCAGCTCTAGAACCTTGTTTCTGTTTTCCTGTCACCTCTACCCTCTTGGTAGAATATAGGAATTCCTAGGCTGCTTTCTTCATAGACTCTTTTTTCTACCTAAGCATTTATTTTCCTTATAAATACTAACCTTGTTTTCCATAATGCTAATACATAACTTGGTTTCTGAACTTATCTTTAAGAGTTTGCAAGTGCTACAGTTTGCATGGTATGTACTCATTTGACTCCTTTTTAATGCAATGGAAACCGACGTTAGGGACTTGCTAGAGTTATAAGGACATAAAAGAGATTAAAGAAAAGGAAATTGATGAATAAATCCAAATTATCTTTCAAAACAACTTCCCATACAGCTGGTTTTCTCACGCCATCTTTTTGTTCTTTGGGGATGGGTAATACTTAGAAAGTTTTGTCCTAGAGCATTTTCCTGTTGCCTTTCCTTCTTCTGCCAAGAAGCAGCAATCTCAAGCCTGAATGAGACTTGCATAATTTAATTCTTAGCTATGATCGGGGGAAATTGTGGGCCTTGATGGAGATTGATGGAAGGGAGGATGGTTGGAAGCTAGCCTCTCCTTACTTGACATGTTGAGTTAGAACTGATAGGTTGGTCCAGTTTCAATTATTTAAATACAAGGACAGGGCACTGCAGCTAGTATATTTGGCCAAGATGTGGCAATGGTGGCTCATGGGTGGCGGTGTGGCAGGTACTCCAATAACAATATCACTAAGACAACAGTAATGTTTGTTCTCTGCTTTTAGCATTTTAGGTATTATGTTTAACCCTTCTTATAGGATTATTGCATTTAAACATTCTCAACCTGAGGAGGGAGACATGATAGTTATCTTCACTTTATGGATGAGGATATTGGGGCTCAGAGAAACTAAAAATTTGCTCAAGATCACAGAGCTAGCAAGTTAGAAGGCCAGAATGGTTCTCAACCTTCACATTAATCTTGGGAAAATCTGGAAAAACAAAACCTCTGCCTGAGCTCATTTTTAGAGACTTTGATTCAATAAATTGGGGTAGATCCTAAATATAGGAATTTTAAAAGCTCATTGAATGACCCCTGCCATAATTTCCCTGGAGAGGCAAGGATTAGGGTCTCTAGACATAACTGCTGACTTATTATATCAAGTAAACATTCTACTTATAAGATGCTACTTTAATCTTGATCAAATTGTACCATGTATCTTTTAAAACATTTTTTGTTTATTTATTTGACAGAAAGAAAGAGAGAGAGAGAGAGAACACAAACAGGGGGAGCAGCAGAGGAAGAGGGAGAAGCAGGTTCCTCACTGAGCAGGGAGCCGGATGCAGGGCTCCATCCCAGGATCCTGAGATCATGGCCTGAACTGAAGGCAGACACTTAACCTACTGAGTCACTCAGGTACCCCTATACTATGTATCTTCAATTTTGATTAAATTATGCAATTTATCTGATCCAAGAGTTCTTTATTTACTCTATATGATAACAAAAGGCTTGTGTTCAAAAGCAATCAGCTCGAAAATTCATCTTTTTATTTATTCCATAAATGATTATTAAACACTTATTATATACTTGGCTACTCTGGGCCACAGAGATTTATTTTCTTTTTAATTCTTTTTTAAAATTTATTTATGATAGTCACAGAGAGAGAGAGGCAGAGACACAGGCAGAGAGAGAAGCAGGCTCCATGCACCAGAAGCCCGACGTGGGATTCGATCCCAGGTGTCCAGGATCACGCCCTGGGCCAAAGGCAGGCGCCAAACCGCTGCGCCACCCAGGGATCCCGCCACAGAGATTTAAAAAAAAAACAAAAAAACACAACACTAATTTTCCCAGAAGGACCTCTCAGGCTCATGGGAGAGCTAGAAAAAACCTGAGAATCTCATATACTGAGATGTTGAATGGATTCACTTTCTTTAGGCCGAAAGATTTATTGAACACCTACTTTGTGCCAGCCGCGGGAGAACTTTGGCAAAACAGGGATGAACAAAACAATCACTACCCTGGAGCTCACATTCTAGCTGGAAAGACGATATATGGTAGACCAAGAGTCAAGATGCCACATGACACATCCGACAATAGTTATCAACAAGGCCGTGCAACCCAGAGAAGGTACTAGCTACCTATAACTGTCGGAGTCATTGAGAGGGGGCTTTCAAAGCTGGTCTTGAGTAAGCACAGAGCAGTGAATGAGAAGAGGAGAGGAAGGGAAAGCCTACAGGAGTCTTAAATGACATGTCTCAGGGCATGAACTGTTCACCCGGGTGGTAGGGTGAGTTGCCATTGCCTGTGGGAGAGCCCAGTGAGTAACTCATTGTCAGAAGGAACCCCATGGCCACCCAGAATCCACACAAGCAAGCTGCCTAGTGATTCCCGATCCAACCACAAGTCAATCTGAACGGGAGATACTAGTGCTGATCCCCCTATACCTGGAGGACGGAGGGTAGAAATGATTCTTCCTCAATTAGATGGCAACAACTAAAGGCTAATATGCCTGAGGTCTGGGTCACAAATACTCTGTGATGGTAGCATTTACTATTCATACAATCCCGTAAAGCAGGCACTTCTTTTATCGCCATCGTCCAGATACGGCCATTGAGGTATAGAAAATCAAGTAACTTTCTCAATGGCATATAAAGAACTAAAGCCAGGATTCGAACCTGAAAAGTTTCACTTCAGGGTCCACATGCTTTGCCACCATTATTATCACTTCTATTAGTAGTTGTATGTCAACTGGCCTCAGGTGAGTGCTTTTGGCATGTCATGAACTGTGCTGATCCCTTTATGTACAGCATCTCTTTAAAAATCCAGGAGAGTTTTATTATTGTCCCTATTTAATAGATGACAAAACTGAGGCCCAAGATTACACAGCTGGTGAACAGCACGGCCATGATGCGAACCATATTGGTCCTGTGGCAAAGCCTTCACATCGAACCACTGCGTGGTTCTGCCTCTACTTGAAAAATGACCAAGGGACCTAGGGAAATGCAGTTACCCAATTTTCTGGGTTCTATCTTGGGCTAGACATTGTGTGTAAAGAACAGCCTAGTCCCAGTTTCTAGCACGGTTTGTGAGGAACAGAAGAAAATTCTGCTTTTATCACATATTTACTGCATTTATCTGCAATCATCTCATGGAGCTATTAAGACCCTCTTCCCCCCACCCCCTGAAGTGACAGGGTGATAAGAAAGAGAGGGCAAGAGAGAAATAAAGAAGCTTCTCAGCCTTTCTTTTCTGTGCATGTATTTCTCCCACACCCCCACCCCTGCCATCCCATTTATTCCTAGATTATGGTTTTTGTCCTTTCCTTGGAAGTTCAGGGGCAGAGAGACATCAGTGAGGAGAAGGAGTCCTGGGTGTGAGGGTGTTTCCACAACTAGAGAAAAGTTTACTTTAGGGAGTTTTCAGAAAACTGCATCAGGTCCCAGAACCCTCTTTCTTCTGCATGTGACGGAGACACGGTGGGGTGCTGTGGTGTGCTGTGAGCGCGATGGCTGGCTCTCCAGTCCAAAAGTGCTCAAATCACTTTAATTTCATCAGGAATTAGAGATTATAACATAGATGAAAGATGAGTCTATTGTTAGTACTTGAACTCTGAGTGAGAGAGAAAGAGGGGGCCTGAGAGCTAACTCAATTGGAATTGCAATAATCCTCCATTTATCCTATCCCAGCCAAGCTCCACTGGCAGTGAACACAACTCAGTATTTTAATTCAAAGTTAAAAAAAAACCTTAGATTAGTTAACATTTCTTTTTCTTTTGAAAATGGCAACTTTTTTTGAGATAAGTGCCTGATTCCATTGGTTTTGTGACTATGAAATGCTTCAAAAATGCCACACCAAATTATTTTGGAGGGTGGGGAGGATAGTTTGTCGAAGTCAAGTTACACTCATGGGCTTGTGTAGGACAAGTGAAAATCCTCCTTCACATGTGGCCCAGGAGAACAATGTTGTAACGATTGGCTTAGAAAAACCTACATAATGATGCCCTTGGTGTTCCCTGTTGGTGCTCTTTAGTGCTGCCATGATGGTGGCCTGCTCTGGCAAGCTCCTTCAAGGGAAGAGTTTCTGGTCAGGTGTTCCCAGCCCCTGGTTGGGCTCCTGCCATAAATAGTCACATCAGTCAGAAGCGTGGCACAACTCAGCCATCCTGGATCGTGCTGGATCTGGGAGCCAGGATGCCCTCTGCTGTGACACCCTGGTTTGTGATTTGACACCTGTGTTCTCATGCTTGCTGGACCCCAGAGCCCAGGATAGCCAGGCACCCTTGCAGAAGCCTGCCTCTGCAGCCGGGTCCTCTTGGCACAGGAGAGCTATTATTGCAATTCCCTTGGCTCCTCTGCCTTTCCTGACATCCATCAGCCTGGGTTGAATTCCACACCTGCATCCCAAAGAGGCTGTAAACTCCGTGAGACCAGGGATTCCTTCTGCCTGCTTTGACCACTTACCCTGTATAATGCAATGTGGATGAGTAGTAAACACATGGACAGATGTTGCCACAAATGATTTAAAACTTAAAGTTAATTCTAAAAAAATGACATCGAAGCACCTTCTAATTTTGCCATTACAAGCATCTTCTCTAATAGCTTTGCTTCTGACAGTCTCCAATATATTGGTCTCAAATATATCTATTCCAACTTAACATTGTACTTTTGCTTTCCTCCCAGCTGGTGTAATCAGGCAGGGCAAGGTTGACAGCCCCCCAGGATGCATACATGGCTCCAGCTCACCCAGAGCTTGAAGAATCTGAAAGAACTAGTCCACACTTTTCTAACACATTTGCAAGTTAACTCTGGGCCTCAGGTACACCTGAACAGGACCCCATGAAGAGGTTGCACATCCAAGAAATGACTTAATAGGGTTTTCCATGTAATGATTCTGGAAAACTGATGTTTGTTGCCTGTGGACTTGGTGGTCCAGCATGTCAGACTCAATGTAATCAGAGCAGCGGGGCTCAAACAATGTGTTTCTGAATTCTTGATTTTTCTTTTTTACATCCCTGAGTGATGATGGTACGGTTGACCTCAGAAAGATACCAGTTTCCTCAATGTGTAAAGAATATTGTCCAGTTCTGAAGAAATTATTTTTCACATCAGTACAATGTAATTTGGTTATCTAACGGAGCATTTAAGCTTTGGCTTGTTCTTTTAATTTTTGTATTCCACATAACAAGTACTAGAGGTCTCTCACCAACCTGCTCCTTTTTTCTTAAAGCAGATTCTTCTAGTTTCCCAGAGTTGGTCTCATCTGGTATTTGCAAAGATGCACATACTCACTCCCGACAAGAAACTTTCAGGCAGAGGAAGGAATGCACTTGACAAGGAGCGAAAGCCTGCTCTGGGCGCATCAGAGCTCCCAGCCAGATGGGGAAGAAAGGTGGGTAAACAAGGCAGCGCGGTGTAGAGCAGTGGGGGGAGTGCTCTTAGGAGCCTGAGAACCAGAGGAAGAGAGCTCTTTGCTGGGGTCCCCGAAGAAGGCAGCACACAGAAGAAAGAACTTTCATGCGACTACAAAAGGAGGGAAGAAGAATCAGAGGAAACCTTATTCACACGTATAACCCCATAGGATTTTGGTGTGAGGGCATCGCAGAGGCCGCATAGGGCAGTTTTCCAATCCTCAGTCACCCCAGCCACCACTATTTCTAACACCCAAATCCCCTCAACTCCAAGCATCCCTTGCCTGTTTGAACCCCTCATTGGTAGTCCTACTCCAGCAGCCATCTATTCTTTTTTTTTTTTTTAAATAATTTTGTTCTGAAATTAGCTTGGCTATTTAAAAAAAATATTTACTTATTCATGAGAAACGGAGAAGCAGGCTCCATGCAAGGAGTTTGATATGGGACTCCATCCTGGGACTCTGAGATCATGCCCTGAGCTGAAGGCAGAAGCTCAACCACTGAGCCACCCAGGCATCCCAGCCATCTATTCTTTGGTAGCTCTGCCTTACACAGGTGTGCAGCCAGTTCCCGCTCTGCAGTAGCAGCCTGTCTGTCCTTTCATGGCACAGTCATGGCCCTTTGAGGGCACACCACATGTCTTCCATACGTCTCTTTATTTTTTCCACAGCTCCCCATGTGACAATACTTTGATGCCTTCCCCATCGTGATTGTCCTCCTCCAGACTGCCTTCGATTCATCTGAGTAACCTGTTCACAAGTAGGTTCCAGAACTGAACCCTATTGTGTAGTTGAACACACAGTGGGACTATGACCTTCCTTTTTCCAGATATCATGTGAGCCCAAGACTCATATCGGTATAAGGAAAACCACACAGAATTGTTGATTTCCACTGAATCTGCAACCGAACAAGCACATGACTGGCTGCTAGAGAATGGCTCCTGGCTGATACCATGATCCAAAGGGAGCCTGGTTCTACCCCGTGATACATATATGATCTCTGCTTCTTGTGCGGGGTTCCCAGGCTGACTCTCCACCTCAGAGTCTCTGGTAAGTAAGCCTTATTAGCTCAGTATACCATTACTGTCCATGTCCTGATCATTAATAAAGATATTGACCAGAACAAAAACGAGGACATGGCCAACCATTGAAGACTTTGTTTTCTTTAAAACTCTATTGTCACAGATAAGGACATAGACAAATTGTCAGGCTGAATACAGGCAACTTATTTTGAACATGTCCTTTTCATGAATTGTGAGCTCTACGACAGATAGTGTCCATGTAAACTTCAGAACAATTTATTTTGATCAACACTTTCAGTCAGCTACTGATTCAGTTTTTATTGCAAGAAAATAAAGGAGATAGGGATCAGGCAATTGGGGTATTTTGCTAACCACATGTTTATTGGGACAGGCTCCAGCTTTCTGTCACTTGGGGCTTTCTTAGAGTATTCTCTATAGTAACCTTTTTTGTATCAAGAGGGAACACGAGTTCTTAATGGAGTTTTTGCAGTTGTTTCTTACTGAGACTAGAACATGCTTTTTAAAAGTTTTACTAAAAATGTGTTTCTTTTTTCACATAAGGACATATATGAATAGAATTGTTTTACCAAACTAAAAATTTAAATTTAGGAACTGAAATATTTATTTTTATACTGTGGAAGAAGAGCTAACTTCCTTGACCATATAAGTACCTCCAAAGGAAAGCAAGCAATGTGGTCTGCTATACACTTCTAGATCTAGAGGGATTTATATGTACAAATATATGTCACTATGTATAAATATGAATATATATCACTATGAATTCCCCTTTAAGCACTGCTTTTACCTGTATCTTCCACATTTTGCTATGTCATTTCTTTATTGGGATTCAGTTCTATATTTTATAATTTCCACTGTGATTTCTTCTTTGATCTAGATACCTCTTTTTTTTTTATCTAGATACCTCTTAGAAGTGTGTTAATTAATTCTTATTTATGTATTTCTACTTAAGCCTTTTAGTTTGATTCTGTTATGATCAGAGAACATAGGATGAATTATATAATTTTTTAAAAGTTTGTTGACATATGCTTCATGCCCAGCATATGATTATTTTTGCTTAAGGTACTATGTGAACTTGAATTAAGAGTCTGTCATTGTTTGGTGCATTGTTCTATATATGCTACTTAGGTCAATTTTTAAAAAAATTTGTTTCTCAGATCTTGCATATTCTTACTAATTTTTAATTTTCTTAATCTATTGGCTTCACACAGAGGTATGTTTGTTAGAGTCTCCTGCTAAGATATAGATTTAAAATTTTCTTTTTTCTTTTTATCAAATTTCGCTTTACACATTTTGAAATTCTCCACTTTTTTTTTAAAGTAAAGCAAATGGAGAGGACTAAATGTACCAGGAATAAATCTTATGACAAATACATTGTCATAAGAAAGAAAAAATGGTTTATCGGTTCAAATACAAGTAAGTGAATGGAACTCAATGGGAAGTCAGAAACAGTCAGGTATTTGGGGGAATTTAATGTAAGATAGTACCATGTCCTTGGGGGGAGAAGTCAGATTATTAATATGAGGTCCTGAAAAACTCAGCTCACAGTGTAAAGAACTATACATCATGCAAAATAAAAGGGTGGATATCAGTGGCATAGAAGGACCAAGGGCTAAATATAAAGATAATAGGAAAAAAATTTAGAAGCTTATCTTTCTGACTGCAGGTCAGGTGGATATTCCTAGAGAGGATCTTAAAAATATATAACCCACAACATAAAATATTAAGATTGAATCATATCAGAGCTGGAATTTCTGTTAAATGAAACCATTGACAAAATTATTAGGTAAGAAGATAATTGTCAAATATAAGAGTGGATGAAGATATTTGGCAAATATAAGACTGACAAGGGATTAAAATTTAGACTATTGAAGAGATTCCTTTTAAATCTTTAAGAAAAATTCAGAACACAAAAAAGAAAAAGTGGACAAATAACATGTATACCCAAATCTCAGAAGTGAAAAATCAGATGCCTATTGTAGTGTGTGAAGTGATGGTCAAATTCACTAGTTAAAGAGGTCCATGTGAAATACAACAATTGTGAGCCACTATATTATCCCTGTTACACCAACAGAAGTGAATAGCAGGTATTGATAAGAGTGAGAGGGAATGAACTCAAGGAATGCTGGTAAAAGTAAAAAAGATGTAAGCAATATAAAAATCAAGTCAAAAGTACTTGCATATAGATACATATATCTATATGGTATATCTCCTATGTCCCCAGCTAAATTTTTACACAGGTCCATTGAAAAAGCACATGGAAATGTTCATTGTGACCCTGGTTGTGATAAAAAAAAAAATCCTGAAGCACTATAGGTGCCATTCCTAGAAGAATGGCTTATCATAATGTGATGAGTGATTACTGGGGAAGGAGGAACAGGGCAATGAGATTTGAGATCTAAAGGGAACAAATTAATAAGAAAAAGTCAAAACAAGAGACAACTTTTCCAAATGTGTATGATTTCAATTAATGCTCCATGAATTCAGAGAAGTGAGCTCGGTACCTACTGTTCCACAACAACAACAACAACAACAAAAACCACTCCAAATATCCTTTGACTTGTGTCTTTGAATACTAAAGTCAAATGTATTAAAGAAAGTTTCCTTAAATTGGATTGTTAGGTCAAAGAGAATATGCATTTTACATTTTTGTCATATTACTGGGCTTCTTCTTTCTTTGCTGTTTCAAAAGATTTCCTCACATAAATCTCATTTATTTATATTTTAGGTTGAGTGTAGAGTGAATTAATCAGGTTTTAAAAGAAACCCAAGGGGATGCTTATTAGAACAGAATTCCAATAAAGAATCACAATTTAGGATTACATTAAGTGAATAGCTTATTTTTATGGGTGATTGATCTATTTTCAATGTGAGAACATACTTTATAAGCATAAAACTAAGGAGAAATCATAAATGAAAACATTGAAGTGCTAACAATGATTTTTTTTGGGTAATGGGACTAAGTGTGCTTTTTTCCCTTTCTGTCTACTTTTCTGGGTTTTCCAAATGTTCTTTAATATGCATGTTCTACTTTTATAGTAAAAGTGTTTATTTAAAAAGAGAACCATCCAGTAATAGGGCCAGGAGGAATGACTGTTTCCAAAACTTTTTTCCCCATTTAATGAGAGGAGAGATTTGAGAACTGCATTTTAAATGTCAGAAATTATTTATCAAAGTTGGTTACAATGATTAGAGTAGTACAAAATTGATATTATAGTTTTTGGTAAGAAAAGCTACTTTCCTTATGAAGTCAATGTTCCAAAATCAAATGGGTCTCATGATGTGTCATGGTCCCTGAGGCCAGTGTTACCAAGGTTTCCTTAGTGAAGTATGGCACTAAATGGTTATTTTTTTTTTTTTTTTGGTCCTAATGTATTTAACACTCAGAAATTCCCTGAAGGCAGGTGCAATCTATTTTTGCTAGAAGACATCAGCGCATCTTGGCAGAGGGATAGACCACAGATATCTGTGCTTTTCCATAAGTAAAGAAGGAGAGCCCTTTGGGGTTAACCCTTACTTAATAAGAGAAAAAGGAGTGTATCAAACATCCAGTTTGCTAGCTCTTTCTAAATAAGTTGGAATAACCATTGACATCTGTGACCACATGGAAGCAGGAGGTGAGACATCTTCATATCTGTGCATCTCAATGTCATCCTAACTCTACTAAAGAGCTGGGAGCTGGGAAGGGTACAGAACACACAGAAAAGGAGAAAGCATGTGGACATGTTGCAGTGGGAAGCTAAGCCAAGGATTCTTGGGCCTTGGCATCGCTCTGTGGAGTCTATGAGAATAAAAGGTGATGAGTCAGCTGTGTGATTGGCTTCTCCCATTATACTGTTCTGGAGGGTTCTGCAGGAAACCATTACAAGTGAAGTCAAAGGCTCTCAGACAACTCTTTTAGCTGAGATGTGCAGAATATGAAATTAGAGAGAATAAATTTTGAACTTTAACAAGCAAAGGTGGTGTTAATCTTTGAACTTTCATTTCTTTCTGGAATTTGATTAAGGGGGAAGATTTAATAATCAGATTCAGGGTGTATCTCTCTGGTTGGCATTTTATTCATTTGTTTTTATTACAGAACCTCTGATATGCTGGGTGGACATAATTTGGCATGGGAAATAAAATAAAGATCATGTTTTCAGGCTTGGGAACTGAATGGCCTTGGGGTCATCTTAATTAATTAACTGCTCTGACCAATTTCTGAGCTTTCTAGTGGCAGATTATATATTGCCCATCAGCAGTTTCATGGATACACAAAGATGCAGATGTTAATGCTTGAGGAGGGCCCTAATTAAGTGGGAGTGAGTCTTCCTTATAACCCTGTAATGATCTTCTCCTCATATGGAACAGACACACCCTGAGTTGACCAAAAGCTTAAGTTCAGTGGACCAAGATAAAAATAAGCTAGGCACTGTGAAGGGGGCTCTCCCTTCATGTAAGGTTGATGTCCATTCTTATGATACTTCTGGCCTCTAGACTAACTACTCTGATTGACAAGTTACATGAAGTAAACATGCCCAGTCTCTCCCTCTGCCTTCCCTCTTGGGAGAAGCTTCTCAGGAGCAACACTGCCCTTTGGTCCTTCACATTGTAATCCTCACCCCTAACAGGACCTAGAATCCACAGGAAGTTCTGAGAGCCCTGCTCTGGTCCAGTGCTGCTTGTGTCAGAATGGGTACCTGTTTGGTTTGAGTCACAGCCTCCAGCTTTCTGCAGAGAGCATGGATCCTGTTACTCTCCTCAATGTTTCTCATTTTAAAGGTGTCTACTCTTTCAGACACCTTTCAGGAAATTTCCTTTTTGGAATCCCACTTGACCAAAGGCATAAGCTCTGTTCTCCAGTCTTGCCTCTGGGAGCCATTTCCAGTAATAAGGCATTATGCTTACTCTTGACTTATTCTTTTGTTTGAATGGATCTCAGTATCTCTTTAGCTTATTTTTTTGGGGGGGTTGAGGGGATCTCAGTCTTCTCAGTTGCTGAAGACTACTTGGCCTGTGAACCCAGGGGTCCTAGTACTATTGGGTACAGAATACAGTCTGGCTGCAGCTGACCCCTCCCCTGGATGGGGGCCACATCCCTTTCATATCATTTACCTTTGCCTCATGTTTACCCTACTTAAGAGCTTGTAAATAAGCAGATGATGATACACATTTGAGAGACTATTAGGTCACCTTCCTTGACCTACTCCTTTCCCCAGAGAGTACGCAAGGGATGCATATAATTCAGTTAATGGCCATGAAAATATATGGTGATTATCAGGCTGGGGTCAGTGCCATAGTACCAGGACCCCTGATACTAATGAATGAATTAATGAATTTTCCCTCTGTCTTGGTTTGCCTTTGTTTGGAAGAGAGTGGGGTGACTTATTTGTTCAGGAGACAGAAGGTTATTGACCTAAACTGCATGTTTGCTTTCTCCACTAGTGGGGCTGTAGCTGATTTTCTCCTGGATCACCTAAAGGAAAACACACTCAGATACTATGATTATGTATCTTCTTCCAAAAAGAAACCAGAGTTGGCTCATTTGGTGGTACTCAAATTCACATATTGGCAATGACATTGAGTCTAAAGCCTGGCCTTCTGCTGAAGATGCAATAGCAGCTTTCCTGGACTATCCTTGTTACAAAGACCCATGCTGGCTGAAACATCAACGATGGAAGCTCCCTCATCAAGATATCCTCTATATGCTTCAGTTCAGGAATTTTTGTCTTAATGACTTGTGTTTTCCTCTCACAATTTGGGGCTCATAGACAAACATAATAAGGAGGGGGCAGTTCTCTTTCATGTTAGTGAAAGAAAAAAACCAGATATTACAGGTTTTAGAGCTCTAACTCAGTAACTTAGGGTAATGCCCACCTTAGCCCCACGAAAGGAATCACCCCTAAATAATAGCCTCTGCAACCTTATGGTTATTATTTTTTAAAAATTTTATTTATTCATTCATGAGAGACACACAGAGGGAGGCAGAGACACAGGCAGAGGGAGAAGCAGGGTCTCTGCAGAGAGAGAGCCCAATGTGGGACTCGGTCCCAGGACCCTGAGATCAGGCCCTGAGCTGAAGGCAGACACTCAACCACTGAGCCGCCCAGGCGTCCCTACAACTTTATGTTTATAGCATTAATTTAGCTTCTGCTCAAACAGCCTCTGGGAAGCTGGGAGAAACCTTTTGGAAGAGAACTCTACTGTAGCCCTGAATTTACTCATTCACCATTCTGCTAATCCAGAATGTGCAATTAAAATCTAGCTTCGCCTGTAAAGCCCACTTTAGTTTATCCCTAAGAATTTTTAGGAGGCAGACACTTGCTAAAGATTAATACTCAACATGAAGAGGATTAAATACTTACACAATTCCAGCAGTCAAGAGGAGATTAGGAAAATCATTCTACCTTTTGATTGTTGGTACCCGACTACCCCTGGCATGGTGTTTGAGGCCAATGACTTAGTTTTTGATTTATGCAATGTAAAGAAACTTTTTAAATTAGCATTTAACTTTCCATGGTGCAGCACAGTGTAAGGACAGGGATTTCGCATCAGATCACTGTGTGTGATATTCGGTGCTATTCCTTCTAGCTGTGTGATCTTGAGAAAATTACTTAACCTCTATGTGTCTATATTTTCTCGTCTGTAAAAAGGGATACCTTGCCCCACAGGGCTTAATATTAATTAAGTTAATATTTATAGGGCCTTTAAAATTGTTGCTACATATACATAAAGGTTATGCAAGTGTCTGTTAGTTAAAATACACTTTAAAAAAGACACGGGTAAGATTCGTCTGGAAATTATTTTGTGTCCCTGAGCATTTTTTTTTTATGTTCACAAGGAACATGGAGAGGAAATAAACATAAGATTTGCACATAAAGAAAGATGATTTGACCCTTTCTTTGACCATGCAGTTTTGTACATAGAGGCTCGAACACATGACTTCACTCCAGGTGATTTACTAGCTCCCAACGGGCTGAGCCCGCCAGTCCCGAAAAGGTTTAGAAAACTGTTTCTTGAGTCTCAATCTAAAGCTTCTTCTCTATTCTTTGTGGGTCCTAGAAAAAGAAGGTAGCCGTTAGGCCCATACAACTCCTATAGTCATCCCGTATCTCTCAGAAATATTAATACAGTAAACTTAAAATTCCCAGCTATTATAGTTAGCAATAGAGCCAATAAACAACATCCTTTATGACATTTAACAGATGAGGAAGCTGAGCTTCCGGCGTGTTAATGACCTCCTGGAGCCAGGAGAGTAATGTGCTCCAACTGTGTCTTGTGTCTCTGGCCTTTCCCCTTGTGGTGTCATCGTCTCCCTCGGCATCATAAACTGAGCTGGGAAAGAAAAGTTGGCTTTGCCTGATGACATTGTCCTCAGGGTACAGAGGCGGTGGGATGGGCACCCAGGACAGGAGCCAGGAAAGGCAGGACTGGAAAAGTTTAGACTCTCAAACCTATTTACTTGTCATTTTCCAGATGTTCTCAACTGCTTCTTTCCTATATTTACCCTTCCAGATGAAAGAAAGTACAGTTTTGATGTCAGTGAAAATAACATCGATTCAGCTTCTTGGCTCTTTCTGTCTGCCAAGTGATGGTGAGGTGTCTTGGGATTTTGCCTGTGTGCTTAACTGCTTTTTAAAGCCTGATTCTTATAAAAAGTATTTTTCAGTTGCCGCATGACTCTCCAGAACCACCTACATGCACGCGTGCGTGCACACACATGTGCGCACACTTGAAACTTTAATTTTTTTCAAAGGCCTGACACTCCCCATGGATGGAACTCCCAGCTTTCACGCTGTGTGGAATTTTGGCAACATTGTTATTCTGCACATCAAGTTTACTCTGCTTAGCTGACATCATCAACCCTCACTTTAACTCTATATTTTTAAAGGAAGTCGACACCGTGATGGATCAGTGATTAGGCATGAGCACTCCGTCAAACAGTGCTGTAAATTCAAATTTCTGGGACTTTATGGACAGTGAAACGTGATGACTGTTTTCCACCTGCAGCCCTGCTAACGTGGTAAAGTGTGGCAGACTGTACCATCAGACCCCCCTTTCCCCCCAACCCGAGGCAGCAGGGGTGACCAGTCACTAGTGGCCTGACAGTGGGGACCGATCCATCTCCTTTGATCTACCTGTGCCTTGTCCTTCCCAGTGGCTAAGTAGAGGGTACCCCAGAGGGAAGAGAACAAAGGGAGGATCCAGCAGGTGGGTATTCAGGCCCCACTTCTTGGAATTTCTCCCCTTTTTATTTTGCCTTCCTCATCACATTTCATGTGCAGAAAGAGTCCAGTGGTGAGACATGTTTTGAGCCAGTGGTATATGAGTGAAGAGGGCAGTATTGATTCAGAAGATCAGGATAGAGCATCTGACAAGTAGTGACACCTTGGGAAAATGACATACTTTGCTGAGGCTTGGTTTCTTGATTTCAAAAAAAGAAGGAGGCTTGACTAGGTGATCTCCAAATTCTTTCCCCCACTCTAACGTTGTGCAATTCACTGGCACTAAATGAAAAGCACTTAATATCAGCAGTACAAACTGTTATTAATGATGTAGGCGGCAACAGGAGTAGGGAAGGTTGGTGGTCATAGGAATCCAGGAGGGAGAGATGGGAAGGGAAATGATATATGAAGCACTGGTGTATATATAAAGAACTCATTAACACAAGGGGCCCATTTTATGGGGTGGGGGCGGGGCAACAAGGCCATGTGACCACATGTGGCCAGAGGGGCCAAATCACCCCATGAAGTATTACCAGTTTTCCATATTGATCAGGAATTCAAACAGATAAAGGGATTGATGCTACACATTTGGGATAGAATCTAGACCTCAATGTAGGACGTTTAGTTTAGTGTTTGGGTCTGGTCTCTGGGGGAAATCAGGACAATTGTTTATTTCTCCTGACTTCCTGCAGACAGTCCCATGGGTGAGAGTGCTGAATTCCCACAATTTTGTCATTGGATGATAACACAGACCTGAGAGTCTCAAAGTCTTGCTTAATGAAGGTCAGGCAAAATAAATAGGGAAACTTATTATGTTAGGGTAGGATGTTAAAAATCTACCGAGATCTGAGTTTTCGATATTTGCTTCACTCAGGGGAAGAATTTCAGAATTTCTGCCTTTATGTTCCACCCATATCATTTTCACCCATCGGGAGGAATAATTGCCGAGTGCTAGAGGCTCAAGTGTCAGCTCTTAATCTTTCAAAAGGCAATTAATATCCAAAACAAGAGGACACTATGGAGATATACATATACTGATAGTTAAAGGAAAATGATTCAAAATTTATTTGGCAAATTATGGCAACATCCCTGATCTTTCCAGAAAATCATTTCTGTAGAACTCCACGGAACCTACATGAGGTAGACACTAGCCAAATGACAAGTTCCTCTGAGTGCAAATCAAGAACTCAGGCTAACTGGTGTAAAAGAAGAGACAGCTCTTTGGGAATTCTGTGATCTGGTCCTTTCCTTTGATAGGAGCATGTTGTGGGAGGAAAAAAAAAATCACTTCATATTGGTTGCACAGAGCTCATTTACTTCACTTCAGTGCAGTGATTTTTCTTCTTTATGGCCGTAAATTATTGAGGTTCTTGGGTGGCCTGAAGGTAGGAAGGGGTGGTCCTCAGAGAGCCAGGTAAACAAATGCCCTGCTGGTTAGCAGGTGCTGCCCCATTACTTTGTCTAAAGTTCCTCGGGTGGGCAGTTACCTTATAATTTCATTTTAGCCGAATGAGAGGTAAGGGACCTTGATGCCAGCGTCTGCTCCCTTCCCATCATTTCATCAGAATAGCTTTCAATTTGTGGGGAGCTGCACGAGGAAAAGGAGGAAGATTGAACTTCTTCAATTCCTTGAAGGCAATACACATTTTATAGACACTAAACTGTGGAATGGGGGGAGCTGGCAAGCAAGTGGGTGCTTAATAAAGCCACTTTGCCTGCTGTTTTGTGCAGCTTTTTGTCTTGTGAGGGGAGGTAGAGGGCAGCGGGGTGGAAGGAGCAGTAAACTCAGTGCTAGAAGACCTGGTTTGGAATACTTGTTTGGGCCTCAGAACTGCTCTCCAACATGGGCAGTGAGCGCATACATTTTTCACTACCTCACAAAGTGGTGGTGGGACAAAAATGAAAGAATGTTGGGGGCAGTGCTGTTGAAAGGGAGTGTTCAACATTAGTGTTTATTATTTGTTTCTCTTTTCTGTTTCACTCTGCCCTTGAAAAGGAGGAGTTAGATGAAGAGGTCAAAATTCAAGGTTAAGGTTTTTTTTTTTTTTTTTTTTTTTTTTTTTTTTTTTTTGGTTAAGGTCTTTTTATTGCTCAATGAGACTGTGTGGAAATTCACTGCCTGATGGACAGTGGAGCTTATCTGGAGTCCCTTAATTCCACGTGGGAGGTGAACTCCAGGGGGGCCAGCTCAGATCTGTGTTTAATCTCTTTGCAGATGCTGGGGGCCAGGCTTGAGATCGTTTCGTATAGAATTCGAGTGTAGAGTTTTTCCCCAAACTGATGAATTTTTTATGGATGAGTGGTTTTTTTTTGTTTGTTTGTTTGTTTTGTTTTTTTTTTTTTTTGGTATGAATGTTTATGGTTTCTTAGTGAATCATGACATTCTCAAATAGCAAGAGTATTTGGAAGTCCTAGATGATGTGTGAAAAAGCTAAAAGACCAATCCCAACCATTTTTAAAAACAAAAATAAGGTTTCTACTCAGTACCATCACATGTTGGCAGATCAGGGAATGAGTCCTCATATTGACTGGTATTCGAACCAGGAAACCTTTTCTCTCGCAACTGCCTGCACTTCAGAAAAAGGTTTTGGAGAACTGTGATGAGTAGAGCATTGACCCTGGGTCATGTAACCATAGATCGTTTCTTTCTGTAGATGACCCTGTCAGCACCCTGCCCATAGACCCTGGCTGGCCCCAGTGTTGCACGAGGAGAGGTTCTGTACAGCCTGAGGATATTTGCTATCTGCTGGAGAGTGCCCTGGTCCCAGCCGTCCCCACCGTGCAGCAGGTTGGGAGTGCCAGCGGGGTTCCAGGAATGTCTCTGAACCAAAGAGTAATGAGAGCAGGTGTCATCAATTGTCGCATCTAGGTCATGGGCATAAGTCACAATCTGTCCTTTTCTGAATGTTTGAAAATGTTCAGAATAATATGTTGGATGGGATGGTGTTATAGATGACAAAACACGGGGAAAATATTCACCCTGTATTGTTCAGAAAAGTGAAGATTATAGAACGGTGTAGACTATGATCATAATTTTATAAATTACATACATATACATATACGTATATATACACGCTGCATAAGCACACACGAACACGCCTGGAGAGGCATGTTTATATGAGAGAGGCATATAATAGAGAGAGATATTTATATGCCACTTTCAATACTACCTTTACCTCTATTAAAATATTTCTGGAAGGAAAAACAGCAAAAAGATAGCAACTGTTAGCTGTGGATAGTGAGCATTCAAAATTAAAAACATTTTTTTAATTATTTCTCTGTAACTTCCAAATATTCTCCAGTGTATCAGTTTCTACAGTCAAACTTAAAAACATTTTTAACAAATTGTGTTTTGAAGAGCGTTTAATGACAGAGAAATAAAGCTATACCTACTTGTTTTACGATATGATTATAACCGAAAAACTACATATGTGATTCCGAGGGTCTTAAGAGAGGTTTTTATTGCTGGCAACTAAGGGGAAACAGGGAAGAGGATATTGGGAGTTAAATCACACGAGTGATAATGCTTAACTCTGAGGTATGCTTTTCCGAGGCGTTTGTATTTAAAAAAAAAAAATTCTTAAAGCTTTTGGAGGTCCAGATTTTCTACATTTATTATTTTTATAAACCAACAAAACCTTTTCTTTTTTTTTTTTTTTTAACCTTTTCTTTCAAAGGGAGAAGATCTAAGTTCCAGTTCTTGGCCTAGCACTTTTTGCATCTGTGCTTATCTCAGAGGACTGGCATCATTTCAAATGTATCAGAAAACTGTCTTTATAAATGTCGAAAGGAAGAAATTATAACATACATTAAGGTGGTTTTCCTACAGCTTTTCAAACTCGAGAGATTATTTTAAGCATTAAGAATGCGAGACGCTTATTACCAATAAAATCTTCAAGCTCTACTGATTCACCTTTCATGAGACTCATTTTTCATGAACGAGGCAGAGCATAACAAGCCTCATATGTCACTCCCTCAGTTGAAGAGCGACAAGACTCCAGAGCAGGGGAGAATTTTATTAATTCTGTGCATGCCAGGGCTCTCTTTATTGCACACTCTGAGAGTGGAGCCACGGAGCTCAGTGGAAACATCTAGACCATGGAGATGGACTTGAGGTCGCTCTGCAGAAGCAACCCTGAGTCACATCCAAATCCCTAGTGTGTGATAGCTTGATTGGCATCATTTTCCCCCCTCTCTCTACCCTGATGCCAGCTTTTCATCGAGCAGAATCTATTTGCCTACTTATTTGATTCTGGGCTGGCCTGCAGGTGGATAAAATGTGGTTCGAGAGCTGTTGTGGGAGCTTTGCGGCTAGCCCTTAGGCGGATTGGCAGCTTCTGCTGCCCCTGTGGCATGTAAGAGTTCCAGGCTAGTTGTCTGGAAAAGGAGGTCATGTGTAGGAGCACTGAGCTGCCTACCGTGTGACTTTCTTCTACTAGCACCTTCTGTCTTTCTTCCCGTGCTGTGGATGGAAATGGCGAAGGCGTCCAGCTCTGTTGGTGAGGAGGTTGGCAAGTTGACCTTCTGTTTTGAGAGTGGGATTGAGAGGAGTATGTAGTTTGGGATGCCCCTCGGGCACCAGCTCTAAGCTGCGTTCCCAACCAGCTTGGTCCATGAGCAGGCTGGCTCTTCCCTCTCCTTCTGTCTATTTTGTCTGATTTCTCAACCTAGAGGTGGAGATCGGGGAAGAGGTCTGATTTGTTGTCATCCCCTCAAGCCTCAACACTTGAGGATTTTCTTATGTCTGTGTAATTAGAAAAATTGCCAGGATGGAATCTAGCATGGATCCCTTGTCATTGATTTTGTCTGCATTGCAGGGAGTCGTTTAAATTATGTACAGATGTCTCCAGGTCATCAGAGTATTCTGATACAATTAGCCCCGCCGTGCAAGTACAATTGGCTCCAAAGTTTTAGCTAGTGGGCAAAACAACACGTGTTCTATCCTTACACTAATGTGAAAACTGCTGCGCTTCTCCTAACGGAGAACAAAGTTCAGGCTTTAAGCCGTTAATATCAATAATGAGTGTTGGTAATTACATAGTGTGGATAATTATAATTGCTATCATTATGCAATTAAATGTAAAAAACTTTTGAAGTGATAGGGATTTTAGTAAAGTCATAACATCAGTGCCAGCCATTCAGGCAGTTTTTTGTTTGTTTTGTTTTGTTTCGTCTGCACAAATTTACAAGTGATCATTGAAATGTATCTGGGACATAAATTTGTAAAAAATATTATTAATTATATTATTAATAGCAAATGTTATTACTTATAGAGTTAATCAATTATAAACTAAGATATTATTAAAGATAGAGCTCCATTTTAACCTTAAAACTTGAAAAATAACTAAGCAAAATTTTATGTCACATGCCTCTGAGCTAACTACAACCAGCTTCAACATTGTAGAAGGGAAAAAAATCCTGCTCTGTGTAGCAAAAGTGGGTGGTTTATAAATAACGTGGGATCTTTGTGCAAAAACTTACAAAGACAGCAGAAGAATGGATGCGTATCTTGGATTATAGCTTCTGTTACTCTTTGTTTTCTTTTTCTTTTTTTTTTAAAGGATTTTATTATTTCTTCATGAGAGACATAGAGAGAGGCAGAGACACAGGCAGAGGGAAAAGCAGGCTCTCTGCAGGGAGCCCGATGTGGGACTCGATCCCGGGACCCTGGGATCATGCCCTGAACCGAAGGAAGACGCTCAACCACTGAGCCACCCAGGTGCCTCTACTCTTTGTTTTCTTTCATTCTTGTACACAAGTTACTCCTCGTAGTCTTCCATATTCATTAGCTTTCCAATTGTTTAAATCTCTATTTATTTTCTAAATATTCTGGGAAGCTATCCCACTTCTCTCTCCATCATTACTTATAATCCCTGTATTTCTCTGCTTGTCTCATGAAAATAAGTTTTTTGAATACTTTTGACAGATAATAGTGATGATTCCAAAAGTATTTTGATAACCAATAATAGGCTACCCTAAATATTATTTAAGAATAATATTATTCATTATTTTAAGAATATAATCCCATTGGCATTAGATACTAGGATTGGAATCTTAATAAGGTCATGCAAACTGTACAAGATCATACAGTTATTAAATAATGGAACTGGAATGCAAAACCCTGTTTCTCTGATTGCAAAGCCCACATTTTTAACCACTGGATTATATGATCTCCACAGTTACTTGAAATTTTACTCTGGATCCTGCATGAATTTTTTTTTCATGTGTATTTTTCTTCTGAATCATCCTTGTGTGGGGCTATTTTGCTTTCCCTTTAACTACCAGAAGCTCTAATAGGCTCAATAGATGTTTTCTCTTTCCTTTTCTACAGACAATGTACACATTTCCTTGTTTCCATTTACATATAATCTACCACATATAAATTGCTTCCTTCTGTACTTCTCCTTTTCCCTTCTCACTTTGATAATAAATGAGGTCCTCATCCTGCCAACAGTTAGTTTCTCTACCTACCCTGCATCCTGTGCCCCCTATAGCTCTCTCATCAAGAACTTGCTCCATTGATTATTCTTTCTTCTCTCTGCATGCCCCTTCCCAAGGGTAGTTGAATGACTCTCTCACATTTAAAACAAAACAGCCTCAAATCATAAAACCTCCTTCAACCATGTTTGTATCTAACTACTTCTGAACCTCTTCTGTTCCAAGCAACCCTTCTGAAAGAATTGTCCAAATTTTTTTTTCCTGGTAATAGGAATTTTATTTTTTTTCCAGTTTTTTTTTATTGGTGTTCAATTTACTAACATACAGAATAACCCCCAGTGCCCGTCACCCATTCACTCCCACCCCCCGCCCTCCTCCCCTTCCAACACCCCTAGTTCGTTTCCCAGAGTTAGCAGTCTTTACGTTCTGTCTCCCTTTCTGATATTTCCCACACATTTCTTCCCCTTCCCTTATATTCCCTTTCACTATTATTTATATTCCCCAAATGAATGAGAACATATAATGTTTGTCCTTCTCCGACTGGCTTACTTCACTCAGCATGATACCCTCCAGTTCCATCCACGTTGAAACAAATGGTGGGTATTTGTCATTTCTAATAGCTGAGTAATATTCCATTGTATACATAAACCACAGCTTCTTTATCCATTCATCTTTCGTTGGACACCGAGGCTCCTTCCACAGTTTGGCTATCGTGGCCATTGCTGCTAGAAACATCGGGGTGCAGGTGTCCCGGCGTTTCACTGCATCTGTATCTTTGGGGTAAATCCCCAACAGTGCAATTGCTGGGTCGTAGGGCAGGTCTATTTTTAACTGTTTGAGGAACCTCCACACAGTTTTCCAGAGTGGCTGCACCAGTTCACATTCCCACCAACAGTGTATGAGGGTTCCCTTTTCTCCACATCCTCTCCAACATTTGTGGTTTCCTGCCTTGTTAATTTTCCCCATTCTCACTGGTGTGAGGTGGTATCTCATTGTGGTTTTGATTTGTATTTCCCTGATGGCAAGTGATGCAGAGCATTTTCTCATGTGCATGTTGGCCATGTCTATGTCTTCCTCTGTGAGATTTCTGTTCATGTCTTTTGCCCATGTCATGATTGGATTGTTTGTTTCTTTGGTGTTGAGTTTAATAAGTTCTTTATAGATCTTGGAAACTAGCCCTTTATCTGATATGTCATTTGCAAATATCTTCTCCCATTCTGTAGGTTGTCTTTGAGTTTTGTTGACTATATCCTTTGCTGTGCAAAAGCTTCTTATCTTGATGAAGTCCCAATAGTTCATTTTTGCTTTTGTTTCTTTTGCCTTCGTGGATGTATCTTGCAAGAAGTTACTATGGCCGAGTTCAAAAAGGGTGTTGCCTGTGTTCTTCTCTAGGATTTTGATGGAATCTTGTCTCACATTTAGATCTTTTATCCATTTTGAGTTTATCTTTGTGTATGGTGAAAGAGAGTGGTCTAGTTTCATTCTTCTGCATGTGGATGTCCAATTTTCCCAGCACCATTTATTGAAGAGACTGTCTTTCTTCCAATGGATAGTCTTTCCTCCTTTATCGAATATTAGTTGCCCATAAAGTTCAGGGACCACTTCTGGATTCTCTATTCTGTTCCACTGATCTATGCGTCTGTTTTTGTGCCAGTACCACACTGTCTTGATGACCACAGCTTTGTAGTACAACCTGAAATCTGGCATTGTGATGCCCCCAGATATGGTTTTCTAAATTTTTTTTTGTCTCCATATCCTCCTGCTGCATCCATTCCTCAAGCTAAGACAATGTGGGTTAGCTACCCCACCCCACCCTCCCTGGCCCCTGGTGTGATTCCCGTTTATTAAGTCAGCTGGGCAGGTTTTTGAATTTAGCTCATTTGCCCTTCAGCATTATCTGCCTCTGTGTAAAACCCACTCCTGAAAATTCTTTCTCCATGGTTCCCTTCATTGTGCAAAACATTTTTTTGTGTGTGTTTTTATTTTTCCTATTCTCTAGATGCTTTCTTTCTCCTCAGTAGGTTCTTTTGTCTCTGCCCATCTCTTAAATGTTCACAGTACTCATTCCTTTCTGCCTTTTCTCCTTCTCCCTCTTGGGTGTGTTTTAAATACACCTGCTCCTTTCGGTCAACATTGCCAGGAACCTAGATTCCAGCAATGATTCTCAACCTAGTCTCTTTGCTTTTGGTCTTGCCCTACGGCATTTGGTCATTCTAAAATGTGAATCTAATCATGTCACTTCCCTACTTAAAATCATTAATGTTTTCTTTGTGAACTTAGGTGAAATTAGGTGAAATTCAAACTACTTCCCATAGTTTAAACATTTGAGCTAGGCCAAACTAATGTTGATTTACACAATTGTGGGTAAGAATTCCAGCAACATGGCAGGGTCCCTTGGAGTTGATCGCTTATTGGTTTATGAAAGAATACTATTTGTTCCAGATTTAACCTGTAACCCAATTTCCTGTCGTTATGAGTTTGAGTAAACTGGGCTACATCCACAGTTAGATACCAAATGCAATTTTAAAAAGTGTACTTCTTTACATTATGGTTGAATTGAGACTTCCTGTATGACAGGCAGCACTCCCTTATTTGGGATTTGGGGACCGTCCCTCAACCTCAGGGCCTCATCATTATATGTATCCTGCTGACAGGATGGTAGAGGGTATGGGGAAGCCACCAGACACAAAGGGCAAAATTTCCACTTTCTTTTTTATCACAATGACTATCCACACAGTCATACTTAGATGAAATAGGAAATATAGTTCTATTGTTGTTACAAAAGAAAAAACAAAAAGAATTATTGAGAGCTTGGTATGTGTCAGATGGGCAGTGAAGTCAGTGGTTATGGCTAGATGTGAAGCTCACTCTTTTGGAAGTATGGGCAGGATGCAATGGAGATCTGAGGGTGGGGTGGGTGCAGTGATCATGAGGGACAGGGTATGTGAGCTTATTCCTTATCATTTTCATTTTCTCAGGAGAGAGGCTGTGTGGCCTATCTTGTCATTCCATATTCAACATAACATATTGTTTGGCTCATCCTGCTGCCCCCATTTCATCCTAGGCAATTAGAAGAATGAGACTTTTTATTAAGAGAAACATGTCTCTGAAAGAGTCTGTTAAGTACAGTTGATTGAGATGGTAGGAACCTATATACTCTGCTCTCTGAAGAATTTAATTGGATCTCTGACTCCAGCCAGAGTAAAGCTCTCAAACCAGGAAATGAGTCAAAACTCTACTGGGGATTTGCTCTCCTTTGCAGTAATTGCTTCTGAAAAGAGAAACATCTTCAAAATTTTCCTTGGGTATATTTATCAACAAGGAACTAGCCCTGGGAGTGTTGCCCTTACTATCTTGCATAAGACAGTGAAAAATTGGCATTTAATAATTACCACTGGTTACAAAAAAATACAAACTTGCCTCTTACCACAAAACTGGGGCTGATCATTGAGATTGTGTCTACCTGAAGCAAACCATTTTGGCAGGCATCTGTAGCAGAAGCCAATCCTTGTGTGATACGAGATGAGTTACTTAACCTGGTTTGTGCATGTATAAAGTGGTGCTAGTAATAGCAATCTCACCAGCTTGGCATGGGGATTAAACAAGATACCTTGTGGGAAAGCAAGAATAAATCCCCAGAATAAATATCTGATAAAGATGAACTCTGCCCTCCTGTCTTCTCTCTTTCCCTCCCTCTTTCTTTTCCTTTTTCTCTCTCCTCTCTTTTCTCCCTTCCCTTCTGTGGAGAACTGAGATTTACAGATGAGGACCATAGAAGTCTAGAGAGAGAGGGGACTGACCCTAAGGCACTGTGAGGGAAGGAGAGAAAAGTCACAGGGCAAAGGGCAGGCAAGAAGTGAGGAGGACAGATATGATGGATTCTTGCAGGGGTCCCCACAGCATCTTGTCTGTCTTTTGGTTATGCATTTATTAGTGTAAATCAAGCCAAAAAGCACTTGTGGGGCCTCCCATGTTCCATGCACTGGGCTAAGGGTGGGCGTGGAAACATGACTGATATAAAGTCTCACCCCCAAGGCCAACCCAGTAGTAGAACATCCCAGGTGGTCCCCAAACCCAGATCCCCTCGGACAATTCTTATCAAAGCACATGGGGACTGTGTGTTCAAAATGTGATTGCTAGGCTCTCCTCACAGGTATTCAAGTAGAGGGAAGGCTTGGTCATCTATAATTTAAAAAGCTGTGCCAGGTAATTCTGATGAGCTGCCGGGCTTAGGAACTTCTTACAAAGTGAAAGGAAAGTAAGAAATTTAGAGTACTCTCTCCAGTGGGGTTTGGATTGATGGTGTTCCATGTGGCCAACTACAGTTGGGTGCAAACACTTCAGAAGACAGATGAGTTAGATGTAAATTTTACTGTATTGTCTTAAAGGGGACCTTCTGTTTCAGGTTCTAATATTTGGTCTGGTTAAGGTTCAACATACAGGGACGCCTGGGTGGCTCAGTGGTTGAGTGTCTGCCTTTGGCCCAGGGCATGATCTTGGAGTCCTGGGATGGAGTCCCACATCGGGCTCCCTGCATGGAATCTGCTTCTCCTCTGCCTCTCTGTTTCTCTCATTAATAAACAAATAAAATCTTAAAAAAAAAAAAAAGGTTCAACATACAGAGAAAGTAGGTGAGCAAGACCCTCTCATTGACACAAATGCCAACAGCCCAAGTGAAAAAGACACACGCATTAGGCTCCTCTTGGCTTTGGCTCCAATACCTGCAATGTAGCTGGCCTACCAGTGTGACAAAGAGGCTGTCCTGAAGGTAAGGCTGCGGACATAGCCTTCCTCCACATGTCTGTGGCATCCTCTCTGCCTACACTCACCTCACTTCTCTTGCTCTCACTCCCTCCTCTTTGGAATCTGGGCTTCACAGCCCAGGCTACATCCTGTGAGGTTCTTCTCTGTTCCTTCTCTACCTAGTACAGAGCCACTCTTGGCTTTGTGTGCAGCTCCATTCTTGGTGAGAGAGGCCTCTTCCAGCCAGGCAGAGTCCTACTGGACACACCAGTGTCCTTCCACCACTACTAGAGGAGAGGACTTTCAACCCCCTATCTTTCACTATGCTCCATGGAAGGCTGTTCTGCCCCTGAGTGACTCCTGACCACCCGGGGTGTGGGGGTGCTGAGAAACTGTCTGAGGCCCCTTCAGTTCTCTGCAAAGGGAAGCACTCCTTGGTGGGTTCCCCAAGGAGCCCAGAGCTCTCAAAAGCCAGCCAACTGGAATAAGATTTTAAGTAGAGTGAGGCATGGAAGCATTAAAAGTGATTTCTGTTCCTTTGGGGAGGTAGATGCCACTTCAGAGAATTGGAGTTGAAAAATCTGCTCTAAGATCCTGAAGTTGAAACCTCCTTCTGAAATGAGTCTGACCTGGACATGTCTAAAGTCAAAGATGGGGATGCCTGGGTGGGTCAGCGTTTGAGTGCCTGTCTTCAGCTCAGTGCGTGAGCTCAGGTCCCGGGATCGAGTCCTACATTGGGCTCCATGGGGAGTCTGCTTCTCCCTCTGCCTGTGTCTCTGCCTCTCTGTATTTCTCATGAAAAAAATAAAAAAAATTTTAAAAATAAAAATAAAGTCAAAACTGGATATTGCAGGTGCCTGGATGGCTTAGTCCGTTAAGTGTCTGCCTTTGGCTCAGGTCATGATCCCAGGTCCTGGGATGGAGCTCTGCATCGGGCTCCTTGCTCAGTGGCAGTCTGCCTCTCCCTCTGTCTGCCCCCCTCATACTCATGCTCTCTCTCTCTCTCTCTCTCTCAAATAAATAAATTAATTAAATATTTTCTTAAGAAAAAATGGACATTCCCCCCCCCCCACAGGAGATGGGAAGATGTATAAAACAAAATATGTCAATGCAAAAGGAAAATCCATTTTCCTGAAAGATTTAATATATATTGTTTAAATGATGGCCAAAAGGGAATACCAGGATCCCAGAACATTAGAAAGAGAGTCTCAAGAGCCAAACATCTACAAGAGCCAGAGATCACAGTATCTCTTTGAACTATACCACACAAGAGGGTTTGATAAGCCAGGCTGGGTAGCCTTGGGCTGTGGCCATGGGACAATGCTAGTGCTCCGGTGATGGGTGGGTGAGTTAAGCCAAACCTCTTATTCTAGAAAACCTTGTTGTCACTCTGTTTCCCTCTTCTCATTCTGAGAAAGGAGGGAAAATGGATGAAACACTGGCAACCATATTAGTTTCATGGGGTGACTATGACAAATGACCACACACTGGGTGGCTTAAAACAACACACATTTATCTTCTCATAGTTTTGAATGTCAGAGGCCAAAAACAAGGTGTTGGCAAGGTCATGCTCCCTCTGAAAGCTACGAAGGAGAATCCTCCTTTCTTCTTCCAGCTTCTGGTAGTTCTAGGCCTTCTGTGGCTTAGAGCAGCATGTGCATATTTGCTTCCAACCTCACTTAGTCTTCTCTGTGCATTTTCCTCTTGTCTTTCCTCTTGACAAAATGGGGATGTTTGTCACTGGATTTGGGGCCCATCCTAATCCAGGATGATTTTATCTGGAGATCCTCAACTTGATTATATCTGCAAAGACCCTTTTTTCCCAAATAAGATCACATTCATAGGATATGATGGACATATCTTTTGGGGTATTTAACCCACTTAGCAACCTTTGAGGAAATGTCCCCTAAGATAGCATTGGAGCTAGAACCTGAGGCCTGCTCTGGAAGATGGTGCAGCTCACAAATTGACTCTGGGTCTATTGTGGTCAAGTCTAGGTGGTCTAGGTGGTCACTGGCCCCCTTCCTCACAACAATCTGGCCACGCTGGCCCTGTGTCAGGTCCTCAAACTCACCAAACCTCTTCCTACCTATGGGTCTTTGCACTTTTTGCAGGGAAAGTGCTTGACTACATCACATCTAATGATTACCTCTTTGCAGAGAGACCTTCTCTGTTCACTTTGATTTTTTTTTAAAGATTTTATTTATTTATTTGACACAGAGAAAGAGCACAAACAGGCAGAGTGGGAGGGAGAAGCAGGCTCCCCACTGAGCAGAGAGCCAGATGCAGGGTTCCATCCCAGGACCCTGGGATCAGGACCTGAGCAGAAGGCAGACGCTTAACCAACTGAGCCACCCAGCCGCCCCCACTCTCTTATTTTTTATTTTTATTTTTATTTTACAAACAACTTCAAATTCTTTCATTCTTCCTGTTTTTTTTTAAGATTTTTAAAATTTATTTATTCATGAGAGACAGAAAGAGAGAGAGAGAGAGAGGCAAAGACACAGGCAGAGGGAGAAGCAGGCTCCATGCAGGGAGCCTGACGTGGGACTTGATCCCAGGTCTCCAGGATCACACCCCAGGCGGAAGGCAGGCACTTAAACTGCTCAGCCACCTGGGCTGCCAGCCACTCTCTTATTTTTTTAATCCCAACTGCTGTTTTGTTTCCATTAAGAGCACTGACCACAATTTTCAATTACTTACTTGATTATTTTCTCTCTTTCCCACTAAATTGAAGTGACAAGAGGAAAAGAAACAAGTCTACCCTGTTTACCCATCATACCCAGCCCCAGACACAGTGTCAGAGGTTCCAAGATTAACAGCCAACAGATAAGGATGGAAGGCATTACATGAAGAAGCACATGACATCATTCCCCTCCTGGTCTGCCCTTCTTCCATCCTTTCTTGGACTTGACTTTCACAGGTGATTATCCAAAAGTTGGTTTTTATTCTTCCCTAATCCCTCTTAGGATGATAACTGATGGACGTCCTCGTGCTTCTGCTTCTCTAGTTTACACCGGTATCGCTCTGAATTCTGTTGGAATTGTGACCAACTGAGCAATTGTTTTGTCTCACCGAGCACATTGGCTGTAGTGTTTTGCGGTCATCACAATTTGCCCCAAAGAAGGGCATGAGGAATAAGGGAGAGGAGAGGCCGTAACTGCAAGGGCAATTGCCAAGTCTTTGAGGTACAGAGGTAAAGAGAGGTGAGCCACCAGCCAGCTCCCATGTACACATTGGTTTCTGGATTTTTCCTGCTAAAATGACAGCACTCCAAGCAGCCTTAGGCTATAATACATTCCCACACTTTTGTGGAGATTCCTTTATCAAAGCTTTCCTCTTCATTTTCTTTATAGTAATGATACATTCTCATTGCAAAAATTCAATCATTATAAAAATGTATAAGGATGAGAATTAAAAAAAAAGTTACCCAAATCCAACCACTGTGTTCATATAATGAACATCAGATAAGCATAATTCTAGGCAGCTCTCTGCACGTATTTACATGAGGAAGGATCTATGGTTAGGTAAATAGTCTGAGAAATAGTTTTCATAACAATGAGAGGATACTTTACATAATATAATACTTTTGGTAAGAAGAGTTTAAATTTAATTTTTACATGAGTTAGAAGGAAAAGAAGCTGATTTGAAACTGAAACATTTGCTGAATTTCAGTTATTATTTTAACAAAAGAAAGAGTTAGATTCTAGAAGGCTTTTCTAAAAGGAAGGGAAAATTATTTAAAGGGGCATTAAGGGTACTTGTGTGGCACAGCTGAGTAAGTGTGGGACTCTCAATTTTGGCTCAGGTCATGATTTCAGGGTTGTGAGATGGAGCCCCGAGTCCAGCTCTGTGCTGAGTATGGAGCCTGCTTGAGATTCTCGCTCTGTCTTCCTCTGCCCCTCTCCCCGACTGGTGATCTCTCGCTCCTTCAAAATATAAATAAATAAAATAAAGTGTCATTAAGAACTATTGCAGCTATTTACCATTCAATCTATATTTAAATGAATCCATGCTTTCTACCAGAATGTTTCCATTCTGGATTTCTTTATGTGGGTATATCAGGGGCTATATTCATTAAAACTTATAAGATTGTTTGTTTTATTTTTTCACACACAATTAGCATTAATCACCCCTTAAGTTGTTCTAAATTATACAGATCAAGAAGCCATCTCTTTCCAGACATCTCCTCTTGAAATTCTTCTTCCTCATCCCCCAAGCTGTATAAATTGCTCTCTATACATCCATCAAACTGTTACTTTGAAAGCTTTCTTTATTACTTTCCAATTTTGGATTCACTGTTTTAAAAGATACCATGTTTTCCTGTTTCTTAATTATTTTCTTATTTTGCTAGAGCATATTTTCAACCAACTCCCCAGTCATGACTAAGGGAAGAAAAGCTTTTTGAGTCACTTCATACCTGAAAGAGCTTTTTTTGTGTTTTAAATGAGAGTTTGGCTGAGGTTGGAGTCCATTGTTCTGGGTTCTCAGAAGGATGTTTTATCTAAAGACACGACCTAGAGGCACATTGTTTTTGGGATATTCTTTTGCATTATTATTTGGAAATTAGCTCACTGGTTTTCTTTATTTCCATTTCTTTATTTCATGCAGTTTGGTGAATTTTAACTATTATATACATTCATATGACACTACCCAAAGCAAGATATAGAATATGTATATCCGTCACCCTCAAAGTTCCTGGGTCAATCCCTGCCTATACTCGCTAGAAGCAGCCACTTTTTGATTTCTAACACTACAGATGAGTTTTGCCTATGATAGTACTTCATTTTAATGGAACCACACAGGATGTGCTCCTATACCTAGCTCCTTTTGCACAGCATATTTTCGAGATTCCTTCATGTTATTGTATATTTCAGTAGTATATTTTATTGTTGAGCGATATTTATTTTTTTAAGTTTCTATTTATTTATTTATTTATTTATTTATTTATTTATTTATTTATTTATAGGGCAGCTTGGGGAGGGGTAGTGGAAGGGAGCTGTTCTTATGACCTTGAGACCATGACCTGAGCCAAAATCAGGAGTCAGACACATAACTGACTGTGCCTCCCCGGCGCTCCTATTGAGTAATATGGCATTGTATGAATATATCTCAACCTGTTTATTCAGTTTCTTACAGATAGACATTTGGGTTGTTTCCAGTTCTGGAATCTTGTGAATTAAAATAATATTCCATTATTTTATTATTCAGCTGAAAAAAATACTCTTGCCATTTTTAAGAATCTAGACAGAACTTGAGGGTATTAGGGTAGGTGGAGTAAGTCAGACAGAGAAAGACACGTACTATGTGACCACATTTATATGTAGACTCTAACAACAAAAAAAGAAAGAAAGAAAAACCTGAACTCATACATAGAGCAGATTAGTGGTTGCGGGGGGTAGGAGTGGGAATGGGTTGGGTAAATGGGTGAAGGTGGTCAAAAGGCACAAACTTCCAGTTATAAAACAAGTTATGGGGATATAATTGCAGCATGGTGACCGTAGTTGATAATACTGTATTGTATGTTTGAAAGTTGCTAAAAGAATAGATCTTAAAAGTTCTTATCACAAGAAAAATATTATGTATGTCAATGGATGTGAACTCAACTTCTTGTGATCATTTCATAATATATACAAATATCAAATCATTATGTTGTACACCTGAAACCAATATAAGGGTTTATGTCAATTATATTTCCATTTTCAAGTTTTCTCAAATATAGCAATTATGCATATGTTCAGGTTTAGAAAATAAATTTAAAAATTTTTGATGTAAAACAACAGCAACAACAAAAACCTTGCTGGGAACATTCCTTTTTTTTTTTTTTTTTTTTTTTAGTTGTGGAATTTATTTATTTATTTAAAAAAATATATATATATATTATTTATTTATTTATATACTTTTTTTTATTGAAGTTCGATTTGCCAACATATAGTATGACACCCAGTACTCATCCCATTAAGTGCCCCTCTAAGGGAACATTCTTATAAAAGACATTTTGTGCACAGACTTTTTTTTTTTAATCTCTTTAAGCAGTTTTAGGAGTGAATTGCCCAGTCATAAAGTAGATGTAAAGATAATTTTATTAGAAATCCCAAACACTTTTGTAGTATTATTATCACTTTACACTTCCACCAGCATTGTGGGAGATCTCCAGTATCTGCATCTCTTTGCTAACCTTGGATTGTCAGTGTTTTTAGTGTAGTCATTGTAGTGGGTATGCAATCAAATCTACTGTGGTTTTAATTTGTGTTTCTGTGGTAAAGAAAATTTTGAGGATCTTTTTTATGTGGTTAGTTTTGGCCCTTTAAATATATTCCTTTGTGGTGTCTCTGTTTAGATTTTTGTCCATTTAAAACATCTTCTTTAACTTTTTTTTTCTTTTTTAGATATGAGATTTTTTTTTGATATGAGATTTTTAAGATAAATATATTCAGATTACAAATCCTTTTCCAGACATATATATTTGGAATATTTTCTCCCTGGGTTTCATTGCCTATTCAGTCATAATTAATGTTTTTTTTAGCAAGTTTACTGCAGTATAATTGTCATACAATAAACTATACATGTTTAAGGTGTGCATAAGATAAGTTTTGACAATTCATGCACCCATAAAACCATCGTTACAATGTAGATAATATGCCTGTTACCCCAAAAGTTTCTTCATGCCCTCTTGACATGCATCCCTTGAGGACTTACTTAGGTAACTCCATTCCTCAGTAAACTAGTGATCTACTTTCTGTTGTTATTGATTAGTTTGCATTTCCTGCAACTTTATATGAATAGAGCCACAACTCATGAAAACTTCTTGCCTGTTTATTTCATTCAAGTTAATTATTTTAAGATCCATTTGTGTTATTGTACATATCAATGGCTCATTCTGTCTTATTGCTAAGCACTATTCTATTATATGGATCTAGTGCATTTTGTTTACGGTCCACGTTTAGTGGACATTTGGCTTGTTTTCTGTTTGAGCTGTTTCAAATAAAGCTATTGTGTACACTCATGAAAGTCTTTGTATGAGTATATACTTTATTTTCTTTAAGGGAAGACCTAGGAGTGGAATAAGAGTTCTAGCTCCTTCACAGTCTTGCCAATGCTTGGTATAGTCAGGCTTTAATTTCAGTCATTCTAGTAAGTATGTGGTGGTATATAATTATGTTTTAATTTGCGTTTCCCTAATGCCTAATGACATTGAGCATCTTTTCTTTCCTTCTTGACTTTTTCCCTCCCTCTTTCTCTCTCTCTCTTTCTTTTTTTGCACGTGGTTCTTCAATTGTCCCACTATCATTTGTTGAAAAAGTAAATTGCTTTTGCATTTTTGTGAAAACTCTTTTTTACATTCTTCTTTTGTCTGCTTCATTTGTCTATCATGACTCCATACCAAACTATCTTGATTGCTCTAACATTATAAAAAACCTTAATATCAGATGATTTGTGTTCTCCAACTTTGTTCTTTTAAAAGTTCTAGAGATGTTCTATGTTCTTCGTTTACATTTCCAAGTGAGTTTCATATTTGGCTTGTGATTTTCTACCAAATTCCTATTGGGATTTTGAGTGGGATTGCAGTACATATATAGATTGATTTGGAGAAGGAACATCTTAAAAATATTGAGTATTCTGATCCACGAACATGGCATCTCTGTCCATGTGTCAAGAACTACTTTAATTCCACTGAATAATATTTTTTAGTGTTTCTGCAAACCTATAACCTATCTTTCACAATTTTTGTCACGTATGTCCCTAAGAATTTTATCTGTTGATGTTGTTGTTAAATGAATGGTATTATTTTAATTAAAGTTTCTGATAATTCATTGGTAGGATATAGAAATACAATTGATTTCTGATATAGATCTTATATTCTGCAACCTTGCTGAAATTGTTTATTGATTCTAGTAGCTTTTATTATAGATTCCATAAGATTTTCTTTGTACTCCATGATGTCTTCTGCAAATAAGATAGCTTTATTTCTTTCTTTCCAATCTGGATGACTTTTACATCATTTTCTTCAATTTTTGAATCGCTAGAACCTACACTGTAGTATTGAATAGAAGTGCTGAGAATGGAATCCTTTTTTTTTTTTTTTTTGCTCATAATCTTTGAGGAAAAATATTGTTTTCAACATAAAGTGTGATATTAGTTGAGGTTTCTCATAGATGCTCTTAGTAAGGTCGGAGAAATTTCCTTTGGTTCCCACTTTGCTGAGAGTTTTAATCAGGAATGGATGTTGACTTTTGTGTAATGCTTTTTCTGTATCTATCAAGATGATAATTTTTTCTGTTTTATTCTTTTAACACAGTGCATTACATTAATGGATTTTCAAACATTAAACCAATCTTGCATTCCTGGAACAAAACTGACTAGATTATGATGTATTATCATATTTATATATTCTTGGATTCAATTTGCTATTTTTTAAATGACTTTCTTCCGTCTATGCTTATGATTGATGTTAGCCTGTAATTTTCTTTTTATGTGTTTGGTTTCGGTATTAGAGTAAGGCTGGACTTACAGAATGAGACATCTTCAATTTTTTGGAAGAGTTTGTGTTATTCCTCTGTTAAATGTTTGTATGAATTCATCATGAGGACTAGTGCCTAGAGATTTTGTGGGCACTAAATCTTGTATAAGACTGCTAAAAATAGACCTACTCCCCTCCCTTCCAATCTCATGATTAAAATGTTCACTCTTTCAACATAAAACATGGTATTTGCTGCCGTTTTTTTCATAGATTCTTTTTATTGCAATTGAGAAAGTTTTATTATTATTATTATTATTATTATTATTGTTATTATTTTAGAGAGGGAGAAGGGGAGTGGAGAGGGAGGGAGACATAGAATCTTAAGCTGGTTCCACGCCCAGTATGGAGCCCAATGTGGGGCTCAATCTCACAATTCTGAGATCATGAACTGATCTAAAGTCAAGAGTTGCACACTTAACTGACTTTGCCACCCAGGTACCCTGAGAAAGTTTTATTCTATAACTAGTATGCTGAAGTCTTTATCATGAAGGATGTTTGGTTTTGTCAGGTGCTTTTTCTCTAGATATTGAGATATCATGATTTTTCCTTTATTCTGTTCATTATAGGAATTGTATTAATTGATTTTTAAAACATTGAACTAACTTTGCTTTCCTGAGCTAGACCTCAATTCTATGTGGTATATTATACTCTTTATATTTCTAGGTTAGATTTCCGAGTTATGTTTAGAACTTTTGTATCCATGTTCCCTAAGAAAATTGATCTTCAATCTTTTTTTATTGTAGTATTATTCTTTTGTTTTAGTGTCAGATTTATGTTATCCCATTAACATAAGTTGAGAAATGTTTCTTACTCCAGTATTTTCTGAATGAGTTTGTTTTAGGTAATTGGGTGGGGAGCTAACTGCCAGAATTTTAGTGTCTTTGTTCTGTAGCTTTTCAATTTCCTGAGGCAAAAACATGATTTTTTTTTAAGATCAGACATATTAATGACTAGTTTACATGCATTTTTCTATAGAGCATGACAAGAGCATTGACAATTACATGTTCAGAAAATTAATATTCCCATTTGCACATCCCACACTCCTGTTTTACCTAGCATTTGAGTCCTTTGCTTCTCTGCACTTCTAGAGGGAGAATAGCATCTTTACAGGTTTATCTTCCATGCACCTACTAGATGTAGGTTTATGTACTCTACTCCATCAGTAACTGGACAGTTACTTCTAATCAGTTTCTTTCTACTAAAATTTTGTTGGTGCTTCTTTCCTCAGATGACTCCTAACTCTAGTCTCTTATTCAATACCAACTCATACTTTTAAATTTATTTACTTTTATTTAAATATTGTCTTCGAAGGACAAGGAAACTTATATTTTCCTACAGTGGCTGCAACATTATCTCTTAGCCCACATACTCTTCTGCATGGCGATTTTGCCATTTCCCCATCAAGAGTTGGTACGTAGTTCTCTTCCCTTTGAATATGGCATGGTCTTATTCATTTGTAACCCAAAGAATTTGGCATAAAAGATAGAGTGTAAGTTACAAGGCTAGTTCACAAGAAGCAAGGCTGCTCTTGCTTTGGTTTTCTGGAGAACTCACTCTCTAGATGCTCCCTCTCAGGACTCTCCCACTTAGAATCTATCCATCTGCACTGAGAAGCCCAAGCTTCATGGAGATGTCATGTCTATAAGTTCTGGTCATTAGTTCCAGTTAGCCTAACCTCCAGGTCATCTCAGCCTCAATAGCAGACACATTAATGAGGAGGCCCTCAGATGGTACTAATCATTCAGCCATTTCATTATTAACCTGCCATTCAAGACTTCCTGGGTAGCCTCCAAATATTGGGCATCAGAAAAAGTCACTTCTGTTGCTTCATGTCTAAATTTCTGACTCACAGAATCCATGAGCAGAATAAAATTGTTGCCATTCAGTGCTATAATTTTTGTTGGTGGTTTGTAACACAGTGATTGACCACCAGAATGAAGGGGGAGAAAAGGTTACATGTATTTACTTTGTCCTTTTGATCCAAGAGTTTCAACAGTCTTTCTAGTTATGACAGATACCCCAAAGCAAGATATTTTGGAAATAGGACACAGCCAATTTCAATGAAATGGGAAATAGATTGGGAGTCTCTGGTTTTATTTCTGATTCTAACTAACTTGTTGAAACTGAGCAAGTCAATTTTTCAACTTGGCTCAAAGTCTTCATGTAAAAGTTTAGATCACTGGTCATATGTTGCACATCTTTTGTTGGCCTCTCTAGGTGTACCTTCAGCCTCAGCACTCTGCTCTTTTTCTGATGAGGCTGACTTGAATAAATAATATCTATATAATATCTTGGATTTCCTTCTTTTTAAAAAAGATTTTATTTATTCAGAAGAGACACACAGAGAGAGAGAGAGAGAGAGAGGCAGAGACATAGGCAGAAGGAGAAGCAGACTCCCAGTGGAGAGCTCAATATGGGACTTGATCCCAGGACCCCAGGATCATGACCTAAGCCAAAGGCAGATGCTCAACCACTGAGCTACCCAGGCATCCCAGTCCCTTCAAGTTCCCAATCAGGTTTGGCCTATGGAGAGTCCTGGCAGGAGAGTGGAGAAAGGAAAGAGAGTGAAGTTGGGTGTTTATTTTCTTAGCTCCCTCCCTATACTAATATTAAGCTGGCCATGTCTGTCAGTTGAGTTCACAGCTCTTCCCAAGTTGGTACTCTCCATATAAGCCTTCTTTAACATGCAAGTCCCCTTATTCCTTCAGGCTTAGGGGGCAGTAAATGCATTTTACTGTTACTAACTCCAAGGTACTGCATCATCCTTCATCATTTCCCTACATATTTCCCATTCCTTTGCAATTAGTGCTTTTTAAAAACTCTGCTGGAATTATCCTATTTTAGACATGCCATCTGTTTCTTGCAATGAACTTAACTGATACATTTCAAATGATCTTTGGTATTCCTACTATATATAACGTTTTATCATTCTATGAAGAGTCTTTCCCAGGCTTGGTTCTTCATCATTGCAGAACCATTTTAATAAGAGCTGCAATACTCCTGAACAGATATATGGAATATCTTTTCTACAAGCCAATGCCTACACAGTCTGAAAGTACAATAGCCATTCATTTTCTTCACTTATTTGATTTTTTTTAAAAAGGACTTAAAATTGACTTTTTTGTATGTTGCTCCAACTGAAGTTTAGTTTTTTGACAAAAAGAACATTCACATAACAAGCAAAGGTAAAATTGATTGTATTAATGTCTGTCATTGTCAAAGATAATGCCCTCTAAGTGATAGTGCGGTTGGAAGAGTGTGTTAACCATCTGTCTTTTTGCTGATATACATACACAAAATGAAGCTTTGGTTGCTTTGAAATTGCAAGTGCTATTTGCAGTATATTTCAGCTCATGATTCCGAATGTGCATTCCTCTTAAAATTTTGATTAAGAAAGAGTGGCCATTTATACAAATATGTCAAAAATCAAGTGTAAGTTCCCAGAACCTTCAATTTTAGGATTCTCCTTGTGTTGGGATTATATTTTATTGGTAATTATTTGAAAAAAAGTCATATGTGAGAACATAGAAATCATTTTTTTGGTAGATATACAGTTGTATGGTAAAATTTGATCCAAAATAAGAAATACATAAGAGAGAATATAATCAATATCAAAGTAGTGTTCTCTATCCTTGAGGTATCTGCTAATCTGTCCCCATGTTAAGGTACTACTTGTTCTCACTGAGATCAAATTATTAAGAGAGCAGGTGCTTTCATGTAATGGTTTATATAGCATGGAAATTTCTCTTGGTGTCAAAATATAAATTAATAAAATAATAATTAGAGTTCAAATTCTTAAAGATATTTTCTAGGCTGTGAAAAATCAAAATAAAATATAAAGAAGATTATTAAAAATTATAATCATAAGGCTTCATTTGGTATATATTTACATCAAAGATTTTATCCTATAAGCAGAGAGTGAATCCTATTAATCATGTTGTAGACCACAAAGAAAACCTTAGTAGCTTCTTCAAAGTCAAAAGTATAGAGGTATCATTTGACCACAATACAGTCAAATATTTTAACCATATGGAAATTTTTGAGGTTGTTCTCTTAAGCAAGTGATGATACAGTATAACAAAATGTCATAAAAAAATAATTCATACATTTTAATGATGATAAAATTATAATTGGAAATAACAAATTAAGTCTTAACACAAGAAACTAACAACCAGTTATACTTAAGGAAAAAAATAAATAATACATGATATTAATAAATTAGAAAATAGAAACAAAGAGTATGATCAGTAAGTATATACAGCAGTAGCATATGCACTTTAAAGAGGCTTGTTGATTATTAAACTAAAAGAAGATAAAGCAGTGATATACTATGATGGAGACTTTTTTAAAAAAGAAATAGATATATCATCATACACAGGGCTTTAAAAAGTTAATAGGAGTCTATTACAAAGAAATCTATAAAGCAAATTTGAAAATTTAGATTAAAGCTATAATGTTATGAAGATACAAATTACTAAAATTAATTTAGAAGTAGAAAATCAGTAGGGACTGAAAATTATGAAAGGAATCACAAGTGTTGTCAATTCCAACCCATAAAAGTTTCAGGTACTCATACACAATGTATGCACAAACATACACAAACACACACCCAGAGAGCTGGTAGTTACACACAGAGATATTTCTGACAACATGATGGAAAGTTAGCTTTCAGTTTTGTACTATATGAATATTTTTCATGTCTATGTTTTGCTATAAAAAATAAACTTGGAAAATAGGAATTTGTTAAACTGGGGTTCTTTGGATCCCAGGAAATAATTAGATACATTTTTATGGACTTATTAGTCCTTTATGAAATTGATTTTAATGCATTTATTTAAATTTTTATTAAGTACAACTTTCATATAGTTTAAATTTTTTAACTGGGTATAAAAGTAAATAATGAAAAAAGTATTTACACATTTCTCCCCACTTTCACATCTATTCCCAAAGTTTCAGATGGTCATTTCAGAATTTGATTATGCTTGTACAAGTCATTATAAATAGAAATTCTTTCTCTTCCCTTCCTTTTTTTTTTTACACATATTATATACATTGTATTTTTACCTGCTTTCTTCACCACATTTCTCATGGAAATATTTCTACATAGTCCATAGAAGGAGTCCTTATATTTTTGATATAACTTCATATGCTAAGGTATGAAGATACAGTAATTTTAAGAGTAGCATCCAAATTAGGAACATACCTGATCATGTAAGTCTGGACTTGGCACAGGTACTTTCAGATCTAGGGAAACATATCCACTATGTGCCCTCCACTTTTTTTTTTCTCCCCCTCGAAGCAGTCAAATTGGTATCCTTAGGAACCTGACAAAGGGCCCTCTTCTTTATAGTGTGGCTAGGAGAACTGGTAAAGATTTTCCATAAAGAAAGTAAAAACCATGGCAGATTCATACAAGAAAGAAATATCCATTTTTAACCACATGTTGAAATCTGAACTAAAAAACAGAGTTCATGAAGCAGTCATAAAAACTGTGTATTAGACCACAGATGAAATATCAATTAAGTCCTCAAAGTATAAAGTTACAGACAACACTCTTGTCATAATTCAACAAAACTAGAAATCAAATATTGAAATAGAAAAAAGTCAAAACAAATATTCCTGGAAAATTAAGAAGATAATATTTAGAAATCAAAATAATACACCAGGAAATAAAAATACTTTTATTGAGAGTTTCCTTTGCTGTGGTTACATTTCTAAGAAAATATAAATTAATAAATTGGTTCTAGAAGATATAGAAATAATCCTAAATAGACTAATTGCTACAGAAGAATTTCAAAATGTTGTTATTGAGCTATCTCTAAGTAAAAAGCATCAGGTTCAAATAGCTGCACAAGGGAATTCCACCAAACCATTAAGGAACTTATCATTTAAAGCCATATAAAATATTCTAATCCAGAGCATAAAAAAGAGAATTTCTACATTCTAAAGCATGTGTAAATACTGTTTTAAAAATCCTATAAAGCTAAAAGTTACAAGTCCATCACAATTATACATATCAATTTAAAAAATCTATAAGTAAATTATTAGCTAAGGAAATGTGTAGTGCATCAAAGGAATAAATAATAAAGCAAGACCAAGGGGATGTAATTTCAGAAATTCAAGAATGAATTAATATTAAATACAAGGGTGTAATCAAAAGGCTAAAAATACCTTTTTTTGGCTGAATAGTATTCCAGTGTGTGGTAGGGTGTATGTGTGGTATGTGTGTATGTGTATGTGACATCTTTATCAATTCAACTAACTTATATAACACAGTTTGTTAACTATACTAGAATTTAAATATAAACAACAACAGGAGGTGCACCTGGGTGGCTCAGTGGTTGAGCGTCTGCCTTTGGCTCAGGTTGTGATCCTGGGGTCCTGGGATCCAGTTTTGCATCGCGCTCCCCCCGGGGAGCCTGCTTCTCCCTCTGCCTAAATCTCTGCCTCTCTCTGTGTCTCCCATGAATAAATAGATAAAATTTTAAACATAATAATTATTAATAATAATATAAATATCCATTGATTCCTCGGCACAATCCTATACCATAATATTATGAAATGTATCCCTTAACTAACCACTCTTCACCATCTCCAATGCTAACACTCTGTCTCTCTATCCTCAGTTGCTTGGTCTGTTGCTATAACCTCCTTCCTGGTTTTTGCATATCTTTTGCTTCTGGAATCCACTGTTAGGTGCCAGAGTATATTTTGTGAAATATAAATAAGAAAATTCTGCTCCTTGATTTAAAAATTACTTGGTTGTTTTGCTTAATGCTCAGCATAAAATCGATGCCCCTGAGGGTGGCCTATAAGCCCTACATGATCTTGTTCCTGTCATTGTCTTGAGCTGCTTCCCTACAGCTCCCCCACGCTCCCTGCCATTATGGCTGCCCTGATCTTTCCAGAACAGTTCAAGCTTATTTCAGCTCTAGGGCTTTTATATTCATAAGGAGTCCTCCCTGGAATATTTTTTAACAGGTTCTACTCAGGTGTTGCTCTCTCATGAAATTTCCCTGCCTACCCCATTAAAAGCTTTCTTCTCTTGCCCAGAGTCCCCCTTTCCACTATTACACTATTTCCTTGTAGTCCAAGAACATCCATCTATCTGAATTTGTCCTAATTATTTGTTATGTGTCTTTGTCTTCAAGCAGAGTGGAAGCTCAGTTGAAACAGTGTCATTGTTTGGCTGTACTGAAGCCAGAACAATGGCATTCTACAAACACCAGGGCTTAGAGCATGGGGTCATAAAGTCATTTGCGTTGCTTTTTTAATTGAAGCTTGCTTGGGACCCCTTCAGAAAGTGGCTGTCTACGTGGGGCATGAGGCTTGCTGGGGCAAGTAATGGAGAAATGTGAGTAACAAAATTGTCAGACAATAATCCTGATTTCAAAAACCACAGTCTTTAAAACCCAGTCTCCTAAAAAAAAATATTAAAAAATAAACGCAAATTTTGGAGCATGATAATTAGTAAACATTTTTTAAGTTTTTGAATGATACAAAGATATTTCCATAGCAACAAAAGGTTTAATGAAGAAAAAAGAAAAACAAAATCCCTTTTTGTAGGTAACAAGTGTTTTGTGCTTGTATATAATTTTTCCTATTCATCAAACCATCCTTTTATTATTTGTGCATAAAAACTCACAGTTTTCTTTCCCCACTTACACTTTTTAAATTTTTTCTTATTTATTTCTTTTCTTTTTCCCTTTACACAAATTGATGAACAAATTGATGACGTCAGGAGAACTGAACTAAAGTGTTATGCATAGGTCTCATTCTGAACCATTACTATCAGATCTGAGAAATGATGGTGGTTTTGTGTGGGAAAACATTTCCGAAAATGCGATGGATTTTTAATAAGCCAGATACAGGGCATGTGGATGAAGAACTTACACAAATTGGATGTACGTACGTGGGTACACATGTGTGCACATATGTGTGGTGACCATGAAACAAAATCGCTTTTTCTTTCTCTTTCAAAGTTCCCAATTAACAACCCATGAAATTCCCCTGGGATATGTTAAATAATGACAACAATCACAATAACTACTCTTTATTGAACTAGTCTATCAGGATATGCACTCTTCTATCATTGCAACAATCCCATGAAGGAGGCAAGAAAGATGTTAAATGCTGAACCAAGGTTACCTAGCTGACATTACTGAACCGAGAAAGCAAAGGAACCCATGTGAACCCCACTGCCACAGTAACTGCTCTGAGTTGAGAGATCTTAGCAAAGTAGCTACCAGAGTTATAAATACATAAGCTCTTGGAAATATCTCCTGCTCTTCAAAATGGTTTTCCTGCTCATTTGCTGATACTTGAAGTTTTTTTAAATTGGTTTTATTTTTTAGAGCAGTTTTAGGGTCACAACAGAATTGAGTGGAAAATGCAGAGTTCCTATTTATCTCCTATTTCCACATGCTCAGCTTCCCCCACTGTCCACTACCCTCCAGAGAGGTACATTTTGTTGCAACTGGTGAACCCACAGTGACACATCATAACCATCCAAAGTCCACAGTTAACATTTGGGATGCATATTCTGTGGGTTTGGGCAAGAGTTAAATGGCACAAGTATCCACCATTATTATATCACAATGAGTAGTTTTGTTGCCATAAGAATCCTCTGTGCTCTGCCTTGTTCATCCCTTTCTTCCATTTAACTTCTGGCAACCACTGTTCTTTTTACTGTCTCCATAGTTTTTGCCTTTTTCAGACTGTTGTTGGGACCGTGTGTAGCCTTTTCACACAGTCTTCTTTCACATAGTAATATGCATTTAAAGTTCCGCTATATCTTTCCATGGCTTCATAACTCATTTCTTTTTAGTGTTGAATAGTATTCCATTGTCCTACTAAAGGTTATCTTGGTTGCTTCCAAGTTTTGGCAACTATGAATAAAGTTGCTATAAACATCCACATGCAGGATTTTGTGTAGGCATGGGTTTTTCAAATTAGGAAATACCTCCTGCCTTTCAAAATACTTTTCCTACTCATTTTGCTGATGCTCAGAACTTTTCTAAGGGAGTGGTAGGAGTTTCAGTTTTGTAATAATTAATGAGACTTACAGTGCAAAGGCTTCTGGCAGAGGTAATGCTCTGGATTCATACTAACGTAGACATGACTACATCTGAAACTTTCCTGAAACTAGGCATTGGGGGCAGCTGTGGATCTAAAATAAGATTACAAAAGAAGTTTCCAGAAATCAAGAAAATGTAAAAAATGTGAAGGATGTGCATCAACTTGAATTACAAACTCCTATATGCCATTTGATTTGTTACTGTGTTTTTATCCCTCCTTTGACCAATCCTTGGGACTCTTGTTTCTAAATGTTTTCCTTAGCAAACTCTGTAATGATGATGAAGAAGATGACTTATTTTTTTGCAAACTCTGTGATACTTAAACTTCACCTCTGGCTCTCACCCTCCTGAACAGATGATGCATTGCAGTTCTGTCTTGTGTTGATGCAAAGGTAGAGAATGCTCACATCCACATTTCCTCATCTCAGGAAACATGAGCCCTTCTTTATATTTAAGGAGGACAGGTCAAGATGACTTGAAACTCTTTTATTTTAAAAATGTTAGTGTGGTTTCTGTATAAGACAGTACAGTACCACTGCTGCAGCTCAGCAGTGCTCACAGAACATTATTTGCACACTATTATTTCCTGATTGGGCATCCAATTTTTTGCTTTTTGGGGATTTTTTAGAAGGAAAAATTTTTTCATTATTTTTTTTTAAGATTTATTTATTTTTTTGAGAGAGAGGAGAGAGTGAGGGCAGGGTGAGGGGGAGGGGTGGGTAGAGGGAGAGAGAGAATCCTGAAGCAGACTTCTCGCTGAGCCCAGAGTCTGAAGGAGGGAGCCGTGCTTGATCCCAGGGCCTGAGATCATGGCCTGAGAAGAAATCAGGAGTTGGCTGCTTAACCAACTAAGCCACCCAGGTGCCCTCAGGAAAATTTCTTTATAATGGTGAATTTGATAATACACAGTTCTAGAGTAGGGCTCCTTTCACTGGACCACAGGTACATTAAGGGAGCAGGTCTGGAAAGAGCTTCACACTGGCACCAACACCAGGAATGGCCATGTACCTCCCTGAAGCTCAGCCCACTCACTAATTTGGTCATGAGCAATGTTGCTTTTAATTGTTCGGTTTGGGCCAACTTCAGAGTGAGATCCATGGTCCTCAACCCTGGTACTAGTCTTAAATCAAGGTCAACTTCTCTCTTACAGCCCACTCTTGCCTCCTATATCCCTTCTAGCTCAGAATCAAGATAAGATTCATTGTGATGACAGGATTTGGGGATTTTAGGCTTGACATTGTCTTCTTCACGTCATTTGTCATATCCCACAGCTATTGCTTTCTAGCGTCTTTTTTTCTATTTATTTATTAGCTAATCTGTAATCAGCATTTTGATAGTTTTCTTTCAATAGGCAAACAAGTTCTTTAATTAAAAAATATTTCTTTGTAAAGAAAGGAAATAAATTAAAAATAGCCCATTTTCCATATTGTGATTGGGAGTAAGTTCCACTGCTGTGCACCATGCAAGCTGCAAACTGTGGGCTGTGTCTATAGTTTTTTTTGTTCCCTTCTCCTCCTAGTAGTCTTAGTTAGGATAATCTGGGATTTTATATCCAGATTGCCATCATTAATAATCATTTTAATTTTATTTATTTTTTTTTCAAAAACTTTGTGTTTTTCACTATTACCAGGCTGCACAACCCAATTAAAGCTGTTAAGAAAAGAACATGCTTATCACTGGATCTTAGTCCAGATTGTGGTGGGAGAAACAAGAAATGCTTGTTAACTTCAGGGTGGGGTTTTTTTTTTTTTGATTGTTTTATAGCAACATGTTATTTTCTGATTAAAAATATTTATTTTTAAAGAAAGGAAATACATTAAATCATGGCTCTTATTTGTAAATTATCGGTTGGCTGAGTATAGAATTCTTACCTTTCAAAAGATATGCATACCTTTCCATCAAAATCTCATAGAAAAGTTCCATTTTCAAAAAAAAAAGAAAATAAAAGTTCCATTTTCACTTAACATTCAGGGCAGTAAAGAAGAAATTTGGCTTTATCCTGAGATTTTTTTTCACCTCTCCATAGATTTTCTTTTCCTGTTGAAAGGCAAGACTTTTATTCTTTTTATTATTAACAACATCAGATATTTGACAGTCCATTTCCTGGCAAAGATTCAAATTTTTCTTCAACTTAGGCAACTTTGATTCAATTATTTCTTTGATTTTGCTTTTCTTTGTGCTCAATTTCACCCTCTTGTGTTATATCTATTATGCATGTTGGATCTCCTGGATAATTTTTCGTAGTCTCTTCATTCTGCTCATTATACTCTTTCTTTATCCCTTTCCTCTGAATTCTGGGACAATGTTTTTAGCTCAGTTTTAATCAGTTTCTCAGTTTCCTTCATGATCAAGCTTGCTGGTGACTGCCTCCAAACTGTTTATAAAAATGTGCAGTTGGGTTTACTATTTGAAACAATATTTTCCTGATATTGAATATTCCTTTCCTAATATCATCCTTCAATGTCATCTGAAATATCATTGCACATACTAATTACTAACATTTATATTTATCCTAATTCTTTACCTCTATTTCCTTTCCTTTGAAACTGCTGAATCTTTTCACCTAGTGATTTTTATTTTATTATGTACAGGGCAGAAAGGAAACGTCACAGCCATACTAAAGAATCTTCTTTGCGTTATGTACAACCTAAAAGTAGATTCCTTCTCCCACATCTCTTCTCTATCCTCAGAAAGGCATGCAGGTTAGATATAACTTCAGAGTGAGATCCATGGTCCTCAACCCTGGTACTATTCTTAAATCAAGGTCAACTTCTCTCTTACAGCCCACTCTTGCCTCCTATATCCCTTCTAGCTCAGAATACTGCTACCCTTGTATATGATAATATGTAAGGGCTGCCATTCCCATTCCTCATCTTGCCTACTCTCCAGAATTTCCAAAATACGAATAGTACCCTTTCTGGGATCCAGAGATCTCTGTGATGTTTTCTTGGTCACTTCAATGCACATGAGTTAAAGAGAAAAACACAATAAATGTGATCAAATTATCATCCTAAATGGAAATTCCCAAGACTCCTTGTCCTATAATCAATTAGGTGTCTCACAAAATCGTAAGCTCTCTGTAACCAAATATCATCACACATGGGCCATTTTTCTGGGGTTCTCCATTGGGATTATTTGAGTTGCTCTGAATAAGCCTCTAAGATTATGTCTTATCACTCTCCTGGCCTCATCAAGTTTTATTTTTATGCCTGTCCATGTATGTTTGTCCATCAACTTTCTGCTCCCAATTTAATGACAACTACAATAAGAGCTATATTTTCTTGTTGACTTCCAAGCTGCTTGGAAAAGATGCTAATCAGTTTTCTTCATGGACCCTTGTTTTATAATTAGTCCAAGGTCATGTTCTATCTTTGATGGAACCTCTTTAATACTGTGATTATTCCCTGGTAGACCATCCTGGGCACACCATAAGTCCCACTCGACATTCTTCTCTCCTGTTGAATTATCCTGTGAAGAGTATTTGGAAATCTCATCCTTAAACAGGAGCTACAGCTCTCTTCCCCAATCTTACCTAACCAAAGTCTTTTAAGCAAAATCATTTCACTTTCTATTTTCTCCTCTCCCTTAGGGAACTTATGAGTCAGAAAAATCTGAGCTTAGAGAAAGAGGTTGGATGGGGAGGTGCCTTTCATCTTCTAGACAGAATGAGCTGTGGGGAAAGGGAAAGAGAAAGGACAATGTGGGGAGGAATAAAGCTGTTGGATTTCCTGCTTTTTGAGAGCTGAGTTTTTGTAGCTTGGCATCATTATTTGATTAGACATATTGGAGATTTTCAGATATCAGACTTCTTATAATCAAACACAAACAAAAGAACATTCTAGAGCCAAATTAAAACCATATTTTGGACAAAAAAAAAGTGTGTTTGGCTTATCTGTGTTGTAATGCCCTGGTGCAAACTGCCAGATTTACTGAATTTGTACACCAGGAGAGCTGGAAGGAAGCAAGGAAATGGACATTTACTGAGGGCCTTCTTCATGCCACAGTTTAACATGCCTTCTTTCTTACTCATTTGACCCTAAGTGGTAGGATTTTCCTCACACAGTTTACAGATGAGGCCCAGAAGCAACAGGAAATTTGTTCGTAGTCACAAAGCTGGTAGACACCAGAGCTAGGATCTGAATTTCTTAATTTCCCCATTTTGTGGGTTCATATTATTTTGTCTCCATCCTGCTTCATTGCATTAGTGCAGAAGTCAGCAAACTATGGTCCATGGCCACACTGGCCTGCTACCTATTGCTGTAAAGATAAGCATCCTCACTCATTATTGTCTATGGCTGCTTTTTGCGCTAGAAAGGTAGAATAAGTAGTTGTGACAAAGACTGTGTGATCTGTAATGTCTAAAAGTTTGCCAACTGCTGCATTACTGCCCCTGTGCCATGGATCAATGCTTCTCAAATTTTAATTTGCATTTAAAACACTTGCAGCTCTTGTACCCTTCAGATTCTGATCCCTCAAGTCTGAGGGTGGGCTGAGATTTTGATGCCCGCATTGCTGCTTCTTGGGCCACATTTTGAGTAGAAAGGAGATAGTCAGTAATGCAATAGCCTGAACACAACTGTCTTATTTCCTCAATTTTTCTGGGCTAGAAGCATAAAAATACCTCCCCTGGTCCCTCTTAGGTAAAAAAAGGTGTCATCTGTCTGACTTCTGACTCATTCCACAAAGACTTAGAGTTCATAGACATGCCCTCCCCCCGCCACTAATCTGCTGTATGATCTGAGGAAGCCAGAGAAGCTCTAATTCCCTATTTGACTAAAGGTAGATACTAATCTCACAGATGTACACCTGTGCTTCTCAACCCTGGCTACACATCAAGATATCTTTGAGAGCTTTGAAAACATTCTGGTTTCAACTCTCAGAAAATATGACTTAATTGGTCCAGAGCAGTATTTTTTGAAAAAAATTTTATTTATTTATGAGAGAGAGAGAGAGAGAGAGAATGCACGAACAGGAGGGAGGGGCAGAGGGAGAAGCAGACTCCCCACCAAGCAGGGAGCTTGATGCAGAACTCAATCCCAGGGCCCCGGGGAATCATGACCTGAGCCAAAAGCACATGCTTAACAGACTGAGCCACCCAGGTTCCCCCAGAGCAGTGATTCTTATTCTTCACTTGACATGGAGAGTTTTTAAAAACCCTAATGTCCAGGCCAAACTCATACAAAATATATAGTGATCAAGGTTAACATCCCAATCATGAGACAAACAGAGATCCTGTGCTTCTTGCTGTGATGCAGGAAGGACACAATATGACCATGATATTCCTGCCAAAAAAAAAGGCATAACCTGAATTTAATCATGAGGAAACACAGTCGACTCAAACGGAGAAATGTTTTAAAAATGCACAAGTACGGTACTCTCTGAAAATCTCAAGGTCCTTCATGAAAGACAAAAGAAAATGAAGGAATAGTTATAGATTAAAGGAGATTACGGATGTGCAGCAACTAGAGGCAACAGTGACGCTTGACCAGAAAGAGACTGCTACAGGGGACATGACTAGGAAAACCAGCAAAATCTGCATATGTTCTGTGGATTAGATAATAATATTGTGTCAAGGTGATATTTCTTGATATTGATAACTGGACTGCCATTATATAAGAGAATGTTTTGTTATTAGGAAAAGTAGGCTGTGCTTTGAAAAAGGGCGTGATGCTTGCCACCTATTCTCAATTGGTTCAGGAAAAATTATATATAAAAATATATATAAGAAAATAGTTAGCAAATGTGGCAGAGTAACACGTGGTCCACCTGGGTAAAAGATATACGAGAGCTCTCCGTGTATTCCTGCTCCTGGAAACTAAATCTGGGTGAAGTGTGTATGAGAGTACCTTGTATTGTTTTTGTAATTTTTTTAAGTTTAGGATTCTTTCAAAAACAAAAGCTAAAAAAATCAAAGGAAAACACATTATTTCTTTCACAAGGGACTCGTGTTTGGAATTGGCCTACATGGATGGTTATTAACCGTGCAAGCGTAAAGCCCAGCCATAAGGGAAGAGAGTGATCCATGGCTATGCACAGATGCTGCCAAAAGCCCCTTCCGGGCTTGTCCATCTGGTTTACCACTGTTGGGTCCACGTGCAGACCTCTGATAATCTGTGCCCACAACCCAAGCCTGGGAGTATAGGTACGCGGAACAAAGTGACAAGGACATGGAGGGAGGCTAAGTGACGCCCTATCACCCAGCACAGACAGAAGAAGGAGGCAGAGAGCCACTGCCCATGGATAAAAGGATGGCTCCTGCTCATTCCAATCCTGCTACTTTCCGAAGAACACCACTCAAAGTCTCCCTGTCTCTTCCTAGGTTCAGTCGGAAGACTGTCTGAATGGATGCTGTGAGTAGAGCAATGTGAGTATCCTAGTTGAGATCCTTGCCAGAAAACAAAAGGAGGAACATGCAGAGAACCTGGAGGGCTTTGCATGATTTCATTCACCTTTGCAGTCCCATGGATTGCAAATGTAAACAGTGTATTAGTAGAGCAGTGAGTCCCCCAGCCCCTTGCTGTGGTCCTCTTGGTATCATTCGCCTCTTTGGAAGTGTTTGTTTTTCATGTAGTCCCTTCTCACAGGCTGAGGACTTCTTGTCTCCTCTTCTCCTTTGTCTTGGTCACATGGTCACAATGTGGACAGTCAGAGCCCCAGGCTGGCCAACACTTCTGTGGCTGGCTGGTAACTGGGCCCTCCCCTCCTGCCAATCCGTCCAGGCCTGCGCATGGGTTTTGGATACCTGGGTTCCTAACACCACCACCACTGTGTTGGCTCAAAACACCCACCTGCCTTCAGTATTATTCCCTATTTTTTTACCCAAAGTTCTCAGTTTTGACTCCTCATTTTATCTTTTGCTTTAAGCCCCACCTTTACTCCCTGTAAAACCGACAGCTCTTAGAACCTCCCCGGCCATTTTCAGGTAAGGAAAATAAAGTACGGAGTGACTAATTTATTAATATCACACAATTAGAACTCCAGGTCTGTGTGTTTATACTGCGCTCTTTTTTAAAAAAATTATTTATCTATTTATTTATTTGAGAGAGAGCACAAGCAGGAGGAACAGCAGAAGGAGAGAGAGAAGCAGGTTCCTTGCTGCAGGGAGCCTGACGTGGGACTCGATCCAAGGACCTTGGCATCACAACCCGAGCTGAAAGCAGACACTTCACCGACTGACTCACCCAGGCGGCCCCTCTATTCTTCTTCTTGAAGTCGAAGTTCTCTCCTCCACTTGTATTCAGTGGCATAATATCCAAGAAAGGCATCTGATGGCTTTTCTTCTACTTCATGGATTAAGGAATCTGAGCTTGTGTTTGCCAGTTACTAAGGTTAGATGAAGAGATGCCAGGATCGAGATGAGGGTTGGGTATGTCTTCTTCTCTTCCCTGCAGCTGACCATTTCTTTGGAATGTACAGAAACAGAAGTGAGTGATGTGATTCCAATGCAAATATACTATCAAAACTATCAATGCACCATGAGATCATTTGAAAAGGAAACCCCTAAAAGATACTATAAAGATCTTTAAACAAAATCTACTAGTCAATAGAGTCAGTTCCTCTCATGTCTGGACACTGAGCTCAGCTGAAAGCAACTCACCTGCAGAGAAACACAAGGACAACCGAATGCAGCCTGTTGTTTTCAACCTCACCTTGTGGCAGCTTCCAGAAGGCTCTTTTCTGGCTTATTTGGTTTCAGTGTCTGGCATCTATTTCTGGTTGTGAATGCTGAAATGAACCCCTTTCAAAACTGGTGCTCCCTAAGCTTCCCCTTGCTTTCAAAAGGCTGAACCAGGGGCACCTGGGTGGCTCCATGGTGAATGTCTGCCTTTGGCTCAGGGTGTGATCCTGAGGTCCTGCAGGAAGACTGCTTCTCCCTCTGCCTAGGTCTCCACCTCTCTCTGTGTGTCTCTTATGAATAAATAAAATCTTAAAAAAAAAAAAAAGGCTGAACCTACTCTTCTGGCCCTTCCTGGAGGGAATGCCCATGGCCAGATCATATGAGTCTGAAATTCTCACCCTCCTGCTCCTCCTTAGGATGCCTTCTGATCCTTTTTTTTTTTTTTTTTTTTGGTCTGAAGTTGCCCATTGTCTCAAGAAATGTTCATTCCATATGAAGTAGTCTCTTAGAAATAAATGTGTTAAAGCCCGAGGACAGCAGGGACTTGCCTGAGGTCAGGCAGCAGGTAGAGGACAGCGCTGGACTTAGGCTCAAGTCCTGAGCTTTTATTTAGACCAAGCCTCTTTTCACTACCTTGTGCCTTTGAACCAGATGGTTTCAGAGGAGAGGCGGCCTGATGAGTCATGACTCAGGAGTCCAGCAGATGTGAGTCAAGGCCCCAGCCCCACCACTGGCTGGTGTGGGACAGTGAGCAAGTAGATTAGAGGTTTTCTTTCCTCAGCTCTAAAATGGGCATTGTAGTCCCTAACAGGCAAGGCTGTGAGCATAAAAGAAGTTAAAATGTAAAAGTGCCCATACATACAAAGTTGCTCCAGAAATGTAAATATCTGCCTCCACTCTTCAAAAATGCCTGGTAGCGGTCAGCCTTCCCTTCCCATCAGTAGGCTTGAGCCTCTGCAAAGGCAAGCGGGGAGTCAGGGTCTTGCACACACACGTAGCCCATGTAAGCCTGAACACCTGAATCACTTCCTAGAACTTAAAAAAAATAATAATTGCATAAATTACAGTTGTGCAAACCTAAATTTTTGAAGGCCATAAGGAAGTTTGAAAAGTTTGAAAAGTTCGTGTTTACCTCACTTAATTCAAAGCGAGTAATAGAATCCCACATCCTTTCTATGTATATGGAAAAGGAAATAGACTTGAGGTTGAAAGTCTTACTCACTACAGAGTGCTAATTAGCGTCGGAACTGAGACTAGATCTCACGCCTCTGGATCTCCAGGCCACCACCTTCCAAGCACGATGCATGCGGAACGTACGCTTAGAGATAAGTATTTGCATTTTAAGAGAATGATTTTACTTGTGACATAACCAAATTGGGGACATAATGAGATCCTGTCCAATGGAATTTTATTATTTAACTCTCAGAGTAAGATTGTACATCTTTGCAAATGCTCTTGTCATCCCTTTATTCATTAATTTCCTGTGAGTCTTCATGAATTTGTTGCTTTACTTATTCAATATAACACTTTTTTTTCCTAAAGACTTGCAAGCAACAAGCATATTTCACAGTTGATAGAAGCTCAAACTCCCACCAACTCTGCCAGCTTAGTTGCTATGGTGATAAATGGTTTAAGAAAGTCTCGTTTATTTGAAAATATATTTAGAAATAATTGAGCCCCATGAGAGCAAAATGTCCTAAATTCTCTCTATGGCAGTGCCTGATATGTTTCCTTGAGGGAACCAATAGTCTTTGAAGGAAACTTCTCTTAATCATAGTAGCTCAGTTGCTTGTGTATGGGTTTCGTGCCTTCTTGATTGTGTCTTGGGCTGGCAGGGCTTGTCCCAGGCTTCGTGAGCATCCTCCTTGCTTGCACACACCAGGGATGCAGATGTTACTCCTGGTGGAAGATTTTTCCCTGTAGGGGCTGTGGATTCAAATTTGATGTTAATTAGACAAAATGTGATTAGAGCAGAAATGAATGCCAGAAGCAGACCTGGAGACAAATGTGGGATAAGGACTTGTTACATGGGCAGCAGAGAAGGGGCCTGGGCAGTTCGTGTGGACGTAATCCTCTGAACACGCTCCTGTTCTAAAATAATCCTTGCTCTTCCTCTCTATTTTCATCTTGTTTTATTTTTCCTTCCCTTCCCCTATGTTCATCTGTTTTGTTTCTTAAATTCCATGTATGAGTGAAATCACATGGTATTTCTCTTTCTCTGACTGACTTGTTTCGCTCAGCATAACACTCTCTAGTCCCATCCGTATTTTGCAAATGACAAGATTTCACTGTTTTTGAAGGATGAGTAATATGGAGGGGAGGGGAGTATGTGAGGGGGGTAATTGGGTGATGGGCGCTAACGAGGGCACTGGAAGTAAAGAGCACTGGGTATCTCGTATGCAACTGGTGAATCACTAAATTCTACCTCTGAAACTAATAATACACTAGATGTTGATTAAACTGAACTTAATTTAAGAAATAAAATAATCCTCACTCTTTTGAATTTCCTCAAATAGTGGCTGCTAAGGCCCCATTAACTACTACTACTACTACTACTACTACTACTACTAGTAAATATTAGGACCATTTAACACATGTGGATAATTTATTATCACTTTAATCTTACAACAAATTTATGTGGAAAATACTATTTACATGCTCATTTTACAGATAAGGAACCTAAGATTCAAGTGGTCACAGACACTGGTATTTGGGCTGGAATCCAAATGCACGCCATCTGGGTGCCAATGCCCTGCACCACCCTAACACGAGCTTAGGGGTGTGAGCCAATTTTTGCTGATCCATATCTTTCTGAAATAAACAGACTCTTGGACTCACTATCTTAAGAACTAAGATTCCCATCCCTGTGATGAACAGAGGTAGTAGAGACCTCGATGCCTTAAGATTCTCTCTGTGCTGTTCCGCCCAGGATGATTTGATACTTAGCTTATGTGGCTCTCCATCTGACTCAATGGTACTCCACATCCCACTTTCTTTAGCTCCTTTTTCCAGATATTGGGAAGAGCAAACGGTGACCATCCACATCAGGCAACAGTGGTGCTAACATAGCATTGTGGTTGAAAGCATGTGCTCTAGAGTTTGGGCTGCCAAGGCTCATATCCCAGTTTTACCACTTACCGGCTGTGTGAGACTTCTATATGCCTCTGATTTCCAATTGATAAAATGGTGATGATAGTCCTGCCCACCTCATGGGGTACTCTGGAGGATTAAAGGATATGCATAAAGCTATTAGAATGTCAAGTTCACAAAGCCAGGCCCTTTGGTTTACCCTCTGTTGTGTCTCCAGATCCAGCACATTATCAACACTCAATAGATAGATGTTGAATCAATGAATAAGAGCATTGAGGACAATGAACCCATAATCAATGTCAGCCTTCATTAGTATCAGAGTATCAGAACTTGATTTCTACAGTACTTTTTTGGAGCTGCTGCCTTCTTACAGCATTTCCTTGAATTTTGAGTTGGAGAACTCACACTCGACCTCTCATGTCCTGGTTTGTAGACCCATTTTTGTTTTTTTAAAGGCACTGAGAGTTAGTGTGCTCATTTGTTACTGCAGCACACCCCAGCCTATCCAGACAAATTGCACCTGGGACTGTTGCCAACTTCAGCTGTGGGTCATTTCAATGGGCTTAGCTCCCCTACTAGGCACAGGAATAAGTCTGAACATTCTTCTTTCCCCTCTCACAGAGACTGATTCTAAATCATTGCCAGAGAATTCTTCCCCCTTTTATGTCTGTCCCAACTCTTCCCCTAAAAGATTTAATAACTGGTTACATGGAAACCTTATGTTTCTGGGCAAGTTTTTATTGGCCTACCCTGGATGGTCTTTGAATTTATATATGGTTGAGGATAACAAGTTTGTTTTTCTTTTTCTGAGTATAATTTAGGTTGTGAAGCAAGGACAAAAGCTGAAAGGTTCACTAGGAATTATAATCCCAATGTTCTTTGAACATTTCCAATTTATATTGAAATATGGCCAACCCTATTATGATTTGGCTTGAGAGAAGTGATAACTCTACATGATAACTGAAAGGAATTGAGGTACCTAATTGCCAGCACTAAGAGCTACCCATGTTTTCAAGAAGATGTCAATTATTTTTCCTGGCCAGAACTCTGTAGAAGAATTTTTCAAACGTGGAGCAGTTTGCGGTAACATCTGGTCCTCTGTTTAGTTAAACAGGGAGCTTTCTGTAAACATTTCCCTATGGCTTTTTGTTGCCTGCCGCTTCCTGATCACATCTAAACTTCTCCCATGCAAACTATGTTCCTGGGTGTTTAACAAATTAACATAAAGAATCAGTTGGAAATTCATTTGTTTGTCACTTTGTTTTCTTACCCAATTTAAAGAAAGCTATTTCTTCCAAGTCCTCCTGAAAGTTGATTTACCTCCACATTTAAGAGAAAAATTCAAAATGTTGTCTTTAGCATAAATATGCTACTGTGGAATTCTCCAGACCCTGGTGATAAGTTTGTGGTGATGCAGCTACTAGCTTTGCCCCTGCCACATTCAGGCCAGCATGGCAATCCAGGTGTAGCCATGAAAGTGGAAAAACCTGCCAAGAGAACCAAGCTCACAATGGTGGCCTCTTTACCACCTTGCTCTATGCTGCTGAATAGGCTTAGACATCACTGTGGAGACAAGGGGAAAACCATGGGACCATGTGGCAAAGGAAGAACAGGGTGATAGCTTCTACCTGAGTCTCACCAATGCTCTTGTCAAAGCCACAGAGTCCAGGGCCCCATGTAAGCCCACAGAATCCCTGGAATCCCTGTATCCAGGGATGACAGCGAGACTATGTAACTTAAAATGATTCCATGTGGTTCTTCAGAACGTGCTGGCCCTGACCCATGGACAGTGCATTGTTCAAAATAGCACCAGACTTGGAGGCAAACTGGTTTCAAATTCTGGTTCCATCACTCAGGAGCTATACAACTTTGGAAAAATTACTCTCAAGTTCTCTGAATAACTCTTCCTGACATAATTCTGTCAATTCATTAAATTGTGAGAATAGGGACACCTGGGTGGCTCAGTGGTTGAGCATCTGCCTGTGGCTCAGGGCATGATCCCCAGATCCTGGGATTGAGTCCCTCATCAAGCTCCCTGCATGGAGCCTGCTTCTCCCTCCGCCTGTGTCCCTGTTTCTCTCTCTCTGTGTCTCTCATGAATAAATAAATAAAATCTAAAAAAATAGATAAAAATAATAAATTGTGAGAATAAAACTTTTTAAACAAAGCATATGTGACACATGCTGTGGTGTCTGGTACATTGTAATTGTACAATAATATAAATCTGAGTTTGTATTCACTTATTCATTCACTTAGCAATCTTACTGAATCTTACTGAATAACAGGATCATCATCATCATCATCATCAGTAGTAATAGCAGCAGATTTAGTAGTAGTAGTACTGATCACTGTGTACCAAACATGGTTCTAAATGCTCTAAATATGTTAGCTTGCTTAATCCTCATACTGCCATTTTAATTTCCAGATGCAGAAACTAAGGCATGGAGATGTTAAATATGTTGTTGAATTTCCACAGATAGCAGATACTGAAGCTCTGGAGTAAGTATTTGGCCTCAAAGTGTGAGACCCTACTGGTTCCTATTGTGCTCAGCTCTGAGTGTACTGCACAGTGATGTGTGTCAGTCTAGGAGACAGATAATAAACAATAAAGCAGAAATTATAAAGGAGGAAACAAACAGGAAGTTGGAATGGAGAATAAAGAGGTGGGGGAACAGTTGTGATTCACGGAGATAGGAGATGTCATCCCCAAGGTAGTGATATGTGCACCAGGACAGAAGGATGAGAGGGAGGGGCCACACTGCAAGGTCGGGAGGTGCAGCTCAGTCCTAGGCTACAGCTATGCACACGGAAACCTTCAGGCTGGATAAAACTTAGCATGTTTGGGGATCCATGTGGTTGCACCTTGGTGCCCAAGGGGAAGAAAGGCACAAACTTAGGCTGAAGAGATGGACAGAGGCAAGGGCATGTAGAGGTCTTGCAGGCTGACAAAGGAAATGCAGCTTTTATTTGAAATTCAGTGAGGAGCCAGATGGTTTTAATCCATTCATGCTCTTTTTAGAAGATCACTCTCACTGCTGTTTGAAGAATGGATTGGGTAAAAATGGGCAAAAAAGGAAGCAGAGAAAGCAATTATGATTTACAATAGTGGTCAATTAAAGGTGATGGTGATTTACTCCAGGTAAGACAAAATTAGAAGTCTCCTTTAGAACATATTAAATATGTGGTGATTATAATAAATTCAAGAAGCGATATCAAGTAGACAAGTGGATGTCTAAGAATAAAGCTCCAAGAAGAGAATAAATGTAGAAGTCAAGAAGGTAGTGACAGTATTTATAGCCCCAGGGAATGGATGCAGTATCCTGGACAGTGGGTGGTCGGGAGAGAGAGACTGAAAAATGAATTGACACCTGGAAAGGTTTGGATTCTCCAATATTTGAAGGTTAGGCAAAGGTAAAGGCCCCAGGAAAAAAGAGGGAAGAATCAGTGAGAGAGGTCTGAGGAAAATCAGGAATATGACTTGAGAGAGTGGGAGAGAAGGGTTGAAGCCCAAGGGGTTATTGCTCATGTAGATCCTGCTGGGGGGTGATAGATGAAGCGAACAGGAAAACATGCATTTCCTCTGAAGAGCTCGGTGATCTAAGAAAAAAGCAGTTTCAATATAGTCACAAACAAAATTCAGAATAGAGCTGTTGGAAGAATAAATAGAAGGGACAGAGAGATGGTGTTCTAGAAATTTGGGGTATGAAGGGGATCCGAGAAATGGCACAATAGCTGAATGGTACTGTGAAACTGTGAGAATTTTTTTTTATTATTTCTTTCCTTTTTTGTTTCTAAGATGGGAAGTATCAAAGCCTATTTGGACACTGGAAGAGTATTGTCCAGTAGGGAGGTCAGTGGTATAAGGAAAAAGAGGGAGGCACTGAAGGAACAAAAAATGTTTTGGGGTAGCAGGGGAGACCCCAAGTGTGAGTTGAGGAAGAGCTCTGCCTCCCTAAAAACTGGGAAGAAGGGGAAACTGTGGAAGATACGCTAGCTCTCTAGACCTGCTCATTGTACAATGAGATCTCCTTTGGATAGTTCATGGGTTTTTTTGTTTTGTTTTGTTTTTCAGTGAAAAAAAGAGGTAGATTACGCAAGCTGAAAGTACAATAGGGAGAGAAAGGTTGAGAAGTGTAAAAAGAAAGAGATGTGAAAGTCAGTAATGAACAAGCAAGAGGCAGATCACCAAGAACTGAGTGGACACTTATTTAGGGCAAAAATTCTATCTGGAGCTAGTAATCATCAATGTGGAGACAACAGCCTGCATACCACGTGATTTTTCTCTGGTAATACTGGCCTCTAGGGGACAATTCCACCAGTGACAGTTTTTTAAGTTTATCCAGATTTTTGGATTTGTAAAGGGAAGTAGGATGGGAGGTGGTAAGTAGAGAGTTCAGTGTTGTGTAATCTCAACTGGATATGGAAGAAAATGAGGTGAAAATTTTTGGCAAAAGACAATGGTGATAAAAATAGGTAAGAATGGAGTGCCTGGGTGGTGCATGGGTTGGGCTTCCAACTCTTGGTTTCAGTTCAAATCGTGATTTCAGGGTCATGAGATCAAGCGCCACATTGGGCTCTGCGCTCAGCACAGAGTTTGCTTGAGATGCTCTCTTCCTCTCTTTCTGTCCCTCCTACTTGTGCTCTCTCTCTCTCTCAAATAAATAAGTAAACTTAAAAAAAGGGATATAGATAATAATAAACTTCCAGTTTTAAAATAAACAAGTCATGGAACCATCCAGTACAATATAGGGAATATAGTCAATAGTATTATAATACTCTTCATGGTGACTGGTGGTAACTGGATCATTTCATAGTGTATAAAAATATCAAATCACTATGATGTATACTTGAAACTAACAAGATATTGTATTTCAATTATACTTCAATAAAAAGAATTTATTAAAAACTAATAGATAAGAGAAGTTGCCTTCAAACTTTATAAATAGGTCCTCCTATATGAGTGAAAACATTTCGAGTAGATATCCTTCATACATGTATGGGTATTTTCTTGTTTAGCATTTAGATATACTTACTATGTTCCAATACTGAGCTAAGTGCTTTACACATGAACTCTCTTGAGCTTTGTAAACTTCATCGTAACTCCATGAAGTAAAAACTGTAACTATATAATTTTACAAATAAGGAAACTAGGCATGGATTGGTTAGGTAACTTTTCCCAAGGTCACACATTTAGTAGATGCCACAGGCTTTGACTTCACAGAGTCGCTGCAGAGTTCAGGCTCTTATTTGCGTGCATAAAAGTAATCTAATGAATTATTCTACGAGTATATCATGTATGTGATAAAACATATGCAAAAAAGATGAGTTAAAAATAAACAGAGGTCCTAATATTTTCTTTCCATAGTCCAATACATTTACTTATGCATCTGCCCAGGTACATGCACTTTGAAGCCCAATATTAAGGGTGTGGTGAACTGGGTATTGTGCAATTTGAACAAGTGAGCCAGAGGCTACAAGGTTGTGGTTAGAAATTAAGGTTAAGCATTTACAATTTCAGAAGTGGCTTAGCTTGTATGGATGACGGGTCCAGGGTGTGCCCTTAGAATTGTGTGGCTAAAGTAAAGGGATAGAAATATATATATATATATATATATATATATATATATATATATATATATATATATAGTGATAGGGAATGAGCTGGGTCACCCACATTGACCTTAGCATCTCTAAGAATAAAAACAAATGTTGAGATGGAAGACAAGACTGTACTCTATCCCTTAATATCTTTACAAAAGGAGGGGGGACAACCAAATATCATCTGATGACAACCATGAGGATGGTGGGAGAAATGTCCACAATATGCAGAGCCAACTGTTGAAATATGAATGATGGTTCATCTGCAGGGAATGTTAGACATTAGGTGGTGACTAGAAAGGAAAAGTGACTTTAATAGGCAGAAAGACTTAGGAATACTCACGGTTGTAATCAACCTGTATGGTGGGCAGGAAGAGACCCCCACATTTGCCTACAGCATCAAGGAAGGACTCACAGAAAAGCTAATGCATCACTTGATTTTGAGTTTTGGCAAAAAGAGAATATGTCAGCCAGATAGACATGGGGAAGAGGACATTAAAGACGGAAGGCTCAGCAAGGGTAGAGTAGACATTGAGACAGGAGAGAATACGTTATAGATTCAATATTGCTTGAGTAAATTATTAGGACATGGGCAAAGTGGGGACTGTAGAAGTAAGAAAAGGTCAGATCAGGAAGAGAATTGCATGCCATTTTAAGGAAGCTGAGATTTAGCCTAGATCTGATGGAGACCCACAGAAATATTCTGGGCTGCAGTGTATTGTAGTCAGATTTGAACCTGGAAGCAATATTGAGGTGTGATTGAATGGAGTCAAGCTGGAGGGAGGGAGATCAACTAGGAAGAGCTGAAATAGTCCTAGCAAGATGTGGAAAAGCCCCAAAGTGTGGATTCAAAAAATAAGGTGGGAAATTATAGTAATATTTAGGAGGGAGAAAATGGCAAGATTGCTTCAGTAGTTATGGGCGAGGGAGAGGTAGGAGCCCATGATAACTAGCAGGGTCCAGGGCACCTGGATGATCTGGGTGTTGCTCACAAGCACAGGAAAGATAGGAGGACAAGCAAAGTTGGAGACTGGTGGCTTCTGCTGGGCAGGTGTGAAGTCTAAAGTGTCTGGAGGAGTTTCAAGAGATTACCTAAGAGGGTTGAAACTCCCAAGAAAGAGACTTATCTTTTTCATTGGCTGTCCCAAAAGATCAAGGAAGATTCTATGACTTCTAGATGCTGCTAGCATTCCTGTGTCTTGTTGACCTGAACTGGACCACCCGTCCTTCCAGGATCAAACATGGTGCCTAGTTATAGGATACACTGATTCTTAAAAAACAAACAAACAAACAAACAAACAAACAAACAAAACAAAACAAAAAAACTCTCCAGCCATCTGCAGAGCTGAGAGTGGATAGGTCTTCCCCAAACCAGATGGTTGACTTGAGAAAAGGCAGGTTCCCAAAGGAAACACCATTAAATATGCACTTCATGGACACTCCACCACCATCAGGCTAAGAAAGAAGTAATAAATAAATCTTTGCTTCAGCTCCCACAGAACACAGGGACCATGGGAACACAGAGAAGGGATGTTTACCTCTGTCTAGGGGAATTAAGAAAGTCTTAATAGAAGATACTATGTATGAGCTGGGTTCTTGGGGACTGTGAAGGAGTTTGTGAAACCATGAAAGTACAAGGAAGGGGGAAAGGGCATTCTGACACAGAAAAAAATACTCAAAAGCCAGAGGTCCAAATAGCATGTCCTGATTAGACTTGTCTGAAAAACTTCCTTGTGACCCAGAGACCATCCTGTTTTGGCCACAGGGATTCTTATTTGTGTGTAGAGAATTAGGTAACATTGTCTTAATCTATTTTGTTTAATTTTATTATAACTTTTTACTTGCATTCCGTATCACTTTGACAGTGGAAAAAGGGAATGGGGATGTGTGTTGCAGTGTTCTTGAACGTAGCTGCTGTCATCTGAGTTTGTGCCCAGCATGGCTCATTTTTGGACACAAAGGGGTTAGATGACAGCCGTTTGATACCAGCTTTGGGAGCATGAGAAAGTCACTTAACCTCTCTGCACCTCAATTTTCTCATCTAGGAAATAAGAGATAATAATACCTTTACTGCAGGCTCATTATTAGATTTAAGCACTATTACCCATGTAAAGTACCCTGCAGATCATATCTCTACTCCCCTGTCAGAAAAATGATGATTATTATCATTATCATTGTTAGTATTGGAAACCACTGGAAAATAAACCCAGAGGAACACTTTAGGACCTTCTGGAGAAGCAAACTTGCAATGACCAGCTTACAAGCAGATGAAACAGCAGGGAGCCTTCTAAGCAGGTTGAGTGCACTGCCTCTCAGTGTCTTGGCTATAAAGGAGATAATCCATCCACTGATTCCTTCAAGGACTAAAGTTCCATAGCCACACAACACAGAAGTCAGAAAATTGCCTTCATCAGTAGCATGGACTGCATTTGGTTTGTGGAGCTAATAATAACTGAGTTTCTACTATATGTAGAGCACTCACTTGAGGCATTTTTATGTATTACCTTCTTTGAGCCTCCATTTAATCCTGTAAGGATTAATTCCATTTATAGATGAGCTAATTGGGCCCAGAATACCCAGTCATACTAGCAGCAAGTGGCAGCACCAGGCTCAAACTTCTGACTGTAAGCCCATGTTCTTTCCATGTATGAGTATGCCTCTTCTGTGGTGATTCTGAGTGGGGTTTCCAGAGCAGCAGCAGAAACACCTGGGAAGTTGCTTGAAATGCAGTTCTGGGGTTCTACTGTAGACCTCCTGAATTGGAAACCAGGAGGTGGTCCAGCAATCTGTGTTTTACCAAGCACCTGGAAATGGACTATGATAAAAAGGGAGTCAGATTCCAAGAGCAGCAGAAAAGAGGGTGCAGGAAGAATTAATAGGAAAAGTGGATTTTGAATTAGATGGGCATGGCTGGATAGGGAAAATACAGTTAGAACCTTGGAACATCTTGGGCTAGAAAACAATGAAGCATTCAAAGAATGATGGTGACAACTGTGAAGGACAGAAAAGTTAGTTTGAATGAGCTCCTACTGGCCTAATCAAGAACAATTGGAATATCAAAATAAGTAAAAATAATAGGGGCACCTGAGTGGCTCACTTGGTTAAGCGTCTGCCTTAGGCTCAGGTCATGATTCCAGAGTCCTGGGATTAAGCCCCATGTCAGGATCCTTGCTCAGCAGGAAGCCTGCTTCTCCCCCTTCTGCTCCCCCTGTTTGTGCTCTCTCATTCTCTCTCTGTCAAATCAATCAATCTTTAATAAATAAATGAAAATAATAAAGTGTTATAACCCATTTAATAATAAATACAAAATTGGAAACCATAAATCCATATAGATATAAATAGGCGAATAGATTTAAGATTTGATGAAAATGAGATATTGTTATATTCAAAGTGCCTTCCCCCAGAAATACTTAATTGGAAAAGAGAGAAGGAATAACATTACCATGAAGAAGTCTGGCATATGTAACCTCAAGAAAGGGATCAAAGGAACATGATTAATAATAGGACAAATGGAAATAATTTGCTGTCTGATAGAAAGCATTGAGAAGAGCACGGCATTACTTCTGTGATGATCCTTCCAACATTACAAAGCTTGAATGTAATCACAAGGAATCACCACTCAAATTGAAGAAATTTACAAAATAGATTGGCTTATAAACCAAAAAGGCAAGGAAAGGCCAAGAAACATCTCCATATTGAAGGAGACAAAACAGACAGGTGTGATTCTGAACTAGATCCTTCTGTTATAAAAACATTATTACTGGGTACCTGGGTGGCTCAGTTGGTTAAGCACCTGCTTTTGGCTTAGGTCTTGATCAGGTCCTGGGATCTAGCCCCACATCGGGCTCCCTGCTCAGTGGAAAATCTTCCTCTCCTTCTCCCTCTCCTCCTCACTCATACTCTCTGTCTCTCAAATAAAGAAATAAAATCTTTAAAAAAAATTACTAGAACAATTGGCAAAACATATTTTTTAAGGATTTCATTTATTTATTTGAGAGAGAGAGAGAGAGAATATGAATGGGAGATGGGGGAGGGCAGTGGGCAAGGGAGAAGCAGACTCCTCGCTGAGCAGGGAGCCCCAGTGAGGCTTGGTCCCAGAACCCTGAGATCATGACCTGAGCTGAAGTCAGATGTCTAACCCACTGAGCCACACAGGCACCCCTGAGGGAATCTTTCTTTCAGAAGAAAATAGAAGTCACCTTATAATTGATATCATGTTATGTTTATGAATATATGGTAATTTTAGAACATTGTTTAGGATATTGTAAGGTGACACTTGTATTCATTGATTTGAATAAGTAGATAGTAATGTAATAATTATAATTATAAACACGGAATACAAACTATCAGGAGACGTCTTGGTGAAAATATAGGCTCTGGGGTCAAATAGGGCTGTATTTTAATCTCACTAGACTCTAGACAGCTCCTTTATATTGAGCAAGTTGCCTCACTGACCCTGTTCCTCATTTACAAAATGGAACTAATAATAGTCCCTCCTTCTTTTTAATGTGATACAGTTAAATGAGAAGTACATGGAAAGTTCTGGGTGGAATCTTGGCACATCATAAACCCTAAGTATTTATTAGTTATTACCGCTATTGGCTTAAAGTTGTGGGGCGGCATATTCTTTCTTTGGCCCTTTCTACATCCTCTCCTGTAGAGGACTAATCCTTTACCCAAAGCATCAACGAGGAGAAACCCAGAGCTTGAGAACCTGATAGAGTTGCCTGTCATCATGCAGCAGACAGCCTTCAAGTTTGCAGTCAAGAAGCTTCAGATTCATATCGGAAAAGGTAGCTACGTGAGCATTAAATACAAACATTATCTTTTCCCTTTGTTAATTTTTTAAAAGGACATGGGAGCTTAGATCAAAATTATAGCATTGTGTGGTAAAATTCATAGCATGTTTAGTTGTGAGTTAGATGACAACTGTAGCACTCAGGGTGTGTGTATAAATGGAACTATACTGCTAAAAAGAAGATGGAAGGGGCCCCTGGGTGGCTCAGTCAGTTAAGTGTCTGCCTTTGGCTCAGGTCATGATCTCAGGGTCCTGCGATCAAGCCTCGTATCAGGGTCTCTGCTCAGCGGGGAGCCTGCTTCTCCTTCTCCCTCTCCCTCTGTGCTCTCCCTCTAATCCTCTATCTCATTTTCTCTCAAGTAAATTAAAAAAAAAAAAAAAGAAGAAGATGGAAATAAAGACTCTCACTCAAACCCTGGAGCCACACCATCCCAGCTTTATGACCTTAAAAACAGGATTTCACTTTGTTGAGCAATCCTCTTCCTTGTTGGTACAGAGGGAATAATTATAACCACCTACAGGACTCCCACAAACAGGAATGGATGTGGCAGTCAGTGCCTGGTGGTTCTGGAAGAGAGTAAGCACTCAATGCATTTGAGACCCTCTTTCTCTTTCTTCTACATGTGACCTTGATTTAAGTAGAAAGCTCTTTTAACACCATATAGAAAGATGAACTGTTTCAGAGTAGTTTTAAATTCAGGAATCGGAGACAGTCTATTGTAATTCCCTCTATCTCAGCAACCCATATCAAATGAATTATAATATTTTAATATCAGGGATGTAAAAAAGCAGTGAGGTCTATTAGTGGGTATAATTAAGCTATAAGGGTAAAGTGACAGCAACTGTCAATAATCAAAGTCATGATCATCATAATAGCAAATACTAATTGAGCACTTCCTATATGCCATTATTACTTTACTTGCAATAATTCAATGAATCACCACACTAACCTTCTGAAAAGAGTGAAGTTGTGATGGAGAACATGTAGCACAGCGTGAGTGTGGTGCTTACACGGAAGGCTGCCTGGCCAGATCGAAAGGCCCTTTAAAGTGAAATTATCTTCATAAATTAATGAGTGTTGAGGAACTGGCCCTCAGCCACATGGGCTCATAAAAACACTCTCATATATAGCCCCAAGTTAATTGGATTTGGAAATGCTGATTCAGGCTTAAGGGGGGGGGAGGAAGACATTTACAGAAGTCTGATGAGCAAATTAGGATCACAATGTATCCATTTGCAATAAGAAAGAACTGTCAAACAAAACAGATATTTGTGTCAGCCTGACCAGTACATTCTCTCCCTATAGGCAACTCTGTAGAAAAAAAAAGCCAAATAAAAATTAAGATGACTTGGTGAGTGAGAGTAGTTTGGCTGTTGATTAGCATCAGACCACATTAGCCCAACACATCCATTTCCAGATGGGGCCAGTTTTTCCAGATGGGCTTTGGGTCAGGCAGACGTTTATAGGATTTACTCTGCCAAAATTTGCTTCTGTGACTTTCTATTTGCTTCTGATTATTTGGATATAAAGTTAATTTAAGTTAGTCCTATCTCTGTGAACTAGAATATTTTCTCAATGCCTTTTCATGCTCCTGTTCTAAGGCAGGGGTTGGCAAACTATGGCCCACAGGCCAAATTCAGGCTGCCATGTGACTTTGTATTGCCTGAGAACTAAGAGTAGTTTTGTATTTCGTTAAATGGCTGGAGAAAAAAAAAAAAAAAAAGAATAATTATATTTTGTGACATGTGAAAATGATATGAAATTCAAATTTGAATGTCCATAAACAAAGTTTTATTGGAACACATGCACGCTCATTCATTTTATGTTTTGGTCTATGCCCGTTTCCATGCTCCAATGACAGAGTTGTGTAGCTGCGATGCTGACCTCATAGTCTGCAAAGCCCAAAATATTTACGATGGTGGTTCAGAGAAAAAGTTTGCGGACCTTTACTCAAGTTCATTATTTTGATTTTATAGTTAGCCTCTCAAAGAGTGACCTCATTTCTCTTACATTCTCTATACTCTGCAGCCCATTTCCACCCAACTTCCTTCAGGTTGCCTGATTTTATTGCCCTCAAGTCTTGATTAAATCTGGAGCTGGAATATAAAATTTAATGATTAATTGGTCATTTATTGAGCAGTTATTATGTGTTAGGAGCTTTGTGCAATGCTCTTACTTAATCCTGAGAGGCTCACTGTGTGATAGATTTTATTACACCTATTTTTAGGGATGAGGAGGCTGTGACCAGAATGTGACTCTAGAGCCTTCAGTGCACCCGGAATTATTGACAGAGCTGGAGTTTTAGCCGAGGCCACCTGCCTCGAACCCCTCTTTTCTTCTTTGCCATCACACTATGATCTCATATAGAGCAACCAAAAAGAAAAGTAACAATCCATTTTCTGGCAAAAATATATGAAAAAAATAACATCAGGTTTTATTTATTGGTATGTTCAATACAATCTCAACAAGTTCTTGGCTGAACATTTTCTCTATGGAGAGTGACCAAATCAGAGGCACCTGGGTGGCTCAGTCAGTTCAACAGCTGTCTCTTGATTTCAGCTCAGATGACACTCTCAGGGTCATGAGATCGAGCCCCGTGTTGGGTCTATGCTCTGCAGAGAGTCTGCTAGAGAGTCTCTCTCCCTCTCCCTCTGCCCCTTCCCCACCACTAGAAAGCTCTCTCTCTCTCTCTCTTTCTCTCTCTCTCTCGATCTCTGAAATAACAAATAAATCTTAAAAAAAAAAAGAGTGACCAAATCAAAATTGCAGCAAAGATGAAGCAGGTAATGCAAATAGGTGACAGGGACCACATGTAGGAAAAATTGTATGTTCAGTTTTGTTTAATTTTCAATTGTTTAGTTTTCTATCTTTATATGGACAAGCAAATGAAGACTATTATTTTTAAAAATGAGCATCAGTAGGGCAGGGGAGATAGAGGCTTCCAGTTATGGAATGAATATGTCACCAGAATAAAAGGCACAGCCTAGGGAATATAGTCCATGGTGTTGTAACAGCGCTGTGTGGTGAAAGATAGTAGCCGCGCTTGTGGTGAGCACAGCATAAAGTGGGGAGTCGTCAAATCACTATGTTGGACACCTGACACTAATGTGACATTGCGTGTCAACTCTACTCCAATAATAATTAATAAATTAACGAATTAATTTTAAACAGTTAAATCAAAAAAATAAAGCAATAATGCAAGCCCTGAGCTTATGGTGACCTGGCTAAAGAGACAGATGCTGCTATGAGGAAATTTAAAGCCAGAGCTTGGGCAGCCCGGGTGGCTCAGCGGTTTGGCACCGTCTTCAGCTCAGAGCCTGATCCTGGAGACCTTGGATTGAGTCCCACGTCGGGCTCCCTGCAGGGAGCCTGCTTCTCCCTCTACCTGTGTCTCTGCCTCTGTCTCTGTGTGTGTGTCTTGTGAATAAATTAATTAATTAATTAATTAATTAATTAATTAAAAAAAAAAAGCCAGAGCTTCCAGGTCTGGTTTTCCAAGGGAAGTCATAGAACTGGATTGCCCCCCCACCACTACATCATGAGAATCTTAACCACTGTGCAGGCCAGCCAAGTGCGCGCGCGCACACACACACACACACACACACACACACACCTATCTTCAGGTGGAATATGGGGGACCGGCTGCCAGGCTCTAAGCTCTGGGATATAACTGGTGGCCAACCTGTCATCGGTAGCCTTCAGACCTCATTGCTGTCAGTAGTGTGGGCTCCGTACCAGGATTCCTGCTCATATCTCCATCTACACAGACGGGGACTTTGTTCTCTCCAGAGGCATCTGAGGGTAGAGGCAATAAAAGTCATATATGAGGCTTTAATTATCCAAATGGCCCTTTTAGCACTCAGTTCCCTCATAACAGTTGTATCTAACGGGCTTTTGATCTCCCTCAGGGTACAGCCTCCTGATTAAAAGTCTTTTCTACTTTTAAAATTCCCCATTTGGCTTTGGCATCTTCTGCCAGCTAATTTGGCCAGCTTTCTCCACTCCCTCCTAGGGTCCGTGGGGAGCACCACAAGTCTGCAAAACAGTGTGCTTGGTCTCATTCGCGTTCTCCCTTTTCTAGAAGTCTGTGTTCCCATCAAGGGGTTGATGCCCCCTGTACATAAAAGCCACTTGCGCTCCTGGCCTTGTCTGAAAGCTTCTTTATAAACCCAAACGTTCATTTCCTCCCCTCAATTATTTAAAACTTTTTAACAAAAATAGTAAACCAGTTTGAGCTGGAACAAATCTATTTTTATAGCTACTGAATCAGCATTCAAAATATCTTTTGAACTGAACCTAAACCCAGCCAAAATTTCATTCTCTTTGGGACTCTGATTCAAACCAGTTTTGAGAAGGGCCCTGAAACGGAGCTGCTAGTAGTCCCCCCACCTCTAATTTAGAAACTTCCAGGGAGGAAGCTAGGATGAACCTTATAAGGGTGCTTATTCCGTGGACTCGTCCAGGAAAGATATTTTACCATGGGGAGTAAGGCTGGAGAAAGGGATGCCCTGTTACCCGGCAGAAGGAGATGGGAAAATGAGTGTAGCTGACAAAACCAGGGGTTTTGGCATTCAGTGTTTTTGTAGAATAATGTGACAGTGTCACTACAAATCCACCTGTTCTTATTCAAAAGCTTGCTGCTGTGTCCATTATCATTCCCCTCTCCATATAAAGATGAATTATTCAAAAGCTTAGTGGACAGGAAGGTAGGAGTCTGGAGTGGTTTCAGGACGAAATTTCACTTAAACTCCATTAAAGGCAGACATGGTCAAGTCCAATCAGTGTTTTTTTACCAGCCTTTTCTGGACTGACTATCCTTCCTCCTGCTAATTCCCAGTTCTCCCCGACTTGCTTTTTCATTCCTTTCCCTGATATCGCTCATTTTTCCCCACACATCATCTACACTGGTTCATTATCACATGTTCTTCAGTTTTATGGTTCCGTCTTAGCTCATCCAAACCGATAGCTCCTGTTTATAGACCAAAGAAATCTAATTATAATACAAAAAAAACCCAACAAGAACCGGGTTGTATAATTAATTCATTTAACAAACAATTCTTGTGAATTATACTGTGTGAGGCATTATGGTAAAGCACTGTGTACAATTCATAACATAAATTCTGCCTCTGGCAATTTTATAATTCAGTAGGAATATCAACATATCTGGAGTGAAAATTATGACCAAAATAGACTTGGGTAAAGGTGTCAAATAGGTACAGATAAAGTACTGCAGAAACAAATGAAAAGTTTGTGAGTTTTCTAAATTACCTTCCCTCACTGTGGATGTTTACCCTGCACTTAATCTTTGGATGAATTGTTTTTTTGCCAGGATTTCTGCATCTAACAACACAATAAAAAAAAAAAAAAGATAACTCTCATTGATGATTCTGAATGCCTCCATTTTTCTGATTATATATTTTATTTGTATTTATTTATTTGAGAAAGAGATGGAACATGCACATGCAGGGAGAGGGGCAGAGGGGCAGGGAGAAGCAGGCTCCCTGCTGAGCAAGGAGCCCTACACAGGGCTCCATCCCAGGATCAGGGCCTGAGCCGAAGGTAGACACTTAACTGAGCCACCCAGATGCCCCCATTTTTCTGATTACAAAAGAAATGATGTCTTCTCCAGAGATCGCACCAGTATGCAAGATGGGAAAAATATGTATTTGATGTGACTTAAAAAAAAATTCCCCAGTGCAAATTCTGGGTTCCCCACTGGATAGAATTATGACTAATAGAGCCACTCACCGATTTTCTTACTTCACTCCTCCGAAAGCCATCTGTATGATGAGGAAAATAGCAGAGTTGTTGTGATCGAATACATCAAGTGAAAATGTTTCAAAATGTATAAAGCGCTGGGAGATATTAATATAATAGTAATTATTATTAACATAACTAAATGAAAAATTGGTTTAAACACAAATGAGAAAATAAAATCTGAGCTTTAATCAGCAAAACCCGGCAGAAACGTGGTGGGCGAGTTGTCATTCTGCTCCATTTAGAATGGCTGCGTTTAGATTTCCTTGTTGCTATTATCAGGACAATTTTGTGTTGCACGTATAATTTTCCTCTCTTTGTCAGAGCCACGTACAACATTTACCCTTCTGAGAATACTCAGGGTACATAGTCATTTGCCCATTTGTAAGCTATTCATGTAGACTCCTTTATCTCAGAGGTACAGGTGATTTTATGAAAGGCGGAGGATACAGTGACTAGAGTCTAAAAGAGGTAGTCGGCAAATAATAACAGAAGTACTGATAATAATAAGGTTTTGTCTACACACAATTTTTTCCCCCACAAAACCCATGTTCTGGCCGTATAATACTCTCTTGTGGTCCTGAGTAACCAAATAAGTTTAGCACGGAATGTGTGTTTATACTAATCAATTAAGAGAGGGTAGGAAATAATGCAATAACTATCACAGCAGTACCTTGTATACTTAGAAACAGCGATAAGTGATAAGCAATTGCCGCTGCACTACTATCCAGAAGCCTATCACAATTTATCACCCAAATATAATTTATAGTCTTTTACACCTGGAGATAGTATCAAGTATTTATCAGGCTTATCTTATTTTTATTTCAGTCCTCCAAGCCAGAAAGTTTTTTTTTTTTTTTTTGACTTTGAATGTACTAAAAGAGAAAGCAAATGTTATAACTTCTCCCTCTGGCCTGTTTAAATATTTAACAAAGAAACTTCCTTTTATTCTTAATTTTAATTTCGGTCATTTTCTTTTATATTAGAATCATAACTGAGGAGAAGGAGGAATGGGCTGCTATTATCTTTAAAATAACATGTTATACATCCACAAATGACTAAATTATTCATCATTTTTATTCTTCATACTCTTCTTGACTCTTCGCCCAAGCTCATGATAAAACTCACTCTTGCTCTGATTTGTCCTTCTCTACTCTCTTCTCTGACCAGGTGTGAACAAACCAGTGGTCATGCCCCTGAAAACTCCCAATTCTGTTACTTCTCTAGCCTCAGCCATCATTCTTTCCTAGCCTACACAGCATGGCTGGGGTAGATATGGCACTTTGCATAGCTTAGGGGCATGAGTGTTACCAACTATTTCCCATTTCACAGAAATGGACTAAATGGCCTTACTTCTGAGAGTAGCCCAGTTGGGGACTGGGTAGAGGGAGAGATTCTCTCCCTCCAAAACAAAACAAAACAAAACAAAACAAAAAAACAAATACAAACTGGATAACATTAGTTAAAACAAAAATGTCCGGGCATAGGAAATTGACCAAAGGCAATCAACAACTTGAAAAGGTTTACTCAGGAATAATTGACGCTCCATTGGTAAATAATGGTGAGTTATGGTGGCCTTCTTGCAACGTGACCATTTCCGCCCCTTCTATGCTTGGGTAGTTAAAACCTATAACTTCACCAGACAAAGAAATTTGATTTACTTTGGAGTAGGTTTCAGGGCAGCTAAGAATTCAGGAAGAATACAGAAAGATTTTGAGAGCTAGAACCAGGAGATCTGTCGAGGAACAGATGCTAAAGGTTCCATGCATACCTGGAGGATTGCTAGACTATGCATATATATGTGAGACCCCAGAGGACCCAGCAAGCTTGGAAGGACATGCAAACATGCTTTGCCTTCGAATGTTTCTCACATTTAGGATAGCTAAAACTAAAAAGACTGATGATATCAAGCTTTGGCAAGTCATGGGGCAACAGTAAGCCAACTGCATTGTTAGTTGGATTGCAAAGCAGTGCAGCTACTTTGGAAAACATGTTGGCAGTTTCTTAAAAAGTAGAATATAAACTTACTACATGACCCAACAATTTCACTACCCAAGAGAAATGAAAATCCTTGTCTGCTGATCAACTTTATACAAATATTTATAGCAATGTTATTCACACCCCAAACTGTAAGGAGCACACATGTCCATGAACTGCTGAATGAATAGACGGAATGTGAGATATCCATAAAATGCATATTGCTCAGTGATAAAGAAAGACCTACTACAAACTACTGAAATCCTAACGATAGAGATATGGCTAAGAAGCATCATGCCGAGGGAAAGAAACCAGTCACAGAAGCCTATGTTCAGTATGGGTCCATTTATATGATATTCTAGAAAAGGAGAAGCAATAGTGACCAGAAGCTGACCAGGGGTCCCCAGAGGCCTTGACCGACTGCCAAGAGGAGCAGGGAGCATTTGGGAGGGGATGATGGAAATGTTATTAAGCTTGAGAATGCTGGTAGTTGCATGACCATGTATATTTCCCAAAAGTGTCCAAACTGTGCATGTAAAATGGGTGAATTTTATTGTATGAAAATTATACCTGTATAAAGCTATAAAATATAGATTAAAGATTATTTTCTTATTTCCCAATAATTCCTATGAATGAAGGGAGGTTATTAGAGACCTCTAATTTTTGGCTTTAAGTCCCTCTTTATAGAGACACTTGGGTGGCTCAGTGGTTGAGCGTCTGCCTTCGGCTCAGGTCGTGATCCCGGGGTCCTGGAATCAAGTCCCACATCAAGCTCCTCACAAGGAGCCTGCTTCTCCCTCTGCCTATGTCTCTGCCTCTTTCTCCCTGTGTCTCTCATGAATAAATAAATAAAATCTTTTAAAAAAGCACTTCTTTATAATTTCTGTATTACTATTTATTGCTACTATTCATTCAGTTATTTTCTGTTCCTCCTTATGCATCTCAGAATCCCTGTTTCAGTCCCTGAGCAAACCATAACAATGCTCATACAGTACTGGATTAATACCTGCATCTCAGACATTTTATTTGACTAATACTATATATTGCAAATTTCATTTATTAAATACAATCACTGCAGACATAATTTATTTATGACCTGCTGTGAATCTTTAAATTTTTCTTCTGTGTTTTGCAAGCACTATCTACCTTATAAGAGATATGTGTAAAGAATATCTTATATTTCTATTGAAATGTCTTTTTTTAAAACCATTATGTGATAGCATTTGGCTAGCTTTCTCAAATTCAGTTTTGCCCAGTTCCCAATGGAATACCTGTGGGAATTCAGGAAGTTATAATTTGTAACTATATCTAAGACTAAGGCTGACAGTCAACATATTGCCTGACCATAGGGAGCATTTTCATTAATTAAAAACATATGAAACAGAAATGAGAATTAGAATATGAAAGAGACATTGGCATATGGTTTTTCACCTAAGGGAAGGCAAATATTCTTGCCTGAAGTATAAAATATAAAATTTCTCACTAGCAATCTTTGCCTGTGGATCAGAAACCCAGACCTTTATTATCCAAATATAGGAAATCAACCTCTCTGTTACAGTAAATTATTATTTTCAAGTAGTGAGACTTGTTCCCACCTCACTCCAGAATTTCTCCAGTCAAGTAGCTTCAGAGATTATGCCCTTCAGGAAACAATGAGTCAGGTAATAACAGGTAAGCGTGGTGGTGCTTTGCTACATTGTCCCCTGGAGGGAAATGCCACAATGCATCATGGGCATTAAAAATTTTTGTACATCCCATCAATAGTTTATGTTTTCTAAGAAGAAGTAAAGAAGTTTTTAAATTACAACTAATTAGGCAAAAGGAAAGCTAAACCATAAAACCTAACTGTTGGCAAACACTAGATCCAAATTATCCTTTTCTCATTATTTTGAACACTTGAAGGAAATCATATCATAGAAATGATTTTATGAATAAAACAAGCTTTGAAAGCAGGGACATGGAACCATTACAAAAGAAGAGATGAAATAGAGACAGGAATCCAAAAGGGAATGGATGCCATAAAAAAAAAAAAAAAAAAAACAACAAAAAACCTGGCTAAACGAATCTAACACCTGAATTAAAAGCCTCTATTGAAAGACAGAATTAAAAATTCAGAATCTCAAGTAAGAGGCCTAAGGGCCAAATTTAAGAAGCTGTCTTACGTAGAGAAAAAAACCCCAGGGGAAAAAAAGGAAAGAAAGAAAGAAGAAAGAAAGAAAGAAAGAAAGAAAGAAAGAAAGAAAGAAAGAAAGAAAGAAAGAAAGAAAGAAAGAAAAGAAAAAAATGTTACAGATAATAGTAATGGGAAGATAGTGAATGGAAATCCAACTTAAGAATTATGAATTTCTTAAGAAATAAGTCACAACAATTGGAATAGGAGCAATAATCAGAAGATACAACTAAAGAATACTTGGTTTGCATTGAAAATATAGCCAAGTATACAGACGTAAAGAAAATGACTGGATTCCATGCGTGCCCTAGAAAAAAGAAAGTTGTGAAAAAAATAAATATTCCAGTGCATTTAAAAAAATAAATAAGGGAAATAACAATAAGATAACATTACACATTAGAATAGTTAAAATGCATAAAAGCTGACAATAGCGGAATTGGTAAGGATGCTGAAAAATAGGAACTCTCATTCATTACTGATTGGCATGTGAAATGGTACAACTACTGTGGAGGACATTTGCCAGTTTCTTACGAAACTCAGCAGTTTTAACATATGATCCAGCAATTGCACTCCTAAGTATTTACCCAACTGATGAAAATTTATGTCTAAGCAAAAACTTGCACACTAATGCTTGTAGCAGCTTTTTAAGTATCTTTAGAAAGACCAGGATTGATCAATTTTGCAAAATCAATTGCAATTTTGAGGGGGGATGTTACTTCTATGTAAAGCAATTATAATTTTTATTTAGATAAGATAAAATAGAATGTTTAGTTACTCAAACATATATTTTGATTAATAGAATTAAGAATTAATGTAAAGAACTCAAAAGTAGGAAAATATCTTTAGAGACCAGGAGAGTTTTTTGTCATGTAAATTTATTCTTGATACAAAGTAATTATTGTTAATATAATTATAAAACATTAAAAATGTAAAACATATTCTTGGGAGTATAAGGATGTAATACAAATAATAATTTAATGCTAGAAATCTATGTTTAAATATAAAATCGTTATTACAGAATCTGTGGTGTTAGGAGAGTTCTGATTAAAAGTAAATGTGCACTAATTTCCTTACCCTCTATAACAGTGTTTGAATGGATGCTACTTCCTTTGTGACATATTTTTTGAAGATTTTATCAATTTATCTGAGAGAGAGAGAGAAGCACAAGGCAGGGCAGAGGTGGGGTGAGGAAGAGGGAGAGGGAGAAGCAGACTCCCAGCTGAGTAAAGAGCCCTACATGGGGCTCGATCCCAGGACCCTGGTATCATGACCTGAGCCGAAGGCAGATGCTTAACCCACTGAGCTACCCAGGCACCCCGCTTTGTGACATTTTTAATCATGAATACTAAACACTAGCTTTTCAATAAAGGCAAAGGTAATCTACGAAAACATAATTTTCAAAATAATAATGGAAGAGAGACATTGTACCAGGAAGATAAAAGGCAAAAGAAAGAACATTAAAACAGGGATATAACTGCACAGAATTTGTGGTCAACCACCTTTTGTGATACTAATTATAAATGGGTAAAAATTTACCTAATGAAAACATGTTTTTAAAAAGATGTAAATATACAATATCTAGAAACAAAACAAATGTAACAAAATGGCAGAAAAGTTTAAAAGAAAGAAGTATTAAGGAACCACAGAACTAAGGACAACTAACACAATGTTATACACCAAATTTATCTCAATTGAAAAAAACAAACAAACCCCAAAACAGAGATAGGCATGTCACTATCACTGAAAAGAGAATTCAAGGCAAATTTTACCAATAGACAGTTTAATTTGCATTGATAAAGAGAAAACATAGTAATTATCCATATTTATGCTGGGAAATATGTAAAACAGAATCTTAGAAAATGGGGAAATTAAGGAAAATGTGTTGGGGGGAAAACATTACCACATCATTCATAACTTTTGATTGATTAAGGCAGAAATCAAGAAAAAGAATATTACTATTAATATTGAGGTCTTGATTTGTGCCAGGTATTATGTACAGTTCTTTACTTTCATTATCTCATCTAAAGATGTATCTATATGTATGATTGGCCCCTTTTTTGTAAATGTTATTGAGACCCTGAGATCCTAAGCAACACACAAGCCTCCATAGCAAGAGAAAAGTAGGGCCTGGGTGGAACTGTGTCAGCTACACTTCAAAGCTTACACACTTGACTCCAATGTTCTGTGTAAATAATAGAAACAATAATGTAAGCATGCTTGCTTCTAACTTTGTGCCCTTCAGGCAAATTGCTGAGTCTATGAATAATTGTAAATTAAATAAGCCTTTAATAATAAAAAATTATTAAAAATAGTAACAAATAATACATAAATAATTAATGATTAATAATTACATTTGTGTAACTTAATGGAAAAGGTTTCTTAGAGTTTATTAAAAATTAAGTAAATAAAATTAATTCACCAAGAAGAAATACTTGTAGAGGTATCCTGTGGGGCACCTGGGTGGCTCAGTCAGGTAAGCCTGTGCCTTCAGTTCAGGTCATGATCGGGGTCCTGGGATCCAGCCTTAGGTCAGGCCCTGCTCAGTGGGGAGTCTGCTTCTCCCTCTCCCTCTGCCCCTCCCCACCCTCCTGCTCATGTCCTCTCTGTCTCTCAAATAAATAAATAAAATCTTTTAAAAAATATTCTAGGGGCAGCCCCGGTGGCTCAGCAGTTTAGTGCCGCCTTCAGCCCAGAGTGGGATCCTTTAGGCCCGGGATCGAGTCCCATGTTGGGCTCCCTGCATGGAGCCTGCTTCTCCCTCTCCCTCTGTGTCTCTGCCTCTCTCTCTTTTTATGTCTTTCACGAATAAATAAATAAAAGCTTTAAAAAATACTTAATAAAAAATATTCTAGAATTTGGGGGCAAATGCAAAATTAAAAAGAAAAATAGCAAGAACAAGTCACATAAAAAATATAATGTAGTTAATTTGTAGTTAAAAATTAAGTTCCAAGGGTGCCTGGATGGCTCAGTCAGTTAAGTGTCTTCTTCCGCTCAGGTCATCATCCCAGAGTTCTGGGATTGAGTCCCCTGTCTGGCTCCCTGCTCTGTGGGGAGTCTGCTTCTCCCTCTTCCTCTGCCCTTCCCCTTACTCATGCTTATGCTCTTTATCACTCTCTCTCTCTCTCTCAAAAAATCAATACAATCTTTAAAAAAAGATTAAATTCCTAGCTTTAAATGTTTCCATTATGACTTAAAAGAAATAATATAAATACATTAGCAATTTAATTCAACATATAAAAATAATAATATAAATGAGAACTAATATATTGAAAAACATAAAATCAGAACTTATAGACCTAAGGGTGAGTCACTGAAAAGGGACAATAAATAACAAAATTGACATAATTCTTTCAGTATGTATAAGAAAAAGACAAATACAGTAAATTGGCAATGAAAATTAGCTATGCAGGAGATTGAGCACATTTAGTATGTGTAATCATCAATATTTTGGTAATAGATTCACACAATTTGATGAGATGGGTAATTTTCCAGGAAAATGCAAATTTTAAAAATCTATAAACTAAAAAGCCTGAAGATATCAGGAATTGATAAAGGAATTTTTAAAAAGGGGTATCCAAATTTCCAAGCTCTTTAAGTTAATGTAGTTAATCTCCTCTAGAGCAAATAATTTATGAACTGTCCTATATAAAAATGATTAAATGTTTCAAATTCATTTAAAAAAGAGACATAAAATTACTTTCAAATCCTGTGTGAAAAAAGGAAAACAGAGCTCTTTCATATGATTAAAAAAAATCTTAAATAGAATAATTAGAGCAATATTTTAAATGACTAATCATGACTCAGTTGCCTTCATTTCAGAAATACAGGGATGATGGGATACAGAAAACCTACAAAGTTCTCATCATGTAGTCAAAAGATAAAATTATCTGATTGTTGCATAAGTACAAAAATATCTATAAACCAACTGAGAAAACCTTAAACTAATATTCAGCAAACATATTTAAAAATGTATTGCAAGTGTTCCTTGTCCAGAAACAGGACAAGGCTGAATCATCTCAACAGAGTCATTTAATGTTGTTTTTGTATTTCCAGCCCAAACTATGTGAAAACAATCAGAAATAAGAGACATATGGTGATGGAGACAAATTATCATCATTTGCAAGTTATATGATTATTTTCTCCTCTATAAACCCTCCCAATGCCCCACAAGAATCACATGCTAAGTATGATTACAGTTACAGATATAAAAATGTAAAATCTTTCTCATATTTTATGAAAAATAGAATGGAAGGTATAACAAGAAAATCCTATTTGCAGTAGCAATAATGTATTTAAAAGCTAGAAATAAATTTTAAAAGGAATGTTCTAGACATATATAAACTACAAAATTTACTGAGGAATATAAAAGGAAACTTGAATAAGTGGAGGGACATATCTTGCTCTTGAGCACTGAAAACGCCTTGATTATTTTTATGAGTTAATATGTAGATCTAATGTCAGTTCATTCAAAATCTCAACAGGACTTCTAAAACTGACCAAGTAATTGTTAATTGCAAAAAGTAATTAATCAAAATATGGTCCAACATTTCTTATATGTTAATATTTATTTCAATTTTGCTCCAAAATGCATTACATTGATTCAAACTTTCAAACTGATTCTTAAGCTAGTTGTTTTTGCTTGCTACTTAAATTAATTTTCTGGCTGGAAACTTTCCATGCTAGACTAAACATAAATTGGAGAGAAAATCCAGGAACATTCAATTCTGGTCATCAGAAAGGGTCGATTATGCACAATGAAACCGCACACAGGGGAAAAATGTCTAACTTCTCTCTAACTTCTACAAGCTTCTTTGTAGCTTGGCAAATTATTTAATTTCTCCTGTCCTATGAGCTGGGGATATATCTACTCAACTGGATTCGTATGATAATTAAATTAGATAGCATCTACAAAATGTACACCACAGAATACAGTATAGATTCATACCTGATAGATATTTTTTTCAATAGGCTCCACTCCCAGCATGGAGCTCAACACAGGGCTTGAATTCCTAACCCTGAGATCAAGTCCTGAGCTGAGATCAAGAGTCTGATGCTTAACTGACTAAGCCACCCAGGAATCCTTATAAATTTTTTCCCTCCTCTTTTTTTTTTTTTTTATTGGTGTTCAATTTACTAACATACAGAATAACACCCAGTGCCCGTCACCCATTCACTCCCACCCCCCGCCCTCCTCCCCTTCTACCACCCCTAGTTCGTTTCCCAGAGTTAGCAGTCTTTACGTTCTGTCTCCCTTTCTGATATTTCCCACACATTTCTTCTCCCTTCCCTTATTTTCCCTTTCACTATTATTTATATTCCCCAAATGAATGAGAACATATAATGTTTGTCCTTCTCCGACTGACTTACTTCACTCAGCATAATACCCTCCAGTTCCATCCACGTTGAAGCAAATGGTGGGTATTTGTCATTTCTAATAGCTGAGTAATATTCCATTGTCCCTCCTCTTTCCTATTTCAATTTTCCTCTCCCTCTAGTCCAACCAGAGGTCTCTTGCCCTCACTTCTTTTATTGTGCAGAACCTGTAAGATCAGTGATCCAAAAGTAGTGATGACAGCGGTTTAGGCAATCCTAATTATGGACCCAGGAGGAAATACCATGCCCAGGGTCAGGAATCTAATTCTAACCACCCCACCACTTAGCTAAGTGTCTGGGTCTGAAGTATGTTATCTTTAAAGCAAAGAACACCAGTTACTTCTATACAGTCAAGAGATTCCATCCCAGGTGATTTTTTAAGGTATGTCTAAGATGTATGATGGCAGGAAGATGTGGTGGTGACTTGGCTCTGCCCCTTTTTCTAGATTTCCACTCTCACTCTATCATTGACTCGGGTGCTTTGACCCAAGGTAAGACCTACTGGAGTCTTTTAAAAAATTGTCTAGAGTCATGACTCCTCTGTCCTGCATAGTAGGCCTGCAGACTCCTTTTTTTTCCCCCAATCTGATTCTTTTCCAGACATTCTCAGACCCTTGGTCTGAGAACTGGTATTGGATTTCGTGAAATGTGATCAAATATCAAGGAAGTATATAAAACAAAACTGATTCTGTCACAAGAAAAGCAGAGAAGCTATCAAATTAAGGTCTGGGTGATAACAGGACATCGGTCTTAGCTTACCTGTTTCTAATACCAGCAGGTAACAAGATTCTTTACGGCTCCCAAGTAAATGCAAAAGCAACTGCTGGAAGCCAAATTTAGAAAGATAAGGCAGTTGCACATTTATTGGGATAAAGTGGTGTTGAAAATGAAAGAGAGCTCTGCTTAGCAAGAACTAACACTCTGTGTTTGTTGGAAATGTGCTTTTCTTATGTTCTGTTGGAGCCATTGATGAGGGAAAAGGATAAGGAGTCTCCAGCTAAGTCAGAGAGTGAGAGAAAGGGGTGGGGCTGCCGGGCAGCTGCTGAGGTCAGTGGAACACACAGAACAATGAAGCGTCGCAGCACTAGAGCGTCTTGGGAGAGTAATGAGGTGGAGCAAAATTGTTGAACAGACCTCCTTTCAGGAAGATTACAAGGTGTGCTCAAAAGGAACATTTGACAGGCAGCTGGGGACGGAGATGAACGTATCCAGTGCCCACCTGGATGTCAAACAAGCAGCTCATTTTTAACGCGATCAAAATAGAATTGTGTCCTCACTAACCTTGTTCCTGGTCCCTCCCACCTCAATAACTGAACCCCCCCCCATTTATTATGCTTGATGCCCAGAATCTAGTCCATGTCCTTGGTTCCTCTTGACGTTATTGTCTATACCAAACCCATCAGCAAATACTTTTTCCTTTGTCTCCAAAGCATCCGATGTAGACATGCACTTTCTGTGGTCTCAGTGCTTCTCAGACTAGTAATTTGTTTCTTTTTATTATGCAAGTGCAAGGGCCTTTTTGTCTTAAAGACACACACACACACACACATGCTCTTTGGAACTCGGTGCAGTTTCTTTTGAAGCCTACTGATTGTACAATCAATTTCATAAATAATTCATAAGCAACCAAAAAAGAAGTTACATTATTTAATATATACCTATAAGTCCTACATTATGAAGTTTTTAGACCTCTATCCTCAGGAAGTTTTTGTCGGTAATCTATCTGTATCTGTGAGAAAACTGGTAGTCTTCCATTTTCAATGTTTGTTCTATTTCTCTTTCCCCTGGTAGTTTGTGCTTTATGAAAATGGACGCTGTCACTGAGAGCATAGAAGTTAACAATGATCACATCTTTGTCGTAAACTGTAGCCTCTAGCAGTAAAAAGTGTCCCTCTTTATTTCAGGTGATACTCTTTGATATGAATTCTACTTTGTCTTCTAACAAGATTAGGGCCTCTACTTTCTTTTGCTTTGAATGCCTCTGGTAAGTTTTTGAGACTCCTGTTGTTTTTTAACCTTTGTGAATAATGCATTTTAGATACACTTCAGGCATCAAGCATAATGCTGGGTTTACTTTGTCTGAAAATCTTGTTCTTTAATAGGTGAGATAATATGTGTATTTATTGATACAATAAAATCTTATATTGCATGTCTGCTTTCCTTATTCTTTTGAAGGAAGGAGTATTTGTGTGTGTGTGTGTATGTGTTTGTGTGTGTGTGTGTTTAGAAAGATGTTGTTCTAATGGCTACAAACACCTTTACATCATGCTCTTAATCCTCTCTTTCTTTAGATAGGATCACTGATCACCAGTATGACCATTACGGAACTTACTAGTAACCTTTTTCTTTTTCCTTCTTTCTCTCTCACTATACAATTTTAGTCCCCTAGAATTACCTTAGTGTTAATAAGAGATGTTTTAAAAATATGTTGAGCTTCAGGACACCTGGGTAGCTCAGCAGTTGAGCATCTGCCTTCAGCTCCAGGTGTGATCCCAGGGTCCTGGGATCAAGTCCCGCATCATGCTTCCTGCATGGAGCCTGCTTCTCCCTCTGCCTGTGTCTCTGCCTCTCTCTGTGTCTCTTATGAATAAATAAATAAAGTCTTTAAAAAGTAAGTATATTGAACTTCTATGACCGTGTTTGTCAGTTTAAAGGATATCATTTTACTCCCAGCTAATACAAATAATGCAATTGATAATTTTTAACATTTTAATTAGTCATCCCCTTTTCCTTCCACATTTTGTTAATTTTAGTATTTCTACAATGTTAGAGCATAAAAATTTGCATATTTTGTCACCAGATATCTATGTTTTAATTTAATTCTGTAGTTAGATATATTCAGGGGTCACCTCCAGCCTTTATGCTGAAGCTTTTTCTATCATCGGTGTTTGTCTAAAGCTCATTTTTTATGAGATTCTTCACGGAAGGGTTCATGAATCAGTGTTTCCATAGTCCCTCCATATTCATAACTGTTTGTATGTGGACTTCATAGTTAAAGAATTTCACTGAATATAAAAATCCTGGTTCATATTTTTCTTTCCCTGAACACCTTAAACATGTTGCTCCACTGCTTGCTAGATTCAAAAGAAAGTTGTCAGGATATCATCCAAATCTGATTTTCTTTCCCTCAAAAATAACATGACACTTTGTCTAGATTCTCAGATTCTTTTCTTAAAGTCCTTTGGTTTTATTAGGATATGTCAACCCAGATTGAACAGGTTCCGGGTTGTGTTTCCAAAGTACATGATGTGCCCTTTGGATATGAAAACTCGTCTTTTATTTTAGGAAATGTTTTTTGAATTATGATTGTTTAATATTTATTCTGTTCTAGTTTCTTTGGTGTCCTTAATTATATGAATATTTGATTTCCTTTCCTTGACTTTTATATATGTATCACTTACCCTTAAATCATTTTAAAATTTTCTCTTTAAAAAATTCTCTTTGATTTTTTTTAAAGATTTTATTAATTTATTCATGAAAGACACACAGAGAGAGAGGCAGAGACACAGGCAGAGGGAGAAGCAGGCTCCCTCGGGGGAGCCTGATGTGGGACTCGATCTCAGGACACCCTGGATCATGACCTAAGCCGAAGACAGATGATCAACCACTGAGCCACCCAGGTGTCCTCTTTGATTTTTTTTAAAAAACTTTCTCCATTATTTCCCACATTTCCCTTATTTTATTTTCTCTGGTGTTTAATCTTTCTTGTGTACCTTCTCATTTGGTTTCCATTTCAGAATTTTTCTTTTAAACTTCTCTCCTGGGTTAGCAATCCTTTTGTATCTTTTTGTGGCCTAACCATATCATTTCTGTCCATCCAGTTCTGATTTGTTCCATTTCTTAAAGCTCCAGTCATTTTTTAAAAGTTCTTTAACTTGATTTGAAATATGGGTCACAGTATTTGTCTGCTTTGACAAAGGTCATGTTTCTGGAATATTCTCATCATCTTTCAGCATGCTGTCCGGTACATTTTAATCCATATTTCTTTTTATGACTCTGTACGGGGTTCTGTCCTATTTCTTCTTTGCTTCCATGTTTAAATGAAATAGGTTTTACCATGAGGGGAAAGGATGGGCCAGGGTGATTTCCCAGCTGCAAGCTAGCAGGAAGGACCAGCTCACAGTCTCTGTGTACCGCCAACCTCCTCTGTCTCAGAGCTGGGTTTGGTTCAGGGGATTTCCTGTCTCTATCCCTGAGTTTATGAGGGATCAAAAGGCCTCCCCTTCCAAGGCAGTGCTCTCACCTTTAGGTAGGATAGTTTTCCGGTTCAGTATTTCCTGGGATCTGCTCTCTCTGGGCCTCTCTTTCCCTTAGCCCTCTGTTGTTGTCTTTGGCTCAATTTTTATTCTATTTTCATCACTAGTTTCTCAAGGTGAGGCTTAGTTTTGGGGGGCGCAGGCTTAGGCTGTGACAGCACTGAACCGTCTGTACTCTGTGTAGCTCGTGCCCTTTCCCACTCCTTGGACTTCTTGCAGGCGTTCCCAAGTTTTACCCTTATTTTACTAAAGATTCCGTCTGAGGGATTTTCCCCCTGCTATCCTAGACACTGCATTTGGTGGGAGAAGATCTGCAGTGATTGAGAGCTCCATCTTCATCATGACGCCACTGCTCCAGTGTGGTATTTCAAGACTTAAAACAGGTCCCTTCAACTTACAGCTTAAAACCTCAAAAGTTTCCCGCAAGCCTCAAAATAGAACCCTAATTCTTTACTCCAGGCTACAAATTCTCACATGATCGGGTTCCTACTAACCTCTCTCACTTTGTTCCTTTAAAGATTTTATCTATTTACTTTTGAGAAAGAGAGAGAGAATGAACAGGGTAATAGGGTAAAGGGAGGGGGAGAAGCAGGCTCCCCCTGAGCAGGGAACCCTGTGCAGGACTCGGTCCCAGGATCCTGGGATCATGACTCGAAAAGAAAGCAGACATTTAACCAACTGAGCCATCCAAGCACCTGTTTCTCACTTCATTTCTAATCACTCCCCTTGCTCCTTACCCCCAGCTTATGTCCTGCCGGGGGCTGTACCTGGCACAATGTCCCTTCCTCAGAGAGATCTGGCCCCCTGTCCAACCAGAAGCAGCCATCCCACCGCCCCTGCTCTTACCATGCTAGTGCAATGATTGTGCCATCCACTTTGTGATCTGATTCTATTCCTGTTTACACACCTGGTCACATTATGTCTCCTCCATTAGACAAACTCTAACCTCTGTGAGAGCAGAAATATCCTATCTCATTCACTGCTCTATCCCTGGGGCCTGGAACCTTCCTGGCACACTGGGAGTCAGGAAATATTTATTGAGTGATCAAGGGAGGAATGGGAGGAAGGGAAAGATACCAAGGCACATTATGAGATGAGTGTTTTGCTTTGGACTCGGAAAAAATGGGAGTTTACATTGTACTTCAGTCACCTATGAGCTCTATGACTTTATTAATATCTCAAAGAATCAAATCCATGGGGGATCCCTGGGTGGCGCAGTGGTTTGGCGCCTGCCTTTGGCCCAGGGTGCAATCCTGGAGACCCAGGATCGAATCCCACGTTGGGCTCCCGGTGCATGGAGCCTGCTTCTCCCTCTGCCTGTGTCTCTGCCTCTCTCTCTCTCTCTGTGGCTATCATAAATAAATAAAAATTAAAAAAAAAAAGAATCAAATCCATGTAACATAAAACAAGGAAGAAATAATCTCTTTTTTTCACGCTACTTGGGAGAATATGAAATGAAATCACATATAGAAAAGCACTTAGCAGAGGAATTGATATAAGGAGTTAGCCTGTCTTTCCTTTTTCCCTCTTTCTCTTCCTCCTCTCCTTTCCCCAGTTTCTCCTTCTCTTACTTAGACAATTGCCATGTCAACTAAGACGCAAGTCTTCATGGCCACTCTCAAACATGGAATTTCTTTCCCGAGAAGGCATCAGACTAAAACTTCTGGCACAAAGAATTCCTTGGGATGGCTGTGATGGCCATCCAACTGGATGGTTGTCATTTCAATTCTGGATAATTCCACTAGTATATGAAAAGGTTCATTCTGAGGCATTACGGTCTTACATGACAAGTAGGGGGGGGGGGAAATAGAGGGAAAGGCTTCTTGCTGAATCTCTTGAGCCATTTCTCCCTTAGACCAAAAAAAATCACTGCTCAGCCATTCAATTAGCAGCAAATTCCCCCAAACATGTCATCATTTACACATTCTTTGATTTTGAATCAAAATTCACTTACTGCTCAGTGAAGTAGCAGTAATAACACGTGTGATAATGTCTTGCTAGAGGAGGCTGAAAGCCCAAGTGCTACTAGAGAAAATGTGGCCAGGCTGAGCTGCGGTGGCCTCAGGAACAAATGTATGAAATGGAAAGTACTAGAAGACCAGGTTGCCATTTTAAAACCTGTCCTGTGATTTTCTCTGATGCTACCCAGAACACACATTTGCATAGTTTAAAAGCAGATGCAGACAATTGTGAGAATTTTCCCTTCCCCTATTTTTACTCACACTCTTACTGCCTTCTCTACTTTTTTGAGCTGAGAAATTAACTCACTTATTTGTCTTCTTCCACTTTTATGGAAAAATGTGTTTGGAGTAACGAATTGTCATTTGCTCACTCTGGGAAATGCCTATCAGGAATTCTGATATGTAGCAGTTTTTATCATCATTTTTGAAACTTCTATAAGTTCAAGGGCACTTGGGTGGCTTAGTTGGTTGAGTGTCTGCCTTTGGCTCAGGTCATGATCCCAGGGATCTGGGATCAAGCCCCGAGCAGGGATCCCTGCTTCTCCCTCTCCCTCTGTGCCTCCCACCTCACCCCCAACCTCGCTTATGCTCTGTCTGTGTCTCAAATAAATAAATAAATAAATAAAATCCTTTTTAAAAAAAATTCTGTGATTTCTGTTTGTATTTCCCCTTCATCCAGGAGTTTTTAATAGCAAGTATTAAAAATTCCTAGGTAGAGGGACTTTCCCCTTGTTGTCATTAGCTTTGGTTTTAAAGTAAATTCTAATTTTACTGCATTATGACCAGAGAGCATTGCTTCCATTATTTATACTTTATGGGGGTTACTGATACTTTCCTTGTTTCTCAATATTTGATCAGCTTTTGTGACTCTGCCAAGGGCAGTTGAGAAAAATAGGTAGTCTCTATTATTGTGGTGCATGGTTTGGTGTGTATCCACACAATCTACTTATTAAATTGTTCTGATCTTCTATCTCATTAGTTATATTTGCCCTCTTGATCTGTCTTCTCCTGAAAGAGGAATAGTAAAGCCAGCTTTTATTAGTGTGTTTCTATGTCTCCTTGCACTTCCTGTGGTTTTATTTCACAAAAGTGGTTACTATTTTATTTATGCATATTCTTGTGCTACATATGCATCATGGATTATAGCCATTAACATTAACATGAATCCTTCTTTTTCATGTCATAGACTTGGGGCCTGAACGTGCAGATATTGGCATTACTACCCTGCTCTTTTTAAATTTCTATTTGCTTAGTATTTATGTGTCCATTACTTTATATTGAGCTTTTCCAAATCATGTTGTTTTAAGTGTATCTCTTGACACAGAGTTGGGTCACGTTTTGTGAACCAATTGAAAATCTTATATGTTTGATAGGTACTTTCTTTGTTATGACCAATATATTTCATCTCAACTGTATCATAATATTTTATGATCATGTGTGTTTTGGTTTATTTGTTACCCTTCTTTCTCGAAGTGATGTGTATTTCTTGGCATACATACACATATATATGATATATATATTTGTTTTTTTATACATAATATATGATATATATTTATGTGTATGTGTTGATAGATACATCCTATTTTTGACATTCAGGAAAATTTGTATTTTTGTTCTAGTAATTATCTTTGTACCTATACCTTTTGAACCCAACGTGGGACTCAAACCCAAGACCTGAGCCGATATCAAGAGTCAGATGCTCAACCGACTGAGCCACTCAGGAGCCCCCATATCTATACCTTTTTAAATGTCCATAATCCCCTTTTTCTTAGTTGGCCTTTTACTAAGTGATGTATCAGGACTTTTTGGTTTTGTTTTTATATTAATTAATACCACCTATTAGCATATAACAATGAGTTTTATGTACTTTCCTCTTTGTCTCTCCCATCTCCTCCAAATAACATCTACATTATTTCTTTTTTTTTTTATAAATTTTTATTTATTTATGATAGTCACAGAGAGAGAGAGAGAGGCAGAGACATAGGCAGAGGGAGAAGCAGGCTCCATGCACCGGGAGCCCGACGTGGGATTGGATCCTGGGTCTCCAGGATCGCGCCCTGGGCCACAGGCAGGTGCTAAACCACTGCACCACCCAGGGATCCCCATCTACATTATTTCTACTTCATCACAATATGCAACATTTGTGTATTATTCTTCCACTTTCACTTGATTCTTAAATATTTATCAGTGTATTTGTAATACTCATCCCAGTCTTTTTGCTGACTATTCCCCCGTCATCACTGTGTTGGAGGAAGTTCATCCCCTCATAGATTTTTTCAGGACGCAACAGGCTCAGCATTCGCCGAGTTCTCGTATGTTAAAAAACCGGTTTACACATCTGGTGATGTTTGGAGGACAGCTTGGCTGGACATAAAACATTTCTTTCACTTAGTTTTCCAAAAAGTAGTGCTCCATTGTTACTTTTCATGCTGATTTGAAAGGAAGTTGTTACTCTAATTGCTTCATCTTGGTAGTAAATATTTTTTTCTTTTCGCCTGGAGACCTTGAAGACTTTATCTCTTTATTTGAGATCTCATAGCTTTGCCGGGATATGTCTCAGAGTGAATCATTCTGGTTTAATCTTTCCAGGTACTCAGGGAGCCATTTCATTGTGTAGATTCAGATGTTTTCTTTCTATTTCTGTAACGTTTTTTGTGAGTTATAATTTTAATTATTAACTCTCAATATTCTTCCTTTTAATGTGTTCCAAGAATATGAATATTATTGTTTCTCTGCCAATCTTTCATTTCTATTACTTCCTCTTTCTCTTTTAGTTTTTACTTCAAACTTTATGCCATTTTAATTTTTTGGTTGTTTTCCTACTTTTCTTTAATGCCCCCTTTTAAAAGTTCATTTGAGTCTATTCTCCCTTGGGCACCTTCTACCTCTTTCTCCATTTCTATGGAATTTTTGTCTTTTCCTTCCACTCCTTTCCTGAACTTAGTCACCTCTTTTATATTTTTCCTTATACTTTGTCCATTCTGGTTTAGGTTAGAGATTTTTTTTTATTCTAGGTGATTTTTTTCACTTCGTCAAATGCTTGAGTACATTAAATCTTATTTAGACTAATATTTAAAGTTATAGTCTGCCCCATGGTTGTTTCTTGACATACATGACATTTCGTTTGCTTATTTGACTTTTATTTAAGATTTATTTGTTTTGAGGGGGGAGTAGAGGGAGAGAGAATCCCAAGCAGACTGCACTGAGTGCGGAGCCTGATGCAGGGCTTCATCCCACCACCCTGAGATCACAATCTGAACTGAAATCAAGAATCGGATGCTTGGGATCCCTGGGTGGCAGCGGTTTGGCGCCTGCCTTTGGCCCAGGGCGCGATCCTGGGGACCCGGGATCGAATCCCACGTCGGGCTCCCGGTGCATGGAGCCTGCTTCTCCCTCTGCCTGTGTCTCTGCCTCTCTCTCTCTCTCTCTCTGTGACTATCATAAATAAATAAAAATTAAAAAAAAAAAAAAAAAGAATCGGATGCTTAGCTGACTGAGCCACCCAGGTGCCCCTTGTTTGCTTATTTTCTGCCATAGTTTTCTATACAGTGTTCTCCCTTTTTGCTAATTTTTATTATATTGTGGTGTTTTACAAGATTCTTAGTTTAATGGCAACCATTTTTCTCAGCCTAGCAAAGCCCTGGTGCTTTAGTGGACTGTTTTGTTTTGCTTCATTGGTGGAAGAGGGGCTGAGAGTCTTCTGATTTTGTAGTTCCCTTTGTCTTGCAGGACCTTACCTTCCACATATTTTCTTCTTTCCCCTTCTCTACCAAATTGCCAAAGAATATATTTTGCCTTTGTATAATCCCTAAATCTGTGCATAGGAAGGCTGTCTTTTTAATTTATTTATTCATGAGAGACAGAGAGAGAGAGAGGCAGAGACACAGGGAGAGGGGGAAGCAAGCTCCATGCAGGGAGCCTGTTGTGGGACTCAATCCCAGGACTCCAGGATCATGCCCTGGGCAGAAGGCAGGTGCTAAACCACTGAGCCACCCAAGGATCCTGAAGGCTGTCTTTTGAATCATGCTTATCCTTTTGAATTGCATTTGCCTCCTTTAATAGTCTCTGCTCCCTAAAGTCACAGGTGGCATCTGGCTATTTAAATTGCCTGTACTTGGGGATTTCTGCCCTGTAGTCCATGCCTGATAACACTTTCTGTATTTTCAGATTTAAGGTGGATATGACGGAGTCAGATAACTTGCAGTCTTCTTTGCTTTCCTTTCCCTTTTCCCTACACTTTTCTAGATCAGTGTTTGCTCTCCATAGTTGTCCAATGGGATGAGAGAGGAATGGGGCATGAGGGATTATACTTAGGGACATGTCTCTTTTTACTCACAAATGCTTCTTAGTATTGGCATTCTCTGTCTTCAGATGATACTGAGAATAAGGCTATGTGTAGAAGTTCGGTGGTCATGATGTTATTTAGTATTATTAGAGGAGTAAATTTGGGGACAATTTTCCACTGTCTTTAGGCAGAAGTTTAAACATGCACTGTAATACACAGAATTTACTAAATTTAATGTAATCTTATTTATGGGTTATTTCCTTTATAATGTATGTTTGTTTTTGTTAAGAAAACTTTGCTCATAAGGCCATGGAGATGTTCTTTTATGTTTATGAAGATATTCTTTTACGTTTTATGTTTAAAAAAACATTTTCTATGTTTTTACATTCTCACATTGTAAATGACATCATCTGAAATTAATTCTTTTGGGTGGGTGTGAGCCATATTTCTTTCCTCTTCATCTCCTGTCCCTTTCATTCCCGTTCTTTTTTTTTTTTTTCAGATAGAGAAAGAGAGGGGAGGGATGGGGGAGGGGTAGAGGGAGAGGGAGAGAGAAAATCTCAAGCAGGCTCCACACTCAGTGTGAGCTCAACTCAGGACTCAATCTCACAACCCTGAGATGATGATGTGAGCAGAAATCAAGAGTCCCATACTTAATCAACTGAGTCACTCAGGTCCCCTCCTGTTGTTGTTTTTCACATGAATATCCAAATAATTCGCCAACCTCATATGCCTAGACAATAACAATAACAATAAATAAGTCCACTAAAGAAGATTTCAGGATCTGTTTGTACTTCTCACTCCTCCCCTTCTTAACTTTCACCCTGCCCAGAGAGAGGTGAGGGTGTGTGTGTGTGTACAGGCAGGATGAAATATATATATAATATATAGTATATAATTATATATTATATAAATATTAATATATAATAATAGTATTCAGATATATTATAATATATAAGTTTTCAGATATTATGTTTATAATTTACCTGCATCAGTTCTTTTAGACTAGTTCTTTCTTTTTTAGTCTGCACTGTGGTATCCTGGTTTATTCCTTCCTTCCTGTGTTTCTTTTCATAAAGAGAAGGAGAAAAGTATAATTTCTTACTACTCCTTCTCTTTTACACAACAGGTGGCATATTATTGATTCTCTATAGCATTTTGCTGTTTTCATTTAAGGATACCATCTAGGAATCACTCTATCATTTCATAGAGATCTTTCTCATTCTTTTACAGAGCCACACAGGACCCCATTATGTATTTGTACCTCAATTCATGCAACCTGTCTCCTATTCTTGGACATTTACATGGTTGCTCATATTTGTCAACTATAAATAATGCTGCAATGAGTAATCTTGAGCATGTATATTTTTGATTGTTGGAGGTGTATCTTCCAGGTAAAGTTCTAGAAGTGAAGTTGATGAATGCTAAATTTTATTAAATATTGTGAAAATACAAGGATTTTGCATATATTGTCTGCATTGACAAACTGTTGGATATTTGCTTATCTTATGGATTGGAAAATGATTTCAGTGTATTTTTAAATCTTACCACGGGGGAAGTTGAAACTCTTTTCATGTGTTTAAGGGCCATATTTTTATCTTTTTGTAAATTGTTTATGTCTTTTAACCATTTTTCTATAGAATTTGGGGGATTTTTAAAAATTCATTTTTTGGAAGTTATTTATCAAAGAGGGACCGACCATATACCTTTAGCTGCATTATAGGCTGCAAATACTTGGTTTTAATTTGTCATTTGTCTCTGAGTTTGCTTATTATGTTTTTGTCTTGCAAACTTCTTTTGTTTTTACGCAGCCAAACTTTTTTTTTAATTTTTTATTTATTTATGATAGTCAGAGAGAGAGAGAGAGAGAGAGAGGCAGAGAGAGAGAGGCAGAGACACAAGCAGAGGGAGGAGCAGGCTCCATGCACCAGGAGCCCAACTTGGAATTCGATCCCGGGTCTCCAGGACCGCGCCCTGGGCCAAAGGCAGGCGCCAAACCGCTGCGCCACCCAGGGTTCCCTACGCAGCCAAATTTAAACAATCTTTTATGTATCTGAAGTTTCAGTCATAATTAGAAAATCTTTCTTATACCCAAGTTGGGCAGGGATTCATCTGCGCTTTCTTCCAATACTTGCATAGGTTTGTGGAACTTCTTCTTAATTGAGATTTCTGCTGTATTTGGAGTTTCTACGTACATACATTGAATGGATCTCTCTTTATCTTTTTCTGAATGGTTACTCATTTTTCCAATGTCATTTATTTAAAAAAACAAAACACTAAAGTCATATAAGGGAACTTTTTCTGTGAAAGACTAAGTCGTAAAGATTTTTGACTTTGACTTTGTGAACCCCGTGCACTCCATTGATACTACTCAGTATAGTTGCTACAGGACAGCAGTGGTCACAGAGAATATTCAGATGACAGGGTGTGTCTGTGTTTATCTCTCTCCTCATTTACAAAGGCAGGTGGTGTATCTCTCCTGGCCTATAAGCTGTAGTTTGCTGAACTCTTGTCTGTTTTATTACATATTTATGAGCCAGGCCTGCACTGTGCTAATTATAGAAGCTTTGTAGTATGTTTTAATATCTGATGAGGCCAATCTCTGCTCAGAGCCCTATCTATCCTTGAATTTATTTTTCTGTATAAAATTTGACATCAACTTGATAAGCTATAAAAAATTAAAAACTCATGGGAAATTTTATTAAAGGTACATTAAATTTAAAATCAAATCAGTCTCAGTTCTATGCCTTATTTGTCTCCTGGGCTTTAGCTCAGCTACCTTTGGTACTTAGGAAAACATCTATTTTTAGTGTGAAGGTTCCCATTGTATGAACACTACTTGTGCTGCTCTTAATCTTATTTTTTCTTTCTTATCCTTTTACTCTCTAATGTTCAATTTCAAATAGCATCTGTTGACTCCATCTAAGATTTATATGCCAGTCAGTAAGGTTATTCTATTTTCCTTGTTATCTGCCCCTTCTTCACACATTTAAAAAATTGTATTCTCCTTACTTTGTCTCCTTACTTACATGTGATTTTTAACCCATGTTCCATATTGTTTTAGTCCTAGCTGTATAATTTAAAAATATTAAATCCTTATTGGCTGTCCTTTTACTGAATTTCTTCTAATTATCTTTTGTTTGAAAGAAGATCATATTCTAATAAATTGCTCAAGAGGAGCACATGTGTACAGTATTCATCGAATAAATAAAAGAAATAATGAAAAAGAATTCAATTCCTATAACGCAGCTCTTGTTTCCATTCTAAGGTAGAAAAGATGATAAATTATTCCAAACTGTAATATAGAAATAATACTACATTTGGGAACCTTTGCTACTTCCATGTCACCTTCCTGAAATATCCAATCTTGTATGTCTGGTAGAGTTGGGACCATCCAGAGCTCTATTCCTTGAAATATATTTAACCTACATTGCACACTTAGCAAGCAGAAGTAAGCAAACAAACTTTTAGAATATGAGTTGTACAGAGGGGAAAACCAAAAAATAGTATCTCAGATCCCCGACAAATACAATGCAACATATGAATGTCTTAGGTAGTGGATTTCAAGTGTAGTAAAATAATGTTAGGCACAATGCAAAATTCAATGCAAATAACTGATACTTATTTCCAATAATTTATTTTTAAAAAATTCCTATGATGATCCATGAGAAGGCTCTGGTGTAATGTGTCTTCTGCCAACAAGCCTGGCATAGTGTTATCTACAGGAGATACTTTACATGCTGATTCTAGCCATGGACCATGGATGATTCTTTCTCTTACATTCCATTCTTGAGCTGTTATGAAACCAAAAGTAGAAGCCCTGGAGAAGCATTGCTTCTGAGAAAGAACTGGTTGTGTAGAACAGGTGTGGTGTGCCTTGGAGGCATGCAGTGAAAGGAAAGAAAAAAATAAGAGGGGAAAGTGAAGGATCCTGGTAAAATAAAAGCAAAATAAGACATATTGACCACTGTGCCAACCTTCCCTGTCCTTTAAAGAAACTGCATTGAAGACAATATAACAATCTCCCAGAATAGGATGATCCCAAATATTAAACACTACCCAAATTACAGGTAGGGATAGAACAAAAATTTAGATTTTAAACACAAAGAACTACTGCAAAAAAAAAAAAGTCAGAAAATAGAAGTTTCTGCTGATGCAAAGGTTCTTCACAAAAAAATTCATTCCCTACTTTTTTCTAATAATCATTTTCATCCCATAACCTTTTACTACCAGCATCAGAAGCCTTGACAATTCAGGTGTATTTGAATATGCCTTATAAATAATAAGTAGCACCTCCAGAATCGCTGTCCAATTCTATTAATAAAACATATGAGTGGTTCTCAGAAAGTAGCAAATTTTACGAAGGCTTCTACACACTGTCTAATCAAATTTTATTTTTTCCAGGTTTGAGCAACCATTCCTTTCCTCCAATTTTAATGAATGGAGAATTGCAGCCAAATCTCACATTCCATTGAAGATATCTCCAGAAGTGTTTTGACTTTTTGGGAGATAAGACACTATTTCTGAGGACTCTCAGAAATAATTATGTTCTAATGAAGATTGAGGCCTCCTTCCAGCCAGATCCTACCCGCTAGAGAACCAATAAAGTAGAGCAGCCAAGTGTAGAGCAAACATCATCATTCGTGAAAATCTGATTAACTCCTATAAAGCATAGAGTTCCTCGGGTAATGTTCAAATGGTAACATCCAGGAACATAAAGGATATCTCTTATGTTCTCCTAAATTCAGGCCAAAATAGAACTTGGCACAAACTTGCAGAACGACTTATCTCTGAACAGACTCAGAGCTCACTTACCCAGTATGCTGAGGAGCACAGTCTGTCCTGAAATCTCAGGCACCATCAGAATGGGACAGAACCAGAAAGAGAAGGCTCTCTGTTGTCTTGTCCATGTCAAGAACCAGACCTCATGTTAGCATGGCCGAATAGATGTCAGAATGTCATTAATTTCACCCCTCAGAAAAGTCATTCCTACACTGGAAAAGAGTGAGTAAGAGGTAGCTCAGCAGTTTAGAAACATCAGCTTTCACATTCTCCATATAGAGAAGGTAGAGAAAAATCTCTGCTATAAAGAAATATGAACAAGAGGGGACAAGTATCTCTCACTAATAGATACATTCCTTTCAGTTGCTATGGTGAGTGCAAACATGAACACTGCATGCTCAGAATCACACGTGCAGATTGGGACTACCTGAAATAAATTAACTGCTGAGTGGGATCACAGCAAACTCCAAAGTAACCAGCAAACAAACAAAGTAAAAAGAGAGAGAGAGAGAGGGAGAGAGAGAGAGCCAAATATTCACTTCTGCCATTGAAAATTCATGGGTTACCTGAGAAAAGGAAGAAAATTTAATTTTTTTTTTCTGATGATTCAAACTGCTTATTTCTTTTTATAAGTTGTGACTCTTGACAGGTTAAGGGTAGGCAGTTTCCCACTACTTATAGCCTTGAAATGCAACCAGGCCAAGATCCATCTTAAATAGACCCAATTCAAAACTTTAAATATTTGAATATTTAAAGCCAGCATTGCCCCAAACTGGGAGCCCTGGATATGCTACTGACATACTAATTTCCAATTCTATTGAAGCTATCTTTCCAATGAAGGGCTTCAAGGGCGCTAGCAGAGCACTGGGGAGCTGTTGTTCTGATTGGTTGTGTTTGCTCACTCATTGCCTTTCTCATGTGCCAGAATGGGCTGGAGAAGTGGAGCAGGGGCCCTCAGGATCTGAGATGAGGTGGATTGCAGCGGGCTGGGTTGGATCCTTCCTCTCCCCTCCAACCCAGACTAAAAAAAAAAAAAAAAAAAAAAAAAAAATCTATGAGTTGTCATAGCAACCAGATTTGGAAGAATCTGAGGTGGAGGTCAGAGAGCTAAAACATGCCAAAACAAAGAAATAAAATCTGTCCACAGAACAGGGTAATTCCAGAGACCATCGCCTGGGGGCTCAAATGAAATCTGCTTCACATCTTCGTGAATTTCCATCTTGATTTTATCTTTACTATTTTACCCTATTCCCGGATTTCCTCTAACAGCATCAAGACTCTGATAAGCTGAGAAAATTGGTCTTGATTCCTGCTTGCAAACCTTTGTCCTGGGGGCTCATAGTTCTTAGTTGCTCACTGGTAAAGCACCTGACTCCCTTAGCAAGCAAGTTACCCACATTGAGATTCAGAGCCCGATTGACCCTGGCTGGCCTTTTAAAGACCTATCAAACATCTCCGCTCAAGGCATTTCAAGTACTTGTACAGAAATAAAAAGACAGAAGATTTGATTCAGAAGTATGAGCATGAAAGCTGCATGTATACCAAAACACTTTAGACTGGGAAAGTGTCGGTGGTAACGATACTAACTTATCTGGTCAAAAAATGTTTTATGAAAAATAAAAGAACTTACTAATTTCAAACATCAATAAGAGCAAGACTCTTTCACCAGCTCTGCTTGCCCACTGACTGGTTAATTAGCAGATACTCAGATACTGGGCAGCCCGGGTGGCTCAGCGGTTTAGCGCCGTCTTCAGCCCAGGATGTGATCCTGGAGACCTGGGATTGAGTCCCGTGTTAGGCTCCCTGCATGGAGCCTGCTTCTCCCTCTGCCTGTGTCTCTGCCTCTCTCTCTCTCTCTCTCTGTCTCATGAATAAATAAATAAAATCTTTTAAAAAAATAGTCATATACTGTCATATACTGACTTTAGGATAAAATTCTTTTTGCTTTGAATGCCATGTACTTCTATCTCTGCATCTCTATCCCTTTTCCTTTAAGATGGAAACATCATTGATGCCTACTGTTACTGGCCAGGTATGTGCAGTAAGTCCAGAATTCGATCACTAAATAAATATTTGCCGATCATTCACTGTCCTTATGGAGGCAGCTAGGGATAGAGAAATGAGCAAGATCAATTTTTGGCTATCCTATAGATGGATACCTCTTACCACCTAAAATTTCCTAAAAGATTTGTCATCCTTTTGACTCAAAGATTTTGCAAATAGTACAACAGAAACCCTCTTGTCCACTATTGTGACATGTACACCAGAGTTTAGGGAATGAGAAAAAACCAGGTAGTACTCAAGCCTGAAGACCATATTCCTTATGTTTTAATTGACATCCTGAATGGATCTGATCCTTACCTTACACCTTTGTTTTCTGTCTTGCAAAATGAATGTCCTATGACATTTTAAGCTTTCAATTAGGATGAAAGTTTTTTGGAGCAAACAAAAGAAAATTGACAAATCCTATGAGAACAAAACATTTTTTTTTCATTCATATTGGTTATAGAGTCTCCACCCCAAAGTCCTAATTAGTGTAAGGTGGAAATATTTCTATGTACAATGCAATGAACTTTCATTCTGAAACTAAACAATCCTTTAAAAAAAAAAAAAGGAAGACAATTTATCAGGGTCCAGGAGAGCTGATATGGGAAACTGAGCTGGTCTTTAAGTTGATTCTCCTGTCTTCTACATGATTTAACTGTAGAGAAAAACAATAGGATTATTTACTTTTTTCCTCAAGTTATCTTGATAGTTTGTTTTGGCAGGAGCTTTCCAAGCATTAGGAAATTACAAACTTATATTAATATGTTGAAGAGAGAAATCTGCTGAGTCTTGAACATATGCATGTGCAAGTGCCTAAGCCATGACCCAGAGACCCTATGGGTTATATGGCTCACCTTTGGGAGCTGTGCCTGTGACTTTATGCCGTGAACCAGAGCAGTGTAAACTCATCCCAAAGGATAATCAGAGTCCTCTCCTTAACAACTTGAATGATGCTCTTCAGAATCCTGCCTTTCCACTTCAGTCACAGAGGCTCACCAAATTCTCTAGTGAATGGCACAGTCTCTCCATCTCCATGTATTATGGGCTGACTGTGCCCTTCCAAAAAACCATATGCTGATGTCTTAACCCCCAATACCTCAGAATATGACAATATTTGGATATAGGCTGCTTAAAGAGGTAATTATAAATAAGGGGCAGAGGGAAAGACCATGTGAGGGTACAGAAAGAAGAAGGCCATCTATAGGCCAGAAAGAAGAAGGCCATCTATAGGCCAAGGAGAGAGGGCTCAGAAGAAACCTAACCCTGCTGACACCTTGCCCTTGAGCTCCTACCCTCCAGATCGGTGAAAAAATAAAATTTTGTTGGTTAAGCCACTGAGTCTGTGGTGCTTGGTAATGGCAACTCTAGCAAATTAATATACCAGGCAAACAATAAACTCAATTTTTAGTTGCTGTTTTATATTTTTCAGCTCTGTGGTTCTTCACATCTTGACTAACAAATGCTATGTTATATTATGCCATAGAGAGCATAAGTATATATGACTGATACTTATGAAACATTTGGTAGAATTTTGAATAAATTACAAACACAGATATAAATTTTATGTACCAAACCTTGATTCATGGAAAAGTATTAATATTATAATGAAAAATAATAAACCATTTAATGATTATTAATTGGAAACTGGCAGACTAACATGCTAAATGTGGAGAGAAGACTGAGTAAAGTGATAGTAAAAATCATAATTCTATGAGTAAGGCAAGTAGTTATTTTAATAGGGTTGAGAATAAATATTGCAATAAAATTCCCCCTTTTTATATTACTCTTTAATTTGGATTATAGCCTAACAAAACAATATTTTTCAACATATGTATTGCTATGCTGATTACACTTAAAACATATGTGGGTACAGGGTGAATGTGAAAATTTGCTTGAGAGGAGAGAAAAGACGGAAATCCAAAATTTTACCTTCTCAGAAACAAAATATGTAATTTTATAAAACACATAAAGCAGAAGTAGAAGTCCTTACCTTGGAAATTTTGAATGAACTTTGATGTTTTTATGAAAAATGTATGTGTCCACACATGTATTCTCAGGAAGGGATCTAATGACATTTTATGTCTCTCAAATAGTAGCCACTTCATAAGAAGGTGAAGAACCATATACCTAAAGTATAACTCTATTTGTTTAAAAAAGGCCTCCACCTCTTATCAAGTTTCAATGACAGCTTAGAATTGGAAAATCTGAGATTCACCAAATTCCATGTTGTACAAACATTTGTTAAATATTGCATCTATAGATCTGGATAGGGATGAATTGTTTTGCTGGAGATGCAGAGTGTGTGTTTGTGCATATGTTTGCAGGATAAATTATGTATCTGTCTGCCATAACTGAAGTGTGTCTCCAATGTCTTCAGGCAGGTATCAACTAACAGATCACACAACGTCAAAACCACAAAACCATTTCCTCCTATAGCTACGTTTTTACAAAGGAGAAGAGGGGGACTCAGAAAATGGAAATGTTCACGGTGAGAGCTGGAGTGAGCAGACCCCTACTTCCTTAATGTCCAGCCAAAAGCCTTCTAGCTCATGTCATTAAATGGCTGGACATCCTTTTCCTGTCACCACAGACAGAAGTGTGTTTTTCCTAGACTTCAAGGTGTAATGGCTACCAGGATTTATTCTGTAGATAAAGGGGTCCTCTTGGCAGTATTGAGCAAAGAGAAGTAATACGGTGTGTTTGCCAAACAGAACAGTAGGAGATTTGGTGGAGTAGAGGGTGGTGGTTGTCAGCACAGGTTCTGGAACCAAGACCACCTGATGGCAAGTGCTGGCTCTGTCACTTGCCATGTGTGAGGTCACAAGCAGGGTTCTTAGTTTACTTGTAGAAACCTGTCCTTTGTCTGTAAAATGGGGATAATGTGTCTGTTTCCCAAGAGTTGCCCTGAGAATTATGTGAATTAGTAAACACCAGGCCTTTAGAAAAGTAGTTGGCTTATGGTACAGATGGGTTATGCCAGAGTGAGCTCATTCCCTCCTCCTTTCTTCCTAGGTGAAGGCCTCGGTGAAGCCTGTTTTGAAAAGAGAAAGAGATTTTTACAATGACTTTCCAAGCTGAACGTCATTTGTCCCCTTCCATTACTTCTGCCCCTGCCCAACACAATTCCACAGTTTCACAACCATCAAGGGACTCAATGGGACTTTTACTAGAGGAGAAAAGACATTGATTTGCACACTTTCTGTTTTTCCTGTTAGTTCTCTGAGCTTATCTCTCAGTAATCTTACAGTTTGATATATAGTATGACCCAGGATAAGTCTCTCTGGTGTCTTCATACATGTTAGCCATTCTAAGCTTCTTAGATTTTACATATCACATAGGAAGAAACATATGTTCTTCACTTTTTCTACCTTTGTCCTTTTTTAATCCTTAGCAAATATGTCTTCAGACCCAAACATAGGAAGGGCAGTTAAAGTGCATTGTCCATCCAAAGGCCATTCCTCTACAATCAAAGTGGGAAAATGAAAAACACTCACACGGCCAGCCTGCCAGCAGCTGTGGTGACCACGTGCCCCATTTCTGGCCAATGACTTCTAAGATGAAGCCTATGAATTAGATGTCTTGGAAAGTTTTGTTTTTTTTTTGAAAGTTTTTTTAAAAGGATCAGACTCAGATGGCATATTTCTTAAACCCTTTGCCATCCCTTATCCTCTTCTCTTTCTTTTTTGCCTGAAACAAAACCATGTTTAGAAGTAAATCCATAATCTTGTGATCTCAGGGTAAAAGCCACATACTAAAGACAGCAGAGCAAGAAGATAGAAAAAAACTTGAGACCAGCCCTGGTGTCTCAGTGGTTTAGCGCCACCTTCGGCCCAGGGTGTGATCCTGGAGACCCGGGATCAAGTCCCATGTCAGGCTCTCTGCATGGGGCCTGCTTCTCCCTCTGCCTGTGTCTCTGCCTCTTTCTCTCTCTGTCTCTCTCTCTGTCTCTCATGAATAAATAAATAAAATCTTAAAAAAAAAAGAAAAAGAAAAAAACCTTGAATTCTTGATGACATTGCTCAGCTACAATGTCAGCCCAGAAAGCCTTACCCTTGGACTTCTACTCTCCTATGAGACAAATAAATCCGTTATTCACATTTCATGCTCTTTGTAACTGAATACAATCCTAAATGATATAACAGACATTCTAATTCAATTAGCTAGGAATAAAAGGACCCAAAGAAAACAATTATGCAAGATGTGTGCCCTCTCCAAACCACATGCTTTGTAAAGCCTGATAGAAATGGAAAAGACAGCAGATGACAAGTTTTTGCAAAGTTATAAAACTTTCTTATGACTAATGTAGGGCATCTGAATGGTTATTAAAAGTATACCTCAGTACAAGTAGTACATAGTAAAAATGGCTCTGTGGGATCCTAGATGTATATGAGGAAAGCTTGAAGTCCCAAACTGCTTATCCTATTACTCTGAAGACTGTATCTCTCTAAACCATGCAAAAAAGTAGTTATAGTAATATCCTTGTATGGGACTCACTGCAAAATGGTTGCTTACAGCTCCCTCTTGGTGTCATAGGAAGAAAAATCTTCACAATAACATTTTCCAATTATTTCAACGCACCAAACATTCATTAATGGCCTACTATGTGCAATTCATGGTGCTAAGCATTGAGCATGCAAAGATGGAAAGATGTAGGTCTGATTATAAGTATTCAATTTAAGAGTTGTATAGCTCTATACAGCACTATAATGGTAAGCAGGGGAATATATGTATGTGTGTGTAATTGTATGCATATATGTGTATATATATAAAAAATTGTAAAAAAAGATGTTATTTATTAAGTTGAGGGGGGAAATAATGTTAATTAAATGTTAATTAAGTTCCTGTTCCCATACAAGGAGAGTATGTCTTCATCTCAACTCCTCATGGGAATTCTGGCCATAATTTCACCAAAAGCCCCAGATTTCAACTTATATTGAATGTATATATAATGCACTAAGGAAGGTGTAATGACTGTTGCTTATATATAGAAAAGTATCAGTTTCTTATAGATCTATTTTATAAACAACTTATAAAATTCTCTAATCAACTGTAATATTTTTTGTGGGTTTTGTCTTTGTTGTTTACTTCCCTAGGTACTCCTAGTAAACCATTAAATCAACAGCAAAACCAAAATAAAACAATAAAACTCAAAACTTAAATTTGCTTTATTTTCAGATTTTTTTCTATTTCCTTTTACTTTCTTTTTTTTAAAAAAAGATTTTATTTATTTATTTGAAAGAGAGAGAGAGTAAGGGAGAACATGAGCTGGGGGAGAGGCAGAGGCAGACTCTCCACAGAGCATGGAGCCTGATGCAGGGCTCCATCCCAGGACCTTGGGATCATGAACTGAGCTGAAGGTAGTCACTTAACATACTGAGCCACCCAGGTGCCTTTCTATTTCCTTTTTCTTCTCTAATTTCTTTCATTGGGCAGTGCTGGTAAAATAGTACCAAATGACTGGGATGATAGTGTCATCCTTGTTTTACTTTTGCCCTTAAGGGGAAACAACCTGCAGTATTACTAAACAAACAAACAAGGAAATAGATAGGTAGGCTTAGTGACAGATGGGCTAACTTTTCATCGGATGCTAAAGGAGAAAAAGAAGAAGAATGCACGCCATATGGGTTTGAAATATCTACAATCCAGATTTCCTTGTCACTAAAAGGTCTGTGAAGTCCTGGTAGAGCTCAAGCAACTCCATCTGAATGGCTTCTTTTAATCTCTAACAAATCTGAGTTGGGTCTTAGAGGGACACAGCCTGGTATGCCTTATCTTTCTCCAACGAGATGAAACAAAATCTTACTACTGACTTACTACACAATTTTGGTTATGATTCAGTAGTATCCCTGAATTTATAGCCCAAGTTTTTCATGAGTGCCTATGACATTCATAACTCATGACTTGTCCCTATATCTGATTTTTGATACTAATAACACCTCATATCCAATAATGTTACTTGAGTAGAGGAATGAATAACATTTAACTCCAGACCTTGATTGTTTTTTTTAAGAAGTTAGTTGATAGTTTTTCTCTCTCATTTACAAGTTTCCTCTCAAGCAGGTTGGTAACTTATTACCTAAATATATATTAGTTAATAAGCCTTTGAAAAGGTGGAAGTTTTGTAGCCAGTCACTTTTTAATAAAAGATACCATCTGTAAAACAATTAATTTACAATTTGCCCTACAATTTTGTATTTGCACCTCTTTGGGTTACTTAACACGAGAGTATACTACCAAAGTTGAAATCACTTACTATATAGTTTAGTGATGCTCCTCTGTCATCCCACCAGGTCTCTATTTTATGTGTTGAGTGCAATATATTCTAGTAAAGTGAGTAGTTGGAAATGCAGTTATGTGCATTACCTTGCCACTATAATTTTTAAAAATATTGTCAGCTTCCTGAAATGTCAAACAATGCCATTTCAATTCTAGTGTGCAATTTTCACCTTATCTATGGAAATATCCTGAGACAGTAATTGGGTGGGACCAAAGTCGTAATAATTATTTTCTGTAAGCAATGGATAGCGTATAATACATATCACTCTTCCAAGATGTCAGAAAATTTTACTTTTACTTTGATCAGTGCAGTATAGTTAAAAAAAACCTGTCAAAATTATTTCATTGTGTTACTTTTTGTAGAAGTCAGTATTAAGGCATTTAGAAGGAGAAAAGAATGAGGGCTATAAAGAACTGGATAGCTGCTTATAAAGCATAGAGATTTAAGTGTTTTAAATCCTGCATTAGACACTAGGAACTCAAGTTCAACCAACAGTTTTATGCATTAATCCTTTGGAAAAAAGAAAGTGTTTTACCTAAAAACTAACAACTGGCTGTTAAAACTGGATTGTAAAGGACATTGTTCTTCTTTGCTTTGAACCATAAACTAAAGATTAAAACTAAACTAAAAGACTAAAACCATAAACTAAAGACTAAAACTCATTTACTAGGAAAAAAGGTGAAATTATATATATATATATATATATGTATATATATGTATATATGTGTGTGTGTGTGTGTGTATTCCTACTTCATTAATGCATCCATCCATCCATCCATTCATTCAGTTAACATAAGCATCTCATATATTCAGAGTCCTGTGCTAAGTGCTAGGGATACAATGTGAGTGAGAAGGGCATGGTATCTGCTTTCATGGAGGGAGCTTGAAGACAAACAAGTAAACAAATAAGCAATATAATTTCAGTTTGTTATAAAGGCTACTAAGGAGTTAAACAAGTGAAAATAGATAAGATGACCTACTTTGATGCCATGATGTGAGGAGGACTTTCTGAAGAGGTGACATTTGTCCTGAAGGAAGAGAAGAGATGCTTCAAGTATTTGTGTCCATTCCTGGGCATCTGATCCAATGATCTGAGGATCTCATTGATTACTGGTATCACAGATGGTGGATCCTATATTACAAACATAGATATAGTAAAGATTCCCTTTGAATGTGTAACAACTCCAAAACAAGTATAAAAGGTCACTAGAAAGTGCACTCATAAAATAGAGTGCAAGATGTATGTCCACTGGTAGCATTAATTGTAGGTAAAGAATTCCAAGTTGTTGGAAAATGTTATTTGCCTGTATAACTGGACAATGAGAAGGATGCCTGAATAGTGAATAGTGTCAGCCCTTCACTCGTTGCTCCTGATTATTCAGAAAGACAATACACCATGGCTCCTTCCAGTTAAAATTGAAACACCAAGTTACAACTTTCATTGGTCTTTTGCTGTTTTCTGCAACTCTGTCTCCCCTCATTTTTATTCTGTTAATTGCACTGTTTTCCTTTTAGGGAACCTTCTTTTCCCTGTGGTATGCAATATTAATAAGGTTGTAAATCACCATGCCCAGCCTGACCTTCTCAAACCAAGCTAACGCTCTCATTCAGGGACACTGAATTTTGAGCTGAGTGATCAAGGATGGAAAAATGTAGTTGGAGTTCATTTATTCCAGCAGCAGCAGTGTGGTTTGACTGTCAGTAATTCCTAGTGTTCATAGCCAGAGAGTAGCCTTGGTTTCCATGAACTTTTAAGCCTGATACTCTCTGTTCAGGCTTTTTTCCATTCTATTAACCATGGAGGATCCTGCCAATAAATTATTTTTTGCTCAAATTATTGAGAATTGGTTTCTATTGTCTGTGACCAAAACTCTCTTATTCTTATGCTTCCCAGAGGGAAGCTATGATTTCATTCCAGAATGAAGTACAACCACAAAAATAAGTCAAATCAGGAAATGTCTTCAGTCAAATAGGTAGCCATTATTTTACATAATAATAATGATAATAATTGAAATGGAAGGGAAGGAACCTCCCTAGAAAGATCATGATAATTCTGCATTTAAGCAGTGATTTAAAAAAATAAAGACAGTATTTTCCATAATTATTATTAAAAGATGTAATAACACTAATTGAGCATTGATATGCATATCAACTTGAGACAGGACCTAATGGGACACAGAACAGGAATGAAAAGAGAAGGTCTTGAAAACTTCTTCGGAAACATGCTCCAACTCAGGGGAACAGGGGCTGCAGGGGAGAGGCAAACATGAGCTATTATGAACCAAACACATTGCTGCCTTTTTCTTACCTCTAAAAACTAGTAGTAATTGCACTAATCAAAGAAGGGGGTGGGTGTCTCAGGGATCACTCCTGTCCTAGGCAGGTATATCATCAGGGAACCATGACTAGAGGGGACTTGATTGCAACGTGGGGACAGATGCCAGCCAAGAGTACTTGAAGGCATAGAAATAAAGCTTCCTACTGTGAGTATCAAGAGCCCCATATCCACATCTAGTATGTGAACCCATTAGCTGGAGACAGTGAGGAGCAGAATGGATATTATTAGGAATCAAGGCAATGAAGGAGAAGGCAAGCAAAATAAATTATCCCACCGCATAGAGAAAGGACAAAGAGACTTAAATGAGAATTGATGATAAACACTAAAGTTACATTAAAAAAAAAAAACAACCAGCAGAAAACAGGAAATAGAAACAAAAACACATGAAAATCCTTAATATATGTGTTTAACAACAGTATCAAAATATGTGAGCCAAAACGAGATAGAACTGCAAGGAGAAATAGATGAATTCACTACTACAGTTGAAGATTTCACATCCTTTTATTGGAAATGGACATACCCAGCAAGTAGAAAATAGGTAAATTTAACAACATCTCTAATCGAGTGGATATAATTACCATCTGTAGACTACTTCATCCAACAATAGCAGAATGCATGTTCTTCTCAAGCTCACATAGATCACATAGATCATTTATAAAGATAGACCACACTCTGAGCCATAACACACACTTTAACAAATTTTAAAAATTAAAAATCATATCGTATCTGCTCTTAGAGCATAATGAACTTAAAATAGAAATCAATATCAGAAAGCTGGAAAACTCCAAACTACTTGTATATTAAACAACACAATTATAAATACAACAATGGGAAAAGAAGAAATCTCAAGAAAGATTTTAAAATATTTTCAACTAAAATAAAATAAAATTTTTATAAAAATGAAAAAAATTATCAACTTTGGTGGGATACAGCAAAAATGGTTCTTGGAAATCTACAGAATTGAATACATATATTAGAAAAGAAGAAAGATCAAAAATCAATCATAAACTTCAAACTTAGGAAACTAGAAAAAGTAGAGTAAATTAATTTCAAAGTAAGCAGAAGAAAATTAAATAATAAAAATTCAATCCACAATCAATGACTTTCACAATAGGAAACCAAAAATTGATTCTTTGAGAAAGATCAATAAAATTGAGAAATCCCTAGCTGGACCAGTTAACAAAAAAAGATAATACACAAATGAATAAAATCAGAAGTGAAAGAAAAGATCCTATAGACTTTAAAAAGAATTGTCAAGGAATACTTTTAACAACTCTATGCCAATCAATTCGATCATCTAGATGAAATGAACCAAATCCTTGAAAGACACAATCTGCTAAAACTCACACAAGAAGAATTGGATGATATGAATAATCCTGTATCTATTAAAGAAATTGAATCTATAATTAATAACTTTCCAAAATAGAAAGCACCATTGGTAGATTCTACTAAATATTTAAGGAAGAATTTGTACTAATTATCTATGGCCTTTACTAGAAGATAGAAGCAGGGAAAGTACTTCTTAATTCATTCTTTAAGGCCAGTGTCACACTGATACCAAACCTAGACAGACATTACAGGAAAATAAAACTACACACCAATATCTCTCATGAACATAGATGCAAAAATCTTCAACAAAATTTTAGAAAATCAGATTCAACAATGGTAAAAGTAATTATATGCCACAACCAAATGACATTTATTCCAGATATGCAAGGCTGAGTCAATATTCAAAAATCAATTAATGTAATCTAGTACATCAAGAAGACAAAATAGGGGATCCTTGGGAGGCGCAGCGGTTTGGGGCCTGCCTTTGGCCCAGGGCGCGATCCTGGAGACCCGGGATCGAATCCCACGTCGGGCTCCCGGTGCATGGAGCCTGCTTCTCCCTCTGCCTGTGTCTCTGCCTCTCTCTCTCTCTGTATGACTATAATAAATAAATAAAAATTAAAAAAAGAAGACAAAATACATGATCATATCAATAGATGCAGAAAATCATTTGACAAAATCAATACTTATTCATGATAAAAACTCCACCTAAACTAGGAATAGAAAGGAACTTCCTCAACTTGATAAAGATAGCTACAAAAAACCTACAGTTAATGTTATACTTATGGTGAGAACCTGAAAGCTTTCCCACTCAGATCAGGAATAAAGCAAGAACATCTCCTCTCACCTTGATTATAAACACTAAAAGTCCTAGTTAATGCAATATGAGAAGAAAAGGAAACAAAAGGTGTACAGCTTGAAAGAAAGAAATAAAACTATTTTTCCACAGATGGTATTGTTGTCTATATGGAAAAATCCCCCCAAATCAACAAAAAACTCCTGGAACTAATATTCAATTATAACAGACAAGCAGGACAAAAGATTAACATACCAGTTAATTTTATTCCCATATACCAGCAAAGAACAAATGAATTTTGACATTAGAAGCACAATACCATTTACAATAGCACCAAAAATAGACAGGAAGAAATGCTTAGGTATAAATCTAACAAAATATATATTATGTGGGGAAAACTACAAAACTAACAATGAAAGATATCAAAGAACTTAAAAGCTAGAGAAATATCCCATAGTCATGGATAAGAAAACTCAATATTTTCAAGATTTCAGTTCATCCCAGATGATCTACAGATTCAATGTAATCCCAACAAAAATTCCAGTAAATTATTCTGTGGATATTCATAATTTGCTCTAAAGTTCATGTGAGAAGACAAAACCCAGAACAATCAGCAGAATATTGAAGGAGAAGAACAAAGGGCTGACACTATCTTCAAAACTTAACTAAAATCTGGGATCCTTGGGTGGCGCAGCGGTTTGGTGCCTGCCTTTGGCGCAGGGCGCGATCCTGGAGACCCGGGATCGAATCCCACATCGGGCTCCCGGTGCATGGAGCCTGCTTCTCCCTCTGCCTGTGTCTCTGCCTGTGTCTCTACCTCTCTCTCTCTCTGTGAGACTATCATAAATAAAAAATAAATAAATAAATAAAAATAAAAAAATAAAAAAAACTTAACTAAAATCTATGGAAATAAATAAATAAATAAATAAATAAATAAAATATATGGTAACCAAGACACTGTGGCATTAGCAAAAGAATAGACAAATATATCAATGGAACAAAATAGAGAGCCCAGAAATAGAATAGACCCACAGATAGTCAACGGATCTTTAGCAGAGGAGCAAAGGCAATGGAGGAAAGACAGTTGTTTTAACAACTGGTACTAGAGTTACTAGACATCCACATGCATTAAAAAAAATCTATACACAGATGTTACCGCTTCACGCATATTTTACTGACAAATGGAAGAAAACACTAAAAATAAAAGTGAAACTTAAGGTGATGTGTTAATTCTATTATCTTAAGTTCTTGGACTAAATCCTGGAGATTATATTCTCTCAAAGTGATGTAGGTGATGTCAGAAAGGAAAATATCTGCTTCTAGGATTATTCTGGGATTTTAGACTTTTCAGGATTTTTTTCTGTCAAAATTATCAGAGATTCACAAAATTAATGTAGGAGAAACATCTTCATGGCTCAGGTGGGAAGTGATAAGAAGTGGGGCAAACTGGATAATATAAATCCATAAACACAAATTCAATTTTTAAAAACAAATGTGCTGTAAGACACATCAGAAGACATTGATGCAAGAAATTGAAGAAGACACAAACAAATGAAAAGACATTCCATGCTCATGTATCAGAAGACCTAATAATATAAAAATGTCCATAGTATCCAAAGCAATCTACAGATACAATGCAATCCCTATCAAAATTTCAATGGCTTTTTCTACAGAAATGGAACAAACAAACCTAAAATTTGTATGGAACCAAAAATGAATTCAAATAGTCAAAGCAATATTGAAAAAGAAGAACAAAGCTGGAGACATCACACTTTTTGATTTCAAACTATACTACAAAACTCTAATAATCAAAACAGTATAGTATTGCATTAAAACAAATTATATAGGTCAATGGAACAGAATAGAGAGCCCAGAAATAAACTCAAGCATGTATGGTTAATCAATTTTGACAAAAGAGGCAAAAATATACGATGGAAAAAGGAGAATCTTTTCAAAAACGATGTTGAGGGCACCTGGGTGGCTCAGTCAGCTAAGCATCCAACTTGATTTTGGCTCAGGTTATGATCTCATAGGTCATGAGATTGAGCCCCATGTCAGACTCCACACTCAGTAGGCAACAAAAACAAAAATAAACAGGTGGTAGTATACATCAAACTAAAAAGAATTTGCACAGCAAAAGAAGCCATCAACAAAATGTAAAGACAGCATACCAAATGGGAGAAAATATTTGAAAATCATATGTTACAACCCAATTAGTCTAATATCCAAAATATATAAAAAAAAACTTATGCAATTCAATAGCAAACAACAACAATAATAAACAACCCAGTAAAAAAATGAGCAGAAGAATTGAATAGACAGCTTTCCAAAGAAGCCATTACAAATGGTCAATAGGTACATAAAAAGCTGTTCAACATCGCTAACCATCAGGGAAATGCAAAGATATCACCTCACACCTGTTTGAATGGCTACTATAAAAAAGACAAAAAATAACAAGGCAAGGATGTGGAGAAAAGGGAACCCTTGTGCACTATTGGTGGGAATATAAATTGGTGCAGCCAATGTAAGAAACAGTATAGAGATTCCTCAAAAAATGAAAAAGAGAACTGTTGTATTATCCAACAATTCCACTACTGGGTATATATCCAAAGGTAATGAAATCACTATCTCAGAGAGATAACTGCACCTCCATGTTCACTGTAGAATTATTTACAATAATCAAAACATGTAGATAACTTAGGTGTCCATTAACAAGCGAATGAGTAAAGAAAATGTGATATATATATATATATATGTAAAGAAAATGTGATATATATAAAAGAAATATATAAATATATAAAGAAAATGTGATATATATTTCTTTACTCACACATATATATGAGTCAAGAAAATGTGCTATATTATATATATATATACACATATTATATATATATACATAATATTCAGTGATAGAAAAGAAGAAAATCCCACCACTTGCAACAGCATGGAGGGATCTTGAGGGTATTTTGTTAAGTGAAATAAGTCAGGCAGAAAAAGACAAGTACTGCATAATCTCACTTATATATGGAAACTGCAAAAAGTCGAATTCATAGTAACAGAGACCAGATTGGTGATTGCCAAGGGTAAGGGGGTGGGAGATGGAGTAATGAGTGAAGGTAGTCAAAAGGTGCAAACTTCCAGTTATAAGATAAATAAGTTCTGGGAATGTAATATACAGCATAATGACTATAATTAACTATACCTTATTGTATATTTGAAAGTTCCTAAGGGAGTAGATCTAAAAGTTCTCATCATAAGAAAAAAAATCATAACTATGTGAGGTAGTGGGTGTTAAGTAACCTTATTATGGTAATCATTTAACAGTATGTACCTATGTCAGATCATTATGTTGTACATCTTAAACTAATACAATAGTATTTGTAAATTATATTTCAATAAACTTGGGAAAGAAAGGAGAAGAAAAGCAACAAACCAGTGTGCTGGACACTGAAATTAAAAATATAATACTATTTACATAATATTAGCTAAAAAAGAAGTGTTTAAGTATAAATTGAATAAAACACGTATAGGATTCACATCCTAAAAATTATAAAATACAAGTGAAAGAATTTTTTAAAAATCTAAATACATTATATTCCATTGGTCCTTTTAAGTATTATATAGAAGGACCAATGGATTAGAATAGCTTAAATAAGTTTGAAAAAGAAGAAAAATAGAGGAAGAATTAATCCAATTTCAAGACCTGCTATATAGCTAGGGTAATTAAGATGCTGTGGTATTGGCAAAAGGATGGACACATAGATCAATAGAACTGAACAGAGATCTTAGAAAAATATTTCCAACAGGCTTTTGACAAAGTTGCAAAGCAATTTAATAAAGGAATGGTAATTTTAAAAAATATGCTGGAGCATTTAGATATCCTTAGGTGACATTTAGCTTCTATCTACACCTCATACTTAATACAAAAATTAACTCAAAATGGATCACTGATTTAAATGTCAAACATAAAACTTTTATTAAAAAACAGGATATACATGATGAGACAGCACAAAGTGTTATACTATATGTTGACAAACTGAATTTAAATAAAAATTTTAAAAAATGGATAAGCATGTTTTAAAAAGACAGGATAAAAATTTTCATGATTTAGGGTGAGACTTGACATCAAAAGCATAATCTATAAGAAGAAAATCAGTAAATTGGACTTTATTAAAATTAACAAGTTTTTTATCTGTGAGGTTAAAAGGAAAAAAGACAAGCCACAGAGTGGGATAAAATATTTGCAAACCATATATATGAGAAAGGAATAATATCTAGGATTTTCAAACAACATAAAAACAGTCCCATTAGAAAATGGGCAAAAGATTTGAAAGGATATTTCACTGAAGAGAATGTACAGATGGCACATAAGCACATGAAAAGATGTTCCATGTCATTAGCCATTAGGGAAATTCAAATTAAAACCACAATGAGATATCACTAAACATCTACCAGAATAGATCAAATAAAAAATAATGACAGCATCAAATGCTGGCAAGGATGTACAGAAATTAGGTCACTCATGCATTGCTGATGAGAATGGAAAATAATCCAACTATTCTAGAAAATAGTTTGGCAGTTCTTTAGTAAATTAAACATGCAACTACCATATGACCCAGAGACTGTACTACTGGGCATTTATCCCAGAGAAATAAATCTTATGTTCACCCAGAAACCTGCACACAAATATTCATAACAGCTTTATTGATAATGCCCCAAACTGGAAACAACCCAGATGTTCTTCAATAGGTGAATGATTCCCAAACAATGGTACCTCACTACCCAAGGTACTTCTCAGCAACAAAAGGGAACAAATTATTCAGAAGCCCAACAACGTGGATTAATCTCTAGAGAATTATCCTGAATAAAAACATAGCAGCCCTAACAGATTACACACCACTTAAAATGATATTCTCAAAATCACAGAATCATAGAAATGCAGATTAGTAGTTCTTGGGAGTTAAGAAGGGAAGTGGCTATAGCTACAAAGGACAACATGAGGAATCCTTGTGGTGATAGAAAGTCTCTATATCTTGACTGTGTCTGTGACAATATCCTGGTTGAGGTTTTGCAGTATGTTACCATTGGGGGGAAGCTAAATGAAGGGGTACTTAGGATTTCTCTCTATTATTTCTTACCAATGCATGTGAATCTATAATGACCTCAAAATAAAAAGTTTTATTAAAATATTAATAAAATATTTACTAAATTAAATAAAAGTATTAATTTAAATTAATAAAATATTAATAACTTTATTAAAATTATTTAAATGATTTACTGTGCTCACCTACTCTCAACCCAGCAGTTCTTCTCCCAAGTGTATATATAAACATATAAAAATGTTCATAGCACCTTTTTTCTTAAGAGCACCATTTGGAAACTATCCAAATGCCTAGCAGCAGAAGGAGAGATAAATAAATTGTGATACATCCATGCAAAATATTACACAGCAATAAAAAAGCCAAGCTATTTCTATATGTTCCAATATGGATGAATCTCTCAGACATAGTGATGAATTAAAGGAGCTAGACACAAAAGTGTACGTACTGTATGAGTCCAATTTCATCAAGTTCAAGATCAGGCGAAATAATTGACAATAAAAAAATCTCAGAACAAAGATTACGGCTAAGGAGGGAGGTGTTGATTGGCAAGGGGCACAATGTCTTTACCTTGATCTGGGTAGTGATGAAACAGGTACATCTAAATATCAAAATCCAAAAAAGTGGTGTTATTATGGTTGTACCCTTTGTGCAAGCTATACCACAATAAAACATGTTTAAAAGATGCCAAATAATTTAAAATAGAACAAGCCAAAACTACCGTGCTAATCAAATAACACACCTCTATAGCCTATGGCGTAGCTGTTTATAACCTGTGGTCTAGAATTTTTCACTTCAATTTGGAAATACTATAAAACACAAAGACAGCTGGATATCAGGAATTAGACTAGAATCTGGGCCATCAATCTTCCATCCAGCAGTTGAACCAAGGGCAGTATGCAAGTAGCACATAAGGAAACAGATGCTGGGGCTAAGAACAATTACCCTCTCTGCAGTAAGCTCCAAGATGCGATAAGCCTCATAGATAAGCATGAGAAAATTAACAACATAAAAGCCAAGTCTCCAAACAAACAAAAAGCAGTAAAAGGAAAAGCAGAAATCATTCTAAAGACTTATGAGAGAATCCATGAATGTGATTCCTCGTTGGAACCAGAATGGAAATGAGGGAGGATTTCACTTCCTCAATATTATCGAAAACCCTTGACTTTGGTGAAAACAGACTTACAAAAAAAGAGTTTGTTAAAAAGCTACAAACCAAGGTTAGGAAGCAGTGAAACATATTTAAAAATGAGCTAGGTCTTATAAGGAATGAATGCCGGAAGAGTAAATCTGTAGCAGTAAGCCGTAAATGCACCATTGGAGCTGGTGAAGAGTAGAATTGATACTGAGGACAATGTAGTCAACAACCTGAACTGTTCTCAAAGAATGCAGAGAAAGGACAGAGCAATGAAAAGTGATAAGATCTCAAATGGAAGAGAACACCAATGAAAGCAACGGCAACCAACAAAAACTACAGATTCAATATAGAATTATAAGTGTTATTTGGGACAAAACCAGGACATTATGAAAGAAACAATAAACACATAATTAAACAAAATTCATCAAGAAAAATAAATAAACTCCCAAAATCCAGTTTTGTTATGTACAAACAGAAAATATTAAGCATGTACCAGACCAAACTGAGGAAAATAGATGCACGCCTAAATATACACTAGCCAAATATTTGAATAAAATAGATTTATTTTAAAAAGCTCTTCAGAACTTCCAGGCAGATATTACAGGATTTTGAGGCACCTGGGTGGCTCAGTCAGTTGAGTATCCGCCTTTGGCTCAGATCCTGATCCTGGAGTCAGGGATCAAACCCAGCTTCAGGCTTCCTGCTCTCTCTCTCTCTCTCTCTCTTTCTCTCTCTCTTTCAGATAAATGGATAAAATCTTTAAAAAAAAATTATCAGCCTTCTAAAACAGGAGCCAACTTGACTGAAGAACAATATTACAACAGCTACAGAATTTTGAAGGAAAAATGTTGTGTCTGAAAAATTTTTTACATGGTCGTTTCTTTTTTATGTGAAGGCAACGGAAAGATAGTCTTAGATGTCTCTATGCAGGGTTTGCCTTCAAAAAAATGTTCTTCAAGACATGCTTCCCCGGACAAGAAATAAATTTAAAAAATGAAAATCTAACAAAAGGAACTTGTTGTGATGAAAATAGTAGGTGCCTGTCCTATGAGGAAGCCAAGAGAGGCAGGCACTCAGCTCACCAGAAAAATCTGTAAGAGGCAAGTCACCCCAAACCACAGCCAGTTGAACTGTCTGTGTCCATTCTGTTTGAAAATGGTAAGGATACATCAACCATGACCTAGAGATAAGACTATAAAATAGACAATTTCATTGCGAATTATTATTTGTCATTATCACAATGACTCTATTATTGAACAAGAAATAGCCCTTAAATAAAAATTCTCCCTCGGATTCAGGGATTAGTTAAGTGATTTATTAAAATGTCAAAAGCAAAATCTCATCCTATTAACTGGAATGAAATTTAAACAAAATGTTAATCTATTTAAATATAAGTGACAGAAATAAAAATAATATCTTTTACAGAATATTGTAAATTTGTCATAGAAAAATCAAGAAATACAGAAAGTAAGCAAGAGGAAATAATAACCTAACCAGAACTCCAACTCTCGAAGACCCTGAAAGTTTCAACTTAAAAGTATGAATCTAGATTTTTGCCAGCGTCTGTTAATATTTAAAAATAACGGTTTTAAAATTTATAAGTATACATACAAACATATATACATGCATATATATAAAACCTACATTTGTTCTTTGACAATAAAATGCAAACAACTTTATATAGCAACACATATGCTTCTGTAACTTCACCTTTGTTAACTGTGGGAGGAGGTAATGGAGAGGATGTGAGCTCTGGTTGACCCATTGCAGCCTGGGCCCAGGCAGCTGGAGAGATTGCCCTCTACATCTGAAACCAGTTTCAGATTTCACCAGAGAACTCCAGAATTTGCAAACCAACTGCAATAGAGTATTACACTGTGCACCTATAACAAAATTACTTAGCTAAAACCTAAATATTTTCCCGATTTACACTATCATAAACAATGCCATCATCAATAACTTTGCAACACAGTGCACATCTCTGAAATAGGCCTGATCAGAACTTCATACACAGCAAATCACTGAGGAAGCAATTGTGTATTTTACAAGCGTGTGAAAAAATATCTACTTGGGGGAAAAACCTGTGAAGATTATCACTTCACTCTATAGACCAAACATATTGCAGATTCTTTAAAGATTAAAAATAATACAGATAAAGGATAGAAATCAGCAGATACTACTGCCAATTATTTACATAATCTCTAAATAGGAAGTGCTCCCTGACACAATGCAAAAACTGGAAAATGTCACAAAAAAGTACGCATTCATGTGACATAAAAATTTTAAAAGCTGGATGGCTTAGATTTTTAACAAAAATTTTAAAAGTAACACAAAGCACAATCCTATCTGTAATGTCTGGCCAATCCTCTTCATGTGCAAAGGATATTTGAAAATCAGTAAAAAGGTACTAGTTTTCCAGTTCTCAAAGGATAATGGTGGCTGCTTAGATGTTGAGCTTTTCTCACATTCTTCAAAAAAAAAAAAAAGATCAACATTGAGAACAAATAAAATGATAGAGTTCACTTCTACAGCATGACCAGGACCCTGAGACCACAGATCAGTTGACATATAGGCTGGGAAATAAATCCAAAAACAGTGCAGACAGCTCCAGCGCCCTCACCTGTGTCCAGTTGCACAGGGTTGCACAGAAGGGAATAGAACATGTTATACATACTAACCAGGGACCCCCAAAATAAGACAGTCACCCTGGGGCAGGAAAACGTTGCCAACAGGTTTGAGATCTGGGGGCCTTGAGCTCAGGCTAATGGGGAATTATGTTGAAGGACTTTGGAAAATTCCTGAGAATAAAGCAAATAAGGACAAAATGTTGGTGATTGTTGAATCTTAACAATGGGAATATGATTGATCATTGTATTTGCTTTCAGCTCTTAACTATGCTTGAAATTTTTCATAATAAAAAGTCAAGGGGAAAATCACTAAGAAAACTCAAAGGTATTTAAAAAATCTGACCAATTATTAAAACAAGAAAAACATTCATTTGAAATAAAGTTTTGATCTCCATATGAATTAAAAATGTGAATTAAAAAACAAAATACTTTTTTTTTTTGGCCACCAGAGTTACTGGATGTGTAAGAACAGGAATATTCAGGTGTGTGAGGTTGGCCCATTTAGGTGTGGTGAGGTTGGGAGTATAAATTGGTCAAAACTTATTGGAAGGCATTTTAGCGAATTGCTAATATGTCTCTGAAAAAAAAATTGAGTATTTTAAGAGATTTTTAAAACATCATACCTTTGATCATATAATTTCACCCCAGGAGAGAGCTATTATCATAGGTCTAAAAGAAGACCAATCCATGAAGATGTTCATCCAAGCGATATCTATAACATTTGCAAACATTCCAGATGTCCAAGAGTAAGAGAATGATTTTTAAAGTTTTTTTAAAGTAGACTCTATATCCAACTTGGTTTGAACTCACCACCCCAAAATCAAGAGTCATATACTCTACCAACTGAGCCGGCTAGGTGCCCCGAGAATAATTTTTAAATTATGATATTTTCCATCTTATATGGTTTCTGGCAATCAAAGGCATATTTTCAAATAGTGTTGATGATGTGAGAAAATGCTACTGCTAAAGCATTGAACAAAAAAGAGCAAAATAGAAGGCTTTTTATAAAAGACGTGTAGTTTGTGTATATGATCTTAACAGTGGTTTTCTAGGCATGGTGCGCCTAGGAATAGATTTTATATACTTTGCTTTATATGTAAAATAATCTCCTACAATAATCATATGTTACCATTACAAGATTAAAAAGTAAAGGTAACAAACATTTAAAAATAAACCTCCCTTAATTTGCATGATTCTGCTTGCTTGTTACAGTAAACTTCATATGAGTCTCCCTCTGGATTCATTTGCAATTAATCTTTTTGTTCTATTAGAAATTGCTCAGTTGAAGGGTCTCTTCATTGTTAAAGAGATATTTGTGCAAGAGTACCAGTTGAGGGGATCCCTGGGTGGCTCAGCGGTTAAGCGCCTGCCTTCAGCCCAGGGCGTGATCCTGGAGACCCAGGATCAAATCCCACATTGGGCTCCCTGCATGGAGCCTGCTTCTCCCTCTGCCTCTCTCTCTCTCTCTCTCTGTCTCTCTCTCTCACACACACACACACATAAATAAATAAAATCTTTTTAAAATTTTTTTTAAAAAAAGAGTACCAGTTGAGGACTGCAGTCAGGATTCTCAAGCCCATGGGGACATTGCATATACTGTTCGTACCCAAGCAAAGGGTACTAACCCGCTTTGAAGAGGGAACCCGGACTACATATCAAAAGTCCCAAAATTGTGCCAACTCTTGGACTCAATAATAGCACAGGTAGGAGTTTTAAGAAACTGGAGCTGATTTGAAGAAAAAATGGGTACACGTGTTTTTAGATGTATTTATACACATTTTCCACATAGGATTATTTTTAAGAGGGTAAAAATAGAAACAGCCTAAATTTTTATCAGTAAGTAGTAGTGAAATAATCTATAGTGAATCCTCAACATGAAATACTCTATACAAATTTTAAATAATGACCTTAAAGATTATTTATATAAACACTAAAAATACAGTCTGTCTCATGAAAAGGCCAGTTATGAAACAATGTATAGGGTTATCCATATGTACTCATATTTATTTATATGCACAGAAAAAACATGGAAGAACACTTACCAAAATGTGAATAATATTTGTCTTTCGATGATATTTTCCCATAATTCCTATCGTGAATATGCATTGTATTGGTAACAAGGAACAAAGGAAAAAAATACTTTGTTTTGTTTCAAAAAAATTAAAAACAACATGGATAAGCTTCACTGGAACCTACTAGGAATATTCTGTGGATGGTGGGAGGGGGTGTTCAGCAGTGGCTGTGGCAAGGCTCTTTGAAAGACCCCCTTATGAGACAGAGCATGAGAGACTCCTAACTCTGGGAAATGAACTAGGGGTGGTGGAAGGGGAGGTGGGCGGGGAGTGGGGGTGACTAGGTGACAGGCACTGAGGTGGGCACTTGATGGGATGAGCACTGGGTGTTATACTATATGTTGGCAAATTGAACACCAATAAAAAATAAATTTATTTTAAAAATAAAAAATAAAAATAAAGACCCCCTTATGGGGCACCTGGGTGGCTCAGTGGTTGAGTTTCTGCCTTTGGCTCAGGTTGTGATCCTGGGGTCCTGGGATCGAGTCCTGCATCAGGTTCCCTGCATGGAGTGTGTTTCTCCCTCTGCCTGTGTCTCTGCCTCTCTCTCTGTGTCTCTCATGAATAAATAAATAAAATCTTAAAAAAATAAAGACCCCCTTATTTCTTCTCAAACTACCATCAGTTTCCCCTTCCTTCCTTGAGACTGCCTAGGCGGTTCTGCAGAATCTAGTTTTTTCCAAGATAGGATGTTTGCACAAGGCAGAGTGACTTCTAGGAGAGAGAGGATGTTGCTGGGGCAAGATACCAAAAAGAACACAAGGCAAAAGGGACATTCAGTGCCGAATGACAGCGTTTCTGGTACTGAGTATGTTTACAATGCTATGAAAGCTCAAAAACGTGTAAAGCTAACTCATTGGTTGACATATTGATGAAACAAACCAGATGCAGATGATCCATGCATAATCAGAACTCTCTGATTTTAGTTATAAAATTTATCAGGCTAACGGCATTAGAAAGCAGGATACAGTGTGCTAGGGCCCCTTCTCATGCTCTCTCCACGTGTGACGGAGAAGTGACACAGACCAAGCTCACCTACTAACTCTTGCTCCTGGCATGTTCTCTGGACCCAAGGTGTTGTGATCCTTAGAAGTGATGGTAGCTCCCAACTCTACAATTCTTCCCCTATACTCACCTTCCTCCATCCCAGGGTGGGCAGGAGCAGCAAACGGGCCCATCTGTGTTCATAACCAACCAATCAGAATTCACTCGGTGGGACAGCGGATTTGGTTAATCCCTTGAGAGATAGAGAGGAGGGACACCTGAGTGGCTCAGTGGTTGAGCATCTGCCTTCAGCTCAGTGCATGATCTCAGGGTCTGGTATCCAGCCCCACATCGGGCTCCCCGCAGGGAGCCTGCTTATCCCTCTGCCTGTGTCTGTGTCTCTGCCTCTCACTCTGCATCTTTCATGAATAAATAAATAAAATCTTCAAAAAATATAGAAATAAAGAGAAAAGAGAATATCCCTATATCAGGAATATTTGCAGAACTTGTTTTTCTCCTAAATTATGTTTGTAGGCAAGGAGAAGGTATAAATAGGCAGATGTATGGTTTTGACTAGAATCCAAGTACCCAGAGCTCTTGAGTGACAGGGACTAGAACAAAGAAGCTTCTATTATAAGGGTTTAGACCCTGCGTCTCACCCCCAAACAGGCATACACATATTATGTACCTGTTTACACTTATTTAGGGCCTAAGAGAGGTCCTCATGGAAAACTAAAAAAAAAAAAAAAAAAAAAAAAAACACAGTCAGGAAATGTGTGGCCCAGCACGTGGAGACATACACAGCAGATTAGAGTAGAGAAGTGGGGATGGCAAGTTCCAGCAGAATCCAGGATGGGAGCTGGGCTGGGCAGGGGCAACCCTGGGAGGGAATACCCCATAAGAGAAGGGGAAATTTATACCTTGAGCCACTGGAGCACACTTATCTGAGTCTGGAGTGAGAATCTAGATAGAATGTGTGGCCAGGCAGGTGCTGGGACTCATCCAATGTCAGCTTCCCTGGCTGCCTGAGTGACCCTGCGGTACCTGGATCTGTGGAGGTGCATAAAATGTATGACACTACTGGGCCCTTGGGCAGCTTCTCGACAGGACACATCTTGTATGAGAATAAAAAATAAGGTGGAAGATTTGTCCTTTTCACTTGAAAAGGGAGGAGCCTCCTTTCACAGCACCATGGGGATTGAAATGACAGAATGAATTTTTTTAATACTGTGTACCAAGATCCTGTGGCAGGTCATGAATTGAGGTGAACGGGAATCGAGATGAGAGACAGTGAGAGCGGTGGTCACCACTCGTGCAGAACGCTGCTCAGAGGGACAAACCCAAGCTCTGGGCACAGAAAGGTGAGCATCAGAGATAGGAAAGCAGGTCTGGGGACTCTTAAAATCTGGGAGGAATAAATCTGTAAATAATTGCAAAGCAAATATGTAGTTAGGGGGATTAAGAGCATCCTATTTAAAGTTATGAATATATTTTGTCAATTAAAGCCAGGTTGGTGGAGCAAGACACATAGCGGTTACACTGCAGAGATCAATGATCCCAACTTATCTCCCCAAGTGATGCTTACATTTTCATCATCAAATGTATGTTCTCAGGGTTGAGAATTACCTGTAGCCTGTGTCAATTATTTCCTTCGGATTATAATTATAGACACATTGCAAATGGGAGTAAGGATGAAAAACAGTGAGAGAAATGGCAGCAGTTTATGTGAGATATACAGCCAGGTTAAAGATGGACAGCCATCTTTGGCACCAGTCTCATCAAATGGTGGGATCTGTTTAACCTTTCTTTGACTTCTTTGACCAAAACTAGACAGCCAAACTAATGCTATGCCAGTTCTGGGACTCACCTTGAAAAAAAAGTTAGCAACTGCTTTCTGAGTGGGCAGTCTTGAGTGGGCATGCAAGAAATCCAACTACCCTCCTGGAGATATCGCTTAGAGGGCCCTGAAATTACATAGGGGCTGAGGTGAGCTCAGCTTTCAAGCCATCCCCACCCAAAACCCATCTGTGTGACTGAAGTCTCTTGACCCTCCTAGACCTGACCAGCTAAATATCACTGGATCACCCCAATCATGCCCATGTGAAACTGAAGAATTGCTAAGCAGAGCCTTGACTGAAATTTTGACCCGTGACATTGTGAGTTATAATATGAAGGGTTCTTGTAATAAGCCAACTAATTTTGGGGAATTGTTGCATAGCAATAGATAACTAATACAGTAGTATAGGTTTCATTTACTACTAGGACTATGTGGACACCACAGAGTCCACCCAAGTCTACCCAAGACCCACCTCTTGCCTCACAGCCTCCTGGGGTTTTTCTGTGTCTATGTTCATTGTGGAAATTCTCCTGAGAGAATACAGGCTCCATTTCTTGGAGAATGCTATAGGGATGTCACCAGGAAGCACAGCTCCTTCAGTGGCAGAGTAGAAAGGCCCTTAGAAGGGCTGTTTCATTCCCTTTCTCTTCTTATAATGTTCCCTGAGATCTGCCTCAGGCTTCACTCACCATCTTCTCATGGGGAGACCCTACCTTAGTTTCTCAGCAAACTGTTCCTCAGTCCATAGTCTACCTTAGTCAATGAGAAGAGATGAATCTGTCTGATGAGACTGAACAGGTGAATCCAAAAAACCCCAAATGTCTAGATTATTTTTGGTGCCTATTATATCATTCTTTATTCTGTTGAAAATAGTTGACATCTATGCAGGTCACTTTCTTAGTTGTATATTGGAAATAACAACATCTACCTTGCTGGTATCTCGGGACTATTGTGAGATTCAAATGAGATGATGTGGGTGGAAGCTCTTTGTAAACTTTAAAATGTTGTGCACTTGCAATTTGTTATCATCATTAACATTACTATTCAGGAATTAGTAAATTATAGATAGTGTTGGGACACGTGGGCTCAGCATTGTGTGATCTTAAGCAATTCAGTTAACATCTTAGCAATTTTCTCATCCCTAAAATAAGTGTTTACTAAATAATATCTAAGGATCTCTCCAGCTTGCAAATACTGTGGCTGTGATTTTTAAGAACCCGTGTTTGGCGTAGGCAAGGTTGTGCATGGTGTTCAAAGACAAATGTGACTCTCTTCTCGCTGACTAAAAATTCATAAGGTAGTCGTTAAGAGAAGTCATGCCTCAAAAACAAATAATAATTCAAATTAACCTTTTATATACAGATTCCTGGGGGATCCCTGGGTGGCTCAGTGGTTTAGCACCGCCTTCAGCCGGGGCGTGATTCTGGAGACCAGGGATCGAGTCCCATGTCGGGCTCCCTGCATGGAGCCTGCTTCTCCCTCTGCCTCTCTCTCTGTCTCTCATGAATAAATAAATAAAATCTTAAAAAAAATAAAATAAATGCAGATTCCTTGGAACCTGAATGTCTTTGATGGGAAATTTGCCAGCTACTAGAGCGTAATGTGCTGGTGTCTTCTGTTAATGCCTACAGACCCACTCTGTGCTCTGGCAGGCTGACTTGTATGGGCCACATCAATGTGCTCCTTTGCTTCATGACATCTGATGGGGTTCTGCTAGCCCAGAGGCCCACCAGGAGATGGAGACAGCGAGAAAAAAGAAGTCAAGATATTTTTAACCTCTGCTTCCTCCCTATGGGGTCACCTGGAGATGTCTGTTCCCTTGATCCAAGGGTACAGGGTCTTCAAGTCTGCCTTCTCCAATGACACTATCCTGCCAAGTTGTGTAAAGTACTCCCTGCCCTTGCCTCTTTGCCTAGGGATGAAAAAAGCTTAGCTGGAAGACTTCACAATCCATTTGTAGGATAGGCAGCCTCCAGGATGCCCCCTCAACCCCGTGATCCTGTTTCCTACTAATTGCACTCTTGTAGAATCCCATCCTCTTGAAAGTGGGCTGGATTTATTGACTCACTTCTAATGGAATACACAGGGGAGATAGAATGACATTTTTGAGATAAGGTTATGAAAAGACTATGAATTCTATCTTGGCCATTCTTGCTTGGATCCCTCACTTGGGGGAAGCCAGCTGCCATGTCCCAGAACAGCTTTATTGAAAGATCCTCACAGCATGAGACTAAGGCCTACCTACAACTATGTGAGTGAGCTGAAAAGCAACCTTTTGTCCCCAGTTGAGTTTTCAGTTGAGACCCCAGGACTGGCTAATAGCTTGACTTCAGTCTCACAAGTGACCTTGAGCCAGAGACAACTACCTAAGCTGTGCCTGAATTGCGACCCACAGAAAATATGAAATAATAAATGTTTGTTGCTTTAAACTTCTGAGTTTGGAGGCAATTTGTTATGCAGCAATAAATAACTAATACACCTTGTAATTTCTGAACATAGTGGTCACACTATGTAAATAGTCTTTTAACTGTCTCCTTCAAATTATTTTAATTAGACTATGCCAGATGTTTCCTCCCGGGATCACACATAAAATAATATTTCCAAGCATCTAAGTAAATACTCTTTTCAGGTTCATCTCCCCTAAGATATGAAAAGAATAGATCATGATTGAATATAGAAATTTCCCTGAGTTTTTGAGACCTCTGGGTCCCTTGAAAGAATTCTGCTTTATTCTCCAAAGGTGGTTGGTGGGGAATTTGTGGTTTTAAGGATTTAAAAGAAAATTAGCTCCTCAGCTTTAGGATGAGAAATGGACATTGCCACAAGAATCTTGTTCATCAAAACCCATCATCCTGTGTGGGACCTCACAAGCCTTGGTAGCCAAGATGTCACTAAAGCTGGAGCAGCTGAGAGACAGTGAAAATTCAGAGGGACAGTGACATGATAGGGTGATGACAGCAATAAACAGAAATCTTTAACTCTTGGTTGTGAAAGTCAGACTGCCAAACCCTTCACCTCATCTCTTGAACCCTCTCCATAGAACCCTTGGACTACATAAGGTTTCGGGTTTTGTTTCCTTGACAGTCCAAGGAAGGTAGAAGGGGGATCAAACCAATTCTTAGTTAAATTAGACACTTTTTTAAAAAAGTAATATGGCTTGCACTTTAAATAATGGAAAATAATTGATGACCGGTTGTTATGAAAACCAACATGATTACCGCAGGAAGTTCAATAGCAGAAGGAACCTCCCAGGTGTCTCCACCCAGTGGGGACCCCAGCAGCATGGCTCCTAGCAAACCTCACAGGGTGATAACATCCATCATGTCAGCAGATTTCTATGTGTGGTCCAAGGCTAGGCTTTGAGCTGTCTGCTCATCAAAGTGCTCAGTACACTCTTGCCAAGTAGATGAATAAATGGAGGGAAGGATGTATCTCAAAGCTGGACTGGTTTATGAAACCACAGTGTCAGAGTATTAATTTAATATATATTATATACTTATGTATATACCTGTACAGCCATGCTATAGGAGTAGAAACTCAAAGTTGTGAAAGGAATATTCTCTTTGGCAGGTATCTTATATATGCCGAGATCGATAATAATCCAGTGGCTTGGGGAGTATGGGAATTCGGAAAGGCCATTCAAATAAGCCAACTGTTCAGTGATCTCAGTTGAGGGGGCTCAGCACTTCTGCTGCTGCTTCTTCATTTTTCTTCTCTCTCTTCTTCTTCCTCTTCTTTTTTTTCTTTTTTATAGTACTGGTCTTGACAATGGATTTGGAATGTAACAAACCCTGCCCCCTGCTGGATAGAGCTTGAATGGTCACTGCTCCCATATTCTCCATGCTTCTCCCTTTCCTGTACTTCCATGGCTCCCTTCTCCCCTTTGTGACTGAGAATTTCTTAATGTAGAGATATTCAGGTCCACATTCCATTATCCACGATTCTGAAATCTCCCAAATAACCCCCTTCTGAAATTACCTGAAGCTATTTATCATCTACATTTATGCATCCTGGTGTGAGATTCATACCTCCATTGCACAAATGCTGATGATTTTCATGACACATTATGCTAAGGGTATCATATAACGTGTGGTATATGCATTGTATTACAAAAAACCAATCTCAATTCTAAAGCAAATCCTGCCCCTAGGGTTTCATATTTATAATACCCAATTTTCCAAGCTTGGAAACTCTCCCGTCTCTTTAAGATGACTTTGCACTTATCTGCCTTGATCTTTTATTTGTTGGTTTTGAGGTTGAACTCTCAAGAGAATCATTTTACTTCCCTTGTTTATCAGTTTTGGGAAACTCTTCACTGTGCAATCCCTGTGAACTGACAATTGGGAGCAGGCAAGTAGTAAATCTGTGCAGAAGGAGAGGTGGGGTGTTAGAAAGGAGAAGGAGGGGCTAACTGAGCTTTCAAGGGTAAAGAAAGTCCTTTCTTGGAGAAGGGGGCACCAGGGCTCTAGGCAGAGATAACCAAGCAGAGGTGTGAAGCAGCACAAGGAACTGAGAGCAGCTGACTTATTGTTGTGGCTGGGAGAGGTGACAAGAGGCTGTATGACAGCTGATCCTGGGACAGTGGAGGGGAGTGATTCAGGGACTTCACACAACAGATGGAATTGTAAGAAAGCCAAACAGTCAACAGCAAGAAAAGAATAGATTGGAGGAAGGTGAGGAAGGGGCAGGGGCCAGGAAAGGCCCTTGCTCAGCTCTAGGAGACAGTCTCAGAACCAAGGCAGTGGGATAAGAGTGGAAGAAAAGAGAAAAAAGTTTGGAACAGAGAATCAAAAGCTGCAATGTTTCATACCATGGCGGGGAGAGGGACGGTATTGGGACGGCATTAAATCAAAGTCCTTGATTGTGCTGGTGGAGCAAAGTTCACTAAGCAGAAGGTCAAATTTGAACAGTCTTAACAGTTGATTGCTCCTTATTTTGAAATGAGAAAAATTCAATTTTACTAGAGTGGAGAGGGCCATGACCAACAAACAAATGATGGTCAGTGCATGGAATTTGAGATTGGCTGACCTCAGGTCTTTACTGCAACCTGGAGCAAAACAGTTCCCCTCTCTAAACCTTAGTTTCTCTCAGAAGCAGGGGACAGTATCATCATCATGGCAGGAGTTGTGGGAGAATGCATACAGTAAGTATATAACTGAGGTTATGCATGTGACATTCCTGCCAGGGACTAAGTGCACGAATGACTACCAACTACATCTGAATGAGCAGAGAGGTTAAGGGTCTCCCCAAGGTTGCAGAGCAGTGACAGATGCAGGATTCTGATAAAGGATCTCTGCTCCATCCCTCAGTACTTCTGGAAAGAAGGCACCATGGGCTTAGCCTAATATATAGCAGGAGACAGACAATATGGAGCGCCTTGTCTGCACCATTCTGCTTTCTCTTACAGAATTAACCATTAGTAGAAGGTCATTCCTTTGTTTTGTGTAAATTTTTGTCAACATGAATCATAAGTACAGAATCGATCACCAGCCTTTAAATGTCAAAGAGATTTGGCAGAGGGACTTATTGCAATTAAAAGTCTACTTGACGGGATAAGAAGATAAAATTTCCTGTAGGGTGTTTTATCTCATTTTCCTTAGGTAGTTAACTGGCTACAGACACTGAGAGGCAATTACTTGATTCAATAAATGATTCTCACTCCAAGCTGTGGAGGGCTATGCATACAATTTGTTTATTTTTTAAATTGGCCGGAAAATCCTAACTTACATCTCTAATTGGTATCAGCTGTCTTGTATGCCCTGTCAAGCTCATGGTATACCAAGAGCATTTTTTGGTCACTGCCGGGGCTCAAAAATGGCTGACCCCAAGTCAGTGCTGATGACCTCACACTGTCATTGACCAGCTGGATCTGAAAGGCCACTGTGTGTTTGGCAAGCTGGCGTTCAGTCTTTCCTGCCTACAGAAAAGGCAATCTCGTGATGTGAATGTTGGACAGGTAAGCGTTATAATTCTGCTTTGGCTACTTATCTTAATCTCTTGAAGCTTGCTGACTTAGCTTCTACAGTATTAGAGATCTTACTTTGGAAATGTAAAATGAAAATGATGATACATTTCTTGTAAGGGAGTTGGCAAGCTGGTACATAGTAGATGCTCAGTTAATGTGATGTTTCTTGACTCAGAATGTGAGTGTTTCAGTTGTAAGAGCCCTAGAAGTTTCACTCATTAATGATCCTCTTTCCCATCCCCCTCTAGGTCTTCACATCTCTCCTTCATGTCTAAAAAAACCCCATATAATCTTCCTTGAATCATATTTTTATGTATGTAATTAGTCTGGCTAAATTTTTACTGAGACCACTCAGATAAAACTTCTGATTCATTTTGATCTATTTTGCTTTTGTTTTAAACCTAAAACAGGTCCATACATTTGGTTCATATGTTTGCTTTATACTTTTTGTGTAAAACTGACTACCGGGGTTACTAGGCTATGCGTTCCCTGTGTTGGGGACTCTCCTACTAGCTTCACACATCCCATCTTAGCACAGGGCTTAGCACAAGTAGGTGCATAGGGAACATCACTCCTTTGTCTATCTGAAGGTTTTCCTGTCCTCTGGCTGCATGGCTGCAAGTGTGTTCTCCAACTCCACTCATCAGGAGTCACTTAACACATGTTTTGCTTTCAACAGCTCTTGGATTTTTACATTAATGGCTCTGTTCCATTCAAAACCCTTTCGTCTGACTCAGCAATTCTCAAACGACATACAAAATGCTGTCTACGATACATTAAAAGTTTATTTCTGACCAAAACTTAGAATAAGCAAAGTGCTTTAAAAAGAAACAAACAAAAGATGTGCAATTGAGAGTGTTTGCTCAGCTTGCAAATACACTGGAGATCGCTTATTGATGGGAAAAAAATAAAGTCAACTAATTCCATCCTCTCTCTTCTTCCAGCACCTTCCACACAGTTTTGGTGTGCATGAGTAAAAGTAATAATTGCTAACATTTATTAGCTATGAATAGGTAAGATGCAAGGAGCTGCTACTATGTACCAGGCCCCACATCAGTGTTTTGCATGTTCAACTTATTTGTTCCCACAATCATCTCATGAGGTTAGGTGCTGTTGTCTTCATATTCCCGGTGAGGAAATTAGAACACAGAAAAGTTAAACAGCTTGCCCAAGGTCACAACGAGTGTGTTGTACAGACAGGATTTAAACAGAAGGAGTCCGATTTTTAAGCCTGACCAGCCAAAAGAGTCAATATTAAATATCTTATCCAAAGAATACAAGAAGATAACATCCACTGCCTGGAAAGGCCCACTTTGTCATGGATTTCCAAACAGAAGTACAGCCACACATTTCAATGTCAGACAGGAATTCCCTTCAGATGAAGCCAAAATAAGAGTGACCATACTTTTTAGGCAACAAAAAGCTGCAGATAACAAAAATATTGACAATCTCTATTATCATTATTAAATATTATATAAGTAATGTATGCATAAATACTAATTTGAACTATATACTTATAAATTATATTTGCACATGTATATGAGTACATGTGTGTATGTGTGTGTATCTATATTTATAGGGATATACAGTGACAAGTATATAGGTACCTGTGGATATATGGGACATGCCTCAGACATCTATATATTCACCATATGTACTACACATGTATCGGTAATATAGCTCAACCTAATCTGAATACACCATTGAAGGATTCTGTTCCAAATACCTCTTGTTCACCTCTTCACATACTCTGGCCTTATCTCTCATTATAGCTGCCTCTACAGGGACAAGTTCTGAACAGCCTTCCACAAGTTCCTTACAGGTGCAGCCTAGTATTTTCTGGTTGTAGGTCCCTCTCACGTCCTACCCTTCTGCATCTCTAGAACAATGACCACTCACAAATGAAACCTGGGGAAGCAAATGACTTGTAAAACAACCCTGACTGATGAGACAGGCAGCTAGCAGACAAAAGGCTTCCCCCTTGTTTCTCCAGATCCATGATTCTGAGATACATTTTATAGGTTTTCCCAAAGGCCCATGATATGAAGTGACCGGTCGTCCACTGGGTGATCAACTTCCAGTTGGTGCTAGAGTTCCCTCCTCCCTCCTTCCTTCCCTCCTCCCTTGCTTCCGCTCTCTCTATAATCACATTCTCAGATAAAACTACTCATCATAAACCTTCACCTCCAATTCTGCTTTGGGGGACACTAGGCTAAGACACGCATTATTTAACTTATATCTTCTCTATTCAATTATTTGTTTTATTGCTAAAATATAGTAAAAATTAGAACTTCAACAAGTAATGTTGTAAGTTTCATTGCCTGTCAAGAGCCATCATTTTAGTTTATAGCTTTTAAAAATAAGAACTTTCCATAGTAAAAGGTTTACAACCTGGGAAACATTTATTGCTGGCCAGCAATAGTATGATGATCAGAATCCTCCGTGAATAGTGATTTGTGTCACATGTTTCTGGAAAACAAATTGAAGTCATTCTCTAAGCCAGATCCCAGTTTAAAGGAAAATTATATTGTATCATATACAAGTCCTGGTGGGGACATTATGACTTTCAAGGGCCGTGTATTTTATTAAATGTATAACATGTCTATGTGAAATATTAATAGGGGTGCTGTTGACTCATTACAAATGTTTAAAAAAAGAGAAGAGAAGATGACGGATGCCTGTGGAGTGATGTATTGTGGTTCCCCAATCAAGCGGCTGTGTTTTTTTTGCTGAATCAAGTTCAAAATCAGAATATTTCTCTGCCTAGCAAGCAAACCAAGCCATTTTCAAGTGGCTATTAATAATTTGAGCAGTGGAGAAGGAGAAAGACAGGTCAAAATGTCATCTTGAGGCATCTTGCTTATCAATCATTTAGGATCCTCTAGGGCAGGGCTTTTCAACCTCAACACTATTGATATTCTTGGCTGGATAATTTTGTTGTGAGGAGCTGTCCTGTGCATTGTAGGATGCTTGTAACATCCCTGGCAGTGGCCTACTGGATGTAGTACTATCACCCACGCTCTAGTTGTGACAACCAAAAATGTCGACGGACAGTGCTAAATGTCCCTTGCAGGACAAAATCACTCCCAGCTGAGAGCCATTGGCAATGCAGGTGCTAACTGGCTGGTGTGATGGGATGCCTTACAACACAGAGCAGAGGGTTCAAAGTCTTTGAAGAAGTTCTTCTGAGACAGTTTGGGGTGGTGAAATGAGCAAACCAAAGTTTACTAATACCCAGCTTATGTAGAGGGGGCAAAGAAGAGTAGCCTAAAGTTTGGGACCCAAACTTTGGTGGTGCCTGAGTCACCTGGAGAGATTTTTAAAACAGCTTCCTGTTTTAACCCTAGCGAACCTGATTCAGTAAATCTGATGTCTTAATAAACCTGATTCAGTAAGTCTAATAATTTACTCATAATCTCCCCAACAATAGTGCAGGATTGTAAACCACCCTCTAAATAGCCTTGGGCTAAAAATTAGAAGATCTTGACTTTGGGCAATTTGTTTAAACTGCATTGGTTTCAGTTTCAAGTAAAATGGGATAGATATGCAGACATATAAGCAATAAGGTGAAGAGGGGCCAGGATAATACTATACTAAGAAGACACAGGAACAACTAGGGAGGTCAAGACATATTTGTGTTGGAAGGTGATGCCATGTGGAGTTCCTCACTAAATGTGAACTTCATGTCAAACCATCTCTGATATGACAGCAGCCATATCGTAGGTGTTTACTTCAGATATTTTGGTTATGGTATCAGCACTCAAAAACACTTTTCAGCCCAACCAGCCTACCTGTGCCCCTGCCAAACGCGCAGCCCATTCTGAATGCGAGATCTCTACCTCCACCATTGCCGACCAGACTAAAAGTGGTGCATGTGACCAAGAGCAATGAAGTAAGTCATTGGATGGCTGGCCCATGTGAAGACAGGGGGAGCTGGGCCAATCAGGTTATCCCCCTTAGGAGTATGAACTTTAAAAAATGAACCCAGTGAGAGCCATCAGTAGTGGGAGCTAAATCTAATGTTCCTGAGAAACTGAGAGAGTCTAGACACCATGTAAGAAAGAGATATGAGGAGGCAGAAACAATGAGGAATTAGCTTATATACACATAGGTTCACATAGAAATGGACATATGCGGTTGTCAGTAGCTTCATATCTTTACATAGGAGGCTCTTTCCTACTTTTCCTATCATGGTTCAAATATGCCCCAGGGAAACAGTTCCTGACCACTTGGTCTGGAGTGGCCCAACCCCTACAAGCCAATCTCCATCATGGTCTTCCTTTTAGTTTCTTCATGAGACTGGTCACCGCTGTGATGGTTAATTTTAGGGATCAACTTGAGTGGGCTAAAGGATGCTCAGACAGCTGGTACAACATTATTTTGGGGTGTGTCTATAATAGTGTTTCTGGAAGAGATTAACATTTGAGTTGACAGACTGAGTAAAGAAGATTGCATGGCATCATTCAATTTATTAAGGGCTTGAGTACAACAAAAGAGTATGCTCATGGATGGACCACTGAAGTGGTTATGGGTTTAAGGTGTTCATATATCTACTAAATCCATTTCTGTTAACTGAGTCCGCACCTATGGGGACCATATGGGTGGGCAAATGATCTAAATTATTCCAATCATAGCACCCCGTTCCTCTGTAGTGCCATTACTTGAGCCAAGGGATGAGTGTGTGTGATGATTAGTTTTATGTATCAACTTGGCTAGCTTATGGTACTCAGTTATTTAATTATACATAAAATCTACATGTAGCTATAAAGATATTTTATAGATATGATTGATATCTAGAATCAGCTGACTTGAAGTAAAGGAGATTACCCTTGATAATGTAGGTGAGCTTTGTGCAGTCAAAGGCCTTAAGAGCAAAGCCTGGGGTTTTCCACAAAAGAAATCCTCTACCAAGACTTCAGTATTAACTCCTGCCTAAATTTCCAGCCTGCCAGCCTGCCCTACAAATTTCAGATTTGTCAGTACCCACAGTTGGATGAGCCAATTCCTTAACATAGATATATACACCAGTATATGTACCCTCCTTGTTCTGTCTTTCTGAAGAACTATGACTAAGCTGAGTCAATCAGAATCCTTCTCCAGGATTTTTAGAATCTTTCATCTCTGATTGTGAATTTTCAAAGACGTTGGTAGATCCCTGAGCAAAGGCTCTACAGAGGATCATCCAGTTTGAAAGCAACGAAGCCTACATGTAGGGATGCAGAGGTCAAAGGTGGAGACAGGGAGCATCCGAGCCTGGTTCTAGGGGTTTCTGAGGTTAGCTGTAATCCCTCACTTCCTGTAATTGGTTTACATGGGCAGCAGACCTTCTGGCTTAAACTAGTTTGAGATGAGCTTCTGTCATTTTCAAGAAAGTTTTTTGTATCGGCTGGAAGTAAATGCTCGGGTTTTGTTCTGTTTCATTCTGAATGAGTCTAGAGACCACTTGGTAGGAGGATCTTGTCTTTGCAGGTCATGGGGAATAATGACTACACCTGTTCTGATTTCTCATGTAGATAAATAATACTAGCCACAAACAAACATTGTTTTTAGGGCCCCTGGGTGGCTCAGTCATTTAAGCATCTGCCTTTGGCTCAGGTCATGATGCTGGGGTCCTGGGATAGAGGAGATCCTGGGGTCCTGGGATCCGGACCTGCATTAGGCTCCCTGCTTGGTGGAAGACAGTGGGGCAGACAGGAACTAACAAGCACGTCTCATTTTTCAGTTGCTATGGTCAGAAACTAGGCACGTAACAGAGCTGAATTTAGAGAAAAATAAAAATCAGTGAACTAGGGGGTGCCTGGGTGGGTCAGAGGGTTGAGCATCTGCCTTCAGAGTCCTGGGATCAGGCCCCCATCTGGCTCCCTGCTCAGTGGGGGGTCTGCTTCTTCCTCTCCCTTCCCCCCTGCTTGTGCTCGCTCTCTCTCTCTCAAATAAATAAATAAAGTCTTAAAAAATTGTTTTCATGCCTAAGCAAACACTACAGATAAATTTATACTTCAGCCATACCTCATAATGCACTCTGTCGCTTTGAATTTCTCTGCCTTAATAGCTCATGTTTATATTGTATGGCCCCCACTACTGTCACAGTTGATTGGAACAAGGCTCAACATCTCACCCAGAGAGAGACATATACAAGCTGCCCAGTGACCAATCACTTATGAGGTCTGGCTCAGAAAGATGGGCTGGGCAGGTCAGATTCCATTCTTGGGAATTTGGATACAGGCAATTATGAACCTAAGTTAGATGTGGGCTAGATGGTAAATCAAACTCATGATGCTGAATTGAGGACATGGAAATTCAAAATACGTGTGTAGAACATGCAAGAAAGGAGAGCAAGAGAAGAGGATACCAGTTAGTAGAGAGAGAAGCTTTTAGCAGATGTGCGGTGAGAAGCAGGTGCCATGCAGTTGAGTGAGTTCCAGCCCTGCTCTCATGAGGTGCAATGAGGCTGAGCTCCCTGCCAAGTAAAATAAAGCTTTCTTTATCTGAGTTATTCTGAGATTAGGCTCCGTCCCTTACAACCAAACAAGGCCACCTGGAACATGTTCACTGTGATTGGAAAGTGCTTATCACGGGAAGAACCCCAGACTGCAACACTTTAACTGGAAACAGGAAATGCTTTTTAGATGGCAAAGCTTCTTAGTAAGAAACATCGACTTGCAAAATGTAAATTCCAAATCATCTGTTAACATTTACAGGGAACAAACAACTCTCAGAGACCTTATTTCTTAATTAAATGAATTTTTCCCTCTTTGAATACAGAAATGGTATTTTAGGTAAATATAATATCTATGTATAGACGTTATTACATTGTCTGTAGATCTCATTTTTGTGGGAGGAGGAACCTTGGAAAGGTAATGGGTATGTGTATGGCCTTGACAATGGTGATGACTTCACAGGTGGATACTTAACCCCAAATCCATAAAGTTTCATGCAGTAAATACGTATGGCTTTTTATATGTCATAAAATGGCTAAACAATCTCAATTTTGCTACTGTGCATTTCTTAAAAGGAAAAAAATCACAAATGATCCCATTTTTATTTTTTTTATTTATTTATCTTTTAAAGGCCTACTCTTTTTTTTTTTTTTAAGCAAGTTGTATGCCCAAACTGGGACTTGAACTCAAGACTCTGTGATCAAGAGTCACACACTCTACTGACTACACATACTCTACTGACTAAGCCAGCCAAGTGTCCCAATAGTCCCATTTAAATTTTTTTAAAGATTTTATTTATTTGAGAGAGAGAGAGTACATAAGCAAGGGGAGGTGCCAAGGGAGAGGGACAAACAGACTCCCCACTGAGTGCAGAGCCTAACACGGGTCTCGATCCCAGGATCTGAGATCATGAACTGAGCTGAAGGCAGATACTTCACTCAGTCTGACTGGCTGACACCCAAGCATCCCCAAAATCACATTTTTTAAATGACAATAAAATTGAGGGCACAATAGAGATTGATATCCAACTATAACCAGGTTTTCTCAAAGAAGAAAAACCAACATGATCAAAAAAGAAGAAGTTGTCCTAGTCTTATAGGAAAGGGAGGATGGTGAAATAAACTGAAAGGGTTAAAAAAAAATCGTGCCAATCCTATAACCGGTCATGTTGTCATTTTTTCCCTAAATAAGGAATGCAAATTATAATGTCAGCCCAGACACATAATCTAGGACTAATCAGAAATCAGCATTAACCTGCACAGCTTGGGAATGGCCTTCTCAGCAGGCGCTTAGTATGTGAATGTCCATTTGTGCAAGATGAATGAGTGCAGGTGCCATAATAAGGCCATGGCATTTGGTTATGCTGATGGCCCCTGATGACCAAAGCAATCCATAAATTATAATTGAACTACAAGTGAGTGCAGGCAGCATGTGACAATTCACTCCTGCCCCCTCATTCTAAATTCAAGCCTAGGACTGTGAATGCGGGAGCTGAAAGGCAGGAGTGAGGCTTCTGTGAGGAACACTGTCCTCACCTTTGGCCTCATTTGTGATTTCTAATCTGGAGGTCTCGAGGATCAGAGCTTTACAAAATCTCCCCTGGAAAAAATAATTCTCCCAGTGGCAAGTTTTTCCTAGATTTTTAGTAGGGGTCGAAATGGTAGTCAGCAAAAATTGTCCATTCATTCCTTTATTTATTCCGTAAACATTTTCTTGTTCCTTAACTGTGCAGGAAATTGCTACATAGAGACTCAGAGTCTCACGAAGGAACAATCACACACAGATAATCTAGGACAATGGGCAGGAGTGTTAAAAATATATTTACAAGGTTCTACATAGACTCCTGACAGGGATTGCGTAAAACAACTTCAAGTGGTCAAGGAAGCCTTCCCAAATTGGATGGGCAGTAGTGAAGCCAGGTCTTAAGAATGAGCAGGTGTTAGCCGGGCAAAGGAGGGAGTGAGACGGTCCAGGTTCAGGTAACGAATGAGTCAAATGACAGAGGGGAGATGTGAGAGGCAGCACATGCATACAAGAAAATTTTGTATGGCCTTTAAAAAGGCACAAGAGTGTTGATGTAACTTAACCTGTCCAGTGCCAATTACCATTTTAAAAATCAAGCACCGAACATATGCTTCGGTACTTAGGTAGTAGAGTGCTCTAGAGTTCTGGAAGCATCCTCCCCCAAGACAGACAATAAGGGCATGTACCACTAAAAAACCTGGTCCCACAGTGCCTCACTTGGTTCCAAAGCCCCTATCTCTGGAGTTTCTCACTGCTGTTCTTGTTTCTCCTTCCACCAAACAGGACTTGATCATAAACCCCTCCTTAGATGCTAAGGTAAGAGCAGTAGGAAATAAACCTTAAACCCAATTATCTTCTTTCCCAAAGGACCCTAGGAAGTCCAGATGTGGTTATCGGTCATGGAGTGCCAGTGTGGGGCAGGCTGGGACATCTAAGGGCTTATCTGGGCAACTTGCAACAAAGGGAGGAAATATGTGTATTTGTGGGCCAGCCAGGAAACCTGATAGGATGGGGACTTGTCCAATGTCTAACAATTTTGATGAGCTCCCATATGACCCAGGCAATTCCTGCTTCTGAGAAGAATCTTGTGTGGCGGGTAGAATGAGGCATAGGAAGGAGTCATGCAGATAGAGACTGTGATTCCAGGTAGTGTCCTTCTGCCTACAAGGCAGCAGTTTGTGAAAGAGATGATGGGCTAAGGGTGCCTGGGTGGCTCAGTCGGTTAAGCATCTGCCTTCAGCTCAGGTCCCAGGGTCCTGGGATCAAGCCCCATGGACTCTGCTCAGCATGGAGCCTGCTTCTCCCTCTCCCTCTGTTCCTTTCTCTCTGTCTCTCTCTCAATCTCTCTCTCTCAAATAAATCTTAAAAAAAAAAAAAAAAAGAGCGATGATGGGCTACCACAACTAATCCTCAAGGAGAGCCAGGCAGCAGCGCAGGGACCTCGCATACTTCTAGATTGTGGGACAGGATGCTAGTCTAAGTAGAGATCAAGAGTGCTTGTCAGGGAAACTGAGGCAAGAGACCCCTCTTGAGAAGTAGGCTGGCACAGGGCAAGGAGAAATGAGAAAGTGGGATGGTGCATAGGAGTGGCCTCAAACATGCTCAGAGCCTGCCCCTACCTGACAGATGTCATGCACTTGTGAGTTGGGGGCTCTAAGGAGATTTCCGCTCTGATTGGGACTATCTTTAGGATCCATGGGCCTGCCCCTGGTGGCAGTGGGCATATCCTGGAGGGTTAGGAAGAGTCAGAGGAAAGGAGTAATGATCTCAGGATGCCGATGAGGTATAACCGTGTAGGAGCAGCAGCAAGCAGGCTACGGGCAGGGAACGAGTCTTGGGAACAACCACTGCCTGGTAAATGGACTCTGTGGGGCACCGGGCAAGGAGGCCGAGGGGCACAGCCCAGGAGCACACAGGAAAGAGACGTTGAGGGTGAACTACCCCGCCCTTCTCAGGTTCCTTAATTCCTGCTTAGCCCTTCAGACTGGATTTTCCAGTCTGCAGATTAGTCACAGTCATTGTTTCTTTTCCTTTTGTTTCTTTTTTTGCTCAGCCTCCGGGTGCCATGGCTTATCCAAATCACAGATGAGGGGAAAGAAGAGATGAAATTTTCTGAAAGAATTTGCATTTTTATAAAGTTTGTAACAAAGGAGGAGTGCTGACCCGTAGACCCATAGTTGAAATGGCTTTTTTTTTTTTTTTTCTGGCATAGAGCACCTGAGCAGAATCACCCATGAATGGCCCAAGGGTTCACAATTAAGAACAGTTATTGGCACTGAGCATATGGGGTCAACCACTGGGAAGACTGGTGTGAACAGCTGGCCGGGCTGAAATGCACTAAGGTGTTTGGTATCACCTCTCTATTGTGCAACAAATCACCCTCAAACTTAGTGGGTTCAAACAACAATGATTATTAATTATCTTACAGGTTCTACATGTCAAGAACTCAGGAGTAGCTTTGCTTGGGAATTCTGGCTCAGAGTCCCTTATAAAGTTGTAGTCAGAGGTCCACTAGGACTGCAGTCACCTGAAGCCTTGAGTAGGGCTGGACAATCAACCTCCTTCAAGATGGCCCATGCTCGGGGCTGGCAAGTTGGTGCTGGCTGTCAGTGAGAGGCCTCACTTCCTTCCTCATGGGCCTCTCCACAGAGTTCTTACAATACGGCGACTGACTTCCCCTAGAGTGACCATCCAAAAGACCAAGGTGGAAGACACCATGTCTTTTATGACTAGACTTGCCAGTCATGTGCCATCACATCTCTAGTAGTCTACTAGCCCCACAGGCCAGCCTTGCTTCAGTGTGGGAAGGGGCTATGCGAGGGCATGAATATCAGAGGTGAGGATCATTGGAAGCTGGCTACCACAGTTTCGGAGTATCCCATAACCTGTTACCTCCCTTCCATACCTCTGTGACTTTGAATATTCCCTTTCCCTGGAATTTTCTACTGTTTTTTCTTTTCTTTCAAGGGCCAGCCCAGTTTCCTTTCTCTAAAAAAGCATTGCCAACACTTGCAGACAGCACTTCACACATCTATCTATTTTAGAGCTGGTCTGTCTGTGAACCTGTTAGTCTGCTGATGGCAGATTAAGTACACTTGGGACCGGCAGAGACTTGGCACCCAATAATGCTGGATGAATGGATGAAGGAATGAACGCTTCTCATCACATCGAAAAGCATCTGTGGCCGATAATTCTCAGTTGCCTTCTGAGATGTCAGGACAGTCCTTGATGGTTGTTATAAACAAAATTCTCTCATCTGAATAGTTGAGGGGAGTAGGGAGTATGTGGCATGACTTGGCTCCATGCAAACTTTGCTGGGCATGATCTTCCTTACGAATTGCTTAATTACAAAATTCCAAGAGAGGCACGTAATCATAAAATTTGAAAACTACCCAAATATTATTTGCAGGATTTCATTTTTAGGTATGCCCTCATCTCATCACAAATGTTATCAAATAGGCCAAATAGGGGCACCCGTGGGGCTCAGTGGTTTAACTCTGCTTTGGCTCAGGTCATGATCCCGGGATCCTGGGATTGAGTCCTGCATCGGGCTCCCCACAGGGAGCCTGCTTCTCCCTCTGCCTGTGTCTCTGCCAATCTCTCTCTCTCTCTCTCTTTCTGTATCTCTCATGAATAAATAAATAAAATATTTTTTAAAAAGTAAGCCAAAAAAAAAAGAGAGAAATTATAAAAATAACATCATCCATAGAAAGACTGGGTGGTGGGGGCACAGTGATGAGACAAGAGTAACCAAATGAAGTGGTTAACTGTAGAGGTGGGGTATCGAAATTGCCAAATTTGATACATAAATTATTTTCAACTTGATTATTGTTCTTCAAGCTATGCTTTATTTCATTAATTTGTGAGAGGATCGTGATGAATCTGCAACTGAAGAATTTTAGATTTTTTTCCTCAAAGCGTATGGTAATCTGGGTAAGACTCTTGGCTATAGTTTCCTATTTAAACCTTCTAAGTGAAAAAGCCTTGCTCAGCAAACAGTTGACAAAAATAGGTTTCAAGGTAATGAGAAATGCTTGGGGCAAAGAGGACTTCTGAAGAGAATTGATTCTGGCTGGGTCCAGCTCTGAGGACAGCAATACTCAATGATCCACACTAGGATGTCCTGTCTCTCCTCCCAGGCGCCATCTTGGTTGTCAATCCATCGAACCCTGTGCTGAGACTCCTGCTCTTGGGGATTTTGGCTCTCCTAACCTGACAGTGCCTGAGAAGCCCTGGCCCAGGCAATCACTCTAAGGCAGGGGCAACCACACTGAATTCCTCGGGCAAGTTTCTTAATCTTGTTGAGCTTCAATTCCCCTATCTATTAAAATGTAGATAATAATGCTACCTAATCCATAGGATTGGTTATAGTAAACACTATAGGTTCATTAAATATACGTAAAAAGACATACCCCTAACACTCTATGCCTTCCCTGTCTCTTCCCAGCTCACCATTCCCTCTTTCCTAACACTGCTCTTCTACCTGGGAATCCTTATACCTGGCTAGCATTTTCTAGTAATTATTTCCTTTAGGGAGCTTGTTCTGGTTCCTACCCTTTCCATGAATAAGTTTGCTGTGCTTCTATGAGATTCTTAGCACTGGGTGCTATAAATGAATATTCATGATATAGGACTGTAGTTGCCCTGTTCACTTAGCTGTATTTACCCATTAAAATACAGTCCAAAGGGCACAAATTATGCTACCTTGCTCATCATTGTATTGCCAGCACTGAACCTAAAACATGATTTATTGTAGAAACTCGATGAGTGTGAAAAAAAGTTAAAAGAAAAGCAGGAAGGAAGGGAGGAGTATGGACTAAGGGAGGGAAGGAAGGAAGGAAGGAAGGAAGGAAGGAAGGAAGGAAGGAAGGTGCAAATAGTTGGTTCCCCAAGCCCTATTTTCTGAAGACAGCAGTCCTCAGAAACTGTGCCCCTCACCCAACATACCTGTACTATCTAGATATTATAGATATCAAAGAGACTAAGCCAAAGGAGAAAGCAAGAGAAATCGGATGAGACGGTGCCATCTGGAGATGTATTGTGCCCTCAGGATACACAGTCCTAACTAACAGAAGCAAATACCTCATGGAAGGAAAGAGAGCACATCATCCACCAGAGAGAAACTCACATATATTCACAGTCCCAGCACGATTCTTAGATCTCCTGTAGGGCTTCCTCTTCAGGTGTGTGGAGGGGACCTCAGAGTTGCCTAGAGCAGCATCAAAACAGACAAGGAAAACCAATTGCTAATCCAGAAAATGTTAGCCTTCCATATCTGGTAGGAATGCCAGCTCACAAGCTCAGATGTGCCAAAAAGAAAAAAAAATCGTATCTCTTTATTTTATAGAAGCCAATCCAATTTTATTCCAGCATTTCCCTCATCCCAGGCCTATTGTGAAACTTGACTTGAGTCATCTTCAGGGTTTAGCCTGGATGGGTACTAGTGGTGATGGGTAGGGACATCTGACCTTTGGTTCTAGGCATACTTGGGTTACCCAATCATCCTTGTTTGCTTGGACGCATTTGTAGCACCACTTGTGGTCTCATCTGCCAAGATGCTGGAAATAATGGTCCTTTCTAGGGTCTTGATCCCTCATCAGGAGGCTATTGGGAAGCCAGGCTTGTCTCCACTGTTCCAGAATGCCTCTACTCTACCTTTCTCTTCCTACAGCCCAGGACTTTGTGGACTGTGGGAGGGCATGGGGGAGCCCCACTGTGCCTTCTGCTTCTCCAGGCCACCCTACCTCTGCCACTAAATACCCCTGACCTTTTCATTTCTTCCACAAACCCCTAGGCTTCTAAAGAAAAAGCCAGGATTCTGGCCAGACTTCTGCTTTCTGTCCTGCCACATTGCCACATACCTTACCTGAGCCAACAAAGCACAGAGCAAGCAGCCTCTGAAGAGAAAAAGGCAACTCAGACAGTGAAAATGAAACCAATAAAATAAATTAATGTCTGACCATATTGTCCAGTCATGCAAAGTCCCCAAAGCATGAGGTTAAGGTGTGTTTTGATACCTAGTGGAGATGGAGGACAGGGAAGATTGTGATTTTCCAAGATACCACACATACTCTTCATCGGCTCTGTCCCAAACAGTGGGATATGATGCCCAAGTATGTGGTATAAACCTGCTGTGTCTAGCTCACCTTGATATTCTAGGGCTAGGCCCAACGAGGGGGCCAAGCAGGGTACAAACAGTGGCTAAATTAACTCAGTGCCTCACATGCCTTTTTCTGGCAGGCTGCTCCCATTTGGGGGCACCTTGCTGGGAAAAATCTACCCCTTTATAAGTCCATGTATTTATGAGTGAGCGAACCTTTTAGCCATATTGCTTAGAAGATGCAGAGTGTTATCAGTTTGAGAAATATAGTTATCGATCTCTCCACTTTACCCAGAGCTGATTGAGGGATGTGTTTTCTCTTTACATCAATGTGCTAGACGGCTCTTGCTGTGAAAAGATGACAGACGCTGATGCAATTGCCATCTGAGTGTGTGAATCTGCTTGCAAAGCCTGGGAGCGCTTGCTGGAAGGGATAAGTGTGTGAACATGTGTGTACGTGCACACCCCCACACACAGAAACACACACACACAGAATCACGCACACATACATGCGCGCACACACACAGTCTCAGACACACACAGTCTCAGACACACACGTACACACACCAGCCCACGCAGCCCCCCCCTGGATTGGTGAAGGTCTAAGGCCAGGATCAATCTTAGCAAGTCTTGTTCAAATATTGAAAAGTCTCTTTTTCTGGCTTCTTTCTCCGTAAAATAGTTTCTGCCTTTCAGGACTATTTTCTCTTTCGCCTTATGTTATTGGCTTTCTGAAGAAGGCAGCCCAAATAAAAAGCAAATCTGTTGCATTTTCATCGCAATTGATGATAACCATCTGGTTAATTGTCTGGTCTCTCGGCAAACCTATACATCTTTTAGCTCCAACGTCAACCCCAGACCTGGCCACTGGAGGTGCCTGAAACCAGAAGGTGCTTTTATCTACATCGTGATTTGCATTTAGAGCTTTTGTCTTGGAGACCTCTAGTAGTAGCCTAGAATTACTTCTGGCCTCATGTATCAAAACTGTGTCTGGCTAATGTCTGCTCTGAGCTGGATTCTTTGCCTAAATGTCTTAAGCTCCTCACCAGGAAGTCGTGAAATTGAAAACGTGATTTTCTCTAGGGAGGTTAAAAGATTTGCCCCGGTCACCCCGCCAGTAGCAGAGCTGGGATTCAAACATGGATCTTCCTGACTCAGAGGCAGCTTTGTACCAGGCTCCCCACAAAATATGGAATTGTTGTGTTCACAAACTTGAGAACTGGAGGGTACCTAGAGAATACCCAACCTCTTCAACTTTTAAATGAGGAAGCTGAGAGCCAAAAGCATTAACTGATTTGCTCAGTGGGGTCTCACAGTTTCTGGGTCAGCCGGGGTCCCACTCTTGGACTTATAATAAATATTTATCTCTCCCCTGCAAAGGGCAAGGAGCTCTGCCAAATAGCATGGTGCGTATAACATATGGAAGGTGGGGCCCTGCTCTTGGGTGGTCATTACCTGCAGAAAAATAAAGAACCAACAGCAATCAAGTGCTATCTCTGGATGCTTCGGGAGTGGGGCAGAGAAGGGAGATGTCATGGAGAGGCTTCTTGTCAGAAGTCCATTTCAAGCTCAGTCTGATGAGCAGAAGAAAGCCGGTCACCAAGGACTTGGCCTCAGTCATGATTCAGGAATCTGTTCCCCGTTGGAAGAGTCTTCTTGTCCCAGGTTTACAATGGGATAAGAGATTTCTAAAAGCTGTCCAGATGGGAGTGAAACATCCACCACTCTCCACTGATGAAGGGAGAAGGTTGTTAGGAGGACTGCATGCTGGGAAGCTACTCTTGAAATTCTCTCTTGAAAAGAGGTGGCTTTCTGTGACCATACTGAATTCTGGAAGCAGTCAAGTAAGAGGGTTGCACAAAAGAAATTTTCCTGTGGATAAAGTTGAATTGTTATAAATAGTGACCTACCTGATATCTTTAGTTAAGTACAAATAGATTTCTGCCAAACACACATCTCGATCACATGATTGACCAGATAAGCACCACGTGTGCCTACCTCTATGGCTGACCATATTCCACATAAGAAGGGCCAGAGTATCATCCTGCCGAGACTTCAGACTGCATGAAACAATGTTCATGCCCCTTGGAAAGGCTCCAGAGTCTGTATATGAACTTCCACCACCCTCTCGACCCCCTCCTTGGCACCTTTCCTACCTCACTGTGCTCCTAGACTGACATGTTCTGCACAAAAATATCAAATCCCCAGGCAGGAAGGAGGCATTGGTCAAGGGTTTAAAAATATTGCTTTGCTGATTTCAATAAATAATGTGCACAGTATACTTGGTGAGCTTTTTCAGTTTTCAGCATAACTTCTATAACTTTAGAGCAGTTCCAAGTGTTGCTGAAGAAAACACAAATCTGGAAGATCTTTAGATATTCATTTTTATAAACAAAGGAAAAATCCTGAATTGTTCTGTGTGGTACTCGGTGTTAGCAGGTGTTAGTAATCATCATCTACCCAATGATCCTGCTCTGTGCTGAACCCCAAGCTGGAATGCCTGCACCAGAGATTGGCTAGATGCTCCAGCCCCATCCCCTTTTCTGGGGCACGTAGGAGAGAGTGTGTTTCTAGTCTCTCCTGTAGTTCAGCTGTGCTTATGAGACTGGGTCCACCAGTGGGCTGTAGGAGGAAGCAAGGCACACAGAGCCCCTTGCATGATCCTCTTTTCTCCCTCTTTCTCTTATACTGCAAGGCTGGATAGACTGGGGGAGCCTGAATCCCTAAGTTACCAAGACTAACTGCACAAGCCTCAAAGGAGAGCCATGCACGAGAGAGACCTTTACTGTCTCATGAGATGTGAGCCTGTCTGTTCCTGCAGGTGGACTTGTACACCCTGACTAGCACTTTGTCTTCCCCTGGCCCACCAGATGTGACACAGCAGGGCTGGACTGTGACTGCTGCAGGGGATGCCGTGGGCCCTACCAGTCTGACCCCTTCCTCAGGACTCACCTCCCTAGGTTTCAGCGGTGGTGCCCTCGAAAGGCTCCCAGCTCAGTCCTTCCAGGGCATTCCCTCCAGCCAACGGGAATCACCTCTCCCAAAGTTACACAACCCCCAACATTCCAAGAGCGACCCCAACGTCTGACTGATGGCTCAAGGCTTACAAAGGCCTTGCCTCAGTTTGAGACCCCTCTGCAGAGCCATCCCAGCTGTAGGGCTCCCCATGGGGTCTGCCAACACATCAGCTGCCACTGCCTGGAGGTTTAACTTGGGCTTGATCTTGCTTCCCTATTCCCTCACCACTGTGGTTCCCTTCCTGACGACTCCCGGATCACCTTCCTGTTTCCTCAGGAACCTAGGAGGGACACCTTTAATCCCCATAACATGCTGGGCTTTCTCCTGGTTGATGACTTTCCCTACACTGTCCTGTCCTTTCTGCCCTCCCATGCCTGCTGCTCCAATCATATCAGCCATTGGCGTCATCTGCAGACCCCATATCATGCCTTCCAGCTGTGCTGCCCCTCTGGTGGATGGCTCCAGAAAGAAGGCCCTCTTTCCTGTACCTTCTTCCACCTGAACACTTATCGCAGGTGTTGTAGCTGTGGGCCTGGGTACTGCCCTTAGATAGTAAACTCACTGATAACACCCCAGGCTTAGCACAACACCTTCCAGTTCTGTGCCCCTCAGAGCCGGAGAGAACAGCTCCATTTTGGGGCTCACCAGGCATGGGGGTCTCTGGGGAAGCCCAGGGGGAGTGGGATAGCTTTTGTACATATTAATTTGGTTTTTTTTATTTTTTTATTTATGATAGTCACAGATTGAGAGAGAGAGAGGCAGAGACACAGGCAGAAGGAGAAGCAGGCTCCATGCACCGGGAGCCCGATGTGGGACTCGATCCCGGGTCTCCAGGATCGAGCCCTGGGCCAAAGGCAGGCGCCAAACCACTGCGCCACCCAGGGATCCCTGTACATATTAATTTGGAATGGTCCTTTCTGTCTTGAAGATTTGGGAAAGGGAGAGAGGTATTTTACCTTGTTTATTGTAGTATTTTTATTTTCACTCATCTCTGGCCCACTTAGCAGTACTCAAAGTCTAAGTTTCTGGAGGGCAGCCTGTCTTCCCAATATTTAAGAAAAGCTAAATGCACTGAGCTTATGCCATGGAGAAGGGGAGAGAGGGAGCGCCTTTGAAAGTTTCCCAATACATGGAAGAGAATGGAAGCAATAGTTTCCCCCAAGTACTGGAGCCTGTGATTCTATCTGGCAGCCAGATGGGGAGGGGGTTACCATGGAGCCCGAGGAGGATTAATGCCCAGAATGTGGACTCTGGGAGGTGGGGAGAGTGCATAGCAATTGGGTTGACATTTTATGTCCTTTTAGCCCAGCATTTTAGAAGTACAAAGTCAGATTTTGTTTATTGTTAAGGCAATAGTGTAACATTTCTTATATAAGAGAGTTTGTGTTTGAGAATTTACCCTTAGTACATTAATACTCAAACCAAACTGGAGAGAACTTCTGTGAGGGTGAGAATATTTCAACTGTCTGACTCTCTCTCTCTTTGTACCCTAGCTAGAGGTTTCTGAGATGACTAACACTTTCTCAAAGGCTTGACAGCCCTCCTCCACTCCCTTTGTTCTCCTAGAAAAACATTGTTTAATATAACATGCCTTTCCCCACATCTGGCCTATTGTACTGACCTTGGCAGCGCACATCTGAATATCTTACTTGGAGGTTTATTTACAGCCTGCCTTATAATTAAAGAGAGATCATTCTTTATTCCCTTGCAGCTTGATAAAATGTATGAGATTTGGGCATTTTGCTGGGTAGATGCTGTTTGGGGATGGAGGCAACGAGATGTGCAGCACGTTCACAAGAGTCACCGGTCTTGGGAGACCTCCGTGTCATCTGGTACTATCACCACCCAGTGACATTGTACCTACACATCTCATCAAGACTTGAGAACATGATGATAGCCCTGACTGCTTATGGGACACGGGTGCCTAGGACAAAGAAGAATGAGTGAACCAGAGCTTACAGACAATTCAGCATGATGGAAAGCCTGGCCTATTGAAGGGTGGGGAATTTGCCCCACATTTAAGCTCTACAGAGATGTCCATAACATCATCCCCACGATGCTATGATAATCAATGGTGTCACGAGGTGAATAAAATGGGGCCTCCCAAGATTCTGTGAGGAAGATGAGTTTTCACCTTCCCCACATGGGCTGGGCTGGCTCTGGGTTCATGCTCCGTCTCTCTCCTCCGGCTCTGCCAGGACATTGAGCTCTGAGGACTACCGGCTGCCTCCCGGGCCTCCTTGCCCTCTGGCTTCTGATTAGGAGGAGACTTTGCACAGGAGGAGATGCCAGCAGGGAACTGAGAGGAGGACTAGGGGGGTTATGCCCTCAGCTCCCTCCTGGGTCACAGGCTGGCCACAGGGACGTTCCTCCACAGAAGGCCATGGCTCCTACCAGTGAATCCTCCCCTATGAGTCGCAGCCCCTTCTGAGTTTTGATAACCACTCTACCCCTGGCCTGGTCACCTCAAAGAGTAGTAGTCATGGATCCCAAGTGTTTATGACCTCTGGAGCCTCACCACTGTCATTGGTTTCCTCTAACCCTAGCCACAGTCTTTTAGTCTCTTCATAAAACTCTCTATTTACCCCCATTTTAATGTACCTATACCCTGATGATGTGACGTATTACCCTTAGACCCCCACAGGACTGTACTTGCAAAAAGTAGGTGGCAGTGAAAAGGTAAACCTGGTAGGTCTAACAACCTTCCTTTAAAAATCCTGGCTTTGTATCATAACGCATTGTAATATATTTATATCAGTTACATTAGCCAGCCTCAATCTTATAACAGCATTTGTCGGCCATTATTTCCAAGGGTTTATTTGTGCTCCCAAACTAAATTTTTTTTGCAGTATTAAAGCACAGGTGAGTGTTTCTTTGAAGATTAACAAATTCTTCTGGGTTTTGACAATGTTCCAGGCTATTCTTTATCCCAATTCAGCCAACTCTGTTACTCACCACGCTTCTCATGCCTTCATGTAATTTCTCCCCTCGAACGTCTCTTCCACCTAACATCTCCGCCTCTCCTAGAAATTCACCTATTCAGTGAATTTTGAATGTCTGCTAAATTGTGTGTCTGCTAAATGCTAGACCCCTCACGAAAAGAGAGGCACAAAAGCCTTTCAAAAAAAATCCACTCTCTTCTCTTGTAGGCTCCAGAATCCCTGCGCTTGTTCTGCTGGGATCACATTCTACTCTGTACTCTGGGTTTCGCCGAGAGTTGCCTGTCTTTGCCACCACATCATAAGCTTCCTGAGGACAGCAAACCCATTTTGATCTTTCCCCACCTCCTTAAGCACCGCGTACATATCAAGTACATGGAATACACTTAGTTAAATATTCTTAGTTAAAGAATCCAAACAAATCACCAAGAGAGCCTACCCCCAGCCAGCAAATGCTCTGAGCACCTGATAGGATATGAAAGAATGGTTTGATGGGCTAAGTTCTTTGTCAGGTGTTCTAGACTTGAGAACCCAGGGGTTCTGGCGAATTTGAGCAATTTATACTTGAGACAATGATGGTATAAACCCCAGAAAAAGAGCATTTCAGGAAGAGCTAGACCAGAGAGGTTGCCCGATCTGAGCTTTTCCAGTCACAAAATACATTCTGTTCCCTCACCTCTTCAGTCCCACTCCTGCTTAGCACTCTAAATAACCAGCCTGGACAGCTTTAGTCACTCTGAAAAATGTATGTAACTGCTGATAAAGTCTAGCCCAAACATCCCTCTCACACTGTGCTGACTCATTTGCCCAAAATACGCCTGACCAGTGAGGCAGAAATAATGATTCTTACTGGCTTTTAACTATCAGGCTCCCCAGCTCTGTTTCCCATAGTCCCAGGGGCACATTCTAATTTGGTACAGAAAAGGAAAAAAAAAAGTATGCTTGCCAATACCCACCCTGGAATGACTGGAGAAAGAAAATGTATGCAATTATGTTAAAGGTCCGTGTATTTATATGAAAGTGTCATTCACAACCTCCACCCCCACTGCACACCCACCATCACTCCGTCGCCATAGAATTGTCTTAACCTAATTGCATCTTGGAGTTATGCCATTGCCCTATATTAAAAGAAATGAGATTAAACATCACTGCAAAAAGGAGATTAAGAATAACATCTTCTTTACAGAAACTTTCAGAAATCCCTTTCTGCTTCGCTATGGGGAATAGCTTAGATTGACAAGCAGTTGATTTAACTTACGTTAGAAGTATTGCAAAAGGTGTCATCGACCCAGTTTTCCCCTTCTATGCTGGATTTGAGAAAGGTTGTAGCCACTGTTTGCTCCCTATTTGTAAGAGTGGAGGTCTTTGAGAGACACAGTTTTGTTTAACTCTTATTTCTGGTTCCATTCGTATTCATGCCCCTCATATTCATGGCCCTTTTCTTTGTCTTCTGCTTTTATCTTGTCTTGGTATATCTTCTGTATCTTTGCAGAATGCTGAAATATTTTGTGGAAAAGGAAGTATTTTACCAAAAATTTAATGGCCACTTTAAACTTTCATCTGCCTACCTCAAGGTAGATAAGTCAAATCACCTTAACAGCAATTGCTCTCAAAGTGAGGGCCAAGATATAGGAACATGCATTTTGCTTCCTCATATGCAGGGACCAGAAGAAGAAAGGAAGAGTCAATCTGCATACAGTCATCATACTCCCTCGATACACACCTCTACCCTCTAAAATCGTATCACCTATATTTTTTATCACACACGACTGATGTCCAGAAAGAACTGATGTATCCATGGTGTTCTTTGTAGGAATTAAGAATGAGAATACAGGTGCACATACTAATTTGTGTATTAAGATATGGCTGTGCAAGCCTTTAGATATTGGCACTGATTCATGCATTTACATTAATTCTCAATTGAAAAATGAAATCCATTGAGTCTGTCTTGCCTTATCATTTAGGGCTAAGCTGTGCTCTGCACCTGTTTTTATATCTTAAAAGAATCATTTAGAAGATCTAAGATCATAGAATGCTAAAGCTGAAAAGACCTCTGTAGTTGTCTCAAGCATAAATGTGCATATATGGGTATATGTTTTTTAAACTTAGTTGCAAAAGTAGCATGTACCTGATATAAGAATATCAAATTGAGAAAAAAGACTATCAAATTGCCCTAATATGTGAGAAGAGGAATGTTAAGTCCTATCACCTCTACCCATACTTCCCAGAATAAGCACCACTAATAGGAGATTTCATTCATTTGTTCATTCATTCATTCAAAAAATATTTATTGAGGACCAATTATGTGTTAGGTTCTGTAGATGAAGACAGGCAGTAAAAAATAAATAATTAGACATAGAAAATAATTTTAGTTGCAAGTGCTACAAAGAAAAGCAGTAACAGGGACCTAGACAGTTACACTTCATGTAGAGTGACAAGCGAGGTCTTTTCAGACAGAATGTGACTACATGACAAAAGGAACAGCAAATGCAAACCCTACAAACAGCAGTGTGCTGGATATGTTCTAGGAACAGCCAAGGGGCCAGTGTAGCTAAGGTGTTCTGAGGAAGAGGAAGAGTATACGAGATGAGATTAGAAATGTCAGCAGTAGGCAGATTTTATAAGCTCTGCAGACACTGTAAGGAGACTTGTTTCTTTTCCAAGTGTCAGGAGAAAATAATTGGGTGGTTTTAAATGGGAGAGTGTGCAACTTGAATAGTCAAAAAGCTTTTGTGTGGAGAGAAATGATCTAGGGGGATGACTGAGGATTAATTTCCAAGATGGCACCATCCAGAGGGAAGATTTACTCTGTATGATTGTTTCTGTAGTATTTATGGTAGTAACTGTTTCCTATTGCATTAAATCCTACAAGAGTATTAATAGCAATAACAAATAGTAAACTGTCCTAGTAGAGTCAGCAAAATCTACCTCATATGTCATGCCAATAGCTGAGTTCACAAGCAGAGGAGCCACATGCGGTAAAGAGTCAATGGCAAGCTGACATAGTTTTAGCAGACTCACCAGTCTGCACCAATAAGAGAGCTTAAGCCTGTTCTTTATGCAATAACTGATATCTATATGTTTTCTTTAGAACAATTTTATTTTCAGTACCTTAATATTCATAAGAAGCATCAAAAACAGCACGGAGAATTTTTGTGTATCCTTTAGTCAGATTCTTCCAGTGATAATGTCTTACATAACCATGATACACATCAAACCAGGACATTGGCATTGATAGGATACTATCAGGTACAGGCCTTATTTGAATTTCACCAGTTTTTACATGCTCTCTTCTTAATTTATTTACTTTGAGGGCGTACACAGTACCATGAAATTTTATCCCATGTGTAGATCCCAGTAACCATCACCATGCTCAAGATACAGACCAACCTATCGCCACAGAGAAATGGCCCCATGTTAACCATTCATTAAATCTGTTGTGTTGAAAGTTAGCTTTTGTTTTATGAACACACTAAACTCGGACATGAAGAATACTCTATTTGTGCTTCTTTATTTAACAGTTAGCTTATTAAAATCTATAAAACCACCTAATACAATGTTTCTAGACCTTTAAACATCACAAACACATAAACATTTACACATTTCATGAGTTATCTTAAATATTCAAACATTGATTTAAAATGTAAGGAACCAAAATGCTCCAAAACATTTCAACAAAATCGAGTCTGATTTATCACCTTTTTAATTGATCCAATCACCTTGGAAACAGAACAGAGTATCACCATGACTTCAAAAGATTTCAAAATTTACTTTTTATAGGTTTACTTACCCTAATAACAAGCAATGATACCATAATTTTGATTCACTTTTTCTGTACCTATGTTATACCTCCCCAAAGTTACAGTGATCCTGCAAGACTCAACAAAAAACACCATCTCACATGCGTGTGGTAAGACGATGTATTCTAGAGTATTAAATAACTGATTCTTGGCCTTAAAAGGAGATCTGCTTGTGTCTAAGATCTTTCAAATTTATAGGGTGTTCATAAGACCCCTCTTCCTCTTGTACAATCAACCCTCACTTGCAAATGGAACTTTTCAAGCTCATACCTTTAAACAAAATAAGCCTCCCCCACCCCAAAAGAGAAAAATTTCATTCTATTGCACCCTGGCCTATATATGGCAAAATCTTCTAAAATTTGTTCACGATTTTGATAGGGTCTGTTAGCATTTTTGGACATTTGGTATACTTTATTCAAATCTTATTGTAATTAAAACCATCTTATCATAGTTTTATGATTCATGAGATGAGAACTAGTCTACTTTCCCCTTGGGCACCCCCATCCTGATGCATTGTCTAAAATTCATTTTAACCTGAGCTCCAAGTTTGCTTGGTCCTTCCTATCCTTAATAAAATCCTTTCTTCTCCCAGAAATATCTTCTTTGCTCACAATTCCCAAAATGTACCCATTCCTGCCTACACAGATAAAAATTCAACATATGCTTTATAGAAACAACACTTACCCACCTAAATCAACTACTCCATATACATTACAGTGAACAAAAACAAGCATCTACTGTTATAGTCACCATTTTTCTTACATTTCTCTTTGAATACATTTTATTAAATGGAACCTGCTTTCAGGCTTTTGGATAAAGAAGTTGCCATATGTTGGCAACCATGTGCCCTATAAGAGACCCTTGGGGATTTTCTAATACCGTATTTGTGTTCTGGCCAAAACAAGATATTCTATTCTAAACCTAAACTTGATTTTTTCTTAAGCTCCAAGACATGGCGTTTGCCACTCTCCAAGGGTCTTTATTTCTTTCTAATAACAAATAATATTAAAGACCAGATCTGAGCCCAAACTGTTTCACATGCATACTGGGGACAAGATGGCACCTGCTTGACTCCTTTAGCAGCAGAACTGAAGAGGTAGTTTCTTTCCAGGGACGTGATTTTTTATTGACAGGGCTGAACAACTCCTTTTCTTGCTATATGTAGTCTGTGCAAATGGCACTCTTGGGTGATGGCAATGAACCACAGGATATTACAACAGCCCTAAATACTGATTTTTCTAATTAAAATATAAAAATGACTACATTTTGTTTCTTTTTCCTTCAAAAGCACAGAATGATATCACACCACCTCCTCTCATTATTTGCTTTTGATGATCATTAGACCTTCTAACTTACTTAGTATTTGATGTACCTATTTCTAGACTTTCTGTGTGCATACGCAATTCAGTTGCTTTCGAATAGCATAGTTTTTATATTTGATTTTTGTTTCCTTAAAATAGAATCCTACTCTACAAATTGTTCTGCAAATTATATACATTATAATAATAGTACATTTTTACTTAACAATATACTATGGGCTTTGTACAACATCAGAACATATAGATTTAAATCCTCTTACTTTTAAATATGCTTTCTTTCAATAATTTATCATTATAATGAATTCTAAGATGTAGAAAAATACCAATTAAACCCCAAATTTAACTGCTTAGAAAAAAATTGTCAGTAACCATCTTTTTTCTCTCTCTCTCTGCATATATGCAAATGAAGGCATAAATTATTTTTTTGAAAAAAAATAGAATGCCAAGGAAAAAATAGTATAAATGATTCAAATAAAAACCAGAGTCTTTATTAGCTGATGCACACCAGGGAGAACCTGAAAATCAGGTTACTCCCCAGGTCAAAGCATGGTTAGAGTTCTATAGAAGGAGAGGGAGGGATATGTGTCCCCATGGCCAAGCCTGGATTGCTTCCTCCCCTCTTTTTTAAATCTTTAACTGCTGCAAAAATTGTGGTTGCAAGAGGTAAAGAATGTTCTAGATTCTCATGCTTCTTGCTCAGGATCACTGGTACAATCTCATTTGAGTGACTGTCATAACAATTCTTTCAAAAGCTATTTTTGTAAGCTTTGTGTTTTGTCAAGATATGAGGGAGGGAAATGAAAACAGGGAATAGCAGAAGGGAAAAAGAAGAAAAGGAAGCAAGGGTCAAAGCAAGGAAAACAGAGGTCTGTTGTAATTCATTTACAAAGCTCATCCTTAGTTACTTAATTATTAAATTTAATTCTACCTGAATTTAATAGAAGACAAAGAGACGAGCAAAACTGAAACACTTAATAAGCTTTATGTCAATATTTCTTCACAACAGAAATATTTCCTGAAAGATTCTTGAGAAGCCAAGGGAATCCATAATTTTTAAAAATGGTAAAAGGTCAAAAAACCAAATTTTTCTACTTGTATTCATTTTAGAGAACATTGATTGCATTCCTGCTAAAGATGAAGAAATTAACATTCTCACATTTCCTCCTGCCACTTTTCCGCCCACATTCTTATTGCTGTAACATCATTAATTCTCACAATAACTTTGCCTAGGCCTACAATCAAATGAATTTTAATTCTTACCCTCAGGGCCTTTACAATAAGTTCTCTATTTTTGAGGTTTTTATTTTTATTAATCCAGTATTAAAATAAAATTGAGAATTTTTAATAAAGATTCATGAGTTTATTTTTGCATTTTGCTTTTGTCTAAAATGTCATAATTAATCATCATTTTATGTGGGCATAAGATTCTAGAGCCATAAAAAGGCAAAACAAAATGGACTTCTAGAACATATCTGACCAACAGAACTCTCTACAATGATGAAAATGTTCTATATCTGTGGCTATTGAGCTCTTAAAAGCATGGCAAGAATGAACAAGGAATTCAACTTTTCTTTTTTTTTTTTCATTTCACTTAGTTAAACTTCAATGGCTGCGTGTTGTTAGTTGCTACTGTCATGGACAGCTCAATTCTGAAAGATAATATACAAGACTATTCTCATGACTGGGGCAGGAAAAGCTTTCTTCAACAAGACACAAAAAGCATGAAGTATTAAAAAATGTTGATAATTTGTATTCTATTAAAATTAAGAACATCTTTTTTATGACAAGATACCATTAAAAGAGTAGAAAAGAAGTCATAGAAGAGGAAAAGATTTGCACCTCCTTTACGACAATGGGGTTATATACAAAGTATAGACAGAGTTTGTAAAACTTAGTAAGAAAAACACAGACCAGGCAAAATGGGCAAGATACTTGAACTTTTGACACTTTTTATAAGGGTTATTCAAATTGGTCATAGATATATGAAAAACTGCTAGACTTTGTCATCAGGAAAATAAAAATGAAAGCTGTGCACACACCAGAAGAGCTAAAATTAAAAAGAATAACATTATCAAGTGTGGGTGAGGAAGTGAAGCAACTTGAACCCAGATATATCGCTGATAGAAATGTAAATTGGCACAACTTTGGGGTAGACTCTCTGGCATTATCTACTCAAGCTGAACATACACATTCCCCATGAGTAAGCATTTCTAATCTTAGATATAAGCTGGACAGAAATGTTTGAACATATACACAAAAAGACACATACAAGAATATTCACAGAATCATTATTCATAGTGGCCAAAATCTAGAAACACCTTGAATGCCAAGGGTCGAATGGTAAGTTGTGTATATCAACTTATGAAATTTTGTTAAATATTTCTCAAATAGAATTATCATTACATGTAATAATACACTTTAATCTTGCAAATATAATATTGAGCAAAGTAAGGTAGACATGAGAATGATTCCACTTAGGTGAAATTCAAAGATGGGTGAACCTAAAAAAAAAAAACAAAACAAAAACAAAGATGGGTGAACCTAATCCAGAGTATTAGAAATCAAAACCCAAGGGGTGCCTATATGGCTCAGTCAGTTAAAAACAACTCTTGATTTTGGCTCAGGTCATGATCACAGGGTCATAGGATGGAGCCTGAGTCAGGCTCCACACTCAGCACAAAGTTTGCTTGGGGTTCTCTCCTTCTCCCTCAGCCCCTTACCCCTGACTCTCTCTCTAAAAAAAAAGAAAGAAAGAAAAAGAAAGAAAGAAAGAAAGAAAGAAAGAAAGAAAGAAAGAAAGAAAAAGAAAGAAAGAAAGAAATCAGAATCTTAGTTACCTTGGAAAAGGAAGGAAGGGGTAATAGTTGAGGCTGCCATGTAGTGGGCTTTTGAGATGTTGAAAAGGTTTTATTTCTTGACCTGATACTGGTTACACAGGTGTTTACTTCATGATACTTTAGGAAGAGTTACATTTAGGTTTTGAACACTTTTCACTGTGTCTATTATTCTTCAATAAAACACATTTTTAAGAAAGAGATCTTGAACCCCAGAAAATAATTAGAGAATGACCATTGCTTTTTTTAAAAAATTATTTATTTTGAGAGAGAGAGAGCGACCATGTGTGTGTGGGGGGGAGAGGCAGAGAGGGGGAGGGAGAGAGAGAACCTCAAGCAGACTTCCTGCTGAGCATAGAACCTGACACAGGGCTCAATTCCATGGCCCTGAAATTAGGACCTGAGCCAAAATCAAGATTCAGAGAATTAACAGACTGAGCCACCCAGGCGCCCTGGGGAGTGACCATTTCTTAATTAAATGCTCTCATTCTTTGTTTGCTAACACTGGCATGCATGCATACATAAATAAATACATACATAAATAAAATCTCATTTTTATTTGTTTTTAGTTGGTAATGATTTTACTGGGTATTTTTATTCATCTTCTGTGAAATGCTTATTCATAGCCTTTTCTCACTTTTTACAGGGTACTCCTCATTTTCATAATGATTTATGAGAACATTATACAGTAAGGATATTATTCATCTATCTCTCAATCAGGTTGCAAACATTTTCCTCAGTTTGTCATTTAATTTTGTTTAGAGTATAATTTTGCCATGCCAAAGTTTTCAGTTTTATTTCTATTTAGTTAATTTTATCATATCATTTCATTTATGGTTTCTGAGCTTTTTATTGGCTTATAATAGTTGTTCCATGCCAAGAGTATAAAAGAATGTCTGCCTATGTTTTCCTGTAGTATGTTTAGAGCTCCATTTTTAAACATTTAAATATTTCATCTATCTAGAATTTATTTTATTTATGATGGGCACAATCTGTTTTTTTCTCTTTGTCCTTCTGAATGCCAATGGTCCAAACAACAGCATGTGTTGCATGCATGATTCATCTTTTCTACACCAGCTTGATTTCTATTTACATATATACATGTATACATATATTTGTGTGTGTATATCTATGCCTTAAATTCCCTTAGATACCTGAGTTTTCGTCTAGGTTCTCTATGAAGTTCCACTTATATTATCCAGTCTTGCACCTGTGTCTTGATGATGAATTATGGAAGCTGATTAGCCTCCCTTGGCACTAAAGTGTAAATTTCACAATGGCAGCTTTTGCCTCATGTTCTGGCTTCTTCACTCCCAGGCCTGGTGCCCTTCCGTGTGCCTCTCTCCATGTGACATCTCATCCCCTATGTCCTTTCTATGTGGCCTCTCTTTCAGAAGGATGGTCAGATGTCTTACATGGTGGATGGCTCCCATGCACACAAAAGTGTGCACCGTCAGGTCTTTTAAAGGCAGAGCCCTCTCACTGGCACCACATTACTTCTGCTGTGTTCCATATGTCAAGCAAGTCACAGGCTGGTCGGAATCAGTCTGGGCTGATGGCTTAAGGGCATGAATGCCAGGAGATGTATCATTGGGTGGCGTCTTTGCAGACTAGCTACCTCGGTGGACATCTTGGTCTTGCTCTTGGTTCTGTCTACAAGAAGAACATCTTAAGTTTTCCATTGGTATTCGTTGTTGGTTTCCAGTTTTTATCAAGATAAGGAGGGATCTACCATACACAGGGGTTTGTTCTGTTGATCAGAATGGATGCCAAATAGTGTCAAATATAATTTGGAATTTCTAAAGATGAGCCTATGATTCTCTCCTTTAAAATATTTATGTAATGAATCCCATTAATTAACAGAATTCCTGAGCTTGAAGCCTTCTTCCATATCTGAAGTAAACCTTCTGCCATTGTCTGTTCAAGCTGCTATAGTGAAATACCAGAGACTGGATAGCTTATTCACTACAGAAATCTGTTTCTCACAGTTCTGGAGGCTGGGAAGTCCAAGATCAAGGCAGTGGCAGATTCAGCATCTGTTCAGGACCTGCTGTCTGGTTCATAGATGGTGCCTTCTCACTGTGGCCTCGCATGGTGGAAGGAGCTAGGGAGCTCTGTAGGTCTCTTCTAATGGCATTAATCCCATTCATGGAAGTTCCGCCCGCAAGACCTATGTAGCTCCTGAAGTCCCTCCCACCTTCAAATATTATCATCTTTGGGGGCTAGAATTTCAAAATATGAATTTTAGAGGGGCACAAACATTCAGACCATAGCACCCTCTGTAGTCAAAGTGCATAATTCTTTAATATACTTGCAGATTCCATTTGTTAGGATATTATTGAAGAATTTTCCATTTATGGTCATGCAAGAGACTGCCATATAGTTTCTTTAATTTTCCTAACTCTTTAATTTTATGAATAAAGGATATGAGGCCAGAGAGGTGAAATGAGTGTCTCAAATTAGTGAGAGAACTTGTGTTACAAATAATGCCTTCTGTCTCCAACTCCATGAATGTCTACTATGTGATGGTGCCAGGGTCCCAAAATATTCTAGGGTTATCTGTTTGTTTGCTTAATTAGGACAATTCCAAAATTTTTAGAATTATAGAACTTGATGAAAGTGTTCAACATCATCCAGTTAACATTTATTAACTATAAATTATTCAAATAGTGTATACATGTAAGACATCTTCTGCCAGAACCCATTAACCTCTGTGTATAAATGAATACAATTAACTCCCTTAATAATAGCTTTAATAGAAGCTTAAAGAGCTCCTTTTCTCCTGATTATTAACCTACAGGGATGCCCAGGTCATGAGCCCTTTCCAGGTCTCTTCCAATTAAACTACAGCATTCCCAGACTGATCTCACCTAAGTGCTTTGGGGGTACTCTCTGCTACCTGGTGGCCTGTGACCTGTTCTCTCCCCCATCTTGCCATATCCATGATTGCATCCGAGGCCCCTGAAGGGAAGAGACCCATGTGAGTCTCTGAGGGATGCTATACCTATGCCAAGGCTACTATTTCTAGCGTTACTCCAGAGTAGCAATGTTGAAGTTCCAAAGCCTTCCTGTCATTTTGGTAATTGCTTGGGCCCACATATTACACAGCATAACCCTTTGGAATGCTCCCCACCTGCACCCCTACTCTGCTATAACCTGTAGTCTCCGAGCAGGTCAGTGATGAAGCACCCACCCCATTTGTTGATCAGGGACTTTGAGGGAACTTCTAAACCTAACCTTTGGCTCAGAATGGGTCCTTTACTATGAATGTGTTATTTTTGTGTGTATTTTTTCTAAACTTTAGGAGTTAAGAGAGGTCTACAGAAGACTCCACAGGAAGTCTGTGGAGATAAATTTGTGGCAAACCTAACATGGAGCATAAAGGAGAGGCCTAACCTTCTCCAAATGCCTCTCTGTAGAATGCCTCTGTATGAAAAGTAGAGGGGTGGGCAATTACCTGGCGATTTTGCTGTGCAGATTAAATTACACGGATTCAGACCAAACCCCATGCTTTTAAGGAAAAAGAGATATTTTGAAATCATTCAGGGGATTGCAAACGCACACATATGGAGGCTTGTGTGAAGAAACGAATCTAAACAGAACACCAGCAGTGATGACAACAAAACACTTTCAGACTAAATCTAAATGATTTAGTTCCATGGCTTTTGTGTAAGATTTATATCCAAAGTCAAAGGCAGAGAGAATATAATGAAATTGATGATCAATTCAGCTAAAAATTTGAAGCGATTTTGTCTTGGAGTGTTTTAAATATCACAAATAGCTGTGATATCTTAAAATATCAAAAGAGAGAGAGAGGTTCCATAAGGAAATATTAGAATTCTAACAACTTAGGGAAGAATTGCTTGACAAAGAAGCTTTGAGAGTAGACTAATAAGTATTAGAAACCATTAAGAAGAACCAATACTTTAAGGAGTGTGGTCCCTGCCCTCCCCAAAGATGCTCAACCCTCAGAATTGCCTGGAGATGCTATCTATAGACCAAGCAACCCAGTAAACCCAATGATAAAGCTAGCTTTTCAGTATACTCGAGGAGAATGGATTATTTGTTGAGCAATTTTACAACAAGTCATTAACATTGATGAAAAAAAAGAAAGAAGAAAGAGAAAGAAAGAAAGAAAGAAAGAAAGAAAGAAAGAAAGAAAGAAAGAAAAAAAGAGAAAGAAAGAAAGAAAGAAGAAAGAAAGAAAGAAAGAAAGAAAGAAAGAAAGAAAGAAAGAAAGAAAGAAAGAAAAGGGAACCCTCATACACTGTTGGTGGGAATGTGAACTGGTGCAGCCACTCTGGAAAACTGTGTGGAGGTTCCTCAAACAGTTAAAAATATACCTGCCCTACGACCCAGCAATTGCACTGTTGGGGATTTACCCCAAAAAGACAAATGCAATGAAACGCCGGGACACCTGCACCCCGATGTTTATAGCAGCAATGGCCACGATAGCCAAACTGTGGAAGGAGCCTCGGTGTCCAACGAAAGATGAATGGATAAAGAAGATGTGGTTTATGTATACAATGGAATATTACTCAGCTATTAGAAATGACAAATACCCACCATTTGCTTCAACGTGGATGGAACTGGAGGGTATTATGCTGAGTGAAGTAAGCCAGTCGGAGAAGGACAAACATTATATGTTCTCATTCATTTGGGGAATATAAATAATAGTGAAAGGGAATATAAGGGAAGGGGGAAGAAATGTGTGGGAAATATCAGAAAGGGAGACAGAACGTAAAGACTGCTAACTCTGGGAAACGAACTAGGGGTGGTAGAAGGGGAGGAGGGCGGGGGGTGGGAGTGAATGGGTGACGGGCACTGGGGGTTATTCTGTATGTTAGTAAATTGAACACCAATAAAAAATAAATAAAAAAAGAAAGAAAGAAAGAAAGAAAGAAAGAAAGAAAGAAAGAAAGAAAGAAAGAAACAAGCATTCACACCTTTTACAAGACCAAAATAAACCTCAGGCCTTTGCACAGCTGTTCCACCCACTGGGCGCCCTCCCCCTGCTTGTCTGCCTAGCAAACTCCCACACACCTTCCATAAGCATCTCACATTAACACTTCCTTTGTGGTTTCTTCCTAATTTCCTTTCAAAAAAATCCATAGATATGTTTTATTGTCTACTCCCACTTGATGTGGGTTACCGTCTTGTCACAAATACAGTACTGCATTATAATAATTTGCAGTCCCCTAAATGGAGTGTTTACTCATTCTTTTAACTTCGGCAAGCCCCGCACCTCAACCAGCATCAGCCACGGAGTAGACATTCAGAGTCTTTTCTTTTTTAAGATTTTATTTATTTATTCATGAGAGACAGAGAGAGAGAGAGAGAGAGAGAGGGAGAGAGAGGCAGAGACACAGGCAGAGGGAGAAGCAGGCTCCATGCAGGGAGCCTGACCTGGGACTGGATCCTGGGTCTCCAGGATCAGGCCCTGGGCTGAAGGTGGTGCCAAACCGCTGAACCACCAGGGCCGCCCAACATTCAGTCTTTGATGAATGAATGGCACATCAACATATGGAGTAATATTGCACACATTGAGATTCCAAGCATGACTTACCGAAACATTTGTGAGGAATATGTTTTGAAAAACTAGATTACAAAAGTGTATGTACAATTAGATTACAGCTATAAAAGAATTATGGTTTTATAGACTCAAAAATAAAACCATCAAAGTATATGCTACTGTTAGAGCAATTAAAATACTTTCTCTCGTTTCATTGCTTTCCAAATTTGTTTTCTGTGATAGCTTGTCACCCATGGGGTTAACATGGCTGTCATAGGATGTTAGAATGAGACTCTTCCTGTAATTGGTTTCAACTGAAGCATCAATCCAATAAATACAGATTCGAACAACAGAGGTACAAACCTGTCCATCACTCTCAAATGCAGAATGTAGAAAGTTAGTGAAAATCTCTCAAATTTTGGATGGTTCAATGAGATCAAAGGTATGTAAAGCCTTAGAGAAGAGCTGTGGGGAAGAGTTTGATAAAATGGGGTTGTTTCTGTTTTTTCTTTTTTCTTTTTAGAGTGATGTGTGGTCTTGTTCCGCTCCCTCATATTCCTCTTTAGGGAGAAGGTAGGGCTGTCAGAGGGCAACAGTGAGCCATCTGCCTAGAGGCCTGGAGGGCAGTCGCCCTTGGGATAAGGTTGCCTCCAACATGTCCACTCAGAAAGTGTTGAGACTCCGTCCCTGACCCTAGGAGACCCAGAAAACTAGTGACTGATTTACAACTGAGAAAGTGAAGCCAAGTGTGGAGTACAGTCTGAGCCTGCCCCAGAAATCTTGAGGAAAAGAGAGAAGGCCCAGATAGTTGCTTTGTTGAGATTAGACCAGTCTCCCAGGGTTTGAGGGGCAAGGGATATAAGAGTTTCCCCACAGTGAGAAAGAGAAGGCATGGACATTAAGCTGGAATGGGATTGTTGGGGCTCCTGTCCCAGAGGGCCAGCCAAAGAGGTGAGGACACAGGGGAGTGGAACTGGAGGGGGTGGCGGAGTCAGGGGCTTAAGTCCAGTGACGGAGGTCTGACAAAGGAGCCTCACTTAACAGCTCAGATGATGTTCGTTTCTGCTTGAGTCAAGGAAACTGTAAGAGAGAGGGGTCCTGACAGGAAACCTCCGAAGAGTCCTCCAAAGTACTTTATGGGAGAAACAGAAAGCAGCTTTCACCAAATTTGGGGTCTGGCTCATAAAGCACAATTTCCCCAACCTAAGGAGACTTGTCTGTTTCCTTGGGGGGCCTGGGTGGCTCAGTCTGTTAATCATCTGACTCTTAATTTCAGCTCATATTATGATCCAAGGGTTGTGAGATGGAGCCCTGCATGGGACTTCACACTGGATGCAGCCTGCTTAAGACTCTCTCTCTCCGTCTGCCCCAACTAGCCCCCTCCCTACCACTTGCACTCTCACACTCTCTCTCCAAAAAATAAAAAATAAAAATAAAAATAAATTTTTAAAAAATTGAAAAAAAAAAGAACTGCCCTCTTTTTCTTCCTCTCCCAGGCCTCCCCTACTGGGACCTTGCTTGAGAGTAATACAGGCGGTAGGCAAGTCGGCAGCACCACGCTCCTTGTTCTGAGAAGCAGGTCCAAATTAGTGGAGGGAAGGAAATGTTATGCCCAGTTAATTTTGGCATTTTGATGATTATAAGTTGCTGAACTTCATATAGTCTGCAAATTAAGAGGGTTTGTTACTTAAAGCAAATGTTTTCTAAGAGAAAGGGAAAGTCAGGAGCCTGCAGGAAAAAGGATTGCCACAGGCAAAAGATTACCACCAGAGGATAACGTTCAAAAGGATGGTGGGGGATAAAACCTAAATGGTGTTTTGATTCCAATCCACATATGGGGCTTGTTCAATATTGCCAGTTGCATTAGGAGAATCAGTCAGTCTCCTTTCTTAATGCCCCAAGAAGTCATAAGAAGAAGTCCAGTTTGGAAAGTTTGTTTGCTTTTGATTTTTATTTTAAATGTTATTTAAACCCTCACGAGCTGTGGAACATCCTACAGTAGTTCATATGCCCTTGGATGAGAAAGCTTGGATCATTGAACATAGGTGTGGAAGGAAACTCACAAGCCAAGGTGTCTTCCCTCTCATTTTACAAATAAGGAGACTTACGGGATAGAGAGTTTGAGTGACTTGCCCCCAACGTCACTGCTGGTTAATAGCAAAACGACTTCTGACATGCCACACTTCCTTTTCTGATCTGCTCCAAGATTTCCACAGCCTGCTGTAGCTACACCCCCAGTCTGAAAGGAGTCTGAAAATAGAAGAGAAGTGGGCAATTTTTCTTAACAATGCTGATCAGAAGTTACCGTCTTTGCTACAAGAGCGTCAGAGAGGGGCTCACAAAGCAAGCTTTTAGGGAATGTAGGAAGGTAATTACCTTCCTTTATAATTCATTAGTCATTGTCCTTGTAACCTGAGGCCCTTTGAAATACAACTTGTATTTAGTAGCGTGGATTCAGAAGACTTTGGACATTAATATGTCCAAGAGAGCCTCTTTCATCAGTTTATTATGTTTTCCTTTGACAGGCTTAAATGATTTTTAGAACTTATCTTCACGTTTAGTTAAAAACGACAAAACAGCTAAGATCATAGAGAAAGAATGTTTTGATTGCAATTAATGATTACCAAATATATCTCCTTTAAAGGAACATGAAAATGGAGCTTACCTACTTAAGTGACTTCCTGAGATGAAATTAATTAGGCTTTCAAATCGAGGATTGAAGAAAGGATCATCTGTCCCCAAGCAACTCCCTTAGCAATCTGCTGCAGCATCATTATATGTACCTATTGCTTTAGGGTAAAATAGCCTGTCATCTAAGGATTCTGGGAAAATGCAAATATATTACCTAGAATGGGACATCAACATTTCCTGTGTTCCTTAAAGAGATGACATGATGAAAAATGGCAACCAGGACGGAGAACTTGGCTTGGGTTGAATGGGGGTGGGGGAGATGAGAAATGTTCTGGGCAGCTGCTTATTTTAGGACAGACTGATACAGCATCCAGAGAAGCAACCAGAGAGAAGGGAAGCAGAAAGAAGGCATTGTTTCTTAGTGTGCTTCACATCATTAGTCCTTAGGAAAATGCAAATCAAAGTCACAATAAGATGTCACTTCACACCCACTAGAATGGTTATAATCAAAAAGGTGGGCAGTAGGTGTTGGTAAGACTGTGAAGAAGATGGAACTCTCACACATTGCTGATGGGAATGTAAAATTGTGAAGCTGCATTGGAAAACATTTTGGCAGTTCCCAAAAGTTATAGAGCTACAAAAAGACCAGCATTTCTACTCCTGGGTATATACCCGAGAAACCTGAAAACATAATATCTGCCCGAAACCTTGTATATGACCATTAAGAGTAGCATTATTTATAGCACCAATAAGTGGAAACAACCAGATTGTCTATCGATGGATGAATGGATAAATTGTCCACCAATTGATGAATGGATAAACACATGCGGTATATCCATACAGTGAACTATTACCTTGCCGAAAAGGGAATGAAGGACTGATTCATACTACACCACATCACCTGGAAGTCACTGTGGCAAGTGAAAGAAGCCAGTCATAAAAGGTCACATGTTGTATGATTCCGTTTATAACAAGCGTCCAGAGTAGGAAAATCCATAGGCAGAAAGTCAGTTAGTGGTTTCTAGGGACTGGGAGATGGAGGAATGGAGTAACAAGTAAGGGGTTTCTTAGGGGATTATGAAAATATTCTAGAAGTACATGGCAATAATGCCTGCACAATTTTGTGAACTAAAAGCAATTGTACTGTAGACTTTAAAGAGGTGCATTTTGTGGTATATGAATTCTATCTCAACAAAAGAATTATAGGGTTAGATGATGCAGAGCAGAGAGAGGATGACCACAGAAACAAGTTCCATGTGTAGTGGAGAGTTCACGGATCTCAAGCAGAGGGGAATTCCTTCAATTTCAACCATTTTAACAAGGAGGCAGCATAAGGTTTAAGAGGCAGGAGTATGGAAACCTTTTCCAAATTGTTCTATTTTCTCAATGGAATAAAATCAAAGTCATCATCTAAGAGTTAAGTGGAAGAAGAAACTTGGGGAGGTTTGAGAAGGGAAGAGTGGATAGTACAGTATCTTTGGGAGAATGAGAACATGATGTGACAAGAGCCTACCTGAGGTTTGTGGTCATGCATTTAAAGTGGCATGGGGCATCTGGATTTCATGTTTTCCTCCACCCACATTGAGCCCACTGAAGCAGGTGCAAGGTTGGTGGAGATTGAACCATGGTTGGTGTTTTCCAAGCTAGTGTACTATACTCTTGAGATTGTGCACAAGAGTCATTATGATGAGCTATGGAATCTAAGTGGAATAATGCGGGATGCAAGGATGTGAGAAGGTTAGCAGAGAAAATGTGTGCAAGTTAATGGATTAAGTGCTTTAAGGGGCTGAAAATGGTGAAGGTGGGAGTAGTAGAAGGAGTGGGCTGGAAATTTAGGAAGTAGAGACTGTCAGAATTAGGATGATAGAAATTGAGACTCTATAGTTGTTATTAAGGAAAATGTCTAGGATTTATCTTTGGATATGAGTGGCTGCGATAAGGTGGAGGACGAGATCATTAGCCCATGGAATCAACAAAAAGTGATTTTAAAAAATTATTTATTTATTCATGAGAGACAGACAAAGAGAGGCAGAGACATAGGCAGAGGGAGAAGCAGGCTCGCCACACAGAGCCTGATGCAGGACCCAATCCCTGGACCCCAGGATCATGCCCTGAGCCAAAGGCTCAACCACTGAGCCACCCAAGCACCCCAACAAAAGGTGATCTAAAGTACTGCTAAGCCATCCAGTGCCTCAACTTGGACAATATGTGTTTGGAGTAGAAAAAGCACAGTGATCGAGTCTCCCTAGCACTGGAGAAAGACGTCCATTGAAGAACACAGATCACTAAAGTTTGGAAGTTAAAGGATTCTAGAGTGGTTGTAGGACAATTCTGGTGGGGATGCCCACTGGCCCACTGAATCTAGAATAGACTAGTCTTCAGCTGTAGAAGAGGTGCTAATGGACTGAGCAAAATGAGGTGAGCCAGAGCTGAAGCGTCCTAAGATGTAGGTGTATATGTGGGGTTCTTACTCTTTCTAGAAGCAGGTGCTGACTATTGCTTCTTTCTTCTCATCTAGACACCACATTTCATCCATTCATTCAAATTTAGGCTGAAGCTGTAGACCTGGTGGACGTAGATGTCCCACATCTGGCACAGCTGTGAGGACTCCGGCCACCAGTTCAGGAGTAATAAGGAAAGCCAAGGGATTCATGCTTTCTTTAAGCAAATATAAGGGAGTACATTACAGCATTCAGATTCTGATGAATCAAAACTAAGGACAAAGGGGGACAGACAGGAGACAAGAAAGGATTTTGAAACATTCTTAAAATGCTCAGACCCCATAAAACATTTGATCACAACTAGGTTTAAATCAAGGCTTTCCCACATTTGGTTGTGTGACCTTGGGCCATTTCCTTTATCATTTTGGTATTTTGTTTCTTTTTAAAACTTACTTCAATAATGTGTTGGAGTTCACAGGACAAATGTATTATTGGCTTTATATTTAAAGGCTTTATTATACACAATCTTGTATTTTAAAAATTAGGCAGAAGGGTGCCTGGCTGGCTCAGTCAATAGAGCATGCAACTCTTGATCTCAGGGTTGTGAGTTTGAGCCCCACATTGGAGGTAGAGGTTACTTTCTTTAATAAGTAGGCAGAAAAGGAAAATGACTCCATTATTTTGCAAGATAAATGTTTACATTGTTGCTTTCTTTGCAAATTGAATAATCTGCCTTCAAAATAGAATTAAACTCTCCAAATCAGAATGCTGGCTTGTTAGACATTTATCTTATTGGGCACCTGAGGTCATCTCTTATATTAAGTGTTGGGATCTTTCACTCCAGCACTTGAACAGACTGTAGTAAACAGGGACAGGTCAGCTCAAAAGGCAAAGGAAGGGCTTTTTGTACTTTAACACACTTCTTTTGTTTGGATATTCAGGGTAAACATTGGTAAGGCTGTAGTGGGTTCAGGCTGTATGGAGACAGGGAATAAAACTAGATATTTTAAGATTCCTTGTTTTGATTTTGGAATAATAAGAAAGAAATTTCATCCTTATGCATTACTTCTGGAAGATGCCTCTTCTGCTGGTGTCTGGCATCTCCTTAGAGCCTTTATGTTGATAAATTGCAAACATCGTATAGTGACACCCGATTTGTCACTGTTCTGGACTCACAAGGCCAATGTTTTAAATGAGGTCTTTATCGTTGCTGTTTCAGGCACAGGAAGGCGGGAGGGAATAGGACTGTGGGCTCAGCCAAATGGGCCACTGTCTGGTCAAGTAGGACTGCCTCTAACACTCAGTCCAAGTGATGCTCATTCTCCCAGTTGGCTGAACATGGCAACCAGACCTTCCATGGGAGATTTGTTTCAGTGCTCCACAGCCATTCATGGAAGAAGGTGGCTTATAAGTATCCATTTATGTGTTCAATTAATATGTATTGATCTCCTAAGTGGTACCTGGTTACTGGGTACTTTTACAATTAAGAGAAGGTAGTACCTTGTTAGCATGTGAGCCAGCATTTCCTTTTCATTCAGTGCTTGGTATTCAGACAACATCTTCCTTGAAAGAATTAAAATTTTCACATATATCTCATTTAATCCTAAAGTCATTGTTTTCCAAGTTCTTGAATTGGCTAGTCCCTTGATAAAGCAAACTATCCAACAAGATCACCAAAGTTTCCACTCAAATTAATAAAAGTAACCACTACAGAATACAATTTATCAAAATAGCTTTGGTTTCTCTACCTTCCTCCACCTACTTCTTTTCACAGAGGTATCCAGCTATGTGGGGTTTCCTTATGTTAGGAATTTTGGTAGAGCTGAAAGCAAAAAGACTCCCAAGTAAGGTTTTTTTTTTTTTTTTTTTTTTTTTTTTTTTTTTTTTCGGAATTTATAAAAGCCAAAGTCCTTTGAGGAGATAATGTTAATCTCCCAGTATGAGACCATATGGATTGAATTTTTTTTTTTTGAGGGCAAGGAAAGAGAAGAAAGATTGCCCAAGGTTGAAAAGATTCCTTTCCTCCAAGCAGGCCCGAACTTTCTCTCTTGCAGGAACCCCTCTATTAGGGTGGCTGCATAGTCCATCTTGGAAGGCTGACCTCACCCAAGTGTGCCACAGAAGATGCTGAGCTTGAAGGAATCATATAGTGTCTCCATAGTAACCAGAGGGGGCAACAGTAACAAAGCAGTGTGGTGGTGTTCTGGAAAAGCCCCAGAAACTTAACTTGACTGTCACAGTAAGAAGAGGTGGCAGTTAAATAATGTCTAAAGCTGAATTTTGAACACTTTCAGAAGTGGGCAGAGCTCAGATTCAGAATTAAAATAATGTAAAGGAATATATACAATGGAATATTACTCAACCATAAAAAAGAATGAAATTTTGCCACTTGCAGCAACAGAGGTGGAGCTAGAGGATATAATTATTCTAAGTGAATTAAGTCAGTCAGAGAAAGACAAGTACCATATGATCGCACTCATATGTGGGATTTAAGAAGTAAAACACATAAACAAAGGGAAAAAAGAGACATGCCAAAAAAGAAACTCAATTCTAGAGAACAAACGGATGGTTACCAGTTTGTAGGTGAGTGGGGGATGGGCAAAATAGGTGAAGAGGGTTCAGAGTACAGTTATCATGAGGAACACTGAATAATTTATAAAATTTTTTACACTATTTTATTGAATGCTGCTGCCAGTGAATGTGAAATGATTACCCTTGTGAATTAGAAACGTATGAAGATCCAGCGAAGTGGATGTTAAGGACTGACAAAAGCAGAAGTTTATAGAGTATGGTGCATGTGATGGGGATAAGCTGGTGCATAGGCTTCAAGTTCATTTCTCCTTTGAATATTCACTGGTCCATGAAAAGTGGTTTAGAAAACCATCCAAAGATTCATTTACCACAAAAAGGAGCACACTTTCTGAGGTCTGAAGGGATTGGTACTTGAAGATACTCTAGTCAGCAGGGGGTCGTGTGGAGCATTCTGTAGATGGGATTGTTTCAAATCTGCAGCTGCCTGGGAACCCTTCAGGAGGTTGAGCCCACTTCCAGCCGGAGCTGGTGAACCACTTTCTTCATGGTGCTCATGAGAGCCGGGCAGATTACTCAGTGCATGGATCGGTTGGGCCATGGGTCCTCAGGGCCAGACAGAGAGGCAGTCTAGAATTGATAAATCACTATATTGCATACCCCAAAACTAACATAACATTGTATGTCAACTATATTGGAATTAAAATAAAATAAAATAAAAATATTAAAAATGATGTAAATGAAAATTATGAAATGCAAATTTCTTACACATCTATGTTGGTGGACTAGGATTCACTCCTACTACACTAACTTGCATATAGCTTTGCAGTTTGCAAAGTTGTTTCCTTACCTTAATTACTTATGTCTTAGAGTAAATACATGAACAAGCATTATTATCACCCTTGTTGTAGAGGTCAGAGAACTGAGATTCGGAGAAATGGAACAGATTCCCTAAGAAGGCATAGCCAACTAGTAGCGGAGTCAAGAATCAAGGTCAGATGCACCTGCCTCAGCTAGATCCCTATTCTTTTCAATATGAGATGCTGCCTTTCTAATAGGGAAATGAATAGCATTCACTAGGTGCTACTGAGGAGCTGGCTAAAGTTATTTATATATAACTCACTTGCAACTTAGGCCACATTAAACAATAACAGAATCAGATCTCCATCATAAGTTCTTGGAGCCCCCGTGGGAGAATTTACTCAGAGTTTTCTACCCAGCTGCTTTGAGCCCCAGGCTCCTTCCCAGGCCTTGGGCATTCATCCCATCCTCAAGGGAGCTGCTCCTCTTGGTCTGTCCCTTTAGGGTTTGATATTCTCCCCAGGTCTCCCCTTCCTTGTTGCCCTAAACACAAGCACAGGGCTCTATTCTGCTCCAAGGGTGTGACTAACCTATAGGGAAAGAGTCAGCTCATGACCGCTTATAACAGGTTGTAAAAAAGCTTATAAATTTCTTATAGCAGGGCTCCCCGCTCTCTTAGCATGGAAATGTGACCTCTGAAACCTGAAATCTTCAGCTATAATTTGCTTCCCCAGTTGCGGATGTTACCCAGGTAGAATATGAAATGTCATCATTTCCGCACTGTCCATCACCCTGCCTTGGCTTTATGAACCACAGTGTCCAACCTAGACCCCATGGCTCATCATTTCCAACCTTATCTCGTCCCTTCATTCTCCTTTCTTCTTATTTACCTAATAAAACACCATCCCTACCTGAGCCCTACATCCTCCTTTCCCATGTTGACACCAGCACAGCTGCACAGAACAGCTGAAAACATTGGATTCAATATGACAGCTGCACCAAATCTCACAGCCTAGACGATTGATTTCACTATTAATCCATGAGCCCCTAGTTCCTATGAGCCTTCAGCTGTGCTGATCAATATGCTACCTTTCTCCAGTCTTTGAATATGCTAAAAAAAATAAAATGACCTTTCCCTCTCTCCCGACATGTTCCAGGCTCCCTCTTCCCCTCCTCTCTTAGATATTGGCCTTGCTTCTTAATTCATCCTACTACACCATAAGCATGTGCATCCATTTTCTCCTTCTTTGCCTTGGTCCTCATGGGGGAAATGTCCCTCTTCCCACCAAAGGCCCATGCCCCAAGCCCATCCCTCTGGTTTCTGCAGCCATCATCTTTCACTCTCCTAGACCACCATTTCTGTCTACTAGGAATCATTCTTCTCTCATATACTTATACTTGAATATCTCCCATCCTGATAAACCCCACATTCTCCTTCCCAACTCTCTCTGCCCTCAGAGAACTTGCCATTGTTCTTCTCAACACCACAGCAAGACTTCCAAAGAAGTGGTCCGTATGCACCATGTTTCCACTTCCCTACCTCCCCTTCTCTGAAGTGCCACCCACTACTTTCCATCAAAACTTAACCAAGGTCAACAATTACTTCCTGGTTTCCAAAATCAGTGCCCAGTTGCTTCCTCAGATTTCCTTTATTCCTTCAGCAAAACTCAGTCCCACAGACGACTCCTTCATTGTTGAAGCACTTCTCTCTTGACTTCTTTCTCAGGATATCCTCATGGTTTTTCTCTTATCTCCCTGGCCTCGGTATTCTTGAGCGTCTCTTTCTTCTTTATCTGAAGAAAATGTTGCCTTTCTTCAACATCCTGCCTGGGGCTCTTTTTCTTGTCTCACACTTTCTTCTAAGGTAATCTCATCAATTCCCATGCCTTCAAATATTAGTGATTAATCGAAATCCCCCAATAGTAGTTCAGCTTTGTTGAGCTCCAGACATTGATATTGAACCAGTCTTTCCCATTTAATTAAATGTCAAAACCCCTTACCACAATGTTCAAGCCAGAAATCTGCAAAGCAGCCTGTTTTCTCACTCACCTCTACTCCTTGGTCACAATCCATTAACAGGACCTATGTGTATCTCCAAAAGTGCAACTCTCTCTTCTTTCCCTCTCTTCCTACCTCCATTCTCACTATCACCTCTCACCAGGACTTTTGCAACTGCATCATGCTTGCCTTCATTCCCCCCCCCCCACCTTGTCTCACTACAAAAGCTCTGTCCCATAGCAGTGAAAACCATCCTTTTAAAACATAAATCATCTGACCCTCATGTTCTAAACCCACTAAAGGCCTCCGCTTTCACTAAAGGAAACCCCAACTTCTTATCATGCCCTCATGCCCCCAAGCTGCAGGTGATCTGCTATCTCCTCTGACCCTGTACTATGTTGCTCACACACTTGATTAGTTTGTTCCAGTTACACTGAATCTCCATTAGGGCCACTACACATGCTGTTTCTTCTGTCAGTAACTTTTCTTCCCAAAAGCATCCCCTAACTGTATTTTCTCAAAAGTCTTAGAGCCAACTTCCTTGCAACCCATTCAGAAAGTTCTGAGAGCTTATAGGGCATTCAGATATTGTTCCTGATTCTAACATTCATCTAAAAAAATAATAATAATAAAAAGCACCCTACTCCTACATCATAGAAAGGGATGGACGGAATTCAGTCATAGCAAATTGAGAGTCCATTAAATCCAGAAGTCCTGGCCCAACTGAACCAGATGAGATCATAGACTTCCCTTGACTTCTTGAGCATGGATCCGAGGGAGTTCTGTTATGTCAAAGCAAGTGGATTAAAGTCACATTTCCTTTTTATGCAGAGTGATTGGCACCTACTCTGTAACACATGATCTGTCATTTCTGACCATCTGTCATGTCTGACCCCCCTGTGTTAGGTCTTTTAGCATCTTCTTGACTAGTTTGGGAATCCAACCTTTCCCCGATCTGATTTTGTGGCTTAGCCATTAGCCATTATGAAAATCAGAGTCAACAGAGTCTGTCCTGTAATGGTTTGTTGCGCCATATGGCCAATAAAAAGATTATGATAATTGGTCCTTTTAAAATACACCTTGGCTTTGACTCTGTATGGCCAATGAAATCATTCATTTCTTTTTTCAAGGCCAAATACCTGTGCAGGCGTTGGGGGCATGTACTTCATAACTGACTTCTCATTGAGTCATGTCTGGGAGGGCTTTCTAGTCTTTTAAATTTAATCTGCATGCCTACAAAATTTCAAACTTCAGTAATGTGTGATTTAGAAAAATGTAGGAGATAATACATCTCCCATTAACAAAAGTTATTTAGAATCATGGTACAAGACAGCATGTTCCTCAGCAACAAAAGAAACAAATTACTACATGCAACAACATGGATGAATTTCATATGCCTCATACTAAGCAAAAGAAGTAAATTTCAAAAGATCACATATTGAGTGATTGAATTTATATGATATTCTGGAAAAGACAAAAGTACAGGGACAGAAAACAGATCAGAAGTTGACCGGGATGGAGGCATGGCTAGCGGTGTGGAGAGAGGGGTATTGTGGTCATTACAAAGCGGCATGAAGGAATTTTTCTGGGATGATTAAACTGTTCTATATTTTCATTATGGTAATGGTTACACAGCCGTATGCTTCCTATGGTACATTTTATGTGTCATCTCGGCTAGGTTATAGTACCCAGATATTCAGTCAAACATAAATCTGGATGGTATTGTGCAAGTATTTTGTAGATACGGTTAACACTTACTAAGTAGAGGAAGTTATCTCTGAGAGTGTGGGTGGGCCTCATCCAATCAGTTGAAAGGCCTTAAGGAGGAAGAAGAAATTCCCCCTCAAGACTGCAGCTTTAATTCCTGCCAAGGTTTCTAGGCTGCCAACCTTCTCCTGTAGACTTGGGCTTGTCAGCCCCTACAATTGTGTGAGCCAATTTCTTGAAATAAATTTATCTATCATCCATCTCTCTCTCTCTCTCTCTCTCTCTCTCTCTCTCTCCCCCCTTCTTTTCTTTGTCTATTTAGATATGATCTCCTACTGGTTCTGTTTCTCTGAAGAACCTAACTCATACAATGTTTATCAAAAATTATAGAAATATTCACCTAAAATAATAACTTTTATTGTATGTAAATTATATCACAATGAATCTGATTTTTAAAAAACTGATTTATAATATTAGTCAGGATTCCGTTTTAGGATGTACAGAAGAAAGTGCACATGTGTGGGCATGCATGTGTGCCCATGTACATTTGCCATGTGTGCCTTTGCAAGTATGTGTGTTTCTATAAGGGCTATGAGGAAGGTGGCTGAGTTTGAAAAAAAAGTCTTTAATCATGAAAGCGGAGCGATAAAAAGAAGTTCTCTGTTTGCAGTCTGGGCTGATTAGGAGGTGGATCCGCAGCAAAAGGAGACAGCCCCAGTGCAACAGGACACCAGTTGGTTTCTGTCACTGTACTAATGAGGCCTAACACTTGGGAGGGAAGTCAAATTAAAAGTTAACTATGATTTGTTGAGTACTCCCTAGTCACAAGAGGCTGTGCCAGGTGGTTCAGTGTAAACAAGGTTAATAAAGTATAGTTACTGTCCTCAATGTGCTCACAGTCTAGCAGGGAGCATATTAACAATTCCACAAATAACCGTTACCCTGGACACAGAATGGTAAGAGATATCAGCCAGAGAAAGAAAAGTCCGTAGTAAGTAAAGGGGGGCGGGGAAGGGGGGTTATCCCATTTGAGTGAAAAGGTCAAAGAGGACTTTGCAAAGTTGCACATTAGCTGGATCAGGAAAGAGGAATATTTCCAGAAGCTGAAAAGGGAGATGGGGAAGAGGGTATTTGGAGAGGAAAAAGCAGTACAAAACTAAATAAATAAAAATGCAGATCTGGGGAAACGTGGACTGCAGGAACTGGGAGCTCCAGCAGGGCCAAAGAGACAGTAAATGCAATTTAGTTATTAATTCAATAAATACTTGTTGAGGGCTTCCTAGGGGGCCAATTTTGCTAGAATATATATATATATATAACAAAATGGAAAAGGGGAAGATTAAGGTGAACACATGGGATAGGCAAGCCTTTCATTACAAATAGCTTTAAATGTTCCACTTCTATCAGAGAGTTGAATAAACCCAGATGTGAAAGGGGTCACCCTGTGCCTTCAGATCCAGTTAAGATTTGCTCAAGCCATCATTCCACACCCTATTAAATGCCCGATGTCTTTCTCGAGGGTTTTGATAATGCCCGGGTGCTTAGTCATCCTCACTTCTGGCTCTGATTTTCTGACCACCCTTAAATCCTTGTTTCCACATTGTGTCTTGCAGCTCTTCTGTTAAGGGTGTTCCACACCCCTCCGCCCATCCTTTTTCATGTCCTCAAGGATCAGACAGGCTCCTGTAAGTCCCCACTCACTCTTGCATCATCCGTTTCTCCCTCCTTCCCTGCTGCATTATTCCAACAATACTATAGAACCTTCAAACTTGAAAACCCTTGTCTTGCCTCAGCTACTGGCCCAATTCTGTGCTCCTGTTCATGAAAACGTGTGCAGTATTTGTCTACTCAGTGTCTCCAAGAAGGACTCACATCCCTTCTTGCTATTTAACAGATGGATAGAGTGTGAAGAAATCATAAAGGCTGGCCTTCTCCCTGGGGAACCCTCGAATGTATCAGCTGCTCAGGTTTGTAGAGAACATGAATGTAACCCAGTGTCTGAGGCAGGGCAGTAGGCTAAGGTCTGTGTGCCAGCGATCTGGAAGCCGGCTAGCGAAGCCAAACTGAGGATTCCCATTCCAGAAGCAGCCTGGGGGAGGCAAATTGAGGATTTCCACCCTATTTGTAGACTGACACCAAACCCTCTCATTCTCGGCCCTTCACATGGCCTAGGGTCCCTTATTCTAGAGTCTCTCACTGGTCTTATTTTTTAGGAACAAAAATCTTTCCTTCTCCCATGAGGTATGTTTGAAGAGGCTAGAATTGTCATCCGGCTGTGGAAAGTGAAGAGGAACCTGCTGTCTACAGAATTTCAAGCCCATCCCATGCCTCTGGGTGGTGGCACCTTGAGATGTAGAACAAGAAGCTGCTCTTGGGTTGTCTGGGTGGCTCAGTCGGTTAGGTGTCTGCCTTCGGCTCAGGTCACGATCCCAGGTGATCCTAGAGTCCTGGGATCCAGCCCCCACATGGGGTTCCCTGCTCGGCAGGGAGTCTGCTTCTCCCTTCCCTTGTTCTTGTTCTCTCTCTCTCTTTCTCTCTCTCTCGCTCTCCCATCAGATGGAAAAGCCCAGGTAAAAGTCCTCTCCTGTTGCCTGGAACTGTGATACCTGAGCAGGAATTCAGGGCCGCTGTCTCCAAAGCTACTGCCACCAGGAATGTTTCTAGCAAACTCAGGAGCAGACATTCCTTCTCCCTTCCCCCTCCCTTCCAATCTCCTGCTAGCCTCCCATGGACCGAATCTTCCCTTTGTTCCTCCAGGCATTCCAACGACTTTGTAATAAAGTTCCCTTGTTTGAGTGTCCTGAAGTGGTTTCCATTCTCCGGACAGGATCCCGCCAGGCACGTTCTTCCCTGCTCCGTTACTCGGTCCCCAGCACCACCATGTGAGTCCCGGCAGGTCTGAGCGCCCTCTGCAACCATCGCGTCTGCTTTTGCACACTTGTTTATTGCCTCCTCCCTTCTCATGGGAAGGCCTGGATTTAGACAATAGGAATCCTCTCCTGTCTCATTCACCCTTGTGTCACCAGCACCTAGAATAAACCCTGCCTTACAGTAGATGTACAAGAACTACTTGTTTGAAAGAATACATGTGAAAATCAGACTTAGACAATTTGCTTGGTTCCATTTTTTAAATTATCATCAGAATTCCTTTGGCCTTAGGACTTGACTGATAGTTTGGGGGAGACAGAGGACACTCCAGTATTCACCTTCCATTCTCCCCTCCTCCAACCTTCCCCACACCACCTCCCTTCAAGAGACCACACCTTCCCCAAATGCATCCCGTGGAAGGATAGTCTCCTCCTCTCTGGCCCCTACCCTACACCGGCATTCGGCCCTGAGCTTACCTGCCTACAGCCACACCTATCAACGTTCCCCATTTGGTAGACTGCCTCCTACCGACCTCGCCTTCAATCTGCCAGGGCAGAGCAATGCCAGACAGGGTTGATTTCCCCATCAATACAAACTGTACTTCTCTTCTTAGAAGGCAAAAATACCCACCACTGGTTTCAATTTAAAACCTTTTTTAAAAATAAGATTTTATTTATTCATGAGAGACAGAGACAGAGACACAGGCAGAGGGAGAAGGAGGCCCAATGTGGGACTCGATCCGGCAACCCCGGGACCACGACCTGAGCCAAAGGCAGACACTTAACCTCTGAGCCACTCAGGCGTCCCTTAAAACACCTTTAAAAAAAAAAACAACTGATGGTTTATTGCTTCTAGGTCGGTATGAAATCAGGAAGGCGTTCTCAGATATGGGGAAGCGTGGCACGTGAGGATAGTCGATAGTCTCCTCTCTGCTGAATCAAATAACCAATCTTGAGGGTAATAAAAGAAAATAAAATCGGCTCCCTGGCTATTCTCTAGCGGCACGTGCCTACCACAGATGCAAATTCAGGGAGGATAAGAACGGTGGGCACACCGGTGCCATTCACGACCGCCCCCCCGCCCCCCGCAACCTTCCTGTTTAACAAAGAAAACTCTTCCCATTCTAGTGATTTCCAGCAAATGGAAGCCAGCAAAAAAGGCACTCAGCGAAGGTTGTGTGTGTGTGTGTGTGAGTGTGTGTGTGAGTGTGTGTGTGAGTGTGTGTGAGTGTGTGTGAGTGTGCAATCACGACGGCTGCAAAGCTCGATAGGAGACCTAAGGATGCCAGACCTGGCCGGGAGGTGCATCGCTCGGGAAAGGCGCCAAGGTGGGGAGTCACCTTCAGACCAGGTGGGAGTCGGGAGGAGAACCGACGGCTGGACGGGCCGCGGCCAGGGTTGGCGGAGGTGATGGAGGGTCGCAGGCCGCGCAGAGCACAGGAGAGGAAGAAACAGAGGAGCGGGGTGGGAGTGGGGGTGGGGTGGGGGTGGGGTGGGGGTGGGGGGAGTCGGCCCGGCCGCCAACGGGCTCCTGCAGGCCGCGGAGGGGCGCCCCGGAGCTCGGCTGCAGCTGCGCGCTCGCTAACCCGGCCCGCGCCGCGGCGCCCCCAGGGGCGGGTTAGAGACGCGCGGCTCAGAGACCCGCCGCGGAAAGAGCGGGGGCGGGGAGGGGGCGGGGGAGGCGAACCGGGGGGGGGGGGCACCCGCTTATTTGCATAACAGTCCTTGCTCCCGTCCCCGGCGCTCCCGAAAATGAGATTGAGCATCAGGTGGCAAATCCCGTCGATCAAACTCCAGCGCCTCGCTCAGCTCCGGAACCCGAGGAAACCCCTCTGCAACCATCTCGACCAGATCTGCAACCAGATCGAGGTCAATTCTCCTCCGGCGGCGGGAGAGTGGAGGTTAGAGGCGTGCGCGGGTCTCCCCCTAGTGGGCAAACGGCCTCCCCTTGCCCTCGCCGGGCGACCCGTCCCCGCCGAACAGCCAGGAGGAGGAGGAAGCAGGGACGTCGCAGGCTTGATTCCCAAGGGGTTCTCTTCGGTGGGAAGAACAAAACCGGGGTGGGGTCTTTACACCCCATTGGAGAATCTTTCCCTTTGGCGTGTTTGTGATTCATCAGTTGGAGTCGATTCTGGGGTCTCCCTGCAAGGAACAGTTAGCAGAGGAGGTAGGAGCAGAGTAAGCAGGGAGATGTTAAAGGCCCAGGTCACCTGCGGGGGGGTGGGGTGGGGGTGGGGGCTATGTTATTGGGGGACAAGCCAGGGAGGTCTGCGGCAAATAAAGAGTAACTGGAGAGAGAGGCTCCCATCCTCATGGACACCATGAGTCCTGATAGCTCGTCCCTTGGACAGTGGCAGGTCAGCAGCTTGGCCAGGCTGACAGTGTCCCGTGAGGTGTCCTTGTACCAGTGTCCCCTGCCGGTTCTCGCCCTGTTGGAACAAACAGCCTTGTGGCCTATTCTTCTTGAAAAATAGGGGGAGTCATCTCTGCCCTTGATTGGTCTTGACCAGTCCTATCATAGTCTGCTCCAGCTATTCTTGGCTTTCAGTAGGAAAACTATTTTTTAAAGATTTTATTTATTTATTTATTCATGAGAGACACAGAGAGAGGCAGAGACACAGGCAGAGGGAGAAGCAGGTTCCATGCAAAAGCCCGATGAAGGACTCGATCCTGGAACTCCAGGATCACCACCTGAGTCAGAGGCAGATGGTCAACTGCCTGAGCCACCCAAGTGTCCCATCAGTAGGAAAACTTGAATCTATGCAATGGCCCTCAAAAGAGTTTCTGAGATTCTGAATATGTGCACACATTTTAAGTGTATGTGTGTGCGTGTGTGTATGTACTTGTCCTTTTAAAGAAATTTTTAAAGATTTTATTTATATATTCATGAGAGACACAGAGAAAGGCAGAGACACAGGCAGAGGGAGAAGTAAGCTCCCTGCAAAGAGCCCAATGCCGGACTCGATTCCAGGCCCCCAGGATCACAACCTGAGCCATAGGCAGACTCTCAACCACAAAGCCACCCAGGCGTCCCTGTAGTTGTCCTTTTGATTTTTTTTTTTTTAATGATAGTCACACACACAGAGAGAGAGAGAGAGGCAGAGACATAGGCAGAGGGAGAAGCAGGCTCCATGCACCAGAAGCCCAACATGGGATTCGATCCCGGGTCTCCAGGATCGCGCCCTGGGCCAAAGGCAGGCGCTAAACCGCTGTGCCACCCAGGGATCCCTATAGTTGTCCTTTTGGATGAAAGCTTATGGACTGCTAATTCGTGGGGTTTTCATAGTATCTATAACTAAGAAATATTATAAAGCACTGGAAAAACTAGCCCCAGCAGCAATAGGGTATTGAGGCTGTAGAGTCAGAATGCCTAAATTCAAATCCAACTAGATTCTTTAGGAAAGTAACTTAATCTCTCCAAGCCTCAGTTTCTTCATTTGTAAGATAGGGATGATAATAGTAGCACTTAACCCAGTGACTTGGTGCAAAGATGAAATGATACAACATATACAATGCACTTAGCAAATTGCCTGACACATATTAATTGCTCTGTAAAGGTTGGACTTTATTACCAAGAGAAACTCCTTTAAACATGTGTAAAATGTTAGGTTCTTTAAAATCCCAGTGTGTGTATCATGCACTTTCCAATAATTTTGTGATTTTTTTTTGGATGAGGTAAAAGGGTTATTTTGTCTTTTGATTAGGAAAACATGTAATTTCTTTGAAATAACGTAAGTATCTAGGGTGATGAACTAGATTATAGAATTACAAAATTATATAATTTTAAAGTAAGCGGAGACCTGAATTATCTAATCATATCCCCTTCAATGCCATTTTATGGATATAATAATCAAGAAGCATCTTGAAAAATGACTTGTCCAGGTCAACTCCAATTTTGTGGCCACAATCCAGGACCTAATTCTGAGCTAGTTTTACCACAGCTCTCAAAGACCTTTTTAGCTTCCCCCAACCCCCATTTCATCAGATTCTCAAAGGTCTATAAAAAAAGAAGATTGAGAATGGCTGTCCCATAGGAAACATCACCATCTATCAGAACTCTGCTCAAATCCCTGACTTCCTAGACCCTTTGGCTCAAAGCCAGTATTTTTTTTTTTCCTCTGAGCATTGTGCGTCACAGTCTCCTCACTGTGCATCTTAGTTTTATGATGCATATCACATTATATTTCTCTTTTTGTCCTATTAGAACGTAAACTTCTTGAAGACAGGAGATATGACCTTGCATCTAATAGAATCTGACAAAATAATGTTTCACGAAGGAAAGGATAGAAGGTACAAAGGTATCGGAAGGGCACCTATTTCATTGGTGAACTTGAACCTGAAAAAATTCCAGAAGACCTAAGAGAAGCCCATTGCTCATTGCTGACACTTTCTCCGGGAGACATCTGGAAACAATATGAAGTATAATCAGCCTGTAATCAGGGCCAACAGCACAGAAAGGTTAGAGGTGGGTTGTCAGGAAAAAAATCCAAAACCCATTTACACCTTGGGGACAGGACTCCAGAAACTCAGATGGAAAAAAGATGAGATTCCAGCCTGAAAATAGAATATATGTCAAGGATTTGTTCATAAGAGCATGATTCCTTGCTCTAGCTCCTAGATCAAGACCCCCAGTGAAAGAACAGAGCTGACCAAGTGCTGGGCTTGGTCCGCGCATCTGAGATTGGACAGGGTTGGGGGGTGGTTATCCCCAGCTTTGCAAATGAGAACCCAAGTGGGAAGATGCCAGCTGAGATCCGAGTCTCCCCTGTGTGTCTTCTACTGTTGCTCCTCAGCCTTTCCTCCTTACTGTGCCTCAGATTTGGCCACGGCAGGAGAAGCATGGCCACACTTTCTGCCAGTGCAACAGTTGTTCTCACGGAGCAAGGCCTGTGAACCTGAGCTTATGTGTCTCTGCTTTCACTGCATCTGTATCTTTGGGGTAAATCACCAGTAGTGTAATTGCTGGGTCGTAGGGCAGTTCTATTTTTAACTCTTTTTTTTTTTTTTTAAATAAACTTGTACTCTCTCTTTTTTTTTTTTTAAATGTTTATTTATTTATGATAGTCACACAGAGAGAGAGAGGCAGAGACATAGACAGAAGGAGAAGCAGGCTCCATGCACCAGGAGCCCGACATGGGATTCGATCCCGGGTCTCCAGGATCGCGCCCTGGGCCAAAGTCAGGCACCAAACCGCTGCGCCACCCAGGGATCCCTATTTTTAACTCTTTGAGGAACCTTCACACAGCTTTCCAGAGCGGCTGTCCCAGTTCACATTCCCACCAACAGGGCAAGAGGGGTCCCCTTTCTCCACATCCTCTCCAACATTTGTGGTTTCCTGTTTTGTTAATTTTCCCCATTCCCACTGGTGTGAGGTGGTATCTCATTGTGGTTTGGATTTGTATTTCCCTGATGGCAAGTGATGCGGAGCATTTTCTCATGTGCTTGTTGGCCATGTGTAGGTCTTCTTTGGAGAAATTTCTGTTCATGTCTTCTGCCCATTTCATGATTGGATTGTTTGTTTCTTGGGCATTGAGTTTAATAAGTTCTTTATAGATCTTGGATACTAGTCCTTTATCTGATTCATCACTTGCAAATATCTTCTCCCATTCTGTAGGTTGTCTTTTAGTTTTGTTGACTTTTCTTTTGCTGTGCAGAAGCTTTTTATCTTGATGAAGTCCCAATAGTTCATTTTTGCTTTTGTTTCCCTTGCCTTCAGAGATGTATCTTGCAAGAAGTTGCTGTGGCCAAGTTCAAAAAGGGTGTTGCCTGTGTTCTCTAGGATTTTGATGGATTCTTGTCTCACATTTAGATCTTTCATCCAGATGCAGTGAAAACCGGAGACACCTGCACCCCAATGTTTATAGCAGCAATGTCCACAATAGCCAAACTGTGGAAGGAGACTTGGTGTCCATCGAAAGATGAATGGATGAAGAAGATGTGGTCTATGTATAAAGTGGAATATTCCTCAGCCACTAGAAACAATGAATATCCATCATCTGCTTCAATGTGGATGGAACTGGGGGGTATTATGCTGAGGGAAGGAAGTCAATCAGAGAAGGACCAACATTACATGGTCTCATTCATTTGGGGAATATAAAATATAGTGAAAGAGATTAAAAGGGAAAGGAGATAACATGAGTGGGAAATATCAGTGAGGGTGAGAGAACATGAGAGGCTCCTAACTCTGGAAAATGAACAAGGAGTAGTGGAGAACGAGGTGGGCGGGGGCATAGGGTGACTGGGTGACGGGCACTGAGGGGGCACTTGACGGGATGAGCACTGGGTGTTATGCTATATGTTGGCAAATCGAACTCCAATAAAAAAATACACAAAAAAACACCTGAGTTTAGATCATTCTTTGCCTCCCCTGAAAGAATACGCACTAAAAGGGAGCCCTGAGCACCGTGTGTCTGAATTGGGTAAGTGATCACTAACCCAAGAGAAACTCATAAAATGCAGTGTGAACTTATTGACCCCAAAGCATCCCTTTAACATGGCAGATACAGTAGCTTAAGGAAAACTTGGGGTAATGTGCTCATTTCTGATCATTAGGAAGGAATCAGGATTCATTCCTTTTCAAATCAGATTTTGGTCTTGACAGAGGGCAGAAGCAACTTACTTCATTTTACCTTTAAATTATCTGGAGACCTGCTTTTCAATAGCTGGACAAAATAGGTGCTGCGTTTGTGTCTTTTTGACCGCAGAAACTCACCTTCCAGAACAAAAGGACATCATCAAGATTCCACTGCTCAGAGGCAGAGAATTTACAGAGTGATGTTTGAAGTTCTGGGGTTAATTAAACACTAAAATGTATCTGAGAGTAGCAAGTGAGGGAACAATTATTTTCCATGGGATTTAGATCTATTCTGGTCTTTAGTAAATTGCAAATGTTACTGCAATGCCCGGGTCCCAAGGGTAAGAACAGAAGAGAGTAGTCTGAACGCTACCGAGGTTTTACTTACCCAAATGAGCAGCTTTTGAAACAGGGCATTTGGGTCTCTCCTCTTGTGTTAGATGCTCAAATCAGCAATAGCATCCTTCCACCCACCCAGCCCCTGGCACAAAATCCACTGTGTTTCAGGGAAGAAGGAAGGTAAATACCAGAGGACATAGGGACGATTCCTAGGGATTTGAGGAGAAACTGTCTCCAGGGATGCTGGTGTGGACAGGTGATGCCTCTGAGAGAGTTGGCTGGTTGCCCGCTAATAGCTATTGGCTCTTTTTGTACCACCCAACCATTTTGTTCGATGTTAAAGAAAAAAAATCACATTTTCAAACTGTGTCCAAACTAGGAATGACTGTAGGACACAATTCAGGCTGCCGAGATGAAAGCAGAATATGGGAAATATTTCTCCAAAGCTTCTGAGTCAGCAAAGATGTGTGCCTTAGCGAAGACCTTTGCTCTTCCTCTTATTTCTTCCTGGAATGGATGCAAGATGCTGAAGGCAAAGCAGAGATATGCATGAGGACAAAATTCACAATGCTAGGAAAAAGATAAAGTGCTTGAGTCCTGGGTGGCAACACGGAGCCTCCTATCAAGCCTGGACTCCCTGACTCCAGTGTTCATCATATAAGGCAAACGACATCTTGATGGTTATTATTATGCACTAATTAATGGATTTTTCTCCTACTTGCAACCAAATGCAGTTCCTACAGATGTAGGTCTACTGTCCTGATGATTCTGAGGTTCCATATTTCCCTTGAACTTTGATGCAAATCAAGAGAGAGAAAGAGATGGAGAGGTGTGGTAAAACTGTTTTTTCTCTCTTTATGACCAAATTGAATTAGACTGTGTTTCTGACCTTCAGTGAGATCTGGAGGCTCAAGAGAAAAAAATTTTTATTTCAGAAAAAATGGAAGGATTTGTTTTCACATTTAACTCTATAGCTTCTGAAACTCATACATGCTACAGAAGTGCAGTATAACAAACAACTAAATATAATACCAGGCGATTATATTAAGTTCATCAGCTTTTGCATTTAGAAAGAGACCCTTCCTCCTGAGGCCCCAGCTGTCCCTGCTCACTGTTGGGGGCCCCACTTTTACTTCTCTACTAAGATCTTTCTTCTATCTTCCTTTTCCCCCATGTTTCAGGGCCATAAAGCTTTGTCATATCAGCTGACCAGGGGAAACATTTAAAATTCCTATTAGTTTATTTGATAGCAACTTAGCCTCCTGCGTTTTATCATCTCTCATCTCTTCCATTTCATAGTGGAAGAATTATTAATATGTTTTCTTGGACCAAAGGAGCAGTCTCTGGGTTCTCCACTTTAGCTTTGCTTTGATAGTCTCTCAAGCCCCTGATTAAATTTTTAGGCTGAGCTCAAAATTGGAGGGTTTTACTCTTCCCAACCATGACTATCAGCACAAAATGGTGTGCATGGGCCAGGAGGCCATGCTGGAATCTTTATTATCTTACATTCCAAAGAAAACTGTATGGATATTAGAGGTTCCTCTCCCCCCCCACCCTCCCGCTTGTATTTATTTATTTTTTATTTTTTAAAACTTACTTATTTTAAAGAGAGACACAGAGAGAGGGCTTGAGTGGGAGGGAGGGACAGAGGGAGAGGGAGAGGCAGACTCTCAAGCCGACTCTACCCTCAGCGTGGAGCCTGCCTGAGGGCTCGATCTCACCACCCTGAGATCATGACCTGAGCTGAAGTCAAGAGTCGGAGGCTTAACCCACTGAGCCACCCAGGTGCCCCTCTCCTCTCTTAATAGAGATATTCATGTAGACCCTGGTAGTGCAAGAAACCCAAGTATGAAGAATTGAGAAGCATAGTTTAAGTGGTGAGCATACCCAGGACTAGCTGTTTAAGCTCAGCTCACCAACTCAGCAGCAAGGACCAGAGTTCTCCCCGACCCCGCAATCCCTTCTCTCCAGTAGCTTCCTGTGGGCTGTGGCATGCTCCCTGCCTCAGTTCCCACAGGGTCAGTGGCTCCTGGCTCAGGCATGAGCCCCAGCTCCCCTGTACAGCGACACTCCGATTTCCCCTGTCCTCTTAGCCAGAGCTTCTCTTCCTGTTGAAGTTGCCAACTGCCTGACAGCCACTGTCCCTGGACTGGATCCAGGTGAATCCCCAACTTTGCTCTCACTAGTCATACTCTTCACGTATCTCCTGGGCCATGTCCTCAAGAAATGCGTGTGTACCTTGGCGAAGAGTCAAAGCAGAGCTGCTGCAGGGACTCTGACACCTGTGTTCCCCCTAATATGCACACACGTACCCACAAGAACACACCCATTACCATGCAGAGAACGGATGTTCCGCTCAAGGCTCATCACTGCCTCGCTTGCATCAGGTTACTTACCACCCTGTGTCTTTTCGGGAAATATTGCCAGACCACTGCCATCTCCGCTGGGAGGCGGTGCAATGAAATGGTTAAGACCATGGGCTTAGTGGCTCATAAAGTTGGGCTCACCTCCCAACTTGCTGCTTTTTAGCGAAGTGACTATGACAAAGTTACTTAACCTTTCTGAGCCTCAGTTGCCTCATCTTTAAAATGGGATTAATTGATTATCCATGTGATTTTTATTTATTTATTTTTTTATTTTTTTATTTATTTATTTTTTTTTTATCCATGTGATTTTTAAAAAGGATTATATAGGATGATACAGGTTAAGTATTGAGTACTAGGGCTGACTCCTCATAAGTGTTAGTAATTTGGCATTTTCAATAATGGATTTCTTCATTTTGCAGTTAACTCAGAGGCTGGGAAGCCAGCACCAGCATGTGCACATGCATACACACACACACACACACACACACACAGGTGAATTGCTTGCTGGTCTCACTTCAGCGGGGACTAGTCCCTCCCCAGGAAGGTAGGTCCGAAGGCTCCTTCTAGCTTCTTCTATTCACCCCCTTAGTAATTTTTTTCTTGGTCCCTCTTACACCAGATCCCAACACAACATGTTAAAAAAGGAATATGGAAGTTTGTTTCCCCCCATTTAGGCTGGCGATGCTCCTAGGAGCAGAGTGAAGGGCTTTTACCATGCTGCGGAGGGGGAATGTCAAGCAAACGGAGAAATCACTGGCACTGGGCAGTTTACAATAAGTCTTCTGAAAGAAATACAAAGAAAAAGCATGGGGTTCACCTAGAAAAGGCAAAACCGTCTAGAGGAGTCACTTGAGATGGACTTCAAAAGAAAGAAAGGATTTCAACATGCAAAAAAGTAGACGGGGAAGGCAGTCTTAGCAGAAGGTGAAGTGAGGACAAAATGTCATAAATTGGAAATTGTGGAGCATATTCAATTTGGCTGGATCAAGAGGTAAATTTCTAGCTTTTCAAAGTAAAGTTTAGCCTTGGTTAATGTTTAGCTAGGCCTTTATTCCTTTATTCCCATTCATTACAGTGGAGGCCAGGGAAAGACCCTTCTGGGAAAATGTAGGAAAGTTGAAGAAAAAGTGAAAATCAGGCTTGTGACTTTGCTGGATTTTCTCTATGGGGTCTATACAATCCTGTAAATGAGGAGTCCTTATATGTCCTTACAACCCCATTGTGATACATACACATGATCCTATCTATCTGTACACATGTGTATGGTATGTGGTCATTATGAATGTGTGTGTGTGTGTGTATTTGTACACACAGGTACAAATTCATTATATATTCCTATGTATCTCTGCTGGGTAAGACTATGGGAAATTCAAGTAAAAATTCATATCTTTTAATTTTCTTTCTTTCCTCCTTCCTTACTTAGCAAATACTCAATGAAAGAAGCTAAGAAGCCCAAGTATGAAATAAATGGAGCTTTAGAAAACAAAAACAAAATGGTACCTTGTTCATGTTGATAGTTGACCTGAAAATGTCAGGGAATTTGTGGAAATAGAAGTAACATTAGCTAAATAAGATTCTATCCATAGCAGAATGAAGATATTAATGAGCCCCCTCCAGGCTACATTTTCAGAGCAGACCCATAAAATCTTTAAAAGTTGATTTTAACAACCCCCCTGAGATTTTCTGCCAGCTCCAGAGGAGCAAATTGAAAAGAGAGATCAAAAAAAAGAAAGAAAGAAAAGAGAGATCACAAAGCTATTGACCTCCGTTTGTTCCTTTTCCTCCTCACCCATTCTAGCCTCCACGGCAGGTCAGCATTGACTCCTTGGGGACAGAGGAGAGGAGCTGAGTAAGTTGTCATTTAGTTGCCTAATGTCCTTGTCCATCTCTGACTTAATGCACCTGAAGAACAGTGTACCTCCAGCTTGGCACTTCACTCAAATTATCAGAGAAGTTTTGCACAGAGCATTCCTTATTGTTCCCATAAACACAGAGACAATCAGTGAGTTAAAGAGATGAAGACAGAAGGATGGGAAAGTGACACACCACACATGGCTCCAACGGGATTGATAAAGAGTTTTGCTTTACTCTAAATGTAGAAAAACGGCATTAGAGATTCAGAGCAAGGCAGTACCATGATCTAGTTACAAAGGTCATTCTCAGGGCACCTGGGTGGCTCAATCAGTTAAGCACCTGCCTTTGGGGTCAGGTTCTGATCCCAGAAGTCTGGGATGGAGCCCCACATCAGGCTCCCTACTCAGCAAGGAGTCTGCTTCTTCCGTGCCTCTGCCTCTGCTTCTGCTCCTCCAGCTTGTGCTCTTTCACTCTCACTCACTCTCTCTCTCTCTCTCAAATAAAAATCTTTTTTAAAAAAGTGTTTAAGAAGGTCACTCTCAGAGCACCTGGGTGGCTCAGTTGGTTAAGTTCTGATTCCTGATTTTGGCTAGGTCATGGGATCAAACCTTGCTTCAGGTTCTGCACTCAATGTGGACTCTGCTTGTCCCTCTCCCTCTGCTCCTCCCCCTGCTTGTGCTCTCTCTCTCTCTTTTTATCTCTAAAATAAATAATAAATAAATTAAAATATATATATAACTCATTGTTTTGTAGAGAATTAACTGGAGTGACACGAAATGGAAGCAGGAGGATGAGGTGAGTGGTCTAGGAAAAAGATGTGTTAAGCTCACACACGTACGTGAATAAATATACACCTATATATGCATACCCACGTAGAAATATCTATATATACATATGTTTCTATTTATTTGTAATAAAATGACCACCACACTTTGGCCTTCTGTAATTCTTTTTCTTGTAACAATTATTTTTCTCATCTCTTCTGAAAAATCACTGTTGACCGGTGCGTAGTATTCCATTAAAATGGATGCGTTGCAGGTTATCAGACTAATTTTTTGCTGTTGGCCACTTATTTCTAGTTTTTGTTATTAATGATGATACTTTTAGTAGCATGTTTGCCAAAAGATCATTGAGTATATCTCTGGTCATGTCTTTAAAGTTAATTATTGATGTGCAACTGGGTCTAAGGTTTTCTTTTTAAGTATTTTGACACAGAATGCCAAACTAAGCCCTCCACAATGGCTATTCCTCACTTGTACCCATATCACAAGTGTATGGTGATGCCCGACTCCGCATACTCCCCCCTTATGATTTAAATTTGCCAGGTTAATGAACAGAAATACTGCAGTTATTTCAAGTAGTATTTCTTTGATTATTAATGAGGCTAAATATATAGTTTCCCTTTTCATGTCTTTTTTCATGCATTGTCTTCAAGTAGAGCGAGAGTTAAGCACGAAGGTTGCTTAAAGTATGGACACAAGAATGTGAATCATACACAAAACCTGTGGCGGTCTATAAATTCTCTGTGGTTTATTAAGTGATTTCTTACATCTACCTGACCTCTAGGTTGCTACATGGCATCTCACTTGCTGAGCAAATCTGCCAATGAGTGTAAATAGAAGTAAATGCTTTGAAAGTTGGTCCAAGTTTTTATCTGGTATGGGAAATGTGGTGCTTAACAAATGATCCTACAACACCCTTGCGAATCCCATGCTGGTCTCGCTGTAAAATTAATTGAATAATTAGGGTTTGTGGCTCTCTAGTGAAGGAAAGAAACTCCAATTTTCAGGCAAGCCATGCAAGCGAGAGAGCAGAAGCTCCAGGAGACATATTATGGGAAATGGCTCTCAGCGGCCACCCTTTACGATGGATGGTACCCGGATGCCATGAATTTGGCCACGGAGTCATGGGGTCTGCACCCTTGCTTAAATGTAACCATGGATTGCTACCTGTAGGAAGAAAGAAGTCATGCTCACTTTTTATTGGCAAAACATTAAAAATGTGAGAACTTAGAAAGGGCTTAGAAGTTAGGAGACATAAAAGCTGAGAGACTGGTAGTAAAATAAGTGAACAAATTTGTGGTTTTTCATTTCTGAGGTTTAGTGCTGAGCTTTTATTGACTCAGAAGCAAATAGGTAAATCATTCCATGAAGTGCTAACTTGGAGTCTGAATAGCTTTTGACTTTCATCATGCTCAGCTTAAACGGCGGCCGGAATGGGGTTGGTAGGCATGTGTGTCTTTTAATAAATACGAAAAACGTAGAAATCCCCTTTCTCATTTTTTAAAAAAATTGAATCCTGTGACCTTGGAAATAAAACAGCTAAAATTAATGTAATCTTTATTCCTTTAACCACAAAGGGAATCATGGATCCCAAGACCCTACCACCGCCCTGGGTTAGGCGTCAGGATCAAATCTCAGTGATTGACACTTCCCACCAAGTCACTGTGCTCCCCGAGGACATCATTTAAGCAAGATTGCCCCTCCAGCCACCACGTACATCAGCGGAAAATACATGATACTAGGATTTTTTTTTAAATCTTTTTGTTCCTGGGGGAATGTAATAAAGTCATATAATAAAGTAATGGAGTCTTTGAGCAAAAGAGGAAATAACATTTATGAATCAACTTCTGTGTACCAGGACCTCTAGTTGTTTTTCTTTTCTTTTTTGCAGTTAATTCTTATAACAATCCTCTGAGATAGCTATGAATATTGTCATTTTTCTGATGAGGAAATTCAGGTTCAGAGAAATGAAGGAGCAGGTTGACAGCCTCAGAGACAGAGTAAATTTAGAGCTGTGTGACTTGGAAGACTACAAATCTTCTACTGCCTATTGACATTCTGGGTTTCAGGATCTGGAGAAAACTCCCCCTTCACTCAGGGAGGAAGAGAGAGGGGAGCAGGAGTGACCAGTGTGCCCAAACCCAGCCTGAAGGGCCTTGACAGGCAATTTAGCTGCACCCTTGTCATGTGCATGTGAGGACATGGAAGCCCAGGGACACAGGCCAAGTTTCCTCGAAGCAGAGTCTGAAATGGGGATTGGTTAAGGGATGCAGGCTGGAGAGGGGAAGAAACTAAGCATAGATGTGGTTTGGGGCTCCCAGCCGAGAGCCAGCACCAGCTGCCTGGCTGCCAAGATGCTATCGTGGATGCCCCAGCCCTAGGGGAGCCTCTACAGCTGCCACCATGTGGAGCAGAGACAAGCTGTCCTCACTGAGTCCTGCCCCGAGTCCCGACCCTCAGGATCATGGGCACCATCACGGTTTTGTCTTCATCCAGCCACTAAGTTTGGGTGGCTTTTTTGCAGTGATAGATTGCTAAAACATCCCCAAAGCTGTATCCAGTAGAGAAAGAACATTCCTCAAAGCAAAATCTGGTTACTGTCTCTAGCAGGAGTCTGCATATCCTGAGGAAGAAAATATATGTTAGATAATGTACTCTTAATCCCCTTTATCTATCTCACCCATGCTCCCACCTGCCCCCTCCCCGCCCCCGCCCCCCAGCAACCAACCAGTATGTGCTCTGTATTTAGAATCTGGGTTTCATTGTTGTGGTTTATCTCTTTGTTTCATTTGTCTTATTTCTTACATTTCACATAAAGAGTGGAATCAATCATATTATATTTGTCTTCCTCTGACTGACTTTTTTCACTTACCATTATACTCTCTATATTTGTGTGTCTGTGAACTTTGTGTGTCTGTGTGTGCCCCTGAGACTGTGTGCCTGGCATGTCTCTGTGGGTGTGTTCCTATTCTATGTATACATCCACGTGTATCTGGCGTTTCCACGACTGTGCACCTGCTGGGTGGTGAGGTGTGTTGGTTCTATGTGTATCCCTGTATGTCTGTATATCTGGTGCCACTGGGCTTGTCTCTGTGTGTATGTGTGTTCTGAGTCTGTGTATGTGTGTGTCAGTATTTTCTGCATGTGCCTCTGGGCTCCTCTCTGTGTATATTTCAGTTTTGAGGACATTCCTCCTGTCCTGTGGTGTGTCCCCCAAAAAAGGGAAGAGAGAAAGAGAGAAAGAAGAAGAAAAGAAAGAAAGAAAGAAAGAAAGAAAGAAAGAAAGAAAGAAGAAAGAAAGAAAGAAAGAAAGAAAGAAAGAAAGAAAGAAAGAAAGAAGGAAAGGAGGAAGGAAGGAAAGAAGGGAGGAAAGAAAAAAAGAAAGATACATGTTAGAGTCTCTTCGAGACAAGACCTTGGACCTGCTCCTTATAGTTTGCCTTGACCCTCAGAAACCATATCTCATTAGTTTTATATTTTGTCAGTGGTTATTCCTGAAATTTTACCTCTAGGAAGGGAGCACTGGCTATGCCTAGGCAGGCTCGGGGGCCATCCCTTGCAGAGGAATGAGGATCAAACAATCAAATGCTTGATCATAGGAGGTTGAACCCCAAGCAGTGTGACATGTGCCCTAGGGAGGGAATGGGCTGTTACGCCCTGATCCTCTGAACCTCCACCGTTCCTATTCTTCTCCTTTCTGAAGCCATATGGAAAAGGTAGAAATCCCTTTTCTCATTTTTTCTTAATTGAATCCTATAACCTTGGAAACAAAGGTCATGTGACTTCCTTTTAGATTCCAATTCTATCTTTGAATAAACTCCTTTGGTGCTTACAACCAGAGAGCCTTAGCTAATAAGTAAATTTTGAGAGAAAGTAGCCTCAGAATACAGTTCTAAGTTAGCACAGGAGGAGACTGAGGCTGCAGAAAGTTGAGTTTCATTGTTCCAGGTGTGTGGTCAGAATCAGAGCCCAGGCTTTCTGACATTCAGCCACACAATGCATGTCCTATATGCCAAAGGCGAAGTAAGTCTTGGGATAGAGTTTTCATTTTTCAGGTGGGGAAAATGAAGTCAAGGCTTATAGAGGGGAAGTGCTGCCACCTTCAGGAATGACCCAGACCCTGAGATTGGGCAAGCCTCAATACTGAAGCTCTTCAATGTTCAGTCTTCTCTAAAGGGATACTCCATCTGTGACTGAAAAAAAAAATCTATTTTATTTATTTATTTATTTATTTTAGAGAGAAAGAGTAGGAGGAGGGGCAGAGGGAGAAGGAGAGAGAGAATCTGAAGCAAGCTCCACACCGGGCAGGGCTCGATCCCAGGACCCTGAGATCATGACTTGAGCTGAAATCAAGAGTCGGACACTTAACTGACTGAGCCACCCAGGTGCCCCTGTGACTGACAAAACCTGAACTACTTACCAAGCTAAGCAGTTACCTTATGCTTTGAATCAATAGTAAAAAGCCACATTTGGCCCTCTCAATTCAATTCTAAAAATTAATGAGAATTTAGCTTGTAATAAATGAGTTAATTGGAAAAATTATTTGCCCTACTTAGTAGAAGGTCTCAGCCGTGAGACTAGAAGCCCTGGAGTACGTTCATGAGATGCTCTTAAAACCCACATAATAAAATGATTTACATTCTTAAACCATGAATTAAAAGCTATGAATCTGATTCCAGAAGAAACAGGAGTGCGGCGTGAACATGGGGAAGCAAAAGAAAGCAAGAAAGTATGTGACCATGAAGTGAATGCTTAGTCTCCGAGATCAGAAGCTTAAAGAAAAGGATAGATGAAAACCTAAAAAGAAAGAAAAGAAAGATCCCGGTGCACTCAAGGAAAGAGAAGTCCCCCAACATCCTTCCTGCTTATTCTTCCAATATTACACACAGCTGGGCCCACCTTACCACATCCTGGTTCATACCAACTTTATCAACTTTTCCATTAAAGCCAAACTTGGTGTATCCCTTGTATAACTGACTGTGTAATGGCTGAAATTGAGAAATGGGGGCAAAAGTATCGAGCGGCTCTAAGGATTGCCAAGGATCCAAGATTTTTTTTAATAATAAATTTATTTTTTATTGGTGTTCAATTTGCCAACATACAGAATAACACCCAGTGCTCATCCCGTCAAGCCCCCCCCCAGTGCCCATCACCCAGTCACCCCCACCCCCCGCCCTCCTCCCCTTCCACCACCCCTAGTTCGTTTCCCAGAGTTAGGAGTCTTCCATGTTCTGTCTCCCTTTCTGATATTTCCTACCCATTTCTTCTCCCTTCCCTTATATTCCCTTTCACTATTATTTATATTCCCCAAATGAATGATAACATATAATGTTTGTCCTTCTCCGATTGACTCATTTCACTCAGCATAATACCCTCCAGTTCCATCCACGTCGAAGCAAATGGTGGGTATTTGTCATTTCTAATGGCTGAGGAATATCCCATTGTATACATAAACCACATCTTCTTTATCCATTCGTCTTTCGATGGACACCGAGGCTCCTTCCACATTTCGGCTGTTGTGGACATTGCTGCTGTAAACATCGGGGTGCAGGTGTCCCAGTGTTTCATTGCATCTGCATCTTTGGGGTAAATCCCCAGCAGTGCAATTGTTGGGTCATAGGGCAGGTCTATTTTTAACTCTTTGAGGAACCTCCACAGAGTTTTCCAGAGTGGCTGCACCATTTCACCTTCCCACCAACAGTGTAAGAGGGTTCCCTTTTCTCCGCATCCTCTCCAACATTTGTGGTTTCCTGCTTTGTTAATTTTCCCCATTCTCACTGGCGTGAGGTGGTATCTCATTGTGGTTTTGATTTGTATTTCCCTGATGGCAAGTGATGCAGAGCATTTTCTTATGTGCATGTTGGCCATGGATCCAAGATTTGAAGGATTGCCACGCACACAAAGGAACCTATGCAGATGACTCCTTAGTACAGAGTAACTCAGCACAAATGTTACATCGTGGCCATAGTTGACCTGGACCTTAACAAAGGGTCCAGAAGATCCCCGGAGTTCCCATCATGTACATTTCTAACCATAGGTACAACATTGAGCGGATGCCAGATGATTATGGAGCCCCTCGGTTCAAATTCTTAAAAGAGTTTTCCTGCATTCCTATACCAACTTTTTCTGTTGCCAGTTCATATTAGCAATATGCTATAGTATGAATTATTCTTCTTACCCATTTGCTCTGTTATGAGCTGAGTATGGTTAAATATACTCATTTTTTGATGTTTTGAAATCAGTATTTTATATCATTTTAAGTATTGTTGCATCTTTTTATAAATCAGATGATTGCTCAAAAAAATAAAAGCTATGAATCTATTATTCATGAAATGACTTAAATTAGTCAAACAATTTCTGTTTTCTTTCCTTCTCTTATTCCTAGGTTACTGGTGTTTTTCTCTATTTACTCTTTTGAAAAACACTTTTTTCCTTTATTTCTCCTTTCTTTATTTGTCAAGAAGATATGTCCTTCAAACTAGAAACACTTTCTATTTCTCACAACATATATTGGTGTTGACTCTATCCACACTTCTTATATTTTTATAGACTCTGACTAAATTAGTTTTTCATTTCTGAACTTTTACAGCACCCGTATTCTGGCAATTAAATATAGTTTCTTACATTGCTACTTCCCACCTGTGCTTTCAGCTTCAAGATTACATTTTCATGGTTGGCAGTAAATTTTTTCCCAGTTTTTACACGTCTCATAGTTCACACAGGGTCGTAAGACAAGAGATATTTTTTTTAATTCATTCATTTCTTCAACAATTGTTTATGGACAACCTTCCAGGTCCTAGGAATGGTTCTCAGCTTAGAGCTACCAAGATGAAAGTGATGCCGTTTCTGGCTTCAAGGAGTGAATGAACCAATCTATGCCTCTCTCAAGTCTTTATCTGTTCAAGTATCCCATCACTGAAAATGGGAATTAACCAACTAGGGCATTATGCAGACTGAGGCACATCCAAGGGACACATTCTAAGAAGAAAATTCACAGAACTTGACAATAACAAAGGAAACATCTCTGAACATCATAGAGGCGGGAAGATTTAAGCTGGGAATCTGAAGGCATGAGTTCTGCTTCCAGTTCTGTTAACACCACTTTTGTGACAGCAGACAACCCACTCAACCCCCCCCAAACTCTGGTATCTGAAAAAGTGAGAAGATGGGCCAGACATTCTTGAAGCTTCTTTGCAGTTCTAAGATTCTGCAAACAAAAAACAAGGTAAAATTCTTCCAGTTTCTAGCCAGAAACAACAGGATAAAATTAGGGACGTGAAAACTAAGGGTAGTTGTGAGAGACAGTTCCTCTTAGTAAGAACTTAATGGAATATCGAGTTGTTATCAAAAGGTAGAGATTCTTCCTTGGTTAAAGAAATCTAAAAATAAATCCTGACAAATATCATGGCATCTACTGCCAGCATCCTAAGAAAGCCTTTGGAAATAAGTAAAGAGAATAAAGGAAGGAAACAGAGATTAATGGAATTTTTTTTCTTTCTGGAATATCTATTACTGCATAAAAGAATTTTACTAGTCCCCAGAAATATACCATTCTTTGCTTCTTAAACAGAATCAAAAGAAATGAAATAATGGTAGAATAGATTTCCAAAGTGTTCAATTAGAGTGACAAATTTACAAATAAACCCTTTTTTCCACACAGGACTGCAGCTTCAAGACATCAAGTACGTTTGCTATTTTGTACAGCACATCAGAATGTTAAGTTAACGAGACACAGGAGTGAATAATATGTCAACATAACGATAAGCCTGAGTGACAAAGTAATCGAATATGAGGAAAACATTTTTGGAGCAAAGTGGTAACAGCTGCAATAAGGCATGAGATAAATTGTGCAGGATCCATTTAGCTCAGGAGACCCAAGTGAGAGAAAAAGAAAAAAAGCAGCAGCAGGAGTCAAACATGAGCTTACATTGTGTCAAAGTCCAAGGATTGAGGAAAACTCTCTAGACTGCAGAGGAAACGTACAAAGGAACCAAACTCAACTCAAGAAAGCAAAGCCTATTTGAAGGCATATAGATGATTTGGATCATCGAGGAATCACACAGAGAGAATTAATGAGTCAGAACAGAGTTGGAACATAAGATTTCCATAATGTTATTTTATTCCCTTTTCAAAATTCAGCATTCTTCCTTGGAAAAATGTATGGTGCCCCCCAAGTGAGTCCCCATATAGCTTTGGAGGAGAACTTGAATGGATTCCAAAGAGGCAGAAGGCAGGAAAATTAAAAGTAGATGTCCAAAAACGTGGCCTCAAGTGTAGACAGCTGTGAAATAAAGCAGAGGTTTGAAAGCCTCCAACGGTAAGAAAATACATTCTCAAATGTACCAAAGCTCTGTTAACACAGAAGGGAGACAACGGGAACATTACACCTTCATGGAATTGAATTCAAGTTTAAATAAATATCAAGGTGGTTAGGCTCTTTAAATAAAGTCAGAAAATTCAAACAGATGACTCCCCTGGTGACAATATCTCAGACACCTTATCCATACATGTATTTCATGTCTGCTGGTTATGTTACCTTTTAGACTTTTCTATTTGTAAAATGGCCAGCCCTGAACTAGGGGGAGAGTGGTAAACTTTAACAAAGATGTACAAATCATGTTGGAATCTGTGGCTGAATTGAAACAAGTGTACAAAAAAATAAAATCTGGTGGAAAGAGAGGACATTCTCCCTCTGTGCTCCTCTGATGGGGATGTTTTAAAGTAGCATACATTGAAACCAAAGTTGGTTTTTTGGCTTGCAATCAAAGATTCTTGACATGAGCAAAGAAAGATGATGTGAGTCCAGGGGCACGGACGGATGGCCCAGCCATAGCATTGCCCTTGTATATACGACAGCTTTCCAGTGACCTAGGGAAGGTGCATATGGCACAGATACCTAGACGTACAGAAAACCTGGGGAAGCAAAACAAACAAAAAAGTATCCTTACCAAAATACCTCATATTTGTGCTAGGTCTTGCATTTTGCAAAGTTTTCTATGGGCACTGTTACCACCATTTTCCATCCAAGTCAACTGAGATCTGGAGTGATTTCTAATTTCATCAATACTGCAGCAGCTGGAAAGGTTTTCTGACACCTAGTCTAGGGCTTTGTCCGTTCAACCTCCTCCCTTCTCTCTTGATCCAATGGAGTCTGTGGTGGAGAAGGATGGGGACATTATTTAAAGAGTTGACTTCCTTTAGCAAAGCAGCCAGTTACTTGCTGGAGAGCTTATATAAACATACTTGAAGAAGTTTCTTTCCAGATACCCAGAAATGTACTGAGACAAGCAGGGACACAAGAAATAACTGTCTCTGTGCTGTACCTAGAGAACATTGTGCAGGTAGGAAAGGGAAAAGAGGAAGGAAAACTAACATTTACTGAGCTATACCTAGGGACAGACACAGAGCTAAGGGCTTCACATGTTCTTTCTCTTAATCCCACCCTGAGGAATAGGTCTTAGAAGCTCCATTCTAGAGCTGAGAAAACTGGAAGATGAGAGAAGTCAAGGAATATTCCCAACATTTCCTAGCTAGAAGGCAATGGAGACAGGATTTGAAAAAGAAGCAGGTTGACTTCAAAATCTCCTGTGGTTGCCCTCACAACATGCATATACTTGAGAGTTACAGATTACCAAAGGCTTTCGGCCTCCTAATGCCACTGGATCTGCACAGGGCCCTCTGCTCAGAGCTGGACTACCGAATTTGTAGAGGGGGTGGAGGCAGTCACCTTACTCTCTCCCTGTAATCAGGGAGAAGAGGAAAACCTGGTTTGGAGAGGACAAGGCTCTAGTGGCTGCTCCTGAAACCAGGATCTGAGTGCTGATGTGGAAGAGGGGAGCAGATTGTATCATTTAACAGACTCACCTGCTCCATCGCTCCACAGCAGTACCATTGTACTTCGTGACATGCTTCCTGTGTCAGCAGCATCTGCTAGACACACATTTCAGAGTTTATTACAAACAGCAGGCTGGATCCTGCAGGGAAGAGAACATTCTTCAATGTAGGGTATATCATTCTCTCTTCACACCATGAGAACTGCTGCCCTGAGTCCAACGACAGGAGAGTATCCCAGAAGGCAAATGTTCACCAGTGCACAATTGGAGATTACTTTCTTCTTGGGTCAGGGGTGAAATAATTACACTGAGCTTTATGGCTTAGTAAAGAAATGCTAATTTACTTGGTACCCCTGAATAAGCACAGATAGAAGCTACTGTTCCCTCACTCCAAATTTACCCACCCACACCCTCACATCTTCTATGCATATGCTATATTGTGCCCATTAATGAAAAAAAAATGAGAAATGAGTCAGTGATCTGCATACATCAGATTAACAAATATATGTTTTTCTAAAGTATTAGGTTAATTAATACTAGCTGCTGTAACAATCTCAATCTTAGTGGCCTAACAAAATAAAAATTTCTCATTTATCTCACAGTCAAATGAAGATCAGATAAGGCAGTAACAAAGGAGGGACTCCCTCCTGCCACTAGTCTACTGAAACTAGAAGATTTAATAATTTAAATAAGATGCAGAGTCTCATAACATAATGTCCAAGATGCTCAAGATACAATCAGAAATCATTTGTCACACTAAAAGCAGGAAAAATCTCAATTTGAATGAGAAAGAACAATCAACACATAACACCAAGATCTCCAGATGGTAGAATTATCTAACAGACTTGGAACAAATGAAATAGCAACAAAAAAATCTCAGCAAATAAGTGGAAGATGTAAAGAACCAAATGGAAAATTTGAAACCAAAAAAAATACAATAACCAAATGAAAAACTTAACTGATGGGCTCAATGGTAGAATAAAAAGGACAGAGGAAAGAATCAGTGAACTGGAAAATAGAACAAAAGAAATTACCCATTCTGAATAATACAGAGAAAAAATAGTGAAATAAAAAGAATACTCTTTGGATATTAATAAGAGATCTAACATTCATGTCATGAGAGTCTCAGCAGTAGAGGAGAAAGAGGACAGGGCTTAAAAAATTCAAAGAAATCACAAGTAAAACTTACCCAAATTTGGCAAGTTACATAAACCTAGATTCGATAAAATTAGGGAACCCCAATGAGAACAAATTCAAAGAAATGCACACTAAGACTCATTAGAGGCAAACTTCCAAAAACCAAAGACAAAACATCTTGAAAGCAGTGAAAGAGAAGTGACACCCTACTTACAGAGGAGAGACAATCAAAATGACAGCAGACACCTTCCAGAAATAACCAGGAGGAAGAGGCGCCATATTATATAAGTGCTTAAAGGAAAGAGCTCTCAAGCCCAAATTCTATATCCAGGAAAATTACCCTCTAGGCTTGAAGGAGAAATTAAGACATTCTCAGGTGAAGGAAAATCAAAACACTAATTTGAAGATATAAGTCTCAACTTGATTTTAAAATTGACATCCTTCCTCCTCTGATAAGGAAAAGATCTCTCTCTCCCTCTCTCTGTGTATCTCATGAATGAATAAATAAAATCTTTAAAAAATAATAAATAAAGGAACTTAATAGAAGATAAGGCCTCCACACATTATATGAACTGGTAAATTAACAACAGCAGTATACTGTTGGCAAATTGTGTGTGTTTAATATAGTATCTAGAGAAACAACTTAAATTTTTATACAAAAAGATACATTAAAATGTACTAGAAATAAATTAGAATTCTAAGGGAAGTTTCAAGTACCCACAGGAAACAGAAAAAAAAAAACAACAGAGAAATAAAATGGTAGACCAAATGATAAGCTATCAGAATCTTAATCTTACTTTGTGTATACAAAGTCTGACCCCTATGCCTGCTGAACCCTCTGCTTTAGGGATGGGCTGCCCTTGCCTGAGTGAGTAGCTAAACAAGAAGAAATCAGTTCTCCTCATATCCCACTCCATACCCACTTTTCACTGTCTCCAAGTCATTAGTAAATTAATAACTCAACATACCCCGAAGTCATTACAAAATTAAGCTCAAAAAGAAAAAAAATGACACATGAAAGACTCAGGTTCTATATATAAACAGGTTGGGTTACACAGGTGCATATATTTGTCAAAACTCATGTGCATGCCAGACTATTTAGGGGAAGGTGTATCAAATCTGCAACATACTTTGAATGCATAAAAGAAAAATAGATGAAAGCAAAAGGGATAAGAAACAGATACGTGATGAAACACATATGATAAATGTTAATGATACAACCCAGGCAGTGGGTTTACAATGTTCACTGTAGAATTCTTTCCTTGTTATTTTATGTCAGAAAATTGCCTTAGTAAACTACTAAAAATATTAATGACTGCTAATTTTGATAGGCAAAATAAGAAGTATTTATAGAGATCTTTTCCTTATCAGAGGAGGAAGGATGTCAATTTTAAAATCAAGTTGAGACTTATATCTTCAAATTAGTGTTTTCATTTTCTTTGGGAAAATACCCAGTAGTGGAATTATTGGATCATATAGTGTTTAAAGTTTTGACTTTTTGAGGGACTTTCTTATTGTTTTCCACAGGGGCACAACTAATAATGTTTTCCATACTGTTTTCCATATAGTTAATAATAATAGCCACTCATCCATTCCCAGATCTGTAGCTCCTTAAATGGAACTGAGCAGTTAGCTTTGAGAAGGGATACTAGAACCACAATCCAAAAAAAAAAAAAAAAATGGGGCAACTGGGTGGCTCAGTTGGTTAAGTGCCTGCCTTTGGCTCAGGTGATGATCCCAGGGTCCTGGGATGGAGTCCCTTATCAGGGTCCCTGCTCAGTAGGGAGTCTGCTTCTCTCTCTCTCTTTCTGCCTCTCCTCTATCCTGCTCATGTGCTCTCCCTCTCTCTCTGCACTCTCTCTCTCTCTGAAATAAATAAAATCTTTTTTTTAATTAAAATTTAAAAATAGGAATCTACATTCTAGCCTTTCTCAAAGAAATGAGGGGGAGACTATGAAAATCAAGTAATGAGTAGTTATTACTCTAGATCACCTCCGTGATAGGCAAAGTGAGACCCAGATCTCTTCGTGATACATTCCTGAGCACAGAGGTAGGAATAAACTCTTCAGCCACAAGCAGAATTCCTACATTGATTCCCAGATGCTTGAGTGAAGCTACTGTGGCAGGAAAGGCAAAGTAGGAAGCCCAAAGCTCTTCCTTCATGCTAAATAAGTAAAATAACCAATACTGTGTCCCTGTGTGATTTAGAGTTAGTGCCACATTCAGTCTGAAAACTCGCTGGGGTGGTGACTTCTCTAATGTCTCCAGTTGTCTCAAGTTAAACATCTAGAACTTACCATTGGTCTATGAAAGAGAGGACTATTATAAAGTTGATCGTGTAAGGTGGCTCAATTACAGCTGAGAATTGGCACAAGGGAGATAGCCCCAATACCTGGTATACAATTATTAAAACCGACAGATATTTTTATTGTTTTCTACTAAAGAGAAATAACCAGAGTAGTATGCTTTTACCTGTCAGGTACTAATACGTTTTGTCTCGGGGTTACTTCTCCTCTGCAGACGTGCCCCGCAATTTATTTATGAGGAGCTTTACCATTCCATGAACTCACAAGTCAATAATTACACTGGTCTATCGCATACATAGAATCCTGAAGGAGCAATGCTTCTCTCAGGAGATTCAGCAATGATTCCATTGAATTTGAACATAGCCATTTGAGGTTCTTTAAACACCAAGTAAATAGACCTAAAGGTATGTCGCTGTGTTGACTGTAATTATTGATCATAATTATCAAGGACACTTTTGCACACTATAACTAGAGGGGGATATGGATGAAACCCAGATTATGTCCTTATACTACCAAGCCTAATAGCATAAAGTCATAGAAAAGTACCGTGGTACTATATAAGAAAGACTGCCAGGGGCTCTGGTCTCTCAGAAATGAAGGTGAAAAATAACTAAATGAATGAATGAATAAATAAATAAATAAATATATATATACATAAATAAATATATAAATAAGGAAGGAAGGAAGGAAGGAAGGAAGGAAGGAAGGAAGGAAGGAAGGAAGGAAGGAATAAACCGGCTTTGAGAGCAAAAAATAACAATCCTAGCCAGCTACAGCCCGGTGACTTCTTACCTAAAAGCATAGCATCTACCAGAAATCCCCTCCTTTTTTCTCAAGTACATATATTCACATATTTTACATAAATCCCATTTTGTTGGATTTCTTTCTCCCTCTCTGGGTTCTCGATGGCGAATTTTCCAATTTCATTTATAGCTATGGACTAAGGGTGAAATAAAATAGAAGAGTACCACATGGAGATCCCAGACTTGGAACAGGATGTAACATTTGATATAACTTTAGATGTTTCCTTGTGGAGAACTTCTGGGGGCACTTTTTTCCCTAAGGAGAATAGTTACATGAGAGCAATTGTTTTTTAAAAAGAAGAGGATACATATGGTTCTTGGGCTCATAAAGGGACTGAGACATGGTAAGAGAGAGGCTCATTTCTCCATACACAGGAAGCGGATGAGACCAGTTGTTCCTTCCCATACTCCCTGAGAGCTAGAAAGGAGTTTAACCCAATCAGGGCTCCCCATCAAAAGACACTGGAATAGGTGAGAAATTATTTACAGCAGTGGTGATCCTGAGAGTCTGGCTGCCCAGTAACATCAAGTGTCCAGAGGTAATAGCACAGAGTAACCAAGTTCTATAGCAAAAATCAGATTAAGCATGTTACCGTCTCCCAAAAACATATCATTTCAGATAGCTCAATGTGGCTACCATAAACTTTATAGAAAGAGAGACAGGAGAGGGGAAGAGAGAGGAAGAGAAAGAAAGATAAGGAAACAAAGCTGATTTAAAAATCAGCTAGGAAAAGATCTAGGTGTTGTTACTGATACATGAGAGTTACTGCAGCAAATCGATCAAAAACCCACATAGTTTTTGTGGGACTTGTGTTGTCAAAGGTACCATGATTCTGGACTTGAGAGTTTAACCCTTGAAACCATCTTTGGGCAACTAACCTTACACAAGTGGAAAATGGGCTCTGAAAGTTCTATATCCCTCAAGGAAGGCCTGCTCTCCAATGTCCACTTCAGAAATAGAAGAGGGTCGGAAAGACCTCCCTGAGGGAGGCACCAGGATCTAAGGGGTTGGGTTCCTTTTATAGAGCAGCATCTGGGCTTAAGTGAGAAACTTCCAAATTAGGTGACCTTCACGGTGCCTGCCCAGCAGTATTCCATCATAGCACAAGACCAGTGTCTTCTTTTTCTCAATGGGAATCTTGCTGCTATCCTTCCCAGCTCCATCGTTGCTGTGGAGTATGTGAAAGTCAAATGACTTATTCATAGGTCAATGTTTCACTAGGTCATCTAGACCCATGTCGAGGATTGTATATCACACAGAGATCAATTTAGATGTGGTGACAGTGTGGAACTTTAGTTTCTTCCCTTGGTGAGGGGGTTGGGTGTATTTTCTGTGTGGGGAGAATGGTGGGACAGACACAGTCTTTGGTGAACAGAAGGGTAAACTGAGGCTGATTGGCTGACTGTTAATCTAAACCTATTTCCTCTACTTCTTAGTCTATACCTCACAAGCTCCCTTGCAGTCAGTACACAGGTAGCTGAGTTCTCTACCTATGAAATGTGAGCAGAAGTGACATGGGTTCCTTTCAAGCCTGTCCCCTCAGAAACCACCCATGCATCATCCATGATGCCTTTGTCTGCCTGCTAGTCTCCTGTGAGTGAGCACAGCAAATTTTGAAACAGCGAGAGAGAGCCTGGGTCACTCATTGCTGCTTGCCTATTACAAACACTCATTTTGAACTCTACGTGAGTAAGAAATAGACTTCTCTAGTCATTTTGCATTGAGCCATTTTGTATTTTGCCATTTGTTCGTTACCACAGTTGGATTTATCCTGGCTAGAAAATCTCCTCAGCATTAAATATAGAAGATTAAATCTAAAATATCATAAACATATGGATAATAACTCTACCAAAGAGATTTATTTCTTTCACCAATATCTAGGCATCATCAGGATGCTGAATTTAGGCAAATTTTATTCTCAATTTTCACACTCCCTATTTTAGCGCTGTATATATATATTTTTTTATTTTTTATTTTTTTGCAGAGCTATTCTCAGTAATTGACAGAAGATTAGCCTCAAGCAGCATCTTTATGACCAATCTGGGGTTTTCTTCAGGGAGATAAACCCTGCAGAGAACCACACCAATCATTGGCATAATGATGCAAGACAGCAGACTCTATATCCATTGCCACATTCCCTCCTTGGAAATTTTTCTGGGCGCAAGTTACACATGTTGATCTAGCAAAAAAATTCAATCCACTTCCTCACAAAGACAGAGTAAGATCACAAGAGGTAAAATTTTTCCCACAAGGCAAAGACACCTCAGCTTGTGAAAAGAACAGCTTGGGTGTTCTTCCTCCCTAAGGAGTGCACATTCCCAGAGTTGGGGGTACTGGTGAGGGGAGGCCTCCAACTAGGTCCATACTTCAGAGAGGGGGAGAACCACTATCCCAGCCCACGTTGTGTTTCTGAGACTTTCTGGGCCCTTCTAGGGAGATGAAGCATACAAACGATGTGAGGGTTTTGCTTGTCTCCATGAGAACTGCTTGACCTGGGAACCTGTATGCATACCAGCCCTGAAAGAATCAAGGAATAAAGCTACCCGATGAAAGAGATTTGAATTCTGAGCAGAAAACCCCACCATGTCCTCTTTATTTCTGCTTCTGTGTATCTGGATCGATAAGAGTTCAGTTGCTCCTTTTGTGCCACCTCAGGCTCTAGAGGCATTTGATGCTCTGTCCTCTGTGTGACCTTCCTCCCCTGCACCAAATACACCCAGGGGTGTTCTAACCCTTGTTCTCTCTGTCTTCCCCATACGACTGTGGGCTACTCAGGAGGGACTGAGTCATATCCATCTTTGAATACTTTACATCTAGCTCAGGGCCTAGCGGGCACTAAAGAATCAAAAGGTGGAAACCTTTTGCTGTCAAACTAGATAACTGCAGCTTCCTAGATTTCTTTGATAAATCTCCCCAGTCTTTTTTCAGGGCCCAGACATATGATTACTGAAAAACACAATTTGACTTAAGATTAGATTTTATGGGGGCAGCCCGGATGGCTTAGTGGTTTAGCGCCACCTTAGGCCCAGGATGTGATCCTGGAGACCCAGGATCGAGTCCCACGTCAGGCTCCCTGCATGGAGCCTGCTTCTCCCTGTGCCTGTGTCTCTGCCTCTCTCTCTCTCTCTCTCTCTCTCTCTCTGTGTCTTTCATGAATAAATAAATAAAATCTTTAAAAAAAAGATTAGATTTTATGCATAAATCACAATGGGAAACTGTATGAACTTGCTCAGGAGAGTAGCATTCCCATGGACGGTCTCCTGTCTTCTTTCCATTGTCTCCGCTGTTCATTTGGTTGAGATCATCTTTGTCTCTCACCAACCCACAGACCCCGGAGCTCCCCAGTCTTACACCCCAGCCCATACTTGGCTGCTGGAGTGAATCATCCAGAGCCCATCTGATTCCAACGCATTCCATGCTTCTTGATTGGCTACAGATTAAAGTACAGACTTGAAGCAGGATATATTCTCAGGGCTTTCACAGCCACCAACTCACAAAGATTTTTCTAAAAAGCACACTTCCCCCCGCCACACACACACATTTTAGCATCTCTGAAATCAGTTTGTGTCTTAACATCTCGGGCAACCATGTGGTGGGAGTGATACGGTTGCCACTGCCTGAGAACACACATCAGAATTTGCAGAAGAGGTGCTGGCAGCATGGGGGAAGCTCCAGAGACAACAGGAGGGCACTCCTTTAAGAAACATCTTATGTCCAGAGCTCTTGGGGGCACAAAGGACAATATTGTACAGAATGCATACATGACTGAGAACGCTGAAAGAGGCAGGGCTTTAGGCATTCTCAGACCAGCTTCTTCTGCTTTTTTTGGTTTCTTTCCTACTTCTGTATGAGAATAACATATGATGTCCAATTCTAAGAGTTCTCCCAATAAAATAAAGTAAGTATTTTGTGTCACTGTTTGGTTGGTTGGGTTTTTTTCTTTCTGAATGGAGCATGAAGGAATAGTGAGTCTTACAGCAGATAGTATTTTTAGATTTGGCTGAAATGGAATCTATCAATCTAATCATAGTTTTACTTCCTCATCTCTCCATCTGTTAACCTTTTATACCAAGCCAGTCCTCACCACTAGTGATCCTGGATCATTACAACTCTTCTATTTATTTATTTATGTACTTACTTACTTATTTGAGAGAGAGAGAGCCAGTGAGAGTGAGCACAAGTGATGGTGGTGGTGGGAGGGCAGAGGGAGAAGCAGCCTTCTGGATCCCAGGATCCTGGGATCATTACCTGAAATGAAGGCAGACTCTTAACCAACTGAGTCATTCAGGCACAGCCTCATTACACTTTTTGCCCTTATTTAATCCTTGAGATTTGTCCTGGAATTTTGTTATCACTAATCTCCACCTATTAAAATTCCAACCATTCTTCAAATGCCAACTTAAATGCAACCTACCCCATGAAATCTTTCCCATATCACTCGTTTACTATGACCTTCTCCACTCTCTATAACCCTGAGTTGCTTGTGCATCTGTTACATTTCAGATACGACCCATTCTTTTGAAATCTTTCTATTGTGTGACATGGGTGCAATGGTAGGCGTTTTAGAATATGTTGTCCCACTTAGTCCCCACAATAACTTTTGGAGGTAGGAATTAGCATCCATTATCCAGAGATTTTAACTGGTATTTAGAGAGAGCAGTTAACTTATGTTTTTTTCATAGATCAGTAGATGATAAACATGGGGTTTTTGATCCAAATCTGATCTACCATTGAACATCAGCTTCCTTTACTCCAAAGCCTGTCCTCCTCATCTACTTGGATTGAATTCAACTGAGTGTGAAATGCAAAATACCATTTGAAACTGAATTTTCTTGATAATAATATCCCAAGTTCACTTGAAAAACAAGCTGAAGCATTTTAAAATTCACTTTTTTGTTATTAGGCTGATATTCTTTGTTAAAAACCCATTTGTTTAAAAAAATTAAAATTATGTTTCATTGTAAGAAAAGAATCATTGAAGCTTAGCTTCAGAAATGCCATAATTATTTCTTGTTCCCTCTGTTATTTTCTTACATAATAATGTAGAACTCCTGAAAATTTAACAACAGCCAGTTTATATTCACAGTCTTAAAACATGAGAAGTAGAATTCTTCTGGTGCTTATGGAAGAGTCAGCTACAGAAACATAAAAAGCATTTCCTGGCAAGGAAGAAGAGAGGACTTGCCTTTTCCCAAGAGCAAAGGAGGAACAAGAGCAGCCAGTATATTCTTGAAATCCAAGAGACTTGAATCTCAGTTCAGGCATTTTCTAATTTTGTGATCTTGGGCAAGTTCATTCCCCTTGTTAAGCATCAGTATCCTTATTCACAGAATGAGAACTATATCATGGTGTCATTTTTGGACCAACTGACAATAGTACCTAACTTAAAGGCATTATTACATTATTATTATTATCATCACCATTATTATATAATGTTCTTGATGGAACATTTGGCCCTTTCCAGGAAGAAGACTGTGACATCATTTGATTTCTGTTGAAGACAAAGAACAACCTCTTGCTGCTGTGTAAATAATAGGTGACAAGGGGTCAAGAACTGGACAACCAAATGGTGGTGATTTTCCAAATAAGAGACTATGGTAGCCTGTACCTGGATCATGGCAGTGAAGATGTTTCAAGTATCTGCAATTGAGATGATCTTAAGAGATAGAATCTATATAATATGGTGGTAGATTCATTGTGGAGGATGTAGAGGAGTGAGAACTCAAGACTAACCTCTAAGGCTATCACTTAGGCACCTGGTTAGCTGGTAGCAACATTAATTGAGTCAGGGGAAGACTAAGGGGAAGTGAGGAGGAGTTCAGGTAGAGAGTGGGAAAAAATTAAAAATTTAATTATAGAACACAGTTCACTTTTATCTGTTAATAGTTTTTAAAGCCAGAATTCACACTTTTATTTTAATTTTGGCGATTTCTTTATCTCTGTCCACGTCCAAAACGTTGGTCCAAACAATGAGTGTTTTTTACTTCTCTTCCTTTGCCACATAGGTGATAAGCAATAATCTAGAGATCTTCTTATTAGTGTGATTCCTTCCCAGAGACCTTTTGGATTTTCCTCCCTCTTGCAGCCAGTCATTACCTCAGCAGTTAAGTCAGCCATCATGCCTAAATCTTGAAATTCTCTCCACAATTTTCCCCACAGAAGTAATTATTCTGATCCAGGAACTTAGGACCTCGGAGTGGTTGGCTCCTTTGTCCTTGGAGGCAGAGACTCCTTTTAGGGCCTGGAAAGTGTGATTGTATCATCTGTCACGTGAAAGCACTTCCCAACTTTGTACCTTCCTCCACACCCTCTTAGAATCTCCTTCCCAACAACACCCACATTGTTCTGTTTGACAAACTCTTTCCTGATTGATTTATGAACATAAATTCAATTGTTACCTTATGGTCACTGTAATCACTGTTGTAATTTCTCTTCTGCCTTGCATTCAGCGTAATCACCATTATAACCTGCATCTGAGTGTCTTGAGCTTCCCCTCCCTGAAAGTGTCCAAACAGAGTCCGTCTACAGGACCATGATGGATGAGAGGTGGAACAGGATGACCTCAAAGCAAACTTCCTTTTCTCAGATTCTGTGTATTTTACATTTAATATTTTACAGAAAACCAAAAGTGCTTGCTGATCACATGGCTATTCTAATTCACTAAAGCTTTGTAGTACCAACCATATTTTACCCGATCTTATTCAGCCAAAAAGCTGAATAAGCAGAAATGGTCTCAGATTTACTATGAAAGAAGTTATTGCTGTCATCTTTTATCTTCCACACACTTCTGCGACACACACAGAGAGTGGCTTGTTTTAAATAAGCATCTGTGAAAGTGGTAGGGGGTTGCAGTGGAAAAAGCCGGAGTGTTGAATTATTGTCTTCATTCTGGCACCTAACTAGCTAACTGAATCTGGACAGGCCGCTTCACATCTGTGAGTCTTAAGCTCCTCATCTGCAAGATAAAAGGGTTTAACTAGATCAGGGTTTCCCAGCTTCTGCACTTTGGACACTCAGGGCTGGATGATTCTTTGTTGTGCAGGACTACCCTCTTCATTGTAGGATGTTCAGGAGCACCCCTGGCCTATACTCATTGGATGCCATTAGCACCCTCTCTCCTCCGGTTCTGACAACCATAAAGTCTCCAGACATTGGCAACTATCTTCTGGGGGAGGGGGGAGCAAAATTGTCTCAGTTAAAAACCTCTACACTAGGTGACTGTATGAGGAAAATGTATGCAGCATAAGAAGCATCCTACCACCTCCATTAATGTCTACTACAAAAAGTGTTGTGTTTTTTTAATAACTTAAAGATAACCACTAGGGGAACTTTTAAGTGAATGTGTACCTCGCAAATTACTACAGAAAATAAAAGCAAATAAAACCTCACCACTTATTGAAAATAAATGATAAACATTAATAACAAAAACAGACTATGCAGATCACATAGACATTAAAGAAGAACTCAGAGCATGTTGTAAGACAATGTCAGAGCAAATAAACCAGTTTATGACAGGAATTTGAATGGCTGAATACATCTGTCAAAAGACAAAGGCACTCAGATTGTTTTAAAAAATAAAATGGAGCTTATACACTGCCTAAAATAACAGATCTAAAACAAAATGTCTTGAAGTTTAAAAAGAAAATTATAGACAGTGATTTACCTGGCAAAAAATAAATAATAAAAAACTTCAAATGGCAAAATGAGTTTCAAACAATCTAGAAACCAAAGCAATTATTAAAATTGAATAAGGAAAATTGTTCTATATTAATAAAAGTTATAAAGTAGGGTGAAAATATAAAATCAATATGAAAATCATAAACTTTTATTCAACCCATAACAAAACATCAAATATATAAAGCAACACAATCACCATTTATTACAACCAGGAAGCAATTTTTAGCAATATCTACTTGGCATTCCAAATAGTATTGAAATTCTATTAGTAAGGAAAATTAGGAGTGTGACTACTGTGTTAGCAGCTTACAACCTTACCCACTACCTAACAACTATTGGTGGTGGACAGTGGGCAGGTAGAAAAATTCTGCTGTTTTAAGAGTATGAAATTGCTGATGACTCAGCTTTTGTGAATGTGACTTAAATGTAGCTATATGGAAAGCAAGAAAATATAATCTCTACCTTTATGGAGGAAAAAACTGATTAAGATAATAAGTATGTTCAGTAAATCTTATTTGACCATAGCTAGTCAAAAATTTCCTGAACTGAAATATCATTCTTTCAAGAGAAAAATCAAACACATAGTAGGCACCCAATAAATCCTATTAAAATAAATTACATTAACCTATCTTTTTTTAAATAGAAGTCCACTATGTGGCTTCCTTATTAATTCAGGATAATGTTACACTAGCGTGAATGATTATTGTCATTTTATAAAGAGTGCCATCATGCAAACTAGAATTATTTCCTTATAGTTCAGTTCCTCACTTTAAAACATGACAGCAACATTTGATAAGTACCTATTTTAACAAAACAATTCATGCTTGACCAATAAAATACAGGCAAATAAAAAATATACACCAAAAACTGAGACAAAAAAAGAAAAATAAATTTATAAAAGCACAATAATGGTGAGAACACTTAACACAATATTATTTGTGTTTGAGTGATAAAGTATACCAAAATCAAATAAGGAGGGATAAATTTTGAATGATTATAATTGAAATTATTAAATGAATAAGGTTATATAATCATTTCATAGACCTATAAAATAATTATCTTAAAACTGATTGTCTATCAAAACAAAAACGGGTCTCAATCCATTTCAAAAAGTTGTACCTGTATAAGCTATATTATTTGATGTCAGGATAGTAGAACTATAAACATTTTTTTAAAAAGGTAGAAAAATAGCCTACCCCCCCAAAAAAAAGAAAAAAAGAAAAATAGCCTAAGGAACCATTTCATTTCATAAGTAATGAGAAGTAGAATTGCACTCTTTGGAAGCTACTGAAAATTAGAAAATCATATTTAAAACTATACATGATTCAGACTGGGTATCCTGATGAAGACAGAGTTGCTGCTATGGCAGGAAGGAGAAATGCAACTGAATGAAGTTTGTGCTGTGACTCTTCCCAGGGGTTGGATAGCAGCCCGCACAAGATGCGATTGCTGGAGAGAAGTGCAGAGTTTAGCACCATCCTGGGGCATTTTCTAAATGGAAGTGAAGACAGTGACAAGCTAGGTCTCACTGGGGGCAGGGAACAGTGATTGGGCCACTAAAGTATCCGGGATTGTGAGTTGGGGCACTTGAGAGAACCCAGCTGTTGAGGAGTCCCAAAAGTCATAGAGGCCTCCACCCTTAGCAGAATCTTAAACTGTGAGGGTACTGAGGGAGACTAAGGGGGCCCACGAGAGGGAAGGTTCTGGTGGCCAAGGGATAACGGTGATTTCTGAGGTTACCCAGGAGCTAGGAAACACTGGACTTCTTTCTGACCCACCGGAAGGGAGGCACCTTGGTCAACATGCTAGGCTTTCCACTAAAACAAAAAAAGGTCACTGAACCAAAAGATGAATCAAATTATCCAGATGTATGAACAGAGGAAAAATTTAAAAAGTGGAAAAGAACATCTGAGATCTATGGAACAATTGTAGATGGTCTCATACATGTGTAACAGGAGACAAATACATATTTTTTGAAGGGATACTAGCTGAAGACAGCCTAAATATTTGAGATGTACGTAAGCTGTATCCACAGGAAAATCAATAGCTTCATTCAGTTGAACAATATTTGAGGAAAACTATAACCAAAAAGATTGTAGCAGACATAGTACCAAACAAGTTTTCCAAATACTCCCTTCCATCCTGTATCCTACCTGTGATCACTGAGGCTTTGTAACTACCTTTGGCCAATGAATTGTGAGTGAATAATGTTTCTCTCCAGGATGGAGCCACTTAGGAGACTATGTCCCCTTCATCTCTCTTCTCCTGCTCCAGTAACAGTGGCAGCTAGTCAGATGGCATAACTACAGGGTGGAGGAGGGCTGGCCAATTCTCACTGGACTTGCCATGTGTAACATATCTTTCAGGTTCAACCACTGGAGTGTATGTGTCATAGCAGCATTAAGTACTCAACTCCAACAATTATAAGAATACAGTCAGAAAAAAGCTAGAATAGTAAGAAGAAAATAAGAATAAATAGCAATAATACTACAAGCATAAATCAATTCAAAAGAAATAAAAATGAATGTTTTTCTTTCCAATTCTTAGTAAAATAAACAAATATAATCAAGAATAGATACAGGACATAAATCAACATTAGTATTAGTTTCTTAGGGCTGCCATAACAAATGACCACAAGCTGGGTGGTTTATTTTAATTTTTTGTATGTTTTTTTATTGGAGTTTGATTTGCCAACATATAGTGTAACACCCAGTGCTCATCCCGTCAAGTGCCCCCATCAGTGCTCGTCACCCTGTCACCCCATCCCCACGCCCGCCTCCCCTTCCAATATCACTTGTTCGTTTCCCAGAGTTAAGAGTCTCTCATGTTCTGTTTCCCTCTCTGATATTTCCCACTCATGTTCTCTCCTTTCCCCTTTAATACCTCTCACTATTTTTTTTATATTCCCCAAATGAATGAAATCCTATAATGTTTGTCCTTCTCCGATTGACTTACTTCACTCAGCATAATACCCTCCAGTTCCATCCAAGTTGAAGCAAATGGTGGGTATTCACCATTTCTAATGGCTGAGTAATATTCCACTGTATACATAGACCAAATCTTATTTTATTCATCTTTCGATGGACACCAAGGCTCCTTCCACAGTTCGGCTATTGTGGACATTGCTGTTATCAACATCGGGGTGCAGGTTGTCCTGCCGTTTCACTGCATCTGTATCTTTGGGGTCAATCCCCAGCAGTGCAATTGCTGGGTCTAGGGCAGATCTATTTTTAACTCTTTGAGGAACCTCCACACAGTTTTCCAGAGTGGCTGCACCAGTTCACATCCTCTCCAACATTTGTTGTTTCCTGTCTTGTTCATTTTCCCCATTCTCACTGGTGTGAGGTGGTATCTCATTGTGGTTTTGATTTGTATTTCCCTGATGGCCAAGGATGCGGAGCATTTTCTCATGTGCTTGTTGGCCATGTGCATGTCCTCTTTGGTGAAATTTCTGTTCATATGTTTTGCCCATGTCATGATTGGATTGTTTGTTTCTTGGGTGTTGAGTTTAATAAGTTCTTTATAGATCTTGGATACTAGCCCTTTACCTGATAGGTCATTTGCAAATATTTTCTCCAATTCTGCAGGTTGTCTTTGAGTTTTGTTGACTGTTTCTTTTGCTGTGCAGAAGCTTTTTATCTTGATGAAGTCCCAATAGTTCATTTTTGCTTTTGTTTCCCTTGCCTTCAGAGATGTATCTTGCAAGAAGTTGCTGTGGCCAAGTTCAAAAAGGGTGTTGCCTGTGTTCTCCTCTAGGACTTTGATGAATTCTTGTCTCATATTTAGATCTTTCATCCATTTTGAGTTTATCTTTGTGTCTGGTGTAAGAGAATGGTCTAGTTTTATTCTTCTGCATGTGGCTAATTTTCGCAGCACATTTATTGAAGAGACTGTCCTTTTGTCCAGTGGATATTCTTTTCTGCTTTGTTGAATATTAGTTGACCATTACTTGACTTGAGGGCCCATTTCTGGGTTCTCTATTCTATTCCATTGATCTATGTGTCTGTTTTTGTGCCAGTACAACACTGTCTTGATGATCACAGCTTTGTAGTACAACTTGAAATCCGGCATTGTGATGTCCCCAGCTCTGGTTTTCTTTTTCAATATTCCCCTGACTATTCAGGGTCTTTTCTGATTCCACACAAATCTTAAGATTATTTTTTCCAACTCTCTGAAGAAAGTCCATGGTATTTTGATAGGGAATGCATTGAATGTGTAAATTGCCCTGGGTAGCATTCACATTTTCACAGTATTAATTCTTCCAATCCATGAGCATGGAATATTTTTCCATCTCTTTGTGTCTTCCTCAATTTCTTTCAGAAGTGTTCTGTAGTTTTTAGGGTATAGATCCTTTACCTCTTTGGTTAGGTTTATTCCTAGGTATCTTATGCTTTTGGGAGCAATTGTAAATGGGATTGACTCCTTAATTTCTTTCTTCAGTTTCATTGTTAGTGTATAGAAATACCACTGATTTCTGGGCATTGATTTTGTATCCTGCCACACTACCGAATTGCTGTATGAGTTCTAGCAATCTTGGGTTTTCTAAGTACAGTATCATGTCATCTGCAAAGAGGGTGAGTTTGACTTCTTTGCTAATTTGAATACCTTTTATTTCCTTTTTTTTTTTTTTTTTTTTTGTCTGATTGCTGAGGCTAGGACCTCTAGTACTATGTTGAATAGCAGTGATGAGAGTGGACATCCCTGTTGTGTTCCCGATCTTAGGGGAAAGGCTCTCAGTGTTTCCCCATTGAGAATGATATCTGCTGTGGGCTTTTCGTAGATGGCTTTTAAGATGCTAAGGAATGTTCCCTCTATCCCTACACTCTGAAGAGTTTTGATCAGGAATGGATGCTGTATTTTGTCAAATGCATTCTCTGCATCTATTGAGAGGATCATATAGTTTTTGTTTTTCCTCTTTTTTTTTTTTAAGATTTAATTTATTTATGAGAGAGAGAGAAGGCACAGACACAGGCAGAGGGAGAAGCAGGCTCCATGCAGGGAGCCTGACATGGGACTCGATTCCGGGTCTCCAGAACCTACCCTGGGCTGAAGGCAGCGCTAAACTGCTGAGCCACCCAGGCTGCCCTTCTCTTATTGATATGATTTATCACATTGATTGTTTTATGAGTGTTGAACCAGCCTTGCATACTGGGGATAAATCCCACTTGGTCATGGTGAATAACCTTCTTAATGTACTGTTGGATCCTATTGGCTAGTATCTTGTTGAGAACTTTTGCATCTGTGTTCATCATACTTTTTGGTGGGGTCTTTGGTTTTCGAATTAAGGTGATGCTGGCCTCATAAAATGAATTTGGAAGTATTCCATACTTTTCTATCTTTCAGAACAGCTTTAGTAGAATAGGTATTATATCTTCTTTAAACGTTTGATAGAATTCCCCAGGGAAGCCATCTGGCCCTGGACTCTTGTGTCTTGGGAGGTTTTTGATGACTGCTTCAATTTCCTCCCTGGTTATTGGTCTGTTCAGGTTTTCTATTTCTTCCTGTTCCAGTTTTGGTAGTTTGTGCTTTTCCAGAAATGCATCCATTTCTTCTAGATTGCCTAATTTATTGGAGTATAGCTGCTCATAATAATGTTTTTAAAATCATTTGTATTTCCTTGGTATTGGTTGTGATCTCCCCTTTTTCATTTGTGATTTTATTAATTTGAGTCTTTTTTCTTTTTAATAAGGCTGGCTAATGGTTTATCTATCTTATTAACTCTTTCAGAGAACCAACTCCTGGTTTTATTGATCTGTTCTACAGTTCTTCTGGCCTCTATTTCATTGAGTTCTGCTCAAATCTTTATTAACACTTTTCTTCTCCTTGGTGTAGGTTTTATTTGCTGTTCTTTCTCCAGTTCCTTTAGGTATGAGCTTAGCTTATGTATTTGAGTTTTCTCCAATTTTTTGAGGAACGCTTGTATTGTGATGTATTTCCCTCTTAGGACTGCTTTTGGTGTATCCCAACAATTTTGAATGGTTGTATCTTCATTTTCATTAGTTTCCATTAATCTTTTCAATTCTTCTCTAATTTCCTGGTTGGCCCATTCATCTTTTAGCAGGATGCTCTTTAACTTCCATGTGTTTGAGGTTCTTCCAAATTTCTTCTTGTGATTGAGTTCAAGTTTCAAAGCATTATGGTCTGAAAATATGCAGGGGACAATCCCAATTTTTTGGTTAAGATCAGTTAAGACCTGATTTGTGATCCAGTATGTGATCTATTCTGGAGAAAGTTCCTCGTGCACTTGAGAAGAATGTGTATTCAGTTGTGCTATGATACAAGTTCTGTATATATCTGTGAAATCCATCTGGTCTGGTGTATCATTTAAAGCTCTTGTTTCTTTTTTTTTATTTTATTTTAATTTTATTTATTTATTTATGATAGTCACACACAGAGAGAGAGAGAGAGGCAGAGACACAGGCAGAGGGAGAAGCAGGCTCCATGCACCGGGAGCCCGACGTGGGATTTGATCCCGGGTCTCCAGGATCGCGCCCTGGGCCAAAGGCAGGCTCTAAACCGCTGCACCACCCAGGGATCCCTCATTTAAAGCTCTTGTTTCTTTGGAGATGTTGTGCTTAGAATATCTGTCATTTGCAGAAAGTGCCATGTTGAGTATCCTACTATTAGTGTATTATTATCTAAGTATGTCTTTACTTTGGTTATTAACTGATTGATATGCTTGGCAGCTCCCACATTAGGGACATAAATATTCATGATTGTTAGGTCCTCTTATTTGATAGACCCTTTAAGTATGATATAGTGTTCCTCTTCATTTCACTAGTCTTTGGGATAAACTTTAATTTATCTGATATGAGGATTGCTACCAAGCTGGGTGGTTTAAAACAGAAATGTATTCTCTCATTCATGGCAGCTAGAAGTCCATAGTGAGCATAGGGCTATGTCTCTGAAGGCTCTAGACCCTTCCTGCAGTTTCTGCTGGTTTCTGGCAATCCTTGGCTTTCCTGGTCTTGCAGCTGCATAACCCTAATCTCTGTCTTTATCTTTACATGGCCTTCTTTCTACATATCTGTGTTTCTGTGCCTTCTCTACTTCTTATAATGACTCTGGTCATACTGTATTTATGGCCCTCCCTAATCCACTGCGATCTTAACTAATCACATCAGCAAAGACCCTATTTCCAAGTGAGGTCACATTCACAAGTCCCTGGGGTTAGGACTTCAACATATCTTTTTGTGCAGCAGAAGGGAGGCAGCAATACAAAGGAGATTTAAAAACTATCAAGAGTCTATGTGAATGCTTTTAAAAGGTACTATGAAAAAGACACTTCTTAAGTAGTGCACAGCGGGAGGGTGGGTAATGTAGAAATCCAGAAACCAAGTGAATAGCTGAGAGGTTAAAAGGCTGAACAGGAACTTGAGCAGGCTTGTGGTAAGAAACTGAAAGTGGAGGTGGGCTTGCGAGGGAGGTGAGGCCATTATAAATGTCCTGGGATTTTAGCTGAGAGCCTCTCTACCACACACTCCAAAAGCTACTTCCTAGGAGTAAGGGCAAACAGAGAGTACATATGCCTCCTAAAACCTAAAATCATGGCAATGGCTGCTTGCATTAAGGTGATTTGCCTCTATTCTATCACTCTGCCAAAAGAATATTAAATCCACTCTGGAGGAAGATAAAATCTTCCAGAGCCCCATATTATTTTTCATGGATAATGTCTGGCATTCAAATTAAGAGGTGTGCCAGGAAACTGGACCAAACGACTACAAGGCAAGAGGAACAAAAACATGTAAGGGAAGCAGACCATAGGTGATCACAATATTGAAGTTATCAGACATGGATTTTAAAATACCTACAATTCATGTGTTCAAGAAATAGAGGAAGAGATGGTTAATTTCTTCAGTGCCCTAAAACACACAGAGATTAAAATTGTAGAATCATAAATAAGGCAATACTAAAATTAAGACTTAAATAGATGAGTGTAACAGCAGACAGACCATCAAAGAGGATTAAGCAGCTGGAAGGGATTCAGTAGAAAATATCTAGATTGCAAAAATAAAGAGTGGAAAATTAAAAAGGGCAAGACTCAAATGGCACAAGATAAAAATGCCTCTGTTGTACAATAGGGATCTAAGACATGAAGAGAGACTGGAGCAGAAGAAATATGTGAGGAAAAACTGTCCAGGGATCACCTGAAATTTATGAAAAATATAAACCCACAGATTTAAGAATCTCCGTAAACCTAAACAGGATAAATACAAAGAAAAGCACACATAGGCACCTCATAATATCAAAGAGAAATCCTAAAAGCTGCCAGAGATAAAGGACACACAACTTTCTGGAAGCAGCAATAAAACTGACACCTAAATGTTTAATGGAAACAATGGAAGCCACCAGAGAAAAAATGACATTTCTACAGTGTAAAAAGAAGATACTTGTCAACTTAGAATTCTATCTCAAGCAAAAATATCTTTCAGAAATGAAGAAAAATATTTTTGACCAGCAAAACTAAGGAAATTCATTCCAGCAGGACTCTACATAGATAGATAGATAGATAGATAGATAGATAGATAGATAGATAGATAAGAGAGTTTATTGAACAGAAGAGAAATAATCCCAGATGAAAGCAATTAAGAAATGGATAGTACTAAATGGGAAGAATGTGGATAAATTAAGTGAATATTCCTTTTTAGTATCATAGTATCAATAGCAATGTCTAATGAGGATTCCAATAAATGTAGAATTAAAGGAGTTGTTAACAATAGCAAAAAGGTGCGAAAGTTATAAATAGAACAAAGTGTTGTGAGTCCTTGCATTATCTAAGAAGTAGTAAAGGTACTAATTGTAGGTGGACTCTATTAAGTCAAGGATGCATTATAGGTAACCACTAAGAGAATATATATCATCTGTATCTATAGAAATATATATAGAGATAATATACCTTATCTTATAAGAATATACCTTAAACATAAGAACATAAAAATGTTGAAAAGGATAGGAAAAAAACACAACCTCTAATACATATATTTTTTTAATTTTAATTTTTTTAATACAAATATTTTTTAAACGCTAGCTTTGCTTTACTAAAATCAGATGACACATTTTTTTTTAAGATTTTATTTATTTATTCATGAGAATACACAGAGAGGAGAGAGAGAGAGAGAGGCAGAGACACAGGCAGAGGGAGAAGCAGACTCCATACATGGAGCCTGACGTGGGACTCGATCTCAGGTCTCCAGGATGACGCTCTGGGATGTAGGCAGCGCTAAACCGCTGAGCCACCGGGGCTGCCCAGATGACAAAAATTTTAAGGCAAGAAACACTACTAGGGATGAAGGAGACATTTATGATAATAAAAATTTCAGTTTGACAAGATACAAAATAACATAATTCAACAAGAAGATATCATGAGATATACATTTGTGTGCAGCTATTACCATAGTCATATTATACACCTGTGAAAAAGAGAAAATTCTCCCATATGCAACAACATGCTGATATCATGCTGACAAAAGATCCAGACATTAAAGAGTATACAACTGTATAATTTCATTTAGATAAAGTTCAGAAGCTGGCAAAGCAACTCGGTGGTGAAGCAAGTCTGATGGTGATTTTCTTTGTGAGTCCAGCAGGCACTAACTAGGAAGGGGCTCAAGGAGACTTCTGGGGTGCTGGCAATGGTCTATATTCTGATCCAGGTGGTGATGTATGGGTGAGATGGCTTTTTAAATATTCATGGAGATATATATTTAGCATTTTTGTACATTACTAGGTCTACGTTGTTTCTACGTTTTAAATTTAAAAAGAAAAGAAAAGGAAAAAATATATCTTTAAAGACTGCTGTGCCCCAGGCTTGAGAGCTGCAGAGCTCTGCGGTACTTGACAGTTGGCTGGATGTCTTTGCCTCTTCAAACCAATTGCAGTTTGGGAGGCCCTGCCTCCCAACTGGACTACCTGTGCCCTTGGCCACCAAGTGCATTTTGGACACTCTGAGTACCACTGAGCAGAGCAATGCTGATGGAGACCACTCACCTAAACACAGATCCTGAATCCCATTCCTTCTCTGACCCATGGAGTTTTACAGCCTGCACTCTACTCATAAAATTCTCCCTCTAGAAAATACTAGAATATACCAAACATATACCCCATGACATCAGTTTCTCTTAAATAAGCCTCAGCTGTTTCCTCCCACAAAAGGCAAAAACCTAGTGTTCTAAGACCTATGTGCTAAGCCTCTACATCCATTATCTGGCCCAAAGATCCACAACTAAAAATATCACTTTCTTGTCTCCCATCCACTTTGACTCCTTTTCTCATTCCTGTTCACAACCCATTCCTAATCACTCATGATCACTTTGAGAATGGGCAGAGACAGCCTGATTTTAATACAAAGTGATGGTAGGTCTCTACTTCTGACCACAGATTCTATAGGATTCATAGGAGGAGCAAAGGATTTTATCATATATATCATATATATATATATATATATATGATATATATATATATATATGAAAATGGCTCCTTGAGAACAATTTAATAATCCATGGGCTTATTTTGCAAATGTGGGAAGCATTGCAACTATGAATGCTTTGGACTGGTACAGTGATTGGACTGAACTGGCCCATCTTCAAAGACGTGCTTTCTCTTTCACTAGCAAGCAAAGGATTCCAGCAGAGCTGGACCAGTTTCTCACACTGATATGATTAATGCACTTACTGATGCATATGTTTTGCTGAAGATGCCACTGGGTTCTCTTTCCCTGTGCTCAAGAACAGCGAAGTTTCCTGGAGAAAAATGTGCTTTGTGTTTCTGCTCAGGTTTCTTTATTTTATTGCATTTTTTTACATTATGACAAATTGCACTGTGTTTTGGGAAAATGAAATGGCACATGTTAAAATAAAAGAACAGAGTGGAAGAACACGGTATGGAAGCAGCTGGAGCATCTTAAGATAAAAGGGGGAACTAGAAATGACAAGGAGGTTTAAGAAGAATTAATATCCTCTTCATCATCTAAACAAACAGAAAAATGTATCTGCTAGGATCCACTGGGAGAGATGAATGGCTGATAGTGCTCATATTTAAGTGGTTTGGGGTGATGGATAGGTATCCACTCTCCACCACAAAGGAGCATTGGATCCTGAGTAAATTATTTTGTCTTTCTGTGCCCCAGCTTCCAAATTTGCCAAAACAGAGTGATAAGCATAGAAACGACCCACATAGAGGGCTCCTGTGTGCCAGTCAATGTTCTTGGCAGTTTCCACATATTACCTCATTTAATCCTGACAGTGAAGCGAATGTCATTATCATGTCTATCTTACAGATGCCAAAACCGTGGCACAGAAGAGCTAGCTGGCAAGCAGATTCAACCCTAGGCTGTCTGCTCAGTGTCTCTGTGCTCTTAAGCATGAAACTCTACTGCTTCTTCTTAGGCTTGAGCAGGTCACTTCACTTGAAGTGCTCCTCTTGCCTCTCGGGCTCCTAGTTGCCACCAGGATAGATTCCCAACTTCATTCACAACATGGAAAAGATGACCTTTGGCACTGGAGCTTAAGCCTACCTCTACAGTTTCCCCTCTCCTGACCTCCTGACCTCAGCACCTCCCTCACATGACCACATGGGGGGTTCTGATCCTGTGTTCCCTGAACATCACCTGTTCCCTTTCCTGCCTCAGGCTTTGAGCTTGCTCCTTTCCTGTGCCTGCAATCCCCCCTCCCCAGTACCTACCAACCACTTCTGATCTGCTTTACGTACTCTATGTCTCCTTCAAGTCCCTGGAAAACTCCATCTCCTCTCAGGAATTTTCTTGACTTCCCTGGGCACAATTAAGTCACCCATTTTCTATATTCCCATACAACTTAATAATGTGCACTTCTGCTGTAGTGTTTGCCACTCAGCATTACATTATTCTATGCGTGGATCTGTCTCACTTGCCAGGTTATGGCTTAGACATTGCGTTATTTGTTTAATCTCTTTTTGAAACTCCTTTCCAAATTGTTAAATGACAGGGAGAGGAAGTTAGTCTAAAAATGATAACTATTTTTTTTAATAATGAACCAAGACCACATGGGAAGTTTCCTCCATGCCAACTTGACATCCACACACCTGTGTCTCCTGTGTAGGGATACACTGTTTATCCACCAGCTGATCTTGGATTCTATTCCTCAGCAGGCACCATAATGTCTAAACAGAAAAGGCAGAAGGCCCAAAGGGAAAGGTGGAAGAGGGGTTCTGGACAATGAAACCACACCTAAGCAGCACCCAGGGGCTGAGTGCATGTTGCTGTCTCCAAACTGTGCTAGTGTTGTAATTGGTAGAGAAAACAAGCCTGCAAGCTCTAAACAGGTTCCATTTTCAGGCCTTCTCAAATAGCTCTTCTGAGAAGATGTGAACAAGAAAAGTTTTGCTCTTCACAGAAAAATAAATGGAGTGTGACTTTTTTTTTTTTTAATTCACTTGAACTGGAATGAATTAATTTTGAAATAATTTGTGACAGTTTTTGAGATATTCTGGGAATGTTTCAAAGTGTCATAAAACCAAACATAACTTGAAGAGGTTAAGTGTTTCCTCTTTTCTGACCTCATTCTGGGGCTCGAAATGAATTTACTGTGAAACCTAGAGCACAGCTTGTCCAATAGAATTCTCTGCAGTAATGGCAATATGCTACATTTATACTATCCAAGATGGTAGCCACTGGCCACATGTGGCTGCTGAGCATTTGAGATGTAGCTAGTGTAATCTTATTTTACTCTTTTCTTCAAAATGAGTTTTATAATCTAACCAGGAAAATTATCTTTTTCTCCCCCTTAACATATACATTTATCTGCAACTCCAGGCTTCAGGGCCCTCAGGATTTTAGTGTCATGAGCTATACCTGACCAAGAGAGGTCATAGAGCCCTACTCACTTTTAAAAACACTTTTGTATTTAAATTCAATCTAGTTACCATATAGTATATTATTAGTTTTGGGGGTAGAATTTAGTGATTCTCAGTTGCATATAACACCCAGTGCTCATTACATCAAGTGCCCTCCTTAATGCCCATCACCCAGTTACTCCATCCCCTCATACCCCTCCCTCCACCAATCTTCAGTTTGTTTCCTAGAGGTAAGAGTCTCTTATGGTTTGCCTCCCTCTCTGTTTTTATCTTATTTTATTTTTCCTTCCCTACCCCTACGTTCATCTGTTTTGTTTCTTCAATCCCACTTATGAAGGAAATCATGTGGTATTTGTCTTTCTCTGATTCATTTATTTTACTTAACATAATACATTCCAGATCTAGCCACACTGCTGCAAATGGCAAGATTTCATTCTTTTTGATAGCTGAATAATATTCCACTATATATATATTCACACACCACCTCTTCTTAATCCTTTCATCTGTCAATAGACATCTGGGCTCTTTCCATATTTTGGCTATTATTGACATTGCTATTATAAACATTGGGGTGCATGTGCCCCTTCTAATCACTGTTTTTGTATCCTTAGCCCTGCCTACTTACTTTAACTGTTTGCCTGGAATAGCCTGGATCTCTGGCACCTGCTGATCTATCTCTTCAAGACCTAATGTTAAATGTTGGAGAGGATGTGGAGAAAAGGGAACCCTCTTACACTGTTGGTGGGAAGGTTAAATGGTGCAGCCACTCTGGAAAGCTGTGTGGAGGTTCCTCAAAGAGTTAAAAATAGACCTGCCCTACTATGCAGCAATTGCACTGCTGGGGATTTACCCCAAAGATACAGATGCAATGAAACACCAGGACACCTGCACCCCGATGTTTATAGCAGCAATGGCCACAATAGCCAAACTGTGGAAGGAGCCTCCGTGTCCATCGAAAGATGAATGGATAAAGAAGATGTGGTTTATGTATACAATGGAATATTACTCAGCCATTAGAAATGACAAATACCCACCATTTGCTTCAACCTGGATGGAACTGGAGGGTATTATGCTGAGTGAAATGAGTCAATCGGAGAAGGACAAACATTATATGTTCTCATTCATTTGGGGAATATAAATTATAGTGAAAGGGAATATAAGGGAAGGGAGAAGAAATGGGTAGGAAATATCAGAAAGGGAGACAGAACACGAAGACTCCTAACTCTGGGAAACGAACTAGGGGTGGTGGAAGGGGAGGAGGGCGGGGGGTGGGGGTGACTGGGTGACGGGCACTGAGGGGGGCACTTGACGGGACGAGCACTGGGTGTTATTCTGTATGTTGGCAAATTGAACACCAATAAAAATAAATTTATTATTAAAAAAAAAGACCTAATGTTACCCAAAGATTTTTCCTAACCCTTACCTCTTCATTGTCCTGTCTTGTTCAGCCACTTTTCTTTTGCTGTAATTGCTGTCCCTCCTCTACTATGACCCCTCTCTCCTCACTTCCTTACCTTGGATCCTTAAAAGTAGCCCCCCAAAATAATCTTGCCCAAACCCCTCATTTTATAGAAGGTGATACTGAGACAGAGACAGAATGACCGACTTGCATTAACCCTCATTACTACCTCTTTGTTCAAGATTCATCTCTAGTGCCCCTCTTCCCTGCAAGTCTCTCTCTGATTGTTTTGTACCTGTTGATAATTCCTTACAATGCATTCCTCTAGCATACTGCCAAAAACATCCATTTTGGAGCAAAGTTTTGTGTCATACTATTACTCTTTTCTTAACGAGAATGTAGAAGTCCAGAAAATAGAGACCATTCTTTCAACTGTCTTCCCACACAGTGCTGTGCATTAGAGTATGTGCTTAGTAATACTGTTGAAAGATGAAAATGACAGAGCCTATCCTGACTCCTAAGAGAATAGCATGTACCCTAAGGGAAAAAGAGTAATCACATCAATTCTCCTCCTCTCACATAAACTGTGAAAGAGAAATGTTTGCTTAAATTTCCTTTGTGTTTAAATGGCCACTTTTAATAGAGTATGCTCAAGCACATATTTAAAAATTAAAATTAGGAGCCAACCTACGAGCCAGTCAATTCAATTTGGCAAGTATTTATTAAATTCAAAGACCTTATACTATAGTTTAAAGGACAATACTTTCACACATGAAGGAGATTGAGATTAATATGGCAAAATGTAATTTAATTCAAATGCTTATTAAATGCCCACTATGAGCCAAAAAATGTGTAGCTCAGAGCTATTCAAGGTTGGTGGCAGCTAAAGTTACAAAGGATCACTTTAGCAACGTGGAGAGAATTAAAATAACCTTTATGTGGTAGTAGAAAATAACCAAGCTAACACTGGAAAGATGATGAAGACTTGCCAGTTACAGGAATTAGCTACAATTATGTTGATGCAGTAATGCCTGGGATCTGCATAAACTTTGGTAAGATTGGAGGGTATATGCTGAGAAAGATGAAGATTTCACTATTTGGGAAGTATGGACCAATCAGTTCCGATGGGGACATGAGACTGGGCTTGACTGCTCAGATGCTGGAGAAGTACACTAGATTTCTGAACCAGTGAGGAATAAGTGGAATCAGTGACATATAGAGTAGAAGTGATATATGCACCAATTATGGTTGTTCAGCAAGAACAAAGAACAAGACATTGACTCATTTTAAAATAATTGTGAGATAGGAAACTATCAAAATCCTAGAGGAGAACACAGGCAGAAACTTCTTTGACCTCAGCTGTAGCAACTTATTAGACGCATCTCAGGAGGCAAGGGAGACAAAAGCAAATATGAACTATTGGGACTTTATCAAGATAAAAACCTTCTGCACAGTGAAGGAAGCCATCAATAGAACTAAAAGGCAGCCTACAGAATGGGAGAAGATACTTGCAAATGATATATCTGATAAAGGGTTAGAATCCAAAATCTATAAAGAACTTATCAAACTCAACACCTAAAAATACCCAAATAAACCAATTAAGAAATGGATGGAAGACATGAATAGACACTTTCCAAAGAAGACATAAAGCCTCCCTAGCTGATGAAGCTGGATGGTGTAAGTACCTGATTTGGTGTAACTCTGTCTTATTCACCTTTACTACTGCTTATTATTGCCCTCATCTATGTGCCAATTTCCCTTTTCTTCTTCCTATTTCACTAGGTTTTTATTCTATAATATCAGTAAAGTGCTTTTTCCTCTTTGAAACTGAAAACACAGCCGTTCTTAATCTTTTCCTTAGAACAGTGCCTCCCAGTCCTTTTCGTCCTTCCTGTTTCTGTCTATACCACTCTAGCTGAGATCAAAGAAGGCCCTGCCAAGCTCTACTGTTATAATTTATCATAGAATGCCAAGTGAACATCATTTTATCTTAGCTCATCACTATCATGTGTTGACTCCTTAATCTGAATCACCTTTCCAGATTCTTACAAAGAACCCATAATAAAAATTAACATGAGCAAAAGAATAAGGTATGCGGTACTATCACCTCTCATACTCAAGGTCATCTTTTTCTACCATTGCCCCTGGACAGAGCTTGAAACCAGGTTCTCTCCAAGCTTAGGGCAATTTCCCTGCTTAGCTAAAGGCATGCAATATGGAAGCTATGTCTCTTGTCATGGTTCTTATCTGCAAACCCTACTGTCAGATTGGATGTACCTATTAGCTATCTTCTCTACCCAAAGACTTAGATTCCATTTATGAATAGAATCATAGGAGGCCCATCTTCACCCATTGTGTCATGCCAGAGTTCTGTGTAGGATACCCATCTTATGAGTACACACACACATGCACACACACACACACACACCCTTAGAGCCTCACTACACTAACAGTAATAAGAGTACCAGTAATCAGAGACTCCACTAAAGGCAAATACTTTCTTTCTGTAACAAGGACCATGTGTTTCAGGAGATGTAACCAGCAACTATACAGGATTATCTGACTGAATCCAGTTGCCTAACCTTATGTAAAACATATCTCATTTTCTTTGAAGTCTCTCATATGACCTGGAAGTCAGTTTAGGCTAATAAGCCTCAAAATAAAGATTAAATCATAATTCATTACCCTAGTTGAGTCCAAGAATTCCTTGGTTAGGATTTCTAATCACTTCTAGTCATTTATAAAAGATAAAACATTGCTACTTGGCTAACCCTGCTGATGGTTTCTATCTGGCCTTCATAGTGGGGCAGGGAAACTTCAAACATGAAGATGACACTGGTCCCAAAATAATATCTGATAGCTCAATGGTTCCAGGTTTTTTTTATTATTTTTATTTTTACTGCCAGTAAAATAATAGTTTGGACAAGAGAAAAGGAAAAATAAATACAAACTATAAATCATAAGAATATGTTGGACCACATCATCTCTCTGAAAGTGTGACTGGTTTGGCTAATAATCTTTCAGGAAGTGCATCAAAATGCAGCAGGAGTGAATTCTGATTTTTTTTCCTGACACAGTATGAATTGTAAAAAATGGAAAAACACTGAGAGAGAAAAAAGTATAATTCACCAATCGTCATTTGCCACCAAATGGAAATAGAAAGCTCTACCCTAAATTGTCCTAGCAATTTTTCATACCCACGGCATGTCGAGGTAAAAACAGCTGGCTCATGCTCAGAATGTAAATCACAGCAAGACTTTTAAGTGCTTATTTTAAAGGTCACAGCTTTAAATGCTGTTTAGAGAAGCTACAGTGAGAGGTAGCATGAAAAGGAGAGCTGGGGTAGAAACAGGAGTTAAGGGATCCCTGGGTGGCGCAGCGGTTTGGCGCCTGCCTTTGGCCTGGGGCGCGATCCTGGAGACCCGGGATCGAATCCCACATCAGGCTCCCGGTGCATGGAGCCTGCTTCTCCCTCTGCCTGTGTCTCTGCCTCTCTCTCTCTCTCTCTCTGTGACTATCATAAATAAATAAAAATTAAATATATTTAAAAAAAAAAGAAACAGGAGTTAAGTGGACAGAAGACTTCAAGTCTTTCCATGTGAGGCCAGTGTGACCATCAGGGCACGTACTGGCAAAATTCAAACAATGATTTGTAGAGCAGTTGTAGTGTGAAAATCAAATGTAGACCCTTTTGCCATTATTGGTAGGAGATGACCTGGAGAGTACTAACTTCATAGCTGCTTTGAATCGTGACATTTATATTCCTGTAAAGTCGCTTTAATCACTGAGATCTCCAGAAGGTTCTTTATACACTCCACAAATTTTACCAGGAAATACTTTTGATTATGATCTTGTTACCCTTATATATAGTATTCCCAACATGTGCAAGGTCAAGTCAGACCCTCCTGCACAACTTAGGAAGTCACTCACCAACTGCTACCATTTTCCTAGTATTCTCCTTGGCTCCAACCCACTCCCATCATATAAATCCTCCACATCAACCATGTTAATGTGCTTATAGTTTCCTGACCAAGTAATGCTACTTCCCATGGGGATATGTTCTCAAATGTGGTTTTCTCTGTCTAAATATGCCCTCACTTCACAATCATGGTTCCAGCGTGATGCTCAGTAACACCGGCAGGTGTCCCCCAGTAGATCTCATCAAGGTTCCTTTTGTATCATTTAGCCAAGTGAACTACTGCTTTCTTCTAGACCAACCCTAACACTGAACACAGGACTAGACTTACACAAAGTCAATTCCTAGACACCCTCCGCCTGGGGGTACTGGAGTTTGGCTGGACTCTAGCATCTGTGGAGAATTCTGGTGCTCCTGACCACAGGCTGTAGTGTACAGAGCTGAGAAAGGCCATCTCTCAGAGAAAGGTAAAAGGAAACCGTTAGGCACACACTATCTATATGGCAGAGCAAGCTTACAGGGTGGGGAGGGAAACCTGAATAAAGGTTTAACCCATAAAGAAGAAGTCAGAGAAACAAAATGATCCCAGAGGCCAAAAGCAAGGTCAGAAGCAGCACCTTAAGAAACACCCTGGAACTCTGAGTATCAGTGAGACCAGAGTTAGCAATAGAAAGACAAACTATCTGGGTTTGAATGGATTGGATTAGAGAGCTGCAAATCAGATTACCCTTTAAGCAGCTATAATTTTAGTTCAAGCTCAGTGTCTCAACATACACAGTGATTACCTTCTTTTATTTCCTAGAGCATGTATTTTTCCAGTGATTATGATGCCTCTCTTGAAACTCATCTAAATGGAATCTAAAAGAAAAGTTATCATGTGCTAACTTTTTCAAAATGGAGTTTAACATTACATATTGTTATAACACTTAAGCTCCAAAACACTTGTTTTCTTAACTTTATGATATAGGCAACTTTTTTTTTATCCTGGACTATAAAGAGAAATATTTTTGGAATTTGGGTAGACTGGCCAACCCTCATATTAAAGATTAAAGGAAATACAAATTTAAAGGAATGTAAGCATAAAAGAAATGTAAGTTAAGCCTCTCAGTCCATGCCAAAGGGGGTATTTTCCTCTTGGTGCTAGTTTCAGTTAACCAAAAAGGTAGAAGTGCTTTTTTCAATATCCTGATGCAATTTGCCATCAGAAAAAAGTGATCTTTGGGATGCCTGGGTGGCTCAGCAGTTTGGCGCCTGCCTTTGGCCCAGGGGAACCAGGATCAAGTCCCAGGTTGGGCTCTCCGCAGGGAGCCTGCTTCTCCCTCTGCCTGTGTCTCTGCCTCTCTCTGTGTGTGTGTGTCTCTCATGAATAAACAAATAAAATATTTAAAAAAGAAAAGTGATCTTTGATATCATATTAACATTCCATGTATCTCACAGTACTGAATATGTCCTTGATGAACAGCTTTACAAGCCTCTATGTGGAGTCCCTGCAGAATGAAGTGATGGTCATCCATAATTTGGTTCTGCTGAATGATAACACTTTTGGTAGACAGATGAAATTTGGCTTAATGTCGTGCTAGTTCTTTCAAGAGTTGGTATCTTGAATTGATCAAAGGTGATAATCTTCCCCTCAGTGCAATTTTGGCATAGCTCTTCCTGTGTTTGGGTGTACGCATAGTTGGACCAGGGTTAGTATTGAGAATTAAAAATTGGATTAGAATGAGGAACATTCCATTTCTATTGGTAATATTTTATTATCACTCCTTTAGTTATTGGGTTTGGAAAGTATTGTCAGGTACTTGGATGGCCATGATGGCAGCCACAGTGATAGCAACAAAGTCGGATTAAAAACAGGTCAGGTTGGTGATGTGACCAATAAAACAATTTAGAAAGGAATTTGGTAAAGTCAATACAGATTAATATTAAATTTCAATTTTATTATAAAACCACCATCCCCTTCAAAACACTCACATGTAAGAAACACTTCTGGGAGGACCTGGGCTTACTGAAAATTGATAATAAAGGCAGATTAGGGGAACTATCCATGAATCTGGTAAAAAAAAAAAAAAACCCTCAGAAACCAGATATCATCTGATATCTAGGATATCCATCTTTTGAACTTCCTAATTCAAGGAAAGCTTAGGAACTTTGTAGATCCAAGTCCCTTATCTTGTTTGGTTTGCAGATAACATTAGTGATCAAGAAGTTTACATTTTAACACATGCTTAGTGAGGACTCTCTCTCCCGGATGTTGATGTTCTGTTGAGCCCTGTCTTCACTAACTTGTTAGATATAGTTCTGTGGTCTAGTGTAATCATTCTCCCTTTTACTTTTTTAAGTTTTTTCTTATTTATTCATGAGAGACACACAGAGAGAGGCAGAGGGAGAAGCAGCGCTCCATTCAGGGAGCCTGATGCGGGACTCGATTCTGGGACTCCGGGATCACGCCCTGAGCCAAAGGCAGATGCTCAATCACTGAGCCAACCAGGTGTCCTTCATTCTCCCTTTTAAAGAACCCTCAAAGCCATAAACCCAGCAGTTTATTGGATGACCCCTTCTTCCTCCTGTCTCTTCTGCCAGTGGCTTCACAAGCAAAAGGCAGTCTGGTGGGTCTTAAGCTAATATTTAAGGAGCAAGAAGTCTTTAAGTATGATTCTAATATGTTTAGCGACTGTTACACTTCCTTATCACCTTGAGAAGCAATCTGTCAGAAAATGATTCAGTAACCTACTGTCCATCTGTATTGATTTTTCCCCAGCCTCTGACTTAGTAGATCATGGGTAAAGCTACACTGACCCAGGTTACCGAGCTTGTTCTTTAACAACAAGGTGATGGTCAGGGTTGGTGGAGACAGAGACAGTTGTGACAGATTAACAATAATTCTTGGCAGTGGAAACCAGAGCTGCCTTTGGCCCTGGTTCCTTTTAACCTATATCTTAATGGTTGGATCATATTTTTAATTGAGGTTGAGAAGAAGTATGTATTCTTTTCTGTTCTCAAGAACGTATACATTCTTTTCTGTCTCTGATATTTTTATCATGATAAAATATAAAGGGCCCCATATGTAATTTGCATTATTATCTGATCGTGGACATAAAGAATGACTTAGGAGAATAGCCTTAAGCCAAAATCATTAGGTTTGGCAGACATCCTCCAAGATTCAGTAGATTTATATTCACTTTTCTAATGGCAGATTAAATTATTCAGTTATACCCATAGTATAGTTTTACAAGTATTTACCCTGAAGGATTCATCAGGAAGTAAATATTTAATGTTAAATTTCAATTTTGTACATAAAAATTCCTGGCAGAGTGCCTAATGCTCAATAAAGTGTCACTGTCACATTGGTAAGGTGATGATGATGAAGATGACCATGATGCCAGCTACAGTGATATCAACACCCTTTGGATGTTTCATGTACTGCCCTCCAAAGAGTGAAAAAAACTCATCCTATTAAAAGGCACAACATAAAGTATCAAAATTAGTCCTCCCCTCAAAAGTTTAATATATGTCTTTTGTGTGATACAATGCCATCTTAAATTCCAGAACCACCTGGTAGAAACGGTCACTGTTTAGTTGGGTTTATTCTTGAGTGGCTTGTAAAATCATTTTCTACAGTCAGATAGACTTGTAATTAGTGTTTGATGGCAGCTAAAGATGAGGCTCCTTAGATGTTTTCTAGAGGGATCTAATTAAAAGAATGAGGTATCTTTCTCAGCCAAGAACCTAAAATACCTGGTCTAGATCTGAATAGCAGGAGCAGCAGGAGATTGCAGGCAGGTGGAGTCACCTGATGGAGAGCTAGAGGGAAGCACCTGGACTCCTCACTGAGGGCCACTATCTCTGAGCAGCAGAGTAAGAAATGACAACAATGGGGAATGTGAGTTAGAGATGGACATTCTCCCTCTACCAGTCCCTGCTAATAAGTCAGAGAGATAATGGAACTGAAGTGGCTTTATCAGTGCAATTTTTCATGAATTGAGTAATTAGCTTCATTGACTATCACTGGATACAAATTCCCCTCAATTCCATGTTGCCTAATCCTAGTGGGGCAGGGAAACTCAATCCTTTTTGGTCCCCATCCCCAGTGTCTTTTCTTCAATATTCTGATTTTTTTCTGTCTCTTAGTCACACAAAAAGTCTCTGTGGCCTGCTCTTCTCAGACAGTCCTTTGTTTGGGTCACTCAGGTATTTCCCCATATAATTTTGTGTATCTAAATTGTCCACTTGCAGTGTTTAAACAATAATTTGGTTCTTAATCAATTTACATACATCCCATATAAATTTTAGACACTATTACTTAATTAAAGGTAGAGAGCAATAAGAAACAACATTTATGAAGCACTATTTTCTCTCAGGATTTCTCTGAGGATACCATCAAGACTGTAATAGGTATTAAATCAAACAATGTTTGTGGTCTCTATTACACCCATATCACCTAAAATGATACATTCATTTTAGGAAAAACACAGTCTGGGAGGTGAAGTCACTAAGCTGGTTCACAAAACTGATAAAATGATGGCACACAGAATAAAACTCAAATGAGCTTCATTCTAAACCCATGTTTTGGCAGTACAGCTATGCATCATTTATGAGCACATACATCATCTGGGGGTCTTGTTAAAGTGCAGATTCTGATTCAGAAGGTCTGGGGTGGGACCTGAGATTCTGCGTGGGTGCAAGCTACCAAATAGGAAGAGGCTATTGGTCTGCAGACCATGAATTGAGTATCAAGGCTCTACAATACTTAGCTAAACTTTCCTTCATGGGGGAAAAAAAGCCATCTTCAGGCCAATCCAGTCTAAATGCCACAAATCCCACCTTACTGAGTCAAAATGAATGCATACCGACTTTGAGGGAACGCAGAAGAGGTAGTACAGTATTTCCTAAAGTGTGTTCCTTGGATCATCTGTGCATAATTCCCCAGAATGCTTGTTAAATACAACTTTATGGGTATTGCCTCAGCCCTTGGGGTCCAAAATTGAGGGAGACAGCGCCTGAGAAGCTGTATTTATCACAAATCCTACAGGCCTTTTTAATCCACATTCAAGTTTGAGAGGTAAAGTAGCCTAAGCATGGCGGGGAATGATGATCCTGTAGACTTATGGAAAAAGACATGCAGACAAAGGATCTCAGAGGACATCTCCCTGAAGGCAAAGGAAGCTTTTCCCTCTGTGGTGTAAAAGTGGAATTAAAGCTAAAAGAGTGAGTCATAAAGTTGGAGAGTTGGAAATGGGCCAACAGACTAGGTATTGACAAGCAGATCAGCTAGGAGATCTCAAGGAGACTATTCTCTGCCCCTTAGGAGGAAAGAGTCACAGCATCTTTACTGGCTTGGATAAAAACTTGATAGATATTTAATATTGAATTGATCCACTCTTGAGATGCTCTGTTGGCAAAGCCTGTGGAGCAGAGGAACAGAAATAAGCTCTTATTTGTAAAGTATTTCCACCATGTGTGTTAATACCCATGACATAATCTGCTCTCATGCATTGCCTCAGAGGGTGTATAAAGGCAGGAATTATTCATTGCCAGCTCATAAGTGAGCACACTGAGCCCCACGGAGTGGTAGTAATGCTAGAGCCAAACTCCTAGTCTCTAACATAGTGATTAGACTTCTCAACCAGTCCAAGAGCTCCCAGACATGGCTGTGCATTAAAACCATCAGGCCTACTGAGCCAGAAGCTTTAGGAGGGGGCCTGGTAGTCTGTATTTTTAAGAACAATTCCACAGGTGATTCTTATGCAATCAGTGTATGGAACCATGTTTGGGAATCACTCAACTAGAATATATAGTAGAAAAAGAGCTTCCTTATGACTCTAAGGGTCATATAAAAAGAGAAAAATTGAGACCCTATGGCCTCTTCTGAAGATCAGAATGGTTGCAGGAATGTTCTAGGGTCTTCCCAGCTTGGAATGATGAGCTAGGAGTAAGATTAAATCACTGCTGCAGATGGGAAACTTCAAGAAATTTTCTTTTTGAAAAATCGATCAAAAGAAAACATACCTCAGAACCTAGAGGGTTTTATGAGCAAGCCCTTTAAGACTACAGGACAAATGTAAAGTTCCATAACTATAAGATGTGGAGAAAGTTCCAGTGCTGAGTTTAGGGTGAGCTCTTGCTTTAGCCCTCTTTAGCGGTGTGGCTTTGCCCACATCAACTAACCTTTAAGATGTTCAGCTACCTTCTATCCAGAATAAAAAAAAAGATATGGGAAAAGATGAGTAAAAGCACACAATATGTAAAATAGGTGTATTTTATGTGTTAGTTGGAATTGAATCTGAGGTTCCTCAGATGGCTGGGCTTGAGATAAGACACAGAAAGCAGATTTCCTACAACTGCTGACAAGATCCAATGTAGCTCAGACTTTAGGATCTAGCCCTCTGTCAGCAGATCTAGCCTTCCTAATTGACATCGGGGGCAGCAAACTGAGTGGTGTGATTGAGAAAGTTGTTCAGGGATGCAGTGTCTGAAACATTACTATTTTATCATTTAGAGACTACTCCTTGAAATCTCTTCTTGTGCTTCTCTTTGATGAATAAAAAAGTCCTAATGATCTGACTTTATTCTAAAATTAATCATCTGTTCTTTTGACCAGAGGAACCACAAAAACATGTGTGGGAGGAATGGGTGGCTCAGGAGCACCATGGAGAAAGGAGGTGTAAGGGAGAAAAGGAGCCCAGAAAAGGGAGGTGAGGGGTGCCAAGGCCAAGTTCTGCTGGCTTCACATTCCGCCACCATAGATTTAGCAACATGCTGTGGGGTGATGAACTTCAGGTACCACTGAAGGGAGAGGTTTGCTACAAGAAAAAAATCTGTCTGAGTCTGGCATCAGTCTCCTCAGATGGAGAGGTAGCCCAAACGAGTTAAGGGGAAACCTATGTCCTAAGAGTGTACTTGAGAAGGAGGCGGATGCTCCTTATCAGGACAGGGGGGAGTTCCTCTTCGTAAGGACAAAATACACTATTCATATGAGACCAGTCTGTATTGTCTCTTAAAGAGAACAAAGTCTCACTGGAACTCTGTTTGCTTATAGATGATTCATCAGGAAAAACAACATAAATATCAAAATATGCTCAGGTTTATTAGTAATCATGGAATTACACACCAAACCCCAAGAATAAGCCATTTTTTATCTACATTATTAGCAAAAATTAAATTCTGACAATATCCAACCTGGTACAATTTGGGGCATAAGAAACTAATCATTCCTATGGAGAATAAATTAGTACCAAAAATTGGACAATTTGGCATTTTCTTATAAAGTTGTACATGTATATACCCTATGTCCTAACATTTCCACTCTGAATAAATACTTACACATGTGCAACAAGCCACACATAAAAGAATGATCATAGCAGAATTATTTTTAAAAACAAAACCAGAGCAATCCAAGTATGATGGATAGAAGAATGGATAAATATACAGCATGGATGAATCTTTGAAATACAATTTTGAATAAAAAGAGTAAGTCACAGAACACTAAAGACTATTTGATACTATTTTTATAGTTAAAATACAGAGATAACTAAAAATTACATTGCTCAGGAATGCAAGCAATACATAGAAACATCATTCAAAAAGCAAGGGAATGATAGTATCAATACAAAATTCAAGGTAGTTGTTACCTAAAGAGAGGAGATGGGGACCGAATCAGAGAAGAAACATATTCCATGGTATTATAAATGTTACAGTTATTTCTTAAAAATAAGTTAACCCATCTAAAAATGTAAATACCATTACCAATAAAAAACAAAATTAGAGAATGGAGACCATTCTTTTCCATCTTATCATTGAACCAAAAACATGTAATTTGTATTATACAAATCACTACCAGTCTAACTATGACTTGGCCACAGTAATCCATAGTGTTAGTTTTTGATATGGGTAGCAGGTCATCAAAATCTAAACCATGATTCAAACACATATTAATATTATAAAGATTCTTTTGTATGTTTCAAATAATTATTATAACAAATTTAATAAGGCCACATTCATATTTATACACAAATCTAGATAGCTCCAGGTCTCTGCTTAATACCTATTTTAATTCAATCTCTTAAAGTTATTCCCACCTTTAATGAATTTCTGGGAGTCCCTAAGAGGTGTCTTATATGTATCCAGAAATATGTTGGCACTCACCTCTGCTGTGTGCCTGGCCAATGGCTTCTGCTGTCCAGCGTGGGCTTCTCTCTATTAACAATCCCTGTTGATTTTCCCTGGTTGCCTCTGTTCTCATGGGGTCATGGAGGCTCATCCATCTTTTGAGACCAGAGAGGGGAATGTTATTCTGGTATTGTTTGGTGCCCACTCCAACATGTGATGGAGTCTGCTGAGCTAGATCTTCCAGCTCAGATCCAGAGCCCTTTCTTCTCTCACTTTGTGTCCTCCCAGAGTGACTAAGCAGGCACATCGCTGGGGTGCCATTGGCTCACTGTTCCTGCTCCCTTGCTATTAGCCTCTTTCAGGGGGCCTTGTGCTACAATTGGTTCAACTGCCACCCTCCTTCAGGCAGAGTGGATTCTCTTTCAGGAGCGCAGTGCTCATTCCATGCCGCCTGGCTTCTGTTACTTTCTCCCATGTCCCCACCAATCACATGGATACAGCATGGACACAGCATGGACACAGAACTGAAACTTTATTTTTTAGCCATTTTCCTGTTCGATGTCCTATACAATCATCAGGGCAGACATGTGTGAGAGAGTCATTTACTCCCAGCTATCCCAGCTAAATCCAAAACCATTTTTACTCTGTATCAATCCTTGTTGGAAAAAACAGGTGGGGGGGAGGAAATTCTGCATCAGGACTGAAACTCAGAATTGTACCATCTAAATACCAAGGATGTCAGATAGGATTTAATGGAGAAAAGATTGGCTTGAGGAAAGAATTGCTGAACCCTTTCACAAAGGATAGTGTGTGTGGAAAGGAAGTAGATAGCGCTTCCCACAGGACATACCCAAATAGAACCAGCCTCAAAGTGTCAGGAACTAAAGGTGAAGGCAGCCCACCACAGCTGATGAGAAGCAAAAGATAACAGTGTCTCTGGGGAAGCATACCAAGACTAGTATGGGAAGTAGCTAACTGTAGCACTCACTTCCAGCCTCTTTCAAGGGCAGAGAGCATGCTTAACAAAACATGATAACCCCACGGTGGTCATGCCAGGTTTTAAAGGAGCATTGCCATAGCTCAAGGTAACTTTGACTTGAAGATAAATTCTTTGATGTAGCAGGAATCTTGCTGAGCTTGTGCCTCTGAATCTTGTTTTCTTCCTAACCCCAAGAGACAATGCTATTTAAGTAGACATCTACACACAAAGTCTATTTAAAGGTCTATCTAAACTTGCCCTTCTCTCTTTGTCTGGACCTGTGTTCTTCAATGACCCTCTACTATTTTGGGGTGAAATTTCCTCATCTCCTGGTCTGGAAAAATGATGCCTCACCTGAGAAAGTTGAGCAAAGGAAGACAAATCACCCAGCATGGTAACACTTAGTAAGTCAAAGGAAACATACAGGTCAAGGCTGAGTGCCATTCCGCAGCTGCCATGATCTCCTGTTGCATGAGCATCACTGCCAGTCCCAGGTGCTGCCTCTCCAGATCCACCACAGCATTCACACCAAGACACCTCTTCCCGTGGGCTACTCCAGCATTAATGCTGATCCACCCCTTACAAGACAATAGACTCCTTTAACAGGTGGCTTTGGCTAAGAGAACTCACCATCCACCTCACGGAAAACTTCTTAGAACTTTGTTGTAATCTGAGAACAGACTTCTCCTTCCTCCCCCTCCTGCAAAGGTGTTAGATTTCATGGTTGGAGTCATTTCTCACCTTCTCCTGCTCCCTCTCCTTTTTAAATTTTTTTTAAAGATTTTTTTATTTATTAGAGACAGAGAGAGAAAGAGAGAGGCAGAGACACAGGCAGAGGGAGAAGCAGGCTCCATGCAGGGAGCCAGACGTGGGACTCAATCCCGGTGTCCAGGATCACACCCTGGGCTGAAGGCGACGCTAAACCACTGAGCCACTGGGGCTGTCCTCCTGCTCCCTTTCCTTTATCTTTCATGGCATTTCCCCTAATTTTTTTTTAAATATCTATTCCTATCTTGGAGTGTACTGAGCAGAGAAACTGACTCACACATGAAATAATAAACATTAGAAACATACTATGTTTTGAGGGAATCTGCATCAATATAAAAGCGCTAGCCCAAGACCAGGCAACACTGCATTCAGACCATACATACAATTGCTTAAAACATTTCTACTGGAGAGAAATATTCTGAATAGCAGAAGCTGTAGATCCAGTTAAAGTCTGGTACTTTCTTATAGAATTTGAGGGGTAAGGATGGATATTAAATATATAGAGAATAAATCCAAGAAAACCAATACATGTACTATAAGAAACCTAGAGGGAAAAGATTGAAGCAATAAGGGAGACAATGGTTGAAGAAATAAAAAGACATTGCCTCAAGGCCCTGAGATTAAAGGGGTCACCTTCCTGCTCCAGATTCTATAATTCAAGCAGGACAAGAAACAACAGATGCTTAAAGCCCATTCTTAATTGCCTGAGGGCTCTAGAAAGAAGTAGCTCTAGAAAACTCTACCATAAATCCCAGCCTCTACCAGTCATGTCCTTCATAAGTTTAGGAGCAAAGAATAAGACTTAAGGAGCTAGATTAAGTTACAGTTTCTGATTAATCATTCTAAGAGATTGGATCTCAGTCATAATGTTACTAGGAAACCTTGTTCCAAAGGCATCTGTTAGTGACACAGCATGAACGTCAGGTACAAGCTCCCAGGTCACAAGGAAATGTCTTGACATGATATTTCCTCAGTTTGGAATACTGGAGATTGATTTTATACAGATTCTTTTTAAAACCAGGTTATTATTTTTTAACTTTATATCAAAACTCAGAGGAGATCCTCTTAGCTACCTGTCTGATAAGATTGTCATGTCAGTGGGATCAGAATATGTAACCGATGACTTAGAGATAAGGCAAAGTGGTTAGTAGTGGAATTGTTATCACCATAACATCAGCTCTGCTCAACACACATGTCTATGTAGCTATTTGTGTCATCAGGATTACATCCAAATCTGAGTTAAAGTAGAGTCCCAGCATGACATTTCTTTTTGAAAAAAGTAAGATATGCTATACTCAGTATTGTTTGCTTCCAGAAGACAGATCTAGTTGTTAGTCTTTGGTGTCTTCATTGCTCATATCTTATACTCAAGTGAAACTGATCACCTTTGATGGACAGGACAAACAGGAGTCAGAAAACAGATTGCAATTTCAGGTTATCACGGTCTAGCTATTACCAATAGCTGGGAATGCAAAAATTGTATTAAAACATGTGGTCTCATTTCATGCACCATAGTTCTGCTAAAGGCCCTGGATTCTGATTTTAATAAATTAATCTAACCATTCTCTATCTTTTTATAGAATATATTAAAATCCCATACTATTTGGTTTGGAGATAGGCAATTATTTTCTGGCGAATCATATATCCACATTAATAAGTACCACATAGACACACTATACGGGCATCACCAATTTCCAGGGAATTAGAATAAAATCAATTCAACACTAAAATCGTCCTGAAAAAAATTAATACCTCAAATTTATATACATTGTTCTAATATAAACTTTGAAAAGGCCTTATTTAATTTTAACAAATCTTTAAAAAAATAAATTTTGTTCTATACATTTTTAGTTCTTATAAAAATTGTTTAAAATATGAATATTGAAGAAAGAAAGGGAAGAAGAGTTGAAGGAAGTATTTTATGATCTGTTAAGATACGAGTACTCGCTACTCCTTTTTCATAGGAAAAAAATGAGAAATAAAAAAGAGTACTGAAATTAAAGCAAAAGGAAATTCTCAGTGGGAAGTGGCCCTGTGACGGCCTGCCAGCCCTGAGGATTTCAGAAAAGCACAAGTTACCCACAAAACAAGGGCAAACCCACGCTCTACCCTGATGATATACTATAGAAAAAGTGCCATCATTGCTACAGGAACGATCTAAAAGAAGGTTTGATTTGGGTAAGGCCCACAAAAGGAATGGGACAAATGTCCCTGCTGTCCCTCCCTCTGATTGGTTAGTGCCCAGTCTGCACCAGCTATGAAATAGTTTGAATATCACTTCTGTGTTGAAAGAGTGTCGAGGCCATTAGCAAAACTAGGCCACTGCAGCTTATTCACTGCATCCAAGCTCCGTCAGAGGCTTGAAGCTGCAAATAACAGCTCATCAAAGCTGGCTGAAATGAAGAAATGGAGTGGTTTACGTAGTTACAATCTAGTATAAGGCTGGCTCCCAGGCCACTTGCCTATTATCCCCTCTCCTCTGTCCTCATTCCTGTGCCAGCTCCCCTTCAGGCTATCAACAAGGTGGCTAGAGCGGTATTTGCCCTCTGCATGTCCCCAGAATCATTTACAGGGAGAGAAACCACTTATTCCTGAGGCTCTGTCTAAATGTGACAAAACTTTTCTCAAAAAAACTTGAATAGCCTTCCATTGGAGTCTTTTTGACCCGTATTAGAGTCCCATACACATTCCTGTAGCAATCCCATAGCCATTGATTGGCTTAGGCCTGGGTTTCTGAACTAATTCTCTGCAAAGACAGTGGTATAAAACCAATTTTTCTTACACTAGAATCTAGTGCCCCAGACTCTCCTAGAAGGCCTGGCTCCTAAAGCTTGCGATTCTAGAAACAGGAATTGCACTTCCAAAACTATAGTTTTAGAAAAAACTTATTTTTCCCCAGGGCTTCTGGTCCCAGTTTCACTGAGAAATACTGATTAGACCAATCAAGAATGCAGATTATGGTTCTGGAAGGCATTCTATAGTTTTAACAAGCTCCCACATGTTGATGCTGCTGGTCCATAGGCCACTCATTGAGTAGCACAGCCTGGGAGCCTTCTTCATACCCTTCCATCTCTAGTCATGTCTATTCCCTTTTCCAGAACACACTCTCCCCACCTCCAAACCTATGCCCAGAATCCTTTTTTAGGATGAGCATTTCCTCCTCTTGAGGGATAAAGAGCGATCATACCTGGCAATAACCAGCAAAGGGAAAACCTATATTAAACAGCCCTGAGACCCCCCTTTGGTAGGTACATCACTTTCTGGGGTGATCTCTGGGGTTCAGGTGTAGGGGAAGCAAAGATACATCAATATAGGACTAGGGTCCGGGCATCTCAGGCTGAGGTGCATCCTGCTGGCTGAATGCTTGTTGTCGGGTTAGCCAGGAAGACTTTCTCTCAAAAGGTCAGTAGAGTCCTAAGCGAAATGAGAGAGAACATTTTCATTTCAATAGCATCCTTCTTGAAATAGGCTCAATCACACTACAGTGAACATTACAATTTATTACAAAAATATCATGGTATGAGTGATCTCTTTACTCTTAATGCACTAGTCCTGGTCTGGGAGGGGAAAATGTCAGCTGGGAGTGATGTAGGAATTCATCACTGTTCTCGGCCTTCCCTTTTGTCTATTCTTTGCTTAAAATGTTTTATTTAGGAGCCACAGGAGACAGTAGAAATGAATCACCTCCAAGCCCTCTATGACGGCAATGAATTATACTCATGAGAAACGATCACGTCTAAGGCAGGCAGGAGGGCCAGTGTAGGTAATCACAGTGCAATTACAGCATTAGGCCAAACAGCACTGGGCCAGGCCAGATGATGTATGACTTTTCTGAAGGAGAACAGGGTAAGAGCACTTGGCAGCAGTGGCTAAGGCTTCCTTCAATCATCAAACATCACATTGGATTTTCTCAAGAACGAGGTGAAGCACTTCCGTGAGGCAGCTTTAACCGGGTGGTGTGCTAAAGCAATCACTTACTAAATGGTGCAGGTCAAAGAAAGAGGAAAAATAAACCTAGAGAAGACCTGGTTATTGTACCCTTTGGACTGCCTCCAGCCGTTTGAGAAACCCCATGAGCGAGAGGAGATGGAAACAGAGGAAGTAGATGTTGGCTGATAACACGTGTTGAGGAGAATGGCATTAAACATCTTGGCCCAGGGGCTGCTATTCAAGAGTGAGCAGAGAGGTCAGATGTCTGTGTCTATTGATTAAAATCCCAGCAAAGTGGGAAGGGCTGTGAAGTTGGCTGTGGAAGTGGAACCAAAGGAGAAGAGAAGGTGGAGGGAAAGAATGTGAGAGGGGTATGTGTGAACATTGGTAGCCAAGATGGAAGCTGGGGTGGGCCAGACTCCAAGGGCTGGGGCTGAGCTGCTTAATGTTCAGTGGGGGTGGAGGGTGCATTCAATATATCTAGTGACTGTAATCAATTCTGCATTCAGGGAGCTTAATCTCATGGAAAGTGGCTCTCTTATGAATGACCCTATTGAATGTGAGAGACAAGGCTTTGGCATAGCCTGAGAGAAGACGGTTAAGGCACATCAAAGATAAATTGCTTGCTCTGCTTAATAGGGAAATGGGAAACTTGGACATTTAATAGGAAATATGGGCTCAGGGATTGAGAGGAGAGAGAGGAGAAAGCTCTTACGGGGCGGGTGGGGGGAGATAGAAGAGTCTGGCTGTGGTGGGAAGCCAGCTCCCACGAGGAAACACATATCAAAAGTTTTCCCAGGGTTAGGGAATGCACATAATGTATTAAGAATAGTGACTCCTGACAATGCAACCAGCAGCTTCCTGTTCCGTGCTGTAATCTCTCTGATGGCCCCAAATATTTTCAATAGAAGTCAATTAGATACAACCTGCCTTGTATTAGTAAGAGCTTGGGGGAATAATTTTAAACGTGCGGCATCCATACTTGGGTGAAGTCAGCGTATCTCTTAGCCCAGCTGCAGATGTACGAACTGATGGATCACCCAAAGGAAACACGAAATCTCCCATGGAAGCAGAGGATTGATAAATATTTTCAAATTATTAGCTACATACCACTCATTAGAGGCTCTCAAGAGCCTTTCGGTTTGTTTTGTTTTAAGCAAGCAAGATTTGCAGTACCCTGGTGGCATGAATAGCCTTTATAACTTTGAGAGTTACATGCTTAAGGAGTCAGGGCGGCTGGTGACAGGTGTCTCACTGAAACGACACACTGTGTTTACATCTTAAATAATAAGAATGGGGAAATAACTTTCAACCAGGCTCCAGCCTGGAAGGTAGTCTTTCGCTAAACCTAATAAGACTGTTTCTGCTGCCAATGCATGGGTGAAAAGGGGGGGCCATGCTGTCAAAGCACAAAGTGGTAGACAGTTGTCCTCGGAGAGACAGGATGTTTCAGGACCAGGAAGTACTGGCTACCAACAACCAGGACAGGTATTCTGGAAGTAGCCTCGAATGCTCCCCTTCAAGAATGAATGAACGAAGAGGAACAGAGTCATTTGTGGAGGTGATCGATCCCATACAATGATTAGGAAAAGGGACCCTGGAGGCAAGAAGAAAGACAGAAACCAAAGAGATCCAAGAAGACAGAAGAACCGAGAAGAGCAGAGGATTTTGTTTGCAGTCTTCAGTGGAGACTTAGAAATCGATGTCAGAAGCTACCGTGTGTCATATATAATATGTTATATGTAATTTTCCCTAAATTGTCTGTACAGTGGATTATGTATATAGTCCTTATTCTAGTACCAAAATATAGGTTCTGTCATTTTCAATAAATCACCTGTGTGGTTATCATAAATGTTTGGGCTGCAGAAGCCCTGCAGGTATTGATATAAAAAAACAACTTCAGACACTGTGGCTTATACCCAATCCCCAACTGCCCACGTACACAGATAGACAGATTATTATAGAAGATTTTTGGAATCAAAATGAGCATAAAAGTTAGATAGCCTATTTATTTTTGAATCCAAACCAAAAATACAAGGGGATCAACACACATACACACACACACACACACACACACAGAACAATTTCATATTTTAAAAATTGGGGGATAACATGCTAGTTACAAAAATCATGTGCTTTATGGAAATTTCAGTGTCAGTATGTTTTGCTTCTTAAAATGATTGCCTGCTTTTCTTCAGTGAGGAGAGACTGCATTGAGGAAATTACATTTTAAGAGAATCTGAACCTCGACACCCTAAAATTAGCCAGGGAAAGTACTGCTGAGTATATTTTATCAGAAAAGATTAGGTAAAAGAAAAATATCCTAGGGAAAAAAAAGAGAACAAAGGAAATAGACAAAACACAAATGGCTAAGACACACATGAAAAAATGTTTAAGCTCACTACTAAGCAAGAAATGCAAATGAATACAAAATACCATTTTTTCACATCTCAAATTGGCAAAGTTTAAAGAGAATGAAATGCCTATTATTGGCAAAGGCATGGGGAAACTGGCTTTTTCTGGCACTCTGGTGGGAGTAGCACATGGACAGCCTTCTGGAAGGATTATTGGCCCGAGAATCAGAAACCATAAAATGCACATACACTTTTGTCCCATAATTTTACTTCCAGGAAAGCTTCCCAAGAAAACAACCAGATAAGCAAACAAAAGATGTCCATTGCCTCATTATTCATGATGATTAATTTTTTGTTAAGTTCCAACAGCAAAAATCATTTCAAAATGTGATGGTGCACCAATTCAAGGAAATATAGTTCAGCTATTTAAGATTAAAATGGGATTAAATAGATGTTATTGACATGAGAAAATGCTCATAATATATCACTATGCAAACAAGCAGATTACAAACGAGTATAGTATGATATCCTTTCAAAAAATGGTAAAAACTAGAAAGTTTTACACACACACACACACACACACACAGGGAAAGGAAGAATCTGCACCAAAAGGTTAATAATCAATGGCTTATTATATCTGGGAGGTGAGATTGTGAGGGGTTTTCTCCTTACGATTTATCTGTACTATCTAAGTTTTCTATAATGAACATAAATTAATTATGTAATATGTATAATAAAAAATGGTACATTCTTTCACTTCCATCAAAGGGAGATCAGATCATTCTGTAACTAAATTAATGTTATTATTACTTTCTTTTGTTTTTCTTAATAACCACAAAATGAATATCAAGGTCTTTCTATCTGTGATATGTATGCAAATGAGTCTCTAAAAGGCTAAGCGCCTTTCATATTCTTGACAATGAACCTGTTAGGAGGGCTGAAGTCTTGTAAGTGAGGCCAGGCTGGCAGTGACATTTTCTCCTGAGTTTAAGGAAGAATTAGAAGCAGCTCTGAGAAAAAAAAGATGCAAGACCCCAGACTGTTGTTTTGAACAAAAGTTGATTTCCCCAAGGATATCAGTGGTCACTGTATCATATTGAGTCTCAACGCAGTGTGCCATTTGTCACACACACAGACACACACACACACACACACACAGTCCTTCCTCTGGGTTTGCAAGCATCTTCCTTGAGGTGGGAACATGTATTGTGTGTATGGCACTGGTGCTGGCATGTGCGTCCTGCTTCACGTTGAATGTCCTTCTACAAGGGTGAAAACCCCCCATCAGGAAGGCTTTAGCAGCATCAGGAGAGAAAAAGAACACTGACTGGGACATAACCTGCTTTGACTCTTAACATCCCAGAGCCTTGCCTCCTCCATAACTGAGGCAGGGGAGAGAAAACGAGCGTGTGACGTGCACCATGCCAGGCTTCTGGTCTGGACTCAGCAAGACTAGCTGTCTCTCCCCAGACTTCAACACCATCTGTGACTTGCCCATTCCCCTCCCCGCAGGAGGGTGTGGTCCACCCAGCCACTGGTCACACCCACAACTCTAAACCCACATGCGAGCTCAACCAAGGAGCATGGACCCCAAGTCATGAGGCTGAAACTTCAGGGCTCTTCCTTGCAGGGGGCAATTGGAGAGCTAGGGTTCTCCTGAGAGCTGTAGAACATTCTACTGGACATGGGAAGACAGGTTACAAGCAAAAGGGTTTCTGGGTAAATACCCCTGGTCAATTGCCTGGTAAGATCTCAAAAGGGAAGAGTCTCTAAGATCTCAGTAATCTGTTGTGATTTCACATTTAAATAAATATTTACCTTTATATCTAATTGCATGTTTCTATTTTTGTAGTTTTTAGGAGGCATCCTCAAATTGTATCAACGCCGGGCCTCACGAACCTGGGTCTTCCCCAGACTTTTGTTTACCTCTCTTACCATTCCCACCTCGGCCTCTGCCTGAAACAACAGCAGCATTTCTATCCCCCAAGGAAATCCACTCAAATAAGAAACAGTCCTAAACTAGACCAAATCCACCCGTGGAGCTGTGGTGCCCTTCAACGCCTGCTCGCCAGGCCCATTTCTGCTCCCTGGGACCACACAGAGCATGTACTACCTCTTTCCGAGCCTCACACCCCAGCCTTTGGCCTTCTTTCATCTACGTGCACCCTCCCTGCTTTGCTGCGGCCCCTCTTCAGGTGGGGCTTAGAGCTGAGCCCAGTGTGAGCGGGTGGCAGGCGTCCTGTCGCCCCTCCAGGGGTGCTGGGCACTCTAGAAGTAATCACCCTAAAGGGTCAAAATGTCCCAGAGGAAATAATGGTAGTGAACTCCAGGGGTACATTCCCGGGGCCAAGGCCGCCGCAGTCGATTCTCTGCCCGTCGTTGGAAAACACATGTCCCCTCACAGCCCCAGTTCTGTCTGCCGGCGGAAGGTTGGGCTGAGGTCAGGCACTGGCAGGTTCTACGACGGCGGAGGGTGGCCAGCCTGTGGGCAGGACCTGCGCCCTCAGGAGGCCGTGACGTCTCTGACTGCTCCGTGGGACGCCTCGCGGCCTGGTTTGCACCCGCCTTTACTCGGTCCCTTTCTCTGTGGTCTTGACCATAATCCTGACAGCAGGTTACCTCAAGTTGTTGAGAGGCCGCTTTTTGGCTTCTGTGTTCAGAGGGAGAAGTGGCTGCCTGGGCTTTGCCAACGCCCAGTCCCCTCGGTCCCCTGTCAAAGGAGGAATGAAACCCCACTGCCTCCTAAAGATGTTCTGGAACTGGAAGGGGCTGTCTTGATATCTTTGCCCCAGATTTCCTGATAAACAAGGACCCTCTGCTGAGGTCATGCCAGGTACTGTTCCAGAAGCCAGTTCTGCAGTGGGGATAGCCTAGTGGAGCAGGCACGACACCAGACATGGCTGAGGTGTAGTCAGGATGCCAGTGCCTCTAGGCCCCAGCCATTGGCCCTCTGACTCCTCAGGTCACCGACACACACACACACACACACACACATCACACCATATACATGGCACACAACACACACACACAAACCATGCACACACACACACGCAGAAACCACACAGGCCACACACACACCACACATTCACATACCACACACACCATATACACACCACACACATACCACACATACCACACCATATACACCACATACGTATTCACATACCACACACATGCACACACAGACCACATACACCACACACACATACACACACACAACTACACACATACCACACCATATACATGGCACAAAAACACACAACACACACATAACACACACACACACACAAACCACACAGGCTACACACACACACACACCACACATACCACACCATATACATGCCACACACACCACACACACACACCACACATTCACATACCACACATACCATATACATACCACACACATACCACATCATATACATGGCACACATACACACCACACACACACACATACACACACAAACCACACACACCATACACACACCACACACGTACCACACGCATACCACACATACCACACCATATACATGCCACACACACCACACACACACACCACACATTCACATACCACACATACCATATACATACCACACACATACCACATCATATACATGGCACACATACACACCACACACACACACACACACAAACCACACACACCATACACACACCACACACATACCACACGCATACCACACATACCACACCATATACATGCCACACATACCTCATGCATACCACATATACCACACCATATACACCACAGACATTCACATACCACACACATGCACACAGAACACACACACACACATACACACACCACACACTTGTACTGCAGTTGACAGCCTGTGATGGACTTTCTATCATAGTCCAGGCTGCAAACTGAGGCACCACCATGGAGCTAACAGAGGCTAAAATAAAAATGGTGTTCCAATAGAAGCAAGCCAATGCAGGCAGCCCAAGCGGTTTCTATATATACATTTTATATGCAGTTTCCTTATCAAGTAAGGAAACCTTAAACAAGGGAAGCTATTTCTGGCATTTTCCCACCCTGCTTGCTCTCCCCTGTGAATATAACTTGATTTTGTCTTATGTCAGCACCCACAAGTTAGAGCACATCCCAAGCCAAGAGCCTCCATAGATACAGATCTCAATTACTTAGAGCCTGTGAACGTTAGTGCAATGGAACAGCACCATTTGTGATCCACCTTGACCTGTGAAAATTCAGATTAACTGGAAGAGGGATAACTGCTAACAACAGTAAAAGGCTAAATTTTAGTTTTCGGAAATAAGCCAAAATTGATTAAATGGGCAGATTGGTTTTGACAGCTCATAGTTTGAGTGTCACGAAATAAACAACACTGGTTAATATGTTCTGTCATGGAAGACCAAGCAGATGATATTTCATGTTTTTTAGAAGTGACTGAAGAAGATTATAAAGCAGCAAAGTAGAACCACCATTAAACTAACTACTTGCTCATTCCACCGGGAGCCTAACAAAGTCCAGGTGAACTGAGCTTACTCTTCACTTGATTTCATTCACCTATCCACCCATCCATCTAGTCACCCCCAAACCACAGTTTGCCAACCAAAAGAGAGAGCATAGAGTTATTTTGTTATTTTGACAATATAGTCATTTCTTCAATGTCTGACACATAAGACACACTCATTAAATGCTTTTTTTGGCCATTTTGTCTCCATGGCTTCCATGACTCAAAAGCATATTCATTCATTCCACAAATTTTGTTTTAGTGCTTTCTCTATGCCAAGATCTATTCTTATCACCATCATTCAACAATGAGCAAGACAAAGTGCCTTCTTTTATAGACATAATGACGGGGAAGTGAGAAAGGAAGAAGAGAGGTAAGAAGAGAAGGCAAGAAGTTATCAGTCCATGACCAATGTTATACAGAGAATAGCTAGGATGCTACAGGCATAAAAAGCAACAGAATCATTTGATAGGATGTTTAGTGTAGATATCTCAAAGCTGGTGACATTTAGTTGAAATCTAAATGAAGAGATGGAGCCATCCATGCCCAGACCAGGGGGAAGCATGCAGAGTTAACAGTGAGAGTGAATGCTCTAGAATAGAACCAAGCACTGCCTGTTCATGGAAAAGAAAGAAGAGCAGTATGGCTGAGATTTAGATTCATTTAGAACAATACCATCCAATGTAAACATATGCAAGCCACCACACATCATTGAAAATTCTCTGGTAGTCATATATATATATATATATATATATATATATATATATATATATTAAAATATGCAATATATATAAATATATATAAATATATATATTAAAAACTGGTGAAAATAATTTTAATAGTAGATTTTGCTTCACCCAACATATCTAAAATATTATCAATTCAGCATATAATCAATATAAAAATTACTGAGAGATTTTCATTCCTTTTTTTTTTTCATTCAAAGCCTTCAAAATCTGGTGTATATTTTACACTGACAGCATATCTCATTGTGGACCAGCCCCATTTAAGTGCTCAATAGCCACATGAGGCCAGTGGCTTCAGAATTTGACAGGGCAGACTTAGAAGTTTATAAAGTAGGATAAAGACCTTGGATTTTTTTACTCGAAACCATTGGCAGATTTGAGCAGGAGAGCAATATTATCTGATTTACATTTTTAAAAGGTCACCCTCTGCAGGCTTCTTGTGAAAAATGGATTATAGGGGGATTGCAAGAGAAGAGAAATGGACGTTGGAGCAGCAACTGGAAACCATTGGGCTGGTGCAGTGAAGGAAATTAGTAGCTTGGACTGGAGTAGTGGAGGTGGTTAAGGAGATGGAGAGGCTGGATTTGGTGTGTGGATCCCAAGTTGGCATGATATGCAGGGTAATAACCCATGGATTACAGTGTTGAAATCAACACTTCTACATATATTGGACTCTCTGCAACACTCACATAAGTTACACAGATCTTCAAAATGTTGTTGTATCATATTGAATAATGCCATGAGGACTCTGCTAGTCTTTGCTGAGTGAAAGAGCCCTAGTACCAGGCCAAATAAGAATGATCCATGCAGAGAAAACAGAATTAGAGCACAAGATGGCTTAACCCTGAGATTAGAATAGGAATAAGACGAAAGTGCAGACTTCACTACCACTGGCCCAGAAGTTCCCTCCCAATTGCCTCCTACCTGAGACCTACTGTGGAAGCCTAAATTTATTAGGGTCCTGCCCCTGCCCCATTTCAGCTGTGCTCAAGTCGCTGTGAATATCTCCTACTTTTTTTTTTTTAACTCACTTCCAAAAAAGGCAGCAGAAAGCAAATAGCCCAGCCTCTCACCCATCATCTCCAGCCTCGGCTTCTGCCCTTCCCAGTCCCTCAGCCAGTGAACCTCAAAGGGAGAAGGACCACAGAGGCAGAAGAAAGAAGGGAGCTGTTCAGAGAAGCTCCTGGGCAGTTGTGGAAATATACAAGTGGGGAGGAAGCCAGAAAGGAGCCAAAGCAGAAAAAAAAAGAACAGACCTAAAAGTCCAGAGGACAAAAGTCTCCGTGTTTACAGAACACTTTAGTTTGCTATGGGCCTTCCTATATGCGTTCTATTTAATCTTCAGGAAGACCCTGGGATAGGCTTTTTTTAGAACATTTTTTAAGAAAGGAGCCAATTCATTTGAGATCACACAGCCTGGAAGAAATGGAACCAGGGGCTCTGAATCATTCCTTCAGTCCCATCATACCCATGCCAAAGTAGAAACGAGTCCATGTGGCCCCACTGGGGAGCCAGCCATGCTCAGGCAATTGTGAAACACAGAGGGAAGTCGCACGTGCCAAGGATCAGTCGTCCATATTGACCATGGAAGTCATTTAGGTCACGCCCTGTGGACACTGGGCATCTTTCCTCATTTGTATCTTCTTGTACTTGAGCTTCAGACACTGCATTTCAATAAATTCAATGCTGATCTGGACTCAGAATATCAGTAGCATCTGGGATCAGCCCTCGAGTGGAGAATCTGGCCAGGGCAGGATGGAAAATGTTTTCCATCACAGTTTATTTAAATATTTCCAAGTTAAGTTGACCAACCTTGAAATGCCATGGAAAGACAACTAAAAGCCCAAATGCCCTAAAAGAAAAAAAAAAAAAGCAGCTACAATACATGAGCTATTTATTTCCTTTCATGTGTATTTCTTGTCTAGATTCAAGTAGAAAAATATTTTTAACACAGACTTGCTGTACCCTGTCTCCATCACAGAAGTACCCTATGAAAACAAATTAACATCAAACCCGTGCAGCTTTCTCTAGGGGAGAGCCATTCATCTAAGTGTTTTACATTTGATCTTAGTAACCACTCTTATAAGTAAGGCCCTACCATTATTCCTGTTTTACTTATGAGGAAAAAGAAAAAGGAAGAAATTGGTAACTACCGTATACTGAGCGTTTACAACAGGTTTTCCACTGAGAAGAGTGTCTTGTATGCTGAGTTAGCTACTGAATCCTCCCACAATGCATAGAGCCCTGCTATCCACACTTTACATGTGAATAAACTGACTCAGTTAAACAAGTTGCCAGAATTCACAGGTGTATATAATAAAAGCAGGATTCAAACCCAGGTCTTTCCAATACATTCCTCTACTCCTGCAAAAGATCCTTATGATTAGGGTGTCTTACATAAAACAATTCTGTGATGTGAAACTGAAGAACACAATTATGTTTTGGTGTATGAACAGCATGACTCTCCTTTCATTGCCTTTTCATTAATCTGGCTCACCACTCTGCTCATTTGGCTGCTTAATAGGCATTTATTGAGTGCCTCACACACACAGAGCACATGTACATCATTACCTTCCTTCTGTCTCTTAAAAATCCACCCCCAGCTTGGTCATGCCCAGTCTGGGAGGATGCTATACCATAAGCCCAGGCCTAACTGCTTTGCACAGCTGAAGAGAGAAAGGGCCTGTTTATTGACTGCCGACCATCCATCGGGCCCTGTGCTTGGCCCTAGCTGTTCATCTAATACAACAGTCCCATGAAGTAGGCACTTGGTATTTGTTTTTTGAAAGTGAAATCCAAGGCTCAGATATTTCAAGTGACAGAGCTATAAAGCACCATATCTTAGTATAATGATACATATGCTCTTTCCAACTGGCTACCAAGTAAAAATTAATGACAACAGAAAAAAAAATCAAAGCCAACCTGGAGAACTCAAGGCTTCTCAAGGTCAAAGCTAGTTATGATACCTCCGCACCCACCCCCAACCCAAAAAAAGAAGGAAGGAAGGAAAATCATGTGTCGGTTATTGATTCAGGACTAAGACAGGCTGGATAAATGACTCAAATCATATTTTGAATATTTTAGGGTCAACCAAACTCTAAAGATCTCTTCCAAGCTTATAAACTCATTAAAAAAAAAAAAGCCATGTTAAATTGATGGAAAAATAGGCTCCACACGTGTCTCGTTCATTAGCTTAAATTTTTTAAAAATCTTTTCAAGAGCTATTGGCTATGCAAGAAATCTTTTGAGGGCTCTCCAATGATCCTCACCCCCAGTATGAAACAGGAAGGAAATCTTTCTAAAGTTGATTTTCCGAAAAGCAGGACATATTTGTCAAATGCCATCACCTAGAGGTCTAAATGTTACTCTGTGCTTGGAAATCACACACAGGCTATAATTTCAGGGGGCTATAACATCAGATATCCCTAAACTTCATTCATTCATTCATCATTCATTCATTCATTCATTCACCTATTCATCAGATATTGCCAACTCCTGATTTGTACCAGCCATTGTGCTGGAAGCAGGGGATGCTGTGGTGAACAAGGCAGCCTTGTGCAAAAGCTGGAGTTTGAACCTTCCACCTACTCTGCCTTTACTTTCAAGAGCATGTGGTCAGGGGCCAAGCAGCAGCGGCTGTTCTCTGTCTTTAGAAATCAAACAGGATATAAACCCTCCTTCTATTTTCAGACAGGGCCTTTGCCTTCATATCCCCTCTGTGAGACCATTTACTCTGACATTTACTCATGAATCCATTTATTCACTCAACCAACATTAATTAAAATGTATTAAGTGCCAACGAGCAGTATAATGTAGTGTATAATATGTAAACTCCAGGCCACGCTGACTATACTTTTCTCTTTCCCAGCTACACAAACTCTCCAAGGCTCCATTTCCTCCCCTGTAAAATGGGGCTTATAATAGGACCTCCTTCAGGGACTCGTTAGGAGGATTTAATCGCACACAAAGCACCTAACACACTCAATAAAATGGTCATTGTTACTATCGTTGTTACTGTTCTGTGCCATGCACATAATCAGACAAATCAGGCAAATGATAAAATCAGACAAAATTTACAAAGGGACCTTGAGGGGCCAAACACCACATATGTACTGAGATGGGAGAAGCCCACTGTACCTGGCAAGTCCAATGTGTCCAGCAGCCTTGAAGCACTCCAGCTTTCAGCCACTTCATTTTTTGCCTGAGTGAACATTATACATAATTGATCACACTGCAGAACCCATACCTGAGAAAGCTGTTAGTTTCATAATTCACCTTGTCTGCTTGCATAAAACAGATGTGACTCTCACAAGCTGGCTTGAGCATTCATTAAAGATGCAGTGCTTATCTGATGATGCAAAAAGGAGTAGTCTGAGGTTATCCCTGCCCTGGGACGTGGGTGCGACCACCCTCCACACAGTGGTTTGGAAAAATAGGCTCACAGTGAATATATAGGAGGGATAGGTTTCGGGGAATGAATGTCTCCCCCCAGGATGGGACGTGGGCTCTTTCAGTTAATACGGATAAAACTTAGCAAATAACATCACCCAGAGGAAGAACTGTTCCCTAAGGAAACTTGAAAGAGAATACCAGTGTTCCAACTGGGGTCAGTTTACTCATTTAGATATTAAATAATAATGTAAATATATGTGAATGAAATGATTACACAGCTTTTTTTTTTTTTTTTTTTTTTTACACAGCTTTAACCTCTATCTTTGGGAAAGAATGGTAAAGGAAGATGAGCAAAAACTGATACAGGAAACAGGAAGTAATCACAGATCAGTGACTTAAGAATGGGAGGAGAGTCTAGAAAGCACGGGCCAGTATTCATTTGCCTCCCACCTACAGTCAGTATTCCTGGGTTTCTATAGTGGGTACTTTTGCAGAGGCTCATTCATTCATTCACCTAATCATGTATTTGTTGAATATTTTAAAGAGAAATGCTCCCTCTTTCTTTATATATATATAGATTTTTTAAAATAAATTTTTAGTAAATATATTTATTTATTTATGCAACACCCAAAAAGGACAAGAATTATTAGAGTAATAATCTTCACCTGACAAAAGCTCTAAACCTAAAATAATTACAGGCAGAGAATTGCAAGTCCCCTGTCAGTGCCGTGATGGTGTGCTCCAGGCCGAGGGTCTCAGAGACAGGCAAGTTTCCTACCGTCCTCGGGTCCTTCTCACCCACCAGAACCTGAGCAGGACCCAGGTAGCTCCCACCCAAAGTTTCAGAATAGACCCCCATGGAGCAGACCTGAAGTGACCTATAGCCTGAAACCACACCCAACTGAGCCCAGCAAAACCCCAGAGTCAATGCTTACTCAAAACCTGTAAGGAAGAAATAAATATTGCTTCTATGGGAGGGCTGGAGTTGTTACATAGCATGATCACAGCAAAACCCGACTAACATGAGAAGTTGAACTTAATTGATCATTGTGCTCCCATTCATCATTCGCAGAGCAGGGCAGGCAAGTTAAGAAATTCCCCTCGCAGAGTGTTGCTTGACTGTGGCCCGACAGTGCCACTCATTAGAGAAGTAATTTGAAGTCCAGAAATCAGGATGGCATTCCCATGTGCTATAATCTCAGAAACCCTGGATAATTATTTGCAGCTGTTACTCACTTCTTTATTCATTCTAATGCTGCCACTTCCAAAGGGCTCACTGCGAAGTCTTTTGCATATATGACCTCACTAAGGAATATCTCAAAAACAAGATCGTTATTGAGATTATCCTCATTTTAGAGAAACTAAAGCACAAAGAGGATAAGAAATGCATCCCAAACCACACCAGTGTAAACGGTGGAGCCAAGATTTAAACCCAGTCAACTTCCAGAGTATATTAAACTGCCACTTTTGGAATCCGTGGGGCTTACAAAAACTGTTCACACCTCCCTACCGCTCATCTAGCCCTATCCACAGATCGTTCTTGCACCCTTTGCTCCTTGTCAGGCCTCATTGATTCAGGGTTCTGACTGGGTTTGAGGAGCCCACTTGTCAACCGATTCCAAGTATTGTCCTTATGTAAATAAATCCCCTGATGACTCAGAGGTGGTCCTGCTGGAGGCAGGAAGGTGGGTTGTGAGCTGGGAACCTCCTGTCAGCCATCTGGCCTTGGGCTACTGGCTGGCTTCTTCCTTACCTTGGTGGATTTTCACAAAAACCACACAGTTGTTTTTTACCACGAATTTTCTTTTCCTTTCCAGGAAAGGCTATGTTTCTTATTTTTGTCTCTTTAGACACTCAATATCCCTTGCCCCCACTTTTCTCTCACTGCTCTTACAACTTTGTGTGTTTTTCTTTGGTTTACAGTCTTTGCTTTTACTGCCCTCAAAATTCCTCAAGGGCTTCTAAAGGCTTTTTATGTTTCTTCCATCTTCTCAGGATGCAGTGAAAGGCATATTTCATTCAGGTGGATCCAACATTGTACTTGGAAAAGAAACAATCCTTTCTGAGATTGTTTAGCCAAAAGAAAAAAGAAAAGTAAAATTTCTGGATGATAAAGATAATACGTGTTCATTGTAGAAAAATTGGAAAATATAGGTAAGTAAATATAAAAGCATAATTCTTCCCTCCTGAGATTACTGCTTTTGGTTAATATGTTAATATTTTGATATATTTCCTGTCAGTCTCTTAAATGCATTTTAACATAATCATGATTTTACAGTACATGAAATTTAGTAGCTTGCTTTCTCGGTTAATATTATAGTGTAAACATTTTTCCCAAAACCCATAAAAATTACTAGAAGACTGTTTGCCAAAGCATGCCAAGGATCACGGGGCTCTAAAAACATCCCACATATAAAAAGTATGGGGACCATGGTCAAACACTTTGAAAGACAATGCATGTGACTTGGCCCCATCTTGGAGATGTATAGTGGCTTATTTAAATATCTGGAAACCTGTGCAGTAAGTAATCTGTTTCATTTTATTTACTTAACAATTCCCAAAGATGTTAGAACATGCATCCCATTTTTTTGGAGGAACAACTATTGAAGTCCCACAAAACTAGCGTTTTTTGAGACCAGATGAGAGTCCTGGGGATTGCTAATTGGGTGCCCCTGAGCTTCTCACTGGAAATCAGTTGATGTTAAATACTTAGGCCCCAAAGCTCTAAAATAAGCCATTTTCATCAAACTCTACAGAAAAATGGGATGCCTCCGTGCCTCAATTGGTTGAGCATCTGATTCTTGGTTTCAACTCAGGTCGTGATCTCATGGGTCATGGGATCAAGCCCCAATTTGGGCTCCATGCTCAGCTTAGAGTCTGCTTAAGTTTCTCTCCCTCTGCCCCTCTCCCTGCTTGTGCACGTGTGCACGCATGCTGTCTCTCTCTCTCTCTCTCAAATATATAAATAAATACTAAAAAAAAAAAAAAAAAAAACCCTACAGAAAAATCTAGTCACGGTTAAAAGAAGAGATGTATGGGCATATACTTTTCCAGATTCAGGTCCAATTTCTAAAGGAGACAAACTAAACTAACTCATTAACCCATTTCAGTTTGTACTGGACAGTCACACACGTCCAGGCCTCTCCTCTGCTGGAATCCTTGTTGTTGTTTAGTTTCTCATTTCACTGTCCTCATACTCCTGTTCAGTACATTTGTTGTACCCATTTTATGAGAGAGGAAATTCACTCATAAGAGTGAGGTTGAGCAAGTGTGAGAGACTGACTCAAGGGCATGAGACTTTGGTCTGAGAGCACACACTCTCCACAGCATGGCAGCTGGCCCCAGCCAGTCTCCCCCCAGCAGCCAGCAACAGCCTCCGATGTAAATACTGGTGGTCTGGAGCTAAAAGCTTTCATCCTAAAACCATTAGCCATCTTCTCAGTTATTTCACTATGGCTCAGCACAGAATGAATCTTTCCATTTCTATCAACCAGCAGCATCTTCCTCTGAATGCACCTCATGTTCCTGCATACTTGGATTATAAGCTAAATCTCTGTTTCGGTCTCATGCATTAAAAGCACCTCACTTAACGTATTGAATTTCAGCTCTTTTCGGTATATTAGATGTCAGGAATGCAGAATCAAGAATCCATTTTAAGATAGAATACTTCATGGTAGATCACAGACCATCTTCTCTCTTTTTTTCTTTTTTTACATTTTTTTTTAATTTAAATTCAATCAGACCATCTTCTCTATACAGGAGAGGAATTGGAAACAGAGTTTGCGTGCTCTATGTGTTTCATGAGGGAAGGATGAAGAGAAGGAAACTAGAAATCATTGAACCATCCCACATCAAATGCTTTACATATGTTTTCTTATTTAATCTTTAAATCCATATATGAGATGTTTACCATTAACCCACTGTACAGACGGGAAACTGAGACTCTCTGAAGGCACTACTTGCCTAGGTCCATGCATTTAGGGAGGAGTCCATCCAAGAGCTATCCCAAGATCTTCCTGAATTTAAAGCCATATAATAACTGTCACCTCCATCTACCACCTGCAAGAAAAATGACTCCAGATTCAGCCCCCGGCCAAAGAAAGTTTACTCAACCCCCAACCTGGAGCAACTCTGGAATTATGTTACAAGGCCTGGGACAGTGCTGTGGGCTGGGTTGGAGGAAACAACAAGTGCTCGGGCAGGTCCAATGTCAGAGGTAGGTCAGCAGACCTGAAGCCTGGGATTCTTATGATCTTGGAGTACAGCACAGGACCAGCCTGCAGGGACCCAAACAAAGTCAGCAAACTGGAAACAGCACCACAGGCATGAAAAAGCATGGGAAGAAATGCAATCAAATATTAAAGCTCCAAATAATCAGGTAAGAGAACCCATGTAGTGATGAGACAGAGTGAGTAAATCAGAAGGAGTGGATCCTTAGCCACGAACTTCATAATCATAATTGAATCATGCTGAATCTGAGGATGTTATGTTATTTATTTCTGCTTGTTTTTGTAGTTATTTGTTTGGTGCATTAATGAAGAAACGTCTTAGCTATTTCACATATTATATTCATTTTGTTTACCTTAATCCCCCCCCACACCTATTAATGAATTTAATTGTTTACCTTAATCCCCCCCCCACACCTATTAATGAATCCAATATACAAGACAACTCATAAAAATAATTGAGCTGCAATTCATCACTTCCCTCTTCTTTTGTGTTGAGGACAAAATGTCCACATGGCAGGATGTGCAGTTATAACAGCTGCTCTTATGGCCAGGGTTGGCTGGGTTATGACAGGGTTTACTTCAGGAGAGATGTTGTTGGATAAGACTCAAGTCGCCTTCTCTACCTCCCAGGACAGTTACAGCTAATCCGGACCAATAAATTCTAGAATACAACCTCCCTTCACCTAACCAGTGAGACAGAGACAAATGAATGGTGGAAAGAGGCGCATTCATCAACTCCAAAAAGGGACAAATTCTATCCTTAATAGAATTGTGCTCCAGCACCTCCCCTACCTCCAATCAAGCATGCTTACATTTTATAATGTATGTGAGGCAAACTGCAAACCCCCTCCCTGCTGAGCAGAGAGCATGTCCTGTTAGGGTCAATGTGACATTAGGTATATGTTTCTTTTGACCATTCATTGGTGTGTTGGCTGGAGGGATGGGAGATTCAGTGGGGAGCTTATGCTAAGGAAGGTGGAAAGGTGTCCATCTAAGAAGCAACTCAGGTAGACTGGTAGGAGAGTCTGATGCATGGTGCTGAGAAGAATTCTAAGGCTCACTAGAAAAGAGTTTCTCCTAAATCAGTCAGAGAAAGACAATCATCATATGGTTTCACTCATTTGTGGAACATAAGAAATCATGAAAGGGACTATAAAGGAAAGGAGGGAAACTGAGTGGAGAAAAATTAGAGATAATGATAAACCATGAGAGACTCCTAACTCTGGGAAACAAACAAAAGGTTGTGGAAGGGGAGGTGGGTGGGGGGATGGGGTACCTGGGTAATGGGCACAAAGGAGGGTACTTGAAAGGATGAGTGGGTGTTATAGTATATGTTGGCAAATTGAATTTAAATAAAATCTTTTTTGAAAAAAAATAGTTTCTCTATTAGCCGTATCCACCATAAGCACTACAGGTGGAAACGGTGCGAGGGCCTAAGTGTCATAGGATACCATGTTAACCAACTCATGAGCCCTCTGGTATTCATAGATATCTGGAATGCAATGCTGGTGGGACAAGCCCAGTGATGAACTGTGCATGTGAGAAAAAGAGGAAGTTTGGGAAGATGAATCCTTTTTTAAAAGATTTTATTTATTTGTGAGAGAGGAAAAGAGCACCTGAAGAGGGGAAGGGTATGGGGAGAGGGAGAAGCAAACTCTCCACTGAGCAAGGAGCTCTACACGGGGCTCAATCTCAGGACTCCAGGATCATGACTTGAGCTGAAGGCAGAGACTTAACCAACTGAGCCAGCCAGGCACCCCAGAAAGATGCATCCCTTACTACTTCAAAAGCCAGTCAACCTTATTCCAAAAAGCCCCCCTACATGGCAGGAGAACAACCTGAAGTAATGTCCCAATAAAAAATGGTACGGAGCTGATGAAGAGAGCCATGTGAAGAGTCTCAGTGAGGAATTGCTCCCCAGGACAGACATGAGGGATGATGGTTTGTATCCCAAAGCTGTGACACTCTGATTGGCCTCTAGCCTGGTTCTCGCTGGGCTGCCTGAGTCCTCAGAAGAGAGAGCTATAAGGGGGAGGAGAGCCAAAGAAGACTTAAGACATGAAAAGACATAGGTAGTGCTGTTTTATGGTTCCAAGAGTATGACACTCTTGGGGATAACAGAAATTCTTCCTATTTTCTCACTATGGGGCCTTTGGACTGGAAAAGAGAACCAACTGGGCCTCCCAGAACAGAGAGGAGAGAAGCATCACAGTAGCAATAATGCTGGTACCCAGACTTGTCAAGATGCAGATGGTCACTGTGGCAACTGGTGGCCAGAAGGCCACAAAGTGGAAGATCAAAGTGAATGAGTTACCCTGGGAAGTCTCTCTGAGCCAGAGAAATAGGTTTGGAGGGATCTTTCAGCAGGAGCAAGTCACGGGATTGGCATCCGTGACTACCGCTGGTGATTTTGTTGTGCCTCAGGGCCAATGACCTAGAAATCCCTGCTTCCCAGCATCTCTGTCACCACAGCCCTGGTGGGGCACTGATGTGTTTTCTCTCCTGTCTGCTGCTCTGAGGCCAAGCCCAGACTTCTCCATTCCCTGCCCCCCAGAGTTTCTAGAAGGGCCTCTCATAGTTTTCTATTTCTCCATTTTCCAAAAGCCCTTGCCTGAGGTGCCCAACCAAGGGAGTCAGTGTGTCCCTCTTAAACTAGTGGGAGGAAGGAAAATACTTCACAGAGCTGATTAGAAGCGAAGCAAATGATTCTGTGGAAACATTTAATTCATTCTTGGCAAGCCAGGCCATCAGTTTGGAAAAACAGAGCCGCTGTGTGATCATCCAGCAACAAGAGCCATGCTTTACTGTTCTCCTCCGGAAGCCTATTCATTGGGCCACTGAAAAAAGAAAACAAGAACTAAAGAAAGGTAAAGCCAACACTCTCTTCAGCAATCTGGAAGTAATGACAAGCCCTGTGAGTAACTATTGTTAGCAGGACTGGCACAGCGGGGAGAGAGCTGGCTCCAGACTGGTGGCCTGGGTAAGCAATCAGACTCTGGCCAAGCAGTATGTATCCTACCCCAGGGGCTGGGGGGTGGGGGAGGATGTCACACTGGCTCCAGCCTGGCCTGGGAGAAATCTGAGCATTGACCCTTTTGAATCCATCTCTGGGGCTCTTTCTTCCTATACTTGAAAATGATCTCTTAACTCTAGAGAACAAACAGATGGGTTACCGGAGGGGAGGTGGGTGGGGGGAATGGGTGAAATAGGCGAAGGGGATTCAGAGTGCACTAATCATGATGAGCACTGAGTAATAAATGGAATTGTTGAATCACTATATTGCACACCTGAAACTAATATGACACTGTGAGTTAACCACACTGGAATTAAAATTAAAAAAAAAAAAAGAAAGAAAAAAATTGATCTCAGCTTCAAATGGAAGACTGATAACTATTAGACCTCCTTGCTTCCCTGCCTACCATGAAGGGAAAGTGGAATTGATGTTTTCACCACTTGTGTCATTTCTTTGTTTTCTCTTTGTGTGTGTGTGTGTGTGTGTGTCATTTCATTGAGAACAGAATTGTCTAATGACTGAAATACTTGTGAATCCCACTGCAGGTAGACCTGGTGGTCTGAATCCAGTAAGGGACTTTCAGAGGCTTAACAGAATCAGCAGACTCACAGCCTGAGGGTCCCACCTCCTCCCTCCCAAGGGCAGGCTCTGTGAAGGGATTGGAGTTCCCTTCCCTGTCAAAATCTGACCTACAGAATCAACCCAGCCCTCCAGAGGGCCACTGTCAACTGAAGGGAGTGGCATGTGACATGAAACACACCCCCTCCTGGTCTTGGCCCCCACGTGAGCTTTGCATTGCTACTGCCAGTATGGCTTCATCTGGCAAGAAGTGGGAGGAAGGCTCAAGGTGACCAGCTCAAGGTCACACAGACTGAGTCACAGAATCTATGGCATTGCCCCAGACACTTGCCATGTCCAAACTGGCCTTGACTGAGACCACCAGCCCTCTCCAACTCACGCTCCATTATCCAGCCTTCAGACTACCCAGACTCTTGGCTTCTGCTATGGTCCTCCCAACTTCCTGCCCTCAGTTAGGCTCCCTGCTTCCAAAAGCGACACACATTATGCGGTGGTTGTCCTGGTTCTGACAGCTGCCAACACAGAGGAAGCACAGGGAGGAAGAGGAGCTACCATGTGTGAACTCTGGGGGCCAAGAGCCAGTAGAGACCAACACGTACCAGGTGCAGTATCGGCAGAAGTCACTTTAGGGGAAAAAAAGGTCTCCATTTAGTTCTTCTTTTACTGCACTTCCAGATTTGAGTCCCTGTCATATATGCCAAGACCTGTGAAGGAAACGAGCATACAAAAATGGAAGGAAGAGGCCCTGTTCTGGAAGATTCAGTCTAGAGGAAGAGATGCACTGGCTCGACCTGGTCAAAGTTCCCTCCGTCCATCTGTGTCATGGTCTCCAGAGAGTGGGCATGCCCCACGTCCTCCTCCTCCATCTCTGGAGCAGCCAGCTTCCAGTTTACAGGCACTGGTGTGGAACTTGGGTGCCTTGGCCAAGCCCACCTGTGGCTACAAAGGCCAGTGTGTGGGTTTTATTGCTGATTCTACCCGGAAGCTGCTGGAGAAGAGAAGCAACATGGGGGACAACACTGAGCTGGTTACCTGTATTTTCTCTGTCTTGGTCACTGGTTGGTGCTTCCCCACGTCCCCCGCAGTAGTCCACTGGGAAGTCCCTGCCAGTTGGTTTTCCACCAAGTGGCTTTGTTTTCTGCACCTGACTACCTCTCCAGCCCCACCTCCTGAAGGCTACCCGCCCTCTCCTCAGCTGTAGGCAGGAAACCCCCTGCTCCCACCCCTGGCTGCCAGCACCCCAGCCCAGGTCAGATCCTTATTCCTATGGAACTAAAGAGCATGGAAGAGCCTGAGTAGGTGGGGGCCAAAGAGAGGCTTCCAGCAGCTAGCTAGTAAATGGCAACGAGTGGATGAGAGAGAAAGAGCAAAAGAGATGAGGGAAAGGCAGCCAAGGAGAAAAGTGAGAGGCTCCCAAAGAAAGCATGGCTATTCAGTGAGCTTGCTCGGAGCCAACCCTGCGGCCTCATCACTTCCTTTCCCATAAAAGGTGTGGAAAGCACTATCTCCTGTTCCCCATTTCCTGTGAGACTGAGCTAATGAAACAGAAGGGATGCAGGCCGGGGAGGGGTGGGGTGTGGGGAGGGAGGATGCCTGAGGACAGAGGCCCTTTATAATGAAGCCTGGAGGATAGAGCACTTGCCATAAATTAGTTTCCATCAACACAGCCTTGTGTGTGAACAATCATGTGGTTTCCTCATTAGTGGTGTTGCCGGTGATAATTAAGCCTCCACATTCGATTCCAGATAACCATCCCTAACTTGACATCCTTCATCCAGTTTATGGATGGAGCAGCGGGCTTTGGGGAAGGGTGAGAGGGGAACGGAAGACAACTGAATCAACACCACTCCGCCTTCTGTGGATGGCTGCGATGACAGCGGCGGGGTGGTCTGAGGCCTGTGGCGGGCAGGAGGGCAGGACACTCTGGTGGGGAGCCAGCCCCCTCTCAGGTCTGTGCTGTGGGGGACTTGAGTCTCCACATGAAAAGGCTTAAGCCCCCAGCTCCGAGGGAAGTTCAGTGACCCCGTCATCCCTTGACATGTGCATAGTCAAATCATGGAGATGTCAGAGAAGTTCCCAGAAGGCCCTGGCTCGCCCCAGGTCAGCTTGCTGGGAATCCAGCACTAGCTGTTAAACTCTCAACACCTCCTCACTGTCTCAGCTCCCGGGCTGCTGCTCTCACTCTGCTGGACCAGGCCCAGGCTCTCCTCCCCAGCTCACCTACGCCATGTTCTCCACGGCTCCATGGAGGCGTGAGGAGGATACCAACTGGGCCACAGAGTATCTCTCTGTTCACATCCCACCAGGTACCATCCCTCTGTTTAGAAGTCGTTTGACCCCCTTTGAATCCCAGGACACAACGCACAAATTTCTATGTAACTTTTTTATGGGGAATAAATGATATCTTTTTTTTTTTCTCATTTCTCTCCCATCGAAACCAACACAAGGGCTTCTTGTTTTCCCACCCACAAGGTCCTTCAAGCAGTTTTCCTGAATACAAAGGGCCATCTTCTAAGACCTAAGAGGGCCTGCCTTGGAGTTCAGGATACCCATCTTTTCCCTAGGTTATTATCCAGTTTGGCTATTTTCTCATGACCAGTTCTAGTTCACTAATCCTATTTTCTGTCATGTCTATCTGCTTCTACTTTAGAGTTCCCAGTTTTAGATGCTGATCTTCTTAAGCTCTGAGAGCTTCTAGCTCTCTGTTTAATTTTTAAAAATATTTTTCAGTACTTCAGTACTCAGTAAAATTTTCAAGCCTTTCTATCTTAAATGTAGAAGTCCAAAGAAAGTTCATTCTCCTTTTTGTCAGAAAAGGGGAGGGAGGGGCTGATCATTTTAATCTAGTCATAAACTGAGATGAATCTGGGCCACTTTGAAAGTTTTGTTAGGCTTAGTCTACTTCTGGTTCACCCTTGTTTCTAGCGTACAATTCTGTAGGGCTTTTTTTTTTTTTTTTTTTAAGAGAGAGAACATGAGTAGGGGTGAGGGGTAGGGTGGGTGAGAGGCATAGGGAGAAACAGAATCCCAAGCAAGTTCTATGCTCAGCACAGAGCCCAACACAGGGCTCAATCCCACAACCCCAAAATTGTGACCTGAGCTGAAATCAAGAGTCAGACACCCACTGAGCCACCCAGGTGCCCCCATTCTTCGGGGCTTTTAGCTGAGTCCAGTGTGTTCATGTTGACTCTTAAATCTGACTGTTTTCTTTGCACAACAAGACTACTGTTCACGTTTTTATCTTATCTCAGATTTTTCATTTCAGTCCCAAAGACCACAAAAAGCCCCAGTCATTTGTCTGTCATCCATTTTTCTCTTTCTCTGAGCCCAGTTGGATGGTCAGCCTCTTGTTCTTGCCCAGAATCAGGCAAATGGCCACAGGCCAAAAGCAGCAACAGACTTTCAGTTCACCTCTCAGTGGTTCTGACCTCTCCTGTCTCAATCTTTCAATCCTCATTGCTTCAGCAGATCCCTACTTTCTTTAAAGTAATTATTCTTATATTTTTATCCTGATTGTTTTACTTGTCCTTAGCAGAGAAATTGGTCTTGCCCCCCTGCCAAATTCCATCTTACATATAAGCAACATTCCAATCATTTATTTTTAAAATCATTTTATTTTTCTTCCTGGTGTATCCATGTCACATGAGTTTTCCCAAATTATTTAGGATATCAGGAACATCCATCTATTTATTATCCAAGTAATGATATGAGAAACCAAGCTACATGCCTGAAGTTAATCTGGCCTATTTTTGAATAGGAATGTTCACGATCAATAGAGACCATGGAAATTTTTCTCCAAACAAAGAAACTCTAATGTTTTGAAATCATAGTTTTCCTTTAAAAATATAAAAAGTTAAGATCAAATTCTTAGGCCAAGATCTGGTACATTGTTTTAGAGCCTCTCTTCTCCTTATACATCCATAGCTGTCTACCCTGTGTCAGCCATTTCTAGAAGTTGATATCTTTGCTCAAGTATGAGAGTAATGCAGCATTGGTAAGGAAAGAAGGGTTTGCTGTGAAGAAATTATCTTCTTTTTCTGGAACAAACTTCAGGGATCCTATCATGTTCCCTTTATACCCATTTTACAGATAACAAGTGGAATTCAGAGAATGCAAATCGTTTGTCTAAGATCAAATAACCAGTAAATGGTGGAGTGAATAACTCTGATACCTGAAAAATGCGTGCAAATCCAGATAAAGTGATCAGCATCACTCTGTGCTGGTTTCTCAAATGTGATAATGCAGGGAAGATGTGAGGTTGATAGGTTTATTTATTCTTTTCTAGAACTATCTGTTTTCTCATTTCTCCTAACACTGAAACCTATCTGAATGCCTAGAGCATTCTAAATGTGGATTTCATAGATGCCTTTTTCTCCCTCAAATACAACATAGTTTGTAGGACTTCTGAGGGCTCCATGACAAAATAAACATTTGTGCAACCGACACAAAGATGCAGCATCTTGTAGGTACAGAAGAGTCATACGTCATGCAAGAGAGGAATGCATGTCTATTGGGAAATTTTTTTGATTAGGTGTGACTCATCTAACAACAATGAGCTCTGGAGTGACAGAGTAAGAAATGGAACCTGTACCACTCTGCTTCAACCCCATGAGACCCTTGGACATAGAAGATGAAGAAGAGAAAATAAACCACTCTATTAATATGGTGGCAGGAATAAAATCTCTGATAGGAGAAACCTCCAACACTTAACCCTTCTTGACTGTGGGTTGGAGATTTACCAGGTCTCCAACAGCTTTCTTTAGAGGCAGTAGCCCATTTCTTGTCAGTGGCGGACATGAGGCAAGTTCTTTTGCTGTCGTTTTAACATTTATAGATTTGGGCTGCCTGCATTTGGGTTGATGTCTATAATAGTAATAGTATAAATATCTCTCAATTTTTGAGAAATAACATGTGCCAGCCACTATGCTAAGTAACTTGCATAAGTTTTAAACCAATCTTCCCAGTGGGATTAGATGGCATTATTTTCATTGCATGAGAAAAACAGGCTCAAAGGAAAGCTACTTGCCCAAAGTCACATAGCTACTAAAGTCTAAATGATCTATGACTCCATGGTACATATTCTTTTAAATTCTTATATTCTGTCTTTCTACTCAGGTTTTTCATAATCCTCTGGATATATGAGGAGGCTTACAAAATGTGACCTGCTCATTTTTGAAATGGTCTAGGCATTGATGAGGTTTGTTTACACTGATTTTTGAAATCTGTGCAGCTTTTTGCCAATGTCTTTACCACCTTAGAAAAAAAATCGCCTATGTAATTTGAAAAGCCAATTTCTTCTGGTTAAATTTTCAAATGACTTGACCTCTGTAAAGTCACTGTAAAAAGCTTTTTTGCCTGGGAGCTTTGGAACTACTCTACTTGACCAGCCTTGAAAGTCTATCTCATGGAATACTGCTGGCTACTACTTGGTATCTCAGTGTTAACAGAAATGAGCAAAACACAATCCTGGACTTCATGGAGCTCCTAATTCATTAATTATGGAAGTTCATTAATTAAACTGGAGAATAATGAATCTGTATTAGAGAAATTTGTTGGTGCAGTTGTGAGTAGAGGAAAAATGGCACCAATATCCAATTTGGGAGATGAGAGTTTTCCTTAAAGGAATGCTTTTAGAATTTATCCTATATCCTATCCTCAAGACTCATAGTTGATGTTAAACTTTCTTCACCATCTCACAGGTAGGAGATAGAGTGCTCCCTTTACCTATCTGGCAAGAGCAGACCCAATAATAAGCATCAACTTGTCCATCTGTTGATATCAAAAGCCCCAGGAGAACCCCTCTCCCATTAAATCTATTCCAGTGCAGCTTCACCTATTCATCACTTGGATTTTATTCCATACTAACATATAAACACCCTAGGAGAGATCAAAAATGACACCTTTTTTTCCCCAGATACTGGCAATCCATGTGAAGAATATGAGAACTATCTGCGGTATGTTAAATGCTAACAGTAAGTGCAATTGACCTTGAATTCCAATCCTTCCATTTAATTGTTGTGTTATTCTAAGTTTGATATATCCCCAATCAGATCCTCACTTTCTTCATTGTAGACAGAGAAACACAGCTGCACAGCTCCTCTACTTGATTATTTTTTTTCGAGAGAGAGAGAGACAGAGAGGGTGCACACATGTGCAAGTGAACAGGGAAGGGGAAAGGGAGGGGCAGAGGGAGAGGAAGAGAGAGAATCTCAAGCAGGCTCCACACCCAGTGCACAGCCTGAGGCAGGTCTCCATATCACAACCCTGAAATCATGATGTGAGCCAAAATCAAGAGTCAGATGCTTAACTGACTCAGCCACCCAGGCACACTTCTTCTACTTGATTCTTGATGTGGATCAGAGAAACAGTATAGGAAAGCTCCCCAGGGCAGTTATTATAAGCAGAAAGAGTTGACTGAGGATGGAGTCAAATCAGGGATGACACTGAAAACAAGAATTGATAGAGAGGGGATCTTACAGTCCCCTTACCTCATTATAGAAATGACAATAATGTCCTTTCTAGCATATCTCTATTTCTGAGGCAACCTATACTTCCCAAGGCACCTGGGTCCCCCATCCCATCCTCAATCTGCAGCCAACGGTTAATTAGATTAGGAATGAGATTTGACCCCAAAGTGGCAGAAGCAATCAAAAATATTTCTGGAATAATTAGATTCTGCTCTTGGATATCCGAAAGTGAATTTGAGAGATTGAGTCAGAAGAAACTGACTCCCTAATGTCAAGAGGTAAATTGAGGTCAAATAAGGCTACATCGATCACGGTCTCTGCAGAAAAACAGATGACATATTCAAATTAATTATTTTGAGGACAGTTTTTAAAATGGGCTATTTAAAAAGGTGTGGGTGTGGGTAGGAAAACCACAAAGAATAATGCAATATCCCAGGTCCAGTCATTGCAGACACCATCACCAACAAAAGGTAAGAAGGAGCAAGAGAGGGGCAGTCACTAAGATCTAGAAAGAGTTGTGTGGATACAGCCATGTGACCTTTAGTTGGCGAACAAGAGGAATTGAGAAGTAAGTACTAGATCTTTTTCTATTTATTCTCTCCAGACCTTGGCCAGTCCTACATAATAGCCAAACCCAGTCTAAAGCCATATAGAAAGGGAACTCTTTAGTGTAGACTTCTGGAGGAAAAATAGAATGAGAATGAATAAGAATGCATCTAGAAGACAAATTGAGTAGTAGGCAGTGGCCAGTGTGGAGCCAATTAAAGGTAGCCAATTAGCTAAGAAAAGCAGAAGAACAAGAGATGCAGAGATTCCCTACCCAAGCAGCTGATGAGAGAATAGCCTCGGTTCTTATTTCCAGATTATGTGCTTCCTGTGCCTGTAGATCCCTTTTACTGGCTCTGACTTAGGTGAGTAATTCCTTTAGTCAAGCACTATTAACCAGTGTTCTACTCCCTGTGGTAGGTGGTTTCAGACATGGCACCCAGCGAGCCCTGACCCCTATTGTAACACCTTTCTCTGAGAAGTGGGCTAGGCCGTGGTGATTTGCTTCCAACACATAGGGTCCAGCAAAATTGAGGAGAGTCTACTTTTGAGCAAAAGTCAGTTGGGAAGCATAGACTTCCATACTCACCAGGCTATAATGAGATGCCTCCCTCCCCTGCGGGTGGTGTTAGAGAAGACTGAATAGGAGACTAGGACTTTCCTATCCCCTGATGGTAATAAGGAGCACCCCTCAGTGCAGGGGAGGCCATGTGGGGAGCAACAACAAGGGGCCCCCTCTCTGAGCCTGGTGGTATCAGTAGAGGGCTAGTGGAAAACCTTAACCTCCCCTCCTGCCAGCGATAGTGATGAGCCGCCGCTGCACCCAGTGTGTCAGTAGGGGCCAAGGGGAGAACATGGATACACCCCTCCTTCCCCTGACTGGCAGGAACAAGAGAACTCTGTCAGTGCAGTGTCAGAGGAAGTCAGCTCTCAGGGACTGACCATGTCCCCCCTCCATTCATGTGTTGAAGGTCTAAACCCCTGTACCCACTAGTCCAACATCTATTTTCTCTTGCTTTGTCTCATTCTGGTGACTCCGGGTCAGCTGAGGTATGGATGGGAAAGTGGCAGGAGAATTACAGCAAAAGTGACAGAAATCCTATTTTACATAACTAGTGCTATTTGTAGTATACTTCCAGCGTAGAGGCATGGGGAGAATCCAAATTCTAGCTCTTTCTCATGGAGCACATTAATGGATTTGGTAGAGAACCAACCCTCCAATCCCATCCTAACAAGGACTCTGCACAGCAAACCTTCCTAGCTGACCCCTTCTGTGTCCCCTCAGCAACTTCCCTGAAGCACTATACCCCTGCAAACCCCATGCCCTGAGTCCTGCAGCTGGAAAGTGACCCCCTAGGGCTTTCATTGAAAGCATAGCCTCTTTCTTCTGTAACTGGAAGGGACAATGAGGAAGGCATAGTGTCTCTGATGTCTTCCTTTTTGACGCACTTCTCCTCCCTCATTAACATCTGTGTTCCCATGTCTCATTGGTCCAGGACTTGCTACCTATGCTTTGGTACCCTAAGGAAGGGCATGGGTTCCCCAACTGTCTTCAGGTTCCATGGCAATGCCTGCTGATGGCCTAATCCTCCTCACCTTCCTCCTCCCTCAGGTAATAAACAGGATGCTTGAACTCAGTAGAATATCTACCTCTTATGTCGGGGCTTCACAGTGGCTAGGGAAATCATGTGAATCAAATGGACTTTTTCATTCCTGGCTTTGCCATTTATTAGCTGCATATATTTGGGCTGCTAAATCTGCATATACATTCCACCTTTCTATCCCTCATTGTGCTCATCTGTAAGAAGTGAGGGCTCCCTCAGATGGATGATGCACCTACTATGGCCCAAAGAATGCTGATATCCTCTAGAGGCTTCTAGATCACAGTCCTAGGTTCACAGCCATTGAAGTAGAAGTGTTCTCTGGCAAACAAAAAAATGATTCACTCCTGTATCTAGAATTTTCAGTTTACTCTGATAGGGACTTTGGCTTCTCTGTGATTCTCCTGGCACAGGCCTTCCAGAGAAAATACAATGGAGAGAAAGCCCAGGGCATCTAGGGATTCCTGGCTATCTGCTCTCTCATTGAATAGACTTTCATCTGGCTCCATGTGAGGATTTTGTCCTCCTATGATCTATGTCTACATTTAAATGCCTTTCTGTTTTCAACATCCTCAGACCTGTGGGAGGTTGTTCTAAAAGAAGTGAGTGATAAACTCCCCCATATCTTCTATATGTGTGTGTGTGTGTGTGTGTGTGTATATCAGACACCCTCCTGCTAGGAATTTATCTCTTGAAAATGACAATAGACTGCCTCAGACTTTAAAACATCTAATTTGTAAGTGATCTATTTTTATAAAGGGCACAGAAGGGGGTGGGGGGAAGTATACAATCTCATTAAAATTCTCATGACAATTTAATGAGGATGGATTGTCTTCATTTTACAGTTGATGAAACAGGGGTTCAGAAAGATTAAGCAATTTTTTCAAGGTCACACTACACATTAATAGGGAACCTGGAATATAAAGCTAACTTTTTCTAATTGCAAATCCCATGCTCCTGGTGCTGGCTACAGGAACTCCACTGATGCCACTGGAAATACATAGGGGAGCTTTGGGTAGGAGAAAGAAAACAAATACTCCTCAAAGTTTTACAGACAGAAAAGGATGGAACAGCTAAACCATGACAACAACAAAAAAAAAATGCGTAAGAGACCAGACCCTGAGGACAATCTCCCAGGGAAGGCAACAGGCTTCTCGTATTTCCTCCTACCTTTACCCCAAGCTCTTGCATGAGGCTTTGCAAGTTGTGTGTCACATGAGTGAAACAAACAAATAGCTGTGGGAACAGCATTCTGGGAAGAGGAAACAGCAACTTCAAAAGCCTGGAAGTGAGACCAAGTCTGGCACCTGAAGACAGCAGAGAGGTCTATGGAGAGCTGAGTGTCTGAAGCAGAGTGAGAGGAGGAGAGGAGTGCAAGAAGGAATCAAGGAGATCAGAAAGGGACCGAAGAGTCCAAACATACAGGTCCTAGGAAGGACCTTGTGTAGGTCCTAGGAAGGATTTGGGATTTTATTCCAGCTGAGATGAGTAGTTGCTGGATTTCGAAAGGAGGCAGGCCATGCTATGATAGAGCTTTTAAAGGTTTATTCTGACTCCTACCTTCAGGGTGAATTGGTGGGTGGGTGAGGGTGGAGAATGGGGGGTGGGGAGAAAGGAAGTGAGGGTAGGGGTGGGAAGGCCATCAGAAAACTCTCACAACAGTAAGAGATGTTGATAGTTTGGACCACGGCAGGAGCTGTGGCCTGGTGAGAGATTTGGGATATATTTTAAAAGTCAGGTTGACAACAATTACTCGAACATGAGGCTCGGGGAGTGCGGAGTCAAGGATGGCTCCCAGCTGCTGCGCCCTTCATAACCTCCCCACTCACCTTTTCATTCCCATAGTTACTATGGCAACGGGGTGCCCGTGGGTGTAACCTGGCAGGACCCCAACCTCACTGCACTTTATGTCTCCTGCCCTTTCTGCCCCAGGCATTCGGGGACCTGTGGAAGCCCGGAAGGTCCAGGAAATTCATACCATGGGGACATCCTCTGACCAGTGGTGCTTTGCAGCAGGTTGGTAACATGCACCCAGGTTCTCTGGAGAGAAGCCACTGAAAGTGAGTCCCCAGGAGCCCAGGGCAGTAACAAGCTCAGCCATACCCCCTGGGGTGGGATTTCCCTCTTTCCATTTGACTCTCCCCAATCCTTTACTATTGTGCCCTGGGGTCCCTTCCCAAAATAAACTTTCTCCAAGCTCGCCCTTGCCCAGGCCTCTGGGACGAGAAGCATGGCCCATCTACTGAAATGTAGGAGTTGGTGGGAGGAGAGGTCAGAGAGGAGAACAGTGAGAGAAAGTTGAGCTGTAGTGTGAGCTGCAGGCTAGACTTCCCCCTGGAGGTGGGTAGGGGGCAGCTGAACAGCTTGAGTCTGGAACTGAGGGCACAGGATGCAGAAGAGACCAGGCTACTTGTCTTCAGTGACCCCTGTGTTGGGGTGCAGCCAGCACCCCCACATTCATGGACTCACCCATTGGATGAGTCTCCATTTCCCACTGTTCCCATGTAGTCACTCTTTTCCTGACCCTGCAAGGGCAGCTGAGGACGATGGCGAAGTGGGGCTCAGTGGAAGGAGCAGAGAGCAGCATGTCCTGCCTTGTGATGACAGCTCTCCATGCTCTCCTCCTTGAAGTCTACCTCCAGTGGCTACCGTGTCCTCACCCCACATAGCAGTCCCATTAGAATGGAAGCTTATCCTACAAAGTCAGCATGGCCAACCCTGCAGAGGGACCTTATCTGATGGGATTCTTTTCCCTCTGTTAGGATCCCTGGCCCCCCACCCCACCTGAGGTTTCAAGGAAGGAGAAAACAAAGTGAGATGAGGGGCAGTTGTGGGAAGTGGAGAGGATGAGAGCTGTGTTCCCAGGAGCACCTGTGACAGCCCCCACTCCCCACCCCCATTCTGAGCCTGGCTCACCCAGACGCCTGCAGAGACAGGACATGGCTTTTGTTTTCACTTCCATTTAATTTGCCCAAATGAAAACTGCAATTACTGAGCAGTTACACATTCCCCTGTGCTTCAGGGATGCAGTCCCTGGCACATTTGCCACCCCCATTTGGAAAATTCACCCATAAAAGCATCAGACTCGCCTGCATAGTATGGGAATTCTGCAATGTCATCCTTTGTGCAAGGGATAAAAATTCACCCCAGGGTACCGATTTTAATAAGGCTTAATTAGACCAATTTGTTGTAAGCTGAGGTTTCCACTTTGCAATTTGACAAGCAGCTTGAGCTGCCTTACTACATTTTTATGCTCAGGAATTTCTGTATCTCAAACAAAAGGTCGAATGGAACATAAAATTCTCTCCAAAAGACTCCTAAAGGAGTAGTGAATTTCTGACGTTGTGTCTGTGTGTGTTTTAGAATATCTTTATTGATGATTAAAGGGTGATCTTGGGTAGCCATGGAGTTCAACCCATCACTGAGATCCAGGAGGGCAGATAAAACTGGTCCCCCTCTCGGGAAGACCTTGCTACTAGCTCACGGCCTTCTTTCCAACAGAGTCAGGGAAAGACTTCACAGTTCCCAATACGGCACACAAACAATAACTCAGATTTGCTTGGAGTTGGCTCGAGAGATCAGCCATCTTGCCTAGGGATGGCAAATACATTTTATATATTATCCTTGGACTGATTGAACTACATTATCTTTAAGACCTGACACAAAGTTGATTTAGCTGAGTTGCACTTTAATGCCATATCCCTGGAATTTCATCCAGGATCCTTAGAAGGAAAAGTTTGGACAGTTCACTCATATTGCTGTAGGGAAATAGTTGAGGCCACTGTTCACCAGAAAGAGGCTGTGGGTCAGCACACAAAAATGGAGAAAACAGAATAATTCTTTCTTCAGTGAACGTTTGCCATCAGAAAGTGTAGGCATTCAAAAAAAAAAAAAAAAAAAAAAAAAGGACTGTTCTAAAGTTTCACAAAAGGTTTCAAAGGGCATGTGGCAAACAGAGCCGGTCCTCTATGGAGGTAGTGTCTACATTGCTAGAGACAACAGAACGTCCTCCTGCCCTCTAAATATCTTCCCTTCTGATCTGATATGGCGCCTTAAATGCCCACATTAGAAATAGACTACTGCTTAAAAATGTTAAATGCCAGAAGACTCAGGATAAGAAAATGAAAATATGGTACCTAAAACTGACAATGCATAGACCTCAGAGCAGCTTAACTATATTTTAGACAAATTGATTCTTGAAGGAGTAGGAACCAGGTCAGCTACATTATTTTAAGTGCCAGGAGAGATCTGGAACATAAGATGCAGCCAGGAGGGTGGGCCAGTTTGGAATGGGGATCAGGGAGATGGAAAGAGAAGCATGGGAAAGCTCCATTTAGGGAGAGGGAGAGAGAAGTTAAAAAAAAAGGGGACAAAACTGAAAAGTGAGAGGAGGAAGGATCTGTAGAAGGAAGGAGACACAAAGCAACAGCTGACAGGACAGTTTGTTTGAATTCCTGGTGAAACATCTCTGGAAGCTTCCTTCTGATCTGTTGCTCTTAGAGGAAGCGTTGCCATTGGCCTTGCACTCTCTGATCCAACTGTTGAGATCTTTGGCTGGAAATGCTGAGATCCCATTGTCTGTGAGGGAAAAACCTTTCCTCTCTCTACTAGGCCAAGAAGTGTGAACAGAAAGAGCAAGGCCAGTCCTACAGGCTCAGGGAACATCTGACAGGAACCCCTCCCCAGCAAGTACACACCTGTGCCCATGATCTGCGGTGTCTTACCTGGGGCACCTGCCCACACCCACAGTCCAAGCACCATATAGGACCAGGCCCACATAATCCCTGACATCCAGCTAGCTCATGCCATAAAAAGGCCAGTCCATCGTGAAGTTTGCTCCTACCATTGGCAGCCTAGACATCTGGATGAAAGATCACAGCTTTAAAGGAGTTTGCTGGAGGTTTTTAGACATGGGGACTCTGTTCCCCTGTGTCATAAATGGCACATGCCTGAAGACAATGCACATCAGGCCATGAAATTCCTAGGATGATAATCTCAAAACTAGATTTTATTTCTTCCATTTGTCTGAAGGCAACATAGATTAAGCTACATCTGCATGACTCTTGTATGATCCAGTCCCTCTTGGGTTGTGCTGCAGAGGGGTACACAGGGTTATATCTGTTGCATGTTTGCTGTTTGCCTCACAGCCTTACCCTGTCTGCCCCTTCCTTCATAGTAGAAAAGATTGTGCACTTGTGCTTGGAGTTGCAGAAACAAATGAAGTCACATGCATTACTGATGAACAGATAATAAATGTTATGTGAGAAAAAGAATATGCATATACATTATTTAGGTAGATATTTCTGTATATTTACTGTCACAAAACAGATAGTCCAAATGAACAAGTCACAATAAATCATGGAACCAATTTCAAGGAAAATAAGTTTTGCTTTGGAAATTGCGTTCAGAATATATGCACTTGAAATCAGCTAGATATGAAAATTTTAACATTCAGTAAATTATATTGGGTAGAACTTGAATCCAATGAAATATTAAATTCCCAAAATTTGAAAACAATTTTTTATTTTACTCATGTTATTTTAAGACAAAAAGTTAAAATTTGTATACCATATTGCTCCTTGATATTTTTCCCCTCAGAGGAAAACCAAAGGAAATAAATAGCACAATCAGAATTAATGTGGAAAAAGCCTTCCCTCCCTTCCTGCCACCCAAAAGGGTGAAGCTGATGGGTCCACTCTGATCCTCAGGAGTGCTTGGGCAGAGCAAACACCTCCCAGCTGGGTGGACATTCCAGTCTCTCCAGGATGCTCCTCTGGCCACCATCTTTATCTCCCTTAACCCAAACAACCCAATCAGTCTGTGAACTGAGCCAATGGCAACTCAAAAAAGAGGAAGACAATCATGCCATGAGTTCTAGGGGATCTCAACAGGCAAACCAAAACGGTTTAAAGTCACTGGCCAGGGCCTTTGTATGGGATGGGCTCATATATTAACAGACCATTGGAAGGATTCCCTCCAATGCATCTCAAAGAATCACAGGGTTAACAGAGGTGTGTGCATCATCATGGAAATGAGATTGCCCAGCTGGGCTGCTCCGTCTATGAAAACAGATATTCCCCAAATATCATCACATGAAGCAGAGTGGAGAGTGCTTTACAGTGTGATCAAGCCGCTTGTCCTATGTCCATCCTGAGGTTTTCGAGGTCGATGGGAGTGGCAGGTGCTGTGGATAAACCTGTTTTTTTTTTTTTTTAACCTTTGCTTTCTTCCCACTTCAATTTCCTATCAGAGCCAGTTAGTTCTGCAAACAAGTTAGGTGAGCAGGGGAGTGCTGTAGGACAGGCTTCTCCCGGCCTGGCTGTCCCCGGGAAAGCAAGGGGAATTCACAGTGAGGCTCCTGGGCCTGCCTTCTTCCAGGAGCGGGCAGGTGACCGAGCAGGAGCACCTACATCACAGGCTCCCAGAGCAGCTTGCTGAGCGCGGGGAGGGATCTGGCCAGGCTTCCTGCTGCCTTCCTCGCCCCTTCATGCCTGCTTCAGCACCCGAGCCAGAAGGAGCTGTTCAGGATCCAATTCTTTAAATTACATGTCGGAACATGGTGAAAATGGCAATATAACAAATGGTATTTACACTTTCGGAGCCAAAGCGAAACTTTTTCATCACCACAAACATTTCCCAAAGCCCAAAATTTCACTGCTGAAAGAACCCCTGAGAAGAATTACTTGGTAAGCCAAATTCCAGTTGGAGGAAGCAGACAAGAAGTTTATGTCAGCTTTTAAAGCATAAGCTGGATTATGACATAATGTGGCTAAAACATGACAAGATTGTTCCAGCCAGAACTCTGGGTAAGCTTATGTTTTCCAGCCCTTTTACCTGTTGGTGTGACCAGAGCTGCTGACACTGGTAGCTTCAGCTGTTTGGACCCCAAACCTCCCTTATCCCTACCATCAGGCCACAGTCAACTCAGTAAGAGCACGGTTAAGTGTATCCGCCTTGGACCAAGTCTGTAAAGGCAGCCAGGGCCTAGGGGGTCTGAAACATGCCTCCTCACGATGCAGTTCAACACTGAAGGTCACGTAGAACAGTCTCATTAGAAGCCTCTTCTCTCTTCCTTCCCTCTCTTGATGAGCAGAAGACACATCAAGGAAATTTGAACATACCCAAGTGCAGGAAGCAAGGAGGGCTTATAACAAAATGCCCAAAGTTCTCCAAACTCCGCTTGTGCTCATCCAATTAGAAATCAAGAGAAGTTTGCAAAATCTCTCAGAGCACGTGAGCCACATTGCCACAACTCAGGAAAGTTCTGTGTATTTGTTATACCCCCAAAGTACCAAAAACCTGTTGTTCTCTGCACTCTCAGGCTACCTGCTTGTTTTTCTCCTTATCCACGCAGTGACTGCACCATCCCTGCAGACACACACACACACACACACACACACACACACACACCTCTTTATTGCCTATTCAGCCTAGTAAGGAATAAGTGGAGCCTATTTATCCTAACAAGTCTCATGTGAGGAGTCACTTTCTCTGGCAAACCTTCACCGACATACCCCCAAACATAAAACCCCAAACTGGTCTTCCTGAGGCTCCAAGGCCAGCTGTGTGCTCCCCTGGTTCACCACAAGTCACAAGCCCTACACTGTAATTGTCATTGTCTGAAGGCCCATGTCTTCAACCGAATGCTCAGAATGTCTATGGAATTAGAGACCAAACACAACCTAAAGAAAACATTTTGATTTACAATAGAAATTTCTGTAAATCTGCACCCCCACCCCCCAGCCAACGTTCCTTGTGTAACAGACTGGCATGCTTTGTTACCACCCGTCACTCAAGCCAGAAATTTGCCTAGCCACCATTCAACCTGTAACAAACTTCTTCCTTTTTAACCCCCACCTCCTAGTTTTGGGGGCTCCTCACCTTTCACTTGAACTGAGACATCTCCCACCTGACTCCACTCACTGACACAAAGCTCTAGCCACAGAAGAGCTAGCTGCAGACGGCCCTGTGATTTTACCCCAATGCAGACAAATATTATTTTCTGAACGCGCTGCAACATACAGCACTTTGGGAAGTACTGCCCCAAAGAATAAAACTCAGGCTTCTTGGCATGAATAGCAGGCCCTCCATTCACGGTGCTGCACTCTTTCTCCTCACTCCACATCACTTATGGTGCAACCTTGGCTCTTTGTTCTCCCTGCACCTGAACACACTTTCCCGCTCTGCTTGGCCAGGCTCACTCTGAATTCTCCTTTGCAGCTCCTGTTTGTGTGTGGATTTCCCATGCTTCTCCCCCACATTAATCTTTTCAAAGCTGGCTTGTTCAAAATGAATCTGAAAGGGAACCATAGCAAAAATGGATCTCATGCAAGTGCTTGTCGTTCAGTTGGTTGAATGAAGCCCAATATAGTAACATGGCTCTAAAGCCCAAAAGGCTCCCTTTAAGGACTAAATGTCTAGGTTCTTAATTCAAGGTCAACATAATCACCAGCATTGGTTTCTTTTCCTTCTTTGTTCATTCTTAGCCACTTGAACATTCTCAATTTTCAGAATTAAAATCCTGGTTTCTGAAAAGGCTTTTACTTCAGGATTTAGAATTAGAGACAATTTTTGCTTGTTTCTGAGGGTTATGTTTGGAGGAGATAGCTAATTAAAATATCTTGGCACCTGTCCCCAAAGGCATTTCCTTCTCCCATACCGAGAGCTTTCCGGCTCACATCTTTAGTATTTGTCAGATCCATACAAATGTGAGTGACAGAGAGCAGCAAAGGAACAGAAACTCAACAAGAGAAAACTCCACACAGTTTTTCTTGTTTATGTAAGAAAAATTTATTGACTACCTACCAGGTTGTTTTTCTTGATTAGGATAATGTATTCATGGGTGTTTATAACATTATGCACTATACCTTTTCATATGTTGGAAACATTTCATGAGAAGAACAAGTTTTCCAGTCAGAATGGTTTATCCATGTTCAACCAAAACTGCGGAAGAGTCAACCACTGGGCTCCTCTCATTTTATTAGGAGATACCCCTTACAAGCTGGTGGGCAGACACTCGGGAAATGCTCAACAAGTTAGTAAGGGGAGACCTTCTACCTGAAGGGTTGATGATTTTCAACATGCCACATTTTTCACAAATAACTGATGTTGTCAACATCCAATATTCATTTTTCTTCTTAGTTCAAAACTTTGAGTTCAAAATCTTTAACCGTTCTTATTTTCACTGGGAGAGGGGAAGTACTTACTTTTACTGAGCACCAACTACATGCAGCTGTAATCATTATTGTGCTTATTCTTGATCAAGGGCATTTGTCCATCATTAAATTCAATCTTCATAGCTAATAGTATAATTAAAATAGGGATTATATACATGTAGACAGAGTGATATTAACCGTCTTTTAATTTTTTATATACTATGGCGCCAACATGAATTGCTAGCCTGGGTTATATGCATTAAAGAACAAAATAGAATATTTTTATTTTGAATTCTCTAACTCTGCAGGAGTTTGGCTTTGAGAACCCATTGAAAATATCCCATGTAAATAGGATGGGGCCACTACCATCAAACCATTTGATTAATCCTTATTATGATCAAGCATTTGATAAAATCATTGTTCATTAATAGCCTACAACCAAAACCAGAACATGCCAAATGGACCATTTGACTCATTTCCCCGTGCTCCCCTATCAGAGAGCTGCCTGCTTGGATTAGTAGGCCTGTACAACTCTCTGTCCTTTTTGCCTTCTCTTTCTTAACAACAAAGAAAGTGTAGAAAGGTTAAACTAGCCACAGATAAAGTACATCACACGAACTTGTAATCAAGTCACCCAAATTGACAGGGTTGGTCCATGAGGAAGAGTCTCCCTCTCATTCACCATGGTTAGATGTGATGTAAAATGCTGGGTTAGAGGCTATTAAACATTACTGGGCAGAGTCAACTTAGTCCTTGGATGAATCATGAGCAGTAAATAACCATCCACAATTCTCCCTTCTGCATCCCTCTTTCATAAAGAGAAAACCCAGAGTGAACTAGAAAAGAATTTAAAGATAATCTAAAAAGGAACCAACCAGGAGTGGCCCACTGATTCACACCATCCCTCATTTCAGTACAGGAAGAAATACATGACATTATAAACATAAGAGTTTTGCAAACTCCAAGTGTCTCAGATTTCTGTGCAAGTGATCTCACCAGAAGCAGGGTGTCTAGTTTTCTTAATTCTTAACCCTGCCCATATGTTACCCCACCTCTTTGTGTTAAAGATAAGAAAAAGTGTGGCTCCAAGTGCCTAAACAGTGTGCACAGGGTCACAACCATACTTAGAACCCAAGTCCCCTAAAAAGTTCTCTTTCCAAATGTAGCACTAAAGCAATGACAGGGCTACCTCAGGTAAGGCCCACAGAAAACAATAACAATAACAAAAACTGCTCCAGCCAGTCAATATTATACTCTGGGCTTTATTCAGTTTACTCAAACAACTAGAGATGTCCCAATAAAGAATCCAAATTAATACTTCGGCTGTCATGAGTATGGGTAAAGGGAACACAAATGTCATAACAGGCAACGGCAATATGCTGATTGTCAAAAATTTGGGGATTTGCTACTATTAATAGTACTCTTTATAAAAATCAAGTATTGTAGGTCTTATAAAATATATTTAAATAAAACTGTTATAAAACTGATGAACCCGAAAGTGATATGGCTTAGTTATGAAGTATAACACAGCACATCTTGAAAGAGAAAATCTGTTTTTTTTAAATATTAAGCCCTTTATTTACTACACTGTAGAACACAGTATTTTTAGACATCAGTGGGTTTTGTTTTGTTGACATTTTCATTTATTCAACTGAAAACAAAAGTCAGCAAGCTCACATGATGACCAGTAGTAAACTACTAGTAAATTAGAGCAAGTACAGAAACCAGTCTTTGTTTGGACTGATGTTAAATCAACCAGTCAGTAAAGGCTTTCTGTATAATAATTATGACATACTAACAGTCACCAAATAGCACTGGGCTAGGAATCCTCTAGAAATAATGATTTTCATTTTAAACATGGAATAGTCACACAATGTAGATGGCTAACATCAACCCATTATACTTGCCCATCCTAAATTGCTCTAAGATTTAGAGAAATGACTCTTTTTTTCACAGGTTGTGCAAAAGTTTCTCCAAATATCTGCTCATGCTCAATAAAACTAACATGTCACCCAAACATTCTTTAATCTCACTGTGATATATAAATGGACACATCCATCATACACACATGTATAATTAGGTGACTCAAGGAATATGCAAAGATGGCAAGAAACCATTCAATTCTTTGGTTATGCTCCACTGACAAATATATATTTCTTGGCAACTAGCCAATCAGTTTTGGAAACAATATTGGACCATGACCCAATAAAGTCTAACAACCTATCCCTTGCTTTCCATGCACCATTAGGGCCTGTCACCAATCACCAGCCATCTCTCTCAGGCATACATTCCTCTCTTTGGAAGCATAGGATGCCCCTAGATAACTTTGCCCTTCTCCAGAGAAACACATTTTCCACTCAACTGCAAGTCTTGATTCAAAGCTAAAATTAATACAGGCAGGCAATTTAGGTTTCTTAGAAAACTTCTTAAAAATGACAAATTTATGTGATGTTAAAGCCATCCAATATGTCTGCATGCTGCCTTATTAAATTACAAACACCTGGTTTATTTATACAATGTATCCAATGGCTTACAGATTAGGATCCTAGAAATAATACATGTCTTATAGCAAAAAATATACATATAATAATCCACCTATAGTTTATATAAATGATGAAATGTTTCTGAATATATCTATATATCTATATATGTACACATATATACTCTGTGTGTGTGTGTGTGTGTGTGTGTATTTGAAGAATCAGCACACAAATACTGCAGTCCTTCATTGGCTCTTCCACTTCAGTGTCAAGGACACCATGTTTCAAAGTCTTAGGAGCAGAACAAAGGTCACCGTTGAGGACAAAGGACTGGCTTGATGCACCTTCCCTTGTGAAGGACCAAGTTTGCTGGACAGTGGCAACCTGCAATGCATGGCTTATTGCATGGACCAATCTCATTCCAGTTGTCACAGGTCTTGGCACATCCTGGACCACAGGTATCGTACACAGCTCCGTGCTTGCACTGGGTGGCTGAAAAAAAGGAGACACAGGTGGGACGTGGAGAAATGGCCACGTCAATTCAACCTCAGCCCAATGCCATTCTGCAGGCTCCTGTCACCCACTGCACTGGCCCTTTCACAGCACAGATTCACGTTTGCATTTGAACAAAGGAATAACAAACATCTGACCTTCCTCAAATCACCTGCACCTGAACAAACAACATCAAAGATCCACCTGCTGGGCTAGTGAACTTCAAAATAAAATAAAATGTAAAGCTTTTCATTCCCAGAGAAGACAAACTATACATTAGTGAAGCTACCAGGAAGTCTGTGAGGTTATTTGGTCATTGAGAACAGTATGAAAAATCAACTCCAAGTGGTGCTTAAAGCTATCAGGTTGTGATGAATAGGAATATTTTGTGCAACCACATCAATATTCAAGTATACAGAATTACATATACAGAAAAAAAAACCCCTACCAATGATACGTGATATATTTTAATCATAGTGATCAATCTGAGGCAAATTAGAGCAAGAGTGGGGTAAAACCAAGCAAGGAAAAATGAGATATGTGACTGGGGAGATGGAAATATGTGGCTGACTGGTCAGAGAATATAAAAGTAATGATCTAGCCAAATCATAACCAATTTTCTATCTTTGTTTACTTAGAGCTAAACTGATTCTGACAATATTCTGAGAGTTCCTGAAAATTTATGAATAGATTTATCAGAAAAAATGCTGCCAACATTCTGGAAGTTTTATGACATACAAACGTTCCTATCTGACTTATTTCCAGTGACAGTCAAAGAGGCCATCCCTCATTCTCATGAGTAGGAATGCTGACACAAGAGGAATTTAGAAAAGGGACCTTCCATGAACACTAATAACAATCTGCCTTCAGTTGACGTCACTCCAAACAAAATTAGTAACAATGGAAAATCATCAGTTTAGACACCTCTACTCGGTTATGTAGTTTGCAAAATAATACCTTGCAAAGAATTATATAATTGCAAACGTGAAAAAATGAACTGGCTTTCAAGCAAGTGCACCTTATGTTGAATCTTTCCAATTAGATATTTAGAGTTACCATGGAACATTCATGTTTGACCATATCTAACTTACAATAAGCTGATAACAACTGCAAAACTGAATTCTATGCAGGTTCCTCAAGCACCCATTACACTAATTAAAAACAAATGAGAAAAAGGTGTCCTGTGTAGAGTAGTCAAGTATCACTCACAAGCTCTTACATGTTACTAAAAAATGTGAACATATGTAACACAGAATTTTGAGAAACATCTGAGTAAAACCAATTTTCTAATATTTGGCTCTATAATTATCATTTTTCTATATGGACTCTAATTTCCATAATAAGTGTTGGCATTTTTAATCCTGTTCTAGTTGGTCAGACTGTTAAATAAAGTAGACTAACCATTACTAGCCACCTGTTTTGAACAAAGCCACTGTGTAAGATGCTTTGTTGGTAGAGATACATGGCATGATATAGCAATAGAGGGATGAGTTGCTGGTAGCTATTACCAGCCAATTATACTGAAACATCAAATGTAATCGTACTGGCTTTATGCCTGGCTTGCTATCACCTTTTTGAGGTGTCCTCTCAAAAGTAACTTTCTATCCAAAATGGCATCCCCACATTCTCTATTCCTTTTCCATATTTTTCTCCTTTGTACATAACACTATCATTTCTACATTTGTAACATGCTTATTCTCTGACTTCCCACACTAGAATATAAACTCGCTCAGAGCAGTTTTCACCTAGTCTACCACAATATTGCTAGCTCTTAGCACAATTTCTAGCACCTAAAGGGCATTGGGTTCAGAAGCCAGCAACGAATACTTGCTGAAAATCTGAATGAGTTCGAAGACAGATCTAACTACACCAGAGAGTAGATTGGATACTTTCCATTCTCCCCTCTAGATCCACTCTCTTCCTTTTTTTAACCTGTTCTATGCCTGTGCTCTGTGTTGACCGCCAAGGATATTTCAATGGGCTCCTTTTTGAATGGTGAATACCCATAGACAGTTGGAGGAAAGGAGGAGAGTGGGGCCAGGTACTTATTTACCTAGCCTTCTCCTTCTGGCATCACTGTGATCCACTGCACCCCTCCAGCAAATGTCACTGCTCCTAATGAGTAGGGCTTCATACTCTACAGAGCTCTCTGTGTCCCAAATTCTGATAGCCAACCCCTCCCTCGCCTCTTAGGCCAAGGAATGATGACAGCCTCTCTGTTATGAGCCAGGGTACGATGTAATGAAAAATATATATTTAGCCTTTGTCCCTAGTTTCTGGCACATGGAATCTCCTAATGTCCATGGAATCTCCAGAGTAGTAAGTGTCTTTTATGTGCCAATGACATGACTGGTGGTTAGGAAACCCTGGATAGCTTCAGGATGGGGGCTGGTCACCAGAAAGACCAAGGCAAGATTAGAGGGTTGGAACTTTCATCCCTGCCACCCAATCTTCAGGAAAGGGAGAGGGAGAGGGTATTGAGTTAATCACCAGTGGTGATGATTTCATTAATCATACGTGCATAATGAAACCTCCATAAAAACTCTTAAATGACTAACAACAAAGTTCAGAAAACTTCAGAGCTGATAAACATATCCAGGTACTGGGAGGGTGGTGTCCTTACTCCACTGGGACTGAAACTCCTGTGCCAGGACCCTTCTGTACTTTGCTGTATGTACCTCTTTGCGTCTGTTCATATGTATCATTTATACTCAATCAGTAATAGCAAATAAAGTGTTTTCCAAAGTTTAGTGAGACATTCTAGCAAATTGTCAAGTCTGAAAGGGGGTTTTAAGGGGGATCGCAGCCAAGGCAGACAGAAGTGAGGGTAACCTAGGGACCTAACACTTGCAAATGGCATCTGAAGTGTGGGCAGTCTTGTGACACTGAGCCCTTAAGCCTGTGGAGTCTGATGCTAACTCTGTGTAGTTAGTGTCAGAATTGAATTGAATTGTAGGATACCCATTTGATTTCTGGAACTTTGGAGAATTGTTGGTATGAGAAAAACACCCATACATTTGGTGTCAAAATATCTTGAGTAAAAACAGTTAATTTCCAGGGCACTGGACTTTTCTTTATTTTCCTACACCTTATTTATTCCTTTTCAAGAAGTCCATCTATTAAACTTAATTAGTAAATTTGAGTGTGCCATTTGTTTTCTGGCTGGATCCCAAGTGAGATAGCCGATTAAGTAAAAAAAATTACTACTACTTGTTAATGCTACATTCCCTAACATTACTTCCACTGTGTAAATTCATGAAGTTGTTTTGGCTTTTCACAATTTAATTGTATTCCTTAGGCTACTAGGAACCTCCTCTAGCCAAGCCAATGCTCAGGCCTATCTTTTGTCATGATCTAGTGCCATTATCTAGCTTGCTGAGTGTTAACTAACATCTACCCCATCTTCCCCTATTCTAGACACTTCCCAACTTTTTCTCCCACCTCTCTTACCTGGATGAGCTATCCCTTGACTGAATACTCAGAGCACCTGCTGCCCACCTTGATTACTGCATTTACAACATGAAATTAGAACCATAATTGTTTCCTTGTGTTCTCTCTCTCTCCAACTAAATCTAGGCTACTAGAGGGAAAGACTATTTTGTTTATTTTCAGCAATAGTGTGCTGTTTAACATGTAGTAGGTAGTCAGAGGACCACTGAGTGATAGAATGCATGGATATGTGGATGAGAGAGTGAGTAGAGCGACATAACCCTTCCTTTAAATCTTGCTTGCTTTTCTGATAATCTTTTGGCTTTAGACAGATCCCTTCAAAGTTTTTTTTTCTCTTTTCAGTGGCTAACAGAATACTCTATACATTGTTTTGCCTAATAATTTGAACACATCCTAGCTGAACACAATATTCACACATAGTAACTATATCCATGTGTTATGTTTCTATATACCAATGGTATTCAAAACTGAAAATTAGTATCATCAGGGAACTTCCTGATGCCTGACATCCTACCCCACCACCACCACCAAAAAACAAAACAAAACAAAACAAAACAAAACAAACAAAAACAAAAACAAAAAAAAACCTTGCCCAGGTAATTTTCATATGCAGTCAGATCGAGAACTCATTCTATAAATAACTCTCACACTCATGCTTCAGTCACTGCAGAGACTCATGTTTTTTTTAGCAAATGAGAAAGCAACTATTTCCAAAGTGGAAGTAAGTGCACAATGGAAGCTCCTACTGTTTCCCATCATCTTCCACCTAAAACCCTACTGGAGCTTTTCTGCAGTCTCAGAGCAACCATCCTCCCTTGTTGATGGATTTAGGTCATCTACACAAGCACCCTTAACTTGTCTCCCTACTGCCTCTCCTCCACATCTCCACCCACCATTGATTTGCCATTCCTATTTTCTGACCCATCTCTTCCAGGAACTTGCTCTATTAGTTCTCCTTCTTTTTTTTTTTTTTAATTTTTATTTACTTATGAGAGTCACTCACACACACACACACACACACACAGAGAGAGAGAGAGAGAGAGAGAGGCAGAGACACAGGCAAAGGGAGAAGCAGGCTCCATGCACTGGGAGCCCGACGTGGGATTCGATCCCAGGTCTCCAGGATCGCACCCTGGGCCAAAGGCAGGCGCCAAACTGCTGCACCACCCAGGGATCCCTAGTTCTCCTTCTTATTGCACATTTATCTTCTTCTCTGTTGGCTCCATCTTCTAAATATTACAAACATTTCAGATCAACACTAATCCTTGATAAAAAAGATTCCTTAACATATCAGACTTATTTGCTTTTTCCTTTTACCTTTAAACCTCATAAAAGAGTTTACAGTCATTTTATCCAATTCCTCTGCAATTAATTGACATCAGTGACTTTGTCTTTCTCCCCTACCACTTTACTGAAGCAGTTCTCACCAAAATTTTTGGAAATGACTATATCCACTGATACATTGGTAATCCCCATTCTCCCATAACCTCTCCACAAAATATTTGGCCTTGTTGTCCACTTTATCTTATGACCCTGAACTCCCCAGTTTCTTCTGCTAACACCTTGAGGACACCTTCTCTCTTGGACTTCTTTGCCTACTCTCCTGGCATTAAATGTTTGAGTGACCTCCAAGACTCTTCCCCTTACATTGCCTTGTCTTCTCTCTCTCTCTCAATTATATAGTGTCATCTCCAATTTATAGTTCTGATTCTCTTCCCAATCTCAATATTTCCCAAATCTTAATTCAAATGGCACCTTCTCCAAGTAGCTTCCTGGATCTCCCCCAGAACATCCTTCTTCTCCCTCTGCAACCCACAGTTATTTGTTTGTTTTAATCCTCAGTCCTAGTGCAGCTGTAGTTCTTAATCAGAGATGCTTTTAAGAGTCCCTTGAAGATCTTTTAAAAGATATTATTCCTCAGCCCCATTCCCTAAAGATCTTTGCTCCGACTCTACTACAGTGGGACCCAAGTAGCTATAGTTTTTTAAAAGTTCCAGGGGTGCTTGTCATTGGTAACCATGGTTGAAAAGAGTGAACTGCTGAGGCCCTGGCTCCTGTGGGCAGAGAGTCCTTGTCTACCATGACCCAAGGTTCTGGCACAGGGCCAAGCACAGAGGAGCAGCTTAATAAATGTTAGTGCCTGTTGGATGATGATTTAATCTTAATGATGCTCAATCCATCATCTCATTTCCCAGTGTGGATTACATTTGGCTGGCCTTGAGTTCATTTTCCACTCAGCTGCTTCCAGAAAGCCTCTCTGAACTCACTTTACCCTCCAGATACTTTGCTTCCCTTTAAACCTTGCAAAGACCCATTGTAGTATGAAAACTCCATAGAATCTCCTCTTTCCCATCCATGTTCTCTCCTTTCCCCACATTCTCTCAGACATGAAAGACATGTCTCTTCTACCCTCTGAGCTCTCAATTCTTCCTTCTAGCTCTACCACTTAACTTATGGATGCTCTGCTGTGTCATTTCACCTTTGACTAATTGAATACTGATTACTTCCCTCACAATCTATAGCTAGAAAGTAGAACATAGAAAATGTGGAACTACTAGAAAAGAAAAAAGGGATCTTTTCTCATTGAACAAAAGCACTTCCATTTTAATTCAAATTAATAAACCTCTCCCATGTGTCTCCCACGTGGTAGGCATTCTCTTAGGCCAGAGAATCAAATGTGAATAAGATATCATCTCTGATCTCCAGTTACAGGAACCTGGCATACAACCAAACAGGTGAAGGTGACATGTAAACAGATTCTTAATTATATGCAAGAGGTACCATATTAGATCATGAGAGCAAAGTACCATGGAGGAGGAAGAGGGAGACATCATAGCAAGTCCTAGTCAGAGCCAAGTGACAACATCAGTGATAAGACACAAATGAATAGAAATACATAACAAATACTTGAATAAATTCATTGATACTTATATAAATATACAGATAAATATATATTCACTTTCAAATATGTTTTTCCACAATGTTCTTGTTGGTCTGTTTGCATAATGATTAACAACAGAGGCTGTAAGGCAAAATTGACCTCGGTTTTCATTCCCAACGTACTCATTTTCTAGCTCTGTGACTTGCAGCACATCACTTAAATATTCTACACCTCAATGTCCTTATCAGTAAAATGTGGGTAATAGAATGTTACCACATAGACTACGATGCAGATTTAACAAGATAAAATGTCATAAAAGTGCTAGTGTAGACCTTGGGGCAAAGGAAGTGCTTAGAAAATAGTGAATATTAATATAAATGGTCATTATTAAACTTTTATCATAGACCTTCATGATGGCCCTTTGCATAGTGTATTGTATTCAGTAATTCACATGCTAAACCTGAGTTCCATCAGCTCTTTCTGCCACACGAGGTGGGCATATACTTAGTGCTGGTAGTCATGGTCCTGCTAAAATCCACCTGCTTTGGAAATGTCACTCGCTCATTCAGAGTTGCCTGCCTGGCTGGCTTCTTCTCTGTTCAACTTCCAAGCTTTTTATGCTGGAAAATTTCTCTTCTCTATATTAAGTGGCCTTAAGTGCTGTCATAAGTCGAAAGATCTGGGAGCTAAAAATAAGTAATGAGTATTCTTACGGTCTTCACTATTCCGATCATTTGGAAATGTATCTACTGAAAGATGCTGCATGTCGCTGTAAATTTATTTTTCATGTACCAACCGTCAATCTGCGGAAGCTCATCGTGTGTGTGTGTGTGTGTGTGTGTGTGTGTGTGTGTGTTTGTGTGTGTGTGTAAAGTTTCCCCTGCAACTGCACAGAGTAATACTTCACTCAGATGGCTCCATTAATTTTAAGTGGTAAATGGAACCTTTCAAGGGCCATATTCCTTGTCCATTAGGAAAGAAATTTTAGCTCCTAAGATTCAGTCCCTGAAATCGGGATGCTGGGGGAAATACGTAGTCCTCAAATGCAGTGTGTGCACTCAGATGATGCTAAATATAGCTCGGGGCCAGGAAGAGGGTATTCATATGCTGTGTATCTAACATGAGCCTTACCACAACACCACCACAGCTAATAAAGTTTATAAGGTTCTGCAAAGCTCTAAATCACAGAGGATGGATGGATGGAGCTTGCCTCCATAGATCTTATCCATTTTCTGGTAGATTCAAGGGAAGGGGGACTCAAAGTAGATAAAGAGAACTAGGAGTATTCAAGATGTACAGAAAAGACCGGTCCCTCAAAAACATCACCTTTACTATGCTACCCCACACTGGTGCATTAGGTGAGAGGTAAGCCATTCCCTCTTACTTTGTAGGAGCCTTAGCCACACCTTACAAATGAGATAAAGTGAAGGACTTCATAAAAATCTACTTTTTGCTCCCTTTCCTGCTTCATTTTTTTAAAAGATTTTATTTATGTATTTGAGACAGAGAGCACACAAGCAGGGGCAGGAGGGGCAGAGGGAGAGAGAGAAGGGGAAGCTGATTCCCCGCTGAGCAGGGAACCCTTAGATCATGACCTGAGCCAAAGGCAGATGCTTCACCAGCTGAACCACTCAGTGCTCCTGTTTTCCTGCTTCTATTCTTGCTAGGACCTGAACCCTCACCCTACATGTCTTAAGTAAGTACTCCTTGTAAGAGATGAGGAGTTAATGATTTCTTTGGAGTCTTCCAGCACAATAGATAATATCTAAGGAATGACGGGGCGAGGTCATCATGTGCATATTCCAGACCACTAGCACTAGACATCTGGAGGATGCCAAGACATCCTGGCTCCAGGAAATAAGTGACTTATGACAGATACCTAGACCATGTCCTCATTCTGACCAGTTCCTATATGCCTGAGGGGACAAGGGCACCAGACAATTGTCAGTAAAGACTCCAGACCCCGCGCAAAGATGAGACTCATTCTCCAATTCCTTTCCGAGTCTCCCAGATGGTCTGTATCTGCTCATTCTATGTCTTTAATAAACTCTGCTCTCACTTCCTGCTGGCTCATGTTTGCTTTCCATCCTGCGTGAAGCCAAGGACCTTCTTGGTTGATGCTGCAGGACCCCCTCCTGTCTGCTGGCATTACTATGTTATTTTTATCAAATCAATACTCCCTTGAGAAAGGTGGCATTGATAGAGAGGCACTCTTGCTGTGGAAAGTAAACTCAGATACAAAGATCACACTTGGGTTTGCAGAGGACAGAGCAAATTCCAAAAGAAAAGTCAGAAGGAAATAAAAGGGCTTGGTGCTTTTCAAGGACACAGACTAGTGATCTTATTGAGGGGCAGCTTGGAGAAGTTATAGTAACCCCAAAAAACCTGTCATCCTACTCCCTAAAAGCCACTCAAATAGGCATAAAAACGAATTCAGTGGTTTCAACTCTGGCTGCAGCTCAGAATCACCTGAGCAGTTTGTCTGTTTGTTTATGATTTTATTTGTTTATTTGAGAGAGAGAGAGTGAGAAAGACAACGTGTTGTGGGGGTGAGTAAAGAAGAGAATCTCAAGCAGATTCCATGCTGAGTATGGAGCCTGATGCGAGGCTCAGTCCCAGGACCCTGAGATCATAACCTGAGCCAAAACCAAGTCAGATGCTTAACAGACTGCACCACCCAGGCGCCCTGCACCTGAAAAGTTTTAAAAGCTACACAAGACCAGTTAAAGCAGGATATCTTGGCAGGGGGCCCAGGCATAGGTTTCTGGTTCATTTTTTAAACTCCTTAGTGATTCCAGTGTTCAACCAGATTCAGACCCACTGGTCAAAGTAAACAAGACAGCCATGCACTGAACACACAGCTTTAATGCCATTCTTCTTGACCCCTCGTCCCACCAGATGACCACTCGTGCCCCCCACTAATACAGGCACTCTAGAGTTAGCAGTGCCATGAACTGCTGCTTTCCTAATATGAGAGCTAAGGTTATTAGGATCAGCGTAGAATTAGGGCAAACTCCAGTCTCTTCATTCCAGGCAAATCTGGTCCTTTTCAGAAAAATGTCTGCCAACCCTTGAAGTAAGTGATACTCAGTCATCTCATCTTCAAATCTAAATAGCAGCAGCTGTTTTTATGAGTTGGACACTTCCAGATGTTTCATATATATATGTACACACATACATATATATAACATACTTATCACTCTGTGTAATAGATATTATTGCAAAATTCCAAAATAAAGCAGGAATCTTCTTCTTTCCCCATACACTCACTGCCTCCATCTTAATCCAAGCCACCACTGTTTGCCACTACTGCAACAGCCTCCTGCCTGGTCACCTGCTTTCGATCTTGCCCCAGCCCATCTATTCTCTCCACAGTAGACTGGACACAGGGTAATCTTTGGAAAGCAGAAAGAGGCTTGCTTAAAGCCCAGCAGTGGCTCCCACTCCTCTTAGAATAAAGGCTACCCATTTTCCCAAGACCTCAAAAGCCCTGCATTATCCAGCTCCTGCTTCTACTCCACCCTCATTTTATGGCCCTCTTTCCCTTGCCCACCAGTTCAAGAGCATGCTATCTTAGTCCTACTTTATGGCCATCAAATATGTTTCTTCTGCAGAGAATGCTTGCCCTGACTCCCTTCAACCCTTTAAGACTCAGCTGAAATATCACAGCCACAGAGAAGCTTTCTCTCATCTCCACCTAAGTAGCCATTTGTTTTCTATTGCTTTGCCTTATTTGTTTCCTTCATCACAACGTACTTAGCAAGCATTTGTTGTAGAGTTACTATTTTTGTCTGGTTCTCCTTTTGGAAAGTCGGCACCTCTCTTAGAGTCACCAGAGTACCCACTGTGCTCAGCACAATGCCCAGCACTTAGCCACTTGGCAAGAAATATTTCTTGACTCAACAAAGAAGTCCATTTTACGGATATCCAATAAGCTAATTAACTTGCCTGAGATCAAAGAGCTATTAACAAGGTATATAGAAATCTATCTCTCTGAGGCAAATGAACATTCTGCAAGGGTTTAACAATCTTTCTCTTTCAAAAAAAAAAAAATCACACTTATCCTGAAGACCTTAAATGACTGTAATCATCATGAATCTTCTTTGCCCCACACATAACCTAAGCCACAGCTGTGATTGTCCATGTGCTAAGTACATCCAGCTGGTAGCTTGAGGTTGGGAAGATTTTGCAACAGTGGAAATCCTTAAATTGTTCAAATGTGCTTGTCACAAAGAATTTCTCTTAAGTGCTTTCTATCCTGCCTAGTGGGAAGCACTTGTGTTTTATCAAGTTGCAATCCAGTTGAACTATTAATGGAATTTCCCCTTGGCCAAGGGGGGATGTGACGATTCACATCAGCAAGTCTCTTCTATTGTAATTTTAGGAGTTGTAGTGAACTTCTGATGGATGGATCCACCAGGAATTTCTCACCTGCACAGTTCTGCTGAGGCTCCCAGTGGACACTGATGCCCTCTCTCTGGCAGGCCCGAGTATATGCCAGAAATGATTCGCAGTAACAGTTTTTATGGACTGGACATTCACACATGTCTGTCACGCAGGACCTAAGGAACCCAACAGAAAGAAATAAACATGTAAAAATATCAAATTATTACACATGCTAAATGTGACTTACAGAAAGGGGTGGGTGGGTGGATGGCAAACCTTGAATGGCCATTAAAGTTTGCTATATTAAGTTGGAAATCTAAAAATGGCATAAAATTCCTGTATGAAACCCTACTAGATATCTCTGAACAATGTGATCTTAAGTTCCCTTTCTTCTAGAGAAGGACTATCCAATAGAACTTTCTGTAATGATGGAAATGTTCTACAACCTCCACCGTCCAAAGCAGTCTCCACTACCCATATCTGGCTATTGAGCACTTGAAATACATCTAGTGTGTGTGAGGAACCATTTTTTTTAATTTCATTTTAATTAACTTAGATGCAAATAATCAATATACCCAGCGGTTACCATGTTGGAAAGGTAGTTCTTGGGCTATAGTCACCATTCAAGGTGCTGCCATTTTGTGAACAGCTCTGATACAAGAATCATAGTTTCTACCAAAATGTGACCAAAATAGTGGCCAACGTAATGAAAGTATAAAATCCCAGGGCTTTCTGAAGACATACAATTAAAATTCACTTTTCTAGTAGCTTAGAATTTTAGTTTTTTGAGAAACTGTGAACCTCATTCTTTAGAATGTGGGGTGACAAATTATAAATAAAGCAAAACATTCAGACTCCTAATTAGACTGAAAAATAAAGAAGATTGAGCCAAGGTCTTCATTGCTTAAGTTTAAATACAGAAATGATGGGTCAGGACACAAGGAGAACTGAAACGGGCTTAAATGTAAACTAACAAATTTTCAAGCACGTTGACCTCAAAGACACAGTAATGACCTTACACTGGCATGCCATATTGCCACTGACAAAGTGCTTCCACAGGCAGTCTGTCACTGAGCACTAAATAGGACAAAGCACCGTCCCTATTTTATAAATAAAGAGGTCATTTCACAAATGAATAGATGGGCCCAAAGTCACATTAAAAAGTGGCAAAGAGTGAATTAAATTACATCCCCCCAGATGCATGCTCTTCCTGTTATGCCATAGGCTTGTCTTCCTTTTCTTCTTCCAGCAAGCTCACTCCCTAATAGTTTTGGACTTAACATTTATGCAAGAGGCCCTCAAGATTAAGAACGTGAAACTACTCTTATTTTTTTTTTCACACCCTTGTTCAGCAACACCTCTTCCTTACAGAATCTAATCAAGGCTGAAAGCAAAAAACAAAGAATACTAATATTCAAGATTATGAACAGCACAGATGATCTTGAAAAGTGACCAGGATGTGATAATCCACTGTGAATATGTCAGCACTTTCTCTTGGCGTGGGATGTGTGCACACATCTGATTACAGAGAGTGGACAGCTAGCTCTGTGTAAAGGCTGATGCACCACCTGCTTTGAACAGGAATTAAATGCAGAAACCATATTAAAGAATCAATAGACTCCCCGTGTACCCGCAAAGTTATTACAGCCCAATCCTCAAGAACACAGCCTTGGAAATATAAACTAACAGGGACAAAAGAGCAATAGAACTGAAACCTAACAAGCCTCCTCTGTGTCATCAAGTGAGAAATTATCTGATGACTGATACTTAAGACAGAAAATTATTTGATGACTGATACGGGACAGAAAAATGGATCTATCTCCTCTCTGTAATAATAAAGACTGTATTTCTTTATTAAAAAATATTTTGTTTATTTTAGAAATAGAGAGAGGGACAGTGGGGTGGGGAGGAACAGAGGGAGATGGAGAAGCAGACTCCGCATTGAGTCCAGAGCACGAGTGGGGCTCCATCCGAGGACCCTGAGTTCCCGAACTGAGCCCAAATCAAGAGCCCCTCAACTGACTGAGCCCCCCAGGCACCCCAAGACTGCACTTCTTCATACCTCCCCGCACTTTGCATTACAGAAATCTTATGAAATCATGCTCACCAGCTAACCATTTCCAGTACCAAACACCAGGCTGTGTCTAATTCCGTGCAGAGCCCCCAGGCTTTGGAGAAAAGGCAGGGAAAGGCTGTTCTTAAAAGGGCCTGGAGGTATCTAGGAGGAACACCCTTCAAGACCACTGCCTTGGCGGTTTTGATTTCCACTTCAGACCAACCTTTACCCTGTACACTCCCACTCAGACTTCACAGCGAAGTCTGTGACCTCACCTCCATGGGGCTCCCCTGGGGGACTGCAGTGTCCCCCCTTCCTGGCCCACACAGGTGCCACTGCCTGGGCCCTGATGCACTGTGTGGGGAGGAGGCGGGCTCCACATGAGGACACCAGGCCTTCGGGCCAAAGACCGTCTCTTGCGACGCTGTGAAACTGCGTGGACAGCAAACAGAAGGCGATGGGCGTGGGTGAGTCCTTGGGGAATGTTTGCTTTCCCTCCCCTTCCTTGCTGCTGGCCCTCTTAGGAAGCTATGTACACGATTCAAAATAAACTGTGATTGGCTAAATCCAATTCACCGAGACTGGGGCGGGGGGGGGGGGGGGGGGGAGAAAAGGCCGTGAGCTCACGGTGAACGTGTAAGCTCACATTTAACAGCCACTGCGTTTGCACGCTCCACCTCCACGACAGTCCCCTGGACGCACAGGCCACAGCCAGCAGCGTAGCTGCCCTTTACAACGAAGGAAGATCCGGGCTCCTTCTAGCTGCCCTTTACAACGAAGGAAGATCGGGGCTCATTCTATTACTTGGCACTCACAAGGAACAACACTGGAGGAAAAGCCATTTGTCAAAGCCACCCTCCTCCTCCGCTTGAAGTATTTCGCATATATTTAGAGGCTTGAGAGATGTGTTTGGCCACAGAAGTTAAAACTACAAGATGTCTTTATTCCCCCCTTGTCAAGTTGATGATTTTTACACAAAATCGGACCCAGGGTTTGTGAGAGAATGAGGAAAGAGAGGGTCCCTCCTCTGTTTGGCAGAGTGCACAAATGTTAGTTCTTACGTTGGGCATTTTGCCACCGTCAGCTTTGCTGTGGCCTATCTCACACAGCAATGGGGTGGGAGGCAGGTCTTAATTACTAGCCCACTTGGGACACCCAGAGGGCTCTGAGGTTGAGGGTCTGCCTTCAGCTCAGGGTGTGATCCCGGGGTCCTGGGGTCGAGTCCCTCATCGGGCTCCCTGCATGGAGCCTACTTCTCCCTCTGCCTGTGTCTCTGCCTTTCCCTCTGTGTCTCTCACGAATATATAAATAAAACCTTAAAAAAAAATGACTGACCCACTTAACTTTTGGGGAATTGGAGCTTGGAGGCGGTAGGTTGCTCAAGGTCATGTGGCCGACTGCAGATCTGAACTGCAAAACCAGACTATAATTCAGGTCTTTCATCTCAACATCCATACGAATAATAACGACTGCATCAGAAGAGCTTTCTAGGGAGCAACTGGGCAGTGCTTATAAATAACCCTAAGGAAGCTTCTTTCTTTGGCAGGGAAATTTCACACCCAAGAAAATAGGGATGCATGTGGATGGAAGACTCTACGTGCAGGGTTTTCATCACAATGTTACTTAAAATGAAAAAGAAGGCAGAGGGATAACCTGAATTGCCTAGAACAAGGGCCTAGTGAGCTACAGCTAGGTGACCTTTATGTCCTGCAGACATTGCAATGACATTTTGTAGAAGATGAGGAAACATTCAGGCAGGATTGATTGAAAAAGAGCAAAACTGTTTTGCTACTGTGTGGTCACGCATAAGAAGACAAAAATAACTGAGAATTGATATGCCCAAATATTCACAGCAGTCAACTCTTGGTGATAGAACTGTGGCTCTTCTTATCGTCTTCATATCTGTGCTTTCTGCAGTAAACACATATCACTTTTCTAAAAAGATAAAATCGGTGTATTTTTAAATCGACAAAAAGAGTAACATGAGACATGTTAGTATTTCAATCAGAATGAAGGGACAAGAACGAGAAAAGAAAGAATAAAGAATGGGAGGAAATTAAAACATCCCTTTGGAGGTCTCAGTTATTAAATATTTCTCCAGCTACAGTTTTCCAATCTGTGTATCCGAGGCCTCCTGACACAGGCTTTGATTTTATTCATGGTGTATTATCCTCAGACTCCCACCTCATCGGTCAGCTGATGCTATGGACTTGACATCCAGATGGTTGGGACGGATAATGGGATAATTAGGTACGCTTCTGCTGGAAGGAATTTATTAAGAAAAAGGAAACTTATTAAGAGTAAAGTAAAAGCATCCTCAAATGCACTTCAAATTTCCGGGAGGGGTGAAAGCTATTGTTATTCAAGTGTCCAATTTGTGTTGATCACACTTAATAGTTCAGTATGAGAAAAAAAATCTAATTTATGACAGAACGGAGTTGAATTTTTATGTGGTAATGGAAACCTGTTGTTCCTTCCTTAGTCAGTATGCCCTGATTCTGCACATTTATATTCATTTTATAGAACATGTAGGAGAATTTTACCACTTTTAGTCATTAGTAAGATTTACGGCTATGGTTTCTCTGCTTTCATGTCATTATCCTGTCACAGTTATGTTCTGTTCGACGTTGAGTTCCTGCTCAGGAAACACAGGCGCCCATTGCTCCAGTGGGAAAACTCAGGCTGCATTACAATAGAGCTCTTCCAGGAAAGCTGCAGGTAAGACAGAAACATCGCCTGCCTATGGAGCCCCTTAAAGCATTCTTCTGTCACAAGAGCTTAGGAATGTATCTGGAAATGATGTTCTCTGATTTATCCACCCTGCTCCTGGCACCTTTCCTGACAGCAGAGAGGTACAGGCAGGATTCTTGTTTCTTGGGGCTCACAGAGCTGCGCACTGCAGCGATATGGAAAGAGGATGCCAAGAGCTACCTCAGGGTCCCCCCAGCTGGTGCCGGGCTGGGCAGCACTTCATCACATACCAGCTGCCCACCCCCCTTCTCTAATCATCTCCTGTATGGGTATCACGTCTCAATAAGATTCTTCGAAGCTCTCTCCTCACTGCGTGCAACATGGTACTGATACCATGGTGGGGTATCAGGTGGGGTCAGCTCCCTCCCTGGAACCCAACTTATCACAATTTATCTGCAGGGGAGCCCCCGTCATCTTCTCCCCTCCATTAGGTTACAGCCGCTGTCTCCCGCAGAGCTCTAGAAAGAAGCCACTAGCCACGTGGAACTGTGTACATGGAAATTTAAATTAATCACAATTAAATAAAATGTTAAGTTCCGCTCCTTCAGTCACACTGGCCACATTTCAAGTGTTCAATGACCCCATGTGGCTGGGGGCCACCATCCTGGACAGTGCTGAGTTACACAAGTTCCATCACTGCAGGAAGTTCTACTGGATGGCGGTATGAAGCAGGAGCACAGCTCCATCTGCGTTGGGAAACCATTCCTGTTCTTCCCAGAGAGATGTATAGATGCTGTGAGATCAGAATCAGGCTCACTCCGGCTCCTGCTGGGCACTTACAGAGAAAGCTCAAATTCATCATCCCTAGCGATCTAGATCTCCCTTTTTCTTCCCCACTCACATTCTTTTACCCAGTCGTTGGGAACGTCTCCTTACCCCTCAGGCTTCCTTCCACCTTGCCATTCCTGCCTTGACTGTGCTTCGTCTTTTCCACTGGAAGAATGTGATGTCTATCCTTTAAGGCTCAGTTAAAACTCCTCCACGATGCTCTCTGACCAGACTGGGAAAAGTCAGCCCCCTCCTACTGGGTCCTATCCCTTCTACTTCTTTATCCTGGCACAGACTCTGTGAATCCTAATTACTCTTTGTCTGTTTGAGAAAGGGGAACTTGTATCTTGTTCACCCAGCCAAGCAAGGTACCTTGAACACACAGCTCAGTAAATATGGTGAATCACAAAAGAGCCTGAAGGAGGATGGCCTGATGACTTTCGCCCGGCTTCCCCGGAGCCACGGTTGGACCCTGATACCTAGAGTGCGAACTCTATCCTTGCTGCTCCTCCCCGGCCAAGGCCTGAAGTGGCCACGGCCGCAGGGCTGCTCCCCACAGCAACCTCTGAACTAAGCTGCTTCCTTTGGGAACCATTCATTCTCATTTTGAACTTTTTACACCCCTCTCCTGCATCCTAGGGGATTTTCTTTGTAATTTAATGAACAGCAGAATAAAGGATCTGATCGGAGAAGTCTACTTTAATAACACATTTTCAGAAAAGCACATATTCAATATCATAAGACCAACCTATAGCTCTTCGTGTTATTAAAAAGGCAAGCCTCCAATACTGCTAAAATCAAAACATCAAACATCGCTCTGCTTCCTAGCAACAGCATACCGAGTGGCTTTCCCTCTGCTTTTTCTGGCATGAAGGCCACCCCTGTCAGAGAGAGGTAAGTGTTCGTGCGTTTGCTACCCAAACAGAGTTTTGAAGGACAGAAAAATTAACCACTGGGAACTCTCCACACTGCTTCTGGGGGAACAGAAGGGCAAGCCAGGAGTGACAGCAGCCAGCGCATCTGGGAGCCAGAGGTAGAGCTTTGGCTTTCCCCTCTGCCACCAGGAAGGGTCTTTGGCCGTACTATGTTGTTCTATTTGGAAGTCGGCTTTCCTGAGAGCAATAGTAAAATGTTGCTATGTCCAGAAGATGACTAGAAAACCACACTGGGTTCATGTGGCTTTCCTTGCTCCATGTATCTAGGAAGTTCACAGAAGCAAGTGAAAGCATCTCAGGCTAGTTAAGTGCCTGGGCATCAGTGGGAAACGGGGAAGGGAGAGGGTTCCGGAGGCAGTCCTGGCTGGGTGGACAGACGTGTGTTTAACTACCAAGAGACTATTAAAAAATTCATTTACACTTTAATCCTTCAAATTCTGCCCTGACCTCCCTAACCTGAATTGAACTGAAATAACTACGGGTAGTAGCCATAAGAAGCCATAGCCTTGTCACATTAGACCTAAGAAAATAACTTCATCCCTAACTCAGTAGTGGCTTCCTCTGCTCTTCTCAATACTATAAGGGCATCCTCATCAATTCACACACACACACACACACACCCTAGCATATTGGCATAAAAAAAATTGGGCCAAAAAATTCAATAATGAGAAACCTGAGGTTGCTTTATTGTGTTGTTAATCAGGGTGCGGCAAACCTGCAGAGCCAGCCAGCAGGGAGTCCTTGCTGCTCCCTCCAGATTCTTCCTGGGCCAGCCACAGTTTGGCACCATAGTGGCTTAAATATTGGTGAGAATGTTTGATATCAAATATTGGCTTAAATGTTGGCTGTATGGTTGCCTAGGTTTCCACGACAGCACAGCAAGGCTAGATATTTCTGGATGAGCTTATTTCACAAACTCGATCTAAGGAGATGGGTCAGGAGAATCTGGGAGTCTAGCTGTTTCTCTGGTTGTAGATACTGAATTTATCTGCAATCCAGCCTCATGAGAACCCCCTTCCTCTCAGACACACATACATTAGACCTTTCGCCCACTCCTAAGTGTGAAGAAAAATGAATTCATTGAGCCCTTTTTGTTTGTGGTATTGACTCAGGCACAGACATGAATAGAGATGGACACACCTTCCAACTCCAAGTGACATGTAAAGGCTATTATGGTCAGGAAGTCAGTGCAAATGGGATACTGAGGACTAAGTCCAGAAGGCTTCACACAGTAGGAAAGACATGGGAGCTGGGTCTTGAAGGATGTGTGGAATTTTGCTTCATTACAGAGTGAGGGAAACGAACTTGCAGGTAAAAGGAGGAGTTTTGAATAAAAGCACAGAGCTTCCAAATCACCAGGTCTCAAAGTTGATGGTCATGTGGTCCAACCTCCAATACTTAAAAATGAGACAAGACAAAGAGTACCCGCCAGTCACACAACCTGTTGTTGAAGGCCTTGTTTCCTCACATAGCAGCCTGGCAGGTCCTGTTGTTAAGACATTTCTTTCTCCTAGGGATCTAAACCCTCATAATCCCCAACCTGAACTTCTAGGTGTGACACATGGCACCGTGCAGAACTGGTCAACGTGCTCGTGCCCACAATGACTTCAGTTACATTCCTGAGCTCCCCCATCAGCCTCATGTGTTCTCAGCCTCTTATGTCTGCAACTGCTCTCTTTCTGCCTTGACAGGAATCAAAATCCAGCTACCAAAGTAACAGGGAAAAACCTACCAAGCCATTTCGAAAATTATTCACAACAAACCTTTTGGACTGCTTGCACTCTGTTCTTGTTAGGTATACAGTTGCCTACTTATCTGCATGTAGCTCCAACTTAAAACCTAGGGACTCCGGGTGGCGCAGCGGTTTGGCGCCTGCCTTTGGCCCAGGGCGCGATCCTAGAGACCCGGGATCGAATCCCATGTCGGGCTCCCGGTGCATGGAGCCTGCTTCTCCCTCTGCCTGTGTCTCTGCCCCTCTCTCTCTCTCTCTCTGACTATCATAAATAAATAAAAATTAAAAAAAAAAAAAACCTAGGGACTCCACACTTTGCCCTAATTTACACTCCCCAGATACTGAAAAATACTGATGGCTTTAACCCTCCAGGGTTAAATTCCCCAGGAGGCAAATGCCATTACCTGCAAAGCAGAAGCTAGGGTGGCATAGGAGATCCAGAAATGGTCCTCAGCCTGGGACACCTTCCTAAAGCTAGAGATTGTTTTGTGGAATCACACAGGCATGGAGACCTCCTTTAAAGCTACCCATGTGGGATGCCTGAGTGGCTCAGAGGTTGAGCATCTGCCTTTCGCTCAGAGCATGATCCTGGATCCAGGATCGAATCCCACATCGGGCTCCCTGCATGGAGCCTGCTTCTCCCTCTGCCTATGTCTCTTCCTCTCTCTGTGTGTCTATTGTGAATAAATAAATAAAATCTTTAAAAAATTATAAAAAAATAAAGCTACCAATGCTTATGATTGTCCATAGACGCCAATCTTAATGGGAGTCCATCATACTTGCTCTGGGCAGAGACCAAACAACCATCATGCACGTTCTGGAGCCTAAAATGTGTTCTCACTCGATAAAACCATCTATCAGACCGTATACGGAGAATATCATCCCCGTGCCCATAGTTAAGTATTCTTGTGCCTTAGGGTTGGAGAAGGTCTGTGCGCCGTCCTGCTATGCGGCCTAGGCCCAGCTGGGACGTTAAAGGGGCCAGATCCAGAGATTCACTAACGTGACTACAAGATACTCCTCTAGGAGAAAAAAAAAAAAAAAAGAGGTATCTTTGCTCGAGTATGAAACACTGGCTCCACAGAGGGGGAGAAGCTAATCGTGATTAGCAAACATTTGCTGGGCTGTCACTCTCTGAGGGATAACTCATTATTTCAGTTGGGGCAGGGATGTCTCGCAGGCCGGCGGGGAAGGGGAAGCCTGGTCACCACCCCCCTCTAGTGGCCGAGAGCTAGAGTGCCAAGTAACCTTCATTGGGATTCCAGCATCGGCTTCTTACTCCACTTTTGGAGGAGGGGCGGGGGGAGGGGGGAGGAGGGAGGGGGGAGGGAGGCTGGCTGATAAAGCAGAACGTAAATAAAAACGGCTGCTTGTCAGAAAATCAATCACTCTTCTCTTAAACATGTTCAATTCATCACCGTCACGGTCACTGTAAAACAACTGTGGGGCTGGTTGGTGGACTCCAACCCCGCAGGATCTAAGAGCCCCCTGGGCACCTGCCACAGAGAATAGAATATTGGAGGCACTCCCTGCTAGGGGGCAGGTGAGGAGGAGGATCAGTGGGCAAAAGCCTAAGCTTTTGTGTTTTTTATAAAAATCTCATTTTACCCATGCACCGAATCTAGCTTGACCTACTTGGTTTTTGCAAAGAATCTCAATTACAAAAGAGTCCCCAGACCCTTCACCTAAGTAGGAGGTACCACCTCTGAGGCCGTGACATATTCAGAGGCCAAAGGTGCCAGCGTGTTGACTATGTTCCATCACGTTCCTGCTTCCCAATTAGTAAAACAGCAGAATCACTGCAGTCCTGGCGTTCTAGGACTCTGTGTCTAAATGTGGACTCGCCCAGCCCTAAAACTAGGTGATATTCACACTTGGGAAGTCCTTCTAGGAATGAGAGGGGGCCCTTTGCTGAGAAAAATTTCAAAATCTCTTCTTTGAGGCCAGCCCATCTCATTCTATTTCTATCCCCAACATAGATACTCATCCCCTTTGCAATTGTTCCATTCAACACGACAAACATGAATGGAGTGTCTGCTGCATGCAAAACAACAGGTTGGGCTCAGTGGGGGATGTGGAAGGAAAGAAGACCCTGCCTTCAGCTTGGGACTTTCAGTGTCATGAGGAGGACAGGGAGAGACTAGCAGGCCACGGGCAGTGCAACCAAGAAGGCTCCATCTGGGGCTTCTGTAGGTGCAGGGCTGCACTCGAGAGGGAGTCCCTCCTTACACCCTGCTCATCTCTGCACAGCAGGGGAGAGGAAAGTGCACCCATGAGACGAGTCGCCGGAGACAGCAAGGTGAGGCCAAAAGCCCTATGGAGTCCCACACCTGCGTGAAAGCCCACCTGGGTCACTTTGGAGACAGTCTTTCCCCTTTCGAGGCCTGTTTTCCTTATGTCACCTCTCATGGGGTTCTCATGCCAAGTAAGTGAGAAAACAGACTGTCCAATTGTTAAGAAGGAGAGAGAAATTGGGCAGTCCGGGTAGCTCAGTGGTTTAGCGCCACCTTCAGCCCAGGGCCCGATCCTGGAGACTCGGGATCGAGTCTCACATTGGGCTCCCTGCGTGGAGCCTGCTTCTCCCTCTGCCTGTGTCTCTGCCTCTCTCTCTCTCTCTCTCTCTCTCTCCTCTCTCTCCAATCTCTCTCATGAATAAATAAATAAAATCTTTTAAAAAAAAAAAAAAGAAGGGAACTCCTGGGTGGCTCAGCAGTTAAGTGTCTGCCTTCGGCCCAGGGTGTGATCCTGGAGATCCAGGATCAAGGACCACGTTGGGCTCCCTGCATGGAGCCTGCTTCTCTCTGCCTGTGTCTCTGCCTCTCTCTGTGTCTCTCATGAATAAATAAATAAAATCTTAAAAAAAAAAAAAGGAGAGAGAAATTCATGCACACAGGGGCATGAAGGCTAGAGGAAGAAGCCAGGCAGAGAGCAGGGTCTCCTATCTTTGCCCAGCTCCAGCTCAAAGTGAGAAGGATGCATAAGTGGTGCTTTGTTTTTTTTCCTCTCATTCTGGGGTGAGGGGGCGGGGGGGGGGGGGCATTGCTCTCAGCTCCATCCTGGGGGACTCCCAGCCCCAGCTGTCCTCTGTGAAATCTTGCCATTGGTGGCCCAGCGTGACAGGACAGGTGTGCCGGTTTAGACCACGGCCGCCTGCTGAGAGGCAGTCACTGGGACTGGCGATCACGAGTGGCAGCAAGGAAGATCCATGAAAGTGAAGGCATCTGGCATCTGGAGGCCACACCCCAGCCATACGCAGCAGCCACCACCAGCCCAGCTGCTTTAAAAGGGCCAACCCTTCCAGAGGCCTTTTCCACATTAGGCAGTGGAAGGCTGCCAAGTCCACAAACTCTGTGCTACGTGTGCTAATAAAAGGGCAGCAGTGGTGGCCGCACCCCCAGAGGATGCACTGCTGTGGTGAACTTTTTCAGATGCTGGGTGCCTTTCATCAAGCATCTGCCGGTCCTTTGGCTCCACCAATAAACCAGTATTCACATCCAATCACTGCACAGGGATGGGATTTTTTGCACTCCATACTCTACGCAGTTTGACCGTACGGGGAAAACTAGATCTAAGAGAAGTATCCTTCCTGGGAGGCCCACCCCACTCGCATCAGTTGGGGATGGCACGTGGCCATTCGCAAATCACAGAGTAGAGGTTCAGGGACCAGCCACTCCCCAAACCCCAACCATAAACATCACGGACCAACCATCTTCTTGCAGCTTCCCACCCTCTGCTCAAATGATAGCATCCTCATATAAGCCCCAGAGAGATGGAATGTGAGGCCCGTTTCCTAGAAGCAAAACAATGGGGAATATTGCTTTCAAGGCCCCAGAACATTCATAGCCACAAAAGTAGAAGAAGTGGGGTAAGGCAACCTTCCCTCAGTACCTACTGTATGCCAGGGACTGTTGCACAGACAAGCACATATAATTTTGACTGCAAAATTTTTAGCAGAAGAGAGAACTAAGACCCAAAGAGGTCAAGCGGGTTTTTTGTTTGTTTGTTTGTTTTAATATTACACAGGTAGTAAGTGGTAAAGCTAGGTCCACACTCTCTGCCCTATAACACACTGCCTAAACAACGCACTCTGCTCCTTCTGCCCCTTTCTCCCGGTTAGAATGTACTCCTCCTTCAATATGCAGGCCAACAGCTTTCTCAGGGGGGCTTCTGAGATCCCCAAGATAGATGAGGTTGCTATTTAATTCTCATGGTGTTCCTGAGTGGCCCTTGTCACAGCCTGCAACTATGTTCTTGTCTGATGGATCTCTCACTCCATCCACCTCTCTACACTCCAAGGAGGGCAGGTTTTGCTCACCATCTTTGGCCAGCCCTGGTCAAGAGTAGATGCTCAAAGATGCTATTTTTCTGAATGAATCATTTATCAATGTTTATATAGTCAAGTACAGATAAAGTGAATTCTAAGATGACAAGGAGAATCAATTGGTTCAATGACCTGAAAAAGTTCAAGGAGGAGTGAGCATCCCATGGATTTAAGTACGACCAATGGCCAAGAGGAGTAAGATCTGGAAACAGGCCACTGGGTTAGGTAACTAGGAGTCATTGATGGCCTCAGGAGGAATAATTTCATGGGGTGGGGACAAAAGTATTAAGGTGGGAAATAGGTGAGACACTGAGAGAAGGCCATTCTTTCAGTAGGTTGGTAGTGAAGAGGAGGAGAGAAAATGAATGACAATGCAGGGAAGCTGGGTGGAGCACTCCTGTGTGAATTTGTACATATGTCAGTTTTTTAGGATCAAAGAGACTTGGACATGTTTGGCACCAAGGAAAAAGAAGTCGAAATGTTGAAATTGAAGAGATGGAGGGGTTAGGTAACTGGGAGAGTAATGTCATGAAGATAAGTAGGTAAAGATGGAGTCAAGAATGTAGAAGAAAGATTGTCCTTCTCTTCACTTACAGTTGCTAGTAAATCCCTGAAGAAAAGTTCCTGGAAAAAGAAAAAACACAAGTCCTTTTGCTTATACAAAGCGGAGTCGGGGAAGGGGTAAAAAAATCAAGGCTACCTTCTAAGTCAGCAGTTGGATGACGATCAATGACCCAATGTAAGTCTCTAGCAATGAAGGGGGTAGAATTATTTTTTTTTAAGATTTTATTTATTTATTCATGAGAGACAGAGGGAGGCAGAGACACAGGTGGAGGGAGAAGCAGGCTCCATCCCGGGTCCCCAGGATCACGCCCTGGGCCGAAGCCAGTGCTAAACCCCAGAGCCACCTGGGCTGACCTGAAAGGGGAAGAATTAAATGAAATTTGCAAATGGTGTTTCCAGGTGAGGAAGAACTCCAGATGAGAGACAAGATTCCCACCTTTGGAGAATAAGAGTTCCACCTTCTCTCAGTCCATGACCTTGGAGGCCCATGGCAAATGAACTAAAATAAAACTAAACCAGAGTTTTTATCAGGAAGAAATTTAGTGCTGGAGAAATTGGTCCTTGGCTTCCATGAAGAAAAAAAAATAATATGGCAGTTTCCTTAAACCTTAATTTTATGATCTAAAATTAGTGGTGGAACCATTTTCCCCCACATCAGAGGACCCGAAGTTTAGAAACCACTCTTTTGAAGGTGGGGGGATTTTCTAGATGCTTTCTTCCTAAATATTTTAATGCTCTCATCTGAATAGTCAAAGTCTTAACAGCAACCACTGTAGCAATCCATCTTGGTTTAGGACAGTGAGTGCTCAAAAATCCTACAATAGGCTGGATAACTCATAAACAGTCACCGAACCAGAGATTCAAGAGTCTTAAAAGAGATTAGTGAACATCTACTTGCTGCAGGAATTCCTTTTATAACATCCCTGACAGATGGTCATACATCTGCATCATGTCCGTGACAACAGCTCAGTAGCTTTTTAGGAATATCATTCTTGTGATAAACAATTAAGCCTTCTATCTCTCAGGAAGTTTTCTTATATATTAAATGAAAATGTGTTCTGTAGCTTCCACCCATTTGTTCAGATTCTACCTTCTGTTACATTGCGGAATTATTCTATTCTATTCCAGCCTCCATATGATATCCTCTTCAAACACATTACAAAAAGTAAAAATGTTCCACTTAAAAGTTAACTTTTGGGGAACTTCCAGAAATATGCCTATTATACCATTTTTTACTTCCTGTGCTTTTATTTTCTTTACACCTAGCAGCTAAAGGGCATTCAATTTAAGCATAAGCCTTCTTTCCCTTTTATTTATTCTTTCAACAAATCTCTGCTGAGCAGGGCATTGTGTTCACCCCCAAGTTAGGGGTGAAAGATAAAAAAGATGGGGTTTCTACTCCAACTACACAATGTGCTAAAATAAATTGTAATAAAAGGAGGAAATCAATGAATGCTATAAAAAGCAGTACAGTATTACCAGGGGATTGCAAGGAGAGAGAGATTATTCTGGCAAGGAGGGGAGGGAGCGAGGAGTTAGGAAAGATTTCAAGGAGGAGGCTTCATTTGAGTTACCTCTTAAAAGAAAGAGGTGGTTTTACCCAGAAAAAGAGGAGGGAAGGGCTTTTCAGAAAACTCAGATTTTAGAAATACCTTTGTTTGAAATGACACGTGTGCCATTTGAAAATTCCTGAGCATCAAGAGGAGGAACAAAAGTCTTAGGAAATTGCTAGAAAGGGAGGTTAGGCTCAAATAATGGACTGCCTTGTGTGCTAAGCTACGAGGCATGAACCTTATTCGGAGATCAGAGGAGTCATTGAGAGATTTGAGCAGAAAAGGGATAGAACAGAAAATATAGCTCGGGAAAGTGAGCCGATAATCATGTGTTAGGTAGGCAGGAAGAGGTGGAGATAGAGAATTAAATGGTGGGGTGGGGGACGGTCAAGCACCTATTGAAGATGACCCAACCAGGGGTTAGGAGAGAAACAAAGACACAACCGGGGATTATTAGGGGAGTGGATGGGGAGAATGGAGCCAGTAGAAACAGAAAACATAAAGCACATGAGATAGGAGAAGGTATAATCTGTAGTATTTGGAAAACATTTGCATGTCAGGGCAAAAGGGAAAAAAGGAAGGGTCACAGATGCTTCTGGAGATTTGAGCCTGGGTTTAAAGTCTGTCAACAGATACAGAATGCAAAGGGAAGAGGCTGGCAGCAAGGAAGAGTAGAAAGAGAGACAAGGAGTTTATAGTTAAACATGCTGAGTTTCTGGTGGTACTTCCAAGCAGTGAAGGGGTGGTAAATGTTTAGCAACTGGCTCCTGGGGAGTTGGGGAGAAGAGAACCCCTGATTTGTATAGCCTATGCCAATTTCTATGGTATAAATTCTTCCACTGTAGCTGCTTGAGGCTACCAGCATGACATCCCTGATCACTAAGCACGGTGTTGGGAAGAGACTCTAGCAAATGCCTCTAGAGAGCCACTTGAAGCCAGCTCCAGCACACCACTGCACCCGGTTAACAATGTGTAACAGGCGCTGGAGAGAGGAGACATATGTCGAGCCAAGAGGATTCCTTATTTTCCAGTAAACAAAATGCAATTTTATTTTTGTGAGACAAAGGCAACACCATGGCTACAGGCAGACTTGAGGATCCCTACTGATGTGTTCTAACGTCAGCCAAGAGTCACAAATAAATTATCTCATTCTCTGTTACCAATGTTCATGTAAACACCATAAAAATGAGTGCTGACAGCAACCAATGAGTTTATGCTAGTTTTATTTTTCATAATGTCCTGGGAAGATTCCTCCTTTAAGATTTATTATTGTTTTGTCTACCATGAAATAGTAACTAAGTGTTTTGCTAAATCAATTTAAAGGTTGCTTTGTTTCATTGCCACCTTTGTAAGTACCTCTGGGCTGTCTACTGTTTTATAATGGCTCATAATAATGCTGCTCAGTCAATCATAGGATACAATTTGGCTTTAAAAAAAAAACCCTATAAACTACTCCTTATCTCTTTGCAGGTTGTATAAAAATCTAGCAACATGACTGATTAATGTTGGGGCAGTCAGTAATGCTATGAAGTTGGTAAGGCATCAGAATAAGAAAATGAGGTGAGAAAAGTTGACAGCTCATATAAACATAATGATTGAAAGTCATGCACTCGGGAAGAAGATAGGAGGAAAGAGGGAAAAATGAGTGGTCAAAAAAGATTTTACTATGACTCAGCAGTGAAAAATTATAATTTCTCACCCATATCTTTCCAGTGATAGCACAGATACCATCTTATGCTTTCTTCCGGACACAGCAGCGAGTCAAGTATTTTTGTGCAAACACTTCTTATAATAATACTTAGGGGAACATAAACTCCTCATTCTTCACATAGCAGCCAAACGTTCTTTTAAAAATATAAAATAAATCATGTCATTCCTCTAATCAAAAGTTTCCAAAGACGCCTCATCACATTAAAAATATAATCTACATAAACCTAATCATGGTCCACATGCCCCTGACGATCTAAATCCTTCCTGCTTTACATTTTCAACTCTATTTACCAGCCTCAGCTCACTACCTTCCAACCAGACTAGACTGCCTGCCATTCCTTAAATATGCCATGCTCATTGCTGCCTTTGGCTGAAACAATCTTCCAGTTTCCTGGAGGAGTGGCTTGCACCTTCTTAACTTTCAGGGGAATTATTAGCTCCTCAGACATTCCTTCTCTGACCACAAGTATCTACAACAATCCTCTACCTCCACTTCACCAGCCTCTCTCACATCAATTTAGTTGATTATTGCTTTAGTTTTGGTTGCATTCCTGCTTTAGTTTTGGTTGCATTCCCCAGCGAGGATGTAAGCTTTGTGAAGGACTTCGACTAATGTCCTGCTGAATCACCAGCACAGTCGCTAGCAAGTAGAAGGTGCTCAGTAAATATTTGTGAAATGAAAAGTGCTCCCATTCCCATTAACTGGACACAGTTTTATGAAAGATAAACAAAAGAATGACTAGACCTGTCTCCACCATCCTGTCCTCCATTATGTTTAAATATAATGCCCTGACCTGATGAATGCCACATTAAAGTTAACATAGCAACTTGAATAACTTAAATATATGACTGGGGATCCTGCATCAGACCACAGACAGGCCATTTTAAAGAAACATGACCAAGACTGTATGTGCTGATGATCCATGACATATTGAGAGCAACCCACAGTACTTTCCAGGAAGCCTTGCAATAAGGTGAGGTAAATGTAAGTATGAACTCCTTTTAGTCACCCATTCCTCTAAATAGCATTTACTAAGCACCTACTACACAGAGGCCTTGTGCTGATGTACAGATGGGAAATCAAAATCTTCATCGTCAAAGACATAAAATAGAGTGAGAGAAACATATGAAAAGAATTTCGATGCCATTATAATATTATATCTGATATAATATTATGTATAGTAAATATGTATGTACATATATGTATGCATCTATATAGTATTATAATAGAGATATGAAGGAAGTACAGAGAGACAGCAGAGGAGGAAATGATCAGTCAAGTTAAGAATGGGGGTAGTAGGGACACCTGGGTGGCTCAGTCAGTTGAGCATCCAACTCTTGATTTTAGCTCAAGTCATGATCTCAGGGTTGTGAGATAGAATCCCAAGTCTGGCTCTGTGCTCAGTGGGGAGTCTGCTTCTCTCTCTCTCTCTCTCTCTCTCTCTCTATCATCCTCCTTCATCTGCCCCTCCCCTTATTTGTGCTTTCTTTTTCTCTCAAATAAATAAATAAAACTTTAAAAAATAATGTGAGCAGTATATTTGAGGAAACTTCATTGAAGGGTGGACCAATAATGGCCAATGAGCTCACTCTTGCATGAGTTTGAAAGGTAAATGGGGTAAGGAGGGATAACAGGGAGAATAGCAGATACAAAATCATTAAGCTCTGAAATGACACTACTTACTTAGGGAATTACAATTAATTTTATATGGCATGAGTTGTTGCATATATGCAAGGACGGATCCTCACCTTATCAAAATACAGCAAAGAGAGCATAGACAGTAGAACTAAAGACTATCTATTTACAAAAATAGGGGCAAAAATATAATTAAACAGAATCCAATAGTACATTAGAAGAACAACATATTAAATCAAGGAGTGTTTATTTTAGAAATAAATGCAAGGTTGGTTTGATATTAAGACATTTGATGATATAATTTTTTATATTAATAGATGAAACAAGAAAAACTATATATAACTATATATATAATAACTATATTCATGTTGACAGATGCCACATATAATAAACATTTATTCTGAGTTTTAAAACTTTGTTACAAACATGGTAAAACTAAAACCAAAGAATGCCTCCTTATTTTTTTTAAAGATTTTTCTTTTCTTTTTTTTTAGATTTATTTTATTTATTCACAAGAGACACACAGAGGGAGAGAGAGAGAGAGAGAGAGAGGCAGAGACATAAGCAGAGGGAGGAGAAGCAGACTCCATGTAGGGAGCCCGATGTCGGACTCAATCTTGGGACTCCAGGATCATGCCCTGAACCAAAGTCACATGCTCAGCCACTGAGCCACCCAGGCATCCCAAGAATGCCTCTTTAATGCAGTGGATGGTGTCTATCTCAAGGTAAGAAGTCAGAATTATCCTTGATGATCAAACATTGAGGCATGTCAGTAAATTCAAAAGCAAAGGCTGCCTTCATTACTACTATTAAGTAACAGTATTCTAATGTTATATCCTCTAAAATTACACAAGAATGGGGTGCCTGCCTGGCTCAGTGGTAGAGCATATGACTTTTTATCTCAAGGTCATAAATTTGAGCCCCACATGAGTTGTGGAGATTATCTAAAAATAAAAATATTTAAAAAATAAAAAAACAAAATTACACAAGAAGATAAATAATAAACAGATTTTAGGAAGAGCAAAATTATACTTTGCTTGCAAATTATATGATTGTCTATAATTAAGAAACTTTAGAAAAAGAGAAGTTCTAAAAACAGTTTTACAAAATGCCAGCGATAACTGCTTAGGAACTATCCTCCACAAAAAGATCCAATTCCCTATACCAACCAGTCAATGTGAGAGAGAGAATACTTAAAAAATGCAGACTCTATATAAAGCAAATAACAAAATGTACTTGTATAAACAAAGACATTTCCTGGGATAATATAGTAGACTTTATTTTTATATTAAAAAATTCTCATAATGTAAGCTTTAGTGTGATAAAAATCAAAATACTAAGTTTGAAAAAAAAATTAAATCTCTTTGGCTGCCCAGTGGAAGTGGCAGTGTAGAGACAGGGTTAGTGTTCATTGTGGGAGACAGATGCACCTAAGGAAGAAGGGAGAGAAATTGGAAGGACAAAAACATAATGATGGTTTACACCAAGGCAACAATGGTTGCAAATGCAACCAAGAAAATGTATTTTAGTTATACTTGAGAGCTTACATCAACATGATTCATAAACTGACAGTTTGAGCACAGGAGTTAAAGAAGTGAGAAGAAACAATGACTTGTACATTCAACAAATATTTGCTGAGAAAATTAGAGACTCAAAACTGTAGATAATTAAATGAGAACATACATTAATTCAGCATCCTCCTAGGAAAGAGAATGCATTAAAAGGTATAATTTCAACCCACAAGAAGCCTACACATATTTAAGTACACACAAAAATAAAATCCCATATGGAACTTTATTAGCTGGAAATTATGAAGAAATTATGCCTTCAAATGAAAAAATAGCCAGAGGAGATTCTAAAAGTGTTTAATGAATGGGGAACATAGAACTGCAGGGAATGGTAGATGTAAAACTCATCAGTGAATTTGGCTCAGACTGAGCATACTCCGAGGAGCCAGAATCATAATCCAGGAGGAATAATCCAGAGTGAAGTTTTGAAGTAGAAGAGGACCCAGGCCTCTGGACCGCTGGTTCTCAGATCTGATTGCACCTTAGAATTACCAGAGAGGGTTAAGTAACAATGATGCCAGGGCTTCAGGCCACAGAGATTGACTTAACTGGCCTGGGGTTCTTACGGTTCAAGGATCCTACTAGCCCCTAATTCTCCATAGGAATCCTCCATCATAGTCAGTAATTATTTTTTTTTAAATAATTATTTTAAAAAATAATTTTTAAAATAATTCACTTATTTTTTTAAAATAGGGGAAATGAGATACAGAGTTTTACAATCTTCAAGTTCTCAATAGCTTTTCCAACTTCAAAAGTGCTAGAAGCACATTATAGTCTTCTGATTTTCCTCCATCACTGTTGTTTAGATAAAATTGTGGGGGGAAGGAGTATCAAAATACAATCCTGATCCCCCTAAAATTTTATTAAACTAATTTTTACTTAATTTTAGAAATACCGGTTGGCACTGAGCTCTTATAAGTTTATCCTTCTATGCAATATTCAAGAAAGAAAGGATCTGATATTAAAGAATGCATGATAAATACTGATTGGAAGAGTTTCTGTGTACTCTGAGAACATTATATTTGCCCATTAACCTTTACCCAAGAATCAAGTAATTGCAGAGGCAAATGTTATTTCAGACCTTTGATGAAAATCATCCCTGTGTACATATCATAAACTCAGAGAAAAATGAACTCTGGGTCATTATTAGAAACATTCCAAAGAAAGAACTGTAATCTTCTCTCTCAAAGCCCTGCACTCACAATTGTCTTTCAACTGAAAGTCACTGCAAAACCAAAATTCTCAAAGGAAGGAAAGAGTTAAGGGCAAATAACGGGGCTGTTCAAGATTTCTTGTTAGCAAGATTTTCTCTCCAATGAAAGCCTTTCTCTGGCTTTGCTCGGACTGGTGTCCGTGTGCAGGCAACTTCACTAAGTGGCTGAGGGTGCAGCTGCACTCGGTGCCTGGGGTCTTTCTACTCAAACCAGCAGCCTTGACCTCACCTAGGGCCTCACCTGCGGTCTGCCAGAAATGCAGAATGTCAGCCCTACGCAAAACCTATGAAATCAAACTCAAGTGTTTTAACAAGATCCCGGGGGATTTGAACGTGCATTGAAATTTGAGAAGTAGTGGTCTAGAATAGAGCTACCGAAAATGCAGTCAGAGGAACAGCAGCTTCAGCATCACCCCGCAGTTGGGCAGAAATACAAATTACTGGGAACCATTCCAGACCTACTCAATCAGATGTTCTGGGGGTAGGGCCTGGGGCCCAGGAACTGACATTTTAACTATCTCTGCAGGTAATTCTTGGGCACAGCCAGGTTTGAGAAACAGTTGCCTTGAGCCGGTTTTTGCTCTGCCCTCTCCTACCTCCAGAGTACTTACTCTCTACCTATTGATAATTTGGGCTGAGACCACAGGATGAGTAGGAATTAAATGGAAAAGAAAGAGAAAGGATTGCAGCTTCAGAAAGAATGGTCCATCACCTAGCATCTAGGCCACAGCCTGAGATGATCTCAGCATCTGATGATGGACCTTACGTTCTCACTCCTTAGAAATTTTCAAATAAAATGATAAAGCCAGTGGTTTGAAATCTCAGTCTTAATTTTTTTTTGCAAAGCCTACCTTTAATTTCTATTTTTTTTTAAATAAAAAGTTTAGGTCCTGTCCCACTTTCCCACCCTTGGCCCCACTAAAGATATCTGCAGAATTTTAAAAGCAGACCTTCATAGTGATGGAGATCTTCAAGATGATGCGTGTATCTCTAAAATATTCACATTATTATTGCCATTGATAAGTTTCACTTTCCCTGTATTTTCATGGTGATTTCACTGTATGGAAAATGCAGCTGTATCCCTCAAGGAGTTTACTGCATGTCTCAACAAGCACACATTGAACGTTTCCTCACATTGAATGTGAGGCCAGGGGTAGGACACTAGGCAAGGCCGACCTGTTCCCAGCCCTTGTGGGGCTTACCGCTGGGCAGGGAACAGCTAAGTAATCAGACACACAGCATGGTAAGGGCTACAGTAAGAGCTACCAAGAATGTTGCAGGGTGGATCTCCTCTGGGCCCCAATGCTGAGCTAGGAGCACTGACAAGAATTAAACTCAGTCTGCGAAGTCAGGGATGGAATTTCTGAGGCTGGCCCTTGATGGGGAAAAGATTTTTCTTTTCTTTCAAAATGTTGATAATCGGGGTTTCATTAGCTCCTTCCAGTTCTGTTATTTCCTTGCTATGAGAAAGGATTTAGCCTTTTGCAGAGAAGAAAAAGCAGCCCGTCACCTTTTCTGAGTGTTGGAAAAGCCTTTGCTCTATATTTCTTTGATCCTCCACGTGGCTCTAGATTTAACACAGTGCATTGGATTCTATCATAGATTCTTAGTAAGTGTGATCATTTGATTGAAAAGTAAAAGAAGAAAACTTGTTTTCTTCTGAAGTCCTGTATGACGCTCACTGAAGAGCAACCAAGCTTAACTTAGAGTTGAGTTGGTGATAAGGACAACTCTGTATTTGGTCTTTACACTAAATGTTCTCCTAATGAAAGCTGACTCTATGATTCTTTCTTGTTTAATATTCATGACCCAAACTCTCGGGAGTCAAGGAGAAAAGTGAGTAAGAATGCAAACAAAGAACAAACTTCAAGAGTAGAAGACTGAAAATCAAGTCGCTTTTTAAGTATAAATAAACTTAGGAGAAATGGAAGGAATTCAGTTGGAAATTATAAACACTGAGAACTTTAAATAAAAGTTCTTACAATAAAAAGTAAGGAAATCAAAATATTGAAACTAAAATACCAAATACTAACTCTGTATCCCTGGGCAAGTAACTCAAACTTTTGTTCATAATGAAATATTTCAAACAGAAAAGAACAGAGTAATATAGCAAGTAGCTATGTACCCAGCACTCAGAGTTCACTAATGCTAACATTTTGCTATATTTGTTTCAGGTTTTTAAAAGGAAGAAAACATTAGAATTATAGTAGAAATTCTTTGGTCCTCTCTATCCCTAATCCCATTCCCCGTTCTTTCTTCTCAAAGCAGATGATTAGCCATTCTTTATAATAGTTCTATATTTTTACTGTATATAATTGTATCCATGAATAATAGGTGGTATTCTTTTATATTTTAAATTTTACACAGATGGTACCACACTGTGTATATCCCTCTTGAATTTGATTTTTCTACACAATACTGTGTTCTGAAAAATTATGCATGTTGATATCACTACATCTAGATCATGTGCTTTAATGTGTAATATTCATTTTTTAAAGCCACTCAATAAACCGCACACAAGACTTCCAATTTGAGGCAACTATTAAAAATACTTCCAAGTATGTATGGATGTATGTATATATATTTGCTATATATTTTGCTATCTTTTTGAAAATTTAAAAAATTAATTGTATGTTATGTCAATCTTTGGAACAGGTTGAAACTTTTTGGAGTCTAATAAATGTCATTTTTTATATTATTCCATGTATGCCATAATAAATGTATACTCCATTTCTCAAATGCAGAGTTCTATACATATCCATTAAATCACACTTGATTCCAGTTGTTCAAATTTCTATATTCTTATCAATTTTTCAGCTTGAACTATCCATTTCTTAGACTGGTGTGTTCAAATCTCTCTTTATGATTAAGGAGTTGTCATATTTTACTTGTTAGCTAAACAATTTTTGATGGATGTGTGAAGTCAATGTGATTGGAAATGCACATGTACATGACCTGCTATCTTCTCACATATTGTTTCTAACTTCATATTTTCACTTTTCTCACCTTTAACTTCATCTCATATTATTGCTATAATGGCCTTCATTGGTTAGTGTTAAGGATATATTTTTTCCATCTCTTTACTTTCAATCTTTCTGTGCCATTCATTTAGGTACTCTTCTTGAAAACCACATATACCATACATGACTCCTTTTTTAGAAATCTAATTCTAGAGTCTATAAATTTTAATAGGCAACTTTAATTCATTTATAAGTTTTCCAATTACTGATCTGTTTGGATTGTTGCCTTCCACGTTTTTATGTTTTCTATTTGTAATGGCTTTTCTTCTTTATTTCCCTATTCCTTACCTTCTACTCTTTTTAGGACAACGTAATGTTGTTACTGTCCTACTCAGCAATTCCATTACTGGATGTTTACTCTATAGAAACAACCAAGATATCAGAAAGCATTTGTATGTAAGATGTTCCATGAAGCATTCTCTATAATGTTGATCTAGAAACATATGTCCAACAATAAAGAACACAATGAAATATTTTATAACTACTACAAATATTTTGCAGCCTATATAGCATAAAGAGAAAATGTTGCATGGTGTTCTATTAGGAGGAAAAGCAGAATACAAAATCCATATATCCCATGTGTACTGCTGCTACATTGCAACTATGTAGACATAATTTGGGGTTTGGCAGAAAGATGTTCAGCCCATCTGGTTTCTTTAAGCAGCATTGCCCTTCTTTGCTGTGGGTGCTATGTGGGTACCCTGGCACATGGGATTTGAATATTTGACTCATCCCTTGCTGCTTTTAACTCTCAATGGCCCTAGCCAATTATGTGCATATTCATCCAGAAAAATCTCCTATATTCAGTGTATTAGCCAGGGATCTTCAGAGAAACAGAATTAATAGGGTAGATAGATAGGTAATAGAGCAAGAGAGACAGAAAGATTATAAGAGATTTATGATACTTATTTTAAAGAATTGGCTTACAAGATTGTGCAGGCTGGCAAGTTCAAAATCTGCAGCGTAGGCTGCAAGCTAGAGACACAGGGATGCTGTGTTTCATGAAGGCTGTCTGCTGGAAGGATTCTCTCTTCTTTGAGGGAGGTCAGTTTTTTTCTTTTTCTTTCTTTCTTTTCTTTTCTTTTCTTTTCTATCTTTCTTCTTTTTTTTTTTTTAAGATTCTATTTATTCATTTTAGACAGAGAGGAAAAAGTCCACATGCAAGCAAGGGAGGGGCAGAGGGGAAGGGAGAGAGAGTCCCAACTAGAGTCTGCACTGAAGACGGAGCCCAACTCGGGGCTCTATCCCACAACTGGGAGATCATGATCTGAACATAAATCAAGAGTTGGACGCTCAACCAACTGAGACACCCAGGCGCCCCCATTCTTTTTCTATTAAGGCCTTCAACTGATTAGATAAGGCCCACATATGTTACTGAGGATAATCTGCTTTGTTCAAAATCTACTGACTTAAATGTTAATCTCATCTAAACTATGCCTTCAAAGAAACATCTAGAATGTTTAATCAAATATCTTAGCACCATTGCCTAGACAAACTGACACATAAAATTAACCATCACACTCAGCTTGTTCATGTTCTACATTCATCTATCCATCCATCTAGCAAATTATCCGTGAATATTAAATATATGCCAGGCATTATTACCTTCCCATTTACCCAAGGTAATGTTCCCTACTCACAGCAATAAATCCCAGATCAACTGGCCACCCTCCCACCCACAGGGAATCTGCTCTGGAAAGGGCCCTCCCCTTTGAGTAGCGAAGGTCCTGTTAAAAAAAAAAAAAAAAAAAGCGAGAGAGAGAGAGAGAGAGAGAGAGAGATGCAACTATCAATAACATTGTGCAGAGATAGTAGGATAATTTCTTTTAAATTACCTTTTATAACTCTAAGTTTTATTTTGTTTTGTTTTAATAAAATGGGGTACATGAATTCAGACTTTTTTAAGGGAAGGGAAAGTGGAAAAACCATAACAAAGAAATGCACCAAAGGTAGAAATTTAGTTCTCAGGGATTTTCAGAGGTTTATGCTTAAATCTTTAATGCAAGGAATAAAAGTTCTGGAAAATGCTTCTTCATCCCCTTAGGATGGCCTGCATTTATTACATTAGCAGAGTGTCCTTTTAACTGGCCTTACAGCAACCTTTTTGATGCCAAATTGGCAGAACAGTCTTCTATCTCAACCTTCTGGTTTTGGGTGAAAAATGATTTTTGAAGCAAGTTTGGCTCATGCTGTGCAAAGACTTTTCAGAGACCCACATCTTCCAAGGTATTAAATAACAGCTGGCAAAGTGAAAATTAAAAAATAATAGTAAACAGCAATAATAACAACACTTTAGAAATCCCTTCTTCTAGTTATCATAAAGGTCCAGAGGTTAATAGGATAATGATTTCATTGTTTCTCTTTAAAGAGACTGTCTTAAAAGTGATTGTCCACATAACAGCTTCCTTGCTTGCTTCCTATTACTTATGACTTTTTGACCCCTAAGCAGCCTGAGACAAGATATGGTCTCTTTATAGATCTTTCTTATGGAGCTGAGTTCAGTGCTTCTGACTCAAGAGACCCTTGAGACATCAAGATAAGAATGTGAGCTTAGTACTTTTGACTCGGGTGGCCTTATAAAAATGTCTGTGATGAGTGGAAAGAGCACAGTTTTAAATTCAGGATTACCTGAGTTTCTGAGGTAGCCTCCTGTTGATGACTGAGGCAATTTGACCTGAAGCTCTGACATTTTACTATATCATAGATAATTCCCCAAACTAAGGGTAAATGAGATTCTGTTTGAGAGGATATGACTTTGCCTTCATTTTCAGAATCTGCCCCTCCTGCATGTGGTGATTGTCTATGTAACAACAATAATGCCCATTAAGGAAAAATGATGATGTGAAACCCCAACTGACTTTAGAAGCTTATTAATGCATGATTGCTGGACTGGGATGATATTTTTGCTATTGTTGTCGGGTTTCAAAAGTCTCTCCTAACTTCTACAATTCTGTAATCACGAAAAGTGTCCAATTTAGAGAAACGAAGAAAATGAGCTAGAGATGAGAGAGATCTAATACCCGACAAGTTTTCTTTCTTTGTAAATATAGGAGTAAGTCAACAAACTGAATAACGCAAGGCAAAAGGCGGATACAAAAAACTATATTCCATTTTAGAAATCCTTACTCTACCCTCACCAGAAGGAACAAGGCCTCCATTCATCCACCCAATATTTTGCTGTATACTATCACTGCCTACTACTAAGTAATGAGATTATACCCATGAGTAAGACAGGAAGGTCTCTATCTTCATGGAGTTTATATTCCACCTCATTTTCATCTCATTCTTTCATCAATGCAAATGATATGAGTTATTCATTTTTTTTAACATAGGAACTAATGCTATCACATAAAAAGATGCTGAACATCAATAAATGTCATAGAAATGCAAACCAAAATCACAATGGGATACCACTTCACAGCTACTAGATTGGCCACCATCAAAAAATGAGATAATGACAAGTGTTGGCAAGGGTGTGGAGAAATCAGAACCCAAATTTATTACTGGTGGGAATGAAACCTGGCAGTCACTCTGGAAAACAGTCTGGCACTCCCTCAGATGATTACACATAGAGTTACCCTACAACTCAGCAATTTCACTCTAAAGAACTGAAAACAGTTAATCAAATAAATGCAAGTAAGTGACTATTCATAGTAGTACTATCCAGTACAACATAATATGCTACAATAGGGCTCAAGGTGGAAACAACTCAAATGTCCATCAATTAATGAACAGATAAACACAACATGGTATAGCCATGCCATGGAATATTATTCACCCATACAAAGGACTGAAATCCTGATACGTGTTACAACATGGATGCACTTTCAAATTATTATGCTAAGTGAAAGAAGCCGGTCATAAAAGACCACATATTGTATGGCCCCAAGTATATAACATTGCCTAGGACTAAGGGTGGGGGGGGGGGAGTTTAATTTCTTCATGAGACATGGGGGGAGGGGGTGATAACTAAAGCATACAGGGTTTCTTTTTGAGGTAATAAAAATTTTTTAAAGTCAACTGTAGTGACGATCACATATATCTGCGAATATAATAAAAACCACTGAATTGTACATGAATTGTATGTATAAGAATATCTCCATAAAACTGTTAAAAAAAAAAAAAAGACTAATGCCATGGCCATTTTCTCAAGAGATTAGTCACCCTCCTCCTAAGGCAATCATCCTCTTTCTAAATATTTGTGATTGTTATTCGTGCATATGTTTATGGTCCCCTGCTAGAATGCAAACACCTGGAGGGGCAGGACTTGGATCTGTTTCATCTTTGTTAACCCCAGAGGCATGTAGGGCAAAGCCACTTATGGTAAGCACTTAATATAATTTTGAGTGATCAAACCACTGATTGCTTCAAAATCACTCAATTAATTGATAATCGGATAATTTTTTAAACACATGGTGAATGACAATCTTTCTCACTTCCCTTGTCTTCTTCCTGTTTTCAGTCTGACAATATGACCTGAATCATTACTGTGACCTCTGCAATCTGGCCTGAACACATCTCTCCAGTCTCATATCACTTATTCATCTTGTGCCTTCACCTTGTTTCCTTTCAGTTCCTGAAATAGGCCTTGCTCCTTTCTACCTCAGGACCTTTAGCACTGGAGTTCTGCACTGCCCTCACCTCATTCATACCCACTCCTCTTTTAATAACAGTTTAAGGCTTCCTTCCTCGGAACACCTTTCCTTTGGCCAACACCACATCAGATTTACATTATAGCCTCTCACAACTTCTCTCACTTTTTTTTTAAATCACACTTTTCACTCATCACAGCTTGCAATAACATTTACTTGTGGGATCACTTAATGCCTTTCTCTTTGCTAGACTATAAACTCATTGAGGACAGAGATCCTGCCTCTTTTATTTGCTTAGGCATTCCCAAGTCCACCAGTGTTCTCAGGACCCACTAGGCATGTGGGAAATACTCTTGAATGAATTCATGAATTGGATTCTTAATGATCAATAAAGAAAAACAAAGTGCAGGAGAACCTCAGTGCTAATATGAGCAAGACTTCATAAATCAGCAATTCACAGGTTGACTCTGGTTTCAAGAGCAAAAGTAAAAGGAACAATGAGAATTCATAAATGGAACTGCTGGACTCAATGTCAAAAAGCCAAGCAGTGTAACCCTTGGCTGGCTGAACATGCAGCAGCACAGCCTGAGAGATAAATCTCTTGGGCTTTGGGCCCTCAGGAATGGAAGTGACCTCCCAGAGATCCAGGAAAAAAATGTGTGCAGATGTTGCTGCTTGTTGTGAAACCTCTAAGAGCAAGGGGATGAAGTACATGGCCACATGAAGACAGCTGCCTAAAAATGAAAACCCAGGCTTCTTATGCAGGAATCATCTCTCCTAGATTAAAAACAGAAAGGCAATAAAAATGCCAATTGTGTCAATAAATGTTGTCAGTAAGAGAGGATGCGCCAACACTCCTTCACAGGAACAGCTGTACTGACAAACCATTAGAGGGATCCAGCAGGAGAAGAGACAGGGACATTGCCCAGACTACATCCCAGCAGCAGGGAAGTTCGGACAGAAATGAGGGAACCAGCAGGTGAACCCTGGGTTGTGGCTGGGTAATTAGACCCCTCACTAAGCTGCTTTCTGGGCCATTTGGGGAAGATGACCAGTTACCATGACACCACCTTGGTAACTACAGGATACTTTAAACTGAGCTTCTTGTTGGAAGGCCATAAAATAATACAAGCAAAACCCTTAGCATAGTACCTGCACATGGTAAGAAGTTAACAAAGCTTCATTTTTTAATTGTTACTATTATTAAATTCAAGGGGTGATATTTCATTATATAACTTGCTCTCAAACTGCATTAGACAACATTTGCTCCTGTATACTGAAACCATTCTAAATGGTTAAAAAAAAAAAAAAGTATGCTGATCAAAATAAATTCCAGATGGATTAGGGATTTAAAATAAAATAAATGAAACCATGAAAGGGCTTAAAAATTTATGTATGTTTTTATGCAATCTAAGGGCAACTAAAACCCATATAAGCATAAATGCAAAGGGAAAATCCATAAACCAAACCACAAAGAAAAAAAAAAGATATATTTGACTACCAAAAAAAGTAACACTTGCCTATGATATAAACTACTAAATCAGAGTAACAAAAACATGACTAAGGAGAAAAACTGCAGCATATTATAAAAGGTTAATATTTTTAAAATCAAAAGAATTCCCTCAAATCAGTAAATCCAAATAAATACTATTAAAAATGAGAAATCCATTTTTACCTATCATTTTAAAAAATGATTCACTTTTTAATGATTCACTTTTTTTCATTGGTTTTGAGTTTTTTAGATTTTTTGGGGGGGGTTTAATCTCTTCATGAGCTTATTTTTTTTCTTTTTCTTTTTTTTTTTTTAAAGATTTATTTATTCATGTGAGACACACAGAAAGAGGCAGAGACACAGGCAGAGAAGCAGGCTCCATGCAGGGAGCCGGACATGGGACTCAATCCTGGGTCTTCAGGATCACACCCTGGGCTGAAGGCGGTGCTAAACTGCAGAGCCACCCGGGCTGCCTGAGCTTATTTTTTTCTTTAAAGTTTTTGTTTGTTTTTACTGAGGTTTGCTGGGGGACAGGGTAACTGGGTGATGGATATTAGGAGGGCACGTTATGTAATGAGCACTGGGTATTACATAAATAAGACTGATGAATCACTGAGCTCTACCTCTGAAACTAATAATACATTATATGTTAATTAATTGAGTTTAGATTTTTTTTAAATGTTTTCATTTGTTTTAATTAAAATACTCTTAGCAAGGGTGTTTGCTCACATATTGCTAGTTAAAATATAAAATTGTTGGCATTTCTGGCATCAGTTTAGACGCATATATGCATATATATGCATATACGCATATATATAAACCCTTAAAATTTATGTTTTTTGACTAGAAATTCCATTTCTGAAAATTTATCCTAAGGAAATGAGCATAACACAACTATTTAGCTGCAAGGCAGCTAAGAGAGGTGTGTTCATTGTAGGGTGTGTTCATTGCAATGATCCTTATAATCATTATAAAAACCCTTCAATGCCCAACATTGGCAGAATGGTAAAATGAACTATGTTATATCCATATTTATATGAGATAATATTTATAAAGCAACTAAAACTTTGCCCAGCACATAATAAACTTTATGTAACTATTTAATAAATGAAACCAAAAATAAATAAAATAATCTATAAGCATTTGAAATAAAAGAATGAAGAAATATTTACTGCTATGAAAGGATGTGAATAATACACTGGTGAAAACAACAGGTCACAATGATACACACAATATGATCTGGCTGTTGTAAAATAAGCGTGTACATATACATGTATACCTCAGAATAATAAAAAACAGTCATCTTGGTGGAGCGATTTTTGCTTTCTGCATTGTCTCTGTTTCCTAATTCCCCTGCAGCATTTATAAAATGTGTATAATACATTTTTAAAGCATACTGTTTGAATTTTAACCTGCTAAGAAGGAATAATTTTATAAATCTTAGAAACTTTCCCAAGGGTTTAAACGTAGAATTCATACAAAAGTTTCTATAAATTCTGTTAAAAAATAGTCCTGTCCGTTTTTTGCAACCATTTAGATAATGCAAGATATTTTTTTTCTTTTAGGTTCATTTCGGAATTGACAGAAATTCCCACAGACCGTAATTTCGCCTTAAATTATTTTCTCTTCAGAGGGCTGAAAGGGGTGTTAACCTGTGAGCTTCACACAGATTCCCAGGGAATTATTTATCATCATCCAATGCCAGCTGAGATCCAAACCAAAGTCTCAAATCCAGATTTACTCCACCTTGTTATCCCCAAATGAGATTTACTTGCAGCAGACCACCCAACTGCCTCCAAACGATTGTAACATTCGGGCCTCAGCCAACCAGTGAAGTCTTTACAATCCAATTAGACCCACAGTGAATTCCATGTGATTGATTGTGCAGACAAACCATATTCATAAAAACGTAACTGGGGGACAAATTAAACTTGAACCAAAGGATGCGCTGCACAGCCACAGGTGGCCAAAGCGTCGGGTACAGCTCACCAGGACAAAACCTCGCTAGTAACCTAGCACTGAAATACTATGCTACCAAGTCTCCCATTTCCCATTTAAGATTCTATGAAACAGCAGGAGAGTCCATAAAAGCTAAAGAAAAAATAATAAATAAAAAGCCGTCTCCCCTCAATAATTTTTCCAACGAGCTGTTAACAGGATCATGTCACTGAAATCTAATTTAAGCATTAATCTCTCTTATGGAAATCCCAGCTCTTTACTTTCTCCTTGCCTTGCTCTCAAAGCAGGTTCAACCAGTAGCTTTAAAGGAAAACCACTGAACCAGAAGGACTTTTTCCCTTGGAAACATTTTAAGAGCAAAAGCAGTCTCTTATCTTTCTACCTACATTCGAGAGTGCTTGTTAGTCCTTCCTATACCATCGTCTCACTGCCCTGAGATTAATATGGTTCTCCTCCTAATTCTTCACACTTTTATCTGATCCTTCAATCTGGGTGCATATCTCCTTTCAACTGGTAAAATTTTAAATTAAAAGACAGCATGAACTGGATTAGGAAGAGTAACTTCGGAGCCTGAGACCAGCACCTTTGGCTCCCAGAGGGAACTTCCTTCCCAGATGCAGCTTATCCAGAGTCTCCATAGGACACAACTAAACCTTTCCACCCTAGATTAAGTTGTACCGATTCTTCCAAATATCACAGGAACACGCAGTATATAAAGTCTAAAAGCACATACAACAGTGATGAGGAAAGTGACAAACATACTACTTCTGTGATTTCCAGACCAGCAGGCCAGCTGTTGTTCTCATCACTACATCCTTTCCTGAACTCTCCCGAGGCTTTGCAATCTGGCACCAACCCTCAGTGCTACACTAATCACACTGAACAGGAAGCAAATGCTAACCTGTACATCTACTTTCCTTCTTCCCTGCTGCCCCACACCCTCAATCCCAAAAAATACAGACACTGAGGGGGTGGGGGAAGCTGTTGGAACATGCTGGCCTGGGATTGGCAATTCGAAGTAATAAGACCTCAGTGCTTACAAAGCCAGGTGTCCTTTGCCCATGAGAAGACCAAAGATGATAAAAATGCAAACTACAGAACAGTGCCAATGGATACACAGCCAGCAAATCCACTGCACATGAGAGCCAGCGGAAACCTTGATACATGGTTCAAAATCAGGTCGCTGCTTCAAAATCTCATCAGAAGCATGATTTCATTTGAAAGGCTTCTGGGGCAGTGGAGGATTTTCCTTGGATGGCATTTTTCCGCTTCACTGTACAGTGACTGTCAGCAGATTCTACATAATATTAAAAACCAGAAGAATAAAGAGCAGCTCCTTCATTCTCCAAAGATGAAAAAGAAGCCAGAGCAAGTGAAGAAACAACCCATTGGTATTGGTTAACCATGAGAAAGGTGAATGTTGAAAGAATCCTTTTAAGTGCTAACACACTTAGGATGGAGTAGCGTAAGGAAAACGAATTTCTAAAACCAGGTTGGCAGCAGGCATCTGGCAAGGAAGAAGTTTTCATCTTGAAGCAGAAATCATAACTAGTCCAGTTTTGCTTCCCCCAGAGCTTGACCAGTACCCACATACAGCAGGAACTCAGTAACTTCTTATGGAGCTAAAGTCTCTTCACTATTTTATGTATTATGCCAGTCAAGAAGTCTGAAAAAATATAACAAATTAATAGAGTAACTACCAGAGGACCTGAGGAACTGAGTCAAAGTAGAAGTCTGTACTCCAATTGTGATGGTTAAGTTTACAGGTCAACTTGTCCAGGCCCCAGAGTACCCAGATATTTGGTCAAACGTTATTCTGGGTGTTTCTGTGAGGGTGTTTTTAGAAGAGATTAACATTTAAGTCTTCTATAGACTGAATAAATCAGATTGTCCTCCCTAATGTGGGTGGGCCAATCCAATCAGCTGAAGATCTGAATAGAACAAAAAGGCCAACCCAACCTTGAGTAAGACTGAATTCCTCCTGGCTGCCTTCCAACTGGGACACTGCTTTTTTTCCTACAATTGGACTTGAACTGAAACGTTGGCCCTTCCTGGGTTCTTGTGAGCCTGCTGCCCCTTGGACTGAAACTATACCATTGGCTCTTCTAGGTCTCCAGCTTGCCAACTCACCCTGCAGACCTTGGGACTTGTTAGCCTTCATAATCATGGGAGTCAATTCCTTATAATGAGTCTCTTTATATATTCTGTTAGTTCTGTTTCTCTGGAGAACACTGACTAATATTCTGCTCCATTCAAATATCACAATCCAAGTTGAGGGGATATAGAATAGGTGATGAGGATTAAAGGGTACACTTATCATGATGAGCACTGAGCAATGTATAGAGTTGTTGAATCACTATATTGTATACCTGAAACTAATATAATACTATATGTTAACTATATTGGAACAAAAATAAAAAATAGTTTTTTTTTAAATCATAATTCAACCTCTCCCATAACTGCCCACCCTTGCAAGAAATATTTTAGGTTCAATCCAAGATTAAGGCCATCTGGCAACCCATACTGGGGCAAAAACTCAAACTATATAATACTCAAGGGAGTGAGTATCCAGTATTTAAGAACTTTCAAAAATCCATGGGGGTCTCTTTCTTGTTCTAACCCAGGAATTTGGCATCAGGTGGAAACAACTCTAAATTTCACGTTTGCTATGCAAATATCTAAAAATACAGACAGAAACAATGCAGTCAACAAGTACTCTCCCTTTCTCCACTCATACTCAGGATCCCTGCTAATGTTATGGAGAAACCCTAAAACTGGGAATATCACCCTTAAGTAAAAGAGTCAGTAGCAAACACACTATATGCCACTCAACATATCATGTTGTTCTCTAGCATTCTGAAGATTGGTGACCAAGAGAAGACAGTGGAAGAAAATTAACACAGAAACCAAGAGTGCTGGGGTGACCTCAGTGGATGGGTCAGTTCCAGATTCCACTAATAAGTTGACTTCACATTCAGGGAACAATAATGACAGTGTCCTCTGCTGGTTCTACATGCCTCCTTGGCTTATCCAGGGTTATGATTCAAGGCCATTTCTAATAAGCCAAGTTCATTTCATCACACTGGAACAGCCAAAAATGTACAACTTCCATGTAGGACCAGGGATTAGTAGTTGGAAAGATGAACATTTTCCATTTACCTGTCAAAATCGCTGTTAATAATTAGACTTCAAGAATCAGCAGAGGACTTTCAATGATATCTTTAAGTCTACAAAATCCTGCAGATCCAGGATCATAATCTGAGAGGAGTTTCTCTTTGTTTTGTTTTGTTTTGTTTTGTGTTATTCTCTATCACTACACTGGCAAATGAATATATAACATTTTTCTAATTACAAACACTTGCTGAACATTTACTATATCACAGCTTTGTACTAAGTATAAGATAAATATATTATCTCATATGACAGTTGCAAAAATCTGATGAGCTAAACATCATATTATGTGTACTTTATAACGAGGAGTTTAGGCCTAGAAAGTTTAAATCACTTTCCTAAAGACATATAACAATGGTGGACCCAGCATTGGAGCCCAAATGGTCAGACAAGAAGCCTTTACTTTTACCTATTAAACCAAAACTCAACACATCAAAGAACCAAAAGTATACAACCTCATATGTTGAGCATTGAACCTCATATGTCACACAATTTCTACCAAAAATATAAAGGCCTGATATGACATGAAATGAAAAGGAGTCCCATTGGAAAAACAATACTAAAACACTGAGAACTGCTCTAGATTTATTTTTTAAAGACCAGAACACACAAGAGAGGAGAAAAACACCTGGACCAGAGTCGGTGTCATATTGCTCTTTTACTTCCGAAAAAAACTAAATCTAAGTCCAAATTACATAACACTCCAAATGGCTTACTTAGTCAGTTGCTTCTGCTCCAATTTAGTCTCTAGAGAACGTCAGCCAGAGCCATGCTCAGAGATTTGGCAGAAATTATAAAGTCTGAGAGAATTAGCATTCTAATGTCCAGAGGATACAATGACAAATTAGTTTGAGAATGCTACACAGTTAATAAGTCATTCAAATTGGCATGTCCCAACTGAGAATAAGATGCTGCACGTTGAGTTGCCATATCTACTGCTTATATATGTGAAAAACAAAGAATTCTATAAAGAAAACATTTATTCTAATCATGATAAACCTCTCCTGCATCAAAAAAACTACTAGGAGCCTCCAATGCAAGTAATGTCATGCTAGGAGATGTGAAGTACAAACGTGACATAGTCTTCAATTTTATGACACTTACAACCTCTACTTGAGCAGGTGGGAAATGAGCTGAAGAAAGGAAAGACAGTGATAGAGGATCTAAATTCTAATCTGTGTCCACAACTAGAGGCTAGGTAGTTTGGTTATCAGCCAATCTGTGGAGTAGTCAACTCATGTAGGAGTTCAGAAAAAAAAAAAAAAAAGAAAAAAGAAAAAAAAAAGGATGTGTCTTTGGTGGACAGGAAAAACTTTGAAAAGTTATGAAATTTGAGCTGGATATGGAAAGATGGGTAAGATTTGGAGAGATGAGAAGGTAGATTCCAGGCAAAAGGCATAAGCAAAAGGCCAGAGATACAACAGAGCAGGGCACACTGAGAGCTTGTCAGTCAGCTGGATCAGAGGGATTGGAAAGTAAAAGCTGACATCACAGAAATACAAAAGACCATAAGAGAATACAGTGAAAAATTACATGCCAACAAATTGGACAACCTAGAAGAAATGGATAAATTCCTAGAAGCATACAATTTTCCAAAACTCAAATCAGGAATAAATAGAAAATCTTCTTTGTGTTTTTTAAGATTTTATTTATTATTCATAAGAGACACAGAGAGAGAGTAGACACATAGGCAGAGGGAGAAGCAGGCTTCCTGTGGAAAGCCTGATGTGGGACTCCATCTCAGGACCCTGAGATCATGACCTGAGCCGAAGACAGACCCTCAACCACTGAGTCACACAGGTGCCCCAAGAATAAATAGAAAATCTGAATAGACTGATTACAAGTAATGAAATTGAATCAGTAATCAAAAACCAGCTAATAACTAAAAGTCCAGGACCACATAGATTCACAGGTGAATTCTATGAAACACTTAAAAGAAGGGTTAATGCTTATTGTCTTCAAACTATCCCAAAAATTAGAAGAGGAAGGAAAACTTCCAAATATATTCTAGAAGGCCAGGATTACTCTCATACCAAGACCAGACAAAGACACCACAAAGAAAGAGAACTTACAGGCCAAGATCCCTGATGAACATAGACACATAAATCCTCAATGAAACACTAGCAAACCATATTCAACAATACATTAAAAGGGTCATTCACCACAATCAAGTGGAACTTATTCTGAGGATGCAAAGATGCTTCAATATTTGCAAATCCATCAATGTGATACATCACATCAATAAAATGAAGGATAAAAATCATATGATCGTCTCAATATAAGAAGGAAAAAGCACTTGACAAAATTCAACATCCATTCATGATAAAAACTTCAACAAAGTGGTGAAGAATGGACATATTCCAACATAAAGGCCACATATGAGAAACCCACAGTTAACATCATATTTAATGGTAAAACAAAACAAAATAAAACACTGAGAGCTTTTCCTCTGAGATCAGGAAACAACAACAACAACAAGGTCCACTCTTGCCACTTATATTCAACGTATCAAAGCTTTTACTTTATAAAGTAAAACTTATTTTATAAGTTTGTGGGGTACAGACTGGAGCAATTCATAAACGCCAAGCTATTGAGTTTGGACTTTGTCCACTAAGTAAGGGAGCCACTTAAGAGTTTTGATGAGAATACCAAAGAGGTCAAAGCAGCACCTGAATGTGGAATTCAGCAGGCAGAGAGCTTTAGAGGAGAAAACAGAGTCTAGCAGAGGGCACAGGCTCAGGAGTCTGGGGCAGTAACGCAGGCTCATAGGGTGAGGGACTCACTGAGCCTTGAGTGAGAAAGGTGGGGAGAAGACAGCAGTGAAGCTGGTTAAGCCCTATCTACACACACTGTCTGTGCCTAGATACTTTGGTTCATGTTCAATTGGGTCCTAACAACCACCCAAAGCATAGCTCTTTTTCATCCCATTTCACAGACAAGGAAAGTTATCCAGTCACAGAGCCAGTAAATCAAAGTGATATGTGCATAATTTCTTAGGATAAATCAGTAGAGGTGGTAACTGATTGAAGATGGTGTGAAAGCAGGATAGAGTCAATTATACTAATGAGGCCTACAAAGTTTCAAGCAGAAAATACCTTTCCTAATAAAAATGTGAACAGGAGCATATAAGAAAGATAAGTTCCCCTTTCTAGAGTAGTTGTTTTCCCTATAAGTGTATGGTGTGTGCCCCTAACAGAGCACTGCATTCTGTTTGTTCCCACCTAGGCTTGAAATAAGCCCCCTAAGACTAGTAGGCATAAGCTTTGGGTATACAGTTCTATGGCACCTACGGTCAGGTCTACATCTGTATTATATGGGTATGAATCAACAATACCTTCTGGAAGATACTTGGGAGCTGTGACATTAAAGGTCTGAATATCAATCCAATGCTTATATGCCTCTCACAGACTGGGCCACTTTTGGAAAATAGGTCTGCAATCCAATCACTCCCCTCTCCTTATCCGTTAAAGGGCAGCAATGAGAATTGTCTCAGTGCTCCTTTGGCTCAGGGGCAATGTTAGCTTGAATGAGATAGTGTCTCTGATTCACATGGAAGATAGCTAATCTCCTCACTTCAAGGCAGATGGACACTTTAGAAAGGACACAGCTACCTTTTTCCTAAATAGAACTGTGAAGTAAACGTGCACTTTGTACCTTAAATTGTCTCATACTCTGTAAAGTCAAAAAGGGACTAACTTCATCCTCACCAAAGAATCCACGTATCACAAATTATTTCATCTTCTACTGGAAAAATAACCTGACTCATGAGTCAAAGATCAAACTGTTCTCATCACTGTGAGTCCAGACATTGCTGATTAGCCCTCTGTAGTGAACTTGGTTTCTAAGCATAAATATGATTGGGTTTGACAGGTCCTCAGGTGCTTTTAGTTTTCTTCCAGTGTCATCTTGAGGGAAGAAGAACAAAACCCAAATTGAACCTGTCTTCTTAGGCCTCTCTTAAGAAAGTCCAAATCAGGACAAGAAAGCGTGTATTATTCCAGTGGCACGCTCACAATCTGTTGCCAGCCTCTGCAGACGTACGGGAATGTGTTCAGAATTCACACAACATGATGGCCCTGACAGCCCAATTATCTACAACATGCCTCAACTTGTAATTCATCTATGAGATGAGATTCACAAAAGACAGGCAGTTAGGCAGTTAGAAGCACAAAAGACTCTAACTAACACACTCATAAAGAGCTAAGAACACATAGACAATAAAGGCATACTGCATTATTCACCTCCCTCTTCCGCATAGAAGACACATACCCCTTTCCTTCACACAAAGTACACATTCCTAGCCAATCATTTCTACATTGGAGGTGATTTGTAATGAAGAGAAATCCAGAAGACAGATCAATGAACAAAAGAAAGTAAACCAAGCATCATGTATGAAGTAAGGGACATCTCTGAGAATCCCATAGCCCTGAGACTCCACAAATCAGCTCTCCCCATTCCCCTTTCCAGTCTAAAATGTGGTTCTGAACATGCCCTACTCCAATTTTTCATGTTGGGAGATCCATGATGGTAATGTCTCATGTCCTTTTTCCCATCCAGGCAATGGGCCAACTCAGAGAAGATAAGTTTGCCATGGAAAGTCTGGGAACTAAGCATATCCTGGAGCAGAGTGTATCTGGGCTCACTGTTGGGCCTCTCCAACCACCACTGTACACTTACACTTCAATCCTAGAGGCAGATCATTTTGGGGGGTTGATTCATACTTCTATTTCTAGAGGTGGTTCTAGAAATTTCTGGAGAAAAAGAGAAAGTACTCCTGAGCACTCAGGAAAATGTAATCCACATGTCCCAAAAGAGAAAAGAAAAGGAGAGGTTGTATAAGAACGAAAGAAAGAAAGAAAGAAAGAAAGAAAGAAAAGAAAGAGAGAGAGAAAGAGAAAAGAGAGAGAGAAAGAGAAAGAGAAAGAAAGAAAGAAAGAAAGAAAGAAAGAAAGAAAGAAAGAAGAAAGAGAAAGAAAGAATAGGAGGGAGGGAGGGAAAGTGGGAAGAAGAAAGAAAGGAGGAGAAAAAAGAAAGAAAAAAAAAAAGGAGAAAAGAAAATTGCTTGACAAGCCCCAGGATTAAAATGGCCCACAATCACCATCACTCACCTAGAGCCAGAATTCAGTTTAGTGCAACTCACTGTGCCTTTCCAGAGAATTCTGAGTGCCTCTGGTATACACTGGGGTGTAGTGGGTGTATGAGAGGGACATGAACCTGAATGACAAATGACCTCTTCCCTCAAGAGCTCATCTCTCTCTCTCTCTTTTTTTTAATAGCTCATATCTCTTAAGGAAAACTGTTCTATAGAGGAATGATGTTAATATATCCAAGACCAAATGCAATTAGTGCATAAAATGGAACAACCAAATCATGAGAGGTATAGGGGAGGGGGAATCAATTTTAGCTCAAGAAAATGCTTTTAGAAAGGAAAGGTCCTTAAACTGAGCTGGAACAGGGAGAAGCAAGGAAGGATAGTCCCAGCAAATGACAGCAAACAACAACAAAGGCACGCTCATGGGTAAATACCAAGTGCACTCACGGGTTGCCAGATTGGCTGGAATGCAGGTAAAAATGAGCAAATCTCAAAACATCAGGTGTTGCCAGATGGCATGGAGCCTTGACAACCACACTCAGGAATGTGAACTGGATGAAGTAAATTGATAGAGTCACTCAGTTCTTCTGAGCACCAAAGATGGGATATACTAGGTCTCACCACTGGCCCCGGCACCACAGCTTCTGGATGAGTTTAGAGCTCCCTGGATGAGCCTGTCCCCTGGGAGTCGGGTGCAGCTTTATTGTTAAAATCACCCCTTGTGGGACGCCGGGATGGCTTAGCAGTTGAGCATCTGCCTTGGGCTCAGGGCATGATCCCAGGTCTGGGGATCGAGTCCCGCATTGGGCTTCCTGCAGGAAGCCTGCTTCTCCCTCTGCCTGTGCCTCTGCCTCTTTCTCTCTGTCTCTCATGAATAAATAAGTGAAATCTTTTTTTAAAAAAATCGGGGATTCCTGGGTGGCTCAGTGGTTGAAAATCTGCCTTTGGCTCAGGGTGTGATCCCGATCTGGGGATCAAATCCCACATCAGGCTCCTCTGAGGAGCCTGCTTCTCTCTGCCTGTGTCTCTGCTTCTCTCTGTGTGTCTCTCATGAATAAATAATAAAAAAAAATCAGCGTTCGTGATTCATTCTCTAGAAGGTTCCAAGAGGCCTTCCATTCCAGTAGCCCTGCAGACCTGTAAACATGTTACCCTTCTGTGACACCTGCATTCTAATCAGATCTACTTTTCCATTTCTTCCTTTCCTTTGAAAGGGAGTCATTTAAAAAAAAAATCAATGTGATCCCAAAAATTTTTTTCCAAGCACAATTCAACAGCAATCCTTCTCCCCAGTGCCTGGAGGAGGAATGGGAGAAATGGTGGAGTTTCAAGTTTATGTGATGGTGGGTTATGGCTCAGAGCTTATTTTCAGTAGAAAACAATCTTATATTCGACTTAACTAGAAAGGAACTCAGGCAGGGGATCGAGAGGCACTGACCAGAAGACAGATGAGTAATGTGTCCTTTCCTCTGTAGAACACTGAGCTTCAAAACATATGGTAAAGAGAAATGGTTATGGTAGGAAGCAAAAAAAAGCCAGGTCCACTTAAAGCCCAAGGCTGGATTTTCAGTAGTTAGACACTAACTGAATAGAAGGGCACAGTTCATTCTCTCTACATCCATGTTTATTCTATCATATTTCAAATCCCCACTCCCAGAGGTGCCACTCATATCTCAGGAAGTTTCTCTTCTTCCTCACATTAAAAACCCAAGGCCCTTTCCATACATAGTCTATAAAGTCCTATGTTTCTGCACCTCTTCCTCTCCCCCTCGCTCCTTTTGCCATGGATACAATGACCTCCTCAAACTCTCCAAGCCCCTTGCACTCTACCTCGATGGCATTTTTTCCTAAATTGGGGCAGAGCTCACTCCCTCTCTCCCTTCAGATCTCAGCTCAAGTGGTACCTTATCCAAGAGGCTTTCCATCACTGAGTTACAGGAAACACCCTCTAGACCCTGGCATCACTCTCCATCTCCCTCCCTGCTCTCTGTTTCTTTGTAGCACAGGAAATCACCACATATATTATATATGTACTTGCTTATTGTTGCCATCATCACCACCCTTCCGGGTTATGAGAATGAAAACTCTGGGTCACAGTCATGATCCCCAAACCTAAGTCCCCCAAAGAGGTGTTTATCATTATACACTGGCAGGAATTGTGGTTAAATCAGAGCACAAGTATGCTAGAGAGGGAGAAATAGAAATATCCATCTCCCCAACTCCTCAGGTAAAAGAGCACCTTGAATTACGTTGGCCCCTCTCTCTCTCACTATGTGATGAGCCCCTGATTGGTTTAAACCAGCGGTTCTCAAAGCCTGGTCCGCTGACCAGCAGCATCAGCACCATCTAGGACCTTGTTAGAAACTCTAAGATCCCACCTCAGGTCTGCTGAATCAGAAACTCTGAGTGTGGGGTCGACAATCTGTGTTTGGGTGGGTCCTCCAGATGAGTGTGATGTCTGCTGAAGTTTTGAGAACCACCTGTCTAAATGAATCAACTCATTTGATTTTCCCAGCTATGGTGATTGGTTTAGAGATGGGCACAAGACTCAGTCAGAACCAAGGAAGTGTGGGCAGCCCAGGTGGCTCAGCAGTTTAGCACTGCCTTTAGCCCACGGCATGATCCTGGAGACCCAGGATCGAGTCCCACATCAGGCTACCTGCATGGAGCCTGCTTCTCCCTCTGCCCGTGTCTCTGCCTCTGTGTGTATGTGTGTGTCTCACATGAATAAATAAATTAAATATTTTAAAAGAGAGAGAGAGAGACTGAATATATAATTAAAAAAAAAAAAAAGAGCCAAGATGGTGCATGAGACTTGCTGGGGCCTGGGAGAGAAGACTCACTCCTGTCAGCATAATTTGTCTGAAGTTCTAACCAAGAATAATTCGGGTCTGGGGGACTGGATTTCACCACAGAGGGCAGGAACTGGAGGAAGCACAAACCCTGGTAACCTCATTTAAACCCTGGATCAAGCCATGAGTGAAAGTGAAAAATGCCCTAACTTTTCAGTTACATGAGTCAACTAATCCTCATTTCTACGGGTTAAACACACTACTATTGAAACTAGTTTAATTGGGATTTTCTTTATATGCAACTGAAGAAAAAAAAAGACCTAATTCATATAAGGTGAGTAAAAAGTACATGCTACAGCTAAACTTAATCAAATACAGCTAAAACTTAGAAAATAGAGGATACAAAAAAAAAAAAAAGAAAAGAAAAAGAAAAAGGAAATAGAGGATACCATCCAAGTGCAAAGAAAAGTTATCCTGCCACTTTAATACATGGGCTGTTGTAGTCCCCCCAAGTTGTGATCCTCCACCCGCTGAGGGGTGCCCAGACCCGTTTGGGAAGAGTCTCCTACCCAATGCTGTGAGCAATGCTAAAGTCAAGGGAAAGGAAAGAAAATGGAACAAAATGGGTGGTTAGCCGGCCCAGTGAGGCAGGGAATGAGTTACTATATGAAAAACTGAAGGACAGAGCCTGGGAATCAAGAACAGAGGGAAACGGGCCCAGTGGGGAGTGAGACGTGGCCGGAAAGCCAGATGCATGAGCCAGGCTGGTGCTGGGCTGCATTTCACTGTCAGCTTGTAGCTCAATGTCTGGGAAGATCCTTTTAAGGACCAAGAATGAAGCAAACACAAATGACCTTACCACTTCTAAATATAAGCTTTTTCACTGATTAGTATACAATTGCTTTGCCCTAGTTCATTATCACCAGCTGCTTTAAAATTTTCTATTAAGAGACTTTCCATCCAGGGGCACCAGCATGGCTCAGTTGAGGGTCTGCCTTTGGCTCAGGTCATGATCCCAAGGTTCTGGGAACAAGTCCCACATCAGGCTCCCCACAGGAGCCTGCTTCTCCCTCTGTCTCTCTCTCTCTCTCTGTTTCTCTCATGAATAAATTAATAAAAATCTTAAAAAAAGAGAGAGAGAGACTTTCCATCTGCTATAAAATCATAAAGAACAAGGCCTGTAACAGGTGACCAACCCGTGAACAGGTGACATGCCTTTGCAGAGTGTGACAGTGTGCCGTCGGCCCCTGTGAATACGGACATCTGTTACACACGAGAGTCAAATCCCAACTGTCCCATGAGTTACCTGGACTCCTCCCTTTCTTCACGTAGGAAAAGAAATTATTCTATTAAAATATAGATAATCAAAAGCTTCAATGTGCTATCAAGCCTCTAATGGAAGCATTGAGACAAAGCTATTCAACAACACAGTACAGCTTAGGTCAGAGCAGAAGTGGAGAAAACCAAATCAGCGCTGATCAAACTTTAATGTGTACACAAATCATGTGGGAATCTTACCAAAATTGCACATCGTGTTTTAGGAGGGTGAGTGTAGGGACTGATTCTGTATTTCTAACAAGTTCCCAGCAGTGCCAGTCCAAGGACTGACAAAGAATAACAAAGGTCTGAACCTCGTGCCAGGGTGGTGGCACACCTGTATTACTGAATGTGTGCTGGTGGCACGGACATGGCTTGGCACACGTGTGTGTGTGTGTGTGTGCGTACAACCTGTGCAGCAAGTGTGCCTTCATCACTCCAGATGTGCTTTTGCAAAGGAACATGGCCCTGACTCCAAGCACAATGTAGCAGGTCATATAAACCCCTGCCCTGGATACAACAGATTCGGTAATATGGGCTCCCTTGAGGATGAAGAGAAAACCTACTTTAAAGTCCCATAAGAGGGATTTACCTTCAGGGGAAATATGATTTGACTCATAACATGAATGAGTCGCTGACAGGTAAGATTCTGAGTAGTGGATTTTATTACATGGAGAGTATAACACAGGAAGTACACCAAGCTCCCTAGGACAGGCACGTGGGTAGTTCAGGGGGTGGGCTACATAAATACTTTAGAGGCACCTGAGTGTGCCACGATACTTCCTGGTTAGGGCCCTCTCTTCCTGTCTCTTAGCCTGATTCACTGCTACCCATCCTTTTGCTCTCAGCTCAAGTATCATTTGCTAGGGAGAAGGGGTCATTGTCTGATGCACATGCCTCCCTCTTCCCCTATGCACACACCTACTGGGTCTGGCCCTCCTGTGAAATGATCTGCTTATGCACCAAAGTATCCCTTGGTAGCCCATACATATCATGACATATTTATTTTTGAGGATATTGGATTACTGTCTTTCTCATCATGAGACTATAAGCCCCATGAAGACAGAAGCCACGTCTGTTTCACTCACCACTGTAATCCCAACACACAGCACAGCACCTAACATTTAATATGGCTCAAAAAGCATTGATTAAAGAGTTGAAGAGGGAGAGAAGGAGGGAGGAAAGAGTCAGGCTTTCTTAACCCAGGGTCCCCAGATCCCTACAGAGATAATTCCCTGTCATATGCACAGGCGTGCATGCATTTTCTAGAAAAAGGACCTTAGCTTTTGTCAGGTTCTCAACAAGGCTTGTGGCCTCCCAGAAGTTAGAATCACTGAGTCACCAGTATCATATCAATCGGAACATCTTAAGCAAGATGTGAAATAGAAATCAGCTTCTTTCTTTAAGACATTGTTTCTACACGGTCTTTAAAAGCAAAAAGAAGAAAAAAGATGAAAAAAGCTACAAATACTTTATAGGTGCAGAGCACTGGAATCAAGGATTACCATTCTGTGATGAACTCAACCTTTGGGATCAGACATTAGCATGTCTCAGTGCTAGGATTAACACTGTGAACTGGAAAGAAAAATTTGAGTAGAAAAATGGCCACCGTTTGGAAATTCATATATTTCTATTTAAAAGACCAATAGGATGAAATTGCTTTATTCAAAATTCAGCCAACATAAGACGACAGCACAATGCTTCCAAAACCTGGATAGATAATTTTGCTTAAAAGAAAATATTTTATATATTCTTTAGGCATACATTTTTTACTTGCAAAATGCTTCTTTGCAAACACTTTAAAGTTAATTTGTTATAACAAAAATGTATATTTTTAAAACATTAAAAGTATAGTCTGATAAAAAAATATTTTAAAAGAAAAGACAGCCTTTGAAATGAAAATAAATTGTGGTATAGGAAACATTTGCAAAAATCCCAGGGTTTTTAGCTCAGTTTAGAAAACGAAGATAATTTAAGGTCAAGGATAGGTGATGACTGACTGTTATTATCAGATTATGATGGTCATGGTCACAAGCATATGCTCTGAGTCAAATAGATTTGGTTTCAAATCCTGACTGCCTTTTTTTGGCCTGGTGACCTTGGCTGACAGGTCCGACTCCTGTCAGAGCGTGAGCTCTGATTCCTCACCCACACAAGTGGAACACTGCAGGCAGGCAGAGCCCTCAGAGGCCACTGGCACATGGGGAGCACTCAAATACGTAAGCTCTTATTCCTCCACTTAGCATAGCATTACCCGTTATTATTAACGTTGTACTGTATTATCAGAGCTTCCGGCACCTAATGCATGTCAATCAATGCTCGCTCACTTGGTTGCTGGTATCTCCTATCACCAAAGCCCATGGACTCACGGTCTGTAGAAATACAGCCCTCTGTTTTCAGTAGGCTTCTGGATCTGAATCTCTTTATCCCCTCAAGTAAACACCAACCTCAGCTTTTCTGCAGTCCCTATTTGCTATTCAGGCCAATAAATCCTAACGGTGTCCACAAAACTATGGGTCAGTATCTGTTTAATATCTTTCCTTCCCAGCTTTGATCACAAAGACAAAATGAAGACGCCAATTTCCTGGCTTCCTTTTCATATGGAAAAGCTTTCAGGGGCTCTGAAAGGTCTTCTGGCCCCATATTCTTTGAGCAGCTCAAATGCATCCTACCTTCAAGCTCACACATGGGCCATTTGCTTGTGATGCGATGAACAAACCAGCTTGTCTTCTCTCTTTTAAAACTCCAAACACTAGGTAAGACAGTAAAGATCATAGGGAACAGCTCTTTCATGTTAAAAGAATTATTAATTCCAGTATCGCCACCAGATTTCCCCATTTCCTTGCAAAGCATTTATTTCTCTACTCTGTGTGCCCATTGACTGGGCTCTTTAAAAGCCTAACACCAGTAGAAAGGAAACAGATGTTTACAGATACATCCTGTCGGCCGTTCTGGGCGCACAGTCCTGGCCCCTGACTCTGTCTGAGGACCTGGGGGAAGAGAGGATTTGGGCAGCCCTGCCTCTGCACAGGAACCCTGGGCTCTGATCCTGATCAGCATCAAAGCTGTGCTGTATTCGGTCCTCCGTTCCCCCTCACTGGCTGGACCCCGGGTCCTCTAAAAGTGCCCCGGTGGTTCCTTGCACTGGGTTCAGTGAAAAGCATCTCAGTACCAGGAGAACTCTGACTCTGGATTCTAATTCTGACTGACAAATAACCCAGCAGAGCAAATCCAGCACTTCTGTTTGGCCTGGCCCTATGGACAAGGAGGCAGTAGGACCAGCACCCTTTCACTCACCAAAAAAAAAGGTAAAAAGATTTACTTTGGTGCTTGTACTTTGAACTACACATTAAGAAATGCCACTGAGCTCCCATTACCCCTTTGGTCTAAGTGAGCATAATCTCAGCTCCTAAACCCCTAAGCCATGGACCCACTCTGTGTTCTCATCCCTAACGTTTGAAGGTAAACAGTAAAGGATAAACACACACACACACACACACACACACACGCACGCACGCACACCCAATAGAAAAAAAAAGTTGTTGAGTAGAGAAAAATCTCAGAGAATTAAGTCCCTTGAAGAACTCATAAACACCTGGAAGCAGTTCTTGTAATTCCTTCACATGGTGCAGAGGCTCCTTGGGCGTGGTTCCCCGACCCCCAGTTCTATGAACTTCTTAGAAATGCACATTCTGAAGCCCCACCCCAGACCCACTAAATGACCCTGACACCTGCTAAGGTGTGAGAGCTATGAAGTAATGCATAGAATGTATAATTGGTGTATAAAAACTAATAAATAAATGAATGATGAGTAAGTGAACCACTTCACTGAACCACTGCTCAGTTAATGGCTGAAAGAAACTCAGTGAGCCCCTTCCGTTGTCTCATGGATGCCGGGGCATGACCTGTAGTGATCTGGGTGAGGCCTTTGCCTCCTGACTCATGGTCCTCACCCCTCATTGTTTGTGATGCTGCACCCCAGAATATCTGTCTAGCTGCCTGTGCCAGCCTCCTGCTGTGCTCCACAGCTCTAAACATGCAGTCTCTAATGGCTGGGATCTTTCCCTCTGTTCTTCTCCCTAAGTCCCTACTACTTTTTCTGTGCACCTAAACTCCATATGTTTTTGGTTTCAGCTTAGGAAGTCACTTCCTCCAGGAAGCCACCCCCTGGCAGATTCCCACAGCATCCTGTACATCTTTCAAAAATGCATCCCTCCCTATCTACAGCCATGTTTACTTGTCTCGCTCACTCCCTAGCCTGTTCTGCAAGCTCTGTGAGCCAGAGGACTCATTTATCTTATTCCCTGCTATAGCTCCAGCACCTTGAACAGCGCCCAGTGAATTACTTAATCACAACAGTGACTACAAAATAATCTATGCTTTTTTTTTACAATAGATAATATATATTTTAATTTATTATTTGTTGATTTCATTGACTCCCAGACATGAATAATTGACCAGAAGCCTATAAAAGAGGACTGTGGGTATATGAAAAAATAATAATTCATCATTTTTTTCCTTAACCAGATTGCCCATTCTGTTTTTTGGTTTTGGGGTTTTTTTGGTTTTTTTGTTTGTTTGTTTTTCCATATACACACTTTTCAATATTTGTTCCCTGGTTGAACCACTGCCCCCCTTCCCCCCCCCCCAAAAAAAAAAAGCCTGTGTGTAAAAGCCTACTACACCTTTTACTTGCCAGGTCAGGAGAAAAAATGAGGTCAAATATTAGGTTTTCATGTAAATAGAGAACAGTATGTAGGAGGATCCACGAATGCAAAAGGTTACCTCTTATTTTGTATGTACACACTCTTCATTGATTTCAGTTCTTGTCAGTTTGATTAGGAAATGGTCAAAGAGTCCTGGAGGGCCATCAACCCAGTACAGCCCTATGCTCTGGACAGAAGTCCTGTTGCTGCTTCGAGAACGACGGCCACCATGACGCCTTGAAAAGCCCATGATGCTGCCAGGACAGATTCTGCATCTGTCCCTGTGGTTTCACTGAGGCACGATGCTGTGCTTACAATACATCAAGGTTCTAACCACTCTGTATGTGCCCTGATGGAAGCCTGAGGACACCAGTCTCCAGGTGCTCTTGATTCTGAGTTCTGGCACCCAACTGCATATCCTGATTTTCTAAAGGATGACTTGAAACAACAGGGCTCAGCTCAGGCCTGCCCTCATGAAGGCCACTGTATCTTGCTGGTGAGGTTGCCAGCCCCTTGGTCATTGCTTAGTCATTATATCATTACAAAGGAAACCTCATCTAGTCTCATGAGCAACCTGTTGCTCTATTTTATAATGAAAAACATTGCAAGTTCAGAGGTGCTAAATCCCTTGCCCATGGCCACTGTCATTCATTTCCCAACTTGTTCCAGAAAGGATTTAAATCAGCTTACAAAACTATACGCAGAATGAAATAAAATGAAAACTGCCAGAAAGATAAAAATGAAACCAGCACTGTGATTAGTTTAGAAAATAAAATCCTGGCCCTGACGTTCTATACACTTGATTGAAATGGATCACAAACTTGCTTTGATCTCTCTGGTAACCACTGGCAAAAGGGGGAAAAATACAGTCCGTGTCCCAAAGTACTTTTCTCATAGGAAGAAGCCTTGGGTCTTTTTTCAGAATCTTTAAATACTTAGTTCACAAACAGTATTAACCAATATTATTTTCTACATCAAAACAAAAAAGAAATGAGGAGGAGGAAATAGGTCAACGGAAGCTATAATAAGACCAGAGCTATTAAGATCTAAATTTCAAATAGAGCTCAGGAGCCCTGACCACCACCCCAGATCTCCTAGGAACGATGCTCCTAAGTGCCAGTTATACCCTAGTAATAACCTTCAATCACCACCTGAAGGTTACATTATGCTCAAATACTACTAAAGAAGACAAAGAATCTTGGCATGAAGAAAGTCAGAACTTGGCACACATTTCTTCTCCAACACTTTGTATTCTTGTAAGAAAAACAAAACAAGACATATGAACCCCTTCTATGTTCAATCTCTACCCTCACTGGAGATGAATCCAATTTTTTTTAAGGTTCACATCTAAGTACTCATCTAACAGAATGAATTGTCCCTTCTTCACCGCCCCTTCTGGGTCAGTACTGTCAGCTGAAATAATTTGTGAAGAGCACACTGTGAAAACTTTAATGAATTTCTAATCAGCTCTTGGTTTTGTTTGCTTTGCTTTGTTTTAAGAAAAAGCATTCATTTCCATGCCAGATATGAAACAGTTCTTCCAGATGGGTCTAGAAATGACCACAGAAAAGAAAACTGAAACACTTTTTTCAGGTTCTGGAACCAGGTTGAATAGATTACACTGAAGGCAAACTCCACATAAAGCAGGTTTCTATGTCAGAGCAATGAAATAATATTAATAATAAAACTGCTATTGACTGAGCATAATTTGCCCTATGCCAGGCCTGAAGTAAATTTCCATGTAGAGTTCAAGCCTCATAACAAACCCCCACAGCAATCTGACAGGTCCTCTCACCATCGCTTTCTACACAAGAGGTACCCAGGGCTTCATGGGAACCTATCTGCTCAACAGCACACAACTTGCCAGTAGAGGAGCGCAGAAATTGATGCTGGCTACAGAGCCTACTTGACAGCTATGCCACATTCATTTTGTACCACTCTATCCATCACTTATTTAAAAATCTTTCTTTGCTTATTCATTTTTCCCCATTTAGTCATCCAATATATATTTTTGAGTACCAGAAAACATTTATATTCCATATACTTTCTTAGGCACTGGGTACACGACCATGAGCAAAACATATGAGCTTCAAAGAGCCTACAATTTAGACGTGATAAGGTTTTTAAAAAGACACTTTAGGATGCGTGGGTGGCTCAATCAGTTAAGCAGATGTCTGCCTTTGGCTCAGGTCATGATCCTGGGGTCCTAGGGTCAAGCCCTGCTTCGGGCTCATTAGCGGGAGTCTGCTTTTCCCTCTCCCTCTGCCATTCCCCACTTACGTTCTCTGACTCTATCTCTCTGTCAAATAAATAAGTAAAATCTTTTTTTTTAAAGATACTATAATACATTTTTCAAATCTACTATGATAAGAGAAGTACAGAGTGCTATAGAACCATAGAATAGGGACAGGGAGCCCAGAATTGATGGAGTCACATCAAACTATATAAAATGGTAAAGTTTGAAATGGTTAAAAAAGAGTACTTGTATTGTACTTTCTGTCAGTATTTAAGAAACTGTAAATCCAAAGATAAGTCAAAATTGATTTCTCCGTATAGTAGTTGTCCAGTGCCATGCAACAAGTTTAGTGGCTTAAACAACAAATTAAGTGGCTTAAAACAACACATATTTACTATCCCAGGTTCTAGATCAACAGTCCAGGCAAGGATTCTGCTTGGAGTCTCAAAAGGAGAGACTCCAAGTGTTGGCTGGGGCTGTTGCCTCATCTGGGCCTCAAATGGGCAAGGATATACTTCCAAGCTCAAATGGTTGTTGGCAGCATACCCATCACTTTTTTCTTCCCAACAAGTGTGTATTTTTTTAATTACTTAATTTATTTTTAATTGGGGTATAGTTGACATACAATATTAGTTTCAGGTTACAGTGTAGTGATTCAACATTTACAGACATTACAAAATGCTCACCATGGTAGGTCTAGCTACCATCTGTCACCATACAAATCTATTACAATATTATGGATTATATTACTTATGCTGTCCTATTCATCCCCATGACTTATTTATTCCACTCCTGGATATTTACTTGAAGAAAACAAAAACACTAATCCAAAAAGATACATGAAGCATTATTTACAATAGCCAAGATATGGAAGCTACCTAAGTGTCCATCAATGGATAAGGAAGATGTATATACATACAATGGGATATCACTCACCCATAAAAAAAAAAAAAAGAATGAGATCTTTCCATTTATGACAACATGGATGGACCTAGAAGGCATTATGCAAAGCCAAGTAAGTCAGACAGAGAAAGACAAATACTGTATGATTTCACTTACATGTAGAATCTAAAAATAAAAATGAACCAACCAACAAAATGAAACGTAAACAGATTTATAGGTACAGAGAAAAACCTCGTGGTTGCCCAAGGGGAGGGGCTTGGGAGAAAGGTGGAATAGGAGAAGGGGACAAAGAGCCACAAACTCTCATGGCTTCTATAAGTGTCAATCATGACAGCCTCCTTTCTGGTCTGCAAACAGGCCACAACATCCTGCCCAGCATCAGGGCCTGTGCCCTTTCCCCTACCCTGGCTGGGCCTCCCCTCACCAGTCCTTCCCATCTGCCATGGACTCTCCTCAAAGGAAAGCTCCTCATGCAGCCTTTCCCCATCCACCTAATTCAAAGTTGGCCTCCTCCAGCCTGCCTTGTCTCCTCCATTACTCTTCTCACAGTTGGTGGTGACCTTGTTTCCTATTTAGTGTTGCCTGCTCACACTAGACTCTGGATCCTCTGAAGGAAAAGCTTTTGTCTCTCTTGTTCAGTCCTGAATTGCCAACCTACAACAGACTCTGGCACACAGCAGGTGCTCAGTTGAAAGTTGTAAAAGAAGCAAATTAAATAATTAATGAAATCTTCTTCCAAAAACTCATGGCAGAGCAGGATATTTAAAGTCTGAATGTATAGTGAGAGGCTCTGACAGCAGCCATGGAGGTTCTTGCCAGATATCCTGGACTAGGTGCCCTGTTAGGTTGGCTGCCCGGGCTCAACAGGTGGCCCCCAATGAGTCCCCTCACCTCTCAGTGCCCCAGATAGCTCAACAGGGAAATGAAGAAAACACTACCCATGTCAGCCTTGCTCTCACGGATGGAAAAGGCCTTACATTCATAAATAATGAAAATATAAGGAAGCTGCACCAGACTGCCTCTTGTTTACTTAGAAGTAATCAAGACGTCCCCTAAGCAGCCAAGAGAGATGCTACAAAATAATTAGTGTTTTACCTCTGACAATGACACTCATTCAAATGTGTTCAAAAGCCTCCCAGAATATAATTGCATCCCAGAATGTAATTTTCTGAGGAGAAACACTGCAGGATTCTAGGAAGTTTATGCTGAAAATAAACTCAAAGCTAAAATTAAAACCAAATTGAAATTAGATTTAACCTTGAGCCAGATAGGTTGTGTGGTAAAGAACTAACCCCTTGCCCAAAAGTCTGGTTTGGACTTTGCCTCCCAGGGGGGTGGTGTCTAGGCCCCTGGAACGTCCTGCCTTTCAGGAGTATTGTTTTTTTTACCTGGTGGCTTTGGACACCAGACACTTAACAATGTGACTTCTGATTGGGGCTTTGGGCCTCATGTCAACATGGGCCCTGAATTTCCAGAGGAACCGGATAGTAAGGGCAACAGTATGACCTCTGAGAGAAGCTGGAGACCAGAAGTCAGCCATAGAGGTAGCAGGTGGTAGTCCCAGTAAAATCTTTGGACACCAAAGGCTCAGGTGAAACTTCCCTGATTGGAAATACCCTGAGAATGGTGAATATTGCCAGCATGGTGGCCAAGAGAACTTAATGTCAATCCATGACTCCCTAAGAAGTGACAGCAGAGGCTCATGCTTGGACCTCTCCTGGACTCTGCCCTGTGTCTCCTCTGACCTTAATCTGTATCCTTTCCCTATAATAGACTATAATCATGTGTATAACAGCATTTGGTGAGTTCTGTTAGTTCTTCTAGAAAATTATTGACACCGAAGTGATTTTGAGAAATCCTCCGAACTGGCAGTATCAGAAGTAAGGGTTGTCTTGCATGGCCTGCGCTCCCTCCACCTCTGTAGTTGGTTAGCCATACAGTTGGCCTAAACTCTCCTCAAAGGGTAACCTACCTGCTAAGATAGGTACTGTTTCTCTTTTGTTTCTTCTTTAAAGGATAATCATTTATTTTTGATATGAAAATATAAACATGAGATGACTTTAGACTTGGATACAATGATGTCCCAAGCAACCCTGGACCTTTCTAAGTATACTCATGTATATTTTTTCTGCTTTGGCCCCAAGAAAATTGGACTCACCAGGAAGGGCCCTTCTGAACTGAAATCTAGGCACTTAGAAGGGAGTTTAACACTTTTATTTTGGGTTATTTGGTGGAGCAAATAGGAAAGAAGCTACGTGTGACTGATATGGAAAAGACCAGATATAAAGTCGAGGGAAAGACTACATGAGGCTTTGGTTCCAACCTGCTAGAAGGCTCAAGATCAGTGAAGGGGTGTGACTCCTCAGGTGTCAGGACACAGGGTCAGTTGGTCCCATGGCAAGATCGCCCCATGGGAGGTCAGTTGTTGTGCCTCCATAAGAGGAGGCTAATCTGAAGTCTGAAGACCAACTGGGAGAGACCAACACAGAACTGACTATGAACCAAAACACTGCGTACGAAGGTGGCAAGGCCAAATCCTAGCTGAGAGATAGAAGAGGAGCTGGGTGGTCTGAGTGGCTTTCAAGTGAATTGTGAGTAGGCGGAGGTAGTGCTGAGATCCAGAGGTAGTCACAGCCGTAGGCTCATGCAACAAGAAGGGCTGGCAGGTGCATCGAAGGTGGACCAGAGGCTCTGCCTGCCATGACCAGTCCATTCCCCATTAGGACAGAGATGCATGCATACCCTGTAAGTGCGTAACTGAGTGTGGTGATAAAGACCTAAGATGGACTTGGAATTAAGCATAGCAGAAGTCACAGTTCAGAGAGGATAGACATGGGAGAGAGGCTAGCAAAGGAGCTGAGAAACATTTCATTCCAGGGGCGATGCTGGATGAAATACAAAAGGGTAGAAAACACATTCCTCATTTCCCAGCGAACCTAAAATTCAGTGCTGGAGGGACGATGGCAGTGCAACATAGCATGTGTTAAATCATGATAAATACAATCAGCATATCTAAGAAACTACAGAAAGAATATCTCCAGTGGCCTGGGATGAGGCTTGAGCTATACCTTCAGCTTAAATCAATGTATAAAATGAGGGCATCCCGGGCAAGGGAATGACATGAACCCAGAGGCGGGAATGTGTGTTGTATATTTAGACACAGTGAAAGGAGTAGCTTAGGGCAGAAGTTAAGAGGAAGAGAGAGAGAGAGAGAGAGAGAGAGGAGGGGAGGGGAGGGGAGGGGAGGGGAGGGAGAGAGAGAGAGAGGGAGGGAGAGGGAGAGGGAGAGAGAACACACTAATGAGTAGAGAAAACACCTGAACTTTATGGGTGGATTTATAAGGACTCAAGTCTGATAGGTGATACAACTGAGGTGTCTTACTGCCACCCGGTGTCAGCGTACCTTCTTGACAGACTCAGAGTGACTGACTCATCCTAAAAGCTTAGTATGCCAAATGGAAAATAAAAAGAAAGGCCTATAATGTCACACTTTAAAATGAACATCTCATTTGGTTTAGGACTCTAGTTCTTTAAAAAAAAAAAAAAGAAAGAAAGAAAGAAAAGAAAAAAGCTTTTATCTGTTTGCCACAGAGAGAGAGCACGAGCTGGGGAGCCGCAGAGGGAGAGAGAGAGAAGCAGGCTCCTCGCGGAGCAGGAGTAGCTGCAGGGCTCAAGCGGAGGACCCTGGGATCATGACCTGAGTCAAAGGCAGACACTTAACCCACTGAGCCACCCCGGGGCCCCAGGACCCTAGTTCTAACGGCAATTTGAGACAGGTTATTAAAAGCTGTCGACAGAAATGTTCTCAGCATGTTCTTCTTTGAAGTGAGGCAAGATCGAGTTGATTTTAATTATAGAACAGCAGTTAGTTTTATATGACTTTCTCATGCACAAACACATACACACAAAGTCTGTGCTCTTCGCCCGAGCTCTTCTCTTGTTTTATAATAAATTATTAGTTTCCTTTGTAGGAAAACACAAAGTGGGTCATTCACAAAGTCTGTGATCTTCTCCTGGAAGGAAGCCTCGTCAGTCCCTGGACACCAGTATATCCACCACCATTGTGCTAGAGAAGTTCCAGTGTTCTCCTGCGCTACTCCCACCTCCTACCTCCCGGTACCTCCGAGGGCAGGACACATCTGTGAATCCTCTGGCATTACTTCAATTCCTTACAGCTGTAAAAACCACTGCATGGAAAGAAAAGAACATTTCCTAGACTGGGAATCCCCAGACACTTTCTCAAAGCGGACAAGTGAACAGAGTTTTCTGCTCTGGTGAATTAGACCCCAGTAAGGAGGGCACAGAGAGGAAAACAGTCCTGAGATGATTGTGGTCTGTAAGTGGCTGGGCTTCGCTGCAGTCCACATCCATTTTCCTGACTTCTCTGAAACGTGGGCCTGACCCGACTTTAGAGCCCTGCTTTCCCGGCAGGTTAGACTTTCTTGTAACTATGTTATCCAGGATTCGGGGTCTGCATAGGGAAAGACCCCCATTGCTGATGTCTCACACAGCAATGAGGTCTTCTCCTTCTGCAGTTGGACCTGCACAGCCCAGCCCCACGTCCTTGGCTTCTCCCTGCCCAGGGCTGCCCAAAGCTCCTGGTCAGTGTGGCCCAAGGCAGCAGTGGGGAGCAGCTTTGAGGCTGGTTGCAGAGAATCTGGAGGGAGCCTTCAGGGCTGAGGGTGGGGGGCGTCTGCTTATTCCTCCTAGATATCCCAGCTGGCATCCGGACACAGAGAAGGCAACGTGAGGCTGGGAAAGTCAGGTAAGCATGAGAAATAAGAAGAGAGGCGTGAACATACTCGACACATCCCCCACGGGGATGCCTGTGCATGAATCCAAATAGAATTCAAATGACCTCACATCAATTTTTCCACAGTCCACTACCTCCCCAGCTACTAGGATGTCTCCGTAACATACCAGTGAAGGAGGATGCAAAAAATTATTAAAGGGAATGATCTAATTGAAGGACTAGTCAATTAGCAACTCGAGGACTTACGACTCCTTATCAATGCAGCCAGCTAAAATTTTTATGTGATTCACAATTAAACTACCTTGCACCTAAACATATTCAATTGGTAAATTAAACAAAATTATGCTGATCACAAAGATTAAATTAATATCCAACTAAATATTGCATTTTTATGCCAAATGAGGCCAGGATAGGTAGAAGTGATTTGTGCTGAAAATTAGCAAAACCTGAAAAGTTTCCCAGAAGAGAAAAAAAAAAAATCTTGGCTGATTTCTTATTCATTTACAAAGTTTTTCAAGTTTTTAGACAATAGATTGTTTACTATTTAAAATGTTGAACTAGGGGCACCTGGGTGGCTCAGTCGGTTAAGCATCTACCTTCTGCTCAGGTCATGATCCCAGAGTCCCAGGATCAAGCACCGCATAGGGCTCCTTGCTCAGTGGGGATCCTGCTTCTCCCTCTCCCCCTCACCCTACTCGTGCTTGATTGCTCTCTCTCAAATAAATAAATAAAATCTTTTAAAAAATAAAATAAAATGTTGAACTGGATAAAAGGTCAAATAAGATGAAAGATTTACATCCTAGACATCTCAAAAGTAAACACTAATTCAAAAAAACTAGACTTACTACTTTCACTTTAGAAGATGGTTATCTCATGTTTATAACAATGTGCTCTATGGAACTTATCATATGATTAAGAAAATCCAAAAAAAGCTAACATTTCCTCAGGGAAATATCTTCTTTGTTCTCTCTCTTCTCCATGTCACACAGTAGTATCTAGAAGACTGCATTTGTATTTCCTTAAAGGAATTACTCAGGCAGCCCCGGTGGCACAGTGGTTTAGCACCGCCTGCAGCCTGGGGTGTGATCCTGGAGACCCAGGATCGAGTCCCACATCGGGCTCCCTGCCTGCTTCTCCCTCCGCCTGTGTCTCTGCCTCTCTCTTCGCTCTCTCTGAATGAATGAATAAATAAATCTTAAAAAAATTTAAAAAATAAAGGAATTACTCATATTTCTTTAGGAGGGTGAGGGGAAAATGCAAGGAATCAAATTCATACACAATTGATGTACATGACTTTTCACGCCATCAAAGCAAATCCTGGTCCTGTAATGATTCATAAATAAGGTCACAGCTATGATCATGACTATGTTTTTGGATTCATTTTAGAAATTCCGCCAGTGACATAGAATATGTGGGCAAAAATTTACATGTGTGAAATATCATATGATTGCCATTTTCTTCATTTATTTTAATATTTAAATGTCATACGATGAACATATATTACTCTTATAAAATACATTTTTAAAAAGGATTACAATGGAGCCCTAGCCTATCTCACTCAGTGTTACGAATGAGAAACAGTTCATTTTTAAATTGTCCCGTGGATTTATCAGTGAGAATCTATCTAACCAGTTCTCCATGATATGAGCAGGAGAAGATATCAACAATCAGAAAGACAGGTGGCTGAGCTGGGGGCAAGATTCCCCAGGGAAAGAGAGGGACAGAGGACGACAGCACACTGTGCCAGCACTGGCCGTCCACCACATACAACATGGCACTGCCCACTGTCCTCAGTCCTTGGAGGAGCCAGCCCACCAGGCAGTCACTGTCATACCCATTCTATGGCTAAAGAATCTAAAACTCAGCTAGCTACAGGGGCCACACAGCTAGAAAGCAACAGAGCCAAGATTAGATCCAACTGGATATCACCCAACACATTCTCCATCCATTGCTTCCTAAACCCTCTCTAAGATTTGATCCTCACTGCAGATCCCCTGGGAACAAAATGACCTTTCCATGGTGACTTTATTTTCTTTTTCCTGCCACACGTATACTGGAAAGAAACACAGGATCTACCCAACGTCGGCCACCTTCCTTTGAAAATGCACGACGAAACCCTCTTGGCTGGGGCATGAGATCATCAGCAGGACTTGTGACAGGCAGGATTGTCCAGCTCCGCTCTCTGGAGCTCCCCTGCTTCTCCCAGGAAGATGTGGCTGGCCACGGGAGGGTGCTCTGCTGCTACCCCACGCACAGCAGAACAGGAGCTCACCTCCCCTCACGTCCTGGGCTCCAGTCCTCATGCACAAAGATCCCGGGTGCGTTCTCATGAGCACCTCAGCCTCTGCACATCAAGCCCCTTACACAAACAAGCGACCCCCACCGTGCTGCTGTGGCAGCTGCAGCAACATCTAAGGGCAGAAGGCGAGCATCTGCCTGGCCACCTAACAATTCCGGTTCTCTCTGTTCGTGTCTATGTCATTTCTCACGACTTCTGCCAAGGTGCTCATCATATTCCTGTTTGCAGTCCAGAGATCATCACATGAAATAAATCGCCAAAGGGAAAAGAAACAGAAATTTGCACAAAGGGACTGCTCTCCAATGTCTGTTTTCAACACACTCCTTTGAAATGGGATAAAAATCAAAGGTGTAGACTGTCGGGGCCCTGAGAGAAGTATACAGCCTTTCTTTTCTATGTTAGACAGAGAAGAGGCTAATCCAAATCTGTAAATACAGCAGAGGAGCTTCCACAAGAGTCTTTATACTGGTTCATCATTTAATTTAATTAATAGAAGAAATTGCAGCAGCCATAGGTTAATTACAGAGCACTTGCCATGTGTGGGCACTGGGCTGAGCATATACATTTACGTTTATAATCTCACTAAATCTGAATTACAACTCTCTAAGGTACGTTCTTTTATTATCCCCACTTCACAGATAAGCAAACTAAGGTTTAGAGAGCTTAAATAATTGTTCAATGTTATAAAACATCCTGATTTTTAGCCCCGGAAGACCACAAAATTCATAATTGCTATGCTCTACTGCTTCCCCTCAAGACCTTCAAGGGATGGGTGTTTAGATTCCAAACGAAGCTTCATTTGTTTGTCCAGCTGCTTAACTCGCTCCAAAGTCTTACATTAAGATCTTTCAATTTCAATAGACAAGGGTGGGGTCAATTTAGGAGGTGGTACAGGAAGGAGGAAGAAGAGAACCCAGTGAATTCAAATTATAAGAGGAAAATGGCTTGAAAGAGCTAAACGTAGGAGTCGGAGCCAAATGGTTTGGCAGACGCAGCCATGTACAGGGGTGCGTGATGACAGGGACAGTCCTTTTTCCACTCCACTTTGAGCTGTCTTTATAGAACTTTATCTTTTATGTCCAAAGATCAAATAAAAAAAGATCACATTTAACGAGAACTAGGGGAAATAAACTGGTGGCAATTAAAGAGTAAAAATAACTTCTCTGTGGCTTCAGACCACAGGAGCTTTCTCATTTTAAGAGGCACAGGCAAATCACTTCAACAAGGCCTTTTGGGCTGTGTCGTCTCATGTTTCCTCCCACACCCATGGTGGTTAAAGTTATAGACAGTCATAGATCTTGAACCCATGGAATTGTGTAATAAATGGAAGTACAACCAGGCCAGACTCATCAACTCTCAAATGCAACCTTGCAGCATGGAAGAAAGGATTACGGAATCCATATTCTCAATAAGAGATTTTCCTTTTTTCCATCTTTGAGCCTTCTTTCTACTCTCCCCTGACTTTGGATGCAAAGTCTGAGACTTGGCCAACACCCAAGGAATTCTCATTTCACTGCCTTGTTTTCCACCTGCAGATTTTTGGGGGCTAGACAATGAGGCAGACCTGAACTCTTCCTCAGGCCTCAAATAACCAAGCTCACTCAAACGCCCAAAGGCAGCCAGAGTCATTTGAGATTCCCACCTCTGTCCTATACTGCTGCCGTGTAGGCAGAATTTGGAGATAACTCCTCAATCTCAGAGTCAAGCCTAACACCTAGAAAAATCCCAGCTTCCCAGTGAGCCTGCATACACACAAAAAAGAATGACCTGTAGGAGATAGTTCCAAAATATTCCCTGAAATCTCTTAATTTGAGGTATAACGTGGGACTGAGTCAGGATAAGATCAGTCTCAACACAAGAAAGAAAAAATGTTTACCGTGTGCACTGGGGGCCCTTGTTTTGTAGGCCAAGAAATTTGAAACAGTGTTTCACGGTTAGTCAATCCTTGGTCTCTAACCCAAACCCATCCCCCAAACACTGTACCTACCGGTAGAAAGTAGCATAGTCCACGGTTGAGTGGCAGGTCTGAAACTCCCAGGACTTGAGTTTCTGGCATTCTCGATGAGCTCGGAGCTTTACCTTCACTGTCCCTTGACACAGTTCAGGCACTGGTTTCCTCTGAGGTCTGTTGCAGAACTCATTGGACTCTACCCTCCAGGACTCAGCGAAGTCATCCACATCGAACTTGAAATTTCCATCTCCACCAATTAAGTCATCACGCTTATGTCCATTGTAGTTGCCACAAAGACCACAGAGCTTGCCCTTGAGATGGGGGGCAGCCATGACTTCGACAAAACTGTCTCCATCCCAGGATATTTCCAAACCTAGAGGAAAAGGAGAAGAAGAGAGGATCAACCACTCTTAAATTCACCAATAATTCCCGAGTGCATATATCCTTACATAGCACACATGACTAACCTCTAACAAGGAACACTAAGGGTCTATCCAAACTCTTGGTTACTGTTTAATCTCACCACACTAAATGTTGTATGATATTACATTAAAACACTTAGTTTTGGGCAGCCTGGGTAGCTCAGGGTTTTAGTGCTGCCTTCAGCCCAGGGTGTGATCCTGGAGACCCGGAATCGAGTCTCACATCAGGCTCCCTGCATGGAGCCTGCTTCTCCCTCTGCCTGTGTCTCTACCTCTCTCTCTCTCTCTCTCTGTCTTTCTGTCTTTCTCTCTCTCCCCCTCCCTCTCTCTGTTTCTCATGAATAAATAAATAAGATCTTAAAAAAAAAAACGCTTAGTTTTTGGAGCTCAAAATTTTTAAACCGTATAGAACTTGCCTTTATACAATACCTTACGGACCCTGATTTGATCTGTAGAGGACCACTCATCAACAATGTTCCTCTTAGGCTTATAGTTTTGCCCTTTTCTATAGTAATTGCGTTGGTACAACTTGTACTTAAACCTATCCAATGATGAATGAAATGTGGAAATGGAAAGATGACAAGGATGATAGTTCTTAATGTAATTTTTTTCTTTATCCAAAAATCCCCCATGTAATTATACCAAATGTCAAATGAAAATATCTAAATTATTTATTATAGTGAAATTATGAAAGTAGTAAATATATGGCTTCTGAATAGATCCTTCTCAAAGGAAAACACTCATATGGAAATATCTGAAATGAAATGTTTGGCTCCTCATTTTTAAAAGACATCCCTGAGATGAGGACAGTTGTTTCCCAGGGTAGAGTTGTGGTGGAACACTTCCAACCTTCACAGCCCTGAGCTGATCATAAACTTCAACATTTGAGAAGGCATTGGAGGCTGTCAGGCCCTGTGGGAAAGGTCCTCTTGTGCTAGATAGTATCAGCAGGACAGAACGACCCTCTTCACCAAAGAAATAATTTTTGCTCTGGAAGGTAGAGAACCTAGGCTCCTCTTGGTTTGCTGAACTGACAATCTAGAATACTAAAGGCTTTGTCTATAAGCTTTCATGCGTTTTTCAGATACGTGGCCCAAGATCTTAAGATCCATCAGCCTATGATCCCATTGAGTACTGGAATTTCTATATCACATAGAGAACAGCCAAGTTATTATTTTTTTAAAGATTTTATTTATTCATAAGAGACACAGAGAGAGAGAGAGAGGTAGAGACACAGGCAGAGGGAGAAGCAGGCTCCCTTCAGGGACCCCGGGTCTCCAGGATTACACCCTGGGCCGAAGGTGGTGCTAAACCACTGAGCCACCCGGGCTGCCCAAGAACAGCCAAGTTATGCTGTCACACAACAAAGATCAGTCTGACTAGAATGTCAAGAAGAAATGTTCTCATACACATCCTGATACTGTGTGTGAAGACACTGCCCATTAGATAAAGGTGAGGACTTTATGAACAGCCTATTCAGGTTTGATCCAGAGCAAATATTACACTCTTCTGGTCAGAGTTTTTCTTTATTTCTCAGGTGTGTATTGGAAGCTTTTCTTCCTGTTTTCCTGATAATGCCCTAGCAGTGCCTGAGTTTCCCAGAGAATGGATGAAGTAGGTGCCAGTTCTGTGACACGAGCACCAGGAGAACATCTACAAGTTGAAGTGCATTTCTGGGACTTCTGGGACTGGGACTTCTACTTAATCACTGTCACTGTCTCCTAAGAATGACAACGCAAGGCAAAAGTCCGTTTTTTAACAGAAAAAGAGAAAGTTTTCCCATGTGTGTGTTTTTAAATCTTGCCCTCTTGGGATTCTAACAAAATCTAGTCTTTCATTTTAGCCTGTTCTGGGCCTCTGGAAAAAGCAACATGACTTTCCCCCTAGAAGATCTTGCAAGATTAGGCTGGTGAGCAAATGTCCAGAAGATGTCCAGAAGTTGGCTGATGAGGCAGTGATGGGAAAGAAGAAAGGGGCAGAGGAGGAGAGAATAGATCTTGTCTGGATAGAAAATTGGCATAAGACAAAATCAGAGTGATGTAAGATTAGTAAGAAATGCCCAGAAGTAGGATTCTAAAGCCAATATTCCTTAAGTATGAACATGATCCAAGAGAAGAGAAGGCTGGCCAAATAGCATTCCGGTGAGTAGGCCACACAACTGCCACAAGAAAGAGTTACAAATCCACTTTAGGGAGTTATTGATAGAATAAACCAGTGGTCTAAAATCCGGTTCCTCGAGAAATAAACAGAGAGGCCCATAATGGAAATCACTGTGTGGTAAATGAAAGGAATGGAAGCATTCTTAGTCCAAGGCTAATGGTAGAGAAGGTTTCTTGGTTTGGAAGAGGAGCTAGATTCAGAAAAGCAATTAAATAGAGTTGGGAAAAAAAAAAAAAAAAGGTCATAAGAAAGTCTCTCTTAGACAGAGGCAAACCAAGAAACAGACTCTTAGCTATAGAGAACAAATGGATGGTTACCAGAGGGGAGGGCGCAGAGGGGGGTGTTAAATGGGTGATAGGAATTAAATAGGGCATTTGCTGTGATGAGCACTGAGTGTTGTATGTAAGTGATAAATCACTAAATACTACAACTGAAACTAACATTACCCTGTATGTTGACTAACTAGAATTTAAACAAAAACTTGGAAAGAAAAGAAAGTCTCTCTCAGGAGTAATTTGATGAAGACAGTAGAGCAATGGGACAAGGTGATCAGAGGAAGACACATTGTGAGAATATCCACCACTGAACTGACCTCCTCGATGGATCTCTGTGAGACAATGGTGTCAGCCCACAACTCTCCTACAAAGTGATTTCTGTTTCTTCATACCCCATCATCTAACACATTATCTGGCACATAGTATATACTCACTAAATGGATGAATTACCCTGCAAATTGATACACCGAATCTGCAAAGCCAAAGAAATTATGAATTTCATGCTAGTTAAGACACTGAAATAACAATTTTGAAAAAGGACAAGCAACCTATAATATGATTTGTAATATGCTCTCTAAGGTATAGAAGAAGCATGACCTCAGAAGCCTGTAGCAGGCAGCTGCCCAGCAAGAAAAATGAGGGAAGAAAATCAATTCCATATAACATTCTAACTTTTAGAGCATACTTCCAAAGACTTTCCATGTTGCAAAATTTTCCAAACTGCAAATCTCTTTCCTAGACAGTAGGCAAATACTATTCTTCCAAATGCCACAATGGTCGAGAATTTATATCTAAAGGAGTTCCAACATCATTACTGACAATGACATAACAAATATGAGACTTTGGGCAACTAAGTCCATCAGAAATCAACCCACAGTGAACAAGTGAATCATTACGTTCTTTTCATGAACTGGACTGGTGGCCATGCATGCTTGGGAAGATGCAGACCCACTGTTTCTAGTAAACTCTTCACAAAACTCTTGGTCTCTCAGTCATAAAACATGGTCCCCATAGTAAGGGAATAATCTGTAATTCACTCTCTTTTCCTCCTCTTTTTTTTTTTTGTATTATTATATACAGTGGATTTTCATGGACCAATGCTAAGTTTCCTATTGTATAGGGATGACTTACCCAACTACAGATGCCTTTGTCTATTGCTGTATCGTGTACATACATGTTTGCATGATTGTCATCACCCTCTACATGAGTAAAATCCATGTAAAGTAAATTACAATAGTGGCCAGCAAAATAATACAGACGCTGTAATTGAAGAAATTGCTCTTCCAAAAGGTATTTTAAAGAGGCATCTTAGGACACCTGGGTGGCTCAGTCTGTTAAATGTCTGCTTTTGACTCAAGTCGTGATCCCGGGGTCCTGGGAAGGAGCCCCACATTGGGTTCCCTGCTCTGCGGGGAGCCTGCTTCTCCCTCTCCCTCTGTCCGCCACTCCCCCTGCTTGTGCTCTCTCTCCCTCTCTCGTTCCCTCTCTCGTTCCCTCTCTCTCTTAAATAAATATAAAAATAAATATAATCTTTAAAAATAAATAAATAGGCATCTGATGAGATGAAAACATTGTGGAAGGGGCCGGGGTTAGTCCCTTTCTGCAGCTGGGATGAGTTTCCCAATTCCTCTGCCTGGGAAATTAGGTAGAAATAACTGGCAGAGTCAGAAGGCCAAAGCCGCAGCATATGTCCCATCTGGGGGTGTAAGCAGCAACCACATTCCTTCCACTGCACGAGGCACCTTCCAATTATCCCTTCTCACCAGTGAATGTTTTACCAACTTGTTTTTTACCCTTCAAATGTGTGACCAGGCTCCAGACCACTAGTTTGGCAAGAGCAGAGGGGTGGGGAGGATAGGGGAGGGAAGGGGAGTTGTTGTTCTTGTGTTGTTTTTGTTTTGCTTTTTGTTTTTCGGTTGTCATTGTTGCTTCTGCCTGTTGTTTACTTAGAAGACAGAGGAGGTACAAAATCTACAGACATACATACCATCATGTTGCTTAAAAATGGATGGTTTTTCTGTTCAGGTTTTACACCAAAGGAAAAAAAGAAAAAGAAAAATACATGTAGTCTCTGGGTTCATAAAGTATAGAACTCTACCAAAAGTAAAATAAAAAACCACACTCCCACGTGTTAATGCCTTCGGGTGGATCTGACGTAACTCTCTCAGGTAGAGTTGATGAAGTGAACAGATGGCAGAAAGGAAATATTTTTAAATTATTCACTAAGTGCCAAGAGTTGGGGTAGGAGTGTGATGGGGGTGAGCAGTGCTTTCTCAAGCTACTAAGCCTGCTCTGTGCCCTCTGTACCACCCCGGTCGTTATTAGGTAAGCAACTCCTGCATAATCCCACCAAGCTGCACAGCCACCTGTGCTCCTCTGCCAAATGATTCCGTCATGAAGTGCCGAGTTCATAAACCATAGGGGCAAGGAGTCATTCCTCCCCATTTCCCATCCTCCAGCTGTAGGCTTGATTTAAGCTGCTATTTTGAAGAAAAGGCCCTTTGATCATATGAGTTTATAAAATTAAAAAAATAATAATCTATGGGATAAGAACACTCCAAGGATAGACCATGATATTTTAAATGGACAATCAATAGGTGATAAAAAGAAAATATCCCTCAGGGGCAGTACAAACGGAGATTGGTTTGGGGGGGGAAGACTAGGGTCTGGAAATGGAATCCTTCCGTTCCAGGTATAATCTCGAAGCAAGTTTAGAGCCCAGAGGAATACGGTTTTCCCTAGGAAGCCGAAAGTTTATGCTACGGGAAATTGTTCAGCTGGGTATTACGGGCATCACGTAACTTACTTGCAACATGGTAAGAGATGGAAAAAATAAAGGAAATTGTAAAACTGAATTCAAGGCCGAGAAGAGTTAAATTCACTAATCTAATTATGGTGTTTATGATCTAGTATTATTTTCTTAGCAGCCTCAAACCTTCACTCATTTTTACAATGTGGAATCCTGACAAGAGGACAGTTATTCCATAAGGTATTGCCAGCTAGGGGCCGAACAGTATCGAACCTCCTAGACTGTTAGCAATTTTCCAGTATCCAGGATCCCTGTGAGCGTTGGACTGTGGTGGACCAACAATTTCCATATCAGCAGAATCCACTGTGTTCAGCTGGCATGCAAACTGATAAGCAAGGTGCTTCTAATTAGTACTCTGTAATAATAAGTCATCTTGTACACAATTTACGGGGAGCCACAAAGTGTTGCCTTCTTCAAAGAAATGACCAGGGCCTACATCTACAGAGGGACATATCATTTGAATAAAACAACAGGTGTCTGAATTTTTCTGAAGAGGACTAATCCCTCTAAAATTGAATAAATAGAGCTCTTCACACCTGCCACTTTCAAAGTGAAGTTGGACATCCTTCTCCCTTTATAGAATGCTCCAATACATTAATATTTAACTTTTTCTCACTGAAACCATGTTGTGCTCTCTAAATAAAAGCTCCCTGGGTTTCGCCTTGGCTTCCTGCCTTTGTTTAGCTAAGCTGGCATTCCATAAACTCAGATCAATTTGTCAAATGTATTTTGGCTTGAACTGAAACAATTAACAGCGTTCTGAATAGGCGGCAGAGAAGTCTCTATAGTTCCCCCAAAAGTGCCTGTTCTATCAAGTGTTTCCCTTTTGGATCCTCACTATCCAAAGGAACTGGAATGCAATTGATGCTTTTACACGGTTACATTTTCATCAATATAAAAAGCAAGAAATATGTTGATTCCTCAAGTATCACGCTGACAGAAATAGCATACACCAGAAGAACACGCAGTTCAGTATCAAATCGACGAACAACATGGATTAACCGAGGGTAGCGCGGAAGGACCCACACATGATGTAACTGAATGTGTAAATATGCTGAATTCATTCTTTGGGGCCGATATTGAAGGATGAACTTCTGCTTCTAAGAAGCCCCTTTTGGTGGCACCCCACAGGCAAGAACGAGGGTTTTCCCTGAGCCCCTAGGAGTAACCCACTAGCAACTACTCACAGTTTGGCCTGGCGGGGGGTCTGCCCATGGGGTGGAAATACAGAGTCCAGGAGGCCCCAGGCCACATGAGATGCTGAGAAAAGGTAGCAGCAAGCAGCTCCATGTACCCAAGGCTGGGGGAAAGGGCTCTCAGAGCCCCCTAAGCATCCTCCAGCAGAGCCCGTGGTTCTAGCCATCGACTCAGCGGGCACCTTCCCCGGGGTCCAGAATGGCCAGGACCGCTGGTCACACAGCCACGCACACTCCCACCTGCACACCCGCATATCTGCACTTTCCTGTTGAGGATGCCCCCCCCCCCCTCCTTGGACAGATGCTAACCAGAAAACACGCCACGTCTCACGTTTCACAGACGTGAAAGTGCACATTACTGGCCGAGCTGGGAGAAACACTGTCAACTCCGAGCTGGACACCCACGGCCTAGCATCGTGACAAACCCAAGAAGGAGGTAAGCTGCAGAGCACGGCTGCTGTTGGGGGACAGGGGTGTCAGCGGGCTGCAAGCCTGGTGCGGCTGGCGCGGGGCCCCACGGCCTACCGGGGGCTCCAGCTACCTCGCGGCCCCTGCCCGGGCCCCGGTGAGGGCAGGAGGCAGGGGGGGCCGCGGAGCCCACCTGCCTGGGTGGTCACTTTGAGCAGGTAGCCGTCCAGGTCGATGTGGAAGTGCGGCGCCTGGCAGGGCAGCGCGATGCGCGAGCCGTTCCAGCGCACGGTCAGGTGCTGCTGCAGGCTGACGGTACTGGCGCCCAGCACCAGCTCCACCGACTTGGTCCAGGAGAACGAGCGGGTGCGGCGGGCGTCGTTCTTCACCAGCACCTGGAAGGGCGAGGCAGGGGAGGAGCAGTCTTTCGTCAAAACGTACTGACACGTCCCCTGAAAGTTAAATGTCCGGCCGTCAAAAGTGTTGTAGTGGGGATCTCCGAACACCGTGCACACGCCGGGCTCTGCGGATGAGTGAGAGACAAAAGCAGGTCGTGAGCGGAGCACAGGACTCGAAAGAGCAATCAGGGGGCCCTGCCCTAACCCCAGAGGGGGCACCTGTCAGGGAAGGGAGGGCCTTAGCAGATTCACACTAGTGGAAAGCAGCTTAAAAAAAAAAAAAAAAAGTTTGCTTGTTTTAAACGTCTGTACCCCACCTCCCAGGACATGCAATACCTCAGGTATTTCATACTCAAAGGTTATTCGTGACACTTCCAAATTCTAAAGCCATGTCTACTTTGGAGACTTGATATGATGTTTCTATGGTGTTAGTGTAAGGGATGGAGAAATGAAGGTAAGGAAATTCAGTACACAGAACTGGCCTTCCCTCATAGGCCACATGAACAGAAACAAAAAAATAAATAAAAGGTAGCAACGCAAATGACAATACAGCAAAGCAATAGTATTATTTTCATTGAATTGATTTGAAAAATGTGGAATATGGTATTCTAGAGGTTACTCATTTTTTAAGGTATTATATTCATTCATGGTGTATTAATTCACTAAGGACCAATAATAGAATTGCCAAGCAGATACATGTTTAATACCATTAGGAAACAAAGTACTGATGAAATTGATAGTATCTATGTTTTCCTTCTTTTTACAAATACAAGGCTCCTATATTTTGATCAGTGTCTCAAAACCTAAAATTGGATAAAAATAAATTGTAAAAGCCATCATTTAATAAATTTAAGAAATCCCAAAGCATTCATCATTTCAAAATACCTTTCATTCAATTTTTTTGTGAAACCAAGGTAAAGTTTTATACTAGGGGCACCTCAAAGACTTTTTTTTTTTTTTTAAGATTTATGTGTTCATGAGACAGAGAGAGAGAGAAAGAGAGAAAGGCAGAGATACAGCAGAGGGAGAAGCAGGCTCCCCGCAGGGAGCCTGATGCAGGACTCGATCCCGGGTCTCCAGGATCACACCCTGAGTCTGAAGCAGACACTCAACCCCTGAGCCACCCAGGTGGCCTCTCAAAGATTTTTATAGGAAATTAAATACTGCTTCTTTTTTTAAAAAACAATGTATGGCATTGATTTGTTCTCCATGTAAAGATGTTTTATCTGTTTGCAGAGAGGCATGAACAACCAGGAAATGAGGAATTCATTTAGATAAAGGAACCCACATGATAAAAGAACTAAATAAAAAGATCAATTTCCAGTCAACACCAGCACGGGTTCAGAATACGAAACTATCCTATCAGCAATTGCTCTGAATATGTAAGAGAAGAATTAAAAGTCAATACAGAGGGAGGATGTGCCAACTGATTGGACAAAACCAGTGGGATCCAAGGCAAACATGTGCTTTTAATTTCTAAAGTGTTTGGAGAGTAATGTTGTTTTATGATACATTATGTCATTTCATATGTCAATTACATTTGACGCCACATAAATCACATGTATTTGGAATCTGGTGAATTAATTAGTTGCCCTAAGCTTTCCTTGTCAGTATCTGATAGACTCAAAAAGATACAGTGTTTGGTGTGTAGGAGAGTTTCAATGAGCAGATACTTTAAGATTTAAAAGGTATTACTTGGGGTAAGAGGGTGGAAGAAATGGGTGGGGGGGGAGAAGCTTGGAGAGCTTAGCAACGAAATTTTAATGTGCCCTCCATTTCTGTTCCCTTCTTGTCCCTTTCTTGATTGTTTTTTTTTTATCCCAAGTGACTCCAACTCTACTCAGTTTGTTGCTTCACATTGGACCCCACCTCCACCTTCCTAATCTGATATCCACACCACCTAACCACCCCAGAATGCATGTTCCAGTCCTTTCTCCATGTGAGTGCTTTCAAAATTGTCCTATCACACATTTCCCTCACAGTCTAACACAAGGAATCTCTCCTTGGCAAGGAAATGGTGTTTTTTGGTCAACAAGGGGCAAGGCAGTTCTTTGGGACACCCTGAGTGGCATCAGGAAAATCTAGGTCTGAGTTAATACTATCATGTGCTACAAAAAGACCGTTAACATGACCACCAGATGCACCAAATTCAAGAGAAGGGCTTTTTCAGAGTTTTCAAAGACTCAGAACCAATCAAGGGTTTTGAGCTTTTGAGCTTGAAACAGATGGAGCTCAGCCTGGAAAGGCCAAGATACTAATGAGAGCTGAAATACTTCTGAGGAAATCCCTTCTCAGCTGGATGCAGGAATAGGGGATGCCTACACCTTCTGCAGTGGCAATCTTCTCCTTGCACCAGAGACAACCCATGGCTTCTCCTGGTTTTCTGACAACAGCTGCATCAAAATTATCATTAGCAACCTGGCTGGCTCAGTGGCTGACCGTCTGCTCCCCCACAGGGAGCCTGCTTCTGCCTTTGCCTATGTCTCTGCCTCTTTCTCTGTGTCTCTCATGAATAAATAAATAAAATCTTTTAAAAATTATCATTAACAAAACCAGTACTAGTTAGCACTTACTGAGAATTAACTACTTCCCCTAGCACTGTTTTACATGCCTAGTGATCCTGGATACATCATAAAAAAATGGATATTTAAGATTGTCTCTTATAAGTAGCTAAGCACTTGGTAGTAGATCCATAAAGTGAACTATTATCTAGTCATTGAAAAAGTGTATGGTAATGTTTGTGATGGAAGAAATGTTTATGGTATGTTCAGTGGAAATGGGAAACAAAATTCTGTCTACGGGATCATCTTTTTTTTTTTTTAAAGATTTATTTATTTATTTTAGAGAGAGAAAGCAAGAGAATGGGGGGAGGGGCAGAGGAAGAGAGAGAGCATCTTGAGCAGACTCCCAACTGAGCACACAGCCCAACACAGGACTCGATCTCACGACCCTGAGATCATGGCCTGAGTCAAAACCAAGAGTGGGACATTCAACTGACCGAGCCACCCAGGCACCCCTGTCTACAGGGTAATCTTAACTGTGTTAAAATAAATAGACAAATACACACACGCGAAAATTGTCAGCTGTGGTTATTTCTCAGGGGCAGAACCATGAGTAATACTTTTTCTTCCTTTCTTCCTTTTGCTTTCCTGTTTTTGTTTTTGTTGTTGTTACAGTTTTAAGAGTCAAATGTGGGCACTTGTAGTAAAAGGACAGTTATCTGACCCAGCAAATCCTCAAAGAAGCAAGAGAAAATGTACTGCCTCCAGTGGCCCTGGGGAAGCTTGAGCTTACTCATAGCTGGGCAGAAAGCAATGAGGGACATCCAGGGAGACCAGGCAAGGGAAGTCACGTGTGAACTGGGCTGTCAGGGAAGATATTTTTCAAGAGGCCCTAACTTGTAGAAGAGAGGGATTTGGAGATCAGAATGGTTTTTTTTCTGTAACAGCAAGATAGAAGAGGCCAACAAAATTTCATGACTAGGAAGATGCTTGAGAATTATGTGTTACATGTGGGGCCATTTGTATCATGAGCTAAAGTACTTTTGAAACCTTGGCTTTTTTTCCTGGCATCTCAAGGTCCCTATGCCACAGCCTGGAGGAGTCGTGAACACATGCACAGGAGAATGACTTGAAGTGAGAATCTCGGGGTTACATAGACCTGCCCAGCTGGGAAGGACAAAAGCTAGAGTAACCCTTAAGGGACACAAATGAACATTGCAAGCTCGTGTGTGTGTGTGTGTGTGTGTGTGTGTGTGTGTGTATTTTTTGTCCCCAGCAGACCCAGTGAAATAAGCTGCAGTCCAAAATGTCCAGATGTCAGGTTACACTCTCCTGGAAAGTTTGGAATGATAGTCGGAGCTAGACCAATGGACCATTCCATAACTAACTTTGAATATGTGTAAGTCAAAGGATAGAGGGAAAAATTCCAATTTACACGTAGTAGTACGTTTTTTCCTGGTCCTTTAAATCAAATCATCAAATGCCATTTTTGGTTTGGTTTGTTTTACTTATGTGTACACAATGTCTTAGCATAAAAAAAACATTATAAGTATATAAACCCAAATATTAAGAGTAGTATTTTTTCTCTTAAGTAATGGAATTACGTGTGACATGTATTTTCCTCTTTCTTGTTTATGTGTATTTACCTTATTATTTACATTACGTTTCACTATTTACAGTGATTAGGTATACTTTTGTAATATGAATATTTGTCTTAAAAAATGAAAAATACTGGATTAAACCAGTGCTTTGATGTTACATACTTTAATAAGATCACTATGAGAATTAAAAGAGTCAGGCTGCTTCTAAAAACCTAATTCCAATATTTTTCTCTTAACCTCATCAGGTATATGTATTTCTGCCATGAGTATATTTATTCTAATGAAATGCCTTCCTTCTGAGAGCAGTGATTATTCCCAAAACATCCGTCAAAGAAAATTAAGGGGAAATTATACAACTCCATGTTATAAAGAAAATAAAAGAAATCGAAAGGCCTCCAAACCCCCACCCCCCAAACACAGCCAAACAAAAACAGAAGAAAAAAAGTATTGTTCATGGTTCACTGACCAAGAAATAACCACTGTTTACAATTTTGGGCTGAATTTGTGTGCTTATGTGTGTGTGTATGTGTATTTTAATCTTGACTGTGGTCAAGATTATCCTGTACATGAAATTTTATTTCCTCTTCACTTGACATGTCACAAGATTTCCCCCATCATTAAAATCACTTTGAAAACATACACAATGACTGTCATCCTCCGTCTTTTACTTCTGCAAAGAGGACAGTCTCTCCTACTTATGCTACCACAACACCACGCAGATCAGCACATTTCCAGAAATACCCTAATCACACACACAAAAAAAGTCTATCAAATAAAAAAAAAAATGGCTTTAAACTCCTCTCAATACAAATTGCAGGGAAACAGGCCCTGTGGGACTCTGGATCGCTGTGTCATGCAGGGAAACCCAAGTGGGTAAAATTCGCAATGATGTGCCAAGTTTGAGTAAAGAACAAGGAAAAGCTGGGATTCAAAACTTTGCCCTTAACACAGGCCCTTATGCTGTTGGTCTAGGCTCCTCCTGAACATGATGTAAGCATCTGACCTAAAAAGGCTGTGAGTGGCCCAGCAAGGACTGAACGTCTCCATGCCAGAGGTTCTGGCCTCACCCAGAGGTATTCCTGACACAGAGGTGTTCCTCACCCACAGGACCTGAGGGCCAACAGATGCTCCACTAAGTGGCACCTGGATACCTAGAAGATTTTGCCTCCTTGCCTTCTTAGGTAAAACCTTAATCTAACTTTATTGTGTGAACAGGTAGGGTGGAGGGAGGGGGGCAGGAAGAGGGTAGTGGTTCTCTTTCCACCAATCTATAATTTGCCAGATAGACTTACAAATCTACACATGAAAACAGATTTTGAAAAAAATTGAGTGGGGATCTGAAACTAACACACATCTTTCGTAAAAGCTGAGTAGGGTTACCATTAAGGAGTAAATGTCTTTTCACATACTTTCCATATACTCACCAACTTCAAACGGAGGAGCAAAGAAAGCAGTCCCTACCTTCAAGATCTAATCTAAAATAAATCCAACCTCAAAATCATAGCAGACTTCCTAGGGCCTCCCACCTGAGCCCAGGGCTACCCTACCTCTCACCTGTGCTCCTACAGGAGCATGCACCTATCTCACACTTATGGTTCCCAGTACATGGATCCTTCACTTCCTGGGGCAAATGCCGACTCCCCATAGCACCTTTCCCGATGCCTTAGCCAAAGTAATTTCTCTTTCCTCAAAACCCCAAAGGCAAAACTGACTACATAGCTCATATGATCTGGGCCAGTCTTTATTTCAAATGCTCTACCCTATCGACACGTGATTTTTTTTCAGTTTAAGGGTTAAAAATATCTTCGCAAAACCCATCACAGGCTTATGATAATTCAGTTTTTTTCCCTAGCATATAGTTAGAATGTGTCCTTAACTCCTAAACCAGGTTTTAAAATCCTTATATGTAAACTTTGTTCTCAGTGCCTGGCACACTGCCTTGTAAATTGGAGGTATATACATATATATTACATGGATTCATCTCCACATTACTCACAGCGATGCCTGCCATCATACATATTAAGTATCTATAAATATTTGTTGAACGAATCGGTTAATTAAAGGATACCTTTTAGTAGAAAAAATAAACTGCCCACACTGAACTCACTAAAATAGTTGGGTAGTGACTAGCATACAGCAGGTTATCAACAGGATTTTACTTAATCAGTTAACTAATTAGACAGTAATGAATGTTCTCAGAAAAAGAAATTAAAGCTACAGATGAAATCAAGGTTGCTAAGCAGCTGACCTGAAGACGAGGAGATTTTCCTGGATAATCCAGGCAGGACAAATGTTATCTCAAGGGTCCTCAAAAGTGAAAGAGAAAGGCAGGAAAAATGAGTCTCACAGGGACTCAACAACAGGTGGACTCAACTTGCCATTGCTGGCTTTGAAAATAGAAAGAGGCCTCAAGCCAAAAAATGTGGGTGGCCTCTAGGTGCTGAAAAAGGTGGAAAACAAAACAAACAAAAAAATAGAACATAGATTCTCCCCCAGAGGCTCCAGAAGAACCACAGCCTCGCTGATACCTTCATTTTGGCCCATTCAGAATCATTTCAGACTTTTGACCTTCAGAACAAGGTGTGTTGTTTCAAGTCATGAAGCTTATAGTAATTTGCTACAGCAGCAATAGGAAATTAATAAATTTAGCAATAAATAGCCAAGGAGCCTCATCTAAAGGGACTACTTTATGCCAGGCACCATGCCAGATTCTTTCCACATTTTCCCTATCTCCCTTAATCCTCACTACTTCTCTGCACACTGTATATCATTACCCTAATTCCTGACCAGTGAGTTCAGGGAGGTGGCCATGTTGACCATGGTCACATAGCCCATAGCAGTAAAGACAAAGTCCAACCTAGTCTCTATGGCTCTGAGGCCAGTGCCTTCCTCATTATCACTGGATGCTTCCACTGATAACCCTGGACCACAGCATCCCAACACACAGCTGTTGTTAACTAGCTAGAATCACAGAGCTCTTTGGGAACCTGAAAAAAATATGTAGGCACTATTCCTCCCAAATATACACAAGTGAATCTATCCAATCAAATGTATAGGATCATGGCCATCTGTCCCAAGACTGACCAAGGAATCCATCACCTTCCATTTAAAAACACTCCCTAGAAGTTAATTATAAGCTATATCATATGGCTCTCTTATTTGGTATGTTTATATTTCATATCCCCAACTACATTGCAAGTTTCTAAACTCAGAGACTGTACCAGTTTTTAATCCATTTCCTCTAGGGCACCTTCCAGAATACCAGACACTCAACCGAACTTGTTATAGAAGATGCATTTTTGCCACTCCTGCTGTCCAAGCTCTGATCTTAATATATCTGCTGTCTATAAACCAGAAATTCTTATTTATCACTTAAGAGAGCTATGCACCTGAGCTGAAGAGGCGGGCTTCACATCTCTAAGTTAACTCGGCTTCCAACTTTAGAGCCACGTTAGAGCTTTGCAAACTTCAAGTATGTTGCTTTGAAGACAGTCCTGGATTTGAATCTTAGTCTTGCCACTTAATGACTACAAAATCATGCACAGACTACCAATATCAGTCTACTCACCTGTAACATGAGTCTAAGAACAACTACCTTGCAGGTTGGTTATAAAAATAAAGATCGCATTGCAAAAGTCTGAGAATATAAGAGATGCTCAGAGAATAGTTATCATTAGTTTTATAATTATGTTACACAAATCCAGCAAATAGACATCCCCTGTTGGCTAAAATAGTGCTAAGACTGTAACGTACATATAAAACATAGATTTGTTGAAAAGACAACATGAGTTGAGTCCATCTATAAAAGATAACATAAAATGTAGATTTGGGGCTAGCATGGAATAAGACTTTTGGGGGAAAAGAAGAATGCTAATCAAGTCATGTGGCAGCTTGCACAAGAAGAGCAAGAGACCTATCTGACCAGAGTGGGGAGTTACTTCGAAATATGGGAGATACCCAAACTGTCTAAATAAATTGGCCTGGGATGTATTGCCAGCCTGAGAAGGTTAAATATATTCCAAAGAACCCACATTCCTTAATGTGTTTCCTATGAAACATCAATCCTGCCTGTTGCTCTGCCAAAATAAGTAGAAATTAAAAAAAAAAATCTCTGTGGCTCAAATTAGTTCAGGAGGCACTCCATACTCCATCACCCTCCTGAAAGTTTACCCTGTGCATTGGCATATAAAGGGCTCTGCAAATTCTGCAGCAAAGAAACATATTTGACCTGGCATTTCCCTCAGGTATTTAATCATAGAGCCATGTTTTGAAAATATTATTCATTACTCTTCCTCAGCACTAGCATTTTATAAAACAAACTTTGAGAAACTGCAAGAGACAGTGAAGGCAGCTGGCGTATGCTCTTGCAAAGGCCAGTGGCACACAGGAAGGGATGAAGGAGAAAAGACCGAGGTCAGTTGCAGGCAATAGGATGAAGCTCTGGCTGCCATGGAAATGGGAAGGAAATTATTTATTAGAAAAACAATACAAAGAGACAATCAAGCTGACTTGATGACTGATTCGCAACATGGGAGAGAAATGCCAAGAGCATGAGAAATAACATTAAGGCCCCAAACCTGTGCAGCTGGGGTAACAGGGATGCCAGAACTCAGTCAACAGATAGGGGCTGGAAACAACCACTCATTCCTCCATCCAACTCCCAACCCTGACAATTAGGAGAATCAAAGGTAGCAACTGTTAATAAAATTCAAAAGCAGTACTTTGAAAGAAGGACATGGCCTCCAAAAAATCTTAAAAAGCTGAGATCCACCGTATTAGCATCTTGTCAAGAAGTCATATTAAGGTCCTCAGAAAGCAGTATGAGAGAGAACTACACAGACAGGGTACTGTGGGAGTCAGAGCTATGAGCACGCAGGATGAAAAGGTCAAAAACAAAAGAAGAGATACGTGTTCTCAGGACAAATGTGGAAGGGCAGAGCAGAGGAGTGGAACAGTGGCTGGGGGTGGAGTACTAACCAAGGAGGGACTGTGATAAGAAGAATGTTCATAAATTAAAACTTCACATCAAAGGGAACTGCATTGTGAAGCTAATGAGTCATTTCTCCAAACTCCCAGGAAGGCTAGAACTCAAGTATTGTAACCCAAGAGACAGGGGGTGAAGTGACCTCACACATGTAGTTAAGTTTTTATTTTTTTTTATTTTTTTTATTTTTTGTAGTTAAGTTTTTAAAAGGTGAGCACATACAAGGGCTCTCTAGTCATGCAGAAGAAAGAGAAATTGGCAAGCTTCATATATGTTTGGAGGCAAACTTCTGAAATGAATAAAAATGTAGTCCATGGAGAACAACAGTTCTTAAAAATGTTGGCTTTGGAGTCTCATGGAGCAGGGAATCAGCTGCCCTCACCCTATTCAATTGCTCAGACACTCAGATCTCTCATTTGTAAAATGGAGCTTCTATTTCATGGATCGTTGCAACGATTAGATGTCAGGATACCTGGAGAATGTTTAACACAGCACAGACTGACATGGATTTTCATTCAATAAATATTTGCTGGCAATAGGAGCAATTTTATTTTTTTATTTTTTATTTATTTTAAAGATTCTATTATTTTTTTTTATTAATGAGAGATACATAGGGGGATAGGCAAAGACACAGGCAGAGGAAGAAGCAGGCTCCATGCAGGCAGCCTGACACGGGACTCGATCCTGGGACTCCAGGATCATGCCCTGGGTCGAAGGCGATGCTAAACCGCTGAGCCACTGGAGCTGCCCAATAGGAGCAATTTTAGTGGCAACAGAAGTAACAACTTCTGTTGTTCTTATCTTGCTAATAGTAGAGGTGACCTCCATAGAGGAATAAATCTGCCTCAGCTTTCCATTCAGTAACGTGCAATTTATTATACAGTATTTTCTATAAAATGTAGTATTGGTTTGAGAGTCTGGGGTCTGTATTGTCTGTTTGGTCACTTTACTGTATTTTAGGTTTACCACTGCTAAGGGGTTTAGGTCACCAGTTTTTTTCAGTCAAAACTGGGTATGTGCATCTTTCTTAAAATTCAAGATGGCAGCCTTGACTAAATGTATCAGATGTCTAGTAATGAATTTATATATCTCTTTTTGTTCCAAACATATTCTTTCAAAATTAGACAACTTGGCCATTCCACCCTCAATCTAATCTAATTTCATCTAATCTCAGAAGTTAAGCAGGATTGAGCCTGGTCAGTACTTGAATGAGAGAAAGTAACTTTTAATTGAATGATTTAACAGTGGTGCATTTATATTAAGAATGCTTTCCCAAACAAAGATCCAGGGAGGTCATATGATGTGTTAGACCAAATACTGGACTAGAAGGTTTAAAAAAAAAAAAAAAAAAAAGAGCAGGTCCTCATCTAGCTCTTCCAGTTAATACTATGAAGAGCCTCAGTTTGTTCACCTGAGAAGTGAAAGGGTTGACCTCAAAATTAAGGTTCATTCATTTATACAATCCCATGATGCTGAAATAGTGGTGAGTTTGAGTGACAGAGCAACTCTGCTCTTCTTTTTCACTCCTGGTAGAAATTCTACACAGTTATATCAAGTTTAAAACTGTATGTATCTTAAAACTGTACATAAGAAAATCTGGAGACATCTTCACCTTGGCACTGAAAATACCTCACCTCTAAGTTGCCAGAAAGGGAAAAAACATCTGGAAAAAAAAAAAAGAGTGGACATGGAAAACCAAGCCAGTTTCATTTGTCAGCGAGCACAGACCATACCACCCAGCACTGCTCTGTACCTGAGGAGAGGTGGAGGTAGCACCAGGTAGACAAAAGCCTGGGCACTTGAGAGGGCATTTCCTCCAGGGTGGGTGGAGGGAAATGTTCTCAAATTGGAAACTCCTACTAACATCCTTCTCCAATCTCTAATCCCTACCTTTAGAAAGCCCTCTAGGACCTTTTCTTCCCTTCCTGACCACAGCTGGTCATTCACCTGAACCAGATGATGAGGAAGCCAATGGTAGACCTTCCGGCCAGTCCTGGGGCCAGATTTCCTTGTACAAATTCAAGCTCCACACTTACGTTGGGCATGTCTCTTAACCACTAAGCCTCAGTTCGTCAGCTGAGGAGCTCACAACATTATTTGACTCTAAGATGGCCATGAGGATCAAACAAATAAGATCAAATGAGATAGTCCACAACAGTGCTTAGACACAGCAGATGCTAAAAAAAAAAATATTAGCTGCTGCTCCTGTTGCATTTCTTGCCATTATTGTTATTTGATGATGATGATGACGGTGAAGATGATGACTGTTAACTAAACTGTCAGAACTTAAAAAAAATAAAAAATAAAATAAAATAAAATAAAATAAAATAAAATAAAATAAAATAAAACTGTCAGAACTTGAGCAGTACTAATGCCCTGTAGGAACCACAATAGGTGTTGGATAAAAGATGACCCCTAATACCCTCAAGCTCCTCTTTCAGCTTTGCACCAACCCACAGCCAGAAAATTTGAAGCAACAATACCCCTTGGAACAGAACAGCATATCAAACAGCAAACAAACTCGTATCCTCACGCCCCTTCCAGTGCTGCTGGGGTGGGATTTCCTAGCCACTCGTGCAACACAGTTGGGTTTTATTTGCCCCCTCTGTCTGCTGGTTGGGCCTCGGGAGCAGTGACAAACCGACCTCCAGATGCTCAAGCAGAAACTTCAGTGGCCACTTAGCTTAACACCTCCTTGGCAGGGCTAAAGTCAACACCACAAATTCTTATTCTTACAAGCATCTTGAGCTCTGGTTTCAAATTTCCTTGCTTTCCTGAGTTAAGGACAGACCCTTGGTGTTAAGGGACCTGGAGTTGCTTACAGTCCCGGGGGCCAGAAACCTCGCTCAAACACAGAATTACTAATTTGCAGAACCTCTGTCAGTGGAGATTGCTCATAAAATGGGCCCCAAGGTCACAGTTTTGTTAAACTGTTGTTGTATTCCCCCTCCTACAGCCACTCTTTAATTAGAGATACCTGTAGGCAGGCCCAGGGAGTTAAGTGAGATGTGCCCAAACCAGCCAGGGCAATTCTACAGCACCCGTGATGGGTGCACACAGCAGGCAAGGGTCCTCTTGGGAAGCAGGCACACCAACACTGTGCACAGCTGGAAACTAACCCTGGGGGGGTTTAAAAAGTCACCTGGCAACTGTGAGCCTCCTTGCACCCTGAGTTGCTGAAATCTGATATTTCCTGTTACTTGTGGGACGTGTAGCCGAGGCTATTTCAATTAAATGCACATCTGTGCTCGTATACCCTACCCGCCTCTTTGTTATGTAATCGTGAACTTTCGTTTTGAGTTGGGACTCTGATGGTTAGGGCTGATGTAGCTACAGGCGCAGCTTAATGAGTCTATAGTGTCTGGGTTTGGGCATCCACATCTGCGCTGCCTTTCATTGCCTCTGGTCTTGGACATGGTGAAGAGATTGAATTTTCTCTCATGGTCAACATGTCTCTGTCCCTCCCTCCCTCTCTCTCTACACAGACACACACACACACCGCTCTTATCAGTGAAAACTTTGCCACTAAGTATTATTTCCATGTCTGAAAACAGACATTCAGCCAGCAAAGAATTTATCTGATTCAGGTCTCTCTGCCGGGTGGTTAGGTTGAGATTTCACCGACCGCTTGCCAACTCACAATAAGATAACATTTTACTTAAACCAAGTGCTACATGCACAACAGACAGTGGCCTTCTTGGCACCCAACTCGCAGCCTTGTGACGCCCAGCCCAGGCAGAGTGGGATCTGCTCTAGGCTATAGCTCTTACTTTGGCAAGAAACAGCATTTGCATGAAAGCTTTATAAAGTTTGTTTAGCTTACTTCAAATATTTTATTTTAAATAAATCACCCAAACCAAATTTAAGTCTTTTCATTTGGACAAAGAGAAAGAGAGAATGTCCATGTTATTAAAAGACAACAATGCTTTTCATTCTTCCTTCAGGTCTGATTTTAAGATGACTTTTTTGGTGTCGCTTTTGATAGAATCATAATTGCCCATGCAGATCAACCCCACGAAGATGGCCCTACTATGAGAAGTACAAGTTTGAGCCTCAATTGTTGCTTTTTACCTACTGAATTGTAAACTACCACTATCATGGACTATTGCAAAGAAAGGCCTGTAGAAATGTGCTACCCATTTACTTCAAGTTTCCTCTTTGCTGTTCTTTACAGAGGTCTGCAAGCTCTCCAAATACTACCAAGACAGACTAGCCCAGTCAACAAGGCAGTAATTCTATAGGATTTTAGAAACAGACAATTCAATGTCACCTCTGCTGGAATAACATGATGCTCATTTAACAACAACAGATAATCGAAGTAAGTTTTACAGTATTTGAAGCTGTATAACCAATCCTTTTCATTTGTGTATAAAACTATATGCATTATTTAAATATTTATTCTTGCCTCCTTCCAAAAAGGATTGGGCATAAGCTTACAGGCACACATACTAAATAATTCAAAGCACATAAAGGTAGACATATATGATGAAGTCGGGAATAAGCTTATTACTCAAAAACTGCTTGCCATTAGAGGTGAGCTACGAATTTATTTCGAGCTTCCTAGCAACTAAAGCAAAAATGTTGACTTTTAATCAGTCAAGATTAATTATGCCTTTATCATTTTTTGCAGGGCTAAGCAATGAAAATAGAAACACACTCAATTAAATCTAAAAGCTTCTGATCTGCCATTTTTTACACCAGCTTTGGTCTCCTACTTCTTCTACTCACTGTGTTTTGAGGCTAAGTTACTGCCTAGTACAACAGGTGTTTATTTCTGCATTCAGCCATGCTGTTACTCCTGTTAGAAGAGTACGAATGGTTCTCAACCATTTGCCCTGGGGAAGGGTGCCAAGAGACATTTGGCAATATGGCAAACAGTGTCTGGAGACACTGTTGATTGCCATAATCTCCTGGAGAGAAGTGATACTGGCCTCTAGTTGGCAGAGATCAGAGATGCTGCCAAACATCACACAATGTGCAGGACATAGCCCATGACAAAGAACTAATCAAATTATAGAATGCTGAGGTTGAAAACTCAGCAGCAACTAATGAGTGTGTATGGGTATGTGTGATTTTGTTTGAATAAGTTAAAAAAAAACTTTTCTAGTTTAGAAAACACTAGCCTTAGTTTGTACTTCAGCCTTCATATTCTAGAAACCTGTGTGTCAAAAGAGCTTTTGTAATTGATAGAGTAGAAAAAAATGAACCCAAGAGTTCACTCTGGATCCTAAAAATAATACCAAAGGAATTTCAAAATAGGAGATCTTTAGGCCATAGCTAAAGGACATCAGAATAAGTCTACCTGATGTGTTAGGAAAATCTGGGCATTGCTTAAAAAAATTGAAAGTCATCCCATCTCTTAACTCAGTCTGAATAAATAAACCTTGCCAATAGAATGTGTTTTACAGCATTGATGGACGAACTGCTGGAGAGCAAGAGAGAGTAAACAGATGGAAAGAACACCAAAGGAAATTGAGAAATAGCCATCTGATGATATCATGTAGATTTGGACAAAGAACCACATGCCTGGGCTCTTCCCGCACTGACCTGCTGGATGCAGGTGCACAGAGTCAATGGTCTCCCTGGTACCCTAACAGCTGGATGATTTTCTCCCTTGCCAACTGCTTCTCTTAGTGACAGAAGTCAGGCTCATTCCCATGTTTTACAGATACAATATTTAATATGACTGGTTAAAAACTTGCTTTGATTTTGTCATGCCCATCCTTCTATTTCTTTTCTTTCTCTCTTTTTTCTGATAAGCCACCATTATTCTAGATATGGAAAATCTCATAGTGGTTAAACTAATAATGAAATGTAACTTTTCTCTCCACTATCTCAATAATCATCTCCTTCATTCTTTTGACATAAAGTCAGATAATTCAAGATTTGGGCTGTTTCTGCACAAGACTGGTCATACATTTTTATTAAATTAATAAGCAGTGATCCTGCCTAACAGCACTGTGATTAGCAGATATAACCTATCTGTGTTCGTGCAAATTGAAAAAGTTAGCTAGAAAATCCTGGGAGTTCCTTTGAACTCTGTGTCTGCTTCAATCAGGAAATACTTTCTAGAGAAACGCAAACATCTTCACTGACATGGATAGAAAGGAAAATCTCATCAATTTAAACTCTACTCTGCTCAGCCAGAAAGGAATGAAGCTGGAGGTAGCCTCTGAACTATCCATGAACAAAGTTTCCTCAGAGAGTCTCTGGAAGGATGATTAAAGGTAATAATTTGTATACCATTTGAAATAAACTGCTATGTTAATCATAGTTAATTCTTCTTTCTGCACTAACTGCTGGGCTCTATTAAGTCATACTTGGTTCGCTTCCTTTGAGTTATTTTATATATAGTATTCTCTTTAAAGAAAAATTATTTTATTAAATCTGCGATTTAATTTTCATTAATTCAATCAACATTTTTATCCAGTCTATAATGTACAATTATTTAATAGTTCTGTCTCAAAAAATAGTGAGATATAATAAATATATTTATTAAATATAATATAATAATATATTATGTTAATTAATATATAATAAATATATTTATTTCTCACATTTATCTATTATCCAAAAAACAAAACCAAGATAACTTTTATCTATCTGATTTTAAATATGTGGAATGAAAAAACTTGTTCCTATATGAAGGCTGCTTTCAACCATCATCAGAGCCCACTTCTTGAAGGCTAACTAGTCCATAAAATAGTTTCTAATAGATTTCTTGGCTTTGTTAATCCTGCTTATATAATGGAACTAATTTGACAATGACATTACTAATATTCCTCTTTTGATGAAACACTTCAGAAAGCTATCTGCCTGAAAGAGATTACAAGAAACTCACTTCAGAATTAAGGACACACACAAACTGAAAAAGCAGGAATAGAAAAAGATAACCCATGCAAACAGAAATGAAAAAAAAAAAAAAAGCTGGACTAGCTATACTCATATCAGACAAAACAGACTTTATTTTTTTAAAGATTTTATTTATATTTATTTGAGAGAGAGAAAGAGAGCATGTGAGCAGAGGGAGGAGCAAGGGGGGAAGGACAAGTAGACTCTGTGCTGAGTGCAGAGCCCCACATGGAGCTTGGCTCACAACCCTGAGATCATGACCTGAGCCAAAATCAAGAATCAGAAGCCAAACTGACCAAGCCCCCAAGGTGCCCACAAAATAGGCTTTATAACAAAGACTATGATAAAATGCAAAGAAAGGCATTACATAACAATAAAAGTGTCAATCTATAGAGAAGACATAACATTTTTATGTTAATATAAGGTTTATTTATATTAAATGATTTATTAATTTAATATACATGCACCCAACATAAGAGCACCAAAGTACATAAAGCGAATATTAACAAATCTAAAGGGAGAAATTGAAATTAATATAATAACAGCAGAAGACTTTAATATCCTCTTCTCAGGAATGGACAGATCATTCTGACAAAAAAAATCCATAAGGAAACAGTAGCCTTAAACAACACATTAGGCCCGATGAACCTAATAGATGTATGCAGAACATACCATCCAAAACTAGCAAAATACACATTCTTCTCAAGTGCACATGGAACATTCTCCAGGTTAGATCCATGTTGGGCCACAAAAGTCTCAATAAACTCAAGAAAATTGAAATCATATCAAGCATCTTTTCAAACCACAATGGTGTGAAATTAATTATAAGAAAAAATGAGAAAAAAAAGGGAAATACAAAAACGTGAAGACTAAACAACATGCTACTAAACAGCCAAATGGTCATCAAAGAAATCAAAGAAAAATTAAAAATTAAAAATTAAAAAGAAAAAAAAAAAAACCCAGAGACAATGAAAACAAGAAATGCAGCATACCAAAATCTATGGAATGCAGCCAAAGTGGTTCTAAGAGGGAAGTTCACAGCAATACAGACCTACCACAAGAAACATGAAAAATCTCAAATAATCAATCTAACTTTACACCTAATGGAGTTAACAAATTGGTAGGAGGAAGGAAATAATAAAGATCACAGTGGAAATAAATGAAATCAAGATTAAAAAGGCAATAAGAACAATCAATGAAATTAAGAACTGGTTCTTTGAAAAAATTGACAAACCCCTAGCTAAACTAGTCAAGAAAAAAAAAAAAGAAAGAAAGGAGACTCAAAGAAATAAAACTATAAATGAAAGTGGAGAAGTAACAATTGATCGCAGAGAATAAGGCAATATGATGATCAATTATATGCCAACAAGCTTTTAGACATCCTAGAAGAAATAGATAAGTTCTTAGGAACATATAGTCTTCTAACACTGAATCAGGAAGAAATAGAAAATCTGAGTAGATGAATTACTAATAAGGAAATGGAAACAATAATTGAAAACCTCCCAAGAAACAAAAATTCAGGACCAAATAGCTTCAATGGTGAATTCTACCAAACATTCAAAAAATTAATACCTAGCCTCAAATTCTTCCAAAAAAATTGAGGGGAGGAAAAGCTTTCAAATACATGTTATGAGACTAGCATTACCCTAATACCAAAAACAGTTAAGGACACCACAAAAAGAAAATTACAGGCCAATATCCTTACTAAACATAGATGCAAAAATCCTCAAAAAAATACCAGCAAATCAAATCCAATCAAATAGGATTTATCCTAGGGATTCAAGGATGGTTCAATAATCACAAATCAATCATTGGGATACATCATATTAACAATATTAAAGATAAAAATAATATAATCTCAATAGATGCATAAAAAACATTTGACAAAATTTAACATCCGTTTATAATAAAAACTTTCAACAAAGTGTATATAGAGAGAATATACCTTAGCATTAAGATATATATGATAATCCTATAGCTAACATCATACTCAACCATGAAAATCTGAAAGTTTTTCTTCTATGATCAGGAACCAGATACAAATGTCCCCTTTCACCGCATAGTGTTGGAAAAAAAGAAATTAGGCCAGAAAAAGAAATAAAAGTCATCTAACTCAGAAAGGAAGAAAAAAACTGTCATTATTTGCAGATGAAATAATATATATAAAAAACCCTAAAGAATCCAATGAAAAACAATTAGAACTAATAAATGAATGTAGTAAAGTTGCAGAGTACAAAATCAATATATAGAAATCTGTAGCATTTCTATACTAGTAACAGAATATTAGAATTTTTTAAATTTTCACTTATAATTATATCAAAAAGAATAAAATATCCAGAAATAAATGTAACCAAGAAAGTAAAAGACCTGTACACTGAACCAAAAGACACTGATGAAAGAAACTGAAGAAGACATAAATAAACAGAAAGATATTTCATGCTCATGCCTTGGAAGAACTAATGGTGTTAAAATGTCCATACTACCCAAAGCAGTCAGTAGATTCAAAACAATCCCTATCAAAATACCAATAACATTTTTCATAGAACTAGAACAAATGATACTAAAATTTACATGGAACCACAAAAGACCCCAAATAGCCAAATCAATATTGAGAAAGAAAAACAAAACTGTAGATATCATACTCCCTGATTTCAAACCCTACAAAGCTGTCATAATCACATTTTTTGGTACAAAAACAGAATACAGATCAATGGAACAGAACAGAAAGCCCAGAAATAAAGCCACACATTTATGGACAATTAATGTATGACAAAGGAGCCAAGAACACACAATGGAGAAAAGACAGTCTCTTCAATAAATGATTGTAGGAAAACTGAACAACCACATGCAAAAGAATGAAACTAGGCCACTATCTTTCACTATACACAAAAATTAACTCAAATGGATTTAAATAGAAGATGTAAAACCACAAAATTCCTACAAGAAAACATAGGCAAGGAGCCCATTGCCATTGGTCTTAGTGACATCTTTGTGATTCTGACTCCAAAGGCAAGGAAAACATAAGCAAAAATAAACAAGTGCAGACTACATCAAGCTAAAAATCTTCTGTACAACAAAGAAAACCATCTTAAAAATGAAAAGACAACCTAGTGAATGAGAGTAGATATTTATATATTATACATCTCATAAAGGGTTAATATCCAAAATATATAAGGAACTTGTACAACTCAACAACAAAAAAACAAACAACCCAATTTTTAAAAAATGGGCAAAGGGTCGCTCCAAATAGACATTTCTCTAAAGAAGACATCCAGATGGCCAACAGGCACATAAAAAGATGATCAACATCAGTAATTATTATGGAAATGAAAATCAAAACCACAATAAGATATCACCTAACACCTGTTAGAATGGCTATTATTAAAAAGATAAGAAATAATAAGTGTTTAAAAGGGTATGGAAAGAAGGGAATCCTCATCCCCATTGGCAGGAGTGTAAATTGGTGCAATCAGTGTGGAAAATAGTATAGAGATTCCTCAAAAAATTATACCTTATGATTCAGCCATTCTACTTCTGGGTATCTATCTGAAAAATACAAAAATACTAATTTGGTTTTTTTAAAGATTTTATTTATTTATTCATGAGAGACAGAGAGAGAGAGAGACAGAGAGACAGAGAGAGAGCGAGAGAGAGAGAGAGAGAGAGAGGCAGAGAAAGAGGCAGAGACATAGGCAGGGGGAGAAGCAGGCTCCACGCAGGGAGCCTGACATGGGACTTGATCCTGGGTCTCCAGGATCATGCCCTGGGCCAAAGGCGGGCACTAAACTGCTGAGCCACCCAGGGATCCCCAAAAATACTAATTTGAAAAGATACATGCACTGTTATATTCATTGCAGTATTATTTAAAATAGCCAAGATATGAAAACAACCAAGTGTCTATTGATACGTGAATGGATAAAGATGTGGTATATTTCTATAATGGAATATTACTCAGCCACACAAAAGAGTGAAATCTTGCATGTGACAACATGGATGGACCTTGGGGGTACTATGCTAAGGGAAATCAGTAAGATGAAGTAAGATAAATGCCACATAATTTCACTCCTATGGGTCATCTAAAACGAACAAAAAAAATAAAATAAAAACAAACTTAAAGATACAGAGAACAGACTAATGGTTGCCAGAAGAGAAGGGGATGGGGGAGGCTGTGTGTGTGAAACAGATGAAGGAGGTCAACTCTATGATGATGGACGGTAACTGGACCTGTGGTGATTACTTTGTAGTGTATACAGATGTCTAATTATAAAGCTGTATACCCGAAGCTTATTAAATAAATAATAAAATATCAGCTGTCTCAAAACCTTATGAATTTGAAAAGCACGAAAATGGCAATTTGTTAGTCATATGCCAATACGTGCGGATAACACTGAACTTGTTGCTATGCTCTAATCTGAGTGATTAGCAGTACAGCCTCAGCCAGCTTTCAGAATTAAGCCATGTTAGAGAGAACCTTCAAAAACTCAATTTGAAAATAACAGGATGGCCAAACCATTGCCAGTCTAAAGACCTCATTTCATTTCACTAACAGTAAGACTGGATGCGTGCAGGTGAAAAGGTAAAGAGGGTGGGGATGGGGGTGGGGAAGAGGAAGTGTAGCTGTTTGGCTTTATGACAATAGAAGGGAAATCTCTCCCCGATTATGTATATTGTTTATTTTACTGGATATCACCCTAACTGCTATGACTGCAGATGCTATTAGTTAAAATGTATATTAAGTTATCTGGTCCTTCTGAAAACCTGATCAGACCACTGAACTTCTAAATTTCTATCAGCAACAAACTGTAATGGAAATATCTCAACTGTGCTTTTATAAGAGGATCATAAATTGATTTACAATGTCTGTAGGAAAGTGGGGTGATCCCAGCCCACATCAAGAGACACAAAATGTGCAAAAACTTATACCACCATTTTTCCTGTGGAATTACAAAGTGTGAAACAAATCTTAATAGCAAATTCCAAAGGAATAAACTTACTTTCAGTGCAAATAGGGCAGCATCCTTTTCTGTTGAGAATTTTACCCTAATCAAGAGGGGAAAAAAACAAATTTAATGTTAAGCAACAGGGTCTGCTGGAGAAAAAACTCTTTTTTAAACCTAATACCAGTTAAACCAATGAAAGCTGTCCAAGCTGTATTTGAACTTGATACCATACCCAGACAGTGATGATGATGGCAAAAATGAACTTTGAAGTATCAGGTTCTAATGCTGGGCAAAGTCATTCAGAAAACTTTCCTGTCCTTACCCTCTGAGAAATATAATATCCAAAGGACTCATTGGTGTGATTTTTCTCACAAGGGAGGAAGATGGAGACAGTCTGGATTCAACTTTTTCAGTGATATCCAAACTAGCCCTCAGGAGACCAAGCATACAGCGCATAAAAATGGGAATTGTCTATCAACCTCTTGATCCACGTAAGGCCTCCATTCTGTCTTTGCTTTTCAGAGAGGCCCAAACAATAAATCACATCCCGAGTGCAGGACCGTGGACATGGACGATATCTGTGCCTCAGAACAAATTCAGTCAGATTTCTTCTTTCAGAAAGTGGTATGCTATCCATGTTAAGACACGGCTATGTAGTCAAAGCCAATGAAGCTGTGGGTTTTGAAATGCTGAGTAACTTTCCATTACCTTTCTGGAAATACAATATAACTCCTATTTTCCATTTCTTCTAATTTTTTTAGTGCATGGCATTAGAAGGAGGAAACATATTCTCAGGGTCGATATCAGAGAATGGCATTGTCTTATCTCTGACTCAATGAGACTCACAGAGAAAAAGAAATGTGGTCAATGGCCACTAGTGGTCAGTTGCATAAAGAATAGATTTAGGTACTCAAAAAAAAAAATCATACTGACTTAAAAAATGTTGGTTGATAATTGAAGAACCAGAATCACGTCTGATTCATTTTTGCAGCAGCCAGGCCTAAATGGCACATTAAAGGCTATGACAACTTTGAATGAGATTTAAAACTCAGCTTCAGAAAAATAAAAAATAAAACTCAGCTTCAATCAGCACCCCCTGGTTTGGGGCATTTTGACATATTTTCATTGCTAGAGCTTGATTATCGATTTCTATTTGGCACAGAGGCCCCCTTTCGTTTCTTGTGACTAAAAACAGTTGAAGACAAAATCAACTGAGGTGGGCCCAGGCCAATGGTGTGGTGGCCCCAGGGGAGTTCAGTAAAGTGCTCTGTCGGAAGGAGGCCAAACTACTGGAACCAAAAGGCCCCAACAAAGGGTGACAACATGAGCCCCTACATCTGTTCTTTGGCAGAAACTGCCATCTCTCTTCTCCTGAAACTGAGTGGAGCTGGTAATCTCACTGAATCACATGAGTAATAAATCCAGCCCAAGCTATGAAGTCTAGGCTCCCAAGCTATGGAACTCTGGACATGTTGTGACCTCACTGGGAAGAAGGTCTTGTAATAGCACCCAACTCAGGGGATAGTCCCAACATTAAACAGGGTAAGTCCTGGGACTGTAGGGAAAGTCTTAGTACGTATCAGTGATGATGAGAGGGCAGTGTTGTAACACCCTGTCCCCAATGGAACCTGCCACAGCCCTTCTCACAAAAGGCTCTCCTTTGCCTCAGGGCTGGGGTAAGGGTGGGGGAAGGGGCTGAGGGGGGATGGGGTTGCCAGGGAGGATAGACAGGAAATCCAACCATAAAACCCTTCTTCAACAGGGCACACATACTTCTGGAAAGAGAGATGAGTAGTAGCCAGGAGGGATAGAGCAGGGAATATAGTCTGCTTCTTAAAAAAAAAAAAAAAAAAAAATTAAATTAAATTTCCCAAGGCAATGCAAGGGAGGGGAAACAAGCATTGAACAGGATTTCCATGGTAGAACTAAGTTATCTTCCAAAGTCCTTGTGCTGGCCCCTGAGGAAGGAAAGTGTGAACCAGAGCAACAGCTGGAAAGATGCCCAGAAACAGAAAGGTGGCCCCTGGGGCAGGAGCCAGGCCCAGACAAGCTTTGACAAGACCGGGAAGGGGGTGAGGCGGGGGAGAGGTCTGCACTTGGAGAGATGGATGCTCCTGGCTCAGAGGAGGTCCTCCAAGAGGAGATGCTAACGAGATGCCGCTGACATAAAAAACGCTGACCTCCCCACAGCAAGAGGACAATGAAACCCATCAACCCTGCCACAAGTGGCGAGCCTCGAGTCAAGCTGAAAACCCCACCACGGCCTGTGGAGGCTAGTTAGTTGAGCCACCAGGTTGGCACAGCATCCTGTTTTTGTCTTGTAGAATAAGGAAGCCCATTATTACCAACATGTGCTGCAGGACTTCATTAGCAGTGAGGGTTCCCCAAGGACTGGCATAAATGATGTGATCCCCTTTTTCCCAATGAATATTTATAAGCAGACCATGTTCAAGTCTACTTATTGTATCTCCTTTTTTTTTTTTCTTTTATAGGAGGTTTTCAGTTTTATGTCTGAGGCTTTTTAAAGCAAGACTAATTAGGGTTTTTTTTTTCCTTTTTTTCTCCCCCCTTCTTTCAGTTGTGCAATAGCAACAGCTGTTGTTTTTTTGTGCCTCATTTGGCACTCAAGTAAAAACAGCAACTTTTTGTTTATAATAATAACAGATGTGAATAAAATTAAAAGCTGTCTATAACAGAGAAAGGAGGACATGTCCTGAATATATAGATATATTTTTTTTCATTCGCTGGAAGGTATTGAATAGGTTTGACACTTTCCCAAAAATGCATAAAACCTTGAAAGGTTTCAAGTTGCCGAGGTGAATTCAATGAAGCTCATGCTTTAGAAGATAATGGTGGCTTTATTCACAGAGCTGGAACTGTGGGTTTCTGAAAAGAGATATTTCCATAGGGGCACTATTTCCATTTGGGGCTACAACGGAGGCCAGGTTAGGGTATGAAAATGTCAGGAAAGGGGTCGGGGAGGGGTGCTGATGGCCCGAGAAACCCCTCGTGGAGTTTATTACTAAACAACTACATACTACTTTGAATGACCAGGGGAAGAAATCTCTAATTTGAGAAGAGAGAAAGAGAAGAGAACCGTGCGAAGGCTGGTTATGGCATTCAGTGGAAAGCCCAGTAAAAGGAGTAAGAGAGCAGATCTAACAGGAGTTGGAGACATCAAAACAAAGAAGTGGGGAAAAGTCAGTGAGAAATAGGAGATTTGGGACAAGTGCAAGGTTAAGAGCTATTTTCATGGGAGATGAGAATCTGGGCGGGAAGCGCACAGAAAAGGAGTGGGCCTTACAAAGGGAGGATGTGGCTACCGGGGAACCTGGAAGTATCAGGGGATCTGGATTCTGCGTTCAGAAGATGGCATGAGACCATGCCACACGTAGGATGTTTCCCAAGACCTTCAGGTAAAGAAAAAGTCAACCTGCATTCCAGACATACCTGCGGGCAGCTGCTGATGGGAACGCACTGCTTCTTTCGACACTCTGTCTTGCCTTTCACACAAGCACAGATGGTGCAGTTAACAGAGGACCACATCTCTCCATCCTGAAGGAGAGAGCACAGGATTCCGCTATCAGCTGGAGGCTGTCGGGAGCTAGTCCCACAGGCTGGGATTTCTTTGCCAAGAAGAGCATTTCTTGCCCTGAGTGAGGGATCCATCATCAGACTAAATTACCCTGAGGTGTCTCTCTCCACCTATCTGATTGGAGGGTGTGTGTGTGTGTGTATGTGTGTCTGTGTGCTCCCTCTCCAGAATATAAAAAGAATTTGTGTGCATCTAACCAAATCACATTCGTATCTTGCTCCTCCTGTACTGTTTACTTAGCTTCACCCTGGAGGACAAACATGAGCTTCATACATGATGCAGTAGCAAAGTTCTAATTTTCCTGTTTGATAGAACTGAAATGTTCAAGCTGTCCCAGACACCAGCAGTTGAGGTGTACGAAAACATGTAGTTTACTCCCAGATGTGACATGGTTCTGGACCACATGGGACATGAACGTACAAAGAACAGAGGCTATGACCAGAGTCATTGGCCAGGCAAGCACCTGATCAGCAAGCCATCCAAGTATGTGGAGCCCAGGCAACTCATACTCAGATAACGTGTCTCTGCCTGTCTGATACTCTCCTCCCAAAAAGCTGGCTAGCACCTTGGAACACATTTTCTAGCTCAGAAAGGGCTTTTTGAGGAATATTTTTTGACTCATTGAATTTATAGTATGCAAATGCCAAATATGCAGCCACAGAAGCCCTGTTCCTCTGGAGAACATGCAAGGATGTGTGGCCTAGCTTGTGGAAAAGTAGATTACACACACCAGAGCTGGGTCCGAAAACAAACCAAGAATTCCTTCTTGGGTTTGTAGATATGAGTAGCAGGTTTTGTTAAAAACAGAGAAACTAGCTCAGATTTTGATGATGACTCCTCCTTCTCCTCTTGCTTCTCATTTTTGAAGCTATATGAAGGACTAGTAGAGCCTTTTTTTCCTCAGGAGAGAAAGACCTAACCAAATCTACCATAAAGGGCATCTGATAGTCCAAATTATCTGAGTGCACACTTCTAGGACTTGGTGTTGCAAAGATGACTCTCTGTAAATTATTTTAGCCCTCATCACATAAAGGAGCCTTGAAAACACTTTGCACACAACACCAGCATGAAAGGGAGTCTATAGCGTCTAGGTGCTTGGAAAATGGATGACTTTATGTCAAAAGGACACATGAGTGGCTCTGAGAGCCTGTGTAACTATAACACACACATGACCCCCTTCCTCTGGGCAGGACACATCATGTCTTCACACTGATTCCACAGGAATCAAGACTCCCCCTCCAACTTTGTCAATATAAAAAGAAATCTGGCTAAGTACAGCATGAGGAGCTCCCACGTCTGACTTGATTCCGAGGACCTCAGACTCAAGAATGTCCTGAGGTGGCACCTTCAGGTACAGACCAGATGGAAATCCCTTTGGGCAAAGACAACAATCTTCAACCTGTTTACATGGTCACTGCACAGCTATGCTAACAGAAAACTATGGGTAGCAGTTGACGAGGAACAGATGGTCCTTAGACAGTCCTGCTGGCTCAGTTGGGGCAAGGCTCTCTCACCTTCGCTCCACAGCTGTGCTGGCATCAACATCCTCACCTGAACATCTTCCAAGTGAGAACAATCTCTCTTTGAAAACTTAGCTTCATGAAAAAGTTCTAAAAGTATTAAGCTACAGAAGCATCAAGATCTAAGAAAGGGACTCTGAGGATCTCTGACTGAATGAGTTACCCCTAGTCAGAAGGGCGCCCATAATAGCACCGCCAAGGCAACTATCTTCAGCTTACGCCCAATCATGGGCCCACCACATTCAGAAAAGGCGATAATATTTCACAGTCTTAAAATACTTTGAAAAGCAAAATAAAGCCAAAGAAAACCATTTTTTCAAACAGTTGCTTCTCTCCCCCACATGCACTTGATTTTAAATATATGTATATATAATATTGCAATATAAATAATTACATTTGCATAACACACACGACATATGTGTCTACAAAATACGGAATACTCTGGTCTGTCTTTTGTCTGGAGCTCTTTAACATTTCAGTGGAGAATAGAAGTTCCCACGAGCTTGGTTTGTCACATACCCGGAAAATCTTGTTGCCAAACTTGCACACCTTGATGTCTTCTGGAGGCACTCGCAGGAGGCACTCCTCACAACAGGTCTCCTCCCCTCTGACGCAGCCACCAGGGTGGGAGCACTTCTTCTTACATACTACGGTGGAGTCCTGGGGGCCCAGAGACAAAACAGAAATTAAAAGTGATTTCCATCTTTACCAAACATCCTACCTGGCATTCCTTTTAACAGCCCACAGCTAACTGCTTTAAAATATATTCTGAAGATATCCTACTGTAACTTGTTGCAATAAATCCTTCTTTCACTTCAAAATGTCATTTGTTGATTAAATGTCTGGACTAGAAGTTGACAAAGCTTTGAAAAGTGTGACATACCCTTGCCAACTCCCAAGTGTTTATAATTTAACATTCAAGAAACTTATGGTTCTACTCCAGCCAGTGTGTGGCAAGAAAAGTCCAGCTCACTGTGGGCCAACCAGTTTCCTTCTTCCTTCCTCTTGCATATCCTTCATTAACATTGCTCTCTTGGGTCTCCTCTGGGGCTTTCTGCCACCTTTAAGGAGTTTGGCATAAAGCCATGATATCTAATCAGTAAGAAAAAATGAGGAGCTAATGTTCTTCCTCAAGATGAAATTGCTCAGTTTGTTCTATATTCACGGAAGAACTAACTGGACCTGGGCTCTAGGGCTTCTCTATAAAGTAAGTCACCTTAATCAGGCCACTTAATCCCTGAGAGTGAGGAGTTTATACCTGTAACTTTAAGAGGTATGACTTGCTTTCTAAAGAAGTGGCACTACCTGAACACAATAGCCAACTAAATTGTGCCTACTGATTCATTCAACAACACACTGAAGAAAAGTATGCTTTTCTTGAAGTGTACTTTTCTCGAACCTACTCCAGTTCAAGAAAAGTGCGCTTCTTTAGTTCCCAGACAACAAGTGGCAATTTCACTGGAGTAGGTTGTCAGGCAGAACGAATGTAAGAGCAAAACACTGGTGAGCCTTGGTGGCAGGCAGGGTTGGAGGAAGGTGGTGTCCCACGTAGATGGGCGACCGCCTCACGGTGCAAGGAAGAGAGACCAGGCCCTCTCTTAGTTAGCAATGAGAGAGAACTCACTTAAACAGGTTGTGTAAATCAACTTACGTAACTTCTGTCGCTTCTCTGTTAATCCTATGGCTTCAAGAGCTACCTCTGGTATTCATCTACTACTATGTTCCAATTGACTTATCCATCGAAGATTAATATGACAATGAGATAATCTTTTAAAAATGGCATTAGTTGTGTTTTATTTTTAAGGTTTTACCACACCAGATAACAGATAGGATTTAGCACCAGACAAGACCAGTTCATTTATTAGGTCCGTTATCTTATGCAAATCCATCTCCCTAAGCCCCAAATTCCTCATCTTCAAAATGGAGATGTGAGTAGCTGCTTTGCAATTTACATGAAAGATGTAAAGCACTTGGCACAGTTTCTGGCACATACAAATTGTTATAGGTCAATTCATAAATTGGGGGGGAAAATCCTTTGCCAAACTGCATGTCTTGATTTCTAGTTTGAAAACAGGACGCTCACTAGCTTTCAAGTAATATATACTTCATGGTAGTAGATTTCCCGACTTTTATTACACACACATACACACACACACACAGCACCCATTAGAACATATAGCTGACAGTAGCTTAAGTCATGAGAATACGGAGGTAGGTGGATGTGCTTCTGTCTATAAGGAGTTCACAGAGCAAAAGGAGAGAGTGAACTATGTGAACAAATAAATTGCAATGTAACATGGTAAACAGAGTTATTAAAGTATAGAGGTAACAGAAAAGAGGGGTAATTACCCGCCTAAGTGAGTCAGGAGAGCCTCCCTAGAGGAGGTAACATCTGACATAGGCTGTTCTGTATGAAGAGGAGTTTGCTAATTAAATTGAAAGAACAATCTCCAGGTAGAGGAATCATCAAATCTGAAGGTGCAAAGACCTGAAACCATACTGCGCTCAGAGTCCTGTTTCCTGCACTTGCTGTGCCACTGGATGGGGATGGATGCTGGAGAGGGAAGAGGGAAGCTCTGAGCAGATAGAAAATAATACTGATTTTCTAAAATGACTGTGGCCTGATTCTTCAAGCATCCAATTTCCCATAGATGACTGTGAATGCACACTCTGACAAAAGACAACCTCTTGAAGGAACAATATTAATTACACTTTTTTGAGCACTGGGACGTACTGCCCAATCATCTCTCAAAGAAACAATGAGACCCAAAACACTGCAAGCATAATGGATTCTCAGTCTGGCTTTCCTGTAATTCAGAGAATTGGGAATGTGATGTGTTCCATCAAAGGTTCAGTATCCTCAAGAGGAAGCTATAACCTGTGAAATTCCTGGAGAGGAAGAAAAGTCCTGAGGATAGAGGCCAAGGCAAACAGAAGAAGTGGCTATATGTTTAGCATAGGATAATACAAACCACAAAGGAGAGGAAGGAGCCTCAGGAAAGTATTCTCAGGCTTAGGAAACACTCAGTGTTCAGTGCCAGGGAACAGACAGTTCAGCCCCTACTCAGCCACCTCCCTGAAGTAGTCCATGCTACTTAACAAAGCATGCCTCAAGTAATCAGGAACTTCTGAACCCTAATCCTAGCTACTGACTCATCGCTGACATGGAGCAAAACTCCTCTCTTTCCCTCTCTAGCTATTAAAAACAAAACTACAACCATCACCACCAAAATGTATTATTCTAAATTCATGTCACACAGATGTTTGGGGTCTCTCATTAATGAAGGATCCTAAAATCTCCCATTAAGATGATTCTCTTCTTGGTTTTAAAAATAAATCACTGCATAAGCACAGTCAATGAATGTGTGATGTGTAGCCCTTTAAGATTCTGGAGCGTGGACCTCTTTCTTTACCCGTCATTAGACTTCTGTTTGCCTTTTGGGAAAAGCAAGCAATACCTCAAGTAAGAAAGGGTACAATGAACAATATATAAATACTCTCTTCCCAAACCATCAGGTTTATCCTTGTGATGAACTGTAAATCCATGCCTTTCTTTCCTCTGGAAGGTGATTAAAGTCATTTTTATTGAGAGGTGTGTCAGAGAATTCACCTCGGATAGTTAGAGCCAGAGAACACTGCCACATGTATGTATCCGATTTTAGAAAGTGCCTCAGCTAGCCTCTCAGACTTTAGTTCTCACCTCTGGGAGCTAACTTGTAGGTCCCAGGAAGGTAACAGTGAATTGTCATTTGGGTCCTTTGTTCGAACTTCCTTGCGACCTTGAGTATGATTTCAACTAGTAAAATGGTGTTGATAACGCTTCCTTCTGGTAAATAACACATTATTATGTTTGGCTATGATGCTAACAATAAAACCCCAAGTGCAATCACTGTTGGACCACAGGCCCGCAGAACCACATTACCTGGCAGGTGCATGCAGTGCAGTTATCATAGAGAAATGAAGATCCATTGTCATAAACATCACTGCGGAAGAGGCAGCTTCCAAATGGGAGGTCAAACACTTTCCTCTGACCTAGAGGGAAGCAATTGCATGGTGTAAGCCAGACAGAAGCCAGGAATTCCCATTTTGTCATCAACAATTATATCACAGGGATGTTGAACATTCTCACAAAGACCAGGTAAATCTGGTGCACAAAAATAGTCCTGGGCCATATATTCCCAGGGGATCCCCTGGAGTCACTAATTTAGAGAGTTTTTGTTAGGAAGAATTTGATTCCACACTGAATCTGGTAAGTTCAATAAATCTATAATACCATCATAGTGAACCAAGATGACCAGGTCCATATTGACTGTCCACATGGAGCTCATAGTCTACTGGCAGGACAAACCTACAAAAAATTATTTCAACACAACAATATGGTAAGTTCTGGAAAGAAGCCAATATGGGTACTGTGGAGACAGGGAGACTTCCTGGAGGATGTAATGCCTGAGCTGCATTTTAAAGAACAAAAATAACTAACTAACTAACTAACTAACTAACTAACTAACTAAAATTATCCAGAAAGAAGGTATTGGCAGGGAAGAGGCAAAAGCAAGAAGTTCCCAAGAAGAACTAGAATGAGAAAAAGAAGAACCAATGCATCTCAGTTGGAGAAATAATAAGGATAAGTCCTTGGTATAATGGATGGCACTAACCTAAAATGTGCGTAAAGGCAGACTCCAACCCACATGCCAAGTACCCAAGCTTTCAAAGGCATCGCACCTCTGTAGAACTAGCTTGGTTTTCCCTTACGTGAAGATTTGATTGGTGACCAAAAGAGCCATAAAAGCAATCCCAAATAAAGAGTACAATCCAATTTCCTCCTTTCTTTCAGTATGTTAACTTCTACTCTCTGGAACACATAAAAACATCCCTCACATGTTACTTGAATCAGGGACTGAGTTAAGAAATCAAAGATTCATAGTCATTCATTAGATTTACATCTACACACTTTCTTCTTATAAAAAGATTAAAAGCAGTATCTATTTATCAGGAGGCCCAGTGAAATGCTGAAAACACCTATAGGCAACATACTAAATGCTGCTCTCAGAATTGTTGGAATTACCATTCATAGGAGTCAAGAAAAATTCCATCTTTCTGCTAGAGTCAACTTCAAGGCTAGGATAAAATATACATGCAGAATTAAATAATTAGTTTGGTTCTTACTGCCAGAAGTAAACTTGCCTCAAAAGATGACAGTGAGCTATAATCTGGGTCCCACATATAGACCCCCTGATGACCTTGAGTATTTCTCTAGGCCTCACTTAGTTCACCTGCAAAATGGTATCAAGAATGCCTCCTTGCAATAACACATGACCCTCTCTACCTACAATATGGATACTGGAGTATACAACAGAAAATCCTTCCATGGTTGAACAAAATTTAGCCAAATAACTGTATTTTTGCACCTAGCGAGTATTAATAATCCAGCTAAGACAGGTATTCTTATGTGCTCACCAGGTCCCGAGTTTCTTGAAACTTGTGAGAACTTATAAACTAAATTAGAGGATTACCTGCAAAATATAAAATTCAACCCTTCTCTAGATTTTCCCCTAGGTCCTGAAGCATCAGAAAGCTGTGTGCAGGCCACCCACCCCATTAGAGTCACTTATGTCACATCATACCTTGGTTTTAGGATATTCTAGTATAAGCAATATCCCTAAGCATATCTTTTTTTTCCTTTTTTTGTATTTACTATAAAAATGATGGTCATGTCATTTTTCACTGCTGTAAACACTGCCCCCTATATTAATGTATCAGAGATATATTTCTATCCTTTAAGAATTAAAAATAGCTCTGTTTCAATTAAGCAATTTTTACAAATGTGATAACCTGGCTTGGCTTTTTCCTCTTTTATTTTTTTTTTAAGATTTTATTTTATTATTTATTCATAGACACAGAGAGAGCGAGAGGTAGAGACACAGGCAGAGGGAGAGGGAGAAGCAGGCTCCATGCAGGGAGCCTGACGCGGGACTCGATCCCGGGCCTCCAAGATCACACCCCAGGCTGCAGGCGGCACCAAACCGCGGTGCCACCGGGGCTGCCCTTTTTCCTCTTTTAACTACATGTACTCCATGTATTTTATAAGTGGCCTGAAATCCTTTTTGACAAAAGGCAGGATATAAATATATAAATAAAATCAAGCTTCTTTCTCTGCCAACCAAAATACATCTTCTTTATGGCTGAGCTTCACATTACCTCCTCAGATGCCCTTTTACCTCTTAGAATAAGCAGCCCACTCATGGGTTCCCACAGCTTGTAGCTTTTACTACATTTATAGTACTCAGTACTGTGGCATGGATGAATAAAAGAATGAATGAATAGGTGAACAAATAGATGGAGGCACTGGTGGATTGATTGATGCATCAGTAGATCACTGAACAAAAAGACTCTTCAACAAGTTTACCCCCTGAACAAATGCAATTACCTAGACTATCACTCAATAAAATATAATTTTTACCTAAAAGTACTGATGTAAAGCTTTTATCACAGAGCCTGGCATTCATTAAACACCCCTAATAAGTGGTAGATGATGAGTATTATCATTATTATCAGTAATATAATTCCAACATGATCTCAGGCTGTGTCACTTTGAAAGGTGCATTGGGTGCTCAGTGTAAACAAACCTCTGATGGGTCTCTGCCTTGAAAATGAGAAAGAGAGGAAAAGAATGTTACAGTACAAAAAGCAGAGGTATGTCATGTAAATGAATTCTGGTCAAAGGAATATTTAACAGCAAATGGGTGTCCAACCAGCCAAAAGCCTAATTAGTCTAAGATTTCAGGATCTAGAAAGTATCCTAATGTTTCCTTTTTTTCCTTTCTGGCTTTTATTGTGTGGGTATGTTTCTTTTTACCCCAGAGGAACACAAAATCTTACCTTAATCTCAAAGTCCCCAAATAAGATAAAACCTTCAAAAGAGTGGTGCAGAGACTCCATATACAGCCTAATTTAATCCATTTCCACATTATTTTACTGGGGTGTAGGTCAATCAAAAAAGGTCTCATTTGGGAGAATTATGATTTTCAAGTTTCCTAAGACTTGCTATTCCTTTTATAGTCTGTCTTATGACCACAAATGGACAAAAAAAAAAAAAAAAAATCTGCATTTAATACAACAGCCATTGCTCATATGAGAAGCTTCTGAGCTGACTCAGCACATCCACGGTACAGGCTTCAAAGCATTAATCAAGCCTACTTATCTTCAATGTCAGGCCACAGTTGCCACCTCCTCTGTGATGACTTTCCTGTTTAGATGGAATGCTGTGTGCACCATGACCAAAAACGTGATGATTTCAACCACAATGAGCCAGCTAACTCTATGCCAGGGCTACAAGCACACACTGGCAACCCAGGAAGCACACATCTCAGTGGAAATGTCTTTAATTAGGCATGTCTAAACAGGTCTCCTTTGTTCTTTTAATTATTTCCTAGTTACTTAAAAAGTATTATGTGCATGTGTATGTGTGTGTGCATGCAGAAGGAAGGCAAACATTATGAGATGAAGAGTTAGCAGAAGAATCCCTCAAAAAGAGAAAACTGCCTTCGTTTAAAAAGATACCTTTATTTGACAGCTTGCCTGGAGAAAGACAGACTTCAGGCTATGGCTGTGATGGGCTGGGAATGAAAACATCCATCAACAGAAAGTTCTGGAATTGAGAAGAGCAAACTATGAAAAAAAGGAGAGAGGATTCAGAAAAGGGTGTGGACAGTAACTGAGAGGAGATTGGAGGCCAAATGAAAGAGAAAAACAGTGACTAGAAACAAAAGAGTTAAGACCTTTTAAGAACAAAGGGAGCTTAAGTTTCCACTTCATGATGTTTGCTGTCCTTCACTGTAAAGTAATCACCCTCATTGACTACAAATCTTCAGTAAAATCTACTACACAAGCCTTGAATCAATAGCACCACAGAATGTGAAAGGATTGAAGAGGCAGTGTCCCTGGAAGTACAAAATGTGCTAGAGAAGGAGGAGGAGAAAGAGAAGAAAGAGGAGGGGAGGGAGGAGGAGGAAGGGGAAGGAAAAGAAACAGAGGCAGAGAAGGAGAGGCAGGAGTGGGATGGAGGAGGAGAAGGAAGGGAATAAGGAAAGAAACAGCAGAAGCAGAAACACAAAGCCAGTGGTGACTAGGAGAGTAGGAAATGTGTTAGCCTCCTCAAAGATCCCTGGAGATCTGAGTGGTGTTGCCAGGGGAGTCTAGTGGAAGATGTTCTATTGTATTCATACGCTGGGTCAAGCTACTTTTATTTGAGTCTGAGTCTGAACATCAACTAACTCATGAGCTTGAAGATCACATGTAAGAAGCTGACATATGTATTATGAACAAGAGCCAAAGGATCTCTCGCCCTAGAGACTCCATCACAGGCTGTCTCTTTTCTGCTGGCAATGTGTGTGCCTCTCTCCACATCACCAGGGAGGCTGAGAAGCAGAGCTTAAGTCATGGGCTTAGGAATCACATGTAGTCATGTTCAGGTATCAACTCCATAACTCCCTAGCTCTGCCACCTACTAAGAATCTACTCCTCTCTCCCTCAATAACTCTAATTGTAGCACCTATATTACATATCAGGATGATATATCTAGCACCTATACAGACCCATTTCTTGAGAAAATGTAATGAGAAAAAGCATATAAAGTGCTTCGCATGGTGCCTAGGATATAGTAAATGCTCAACAAGAAATGGTTAATCCTCCTTTTTTGTTGGTTAGTTTTCTTTTTTTTGTTGTTGGTTTTTTGTTTTTTGTTTTTTGTTTCTTTTTTGGTTATTTTTCATTGCTTCTTTCCAAACCTCTCGCTGTTGGTGTCACCCTCTTGCATGCTTTTGCCTGTAAAAGTAACACTAGTCTATATCCTCTGTGTGTTAACTTCACATGCCTTTAAAAGACTTCTCATTTCTACTAATCCCCATATGTCCCCTGAAAGACAGTTTCTTCAGTACTATTCTCTCCATCAGGAGCTATTAGCCCAGGCTGTCTGGTGAACCAGGTTTACGAATACAAGGGGAGATAAGAGAGAAGAAATCCCTGTAGAGACCAGAAAAGAGAGAAATTCCTATAATTAGAAGAAGCAGTTATTTCTAATGAGCCATGAGCTAGGATAACCTGAGAACCCCAATAACATGAATGAAGACTCTCTGCAGAAAGCCCCAAGAATAAATTACATTGCTCTTTGACCTGAAAACAGTCACTCACCCAAACATTTGGGGCAGCACTGTCCTGGGGGAATGTGGCTAAGGTGCTGAGGACAGGAGAGAATGGGACAGACTTCTCTCACGCACTGTGTCCTGCCTCCCTGAAGAAAAGAGAGAGAGAAAAAAAGCACGTTTAGAAAAAGTAAGTGCACACATATTGTATAATCAAGATGTCTGGAACAGACCAAGGGCCTTCCCTGGTATTAGGTCCCTGGGGTGACTGCTCACATCTGTGTAATTTCTCCCAACTATCCGTTTCTCTTCCCCGTAGATCACATGAACTACACTCTCAACAAGACGGTCCCTGAAGAGAGTCTTACAGTATCACCCCTCCCCACTCAACACCGCCTTGATTTGTCTTCTTCTGTCTCAAGACCAGCCAACCATCTCAGTTTGCCTGAAATTAGAGGCTTTTGGTACTAAAACCAGGAAAGACTGGGGCAAACCAGAACAAGTTGGCATCGCTTTCCAACCCCTAAGCAAGCAAAGGAGCCCTTCGGGTTTTACTGAGACTTTTCAGTAAAGTCCTCTTTCAGACCCCCATCCTTCTGTAGGCTCTGCAGACATCTTCCTCCAAGAATACTTCCCTTCCTGCCACTGCTTAAAGGTGTTGCTAGCATGACTCAAGGAGGTTCAGATTTAAGGAAGCAGCCAGTCTGCTGAAAATGGATATGCTGAAAGCCAATATTCAAAGGAACCATTTCACCGAATTCACTCAGCTAACCAAAGCTGCTTCTATCATAAGAAGAAGGCAAATGATGATTAATATTGGAAGGCATAGCAGAGGCTCAGCAGCCTATGGGAGAAGTTCTAGAACCTATGAATTTTTCCTTGCCCCTCATGCCTCGCCCTTTCTGTCCTCCTTTCTGACACCCATTCCTTTCTTCTTTACCCCAGCATGCTCCCCCCCTTTCTCTGCCCGTCAGCATCTCCCCCCTCTCTACGACTCAAAGATGCAGCATGCCTACTACCCCTCCTCGACGTCTCACAAGAGGCGTCTGTTTTTTCCAGCCTCAGCAACTTATAATTGAATCTTCAGAAAGCTGGGGCAGGAGAAAAAAAAAAAAAAAAGTACTTTCCAGTCAAATTTATATTCAACACCTTTGGAAGGCTCATGTGAAAACTATCCTGCGCAAAATGAATTGCTATCGAATTTATGAATAATTAATTTTATTATTATTATTATTATTATTATTATTATTATTATTTTAGAAAATCAGTAGATTTGGTAAACAGATTACTAGGCATACGGAATTCCAGTGGGTTGGCTTCTCTGGGATTTGAGCTAGAAAGCACACTAGTAGACCCTCAGGTACCTGGTGTCTGAAACCGGTAATTTATATCTCAAGAGGCCTCAGGAAATGAGGAACTCACGCCTCAAAGAAGGGAAAGATTCCCCGCGGCCTTTCCTCACACCTTCTCCAGCACTTTCTGCAATAACACCAGACGTCAGCCGTCTGGGTCATATTCGTGCCCATCCCTACGCACTGCTGCCGCCCACTGTTCCTGCTCTCCCTTCCTGTTCCTGCCAGTTTTGTTATTATAATTTATTTTTTGGTACGACTGGGTGAAAAGGGTAGGGCACGTTATGTCTTTTTAAATATTTATTATTTTTAAGCCACTTTAATGTTGGATACATCCCCAAACCAATAGAGAATATGCAAAAATACCACAAAAAGCTCTTCTGTTGTTTTTACATTATTTCCAGATCAGCAAGAACCACTAAAAATCTCCTAAGAATCCCTGGCTGTTTTCTGGGAGGTTCCTCACACCACTCTGCATAATCCTGAAGGCCGGCTTTTCCCCAGACTTCACAGGCACAGAACCCAAGTCTAGGTCAGACTCCGAGGTCTGCCCCAGCTTATGCACAAACCACAAAAGTTAAATCTACATGGAGGACATGATGCTTCCCTTAACTTTTAATTTCTTAACAAAATTCTTCTGTAAGCAACTTCCTAAAATCTTGAAGCTTCAGGCCACACGAGGCTGTGTGCATGTTGGCTGCCATAGGTGTGCAGAGAACACACTCTTTGCATCGATATTCTCTGTTCTTGTTGGAGCAGCATCTATTTTGCAAGCATATTTTAAAATTAATTTTTTTAAATATTACATAATTGCATAGGAGTTAAACTCGTCCAATGCTTCAGAAAGCTGGCAAAAGAGTATGTGGGCTCCAGCAGTTTTCCTTACACTAAGGTCAAAGAGCGGATTTTGCATACATAATACAACTGCAGTTTGTCTTTCCCAAGAGCCCAGTAAAGTAACTTGAACTCCAATCTGGGTTTGCTGGTTTAGTCAAGTTTTATTTTGTTTGGGTTGCAGGATTGTGGCACAGCCCAAGTCCCGAGGCTGCATTCCTATTAATACCTCCAAAGAAAAGAGCCAGCCCTTTTCGGCTCACAACCTGCTTCTACGATTTCAACTCAGCAGGGAATCTGGTTAAACTATGAGATGTGGCTATGCTGTAAACTAGGAAAGTTACAATAGCAGAAGGGAACATTTCTGTTTCTAAAAATGTACTGATTCCTACTGTAACTGCACTAACTCGGGCTCTATCAGATAATCCCAATCTTTCTAATTGGCTCCCCTGCCTCAGCTCTCTTGCACTAACCCACCCTGGACAGTTCAATATGCCCAGGACTCCTTTCCAACACCCATCCATCATTTCGTTATTTGATCAAATATTTGTTTAAGGCCTACATATGCTGACGACACGGCAGTGAATACAACATACAGAAATCACTCCCTTTATGGAGCTTACATTACCATTGAGCATGTCCCCATGGTAAAATGGAGGATGACTTACCACTGCAATTGGGATAAAATTCAGGCTAAATGTCAATTCTAGAAGCAATTATGTGCCCACTAAAATGTGTTTCTTTTTCTCCTGACATAGACCACTACTATATTTCTCAGACTCACTTGCCATTAGGCCTTACATCTAAGGTTCTGATCAAGAGGAGGTAAGATGGAAATAAATAACACGCTTCTAGGCTTGACCCATAAAAATCTCTCATCTCAATGCTCCACACTCTCACCTTCTGTCTCTACTACATGGATAGCCACCTGAATGGAAGGGATCAACAACTTTGTACAAAATGGAAAGAGCCTGCTTCCCTGAGTCACCATGTGGAAGTCTATCCACTAAACACTTGCAGTGAACTATTAAGTGAGCAAGACATAAATTTCATTGCATTAAAATACTCAGACACATTAGACCTTTATTACCACAGTTAGTCTACTTTGGCAAGACCCCCATAATCTTCACTCCCATGTCCTTCCCTCACAATATCAACATGGAAAGGCATGTCCAGTGTATCTTCCTTATTATCTCCAGGCACATCTGCAGCCTGCCATCTTCTTTATACATACCTCTTTCCCTCTCTTCCCCTATCACTGACCCCTATAAAAATCCTGCTTTGTTCGGGATCTATTTTGAGCCTCTTTTCACCTAAAAAGCCTTCTAGATCCCTTCATTTCCCAGTGACCCCCCCCCCATCTTTTCATATATTTTTCTTTTTTCATATTTAGTCTTATATTTTTGACATACACACAGAAGTTTAACCCTGTAAGATGATACTGGTTTTGCCTCCAAGCTAGACTTTGGTGACTGCAGGGACCAGTCCTTTGAGCCTAATATCCTTCAGGAGAGTGACACTCAAGGAAATATCTCAGTAAAAAATTCTTGAATGAAAGGAAGAGCCACCACACATGATGAGCTCTAGAATCTCAAACCACTGAACTACAGGATGCTGATGAGATGGTATAGTTACAGGGCTGTCTGCATCTGCTTACCTTGAATCTCCTTGGGTTTTGTACATTTTAGGTACTAACTACGTGTTTCTTGGTGGTGATATATCAAAAGTAACACTCAACTTCACCTTATAAGCTGGCAGGATTCCTAGGACCTCCATGTGTTCTGTAAAATGTTTGAAAATTTCTATATAGTTACAATACACAAGGATTAATGACTACAGTCTCATGTGGTCAACAAGGAAAGGAACTTCCATAGTACTGATGAGTTATGATTTCCACCATTTTTCCTTAGTTTGTTCTTTAGAGGTGGTCATTTGTTCTGACTGCATATCCAAGTGTTTCTCTGAAAGTAGCTTCTTTTTTAAAAAGACATGAAACTTGTCCCAAGTCTATTCTCTGCCCCCTTATTTTTGTTATAGCTGATTCAATCAAAAGTGAAATTGCTTTGTGTCAAAGTTTACCCTAGAGCAGCAGTCTTTCTGCATAATAAAAATCTATCTTCTTGAGTATAGTAATGAGTACAAGATGATAAAACCACAGCCATGTGCATACATGATTCTTCCCCCACCCCTGAGAACCACTGAGAATTGAGGGCTGGAAACCATACTATAACATGTGACATAGCACTCATCCCTTGACCAGGATGCTGAGCTGGCTCCCCAACAGGAGGCTGGAAGCAGAGCAGTACATTTCTAAACAATTAGAACCAATCAGTACACTCAGCCATATTCTAAAAGGATTTCTTTCCCCAATGTTCAATTGTTTGAAGACAATGGAGCTCTCCATTGATTCTAGATGAAGGCAAGAACAGGGGAGAGAAAACCCAGAAGGGCTAGTGTAAGGGAGAAATAAATCTTGAATGCAAAGAGTTTATTATGTGTGACTCATAATTCTTATAACATAATACGATTATAATTCTTATATCATAACCAGTGGTGCAAAGCTGATTCGTGAATAGAGTAACCACTTTAAATTGCAAATTGGGCCAAACATTTACTTCACAAGAGGAAAAGGATGTCCTTAGCCAGGTTTCTCTTTGACCTGCAAATTTATTTTGGTCAAGTTTCAGAGCATAACAATTACTTCCAGGGGTAAAGTCTTGGTGCCTGGCCTTCCTTGTTCTTGGCCAGTGCAGAACAGAAAATCAAGGCAAAGATGGCCAGCAGGTGAGCTATCAGACTGTGGGAGCAGTGGAGTAGACTAGAGAAGAGAGGACACCTCAAATTTAGTGGGTCATGAGCCCACTTAGAGAAAGCTATTTATAGACATGCATGGACACATATGGACTCATACGTGTACACATGTACACACACAATATTGACATACATGTATATACCTCTGTGGTATAATAATATAATGTATGTGTTTGTGAGAGTTACCCACTAGGCCAGGGTTTTTCAAATTTGGCATTATTAACATTTTGAGTCAGAGAAGTCTCTGTTTTAGGAGGCCATCTTGTACGTCACAAAATGTTTAACAACATCCTTGGCCTCTATGCACTAGATGCCAGCATCACCCTTTGGCCCCTGGTTATAACAAACAGAAATGTCTCCAGACATTACCTAACGTCCCTGGAGGACAAAATTGTTACCAGTTAAAAAACACTGTACTAAACCAATGTTTTCTCAAGCCACAGCCCAGGAACCTGCATTTTCAATAACTTTCCCAAATGAATTGGATGCTACAGTCAAAGGCACTACATTTGGCAAAATGCCTCACTAAGATGAGCTTCCAGCAAGCAGGTTTGGAGGCTTATTTATCTTGTTCGTTCTTCCAGCAGCTAGTACGTGTCACAGCCTATAACACGTGCTCAAGATATGCATTCTGAATGATGGAGCACATTGCCCAGATTGGGGAGTTCTCCCTGAGACACGAGCCAGGCCCTATTTTACCTTGCCAGTGGCTGGAGGCCCTTTTTCCTTGTGAAGGCTTGTGAAGGAGGAGAGCAGAAGGAGCAGAGCGGAGATGGAGTTTGTGATGGACATGGATGGGGCGGGATGCACCAAGGGGTCTGTGCAGAGACCAGGGCAGGCTTTATCATCACAATCTGTGAAGACTCTGGAAACTTTCTACCCCAAGAATCTGAACATGATGCTACCCACGGGCTTATGTTTCCAAGTAATAAAATGCAACTCAACTTTGATTCTTTACACACAGTGTCAGGAACATTTTGCTGAACAGTCAGCAAAGATTGAGCAAAATACCTACCCTGTCCCATAAAAACCTTGAGCCACCACCCCCACCCCGCCCATCCCAGAAGTGCCTCCCTGGACTGACAAGAACAAAACTCTTTTGTCCTTCACACCTATTCAAGGAACCAAGACCCAATGCTCTGTCCTGAGAATTAAGCCTAAAACAAATTCCTTTTATGTTTCCCATCAATTAATGTCTCTAAGCCCGATTGTATTGTTGTCCATCATATTGTTTTGGTTTCCCTATTGCTGCTATAATAAATTACCACACAGATTCAGTACCTTAAAACAATACACATTTACTATCTTACAGTTCTGAAAGTCCGAAGTCTGAAGTCAGTCTCGCTGGGCTAAAATCAAAGTGTCAGCAGGGCTGGGTTCTCTCTGGAGACTCTAAGATAGAATCTGTTTCCTCGCCTCTTCCAGCTTCCAGAAGCTGCCAGCCTTCCTTGGCTCTAGGCCTCCTTTCTTCACAGTCAAAAGTATCAACACAGCATCTTCAAAATCTCTCTCTGACTCTGAGCCTCCCACCCTGTTTATAAGGCGTCTCATAACAGGGCCCATCCAGATAATCCAGGATCACCTCATATCAAAATCCTTTATTTAACCACATCTGCAAAGTCCCTTTTGCCATGTAAGGCAACAGCCACAGGTTTGAGGGATTAGAATATGGATCTCTTGGGGGTCCAGGGATCCATTATTCTGCCTACCCGTAATTATTATTAAAGAAATGACATTGAATTTCACTGTGCACTCCAAGATGTAATATTTCAGGCCTCGGGTGACTACAAATCATGAAAATAACCCATTCTCTCAGCCTCGCCCTCATTGAAAAAAGCTAGTTTTTCCCATTTTTTTAATCAGAAAGAAAGAGAGCGATAAATATCTTGATTTAAATCCTGATTCTAGGGATCCCTGCGTGGTGCAGTGGTTTAGCGCCTGCCTTTGGCCCAGGGTGCGATCCTGGAGACCCGGGATCGAATCCCACGTCAGGCTCCCGGTGCATGGAGCCTGCTTCTCCCTCTGCCTGTGTCTCTGCCTCTCTCTCTCTCTCTCTGTGACTATCATAAATAAATAAAAAAATTTTTAAAAAATCCTGATTCTATGGTTGCTGAACTGAACCACCCAGATAATCCGAATTTCACATCTTATGCACTCTCTCTTTTATTATCATAGGCAATTCATAAGCATTAACTGACATCGTCAGGAGCCACGTTTGAGGTGTTCATAAGGTAGGAAAGCTGTTTGGTTGGCCAGTAGGCCCCTTCAGGGTCAGCATGCTGGCCGTGCTGGTGAGCACTACTCCCCTAAACTCAAGCTCCCACCAAGCAGTATGATTTGGCTAGTCCCCCTCTGGCCTGTGCTGGCGAGCCCTTTAGGGACTTCCATGTCCTCCAATGGCCAGACAGACAACTCCTAAAGGGTTTTACTGAGTCCGTCATATTCAAAGACACTTACAGAAGAACGCCTGCCCTGGCATCCTCACAAGGTTTGCACGGCTCTGCAGTGAGGCCTCGGCCCACTGGCAGCCTATTGGACCAAGTTCCAGAAGCTGCAATCAGTGAGCAGTCCCGGCCCGGCCATGAAGACAGTGCTGGGCTTCAAGGGCAATGAGTCAGAGCCAGAGGTCATAATAATTTGGTAAAATAAATATCGGACTCTTAAATAAACAGGTGATGTAAATACGTTTACTCTTCCTTCACTAATACCATATTGAGTTTGCCTACGCCTCATATTTAAAGGCAAAATTTGTCTATATTCCTCTTGGAGTCCTTGCTTGTAGCTCTGTCTCTGTGACTCAGCTGAATGGCAACTTGTTCCTGTTTTTGTTTTTCCATGTTTTTGCTTCAGAAAAGAAAATTTCAAAGTTCTCTCTCCTCCCCGAACCCCACTTGGCACGCAGGCTAACACACCAATTGCTGATAAGGCTGGAATACCGTCTGAGGCAAATTCCAAGTGGTTCTGGGTTTCCACAAATATTTCAGTGCATTCTTTGTCTATTTTAGAAGCAGGAAGATAAGACCACCCTATGGGACCACTCTCAGACGAGATCTCTGGACTAATGCCCTGGGAACCAAGGGGTGGGGAAAGCCCTGCAAATCAGAATAGATTCGCCAGCCCTGGTTTGTTTGGTGTCTGCGAGCAGGTGCTGAGGGATGGCTGGAAACATAAGTGATCTCCCCGAGGAATGTGATAAGCCTTTCCAGGGCTCACTAAGCTGAGAGGTAGGGGCTTCCTGATAAGGCCTTGAGAATCTGGGCCAGCTATGCCACTGAACATGGGTGTCCCCCCACATCCCCACCCTGCCAAACAATCAATAAATAAGCAAAGAAATCCACAAGAGAACAGACTCTGAATAGCTCAGATTCCCATAGACCTCCCAGACCACCCCAGTAGGACGCTTCTCAACTGCCACCACCACCACCACCACCACCAACACCCCCCCACCAAAAAAAAAGCAAAAGAAAGAAAATGAGCCCTTTTCCTTCTCTTGCCATTTTTTTTTTTTTTTTTATCAAAGTTCAACCTTTCATCATCATGTAAGTAGTCAAAGCTGTTACAAGCCTACTGCTGACACATCAAACGCTTTATCTACAGTCTGGCCCACTTCCAGGGAGATGAAAAGAACAATCATTCAGAACTCACACCTCCCATGAGTTATGAGCCATTCCTGAAAGGAAGGAAATAACACCATCATGGAGGAGAAAGGGCATTTTTCATATTGCTCAGACTGTCGCCACCGCAGCAAAGCTGGAGATGCACTAAGGAAGAGACCCCATAAGGGCCTCTGATGGGGGCAAGGCTCTACAAATACTGACCCCCAAAGACAGAAGCCAAAGTATCACTAATGAACTGTTTCTCTTAAACCTTTCAGTTGACTTTTAAGTTTGGCTACCAAAAATAATTTATGTACTCTACCTGCTTTATGCATTGTTTGGTTTTGTTTTCACAATGTTTCATTTGCATTTATCACTTGGCCCAAACTAGGTTAAGAGTTCACTGAGGGCAGAAGTAATGTGAATATTTCTCTTATCTCCCATAAAGACTTCAGTCCTCCTAGCCCACAGTGAGGCCAAAGTCATACCAGAAGTGCTTGGTTTTCACTAATAAACACCTACTTGCTGGGTTGTCAGCCAGAGCTGAAAGTAAGTCAAATATGTTTGTGTTCCAGTGTGGTTTCCTGAGGCAAAAAATTATCTGCTGTCTTCAATGAGTTAGTCCTAAGTAATGTGTATCCGGATCCCCACAATGTATTGACAAAATTATACTTATACGTCTTTGGAATATCTCTTAAATGTAGTATGCTTAAACATACTACTGAAAAATAAGATTACATTTTCACTTCATTTTAATTTCTGAATAGCAATTGACTAGTCACAGCATCTTGGCTTCTGTTTGCCCACTCCACAAACATTTGAGTTTCTACATGCTAGACACAGTGGTCTTTAAATGAAAAATTTGGATTTCAAAATCTTTATTCAATATACGTTACTCTTGCACAGTTTTCTATTTTGTATCAAGTGACAATTTCCTAAAATTCTAACAAAATCTAAAATGTTGTAAGTAAAATATGAAGAAGTCCTATAAACACCCTGACCTCGATCAAGGGACACTGTCCAGGGAGACTAGAGTTTGCTGGCACTATTCATTCACATTAGTGGTGCCCCTGGGTATTGGTCTTGTCAACCAATTCAAAGTTTGTGTTCTGAGACAAACGGGCTGCAACTCAATCTCGGCAAGCCCTTGGGATGATCATAATCTAGGCCAAAGATGATCAAAGGAAAAGAAGTGTAAAGGCTGTTGGAAACAGCTGTGGAAGGCGTGGGGGGAGGGTCCCAGTTTGAGCCAAAGCTAGCATTCTGACATGCCTGGGCAAGTCCTGTGAAAGGGAGAGATTCACCTGCTTAGCTTCTCATGAGAAAAAAAAATCCATCCTAAGGGAAGAAGAGATGCAGCACAACACAACCACCAGGTCCTGGGCCTAATTATGGCAGGCATTCTTGCAAATATAACTTGGAATCTGTTAAGCTCAAGTCATCCCAAGTCCAGGATCATGGATGCCCATCTTGGTGGGGAGAAAGATGCAAAAAGTAAAGCCTAAAAGAACCATATCATTGAAACGTCTATGACATACTCAAGTACAGTCCCCATTGACTTGGGATTCCTATAATTGAGTAAACCACAAAAAAAAGGAAGTGATATAGGTCCTTCCCACTTCCCCTCCACACTGCTTTATCATCAGAGGCTTCCAGGGCATTAGAGGTGATGTGCAATCAAAGAGGGTGGAAGTAGTGTCCAGGCTAGGCTGAAAAGCAAAGCATCTGTGAAATGGTGGCAGTGTCAAACAGAGGAAACAAAATCGTAGACAGACATGACAAAAGATGGACTCTTCCCCAGTCCAGAAAAATGTTATTTCCTGGTTGCTGGGAACTCTGACTTGCTAGGAGGATTGGTCATCAGTGTCCATCACTGGACAGTATAAAATAGCACCTGATAACAAGGCATGGGTACATTGTCTGACAAATGAATTCATATATTGGTCAAGTAGAAAGAAAAAGTGTGTGGCCTCTTATAGAAACAGTGAATTATATTCAGTCAAGCTTCTCCTGGAATAATATCAGGCCAGGTTCAGAAGCACTGTCTTGTAATCTTGGCCAGAACATGCAATAAAGAGGCCAGAAAGGGGAAGGTACCTCAGTGAGGCAGCAGCTGGGTGGAAAGCTTGCCTGGTCCTGTATAGCTCTGTAACTATGACAACAAGCTTAGCAACCACAGACTTTTTTTTTTTTTTTTTTTTTCCCCCAAGTACGATGGAGAACCAGGACTGGGCAGGTCAAATGTTTAACCTTATTGAAAGGAATGGAAGGGGCACCTGGGTGGCTCTGTGATTTAGCATCTACCTTCAGATTAGGTCATGATCCCAGGGTCCTGGGATCGAGCTCCACATCAGGTTCCCTGCGAGGAGCCTGCTTCTCCCTCTACCTATGTTTCTGCCTCTCTCTGTGTCTCTCAAGAATAAGTAAGTAAAATATTAAATAAAAAAAGGAATGGAAAAAAGTTCCACCTGAACAATACAATTAGTAGCTTATTTCAGGAAATAATATGTAAAGGACTGGGTTCAGGACTGGGTGTTTTAGACCATAGCTAGAACAGAAGTTCAAGCGCTTGTCAGAACTTCCCTAAATGCTTCATGGAAACTAAGGATAGTCTTCACAGTTCCTATGAAGGTAAAGGAAGGGGAGTGGAAGGCCACTTTCAACTGGAAATCAAAGGAAAGCCAGTCCACTTAAAATAGCTGTCAGGACTTTAGTCGTGAGTGGACCAGACACATGCCAATCAGATCCTGTCTAGGAGCTCTCACTAAAGACCAGTGCCAAAGGGAAATTTGTGGGGGGGGGGGGGGGGGCAGTAGTTCAGAAATATCCACATTTTATTATACCAGGCCATCTGGAAGATGATGGTAATGTCTTGAAAACAGGTGGAGTAAGTGAAAGTCTACATACTGAAGGCAGACTATTTAGCCTTCTTCTGACCAAGAAATCCAGAAAAAACATATTTTAAATTGATCCATATTATTTACTAAAAAAAAAAAAAAAAAAAAAAAAACCTCATCTGCTAGGACTACAGTTTGTTTACCAAGTTCACAGAAATGATACAAACAAGTAGCTCAAAGTATATGACCAACTCATTATCAGAACACTGCTGGTTCTGATTGGTTGAATATATTTGTGATTGGAACACTGTCTGGCATATTCACAAGTGTGTAGACTATGGATATTGCAGGGAGGTATTTTTCTTTAGTTTTAGATAGGACATAAAACTTTGATTTGTGTTACATAGAGATCTGATAAGGTCTGTTCAGATCTGTGAATGAGACTCCAAAACCAGATGTCTCCACCTCCCTCCAGAAATTACTAAGGTGGAAAATACCCTTACATGTATGTTACATATATTTGATTAAAATGCAGTGTGGATATTTATGCACAATGAGTTTTTGTGTTTTTGTTGTAGGACAAAGAATATTATCTACTGAGCCTTTGAACTGATCTGGCCTGAAATGACCTTTAGGCTGGATTCCTGTTCCCTCTTTTGCAAACCCTCCCAGGCAGACTGACTTTGCAATCACAAGTGGCACGTTTCCCTAGGTTGTGCTTGGAAAATGGTTGCTGCCATTGCAACAGTAATTAAACATGCCATGGTGGGGAAACTTGGCAACTACAAGATAAGGAGTCGAAATCTATAGTTCTCAGAGACTCTGATGGGTTTTATTTAAAAAAAAAAAAAAACAGAAGAATTCTCAAAACTTGGAAATAGAAGGAACAATGCTAGCAAATGCTACCAAAATTGTTTGCGGCAAAAAATTTAAATGACTCTATTCTCAAATGCTTCCAATTTCAAAGGGTACATAGGAATGGAGGAAGAGACTCTAGTTATACATGTATACCAATTTTGTGAGTGAAAGACTGTAAATCTTTGCAAAGAGGCCATTTCTTTCATCTAATATTGATACATGAGGTATTTGCATTGAAATATGCTCAAAACTCCAAATATAACCTGTTATTAGAGTTGTAGAAATAGCAATATCCATGAATCTGCATATCCATGAAGATCTAGATACTGGGTGATGAATCAAGAATCAAGGGAAAATGATTTTTTTTAATGCTTATGAAATCCCTGTTCATGAAGACACGAGCAGATCTATGCCTTAAGCTCAATACAAACCAGGAAAGTTTCCAGACTCTAAATCAAGAAGGAAAACTGGGAAACCACATGATTCAAAGGAACAAACCCCTGGCGTGAATGGCTCCCTCTATCCTTTATTACTTTGTACTGAAGTTACTTAACTTCTCTAAATTTCAATTTCTTCATCTATAAATTAGGAAAACAACAGTGTCACAGTGTCACAGAGGACATGTAAAGAATAAGATGATGGAGAAAAAGCTTTTAGACCAGTGCCTGGTGCATAGTAAGTGCTCATTAAATATTAGCGCTTACAAATATTTAAAGTCAAATTAATTTTGAATCCCAGCCAACTCCATAAATTAATAAGCGGGTGACTTTGGGTAATTTATCTCATCTGAGTCTTGGCTATTACTAAACAATACCATTTTCCCCACAAAGCTGCTGTGATAATTTTATGAGTGAATGTTTCGAGTGCCCAGCACTGTACATGAGCTATAAAAACATTACTGATAAGAGTGAACCTTCAGCCCCCTCACCTCCACCCTGCTCTCTTTAGGATCAGCCATTCAAAGTATATTTCAGTGGCCAAGAGAACAGGGCTGTGGTGACTTTTCATCTGAATTAGTTGGAGAACATTTGTGTTTTCCTTGGCACTAGGAACACATGGATAGTCTTTAGGGTATACAGTAGTATATACATCGCCCATGTATTTGCATAAAGTTTCAAAGCACTTTCTTGATATATGCAGTATGACAGCTGCTGTCACAATATATTTATATAAGTTCTACACAGATTTTATAAAATAAACTTGCAAATGTTTGTTTTCCTAAGGAGGGGGATATTTGGGGGTTGTTGGGGATAATCATTTCATCTCACTGTAGAAAGTAACACATGTTGGCACGCTCCCTTGCTCTATTGCCACAAATAGGCTGGTGTGCCCTATAAATAAGTGAGGCAACCCCACAGATACAGTAAGTCACTATATAATCATTTCTTTAATGCTTGTTCTGTAGAAAACAGCACTGATGGGCACAGTAGCCACAATCCATCTAAGGTCTAGTAGGAAGAATGAATAGATGGTTGTGACTTTTAGCACCCAGAATCCCTCAGGCAAATGGTCATATCCCCAGTTGGCTGTGCATCCTTCCATATGAAGCAGTTAGTCAGAAGTGAAAGACAATGACAATTCCTTACTAACATATGCCAATGTTTGCCTCAGTCATCTTTCAGAACACCAGAAGAATCGTCTGGATTGGCCAAATCCTTCCCTCAAAATACCAAGGTAATTTACGCTCAATTATCTCCTATAGCATTTCCTAAACTAGAACTTTGTGGAGTCTTGTTTCATAAGAAGTTATTATGGCTTCTACAAAAAAAAAATTAGTAAGGTTGTGTAAAACAAAGTTAAGCAGCTTCCTTTATTGCAAGACTTTTCTTATCCTTTAATGCATGTGGATATCCAACAGGGAGATTATATGATATGGTGTTTCTCAAACTTATTTGACCATAGAACCCTTTTGCCACGCCATATGAACCTATTCTGGTACAAATATAATGAGGAACGCAATCTGGAAAAGGCTAGTCAACTTCAATTTACTACTGTGCACCTGTCCTAAGTATCTACAACAACAGGGTCTTTCCTCTTTGGGGCAAATTGCTTGGCAACAATTTTTGGTTAAACAAGTTCTTTTATTGAGCAATCAATATTCCTTCATTGAGCAAGTAGTTCTATTCCCCAAAGCCTTCCCCTCCCATAAGTACTGTATTAAATGATATGCTCTTCAAATTCAATTTAAGATTATGTTTTTATAGACTCCTAAAACCACTCTAACAATGGTTTGTTTGTTTGAAGGATACTGTCAATACAAGTTATCTCGGGATTCCTGTTCATTTTATTCAGGATTATCTTGATTTTTTTTTTTCAGAACCTTTGCACATTTTACTATAGAAAAAAAAGAATTCTTGACTTCAACATGGCCCTTTTCCAATTCCATAAACCAGGTCACCCTACCAATATGTGGCATTTCTGGAATATTTATAAATACCACAGTATGAAAACGCTACCTCCCACATCCTCTGAAAACATAGCCGGCTACAAATTCCCCAGGCAGACTATGTGGGATATGTGGTTTCCATGGCTTTAAAAGGGGTATTTGTAGGATATGCTAAGGAATATTTCAGCCGTGTCTTTCTTTAGGCTTTTTTTTTTTTTTTTTTTTTTTGCCTAGCAAATTTGCCCTTCAATACCTCCCTCTGGGTGGCCCTTAAAAAAGTGACACATTGTAAACAAATAGAACCTGATAGATTCTTCAGTAGGTGGTAATGGAAGAAACAAACATTCAGAGGAAAGGCTTGTTTATCCCTGTAGCTCCCTTTGGGTGAGACCTCATGGAACCATAAGTGAGGCCTAGACAACCCTGGCAAGGTGAGGTCAAAGAGCTGTGTAAAGGCAGTAAAACAAGGCAGGAGCTTTGGAGATCTGGCAAGGACACCAGGCAGGGAGCAGTTAAAAGGGTCTTTGCCCTTCCCAGTGTTAGAGAGAGGCAGCATGAATTTCAATCTCTAGCCCCTTATTTCCCTGATATTGAAATTAAATAAATAATATCAACAAAACATTATTTTTTTAATTTGAGTTTGGGGGCACCTGGGTGGCTCAGACAGTTAAGCATTCAACTCTTAATTTCAGCTCTGGTCATGATCTCAGGGTCATGAGACCAAGCCCTGAGTAGGCATGGAGCCTGCTTAAGATTCTCTCTCTCCCTCTCTCTTTTCCCCTCCCACCCCCAGCTGGAACACATGTGTGTGTGTGTGTGTGTGTGTGTGTATGTGTGCACACATTCTCTCTCCCTCTCTAAATAAACAAATAAACGAACAAATTAATTAATTAAATGTGAGAGGTTTGAAGCAGCTTCTCCATTAATTGTTTTCATTTTAATCAATGATCTTCAGTTTTGTCTCAACACGCACATATAATTTTATATCCACAGTCAAGGGCCTACCACAATGTCTTTTTCTGATAAATAATTACAGCTTTTGTTGATAGACTGCAAAACCATTGGGTAATCTACCTCCCCCCACTCAAAATTCTAGCTAGCAGCTTTTATGATCTTTCCATAATTAACATTATGTTGCCCATTTAATATTCCATTATGTTGAGGATATTCTTTATGATGAACTCATAAACACTTCTCCAAGTTCTAATTCTCTTTAGCTTAGAAAGGTCTCATACAGAATCACTCAGGGTAGCTGTCCCCAGCTAGCTGTCCATCTTTCCAAACAAAGGAGTTAGTTAGATGTGAAAGACAATATAAATGTTTCTATAAGTGACATGGGCTCTTCTCTTATCTCTCAGATAGGTGGAACCCATGGTTGGTGCCTCCTCAAAAGTGAACAACGTGCGTATCCTGGGAGACTCTAGATTAGAGGCCAGGGGATTTCTAGACAGATACATAGGAACCAAAGGACAAAGTAATGCTTTGGGGAAAAAAAAAAGAAAACTGGGAAAAGGGCAAAACATGATTTTCTTTATATTTAAACTAGACATGGGTTCCTAACCCAGGCTGTATGTGGAAAGCCTCACTTAAATCAGTGGTTTTCAAAGTTCTGATCTCAGGATTCCTTTACAGTCTTAAAAATTATTGAACCTATCAAATAGTTTTTGTTTACATGAGTTATGTCTATCAGTAGTTACTGTATTAGAAATTAAAACAGAAATTTAAAAAAACGGAAATTTTAAAAACTTGTTCATTTTAAGAGGACAAAAATGCATTACATTAACATGGACAATCCATTTTTATGAAAAAAATATCTATTCCATCCACAATAGCATAAAACAAAAAAAAATCAGTGAGTAAGGTGACACTATTTTATCTTTTTTGCAAATCTGTCTAAGGTCTGGCTTAACAAAAAATAATTGAAGTTTCCTACTTATTTCTTTCAATTTATTACAATAGGCTATTTTGGGTAGAGTATATAAAGAAAATCCAGCCTTATATAGATTTGTATTTGGAAAATAGAGACAGATTTTAAGAGCCATTTTATATATGTGGACATACTTCTTTCATACTATACCAAAATTCAACAATCTTAAAGGTTGGTTGTAATGGAAAATTCAAAACCATATCCTAAGTAGAAATTTTCCCCATGCATGATTTTTGTAACACTGTGTACTGGTCATTTGGAAACTATTGATTTAGGCAGATCTTCCTAATGTTGGTGTATTTCATTATCAAATATAAAAAATAAATTACATTAATATCATCTTTTATCTCTTCATAAAAGTCTTTAAGTATAAGAAATATGTCAAGTGCATAGTGGAAATGCAATTTTTCCAAAATTTTAATTTTCACTGAAAGCACAAACTTTTACCACCAGACTGCCATTTATTTTAAGTAACACACTTATTTTTTTTAATTTTTGAGAAAATGTCTGCCAAAATGCCAAAGTCTGAATAATTTTCTTGTCAGTTGTTCTTTCAAGTAAAAATGGAATCCATGGGGAAAAAAAAAAAAAAAAAGGCTGGCCCAATTCACAACTCAAATAAACACATAAGTGTTTTTCCTTTGGATATCCACTGTATTTCAATACTCAGCAGTATTTTTTGCACACTCCCAATGTTAAAATGATGTATATTCAAGGGTAATATTTAATAAAAACACATAATTTTTTATTTAATCAAGGACATTTTTAGGTAAATAGGGCTTTAAATTTTTTTTTTAACTAAGAGCACATGATGGTGACCAATACAATGACCAGCTTGTTGCCACTACCTTGATCCACAAAGGCTCTAGCATTTTACCCACTATCAGTGTAAATGTGAATATAGCAAAAAAGACAAATAATGTCTTAGTATTATGATAAAAATAGTTTTAAAACTCATGAACCCTCTGAAACAGTCTTGAGGACTCCCAGGGGTCTATGGATTACACTTTGAGAACCGCTGACTCAAATGCCTTGACTTTTACATTCTTGAGGTCTACCTCCATGAAGTAATTCTTATAACCATGATAAACAAACCAAAGTATAGCAGTGCACTTGGGTCATAGAAATGAACTCTATGGTCCCAGGGAAACACTGTACATCATCACTTAAGTCAGCAAGTTCACTTAGTGGACTGTAATACCATATGGACTACAGAGCGAAAAAGGGATAATCAACACCACCCACAGAGCCAGCTATATATGGGCAATCAAAGCCTGAAAACACCAGTTCCAGTAAAACTGTCAAGAATCCATATTAGTCATTTACACTCATATTTTCAGGTATTCAGTAGAAAAAAAAAAAAAAAGAAAGCCTTTTGTGCGGATAAAAAATGCAGTATAAACCCAGGAGGCAGGGCTGAGAAAGAGCAGATGTTTGTGTCTCTAGAGTTTGTACTTTTTCTCTAAAACACATCTGTCATCAACTTCAACCTAAAAGACCAACAAAGTACTTTTATAAATAAACATAGTGCCCAGTTTCGTTTTAGTGATTCTGAATGCTTGGTAATCAATCTGATGGCCATGAGACACCAGTTAACCTTCCTCCAATATGCTTTAGGCAGTGTGTCCTCACAAGGTGGTCATTGTCTTGAATGAACCAGGACCTACAAGAATCAGACCTGATGTGCTACAGCCAACAACACGACATTTTAAGCTATGTCTTTAGAATTCCCATGTGAAGAAAAGAGAAGTGAGAAGTTTCCATATTTTCCCTCATTTCAAAACCCAAGAAATCCTTGCATTAAAGAAGAAATAAGCCAACGGAGAACTTGTCATTCATAACAGTGATGGCAATTGGAATGTCTCATGGCCTAATAAAGTCATCCTTTGACTCCACCTGGTCTTTTGTACCCTACCACTGCTCCAAATCTACCTAGAGCCATGATCCTGTCCATCAGGACAAAAGAAAGTAGGGGGTCAACCAGCCTCAAGCCTCTATCTTCCCATTCCCCCAGAGGTACTTGATATTGCATCATCTTTCTTGCTAGGCTGGGCCAGGAGTAATATTCTAATGCTAAAGCCAGTGTGAAGGATCTGGAATTGCTCCAGAAACTCCAAGACTTCTTGAGCCTTTATCCCAACACCTCCTGGCCGTGAGCATCCCCTGTCCTCCTAAATTCCTCGGAGCTAGACAAGCTAACTGATAAGCCCTGTTTCAGCTTCCAAACAAAGGTAAAACCCTAACAGGTGAGTCAGAAATATCCTGGCAGCTCTGTCTCCAGAGATTTTCTTTTTAGGCAGTAGCAACCCATGAACAAATTCTAGGCTCCCCTACTATTTCCTAAATCTGGTTCATTGACAAATATGCCTGTCATCTGAAATTAGTACTAGTCTCCCCTCTGCTCTCACCCAAAGTGACTCATCCTTTATGGCTAAGCTTTTGCATGAGTCCCTTTTTAATCACTGAACACTTATGTGCCTAGCATCCGGGACCTAGAATCATTTTTCTCTCTGCCCCTAAACCCTAGGCTAAGAAGTCTAAAATTCCTTCCTAGACAGAACTTCCTAAAGAGGATCCAACTCTTGCCTCCTGGGATCCTTCTACCTCATCGCAGGCCCCTGGCACTAACCATCTGTCAGAAGATGAGCTGTAAAGGTTTTACTAACCTGCCCCCTATGCCTGCCCCTCTGCCTTGTTGTAACTTAATTTTTTGAGCCAATCATCTGCCTCCTCCGCCACAGCTATCACATCTGAGAGCCACTGTACTTCCTAGACAAATGCAAGCATAGAAATCAAAGAAAGCATTTCATAATATCATTTCAAACATTATAAATCACTTAATTAAATGTCCAAGTTAAAGTTCATGCTTTGATTGGTAAAGCATTCTAAGGGGGTACATAGTTTTTATGTTTAGGGTGAGTAAAACATTTTCAATTTTATTTATAAATAGCAAATACATAAATATAATTTGTGTGGAGTCTAGAGATCCATTTTATCTATTCAGTACAATAGAACCCTTGAGTCATTGCTTACTGTGCATGCATATCCTCCACAGTTCTGGAAATCCTGCATTACCTAACCCTAGAAAAGAATCAAGAGTCAAACTCTTGGCTAGAGTTTTTCTAAACATCTTCTTTGAACACCTTCATCAGAATTACTGGAATCATTTGCTGATAATGCATATTGCATAAAAAAGAGGCCACCTTACACCTACTGTATCAGATTTTGAGTGCAGGGCTGGGGATTTTAATGAACATCCCCATGTTCAGGATTTGTATTATTAGCAGTATTAGTATGTTACATATCAGGTGAATAGAGAGAAAAATGTGTAAAAGAGCCAAAATAATCCTCATTAGTCATTACAGGAAATCTGTAAGTAATATTTTAAATTGACGAATCAAAAATGAGATCTACAACTGTGTTATTGAGGAATATGAAGAAAGACATAAGGAGAAACAGCTGAAAGCACTGGAATTGTTCACTTATGTGGGGTACGAGCAGGGTGCTCTTGATTTTGTTATTGACCTTTAGCACCATTTGATTTTTCTTCCATACTCACATACTAACTTAATTAAAATGAAAATACATGATAAAGAAAGAAAATAAAATACTCTATTAGCCTGACTTTTAATTTATTCAGATCAATGTTTCCATCCTACTCCATTAATCTGTGGTAGTAAAATGGCACTTCTTGGGGGAAAAAAATCATAGGAACCAAAGATGCTGTTTTTTCTATTTTGATTTATTTTGATAGAAGACAAAATATATTCCAACATATTATTTTTTAACTGTTAGCTTGGCTGTCTACCTACTTCTTCAAATGATTAAGGAAATTTCACAGAAACTTCCCTTGCAATAAAATGTGCAAAAACACCATTAAATTCCTACAAGTAGTCAAAAATGAATTCTAAACATAATAACTTGAGGCACTTCAAATTTTCTGTGTGATGGCCACACAATTCCTACGAGTATGTCACAGCATTTGAGATACTTTGATATTCTTTAGAAACTCCTGTAATTTTTCTTTATACAATCTTCATGTCAAATTTATATAACAGGAGTTGCATTTCATACGTGTCGGGTCTCAGAAGATTTGATATTATTTAGAAGTCTGATAAGGGATGTTGGAAGTTGGGGGGCTATGTGCTCTGGACAAAGACAGAAATACAGAGAATCGAAGAAACACAGGAGAAGGATAGCTAGCTAAGAGAAGGAATAAATTCTAAGACTAACATCTCTCCCCACCACTCCAACAGTGATGCCCCTCTACCAGCAAAAGAACACAGAAAGTTGCATAACCCACAGATATCAGATTTGTTTCCTACACTGAGTAACCTCCATTTTTTTCATCTCAGGTCCACCATATGTCATCAGTGCCAATCAAGCCTTACGATGAGATGTTCTAACTGAAAAGTCTATGTTCCCAGCAGTGTATGAAGACTAGAGGCAGGTGGCAAAACTGTGACAACTGTGGGCACTGGTATAAACAGGATAAGTGATATATTTATCACTAAGTCAATATTTTTTTGGTTTCACTAGGGAAAATGTAAAGGCCTCCATACAACATGAAGGGGATTAACTGGATGCTTCCAAAGTGAAGCCACTTACTTGAGAGGACCTTTCTTGTATAAAGTCAGCCCAAGCTTCCTTAGGTTATACCTTTCTATATTGGCCCTCTTAGTCTTGATTCATTTTACTGCTAGATTCAAAGAGTGTTCCAAGTTGGCTCAAAGCCCCTCAGATCACATATCAACCCCCATGACAAGATATATATTACTGTTCACTGTTGACTTCCAAGGGGAAGCCCAGAAGGGTGATCAGTCACATTATCATCACAGGCAGCATGAGACAACTACTGTATCTGAGATAAACTCTGGGCTATTACAGGAAAAAGGCAAGGGATTTTTGAGCATTTTACCAACATGATAGATCCTTTTCTGACTCTTCTCCTGGCTTGCTTTTTTTTTTTTTTTTTCTTTTTTTTTTTTCTTTGGCAAATGTTAAAGGGATTGGTTCACCCAATCATAATCTTGTTAAGTGAAGCCAAATCTAAATTACCCTTCCAGGCTATTTCTTCTTCCAGGCTAAGCAGTAGATCTCAGAAAGCTGGCTATAACAAGGCTCCATTATATGCCTTGTAGAACTTTAAAGAAGATTTGAGTTAAACACTGAGTTGGAGTTTCTGAATTAAGAAAACTTTCATAAGGGAGTTCAGATTCTTCCTCAAATGTTTTGAAGTCCCCATTGCCTTAAGGAATTTAAGAGTTATCTCTCCGAGAGGCAATGAAAATGGAGAAAGAGGTTGCCTGAGTAGCCCTCTTCATTGTGAATTCCCCCAAACTTGGCATAGGACAAGGGAAGGCAAAGCATGGGATATGATCCCTTGAAGTAGCTCCTCACAGAACACACCCAGCAAAATGAAACAGGAACAGTGTCTCCTACTGAATGGGAACATACTCAGTTTCAAGTTTGCAATATTTTCAAAATTAAAGCAACTCCCTGAGTCTGTAATTGGAAAGAATCCCTGAAGGGCCCATCATTTGATGACAGGGCTCTAGGAGTTTCTACATAGGTTGGATAGCTTTCATTAATGCAAGATGACTCTAGAAGCCATGATTGATAAGCACCATGGAGCAGAATAATCATTAAATTTTTAAAGATTCATTATACCACCAACATGTTACTCACTAGTAACCCATCACTGCCATCACATCTCAAAGAGCAACAATATTCCACAAGAAAGTAATTTCCTTGATGGCAGGGGACCTACCTCTTGTTCATTGCTATATTTCAAACTTCTGCAGTATCTGGCACTCAATAAATATTCAATGGATGAATAAATGAATGCCCCAAACACAAAGCATGAGTATAGCTTAGACAAATGGGCACCTTCTTGAAATAACCATGCCTATAAAAATAAAGTATTAACAGGGACCCAACAAATACCTTTTACATTTCTACTGCATCAATACGAGTTACTGAGAAAAGAATGATAATCTAGAGCCCTTAGTAAAGCATGAGAAAATGAACACAAGAGTCACAATACAACAAATTCTTGACAATTTACTTTATAGCCAGACTTTTGGTTCCAGTTCTAGCTCAGTCACTCAATTCTTACATGACTATAGGTATAACAGCTTCACTGAAAATGGAAATACTTACTTGCAATGGTTGTTATAAAAACTAAGCAACATATCACCTCAACATCACGCACAAGCCCCCGACATATATAAAGCCCTATAAATACTACTTCTAAGGGCCATGACTATATAGAAATTGTTCATTTTGATTAGATTTGAATTCATTAAGTCAGATTAAAATCTTTTAACTGAGGGAACATCTATAATTTAAAAAAAAAAAGAACATGCTATTACAAAGTTGCACAAACCAATTAGTCTCACTTAATTAGATAAAATAAACCTTCATTACAATTGATCATTCAGTGTTGCCAAAGAATTCAGAGATAATAAACATCAGTGGCTGGAATTCATGTTAAGAAGCTAGTCATGCTAAAACACTTTTCCAACAGTCTCAAAAAATGTTTAAAACCCTCTTCCCATATTTCCATTAGCTTTGTCCAAATAAAGAGCCATTTCTTCCACAAGCTTATGATTCTACTGCATCAAGGTTTGTGAAATGTATCTCGCTACATCAAACATGAGTATTTATAAAGCAATTAACAAACTGGAAGGTAAAGGGCCAGTTAAACTAATTCTGTATTTGTCTTAAGTTTATCTCTCTCTTTACACACACACACACACACACACACACACACACAACACACACACACAATATATGAATGTGTGTGTATATATATATTTTTTCTTTTTTTCAAAGAAATGTGCTCTTCAGAGAGAAGGGATAATTTTATTTTCCTGTTTAGGAAATGCATTTATAAAAGATGAAATCCCATTGGAAGATCCATGCTGACTGCGAAGTGCACTGACAATTGCTTCATCCTCGTTTTGCCCACTACTGACTGGCACTCTCACCTGCTGGGATTCAGTAGACATTTCCCTAAGCAATTAATTCTGGGCAATTCAGTTCAGTCATCCTGCCCCTCAAGTTCTCTCCAAGGACTCCTCATTTTATCTCTACAGTTTATTTTCTCCAAGTACAGCTCACAGATCACATGCATCAGTATAACATAGAGAGTTTGGGTAAAACACAGATTCCCATGGAGGGCCCAGATCTTGAGAATCAGAATCCCTGGGGTCTGGCTCAGGAAACTTCCTTGTAACAAGCACTGCATATGATTCTTAAACAGACTAAAATTGGAGCATGGCCTATCTGCATATGCTTCCAATGGTCATTGTCATCTATTCCCATGGCCTCAATCACCAGACAAGTTGGAGACCCCAGTTGACTTCTAACGTGGATGTCTAGGAAACAAGAGAAGCTGAACACACTTGCCATTGTCTCCCCTCAAATCCATTGTCTATTCCCAGGGGATAGCCTGATCGGGTTTTCACTGCTTAAAACTTTCAGTGCCTCAGGATCCTTGCACCCAGGATAAAAGTCAATAAAGAAATCCCCAACTACTTCTCTCTTCCTCTTGCTTCCACTGCCCACCACACTCATTGTAAGCCATTTCTAAGATGTTTCATGGTTTCTCTGGTCCCTGAGTCTTTGCACACACTGTTCTTACTGCTTCTCCTTCCAAATTCTTTTTTCCTCTGGCACACTCACATTCATTTTCCAGATTTCAGCCTGCTATTGCTTCTTCTGAAAAACTTAAAGAACAGCTCCTTTTTTCACCCTCCCTCCCCTGCCAGCTAAGGTCAGTTCCCCTCCTATGTAGACTCACTGGCACCTTCTACTAGTCTCTGAGCATCAATCACTAATGTGCAGAGCTGCCAAGTACTTCATACCATTTTATGCTCCTTCCTATACTGTTCTGTGACTGCTAGTTTACTGATTTCCATTTTCCACCATAGCTCCATGAAGCAGAACTACATCTGTCCCATCCACAGCCCACAATAGCACCTTGACGTGAGGTACAAGGTCCAGCACACAGTAGAGCTCCACGTGTATTTGTGAAATGAGCCAATGACCAAATAAGTGGTCCTTGCTGCCTCAACTCCCCTGAATGTGAGGATGCTTTTGTACCTGTGACATCACTCCAAAGAAGAGAGAGACTAAACTCAGCAACATCAGGCAACATTCCATGAAGGCTGCATGAGCTCATTCTCCAAGGCTCCATTGAGGTTGAAAGTACAAATGACATTGATCAGAGGGAGGAAAAATGTTTTTAACGTGTCTTGGCTTCTAGAAGTAAAATCTGAAGGGGCTGCTGAAACAAGAGTCAACCTTGAGTAGCAGAGCCCTTGATCTTGGTTCCCTGACCAGAGAAAGGCTCCCGGTCTGCTAACATTCCTTCTAAACCCAGCTATCCATCCCACATGATTTATGAAAGAACCAAGACTCAAGTCTCCATTGTATACAATCTGTTTGGAAGTTGGTGGGGAAGAGTGATGCTCATTTGCGGTTTCTCCAAAGCCATATTCTAAATACAGTGATGCAGTCCTACGGGCAAGTCATTTCCAAAGCAGGACACAAATGTCCCCAAAGACTGACTCTTCCATTGAATAACTAAATTGAATGTCAACCAGATCATCCATCTGTGGGGCCATTGCTCCTCAGTCTTCTGGAAACCTATAGTTCCCTTTTCCCATTCTGATCACTGATGAGAATTTTATAAGCAGATGAGATGCTGGGGTCTTTCCTGCTGCTAATCCATATTTTGACCCATCAGACCTCTTTCTGAATCAAGGCAAAGCAGCACATTTCAGTTCCAAGGTGAGATGAAGAATACAAGGCATAAAGCCACATGGTTTTTGTCTTTTTTTTCTTTTTCATTTTTGTGACTTTTACCTCCTGGGAATCTGTCTTTCATCTTCCAGGTTTACAGGGAGAAAGTAAAACAACTTCCAAGGAAAAATTCCACTGTAACATGGTTTCTCTGCAGCATGAAACATCTCAGGAAGTATTTGCGATAAAGTCAAGGCAGATCTGCATCAAAAGGATCAGAAACTTAAAGCATTAAACAAGTGCAAGCCACATTTAGGATTGTAAATGAAGTATGGAGCCCGTCTTGGTGTCCAGTTTCATCTCTAAACTTTTGTGAGGTGTGCAGAATTTTGCCAGGGCCTTTCCAAGGTGATGGTAAGATCCATACAGACTTTCTAAATGAGGATCTGAAGGTTATAAAACTGGGCCCACCTTTAATACTAGATCTCCACTTGCTAGGCTAACTTTAAAAGGCTAGAACCATCTAAAACTTCTTGGTATGTGCTAAAGGTGAGATTTCCCTTTATATCTTAGGGCAGTAGGGGTGGGGAGTGGCAGAAAGTAGCAGATTTCCATTTGCTTGCTAAGAAAGGAAATGTCCTCTTATATTTCCAAATTTCTCCTTTGAAGTCAACCTGTTTTTCTGCAGCCCACAATGTGAGCCTTCAATCCAATATGTCTCTGTTTTCTCCTACCAAGGAAGGTTGAAATAGCAAACTGGGTGTGATCACTGGTGACTTCAAATTTGATAAATGCAGCTCGGGCCACAGCCAGTGGTTCTGGATCCCAGTACCCACAAGATAAGCAGTGGATTTCAAGCCGGGGAAGTCAATGCTCCTTTCCCCAATACATAGTCATGAAACAACTAACAGCTCCCATTGACAAGTTTAAATATCTTTGGTGGAGGCACCCAGCAGAAGAGAAAGGATCTCCCAGGAGAGAGCAACATAGATGGCAGTGAGGTTAAAATTTTAGAAATAGGGATCCCTGGGTGGCGCAGCGGTTTAGCGCCTGCCTTTGGCCCAGGGCGCGATCCTGGAGACCCGGGATCGAATCCCACGTCAGGCTCCCGGTGCATGGAGCCTGCTTCTCCCTCTGCCTCTCTCTCTCTCTCTCTCTCTCTCTCTCTCTGTGACTATCATAAATAAATAAAAAAATTTGAAAAAAAAAAATTTTAGAAATAATAAGAAAAATGTTGGGCATATAGCCTCCTATGGCAACAACAGCTGCCTTTTTTTTTTTTTTCTCAGTAGTTCTCAAAGCCTGAGTGGCAGCCTCAGCATCACCTGGGAGCTCTTTGAAATGCAAATTCTCAGGCCTTGCCCTAGACCTACTGAATCTGCCTCTGGGGATGAGGCCAGGCAATTTGAGTTTTAACAAAGCACTTCAGAGGATTCAAATTTGACAAATGTATTTGCTTCACTCTGTGGTTCCCAAATCTTGCCAGTCACTAGCATCCCTAGGCCATTTTCAAAACTTTCTGATCCCAAGTGCTACTTCCTACCTACTGAACCAGAATTTCCCCAAGCGCAAATGATCAGCCTGCAACAGGGACCACTGACCAACTCCCATTATTCAACCAGCACAATAAACAGAAAACCTCTGGGGAGTGCCTGGTGCTCCACTGGAGGCTGACAATTTTCCAATGCCTGCTTCACTCGGTCTCTATAAAGTCTCCCAAATCCCTTCTGGTTTAATACAAGTTGATTTCTGATTTAAAATTAAGTTGAGGGATGCCTGGGTGGCTCAGTGGCTAAGCATCTGTCTTCAGGTCATGGTGTGATCCCAGGGTCCTGGGATCAAGTCCCACATCGGGCTCCCTGCATGAAGCCTGCTTCTCCCTCTGCCTGTGTCTCTGCTTCTCTATCTGTGTCTCTCACGAATAAATAAATAAAATCTTTTAAAAATAATAATAAATAATAAAATTAAGTTGATTTCTGTTGCTTATAATAAAACGATAATATTGACTAACACTAACATCTTAAAATCTGAAATTTCTGAGTTTGCAATGAACATATATTAAATGATACGCTGCCTGATGCTTTTACTAAGAGCTAGAAGAATGCATTTGGACCGCAAGATAAACTGCAGTTCTGTATGAGCAGGAAGTTACTCGGATAAAATTGGAAAATTGGAAACCACAGAGGACAACAGGTTCTGAAGAATTTAACATCCACTATATGCAAGGCAATAAAGACACAACCCAATCATTTTAAATAAATTCAAGTGTCAGTCCACATCAAGATTAATTCTACCCCAGAAACTAAAATAAATTGCAGATATGATCTTAAAATGCAGCCAGTAATCTCAGAATCCTGGAGAGCTGAAAAAGTCCTAGAGGTATCCATGCTTGGCCATGGCCGAGCACTGCCCTAATTTTGAAAGAGAAGGGAAAGCTGAATTTTAGAAATTTCAGACCAGTATAATAATGTATTTTAGAAATTTTTCAGGTATTACATTACATTCCAGGTAGGTAGGTTTGAACATTCCAGAAAGAAAGTAAAGTGACCATGGGCACAGGTAATAATTATTCAAGAACCAATCACAGTAGAAAACACTCTCAGGTCTGTTTTATATAGTCCCTAGGGATCAAAGAATATTTGAACCATGCTGTCTCTATATTTCAGTAAGGTAACTGGCAAACATCCCATTATTTTCCTGGAGAGAGGATAAAAAAATATGTGGGGTGAATGATAAACACCACCCAAAACAAGTTTTCATCTGTCCAATAAATATGATCAGGGGATAGATTATGGTCCTGAGTTTTCTTTAAAAGACTTAAAACTTTACAGTGTTCTCATGGGGCGGGGTAGGGAGGGTAGGGAGGTTAGCTTTCTAATCTCCTACCTGAATGAAATACCAAAGCTATTATTCCCAAAATGTTACTGTGCCTGTCCATAAAAATATGTGTTATGTTCCAGGAGCACTGGGCCCATGGTGGTGCACACCCCCCAGATCTCTCTGCCGGAGCCCCATTGCTGGGAGGAGGGTCTAGGAGTTCCAGACTCAGAAAATATGGCCCCCTGTTCAGCACCACAGGTTTAGAGCACTTCATCTTCAACAGAAGCCCTTTCTGGTCAGAAATAGCAGACAATTGAGAAAAACCAATATTACTCTAATCAAAGTTTTCATAGGCTTAAATGTACATGTTCCCTTTTAGAACTTTTTCATTTCTGCTTTTTCCATCTCACAAAAGGAGAGTTGACAGTGCTGTCACAGAAGCCACTGTTGAGGGGCTTTTATCCTCAGGCCTAATAGGTTATTAGGGACATGAGCATTTCTCACTCACTTCAGATTACCTTTAGGTAAAATTCTCATAGGCATGGATTTATTTCATTGATAAAAATCAATCTTAATAGGTATCACTTTTATACCAGTTACTACGTAATAGGCACTCTTTAAAGCACTTCGAATACATCAATCTTTTCCAACACTGTGAAGTAGTATTAATATGTCCTATTTTACAGATGAGGAAATAAAGGCACAGAGCAGTGAAGTAACTTCTCCATAGTCACACAGCTCATTGGGGGTGAAATTTGAATTCAAACGCAAGTATACTGACTCCAGAGTCTAGTTTTTTTTTTTTTTAATCTTTCATGCTATATGCAATTTCTGTATATTTGTCCCTTAACCTAAAAGAATTCCAGCAAACCTTTAGACAAATCTTTCAACTATATCCAGTCATGATACACAGAGCATGAAATAAGAGGCTCTTTATGGATCACATGAGCATCCAATTTTCCACTTCCCTTATAGGTAATAGGACATCATGGGAGATAGAAATGCTACTTCCTAGTGAGCATATTACTAATAAGAAAGCAAAACAGGGACACCTGGGTGGCTCAGTGGTTGAGCATCTGCCTTCGGCTCAGGGTGTGATTCCGGGGTCCTGGTATCGAGTCCCATATCAGGCTCCCCACAGGGAGCCTGCTTCTCCCTCTGCCTAAGTCTCTGCCCCCCCCTCCCCCTGTCTCTCATAAATAAATAAATAAAATCTTTAAAAAAAAGAAAGCAAAACAAACTTGTAAGCATCCTTTTCAAAAGAGGGAAATACTGAAAATATGTCAGTAAGCTAAAGTTAATGATAAATGAAAATGAATCATTCAATTCTGTTCTTGATAATGTCAAATACACAAATAGTCTATCATACTGACTTGACTCTTACTTAGTGAACATATAAACCATTTATAAAGGCTTTCCTAGGTTTCCTTACAACCTTCATTCTTCAATATCATTTTCCTATAAGACCTTAATTTGCCCAACCAGAATCCTTATACTAGGTGTGTTCAGGGCCTAGTTTCCCCAGATATGAGGAAATTCCACGCTCCACAGAACTGGCCTCCCATGGTACTGTACAGTGTGGCCAGGAGCCTCCAGAGACCAGCAGATGAATGGGCTGCTTTGACTCGCCCAAATTCATCACATCACAATGCTGCTTTAAAGGGCCATTGAAAGGGGACCCAGGGCTGCCTCAGGGTTCACAGAGCAAAACACATTTTATTTCATGGATATCCCTCCTCACCCGGCCCCCTAAACATTCATGTCATCCTGTGCATTCCAGGAAGCTTCCTATCTGCTGCCCCTTCTCTGTAAACAGCGAATCCTGCTCCATATCTCTACCAACACCATCACCTCCACCTAAAACACCAGGACCCTTCCAAAACCAGCTCCTCTTGACTTTACTCTGTTTTTTTTCAGTCTATACTTGCCTTTCCTATATTCTCCCACACTCAGGAGAGAAAAACCCCATACAACATGCCTTTTTTTTTTTTAATTTTTATTTTTATTTATGATAGTCACAGAGAGAGAGAGAGGCAGAGACACAGGCAGAGGGAGAAGCAGGCTCCATGCACCGGTAGCCCGATATGGGATTCGATCCCGGGTCTCCAGGATCGCGACCTGGGCCAAAGGCAGGCGCCAAACCGCTGCGCCACCCAGGGATCCCCCAACATGCCTTTTTTAATAGATGCCATAATCCTCCTTTGATTTAATTTGTTTGCTCATTAATTCATTTCATCCACCCAACAAGTGTCACATGGGCATTAGAACCGGTCATTATTCTAGGCTTTCAATGACATGGGACAGCAGACACAGCCCATATCCTCACAGGACTTGCAAAGTAATCTAGAGACCATGAAATAACCCCACCAGGCTATAATCACATTCACTGGTATGTATAATAAGGAGAAGGAGAGGGAGATATGAAAAGCCTCTAAGAGTTTTAAGCAAAAGATAGATATGATCAGATTTTTATGTTAAAAAGTTAATTTGTAATAAAAGTTCATGGTGGCTGTCTTTTGGCTATAGATAATGATTATCAATGGCTGCTATAACTCCTAGAGGGAAGGTTGATGAGCAACTTTAAAATGGTCAGGCTGACAACACCTGAATCCAAACATCAAACTTAACTTCACAAAAATAGGTACAACCAGATATTAGGTGCCTCCTGATGGAAGTTCATGATACCAACTATGATGTATTCCTTCTAAAAAATCAGACCCATGTCTGCTCAATCCTCTATATAGAACTACAGATTTCCAAAGGACAGAAGAACATGTTAAATAACACTATGGAATTGCCATCAGAAAACCTAGAACATGGGAAATTCTGGCATATAACAATTTGATTTCTTCAGCAAATAAATCATAATGACAAAAAAAGAGAGGATAGAAACTTTGAGTTAAGAGAAACTTAAAAGACATATAAGCCAACTGTAATAATATATGGATCTTATTTGAATCCAAACACACCAACTATACAAAAAAAAAGTGAGAGTAATTTATATGCTGATGGAACCTACAAATAACATTAAGAAATTATTGGTAGCTTTTTAAAAGTACAATCATGTGTTGATGCTTTTTTTTCATAAGAGTCCTTATCTTTTAAAAAAATACAGATTTTATTATTTATAGATGAAATAATCTTAAGTCTAGAAGGTACTTCAAAATAATACAATGTATATGAGAAAAGTAGTTGGAGGTCTAGATGGAACAAGAGCAACGAGGTACTACTAATGGCCGTTGATGATACATAAGGGCTCACTACACTATTCTATTTTTGAATATATTAATTTTTATTATAAAAGTTTTGAGAAAAAATGTAGGATTTTGGTAATTCTTGCACAACTACAAATCTACTTTAAAAATCATTGAATTAAAAAAAAAAATAAAAAAAAATAAAAATCATTGAATTATACCCTGAACCCAGTGTATTTTATGTTATGTACATTATACTTCAACAGAGTTGTTTTAAGAATCCAAAAAAAGGAATCAAAAATAAGAGATCTGCCTATTAAAACAAAAAATAATAAAATAAAAATAGCAAAGATAAGGAGACTAATTAGGAAGCCTTCACTGGAGATCAACTGAGTGGCGACAAGCTTGAACTGGAATGGAAGCCGTGAAGATGGAGAGGAACAGATTCAAATATTTATGCTATGAACTCTACAGGACTTGGTGGATGGTAGAGGTGGGGAGAAGGAGAAAAGGCAAAGTATAAATTCCTGGGTGCCTGCCTTTCAAGTGGACAAAGTGCTGTGTTACTTGCTGAGACAGGGAACCAGAGAAACAGGGTTAGTGGGGTGCTGGTGGAACCCACGAGTTCTATTATGGTGCCCGAGGAATAACCAGCAGATGTGAGCAAGAGTAGCTGAAGCCCAAGAGAGAGGGCTCAATGCAGTGCTCTGCATGCAGTCTCTAGGTCTTGGGTTCTTTTTGACCATGTCTGCCTGCTACTGAGCCAGGGCTTCCAAGGTGAGACATCAGGGGGATTCCAGAAGTCTGACAACCCAAAAAGATGGCTTAGAAGACACCACTCTTTCAGAAAGTTTGAACTAAGAATTTTTTAAATACAGTTTAGAAACAAAAGATTATATATTTTTTATATTGATTCCATTTGAGACAATCTTTAGAGGTGAGTTTAACCCAACTTGATATACTGTAATAATTGGTAATTTCGATTTTTCATCTCTCAGACTTTTTTAGGCTTGGTGTTCATAGTTTTTTGATCATTTTATTTGGTAGTGATGTTGTTACAGGAATATTCTATTGGTGTAATTTGGTGCTGATATATTTTGTTTATTGGCATATTTTCTTTGATTTTATTTCTCTCTAGAGTTTTCGTGCATCCCATGGGAGCATATTTTCTTTGATTTTATTTCTCTCTAGAGTTTTCGTGCATCCCATGGGAGCATCCTCAACTGTGTAGAAGGAAATGGTGTCTGGTTTTTCTGCACACATGCGCGCGCGTGTGTGTGTGTGTGTGTGTGTGTGTGTGTGTTTGCGTGCATGCGCGTGTATCAGGTAGGAGAATGAGGAACAGGAATTTCAGGACACCAGCTCTTTCTGGCAGACAGTTTAAACAAAGGAAAATTAAATATGTCATAAACTGAAAAGTAAGTCCATTTCTTTAACTAAACCCCATTTGGCTTATGATTAATGCCAGTTCCTTCGAAATAGCAAATGAGATTTCTGCCTATGTCAATTTTCAAAGTTCTTGAGAGTATAATCTTTGAAGTTTGGGGACTGTATTTGTGAGATAGTATAAAAAGCTGCATTGAGGACTACCATTTAAATGGCATTTTAAGGCTAAAATCCCTCATAGGAAATCAAACTAAAACGAGAGTCATCTAGTCTCCACTGAACTTTTAGCCTTTGCCATCTTTTTAGCTGACAGAAGTTTCTCGTTCCCAGTCCTCCTTTGTACAATATCTCAGTGCAGTTTGTATTGGAAAACTGATTTCTCTTACTTCCCTCTTATTAAGTTTCTATGCCCCTTACCAATTTCAACCTAATAATTTGCAGATTTCATTTGGCTTCATTTATTCCCATTGTTGCTATTTCGAGGCCCTCCCAATTGCTGCATGACATTCAACTCTGGATGCATTCTTGGGGTTTTTCCTTTCAATTAAATGCTTCCAGAAACAGAATTTCGGAAAATGGGTTCACCCTAGCTGACTCAGATCTGAAAGCCTTTCCAAAGAGATTTTACAGGGAAAATATTACTGGCTCGAAACCTTAAGCAGTGAGTTCTGGGTTGCACTTTGAATTTAGCTTTCATTTTTCATATCTCCAGCGATGTAAAAATCCCTTCAAAGTAATAGTCTTTTCTAAGAAGAGCCCAGATCTCTGGAATGTACTTGTTCTCTTTATCCAAAGGAATTTCAAGGTACAGCGTAAACTTGCTTTTCTTGCCCTGACCAACTGAAAGCAGCAAAGCTCCTATTTATATTCTGGCTTAAAAGGTTTTCCTTTCATGGAAATTTTTACTCATCTTCCATAGAGTGGTATGAGGATGAGTGAGCTCAGTCTATTGTGAAACTTTGCATATGCAAAGTATGCTTTTTATTCCCTTCCAATGATACCTTAGGTGGCAGGCAAACAAGTTTCTAACACATTCTTAAAGGTACAGCATCATCAACTTGCTACTTGAAGTGTGGACCAATCACAACCTTTTCATCTTGGAGCTGGTTAGAAATGCAGACGGGGGGCTTTACCCCAGATCTACTGAATCAGAATTTTCATTTTAACAAGATCCTCAGATGATTCACATACACATTAAAGTTTGAGAAGCCCTCCAACAAAATGCCAGGTGGTGATACTGCTGCTGCGGCTGTCCACAGACTACACTCTCGAGATGCCAGATTCTAAGATGCCAGAATGGAAGATGAAAAAGCACAGGGTACTGTACTAAAGAGATGGCCAGGGCACTAGGGTGGCTCAGTCTGTGAAGCGTCTGCCTTCAACCCAGGTCATCAAGATCCCAGGGTCCTGGGATCAAGCCCCACATCAGACTCCCTGCTCAACAGGGAGCCTGCTTCTCCTTTTGCTCCTCACTCTGCTCATGCTTGTGCCCTCTCTCTCTCTCTCTCTCTCTCTCAGACACACAACTCGCTCGCTCACGCTCTCTCGCGCTCTCTCTCTCTCTCTCTCAAATAAAAAAAATAAAAGAGGGCAGCCCGGGTGGCTCAGCGGTTTAGCACCACCTTCAGCCCAGGGCGTGATCCTGGAGACCCGGGACCGAGTCTGACATCGGGCTCCCTGCATGGAGCCTGCTTCTCCCTCTGCCTGTGTCTCTTCCCCTCTCTCTCTCTCTCTCTCTCTCTTTCTCTCTCTGTGTCTCTCATTAATAGAGCAAATCTTAAAAAAAAAAGAAAAAATAAAAGAAAAAGAAAAGAGATGGCCAGAATGAGTCTCCAGAAGTAAAACAGGAACACCAGGCAACTGTGGACCCTATTAGGTAGAGAATTTGAGGAAAGGTCCCTTGGAGGTCAGTAAAAGAAGAACTTTTGGAAGAAGAGAATGATAATGAGGCCTTTCATACATCACATGCACACATGCACATATCTATGTACATATGCATGTATATGTATAATACAATTTCTAAATTTCATTACAATTCTGTAAGATACAGATTTTCAGCTTTTTTAAAAAATATTTTATTTATTTATTTGCTAGAGAGAGTGAGCAAGTGAGAGAGAGAGAGCATGAGCAGGGGGAGAGGGATCAAGACCTGAGCCAAAGGCAGACACTTAACCAGCTGAGCCACCCAGGCACCCCTCAGCTTTTTTACAGAAAAAAGAAAACTGATGTTCATTGAATTTAAGGAGCTTACCTAAACATCACATAATAAGTCAATACTGTGCATAAATTCAAAGCTGGATTTAACCAACTCCAAAGCAATTCTCGGGAAAAAAAAAAACTGTTATTTTACCATCTCCCCAAAATCTAATGATTAAGTGATTAATCATTTTAATTTCTAACAGATAACCTCACTAGACTTAGTACCCAGATAAAAAAAGAAGCATAAGACAAAATCCAGTTCTCAACAACAACAAAAAACACTATAGATACTCAATATAAATTGAAATGTTTTTATCCATTAGCCCAAATATATGTAAGTCAATACCATAGGAAAGAGGTCAAATAGTGGAATCAGTAAAAAAGAAAAGAAATTTAACAAGGCTATGGTAATTATTCTGGAGCAAAAGTTCACATTTTTTAAGCATAGATCATCTTCCTAAGCAAAACTTTAAAAGTTCACATCAAAAAGTAGTACAGCATGTAATGCCACTGTGAAATTCATGAATATAACCCTAGCAGAGATGAATGAGAAAAATGAATATCCCTAATGTACTAGTGGATACCTGTGACAACATCATGCATGGATTTAATAAGTCCTGGATCTCAAACAACTTAAATGAAGATGAAAATGGTTTACTCTGCAAAAACATGACTGATGACTCAAAGAGCAGCCCTCATGATGTCAAAGGTCCATGATGAAGTATGTAATTAGTTCCAATAAAAGTGTTCTTATGAAAAGTGAGAACAGAACAGCTACATTCCTTAAATAACATTTACATAACAAGTGATTTTCAATATGTATCTATAACTAAATTAATAAATTAAACATTAAAGATAAACTTTTGACTATTCCATCTACACCTCCAAAAAATATTTTTTATTCAAGTTGACCCCAAAAAAATTCTGTTGAATTTTCTCATTGGAAAAATAGAGGGAAGCCTCCCTAATACCATGGCATATATAAGCAGTTCTAATACTCAGGAAACAGAAAAAAAATGCACAACAAAGTGCTGAATAATAATAGTGAACTGTATAACAAAATGCATACAGAGGAAGAAGCAAGTCTGGGGTGACCAGAGAAGGCTTCTTGGGAGATGATATCTGAGCTAAATTCCAAAGGTAAACAGAAAATAAATTGAAGGAAAATGTTGCAAACATAAGAAACTGCACATCCTGGGCCACCAAGGTGAGAAGACATGGCATGCTCAAAGAAGTGTATGGTTTATAAGACATGTGAGAGAGGCTGGATGTAGAAACATATTTGCAGCTGGAAGTAACTGTTTACCTGCTAACCCTGGGGCAAAGATGGGAGACAGAAATATGGTATTGTATCAGAATTACCTGGAAGGTGACCTCCCTTCTAAGATTGGGTTATTTCAACAAAAATATCTGATGATTATTTTCCTGCTTTTCTGTACAAGGAACCAGGCAACACAGAATCATAGTACAAGCCTAGAGAAAAAAGCAAAGTGATGCTCTTAAAGGAAAATGTTTCAGGGAATTTCTAATTTTCTAGAAACAAAGCCTGAAACTAACTAAACAGGTCAAAAGAGGAGACATGGAAATATTAGCCTTATTTTAGAGCAGCTTTTTCCATCACACTTCTCTCCTGAAAGGGCAACCAAAGATAAAGACTTTTCTGACACATTTATAAACTTTGTATAGGGATGCACATTTTTCCAGCCACAGGACACTCTTTTACTCTTTTATTATATTTATTTTTTACATTTCATTATATTAAGCCCTAATTGTCATTATATGGATAGTAATGATACTGTTAAATAGCCAACTCTGCTACTTGCAGGGTAGGGGGCAATAATTAAAACACTTGTATTGCATGCAATGACCAAGGCAGCCCTTACTAGAACAAATGGAAAGTCATCCCCCTTCCACTAACAGAGCACCTTCATGAAGCCCAGTTTGGGTCATTTCAGAAGAGCTACTTCATCTCCTTTTCCAGTCCTCAAGACTTCAAAAAACTGAAGTCTGATCTCAAAACATTCGATAAGAAATACATTTAAGAATTCTGCTTTCATATATAATTTCACTCCTAATAAAATAGAATTGAATGGGTGTTTCCTTAATAGGATGCTCTATCAACCCCAAAACCAACTCCATGGGTAACAGAGAAACACTGGAGATATTTTCATACAATTTAGGGAAAGTAAAAGACAACCACGATCACTAGTATCATTTAACATTGTTCTTTAAGTGCCAGTCAGCAATTGTACAAGAGAAATATTGGAACATATACACACTTTACAGAGAATGCAAAATTATTATTGTCAGATGACATGTTGGTTAATATGGAAACTCCAAGCACAACTACAATAAATCTATCGATTAGATGCTATTTAGAACTAAACAGGCTGTTTAAAATTTGATAAAATAATAAGAAAATTTTGGAAAATTATGAAAAGATGAGTGACATTAAGATAAAACAATCAGAATAATAAGAAAAAAACTGGTAAAAATATTTTTTTTGGTAAAAATATTTTTTAATCTCCGAGTGGGAAAACCCTTCTTCATAGTGACAAAACATCCAGAAACTAATTAAAGAAAGCTGAATGAATTTAACCACATAAAAACCAAGATATTCTGGATAAAGAAGATGTGGTCTATGTATATGATGGAATAATAGCCATTAGAAATGACAAATACCCACCATTTGCTTTGATGTGGATGGAACTGGAGGGTATTATGCTGAGTGAAATAAGTCAATTGGAAAAGGACAAACACTATATGGTCTCATTCATTTGGGGAATATAAAAATTAGTGAAAGGGAATAAAGGGAAAGGAGAGAAAATGAGTGAAAATATCAGTGAGGGTTACAAAACATGAGAGACACCTAATTCTGGGAAATGAACAAGGGGTAGTAGAAGGGGAGGTGGGCAGGGGGTTGGGGTGACTGAGTGATGAGCACTGAGGGGGGCACTTGGCAGGATGAGCACTGAGTGTTATGCTAAATGTTGGCAAATTGAACTCCAATAAAAAAATTAAAAAAAAAACAACTAAGATATTCTGATGAAAAAACATTCAACGAAAAATTGCAAAATCATATCACAGACATAAGGCCAGTTTCCTTAATTTATAAAAGCTCTTAGACATCAATACAAAAGATCAACAATCCAGTAGAGAAATAAACAAAAGATACTTAACAAAGATGGAAGTATATATGGTTCACGTATTATATTTCATCAATTCTAAGTTTGCTTGTTATATGTTAGCATTTCTGAAATCTGGATGAATATTATAATCAATGTTTCCTTAAAGGTGATGAGTTGCAGTACATTAAAAAATATTAAACTGCCCTCATAGGGAGAGAAAATCAAATTAAAACTATAATGAAATAATATTTTTTACCACTCATGTTGACAAAATAAAACAATAAAAATATTCTATTAGTAAGGAACAGACCAACAGGCACTCTCACACACCGTGAAAATAAAAATCACTACCACTTCCATGGAGAGCAGTTTGGCAATCCCCCCCACCAAAATTAAAATGTACACTTTGATCCAACAACTTTAGTTCTAGGAATTCATCCTAAACAAATATTTTTATATGTGTGAAATGAAATATGTACTAATTACATCATTGTTTATAAAATCAAACAATTGTAAACAAATATATACTTACATCCATAAATAAATTACCCTATACCCATTAATAATTTATCCTCTATCTGTAAATGGAATACTATGCAGCCATTTAAAATAATGAAGCAGTACTTAAATACATTGATTTGGAACAATATACAATATATAACTAAGTGGAAAAAGTAACACAAAACACAGTATATAAAATATCACCATTTGCAAAGCTAACAGGCATATAAATGGAAATGAATATTATTATAACTGTATATGCATAGACTATTAGTGAGGAATACACAAAACCTGGTAATTGTGATTATCTCTAAAGAATACTAAAGAGACTGAGTGACAGGGGTGAGTGGGAGACTTTATTTTCACAATTTATCATCTTGTACCTTAGAAATGTACATGCTCATATGAAATGTATTCAAACAGTTAAAATTTTAGTTCTAATAAAATATGTATAAAGTTTCTAACCCCCTTAAAAGTAAGGCATAGAAAGGTTTGAGTATCACTGATTATCACAATCCCTTTATTTTAGGGATAAGAAAATTCATCTATGATTAAACAACTTGCCAAGGATCTATCCTAGCAGACTATCTCAATGGAAGACCTAGCAGACCCTTCCAATGCAAGGGGTCTATGTCTTTATCTTATTTTATCTGTGTTAAGGAATACAGTGAATTAGATAGAAGAAAGCATAGTTTCATCACTATGCATTGAATCCTGACCTAATCTAGGAAAAAAAATCTCAGAAAATAATATTAAGAAGGTATCTTAGCAGATAAGGGCTGGTCCACTCCTAACAGATGGATGAGTCCATGCTTCCCCAGTCTCCCTCATTCTGGCTTGTTCTTTATTTCTCAAAGGAACAAGCACATAAAATGTGAATTGGTTGCCTTGTCAATGTGCCAATTTGAACTAACGGTCAAACTATGGCCACCAAATTCTTGAAGTTCTCTCCAATTGTATCCCGCAGAAGAAAGGATAAATTATAATACAAAGGTGTCCAAGAAACATCATTGTTTCCAAGTAATACACCAACAATATCAGACATCTGGGAACTCCTGATGACTAAGTGATGTCCATCTGTCAAAAATACTCAACTGCTAGTTAAGCATGATATATCAGTGACTGTACTTACAGTCACTTTACTCAGCAGCAGTAGCATCACTCAAAGAAAATATCACAGATTAGCAATTTTGATTTCTGGAGTACTCAACAATTTAGCTCTGGCTGTTTGTTTTTGTCTGCTTTTTTGTTTTATCGTTGTTCTTCTTCTTTCCCTGGGCAAATGACAGAGTTTGGTAAGGTCTTCCTTCCAGTGAAATCTAGCCAAAAACACATGATGATTTTAGGGATTCACTCATGCACTGTAAAACCTCTTACTTGAGAAGACATAAACCAAAATCTCTCCCAAAATTTAAAAACTCTTCATATTTTATCTATATTTTTCTATGGCTTTTAAAGTGAAATTAGCACTATGTATATGTTTTTAAATAAGTAATACAATGCTTACCTCAGAAAAAAAATTATTATTTAGATCATATTTCAGGCATTATCCTAGTTGTTACAGTAGTTTATTTAAATAAGAAAAAAATGGAATTAGAACTCTGTAATTTCTAACTTTAAAACAGAAAAATAATATACATTATAATACCCAGAGCTGCTAAGCATGCAGGAAAACACATCTTTATTACATAAACTAAGAGCTAAAGTGTGAATTAAGAGAGTATCAATGGAACACAAATTGGCAAAACATAACAAAAAAATGTAAGGATATTAATATCTTTTGACCTACTGACACACTTCTAAAAATATATTACCTTAGAGAAGAACTTAAGGATGCAAGAAAAAAAAATCTCAAGAACTTTTCTAGTACTTAAATAAAATGAACTGATAAAAATGAAATGCAAAAGTAACATAAAATGATTCTGAACAGTTTAAAAATTCCAGAATGGTAGAGTAAGGACTTCTGAAAATTCATGCCTCCATAAAGCAATGAGAAAATCATCAAAAATTGTGTGATCATTTTCACAGCTCTAGAGAATAAACACGACAATCTGAGGAGTATGTATTAAGGAAAAATAACCAAATCCCAATAAAAACAGCAAGCTTTCCAGCATTTTAACTTACACTAATCTTGTCCCTCTCCACCCAGCTCTACTATAGGCTTGAAAGCCAATAGCCTCACAAGTACAGTAGCCTAGCAGCCACTAGAGTGAAAGAAGGGGTTTGGAGTTTCCCAAATATCTCATCCTTAGTATCTGTCACTACTTCATCTGTCTGAGAGCTTACTGAAAAACTTCACTCTCAGAATTTGTCTTTATTTATGTCCAACTCAGAGCTTACTCTATCTTATCTCCAAGGCATTTGTTAAAAATGATCAGTAGTAATTGTTTAACATAGCAGCTGCCTAAAGTAGCATTACCAATTGGGGTTAACACTGACCAAAAAAACTTAAAAGGAAAAGTTGAGGATGGTTATATATATGGGGTTTTGAAGAGATCCTATGTAATCCTGGGAATCTAGAAAGCCACACACATATGCAAGACAGTATTCATGCCCAGGAAACACCTGAAAAGGCTCAAATCTCTCACATCTGGCTGACCTTGAGGCTTTTACAATCAGGAAGTTAAGGACAGGGCAGTGTTGTAAACTTCCTGCTAGAATATTGAAAGCATGCTCCAACACACACACAGAGCCCCTTGGCAAAGTTTGGGAGACATATTGATTAAGACACTCAGGGAAATCTCTATCTAATCAAGAGCTGGCCACTAAAGTAACTAAGCAGAGACTCATTGCCCACACACAACAAAGAATACAGAGTTTATAGAATTAGTCCAACAAAGTCACCAGGTAAACAAAAAAGCAATAATAGCAACCACAAAAACAAACACAACCAACAATAAACCCTGGAGGAGGAAATCTAATTTCCAGGCCTATTATATCACATTATTTAAAATGTTCAGTTTTCACAACAAAAATGACTCATACAAAGAAGTGGGAAAGTATGGCCCATACACACATACATATACACAAAAAAAGCAGGTAATAGAAATCATCCTTGCTGAAACTCAAGGGATATACTTTCAGGTATTATAATTCAGGTATTATAAATATGTTCAAAGAACTAAAAGAAATCATGTCTCAAGAAAAAAGAAAAGTATGAGAATGAGGTCTCATTAAGGAGAAAATATCTATAGAGAAAAATATTTTAAAAGAACCAAATTGAAAAGAACAATAATTGGAATAAAAATTTCATTACAGAGGCTCAAGATCGGATTTGACTTTGCAGAAGAAAGGATTGGGAACTTGAAGGCAGATCAGCTGCCATTATCCAGTCTGAAGAACAGAAAGAAAAAAGAATAAAGAAAACTAAACATAGGCTCAGCGATATGTCTGATGCCAGTAGGTGTCCCAAATATAAATAATGGAAGGAAAGAAGAGAGAGAAAAAGGCAAAAGAATCCATGAAGATATAATGTTCAAAATTTCCCTAAATTTGATGAGAAACATTAGTCTATACATCCAGGAAGTTTGACAAATTCCAAATAGGGCAATCTTAAAGAAATCTATAATCAAACATATAATAGTCAAACTATGCAGAAACAAAGACAAAGAGAGAATCTTCCTTCATTACAGCAAAAGAAAAGTGACTCATCCCATACAAGGATTGTCAATAAAATAAACAGCTGATTTCTCATTAGAAACCAGTGAGGAAAAAAAAAAAAAAAAAGAAACCAGTGAGGCCAGGAGATATATTCCAAGTAGTAATTGGGAAAAAAAAAAACCTGTCAATCAAAAATTCTACATATAGCAAAACTCTTGTTCAAACAAAGAAGAAATCAAGACATTCTCAAATAAATAAAAACTAAGAAAATCCATTGTTGGGCAGCCCCGGTGGCTCAGTGGTTTGGCGCCTGCCTTCAGCCCAGGGCATGATCCTGGAGACCCGGGATCGAGTCCCACATCAGGCTCCCTGCATGGAGCCTGCTTCTCCCTCTGCCTGTGTCTCTGCCTCTCTCTCTGTGTGTGTCTGTCATGAATAAATAAATAAATAAAATCTTAAAAATAAAAAAAGAAAAGAAAAGAAAATCCATTGTTAGCAGAACTACCCTGCCAGAAATACTAAAGCAAGTCCTTCTGGGTGAAATGGAAGAGCATTAATCAAATCCACATGATATAAAGGTTACCATTAAAAGTAGCTGTATAGATAAATATAGAAGACAGTCTGAATGTGTATTTTTCTCTAACTCCTTTTTTCCTATAATATTTAAAAGAAGCTATATAAACAGTACTAATAAACTATGTTGATAGCTTATAACCTATATAGATGTAATTTGTATGACAATAACAGTAGAAAGGAAATGGAAAACAGAGCTATACTAGAGCCAAGTTTTTATATACTACTGAAATTAAGTTGGTATTAATCTGAACTAGATTTTTTTTTTTAAGATTTTATTTATTCACAAGAGACACAGAGAGACAGAGGCAGAGGCAGGAGAAGCAGGCTCCATGCAGGGAGCCCAATGTGGGACTAGATCCGGGGACTCTAGGATCATGCCCTGAGCCGAAAGGCAGTCACTCACTCAACCACGGAGCCACCCAGATGTCCCTGAACTGGATATTTTTAAGTCAAGATGTTAATTATAATCTCCAAGAAAACCACTAAGAAAATGACTATATATACAGTCATTTTCTTATATTTTTTTCATATATATATGAAACAAAACGAGAATTTCAATAGTAGACTAAAATATATCCACTTAATAAAAAGAAAGTAGTAGTAGTGGAATCAAGCAACAAAAATTGACAAACTGAACAGAGATTAAACAGGAACAAAAGAAAAAACTCAAATTTCTAAAAATCAAGAATGAAAGCTCATTGCTACTGACCTTACAAAAATAAAAAGGATTACAACACCATACTATGAACAACTGTGTATCAAGAACCTAGATGATTTACAATGAAATGGTCAAACTTCCAGACAGACACACTCCTGAATCTGACTTACAAAAATATTTAAAAGTCTGATTAGATCTCTAACAAGTAAAGACACTGAATCAGTAATCAAAAAACTTCCCATGAAGAAAAGACCAGGCCCAGATAGTTTTAGTATTGAATTCTATCAAATGTTTGAAGAGGAATTAACATAAATCCTTCACAAAATTTTCCAAAACATAGGAGGGAATACTTACCAAGTCATTCTATAAAGCTATTATTATCTTTGATCAAAAAACAAAAACATCATCACAAGAAAATAAAACTATAGACTACTAGCCTTCATAAATATAGATGTAAAAATCAATAAAATACTAGCAAATTGAAACCAACAACATATAAAAAATATTCTACACAATGACCAAGTAAGATTTATCCCAGAAATGCAAGGTTGGTTTAACATAAAAAAATTAATCAGTATAATACACCATATTTATACATACAACAAAGGACAAAAGCCACATGATCATCTCAATAAATGCAGAAGACACATTTGACAAAATCCAACATGTATTTCACATTAAAAATACTAATGAACCAGAAATAGAGAGGAATTTCTTCAATCTGATAAAGGTATCTATAAAAATAGCCACAGTTAACATCATAGCAATGTTGAAACATATTAGCTGAAAAAAATGACAGAAAAAAAAACTTTACAACTACATCCAGTTCTGTCCTCAACATTTAATTTAAAAGCTTTTTAAGCCTTCAGAGAAGTTACAAGAATAATACAATGAACACCCACATGCCCTTTACCTAAAAACACCGGTTTTTAGTATTTTGCAATACTTATAGAAGAGAGACTTTTTTCTAAATTGTTTAAAACTCATTTGTAGACATCCTACTTTTTTTTTAAGATTTTATTGATTCATTCACAAGAGACACACAGAGAGAGAGAGGGAGAGAGAAAGAGAGGCAGAAACACAGGCAGAGGGAGAAGCAGGCTCCCCACAGGGAGCCCAATGCTGGACTCAATCCCAGGACCCCGGATCATGCCCTGAGCCAAAGGCAGACACTCAACCTCTGAGCCACCCAGGCATCCCAACATCCTACTTTTAATTAAGCAATTAAGCATGTACCTCCTAAGGCTGAGAACACTTTCCTTTTCCCTTATAACCACAATGTAACTTATGCTCGAGGAATTTAGTATCAATAAGTACTATCATCAAAAATATAACCTATCTTCAAATCTTCCCAATTTTCCTAATAATGTCTAATAAAGTATTTTCTTCAATCCAGGATCTAGTCCATGGTCATGTGCTGCATTTAGTTATCATGTTTCTTTCATCTACTTTATCTACAACAGTTGCCCAAATTTTTATTTTTCTTCACAACACTGACACTTTTTAAGAATCTGGGCCAGCATTGAATTTGGATTTGTCTGATTATTTCCTCATAATAAGGTTCAGGTTAAATATTTTTTGTTGGAGTACTACATAGGTAATGTTTCAGCCCTTACTTAAGATGGCAGGTTTGTTTCTTTAGAATGGTAGTGCTATTTCTTCATTTTTTGTGCAAGCGAGCGTTTTTTTGTTGTCAAAATATCAAAAGTATGTTTATCCAAAAGTCCTCTGCATCAGTAGCTTCTGAAAAAGTCACAGGAGAGCAAGCCCTAAAATGGCCATGACTTAATGGGTCACTTCACAGTTCATAAGGGGATAAGTAGTATGAAATCCATACACTTACAGGATTGAATTCATTATTTGGTCTACACAAATCTCTGAAAATTTAATTATCAGCTCCTTGTTTCACTGAACAGACATGTGTCTATTAGTTGCAAACATTGTTGAGTATCTGCCTTTGGCTCTGATCATGATCTCAGTGTCCTGGGATCGAGCCCTGTGTCAGGCTCCATCAGCAAGGATTCGCTTGAGGATTCTTTCTCTCTCCCCCTCTCTCTTTGCCCCTCCCCTGCTTGCATGTGCCCCCCATTTCTCTCTCTAATAAAGAAATAAATCTTAAAAAAAAAACATGTCAAAGTCACAGGGGCAATAGGAACTTGGAATATATGAGCCACATAGCTCTTTTTCAAATAGAGTTTGATCAAGCTGTCTTTAAACTCACCTCTTCTCAAAAAAAAATAATAATAATAATAATAATAATAATAAATAAATAAATAAATAAACTCACCTCTTCTCTTATCAGGTAGTCAATAATGAGTTTTTTATAACTCATAGGTTTATTATAGAAAAGGATTACAAATGGGTCATTTACATCAGAGAAATGAACACAATTATTAACCAATCTGTGACAGACAAATGCAAAACGTCTTTGTCTGTGACAAATTCAAAACTCTTACAGACCTTGACCATAAAGCTCTTGATAGGATACCCTCTACTAGAGGGTTTGGGAAGGTCTCCAACTTGCTTATAACTGTGGTTATCTTTGAAGTTTTGAGGAAGTGGGAGAAACCAAAGAGGTATTTAGAAGATGAAAATAGAAAGTCAAAAAAAAAAAAAAAAAAAAGGACTGGAGGATAAAATGAGTTTTCTATGGCCTCCCTTCTTTCCTCCATCATGTCTTTCCATCACCACCCACCCCAAGCCCCAGACTTATGCATCACTCAACATCACCCTTTAAAGTGCATTTGAACTCATTCAATGAGGACTGGGGGGATGGGGGGTTGGTCAGAAAGAAAACATTCAACAGACTAGATACCATCTTCTCATCTAGATTATAGAGTCTGAACTGAGGGTCCCAGAAGGAAAGCCTCTTCGCAAGAAGAAACTGATTTAAGGCAAAACATCCTTTCTCTGAATGAATTCAAAAGTTCTTGTCAAACCATGAGAGACTCCTGATGCTGGGAAACAAACGAAAGGTTGTGAAAGGGGAGAAGGATGGGGGGATAAGGTGGCTGGGTGACAAGCATTAAGGAGGGCACGTGATGTGATGAGTACTAGCTGTTATACTATATGTTGGCAAAATGAAGTTCAATAAAATAAAATATATTGAAAAAAAAGTTCTTGTCAAACCTTATCTTTTGTAAACACTCAAATGGTATAAACCAGTAAATATGGTAAAGCCTTTTTCATGTTAATTAAAATTTGAAAGTATAAGAATTATTACATAATAAAAATAAGGTTTAAGAATAAACCTTCCCATATTTGGTTCTTTTTTATGGAGGGATGAGATATTTTTTTAAAGTTTAAGATTGTTGGTTTTAATCCAAAACTATCTTACCAAACTTTAAACTAGCCACAGGATCTTCTTAACTTAGAATTCTAAATTTTCATCCATCAAATGGTATGTTCTCAGCATATGAAACCCACTGTGTTCCCAGCACCCAGGAGGGTAAAGGGAAGTCAAAATGGAACTCATTGCCTAGAAACTTCAGTCTTGAGTTTGACTCTTAAACTGTTGACAAAGGTTTGATTTCCTCTCTGGGAACATGTAAGAAAACGGTAAGAGGCCACTCCACTACTAAAAAGAATGACTTAGTGTGAAATATATTTATGGTCATTGCCAATTTTATGTTCAGGGACTGAGAACAGACAGAGAGAGAGGAAAGAGATGCTGAGAGCGCCTTGCTAACCTCCATACTACAAGTTACAAAATCCTGAGAACCTCTCTGACACCGAAAACTTCCCTCCTGCTGAGGCCTTCAAAACTTCACCTTCTTGGAGAAAAAAACAAGTAAGACAAAAGAAAGTTTTTTGGCTCCTAAATTAGACTGGCCTTTCCTCTGAAGAGCCAGGCAGCCACTGCGCCAGACTTGGGCGTCTGGCAGGCTCTCTGCAGCCGGAGGATCACATCACACTGTTTGGCTGCACAAGCTCATGGTTAGTGCTGCTCCCCACACGAATCCAGCCAACAACAGCCCTTCTCACCATTCTGCCTTGACCCTGTGCTATGCTCACAATGTTCTCAAGGACTGTGCTGAAATTGAACGGGAAAGATTTGTTTGAAGATTTATAAAGATAGAGGAGGTAATCCAACCTGCCCCCATTAAATATTCAAGTTGAGAATTCCTAAATTTTGAGAATTCCTAAGCATCGACTTCCAAAGAAGGAAAAGCATTCGAGAACTCTGCTTGAATTTGAATTTGAACCTGCTCTGACATTCCAACAAGTCACTATTTAACATTGAACAGAGTTTGAGGGCACTGACCAGACTCTCAATGGGGTCTAGCTGACCTGGACAACAATGAGTCTGTTAGTGGGCCTTCCAAACCAGAAAAAAAAAGGGAATGCAGAGATGATTTGATTGTGTTTTCCAAATTAAGCAAATTAAGCTCTATTATCTTGGTCAGGCTGGTATTCAGAACTTTCACAAATTTTAATCAACTGTTAGTAAATATTGTGATTAGAATTCTGCATTCTTAGAAATATCAAAGGCTTGGTATTTTTCATCCATTTATCCATTCAGCTAATATTTGTTGAGTGCCTCCTGTGTGTTAAGCTCTGTTTTAGGTACAAATACAGCAATGAACAAAACAGTGTCCCTGCCCTAACAGGGCTTATATTCTACTGGGGCAAGGGGAAAAAGAGAATGATAGAGAGGAAAAAAAAAAAACTTAAGTTTATCAGATAGCAATAAAAAAGCTATGGGAAAAAAATAGATGAGATCAATTTGACAAAGAGTGTTGGATGGCAGAAGGAGTTGGTAGCAAAGTAGGATCACCATTTTAGATAGCATCAGTTAGGAAGACCTCACTAAAAAGATGATATTCAAGCAAAGCCTTGAAGGAGGTGAAGGAGCCAGACCTGAACATCTGGGAAAGAACATTCCAGGCAAAGGGTCCACAAATACAAAAGACCTGAGATTAGAGTGTTCCCGATACTTTTGAGGAATTGCAAGAAACCCAGCATCTCTGGAAGGGTGTATGTGAGGGGAGAGCATTGGAAGGTAAGGTAAGGTTGGGGTGGAGCTTCAGCCTTAACTCTGAAAAAGAAAGGATACCAGTGGAGGATTCAGAGCAGGAGGTAAACCCTTAGAAAGGATTATTCTAGGTCATAACTAACTTTCATTTTTACTTCATCCTGGTTTCTTGGCACAATATTAACCCAGCAGACCACAAATAAAATATCAATATTGGCATGTAATGGTATTAAGCAGGATGGAAGGTCTCATTGAGTATGAATGTGGGACCTGCTTCTTCTGTACCTTTTAGCATTGGTTAGACCTGTGCTGTCCAATATGGTAGCCACTCTCCATGGGGCTATTGAACATCTGAAATATGGCTAGTCTAAAATAAGAAGAGCTTTAAGTATTAAATACCCACCAGAAGTTGAAAACATAATATGAAAAAAGAAAAAAAAAGAATGTAAGATGTTCCCTTAATATTTTTATAATGCGTATATATTGAAATGATTTGGAGGACAGAATGGGTTAAATATTGTATTATTTAATTTATTTCACCTGTTTCTTTCTTATTTCTTTCAGTGTGGCTACTAGAAAATTAAAAATCGCAAAGGTGGCTCACTTTCTATTTTCACTGGACAGAGCAGGGTTGAAATACTACAGTGCTTAGATTTTTCCCAAGGTGGCTAAAGGAGACTGAGTAGCTCTTTAAGAGAAAGAATGACTCAGACTGGAAAAAACTGTCTTCCTGTGAGAAAAAAGACAGGTACTGGCATTTCAAGGCTAAGGGGCAGCTTGTTCATGCCACCTTGTGTAGGAAGGACAATAATCAGATGCTAAGAAGCTATCTGATAGGTTTCTTCTCAGAAAACCAATCTAGGAAATTCTAGTTTAAAATATTTAGGCTTGATATACAAATAAGTGTCTTAAATTCAAACAGGTTACTATTGAAAGGATTATAATTAAATATTATTCAGCCCTACAAAAAAGGGAAGGCATCTACTAAGTGCTGTTACAAGCAGGACACTTTTATATATCAACGCATGAAATCCTCATAGCCATTTGGGACTTCTTTTATTTAAATTAAAAAAAAAAAACATGGGGGGTGGGGGTATTTGGAGCTCCAAAGCCCTAAATCTTCTTTGAAATCTTTGATTTTATTTCTACAACAAGAAGCAAGAGATCCTTATCTTTTCTGTTTTGCATAAAACTTTTCAGGCATGGAACAACTTTGTAAGTCCTGTTTGTTATGGCAACCATATATAGATGGAGGAAGAAAACGTAAGGTTCCTGGATATTTTTTGCCAAGAAGTGGTCCCCTATTTTATGAATGGAGAAAGTGAGGCTCAGAGGTATATTCATTTGCTGGAGGATCAGAGCTGAATTAAATCCCTGCCCCACTGAATCCAAACACTGTGTCCTCTCCCTAGAGCCCACTGGCCACAAGCCAGGTGGAAGACACAGACTTCACCTGTTATCCCTAACTCTACTAATACCATTGTCATGGCTACCCCACTCTATGGAAAATTCAAGCCTGTTCTGTACCAACATTTGGAGAACACCTGGGATAGGAAGCAACAAGAGTTAACACAGAGAAAGAAGCAACACTTAACATCTGCACAGGTCCCAAGGAACAACCACAGCTGAAAAGGCCAGTGGACTCCCCTTAGAGAACCTCAAAACTCTTCCAGAAAACCCTCAATCTCATACTACTTGGTTTTATACTAATGTCGAAACATGCCAAGCCATTGAAATGTCTTTCCATCCCTGAGCAATCAATCTAGGGTTGTATAATAAACTATAACCTACACATTCAGTAACACAAGTGATAGAACCCAGCAGCTGGAGTTCTAGTCTATTCCTGGCTCTCACTATCATCCTATTGTACTGTCCTACCCTTATTTTGGGAGGAAAAAGAAAAGCTTCCTCTATTTCTAATCATTGCTCTGTAAACAAAACCCACAGATACATTTCATGATTGAAGACCTTTATGAGATAGATGAGAGTCTCTTGCTCCTCATTCTAGACTTATTAGAGGCACTGACTGAAGAGTCAAAAATAACTTATCTTTTTAGTTTTCTAATATGAGATGTGGTATAGCTACCATAATAGGTAGATATTATGCATCTCTGAATATAATTTATAATAATATTAACTATTTAAAAATATACTCAACTCTGCATTTGTCAAAACTCGTGACCATGTATAAAAAAGAGAGCAAATTTTACTACGAATAAATTAAAAATTAATTCGTTAATTTTTTAAAAGGCAAATTCTAAAACGTAGTGATGATATTTTGGATATAATGGGTTTATATTAGAAACATTAGAAAAAATAATTCTATTAACTGGTATTTAGAGTCTGTCAAATAATTTGCTTCCTGAGAAAATTAAGAGCTTTTCTGAGTCAGGAAATTATAGAACTAAAAAGGTTCTAACAAGCCCGCATTTTACTTATGAGGAAACTGAATCTCAGAGAAGTTAGTGGGAAGGCCCTGGGTCACAAAACTGGCCAGTGACAGAAGCAGGACAGGACCTCAGTTCTCTTCAGCCTGGCCAGTGACCTTTGCCCATAACAATGCCCTCTGAGGGATACAGAACATATCTGCATGCTCTAAAACCACCCAAAACAATACAGTAGTAAAGGTAAAACTTAAAAATACCAAAAACTTCATTGCACTTTTCCTAGAGCTTGGTCAAATGCTTTTATTTAAACGATAGAAGAAGTTTAGAGTAAACATTCAGTTTGGTTATAAATGAAATCTTGCTTCAATATATGAAAATTTTTGCATTGGAAAATATCCTTACAGCTTGATGTTTTTCTGGCGTGTGTTCTGTTCTTTCAGTTAGTGGGCTTAGTTATTAAAGACAGCTGTGTCCATTGCTTACGAATATTATGGATGCCGAAAACCTAATAACAAAACCAAAAATTCTCAAGAGTCCCCTCCCTCTCCTTTTCTTGAACTTGAAACTGAAAAGAAACACATTTCCCACCAATGTCAAGAACTGTCACTCCTGTCATCTACCAATCACATTCATAAACTCAGATTGGTGAGGGAAAAGAACCCTAAAGTCAACACAGCTCTACAACCAAAATGTGAAAGTATATTAAAACTTGTTTTGTCAGATTAAAGCATGAAAAGAAGTAAGATGTGTATCAGTATGAATGATGTGGTGAGAGTAATTTTTCATACTCATTTTGAAATTAAAGAGTAACTTTTCTATTATTGAATTTTCATTCTTAAAATACAACCAAAGCATACTGCCGTATAATGAGTAACTGTTTTTATTGATGTTTGGCTGTATTACAAATTTATATTTAATCAGACCAAAAATGAAATGGGTACATTTTCCCCTCACTAAACAGAATGTCATGAACAGACTCTGGCCTTTCTTTTGGTTCGTTATGACTAGCAGTTTTTCCTCGTGTTTAACTCCAGCTATATTCAGAGGTTTAAAAAGTCTCCACATAGGACATCTGGAACAGAATCTTGTTAATCATGATCACATTGTCTGATTCCGATGTGTATCACAGAGAACAGAAGAGGCACTAGAGCAGAACAGCAGTGCATAGAATTATGTGATAGATAATGTTTGATACTGGATATAACTCTGGATTGTTTATACACTTCATGGTGCTCCTTGCACAGAAGGTCCATCCAGATCCTGGAGGCCTGTCCCCTTTCCAAATAGCAAAATCTGCTCAATATTTCAAGCTGGCCCTTTTAAATCACAGTAAGAATTTAGGTGGGTTTACAAGGAATGATTCACTGCACTGACTCAGTGTAGGCTCAGAGATGGGCTTCAGAAGACAATGTTGGATGGGTCCACAGGAAATAATCTTCTGTGTGTCTGTGGTCCAGTATCCCCCAATCTTTGGGAGGACTGTGGCTCCCTGTGATCCAAACACATTGCTGCTTACATTAAACAAGTGGTACCATTTAAAATTCCACTCAAAGGGAATGGTGGTAATTGAAGCCATTCACAGGACCACAAAAGCCCTGCCACCCTCCAAATCGAACGTTTGAATGACATTTAAAAGGTGCCAAAATGTGTAATCAATTCATTCAAAAGATAATTCCCTAATATCTGGAACTCTGGGGTGGTTATCCAAGGAGAGACCAAGATGGAAATGAAAGTGAATTATGTTACTTTACTAAAAGAGGCTATGGTGCCGAGATACTGATGAGAATCAAAGCAGGGTAGTTAAGGACTGGAAATGAGAGGGAAAATAGAAGCAGGAGGGAATGGGAAAGAGATGGAAGAGCAAAGGGAGGGAAGGGGGAGCCATAAAGCAGAAAGGAGGAGACAAAGAGAGGAGCAAGACTCATAGAAACATTTTTTTTTTAAAGAAATTAAGTTCTCATGGTAATAACAGAGGAAAGATCAAAAACATCTGGAAATATTCTAAAGTAGCATAACACTAATATTTTATTCTATTTTGTTGACAAAATGGGATATTTCTTTTCACTTTTATTAATGTATGTTTCCTTTCCCTTCCTCCCACACCACAGAGATACTTTCTGACACTTGCCCTCTCACAAGGCTGAGGACGCAGAGCTCACCTCACCCCTACCCCCACGTCTTCACACTGCCACTTAGATGTCTCCTCACCAGGTTTTTTTTTTTTTAATGCTTTAGATTGCATTCTCTTCCCTCTACAGGTTTATCATAAATCCTTCATGTCACTATGCTCATTGAAAGAAAAAAGCGAATATGTAGCTTATTGCCTTCATGATTGAAATAAAATCCCAAGTAGGAAGGTAGAAGATTCTAGATAACTCATTTTTAAGAACACGGGTACTCAAATCAGAAAGTGTAAGACCAGGTGTTTACTCAAATATTTACTGTTTCCTATGTGCATGACACTGCCCTCAAAGGGATAAGGCACATTATGCCTGTCCACAAGAAACAAACTCTGAAACACAGAAGGAGGGAAGGCAGGAAAGGATGGGAACAAGAGCCCTGATGGAAGGACAGGCCTGGGAAGCAGAAGGGATCTTTCTCCTGCAGAGCCAAAAAAGACAAAAAAAAAAAAAAAAAGCTATGAGGAGAAAGGGTGGGGGAGGCTACAGAGCCATGGGGTAGGGAGGAGGCATTGTAGAAATTCAAAGAATAACTTCACTTTAGCCTGGGAACAGGTACAGAAGATCACTATCTCAAAACAAAGGGGTCGGAGATGGAAAGAGAGGAGGTTAAATCAAGAAAAGTCTCAGACTAATTAAATTTGGGAGCTAACAATGTTGACTCACTTTTCTCCTTATTAATATATTTGGATCAAGATTTGAAGAGAAAAGATTGGAAGAACACACAGGATTTCAGCAAACTCTGCCCTTATCTAACATGCAAAATACACACTAAGGTCAAACTACACACACAGCATTTTTCTCAGCTTTTGTAAAAACACACTTTAATATAACTAGGAGAAGATGAATACCCTTCATACATACATAAACTTCAATAGAACTTCAACCACTCGATAGAAAAATGAGAAATTAAAACGCAAGTTACAGAATAAACACAACTGACTAATTGACGTATGAAAAATGTTCAGTTCCAGAAGTCAAATGCCAATGAAAACAAGGTTCTCATATGCAAAAACAGTTTTGGTGCAGGAAGATACATACCTATGTGCTGTCGATTGAAGTGGAAATTAAGACATCACTTACATGAGTATTTTAGCAACCATACACATATATCCCTGACCCATTAATTATACTTCTATGTGTTTAGCCTAAGAAAACAGAGAAACAAAGAAAGATTAATTCTCAGAGATATTTGTTGTGTCACTCATAACAGCGAACACTGAAAACAGTATTAGCTGTTTAATACCAAAACATGACTAAATAAATCATAGTATACTAATGGAATACTATGTAGCTATTAAAAATATTTTTCAATATTCCATGACTTTTTAATGAAATGGAGATATGTTCACAATATGATGATTAATGAAAATAACAAGATGTGATCCTACTTAATTATATAACTATATGTAAATATGCAGAAAAAAGGTTGAAAGGAAATAAATCATATTAACAGTGGTTATCTTTCAATTGTACAATTGTTTCTATTTTTCAATCCATCTAGAATTTTTATAATTATCATCTATCCTAGGGATGCCTCAGTGGCTCAGCGGTGGGGCATCTGCCTTTGGCTCAGGGCGTGATCCTGGAGTCCAGGGATGGAGTCCCACATCGGGCTCCCTGCATGGAGCTTGCTTCTCCCTCTGACTGTGTCTTTGCCTCTCTCTCTCTCTCTCTCTCTCTCTCTCTGTGTCTCTCATGAATAAATAAATCTTTTAAAAATTATCATCTATCCTATAATTAGCACATATTTATCATATTTCATCTTACACTTTGCACACACTAAAAAGTGCCATATGATGGTTTGATTTGGGGCTTATTTTTAATACACCCAAGTCAACAGACTATAATTGTCTGGAGATAAAAAATGTAATCCCCTTCATCTTTGAGTGCTCAGTGCCTAATACAGTGTCTAACACATAGCAATCACTGTTAAATTAATAATGATCGGCTGGCTATAGAGACAAGTCACGGATGGAAAGATGGAAGGAGGAAGGCTAAATAGTTGTGAAATTCTTCAGCATCTAGTAAAATCTATCTTTCCTGGGCTTTTTCAGAGATAAAAAGTGTTCATCATGTGATATAACTTAAAGGGAATTAAAAGGAGAGGAAAGAAGATCATTAAAGGAAGGATCCTCCCAAGGATACAAAGGGAAGAGATTTAACCAATTGAGTTCATTTTCCTATCAGCTCTCAAACTCTATTCCAAACCTCACTTGAATATGTAAATGAATCTGCTTCTTAGTTGGATAGGAGAAAGCAACTGCTCAAAAACAATTACACACTTGCTTATTCTATCAGGAGGATGAATTTCCACTCACACGACCACTAGAACCTCATGTCCAGGTGAACCCAAGTCTTCTATATAATCTCTAAGAGGGGCTATCCCAAATTGCTGCTTCAACTCTGTCGGTGATGACTGCTGCAAGGGATAGACAGGCCTCATCAGATAAACAATTTTTTCTATCCATCTTTGGAAGAAGCAAGGAGAATGGCTCTGTCCCAGCAACTATTACATTTTCTTTGTGTATTCATAATTTCTTGGCAAGGAGATGCACTATAGATCATCGTGTCTCCATTCTCCAACTGATGTGAGGGTAACAGATATGTGTTCTTCACCCACTCTGGCATCACAGTGACATATACTTAGGCTGATCGCCCAAGACTGAAATCTGGTATGAGTTTAAACTTGCTTAGACTTGTAAACTTCTGAGAGAGGAAGTGTAATTCACACTTTTATTGTGTTCATACCTCTTGCACCAAAATTGGGGTTCTTTGTAAATGCTCACCTCACCATTATCTCTCCCTCTATAAGTCTGGTTGCTCTTCACTCAATAGATTCAAATGGTATCCCCACTTCCAAATGTCTACAGTCATACATAATATCTCAAAATTATACTGGTTGGTCCAGAAGAGGGAGGGTAGATGGGAGACAAATGATATGTGGCTTTATAATCAAGCAACTCAGTATTTCAATTCTTATTAGCTCTCTGATCTTAGGCAAGCTATTAAACTTCTCAGAATCTCAGTTTCTTCATCAAAAAAAGGGGGCTAATGCCTCCCTAGTTGCAGGACAATTTTGAAAATTAAATGATTTAATGAACATTAAATCATTATATGTATCTGGCATAGAGTATACACAGTAAAAGCAGCTATTATTAACAATAATTCCTCTGTAAATAAATCACTTGCTGATCTCTTTTCAAACTATGAGTTTTCCTATGAATGCTCAAATGTCATATGAGACATTTCCTTTCCAACTATTTTCCCTATTAGGCTCATTTTTAAGATGGTGGCTCTCTATGTAGAAAAATAACTTTATAGGCTGCTTCAGTTATAAATTATATACAGAAATATGCATAAAGAACCTTAGAAATGACAAAAAATAAAGACATATATAGGGATTAAAACCTAATATTAGACTGAAAACACATGAGACAGGGCTGAAATAGGATTTAAAATATACAACAGTTATTCCTAGTTTTTATTATTATTATTCTTAGTCTTGTTAACATCAAAAAAAAACTAAGCTTCCTATTGATTTCAGGAACTCATTGCAAATACTCAACCAGTAACACAGCTAACTCAACTAGGCTCATGAACTCTTTAAGATATGCCTTGGAGCCCTTGTCTCACTGTCCCCACGAATTCTAGACTAGTATACCATGCTAGTATATCAGTATACCAATCCAAATCAAGACCTTACCGTGAAAAACCCACCTTAAACTAGACCCCCCCCAAAACCTTATAAATATCTTGCCTCCTTCCTTCTAAGACATTATTTTAAGGCTCTATCAAAATAATGATCAATAAACACAGTAAGCAGTAAACCTAAATTTGCTTTACAAACAGGTCATTTTGGTGGTATTTTCAAGAAGAAAGAATTTGACACTCTCATCACAATATTTGTACACTTATGGATTCATTCTGAAGAGAATGGCATTACAATAGATCTTCTGATAGAAGTCTTAGCTGACAGATCGTAATTGCTCAGATTCATTCTAACATAAAACACCACAATTTAGAACCTCATGGTCTAACCAAAAACAAGTATAGAACCAGCCACTTTTCTAAGCAAGTTGAAGTCCCCTCCTAGTGGCTTTTCCTTTAAGGTCTGGATCGCACTTTTTTTCAAGTTACTGTTCAAAACCAAGAACTTTTTATCCTCGAGGTGATGGTACATCCACAATGCAAAATAGAACACTGTAGCAATTATACTAATATTTCAGACTACTTTTGAAAACTATACTAAAAGCTTGAGGCCCACACCATTTAGATAAACTGCCCACATTAGTTCAATTCACTTGATAATTGCTCAATTCTCCAATTTATTGCCCAGATGTAGCCAAATTTCTCCCTGTGGACAAGGAAGATATAATGACAGCCTGGATCTAAATGTGCCAAATTGTACATATTACAAGTAAGGGAGAGGCCCTGTGAGAAGGTTCAGAAACAGAGGGTCCCAAGTCCCCACGCAAGAAGAGCAGAGGTGTGGTTGGGAATATGTAACTTGGATTGCCATGGCATCACATGACCACAGAGAGGAGATGGAAGATGTCCCACTGCTTCCTATTATAGGGAAGTGCAATCTGAAGCCAAACACACTGGAACAGGGAGAGGTCACACATGTCTCCCCCTTACTTCAGGGCAAGGTCAACTCTGAGGGTACAGAATCATGCTCTCTCTCCAAAGTTTGCCACACAGAGTGGCCCTGAACATCAGCAAGTGTTTCCTACCACTGTATCTTCCTGCTGCCATGAGTAGTAGTAGGAATCTTTGAGGCTTAAGGAGCACTTTCCAAAGAAGACATCTCCAGGGAAGTTATCCACATTCCATACAAAGCAATTTATTATAAGTGCTACAGCAGCTGAACATAAATCCATCTTCCTTTCTGAGCTCATCTACTGTGATATGCATCTCTCTATTCCCTGCTGAACTTGCAAAGACTAAATGTGCAGGGGGAAACTAGAGTAGCAGAGTAGGGAGAGAAGCAATGGGGAAAGAAAGCAGAATCTAAGTCAGCATTCATTTGTTCATGAATTCAGCAATTATTGTGCAGGCCCATTATATACCAAGCAGTAAGGATACAAACGATTTTACCCTCGTGGAGTTAAATAAAATAATCTCAAACAAACAAAAAAAAACAATCTAGTTATAAATCATTTAAATGTTTGGGAAGGAAAGTATAGACTGCTCTAAAAGGTTTAGCAACATGACCTGATCTCGTCTTGAGAATCAGATCAACCTCCCTAAAGAAAGGATGTTTGGGCTTCCAAGTGCAAGATGAGTGGGTATTAGCTAGGTATGTGGATAGGGAGGGGGGAGGTGATAGGGAGAAGAAAGAAGAAAAGGCAGCCCAGGTAAAGGCCATGAGATATTAGACCAGTGCTCCTCAAACTTTATCTGGCAAGTAAATACTCTGGGATCTTATTAAACTGCAGATTTCAGTACAGCAGGTCTGGGACAGGGCTTGGGGTTCTGCATATCTAACAATCGCTCAGATGAGATCAACACAGCTGGTTGGGTCCATAGTTTGTGTAGTGAGGACTCTGAGGATCTGCCCAGAGGCCAGAGCAGAGAGAACATGGGAAGGCCAAAGATGAGCCCAAAGATGAGGCCAGAGAGCTTGGCAGAGGTCAGACCATGCCAGGCTGTGCAGAACACCTTAAGGAATTTGGTCTAAGAGGAGCAGGAATCATGAAGATCTCCATCTGCTTTGTTCTCTCCAAATAACCTTCCTAGGAGTTTCACTTTCCCTGGGAGACAGCACTTTGCAATATCTAAAGTGTAAGTGAGAGCAAAGGTGTTTATGGACTTCATGGCTTCTAAGAGCCAATAAAGTACAGCTCCTTCATCACAGACAGCCCATTAACAACCCATGTTTATTAGTAAAAAATCCTCTGAACTTAATACTCCTTTGTCAGCAAAAGTAATTGATCTTGGCCAGTTAATTTGGCTGGTTTTGCAGACTGAGGACTTGCCACTCTTTTAAGAGTAACCTACAAACTCTGTGGGCTTTACTCCCTTCAGTAAGGAATTTCCAAGAACACTGAGCCTATAGGGTTCTTAAAATAGTTTGGTAAAAGAGAACACAAACATCTCTCATTGGCACCTTGGTCTTTAGTCTTACAAGTATGAAGACATCGGGTTTTACAGAAATGTCTGTGCCAACTGCCACTATCCTGTTCCCCCAAAATTTGACTGAACAAAGTTATACAGAACTGTGTGCTGTCCAGTTAGGCAGGTAGTAAAAATTCAAGCTTAAACAAAAAAGAAACAGATGTGTGCTTTAACCAATGCTTGGTATACTTTATAAACAATTCTTTGCTTCTGTGTTAGGAAAGAATCCTCTTCTTTCCATTTTAAAATGAATGTAGGACTTATTCACACTGAACACATGCCATAAGGAATGCACTCCAGTATGACTCACACAACTCTATGGAACAGCCAAAGGAACTCGAGTTTTCGCCCCCTCCCCCACCTCCATTAGTACTGGGACTCTGGAGAAGTAATTCTCTTGGCTCTCTTATTTATGTAATGGGTAAATGGGGGTTATATAGTTTAACAAGTGATAATAAAGCACTGCATTTTCTATATGTGTCATGATGATATTCACACCTAAAAATGTTAGATGCCCTGCTTCTGGAATGAGTAAGAGCAAGAGGTTGTGAAATCTTCTCCAGATATCTTCAAACGTTAACATGTTCTCAACTGTCTGGAATGCCATATATACTGTCCTGACCTAAATCAAGGATATAAAATCATGCATAAGGCATTTGTTTCATTATCTAAGGAATCCATCTCAAGAAGATGAAATGTCTTTCTGGTGGTCTGCTCCTGTCACCACATCACAAAAACATAGGTAGACCAATTTTCACGAATTTGGAGAATATAACTAAAAGGGTCAGATTCAAAATATAAGCCACATGGTACAGGCAATATTTACTTGAGAGCAAGGGACACCTCAGAGAGTTGGCAAGTCATCCATCAGAGATGGGTAACATATACCAGGGATGCTTTATATGTACGTGACCCTGTAGGCTGTCTCTCAGGCAAACAGAATCTAACGAGAATGGGATATCTACCTATAATAGCTATTCTCCTAGGCAAGTAGGGGCTACAAGCTCTGAAGGCCAGAATTGTTACTAGAAGAGATCACTGGGTCTTAGTGTACTACATCATAAGACAGCAATATAAAAGAATGCTAACATCACTGAACACTCACGGTGCTAAGTATCGAGGTTAGAAACACATGCATGAGGAGACATGGCTCTTTCCCTGATGGAGCACATGATCTAACACAGGCCACAGGAAAATAAACCAGTAACCATGCTACAACCTGCTACCTGGAAGTAGATGTGTGTGGGTGCATGTATGTGCATGTGAGAGAAGGAGGGAACAAAAGATGGCAGGTGAGCTAGCCAGTGAGAGCCATAAGCCTCGGGAACACAAATAAGAAAACCATTGTTGCTACCATCTGGGAAAGAAAGTGGTCAGCAATTTGCAGTGGGATGGTGATAACCGACTGTGAAAGCTCAAGTGCTCACCAGGTGAAGAAGGCAAAGAAAGGAATTCCAGACCGGGCAGCAGTATGAGCAAAGGAAAACACTGGTGATCCAGTGTTCTAAAGATGAGTGTATGAATATGTGCATATGGGTACATGCAATGGTATGCACATATAGATCATACATGTTCAGAGATATAAACATATTAATGTTAATATTAATGGGGCACCTGGGTGGCTCAGTTGGTTAAGCATCCAACTCCTGATTTTGGCTCAGGTCATGATCTCAGGGTCATGAGATTAAGCCTGGCATCAGGCTCTTTGCTTGGCACGGAGTCTGCTTAAGATTCCCTCCCTCTTCCTCTGCCCCTTGCAGCTCCCATAAGCATGCTCTCGCTCTTGCTCTCTCTCTCAAAATAAAGCTATTTAACCATAATTAGCAAGAGGAGAAAAACATGGAAGTTGAAATCTGAATATGTAAACTCCTATTCATCTTCATTAGGAAATCACTTTCATATTTTTTGAAGATTTTATTTATGTATTTGAGAGAGAGACAGAAATAATGAGAGAGAACATGAACAGGGAGGAGAAGGAGAAGAAGACTCCCCACTGAGCACACAGCACAACATGGGGCTTGATTCCAGGACCCTGGGATCATGACCTGAGCTGAAGGTAGATGCTTAATGGACTGAGCCACCCAGGCACCCCTCACTTTCATATTTTTGCATATTATTATATTATTATGAGTATTATACACATCCAATTACATACCTTTTGTATATCTTCTCTTTCTCCCTTCCTTCCTTCCTTTCCTTCTTTTATTTTTTTTTTATTTTTTATTTTTTTATTTATTTATGATAGTCACAGAGAGAGAGGCAGAGACATAGGCAGAGGGAGAAGCAGGCTCCATGCACCGGGAGCCCGATGTGGGATTCGATCCCGGGTCTCCAGGATCGCGCCCCGGACCAAAGGCAGGCGCCAAACCGCTGCGCCACCCAGGGATCCCCCTTTCCTTCTTTTATCACAAACAAAAACCATCAGCCTTGGTCATGTTCACTTTAATGTGTGATGTAGGGAGAGGGAAAGATTTTAGAAAAGACATGTAGAGAAATGGTAAATGTTACAATTCATGTTGATCCACATATGATTCTACTTTGGTGAAACTGAGATACTGGAGTTCTCTGTGTACATTTTTTTTAATATTCTGATATGCATACTATATGTTCTTCATTACAAAAGATTAAAAGTTTTAAAAATACATTATACTAACTCCCTACTGTAAGTAACTTGGAGCCCTGATTAAGACTAGATTCCCATCATCACCATTACCACCATCACCCCTAAGATCATAGTCCAAATTTGAAATACATTAATTTAAAAGATCCCTTTAAAATTATGGCATACTCCAAGTTCCTTCTTTCATTTCTAAGTACTCAGAATCTATCCTTAGTATATGAACCACAAGTCAGCAATTCTTAGCAAGGCAAGTCTATGGCTTTATCCCACTAATCCCTACTTTGCCCTGAATTCACAGTTTAGTGCCCATTTCTTCCTGTCCATCCTCTGGTGAAAAGGACCAAGCCTTGGATCAGGTTCTCTCACCCCATGGAATATACTGAGGCAAGCTATACTTATCCGCATCTGCTTCCCATTTGACTGCACTGAAGAACCCAACAGCTACCTCAAAATAAAGAGAATCCACATCTTCCCAAAGAAGGCAGGTAGAGGGAAACCAGCTCCTCTCCCTCACTCTTTAAACCAGTGATTTTCAACCAGCGGTGATCTTCTTCTCCAGGAGACACGTGGCAACATCAGCAGACATTTTTGGTTATCATAACTGAGGGAGGGTAAGCGCTCCTGGCACCTGATAGGTTGTGGCCAGGGATAACACTCCACATCCTCCAATGTCCGGGTCAGCTCCCACCACAAAGAACTACCCAGCCCAGAATGGCAATAGTGCCAAGGCTGAGAAACCTGCCCTAGAACAATGAGCTTTTTCCTTGATTCCATGTCAGGAGGGAGAGGAGTGACTAAGGAGAATCAGGGCTGCTTTTGGTGGATCCCAGCCATGATTAACCAGAAGGAACACCCTTAGCACATCTAGGGCAGTACTTACAACACAGGAGCACCTGGTACATTTATTTCCTTCTGGCTGAAATTCCTCCCCTTCTCGGTACTGCACACCCTCAAACACACAACCTGGAAAGCAAAGCAAAGTATAGAATTAGGGCAGCAGCCTTTGCTCAGCTTGACACTATGCTTCTGTCCACTGCTCATCATCTAGCTTATCTACCTCCCACCTCCACCTCTGCCTAGCAGAGTGTCCTCTTTAACCAGAGGACAAGATTGCTTCATAGATTTTTTTTAAGGAGTACAAAAGATTGACATGAGTCCAGAAAACCAGAGCTGCTAAAAAGCAAAAAAGATAGTGGAAGCCAGGTCAGCCCAAGGGGGACACTGCATAATGGTGAGCCCTATGAGTCTAAGGAGCTCACCATGACCACTCAGATCACAGCCAGGGAAAACTAAACCCAGGGAAGCTGGAAGAGGCAGACAGAAGAAAGCCAAGTGAGAGAAGGCAAGCTACCAAGCAAATGACATGAAGAGCTGTCACTTGGTGAGTGTTCAGGAACTGTTCAGCCTCTACCAGGCTCTCTGTACCCCTGATCTCACTCCATCTGCATAGTGAGCCTACAAAGTGGGGACACTTGTCACTTCATCATAGATGAGGGAAATGGGGCTCAGAGAGAAGAAGTAACTCACTCAGCTGGCAGGCAGCAGAGCTGGGATTCAAACTCAGCTCCGACCTACCAGCTGCACCACACAGAGGGTCAGGCACCAAGGCAGGAAGGGGGAACAGCAGGGCAAAAGGTGCCACACAGTTTTTCAGACCCACCCCGCATGATATTAAAGAGGTTTAGCCACCAAGTTTGGCTAAAAATAGGATGAAAAACCCAGGAGGTGTCTCTGATTCAGAAAGATGCTTCAGGACACTGCCATATTCTTAAAAAAATATCCCACAAATGACCTGAAACACAGGCTGGCCAGTAACCTCATGTCAAACCAGCTACGAGAGGACTGTCAGCTGATGGCAAAGCCACTTTCCTCAGGACTATCCTTACAAGGTGGTCTCCTGGAATAAATAAGGTCACTTTCCAAACAGTAGAGGGTGGACCCAGCACAGTAATGCCAAAAATCAGCAAAGGAGGCTCTTAGGAGAAACGGACTCATGCCCCTGAGAGTAAGTATATAAGTCCTGCCAACTGCAGTCATTAACAGAACCCACCAAGCTCTTGAAGCAGTTGGTCCCTGATAAGTAGAAACAAGGATCACCCACAACCACTTAATCTGGCTGCTGGACCTATTCATTTTAAATCTAGATATGGAGCCTTTTGTTCCACTGAAAGACACGGAAGCAAATGCTACTGAGTCTGAAGCTGAATCACTGAGTGCAACTGTGGTTTTAAAGTCTATTTGATACCCACACCCAGAGGCAGCAATCAACCACCTCTTTGTGTTTTCCCTGATACAGAAAGACTTAGTAAGCTTGGGTGCTTCCCAGAGGCTGTACCTCAGCGTTGTTAATAAGAGCAGGTGCCCAGCTATCTCTTTCCAAAGCACACTTCCAAAAAGAGGACTTCAATTCTTTCATGTATGTTTGTACACTGGTTTTGTCATCCAGATTTCCAGACAGATTAACCACAACAATCTACATTTGACAACTTAAATAAGGGAATTTTAAAAGAAAAATCTACGTAAACTCTTCCCATCACAACCCACCATCACTGAGTAAAGTCAGACGAAAGGAAAGAGTAGACAACCAAGAATGCCCTAAAATCTGTTTCAGGAAGAAACTGACCACAGACTTTACATGTTTGTCATTATTTATTATACCATTCTATGATCAATGACAGATGCCAGTCCTTCTGAATTACCAAGGAGAATACTCCACGGCTTCCCTTGACTGTCCCTACCTAGACTTGGCTGGGTCTTTCTTCCCCTCCAAAAAAGGATAATACATCCTGGATGTGACCTCTTCTGAGTCTTTTGATTTGCATCCTACAGGTTGGCCTTTGAAACTAAAGAGAGGGAACAAAGTTGATTCTTGACTGCATCATGGAAGGCACAGAGCCTAAACAGGTGTCAGGGGGCGGGTGTGGGGCATGCTAACTTTTAAAGGTTTGTCTCCCAGGGCATCTGGACCCAAGCAGAACAATTATTATGGTGTGTTTGGGGCAGGAGGAGGAGTAAGTACAGTATGGCAGCCAAGAAAGAGAAGGGGCCATACCCTGACCCCAACCCCAAGTCACAGGCCTGGGGAAGGTACTTATTCTTACTGGGTCTAATGTCTTTAAGTGTGAACTGTGGGCAGTGCCTCATCCTTCACTGGATACTCATGAGGACTTAGCACCGCAGTATTTGCAATCATAGAGTTCAGCCTTCCCTTCCTGGGAACTCAACCAAAAGCCAAGTGAAAGAAGCAATTGCTCAAATATGATAACTTCAACTGCTGAAATAAATTCACTCAGCTGTTTATATACCCACATTTCCAAAGGCAGCCTAAAAACATGACGATTTCATAAGTAAGGAAGAATGTTACATACATTGAGTTGATTCTGTACCAATAAAGCAACAGTCTCTTCAACATAACTGAATTCGCATTTAAGAGCTATAATAATTTTTAAATCTATGTGGCATATAAAATTTGCTCTGTTATCAATCTCAAGCTTGCCGGTGTATAGGAATTATGTGGGGGGCCTGGATTCTGCTCTCAGAGATTCTAATGGACTTGGTCTGAAATGAAGCCAGGGCATCAGGATTTTTTTAAAGGTTTCCAGGTGATATTCATGTGCAGCCTAGAGAGCTACTGATCTAACTTAGTAAGGACTCTTTAGGCATTTAAGAGTATGGTTACATAATACAAATACAAAGCACTTAATGCCTCTGCATTCAGAGGCAGAAGGAACTCAAGCAAACTCTGTTTGATAGGTACAAAATAATTGGATTATGGAAAGAATTCTTTTACTTTCAACCAGTTTTTGGCCTTCTTGTAAGTTCATCTAAGAATGCAAGCTTCACAGAAATCCCAATGTGGAAAGGAAGTTTGGCTCAATCAAGACTGTCCAGGGAACTCAGGAAGGTTAGAGGTAGTAGAGAGCAACTGTTCTCATTGTCATTTAAGGACGAGAAAAAAAAATGAACTCTAGGAGGGACTCAGGTTCAGGCGCATCTCAGACTGCAAGGAGTATAGGGGAGGTTGAGCAGCTGCCTGCAAAGAGAGCAGGGCTCATCTTTGCAGAGCATCACAGCATGGTACCTGAGCCATTCCCCAGCAAGTTTTGCAGAACAGAAGGCCCTTTGGAGATTAATCTCAAAAGCAAAGAGTGCTAGTTGTGAGGATCGCCTCCAGTGAGGAAAAGCCTCAGAGTAAAACCAAAACTCAGAACATCTGTCTGAGAGCATGGGCCAGGGGCTTAAAGGATCAGAAAAAAATTCTCTCACCTCAAAATCCCTGGGCTCATACGTAAGGGCAAGAAAAGATGCAGGAGGCCTTTGTAATCCTGTTCAGAAAAGTAAGAGGAAACACTCTAGCCACTGGAAAGGAAAGATCCCTTTGCTGTCAGCTAGGCAGTGGGGCCCTCGTAAAAGACAGTGGGTCCAACTTGTTGCACCACACCGAAAACTGAGACCAGCAAAACCCGAAGCTAAATTCACTTAGGGACACAGCTCTCAGTTTTCAGAAAACATCTGGTCACTTCATCACCAAGGCGAGCTCTAGCCAAGATACTGCAATATGAAGCAGTAAAAAGACATTTCTGGAAGCAAGAGAAAGCCACAGCCTTTCCTTCCAAAGTAAGCGTTACCTGTGGCCCTGTGGAGTGGAAAGCGGGCCTCCGGAGCCGGAGTATCCACGTGCCAAGACCTACAGCACATTGCATTCATCCTGGGCACACCAAAGAGTCCAACCGGACATTTCTATGCAAAGGAGTTTGCTCTCTAAACCCATTCTGTACACAGACACCAAGTGAGAGAAGTTCCAGTCCAGAAGGGGAGAACCCTGCCTTCTTGAGAGAGCTCAGAGATTTCACAGTGATGTGCTGTACCAGGGAGCCTGGAAGCCTTCCCTTCCTGAGAACGTTACCTGGACATGTGGGGCAGCACGTTCCCAGATGCTTGGAAGGGTTTTTACAATGAACAACACATCGCACCTCAGACTCTGTGACAACACCTTCCTGAAAAACAGAATGCCACAAACATGTCAGCCCAGAATTCCCACTGAGGAGGGATTCACTTTGGGAAAGTAACCAAGGGAGTAGGGGAAGCATCTGAACATCAAAGTGCAAAGGAAGGTGGGTGTCAGGTCCAGAGGACATGGCACCAATGAGGTCCCATCTCCCCAGCTCACAGCCTTGACGCTTTCAAACTCAGAGCACAAATCCCGTATTGGCCCTGTTCTTGATCTTCCTCTTTGGCCCCAAGTTCTTTCTTTTAAATCTAGTATTAAAGACCTTCTTGCTGTCAGCCAGCAGCTGAGTCTACTATTCATTCACAATTGTTTTAAGTTGTCAACACTGACTGTATTTTCTATCATTGTTATTACACTTTAAGCCATTAATTATGAGGCACAGAGTATAAACATAATACCCCAGACTGGCATCTGGAGACCTTATTCCTTACCCCCCCTCTAGAAATATCTAGACAAGCTCTGCAATCTTAGAAATTTTACTCTGCCTCACAGAGGGAGCCTGGCTCTCCAGCATCAAATAATGAGATTAGATAAAACTGCTTTAAAGTTCATGCTATATATAGAAAAATAGAGCCTTTAGATCTTAATAATGAAATCGAATGACTCATTTGCAAACGAACCTTGGGATTCTAGTATTTTAATGTCAATTGACACATTTTTTTGATTAATTGTCAGAGCTGGCCTTTGAATTATTTTCTCCATAATCTCTACCCATTTTATAAATGGATTTGTGTTTTTATTTAATTTTGTTTTGCAAGGAAGGGTAGCACAGGCTAAAAAAAATGTAACAGTTTGACAACTAGATAATTTTCCTCATCCTGTCTGCTACCATATTATCTCAGTCCAACAAGGAAAGTTATATCCTAAATGTCTTCATATTTGTCGAGCCTGAGGATTCCACTACGAGAGGAATTTATTGTGGTCTATATCACATTTGGGAAAGAAAAAACAACTGTCAAAATATCACAGTCTACAACATCAAAAAAGGATCTGTGCTTTAGTTACATAACTGAAGCAATGCAAAAAGCTATGGCCCAAGATCAATTTCCCTTTAGTATCTGCAATCCAGATGGAGGTTTCAGATTTGTTCCCAGCATGAATTTCCTGTCTGTGATCTTCAGTTTTCTCTTTAGTTAGAATGTCAAAGAGGAAAATAAAGGTAAATTTTTCACCATCAGAACTCTTTTGGTAGGAGGATTTAAGAAGCTAGAATTCAACTCAAATGGAAATAACCCAGGTGTTAGACTAGCTGTTACCTGTCTGGTACCTAGTTGTGTCCAGTCCATGCAGCCTCTACCTGAAGTGTTTTTATTGATGCTTACCATCACCCTAGGAGATAATACCATCCTCACTTCACAGGAAATGAGAAGGAGAGGTCCAGTGTACCCTACACTCTCTCTTCTGTTACCGATCTTATGCCCTGAGAAGGGAAGAGTTAAAGAGTTTGCAATTGTGCCATTCTGCAGAGGAGTATCTTAAATGAAGCCTTCCCTTCCAGGTACCAGTAAGTGGCTACTTCCCACATTCACAGATGAGAACTCATTCCCTAAAAAAGGAAGAAAATAATCCAGGGTGGGAAGGTGCCAGCTGAGCAGAGGGACAGCTCTTATAACTACCTTAGAGGTTTGCTTTTATGACTATTGAATGAAATGTATTTCTAAACAAGTTAGCAGGGCTTAGGCAAAATCTTTAAAAGGGGGGAGAATGAAACAGCAAAGGTCATCCTTGGTAAGGAACATTCCCTTTCAGGGCTCTACTCTGCAGTTCAGCACTTCCTGACTCCCAGGGCTGTTGGTCCTTGAGATCGCTTCCAATGATAATGGGATGTTCCTTCCTGCACCATTCTCTGTGGGCCTAATGAGTTGCCGGTGACCAAAGACGATAGGCAATAGGAGTTTCAGTGTCAACACTTGAAAATGGCTTCATGTGTTATTCGGTCAACAAAATATTTCCTCCCAGATAATAGCTTTCATTTAATTCTTCATCCAAAAGTAGCAAAATTCGCCACCAGCTCATGCAATTTGAGGATCTTCAGGACCTCTGGCTGTTGCAAAAAAATGTTATACTACACTCCAAAAGGTAACTCCAACAAGGTTGTCTTGTTTAAAAGATAGTGTAACAGGGCTTTCAGAGTGCACCTATCAAAGAGTGGAAATTTCATTGGTCAGGAAGCAGGATGTGAGTGGGGTGGTGCAAATTTTAGAATGAATTGGACTTTTGATGTTATTAAAACTCACTGCTCTCATCTTTTTGTTCCATGAAGCTGGTTGAATCTATAACCCAGAGCAAAAATTCAACAAATATTTATTGATTCACTTAAAATATTATTTGTATCTGTTCTACCTACTGCTTATTTTCACAAATAATTTTGATTTATTATACAAATGAACTGAACATTTAGCCAAATAAATAACTGATGATCTTTTGAGTGAGTGTACCCACCGTGAGAATATAACAGCATGGCTGCATAAAAGTCAGACTTCAGTATACTGTCAGTATACTTGAGATAAGATCCAAAAGAAACATGCATTATTACACTAACCTTTACATGCAAGAGCATATCTTGGAACAGTAAAATGAGGCTAGGGGTAAAGTGATTTAATAGCATCTTCTCCACAGAGAATTTCTAAATTATGTCAAAATTAGATAAGCATTTTTTAACTGAATATTTCTTCAGAGATAAGAAAAGGAGTTTGAACATTTAGGTTCTACATTTCTCCTTTAGTTTATCTTGCTCTATTGAAGATCTGTAACAACTAGAGTCATGTAGAATCAGTGCCCTTTGCAGAGTGCAGCAAGTACCAGCCACAGTGGGCTCCTTAGGACCTGAACTGGTGGTTCTCAAATTTGTCAGGTTGAAATCATTGAGGTTACGGTGTACTAATTGCTTTGATTTAATAAGCTTACAGATTGGCTCCAGTCCAAAATATTTCTAAATCAAAGAAGGAAAACATATATCCTCTAACAATACTTCTTTCTGCTAACAGGAATTCATGTTTTGCTCAAAGTTGACTCACAGGAAGACATGAATTTTCCCCAAGGACATATACATCTTCCCAGAGATTTTCCAGGCACAATTTAACAATGGCGGATAATTCCACTGCATGTTTCCAGAAGTGACTGCTATACGGTATCTATCCTGGACCTGTCTTGTTATGGTGAATGTCACAATAAATATGCAGAAGTTGGTTTTTTATTTGTTTTTGGTTTTATTTTTGTTTTGCTTTTTTTTTTGGGGGGGGGTGTTCTGTGTTGTCTTCTAAGGCACAGAAGATCCTTCTGAGGAAGACTATTGATTCCCTTTGAGTAGAGAGTAAAATAGACTTTACCTGGCACTGACGTAGAACACAGGGTTGTGCAGGACTCTGCCATCTGAAAGAGCTGTTATAGGTATTTCCTTCATAGGTGCAACCTAAACAGGAAACACAGAAGCAAGAAAAAAAAAAGAGCAAGAATGAATGTGTGTTTCCTTTATTTTTGGAGCAAAGGAAGTTATGTTTTCTAAGCCAGGACTAGGGATAGTGGGAACCATCACGTTCCTTGGCCATTTTCTCCAAAACACAACTAAGCCTTCTAAATATCCACTTGGTTTTCACTTATATTAATTCTTTGGCTACTGAGAAGATTAACCTCCCAGATGAAGTTTTCAAATGGAAAAGCATGGATTGATGAACTTTCCTGGCCAAAATGCAGGACCTCGTGATTTTATTTATGCCTAGTGAAGTATGAGGAGGACAAGGGCTAAAATCACCACTGTGTAAGGGGATTTTTCATAAGACTTAAATGAACACAAAACTGCTGAAGGTCAAGAAGGAAGTTTAAAACCTGACAGGAGCTAAAGCAGAAAATTAAAATATAGGAAATGATTGCAAAATTCTCTACCCATCTAAGACGCTTGACAAGCTACTATCTTCACCAGACAAAATCTTCCAAGTCTTGCCTCCCAGTTTAAGAGCTATTATTTCACATTTCACTTTGATTTTACTTTTAGATAGTGAACTAGATTTTAAAAATCTAAAACTATAAATGTATGGATTATCACAAGTTAATTTACTAACCAAAACAGAAGCCATGCTCATTCATCAGCAAAAGCAGAAATCAAAGACCCAGAGATCTCAAAAGAGGAAACAAGCCAGTTAGCTTAAGTTCCTATAGAAAGAGCCAAAGAAATAATGGCACAAGGATCACAGCCTAGATCTTTGTTTAGCTTGTCCAAATATCACCCTCCATCCCATGTTTTACATTTTCAGGGAAGATGCACCTGCCTATGCACTCATCACTGCATATTAGATTATTAGGAGCGCATGAAGCAAAGGGATTTACAAGTCACAGTCTGATCCCTTAGCCCAAGGAGTACAGAAGTAGGAACACATACATAGGATAATGCAGAAATAAAAGGGCCTGTCTCTCAATACCAATGATTGATTTCTGGCAAGCCAGTCAACCTCAATCCACATCAGTTTTTCTTGTCCAAGACACAGATAGAAAACTCATCTCCTTCTCTGAATTCTTTTAGATATTGCTGTGGTAATTAAAATAAAATAAAATAAAATAAAGTAAAATAAAGTAAAATAAAATAATAAAATATAAAAACTCTCTTAATACACAAACTGAATACTAAAGGACTGAAGAAAATTTCAAGAGACACTTTCATAAACTTGGAACCATGATCTGAATTGCCAGAGAATTATGAATGATTGAAAAGAGCTCAGTAATATTCTTCTCTCTAGTTCCTACAAATCAAATTACTAAAATACACAGCTGATTGGAAACATATTAGGGAAATGCTTTCACTATATATTTTTTAATTTCCTTTGCATGAAGTGTTATAGTGATAAAATGTTCAACCACAGGAACCCCTAGCACACTACAAATACTTACGCCAAACCAAGAATGAATATAGTAAATTTTCAACAATGAAAACCAATATAAAACAATTTGGGCTAGCATAAATCTTACTGAACAAACACACTTACAATAGATGTGCCATGTGCATGTCTGATCCACTAACACAGACTCACTGGATAATAAATAACTTGTTCTGAGAGATGGAGGCGGAGAAATCAGAGGACCAAATCCAATTCATGTTAAGTCCAAGTAAATATGAAACGCCTGCCAAGTCTGCCAGTGGAGTTTCCAAATATGTTATATATTTTCATCCTCTGGATTTAAAAAAAAAAAAAAAGACTGAAAGAAAGGGTGATTTTCTGCTGCTAATAGAGCAAGCAAAGATCTTGCCTTTTTTACTTTGGAGGAGGAAGTACACTACAAAACCCATGCAGACCAGGCAGGAACTGCAAGCCCAGAGACTGTTCCTACACAATGCCAGGTCATGTGTGAAGGGTTCCCAGGAGTAGGGCAGGCCTCTCTGGATTATTCCACTCAATATGGGATAAAAGGTATTCAGACAAGTGGTTCACAGTGCAGAGAACGGAGCAATGTTTTCTCCCTCAAATAAGTGTCAGTCTAAAGGCTGGCTCCTCCACCTTAGTTTAACATATGAAGAACAAGGTGAAACTGTGAAGTGCTCATTGCTTAAGTGCCCTTGTTCACCTATCAGTGTATCACACCCGAGTCCACAGAACAGATTTTCCCAAATGTTAGATGAGTCTGAATGATAGAATAGATGCCCAAACATCTATATTAATCTCTTTAGCAAGTATAATCCACACCTTTTCCTTTTTCTTCCTATCCTTGCCAACATCACTAGTACAGAGACTCCGTATACCAAACATTCTAGTAGATTGTTTATGTTGGGGGTTAAAATAATGTTTGGAGGGGTTTAAATGGGCATTTTCACTGCTCTTTGGGTTTCTGTTCTAAGATAAACATGTTATTTGATGCAAGATACTAACATGAGCTATGTGAAGACATATATACATATAACCAAAGAGAACCTCATATTTACTACAGAATTACCTCTTATTTTTTTTGCCACCAACTTTAAGCTGCTGACAAAGCAGACAGGCAGTATCTTGCCCCTCTCTTTATCAAAACCCCAGAGGAGGTATATACTAAATATCTCTCTTATTGGCCAGTATAAAAAGAGAAGCAAAAAAATATTTCCATCATACATCAAGGCAGTGCTTCTCAAACTACCTCTAGCGAAAGACCAGTTTATTTTATTTTTCTTCTTCCAATCCAATGTGGACTTCTATCTTCATAAAACATAATAAAAATGAATTACTAAAAGTTTCCATTTAAAAGACTAAGACAAGGGCACCTGGATGGCTCAGTTGGTTAAGCGTCTGCCTTGGGCTCGGGGCATGATCCAAGACTTCTGGGATTGAGTCCTGTCTCAGGCTCCCTGCTTGGCAGGAATATGCTTCTCCCTCTACCCCCCGCCCCATTTATGCCCTCTCTTTCTCTCTCAAATAAATTTTTTTTAAAATCTTTTTAAAAAATTAAAATAAATAAAAGACGAAGGCAAAATATAAGCTCAATTTTTTGTATTATATGTAATAGGCATAAAATTACTCTGTCAAATTATAATGAACTTATAATTGTCTAATTGTCTCTATTTCTGTACTTTTCTCAATGCAGACCAGCAATGTAGTCTATGGACCATTGGCGACCTACAGAGCATATCTTGGGTTGCAGTGCACTAGGGGGTGTGTTGCATGGCAAGGGGAAGCCACTCAAAAAAACAATCAAAGCATTTCAATCTTAGAGCTAGAAGCAAACTTACAGAGAATATACTTTATCTCCTTCATTTCACAGATGAGAAAATTTGCACAGAAAGATTAAAGTGGCTTTCTCAAAGTTAGAAAGCCTTGGGTGTGAGGGTGATGCTAGAATCCATGTCCTGCTTGAAATTCACACTTTCACATCCAGTTCTAGGCAGATGGTATTATTTGGGCACTCTCTAGTGCATAATATCCTTGCATTGAGACCTCAACAACCCAGATTAAAACTAAATGACAGCATATTCAGGAACTTTAAATTAAAGAGTGAGTAAATGGGGTAAGCAGAGGCATGGTCAGGCCACCAAAAAAGTAGCTTTTCTTTTTTCTTCAAATATTTGTAAATAAACTCTTGACAAGACAATTTATAAATATTCATTAGTTTTCTTCTGGTGATAAAAAGCTTCTCAGATTCCACACGCTTCAGTAAAACTATCCATACTGCAGCAGGAGGAAGTAGTTATCTTCCAATAAAACCACTACAATATATATTGAGAACCAATAGTTCTCAATCTAGGGCGATTTTACATTCTTCCCATCCCCCACCCCGGAGACTTTTAATAATGTTAGAAGATATTTTCAGTTGCCACAAGTGGGGAGATAAAAGTGTTACAAGCATCTAGTGGGTAGAGCCCAGGGATGCTGCTAAACACTCTACAAGGCACAACAGAGGCTCAACCAACTCAAAATGTCAATTGTGCCAACATTGAGACACCCTGATCAAAACCATCACATCCCCAACTAGCTCTTCTCTACAAAATTAGTTAGACAAAAACAAGCATAAACTAGCTATACTTCACCTATGTATGTATTTTTGGCTTTTTATATGTTAAATATTTTCCGGGTGGAGAAGAATTTCAGAGCATTATTTTTAAAAATACACACTCTTACAGAGAAGCTTGGCCTAGTCAACTAGTCAATTCAGAAAACACATGGCAATGGTAACAGGAAGTACACACACAAATTGAATCCACAATTAAGCAATAAAACTCATTTTTCCTATTAGTTGCGACCATTTCAGCAGCCATATTATCCCAAGAGAGAAAGAATACCACATATTTTCATCATTCTGTTGTTAAAATAGCTGTTAAAAGTCATCAGGACCATTAAAAAAAATGGCATTGGCCTTCTAATAAGCCTTAACTCCACCTGGTCTCACCCTAAAAAGGCTTATTAACCTTCTCATCTGTCAGGTTAACATTAGCCTAAGAGCAGAGAACTGGACCTTACCATTACCAATAACAACCCCCAGCAGGCACCTCACAGCATTAGCCTCAGCCTACCTTTCCAGGCCTTTCAGTCCTGGAACTCCATCCAGGTCCCTGGGATTATCCATGTTCTCCACTCATAACAGACCTGAAGTTCTTGGGTTATCAGGCTTTTGCCTCCACCATCCCACTGAAACTTCACTGTCTCTGGCTGCAGCTGCTTACTACTACCCAGTCCAAAGACAGTCTTCACCTTACAGGACTTCTCTGTGGCCAGATGACCGCACTCCCCTTCCTTTTTTGCCCCTTCCCACAACATACATACCTTCTAGATGTTCTCTTCCAATTACCCGTCCATTCTCTCCACTCCTGCCTCAACTAAGCTGCTAGTTCTTTCTCACTTGGACTACTCCAATAGGCTCACTGTTTCTCTCAGCTTGGATAGGGCCAAGCATCCTCCTGCACAGCTACCAGTGTGTGCTCTTTCAAGTCCGGGTCATTCATGCACTTGCACTATCAATGACTAAAGGTTCACAGCCTGGCTGAGATGTAGACTGATACCTATCCCCAATCTTTCTTTTCCAAACCAACTGGCTCACAGTATCTAGAAGGAGGAAGTGGGAGAGGATTTAAAACCACAGACTGGGGCAGCCCCCGTGGCGCAGCAGTTTAGCACCGCCTGCAGCCCAAGGCGTGATCCTGGAGACCCTGGATAGAGTCCCACGTCAGGCTCTCTATATGATGCCTGCTTCTCCCTCTGCCTGTGTCTCTGCCTCTCTGTCTCTATGAATAAATAAATAAAATCTTAAAAAAAAAAAAAAACCATGGACATTTGCTATAAAATTCAAACTTCTTAGCATATATCTCAGATCAGGCCTTGACTCACTTTTTCATTCTCTTATCTGCTGCTCCCAAATTCCCCACGCTGCAGACATGCCACACATAGAATCCCCCCCAAATATGTCAAGAAGATCTCACCCTACAATTTTGCAAATGCTGCTCCCTTCTTTAAAAACCCAGATCTCATCCATTCCCTCCATCTCTATCATCCCCACAGTGACACATAGGTCACATAGGCCCTCCTTCTTTACCTGGCTGACTCTTCCTTCAAGACTCAACTCAAGGTCCTAGCCTCTGGGAAGCCTTCCTAGAAACTTCCCCACTCAGGATGTGCTCTTGTGCTCTTTCTTCATGTGTCTGCGGGCTTTCAAATATCCCTTTATAGGTCCCTTACAGTACTTTGTATATGGCAGGTACTTAAGAAATGTTCAATTTCACTGGAATACATAGTAAGCACTAACATGCAGCTATGCCTGTAAACCCCAGAAAAAGAATTTTGAAAAGATGACATTCCCTGGACCTCCTGTGTTTCTCCTCTTGGAGAGAATAGTTCAATCCACTATTCCACTTCCAGAAACAGCAAAGCTTTCCTGCAGCAACTCAGATGTCAAAGCCTCTCTCTTTTAACACCGACTAACCCTACTACCCCTCATGTAACAGGTGGGCAAGGATCGAACAGAATGAAGGAAAGTCCTCGAGCTTCCAGGACCTACCAAACCTAAGTAGTGACAAGCATACCAACACTTTCCTGGTCCCGTCTTCCCATGCTGTGCAAGCCTCATCGTAGATTAACTTGTAGGAGGGTGCCTTTTCTTTCCAAAATCCACTTTGGTACCCCAAATTTGTTTTATTTTTGTCTTTTGTTGGGGGCAAGGGTTAGCATGCAAACTGTCATACTTACTTAAAGAGAAGTTGGGGTCTTTGAAGTCAGTTCATGCCACATGGCACAAGGAAGCAGAGCAAACAGCTTTGCCATTCTTTGCTGTTTCCGGGCCACCTGATAGGTTACCCCTAGCCCTGGGACTTGGTCAATAAGCCCCAAATTACCCCAGTCCAATACAATTTTTTTAATGAAGCACTTTTCAGACACTGTTCTCCAGAAACATATGGAAGTATAATCAAGAGGGATAAACATAAAATCTGACTAGCCATTCTAGGGCTTATATCGTGTCCTTAGGAGTTCATTTAAAACAGGCTTTTATTACTCTCCAAGGCTGTACCTACCATGAATCCTGCAGGCAATTTTGCTTATTTTTGGCTAATGGGAATTTTATAGTCAAACCATTTCCTCAATCCCAAGAGAAAGAATCAGCCTCATGAACAGAGTTCTTAAAGAGTAGTGTGTGCCCCCCACAACATTCTTTTTCATGACTTTTTTGTTTTGTTTTTCAAATAGAAATTAAATAGATGATTGAAATGAAATAATCAATAGAAAAATAAATGATGGGAAGCTATTTTACTTTTTGATGGCTTTATGAATAAAATCCCAAATATGCAGAAGTATTAGACAAGTACAGATGATTTGCAAATTCAACTCATTTCACCATTACAAAATCTCCACGTGACTTACTTGGATTTCTAATCTATGTGTTTATTGAGGACTGTAAAGTGAAGAAATTGTGGCTTATAGAGCCAGTCTCATAAGTTCATAAGATTATAATACATACAATATCTGGCATTGATATTAAGGTAATAAAACAGATTCTAGGAGCCACAAATAAATTAGGCTTCTATGCAATAAAATATGCTTTCAAACTTTTAGTGTAATTAATGTAATAAAGGAAATATGCAATGCATTAAGAGACAAAAATACCTGCAACAATTTTTTTATAGATCCACATCACCCATCACTCCTGCAGTTGATCTGTTCTTACTATAAAGAACACAGGAATGCTTCTCCCTCTGGGCTGAATTGGCACTGCAGGGGCCAGGCCCATTATATCCTCAGCATCCCATTGTTAAACATCCAATATCCATTGCTCCTCAATGGGCAAAGGAGAAAGAACTGAGTGGAGCTCAGATGAAGCAAAAATGGAAAAAGAGTAAAAACCAGGAGACATTGTCCTATGAAGTCATCAGACTGGTCTTCTAATGTGGACCAGCAAAATGTTACCAGAGGTCATTTCCAAAGGTGAGTTCCATAAAATATTTTCAGAAATATTAAATAAATAATCCTCCAACAAGAGAAAATAGAAGAGAGAAAATAAAACTTACTACATAGTTATTAAAGGTAAGGCACTGTTCTTGGGGTTTTCACATGTGATTTCATTCTATCCTCACAAAAAGAATTCTAGGACAGAGAACACTTTACCCCTAGTTTTTAAAATGAAGAAATCAAGAAAAGCTAAATTACTTTGTCCAGATCAAAATACAGTCATTCTTTTTATCTTGCTCCAAAATTCATGTTCGATTCATTATTTGGTTCCTGCCATCCACATGAAGGAAACCTAGAATGTGGTAGCTTCAAAGTAAAAATGATATCCATGAGGAACATAACATGCTGCCTTTCGGTGTTACTTTAACATCATGTTCCAGTGATGTCTAAAAAACAATATTATAGAGTAAAATGCAGATTTTGTGGCCAAAGAGGCAAGACCTGATTTTGAACTCTGTTCTGAACGTCTTTACCTTGGGCTACCAATCATGCCATCCTTTAGGCCTTTTGAAGCAACAAATGATAAAGGATCAAAAGATCAAATTCAAACATCTAAGGTTGGATTCATGCATTTTTCAAAACAGGAACATGTTTCACAGTTTGGGACACACAGCAGCAATTTAAGAAAATAAGATTTATTTGAAGACAGCCAAACACCAAACACCTCAGAGGATAAATTATGGCAGCCACAAAGAGTCATGAATGGAACTCTCAGTTTCCCCAAAGTATTTTCAAGGATATCCATGAAAATCTCTTTGACTAGCATGAAGAAGAAATAAGTTATATACAACACGCATAAGAAATGCCATCTATTTGATTAATGAATTGTACTGCATGATTTTCACACTTGAGAAACAGATTACACAGACATAACCTTTATGGTTGATTAAATAGGATGTTTAGGGCTTCTTGCAGAAAAATTGTCAGAAATATCCTACCACCCTCATTTTTCTTTTGAAAATTTTCTTTTGAAAATGTTCTTTTCATTTGTTTCGAAATAATTATAGATTCACAGGAAGATACAAAAAAATATTTTCTCCATGCACCTTTCATCCAGGCTCCTCCAGCATTAACATCTCGCATAACTATAGTACAGTATCAAAATCAAGAATGGACATTGGTACAGTCTAGAGCTTATTTGGATTTTACTGGCTTCACCTGTACGTGTGTGTGTGTGTGTGTTTCTATGCAGTTTTATCATATGTATATCTTTGTATAACCAATAAATATTCAGAACTGTACTATCACAACAAGGCCCTCTCAAGCCATTCATTTATAACTACACTGACTCCCCTTGTAGCCTCCATCTCTAAGCCTGGACAACCGCTAGTCAGCTCTCCATCTGTATAATTTTGTTATTCAAGAATGTTACATAAATGGAATCATACAGTATGCAGCCTTTTTAGATTGGCTCTTTTCTTTTAGAATAATTGTTTTGACATCCAAGTTTTTGCATGGATCAATAGTTTAGTCCTTTTTTATTGCAGAGTAGTATTCCATGGTGTGGATATACCAGTTTATTTAACCATTCACCCACTCAAGAACATGTGAGTTGCTTCCAGTTTTTGCCTGTTATGATTAAAGCTGCTATGAACATTTGTGTACAGAGTTTTGAGGTTTTCATTTTACTGGAATTGCCCAAGACAGCAATTGCTAGGTTATATGGTAAGTGTATATTTAGTTCTGTAAACCATTATACCCTCATCCAGAGTAGCTGAATCATTTGGTATTTTTACAGAAATATATCAGAGATTTTCTACATCTTCACCAGCATTTGGTGTTAATCATGCTATTTTTTTTCTTTAGCCATTTTGATAGGTGAGTAGTAATATCTCGCTGAGGTTTGGATTTGAATTTTCCTAATGGCTAACGATGTTGAGTAACTTTTCATGTGCTCTATTGCCATCTGTGTATACAATATAGTGAAACACCTCCTCATGTCTTTTTCTCATTGTCTAATTAGATATTTTTATTCTCTTCACAAGGTCTTCCCCAAAGCAAAAATGTTTAATGAAGTTTAATTTATCAATTTTTCCATTTTATGGACAGTGCCTTTGGTATCAAATCTAAAAAATTCTTTGCCCAGCCCTAGGTCTGACAGATTTTTCTCCTATATGCTTTTTGTACATGTTTCATAGTTCTGTGTTTCACATTTAAGTCCATGATCAATTTTGAATTAATTTTTGTATAACATACAAGGTTCAGCTCATGTTCATTTTTTTTGCCTGTGCGTGTCTAATTCTTCCAGCACCGGATGTTGAAAGGTCAGTCTTCTTCCATTGAACTGCCTTGGCACCTTTATCAAAAGTCAGTTGTGCATTTTGTAGGAGTCTATTTCTGGGCTTTCCATTCTGCTTCATTGATGTATACATCTAACCCTCTGCCAATACCGCATCATCTTTATGACTGCATCTATATTATAAGTCTTGAAAATGGGTAGACTGATTTTCCCCCTTTTATTCTTGTTTTTCAAAATTGTTTTGGTTATTCTAGATCTTTTGCCTTTTTATATAACTTTTGGAATATGCTTGTCTATATCTACAAAATACCCCTGTTAGGCATATCCCTTTTTATGTCTTTTAAAAAATTGTTTATATGGGAAAATCAGGCTTGATGCATGCATCACCTAGGAGCCTCTCCCCTGCAGGATGAAGCCTGCCTGTGTTTGTCAATTACACTTTTTAGAGAGCATTTGTCAAAGAGCAGTCCAAGGACTAAGGTCATCCCTGGAGGGTCAGGAGTGGAATGCAGATCCTTATAGCCCATCTTTTTCTTATCTGCCACCTTCTTTACCTGGGCTCTTTTCTAGAAGGTTTGAGCTGAGGCTCATTTGCATGGGATGATTTTAGGACTGTGTGGCCAGCAGAAAAAGTGTCTGATTAAACAGCACAAACATATTTGTGGAGTCTTCTGGGAGGCTGTGTGTGGCCCCCCTCTAATCTCATGCCATGAAAACTGAGGGAGGTCTTCATTACATTTGCAACATGGGTAGATAAGGGCATTAAAGAGAAAAATTCATCCTCTCTAAAAACAGGAGAAAATTGAAAAAGACCTTCTTCACCCATGGGCAGAAGCTGTAAAAGAGATTGCCAAATATCTGACAAGAAAAGCAGTCATTGATGGGCATGATCATACTTGAAGGAGGATAAGGAGAAATCGCCACCAAGAGAGAAACCCACACTTCATCCAACATGGAGTTCAAGGAGAGGTGCTTAATGGGAGTTTAATGGGAGCTCTGAACCATCAATCACCTGCACTTTCTAAATCTGAAAGCATGGATTTCTGGGTTTTAGCCTGTCAACAAAGGCTTATCTTTTAAAATATATTTATTTTGTTAGTGGTATTTTTAAAAAATAATAAAAATCCTGAACACATAGCATGCAGTCAGTGGCATACTGCCAATGTTTAATAATCAGCTCTACAAAAGAGAAAAGCCCTGATTTTGTAGGGTTTTCCAATTTCCAAGGTGTAAATACTCCCACCAGTCAATTTCAAACTACCAATATGATGTCCCTGAACAAAAAGTTGGGAAGATAAGCACTCCAACACACCACTGTGTACAGAACTATGTATTTTAACATTAGTGGCTATTGGGTCTGTGAAGCTTCTCTTCTTCCTAAGAGCAGACCATGAACATTTGGCTAGAGTTTAGGGGATTTCATTGGCATCCAAGGCCATGCTCTTTTTTCTATATACCTAGATAAATAACTTAAAAATACCAATAGTCACATCTTTTAAGTTATGACATTATATCTCACCCTCCTCCTAAGCATTCTATACACAAACTGAGAATTTAACCAGAAGAACATTAATTCCAGTGGCTTCCAAGCCTGTTGAACATCAGAACCACATGGGAGCTAGTTAAGGATACAGATGCCCACTAGAAACAACCTAAATGTCTACTGCTGGATGAATGGATAAACAAAAGCTGTTATATGCACACAATGAATTCTTATTCAGCCTCAAAATGGAATAGAATCATGATACATGCTATATAATATGAATGAACATTGAAAATATTATGTTAGGTGAAATAAGCCAGTTCCAAATGGATAAATGTGATACGATTCCACTTCTAGAAGGTACCTGGAATAGGCAAATTCACAGAGATAGAGAGTAGAATAGAGGTTACCAGGGGCTGAGAATAGGGAGTTATTGTTGAGTGGGGATAGAGTTTAAGCTTGGGATGATGAAAAAGTTCTTGAAATGGACAGTGGTAATGGTTGCACAACAATGCGAACACATTCAATGCCACTGAACTATACATTTTAAAATGGCAATTATGTTATATATATTTTACCACAATAATAATAAAAAAATAATACAGATGCCTGGGCCTCACTCACTGGAAATTATGATTCACTTGACCTGGAGTGGAACTCCAGAATCTGAATATCTCACATTAGCCCTGGCAATTCTGAGGCCATCCAGGTTCAAGACCCCTGAGTTTTGCCAAAGACAAAACCAAGGCCTAGAAAGAGGTGGCTTGACAAAGGTCAAGTAACTAGAAGTGACAGATTTGGGAATTGATTCTGCATCTAATTCCAAGTCTTGTCCTCTTGTCATTCTTGAAAGACTGAGAATATTTATGACTATCCTCTATCTAATCCACAGGCCTCAGAGCACAGAATTTCCTTGTCTAGATACATGAAAATATTACCCTGGCTTTTGAATTTAGCCTGTCAATGTGTCCTTGCCCCTGGAGGTTTCAAGCCATTACTCTTGCATTCACAGCCTCATCACGGTGGCCATACCACAGTCCCCAGAACCCAAAACATCAAAAACTCAAAGTGCATTTTTAAATCTGATCCCTCTGCCTGTCCCAGGTATGGCTCAGAGAATGCTCAGACATTCTAGGTAGTCAGAAGGCTGCCTCATGTGGTAAACATCAGCTGGTCAATGCCCAAGCATGTCTGCAGATAAACATCTTGAGCCCTTTAACCACCAAGCTACCAGAAACATAATTAGCTGGCTCCGGTGTAAATAAGCTCATCTGAGTGAAGATGCACTCAAGTTCATGGACATACCAATGTACTTTGTTCACCTTCATTATCATCAGTACTGCTAAACATCAGCCTCTCCAGCAGACAGATTTCTAAGGCAAATACATACTAACTCTCAAGATGAGATTCCTCTCAAAAAGAGAACCTAGAACATTTGATCTTAAAAGAAAAAAAAAGTGCTAATTTTTTTCTAAAGATAAAGAGTGATCTTTGATCAAAGCCCAATAAAAATGGTTATAAGTACAGCATTATGATCATTTTTAAAATAATAAATAGATGCATATACAGTCATGCATCTTCATAAAGAGATACATGTCACACATACAGACATACTTTCCATTTTTGGCAGTTGCCAAACTTAAGCAGAAAATCAAAGAGAACCTAAGCATGTGTTGAGGGCTTCCATGTCAAATTGTTTCTTTCCTGTAGTTTCTAATGATGGACCCCAACTTTTCACTGAGAACCCCTCACTTTATTTTTTTCTCTTGGTCCGATAGCCTCCATGAAGCAATGCCATTAGAAGCCTCAGAGGAGATCAGAGTGTTTTGATTCCAAGAAATTTTCAGATGATAAGCATCACTATGATTTCATTCTTATACGGAAACATAAGACAGGAAAGAGGGAAAATCATCCTCAAGTGCAGAGAGGTTTTATTCTTCATGGCAGACAAGTTACAAGGAGTCACAAAATAGTTTTAAGAGCAGCTGCAGAAAACTCAAAGCCAAATTAGAGGTGTGTTTTATGTGATGTGATAAAAAGGAAGCAGATAATCATATCAAAATGATGGTAACTAGGAAATTTGAAGTCATAATTGCATAATATTATTTGGTAACTTGCACAATACAAGGAAAGAGCTACCAAAAATTACATGGAGGTTATCACCAAGTCTGTTAACACTGAAATGCACTACAGTCACTGCCACATAAAAATACACACAGGTGCTGGTGATTTTGAGGATTTTTTTTTTTTAACCTGTATGGAATTCAGTGAAGAAACAGTAAAGTATCGGGAACCCAGGGCTGGGTATAAACATTCAGCCATTTTTCATGCCTGTCATACATTGTTATTCTCTTCCTATAATTCTTATTCGACTCCTTTTTAAGCCATGCCGAATCCGAAAAGGACTTAAGATGTGTTAAGATACATATGACTTGAAGGACACCTGGGTGGCTCAGTGGTTGAGTGTCTGCCTTTGGCTCAGGTCCTGATCCTAGGGTCCTAGAATTGAGTCCTGCATCAGGCTCAGGAGCCTGCTTCTCCCTCTGCCTATGTCTCTGCCTCTCTCTCTGTGTCTCTCATGCATAAAAATAAAACTTTTAAAAATAATAAAAAGTTTTTAAAAAGATATATATGGCTCAATAGTAATACACTAAATATGCAGCATATGAATACTAACTAAGGAAGGCTGAAATTTGGTCCAAATTCTCCTATCTTTTTCCTACTCCCCGTTTTCCAACATATATTTAGTAGGCAACCACTGTGTGACAAGCACAGTGACCACAGCTGAGAATACTATAGTCGCTGCCCTCACAGAGCCTCCAGCTTAGTGGGTGTTACAGAAAATCAAAATGTGAAATCAAAATGATGCCTCGTCTTAAGAAGAAGGGATACTTAATTTCATGGCAAGTAGCTGTGGCATCAAGGAAGTGATGCCTAAAGTAAGAACTAAAGAAAGGGTACAGGTTAACTAGGTTAACCTAGTTAACATGCAGAGTCAACAGGATATGCAAAGCCCTATGGCAGAACACAGGGAAACGAAGGTCTTCTAACTAGAGAAGTCCAGAACAAGAGAAGGATAGAGGATAGCAGGAACCAGACCTTGCAGGTCTTGATGGCCACCAGACCAGAGGAGGAGAGAGAACAGCCAAGAGTCAGCATTTGTTAGCTCTTACACTGTGCAGTGTGATCATAAGCTATCTTCTGGCTCTAAGCAGCATTCTCCATAGATGCTTCTCCTTGCCACGCATCTCAGACCTAGTCTGAGTATAGTTGGTAGGATTCTAAGATGTAATCCCCTTGACTGTGCGCAAGACATGTGTATGTGATGAATGGCCCTCCTGTGATTAGGTTATCTTGCCTAGCAAAGATAAATAGATTTTGCAGGTGTAATTAATATTCTTAATCAGTTTGATTTTGAGTTGTTAAAAAGGGAGATTATCCTGAATGGGCGTGACCTAATATATGAGCCCTTTAAAGTATCTATAGGTCAGAGAGATGCTTTCCTGTTGGCCTGAAAGAAGCAAGCCGTTCTAAGCTGCAAGGAAGTGAATTCTACTAACAATAACATGAGCTTAGAAGATGACCTTGAGCCTCAGATGAGACCCCAGCCCTAGTTGACTCTGAATGCAGACTTATGAGACCCAAGTAAGCTGTGCCCAGAAACCTAACCCATGGAAACTCTAATAAATGAGTGTTATTTTAACCCGCTAAATTTGTCATTGCTTGTTAAGTACCAATAGAAAATTAGTAGACTGTGTATCAGCAGCTGAATGCTGAAATCACCTGTGTTCTATTACAGCTGTCAAGCCCATACCTGATTGAAGCACTTTGCATATGATACTAAAGGAAGACCAGGGCCACCAGTCTCCTCCAACACAATGAAAACATCTTCAACTTGCCCACTTTCAAAAAGTGAAAACTGATGCACCCAAGCCAGCAGCAAGCCTTGAAAATCGAATCTTCTAACTTAAAGGCAACCACAAACTCTTCACTTAAACTGCCTTCCAAAATCTTACAGAATTTAAAAAACAGAGGCCCTGAATAAATGGGCTGGGACAAATCTGACAGGGAAAGCTGATCTCTGTTTTATGTTTTCTTACTAGTTTTAACAACTATAACAGATTTTTGTAAAGTATGATTTTAATGTTAACAAGATTTTTTTTAAAACAAATAGGGTCATTTTTATTTAAATGCCAAAATAGCCTGGTTTATATTATGGGAAACCAATCTTTGAAATATAACATTTTATACATCTTTTTTCAGTTAGAGTAAAGGAGGGGAAAAATAAACCCCTCCAGTTCGTTGTTTTGTTATGGTTTTTTTTCTTGTCTTTAAAAACCTGTAAATAATCCCCACTCAAATTACTGAGCCTGAGTAGATAAAATTAGTTATACTGCATAAGTTAAAATGTATATGCAGGCATTCCATTAGTCTAACAACTTTCCTCAAGGAACATATCAGAAATTCTCCTATGCTCAAAATCATGATAAAAATAAGAATGCCCTGGAATTGAGTAGCTCAATGGTGGAATGTTTTTCAAAGCAATGCAATTTCTTAAGATGTTTTAAGTGATATGTTAGGGTCTCAGCATTAAAACTGCTAGAAGTAAAGCTAGTGGATACTTTCGTTTGGTTGAAGACAAAACACACACACCCTCAAACACACACATAGTGTGCAAAGGTTGGCTCTGGAAGGATCCCCAAGAATCTGGTTAAGTGGTTATCTCCAGGAAAGGGTATCAAGTGGTCAGAGTCATCAAGAGTGGGAGAAAGCCTTCCTTTGACTGTAGATGCTTTGTGTAGTTTAATTGTATGAATGCATTCTCTATTAAAAATATTTTATGAAAGCAGGCACACACATACAAAAGACTAAACATCTAAATTGTCTCACTGGGGCACTGCTGCAGTATAAGCAGTCATGGATACTAAGGGGAAAAAAACATTAAGTTAGGGGTTCCCAAAAAATGTCAGTAAGAAAAGCCACTGCTTCCTAAGGCACATGTTTTTTTCAATCACCTCCACAAAACTTCTCTGCCCACATATTTCCTTTGAAATTGCAAGTCCACCCGGGCTATAAAAGCCCAGGGAAGGAAAAGGGGTGTGGCAAGGCAAAGATAAAATTGAGGTTGTCATCTCTCTCCTTTATTTCTGGAGTTCTCCTACTAATCCAGGTTTCTCCTCCCTCCCTCTTATCTCACAGGCAGTGTGATAGCAGGAATAGGAGCATTTGGAGTCTAAGTCGCCTCCCCTACCTCTCAGCAACTGTGGGATCTTCAAAAACATCACTTCATATCCCTAAGCATCAGTTTCCCCATCTGTTAAATCAGAATAATAATAACCACTTCCTCAGGGCTAAATATTAAAATATCTATAAAAACCTGAAGACTGAAATATGTCATTCCTCGAAAAATCTTCTTTAACTGTAGTTCACAGTATGGTTTAATGACCTTTAGAGCAATAACCTGAAGACAGCTCATTCCTTATTTGGGATGTGAAAGCTGGGGCAAATTGCATCTGGGTAGAACACCTATAATCATTACCAAAGAATCTGGTCCCCTCTAAAAGAAAGAAAAACGGAGGTTGAGGAAAGAGCCACTCTTTTGTTTAGGCAACAATCAATGCCCTCTTGGGACTGCCAAAAGAACTTTGGTTAAAAGCAAACAACCAGATTTGCACAAGGCTAACAGCAATCTTAAATCTTAAATCTTAAATCTTAAAATGTTTAAACAATAGGACAATTTACTCTGTCAACATAGGGAGTGTGACTATTTTTAAATAAGTGGGTTTTTTTAATGTTCATTCCTATTATATGATAAGTGGGCGCCTCCCTCCAAACAGCCACAAAGCAGTATTATAAAAGGCATGATCATCTTGCAGGTCACTCTCCAAACAACATTGAGAAGAGGCCCCTTATTCATGACCTTGAATTGTATAAAGGCAGCCTGTAGTTAATAATGTTCAATTTTTTACCATTATTCATAATTCCTTTTTACTTTGGTCAGTAAATTGGTCTATATAAATGAGCCAAATCCCCTTAAAATTCTCCATGAATTCTGTGCTCTCTAATTTTTATTTATCAGAACCCAGGATGGTTGGCCTGATTCTAGGAATTAGTATGCAAATATTTATACTTTGTCTCTTTCATTTCATGAGACATAGTAGGATATCTTTTAAATCAAATATAAAAGTTAAACTATTAAAAAAATGCAACCTATGGGATCACAACCCATAGAAAAGTAAGATAAAGCAAGAGAAATCAGGCAAGAGAAGATTGTGGAAAATAAACCCCACTTGACAAATGAAAGACTTTTTTATTTCTTTCATCAAAGTATTGCTAACAATTAATATTTCATGTTCTATATGAAGAAGATGGAATTTGACCTATAAATGCTGGAAACACACCTTATTCATTTATGATCCACTAATAACAAACATATATTCAGATAACAAATACATTATTGTTCATGAAAGAACCCCAAATTAAACAGTGATTCTCAATCCAAGTAAATACAGGAACGCTGCCAAAACTGTATTTGTCTCTCAATGATTTCATCTGTTTCCATCAAACAATATTGAGTTTTTTCAAATTAGATTAATCTTTGCCTTGTTGTTAGGTTATTTGGATGAAAATTTATAACCACTTTAACATAAAATAATCTGAGAAGTACATTGAAATAACTGCTTGAGAAGAGCTAGTTATAATCTACCTACTTTTCTATTTTAAGGACTATTTTTGGATTCATAACAGTTGAAAATAGTTTGGTAAACAGTGCTATCCCATAAAAACTTAGCATGCAGATTAGTAAACACTTGTTGAGTGAATGAATGAATGAATGAATGAAATATAAACAATCTGATTGAAGTAAACAGGAACAAAATGCATGAATGCATACACACACACAATCTTCCTAAGAATTCTGAAAAATATGAATTTTCACATTTCTGTCCATAAGTAGATCTATCCCTACAATTTCCTTTTCAATATCAACATCTTTTTCAGAGGAAAGTAAGTAGAAGTCATGATAGGATTCTATTACATTTTTATCTGATCTCTTTCCTCCAATCAACAAATCAACAAAAATTTATTCTAGATTTGTTTTAATTCAGCAGGTCTAAAGGAAAGCCCAGAAAGCGGCATTTTACCACGTTCCCTAAATGATTAATAGTGGCAGACAATGTTTAAGAACGATTTCACGTTTTTTTGTGTGTACTATGACCTTCACCTGGAAACTTTTCCTTGAATAGCCCTCTTCGGACGTGATTAACTCCTTGTTCATGAAAGTGAGTTGCCCTTTCTGGAAAGCCTTCCCTGGAACACTCCCCAGTCCTTTGCCCAGGTAATCTCTTTCCTCCCTCTCCCTCTGCACTCTGGCACACCTTCCCTAGAAAAGGTCCCCCTGGATGGAATTCCTCTGCCCCTCAGGAGAGCTAGGTCCTTGAGGACACTGACACCCTCTGGCTGAGCTGTGGGTCATTAACACCTCGGCAAATGAATGATTTAACTTCTCTGGGCCCTTAGTTACCTCATACATAAAATGAGAAAGATAGAAATTACCTCATTATTGTGAGGACTAAGTGGTGAATGCAAACCAACTAACCCAGTATTCTGCCTTGTGGGAAAACAAGATCCCTCAGAACTGCTTCTATGGAGATAGTAGTGAGGCTAAGATCTTAAAACCAATCCTCGATTAACACCTCACTACCCACAGGGTGTCAAGAGCACTAACTTGAAAGGCAAAGCCCAAGGCTCTTAAAAGCCTTGGAGTCAGAGCTCTTGGGAGATACAAGCAGGTTCCACTTTTAATCACAGCAGCAGGTGATCCATGTATAAAAGATTGTGTTTTCCTATAGGAACAATGTCATCATGAATGTGTGTTCCTCATCAGCAGCCTGGCCCCAAACAAAAATGGGAATAACTCATAAAGACCCTTAAAGAATGGGCACGGTCATAAAGATCAAGATCCAGGAAATAGAGACGCCTGAGTGGCTCAATGGTTGAGCGTCTGCCTTCAGCTCAGGGTGTGATCCCAGGTCCAAGGATCAAGTCCCACATCGAGTTCCCTGCATGGAGCCTGCTTCTCTCTCTATGTCTCTGCCTCTCTCTGTCTCTTATGAATAAATAAATAAAATCTTTTTTTAAAAATCCAGTAGATATAAATATCTGTAATTATTTAAAAGAATGAAATTAGGCCCCACATAATCATAAATAAGCTATGAACACTAATTACAGACGTGGCCCAAATATATGACAGCACAAAGAATAAAATATAGGCATAAACATAAACATTGCATAATATGGGATTTTTATGTGGCCCAAATTTCTTTAAGAGATAGTCCAAGAAAGAATGAGCTGATAATACACCTTCTTCTCTCCATACTTTCTACACATTAGAAGTATCAAAACAAACAAAAAGTAATAAACTCAGAGCACTTTCAAATGCTTCAAATGTGGAGTATGCTTGATGATTAGGATGACAAAGATACCAATAATGGTATTTCTAACTGAGAGATCATTCTTAGAAATATGAGGCAAGTAAAACATTTCCCCCTTCCTTTATCTAAGCTCTATCTAAATTCAGTCAATTCAAAAACTGCAGGTTGTCAACATTGGGCCAAATTCTGTGAAAATAATATCATTCAAGTCTTAACTTGTTGACAACTGTCAGTGCTTTCTAGAATACACAGAAAAGCACGAAAGCAATGGATAGACCTCAGCTAGGTTCTTTAAGAGGCACTTGCTACCATTCCTCATCAGACCACAGAAAGGGGAAGGAAAACATTCCCTGTACTATGGGGGAAGTCGAGAACAGGGAAGTAGCAGGATCAGAGTCCATGTGGCAGCGGAAAGTGAGGAACTGGCAGGATGGGGAGGGGCAAGCTTTTAAGGTGAAGGCAGCCAGTATGTCTAAAATGTTGCCATGTGTAACACTAACTCTCCCTTCTCTCCTCCATAATCTTTTCAGGAAGAAACAGCCTAAAAACTGTGAGGAGACTAGGAAAGGAGACTATTCTTGCCTTCTTTGGAGCCCACTGAGGAATGTCTTTTTCAACTGAACATTTGCACAACTTGTCCGTGTCACATCAATTTCCAGCTTTCTGTCCTTAAGAAACATACACATGTAGGCACAATAGTCATGGCAAGCTAGTTCCCTTCTTAGTAAAAAAAAACAAAAATCTAAACAACTATCAGTGGGGAGATGTTAAATAAATTACTGTACATGTATGCTATGAATCCATACAATGGTTGAAAGGCATGAACTGACACGGGAAAATTCCTATGTCCTACTCTTGTTGAAATACTTTTTTAAAAGCAAACTGTAGGGATCCCTGGGTGGCTCAGCAGTTTGGTGCCTGCCTTCAGCCCAGGGCATGATCCTGGAGTCCCAGGATCAAGTCCCATGTCAGGCTCCCTGCATGGAGCCTGCTTCTCCCTCTACCTGTGTCTCTGCCTCTCTCTGTCTCTCTTTGTCTCTCTCTCTCTCTCTCTCTCTCATGAATAAATAAAATATTTTTTAAAAAAGCAAACTGTAAACGATGATGTAACATTTAATTCCATTTATGTAAAAATAAAGCCATAGATATGAAATTATGTATATATGCATATGTATATATGTGTGAACAACTATGTAATAAACTGAAAAGGTCTGGGAAAGATCCAATAAATTGATGAGAGTTGTTATTTCTGAGAAGAATGGATTTTTGTAGTTCAAATAGGACTTTTTTCCCCTTTTGTTTAAATTTTTTGGTATGATAATATATTAATATAGCAGGTATCACGCTGAAGTTAATATATATAATTATGCTAGAAGGGAAAAGAGGAAGAGAGAAAAGTCCAAACCGATGATGGGAGGTGGACAACCAATTATTGGGGATCAATCCCCCCCCCCCATTTATTACACAATTAAATAACTGGGAATGAGTTTTGATATACATTCATCAGCACTTCAACATTTGAGTTAAATTTTCTTGGTCATATCTATTTTACTTTATTTCTTACACCATTGTTGTAGTAATATACAATTCACAAATCCGAGGAGTGCATAGAGTTAGAGGACCATGATGGCCTCACTGCCAAGGCCATGATGACTAATATGGAGGTACAGCAAGCAGATCAATTTGGTTAGAACAAAAGGGAGAGCAAAATAGAAAATAGGTCAGAGTCAAATTGTAGAGTTCTTAAGTACAAAGTGTAAAAGTTTGAGAACAAAGAGATTTTTTTCACCTCAAAGATGTGTTGATCAGAGTAGATACCAACCAAACAGCCTGTAAATCTGTGGTTCTCATTCCCTCATCAAGAAGGCCCACCCTCTGTCTTTCTGTCCTTTCTTCATCTGGTAGCAGTGGTTCTCAAGCCTGAGCCCCCTTGAGAGGCCTGGTGGAAACCTAGAAATGTAGACTCAGGGACCCAGGCCCAGGGCTTGTGATACAGCAGGCCTGCAATCCTAACAGTGAGACCACACTCTCTGCCCCATCTCCATCATTTTCTAGCTCTGTGACCTTGGGCAAGTCACTGATCCTCTCAGTGCTACCATTTTTTTTCCTCTGCAAAATAGGGCTATGATAGTACCTACCTCACTAAGCTGTGAGAATTTTTTTTTTAATTTTATTTATTCATTCACGAGAGACATGAAGAGAGAAGGAGGCAGAGACACAGGCAGAAGGAGAAGCAGGCTCCATGCAGGGAGCCCAACGTGGGACTCGATCCCAAGTCTCCAGGATCACACCCTGGGCTGAAGGCAGCGCTAAACCACTGAGCCACCTGGACTCCCCGAGCTGTGAGAATTTAATGGCTTGCTCTGAATAAGGGTTATAGCAGCCGCTGCTATTTTGATGAAGAGGATGATGACCTCAGTTACTATTACTATTAGGGGGCAAGGCACAAGAATCTACATTTAATAGGTGATTCGGTAGGTCCACTGCATTTTGAGAATCACGGCTTATACTCATGATTCCCTTAGGTAAGAGAAAGAACAGACGAAAAACAATACTCAAGGGGAAGCCAAAGCAGCTAGAAAGCTTTCACTACTGCTTCACCCAGGTAGCAATGCTAGATTTCACCTTCCTGCATTCCTGCTGGTGGCAGAGAGGCCCTTCCAGGAGAGTTATCTCTGCTGGAAAGCCTGGCAGATCCACACCCTCCACCCACCCCACCAGGTCGGATGTGTGCTGTGCTCATCTCTCCAACAGGCCTGGCTGCACTGTGGCCTAATCTGTTTGGTGAGCAACTTTAGAATGAGCATAAGGTGGTACCCCTGAATGTGAATGCCTTTCAAAACACAAATTAAGTCCATCAGCTCTCTGCTTACCATACATTAAATGATTCAAAACCAGAGGTCCCATTTCTTTGCTAAGGAAAATTCCTTATATGTTATTCCCTGACCTAATCAAAATTATTTGACCCTGAGACAATCTTGCCTAAACATCATTTTGTTCTAAAATAAAGCATTATCAACAAACTCCTCTTTAATATGATTCCTCCCTGAATCATCCTCTTTGAGTTAGAAAAGTCAAAATCCCCAGTGTTGGCATGGAGGACACGGGTTAGAAGAGGACTTATGAGAAGCACAGCTACTGTCTCTGAATCTCTGCTGCAGCTAAGGGTTTGCTATTGTTTTCTTCATGTGAAGAAAAGGCACAAAAGGGCTCAGGAGTGGTCCATCTAGATTCCTTTGGAAATCCAGAGTGGTCTGTGGGTTAACACTAACATCTTCTTGCTACTGGGGTAATGTTCCTCTTGATTCTCTCTTTCCAATTTTTACTTCACTGTACCTGCTCTTTGGTTTCAACTGTTTGTCTTTAACCTTGCCCAATGCTAAAATCCAAGACATGACCTCAATACCCAGAAATGGAGAACGACCCAGGGAATGGTGATACCTTCCCACAACAGAGTCGTATACACCCATCAAGGGCCATAGTCCCAAATAAGTTGAAAAGATATTATGCCCTGAGGTTAAGTGGAATTTTTTTTGACTAATGCAACATAAGTAGTAAGATATTAGCTAGATAAACACTTTTACAGAGGAAAGAAATACACCAAATATTAACAAGTGTAACTTCTGGGTAGTAGGATTATGAGTAATTTATTTTCTGCTTTCCCACAGTTTAGACTATTTTTCAAAGCTTCTTCTCTGAGCATATGTTACTCTTCTGATCAGAAAAACATAAACAAGCCAGTAGCTAATAGCAAATACAATTGTGTCTCTTAAAATCCAGGAGACAAATACTGTTATAGAGTAGAAATAAAGAAAATGGAGTAGGTAACTCCAACATCAACCACCAGAGCTTGAGAAGTCTGATGCATTCATGAGTCTTCCTCATGAAGGACCACCTCAAGGGAGGTTGGGGGTTTTGACCTCCCCCCAAAAGTTTGATACAACTATCAGAAAGAGATATCAGAATGCTGAATTCCCTGGTCTATTCTTGGGCCCAGTTTAATTTGAAAAAGCTATCTTCTTAAGCTCAAAAAGAACACTCAGGAAGTGGATTTGCCTTGGGTATCCCTTTTGCTTGGAAGATTGGGATAATCAGAGGGAAGAATGATGGGAAATAGCAGGACAATCAGAAAAGACAGCCACATGCTACAGCAACAGAAAATGCCCTTCTTCAACACAGTTAATGGGGAAATGAACCAAAAGCCTTGGGCATGCTCCCTTGATGCATGGTGCTTCCATGCTATGGTATCCAACTGGCCTCTCATTGGCAAGGCAGCCTTGCTAATCACTGAAAAGATGAAGATGGCAAATGAGCAGTTTAAAAATGAAAGAATGAAAAGAGGAGCTTCTTTCAGGTTAAACTACAGTAACTTGGACATAAGTTGGCTTGCTAATGTGTTTTTCCCTAGAATCACTTTATCTGACCATCTGCTTGGGAGATTCCTAACAAATGACCATTTCAGACCTTGCATTGATAGCTCTCAGAAATCACATGGGTAAAACATCGGATTCCCAACTCATAGGAAGGAGGCGATAGGTAAATGGTTATTGAGAAGGCTCCGAAAAAATATTATCCACCCTACCTGGCCCTGCTCCGAAAGGCTTCAGAGGGTATGTTTTCAAAGTCAAGCCCAACAAGTATTTAAAGAACACCTACTACGTTTGCATTAACTAACAAATGCTTACACACCAGACACTGTGCTAAGCACTCTGAGTGGACTTTCTCATTCAATTCTCTCCAACACAATCATTATCCCCATCTCATAGGAGTGAACTGGGGGACACAAGAGATTCCAAGTCTCCACCTGCTCAAATAAAAATGTTGATGTATTCTCTTCCCTGGGGCTACCATAATAAATCACCACAAGCTTGGTGGCTTAAAACAACAGACATTTATTCTCTCATAACTCTGGAGACCAGGAGTCCAAAATCAGGGTGTTGGCAGGGCCACACTTCATCTGAAGGCTCTAGAGCAGAGCCCCTTCTTGCCTTCTCCTGCATCCTAGTAACTCCAGGTGCTCCTCAGCTTGTGGTGGCATAACTCTAACCATTGTCTCTGTTGGGTTTTCTTTTGCTTTTTTAGTCTTTAATTTTTTAACAAGCAATTATTATAACTTACTACAATAACTGTGGTTATCAACAAACAATTAGGCATTAATTCTTGGAATGTGGATTTTATATAATAGTGTGCTTCGGAAAGTTCACAGGATCTTTGTTCAATATTGGGACCCATGGGTTGTCATTAAAAGTGGGCTTTAGAGAATTTGGAATGAATAAGAAATGGAAATAAGTGGCACACATAAGGGATAGAGTCAATGGCACCGTAATAGTGTATACTTGTATGATGAGAGATGAACACTTGCGAACACAGCATAATAAACAGGTTGGCAAACCACTATGCTATGCAGCTCAAACTAATGTAACTTTGTGTGTCAACTATACTTCAGCCCAAAAAAAATTTTTTTTAATGGGCCTTAGTTGACCTAGTATCTGTAGAGTGTTTTGATGGTTCTTTAAGCCTCTCCACCCTCAAAAAAAAAAAAAAATAGTGTATATTCTTCTGTGGGGATACAAATCACCTGGTACTAGGTCAAAATCTAGGTTAATGGCTTTTCCATCCAGAATGCACACTAAATCTCTTGGGAGCTTTTTAAAAAGACAGATCCCTATCCCCCTCCCCAGAACAACTGAATCAGAGTCCCAGGGGATAGGGCCCAGGTATTTACATCTGCCTCTCTCAAAATATGGTTGAATTCTGTGTGTCTGTCTCCTCTTCTTGATATAAAGATACTAGTCATATTGGATTTGGGGCCACCTACATCCAGCATGACTTAACTATTTACACTTCCAGAGACCCTCTTTCCAAACAAGGTCACAAGGACACAAACTTTGGTGAACATTCAGCAACCCGGGACGGCTGGATGCTGGCATGGCAGTGGAACTCCACAGCCCACATCCTGAGCTATGATGCTCACAGCACCTCCTGAGGGCCCCACTCTGTTAGGCACTATCCACACCTACACTAGGCAATGTTGGAACATGACCCGGCTCCGGACCACAAGGAACTAATGACTTACTGAATGTAAATGAAGGAGGAAAAACACATCACTGAAGCATCTCTGTGGACTTCTGTGTGCCACAGAACTGTAGAGGGGAAGGGACGAATGAGGGCTGGAGGTCTTGAGTACAGGCAGCATCTGAACAGGTGGGGAGGAGAGCCCCAAGCCAAGGCCAAGAGGCTACACGAGAAACAACATGTTCAAGAGAGAGAGCATGTGCTGAAGGGCTGTGGAAAATGAAGTTAGGGCAAAGATATTTTAGAAAGGTTCAAAGGCAAGAAGAGAAGGAACTTTGATTCAATCTGGAAGGAAAGAAAGAAACTAATAGGGGCCAGAATGATAAAATCCGGGCTTAATTCAGACTCTCTGGCAGAGTAAGGCAGGGCAAGCGTGCAGCCTGGAAAAACTGTCCAAACTTGATAAAAATAAGCTGTGCGCATGTGCATACCAACATACACAGGCATCAGGTTTGCATCTTCTCTGTCACATTTCAGCAACCTGCCTTACAAAGTACCAAATATGCAGATGTCCACCGTGCTTTCATTCCCCCACTGGGAGAGCCCCCGTGGCTACCGACCTCCCCAAATTCACACACACATACACACACACCAGCTTCCCTCCCAACACCCACTTGCACCCCAGCCAAGAGCTGAGTGAAGAGGAAGGTGAGAAAAAGAGAAATAAAAATGCCCAAAGCAGCAGCCAGAGAGAAGGCGGCCAGGACATAAATCACCTTTGCACTGCTCACAACAGGCTCCCCTCTGCTTGATGGCCAGGGCACAGTCTCTCGACAGCACTGGGCACTTCTCTCTCTTACAGGTCACTTCCTTGTTCTAGGCAAAAAGAGACAAGAGACATTTGAAAGAAACTCCAAACAGAATCCCCCAAATCCAGACACAGGCCTGAGGTTTTGTTAGGCTCCCTCTTCCTATCTTGCCTTCATCTTGGCAAGAACACTCATGAAAGCATGTTGCTCTCTCTGGAACAGAAATATTCATCCAGAAACACAGGACTTTTGAGATTAGGGGTACATGAGAGGGGATGAAAAGGCCCCTCTTTAGAAACCAACATAACCTAGATAACCGAATGCCGAGAGGACGGCTTTCTCTCACTCTGGTCTAAGGTTTCTTTTTCGTACACACTATAGAAACGATAATATTTGTGTAAATCATATTTTGCCCATTGGGCTACCTGGGCCAGGGCTGCATCGTGAGAACAAAAATATTTGCACACAGCCGTCCAACAATCCTTAATAGTAGAGTGCATTAAAATGCAGCAATCTAAAGTTCCAACTCAAATAATGACAAAGTTGAGTATTGAATCAGCTCAGTAAGAGAAAAAATAATATTCCCCATGCCAAGCAGAGACACAGTCGTCAGTGTTTTATAGCCACGGGACAGCTGCATTATATTAGCACTTATGCTAATGAAGTGTGGTGAGTATTTGCATCTTCGGTTTTGTCCTGAAAAGTTAGCTGTTAAAATGTCTCGGGGAAGATCCAAACGTGATGGATATGCCTGTTTATACACAGGCTGGATACATGCGCCCCGAAAATACATGTCACCAAACTTCACAAGATTTGAGCTTCAGTAACTTTCTTCTGTATGCCAGGTGCCATGGCTTTCCTACCTATTAAAATTCGGTGAGATAAGTATTATTACTCTCCCCCGTTTATAAACAAGGAAACTGCTGCTCAGAAAAGATATAAAACCTGAGCAATCCATTCTCTCTTTCTCCCCCTTTTTGGTGTCTGTTACGTGAGAAGGGCTCTCATGGGGCTAACCACCTTTACTCCTACGACCCTGTGGTCCTCATCCTAAGCTGCACATCTGGACCCCAGTGTGGTACTTCACAAAGACTGGCACTGTCTCCCACCCCCTGAAGCTCAGGTCTGATTGAGCCTAAGGACCAGGCCCAGACGGTTTCGCAAGCTCCCCAGGGAATTCCCGTGTGCAGCCAGGGCTGAGGCCCGCTACTCCGCAGAGAGCCTTCTTGGTCCCGGTGACCCTGAGGCGAGTTCGGGAGCTGTCCACAGTCCCTCAGTGGTGGCAGGTGTACAATCCGAACCCAGGTGTCCCAGCTCCGAGCCCTCCAGAGTTCCTTCCTCCCCCTCTCCTTCATAATGATGGTGGAACCAACACTCACGCAAGGCACCGCTCTTTAGTCGATTCCCATCATTTTCCTTAAATCACAAACCTAAGACATAGTATGGTCACAATTCAAATTAAAAGAGGTCTGTTTTAAAAAAAACTAATAGTGTCCTTCTACTGCCACTAAAGTCATCGTGAACCGTGACCAGGTATCTATGCTGTTTGGCATTATTAACAGTGACTTCATCTGGCACAGTAGAGTTCCTGCAAGCCGTGGTTAGATACCGACTCCCTCCACCCCCAAGACGTCTGCGAAGTGAACGCACTTTCTAAGCAGAACATCTGTTAGCACGGCTCATGCAGACCTGGCTGCAGCTTCAGGGAAGGGCCATCCCCAAGTGCACCTCCTCTCTGAAGGGAGAAATCCTCAGCCGTGGGGAGTTCAGAGCTCGAAGGGCGGTCACAGAGGGTGTGAGCCACAACTCCGGGCCTGATCAATACGAAGACACACACTTTCTTAAACGTAGGAACTCTTTGCTAAGTTAGAAACCTGGGAGCCAGTCAAATTCCATAACAGGATCCCAAGATTCATAATAAATAGCTTGTAACTACAGTCCAGCACAAAAGTTATTCCAACCAGATGGTTTGTAGCTTCACATCTGGAATTTTTTTTTTGTACACACACACACACACACACACACACCAAACCTAAACTTTAGCTATAGTTTAGTGGGGGATTTCCCCCCTTCTAATAACATTCGGAGTTTTTTTATATATATTTTTTCTATCAAGCTGCCATATCTGATCATTTTCCCGGTGTCTGGTTGGCATGGATATGAAGCATATGCTTAGAATCATTGCAGGCCCTCGAAGAAAGTAAGAAAAACTATAGAGAATTGCTGGTAGGAGGCTGATTCCTCTGTCTCCCTAATTGAGTCCAGCAGCCACAGAGTAAATTTAAGCACAGGTTAATTAAGACCACTCGCTTCGCTTTCACTGATTTTGCCAGGAGACAAAAACACCGGGCTCCAGCCAGCGGCTCTGGTGAGAAGTGGCACACAAAGCCGTGCCTGCAGGAGCCCATCCCTCCTGGCCTCCTTGTCCCCCTGGCCTCCTCGTCCCCGCTGCATGCCAAGTGTCCTTTGCTCTGAAGCAAGGCCATGGCTCATTTGGTTCACTTTTTCACTCAAGAAACCTTTTCTGGTGCCAATTCATATTTACCAAACACATTCTATATACCAGGCTCTGTGCTAAGAATTTTACATACGTTATTTCAAAAAGAAAAAAAAAATCCACATTATCCCCATTTTACAGATGGGGAACCAAGGTTAAGAAACTTGCCCGGGTCACAGAAAAGGCAGATTTGGAATGCAAATAGAGGTCTGTCTGACTTGAAAGGCAATTATTTAAATGCTGCACTTTTCTACTTCTCAGGCCCTCAGGCAGGAACAGAACAGTGTCCTGGCCCAGAGGCCTCAGGGGAGACTGGTGCCTTCCCTGCCGTCTGGCACGTGTGACGTGAGCTCTTGAATGGAGCAGAATAACCCCCACGGAGCTGTGTCATCACCAACCCTGGGAAGGTCCACAGATGCCAGCTGTTTGCTGGTAATGAGGATAGTTATGCCATTTTGGATACTGATAGGTAGCTGTGCCTGTCATACCTCTGAAAGCCAGTCTGGCATCCTTGAACGAACTTTCTAGAGATTCCAGCTTGAGTCTGAATCTCCCCCAAATCTATGCAGCAGAGATAGTAGTAGAGAAGCACCGGAGGGGATCCCTGGGTGGCTCAGCGGTTGAGCGCCTGCCTTCAGTCCAGGGTGTGATCCTGGAGACCCGGGATCAAGTCCCATATCAAGCTCCCTGCGTGGAGCCTGCTTCTCCCTCTGCCTGTGTCTGCCTCTCTCTCTCTGTGTGTGTCTCTCATGAATAAATAAATAAATAAAATCTTAAAAAAAAAAAAAAAAGCAAAGCACTGGAGGAGAAAAAAAAAAAAAAGGACCTAACCAGTGTCTAAGAGTAATAAGCCTTAACGTTTTTCATTCTCAGTCTCTTGTCTCCCGGCGTTTATCACTTTCTAGGGTCAGCCAGCCTATGATCTACCTGTTGTCAAAGGTGTGTGCATGATTGCCTCCTCTCTGAAAGCCCAAACATATCAAGACCCCAGACAGAGCCTCTGGGGGCACATGAAATGAAGTGCCAACATGCAAAAATAAAAGGAGGGGCATAGGGAGCAAAAAAGGAAAAGTCTACATGGCTGGCAACAAAGCTCTCTAAGGACGGGAGCCAAACCACAGCCTCAGCCACGGCCAAGTTCAAACAGCATTCCGGCCGCCGGCTTGCTGTGCCCGAGGCCCGCCGCTAGGTGGCAGCACAGAGCGCCCAGGCTCCAGCATCGGGACGTGAGACCTGCGCGCGGCTCCCACCCTTCCAGCCTGTGGTGTGGAGGGTCCCCATCTCTCACTGAAGGGGGCCGGAGGGGTAGAGACGAGAGCAGGGCACCACCGTGAGATTTCCCAGCTCGCTTTCTGCAACTAGGGAAAAAAAGATGTTTTTCACATGCTTTTGTCCTATTTCAAGCCAATATCTTGAAGATATATATTTTTTTTTCTAAGAATCTTCCAGGACCAATCCTACTATGAAATATGGAGTATTACCTGACCTTTCATTTATATTTTGAAAATAATAATGAAATAGAAACCTGGAGAGGGAAAAAAAAAACACACACACACAGCAGCTAATATGATGAGCCTGACCAGGGAGAAATGTCAGTGGGCAGGTAACTATTTTTAGACTCTGAAAGAGCATCGCAGAGCTCTTGAAATGAGAATAAAAAGCAAAAATATCTGGTGCCCTGCCTGCCGAGACCCCACGGCCGTGTTAGGAAGGGGACAGGCCACACGAGTCTCTTCCTCTAGAAGATGGCATGATCTTCCCTCAATCCCTGTCACTTAAGGAAGCAGAGCCTGCCTTGGAGGCAAACAGCTGTCGTTTGGCAAACTAGCAAATTCAGACCAAATTCGAAGTTTTCCAGAAGATCAAGAAGGCCGAGAAGTTGTCGTACTTCTTTCTGCCCAAATAAACAACACTCAATATGTCAATGAAGCCCACAGGCCAGGTAGTATCATAGAGATGAAGAGGGGACAGTGCTCTCTTGCTTAAATTAGGAACCCTGGAGGCTTTCCCGTTCTCCTCCATATATGCAAACCCCACCCCCACCCCACTCTCATATCATCACTGCAGTCTTATTTGGGGAGGGGCTTATAGCTTGTGTTGCCTTCAAGAATCCGCCCACCAAAATGCAAACATCCATGGGGGTGGACCCATATTAGCCCTGCATAGTCTGTTCCCTTTATCATTAGCTACTGTCAGGGGATGGATGCCCATTATGACAACCCTGAGAAGTACAGGAGCTCAGCAGTTTAAGTTCTAGAGCAGCCGAACCAAAGACCTGGCACATGTACCATAATATTCAGTGCTGTTGGAGCGAGAAATCATGCTACAAGCTTCCCCTCTAGTCTCCAGAAACTTTTACAGTGTTGGAGGAAACCAGACATCAGACGTTAGCAGGTCACGCAAAAAATGCTGTGTAACTTCTGGCATCAAGTGAGAATTTTACTTTGACTCAAAAGCCATCGTGGTCGGGGAGCACAGATAGGACATTGTGACTCTTCATCAATTTATTTTTATCAGTGAATTTATTTGAATTTATTTGAAGACACAATGATGTTTCCCTAGTTGAGAGTCTCGAGATTGCTCACAGAGGTATTTGTTTTTTAGGAATACAAATGTCTTGTGTCAAGCTTCCCAAGGAGAAAGGTGATCCGACATCAGCACATGCATTCTCTGTGGAATTTCTAGTCTCCCCATGCGTGAAGTCAAAGAGGTCAACTTTTCCTTGAAGTTCCCCATTGTAACCCAATTCCAGCCCCGAAAGAGCCAAAGGGAACTTTATGGTGCTTTTGAACGCAGGTCACAATTTCTCCTAGGCAATATTATAAAACTTCTCATAAACAGAAGAATAATACTTCATGTTTACATAGCACGTTTCTTCTAAAGAGCTCTGCAGACATTATTTCATTAATCCTCACAGGTTTCTTAAGATTCGCAGATGGGGGAATGGCACACAATAAAGTTAAGTGTCAGGCCCCTCAAAGATCTAGCTAGCAGTGGACCTGGGAACAGAACCTGGTTCCCAGGCCTGGATTAAGGGGCCAGCCAGGGAGGTTAGTTGCTAAGGCACAGCATTAAAATTTATGGGTGTATCATATTAGAATTAGGTTAGCTCCTATTCGACTGTTGAGATTTTAGGAATAGATTAGCATGTAGCTGAGCCAGTCTGGAAATTTTCCAGAAAGAGGCCTCCTGGGTCAGACATGCAAGGTCTCCTGCCCTGTTATAAGGTAACCTCTCAAAGGTGCTATACAAGGGCAGAACTGAGTCTTGGGCAAACAGACCTGACTGCAAAATGTCACAGTTCTAGAACACAGAGATTTAGGCAAAGACTGAAAGAAAAGACAAAAGGGGCAGGTTCCATTGCTTGTCAGTGACTTTGATAAATAGGACATAAAGTACAGTGATTTTCTCTCTGGAACATACGGTCAGGGGAAATCCTTTGCAAGTGAGTATGAACACTCATAGAGAAGACAACACAAGTTTGTACCTGCTCCAGCCTGTCTCCTTTGGACAAAATCTGTTCTTAATCTTCAAGAAAATAATCACTGGGAGGGTGGTGGGGACTGAGATAGTTCAGTGGTTGCCAGTGGCAGTATTAAATTTGATTGATGATTTATTGTTTTAATTAAGCTTTTACTTGCTTGTTCTTTATTACTGATCATACAATTGACTTCCCCATAATTCTTACATAGAATGAGCTGGAAGAAAAAAAAAATAAAAGGCAGTTTGGTCCACTACAAAGCCTTAGTATATAAGATGAGGCTGAACCATAACTCTCAGTTCAATGAAAGTAGAAAAAAAAAAATGGAGAGAAAAGGGGAAAAAAATAACAAAACCATTCCTAAGGTGAGGAAGGGGTGTTTGGTAGGGGAAATGACTCAAACTTCCCGGCCACGAGAATGGTTTCCCAAGACCTCTTTTCTTCCCCAATCTAATGAGGTCCTAAGGCAGGTACAAGAAGTGGGAGGTGTCTAAGGTCTGTAGGAAAGATGGCAGGTGTCAATGGTCCTTGCTTTTAATGTAAATGAGCATTTCCAGATCTTTCTGAACCCCCCAACCTCCACCACTTTTGCAAATCCCTTCCATAGCCAAAGCAAGAGAACTGATCCATTGCTAACCAACAATGAAGTGGCATATAGTTGTCGGAGCAGGTTGCTGAACTATTAAGAATAACAGCACTTTGCATTTATAGAAATCTGTTATTTGCCAGACTATGCTGAACCTGGTTTGTGTGCTGTGTCCCTTATAACCCTTGCAACAGTGTCAGGAAAGTACCGATTTATCCCTAGTTTGTGCATGAGAAATCTGAGGTGCAGGGCAGCCCGGGTAGCTCAGCGGTTTAGTGCCACCTTCAGCCCAGGGTGTGATTCTGGAGACCGGGATCAAGTCCCACGTCGGGCTCCCTGCATGGAGCCTGCTTCTCCCTCTGCCTGTGTCTCTGCCTCTCTCTGTCTCTGTGTCTCTCATGAATAAATAAATAATTTTTTAAAAAAAGAAAGAAATCTGAGTTGCAGAGAATGTTAATGGCTCACCCAGGTTTACACCTCGCTAGTCAGGGCAGAGACTCAACGGCAGGACTCCCTGATACCAGAGGTGGTGATCTCATCACTCTGCCGCATAGCTTGGTTTAGAGCCTAAGAAGATGAGCCGTCTCTTCCTCGTCGCTAGGAATCTAAATGTTTGCCTATGTTGAGCACTCCCCATTTTCAGACCATTATAAACCGTAGTGGTTTATGGTTTCATTTGGAACACACGAGTAAAAATAGTGCATTTTAAGATAGACAGATTAAGTCTTTGGCTCAAAACTCAGAACAAGCCTCAGTCTCCGAAGGCCCGGTCATTTCCAAGACAGATCAGAACCTGGATCAGAAGCCTCCAGGTCCTCTCAATTCTTCCTAGATTTGAGCAGGAGGGTGCTTCTCCCCTCCCGGGAGGCTGGCAGCCTCCGGAGGCCATCCATTTGGGGTCTCAAGGTAAAAATACCTTGCAAGAACATATTTTTGGAGCCTTAATGGGAAAGCATCTTGCAAGGACATCACACAATTCATTGCACTACATCTGGGGGTGTTATTCTTTCTTCCTCCCGTCTAGGCTCAGCAAGCCTTTCCCCCAGAGACCTGGACCCTGGCAAAGGCGGCCCTCCCCGGCCCAGCTAACAGTGCAAACTCTGAACAAAGCTGCTCTTGAAGCTCAGCCATTTAAAAGACTTTATGAAGCCCACTGGGGCCCCCCGATTATTTTGCAACAAGTCATATCCCATGAAGAAATTCACTTCTCTGCAACACAAAACAGAGGGAGATTAAAGAAAATGGCAGGAGGGGCGGTGGGGGGGGTGAAGAAAAGAAGTAAGACCCCCTGCTGTTCCGTCTGGCCAGAATCGTGTCTTTTAGTACCCACATCCTCTACAAAGACGATGTTCTGATGATATATGGCCCTAATACATCACTAAATGACAGTGCTCTCCTGATATTGTACCTTGAAAATATGACACGTGCCAGTAGAAGCAACGGGGGATTAATAAGGAGGCCTTTTTATATTTAACTTACCTAACATTTCAATTCTTTTTTAATGGGCTTTCGGTTGTTGGAAGGGATTGTTTCGGGTCCTATGCCGTTTAAGGATTTAGGTCTGGCTTTTTTTTTTTTTTTTTTTTTTTTGTGCCTTTTCAAGGAACTCTCAGAACAAAGAAACACAGGCCATTAGAATGCCCCGGCTACTCAAGTACAACTCTGATTTAAAACAGGGCAGTGTCAAACAGCTCCTCATTCTGTTTAATCATATTTTGAAATAGAACCAAAACATTAGAGATGGCAGGACACAAAAGAAATAACCACCAAATAAAAATAGTAGCCCAAAGAAAGTAGCACTGCCTGGTTTTTATTACACTGTACATCGTATAAGCAAGGGGTCTGCTGGCAGCACCACATTCATGTAACTGTAATGGACAGAACACAAAGCAGCCAGTGACTTAGCACGTTGGACCCTGTCACGCACGCGCCTCTGACAACTCGGGCTCCCAGAAGCAGAACAGAAAACCAGAAGGTGAGCCGGGACCCCTGCTGCCAGGGGACAGGAGCCAGGTGTGTGAACTGAGAGGAGTACACGTGGGCATCCTTTCTTTATTTTGCCCCAATTCTCAAGCCCACTCCTCTCCCCTCCCCAACCCAAAGGGAATCAAACAGCTGGGACGTGGGATGGAGCCAATGCTACAGGGTGAATGTCCACCGACTCTCCTGACCAGGGGCCGAGAGGGGATGGAGTCCTGCAAAGCAGCACAGCCTCACACACGGGTGGTCCAGCTGCCCTCCCAACACCTCTGATTTTTTTCACAATGCTGTGCGCCCTTTGGCACATGAAGAATAAGGAATCCGCTCATCCTCCACCCGAAAAGAAAACAAAAAGGAAAGGGGAGAGAAAATTCTATGAACATTTGTATGCGTTTCTGGTGAGTTCTTTTACTCTCCAGATGATGGGAGCCCAACTCCAACCACCAGCAAGACCTAGACACAGAGGGAGAAGCTGGCTTCCTACACTGTGGGGTACAGCATGGAGACCCCCTACCAGTTTGGCAGGGGGACTGGAGAGGCTGAGGAGTGAAGGTGAAGGAATTCCAGATAATAATAAAATTGGAGCAAGCAACTCCCCTAGGAAAATTGCAGTATCATGTCCAGAAAGAAGAGTTAGAGACCTGACTCTGAGCCACTGCCGTATCAGAGGTGGTCTCCCTGGCCATACAGAGCGCTGAGAACTCAAGGAACTCTTTTGATCGTGCACACAGGTGATTCTCTGCCAAGAATGAAGACGTCCGAAATATGGAAATGGAGTGTCTTGGACCCCACTGGGGTCCTGCCTGGGTGACTGGTGGTGGCAACCCTCGTCTGCATGCCCTGAAAGGTGTCTCCCTTGTGAGCACATGCCGCTTGCTGTGTCACCCACAGTGGGTGGGACTCACCAGGTCCTCAAACGCCCCTCACTCCTGTGGGTCAATGACAAGCCACTGAGCAGATTTTTCAGAGAACAGAACAGAAGCGTTTTCACAGGTTGCCCATGAAAGCCCGTGCGCTGTTGGGAGCTACAAAAATACCTGCTCTTGACAAGTAAATGGAGCTGACATCACAGGGAAGAGGCAGGGCGGAGGGGCTGCTCACAGTCCATCTGTCATCTTGACATAGTAACTTTCTGGTCACTAGTGAGATACTTTTAAAGACATCTGCACAATTGACCCCGACCACCAGCAATCACAGAGTCTTTCAAAGGGACCCCTGGGGTGGCAGGCTTTAGAGCTGGTTCCTACCGTCCTGCCTCCGGATAACGGCAAGGGCTGTGATGCATCAGGTGCTGGAAAGATCCCTGCTCCCTGGTCGCCTTCACATCAATACTGACTACAGAGGGTGTCCAGTTAGCCCGAGGAACATCAGGCAGGGCAGCAAAGGGAAGCAGGGGCCCTCTAGCCGGCTGGAACGTGGGATGCAGACAGCATTCCCATATGAAGACAATCCTGGGAGCTAGGGTTGGTCTGACTCATTCACTGGGGCCATTAGCAGCATGTTCTCTTCACCAAGGCTTTCCCAAGGGCCACATGCAGATGTCAGAAGGAACTGGAGAAACCACAGATTTATTTCATAGGCTTAGAATGCAATTTTAATCCACTAGCTTTCATTTTCAAATTCATTAAACAATCAACAAACGCAAATTTTACATATAATCCACGTTTGATTAAGGCGTTATAAAGAAAGTGACTAGTTACCCACAAACTATCACTTACATAAACTTGCTGCTAAAGGGGTTCACAACATGTGCCCCATTTTTAAAAAGAAAAGGTCAATCATGATTATTACCCTTAATAATTGGTTTTTAAAAGTTTCACCATGAAACAGCTTCTGGAAATCTTTAACATCTAAAATAAGACAAAAGTGTCAACAGAAAACAAATGGCCTTTAGGAAATGTGACGTGACATGTTGGCTCTAAACTTGGATTTTTCTGCAGGTTAAACATTTGCAGCGTGGAATTCAAATCTATCTGACTAAAAATCCATGAATCTGTTTAGCAAATATTTTTTGAGCCCCTGCTGCCGGCCAGGCACTGTGCCATGTTTTGCTGGGAATAGAAAATATGAATCAGATACATCTTCTGCCCTAGAAGAGCTTACAATCCAAGAGGGAGAGGGGCCAGAGCATAAACACGGCAAAAGCACCTCCTGTGTTGCAACATGAGTGGCACATGGTGCTATTCTTAAGTTCAGAGGAGGGAAAGGTCAGTTTTGACCAAATCTCACTGCCACAAACTCCCTGAGATCACCCAACTCATCTTGGTTCCTTAGCTACTATGTGGGCCACCGAATGAGACTTTAAAAAGTTCTATGATACAATTATCTCACTGAGACAGAATTTGACCTCTATATGTCACCACCTTGGGATGTGACAACCCACAGAAGGAATCTCCTTCAAGGAGAACATTCCAGCGCACTCCAACTTAGGCACAGAGACATGGCTCAGCATGGTAAGCAGTGCAACAGTTTGTTTTATGTATGCCATGGGAAAATATTTTGTGCCACATTTTCCTTGCTCTCTGAAATTTTAAGATTTAACACGCTTTTGCTGGTCTTGCATCTATAAAATGTCTTAGGTAATGTATCAAATAATGTTGAGTTTTAATTTATATTCCAAAACTGATCATTACCATGCTATGAAGTATGAGTAGTAATAGCTATTTTTAAAAATAGTTTTCTATAGGAAAAACCTTGTTTTATAATTATTATTGCTTATAATTATGTATTTTACTTTGATTATGTTTTGCTCACTGAAAACAGCTTTTCATCTTTTAATATCATTGTACAATTTCCCCACCATCAGACTTGATGTGCAAAGTAATGTGAGCTATAACAAAGGCAAGTCATCATTATAAAGAGCAGAATTTAGAGTAGAAATGAAATTTCATGATTTAATTTTGGCAATTGGAATTAGTTGGATTTTCAAATTATTGAATCAAAAAATTAAACACAAATAGCACATACTCATTTATCTAACAGGTAAGCACTGACTGGGCCAGCGTGTCTCAGGCCCTGAGGGTACAGCATGAACATCAGGTTCTACATCCTCACATGGCTGATATTCTAGTTGGGAGACCTACAGGAAACAAATAGTCATGTGATAACAGGCACTGATGAGGACTTCGGAGAAAATGAAGTGGGACGAGGGCACAGAATGACAATGTGTATTGGGGACGTCCTGATTGGGGACGTCCAATCAGGACGTTTCCTCTGTTTACATTCTTACCCTAGGTGATTTTATAGATATTCATATAACCATCGATTGGCTGAAATTTCCCACATTTATGGGAAATTTATGTTCCAGCTCTCTCACCCTTTAAGGGAAGACTCCTATTCGAATGTGCACATAGATGTCTAGGAAGCATCTCCAACTTAAGATGGCCCAACAGGGATCTTTGTCCCACTCCTCCCCCAAATCTTTCTGATCCTCTAATAAGGAAACATGTGCTCTGAGACTGGAGTGAGGGGATGAGAACCGGTAATATATTTGATAAGTGTGTTCCAGGCACAGAAAAAAATAAACACAAACACCCTTGTTGAGAGGGTGTTGGGTATCATCTGTGCTGGGCGCCCAGGAGTGAGACTGGGGCATAGTGAGGGGTGGGGGGATGCACCAGAAGAGGGGGCCAGAGGCAGTATCAGGAGCCACATCATGGAGGGTCTTGCAGACCACCATTATACTTCATACTATGTTGCAAGTGAGATGAGAAGCCACCAGGAGGTTTTACATAAATAAGTGAAAAAACTGGATATATATACTTTTAAATGGGCACTAGTTGATGGTATATGCTTCAGTACCAAAAGTGGTCATGGAGGCAGTCAGAAATTCTTAGATATGTTTTCAAGGTTTTGCTGTCAAGATTTGCTAATAGGTTGAATACAGGGTGTAAGAGAAAGAGGAATCAAAAATCCCTTGGCTGATGGCCTGGGAAAATGGAACAATGTGGCTTACGTGCTGGCTGGAAAAGACTGGATTTGGGGGACGGGTAGGACAAAGATCCCTGTTTGGGCCATCTTAAGTTAGCAATGTTTCCTAGACACTGTGCACATCAAATAAGAGTCTGCCCCTTGAAGGGTGAGAGAGCTGGGAACATAAATGTGGGAAATTTCAACCAATTGATGATTTTTAAGCCATGAATATCTATAAAATCACCTAAAGTCAGAAGTAAACAGAAATGTTTTTGTGTTTTTTTTTTTTTTCAGAGAAATGTTTTGATTGGATCTTGGGGCCCTCTAATATTTAAAGTTTGAGGAGATATGAAAGACCCAGAGGAAAAAGGTCTAGGAAAGAATAGCCATAGAAATGAAATTCTTATAAATCCATCATGCAAATGCTGAAAGAATACTATCCATGTAAATCCTTACACACACACACACACACACACACCTACTAACTCACTACCTGAGATTACTACATTAATCCAGTGACCACCAGAGGTCACCTTCTCTCAGCACCTGCCACCACGCCTGATACCTAGCTATCCGGATATTTCAGGATGGGCCAGTCACTGTCAGCCATTTGAGGCTCACAATAGATGTTGTCTGGACCACTGCCGGATGCTCCTTGCCCCTACTGCTAATAAATACCGTGCATGCCAAGCTACATCTCTGAGGAAACAGCCTCAGTTTAGGAAAATTCTGACTGGCTAGAAGAGCTGAGAATGCCAGGGGAAAATTCTAGGACCAATAACCCAACCAACAAGGCTCAAACCCACCAGAGCCTAATGACCAAAGGCTACCTGAGTATTATGAAGAGTGTGGGAGGGAGAGAACATTAACCCTGAGGAGTACTGGAAAGAAAAGGAAGGGAGAAATCCTTTAAGTTTTTCTTCTCGGTTATACTAAGACCTAGAGCCAAACCCTGGGATGAATAGAGTGCGCAGTCAGACCCTGCTTTCAATTTCTGATCCCAGCAAATGTGGCTCAAAGCTGGGAGCGTGATCTCATCTACAGCAGCGTAACTAGGATAGAGGGATCTAGGGAAGAGGCCTACACTCGCAGGCAGGCAGGCACCGGCCAAGAAGCAGGGGAGCCAACACCCCACAACCACTTTGGGGCTCACTCTGGAAGTGAGAGAGAGGCAGAGAGGCCAGAGGAGGAGCTGGAGCTAAAGATATGTTGCAACTGTGGGATTTGTACTCCTCTCTGTCCTTTCAGCAAAGAATTTCCTTCCCACATATTGGAAGGCTGTTAAAGCTCCCCCAGGCATTCTGTCCACCAGGCTCAACTATATCAGCACATCTTCATTAGCGGAAAATATTTACTAACCCCCCACCTGGGCACTTGGCTGCGCTGTAAGCTAGCCCTCTAGCTGTCCCTGGCCATCCTTTTCTTGACTGCTTACTCCTTATCACAAATGGCCTGCCCCCTGGCCTTCCACTGGCTCGTCCAACGCCGAGTGTTCCAGAGAGCTCCCCACTGGACACTCCATCCCTCACGAGCCCGGCCGTCATGGTGCGTGTAGGAAGAACAACCATCCCACTGCAATTCTGTTTGTACATTTCATTATCAGGCTGAAACCAAGAATTAGAAACTGAAACTGAGAAAAACAAGACAGAAAACTTGAGGAGTGGTGACATCATGGAAATGCTGAGCTAATAACAGAGAAAGAAAATAACATGGTAAAAAAAAATTATAAAGATGGAGATGATAAAGGTGAAACCCAGGAACAATGGAATGCCAGGCCAATTGGAAAAAAAAATTTTTTTTTAAGGATTCTCATTAAAAGTGTGGGAAACAGTTTAGCAATGTGACCAGAATTGTGTGAGGGCAACAGCTCAACTTTACACTCTCCCTGATAAAGGAAAGGAAGGTGTGGGCACAAGTGGGGCGGCCTAAAGAGAGAGAAAAGAACTAAAATTTCCCAGAATAGTTCTGTTCTGGATGAGGAAGGTACCCACTGGAAAGAAATGGTTAGCAGGGACACCTGGGTGGCTCAGCAGTTGAGCGTCTGCCTTCAGCCCAGGTCATGATCCGGGGGCCCTGGGATCGAGTCCCACATCGGGCTCCCTGCATGGAGCCTGTTTCCCCCTCTGCCTGTGTCTCTGCCTCTTTCTGTGTCTCTCAAGAATAAATAAATAAAATCTTAAAAAAAAAAAAAAGAAAAAGAAATGGTTAGCAGAAGGAAGCAACTTCTATCATGGAGGTTTGGGAACAGAAGGGGTTGTGGTGGGGTGTCTAAACCCCACCTCACCTGGCCCTCAACTCCTTATCGACTGCCTGTTTCCTCCAGATGCTGCTGGATCCCAGCAAATCAGTCTGAAAACCCTGGCTGTTTTGTCAAATTGCTACATCTAGTTGGCCCGTGCTGAAGAAGCCAACAAACATACGTCACATCAGCTTTATCCTGCAGCTGCTGCCCATCACAGAAAGACCACAGAAAGCAGAGCATATCCCTGTGGGAATTCAGCACATGGAAAGGCTGGCAGCAGCCCAGGGGGTCAGCCTGTCCCACCCAATGGCACCAGTCAGGGTTCTACCTAACTGGACCACAAGGACTGCTAAAAACCTAATCCCCAGGGAAGTTATTTGCTGGGTCTCTCTCACTCACTCCCAGGCCCTGGGGTGCTTTCTCAACCCTTGTGGTCAGGAAACATTCTCTGAAAGATATCTCAGTGGAGTCCACCCGGGATGGGTGCAGGATTCCCATACTTGAATCATGGTCCCAACTCTTGCTCATTTGCAGTGTGAGCATTGTCTTGCTTTACTTTTCGGAGCCTTAATCATCTCACCTGTGAAACTGGTGTCTCAAGGAAACCTACCTACCCTACCTCACAGCGTGGCTTTGAGGAAACTGAAGTTCAGGCTACCCCTAGTTTGTGAACACAGTATTTATTCATAAAATAGTTGTGAAGAGGTGCTCTTCCAATGGTAGTGAGAAGTCAGACACTATTCTTGTTGTGAAGAAGCTAAAAGTCCAACAGGAGAGATGGTCATACAAATAATGAACAAAACTGCAGGGTAGGCAGGAATAAGGGTTATAATAAGAGTAACCAACATAAGTCTTCAAAGAACAAATGAATAATTCCGATCGGGTGACTAGAGGAGGCTTGAGAGAGAAAGGACATGGAGAGAAAAAGCAGCACTTCAATAAATACCATTAATATGCGAGAGAACTGTGTGAAAGCTCCCACAAAAATAATACTCTGTAAATGAGAGCTGACCTACTGTTAAGTTTTATGCCAATAAGAGAACTTCAATTGTCCCTAACCCCTAATTAACATATCGCTCCACTGGGGGAATTTACCTATATTTATGTTTATGTTTATACATCCTTCTCTTTCCACTAACCTCAGTTGGGAAGAGTTTTTCAAAATTTGGCCCCTGCCTAGAGTCACTGGAAGAGTTATTAAAAATGGAAATTCTCCGGATCCCTGGGTGGCTCAGCGGTTGAGCATCTGCCTTTGGCTCAGGGTGTGATCCCGGTCTCAGAATCGAGTCCCAACATCGGGATCCCTGCTCCCTTCCTCTGCCTGTGTCTCTGCTTCTCTCTGTGTCTCTCATGAATAAATAAATACAATCTTTTTTAAAAATGGAGATTCTCTGGTCTCCACCAGAGTCAGAATCTGGGGAGGAGGACCCCTGAATTTGCATTTTTAACAAGCTCCTTTGTGGTATTTATGCACATTACAAACTGAGAGGCAAAGGCAAAATCCTTACCACTGACTTGTTAGTGCGACATAACACAAGGGATCATGTCAAAGTATATGAGTGAGGACCAGGAAGAGGGAGAGGCCTCCAGCCTTGGGAACACAATTGTCTGCTCCTTGTCACCAGTGGCCAAACCTCCACTCTAAGGGCCTCCCCCCACACCACATGACTACTGGTTCAATCCCACGTTCACACTTGTATTTCAGACTCTAGTGATGGATGGTAGTTTGCATACTAGATCCACTAACTGTTATATTAAATATATATATATATATATAGTATGTGTGTATATATATACACATATTTATATAACATATCACAAAGAATAATAATTGGTTCTGACTAATCAAATATTCCAACCAAGAGTTAATATCCACAACTTACCTAAGTTCACCAATTTGCAAAGAACTCTGGAGCAATAAAAGATATCTAACTTCAAAACTATCTGGAACATAATTTAATCTTTTTGTTAATTTTTTTAAAAGGTTTTCCAATCTCATGGTGCCTCAGGCCATTATTAACATAAATGCTCAATATATATGTTCTGAGCTTAATGACCATCAATCATTTTCCTCCTTCAGTCCTGCAACTCAGTTCCCATGTTCGCTGCCAAGCACACACTGTCATGTGTTCCCTCTCACTGATAGGAAGGAGAGTGAATATTGCTTCCCTCTTTACCCCTACTACCATCAGAAGGGGTCTGAGGATGTACAGAAGAGCCCATGAATTCAGAGCTGGGGGTTCAGAGATTGACAGCTGTTAGTGTTTCCCTACATCATCACATTTTATGTTTAGTTTATGAACCCGGTGTGAATTCCCCCTTAATTTAAAGGCCCCCTCATTCAGCTACATTGCAATAACCTGTCAGAGTAACTCTCCAGTGAAAAAGCCTTAAGATGCTCAAAGGATGTATTAGGTTGAACCCCAAAAACTGCAGTTTCTGTAGGTCAACACCAAATATCAAAATTTTCATATGCATCAATCAAACACCAAAACCTGGGAACCCTATATGTCTGTAACCTGGCCAAATTGTGTGTAAATTACCTTAAGCAAGCTTCTATTTGCCCTTGTCCAGTGTATGGTTCATACAAAACAGAAAAAAAAAGTGTATGTTTTTAATAAATCCCAAGTATTCCCCTACACACACACACACACACACACACACACACTCACAGGAAAAAGAAAATCACTGCTCTCTGGTACATGCATTTCCAGAGCATTCGAGTAAGAAAGAATGGCTAATTCGTACAACAGAATTAATGAATTAATGGATTAATGAAAACAGGGCATATCCCTGCCCCCGACCCCCCACCAGCCATCCAATTCTTCCCCAAATTCTGACTTGAGTCACCTTTTAGGGGAAAGGAATTTCCATCTCAGTGCTCACCTATGTGCTAATGGGACTGGGAGCTCACCTCTGGTGGGTCCCACTGGGCACAGAACCATTGTTTCACAAGTGCTTGAAAACAGGAAATTGCCACATCCTAATTGCCATAGGCCCCGTTCCCCGCAAGAAGCATAAACACAGGTACATGGTGAGACCCTAAACTGTTTTGGCAGGACCACTCTCAAGTGGGAGAACATCTGATTAATCTTTCATGTCCTCTCATTTAGAGAATGGTGTCTCCCCCCACCCCACCCCACCCCCCGCCCCAGACCAAGAAACACTGCTATGTGAAATGTCTTGATGCTACCACTTTTACACTACAAATCCACAAAGCAGGAGAGACCCAGCAGGCTGGGAGAGCCTTGAGGATTTTTGAACTTCTGAAAGTTAAAGGGATAGAAAGAGGCAGTCAAACGGCACAGCTAGGATCTACCAGAGACAGAAGCTTCAAGCACCACAAACACAATGCAGGTGCATCTGACCCAAGAGGGAGCAATTGTCATATCTTGCCTCAAACACTTCTGCTTAATGATAAAATAAAATAGAAAAGGAATCCCCCAGGTATTGTCCAATAAGACGTTCTAAAAATAAATATGAAAAAGGATGCAAATCTCATTTCTTTGCTCACTATAAAGAAAGCAGTGAGGGGTTAAAGGAACCTTAATGCTATTGCTGGGGCCCACAGATTTCTCAAAGAGGAACCTATGAAGGATTGGCTTAAAAAAAAAGCAATATTTATAGAGAAAGGGAAAAAAATTAAGATAAAGATTCTAAAAATGACTCTCACTGAGGCCCAAAGAAATACAAGAACAGCTTTGGGCCCTCTGGTTTTCATGCCTCCTTTCTGTGGCTGGAAACCACCTTCCTGAGGTCACTCACAGCTGAAAGGGCCAGCAGCACGACCAGAGAGGCCCACCCCACAGGCTCTGAAAGTAAGATGCTCAGCCTATGCCTGACAGTCTCAGCAGCCATGAAAAACCATCCAGCCAAAACCTATTTATCTGACCAAGAATACAAGAGGTATTTTGGAAATGCTTGCTTTTGTAAGTTAAAATGGAACAACTGTCATCTCTATTATTTTTATTATCACAGTCATTCTCTTTGAAGTATCTCTGGGAAGTATCACTGTCCTCTTCCAGAGTCGTTTTACGGTTACTCCATCAAAGGGGGCGTTTGGGGAACACAATGTGGTCAGTGAGGATGCCGCTTGTCCCAACTTCTCATTTTCTCTTGTTGAGTTACCTGCGTGAAACCTTAAAACTGCCATTCGGGTTACAGACCTACCTTTGAACTTCTCTTTTGGCAGATCTTGGTTAGTACCACCCATTACTTAACATTAAAAAAAAAAAAAACCCTCATTACACTACACGACATGTACATACAATAAGGCCTTTGTCCTTAAAAGAAAAACATAATTTTCAACAGACTCAGCTTCCAGAAGCCAAGGGAGCTAACATCCAAAACCCAGTATAAACATTAAGGCTTGTGTCAAGGTTTCAGAGCTAGCCTCACTGGAAGGGGGAGGAAATGACCAGCATCAGGAGCAACCAGGATGGGGAGGCATATTTCATTGAGACTTTTGAAAGCAAAAGTGAGATAATCCCAGGTCCTTCCCTCTCACACCTCCTGTACTGTCACACACATTGCTGCGTTTGACAGTAGGATATTTCTATAAGAGAGAACGTTCCTTTTGTCACAAAGAAAAGCAGGTCTTAATGTCTATAGGACTCTAGATTTTCAAATGTGAGTACATTCCTTTCAAAGGGAAAAATGTGTTTTTGTAATGATTATTTAGGATGTCTTTTATAGAGAGGGTTGACCTTCTGTGACAAACTCTCTGGGAGAATCATGTTTTGGAACTTGGAGTTCCATTCTAGGGGGAGCTAGCTCAAGTGTTAACAACCCAAACTATAAACAGGAAACTCCAGCCTGACTCCTACTCAAGTCCCAAGGTTGCAGACCTCTCGCTGAAGATATGGGGCTTGCAGAGACGACTGGACAAGGTTCTTAGACTTGCAGACTTCATCTCGTAAGACATAAATTCACCCAGGAAACTACACTATGACACAGAGCATGCTGTGGAAGAGAAGACGGCGCAAACCCTCGGAGCAGGTGACGGGACAGCAGGTTGCAAACATACAAAGCTGCATGGATTTGTAGGGTCCGCATGTCCAAATCCAGTCCCATCAGTGAATCTGGGATTAGCCTGTAAAGGGTAAAGTCCCACACCACGGGCATGCATGAGTGACTGTGGTTGGTCTGAGAGCAGGACTCTGCACACTCTCAAATGGAGGGAACTCACAGGTGCCAGGCTCAGCAGGTCCACTCAGCAATTAGGTTTACATCTTTGCCTCCCACCTGCCACCTCCTGATCCAATGGCAAGTGCTGTGAAAGGACAACTAGACCTCACTATGAAAGCAACATGGTGAGTAACTATCTGTAGATCGACACCAACCAAGCAGGTGAGCCTTTGAAGATGAAAAACAGAGGAGTCACCCATCTTGCTAAGCCCCAAATACGACCAGCGTTCTCCATCTTTTATCAGAAAAGATAGCAGTCACCTCTATTGAGGTTCCATTGTCTACCCCGACAGAAATTCACAGTAAACATATTTCACAAGTGTCGACAAAAATTGAAATAAGAACAGTCCATTTAATCACTTCTTAAAAGCATTGCATTGACAGTGATAGTGGCAGTGGCTATCATTTCAGAAGTGCTTACCATATTCTAGACCCTGTTCTAAGAATTTTACATGATTTTTGTTTGGGGTTTTTTTTTAAAGATTTTATTTATGTAAAAAAAAAGATTTTATTTATGTATTTATTTATCTATGTATTTGAGAGAGAGACAGGGCCAGAGTGTACACAGTGGGAAGGGCAGAAGGAGAGGGGGAGAGAAAATCTCAACCAGACTCCCTGCTGAGTGCCAGGCCCCATGCAGGGCTCAATCTCACAACCCTGAGATCATGACCTGAGCCGAAATTAAGAGTCAAACGCTTAACTGACTGAGCCCCCAGGAACCCCTAGAACTTTACATGTTTTAACCCACAGTTCTGACCAAAGCCCTATAATGAAGACAAAAAGATACAGAATATTAGGCAATTCACTCACAGCCTTACAACTATTAAGGAGTAGACATAGGAATCACGACACTATTGTTCCCCAAAAATATACTCATTCAATTATCTGCTAAAAACTGGTTTACGGCATACCCTTCATTTTCCTCTATTCAAATTCTTGCCCTTAATAATTCCATTTATACTGTTCCCAAAGGCCTTTCACAAACATCAGTGCATTTAATCCACACACATCATCCCAGTTAATGGCTCCAGTCAACAGATTAGGGTCTGTATTATCATTCCTCTTTACAGATGAAGCTGAAGGGTACACACACCATTGCGACTTGCCCAGTACTCACAACTAAGGCTCAGAGAGTACAAGTCACCTGTTCAGTGATGCACAGCTACCAGGTGGGCCCCATGAGACTTGAACCCATCATTTCAGACACCAAGGCTGCCATTCCATAGCTGTACTTCAATAACAAAGCAGATATTAAGAATTTAGTGAAGGAAGAAAATATTTTTCCTGAAGATCTAGCTACGGGATTACATTATATCATAATATTTTTTAAAGCACTATTAGCTTTAATAGAACAAACTTGAAAGTTTATAATGGTAAGATTTTATATTAGCCAGGCTCTTTTATATTGTTGCTCTTATTAATAATAATAATAATAATAATAATAGCCTCAACATGGCCTTGTCCATTTTGCACATAACTATAGAAACATTCCAAAGATGTTTGGAAGAGTATATTACTTTTATCCATGAAATTAGTTTTGTTTTGGTACCTTTTAAAATTTCGTGTGGTATTTATTCACTTTTGCTAAGATCTTTCCAAATCAAAGTTTGGAAAATTTGTGATTTTTGCACTAAATTTTCAAAATCCCTACAGCAATCTCACTTTGGATTTCTATCAAACGGGGTTCCACCAAATTCCATCTATGATGAACTCTAGTCCATGTGAAAATGTACAGCAGGTCCTAGACAGGTGGGCACCACCTCTAATCATTTCCAATAGTCCAATAAGATGATGAGAAAGTTCTTTTTTTTATATTATCCTAGAATCTTCCGTCTAACGCTGCAATATTTAATACCACTGGTCGTTTTGTTCTTCAAGCACCTTTTGCTTTGGCCTACACTTTCCTGGTTCTACTCCTTCTTCTACAACTACTTCTCAATCTCTGCCATGGGTTTCTCCTTTTCTACCTTCCCCCTTAAATATAACCCTTTAGAAGAAGTAATTAGAAGATTACTCTTGCAGGCCCATTTCTTAAAAGCTCAATTTAGACAAATAATTTATTCCCAGAGTTTTTGATGTGTATTTTAATTCAGGCAGTTAACAAATTTCTGTCCTCTGGTCCTGATTTCTCTACCAAGCCTACTGGGCTCTTCTACTTGGAAGGTCTATATCAAAGCCAACTCATCAGGTCTAAACTCATTCTCACACACCCATATCAATGACCTCTTCTCTTCCTACATTGTCTATACCACTGGTGGATCTCTCAAAATTCCCTCTAATTCACCCCATCTCTCACTTTTGCCATCTGTTTCTATGAACTTGGGTTCTAAAAGTCCTCTGCAAGTCTAGGGGTCCTACCACATTGATAGACTTTTTTAAGGTGAGCTACCCAATTTTTATTATTATATAAAATTTGTGCCACCACTGAGAACACATCCTATCATGGTAATATTTACCAGATGCAATAATTTGCCAAATGAGTCATCCAATAGCATAGAACAAAAAATAGAATTTTGAGAAGTGAGTTCTGGGAAAGAAACTCTCTATTCATGTGGCAGCAATCTCCTCTAGAGATGCCAAGTGATTAGCAAAGTGACTGCTACAGAAATACCCTAGCATATCACTCCACCATAATGACACTGTATTTTAATACAGTGCTAGGCATGGCTTGGAGTCCTTAATACTGTATATTCTAGAACTGGAAGGTGGCTAAAGAAGTTCAAAAGAATCAGCAACATTGGTTTACCCCAATGTGTCCTTCCATCCCCACTGCCCATGCTACTTGTCTCAGCAGCTTGCTGTTTGCTCTCCCCTGACCACAACACATCCCTGGAGTCTGCTGTCCAAACTCCAGCCTTCCCACCTTTGAAATATACCCACAAAAGCTCCTACAGGCATTTAGAGAGAACACATCTTATGGGGTCATGTAGCTGCACCAAAATACGAAATCCTCCCAGTTACCTGAGTGGAAACGATCTCCTTACTACTGCACTCAAGGTCCTCCCCTGGCTGGTTCTAAGCTTTCTAACTCCAGCTTTTACCAGATCTTCATGCACTCGGGACCCTGCCACTTCCCCAAGCCCCAGGCACACATTCCTCTGTGCCTATCCTCCACCAGGGCTGTGCCAACACCAGCCTTCCTCCACCCAGATAATCCAGCCAGAATTCAACTATAACTCCCTCAGTACTTGGGTTCCAGTGTATTAGAGTGCTTTTCCTGTCACTTCTGTGGGACTTATTTACGCACGGGTCTTTCTCCCCCATTAGGCTGTGGGCAAGAATCTGTCCTATTGGTCTTTGCCTCCCTGAGGTGCCCAACCAGCACAATGCTCCAAATACAGAAAAGGCTAAAGATAATAAAATAAAATGAAAGGGGAGAATGAAGTGTGGAGAGAAGGAAGAAAGAATAATATTATTGAAATTATAACCTGCTATCCCCAGTGCTTTGAGTAGCATTTTATAGAATTAGAACTGGGAATCAAGAGGTCTTAAAATATACACTCAGCTCATTTGCTGATCTTAACCAAGTTCAACGAGCACACTTGACCTCCCGGTGCCATGAAAGGTAGTGTTACTCGTATTCTTTTTATCACAAAGGAGTCAATATACCATCAGCTGGACAGAAGTGCCACAGAAGAGGGTGTGAAAAAGTGATATCCTTTATTTTTGCAACAACTTTTTATTTTTAAGATTTTGTTTATTTATTCATGAGAGACACGGAAAGAGGCAGGGACATGGGCAGAGGGAAAGCAGGCTCCCTGCGGGGACTCAATCCCAGGACCCTGGGATCTTGACCTGAGCCAAAGGCAGAGGCTCAACCACTGAGCCACCCAGGCGGCCTAAGCAACAAATTTTTATCAACTGACTTTACTTTCCATCGTTTTTCCTTGCCTGACTTTTCTGACCATGTCCTCTCCTTCCGCCTCACCAGATCTGTATCCCAGGCTGGAGAAGGGCTCCCCTTCCTCGGCATTATTTCCTACCCTGAAAACACAGCTTACCATTGGTGCCCACTTGAAGGGCCAGAGTCTACAAATGAAGTGAAAGCATGTTTAACATGGGATGGGGCGGGGAAGGGGAGCACAGGAGTAAATAGGCAGCAAAACCCCACTCAGGTCTGGAACAGGGTTGAGAGACTTCCACGAGGCGGGCCAGGAAAATCCCCACGCTGCCAGACCACTAGGCGGTTTTTCCAGAATTACGGCGCTCGCTCCTGAGTCCCAACTCTATCCCTCTGCCAATAAAAGTACAAGTGAAGGTGACCCCACAGGCATAGAGATGTAAATACCCTGCAGAAAAAACGAGGCCCCTCTTCCATGGAAAGTTTTTTTAGTGTTTAATGGAGAGCAAGGGGAAAACTTATACCAGGGCTCGCAGACCACTGGACCAATAAGGAAGCGGCCTAGATCAGCCCAGTCCAAGTCTGGAGGGACAGAAAACCCCACAAATGCTCCTGACTTAGCCCTGTTCATTCATAACGATGGGTGGGCTTGGCATCCTTCTTCCCATGCTGCTGCTTTTTTTTTTTTTTTTCCTCCCTATTCTGATGAAACTTTGCATCCTCTTCCATGTGAGGAAATAAGAATTTAAACAATAATGTCATCATCAACAACAACAACAATGAATCATTCTAGAGAGCTCACTCCATGCCAAAATCTGGGCCAAGCCTTCCACGCTGCCTCTCGCTTCATTCTCACGGCAGCTCTCTGAGCTTCTGTCGTTATCCCGCTCTCCAGATGAGGAAACCAAGTCTCAGAAAGGTAAGGCAACCTTCCCAAGTTTACCCACCGGTGAGCGACAGAGCCTTAGATTTGGCCTGCCTGATGCCAGTGCCAAAGCTCTTTGCCAAAATATGATGCAATGCCAGGCAAAAAGCTGCCTGAACCGTGGGTCTGCCTTTGAAAGGGCCCCCCAAATTCCAGACGTGGTGTGTGCTACAAGACCAAAATCACTCTAACCGCCCCAAGGAGAGCCTATGTCAGCTTTGCAGAAATTGAAATAACTCCCTGAAGCCCTTGGCAGTATTAACACTTTTTTTTTTTTTTTAATAGTAAACAACTAGTAAAAGCAAGTTGGTTTAGTGGAGAAGGCACTGGCTCCACATCCCAGTCTGTCTCTTAGGAACTGGATAACCTCAGGACATTTGCTCTGCCTCTCTTAACTTCAATAAAGCATGGATAGAAATAAGTGCCTCAGAGCTGGTACTGGTGAACTTGCCAGCACAATGCTATAAATAAGTTACCCCCACCCACCACCCACCCCTCACCCCCCCCTCCCCCGGCCTTAAAACTGCTCTACTGGATACCCTGTTTTATGGAAAGGCAACGGACCATAACACCTTCTACACAGAAAATAAACAAACAAACAAATCCTGATCACCTCCCTAGTGAGCATCCAAAGTCTAAACATGATACAAAATAATTTTCAAAAAATAGGACAATCTATGTATATGTGCACATACCAAGGGCAGTATCTGAACACATCTGGACTACTTCACATTCTCTCTCTCTCTCTCTCTCTCTCCCCCCATCTCTCACTCTTTCTCTCTCCCTCTCTCTCTCTCACACACACACACACAAATTGAATCCTGATACATTATCTCCCTCATTCTCAAACATGTGTCTCACACTTGTTCAGATAATAGATATCTATTCTGTAGCCAGCTAATTTAAACAATAAAAAAAACATGAGGATCTTATAGAGATAAGGCACCCCAGAGGACTGAAGATGCTGGTAGCTACTTGTTTAGTGACAGAGGATTTTTGTGATTAGAAAGTAGAAGACAGCAGACAAAGTCTCCACTGTTCTCACCACTCGGTTGACTCCTAGATAGGTGGAGCCCCACTTCTTGTAACACCAAATTTCACATCGCTTTTTATGAGCAGAGGGTCCATTTCTACATTGCGCCTCTGGATTTAAAAGAGGAAATTTAAACCTCAGAATCATGTTTTTTGCTGAACAAAATGTATGCCAAACTAAGCTCTGACTGACTTCTGGTTTTCTGAGCCCTGGCCCCCAAAGTTTTCTCAGGTTTCCAGTACTGGGCCGAACTCACTGGCTTGTCCTGTTTCCTTTTATGTGACAGTTAGGTGGAAAGGGACAAGAAGTAGGAGTACCCCCTCCCAGGCACATGTGGTGGATTTGGGGATGCCCAAAATCCAGAGAATTGCTTTGGATTCATTATCTGAGTGTGACTGACTCTTATCAGCTGTATTTAGGAAAGGCACCTAGTGTTTTCCTAGGCATTCTGGGGGGAAAACAAGTTCCAGCAAAGGTGGGCAGGGGGAATGATACAAAACAGCAGTAAGTCTGAGCCTTCCTTCAAAAAATCGCCCCATAAAAGACTGTTTTTTAAGGTGAGGAATAGCCATGCTTTCCCTTCCAACTAAACAATGGAGCACTTGCATTTTTAATCTCAACTGCCCACCAGATTCCCTCAATTTCATGACAGTGGTCCAACTTCTCACCTTCCCCTTGAGTAGATGAACTGAAGCTTTTTGATTCCTCCACTTTAAAACTATATCCATCATCAGCTAACAGACAGGTTATTCTTGGATCACAGCTGATTCTGGCAAGATGCTGGGCCTCAGCAGATGAGGATAAATGAGAATACAATTATTCAGTTCTGCTTGCCGCAGCCACTACCCCCGCTGTCATCCTCAAAATTCCCACAGAAATGAGTTCATTCCACCTTCAAAACATTTCAGAGCTTAAAAGTTTAAATCAGGCCAAGTTGATTTTGTGGGGTTTTCAAGCTTTTACACTGTAATTATATACAGGACTTTGTGCCACCTATTTCCTCCCAACTGTAACATTTTACGTCTTTTTTAAGCATACGTTGAGGTTAGCTTTTTTTTTTTTTTTTTTTGTACATGTTATGAAATAAGATATGAGCTTGTGCTCAGCTTTAGGTACCTTTCTGCCAAAAGGCTGGACCAACACAAACTAAATATGACTATTTTCTTTATCCAAAGTACAGTTTTGACTATTACATACCCTCTTAATGTACATACATAAAACTAGCTCACAACTAAAGCTCCCTGCAGGTCAACCGAAATCATAACGAGATTTTCCTTTCATATAATGTGATTAACAAATGTGAGCTAACTGAACTCCAAAAAGACTCAAAGGAAAAAAACAAAATAACTCATGCGGCACCAAGAAGTAAAATAACTCCACAATTGTTCTATTTTTTTTTCTTGTTTTTTCATATCTTTAACTAAGTGAATAGCCTGTCCCACTGGATTATAGGTATATACTCTAGAGACAGATGAAACTGAGAGCGAGTTCCAGCTCTATCTATGAAAATATGAATTTCACAAGCTACGAGACTCTCTTAGCCTCGATTTCCACCTCTGTAAAATGGGAGCAAAAGGTCTCAAAGGATTTTTGTGAAGGTTAAATGAAATAATGCAGGCTTAGGGAAGTGCCAGCAAGTAAAGCGTTTCATAAATGTTGTTACTATCGATATTATCTGCCTGCTGAATATGGCCATGTTCCAACCTAAGTATAAAAATGCCAACCAGCCTTACAGCAGTCCGAGGTGCTTTGAAATCTGTGGTCTCCAGTGGATCCCCTGGAAACTTCCAAGAACAGACACAGATACAGAAGTGGCCAGTCCTCCATTCCTTCTCAATTTTATCAAGTCATTACAAATGTTTGGGAAGCACTGACGATGACAGCTTGGGTCCCATAATCCTACACCCCTGCAAGGTCAGGATAACATATCACTGAACCTTTCAGCTCCTGAAAGAACTCTGAAGCATCCTACAAATAACAAGTTGGGTGGCCGAAGTCATGACTTCGTGTGTTTAGAAAGGATTTCTGACTGTTCTCACTCAAGTCAGATACTTCTAAATGTTAAAGATATAAATGAATCGACAGTCCTCCTCAACTTAATCAATACCTTTCCGGCATAAATAATCATTCCTATGTGAATTCCAACTGATTCATCTTCTCTCTTCAGAGTCATTATTTCAGCTTCAAAATGGTAGGATTCTCACATCTATTTTATTATCAGTAAGGCTGTGCTTTCAGAGAAAGGCACAATTTTGCATCCTGAGGAGAATACTGAAAAGGGAGATTGCTCTGTGTAGAATTTTTCGTAATGTTACTCGGGAACAGTTTGCAAATTGTATATTTAAGCTTTCTAAGTAGTAAGATTGCTAAGGAGAAAAACAGTATTTTCACATGTGGGGCTCCAAGCACATTTAAATGTTACTCAGGAATTTCCCCTGAAATCTTAAGAGATTAAGATAAAACAATTCACTCATATTATACAGATAAGATCAATGAAGGGGGAAGGTTATCTCTCCCACCTCCACCCCCACCCTCTACACACTGTATTTGTAAATATACTACGGATACGAAATTTAAACACAAAGCTTCTTTTGAACAGGTCCTTTAGGGAAGGATCACTAATTAACATGGCAACTCATAAACAAAATCCAAAGAGCCCCCCTCTCGGCTGTCCTATATTTAACCATCTCAGCACACGTACTGCATTTTTACTTCTGTTTCTGTCGATTCCCTTAGTCTTCAGAACCTGCTAATCATTTGATACAGGCATTCACCTTCACTCATTTATCATTTTGCAACATTGACCTCATCCCTTGTCATGAAAAGGTTTGGGTAGTTGAAACCCAGATGGCTTGGCTTTCTACCTAAATTGAGAAGAATCCCTTCCCCAGTTCCATACAGCATATTGATCTGATAACTAGCAGTCATCTATCACTTTGGGGCTTTGCATCTGACTGCCTGAATGTTTCTCCAGCAGGGTTTTGTGATGTGTACTTCTTAACTAAGTTTTGCCAATAGTGATTGGCATGTAAACACTCTCAAGCAAAAATGTTGCTCCTGGTGAGTCCCTATTTCATCTCAGAACTTCTTGTTCACATAACTTAATCTCCCCCATGTGGTTACTCATTAGATCTTATCAATAACTCTTAAAATAAATCGAAACAAATTATTTTTTTGAATCTATTGGCCACTGCCCGTGCTAACTAAGCAGCTGACAGCCAAGTGTCATTCTCTCTTAAGCATGTCTTTTTTGAGTCATGCTTCCAGATCAGAAATATAAAGGCTGTTTTTGAGATCTTAGGGCATAACAGGCAAAGAAATCCAAGATTACATCTTGTCCTCAGGTTTCTTCTTTGTGACTGTCACCTCTCTTTCCCCTTGTCACATATCTTATTCCTGGCCTTTATACCTAAATGTTATCTCATCATTTTCGCACTAATGCGATAGAACCAAGGCAGAAAGTTTGATGGCAAGTATGAATTGATGGCAACAGCCATTCTGGGAACAGACAACAATAATTATCACCAGGACAGTGCTATACAAAGTCCACCTAATTTTTTTTTTCTGTAAGGATGATGTCAAAAGTAAGAATCCTAAGCCTCATGAAATAGAAAGTACCAAAGTTATAAAACTCAGCAGTTCAGCTGAATTCAATTCAATTTTGTAATGACTAAAAATGATTTTTAAGATCTGGTTATATTATTACATGTAATGGATTCACCTTGTCAAAGGAGCAATTGACTTCACATTACCTGATCCCCATACTTACCAAGCAGACACACATTATACAAGGATTGTCTGTGATAAATGGAATCTGGAGGACTTCACCTTCATTTTCACATTTTGCAACAGAACCTGAAGTAAAGGGGAAAAATTCATTTACATTTTGCTTAATGGCATTATTGCAAACATTTAAATTTTTACACTAATCCTCTTTTGAAGCACCAAATTCAGAAATTCCTGATGAGTTTTAAATCACCAAACTCAACAAAAACAAATTTCCTGCCCCCCAATATTATTTTAAGTAGTTTTATTTCATGTTTTAAAAAAAAAGACTGTCATATATAGATTTTCTGCTTTCAGATGGCTGAAGCACAAATCCAACTATTTCACTGAATCTTTAAAAATACTCCTCCTTGATGAAGGTATTTCAACTAAACACATACCCCCATATGCAAAAAAAAAAAAAAATTTCAATAGGGATAAACAAAATTCAGGACTGCGTCAATGAATAGGTCTTTATATGAATCTGCCTCGGATTGTCTTTTGAGTTTCAATCACTTTTTGAAATAATCTTCTCCCCTCTTCTCTTAGAAATGACTTAATATTTTCTTTTCTGCACCAGGTGTCAGTAAAGTATGTCCTTCAGAACAGCAGCTGAGGTCTTCACCTGCCTGAGAGCGTATCATTATAATATCCTGCTAGCGTTACCCTTTTAAAATGTGACAGTTTCTTTAAATTCAAAGTCTGGAGAGCCAGTGCTTTAAAAAGCACTCCTAACACGGAAGCTATATTGAAACCCTATAGAGTGAGAAAGAAGGATGTGTGGAAAACGGTGCGAATTTTTTCCTTGATACGCACAGGAGGAGAAGCGATCAAAAAAAAAAAAAAAAAAAAAGGTCGAGGAAAACAACCGCAATGAAGACACTTCTCAAATCCCAACAGAATGTGTCGGATCACCAGGCTGATGTTCACAGCCTCTCGGTCCTCCATCCCGAACCTCCTCGCCGCCTCCCCCCGCTTAGGGCGGCGGGCTCCGCTCCATCCCCGTCGGCCCGCGGGGGCCCGGCGCCCAGGTGCCCGCTCCCCACCCTCCGGTCCCCGGGGCCAAGCCAGCGCCTCCTCTCCCAGGTACCAAGCCAGCGTCCCGGAGGGCCGGTCCCTCCCGCCCCCTCCCCTACCTGTCAAGAAGGAGGAAGCCAGAGACATGGGGACCCCCGAGCAATTGAGCAGCAGCAAGACGCAGCAGGTAATCCCGGGCGAGCGCCGGCAGGGACGCTCAGCCAGAGCCCTGACGCCGGAGAACCAGAGCATCGTCACCTGGAGGGAATCCCGGGCGCCTGCAGGTCCCGCGCCGCCGCCTCGGCTCCGCACCGCCGCTCGCAGTCGGAAAGGGCTCTCAGCCGGCGAGTCGGGAGACAGTCCGCGCAGGAGGGAGGCGGGCGCCCGGGAGCGGGGCGGGGGGGGGGGGGGGCGAAGGGCGAGGGGCGCCAGGGAGGAGGGGTCCTGCGGCCAGGCTCCTCCAATGCGGCTTTTTTTTGGGGGGGGGGGGAGGTGGGGGAGTTGCTCGCAGCGGTTCAGCCGTCCGCCGCCCTGCGCCAGCTGGGGCCGAGGAGGGGGATGTCGGAGCCGCCCGAGATAGGCCGAGGAGGCGCGCTGCGCCGCCGACCGCGCACCGCCGCCCGGGCTGCAGCTACTGCCCGGGGCGCTGCCGCTCCGCCGCCGCCGCCGCCGCGTCCTCCCCCCTGCACCCCCACCCCCGCCGGGCCCGCCGGCTCCCCGCCCGCCCGCCCGGCCGGCGCGCGCGCTCGCTCCCGCGCCCGGCACAGGGGCGCACCGGCCGCGGCCCGGATCCCGCTGGGGGCGCCCGGGCGCAGGGAGCCGCGCGCACCGCCCTCCGCGCAGCCCCTCGGGGGCGGCCGCCAGCGCCGAGGCGCGGATCCGGGCCGGGCGGGCGCGTCTGCTCCGCGGGGCGCGCTCCGCGCCTCCTCCCTTCCCCCGGGGGATCCCTCCCTCCCCTAAGCGGGGATGCACAGGACCCCTGCGGCCGCTGCGCTGCCCCGACCTTGGAGACAGAGAATGGGGCGCAGGGGCGCCTCTGCACCCTGCTGTCTCCCAGGCGCCCCAGCTTTGGGAAGGAGCGACGGCTGGGGCGCAGGAGGGGCCCAGCAACTTTTCCCTCCCCGCTTCGCGTCCCCCTCTGGCGGGGCCGCGACAGCGCCCTGGCCGGCTGAGCGGACCGAGGGGCGAGGCGCCCGCGACATCAGTGGCCTGTGCTTGGGTGTCTGTGCGTCCCGACCCGGCAGGACAGAAGTGGAAACGACATGCAAGGCCGATGGATAAAAGCACAGAGGCGAACGCGTTTCGCCTTCCCCCCCCCAAAAAAAAAATAATAAAAGGGAAACAGTCGCTCCGAGACTCCTCCCTTCCAGCCTCCGGCGCGCTGGGGCGGGGAGGTGATGTTTGACTAATCATTCATTCACCCGCGAAAGAGGGAGGGACCCGGGGGGGGGGGGGGGGCTCGGTGGCCGTCGCAGCCCCGCTGCGCGCTCCTCGCCTCCGCGGGCCCCGGGGTCGGAGCCCCGGACCCCCAGCTCCGAGACGGGCTGCAGCGGAGGAGACAGTTTTTTGGAGCCAGATTGTGACGGCGCGGGGTGGGGTTTAGAGGACCTTTGACAAGTGCCGGGGTCTGACGGCCAGCGGTCCTCGGGGTTCGCCGTGGGTTGCCGCCTCCCTGTCCCCGAGGATGCGCGCCTGGGCTCGGGGAGCCTCGGAACCGCAGTCCCCGAGGAGCCGAGCGCAGGACGCAACCCCAGCGGGACGCACCTGGCAGGCTCGCCCCAAAGCCGATGGCTCGCAGCCGGCCGCAGGAACTGGACCTTTGAAAATAAACTAGTCTGTTTGCTAACCCATTTAATGTAGTTCCACCTTAAACTCTCCACGCCTGGGGAGGGGGTGGCGGGGTGCTGTTTATTTATTTATTTATTTATTTTTCATGTTTTAATGCAGCATTTCCAACGTCCCCGCACACCAAGGAGCTGACATGGAAAGAATAAGGGAAGGGAAAGCTGTCATTAGCTTAGCACGCTCCATTTCCCTCTCAAAACAGATTTTTAGTGTAAAACTTAAAAGAGAAGAAAGATTATGTGTGACTGTTTGGGGTTCCCCCCCCCGCCAGATGACTGTTTTAATGTATTTACTAACCATAAAGACAGATTGATCATAAAAAACAAAAACCCTCTCAATCCAATCTTACCTCCCAGTCCATTGTGATTGATTAAAAAATGAAATAAAAACTTTTATTACTACAGATAAATACAATTAGTTGAAACTGCTATCTTCTCAATCTAGAAAGATTCTCTCTGCATCAGGTTTTTATTTTTATTTTTTTAATCTTTTATGTATTTATTAGAGACACAGAGAGACAGGGGGAGAGAGAGAGAGAGAGAGAGAGAGATTGAGAGAGGCAGAGACACAGGCAGAGGGAGAAGCAGGCTCCACGCAGGGAGCCCGAGGTAGGACTCGACCCTGGTCTCCAGGATCCCACCCTGAACTGAAGGCAGGCGCTAAACCGCTGAGCCACTGGGACTGCCCTGCATCGGGTTTTTAGATAAAGATGTTAATCACGGCTTATCTAGGGGAAAACCAAATAATGGGGAGTCTCAGGGAGGCTAGGAGATGTTTCATTGCCCCAGACTTGAGCAGTACATTTGGATAAACACACATTATGAAAGTGGAGGAAATGTGAAGAGGATGCATAAGGTACTCTGATGTGCCTTCTTCCATGGCACCAGCCACGCATCCTCAAAGGTTTGTGTGACAAAATTCTTTATGATGGAATCTAGGTGTGTATGGCATTCCTCTAACCAGCGGCATGGTACTTAGGGGTGCATTGAAACTCTCCCCGTAGGAACAAATCCAAAAACCACCTGGAAAACATTTTCATCTGCCTGGAAGTTTACAAATGGGAAAGATGTACAGAAGCCTTTGGCAAACCTGTCTCCTCTTCCTGTTTGTTCTAATCAGCTACCACCAGTGATTTCCCTTGCTGCCTCTTCAGCAATTGGGGCCTACCTCTGTAAGAGCATCCTTCTCCCCAAAGGGCTTATCAGAACGTGTTTGCATGCATTCACTGCTGCTGCCACCACCACTCCTTCAACTGATGGTCTATCAGCTGCAGGATGGTCTCTATCCACCCAAAGCTGAGATATTCCAGGGTCAAAAAAGAAAGGAGGCCTCACTGAATGACACATCAATCTGCTTTCACAATTAAAACAAATGGTGGTACCATCCAAATCCCAAAACTCTCTTGACTGAAACCAAAAGAACACAATGTGTGTTTGGCTCTGCTTATACCATTTTTAAAGGAGAAGGAGGTAACAGGGATCAAAGACCACTGTTTAACTCAGGGCCCATTCCATTTTCAGACAAAGTGCTCTCTCATCCTCTTTAAAATAAAATGCATAACCTAATCCGACTAAAAGGAAATCAGGCCTGTGGTAGTTGAAGTTCTCATCTCCTTCCAAAACTGTGATACTAAATTTGCAGTGAAAAATGCAACCAAATATATAATTTAGCAAAAGAGATTACATCAACCCAGCTTCTCCTAAAAATAGAAATAAATAGATCCATCAAAAAGGCAGCAGGGTAAAGGAATTGTGATACCAACCACTAGGGAGGGCCAAAAGTATTTCATAAGTGCGTGAGGGTTTTGCTTTATAAAAGACATCAGGCTAGGCATTTTAGACTTGATAAGGATAAGCAGTGGTGCTACTAAGGAGGTTACCATCTAGTAGAGGAGATAAAGCATGTTTGTTAATGAATGCAGTATAAGGTAGCAATGAATGGGGTAGTTTCCCCTTATCTGCAGGAAATAAGGTCCAAGACTCTCAGTGGGTGCCTGAAACCACAGATAGTACTAAACCCTATATATACTATGTTTTTTTTTCCTTCAGGTACCTATGATAAAGTTTAATTTACATTAGGCACACTAAGAGATTAACAATAACTATAGAACAATCATTACAATTTACAGTCATAAAAATATGTGAATGCACTCTCTCCCTCTCTTACAATATATTTTATCCTATTGTACTCACCCTTCTTGTGATGATGATGTGGGATGATAAAACACCTATGTGATGAGACAAGGGAGGTGAATGACTTAGGCATCCTGAGGTAAATTAGGTGGCTATTGACTGTCTGATGATTCGTTCAAAGGGGGATTATTTGCTTCCAGGCCTCAGTTGATCACTGGCAACTGCACCTGTGGAAAGCGAATCTAAGGATAAAGGAGCATTCCTGGGTAAAAGGAGGAGATAACAGGCCCTGCTATGGAAGTTTAAAGAAGAGATTAAGCTTCCTGGAGGAGGTGGCTCAGGAGCTGAGCCTTGCCAAAGGGGGAGCTTTGTGGGTGAAGGGCAATCTGGCAAAAGCAGAGAGTAACAGCCAGGAGACATGCAGTTTATAAAGAGAATGGGGAGTAGTCACTCAGTTCGCTCTCTCTGTTGGCTGAGCAGAAGCTGGATATTAGGTTAATGCCTTGCTCATTTTGTTCTAGGTTTTATGAGCTCTCCTATAAGCCTTTAAATTAGTCTCATTTGGAGTAAACATCAACAGAGCAGAGGAAATCACCATTACCTCAGAACTATTTTTTGAGATTATCTATCGACTCAGAGAAAAACTGTTCAATACTACCTACCATGGGACACCTGGGTGGCTCCCCTCAGCTCGGGTCATGATCCTGGAGTCCCGGGATCGAGTCCCGGGATCGAGTCCCACATCGCGCTCCCTGCATGGGGCCTGCTTCTCCCTCTGCCTGTGTCCCTGCCTCTCTCTCTGTGTCTCTCATGAATAAATAAATAAAATCTTAAAAAAAAAAATACTACCTACCTAACAGTGTATACCACCAGTATGCTAGTTAACATGTATGGAGACTGGCAGGGACTCCTGGCTGTCCCCCAGTACCCATTCTTCCTCGACACAGAACCCCTAATTTGTGCAGTGCATATATGGCTTATTAACAATAAACACCACTTTCCTCAGCCTCTCTGATAGGTAGTGACCCCATGACCAACTTCTGGCCAATAGGATAGGATGGAGAGTGTCTAGAAAGGAGGGCATACTCTTCCTTCTTCTCTTCCTTCTTCCTGATGGCTGCACTATGAGTATAAATAATGTTTCTGAAACTCTGACAACCACCTTGTCCCATAAAAAGTGCTTTAATGAAAAACAAAAACAAAACAAAACAAAAAAAAAGTTTAAGGACATGGATGAGCAAGAAAGAAGAGAGAAGATTAAACTCTAATAGAAGTGCAAAATGAGCCCTGGACTGACTACCTCTGACTTTCCTGCATATGAGAGGAAACGCAGTATCTCTTTCCAGTCCTTGTTAGTTTTATTTTTCCTTGCCATTCTCAACTAAACATAAAATCTTCTGAAAAACTTACAACTAAAGACAAAGAATAAGTACCCAATAAAAAGCTAAATGTATTAAATAGTCTGATATTTAAAGATTAAGGCACTTTCAGAGCCAAAGAACAGGTCCAGGATTTCAATCAGCTATAGCGTCTGTTTACTTAGGTCTAGTGAGTTTTAGGAAATTCAGGGTAACTTATTGTTTCTTTAAAAAAAAAAAAAAGTATTTTAAATATTTGTATTCACAATAGCCCAAAGGTAGAAACACCTCAAGTGTTCATCAGCGGATGAATGGATAAACAAAATGTACTAGATACATAAAATAGAATATATTCAGCCTTAAAAAGGAAGGAAATTCTGACCTATGCCACAACATGGATGGAACTCAAGGACACTATGCTAAGTGAAATAAGCCAGTCACAAAAGACAAGTACTCCACAGTTTCACTTAAAGTACTACCTAGAGTAGTCAAATTTATGGCGAAACAAAGTATAGAGTGCTAATTGCCAGCAACTGAGGGCAGAGGGAAATGGGAGTTCTTTAATGGGTAGAGTTTTAGTTTTGTGAGATGGGAAGAGTTCTAGAAATTAGTTACACGATGATGTGATTATACGTAACACTACCAAACTATCCACTTAAAAATGGTTAGGATGGTAAATTTTATGCTATGTCTATTTCACCACAATTAAAATAGTCAAGCTAATTTTTAAAAATAACTCGTATATTTTCTTCTTCTTCTTTACCAAATTGTCATAATTGGTGGCCCCAAAAGTAGGAAATATAGATTATCAAAGAAAGAAAATGTAGTACTGTTATAGCCTTATTAAAGTGACTGGCTTTGTGCTAAGCAGTTTACTTAATGAGCTTGAGGCAGGTATTATCATTAGCCCCATTTTATGTTTGGGTGACATTAAGCACAAAAGATAAAGTGAATTGTTCAAGACAATACAACAGAAAGTTGGTTGAGCTAGAATTAGGATCCAAGTGGACTGACTCTGGAGCCCATGCTCTTACTAATTTATTGTGGATGTTTTTGTCACTAATTATTCTTTAGCTATATCATTTTAAGTAATTGCATAATATTCTATTTTATGAAGGTACCGTAATTCCCTTAAATCATCTTCCACCTAAGTTGTTTCCAGTTTTTTACTACTATAAGAGATGCTTGAGTGAATATCTTTTGCTATTCATATTTATTTCCTTGTAGATAAATCCATTAATTGGCAGAACAGAGGCATATGCATTAAGGCTTTTGAACGATATTTCTAAACATTCTTAATCAGAGATTATTTTCCCCTTTGGTCTTAGAAATTTTATGTGCCAGACTGATATACTTGCAAGTCGCCAGGAGCTCTAAGCTATTTCTCAGAGTTATCCTAATAGATGTTTGTAGATGCAGAGGATATACAATTAATTTAGGGCTTGTTAAAAATAAAACACATCCCATTGACTTTCTAGACTTCATTGATTGCGTGGTGTAAATATTTATTTAAGGAAATCTTAAAACAAATAATAGTGACTTACTTGACCACTATTAGCTTCGAGGCATAATATCAAGTGCCTGTGAACTGCAAGATAACAATCGTTCCTCCCAGTTTTCCCCTCGATTTCTTCCTAAAACCATCCTTTTTCAACTTGAATTCATAGTAGCTTTTCCCTCCCCAAGCCATACTTTCCAGGACCTCCCATCACAAAGACAGTAATCATATTAATGAACAATCTCAGCATCTCTCAGAAAGCAGCAAAATAAAAATTCCAGTGCTCAAGTTTTAATACATCAAAATTGTCCCACTAACTTGAGCTTAATTTATAGTAGTTTGCTACCCATGAGATTAGTTAGTGGTCATTACGGAATGAAGAAAACTAATTTCACTAATGTGGGAAGCATTCAAAGAGAATTCTTTGAAACTAATCCAATGACTTAATATCTAGTCCTAGTCCTGCCAGTTGACATTCTAATGATTTGAGGCAAATTAATTAACTTTGTAAGGCTCAGTGTCTCCATCTCATAAGAGGGTGAAATAGCATAACTTCTGCTTGCTTGTCAAGATTGGATGTGAAATCATTTCATAGAGTGCTACATTAAAAAACCGGGACTGAAAACTAGAGATTTGGGATAAGAAAAGAACCTCAGAAAGCAACTAATTCTACTCCATTATACAAATTCTTCAACTGAGGTTCAAATAAATTAACTTGCCCAAGGCTGTGGGAGACATGAATTTTTTCCAGAAGAGCAAGGACCTTCTTTGGGAAACATTCTTCAAAATATATGGTTTTACTGAGGTCTGCCTCAGTAAAAAAAATCTTTTTTACCCACCACCACCCCCCAAACACTTCTTGCAAACGGGGAGATCATGTGGCTCAAGCTGGGCCAATTATAACTACTTATCCCTCTGACCACATTCGTTGGCCCAGCACTGAAAACGTGCCCCCAGCACTTCTGGATTTTTCAAACATAAGCTCAGAGGAAAGTACGTTTTGCTCTCTGCTTAAAATCTGCCACATAGTTGCCTGAATAAATGTTGGCCAACATAAATATTATTGACAATAATAATCACAAAGTTAATAGGCTAATATCTAAGTACTATTAGCACCTACTATCATTGATAACTCAATCTTAAACACTGAAGCTAAAGGGAGGTAACTTGGGGCATTAGAGTAAGATCTGCAGGGGAGGAAAGAGACTGGTCTTGCCAGACCCCTCAGATCCAGGACAGAGATACCAGGAGCCTGTTTCCCCACTCTGGAGTCTACCTTTACCTTCACAATCCATGTCAGTCCTTGCATAGCTCACAGGTGATCTTAAGGCTGTCCAAGGCAGTCAGTCACTCCACATTTATTGAAAAACTACTGTGGGGGATCCCTGGGTGGCTCAGCGGTTTGGCTCCTGCCTTTGGCCCAGGGCGTGATCCTGGAGTCCTGGGATCAAGTCCCCCATCAGGCTCCTTGCTTGGAGCCTGCTTCTCCCCTCTGCCTGTGTATCTGCCTCTCTCTCTCTCTCTCTCTCTCTCTGTCTCTCTTTCTCTTTCTCTCTCTCTGTGTCTCTCATGAATAAATGAATAAAATCTTAAAAAAAAAAAAAAAAAAAGAAAAACTACTGTGTGAATAGCAGGTGCTCTGTTCCCATTGAAGTTACCACATTTCATTTTCTTCTCGTTAAAGTTGCCATAATTTCCACTATCTTAATTTGAGATATTACACTCTCTAGAATATAGAGAATATAATATATATAAGGCAGTCATTTATATTTAGCTATTTAAATGTATATATTTTATTTGTGTAAACGGGAGGGAGTAGGGGAGAACCCAATACCTTTACTGAATATTTTAATTGATGTGGGGGGAAGAAATCAATTCCAAACAGAGGATCTAGTTCCACTGTATTTCTCATCCCCAGTGAGGTTCAGGATGGAAATAATTGCTGGGCATTAGCTATTGTCACACTAACAGATGCCATTTAGTGGACCCCAGACAAAACAAACAAGTAAATGGCAGTCTATTTATGGGTCACTTTATTCTTTACTGCTATAAATAGCTTGTCCTTTGGGCATCATAATAGGTCTTTGCTCTGTATCACGTGTGAACGTGTTACTTTTCACTACTTAACATCTGGACACTCTGATAAGCATAAGTATATATGAACATCCAGATCAGAGTGATGAAAAAGGTGCTTCCTCATTTTAAATCACTAGGTCTACTGCTCTACTCCTTCACATAATGAATTCCCTAGATGGCAGAAGAGTCAGTTTGAAAAACCTGAAAAAGTGATAAGCGTAATTTTAAGAAATTTTTCTTACGTTCATATGATCATTACTCTCCCTTAGAGTTTGAAAAATAATTTCATGATGCCTCTATTACTCCTTGAAGGCAAAATTCCTTCAGGTTTATCTAGCAATGGACACTTAATAAGCCAGCCTAAGTGAAGGAATAGAATATTCTGGTACATTCAGTGTTCTAGTTGATAAAATATTTTAGGTGGAACACACAGTATACTGATTCTCAAAGCATTAGGAAACAATAAAATACAATTAATAGGCCACAAATTAGATTTTTTATTTTCATGATTCAAAGGCACTTCAAGATCTTCAAATTCCTTGAAACTCAAAGTGTGATTGTTGAACCAGCAGCATCTGCATTTCTTGGGGGCTTGTTAAAAATACATAATCTTGGGCAGCCCGAATGGTTCAGTGGTTTAGTACCACCTTCAGTCCAGGATGTGATCCTGGAGTCTTGGGATCGAGTCCCACGTAGGGCTCCCTGCATGAAGCCTGCTTCTCCCTCTGCCTGTGTCTCTGCCTCTCTCTCTCTCTCTCTCTGTGTGTGTGTGTCTCTCATGAGTAAATAAATAAAATCTTAAATAAAAATAAAAATACAGAATATCAGACCCCATCCCAGAGTCACTGGATCAGAATCTGCCTTTCAACAAGGTCCCCAGGTAAGGGATCTCCACTCTTCTGGAGAATTCCCCAAATTCACCTGGGTGGCGCAGCGGTTTGGCGCCTGCCTTTGGCCCTGGGCGCGATCTTGGAGACCCGGGATCGAATCCCATGTCGGGCTCTCAGTGCATGGAGCCTGCTTCTCCCTCTGCCTATGTCTCTGCCTCTCTCTCTCTCTCTCTCTCTCTCTCTCTCTGTGACTATCATAAATAAATAAAAATTTAAAAAAAAAATTTAAAAAAAAAAAGGTCCCCAGGTGAATGGTAGGTATGGTATATACATTAAAGCTTGAGAAGCACCTAGTACCACAGGATGGTTGATTTAAACATGACCTTTGTAGCCTAAGTGTGCGCAAATGTCGAGTAATCGATAGGGTTTGGATTGGTAAGAACTAGACAGGGCACTTTGTTTTGTAGTTCATCTACAACATTAATTCATTTAGTTTGGCTTGAATGAATAGGAATAGCTTCATCTACAAACAGACAAAGATTTGCGCCCTGGAAATAAAGACCTAACTCGCTTTTGTATAAGTGAACATTTCTGCCATAGCATCTATATTTGAGGAGCCCAAATTTTCAGAAGAAGAACCCAAAGTAAAGCAGCATTCGTGATGTGCAAACAGAAGCTCTTGTGCCTATTGATCCTCCTCGGTCAACTCAGTTGCCGTAGGCTTTTAATTAATGCTTGGGAAAGGTGTAAAAATAGTTTATTGGATACTGTGTTATGTGATACATGTGGCCTCTGGAATGTGAGTGGCACAGGTTCTGAACAATTGTGTATTAGACTCCCTAACCTACTTCGAAATGGGCATCATCATGCAGAGGCTATCTTCTAGGGGGATAAAATGCAACAGCATGTCCCAAGCTGCTAACCCAGTGCCTGGCCCGTGGGGTGTGACATTTCTACATTTCTGCGTGTGGGGTTTTGTCATATTTTATTTCGCAATGACCTCTTTTTAGAAATAACGTTTTGGGGACGCCTGAGTGGCTCAGGGGTTGAGCGTCTGCCTTCGGCCCAGGGCATGACCCTAGGGTCCTGGGATCGAGTCCCACATGGGCTCCCTGCGCGCAGCCTGCTTCTCCCTCTGCCTGTGTCTCTGCCTCTAATGAATAAATAAATAATTTTATTTATTTATTTTTAAATAACGTTTTGAAATGTGTTTCAGAACTGTCGTGTCTAGGGCAGAAGCCTTGAAAGGCCGCAGGAGGGACGGGCGGAGGAGCGGAGCGCAGGCCTGTAGGTGGCAGCACCGAGCCCCGCGCGGCGGTCGAGCCCCGCCGCCGGCAGGGACGCGCAGAGGTTGCTCCCACGCGCGGAGAACTGTCCTTCCCGCTACCTGCCACGGTTTCCTTTTCGCCTCCCTTCCCTTCTCTGCAGGTGTCCACGTTTGATTGGCTTCTCTATTCTGAACTTAGAAAACGGGTCTCTCTGCTCTCTCTCCCATCAGTTCCTTTTGACTCCCACCCTAAGAGCTGCGTCTTCCTCCTCCCGGCCACCCTGGGGCACCCCTGCTCCCATCCCCACACGCTTTTTGGCAAACCACATACAATAAATTGCGAGCCATCTGTAGTAAAAAAGCACGCTAGGTACCTGTAACTCATTCGATCCCTAAAAACCTGGTGGGGAGATAGGGGGTTCTGTCTGTCGGTGACCTGCTCAAAGTCAGACTGTAGACCAGGGTTCAAACACAGGCGTCCTGGTTCTGGAATGGGTGTCTTTAACGCCACTCTGAGCTGCCTCTTAAGGAAAGATTGTAAAAGCATTTTAAAAGCCTGTATCAGGCAAATCAGGTAACTGCCTGCAAGTTGAAGAGATCTGAAAAAGGAAGTAAGTCTCCACTCTTCTGGAGAATTCCCCAAATGCAGATAATAACTCTTCTGGCCCACAAACAGTCAAGGTAATGGGCTCAGCCATGGCTTAATCTGGGCTTTCATCAAGGCAGCAGGGAGAGTGGCAAGAAAACAAGCGAGTCCCATTCAGTGCGTTTGGAAGAGCAAGAGGAGTTTCCTTTTCCCAGGTCCTGAGTACAGCTACGCCCAGTCCCATGAATGTCAAGTCCTGACCCATAGGGTTGACTCTGTGTCTTCAATCCCATCACACCGCTGGGGGTAGGGGGTGGGGGTGGGGGGAACCACTTCTCCTACTTTCCTTCTCCTACTATATTTGTAAGTAACGATGGTTACATACTAGCACTTTCCTATGGTTCACCCTAATAATTTTTTATCAATTATAAATGAGTTGGTTAGTTTAATTTTACTCTCAATTTTTATCAATTAGAAACATTGGCTCGTTGGGGGTCCCAGGCAGAACTAAAAGAGAGGTAGAGGGGTGCCTGGGTGGCTCAGTGGTTGAGCATTTTCCTCTGGCTCAGGTCATGATCCCCGGGTCCTGGGATCGAGTCCCCACATCAGGCTCCCCGCAGGGATCCTGCTTCTCCCTCTGCCTATGTCTCTGCCTCTCTCTGTGTGTATGTCTCAGGAATAAACAAATAAAATCTTTAAAAATAAATAAATAAATAATAAATAAAATCAAACAGAGGTAGAGTGGAGTTCGATATTTTCTTTTTTGGTCTTTGGAATCCAACAGGCCAGGGTTCAAATTTGTATTTCTGTACTTACTTGAGGATATGTAACTTCACGGATGGTAAACCCATTTCCTGGTCTGCAAATGGATCTCTTGGTAGCACCTGCCTTGGAATAACACAGGATAATCCAAGCAGAGCCGTTCATACGGTGCCCAGATGCAGGGAGAGCTTCACCTGGGGTTTTTGCAGCAACACTTTCAAGGGCTTCCATTTCCAGCTTCTATGTGGTCCAATCAGGGACTACACTCCCCTGCCTCCTGCCAGATGAGTGGCTCTGATGTAGAGCAGCATGCTGTCATTCCTTTGCTCACAGACCTGCCCCAGCTTCCACGGCTTGGAAAAGAACATTGAAACTCTTCACCCTGACTACGAGTGTTTGCTACATGTCCCTCTCCTGTTACCAGTACAACCAGTGTCCTTCATAAAGGTTGGGCTGCAGCCAAACTAAAACATGTGCCCCACCCACGCCTGTCCTCATGGTTTTCCTTTTCTGTCACTTTACTTTTGCCGTTTCCTCTGCCTAGCCCTTTAAGTCCTGTCCTGCCCAATACCATAGCCACTGGCCACCTGTGGCTGTCTAAATTAATTAAAATTAAATTTAAAATTCTCTCCTCGGGATCCCTGGGTGGCTCAGTGGTTTGGTGCCTGCGTTTGGCCCAGGGCGCGGTCCTGGAGACCCGGGATCGAGTCCCACGTCGGGCTCCCGGTGCATGGGGCCTGCTTCTCCCTCTGCCTGTATCTCTCATGAATGAATAAATAAAATCTTTTAAAAAATAAAAAAAAATAAAAATAAAAAAAAAATAAAATTCTCTCCTCAGTCACACTGGCCACGTTGCCAGTGCTCAATAGCCACACATTGTAGACAGCGCAGATGATAGCACATTTCCATCACTGCAGAAAGTTTAATGAGACCTTGCTGGCCTAAATCGTGAGTCTAAATCCTAACCATCCTTAGGGACCAGCCCAAATGTCACTGATGCCACAAAGCCACTTCTGTGCCTCCCCAGCTGCAAGTTATCTTGCCCAAAGCAGCAGAAATTCTGCTGGCCATGACTCACCCAGCTAACTGGTGACCACTGAGACAGCCAATGTCCCAGGCCACATGTCACTTTCAACTAAAGCAGCACTTTGGTTTCTGAGCTGCATGTGGTAGATGGGTGGACATGGAGGCTGGAAGATGCAAGGGATGGGAAATTTAATCTTGGTTTTACAGAAGTTTGGAGCACGTACTATATACCAGGCAGTCTTAAGTAGTTTGCATACACTGTCTTATTCGATGCTTTCAACTCTATAAAGTAGATATCATTACCCTTATCTTACATTTGAGAAAACTAAGAACATTGTGGTTAAGAAACCTGCCCAAGATGTGGTATGCTTGGTATGCTAACATACCAAGAAATAATCAGACCAAATGCAGAATCCAGATCTTTGTGATTCGAAGTTGGGGCTCACTCCACACACACAGCCTGTTGTGAGGTTGTCTTCATTGCTTTCAAGCTAATGAAATGACTTCGGGCAGAGCTGGAGAAGAGGAGGGAAAGAGGGAAAATATGAAAAGAATCATGCGTAGAACTGCCCAAACATTCATGTAAATGTGTTACCTTATTCTCATCTTGCTTCTTAATTCTCTAAAGTCCCAGAAGAGGAAGATTAAGTCAGTGTGTGTGTGTGTGTGTGTGTGTGTGGTGTTAGTACAGGTATGGAGGGTACAGGAAAAGAAGTTAGAGAACACCAAACAATGAAATGACAAAACAAAAAAGCTTTCAATATCTCTTCGTCAATGTCTGAAAATATTTTACAGTATTAAGTAGAACCATAGGAAACTGCTATATTTGTAAGTAACGATGGTTACATACTAGCACTTTCCTATGGTTCACCCTAATAATTTTTTATCAATTATAAATGAGTTGGTTAGTTTAATTTTACTCTCAATTTTTATCAATTAGAAACATTGGCTCGTTGGGGGTCCTAGCCCTGGATTTAGCTCAATCCAAGTATGAATGCTTTAAAATCCCTATCAGACACATCTGGGGCACAGAAGTGGTTCCCTCTGCCTGCAACCCTCCGGAACTTGGAAACGGGGAAACCAGGCTACTTTCTGAGCCTTCAACTCCCTGGAAGCCATAAATCATCTAAGTGGAGATATAAAGTCCTCTGGAGGAGACTGAGAGGCTGCCCCAGGTAGCTCCTTGAAGAGGGCATTAACATATCTAAGGAAAGAATGTGGATCTCGAAAGGGGAAAAGTGGGGGCAGGGCTTGGAAAAGGAGGACTGAAGCTGGTCCTGGCTTTCAGGCTCGCAGTGCTATCTGGCCTGGTGGAGACAGAAGAACAAGGCCATTAAGATAAGCCAACTCATCTCCCCTGCGACTCTGGCTTTCCTTGGGGTTTTTTCTGCGGGGGAAGGAATTCCTTGGCCTCTGGTATCCATACCTAAAAATGCGGCAGTGTTATTAAGGTTGCAGAGAAACAAGGCAGTTCCATACCCCAGTCTCCCATGCATGCCCCAGTCTCTCCCTGTCTCCTTCCTTGAACCATATCTGAATCACAATGGTCAAAATCAAAGTTGGTCCTACTTGTGTAGGAACCTGGTAGAGATCCAGAGAGAAAGTTAAATTCCCAGAATATTTATGTTAAGGGGAAAAACCTATGATTCCAAATGTGTTTGGCTAAATTCTTATGTCTTTACCAGAGGCTAGTACCTTGTGACATTTCACTCCCTATTAAACTGATACCCATAGTTTAATGGACATATTTAAGCTATCATCACAAGCCAAACTACCTTGAAATGTTAACAGCCCCGATCAAAGACAAAAATAGGAGTGAGGAAAGTCTACCCTTGTAAATGTGAATGGTCACATGTCGTCCTACACAAATGGGTTACTTCTGACCCACAAAAAACAGCTCACTTTAAGATATAAGTGTACATAGAATTTTTAAAATGGTGTATGATATTTATTTTAGCTATCTTTACAAAAAGTCTTTGAAGTCTTATAAGAAAGATCTCCTGAGGTTCAAATCCGTTTGTTTAGTGATAAATTGTCCTTGAAATGTGGAACTAATGTTTCTGCTTATTTCATTTAATATTTTTAAAAGCTTTGTGGCCAAATCATCTCATCTTTGGAACTTTCTAAAAGTCTAGAAATAACTTAGAATTTAAGCAACGCATTTCTGTTACATTTTTCTTTATTTCAACTGTGATGTTTGTGATTTGGTTTTTAAAAATACTCATGGGGGTGCCTAGAAGCAGCCTCAATCAACCAACCCATATTCCCTAGCCAAAGAACAGGTCATTTAAAATATTTGAGAGGTCAAGATGGACCTGTAGTGAAAATACACAAAAAGCTTCTCTTTGTTTTTCAGGAAAATGTGAATAAAGGGGGCCAGCAGCTTGTGATTTTTTATAATGCCCGACTCCAAAAAATTCAAAATGCAAGCAAATGTTTAAAGTTTGGTTAATATTCAAAAATAACCTCTGAACAATATGGTCCTCCTTTGAAAGATGAAAAAAAAATCCCAAAGAAAGGAGCTGACCTGGCCAGCAAGGGCTTGGTGGATTCCAGCCGGCATCTTCAGCATTAGCTAGAGTTACCTGATGGCATCTGGAGGCCTGGGGTCCTGCCTCTAACCTGGACCATGATCTCAGTCCCCACTCTTTTTCTTCAGATCATCTCTCAGGCTTGGCCTGTATCTGCAGACCATTGAGCAGAGATTACTGCTGATGGTCAGCCCATGGGTGATAGTGAAGATGGACCAGAAATGACCTGCTCTCTTTTAGGAGCAGCAATCCCTGATTCCCTTGCCCCAGGGCACTTCCAGCCTCAGCATTTAGTGCCGTCTTCACTGAAGATTGGAATCTATTTAAGGGGTAGGAGCAATAATTTAGTTATCTTTTCATCTCCCTGCTCTGAAACTGAGGTTGTCATAAACCAGGACAAAACAAAGGTGGATTGGCGCTCCCGTGTGGCACAGCCTGTTGAGTGTCTGACTCTTGGTTTCTGCTCAGGTCATGAGATGGTGGCCAGCTCCACACTGGGCTCTGTGCAGAGTCTGCTTAGGATTCTCTCTCCCTCTGCTCCTCTACCCTGTGTGTCTTCTCTCTCTCTCTCTCTCTCAAATAAATTAATAAATATTTTTTTAAAAGTGGATTATTTTGAAGCTTGAATACCAGTGGACCTCAGGCAGAATGGACACCCTTAACTTTTCTAGCCTCATGGCAATTTAAATAGATATTAGTTCTAAAGTTCACTAAACCAACCTGCTAAGGTTTGTTTTCATTGGATGCAAAAAGATATACAGTTGTAGAAAATGAGTGAGGCCATTATCATATTCATGCAATCTGTCCTTAGAAGGGCCCCACACTTGGTTTAATGCTCTGCTGTCAAGGTCTTAGAATTCTTAATAATTTTGAACAAAAGGGCACTTGCATTTTTATTCCTCACTAGGTCCTGCAAACTGTGAGAGTCCACTTGGTTCTTGGGGGCCTTCTGAATCACAAACAGAAGACCTTGATCTTATTCCTACATGCTTTGACTTCAACTGGCTTTTTACTCAAGGCTTTTATCATCAGCATATTCTCTAACTAAGTACGGGCAGCACTGTGCTCTTAAACAAAACTATCAATGATGCTGTAAATGCACATAGTCATCTTCATTAATATAAAATAGCAGCAAACAGCCAAGTAAGTTGTTTCTGTGACCTATTGCCAATTCAACCTCATATTTGAGGGTCTACTGTATGGCAGGCACTGTGTTTGGCACTGGGGGTAGCAATATATAAGCAATCACGGCCTTTGCTTTCAATGGGCTTCTATTTTAGTCAGGAGAAAGAGATAATAAATATAAATGGATAAGTCAACTGCACATTGGAAGATGGTCGACTGCAGGAAAATAAAGCAGAAAATAAGGCAGTGAAGGTGTTTTAAATAGGATGGCTAAGGAAGAACTCAACAAGATGATGTCATGTGAGCCAAGTTTTGAAGGAAATAAAGGCATGGGTTGTGCAATTAACAGGCTGAGAAACAGAAGGTACAAAGACTCTAGGGCAGGTATTCACTGTTGGAGGAAGAGCAAGAGAAAGGAGGGAGTGAGAGAAGGAAACAATAAAGGCATAGAGATGATGGAAGCCTGATTTTGTGTGGATGTGTAGACTGCTGCAATAAACTTTACTCTAAGCAGGAAAGGAAGTGATGGTGGGGTTTAGAACCTGGAAGTGACAGGATGGGATGAAACCTGACTGTTCTAGCTGTTGTGTGGAGGGGCAAAAAGGCAAGTAGGGTGAAACCAGGAGACCAGATAGGAGAGTATGGAAGCCATGCAAATAGAGGTACTCAGGGTCTGGACCAGATGATTGGCAGCAGAGGTGATGAGTGTAGCTGAATTTGAAATTTACTTGGAAGGTAGAGCTGATGAGACTTCTCTGAAGGGAAACCATGAATAGTAGCAACCACCATGATAAAAATACTAACAAGATCTTAAACCATATCCTTCAACCAGCCTAACTTCTGGCCAACTTGGCTTCCAGTGTTAACTCAGTCCATCTTCATTGTAACCCTGGATGGGAATTATTATCTGCATTTTGCAGATGAGCAAATAGGACTCAGAGGGCTTATGTAACTAGTAAGTAGAGTAGACATTGATCTCTGTAAATTGAAAAGATTGCCAGCACACTATGCTGGGTAGATCCTGGACTACAGAGTCAGCTCCAGAAATAAATAAATAAATAAATAAATAAATAAATAAATAAATAAATAATCAAACAAATAAACAAGCAAACAAAAGAGAGCAAGCAAGTTCTTATTTAGACTCTGAACATTCTTCTCTGTCTACTGGCTGAAAGGGTTGCTAATGGTGAGTTAGCACTGGGGTACCATAATGAACTTTGTGCTGGGAAAATGAGACATCTCCTACCAGGCACTAATTTAAGAGAAATGAGTTCATTCCATTCTTTGAAGAACTTTAACAACCATGGGATTATGCCAATAGGGTAGAACCTGAGCCAAAGAGATACTCACTAAGGTGGCTTCATACCAGCCACTTTCACAAAAAGCCCAGAGCTGCCCCTGGGGTTGTGAGGAATGGGAGGCGTGAACTACATAAATGGCTTTAGAGTTGATGGGAAGCTTTCAGCCTGGGGCCCGAATGGACTGAAAGGTATCTGCCATCCTAAAGGGGAGGCGCAGAGAAGGGGGTGGGGAGCTGTCAGCTGGAAGTGAAGGATGGAAAAGGGGCTGGGAATGAAGCCTGGGAGCCTGGTTAGTAGAGGCAATCGTAAAGTAGCTGGCTCATCTTTGCCAGTCTAACAGGGCCCTCATCAAAGAATGGGATGAGCTCATGTACTTGTTGGAGGACTGCCACCACTTGTGTCCACACAGTTTATTGAAAAGTAAGAGCTTGGTATGGGGGACAAGGAAGGAGACATGGGATGCTTCTAAAAATAAATAAACTGTGGTGATGTTCTGGTTACTAATGCTGCACAACAGTCCACCCCAGAACCTGGTGGCATAAAACAAGGACTTTATTAGGCATATGGAGTCCATGTGTTGGGATTTCTGATAGGGTACCATGGGCATAGTTTACCTTTGCTCCGTGACGTCTGGGATCTGACTAGGAAACTACAAAAATTGGGAGACAAGGTGACTTGAAATCTGTAGACTGAAATCTGGAAGGATCTTCACTCACATATCTAGTAGATGATGGCTATTGGTGGGACTTCACTTGGGACTATTGGCCGGAACACATGACCTGGGCTTCCTCATGGAGTAGCAGCTGCATGAGAGTCAGATTTCTTACATGGAAGCTCAGGACTGCAAAGGTAAGTATCCCAACAAAAAAGGTGGCAACAGGGTTGCTTTTAATGACTCAGCCCCAAAAATCTTGCAGTCACTTTTCCTGTATTTTATTGGTTATAAGCAAACTACAAGCCCATCTTAACCCGAGGGTAAAGGACAAATGTCAAAGAATTTGTTTGCATGTTTGAAACCACCACAGAGGAGCTGAAAATATCCTGGCAATTGGTAAGCCTTGCACTTATCCCAAGATCTGGGAGGAGAGAGGAGGGTGCTATGACCTGTAGGGGGTGTCACACTCCAGCAGGAAGTGCTTACATCTGTTCTCTGCTCCTTTTCCTCTGGCCATCGCTCCCTCTCAATCTCTGAAACCACATGAACTCCCCCCTACCTAATTTGGTGGCTTTGGGAGGACATTATTTTCCTAACAGTTCATCAGACTCTACAAATTCACTCTTACCTTCTCTTGCTCCTTTATGCACATGTGTATTTCTCCTTCCTTATCAATGGATTAGGATTCCAGATGACCTGGGTTTGAGTCCTCGCTCCAGAAATATTTGGTCATTTCTACAGGTGGCATGACCTCTCCGAATGTCAGTTTCCTCACCTACAAAGTGGAAGTTTTGTGACAATTAAAAGGGCTGATGCTTGGCGGAGAAAAGCCTTTCGAGGACTGTCAACTGACCTGGGCTTAAACTGCCCAAAATAATTCTCTCTTTTTTCTTAACAACTTTCCTACTTCTTATACTTTGCTCATAGTCTGCACATGGACAGACCATATTCACATCCTGACCCCCACATCTATTAGGTATGTAGCCTCGGAGTGTCCCTTTACCCCCTTGAGCCTCAGCTTGTCATCTGTGTACAATGGATACTAACTAATACAGGGCTCGAGGGTATTTGCGTAGATAAAGTGAAATCATACATATGAGGCAGCAGCACCTGCCCAGGCTCTGGTGAAGGTTAATTCCACAACCTCCCCCATCTCCACCCCCTACCATAATTCCATCTTTTTGTCTTTGGTATTACTGTGCCTCACTGAAGTGGGCAAAGTTCAGTCTACTTAAAGATTCACAGCTTTCTTTCCAACTCCATCTCCTGAACGTCTTTCATCAATAATCATTCTCAATTTCCCGGTCACCCACTATGAAAATTCAAATGCCTGAACCTTTTGTGGGGGGAGGTTGCTTAGAGATAAAATGATCTACGGATCCCTGAGAAGAAAGTCCACAGGACAGCGCATATCACAGTGGGCTGCCTTGCCTGGAGGCCTGGGTAAATACCTTAACCAGGCCTGACTCCAGCCCCCTGGTGGGGAGGCTGACACCCGCCGGCTAAAGGGAAAATCCCTCTTGCTGGATGACTGTTACTCAACTCCCAGCCTTTGTACTAAAGGAGCAAGACGGGCGATGTTGCCAAAGCCCAGGGTTTTCTCATTCAGGACTAAACGGAGCATAGCGTGACAGCAGCTGCCGGGGTGTGACTTCCTCCCAAGGAAAGAAAAGCCTTAAAAAACTCTGCCCCCAAATGGGGTAGGCCTTAAGTGATCCCAGCCATCCTTGTAGTGTCTTTGCTCAAATACCCATCATAGCCACAAACATGGTCCCTGGCAGCCCAGCAGAAATCATTTTCCCAAGTAACTGTCAGTTTTTCTCCTCCTTCTTTTTAATGGAAGAAGTTATTTTCAGTGAAAAGATTCTGGATGTTTACATTCCTTAGACCAAGAGAAGAGACCCAGCTCCTAAGAAAGGTCTGGCCTGAAAGCTAAATGGGCATCCTCTTTCCCATTTCTTCCTCCACTGTCCTTTAAGGATGGAGTTGAAGGGTCATCTTTATTTCTCCCACATCATCCTTCGTCTGCAATCAGCTCACCAACTTATGCCTTCAACAAGCATTTAATGAACATCCCTTCTGTGCCTGGCTATGTAACTTGGGTCACATAAAAATGAATTAAGCAGGATCCAGCCTTAAAATGGCCCATGCATGTTTTGGGAGGAGATGATGGGATGGCCAGATATGTGAGAACATGTAAATGTCATCAGGTATTTGAGTGCGGTGGTAGGGCAGTAGGGCTCGATAGCGCGGCCACACAGGAGAACCAACAACTTCTGATGATGAGTGAGCAATGGATGAGTGGGTGTTTGCTGTGTGGGAAAGGAGCAGGAGAGTGTTTCAGCAAAGGGCAGCATGTGCAAAGGCATGAGGCAACATGACCCTCTGAAGAACCACAGGTCATTAGGTGCAAGAAGGATTTACCCGGAAATGTAGTTGAACTCACTGGCTAGGCTTGAACTTGCCATGCTACCAAATCTGGGCTTTTCTCCAACCCTCAAGAGAGCTGCTCTTCCAAATTAGAACACCTGGCAGGCAACTTGCTGACAGCCACTCCCGGGGACATGAACCTGGTGTTTCCTCAGTTTCCCCCATCTGCAAAACATAAAATCGTTGATTCTCCAAGTCTTTGCATGGCCAGGATGAGTTACACAGAGACCATTATGTGGCTTCCAACTTTCATCTGCTTTATTGGTTCAAGAGTGAAAACATTCATTTATTTTTATGGGACACATGGGCTTGGGGTTTTTTTATTATTAAAAATAAAATTCTTGAGAAAAATTCAAAACTTTGGTTTCACAGCTTCCTGCAATATTGAGTTTGGACTCTGTGTCTCTCAGGCAAAGCCAGGAGGAACTGATCTATGGTGATTGACAATGAACCACATGGGTTTCTTAAAAAAAAAAAAGAAAGAAAGAAAGAAAGAAAGAAAGAAAGAAAGAAAGAAAGAAAGAAAGAAAGTGCAAATGGTTTCCCCTACTGTGTCTCTACATGTTCCCCCAAAGAAAGACTCCTCATGATTTCACCTTCCTACTCTTCAAGGAACTGATATCCATGTAGTAAGCTGGCCATCGGTGGAATAAGTAAGGCTTAGATATGGTTGTTTCACTCTGTGACCACCTAGGATGTCCAGTTTAACAAATGAGAAAATGGGATGCCTCGGTGGGTCAGTGGTTGAGCATCTGCCTTCAGCTCAGGGCATGATCCCAGGGTCCAGGGATCGAGTCCCACATTGGGTTCCCCATGGGGAGTCTGCTTCTCCCTCTGCCTATGTCTCCGCCTCTTTCTATGTGTCTCTCATGAATAAATAAATAAAATCTTTTTAAAAAGAGAGAAAATATTGCTAAAAAAGTGAAGGGAAGAGATGTCTCACTCTTTCCTTTTTGAATAGAGTTGACATACAATGTTACATTTGTTTCAGGTGTAATGATGCAACAACTTCCTAGTTTATGCTGTGTTCACCACAGCATAGCTCCCATCTTCACCAGACATTGCTATTATAACATTGCCGACTCTATTCCTCTCTCGCCTCTCCTTCTTGATTGTTCCTACTTCTCAGCCTCAGATCCCCCCAGTTGAGACCTGATGTCTTCCTGCTAAGGTAGGTCTGTGTCTAAATTTACTCCTGTGTTGAGGGTGAGGGGTAGGAGTGGGAGTGTGGATGCTGTAGTGAGATCAGCCCAAAGTGGTGGGAAAAAGAGTACACTTTGCAAAGAGTTGAACTTGACTGGGCAGTTAGGTAACATAGGGCAGTGAGTCCCGAACCTGGAGTTCGGGAAGACCTTGCATCAGACCTGCCCACACTGCTCTCTTAGAATGGATGTTCCTTCCACCCCAGCTCAGAGTTCCTGAGTAGGACCTTTGGGAGTGAAGTAGAAGAATCTCCATTTTTGACAGGGTCCCGGGTAAAGTTAAAGAATTAAACTTTAAAGGGATTAAAGAGCTGAGTGAAGTAAGTCAATCAGAGAAGGACAAACATTATATGTTCTCATTCATTTGGGGAATATAAATAATAGTGAAAGGGAATAGAAGGGAAGGGAGAAGAAATGTGTGGGAAATATCAGAAAGGGAGACAACATAAAGACTCCTAACTCTGGGAAACGAACTAGGGGTGGTGGAAGGGGAGGAGGGCGCGGGGGTGGGGGTGAATGGGTGACAAGCACTGAGGGGGGCACTTGATGGGATGAGCACTAGGTGTTATTCTGTATGTTGGTAAATTGAACACCAATAAAAAATAAATGTATTAAAAAATTTTTTTAAAAAATAAAGGGATTAAAGAATTAAAGGGAGTAAGTATTCTGGCTCTGGGGTCAGAGAAGGAGCATTCCAACCTGGGCATTGCTACTCATGTCACCAGGGAAGCCCCAACTGTCCTATATTATCAAGTTAATGATATCCCTACCTGTATCAGTAGGACTTGGTCAGCTGCAATAAACTGAATTCCCAACAGTGTCTTCAATAATAAAAGCATTTGATTCTCTCACACAACCAGAAGTCTGGAAAGAGTAATCCCAGAGTGGTCTAGTTCTATAGCTTTGTACTCCCGCTGGCCATTCCTCCAAAGCTGCAAGATGGAAGCAAAAACACAGTCCCTCAAGCTTCCACGCTAAGGTCACAAGAAGAAAGGAAAGAGTAGCTGCAATAATCTCCCCCTACAAGAGTTTCTGTCGTGTTACCTTGGGAGAACTTACCATCCATGTTGTTGATTTGGACACAGCCACCTTCCTAGGCAAAGGGCTGAAGAAAAGGGTCCCAAGAAAACGGAAACTCAGGTCCATGATAGGCTTTCGGGGGGGCTCTCTGAGACTTGGACATCTTTACTACCTGAATAAGTTGGCTCAGTGAGAAAGGAAGAAGAAGCCAGGCATGACTGAAAAACAGGTGTATTTTCCTCTTAGTCAAGAACCATATAACAAACCTTGTGTTTCAGGTTTTTTTTTTCCATGTCCCTTTGTGTAATTCAGTTGTAGCCACTAAATATTTCCATATGTCCTCATATAGAACTTTGACTTCCTATTTTATTTATATTGTATTATATGTGTTGTGATTACTGTAAGATGGCTTGAACTTGAATAAAATAGGTAAACGCACACAAAAACCCTGAACAATAATTCAAGAATTCAGGAATAAGAGTGTGTTTGTTCTGCCCTAACTCCATGGAACAACCTCCCTTACCTTGAATTATCAACTGGAAGCCCTTGTTCTAAAGAGTTTCCTGATGGGGCTACCAAGAATGGACATCAAAACAATCCAGATTCAGGGGTGTCACCCCATCCCATCTCCATGTAGGAATGGGCTTGGAGCCAGGGCAGGAAGTAGGAGGAGATCAAGGTATTGGTCTAGTGGATACACTGGAGAGGGAACTGTAAACAACTCTCTTGAGGAGCCACAAGGCTATCACTATGAGATAATCAGTCTAGACTGTCTTCCAATGGCTGGGAGACACTCCCCCTCCAAGTGCAGCCCAACAAAGCAGCCTGCCCCTTTGCCGTGGCTTCCCAGCTGCTGCCACCATGGAGTTGTCAGGAAATTTGTGATAATTCTTTTTATTGATCATCTCTATTGATTTTGTCTATGGTGAAAATATACTGCAGACACGTTAAGTAGCTATTATAGTCAAATTGTCTCTTAATGAATTGTACCAACAGACAGGATTTTATGTTTAACCCTAACTGGGACTTTGACTTTCTAGTCACTGAATGATCATAGAAGGGTTAGATTCTAGTGTAGAACCCAAGCTGATTTGACCGTGGTGATTTTCCTGGATACTGCTGAGGAGTGCTAAAACTTGCCCAAATGAAAATGTGGAATAATATCTCATTAGGAGATGAAACTGATCATCAAAAAAAAAGCATGCAAGAATCAACCCTGTGGCTCAAAAGCATGTAATTTTAGCCATTTCCCCAAAATTTAATTTATTTTCTAGCTGGTTACTTTATTTCAAAATTCCAGCAAAAAAACAAAAGGAGGTTATCACTTTAGATGAACCCCCAATTTATCCCATATTTTATTTTTATTTTTATATTTTTAAAGATTTTATTTATTTATTCATGAGAGACGGAGAGAGAGAGAGGCAGCGACATAGGCAGAGAAAGAAGCAGGGTCCATGCAGGGAGCCCGATGCGGGACTCGATCCTGGGACTCCAGGATCACGTCCTGGGCTGAAGGCAGGCGCTAAACTGCTGAGCCACCCAGGGATCCCTTATCCCATATTTTAAAAGTAACTTGCTGCTTTTAAGAGGCTGGAAGAAAGCAAGACTGTGTTTTGTCAAAGAGTGTGCTTCTTCCCCCTTCATGTGTTTTTGTTTGTTTTTGTTTTCTCAAAAAAAAAAAAAAAAAAGACTGTACACATGTGCGTGTGTGTGTATGTGTGCATGCCTGCATTTTGGCAAAACTGTATTCAGAAGAATGTTTGGAAGCTTAAATCTAACACGCTAAGTGTTAGCCAGCAGCAAAAATTTCTAATTCTGTTATCACGTCCCAAAGAGAGGACTTGAATTGGAAGTGTCACTTTGTGGTAGTGCTAGCAGATACTCAAATGATACTCTATTACCAGAAGCAAGACTTTGACTATTATTATTTTATAATGTAATGGGCAAAAATCACAGTAAAAATGCTATCTCTGATGGGAAAATATTCTTTGCCAGACTCTTAAAAATTATAATTTCCACAATTTGGCAAAAAGAAGTCTTTATTTTTGACACAAATGAATTACGACTACAGGCAATGAATACAGAGGCCAATGTCCCAATTGTATTTGGGCTTTGGTTTTGAGGAGAACAATCATTTAAGGCTGGTCAGATGATAAAACTGCACTTTCCTTACACAATATACGGGAAATAGAGTAGCTCTTCCAATCCTCACTGGCCAACACTCTACAGTCCTTTTGGTGCAGATTCAAATGAGTATTCCTCTCCAACTCAATAGAACCTAGATTGTTGCTTAGATCCCATGAACTGAACCATGACTGTAGGTCAGGCTTTAAGCTTAGAGCTTTGGTCCTTCTGTTCTTCTGTCAGCAGAGGCTCTATTCCAAGGCTGTTTTGCCTCTTGCTACAAGATGGTTGCCTACAGCAATAAGTGTTCATATGCTTCCTGGTTCACACTTAGCAGGAGAAAGAAAAAAAAAAGAAAAGAAAAGAAAAGAAAAGAAAAGAAAAGAAAAGAAAAGAAAAGAAAAGAAAAGAAAAGAAAAGAAAAGAAAAGAAAAGAATTCTCTCTCCCATCAGGGGATGCAAATCATTCCTATTTGTATGACTGGGTCAACTTGATCTTGTGCCCTCTTCTGAGCAAATGCAGATGCCAGGGAAAGGTCATGGACTCCTTGGTTTATACAGATCTGGACATTTCTCTGGAGCTGAGGATAACATGGACCACTAGATTCATTTGGGGTTCTGTTCAGAAATGAAGAAGGAGATGGCAGGTGGGCAATCAAAGTGTCTGCTACACAGTCTTGGTTAGTGCTTACTATGATCCTATGCCTTAAGGATGATTTTGATTCATGAGGAAATTGAGACTTTGAGTTATTAACAAATATGCCTAAGTTTATGCAGCTGACACAGGTTGAAGTCTGGGCTAGAACTAAAGCATATTAAGTGGTGAAAGCCCTTAACCTCATCACTCTACTGCCTCCCTTTAGTTGGAATGTTACAGGGCTATCATAGCAATGCTTTCCTTTATAAATGCTTATCATCTATGCCACAAAGAAATAGTATTTTCTACTAGTCATAATAGAAATATTGGCAAACAGGATGTCAGCAATCAATTCAGTTATCTATTGCTGCTTTGACTTATCTACTTCTGTCCCTCAAAACTTAATGACTGTTAAGGTAAGGGATAATTTTCTTTAAAAAAAAGATTTTATTTATTTATTCATGAGAGAAACAGAGAGAGAGAGAGAGGCAGAGACATAGGCAGAGGGAGGAGCAGGCTCCATGCAGAAAGCCCGATGTGGGACTCAGTCCTGGGACTCCAGGATCACACCCTGAGCTACAGGCAGATGCTCAACTGCTGAACCACCCAGGCAACCCAATAAGAGATAATTTCAAAGTATGGTAAAATCATGACTCTCATACAGATATAAAATGAGCATGTGTTTAAGATTTGTTTAAGTCAATATTAATTAATTAAATTTAAATTTAAAAAAGAAAAAAATAAATTAAGAATTAAATGAGGGAAACAGGTAAATTTATACTGATTCAAAGGAGAAGACAAACATAAGTTTGTATGGGGTAAAGGAATGTTGAAATGAAGATGAAAATGGGCATAATATTAACTTTTAGGGGAAAGGACAGCTTGTCCAGCCACTGGACAGAATTCATTTGCATATCTATAGACAAAAATTATTTTGGATTGAGATCAGTTGTCAACAAATTACAGAGTTCTTAAATAGCTTCCATGGAATCAGAATCCGATAACTTGGGGCAGCCTGGGTGGCGCAGCAGTTTAGTGCTGCCTTCAGCCCAGGGTGTGATCCTGGGGTCCTGGGATCGAGTCCCGCGTCGGGCTCCCTGCATGGAGCCTGCTTCTCCCTCTGCCTGTGTCTCTGCCTCTCTCTCTCTCTCTCTCTCTCTGTATCTCTCATGAATAAATAAATAAAATCTTAAAAAAAAAAGAATCCGATGACTTGAAAGAATATACACAATGTTATTTTCTGCTACAGCACATTTTTTTTCTATATGCCACTAACACTTAGTTTCTCATAACTTAATAATTAAACAGGACTCAGCTAGGCAGGTGGCTCTGCTGGCTTCACCTGAAACCATTCCTGTGGCTGTAGTCATCTAAAAGCTTGACTGAAGCTGGAGAACCCAGCCAGTTGGTGCTTGTTCTAAAATTTGTACCTGCAGGATTTTAATTTATGGAGGTCATTGAGTCACGACACCAAAAGCCTAATACTATTGAAAGATTTTCACTACTTACATTTCACAAGAGAAGGGGGCATGCCACACCATGCAGGGCTCCATGGGAAGTACCAGGTTTTGGTCAGGAAGCAAAAGCAGGAGCAAGAGGAAAGCCTATACCAGAGCTTTTATTAGGATTTAGGATTGGCTAGTTTGAATAACTTCAACAGGCTTTGGGACCTAGGGGCTGTCCTGAGCTATCTGATAGTTGCCCTTGGGGTGATTTAGGGCAAGGGAAATATTAGCTTGGAGTGTGAGAATGAGTTAAGCAGGTAGGCAGAGGCTTGGCACTGAATCAAGCAGTCTACAAAGGAAAGGCATGCTCCAGGCAAGCTGACCATCACCTCTAGGAATTAGCTGGCCATGGGAGGGGTAGTGTCTCCCCAGGTCTGAAATCCCTGAGGTGTTAGGTGTCAGAACATTACAAGATACAAAAAATAAAAAGCATGACTGATAGTGCTGCCATCTGCTGAAGTTACTCGGTTCTACTCCACACATCTTCTCATACTCCCACAGGCTCAACAGGGCTTCTCTACATGGCACCTGGTTCTAAGAGGGAACGCAGAAGCTTGTGATATTTCCGGAAACCAAGGCTCAGAAATGACATGATGCCACTTCTACTGCATTCGGTAGGTCAAAAGAAGACACAAGGATAGCCTAGGGTCAAGAGCTGGGGAAGAAGAGTCCACTTTCTAATAGGAGCCACAAAGAATTGGCATAACCCATGGAAACCTATCACATCACTCACCAAATTATATTAAAATTGCTTGTTGATACGGCCAACTCATACAATAAACAATCAACTTTTTATAGGCATACCATACTTTATTTATCTTTGTATCCAAGGGCCTCAGATACAATAAACACCACTTGTCCAAAGCTAATGGGTGGGGAGATCATTCAGATAGATAGAATTAAATAAGGACAGAGAAGCAAGAAAATACAACAACTACTCATTTTTAAGTTCTCCGATTTAACATATGATAGACAGTAGAAAACAAAAGTTGTAAGAGCCTTATATTCAAGACAAAGGAGTTGGACTTAGTTTTGGGGAAACAGGATGCCATGGAAGGTTTCTGAGTGAAAAAATAACTTACCACTATTTCTCTGAGTTTGCTTAAATGAACTGGTGGCTCTATCGAGGGACCAGTTTAACTAATTATTTGCCATAAGAAAGAAAAATGCTTGAGGACACACAGGGACCACTTTATCATGCAAGGGAGTCAGCCAGCTGTCTGATGAGCTAGCCTCTTGGCATATCAGAGATTACAGAAGAGCCCATGTCAGCTTGGTTATTCACAGTCTGTCCATTTGTTTTGGTTGATTTCTTTAACCTCTATTAGAAAAAGGCGAGAACCCCAGATCTCTCATATCCTCAGTAGTAGTACATTATAATGAAAGCAAGTCTCTGACCAAATCCTGCCTCGCCAACAAGCAACCATTAGCATGCAGGCACGAAGAGGTCTCAGAATCTGCTCTTGTAAGCTCAGAGAAGTATCAACTTCATCCTTCAGACTCCTTGACAAGAAGCTTGCCTGAAGGTTTTACTTGAGACAAAGGCCACAGTGTTCTAGTAGCAGATCTTAGCTAACCTGAGTCAAGTCAAGCCACATAATCCCTCCATGTGATGGCCAAATCCAGGGCTGAACAAGAATCTGAGGTCTAGGGTACCACCAAGAAGAGTCAGGGCTGCACTCTGGGCTTACCATATTCTTGTGCCTCTTACACACAAGGCAAGGTACTCTACATTATTTCTAGCCAACTCCTATTTTGTATACACCACTCCTTTCACAGATATATGTACATGTGTTCCTAATATGATTTATGATATTTAGCAAATGTTCCACTCTACATTTGTAATTAGTTTTATTGGAGTATAATTGAGTTGTAAATATACAGTTAGATCAGCTAGTATAGATTAAGGCAGGATCCTTGCAACTCTTGTATATTCGTTACCTATTGCAACATAACAAATTACCCCAAAACTTGATGGCTTAAAAGAACATTTATTAGCTCCTAGTTTTGGTGGGTCAGGATACTAGACCCATTTCAGTGGGGTGCTCTGCTTCAGGTCCTCTTATATGCTGTAATCAAAGTGTTGGCTGGGTCTGTATTCACCTCATAGCTCAACTCAGGAAGGAGCCCAGCTCACTCAGGCACTGGTTGGCAGGAGTCTGTTCTTTGTGGGTTCTTGGATTGAGCTGTCTCAGATTTTCTATGTCTGGGGGCCACCCTTCATTCCTTGCCATGTACCCCTCACCCAAATGGCAGTGGCTTCATCAGAAACAGCAAGCCCAGAAGGCAAGACAGAGAATGCTAGCAAAATGGAAATCACAATCTTTGCTAAGTTAATCACAGGCGTGACATCTCATCCCTTTTGCTGCTTTCTCTTTATTAAAGCAAGTTATATGGTCTGGCCCACATTTAAGGGGAGGACGTTGTATAAAGGGAAGAATACTGGGAAGCTGCCCACCACACCCTGTGTTAACTTCCTGGAGACCCATGATTAGAGTTTTTCAAATGCTAACCAACCACTCCTTCTTAGGTAGCTTCAATTAGTAACTAGTCCAACTTGGGGTATAAAAAAAAGCTAACATAAAAAAGTTATCACCTTGAAATACATATTGAAATATTTTGAGGTCGATTATAAAAAAATATAACAAGCACTGCCACCCTCTTTACCCACAAACCCTATTTTTATCAGATTTTTATTGAAAATCTTTTTTTTTTTCTCAGTAAAAGTTCCCTATGATCTCTGACCTTTTTGTTCAGCGTTTCAGTTCTAGAGGCTTTGAACAGGATTTAATTTTGTCTGGAGGAAATGCAGGACAGATTAAGGTACAGGAATAAATAGCCCAAGCCGAAGAAAACTAGGATTTTTAAAGTACTATAAAAGGTTTACATCCAAAAAAAAAAAAAAAAAAAAGGTTTACATCAACAACAAGGTGCAACACAAAGTTACCATATATTTATCAAGGTTACCTAAGTTGTATCTGGAAAAATACAGTTGTTAATGAGATCATTCTTTCCAAGAAGAAAGCAAAAATATGTTTGTCTATCTTACATAAAGAGGGAGAAAAAGAATAGCAGCATTATTTCTGCTGAAAATAATCTTCTTTTTCTTGGGTATTGAAAAATACAAACTGTATATTTTGACAAGAAAGAAAATAGCCATATTTGGGATGGTAACTTTTAATACCTAACATAGAATTGATAACTTCTGTTGTATGATGTGGTTATTGCAATAAAATTCTCTTTCTGTAGACAAGCTTTCAAACTTCTTACCAGTCTGTACTGAAAAGGGTGGTATTAAAGAAGATAATGAACTCCCACCCCTGCACCAGATTAGGTTTCTTGGAAACCTAGGATGTGTTGTTATCCATTGCTTTATTCAAATATTACTTGGATAGAAAATCATTCTTGGGGTGCACAAACCACAGAAGGCTTTTGGATGCAACACAACCTCCAAAAATTAAATGATTCCAATCTTGCAAAGTTTCAATTGGACTCATGTCCTTATAAAAAGCCATTTTTCTTCAGTTTGGTAATTGCAAGGGCAAATCAACAGTGGGCAGAGCACAAACTTTTAAGTGGCGTCATTAGACAGCCAAACCTATAAAATATCACATTATTTAGGCAACGTATAGCTCAGTCAGTGTTACTGGTAAAATATTTTAGTCTAGCAACAATAACAAACTTGTAAAGTGGCTCAAATGAAAAGCAAAAGAAATCATTCCCATCAGCTTTTGGAAGGAGAACAGTACTGCCACATAACCAGCAATAAGATGAAGATTTCTGTTGTTTTGGATATAATTGATAGTGTCTTGATTCATGTCAGTCTATCACATAAAAATACAACATTTTCTTCTGATAACCTCTTGAAGTCAAGGCATTCTCTGGGCTTGAGGTTTGTTCTGATGAGAAACAATAAGATCTTTATGTGGCTATTCATTTTGCGGTATAAATAACTAGAATCCCAGATAAGAAAATTATATTTACAGCCTAACTTTATTATTTTAAAATTGTTGTTTTCCTCCTTAAACAAGTCAGCTGACTCTGGATTGCTGGAAATCCCTGCACATTTTATCATGCCTGGGTCAGCAGTATATTCTTGGCTTCAGAAACATTGATGTTGAAAATTGAACATCTGGTCTTCCCTTTCTATTACCTCCCCACCCCACTCCTCACTATTTCTCCCCCAAATAATCAGCATTCCCTCTTTTGCTTCTCTGGCTTGAATAGCATTTAAAACTTGAATTTGGTATGTGTTATATTTATCTGTTTCCGGAGCCAATTGAACACTATTTCCAGTTCTGAAAATCTCTTAGCAGTGCCATTTCCTATTACTCCTTTTTATAAACCCCTGAAAAGCAAGGGTGAAGGTTATTCTGATGGGTTGGATCAACTGGTCACTAGTATAAGGAATTGCCTTGCCCAATGTCCTTGCCCAATGTCAGAATCCTTCTTTCTTCCTGCCTATCATGGGTATTCTTTAAGTAGACCTAATGAAATTTCTCCCATAATGATGTTCTAGCCTTGATGTCCTTGTAACCCCAGAATTGAATGCAAAATACAATGTGCATATTATATATTATATTATATTATATTATATTATATTATATTATATTATATATATTCCCTTTTTCTTGCCTTTAGTCAGTTTCTCAAAATGAACTATAAACTTAAGATTTTAAAAAACACATTTCTAAACCAACAAGATTAGTCACTTACTTTAGGGAAGTATCCAAATGCCTTCCTTGGACTACTGCTGGTTTCCATTGGGTATGAGGGATACTGCTCAGTAGAGACTTGCTAGGTAAAACATACACAGCAGGCACACGGAGTGATCCCACAGTGTTCCCAATACATCTGAGACATGCAACACTCACCGGAGTACAGAACATAACCATGATGACCTGAATTCCATTTGGATCCCCCACATTCTATTCTTTTTAAAAACAGATCATATATTTGCAAATAACATATCAGATAAAGGGCTAGTATCCAAGATCTATAAAGAACTTACTAAACTCAACAGCAAAGAAACAAACAATCCAATCATGAAATGGGCAAAAGACATGAATAGAAATTTCTCCAAAGGAGACATGCACATGGCCAACAAGCACATGAGAAAATGCTCTGCATCACAGGCCATCAGGGAAATACAAATCAAAACCACAATGAGATACCACCTCACACCGGTGAGAATGGGGAAAATTAACAAGACAGGAAACAACAAATGTTGGAGAGGATGTAGAGAAGGGGGACCCCTCTTACACTGTTGGTGGGAATGTGAACTGGTGCAGCCACTCTGGAAAACTGTGTGGAGGTTCCTCAAAGAGTTAAAAATAGACCTGCCCTATGACCCAGCAATTGCACTGCTGGGGATTTACCCCAAAGATACAGATGCAGTGAAACGCCGGAACACCTGCACCCCGATGTTTATAGCAGCAATGTCCACAATAGCCAAACTGGGGAAGGAGCCTCGGTGTCCATCAAAAGATGAATGGATAAAGAAGATGTGGTCTCTATATACAGTGGAATATTCCTCAGCCATTAGAAACGACAAATACCCACCATTTGCTTCAACGTGGATGGAACTGGAGGGTATTATGCTGAGTGAAGTAAGTCAATCGGAGAAGGACAAACATTATATGGTCTCGTTCATATGGGGAATATAAAAAATAGTGAAAGAGATTAAAGGGGAAAGGAGAGAAAATGAGTGGGAAATATCAGAGTGGGAGACAGACCATGAGAGACTCCTAACTCTGGGAAACGAACAAGGGGTGGTGGAAGGGGAGGTGGTGGGGGATGGGGTGAGTGGGTGACGGGCACTGAGGGGAGCACTTGACGGGATGAGCACTGGGTATTATACTATATGTTGGGAAATTGAACTCCAATAAAAAAATACAAAAAAATAAGAAAATAAAAACAGATCATTCTTTTCTTTATTATAAAGTAAGATTCTTTGATAATTCTTGCCTGTCCCATTGAAGACGTCTTTGAAGAGCAAGACTTAAGTTGTACAATTTTGCCTAACTCTCTCGCAATATATTTTGTTGGGCTGTTGAAAAATATCACTGCTTTCTGAGATCTTCATAGTAAATGGTAACTAAATGTTTAAAGAAGTATACTTTTCAGTGGACTTTCCTAAAGTCACTGAGATGTGAATAGAATCCAGAAGACTTTGTTTCTGTTGTTCCAATTCAAAATAGTCTGAGAATGGAAATGATGACTTTTTAAGTGGAACTGAGCTTCAACTTTTAAGAGATGTTGTAGATTTTTGAGGGAAGGAGGACACGTGTCTGGGACCCAGCATTCCCATGTGGTTTCCAGCTTCTAAAATTTATCTCATATGTCTTAAGTGTTTGGTATAAATTTTATGAGACTTCACATTTCCATCCAATGTGTTAAATCTTAGATTAAGACCAAACTTACACACCTTTTCTTACTTATGAGCAATTAAATGATATGATAACAAAAAAAGTGACTTTATTTACAGCACTGATGAAAAAGATTGGCAATGTGGTAACTCTTACTTTTAAAATGTAATTCCTTTTTTAACTAATTTTTAAACTAACCTTTGAAACTAACTGACTCTTTTCAAGGCAAGATCCTTGGAACCACTTGGTGAGTATATATTGAATATTTTACTTTTTCCTGTGATACAGCACGAAGTTCATCCAAATAGAACCATGCCTCCACCACATAAATCATTCAGAAGATCTGGTAACTTTCCATGTGATTCAGTTAAATCCTTTAAATCCCACAGGAGAATTTACTTGCTTTTGGCATATTTCACCATATTAGGAGGAAAACCAGTCTCCAAGGACATGGTGGTTAATGAGAATGGGCCAAAAGCAGATGTCCTAAACTCAGTTTCCTTAGCTTAGGCATTTTCAGATGGTGTTTCTCTTGGTCAAGAGTCCCTAAATAAGTTTCCTTTCTGGGTCCGCAGTACCCCTTAGGCTCCTCACAATGCCTTTAAAAGGGTAAAGAGTCCTTCCTTTCATAATTAAAGATGACAACTGCAGAGGGGAGTTAACATGTTGAACTAAATTCACTGGCACTGAGCTGAAAACCCAACTGTCCCGGAGTATCGGAACTGAGGGGCTTGAGGGCAGCAGAAAGAGATGAAGTCCAACAAGAAAGAGAAGTGAGTAGGACTCTTGCTGGGAAATTGAGAGGCTTTGGGAGGCTAATCAAATCTCCCTACCTCTCACTTTTGCCTAGTCCCCATCTATTTGTGCACACATTCTCTGAGCTGAGATGGAAAGCCACCTTCTGGTGGTGGCTGGTATTTTATGGATAGTGGAAACTAAATTGAATTTTAAGCCCTTTCCCATCCTCTATTTCTTTAGTTTCATTATGTAAACATGAATCCACAATGCCCAGGAGAGAAGTGTCATGGGCTCTGAGAAGACACACACATTTTGTTCAAGAGACCATTGCTTCACATCAATGGAAGTGGAACAGAGGAGGCAAATCCATTTTATTTTATTTTTTTAAAGATTTTATTTATTTATTCATGGGAGACAGAGGGAGAGGGAGAGAGAGAGAGAGAGAAAGAGAAGCAGAGACACAGGCAGAGGGAGAAGCAGGCTCCACGCAGGGAGACTGACATGGGACTCGATCCTGGGTCTCCAGGATCACGTTCTGGGCTGAAGGCAGTGCTGAACCACTGAGCCACCTGGGCTGCCCTATTTATTTTTTTAAAGACTTTATTTATTTGAGAGAGAGAGTATGAGCAGGAGTGAGAGGCAGAGGGAGAGGGACAAGCAGGCTCCCCCCTGAGCAGAGAGAGCCCTACATGAGGCTCAGTCCCAGGACTCTGGGATCATGACCCGAACCAACTGCTTATAGACAGAGTCACCCAGGCACTCCCTCAGCAAATCCATTTTAAATTGTATTGATGTCACAATTAAAAGAAATATCTCCTCTGAAAGACTTTACATACGCAAATCCATAAATGACTAAATGATAGAAATATTTTCAGTTTCATGTAAGGTAAGTTTTAAAAATCTCATTGGAACTCTTCTGCTGAAGGTCATGGCAAAGCCTAGTCTCTCCCATGATCAGATTGATCATGGGTCATCTCTACTCTAGGTGAGTTTGAAGCATCTATTTCCAGACTAGAGGAGGGAGGACATAGGATAAAGAAGGAAATGAAACGTGTTCAGAATGTGGTCGCTCACTCTGCCTCATTAGTGATCTTAGTAGTTCCTGATAAGCTCTCCCACATTTTTTGTGCCAATTCTTGACATTGAAAACGTCCCCCCCAAAAAAAAAGAAAAAAAGAAAAAAAAGAAAATTTCCAGAGCAGAGCTACACAATTTATCAAATTTCTACATATATACTTGCTTTTTTTTTTTTTTAAGGATTTTATTTATTTATTCACGACAGAGAGAGAGAGAGAGAGAGAGGCAGAGACACAGGCAGAGGGAGAAGCGGGCTCCATGCAGGGAGCCCAACGTGGGACTTGATCCTGGGATTCCAGGATCATGCCCTGAGCCAAAGGTAGGCGCTAAACTGCTGAGCCACCCAGGTGTCCCAGGACTCATTTTTTCTTAAATCAAAAAACAGACTTTAATCTTAATGTCTGTATGCAAAGTATTAAGTTACATACAAGATGCTTTTTTGTTGAGGAGGAAGGATAAAGCAGAGGTATGGGAGTAGATACCAAGGCATGTCAAATGATGTACTGTCAACTTTTCAACTGAGTATAGGTCAATGAAATATTCCGAGCCTGAGGTTGTGGCTGAGCCCATGGCTCCAAACCTGGACAGAATGGCTCCTTCCAAAGTCAGCATTTAAACTAGCCACCCCCACCACAAACCCAACCCCAGATGTTGCAAGAACTAGATTAATCTAAGGTCTTTCTAGCCTCCCACTGAGCATACATATTTAAATTCTGGGACTCCAAGCCAAAATTTCCCAGTGGACCACCTTATCCTTCATTAACTGAAAAAATAAACAGTTCTGTAGTAATGGAGAAGGGCCCTTTTCAGAGAAATGTCTTTGATGCTAAGGCTGCTGTAAGGATATATATCCCCATGCTTCTTGTGAATTTTAACACCAAACTCAAGGACCCCACAATAGAAATGGGCAACCAATAGTCAAGAACAGAAGTGTTTCCTATAAAGGCAATGGATGCGTAATTATAATCACTCTGACTCCAGTTTAGGGGAACCAAATCAAGGGGTCAAGGAGTGGCTAGGGCACTGGGGAGTCACAGCTCGTGCACTGAACCCAAAAGACAGAGCTAATCACAGTGATGGTGTGACTGCCACACACAACAGGCTGCTGCTTCTCCTTTCTTGAGGTGGTGACAGCCTATGACATTTTAGCTACGATGCTTACCCTACAGAAGGAGCCCATGGTATGTTATTGACAACCCTACTATTTTTCAATTTGTTTTATATATTGCCATCACGAGTGGGAGGAAATGAGAGTTTATCAATATTTCCTTTACGTTCACCTTGGTGGGGGAGGGAAGAAGCTAGCATGGTCTTATATGTACCTGTTTTCAGTTGACTTGTTTTAAATAAGCATGACACCTAGCTGAATGTTACTTTCTCCTCTGGGCAGAATTCTTTCCAAGAAGGTGAAGAGCACATATCCTCAAGGTAAAAAGAACCACCCTTGTGTGTGGCAAAATAAGAAATGTAGTTATATAGAATTGACACCTAGAGGAACCAACTCACCACCTGCCCACACCAACAAACCAAAAACACATAGTCATTCCTCCTGGTTGAAAGCATGCGTGCTCAAGTTAGATGGACTTGGGTTCAAATCCCAAGTAGGTGCGAACCTTCTGCTATGTAGGTGAGTAATTGTCTTCAGGCAGATCCTTCCAGAATTAGACCCAAATTCAAGTGATTTATTATCAATAAAGAACTCCCAGAAAAAAAATGGCAAAAGCTTGATAAGCAGACTAAGGAAAAAGAAGCAGCTAAGCAAAGGTCTATCTAATTTTACTTAAAGACCAGCCTCAGTTTGATCTCTGCAAAGGTCTGAAAGGGGTAAATTACACCCAGAGTTTGTCTAGAAGCAAAGGAAGCTAGGCTTTTGTACTTGAGCATTGGTCACAAGCTAGGGGGACTTGGGCACAGGTCAGGCGGTTATGGTAGCCCAAGGGCAATCCTCTGAAGAATTTTGCAGCTATAAGCTCTTAGCAGCAAGACGCATCAAACAGAAGGATGGATGCCCAGCACCAGGGGAAATGATTGGAGAAGATTGGGTGGGGGTACCAAGAGTGTCTACTACTGGGACTGGGCAAATTTCTTAACTTCTCTGAGCTTATTTTCTTTCATGTAAAATGGGGGAAGAAGTAACTAAACTAAGAGAATTGTCATGACCATGAAATGGAGATGCAAAATGCACAGAATCTGATATGGAATAAGTGTTCAATTAAATATTACCCAATCTCTCACCGGCTATCAACTCCCCAAGAACAGGGGAGCATCTCCTTCATTATTACTGTCTCCCTACTCACTAGAAAAGTGCTTCGTACATAGGAGGCACTCAATGAATATTTGTGCAGCTTTAAGGTAAGAACAACATCATAGGGATGCAGAAGACTTTGCCAAAGATAGAAAACTAAATTCAGGTGGGATTGGACAGTAAGCTCATGACAATTCAAAAACCCTATTTTGACAACAGAAAAAAAGCAGAATTCTCAAGTGGGAAAGGATAAGTACATGATAGGGATAATTGGGGCTTACTAAAAAGACTTTTATTGACAAAAATCAAAATAATTTTTTTCCCTGTTTTGGGATGGGCCCAGAGTAGAGAGGGTCTTCTGAGTTGCCTTCAGTGCATTGCACTCACAAGTCTTAAATCATTGTTCTTTTTGGAAACTAAAAAAGGCTTGCCTATTTTAGCAATTCTCAAGATTTTTGGTTCCAGGACTTCTTTTTATTTGTGACACACACACACACACACACACACACACACACACACAGGCAGAGACACAGGCAGAGGGAGAAGCAGGCTCCATGCAGGGAGCCCAATGTGGGACTCGATCCCGGGACTCCAGGATCACACCCTGAGACGAAGGCAGAAGCTCAACCACTGAGCCACCCAGGTGTCCCAAGTTCTAGGACTTCTTTACATTCTTAACACTTAGTGAGGACCCCAAAGAGCTATAGTTTATATAGGCTGTAGCCAGCAATATTAGAAACTGACACTGAGAAAATGTTTAATTCTTAGTTACCTAATTTTAAAATAATAAAAGTTACAAGTTAGCATAAGTAATATATTTTTATGAAAACAATGATATTTTCTAAAACCAAAAAAAGACAGTAAGTGGCATTGTTTTACGTATTTGCAAATTTAATATTTGGTTCAACAAAGATAGCTAGATTCTCTCTCCTTCTCTATTTAGTGCATTATGACATGTTGTTTCATTTGAACACTTTAAGACTTCATCTTCAAGAAGACCCTGACTGACCTCTTTCATAGGTCCACATTTCCAACCATCGATGACTCCTTCTAGAGCAATAGATAGCCAGCAAGTCAATCTCATCCAGAAAGATTTTTTGTTGTTTGTCCTCTGTGTCCAGGACCAAGTGGTTATGCAAGAGAATTTTATCACCTAGTCCTGCCCTGCAATCCAACAACACCAACATTTGGAGAGGAGAAAGAACAATTACCAGACAGTCTGCAACCAGCCGGAACATTATTGTGTGGGCCAGGGTGCTCTGCTGAGCATCTGTTCCATGGGATATTAATAGCCATGGCATGAGAATAAGTTAGGGAAGCACGGGGTTAAACCAAAGCCAACAGGTGTCTCTATTGCAGGGCTTTTCAAATTGAGAAGAGAACACACTGTGTTTCCCAAATTTGTTTAAGAATGAGACCCTTTTTCACTGAACAACTATCAATTCAGTTTAAAGAACACATTTTGGGGACAGCCCAGGTGGCTCAGCGGTTTAGCACCGCCTTGAGCCCAGGGCTTGATCCTGGAGACCAGGGATTGAGTCCCGTGTCAGGCTCCCTGCATGGAGCCTGCTTCTCCCTCTGCCTGTGTCTGTCCCTGCCTCTGCCTCTGTCCCTCTGCCTGTGTCTGTCCCTGCCTCTCTCTCTCTCTCTGTCTCTCATGAATAAATAAATAAAATCTTTAAAAAAAAAACAAACACTTTTTGAAACACTAACATAAACTCTAATGGCAGAGATGGGGTGTGTGGGGCCTAAAAGCTGTTAGCCCAGTTGAAAAGCCACAGATTTGAATTAACTTCTAGCAAGGGTTAAGATATTTCTGTACTTTTAGGGTTCCTTCTCCAAAATTCCAAAAATTCATTAGCCTAGAGTCTATTTGCAAGGTTTGGGTTATTAACATCACAGACTGAGCCAGAGATGAAGTCTAAAGCTAGAGAATACCAGAGGGAAGTTCTTTCCTATGCCTAGGTGTCTTCTCCCAGATACCTGCATGGCTGGTCAAGCTCCCTCAAGTCTGCTCAAATGCCATGTCCTTATCAAAGCCCCCTCTTACCACCCTATTTAAATGACAGCCCCATTTCTCAGCACCTCCTATGCCCCATTCTCCTTTTTCCCCCCATATCATATCTCCACACTAACATACTGTATAATTACCTCCTTTGTTTTATGACAGTCTCATTACCACAACATAGGCTCCATGAGGGCAGACATTTTTGTCCCTTCTGTTCACCTAGAACATCTCTAGATTTGGTATTCTAAATCTGGCACATTGTCTGGAACAATGCTTAGTGCACAGTAGCTGCTCCATAAATATTTGTTGAATGACTGGATCAAGAAAGACAGGATGTTAGGTTTTCACTTGAGGTTGTAGAGTGTATTTTATATTGTTTAGTCTTGCTCCTCTATCCTCAACCTCTAGATCCCAGGATGCTAGATTCCATTTTGATCCTTTGGTTCTATTTTGATCCTTCACTTTGGTGTCTGGTATCCGCGAGGTGAACAGCAATAGCAGGAGCCTCTGTGTTACCAAAGCCCTCACTCTTAGTGACATCACACAACCCCTCACAAAGTTGCCAGCTTGCAAAAGTATTAAGGAGGATAGAGGAAATATTTCTATTTCCATACAAATAAAAATGACCAGATATTAATGCAGAGATGCTGCTCTGGGAAACAGCCATTGACCATCAAGAGAAGGTGACACAGTTTACTTAATAGCCCCCTAATACTGCATATTTATCAGTATTTGTTAATTTTTCTCTATTGTAAACAACTTTTTAATGAACATTTTAGGATATAACTCTTTCATATTTAGTTTATGTCTTTATGGAGCATATTTAAAAACATATGTACTGAATCCCACTGTAAACTTCATCTTGTGATTATTTTCATTAAGTCTAATTTCCTGTGTTTAATTACTCAGATCTAAATTTTGAAAGATGCTTTATTCTTCCATCAATTTTAATGTTACCATGTACAGCTCAACCAGGAACATTTTATTTTATATTGAATATTTCCACAAGTTCTTCTTCTTTTTTTTTTTTTTTTGGTGACCTTTTGTAGTTTTCAATACTATAAACAAGAGGTGACTTTTCAGACAGGTAATCATGTAACACTTTATATTTTATTATATTTTATATACTTTCTTTAGTAATATATATGATGAATTGAATAACAGTATGATAATTTGCATTTATTTCTAGGGTAAACTATAATAAAAGTGTAAGTAATTCTCAGATATGGTAAGGTTGCTCTATGGTGAAAATGCATTCATTGTTTCCAAAAGTCTTCTTTCAACTTTGATGAATTTCAATAGGCTCTCTGGTATAATCAGCACATTCCTGGGTCAAAATGGTAGGGATAAAAACAATGGGGGCAAAATGTCCTACTTTGGATCAGCAAAGGCCAAATGGAAGATGTTTAATTTCAGTTAGTCATTGAAGGATAATTAAGATTTGCTGCCAGAAGGAAGGAATACAGATGGCCTTTTGCAGCTGCTCTGCTCCATATTTTTCACTGCACCATTTGAACAGGTGGATGGTATGATCTCACTCTTCTAGCCTATTTTGACTCATGTTTATGAATTTCTTATCCAAATTTTGCTAGCACTGATTAATCATCTTCTCATGAAATCTTTCTCAGAAGCAAAGCATTCTCTGGATCAAATGCCATTAAATCACTTTCCTTCATTGATCAAATTCTGTACTACACATTTATACCTTTTTCTTTTTTTTTTTTTTACATTTATACCTTTTTCAATATTTTTCCCATTTTCATCTCTGTCCTCCTGAATTTATCAGATTATATTCCTCATAAATTTTAAGATTTTAGGGACACCAAAAGGGCTCAGTGGTTGAGTATCTGCCTTTGGCTCAGGTCGTGATCCTGGTGTCCTTGGATCGAGTCCTGCATCGGGCTCCCTGTAGGGAGTCTGCTTCTCCCCCTGCCTATGTCTCTGCCTCTCTGTCTCTCATGAAAGAATAAATGAAAAATATTTTTTAAAAAAGATTTTGTGCAACACATTTTTAACTGAGATACTATTTTTATGCTGGGCAATGTTCTAGATGATGGGAATACCTAGTAAATCAAACAGATATTAATTCCTGCATTCACGGAACTTCATACTGAATCATTAATCAGGGCTGTAAAGTTGTCTAGAAATAATTTCAGAGTAATCATCTCTGGTTTTGTGAGTGTTCTTTTTGAAGCCACGATTTCTAACAAGTTCAGTGGTTCTGGGTCCAATTTTGAGTTTTAATTTATTTTTTAAGAAGACTTGATTCTTCTATCAGTTTTTTTTAATCTGTATCTTGCCATGTGCAGTTTTAGCTGTTGACAGTTTTATTTCATGTCGATTATTTCTACTGAGTGTAATTTTTTCCTGAGCCAATTTCTGCAGTATCCAGTATGACCAACAAATGACCCTCTAAACAGTTTTTTCATGTATAGTAAGTTTTACCACTTGCATCTTTCGGCATTGTCAGTTTTATTTTGTGTTGATTATTTCTACTGAGCCAAAAATTTCCCCAGCAACCTAGTAAAAAGGTCCTTTGGGTCAAATTCTTGGGATTAAGCCTGCAAAATATTTTTTTAAAAAATCCCTGATTGAAATGGTGTGGTAAAAATTGTGTTTCAAGATTTTGTATTTTGGAAGAGATGCATGGGAAAATATGAAAAGTAGTATTTCCTATACTTTAATGGGCACACAAATTACATGGGATCTTGATAAAATGCAGATTCTCAGTCAGTGGATCATGGGGCCTGATACTTTGCTTTTCTAACAAGCTCTCAGGAGATACTAATACTGCTAATCCACAGGCTGAGTAGCAAGGAGTTAGAATATATGCTTTGCGGTCCTGCAGGCTAGAGTTCAAGTCTTAAGGAACTTATTTAACCTCTGAGTCTGGTTTTATTCATCTGTAAAATGGGATGATAATACTATTACCTATCTAAGAGGGTTTTTTGTCAAGGTTAAATAAGATGATTTATATAAAATACTTAGCACAGGGCTTCCCACCTAGTAAATAATGAATGGTTACTCTTATCAATAGACCAGTAAAAATACATATAAGCACATGGCATGTTTCAGGAATGAACGTTAAGTGGCCTGGCTACACAGAGTATGGTCCTTGGACCAGCAACATCTAGCAGCTTGATAGAAATATGAAATCTCAGACCCCACCTCAGACCTACTGGGTAAGAATCTGCATTTTAACAAGATCCCCTGGAGATTCGTGTGCATATTATAGTTAGAGAAGCAAAGAAAGGGGATAAGAGACGATTCTGAAAAGGTATCCCAAGGACTGTAAACCACTTGACTTGCCCACTGAGGACCTTTAAAACTTTTTTGCAGGGCTGTGGGGTGGAAAATACCCATTCTTCCTATCCATCCACCCCCACACATTCCCATGTCAGGCACTGTGACTCAGTCAAGCACCCTTTCCAGGTGAACCTTGGTTAATCTCAGGATCCCTAGTGACACAATGCCCTGAATAGGGCTTATCGATAGATCCCAGGTGACAGAAATGATAATTTGCCATCACTGCAAGAGACCATTTGGAGCCACCAAAAAACTTTAAAAAGGAAAACATGAGACTATATGTAATGGCTTAGAAGAGTCTATGGTACCTGGTAAACCCTCAATAAATAGGAGTCAATTACTTTTACCTAGCCTAACAATCTGTTCCAACATTTTCTCCAAATAGTGAATAAATGAGAAAATTTAAGATGGTGTATTCATATTTTAGGGTGTTATAATGCCCTTTTATTGTGAAATGTTGGAGGGGGTAAAACAATTTTTTAAATCCTCATATGGCAAAATTAAAATTTTAGCAACCTCATGTTCCCTTCATGACATGATGAATACCTGGAGGTGATTAGGGCCTGTATTTCTGGATACTTGGGTCACTTGAACTGGCAAAAAATCCAAAGCAGAGTGGAGTGGCACTTCTTACTGTTCTTCCTCTACTTGCCCCATGATGTCTGTCTTTGGACAAGTGACAACGAAGAAGAATGTTTTCTTCTGTAAATGGCATGCATTGTCCCTCTTTCCACATCACACCAGAGTTGATTCTGCATTTATAGAAAAACTGTTAACAAGTAGTGGGAACCTGTGGCAAGTCCAAAGATGCCGGTGTAGAGCCAGTATGGTAAAGTATAAAGTCCAACTGTCCCCATGGGGCACAGTCTACTGAATATCTACTGAGAGTCTCCATATCACCAGCCTTCAGACAGAGGCTAATTTGGGTGGGAGTAGCAGAGCCCGGGGGCCTGGAGTTGAAGAGGGCTACTTTGCACTAGATGACCTGAGAGGACTTTTCCAGTGCGAGCTCTAGACTTTTGGACACAAGTGAACTGTTGGCTACGTTTTCTGGACGCCGCGCCACACCAGGATACCTTAGGCCCTAGAGCCAACACTGGCTTTGACATGCATGTGTTCCCACTTCCAAGAGCTCAGCTCTCCCTGAGAGATTTCACTCAGTGATTCAGAGACCAAAGTGTCCTAACAAACTAAAGAACCAAAGTCTATTGAGGTTTAAGGCTAACCCTACTTAAAAACATTTTGTATTCATTGCCTTTTTTTTTTTTTAGGTGAAACACAGGAATCTATGCGCTATAGCACACCAGCCACCCATTCTTCATACACTCCCTGGTGTTACGTTTGCAGTTGCTCTGGCATCTGATTCTAGAAAATTAACATGAAAATGCAAATAACAGTAATGCCATATAGTGACATACACTGTTATGTGTAATTTTCTGACCGTTTTGTTACTGGCAGGGCAACCCAAGAGAGAAAAAGAGAAGGGGAACCAGAGTTCAGAGCTGCAGCATGTGGAGCTGGAACAGGAACCCCATTTAATACCACACTGTATTCCATATTTCCAATTCGGACTCTCCCTGACATCTTGTTGAATACCCAACTCACCCAAGCTCATCATTAATTCTCTTTCAAAGTGTGGTATCAACAGACTTTGCATAAAAACATCTATCAAATAATGAAGGCTTTGGTTCTACTGGATTGCTTTGAAACAGCAGCCCTTAAAAGCATGATTAAAAGTTTCCATTGAAGTTTATTATTAATGAATAAGGTTTTGTACTTATGCATATGAGGCCTTCTACAGAGAAGGATTTCAAATTCCTTTCTAAATGAGGCCTGGTACAAACATAACCACTTCCCTTCATGAGTAGATGCACTAGAGCTGGTCTATGTGGCCCATTAGGGGCCATGACTTAAAATGTAAAGTATTTTAACTTCTTCTGAAAAGCTTAAAAAGAAAAAGAAAAAAATAGTGCTCACCACCTCCCAGCTGATTTGTTATATTAACCATGTCTTTTGTTTTTTGTATTCTGATGTTTTGACATCTGAGACCTTACCGCCCCTGGAGAGACTGCCCACCCCAGGGTTAGCTATTCCTAGATAGGAATGACTCACCCATAAGCACACTCTTCAAATGCACACCAACCATTCTAGAGCCCATAGTTCAACCACCCCCTTTATCAGGCTCTCACACTCCAGGCCATGGTCCAGCTAATCACCTCAGGGCCAGAGACCAGACAACTAGGGACATCTCCTATGCCCTTGAGTCCACTGAAAGTATTCAATCTGGCCAATCTTAAGCCTGCTTACCCTGCCGTGCTTGTTCCATCCCACAGAAACCACAAACAAAGGCTCTTGTCTTGTGGTTCTCTCTCTCCCTCTGCCTTCCAACTGACCCCGGTAATTCTCCAAATGCCCCACTGCCCTCCCTACCCCTGATGTGTCAAACCCCTTCCTCTTGGGAACTATAAGAAACTGTCTTTTCAATGGCAATCTTCCTCTTGATCTGATGACCTGACCGTACCTCAGATCCCCTGTGAATACACTTTATAACTATCATTAAACACTGATTTACATGATCTTGACAGCCCTGAACACCTTTCTCACCAGATGAGAACAGCGTATCTCCAGTTTTTTTGTTCCCCAGTTCTTCCAGAGGGCTCCCATAATCGTCTGGTTCCCCACCACCTTTCCCCTGGGTCCTATTTACCACCCCACCACTTCCCTACAAGAGCTTTTCGTCTCAGAATTGTTACCTTCATTAGGCAACACTGTGACGTTCAAACAACTTAAACTTTCAAGCCTCCCAGAAATTCCTTGCCCCATCTTGAGAACCACCCTCTGAAACTGCTCACTTCTGTTACAACTTCCAAAAATGCGGAGTTTATTTCATTTTATCCTTAGCAGGGATTACGGAGATGTGGTTATACCTCTTCTTCAAAAATTCCTTTGAGGTTTCTAAAATGACCTCCTTTCTATAGATGTTGAGGGTTCTTGGACTGGTAAAGAAAACATTTTCCCCTTCTTTCCCCAAACAATTAATTTCAGTGGGGCTCTATTTCCCTGAGAGAGAGAGACCTCTGCCACCAGTGTGAGTAAAGAGATTGATTTCCCTCTGTCCCCAATTCCAGCACTTTCAGGTCCTCCTTCAGAAGGATTTGGTAACAATTTTCCACACAAAGAGGACCCGCTTTCACATTCAATTTTATGAAGGCCAAAGTAAATGCTTCAAGAAGGTGCACAGAGACAAGAGATTCTTTTCCCAGAAGACTTGAGACATGCAGGAAGATGCTAGGCTTCAAAATGCACCCCTTCTAGCTGCCCACACCATCCCCCTCCAAAAAAGAAAGAAGGAAAGATTATTTTCTAATTTTCAGTGCCAAATCCATATCATAGGATTTGGAAGTGTCTGAGGTGACCTTCACATACAGGTTTCCTCTCCTTATCTGTATTTTTCTAGCTCACCTCCCAACACTCAACTTGGTTACCCATTTCTCTGTTATATTTCACCTGAAATAGAGGTGCTGTGCAAATCTTAATAAACACAATTTGATAACACATAATAGGAGAAAAAAAGAAAACAAAATAATTGACTTACTCACTGCTGCGGGGATTTTGATTAAACCTGGGTTTGAACTGGGAGACTAAGGACTCTCCAAGGATAGTATGTCTAGTTTAGGGGGTTGGCATTTCTGGGAAATAAGGCCCCTCCTCTCTCCACATGCAGCCTTGGAACTGGGAATCTTAGAAAATGATTCCTTCCAATCACCTGAGGAAGATGTTCTCAGTCCTCTCCCCATTGCCCATCCGTGCTCCTCTGAGCTCAGTGCCTCTGGCCCAAATTGCAGCCTCTCCGGGAAATGCACCTGTGTTTCTCTGCTGGAAGGCCTTTGCTGCTAGGTGGTAGGCCAAAACCACAAGGGAATTCATGTCGCCCATGAAGAGCTCCCAGCAACAGCCCCATGGGTGTTGGTGTATAAACACCCCAGCTCCCTTACCTCTCAGGGGGAGAACATCGTACCCCAAGATGTATTCTATTGCAGCTGCCAGAAATCCGCAGCCGAACTAAACTTCTGTTTCCCACAGTGGAACTTGCTTGATAATGAGCCCTCACCTTGGCCTCCTTCCCTTCCCTGTCTCACTTTCCCACTCCCCTCCACCAAGTGCTTCCTGGGATCACCTCTATTGGAGACCTTGTCATAGTATCCGCTTCTGTATCTGCTCAGTATCTGCTCAGACTAAGACCATTTGTGAAAGAGATCAACCCTTTTTTTGGAAGTTCTTTTTTAGAATAAGATGTGAACTTTAATGGAGTCATTCGTGTACATAGTTATTGTACATGGCACCGCGTGTGAAGCCCCCTGCCCGTGCCTCTGACTAGAAAGATAGGCTTTTGCTGTTCCGAGTCATCCTGCACAGTAAAGAACAATTGGGTATTGAAAAGCCAAAGCTCCAGAGTCGGAGTGCTAGAGAAACTAGTGCACACTTATACGTAGTCATATGCATATTTACATATAAATATAAATATAACTTGCCCAAAAGATAGGTCCATATCCTAACACCTGCTGGGTGTGCAATTTTGAGTACTTCATTCTCCAAACTTCAGTTTCCTTATCGATAAAGAGGACATAATAGTTGTCCCTACTTTAAAGGATTAAATGAGATAACGCATATAAAACACTTAACACATCGTCTGGTGCAAAGCAAATACTCAGTAAATGTCAGCTCCTCTTATTGTCCTTGTACTTTCAGTTTAAATGACTCCTCCTTAGGGAAGCCTTGCCTGACTTGAGATTCAGTCTGTCTCATAAGTTCTCACAAATTCCTATGCAGCACCTATGATATACATACATAGTATATATGAAGAATATACATATAATAAATTCATACATGTATATCTTCGGTGGTAGCGCAGAGCTATTCACATAACAGATGCACAGTAATGGTTGTTGAAGGAGCAAATAGGTAAATAGGATAGGATCCCTGCCTTCTAAGAGTTATAAAAATTAATGGCAAATGTGGACAAATTCATGTAGAATTAGACCCTTACAAAATAACTTCACTCCTTCACAACACTCCTCCACAAATAGTTACCAAAAAAAGAGCTCTGCTTTGCAAAAGCTGCAAATCCTTCTAGAAGTACTGCTGTGTTCAGGTCACCACCTGCCTCCAAAGTCTCCCTAGAGAAAACACAATAGGCCTTTTACTTTCTAATTAGCAGGATCCCCTCCAGAACATTCTAGCACTTTTAAGAAGCTTTCGTCCACCATGATCTCCCCTTAAAGAAATCCTAGCTCTGTACTATTAACGTTTCCTTATTGAACTGAGGGGAGAGCTGGGGACAGGAACCTTACTATCTCCCTATCCTCAGCATAGAATATTTGCCCTGTGCTCTTTTGCCAAAAGTGGCTCTTGAGAAGATGTAAGAGGGGAACAAGGAGTGGTTATTGCCAAGATAACCATGGATGTTACCACCCACCTAGGCCACACACTAGAACACAAGCAGGGAGTTTACTTTGCCATTCTTTACTATTTGATAATGACATATCTACAAAGATATGGTCTGGCTTCTATGGAACACATTGTCATGGGCAGCCAGGGTGGCTCAGCGGTTGTTTGGCGCTGCCTTCAGCCCAGGGTATGATCCTGGAGACCCAGGATCGATTCCCACGTCAGGCTCCCTGCATGGAGCGTGCTTCTCCCTCTGCCTGTGTCTCTACCTCTCTCTCTCTGTGTGTCTCTCATGAATAAATAAATAAATAATCTAAAAAAGAAAAATGGAACACAGTGTCATCTGGAAATGTCACTTTAACCATGGCCACCCCGATTGAGTCATTGGGTCATTTGAAGGTCAGAGAGAGGTGTCATTCCTTCTCCAGCCTCTCAGTACAGAGGAAGGCAGGGGCACCAGGAAAGCAATGCCTACCTTGGAGTCCCAGCCGTGGGTGCCGTGGCCGCAGACCGCCTCCTCACCTCGCCTTCTGACACCAGACAGCTCCAGATGGTAACCATTTTCATGTTTTCCCAGTTAGGTTTGGAACTGAACCAGTGTCAGCATTCTTAATTCTATGACCAGACACTCTTGAAAATCCCGTTTCTCTGTAATGGGATTATTTGGGGTCAGCTTCTGACATTTATACTTCTTTCTGTGCTCTGCCTCAGGGTCCCGACCTTGGTGCTCAGGCTTTCAGACCAGGAACCACCTGGCATCCCTACACTGTGGCACAGTACACAGGTGTCGGAGGAGGCAGAGAGTGTGTCTTGTTTTACATTGCTAGAAATGGCTTTCCTGATTATAGAAGCTGTGAGTAAAAAATAAAAGCCTCCAAAAAAGTCTAAAAACAAAAATTAGTCATTATCTTACTGTTCGGAAAAAAGAAAAAAACAACCAAAAACCTATTACCATTTGATGTCGCTCCTTCAGGCTTTTGTAATACAACATATACATATTTTCTTTTGTTCTTTCTATGTCCTTGCAAAATTGGGATCTTATAAACAATGGATCTTGATAAATCTCCAAAGGAACCTTCTTCAGTTTATTAAGTGGTTTTAATCTCTACAGCAAGAGTGCAATATTAAATGGCAGAGGTGAGGATACAGCCCGAGGTAGGCTCTGCAGAAGGCAAAGCAAACAGGCACAGCCTGGCTTCTGCGCCTAGCAAACCTGAAATAAACTGCTGGGGCCTTCAACTTACTAGCTCCGTGTCCTTGGACGAGTTACATAACAACCCCCCTAACCCGCAGCTTCTTATCTAGTGCACAGAAAATGATTAGCACGTGCCTAGCAAATAGGTAAAGACACAAGTAGTGTTAGTAACTATCTCATAAATGACAATGTGGTGCCCAAAAATACTTCAATCACTTCCTCTGGCTAAGCATTTCATCTTAAGAAACAAAGGCCAATTTATATGATAATTACTGATTATATTAGTCTACTCTGGCTGCTATTACAAACTACCACAGACTGATGGCTTAAGTAACACATATTAATTTCTCACAGTTCTGGAGGCCGGAAGTCCAAGATCAAGATGCCAGCTGGTTCAGTTTCTGATGAGAGCTCTCTTCCTGGCTTGGAGGTAGCTGCCCTCTTGCTGTGTCCTCACATGGCAGGAAGAGAGAGGGGGACGAGTAAGCTTTCTGATGTCTCTTCCTATAATGACACGAATCCTATCCGATCAGGGCCTTGCCTTTATGAGCTCACTTAATTGAGATTACTTCCTTGTAGGCCCTATTTCCAAATACAGTCACATTTGGGTGGGGGACACAGTTCAGTCCAAAAAAATAATAGTTTACTCCCATGGAGAAAAGCAATGTGATGCTTTTACGCTACAGCTGAGTTGAACATATGGAGAAAGAAGAGGGCAAGATGAGCCCTCCCCACTGTAATGAGAGCAGCACCGTGAATCTACTCCCACAGGTAGGTCGGCATGTTCTTCAAGACCTTTGTCAATGCCCAGAGAAAAGCAAAATTCACTTCTGCAGACTCCAAGAGGAAGTCCAGAAGTGAAAACTCACTGTTTTGGAGACTTATGCTATTGGGAGTGGCTTCTAGTTTCACATTAGGAGAGGTTTCAGTTTCAGGAGTCTTCCCTGCTTTAGATGAAGAAGAGATAAGGAGGATATAGCTCCTTTTTAGAAAATTAAGGCAATTCCCTCCTCTCCAGCTGTTGGAGGTATTTCCTAGTTTTGTGGCAGCTGGATGGTGAATGAAGTTGCTGAGGAAGAGAGAAATTCATTGTAACTCCAAAATGATGCATCTGGACCTCTCTGTTCGTGTGTCCCCCCTCCCAGCCAGTCCTGTGAACACTGGTCTGACCCCTGACCTTCAGGCCAGCATCTCAAATCCAAAGCTCTGATGGGCTCCACGTATTCTATCTGCAGACTGTGAGGGAAGCTTTGGTTCCAGAATTCCACGGACCACTTCCTCTTCATTTTCTGCATAAAGAAGACAGGGTTGTTTCCTGAGAAATTTCACTCTGAGAAATGCCTCTGTCTATTGAAGAACTGAAGTATCTCATGTGGTGGGAACTGTGCTCAAATTTCTCAGTGGTTCCTGACTTCTAGATTTTGCAAACTAAGAAATATATTCTGGGAGATTCTCAGAATTGTCAATTGAGTACACGCTGTCATGAAAGAGAGGACATTTTAAATTGGGAAGAAGGTATTCCCAAAATAAGTTACTCTTTTCCCACAAAAGGCCTTAAACTTGAAGGTTTTTAACTTTAAACTTTGAAAGTTAAACCTTAAACTGGCACATGCTTAAGTACCACAGTCATTTGCCACAAATCACAAACTACCTCCAAGATGGCACCAATCTACTAATTAGAATTTTGAAATGGCCTTTTAGTCTGTTCTTCCGTTTTCTCATTTTTAAAGCTGGTTCTATTTTTCTCACTCTGTCCTCCTCTCATCCTCTTGTCTCTTATACACACAAATTCATTTGGCTAACCCCATAGGATCAGTGGGTGGTAGACAGATAATTGTGGTCAGAGTTGAAGGGCATGCCAGGTCTGGAGTGAGAAAATGATTCCTGCACCTTAAGCTTTGCAAAGCCCCTGAAGTGATTTATGGGAAATAGATTTACTTCAACCACGCTTGCAAGTTACAGGAGATTCTGAGCTCTCTGAGTACAGGAATTAGTTGTCTTTCCTCTCTATTCCCTTTGGCTTGGTACAGTGTCTGGCCCAGAGGAGGACTTCAATAATCACGCTTGCAAGTTACAGGAGATTCTGAGCTCTCTGAGTACAGGAATTAGTTGTCTTTCCTCTCTATTCCCTTTGGCTTGGTACAGTGTCTGGCCCAGAGGAGGACTTCAATAATTCCTTGTTGAATTTACATAAGTTGAATGATTATTCATTCATTCATTCACCCTAATTATTTTTTCCTTCTGATCCCAAACCTCATTCAGCCAGAGACTGTAAGAGAATTGTGGTTGAAAAACAAAAACACTAACTCAAAAGGATACATGCACCCCTATGTTTATTGTAGCATTATTTACAATAATCAAGACATGGAAGCAACCTAAGTGTCTACTGATAGATGAATGACTAAAGATGTGATAATATTATATATAAATAATATAATAGATAATGGAATATTACACAGCCATAAAGAAGGATGAGCTTGGGCAGCCCAGGTGGCTCAGTGGTTTAGCGCCACCTTCAGCTCAGGGTGTGATCCTGGAGCCCTGGGGTCAAGTCCCACATCAGGCTCGCTGCAGGAAGCCTGGGCTTTTCCCTCTGCCTATGTCTCTGCCTCTCTCTCTCTGTGTCTCTCATGAATAAATAAATAAAATCTTAAAAAAAAAAAAAAGGATGAGCTTTTGCCATTTGCAACCACATGGATGGACCTAGAGGGTATTATGCTAAGTGAAGTAAGTCAGACTGAGAAAAACAATGTCATATGATTTCACTCATATTTGGAATCTAAAAAAAATAAAATTAATGACTAAACAAACAGAATTGAACCTATAAATACAAAGAACAAACTGAAGTTTGTTAGAGGGAAGAGGGGGATGGGCAAAATGAGAGAAAGGAAGTAAGAGATACAGGCTTCCAGTTATGGAATGAATAAGTCATAGGAATAAAAGTCACAGCATAAGACTATAGTCAGATACCATAACAGTATATGGTGACAGATGGTAGCCACACATGTGGTGAGCACAGGATAAGGTATAGAGATGTTGAGTCACCATGTTGTATACCTAAAACTAACGTAACATTGTGTCAACTATGCTCAAATACAAAAAAAAAAATTTTTTTTTTAAATATTTTGATTAAAAAAACAAACAGAAGTGCCTGGGTGGCTTAGTCAATTGGTTGTTGACTCTTGATTTCAGCTCAGGTCATGATCTCAGGCTCATGAGATTGAGCCCTGTGTCAGATTCCATGCTGGGCGTGGAGCCTGTTGAGGATTTTCTCCCTAACCTCTCCCTCTGCCCCTCCTTCCTCCCTGCATGCACACATTCTCTCTCTCCCTCTCTCTTTCTCTCTCTCTCTCTCTCAAAAAAAAAAAAAAGATTAAAGAAAATAAAAATAAAATTTAAAAACCACAAGAATTGTGATTGGGACCCATCCTACCACCATCTCAGTTACACATTGCTATATTTTATTCCCAGAAACAACACAATTCAAGAGTGACAGGGCTTGGAATAGAAGGCAGCCAAATGCCATTAAGAGAGCAAATGCTAACCAATGTTTCTTCCTTTGCCGAGACTTCCTCCTACTCTCTCCTCTGCAATGGACTGATTCATATGACATAAATGCATGTTCATAATAACCTCCATCTGTGGACCGATTAATATCATTTTGTGAACTTCAGTGTCTTGGCACTTTACACTTATTTTTAAATATTTACTTAAATAAGCCCTATTTAGACCTTATTTAGCAAAAGGAAAATGAAGTAATTAAAAGTTCAATAAAGCCAAAAAAAAAAGTTCAATAAAGCTAATGCAAAAATTCACACTAGTTGCCCCAAAATTTTATCTCTTTAGAGATTGAGAATTTCAGATATATAATAAAATATAGAGGGCTCTGGATTCCAGAGGTGTCTATTATAACCAACATCCTCACTGACTCCCATCCTGACACTGGACCACCTTGTCACCTTCTTCAACTAAATCACTGAGCAGATACAATCCAGGAGAATTTAAGAACTGTTATTTTAAGAGAGATCTGAAAGAAAAATTAAACTTTCCACCTGGTTTTTCCTTATCATCTATGTAATACCTAAACAGTAATGGCAGAGCAGTCCAACTTATAGCAACTTAAGCAGAAATGAGACACTTTGAAAAGAAATTGTGAGAACTTTTAGGACCAAAGGGATGTTAAAGAACTAGGTTTGGGCAACGGCAGGAACCAATGAAGCACCAAGGACCAGGTGGTAAGGGCCATGTGACCAGAATCACCAAATCCCAGACACGTCTGCTGGCTCAGCAATGAAACTGACTCTGAAATATTATCTTCTTTCTTGTGTTATTTATTGAATATTCAAAGTCCCAGAAATAGTTTCTGATTGGCTAAGCTTTCTTGCCTGGCTCTAAAATCACATGTTTGACCTTTAGGTCACATTCTTGGCCTTTAAACATAACAATGGGCAGTAGAGAGGAAGAATCTGGACTCCCAGATGCCATAATGTGAGGCACAGTCTTAGAATTGCTATAATGTTAATCCACATTCAAAAGGGCATTCCTCCAAAGATTGGAAGGTTGGGATGGCAGTAGGAAGGTCACAGGGGTTGGGTATTAGAAGCTAAGAAACAAGAAATGTCCACTAGAATTGCCTACAAGAATAGAAATGTTCCCCTTTACTCTGACATTGGTATGGTGTTAACTTAAAATATGTGTATATATTTTAAAACTTCTCTCAATTTGGGGAATCTCTTTCAAAATACTTTCCCTAACAAAGTTAATTATGAACATGCTAGATTTAAGCATCTACTTCCTAAGATGATTTTTTTTTAAATCAAGTTAAGGTTTCTTATTCTTATTAACAAAAGCATGTCACAGACATATCTCATAATCACTGTCTCATCTCATCCTTGTTTCTCTCTGGTTTTCAATATGAGGAGGAGAAAATGTACCCGGTAGCGATGCTTCAAAAGGAAAAAGACTTTGGCCAGAAGGCAATAAGAAATCCTTTGAGAATTGGAAAGAGAGGAAGGGGAGCTCCCAGAAGAGAAAAGGAAAAGAGTTGAAGGTAAAAATGGAAGCTGGTTCGTATCTAGCTACCATTGGGTATCTGCTATGTGCCAGACACACAGCTTATGTGACACATATGTGCTTATCATATTATTGTCTCCAAATCACAGATGAGACAACAGACGTTAAAAGATTTAAACCACCAAATGAATGATTGAACAAATGAAATGTAGATGTTGTGTAGAATTAAGAGGTCATGGCACCTAATATGCCCAGGGCCTACGTGGTTGGCCAAATCTTGTCACCATGCCCCTCATCAAATCTAGAGCATGTTGTGTGCCTTCTTCCCTGCCCAATAATTCTGCTACCTCTTGGGCCTTAGTAGTTCTCCAAACCCCAGAGCAACCAGCTATAACTTAATACGACTTTACTCTAGAATCCAGTCAATCACCTACAGCCACATTGTCCTGATTCACCTGAAAATCATTCAGGAGCTGAAAGTGCACCATACCTGACAGGCCTGTGTCTTCTTCCCTGCCAGAAGCCGGGCTGAGCAACCTTACCTCTGTGCCCACTCGGCATCTGGTGATCAGCCCTGTCATGTCAGTAACCATAATACTCGATGTTGATCTGTCTCCTTTTTTTTTTTTTTTTTTTGATTTGTCTTCCTAACAAGGTCATGGCCATGTACTGTGCGGAACCATGTCCAATGCCTCACATGTGGAAGGCACCTAATAAACATTTGCTGACCAAAACCCAAAATAAAATAGCAGTGACTTTTGAGTACAAGATGCCTTAAAATTGTATAGGAGCCACTTCCCAGTGAGAAAATCCTGCCCTACCTAGTTCCACCTTCCTCAACACTTTGTGTTTCTAGTTCCTATAATGTCTCCCACCCACATCTGCCCACAGGATAAGAACACCACATCTCAGCTACAACCTGAAGTCAGTGACCCTTATCACTACAGAAGCAATGGTATTCAGAACAATGACCAAAAGATGCAGCAGTATTAATTGTTAGTGGAATGCTTTGATCAGTTTGTTCTTCCTAGGGTCAAGAATTATAGACTCATTGTGAGTTGAAACAAAGGTCCTTCTATTTATCTCCTACTTGAACAGTAATTCAGTTAACTGAAACACTTAATTCTCTGAGCATTCTGGTAAATCAAGGCTTTACTGTCCTATTCTTGGGCAATTTTTCTCTTTTTACATCTACTGCATTTTTATGATCTTCCTAAAGCAGTATGCTGCTTTTATGGAGAGAGTTGAATTATAATAACTTACATTTGTATATGGTGAAAAAGCTATTTCTAACAACAATCTGTAATGAAGGCAAGCAGGTGTCAATGGACCTATTTTATCTGTGATTAAACTGATTAAATATGCCTAGGTTCACAAGACAGGTAAAGAGTTCCCATCCATTCATGCAACAAATATTTGCTAAGCACCTACTGTGTGCTAAGTGTTGTGTGGGGTCTTGGGATGCAATTATAAGCCAGCTGGACAGCTTCTCCTCCCACAACGTGTCTGGTTCTGTGTGTTGCCACCTCCCTATCCCTTGCAGGATCCCTACCCCTTGCCAAATAAATTCCTTTGAAGGCCCCTAAAGAGTCTGCCCAACTACACACACAAGAAACTAAGCCTATAGATTTCTTCTAGGGAAAGATGGCTATACACGTCTCCTATATGAATGATTTAAGCATCTCTCAGTGCATGGGATCAGGACTTCAGGTTCCTTACCCTCACCTTCAAGGGGGGATGGAGTTCAGGTCACCAGACACACTGTGAAGTCCACTTTGTCCAGTTATGAAACCTTTGCTCTTTCTGATATCAGTGGGTCATTCATGAGGAAATAGATTTATAAAAATACTGGAAGGGAAACAACTCTAATGGTTAAATGTGGTACTTAGAATCAACATTACCTCCTTGTTCATCTTTCAAGACTAATCCAAAATGTCGAAATGTATATCATGTATGGTTATGTTTGGGGAAATGGTATTTGTTCCTTGGTCTATTCGAATGTAGAAAATAATAAAATGTGTTGAAAAGCCATATTACTATAATTTCAACCTCCCTTTTCATTCAACTCTATGGAATTTATATAATGAGTTAACACAGTACACCTAGTCATTCAAATTCCTTCTTCCTTCCCAAGAGAAGCTTCTAGAGCCATTTTAGTAAGCAATGATATTTTACCAATAGTGGATCTTGGAAGGGTCCAGGGAAGATTACTATAGAAACCCCAGACAGTAAGTAAAATCTGGGCCTCCCCAACCTGGGCAATCATCTCAATGCCCCTTTCAGGCCATTCTTGATGTCTTTGCATTTACATTTAGTCTCTTGCTTCCTGAATTTCTGGCTTCATTACTTATGCTCTTACATGTGACCCCTTTTGCTCAGCAACTCACCAACTTCCTGTTCTGAAGATTATAGCCTTCAATTTCCACCTCTCCCCCAAACCTATTCTCAGTTCTATTTAACTCTTGGTTAGGTTTTCCTTTAGGGTCTGAAAAAAAAAAGAGCTCTGGTCTTGGCCCCAACAAGTTCCCCTGGACAAAGCATTCTTACTATTTTCCTTTACTGCTCTCTCTCTCTACTATATCTTCCTATCCCTAAAACCTAAGCTAACCTGTAATTGCACCAAACCAAACAGTTTCAGGTAGAAATGATCGGCTTCAGGAAACAGTGAAGTTAAATACAGTTCTAATCATTGGAGTACTATGTGGATAGTTCTTCACTAAAGCCAAGAGGATAGAGTGATTTATGACCTTCACCACCTGAACAGGACATGGCCACCACAGCTGGTAACTGCTGTGTGGCTATACCACAAGTTGCAGGGAAGACAGGTGTGGGACATGCGGTCAGACAGGCTTCCTGTATTCCCCACCCTAAACTGTGCCAGGTATATGAAGACAGCCAATAGACACAAACGTCTCAACTACCTCTTCAATAATCATGGTAAAGGGAGAGTTAACCAGCACAGGGACGCTTTCAAGATGCCCCTCTGGTTGTAATGAGAAGGGTGGTCTGGAGAGGGGGAACATAGGGGCACAATCCTGTCAAGAGGAGAGAAGAGTGGAGTGCCCAAATGGAGCAGAGGCACTGGGAATGGGAAAGATGGTAGGAATCAAGAGATCCTGCAAAAGCAGAATGGAAAAGTTTTCATGGAGAAGAAGAGCATGAAAGGGGAATCCTGGGTCTCTAATTTGGGCGAATGTGTGAATGTTGAAGGCTCTAACTCTGCGGGAGGTTTGGGGCAACGTGGTGCTGAGTTTGTTTTAGGACTTGTTATGTTCAAGGCCCCAAATGGATCCCCACTGTGCAGACATCTGAAAGTTGAGTTTTGGACAGAAGGACTTGGAAAATGTTTACCTCATCAGAGATCTCTACCTGAGAGTCAAAGCACAATTTCTTTATAATTTGATAATATAGTATCAAGACAGAGGTACCTGGGTGGCTTAGTTGGTTAAGGGTCCAACTCTTGCTTTCAGCTCAGGTCATGATCTTGGGGTCCTGGGATCAAGCCCGTGTCAGGCTCCACATGTAGTGAGGAGTCTGCTTGAGGATTCTCTCTCCTTCTGCCCCTCTCCCCATTCATGCTCTCTCTCCTTCTCTCTCTCTCTCTCATATAAAGAAATGTTTAAAAAAATATAGGTATCAACACAAAGAAAACAATATCATGTTTTGCTATTCCCTGGTAAAGTTGTTTTCATACAAGATCTGCTAATATGAACTCATCAGAGTGTGAGAAAGAGATAACAAAGTAATGGATAGCATGAGGTTTTAGGCAAAGAATATTATGTTCCTTGTGAACTATAGAAAGTGGTGTGTGTGTGTGTGTCTGTGTGTGCGTGTGTACATCCGTCTGTCTACATGTGTCTGTATGGCCAGGACTAGAAGGGAGGTTTGAAAACCACAGTAATCAAGATAAGGTTTTTTCATCATTTTAATGTGACATTTGAAAAATAGAAATTAATACAAAAATATATAATAAAATATAAAAATTTTAAATGAATACAGGATCAGTTACAGTGCCATGCCATGCTGAACAATTTTGGAACTGAGGCAAAGGAAAAATTTATAAAATTGATTCTGCCTCTATGTATAATTTTTAATATTCTATTCATCATGAGGTTTTTTGCATTAATTTTGATTTTTAAAAATATTGCATTAAAATATTAATTATCTTGATGTGTGTGTTCTTTGGTGTTCCTTTAAATCTTATGCCCAGGGCAAGCGTCTCCCTCACCTCACTTTAATCCTGACAATGTGTGCATGTGTGCGTGTATGTGTGTATGTAAAGGAGAGAGAAAGAGTGAGAACAAGCACATCAAGTCAAGCAGACTTTCACAGAAAATTTAAAAGACCCTTAGCATGTGCTATCATTCTGCCCCAAACAAAACTTTTAATCTCAGATTTCATGCTGTCCATTGTAACTGTCCAAGAGACAGACATAAGGCTCAAGGTCACATTTAAAATCCAGGAGTTTGATACAATCATCTTTAAGGGATCCCTGGGTGGCGCAGCGGTTTGGCGCCTGCCTTTGGCCCAGGGCGTGATCCTGGAGACCCTGGATCGAATCCCACGTCAGGCTACCGGTGCATGGAGCCTGCTTCTCTCTCTGCCTATGTCTCTGCCTCTCTCTCTCTCTCTCTCTCTCTCTCTCTGTGTGACTATCATAAATAAAAAAAATATATTTAAAAAAAAATAAGAATTTAAGTATATCAGTAAGTGTAAAAGAGCCCATGGCCTTCCTTCTACCACCTGCCAAACTATTCTCAAAACTGTTCTGGTTGGATCCCAAGAGGATCTGAGCTTCCTTCCCAGATGGGCCTCTCCTTTATGATCCTTAATCATCAGAGGTCACACCAGGTACTGAGGACACAGGACAGAGCTAGCTGGAATGAGTGGCTGCACTTTGTTGGGCCCATCACAATAGAAAGGTTTCCCCATGTCAACATATCTTTTACTTGATACAGGATCTAATACAGCCGCAGGCAAAAGAGAAGCTCTCAGATAATCTGAGAATGTGTGGAAACATGTCCAATATACACAAGCCTCCAGGTCTTCAAGGGCAATGACAGCCCAGAAGCACAGGGATAGAAGGGAAAAGACGACTGCTACTACAGCACGTTCAGGCAAATGTGGCAGAGCAGAGAGGCACTGGCTATAGAAAGCAGAAGGCTTGGAATCTGGGCTCCCACCTCATGGCTCAGGCCTAGATCTCCGGGTTTCAGAATGAGGCAGCGTGAGGCTTGTTCCTAGTCTGCTGAGCTTGCCCAGTATGATGTTGGGGGCAATGTAGACTGACACCTATGTCTAGACAATCTAATGTCACCAACAGATTGGATTTCAGTGACACAGGCCCATCTGGGAAAGAGACCATCAGTCCTCTTAACTTCATCCGTTCTGCGGTGGTGTGTAGGAAAACAAAAGCAAGCCTCTTAGCTTTCTAAAAACGTTCTGACACATTTCCCAGATTTTGAAGGTCAATTCAGCTGAAATCTGAACATCCACGATTTAGGGTGTTGAGTTCAAAAAGGCTGGATGACTCATATGCCAGCCGAATCAACTATCAAGACTGTGATTTTCAACTAGATAATCAAAATGGTTTCTGAGACCGTCTACAGGAAAGGCTTCAGCAACTTTTGGAGTGCCAAGTAATGTTACCTTTGATAAGAGCTTCTCAGGCTGCCAAATGCCAAATTCACCTCAGGGTTCAACTTCTTAACACAATCATATACTCCTTCAGAATATGGAAATTCTTAAATAATTTTAATTTTGTTTTAAATGTCACCTTATTTTATTTGAGGGGGGTTGAATTATTAGCCCTGCATGATTAGTTTTATAAAGATAGACATGTCATGACAATGGAAAGGAAGTATTATAAGCCCTTCACCTGTCAGGTCATAATTTGCAAAGCAGTTAGGAAACTGCAAGCAAAAGAAGTGAAAAAGATTCAGATGAAATCAACCAGCCAGCATAAAACTCCCTAGAATAGACTTTAAAGTGCTTTTCCCTGTGCCATCTGAAATGGCTTGAGAAATGGGATTTCCATTCCTTCCTTCAAAATACATAGCAGCCCAGTGGATCCAGTGCTTATACTTTTCCCTGCTGGAATTTCCCTAAGTAGAGTTTTATCCAGAATCATCTAGAATCTGTGCTAAATGAATGCAACTCATTACTTCCTTAATACCTTCAGATCTGAACGTGCAGGGCTAGGTTGGGTTCCTTTCCATAATATGTTCACTAGGCCTTGATATTTTCTTTATAGCACTTCTCTAGGTTTTTAATTATATATTCATTAACTGGTTATTTGGTCAATATCTGTCTTTCCCCTTGGACCGTAAGCTCTGTGACTGCAGGAAATCTATCCATTTCGTTCACCACTTAGATTAGTTTGCTAGGGTGGCTGTAACAAATTCACATAAACTAGGTGGCTTAAACAACAGAAATATGTTATCCCACAATTCTGAGGCCTAAAAGTCTGAAATCAAGGTGTTTGTTCACCAGGCTGGTTCCTTCTGAGGGCTGTGAAGGAAGGATCTGTTCCAGGCCTCTCTACCTTGGCTCACAGATGGCTGTCTCCATGTTCACATGATATTCTAACTGTTCCTTCACAACATCTTCCTTCTATATGTATCTGTGTCCAAATTTCCCTTTATAAAGAGACCAGTCATATTGGATGGGAGCCCACCATAATGACCTCACTTAAGTTAATTACCTCTATAACAACTGTATCTCCAAATACAGTCACGTTCTGATTCCAACCTCTATCTTGGGATGTGATTCAACCCCAAACAACCACTGTATCCCCCGCATTTAGAAGTTGGCACTGAGTGGGAGCTCAATAAACATTTAGAGAATAAATAAATGAAACGTTCACCATTTTAGCTCAGGGCTGTCCCAAAAGCTTGCCCGATGTAAGAACCCATTATAAGCCATTTTGCTTGACTAAGAGAGTGGAGAAAAGAGTAGAACCTGATCATAGGATCAAGGACATGTAGCCACAGTCTCAGTTTCAGACTTTCCTCAGCTTTTTAGTTATCTTTCAAAAAGGCAACCTGGTGCTTTGCCATAATTGAGCTTTCCTGTTGCATTAGCAAGCAAGACTTCCAGCAACAATATGATAACAATGCAAATCACCCATGTTATATGTCAGTTCTGGACATGTGAAAATACATTTCACAAACAAAATTATCTGTACTGTTTTGGTGTGATTCAACATTCTTTAACCACTCATGTTGGACACATGACCTACAAAAAGTATAGCTCTCCTGGACTTTATATTCAACGCAATTAAATTCAAACCAATAAACATCTTATTGAATGAGAGCCATGAACAGAGAACAGAACTTCACACTTTGGAGATTGATAAAAATGAAAAGTCAAGGCCCCTGCCCTCAAATAGCTTATAATTGAGTGGGAGATTAAGTTGTCTTCTCAGAACATTTGGTGACAAAGGAGGATGTGCTCAAATACAGAGTAGAGGTATAGATGGGATATCGTGGTGAGGAGGATCAGAGAATAATCGGTAAGCAAAAGATGAGTTTTCATTCCACAAGCAGAAATAAAGGGAAAGGATGTTACTTCTGAGGGAACCACATGAACAAAGGTAGAAACAAGATGAGCCCAGCCTTACTAGGTATCATAGGGGATATAAAGATGAGTTAGAGCTTAGTATGGAAATATACTATGGTGAGGGAGGGAATAGGATGACAGAAGATGATGGGGAGATAATAGAGAAGGCTTAGTAAGTAAGGGGTAAGTCTTTGAGAGGGACCTTAAAAGAAAGTCACATTTTCAGAGAGAGATGGAAGTAGGTCAGTCTAGGCTAAAGGAATAATTTGACAACAGATGGAGAACAAAAGCACAGAGAATGCTTGGGGAACCACAGGGTCCTTTTCCCCATTTCTTTTTTTAGCAAACTACATGACAGGGAAAGTAGAAAGGCAAGTTGGAGCTCATTGTAGAGGGTCCTGATGACCATGGTGAGGATTTTGAACCAGATACTATAAAAAAGTAGAGCCATGCAAGTTTTTGAACAAGGACTAGTGGGCTTATGGTCAGCAGATCCCTGGGCAACAGTGTGCACGATTGACTGGAGAGGTCAGGAGGCAGACACCTAGATTGGCCCACGCCAATTCCTCTAGAATGTCACCTTCACATGGACACAGATGTTTGGTTTTCTCACTGCTGCATCCTTGATATCTTGGCCATTCCCAGTACATGGCAGGCATTCCATTGATTTTGGATTTGGGGCAGGAGCTAGGAGAAAACTCTCCTACGTGGCCATGAAGATATGAAAATGGGAGTCCATATCTGCTGATGTTCCTGGGTCCCGCCTCATGGCAAAGTTGTCATGCACACAGAGAACACTGAAGAATCCTGAGGCCATTTCCTGTCTCTGTTCTCCCTGCATTAGATTGTGGGAACTGGCTTTTGCCCAAGCTTCCTTGAGTTGGGTTTTGGTCACTTAACTGAAAGAGCACCACCATCACTCTGCATAGCCCAGTCTCAGCTTAACCACCTTCATTCAGTGAGAGAATGGCCTTGAATCATCCCCTGACAGCTCCTGCACATTGTTCCTAGTTCTGTCTCATGGAGCTCTGCATAGGAAGTTCACTTGTTCTTGTACTTCTTAAAGTGGCTTTCATGGTTTGTGTGTGTGTATGTGTGTGGTTTCCTCTTCCACAGGTTCTTATCTGTGTGTGTGTGGCCCCAGTTCTTTTTACTCCTCTTCATAATCCAAATCCTGTCTGGTCCTCTTCAAGTAATCTCAATTACTTGAAGGATGTCAATGTCCCTTTTAAAACCTACTGCCCAGAAGTAAGCACATGCTCTTTGGGTGGTCGGACTCTGAGCTCCCCTTGAGCACCATAACTCATTGGTGGTCATCATAACTCAATTTACACAGCTTGAGCTTTATCCCTGCATATTGTCTCATGCTGATTTAATATGTTGTCTCACAACAATCAGATCTTTTGGTTTCCTCATCTGTAAATGGGTTGGGAAGGAGGGAATACTGACTTAACTTTTCTCAGAATTTCTTTCCCTTATGTTATATGATTCTAATTGCATGACTGTGCCTTAACCAAAGATTGTTATTTCCCTGGATGCAGCCTTTCGTCTTCTTCACTGGTAGCCAGGACATTCTCTTAAAGACTGCCATGAGATTAACAAAACCCAGGGAGCAGGAGATTCTGACCAGGAAACAAAAACCTCTGGTAGATTCTGAAAATTACTTGGATTTGGAAAATTACTTGCAGCTTTGAAATGGCTTCCCATGATCCCTACTTTGTAGTATTCATGCCTTTGTATAATTCCTCCCATATAAATGTGGCTGGACTAGTAGCTTCAAAATCTAACGGAATACTGCAAAAGTAACTTCCAGAATTGGGTGATAAAATGTGACTTCCATCTTGCTTGCCTTCTTTTACTTTCTTACTTCCTGCTTTCATGGAGTTGTTTCTATGCAGTGCACAGCTTTTTGGAGACACCACATGGCCAAGACTAAGGGTGCCCTTCTTTCAAAATCCACCAAAGAACTGAGACCCTCAGTCCAACAGCCACATGAGTAAGCTTGGGAAAGGGTCTTGCTCTAGTCAAAGTACCACCTCTCAAGTACTCTCAAGTACTCTCTTGAGAGTACCACCGTTCTGGCCAACACCTTGATTGCAGCCTTGTGAGAGACTGGGAGCTTGAGGACCCAGCTAAGCTGTGCCTGGATTCTTGACTGACAGAAACTGGGTAATAATAAATGTCATTATGGGTAATTCATCCCACAGCAAGCAGTAACTAATATACTTGGCATATGTTTTGCTCATTAGGTAACATACAAATTACTTGAGCCAGAATTTCACTCGATATTTTTATTCACAATTTACTTTGATAGCAACTAGCTTAGGGAAGTAAGATATTAATAAGAGAAGATGCTTTTCCTCAGAAGTTGGCAGACTCAGACCTCATCCTTATTTACTCCCCAACTTCATTAATGTGCCAACCATCCTGCTGGCTCATGATGCAATCCCTTCTTGAGTTTATCTATTCAAGGGATCCTCTGCTGTCTCCTAGGGGCTCAATTGTCTTTACCACTTTTCCAAGTCTTAGAATTAAAGCCCTTACAGATCAAGACCATGTCAGGTTCACCAATTATTCTACATTCTGTTCTGGCATCATATTTAATAGATTGAATCACGTGACATTGCCCACATTCAGTTTTTGCTGACCTACAAAGATGGCCATTTCATATGGTTCAACGGAACAGCTCTTTGGTATTGCTTACTGCCCTGTGTTGTCATTCTTTCTCATTTTTCAATCTCCTAGACTCTGGCAACTTTAGGGTAAGAAACAGTGATTTATTCATGTTTGAATCCCTGGCACCTGGGCCAGCAGATACCACATGGCAGATACCAATAAAGTGTTCAGAATTGAATTGTTGATTTGGTTATATTGTCTTGTGAAGCAATTAATTATTCATTAATATTCAAGAACCTGTGTGTCAGGACCCGGCTACATGCCAAAGTGACAGAGATGAATCAGTCCCTGTCCCTAAAGTACTAGAATCTAATAGTAGAGAGATACATAAATAAGCAGAAAATTATAATTCAAAATAGAAAGAGCTAAAATAAAAGTATTAACAGTGATTTAAAAGTCACAAACAGGGCAGACCTGGTGGTGCAGCAGTGTAGCACCGCCTGCAGCCTGGGGTGTGATACTGAAGACCCGGGATCAAGTCCCACATCAGGCTCCCTGCGTGGAGCCTGCTTCTCCCTCTGCCTGTGTCTCTGCCTCTCTCTCTCTCTCTCTCTTTCTCTCTCTCTCTCTGTGTCTCTATGAATAAATAAATAAATAAATAAATAATCTTAAAAAATAAAATAAAAGTCACAAACAGAGCTAATTATATTTAAAATAGGAAAGGTCTCAAAGGAGGTAAGTTCAGAGCTAACAGAAAAATGACTGACAGTGTCATTTCCCAGGCATGCCCAGAGGGCAGGGGAGTTTATACCACACAGGCTTTCCTCAAGCGAGGAGGACAATGCCCCAGCTTTGGGGGACAATCTGAACAGTCTTCTATTAAGTTCCTCAAAGGTCCCAGCATGATGGAACCCCTGAGATTTCCCCTGAGATAGATTGAAATGCTATTCAAGCCCATGTTCTCTTACTATTGAACCAGTTCAATAATACACTCTTTAATGTACTGAAAACCATTCCACTGTATGCTTTAAGTGGATGAATTGTATGGTATTCACTTAAGAATGTAAGAGAAAGAATAAGCTTCTCTCTATATGTTCCAATTATATCTCAATAAAGCTATCACAAAAAAAAAAAAAAAAGCACAACCCAGCTCTTTATGGGCTTTCCCTGTTTTACACTCCTGTTTCCTGAGGTCACCTCCCAAAAATACTGCCTGCACCAAGTCCTTGACAAATTCTGTTTTAGACAGTACCTAAAATAGGACATGTCCCATCTAACTGCTCACTGAGTCACATTTTAGTTCCTCCACTGACATTCATTGAAGATGCTACACAAACATTCTTATGGCAGCTCCTGCAGTGGAGATATTGCCAGGAAATACATTTGCCTCATCTCTTGATGTCAACAGATAAAGTCCCATATCAATGTCTTTCAGGTTGAGGACTCTAAACCTTTGCCTCTACACCACTGAGGGACTTTGCTTCAGCCACTAGGAAATATCATCCAATATCAGCCTGACTCATGCAGTGAAGTAGGACATTATGGCCTGTAAAGGTGGGCTCTACTTTTATCTTTCAGCCTTGACATCGTATTCAAGTTTATTTCTTCCTCAATCCTGATTTTCTAATTGCGTTGAATCATTTTATCATATGCATTTATTGTAATTAGTCTCAAAAATTTTTTAAAGATTTTATTTATTTATTCATTCATAGAGATGCAGAGAGAGAGAGAGAGAGTAGCAGAGACACAGGCAGAGGGAGAAGCAGGCTCCATGCAGAGAGCCTGACGTGGGACTCGATCCAGGGTCTCCAGGATCACGCCCTGGGCTGCAGGCGGCGCTAAACCGCTGCGCCACTGGGGCTGCCCTAGTCTCAAATTTTTATAGATAACATGGGGAATGGTTAAATTAAATAATGTTACTTTTGCCATATCCTTTAATGAACTGCCCAGTTCTTTAAAAAAAAACTTATAAATTCTTAATTATAAGAGTAATGCATGTTTCTTATGGATAACATTGTGAATAAGGAAGAGCAAAGGAAAAAAACTGCAATAATCCCACCAGCCAGATATAAACCAAAATTTATCAGTGATTACGTACTTCTAGTCTTTTTCTTATACATATATCACTTACCAAAGATATTTAATTAATTCATTTCATTCCCTGCTTTTTTCCATTTAATATTATATTGGGAAAATATTCCTTTCTCCATCTCTAAAAAGTTTTCCAAAATGATTTTTGTGTCTTCAGAATATGCATGTTATAATTTATTTAACTACCCTTTTATTGGGAATGTTGTTATTTCCAAGCTTTTTGTTAAAATGGTATGATGAAAATTTTGTATATATATCTCTATGTATATTACTAATTATGTCCCCAGGGTAAATTATTAAAAGAGGCATTACCAAATTATAGTGTACAAATACTTTAATCCAAAAACCCAAAATAATTTACAATCTCATTGGAAATGTAGGAATACGACCATTTCCCAACCTCTCACCAGTGCTGGGTACTCTTTTTAAAAAATGTCAGGGATCCCTGGGTGGTGCAGCGGTTTGGCGCCTGCCTTTGGCCCAGGGCGCGATCCTGGAGACCCGGGATCGAATCCCACGTCAGGCTCCGGGTGCATGGAGCCTGCTTCTCCCTCTGCCTGTGTCTCTGCCTCTCTCTCTCTCTCCTCTGTGACTATCATGAATAAATAAATAAAATCTTAAAAAAAATAAAAATAAAAAATAAAAAATGTCAACTTCATAACATACTGCTCAAAATGAAAGAGTCCAACTAAAGAGAGTGGACCCATCTGCAAGTCACTTTCTCTTAAAACAACTGCTCTGCATAAGTTCTTCAGCTTCTACTTAAAAGCAAAAATATTTGATTAGATAAATATGTATTGACCATCTACTGGTATATACAAGGTCCTCGATTCTCAGTTTCTTTAGGCAGTACCAGATGAAATTTCTTGGCTCATATAAAAAAGTAAGACTTTGCCATGTGCCTGGGAGGCTCAGCATTACAAATACAGCCAACAAGAGGAAAACCCACAGCTACACATTTTGGTGCAATGCCACCATTTGTCAGACACTGTTATAAATAATGTCTTTGAGTGTTTTGGAAGTGTGCACTGTGCCTGGGAGGTGGGACATATGGAAAGTTCCCCTGGAGTGTCAATTTTGAAATGAATTCTAATGACAAGGTCACCACTTCAGCTAGACTCTCTTCCCAGAATGGCAACTCTGCAGGAATTCCCATAGTCCATATATAGGCTGCCACTCGTGGAGGGTGAGAAGGTGAGATGAAAACAAATCTCCTTCTTTGAGGTCTATGTCACTTGGAAAATAATTAACTTTAGCAGGTGGTTTTGACATCTTTGAAATCCTGGCTTTAAGGTGACCCATAAAAGGAAAATTTCAGTTGAATTAAGTTGCTGCAGAAAAAAAATTTTCCCCCAGACAAGGGCAATAAAGCAACTCATCAGGCAGGGCTTCATTTGGGAATCCAGGGTACATTCCAGTGCCAGCCATTCTTGGCCAAGAGGTAAGAGGTAGTGGGATGGGGGAGTGACCTTCAAGCTACATCCCAATGCCTTCCTCTTCTCAGAGATCTATCGTGCTAGTCCATTTTATTCCCCTACACACTACAAACTTTGGTCTCTTCTTTGAGGGCGACATATGGGGACCAGGTCAGATTTCCTGGCTGGAAACTTAGAGGTGATGGCTATTGATTTTCCACAGGCCAGCAAGCATGGGTCCACTCTGGCAGACATGGAATCTGTTCCCCTTCTAACACCTGGAATCCCAGAATCCTCTCTTTGTACTGGCACTGGTTCATTTCCCCCACTTTTCACCCCACTGCACAAGCTCACGTGTGCATGCACATACATACCCACACTCAGTGAATCAAGTGCCCAGCAGGTCCTTTCGCATGTCCTTTTGCATAGGAACTTCTTGTTTGGTTTTCCTGAAATTCGGTTCATTTTTCATTCCTATTTTTTCCACTTTCTAGTATTATTGTAATGAGGGAGACTAAGGCAGTTCAACAGATGCTTCACCATTCCTTTGGTTTGTATATTATATCCTTCAAAAATGAAGAAAATTCACATTACTCAATGTCTACCCATGATATAAATAAATGTTTTATATGTAGCAGAGTATAATTGCCATGCTCTAAGTTAAATTAACCCATTTTAAAACTTTACAGGAAACATGTTGATTTTCTTTAGATTCCCAAGAGAGAAAGATTGAGAAAATAAATATCTCCACCCTTCTACAAAGTATTAAAAAAATAGCACATTTTGGCATAATTTGGGTTCAGAGAAAGGCCAAAAAAAAAAAAAAAAGAAAGAAAGAAAGAAAAGTAAGCACACGAACATACAGCCATATATTTTTGTATCTCACTTTGTTCCCAAAAGGTTTTATCATGGAGAAGAAGAAAACACATCAAGATTATGGTGTGTTAACCATCCTCCAAGATTGTGAGCAGAAGTTCAAGGAAACTTAAGTAAGAGAGCAATCAAGTCAAGATTTTATGGGTCAAATCTAATTTATTTTTTGCCTTCGGATTCATCATGGGGCAAAACAACCTCCCCTGGACTCCCCCAAGTTTTGCCCACCAAGGAGCACATGCTCCACTCTGGAGAGGAAGTCATATGTACTTTCTTGGTATGTGTTCCAAATCATGAAACAAGCAGTTTGAACTTTAGGGCAGGAGCCACCAACAGCCAACAAAATGCAGTGAAGCTGTGAGTCAAGAGGAGTCATGAGTCAACAGCAGAAAGGCTGCCCCCATCCTGGGCTGATCCCTCCAGTAGGTGTTACTTTAGCCATTAATCCGGGGCGCTCCATGGACGGAGGATGGTCCCCTCTTGCCAAGAAACACACAACAGAACTCCAAACCAAACTGAAATCTGCCAGTTCTGCAAGTCTCCTCTGAACACAGAGTTGGGCTGCTAAGACAGGATGCAGAGCTCGCCTGAGAGGGCTGACAGCAGCCCTGCCCAGCTGGAACAGCGATGGAGAGCCTCTTGGTCACCACTGTAGACCACTTCACTTCATCATTCAAAGTGGCTTTTGGCATTGGGATTAGTATGATTTAATGCAAGCACAACAATAACCATCCTCACCTACTGTCTGAGGCCACCAGAGCCCATCCAGCACTGTTTATTAGCTTTGGCTTCATACACCACGATCAAGTTCTTTTCAAGCATGCTTTCCCTGTCCTCTTTTGGTTTTACTTCTCTCCAAAGGAGCTTTACACTCTAGTTTAAGGACCCAAATTACCCTAGTTTCCCCAGTTAAAGCTTGTGTTTAATGAATTCAAAGGATTTGGGAGCAAACAGAAACATTCCTACTGACCTGCGGTGACCACCATATTAAAAAGGAACCCGCCAGTCTGATTCTTGTACATTTCATTACCTTGTGGTCTTTGAGTCGACATTACATGCAAAAGGTCCTCCTGGCCAGCAAGGGGCACTGCAATCTGTCACTGGTAGGACAACTGCCTTGTGGATTATTTGCAAGTTGCTTTCTTGGTCATTGACTCAGATCTGTACCTCTACTTTCCCTCTTCCTTTCTCCTTCTTTTTCCTGGGGTTAGAAAAAAGTAAAGATGTCCTCAGAGATTCTTCATGCCAGGCATAACCAAGATTTTGGCATCTGCAAAGGGCCAGACAGTAAATATTTTATGCTTGGCAAATTATACAGTCTTGCAACTACTCAACTGTGCTTTTGTAGCTAGAGAACTGGCCAAACAATATGTACACAAATGGGTGCACCTATGTTCTAATAAAACTTTATTTATAAAAACTAGCAATAGGCAGGACTTGCCAAAAAGGAGGGTCTGTTTATAATCTAATACCTCATTTTCCTTTTCATCTTTCTTTCTTTTCTTCCTTTTCCTTTCCATTCCTTTCCTTTCCATTTCTTATCTTTTCTTTTTTTAACCAAACAGAACTTGCATAAGGTCCCATGGCTAGTAACTTAGAGAAGGAGGAGAAATCAAGGTTTCTAGACCCCCTTCATGGAGCTCTTAATCTCTGTGCTATTTTATTACTTACTCACAAAAATGGTACAGAAACATGATGCTATAAATACTAGCTTCCTTAACTGTGGCCCCGGGTTGGTTCACTCACTGATTTCATGGTAGATAGAAACAGTTCTGGTCAAATACCTGCAGATCTGTTACCTTTCTTGTAGTTCAGAGGGCCAAATTATACCCTAAACCATGATCATCAGTTTCTTATCTATCTCCCAAACTTTGCCCCTGGTCACAAGAGGATAAGGTGAGAGAGAGCATGTGAAAGCATGGGATAAATCCAACTCCTCACCACTGGAAAACAACTGAAAGAATATGCTTCCCTTTCGAATAGCTTTCAAATAAACCAATTTGGCCTATTATTGGTGAGTACCTTTGTTCTGACATAGACAAAACGCTCTTTGAGAGGTATCATGGTGAAGCAGAAATAATCCATGTTTTCAGATCCTTTTTGTGTTGTGTTGAGTTGTGTGTGTTGAACTAGTTCTCAGGGACCCAGTTTCCAGAGGTGAATAATGGAAGTAATAAAATTTTCCCTAGAGAGCTTTCACTCAGATTATGCATAGGATGACCATGTAATTTACTGTCCAAACCAGGATACTTCTGAAAGTCAAGGGGTGGGGGGGTGTCCATCATTGCTTACACTAGGCCAATAGGCAAAATCACAGATGTAGTGTACGGCCACCCAAAATATACAATGTGGTGCCTCGCACAAAGATAATTGACAAATCTTAGTTTTCTTTCTCTTCCTTTTTGTCAAGAATCCAAGAAATTCCACAGTAAGATCTTTCTCTTCTGGTTCTAAAGGTACCAGGTCATTCAAGCCCTCTGATTGGACAATGAAGCTCCCATTTACTAGCTGTAGGTAACCCTCCCCCTCCACCGTCCCTCTCTGAATACTACAGAACACTAGAGCTGTGTGATTCCACACAACCTGCCTTGCTCACATTGCCCTTCCAACCTCTCTGTGATACCAACAGGGCTGAGGGGGAAGGGCGGCAAGGCGGGAGATGGCATTCACTATTCTGCCAAAAGCACAGATGGTAATTTGAAACAACAACATTCCTATTTGGGGAAGGAGAAATGTTGTGCTGCGGATACGGCTTATGAAAGCATAAAGACTGAACTCCTTGGATGTGGCAAAGGGCCGCGTGGGGGTTTCTGATCGGTTCAACCCATGTACACTACATGAACTCACTTAGAAATAATAAAGCCTCTATGCTCTCTCAGTCTTGTATTTGTCTTAAACTCAGGCCCACCAAATTGTGCCAAATTATGTGTTGTTCAACTTGCACTGCCCCGAGAACACTAAGCTCATTTTGCAAGTTAACTGTGCCGTATTTATAAGATTTCAGCATTTCAACCCGGAGTTATCGACGGAGAAAGGGAAATAAACAGATGATTTTTTAAAAGTCGAAACTACGGCCATTTGTCACTTCAAGCTTAAATCCGGGTTAAATTCATCTGTGTCCCTCTGTGACATTTACACACATGTACATGTAGGTAGAGCTCACACTATATGAACAGTACTCTATGTATGAGAACATGTAAATAAAAAGGATTAAGATAAACATCATGCATTGCATTTCTGAATTTTGAATCTATTTTAAGACAGGACATTTTGGATGAACTTTGCTTTCACTCCATAGAGTATCTTTTTTTCTATATGAAAATGTAATTTATTCATTTCTATTTCAAGCTAGCTATTTTTCCCAGGCCAAGAAAATAATCATAGTTTAATAATTCTTTTGAAATGTTATATATCCAATATTTTTTTAGGAGTTTCTTCCCCTTCTCCCTCCACTCCTCCAAACCCCTCCAATATCAGGCACTAAGGCACACACCCTGGTTGGGATTTTGGAGTATAGGTTCAGATCCCAGGGCTTCCACTTCCTACAATGTGCCTTGATCAAGTTCTTCGATGCCTCTAAGCCTCCGTTTCCTCATTCGAAAACGGGACTAATGATGGTTCCTACTTCATAAGCTTCTCTAAGGAATTTTTTTTTTTAAGCAGGCTCTACATTCAGTGCAGGGCCCGATGCCGGGCCTGACTTGAGGCTCAAACTCACAACTCAGAGATCAAGACCTGGGCTGAAATCAAGAGTCAGATGCTTAACCGGCTGAGCCACCCAGGCGCCCCTATAAGGATTAACACATGCAGTTTGGCAGGCACATGGGAAGCAGTCCAAAAAGGTTGGCTTTTATTCCTTCCCCTAATGACTCAGCACAGTTGCTTCCTCTCCAGGATAACCACTCCCTTCTCTCTCCCTCTCCCTTCTGTGGTAACCAGAATTCGGGGCCTCTTTGCTGCACCCTTGCATAGCGACAGCAGTCTCCTCTCCAGTTTCTGCGCCACCTGTCTCATCCCACCCGCCTGGCTATCCCATGAACACCTACCAAATGTCTTTCTAAACTAGCATTCTTATTCATGTCTCCTCAAAAACACCTTTCAAGTCTCTATTCCTACAGGATAAAATCCAAATTCCCCAAATGTGACATTTCAACATCTGGCACTATGATCTCCCTTTCCAACGTTACCTTGAGCCCCAAATATGAATTATTAATTGCCTCCCATATTGCAACAAGAGCCACCCCCTTCTCTGCTGTATACCTTTCCTTCTCCAGGGACCATCTTAATTTCCCTTCTGCTGTAAAGTCTTGTCTACCTTCCCATCATCACTGACTCTTCCATACAGCAAATGCACTCTGCTTACTATAGCCATAGGTGATTTGGCACTTAGTTATAAACTATCTTGTGACAGCTCTATGATCAATGGACTCTTGCAAAGCCAAGACTATATTTTAGATTGTTCTAGATTTCTGCCACTTCCACATAATAGAAGCTCAATAAAAAGTTTGTTGAAAAGACAATTGTCATATGGTTTTGCTCCAATTGTGTAATATATGAAACTGCACAGAGGATCACAGAGGAAGAGAGGGAAAACTGAATGGGCAGAAATCAGAGAGGGAGACAGATCATGAGAGACTCTTAACTCTGGGAAGCAAACTAAGAGTTGCTAGAGAGGAGGTGGGAGGGGGTTGGGGTAACTGGGTGACGGGCATTAAAGAGGCACATGATGTAATGGCACTGGCTGTTATATGCAACTGATAAATTATTGAACACTATATCTGAAACTAATGATGTAATATAGGTTGGGTAATTGGATTTAAATTTTAAAAAGTTTGTTGAATGAAGGAATAAAATAAGAGAAATTAAAATATAGAATATGAGGTCAGCATTTTACAATCTAAGAATCACACTCTATGATAAAGACCAAAGGCCCTAACTTATTATTACTGTAATAAACTTTTCTACATTATAAATGCATAAAAAGTTATCACTCATAAAAATTATGATGAGAAATATGATTTAAAAAAAATTTTTTATTGGAGTTCAATTTGCCAATATATAGCATAACACCCAGTGCTCAGCCCGCCAAGTGCCCCCCTCAGTGCCCATCACCCAGTCACCCCAACCCCCTGCCCATCTCCCCTTCTACTACCCCTTGTTCATTTCCCAGAGTTAGGTGTCTGTCATGTTTTGTTACTCTCACTGATATTTTCACTCATTGAGAAATATGATTGACATTCTTTTGGGCTACTTCTTGTGGATGAAAATTTCAGAGAATTTGGTCAAATCCGAAATAAATGCAAAAAAAGAGAGCTATATATAACTATCATATTAAACTCATTTCAGGGGCACAATCCCCTGAGATCAATCTACCTTTTACTAACTTTCCAGGGAACAAAGTCCATTAAACGATATCTAACCTACATACAACAGCCTACCGAATATAATTAGAGATTCAAACAGATCTTCATTTTCTAAACATATACAAACTACCTCAAACCAACATTCATCGCAAAGGCAAGATAATTTGCTCTGTGCATGGAGAAACTTGATAATGTCTCAACATTGCCCAAATGTCTGAGACATGTGCTGCCCATCAGACCCCGCCCCCCAAATGTCTAAATGCATCTGTTTTTACTCAGAGCCCCCTTTTACGTCTTTACGAAGTGAGCAAAATGGAAAAGTCACAAGGAATGAAAAGATGGTTGTAAGCTACGCAGTACAAGTCACTTAATCCTCTTAGCAGTGCCCAGCTGTCGGGGCCAAGGCTGGTGATGCCCGGGTGCCGCGGCCGCCCGTGTCCCCGAGTTCTGCGCTTCGCTACCGGAGGGATTACAGGGAGACAAAGTACATGATTGGGTAAATAATGTTGTGTCCCGCATGGATCCAGTGTCCCTGTTCGCCGGTGACAGCTGATGGAGCCGGGAGGACGGTGAGGACGCGGCCAAGCTCCCCGCAGGCAGGCGCGTTGGAATTCCTGCCCCGACACAAAGGAACAGGCCCAGGAGCCCAGAAAAAAACAATTCTGGGATCTCCCAAACAGCGGGGCCCGCTTAACCCATCCTTCAGCAGAGACCCTGCCGTGCAGGTGACATCTAACAGGAGAGAGTGTGGCTGCTGCACACCTGGGCACACTTGGCCTGGAAGCCAAAACTCAGACACCTCCTGGGCTGCGGCCTGGCCCAGGCCTCCCCCCGCCCTGGTGGAGCGAGGCAGGACCAACAGCTGCTCGGGGCAAAACTGGGGAAAGCACAGAGAACCAGCAGTCAACCCGGAGACGGCTCACAAGGTGAGCCCACCCATTGTTGGGTGGCGCTGGCCTGACCCAAGGGCTGCACGACCCTCCCTCTGCTCTGGCTGGGGGTGTCCAGGTGGGGTGTGGCTCAAGCCTGGCTCATCTTTAGTTCAGGACCATCGGTCTGAAACTCCAGTTCTGCACCCCTCCCACCCCCACCCCCCACCCCCACCATTCCAGCCCAGCTGGCATTCAGAGACAGAACCGATTAGGTCAAGAAGGCCGTCTTCGCTGGAGGGAAGGCTGATACCCACTAGAAGAATAACTGGGGGTGGAGGGGTTGTGAAGGGAAAAACTCCTTCCACCTCCCAGCTCTGTGACTTCTGGGGCCTCACCTGGAGAGTGGAGATCATCACGTCCACCGCCTCAGTGTAGTGCCAAGGCTGAAGGAGATGATTTGTGTCAACAGTACTTGGCATTGTTTCTAGAGCTTTGAAGCCACTTGAAAATAGGTTAGTAACATGCTCTTCCTGAACACAGAGAATTCCCAGAACATGAAATGGTTAGGGACGGTGAGGCCACCAGAGTGGCTGGTCCTAGACTCTATCAGACCCATGGAGCTTAAGAGAAAGGCTGGCAGTCCCCCGGAAAGACATGCTCTGTTGATACCTTCACAGTTGCTCTGACAAATAAGGGTTTCATTTTCCACATCCCCCTGTAGGACATAATGTCGCTTTAGATGGACATAGGAGGCCTTAGCCACAGTCCTTTGTGCCTCAACAAAGAATGGAAAATGCAAAGGTGAAAGTCTGGGGGTTCTCAGTCTACCATAACAAGCGCCCCGTCAGATTTTCCAGATACTTTTTTCTCTTACATAACAGACAAATGTGCTGTGAGGCTCAGTGCATATCCAGTTTAGGGGTGGGACAAATAGATTCGGGGAAATTTCCTGCAGGCATTAACAAAATTGAGGTTTATATTTGCCCAAAGTTTGCTTTCCATCACACTGTTCAATTCTTAATGTGACAGAGAATACCACGTGTTAAGTTTCTTACTAAACACACAGTGTATGTTCCAAACCTCTGAGGACCATTCCAGGCAGGGAGGTGGTGAAAGGAAGGACTTGGGGCAAGCCCCAGTCCCTGTGAGTACTGGGAATAACAAGCCAGACATTCAGACTTCAATGTCTCTCGTTCCCTAACTTGTCCGATGGTCTCTGAAGATTGTCCTCTTTATGCTCCCAATGAGGTTAAAGGACACAGTGTCATGTAAAGAGGGATTATGAGAAACCAGCACCTAGAAATTCGATAAGAGTCCTGGGTGGCCTTTGATCCTCTGCTAGGGTTTACATGAGAACCTGTGTTAGACACAGATTCTGAGCCAATTTTTGTGAGTTACTCTCATTATCTTATACAATCGAACACTTTTGCACCTCCCTGACTTCATTTCTTACTACTCTGTCCCGGCTCCATACAATCTAGAGCCACGCAGGCCTCCTTGATATTTCTTGAAAATGCATGCATGCTCCACCCCCAGGGTCTTTGTACTTATTTCCTCTGCTCAGAACACTCTTCCCCAGATGTCTGCATGGCTCATTCTTCACATCATTCAAGTTTCTGCTCGCATGTCAACTTCCGGAGAGATCTTTCTCAATCACTGCATCTCAGATATCACCATCAGACTTCACCCCCGCATCACTTTCACTCCTTAGCATTTTACCCTATTTGTTTTACTTCCCAGCAGTTACTACCCCTGATATATTATATATTCATTTGTACTTTGTTTCTTCTCTCTCTCTCTCTCATTGACATGTACGTTCCATGAGAGCAGAGGTTTTTCTTATTTTGCTTGTCATCCTCAGTTACTACATTTGTGCTTGGCACTTACTAGATGCTCAATAAATATCTGCTGAATAAAGAAAAGAACAGTATTCCTCATATCAGAGGATACTAGAGCTGTGAGGAGACTTGTAAACTACCTGGTTTCATCCTTTGTTTGATAGAGGAGGAGGTTGAGCCCACTGAAGGGAAATAGCTTACCTTCAGCTAGTAACTCAAACAGCACAGGAGGCATGAGAGGTGGTCAGCATAAAAAAAAGCAAACACATCTAGTGTGGAGAAAAGGCAGTTCTGGTCAAAAAGAAAAAGTGAAAAAGAGAGAGAGAGAGAGAGAGGGAGGGAGGGAGGGAGGAAGGAAAGAAGGAAGGAAGGAAGGAAGGAAGGAAGGAAGGAAGGAAGGAAGGAAGGAAGGAAGGAAGGAAGTTGGAAGGAAGGAAGGAAACGAGAGGGAGGAAAGAGGACAACTACACATTTTACTGGCTGAAAAAGAGACTCTAGAATCCAAACATGTTTAGATAAGGCTGAACTAAGATTTTGTATCTAAAAAGTACCTTGCAAATTGTATCTCTCTTGCTAGTAGATATTCCACATCTAGGAATGGCCCCCAAGAGGTCCAGCTCTCCATTCCTCATTGTGGTGCAGTGAGAATATTCTGATGGCTGAGCTTTATCTTAAGAACAATTATTATTTGGGTTCAACTCTCCCACCACAGCAGAACTCCTCATTCTAGACAGAGAAGGGGAGGGGGAGGAAAGAGATATTGAACTAAGCACCATGCCAGTGGCTTTCAAGGATCTCAGTCAATTTTTATAACATTCTTGTGACCACTTCACATATGAGAAAACTAAGTCCCAGAGGCTTAAATGAATGGCTCAAATACCCTTAGCTGATCAGTGGCAAAGCCAGGGCACTAACTCGGTTAGTCCAACTCTAGAGCTTATGGTTTTTTCACTCTACTTGGCTGTTCTCTCTAATTTGTAAAGAACTTCAGAGAAGAAAACTTCCCCGTGCGTGTTTTCACAAGCTCTTTTACACCCACCCTGAGGCAAGGTTGAGTCACCAGTCCTCTTTAGGCTCCTTGGTTTTTACAGAAGGATCTGATTCCACCACCCAATCATTAGTCTGCAAAAGCATTCAGATTTGGCGATGCAGAACACATGTATCCATCAGTGTCCCCAAAGCCACTTCTAAATAAACATACAATCCAAGTAAAAACAACGCACTTGCTGTGTAACTGCCTCTTTGAAACTCTTGGCCGAGCACTAAGTTGTCCAATTGTTCTGAGGCACATCTGGGGACGGGGAATTTTCGGTCCCCAAACCGAGAAAGTTCTGGGCATACTGGAAAAAGTTGGTCACTCTACCCAACACTCATCCTGCCAACCAGACCATCCCTTTAAGCTTCTACCCCATGAAGAAATTCTAAGGCCACTACGTTCCTTATATAACATCACACTGTCTTTTGCCCAACTTTTGATTGAAGCTCCATTGATAAAAATGTCGTTTACAGAAGATGGATTAAAACACAGGCATTTTAGTCATTTTTAAATTTTAACTTTTACTTCTGGATTCACTGGAGCTCTAGAAATACGTGCCAACGGACCACATTTTTTTTAGTGCTTTCACATAATTCTTCTCAGTGGATTGAGCTTTCGTATTTTGCCTTTCTGTGATATTAAGGACACCATAAGAATACTACTGAATTTAGCAGGGAGGAGGGGAGTGATGAGGACAATGGTCACTACATGACCCAGTGTCATCTTTAATCTCCTAGAGAATTTATTTCAGACCTAAGTGCCAGGGAACTCTCTGTCTCCCTTGAGAAACTGTATTTTCTATGTTTTTCTTTATGAAAATTAATATTATATACTTGATCATGTTTTCCTTTTTGACCAGTAGGCAACTAATTGCCAATTTTGTTGCTCAACATTAAAAATTGTGTAGGACTCTTTTGTCTGTATATTTACATTTTAACTTACTACATTTTTCCAGGTCTTCATTGTTCATGTACTACAACAAGGTGATCGGTGAGAATAAGATTGTTGGTGTATTTCATTAGAATTTTCAGTTTCTCCTTACAAGTGAAGTGGACATTACTTGGGAGATTTAAAGCTCATGTTGGACTCTGTCAGACAAACGAGGACTTCTGGTTCAGCGTTGGAATGGGAATTTAAGACAAGAGACAGCTGAACAAACATAGAAATGATCAGTTCACAATTTCCTAATTTATTTCAACATTTGTCAACACCTTCTCTGTGTTACCTAGGAGAAAGGTGGAGAGTACCCAGCTGAAAGTTCCATGGCTCCCACCCCTGACTCACTCTATTCACATCATCTCAGGTAAAGTGCGAACAGCCTCAGGTCCTGTTGATCAATAGGTGACAAATAATCAGCCTGAAGACATCTGGTTTTATATTCTCAAATTACCATAGGGGCAGCCTGGTATAGGTCTGGAACAGACTCCCAGTCCCAGTGTTTGTCACCAGTGTGACTTTGTGTATGTCTGTATGTCATCCAAACAGTTTGAGTCTCTATTTTCTTTTGGCAAAGGAGGAATAATAACATCCACCTCAGAAAGTTATAGGAACACTAATTAAAATCGTGCAAATGAAAGCACCTCACCCACCCCTACCCTTACCCCCCTGCACCACGCTTGGTGTACAGTGAGACCTTAAAAAAAAAAAAAGGTCTTAGTTGTTACTACAGAAAAGTTAATCCTCAGACTGACAGGGTTCACACTGTCCCTGGCAGTGACTGGAGATTTTATCATAAACCTCTGGCAGCATTGCCTAATATAACTTTGGCCACTTTTGCTCATTTGTTAAAGGATACTACACAGGCCCAAAGCAGAGGCCCCACATTAAAGCAGTTATTATAGTGGGTCACTGGGGTTCTTTTTCCCAAGGCAACAATGAAACGGCATTAACAAGCATTCACCAGGGCAAACCATAGGCAAGGAACATTAGAACTTTGCAAAAATAATAAACTCTTAAAGAGATACACTGCTACACAGGCCAGCCTTTGGTGATTCTTGTTTTTTTGCACATGCTAAGCTGGCTGGAGCCAACACAGTAAAGCAGAGGTATGTTCTGCAATTCTCTATGTGTTCATCCTCGGGATACCTGAGATCCAGCCTGTGAGAAGTTGCAGACACCTCTCAGATTTTGTTAGCTAAGGATACATTGCCTTGTTCTGTGCCTCTCAACTCCTGTTCACTTCCTTCCTCTCTCCTCTCAGCATCCCACCCTGACTGAATCCGATACTCTGAGAGCTTTCCCATCCACCATCCTCTCCAAATTTAGGCGCTGAAAGAGGTGGAATAAACAGAACTGGCTACACATTTAGCCCCATTCTTCAGATCACAGATTCCAACCACCAGAAACAGAGAGACCAACAAGGAAGGTCAACAAGGTCATGGCTCCTGAATCTCCAGCTGGAAGCATCAGATGCTTCTGAGATGCTCCATGCTCAAGAGTCAAAGAGGAAAGGGATAGTGCCAGTAAAGAGAATGGCAGAGCACCTCCAAATAAGTTCTGTTCCAAGGCGTAACTTGAACGCAAGAAGTACCAAAGCACAAATTCTCAGAGCCGACTCCTAGAGGTTGTCTGGGCCAGCCCTGATCTGATATATAAATCAATCTCAGAAAATTTATACTAACAGAGGAGTGAAATCTGCCTGAGGCAACCCAAACCCCTTCTGCAGTAAACTATAATGTACAAACTGGCCTTCCTTTGTCACACTAAGCCTGTGCAATTTCTCTTTCCTATTGAAACTATTTAGATATATAATGAGCACCTGTTGTGGTGTCAGCGTTGGGCAAAGGGGGTGCAATGAATAATTCCAAAATGAGAGACACATTCCCTGCCCTCGTGAAGCTTATAATGTAGATGGGGAGCCAGACATTAATCAGACATGGCTGATGGGTGTGGGAGAAGTATCTGGAGGAAAGAGACAGGACAGTTCCTTGACATGGTACCAGTTAGGCTGCAGGTCAAGGGGCAGGGGAGAGGGCAGCTGGAAATGCTCCTCAGCTCTCATAGAGTTGAAGGATGAATAAAGAGTTAACTCTTGAATGGGGATAGGGACCAAGGCCACGGCAGAAAGAAGAGCTTGTGGCAAGAATTGTGGTAGGAGGGATCATGATGCACTCAAGGAACCAAAAGGTAGCCCACATGATTCCAATACAAGTGTAGGAGCCAGAGGCCACACAAAGGATTTTGTCTTTATTCTCAAAGTGGTAGGAAAAATTCAAGGGGTTTGTGTATGTCTGTGTGTTGGACCCACTATATGCACATACTCAGACTCCTGCCTGAACCCTTTCCCAGACCCCTGGCTACTTACTCTCAGGGAGTCTTGGATGACACAGCCATAGGAGCTGCCCCCTCCTCCCTAGCACCACCCACTGTCCTGGCCCCCCTACCACATGCATGTAGGCTCTTCAGGCTCTCCCTCCTTCTACCACTTCTTGGATCACAGGAAACTCCACGTCTTAGAGCTGTTGTCTGACTTCTGCAGGAAATGCATCCATAGCAGATGGAAAGGAATCAACAAATAAATTCTTGCCCCTTGCTTGTCCTTTCTCCTCTGGAATGCCAGAATCCTGGTGGTTCCACATGGCCTGTCTGATTGAGCCACTACTTATGTCTCTTTGTGGAGCTGTAGCTAGTCTCATAATCACACCATCACTTCCTATTTTCTTCCCCTTTTCCATGCCTTACTTCTCTTCTACCTGGCTCTTTGGCCCAGACCTCCAACAAAGCTTTGCTTCAGGCTCTGTGGTCCAGAGAAATTGTATGTGGACGATAGGGTTGTGTAGATGTGTGTATGTATCTGTGACTATATATGTACATCTGCCTTCATTGGGTGTATCTGGTGAGGAGGGAAGGAGATGGAGCATGACAAAGTCATACAGAGTCAAAACATTCATGTTTTGAAAAGGTCACATGTGGTTGCATATGGCGAATGGAATGGGGTACCAAAGGCAATGGCAGCGCTCTAGGTGAGGGGTGAGGTGACCTGGCCTCCTCATTCCCTGTTATTTCTTTTGATGCCCCAAGACAGCAGTCACCCCCCTCTGAAGCCTTCTCTTCTTCTGGTTAGAGACATGGGCTCCTTCACTTTACAACTACTGAATTTTCTCAGCCTCTTGGTCATTCTCATCTAGTTAGCTTGTGAACATTCCTCTTAAGATATGTTGTCTGGAACTAGATGTAATATCCGGGTATCCTCTGACCAGCTAGAGCAGAAAGAATTGTCAATTTCCTTCTTCCAGACAGTGTATTCCCCCAACATGGCCTAGCGCTGAACCACTGTTTCCTTCCTGTTTGTGCTTCAAGTCTTGAAGCCACACACTAGTTCTGTAGCCAAAGAACAGCTTGCTCATTCTCCACTTGTGTTGTAGTTACTGCTGTTGTTGTTGAATATTTTATTTAAATTCAATTTGCCAACATATAGTATAACACCCAGTGCTCATCCCATCAAGTTGTTGTTGTTGTTTTAACTAACATGTTGGGCCATGTATTCATTCCAATTAAATTCCATCCTATTGCTTTTGGTGCATTGCCCCAGCCTGTTGCAAGTTTGAAAGGAGATATCATGTGGCGGTAAAGAGCGGGAGCTCAGAAAGCAGACAGTCCTGGCTTCAATCCTGGCTCCTTCTCTTATTAGGTGTGTGCTTTGAGGGTATTGTTTTAAGTTCTCTAAACCTACATTTACTCATTGAGGAGATGGGTGGAAAAAGAGTACTGCCCCATAAGTCAGTTTCTGTTGAATAATAACAAACATTCTTAACATTTCAGTGGCTTACAGCAACACATTTATTTTTACATTCATGGATTCACAGATTGGCTATGATTCTGGCAACTAAGGTTGGCCTCAGGCTTCCAGTCGCAGTCAGATCTGCTTTACCTAAAGTCCAAACTGTTACCTACGCTAAAGGGCTAGAGATAGTCTGGAACTTGCTCTTCGTGTGCAGGTCACAGTGGTGAAAGAAACCAAGCCAAATGCCCCAAAGTCATATAAACTGCTCTTTTGATGTCTGCTAATATCCCATTGGCCGCAGCAAGTCTCTTAGCCAAAGCCAACATTGATAGGGTGGGAGCTTATACTCTGCCTACACTAATACTGCAAACTCACATGGTAAGGGGAAGGACGTATAATTTTATAACCAGCAGAGAAGGAACAATTGGGAATAATCATCTTATTTCCCATCACTGCCCTCATTGAGCTATTGTAAGGAACACTTGGGTCAGGTCTGTGAAGTGCTCAGCACGGTCCCCAGCACAGAGTAAACATGAGGTCATTGCTAGCTCATCATCACTGCTTGTTCCTAAGCTGTCACCCCACATTCTCACTGTCTTTCCCATATTTGGGTCATCTGTAGCCAAACCGATCCTCTTTAACAAAACAAATTCTTTGTCACTGATAAAATTCATTACAATCTGACACAGAAAAGGTAGAGCTTTCTAACTCTGCCAGGAGCTTGGGGAAATGAATAATAGTAAAGAAAAACAGCCAACCCCAAATAGGCAGAGACTAAATGAGGCAACTATGCTTCCCTTAAGCTTCTGTGGCATTGAAGGCCCCTTCTTGTAGAAGTAGGAAATGTGTCGGGGAGAAAGGGCAGACCTTTGAAAACTCAAAGAATTTTTCAGGAGAATTTGCCACTAACAGGTTTAAAATGAAAGAAAGAAAGAAAGAAAGAAAGAAAGAAAGAAAGAAAGAAAGAAAGAAAGAAAGAAAGAGAAAGAAAGAAAGAAAGAAAGAAAGAAAGAAAGAAAGAAAGAAAGAAAGAAAGAAAGAAAGAAAGAAAAAAAAAGAAAAGAGCTTCCTATATATCACCTAGATGACTTTTTTCCTAGCTGGAAAAGAGGAGAAAACTGGCAAACCGGCAGAGAAGAAAAAGTGACTTATCACCCAGACTAAAGTGAACCTTCTCTCACCAGCTTGTTTTTGAGGTATCATCTGAATGTAAGCATTCCCGGATGGTTGAACGGAAATGTTTATGACAAGAGAGCAATTTCTCAATACAACCTTCATTCTTGTATTTATATAGAAAAAGTAATACATAAACATATGAAAAAACGCTCACTCTCAATAGTCTTCAGGGAAATGTAAATTAAAACCACAATGAGATACTGCTACACACCCAGCAGATCAGTTAAAATGAAAAAGACGGACAATAACAAGTGAAGGTGAGAATGTAAAGCAACTGGAGTTTTCAAACATATCCCAGTGGGAGTGCAAATTTACACAACCACTCTAGAAAACTGTTTGGCAATAAGTCTTAAATCTGAGCATACACACGCCCTATGATCTGGCAATTTTATGCCTAAGTATACACCTCTCAAAAATGCTTGCATGTGTGCACCACCAAGTAACATGTGCAAGAATTTTCAACACAGCATTATTCATGATAACTCCAAATTGGAAACAACACAAATGTCCATCAACAGTAGAATGGATGAATAAAGTACGTGATGCATGATACATGATGAACTATACTACGTATCAATGAAAATGAACAAGCTACTCCACAGGTAACTACAGGGGTGTATTTCATAAATACAATGTGGAATAAAAGAAGCTGGATGTAAAAGATGATACAATATATGATTCTATTTATGTAGTTTTTGAACAGGTTAAAAATAACCCCTTCCCGTTAGGAGGGATAATAATTATCTCTGGAGGTGAGATTGGGGTAGAGTCTGGCAAGGGGACTAGAGGACACTCTATTTCTTGACCTAGGTGGTAGCTATCTATATTGGTGACATGGACTGGATTGTATCCCCCAAAGGATTGGATTGTATCCCCCAAAAGATATGTCCACCCAGAATCTCAGGACGTGACCTTATCTGGAATAAGGGTCTTTGCAGATGTAAGTAAGGTAAGGATCTTGAGAAAAACCACCTGGATTAGGGCAGGCCCTAAATCCAATGATGGATGTCCTTATAAGAGACAGAAAAGGAGAGAACACACAGAGACATGGAGTGGAGAGGGCCCGGGGAAGACTCCTATGAAGACAGGCAGGGATTGGAGAGAGGCAGCCTCCGTCCAAGGAATGCTTGCAGCCACCAGAAGCCCGAGGCAAGGAAAGATTCCTCCAAGAGCCTTCAGAGGGAGTATGGATGGCCCTATTGAGAATCTGGATTTCAGACTTCTGGCCTCCAGATGTGTGACAAAATAGTTTTCTGTTGTTTTACACCACCATGTTTGTGGTAATCTGTTTTAGCACCTCTAGGGAACTAGTACAGATTTTGATCCTGAGGAGTGGGGTGGCGCTGTAACAAATGGCTGAAAACGTGGAAGTGGCTTTGGAATTGGGTAATCGGCAGAAGCTAGAAGAGTTTTGAGACACATGATAGAAAAAGCCTTGGCTGCCTTGAAGAGACAGTAGAAATAGGGGCTTTAAAGGGGATTCTGGTGAGGTCAGACAGCAGTAAAGGGCAAGGAAGAGAAATCTTCTAGCCTCTTAAGATGACATATGTCATCATAAAGAGAGTTTTAAAAGAAAGGTAAACATTAAAGGTACTTCCGGTGAGGGACATGTTTTTAGAAACCAGAGGAAAAGCAATCCATGTTAGAAAGTATGAAAACACTTGGCTGAGTTGAATTCTACTGTTGAGTAGAGGGCAGAACTTGTAAGCTGTGAACTTGGATATTTATTTAGCTGAGGAAATCTCCAAGCAAAGTGTGGAAGATGCAGCCTGGTCTTTCCTTGCTGCTTTTAGCCACATTCAAAAGGAAAGGGATAAATTGAGAAAGGGACCCTTATGCAAAAAGGAAGCAGCACTTGATGATGTGAGAGGTTCTTGGCATATCCAGTCATGAAGAACACTTAGATTGAGAACTAATACAACAAGCATGCTCTTTTTGTGATAGTACATCAAGCCGGTGTTTGCAAGTTACTTACTTTTATGTACATTTGTTATATATTTTTGAAGAGCAATACAAGTTCATGGTGGGAAAAGTAGGAAATAGATCAGCAAAAGCAAGAAAACATTTAAAATTAAAAATAAAATTTAAAAATTTTTTCATTATCCATATTTCTAATATCTAGAGACACCTGTTGACATTTCGTCTTATGTGCATTAAGATTTCCTTCTACTTATTTTTATATTTCTACATATATTTTTGCCAAAATGGGAAATGTCTCATTACACATTCGGATTTATCAGCTACGTTTTTCTCTTAACAATGTATTTATTGGCAGTTAATTTTCCCAATAAATATAATCCTATAGGATCACTCTCCTAACTCTCAAGGGTTAAGAAGATGATGCTTGACAGATTTATACAAATTTCACAGTAGCATATTTTATTCTTTTTATTTTATTTGAATGTCTTTTTCATTTATTAAGGAACATAGACATTTACAAAGTAAAAAGAATCCTATTCCTTAGGGCAACTTATTTAAATTTGCATTTCTTTGATTAAAAGCAACATGAAATACATTTTAATATTTGTATTGCCATTTCTGTTTCTTCACTGTGAATTGCCTATTTATAGTCTTTGCCCCTTTGTTTCTATTAGAGCATTTTTTTCTTACAAACTTGTGATGATTCTTTACATATTGAAGATAGTAATTTCCTGTTTGTCTCCACTTACATGTTATAAATATTTTCCTCAGTTTTGCTACTTGGTTTTCATGTTGTTTACGATGATTTTTTTTAAAATGTATTTATTTTTTATTTTAAAGAGAGAGCGTGTGCTCGAGCAGGAAGAGGGGAAAAGGGAAAGGGAGAGAGAGAGAATCTCAAGCAGTCTCTTCCCTGAGCACCCTGAGATCACAGCCTGAGCCAAAACTAAGAGTCCGATGCTCAACGAACTTAGCCACCCAGACACCGCTATGATAACTGTTTTATGCATAATTTGATATTTATATAGTCACATATCTAAATTTTATAGTTTCTGTCTTGGGGTTATGCCTGGAAAGACCTACCACATACCCAGATTATATGAATAGTGAACTAAGGTTTCCTCTTTTTTTTTTTTTTTTGTTTTTTAAGATTTATTTATTTTATTTATTTATTTGAGAAAGAGGGAGAGCAGGAGGGAGGGGCAGAGGGAGAGGAGAGAGTCTCTGAAGCAGACTCAGTGCTGAGTGCAGAGTTTAACACAGGGCTCCATCCCACAACCCATGAGATCATGACTGGAGCCAAAACCAAGAGTCCAATGCTTAACGACTGAGCCACCCAGGGACACCTTCTCTGGTATTCTTATGATATGTTCTATATTTTTTGATCTTCCTGGGATTTGTTTTAGTGTATGGTGAGAAGGTGAGGATTAACTTACTTTTTTTTTTAACTTACTTTTTTAAAGTAAAAATTATTCTAGTATCATTTATTGGATAATCCCCCCATTCACATTATTTTAAAATGCTGGGTTGTTTTCCCAGATACTAAAAATAGACATATCCTTGCATTTGGGGCCTATTTCATTATTTATCTATTCTGTTACAGGTTCTGCGTGTTTACTTGAATGCAACTTTATAATTTACTGCCTCCTACTGTAAGTTTCCCTTCCAATTTCTTCCTTTCAACTATAGTTTTGCTACTCACGTGCATTTATTCTCTCAGATAAACTTTAGAAGTTATAGAAACAAATCTATTTGCATTTCAATTGTCCCCTTATCTGAGGAGGATACTTCCAAGACCCCCAGTGGGTGCCCAAAACCATGGATAGTACTGAGCTCTACCTATACTGCTTTTTCCCTATACATACAGACCTATGATAAGTTAAATTTATGAATTTGGCACAAGATGAAGTGCAATGACTAATAATAAAATAGAACAATTGTAACAACATATTGTGAGTGTACTGACTCTCGCTCAAAATATCTTATTGTACTGTACTCACCCTTCTTCTTGGGATGAGGTGAGATGATAAACCGCCTATGCAACGAGAGGAAGGGAGGTGAATGACAGGCATCCTGAGGTGAATTAGGCAGCTATTGGCTATTGACCGTCTGATGATTCATCAGAAGGAGGATCATCTGCTTCATGGATTCAGGTAATGGTAGAAAACTGAAACTGCTAAAAGGGAAACCATGGATTTGGGCGGGGGTACTACTGTAGATTAATTTTGTGAGGAACTGCTATTGTCTTAATAAATAAGAGTATTCAGGAACAGAAATGTTGATTATCTGGGGAAACAGTAAGAAACACAACTGTGTGATTAAAGAGAAGTATTCCTGTAGAATTCTGTACAGGCAAAGATGTGGATAATACTGGATCCTTAGGCTGTGGCCAGACTGTATTTAGATTTCTCTTAGAAGCAATACAAAGCACTTTCAAGGAAAATTGGTCTCACAAACATGCATACATTAATGAAACTGGAGAGACACCAAATGCAAGAGACTGAGTGGGGGCTCCTGCAATGGCTTGGAGGCAAAAGGAATAAAACAATCACAGAAGTCAGGGCCTGGTGCCTCTGCAGGTGTGAGGAAAGAGAGAGGAGGCTCTTGGGATATTGCTGAGAGTCAGGCTCATCTGACCAGAAGACGCTGCTGCCAGCAACAGAAACCAGGAAGTCAGGAAGTAGCTCCTAAAAGACCAAGGAGATTTTAAGTTTAAACAGGCTCAGATCAAGATCAAGTTGAAACGTTCTGAAGGTGATTGTAGATCAGGAGCTTCCTGAAGGTGAGGATTGTGGAAGACAGAGAAACCTGGTGCACAGGGGACCCTTGATAAATGAATGATGTTGAGCTGATTCAGTGGTAGGATTGACAGGATGTGAGAGCTGAAAATCATGTTGCAGAAAAGGAAAGATTCAAGGAGTGTTCCTATACCTTGTTAAATACTACATTTATGGGATAGAAAGAAAACGAGAGTCAGAGAAGTAAGCGGATAAAATAAACTAGCAAACAAGCAAACCAGTGGGCAGGATGGTTGTGATTATGAGCTAACATTGCTGAACATCATCTAAGGACGATTCAAGGTGAACACAAATGCACAAATGTGGGTTTTAAGTCATCTTATTTGATCCTTGTAACAATTCTGAGGGTGGGAAATACTAGAGTACTCGCACCAGCAAGGAGTGGCTCTAAGTCATCTAAAATTTGCACAGCTCGTTTGAGCTACATAGCTTGTATTTAAGACATGACTTCAATTCTATAGAGTCAGGAAGAAAGAAAAATATCTACACTGTGTTGTCATGAGTAGAGAAAGATTAGTCATTGGAATGTCTGGAGGGCTCACTGGAATTGGTAGAGAACTGATCACCTCATGGTTTATCATTGCTGTAACAGGCATATGCATACCTACATACACAGAACGTGGTGAAAAATTTAAAGGATTTTCAAGGGTAATATTGACTTTACATGATTTGTGCCATTGGCAACGGCTTCCAGATTCTAATTCTTTCATGACATATGACTTCACTCTAACTTGGTCTTTTCATATAGTTTTTATCATGTCACTTTATTGCACTCAAGTTGCCATGATCCTATTATCTGAGCTAAGCCCAGAAAGATTTCTAGGTAGAAGTTTCACAGACATCACATAGATAGAAAGGGTGCAGCTGAGACTCACACTCAGATCTGTTGCCCACAGACCTTTCTATCATTACTACAGGGAGAATAATATAATGGCTAAAATAATGGACTTTAGAGTCAAACCCTGTGTTCAAAATTTAGCTCTTTGAAGCTAAAATTTGAAAAGATCACACTTTTCATCTGTGTGATCTTGGGCAAGGTACTTAATCTCTCTAAACTTCAGTGGTCTCATCTGTAAAATGAGGCTAAGAATAGTACCTATCCCATGAAATTGTATTTGGGTAATTGTTAAATGAGTTTGATATATGTGAAAAGTTTAGAACACTGTCTGGTTTATTATAGGTCCTTCTTATTTTTTTATAGGTCCTTCTTACGTACTAGCTATTAATTTTAATTAGCCCTCCACATAATTTTCCATCTGGTTAAGTAGCAGATAATTTACTCAAATACATACAGCTAGTAAGTGGCTGAACTTAGACTCATAGGCTTCTTGACTAATTCAAAATTTTGCTACTATTTTATGCTTGCTCAAACATATGTATACTCAAAGTAATGAGCTATGTCCAATTTGGGTAACAGTATATATTTGGCAAAAAGCAAAGACTGCTTAATTTAATTTATTTTCATTTTGTGCAGGCTTTCTGTGGGGTATGTTTGCTATATTTGTACACACACATACACAAATGTAATATTGTATATGACTGACATGTTACTGATCATGCCACTAAAGATTGTTCTAGAGCCCCTAGGAAGAGTGAAGAGTCACCACAGCCAATTAATGACACAGTCCCTCTTGTGCAAACTCCCAAGTTTGAAGAATGAAACCAATGAGTACCATTTATTGGGAGCCTATGGTATGCCATGGTATTCTAAGCTCCTTATAAATATTTTCTCTAAAATAAGTCTCATCATTCCTATTTTATAAAGGGGAAAAATGGACCTGAGGGCGGCTATATGACTTCTCAAAGGTCAACCTACAAGTAAGAGAGGAAATAAGTAGCCGAGTCTGGATCTAATACCAAAGCCTTTATTCTCCTCTACTCAACCATGCTGCTTCAATCAAAGCTAACAGAAATTAAAGAAGAAATTAAGTGGTTGGGTATAGATGATGAACTACCATAAAAGTTCACTGTTGTGAACTTTAAAGGGGAGAAAGCTAGCCAGTTGAACATTGGTTAAGGGAATGCTTTTACAGTGAATACATGTTTCCCTTTATTTTTCATGTTGTCCCAGAACAAGAGAACAAAGGGTCAGTCCAGGTTCATGGCAGGTAAATTTAGGGGAAAAAAATGAAAAAGAAAATATTTTTTGCCCCTCAGCATGGAGCCCTTCTATGGAATTCCATATTTGCCGAGTCAAATTTCAGAGCTATGGTTCTTAAAGGCATTTGGTTTGATTTAATGCCCAACAACAATGCTGCCTGTTGACTGGGCAAAGATTAGGGTAACCAAACCACCCGCTTCAGGGCTTCAGCTGGTTTCTGCAGAAGCCAAAGAAGCAGTTTTCTTCTTCCTCTCACTTTCACCATCTGCCACAGAACCCAAGATCCAGAGGTCCTCCCACTGTCTCCTGGAGCTCCAGGTTCCGGGCGGGGCCTGTATGTCACTGACAGCCCATCTACCCAAGGCCAAAAAGACTCAGCCCTCACAGAAGTAGCTAATCCAGTCATTGAAGGGTTACCCAGTCCAAACCCCCAGCCACAAAGTGAAAACAGAGCAGGGTCTTTGTTTATTGATTTGCCTAGGACCCTCTGACTGGCAAAGGAAGAAAAAAATAACCCGGCACAAAATAAATGTTCGATTTCTTTTATGTAAACAAGATCAGGACCAACTTGGCTGTACAAAGCCATTCTTTGCATGTAAAGCAAAAAACAGCTCCCCTGAGGAGGAAGGAACCCAAGCCCTACTCAGCCTTCTCTCCACCCTTCCCCCCAGCCCTTTTCAGTTACCACTGCTTTTCTGCCAATGAATGTCTTATTCAGGGTCCCTGAGTGGGGAGTCACTGCAGGCAATGAGCTCACCCCCTCCCCACCACCCTATTCAAAATGTTTTCTGATCAAGATAAAGGCTATGGAGTCTATGCTGAAAGTCAGTATTATTGCAAATTATCTCCATAAAAAGGAAAAGCGTTTATCCAAAAATCTCAGTCTCCTATTTCTTTCTGTGGGGCTCCAACCAGTCCCAAACTGCTTTTATGTGGGTTTAGAAGTGGACCAAAGGGAGAACTAAAAAAAGAAAAAAAAAATCCAAACTCTTTTTTTTGTCAAATACCCAGATGGTGGATGGCAATTTGGATGCTAATCCCTTAAACAAGGATCTCAAAAACTTAGTTCACCTTTTGGGACCAAGGAAGTTAATCCTAAATCCTTGTTCGATCTCTATTCATGCCAAACTCTAGTGACTTAGGCAAAACATCTGCCAACTTGGATCACATGACTGGGCTTCACTAGCCAGTATATCTATGGATAGGAACATTTTAAGGAAAACAAAAATGTAGCTGAACCTTCACCCAAAACTCAACGCCAACACAAACGAAGACACTCGAATTTCAGAAGACCTGATTTCCTGTGGAAAAGGGGCTGCTTTCATTTTTATATAGGACCCATTTTCTTAGTGCATTCAAAACGAAGCCTGGACAAATCTCTCTGGAAAATCTAGTTCCCTTACAGCCCAGTGACACCAAGCCAACTGGGCATCAGGCATTTAGGGGAGAGGGTATTTGTAATACTTCTAAAGCTTTAACTCCTAGGGAAACATTTGGGCTCATAAGGTTCCCACATTATTGAGGCACTCAGTGAATGCAAAGAAGATGGAACCAAAAAAAGGATTCTGGCACCTGATGCACTAACATTTCTCCCACTGAGAACCCAAAGTCTGGGGGAAGGCCCTGAAAGCATTACAATGCCCACTGACTAAGGATGCAGATGCAAGAGTGTTTTATCTGGCTGTACTCAACATGAAAAATCCTCCACGAGAACACATGGAGGGCTCATTAGAACAAAACTGGGACCACGGTCTTGTTGATACCATCTTACCTTCCTGATTGCTATGGTTTCATCACTTGGTAAGGAATGCTTCAGGAACTGAGTGGCCTGGTTATTATATGGGATGGGAGGGGATGTAGAGGCATACCCTCCCCTACCTAATCCTGCCCTTTCCTTGCCATCCTGGTGCTCAGGGGAGAGCTCTTGGGTGTGGAAAGAGGCAAGTGTAAGAAACAAATGAGCAAGTCATATAGGTTCATATGCAAATTCCACTTACCTCACCCCTGCAGCTCCCCCAAGCTTTGATGAACTATGGCAACTCAGCTTTTCCACCTGGCAATAAGAACAACCTAAGAAAATGAGCAACAGGAGCTATTGACAGAAATGTGTGTTCACATAGGGATGCATTTATAGCCTAACTTATTCCACAAAGCACTTGAGGTGCATTGACTTCATCCTCAATAGCCCAGATAAGGCTCTTCGTAATCGTTATTATCTTGACTCAATAGAGGATTTAAAAAGCATAGGACAAAATTAGGGAAGCAATCACCACCAACATGTCAACAGGTCCCACCTGGCTGCAAGTAATGTTCTGGCACTTAAGACTTTTCTGTATTTGGTATTTCCACCCTAGTACAAACTATGTGCCACACACCGGTACTTCTTTTCATTCAGTATGGTGTCTGACTTACTCACAGGCTGCAAACCACCTATCTGCAAGGCCAAGCGCCTGTGTGGAATGCATATAATTTCTTTTTTTAATTTTTTTTTAATTTTTATTTTTTTATTTTTTTAAATTTTTATTTATTTATGATAGTCACAGAGAGAGAGAGAGAGAGGGAGAGAGAGAGAGAGAGAGGCAGAGACATAGGCAGAGGGAGAAGCAGGCTCCATGCAGAGAGCCCAACGTGGGATTCGATCCCAGGTCTCCAGGATCGTACCCTGGCGCCAAACCGCTGCGCCACCCAGGGATCCCTAATTTCTTTTTTTAGAACGGATTTAGGTTCACAGCAAAATCAAGCAGAAAGTAGAGAGTCCCCAGCCCCAACACATGCACAGCCTCTCCCATTATTTTGCCAAATCCAACAAGGTTATCACTCCTCTTTGAAAGTATTCTTTTAAAAAATGCTGATTACTAAGTACTAAGCAGAGAAATTCAATCCAAGGCAAAGGATAAGGAATGGGTTGGGTGCCTCACCATATCTGTCTTCTTCCCCTCTTTGAAGTATGGGAGCTAGAGTCTCACTAGCCTTACTCTCACTGGTAGAGTGGTGCCAAGAGTATTGGTGGTATTTAAGTTTAGTGTCAACCTATCATTTAATCTGTGCCAGACAGTATGCTAGATTTGAGAAAAAAGATGGTCAAGATATAGTCCTTGCCCCCAAGAGCCCCTGGTCTTTTCTGGAGATCTTTGTTTCTATATCCCTGGAACACTAAAGATAAATGATCACAATGTTCAGTTATACATAATTCATATTCTGGAGCTGTAACTCCACCACTTTCTCTCAATCCTCCCCACACCTCTCTCTCTCTCTCTTTCTCGTATATATATACATTGAAATAAGGAAAACAAAACCAGAAGATCTTGATTCACAGTAAGAGTGAACTAGCAGTGATGATTTTGGCTCTGTTTAACTCATGATAAAGAAGGAACGTGTTTGAAAATATTTGTGCTTTATCATTAAGTAGGAGTGACTTGCAATCACTGACTATGGACACAGCAGTACTCCGAACGTAAGATGAGGCTGAGAATCATTGGTCATGTGGGAACTGAGGCTCCAGTTCAGGTTGCCACATCCTGCCTTGCAGGCTGTAAACTGCATGACTCCAGAGGGTGCCATTCACAAGGTCTGTGATGTGAACAATGCCCCCTGGAATGTGTAATGAGATGAGCCTGCCCAGATTAGACTTTAAAACCAGCTTGACACCTCTCATATACCCTCTTTGACCAGACTGAACTTCCACACCACAATTTTCCCTGGGGCCAAACTAGACAGATTGTTTTTTACAAGTGATTCCCCTGACCTGACTTCTGACTTTGTGAGGAAGAAGAGAATAGCAGGGATGCTGGTTTTCACTCTAATCAGCCTTGAGGATAACTTGGTTTTTTTTTGTTTTGTTTTGTTTTTTTGTTTTTTGTTTTTTGTTTTTTGTTTTTTACGAACCTGGGATCTTTAGTATAGAGTAGAATCCATCTCTAGAGGAGGAAAAGCTAAAGGTGAGAAGCTATGTCTCCACAACCCCCTTGATTTCTGTTGTCAAAGGAAAACAGTAATCAAAACCTAGGGCCAATCAGACGGAATGGCCCCAATGGCACAGCAGTTACCAGGTGCCTTGGGAGTTCTGGGATGGGGGCAGTGCCACAGGTACCTTCTAGGGATAGCAGGTAGCCTCACCTCTGCTCTAGTGATAGTGTGTGACCTGGGCAACAAGCAGTTCCAAGAGGCTGAGAGGGATGCAGGATGTCTCAACTTAGGGGCTCTCCTATTCATTAAACCTCCTTTAAAGACAGTATGTGAAGAGGGTTTATGAGTCGGGTACGTTGGTCTGTCCTATGAAAAATGTCTTCCTCCCCCCATAAATGAACCCAGATGTTTTGGGCACCTTTTTAATATATCCTCATCAGAGTTTCCATAGGAAAAAGGCTGTTAGAAGTGCTCCTCGTTCCCTGAGAAAACTTCCCAGTCGTCATGGCTGCTTCCATGTCCCTGGACAAGCTGCTCCAAAGTTATTTCAAGATGGTAGCAGTAGAAAGATGGATTACCTCTGTCAACAGGGAGTCCTAACGTCCTGCCATTCACTGAGCAAAGAAACGTGTGCCTGCCATGGGCGGCTGATAAGGGAAGTGGACACAGGATAAACTTCAGCCCAGCCAGCTGACAAAGCTCAAACACAGCCTTTGAGAAAACAGCAACTCCTGGGCCTCTGCTTTGTGAAGGCAAAGACTGTGGGCTTTGTTCGATTCCCAGGCTGTTACCGTCTGCGAGGGGTGTGCAATTCTGAGCTGCTGCTGGCTGCTGCAGAGACAACAGGACAGTTTCCTCATGGGGAGCTAGAAGTACCAGTTGTCCAGAAAGGGTCTTTCACCTCCAGTGTTTCACCTCTGCCCCCCATCCCATCACATGAGCCTCTCCATTCCCATTCATGTTAAGGAGCACACCATGACTTGTAATGGGTTTCCCAATGCATATTTCAGAACTAGATAACCACTAGCACTCACTGGACCATTTAGTATGGGCTTAATAAGAACAGTAAACGTCTTACACGCATAATTTCATTGAATCTTCACAACACTCTGGTGGCGTTAAACATAGCATTTTATAGATGAAGACATGGAGGCGTAATAAGGTGAAGTGCCTTGCCTAAGCCCACAGTTAGTAGGTAGTAGCTCTGGGATTTGACCCCCAGCCAGATGGGTCTGATTTCAAGACCGCATCCTCTTCTAGTAAGTGTGCTGCTTCCCTTTTCCCTTCTTAGTCTGTAGAAAGAGGTCGTAGTGAGAGAAGCTTCGTAGCTTGCAAAGGCTTTGGAACTCTTTGCCTGAATTACAGATTTGGAGAATCATAAACTGTGCATGCTCCAATGCAATAAAATAATAACCATGACGCTAATAATAACCACGTCTCTTTTCGGAAGTCCCTTGTGTCAGTGCTCGTCCCCTTTCAAAATATTGTCCACTTTGCTCGTTCCTATCTTATCTTGGTTAATCAAACCATATTTTACTTTTCTCTGGCTCCTATAAAGATCTCCTCGGAGCCCTCCCCCGCTTGATAAGCCTCCCAGGGTTCTTTCCCCTTGCCATTAGTCACAATTTCCTAATGTTGAGCTTCTGCCAGAAGACAGAGGAAGCGGCTCCAAATGCAAGTGATTAGCTTGTGTGTGGGGCTTTGACACAAAGTTTTGGTCACTTACAAAGGCAAACACACAGCTGGCTCAAGGGCAGTTGCTTGTCATTTTCTATCACTGAAAAATTGCAAATCCCAGTACCTAGTTGCTTCAAAACATCTAGTCCCTTAACTTCTGTGGGGATAACAAAGCAGACATCTGAAGGCGGTTACCAGATCCCCACAACATTCAGGCCAGTCTAAGAGCTCAGCTAATCAAGGCAATGTGCACATTGTTGAGTGCCGTTTACTAAAAAGCACTGACGGTCCATTAGGACCAATCATCCAGCCATATAGAGATTTACAAATGAAACAAGTTATTCTTGTGCCATTTCTTTAACAAACATTCCCCTCATTGCAATGCAAGGTCCAGAGCCAGAACACAAAGCTGCACAGGAAACCTAATGAAAACTGTTATCAAAGAGAGCAGTTTTGAATTGGATTTAAGTACATTTCTCAAGTGGCCATTATTTTTTAACAGGCATGGAAATACTATATTTTATTAATGGCTTTCTATTTATCTCTAGGATTTAAGTACCTTGTTTATATATGCCTTCCTCAACCAACATTGCATTGAACACCTGCTACGTACTTGCAAGACAATAGGAATGCCAAGATAATACACTGAAGCCCACCGAGGAGTTCACAGTCCTATAGGGATGGCGCACACTGTATCAGGAAGGATTAGCCAGATTATGCTGCAGTAACATACAGCCCCAATATCTCATTGACCAAAATTAGCAAAGGTTCTTGCTGTTACATGTCCTTGTGGGTCAGTAGGAGCCTACACTGATGAAGCAGTCATCATGTTTAACATTGCCAGTCAACGTGCTAGAAGAAAAATGTCTGAAGAGTCTTGCACAGGCAATGATATGCTCCACTCCAGAAATGACACTCATCTCTTCCACTTTCAATTTGTCCACAAGTAGTCATTGGTCCCACCCAAACCATAAGGAAACCAGGAAGGGCAATTTCACCTTACAGCTAGATTTTGGAAGACCCAGAAACATTTGAAGAACAATCCTAGTGAATATCACAGACATGTGAGCAGATAACTGTGATACAAGGCGAAAAGTGCTGTAATAGAAAAAAATGGGAAAAAGAAGGACTAATAAACCAACAAATTTCATGGAGTGATTATAAAATGTCCCCATTGGAGGTAGCGTTTGAGTTTAGTGTTGAAGAATGAAGTGTTTTTCTGGGGAGCTAAGATATGAGCATTCTAGGAAAAGAGGCATTGCTAAGGCAGAGAATAGGAAAGGCCTTTCATTTGAAGAGTGGAGGGAAATTCACTGTGACTGAAGCACCACATCTGGGAGGGGAGGAGTGGGAGGAGAGGTGGCCGAGGGCAGGAGGCCAGTTGTGGAGGATATTGCCTTTCTTGGGAGTTTGGTCTCACCCTACAGGCAACAGCAGATAACAGAGAGTGTCCTACAGGGAAAAGTCATACAGTGGAGCGTTAGGAGTATGTTTGTTTGATTTTTAGGAAGATAGCACAGAGAAGCACAGATGAGAGGGATGAGGAACTAGAATGGAGAGGGAAGCTTACTAAGGGCTGTGGCTGTAATTCAGGTGAGAGACCTTGCACCCCACCTCCAGCCTGCCAGGGAAGCCTGAGACACGAGAGGCATTTCTGAGGAAGAACTGATAAAACCCTCATGTTTTCTCATGAAAATCATTAATGTTTTTAGTTAATGGGGAGCTGATGGCAAGGAAGACTGCTGATTTAAGAAAGGAGGAAATGCTACACCACTCCCCAAGACAGGGAATACAGCTGGAGATGAAAAGCTTAGAGGCAGGAGGATGCTGAGCTCAGATTTGGACATGCTGAACTTGAGGTGCCCATGGAGATTCAGGTGGAAGTGGCCCCCAGAATACAGGGCCCAGGAGTCTAAATCCATTAGGAGATATGAATTTGTGATCAATGCAATTTGCAAATAATGCATGGAGTTGGCAGCTGAGCCCTGCTAATATAGTGTCTCCTAGAGAAAACTGAAAAGTTAAGTGCAAATACATAGAAACATTCTGAAGTCAGCTTTGTTAAACATTTAAAAACATATGTATATGTATAGTAAAAGCTCAGAGGCAAAGCGTTTAGGAATATCTCATCCATCCAAATGCCCTGAGAAAATTACTTCCAAAATTTCAGTTAATATCTACCCCCGTCAAAGCAAAAAGTTCTTGCCTATGAAAATGTAGATAATTTAGAACAAGGAGATGTATATATTTCAGTCAGAACTGATTTGATGTTTAACCTGAGGAAAGAATTTTGAAACCAAACTTTTAATGACAATTATAAGTAATCAATGTACTTTTTTAAGTGACTAATCAAGTTTGCAGGGTTTCTGCAAATTTGGGTGGCCATCCGTAGGAATTTTCACTAAACTGGGGGGTTTCTTTCCTCTTAATTTTTAATTAAATTGGCCTAAGTCAGCAATCAAGGTTTCCATGTTGCTGTGTAATGTATAGGGTAGCAAGAACACTGGGCTCCCACCAGCTCCAGAAGAGATCATTTAGAAGGCCAGAGGGAGAAATCTGAACTCTCATTGTCAACGTTCCAAGAGATAAACAGAGCATTATAAGTCGTTCTGAGGCAACGGGATCAGGGTTTTTAAATAAATCATATTAATATGTGAATAAGACAAGCATTATTCTCTTCTTTCAAAATTTAATAGAGCTTTTGTTTTTGCCAAGGAGGAAGGTAACTGTTGAGCTGTGTGGCTGGGAGCACATCTCAGACTTTCTGGTCTCACATCTCCTATGCATGCCCAAGTTACACCCGCGTTCTGAGTAGTTAACCTGATTCACAGGGTCAGCCTACTTCCAGCAGCCCAGCTCAGACAGTCCCCAGTGGCTAGCTACCTGTGACAGCAGGGGAAAAACTCTTCGGGGAAGCAGACCACCTAGGAATTGGGAACAATCCACCCATTTCCAGAAGTGAGAGGAAAGAACAAAGAGTTCGATTCAATGAGGCTGGTTAATTTTTTTTTTTTTACATTTTTTAGAATTTAAATTCAATTTGTCAACATATAGTATAACACCCAGTCCTCACCCCATCAAGTGCCCTCCTCAGTGCCCATCACCCAGGTACCCCATTCCCCACCCACCTCCCCTGCCACAACCCTTTGTTTCCCAGAGTTAGGAATCTCTTATGGGTTGTCTCCCTCTCTAATGAGGCTGGTTTCTGGGTCTGACTTCTTCCTAAGCCCAGGTGACTGACAGGGAGGGCTTCAAGCCTGTGTTCTTCATATGCAGGCCCACACAATGAGGTGTGAGTCTGTCTAAACATACTTTTCCCTCCCTTGCCAATCTGCATTCTAAAAAACACTGGCTTTCAAACTTTGGAGGCCTGACTCACACTACAAAATATATACGAATATCACCAAAACAAAAGTTTCACAAAACAGCATTTGCCCTGACAGTGTGTAACGTGCCTGACATTTCCCAGTCTGCTCTGTTTCATTAAGAAAAGGTCTGCTTATGGCCTTCTAAGTGATTCATGACCCACTAATTGACTTTGACCCACAGTTTGACACACAGTGTTGTAGAGCATCCCTTCCCAAAATATACATTGAAACCTACATTGAAGAAAGCAAGTAATATTGGTGATGCTTTCATGCCCTCAACAACTATATGGAACTATTGAGTCCCGGAGGTTATCTATTCAGGGCTGGTTATCTCTCATTTTACATGGACATTGAACAGATTCCAGTAGGCCTCAACTCCATGGAACCACCAGTTGCTTTTGAATGAATATTCACCACCAGAAGGTTTACCATGTTTGGCCTTCACCTTCTCAAACAGAGACCGATGCTTGTTTCACTCAACTTTCAACTAAGAGACCCTTGACTTTGCTGATCCTAGACCAGCACTATTCAATAGAACTTCCTGTGTTGATGGAAAAGCTCTACCTGCACTGTTTAAAATGGTGTCCACTAGCAACAAGTGGATAGGAACATTTGAGATGTGGCTAATGAGACTGGGAAACTGCATTTAATTTTTTTTTTTATTTTAGTTACTTAAACTTAAGTAGTCATGTTGTAGTTAGTGATTATCATAGGGAATAGTGCCAGCTCTAGATAAGCCCTCAAAATATGTTTCCATTTCTTCAGTATGTATCTTCCCCTCTTGTTGCCTATGGTTAATTGCTTTGACATCACACTGACATTGCACTCTTCACACATTATCTCATTCACTCTGGGTCCTTTAGAATGATGTTTATGGACAAATGACTCAATCCATGCATTCAGCACTTTCCATGTTCCTGCCATTTTCATTTTTATTTATTTATTTATTTTTTCATATTCATTTTTCTAATTATTTTTTCCTTTTATTTCCACCATAGCCTTGCCTTCCTAGACCCTTCAAGATATTCATTTTTGCAGTATAATTTGACGCTTTCCTTCCATTCAAAAAAAAAAAAAAGAAAGAAACCTGAACACTAATCAAAGACAATACGAAAGCTATGGGCTGATGAACAGGAGAGGCAGTGGTTGAGACTGAAGTGACCAATCCCAAATGCTGTTTGGTGGAATAGACTTGCTTTGGTCCTGGACTGTAACTTTTTTGCATCTAGACTTTGGAAATGTGTATATTTTGTATTTGAAATTGGAGAGTGTATAAGCAGAGAAACCAGCCTACGTGAGCAGAGTAATATGTTGGGGAGTAAAAATGATCTTTTAAGAAAACACATTCTGCCCTCTAGGAAGCTTTTGATTAAGGGAGGTAGACAAACATAGGTAGAAGTAACTTCCCTATGAGACTCATTAGGAGATGACCCTGTGAGAATGGTATGGCATCGAGGCTATTGGAGAAAGAAGAGTTCTGAGTTGAGAATGGAGGTATTGAGGATTTCTTAGAAGAGGTAATTTGTAAACTGGGTCTTACGGATTGGCACTTACAAGGATTTAGGGATGGGGTAGAGAACTCCAGGCTAGGAAATATAGGTAAGGGAGAGTTAGAGAGCTTGAGTGTGTGGCCTGTTCAAAGAAAGTTATCTAGTGTCTTAATGTCTAATGTGTCTAATCAGGCCTGCATTTTAGGAAGATGCATTCATCCACAAATATTTACTTTGGACAGTAAGATAAAAGTAATTAGAGGAAAATAAAACTGGATCAAGGAGATCAGCTCCCCGAGTACTGAGATAAGCTAAGTAAGAGACGATAATCCTCTAAACCAGGAGATGGCAAACTGTCCCATGGGCTGTATCAGACCGGAAATCTGATTTTGCACTAAAATTTTCTTGAAATACTGTCACGCCTACCTTCCCATTCACATATTGTTTATGGCTACTTTCATGTTAGATAGTTGCAACAAAGACAGTATGACTGGCAAAGCCTAAAATATTTGTACCTAGCTCTTTCAAGAAGAAGTTTGCCAACCTGTGGTCTAAACTAGAGTAGTGGGAATGGAAAGGGTGGAAACGATGGCAGAAAAATCTACACAATTCAAAGACAGATGGCACATTGGGATTCATTGACAAGGGAGTTTAATTCAAGGTATCTGTAGGGTCTCTAGCCAGGGACATATAAAGGAAAGCAATTTCGCTAGCTGAGATAGGGATGAGAAGAAGACAAACCAAGGAGTGACATGTTGTTTTTGAGGCCCCTGTGGCAGCACATGTGAACATGAATGCACTTATCTCTGGAGCCAAGGAGAGATGCCACAGGTGGACATTTAGACTTGAGAGCCATCCACCTAGAGTGGAGAGGTGATGAGAAAATAATGGACCAAAAAGAGAGGAAAGCAGAGAACAGGAACAGACAGAAACCTGGGAAAGCATGTCAATTTAAGAAGAGAAAAGAGAACCAGTAATAGATTCAACAGAAGAATAGAAGGAATACCATGGCACTACGGAACTAACAGGAGGCAAAAATCATAGGGGAGAGAGGATGACCAGCAGAATCAAAAGCTGTCCTAAGGGTCAAACAGAATGAGGGCATTTTGGAGGAGGTGACTGAACATATCAGAGCATCATTGTTGGTATTTGTGGACTGAATCCAAGACTGGGGAGAAGGAGAACAAACTGTGACAGCAAATGAAGACTAATCCTTTGAGATCTTTAGCTATTGAGGAAAGATAAAGACCAGCTGGCAGCTGGAAGGGGAAGCAGGTCTGAGGAGGGCTTTCTTGAGGAGAGGAGAGCTTTGGGTAAGCCTATTTTACACAAATGTCAATAGACTCTGGCATGAGGATATTTCCCAGGCTTTGGACAGTTTACAAATCACTCAGAAGCCTTTGTTTGCTTCCTTTGGAACATATATCACTGCTATGGTCTGAAATGTGGATGCTTCTGGAACCCAAGAGCAAGATAAATGAAATGCTTCTTCTAACACAATCTAAAAATCTTCCTAGGTTTTCTGAGAGGTACCAAGGCCTTTTTAAGATCTTTATATATAAATCCTCATGTCTAGAGCTTCACATCCTTTGAGTTCCAAAGGTGGGAAAGCCATGGTGAAATCTGCAAGGTTGAGGAAAGGTTAGCATCTGGAGTCTTTGGTTTACCCCGGTGGAACGCCAGTCTCTCCTAAGCTTAGAAGGTTTGCCCTCAGACACCTTTAAAGGGCCCAAGGTTGCAGCTCTCAGGGATGTGCCTCTTCCTCTGCTGTTGCCTTTGAACCCTCAATTTGACATTCAATTGCTGATAGCTTTACCTTAGAGAGCATGGAATAGAAAACTAAAATCTTCCAGGTTTGGAACAAATAAGTCTTGGGTTTAGACCAACAGTTCTCATCTAGGGTCTATGTTGCCTCCAGGGCACCTTCAGCAATGCCTGGAGACATGTTTTGGTTGTCACAGCTAAAGGTAGGGTACTAGCATTTAATGGGTAAAGGTCAGAGATATTGCTATACATCCAATAACATATAAAACAGTGGACCCACAACAAAGAATTATCCAGCACAAATTGTCAATAGTACCATACAACATGCTCTGACCCCCCTATACTATTGGAAAAGGTGTCTTTCATTAATTCACACTGAACTATGACGACTGATACTGTATTAATGTGTCTTTTTTGCTGGCGGGAACGGGTGACTTTACAGTCATAGGTACTTTTAGTTGCCTAACCTAAATCCACCCCTCACTTCATTTTCCTAACAAACTTTCTATTTAGTTCAGGAAACCACCCATTCCCAGACACAAAGGGTAATTAATACATGGTAATACAGGTTTAAGCGTGGGCATTGGCCCAATCAAACTAAAGGAGAATGGTACTGGGACACCTGGGTGGCTCAGTGGTTGAGCATCTGCCTTTGGCTCAGGTCATGATCCTGGGGTCCTGGGATCAAGTTCCACATTGGGCTCCCCACAGGGAGCCTGATTCTTACTCTGCCTATGTCTCTGCCTCTCTCTGTGTCTCTCATGAATGAATGAATGAATTAATGAATTAATTAATTAAATAAATAAAATCTTTTTTTTAATGTAAAAAAAAAGCAGAGTGGTACTAGCAAATGTTAACAATGGACTATTCAGGGAAAAATGCTTTCATACATACATAGTGATACCGATATCTATACATACACACATACAAGTATCTATACATACGGGTATCTCTATATATGTCTATATTATAGACACATATACATCTATCCTAAATTTTTACTCATCTAATGGATGTGTAGAAGCCAATCTGCACACAGACACAAAACATGCATCGTTCTTTATTGTAAATTCCATACAGCCAATTGATTTTTATAGAATAGTTTAATTGGCTTTGCCATTCTTGCATCTATAACCAACCTAGGTCTGCAACTGACAGATGTTGGCTGCTTTTGTTTATGTTAACAAGTAAGACAATGAAGACATTTGGTCAGAACTTCACTCATTTGTCAATAGGACCAGTGACTTTGCTGAATCAGATAATACTGGAAGAATGTGTCCTCAAGTCTTTGTACTATTCACAATGTTAACAGTTTCAGAACAACACTCTTTAAAGTTCGATCTTCGTTGTTTACATTTCTCCATCACTTTCCTAAGAGTGAATCAAAAAACAGTGAATCATTACCTGACTCATAGCATTTGTCCATTTATGAGCTATAAACGTGCCCACCATGGCTAATTTCAAGCCATTGATGTGGGGTTGGAGAGGGAAGTACAGTGGCACATCATAACCTACTGTCACCATCATACAGATATGAGCCATGTAAATAGTGTCAAGGGCATAGGTAATAGTAAAAGTAGTGAAATAATTAGGAAGTGATGAGTTTTGAGTATTTGTTATCTTTGTTTTTGTAATTCATTTATTTTTTAAAGATTTAAAAAATTTTTATTTGGCACAGAGAGAGAGAGAGCACAAGCAGGAGGAACAACAGGTAGAGGGAGAAGCAGGTCCACACTGAGCAGGGAGCCCCATGTGAGGCTCGTTCCCAGGACCCCTGGATCATGACCTGAGCCAAATGAAGGGAGACGCTTAACTGGCTGAGCCACCCAGGCGCCCATATGTAATTAATTTCATTTTCAATTCATATAGTTTAATTTTTAGTAACAGCTATGCTCAACAGCCAGTACGCAAAATTCCTGAAAATTTGGCAATCAGATCTCAGGAGCCTACAAACCAACCCCAGCACCAATGACTGGGGGTGAGGTTTTCTTTTTCTCTCCTACAGGGCGTGAGTAAGTAATCACATAGACCCAGTTTCCACTACCCGGGAGATGATCCAGCCTGTGGCGAAGGCCAGTGGTATGGAAAGCAAAATGGACAGAGAAAAAGCCTGAATCCTTCATGCCATCATCCAGTTAGTGACCAGACTATGCTTGGAAGACACCCCACCACCCATGTGCTCATGCAAAGTATCTCATGCCACTACTGCTTAAACCACCTTGTATCATGGTTTTATGATATTTATAATCAAGATCATTTCTGACAATATAGTTTATCGTTTTTCCTTTTTTTTTTTCTCCTTAGGAAGCAAAGTCTTAATGAAAGAAATTATCTCTAATTATGGAAGTTTAGGCCTTTGAAGCTGGGGAAAGTGTTTTTGGAACCTTTCAGAAGCCAGGCTTATTCCATCTATATTCTTTATTCCTTTATTCCTGCCATCCTGCCTTTGCCAGGCTCTCCTTCCAAACTCAATTTACTTGGCCCTCTCAGAATCCCCCGTCTCCAAAACAAAGGAGATTTTCTCCCTTGATGGCTTTGGTGTATACAAATTGCATATTGTGTTACGTTTTTTTTTACAAGTCTGTAAGACTCCCAGCTTCCCAGAGGCCAGGCTGTTATATCATTTTTTCCCCCCTGTATCTCCAGTGCCCAGTACAAAAGTACTAAATAAAAGTATCAAGGACTAAACAGCATCCCTTCAAAGTGCGTATGCTGTACCCCTGAACTCCAATGTGACTGTATTTGGAGATGGAGCCTTTAAAGACATAATTAAGGTTAATGAGGTCATAGGGCAAGCCCTAACCCAACAGGACCCATGTCCTTATAAGAAGAGGAAAATATATCATTGATGCAGAGGGAAGGCCATGTGAGGACACACACATACACACACACACACACACACACACACACACAGAGCAGTCATCTACAAGCCAAGGAGAAAGACTTTAGGAGAAACCAAGCTTGATGGCCCCTTGGTCGTGGATATCCAGCCTCCAGAACTATGAAAAAATACATTTCTGTGGCTTCGGCCTCCCAGTCTGTGGCGGCCTGAGCAGATTAACACAAAAGGGGTGTTGAATGAATGAGCGTCCTTTAAGAAAGATAGTTCAACATGTACACGTTCACCTACTGCTATTAAGCACTTAGGTGCTTCCACCACTCCAAGAGTACAATCCCAACACCACTCTGACAAATTAATTTTTTTCTGGCTAAGGAAAGGAAGAAAGCAGACTATGTCTTTGCCATGGAAAACATAAAGATATTTTCTCCATAGGTCCTTCCATATCCCTAATTTCTGACTTTGTCTCTTTTAAGTTTGCTTTACACAGAGAATGATGAACCCAGTGGAGACCTGGGAACTATACACAGAGAGGAAATAGGACCAAAGAAAGGGGTTGCTTTCATCTCCTATGAAAGCAACGCTGTTTTTGTTGATACATATGGAAAAAATCAGGGCCAATTATGCATTGTGATTTGGCACTGGGGATACAGGCTCCCCACAGGCCCTTTCTTTCTTTCCACAGATATACCATTACAGTCCACGGGAGCCCCGCGCCTCCTGTTACTGGCAAGGCCAGTCCTCGGTGAGATGGACTTAGCCACAGGCGTCTCTGTCACTGTCAGGATGGGCTCCAAGTGCAAAGAGCGTTTCCTGTCTATTGACTCTAAGGAAGAAGAACCATCCTCGGTCAAGGAGCACCGAGTGAGGCTCCCAGTGGAGATGGTCACACACTGTTTCACACAGCGGGTGTGGGCACCCTTGTCTCAGCACCCTCTCGAGCCTCAGAGAACCCTCAAGACTGGAGTCTTCCTGGTGGCTCATCAGCTGCTTACTTCATGGGGGCTTTGGTTGGAGAATGATCAGTCTTCTTTTCTAATCTCCCGGTCTAAATCAGTGATGTTCAGAATTTTGGGGGAATTCTCCACTTTATCAGAGTGTTAGAAGACCTGGTTCTGGACCTGCTGTCTGCTAACTTCCTGTATGATTCCGGGCAAGTTCCTGCTCCACTAAGAACCTGTCTCCTCTTCTATGAGACAAAAGGGTTGGACTGAACGGTCTTCCAGCTGAAACATCTCCTAGGCGACCCACTACAATAGCAACTAACTACACGTGGCTGTTTAAATTTAAATTAGTTAAGTGAAATTTAAAACATAGTTTCTCAGTCTCACATTTCAAGGGCTTTAATAGCTGTATGTGGCTGGTGATTCCCATATTGGACAGCACAGATACAGCATATTTCCATCATTGTAGAAAGGCCAGTTGGACAGCCTGGGTCTAATGCTCTCATTTTATCATGACTATAAATAGATAATTTCATTCCAAAGCCCAACAGTTGAATAGCACTTCTGCGTTGTGCACTTCAATACATCATAACATTGTTTTTAAGATTTTATTTATTTATCTGGGAGAGAGAGAGTATGAATGGGGCAGGAGCAGAGGGAGAGGGAGAAGCAGACTCCCCACTGAGCAGAGAACCCGATTTAGGGCTCAATCCCAGGATCCCTGGATCATGACCTGAGCCAAAGCAGACACTTAACTGACTGAGCCACCCAGGCGCCCCTTCAGTACATCATACCCTTTAACCACCCAAAATAGGTACGAGAGGTATTATTATGTCTCCCTTATCAGAGGAGGACCCTAATTTCAAGATTACATGAGATTAAACTGCTAGAGGGTCATGCTGCTGGTGAATACAGGCACTTTCCAAACCCAGCGTTCTCTCTAACACCTGGCACTGTTTCAGGGAAAGGACACGAGTGGCCTGGGTAAGGTCACTCCAGCCCATGGCAGCATGGGAAGGAAGATACAGCCATTGAGAGCTCACCAAGTGATACTATGTCTTAGTTTAGATTTTAAGTCCACAAGCCCTTGCTGTGTGACCACAGCCCAGTTATTTAAGGTCTCTGGGCGTCTTTCCCCTCATCTGTCAAATGGGGATGGCACAGTAGCAGATGCAAATAAAGTGCTTAGCTCAGGAAGTCAGGCGCATAACAACTCCTGGGGGGGGGGGGAGTCAGCTACTGCCATCAGCACTCCCTCTATCCTCTCCCCGGGACTGCATTTCCTCTGTGCCCCAGCAGACCCACCGACAGCTCTTGCACACTTCCTGCCAGCTTATCTAAGGAAAGATGCTACTCTGACACACGGACAGCAACTCCCTTTTTTGAAACCTACTGAGGGATTTGGCCTCATAACCTCCTGTGGCCGTGAGTTCCCAGGCTTAATTACAAGTTGTTTAGGAAGAGCTCTCTCAGAGGGATTGGATTAATCCGCCTGGGCAGCGTGCCACAAGCAAATGGCTTTCCCCCCTTCATTTTTCCAAACCGTTTTGGTGCCAGGAACACATCATGTGCCTGCCCCCAAGGAAGGCCTGGCCACAGTAGATACCACCAGTGCACGTGGATGAAGGGGGGGCACCTGCAGAGCCTCCTGCAGGGTTTCTCCTCCCTAGTAGGGCACAGCAGCCAGACTGCAAAGCTGGCTCTGCCCAGCATGCATTTCACCTTCTGGAAAAGGCACAGCAGACACATGTCCCCCAGTGATGACTTTTCCTTCCCTGCCCACCACAGTGGAGTGCCTCAAAGAACAATATTTATACCGACGGAGCCTCAGAGAGTGGGGGGGGTCAGGCTACAAAGCCCGGCTCTACAAGAGCTTGGGGGACTGGGGGCCTGCCCCCTGAGTGGGCCGGCAGGGCACAGGCCTGGGTCCACAGGTGTTTCCCTCATCCCGCCCACCCTTTCCTGGGGCCCAGCCCAGGCCCGAGGAAGTAAGCGAGAATCCTTTGGCCATGCTTCATTTCTCTAGGAGCCAGGAATGGGAGGGTGGGCAGACCCTCGGTGTCTCTTGAGGCAAGAAAATGAAATGCTTTCGCTACTGGATGCAGCCATTGAGCATCACAGCACATGAGAGGTTGTGCGAAGCATTAACAGGGCCTGTTTGTGGGGTCCATCTGCTGACTACCACAGAGCACCTCAACCAGAGCCACATGTATACCCATGGAGAAGAGGCACTCACACACTCATTCATTCATTCGTTCACTCATTCATTCAACAATAACTTACCAGGTGGTTGGTCTTGGGCTGATCCTGAGACAAGTAAAACCCAGTTCCTCCTGCAAGAACCTCAGATATCAGTGAGGCAGTGGCAAGGAGGAAAGAAAAATGAGTTGATCTCAGAGTAAGTGCTAAAACTGAGGGCCCAAATGGATAAAGAAAATGTGGTGTATGTATACAATGGAATATTCCTCAGCCATTAGAAACGACCAATACCCACCATTTGCTTCGACGTGGATGGAACTGGAGGGTATTATGCTGAGTGAAATAAGTCAGTCGGAGAAGGACAAACATTATATGGTCTCATTCATATGGGGAATATAAAAATTAGTGAAAGGGATCATAGGGGAAAGGAGAGAAAATGAGTGGAAAATATCAGAGAGGGTGAGAGAACATAAGAGACTCCTAACTCTGGGAAACGAACAAGGGGTGGTGGAAGGGGAGGTGGAGGCTGTTGGGGTGACTGGGTGACGGGCACTGAGGAGCCACTTGACGGGATGAGTTATGCTATATGTTGGCATATTGAACTCCAATATAATATATATATATATATATACAAAAAAGGAATAATTAAAAAAAAATAAAACCGAGGGCCCAGCAGGGGGCAAAGAGGTGCACACAGGGGTGAGGGAGCTCCCACGGGAGCTGGGCCTGGGCGCCGAATGAGGAGTTAGAGGAGCTGCGCTGGGGCGGCAGGTGTCGGGGAGAGCTCTTCGTGTGCCTGGTCCCTCGCTGTAGAGACTCATACCCCGAGAGACGGGGAGAGCCTTTGGTGGGCTGCGAGGAAAGGGGTGACGCGATCCGAACACACGCTCTCATGGGATCGCTCTGGCTGTTCTGTTGATAACCGACTGTTGAGAGGAAGAGGAAGGACGGAAGCAAGAAGATGGTTTTGGGGGGGCTCTAACAATAATTCAAATGAGAGCTGATACAGGCTCGTGAGCCCCAGCTCCCCAAGCGGTGCTTGGTGTATAGTAGACACACAATCCAGGGTTGAAGGAAAGACATACCCAGGCATCATCCCATCCACTCGGGGTACCCTTTACCAACCGGCCAGAGCAAATCTTCTTTGTCTCTCAGCAAAGACAGCCCTCAAGTAATAGCTATAGTCTCCAGCTTCCTGTTCCTTGCTGTAATTTTCTTCCAAGTCTTTGAATAACCACCTGGCTCGTTGAGTTTGCCTTCATAGCATGCTCTCCCACTCTAAGTGCTTTGCAGAGTGCCCACTGTATCTCTGGGGTGGTAGGAACCCCATTCCATGGAATCGAGGGGACTCTGCTTTGGAGAATAATGTTAGGTGAAGCCACCCTTGAGCAGTGGGGAATCCTCACAATCCCCACAGACCCAAGAGCACTCTGAGGCTCCAGGAGGAGACATAGCGAATGACAGATACCTTGCCCCCCCCACCCCAGAGTACAATAGATGCCATTCTTCCAGGGTGCTCAGGAGAGACCCTGGCTGTCTTACAGCAGACTCTCTTTTGTTTCATTTCTCTCCCTTACATGGTGAGCAGTGTCCTTCAAAGGAAGCATTTACAGGAAAATGTCTCCACAGGCCTGATCCTTTTCTTTGAAAACATAATAACGCTCAAGAATGACAACAATGTAAATCACCAGAATCATTAAGCAGAATCTCATGAATTAAAATTGCTTACATCAGGGTAAGATTAGGTCAGCTGCCTTGAAGGGAACCAGAGAGGCTGGGGTTCGCTGACTCCCAGCCTTTCAAAAGCAAATATTGTCAGAGCTCCACCGTCTCAGGAGCACGGATAGTCAAGCCTGATAAGACCATCCTTGTCTGGAAAGGAACAAATTACCGTGCCGCTCGGGCTCTGAGACCCCTTCATCACCCATCCCACAAAGACAGATTTCCCTGGAAATGCTGATAGGATTGACCCTCCAAAATGTCTTGGTCTGTCTTTGCAGGCATGAGCCACCCCTGCTCATAAAATGGGTGGAGGGGACAGGGCTCCCCAGAAAGTCCAAGATGCTGCCTCATGAGAAAAGTTACGGTCAAATCACCAAGCAAACCCAGGAAGGTCTGATTGCCCCAAGGGGGTTGGAAATCCTCCGAAAAGCAAAACGGAGCCTTTATGTCTCAGGCCTAGGAAAAGCCTGAGAGATTCTAGTGCCTGAAACAAATAACAGGAAAAATATGTCAACTGTGTGGTTGCGGCATAAATCATGAACAAGAACACAATTATAAGACTCCAGAGCTGCAGGAGGAGCAGTCGCTTGAGTACAACTCTTGATAACTATTGAACACAATTTTCACCGCCGAGAGGCAGGCAGTTTGTAACCGCGTTTATTTTCGGATGTCAGGAGTGACTTGCCCTGGAAAGCTATGGTGTGCTCCTTTTTTCTTTTCTTTTCATTTGTAATAAAGTAACATTTATCTTTGAGAAATTAGGACTTGGTTGCTTCTAAGAGTAGAGGAGACTCCAGACAAGGAAGAAGATAATGGCCTGGAGGATTAAATGTTGGTGTAAGCACCCAGTTGTGTCTGAATTCCACATTTGATTTCTGGGGTCCTTCCGCTTCACAGGCCAATCTTGATTTATCCGATTTGTGCTCCACTATTTGGGCATTCCTTTGCACCATCTTTCCTTTTTTTTTTTTTTTTTTTTTAAGAATTTATTTATTTATGTATGAGAGACACAGAGAGAGAGAGGCAGAGACGCAGGCTCCATGCAGGGAGCCCAATGTGGGGCTCGATCCCAGGTCTCCAGGATCACACCCTGGGCCAAAGGCAGACGCTCAACTGCTGAGCCACCCAGGCATCCCTGCACCATCTCTCCCAATGAGGTGAAGCAACCCCTGGAGGGTGAAGGCGCAATCCCTAACGCTTGGGTTTGGGGGTCAGACTGCCCAGTTCCAGCTGTAGCCCTGCCACGGTTTAGTTGGAGAGTCCCTGGGAAGTTGTGTAATAACTCTGTACCTCCTCCCCTTCTCAGTAAAAACAGGAATAAAAATAAAGCGGTCAAGAAGATTAAATTAGATCATTCATGTAAACCACTCAGCTCTCATGAAATATCTGCAGAATTGAATTAAGAATAGACTAGAGCTGAGGACAAGGAAAGAACAAGGGTCTGCATAATGCATGAAATGTGAGCCTGAAGCCCCTGGTCCCCGGGGAATCGAGAGCTGACCTCATAAAAACAGTAGTGACTCTCCAACAGCCATCCATTTTCATTTGGGAGGAAAATATTTTTGTATTTTAAAAATTAGCAAGAGAAAATGATTTAAGGTGGGTGGCAATCCAGAGGGCCAGTTATCACTGTCACCAAGATAGAGGCGAACATAAAGTAAAAATTAAATAATATGTATTTGAAAACATAACAATGAGAAAACAGAAATCATGAAAAGGTAAATCGTAAAGCAGCCCAGGCAAAAAGAAATATCTAGGAGAGGTTTATCTGCCACCTCTGAGTGCGGCCATTCTCTGCCACACAGCAAGGAATCCTCTTGGTCCATCCTGGGGAGTTTAAAGTAGAGGATACAGGAGCCAGCCTGCTCAGGAAATGAGAGGCCCAGAAAGGAAAAGAAAGGTCCAACAATTCATTTTTATGATGTTTCATGATTCTTAAATATTATTTAAATAATAACAGCTCAATGAAGTATCCCCATTTTACAGATGAGGACATTGAGGCTCGGGAAGGGACCACAAGTCATGTCACCAGTTAGGTGGAAAAGCTGAGATTACACCCAGGTTTGTCTGACTTCCAAGCTGGTGCATCCCAACGTCAGGGGTCACGAACCACACACACACACACACACACACACACACACACATACACACACACACGTGGAAAGACATATCGATTAATCTACTATGCCCATTAACAAGTCAGTCTTTCCTTAACACCAGCTGAAAATAGTGGTAAAGCGACCTTTCTTCTTTCCCTTACTGGATCTTCCCACCCTCCCTTCACCCCCCCCCCCCATAATGCAGCTACCCTCGGGCATGTTTCTGTGAGGCAATATGAGGTTTCAGTGTCCCATAATGTCAAGCTGCCAAGCAGGAAAGGAAAGCCGGTTTTAACAATGCATCTCATTTTTCACCTAATTAGTACCAACACACTTAGGGATGTTAAGGGTGAAGTCTGACTTGTCAGCTGCTGGCAAACACAGACCCATCAGTGTAAATCTCATCCCGGACAAGGAGGGGGTGGGGGTGTTTCCCGGGTTGAAGGCTGTTGTTCTTGGCTGGGTGGTTGACAAAACAGGGTCCCTTCGCTTCTATGTCTATGGTTCTGGGTGAGTCTGGTGCTGCCTCCAACAAGGCTGACCTCCCTTCCAGACTAGGAGTTTCTTGTGATGCCTTACACCTAAGAAGCCAGGCTCTGAGGGAGTGAAGCGACAGGGCCACCCCTTCTTTCGCCCGGGGAATAGAAGCTGCATTATATCAACTGTCCACCACTATGGATTCTCCTGGCTCTCTATTTACAAAATGGAAACAGATGAATTCAATCAAACATAAGCCCCCCGAATTATGGCTTCCTTTATACCTTGTGGTAAAGGAGTTTATACATAATTGGCACATGATTTTCTCCAGTGGTTTCAAGTTGTTCCCAAACGTAAAAAGGAACCTTTCAGTTTGGGAATGAGATGGTTTTGTTTCAAACCAATCCATCATGCCTTCCAAAGGCAGAGAGGGTGGGTCGGCTGAGCGAAACCAGGAAGGCGGCCAGCAGGTCGTGGCCTCGCTGTTTTAATTGGGCAGATGGGGGCAGGCAGAGGGTCAGTGAGAAGAGAAGCACAAAACCTCCTTTTGGCACTTGTGGTGGTTCTGGGGAATGAGACTCTGTCACGTTTGGGATGGAAAGCCACCGCCTCCCCCACCCTTACCCCTGCAGTCTGTTACTGGACCCTGAGATACAGAGGTAAGTGCTCTCCTTTTTCAGGTCAAGGTCAACCAACACCCAAGGACTCCACCTTTTACAGACTCTATAGATCAAAAACACCCTCCGCCAGCAAAAGCCAATTTACATAATTGGTTGGCACCAAAAAGCAAGGCAGTCATCGTTCAGCTATGTTTACGCAAATCTTTAATGAGAGTCAACATAAAAAACAAGGCAAGACCACTCTACACTTGGCTTTAAAAGAGCTGGGTTTGGAGCTTGAGAAGTCTTCCTAAATTCCTACTCATACAGTCAACAGGTTAATATGTGTTCAAGGCTTCTTCCAAATGGGGAAGCTAGATAATGATCCGATTACACTAAGGTAAACAAAAGGGCAATTGTGCTCACCCCGGATCAGGAGGCATCTTAAAACCTCTTTCATATTTATTTTCCACAACTTAGCAAGTCCAAAAGGGAAATGCTCAACTTCATTAGAGAGGATTGCTTACGTGTTGTGGAAACAGCAGGTCACTCCAGGCTCTCGGGGCATTAAAGATTCATTTAGGAATTTTACCGAGACCCACAGGCCCTACTGGTTCCACCTGCAAACTTTCCTCAGAGATGGTGGATACAAATTTGGGATGACAGAGGCACCATTTGGGACAGAAAACATCCGCGACAAACTGCTACGGATTTGTTTGGGGGCAATGAGGCCTTTGTTATCAAGTAAGTCTGGATTGATTGTGAACTCATTGCCTTCCAAGCCCAGAAAATCAAATGTGGCTCTTCAGGGTGCTACACTGAGTTTGGCTCCTCTTTGAGCCCTCTCCCGAACAAGCAGGAGCCAGGAGCTCCGGGCCGCAGAGGAGAGTAACGTGGCAGGAGCCCAGGCCAAGTGTGCATTGGGTAGTGAAAGCCAAAAGGCTCAGGGTCCTCGGAGAGCTTCATAAGAATAGCACCGAAATTAAAGCCTGGACCATTGGCCCAACCATGGGCAGTGGAAAGGAACCATAGTAAGCAGAGCAGTGGTTTGGAGGTTGTGAGCCCCTGAGAAGGAGCCCCATGACCACTATTTATGAGACCTGTGGTACACGGCCTTTATGATGACCCCCAATGTTCACTACCTCCTGGTATTATGGCCTTGGACACCCCATCCCCAGAGTGTGAGCTGGACAGAGACTAGCTTCTAACCGATAGAATATGGCAGGAGTGATGGGATGCTATGAGATTACTGTCAAAGTAAACCAGAGCCAAACAGAAGTTAGGGCAGTGAAGGCAAACTTTAGTCCGGAGCTATTGTAATAGAGGAAGAAGAGTGTTTTCACTGTAGAACTGGGTACAAAGGACAAGTGGGACTTATGACCATGGAGTGGGATGGAAATCAGTGGATGGAAAGTGACTAAGAGGAAACCTGAGGAATGAGGGGGATCTGGCTAGCCTGACACAGCAGGGTCCTTCCCGGAGGCCGGCCAGGGTGATAAGACATGGAGGGCTGGGAATGAGGAATTGTATCAGGTATCAAGATACCAAGGGTAGGGGATTCTGGTTAAACTGACTCAGTAGGATTCTTGCTAAAACTGGAATAAGGAGGCCAAAGACGGAGCTGAGTTCTGAGCTTTAAGGACTTAGAGGAACCCGACTCATGTTAAGTAAGGTCATTACAAAAAGACCTTACCCTCCTTGCTCTCTCATGTGATTGCTCTGATGGAATTCAGCTGCTAAGACATGAGCTGCCCTGTGGAGAGGCCCACGTGGCAAGGAACTGATGAGAGTCTCCAACTGCTGGAAAGCAAAGAACCAAATTCTCCATCCAGTAGACTTTGGGGAACAGAATTCGGCTTGGGCTCCCCTCCACCCCCACCCTAGCCTTCAGATGAGACCACAGTGCCAGCTGACATCACGATGGCAACCTTGTGAAAGACCTTGAGGCAGAGACACCCACCTAAGCCACCCCCCCCCACACACACACACAGAGAAAGTGTAACATAAATGTTTCTGACATTAAGCTGCTAGGTTTGGGGGATAATGCATTACACAGTAGAAGAATACTAATACAGCGCCTCTGTGGTTCTGGATGGAGAGGGAGTCACTGAAGGTTCTCATGGGCACTAGGACTTGATCTTCAGAGCCTTAGGGCATCTACGGAGGGCTGCCTTAGTGGCTGGGTGATTCCTTCATTGGCTGAGGAAGCAAATGAGCGGGAGTAGGGCTATAACTCACCATCATTGGCAACACAGCAAATCACAAAGACCACCACAATTGTGGAGTATTAGTACAAAGCAAAGGGAACAGAGAGTAAAACCTACCAGGGTATTCTCTCCAGAGAAGTTTTATGGCTGAAAAGAACAGAATCCATGTCCAGGATAATAACAACCAAATGGAAGAAACCCTCAGGGTTTACAGAGTGTTTTATATCTGTGATGTCATCTGCCCCTCACAAACACCCTGCAAGTTCCTTCTTGGACCTTGAGGGATCATTTGGAAGGATTAGCAGAGGAGCACAATTTCCCACATATCCAAGTCAGAAGGATGGTCCTTGTTTATTTGAGAAGGAGACTGACTTCTTGCACCAAGCACAAAGCTTCCGGTGAGGAGGGAAAGGGGTTGTCTGCTTAGCGAGCCCGATGGGCAGCATCAGTCCCACCACAGAGAGAGGAAGGCCACAAGTAAGGCACCCTCACACCTGAGCCCAGGCCAGAGGCTGTCTCCAATCCTGCAGATGAGGACAGTAAGGTCTGTGGAGCTGGTCCAACTCAGCACAGCCAGGACGTGGTACATGTGGAAATTAGGCCCAGGTCTGACATGCAGCCTGTGGCTCTTCTGCTCCCAAGTTAAGTTGCTGACTACTTGGCATACAAGTCCTAGTTAAGACCTCTTCCTAAGTTCCCCGTGCACTTTTCTCCAGGCCTCAGCAGGAAACAAATGAACAAATCCGTGCTCTAGCTGCAGTTACATCGTCCTTCGTCTTCTCCACTTCTCACTCCCAGTCAGCCCCCAATCATCCGCCCTCCTACATATGGAGCAAATCTGTTTCTTTTCTCCATTACTGTTCCCACGGCCATACAGTAGGTGACTCTGCCCCCCCCCCCCCCCCCCCACCGACCTCCTCATCACCAGCCTCCTCAACTCCAGGCTGGGGCCTTATCCACAGAAAGAATTTGTCAAAACCCAGATCTGACCCTATTGTTTGCTCTTTCAAACCCCACAGTGTCTCCTCATGTACTAATCTCGTTTCCTCAATCATGTACAAGGTCTTCCACCGACAGAAGGTCTTCCATGGACACTCTGCCCACCATCCATCCCAGCAGCTCTGCTCTTACCCTCCCTGCCCCCTAGTTTACGTTCCAGCCACGGCTGGGACTACTTCGGTTTCCTCAAGCAGATCGTGTTGTCTCAGGCTCTAGACCTTTCCTAGAACTGTTCCTTCAATGTAAACCACTCTTTTGCTCTGACACACTTGACTAAATCCTACTCCATCCCTAAAACCTAGGCATCTCTTCCTGCCCCTCCTTCCCCTCTCCAGTATAGTCCCTCCTTTCTCTGTGCTCGCATTATACTCTGGGCATCCAGTCACCATCACTGGACATCACGTTATAGCATCACCCGTGTATGTGGCCTGCCTCCCACGTCTGCTTGGGGCAGGAGCCTGCACAAGGAAGGAAGCATGCACAAGTGGCCAGAGTGTTCATAATCAAAATAAAAAGACAAGCAAAGGAGTGGGTGCACACACTAACCTCCTTGCACGCAGATTCAGACTTGCTCACTCACTCTTTCCTCAGAGCAAATCCTATATCTGGATTCAAATCAAGCACGACTGCTTGAGGGAGCTCCAAACAGATGTGTAAGACCGTCAGGCTATCGCCAGCAGAGACATGGGTGTGTTTCTCAGAACAGTAATACCACCAAATGCTCCACTGAAAAGAAAAATGAATTTGTAAGGGCTCTAATATTGTCTCTTTCTGGGAAAAAGAAAGGAATTTCAGGTCAAATAAATTTGAGAAATGCTGCATAATTGTATATTAAATGCTCTGAGAAGTTCTGCAGTTTTTTTTTTAAGGCATATAAATGTCTTTGATCTCACATTCCCCAAATACATTTTGATTATGGCCCATCCCTCCTTCTGTCTCTTTTCCACACATCATCATCCACAATATTCCCATTCTAAGCACATTTTAAGAAGCGCTAGTTGAATGAAGGCATGTTTAAGCTACGGAGTCAAGGGGACCCTGGTTTGACTATCTGCTCCACCGTGTTCAAGCAGTGCACGCGGCCCATTTGAACATCCCAACCTGCCTGGATTTCCTCACCTCTGCAAAAAGGGAGAGTAAATTCCACCTGGGAGGTTATTGTGAGGATTAAAAGAGACACTTTAAGTTAATCACTTGACACTTAGTAAGTATTTAGTTGCTAATTCAGTTTCTTTCCCCATCCTTTGCCTTATTTTTTCCCCCCAGAGCCCTCTCTGTATGGCCTTAAAGCCTCTGGCAAAGTAAATGCCAGCTGCAGGATTACTTGCTTTTTAGGACACCAAGCAAGCAAACACCAAGCCTTACTAATTTTTTTTCTACTAAATTAACCTAAAACCGTATTTACTGCAGGCAAACCAGCAAACCCTCCTGTTCAAACTGACTAATCGCTATTTCCAAATAATGACTCCTTTTGTGCCATGGATATCAGAAGACCATGACACAGACAATAAAGCAGAATGTCCTGGCGCCCGTGAGACGCTCAGTTATAAATTAGCTCCCCAACTAGAGGGTTGGGGCCACGAGGGTACTATTCAGAACACACAGCACACACAACCTTCGTTTTGTTTCTCTTCCTTTGAATAAAAATGTGTCTGATGCTTCACCTACAATGAAAATATTCTACAAGTTGTAAAAAACAAAAGTAATAACACACTTCATAGGCATGCATAACCATGAGATAATTGTGCTTCTCAGTTCGTTGATGTCACCCCCCCTCCCAACGGGGGTGTTATAATGTATGCCTTGTTGTGCAGTAGTTCCCCAAAATATTATTCATAGGAGGTTTATAATAACAAAGCATTACCATAATAAATACTGGTCACAGGAGTCTTCTATCGGAGGCGAAGCCCACTAAACTTGCTCACATTCCCTACCCTTGAATCAAGATTAAATTTCACTTTTTTAATCAAAGATTCTAAATCCTGAGAACTATGAACCTTGAAATTGATACCCTTTTTAGAAAGAAAAATTAGATCAGAACTGTCAGAAGGAGAGATCAAAATGACAGGAGGCAAATCAGATGACGTGTGTGTAAGAGGTTTTCTTTAGTTCAGCTGTCAGGAAAACATTGAAGCGTCTTATCTCCCCAAAAGCCCCAAAGCCACTGTCCCAGGCCAGGCAAGCCAAAATTGTTTTAAGAAAAAATAAAGGCACAAAGGCTTCTTAGGAAACTCACGTTTAAAGTGTTACTTAAGCCCACAGCTTCGACCAGCAACAAACGGGGAATCCAGGATGGTGGTAGGCAAATGAGAGAAGAAATTATTTATACTAAAGATCAAATCCTGTTAAAAAGAACTCTAAAGAGACCAGGGTTGTTTAATTATTTACCCTATTAACCTATCAAATATTCTTTCAAGTAAGTGGGTCAGGATTTAGACCTTAGAAATTTAATTATTTTACATAATTTTGTTGGAGAGGCGTTTGTTAGAATGCGATCTGACCTTCAGCTTTGATTGAAAAGAGAGCCTATTTTTTAAAAATCCCTTTCTAATGAAGTATTGGTAACTTCTCCCGAGGGGTCATTGTCTGGAAGTCTCTCAGATCATTTAAAGTGGATAGTGCAGCAGGGTTAAATCTGTAGTTAAGCAAAATGTGACACACAGGTTTTTAAAGTTGCTGTGTTCTGAAAGTTAACTGGAAGGACACTTGCCTTTGCCCCTACAAAAATATTCAGAAAGGGTTTGCATGTAAGCTCCTGTCTTTGTACGGAGTACACAGTGATCCTGGGAGAATAAATTACTGGCCCCAATTCTTTACCCTCCCTGGCCCTGGCCTCATCATGGGCCACATATCCTTCCCTTGCTACAGGAGGAAGTGTTCCAGCAGAGAATCAGAATCATAAGGAGGGATATGCTGGATTTATTATAGGGATGAGATCTTCTGGGATCTTGGGAGTGAGTTAAGCAGTCCTTTGAAGGGCATCATGCTTGCCTTTGGTGCCAGGCTTCAGGCCAGCGGATCCAGCCCTTGAAAAGGAAAGCTGTATGCAAAGCGAGGCAGAGCAATGGCCAACTGGAGCCCACAAGGACGCACTAGTTCCTATATGGTGTCTCACTGCCTCCAAGTCCCCAACATTCAGGCAGATCTGCAGAATTGCTGGTGGATTTCTCTACCCCCGTGGAGCTGTCCATGAGCCTGGCCCATGCTTCAGAGCAGCTGAAGAGAGAAGTCTGGTGGAAGCGAAGGAGCTGCGGGGTGGCTGCTGGGCACACCAGTGGGGCAAGTCAGCAGGTCACCAGTGAGAGCAACAGCCAGAGACATGACCGTGGCTTCACTTCCACCCTCCGGATAGTGTGCACACCGTCCCTAACTTTGAATTCAGCCATATGGCTTGCCTTGGCCGTACCAGTTTGATGTCCAGAACTTAAGAGACCTTAAGTCCACCTCATGCAGAATTAAAGAGTAGCAGAGCAAGCTCGACACAAACTCAACATCCACAGCCAGAGGCAGAGGACCCCAACCAAGCCCCCAACTAGATGAGCTAAATCTCCCCCAACCTGCGGATGTGTGAGCAACAACAGGTGATCACTGAAGCCCCTGGGTTTGGGGAAGCAATGGATTCAGACCCACCTTTGCTTGGTGATTAAGGACCCCTCTCCCTACCCATCACCCTCGAAGTCCGAATTCCTGCAGTGTGCAGCTGCCCGCGAGCACATGCCCACGAAGTGAGGCCACGGAAACCCCGCAATAGGAATCCAGCCTATTTGCCTAATTTCAGGAGACCCTCTTCTGAAAAACAAAATAGCATGAATTCAACATTATACCCCAACCATAGCTGCAACAATACAAAACCTTGAGAGATACAGTTAAAGAAATGAGCAAGTGCTGCCTAGAGACAAATCTAAAATCTGATTGAGGGACATGAAAAAATGGAAAGATACACAATGTTCCTACATGGGAAGAATCAGCATTATCAAGAGGCTAGTCCTCCAAATTAAGTTGTGAATGCCCTGTAATAGTACTTAAAATCCCAGTGGGGTTTGAGTGGGGAAAGCTTGCTAACATCATGTGGGAAAAGAAATGTGTGGGAATAGCTGAGAATTACTTTTCCAAAGCAAGGGAAACACTCTTGGAGGCTGGTGGCGAAGCCTCTTCTGGCTCCAAGGACACCATGAATCTTTTCTTCAAAGACCTCCACTTCTGTTTCCTCTCAAGGACATGCCAACGAACTCCGTTTAGAGACTCAATAAAAGTTGATGAGGTAAGTGCATATCCACAAACACACAAATAAAAGTTGTGTGTGTGTATGTGTTTGAATTTCTTGTTTTAGGCATGCCTTCCCATCCTTTGAGCTATTTCAAAAGCCTAGAAGTTGGGATTTGTCCCCAGACAAGAGACAAAACAAGACGCAACCCACTGGCTTCCAAATACACTCTTGATGGTGCAGACGCTTCATCTGCTTGGTGGTGATACAGACTCATGACAGATCTCTGCTCAAGCCAGGAGGAAGAGACTGATGTGAAAAGTTTCTAGTTTTGCAGCAGATCTGAGACGGACAGAGCTGAAGTTAGTTTGGTCTTTAAGAAAAAGGCTTCATTTGCGCTCAAAAGCCTTCTGTTTCTAACCATGAAAGCCCTCAGTATCAAGGAAATCACACACCCAGCCACTAACACTCAACTCTGGGTTTTTCCGGACTGCTAGGCTATTCCTTATGTGAGCAGTATGGGCTACAGCCTTTTGAGTCAAGGCTTTACCGCGATAAGATTTTGAGAGGGAGCTCAAGCAAGCAAGTTTACAATCAGCCAACAGATAGTCCCCAGCTCCTTTTGTGGCCCAGAGTCAAGGGGGAACTCAGAGGACAATCTGATGGGCATTGTGCTCCCAAGAAGGCTGCAGCCGTGAGGGGTCCTGGAGCCAAAGTGAGGTTCATGGATAACCAACGTGGGGGCTGAGTGTGGTGAGTGAGGTAGTTCAGCTAGAGTCAGGATTCAATAGGAGAAAGTCCTGGGTTTAAACCCCTCTTGCATAGACCGTATCACTGTCAGCAAACGACCTGGTCTCTTAGAGGCTCTCCTTTCCATCAGCAGAAGGAAGGTAATCCTGGTTCCCACTTGCTAGATCCTCCTGGGATTCGTTAAGACAGTTATATAAGCTCTTAGCACTGTGCCTGACACACAGTAGCACCCTGTAGATGTCTTGCATATAAATTATTGTTGAAAACAATGTTGTGAGTGCTGTGGGCTTTAGACTTTCAATAGGCAGCAAGGGGTGGGATTGGGGCTGTTGATTGAACCTAAGGAGTTGGATTAGGCTTCTCAGAGGAGGGAATGTTTGACCTGGAGCCTTAAGACTGAATGAGATTTCAACAACGAGTGATGAGGGAGGCCTTTCCAGGATGAAGAAAGAATAGGTGCAGAAGGGTAGAGGGGAACAGTGACATAGAGAAGGCTGGCCCAGGTTGTGGGGTGCCCAGTATGCCACAGTGAGGGTCAGGGACTTCTTCACATAGGCCATGGGTGGTCGTGGAAGTCTGTGACATCCCAGTCAGATAACATCCATTTCTTATATCTCCTCTCCCTTCCAAAGATAAAAAACTCCAAAATCAGAGAAAGGCAAATGAGGGGTGGTTAACAAGCAGGTAAGGTCCCCTTGTCCATGACACCATGGCTCCTGTGCAGCCTATCACACCATACAGCCATGGCCTGACCTACCCACCGTACCCCGGCCGGGCCAGCCTGGTTGCCAGGCTCTTCCGTTTTCCCAGAGCTCCTTCAGGTATAAGAAAATATTTTTCCATTGCAAGTCTACTAAATGTCATGTCTAATTTAATCCTAAATACATTTCCACAGAAAAAGGAGTCAAATGAGTAAACCTCTCCTGTGTCCCTGATTTCTTGTTTCCCTAGTCCTTCACCCACATCTCCGTTCCACCTTTTTTTTTCTTTTTCTTGCTTTCTTCCTTTTTTTTTTTTTTTTTTTTTTTTTGTAAGGAAAGTAAAAGTGGAGGGGGAGGGAAGGGACAACTCTGCCACTTACTGATTTGTTTTCCACACTTAGCCCTGGATTTCTTTCTCTCTGACCTGCCCTGAGACAAGACAGATACAACAGTGCCAGAGGGAGACTGACTTATTTATCTTGAAAGCATAAATTACCTCCAATTATCAGAATACCAACTATTTCCAAGTAGGCACCTCGGCCTCTCCTCAAACATTCTGGTTTTCTTAGCTGCTCATTTAAGTTTTTGCAAGGTGGCAGAAGGTCAGAACATCAGGGAGAAATCTAGCTTTGCTGTAGATCTAAGCCCTCTCCCCCATTCCTCCTCTGTTTTCTTCCCTGCTCTTCCTCAGAGGACGACCCTCAATGATTCTGATCAGAGTCAGATGGTGGGAAGAGCCCTAGTTAGGGACAGGACACCCAGCTTGCCACCACATATTCCCATGGGAAGCCACCTTATCCTTTCCCCTGAGGCTCACACTCCACATATGTAGGACAAAGGGACTGAAAAGTCTCTCCCCCAAGACTCCTTCCCATGCTCACTGCCATGATGTCAAGATTCCAACTCAAGTTCACCTTTTGTGTCTGAATCATGCCCAGTTTGATTTCCAATGATTTATTAAAACCTCCTTGTGCTGTATGCGTTAGCACAGAGCTACTTGAAGTGTGGCCATGGACCCAGGCCAGTCTGCAGACTGTTATTGGCCTGTGATGAGATAAGCGGGAAAAGTTGAGAGTAAGCCTTGGAAACTTTCTGGCAATTTGACATGGCTGTGACATCCACACACGTGACAAGCCACCTCAATGAGTTGCATGTGGCACAGAACTGTGTACATGCAATAGGACCACATATAAACAAAATGGAAATCAGAGAGAAATAAATCCTCTAACCAGGTGATCAAGGTCAGCACCAATGGTCATAAATCATGTTGATAGCTTGTACCCTCGATACGACATGATGAGGATGGCCTCTGTGGTCTTTGTCCCAATAGCTCCTAACTCCGGTTTTATGAGAAAAAAATATTGGACAAATTCCAATAATGGGCCATTCTACAAAATACTGCCCACTATGCCTTAAAACTGTCAAAGTAATCAAGAAAAGGCAAATTTGAAAAATGTCATAGCCAAGAGGAGCTACGAAGTCAGACCAATTAAATATTATGTGGTATCCTGGAGGGGATACTAGAACAGATAAAGGACATTAGGTAAAAACGAAGGAAATCTAAATAACCATTTAGTTAATCCATTTCTTAAAAATAGAAACAAACTTGGTCCTTACCACAGATAATTTAAGAATCATTCCAACATATATTAATTCATCTAATCTTCCCAAAAGCTCCGGGAGTTATGGAGAGTAAGCATTATGGTTGCCATTTTATGGATTTTATAAATGAGGAAGCCAAGTTAGTGACATTTGATGAATTAGGAAATAATTTCTAACTCCACTTCTCTTGATTTCTATTCTCTCTCTTACCCATCCACTTGTTTTTCTAGGTAGACAGTTATCCAACTTTAACCTATCTTTCTAATTAAAAGTAACATGCTTGGTGTCAAAAAATAGAAAGTGTATACAAGAATAAAGAAACAGATTCCTTAAAAAAAAAAAAAAGTTTCCGGGGATCCCTGGGTGGCTCAGCGGTTTAGCTCCGGCCTTTGGCCCAGGGCACGATCCTGGAGTCCCGGGATCGAGTCCCACTCGGGCTCCCGGCATGGAGCCTGCTTCTCCCTCCTCCTGTGTCTCTGCCTCTCTCTCTCTCTCTCTTTATGTCTAGCATAAATAAATAAATAAATAAATAATAAATAAATAAATAAATAATCACCAATAATTTCTCCAATCCAGAGCAAACAGTCGTTAACGTTCAGTCTTTTCCTGAGCTCTTACCACTCCTAGATGTGAAGAGGAGAGAGTAGGTACCAGAATTCAGAGAGAGACAAGGTCCTCTATCAAGTGAGTGGGAGGTGGGCCGTAGGCTGGAGGGAGGGACAAAGGGCAGAGTAGCATGATGGTCTGTGTATGAACAAGAAGGCTCTGGTTGAGGTGGAGGGACTGCAAAGGCAAGGGAAAGAGAGCTTGATAGTAAAACAAGGCATGGGAGGAGGGGAGGAGGGGAGGGTCAAGAGCCATGGGGCAGAGGTGGGAGGTGAGCACTGGAACAAAGCAACAACTGGATTCTTCAGAATCCATGTGAAACAAAGAGGAAGGGTAAAAATACAGCAATTTTTTTAAAGATTTTATTTACTTATTCATGAGAGACAGAGAGAGAGGCAGAGGGAGAAGCAGGCTCCATGCAAGGAGCCTGATGTGGGACTTGATTCCGGGACTCCAGGGTCAGGCCCTGGGATGAAGGCAGGCGCCAAACCACTGAGCCACCTGGGCTGCCCCAAATACAGCAATTTCTAATGCACAAAGGACACAAGTCAAACGACCTCATCTTTTTTTTTTTTTTTTTTTGGCAAAGTAGGACTTGAGGTCACCTACTACTGAGGAGGGGACAAAAATACAATCCGTTTAAGTTTGAAATATTTCTCAGCTGCATCCTTGGACAGTAGCTACTCTTGAATCAACTGTGGACTTGGCACTGGTGCACTTTTGACCTCATGCCAGCGAACCCTGAAAGGAAGCCCCATAGTTATCAGTGAGCTTTCTCCAGCCCAGATCCAGTTGCTTTACCTGCCAAGGATTGAATTCAACAGTCTCCATGTACAGGGAGGTGACTCAGCGTGAGCCTCACTTGTACCCTCATCAGCCAGAGGATGATATGATATCACACACGGTGTGATGGTCCAGTGAGGAACCGGAGGTCATGAGGAACATCACAGCCCGTTACAGAAAGGACAAGGAAATCACAGTGAGAACGAAGTGCGATAAAAGGTTGAATGGAGCAGGCCAAGAGGACTTATGGATGTGTCCCGAGGAGTTCAGAGGAAGGAATCTTCTGGTAGACACTACGACTGTCAGAACGGTATGCCCTCTCCCCTCTACCTTGGAAACTAGCCCCAATTTTCTTGGGAACAACAAGACGCCCAACTAAAATGTTTCATTTCCAAGCCTCCTCTTCAGATGGAATGGCACGTGACATAGTTCTAGTTAAGTTATATAAGTGGAAGTTGTTGGATGAAGTTACCAGAGAACCCCTTAAGATGTGGGGATGGGAGGAGGAGGAGGAGGAGGAGGAGGAGGAGGAGGAAGGCAGACTCAACCACCTTAAGTGTCTCCCCTCTTCATCCTATCTAGAACATGAACGAGATGCCAGAGGAGAAGGGGGAACAACCGTTGCTCTGCAGAGAAGAAACCTGAGATGGACCCGAACATCATTGAGCCACGGTTCCAAGATCAGCAGCTGTGTGCCTCCAGACTGCTCATCGTCTAAGAAAAATAGAACCAGTAATTTGTTTAAGGCTCTGCTTTGGGGGGCTTGGTTTCTCCCAGCTGAATATAATCCCCAGTCCATAGACGAGGCACCATTTCATTTCAATCATTAATTTAGAAATTGTGTGTCAGATATTTGCTTGTGCTAGAGTTTCAAATAGCAAATGTCCCTTGAAAGAACCAGGCCATCCTTTAGGGGCTTGGAAATCCTTTTGTAGAACTGAGTGTTTTGTTTTGGGGGTGTCTGTCTCTGCTGTAAAGCGAGCTGACCTACATGCACAACATATGATAAGCATGAAGCGGCCCAACTGGTTTTATTAGTTTTCCTTGGGCTTTGGTCTAAAAAGGTTTCTTGCTGAGTTGATTTCACCCCCGATAACTTCCTTCACACTCCACTTCCTAATCGAAAAAGGCCCACATCAGGGGTAGAGAAACAGAGACCAATCCTTTCCCACTCCTCTCCTGGGACTCCTTAGCTCTTTACTATACCGCTGGGTTGGCTTAGCAAAAGCAATTTGATGTCCAGAATTTCCTGGCAGCCTTCCATGAGTCTGTCTGCCTCATCAGAAAACTCCAATCAGTAAGTCTGTGGGCTAAAGGGAGTCTGATCTCACTGGTGGTGTTGCCACACTTTGTTCTTTTTCTGATATATTCTGTATTTGCAGTGGTTTGTTCTTTTTCAGTTCTGAAAGCTGACATGATTTTGGAAAGTGAAACGTGCTTCCCTAAATTCTGGCTCATACCCCCTCAGGTGAAACTCTCCAAGCCATTAACCTTCAGGTACATCTCCCAAAGGAGGGCTTTTTGTATTAGATTCCAAGAGCTACCATTCCTCAAGCCTTGATTTTGAAGTTGTTGTTAGTTGCGATGTAGCTTTTCTAAATTAAAGCAAAAGGGGAAGGCCAATACATAGAACCAATAAAAGCAGAGTTGTTCTCATCAAAGTATAGGTGGGCGAGGGGAGGGAAGAGGTGTGTAAGAGGGAGACAGCCGGGAGCCTCTTCAGATTCACTACAACCTTTCCCCAAGGAAAGGATCCATGGGGATCCTTCAAGGAACCCCGGGATTCCAAGGAACACAGTCCAAAACCATGTTGCCAGTAAGCCCAGAGTGGTAGGACGATGTTTCATCGTTGTCTTTAAGGTAAGGAAGCTAAAGGCAACTTTAATCCAGGACACAGTGGATATGGGAGGCAAAGGGTCCATTTCCAAATCATAATGATCATTTTCAAGCCCTTTGCATTTTGTCTGGATTTGTTTTCAAAGGGCTTGAAAAGTTTGTTGATTTGCCAAACCTGAATGGACTTGGATCGTTACTATTATTCCCCAGCATCTTCTCAGTTGCAAAGTAATGTGCGTGCTGTGTAGGCAGATGAACCATGTTACGTGACCCACAAGCAGTGATTGAGAATTTAGGGACTGGATTAAGGGGCACATCTTTGGGGTGAAATACTTAGCATAAACAGTATGTATTCCCTCACCCATGATGCCAAATTATATTTCCTTTATGTGTTCTAAGCTTTACAAGCAGACACCCCCAAAGACAAAAGGCTCTTATCCTTGAGAAGCTGTTTCCCTACCAGCAAAACGGGAAGAGCAATCCCAGTATTTCTAAGAGTAGTAGCCCTGGGGACTAAAGGAATTAAAGTCACCATGTTCTTTTGCAGCGTGCCCAACACACCCCAGACATTCAATTTCCTGTGTCCTTCCTTCTACTTGCCTTATAGGGCAACAGGAGGGGACAGGGTGGATCTGCTCTGATAAATTTAGGAAAAGCAGTAAAGTGAGTGGTAGGTACCTATGTGCCCAGGACCACAGGTACAGCTCTGCCCTGGGCCCCCACCAAGTTCCCCACGCCCAGAATGTGCAGCTCTTCATCTCCACATGCACCAGCACTCACTCTTTCTTCAGTTTGTTTGTCTTTTCTTTACTTGTCACGTCCCTGGGAGAGGCCCCTCACCGCTTGCAATGACAATCTTCATTCTGCTTTGAACAGTGCAGCTTCCACTTCATTCCCAAAGAGCTGGCTCCTTAAAAAGGGCTTCTTTTGACCAGCAGCAGAGTTGCGTGTTGGAGTGAGGAAAACATTTCCCCTTTCCTGCTCTGATTTGGACCCATTTTTGACAGTGGTAGATAGAGATGGAGACCCCAAGAGGCATCACACGCAAAACGTGGCCAAGAAGCCATTTCCACTCAGGTCTCATCCTGCAACCATAAAATTCCACCACCAAACCAGTCTTTAAATTACCCTGATGGTTAAAAGCTATATTATATTCAGATTTGTTGGGAGAACACCAAGATTTTGGTAGCAACCAGCAGAAGACACCCCTCAAATGCTGTCTGCCTCCAACTCCATCTGATGCCTCTTAACATTTCCAAGGAAGTTTCTTTTCTGCCTTTTGCCAAAAACTAGAGGTACTAGTACGAGAACTAATATAGCTCGATTTCCTCTTTCAAGCCAGTCCCCATGCAAGACACTTGACGCTACTTTAACCCACGAGAGAGCCCTTCGGGCCAAGTATCATTCTCACCATTTTAAGGTGAAGACACTGAGTTAAATGTTGCGAAGTTCATCTTCAAATTGAGCTCCTAGCGAGTGGAACTGTGGCTTTGTTCACTTTTATCCTCAGACCGCAGTTCCTGGCATACCCTGAGGACCCTCTCAAAAGGGTCAGCTATGTGGGTAAGGGGTGAAGACTAAGAATAGGAACCCAGGCCAGGTAGAAGGTGTCAGGGAGTGCACTCAGGCTGACCAGGAGCAAGGCTGGAGAAATGCCTTCTGTGTGGGGTGTGGGAGCCTATCTGGCTGCCCTCAGTGATGGGTTAGAGGTTGCAAAGAAAAGCAGACTTTAGGATTCCCATTCTGCTGGTTTACAACCTCTGTCACTTTTTTCATCTTCTATGATCTCTTTGAGCCTTCATTTTCCATCTGAAACAGAGATAACAATATTTATTCCAGTCATGAGTATCAATAAGAGAACATATGTGAAATTTCCTAGCCCAGATCCTGGCATATAAAGGATGCTCCATAAATACTTGTTTCTGCTTCCCTTCCTCCATCACCCCAAAGCCTTGGCCAATTCTTTACAAGGGGACAGGTTTCTACTATTACCACAAACTCCAGTGTTCACAGTCTCAACATCTTTATGAAATGGTACAGTATCTAGAAATGATGATTTTCTTTAAAAAAATTCAGAATAATGAAGCGAGAATATGATACAGTGGAATTACTGTCTTCATTTCACGTTTTCCCCCCTGTAATTGAAACCATTTTCAAGTTTTATTTAGTACAAAATTAATTTCACATTTTCATCAAGGAACTCATGTGGATCCCAGGGTGATTCAAATTTTCCGATACAGAAATTCATAGCATTCATTACTGGTATTTTTCAAGACAAAAGAGTTTATTCCAGAGGAGACCATTTCAGTCCTGCTGTATGAACAAAATAAAAAACTTTTTACGTGACACTTCTAAATTCAGGCTTGACATTAATGTTTTGTAAGAGAGCTGATTAAAAAAAAAAAATCTTCATCAGTTACTCAGCCTTCTCACTTCCCAAATAAGAAGCACAATTTCATTTACCTTAGAACTAAGCTGGTTTCCTCTTGAACTGAACTCAGAAATGACATTGGGCTTGATTGTCAGGGAGAAATGCACAGTATATGTCAACATGTGTGGGTTAAGTTCTGGCCACGGAAACTGGGAAAGTTGGCATCCTGCACTTCCGTGCTGGTTCAAGCTACCTGGAGCGACCCCAGTGCTGTTGCACAGAGGCTCAAGCAATACCAGATGGCATCAGAACTAAGATCCATCTAGGTCAGATTCAATCCCAGGCAAAGAAAAGCAGAGGCTGTGCTTTGAGACATCAGACCTACATTTTTTAGGGAGCACTCCCTGCTCTTATTCTATAGAACATAATCTAGCATCAGAAAAAACAGCCAAACAGGGGCAATGGCCAGAAAAAGGTGAGTGGGTGCCTTCCGGACACTTCTGTGTACACACTGCATCGGCGTGTTCCCACTAGTCCTGACCCCAAGACTCCTCACCTGCTTCTTTCCAGTGCTGGAATCAAAGCATCCTCTTTCCCAGCCCTGCCCCAGGCCCTGGGAGCACCTCTTAGCCATCCTCAGGATGCAGTCTTTGGTTCTTTAGCACTTAGGAGATCTGACATTTGTGCCCTGGCTTAATGGTCTTAGTTCATTGTCCCTCTCTCTCTCTCTCTCTCTCTTTTTTTTTTTTTTTTTTTTTTTGGCAAATTGAGATAAAATTCCCTTACCCTAAAATTCACCATTTTAGCCATCTTAAAGTGTATAATAATTCAAGGGCTTTTAGTAAAGTCACAATGTTGAACAACTATCACTACTATCTAATTCCAGAACGTTTTCATTATCCCCAGAGAAACCTCGTACCCATTAGGTAGCCACTCCACATTCCCTGCTGCCCCCCACCCCCAGCTCCTGGCAACAACTAATCTGCTCCTGTCTCTATGGATCTGTCTATTCTGGACAAGTGCCCTCGTAAGTACAACTTCTGCCCTTGGCAAAACCATGAGAAATGAAGTTCAAAAGATGACCCAACCCTCTTTAAGATATCAACATGTCTTCAACAAGATAGTAAACTGACCTCAGAGTAGATTTCATGTATTTTGTTCTATTATCTCATGCCCTGGAATCCATCCGGGCACCACAGTAAACCTGGACTCTTGATCAATAGCATGCATGCATGGAAGCCGCATGTGTCTAAGGTGTCCCTGCACATGCATGTATGTTGCTGTCCATATGTGTTCACGCAGAAAGGTAACCTCCACGGACTCTGCACTCGAAGGCCTTGCTACTGTCAAATGAGAGGTAGCACATTTTGAGAAGGGCTTTCGGTTACAGCCTGGAACAGTGGGAAAAACAGAGCCAACTGATTTTGGCCAAGTCATCCTGGCACATGGGTCTCATGGAATCTCTTCTCCTCTGGATCTACTATCAGTGCTCACAGAAGTTCAGGAAGGGGGTTGTAGTGCATTGATCTATCCGAGGCCTCCTGGCAGCACTTGAGAAGCACAACACCGTTTTGTAGAATTATGTGCAAAGGTCAACCCTACTTGTTAAGATTCTTAAGGTGTCTGTTTCATTTAAATCAAGTTTTGTGTTTGTACATGTGTGTTTTTTAAGGGAGAATGGAATCTCCTGAGAGAACAATCCCACTTAAATTAGAAACACGTGCAGGCATTCAGTAGGTCAGCTCTGTAAAGATGTGTTATTATATCTTACGTTTATAGGAATTCTATTCACAGACAGGGCCACATATGAATTGTATGATTCTCTGGTGCCCAGGCTAGCTGGTTCTTCCCATCCCAAGATAGTTACAAAAACTCTTTTCCTCTCCTTCGGGTAGAGATAAGGAAGAAAAATGTATTACAAATTTAAGAGCTAGGCGTTAGCTAAATAATGGGAACACTGATGAAACATTTCAGTGTGGCATTACGTTTGATACCAAAAAAGTGGAAGAGACACAAAGTCTGTGTGGACCACGTTGCTTTACAGTAGCCTTGGCCTGTTTTGCTTTCATTGTGATAGCACTGCCCACCTAGGGGCCAAAGTCCTATCTAAATACGAGACAGATTTAGAGACAAGATTAATACTGTTCATAGGACTTTCTGCACTTAAAATAAAATACATAAAACTATATTTTATATGCTGTTTACAATTACTGCTTCTTCCCCTGCCTTCCCAAAATTGCTTTATCACGTATGTCCATATAATGGACTAGGGAAGCAGGATAAGACAGAAAAGAAAACTAACATTTGTTGACTGCCTTGTCCTCTCGATTAGGTTTTACTGTTTGATCTTATTTTTATTTCTTACAACTACCATATGAGGCAGGGAGAATTCTCTCCAGTTTACACATGAAAAAACTGAGATTCGGAGAGATTGAGTGACTCATCCAAGCACACAGAGCAACCAAGCACTGGAGATGGAATTTGAAGCCAGGCTGGTCCAACTTTAAGAATCACATAATGTTGTTGGTAATTGAAAAGAAGCTCCCAAGGATAGTGGAATGAGCCCTTGGGAGGGGCCAGGCCATCCTCCTCCTAGTTCAAACTTTGCCACTCTCTTGGGAATGTGAAGAGCCAAGAATTCTCTGGGCTTCCCTCTCCTCAGTTGGTGCCATAGGAATAACACTGTCTGTCCCTTCTGCCTCTCAGGGATATCATGAGCCTCAAAGAAGGAAACTTATGGTGGGGGACAACGGGGAGACCATGAAATACAAAAGCAAAGTGGTTGTTAACATGGTTTAGTGATTTAGTGTTAATATGGTTTAGTAATAATAGTAAGTGTATGTAGTTTAATAGTATATTCACAGATACTAAGAGTGGATGTCCCCAATTTTTTACTGATTTGGTGCATAATCAGAAAAGTTTGAGGATCACAAATCTATGCAATAAACAATATATATGCAAAATATTGCGATATTGTTGGGGGCATATGCATAGTAGTGGCTGTAGACCCATAACGAAACTACCCAAGTGAATAGCTCAGAGCTCTACTAAATGTCAAATATTTGTTTTTAATCCCCAAGCATCTCAGCATCATGGAAAAACCATAAGTCACTTTTTTCTTTTTTTTTCTTTTAATGGACTTCAATTGTAGAATTGAATTATTCATTACCTTCATTCAAACACATGGCATCATTGGTCTATATAAGGTAAAGTTCTATTTCACTCATTTATTGATTCACTCATTCAATGCCGTGAATAATCATGAGCCCACTACTCTCTTTAAGAACATGAAGTGTATTTACCTCTATTTATCTATGTGTCTAATATCCTATATCCTGCCTTCCCACACAGAGGTAACTAGGATCCAGAATCTTATGATTATCATTCCTTTGCTTTAAAAAGTTTGATCAAATATATATGAATGCCTAAACAATACATTGTTTGATTTTGCCTGTTTTTGAACATCGTAAGAAAAGTATGATGTTCTAAGAAGTCATTTGGGACTTGTTTTCATTTAATATTATACTGAATGAAGCCCATGTTGTTGTGGCGTGATATTCCATTGTGTGATTATACCATGAGTTATTCATTCATTTCCTTGAGGATGGGTATTTGGATTATTTCCAGTTCTTTGCTACAAAGAACAACACTTCTTTGAGCATTCTTATATGTATCTCCTGGTGCTCATGTGTAGGAATTTCCTTTGGGAATATACCAAGAAGTGGAAATCGGGGCAGGAAGGGTACATGAAGGTTCAATTTAACAGAATAAAACCGCATTATTTTCCAGAGTAGTTACACCATAGGTTCACTTTCTTAGCCAACTTATTCAGTTTTCTTTTACGGGAAACCTGACTAAAATGACTACAGGTACTGGAGAAGATCAAAGTAATTAAACAAGAAAGTGGCAGCACCCTTTCTAGAAAACAAGGATGTCCATAAATTAGCATTTAAATCTCTTTCTCCCAGTTAGTGTAAAACCAGGCCCCATGCTTCCTTCCCATCTGTACCCTGAGGGAGCGGGGAGGAGGAACTCTAAGCCTACTGCAGCTCTGACACTTTGTACATAGTGACAGATCCTGGACCAGTAGCTCCTCGTTGCAGGTTCCAGGGGCTTAGTTTTCCAGCAGGCTATGCTTTCTCCCCACCTAGTACTTATTCCTTGATCTGTGCAGCACATACTCTTTGGAATTCCTGCAAAATGGGATGACAGCTGGCAGGTTCTTGGTGCTAAACAGTGGTTGAAATTACAACAGGAAGAAAACAAAACTAATGATAAAATTGTACTTAGAATAAAATCCAAAGTCTCTTGCAACGTCACATGTGACCCATCTTTGCTGACCTCTCCTGCCTCCTCCTTCCCTGGTTGTTCACCTCTTTGCTCTTCATGCCACATCCATCGGTCTTTTTCAGTTCCTGGAACACTCCAGCTTATTTACTGCCTCAGGGCCACTGCACAGCTATTCCCTGTGCTCAGGATGCTTTAGGCCCCACTCTTTTCATGGCTGGTTCTTTCTCATGCTTTAGCTCTCTGCTTAAAATTTACATGCTCGGGACACCTGGGTAGCTCAGCAGTTGAGCGTCTGCCTTCGGCTCAGGGCGTGATCCCAGAGATCCCAGATCCGAGGATCAAGTCCCACATCAGGCTCCCCACGAGGAGCCTGCTCCTCCCTCTGTCTGTGTCTCTGTCTGTGTATATGTGTCTCATGAATAAAAATAAATAAATAAATGAATAAAAATAAAAAATAAAAATTTATGTGCTCAAAAAACATTCCTCTCCTACCCTGTGTGAAGTAGTTTCACACTTACTCTAAATATTCTCAGTCTCAAGCTCCCTTTGGGGTCTTCTTAACATTTGCCTACATTTGTGGTGATTTACCTGTTTACTTTTATTTTCTGCTTTTCCCACTAAAATGCTAGCCCTATGAGGGCTGAATCTATCCATCTTAATCATTCTTGTTCTCCCCAGCCTCTAGCATCGTGCCAAATGTTTGTTGAATGAATGGGTGTATTAAGTGTCCACTAAGCATCAAGTTTTATGTGAACCATCATTCTACTCATGTCACTGTTTTTCATTATCTCAACAACTCTGTGACATAGCTATTATTAACCCCAGGAAACAGACTTATGGAGGTTAAGTAACAGATCCAAAGGCTCACATATAGGGAGTGGTAGAGCCGGGATTTGAACAAAGATCGGACTTCAAAGCCTGTGCACTTTCCATTGAATCATGAAGACCATAGGAAAAGGTATTTAAGGAATCCAGCTGATGTCGGATGGCCTTTTCAAAATGCCAACCCAGAGTTTCCCTGGGAATTTCTCATTTTCTCTGCTAAATCTTGGAACTGTTAGTTTTGCAGGATTGCACAACATACTGATAGAAAATGTCACCTGACTTCTTTATCTGTTAAACAAACATTAAGAACAGCTATTTGGCCAAACTCCTGCTATTGTTCCCTCATCTATCACAGTACAGTATTACTTATCAATGGAAAAGCATGTTCCCAAAATGTCACAGCAGGACTTTAAAAGTTAAATAGACCCATAAATCATTCTTCTAAAAGCAACAAAGCTGACCTCTTCCTTAGCACTCAGATATTTAATCTGTAAATTATTTAGCTTGTGTCATTTCTTTTCCCCAACGTTTAAATAGTAAAGCTGCTATTTTCATGTCTTTCTCTTATTTCCCCAATGATTAGAAAGTAGCACTCTTCAGAAACCCAGGCCACAGTTACATTTTCAATAAATATATTAAAAGAATACATTTCTTTGGCTCACAGATATACTGTACTCTCATTCAAGGGACCCAAACACCAAAGGAAAATGGTTAGAATACAAGTAACTTCCAATTTTCAGGTATTAGTGGGACAGTTACTCTTCTTTGGGCAATTATTTTAGAAAAGACTAGAGAGTCATATCTTTCTGCCAACCACAAACATTATTTCTCTCAGGATTTAACTGAAGATTATGTCCCCCCCCTCCCCAAGAACTCCCCTGGACTAGTCCAATTCATGCTGCTTAATTCCATTCTCAACACTTACACATGACACTTATACCTCATTATTAACTTTGGGTTTAGGTGCTACCTTATGTTTTTGTTAGTTCCAAAAGTTTGCTGAATGAGTAAATGTCCTATCTTGTCATATTTAGATGGCAAGCATTTCAAGTGCAGGAACAATTTCTTCTCATTCTTTTGTGTCCCACACATATGTATGAATGAATGCACTCATTCTTCTATCCCTCCAGCCACTCCTGATCCCTTTAGAGCAACTTAAGTTTTTGGAAATGGTGCTAGAGGCTCTTGAAAAATATACACGCAATTTGAATTCAATCAAAATGAAGACATACTAATTTAATATGTATAGAAAAAACTACAGCAGCATGTTGATAGAGTCCTCTTAATTAGGGTGACTAGGTATCTTCACTGATTTCTTTTTATATTTTCAATAAAAATATAGATTTATTTTATATCAAAGAAAAGGTTTTTTTTATTTTTTATTTATTTTTTATTGGTGTTCAATTTACTAACATACAGAATAACCCCCAGTGCCCGTCACCCATTCACTCCCACCCCCCGCCCTCCTCCCCTTCTACCACCCCTAGTTCGTTTCCCAGAGTTAGCAGTCTTTATGTTCTGTCTCCCTTTCTGATATTTCCCACACATTTCTTCTCCCTTCCCTTATATTCCCTTTCACTATTATTTATATTTCCCAAATGAATGAGAACATATAATGTTTGTCCTTCTCCGACTGACTTACTTCACTCAGCATAATACCCTCCAGTTCCATCCACGTTGAAGAAAAGTTATTTTTAAACCAAATCTAGGGGCACCTGGGTGGCTCAGTGGTTGAGCATCTGCCTTCAGCTCAGGTTGTGATCTTGGGGGTCCTGGGATTGAGTCCCAGTCCCCATGGGGAGCCCATTTCTCCCTCTGCCTATGTCTCTGCCTCTCTCTCTCTCTCTGTCTATGATGAATAAATAAATAAATCTTTAAATAAATAAATAAAAATAAACCAAATCTAATATCTAAATTAAAAGAATGAAGTCAAATTTATAGAACAAAGAGGCAGATAAAAATACAGTGAAAAAGCGCTCAGATAGGACTTAAAAGTTTGAATTTGAGTTGGGACTTTGTCCCTTACTAACTGTGTGATTTTTTAAGCCTTGGTGTCCTTGTCTATAAATTGAAGTTGAAAATATCTCCTTTATAGAGTTGTTCTGAGGATTATATGAGATAAAGTAACTGAAAATGCTTTACAAGATTGTAAAAGGCATTAAGTAATGGAAGGTATTATCACTTATGCTGTGAATTGAGTCTCATTTCAATTGGCCACTGCTGGAAGTCAGGCCTGTTGCAGACACCACTAAGCATATTATGGGATTAGGAGGCTCAAGGCCAATTATCCACAACAGTGGTTTAAATGTTTGGTTCTTCCAACCCCATGGATGTCACAATTTGCTCCAGATGAGTGAATGCCAAAAATGTCTTACCAATTCAAGTGCCCAACTTACTTGAAAGTAGGACGCAGGCATTGGGGACCACAGTTAATGGGTTGGCAATCCTTTGGGCTCATATTTCCTTTGCCTTTTTCTGGGATAGGATAAAATTACAAAGACCTATTTTGAATTTCTCATAAGTCAGGGAAACTATAGGAAGCAAGTTGATTTATTTTTCTTGTTCATAAAAAAGAGGGGGAAAAAAAGCAGTGGAGTTCTGCCTACATTTAAGATAAGATGGTAAACTTTGTTTAGAAAAGAACAAATTGCATTTCTACCTTCACCAAGTCTCAACTTTCTAATACCTTGCATTAGCCCTCTTCTAAAACTCCGTGAATAGTTTTGGAATTTACTGTGCCTCCTGCAAAGCTCTGAAGCAAATATTCACTCCACATGTCACTTACCTAACCATGGAAACCTTACCTAACCTTTCAGAGCATATACTAATATATTATTTCCCCTTCTTCCAAATTTCTATGCATCAAGCAAAAGAAGTGCTTTTCCAAAATTACTTGACAAAGGTTGGCAAAAGTCAAAACTATCTTAAGAACAAGGAGGTCATCAGACATAAGGCATCTTCACTTCCTCTGAACCTCACATTTTCAAGCATCCTCTCTTCTCTCTCTCTCTTTCTCTCTCTCTCATACACACACACACACACACACACACAGATTAAATGGAAAGATAATAGCTGTTGAAGTCAGATTAGCCTGGGTTCAAATCCTGACTCCACTTCCAAGGTTTAGGGACATGGGTAAGCTAGTTGGCTTCTCGAAGCCCCAGTTTCTTCATGCTAGTGAGAATACCTAAAGTGCAAAACTGTTATGAAGACTAAATGAGATGATTATAAAGCATCAAGCACAATGCCTGGCACATGATCAGGCTGGTTTCTATCTCCCCCTCCTTGGTCTACTTAGTGCTAGTTTGAGCACAGCACATGTCTTGATTGTATATTCATCACAAATTCCTGGACCTCTGGCACATCAGATGTTCCAAGCATTCAGAGGTAATAAATTGGAGGGAGCCCCCAGGGCTGTGGGAATCCTGGTTCCCAGCCCCTTAGGCAGACCACCTACTGCTGCCTGAAAGCAGCCACCCTGTGAGGAAAGCAGCTGCCAGACAAAAGGACAGGGGCTAGGCCTCCATCTGCACCTCCACCCTCTTGCCTCTGCACACAGAGGGCAGCCATGGTTCCCCAGGAGACACGAGGGAGAGGTTTCAGTGTTTCAGATGACAGATCAGCCTGTGCTCTCTGACCCAGATTAGACTCGACCCAGAACCAGCTCACCCGCCTATGTCACCAGCAAATGATTTTAATTCACTCCCAGGAGACTGTAAGGAACACTTGGACCAGGAACGCGTGTAATCTGGCTGCGCTCTGCAGTGAGCATTCATAAGGCTGTAGGTTTCACATGTTCCGCTAATATTTCACTGGCCTGTCAGCCTCAGTTTGTGTGTGGGAGCCAGGCTGCACATTCAGCATTCCTGGGTCCCTGGAAAGTTGGGGGAGCGAGAGGTGAGGAGGAGGAGGTTGGAGAATACTCCAAAGGGAAGAAGAAGGGAAAACACGCTTCAGACCCGACACAGTGGTTCTCAGAGTGCGACCCCCAGACCAGCAGCTGCAACAGCATCACCAAGAGCTTGTTGGAAATGCAAATTCTCAGGCCCTGCCAGGGTCCTGCTCCATCAGAAATTCTGTGGTGGGGCTCAGCAATTTGTGTTTTCACAAGTTTCCGTGTGAATCTGATGTATGTGATAGTCTGAGAACCACTGACCCAGCTAAATAATGTTTAAATAGACCTTAACCTCTAAATTCAAGGAGAAAAGCAACATCCTAGAAGTATAATTATGATAAAGGAAAAAAAGCTCCAGAGTTGCTCAGGAGGCCTTCATTTGAATTCTAACTCCAATAATTGCTAACTTTGTGATCTTGGGCAAGTTGCTTCAATTTTCTGAGCCTCAGTTTCTCTGTGTGTGAAACAGAGGTAACTAGACCTCCCCTGCAGAGTTGAGATAAACTCTCTGTGGATGGCTTAGTGTTTTTAAGCCTGTTCTTACTCCACTACATCACACAGCTTCTCCTGTAGAGCTTCAGGTCTGGGTCTCTCAACCTTGACACTATTAATATTTGAGTCTGATGATTCTTTATTGTGAAACTTGGCCTGTGCATTGAAGGATGTATAGCAGCATCCCTGGCCTCTACCCACTAGTTGCCTACAGCCGCCCCCAGTTGTGAAACCCAAAAATACCCCCTAACATTGCCAAATGTCCCCTGCAGGGCCAAATTGTGACTGGTTGAGGACCGCTGCATCAGAGTGTTCAGATGGAGCAGAAGCAGAAAGCAAGAGCATTGTATTCAATTAGAACAAAGATCCATGTGCTAGCTTGTCTACCAACTAGGTATCTGACCTCAGATGTAACCTGAGCTTTAATTCCTCACCTGTAGAACAGTGTTTAGAACACCTACATAACAGCGATGGGGTAAGAATGAAGATTTATCACGTATAAGATGCTCAACAAATTTTCAATTCAATTCACAGTGAAAATCTGATTTCCGTGCTTTTGATTTGACTACTAAGAGGCAGAAGGATCGATGACATGAACTTCAGATGGCCTCTCTTGAATAACAAGGTAGAAGACAGGCAGACTCATGAAATAGAAGGAAGGCAAGCAAAGATCCAAGAAAAGGGCTAGGTCTCTTCTTTGACAAAACCCGGCTGAGATTGGTATGACAAAACCCTTCTCTTTGGGAAGAGGACAGAAACAGGCAACTCTTTTGACAAGTCACATGACAATCCATCTCCCTCAGGCTCCCCTTCTGAAGCTTGGAGCCACGTTCACTGTTAGAGCACTTGTTGCACCAGTCACATTGGCATTGTGAAGTGAGAAGCAGGGGAGAAAAAGGAGTAGTTAAGAGCTTGGGGTCTGATTCTCACAGACTCAAGTTCAAATCCCAGGTCTACACATATTGGTTCTGTGAGATTGGCCAAATTACTTACATTCTCTGAACCTCAATTTCCTTATTCAAAGGAAGAGACAAATAATAGACACCTTAGAGTCTTAGCAAAAAGCTCTATGAGTTCATATGTGTGCAACGCTTAGCACAGTGCTTTAAACATGTCATAACATTTACTGTATCAGAACCAAAAGAACTATGATCTTTGTCACATCGTCACATTTGGCCAGGCTCAGAACAAGTGTGCATGAGAAAACTAAGAATATTGTCTCTCAGCAATGAGCACACACACACACAAAAATGATACATTGCAGTACAATGAAAACTGGTTCAGCATTTCATTCTGCACCATTCAGTCTTTTCAAGATCATTCTGAGCCTCAGAATGTCCGGTAGAGAGGCTATAGCTTTCGCCAAACCCTAAATGATTAAGCATAGCTTTAAAAGAGCACTTTTGGGGTCCTGGGTGGCTCAATTTGTCAAGTGTCTTGATCCTCAGCACAGATCATTACCTCAGCATCATAAGATAGAACCCCATGGTGGGCTCTGTGCTGGAGCCCACTTAGGATTCGCTCTCTCCCTCTACCCCTTCCCACCCCCCAACTAGTGCGTACTATTTTTCTCTAAAAAGAAAAGAAGAGGAGAAGGGAAGGGGAGGGAAGGGGAGGGAAGGGAAGGGAAGGGAAGGGAAGGGAAGGGAAGGGAAGGGAAGGGAAGGGAAGGGAAGGGGAAGGGGAAAGGGAAGGGGAAGGGAGGGGAGGGAAGGGGAGGGGAGGGAAGGGGTGGGGAGGGAAGGGGAGGGAAGGGGAAGGGGAGGGGAGGGGAGGGGAGGGGAGAAGAGAAGAGAAGAGAAGAAAGAAAAGAAAAAGAAAAGAAAAGAAAAGAAAAGAAAAGAAAAGAAAAGAAAAGAAAGAAAAGAAAAGAAAAGAAAAAAAAGAAAAGAAAAAAGAAAAGAAAAGACTTTCTTTAATACCCCTAGGTATATGCATGCACACATCTGTGTGTGTGTGTGTGTGTGTGTACAGAGTGACAGAAACAAGAGGAAGAGTATTCCTGAACTCAGTAACAATCGGCTAGAATGTCTCACCTCTAGGACAGGAAGCAAAAATCTCTCCCCATAATATCATTTAGGGTTCACTTACAACAACATGGCTTAGTGAGTTACACACACTACTCATTTTATCCTCACAGCCACCAACTGAGGTAGATACTACTAGAGTCTCCAATTTATAGATGAAAAATTTGAAGCCTATAGAGCTAATTATGTCTATATCATATTAAGTGGACAAAGAGCTAGTCTAAATAACTATTTTCCTAATTCTTAGATTTTCCAGCCAATCTTTGTCATCTATGTCACTGCCTAATATTTTCCACAGTCAGAAGAATTATCTTCCTCTGCATTATGTTCAAGCTGCTCTGAGACCTGATTTAGGGAGGTAAGAGGCGCTGGGCTGAAGCCAGGGTCACCAGCTGGATTTATGGTCTCTTCTAAGCATCTTTTATATCCAGGCCAGGGCAAGAAAGTCACACAGCTCTAGTTTGGTGTTCCTAATTTCTGCACAAGGATGGGGTCATCAGCCTGGATAATGCCTCTGTGATTAGGCCTGAATGGCAGCTGGCAGACATCTATCTACACCATGGCCATATCTGGCTTCATTCCGGGGTGTTGAGGTCCTCCTTCCCTTTTTGAAGTTTATCAGGCATCACTGATTCACACTCTTCATTTTCAGAATCCCTGCTGATCATAAATGTAAAGGCTCTGAAATCTGTCCATGTACCCTGGGTCTGCATGGACTAAGCCATCAACAATCTCTGGACTTCTTGGGTGGTTTTTCAGACAGAGCTGTATTTTGCTGTCCTCCTGAATTCTCTATAGTCTAGACACCAAGAATGCAATGAACCAGGCTCTAAAAATTCTCACCCTGGACTCTCTTCAGTGGTCTCCTGCAACCATCCCAGTTAAGGACTTGCTGAAAGAGTCTTACTAGGTTGGGAATCACACAGCCCCAATTAAAGGGTACGTGATAAATTTTAGAGGTTTTCTCTAACATTCTTGATAAAGTTCACACTTCAGTCCCTTCTTGCCCTTTTCTCTTCAGAAAAATAATAAAATTTCCCCTCACATGTCCTCCAGTGTGAGTCCACCTGAAACCATTTGGGACACCTCATTAGGAAGATGCTTAGTCAGGAATGGAATTGGGAGTGGGGTGCAGATGATTAGGTGACTGTTAGGATTAGTTTCTAATGCAAAGACTGGCTGGGAATCACTTTGGCCTAAAACTTTCACCTCTTTTAAGCTTCGTCCCCTTGCCAACCAAAAAAAACAAACAATAAGCACACTTTGAAACTGGATTCACGAATGTTGACATCTAAGGCGTCTGGGTCATTGGTCCCTGAACCACGGTGTTCAGTGGGAACGCATGTAGAGGAATTGAGGAACGTGGCCTGTATCAATCTCCAATCTAGTTAAACTCTAGCTCATGCTGGAACTAAACTTGTCTCCAAGGTTTTGAGTAACATTTGGTCTTACCATCTTTTCCTCTCCCAGAGACATCTGGACGGCTGGGTTCCAGGCTAACTGGGAATTAAACAGACACTGAAATCTTGCAGCCGGAAAACCTGTTTATTTTTATTTGAAGGTCTTAAAAATTGTATCTGGGAGGAAGTATGGTCTAATGGTGAAAATTATGAATGATCCCTAATATCCTGGGTTCTAGTCTCTTTTACTGTTAGTAACTCATCATACAAGACCTTGGGTGATTTGTTTTTCTTTAAGATTTTTACTTATTCATGAAACACACACACAGACAGGCAGAGGGAGAAGCAGGCTCCCTTTGGAGTGCCCAATATGGGACTTGACCACAGGGGATCACAACCTGAGCCAAAGGCACTCAACCACTGAGCCATCTAGGTGCCCCAAGACCTTGGGAGGTTTAATTTAAACTAAATGTGGCCTAATTTTCCTGATGAGTCCTAAGACCTTAGAATTAAAGATGTTATTCATATGCACACAAGCATCTGAAATGGAAAATTTAATCCCTAGGCAAGGATTTTGAATTTATGACTAGACTTGGCCAAGAAAAAGATGCAGGTATTACTTTTAGGGGAGCAGCATCACCATCCTGGATTTTGCAAAATGTCTACCAGGCACCCAGGAATCAATGATTTGGTCCTCAAACTGGGTTTGAAGACTTCCCCTCCTAGAAGTCTTCAAAGGCAGTTATGAGTATCGATGAACAATTTCCATCACTTCAAAAAGCCCAGTGGAAACTGTATGTTTATCCTTGATAAGACTAGATCTAAAGACACTATCTAAAACTCTAAATTTCTTTGATTTTAGCTGGAGAAACAAACTCATCTGGTAACAGTTGTCATATTCTAGGCAAAAGCTCTGACACACAGTCTTTGATTAATAAAAATCAAAAATTTAATATTTATTACTAAGTTTGTCTGCTAGACCAAAGCATTTAAAATATGGGATCTATAAGGAAAAAAATAATTTGAAAGGGCACTCAGTGCAGATGTCTGTTCAATGGACCATTGGGTTGTGGGTTTGTTTTGAGGGGGGGTGGAGGAGTGGGGAAGGAAGATAAAGGAGTATGAAAAGAAAATAAAGTAGCCAGCAAGCAACCCACAAGCCTTTATAGATTAAGGGTAACCGATTACATCACCACCTAATTATTGGAGAAGTGTTTGCTGTGATAGTTTCTTTAGGCTTCATTCATTTATCTCTTTTTCTTTAAATCAACCAGAAGATGGAAAATAACGGTTTTATAAATAGGATGCCCTTGGGGTGTGAAATCCTCGGTATTTCCACAGTTCCTTCAGGTGTAGCCTCCTTCCCAGAATGAGCCCCTGAAATGCCGACTGACCACAGTTTGACGGTTTGTCCAGAGGGGTGATTGGGAGGCACTCTTTTTGGGGAAGTCTCTTCCCAATGGGTTGTGAACAATACTACATTGCTACCAACTTATAAACATCAGGCTACTTGTTGACCTACATTACTACTCACCACAAATTTCACACAGGCAAAATTCTGCCAGAAGATGGGCTGTGTCTCCTGGCAACCTGAGGAGAAGGCTGGAAGATGCTCAGTCTCCCCAAAGCACACATGTCAGACCTTGTTACTCAGCCACAGATCCCAACAAGCATCTCTCTCAACACAGCCTGCCAGGCATTACTACAAACTGACTGAATTCTGCATAAATTTTATTTGCCTACCCAGCCTTAAGACAAAGAGGTCACGTAAACCTAAGATATCTCTCTTGGGAGGGAGGAAGACCATAGGGTATGGGCCTGCAGTCACATTTGACTGGTCTCAAATCCCGACTCTTGTCACTCAACTAGCTGTGTGTGCTTGGGCAAGTTACTTTGCCTCTCTGGGTCCTGGCCTTGTTCTCTGTTAAACAAGAATTATAGGGGTGCCTGGGTGGCTCGGTTGATTAAGCCTCTGACTCTTGATTTCGGCTCAGGTCATGATCTCTGGGCCCTGGTATTGAGTCCCACCTGCATCAGCCTCCGCATTCAGCAGGGGGTCTGCTTGCAATTCTCTCTCTTCCTCTGCCCCTCTCCCCCACCTTTCTCTCTCTCTCTCTCTCTCAAATAAATAAATCTATAAAAAAATAACAAGGATTATATCACCCACCAACAGGAATATTATGAGGATTCAGTGAGAGAACATTCAAAGCTCAGCAGCCCAGGGCCTGGCATTTTCTTTGTGTTTAACAAATGCTAATTCCCTTTCCTGCCAGTGTTCATGACAAAAGGAGTTCGGCACCTTACCTAGAAACTCCAAATTCTCTTTGACTCTTTAGCTCCTGAGTGTACTGGATTCAGTTGATAAACAAAGGTATGAAAACAGCAATACATAAACCCTACTGAGAATTTAAAGGTAAGTTAAAGAACTAAACACAGAGATGCCAAACCTTAGGTTTTATGGATTGGCTTTAACCCTATACAACCAAGTATTAACTGTCCTGTTGTGCTCAACGTAGTCACCAAACCGATGGAGAAGCCTATGAAATCACATACATATGCCCCTAAAACCAAAGGGAGGAAAGCAATTAGGGCAGCAGAGCTGAGAGGACCCACCATCCCCTAGGCCATTTCTGGCCCAAAGCTTTGTTCCCAGTCCTATGACAGAGAACCATCAGCCTCAACAATCCAACTTCACCGCACAGTGTCCTTCCTCTGGAATAAACAGAGCTTGTCCTGGGCCCGTGTGACCCGATTCTCTGCACAGATACCAGCTCTCACTGAACTCACAAGCGTGGAGGGGAAAACCAAAGAACCAACAAAGAGAGCAGGCTACCACCTTGATCTATTTCTAAGGAGCAACCCTGCTGGTTTTGAGGGACGGACAGGAGCTGTGAATGTAATTATGACCAATGCTAAGATTAAACCCAGGAATGATTTAGCTTGAGCTTTTGCAAGAAATCAGAATCGTGTAGCATAGCAGTGTTTACAGGTTTATAGATCTGCCTGGGGCGTCTGACGCCCTTGACTATGATTTATTGTTACAGGACAGAGATTATCTCAGACTGGGCTGGAAATGGATCCTGGCTGAGTTATTTACTCACCGGATGCAATGTGTGAGAGTTGATGGCCTTGTTTCTCAATTTGTCAGTTGTAAAGGGAGTCCCCAAGGCTCGATTTCAGACCCAGTATTGTTTACATAGCCCAGCAATAATACATCACATGTGGCAAAATATTACAAATTCATTTTTATGCTGATGATATGGCTCATGCATACTAGCAGCTAATGTGCTTCTCTTTTTAGTTGAAATTGCAGCTAAGTTTCTAAAGGCACAAAGGGCCTTTTGTTGTTTTGAACCATAAAGAAGAGAAAGTATATGACAGTTTTTAGAAAGCCTAATGAAGAGTTTGCTCTGGCTCGGCTGCCATCTGTAAAAGGGTCCCATTATAGCAGTTACGGTCATTATAATACCATACCATCTGAAGATATCTGTCAGGATTTTTAATACTATTATTATTATTATTATTATTATTGTTATTATTATTTTTGGAGGCTATGGGAAATGACTTCCCATCTTACCGTTTGCATTTAGGTGATGGGAAAGGAATAATTTGGACGATGATTTCCATCTGGTACTTTATTCAAATGGTTCACACTAACCATATGGAGACGACACTCTAGCACATACACTACGTACCAAGGGATACACAATGTTTAAAACAATCTCCGAATAAATCAACTTGCTATGAGTCACAACAAATTGCCTGCACTCCGTCTCTGAAGAATCTTTAGCAGAAAAGAAAACACTAGTATATTTTAAGGAACACAGAGATGCCCCAAAGAGGCAAAAGCTGTATTTGGTTTCTGGATTTGGACTCTGAGAATGCAAGATCCTGGGCATCTTTCTCAAGAAAGAGAAGTGCCTTTTAAATAAGATTTCATGCTCTAAGACACTAACAAATCAAAAAATAAACAAACAAAACGGCAGCCTCCTCAGGAATGTGGTGTGCTTCAAATGAACATTTACACAAAGAGAAAAGGGTAAAACCATTTCATAGCTTTTTTTTTTTTCCAGCTATGTTCTAGCCCTAAAAAGCCCTACCTTTCCCCACACAGAAAGACAGCAAGTAGCTGCTTGGCCACGGATAATTTGGATTTAATTGTGTTTGCTTAAACCATACATTCCACTCTCAAACCATAAAAATGAATCCTAGAAATCTCAAAGACTTGAAACGTCTGAAGTCTGTGCCCTGTTTCCCTCCTCCAAGGAAGATTCCCAGGAAAGCTTCATGGCAACCTGTGTGTTAACCTTTGACATCTTTCTAACACACTCCACATGCTCCACAGCACCTCATTTTAAAGCATACAGAAGAGCAAAAGATGCAGACAAAGTGTCTCCAGGTAGTGACATCATAGCCAATTGTTAGAGAATGTGAATCAGAGAAAGCAAGAGGGGTTCCCCAAAGTCTTTTTCCTCATTTGCATGTTACCTGAGGAGCTTACAATCATTCCTTCATTTGTTTTTGCAACTGACATTTGCTGAGCACTTAATATATGCTGACGAGAGAAAAATACAGTTAGGGAGAGCACAGGCTCGGAAGTTGGTGGGCATGAGTTCAGTCAATGGCTTTGCAACTTTCTAAATGAGTGATGTTAAGTAAGTTATTATTTTTTTAAGATTTTTATTTATTTATTAGAGAGAGAAAGAGAGAGAGAGACAGAGCAATGAGGGGGAGGGAGCTGCAGAGGGACAGGGAAAAGAAGGCTCCTCGCTGAGTAGGGAGCCCGATGTGGGGCACGATCCCAACCACTGGAACTGGGATCATGACATGAGCCAAAGGCAGACGCTTAACCGACTGAGCCACCCAGGTGCCCCATCCTCCTCCTTGAATAAGTTGTTTAACCACTTTAAGCCTGAAACATAGTATGAGGTCAATGAAGGTATGTCAAAGAAATAAATACGTTTTTGTCTCTTAATCTGTACCAATGGCTATCAGGGCCTGCCTTGTAGGGGTGTAGAGGGTCTGATGAGAAAATGGATGGCTAGTGCTTTACTAGTAGCGGTTCTTTCATTAGTAGTCAGTAGTCTCTGACCCTTGAGCTCATGGGGAAGGCAGACAGGAGATCAACAATTATTATTCCGCAGTGTGATTGAAAACTGAACCAGATACCAGATGGCGGGGGGGGGGGGGCGGGGAGGGGAGGCACACAGTGATGAGATTCAGAAAAGATTTCTCAGGGAAACTACTCCTGAGCTGCCTCAGAACACAGGCTCTAGCCTAGCCAGGCAACAGAAGGGAGGAAGGGCATTCCAGGCAAAGGGACTGAAATGTATAGAGGCAGAGGCCTGTGGGCACCCCAATCAGGTGGTTCTGTGTGGTTCAATGTTGGGACCTGAAGAAGCAGGCCATGTGCACATCTGCTGGGTCTCGTAGCCTAGTGAGAGGAACCCGAAACGTGCCCTGAAAGCTGAGAGCAATGAAGAGAACACAAGAACACCTCTGGCTCTTCAATTCAAACCAAATGACAATGCCGATGGTTGTAAAACTGTGACTTATAAGAAGACATAGCGATCTGATATTCATCCCCATTTCTGACTCAGAGCTCCTACAACTATCGGAATTTCCCAAGTGACCAGAGCAGTAAAGGCATCCTTTGTTATGAAATGAGGTGATCTAGGGGCCTCAGCTAAGGATGCAGCTGGTTGGCTGGAGAACTAACCATGAGATTAGAAGGTTAGAACTTTCAATCCCACCCCCTTTACCTCCAGGTAGAGAAGAGGGGCTGCAGGTTGAATCCATAGCCAGCGGCCAATGATTTCATCAATCACACATATGTAACAAAGCCCTCATACAAGCCCCAAAGGACAGGGTGCAGAGGGGCTCTGGCTTGGTGAACACATGGAGATGCCAAGATAGTGGTGCATCAGGAGGAGACATGGAAGCTCCATGCCCTTTCCCCACACTTTGCCCAAGGCAACTCTTCCATCTAGCTCTTCCTGAGTCACATCCTTTTATAATAAACCAGTAACCTAATGAGTAAGATGTTTCTCTGAGTTCTGTGAACTACTCTAGCAAATTAATCGAATCCAGGAAGGGGACCATTAGGACCTCCAATATCTACAGCCAGCTGGTCTGAAGCACAGGTGACCACTTGGACTTGAGATTGGCATCTGAAGTGTTGAGGATGCGTGGAGTGTGGTCATGTAGGACTGAGCCCCATCCTGTGGGATCTGATGCTGTCTCCAGGTAGATAGGGTCAGGAATTGAGTTGAATTGTAGGACACCCAGCTAGTGTCAGGGAGCTATTTGCTTGCATGTGTGGGGGACCCACACACACATACATAGGTTGGAATTGGGTGTAGAATTTTTAGGAGTATAGGCAAGAAAGACACTTGCCAGCAGGAAATCACCCCCTGGCACCACTGCTGCTGGGCAGTGTGAGGTTCCAGGAGTCAGATCTTATAGAAACCACCAGAAAATATGTGGGAGCCACCCAGAAACCTACCATTCCCCTAAAGTACTCACCTTGTGAAATCTTAGTTTTCATATTCGCAACCTAGGCTCTTCAGTCCTGAATTCCTGAATGTAATTGCTAATCCCATCTGCTTTTGCATTTTCAGTTTTTTATCCACGAGCCTTTTATCTTAACATTTTACCTCTTCTGCTTTTATGTTTTTATCCTTTTACCTTATTAGCTTCTAGTCTTTTATCTTTTATTTTAAATGTTACCCATTTTATCTCATGTACTGTATCTTATAAAGATTTTAAATGGATTTTTAACTAATACCGCTTCTTTTTCCTTTACATATTTCTTTTCTCGCCTTGGTGCCAATGTTATACTCTCCTGGTAACTTCCTAACTTCCTTTTATTTTAAAAGAATTTCTTCCTCTCTTTCTCATTTTCCTCTTCCTCCCCCTCTTTGCTTCTATTTGACCCCATTTGCATTTGTTTTTTTAATGTCGGAGAAGACAAATACTGGTAGGGAAGGAAGCACGGCAAGAGGCTGCCCTGTGGACAGAGGAGGCTAATGTCCTCCTCAGGTAACTGCAGTGCCTCCTCCGTGGCCTGCTCGGCCACCCCTGAAACGTAACCTGAACTCCCCACTACCTGCAACCCACACCCCCCAACCCAGCTCCACCAATGGCTTATTTGGCCCTTTAAAGAGTAGATTAAGAGAGAAAGAAAGGAAACTTGACTACAAGAATAATGGACTAGCCCCTTCCAGGGTTATGGTTCTGTGACAGAGTATATACACACAAGTTACTGCAATAGTTTTCTGACATTGTAGCCATCAGACCTTATGGGAATTCTTACATGTGTAGAAGCAGTGTGTGTGTGTGTGTGTGTGTGTGTGTGTGTGTACACACATGTATGTGCTTTTCTTTTAAGAAGATAAGATTATACTGTACATACTATAAGGTAATATGCTTATCTCATTTACTTAATTACAAATACATTCCCACATCAGGAAAACTCATCCAACATGATTTATTTCTCAATTTTTTTTTTACTTCGAAATGATTTTAAATGCCTATCCCATTTTATGGGTGAACTACAATTTGTATAGTTTCTATCCTGTCATTTTTAGATATTAGAAACACTACAGCAAGCAACATCTTTGTAGCTACAGCTTTGGGCACACCCGTGGTTATTTCCTTCAGTGAATTTCCTAGAAAGAGTCTTCCTCAAGACTGTACATGTCTTCATGTGTTTTTATATTGCCTAACTGCCATGCAAGAAGGTTGTATCAATTTCGTAATATAAAAAGTGCCGGTTTCTACACACCCTCACAGGTGTAAGTCATTGTTATTCTTTTGAATTTTTCTTCCTGACCCTCGCCAATGTGATAGCCGGAAAGTGGCACTGCATTTGCAGATTCCCCATGATGTTGAACATCTCGTACAGACACATTCCTGGCTCCACCGTCATCCCTTCCCAAACTGCTTTCCCCAGCCTGAACTTTGGAGTATTGCCCTGAACGTACATTGGCCGACACCATGAAGAAGAGTCCCACAACACATGTGTTTGTATTCACTGCAAGAATGTTGTGAAGGGTTTGGGTCATTACGAAAAGTAATGTCTTTTCTTAGGACCCACTTTTGTACTAGGAATAGCTGTGCTTCTTCTGAATATCCAATTTATTTTTATATTATTGATACCATGGAATGTGGAATTGACTGTGTTGTCCTTTTTTTTCATCAGCAGCTAGAAAGCTCAGAGCCAGTTTCCTTCCAACCTCCAGCAAGTTTATTCTACATGCCTGTTTGTGAACCGACCTCACTCTTGGCTCCTTCTTATCTTTCCAACCCTTATTTCCCCTTTGTCATATTTTCTTCATATTTCAAATTGGATTGCATCTTGTTTGGCAGGCATGTATGCGATGCTGGGTATAAATAAATAAAATATGGTATTCTGTGAGTTGACTGTGGCTCATTATGGTTGGTGTCACCCAGTGCCTTCGCAGTCACCGATACCCAGCTGGTGTGGTACTTCCCAGGATTGTTCACATCAGTGAACGTCGAAAATGATGATGTTGGTATGATGAGCGAAGTAAATGGAGGAGATCCTCAGAGGCAGAGGAGATTACTAAAGGGTCTTAACCCCATCCTGTCCCATTCTCCAAGGTGAAGAAGACCATGATATCAGAACACCTGTAGCCCACTGGTGGCATAGTCAGCCGCAGAGGGCTGGGCCACTGGGCTCGTGGGAAAAAAATATTCAGAAAAGTAAAACTAATAAAAGTAAAATAAAGATCATTCCACTTTTGTGCCTACCTCAAGAGAAATGCTGTTTTCCCCCCTTAAAGAAATGTTTATTCTGTAGATAAACTATAGATAAAATAGGAACAATTACCCATATGGAAATAACATATGGATAGCTGCTACCCTTCCATCCTTCCTGGAATCTGTGCCTGCCTATGCCTACTTCCGTCTTTTTTCCCCATGTTCCTTTAATAGAAATCAATCTGGGGCACCTGGGTGGTTCAGTCAGGCATCTGCCTTTGGCTCAGGTCATGATCCCAGGACCCTGGGTTGGAGCCCAGCATCTGGCTCCCTGCTCAGCGGGGAGCCTGCTTCTCCTTCTCCCTCTTCTCCCCTTCCCTCCACTTGTGCTCTCTTTCTCTCCCTCCCTCCTTCTCTCTCTCAAATAAATAGAATCTTAAAAAAAATAGTATGCAATCTCTTCTCAGAGCCTAAAGCTGACATTTTCTATTCATGGAGATTATGGATTCTTTGGCTCTTCACCTTGTAGGCCAGCTCCTGGCTATCTCTTACTCTTTGCTGCAGACTTCACAAACTCTGCCACTGTCTTTCAATTTTTTCTCAGTAACATCCACCTTCTCCATTTCTTGGGTCTCTCTACTCTCCCACCAAGATTGGCACCAGAGTAAAATTCAAACAGCTAAATTCAGTATCTTTGCTCTCTCACAGTGGTGGAGGTGAATTACATGTGCAGCACGCACATTTCACCTGTTTAGGCACACAGCTAAGCCACCTTTCCTAGCCCACATGACCTGGGTGGGGTGCAGGACTCTGTTTCACCCACGGAATGTGAGAGAATTGGCTGGGTCACTTCCAGGCCCAGGAGGCTAAAAGGGTGTGTTTTCTCTTCTCTTTCTCTCTTCCCTCATCTGCAGCCAGATCACACCAGGGGACATCAAAGTCCCATTCTGAAAATGGCAAAGCCACAGAGTGGGAGGAGTATGGATTCCCTAAATGCCTGTATGGAGCAGAGTTCCCTATTACCTGCGTTAGATGGTGGCATGGTGGGGAAATCAACTTTTATAGTTTAAAACCCCTGAGATTGGGACGCCTGGGTGGCTCAGCAGTTGAGTGTCTGCCTTTGGCTCAGAGCATGATCCCAGGTCCAGGGATCAACTGCCACGTTGGGCTCCCTGGACAGAGCCTACTTTTCCCTCCGCCTGTGTCTCTTCCTCTCTCTGTGTGTCTCTCATGAATAAATAAATAAAATCTTAAAAAAAAAAAAACACTGAGATTTAGGGAATTGTTTGCTATAGCAGTTAGCATATGCATAACTATATAGCATATGCTATAATGAGTATATCCATTTTTCTTGTTGTTTCTAGAGAAAGAAAAAATAGGCCTTTCTACCTTTTTATAGCTTATTAATATTTACAGAGGAACAAGATTTTTTTTTTTATAATGCAGGAGAGGTTTTAGAATTATCAAATTCTTAGAACAATGTTTCCCAAAGGGTAATTTTTAGTGATCCAGGAGGTATATGGTAAAGAAGTGGAAAAGAGGGCTTTTTGGCTTCATAAGATAAGGGAATGCAGAATGAGAAGAAACAGGTTTCCTTGCTGCAGGACTTCTCAGAGCCTTTAATATAAAGCTGTACACTGTGACACTCCACAAGGGGGCTCTGTGGAACAAATTTGTCTCAGCCAGAAAGACTGAAGATCAAATCTGAGAACAGAACAAGAACTGGCTCCTTTCAGATGTGAGATTTGTATCTCTGAGTCCCTTTAGATGCAGAAATTCTATCCCACTGGAATTCTGCTATAGTGTCAAGTTCCTTCTAAAACTGACCTTTTAATGACTCCTAACTCCCTAGAAGAGGAGCCAATCCAGGGTTGACTGTTCCATCATCTGCCTTGTCATCACGCACCAAACCCATCAGTTTGGGCAGTGCCACTTCCCCAGCTTAAGCAACAGGCCCTTCCCTCTTCTGAGCTCCTGCTACACTATCTGGTACAACTAAAGGGAAGGATGGTAAGGGGCACACCATGAAGGGAAAGAGTGAGGAAAGACAATAGAATGGAAGAAACCAAATGAGGAAAGCAAACTATTGGAGCATGTGCTTAATGATAGTCCAGAGGGGCAAGATGCATTTTTGTCCAAATTCCATATAAGTGCATTAGCAGCCAACTGCCTACAAGCGTCCTGGCAAATAGAGTTGAGATTTGCATAGGTTTCTGAAGGGGAGGCTGTGTGAACTTGCCCTGAATCACATCCAACTGAATGTTGTAATACTGTATGTAGTCTTCAAGCCTCAACATCACCTCCAAGTGTAACACCTGCCTCTGCCTAAAATCCCTAGACTCCATCCCCAAGGGGGATCACAGAGCGCAAATCTCAGCAGACAAGACTGCTTGCGAGATACTTTTAAGACACACGACAAATGCATTTTAGGGTTTTAAGTCTCATTTGGAAGATCGCTAGCACCCATGTCAGGAGAGGTCTCTATCAGCTCCAAACTAGAAGGAATCAATGCCATCCCCAGAAACGAAGCAGAATAAGGCCTGCCACAGGACTGCAAGCCAGCGGTGCTCACTAATGACCCTTACAACTATGCACTAATGGAGTGACAGATGCCACCTGACGTCATAGAAGTCATCTAGCACCCAGGATCCTGGACTGCTCCTTCCTCTACATTCCCAACAGTACCAGCCATACTGGAGCTCAATAGATTCAATAGTCAATAATTCAAAAAGGTGAAGTAGGATGCAATACATGAAATAATCCTTTTATGATCTCCAACTCTAACTGGAGAGCCAACAGTCTCTTTTGTTCACCTTTGCTTTCTTCCCTGTATCTCCTAAGTGTGTTTAATTATTTGCCAGCATCATGGTCATTTGGATACTTTCTTTTTTTTAGAGAGAGTGAGACAGAGAGAGCGATTGTGTGTGAGGAGTTGGGGGAGAAGGGGAGAAAGAGAGAGAATCCCAAGCAGGTTCCACATTCAGCATTGAGCCCAACTCCGGGCCCAAACCCATGACCCTGAGATCACGACCCAAGCCAAAATCAAGAGTTGGATGGATGCCCAACCGACTGAGCCACCCTGGTGCCGCCCCCCCCCTCACCAGGGACTTTCTAAAGTTCAATGCCCAGGCCCTTCATTAGACGTTTCAAAATAGAGTCAGAGAAAAGAGCCTGGGAATCTGCATTATGAAAACTCTGCCCAAGAGATGTTTCTGCACACATAGTCTGAAGAATGCTGCTCTGGGGCTTGCACTCCTACCAGTCACCCCTCTCACCGAGAATGAACTGCAGATGTACCCCACGTGCTCACCTGCTTCCCTGAGAACACCAGAGCTGCTCACTGGTACTCTCCCCACCACTTCCACCAAGCCAGTGGGCCCTTGACTCTGATGCTGAATTGTATACCTCCCACTCTTGCCCCAAATCCCACCTTTCCTGCCTCATCCAGAGGATTGCTCCATCACATGTACTTCAACCCACAAATATTGCCAAATGAGCTTCCTGTCCTGCTCTTGCATCCATGAGAACCCTCAGAGCATCCCCATTCTTTGGGATTTTTTTCCTCTTCAAAACCAAATTTGCTAAGCCTACTGCCTGCACCTGTTCTCTCATTCTCTACCTCCTACTCTTTAATCTTCCACCATCAGACTTCTCCCCACACCACTTAACTGAATCAAATCTGCAGCACTTGTCATGAAAATAATGATATATTACACCCAAAGGGTACTTTACAGCTAATAAAATACTTTCACACACATTTTGCTATTTGAACTTCATGACCCATGAAAAAAAGTATGTCATATCTCAGAGATTCCACCTTCCCAATTTTTCCCAATTTTTGCCATATCTACTTACCCTAGATTACTATCTACTTAGTGTTTTTCTTAAAATAACTCACATATTTTAACTTATTTTGAAAGAATAATGTATGTAAGTGAAGAATCAATATCATTTGTCATAAATAAGAGGAATCAGTATAAAGAAATTCTGTGAAAACAAATAGTGCGATTAAATTTTAAAGTTAAAGTGACTCTGACCTGTGGGACAATAATCAAAGGTAGATTTCTGAGTTCCTGGGAAAAGTCAGCTCTCTGGCTTCTCCACCACTCACCCAGGGAGTAGGAAGCCTCAGCCCGACTGAACTTCCTCATGGCTTATCTGGGTTCACAGAGGCCTGGCTCACTTGCAAATGGTCAATATCAACCCTTTCTGCCCCCCAAATATCAGATCTTTTCCAGAACCTAGACCCAGACACTGCTTCCCAACCACTGTGAAGCCCATGAGGAAGAAGCACCACACCTGTTCTCTCATAAGGATCTCAGCAGATCCCAGGGCCTCACATCCAGTTGCCCACAGGTTTCTGTCATAGCCCCAGGAGAGGCAAACAATAGGGGTCAAAGGTCCCCTTCAGGTGGCCATGTTTTTAGCATTCCTTCTATAATTCTATCTGGAAACCATCACTTGCTAAGGCTTTGAGCCCAAAAACCATTCACACCTTGTTTTAAAATGAGATCATCACAGGGCACTTGGGTGGCACAGTTGGTTGAGCATCCAACTCTTGGTTTTTGCTCAGTTCTGATCTCGGGGTCTTGAGATCAAGGCCCCCAGGTCGGGCTCCAAGTTCAGTGAGAAGTCTGCTTGAGATTCCCTCTCTCTTTCTCCCTCTACCCCTCCCTACTGCACTTTCTCACTCACTGAAATAAATAAGTCTTTAAAAACGAGGTCATTACATATATTACAATGACCATTATGAAAACAAATAGATAACAAGCACTGGTGTGGATGTGGAAAAATCAAAACTCTTGTGCATCATTATTGGGAATATAAAGTGGTGTCGCCACTGTGGAAAGCAATATGGTGGTTCCCCCAAAAAATTAAGCATAGAATTGCCATGTGATCCAGCAATTCCTCTACACAAAGAATGGCAACATTATTCACAAGTCAAAAGGTGGTAACAATCCAACGTCCATCAACAGATGGAATATTATTTGGCCTTAATAAAGAATGAAATGCAGACACATGCAACAACATAGTTGAACCTTAAAGATATTATGTGTACTGAAATAAGCTAGTCACAAAAGAACAGATACTGTATGGTTCCACTTACATGAGATACCTAGAGTAGTCACACTCATAAAGACAGAACGTAGAAGGATGGTCACCAGGGGCTTCAGGGAGGGAGAAACGAGAAGTTATTTTTCAGGTATAGAGTTTCAGTATAGGATGATGCAAAGTCCCAGAGATGGATAGTAATGGCGTTTGCACAGCAATGTGAATGTATTTAATGCCACTGAACTTTACACTTAAAAATGGTTAAAATGGTAGGTTTTCTGTTATACATATTTTACCATGATTTTTTAAAAAATGAAATCAGTGGTTACATGTTAAAAAGGTGTTAAAGTAAGATTAGCGCTGAATCAAGACTTTCTACTTGACCAAATCAAAACTGAAATTGAACTGGAGAGCAGATAACTTTCTCACCATGTGATTCAATATTATCGAAGGTCACATTCCAGCATCTCCAAAACCACCAGTAAAATGTTTACCAAGTTTTGAGAAAACACTCTAATAATATCTTAGATACTCGATACAAAGATAAGGACACTGAATCCCAGACACAATAGATATAGTGAGTTCCCCCAAGGTCACACAGAGTAAATGGCTTGATCTAGGTTGTTCTAATTCCTGATTTAGTGTCAGCCCCATTAACTACTAGCGTTCCTTCCCACCCCACTCCCTTTTCCACTGAATACTTTCTGCTCTCCTCCTACCCCTTTTTCTTTATCTATGTTGTGATTAAAAGCAATTAATAGACTTTATATTTTAGAGCAGTTTTAGGTTTATAGAAAAATGAGCAGAAAGTACAGAGAATTCCTGGATGCCACCCCCTCTGCCCAGCTTCCCTCATTATTAACATTTGCATTAGTGTAGTTCATTTGTTATCATTGATAAGCTAATATTGATACAATGTTATTAACTAAGGTCCCTAGTTTACATTAGGGTTTACTCTGTCTCATACATTCTGTTGGTTTTGGAAAATGTATGATGACCATTACAGAATCATACTGAATAGTTTTACTACCCTAAAAACCCTCTGTTTGTTTCTCTTTTTTCACCCAAGTCAATCAATTCTCCAAAGTTTCGATGATCCTGACCGGTTTCTCTTTGTATGCTATTCTCTCCCTTGGGGGATCATTTTCACCCCCACATTTTCAGGGACCACTTCCACCCTGACAACTCCCTAAGTTAAACTCCTGCTGGCTTGCTGCACATCTCCACTGGGATGTCAGAAGCAAGCCAGCTGGGTACTCAGCCCCCAGCCCCTGACCACCTATTTCTCTTAATGACAAGGCACCCTCCTAGTCACCTCATCACCCTGGAATCAACTTTGACTCTTCCTTCCTTATCCTTTGAGGCAGAGGCCTTAAGGAGAGGGGGGAGGGCACCCTGTGACAGGTTGGAGTCATGTTCGTGATGAGCTTAGACTCTCTGGCTGCAGGAATCTGTCTTCAAGTCCTCTGACCCATGCAAGGTGAATGGCAAAAATAATGACCTGGTGAGCTAGCAGCCATTTTCACAGAAGTGCTTCTTTGTAGTCACCTAGCCAAGACCTCTCCCTTTCTTTTCACATCAAACAGGTCTTCCCCTCTCTAGCCCCCACCGCCATTGCCTTTGATGTCTTTCTTCTCTAACCGAGGTCTTGGTGCTGGTGGGAAAGAAAGTCAGGGTGAGACCAGATTCACTGATCACCAATAGAGTGGTGGAGCTTATTCTCTGAGGTCAAAGCTCAAAGAATCCATTTAAAGTTTCTTCTACATATAAATTCATCAGCTTAATAAAAATGTACTGTACAATGCTAACTATAGCTCAATGTTTGCCCTCAAGGAGTTCATTGAAGAGTTGAGGAGAAGCCTAGGCAAATAAGTAATGAAAATTAAGTGTGACGTGAATAGTAATAGAAATTTTGCAAGTTTTTTTTAAAAAGAAATTTTACAAGTTTAGAAAAAGACAAAGGGGTATATTGGATAGAATTGTGGCCAGGTGCATGTAACAAGAAACTGACAACAGTGACATAAGCAAATCAGGGTCATTTTTCTCAAGTAACAAGTGCAGAGGTTAAGTAGTCTAGGGCAGGTATAGAAGCTCCTTGAAGCCGTCAGGGACCAAACTCTTTTTATCATTCGCCTCTGCCATTCCTCATTTGCCACTTTCATCAGCTTGCTTGCAAAATGACTGCTTGCGTATCCAGACATCAAATGTGAGTTTGGGAAAGGAAGAACAGATAAAGGTGAAAAGGTATGCACCAGGTGAGACTGTCCCTTTTGACCAAGAAATAAGAGCTTTCCTGGAAGCTCCACCCAATAAAACATAAGCTTCACATATATTTCATTGGCTTGAATGGTGTCCCAGGGCTACCTTAGGTGAAAGTGAGCCCGGGAATTCCAGATTGTAAGGTGGGTGCATTGCTACACTGAAGAAAATGTAAGGTCAGTAAAAATGAAGATCTGGGACAAGCCAATCATCATATTGTGCAGATACTCCATCAGCTCTGTGAAGAGGTCTACGTGGTGAGGAATTGGGGCATTATGCCAACAACTAGCATTATTATCCCAGCCATGCAAATGAGTCGTTTTAGTGCTAGTGCACCAGCACCAGCCAAGCCTTCAGATAAGTGCAGCCCAACTGTAACCTGACTTCAGCCTCTTGAGAGACCCTTAGCCACAACCACCCAGCTCAACCACTCCTGAATCACTAACTCTCAGAAACAGTGTGACATCTTAAGTGATGATTATTGTTTTAAATGAGTTTGGGGGCAATTCATTATGCAACAATGGATAACTAATATGGAAAATAAGAAAGAAGAGACGAGGGAAGATGGATTGAGCAACTAGCTATGCAAGTGGGGGACCTCTTTTAGGTAGAGAGAATACATGTAGAGCTCACCAAGCCAACACAGCGTGGTCATGGGAGTTGGAAGGAACACCACCACCTCTATCTTGCTTCCATCTATTGCTGGCATGATAAGGGTGGGGTGCTGGGGGAGATAAACATGAAGAAGCAGGAAATAAATGCAAGGGCTGGATCATAAGGGTCTCCAAATTCTTCTCAGGAATCTTAACAGTCAAGTGAGAGCCATTGAAGGTTTTTAGGAGGGGAGAGTCATGGTAAGATTATATTTTAAAAAGATCACCCTAACAGCAGTGAGGGACACAAACAAGACACAGACATTCTGGAACACTTAAAAAGAAGATTCTGTTAGATGTTCAATATTTGGCAACTATATGGCATTTAGGTACTTTCCGTTTTGCAGAGATCATGCACTATTTCCACAGGGCCTAAAAACAACAGAGTATTTAGCATCTTTATATCCAAAATACAAGCAGGGGACAATGGGCAGAGTACACCTGCCTGGGTTCTGGACTTAGACTCAGGCCTGAATCATACCCGTGACTTAGGCAGCACCTCACCATGGGTGACCCTCTGAGCCTCATAGTCCTTGCCTCCAAAATGAGCCTCAGAGCTATGTAAAGACCCAGCAAAATGCCTGACACATGAAAGAGTGTACTTACTATTCTTCTGTTGATTTTACCTTCAAAAATGGTTCTTGAGTGAGATGGATTGGGCAGAGTGATCCATTTTCCAGATGGGGAAACTGAAACAAAGATGATTTATGGTGTACAGAAGATTTAGGACTTGAATCTGGATGCCTGGGTTGTCAATCCAATGCTACTCTACTCAGCACAACACACAGCCAAGTAATCACACTGTCACTTCTTTTTGGGTGGTAAGAATAAGAGTCGAGAAATATTAATGAAAGATGAAATGAATAGCCAAAATAAGAGCAAAGGATTATTCCCACAAATAATGATCTTCAGTCTTCTCTCTCCTGCTTCCAACTTACAAATCTCCAATCCAATTTACATTATTCTTTGCTTTTATTCATAATGTGCCATAAGGTAGCAGATAGAAAATGACATAATTTTCAGAGAATTATGTCCTTTTACTCCCATAACTGTTGAGGGACAAGAAGAAATCAGCACTTGGTTTTGTCACATATGTTACAGGTACATCATTTTAATTTAGAAGAAATCAAGGACAGAGCGTGTGCTGGTTATTGGGTACTTAAAAAGGTACCTAAGCCAAATATCAGCCTGAAGGAGTCTAGTATTAGTGGGAAAGTCAGACCTTGAGCAAATACCTATCATGCCAGATGATAAGCCCTACCCTAGAGGGATAAACACCCTGCCCTGAGGAGCATGGACAAGGGAACACTTCAGGCCATTCAGAGTAGTGGTAAGGAGGATAGATGGCCCCCAAAGTCAATGAGGGCACACCTGAGTTAGGTTTTTGAAGAATAAGTGGAAACTCACCAGAAAGATAGGCATTTGGGCCAAAGGGAGTTAGCAAGAGTAATGTTCAGGGGGTTAGATATGAAAATGGTTTGGGAAACATCAAGTATTTTGGTGCTGCCAGAGGAAAGGGTGTATAAGCAGAGAGTAGCATGCGATGAAGCTGGGAACAAAGGCCCTCACTAGGGAGGTGAGGCTTAGTTTTGAAGGCAACAGGGAGCACCTGGAATGTCTGCAAACATGCTCAGCTATTGGACTTTGGAAGAGGCACCCACTACGGGCTCCTCTTTGACCACTCACCTGGTCTTACAGTAGTGGGGCTCTTCACACAGCAGGATCCCGGGGAGAATGCGAGTATCCATTTTATAGGAGACTGAGTCTGTCCTTCCTGTGAGCCCACTGGAGTCACAAATGAGAAATAATGTGAGTAAATTACATCAAAAGACATTTAATCTGGGCCAAATCCATTTGGTCATGAGGGTGATTTATCAAGAAAGCAAACCCATTGCCAAGATAAAGGAGGAGAAGCCTCCAGAGTTGATTTATGCTTGCCAGCAGAACATGAATGTCACCGCGTTTCACTGCTCCCTGGCCACTTGAATGCCCCCCAACCCCTACACAGGACTACTTGGAAGCAAACAGCACCTTTCAGACCATGGCACCACACAAGCAACACCAACTAAGCAGAAAGGCTTTGGGGTCCCCCAAAGTTGTCGCAAGTCTCCCCTCCATCCTAGGCTCCAATGATGCAACTGCAGCCCTCACGGTGGCCTCGTCTGGGGGCCAACCAGGGTGCTCCACGGAGACACCAGGCGCCACTAGGACTGAAGAAATTATTTATCACCTGTAGCTTATAGGGTTGCAGGAGGAGGAAAACCTAGAAAACTCCAAGGGTCCCATGGTTCAAGGAACACCCTGCCCAAATATTATTCTGCGCCAGGCGTTTACTGCCCTTCTCAGCGGTGCTCTGGATTCTGGCTCTGGGGTGTTGCCATGCCCCGTGGGAGGAAGCCCCTGCCATCCCCGCCACCCCACCCAGCCCTCTCAGGTGACATCGGACCCAGCCAAGGAGCATACCATTCTAACTGGCAACGGCCGCCTCACTACCCACGAGACACATAAGTATCTCGGGGCCAGGACCTCACGCTGTTTTGTAACATAAGCACTTTCCACGCAGGGTGCAGAAGTCAAGGAGGGTCTGATTGTGGACTCCAAATAGTCCCTATCGCAGTGTTATTGTAGCCTCCCCTTCTTCCTCCTGATTACTCCACTCAACATAATCTGCAGCATTCAGCGATAAAGCTGCTGGCACTCAATTTATAGGCAAACAATTCCAGTCTCTTTTCAGCCACTTATCTTTTCCAGCAGTCAAAGAAAAACTATATATAGTGTCTCTCTGGCGTCTAATTCTCTCTCCCCTTTCTTTCTTTCTTTTTTTTTTTTAGACCCAGGGAGACATCAAGGTTTCACGTGGGATAAAAAAGCAGAATCTAGCTTCCTCCCGGCATACAACAAACAGCTGTGTACCAGGGCAGGGCAGACTGTGCGATGAGCCCAACACACAAACTCAAGTGTGATCAAAGCAGAACCAATGTTAGCAAATGAAACAACAATAATAGCAATTAAAAATAGTAGTCCTTGGGATGCCTGGGTGGCTCCGCGGTGGAGTGTCTACCTTCGGCTCAGGGCTGATCCCAGGGTCCTGGGATTGAGTCTGCATCAGGCTCCCCGCAGGAGGCCTGCTTCCCCCTCTGCCTATGTCTCTGCCTCTCTCTGTGTCTCTCATGAATAAGTAAATAAAATCTTTTTTTAAAAGTCTACCTATTTATTTGAGAGAGAGAGAGAGAGAGAGAGAGAGAGAGGTAGAGAGAGGATGAGCAGGGAAGAGAGAGAGAAGCAGGCTTCCCATGAGCAGGGAGGCCAACGTGGGGCTCAATCCAGGACTCTGGGATCATGACCTGAACCAAAGGCAGATGTTCAACCACTGAGCCCCCAGGCACCCCTGCTTCTTCCATTTAAAACCCAAAGAATCAAGGTCACCTGTCTGGCTCTGTCCGTGGAGCATACAACTCTTGATCTTGGGATTGTGAGTTCAAGCCCCATAGGAGGTGTAGAGGTCCTGGGATCGAGTTTGGCATCAGGCTTCCTGCAAGAAGCCTGCTTCTCCCTCTGCCTAAGTCTCTGCCTCTCTCTGTCCCTCATGAATGAATAAATAAAATCTTTAAAAAATAAACAAATAAAAATAGTAGTCCTTTATAAAAACACCACTTCTTCACAGGGCTTGATGTCATGGTAATGGCATGGGAAGTCTGTGCAGTATTTTATTCATTGAGCATTTTAAAAAACATCTTATCATATTCCCATAACAATCCTAGAAAGCAGACAGAGATGAGAAGTAGCCTCATTCTTAGATGAGAAAATAGAGCCAGTAAATCTGCTTGCCAATGGTCCTCACACTGCTCAGCAGTAAAGAGAGGGATAAAACGGGCAGGCTTCTGATATTTAATCCACTGCTTTTCTCATTCACTCTTTTGTAGTTTTGTCCACCTTAGCCTAACTCGGTTGTACCCACACTCAGTTACATGCTCACATGCACACCTAACTCCAAGTACTCAGGCTGGAGAAGTCAGGAAAAGTGGTCAAAACTTCTCTCTGTGCCAACATTTATAATATTCTCTATCTTCAATGTAGAGGCAGTTAATCACTGCTAACAACGTACTCTTAGCACTGCAGAAGGAAAGCTAGAATTGATTGGAAGTCAGCAAAAGAAACCTTCAGTCAGTTTAATATTTTCTGCTCTCTACTTTTAGAGAAAAATAGAAAATCCCCAGAAAACAAGAAGAGAAATGAGGCTTTTTCAAGGTTATGCCCCAGGTTACTCAGCTTCATTCCCAAGCCTGCATCTTTAGTCCTGTATCCTATGAGCAGAAAGTAAGCATCCCATTGGCCACCCCTTCACCTACTGAAACAGCAAAGAGATACGTAGTTTAGGCAAAATAGCATCAAGAATTGAAAACCAAAAGAAGTTTCACTTATGGCAAATTAAAAGAATAAAACTCCCCATTTCCCAAATGTTACAGGTGATCAAGGTTTTCCTCTGCAGGACTTCAGAAAGTTTTTACAAAACTTCTTGGAACAAAATGCAAAAATCACTCATTACAGAAAAGCACCTGCCTATTATTTTTAAATGTGTTTTTAAAGACTAGACTCACTCTTCCCAAATTTCAGATCAAATTCTACCAGAAATGCTAAGATGACAAAATGTTTCATCCCCCATCATTAGTCCTGGACCTATTTGTTTCTAACAAGACTTTCTAACAGCAGCACTTCATGAACAAGGATTGTACTGGAAATCCTGTGTGATATAGGTCCGGGAAAAAGGGGGTTCAGACAAATTGTGGGATAAAATCCAGACATATGAGGTGCTCAACAAGTGTGTGTCAGATGGAGGACAGAGCCACATACGATTCAAGAGTAAGGAAAGCTATTTTGACCCAAAACAGAAAGAGAGAACTGGGGCCCAGACAGAAAGATCTTAGTCCTCGTGAAAGAGAGAAGCTAAGAGGAGCTGGTCCTTGGAGCAGACGACACAGGCCCTGCTCTGTTTTTTTTTTTTTTTTATGAATTTTTTAAAATTTTTTATTTATTTATGATAGGCACACAGTGAGAGAGAGAGGGGCAGAAACACAGGCAGAGGGAGAAGCAGGCTCCATGCACCAGGAGTCCGACGTGGGATTCGATCCCAGGTCTCCAGGATCGCGCCCTGGGCCAAAGGTAGGCACTAAACCGCTGCACCACCCAGGGATCCCGGCCCTGCTCTGTTCTTGAGGAGCTCCTAGTCTAATGGAATGGACCGCCAAGCCGACAAGCACCATGCACGTGAACAAAGGATGATCAGGCTCAGGAGGGGTTGTGAGTCTATTTGATAGTGTAGTTCAGGAAGGGTGACCCCCCACCCAACCAGAGTGGAGACTTGCAGGATTTTCTAGTTAGAGAGTAGCTCAAACAAAGATTATTGAAAGGTGGCCCCCAAAAGTACATTCCCATCCTAGTCCCAGCAACCTGCAAACGCAGCCTTATTTGGCAAAGATCTCAGTGAGTTAAGGATCTCAAGATGAGGTCATCCTGAAAGATCTGAGTGGGTCCCAAACCCATTGACAAGAGTCACACAGAGGAGAGACGCACAGAGAGAAGAGAGGGCCACTTGAAGAGGGAAGTAAAGATGGGAGGGATGCAGCCACAGCTGAGGAACCCCTGAAATCACACGAAACTGGAAGAGGCAGGGAAGGATTCTCTCCTAGAGCCTCTGAAGGGAGTGTAGTCCTGCTGACATCTGATTTTGAATTTTTGGCCTCCAGAACAGTAAGGGAATAAATTTCTGGTTTTCTTAGGCCACTAACTTTGCACTAATGTGTGTGGCAGCCACAGACAACGAATGCAGAGGTGTGAGAGGAAGGCTGGTCCCGGGCCTGGGTGCCCCACTCTGCTGTCTGTGGCTGGGGCAGGCCCCTGTAGGCTGCATTTCCCAGACTCCTGTGCTTTCCAGTGGGTTCAGCCAACAGGAGGCACTTGGCAGGGGACGGAGGCTGGGAAGAAGGGAGCAACCAGAGTATCTCTTCCTTCTCCCTCAGCCTCCAGAGGTACACCTCTGGCAGCAGCTGTGTCTCTGCCTTGGCTCCCACACCCACCAAATAGGAGGATCTCTCTGATTCCACATCTCCCTGCGTGATCCCAGCCCTTGGTTCTAACTAAGTCACAATAGTTTCCAGAAAACACGAGTCCTGTATGATTTGAGTACAGGCTGTTTGCTGGGAAGGGAGGGAGACAGGCCTGGAGCAGCAGGCTGCACCAGATGTCTGGGCTAGTCCTTATGCACAGAAGCCAGCCAGGTACCAACAGTAGAGCCCTGAGACTCCTCTAACAAAGCAAAATCTCAACAGAAGTCACAATCCCGTTCCCCCAACTTGACATCCACTGGTACCCAGCTTAGTTACCGTGAAGTCTCCAGACAGCCCCTGGCAGGGGACTGCACTGCCTTGGTAGGGCTGCCATAACAAGGTGGCTTTAACAGAAGAAATTTACTTTCTCACAGTTCCGGAAGCTAGAGGTCTGAGACCAAAGCACTGGCTGGATTGGTTTCTTCTGAGGCTTCTCTTCTTGGATTGTAGGTGGCTTCACCAACCTGTGTCTTCACATGGTCTTCTCTCTATCTTTCCATGGCCAAATTTCATCCTTTTACGGATACCCATCATATTAAATTAGGGTCCACCCTAATGACCTCATTCAACTTAATTATCCCTGTAAAGACTCTGTCTCCAAATAGTCACATTCTGAGGTAGTTGTGGTTAGGGACTTCAACACATGAATTTGGGGGAAACACAAACCAGTCCATAGCAGGGACTTGCGGATCCATGGCAGAGAGAGAGAGCGAGAATCATGCCATCATGCCCAATGGGAAGCAGATGTAGCCAGCAGGTCTTCAGTAAGAAACAAAGGTGCCGGGTGAACTTAGGGGTACCTGGTAGAAATTGTAAGGTGCTCGACAGGTGCCAGCAGCCCTGCCCGGCAGAAGAGGCCAGAGCAGGGGAAAGAAGGGAAAAGGAAGAGGCCTTGCACGATGGAACCTTATGGACAGCTGGAATAGCTTCTGAGAGCACGTGAGAAGCCAGTGAGGGCTTCCAGAAAGCTGGAGTTGAGATTCCAGGGGCCGGTAAGGACAAGAGTGAGCAAAAGAAAGTTGTGCATCATTAACAGGATTTTTTTTTTTTGGTACCCACAGGTTGATAAAGTCAACAAGGTACAATCTGTGCATTTTGAAAGGGATAAAGTTCTTGCTGCCACCGCACCCTCCCCACCAGGATACAAACATGCACACACGTCCTTTAAACAACATCCCTGCGGAGGTAAAAACAAGAAAGCAGGGCCCGCGAACCTTCGCTGCAAGGGGAGGCAAAATCAGAGGGAGGCAGCGGGAACGTGACTGCAGCCGGTTCAGGGCCAGGGCCACGTGCAGACGCGCCGCAGCCCTAGGACCCTAAGCCTGTGTCCAGGGGACCCATATACGCGGGCTTTTGCAGATGGGACGCAATTTATTAATATGAGACTCCGCAGGGTGCGTAGCAATAAATTGTAATTCGTGAAATTTATAAACTGAGATAGCACTAGTGAGGGTCCTGTGGATTGTAATTCTCTCAACCTGACAAATGACCTGCTCGGAGCAGCGACAGCGACAGCGGGGTGAGAAATAAATCAGCCGGCTGAACCGGGTAGGAAAGCAGTTTTATGGGTCTACGGGATCTTGAGAAAGGTTGATTAAGTCAGATCTGGAACCCCCGCACAGTTGTTTTACAAGCGGCTCTATCCTGGGGACCCCCCAGGCCTCCCCATATTACCACAATCTCCCAGGAAAAACGGGAAATGAGTTATACGGTGTTTGGGGTAGGAAACAAAAATATAGTTCTTTATGGTGTTGGGAAGAGGTGGGTCTGACCATTCAGGGGGCCTTCTGTGTTTCCAAGGGCTATATGAGAAGAAGACTTTATGGGAGGTTTTCCACAACATCGAGAACCTTCAGCCATGGGGCCCTTGGTGTGAATGCAGTTGGAATAAGTAGCAGTCATCGGAGGCTGGCCTCTGGACTCACAGGGTATGGACTGTACTCAGCAAGACTAGAAAAAAAAAAGTGCATGGTTAGAAGCATTTAAATCAGAGACACTAGAACATACTGCTTTTAATTGCCTTTGTGTCCTAAGGAACCTGTGTGCTCTCAAATAACTAATGTGCTAGTGACAATTCAGTTCATGAAACAGGTCCCCCAAAGACTCCATTCTAGGAAGTGGTTCGGTTTCAGCAAATGGTCACATGTATTCTAAACTGTAGCCTTCAAATTCAAAATGTCACGTATTCGAGACTCATATTCCCTCTAGTTGATCTGAATTACCAGACAGGAACTATTTAATTCGGAAGGTTAGTTGCTAGAAACAGCAGGAGAGAGGCAGTGGAGCCAACACTGGTTAGCCGTCCATGTGCCAGGTGGTTTGCTCAGGCTCTCACGACCTTCGAGAAGCTATGATCATCTCCTTTTAGACAGAGCGAGACTCCAAGAACAACTGAAAAAGGCAGGAATTAACTAACAACGAAGTTCACACCTTTTCCTTTCAAAGTTGAGAACCCTGGAATGTTCCAGTTGCAAGAATTCTCTCTTTGTCACCCATCCTCTCTTTCTCCCTACAGATGCAGCCCTAACCCGGCCCCAGACCTAGATTACCGCCTCCCTTATTCTTAACCACCTCCAGAGAAGCAGCAATCACCTCCTCCTTGGGGCAAGAGGCCCAGGAATTGCCATGCTAAGGAATTGCCTGGGTGGCTCAGCGGTTGAGCACCTGGCTTCTGCTCAGGTTGTGATCCTGGGGTCCTGGGATCGAGTCTCCCATCGGGCTCCCCTCAGAGAGCCTGCTTCTCCCTCTGCCTGTGTCTCTGCCTCTCTCCGTGTCTCTCATGAATGAATAAATAAGTAAATCTTTTTAAAAAAGAAAAAGGAATTGCCACGCTTGCACAGAGAGGGGAGGTGTTAGGGGCAATGCTCCACATGCCCCATTTGAGGTAGAGGCCTCGAGGCCCTGCGAGTGCTCAGTGTCAGGAGCTGGTTGCCCTAAGACTGTGAAAAAGCAGGTCACAGTGGTGTTGTGGGACAGACCCCAACAATTTGTTGCAGCCGCAGGAAGCTTCTAAAATGTCCTTCACAGAAGCTCTGGCTCCACCAGGAGCGGCAGCGTGTTCGTGTGGCTGCAGGGCGCTGGCAGGCCCTATGCTATCCCGGCTCCCACCGTCGGGCAGAAAACCAGCCGAGCAATGAAATCTGACTTCAAACACACAGATCCTGGGACGTCCACTTCCCGAACACACACTTCCTAATGTTGTGGGAAGTCTGGGCTGATCACCAAGGGCGCAGCCCCCTGAGGGGAAGCCGGGAGGTAGACCACTGTCTCGGGCATCGTTGCTCTGGTGAAAAGACTTTGACGTCCCCTGACTTTCCTCCTCGCTCCCTACTCACCCCAGGCTTGTGGCCAGGAGATCCTAAGTCAGTATTCTCCAACCATCCCAGTGGACTCATTCCCAAACACCTCCACCATCATGTCAGCCCCCACCCCCAGCTCCAGATCTTTCTTGCTTCCTCTTAAAGGCCTAGAGCAGTGTTTGAATGAAGACACAGATGCCCTGGGGTTCCTATTAAAGTGCTGACTGTGATCTCCTAAGTCTGGGGTGGGCCCCGGACTCTGCACTTCTAGCAAGCTCTCTGGTGACTAGGATGCTTGCTCTTTGGACCATACTGTGAGTGGCAAAGACCAATACCACAGATCCCAGATGCCTAAGCTGGGTGTTAAATACTTCAGGCCGCCTCCTTCCACCTTCCACTACCTTTCTAACCCCCTTTATGTCCTCCTCAGCAGCTCTCTTCTGCTCCAGGCAGATGCCACCTAACCCTCAGGACACCTTGAGGTCAACCCACTGTAGGGTTCCAGGCCTTCCATTTCCCTTGCCAGCAAAGTGTGCATGCTTCTCCTTGCTGTTCTAATCTTTCTCCCATGCAACCCTAGCGTTCCCATAAGGACCATTGTCTTCCTAACAGGAAGAGCTGCTTTCCAGGGTTGGTACACAGGGAGCAAGCCGTGCTCTCTCAGGAAGTGTCAAAACCAGGGATTGTTTGGGAGACAAAGACCTGGACCAACACCCTCTGTATGAAGCAAGCCCAGAAAACTGCCTGGGCTGACCCATCATTCTCCAACTGGCAGCCCTGCTCCATGACGGTCATTTTGGAAGGGGCAGAGCTCAGCTATGGTCAAACTACCTAGGGACCCACGTGCTTCATGCAGTGAACGGATGGATACCTGTCAGAGCATCCAGCTGACATAGGTAGAGTTGAATGTTCCTGCCTCACAAATACCAGCCAATGAAAAGTAGATCAGGGATTTTCTATAAAAACACTTTCTACTGTCTGATATGTAGTTGGGAAAAGAACTCTTAGCCATCCTTTGTTTCGATTTAAATATTCAAAAGCCCCTATCCTGACATAGCCCCCTAAGAAAGGCTATCTGAGGCACTCCTTAATTTTCCTTTTTTTTGCTCCCAAACAGTGAAACTCCAGCCAAGATTTTCTGGTTATGGAACCTCTTCTGATCCTGATATCTCACAGGCTGTGGAAATTATTGAGAACTGGAATGAAAATTTCCATCTTATCTGCCCTCTGTTATTTGGCAGGGAAGGGCGTTATAGTTTGCAGTGGGGCTTGGGGTGGGGGGGTCTAGCCTTGCAGAGACTGTGGTGGGTTCTCTCTTCCCCAGCTTTGCTGTCAGTTGTTTTGAGGGAAATGGGTAACCGGATCTTAGAATCCCTGGATGTGACGAGATAACATTGACTATAGGCAATTCTATTTACTGATAAAAATAATATATAGTTTTCAAATAGTCCCATAATGAGTCACTTCTAAATAGTCAGAAATACGTTTCCTGCAATTCTTCTTTGAGACTAGAACTAATAGTTTTATAAAATTACTCCCCTTACTAAGATAGTCTATTGAATGCGCATAGAAGTAGCAACGTGATCTTAAACTTGTCATAACCTAGACTTTGGGGACCCAGCAGATATGAATCAAAGTCCAGAGCATATTCTCTCACAAGAAATATGTTCTACTTCTAGCTCCTCTTCCTGAAAGTAACAAAAAAATAGCAAAAGAACAAGAATTAGACGAAATCTATCAGCAGGTTTCCAGATTGCCAGCTCACTGCCAAAAGGCAAACATCCCAAGCTACTGATGGATGTAGCTGAAGCCTAGTCTCAACTCATGAGCGAAACTGGGGATTCTAGAAGAAAAAGTGAAGTAGACTTGAAAGCCTCATCTTGCTCTGCCCCTCAGCTCTGTAACTTTGCATCAGTCTTTTAAACCATCTGAACCTCAGTCTCCTTGCCTGGAGAATGGGGTCACAACTGCCCCACCTATCTATCTCGCAGAGTGTCTCTGTCAAATCAGATCATCCCCAGGCAAGCGCCTTCTTCATCTACCAGGATGTTAATGCCATGTGGCTGGCAGACAGTCTCTTCTGCTGGGTCTCGGGCTTCACAGAGGAGTCTTCTTCCTCTACTGCCCACCTAGCCCTCCCCCCGTGCCCTGCTGACCTTCATACGGGTAGAAGTAGAGGGAAGTGACGGGTATTTTAGAGCCAACTGAATCCTATCCAGTTTCACATGTGATTCTTTAAATCTCTCTCTTCCTTTTCCCTTCCTGAGACCCCAGACAAAGTCTCCAGTCCTATCTTGTTACCTTACTCAGTAACAGAAGCTGATTAATTCTAGTTAGCCTGGACAACCTATCTTTCCCCCAGGCCCGGGAAGCGGAGGCTATCATTGTTCCTAAAGGCCCTCTGCAGGGAGATTACTGGTTATCTTCACCAAAAGATGCAAAAGGGGACTGAAAAGAATTCTAGGGCCTCTTCCAGAATGAGACAGGGCTAGAGACCTGTGTTCCCAGGCAGCAAGGCTCCACCTCCCTGAGAGCCCTCTAGGGAGATGGCAGGGCTTCAGGGAGAAGCTACAGCCATGGCAAAGCTTTGCCAAGAGAAGGTAGAGCCACGGGCCTCCGAGGATGATGAGGCAAATGAAATACACCCCAGGTCACCCATGTGGGCCATAGAGCGGAGGGCCGTCCGTGAATGTGCGGGGGGACGCTCACAGGAACCAAGGGGAAGGGGGCATTCCAGAAAGGCCCGAGACTGGATTTCCCACCAGCCTGGCAGGATGGCTGCAATAGCATATCAAATGTGATTTAAAGTAATAAGAGAAATGTGACATTTCTTATGTCTGATCATGTGGCATAGAATTCACATGCCTGTTGTTCTTTCTGGGACATTCTGGCCCATAGCTCTGCTTTCTTTGGATGCTCCAGAGTTCGGGGGAAACGGTTTTAAAGATCAGCGTAAGCTCTTTCTGAAGTTACCTTCCGCTCCCACCCCCAGTGAGAATTTACCCAGGGAAATGCCAGCCCAGCAAGTATTTCCTTCATAACCCGAAACTCCAGCCCTGAGTGGCCTGCCTCCCCTTCACGCACATGTATTTCTCGGCAAACCTTTAGGGGCAGAGAAAGTTTTATCTTTCTTACATCCCAAACGTTACAGACAAGAAACACATCAAGAAACAAATACAAAACATTAGGACCGGGGGATCCCTGGGTGGCTCAGCAGTTGAGCATCTTCTGCCTTTGGCCCAGGGCGTGATCCTGGAGACCCAGGATCATGTCCCGCATCGGGCTCCCTGCATGGAGCCTGCTTCTCCCTCTGCCTGTGTCTGTGCCTCTCTCTCTCTCTCTCTCTCTCTCTCTCATGAATAAATAAATAAAATCCTTAAAAAAAAAAAAAAAAAAAAAACAAAAAACCTCAAAACATTAGGACCAGCAAGCACTGTCCATGGTTCCCAGGCAGGGACAGATGCAGTGGTGAACTGCTACCAACTAAACTCACAATTTGGAAATAGATGTGTCATTGTCCACGTTTTACTCTGAGGCAGCTGAGGCCCAGAGGTACTAACTTGTTAAAGATTTCAAGCTATTAAGGGGCAGAGCGAGGATTAGAACCCACCTCTGCGCTCTGGGCTAGTGGGTTACGGAATCCCAATAATCTGCTTCTGGGGGAGGGAGGTGCACCGTGCAATGAAGGGCTCAGCTGCTGACGTACAGATTTTCAGGGCCCAGAGTACAGACCTTCAGATGTCACCATTGCCGTATTTGTGTAACTCTGGAAGGAGAAACTCTGAGCTCCGGCAGGCGTCCGCTGAGCTCCAGCTGAAATGTGCCCGTTGCTGATTTAATGTGATAATCAGGGGTGGGGGCCCTGGTGACAGACTATGATGTATTGGCTGTTGTTCTGCACTTTGATGTTCTTTGGAATTTGTCAAAACTTCGCTTCAGCGCTCTGAAAAGGCCCATGGCGTCATCTGTCCCGCTCTCTGACCGCAGGAGCAAATGGCAGGGGAGTGGCTGCCACCGGAGTTAAGGTCGGCAGCAGGTCAGAGAGTGGCAGGCTGTTCCTGAGGACAGCGCACCCCGCCCACCCCGAGGATTCCTGGCTCTGGGGGATAAACATCTTTGGAAGAGGGACTGCAGGTCCCTCCTGTCTCATCTCAGTCACGGGGCTTCTGGAGAAAGGAATCATGTTCCACGCCCTGGGTCACGGGGGATGGAGCCACGGGCAAGGAAGGGGGGCTTGGAATGCAGGGGGCCGGCTGAACTCCCTGCCTCCAGAATGCTCCTTCTCGGGGCTGGGCAGCCAGCAGCCTGCAGCTTCAGACCCCTGCCACTGCCATGACTTTTGGCCACTTGGTCACAGCAGAGGCCGTGGCAGACAGGAGGGCATGCTGATGCTCGGGATCCTGCGGCCAGATGAGTCAGCCTGGGTCTCGCCAGCTGGAGAGGGATGCCTGGCTTCCCGAGGCTGGTCTGGGCAGCATTAAGATTTTGGAGCAATGTTGGCCCCCAGCCCTGGGGACCTGTACAGCCGTCTTGGGAGCAGTTGATTTCTGAAGGGTCACCCTGTCCTAGAGGCAAGGTTTGGTTGCCTCAACTCTCCTGTTGGAGGAGAGAGTGCTTTGCCTAGAAAATCCCATCATGCTATTGGGTGGCTTCATGTGGACCTCTCGAGGGGACTGGATCTACCAAGTAGAATGTCAGTAGGTCCCTGCTACTGTGACATTGGGATCGTTGCTTTTATCTTCCCAGCACAAGATGGTATCACCTCTACTGAGAAGCCAACCCTCAAGAAAATCAAGAAAAAGCCATGTCATCCTTCATTTTATTTTAAGCTCTTCAAATCTGAATTCCCACATCCATAACATGAGATTTTTAATGCCTTAGCCCAGGGAGTTGTTTTAAGAGCTAGATGTGACTATGTACATTAAAATATTTCAGCACAGTGCCTAATGTAGAGTAGATGCTCAATAAATATTCATGTGTCCCCTTCCTCTTTGTCCCTTTCCTTTTCTGGATCCATTGTCGCATTTTCTAAATGTCCAAATTAAAACAAACACCATTTTATAATAACTAAAGCTTAGGAAAGATGACTTGATGTTGTTTACCACGACAAAGCCAGGGATTTGGCGGGGTCTTAAGAGATAGCAGGGTGCCTCCCGCTTCCCCGTCTGCTGTTGGAAGCTACATTATTGTCCCCAAGCTGGGGGCAGAAAATTGTGCTGAGCCTTTATGGATGGTGCTTAACTAGTGAGGGTGACAGTTATTACCACTCCAGGAGGCATGGAGGCAAAGAGGCAAAGACGTAAAATATGAGCCTTGGACAGCCCAGACGTGGGTCTGCAGGAGAGAGAACCTCAGTCCAGAGAAGCCATCAATTTCCTTTCCACTTAGGCTTGAAGGAGGAGCTTCCTTGCCAACTTCAGGGACCCAGAAAGGGCCACTTCTTGCTGCAAGCCAACAATTTCTGACAGGGAAGCAGCCTCAAGGGTCACCTGGGATTAACTACTGGGAAATGATTCCAGAAAGAGGCCACAGACATCGAGACAGTTTGGCTCCCTGTGCTGAGAAAGTGACATCAGCCATGCAGATAAATTCCAAAGAATCTATCACCCCCTACACTCCCCCCACCCCGCCCCACCTCCACAATGCTTTACTAGCTTGTAAAATGTTCCTGAGCTGTTTCCATACTGACGACTTCTGGGGGCTGTCCAGGGCATCCTGGAAAATTACAGCAAGAGGGTGGCTTTTCAATTCTTCCTCACCCAGAGCCTAATATCTTTTAGATTTAGCCTAATTTCTCTCCATTCTATCAATTACTGTTAAATGGGGAAGCTTATTCTAGTACTAATGTTGAATGCTGCTCAGGTCAGCCTGGGAAATTACCAATCTCTAGGTCCTATATCAGAAGATATACTGGATTTGGATGATGACTACGGCATTGCAATTATTACATTTTTCCTCTTGTGTTCTTACTAAGCTGTTTCTCAAGGTCTGCTTATGGGTACTTGTGCATCCATTCTGTAGACCGACAAACTGAGGTAAAGTCAGACCAGATACAATCTGCGTATGGGCATTCAGCAAAACAGCTGCCCAATCAATCCAAAAGTCATGCTTCCTTGTTCCCAGACCTCCTCACCATCCTCCTTCAGGAAAAGAAAGAGACTCTGAGAGATGAGACAAAGGTGGAGAGTGAAAGGTCTAAATTGAGCAGGAGTTCCCTTGATCTACCAAGCCCCCCAGTGTCCTAAAGGGAGCTCTTTGAGTGAAGAGAGCTTTCCATGGTGTATATGAGAACCAATCAAATCCAAACAATTTGCTACCAGCTCAGGTCACTAGATAGAGAAGGCCATCTACCTCTACAAAGAGCTTTTGAAAATATATATTATCTTCTCACTTTTTGCTAACAACAGAGCTATGACTACGGATTTATTTTTGCCATTTTCCAGACAAGGCAACAGAAGTCTGGAGAAGGTGCCTTGCCCAAAGGCATACAGCTAATAGGCAGTAAAACCAGACCACCCGGCAATCCAGCTTTTTGGAATCCAAGTCCAGTGCTCTCTGCCCTATATTTCAGAAGTTCCTACATAGAGGAGTTGGCCAGAACTTGTATCACTGGACAGCAAAGAAAACATTTATCAGAAGAGATGTGACCATGCACCAGGGGAGTCGACTTTTAAAGGAAGGTTCACTTGTCAGTTCCTTAAACTATTCATATAAAACTCAAATAGCAGAGGGGTTCTAGGATAGGGATCACCTAAGGAGCCGGCTCTGGGTCAGAAGTCTTAGAAGCCTTTCTCTGCCCAGAGAACCCCTTGGGGCCGGTGTCTGTCCAAGATAGGAGTCTCATGTTCATTTTAGTGGGCCACTCAATGCCCACTACCCCGACACCTTGAACCCTAGAGCCTTATAGGGATGTCCCAAGATATTTCAGCCCTCCTGAAATCCTAGAATCTGCTCTAAAAGGTTACAAATCTTGGCCTCATATCTTCCAGGATCTTTCAAGAGATCCAGCCTCCTGTTCTTCTATCATATTCTGCATGCATAGAGCTGGGCCTACAGAGGTGAAGTGGGGATACAACAATGTCCCCAGGTGTCAACTCCAGTCTAGGCTCAGATTTTGGGAGCCCAGTCTACAGCCAAATGGCTTGCCCTGGCCAACACAGTCATAAGCAGAGGCAATCACACTTCAGGCTAAAAAGGCGGAAAACCAGTAGGCAGGGAAACCGTTTTGTCATCCAAGGACAATAAAGTTTATGTATTCCCAGATGTGGGTCCTCCCACTTAATCAAAGCAGAGGCCCATTCCAGTGAAAAGAGCTTTTCTCCAGCAAAATGGGAAGGCAGCTTCTTCAGGGCTAAATTTAGACTTCACCCACAGGGGAAGGACTCCAGTTCTTCAGGGCTGCCGACAGAACAAGCAAATGGTTTAGTGTCCCAGCTGGCCACAGTCAGCTACAGAGCTGAGCCAGTATGAGTCTGAAATGTTCCCAGCCCAGGAGTGTGGGCTGTGCCGTCCCCGGGGCTGGGCTCTGCCCCCAGCTTGATCACAACCTAGAGGGTAAGCAGCCTTGGGCATTCTGCTGGTGTGTCATCTCTATCCACCCATTCAGCCAAGGGGGAGCCACTCAATACCTGCTACCCCAAAAACTGGTGCTCCAGGGGATCCAAGGTGCTAGAAGGCCAAACTGCTGCTTTGAGGCATATCCTAAAGTTATCCTGGAAATCCAACACTGAGAGTGTGATGCTTGGCAAAATGGCCAAATTAATACACAGAGCAATATACAGAGTAGTATGGTCCCAGGAAGGGAGAATGAATTATTGCCTATGGTCATGGAAGGTCTTAGTGGAGGAGGGGAAGTTTTTCTCCTGGAACTGGGCCTCCTCCCCCATCTAAAGTTTGCAGTGTCCTCTCCCTAAGTCAGTACTTTTACTAAGTGACCCAAAAGCAATCATGGCAAAGCACTGAGAGGCATGCCTTGTCCTGGGGAAAAGTTACTGTGGTCCCTGCCAGAGAAAGCCAGACAAGTTCCATTTATTTCTCTCTTTGGCCAGATAACAAGGAAGACAGAAGAAGGTGACATTTTCCCCAAGGCCTCAAAATCAGGCTTCCCATCTTTAGCTCTCAGAAAGTATGTGCCGGTGGTCCCCCATTCCCTACTGTCAAATATAACCACAACTTTGTACTAGGAAAGGCTGGGAAGACTTGGAGGGAGAGTGATAATAGTAAAAATTAACTACATCCTTCTCATTCAGCATTCCGGAGGATGTGAACCAAGATTTGCTTAGAGGGTGAAATAAGATGGAAAATATACTTCCTGAAACAAGTCACATAACACACAGACACAGTTCTACCCCCTGACAAACCTCCTGCAGACACAGCCAATCATCTCCTGTGCTCTCCTGTCCCTGCACCCTTAGCTCAGTTATAGCACTTACTCCTCTGTAGGGTCATTTATGGTTTACATTAGCCTCCCCCAGAGACTAGGAAATACTCAAAAAGGGGAGGAGGGTCTTGATCTTATTTCCTTTTGAATCTCTAATTCCTGGCATACAGTAGGCCTTCCACTGACATTAGATGAATGAATGAATGAATGAATGAATGAATGAATGAATGGTACTCAAATGTATAAACCATCTTACTTAAATATCTCGGTGCCTTCCTTAATAAAAGGGGTTGGTATGATTCAAAGATTAATAGAGTTCCATAAAAAAGAAATGGTATCCCAGAACTATCCCCAGTTATACTAACTAGTTCTCATTAATTGAAAAGAACTGAGTTACCTTATGTATCTCTCTCTCTCTCTGCTTTCCAAAGGTGGCTACCCTGCCTTACTCTAGTGTGGTTCCCCTGGCAGTAGATTAAAGCAGTATATCAAAGACCCAGCTGCACTCACTCTCTGCAGTGAAGCCCCCTAGCAACTTCCCAGCCGTCTGTCCCTGCATCAATGGCATGGCTACTGATAGGCACTATTAGGAGGGAGTTCCTAGACGTACCAGATAGACTCCCAAGATTAGTTTCTTTGAAGAACCCTCCCCACCAATCCTTGTATGAAATACATATAGTAAGTCAGCAGACAGAGAATATAGGTGAGAGAATTCCCACGTAAGGACTGGGAAGATTCTCAGATGACCTACGCAAGCAAAACAATTATCCTGTCAATGCCAAGGTTATAGTCAAAAGAGAAGCATGCCTGTGTTATCATTTCTGAGCCACAATTTGTTCTGCATTTTGCCCAGCCAATCAGGAAGAGAGAGAATGGAAATCCTTTTTTTTTTTTTTTTTTTTTTTAAAGATAACTTTCATGGCAACCAGACACATCCAAAAAAAGCTTGGGCTACAGGCAAGATCAAACAAGAATACCAGAAATCGCTGGATGGAAGGATTACTAGGATGGACGTGTGTGTTTCCTGTAACAATAAATACAAATGATTACAAATTGCCATGATTGAACTTCAACTTAATGTTTTAAGACATTGGACTTAGCTGATGGGAACTATTGCCCTCTACTGGATGGAATGTCACAGGAATGTCATGATTTCCTATTTGCTGTTGCCTGGATGCTTCATGCTTCCAGAGGGGGAAATTGCTCTTATGGTGGCAATGATGAGAACGATGATTAGGGAGAATCTCTTAAATTTATATAGCACTTTAGTGCATTCACACAAATTGTCTTACTTGAGCTTCAAAATTATCCTGTGAAGATGATGGTGTTGCAATGAAAAGACTTTAGCAAAGACGTTGAAGCATTTGTCTAGATTCAGAGCCAGTAAGGGGCAGAGCTGAGATTAGGCCTTGGGCTTTCTAAATCCAAATCCTGGAATGATTTTCTTTCACTCTACTTATTTGGTGGGTTTTACTTATATTTACTTCAGTCAAGTCTTTTGGGAAGAATATTTAAGGTTTCCTTTATGTGTTGAAGACATAATTAATTCACAAACATGTATTATACATCTGCTCTATGCCTGGTCCTCAAGCTATAAACTGGGGGACAGCACATACCCAAGCAAAGTCCAGCTCTTGTGGAAGGGGCAGTCAACAAACAGGGGAACAAATCCATAAGGATCATGAAGTCAGAGTGATAAATGGTTGGGAGACAATGAAACAAGGTGAAAATGTACAGTGGCTCCAAAGTGAGAATCCAAATAGCAAATGACAAGTTTTAACAGCTAGTATTTTCAGAAAGGTGACCTTTAATGGCAGAGCACAAGCTTTGGTCTTCCCAAACATAAGTCTGAAAGTCATTGATAGATATCAGAAGAGTGATCTGGAAATGGGCATTTGCTAAGACACCCCTTTAAGAAAACCGTGAAGTATATAGCTAGGAAAGAACTCTTCTAGAAATGTGTATATTTTTCTATTGACAAAGATTAAGAGAGTTCATTTTTAAAATATCTCTATGACTCTTAGACATTTAATTTGTTCAGCCAGTTACATGACTTGAGCAGCTTTATATGTAATACCCCAAACCCAGGAACAACCCAATGTCCTTCAACAGGTGAATGGTAATACAAATTGTAGAGCGTCCATATCATGGAATACTATTCAGCAATGAAAAGAAACAAAGTACTGATACATGAAGCAACTTGGATAGATCTCAAGGGCATTATGCAGTGTGAAAATAAGCCAACCCCAAGAGTTATACAGCTATATGATTCCATTTGATTCCTTTGATACATTGTTGAAGTGACAAAGTTGTAGAGATAGAGGTTAGGTAAGTGGTTGTCCGTGGATAGAAAAGCGAAGGAGGTGATGGCCACAAAGGGTGGCTCCTTTGGTGACAGAAAGGTTCTGGAAAATTGATGTGGTAGAGGCAATATGAACCTACACAAATCTATAAAATATCATTTAGTTATATACAAAGACATGCCCCAAAAAAATGTGTGCATGTACTCTCAAATACAGAGAACAAACTGGTGATTGCCAGAGGGAGGGTGGATGGGAGCATAAGTAAAATAGGTAAAGGAGATTAAGAGGCACAAACTTCTAATTGTAAAATAAGTAAGTCATGGAAATAAAAAGTACAGCATAGTAGGTATAGTCAACAATATTGTAATAATGCTGTATAGTGACATGTTTCTCATGGTGAGCATTGAGTAATGCACGGACATGTTAAATCAACATTTGCACATCTCAAGCTAATATAATTATGCAAGATTGTTATGTTAATTATACAAGAATAAAAAAGAAAAAAGTGTGCATGTAAAAACTGGTGAATATGGTAAGATTCAGAGTCAAGTTGATGGTTTTGAGCCAATTTCCTTGCTTCAAAATGCACTATTCCATAAGAGGGCATCATTGGGGAAAGATAGGTAATGAGCACACTGGATCTTTCTGTACTATTATTACAATTTATTGTGAGTCTATAATTATTTCAAAATAAAAAGCCCCCCCCCAAAAAAAAAACAGAAGTAGAAGGGCTCCTTGATATACCCAACTGGCTCACCACTTCATCAGCTTTGCTATTTCCCTTAAAGAGAAGTGTCCTGGGGTCCTAGTCTTTAGAGGCCAAATAATCAGACAATGATAAGATACCATACAAGTTGTAAGAAGCAAAAAAAGAAGAAATCGGGATTCATGATGAATACTGAGTTTTCAGATACAACAAAGTTCTGCACAAAAGAAAACCCACCCCACCAACACAAGAGCTGTCAGCGCCAGGCAGTGGAGAGCTCAGGCTGGGACAGATCTTTTACCCTTGACCTCCTTAGTGCTACTCATCCATGGTTCATAGGGCCAGAGCTGGGGCAACAGCGAGAAGATCTGCAGGTCCCACTCACAGCAGTCAGGTGGGATCTATGGGGGGCTGAGATAGCTCATGTGGCAGCTGCTCCAAGACTGGGGACACAGCAGGAAGAGCCAGGAAAGGACATGGCCTTGAGCACTTTGGGGAGCTCTTAGGAGAACATTTGGTGAGGGCTGGTACTGCTGCTGGGTTTGTTGGCAGGACATCTTGGTGGGAATTCAGTCAACTCCCAAAAGACATATATTTTTATTTTGGATTAGATGGTTCTCAAGACTATTCCAGCCCTAATATTCTGCATTTCTGTGAACCACCTAAGCTAATTGAGCCACTGTGATTCAGCACTCACTTGTGCTCTTTGCCCTCAGCTTCCTGGCAGGCAAAGTGAAGTCACCTTTTTTGTGTGCCAAGTATTTGATACTCATCGTAGACAGCTTGTATTATTGACCATGGTTTTATGAGTACCTTGTCCCACAACTAAATTGCAGTTTCCCCCTGAAATTATAACTATAATTTGTAATCCTTAGGGTTGTTCACATAGCAGGTGTAATTATGAAGTTTAATTGACTATCACTCAATATTTTAAAAAATAGAAAAGATTCCATTGAAAATGTTGATCGCTTGACCACTAGACTGTATAAGAAGTTTAAAGTATTGCAGAATAAAAATCACCACAAAGCCAAAAGGTAAATGGCAAACTGGACACCAAATTGCAAAATATATGGAAGATAATGATAATAGACTAGACAAGAATAGAAAAATTCACAAAATGAAAATAACAAATGGCCAATAAGTATTTGGAAAGCTAATCGGTGTCACCGCTCATCAAAGACATGAAAATTAAATCTGTGAGATGATGGCTTTTTGTTTGGGCTTTGTTTTTATCAGAGTAGCAAAACTTTAAATGAGTCAGAATACATGATGTTAGCAATGATCTGGAGAAACAGACATTCTCAGGCTTTCCTGGTGAAAGCGTAGATAATTTTGCTAGACATGGATTAACATTTGACGGTAGATAACAGAAGTCTTTAAAATGCGGCAAACGATTAGACTATTAGGGATTTTTCTGAAAAAATAATCTGAGAATAAGGAGACATACACAAGAATAGCTATTACATAATTGCTTATAAATTTTAAAACAAATGAATTGTTCATTAGTAGAGGAATGTATAGATAAATAGTAGTGTCTTAATTCAATAAACTATTGCACTGGTTAAAATTCATGGACTAAATGTAAAATACATTGTTGATCCCAAAGACCAGGTTGGAGAAGGAAAAGCACAGTACAATACCATTTGTGTAAATTTTTAAAACAAGGAAACACTATTTTGTCTACAGTATCTGTATTGTCTATAGAAATAGAGCAAAGTTATAAAAACGGGGGCCAGAAAAGATCCTCATCAATTTTAAACTTCTGTTTGAGGGAGGCAGGTGAGACTGGAAAGGAATACAAATGAGGGTTTGACTGTTTCTTGATTTTTTTTAATTTTAGATTGAGAAAATGCACATAAGCTACTCAGTACAGAATCTGGCTTAATAAATAGAAATATCAGTTACCTTAATTACTAATGCATACTGTGGCTAAGTATAGATTAAGAGGGGAATTTGAATGTCATGGGGGAAAATGAGAACGAAAAACAAAGATCAACGCTGATCAAAAGTAAAAAGGGGAGTATATGTTGAAAAGCCCCCATGTGCCAGGAATTGTGCTAGGTGCATGACATACTTTGTCTCATTGAATCCTCAGGGTAACCTTTGACATGATTTCATCGGGCCTATTTCACTGACTGGAAAACTGAGTCTGAATCACATAATGTATTTTGGAAAAAATGATTATATATGCCAGTGGAAGATCCAGGATATGAATTCCTGCCAGTTTGATGCAAGTCCCATCTTCTTTACATCGGAGCACATTGAATCCAGAAATGAAGAAATAAAGGAAATTTCAACACAGATGCTAGAGAGTTTTGCACAGAAAAGCAGAGTGACATGGGCCTGTATTGCATGCAACAGTACAATATCTGGGAATGGGCTTGCCACTAGATTTCCTGCTTGCTTATTCTCAGAATTTGTCCCAAGGTTGGGGACTGGGTCACTGACCTATTAAACAAACTTCCCTGCTGACAGACCTGAAGGCTGCCAAGACAGAACATGGAATGAGCAGGAAGTTGACTGGCGGATCCCAGCACCCACAGCATGATCAGCAAGATTTCCAGCAAAGCACTTGGCCCTGGAGGGTCAGGGGGCTCTCTGGTTTCTCTCTTTGCTAAGGCCAAAAAAGAGCACAGAGAAGTAGAGAAAGCCAAAACCAGTGGCTTGAGATGTTTGGGGGGAGCAGAGGACACAGGATTTGTAAAAAATTTTTATTTTTCCTTTCTGTTAAAGTTGTCAAGACCTGAAGGTGCTATTTTTGTAATAGCAGATAATACAGTCATTTAGTTAGAAACTACAAGAGAAATGAGTGCAGAAGGAACCATTAGAATGGAGCATGTAGCAAAGTGATGATTATAAAATGAATAGCTACATACCAACGGGAAGAGGGAGGAAACGTTGTCTAATACCAAAAAGAAATCCTCGTAAAGAAGAGATAAACATGACATTATAATGAGCCCTTGGAAAAATCACCCTCAGGGCGTGAACAGGTGGCCTAGGAGTAAGACCAAGACAGCCTTCATCTGCCCTGCCTCCTAGATGATCAGGTGCTGGGGAGTTTGGGGCAAGGACACTGGGAGGAGGGAGAAGAAGGAGAAAGGAAGAGCCTAGAATTTGCATATAAATTAACATTGCTAAAAATTCTCCAGGGTTGGAACAATCTATGGACTTCCAAGAACATGATTAATGTCTCCACCCCCTTCAAAAAAAAAAAAAAAAAAAAGGTCAGAGTCCTAATCCCTAGAACCTGTGTTACAAAATTGCAAATGGGATTAAGGATCTTCAGATGGGGAGAGTCTCCTAGATTATCCAGAGGGTCCCTAAATATAATTACATGTATACTTCAGAGAGGGGCAGAGGGAGATTTGACCACAGAAGAGAAGGCAATGTGGCTACACAGATAGAGATTGGAATGGTATGGCCACAAGCCAAAGAATGCCAGAAGCCACTAGAAGCTTTGAGAGAAAAGGAATATGCTCCAGAGGGAGTACAGTCCTGCTGACAATTTATTCCAGGGATCCTGATTTTGGACTTCTGGACTCTAGATCTGTGAAAAAATAAATTTCTGTCCTTTTTTTTTTAAGATTTTATTTATTTATTCATGAGAAACACAGAGGAGAGAGCCAGAGAGACACAGGCAGAGGGAGAAGCAGGCTCCATGCAGGGAGCCTGATGTGGTACTTGATCCCGGGACCCCAGGATGACGCCCTGGGCCAAAGGCAGGCACTAAACCACTGAGCCACCCAGGGATCCCCTCTGTCCTTTTAAGCCATCACATTTGTGGTCAATTGTTACACAGCTACAGGAAATGAATACAATAGCTGACCTCAATTTTGAGAAATTTGCTTTGCTGTTCTGATAAATAATCCTCAGCTTGCCTTATAAAAGCAAAAAGTTGGAAATACTCTAGAATTTCTATAAATAGCAGTTTAATTTAACAAATGATGATATTTTGTTAAGTGGTATACTATACAACTGTTAAAAAGAAATGGCAGGAGTATGTTTGCTGACACAGCGTAAGTTCATAATACACCTGCCATTAAAAAAAAAAAATACACCTGCCATTGAGTTAAAACCCAACACCAGTTGAACGCTATTTTTTTTTAGATTTAAACTTTGATCCATTTGTAAGTTATCCTGGCATATATCATGAGGTATAAATACAGATTTATCTCTTTCCACTTGGTTATGATTTTATGATCTGTTCTAATACCACTTACAGAGTAGCACAGACTTCCTGCACTAATTCCCCATATATAAGATTCCCATATATTGAGGCTTATTTTTGGACTTTTCAGTGTGCTCCATTGATCTGTTTGTTCATGCATCAGTATCACATCGTTGCTATTCCTAAGTAGTTAGAATTTTATATCTGATGACTTCCCATACTACTCTATTTTTTCCTCAGAATTTTCCTGTTCTTCTTTTTTTAAAAATTTTATTATTAAAGCATAGTTGACATACAGTGTTATATTGGTTTCAGGTGTACAACATAGTGATTCAACAGTTCTATACGTGACTCATGCTCGCCACAGTAAGTGTAGTTACCATCTATCATCATACAATGTTATTACAATATTATTGGCTATAGTCCCTATGCTGTACTTTAAATCTCTGTGAGTTATTTATTTTATAACTGGAAGTTTCCTGCTCTTCTTGATTTAGAATTGCCTCAGCTATTTTTTAAAAGTCCTATGGGTTATTTTTTGTTATGATCATGTTAAATTTATAATTAGTGAAAATTGACATATTTATGGTTATTGTCTTCCCATCCAAGAATTGGTATGTCTCCCATTTGTGTGTGTATATATCTGTGCACACACGTGCCTGCATGCTCTTCACAAGGGATTTTAAAGTTTTCTTCATACGCTTTTTGTTATCCTTATGAAGTTTATTCCTAGGTATGTTATCTCTTTCGTTATTATTAAATGCATGATTTTTAAAATTATACTTTGTAACTTCAAAAGCTGTTTATTTCTCTTTATTAACTTTGTACCCTGATATCTTACTAAACTTTCTCACTTTTGGTGGTTTATCAGGTATGATCTTGGGTTCAATAGATTTAAATAAGATCTTCCACAAATGTTGATAGTTTTATTTCTTCTTTTCTAGTTTTTGTAGCTATAATCTCTTGCTCTTGTCTGATTCTATCAGTTTGCTCCTCAGTACAATGATAAATAACAGCAGTATCTATATAATATTCCTGACTTTGGTGAGAATGCTCTTAGCATTAAGTATTAGCTTTTTGATTTGAGATACCTGTCAATGAAGCATCTGTTCTTAATTTATTGTTTTGTTAAGACTGGACATGGGATTATGTCAAATGATTTTCTCAGCATCTATTAAATAATTTTGATAAAAATTATTTTTCTTATATTAATATGAATTCATTTGAAAATTTCTTAATATTGAACCAACTTTGCATTCCTAGAATACCAACTTAGATATGGTACATTATTGTTTTAACGTGCCACTGAATCATGTTTCTTCAAGTTTAATTTAAGATTTTAGAATAAATATTCATAGGAAAAATTACACTTTATTTTTCGCAAAATTTTTTGGGTTTTGGTAGCAACATAATGTATCTTGTCAAACAAAATTGGAAGCTTTTCTTCTTTTTCTCTGCTCTATGCTTTTTCTATGCTATGGAATTATTTTTATTTAAAAAGGCCATAGAATTGCCCAGTGAAACCATCCAGGCATGGTGCTTTCGTGATGGATTACTCCTTGACAACTTCCTAGGAATTGATTGGTTTGGATTTTCTTTCTCTTCTTAGGTCAGTTTTGGAAAATTACATTTTCCTGGAAAATTTTCCATTTCACCCAGTGTCAAAATTATTTGCATACGGTTGAACAATACAGTCTTTTATGGTTTTTCTTATTTGTTTTATTCCTTTTATCTTTCTTTACTATTTCACATTTAAGTCGAAATATAGGAAATTTTAAAATTTAACTTTAAAAGCTTTTAGAAGTATTACTTACCATCCAGAACTCATAAAAAGGAATGGATAAATCCTGCCACATAAATTTCTTTTTAAATCTTTGCATAGCAAAAAAATTGCTATAAGCAAAGTCAGAAGTTTGACAACATACTAAGGAAACATTTGCAACTTACATAAGAAATCAAGAATTAATATCCTTATATTTGCATGAGATGGGTTTTAAAAGCTTTTGTAAAAAAAAAAAAAAAAAAAAAAAAAAAAAGCTTTTGTAAATACAAAGGAAAATAAATCAACAGCCAATAGAAAATTTACAAAAGGATACAACAGAACAAACATTACATATGGCTCTTGAATGAACATAGGGACAGATGCTTGCTCACTCGTAAGAGAAAGGCACATTAAAACATAAGTGAAATACCACTGTTTAAACATATATTGGCAACATGTAAAAGTTTGAGTACATGCTTTGGGTGGGGTGGGCTGGAGAAAACAGTCACTCTCGTACTGTGCAGGTGGAAGTAGAACTTCATACAATATTTAAGCAGGAAAATTTGAGTCTCTCCATCAACCAGGAAAATGCTTTGACCCAGACATTCCACCTGCAGAAACAAGTTACATTTTCCAGACTGACCGGCAAATGCAGCCTCTGACACCATCTCCGCTTCCAGCAAGTTCCACAAACTCTCACCGGATGGGGACAGTTTTCACACAATGGAGGACAGGCGCCACAACGTGCTGACAAAGTCACACTTGCTGATATTGGCCAGAATATTTCTCACAGCTGGTTCTCTTTCCTCAGGATCTCGCACCTCTCAACAGACCTGGCTCTCCGATCTCACAACACAGCTCCTCTGAATCCAAATGGCAAAAAAACACAAATAAGACGGGTATTCCCACTATGGACTGCTGTAAGATGTGATATGAATTAAAGTCACCTTTGCCCCCCTTTTAAATTCAGATCCTCTATGAATCTTGTTTCTCAGGAGTGATTACCCCAATTTTTCTAAATTTTGTTTAACAACAGTCTAGCCCTTCACTCCAAATTTATGCCATGTTTCTCAAGAAGACCTTTGGTAGAAAGTATACTCCTTTTTTGTATTTATGAGCCTGTCCACATTGTCTTCTTTGCCTTCTCATAATTCCATATTCTGCATGACAATAGGAAAAGTGACCTGAACTCTCTTTACCAAAAATAGTCATGATCCTAATATAACATATTGCGTTTCTATCGCCTTCCTCATCCCCCCAGATCAGCACAGCCCTTCCTGTCCTTCTGCTTGACTACTGAAATAAGAGATAACCAGAGATGAGTCCCAGGCCCATGAGAAAGGCAGCATTCAAAGGGTTAACCCCTTTCCTCCACAGAGTGAAGTATTTTGCTGACCGAGTGTGAGATGGGTTGGACCAAATTCAATTTAGCTGCAGTCAACAGGAAAGTAGGGAAGAAAATAGGATTTCACAAACAAAGCATTAAAAAAAAAAAAAGGAGTCCACAGCAGGAAATAATTATTTGGGCAATTGTTCACTTTGTGAAGGGGCTGGCCTGTATGAATATCTATCAGGGTGCAATGCTGTGTCCGGGGTTTCTCCGCAGCACCCTGTCTGGTCTAATTAGTTACAAAAGTGGTTCTATGGGCTGAAGAAATTTGCAATTGTGTTGTATTTCAGGGGAATGAACACATATGTCATTGAAGTGGAGTCTGGCACCAGCTTATTCTGGTGAAACCTCGAGTGGCCAGCCAGAATGGAATCAATACGAAAGGAAGCTCTGAATGCCAACAGAAGTGGTTTACAAAAATAATTCACTGACCATTCCATCTGCCTCGGATTAAGCATGTTAAACGGTTCAGTTCAAGTTAACATTTCTAATATATAGATATACATAAATAAATAAAACCACATATTTTTATCAAATATTTGTGTTTGAAAACCTCCATCAACACACATAGAACTCGGACAGAGCTCTTTCATCTAACCATATATTTTCCCCCTTAGAACAGCTACACTAAAAACATGTAATCTGAAAAAAGAACTTGGATTGTCCCATTAGAGGAGAGTAAACCCCCTTTGGAAAGGAAAGTGAAAATAATATTTTCAGGATGAAAATCCCTCGATCCGTAAAGGAGTTTTAGAGTTTAGCCTCAAGAAAGTCAGCCAAAGGTTCAATTGATAGGGGATCAAAGAGGGCCTGGGGGAACCCAAGCCTAGCAGATTGGTTTATTCACTGTCCCAACAATGGGTGCTAGAACCAAATGCATAATCTGTTGGTATCATAAAAATATCAGTTTGCATGCAAAATCCATTGAATGCATCTTAAAATCACATAAATTAGAAATCCGAGGTGACTTGGTATAATAGACCACAAATAGAAGATGTCAATATATATTAATACTTACTAAACCAAGTCCTTCTTGTGTAATTGTTGCAACCACCCTATGGGGTGGGTATTTTATTATTACCCCTAGTTAACAGATGTGAAAACTAAAGCATAGAGTAGTTAAGTAACTTGTCCAAGGCCACAGAGCCAGTAAGTACATAAAGCTTGGAATGGAACCCAGGCAGTCCGACTCCAGATCACGCTCTACCCTGCTCCTTCATGTACATGAAAAAGACAAGAGAGGGGGCAGCTGGGTGGCTCAGTCAATTGAGTGTCTGACTCTTGATTTCCTCAGGTCACAATCTCAGGGTGGTGGGATCAAGCCCCAAGTCATGCTCCACAATGGGTGTGGAGCCTGCTTGGGATTCTCTCTGTCTCCTTCTGCCCTTCCTTACCCCAGTTGCATTCTCTCTCTCTCTCTCTCTCTCTCTCTCTCTCTCTAAAAAAAAGGGGGGGGGGCAGGAGAGGAGACAAATAGGAACTCAGAGCAGTTTCCCAGAGCAGGTCCTAGGACCAGACAGAGCAAGATTCACCAACTCATCTTCAGGACTTTATCTCCCCTCCATAGCCCAACATCCACACCCTCTGCTCCCTTTGCTTTTCACTGCCAGACTCAGCTCCTGGCCTACCTAGACTGGGGGTTCCCTGCCCCTCACCTGTGGTGAAGAGGAAAAGGAAGCTGGCTGCTTCCCTGGAAATGAATTCCCCAGGCCCAGCTAAAGGATGGTTTTGCAGACTGTCAAACTCCAAGTCCTGCAAATGAACACATCCTGCCAAGTCAAGTTTAGGCCTTATTGCTTAGGTGCCCCCATAGGGTCACATGGTGTGTGATTTACTTTATCTAGTAAAGAGGTAGAGAGGTGGATCAGGGAGGCAAAGGCCTGATGATTTGTGAGCACCTACCATGAGCTCACACGATTCTTACCATGATAAGCATTTTCCCAGCTCACCTCATTTGAGACACACATAAAATCCCTGGTTACAGATGGTAAAACCAAAGCTCAGGGTGTTTAAGTGGCTTGTTCAAAGTCACACAGGCAGGAAATGACAAAGCAAGGATTAGAGCTGGGCTCTGACTCCAAAGCCCTTGTTTGCCTGGTGATGCTTGGCAGCCCTGCCACTGGCCTCAAAGGCCACTTTGTGCAAGTTTGTCAAAGCTGCCCTTGCTCAAGATACTTTTCCACCAACGGCCAGGAAATTGTCATAATCATTTTAAAAATCTACAAGATGAACGGCACCCCGCAAGGGGTAGCCCTGATGCTGGAGAATAGGAACTTACGTCCCAAGCATGCTCTCTGCGTTGGGCCCCGTCTGCCCCAGCAGAGTGGGCTTCCTTTACTGTAACCCTCCCTACATGGGCATGTGCACGTCCTGCTGCAGGCGGTGTGGGGTGTGAGCTCATGCAGCTCCTATTCAGGCTGAGCAAGACCATGGAGAGTTTCCAGCACTCAAGGTAACGGGAAATGTTGAGCAAAGTAGGTGAAAAGCCTTGTCTAATATTTCCATTTATCTACTTTGTCTGTCTGAATAAGTGTCATTAATTCAAACCATTTCAAAATGGGGCTTGATGATGTGTGAGAGCGGAAGCCCCCAAGCACCAGGCCTCTCCATACCACATCCTTGCTGACGCTATCTCTTGCTTGAAGCGATCAATTGAACCCCAGCAAATGTGCTGTGAATATTGCAGCTAAACTGACCGCTAATGTGCCTGTGTCTGTGCGTATGCGGCAAAGGGACGAGGGATTGAGAGCAGCAGCCGGGGCTGCTCTTCCCAGATACATTTCCCTGGCCTGGCTTCCCTTCCTCCCCCGAGCAACCCCTCCTTCTCAAAGCCCCCCACTTTGAGACCACACGAGGGACACTTCAAAGGAAGAAAAGACAGATGAGCACGATTTTCTCTCTAGGAAATACCCTGCAAATCAACTACTTCGCTGACTTCTCACTGCTAATGCCGTTCCTATAGGCAGCAGAGTTCCTACTGCAATACTAGCCAGCCTCAATAATACTGTAAAAATCCTGCAGCCAGGAGGAAAACCCATCCCTTTCCAAAAGCAAGAGAAAAGTCTGAAAGCTTAGCAACACGCAACTTTAATATTTTGGTTGATAACATGCCATGAACTCAGAGTATTTTCCATTTCCTCTTTGTCATTTTTCCAGTGATTTCAAAGGTCCTTATTAAATCTATCAAAATCTAAATATGGTAAAATTAGGTAACTTTTTTTCTCTAAAAAATACACTAAAAAAAAGTATATGCATCCAAATAACTCTCATCCTCTTCATAGTAGATTACTATAAGATACCTGGACCTATTTGAGTGAAGCCTCTCTCTCCTCCACTTCCCCAACACACACACACTCACACACACACAACCAGTTATCTATCTGTGTGAGAAATTCCTTTGCAATTGCGTTCAGTGCTTAGCACATCATTTTGAATATCCTTCATGGTTTCATAGTATAGATTTGTGGGAAAAGTCCAAGAAGCTGAGTGCTTTATTAAAAAAAAAAAATAATCAACCTGGAGTATAGATTTGGGGGTCAAAATTAGATTGCTCTAAGGCAAAAAAAAAAGTTGATTTTTATCACATGGCTTATAAGTGGGCTCTGCAAGATATTTCAGGGCAGCAAGTGCCAACATATTCAGAGCAGACTGAAGCATCTCTGGCTAAATGGATGCTGGGGACATTGTGAAGCCTTGGGGAACCTGTTCCCTCACCAGCAAGGCAGGGAAATTAACAGCTACCCCACCTGCCCCGCAAGGCACCCTGAAAACCACTTCAGGAAGAAATGTGTCTCCAGAAGTCACGTGCATTCTAGTCCAATACCCAAAACACATCAAAGCAGAGCTGTTCCAGTTTGAGCGCCAAGGAGGAGAGCAGAGCCCAGCCTGTTTAACCTCTGGTACTCAAACCCTCCTCGCATCTCAGCCATCCCTGAGGTACCTTTTGAGATTTCCTGCCCCCATCTGCCTGGAGCCCAGCATTCACACATCTAAGCCAACTCTAGGGAAGTCTTTGCTAACTGTAAAGCCTGGAGTAAGCAGGAGTCTATTCTCCCAGTTTACTCTATTAGCCCCACAGTCCATCATCTGCAGATGTTGGTAGTCACTGCTAAAGGAATAGTCATTTCAAAGTATTCATCTACTGGTTGACCCTGGCCCTGACTTTTAGTAACTTACTGTCCAGAAAGGGGTTCCCTGTCCTTTCTTTTTTTTTTTTTAATTTTTTATTTATTTATGATAGTCACACACACACAGAGAGAGAGAGAGAGGCAGAGACATAGGCAGAGGGAGAAGCAGGCTCCATGCACCGGGATCCCGACGTGGGATTCGATCCCAGGTCTCCAGGATTGCACCCTGGGCCAAAGGCAGGCGCTAAACCGCTGCGCCACCCAGGGTTCCCCTCCCTGTCCTTTCTAACAATTACCACCATGGTAGGGAGAATTCTAAGATGTCCTCCAAGATTCTCACCCCTAGATATCGAATCTAACACCAACCAAGGCACACCTCAGACCAATTACATCAACACCTCAGGAAGGTGAGAGGTAATGTGTTTCAAACCTCCTAGGTGATTCCAATGAAAGCCATATTTGGGGACCACCATGATCTGTAGGTTGATTAGACATGAGGGCAGAAAAAAATTCTGACTGGTTGGGGGAAGGCTTTATCTCCTCACAGAACTCAAAGAAAATGCTCAGGAACAAAAGCTCATATTCAGGTGTTGGTAGGTTGTTGTTGTTTTTTTTTTTTTTTTTTTTTTTTTTTGTAAGTTGTTCTGATGGAATTTATCTCCAATCTCCATTACAGATTGTTCAACAGAGGAAGGTGCAGACATTTTCTGTCTGGAAAACTTTCATATCGCTCAGAATTTATCAGTGCACATAGTTGGTGCTCAAAACGCTTATGAAGATCCTGTCTGTTCAGTGATTCTCAGTTCCACTTGGAGGGGTATGGAAGCATCGCAAAGTTTCTTAATATAAAAATCAAGTACATCTACAAAAGAAACAGGCCCCCTCTGCTCACTTTTGCTGGAAGCAGCCTTTAGGAGGACATAGAAGGTTTTTCTCAGAAATGGGGAAAAGGATAGTGTGGAAAGATTGTCATCAGACTTTTCCTCAAGTCTTTGAGCCCTTATGGACTTAGCATTCTATAAGGTGGGATAATGGTTGGTTTTCCTGCATTTATGAGTTTCCAGAGAGTGTTTTAGAATCCTCACATTATTTTGTACATTCTTAATATTTGGGCACCAGGGCAAGGTGGAAGGGGGGGACATCTGTCTTTCTGGGGACAAACTCTGTTGAATAAGGCCTGTAAGATGCATTTGCTGGCTGAAGTGTGAGTCCTTAGATACCAGGTGGGTTCAGCGTGATCACTTTCCAGAATCTTTCTCACATGAATTGCATCCTTGGGCCTTCTCTGCTACTCCTGACATTGGCATGATGAGCTGGCATTCTCAGTTGCCTGGAAAGTGTTTAACACCCGAGATTGCCCCTCTGTGGATTCTCTCCCAGTTATTCCAGTGAAAACGACAATGGGAGATTTTTCCCACACTGCCAATGTGCAAGTTTTCTCTTCCTGAGGTCAGTTTGTGTCTGATGCTTCTCCCTACAGTAGCCCTGTGGATCTCAGTCTCCTGAGCACATATGCTAATCACATTTTGAGATACTCTGAAAACGTAAAGTTATTATTTCAAGTGTCCTTCTACTTTAGATGTGTGAATCTGTTTTTATTTGGCCAATGGCCTAGGCAAATACCATTAGCATTTTGAGCACAGGTTGGCACAACAAACTTTTCCATAAAATGTTTTTTGAACACACAAATAGTACTTTGTCAGAGGCTTCCAATGCTGCTATTCCCTGGCCCAGGGGCCTCAGCTCAACTCTCTCAGCTGCTGCTGTGCACTGCTCCTTCACGGCCCCTAAGCAGCCCCTTCTGACAGCCAGTAAGCTTAAAGGGAAATGCAGACCTGGGGAAGCAATGTCTGGAGAAGGGAGTCTGAATATAAAAATTGTGCAACTAAAAGGTTTTCACAGTTAATGTAACTCTTTCCCACTGCAAAAGCTACCTTTAAGAGCTGCCATTTCCTTTACATTAACTAAAAATGGACACATCTGTTGAAAGAAACAGGAGGGGAGAAGACAATAGCTATTATGATAGTAGGGCAAAGTGTGTGTGCGCGCATGCGTGGGCGCAAGCATATGTGTGTGTGTGCGCACGTGTGTGCGCACGTGTGTACGCATAAACCACTAAAGAAAGTGCAAAGAGGCGAGCCTGGTGGAAAGAGTATGTGGAGTTGCTGTCAGTTATTATTTATACAGCATCATAAATGCATGGCTGTCAAAGCCAACGGCCATCTTACTTAACTGCTACCTAAGTGCTGGCAATGCAAGACCTCAGAAGAATGACTCTCCTATTTAATATTTAACCAGATGCTTCCATTTTTGAAAATATACTTTGCTCCTTGTGGAGGAAGGAGGGGAGGCTGACTTTCAAATTCTGTGATGTATGGGCTGTTGTTGAAGCAATAGAACACCAGGTTTTGTTCTTCTAACTTCACTGTCAATATTTCCATCAGGTTGGAAAACAGAGCATTTGTCTACAAGTTTGAATTACTCCCTACATTATTATATTCGTTAACATGCTGACGAAATAGGCTAAGGCGTAGGTACCATGATCCTATAATGGAGATGTGACAACTAAGGCAGAAGGGGTCAATGCAAAGCAAGGGAGAGATGAATCAGAACCTGAATTTTTTTTTTAGGGCTTGAATCTTATGATATCATGGAAAGGCCATGTTAGCTAGTCTGCTGAAGTCCCCAAGAATTTACCCAGACTACCAAATGGACACAGGATTGCCAGTTCCGCTTAGCACAAGGTGATGGGGGTGTCTGTTTTGCCCTCTGACAACTGGCTGCCTTTTCATCCTCTCTTCATTGAGTTCTTCTCCCTGTTTCAGGTATATCCCCTGCCTTTCCATCATTTCCTATGCCCGCCCTTCATCTCTGGACCTCCTCTAAGGCCCCGGAAGTGCTCTCTCAGGTATCACAGCCACTACTGATCATGCATAAGACCAGAAGCTCATTCGTTCCATGGTCTCTCCTGGAAACCAGCTTAGGTGGCTATCAGGTAATCAATACAGCAGCCAAGAGGTACACAGTAAGCAGACACTAGGAGCCTCTGAAGTTCACTTGCAAGGACACCCTTTTCCCTGTTCTACATCATGAAGAATTTACTGTCCTCGTGGCTCTCTATCCTTGCTTCCATCCGAGTGTGTGGCAAATATCTAAATGGCTCTGAGCCCCTCTGTCTACAGTGGGGGTACACATGGAAATGGTCAGCCCCTTGAAAGGCCCTCTATTATTCCAGCACTATTACTGTTACAGGCCGACTGTCAAACTCTTTCTCCCGTATCTCTCACACATCATTTCCTCCTGTGCCCATATATTTTAAATGAAAAATGTAAGGACAATAAGACAGTCTGAGAACAAGCGAGTGATATCCCCAAGAAGGAAGACTGTCTGTTCTTGTTGTTCTTGGTTTACTTTAATCTCACCTTTGGGTCTCTTTAATACATCCCACCCTCCTAAAGGGAAAATCAGAGAGACAGAGGAGGCATGAACAATGAAGCATTTCTCTGCTCCATTCCCCGCCTCCCCCATCCCACTGCCCCAGCCCCCCTAGGGCCAAGAACGACTCCCATGCTTCATGAAATTTCAGATAATATTGAGGGGGATGTCAGAATGACTTCACTGGCCTGTACAGACAGCATCTGTATGGGCTCCTGAGGGAGACAGGATTGGACACAGAGCAGCCCCTTGTGCTGGGGACGGCATAAGAGGGTCCCATTATCTACAGAGGGGATGTGAAATTGGAGCAGGTCCAGCTGAGAATGCAGCAAGCCACACCATTTACATGAAATATACGGTGTTGGGTCCGCCACAAAGCCGACCAGCTTTGATCTTGGTGAACTTTTGAATCATGTGTGACTAAAGAATTCTTTACAAAGAATTATTTCAGCTTTCTGAGTTAATGAAAAGCCAGCCCGCAGAATTTATGGAAGCAAGAGACCAAGCATTAGAGGGAGGGAAAAAAAAGTCATAAAAAAAATCCCCAGGAGCCTTTAATGCGACAGTCCTCGTGGTCTGTGTGGATCTCTAACTCCACATTTTTCTGTCAGATTTATTGGGTTTTATTGGAATTCATTCTTCTCGGCACTGAGGTTTGTGGAGATAATCTTAGGGAGAAAAATGTGTCTGAGGCAAAATGAACCAGATTGATGAGACAAAGTCAGGGAATAAGTCCCTACTTTTCGGGCAGTGATCAACCCCATGTACACGCCACAGCACACTGCATTACAAAGCCAGCATCACGCAAGCACCACCGTAGTCCCCAGGAGGAGGTTACCAGAGTCTCTGTTACCTGGGATCAATTGGTTGTAACAGACACAGCAAAATTCTCCAAAATCAACCTGCCATTTTTATTGTGTGAAGTGGTTCTGCTTCCTAACCCACTTCATGGTAGACAATGTATTCTTGAGGGAAAAGAAATATGGGAAGCCAGGGGAAAGTGACCACTTAAAAGCAGAGCGCATGTGTCTTCTGAAATGCATAATGTCTGCGTGCGTTGGCCGGGAATTTGCTACAGAGCCATCATCCAGAGAGTAAATCATAGGATATGTACAAAGAGAGAAATTAGAGCAAAAAGGTTAAGATGTGAGTCATCTCAGATGTGGGAAACCATTTCTCTCCCAAGGCTGGGCATCATTCACTTTCATTTATCCTTTCCCAAGATTTTTCTTTCAAGAAGAGATTAAAGACAGCAGTGATCTCTGAGAAGTCTTCATTCTTTATGCTGTGGTAATAATAAATCTAATCCCTTTTGCTAGTTATCTCTCTCAATGAAAAACACTTTATCCATAAGCTGTCCTCTGGATAGTGAGAGGGTAGCACTTGAGATAATTCTTCCCCTACAGGGAGGCAGACTGGTGCCGAGGTTAAAAGCCTGGTCCCGGCCCCATGCTACTTTGGTTTGAACCCCCTTCCTAGTTAGTTCTTTCCCTTCCCAGGGGGGCTCTGCACTTAGAGTTATTCTCTGGGTTCAGTTTCCTCATGGGAGTAATGATAGTGTCTCCCTCCTTGGGTTTTTATAAGGACCAAATGAGATAATAGATACTAAATACTTTCTGGTACACCGTAAACCCTCAATAAATATTAAATGACATCCTAAAACTAGGTGCCTTGAAAAATTGATTACAGATTAGGTTCTTTTTACTTATTTTAAGAGGCTTTCCAGTTTGGGGAGAAAAAAAACATGCTATTTATAAAACAGAACAATTAGAATGAAAATAACACCATTTATTACTCTAACAGAGCTTCAATTTAACAAACTCCCAATAGCTATTTTTTAGGATGTACCTATGTGTGGGCATCATGCCAGATAATCTGATGTTCATTATCTAATTTTAATTCTCAGTATAAACATTTGGAGGAGATAGCTATCTTGTAGCCTTGAACATGTTTGGTGAGGTTATGTGATCAGCTCACAGTTGCAAGACAGGAAGTGTCAGGGTTTGCATTTAAACTCAGATTTTCTTATTTCAAGTCCATACTCTTTCTAGACACTTGCTTCCTACTTGGTAATATTCAAAATTCAAATTAGTATATGCATAGAATCTATTAATACTAATAGCTGATCATTTTACAAAATAAAAAGTGGAATCTTATTGTAATCTACCCCTTCAACAAATACATATGTCTTCTGCAAATTAGGGAAAGCAAATCATGTGCCTCAAGGGCAACAAATTATGTGCTTCAAGGGCAACAATTAATCACCAAATTAAGAATACTCATCAATAAGGATTGAAATTCAGAGAAAAACTAAAAACTAAGTCAGAAGGTTGAGATGAAGATCACTGAGTTCTACTAAATTTGCAAGAAAATAAAGTGAAGAGTTTTTGTTTTGGGATTTTGAGGCTTTTTAAATTGTTGATCAGTTTAGGGGTTGGTTGTTTTTGGTTGGTTGGCTGGTTGGGTTTTGGTCATTTGAAAAAGAAATCACAAAAATACCTTTTCTCCTTAAAAATATCCCATCAATAACTCATGAATTCTTTTCACTACTGCTTAAAAAGTATTATTAAAGTGCCCTGAGGGCTTTTTCTTTCTCTTTTTCTTTCCTGTCCAACATTCCACAAAATAAAAGAAAGCTAATCTGTGAGTCTTACTCTCTTCCAATACCATTTTTAAAAGACAAAATGCTGAGCCATGCTGAATTCATAACTCATGCTTGGCATCTCTTGGAAAAAACTCCAATTCCCTCCCATCAGTGCAGAGGAAAGTGAGCGGCTCTGACAGAATGAAGCAACACATCAGTAGACCTGTTCCCTCTACCAGAAGCCATGACTCCAGACTTTGGTGGGTGTACTGGTTTCCTAGGGCTGCCACAACATAGTTGCACAACTGGGGAGCTTAAACTATAGAAATGTGCTATCTCACAGTTCTGGAGGCTAGAAGTCCAAAATCAGGGTGTGGCAGGGTTGATTCTTCCTGCTGGCTGTGGGGGAAGGAGGGGTTCTTGACCTCTCTCCTTGGCTTGTAGATGGCTGTCTTCTCCCTGTGCCTCTTCATGTTGCCTTCCCTCCAGGAATGTTTGTGTCCAACTTTCACCTTTTTATAACAATAACAGTCATATTAGGAATCCTCCCTCCTCCAGGATGACGTTATCATAACTAATTACATCTGCAATGACCCTATTTCCAAATGGAGTCACTTTCTGGGGCAAGAATTACAACATATGAATTTTGGGGAGACTCAATTCAACCCATAACACTGACTTATGGCTCTAAAATTTTGCCTGGCAAAGGTTGGCTCTAGTCACTTAGAGGATGAATTAAGTATTAGCCAAATAATATCATGCCCATTAACATACTTTCTAAGAGCAAATTATTATATAAAAGTAGGTAATAATTGTCTCTATAATCTCCTCACAGATTATTTCCTCTGAGCAAATAAACTCCCAACCAGTGTAGTCATAAGCTTTAAAATGGCACCCTGACACCAGACATGCTTACCTTGCTTTAGCTGAATATCTAACACTTGGAACTAAAAGGAGGAAGAAGCAGGATTGGGGATGAGAAACCAGTAAAATAACATGCAAGCACGTTATTCTGTTGGACTCACAATCCATCACTAAGACAAACAAGTATTTCCTACTGGGAACTAAAGTTTGGGGCTTAGTATGTAATTCATTTACAATTCAGGGTATTAGAGTCAGCTCCATGTAGCTTTCTCTGGATACTCTTTTCAGAAACTTCCCTCTGCTCCCTACCTACCACAAAGATGAATTACCTGCTTCTCTCTGGCCTTCCCAGCAATGAGAGTTACTTAGGCATGAAGGTTACTGATGTGTCTCCTTCAGAAGATTATGAAATCTTTAAGGGAAAGAGAGGTTAATGTCTAAAGCCACAATGCAAAGAGTACAGTAAAGATTTACTAAATGAAAGGAGTGCAATAGTGTTTGCTTGGTTAAAACTGGATAGCCATGGAGCATCTCACCCTAAGAGCTGATGAATACATGGCTGTCCCTGCTTTATAGAGAGGAATGGCCAGCCTTCATTTTTTTCTGAAGACCCCACAGAGGGAATAAGCAGAAAGCCTCAGGGGCTACCCTGGGAATGCCATCCATTGCCAGAATTGGTGCTGGCTCTGTATGTCAGTCCCTTGCTGAGAGGAGCACAAGTGACATAGCAGAGAGTACAGACAGACCACAGCTGACTACCTTGTGAAGATGGAAAGATCATTTTAAACAATTCTGACTCTCTTTTAATCAAAAGTACTATGGTTTAATCTTTGCCTTCCTTTATCTTGATCTATCTTTGTTGAAACTCTGGCCAAAGCAGAGAGTAAAAAAACATATATCTTTTTGCAATAGTTTATCTTTTATGGGAATTTCTCTGTGGCATTTTCCCCTATTTTATTTGGGCACATTTGGTTTCTCCCAAAAGGACTATATCAGCTGGCATTAGGAAACTTTAGAAATGTGTTTACACTAAAACACTCTTGAAATTGAATCTTCAGGATGACCCAAGTCTAAAGGGACTGCTATTTTATTAATGCAACTCTGTTTTCTCTAAATTTGCTTTTGTGAAACTAAATTTTCTCACATGTTAAGGTTGGGTCAGGAAGCGACAGGCAAATGTGAGTTAACTCCTTATCAACTGCAAGTGGTGCCAAGGAGGGGAAACATTGATTCCATTTGGGTTCCCATCTCTGGACTAGTTCAGTGTGTGACTGAACTTGTGGCAGCTCCAAATTAACTCCCTTCCAAAGTGCTGTCTTCAAGTACCTTCTTGAGCTACCTTTGCATCCAAACTCAAATTCAAAGGAAAAAAGTTCAGAGAGCTGTCCCAGGATCCCAGGATGATGTGCTCTGCTTAAAGAGTCTAAATTAGTCTTAGGTTGACAACATTCTTTAAACTGCAAAAGAAAAGAAGAATTATCTCCTTGTTTAGTGGTATTTGCATCAGAAAAACTCCAAGTACTTAAGGAAAAAAAGGATTCCTTTCACCTTTCATGTACTTGGCTCTGTATGTGCATTGTTCTGAGGCTATGCTATCCAGCCTTCACCTGGGGAGAAGAAAAGACAGCTATGGTTATTTAACACACTAATGCACTGCAATACAGACAAACCCCTCTCTTGCTCCATGGAGGACAGTATCAAGAGTAGATGTGCAACCAGAACATGGAGAGCTGAACCCCTTAACACCACCCCCTCTCCCAACCTCCCACTGAACTCTGGCAGCTTATCCTAATATTTCCTAACACTCTTGTGAGCTCTACAAGCCACTCCATTAAGCCAGGCTCTATTCATGGAGGAGATGAGTCATTTTTTAATTTAGGATAAACCTGATCTTTATCAATTCCCTATTAAATTCAAGAAGTAAGGGAAAACTCCATGTTTTTGTTTCTTATTGCTGCTATAACCAATTACCAAAAACTTAATGACTTAAACCAATTCAATTTATTATCTTACAATTTTGGAGGTCAGAAATTCAAAATCAATTCCACTGTGCTAAAATCAAAATGTTAGCAGGACTGCAATTCCTTCTAGAAGTTATAGGTAGACTCAGTTTTCTTGCCTTTTCCAGCTTCTAGGGTCCGCTTATACTCCTTAGCTCCTGACCACTTCCTCTATGTCAGAGGGCATCATTCCACCTCAGTTTCCATTTTTACAGCTCTCCATCACTATGCTCCTCCTGCCTCCCTCTTAAAAACACTCCTGTACTTCTATTGGGTCCATCTGGATAACCAAGGATAATCTCCCTATCTCAGAATCCTTAACTTCATCACATTTTCAAAATCCCTTTTACCATATGAGGTAATATTTTCATAGGTTCTGAGGATTTGGATGTGGTCATCTTTGAGGGTACCATTACTTATCCTACCATACTCCGTGGAAACAGAAGTTTATTCCATCACACCCCTGATGAAAAATGTTTAGCTCTCTCCTTGTTTTTCAGGACAGAGTTCAAGAATTCCCAGCACCCTTCATGACCCCATCCTGCTTACTTCTCTAGCAATACAAAGTAACTATTGAGAGTACAGTACTCAGCAGTCTGAGTTTTTAAGAGCTATAAAACCTAGGGTAAGTTATTTGACCTTTCTAACTTTTGTTTTCTCATCTGGAAGTGGGAGAAATGATGATCCATCATACAGAGTTACTGAGGATTAAATGAGATAAATAATGTAAGTATAGCCTTGAGCTGAGTTCCTGGCACATAAAAAGATAAACAGATGGTAGATTAGTCCTAAAAATATTATACATGGGGACACCTGGGTGGCTCAGTGGTTGAGCGTCTGCCTTCGGCTCGGGTCATGATCCTGGGGTCCTGGAATCAAGTTCCACATCAGGCTACTTGCAGGAAGCCTGCTTCTCCCTCTGCCTATGTCTCTGCCTCTCTCTGTGTGTCTCTCAGGAATAAATCAGTAAAATCTTTAAATATATGTTATATATTATTCTCTCAAGAATAAATCAGTAAAATCTTTAAATATATGTTATATATTATATAATATATATAATACATCACTGAAAAAAAAAGACAAATACGTCTACCCTTACAGAATTCACATTCTGATGAAAGATATACATGCACAAGAAATGAGAGAAGGAAAGGAAAGGAAAGGAAAGGAAAGGAAAGGAAAGGAAAGGAAAGGAAAGGAAAGGAAAGGAAAGGAAAGGAAAGGAAAGGAAAGGAAGAGAGAGAGGAAGGAAGGAAGGAAGGGAGGAAGGAAGGAAGGAAGGAAGGAAGGAAGGAAGGAAGGAAGGAAAGAAGGAAGGAAGGAAGGAAGGAAGGTAAAGGGTAAGTTAAGAAGATGATATGTGTTCTAGAAAAATTTACAAGAGCAAGGTTGGGGAGATTGAGTGCTGGAGTAGGAGGTCCTGTTGCAATTTCAGATGAAGGGTGGGGACCAGTGAAAGCCTCATGGAGTAGGTGACCCATAAGCCAGGGTCTGAAGGAAATGAGTGAGTTCACATTCTAGGCAGAGGGAAGAGTGAGTGCCAAGTCCCTAAGCTGGGAGCAGACTGCATTTGAGGAGAACAAGAAGGTCTGAGTGGCCCAGTGAGAAAGAGTGAGAGTAGGCCAGTCTGGATGGGCAATGCTACTTAAATCAACTCTTTGGAAAGTTATAAGGATCCCAAGAGCCTCATAGACATGGTAGAGACTTTGGCTATTACTCTGGATGGAATAGGGACCCACTGATGGGTTTTGAGTAAAAGAGTGACATGCTCTGAACTGGGGTATTTTGCAATTGGGGTTTTGTTTGCTTGTTTTGTTCCTGATGTAGTTAAATATATTCATTTAACATTTCTAGGTGTCATATGTTTGCCGTAGTGCTGGAAATTAGTTTTATGTTACTTTATAAACACGTTGGTAACTAATCTCTAGCTTGAGCCTATCAAATTAGTTCATGTTTAATATGGCTTACCATTTTCTAACCAAACTTTAACCCCATCAAAAAATGTAATGTAGTGCATTGTTGCTCCACAACCCTGCCTCAATCCTCTTCCTTATTGTTGGTGTATTTATCCTAGAAAATAGGCAGGAGATTTAGGAAAGCAAAAAAAAATTAAAAGTATATATATAGTATGTTCCAAAGCTTGAGAAATCTTACGCAATGATTCATTTGTAATGCCTAATTTACAAATTCTGATTTCCTGCTGATATGCTACTATTAACTGAAAGATTCTGAATAGTGAAAACCTGTGCCTGAAAATGTTATTTTATTGGCTTATCTTATAATTATTCATCTATCAGAAAAATTTTTCTCAGTAACAAAGGGTCTACAAATAAATTGCAGCTATTATGTAATAGACTCTTCTTTTAAACTTCAATATAGAGATTCTTTTTTTGTCATCACCTGCTTAGTTTGTGACCTAGAGAAATGTTATTTTCATTTTAAGTTCATTTAATTATTGCTTTACAGGAAAAATAATTTCTGATTAGATTAAATATTTGATTCTTCCTTGAATACTTTCATAGAATAATGTAGTTTGTAATGAATATCAGATGTATATTATCACTGAATCATATTATTTTTTATTTATTTTACTACTGCAAAGACCACAAGTGATTAAGAAAATTCTATTGGCTGACCTGGGTTTTAGAAGTATCCTTCTGACTGCTACAGGTGGAATCCATTGGAGGGAGGTGAGAATAGGGCAGGGAGACAGATAGGAACCACAGTAATAATGCAGAAGAGATGTGACAGTGTCTCACACCAGGGTGGTTGCAGTGGAAGAACTGAGAAGTGCTCACATTCCAGGTATATTTTGAATATGGAGCTAATAGAATTTCCTAATGTAGTGGATATGAGGTGTGAGAGAAAGAGAGGAATCAAAAATACTCTTAATCTCCAAAATGGATGAACCTTGAAAACATCAAGCTAGGTGAAAGAAGCCAGACACAAAAGGTCATATATTACCTAATTTCATTTATATGAAACATCCAGAAAAGGCAAATCCATTGCTACAGAAGGTAGATTAGTGGTTGCTAGGAGCCGGAGAACCGGAGAGAATGAGGAATGGTTGGTAATGGATAAAGGATTACTTCTGGGGATGATGAAAATATTCTGAAATTAGATGGTGATGTTTTCACATTATGAATGTACTAACAGCCACTGACTTGTACATTAAAGTGGTTAAAGTGATGAATTTTATATTCTGTGAATCTTACCTTAACTACAGGAAAAAAATATCTTGTAGTATTCTGGCTTGAGCAACTGGAAGAATGAAGTGGCCATCAATGGAGGTGAGGAAGGTTGTGGGTGGAGCAGCCTAGTGTGGGGAAGATGAACAATTGAGTCTTGAACATGTTGGGTCTGAAAGATCTATTAGGCACCCAAACAGAAATGTCATAAATATAGTTTGTTGACAAGTTTTTAGTTTGGAAGAGCATTTAGGCTAGAATATCTACACTTGACTGTTCTAGGCATAGAGGTGGCATTGAAAGCCATGAAACTCAGTGAAATCACTAACTGTGAATGTAGATAGAGAACTAAAAATTGAGCTCTCAGAAAGTCTGAGGTTTGGAATTAGAGGAAAATATAGGAAGCTGTCGAGGAGACAGAGAAGTAATCAATAAGTAGGAATCAAACTGAGAGATTATTATTATCTTCTAATATTTTCTGTATCTTCTAATATCTAATATCTTCGCATGTTTATCTTCTTGATTACACATCAAGGTCCTGCTCAGTGTTATGATAGTGTCATTCCTTGAGGAGCCTTCCTACATGCTGTTCTTTGTAACTAGAATGTTCTTGCTCCTTTCTGAAGTGGTTAACTTCTTCTCATTCTTCAAAACTAATTTCAAATATCATCACCTTTAAGAAGCCCACCTTTCTCTTCTAGTCTGAGTGAGATGCTCCTCTCGTGCTTTCCCAACACTGTATGCATAATTTACTATAGCCCTTGTCATGCCCAATGGTAAATCGGCCTACATGTCCATGTCCCCCTCTAGACTAAATACAAGAGTATGCCATTATAGCACACTTAGCATTTAGGCCAGCATTCAGCACATAGAGAGTACTAAAAAATAGCCAGTGAATGAAAGAAAAATATATAAATGCCTTACTTGACTCCATAGAAATGTTAAGAAGTTAAATGTACATCAAAGTGCTTAGGAATTTTTCATATTCATAATCCTCTGTTAAACAAAATGGGTGGGAATGCTACTTAAATCAACTCTGTAGAAAGTTACTTTATAAAGCAAAGAATTCTACTACAAAAAAAAAAAACACCTGCAAATCAGCTGTTATTGCAAGTTTATAATACTATACACATATATAGGATTCTTTTTTTTAAGACTTTATTTATCTATTCATGAGAGATGGGGGGATGTCAGAGACACAGGCAGAGGGAGAAGTAGGCTCCTTGTGGGGAGCTTGATGTGGGACTCAATCCCAGACCCCAGGATCACGCCCTCAGCCAATGGCGGATGCTCAACCCCTGAGCCACCCAGGCGCCCCCACATATTTGGGATTCTTGTCCTATTCTAATAAAACTAATTTGAGAAGATACTTTCATATTGCATTTTCACATGTACTTTCAAACATACAATTATATTTGGATGTTGGGATAAAATGAAATCTAAAAACAACTGCCAGAATATTTATAAATAAAGTTCCCCACTTTTAAAATGGGGAACGGGGACCAGCACACTATGTAATGTGTCCTAAGGATATAAACTATCGAATGAAAAATAGTTAAAATTATAGACAGGCATTTAATGAGAATTAAAACATTGTGCTCAAGTCTCTGCATTCAAAAATAATAATAAATCAAGAATCTCTCAGGAATTTTTTTATCACATGAAAAAAATTCACTCTCAACTTTAAGAACTTTTGTAATCTTATTAAAGGAAACATAAACTCTGACCCTTTAGTCATGTTTAGAAAAAGTAATTCCATATGTTTATTAAATTAGAAAAGGTAATTATGTCAGAGGCCAAACATGCAGAAATAAAGACAACGCCAAGGGAAAGCCACTTCATGATCACCCTTTTCCCCTGGAGATTAATCTTTGACCATGAGAGCAGATTATAGACTAGACGAAAGAGGTGACTGAGGTAGCTCTGAAGGAATTCTAACTTTGGATCTGCCATTTAAAGGTAAATAAAATAATAGCAGGGAATTGCAACAGAAATCTTTCAGTCATTGCCCTGGCATGGCCCTAGAACCTGCTATTAAACCTTCTAGCTCTCCTGGGCTTTAGGGTCCCTACTCTTGTTTCCACTTTTCTACCTTTTAACTGCTGATGAGTGTTCGGCAGGAGAAAAACAATTTAACAACTCGGTCTTTCCTCTTGACCTGCTACAAGCTGAGTTGAGTTACAGGCTGACCTGGGGAGTACTCAGGACTCCCTTTGGTGTCTTGGTATTTACCAAACATCATTGGGGTGGAATGGGCAAGCTAAGTCCAAAGCTTGTCCCAAGAGTGTTATTACCACCTCGTTGCTTACTGAATGGGATTCAGCATAATCTCTCTCAAAGTGAAGCTTGTTTTTCTGACAGATTCTGCAAGAAAGAGGTTTAACGGGAACAAAAGAAGGAACACCTTGAAAACCAGCCTCACCAATCCCCAGCCTCACAAATATCTCACTCCGGCTTTCAGCCACGCGTGCCACACACACCAGCTGTGATACCTAAGTATGTAGCCACTTGAGGAATTATTTGTCTGTGTCAGTCACAGAACTAAACTGGCAGAAGGCTGCTGCGGGCCCACCTATTCACAAATATGCCTTCTCCTGACCAAAAACACGCAATGTGATGTAATCTTAGAGTGTCTATTGTTCGAGACTTACCAAGAATGTTAGGCTTGCATGTGGTGGCTTTGTGGAAGGACTAGTCTCTACACCTGAAAACACATCTGAGGAGATTTTTTTCCCCTCCCCTTCTTGTTAACCCTTCACCACCCACATCTCTCACTAGATTCCAAGCCCCAAGTCTGCCTGTCATTTTTAACATCAAAATCCTCTAATTTTCTTGTCAAGCATACTTTTTCCTTTGCAGTGTGTGCATATATATAAACAAAGGCCAAATTATGCAGCAGTCAGGGAAACATATGTGAAAACACGTAGTTATAAACACTTACTTCTCAGGCCAGAGTCCAGGCCCTGAAATTCAATATGTCAGGAGGCAACTCCAGAGCTGCGGTCACACCGTTTTCTATCATGTAAACTTAGCTGTCCCATCCTAGATTTCCAGACTCAGCCAATCATCATGATGAACTGGGCCTCGTTTTAGAACTTTAAGATCATTATACTGTTTTCTGGGCCACATACCCTAGAAATCACCCTGTTCTAAAACTGAATGTTAATAGATGTTGCTTCATCAACAAAAGCATAAACCATGCCTAATACAATTATTCTTTTAATCTACTAGTACATTTGTTCCACGAGGGCAAGAATTCAGTGCCTGGCAAATGTGAGGTCTGTACTTAGCAGCTAATAAATGAACATGTCAAACTAACGTGAGTCAGTCTTGAAACGTTTCTCAGGCTTCCAATATTCTCAGAGTTTTTGCACGAGAGAGCATAGGTATACCACAGGTTTTTCACATGAGTCTGGCTGTAGCATTACGTTATTGAGACTCTCATTGGGCTTCTCTTTCTTCAAAGAAGGATGTAGGCCTTATGTGTCTTTTTAATGTCTCTAGGACCTGCACCAGCTGCCATCAATCTTGGTGTTGGCTAGAAAGCAATATCTCACCTCCAAAATGCTACGATCAGTGAATAAATTATGAATTTTGTGACATTTATGTTAGGTTGAGGTACTGATGCCCAAGAAAGTTGCATAGAAAGAAATGAAATGATGAAAACAAGATCAATAGAGGTAAATAATGAATTTAGATGTTTAAGCTTTTATCATCTGGCAAATGAGTTATGGCTTTTCTATCTTATCCTAATATAATAAAATAGCATTTCCCTAAGATATATGGAATAAAATCCTTTTCAATAATTTCTACTACTTTTTCTTTTCTTTCATCTCAACCTGTCAATTCTTTGTTATAAGAAAAAAAGACTTCAAGGACCTCTATTAGTCATTTTGATAACTCTGTCTTTGATAGTTGATATAAAGCACAAATGGGTACAAGGTAGAAATAATAATAACAATTGCAACCCCTTCATGAACAATATGAAAAAGGTTTTCATATTCATTGTTTTCTCAGAAAAATAACCATAGTGTTTACTACTTCTAAAAGGAATGGAACTAGTGACTATCTTTTATAATCTGTCCAGAAATCTTTCTTTCCATGGCATACTACGGGAAATTCAAATATCCAGTGCAAATACATCACTATAAATACATTTACAAAGTAATGCTATTGTCTGCCTTTTTTTTTTTTTTATTGTCTGTCTTTTAAGGCAGAACTTATATCTTCCCAAGACAGTTCCGTTCTTCAAGGAATTCAGCTTGGGAAGAGATCATTATTTTCTCTAGGTAGTCTTTCCTAACAACCCAGGAATTGGTCACTATTGAATAATATACAATACCTAACAACCCAGGAATTGGTCACTATTGAATAATATACAATATATGGAAGACAAGAGAATATATCAACACTATAGCATTTATCATACTGTGTTTCATGTATTTCTTCCAGGCCTCCTCCATCCCAACCATCCAAAGTGGATGGATCCCTCATCAAAGGACAGGCTGTCTCATTCATCATTTTCATTCCCAGTACCTAGTGGAGTATCAGAAAATAATAATAGGCCTTGGCAGACATTAGATGAATAAATGAGCAAGTGAATAAACTAAAAGTTTTTCAATTATGCTAACAATTTTTTTCTGAAACTCTTTTTAACACTACCTTCAGAACCACTTCTGCAAAGCATCCTTGAAAATGATTCTCATTAATTCATAGTGACACCACATGTGTAAATTAAAATTATCTTCCACACTTTATTTACAAGACATGATTGTGAAGTTTCTACAATAGAATTCTTCCTTAAAATGATGAAATTGATTGAGAATATCCAATAACTGTGCTTTAGGATCTGAAGGCAGCATTAACACTAGAATCCACCTTCACAAGAGAATAACAATGGCAGAGGCCATATTATATCTCTATGATTTTTACCATCTTTTATAGATATACCTAATGACAGAAAATGTTTACCACTATTCTGAAATAAGTTAAGCCAAGCAATGATGAAGTCACATTATGCTCCCCATTGAAAATATAAGCAAAGCCATAAAAACTAATAGGGCAACTTGTATGATATCCATGTCAACTCATCTCTGACTCTGAGAAGATTGAGAACTTATAGGTGATGAATTCATCCCCTTTTTTGAATGATCTAATTAGAAAAATCTATGTTAGTCTCAACAGCAGAGTTTTAATACTGAGCTGGAATTCCCCAAATGCCTCAAATGAGAGGGTTATATCTCAATTCCATTGCAGTCGTTGGCAAGAATACCTTTTCAGGGAATTCAGGAATATGCAAACCTAACTCAGTGCTAAGAAAAAGTCCCCTTTGTGGTACCAGTCTGAGCACAAGGATTTTCATAGAACATGACAGCTGTTTTCATAGAGAATTATACAGAGAGTTCATAGAGAAGTACAGCAGAGTGTAACCTAATAGACCACATTAGTGTATATTTTTTGTGTATTCTATATACATGCATATTAGATTATACTCTAATCTAATATACTAATGGCAGAGGTCAAACTGAACTGCTAAGAGGAAGAAATTGGCTCCCTAATGAAACCTGTATAACCAGCCATAGACAACAAAGCACAAGCTCACCTACACTCAAACACCACACACACACACTTACACACACGTACAAGTGTGTGAACATACACACATCCTGCAGTGGCTCTGCCTAATGCATATGACAGATACATCTGTATCATGGCTCCAAGAATTGAGAACCCCTTGGCTTTTTAGTAAGACCACATTTAGGGGTTGCAGGGAGGGAGGTGACTAACATTTCTGGAGTGCTGGGGTCTTTGTTAGGTGATTCATTAACACTAAATCATTTTCACTTTCCTTGTACAATGTCAATTCTCACCTCTGTAATCCTTATTTATGCTGTCTCCGTAGCATAGAATGTTCTTCTCTTTCCTCTTCACCTGGGTAGCTCCTGCTTTTTCATCCTATCAAAGGCGATTCCTGACATGCTCCCAGACCCCCAGGGCTAAGTCACTTGCTCATATCTGTACTTCCATAGGCATGCCTCTGTCCCAGCCCTCACCACCGTGCACCCTAATAACCGCTCTTAAGCTTCCCTCCCCTGCTCAACTGCCATCAAGGATTTTGGGCTTACTCATTATTGCATCTTTACACCATGCCAAGCATTATGCCTGGTACTTAAAAGAAGTCTAAAGTGTTTGTTCATAAATGAATTAACTTCTTAATTTGTTTAATATTATCCATAATTCTGGTATCGGTTCCCCAGCTTATGGAAGACATTGAGCTTGCAAAATTGTTTTGGTTGTCCAAGTTCACTGAGTTCATAAGTAACAATCAAGATTCACACTCTGAAATAATTAGAGAGCAAATTATCCTTCCTTTGTACCAGATGAAGAGATTGGAAGCAAAGATGAAGAGCATTAACTCCTTTTTTTTTTTTTAAGATTTTATTTATTCATTCATGAAAGACACAGAGAAAGAGAGAGAGAGACAAAGACATAGGCAGAGGGAGAAGCAAGCTCCATGCCGGGAGCCCGATGTGGGATTTGATCCCAGGACTCCAGGATCACGCCCTGAGCTGAAGGCAGGCACTAAGCCACTGAGCCACCCAGGGATCCTGGCATTAACTCTTTTAAATGGACATAAGCAGCATGCAGCACAGCTCTTAAAGAGAGAGACCCACACGGTGAAGAGCCCATTGACCAGGAGGCTTTGTTTACCTCATCACCAATTCTCCTTCCAGAAACACTTGGGATATTTGGCTAACTTGAGGATCTAAGGCAACTAAATACATGGTCAATAGTCAGCACAAGTTCAAAATTCCATGAGAACCAAATCCAATTATTGTAAAAAGAAGAAAGAAGTTTTGCTCAGTCTCTTTAGTGTCCAGATATTAATTTGTAGTCACAAAGAGCAATATTCCACTCCCAATATATTCTGATATGAAAGTTAACCCCAGAATCTTCACATTTAAATATATAAAGATATTTCTATCTCCTTATCCTTTTAAAAATCATTCCCAGACAGTAAGTAGAATGAAAAAGAGAAACACAAACTCTATCTTTAAGAGTATTAGGAGATATCTATAACCTTAGTCTATAATATGTACAGAAAGAGGATGGCCCCAAAGGAGTGTAAGAGGCTTGGACTAAGTTGCCTGTATGTAGGCAGCTCTGTTGATTAGAAGCAAACTGAGTCATTCTGTGAAACTCTAGAAATGCTCAAGCATTGGAAACACCAAGAAGGCAGGGGCAAGGAGGATGGCAAGAATAGGGAAGTTATCTGAAGTCTATTTTAGAGTCAGTTATAACTCCAGGTTCCACCCTCATCAGTTGAAATCCTCTCCCGACTAGAGATAAGTGGTACAGTCCCTGGAGAACATGAATTAGAAAATCTCCTGGAGCAAGGACCCATTTAGGATAGCAGATTAAAAATATAGCAATTAAGTGAAAGTCTGAATACTGAATAGTGATATTCCCCAAGCTCCCTTTCCTACCCACCTCTGAACACCAGCAGCCAAGTTTAAAACTCTTAGGCAGGAAGTTAGAGGATTTTTCTTAGAAGTATCATCATATCAAAAAGATCAATAGTTAATGATATGTGAGTCACCAGTGAAAAGGCCAGTCAGCAACTAGACCACTCTACAGGGAGGCATCATATGTACACATTTCCAATCACCTTTTTAGTAGCCCATTTTAACATATGAAAAGACAGCCAAGTATACCAGGCATTTGAAGAAAGCTTCCAAGATGAACAAGGGAGACAAAAACAAATAAACAAATAAAAGAGAACTCAAAGATAACAGAGACACCTCTTGAAGTGACAGAATTTCAAAGACACTGTGAAACATGAACAGGGTGTTATATAAGGAGAATAATCAGAGGAGAAGAAGAAGAAGGGGTTCTTGAATCTTAAAAATATAATAGCTAACTGTTTTTAATCAGCAAAATGTTAAAATGTCAAGTAAAAGAAATCTCCCCAAAAGTAGGACAGAAATCGAAAGGATACATATAACAGAAAAGATAAAATTTGGAGTATTTATTAAGGAAGTTCAATTTCCAGAAGTTCCAGAAAAAAGAGATTAGAGAATGTAGCAAAAAGAAATTATCAAATAATATAAGAAAAAATTCCCAGACTCTAAATTGGAAGGGCCCACCAAGCAGTCAGCATAATAAATTTAAAGAGACCCTCACCAAGGCATATTATCATGAATTCGTCAGATCACCAACAATAAAGGGACCTTAAAAGCCTCAAGAAGGACTGGAAAACAGAGTGACACTCAGACTTCTTATAACAATAGTAGAGGTAATATTAGGCCTGAAAATACTGAATGAAAAAAAGGAAGAATCGAGAATTTTATACCTTGGCCAACCATAAATCAAATGCAAAAACAAAATAAAGGTAGTTTAAGCCATGCAAAGTTTCAAACATACCCATGGACATTTTTCTCAAGCTATGACCAGAAGATACATACATTTCATCAAAATGAGGGAGTGAGCCTAAAAGAGAGTGAGAGAGATGGGTTTCGGAAAACAGAAGATACAACAGGCAGTAGCAAAGCAGGGGCTATTGGCAGGATAACAACTGGGTGACCGGCCCAAACATAGTTCTCTTCAAAGTGGAAAATGAGAGAATTCTTAACTATAGACAAAGCAAAAAGTTATTTAAAAAAAAAAAAAAAAACAGGAAAATAAATCATGAGATACAATTTGGCTTAGCTGATTGTGTGTGTGTGTGTGTGTGTGTGTGTGTGTATCACTAAGTGAAAATGTAACCAAAACTTCTGGTAGTACTGCATGTAATATCAAGTACTGTAGCTCATGATGCAAGTGCTGGTCACCACAAACCAACAGCAGGAGGGCCAGGGAGAGAACACAGAACACAGCCTTGAAGGGGCTGAGCCTCTGGTTATATATACCTCCTTTAATAACGCTTACCAAATAGTCATTGCGTAAATTGATGAATCAATGAGTTTTAGAATTGAATCAACCTACCTGTCTTTCTCTTTCTGCTGGAGAACAGTTTCATTAAGTACGCAAACATCAGACATGCTGAATAAAAGATAATTTGCAGAAATTATTCTTCAGCAGTCCTCAAATCCTCAAGCTTATTTCAATTCGTTACACTAATTTTTGTTATACTTTTTTGGCATCAAGCTTTTTGAGCCTCAGAAAATATGGAGAGCTGTGTTTTATTAAGTGTCCATTTTGATCCAGTTACTTTACAAACCATCTATTTTCATCCTCATTCACCATCCTGCAAGGTAGGAAATCATACATGAATTGTTTAAAACGAATTGGCTAAAATAACAAATTTGGCTAAATGATTAAGTAAAAATCTAGACATAGATTTTTAAAATATATATTAGTCACTTTGGTTTATCATTCAGCAGTTTTGGTACTCTTTATGAGTTTTTATGCCTTTTGCAGATTTTTTAATTTGGAGAGCCAGGGAGAGAATACAGAAAATAGCCTTGAACATTTTATGTGTGTTTTTACATTTTTGTCTCTTTTCCAGATCATTGGTTTTCAAATATTTTATTTACTTTTAGCCAGTTCTGCCCATTCTATCGGTCTGGCACTATTTTTTGTGAGTTTTAAATTTTTATGTCCAGTTCTAAGTAAACTGATTGGAAGTAAAATGGTCCTTGGGCAGCCTGGGTGGCTCAGCGGTTTAGTGCCGCCTTCTGCCCAGGGCATAATCCTGGAGACCCAGGGTCGAGTCCCACGTTGGGCTCCCTGCATGGAGCCTGCTTCTCCCTCTGCCTGCGTCTCTGCCTCTCTCTCTCTCTGTCTGTCTGTCTCTCATGAATAAATAAATAAAATATATTTTTAAAAAGGAAGTAAAATGATCCAGAAATTCTTATCTCTGGTCAGTAATTTATATATTGGTGATGTCAATACATCCTAGAATGATTCTCTTAATTTTAATTATATTTTTAAATTTTAATTAGTTTTCTTTAGATATTTTACCACTTTCTAAGTATTTTGCTTTTGGAATAATTTAAGCACATTTTCTGGCAGTTATGCCAACTTTGCTTTTTTACAAACTGCAAAATAGAAGGACTTTCACCATCTAGGTATATAATAATGATCTTGAGAAAAAGGCACAACAATGCCTACCAGAATGCTCAAATAACGAGAAATAGCCTAAATAAATATTCTTTAGCTTTTTATTCCACATTCCATTTCTAAAAGTAACACGTGAGTGATCTTTGTCTGTAGCAAAAATTGTGCAACACTATAAAAATTTTTTTAAATGTGTGGAACTATTGGCTAAGAGGCAAAAATGGACTCTATGGATATTTTGCCTTCATTAATTTTGCCTTTATTGTTCTTTAAGCTTTATCTTTTATTTCTAATTTCATTCATTTTCATAAATGACTAAAAAAATTAGAAATTAGAAATGACTAGAAAAAATTAGTCATTTTCATAAATGACTAAAAAATTAGAAATTAAAAATGACTAGAAAAAATTAGTCATTTTCATAAATGACTAAAAAATTAGAAAAAATAAAACTCAAAAGCAAACAAAGAAGGCATTAGAGTACGTGAAAAATTGCTAAATCATCCTAGAAGCCACAAAGCAAAGATTTTAAAGCAAACATTCTTTTAAAAATGCTTTCAAAGTGCCTTAAAATTTGCAAATAACTGATATGTGAACGGAGGCAGAAAATACCAATATTCAACCAGTCAGTCATTTTGCCATATTAACTGGCAAGTAAATAATCTGTTTCTGTTGCTTCTGTTATTATTAGGTTACAGATGAGAAAACTGAATATGGAAGAGTATACATAACTTGTCAATTGTCACACAGCTAGTAAGAACAGAGCTCTCACTGGGCTTTATCTCCTGGCTCTGCTTTTACCCTGCTTGATACTCTTAATACCTGATTCCAGAGGGCTTGTCAAGTTAAAGTAAAGGGGAAAATCTCACGTCTAAATATTTCATTTCCCTTTGAGTTTTAAAAATAGCTTAATGTGGTGAGAAATTGGAATCAGTGGTTAAAAATGAGACTTTGAGATTTTACATGAATTCATATACATTTTACATTTTCCTGATCCTGAATCATCAAGATTTGACTATTCTGGCAAATATGACTCCCAAAACATATAGGATTCCGCACCACGCCTTTCTTTGCGACAAAGGCCAGACAGGAAAACAAGTGTTATCTGGGATAAGTGTCTTCTTTGTACTCAGTTCCAAAATGGAATAGGGGTTTCTTTGCCAAAAATGCCCAGGCTGCATCCAAGTTTCTTGGACCCCTTCTTGATTTATCAAATCGGAAAGATTTTTAAAAACAGGCAATGTATTTTAGTTGAAACCAGTTCATTTCCCCAATGTTCTAGCTGTCTGAAGGTTGTAAATACAAAACACAGTGCATATTCAATGCAATGGTACATGCTTGCTGGAGAGTAGAAGCCCTTGACTAAAATAGCAAAGCCAGATATAATCTTTTTAAAAAGTATTTTGTTCATTTATTCATGAGAGACACAGAGAGAGAGGCAGAGACATAGGTAGAGGGAGAAGCAGGCTCCCTGCAGGGAGCCCAATGTGGGAATCGATCCCAGGACCCCTGGCTCATGACCTGAGCCAAAGGCAGGTACTCAACCACTGAGCCACCCAAGTGCCCCAGCAAAGCCTGATATAAATTGATAAATAAAAACAGAAATATCTTTAAATAAAGTAAGTTAGATTTGTGGCTTAATTTCTTTCAAACATCCCCCCTCTTTTAAAATATATGTGTGCTTATAATGCTAATAAGCAAATCTCATTCAGAAATTCACAATTATTTGACATTATCTTTTTTCCCAGAAATATCATTTAGAAACATTTAAAAGGGGGTTTGTGTGAGGGAATGAATGAATGTTGATCACATCACATGCATCCTCTCCCTTAATGCTCACAACAATCTTGCGCACAGGAGATAAGTCTACCCATATTATAGATGGGATGGAAAGGTTGAGATCCAGAGAAATGAAGTGATTTGCTCAAGGTCACACAGATAGAAAGTGCTTGAACAAACTTTGAGGCTGGGGCTGCTATTCCAAAGCCCCTGTTCTATCCAGCATGTGACACAGTCTCTCGAGGAAGGGAAGATTCTCAAACACCTTAAGATCTCTGAAAAGTTAACTCAAGGAGAAACTCATGTTAAAAACCATGAATGAAGGGATCCCTGGGTGGTGCAGCGGTTTGGCGCCTGCCTTTGGCCCAGGGCGCGATCCTGGAGACCCGGGATCGAATCCCACGTCGGGCTCCCAGTGCATGGAGCCTGTGTCTCTGCCTCTCTCTCTCTCTCTCTCTCTATCATAAATAAATAAAAAATTTAAAAAAAAATAAAAAAAAAATAAAAACCATGAATGAAAATAAATAAATAAATAAATAAAAACCATGAATGAAGAAAGAAGTTCACTTCTCTCTGTGTGAATGCCATGACCTTACCAAATGCATCAGACTTTTCTTGAGATGACCCCACGAAGTGGGAGGAAATCTAGGAATTAAGCCTATTTGCCCTACTGAAAATCCATCTCAAGCATATTGATTGGATACTGCATTACACTTCAGTCAGCTTTTAAAAAGTTAAACAAATGTTGGCATGTCCCACAAATCCCCTCTCCTGTCCACCATACAGGAGATAATACTGTGAGTGTAGGTTTCCTTAAGCTTCACTTTGCCTGATTCTGGCAGCTTCCCTCTGTAATCCTAATTCTCAGTGGGAAAATGCAGTGCATCTGGGCTGGGGGTTATGTTTGGAGTTTAAGAATTGCCCAGGGGCTTTTCTTTTCTTGTTTGCTGTGCATTTCAAATCAGACACACACACATCAATTCATGTTTTTGTGCCAAAGAATAGGCTTGGGGAAAAAAAGTCATTTCTTCCTCTATCTGTGGGCAGTTTGTAGGAGTCATTCTTAAAATGGGTACAAAACATCTTGAAAGGGACATTTATTTTAACAGCAGAGAAAGAGAAAAGGGCAATGGAAAACCAGGGTGCAGGAATGACTGTGGTATCTCACAAGGCAGCACGGGGTTTGCTTTTCAAGTCACACAGGTTTAATAAAGAATGGCACAAACCATCAATGGACTATGAGTTTGAGAAGAGATTTGTCTTTTATATATTTTTTAACTTTTTTTCTTTTAACTAGTTGGAATACTTACTGCACTGCTATGTTGAGCTGACCAGAGCCTATGGAGATGCCATTCGCACTGTAACACTGTCCCTTTCCCGGTATGTGACTCTTGGGGCATCCCTATGTAGAGCTCAAGGGCAATAAGTGAATCAGTCCTCAAGTCTTCCTAACCTTGGGCAGAATATGATTCACTCAGCTTGACTATAATGCTGCTACATTTTAGAGAATAAAGAGCCCCATGTAAGCATTAAAAATGCACATTTATGTGCTGATTCCTTTTGTAAAATCTATCAGATTTAGCTCTGAAACGTAGCTCAAAGATAGTTAACTTTGGCAAGGAGAAGATACTGAATATGATATTCAGGATCAAGGAAAAATGCTTATTTTTTCCCCAAAATGAGTTATAGTTAGCATGAGTTTGCAAATGTTTGCAGGCAGTATATATCACTGTTACCTATAAAATCAATGTAAGTCCTAATATCATAATAAAAATTAATAAGTGATTTTTAAATCCACACAAATCTCAAAACTACATAGATTCATATTGAATTTCCTAGAGATTCCTAATTTAATGTACTCTCTTGTAAGTTCATAGGGCACAAACTAGAGCTCAACAAATTTTTTTAAAGATTTTAGTCATTTATTCACAAGAAACACAGATAGAGAGAGAGAGAGAAGCAGAGGCAGAGACACAGGCAAAGGGAGAAGCAGGCTCCATGCAGGGAGCCTGATGCGGGACTCGATCCCGGGACCCCAGGATCATGCCCTAGGCCGAAGGCAGGCACCAAACCGCTGAACCACCCAGGGATCCCCACAAATTTTTATTTTAGAAAGTGTGGTCTCTCTATATAGAATGACAGCTGAAACTCTCTAAACAGCTGTAGGACTACAGGTTGCCCAAGAAGGCAAAATGCTGTGTACCCAGATATGAACCAAGAGGTGCTAGAGGAGTCCAGCCCTAGAGACTGAAGACAGGAATGCAGTCCTTGCCCCTGGAATGGATTTCCATGTTGAAGGTCAGGCATGAGGCTCAGTGCACAGGCAGCAGATTCATGAAAGAGACCACACATAGTGTGTGGTGAGGTTTCAGAGTAACCTACTGCCAGGAAGAGAGGATGGCTGGAAAGAGTCATTCACATAAAGATGTTGATTCCTATAAAGATGTGAATCTATAGGAAAACAGCCAACCCCTCACTTACATATAACACACAGCCCTCTGATCATCTGACCTGTGGCTTCTGGCTGGGAAATGGACCCTCTGAACAGCTTCTCCATGACATTGGTTCCATGACATTGGTTCACAGATGGCAACCTCTAGATGTAATCTCATGGGGTAGAAGGGGCAAGGAAGCTTTCTTAGGCCTTGTTTTTTGTTTTTTGTTTTTTTATTTTATTTAAAAATTTTCAAGATTCAATTAATTAACATATGGTGTATTATTTGTTTCAGATATAGAGTTTAGTTATTAATCAGTTGCATATAACACACCCAGTGCTCATTATATCACATGTGCTCCTTAATGCCTATCACCCAGTTACCATTCCACATCTTCCTTCTCAGGCCTCTTTTATAAAGGCACAAATCCTGGGATCCTCAAAACCTCATCATTTCCCAAAGGCCCAACTTCCTAATACCATCACCTTTGGGGTTAGGTTTCAATAAGTGAATTTTAGGGGGCTATAAACAGACTATAGCACTCTTCTTTTATGTAATTACCAACCAACAGAAGGGGGACCAAAGCAAACATATCAGTGAAGTGATCCTCACCTTGTTTTGCCAGTGTTAATATCTGTAATACATTTCAAAATCTATTAAGAGGATATTGTAAATAAACATATTTATGATTATTTAAAAATAGGTTAAAAGAAAAAATAGGTTAAATGTTAATAGTGCAAATGAAGGATAAGTTTTGAATTCTGACTTTTGGATCAAACAAAAATTCATAAGAGAAGAGGGATACCTGGGTGGCTCAGCAGTTGTGTCTGCCTTCAGCCCAGGGCGTTATTCCAGTCTGGGGATCAAGTCCCGCATCAGGCTCCCTCCCTTCTTCCTCTGCCCATGTCTCTGCCTCTCTCTGTGTGTCTCTCATGAATAAATAAATAAAATCTTTTAAAAAAAGAATTCATAAGGGAAGAGATGGCCAAATGCCTTCTTTTTGCCACATCCAGAAATAGAATGACCTCTCTAGCAGGCTTCTAAGGCCCAGGAAGCCATGGATGCTCCTGTCTTCCCAGGTTATTAGAAATGATCACTAGCTATAGGAAAACCTCAGAAACATTTTCTAGACTCTGAGGTTTCCTTGGAAATCAAATATTGGGTTTTCCAAAGTTGGTCATAGTTAGGAGCAGTGAGGCATGCTTAACAGAAAAGAGATTTCCCAAGGAGAGCCACTAAGAAAAGGCATAAGGAGAATTTCAAGGTGCCCTAGGAACAAGGCCAAATGAAGGCCCAATCCTGTATCAGATTTCAATACTCTATCAAAGGATTAATATTTCTATTTCTTTTGCCCCAGGCTCCTACATGGCTCTGCACAGCACTGCAACTCATCAGATCTTTGTTGAAATTTTTGTTATCATTTATTTATCTTAATTACTGATGTTTTTTTCTTTTTTACCCCTTCCTATATTTTTTACCTGATATAAGTGCCTTGTTCACCTGGTCCTGCTCTTATGGCCATTTACAGAAATTTTGCCAACCCTCAGATAGAATGTAGGGGAAATGAACAGAGTGGTCTTTCTACTGAGAAATAATATTAGCAGCCATTGGGAATAAGCTTGAAGGAAAGGCAAAGAAAGATGAAAGCATAGTGTGTGTCTTGTCACTAGCACAAAATTGTGGTAGTTGACAAATGGAAGAGCTAGTGGGTCTCCTCCCTCTCTACTCTGTAGTCATCCACTTGCTTTTAGCCCTTATTGGAAAAAGCAACAGGCCTAGTGCGACACATGATCAAGTACTTGAGAGAATAGCTCACAATGTAGTCAAGTGTGGTGCTATCAGACACAACACAGCTAAGCGTCTTTGGAAAAACCCAATGTACTAACCCTACCAGAAGATCTAACACATTCCACTGGATTTCCTTGAGGCTCTAGATCATCTAGGGGCAGGATGTGCCAGTTTATTTGTTTGCCATATTACCCATACTAAACTATGCTGAATGAATTAATTAATTAATTTAATTAATTAATTAATGGAGTGGATGAATGAATGAAAAATTAAGTAGCACACGCTCTATAGACAGAAGCCCTGGAAGCAGATCCCACCTTGTGTGACCTTCGGTAACTCTCTAAAGTTCAGTTTCCTCATCTGTAAAATGGAGATGAGAATGATAACTATTTCACAAGGTTTATGAGAGGATCAAATGATAAAATGTTCCTAAATGTGTTTCATAAACTGTAAGAATTTAATTTAACAAAAGATTGTATTGGTTTAAGTGATAACTGAGAAAAATGTTGAATGCTCTGGAGGGTATTTTTGGAGAAGGAGAAACTCTTTGGAGCCAAAATAAAAACAGTAAGGGAAGGTCATGAATGATTAAGGGAGGTGAGTGTCTGCTACTGTCTATGGAAAACAGAAATCAAAACATAATTCCCTGAAAACAGAAAAATGAAGCTTTCAAGTATTGAAAAAAATCATGGCAACAGACCATGGTCATCATTCCTGCATAATGTGAATATGTTTCAGATTATAGATCTAGTTTATTCAGGGCATAGTCAGAATCCCCCAAAGCCGTCATTTTCTATTTTGAATGCTTTTCCAAATATGTAATATTCAAAATAAATGGTTAGATGCCACACACACAAAAAAAGAGAGCGTTCATGTTTTTAATAGCTTGTGAAATGCAGCCATGGGCCTGCTGGTTGGGGTTGAAAGGAAGTAGCCCATAAACAACTCCATCAAGCGTGACAGAGCATGTTTGAGCTAAGTTTCACACAAAGGAAATTCTTCTATGTTCCAAGTGCCTGGGTCCCTCAAACAAGATCACATCCTACTGGTAGAGACGTAAGGCCTTTCAAGAAAGTCACAATGAAACCTTGCAGCCATTCTCTCAGGGCTGAGAAGTATGAGTTTTAAGCTTTATAAGAAATGTGGGATCTATTTATTGCTCACCTCCAAAATGGTCTGATAAAATCTTTCCTAACAGTCTTATAAGGTTAGCCTTTGAATGAAAGCTATGGAAGGGGACAATTTCAATTTAATTTTACTTTGGATCAACTGACTGTGCATAGGAAAAGGTGTACCTTTTGGAGAGGGGAGAGGGTTTAATTCTTTAGATTCCCTATTCTGGTACTTAAAATTACCACTCAAAGCAGTTACAGAGTCTACTCAAATAAGGTAGTAGATTCCCTCATGAGATCCAATGAAATACGGTCAAATAGGCAGAGAGAACTAAAAGCTAAAAACTATGTTCTATTCTTCATCCATCTAGTCATTTACTATATGAGAGTGTATAAGTCCCTTCAGTATCTCATCATCTTAGCCATCACCTCTGATAAATGGGAACCATGGTTCTCATCCTCTCGAATGATTCAACCTGGTGCATTATCAACTTACAGCTCTTCTCTACCCTCCCAGATGAAGGCAAGCAACTTGTCCCTACTACATGACCCTGCCCTCTGGCTGCTATAGATTGGTCCAATGGGACCTAAGCCAGAGAAATCAGTTCCTACAAAATTTGGATCAGATCTAAGAGACGATGATTTTTCTGCCACCTGGACAGCTAAACAGGGAAGACTCTTCTGTAAGAAAGAGGAAAGAAGTACCCAGGAGAGGCAGAGAAGAAAGGTCAAGAGGGCAGGGACTTGGGGATTTCTCAGTGCCCCAGCTGCAAAATGTCTTCCTGAAGGCCAGCCACCTACTTCAGAGTTCAGGTGTTCCTCAATCATGAAATTAATAAAAATCACCTAGTTTGAACATAAGCACCTTAGTTCAGGTTGGGTTTCTATAACTGCAGCCTAAAGGACTTCAATCAACATATTACTATAATATAAACTAAGGAGCTACCTGTGAAGCCTACCCCAAAAACCCCCCAGCCTTCTTTCTCTGTTTGCTGAGTAAATCAGATTTATAGATTTGAAGCCTAAATAAACCATAGGGAACATCTGACCCTATTCCTTCAGCTTACAGGTGTAAAACCAGAGAAGTTAAGTGACTTGCTCAAACCACTTTGTCTACAGTAGGAGATTCATGGATGCTTTCTGTAGCCATAGCATCTTAGGCATAAGTCTTAGGGTTTTTAAATTTTTATCTCTACCCTTCTCTCTATGGATAATTCTTATTTCAGTGGAAAAGACTATGCTCTAAGAAACCTGATCTGGGGATTTAAGAGGTTGGAACCCAAATCCTATGCTACAAATCCAGATATTACAGGGAGATAGTAGACTACATTGGAAAAACATGGTTTGGGCATCTGACTGCCTGGTTCAAACCCAGCTCTACCACTTATTAGCTCAGTGACTTTTGCAACTTAGTTAAACTCCTCTGACTATAGTTTCCTCCTATGAAAACAGGGATGGCAATACCTATCTCATAATGTTAATGTAAGATGAAATGAAATCACATCTGTAAAATGCCTGATACACCACCACATAAGGTTGGCTATTACTTTTATTAAAGGGCAGACCATCCTAGCAGACAGAAGGGAAGGGGCCATTCAAAAAACCTTTCAGCCTCATTGGTTTTCCCTTATCAACAATACCCTCTGCCAAGTCTGAGAGGAACGACAGCTGCCCCAGTTGTGAAAGAAGAAAGCAGACTCATTAGAGATTAGGGAGAGCTTAAAAAGCCACCTGGCGAGGCATTCACAAAACTCCCAACTGCTCCAAACAGACATGTGTCAAAATGGGTTTTGTGCTTTTAAACTGTTCTCTTTTTCTGATTTCTACCTCTAGATTATTAGAGCACTCGTTCACACCCTGGAGCCAAATACTTTCACATAGATGTTCAGAAATATTCCTCTTACTTCATAGCATTGATATTTTAACTATTTGAGAAATTTATTTCTCAATTTGCCCATCCCTGCTCCTTGGGTCTTCATTTCTAATGTCAAACAAAAGCTCTCAGGCACTCCTTTTCTCCCTGACACTGACAGAGAAGGTAATTTAGCAAAGTGGATATTTATTTAAGTGACTGGGCGTTGATTTAAACGCTAGTGATAAATTTGTAGATCTTGCTCTAAAGACTGTTATTCTTGGTAATGTAATTGTCATGGATCATAACTATAAGACAAAGTATAGCTTCAGCCATCCTGCTTGTTGCAAGAGGATGGAATGTCAAGTGATGTTTTGACTATGGAGCATTTCCTGGAGAACAGAGAACAATAGACCCTTCTCAATATGGGATTAAACACATATGAAAACATGTCTTGAAATCTGGTGGAAGCATGGATCTATTAAGGAGTCACAGGACTGTGTTTCTTTCTTTCCTCTCTTTCAATAGCACTAACCAGAATTCAGTTCATGACACTCAAGGACACCCCACTGCCTCCTGGAATAGCATTGCTTTTTGTTTTGCTCTGTGAACCCCCCACATTTTCTGACCTCTGTATCTCTGCATGTGCCCTTTCTCCCTCTTCAAGACCCCTTTCTCTTCTCATTTATTTCACCAAAACTTAACTGATTATTCTTCATTCATCAAGAATCAGCTCAACACTCCTTGGAAAAATTTCCTTGAGAGTCGCAAACCAGATGGGGATCTCTACTCAGTGCTTACAGACCTGTGCTTCACAGTCGCCACACTGGTAATAGTGGATGCATATGTCTGTTGTCCCAGTGAGTGTGCATTCCTTAATGCATGGTCATTCATCTCTGTACAATACATGCTCAATAGATATTGTTGAATGAATGACTGAATCAGTTCACAAATCAATGAATGAATGGTCTTTATGTCAAGAAGGAATGAAGACAATATTTCTTATAACTTATAAAAACTGGGAATTTTCTGCCCAGCTGAAAGTGTCCACTAGATTTATGCAGGCCAGAGCAATTGCATAATAGGAAAAAAATTCATCTTTACTTTTGGAAAAATAGTTTGTTTTAGAAGCAATCTGAGATAACAGATCATATTTTCTGCATTCTCCTGTTCTTGTTTCTTATTTCCAAACCATTTTCAGAAAAACAGGATATTACTTGCTTCAGAGTTTATTTATTTCTTTTCTTTTTTAAGATTATATTTACTTATTTGAGAGAGAGAGAGAGAGAGAGCACAATTGGATGGAGGGGCAGAGTGAGAGGGAGAAACAAACTCCCCACTGAGCAGGGAGCATGACACGGGGCTCCATTCCAGCACGCTGGGATCATAACCTGAGCCAAAGGCAGATGCTTAACCGACTGAGCCACCCAGGTGTCTCTATTTCTGATCATGATCCACCCTCCTCCATCAGAATGCTTATTATTTAATTGGTAGACACTAAAGAAAATTTCAATACTCTCCCCCAGAAAATATGTCAAATAGATAATAAGCTCATAGGAGCAATGAGGAAAAATATTAACTGTTATCATGAAGGCCTTATTTCTATTCCTGTATCTGACACAAAGGGGAAAGCAGAAAAGAAGCACACTATTCATATGATACATATGTGTTCATAGGATTGTTTTATAAGAGCCCATCCTAAACCTTCCTCGGATTATACAGGCTGATAAGCATGAAGGAAGAACATGCTATCAAAATAGAAACCAACTTGAAAATATTTAAATATTGTACATGGAAATTACACAGATTGGCCCATCATGACCATTCTATAGTTCTTTGGCAATATGGCAAGAAGAAAGGTTAAAAAGTAGATTACCAGTTTTCTTAGTAACAATCCTGCTGATAAATCCTGCAGTTCAGGCTCCTAAGAATCCTGTCTCCACAGTGCACTAGACTAGCCAGATAGGTTCTTTCTCTGTCTGAGTCTCCACTGCAGTTGGGCATCCATCTGAACCCTTCCACACTAAGACAACTTCCTTTGCTCATGAAATGCCTTCTCAGAGGGAGACTTTTGCAAAGTCTTTCTATAGGTCATTCTATAATATTCTAATTAGATCTGGAAAAGCTGGGTTGGTATTTAAATATAAATACAAATAATAGCAATTGAACTTTGTATGCAGCACTATGTTAAATATATTAATCAAAAAATGCTTTGAGTCCCCTCATATTATTATCTCCACTTTAAAGATGGGGAAACTGAGACTTAGATTGGCCAATTTGATTATTTTCAGAGCTAGGGTGTGGTAGGCCCAGACTGAAACCAGGCTGTCTAATTTCCAGAAATATTTTCTTATGTATAGCATTCAGATGGCCTCTATACTAGGTCTATCAGAGCACAGAAAAACCCAGCACCATCCTTGCATGAAAAACTGTTTGACAACTATTTCTAAGGCACTTCTCTCCTCAGGGCTGAACAGTCATAAGCCTTTGATGTTTCTTAATTCAGGTGATTTTCAAGTTATCATCATCATCATCATCATCATCATGGTTGTCACCAGAACTACCATCTACTAAGCCTGGACTATGTGCCAGGTCCTTGATTACACAACTACACAAAAAGCCCAAAATGTACAGTTATCCACATTCTATGGATGTACAAACAATGCTCAGTGAGATGAACTAACTTGCCCACGACCTGGTTTCCAGTAAATTTGCAAAGCCAGGATTCTAATGTGATTGTGCAACACCATTGCCCCAGCTCTCCTTACAATTCCTTGCTATAATCCCACTGCTGGTCTCTTGACTTCTTCATATGTGAGATCTTCACAGCCCCTCTTTAGGCACAGAAACTGATACTGGGCCCTCAAAGCATGATGGAAAGAGAATAAACCCGAGTGCGAGCATCATGGTTCAAATGACAGTCCTCCTTGCAAACACATTGTCTTCCTCCACTGCACACCTTACCTCATTTCTTCATCTGACACATTGTGGGGACAGTGATGTGGGACATCCAGGACAGTCAGTCAAATTCCTTCTGTTTAAAAGAACTGGATGGGAAGGGACTATAGATTAGCCATTTAAGACACTTTCCTTGGGAAGATCTCATAAAGCAGAAGGAAACTTCCAAAAACCCTTCTTCATTCAAAGTGTCTGGCAAAACTTTTTCTTCCTCAGTTTCCAAAAGAAACACTGGGGCAACATGGTGGAATTGAGTGGCTTTGGGTGTAGTGTCACTCTCCAAGGTCCATTTGTAAGGGCTACAGGGACCACAAACGAGTTGAAAGGGGGAGTAGAAGGGTGAGAGGGGAGTGTCTTGAAGTAAATTTGTATGGCTTGCACAATTTTATGCAAAATTATCACCCTTTTATTATTATCAGACAATTTTTAGTGGTGGCTTGGGGGTGGTCATAAGGAACTAATGAAGCCCTCGAAGCTACTGCTGAGCACTGCCTTCCTTAGTCAGGGTCATCCTTTCTGAGCCTCCGCTCCTAACCTATAAAGCAGAAATCAGAACAATTAAGAAGAGTTCTATGCCAGACCCTGGTTTGGAGGACAGATGACCCTTTACACTTAGTAAGTATTTATACCCCACTGAAGCCCAGAAAGGGTTGAGGTGGCTCACAATTAAAGACAAATTCACATGAGGTCTGTGGAGCCATGAGAGCAGGGTGAAAGACAAAATACCAGGAAAAGGGAAAAGGGACCACACCACAGAGACAAGAGCATGCTGCTCTGGCTGTAGGATCACCTAGGGATCTTACTACAATGCAGGTGCTGCTTCACAGGGTCCTCAGTATTAGAGGACCTGAGGTTCTGCGTTTCTAACAAAGACCCCGTGAAGCAAATACTGCCAGTCCAGGGACTACCTTTTGTGTAGGTTGGAGGAAACTAATATAATAGCATAAAAAGATGCCTTTAGTGCCCAGGTAATTAAACTTTTCTGTAAAATATAGCATGGGTCCTAACATAGAAATGCATTCTAATATCTTTTTAATTAGCAGAAAACTCTGAGGGTATTGGTGTGTCAAACAGTCCTCCCCTCTAAGACTGCTTTCCACCACCACCACCCCCCTCTGGCTCTCCCTCCTCCCCCTCAGGGGCCTTCCAGACCTGACATTGTGAGCAGGAAATCTGATGTGCCCGACACATCTTTCTAAATGATTTCGAGGAAGAAGAAGCAGGCTGCACAGATCCTGGAAATGCATGATGTAACCTTTTACATTCAGAGAAAAGGCTGTCCCTAATTCAAGCCATATTTCACCCAATGAAGTAGACATATTTGAAACTGGAAAACATCCAAAGAAAATATGGAATTCAATATATGTCTGCAAGTCTTGGCCTTTGCCTTCTTGTACCCCGATTACCTACCTGCGCCTGGCGTGGCCCTTCCTCTTGTCTCGCGCTGGACACCTCCCAATTCTAATTCTCACTTGAGCTCTCCAGTGAGGCATCTGTTGGGGGAGAAATCTATAAAGCACTTAAAGGTTGTTGAGAGCTTCCAGGAGTCAGGCTGTGTGCTAGAAGCTGTAATAGATTATCTCATTTAACCCACTCTGAGGACTGTACAGATGAGAATATTCATAAAGATGGAGTGTGTTACAAGGCCACACGTCTATTAGGTGTCATAACAGGGATTCCAAATGAGGTCCCTCTAACTCAGTCTCAACACCATTGACATTTTGGACCAATTATTTGTTATTGAGGGCAGCCCCGATGGCTCAGCGGTTTAGCGCCACCTTCAGCCCATGGCCTGATCCTGGAGACCCGGGATGGGGTCCCACATCGGGCTCCCTGCATGGAGCCTACTTCTCTCTCTGCCTCTCTCTCTCCCTCTCTCTCTCTGTCTCTCATGGATAAATAAATAAAATCTTAAAAAAGAAAACATATGAAGGGTGTCCTGTGTGTTGTATGATATTTAGCAGCTCCCCTGTTCTCTACCTACTTGATGCCATTAGCAACCTCTCCTTCTAGTTATGACAACCAAAAATGTCCCCTGACATTGCTAAATGTCCTCTGGGAAGCAAACTGCCTGGTTAAGACTGTTCCAACCTAAAGCCTGAGAGCCGGATAAACATGGATAGGCATTATTTTTCAACATTTTACAAGGATCAATGCTATTATGGGCTGAATAGTGTCCCCTCCCAAATTCTTACGTTCAAGTCCTAATCCCTAGTACCTCAGAATATAAATGTATCAGGAGATAGGGCTTTTGAAGGGGTGATTAAGTTAAACCCGTTAGGATGGTTCCTAATCTAATCTGACTCATATCCTTTTAAGAAGAGGAAAGCTGGACACACAGAGAGGCACCAAGGATGCATGCACAAATATAAATAATAGTGAAAGCGAATATAAGGGAAGGGAGAAGAAATGTGTGGGAAATATCAGAAAGGGAGACAGAACATAAAGACTCCTAACTCTGGGAAACAAACTAGAGGTGGTAGAAGGGGAGGAGGGCGGGGGGTGGGGGTGAATGGGTAATGGGCACTGAGGGGGGCACTTGATAGGATGAGCACTGGGTGCTATTCTGTATGTTGGTAAATTGAACACCGATAAAAAATAAATTTATTATAAAAAAAAAAAAAACAAAGGAAAGACTGTATGTGGACACAGAAGAAGGTGGCCATCTGCAAGCCAAGGAGAAGAAACTAACCCTGCCAACACCTTGATCTTAGACTTCCAGCCTCCAAAACTATGAGACAATAGATTTCAGCTATGTAAGTCACCCAGTCTGTGGCACTTTGTTATGGCAGCCCTAGCACACTAACACAGCTCTAAAGAGTCTCACTGAACTTTCTGTCCTTAACTTTCCTATTTTGTTTAGGATATACCACGAAAGGTTTCAGAATCAATTCCAAACCTAGGAATTTAAAGATTAACTCATGGCAATGCTGTTTATAATTCATGTTTCTTTTCACAGGCAGGGGGGATCTGTGAGCAAAGTACTTTTGAACCTGTACCATGCCACAACAATTTGCTTTAGACCCTTTGTGACTGCTTGCCATTTATACCCTAAACTAACTCTTATTTGCCCCCTTATCTTCCTATGTCTTTATTGATAATATTCTTTCTAGAAGCTATGAGTGGAATGACAATGTGGTATAGTGTCAGGATAGCAAGGATACTTGTGATATTACTTCCTAGTCCCGGCTTATGGCAACACTATATTGAGGCTCACAAGACAGGGAGGCCTCAGAATCCTTCTTAATATTTAACTAGGCTTCAAGCAGGACTATCAAAATATCAGAGGTGGCAGAAGAAATGGAACTTTATGCTGTCCTAAAGTTGGTGCAGTATTCTCAACCCTGGCTACACATTGGAATCATTTGGAGAGTTTTTGAAAGTATGAGTCTTCAGTCTCAATTCCCCCAAATTCTGATCAATTGGTCTGAGATAGAGTCCAAGCATAAGTATTTTTCCAGTGACTCTAATGCACCACCAAGACTGAGATCACTGGCTGAGTGGAGTAGAATATTCAAGCTCAACCATAATAGCTATAGGGCTATGCACAAGTCTTTCAATTTCTTAGGGCCTCAGTTTTCTTATTTGGAAAATGGTCATCATAACTCTTGACTTTTCTGTCTTACAGGGTCACTCTGTTCAAATCAGTTAAGTTGAAAACCACATAAAGTGTACAGAATTATAAATTTTAAGTGCTGACATTAGCACTAGGGGTTCTCACTTCATTTCTACACCAATCCACTGTACATCCTCAGGTGAGTAACTTCATCTCTGTAGGCCTCACTTCATACCCACATAAAATGAGGCAGCGTCTAAAGTCACCTTCAGGCCCAAATTACATGCTCTTGGCAGAGCAGTTTCATACATTGTATATAATAATGATTATTTCTATTGAGATCTGATTTTCTCATTAAAATAGGATGTTGAGGGTTTAGAATCCTCCTCTTAATCATCAAGATGACATTAGGAATAAAATTTAAATTACACTGTGGCCTGGAAAGTAATTTGATAATTTCAATGCAAGTACCTTACATGTTCATTTTTTTTAGCCCAGTTACTCCAATTCTGGGAATTTCTTTTATTTTTTTAAAAGATTTTTATTTATTTATTTATGAGAGAGAGATTGAGAGAGACGGAGAAGCAGGCTCCATGCAAGGAGCCCAACATGGGATTCGATCCTGGGCCTCCAGGACCACGCCCTGGGCTGAAGGCAGGTGTTAAGCTACTGAGCCACCCAGGGATCCCCCCGGGAATTTCTTTTAGAGAGACAATCAAGATATAGGCAAAGATTTATGTACAAGGATGTTCATTACAACATTTTATACAATTATATATTTATATAAATAAATGGGAACACTAGGAGTGGGTATAGATATATTTACAAGAAGAAAGGTACTTCTATAAATTATGATAGTCACAGGATGGAATGTCATATAGTCATGAAAAAAATATAGTCATATTTTTCAAAAAAATATCTAACAACAGGGGAATTATGATAGATAAAATAAATAAAAATATATAAAGAAAACAATGAGAAGGTCAGAAAACTGTACTATATATTAATTAAAATACATGTAAAAACACACATACACATATCCTGCAGGGAATGATTAGAAGGAAACATACCAAAACATTGAACAGTCGTATAACAGGGTGTTTTTCAGAATGTTTTAATTTTCTTTACATTTTCTGTACTTTCTAAATGTTCTTCCATATCCATAGGTTGCTTTTACCATCAGACAGGGAAATGCATTATTTTAAGGAGCTACTGTGGGTTCAGATGTAGTAAAGACAATACCTTTGAGGGAACATCTGGGAAAGGAAAGTGTATAAAGTGCTAATATCTTCCCAGCCAAGGAAACCCAGATCATCCTTGGGAAGTAGGGCCCATGAGGAATCCGTAAGAGATCAGGTGAAAACTGAAGGACAGCCACTGGCACCTCCTGTCTCCAGCAGATTGTTATTCGATTGGAAAAATGGCAAAGTCTCACTTCTCAGTGCTTACGGGATTTTCCCATCTTATTTGTAAAACAAACGTTCCACTTTCGGAGGGTATGGGGAAGGGAAGAAAGGATCCAACACAAAGCACCAAAGAAGAGTCTTTACCATGAAACTAATGAGCTGAAGCTTCAGGGCACCTTGTTTTCCCCAACCCTTCCAAGACCAAGGAATGTGTTCACAGGGTCATTGTTTCCCAACATTCTCAGAAGTAAAATATTTTAACCACAGTTATGACTACAGTCACTTCCGCTTTGACTTCCCCTCTGTCACACTGATGCTCACATCAGGTGGCATTGGATTAGCTGTGGCTTTGGGGGAATCCATTTAGTCAGAGTTTACTAGACTCACACTGTTGACATTTGGGGCTGGATAACTGTTTGTGGTGAGAGCTATTTTGTGCATTGGAGGATGTTTAGCAGTATTCCCGGTCTCTACTCCGAGATTTCAGTAATGCCACACTACTCCCTCAGTCATGAGAATGAAAAATGTCTCCAGACATTTCCAAAAATTCCCTGAGGTAGGAGCGGGGGTGCAAAATCTTTCCAGTTGAAAACCACTGACCTAGGGGAAACTGAGTTGAGGATACATGTAATTTGGGTTTAGTGAGGTATGTTTCTCTGTTCACAGTTACTTTCATGCAGAGTCAGGTTCCCAGCTGTCCTAGTAAGAATGGCTTTCAGGAACATTCCCACAGCTCTCTGTGCTGATTCCCCATGTAACATGAAGGTGTGAGACCAGAGGAGCTACGTGTGATATGAACAAGTTCACAGCTCTTGACACTTGAAGTATGTGGGTGATGGAAGAGAAATGAGATTTAAAATGTATGGAGCCAGAAGCTACTCTACAGAAAGTCCTTCAAATCAGAAGTACAAGAAGGAGTTTCCTCTCTCATTAATACTGATCAAAATGCAAGTTATAATGCACATAAATTATAAATGCACAAAATAAGGACATTTCATTTATTTTGTATAGAATCAATAAAACTATTCTTGCTTTTTTGGTACAACCATTTGTGTTTCACATGATTTTTAAAAGTTTTTATTTAAATTCCAGTTAGTTGACCTGCAGTGTTAATATTAGTTTCAGTGAACAATATAATGATTTAACACTTTCATATAACACCTGGTGCTTATTATAACAAATGCCCTCCTTAATCCCCATCATCTATTAATCCATCCCTCACCCACCACCCCTCTGGTAATCATCAGTTTGCTCTCTATGGTTAAGAGCCTGTTTCTTGGTTTGCTCTTCTTTTTTTCCCCTTTGCGCATTTGTTTTGTTTCTTAAATTCCACATATGAGTGAAATTATATGGTATTAGTTTTTCTCTGACTGACTTATATTGTTTAGCATAACATTCTCTAGCTTCATCCATGGCATTGCAAAGGAAGCTTTCATCCTTTTTATGACTGAGCAATATTCCATTATATATATATATTACATCTCTTTACCTATTCATCAAGTGATAGATACTTGGGCTGTTTCCGTAAGTTGGCTATTGTAGATGATGCTGCTATAAATATCAAGGTGCATGTATCCCTTTGAATTAGTATTTTTGTATTCTTTGGGTAAATACCTAGTACTGCAATTGCTGGATCATAGGGTAGTTCTATTTTTAACTTTCTGAGGAACCTCCATGGTGTTTTCCAGAGTGGCTGCAGTTTATATTCCCACCAACAGTGCAAGAGGGTTCCCTTTTCTCCACATCCTCACCAACACCTGTTGCTGCTTATGTTGTTGGTTTTAGCCATTCAGACAGGAGTGAGGTGATATTTCATTGTAGCTATGGTTTGCATTTCCCTGATGATGAGTGATGTTGAGCATCTTTTCAAGTGTCTGTTGGCCATCTGCATGTCTTCTTTGAAAAAATGTCTATTCATGTTTTCTGCCCATTTTTAAATTGGATTATTCATTTTTGGATGTTAAGTTTTATAAGTTCTTCATATATTTTGGATACTAACCCTTTATCAGATATGTCATTTGCAAATATCTTCTCCCATTCAGTAGGTTGCTTTTTAGTTTTGTTGATGGTTTCTTTCACTGTGTAGGTTTTTCTTTTGATGAAGAGGTGAAAGACCTGTACTCTGAAAACTATAAAACACTGATGAAAGAAACTAAAGATGACACAATGAAATGGAAAGACATTCCATGCTTATGGATTGGAAGAACAAATATTGTTAAAATATACTACCCAAAGTAATCTACACATTTAATGCGATCCCTATCAAAATACCAACAGCATTTTTCACAGAGCTATCTTGAAAAAGAAGAGCAAAGCTAGAGACATCACAATTCTGGACTTCAAGTTATATTACAAATCTGTATACCAAACAGTATGTTATTGGCATAAAAATAGACACAGAGATGAATGAAAAAGAATAGAAAACCAGAAATGAACCCACAACTATATGGCAATTAATCTTTAATAAAGCAGGAAAGAATATCCAATGGACAAAACATAGACTCTTCAACAAATGATGTTGGGAAAACTGGACAGTAACATGCAAAAGAATGAAACTGATGTAGTAAAATGCTGGGACACTTACACGCCAGTGTTCATGGCAGCAATGTCCACAATAGCCAAACTGTGGAAGGAGCCATGGTGTCCTTCAACAGATGAATGGATAAAGAAGATGTGGTATATACACAATGTAATATTACTCAGCCATCAGAAAAGACAAATAGCCACCAATTTGCTTCAATGTGGATGGAATTGGAGGGTATTATGCTGAGTGAAATAAGTCAGTTGGAGAAGGACAGTCATCACACAGTATCACTCATACGAGGAATATAAGAAATAGTGAAAGGGATTATAAGGGAAAGGAGGGGAACTGAGTGGGGAAAAGCAGAGAGGGAGACTAACCATGAGAGACTCCTAACTCTGGGAAACAAAGGGTTGCAGAAGGGGAGGGGGGTGCAGGGATGGGATAACTGGGTGGCAGGCACTAAGGAGGGCATTTGATGGGATGAGTACTGGGTGTTATACTATATGTTGGCAAATTAAATTTTAAAATTTTTTAAATTTTTAAAAAATAAATGCTAATTTAAAACCTAAAAAATAAAAAGAAAGAAAGAGGGCAGCCCCGGTGGCCCAGAGGTTTAGCGCCGCCCGGGGTGTGATCCTGGAGACCCGGAATCAAGTCCCGCATCAGGCTCCTGGCAAAGGGCCTGCTTCTCCCTCTGCCTGTGTCTCTGCCTCTCTCTTTGTGTGTGTGTCTCTCATGAATAAATAAATAAAATCTTTAAAAAAAAGAAAAGAAAGAAACTGGACCACTTTCCTACACTAAATAAATAAATAAATAAATAAATAAATAAATAAATAAATTCAAAATGGGTTAAAGACCTAAATGTGAGGCCTGAAACTATAAAAATTCTGGAGAACATAGGCAGTAACCTTACTGACATTGGTTGAAGCAACTTCTTTCTAGGTAAGTCTTCTGAGGCAAGGGAAACAAGCAAAAATAAACCATTGGGACTTCACCAAAATAGAAACTATTCTGACATCAGGAAGCAAATTTCAAACAAAGCATTTTTCTAAGTATGCAAAAAATCATTAATTCTTTAACAAGGAGACATACATTTAGAATCAAAGTAATGAGCAGGCTCTTAAATTTCTTGATAACCCATCTTATGAAGAACAAATCATATGAGCATATTAGAAAAAGATGTTGCCCTTTTTTGGCCCATTTACATGAAATTACTACTATGGTGAGGAGCATATAAAACCCATAATGCTCAACTGAAACAAGGACATCAGTAACCAACTGATAAATGAGTGCTATCAATTCAAAGAATATTTAGGATTCATTAATTTCACAAGAAAATTTGAAAAGCTCTGAAATAAATTTAATGTCATTTTCCCTAAATTTGACAATTCTAAAATTTTATACAACAATCCCAATAGCAAGCTGTGAAGCTAAAAAATGCTTTTTAAAACTATGAATAGCAAAAAATAAAAGGACGGAGGGCTAATTGATCAACAATGCCAGAAGAAAGATCAAGTTATCTTTCTGTTTTCTATTTTAATAGGAAAGTATAACACAAAATGTCATAGAAAGAGGCAGCCAAAGAGTATGCAGATCAAGGACATAAAAGAAAAAATATTATGGGGTCTTTGTGAAGTGACCTGTGCTTAAAAGAAGAAACTCATTCTTCAGAAACCTATTCCTCAGATTACAGAAATAAGTAGATTCCTTAAAAGGAAGCAAGAATGGCTCCTGGTGACTTTTGCGCACATATTTCCATAGCACCAAAAGAGTACCACAAGATGAATTCTATCAGAACCAAAAGGCAGCTAAAAGCTAGAAATCCAGGATCCCTGGGTGGCGCAGTGGTTTGGCGCCTGCCTTTGGCCCAGGGCGTGATCCTGGAGACCTGGGATCGAGTCCCACGTCGGGCTCCCGGTGCATGGAGCCTGCTTCTGTCTCTGCCTCTCTCTCTCTCTCTCTGTGACTATCATAAATAATAAATTTTTTTAAAAAATTAAGATTTAAAAAAAAAAGCTAGAAATCCCCACAAAGGCCTATTTATTTATCTCAAAGACTAAATTTAGTATATTGAAGACCAGGAAATCCAAAACTTAAGCCACCAGAGATTTTTTTTAAAGATTTTATTTATTTATTCATGAGAGAAACAAAGAGAGAGAGGCAGAGAGACAGGCAGAGGGAGAAGCAGGCTCCATGCAGGGAACCTGACATGGGACTCAATTCCGGGACTCTGGGATCATGCTCTGGGCTGAAGGCAGGAGCTAAACCGCTGAGGCACCCAGGGATCCTGCCACCAGAGATTATAATTAATTATAAAATATGTTCAGTTTTTATGTCTGCATGTTTACATATCTGACTGTTAGGACTATGAGTCAGGAAAGTATAGTATATATCCTAAAATGTGTGATTTATACAAGTTGCTTCAATCTCAATACTGATTTTTATTACATAGTGGGACCATTTCCTTCCTTTCCTTTTGAAAATGTACACCTCTAACACCATATTCCACAGGAAAAAGTTTGCTACAGCCAACTTTATAGAAACATATATTAAAAAGATTCTAAAGACCATTCCAAAATCCTTTCCTCACCAATGACTGGTTTTATATTTGTTAGATCTGAATCAATATACAGCATTTCTATATTCTCTTGCTCTTGCCTTTCATGCATTTTTATTTAGATGTCCATCCTCATCTATTTTTAAAAGGAGGCAGTATGAGATGGTCATGCATAGTACTGAGAGCTTGCTGTTTGATCTCTGCCTTGGGCATTAGCTGAAGCTTGTGATATAACTTTTCCCCTCTGGCACTCCATATTCCTTCCTATCTACTTAACCAATGGTCAACCAGAGTAAATTAACTATCACTTAAAACAGAATGATTTTCCTATTAAATTATTAAATTACTTACCCCACTTTGGGGTCTGTTTGTATAGGATACATAGGAAATTACTTCTTTCAAATGTATTTTTCAAGATCACATAGGTGATAGCAACATAGTTTTCCAAGTTAATTAAATTTGAAACCAGACCACTGGGGGGAAAAAAATGCAAAAAAAAAATTTCCAAATGACTCAAAATAGCAGTAGGCTTCAATTATATTTTAACAATTTTCACAACAAACTCCCTTGTCCATTTTGGCAAAGAATATCTCATAGCTTTATTGAGAAAAACAAGCTCAAGAAGCCAAAACATTTTAGCACAATTTCAGACTTACAGTGTATTGCTTTGTAATCTAAAATAATAGAAAAAATAATGAAAAGATCTAGATTGAAACTGCTAAAATTCAAATTTCAATTCTTCCACCTACCTGCACATGGATGTTTATAGCAGGCTTAGTTAAGTGAATGAATAAACAAACTGTGGTGTATCTAAACAATGGAATATTATTTAGTGCTAAAAAATGAGCTATCAAGTCATGAAAAGACATATAGGAAATGTAAATGCATATTACTAAGTGAAGGAAATCAATCTGATATGATTCCAACCATATGACATTCTGGAAAAGGCCAAACTGATAGTAAAATCTGTAGTTACCAGAGGTTGGGGGGGGGGGGGAGTTGGACAGGGATAAAGGGCAGAGCATAGCAGAATCTTAAGATAATGAAATAATACTATAGTGTGGATACTGTATAATACTATAATGTGGATATGTGTCATTATACATTTGTCTAAACCCATAGAATGTACAACACCAAGAGTGAACCCTAAGGTAGACTATGAACTTGGGTAATAATGATGTGTCAATGTACGTTCACCAATTGTAGGAAATGCACCACCACAGTGGGGGATGTTGATAATATGGGAAGCTATGCATTAGTGGGGGCAGGGATATGTAGGAAATCTCTGTACATGCCTGTCATTTTTGCCATGAACCTAAAACTGTTCTAAAAAATAAAGTTTTCAAAAAAAGTGCTATGTCCTGTATGCCAGTACACGTCCTGGAAAGTAAGATTATTTTCTTCATTGGAGGTTTTCAAACAGGATGGAGGAACTTGCTATCAGAGCTATGCATGTATAGGAACCAGGAAGTGGATGGGTATTCAGATCATTTTCAAAGTTGTTTTTTAAATCATTTCCAAAGTTATTAAAAACAACAAGTAATATAAGTTATAGCTAAAATAATTTAAGTCAAAACTTTACAAATAAAATGGAGAAAAATTCCTGAAGGCAAAAAAAAAATTAATAGACAATTAGGAAATGTAACAGCTAAACAATCTAGTTAGTAAAGGTATATCAGTAAATTATTGTTCAAAAAAATTCTTTCAGCGGGGTCTAGGTGGTCAGTCATCTAAGCATCCAACTCTTGGTTTTGGCTCAGGTCATGATCTTAGCATGGTAAGATCAAGCCCCATATAGGCGCCACACTCAGTGGGGAGTCTGGTTGAGATTTTCCATCTCCCTCTGCCCTCCCTCCCCCCCTTAAATAAATAAATAAACTTAAAAAAATTCTTCCGGCAGATTTTAGAGTCTATTAGAAGATAGGCAATCAAATGATGTTGGCACAAGTTCCCTGTCAATACTCTGCCATAGTGTCTCTCATGAGAGGAGATGGTGCCTGCTAATAGTTCAGTTGCTTCATGCTGTTTACATGACTTGAAGGTACTGGATTCTGACCTATGGATTCTATATCCCAGGGTCCCCCTGATGAACAAATAATAGGCCCAAAGAATGAGATATCCAAGTTAGGAGAGGGGCCAGTACCTGACTGGCCCACAACAAATCAGTACATGACTTTGGCCCCTAGTGCCAATAGAACTAACAACACATGGGATCCTCATGAAGTTCCCTAAGGTTAGATAAAATTGGAAGGAAATAAAATCTAAGGCCCAATTGGTTCCTATCCTGTTATGGAATGTGGATACTGCTAACCCAGCCATCTGGAGCTGGCAACAGACACCAACTAACCAAACCATCTCCTGAGGCCCAGAAAGAAGGATGGCCAGCCATGCCAATCTGCAGCAGAGCTGGAATGGGGATTCAGGGCTTGACACTTGCAACTAAATTTTTCCATAGAGCGTTCCCACATCACTCTGCCTTGAAATAAATCATTCTACTCCCTGACCCTTCAAGTGATCATGATTTATACTTCTCATGGACACTCTGTTTGCCTTCAACAGCAGCTCTTTTGTTAACCACAAACTCTCTTCCATCTAGCTAGTCCCTAAGCTTGCAATGCTTTAAAGTGACTGCCAAACGAGGAAGATAATGATGTTAATTGAGTCTTCTAATTTCTACCCGTAAAAGTTATGAAGTTGCTTGATGAAGTTAACTTATTATACAGTAAATGTGTGGTGGGGTGAGGGTAAGGACGCTGTTCCATTTCAGTTCCTAGGTCTGTTGCTGATGAGGTCTTTGAACTCTTGCCCATGCCAAGCCCATGAATCAGTGTCATTTATCATGTGCATTTAGATAATTGAAATAATAAAGATGAAATGGATACAAAAGATCTACTATTTCATGAACGGCAATTCCTTTTTATCAGCGCACCAACAGTGAAGCAAATTAGACCACCTACATTCTTCCTTCATGAAAATGATCTTACCATCCTGCCCCATCTTTCCATTATCCCATTTATTTTCATTTTCTTTCTCAAAAAATACTAACATGTGTATCTATCTATCTATATCTATAACTATATATCTAATCAAAGTTATAATTCTGAATGAAAATGATGCAGGAATTTATACTAATGACATGCAGGAGGAAAATCGAACATAAATGTTTATATTTTCTTTCTTCACCATGGTTATAAAAAGCTTAAGCGTACAAAAATTGGAAGTTTGAAAACTTAGCTTACTATAAACTTTGAAATACTATGCTGAAAAAGAATAAAAGTGTTCATATTTAAAGCCACTTAACTTGCTATAAAGTCAGGAAAGAATATCATTCCTAAAAATTAAATATCCCTGAAATAAACAGAGTCAGGAAGACATCATTGTTATGAGAGGACACCATTAATTTTGATCATGATTTTGAATTTCTCAGCCTGGTCTGGAACCCCAGTGAAGATGATAAATCACATTTACCTCCTTTACTAGAAACTAACACAAATTTAAAAGTGACAAAGCACATATGATTCAAAAGGATTCTTCTAGATACATTTCCAATTTCAATATTAGCTTTCTATCTAGGACTGAACTTCAAAATGCTAAAACAAACCAGCCATGGTGTCAAGTAAGAAAGAAATGAATGGACAAAAAGAGCACGTGCTCTTGACAAAGAATGCCAGAGAAAAAAACTTCTAAAGGAAATCACTGTTTTAAAGAGAGAGAGAGAGAGAGAGAAGGGGCACCTGGGTAGCTCAGTTGGTTAAGCAACCAACTTTAGATTTTTGGCTCAGGTCATGATTGCAAGGTCCTGAGATCGAGCCCCACATTGGGCTCCGCACTGAGTGTGAAGAGATTCTCTCCCTCTCTCTTCCTCCCTCTGCCTCTCCCCCTGCTCATGCTTGCTTTCTCTCTCTCAAAACAAACAAAAAACACATAAATAAATAAATAAGTAGAATGTATATTTAGTTCTTTTCTTCTCACCTCAAAGGGTGGAGAATTCTACAGAGTACGAGATAATTCTAGAAAAAAATATATTTTCTCTTGTGTATCTGAGTTGCAGTGGACCACCCCACTAAACAAAAAGAAAGTGGCAGTGAAGGTCTGCCAGGCTCAGAGAATGAAAGAAGCAAAAGTAGAGCGTTAAGAATATGCACAATATACTAGGGACTAAAAGGATTTTTGACTTGACTATAGAAGAGGGTTCAAGTAGAAGGGCCTAATAGGTCAGAGCAGTATGGAGGCTTATAGTTCCTTGGAAATGGAATTTAATTAAACTTTGTTTTTCTGACCTTAAACTTGTCTGATTTTAATAAGAAGCAGCCTTTTTTCTGAATTAGAAAAAAATCAAAATTGCAAATTAATGTTAACATTTACCTTCAATGCTCTAAAGATCTTTTTCTTCTATCAAGAAATATACTAACAATAGACAGATACTGATAGAGGGAAGAAAGGTCTTCAGGGTAAAATAAATCTTATAGACAAGAGGAGCTGAATTCATTATATGCATGTTCACATAAAAAATGATCAAAATGAGCAAAATAATAAAAAAGAGATACACAGTAAAACTGTACCACACCAAGGGATTACATGGTTTTACTTTCTACCGGACTGTAAACTGTCTGAAAAAAAAAAAAAAAAAAAAAAAGAAAAGAAAAAGGCATGTCTGGGTTGAATTCCAGCACATTGCATGAGGAATTAATTACCTCCAATTTCAAAACTAGCCTTTCTGGTGTTTGCTTTCAGTTTGGGATATATATGACTTTGAATTATTTTTACACCAAATTAACAAGGTTTCCCCCTCTTTATTATCTATGATACAAAAGCAGCCATATCCTTCTTCATCATATTATTCAGCACTGAGGTCCTCATGATCTCATCAAGAAGGGTGGCTGTCATCAGAAGCCTTGTGTGTTCATCCACCACCTACATGGGTCATTAAGGATGCTCCCTGTCCCCCTATTCGAGCCTCTTCAGCAAAGGAGGGTGAAGATGGATAACAGCCCACTACAGCCCTGGGTGGTGTCATCTGATAAACCAGGAAAATCTGCAGCAACCACTGAGCAAGTGAGTAATACACTCATCGTCAAGATCTCCCCTTATTTATTTGTCTATATGCCTATCCTCTGCGTGGAAAAGTGTTTTGACCTCCAGGACCATGGGCATCTGTGGCTTACATACAACCTTACCCCAAATTTCACTAATTTGGAATTCTGTGTCACAGTTTGGATTTGTTTTTGTTTAAAAGTCAATGGTACAGGGCAGCCCCGGTGGCTTAGCGGTTTAGCACCGCCTTCAGCCCAGGGCATGATCCTGGAGACCCAGAATCGAGTCCCACGTCGGGCTCCCGGCATGGAGCCTGCTTATCCCTCTGCCTCTCTCTCTCTCTCTCTCTCTCTCTCTCTAATAAATAAATACAATCATTAAAAGAAAAAGAAATTATTAAAAAAAAGAGTCAATGGTACAGTGCTCCTGCTACCCAATGTATATGGGCTTTTCAAGTTACTGAAGGGGTTGCACACAAGGGATTACAAGCAGCTCTTCAGGCAGCCAAGTTGCTTTGCATCTTCTAAGAAGTTGATCAGCCTTCCCATCCCCACTAGGGACTGTGTGAACTTTGAGGATAGAGTTGATTCTAAGATAATGCTTGATAACCAGTAGTTACTGTTCAATAAAGGTTAATTGAATATGATGGATCCTAGCAAAAGGATAAGACAACTAGTTAAGTTATATTAAGAGACAAGCTGCTGTCTCAAAAGATTTTCTTTACAATGAGCTTTACTGAGCACCAGAATGGTGTGGCATGCCCATGTGAAATTCAAATCGACAATCATTAACTGATAAGTATTGATGAATGACTAATGAAGGGAATGAATATTAATCAAACAAAACATGAGAGTTGGTAGGAGAAATCGATTTGTCTTCTCTACCATAGAAATCATAGAAGTACAGATGCCTATACATGGATAAATGAGGAATAAAGATGCAGGGTCTGATTAGTTCAGGGAGGTAGGGAAGAAACACTAATCCTTCGAATATGGGCCAGAGCCCAAGCATGAGACTCATCTGCAAATCAGAATCCCTGAAAGTGTGGCCTAGTAATCTATATTTTAACCACATTCCATAGTGATTCCTATGCAGAACAGTCTGAAAACCTATGCATAAGAAAATGGTGATCTTCCTGCTGTGAATTTCAACCTTGAATTCAAAAGTGAATTTCAGTGGAAAAAATATGACCTTTTCAAAAGAAAATGATGTTGGATAAGTTGCAAATCTATAAAAGGAAGGAAAACATGTGTATCTTGACATCTACCTTAAACCACAAACAAATAATCAATTCCAAATGGTTTGTAAATCTAAATATAAAATGTAAAACAATAAATCTTTTTTGGGAAAAAAACCCAGAAGAATAACTTCATGCTTTGGAATAGGAAAAGATTTCTTAAGTCACAAAAAGCATTGAACAAATATAAATTGAAATACATTAAAGTTAAGGACTAATGTTATCAAAAAACACTATTAAGAAAAAGAAACTCAAGCCACGGAATGGATGATGATATTTGCAATACATATATCATATCTGAGAAAGGACTTATAGCCATAAACCCATAAAAAATGTAACTTGACAGTAAGATAGTAATTACTAAGGAAGTGAAAATCAAACTGCAATGAGATGACACTTTACACCCGAGAGAATAGGTGTAAAGTTAAAAAAGTGACCATGCTGATTTCGGTAAGGATGTGGAACAACCAGAACACTTACACACCACTTATGGGAGTAAAAATTGGGTAAAAATTGGTACAACCACTTGGGAAAATGGTTTGACAATACCTACTAAAATATGTGCATACATATTTTATGAGCCAGTAATACCATTCCTAAGTGCACATCCAGCATACTTACATTTATATTTTCATCAAAAAACATCTGAACAAATATCTAGCAGCACTACATATAATAGTCAAAAAATAGAAACAATTCAAATGCCCTTCAATAGTAGAATGGGTAAATAGTAGTATATTCATACAAAAAAAGCCATTCAATAAGATTGGTACAATATAAAAAACTGAAGAACTCCCACATGGATGAATCTAGCTAACTCTAGGCTAAGAACAAGAAGCCAGATCCTAGAGTACATTCCGTGTGACTTGATCTAGGTGAAGTTCAAAATCAGATGAAACTAAATAAAAAGAATAGCAGTAACCTTGTCCCAGTGTAGGGAATAAGGGGCATGAGTGATACTGTAATGTTCTATTTTTTGATCTGGGTGCTAGCTGTATGGGTATATTCACTGTGTTGAAATTCATCAAGCTGAACACTTATGATCTGTACATTTTTTATATGTATGTTTACTTCACTAAAAAGCTTGCTAAAAAATAAATTTCTCAAATAAGCCTACTTATCTGAATATATACTTTGGCATTAACATTCCACAGCCTAGTATACTCTTCAATCCAACAGCATCGCTAAGCTGGACTTCACCCATAAAGCCACTCTTCTGTATGATTATAATGGATTTCTGCATTTATATGGCGCCTTTCCTCTGCAAAGATCAAAGGGCTTCTGCATAATAAAAGATAGCATATCAAATGCAGCATATCAAACACAGTTAGGTCTGAGAGAATAAAGGGGAAATACTGAACTCAGAGACATATAATCTAGGAAACTTGTAGACATAAAATAAGTCATAAAAACTGTATGTAAAAACAATCATAAACATCAACTATTAAGAATTCATTTGTGTGAAATAAAAGGCCCGCTGCTCTTGAGGTTGCTTGCTTGCTCTTGACATGGCAAGGACAGAGAGCAGCCTAGGCATTCAATTTAGGTCTTAGACTCCTAGGCACCACATTGCAAGATTTCTCTGGAGTCAACTTGGCACCTCACTGTAGTAAAACAGAACAACTAAATAAACTGTGCTGCTGTTCAAAGAGCTTTCATATGTGCTTTAAAATAGAAACTCACTAACCCTGACAACTAATTAAATGGGCCTTTTTCATATTTGTGAAATAAATATTCTACTGATATATCTCTCTGAGGCATATAGAATTATATACATTGCTTTTATGTTTTACATTGACATTTACCAAATGTGTTTTCCTCAGACTTCAATTCTTAAAATCATCAAGGGAAAATGTGCACAATGAGTAATTTTTCACTGACCTGAGGTCGCTTTCAAAATCTGTGTGGGGTGATGTTCTGGTTTGGCCAGTGACCCTGGGAGATATTTCCATTAGCCTAACAAAAGACACCTTTAGTTTTGTGAATTGTGAAATAGTCCTTTACTCTTCTCTCTGTAATGTCTACACATGAGGAGGGAGGAAAAGGAAAATACTTGGCTTTGAATAACTTAAAATAGTCCATGTTCTACACATGGATAACATGAATAAAAGGAGTCAGATAAATGGAAGCAGTGTTTTAATTTCATGTATATATCTCTTGAGAAGGATGACAATAGACAATGATAAAGGAGAGCAAGAAGAGAAAACTGGCCATAAACATTTGGCAAGCACTTTAAATGGATAACCTCATTAAATTCTCACAACAATCCTATTAAGTTGGTAGTTTATTATCTGCATTTTACAGATACAAAAATGGAGATAAAAAAGAAAGGTTAACTAACTTGCCTAAGGTCACACTACATTATAAGTGAGGAAGCCAAGACGTAAACCTAGGCAACTGGACTGCAGAGCTTGTGCTCTTGAACCCTAGAGTTTGTGGAATTAGGTGGAAGGGATATGAAGGCATTCCATGGTAAGATTTTGTGTTTAAAAGAGTATCTTGCCATTCATTCTTTTGGGGTTCATGTTTTTCATGGACAACTCTGGTGGAAGTTACTCCTATAACCTGTGATACGAAAGACAGAAAGACCTACTTCACAAAGCAGAAATGGACCATAAGTCCCATGTTCCCTTGAGGACCACCAAAATGTGTGTCAGGAACCAGAAATCCCTTGGAATCAAGCTTTAACACAACTCAGATAAGTTTAAAATGTTACAGCCACTCACCATCTTTAGAGTTTGCTCTTTTTGCAGATTTCTCACTAGTTCTTGTCCTGGTGTTCAGGCTCTTAGCCTAGTGGCATTTAAAAAAATTCACGTTCCTTGGAAGCCTTATGAAGTAATTCAGATTTCCTCTATAGGCAGTAGCAATGATTCATTCATAACAAGAGTGTTGCTAACTTGTTCAATAGGAGACTACTCTTTGGGGAAAAAAACAACAGCTAGGAGATTTTCATCTGAACAGGAGGTCACTTTAAAATTCAATTTAGTGACACCCTTGTGGGTTTTCCCTGGCACCTAGAATATATGGACTAATAATTGGGAACAGCTGCTTGTCTTGACTGGAACCACTCTATTTAAATAGCTCCAAGATTACACCCTTGGCCTCTGCTTCTTTATATACTTTGGAAATAAACTACTGTGGATGCCCAAATGTATTCAGACAATGGAAGAAATGATTTATGGAGACTGACCACATCCAGAACTGCAAGCCTCATTCATTTCCCTGGTTCAATCATCACCACCCATACAAAGAAGAGGGAAGAAAATGACAAGGTCACACAGTTACTTATCCCCAGGAGTCACCCTGAATAAAAGTTACCCTCAGATTGAAGCACTTTTTCATGACCTTCACTCTAAGGCACAGTTGTTGCATTTGACTCCACCAAACACCTAACTTAATGTCAAATTTATGCAATCTGACATTCCGAGAGTATTTATTTCTGGTATGCCCCAAGTGGAGTCCTAAACAGTCAATAAAATTCCTGTGGGATATGATATTTACATATTTTAACTGGACACTTTAAAGGATACTTCAATTTTCTTCCCATGTGAGCAACGTTTGTCCAGTTTCTTCTTTTGAATCTTTGATTCCATGAAGATTTATTACATGCTTATTTTAACCCAAGTGCTCATCCCTCAAAATGGCCTGAGCTAAATCTATTCATGCCAAACACACTTGTAATCTTTCTTTTCCAATGTAAATATCCAACAATAAAAAAGTAATAAAATATAGCATGACATATCCACTTGGCAAAATCTTACAGGCCTATTCACAGATGATGATAGCATCTCTAAGATGATGAAGAAATTGGGGAAATTGAAATGATATTGTTAAGTTAAAAGAAGCAAAATAGAATAGACCCATGGTGGTAACCATGTAAAATTACGCACAGCCAAAAGATAGAAGAGAAAACATCAAAATGAAATATGCTATATTCTGAATCTTTCCATAACCATTCCCCCCAAAAACCAGAGAGATCAACAAGATGAACCAGTAAAACCACTTGAACCCATACCTATAGCACAACCATGAGACAGAAAATACTGCAAACTCAAAGTATACTTAAATAGATAAATAAATGACCCAATTCAGAAGAGCTAGTTCAGAAAAGAAGGAAGGAAAGCAGGGGCCTACATATGGAAAAACAGATATAACAAGTCCCAGGAAGAGAATGTCTCTCCTAAATGGGAAAATACTAAATATAAGTATGAGACATGGTAGATTAAAGTGCTGGTAACTGATAAATCAAAAGGAAGGAGCTTCAAAGTCTGGAAGAACAGGGGTAGAAATCTTGGGAAAGCACTGGTGCTGGAGGAAAAGAAAAGAACAGCCTTCAGCTATTTGGCATTAAGAAAAAGAAGAACTAGAAATTAAAAGTGCCTCAAAAATAAGAGAATCACAAAATCAGAAGAGAGGGGGCAATTTTAAGAAATTATAATTTACAAACAGAAGAGGAAACTCTTGAATTAAGAATCTCATAAACTACCTAAATATTCAACTCCTCACCTGTCTACCTGTATAGTTATTGCTGGCCCAGGAAAATAAAGCATTTCAAAAGGAAGAGTAAATGGCACAATATTCATGCAAAGTAACTACAAGAAGAAAATACAACATGAAAATCAAAATCTTTTAGCTGATAAATATTGTACCTCCCCAAACAATAACAAAGTGGAAGAAAATGTCAGTACTCTAATCTGAATTAAATATCCTTAAACAAGCATTTGGAGATATGGAGAAAAAAACCAGCCTGACTCAAAAAGTTTGAAACTCGAAACATAAATGGATAAAAATTCAGAATGAAAATGAAGAAAAAGACAAAAATCATCTTAGAAATTATGACTAAATTACACTATGCTCAGGAAAGGCAGAAAAATAAACAAAAGAATGAAAACAACATTACAAAATTATAACAGGAATGAGAGAAAGTGATTGAGGTAGAAGATAATTTAAAACTTTAATGTATGGGGTGCCTGGGTGGCTCAGTCTGTTGAGCATCCAACACTACATTTCTGCTCAGGTCATGATCTTAGGGTCATAAGACTGGGCCCCACATCTGACTCTGTGATTGATGGGAAGTCTGCTCGAGATTTTCTCCCTCTCCTCCTCCTCCCCAACTCATGTGTTCTCTAAAATAAACAAAATAAAATCTTTTTTAAAAAAATATTTTATTTATTTATTCATGAGAGACACAGAGAGAGAGGCAGAGACACAGGCAGAGGGAGAAGCAGGCTCCTCGCAGGGAGCCTGATGCGGGACTTAATCACTACCTGAGCCAAAGGCAGACACTCAACTGCTGAGCCACCCAGAATTCCCACAAAATAAAATCTTTAAAAAAAGATTCAGTGTATGAACTATTTGAGTCACTAAAAAATTAGTGAAAGATTAGAAAAGATTCAATGTATGAACTATTTGAGTCACTAAAAAATGAAAAACTAAATAATGGAATTGAAGCAAAATTTAAAACATAATCCAAGAAAACTTCCCAGAGGTAAAAGACTTACATTTACATCATCATTTACATAATGAAATGGTCCATTATGTGTCTAGTAAGACTGACAGAATGGTCAACCTCAAGACATATCCTATTAAGACTATTATATTTTTAAGGGAAAAAAATTCTATTTAGTTGTTAAAACTAAACAGTCTACCTGGAAATTTACCACCTTTTTTATTGAGATATATTTGACACACAACATTGTATAAGTTTAAGGCATACAACATACTGATTTGATACATTCGCATTGCAGTATGGTTATCGGGTTAGTGTTTGCTGACACCTCCATCAGATCCCATAATTATAATTTTTTCCAGTGTTTAGAACAATAAAGATCTAGTCTCTTGGAAAGCTTAATGTTTATAATACAGTTTTGTTGTCTATAGTCAGTACAGTGTGTATCAGGTCTCCAGGGCTAATTTATCTACTAGTTGCAAGTATGTACCCTTAAACTACATCTCTCCCATCCTCCCACCTCCCAGCCCCTGGTAACCAGTTCTGCTTTTAAGGTTACAGTTTTACCTTCCACAAGATATCATAAATATTTGTCTGTCTCTCTCTCACTTACCTTACTTAGTATAATCTCCTCAAGCTCCATATATCTTGTTACAAATGGCAGAATTTCCTTTTTTTCTCATGGCCAAATAGTATTCCATTGTACATAAAGACCACATTTTCTTTATGCATTTATCCACTAATGGACACTTAGGGCTGTTTTTATACAGGTTACTGTGAATAACGCTGCAATAAACATGAGAGTGCATATGTCTCTTTGGTGACCTGTTTTCATTTCCTTTGGTTATATATATAGAGGTGGAGTTGCTGAACTGACCATATGGTAGTTATATTTTTAATTTTTTGCGTAGCCTCCACAGTAGCCTCCACAGTTTATAATCCCATCAACAGCGTACAAGGGGCTCCTTTTCTCCACATCATTGCCCACACTTATCTCTTGTTTTCTGGATGGTAGGCTTTCTTACAGGTATGAGGTGATATCTCATCTTGGTTTTGATTTGCATTTCCCTAGTGATTTGTAATATTGAGCAACTCTTCAGCACCTGTTAGCTATCTGATGTCTTCTTCGGGAAAATATCTATGTAGTTCTTCTTTCCATTTTTTAATCAAATTGCTTGGATTTTTGTAATTAAGTTATATGAGTTCTTTAAAATTTTGGGTATTAACCTCTTCCCTGATACATGGTTTGCAAAACTTTTCCCCCATTTCTGTAGGCTGCCTGTCCATTTTGTTGTTTCTTTTGTTGTATGAAGCTTTAAAGTTTAATGTAATCCCACGTGTTGATATTTTTTCTTTTGTTGTTTGTGCCTTGGGTGTCATATCCAAAAAATTATTGTCAAGAGCCAATGACAAAGAGTTCCTTCCCTATGTTTTATCTAGGAGCTTTATGGTTTAAGGTCTTATGTTTATGTCTCTGATCCATTTCAAGTTAATTTTGTGGGTGGTATAAGATAGGGGCCCAAAGTCATTTTTCTGTGTGTGGTTATAGTTTTCTCTACACCATTTTTTGAAGAGATGATCCTTTCCCCATTGGATGTTCCTTACTGCCTTATCAAATATTAGTTGACTATTTATGTAGAGGTTTAGTTCTGGGCTTTCTATTCTGTTCCATTGTCTGTTTTTATACCAGTACCATACCATTTTAATTACTATAGTTTGGTAGTATGGTTTGAAATCAGCAACTGTGATGTCTTCAGTTTTTTGTTTGTTTGTTTGTTTGTTTGTTATTTCTCATAATTGCTTTAGGTATTAGGCTATTTTGGGGTCTTCTGTGGCTCTGCACAAATTTTAGGATTCTCTTTGTTCTATTTCTGTGGAACATGCCATTGGAATTTTGATAGAGATTTTGTTTGTATCTATAGATGGTTTTTGGTAATATGGACACTTTAACAATATTAACTCCTCCAATCCATGAAAACAGGATGTCCTTCCATTTGTGTCTTCTTTAACTTCTTTCAGCAAAATCTTCCAGTTTTCATTGAACAGATCTTTCACATCCTTGGTAAATTTATTCTTAGTTCTTTTATTGTTCTTGATATTGTTGTGAATAGGATAGTTTTCTTATTTCTTTTTTTCGGGTGTTTGTTGTTAGTGTATAGGAGAATAACTGACTTCTGTGTATTGATTTTATATCCTGCAGCTTTACTGAATTCATTGATTAGATCTAACAGTTTTTTAGTTGAGTCTGGGATTTTCAATATATAATATCATGTCATCAGGAAATAGCAACAATTTTACTTCTTCCTTTCCAACTTGGATGCCTTTTATTTCTTTGTCTTGTCTGATTGCTCTAGCTAGGACTGGAGAAAGTGGGCACCTTTGTCCTGCTCCTGGTCTTAGAGGAAAATACTCAATTTTTCTACATTGAGTATAATGTTAGCTGTGAGTTTGTCACATATGGCCTTTATTATGTTAAGGTATGTTCCTTTTACAGCCAAAATGTTGAGGGTTTTTATCATGAAGACATGTTGTATTTTGTCAAATGCTTTTTCTGCATCTATTGAGATGATATGACTTTTATTGTTCATTCTATTAATGTGGTGTATCATAGTTATTGATTTGTGTATATTGAATCATCCTTGTATCCTAGGGATAAATTCCACTTGGTCATGTTGTATAATCCTTTTAATGAATTCTTGAATTCAGTTTGCTATTTTATTGAGAATTTTTTCATCTACTATGTTCATTAGGGATATTGGTCTATAGTTTTCTTTTTTTGTAGTGTCCTTATCTGGCTTTGGTATTGTATAATGCTGGCCTCATAGAAATAGTTTGGAAGTCTTCCCACCTCTTCAATTTTTTGAAAGAGTTTGAAATGTATTGGCATTAATTCTTCTTTAAATATTTGATAGAATTTGCCTGTGAAGCCATCTGGTCCTGGGGTTTTCTACATTAGGAAGTTTTTTTTCTTTTTTCATTAGGAAGTTTTTTATTACTGATTCAATCTCCTTACTTTTATATTGGTCTGTCCCAACTTAGTATTTTTTTCCTGGTTCAGTCTGGGTAGGTTGTATGATTCTAGTAAATTATCCATTTCTTCTAGATTTTCTAATTTATTGGTATATAGTTGTTCATAGTAATCTAATCTCTTATGAACCTATGTATTTCTGCAGTATCAGTTATAATTTTTCTTCTTTTTCTTCTGATTTTATTTACTTGAGCCATCTCTTTCCCCAATTTCACTAATGGCTTGTCAATTTTATCTTTTTGAAAAACCAGCTCTTCATTTCATTGATGTTTTCTATTTTTTTCCTAGTCTCTTTTTCATTTATTTCTACTCTGATATTTATTACTTTCTTCTGCTAACTTTGGGCTTAACTTGCCCTTCTTTTTCTAGTTCCATGAGGTGTAAAGTTATTTGCAACCTTTCTCACTTTAATATATGCACTTATTACTATAAACTCTCCTCTTAGAACTTCTTTTTCAGTGTAGATTTTAAGTTGTTTCTATTTGAGATATTTTTAAATTTCATTTTGGTTTCTTTTTTGACCTATTGGTTATTCAGGAGTGTGTTGTTTAGTTTCCACATATTTGTAGATTTTCCAGCTTTCCTCATGTTATTAATTTCTAGTCTCATAGTATTGTGGTTGGAAAAGATATTTGGAATGATTTCAATCTTCTTAAATTTGCTAAGACTTGCATTATGTCCTATCATTTATCTATTCTTGAGAATGTTCCATGTGTACTTGAGAAGAATGTGTATTCTGCTGCTGTTGGATGGAATGTTCTATGGATGTCTGTTAGCTCCACTTAATCTAACGCATGCTTCAATCCTATTGTTTCCTTATTGACTTTGCCTTGATAATCTATCCAATGTTGAAAGTGGGGTATTGAAGTCTGTATTACTATTGTATTATTGTCTATTTCTCCCTTCATATCTGTTAGTATTTGCTTAATATATTTACATGCTCCAATGTTGGGTGCATTTATATTTACAATTGTTATAGCTTTCTGATGGATTAATCCCTTTATTGACATATAATGATTTTTCTCATCTCTTGTTATTGTTTTTGCTTCAAGTCTGATACAAGTATGGCTACCTCCACTTTCTTTTGGTTTCCACTTGCATGGGATATCTTTTTCTATCTCTTCACTTTGAGACTATGTGTGTCCTTTTTTTTTTTTTTTAAAGATTTTATTTATTTATTCATGAGAAACAGAGAGAGAGAGAGAGAGAGGCAGAGGGAGAAGCAGGCTCCATGCAGGGAGCCTGATGTGGGACTCGATCCCAGGTCTCCAGGATCATGCCCTGAGCCAGAAGGCAGTGCTAAACCACTGAGCCACCCAGGCTGCCTGAGATTATGTGTGTCCTTAAATCTGAAATAGGGTATTTGTTAATATAATTGACCATATTACTAGATCTAAGAAGAAATTTTTAAAACTTTTTTTAGATGCAGAAAGGTGTTTGAAAAAATCTAACCCATTCCTGATGAAAATACCCAGTTTAACAGGAATTGAAGGATACTTTATGATATGATTTTACACATACACACACATGTGTATATATACACATGTATAATAAATACTAATTCATATATACGTATATATCCATAATCAGTTCTGAAGTCAGTATCTCATGGGAAACACTGGAGGTATATTCACCAATGTGAAGAACAACTATTTATCATATTGTACTGGAGGTATTCATTGATGCAGTTAGATAAGAGAAAGACAGAACTTAAGAGTTAGAAAGGATATAAGACAATCTTTCTTTTCAGAGAGGAGAATAACATATGTGGAAAGCCTAAATAAATCAATGGCTAACTCAACCAACAGAAAATTCAATAAAATAGCTAGTCATAAAATTAACATACAAAAACTGATAGAATATATACTATTTATATATACACGGATACATATACAAAATTATATATGTTACACATATATATACACATAGAGTTAGAAGATAATAAAGGAGAAAAACTTCATGTACGATAACAACACCAACAAATAATATATTTTGGAATAAACTTAAAAAGAGATGTGCAAAAGCTTTATGAGAAAAAACTTAAAACACTTGTAAAATATGCAAAATTATTTTTAAGTAAATGGAAAGATGTCTCATGACAGCAGGAACAGAGTGCTCAGAGGCTACTGGGACATAAGAAGGATCCAAGGGCTCATTTGAAGGAACTATCAATGGCCAAACTTGGGAGGCATCAAAACAAATAATGACAATAGTTACAAAACACTGAGTAACAAGATTTTGACTCCATTGTAACATTGAGAAATGGATACCAGTGAGAGAGGAATTGAAAGATTTCCTTACAGAGGAATGCTAACCATGTAGCAGGAACCATTGTAGATGAAATCGGTGTAGACAGAATAATAGAATTTTAAATACTACCATTTGCAACCATGAATGTAACAATTCAGGCAAAGATCATCAGTGGATGCTAAAACCATTGAGTAAAAATTCTGAGGGGAACAAGACATTCACACAGTCTCAAAATATCACCCCACAGATTATTTATTATGAGGGTAAAGAATATCTTCACGATGAAGGAATTTGGCAGACACCTTCTTAACCAAATGATTCCAATTTAGCATCATCCTTAATGTAACAAAATGATATTTGACTCCTGACAGATGAGTCAAAGAGGAAGTCGTGTCACTTGTGATGTTTTTGCCAAAAATATTTAATCTGAATGGAATCATTAGGAAACAATCAGACACATTCAAATTGAAGGCCATTTTTACAAAACAACCAACCTGGACATCTGAAAAATGCCAATAGCACTTTTTTTAAAAAACCAGCAAAAGGACTATTCCAGATTAAAGAAGACCTAAAGAGGTAGGACAATTAAAATACAATACATGATTATTTATTATATCATGAATTTTAAAAATCTATAAAATTATTGGAACAATTGGGGAAATTTGGATATAATTATATATTATTAGATTAAATTACTTCATTAATATTTAATTTTGAGTGTGATAATGGTATTGGGGTTAAACAGAAGAGATGTCTTTATTTTTAGATGATATGTAATAAAGCATTTAGGGGTGAAACATGTTTTCAACTTTAGAATGGTTCAGAGAAATAAGAAAAAAATGGCAAAATGTTAACAATAATTAAATCTGGGTAATGGAAATATGAGTGTTTATTGAACTATTCTTTCAGCTTTCTTGTGGTTTTGACATTTTTTCAAAATAAAAAAATTATGGAAAAATAAAAATAGACAAAACTAGAAAAGAAACTATTCTAACAATTATCTGTGGAAGAGAGATGGAAAAGGGACTGGGCAGGGGGCAGGGGCACTTCTATGGAGGATTTCTGGTGGGCTGGCAATGTTTTCCTTTCTTTCTTTCTTTTTTTTTTAAGATTTTATTTATTTATTCATGAGAGAACAGAGAGAGAGAGAGAGAGAGAGAGAGAGAGGCAGAGACACAGGCAGAGGGAGATGCAGGCCCCATACAGGGAGCCTGACATGGGACTTGATCCCGAGACTCCAGGATCACACCCTGGGCTGAAGGCGGCGCTAAACCTCTGAGCCACCTGGGCTGCCCAATGTTTTCCTTTCTTGATGTTGGTTTCACAGGAGTGTTCACTTTGTGAAAACTCACAAAGCTGTAAACATACAATTAAACTTTTCTGTGTGAGTCATGCTTCAATAAAAAGTGATTTTTTTTTCTTTTTTCTTTTTTCTTTTTTTTTTTTTTTTAGGCAACAATCATTAAGTTAAGGAGATCTACTTCTTTTCTATGTTTTTTTCAAAATTGTAGTTAAATAGTAAAATAAATTTTGTCCTTCAAATGCTTATAAATTTTTTTAAAGTTTAAATCTTCCTTTTCCTCTTCAGAGATACAGGAGAGTATAAATAATCTAAAGTATAACAAGGTGTCTGGGTACAATTTCCTGTCATTCAGGAAAGGGTTGACGTAAGTGTTTACCAAATGGTAATTTGCTATATTTATGTGTACACCTTGTGTTTTAGTCCATCTGGGCTGCTATAACAGAATGCCACAGACTAGGTGCATTATAAACAACAAACATTTATTTCTCACCGTTCTGGAGCCTGGAAGTCCAAGATCAAGGTACCAGTAAATTCAGTGTCTGGAGAACTTGCTTCCTGGTTTATAGATGGTACTTTCTAGCTGTATCCTCACATGATGGAAGGGGAAAGGGAGTTTCTCAGGCACTAATCCCATTCATGAGGGCTTTGCATTCATCACCTGGTCTCCACCCAAGGGCCCCACCTCCTAATACCATCACTTTGGGGTTAGGATTTCAACACAGTAAATTTGGAGGACACAAACATTCCATCTGTAGTACCTTGTGACGAGAGAGGTTTGCATTCTAAAAATTTTCCTTTGGAGATAAATGACCATTACTTCATGGTGATTAAACAAAAGCTTATTAAAAAACTGTTTAGAATATTTGGTCAAAGTGATTATTGCATGTGAGCATTTGCTTTTCTACAAACTGTCTGTTTTCAGATTAGTAATGATCTGTTATACCCAGGAATCTGTGGAAAGCAGCAGCACCAGGACCTGCTGTTCTTTCTTCCAAACTTGAGCAAAATTATTTACAATGTTTATTTATAATCAAATCAGAGTAACAAATACGTCTTGATCTTATGTTCATTCATTTCAGAAATGACCTTGTAATGAATGGCACAGTGAAGAAATAAGGTCTACATTTTCATGTATCTGCAGGATAAAAATGAGAAGATGAATACAAATTGTGTTTCTCTCTAAATATGTCTGTCTAGAGTATCAATATTTTGAAGGGTAGAAATGCCAGTTGTTTCATTTTTTTGGACTCTGACACTCTGTCTTAATTGATTCGCGAGGAATAAAAAAGTATCCCAAGAGCTTCTAAAGGAGAAGAGAGATCCAAAATTGGGCAATGTCCTTGTATTATAGAAATAACAGATGAACAAGACCTAAATAGGTCATTCTCAATATCCTCTAGAGTTCCCTGGGTATTCTTACTTCTCTGAACACATTTTTGTAAAATTATAAACTTACCTATTTTCAAAACTTTATTAAATTAAAAGCATTTTAATCTTTTCAGGAACAAAACAAAAAATGATTAAGAGGATAATTCGTTTCTTAATGGATGCAATTTAAAACCTTGGCAGTCTCTTTTCATGTAAACATTCCTCTGCTCTGAGCTCAGTGGGTCTGGGGGTGAAGCAGAGGGACACACACAGACTCCAAAGAGAAAGCAGGTCTTTTCTAATGGAGGCCACATCAACACAGCCCTTGCTGAACAAAGAACAACACCAACATTTCAAGGCAGCACAGAACCTGGGTGCAGGCTTAGTCTGTATTCCTCTGTGTGAGTGAGCCCCAAAACCAATTCAAACAAGTCACTGGTTGCCCATTAGCTTCCTAGTCTCCAGACAGCAGAGAAAAATGAGAGAAGAGTGGTTGAGGACATGGGAGAGGAGGCTTCCAAAATTCATCTGATGAAGGATACCAGCTGGAGCAATTACTGTCAGTTGTTGGCTCTGCCCTTCTGAAGGAGATGCAGCACATTCACAAGCAAAAACTTCATCTCTGGAGACACTCTTACCTCCAAAGGAGAGAGGCAAATTAGACACTGCCTCCCTTTTCCAGCAAAACATCATTTCCCTTAAAAGAACACAGCACTGATCCTCCCATGGAAATTGATAGAAATGTTCAGCCAAACATCAGGAAGGAAAGGAAACCCTCTTGAAAAATCACTTTGTTCATTCCTTGTATCTGGTTAAGATCGAACCAAAGTCAGAGTTAGCACTTAGAGCCTAAAATCTTAAATATCCATAGAAGGAAATGGATTCCTTTGTCCACAAAGTTCTAAGGATGAAAGAAATGTACTTTTCTCTTTCTATATAAACTGAGTTTTCCTAATTTCTCAATAGAAATGGAGAAAGCTTTTTGTAATATTCCAGAGATTCGTCCCTTATACAAAGAAGCTACTAAGTTCCAACTCAGATGAACCTTCTTCAGGTTGGATCATCTTCATTCCTTTATCATTTCCTCAAGTGCATTGTATTTCATCCTATGAAGATGTATTTCTAAATACATCAAGCACATGTATATAATGCAGCCATTCTTTGCAAAGTCCTGGTTCACATGCCATACAAAATTAATTCAAATAAGCCTATCACCTATCTAGGACAGAATGGTAGTTCACTTTTTGGGGGTGAGTAACTGGAAGAGGGTACAGAGGTGCTCATATTATTCCGTTTCTTGATCTAGGAACTGGTTACTTGAGTATTCTTTTTGCGATAATTCATCATGCCGTGCTGTTAGGATTTTTTGTACTTCTCTTTATGTGTGTTACACAAGTAACAAATTGTTTAATAAAATGTTTGCAAAAACCTAAGGAAACAAAATCATGTCACCTGCTGACTAGTAGCTTAACATCTACCAGCTTCTCATGTATCAGATGGAAATCTGGAAATATCCTCTCCTATTTCTCAGGGTTGTTGTAAGAAAGAATTAAGATAATGATGAGAGGGAGCTTTGTAAAATGAGAGAGAATATATAAATGTGAGGTATGGCTGTTGGTGTTGTTCTTGTCAATGATGGGCTTCTCAAAGGGCCACGTTCATAATTTTGCAGGACCAGACTATAACCATGTAATATATTTACAGCTATATATGTAGACAAAAGCAAAAGGAATACATGATTTACACATTGTTATACCACAGTTGGAACTCCTATTTCTCAACCCTTCTCTAGCCCACAGTCCCAAGATAGATTATTTTGCAACTAATTACTTGCAGATGTGAAATCATTTCCAGTGTTATGAAAATAGCAGAATGGATCCTGGAATGGGCAGCACCGAGGATGGAGTGGACAACATAACAAAATCGTTGTTATTCTCGGCTTGAGGCCTTATTTTGTGGCTCACAATTCTGTCTCCTGGTATCCTACTAGGGACAAAGTCAAAACTGTATCTATCTCATTAAAAACAAATCCAGATTGTGTTTTTTTTAATTATTTATATTCTCATTACCAGAAACTGAAAATATAACTCTAGCCCTTCCATTGTTCTCAAATAGTTTTTAGCTTCAGTCAACTGAAAATACAACAAATTCTTCAAGAAAAACGAGACAGAAGGGGCATTAAGTTACATCAAACTAGAAGGAAGCGGAAGGAAAATAATGAAGCCCTTCTAAAGCAATAAGTGGAAAGAGGGAAACTCTGCTAGCAAGAGCTAATGAATGGCAGGGGATTTTTTGTCTCTCTCCATCTCTCTTTCGGCAAAATACTTAGCCAATGTTAGCTACAGCTAGAACAGAATGGCACCATTATTGCTTTAAGCAATCATTAAGAAAGGAAAGAAGTTTCTTCTGAATTTCAAGGGTGAAGGACAGAGCTTGAAAAACACATTCCTCACAAGTGGGAAAAGAACAAAGGTAGAAAGAAAATGTTTGCTTGAGACACCACAGGACCAAGTTCTCCCTGCAGGAGCAGAATCTATCTGACAACAAATAAGCCATGTAAAGACCTAATTTGGAGAGGATGGGGGTCAAATCTCCGTGTGTGGAGAAATCAATACAGAGCGAATCCCCTGAATTGTCGATTAATTCATATCTCAGTTGGCTGATGCATATCTTCAGGTAAATTTTTAAAATCAGACACATGGGTACTATAAATTTCTAAATTCTAGAAAACACCTTTCTGTTGAACCTGACTGAGAATATCTCTCTATTGTTTTAATACATTGCAAATAACTTCACTTACAAATAAATTATTAAATGTTCCAAAACAAAAAAGAAAAAAAAATTATCTACAGTGGAGAAGTAATCCCAGATGCAAGAAAAGAAAAAGCAAAAACTGCAAAGTTCAGAGGGAAGAATTATTCTGAACTGGAATTCTATTGACAGGAAAAATGTTATTCACTGAAAATGTATCAATCAAGAACACTTCCTATAAGAATCGTTAAAAGGTATCTTCTAGAAAAATTTAAAAAAAAACAAATTTAAAGCACAAATCCAAGAAAAGAGGAAAATATGGGCTATGAGGAAAAGCAATAAATAAATAAATTAGACTCATTGGTAAACCTGAAAATTCTTTTTCCTTCTCTTGGGTCATTCCCATTCCCATCTGCAAAAAAAAAATCCCTGCTATCAGTTCTTCCACATTTTAAAAAATACCTTGCTTTAGAATAATCTAAATTGGTTAGAATTGATTGTATTAAGAGTGACATTCATTGTTTTTCTCTTTTGCTTATGCTTGAAATTTTTCATAATAGAAAAATCTCCTCTTGAGAGAGACACGGACTGGGCAAAAATAATTTTTTAAATCTATGTTGATGTTTAAAACATACATTTAAAACAAAATTATTCAGAAGGATTAAAGAAATGAGATGGACAATAATATACAAGATTAATGCTTTCAAAAAAGAACTAGATGTAAAATGTTAGTATTTCAAAAATATAACTCAAAGTGAAAATATTACTGGGTAATATTAGATATTATGGAAGTTTCTCAAAAAATGAAAAATAGAATTGCTATATGATCCAGTAATTCCACTACAGGGTATTTACAACCCACACCCCCCCAAAAAAGGAAACACCAATTCAAAAAGATACATGCACTCCTATGTTTATTGTAGCATTTACAACAGCCAAGATATAGAAGCAATTCAAATATCCATCAATAAATGAATGGATAAAGAAGATACACACACACACACACACACACACATACAGGAATGTTAGTCAGCCATAAAAAAGAATGAGGTTTTACCATTTGCAATGACATGGATGGACCCAGAGAGTATAATGCCAAGTAAAATAAGTCAGACAGAAAAGGACAAATGCCATATGATTTCACTCAACTTGTAGAATTTAAGAAAACAAATGAACAAAAAAAAAAAGAGAGAGACAAAAAATCAGACTCTCGAATACAGAGAACAAACTGGTGGTTGCCAGAGAGTAGATGGGAGGGGTGTGTAAAATAGATAAAGGGGATTAAGAGTACACTTGTCATGATGAGCACTGGATAATGTATAAAATCATTGTATCTCTATATTGCACACCTGAAACTAATATAACTCTGTATGTTAACTATACTTCAACTAAAAAATTAAAATATTAAACATGACAAAGGGAGAATGCATTCACAAAAGGTAGAAACCTTTTAAGGAATCTTTATGCACCTAAGTAATAATATACCAAGTAAAAATTGTTAAAAGAATAAGGGGATATTAACAAGTCCATGTCATAGGGGTAAACTTCAGGATAACCAACAGATCATGGAGGGTAATCATAAGTAAGAATCTACAGAGTATTTACCAAAAAATTATGATGCAGTTGTTCTCAAGGAAAAAAATCTCCATAAATTTTAAAAAGTAAAAATCATAGCATAGAGAATTCTAATCATAATATAGTAAAGCTAGAAAGTCACACTCAAAAGATAACCCTCCAAAACTCCCTTCACTTAGATTTTAATACTTCCTTTTAAAAAACTTGGATACAAGAGGAAATCAAATCTCAAATTTCAGACTATTTTCAATGTGGCATATCAAAAGTTATGAGATACAGCCAAATTGGTACTCAGAGAAAATTTTATCATCTCAACGATATGTACTAGAAAATAAGAAATACTGAAAACAAAAGAACTAACCATCCAGCTAAAAGAAAGAAGTAAAAGAACAAAATAAACCTGTAGAAAATAAAATCAGTAAATCTCATCTTATCCCACTCTTTATTTCACCTTGATCTCTCCTTTGGGTGTTGTTTTATATCTGAGACCATGTTTTGTTTTTGTCTTGTGTGTTTTTAAACATATTGCTGGAGCCCTATCATCCTTCTAAATATTTCTTCCAGAATCTACAGTAAATAAGGTTTTTTAGACTTCAAGATATTGTCCCCTCTACCTCATTTTATACTTTTTTCTCACCAGCCTACACTGCAGTTTGAATATGTTCTATCCTTTATAGGGAACATTGTCTAAACTCAGCATTTGCCAATGTCCAGTAATACATTGATTTTCCATAGCTCTGAGGACTACCTCCTTGAGTTCTGGTCAGATCTGCTTGTAGGTCAATACGAATTTCTTGCTGCCCAAGTCCATACAACCAGTGGGGGCTCAAGTATGGCTCTGTTGTAATGAGGTGGAAGTTTTTTTTACTCATCCTGGTGCTGAGAATCTGAATTGGGAATGGGAAATACCTGATCCATGTAGTATGACCAGAATCCACTCCTGTGCCCAAGACAGATATCACTAATAAATAATCATGGCTGACACAGAATCAAAGGCTGATACATTCAACCTTCAACTCTTCCTGAATACAAATTCTCCATGTACTATTCATTATCTGTCAAGAACTGTCATAAAGGATGAAACCTATTTTTCTACCCTGTTCCAAATCAATGGAGCATGTGCAAACTCCTCTCTCTGATATATAGTCAGTTGGACAATGCCCCTGACCACAGCTCTGGTATCATCATTTTCATCCTAGGCCTGGGTTCTCTGTAGCTGACTTTTTTTTCCCAAAGCCCCTCCCCTCTAGAAATTTCCCTTTCATAAACCAATAAATATATAGCTCAGAGGTAAAAATAACATGTCAAATTGTTGTTGTTGTTGTTGTTGTTATAATCTTGCAGACTTTTTGGGTATCCTCAGTGACTCTACCGTGGGTCATAACCTAAAGTTGGACCCAATAATAAGCATTTAATTTCTGACAGATTTCCAGTCATCTGCATGTTAATTCAAACTCAGTCTGGAATGATTTAACCTTAAATTACATGGTCTTTGCTCTTTCAAAAATAAAATGTCTTTATCGAAGCTAACTAATACCTGTACTTTGAACATTTTAGACCAAATGTCTTAGACCAATAATTTTACAATGAATTTAATTTCCTGTTTATACTTCCTCAGTGTCATATGTTACAGGGGATAGTTCAAAGAAAAACACCTTATAGACTCTCCTACAACTGGATACTTAATAGTGACTTTAAGAAATTCACCTCAGGGAGGAAGACCTTGGAGTCCATTGAAGTACACAAAATTTTTCCAGAAAGAAGTGAAAGAAACACAGTGTAAACTGATTAAAGTAAAACAGGGGTGGGAAGGGTAAGAACACTGGAGTAGCTCAAAGAGAGGAAGAGCTGCAGCTGCATGGACTAGACTAGTCCTAGGGTCTTGGGGAACTAGAACCAGGGCCTGATCCCTGTAGGCCTCTCTCTAAGCCTTTGTTTTGGTTTGGCTCAGCCCTGGGCTTGTCTTGGACATACAGGCTTTCTCCACACAGTAGGATAAGCCTCAAGTGTTTCTAACTTCACCAACCCCAAACAGAAAGACCTTCTCCATCAACTTGTTCCGGTTGCAACCATTCCAGGGAAAGTCTCTGACTTGACCTTTGGGCCCATATGTCAATTGTCAGCTGGAGACACTGGCCAAGGGAGTAAGGTACTCCAACAGTCCAGGTCTGGATCTTGTGCTCATTCCTGGGGTTCACACACAGAATCTGTGTCCAGAGATGATGGAGTGGGAGTAAAGGTATGCAGGGCATCTAAAAGCCACAGCTCCCACAAACCAGTATGCCGTCTTCACATGTATTGTGGCATCTAATTCTGAGCCCAGAATTTAATGGAGGGAAAGAGAAAGACACTGGGTATCTGATGCCTTAGGAGAGAGAGTCACTAAAAGTAGGGAGGTATCAATGATGAGGCCAAAGTCACACCAAAGGAAAATGTCACCCACTCCACATTTTTTCTGAGTTGGCTCTGGCCCCTAAATCCATCAGTGGAGAAGAATAGTCAGTTGCACACACCTGTGCCCCATTTCTGACACAACAGTGAGTATATGAGGAGTCCACTGTGTCATCTTTAACCCAGTACACAGGACTAAACCTGTGGCTGCAGAACCTTTTCCTGACGTCATCATCTAGTCAAACTGTGCAGCCAGATCATCCTGTCTTAGCCTGACGTCCAAATTCTGACCAAGTCCTGCCTCAGCTTTTATTTACAGTCTACCCTCTAAAAGAAATATCATGTGCTTATATGTTATTATCAACTCAGAATTTCTCAAATGGTGCCTTGTAGGGTTTGGTTTTTGTTTTTTGTTTTAGCTGTTTCCTACAAACATGCCCTGAATCTGTTTTACTTGACATAGCCAGCACTGGACAGAAACACACACCTCAGGTAACAGCACCAAACAAGATCTTCCTGACAGTGGAAGCATCTGACAGGTGTCAATGGAAAAGCCTGGAAATGCTCATTCATGATTCTTAATATGTCAGAAAATATGCAAAGCATTTTGCATTTATTAATCCTCACAGCAGTCATGTGAGTAAATATTATTATCTCTGTTTCACAGATAAGGAAAGTGAAGTTCATATAGATTAATAAGTATACAGACCCCACGCTGTCCCACTGCAGAGTTCAAGCAAGGACTTCCACCCTAAGCTCATCTATCACCTCCCTTACCTCATACATCACAGGGCAAAAGCTAATAGGCTCTGTTGGGCCTTGATCTCCTTTTTTTTTTTTTTTTCCTTTTTTTTTTTTTAATTTATTTTTTATTGGTGTTCAATTTACTAACATACAGAATAACCCCCAGTGCCCGTCACCCATTCACTCCCACCCCCCAGCCCTCCTCCCCTTCCACCACCCCTAGTTCGTTTCCCAGAGTTAGCAGTCTTTACGTTCTGTCTCCCTTTCTGATATTTCCCACACATTTCTTCCCCCTTCCCTTATATTCCCTTTCACTATTATTTATATTCCCCAAATGAATGAGAACATATAATGTTTGTCCTTCTCCGACTGACTTACTTCACTCAGCATAATACCCTCCAGTTCCATCCACGTTGAAGCAAATGGTGGGTATTTGTCATTTCTAATAGCTGAGTAATATTCCATTGTATACATAAACCACATCTTCTTTATCCATTCATCTTTCGTTGGACACCGAGGCTCCTTCCACAGTTTGGCTATCGTGGCCATTGCTGCTATAAACATCGGGGTGCAGGTGTCCTGGCGTTTCATTGCATTTGTATCTTTGGGGTAAATCCCCAACAGTGCAATTGCTGGGTCGTAGGGCAGGTCTATTTTTAACTGTTTGAGGAACCTCCACACAGTTTTCCAGAGTGGCTGCACCAGTTCACATTCCCACCAACAGTGTATGAGGGTTCCCTTTTCTCCACATCCTCTCCAACATTTGTGGTTTCCTGCCTTGTTAATTTTCCCCATTCTCACTGGTGTGAGGTGGTATCTCATTGTGGTTTTGATTTGTATTTCCCTGATGGCAAGTGATGCAGAGCATTTTCTCATGTGCATGTTGGCCATGTCTATGTCTTCCTCTGTGAGATTTCTGTTCATGTCTTTTGCCCATTTCATGATTGGATTGTTTGTTTCTTTGGTGTTGAGTTTAATAAGTTCTTTATAGATCTTGGAAACTAGCCCTTTATCTGATATGTCATTTGCAAATATCTTCTCCCATTCTGTAGGTTGTCTTTTAGTTTTGTTGACTGTATCCTTTGCTGTGCAAAAGCTTCTTATCTTGATGAAGTCCCAATAGTTCATTTTTGCTTTTGTTTCTTTTGCCTTCGTGGATGTATCTTGCAAGAAGTTACTATGGCCGAGTTCAAAAAGGGTGTTGCCTGTGTTCTTCTCTAGGATTTTGATGGAATCTTGTCTCACATTTAGATCTTTCATCCATTTTGAGTTTATCTTTGTGTATGGTGAAAGAGAGTGGTCTAGTTTCATTCTTCTGCATGTGGATGTCCAATTTTCCCAGCACCATTTATTGAAGAGACTGTCTTTCTTCCAATGGATAGTCTTTCCTCCTTTATCGAATATTAGTTGCCCATAAAGTTCAGGGTCCACTTCTGGATTCTCTATTCTGTTCCACTGATCTATGTGTCAAACTCTCCCTCTTCGCCGATGACATGATACTCTACATAGAAAACCCAAAAGTCTCCACCCCAAGATTGCTAGAACTCATACAGCAATTCGGTAGCGTGGCAGGATACAAAATCAATGCCCAGAAGTCAGTGGCATTTCTATACACTAACAATGAGACTGAAGAAAGAGAAATTAAGGAGTCAATCCCATTTACAATTGCACCCAAAAGCATAAGATACCTAGGAATAAACCTAACCAAAGATGTAAAGGATCTATACCCTCAAAACTATAGAACACTTCTGAAAGAAATTGAGGAAGACACAAAGAGATGGAAAAATATTCCATGCTCATGGATTGGCAGAATTAATATTGTGAAAATGTCAATGTTACCCAGGGCAATATACACGTTTAATGCAATCCCTATCAAAATACCATGGACTTTCTTCAGAGAGTTAGAACAAATTATTTTAAGATTTGTGTGGAATCAGAAAAGACCCCGAATAGCCAGGGGAATTTTAAAATTTTAAAAAAGAAACCATATCTGGGGGCATCACAATGCCAGATTTCAGGTTGTACTACAAAGCTGTGGTCATCAAGACAGTGTGGTACTGGCACAAAACAGACACATAGATCAATGGAACAGAATAGAGAATAGAGAATCCAGAAGTGGACCTTGATCTCCTTTTTTGGCTGAGCACTTGAGCCAAACTGATCCACCTCTAGGGTACTGCTGGGCAAGGAAAGTGACAGGAGATCTAGAGCCTGCAGGCCTTCATTTGTGGGCCTCTTGGGGTACCTGTTTGGGAAGGCGTTTGTGCAGCTTTTGAGGTGGGGTGGTCAGAGACCTGGAAATCAGGGGAAGGCTATGTAGTGCTTGTGAATCCCACAACCCCTGTAAACTCGACTCTGAACCTTGAAGAATGTGAAGCTGTGACACTAGGGGCAGCTGCTGTTTCAGAAGTTCAGGAAGGACTCTTGAGAGATGGCGCTGGCAGAGGGTAAGGAGGGGTGGGCAGGAAAATGGCTCTGATGCCCAACTGACAAACTCTACATAGAGAGAAGGTAGTTTACAGGCAAAAGTCCCTCTTTTATTGACCTCAAAACCACATTTCCCAAGATAATTATATGAACACAGTTTTTACTAGAGGAAAAGAAATAATTTTTCCTTATAACAACACTGCAGTTAAACTTGTAAAGTATATTCAAAGGGATACTACAAGTATTCCCTTATTACTTCATGAGGAAGATATTTCAAAGATCTTGGGAAGGTACAAGTAAAACCCATAAAAGTAACACAATAAATATATTTTGGTATTTACCTGGTAAAGAGCTCCTCTCTTAATCCCTATCTCAGTATTTTTCAAACCTGAAAAAAAAAAAAGGTAACTTTACAAATTTCACAATTCAAAATAATTGTTCATGTTCATGTTGTGCATGAGTTCCCAGCTTTCAAAATCTGTCAGCTGATTAATACAATTTTTCCTGAGAAACATTTCCAAGATGCAGCCCCTGAAGTATATCTGGCAGTTTTCTAGAAAGAAAAGTGATTTTTCCCCCCAGTTTTTTCCTGAGTATTTTCTTTAAGTCTTTTAAAAATATCATATATAACTTTTTTCTAGTAAAATTAGTGACTATATTTGTACTGTGCCTTAAGAAAAAAAAAACAGTTCAAATCACAAGTGGAAAGAAACTAATTCCTTGTATAGACAATGAGTGCTTCCTAGAGCAGCTAGCAAATGGCTCCTAAGGGACTAAGTATTCAAGCAAGTGGCTTCCCCATGCAAAATGTTTTCATTCATAGGCCTTGTTTGGTTTGATCCATCCAACTTTGAACCACCTGATTGGGTCATATAAGTGCTTTAGAAGGGGTTAGACTGCCCACCACTCACCCACTTGAAAGGTTTCAATGCTCCCTTGTCACAAACCAAAGAAATTCTTCCTTAATGCTAAAAGGAAAACATTGCTTAATAGCCTCTAGGCATCCCTCTCATTCAAATTCGCCCCCAAAGAAACCACAAATCAGTTCAATACTTTCATTAACATCTGTCTGCATTTCCACTGTGTGAGTGTGTGTGTGTGTGTGTGTGTGTGTGTGTGTGTGTGTCTTAATAAAGAATACTTGAGTATAGAGGTGTGGCCTTTTTATAAGTTGTATATGGTAAAGCCAACACACAAAGGACCCTAACTAATTATTTTCCTTTACTATCATGGACTGACTGCAGTGATGGGAGAGAAAATTCTGTGGCCTGGAGTCTGGAGCTGGGAGTTTTTAGGGGGTTTTTGTTGTTTTTTTGTTTTTGTTTTTCTGTTTAAAGAGAGAGAGGGAGAGAGAGAGCTTGCGCATATGCATGCCCAAGAGCAGGAAACAGGGGTGAGGGGCAAAGGGAGAGGAAGAAAATCTTAATGTAGGCTCCATGCTCAGGGCAGAGCCCAACCCAGGGCCCCATCTCACAACTCAGAGATCATGACCTGAGATCAGGATCTGAGCCAAAATTAAGAGTCGGACACTTAACCTAGTGAGCCACCCTGACACCTCAAGTAGTTCTGAAGCCCAAAAGCTAAGTCCAAATGGTTCATTCTGTGGCAAGAAAACGCAGGCACAGTCAAATTCAAAGGGAGGGCAAGGCAGAGAGGCAACTCAATCCAGAACAAATGAAGAAGCCGTGGATCCACCCAAGGGTAGGGAGGGTTTACTTTGGGGAGGAGCGGTTGCCAGGTAGGATCAAGAAGACACTGGGTGGGAAGCAGGGCTTGCTGAGTGGATCAATGCCAGGCAGGTGAGGCACCAGAGGATCTGGGCTCCATGTCTGTCTGACTTTGTTGCTCATTTACAAACAGAAAATAATGTTCAAAAAAACCTTTCTATTCATGTTATGATTCTGAAATAAATGGAAAGCAGCTTTCACTCTCTTCTCCATGGCATCAGCAGAATCGTGAATAATGAACATTTCTCAGGGTTTCTGCTTCTTCTTCTTGGGATCAACTGCTGAACAAAAGGGTTAATAATTGCACAAAAGAGGACTCTTTGGTAAGTGCCAAGAAATACAGCAGCAGAAGGGACTCGTCCTTCAAAAGGATAGTAAAGGAAATACTAAAGAAAACCCACTTTCTTATTTGAGCACCTACTGCCTTCTCCCTATGTCATATTTCATTACAGTCCTGGCATACCAGTTTGGCCAGCAAACAATTTCTTCTCTACAGTTTCCAGCCTAATTTGTAGGCAAATCTCTTCTTTCCCTCAATGTGAAATACAATGCCTTGCTGCAATAAGAGGGAATTTGTTCCATCTATGCCCCAATTAGTGGCTGTGAGTCCCCATCCCAGTTCCCCACTTGCTCACTGGAACATTCCCAAGAGGGTACAGCCTCTCTCTTCAGGATCCTATTAATAATCTTCATCATCAGAACACCAAGCTCGGAAAGCTGATGAGAATCAGGATGGCACCCGTAGTGTGGAGTAAGTCATGGTTGAGTTCTTCTGCACAAACCACATGCTTCCACATCAGATCCAGTGTTTCCTTACCATCTGAAATTACATCAAGCTGGGATTTGGTTTGAATTAAAAGGGAGGGATCTTATTTGGCGGAAAGAGGCCCCTGAATTGATGCTGGAAGAGTTAGGGCCACTTGCTGGGAGAGCCTTTAAAAATTGTACTCAAACAACGAAGTTGCCTCTCTACACGCTCCGAGAACAAAGCCCCAATCCTGCTTAGCTCCGTTTTCCCAGATACCCATTCCTCCATGGCAGAGCCTGTGACAGGAGCTGAGGATGCAAGGACCAACAGGCCACAGTCCTGGAGGGAGGACACTTCACCCTTCAGAGGAGGCAGGCACCAAAGGCTTCCCAGAGAAGGGGACACTTGAGTTGAGCCCCAAAAGATGAAAGTGATGGGAGAGGAATGTTTAAAGGGAAGGCAGAGCCACTGGAGTGGATTGCTAATGGGATAAACATCACGGTGCTTCAGGGGCCTGTTCTGTCTGTTTCCCTCTGAGGAGTCCAGCCTCGCTGCGCTTCCCTCCCTCTGTGGACCTGCCACATCTGCGTTCTCTCCTTCCCTCCCACCCACTTGGCTCTGCCTTCTTCCAGACAACTGCTGCCCTCTCTTCTATGTCAGGGCCACACTTGCTTCCTCAGAGAAGCATTCCCAACCTTCCAACCACATGGAGTCCCTGTATTTTACAGGGGTTGCATCAACCATCAGAGCAGTCATTTTACAGTTCCTGTGGGATTCTTCAATTAAAGTCCATTTCCTCCACTTGGCTGTAACCCCCTGATGGCAGGGACAGGGTTTCTTTCAGTCTTCCTATTGTATCACCACCACTAAGCATGGTGGGTGCTTATAGATATTTTGTGGTATGAATGATGGAATGACTGAAAGGCTGAATAAATGAGTGAGCCCGCAAGACATAGAACCATATGCCCAGGATGTGTGAGTGCTGTGTGGCCAGAGGGAAGGGTGTATGTGGTGGGTAGAGGATGCCAGGAGAGAAACCAGAGAATGTCCTGAAGGAACCTGGATCCAACAAGGCTTTGAGTTTGAATTTGATACTGAAAGCTGTGGGGATTCACTGAAAAAGAGGAGTGGTTGCCTGAAATACATAACATAGAAAAGGCCCAAAATGTGCTTAAGTATTTGGGTCTTAAAGAGCCAGTGAGAAGAGAGTTGGGTCTCTGACACAGGGGTGGGAAACACTGTGGTTTAGTAATCCAATTGAGTTTGCTCAATAGGCAGTAAATGCAATTTGCTGTGAACCATAATTATATATGAATTTTATTTTTTTCAACAAAAATTTCCCCAGAAGAATCAATTACCCTCTGATTTAAAAAAAAAAAACAGCATTTGAACCTGTGCACATTAAAGTTTTCTTATCTAGCTTTCTCACCTTATTTATCTTTTTGTTCTATTTCAATTTGGATTAAATCCTTCACATGTGTGCAAATTAAATGGATTTACTTTTGTTACACTGCTTAAAGCTGTTTTCACATAGATCTGTTTTGCTTTGCTTATGTCTCAACCATACCCTCTCTGTGTGTTTTAATCATTATTTGGCAAGGGATTTTCAGATGTAATTAAAAGCAGCTAATCACATCAAAAATTTACATGGAAAGTTTTATAAACCTGTGCCACATTACCCCCCCAAAAATGTAAATAGTATCAATATGAGAGCTGCACTGGGCTTCACAAATGAGAATAGGAACTATATAAAAGGTCTTGAAATATAAACTGTTGAACAGAGAAAGCCCAAATCTGAAATTAGCCTTTTAAAGTCTTCTAAATATTTACATAGCAATAAAATACAGAGGAGTTTTAGAGGAATTCAGAGGTAAGCACAGTAGCAAGTGTAATTGTTGATGTTTAATTTGCTGATAATGTAAGAAAGATTGTATTTATTTTAGGGAGATTCAGTTGAATACTTGGTTTTACAGAAATATAATTTTAACATTGAATAAAGAGGATAGGTCACCTTGATAGCTTGACCTGTGAGGTTTAAGTACCTTGTTTCTGATAAAGCTTAATGACTACGTATCTGAAAATATGTGAGAGCGAAAGAAACAAAATAGTATTGTTTGAGCTTCTATTGATGTAGCAAGCAAGCATCATACCAAAAGATTTATATATTTTAGCTCAGTCTAGTCTGCACAACAACTGGCTGTGGTAGGTGGTTTTTTAATTCTTTTTACATATGCTAAGAACTGAGTTTCAGAAATTTGTTGAGATTTGTTTTATGGCCAAGCACAAGGTCAATCTAGGTGAATATTCTATGGACACTTAAAAATCATGTGTACTGATTGTTAGATGTGCTGCTCTGTAGATGTTAACAAGGTTGATAAGTTTGTTGTGTCTTCTATATATTTATTGATGTTCTGTACATTTGTTTTTCAATTTTTGAGAGAAGATTATTGGAATCTTTAAATTGTAACTACAGATCTATTTTTTTTTAGTGGTCAGTTTTTGCTTATATGTTTCAAAGTTGTTATTGGATGCATACACATTAAGATTGTTATGTCTTAACATATTGCCCTTTTATTGTTATTACCCTTTTATCTCTGACAATCTATTTTGAAGTCTACTTTTTCTGATATTGATATAGTCACTCCAGCTTATATATGACTAATGTTGCATGATATCTTTTTCCTTCTTTTATTTTTTAACCTGTCCCTCTATATTAAAATTTTGATTCCTGTAGACTGCATTTATTTAGATCTTGCTTTTTTATTCATTCTAAAAACAGTCACATTAAATGCAATTATCAGTATGATTGGATGTAAGTCTACCATCTTGCTACTTGTGTTCCATTTTTCCTAAATTTTGATTCTTTCTTTTTTAGGTTAGTTGAGTATTTCTTAGTATTCTATTTTATGTCCCATATTGCATTTTATACCTATTTGTTTGTTTTAGTGCTTGCTATGGGACTTACTACACGTCTTAAACATACCACAGCCTACCTTCAAATACATCACTTTATGAGTAATGTAAGAAGCTTACAACAGTATACTTTCAATTCTCCCTCTATCCTTGATACTACCATATATTTTATTTCTACACATGTAATAAATATTGAAATATGTTATTTTTGCTACAAACACCCAATTTTATTTTAAATGAATAAAATAAGGAACAAGTTTTATATATTTACCTGCATGTTTACTATTTCTGGCACTCTTCATTCCTTTATAGAGATCTGAGTTTCCATCTGGATAGTAAATACTAAAATGTGTTGTTATTTTTGCTATATCTGATTTTCTTTTAAATGAAAAAAATTGAGGGAAAAGTTATATATATATATTTATAGTTACCTGCATGTTTATTTTTTTTGGCACTCTAAATTCCTTTGCATAGATCTGAGTTTCCAACTGGAATTATTTTCCTTCAGCCTGAAGAACTTATAAAATATTTATTGTAATGTAGATCTGCTGACAATGAACTATGAACTCTCCTGGTTTGTTGGTAGGAAAATAATTTTGTCTTTGTTTTTGAAGGACATTTTTACTGAATATAGAATTCTGAGCTGATTTATTCTTTGGGGATATTAAAGATGACATTCCATTGCCTTCTAGTTTGCATTGTTTCCTCAGAGAAGTTAGCAGTTGTCTTGTCTCTATTTTCCTATATGAAATGTGTCTTTTTCACTGGCTACTTTTAAAATTCCCTCTTCATCACTGGTTTTCAACAAACTGATTATCACATGCCTTGGTATAATCTTCTTTATATTTTGTTTGGCATTTATTGAGCTTCTTATATTAGTAGGTTTACAGTTTTCATCAAACTTGGAAAATTTTTACCCATTATGTCTTTACATCTTTTTATTTTCTTCCTCTTTGCCCACCAACCACCAGGAATGCAAGTTATATGTATTTTTAAAAGTCCTTGATTATTTTCTCACAGATCATGGTCTATTTATTTTATTTTCAGAATTTTTTTCCTTCTGAACTTTGGTTTGGGTAGCATCTATTACTATGTCTTCAAGTTCATTCATTTTTTTCTTTGCAGTGTCTAATTTGCTGTTAAGCCTATCCGGTGTATTTTCTATCTCATATTTTTCTCTAGAAGTTCCATTTGATTTTTAAAAATATTTTCCCTTTATCTTCTCATTTGATTTTTAGGTGCCATTGGTGACGCATATAAAAGTCATTCCAAACCATGGTGAAAAAAAATGTTTCCTAAAGTCAACTGATCATTTCAATAGTAGTTGTATAGTGGAACCGGAAGAACCGCCTTATGAATGTCCAAAGGGAGACTAGCTTCTGTATTAGTAGTGATACATTGGCAATATAAATAAGGGAGGAAAAAGTTAGAGACTCAGTAGGCATAATAGATAGTAGACAGGCTTTTGAGTCAGACAGACCTGAATTTATAACCTTAATTCTACCATTTATGTAACTTTGGGCAAATACCTAAAAGTTTCCTCACCTGAACAATAGAAATAACAACTTCTTAATATGGCTGTAAAAAAGATTACATACTATATGAATAGAACTCAGTGTCTGGTACACAGTACAAATTCAATATAAGCTCATTCTTATTGTTTTATTTTTATTTATAAACCTGCATAAATACTTTACATATCATCTCCAGAAAGAATTTTTATTCTTCTCATTTTATATCTAAGCCATTTGTCTATACGTTAAGCCCATATAGATTAGGAACCAAGTTAGTATATTTGTGCTGCTTTAGATAATAATCAACCACTTAAAAATGGCCAAAAAAAATACAAATCCATCTTTCCCTAATAGATTAGTTGGGCACTTGTTACTTTGCATGGATTGCTGAGAGAATCCTCTCTTGATAAATAAGCATCTCATTATTGGTGTCAATGAAGCCTAGCAACATATCTGTCAACAGTGCTAGTTAAGAACTACAATTATGGCAGGGCACATTTTTTAAACCCAGGATAGTTTCTGTTTATGATGTTTTAATTGTTCAAACGGGATCTGTACCAAACCAGATGTGTCCTCACCTGGGCACTCATTGAACTAGATTCCTCTATAATCAGGATGACTCTACATCCTAATTTGTTTAGAACTATTTCAACTTATGCCTATTGTCCAAGAGTAATTATTAATGGTGCTCCCTTTCACTCCCAAAAGTGCTTGGATAATCAGTCATGTTTACTCTGTCTATAATTATCCTTTACCAACTATATTCTGCAACACATTTGGTAGATGTCATGAGTACTATTGTGTTGTTGTTACTCTTATAGGTGATCAACGGTTAAGACCTATGTTAACATCTGGAATATGAGAAATACCACCTGGTGAGGCAAATTACTCAAAGCCAACCTCATTTTGTGAATTTAGAGAAAACACATTGCAAGTTAATTAGAAAATGAAGGAGGAGAACTAGGTTTCAACAGTACTGCCAAACAGAATGTTTATAGGATGAGGAGATACAGATGGGACTGTTAGATCAGAAAGTTAAAATTTGCAAAAATTTTTGTCCACTATTAATCCTTGGCTACAAATGTGGCTACTGTATGGTAATTCTCAAGGGTTGAGGATGGATGTGAGGGAGGTAGTTGGTGGGAGAAGAAATCAAAATCTAATTAGAGGATAGGTATACATAATTAGATAAGGCATATTTAGTATAGTATAACATATAATTTTACATTCAAAGAACAAAAATACTCATTGTTTTCTTTCCTTGGTTTAAGAAATTTAAATTTAACCAAAAATCTCTTTTGGCAAGGCTATACTAAGATTTGCAAATTGGGGTACATCTCTCAAGGGCTGAAATTTATCAGAATCTTAAGAAAGATAAGGTACATGAGGTTTTTGTTTTCAGATTTTTTATATGGTGACATAAATTATACAACCAAAAGAGTATATAAAACCTATAAATATGGGGGTTTTAAAATAATCAAATGAATAAAAGATTTGCTCACTAACCAGCTCAAGAAATAAAACAGGCCTTCTGATGATCCTCCTCAGTGGTATTTTCTCCTTCCTTCATCTCCAAAAGGCAACTTCAATTCTAAAATAATTTGTCTTATAGTTTGTCACCTAGGTATATATCCTAAAACAGTATGTTGTTGTGCATTGTCTGATTTTGAACTTTTCATAAACAGAATCATTCATGTATGCATTCTATGATTTGCTTCTATTGCTAAAAAGTAATATTTTTGAAATTCATCCATGTAGCTTTAACTTTTCTGTGTATTAATTCATCAAAAGAACATATTAAAATTGGTCAATTCTGTTGGTAAATATTTGGATGGTTTGGAGGGTTTTTCTTATGAATAATCCTTCTTTGAGCATTCTTATAGATTTTTCTTAAGCATCAGTGCAAGAATCCTCTAGGGTACACATCTAGAAATGTAATTCCTGGTTATAGATTATGTGCACATCCAACTTTGATAAAAAATGCCAAAGTCTTGACCTGAGCCAACTGATACTCCTACCTCCAACAGATGTGGGTGTTTACTATTCCATATCCTTTCCAACCGTCACTATTTGTAGACTTTTCATTTTTCTCTAGAGAAGATGACATTCCATTGCAAAATCATATTGTGGCTTAATTTTCATTCCTTGATTACTAATGAGATTATGCTTTTAAAATTTCATTTTTAGCATATTAATCATTTCCCTTCTGCAAAACATCTTTCATGTTTTTGTTTCTATTAAGATGTCTCTTTCTTATTCATTTGTTAGGGGGGATCCTCATACTTTCTGGATACTAATCCTTTGCTGGTTATATGCATTGGAAATATTTTCTCCCACTCTGTGAGATGATTTTCATTTTCTATATGGTGTCTTTTGATGACAATAAATTCTTAATTTTAAAGCAATTCAACAATAGTTTCTTTTATGACTGATTTATTAAGAAATCTCTCACTACCCTGGGATCATAAAAACATTCTGCTACATGTTTTTTTTTTTAGCATATTTATAGTTTTTTCTTTCACATTTAGGTTTTTAATCCAACTGAAATTGACTATTCTGTATGTTAAAATGTGAGTAGTACTTTAGTAATTTCATTTGTTCCCAATATGGTTATACAATTGCTTCAACAGCATTTACTGAAAAGTCCATTCTTCACCCATTGTTAGGCAATATTATCTGTTACATTTGGACATATCTGTTTCTGGACACACTATTATGTTACATTGGCCTATTAGTATATCCCTGTATTAACCACACATTGCCTTAAGTTTTAATTAGGTTTGACATTTGGTGGAGCAAATTCTTCAGTAGTGACTGTATTAGGATAAATTAGATTGTCAAGGTCCATAAAAAGTCCTGCTGGGATTTTTTTTTTTAGAATAGCATTAAAAGTCTATAAATCATTAGCATTTCTACTTTTCTTAGAGCATGTCCTCTTTCTCCACTAATTTAAGTTTTAAGAACTTTTTAAAGATTCATTTATCTATTTTAGAGAGAAAGAGAGAGAGAGAGAGAGCAAGAGTGGGCAGAGGGACAGAGGGAGAGAACCTCCAAGCAGACCCCACCACTGAGTGTGGAGCCCAATGTGGGACTTGATCCCACAACCCATGAGATCATGACCTGACCTGAAACCAAGAGCCAGACACTCAACTGACTGAGCCACCCAGGTGCCCCTAAGTTCTATGAATTCCTACATAAAAGGCTTATATATCTTTTGTGACATTTTTTCCCTATGTATATTTTTATTGTCATTTAAAATTCTATCCTTCTTGTTAAAATTTCATTTTCTAACTTCCAACTGCTACTGAAGAGACATAAAATTCACTTTTACATATTGGATTGATGCCCAACAAACTTACTAACTCTTAACAATTAAAATAATTTATTTGTAATTCATCTGTAATATGGATGGGGAGATTTCTATACAGACAATAATAATATGTACAAATAATAACAGGTTTGTACCTTCCTTTCCAATCCATATCTCTTTAAATCATTTTCTTTTTCTACTACTGACTAGTACCTCCTGTAAGAAATTGAAGGAGTGGTTTCTTAAGAGTGATGGCAGATCAGGAGGTCCCAACCCTCATCCCCTCCATAGAAACATTTTAACAACTACTCATGAATGAAAATAGCTCTGAGAAAGCTCCACAGTATAAGAAGCTGCAGTAACCCAGTGCAGCACAATAACTAGGGATGGCTGCATACAAAATTGTAGGAAACATTTATCTGCTTTCCCCATCCCTGAGGGCAGCAGAGATTGATGCCAACAGGGACCCACTAGACAACTTCCCTTCATGGAAGAAGTGGAGAACAAGAGGACCCCAGCAGACTTTGCCAACACCACAGACACTCACAGCCTTTGCCACATAGGATCCCTACAGTCTTTTCATGGATTGATTGAATACTATTCCATTGTCTAGATGTACCACAGTATATTCATCTGTTAACTTACTGAAGGACATCTTGGTTGCTTCCATTTTGGGACAATTATGAATAAAGCTGCTATAAACATTTATACTCAGGTTGTTTGTGTGAGTATGAATTTTCAACATATCTGGGTAGATATCAAGAAGCACAATTGTTGAACTCTATGTTATGGTTTAGCTTTTTAAAGAAACTTCCAAACTGTCTTCCAAAGTGGCTGTACCACATTGCATTCCCACAATGAATGATTTTTTCTGTTTCTCCACATTCTTACCAGCACTTGGTATTGTTAGTACTGTGGTTTTGGGCACTCCAATAGAAGTGTCATAGTATCTCATTGTTGTTTTAATTTACAATTCCATAGTGACGTATGTTGAGTATATTTTTATATGCTTATCTGCCATTTGTGTATCTTCTTTGGTTACATGTCTGTTGAGGATTTACGCCAATTTTTAAAAAAAATCAGGGTGTTTTTTATTTTCTTCTTTCTTATTTTTAAGAGTTCTTCATATATTTTGGGCAACAGTTCTTTAACTGTGAAGACAGTTCTGTGGCTTCTCATTCTCTTGACCGCGTCCTTCACAGAGCATAAGCTTTTAATTTCAATTAAATCCAGCTTATCAATTTCCTCTTTCATGGATCATATCTTTAGTTTTATATCTAAAAAGCCATCGCCATACCTAAGACAACCTAGATTTTTCTCATATGTTATCTTCTAGGAGTTTTACGGTTTTGTGTTTTATATTTAGATCAATGAGCCATTTTGAGTTAATTTTTGTCAGGTTTGTCAGGTCTTTGTCTAGATTCATTTTTTTGGGGGGGGAGGCGGTATGTGTATGTCCAGTGGATCCAGCACCACAGACTGCAAAAAGATTAAGAGAGATTAAGAGAGATTACATGAATGCCATCATGAGGATCAATTATATACATGTGAATGATGGGAGGGACTTAAATGAAGAACAAAGGCAGCCAGGCACCAGAGGAGGTGATGAAATTGGAGGCCAGCCTGGAGAAAAGTACATCACTGTTACTGGGATGGAAAGAGAGGACCAGATCCAGATGGCATTGATTTCAGAAACAGAGTGAAGTGTGTGTGCGTGTGTGTGCACGTGCACACACATGCACGCATGCGTGTACGTGTTCTATGATTTGTTATTGACACTTTGGGAAAAGTTGAAAACAAACCCAACTCTTATTCTCTATCCATCCTATGTGTGATTAAAGTCTGGGGAATGTTTAATGTTTTCCTGCAGAATTACTTGTTAATTGCAGTTTTTTTTTCATTTTTGTGAGCTGCTGAGTGTGAAAGATGAGGATTATACACCATCCTTTTCCCCAAGGAATGAATAACTCCTTAGTTTTATCCCAAAAGACTTGGTAAAATAAAAGCTTTGGTTTCCGTACTTAAGACTAGAGACCTAAGGAGATTTCTTAATTTTCATACTCAAATAAAAGTTCATCTAAATGCAAGAAAATAACATGAAAAGACTGGGTGAATATTACAGACCTAAGCTTCATTAAATGGCAAGTGACTGGAATCTGGGATTAATTAGTACTCTGTCTTATGTGAGAAGATAAAGTTTCTACACTTTTTGTTTACATAAAAGCACTCAGTTCCAATTGTTTCCTATATTCAGACGATCTTAATGCTTTTATGGAATGCCTGGCACATAGAAATGAGAGTTTATAAGTGATACCATGAGCTCCTCTCTCTGGAACTGGTACCAGATGGAAAAAAACATCGATTATTGTGGCCAGTTAAACAGAATTTAGTTAAATTAATAGCACTTTAAACCTCTTCACTCTCACCAATTTGATGATCCTAGAGCCAATAAAGGGGCTGTAGCCCTCTTAAATTTGATAGCCTGCTTTGTGCTTTTTATCTAACATATATCCTTCAACCAGCTGAGATGGAGAACTGATTTAATTCCTTTGGGGGTTTCTCTTGGAGTAGTTGCTAAGAGGTACGGGTCAGCAGAACCATCTCTGAATATATAAGGTGAAAGCTCTCTCTACAGAATCAAGGCCATGGACCAGAAAATAGCTCTGCTAGTCCATATAACTTATTGATACCTTTAAGGGAAAAACTAATTACCAAAAATGAAAAGTGGAAATATACTTAAGAGTTGACCCCAAAGCTAGGCACATTTGAAGAATGTACTTAACGGAAGTTTTAATACATCCTTACAAAATCTGCCACTCCCACAAGCATACTCTCATCTCGGACATTTTTTGCAGTTATATTTTATGGGGAAAAAAATCCACATAAACTCTTCAAAGCATACTTTGTAATAGAGGTGGATTTACTGTGACATTAATGAGGCTTAAATTTCAGGCACTTTCCTTATCTAGGAAAGATACATGGTCATATGCTTTTGTGAAATCTGCAAACACCATTTTAATCATCATCAGCAAAGACTGCCATCTCTCCCCCTATTATTGGGCATTGGAACAGCTGTGGACTTGGGGATCTGGCTAAGGGAAATTGAGTTGGGGAGACAATCAACTTGGGCTAATGAGATATAGTTACGTGGCTTGCAGTCAACTCTGAATATGGTTAAATTATTGCTAGCTGTTCTGCTGGAGGAATGGATTCTAGGAACTCCACTACTGCCCATTGCTCCTCCTTACTAAGTGTCATGAGAGGAAGGTACAGAGCAAAAGACTGCAACACTAGATGAGAAATAGCACCAGAAATCTAAGTCTGGTGAAGATTAATTACGGCTTGAATCATATGAAATCTGATATTCTGAACAACAGACATCTATAAGTGTAAGTAGATTCCCATTTCAGGGATACCAAGTGAAAGTAGAAGTTCTTGCCTATCAGGGATAGTTGATAATTCATAGTATAGAATTACAGACCCCTCTCACAATAATATTTTTTGTTATACAACTCCCATATAAAATCAATAAAAATTATTTTGACATAAACAAGAAGACTGTAACAAAAACATTTTCAAATGATGCCAAGATTAATTCATTAAGATGGGATGATAAATTTTAAATGGAATAAATAGACTCTTGAATTGCTTAACAACCTAGCTAATGAAGAAGAGTGAATCATATGAAGATAATGGAAAAATATTTAATATGTGGCTGCTTTGACATAAAATTCTGGTGGCTATGAAGATAACTTCAGTGAGGACATTGATGACAAATTGGTTAAGAAGAGTTATCAATTTAATGGTTATTTATAATTTATCACTGAACAATAAAACTTGAAATGCCCTGAAATCATACATTGTAGGTATGAAAAAAAACTTGATAAAGATTTTCTTAAATATATTAATAATCCTGAAAACTTATACATTACTAATAAGTTATAGAGCAGAAAAAACTTTTAAATTATCAGTAATTTTTTAAATGTTTGGTCAACTATGCCAGAGGAAAATTATTTTTTAATTCACTCTATAGAAAATAAAATTATAAAACTATAGATAATTGAAGAAGTGAATAAAGAATATGCCACTAAAACTATGTAGAAGTGTTAAAAAGCTATATGTGAAGCAGTTAATATAAAAATATTATTTTTATAGACTTTGTGATATTTGTGTCAATTGTCAACTTCTTACAAATGTGTGATTGGTTATTTTTTATTCTAAATAAACATATACTTTAGTATCTAATATTGTATTAGAATTATTCTTTTCCTTTAAAGGTGCTCCAAAATTATATACATTTCAGATACTCACAAAACCTGGATGCTGTGTTCAATCAATGTCACCTAAGTACTCATGGAAAAAAAGGTCATGAAAGTATTGACTTTTTAAGAATCATACCTCTCTTTTTTTTTTTTTTAAGATTTTATTTATTCATGAGAGACAGAGAAAGAGAGGCAGAGAGACACAGGTGGAGGGAGAAACAGGCTCCATGCAGGGAGCCCAACAGGGGACTCGATCCCAGGTCTCCAGGATCACACCCTGGGCTAAAGGCGGTATTAAACCGCTGAGCCACCTGGGCTGCCCCATACCTCTCTTTAAAGCCAAATTTAAGTAAATATAGGAGGAGAGTCTTATTAGCCTCTTTTTAGCATAATCTGCAAAAATAAATTAGGAAAATAAGATCGCAGATTTCTCCATTTCTCTATGACTTGCTGACTTCTTTTAAGAGACTGATTTACTAATACAGCAAAAATTTACTAAACAGTAGAAAGAATCCAAGAACAATTGTGTCCAAGAAGTTTGCAAATCCATACCAGCAGGAAAGGAAAATCTGACTTCTGAAACAGAGTGAGTGATAGTGGTTTTTTTTTTTTTAAGACTTTATTTATTTATTCATGAGAGACACAGAGAGAGAGAGAGGCAGAGACTTAGGCAGAGGGAGAAGCTAGCTCCTCATGGGGAGCCTGATGTGGGGCTTGATCCTGGGACTCCAGGATCACACCCTAAACTGAAGGCAGGCGCTCAACCACTGAACCATGCAGGCGTCCCAATGATAGTGTGTTTTAAGAGAGGCAAGGAATTCAGGACTTTTCAAGAGGGAAACATGATCACCAACAACAGTGATTAGAAAAATCTCAAGATGTGCCAATATTGATTTATTCACTCCTACCTGTTACGGAAATGTTTTAAGGTGCTTACGAGAACTTGTCAATTCAACAAGAGAGAATACAGTGAAAAGTGGAGCAAGAAAAAAAGAGAAGAATGTAATAAGGAGCCAGAAAGTGGGACTAAAAGCACAATCTATAAAGTTTTCCCCACTTGTTCTAAGAGGGCCTCAAATGCAGTCCTTAGTATCCAGATGAGGAGATAAATTTATTCAGACTGAGCCTTGGAGGAAGAATTGGGGTCTGGGTTGAATATAATTAAAATGAAACAAAAGCAAACCTGAGAATGAGGGGCTTTGCAACGTTTTTCCCACATCGGCCACAACAGGGACCCTCTCTCTGGCATACAGATGAAGCACTGGGGGAGGTGATCACTCTAACAGGCATCTTACTCTGATTAGGTCTTGGCAATTGTGTGTGCTGCACTGTAAGTTATACCTTTTAAAGTCCAATTCAACAAAACCCTTAACACATGGGATGTCACATAGCTTCCATAATTCAGCCATAAAAACAGAAAAATAACACCAGCTAATTCAACACTGCATAAACAAAAAGGCTATAAAAAGGCCAGCATCTGACACAATCTAAATTGTGTATTGAGTCTTATGTATTACTCTTTCAGAAATCTCTCTAATACTTTTATATTTAATTGAAATGTTTGCTTTTTGCATCAGAAGATGTTAAGGACATAAAAACTATAATTTTCAATATAATTTTATGCTCATGTTGCTGCTATAAATTATAATAATCATGTTATATTGATAATAACATGTTTACTCTGGACCTTTCAGAATTATTGGAGCTCAATGTCCAAGCAGTTTCTCTAAAACTGCTGCTTTTACTATACCAAATGCTAAATGACAAGAGTATATTACTATTTATCATTTATATCACTAGCACTGACACCCTGAATGATACACACAAAGATGGGATGTGTTCTCTTATTACAAAAGCAATCCACGTTCATTAAAGAATATCTGAAAATACAGATAAGGGAGGAAAATTAATGATCATAAGGTACAACCAAGGCTGAAAACCACAGTTTGGGTACTTCCCATCAGTCTGCCCCTCATCAGCTCTCTGACTATTATGGACACATCCTTAATCTCCAAACAGGAAGCCATGGATAGCACCTGTTGGCTCACATAAAGGTCACTGGTGCCATGGCAGATGACCACTATCAATCCTGTATTTATATAATGTTTTTTAAGGAGCTTAAGCACTCCTCACATGTATTTTATTTTCATTTTCTTGCCCATCTTCATCTACATTTTTATGTGATAGGGAATTGTGTACACTGTGACATACTATGGACTAGTCAGAGGTAGCTATTAAAAAAAAAGAGGTCTCTTTGCCTAACTACTTTTAATCCAGAGAAGAATAATTTTTAATGTAATTACAATAACACCATAACACAATCTGATGTTCCTCAACTTGAGGGAGCCTCTGTGGTTCCAGGTATACTTCACCTAAGGAAACACCAAATCAGCCCCTTGTGAGGCTAGGGAACCAAAAAGCTTAGAGAATGAGGGATGGAGGCATAGACTCCATAACTGACTTGCTTCTCTTGCCTCTGTACATATAGATTTAAGTGGACATAACACACCCAATGTGAGCCTAACTTGTGCTCACATGGGATGGAACATGTCTGGTCATGTCTGAACAACTGGTGTGGGAGTGGGCAAGGCTAATTACAAGACTGCTAAAGAATCTCTGGGGAAAGCTAATCATCTTAAAGGAGAGCCCACAGGAGGGGCCAAGCATCAGAGAGAGGATTTTGAAAACTGTCGGGTCTATTACCTGGGCCATTCTCCCCAGAGTGGAGAAGCTAGGTAAAACCCAGGAGGCATTTCATGTAAAACTCTGTGAGATATGAGAGCAGAAGAGAACATAGCTCTGTGGCTTATAAAATCTAGTGCACTAGCATGGAGGATATGATTGACGCTTGTCACAGCACACAAGACAACAGCCTGTACAGGACCTCAGACTGGTACAGAGAAGAGGTACGAGACAGTATTAGACTACCCAGGCTGGACACTAAGCAGCAACCACAAATAAAGGGGTTAATAGATGTGGCTACTTAAAATTTAGAACATTTTCTTTAAAAAAAAAACCCAGAAACAAAATTAGAAGACAAGTGAAAACCTGAGAACAATGTCGATATCATACCCGATCAACTGAAGATTAGTACGATTTCAAAAGGCTATGAGATTATTTTATATAAATAATTTAATATAAATTATATATTATAATATAATTTATATTATTATATTTATTAATATATTATTAATAAATATATATTATATATTAATAATATATAATATTAATATAAATTAATGTATTATTAATTTATATTAAATTATATTATATATTATTTAATATAAATTATATATTATAATAATATATATTTTATAAAATTTCTCCAGCAGGGAGATTATCACCATCAGCAACCTCCCCAAAAAGAAAGAACACAAACAGACAATTCACCAGAGAAATATAAGTAGCAAATACGTATATCTTAAAATGTACAACTACACTAGAAATTAAAAAAAAAATAGCTATCTTGGACTAAAAACCTTCAGGTTTAAAATGTGTTTTATTGTAGTCTTATCAACAATCTCTACATTTTGAGTGTGTATTTGGGCTTTTGGAATCAGCTTGGATTAAAATCCCAGTACTGCTATACACTAACTATGGGATATTGGATGAGCTCTGTGGCCTCTATAAACCTCAGTATTCTTATTTGCAAAATAGAGATAGCATTATCTACATCTCAGTAATGTTGTAAGGAGTGAATGAAATCCTGCATATAAAGAACCTAGCACATAGTAAAAAGCTATTAAATGTTTGCTGTTTCATTAGTACCTATTCTGACATATTTGGTATTAATTATCTGCTAATCAGAAACCTGGATCATCTTATTATGAGTTACTCTAAGATTTCAAGACCACGTGTACACACACACACACACACACACACACACACGAGAGAGAGACAGAGACAGAGAGATTGGACAATTGTTACGAAAGACTGAAATACTAGTGCCAAGATAATGAGAAAAGTTAACAATTATTTGGGTCTCGATTTTTAAATAGCCACTTCGAAGGATAACATAATTCTTGGCTATTAGTAGAAATATTTTATGTATGTTTTCAAATTATACTAAAATCAAGGGTTAAAAAACAGTTACATACTTAAATTTAGGAAATTTTTTATCAAAAGATAACTTTAATTCATGAATCAAATTATTTTATCATTTCAGAAATGATAATTAGATTTTTTAAAAAATATATGCATGATATATGTATATAGAATTCTGTACTAGTGATTCAAATAAAAAAAAATAAAATCATTTGGTCAAGTAGTTGTGCCAATAGACTTAAGATACTGTTAATGATTTCCAGGAAAACATTTTATTTTATTTATTTTATTTTTTATTTTTTTAATAATAAATTTATTTTTTATTGGTGTTCAATTTGCCAACATTCAGAATAACACCCAGTGCTCATCCTGTCAAGTGCCCCCCTCAGTGCCCATCACCCATTCACCCCCGCCCCCCACCCTCCTCCCCTTCCACCACCCCTAGTTCGTTTCCCAGAGTTAGGAGTCTTTATGTTCTGTCTCCCTTTCTGATATTTCCAGGAAAACATTTTATAAATATGCTTAACTTCTTAATGTAAAAACTCTCTATATGACATGCAATTATAGCAACAAAAGTCACCTTAAATTTCCAAACTGGAGATAGGAAGCCTTTTGAATTTATACTGGTAGTCACTTTCTCACAGAACAGAGCAATCATGGAGGATTGGAACTCAATGGAAGAGGGATTTGATAGGGACAGAAATCACTGCACTCCTGTATGTCTAAAGTAACTGTTACAAATCAAACAACATACCCTGGTTTTATATCACAGAAAATAGAGGGAAAGTATCAAAAGGTGAAGGGAAAGAATTGGGAGGAATAAGTGAGGGGAGAGAAAAATTGATCAAGGCAGATGAACATGGAAACACAAGAAACAAAAAGAGTTAAAGACAGTTATAAGGACACAAACAGAGCATGACTCAAAAAAAAAAAAAAGAAAGAAGAAAGCGAACAAAGATTAGCACATGAACATATGCATAGCACAAAAAACAACCACAGGAAGCAAATATCCAAAAGAAAAAAAGAGAGAGAGAGAGAGAGACATAACACAGAAACACCTTTTTAAGAAGTAATATACTTCTCTTGTAACCTTTCTTAAATGAAGCTGAACCCTTCTTAAATAAAGGTGATTAGAAGTGCTGCATTTTTGCAACTATAGTCATACATGGAACCATGACATCTTTTACTGGTCCCTACAGGCTGGGTAAAATTAACCTAACAGTTGGTTCTGATCCAAAGGCTAGATGTTGTCCACTCCCATGCTTGACAATTAAAAATATTATATCTTCTGCTGCATCTCCTAAAAAAAGAACACTAGAAATAATAAATAATACATCTTCCACAGGTTTTTGTCATTTCACATATAGAGAAACCATGAATCATATCTCCCTTTATACTGGCTGATAAGCACTCCAAAACTGGCACAGATACCTTTTTGATTTGTTTAAATCAGTCTTGAAACTGCAATTTTACCTTGAAATTGGCAAAATCTCTTTTATTTCTTGCATATAAAAAACTTACATTTTAATTCTAATGTGTGAATCCTTTTATGAAGTGGATTTTTTTTTTTCATATGAAGTGAATTTTTAAAAGGTGCCACCACAGGGTAATCTAAAGAGGATGTTAATATACTATGTTCCCTAAAAATATTTTAACATTTTCATGCAATACTAAAAACTTACCTTTTTCCATTTTTAGTCTAAAAAATGGATCACATGAAAATTCTATGGTTTATTTATAAAACAATTACATTCAAGTCTTACCATGGAATAGCAAAGTTTTTAATTCAGCTTTTTTCCTTTGAAGAAATAATGTAGAGAAACCAACCTCTAATTATACATCAAATCCAAGATATTGTTGGACAATGAGATGCTTTATTAAATTTGATACATTTACTATATAAGATTTCTGTGAAAAAAAAGGGGTATCAAATTACTTTGGATCTAGGTCTCTGCATTATAAAATCTGTCCCCAAAAGATGTCCTTTCACTATACCCAATGGCTATAAACATACAGAAGACCAAAAAGCAGCAATATCTTTTCCTGACCTGCCTATGGTATTACAAGTTCTCCTAGCAAAAAAAAAAAATAAAAATAAAAAATAAAAAATAACAATCCCCATGTCTATCATTTCCAAGCAGGTAAGATGGAGAAGCACCTGGGCCCATCCTACATCTGCACTTGGCATGAGGCCCACACAGGATCAGCCTTGGGAAGGCCATCTTCCTCTCTTCCAGACAACTCTACTTGAACTATTCCGAGAGTCCTTGAAGGGGTAAAACTTCTGGAAAAAAGAAAGAGAGCAAGAATGAGAGTGAGAGAGAGAGAGAAAATATTTCAATACTGAAAGGAAGATACAAATGATCAAATTCATCTGCACTAATGCTGAGGGGAAGGATGAAGAAGTTGGAAAACAAGCACCTTTGCAAAATGTTCTCTGGTATGACAAGAACTGACCAGAGTGCCACTGTCCCTGACATATCATTGGTGAAGGCCACCCAATTTCTTACCAGGCAGAGGTGTTTCTAAATTGAGGTGTTTGTGGTTGGTAAACAATTCAGTGGAGTCTTGCTCGATTGATCTTTCCTCTAAGTCTGATTCTGGGATGGTAGTACAGCCACCTAGTTGGAAAAAAATACATACAATATTTTAAGCAGTGTGTAGGAAAATCTGCCTCTCCACACGGCAACCACAGTTTAAAAACATACCAATCATAAAGATAACAAATGATGTGACAACAATCTTCAGGAGCAGACTAAAAAAGAATAATTTTAAATGTCTGTCTTTGGTGAAAATATGGGAATGAGTTATTGCCCCCAAAGACATATTATACCACTTAGCAACAGCAGTAATGGTGTTGTCTTTAAACGTATCCTTTTCGAAGTCAGAAAGGACAAAGCCTATCACATATGTGATATCTGTAATATAAGGGCACCCCAACAGGAACTCTCTCTAATACCAGAGCATCAGAAACTATAAAAAACAAAACATATTGACCACAAGGGAATGGAACCTTTTTTGAGCAACAAGGAAGGCTGCTGGTATCCTGAGACGGTGATTATGGTAGTATTTCCCTGGACTTTGATTCTATCCTCTAACCCCACATCTCGCATCTCACAGTACAGACACAAACACTTCATAATTCAACAGCAAAGCCATAAGCTACATTGTGGAAGCTTTCAATTCCAAGTCAATTCTACAGTGACTTGAGGATGAGCCAGCACTACTATACTTTTAAAATATTGGGTATAAGTCATTTGATTTTATTCACCAAAATCTTGTAGGGGAAACTCATGTGAGAATTTCCTGACTGTATCTGTAACTTGATTTGACTAATTTGCCATCATTTCCTGGAAATGTACTGACATGCTGTATACTATACATATTTTTTTTTCCAAAGCCATTCTTCTTATTAATGAAGTGTGATTTTTTTTTTTTTTCTTTTCCTTGTCTGAGGCTTTCCACACACGGAGTCTAAAGCCTCTGTACTCAAGTTTGGCTTTATGCATGAGGGAGTTTATGAGGAAAGACAGGGTATTGTAGCACTGATTTGTAAACCACATCAGTCAAATGAGAAGGAAGTGGCAAGATCCCAAGTCTGAAGGAGAATACACCTTACCATTCATCCCTCTGCATCAACTCTGAAAAAAGAAATTGATGCCAAGGGAAACTTGAGAGAAAAGCATCTCCACATTCATAAAATAAGAATTAGAGGTAGCCTCAGAGGTCCCCCAACAGGAAATGTTAGAATTCTCCATCAGTGCAATGGAACTTGTCTGGTTATAGTTGAAAATGGGGGGACCCATTCAGAAGGAGGACCAGGCTTATTTTTACTCTCTTTCCAAGGCCTGTAGATCATGGTAACAATAACTATCATTACTGAGTACTTTCTAAATACTAGAAACTCTGTCCATATTATCTCATTTAGACCCTAGAAACCATAAAATAGCTATTATTATTCTCATCTTACAGATCAGAAAACAGATCTCATGAGATGCAGCAACTTGCCAAGGTCACACAGCTCCTAAGGAGTAAGGAGTAAGACCGAGCTCACACCCAAGCCTGACAACTCCTACAGCCCATGTTATCTAACCACTCATTTTATGGCTCAGTTGCAACGCTAGCCAAAGAGGTACTGTGGCTGCAGGTCTTGGGTGTCAGAAGGTTTTATCCCACCTGGTGATCTACTGAGTGACTGCCACGAGCATTGCTCAGAGTATTGTGAGGCCAGGGCAGGCTCTGAGGTGCTGGGACTCTGGAGAAGCCCAAGAAATAGCACTCTTCTTCTTCTCCTGGCCCCTCCCCCAATTAAGAAAAAAATTAAGGTATGTGGGGTGAAGGAGAAGTGCTTCTGTAAGACTAATGAGAGAGAGGAACAGAAAGAAGGGACGTGCTCCTTGCAGAACAGAACCTGATCTCAAGAAAAAAAGACCAAGAATGGCTTGGTTTTTCATTGCACCCTCATAAAACACATTAAAGCATCCTTGGGGCAGAAAGAGAGAAGGAGCAGGACGAGGCCAGGAATGTTGTACTCATGCAGTTATCTTCACACACAAGGAAACTTCAGGAGTGGGGAAGAAGCACACCCGGCCAACAAATGGGAAGAGTGCAGTGATCAGTGAGTGCTATCTGCCACATTTGTGGAGAGAGGCAGATCTCTGCTAATTAAGTGCTGTCCATCTTTTTTATTCCAGCTGACTCAATACTGAGGCAAGACATTGGATAAAGACTTAAAAGCACTTCCTAGTTCTTCAGTCACATGGACATAAAAGGATAAGTCTGTCATTACAGACTATGAACAACTTATGTAATTTCCTCTTTTCTTCTTGGCACAAAATTTTTTTGCCTTGTCTTTAGTATAGAGAGATAAAAAACCTCTCAAATCCCACAGCAGAGCCAACCAGTCACTTGTCCCGGGAATCCTACCCCCGTTTTTGGGGATGCCTCTATGTAGCCAGACTGACCAACTATATGCCCAGAATTTTTGCCTTCCTAGTTTGGGAGAAACAATATGGTATGGGATCTGGCATCCTGACCAATAGGAAAAAAGCTAGGCAGAGAACTACCCTCCTGCCTCCCCCTAGGTGGACTATGAATTATTATTTTTCTTTTGTCAACCACTAGGAAAATGCTGTGTGCTGGGTAGACGTACCAGTTGGCTTTCTTAGCAGGTCACTGAGCAAAGTGGTCACCAGCACAGGATGCACCCTTTTATATTACATCATATATCCCCTTGACTTCCTTGTCTTTTTCCTCATCCTCCCTTTCCTGAGTTTTCCAAATAAACCATCATTTTAATCCTTGCCTCAGGCTCTGCTTTTTTGCAAAAACCATTGATATTGGAAGTAGTTCTCAAAAGCAGGCCTTCAACATGGAATTTTTAAGTTAGCCCAGCTCTTCCCATGCCAGCCATGCTTCTCAAAAGGAACAGTTTTTAAAAGATCTAATCTATCTGGAATCAAGTTAGATTGCCCACCACGTGTAAGAAATAGGGGTTCTGTGGCTGGGAGCAAACAGGATGGGAATAACCCTGTTATGTAACTATGTAAACTTTCATCCATGATTAACTGGAATGAAGTGCATGTAGAGGTCAAGACTGGCAGATTGAAAAGCTGTAGAGTGGAAATATTTAGGATTGTAAGCATTCCAGAATAGGGTGGCTGCTTCTGATGACCAGATATGTTGGAAAAAAAGAAAACAGCAAGTTTGATGAAGTTAATAGGCAATGAAAGATACATCCTTAAAGTCAGAAGGCCACTGTAGCCTTGCTAGTTTAAGTGCGATCATTGGACCTGCAGCACTGGATATCACCAGGGAAATGTGTTAGTTCTTACCCCACAACTACTGCACTTGAATCTGCTAAAAAGGACAGATGAATATATTAGATGAGATTTTTGCTAGGAAAAATAATATTTGTTTGTTAAAAATTTCAGAGTAAGCCGTAAAATAACAGAAATAAAATATAGAATAAATACAAATAAAATATAAAACTTCCAGACCATCAGAGACCTTCTGAAGCCGTGGAAGTGGAGCCTGGGTTCCACGGACGCCAGATGAAGTACCTTTGGCTTAGAGCCTGTACCATCAAAGGATAAGGGGAAGAAAAACCACAGCTGGATGAAATCATCCAAACACACATTGTGTGTGCAACACATTAGAGCCAACAGGCAAAAACAAGTGAGAGCCAGAAAGCTCCTGATCTAGAAATCATAGTACTATGGACCTAGTGCATGCTGGGCACTTGGCTTTGAATTCTTAATACATTAGCTTACTCAATCCTCAGACAATTCTATCGGGAAGGGTTTACTGGCCCCATTTTACAATTATAAAAGTATTGCTATTAATTTGTGTTTTCTCTTTAGCTTTCCCTCCCTTGTTCCTCTTCCTCCAAATTCCTCCAGGCCATTTTGTGCTTCCTTGCCTCAGAAATTTGTACTAGGGCCAAATCAAAAGTAGCCTGAAAATACTCTCTCTTCTAGCCTTAGTTTTCCATAGCTTGAACTCACTGAAGATATGAAAGAAAATCTGGGGAAAGATTTTCTCTAGTCATAATTCAGAGGGGAATTAGCTTGGCCACCTCAAGGGAGCAAGACATCAAGGGATGGAGGTGTGGGCACAATGAAGGCTGGGTATCAAGAGCCCCAACCTCAAGAAGGACTCCCTTGTCCACCAAGCTTCTGCTGTGGGCTTAGGCAGGGAGGCTGTTGACAATACTGTGCCTTCATTTTCTGAGTTCCATGGAGAGAAGAACCAGGGGAGGTAGGGTGGGCAATAATAACTGAGATTGAATTTCCCACCTTCCTGCTCACAAAGAAAAAAAAATTTGCATCCCTGACTTAGCTTTGCAAGACTAAGTTTCTAGTCCTGCTAGAAAGTCTCCATTTGGGGGATCCCTGGGTGGCTCAGTGGTTTAACACCTGCCTTCCGCCTAGGGTGTGATCCTGGGATCAAGTTCCACATTGGGCTCCCTTCATGGAGCCTGCTTCTCCCTCTGCCTGTGTCTCTGCCTCTCTCTCTCTGTCTCTCATGAATAAATAAATAAAACATTTAAAAATTTATTAAATGTAAACCTAGAGATTACGCCATTTGCCAAAGGTCACATAGCAAGTCTATATGAGCTATAGCCATGCCAGCCATGCTTCTCAAAAAGAACAGTTTTTAAAAGTTCTAATCTATCTAAACTAAAATGTAATAACAATAAAAGGGATTACTAGAAAAATGAAATGAACAATATACCAGCCTTCACCTATTAGTAAATTTAATCTTTGTAAAAGTACTCTGTCAATTGCTACAAGTTTCTATACACTTACTCTCAATTTCAGTTAACAAAAAGTCTACAGGCAGATGCCAGTCTTCTGGCCACACTCTGAACAGCAGTGACACAGATATGGTCTACCTTAATTAATATGATTTATAGAATTAGAGTTTAGAAATAATTCAGCAAACTCCTAATTATCTAAAGTTCAGATAGCCAGCAAACTCATTTTGGCAACAACAGGGGCTTCTCACGACTTATATTATCTCTGTTCTATTCAAATATCTGGCTGGCAGCTCCCTGCATGGTATCCAGAACAGCCCCCTTTCCCTGCCATGGAAGATGTCCAGGTTCTCCAATGCCTGCTGCTGCCACAACTATGGTGATCCACTTCTATTTCTGTGCTCTTTCATAAGAGGAGATTCATTAAGGGAAACTGGGACCAGAAGTTGGAACTCTGCATGCATGGCCATTAGAGAACAATGTTGTAAGTGGTAGCTAACCCTGCAGGTAAAATTTTAAAATGTAAAGCACGTATCATGAATTGTGAATAATCAGCATAGAAGCATTTTGTAACAAGACAGTCTATAAATTGGATACTACACCAATGATGTTTATGAAGATGTTTTTGAGGCACTTTACTACACTGCCTATTCCTCTGAATTGTTACCAAATTATGTGCAATCTCAATAAAAAAGCTGTAAGAGCTTGTTTTTTTTTGCAAGTTAATAACACATTAATATAACAATCCTCATGTTGTCAGAAAAGTATTTAAGTAAAAAATATTACCTATAATTCTGAATAGTATTTCTCCCTATATTTATAAAGATAACACAAGTCTAAGTTTTTTAGGAGTCCAAACTATCTTCAAACCTGTTTCTGCATTTAAATGCAAATTATAAAATGGTTGAACTTCCTCCCTAACCAGGTAAAACATATTTTCTCAACAAGGGAATTACACTAAGGAATTTCTACCCACTGTCAGAAAAACAAACAAATAAAAAAATAACAATAGGGGATCCCTGGGTGGCGCAGCGGTTTGGCGCCTGCCTTTGGCCCAGGGCGCGATCCTGGAGACCCGGGATCGAATCCCACATCAGGCTCCCGGTGCATGGAGCCTGCTTCTCCCTCTGCCTGTGTCTCTGCCTCTCTCTCTCTCTCTCTCTCTCTCTCTGTGACTATCATAAATAAATAAAAATTAAAAAAAAAAAAAACAATAAAAAGGAGCTCAGGGGGGATCCCTGGGTGGCTCAGTGGTTTGGCGCCTGCCTTCGGCCGGGGGTGTGATCCTGGAGTCCCGGGATCAAGTCCCATTGCGTGGAGCCTGCTTCTCCCTCTGCCTGTGTCTCTGCCCCCCCCCCCCGTCTCTGTATCTCTCATGAATAAATAAATAAAATCTTTAAAAAAAAAAAAAAAAGGAGCTCAGGTCCTCTCTGTAGGTTACTACTGTGGCATTAACTACAGAAGTCATAGAGTTGAAAGGTCAAGACAGGAGGTCAGGCAGAAACAAATGTGACTATCATCTAGAATACTAGGACAGAGATCAAAATCAGAAGCAAGATAAGCATTGGAGTGCTGGTAAATACGTAACCAGCTAACTGGCCAGAAAGAAAAGTAAAGCCCTAATCTGGAGTGTTTCTCCATGTCCATGGTGTAAATACTCCCATCATGCCCAATTTCAAGCAACCAAAGTGACATCACCAAATAAGAGCTTGGTAGACCTGCACAGGATCGCGTGCGCGCGCGCACAAACGCGCGCGCACAAACGCGCGCGCACACACACACACACACACACACACACACACAGTTGGCACGTCCACCATATGGACTCTATACACACCAACTACCTCAAGAGCATAGATAATAGTAAAAATGTAGTCATGTAGTTAGTGAAGAGTTTTGAGATATAGTCTCTTTGTTCCTAATACAATGTATTTGATTATAAATATACATAATTTAGTTTTTAATAATGGCTGAATTTATCAACTAGCTCCCAGAATCCCTAAAAATTCAACAATTGGCTCTCATGAGCTAGTGAGAGCCAGCTCCAGCACTGAAGGTAGGTATGGTGTAGGGGGTTTAATGTTGTATTTTGAATCCTCAGTTCAAACTGTGGCACACTTTTATGAGCCAACCAACCCTCTGGAGCAAGTTATTTCACATAAACAAGTTTTAGTTTCCTTATCTATAAAATAGAGACTATGGCATCCCTCCTTCATAAGAGAGAAATTGATGAGTGTGTATAAGTGCCTGGCACACTGAAAATTGATGAGTGTGTAGAAGTGCCTGCCCCATCTGTAAATAAGTTTTGACTATTTACTTCCAGGTAAAAGTTAGGAACACTAAAAGAAGAGTAAATAGGCCAAGATAAAAGTTCCTAAAGGTAGGAGTCTGAAAGGATAGGCTTCACACAGGCTGATGCACCTATGGGCCAAAGACACAGCTGTGCAGCAAAAAAATAAATAAATAAAGTGCCCAGGAACCTTATACGTGTGGCCACCTCTGAAATTGACTATTCTATATTACTTGTGCCTTATCTTACATCTTTCCTTCTACTTGATTAGTTTCATTCTAATATTAGATCCTACCTCCATGTGAATCCTGGTGGCCCAGCTTACCTGTCTCACTATCTACCATATTTCCATTACTTCTACCCAAATATTCTAAACCAGGGTACAGTAAATATTTTTTAAACTTTGCAAGCCATCTAATCTCTGGTGAAACTACTCAATTTTGCCACTGTAGTGCAAAAGCAGCCAAAGACAATATGTAAACATGAATGAACACTGGTTGTGTGCCAATAAAACTTTATTTACTAAAACAGGCAGTAGGCCAGATTTGGCTCATGGACTATAAATAGTTTGCTAATCTCTGGCCTAATCCAAGGCTCACAGAAAGTTACTCTTCATACAGTATCCTAATTCTAAAGGATCCTAGAGGTATTTAACACTGTTAGATCACTTTATAGTATTACTAGAAAAAGAAGGAGGAGGTGGTGGAGGAAAGGGATGATGAGGAGGAGATAAAGAAGAAGCAGCAGAAGCAGCAGAGCAGCAGATGAATGAGAAGAAGAAAGAGAAGAAGAAGAAAAGAAGAAATGAAGAAGAAGAAGAAGAAGAAGAAGAAGAAGAAGAAGAAGAAAAAGAAGAAGAAGAAGAAAAGAAAAAAAGAGAAAGAACAAGAAGAAAGAAGAAAGAAAAAGAAAAAGAAAGAAAAAGAAGAAGAAGAAGAAGAAAGAGGAGGAAAAGAAGAAAGAGAAGTAGTAGTAATAGTAGTACGAGTAGTTTAAAAGCATATTGTTTACCCTATTGCTACAGAGTTTTTTGGTTTGGGCAGTGATATACTTTTTAATAGACTACATTTCAGAATCATTTTAGATGTTCAGAAAAAATTAACAGATAGTACAGTGGATTCTTACATATCTTCTGCAGTTTCCCTATTGTGATATCTTGCATTTGTGTGGTACATTTGTTATGATCAATGAACCAATATTAATACATTATTATTAACCAAAGTCCGTAGTGAATTCAAATTTCCTTGGTTTTTACCTAATATCTTTTTTTTTGTTCAAGATTCCATCTAGGATACCACATGACATTAGTTGTCATATCTCCTTTGGCTCTTCTTGGTTGTCACTGTTTCTCAGACTTCCCTGTGCTTTTGATGGCCTTGACAGTTTTGAGGAGTAGTGGTCAAGAATGTTGCAGAATGCCCTTCTACTAAAATCTACCTGATGTCTTCCTCATGACTAGACTGGGATAATTTTTTATAGGAGGTTTCTTTTTATAAATTCTTAAGGTTTCCAATATTTTAAAATTATCTCCAGGTGTTTATATTAACTTTTATCAAAAGTGAAAGCTAAGTGGGCAGTGACTAGAGAGGCCACTGAAAGAGAACGAGGCCAACAGGGAGACTTGACCTAGACTATGAAGCCAACAGTAGTGGACAAGCCTGGATCTGGCTGCAGGACCCAGGCCAGGTTATCAGTTGCCCCATCTGTAAAAATAGAGGGTCTTTAATGAGGACTTTTGGGAGGATTATAGGAGAACATGTATACCCAGTACAGTGCTTAACACATGGTACATTTTAGCATCTCTGGCCACTATTAATTTTTTTGGCAAGATGTAATTTCTGAACCATTTTTGTGGAATCAAAGAACTTTAGTTTTCAGTTCAACTGACTTCATTTAGTAGTTATAAAAACAGGGGCTCAGAGAAGGTAGCTCATGCCCCTAATGTCCCAGAACTAGTTCTGATTCTCTTGCTTCCTAAACCACTAGAGCTTTCTCAAGAACACCTCTTTTTCCAGAAAGATTTCAATGGATTTGTTTGTGAGTTGGCTGTCTTAACTAGTACTTCCTTTCAATGATACAGAAAATCCAGCAGGTTGGCAAGCTATTCTTTGGGTATATTTTAGGACTTTGCTGATTTATTTTCTTGCAATGGTGACCTTTACAGTTGATTGGGTGTATGGGTGAGAATGTTCCATTCCTTCAGGGAGAAAAAATAACTTTCTTTCTTTTTTCTTCATATATGTGAGAGGAATCAAACAAGGTGACATTGAGAATCACAAATGACCCCAGGCCCTGCTCTGACCTACCAGCTAAAGAATTGTCTGTTCACATGGCCTGAATTGCCACTTAGAATTAAAAACAGCAGAAACCTCAAAGATATACACCAGTGATATTTTCATTTAATCAAGCTTTAGTTGATGGATACAGTGTTTTTTTTATATTAACATTCAGATTTCATTTCAAAGGTTTATAATTCATGTGAAGTGAGGGGAATGGGTGCTTCGAAAAGAATACTTCACTATCTTAAATATGAAGAGCTTCCCAAAGAGACTATGAATAATTGCTTACAAATTTCTCTATTAATATAGCCATTGGGAAATGTTTTATTTTTTAACCCCCCTGTTCATCTCTTTATCTATCTATACATGTTTGAGTGTGAACACACACAGCACATAGGCATACAGACATATATAGGATTTTTCCTGATAATTCTTCTTACTGTGTTTATTTTCCTAATTAGTTTTAAATATATTTTTTTCTAACCCAAGGACAGCATAAGCTTAGAAAGTCAAGTATCCTACTGTATGTCTACATAGTGATTTTAGCTGAATATTTAGAAACTTTTAGCAAAATGGACCAGTGGAAGGAAGGATGCAGGTAGAAGAGATGAGGAGACAGAGGATGAAAAGGAAAGGGGATGGGAAAGGATGGATCACCAATGTAGTCTATGATCCTATGCATATACTCCTATGTAAAATATTTGGGGAAACTTCTGAAGGTGTAGATGATCTAATATTTGAGCATAAAAAATACATTAGCAGTTAGGAAAATGTAATACAGAATAAGAGGTATAGCTAGGAAGAGTTGTAGATAAAACACAGATTAAGGATTTACACAACGGCTACAGTGAAAATAAAAAGCAAAAACTCTGGAGGAAATATGGGGCTGTACTTCCTTGAACAATCCCTACTAATGTCTCTTCTTCTAAACTGGACTTCAGATCAAAGTGTCTGGTCTGTCCCATACCTGGACTTAACATTTCCTTGAGAGCACATCATAATTGGTAAGGCTATGTTTGTTGGAAATTTTATGACTAATGGTGTGTGTGTGTGTTTAAGAGCCATTTTGGAGAGCCAACATTTCTGTGAAACTGGGTTTAGAAAGGTGCTTACTAAGCAGATGTGTTTCAGAAAAACACATATATATGAATATGAATTCATGTATATATGAATGAGATTGTTAATAAATACAACAGGATCAGCCCTCATCAAAACACATCTTGGAAATAAAGCCATCAAGATGTATGGTATCACTAATGTGTTTTTACCACAGCATGATAAATCAAGTTGATATCATATGATGGCGCTGCTACTCTAAAGGAGGAACTGGAAGACATATGTCTGCATCTTTCTCATCTCCACTTCTATTCTGCTCTTTACTTTATTGTAATGTGGAAGCACCCTACCCCTACCCTGGTTCCATTTTAGTTTCAAAATTCAGCAAAGCAGAAGAAAATGCCTTTCTATCTAGTTCTAGGTGTCCAGTTTCAACACACAATATTTGCTTTTCCATGTTCTGTTTCAGTCCATTCTCCAACTTTTCTTTCATTTCATTTCATTTGCAGGTGCTATGCTGATCACATCGACAGTAACTTATTATCTACCATCAACAGAAATAATAATGGCTAGCAAAGAGAGGCAAGTGAAGGTCACTGTAATGTGTGTCCAACACAAGAACCTGTGGAATGTTTGGGAATCCAATTCTGCTGCTTAATAATAGGCTTTGATCCCCCCCACACACACACACACAGTGAGAACTTAAAATGTGTTCAAGACTATGCATGTACCTATGTTTGAAAATATTTCCATTTTACACCTCACAGCAGAGACTAAGTGTGTGAATAAAAGGGAGTCTAATATATTTTAAGAGGTCTAGCATGTGTCTCAACAAGTTTTAAAATCCCCATAAAGGCTAAATACTAAGTCCCTTGGGGTGTAAGGGCTCCAGTCAGAGTCTGGATTTAAGAGAGCAGGGTGCTCCTGGCATTAAGAGGCTTCCACGACTTGAATAATGATAGGGGTGTCTAAGTATTCTTTTAGCTCCACCGCCATTTAGAATTTAGGTACACTTGGTACAGAGGATTAAAGAAATACAGGAACATAGCTGTTTTCATCCACTGATAATTACGTAAACAGAATGTACCAAGCAGAAAAAGAGTCCTATTTATAAAAAAGCAAGTGCAGTCCATAAATCCTACAGATTGGAATGGATCCAGGTTAAGAATTTCTCCAGATGTCAGTCTGTAAACAGGGCTTCATAAAGTGAATTCCCCAATTAATTGTTGGCAAGAGTGATCTTTACACTATGTTAGTGCATTATGATCCCTTACCATATGTAGGTGAATTGTTTTCTGGCCCTATAGATCATTAATCAGTTATGACACAACTCAGGAGAAAGAAGCTGGGATCAGCACAACTTCTGATACAGAGAGAAGGTACCATAAAATTACTGCTCAGGAACTCAGAGTTTTGTTCAGCAAAGGAAATGAGAACTCTTCCTATTTATTTGCATTACATCTGTTTTTCTAACACATTTAGTTCTTAACCTGGAGTACTTGGAAAGACACACACCCAGTAAGAACATAAACACGGAACTAAAAAAAAAAAAAAAAAAAAAAAAAACTTCTCACTATTTTGTTAAAGTCTCCAATCACAATGTTTTCCCACATGTTAACAAGGCCATTAAATCTACCAAACAGGAATACAAAAGTATTACCCAGCCATTGTGAGAAGGTGGGGAAGAAGAGAAAGTTAATATTTGCTTTTCCTTGCCAATTGATCAATGTCTGGAGCACTCTGCAATGAAATGCAAGATCTATTGTCTTTCAACTAGATCTTTTCTATACTGATAAGTACAGTATTTTCTTGTTCAAAAAGAAGGTGATTGTGGTCTTTAATTTCCATTTTGTTTCTAAATCCTAAGGAAATCCAATGTACAACTGGAAAGAGACATGATTTTAGGACATTTCCATTTCAAATACTTTCCTCTCCTAACTCCCACTTCAGAGACCAACTCTCTCTCAAAAGTACACACGCACAAATAAAACATTATAGCCACAGTTGAGAAAGAAAGGAAGCCAATAGTTCTGCAATAATAATTTCTTTCAAAAAAATGAAATGAAATAGTAAGAGCATAACTCTACTTTGCCTGGACACTACTTAATAAGAGAGCCAGTGTTCTTCACAGCTTCCCTCTTGCATCAAGTGACTATTAATTCCCCAATGATCTTGGCAACATTTCTTCAACTCGAGTTTCTTTCCACAACCCAATTAAAAGCCATAATCTTGACCAAATTGTGTTGTTTTTAATAACGACAGAGTTTAGGTGGCAATTATGAAACGAAGAGTTCAGTTGGGTCACTCTGGTTATAAACAGGTTCAGAGAAAAGAGAAAAGAATACAATAGCTCTGGAGAGTACCTGTTCCATCATATTCTTCAAATACGATGTGGAACCCAAATAAACATTCAAGACTCATTCCAAAGCAACTTTATCATCCTGTGATATATTTCTATAATAGTCCATTAGACAATGTCATCTCTTACAGAAAAGGGAAATGTACAAATGTACACGGGATGATAAGTTAGCCCACTGAACCCTGGGTGGCTCATCAGTTGGGCGCCTGCCTTTGGCCAAGGGCATGATCCTGGAGTACCAGGATCGAGTCCCACGTCGGGCTCCCTGCATGGGGCCTGCTTCTCCTTCTGCCTATGTCTCTGCTGTGCTCTCTCTCTCTCTCTCTCTGTGCTTCTCATGAATAAATAAATTAAATAAATTAAAAAATCTTAAAAAAAGAAAAAGTTAGCCCACTGATCGCAGAGAGGGACATCCTGAAAAGGGGCACTGCACAGCAAGTACCACTGTATCTTGAACAAAGTCATGTAAGTCTGGGCCTTAGTTTCCTTTTCTTAGAAATGCAGAAAATATAGCATTCATCTTATGAGAGAAAAAGATTAAGCTAGGTAAAGCCTATAATATAGTTATCACAGAGCCTAGCACACAGTAAAATCCCAATAAATGTTAGCTATTATTTTCACAATTAGTCCCCAACATACATTAGTCATTACAGTTACAGCCATGAAATGGCTTACATGAAACTACAAGCTATGAGGACAGCACGAATTTATATTTGACACTCTAAAAAGTGCTCAAGTGAAAACTGAGGATGGGGTAAGCAAACTGGTGGCGGAATGTTTCCAGCTGGACCCAAGGGCCAAAATCCAAACTGTCAACGATGTATTAAAATAATTCACTTGAAAACAGTGCATGCATTCCTTTTAAGACGAAATAAACTAACATAACGCTGTATATTAACCACACTGGAATGAAAATAAAATAAATATAATAAGTAAACACAGATTTAAAACAATTTTAAAAAGATGAAAACCCTGATAAATTACTATCATAGATAACCACTCTTCTTGAGATCACAAAAGGAATTTTTAAAAAAGGCTCACATGATAATGATGATGATGATGATGATGGGCACATAATCACACTCATTGTTTTCTAGTTACCAGCAGTGCCATTATTACTGAGAAATGCAAACCCACGAGATTATATGACATAAATGGAAGAAACATTAAGATAAAAGGGTAAAAGAGTAGTAGGTTTTCTTTCTCATGGGAAATTGAAATGGCCAGCAGATGAACCTTAAAAGAGGAAGTCTGCTGACCTAGTGTTACTAAACATAGGAGGCAGCCAAGGAGCAAAGGAATAAAGCAACGTATTTAAATGTATGCCTTGAAGGAAGCAAACACCAATTATTTTTATATGACTTTAATTCTCCTAGTGAATACTTTATAGGTGTTGGCAAGTCCTTCTGGAAAAGGAAGGGATTATTAATGAAGGATTCAGTGGCAACTGCTCACCAGTGCTCTAAGAAATAATACTTAAGAAAGAGTCATTTAGTTCATACTTTATCTCTAAAGATACAGAAATTTTAAGATCCTTAAAACAGTAAAGTATTAAATTCATATATACAGGTCCTTTCTATTTCAGTTTTCAGATGATTCTCTAGCCTGCATGGTAAACAAATAAGCTTCCCACAAGAAAATAAACACACAGGGGGAAGAAGATAATTTTTTTTCTCTTATGAAAAGAGTAGGTATGTAATATATGCTATCACATATATATTCAAAAAGGAATTCATGAAACTTGAGGAAACGCACAGGAAACAGTCCTTTAAAAAGTTATCTTTGAAGAATGCTCTCCCATGTGATTCCAGGATTGTGGCTGGCAACAGCACACTAATGTACAGGCTAGCCAATCTGGGGAAATAACCGATCAGGTCCTATATTCTATCTTGTTTCTCAAAGAACTTAATCCATCCACTCTGACAAATTCTCATATCATGTGAAATGATATCTCTCTGGTTAACATCTTGCTCTGAATATTCTCTAGTTGCTTCAAGAGTATAAACTTTTGTGCTAGACTATCAGAATTTTAATTGCAGTCCCACCATTATTATTTGTTTTTTAAAACTAGTTATTTTTTTCTGCTTCAAATGTATTATTTGTAAAATATGGATAATAATTGTACTCAAAAAAAATAATTGTACTCAGCTCATAGGGTAATTGTAAAGATTAAATGAGTAAATTCATGTAAAGCACTTCAAATAGTGCCTGGTTCATAGTAAGTGATATACAAACATTATACTACTACTATTACTAACATCATCATCTTTGCCTTATATTGCCAAAATTCCCTCACCTAAGCCTGAGATTGTCATTGTAAGGAAAGGAGATTAATGAATTTCAAAGTGGAGAGCAGCAATTATAGCTGTCTGGCCTCTAGAAAAATGAACTGCTGTGTTAGTTAGTCAAGGAAAACCTTAATTGGTTATCTGGCCTTGCAAAAAAAAAAAAAAAGAGTGGCCAGCAGGAAATAATAGCTTAGTAAAGGAAGAACAAAGATTGGAGTCTAGTTAAATAATCAAGGACAACAATAAAGATCAAATCAGGAATAATTCGCTGTCTCTTGAACACACTTTCCCACAGCTTCTTCCATTTTTTTGCTCCTCTTGCTTCCTCAAAATTTCTCCAAAGAGTTGTCTTAATTTGCTATTTCAATTCTTTTCTTTTCCCTTCCTTTCTCTTATGTATGCATCCCAATCTACCTTTGCCTCTAGTGCTCAAGTTGCTTTTATCTGGATCACTATGACTCCCATGTTCCTAAATCTACTGGACAATTCTCAACCCTCAACTTACTTGACCCCTGAGCAGCATTTGACACAGTGGATAACTCCATCTTCTCTGAACCTTTTTCTTCATGTGACTTCTAGGATACCACATTCGAGTGATTCTCCCCTCACCTCTCTACATGCTTCTTCTCAATAGCTTTTGCTGGTTCCTCCTCTTCTCCAGACCTCTTGCAAATTAGAATATGCAGCAGTCTTTGACCCTCATCTCTTCTAAAATCACTTCCCTGGTGGTCATATCCAGCTTCACGGCTTTAAATAACACTTTCATGTTAACAAATCCTAATTTTATAATGCTGGCCCAGAGTTCTCTTCTGAACTTCAGACTGATATATCCAACTACATACTCACTATCTTCACCTAGATATATAGCAGCATCTCAAACTTAACATATCCTAAACTGTACCCTGATTTTCCTCCACAAATTTGTTCTACCACAGCCTTTCTCATCCCAACTCCATCCTTGGAGTGGCTCAAGACAAAAACTCTTAGGGTCATTCTGGATTCCTTTTTTCCTCTCACACATCACAGACACTCTGTTACTAAATTCTGTTGTCTTTGTATTTAAAAGATATCCAGAATCAGATCACTTCTCACCACCTCCACCACTATACTATGACTCTGATGTAATCCATCATTTCTTACCTGAATTTTTTTTTAAAGATTTTATTTATTTATGAGAAACAGAGAAAGAGAGAGAGAGAGAGATAGGCAGAGGGAGAAGCAGGCTCCATGTAGGGAGCCCAACATGGGACTCGATCCTAGGTCTCCAGGATCATACCCTGGGCTGAAGGCAGCACTAAACCACTGAGCCACCCAGACTGCGCTCTTACCTGAATTCTTGCTAAAGTACTTAACTGAGTAACCTTCAAACTGACTGTCCACTTCTACCTTTGACCCCTCTGCCCCCTAACAGTCCATTCTCAGTCTAGCAGCCACGGATCCTTTTAATGTAATATAAGAGTGCGTCATCCCTCTGTTCAAAATGGACCTCCCCATTTCACTCAGGGGAAAAGTGTTAAGTCTGTGAAAGGCTGTACATAATCTGACCCCTTTGACCTCATATCCTACCACTCTGCCTCATTGGTTTCCTCGCTGTCCCAGGAACATGGCAGGCCCATTCCCTTTACTTGGAACACTTACCTCTGTGATCTATGCATGGATAAATCCCTTATTTTCTTCAAGCCTTTGTTTAAAAGTTACCTTTTCAACAAAGCCTACCATGACAACTAAATTTAAAATCATAATCTTGTGACTGCCCCTTTTCTCCCATTCTTTTTCCTTTTCTGTAGTGCTTATCACCTTTTAACACTAACAGTATTTTCTTGATATCTGATATAGTTTACTTGTTTAGGATGCTTGGTGTATAGTGTCTCCTCCTGCTAGAATTCAGTGCTCCAAAACTGTAGAGATCTTTGTTTTGCTTGTTGCTATATCCCAAATCCTAGAATAGTGCCTGGCACACAGTAGACACACACTAATTATTTGTTGACTTGAATGAATGAATTTAGGATAAGAGATTAGGAGGAAGCAATGGAAACCAAAATTCAACCTATTTTTAACATAGTATTACCTGCCTTTTCCACTGGGCAGTTGGAAAGTAATTACAGCAGAATGTAGTATAGAAACTCTTATTCCTACTTTCCAGCACAGCTGATTGCTCTGTGAACCAGAAATGATTCTCAAAACGTTCCTTGTTTTAGTTGATACTCATCTTTAAGAAATGAACCTTACTAGATGATAACACGGAGAATCTGTGAAGACTGAGTAGGTGCAACAACAAAACATCCAGCCCAGAAAAGAAATAAGATCTCAGTAGTAATTTGTGTAGAAGCTGAAGTTAAAAAAAAAAATTACTGGAGCTCTTGTAATTCTAGTTCTTGATAATAGTCATTTGTGGATGAAAGAACTGCAAAGGAAGGTACAAAGACTTCTGTCTGCTTGAGAAATTTCTCAAAACGAATGAAAAAGGATCCATCTTATTTCCACTGGGGCATCAAGTTATAGCTTGGAACAGTTTATTTTTCTCAGGCTACTTCAAATCTAAACGTGTTTTTAAAAGCAAGCTCAATGAAAGATTAGATAAATAACTGGACAATGTTTTTTACACTCTGGTAACCTAAACATTTCAAATTCCTCCCTAACTTTTTACTAACATAAATCTCTAATTCCAGGGAAGGTGAAATATCCTCAAAGTTTAAACATTACTGTGAATTATTCACATTTACCTCCATTTCCATCTTACACTTTTTTGGCAATAAAAAGCCAGGTTTCATCCAAACTATGGTACTACGACTCTCTTCCAATTGTAAAACAACTTGGACTAACCCCAGCTCTACTGCCTTTGAAGATGGAACATAGCAGCCCTGCCCAATACTTTCTTTTCTCTGCTTTCTTACCTTCTATACATGTTGTGCTACCCTTTCTCAAACCACACCTTTATAAACAGAGAGGAAACATGAAGCTGTCTGCCTATAATTAAGCTATGAAAACAATTTGTAAATGGAGTCAAACACAAAAGAGGAATAGTTGGTAAGGCAAGAAAACATCAGGGAGAAATAGTAAAGGTCTCTCTGACAGAGAGAAGGGAGACCCAGAGCAGGGGATGAGCAGCTCTGTGGGAATGCCACAGGGGAATAAAGGAATGGAGGGAAAGACAGAGGAAGATGAAGGGCACACAAAAGGCAGAGAGGGAATGAGGATGGTCAGCCTACAGCACAACCTAATGTCAGAACATTTGGAAATGTAACAGGGTGGCTAGGAGAGAAGAGAATACACCAGGCTGATGGGACCATTCCATTTACATCATGGTCCAGGGTGTCTGAAACAATCTCACTTGACCTTGGTCCTCACAACTCTGAGTAGCTAAAACTCTATGCCCTCATGCCCAAGGAAAACACCCACCCAGCTCCTGAGTAACTTACTTAAAACTTTTGAATCTCTATTTCCTCAATGCAAAATGGAAATAATATCTTCCTAACAAATGACTGTTGCGAGTAAATACATTATTATATACATCTTATTAAAGCACCAGAGACAAAGTCATGCTTGGTAATGGGTAATTTCTATAATAAATGATATGAAGATTGATTGATCCAAGGTCAGACTGATCAAGTTTTGGGAATATAGGCGAGGTTTGGTGGGGTGAGGTCCGGAGCCAAAGACCAAGAAAGAATTCTTGAGATGTCTTGGTGCAGAATGGTGGTTTTATTAAAGCATGGGGACAGGACCCACGGCAGGAGGAGGTGCTGCCCCAGGCCTGTGAGGGGTGGCTGATTATATACCTGGGAGTTGGGAGGGGTTTGAGGATAGTGTACTAAGGAATTTTGGAAGCAAGGTTTCCAGGATCTTGAAGGGGCTAGCTATTGTTGGGAAAATGTCACTTATTACTGTCTAATAAAACCTGAGTCATGAGACCGTTCAGATGTATACTGGTGGGTCATGTGCTTGGAGGATGATTGCCAACACATATCTTGGGGCTTTAGAGATAAAGGGAAATTTCTAAAGGAATTCTTATATGTTAAAGTAGACTTATAGGCTCCTGAGGGTGGGACTAAGATTGCCTTTTGCCCTTAGCAAAGTATGAACATCAAGGCAGTTGAGTACGAAGAGGAATCTCCCTTTGCCTGTTTCAAGGACTTGTCAAAGTGCTGCCCAGGCTCATGCCTTGTCCTCAGCTAGCCCTGTGTTCCCCCATCAAGACGAGTCAATGACCCTGTTAGCAGTAGAACCTCCCATGCCATGGGCATTTTCCACCAACGCACACTGTGGTTATGGAGAGAAGGACATAGGCAGAAATTGAAGGGGCTTCAAAGCAGTACAAGGATACCAGGTAAAAACTTGCAGTACAGATAATACAGATGACTAAAGATCCAGAATATGGGTTCCGAGAAGTGAAAAACTGGATGCAACTTTTGCACAGGAATATGAAAGAGAGGACCACGATGAAGAGAAAGAATTAGGGGCTTTTTATGATAGTTGAATAATAATTACATTAGTATCATTTTTGAGTATTTATTATGTGCTAGCCATAGTGCTATTTCTTTACATGTTTGCTCATTTTCAGCAATCTAAAATGCCAGTTACTAGTATCTCATTTTACAGGTGATGAAATGAAGCTCGAAAAATTGACTTGCTCAAGGTCACACATATTGTGAGTGAGAGAATCTGTGATATGCTGACTCCAAAATCCAAGTCTTAAACCATTCCATTATCTGGTTTTCCCTGACAGACAGAAAAGACACAATGGGATTGTCAATTACTGTTTGAAGAGTAAGAGCTTTAGATTGGCAAAACAGGATCATGCTGTGTACCTTATATCCTCAAAACCCACCATCCCCACCTCTTGCTCAAAAGAAAAGTGAAGGGGTTGGGAAAATGACTGAGGTTTCATCTCAGCAAAAAAGAAATTAGCATCGAAGTAACTTGAAGAGCCACCGCTAAGACAGATCCTTAGGCATTTTTAAAAGACCCTAGACTGTAGAAAAAGAATTTAGAGCTAATGGATGCTTCTATAGAATTATAATTACAAAGGAGAGGAAGTGGCTCAATAGAGTAGGTAGGATTTATAATTAGAAAGAAGTGAAATAGTAAAGTGGAAGATAATGCCTTTTCCAACCACACTGAGGAAAATACAAAATCAGTCTTCTACAAGTTGGGAGTATCAGAGGAGTTCATAGATGAAAAATTTTAATTACAACAAAAATAAAAATGGTTAAAAATTATCATAAAATATCTTTCTCATGATGCTAGACAGTGGCAGAACATTAAACATTTACATGAAGATCTGTTTTCCAAACTTAGCAAAACTGTGCTAGTGAACTCTGACAAAGCCCTGAGTTCAAACTCCCACAGAAATAAAACTCTAGGGCAATCTCATATATGTATATATGCTAAAACCTAAATTAAGACAGCAAGCCAAAGGATGATATTTTTTAAAAGCAACAACAAAGAAAAACTTATTTCAGGACTGCAAAATTATTTGATCAATGTAATTATTCAAACCAATATATCAGAAAGGAATCACAACAGAGGATAATATTCAACATACACTTCTGATTTAAGAAGACACCTAGTGAACTAAAGAAGAACTATCTGAAATTCGTAGGCAACATCAAATTTATGAGTAAAGCAGATAAAGACATTCAGGGTAAGATAAAGACATGAGTCAAGATAAAGATGAGGATCTTGACCATCTATCACTACTATTGTTTAACATGGTTCTAGAAATTCAAGGCAATGCAGTAAGAAAAGAGGAAAAGAATGTATGTATTAGAAAAGAGATTAAATGATCATAATTTCTGGATGATGTAATTATATACCTAAAATATTTCCAATAATAAGAAATAAAACCTATCTGAATAGGTGGAAGACATATGTGTCTCTGTGTGTGTCTTTCTCTCCATATATACACAATGTATTTATAAAAATATATATTTATCAAATATATACATACCTATACATATAATCTTCCACCTATCCAAATAAATTTTATTTCATATTCTTGGAATATATATTTGATCATTTCCCTTTGCATTAACAATATTCAACTAGAAATGTAATGGAGGAATTATTTTATTCAAAAGGATACCAAATAAATACTTAAATAATAAATGCTATACTATTATGACAATTACAATAGCATTGCTACCAATGTCAGAATAAATGGAAAGGAAAATGGAATAGCATCTGAGATAGTACCATTTATATAATGATATTTGGTATATTTTACAAGTGTATTACAGATTAGTGGCAAATGATGTATTATCCAATAAACTGTGCTGGAATTAGGGTAAAATATTGGGAAAAAACAAAAGGTAGATATACCAAATAAATTTCAGATGGTTAAAATAGGTTAAGGTAAAAATGTAAGACAAAAAAGTAAAAAACCAAGTATTTTGGACTCAATAAGAGAAAAAAATGAATAGATTTGACTATCCCAAGGAAGTCATGTTAAAAACAAAAAATCCAAACAAATTACCTTAAGCAAAATTTAAAACAAAACTAAAATCTCAACTAATATTTGTAACATATATTAAAGAAAATGAGTTAATTTATTTTTTAAAAAGAGTTTATTTATTTATTCATGAGAGACACACAGAGAGAGGCAGAGGACAAAAGCAGAGGGAGAAGTAGGCTCCCTGTGGGGAATCCAAGGAGGGACTCATCCCAGGACCTCAGGATCATGACCTGAGCCAAAGGCAGATGCTTAACCACTGAGCCACCCAGGTGCCGCTAAGTTAATTTCTTTTTGGTACCAAGTGCTCTTCAATCAATAATAAACAGTGATATTCTGATTGATAGAAACATGGAAAAGCATGAGGAAGTAATTTACAGAAGGAAAAATACAAGAGGTTAATACATAATAGTAGTAATGCAAATTATTTCAAAGTTACCAAAAAATGGCTACATGTATTTTTAAATGCAGCCTTATTAATAGCAGATATACAATTAAAATTCCACTTCCTACTTTGATAACAACAAAAATAAAAATCACTGATGTCAAGGAGGCACCAAAAAGTCACTGGTGAATTTTTAAATCAAGAAGAAATTCTCAGAGAGCAAGCCAAAAACAGAAGCAGGTTCTTCAATTCTGGGCCTATACTCTAGAATAATCAAAGACCAGCACAATATCCTCACATAGATGTTGGTCACAGCAGTATTTATAATAATTAAAGAATAAAACTACCCAAATGTTCAAAATCAGGGTTACAATACCCATATACTTTCTGTTACACACCTCTCACTCTAAAGATCTTGCAGGTAATTTCTTCAACAAGCTCTGGTTTTCCACACTCCTTTGCTCTTATTTAAATTATGCCCTCTGCCAGAAATATCCTCCTCTAATTTCCTTTAAATTCATGTTCTTTATGGATCAGTTTAAAGAATAATAATAGTAACCATGATAATAAGTATAGAGATGATAATAATGATAACAGTAGGTTAACATTTATCACGAACTTTTAAGAACCAATTATTATTCTGAGTTATATATAATAACATTTAATACTGGTAACAACCCTACGAGGTAATGCTTTTATTATTTCTGCTGTGGAGAGAATAAAACTAAGGGATAAAGGGGTTAAATCACTAACCTAAGGTCACATAGTTAGTTAGATGGCACTATGATACAAACCCAACCAAAAATGTGGCTCTAAGTCCATGTTCTTAGCATTTGGCCTCTCCAAGCCACCTCATCCATAAAATTTCCTCCTGCCCCAAGCCCAGAGTCAGGCCTTAGCTCTCAAATCCCCTATATATTTCTGTGAAATCCCTCTGAGAGCATTTTCACACAAGATTAGACATCTTTATTTGTGCATCTCCTGCACCAGACTCTGAGGACTATATCTTACTTGGGTTTATATATCACACGATTAAGCGCAATCACTGGAACAATGGTTTTCAGTATATGTTTACCCAATAAATAAAAACAAAATGTATGTATAAGAAAATTAGAGAAACTGAGCATCAAGGATCAAAGGAAAGAACTCTATATTTTAAAGAGGGAGTCAAGGACCAAGGATGGATTGATGGATGTACCTATCAACCTACCTACTTATCTATCAGATGTGGGCTCATACCATAGTATCAATTACATGACCAAAACAAAATCAAAAAGAGGGAGACAGGGAAGAAAAGAAATCAACACTAAACATTTACCACTTGTCAGACCCTCTGCTATGCTTTCATATAAGGTATGTCATGAAGTAGCCAAAAAAGGTATTTCCTTACTGGTGGGTCTGCAGGGCCCTTCTGAGTTTACAAAACTGGTAAAGGATAGTCTGAGGAAAAGACAGATTTCTGTTTTCACTGCCAAGTGGGACAAACTGTAGATACCAGCAAAATGATATAAGAAGGTATATCTAACATAATTTTTAAAATAAGGAGGGTGGGAGGGGCAGGCCACCATATTACTAAGACATGGCCTGGCAGGTCTGCTCCAAATGCTGGAACCTATGGCAGAGGCATGAATAGGTGAGGTATGGAGCTCCTACCAATAGGACAAACACACTGCAGCATTCGTAACAGGAACCATTCAACAAGGCAACACACGGATAGGAAGGATGTGCACTAAGTTTAAATTTTAAAAAGTATTTACTTGCCCAAATCCCCACATTCTTTTTAAGTCCATGTAAATATATAATTTGTCACATCAACCCCTGACAGCTTCAAGATGTCCCATGCTAAATATTTACATGAATGAAATTGAAATGAGCAGCAGCAGGTGAGTAGAAATTGAACCTAAAGGAACAAAGGTGTCCAGAAATGTGGACCCTGCATCAGGCTCATAAAAAATATGTTTTGTAGAAATAAAGTATAAATATGAAAAGAGGGCAAGGGCCACATCCCTCTTCCATTTAAAAGGCTGCATGGCTCCACTTAGCTTTTAAGGCTGAAGCTCTCACAATCTGGCTTCATCTGGCCTTCACATTAGCTTTTGCCCAGCCTCCCTGGATGGGTACCACCTCTCACCACAGCCCCATTGCTCTACACAGGTTCCTGGGACGCATCCCCCTGTACTGTGCCCCTGTGCCTTTGTGACAGGTATGACTTTTCCTCCTCCTTGTTGGCCTAAACTCCTAGCTGTTTTCCCAAAATGCACTCAAATGTGTGACAGACCTGCCTTTCCTGGCCCCTGACTCTGACTGTACTTGACTCAGGGACTTAAGGTCAATCAATATTTGACAAAGTAAAAAGGGATTGGAGACCAAGGAAAACAAGGACAAGTCTCAATTTTACATCAAATCTTATGAAAAAGAAAGAAGAAGAAACAACCATGATGTTCAGCAAAGGCTCTCTGGCTCACTGATGCCTGAAAGTGTGTAAAACAATTGGAAGAAAAATTGTCCAGAGAATATAAAAAAAAAAAGAGAGAGAGAAGGAAAGGTAAAAACAAGAGTATATTAATCTATTAAGAAACTGATAGTGAATATTTCTGAAAATTGCATGTGTGTGTGTACATGCATTTAAATTCATGTGAGTGAAAAACAAACTGAAATAGTATATGCTATGTATATTATGGCTTTTATTTTCTAAAAACCCTGTAGGGGTAAAATGAGATTGTATAAATGATTTTGGAAAGGTTAGAATATCATATAAATGTTAGTGACTATCATCATTCTGGAACCAGTAAAGGTTTGCCCTTTGCCCTAAAACTCCCAGATAAAATCCTCCTGGCAGGTGATACTTCTCATAACTTTCATGAAAACAAAACCAGTCATATATCAGCTGGGCCCTGTTTGTTACTACTGAGGGCTGTTCAGATAAGTAGATTTAGCCAAAGTCTCTGAGTCAGTTACAACAATTGGTTCTTTATGTGATATCTATTTGTCAAGCAGAGATACAGTTAGACAGGCTATAAAACAAACCTCTGTTTTTACAGGAACAAAACAAGGCTGAGGTAAAGTAGCTTTTTATGTACAAGAAAATAGGTTAATGTGCCAGGGCATGATATTTATAGAAATAAATTAAAGACTTCGGACATAATGTGACCTTCTATTTTGCCAGTGAGAAGAACTTACTATACTATTATTAATTCTACCAGAAACACTACTTATTTTTTAAACTAATGTGCTTTATAGGTAGTCTTTCCCTCAAAATTGAGTAAAAAATATCTTGGCATAAAATGGTCATTTTAGGACTGAAGAAATGGTCTTTCTCACATACACAACATTCAGTAAATTGTAGACAAAACATTTTCTCTGGAGGCCATGGCCAATGGCTGGTTATATGAAACAATTTGGCATGGCTACTCACCAGAGTTAAAAAAACAATCTTTACTTTTCCCAAAGGTTCTATCCTGAACAACATGGTTTATAATGCAGAGGGGCTGAAACCTCTAACCCTTCAAGTTACTGAATCTTGGATCTCAGTGATATTCATGGAAACCCCCAGCCTATAAAAACTGAGAAAATAGAGATTATCCTAGCATCCTGGCTCAATCCATCTCCCTATATATGTTTGAACTGGAATGATTTCTGTTATATTCCTTTCAGCTATTTCTAGAAGAGACAGTTTTATCTGTAAAAAAAAATTTTCCCCTGGTGAAATTATCCTTTAACAACCTCCCAGGACACTCTCTGGTTCAGTCTCTTGTAGGATTCTTTGATGTTTTCTCTGATCTCTTATGAGCAGCATATGGGTATCCATCACTTAAAAAAGAAAAACAAAGTCTCATCCGGGAACATAATGAATAGCAATCATTCTGCATCCAAATAAGCAATCTTACTTCCTGATTACTACCTAACTTCATTTCTGCCCAACTTCCATGAACTTACTTCTCAAGTGCCTACAACTCTATTTTGTGGATGCCAAATACGCACATTAAAAAATTGTCCATTTCTTCCATGGTCTCTGCTAGGCAACGTCCCATGATTAACATTCTGTTCTCAAGGGATCATCCAGTAAACCTGTCATCAATTGACCACACCACCTGGATGAACTGAGCTTCAAAACAGAAAACTGTCTATGTACTAAGAAGAGCATAGCACTGGAGTTAGACCCGCCAGCCTTCAGCTGGAGCTCCACAGCTATAGTTCTTAGGTGAAGCATCTACACAGTGGAAGCCTCTGTTCTGTCATCTATAAAGTGGGGGAACAAGAGAACCTATCTCATGGATTTTTGAAAAGAGTAAATGAGACAACTACATAAGGGCAGGCCAGGCATACAAAAATGGTCAACAAATGTTAGTGACTATTATTTTTATTACCATAAATCAATTAGTTAAAACTACATGACAATTAAATAAAACTTTTCACTGCACTTATGGTGTTCCAATTTCGAGTACTGTCACACAAAATAATGTTCTTCATTAAGAATATACCAGCTATGGAACAAACACTACAGACTACCTTTTTTGGTTATTGTTCTGTCCTATATGAATGAAATTCATCCAGTTGAACATAAACTGCTCAGTTTAAAATTTTTAAACAAACATTTGCCTTAGACATAGAATGAAGAGGTTGAGGGAATTGGGTAATTCTCTAATCTGTCTTGAAAAGCTTGGCTGACATTTTATTTTATTTTATTTTTTTACCACCATCAAAAGTTCTGGGCAGCTCAATAACACTCTATTGAAATGGGTTCTGAAATCTGGTTGTTGTCCAGGTCATCTCATAATTCAACTTCTCTTCATCTCTGATCATTAAAATGACAGGTAATATCCCAGCCACTGTTAAAACTCTTTTAAGTTTGAGGCTCAAATTGATGGAAAACAAACCTCAGTACCTCAAGACAAGGCTTCCAAAGAGTATAATAAATATATTCAAACCCTTAACAATTTAGAAAATAAATTTCCCTTGCATGACACAAATAAATAAGACCAACTTGAGATAGTGAATGGCTTGGTGACCCTAAGACCTGGCAATATTGGGAGTAAGACAAACATACTGTCCTGTTCCATCTCAGATAGAAAAGGGTCTTTTGTTCTGGCTCCTTTTCAGCTCATAATGAAGTGTTTCAGAGGATGAAGTGGTTAGTCTTTGGAGGCCCCTGAAGGACAGGATGAGTTCCAAGCTAAACACTGAAAAGGATGGCCCCTCAAAATTTTCCCACTTTTATTAGGGATTTCAAATAGAAATATCCAACACTAAGATTTTCAAGCTGTTAGGACTTTGGGCCAAAGAGTGAGCTTTAGCCTTCTGAACATGAAGAAACAGACAGCCGTGCAGACTGGTGGGAAAGCAGAGCCAACAAAAGGCGGCGGCCTAAAGCTAGGCTGAATTGTCTCCTTTGAACACTGAGGATTTTCATGTTCTGGTACATTTAATGCATACTTCCTTCAGGCTTTACTCCAATGCTTCATACTACATTTTGCATATGCTTTTTCTCTGCTAAGTATATTCTGAATCCAGATGGAAGACTACACCATTTCCCTTTGTCCCAGATGTAGGAAATATGAAAGCTTATACACTGATATGGGATAGATTTTAACAGCTCATGAATCTCAGAATATGGCTGTGATGACTCCTTCCTAAAAGGCAAGGCAACATAAAAACAGAAATTCCTACCTGATACCCTGTTAATATTTTGTTGCAGGCTGTGGCATAAGAGATTGCGCAAGGGAAGTGGTAACACACTCTACTTCCTATGTGATTTCTAGCCTGTCTTCCAGAACTTGCCAAAACTAGCCTTTAATTTTTTAGCAGAGTTCTCTACCAAAAAGAGAGAGAGAGAGAGAGAAGCGTAAAACTGGTCTTAAAGGGCCAGCACAAGCAGATAACTGACTACCTGTGGCAAAAATGAGGCCATCCCTGACTCAGTCTTGCTCCATCTAGACCACAGTTGAACAATTATTATTTCTGGTCTTCAGAACACATCCTGTCCTGCATAAAGAGTATGAGTATCAGTCAAATGCTGGGCAAACTGAAATCTCTAAGTCTTACTTTTGTCCATACAGTGGTGGTAACTTCCCTCCTTAGTTCAGTGTTGATGTGGAAATCAACTTATGTGAAAGCGCTATAATAATACAAAGTTACTATAAATAATGGTAATAAAAATAAAGTGACAGGTCAAAGATATATTAGAATCAAGCTTTAAGCCTTCTCAGAAATGGGAACATTTCTATAAGGTTTTCAGAATATTGAACTGTTTCATAGTGATTGAATCCAGGAGAGCACAACTCTTATTTACTTTCTAAAAAGCTAAAAGGAATACTGAGCCAACAGAGAGCACGTAGCATCAATTCCTCTCTGTCCTCCTCTACTTGGGAGAGGTTGGAATACCTATTTTTTAAATCTTTTTTTTTTTTTTAAGCCAAATATTTACCAGCCTGAAGTTCTGGACTTAATAGTGACTAATCAACCAATTGACAGCCCTGTTCAAGTCAGATAAGGTTACACAACAGGAGAAGCCAGATAAGCATTCTCCTTTTAATAGAGAGATCACTTCTCTTAATTAAGAGTAGGAAACAAACCCAAGCTGTAACTTCAAAAAATGGAGTTTAATGGTGCATATTTTAAATTTGAAAATGATAATCAATTGCCAAAAGAAAAGAAAAAATAGCTTAAAAATGTCTTTTCACATTTTCCACTTGTCTTTCTACCTCTTTCAAAATATAACTCCTCCTGGGCAGCCCAGGTGGCTCTGTGGTTTAGCACCTCCTTCAGCCCAGGGCCTGATCCTGGAGACCCGGGATCAAGTCCCACGTCGGACTCCCTGCATGGAGCCTGCATCTCCCTCTGCCTGTGTCTCTGTCTCTGTCCCTGTCTCTCTCTCTCTCTCAGTGCTCTCTTATGAATAAATAAATAAAATCTTTAAAAAATATATATAACTCCTCCTAAAACTATACATAATCCCAATGACTTCCAGTACAATACATATTCTTCCCTATATCAGAAACTATACATATATACACACTAAATATATACAGAGAGAATATATATATATGCACTGCCAGGACCTGATCATATAATTAGTAGACCAGACTTCTGAAGAAGTATGTGACCTTGAATGAATTCCTTCACTTTGCTGGGCTTTGTTTTCTTCATCTGATATTGTGCCTACCTCACTGGATGATGTAAGTAGTCCATGCTTTAATATTTATAATGCGTTGGGATCCCTGGGTGGCGCAGCGGTTTGGCGCCTGCCTTTGGCCCAGGGCGCGATCCTGGAGACCCGGGATCGAATCCCACGTCGGGCTCCCGGGGCATGGAGCCTGCTTCTCCCTCTGCCTGTGTCTCTGCCTCTCTCTCTCTCTCTCACTCTCTCTCTCTCTCTCTTTCTCTGTGTGACTATCATAAATAAATTTAAAAAATTAAAAAAATATTTATAATGCGCTTAGAAACATGTCTGGCACACAGTAAGCACTACATAGATATTTGTTGCGCACCACTGACACAAAGTTGACACAAAGCAAGAGGCAAAGATCACAGCTAAAACTGAAGCTTAAAGATTAATTTTGAAAATAAGTTCTTCAGCTTTTTCTTACAATTACAATTTGAAAAAAGCTTTCCAACTTCGTTCTAGTGTTTGATTTTTATAAAAGAAAAGATGATGTTGTGTAGGTGGGAGGTGAATGTGGTCAGGCATTTGGAGACCGGGGCTCTAGCTGAAGCTCACTGCTAAACAGCTACGGGATATTGCGCAAACAAGACTTTGGACATGGAACCACACATACACCATGGAGGAGCTGTCCAAGGCCACTTTCTGCATAATATGCTACGAGTGAATGGCCTGAAAGCAAACAACATCATTACTGCCAGATGCTAGCAACTAAAACCATCAAGCTAAGTGCAAATTGCTTTGTACATGCAAACTGGAAACAAGTACATAGCCAACCTTCAATTATTTAGGAGTTAATGCTCTCATACCTTGCTTTTCTACTCCTTGGCTATCTGCATCTTGACTCTTCGTTGTTCATTACCACCCTTACCAGCGGTAGATGAGGGATAAAATAAGGTAGAACAAATCAATCAAGGTTTACCCTAATAGTTTTATCCAAAGTATTTGTGTTTGTTTTTAAGAGGAAATCCTAGAGCATGTTTGTTGCTCTTATTTATAAAAAGTTTTATTTAAAATAATTTTAGACTTGTAGAGAAAGTTGAGGAAAAATACTATGAGTTCCCATATACTCTTTACTTGTATAACATCTTCTACAACCACATACAATTATCAAAACCAGGAAGCTAACACTGGTATAATACTGTTAACTAGTTAACCTATAGGTTTTATTCAAATTTCACCAGTTTTTCCATAAATGTCTCTTATTTCTTCCAGGATACAATCTGGAATTCCAGATTGCATTTAGTCATTCTATCTCCTTTGTCTCCTCTCATTGGTGAGAAGTCCTCAGTCTCCTGTAACCCTGAAAATATACTGCTGCTTTCTGGAATGTTTTTCAATTTGGTTTGTGTGAGGTTTCTTCAGGGAGATGTGTGCTTTTGTTAAGAATACCACAGAAGCAACGTTTGTGCACTTCTGAGCACTTCATATCGGGGATACATGACATTAATATGTCTTATTACAAGTAATGTTGACAATGATCATTTAGTTAAAGTGTGTCTTCCATTTTTCTCTGCTGTTAAGTAATATTTTTCTCTTTTTAATTAATAAACATATTGGGAGATACTTTAAGACTATACAGATATCCTGTTTCTCAAACTTTTCCTTACCAGTGTTGGCATCCAGTGATAGAGCTCACCTGTAGTAATTATTGTGGTGTTTGTCTAATGGTGATTTTGAATATTCTCTCATTTTTACTGAAAGGAAGATCTATCCATTCTCATTTATTTATTCAATATATTACTTAGTTCAATATGGATTCATGGATATTTATTTAATTCTATGGGTTATATAATCCAATACTATCATTATTTATTTTGTTGCTCAAAATTGTTCCAGCTTTGGCTATTCGAAGCTCCTTGAAGCTGTCTTTTGAAGATGCTTTCAGACTTTCTGCCACAGTAAGAGGCTCTAAGCTCACCTCATGTTTTCTGCCTTTGGTCTAGAATCAACTACTTCTCCAAAGAGCTTTGGTTCCTTTTTAGGTTGTTCAAGTTATAAAAATTTATAGATTTCTTGTCTTGTAGAAGGAGCTATTGCTGTTTATTTCTAACGTAAAAATCCTTTGCATTCGGATGTATTTTGAATTTTGAGAAATGTTTTTTTTTTTAGTCACAGGACAATACATTAAAGAAGAAAAGCAGAAAATAAAGCTATTTTTAAAGATAAGCATGCATTGCCTATAGAATTGGGCTTATTCCTTTTATTAAAGATAGAATACCTGGAATGCTCACCCTGCTAGTATGTCTTCAATTCTAGGCCCTTCTAGCAGACAGAGCAAGGAAATATGAGGTATACTAACCATGCAAACATGCGTGCACACACATACACAGATCTATCTTATTTTTGTATTTACATATATGTATATATACATCTATATATGGATAAAACCATGAGTTCAAACTACTACTAGTGATTTCAGTCAAATTATACAGTTCCAGAAATCAAATAATATTAATAAAAGGGTTCTTAGAATTGTCTCCTCCTCTTCCCTGCTATCCTGTTTCCATGTCCTCTCTTCTTTCTCATTTACCATGACTTCCTCCCTTACCATTCACTCCCTATAGGTAACCAAGTCTTTTTAGTTTTTGATTTATCCTTCCTGTTTTCTTTTACACAAATGAGCAGACACATGTATATTTTCTTATACTCCTTCCGTCTTAATCTGAGGGAAGACTACTGTAATACCATACTATATTTTACTTTTCATTAATAGTGCAATACTGTTCAACATATTTTGAAGGTAAGCTCTCACATGAAATTAGGAGATTCTGAAACTGAGGGAAGATATGATAAATGATGACACTGGCAAAACCTCCATGGAAACAGTAAGGAACAGTCACAGTAATTCATTTATACACTTCATTCAAGAAATACTTTTCAAGCATATGCTATATTCCAGGAACTACTACCAAGTTTCAACTTCTTTAACCTTTAGGAACTTACAGTCTAGAGATAAAAGTTGAAAATAAAAAGGAATTCTAACACACTTGGGTGAGTGCTACGATGCGGTAAGCTACGGGCCTACATAAGAAAAACACAAAACCTTGACTTGGTGAATGGGAGGAAGGAAGTGGGGATGCTAGCAGGAGCTTCTGGAAGAGATATCACGCAAGCCAATATATGAAGGTCAATTAGGAACTGGCTAGACAAAAGGCATTCCGAAGAGGGAGCCATATGTAAATGTTTATAATAAAGAGAAAATGAAGCTTGCTCCTGTCATGGAGTAGGAAGTAAAGCTAGAAAAGAAGGCACTATGAGATCATTAGGTGATGCAGGGCCTGCTACCATTGTAAGGAATTTGGACTTAATCCTAGAAATAATGGGAGCTGCTAAAGTTAAAGATTTCAGCTAAGAGTTTCTTCCTACATGTTCTTAAATGTAGAAAATGTATTGAAGAAGAAAGACTAGCAGAATAGAGAAGAGGCTACTGTAACAAAGCAAATCTAGCAAGAACATAGCCTAGAACAGGCTAGAGGCAGTGATGACAGAGAGCAAAGGCTTAAGACAAGAGATTTTATGAATTAATGTGACTATCCTGGGCAACTAAGTAGGGGGCAGTACCAATCTGAGATACAAAGTACAAATCGAAAAGGGCTTGGGTTACAGTGGGATTTGGATGATGATGATTTCAGTCTCTGAAAATGTGAGCCTAAGATGCATATGTCACATTCAAGCAAAGAAGGCCAACAAGTGGCTGGATATACGGACCTAGAGCTTGGGAGAGATATAGTGAGGATACAAATCTGGAAGTCATTAGTATACAAAAAGAGACTAATGACAGAAAATAAAATCAGCCAGTAAAAAAAAAAAAAGAGAGGCAAGGACAGAACCTGAGTATCAACTTTTCAGGCTAGGAAGAGGAAGAGAAGTTCACAAAGGAGGGTGAGAAGGAACAGCCAACAAGATGAGACAACCAGGAGAGAGTAGGATCACGGAATTTAGGGAAGATTACCTGACCACTCAGTCAGTGGTACCAAATGCTGCTCTCAAGATCCAGAAAGTTAACAAGAAAGATGGTTTCAGAGAAATTTGACTTTGAAAGACAGAAAAAGAAATGTCAACAGCTATTGAGAGTCCTGGGATCCAAGGAAACATATATGTAACATTAAATGTACATACTTACAACAGAAGAAGGGAGAGACTTTGCGGAATTTGAACACTGCTGGGAAAAAAGAATGAATTGATATATTTTCAAGTTCAATAAAGAACACTATCATCAGATGGAAAGAAAAGCATAAAGATAGGGTCTTAGGTAGGTGCACCCTAAGTACTTGAGAACTGACCGGATCTGACTTTGGGATCCCTTAAGTAACACACATCTAATTAAATCTACTTCAGTATGACATCAGGCTTCCACTCTGAAGGGGAACAGAATCTGAGTACAACCCCTGCCTCTTTTTCCTAATATAGTCCTTAATATCCCACTGAACCACTACCTGGAAGAAACATACATCCAGAGGAAATTTAGTTCCTCATATAGTTATTTTCTTCTGTTCTTAAATTGTAGCTGTTTATACTCTTAACATAAAGGATCTAATATTTATTATAAATTTTCTTTGGGAAAATATGTCTCTAATTTGTTAATGTAAATTATTCTTCAATGAAATTTTAAGCCAATTTAGAATCTTTCATTTGAAAGTTTTGTCTTTATATTAATAACATATGTATTTTATAACTTTTTGGCAAAAACGTACTGTATACATATAGTAATGACTCACTAATTCACCTTGTTAAAAAAGAAAAAGATAGCACTCTGATAATATCCAGAGCTATAAAAATAGCAAACAATGGTTTAAATTTGAACAGCACTAATTCTTTTCTCTCAACCTTCCAAATCATAGATACTACTTTGAAACAAACAAACAAACAAACAAAACAGACCAAGACTTCTTTAATTTTTAGGTCACAAGGTCATTATTAGAAATCCTTGGTTCTTGAGGAACCTGGGCAGTTCAGTCAATTAAGTGTCTATTGATTTTGGCTCAGGTCACAATCTTGGAGTCATGAGACTGAGTCTGCGGTGGGCTCCACACAGCACGTGGAGCCTACTTAAGATTCTCTCTCTCTCTGCCACTCCCACCCCTGCTCACATGTGTGCACTCTATCTCACTAAAGAAGAAGAAGAAGAAGAAGAAGAAGAAGAAGAAGAAGAAGGAGGAGGAGGAGGAGGAGGAGGAGGAGGAGGAGGAGGAGGAGGAGGAGGAGGAGGAGAAGAAATGTTTGGTACTCTTCAGTTAATGGGAACTTTAAGGCTGAGGTTATTCTCAAAATTTACTCTCTTCCAGGAAATAACTTAGTATGAGAATTTTAAAAATATGTATGTATTTTGTAATATGGATACTTTATAATACAATATATATAAATATATATATTTCATAATGTGTATGTCATATAATATACATTATACACATAGCTCATAGATGTATAGTAACACACACACATGCACATTGCAATATATATGTATATAAAATTTGCAATGTGAGATCTTTCAAAATTAGCAAAAGTATAGACATCTTTTACAAAACAGCATTACAACTTATCTGTACCATTTCTTGATCACCAACCTAACATTATGCCAACATCTTAATAATAATGAGAACCAAGGTTTCTCAACAGTATATATCAAAACTGTATCTATATGTATATGTGATTGTGTAAAGCATAAAGTGGAGTCTGTGACCCATAAGGCAGAAATCAACAGAATCCATGTCTAAAGGAAACAAACTTAAATAGACACTGGAGAAAAAACTGGTCCAGATGTTATCTGCAGACACACTCCCTGTGCTTTTTTCCAGCAATAAATAAGTGATCCAAATCAGATCCAGGGACACAGTCCCTTCCATTTCCTACCTTGTACCTGTATAAACAAATACTCTATAGCTGCTGTCTAGGAAGTGTTCTGATTTATTTATAGCAATAGTTTACTGTCATACTTAAAACAGATACCTCATCTGGGGAACTGATAGTCTTAATGTTTTGTATTGATCTGGGCTCTGCTTTTGACCCTATGTGGATACTGACTGCTATGCAAGTCTCCACGTCAGCCCTGAAGAGGCTGTTAAAACTTAAGTGATGACATGCATGCTCTTCCTCCTTCAACCAACCTGGCAGCTTTGAACTAAATATAGAATTTAAAATAATCTCTGCTATCTTCATGTAACATGAGAAAAACAAAAATGACAGGGGAGCAAGAGAAAGAACAGAAGAAAACAAAGTGTCAAATAACATCCTTCCGTTGAGTACAAGAGACTAGTGAGGAAGAAGTCATTAGTTAGCACTGATGCATTTCCTGCCAGCTCACTAATGTTTTAGTCAGTAAAGAGGTTCTACTTTATTTCTCTTTAAGTCACATTTTCCTGAAACTCTACCAGGCAACTTCTATGACAGGACCAGACTCCTTCACATCACGTAGGCAAACACAGTAACAGGTCAGACACAAAGGCTCAAAGTCAGAGGGCTTAGAAAGCAGGGTAGGTCGGAAGTTCCATGTTGAACTACCTCTAACACAGGTAGGACAGAGGAAAAGGGAATTTACTGGGCATCTACTCAGAGACAGAGATGAGATTCCTTTAGTATGTTTTCTTTCTTTCTTTCTTTTTTCTTTTTTTTTTTTTTTTGATATTTCAGGACCCTTGTGAATTAGGCATTATAAGCATCATTTTAGAAATGATGCTGGTGCCAATGATCTACAATTATTAGGTAGAATCTGGATTTAAATAGGTTCTCCCAATACCAACCTTTAAGCTGCTTCCACTTGTCCACGTAGCCTCACCCATCACACAATGCAAATATTACCCTCTGATGTTATAGCTATACCGCAGTTTCACAGCCAGAGATCCTCAAGCGTTAGTTCCAAAAAATTAGTACAAATCATTCTTTACCTCAAAAAGAGAGATTATCTCCCAGCAATGAGTTCAGTTTTTGGAGAAACAGGCTGGATCTGCTTTCAATCTCAAATGCCTGGTAAGGCAACACAGAAATATTTGTGAGATTGTTATTCTCATCATAGAATGAGCACACATTATATTTTCACCTCTTTTCCAGAAGAAATTGATCAGGGCTTTAAAGTAACAGCCAAGAATTTCTTTATGTAATCTTCCGTGGCAGTTTTAGAACATCTGACGCAAAAAGGAATAAATCATTTTCCATCATAATAATCATAATAAAACAAAAAAATCATCATGAACTGAGTGTTTCCCCTGGGGCAGGTCCTATGCTGTGTTCCTTGGTTTATCTCAATCAGTCCTCCCAATGCTGCTATCGTATCAGTTGAGAAGACAGAGACTCAGAAGGGTTAAATTAAAATCAATTAAAAAAAATCACAAGGCCAATCTAAAAAACAAAACATATGAAGAAACAAAACAAAACACACATATGGATCAAGGTCCACATCAGGCTCTGTGTTCAGTCTACTTCAGATTCTCTCTCCCATTCACTCACTCACTCTCTCAAATGAACACATAAAATCTTAAAAAAAAAATAAAGACAAAAAAATAAGTCCCTGGGATATAATGTATAGCATAAGAAATATAGTCAATAATATTACAATAACTTTCTGTGGGGACAGATGGTAACTAGAGCTATCATGGTGATGATTTTGTAATATATAAAATAATTAAATCATTCACCTAAAGCTAACATAATGTTGCCTGTCAATTATAATTCAATAAAAAATAAAGGAAAAAAAAAAAAACACATGGCAAGTAAGTGACAGACTAGAATACAAATCCATGTCAGCCTACCTCAATATATCATGCTCCAAAAACACATCACTTCCAACTAATTATATGTTTCTTGCTTTATATTAAAATGCCTTCCAATATTAAAATGCAGGGAGTGTTATAGGTGAGAATTACAAATACGGTGAGAGGAATACAGAGTGGATAGTGTAAGAATAGATCCATAGCAGATAAGTTACACTAAATGTAACCAAGATGCAAATGAAAAAGATCTTTCTTTCTTCCCCTACCTCCTTCTCTCTCTCTCTCTATCTCTCTCTCTCATTTCCCAATAAAACAAAGAGGAGACAGCCTAAAAGAAGCCAATTCTTATCTTTAAAGCAAGACACAGTAATACAATGAAATATATTTTTTAAATTGATGGAATTCCAGGCAAGATTTTTAAAAAATCTTTCAAAGCTAAAATGAATAAAGCATAAGTTCCAGTAAGTACTTGGTCTTATTGGCAGCAACGTACTGAGAGCTAAAGTTTTAACCTAGCTTCCTCTCAAATACTCCAACCATGCAATAAGGCCCACTGTAAACACTGTTCAAAGAAGCTCTCACTTTGCATCTCATGACTCATCTCATGCTTTAGCACTGAATGCAGATTGGCACAGATATTATATTGCACTCCTACTCAGACATTCCTTCCCTTCACCATCATTTACAGTATGCAGTGCAGCTAAACTGACCCGTACGTGCAACTCAATAGGCATAGAGGATTGAGTTACTCACATGAGAATCAATTTTACACTAGACTAAAACAAAAAGTTCCCCTTAAAGTGCCAGATAAGAAGCCAAAAATACACACGATTTCTTTGGAGGCAAAAACACCACGCTGTCTCCTTTCTAAGATACAGGGTAGTTGTAAAATGAGCCATAAAAAATTTAAAATTCAATTTTCTAATCAATGTCTTGACTTCAGATCAGAAAGATATCAGAAGTGGCTCAAATAGAATGATTTTCTCCTGCATAGACTTTACCTCCCATGTTTGTGGGGATTGCAAATTCTTCTAAAAGTAGTCTTTTAAAAGGAATGACAGCCATAGGGTGACAATGAATTAAAATGAAACAGTTACTACTGAGCCTAACAACAAGCCCATTTTTAGATCTCAAGTTCCCATGGTCTGACCTTGGTTTAAAGTTGAAGTGAAATGTATAGATATTTTAAAATCTGGAAGCCAAAATCTAGGCAAGAACCTACATATTATTTTGCAAATTATTTATTTAATTATTGATCCAAACTTGCCATTTTGATATTTGACATGACACAATACATCTAGAGTACCATTTTGACTCTATATCTGATTCACACTCCTAAGATCCATTGCAGTTGCCTAGGCCTTAGGAATGTAAATCAAAAAATATACTCCCTAATAACAATTACACTGTATTCATACTCTCTGTTGCACCAACATATGTCATCTAAATGGGCATATTTTTGATTGCATAAAAAATATTAAGACTGTCTCATTTCCATGGTTCCCATCAGTAAGTTTCCAAGATTTTAGGCTTTTTAAGTTTTTGTGTATTAGATGTTTCAAGTTTAGTTGAGGCTAAAGGGTTGTGCCATACAATGCAGCATGCAATTGATTTAGCAGAAGGCAACTAATTTAATTTAGGGGTAAGATGGCATTTTACCCTGTCTGCAGAATGAAACTTAAGTCAAATGGTACCCTTCCATAGAAGCAAGAGAAATACATATTTCATTTCCTTTTGATTAGTTACAGTTAATTTGAAATAGCCCTAGGTGACAGACATGCACATTTAACAAGAAATATCTCCTTAAGAAATCCTCCAAATGTGCTTACTGATGTTCGCTATCCTCTATTGCATACTACAGAGACTTAATATCCAGTCCACTAGCCATGCACATCAATTTCTTCCTTTGATTTTCAAGGGTAATTTAAGGGCTAATTAGATGTTCCTTAAAATGCCTGCATGGTACTACTATACAGAAGACTGAGTATCATTAGTAAAATCTTCAATGCATAGAAGAAAATATCAGGCTACTTGGAGTCCTATTATATTCCTGTCAATTTGAAGTTACTCTGAAATTATACTAATTTCAATTACAGATTTCCATTTACAATCAAAGGTTATTCCCGAAGGGTCAGACTATGTAGAATAATTAAGAGATCAAATTAATAACACCTATCTCTCCACAAAGTAGAGGCAGTGCTGTTAACATGTCAATGTGGATTAATAGCATAGGTTACATAGCCATCAACAGAAAATCTTGTCATGTTTCTTTATAGATTTGAGTCACTATTCTTATTCTAGAATTCTATGCTTTTTTTAAATTTTGCTAAGGAATCTTACCATGAATTTTCCTGAGGATCACAAATTAAAGCACTTTTTCTTCTTCGTATTTGATCACATCTGTGTGTTCTTCCTGCTGTGCTTCCTTTTCTCTCTTACTGTTAATTCAACTAAATACTCATTCACACCTATCATTATCTTCTTTCTAATTTTTAGGGAGAAGTTCTTATTTTTTTAAAATTTTATTTAAGTGATCTCCATACCCCATGTGGGGCTCGAACCCATGACCTCAAGATCAAGAGTTGCATGCACTTCCAAATGAGCCAGCCAGGCAGCCCTGAGAAATTCCTATTTTTAAGGTGGTAAACATGGTTGTATTTTTATTTTCTAGCTCATCTTCCTTTTCATATTATTCCCAAGTCCTTAACTCAGATTCCCGAAAAGATCAGTGTTCTTGTGACCTAGGAATTTGTAGCTTTTGCCAACTCTACTGGATGCTGCCTCTAGGACCTGGGAAAGGCAAAAGAAAAAGAGAATACTGTCCCCTTTCCTTCTCCCTCCATCGCCTGAACTCCCTGGCAGAGTAGTGAGTAGACCTAAATCCCAGAAACACTGTAGTTGTGGCTGCATGACACTTACATATGAAGAAGCAAGAAATAGACAGGAAAAACATTTCACCCTGAAGCATGGAAATGAGGGCAGAGAGGCTATTGGACAATGGTAGTAGATCACTTAGAAAGAGGAAGAACTCCACAACTCTAAGGCACTTGACAAGAGTGTCCCATTGATTCTTTTTCAGTGTGTTACATAGCTTACTAAGGTTCTACATATTGGCAGACTGAAAAGATAACTGCAGGATTAAATGACAGATGACAGAACTGAAATGCATGGTCCCTTATATCTGCTGCAGGAAGAGCAATGAAAGTTTTTAAAAGGAGGAGTTTTCAAGAAATGGCAAAAGGAGAAAATACGAGAATGAGGTCCATTTAACGAGAGAGAGAGAGAGAGAGAGAGAGAGAGAGAGAGAGAGAGCTGCCTAGAGGAAGTCTGGCATTTTCAGTTACAAATAGGGTAGGTGGGTGCTGCTGAGTTATTTGTTTTTTATTTCCACTGAAGCCAAGACAAAAGGAAATGAGTTTAAATTGCAACAGGAGGGATTAAAGTTAGACATTAAGGGAAAAAAACTTCCTAATGAGAAGGCTGGTGAGATAATGGAACACGTAATTGAGAGGGCTGTGGAAGCCTCTATCCCTGGAGATGTTTAAGAATAAACATCTATCTTTCTGGGGCCATTCAGACAGAGAACAGCCTGGAGTATTAGAATGGAGACTTTTAGATTTATCCCCCAGGCCTAAAAGACTATTATGCTTATGTAAGACAGGTTGTTCAGTGGTGCAGCTATCCACTGAAGTGACAGTGACCAAGGACGGGATGGGAAGCAGGCAGCAGCACTCTTCTTTTGACCTTGCTCTGATCAAAGCAATTCTCAGAGCACTCGAAACAAAGCCGACACCCAGGTGTGGCTAATCTCATAATAGTTCATGAATGAGTCTCATGTGGATTTCACAGGGTACAGCAAGTTTGGACCATGCTCCTTCGTTAAGTAAAGGGATTGTAAAAATGTCTTCATTTAGAAAGGGAAGCAAATTGTAATGCAATGAGGAGACTGAAGTTTGCTTATCTTGTTACTACCAAGAATAATCCAGTAGGATATCTAGACTGGTTTGGAGAGGAGCCAGCTGTTCCATATCCTTCCAGGGCCAGAAAGGAGATATACGGCAGACACCAATCCATCCAGCACAGAAAGCCTACTGTGTGCAGACTCTGGCTAAAAGGTAGGGGTACCAAGAACCCAAACAAAATCTCTATCCTCCAGAAGCCCACAGCAGGGTTGAGTTAGGACATACTGATCCCTATTATAACGCAATAGAATTCTATCTACGCTGTGCATGCACAAATGGGGATGAAGCCATGACCCAGGCAGATAGGGGCACCAGGAATATGGAGAGAAACAAGAATGGTCTCAGACAATATTTAAGTTGCCAAAGACCACAGAAGTCAGCTGGCCAGAGTGTAGGCAAGATGGGATCCTAGGTAGAAGAGCTACATGTCTAGGGATGAGGGAGACCTCAGGACAGGAGAGAACATGCTTCCTGCTGAGAGCTGCAGATAGGTCAGAATGGTAGCTGCATACATTGCTAGTGGCAAGTGCAAGAGAAGGGGCTGGGGACCCAGGAGCCAGATCACAAAGGGACTCAATAGCCATGGCAGATAACTGGGTGTTTATTGTGAAGGCAACCAGGACTTCAAACTCTAGAGGTATATGATGGAATTATATGTGTCTACACAGGTTGCACAAGATCAGTAAACTCAGCTAGCAGCATAGTGGGCTGAGATTTCTCAGTACCTGTAATAGGGGCTGGTCAGGTGAGCATTCAAATAACTGCCAGGCTGGTAAGACTCATACACCCAAGCCACAGTCCTATTTTTATTGGATTAAGCTGCTGTCTAAAGCTTCAGTAGGGCAAGCCTGCTCCTCATCCTGCTTCTACGCCCAATAGCTAAATGATGAGATCATAAAACTGCGGGCAACTCTTGGCATTTATTTCTTAAAGAAAAAAAAAAAAAGCTCATGGTTGGCTAACACCATTCTTAAAGAGCAGCTTATACCACTTATACCCTCCTGACACCAGGAATTAAAAAAGAAAATGTCAAGAATTAGAGTTCTACTTTATCATCATTAAATATCTGCGGTTTTAAAGCAATTATCATTGTGCTTTACCCATCAGCTATGCAATGTTTATTCATGGTCTCCTACAGATACAAAAATGTTTAGGAAATCAACTACGAAGATAAGTGTGGCCATTGGGGACAATTCACTTGCTGATGATCATTTTCACCAAAAGCAAGGAGCAGGGTTATGAATCATCTGTGACCACTTATGCTTAAGCTGAATACATTAAAATTTAATAGTTTCAACACAAGAAGCCAGTCATAAGTCTGCACATCAAGGCACTAATGTGTTAGGCCTAATTGTACTTAGATGAAGTAAGTCAAGAATGCATGGCAGCCAACTGTATTTTGTTGTAAAATGAAAATTATGAATCTCTAATCACAAGTGAGGAGTCTTTTTTTTACAATTCATTATTCATGAATAATGAATTATTCATTTTCTCAAATGTTATTGCTACAGCCTTTTAAACTTTCCTACTCCTCCACTTTCAAAGTGATAAATGCCTGAGGAGTTAGTGGTCTCAGGCTTTTGAATACAATAAAGTGCTTTTTCAACATGATGCTGACTTCTAACATTAATTCCAGTTTATGAGTGCAGGTTGGCTATTCAAGGTTAGGACTGTCACCTTTCATTTGGTCTAAGAGATAATAGGTTCATTAAAAAAAAAAAAGTCTTATCCCAAGAATGGTCATTCCTAACAAAGTCCAAACTTTGAATAAGGCCTCCTCTATAATCTGGCCCTGGCCTGCTTTACCAACCCCATCTCCTGCCATTCTCCCCAGTCACCTGGACCTTCTTTCCTACTTCCTTTGAATCCTTTGCATTTCTTCTCCCCACTTTCTGGATGTCTCCTGCTCCCCCTGCTCTCACTCCCAACACCACCACATACACATTCATACACCTGGCTCCTCCCATGTTTACATCTCATTTCAGATGACCCCTCCTCAGAAAGTCTTCCCTAAGTGCCTCCTCCCCCTGCCAGTTACCCTTTATCACACTATTCTGCTTATCGTCTTCATATTACTTAAAACGCTTTGTAAATATCTCTTTTGTTCCTTGTGTATTGTCTTCCCCACCAGGATGGATGCTTTATTAGGGCAGAGTCCTTGTCTATTTTGTTCATGACTGCCTACTCAGACTCTAGGATGGTGTAATAAGCACATAGCAAGTACTCAATAAAGATTTACAAAATACATGAATTTTTAATCCCAGGAAATAATGATTTCATCCTGAGATCACCTCTTCAATTAAGCAAGCAAAATTTGTCCCCAGTTCTTCTCACATCTTTCTACGAACTGACTTTGTGACCATCAAAGGGCTGTACCCAAGCAATCAGTAGGGCCTTGGGTTATACCCTGGAACTGCTGTAGGTAGAAGACTGCATCACAGACTCTCAATGAGAGAAGGATCCTGAGGCCCTACCAGTGAGGAGGGGTAAAGAAAAAAAAAAGAAACCGAGGTTCAGAGAAGTTGAATAAAAAGCCATCTGCCTGTCTTTCAGCATCTTTCACTCCATGGAGGATGCCTCCAGCCAACTGTAGGATCTGTGGAAAGAAGAGATCTGGAAGCAGCCTAGAGTACTATCAACTTGGATCAACACCTTAGAAATGCCACAAATCCATATGCAGGTTAGTTTCAGACTGAACCTCCCTTGCCCAGGACCACCCTTCCTCACTTGTCATGGTCCATCATCACTGTTTTCCTGGTTAGAGCCTCTTCTAAACAGATCATTAGCCAGATTGTTTTGTGCAATGAGCTGATGCTACATGCAAAAGGAAAGGAACTAAATAGGTCAAGTTAATAGAGACTAATAGAGACTAAGTCTGAGAGTGACTGAAATATATTTTCATAATAAAAATCAAAGTCTGACGGTACCTTTGAGCATTTTATGCTTTCTCAAATTAAGTGATGCTTCTGGCTAGCACTCAACATGTTACTACAATAAAGAAACCTTAGATTCAGATATTAAATATGAATTAATGATGATGGCCTTTTAAGTAATTCAAAAAGGTACTCAAATGGAAACTGAGTGCATAATTACTAGACATTCTTGGCAAATGCATATAAAAAAAGGAAAAGATCATCAGATAAGCAGTCCAATTAAGCACCTTGGGATTATTGAGAGATAATTTTACAAGTATTCAAGACAGGGTTATTGTGGTATTTTTTTTTTTTTTTTTTGGAGTACTACTAAGTTTTTTACAACACTTCTTTGAAATATTATTATTGGCATTTGTAGGAGACCTGAAGCCAGGGAGAGGAAAGGTAACTGGTCGTGCTATAAAATCCATGCCTAAAATGATAAAGGCTCAGAAAAAGGGGCTTAAGTAAATATTTGCTAAATAATTGATGAGCCAGATAAACACTGGAGGAACAGAAAAGCTTAAGTTTCAATTCCCAGCCCCACATACAACCTTTAGATTAGGCTGGTCTTCTTTTAGACAGGCTTGTGCTTCTCATTACTTATTAAAACAAGATTTTGGAATGCCCACTGAAGTCATTCAAATTGCCCTTTTGTACCTTAGGCAGCTAACGTGGCAATATAATTTACAGAGGATACATTATGTTAGACTTTACAAAGGTTCTATGATGTTCTCAGATGCCCACCAAGGAGTCCAGCAAATTGACACCTCTACAGTCATTTTCCTGGCATCCTGAGATGAATTTAGTGCCAGCTCTTCAAATGTGAATAGCTCATATGTCATCCCATTATGCCACCTGGCCTCAAACCAGCACACCTTTAAAATAGATTTATTTAGGCTATAAACTAACAGGACAGTGCCTCTGTCTTCAAATATATTACATTTAAACAGCTGGGAAAATAAAATCCTAACTTTTTAAGGCTGAAATCTCTAAGGGCAATTTGAAGGATGAAGAGCACTATCAAATTGTTACAGACACAAATTTAGATGATGTTTTATAACATACAAAGAAAAAAACTCACAAAAAAACAAATTTTAAGATGAGAAAACTCTTGAAAGTTTACCATCCTTGTGTTTTCCTTGAAAATCAGTTAAATGCTATTCAACACAGTAAGTGGTAGGGGTTTCACAATTTTAATTAGAAACTAGTTCCAGATAGGGAACATATTCCACCAGTATGTCAGAGAATATATAATTCACTTTATATCAACAAACTCATTCATTCCTATTGCCCTAGAAGACATTTGTTATCTAATGAATCTTTGTAGATTATTAATTAACTCATAAGAAATTAGGCTGAGTCTCAAGAAAAATCACCTAGTGACACTGGGAATCCAAATGTGAGTTACTATATAACATCATGCACTGCTAAGTGTCATCAGTTATATACACAAAAAGAGTGATCACATATTTTATACCCACATAGATTTTATGTTCTAACTTAAAATGCACATATAGCAATTAGAGAACTAAACAGTGTAATATGAAGTGTCAATGGGAAGTACTGAAAGTTATAAGTATTAGCTTGAAGCACCTTAAATTACTAACATTATTTTACTCTATAGGAGTTAGAATAATTAGCAAAGGATAGAATATTCAGGGAAGGCTTCCTGCAGGAAAAGTGGACATGAGATGAGCATTTTTAAAAAAGATTTTATTTATTTATGAGAGAGAGAGAGAGAGAGAGAGAGGCGTGCAGAGACATAGGCATAGACAGAGGGAGAAGCAGGCCCCTCGCAGGAAGCCTCATGCGGAACTCGATCCCCAGACCCTGGGATCACGACCTGAGCCAAAGGCAGATGCTCAACCGCTGAGCCACCCAGGTGCCCTGAGATGAGCATTTAAATTCAACACGGACCGAACAGAATTCATCATCCATCTCCCTCAAGCTTTGTTCTCTTCCAAAGATGACTTTTCAGGGAATGGCACATTGGCCAACTGTGACAAGCAATCCGGGAGTTCTCCCCAATAGGTCTCTTTTACACTCAAGCCTGATTTCTAATCAATTACCAGATTCTGTTGAGTTTATCTCCTGAAAAAGTTATCATATCTATCTATTCTTCTTGATCTCCATTGCTACTTCCCAAGACTGAGCTTCTGTCATCTCTTGCTTTGATGGTATTTAACTCATTTTGAAACGGAATATCTGTATAAATATTCCATTAAGTGACAACATAGGCTTCATGATGCTAGAGACCATGCCTATTCTGCTCACCTCAATTTTTCCACTGCCTGCAACAGTACCTGGAACATAAGGAAGTAAAGAAATTGGCTAATGGAGCTAAGGTTCAATATAAAGATGAGTAAGAGAAGAACAACTATAACAATTATGAAGATCCCAGACCTAAAACAAGTTTGGCACTGTTCTAATTAGGAATAGGGCTGATACCATGTCCATCTGAAGATATAACAAGATAAGGAGAAAGTACTGATTTATGCAATGTAGTGCTTAAATTTGCTATTTCTATAAACCAAAAAAAGGAAGGGCTAGCAAGACACATAAAACTTCATTACCATTAACAATTAGGAATACTTTATACACATAAAATATATAAAAGAAGAAATGCTACAGAACCTATAAGAGCTCAGAAGTATGTCAGCTCCCACCTCTACCCTCATCTTGCTCCATCTCGGTAGCATATGACAACGCTGACCTTGGAAACCCTCCCCTCTCTTGGCCTTCACGTGGTGACTTTCTCACAGTTTTCCTCTTACTCATTCTTTGGCTGCTTCTCTTCAATTTCCGATGCTGGTTCCTGCCCTTCTGCCTGACCTCTAGATGCTGGACGGCCTCAAGGTTTAGATGAGGCCCTCCTTCTCTTTTCTCTTTCCACATAATTGAGCCCATTCAGCTTTAAATACCATACAGAGGCTGCTGTATCCCAAAGGTCTCTCTGCAGCTCTGGCTTTTCCTCTGAGCCCCAGACACCTTGACAACCACAAATGGGTGCCCACAAAGCCTCTTGAGTGGAATAGATCCAAACAGATTTTTTATTCTGTCCCCCCACTTAACCCACATGCACGCGCGCACATGCACACACACACACACACACACACACACACACACAGTGTTTTTCCCTCAGACTTCCCCATCTTACTAGTACCACTACTGTCCATCTTGTTACTAAAACCAACATTCCAGGAGTCCTCTCTGCTTCCTCTCTCATCTCATCGCTTACATGCAATCCATCACCATGTATGCGTGCCTCTAAAATATGCCCTAGAGCTCTCTAATTCTATCTCTATGGCCACAACCCCAGTCATCATTGTCTATTGCCTACACTTCTACAATAGTCTCTCTAGCTCTCCCCCTGTTTCCACTCCAGCTGTTTTCCAAATCATTCCCTAACAGTAGCCATAGTAATTCTTAAAAACACAGACAAGATCACATAATTTCCCTCCTTAAAACCATTTGATGGCTTCCCACTACTCATAGGATAACATCTAAATTCCTTACTGTGGAATGTAAGGAATACATGACTTGGCTCTCCCTGCCACTCTCACTCATTAAGATCAAGCCAGGGAGGCCATGTGTCTTTTGAATACACCAACACCTTTCTTCCCTCCAGGCCTTCAAATTCTTTTATTTCCAGTTTTGTTAAAGTACAATTGACAAATAAAATTGCAATTAAAGTGTGCAATGTGATGATCTGATATGCATACACATTATGAAAGGACTCCTCCATTGAGTTAATTAACATACCCATTGCCTCACATATTTACATTTGAGTGTGTATATGTATGTGTGAGAGAGACAGAGAGAGAAAAAGGCAGAGAGGACATTTAAGTTCCAATTTCTCAGCAAATTCAGGCCTTTAAATTCTATTCCACCAGCTTGGAGTGCTATGCACCTGGTTCTTCATTTTCTCATACTTCTGCTCATAGAGCCCTTCCCCAATAACCCTGTCTACAGTAGCCTCCATCCCTAACTCTCTCAACTCCCTATTTGTCTCAAGGCACATAACACAACTCACAACTCTTGTTTAGCTGTACAATGGTTTAATGCCTGGCTTCTCCTCTAGAATATAAGTTCCAGGATGGTAGGAATGCTGTCTTTCCTCTTAATTAGCATATCTCAATGCCCACTGCAGTGCCTAGAACATGATGGTATTTTTAAAAATACCTGCTAAATGAACAAACAATAATCCTACTTCATGAATAAAAACTCCTTTCCCCCTTTTAAGAACTTACGTTTGTCCATTATGCTACTAATATTGTTCCCTGTGCCAAAAGATGAATTGTTTACAGATGATGCTATTTAGCTTCACCCCAAATTTATATTTAAGAGACCGCAGTATAATTTGCATAGTTTACAAGTCTGAAGGGGAATAAAAAGAAGACAATATAATGAAACAGAGGAAAACTGAGCAAAATTTAGAAATGGGAGAAGGTAGCAGCAGAAAAGAAAGGGCAGACAATTCAACTGAGATAAACATTAGGCTACAAGATCCCTGAGGAAACCGGAAAACAGAAGAGGATCTGAAACACCCAATGTATGACAGGTGCTGTGCTGAATATATGGTAGTGAATAACACAGACATGGTCCCTCTCCTCATGGAACTTATAGTACTGTGAGATAAATACTAAATAAACACACAATAAAGGTATAATTATGAACTATGCTTCATGCTATGAAGAAAATGCCTGAGAGGCCATGAGAAGAATGAGAAAAGTCATGGGAAAGTGAGCTATAACTTGGGATAAAGTAGCTGGTGAGGATTAGATCTGTGGCAGGGGGCAGTTTTGGAGGGTGGATAAAGGACAATATTCAAGGCAAGGGAAGAGTATATGCAAAGACAAGAGGCAGGAAAAATCTTGATGACTGGAACTGAAGGGAGCCTTGAATGCCAAAGGAAGAGATGGTAAGGGAACTGTGGGAAAACTCCTGACAGAGAAATGGATGCAGAGAGAGAGGAAGCAGAGTTCTATAGGGCAAGGTGACAAGCCTGAATTTCCTGATAAGACCAAGTATGTTTTCTTCTGAGAAAGAACAGAAAGACAAAAGATGAGTAAGATTGTAAAAATTTTTAATAAAACAATGGGAAATAGAGTTTACTTTGGACAACCTTGATCTTCACAGTAGAGAAGGAATGATGGCTTCTGTACAGTTTAGGGGAGGAGAAGAGGTTGGAGCTTGAGCAAAATCATAAGGGTTAACTTCTGTTGGGAATAAGATAGAAAATCAAACAAAAACAAGCAAATAGAACTCTGATTAGCAGAGTAAGGCCCGGGTGAAATCACACAACATGAGAGGAAATAGAAGCAGTTGGGTCAGTTTTATGACTAATTTTATCAACAATTTCCAGTCCCAGAGTAGATCCAAGAAAAGCCAAAGATTTATTCATGACTGGAGATGACAAGGGATCTAAGATGGAAATCCATTAAGTTTCACAAGGCAGAGCAAAAAGGGTTAGTGGAGAGAAAGAGGTATAATAGGTATGTTGTAAGGTGGGGGCTGGAAAAAAGGAGAGAGAATTGGGTGATAGGAAACTGGGAAAGAGAGGAGATAATGTTCACATGAACAATTCAAATCAAATTCACAAGGATATGTTGAGCTTCTTCTACATTCCAATTATATTAGATTATATTAGATTCTAGGGATGAATTCTAGCAAAATGAATGACAGTCCCTGCCCTCAGAGATGTCATAGTCTCATAAGCTGATGTCAACAGAGAGTAAACATCTAATAATGATTGCTGGTATAACAGAAATAATAAACTCAAAATAAAAATATGATGAAAATAACATGAAAATTGTTTTTATGATACAAAATGTTCTAATGATCATTACAAATATTTAGCAAATTTATTCATTAGGAAAACTTCTCAAGAGTTACTTTGGTTTCTTTTCTAAAAACTGAAACACAAATCATCAGAAAGCTATAGGGGCACCTGGGAGGCTCAGCTGTGTTCAGTGGCTGGCTCTTAATTTCAGTTCAGGTCATGATCTCAGGGTCATGGGATCGAGTCCCATGTTGGGCTCTGCCCTTGGTGGACTCTGCTTGCAATTCTCTCTCCCTCTCCCCACTTGCACGTGTGCGCTCTCTCTCTCTCTCTCTCTCAAATAAATAATAAATTTTTTTAAAGAAAGCAAGCTTTAAAAAATATAGTGCCCAAATAATATTAATTATAAACTTAACTATAATACTATATAACTGAACAATTATTTTAACTAGTCAAGGGACTAGTTAAGGGACACAAGGCATCTGTCCCAAATAATGAACTATGCACTCCTCACATTTCACTAAATGAAGGAAAAGAGAAAAAGGCTTTAGTCATAAGAAGATACAGGCACAAACGCCAAACATAATTGGCACTCTTTCCTCTTACCCTGACTTATTTTTCTGCATTGCATTTTCACTATCTGAAATTTGTTTCCCTGTGTATTGACTGCCCCTTACCAGAATATAAGCTCCAAGAGGGCAGGGGCTGTGTTTGCCTAGTTTGTCACTATGCCCCTAGTACCCAGAATAGTGCCTGGAACTTAGTAAGTACCTAACAAATTTCACCTTGAGATCTCAATCATGGCATGGCACGTGATGTGTTTTTCTATGGAAATAATGAAGTTTGAAGTGTATAAGTTATGAATTTATAAAATGTATAAATTATGAATGATTTTCCACAAGTTAACATGTTAATTTTTAAATTTTTTTTATTTAAATCTTTTTGCCAACATGTAACAGCCAGTGCTCATCCCATCAAGTGCCCTCTTTAGTGCCCATCACCCAGTTACCCCATCCCCCACCCCCCTTAACATGTTAATTTTAAGAAATTATCACAATCTGGTGTTTGATCTAATTTTGAAAGATTTTTTTTATCTCTTAAAAATATGTAAAACAAAAAAAAATATGTAAAACATGGAACATCAGGTAACTTACACAGTTAAACTGATTAAATGTATGCCACATTGAACTTTATTTTTTCATTGAAATCCACCAGATTTCTGTATCTGAGCCCTTAATATTTGCCATTGCATTTGCTCATAACTAGAGCGCCAATAAGCTGGAGCCTTCTATCGCTTGCCATGCTATTCACCAGTACAATGTATTTGCTTCTTGTTTTATGGTTGCAGTTACTTCCATGCTTATTTTTAACAAATGACAAAAGTATCTGAGAGCAGCCAATATGCAAACCCCTGTACTAAGTAAAAATCATTCTATCAGTATTAGCATAAATCACAGCTTCTGAAAGCTAGAGAGTGACATCACTTTATTTTTTGGTAACATTTTCCACATGACACTGGAATATGGCTCTGAAAGCAGACTTGAAAGAAATATAAAAATTCTGGCTAACCAAAATATTTATTTTTAAATAAAAAAATTAAACATTTTAAAAACTAAAAGGTACTTTCTAAAAAACATAGTTTAGACATACTGTACAGAGGAATACAAGTAAAGGTGTTTTACTTCTTAGAATTGGATATTTATAATGCTCTAAGAACTACCAGAAACAAGAAAAACATTTTTCATTTTAATTTTTAATTGTTTAAGAAATATCCACATTGCACATAAATCAGAAGGGACTGACTATTCCAATAATTCACTTGAATAAACACATTTAAAATGGGGTTTCTTTAAAGTTTGGCATAAAAAGATTTTTTTAAAAGAACCTGGGAGCATGGACCTGGCTCCATTCAGGATGGCAATTCAAAGTGGAAGAACGTTCTCTTTATTTGCTAGGGCTGCTCAATGTCATCAGAGCATTGTTCCTGTTTTAGGCCAGGTGTATTGGCCAGAATTAAAAATGCCTAAGACTTAGGAATGGGTCAAACTGTATTGTCTGCCCTATCTATGGATATTCCTATTATGCATATGTTTTAATTGTTTAAATGAAAATGACACAATATGAAGTAAGTCTTAATGACTGTCTCACATAAGTCACTGATTGATGAATTGTTTTTAAGCACTTAAAATACTTTATCCAGGCACCCTAAAATCTAAAGATAAATGAAAAACAATAAATACAACTTTAATAATATTCATCAATTTCCACTGAAAGCAGAGAAATGTATTCTTACTATTAAAGATGTAATTCCTTGGACAGATGGCTGGTATTAGAAGTAAAAGTTGAAGGGAAGAAAAAAGGAAGTATGTTTGTTGCAATTTTGAGGTGAACCAGTAAAACCTTCCAGTTGAAGACAGAGCCACTGAGGTAGCAAAAGCTGATGGGGGTGGGTAAAAGTCAAAGCGAAGAACACTGGACAAACTGTTACCAGTTTATAGTGAATCTGCAGAAATCCCTTCATATTAGCAACTGCTGGAATAAATACCATTTTTCACCCTCATCTTTGATGATAAAACAGTGCCAAGTATGACCAGAATATGTGAGAAAAGTTCTTTTTCATATAATGCAAAAGTTCTTTTTTATATAATGCAAAGCCCCAGAAATAATTATCTTCCTGAGGGATACTCCACTGTGCTGAGATGCTCTTTCTTTTGGCTAACCTATACATTTTTTAAAGATGCTGCAAATTACACAGAGTTAGGGTTTCTATTATAATATTTCATAATATTTCATATCAGAAAAGGCAGCTGGGAGAGGGTAAAAATGGGCATTTTACACATTTGTCTATATGGCAGGACTAAAGACAGAGTGATGTCCTTTAAAAGTTATTTAATTTATCCCCCTGCTTTCAGGCAGGGTTTTCCCAAATTATCTTTAAACTGTCAAGTATCCACATTACTTTAAACATCTGCAAGGAAGGAAATTCCTCAAACTCCCCTGGTATTTTATTACTGTATTAACAACACTACTTCCAAGAACTGGGCTTTGGTCATCACATTGTAATTAGTTACCAGCCAGCTCGTCTATCAACAAGTATTTGCTAAGTACACACAGGGAGAAATGTTATTCTGTTAGGTCTTTGATGGTAGACCTTTCCCTAAACTTACTTCTAATTGCTTCTTCTGTCAAATACAACTCTAATCCTGGATTCAAATATTCTTCCACTAAATTTCCATTCATCCCATTATGGACTCCCTATTACAGTGAATAAGAAGGAGCATCCTATTAAAAACTGAACTTTTTCTTTACTTATACAATTCGATATTCAAAACAATTTTGAAATAGTATGTTGTTTAAAACCAGGAGACATTATCTCAATATTTCAAGTGTGGCCTTAGAAGAATAAGTATCTGCACAATTATTAAACGGCCTTGTCCTTGTCAGTGTGGTTCCTGCAAATCAACTTTAATTTACCACCTCACCATTCACCCTTCCTACTCTCTAACAAATCATTATAAAACTTTATTTCCCCAAAACTCATCAGCTGCGTTTCACTAAATTTTCCCTTTTTTAAAATTTCCATATATTCCCCACTTACATCTAAGTCCTCATTTTTTCTCTTCTCAATACTAATTCCCTTCAGCTTACCCAATATTCTAGATGATTATTTTATCTCGTCAAAGTTTCCCTTTTAACATGAATGTTGCATTTTAGTACTCTTTTCTTACCACCTCCTCCTGACCTTCAAGCACTTCTAAATATCATTTTTGAACAGAAGGAAAAGAAAAGAAATAAAAACCCAGACTATAGCCTACTTCTTCCATTTGTCTTCCTATATTGTTCCCTCCAGTTATAGAAGGGTCTTTGCTTGAGCTTCTTCTATCCTTGATAGTACTGACATCATCTCTTCTGGGAATTCTTTAAAATCACTCCTCCCTATAGAATCCACTTCTTGTCCCAGATTTGTGGTACTGCAGCTAAATCCCAAATCTAGCATTTCCCTCCTTATGTACTCCCTCAGAGGTTTCATCAAATTGCAAAGTTTTAATGGTGACTCCAAAGCTCAGGATACTAAAATATACTTTTTAAAGCTTCAGTGTTTCCCCTAAGCTAGAATTCCTCAGATCCAGCTGTTGATACACAACCCCTCTTGGATGCATTTCAAGCTCATCATATTTGAAATGAAGCACATTATTGATAACAAACAAAATTCACTTGCCAACTTAATCATTTCTATCAATGGCAACTAAAGAACTTGATGGACTATCTGTATTCTTCTCTATTTGTCATACTTTCTTTTATTCTGCATACCACAGTCAGATTAGTACTTCTAGAGCACTGCTTTTTATGTCAGAGCTTATGAACCTATAATAGCTTCTATTACTATCTGCATTATGCTCAATCCCTTTTATTTAGCTTTTCAAGTTCTTATATCAAGTAGTGTTTACTGATCTACCCAACTGAATTCTTTTTTAAAAAAATATTTTTATTTATTTATTCATGAAAGGCACAGAGAGAGAAAGAGAGAGAGGCAAAGACACAGGCAGAGGGAGAAACAGGCTCCACGCAGGGTGTCTGATGTGGGACTCAGGCATGATCCTGGGTCTCCAGGATCATGCCCTGGGCTGAAGGCAGGCGCTAAATCGTTGAGCCACCCAGGGATTCCCGCCCCCCCTCAACTGATTTTCTAATCTGAAACTTAGCCAGTTTACTTACAGACCCACATATCCTTGCTCAGAGCCCTAACTATGTATATAACCTGCCATCATTCTTTTTAAAAGTCCAAAACTTATACCTGCTTTAAGACTTATCCTTTTTATAAAAAATGCTACTGATTCATTCTAAAAATGTAAGGTAAACCAGTGTCAATTTCCTACTTTTGATACTATACTACAGTTATATAAAATGCCACCATTAGGGAAAGCTGAATAAAGGAACACGGGATTCTGTGTAGTATTTTTGCATCTTCCTATAAGTCTATTATTCAAAATATCATAGATATTTTCTATTATTTCAAAATAAGAAGTTTAAAAATATATTTTGGCATCACTTGTATATATACCAGGCATAAGTGGGGTGCTGAGATCACAAAGAAGGAAACAATACATACTGAGCCTTCTGTGCATGTCTACCTTCTATCTGGGAGTGTTACAGATTAAACTGCGTCTTCTCCCAAATTCACAGATTGAAAACCTGACCTCCAATGTGACTGTATTTGAAGACTGGGCCTTTAAAGAGGCCATTAGGGATCCCTGGGTGGCGCAGCGGTTTGGCGCCTGCCTTTGGCCCAGGGCACGATCCTGGAGACCCGGGATCAAGTCCCACGTCGGGCTCCCGGTGCATGGAGCCTGCTTCTCCCTCTGCCTGTGTCTCTGCCTCTCTCTGTGACTATCATAAATAAATAAATAAATAAATTTAAAAAAATAAAAAAATAAAAAAAATAAAGAGGCCATTAAAGTTAAATGAGGTCATAGGGGTGGGGCCCTAATACAAAAGGAATGGTGTCTTTACAAGAGGAAGAAGAGGCACCAGACATGTGCACATATAGAAAAAAAGTGCCACAAGAGGACACAGATAAAAGGTCGCCATCTGTTTACCAGGCAGACAGACCTCAGGAGAAATCAAGCCTGCCGGCACCTTGATCCCGGACTTACAGCCTCCAGAACTGTGAGAAAACAAATGCGTGTTGTTTAGGCCACCCAGCCTGTGGTATTTTGTTATGGCAGACTTAACAGACTAATACAGCAGTGAGGGATGCAGTAAAACTATTAAACTATGGTACTGCATGATAAGCACTATAACAGCCATACACCCAGAGACCAAGGAGCACAGAGCAGAGAGGGACTAGTGCTGCCAGGAGGACTAGGAAATGCTTTGTGGAACATCATTTCAGAAATTAGTGGTAACCTTACCACCAGCCAGAGACTGACTCTAAGCTAAGGAAACTACAGAAGCCTGAAAAGCATGGTGTTATTTAGAAAATATTAAATAATTCAGTACCAGTAAAGAATCTTAAGGATGAAAGTGCAGGAGTTAACAGCTAGAAGAAGAATGTTGGTCTATTTCATAAAGAATGTTGTATTTCAGATTTAAGACTTCTGATTTAATCTGGTAAATAACAGGGAGCCACAGAGTATTTTCAAGCAAGTAAGTAACATATCCAGATCCATATTTCTGCAAAGAAATTCATACTCATGGAAAACTATAAATTCATTATAGATGTATACAGATTTAGCTACAAAAAAAATTCACTGGGCAGTCCCGGTGGCGCAGCGGTTTAGCGCCGCCTGAAGCCCAGGGTGTGATTCTGGAGATCCGGGATCGAGTCCCACGTAGGGCTCCTTGCATGGAGCCTGCTTCTCCCTCTGCCTGTGTCTCTGCCTCTGTGTGTGTGTGTGTGTGTGTGTGTGTGTGTCTCATGAATAAATAAATAAAATCTTAAAAAAAAGTTCACTAATTTCTTATCATACTAAAATCAGAAATTATATATTTGACAAAAGGGGACTGATTAAGTATGTAGCTATTAAAAGAACGTAAAAGGAAAATATTTGCATATCAAACGTATTAAAAGAACGTATTTAATAATGCTATGATATAATGAAAGTTTTTAAAGTGGGTTACAAAGTAGAAGGTACAGTACAACCCTATTTAATAAAACAAAATTACATATACGCAAAGAAAAAAGACCAGAAAGATATGTAGACACATACACACACACAGGACTACATATATGTATATACACATTCATAAACTTATACATAGTAGTGTTTATTTCAGGGTGGTTAGAGTATTAGTGATTTTTAATCCTTTTTTCTCATCTGACTTTTCTAAATTTCTACAAAATATGTCTCATCTGTGTATTAAAGATGAGTTATTTTTAAATAACTTTATTACAACATAATTCACACTTTTAAAATATTCAGTGGCTTTCAGTACATTCACAGAGATGTGAAGCCATTATGCAACCTAATTTTAGAATATTCTTCTCACTCAAAAGGAAACCCCATACCCATTAGCTATTACTATCCATTTCTACCCCCTACCCCACTCCCAGGCCTAGGCAACCACTAATCTACTTTCTTTCTCATGAATTTGCCTATTCTGGACATTTTATATGAATGGAATCATATAATATATGGTCTTTTGGACTGGCTTTCTTTCATTTAGTAAAATGTTTTCAAAGTTCATCATGTTGTAGCTCTTTATATTGTTAAAAAATATTCCACTGTATGAATGTGCCACACTTATTTATCCATTCATCATTTATAAATATTTGGATTGTTTCCATTTTTTGGCTATCATGATGCTATGGACATTCATAACTTGTTTGTTTTTTATGATAGTACTAAAAGAGGAATATTAATTCAGGAAGGCTATTGGTAGGCCATTTTAATAGCAATAGGAGACAAGGGCATGAAGTAAGGTAATTGCAATGTGGACACTGAAAAGAGATACATTTGGGACGTGCTGCCATTAAGTTTGGTGACTGACTGAACATAGGAAATAAAGGAAACAGAAGGTCAAGGCTGTTCTGGGGCCCCTGGCCTGGGTCTTGGGTAATATCATCACTGAGATGAGATGTGCAGAAGGAGATGAGGTGCACCTGGGCACTTTGAAATGGAGAGGCCTGTGGGGTGCTGACAGAGACATATGAAACTCCAAAGAAAAGCCAGACAGAAAGGTACAAACTTAGAAATCATGGACTGTAGGTGGTAGTTGGACGAGACTGTCCAGGAGAGCATGAAGATGAAATACCAACAGTGAAGAGACAGAAAAAGGAACAAGAAGCCACGAAGCAGATTGGAAAAGACAGGCCTGAAGAGGACAGGGACAATTTCCAATAGTAAAAGAAAAACCAAGGAATGAAAATGTTCTAAGGAAATGGTCTCGATGTAAAAGGGTATAGAGCAGCCAAATGAGTTGTAGGCAAAGTGCTTACCAGATTTAGCAATTATGAAATCACCCACGAAAAGAGGAAAAAGTTATTCAGAGATCAATAAGTGACATTAATTTGGCCTACTTTTGGAGAGGAGATAGAGAGATGGGATGAAGGCAGAATCCATAAGCTGGCTGCACACATTTATTTTATGCAAGGAGTCCTGGGCAGGGGAGGACGTGAGCTCATTTATCAGGACAGAAATATAAATAAGCCCCATAAACACATGGTCTTTGCCTTCAAACAATTTATTTCCTTCTGGGAAGAAAAAAAAACCATTAATTTCCTGGTTTAGGAGATGAGTCTTTGTTTTTTTCCTTACCACCAAACAACAATTACAGTTGTTTTGTTGGTGGTACTTTCTATCATGGTCCCTTCTTATTTGCTATGTACATTTCTTTGTAGGAAAATGTACATAGTATATGGAAAAGAAAGAGTAGGAGGACACTCAGTACCTGTAACTCCGCCACCCAGGGTAATTACCATTAACATGCACCTTGCTTTATATGCTTCTGGACGAGATTTTGAGAAGCAAATAACTGAAGCTCAATCTTTTGTTTTCTTCCTTTGCTGACTTACTTAGAAAGACCTATCCTGCCCCCATATCTATGTATCTACCTTTATTTCCTTCTGTGTTTTGTGATTTCATTTTTTCACATTTAAATCTCTTAGCTATCTGAAATGTACTGTAGTGCATGGTACATGTGCTACATAATCTATTTTTTTTCTCCAAACGGCTGGCCAGTGCCTAGCACCATTTATAAACTCACTTTGTCCTCTCTCTATTGCTTTGAAATGTCAGAGTAGCACATGAGGTCCAAGTTCAGATTGACACATTCTAAATTCTTATATATTTAATTGGCAGACAGGGAGGTGGACTTTCCTGCTCATAGAAGTTCTGATTATTCCAATCATAGTCATAGAAAAGCAAAAGCATAATACAAAGATATTCACTCAAAAACCAACAGACCACTTATAAAATTAGATTCTACTCAAATATCTTTCCATATTTAATATTAGATGAGTCCCTGGGTGTTGTCAACTTTTTACATGGGTCCATCTCTCACAAACTGTTAGAAACTGTTGCAAATACAGCATAAATGGGCTGTAGAGGGAGATTATAAATCTTGCAAACGATGCAAGATTTAAGCAGTTAAAGTGTTATTAGAGATGCAAGAACAGTGATCAGTAAAAATCTGGCAATCATTCCAGCTAATCAAGAGAAGTAAATTGACCAGAGGATGACAGAATAGATGTTTCTGGAGGAAAATATTTGCATATCAAAGGATTAAGAAAGACACACACACACACACACACACACACACACACACACACCCAGGGAAATAGATGATGCCCTGATACATTTTTTCCTAAAAAGGACCCTCTCTGTAAAGCTGCTTGTAAGGTCAAATGTGAGTATCCATCAACATGCCAAAAACAAACAAAAACAAAAATCCCACAAAATTCTTTCATTGTTATTTCTAAGAATTAGCACGTAATTGTAGGTGTAACATAAATTTTGGCAAATACATGATAAAATAAACTTACATTAATTTTTAACTCTACTTATTTTTCAACTAAACCTTTTTATTTTCCCAAATAAAAACAATAAAATGTTGGTTCAGGTAGTCTTCTAGCTGATACCAATTCATCTCAAACTTCCATACTTGAATCAATTTTGAATGTTCTATTTGGTGTATCAAGCTCCCTTGTTATAATTGCAAAACTGCCATTTACTATTACTTTTTTTTAATTACTTTATAACAAATATTCCAAAAAGGCAAATTTTACTCTTCTTTTTTAAAATTTCCTGTCCGATATTATATTTTTTCTCTTCTAACTCTAGAATTATTTTGTCAAGTTCTCACAAGTATCTTTTAGATTTTACATTAGTATTTATACTAATTATTAAGAGAAGCTCACATTTAGTGAGAATTTGCTGTGTCAGGCACTTACTAAGCATTTTCCAAGTACTGCTATATTTTATTTGGCTAAAAAGTCTGGTAAAGTACCATTATTATTCCTATTTATAGCTGAAAAAATGGAGAAGCTGACAAGCTAAGAAATTTGTCCTATATTATATAACCACTAAAGGGCCAAGCTAGCTCATGCACTTTTGAAGTCAAAGCCCACTTCACAATAGCACAGTCAACCATTGATCAATGCAGGGGTTGGGAGTGGAGACCCCCTGTTAGTGGGAAATCCATATATAACTTTTGATTCCCCAAACACTAAGAGCCTACTGTTGACCTGAAGCCTTACCAATGATATAAACAGCTGACCGGCATACATTTTGTAGGTTGTATATATTATACGCTATATTCTTATAATAAAGTAAGCTAGAGAAAAGAAAATGTTATTAAGAAAATCATAAGGAAGAGAAAATACATTTACAGCACTATACTGTATTTATTTATTTTTTTAATTCTGCATAAAAGTGGACCTGTGCTGTTCAAACTGTGTTGTTCGAGGGCAACTATATTTTATCATCTTGGAACTACTTTAAAAAAAAAAAAGAATAAATAGATTCAGAACCTATTTAGTAATTTTTCCTGAGGCCTTTCCTATATTAAATTTGTCTAAATTTCTCAAATGAAAGACTCCAAACTTATAAAAATTCAAATAAAGTGTAAAGTCAACAGCTGGATCACACTGACTATATGAAAGTAAACACAAAATGCCTTACCAAGCATCTAAGTGAGACCTCAGAAAGCTAAATTTAAATGCTACTGAAATAGGTCATTTGGAAGACGCCTCAAAATAACATCAAACCCTCAAGGCAAAAAGGTCATTAACTCAAATTTAAGATACTAAAGAGCAGGAGTTTTAAATATGTCTTCCCAAACGACAGAATAGATACTTTATTCAAATTTTTACTCTCCATTTTCTTCTTTCCGCTTAATATAGTAAAGATGTATAAAATACTAATTTTGGAGTGGTCTGTATCACATCTCAAGAGTAAGTCTTCTGACCCATATCTGTGAAAAGACTCATTTTATTTATTAAGCTGTCTTTGCTTTCTGCCCCCACCCCAAATTGGATTCCTTGAGGCCTAGGAATCTGGCAGTGTCAAAGAAAACACAGCTGAAGTTATGGCCCACTCCAACTTGTGACTCATTTGATCATGTTAAGAGAATAGTCCCTTGAGGCACCTGACCAGCCTGGATTGTCTTTAAGTATTTTCCCTTGCTCAGTCTGCAATGCCTGTCCTGCTGTGGTGCCCACCATTTGCTCTCTAAGCTTCCATTCGATGGGCCATCTCTAACCCCCTCTGCTTCTTGGGGAGCAAAGTATCACCTAGACACATGAAGGTTAAAAACCCATACAGAAATGATAAAAAAAAAAAAAAACTCCAGTGTTCATGAGGTTAAAATGATTCATCTCCAAATATCATAAGTTAGGCCCACCCATGTGTGCATTAAGTTTTACATATGTGCTTGAGAGAGTCAAGTCTTAGCTGTAATGAGGGCCACTGAAATATCATCCTAGACACTGAGGTCATACAAGGAAGCCTCTGGCCATCTAAGACAAATCTCTCAGCCTGAGCACCTGCAGGGGAGAAGTAGGTAACAAACATGTATAAGAAAGCCAGCAAGGCCACTAAGGGCATTCACATTCTGATTTTTTTTAACACACTACCCTAGTCTTGCTCTAAGGGGATACATATAGCTGAGATTAAAAAAAAAGACATTTGATAAAAGTTCAATATTCCCCAGCAGAAAAAAGTATGAATACCAGAGCTATAGGTAGAAGACACATTAAGTTTAATGGTTCTATAATAATAATTTAAAAAGACATATGCCCAGAAAAGGGTGGGCTAAATCTTGATAGGGCATCTGAAAGTTGATAAAGGCAAACAGGAGAAATGTGAGGCAAAAAGTCCATAAGGTAATTCCTAGTGGGAAAGATTTTCAAACTCTGGATGCCAGGGAGGATGTTGTCATCATGGCCTTTACTGGAGCTAAGAAAGGGCACATCCAAGGTGCCGGGCTCATAAAGTCATGAAGCTAGAAAAGACCAAGGGTTTTTTATTCTGAGATGTTTATCCATCTGCCATTTAATAGGGAACATGGTAAAATGACACACACTCCTGCCTTGTAATACCAACCACTAAGTCACTTCATCTTCCTAGGCCTCAGTTACCTCAGCTGTTAAGTGAGGGAGGTGAACCAGAGGATTTCTGAGTTCTTGCCCAGCTTTTAAAAAAAGATCATGTCTGTGAAAAACTGCCTCGTATGCTTATGCATTCAGTAACCTACTCCTTTCTAATATGCCACCTTGCCTTCATGTATTCTGAAACAACTATTACAACTATACTAACACTGTAAATTGTACAATTACTGTCTTGAAGCAGAAATAACACAGTATTTCTTATTATCTCTATGATGATGGGCTCATGGCACCTACAAAGATAATAAAAATGATGCACCGAACAAAGATAAATCTTTAACATATTCCTCATAGCAAAGAAAAGACACTGTGTGAAACTCTGTCTCCCCTTTTTCTCCCACACTGCTAGACTAATTTAAGTGAAAAGAAGGCCAGATCAAGAACAGCTTATGCAGGAAAAAGCTCAGCCTGGAAATATATTTGTACCACTATGGTCTGTGTGGTATAGAGGGAAGCACAGTGGGCTACATTTGGATTCTAGACTGAAACCTTCTGAGAATTATCTAATTCTGGGCAAGATATCTAGCTTTTCCTAAATCTGTTTTCTGTTTATAAAATAAAGCAATAATTCTACATGTTTCTTCTACTACAGAAACGTGCTAAGTACATAAATAAGTATGTCAAAACATTTGAATTCTAGGTTATAAAGGTATTATTGGCAATAATGGAGCATGTTAATGACAGAGGGTACTGAATGAACAATTTTTTAAAACTCACGAGCATGATTAGATCAAAGCAAGTGGGACAGAAAGTTATTCAACCAGAGTAAAAATCTAGGTTGTGGATAAATAGCAGCAATGAAGACCATGATGGTGCAGCACAGATGAACAAAGCCTCAATCCCCTGCAGTGGACTGACCTCAACTAGACTTAAGCATGAGAGGCATAGACCTAGCTTTCCTCTGCCCCTTCCTTCCACACATTAAAAAATTTTGCATTGAGGGTTTATATGGACATGGTCTTCAAGCTACTTCTAAACCTCGTTATTTGACAAATGACAAAAGTTTCAAAATCAATAAGTGTGACTGAGGGAGCATATGTTCTCTCCAGGTATCAAGGTCTTTGCTCACAGCATTGTCACTGGCTATTCTCAAAGAGGCTCCAGCAGGGAGGTAGAGAACAAAAGGCAGGGCTGCCAAGGCCTGGACTCATGGTATGTCAGCCAGTCAGGAGACCGATCCCATCTCTTTCTTAAGTTTTCTTTTTTATATACCTGTCCTTTTCCCTCAGGCCTCCTTTGTTTTTCCAATTGGCAAAGAAGGAAGGAAAGCCATGTACTGAGTGCTGATCATAGTAAATATTTTTCATTTACTATCTCATGAAGCCTAAATATTTATTTCTTACAAAAATAATCCTGTAATAGGGGACAGAAGACAGATGAGTAGAAGCTGACCAGTCAGGAAGATGTTAACAAGGGCAAGGTGAAGAGGGCCTAAATTAATACAAACTATATTAGAACTATTTCTATATGGAAAGACATTTTTCTATTCTGACATTAGAAATATTCTTTTGGAATAAAGGTTAGATTCTATCCACATATAAATAAGGTAAAAAAGATTTCAAATCATTGACTATAGTAACCCATGACTCCAAACCAGCTATTTTCCCATCCCCAAATTTACAGGTTTATGTATATCTATAGCAATGGTAAGAATTACAGTTTTATTTGTTGAGTGTGTCTCTATCCCAAGCACTGTGCTAAGTGCTTTACAAATGTCTAAGGACCCAATGACAAGGAAGGCATCATTATACCTACTTTCAAAAGATTCTGGAAAAAGAAACTAAGAAAAAAAAAAAAAAAACTAAGACTCTGGAAAGTTAACCAGCACATCCAGGATCACATAAGCAGTAAGGGATAAAGGCAGGCCCCGAACACTAGTCTGTCTGCCTCCAGAGTCTGTCCTTATTAAATTATGCTATGCTGTCTCCATGTTTATCTTTTTAAGTTTTTGCTTGCATTCTTTTTTACTTCTAGGAATGCTGATTGAGGGGAAAAGGAAGCAAGAGGAAGAGCATCAGCATGGCAGGGAGGGGCATACAAGACATGTAAGAAGGAAGAAGAGAAAACCACAGCACTTCTCATACCATGGTCCTTGCTTTAGAAGGAAATAGATACTACAACTGTTGCACTGAATTAATGCATTTACTTCATATTCCTTGTTGTTGCCATAAAGACAAACATTACAAAGGAAGCCGGACACAGGAGCTGCCGCCTACAAGGGACTCAAGTGCAGCACCACTGATTGCTTAGCCCCTCTGACCATGGAAAGGGCTGACCTGGATGCCAACTGTCATCACTGTCTGCTCATGTTAGGGCAAGATGAATCTCTCTCTACCTTGGCCTATAGGTGCCAGGTCTCTGCAGCTTGTTCACATCTGCTGATCCCAGTCTTTTTCTTTGTCTCTTCTCCCCACGATCCCCTAATACTGATGACCACAATCCAAGCAAACAACAGAAGGGATGGGACTCACTCATCTGGATTATATTAGCTGCTTGTATTATGCTATTTACATTCATGAAATACAGTATCACAAGACCACATTTAGTAAAACTTTTCCTTAGAAATAGTTTTATTCTCTAATTCACTTTTTATTGGTTAGAAGCAAAACAAAATGGATCATATATTTAAAATGGATCATATATTTAGAGTGAGGGAAGAAAAAAAGACATGCCATTCTAGAAATGTCTAATGAGCAAATACCCCAAGAATATTTATCCAAGTGGTTACCCTGGGATGTCTGAGGGGAAATGTGAAAGCAATTTTCTTAGCTATCATCACTTTAATATGAAATGTAAACCCCAAATACAACCTCAGGCATATTCCTTTAATTTGGGAAAAATAGTCATGTTTAGGGAGCATGGACAAAGCTCTCACCTGGCATGACCATGATCTGCGGAGCTGTTGCATCCGTACTTAAGCAGAGACGTCCTCCTTTGGCTAATCTATCACAGAGCAGGGTGATATGTTTCTTCAGTCGACTTGTGTCTTTGGGTATATTCAGCTGGCTGCTAAGGTTCAAAGCCTGCTCCTTTGAACTCTTTGATAGGCAAGTCTTCAAGAGGTGGGAAATGGCGGCATCCACTGTTTCTTCCCAGCCCTGGATGCAAAAACCAATTTTGAATTTATGCAAAGATAACAAATGAGCAAAGAAGGCACTCTACTGTTAACTAGGTTATAAGATTGAGTGTTGATGTCCAAGTGTTGGAGGCCTGTTGAGAATTTGGTTTCTGGAATATTTCATATCAGTCTGGTTTTGAATTCTAGCTCTGTCAGCTGTTTGACTTTAAACAAGTTACTTAATTCCTGTTAGCCTCATCCTTATCTGCAAATGATGATACTAAGAGTCTGCAGCTCCAGAAGCTGGGGTGACCCTGTGTCAGACATAAGTCATAAATAACAGTAATAATAATAATCTCAGGTATAGATATATTTGATGATTGGGATCATGAAGCTGCCAGGATTATAGTTCATTTTGCCTTATCTTTCTGCTGAAGAATTGGCCAGCACAGGGAGGAACTTTGGAGATCTTGGGGGGAAACTGTAATGAAGAGAAAATGCTGGTGTCTCTCTCAGCTACTGGTCCCACAGCCTTGGGGTTGCAGAGGAGCTTATTTCAAGAGAAATTCTGTAAGACATAAGCTCATTTAGTCCCACTTCACTGCCGAGGTGACAGAAAAATGACACAAAGTGAGGAAGTGGGCCATTGACCCCACTTTTGCTGGGAATAGTATAGCTGCGCTACAGTGAAGACCTGGAGAAGTGCCGTGTCACCTTAGCAACACGAAGGCTACAATCCTAGGAACGGGCCACCAGGACTGGCCAGAGGAGGCACCACCCGCAGGTGGGTTCAGATAACAACACAGCAAGAAGCCAGAGGGGTCAGCTCAGGAGCTCCCATTGGGCTTTTTCAGGGGTTCCAAGAGATAGCTGGGTAAGGTTTTTATAGGGGCCTGGAGGTCCTAAGAAGCACAATAGGCAAGCCTGAGTGAAATCTGGGTATTGTGACAGTGTGACTCCATTTGTACCCAGAGGTTGGTAAAACCTACAGTACCACAGGCCTGACAATCAAAATGAAACTATAAAGGAAGACACTGAATGAATTTATTTACATAGAATGCTACAGAATAGTCCAGGCCCCTTATATAAAAGATGAAAAACCTGAGACTCAGAAGGAACCCGTGGGAAGCCTATGGTTAGCACCACTCCATCCTCAACCTTATCAGCTAAGCCACCTTTCAAATATGCAAACTGGATTAGGTTACTCCTCACCCTGTGCTGTGGTGGCTGGCTGGTTTGGTTTCTCCACAAGAGTGCCTGGAGTTCTCTGCACTGCTAACATCATGCTTGCTAAACAGAGGGGTCCAAGAAATGTATTAGCTGGACAGAGAGATGATAAGACACACAACTAGGACATTCGACTTTGGAGGACTTTGGAGATCTCTAGTCCAGTTTTCTGGGATTTCCCTAGGACCCTGTATACAATAGCAACCATCTGCCTAGGCATGGTCGTCTTCCTAGCCCAAAATTACTTTTGGAGGTAGTTCACTTCTCTCAGGGACATGTGTAACCAGCAGAAAGCTATTCTTATAGTGAGCCAAAATCTGCCCCATTGGTCGAGTCTATCCTCTAGAGCCATGCACAATAAATCTAATCTCTCTTCTACATGATAGCCCTTTATATCTGTGAAGACAATAATTCCGTACCCTCTCCTTCAGAATAAATGGCCTCAATTCCTCCAGTTCTTCCCTCTATAAACATGGTTTCAAGTTTTTTTCTCTGTCCTGACCATTGTATTTGAATGAGCTCCAATTTTAAACACTTAAAAATGTATACGGCTAACTAGAGAACCCCAAACTGACCCCCAAGACACCAAGCTGGGGTTGGGAGTGCAGGGTAGGATACCACCATCCTTCCCATTTACTGGGATTCTCCCTACCAGCCTGGCCTCTGTTGCCATTGATCTCTTGGCAGCTGCATCAACTCTTGATTCACAATGAGCAATCAGACAACTAAACTCTAGACCTTTTCCATGTTTGCCACATGTCTTCTTTCTGGGCTTATGCAGTTGGTTCATTAGACTTAAGTGCAGACTCTATATACGTCCACTGGAGAACTTCCCACTAATTGCCAAAATTAGGTGTTTTTACTCTACTGACCCATTATATATACCACTGGGAAAATTAGGATAAAAATTAATTACTTGACAATGATCTTGAAAATCCTTTCAAGAGATGTCAAAGACTGTGAAAACACAGCCTCCTACCCCAAACCACTAAAGAATAATAAAGCATTAGTTACTACAAAGACCTCTCTGTACTACTATCCAAATCTATTATCTAAAACTAGCCTAATATCTAAAACTGAATTTGTATTTCAAGGCAATGGATTTAAGACAAAATAGTAAACCAAGTGTCATCAGAGAGAACATATTTTCAAGTTGCTTTTGGAGCCACTGACAAAGAACTCTGGAGTATAAGAAGGAAATATCCTTTGTATGTAATTTGGCATTTGTGTGCTCTGTGGTCATTTCAGCATTAAAACAGTTGCTATTATTTTATAGACTATTTGTCTAAGCAAACTACTGTTTTCGTAAGTAGATTACAGTAGCATATTAGATAATTTAAGTAGATGTGGCATTTAGTTAACATAGAAGTACTATGGATTTCCTCTCTTACTGCCAACTTGCTGATCAAGTCAAAAACCATGTCATGTTTAGGTAGTTGGGATGGATATTTCTTTAATATAAAGAGGCATGATGCCAATACTTCAAAAATGATCACTACTAAAATATAGGATTATTATTTAGAAGGACTGTATTGCTAATAAACTCAAATATGATAATAAAAGGGATGTTTATGAGACAAATGAAGAGCCTCTGAAATGAGTTTTGTTAAATAAAAACACAGTGTGATAATTCACTGATCAAATACGTAGCATACTTACCTCATGAAATGTGAGACAAAAATATGTGGAAATGTAGAATCTTCAAGTATGTTAGAAGCACCTTAAAGGTAAGCTACTTTAACCATCTTTTTTTTGTGTTTGAATCCACCACTTTTATTTATAGCTCTTAAATTGACAAGTCTAATGTTCAGTTTTAATGTCTACACAGAAATACACATATACACACATACCCACACACCATGCACATACCTAATCTTTATCCTTTATAGCTAAGTATCAATTATACTTTTAATATTGTCTTTTCTAATTATGAGAGTGGAAGAAAATCTTAATCTTGGGAAAACTATGCTAAAAATATCTGGAAGGGGAGAAATTACTAAGCATGTGCTCTTCGGTAAGAACTGATTTGATTTTAGTTTTCAAATCCCAACTATCCCATGTGTGAGTTTTAGAAAACAATAGCAGGTAGGAAGTTAAATAAACAATGTGTAAATAAATAAGTAAATAAATTTAAGGGGCACCTCGGTGGGTGGCTCAGTAGGTTAAGCATCTGCCTTTGGCTCAGGTCATGGTCTCAGGGTCCTGGGATCCAGCCCCAGGGGACTCCTCAGCAGGGAGTCTGCTTCTCTCTCTCCCTCTATCCCTTCCCTAACCCCCCCCCCCCCCGCAAATCTGGCTCATGCTACTCACTCTCTCTCTCAAATAAATAAAATCTTTAAAAATTTTTTTATAAATTTAAATGTACATGGGAACTGAACCCAACAGGTGTGACCCTGCTACTTGACTTCTCTAATGTCACATTGCCTGCGGCACACATCTCCCAACAAGGTTTCCCAGTTCTTAGCTTTAATGTTTGGCCTGCCTGTGTGGAGGCTGCTGTATGCCGTGCTGGTCCCAGATGCCTCTCTTATAAGTGTGATGCCCCATTTCTATGAGCCAGCTTTTTAAATTCAAGGCACTGGGCTCTCCTATCTGTTTCTCCTCCTGACTCAAGTCAGTCAACTGAGCTATGCTTTTTGCTATATAGAGAGCAAGTAACACCTGAGTTTCTGACTTCTGCTCCACCTGCCCTGCTAGACTGCAATGGTCACTATGCCAGCACAAGAAAGTGGTTTATGAGGAACAGTGAGAAGCAGCAAGTCTGACCACATTCATAAAGTTAATTTTCTAGTTATTAACCAAAGTAATCAAAGAAAAAAAGTAAAACAGAAAAGTATTCTCAGACCACCTAAGCATTAAAACAACTGAGCTGAAGACAGCTGCCCCAAGGATAGTACGTTCTGACCTAATATTCACCTCAACTCCCCCTTCACTGTATGACCTTCGATAAATCACTTAATCTCTGCGGGCTACATCTCCACAGAACAGAAATAATGCTGTTTGCCATACCACTCATACATGAATGGTAAGGCACTCTGAAATCTTAAGTGAAAAAAAAAGGCACATATATTCAATCCTACTTTAAAAAAATAAAATTAGAAAATAGAAAATATTTTATTAGAAAATAAAAATACACCATTGAAATCCAATGCACAAAGTAATGTCTTTAAATTCTTATTCAAATTATTATAAACTTTTGCAAGTTTATGTTTATAACGGAAACACTACCACATCCTTAACCATAGTAGTATAGAGGGAAAACCCACAAAATACCATTACCAACTGTGCACACTGTCAGGTTGAAGGGAGAGAGGAAAAGTAAAAGAGATCTGTCTAAAGTAATAAATGGAGACTATGTAGCCATTGTCCAGGTTTCAGCTGATGAGAGAAAACTATCAGAAATAGATTGTCTTACATTATAGATTTTAAGGTAAAATAACCTTTACATCATATTCATTTATGTGAAAAATAAAACTGTATCAAAGAGGAATAAATTTCCTCTTGAAAAGATGTAAAGGATTCACAATGAGAAGTCTTTGGTATTTATGATAGCTCCATGGATCCTTATGACCATTATTACTTTGTATTATATTGTATCACTTCATAGTTGGCCAAGATAAGCTAAAAATAACTACAGGAAGGGTCATGGCAAACCCAAGTACAAATAAAACTTAGTGCTATACTTGTAAATTATACATTTTGGAAGATAAGAGAATTTTTCAGGATTTATCTAGGTTCAGGATATTTCCAAAGAATAGATTATATTCAGTGAATCTTCCTCTCATGTAGAGAGCTCAAGATGTTGAGCTATTTACCTTTGAAAAGTAAAATAGCTCTTTGACCCAAAAACACAAGAAAATAAAAATTTTTTAAATGATACCAAGCTAAGGAGATTAAGAGTACACTTACAGTGATGAGCACTGAGTAATGTCTAGAACTGTTGAATCACTATACTGTACACCTGAAACTAATATAACACTGTATGTTAACTATACTGGAATTAAAATTCTATTAAAAAATAGAAAAAAAATGACCAAAAAGTAAACAGAAAACTTTAAGAATTAAAAAAAAATGACAACAAGCTGTATGGCTTCTATGACATCTTAATAAGTTTCAGATTATTATATTCAACAGTTTTTATAAAATAAAGCTTTGAAAAAAATCAGCTTTAAATTTTTTAACCTATCAGTAATAAGATGAAACATTCCCCAATCATTCTTTTTTAACTTTAAGCTTAAGTGATTTATTGGACTTTGGGAGTTCTTTGTTTCTTTGCCATGATTCAAAAGCTGTAAAAGTCTAATTCACCTTTCAACCAAAAGTAAAACAGGGTACTTAGCTTATCAACACTGCTTTGTGAAAAATGAAGCACACTGCTTCCTAATGGATGACAATCTAAAAACTTTAGTAAACAGAAGACAAATGACCTGCATACAGTTTAGATGCAATGTAAGCAGAAAGCACAAGGTTGCTTCAAACCAAGGTACTCTGATACTGTTTTCTTAAGCTTACATTTTGCATTTGATCTGTACTACCATCTGACCCCAATGCTCTCTATAGAAGATTACCTGAACTATCATAAAACTTGATCATGGATAGCGATATTCATTTTTAAAAAATATTTATTTATTTGAGGGAGAGACAGAGTATAAGAGAGGTAGAGAGAGGGGGAGAGAGACAGGCAGACTCCTCGTTGAGCACAGAGTCCACTGCAGGGCTGACACAGGGCTTGAACCCAGGGCCCTGACATCATGACCTGAGCCAAAGTCAGATGCTAAACCAACAGAACAACCCAGGTACCTTTAGCCATATTCAATTTTAAAATTAAACAAAACGGACACTTGGGTGGCCCAGTGGTTGAGCACCTGCCTTTGGCTCAGGTCTTGATCCCGGGGTCCTGGGATTGAGTCCTACATCAGGCTCCTCAGAGGGAGCCTGCTGCTCCCTCTGCCTATGTCTCTGCCTCTCTGTGTGTCTCTCATGAATAAATAAATAAAATCTCTAAAAAAAACAAAATAAAATAAAATAAAATAAAACAAAACAAAACAAAACAAAACAAAACATCAGTGATGTCCAATGAGCCAAACACTAATGACTGCTTCAGGAAAAGCTTCTGACATGCAGTATTCAGAGCAACTTAGAAAAAAAAAACATTAAGACTGGACAAATCAAATTGATAATGGAAGTTGCTTCTGGCAATGGTAGATTACTACTAACTGTCCCACTGAAAATAACTAGAAACAAATATATAAAATCATTTCTTTGAAAGTATGAAATAGGGAACAACAGAAGCGCAAGAAGATGAGTCCTGAGTTTGATGCTACTTTTCCCACTGAGGTCATTAGCCTGACTAACACGCATCACTCATCCTTCACTTATTCCCCATTTCACACTAATGACTTATGCTTGCTTGTAATTTCCATGTAAGAGGCAGCATAGATCATGAAAAGTGCATTGGCTTAGAAGTCAGAAGACCCAGGCTGAATTGTGGCATCTTTCCTTCCAAGCTGTTTATCTCTAGGAAAATTACTTTAGGTCTCTGGGTCTTGGTTTTCTCATCAGTTAAAAACCAGAAAATGAATTTCCCTTGTCAGATGCTTGCAGATTTGAGACACATTTAGCAATTGTATATACTTAAGTCCAGTGCTATCACTCTTACTTGTAAGAATCCTCTCTCAAAAGTTATCTCTTCTGGGCCGGTTTCCATGAATAATAGCCCCAGGAAAAAAAAAAAAAAACAGCAAGAGTAGTAAAAACGTCTTATGTGCTAGAAAATATGCTGAAAATTTTACAAATTATTATTCTGGTTAATTCTTACTACTATCCTATGAAGACAGGCATTACAATTTCCAACTAAGGCTCTAAATATTAAGTATTTCACCACAAATGACACAATTATTAAAAGGAGGAGCTGTGATGGAATCCAGGACTGTGTGGCTCTAAATGCCCTCCTCCTTATATCTCCATGCTCTAGATTTTGGAGGAGACAGAACAGAGTTTTACACAGCTCCATGTCAAAAATGAAAGACTTGTAAAAGGGTGGAGATGGGAGGAAGAAAGTAAAAAACTTTCAAGTTTCAGAGGAAAATTAAATTTTTGACCTTTTCCTAATATTACATTGAAAATTAGGGATCCCTGGGTGGCGCAGTGGTTTAGCGCCTGCCTTTGGCCCAGGGCGCAATCCTGGAGACCCGGGATCGACTCCCACGTTGGGCTCCTGGTGCATGGAGCCTGCTTCTCTCTCTGCCTGTGTCTCTGCCTCTCTCTCTCTCTCTCTCTCTGTGACTATCATAAATAAATAAATAAATAAATAAATAAATAAATAAATAAATAAATAAATAAAAAGAAAATTAGCATCTGTCATACTAGTCAATGAAAACACAAATGATATTGTCAGAGACCAGCCTGAGATCACATCATAAACCACCACAATTACTTAATATATGGTAGTTACTTAGATAGGTTGGTATATATGTTTGTGTATTTGTTTGGTTTTTTTAAGTAAATAAAAGTTACTTTCATCCTAAGAAAATTAATGAAATTAAAAAATAAATCTTGACCACTATGCTACAGAGCACTTCTTTTCCATTTCATTGTGTCTGGCAATGTACTGTTGTCAGATCATCTTAGGCTCCTTTTACTTAACTGGGCTTTAGAAAATATTATATAAGGTCTTCTCCCAGAAAATTTATGGTCACAATTAACATATTCATAGAACCAAATTGCAAATCAGCTTCTAGATTCAAAAAAAATCTGCATATTATAAAATAAGATTTTACTGCATATGATCTATGCCAGTTTGGATGGGTCAAATCTTCAGAAGAGTCTATTAAAGCTCTAGCAGCACCTACATAAACTACTGAAACTGACACCGAGTAATGGTCCTAGGACACCATGTCCCCTGAAGACAGCAATTGTCAGACTTGACTCTGATGAGTCTGAATTATAGCTGTTTGTTTCAGGGACCCACTATTAGAATATTTGGGGCAGCCATCCCTATAATAAAATCATAAGACAAATGTGATCACAAACTCCCTAACTACCCACATAGTTGGAATTTAGGGAAAACTTAACAAAGCTAGGGCAAGAAAAGAACCATACGAACAAAGTAAAGGCATTAACTTCTCTGATGATGATGCTGTGTTTTTTTTTTTTAACAATCTCAAAGAACAAAGAATGACTGAACTCAGGGGAAAATGTCCAAAAATACATGAAATCATTGATTTAAGTGTGAAGATGTACAGGATACCTTTCTTTCTGTTTCTTTGTTTTTTTTCTCCTCCCTTTAATTAGTTTGGATTTTTCAGAACCACCCAGTAGCTTCACTATTTTAAGATGGGAGTATCTACTTCTTTCTCCATCAAGGCCACCAATGGATCTAAAATAGCTACAAGAAGGTCCACATACTAGATTTCTATTTCTATTTTCTTTTAAACAGAATTCTAAAGAAGTAAGGAGAAAAGGCATCTATAATCCTATCTGAAGTTACTGAGTGCCACATTATTCAATATTAGTGTCATTTTTCATAGTGATCAAGCTAAGATAACAGAAATACAACAGCACAATCTCAAAGTTCAATAGTTATTTATGAGATAGTATGTCTATCCCTATATTGACTCTAATTTTAAATGTCTTTGTCCATTTAATAAAGCACTAGTTTGAGTCCATATAGTCATGTATTTATTTTAAGAATACTTATTTAGAGCTGACTGATACAAGACATTACACTAAACATTGTGAGGTTAAAAAGAGGCGAATCAGAATGAATCCTATCTTCAAATAACAAATCAAGAGGCAAATCAAGAAGTAATAGCATAAGAATGTATACAAAAGTATAATGATGAAGGAAACAAAATGTATTTAGAGAGAGGTACAGGTAAAGTACTTTTGGAATGATTTTGTTTTAGCTTCCTTCCTAGAAGAATATCCAGAATTATCTGTCAATAAGTTGTTCAAGATAGAAGGTCTTTACACTTGTCTACATAATAAGGTAACTTCCCAACAGTTTTGTGCAAAAAATATATATATATATAGATATATAGTTTAGGTTCATTCCGGTACTATGTGAAATAAACTACAAGTCAATTAAATGTGTCAGCATTTTCTAGTATAGAAACCAACACAGGTAGACATAAGTACAAAATATAAGTTACACTTATCCTTGTTAAAGTAGTCAAATTGGAGAAGAGTAAAACTTTAGTATGATCATGTCTTCTGTTCATTTTTTAATTTTTGTGTTGAGTTTTATAAGTTCTTTATCTATTTTGGATACTAACTCTTTATCAGATACGTCATTCGCAAATATCTTCTTCCATCTGAAAACATGAATAGACATTTTTCCAAAGTAGACATGCAGATGGTCAACACACACATGAAAGGATGCTCAACATCACTGCTCATCAGGGCAATACAAATCAAAGCTACAATGAAATATCACCTCATACCTGTCAGAATGGCTAAAATCAGGAATATAAGCAACAGGTATTGGTAAGGATGTGGAGAAAGGGGAACCCTCTTACATTGTTGGTGGGAATGCAAATTGGTGTAGCCATTCTGGAAAACAGCATGGAGGTTCCTCAAAAAGTTAAAAATTGAACTACCCTACAATCCAGAAATTGCAGTACTAGGTATTTACCCAAAGAATACAAAATTACTAATTCAAAGGGATACATGCACTCCTACGTTTATAGCAGCATTTCTACAATAGCCAAATTATTGAAATAGCTCAAGTGTTCACTAAGTGCTGAATGGATAAAGATGTGGTGTGTGTGTGTGTGTGTGTGTGCGCACAACAATATGGATGGAGCTAGAGAATATTATGCTAACCAAAATAAGTCAGTCAGAGAAAGACAAATGCCATATGATTTCACTCATGTGTGGAATTTAAGAAACAAAACAAATGAGTAAAGGGGGGAAAAAGGAGGGATAGAGTGGCAAATCAAGAATAGCCTCTTAATGATAGAGAACAAATTAATGATTACTAGAGGAGAGGGGAATGGGGGGATGGATTAAATAGGTGATGGAGATTAGGGAGTGCACTTGTGGTGATGAGCACCGGGTTGAATCACTACATTGTACACCTGAAACTAATATTACACTGTATGCTAACTAACTGGAACTTAATTAAAAACTGGGGGGAAAAAACAACCTTCAGTAAGATTACCTGGTCAAATGTTTCCCCATGGAGTCAGGTTGTTCATTTTTGTGAGCCCTCTAGTTTAGATTCAAATCTGGTCTGTTATATTCTGTGTGACTGTGAAACTAATAGTCCTGAGACAAGGATGTGAGTGCAAACAGTTTACCCAAGAGCTGATCCAAGAAGTACAGGGGGAGTGAGAAAGTGAGATTGGGAAGGGGGGAGAAACAAAAAAAACTGTGCTGTCAAGCAACTGTTGCTAAAGGCAACTGGAGTCCAACCTAGTTGGACTAATCTGGCAGGTAATATATAACATACCTTGGACGTTCCTGGTCAGAGGGATGAGGGAGCTGGAGTATTAATCTACCAACTACCACCAGTCACTGACTGAACACAGTAGCTGACAGCCTCTGCCAAACAGGGAGAGTCCTCAGGCAAAAAGCTGCACAATGCTCAGAAGGCAGAAGCTTTCAGGAATGGTGGGGAGGTGAAGAGATATGGGTAGGTCACATGTAGCATCTGCTACAATCCCCTACTTCAAAGACATATAGTGAGGATTAAATAGGTTAACATATGTAGAGTCCTGGCCAATACATAATACATATTAATGCTCAATAAAAGTTAATTTTCTTACATACATTACTTAGAATTGTGGGAGGCGGGATCCCTGGGTGGCGCAGCGGTTTGGCGCCTGCCTTTGGCCCAGGGCGCGATCCTGGAGACCCGGGATCGAATCCCACGTCGGGCTCCCGGTGCATGGAGCCTGCTTCTCCCTCTGCCTATGTCTCTGCCTCTCTCTCTCTCTCTGTGACTATCATAAATAAATAAAAATTAAAAAAAAAAAAAGAATTGTGGGAGGCAAGGCCCCTCTCCCCCTTTCATTCTCTGTTTGTGTGTTTCCTCTCCTTTTTTCTCTACAAAACAGGGAAATCCTCTAATTAGTGAAGTTTATAGAACCTGGTTCTGAGATTGCTAAAAACTATATAGAAATATTTATAACCTTGAATTTAGAACAAATGGGTTAGAATGCAACTAACCACTACCATTAAGCCACAGAAATAACTTTATTTCCAGGAATGTGAAGAGTCTCACTACTCTAAATGCAGAAAGTGAAGCATATATCTATTAACAATATCAGTGAGATCATCTGCATATTCATATTCACTATGGTGGGAGAGAAGATCTGGGCTCCTGGGTTCTCATAAATGACATATAGAGAAACTTAAACTCAAATTTCATAACCATATTAGGCAATCTGCCATACTAAAAGTGATAGCAATAGGTACTTGACCTTCATTACTTTTCACAGCTATTTGTGGCTTTCTCTTCAAAAAGCAGCAACTAGTAAGATTTTTTTTCCTATTTATGTGAAATCTGCTTCTAGTCAAGAATGTCTGCTCCAAGATGGAAAGCCAAGGCTTTGCCTTTTTCAATAGCTTCCTGTCCCCAGCTCAAACTACTCACAGATTCCCTCTTAATAAAAAATGACTATAATTATAACTCTTTTACTCTGTACTTACAATTACATTCCATCAATTCCAGGAGGATTTTTTTTCCCTCCACATTTTAACATCTCTAAAATAGGGATGTATTTTATCTAACAACTGCTGGCTTCCAGGCTCCAAAAATGCTATTGTTGTCAACGCCTGTGTATGTACAGCCTTTGTCACAGCTGTTCTTATACTGTCACTTCAACTGACATATGTGCAATGTTCAGACTTTCCTATTGAACTGTCATTTAAAATATCTTTAAAAATTACACTATGACTCACTGAATAAAAAAGTTGGAATGGGGCAGTTGGATGTATAAATTTGAAACTAGTGAAGCAAATATTCATGACAGAAGAATGACAACAATTTGCTTTTTCTTGCAAAAGCAAAAGCTAAGTGCTTTCCAGGATGTAAGACAAGAAGATACGGATAGAAGAAATATGTTATGTTTTGTTACTGAGATACATGCACACAGGTTCCTAATGCCAAGCAATACAACTGAAGTAGGAGAAATTATCAAATCCCTGGAAGAGATGTGGTTTGTTTAATTAATGTATCACGCAGAACTATTGTTCAAGCAACAAACATCAATCTTCCTAAAATTTCCTGCTAACTATGGAAGTGAGCTGCTTAACTTTGCAGCAACAGATGATTCAACTGAGGTCAAAAAATAAAGCTCCGAACTTAGTCAAAAAGGAAAGTATTTAAAATGGATATCAGAGGCTCAGAAAGAAAAATCAGAGGCAAGATGGCACGCTCTTAAATGCTGCATCAATGCTCTTCATGGCACAGAGGGCACACAAACATGGCACACAGGACAATGTTATGTGGAAAAATATGAATACCAATAACATGTAGAGTTGAAAGATAAGAGAATCAAATTTCAAATGTGAAGATTTTCAAGAACACATTAACCAATTTATGTTGCTTGATTCTTATTAGGGCATGAGAATAATAGATGATAAAAATATATGCCTAAACAAGTCTAAAAGAGCTCCTTCAATACTTATAAAAACCTAAGTGACCAAAAGCACTATGTCATAGTTTAATTGACAGTGGTTTTCTTCCTAAGTGGTCCATAAAATAACAGTGCAATTTATAGCACCTTATTGTTGAAAACTAGTAGTAGTACTAATAGCTAATAATTCTTAGATGATTGTCATACACCCAGCTCTACATTTGGCATTTTATGTATATTATCTCAATTAATCCTCACAGGAATCTTGAGAGGTATATAAAGGGTACCCTCGTAACACCTGCACACCTTTGACAAATAGTTCCCAAATGAAGTCACAGATGTAATCCAATTTTTTAAAACATGGTTTAGCACCTCTGTACTTATAGGAATAGTAGTAGTATTTTGGCTTTCCAGATGATATATATAACCAACCATCAAAACCCTGAATCTAAAAATGATGATGGAGACACCTAATGGAGGCTCAGTATGTAGTCTACTTCACTGAGGTCAAACAAGCAAGGTAATTTTCAGTTACTATGTGTGAAAAATAGAATTTGGATTATGTGTTCTTGGGGAAGAAAAACCTTATTATATATTTTTTTCATTAAATGTTTATTGTTTCAGTCAATCATTTATAATAGGCCACAGCCAACCTTTATGCAATAAAAAGACTATTGCACAGGAAAGGATATACAGGCAATGCTAAAAGAAACTCCACGTGCAACAACTCCTCAGATGCTGACGTGGCTCTGCTCCCAGCCTAACTGTGGGAAAGGCGGCAAGCCTCTGGTTCTAAACACCTCTGAACTGGCAGTTTCCTCACACTGCACAAACTGTCTTTTCCATCAGACTCTGGGAATGCCTTCATGAGAAAGGCACTAGAGAGCCAAGTTCGCTCACTTTCTTAATCTCATGTTCTTCCTCTGTACCATTTGTTTACTGGTTCAGTGGAATATAAAGTGAAAGCAAGCTGAAATAAAATCTGAACAGCCATTCTCACCTCTCTTCAAAGCAGAGCCAGTCCTTGGGGTCTGATCTAGTTCACCACTATACAGATAAGGAAACTAATCTTTGATAGTTCCATAATTTGCTTAAGGACACAGAGCTAGTTAAATATTTGCTCAAAAAAAAAAAAAAAGATTTGAACCCCAGCCTGACATAATATTATATTCAACTGATATATCACAGTTTGTATTTCCAACTGTTAGCATTTAGGTTGCTTTCAATATTTCATAATTATAAAAATAAATATGGTACCAAATGGATTTTAGTTTACTACTTTCAGTGCATTAACTTACACTAGTGGTACCAAGTATTAGATTTACTTTATGACCCATTATTTCCCAGAGGACCCTCTGGAAAGCCTATAGCAGAAATAGGTAGGTATGTCCATCTTACCACATGTCTGTTAACACTATTTATTACCAAATTTGACTAAAGCAATATAGGTGAAATATACTTGCATATTCATCCCTGGATATAACAAAAGTTTTTGTGTTTAATGGTTTGAATTACAGGACATGAGAATGAATATATGTATAAATATATACATGTGTGGTGGTCTGGCTATCAATCTATCTATATCTTATACCATTCATGCAAGAGAGATCAGGTTTCGCTCTTAGGAACCCAAAAATATTTGAGGTTGCTTGCCAAAAAAGGAGGTGGTGCAAAATGGAAGGAGAACACTTCCTTTTTAAATAAAACTATACAGTTATTTGAGGAGAATCTGCAATTGTGTGGAACACTATGGAAATAAACAGGGTATCAAGTAATCCCTAGATACTTATATCCAACTATATGCTTAACTTAAGCTTTAATTCTGTTGGGACGTAGAAGAATCTGTCATTCCATTTATTAGACTACAAGACAAGTGGGGCACCTGCATGGCATGGTTGGTTAAGCCACCGATTCTTGGTTTTGGCTTAGGTCATGATCTAATGTCATGAGATTGAGCCCCACGTCGGGCTCCATGCTCAGTGTTGAGTATGCTTGAGATCCCCTCTCTCCCTCTCTGTTTGCCCCTCCCCCTGCTCACACATGTTCTCTCTCTTAAAATAAATAAATAAATCTTAAAAAAAAGGGATACAAGACAAGCACATTGACAACTCAGAATATATAATGAGAACTAAATATGTCATATCCCCAAGTGAAATTCACAAGAAGATGGAAGCTAGAGTAAATAAGGAGGGAAAGAGAATTGACCTGCCTCTTAAAGAGTATGGATAAAGGGGTAAACAGAGGACACTATGTTAGGTGAAAAAAAAAAAAAAAGCACTGTTAGCCCTGGCATGATGGAAAGAAGCTGCGTACTCATGGAAAGCCAGATTTCCCAGAACAAAGTGGAAAAACTGGGGAGTCACAGAAACTAAGTTTTAGAAAGAAGATATGGTGGTGCCAAGGGACTGAAAATCCTGAATGCCTGGCACTGGAGTCCAAACTGAACCAGGGGCAAAGGGAGCCACAGAAAGTACGTAAGCAGATGCGTGACAAGAGAGCAATGAGCTGAGTCTAGCAGTGATGTATAGGACATACCAATGCAGAGACGTGAGCAGGATGGCTACTTCAAATGTCACCAAAGAAAGTCAGGTAGAATAACAAGGACGCAAGCCAAAGGGGTTTTTGAGGAACATTTCCAAATGAACAACAACAGGCCAGAGTGACCAACTAGCCTACAGCTCTGTGTGTGGTTACAGCACAGAGGGAGTACTAATTTCAGAGGAAAGAGACCCCAATTTCCACATGTACATTTCTAAAAGAATGCAATGTCCCAGATATGTCAAAATCATCACTTTGTAATTAGCAGACTCAAACTAAGTTGGGTAAAGGTATTTTTTTTTTTTTTTTTTTTTTGGGTAAAGGTATTTTAAGGAAATTAAATTAGTATAAATACACTTCTGGGGCAACTGGGTGGCTCAGTTAGTTAAACGTCTGCCTTCGGCTCAGGTCATGATCTCAGGGTCCTGGGACTGGCCCTGTGTCCAGGTTCCCTGCTCAGCAGGGAGCTTGCTTCTCCCTCTCCCTCTGCTGTTCCTCTTGTCTGTGCTCTCAGATAGATAGATAGATAGATAGATAGATAGATAGATAAAAATCTTAAAAAAAAATACACTTCTAGCCAGGAATCAAGTAAGTAGGCATCATGAGGAGGATGATGATGATGATCATTATTCTCATCACCATGGTTATGTGAATTTTATTTATTTAGCTCTTTATATTTAAACCACATCTTACTTCACAAAGGTTTTGGGGTGGCATACAGTGAGAGCAAAGCTTTAATTAATCAATTCTTTGTTCATTTATTTAGTATCTCTATTCTTTTTTTAATATTTTATTTATTTATTCATGAGAGACACAGAAAGAGGCAGAGACACAGGCAGAGGGAGAAGCAGGCTCCATGCAGGGAGTCCGACGTGGGACTCGATCCCGGGTCTCCAGGGTCACGCCCTGGGCTGAAGGCGGCGCTAAATCGCTGAGCCACCTGGGCTGCTCTAGTATCTCCATTCTTAAATGCATAAATAATATTAAATGTGTCTATTAAGGTACTGTTTCCTATTTGATATACTTAAGGGAAGTTTAAAAAAATTACACATCACCACTTGTGTATTATATTCTACTTGGCTGCTATTCTGATGTATTCCAATTTTTAAAACAGCAAGCAACTCAAAGGCTCTGAGATATATTATACTCAATGCTGGTGAAGTAGAAAACCATACCACTACATGACACCAGTTGCATAAAACTAGAGACAACACAGATTATGTGGCCATTATGAACATGAAACTATCTTTCATGTTTATCTTGTTGGCTACGATCAAGAGGATTACCAAAATATTTACTTTCTCCACTATGTTCCCATAGACAGTTTATAAAATTGTGATGATACTCTAACAATCATAAAGGCAGACTTGATACTGACACCAGACTTCCTCCTTTTGTTTGCCTTTTAAGAAGAGGTCATTAATAACTGCAATGATTAGCCATCATTCAATCCAGACACACAATGGCCCTTACATCAAATCTGACCTGTGACGTAGAAGCCTTGAAGCCTTGTAAGTAAGCCTTGATAAGTCTTTCCACACAATAGGATTTCCTATTATAAACATCTGTTTTCTCACATGAACCATGTTGAACATGTTAAAAATAAGTTTCTCCTTCCATATCAGTTTGTAAAAGGAATAATCAATCAAAAAGTAACGCTGAAGGTCCAAATCTCCTTCCCCCATTGATGTAAGTTTCCACCTTAACTTTCTCAGGGGATTTGAAAGTTCAATACTGGGGAAGGTAACTGCTAAGCTCTTAAGAATACAATAAAGCTTTTCTTTTTCAAACAGTAGATAGTATCTACTAAAGATATTAAATGCACTTTGAAAGAAAAGAAAAAGTAAGGTAAAATGCTATACAGTATGCCAGTATTTGTTCTCATTCTAGGACTGTGTGCATCCAGGTCTCCAAACCAGTGTAACCAGTGTTGCTCTTTTCCTTAGAGATTCCTCTGGAGTCAGGTGGAACATAGACAAACATTTAGAGCAGAAGTCAGAGAAAGCCTATTTGGAAATAACAACATTGTTCCTCGTTGCGCTCTTGCCATCTTCTGGACTTTGTGTGAAAGAATCTTAGCCATTTAAGCTGTTTTCTAAGAAAATGAGAAGCAGATCTGTACAGAGATCAGGAAGGGCAAAGAGGATTCATCCACGTACCAACTGCAAGTGATACTGACTACCTAGAATACTGTATTCAAGAGGATTTTGAGGTCATGTGGAGGCTCAACAGGAAAGAATTTGGGATGACTATAATATCTATCAAGGTCACACGAAGGGGGTGTAGCAGCATTTGCACCAACTTATTGCCTCCCTTTTATGTAGATGCGTTCATCTCCCCAGAGAAAGCCTAGTTACTGCACATGTGACAGGCTGCTGATGCCAAAATACCAGAAATAAGGGATGCTAAAGCAAATATCATGGTATAACTTAATGTCAGTGTCCTACCCCTCTTTCAATAATTTGTTAAAATGTGCTGAAGTTGTTAACCCAATTGACAAAACCCTTTCTCTCATAATGATGGAGTACTGTGCAATAGAACTTACTGTGGTGAAGGAAATTTTTTTTTTAAGATTTTATTTATTTATTCATGAGAGATACAGAGAGAGAGAGAGAAGCAGAGACACAGGTAGAGGCAGACGCAGGCTCCATGCAGGGAGCCCAATGTGAGACTCGATTCCCGGACTCCAGGATCATGCCCTGGGCCAAAGGCAGGCGCTAAACCGCTGAGCCACCCAGGGATCCCCTGAAGGAAATGTTCTACATTTGCACTTTCCAGTGTGGTAGCCACTAATGGTAGCCACATGTGGCTATTAAGCAGTTGAAACATAGCTAGTGAAATCGAGGAACTGAAATTTTAATTCTATTTCACTTTATGTAAATTTCAATTTAAATAGCCAATATCACAAGCGACTATCATATCAGACAGCCAAAATGTTTATGGCCAAATGTGACTGGAATCTGTTTGCTTACAATGTTGAAATAAATCCACAAAGGATAGGATCCGTTTTGTTTATTGAAATATGCTGAGAGCCTAGAACACTGCCCAAAACATAGTAGGTGCTTAATAAATATTCAATGAATGCATAAATGAGTGGGTATGTAGATTTCAAGTCAATCCCAAGGTATGTAGGATTTTTCAGCTTTTGGCTTTTATACAACATCATGAGAGGGAGATATATGTACTATCAGAATTAAATACTCTCTGACTCAAACCAGTAACCCAGCCCTCAATGACCTAAGTAAAGATAGTATTTTCCACATAACTTCAAATAAGTAAAGGATCAGTAGATACATGTTTAAATTCTGCATTGTGAATACTCTGGAATTTCCTCAGCCCCTAACCTGAAAAGTAAGGAAACAATTCATTGTAGCATTGTAGAATTGCCCCATCCAATACTCTGAGAGAAAACACAATTTGGGGCAAAATTTCTCTATCAATCACAGGAAAATGGCGGGGACAATACCATATTTACTATCAAATCCACTGATGGAACTGAGTGTAAGAGCTCTTTTCGGAGATGTCAAAGAGAACACTTAATGTCTTTCTTAAAGTTAAGGGAAGTATCCCTACAAAAACAGAATTGGTGCACATAATTTTCAGCACCTTGGAAGTCATGTGTAATAGCAATACCAGCATTTATTTGCCCCAAAATAGTTATGAGAAGTGGAAAAAACAGAAAAGCATCACTGAAGAAACAGATCAAAGAAAACAATATGAATTCTGTTCCAAATGAGATGGTATTTTAAAAAATTCTGATAATATAGTGTAAAGAATGTTACTTTTCATTAGTAATAATAGATTCTAAATATTTTTGCTTTATGAACCTGATGCCAGTAAGAAAACATTCCAGAGTGAACTAGGGCATTTTGCCTGCCTTTGTGACACATGCCATCTAAATGACAATACAACAAACCATTATGCAGTGCTATTTGAACTGTAAAAAAAACACCTTCTGAGTACTTTCTTCTACCTCTCAATCCTTGTGGGGACATCTGACCTTGAACTGAGAGTCTCTTCTGAAAATGTTGTCCACATGTCTGAAGTTCTCCCCCTCATACACATGTACTCTGCCATCCACTTTCAACCAAACCGTCTAAATTACATTCAGATTTTTGTGGTATCATAATAACTTCAATATGGGATATATTTTCAACATTCTGGTCAGAGACTCCTTTCTTCCCTGCCTCACCCTCCCTCCAAGTTATTTCAGGTTTGCATATTTCATTTTCACATCTCAGTGGGATACCCATCATATAACATTTATTTGTGAGGTCTAAAGGCATAATGTGGGGGATTGTGAACTAGCATGTCAAAACCACATACTGCATGCGTACGTCTTAAAAAATGAAAAAGGATTCCTTTTTCTCAAGATATATAAGCTGTCTCAATAGTATAGGTCCAAAGTGAATACCACAACGTAATTAAAGATGAAGAGCATAACAAGCAGTATTAAAATGTCTTTTTTGATTCATTCTTCTCCAGGTTATGTTTTTATCAAATGTCCTGTCTCATTAATGACTTTGAGAGACATAATGAGTATACACACCTTCTAATCTCACCAAATTCAGAAGGAAGTTGAAAGAATTATCCCCTACATGTTTTGGGATATGACGGGAGAGAACACAATGGCAGACCAGAAAGGAGCTTTGAGAAGATGCCTGGTTGGTTCATTCACCTGCCTATAGGGATGAACATACTACATACTCCCAGTAGAATGAGGCTGTTCTGAAAGATCTCTAGAGTCGGAAATACCACAGTCTCTCTGGGGACTGAATTCCTACATTTGAGAACTTTTATTTCAAGGAAATTCTTCCTTTGGGTTTAACCACACTTCAGGAGCATGTGAGCTATGCGGTCGCACAGGGCCCCATGTTCAGAGGGGCCCCACACTTGATTTGCTTTGCTGTCGCCATCTTGAAATTCTTAATAATGTTATCTTTGAACTTGTGTTTTGTAAGGGAAGTCCAATGGGATAGTGAAGTGTGTGTGAGAAGGGAAGATATGCCCATTATGTGTGGCCTTCTCCCTTTCTGTCCCATAAACTTAGAATTCTATGGCCCCTGAATGAATGGGAGTGAAGGAGACACAAAGCTAGTACAAAGAAGGCGTTTTACGTCTAGGCTGATTAATTGGGGGCACTGACAGCCCTTCAAAGTTTACCATTTGCACCAAAACTTATTTGAATGAAGAAAGGCAGTAATAGATTTAAAGAAACAAGAATGACTAAGGCAGTCCATTATACTCCTGTTACTTCCCTATATTATCCAACTACTCACACTGAAAATAGTAACAGAAGGAAAGGAAGGGAAATAGAGTAACACAGAGCTCCTTTTCCTTTCCTTCCTTCCTTACTCATTGGTAAACTGAAGATGGAAAGTGTTGGTAGATGTGTGCATACCAGGAAGTAAATAAAAACAGTTAAATTTGTGCAGTGATTCACAGTTCTGTAAGAACAAAATATATATGTATGCATGAGCTACAAAATACAAATTACATAATTTTGGTGATTCTGCATATGGACTCAATCCTCTTCTATTTGTATTAAAACTGGCATTGCATACTATAAAATTAATTGTAAAATTCATGCTAGCAACTTAAATTAATTTTTCTTTATTTAGAACAACATAAAATAGAAAATAAAAACACCATGAAGAGAGAGAGATTGCAGAAAGTAAAAAGCGTTGTTCTGGTACCTGTTTTAACAACACCTTAGCACTTTTTTCTAATTTTTTGAACAAGAGATCTGCCTTTTCATTTTGCACCAGGCCCTGTAAATTATACTGCTGGCCCTGCCCTGCTTTCTCATGCTCCAGATTATATCTACTACATCTGTCCTGCCAAGTCAACTCTTGTTAGCTTTCACCCTTTTCTCCAGTCATTCACCCAACAAATATGGACTGTGCTATGGTCAGGCATTGTGCCAGATGCTGAGAATATAAAAATGAGTAAGATATAATTTCACTCTATTCCATTATCTCATTTAATTCTTATTCAACTTATTGGGTAGGTCCTATTATTGTTTCCAGCTTAGAGCTACAGAAGCAGAGATTTGGAACAGCTAGAAAACCTGATCAGAAGGATTTTATCATCAAGTGGTGGAACCAGGAACTGAGGCCACCCACATCTTTCTGACTACTAACTCTGAGTTCATAGTTATCATGCTTACTAATACAATCCTAATTGTATTGTTTTCTATTATTACAACGTCCACATTTCTAGTTTCTCAAGGACAAATTTTATTTCTTTAAGGCCAATTTAAGTAATAATTTTATTTTCTGAATTTAAGAAAATGTGTACTCTGATTTTTTTTCCAATTTACTTATAAATATTTTGTTTAGAATATAAAATATAGCTTTATTTTTTTATCTGACATTCCTTTGACTCACTTGTAGAAAATTACACTCAACTGACAAAACATGTGATTTTCAAAATTTTGTTCACGACTCTGTTTGCTAAAATACAGCGTATTGGTTAAAACCATATGCTTTGAAAGAAGCCATACCTCAGCCCAAATCCTGGCTCTACCACACACTAGTTTCAAAAAGGTACTAAACTCTCAGAGCTTAAATTTTCTCATATGTAAAATGGGGATGAAAACAGTACCTTAATTACCTTATTGGGCCATATTTAAGATTAAATGAGATAATCCTCGTAGAACATGTAAAATATCACCTGGTGCCTACCTAGTAAGCACTCAAAAATGTCAGTTTAGTACTATTATTTTTAGTCCTGTTCTAACAGCTATGTTTAAAAATGGATTTTAAATAACTTTTTTCTTGAAATGGTTTCCTCTAAAACAAAAAATAAGTCCAGGGGTCTCTAATTTCCAAGAAGTATATTATTTCTTTGTATATAAAAGCATGCAAAAAGCTCCCCTAAAATGACACCTGGTAGTCATATAAAACACTACAATTCAGGGATCTAAGATTTTTTTATTCATACAATCTTTCACCAAAAACTCCAAATATGAACCTTCATTTTCCCCTATGGTTCTGAAGTGCCCAGAGTAAAAGAGTTTATACAATATATATAAAGAAATAAAATATTCCTGTCACTTAGCAAGGCTATCTCAGCTCTCCCTAACACTTGAAATGACACTTAAATTTAAGAACATTGAGCAAATTAAAATGGCTGAACTGTTTTCTCTGGTGGAAAAGGAAAGGATTAGCTAATCTGAAGGTTTACTGCCATCACTCAGGCAGTCAAATGACTGTTTCCCTGGCTTCTAAGTGATTGAAGAGCACATAAAAAAAAAAAGACTGAATACCATATAAAAATGGACTATATACCTATTTTTAAAATAGCTCTAGAAAAAAAAGGCCTTTATTTGACATTTTTATTATAGTTTAAAGAAAAGAAAAACAGGATCTGGGTTAAAAAAAAAAAAAAAAAACCCTCCATCTGATACCTTAGAAAACATGATAGCCATGTGAGATCTTCCTAAAACCACAATCTTTCCAATAATGATGGCTGTTACCACTGTAGACTTGTGGGTCCTTACCAATTCTTGAGTGTCCTGCTGCAGTGGCAGAAATGCTGCTTCTAGAATAGCAACCTGGTCAGGACTAAGCTTCTGCCACAGCCCAATCAGCAGAATCACCAGATGGGTGGCACTTCTCAGCTTGGTGAATGACTGGAACAGATTGTCTTGGTTTTCCTCTACTGCATCTGCTAGAGCGATTACCTGCAGAAATGACAAACTTCAGTTAGGGATAATTTCACAATTCTTGAGCCCTCAACAAATTACATTTGGCACACTCTTGTTTTTCTTTAAAACAACTTGATGAACTTTGTCTTCCACAAACACAAGCTATGTTGAGTAATAAAATAGTTATCATTCATCTGTCCACTTCCTGCTTTAAAAAAAATCCCTAAAGTAATTCCAAATCCATATGGCCAAGAGATGAAAATATCCATGAAATCAGCTTAATGGGGACATTGTTCGGTGTCTGCTTTACCATCAATTGACCTTCTACAACATATGATAATATAAGTAACCTCTAATACAGTTATTACAGTCTTTATTACTTTATTACAGTCTTTATTACAGTCTTTATCAATCAGAGATTGATCGATTAAAAATATCAAAATAACTGCATTTGCCATGTAATTTAAAATAATGACTTCATTACATCCTTTTCAGAAAATAACAATCTGCCTCTGATTATTATTCTTTATATGTTACATGGTGCTGGGAGATCCAGCATTTATTAAAACCAATAGGCAGATAATGTTTAAACATTTGACCAATTGAGTAATGTCATTTTTAACACAAATGTCAGGCCTTTGCCCACAGGGACCTGAAAGGAAAAAAAAAATGTTCAGGGTGTGTTAGCTTTACAATGCCAAATCTACTTAGGGTAAAATTGGCAGGAGTAGAATTGGCTTTTTTTTTTTTTTTTTTTTTTTAATCCTCTTGAATAATCCTGTGGAAAAAAGAACTAAAGCAACAATTGGATGGAACATCCAAGACTGCCCATTGGTGTTTTATTTTAATGTCTTGGTGAATTTTGTGCTCATTAAAAGTAATGAACTGACTGGCCCAGAGGCTCAAGGCGTCTGACAGCCCCCAGAACAGGAATAGTAAAAGCCAGGCAATGTGAGCTCCTTTCTATCAGTCCCTGCCAGCTTGAGGAACTAGAGCTCAGATGACTTTCAGAATTCTAGTGCAGATGAACCATTTGGTGATATTTCATGGTTTATTGACACTGGCCCAAAGGGCTTGTTAAAAAATCATCATTCAAACAAGTAAGAGTTTATAGCTGTGTGGTCTCCCAAATTCCATGTAGCAATAGAGGCTATAAGGGGACAGTCCTCAGAGTGTCTGGGAGATGCAGGAAAAGAGATATAGTTAGGAAAAGACAAAGTAATTGAAAGTCCTTGCCTGACAATGCCAGGCAGACCATGATTCTTTGCCATTTGGTTGAGGGCTTGCAGGAGATATAAAAGGCAATCACAATTCACATTCAGATCTCCAGGGAGCCCTGGGAGTCTGGACCAAGGTCAGCATTACAGTAAAGTGTATTGCTTACTATGTACCTAATATTGTGCTACTTTTTTTCCATAGGTGTTCAAAAAAGTGTATGATATCTTATAGCCCATAAGGATCTTAAAATTTGTTGGACAGGAAACATACATATACAACCAATTAGTTGAAAGAAACATTACTGTAATAATGTCCTAATTGTGCAGAACAGAAAATAAGTGTAAAAGAAGTTAGCAAAAGGAAAGATTACTATGGGCCAGAGTTAATATCCCTGGGGCCTCTTTACTCAAATGAAGTTTGGAACTCATCCCTTTCCTATTATTTCAAGAAGTCCCCTCTCAGAGACAGAGGCCACTTTCCTTAAACCAAAACACCTGGAGTCATCTGCTTCTTCCCCCCACCCTCACCAACGATTACAACTGACTCCTGTTAAAGTCTACATTTATATTCTTCTCTTCCTGTGAGTGTTACCAATTAAGCCTTATTGTGGGGACCATCATATTATGACACAGATGCTTACTGTAGATAAGTCCAAATTACACAAAGATCAAGGTCATAAACATCTCCCAAGCGCCAAATATATGCAAGAATTCATAGGAAGCACTCTAGGGAATTCAATGGCGACAGATCTAATCTCTACCTTCAGAGAGTTTATAATAGAGAAAGGAAAATACATCAGAGGCAAATGTCAACCCTACGAACAATAAAGGAGAATGCTATTAATATTATAAGTATGGGGTTAATAATAATCCCTGTTATTGAGCATAGACTACATGCCAAACATCCTGCTGTGTCATAGAGGTATGCTGTGCCTTCAGTCCCTACACCTCCACCCAGTTGGCATGTTCTCTATTTTACAGATGAGGCCTCTGAGGCTCAGCAGATGTAAGGAATTAGTCCAGTACTGTACACAGGGATGCAAACTGTGCCTGTGCTTAGAAGGGCTCCCATGCTTCGTTTAATGCCCTGCTGTCTCTGTCATGAAATTCTTTTTTTTTTTTAAGAGAGAGTGCGAGCAGGGGGAGGGGCAGAAGAAGAGAAGGGCAAGACAGAGAATCTTAAACAGGCACCATGCCCAGTGTAGAGTCCAACGTGGGCATGATCTCACAACCCAGAAATCATGACCTGAGCTGAAATCAAGAGTCAGACACTTAACTGACTGAGCCACCCAGGTGAACCTCTGTCTTGAATTTCTTAATAATTTTATTTTTGAACTTGTGTTTTATAAGTGAAGTCAATAAAGGGATAATAGAAAATGCACATGAGAAGAGGAGATAATGTTCATTAACTTGGCCATTACTAAAAATTAAGCTACATAAAATTAATTACACCAAAACAAAGTAAATACTCAAAACTCATTACTTCTTAATTAGTTTACTATTATCTAAGGCCCTTGGAGTTATTTATGCTTATTGTATCTGTATGTTGGGAAAACTCTGCAATGGTGGACAACTGCCCATTTCTCCCCAACTTTGCATTCAGTGACCTCACATCCATAGCTTGACATCAGCCATGGTAGAAATATTTACAACATAAACATCAAGAAATGTTACAAAGCCAGGCCTCCTCCCAACACCTCTCCTTCCCAGAGAACCAGTTGCTAAATATTTACCAGAGTGCTACTGAGTAGAGGTACCTAAAATTCGTCCTCAAGAATGGATATTGGGTAAGAGTGCTTTAAAAGTGCAAGACACAACTTGAACAAATGCAATGAAGCAGAAAAGTAGAAGCTGCGTGTTCAGGAAGGAACAAATATTCCAGTTTGGGAATAGCATTTGATCAGACCAAAAAAAAAAAAAAAAAAAAGGTAATCTGGGCAACTGTTGTAAAGGAACCAGAATGTCAAGGTGAAGAGCATGCACATAACACTATAGGTACTAGGTGACTGTGGAGTACTGTGAATGTGGGTGTTCCCTGATGGGAGGCTGCACTCAAAGCAGCTATCGATCATAGTAAACATTTGGGCATTTACTGGGACTTAAAGTGAGGCTGTTGTGCACGTTCCTCACTATCAAGGGAAAATTCGTACTAAGTGTAACAGCATGTCAGTTCATGGACCCACCCAACTTGCTAAACACAGCTGTGGTGGAAGAATGACTTCTTAGTGAGACAGCAGCCCAAGCCACAGGATCTTTCCTGAGCAAGGCCCAAAATACATCAATCTGGGAGAAGCATCGTTTCTCTAAGTTTTGGTCTCACTGGTTATATTTCTGTGCCATTGTGGAAAGTCTGCTATCCCCAAACGGTCACAGAAATTGGAAAGAAATAGGATAAACAATTCCTTATGTAAATTACCCCCAAGGAAAATCTTCGTGACCTACTGGCCAGCATGAAATACTAAACAGATCTCCATGTTCTCAATTTAGTTTTACACATAACAGCCAAGTTTACTTTGTTCTCCATGAGAGCCAAATGAATTTAGCAGAATTAATATAGTAAAAAGGGCTGGAAAACCTAGACCCATCAAGATTTAGATCCGTCCCACCAAGGCCTACAGGATCTTGCTGCTCACCTGGAACTGCAAAATGAGGCCAACCAGCTGCTAGGGCTTAAATCTGAAGGAGAGTGATTTTTCAGTGCTCATCACTGGCTATGCAAGATGTGTGTTCCCTGGTGTTCAACAGAACTACAGAAAGGGAAGGGGTTAGGAAACAATAAATGCTAACAATTTCAAGCACAAATGTGTTGATGGCCTTTGTTTTTCTTTTTTAAATTGAAGGTTTCCAAATAAAATGGAGACCCCAAAGGACATCTATGTCCAACTGCCATATCAGTTGATGCCAAAGTAATGAGGCAGAGGCCCAGGGAGCTGCTTGCAGGAAAATGCTCAACTCATAAAGTGAGTGTGAAATTAATCCCAAATACTTCCAGCTGCCAAGATAGGCTCTAAAATTGGTTACAGGAAAGCAGCAGCAGCAATAGCAGAGTAGACATGAATCATACCATGTGAACACAGACATGTCCAATTTCTTCACCTAAACTCACCATCCAATCTGCCTCCAAATCTCATGTGTGGTTGCACAGAACCCTATTACACTGCTGTATAGCTGTCATTTACTGAGCCCTGACTATAGGCCAGGCACTGTGCTAGTGCTATTGTATCCAGATAATCATGTGGTCCTCATGACTACGCTCTGACATAGGAGAATTGTTGATCCCTGCAGTCCCCATTTCCAGATGAGGAAATGGAAGCTTAGTGCTCTGATGAGCTTAGTGCCTGTGGTCATGAGCTGTGACAGAGAAGCGCCAGGATCCCAGTCCTGTCTCCTGATTCCTCACTGAGTGCTCTTTCTTCTTCAGTGGTACACAGATACATACAGTAGTCCCCTTAAAATAATCCAGTGGGTTTTTATCTTGATAATCAAACTGAGATACTAAGGAAAAAACACTACTAATACATTATATTCATAATAGGCATAAGTGCTTTAGATAAATTTCCCCATTGCTGGGGCTTTTACCATGAGGTTAATTCAAGTTGAAATTTCCAGGGTGGTTTCTGCCCAAAGTTATATTATAAAGGAAATTAGTTCATCATTTGTAAATGATGGGGAGTTTTTTTCTTTTAAAAAATTGTATTAGGTTCCATATAATTCAAAATTATGAAGACTTTAGAAATTAACTATTTATTTACTACACCTTCCATTAATGAAGCTACTTTTTAAAAAAGGATGATTCATTTATTTTTTACAAATCTCAGACTACAATGTTTTCGGTGATCTAAGCACTAAGGCTACAGAGATTAGCTCATTTTATTCTCAAAGGATTCTATGAGGTAGAAATTACAATTGTCCACATTTTAAAAGTAAGGAGACAGGAGACAAAGAGGCCCCTGGGTGGTCTAGCTGGTTGAGCATATGATTCTTGATTTTGGCTGAGGTTGTGATTTCAGAGTCCTGAGATCGAGCCCTGCTTTGGGCTACCTTACTGTCCCTTTGCCCCTCTCTCCACATGTACTCTCTCTTCTCCTTCTCTAAAAATAAATAAATAAATCTTTAAAAAAAAAAAATGAGACAGAAATACAGAAAGGGTCAAGCAGTTAGTCAGTGGGAGAGCCAGAATTTATACCCAAGCAATCTGACCCAAGAAATATCACCAAGTAACCTGCATTGATTTTCCGCCTGCGTATCGATTTCTTTCTCTCTCTCTCTCTCTTTTTTTTTTTTTTTTAGATTTTATTCATTTATTTAAGAGAGAGTGTTTGCACGCGAGAAAGAGAGCACACCAGGGGGAGCAGCAGAAGGAGAGAGAGAAGTAGACTCCTCGCTGAGCAGGGAGCCCGACATGAGGCTTGATTCCCGGACCCCGGGATTGTGATCTGAGCTGAAGGCAGATACTTAACCAACTGAGCCACCCAGGTGTCCCTGCATATCAATTTCATCATTAGCAATATGTGGAACAAATTCTATCAGAAGCTTCCCAATGGAAGGTTTCCACTTTGTTGACCCTCTAATCCCCCATAAAAATTAAGATAGGTTTATTTTAATAAAAGGCCAGTATGGGGGATCCCTGGGTGGCGCAGTGGTTTGGTGCCTGCCTTTGGCCCAGGGCGCGATCCTGGAGACCCGGGATCAAATCCCACGTCGGGCTCCCTGCATGGAGCCTGCTTCTCCCTCTGCCTGTGTCTCTGCCTCTCTCTCTCTCTCTCTGTGACTATCATAAATAAATTAATTAATTAATTAAAAAAAAAAAGGCCAGTATGGATGAATGAGTGAAGAAAACAGAGTCATATGATACGGGTGAGGTTATACATCCCCTAGGGCTGAATGCAGCAGGTTATGCAAGGACTGTCTTCCCTATGGAGGAATTTTAAGCCAGTGTGCAATTTACTTCCGTTTTCTGGGCTCTAGCTTCATCATCTTTAAAATGTAGGAGTGGGAAAAATCTCTAACATCCAACATAGCTGTGTCAGATTCAAAAACATTTAAATTACTTTTGGAAGATATGTTGTTTTGAACTATCCACGTCACTTCCCCTCTGCACACATCCTACATTTCTCATTTAATGTTTATTGATTTGAGGTTTTTAATCTATAAATAACAGTAAAAATAATCCTCATTTATAATTTTATAATTATAATCCTGTGAGAATTAAATGAGAAAGGTAAAAAGATAATACCACATGTTGGCAAGGATGTGGAGAAACTGGAACCCTCATACATTGCTAGTGGTGATGTCATATGGCACAGTCACTTTGGAAACAGGTTGGCAGTTCCTCAGAAAGGTCAATGCTGAGTTGCCATATGAGGCAAAAATTATAATTCTAGGTTTATACCCCAGAGAAATGAAAATATAATGTCTACTCAAAAACTTGTTCACAAATGTTTATAGAAGCATTATTTATAATAACCCAAAAGCAAAAAAAACCTCAAATGTCCAACTGATGAATAAATTAAATGTGGCATATCTATATAATAGAATATTATTCAACCATATAAAGAAATAGGAGTACTTACATATGCTACTACATGGATGAACCTTAAAAACATTCTGCTGAGTTCAAGGAACCTGTGACAGAGGACTGCACGCTGTATCATTCTATATATATGAGATGTCCAGAACAGGCAAATCTATAAACACTGTAAGAACACTGGTGGTTGCTTAGGGTTGAAGGGTGGGTGGTGGACAGGAGAGAGTGGAAAATGCCTCCTAATAGTTACACAACTCTATGAGTATGATAAAAATATTATACACTTTAAATGAGTGAATTGTATGTATATAAGTTATATCTCAATAAAGCTGTTAAAAATATGGGATGCCTGAGTGGCTCAGCAGTTGAGTGTCTGCCTTGGGCTCAGGGCGCGATCCTCTGGTCTGGGATGGAGTCCTAAATCAGGCTCCTTGCAGGGAGCCTGCTTCTCCCTCTGCCTGTGTCTCTGCCTCTGTCTCTGTGTCTCTCATGAATAAACAAACAAAATCTTTAGAAAAAAACTATTAAAAATAGTAAGAGAAATAAAAAGTACTGTGAAAGTATGATTTATGTAAGGTAAAGAAATTAACATAAAGGCAACTTTATTTAAGTAACAATTTTGATATGTTAATGGCTATACTATATTGTAACTTGGGCTTAACGACATTCTAGATAATGTAATAATCAAGTAACTTTGGAGTCAGATATGTCTGAATACTGATAATGTTACTAATGATAATGCTGTACAACTTTTGGCTACTTTACCTTCCTCAGACTTAGTTTTCACCTATAAAATAATACTCATTTCGTTAACATCCTTTCTATTCATTTCTAATTTGCTTTAGCTCCTGGCTATTTTTTAATACACTATAGTTAAAGGATCATTTCAATGTAGTAATATCAGGTAAATTCTACTTTTTCTGTTAGGTTAACAATGACAATGAAAAAACGAAGACCCTTCTCCAGTACTTGAGGCACACTACTAACCTCCTAAGGTGATGCAGGACAGCTGATCATTCCGCAATGTTCCCTGGCCCTCTCTGTGCGGTCACTCAATCGAACAGTGCTCATTTTTAACTAAGTTTAATCAAGTTTCAAAGTAAAATGGAGACTGTGTATCAAATATATACTAAAAGCTATGTAAAGTTACATGTATTGGATTCCATTTTTACTCTTTTTGCAATTCTATTAAAAAATCACACCCACAAACATACAACTTTGCCTCCTATGACTTGTTCTCTAAAAATCCTTTGAGGCTTGTTAATCAGGGAGCTAGATTTTTTTTTAAATACCTTATTGAAAATGCTAGAAAATGTGGTGATTTAAATAAGGTGTTTATAAAGTGCACTATGAAAAGTCAGAGAAAAAACAAAACTCATACTCAGCCCAGAAAATTCCAGTGTAAAAAGAGCAATCGATAAGTCCCCACCAGGCCCTCAATTTTCTAATGTTTGGTACACAGTGGGTGTCCCATAAATGCGGACTAAATTGATGAACCTCAAAGTTCACCTAAAACTCTAGCACAACTAAACTGCCTCTTAAATCCTAGACACACTCAATCAAGCATTGTCAGGCTCCCAATTTGAATGGAATCCAAGTGATGTTGCATGGAAACAACAAATCTACCTCAATATATCTGTCATCTACTTAAAAAAATCGTTCCAGTTCACTTTTAGCCATAGCTTCCTAACACCAGGCTACAGACAGATCTTAATGACTGCTGAAATGAATTTTTTGTTCACATGGCTGACCTTTAGTTAGAAAGACACTTTCAGTCTAGGGGAGATTTGGAAGCAGGCAAGAAAAAGGGCACACTTCCCACACAACAATGTTATTTGTGATGGTGTTTGCTGTAGACTCCAATCTGGGAAAGCCCCTGCAATAAGGAAGAAGAAAAAATTTACCATGTCTAAACTTTTACTGTGGCTGAAAAGATCCAATTTGTATCCAAAAGAATTGTTCTTTTAACAGACATAACGAAATAAGGTTCAAAATGAAAAGAGAAAGAGAGTGATCATTCAAATGCCAAATAAGCATCTAAGAAGTGTTTCATTATCTGTGTGCTGAACCTTTAAGCTAGATAAAAGAGAACCCTGGGTTTTTAACTGAAGACATAGAAAGAATCTAATTCTTAGCTATTTTTGCTACAGTATTATTTTGAATAAATAGGATGGGGGCTGGATTACATTCAATTGCACTTCCCATGGAGTAAAAATCCAAGGTTCCCTTATAACAAGCATTTAGCTGAAATTCCTAAACCAAACCCAGGATTAGAATACATTTTTAACCATGCTATCATTTGGGGTAGCTATTACAACAAAAGGGAAAATGTACTCTTTAGTAAAAAATTTCAGTCACACATGATTTGTCTTCATAAAAAGAGACCTGCTAATTGGCAAAATCACCTGATGTTTTAGAACATCGAGGTATGATCGTTGACTCTTAGAAGTCGTGATGGTTTTACTGGTCTAGGATTATAATTTTCCTTGACACCAATCTACACTTGCCAAATGCCTTGAAAATTCATTTAAAACTTGTTTTAGTAAAACAAATTATTCCTGAGAAATTTCTTTATACTATGTACTGTAGAACTCTTTTTTTTTCTTTTTTAATGTTCTGCCCAGAAGAATATGAAAGGTAGACAGTGCTGGAATATAGACTTTGGCTGGAACTTTTAAAACATATACCACTGATACATAAAAATATTAAATGAGAAAGACAAATCATTTGCAAGTGACATAGGGACAAATTTTGCTATTTCTGCAAAGTTTATTCACCAAATAGACATGTAATTTAATCAGCTGGAAGGAAACTAACTCCAATGTTTGGCTAATATAATGCTAAAAATACAACTGATCTCAAACCTGATTACTATTTTTACATACCTCCTACCCTCCACTCCCCCACTGACCAAAATTTTACCCCTTTCCATAAAGTTATCTACTTATAGCCAAGTGAAACCCCAATTTAAAAAATAATAATTAATGGAATCAAGCTATAAAAGAAAAGAATAAATGTTCTCTGGACCACAGTTACTCATTGAACAGATTGCTGTTAAAGCTGGAATCTATGGTTGGCAATGTCAGAGCTCATTTTACAAACCCTGGAGAATGCCACAGTTATCACTGTCCAAAAACAACATTCAAGAGGTCTGATCTGAATAGTTCCTAAGTTTAGAATGTTTTAGACCACATTCCTCCAGGCAGACATGTCAGTTATTATGTAGCCACCCACACAGCCTTGAGTGTCATCTTCAATGAAGGCAAATGATGGAGAGATGAGTACTTGGTTGCTTATCCTAAGAGCATTCCTGTAGCCAAGGCTGCTAATGCTAAGGCACATTATTACATGTGATCAATTAAGGCATGCTGATAATCCACCCTAAAAGGCAAAAAGGCAACTGGAGACTCCAACAGTGCTGATAATAGTGTTGAGCATTTCCTTCATTCCAGAGTTTTAAGAGGTAAATGTGGCACTTTCACAATAGAGTGAAATTGTTGAGTTTTCTCTTCCTATGCATCTTCTTTTAAAATATTTAGTTTTTCAGAGTCCATTTCTCTTGAACACCTGTGATCTTTATTTATTTGTGCTTTTTCAGATAAGATATATAGTTATACCACTACTATCTGGTATACTTTGGCAAGACATGTATAGGGCTGTATGGCTCAGACCACATGGAAATTATATAAAAGTCAATGAGTGGAGCTTCCTGGTTTCTTTTGGAATGAAACAAGGGCAAACTATTGGCATTTCTACAATCACAGATTGTTCGAACATTGTAACTGGAAAGGGACTTGCTAAAGATACGCTGTGCCTGATTTCTTCTGTGCTGTAACTCCTTCAGGTCAAAGACTATTTTATTTTGTTTTTTTTTTGTTTGTTAGTTTGTTTTTTCCAAAGACTATTTTATTGTTTGGTGTACCCCTTCCACAGAAGGTAGTCCCATAGCAGGCATTTATTATATATTTACTATATTGAAGTAAAGTAAAAAGCCTGATAACTCAGTAGTACAAGAGTGTCCATTACAACAGCAATTTATAGGGGCACCTGGATGACTCAATCTGTTAAGCATCTATTCTTGACTTTGGCTCAGGTCATGATCTCAAGGTCCTGGGATCGAGCCTGGTGTCAGGCTCTGCACTCAGTGGGGAGTCTACTTGAGGATTCCCTCTCTCTCTCCCTCTGCCCCTCTCCCTGCCTTCTCTCTCTCTTTCTCTCTCTCTCTCTTCCCCCCCTCCTTCAAATAAATAAATCTTTAAAAAAAGATAGCAATTTCTAGGAACACTACTTGGGCAATAGAAATTCATCCCTACATTCCAGGTGGATAAGACCAAAGCCTACCATTTTTAAAAAGCTTTTATAGGCTATGCTATTTATTGGGTCTACCATAGGTAGTAAGTAGCTAGGCTCTAAATTCATACCTTCCACAGGCATTACATTACAATGAATTAGTAAATTCATTCAAGTCTTTACCATTAAGTCTATGTGACGAATGTTATAGTCTATAATTTAACTTTAAAATACATCATCACAGGGCAGCTCTGGTGGCGCAGCGGTTTAGTGCCACCTGCAGTGGGGTGTGATCCTGGAGTGTGATCCTGGAGTGTGATCCTGGAGTGTGATCCTGAAGACCCCGGATTGAGTCCTGCGTCGGGCTCCCTACATGGAGCCTGCTTCTCCCTCTTCCTCCTCTGCCTGTGTCTCTGCCTCTCTCTCTCTCTCGAATAAATTTTTTAAAAATCTTAAAAGATAAAATAAAATAAGATAAGATAAAATAAAATAAAATAAAATAAAATAAAATAAAATAAAATAAAATAATAAAATAAATCATCACAGACAAGGTCATATGACATAAGCAGGTGAGTCAGTTTATACTCTAGAGCAGGGGATCCCTGGGTGGCGCAGTGGTTTGGCGCCTGCCTTTGGCCCAGGGCATGATCCTGGAGACCCGGGATCGAATCCCACATCGGGCTCCCGGTGCATGGAGCCTGCTTCTCCCTCTGCCTGTGTCTCTGCCTCTCTCTCTCTGTGACTACCATAAATAAATAAAAATTTAAAAAATTTTATACTCTAGAGCAGGTCTTCAACCATCTCATTAATGACATTTGGCGTCAAATAATTTTTTGTTGTGGGGACCTGTCTTGGGCACTGTTAGAAGTCTAGCAACACTCTGGACTCTATAAACTTGATGTCAATAGCACCCTCCCCAGTTGTGGCAACCAAAAAATGTCTTGGGAAATTGCCAAATATCTCCTTAGGTGCAAAATCACCCTGGTTAAGAACCTCGGCTCTAGAGTCCGAATGAATTTATGTTCAAAACAGCTATCCTTCTATAATCAGAAGCAAAGCTCACATGTCAGAGGGAGCTACACAAGCACTTAGGCTATTGGTGTCTCCAGCAATACCAAATATTTTTTAATTACCATAATGGATTTCAGAAATAGGTTCTGATTAGTGAGATCAGAGGTTTGATAATCAGCATTATGGGTGTTAGAAATAGATTTGCTGGCAAAATTAACAGTATTAAGAATATTTTACACTTATATTTTACTTTGTGTAAAAGAGGTATAAGAATCCTGGAAGACACTGATAGGATATTGTCCAAGGCTTGAGCCTAAAAGATCCTGTGTATTGTTTTGGGGCAGATTTCTAGCTTCTGATGCCCATTATGAGAGTAAATGGATCCTAGAATTACTGTCCTACCTGCCTCAAGTGAACATTTCCAGAAAGGTGGTATTCCAGTGTCTACAAGACAGAGTTGAGCCTTCAACCAGCCTAAGTATAGGCTGCATGAATTGTTCCATGCTTATAAACGTTTATTTAATAAGTGTCTTTGTGTAAGGCAAAATTTGACATGAGATTTATTTCCATTATAGCCAAGGAGAATGGTTACAGTTCATTCTTGTCTACCTCAAGCTTTTTTAAAAAATGTTTTATTTTTTTATTCATGAGAGACACAGAGAGAGAGAGGCAGAGACATAGGCAGAGGGAAAAGCAGGCTCCCTGCAGAGAGCTTGTTGAGGGACTCAATCCCAGGACCCCGGGATCACAACTCGAGCCAAAGGCAGATGCTCAACCACTGAGCCACCCAGGTGCCCCTCCACCTCAAGCTTTTTGATAGTTATCATTACTTGCTGAAAAGAATTTTGATGTGACCAAATTGGCAACGGTAGTGTACAATGTCAAATAAGTGCTAAGTGATGGGGATAAAAGTGATTTGAGAGCTCCCTGCAAAGAACTAACAGCAAGGAAAACAAATATACTTAAAAAAAAAAAAAAAAAAAAAAACGGCAACAGGGCAGCCCGCGTGGCTCAGTGGTTTAGCACCACCTTCGGCCCGGGTTGTGATCCTGGAGACCCGGGATTGAGTTCCACATTGGGCTCCCTGCATGAAGCCTGCTTCTCCCTCTGCCTGTGTCTCTGCCTCTCTCGCTCTGTGTCTCTCATGAATAAATAAAATCTTAAAAAAAAAACGGCAACAACTGCTGCTTACTATGTGTCAACTATGTGCCAGGCAGTCCTAGAAAGTCAATGGATATTATTCCTAAACCTTTCAACATTTTAGGTCATTATTATTTTTGACTTACGAAGTAAAACAAAGCTCAGAGAAGTTAAGCAACTTGTTCAAAATCACACAGCAGTGCCCAAATTCAAACCATATGTGCCTAAAATCTCCAAAGCCCAAGCATTTCCCAGCTGACCACACTATAGCTTTAGATACACACAGATATACACACAAACACACACACACACTGCTAGATATTAAGTGTTACACAAATGACTATTGGGCTGAGCTAATATAAGAAAAATCTATAAACGAGACTTCCCCAACAACCTGACTTCCTGGGAATGAAGGGCCCATAGATTCTTTTGTTTGTTCTTCTTTTAAATAAATCCACATTTGAATGTTTGAATGCCTTTGGGTCAGAAAAGCATCACAGTCCTGAACATAACTCCTATTGTTTTCCCCCTACATCTCTGAGCCTAGAGCCATTTCAATTTGAGACCTCTGCAATAATCACAAACTCTTCAAACATAAAACAACTACAACCAGTGTGGAGAAACAGAAATCATCCATGTGACAATTAAATCTGAATCTGGGTTCTGGTCCTGTCCCACCACTCCCTGTAGTTTGACACTAAGAGTCTCCTAATCTCTTTAAACTTCCGTTTTCTCTCCTCCATAAAAGAGAGGTATTTACTGTGGAGCTTCAATGAGATGCAATATAAATGTGTTTGTCACTACACCTAAGCACATAGTAAGCATTCAATAGAGTTTAGCACTATTACTATTATTATTATTATTATTATATTATTATTATTATTTATTGTTTTCTGGCTAAATACCCAACCAATAATCCTTTTATTAAAACAAAAAAACTAATACATACAATAATAACCCCTTCCTTTGCCTTTCATCTCTAGTATACACAGTCCCAATAATTTCAGCATCCTTACAGGGGATTGACTCAGCACACAAGTTATATATATTGTTTACCAACATGTATAGCATAATTCCCACACCCTACACTTTCAAGGGATTTGTAGGTCTCCTTCCATTATATCTATCACATTCAGGACTACTGTTTGATAATTTTAAGCTCTGCAAAGGAAGGAACTGTATTTTGTCTTATTTACTACTGTGTTCCCACCACCTAGTACAGGGTCTAACACACAGCAGGGATCAACAAATATCTGAATTGAACTGAAATAAATTCCATCTGGCATACCTTGGAAAAGTAGCATATGGCTTTACACTACTATCTGAAACTTCTCTCCTAGGTAGAGCTAATACCTAGTATACTAGTTGTGATGCCCTGCAAGTTGCACATTTCCTTAATTCCATAATATACTTTGCTTGTTAGGTGCCACCATATACACATATTCTAATGATTTTCAAATCACAATGTGCCTTATCTCTGTGTTCATTTAATGTGCTAATTTTACTTTTTATCTTCAAAGGTAATCTAATCAATAACGTGCTTTAAAAATTGACATATTAGGCGCACCTGGGTGGCTTAGTTAGTTAAGTGTCAGACTCTTAATTTCAGTTCAGGTCATGATCTCAGGGTTGTGGGATCAAGTCCCACATCAGGTTCTGTGCTGGGCATGGAACCTGCTTAAGATTCTCTCTCCCTGGGTGGCTCAGCGGTTTAGCACCTGCCTTTGGCCCAGGGCGCGATCCTGGAGTCCCAGGATCGAGTCCCGCGTCAGGCTCCTGGTGTAGAGCCTGCTTCTCCCTCCTCCTGTCTCTCTCTCTCTCTCTCTCTCTATCATGAATAAATAAATAGATCTTAAAAAAAAAGATTCTCGGGATCCCTGGGTGGCGCAGTGGTTTGGCGCCTGCCTTTGGCCCAGGGCGCGATCCTGGAGACCCGGGATCGAATCTCACGTCGGGCTCCTGGTGCATGGAGCCTGCTTCTCCCTCTGCCTGTGTCTCTGCCTCTCTCTTTCTCTGTGTGACTATCATAAATAAATAAAAATTAAAAAAAAAAAGATTCTCTCTCCCTCTGCCCCTCTCCCACTCCCCATTTCTAAAAAATAAAAATAAAAACAAATCACATCTTAGAATCTATTAAATATATTTTTGTTTGGATTTATACCTCCCAATGCCAGGTTCTTCATCCAGTTCCCAGAAAATAACTGTTGCCAGAGCATTCCCTAGCTGCCACTTACAGGCCACTCTTCTTTTTTTCTTAAGCTCTTATTTAAATTTCAGTTAGTTAACATACAGTGTAATATTAGCTTCAGGTGTACCATATAATGATTTGACACTTCTATACAACACTCAGTGTTCATCACCACAAGTGCACTCCTTAACCCCCTCCCCCACTTCTCCCTGGTAGCCATCACTTTGTTCTCTATAATTAAGTCTGTTTCTCGACTTGTCAGTTTGTCTGTCTGTCTCTCCCTTGCTCATTTGTTTCTTAAATTCCACATATGAGTGAAATCATATGGTATTTGTCTTTCTCTGACTTATTTCACTTAGCATAATACTCTCTAGCTCCATCCATGTCATTGAAAATGGCAAGATTTCACTTCTTTTTATGGCTGAGCAAATATTTCATTATACACACACACATCTATATCCATTCAACAGTCAATGGGCATTATGAAATGGGCCATTTTCATAAAGGTTCCCTCAGCCTCTCCCATGCTTCCCAGTGGGATCTGATGTAGGCCAAGCAGGAGTTCTTTCATGTGATCTTCATAACAAAATTATGCAGTAGAGCTTCTAGATGGGAGTCTAGTCATGATGAAATGGAAGCCGTTTCTGAATGGTTTGAAAGACTATCCATAAACATGCAGCCAGATTCACACCCAGGTCTGTCTAGATGCAAAGCCCATGTTCCACCACTGCACCCCCTGTTGCTATAGGACCGACTGTAGCTCTATGGAGCTAAAAAATTCACTTCTGCAAAGTTTTCACTAATATTTTATAGTTCAATTCTGCTCTCTTATGATTTCCATGAAAAAATTTAATTTGTGAAGGTTATAAAGCATATTTCTTATGAATAGAGGCAAAGATTGATTTGCCCTAATAAATATTAGTGAGATAGTAACTTCTCACAATTACAAAAGTAATTTTAATGACTGTTTTCAAGATGATCCTGAGCTAAAAAACTAGCCAGAATATAGTAAATATCTCTGTTCATTTCTAATAAAGACTAGAATTACATAAGAAGGAAAAGGACCCATAACGGTTTCATTCCTGGCATCAATATTCTCATTTAAAGTTTCTCTGTACTGGGTGTTATACTATATGTTAGCAAATTGAATTTAAATAAAATATTTTAAAATACAAAGTTTCTCTCTTAAAACAAAACATACATACAACCCCCCCCCCAAAAAAAAAACAGGTAGAAAAACAAAAATAATTTTTGTCTTAACAAAAAGAAGAAGAAGAAGAAGAAGAAGAAGGAGGAGGAGGAGGAGGAGGAGGAGGAGGAGAAGGAGGAGGAGGAGGAGGAGGGGGAGGAAGAAGTAAATTAAAAAGTCTACAAACACAAGCAAGTAAATGTGGTATATATTAAAGTGAGATCTTTTCTTGAAATGTCCAAGTTTGGATTTGATAAGATGAGAGGTCCCTCCAAACCTAACACTATCTTTTCTTCCTTCTAAGTGTCTGAAATGGACTCTATGGGGAAGATTATATCTGACGAGTGAGGTATAGGTTACAAAATTGTTTTAAAAATAACTCTCTAGTTTACTTAAATAGGTGCCACAGCTTAAATCAGAATCCTCCAATAGAGTCCATTTACCAGAAATTTGAGTCCATTTTCAGGGAATAACAAAAGAAAAAGATTATCATCACTCTTCAGTAACTAATTCACACAGCCACTTTTTGTTTAAATTCTTGGTATTAATATCCAAATATGTGATAATGAGCTGAATTTGGATAAAATAACAGGTATCATACCAACCATCCAGAGAAGAGATTTTAAATCTGGGGATAGAATGCCATGTTGGCACTTGAGGCATGCATGAATGATGGGAAAGATTACAGTTTAGCTTGTGAACCCTCTGGAAGAAGTTCTTTGTTTCAGCTCTCTAGAGTTTTACCCTGCAGCCATCATTTTAATTCTCCTAAGAACACCTTAGAAAAGTAGAGTTTAACAATCTTTAGAAAAATTATGGTTTGATGATTAAAAAATAATATTATGAAAGATTATTCATGTTATTAAGGAACTGCTCATTGCAAGAGTTCCAGGATGTCAGAAATCCATTCTGGCAAAAGAAAGGGAAAACATAAATGTGCATTAAAAAAAAAAAAAAAAAAAAAACCCTGATATGAGGGCATAGGTGTGGTTGGCTAGAGGAAAGAGAAGATTTTGAAGCTGGTAGTGGTTTGTTTCTCCATAAAATGGGATCACAATCTGGCTTTACTTTGGCTTTCTTTTTTCTTATAAACAATTTTCTTCACTACCAGTTTTATAATTTCTACAGGTGATTTCACGTATAGTTTATAGTCTACCACAACACTGACATTGATGATTATTTTCCCTGTGATCACTCAGTGATACAGGGACATCAAGCTGAGATATTACCTTAAAAGGGACAGGAGGGGCAAGTGAAAGGAGAGTCCTGAGCCTCTACCTAATAACCCTTTCTCGGGTGTCTCTATTCCCTCATTGTTGAGAAAAACACAATTTATAAAGAACAAAGATCCAGATATATCAACTGGCCATTCTAGTAAGAGCTCTGGGAAAAGGAAGACCAAAGTATGGTCATGCATGACTGGGGAAAAGAAATAGTCCAGACCACTTCTTCCAACAGCAAAAATCTGCCTAAAGATCAGTTGGTTTGCTAGAAAGAACACAGGTCTTTGACTTAACAGTTTTGGTGTTTCTCCAGATATTATTAATATACTCTAAACTGAGGTCTACTATTCAACTAATTTATAAGGAAAGAATATAAAATCAGTATCTTATCTGGAAAAAATAGCATCTGGAAAAAATTATTGTTTTAAGAAATAACGATAGCAATGGATTGCAATGAATCTTTGGATATGCCCTTAAACAAAGAATACTATTTAGGAGTAAAGATTTGCCAGGTTATACGGGCGGGGGGGGGGGGACATTCAACAGTTGGGTTCAAAGGATTTTCAATATCAAAAAAATTTAAAGAACTTCTGCTTTCTATAACACTGGTATTGAATTTCAATTTCTAAAATAAAACATGTCATTGACTCAGAACATGCACATGATGAGGACAGAGGGTAAGATGGTACTAAACAAATCACAAATTCAACTTCTTCTCAATAAAATATATTACTGCCCAAAACACTGAAGCATGTTTTCCTGGCTGGTAAGAGCACCACTGAGTATCAGCTCTGGTCTCAAGCAGCTAAATAGATTAGATGGAAAAAACTCTTCCCTTAAGAATTCCACTTTTCAACTGAACAGCTACCAGGGCCACCTCTGAACAGGCAACTGGTTTGCTGCACAAAGACAGAAGTTACTGAAATTTGGGGAAGGGGGGGTTCTATAAAAACAACAATACCAATAAAAAGTTGGCTTCTACATTGGGTGAGGGAAAAGAGCAGGATCTCAGCTTTGTCCCCCAAACGTCACAATTCTGACACAATCCTATGCCTTAAAATCTATACATCTAAAAGATCTCTGAATATGTGTAAAAGAAAAAGTATTGAAGAAATTATTCACTTTAAAGAATAATGATTAATAGTTACTTTTATGTTTTATGTTCAACAACTCTCTAAATGCACTAAAACCAGAATCTGATTTAAAGAAATTTCATTTCTTTACAGTTTTTTCTCAGGAGCACACTGATACTGCAGAGAGAAGATACTCTCTGACTGCTGGCTCCCTCACCTCCAGCACTTCTTTTCCCAGGGGTTCTCTGTGGGGCTGCCCCTGACCCACACATCCATGAGAAGACTATATACAGCCCACTTGAATAATATGCATTTGCTCCTGTTTGTAAGATGAACTGCTCCAAGACCGCCCCTGATTGTAAGCTGAAAAACAAATAGCCTAGATGATTTAGATTGAGTGAAAAACCTGCCCCAGACTCAACTTTGGCAGGGAGTTCTGAGCTAAAAAATTATGTCCCTGAATTTTGGAGAGGACAGCGACCACTTTGGTTGTTCCCCCTAGCCAGCCCCCTAACCCATGAAAGAGCATAAAAAAGATTAATTTCCAAAGTTAGGAAATCAGGCTTCAACTCACCATTGTGTGGTCATAAGAATTACACCTAACTACACATGAGTCATCAGGCACTGGATTCAATCAATGAATGAATTCATCTTTTTTCCAGTGGCTATCTCTACTGCAACAGAGAACTGGCAAAAATGAGCAATTTGGGTAAAGTGAGCCACTGGCCTTCTTAAGATTCACACCTAATCAACTATTTAACTTTGGGCTTGAATGTACCAACTAATTTGACCATATCTTCCCACTCCTGTCAAGGTTGATTATTGACTATATCCCACGACGTCCATCTTATAAAGACATAAGAAAAATTCCTTTCAGTATAATGGAAGTCAATTCGATATTGAAAAACAAAACAACAACAAATAACTAAACAAAAAACTAAAACAAGAAAAATACATGTCCTCTGTTTCTTTAAAACACTGAGCATCTTTTAAATGGCTATGATTCCAATTTTGTACTGACTAGAGAGAGAAGTCAAATCTGTGGCCCATGTCTAGCAATGTAGGAATATTTTCTATATATTTTCATCCAGACTGCTTGAGATTTATTGAGAAATCTACTTTGATTTAACCTACCTTTTTTAAAAAACTGTTCTGGATACTAGGTATAGCTGTCTTGACTGATTAACAAGTGCAACTTCTTGCCAAATTTGATTTAAGTGGTTCATCCCAGGCTAAGCACAGTAAAAACAGTTCCACAGAGTTCAAGTAACATCAATAATATTTAGGTCTCAATTTAAGTCTCATTTTAGAACTTTTTCTACATATCACTTTAATACTAATGCCAAGTACCTGTTGATCATTTATTATGTGCCTGATACCCTCCTTCAAAAAGAAGATTCTTTTATTAGTTTAAAGGTAACACTCCATAAAAATTTAAGTTGAGATTAAACCAGCATCTATTAAAGCATGAAAAATATCACATGGTACTCAATTCAGTAGTAAACCTCAAAGTATTTCCTGTAAATGACCTTGATGAGCTTAATAAATGAAGACTGGAGTTGTTAGGAAAGACTCCCTGGAGGTTGAAGAACCTAAGTTAGTTCTGTTGAAGAGGACTGGAGGTGATTCCAAGCAAAGTATGTATGCCAATGAAGGCACAGAGGTAAGACTCTTTTCATGGGCTAATGACATCATGTTTTCATAAAGCAATGAAGAGACCCATGTGAAAAAAAGCAAAAGTTATAGGATAGAAACTTCTGGAAAATCAATTATGTGAGAACATAACAAATCAAATCAAAGATTTGGTGATTACAGTGTCCAAAAAAAGAGTGCCCAGTCTTTCCTTCTTGGGCCAGGTCAATATTGAAAGTATCTAGTTCTCTTTATAGAGTATAAAGATTTTCTGCTCAAGGCCAAGGACCAGATTATTTTAAGATAGGCTACCAATTATCTAATATTTCAGTCTGTGTTTAAGCTATTTCCCAGAAGAAAATAAATTCTTCATTTAGAATTCATGACTTACTCGAGCTTTGGGATTAAAATGTAAAACTGCCCCTTTTCTTGATTTCTATCCAGAATCTGGCTTACTAATCCACTTTTAGAATGGAGATAAATAACATTCTTTTATCTAAAGGAAATGAATAAATCCTACTTCCATTCCAGAACAGCCCAGAAACAGAAACAGTAAGGTGTGTATGGCCCAAACAACAAAAGGGTCTTATCCTCTAAAAGCCATAGAAGCACTAATGCTTTAAATACCAACATTTCTGCCAAAGTCTATAGAACCTGGAAAGATACAGGTTTAATACCATATAATTTCAACTGAACTGGAAATAGTGTGGTTTCTAACATAGTTTCAGCAGACAAATTTAAGGCTGGCTAACTCTTAAATTGAAAGAAACATATTCTAAAATTAGTAATTAAGAGAGGGAAAAGACCAGTATAATTAGAAGCTCTAAAACTTACTACTAAACATAATGTTATTTCCAGGATATCCCTTTTTGTCTCAATTATACAACTGTATTTTCTATTTTGAGCCATCCTTTATGGCATCTCATCTATGTTATTAGTTAAACTTAAAAAATAGGCTATCACAGCTTTTGGAAACAGATCCTTTTATAAAATCTGGATTAAAAAAGAAAAGAGAGTTACAACCAAAGACCAATCACAATAGGATACATGAGTATCAGTGATGTACCTTTTCCTCCCATTCAAGGCAAGATGGTAGTCAACCAAGGGAGACCCTACCTCTCCCACTCAATAAGCACCTGAACATAACTAGAAATTCCTCTATCTCCTCTTCTTCTATCTCCCTAATTCTTACTTTCTCAGTCTCTAAAATGAGACTATACTTGTCCATTTTCTTCAAGAATATATGAGAATCGAGAAGACATTTGGTTTTTTTTCTCAGAATGTTAAATTCTGAGATAGAAAAATCACAATTTAGCCACCAGCCCCTTGCTTATACTCTAATCTCTGCTTTACCTGATCTAATTCACTATTCACTACTACTCTAGCTGCTGCATCATGTATTTACAGAATAGTTCAAGATATTGACATTAATAAGCCCATGTTCCAATAAAAAGTGTCCCAATTTGCAGAGTGCACATCCCTACCAAGTTTGCTATTAACAATGACAACTGGGGGATCCCTGGGTGGCGCAGCGGTTTGGCGCCTGCCTTTGGCCCAGGGCGCAATCCTGGAGACCCGGGATCGAATCCCACATCAGGCTCCTGGTGCATGGAGCCTGCTTCTCCCTCTGCCTGTGTCTCTGCCTCTCTCTCTGTGACTATCATAAAAAAAAAAAAAAAAAAAAAAAAAACAATGACAACTGGCTGAAAACTTCAGCATCGTACTTAACTCATAATTCTCCTCCTTTATCCGCTTAAATATTAAGTCAGTCACCAAGTACTTTCAGTTCTGCCTTCAAAATATCTCCCGGTATAGTATGTGTTCCTCTCCACTCCAACCACCATTATCCTCCTCAAAGCATCACTAGTTCACTTAAGCAGACTTCAGGTAACCTGAAGAGAGGAGAAAAGATCACTCAGACTACGATAGAGTGATTATAAATATTTTAGGAAATACCTTTTCAGATAATGCTTTCTGAAACTAGCTACATGTTTACACGAAATGTGATCATATTTTAGATGCTTTGCTTGTTTTATGCAACCTTATACAATAAATATCATATCACATAATTTAATTTTAAAATATTATTTTCTATACTTGTATTTCCTAACTGATCTGTTCCTCATTTTATAGAAAAGAAATACACGTGTGGAAGTTATAGATGTTGCCCATGCTATGGAATAATTCAATAACAATATTCAAAGTCTCCCCAATCTTGCTAGTGTTTATCTTACCTAATCTCAGTTTATGCTACTCTCCTATATCAACCTTTTTATCAAAAAGAATTTGGTCCACTCATCATTTTCCAGACACCTTACTATCTCCACTAACATACATTAACTTGTATTCTTCCTTCTGCCTATGCACCTTCTTAATCACCTCTTAAATGTGTACCCTTCCTTCAAGATTAAACCTAAGTCCTGCCTTCATTTAAGCATTCATAACTCATTCATTCAATATATATTTACTTTGTATTATGCCCCAGTGTTAAAGATTCAGAGTTTAACAACACCCACACCAGCCCTGCCCCTAAGCAATTTAGCCACTAGTAATCAAGAAAGACAACACAAGTAATAACACAAAAAGGTGATACACATTAAGTCAAGATGCATGATAGAGACCTGTAGGGCAGCCAACAGAAGAACTTCCTCTGTGTAGCTTTTAAAAGACATCCTGCTCCATGGAGTCTCCTCCTAGATCAGAATTCTTCTGTCATCTATTATTTATTACCTTTACTATTCATTTTGAAACTTAGTCTATGCTCTCTTATATCAATTTACCTTTGGGGCATATGTTCTTCTTCTCCATTTAAACAATTGGTTTCTTTACAAATGAAGGACTTGTTTTATCTTTCTTTTGTGTTCCTAGAAATTAGTACAGAGCTTGGCACAAAATAAGCAAGTTACTTATTGTTACTGTCACTGCTCACACTGAGAAATAAGAATTTGCCTATGACTAGAAATTGTATGCTTCTAATAATTTAGAAGAATTTTTATCATTTAGAGCTTCTTCATATTCCTAAGCTGTTTCTAGAGTTTAGAGTTTAGGTGACTCTCTACCAAGACCTTCCTCTCTTCTGAGCACTAGTACATGAAAATAGGGCTGTGACTCCTCCTTCTTTTAGCCATGTTGAGCTAAAAGTGAATAAGCTTGGCACTCAAGGGTCTGAAATCCTTCAGAAAAGACAGAATTGCTTGCTATATTCTATGGCTATATCCTGAACCTGGCCTGGTTGGTTTGCTTGATAATACTAATTTTAGGAATATAAGTTATTAGTAAATGGACAGTAAAATAACATCATCAGTCAAGAATACATTATGTTTGAGGGAAACAATAACATCATATTTAAATAGCTCCAAAAAACATTAATAACTTTGCTTCTGTTGCTGATTTAGAAGAACAATTTATTTTTTAAATAATAAATTTATTTTTTTATTGGTGTTCAATTTGCCAACATACAGAATAACACCCAGTGCTCATCCTGTCAAGTGCCCCCCTCAGTGCCCGTCACCCATTCACCCCCAACCCCCGCCCTCCTCCCCTTCCACCACCCCTAGTTTGTTTCCCAGAGTTAGGAGTCTTTACGTTCTGTCTCCCTTTCTGATATTTCTAGAACAATTTATATTGAGTATTTTGCAGACATGTCAAGATTGTCTAAATGAAGTATGACATTATATGTCTACAAACAGTCATAAAAAAGCAAAATATCTGGCTCTAATGAATCATTTTCTGATTTATTCAGAATGAAAGAAATAAAACAAATAAAAACCTGGAATCATCTCTCAAGTAAAAAAAAAAATTACAAACAAATTGCTAACAAACTTTCTTGATTGTTTTGACTGAGTCAAAGCTTCCAATAGGAACACCTCTTATTCTGAAGTAAAACTACATGTAATGTATTTTTTTGCTTCTCTTACTAAATATTGAAATTCTTACTCTTTTTTGAGTTAAGTAATTCTAAGTTTATTGCACCTTGCATCAGCTACTCTATTCTACATGATAGAATTCTGTAAATATTCTATAAGAAATGTAAGAATTACTATGACCATACCAATCCCACAGTCAGAAAACTACAGTGGCTCCCAACTGCTTCACAAATAAATAATAAAATTGTAAAAACTGACATGTTTTGGGGCACCTGGGTGGCTCAGTGGTTGAGCACCTGCCTTTGGCTCAGGTCATGATCCCAGGGACCTGGGATCGAGTCCACATCAGGCTCCTTGAAGACAGCCTGCTTTTCCCTCTACCTATGTCTCTGCTTCTCTCTCTGTGTATCTCATGAACAAATAAATAAAAATCTTTTTTAAAAAACTGTCATGTTTCTAAAAACCCTAACTTTTTCTTGAGCCTAAAGGTATATAACCTATGTCCAAGAATAGGCTTCAGGTGTCAGAAAGTCCCCTGAAACTGAAAGTTAACAGTTTGAGTGATTTTATGTATTTTTCTAGAGGAAAGAGCCCAAAACTTTCAGAGTCCCATTGGAGTCTCTGACCTCAAAAAAGGTTCACAAGCATAATTTTAATATTCCCCTTTCACCACCTCCATCATACTTAATGGCCCACATCCATTATTATTTCACAGATCTGGAATTTCTAGCAGTCAAGAAAACCTACCTGCTGCCTTGAAGCAAGAGACATATGATTTCCTTCACTTAAAACACCCTAACCCTCACAAAGCTCTCTTTGAGATTCCCTCCTCCACCAATCCATCCTACCAGGTCTATTGACCCAATTCACCCTGATATATCAGAATTACCAATCTTCAACTGTTGACAGATGACACAGCTAACTGGTTAAGGATACCAGGCCAGTCCATTTGAATTGTGGGCAAATGCATTCACTAGGGTTTTTCTGGGACACATTCCCCAGGTTGCCATGTTACAAGGACTTTCCAAGACAAGTGTTGAAATGAAACAAATAACATGAATGACAAAAACTGTAAGCATCCAAAGCTGGAAATAATAAAGTATTTTTTTTATAAAGTATTTTAAGGCAGATGATCCTATATCACACCATATTGGTGTTCACCTTTATGTCACACCATATTGGTATTCAGTTCCAACACTTATAGAATGATCTTCAGCTCTAAAATGAATTCCAGTAAAAATCTGTCTTCAAGTCTACACAATAGCAATTAATGTTAAAATTCAGAAATAATATGTACAGTCTTAAATGATTAAAGTAAATGTTGCTTTTCTCCCTTTGTGATTACTTCAATTTTATGTTAGGACAAGTTACTTGACAAATCTAACAGGCAACCCAAACTATTTTTAGCAACTTAGCAGAATATAAGTGTCAAATAAAACAAATTTCCACATTTCACATCAAATGTTTCCAACTTCTTGGATCTAAGAAATTTAGGACTAACAAATGAATGAATAGCACTGCCACCCACAGAAAAATTGAAATGTTAAATAGAAGGCCTGTTGTTTTTTAACAACCATTTTAACAATTAACATGTCATGATTAGTATTTCCTGGCTTTTTCTTTTTCCATATCTCTCAGAAGACTGCTCTCTGCTTCCAAAAAAACAAACAAAAATGAAACACAACATATACATCCTGTAAAAGTTTCAACTGATGCTCTCCCATTCCTGACATCTGTTCCACTGTTAGGTCCTATGTTTGCCTAATTCATGATTACTGCGTAGCTTTGATTAATCAGCTAATACTCTTCTAGAAACCCACTACTTACATTTCATGATTATAATGCCCATAGCTAGTAATATATCTGTGGGGAACAACCTAATGCTATACTTGCTGATTCACAGTGCTTCTGGACACTGTATGAGAAGGCATACTGAGCCAGTACCTGCCATAGGCCAATTAAACCCATGGAATTTTTCTTACTCTTCTTAAAATTGAAATCCTGACATTCACTAAAGCTTTTTTCTTTTAAAGTAATAACCTCTATTATGAGATATTAAGGTATGGGTACGTGTGCTAATTTATGCATACTTTAAAGCAGTCACACTGGTGGTAAACAAATTACGAGGAAAAAAGAGCTATTTCAGAAACCAGACATTCAAATGGGCTTTTCCCTCTGGTATATATTTTCATCCTTCTCCCATGTAGAGACTTATTTTTAGGACCCATAGTTCCTCTTCATAGTAACAGGCTGATTCAATCAGCTATGGCTAGGATAAGTATAAAAACAATACTGATGGGGATCCCTGGGTTAGCTCAGCAGTTTAGCCCTTGCCTTAGGCCCAGGGTAAGATCCTGGAGCCCCGGGATCAAGTCCCACATGGGGCTCCTTTCATGGAGCCTGCTTCTCCCTCTGCCTGTGTCTCTGCTTCTCTCTCTCTGTGTATCTCTCATGAATAAATAAATAAAATCTTAAAAAAAAAAAAACAATACTGATGGTAATAGCTAATATTTATTGGGTGCTTATTATATGCCAAACATTTCTCAAAGTATTTTGGATGTAATATTCACCTAATCCTCTCAACAGTCCCTTTGAGATCAAATATGTGCCATTATTTTCACCAACTAATGGACAAAAAAAAACTGATACTGAAAAGCTAGCTAAATCATTTGCTTAAAGCCACAATGCTAGTAGGTAGAAGGGCCCACTAAAATCTGAACAGTTCAACTTCAAAACCAGTGTACTTTGTCTCTAGGCTATAATAATGGGTCCCCATGTGAAACAATTTACCGTTTTAACTTCCTTTTCTGTTTATATAAATTTGAAGCTATCAGTTCTCAAGACTATATATTAGTATATGCATTATTACTGACAATTTCAATAGATGCATAATTTGTACTTTACTTAAAAAAAACACCAAAATCTCCTAACGAGACAAAAATTTTCTAGATTTATATGACAAGACATTTAGGGGTGAGCATTGTATCAGTATAGGTTTAATCAAGAAAACAGAAACCGCTTTGAGTATTTATAATTCAGGTATCTTGAGTAGGCTGTAATAGTTATAGAGGGGCTGGGAAGCCAGTGTGGGGTGGGGCAGCAGGGCGGGCAGGGTAGGTGATGATGTAACCTAGCAATTAGCAACAGCAGGAAGCTACTACCACCTCACAGGCTGGAGGGATAATGGAAAAAGACAGAAGTATCAGAGCCCAGAGACCTGGAATCACCGGACAGAACAATGGCAGACTTGTTGAGAAGGAATTGGAGCCCTGGAGAAAATGCAGCCATGAAGGAGATGCTGCCCAAAATAGATGAAGATAGGGAGGAACATTAACATCAAAATTCCTGCTGCCTTCAGGTCTCTTACCAGTGCCTCCCAATTGCCGTGTTTCCTGAGGGATGCAGCCTGCAACCCTGTGACACAGAGCAGAGCCGGAGAAGGCTAAGGAATGGCTCAGTAACCACACAGGTTTCCACCATGGCTTTGTTACCTACATAAATAGTCAAAGTTCTGGTCCAAATAGTAGCCAAGAGTAAAGATTTCCTAAACAAAAGGCCCATACATTTACCAAAGTCAGATTTTTCACATTTTAGCTATATAAAATAGGAAAACAAATTATGTTAATGTTCTTTTTTAAAGGCCAACAAAACTTTATAAACATAACATTAACTCACAGACTTTGCATGAAAAACATCCTATAAGAACCAAATACAGATGTCACCTTTAACTAGGCTTTATTTAATGGGATGTTTTGCTCATTAATTGTCTACCTCTCTGTATTTATTGCCAGGCTCTCTGTAAAGTTCCTTCAATTATGCAGTTAGATTCTAGGCTCCAGAAAGCCTTAGAAAATGGGTATTCTTGAAATATTTTAGCTACTGAAGTCTTTTTTCCCAGGAGCTATGATGTGATCAGCAGTACACGCTGATGGTTGCCTGTCCAGCCATCATTTCTCTTATTTCTTTCCTCTTAGAATGGTAATACATCCCCCCCCCCAATGTTATAAGAAAAGGTGAGCCTATTCTCAGATCCAGGGGACAGATCTGAATAGTCTAAGTTTAAGGAGGAAGGAGAATCAGAGATTTTGCCCCCTGAGGAACATGTGGCAATGTTTCAGACACTTCTGGTCCTCATACTAAAGAAAGGGCAGGGTGGCTACTGGCACCTAGTGAGTAGAGGCCAGGATGTTGCTAACCATCCTATCGTGCACAGGATAACTCCCACACACATGATAAAGAGGTACTAAAACCCTGGTCTAAGCGATTGGTTCTGAAAGTGATATTGAACCAGCATCAGCTTGACTTTAGACCCAGTATCAATTGGGAACTTGTTAGAAATGCAAATTCTCAAAAAAAAAAAAAAAAGAAATGCAAATTCTCTGGCTTTTACCCAACTCTGCTGAATCAGAAACTCTGGATGGGGGAACCTTATATTTTAAAAGCTGCCAGATGACTCTGATGTATACCAGTGTTTCAGGGTCACTGGTCTACAGCTCCAGGAGTTGGTCATCTATGGCCCATGGGCCTGCCACCTGTTTCTGTAAATTTTTGTTGAAACATAGTCATACCCATGTATTCACTTTTTGTCTACTGTTGTTACAACAGCAGAGCTCTACAGCTGCAACAGAGACCAGCTGGACTGCAAAACCTAACATATTTACTATCTAGCCATTTACAAAAAATGTTGGCATGCCCAGAAGGCAATCATGGTAATTTTATCATTCTTGCTGGTTATTGGTTTAGGAAGGCATAAAATTATGAGGATCAATAGGATAGAAGAGGAATGTTGGCAGACATGAAGGTGAAACATCAGAGAAAGCAATTTTTATTTCTGAGGGGGAGAAACAGCAAGGATGTCCTCTTTTTACCTCTGAGTATTACATTGTCCGGATGTGATAGCTAGAACTGCAGCAGCCATCTTGCAACCAAGGGGAAAGCCAGACTAAAGGCAAAAAACAATATTCCAAAGATAGGGGAAGTGAGGGACAGAAAGAATCTGATTTCTGTATGTTAAATTTTTTTCCACAATGAGGCTGTATTACATGAGTAATAAGAAAAAATAAATAAATTGAGAGGCAAAAAGACTGGATAAGAAGCCAAAAAAAATTTTTTTAAAGGCCGAACCCAAATAACCACAGGCGTTTTTAATTACCTAAAGTCTATGTTTTACTGTATGTATGTTTGGACCCATAATCCATACAAATTCTAAAGTAAAACAATTCTGGTTTGAAGCAAATTAAATTTTTCCCCCAACAATAGTGAAGAATAACTATTTCCTTTTCCACTGCAACCAGAGCAATTTAAACTAACTGGCCACATTTGCAGAAATATAATCAAAGGTTTACCACAGGGAGCACACAGCACAAGCTCTTCTTGCAATCATTTTCTCCAAGAAATCAACTGTAACTAAAGAGGCCACAATGTAGATTTTAATCAATTCAGATTTGTGCTGCACCAAATCTGAATGAATATTTAAAATCTTCAAAGTGTTAAAGAACCTCATTTTTCATAGAATATAATAGAGCATAGCACCTATCTATATAATACTTAAAGCAAGTGGCATTGTGCTAGGTTCTAGAGACACAAAAACAAATCACACAAAATCCCTTGCCTTCAAGTAGCTTTCCATTTGGTGGAGGAAATTATAAATACATACAGAATCATAAGACAAGGAGTCATATTAAAGAAGTTTGTATTTATAGAAACACAGAGGAGGAGCAGATATTCTAGTCAGAATCAAAGCCATGAGTGAGAAAATACTATAGAAACTAATTTATCACACAAATACAAATATTTTAGAAGCAGCTATTTGGAAAACTTGTATTTTTAAATGTCACATAATATTGTAAGTTAATTTGAATATAATTATTTAAAATACAGTAGTCTGCATGAAACATTTTTTTTGGGGGGGGGCACATTTTTTATTTGCAAAACACTATTCTTCCTGAAAGGTCACTGTATCTGGGAAATTTATCTTCATTAATTTCTCATTGTACACCTGGTAAAGGAAGATATCCTCTTTCAAGACTGAAAAGGATGGTCCCAAGGCCATGAAAGTCTTCCTAAGTGCAAAGAAGGGTCCATGCCAGGGCTGGAGCTTAGCAGGGCCAACTACGGTCCACACAGCCAAATCAGAGCCTCAGGTTATGCAGAATCCAAAACTCTATGGAACCAGGAACTAGATCAATACCCAATCAAGTCGTCATAAAGAAGGGATCTAGGATGAATCATTTCATTAAATATTGGACCAACTGGAAAAGCAATTTCTTATGTGGTTATGGTGCTATTGATAATGTTTATCATATGGTAAATTCCATAAACAATAAAGTTTATATGTTCACCAGAAAAGAAAATTAAGGGGTGATTAACAAGATGGAGCTAATGTGACTGCAGTTAGGACCTAAGGAGTCACAGGACAATTAGAAGCCATTTGGTCCAAACAGGTCACATAATTAACAATGCCATTAACTTAAACTACAAACTCTGCTTGTCAATGCATCCTGCAATTACCTCTGTGCTAAAGAACTTCTCAAGTAGTTAACTAACACCAGCTCTGTTATGGACAGTATATCCATAAATACCAGCCAGCCCCCAGGTTATTTAACATCATGCCCTCATCTTATTAGATCTGAGAGGTCACCCAACTTCAAGCTTATTTATTACATTTGGCCCACTTACTAGAATTAGATCCAGAATCTTCTCTGGGAGATATTTTCTCAAGTATTGCATAAGAAGTCAGTCCTACATTTTTTTTTTTCTGGAAAATGATCCTCCTTACGAATTTTGCTTTGCTATTATCCATTCTAAATATCAAAAAATAAATAAAATTCTCCATGATCAAGGTCTAGGCCTTCATCCAAGATTCTCATCTGCTCTTCATCTATTTCTTTTCTCTCAAAACTTAATAAACTCACCTGGATAACTTTATAGCATTTTAGATATGCCTATTGCCTCTAAAGAAATGAAAATATAATTTCTTTGTACAAGTCATTATTTATCATTGAGCAATCACTCCTACACCCTTTTGATTACTTCATGAATTCTCAGTCAGAGCCTACAGAGATATGAAATGGGCAATGTCTCTGTAGAAGTTACTCTGTGGGTCAAAAGTCCTTAGAGAAAAAATGAGTTTTTATCCTGAGAAACAACTAGGAGAACAATCTCTGGGAGTGGATGATTTTAAGCACTTGTGGTCAGAAGCAATCTAGCCTGACGGAAGCCCTCGGCCTGAGCCACCATTATGAGTCTGCTCTACCAGCTGTGCAGAGCCCTGGCTTACCATAAAATCAACTTCACTGACCTAGTGGCAGTTCATGGTTTTGAAATTACACTTTAACAGGAAATTTTCTAAAACAGTTCTGTAGCTCTGGTTTGCTGACAACCAACATTTGCAAATTTGGCAAGACACCCATTTCATCCTGGCTGCCTCCGATTTCCTGTCCCCGGGTGCAGGCTCCAGCTTGGCTGTGGGGCTCCACACAACTAGCTCTGCCACTGCCTCTGGCAATGTGGTGTGGTGGAAGGCGCAGTGGATGGAAGGTAAGGAGATCTGAGACCGGTCCTGCCTCTGCTACTAATGAGAATGCCCTTAAATTTTCCTGGATGTCGGTTTCCACATCTCTAAGCTGTCTTCTAGCTCTAGTCAGACAGTTGTTCCATAGCAGTTAATGAGCACACATTACGGGCTAGAAGTGTAACAAGGGCTATAAGCCCAAAATCCCACCCTCCAGGAGTACATAGTCTAATGATTCTCTGATTCAATACACAGCCAACTTGCCACCTTTAGTGCTACAAAGAAAGAAAGAAAGAAAGAAAGAAAGAAAGAAAGAAAGAAAGAAAGAAAGAAAGAAAGAAAGAAAGGAAGAAAGAAAGAAAGAAAAGAAAGAGAGAAAGAGAGAAAAGAAAGAAGAAAGAAAGAAAGAAAGAAAAAAAGAAAGAAAGAAAGAAAGAAAGAAAGAAAGAAAGAAAGAAAGAAAGAAAGAAAGACGGACTGCTGATAAATCCAACATAAATTCCAACATCTAATTTTGGCCAACTCTTTTAAAACTTCTTCTCCACCAACTTCTGTATAAGCAAATAGGTAACAATTTTAGAATAAATGAAAGACCATCATTTTCGTTTTCTTCCCTTGTCCATCAGGACTGTCCATTTAAAATCAAATAAAAGGAGGATGAATATGAGAAACAAGAAGTTTGGATAAGTCAAAATGAGATAAATACCCACTGGATGACAAAACATTGCCTGAACTGATGCTAAAAACAAAACAAAACAAAATATACTTTTTAGTGATATGAGCTAAAAATCTCAGCTTATTCCATGTGAGATACTACATTGAAAACTGGTTAAAGATAACCAGGATGACACACTGAAGCACATACTCATTGCTATTTTATGCCTCCTTTGGCTTTACACCTCCCAAGGCCTGTTATGCTAAGATAGAAGTCCAGTATCACTTGGAAAAGACGAAATTCATTATTGAGCACTTGCATCATGTATATCAGGAGAGGAAAAAAATCTTGCTATCTTCCCAGAAAATTAGAGATGACCTACAGAAGAAAAATAAATAGGAATGTTTTGAAAGCAAAGCAAAAGGGGATGACTGGGTGGCTCAGTGGTTGAGTGTCTGCCTTCAGCTCAGGTCATGATCCTGGGGTCCTGGGATTGAGTCCCACATCAGGCTCCCTGCAGGGAGCTTGCTTCTCCCGCTGCCTGCGTCTCTGCCTCTCTCTCAGTGTCTCTCGTCAATCAATAAATAAAATCTTAAAAAAAAAAAAAAAAAACAAGAAAGCAAAGAAAAAGAAATAAAATTCACACTAGGAGATAGGGAGAGAGCCTATCAATAGAAAAGTAGTGTCTTTTAGACGGTCTGGATATGATTTTTTTTTTAAAGTCTATGGTCCAGTTTTCTGCCATATAAACAACTGATTGAGTCACCTGGATCAAATCATTTATCTGAGAAAAAGGACACTGGTATTCACTGTTTACAAAAATCTGGGAAGCTAATACTAAAATGAGTATGAAATTCTGAGGAAAAAATTCATGTAATTCGATATTGCTATGAAAAGGCAAAATAACACCACAGTTTAGCTCAATGAAATAAGCATTTCTTGAGGGCCCATCATGGCCCCAAGGAATTGCGCCAGGTCTTCAAGTTCCAAGGATGAACAAGACATGGCCTTACCCTGAAGGACCTTACATTCAATGAAAACTTTCTCATAACAAATCCAATCTAACATATTAACATTTGCTAATTACAGTAATTAAAGTCTCCTTTAATTACTCAAATATGTTCCCAAGTATATATACTCTTGAGAAAAAGAAGATATTACTGTAAGAAAATCAAGACAACACAGCTGATTTTTCAAGGGCACACAATGAAGAATAATGGAAGCAAATAAAGAATAGTAAGGCACTTTGAGTCATAAACCTGGGTTACATGCTTTCTGGAAGCACAAAGGGCCCAGCAGTTTTGCTTTGCTCTTCTCTTCTCTTTTCTTTTGTCTTTTGTAACAGCTGGGAAAGTTGTAGGGTAAGGTGCCTGATCCAAAAAAGTTACTGTTTTGGCTTTGCTTAGTTTTCTTTCAAAAAGACTTCACATTTTTGTAGTTCATATAACCCTCCAGATAATTTCCCATTTTGTCAACCAGTTCATTTTATATCTTAGTTAAGATATAAAACATCTTCTACCCTCTCATCAATTGCTCTATTATTCCCCCACTTAATCCAGTCTGTAAAGAGACAGGACTTTATGATACAATACATATCAAAGATATTTAGCCAAATAAAATTGACGTCAATTGGAAAAGCAGACCTTCAGATTAAGTCCAAGATCTTGTTATCCAAAAACATGCAGGAATGTCTGCACATACTGCCTCTATTGACCACTCTGAAGGTCTGAACCAAATGAATGTGATATAAGATAGACTGTTCTTGGGCAGCCTGGGTGGCTCAGTGGTTTAGCACTGCCTTCAACCCAGAGCATGATCCTGGAGACCCGGGATCAAGTCCCACGTTGGGCTCCTGGCATGGAGCCTGCTTCTCCCTCTGCCTGTGTCTCTGCCTCTCTCTCTCTCTCCTCTCTATATTCTCATGAATAAACAAATAAAATCTTTAAAAAAAAAAGATAGACTGTTCTTGTCTGAGATGCCATAAATTGTAACTCATTAATTTTTCTCCCCTCGCTGGGAAGAGAGATCTGTATTTTTGAAAACAGTGCATTCACCAGTCCCTCTATTGTGCCTCAGATTCTACCAATGAATCACTTGACAGGGTGATGATCAGTTTGACACTAACTTCCCAATGAATATTCAATGTATTCCATTGTGATAATTGGTTATATTAATACAACCTCCAAAAGAGCAATCTTTAAATTCCTATCAGAAGTGAAGAAATCAAGCATTTATCACTGTTTAATGGGGCCAAACTTCAAAGTGAAATGCAGCTATTAAAACAGTTTTCAAAAAGTACTGAGAAATATCTGGGTTTTAAACAACATGAGTCAACTCCCTATGTCCACACTACTACCCCCATTAATGTTAGAAAGTTCTTTACTTTTTTTTTTCTGCTACATCTGTTTTATCCACTCCCTGACTTTCCTCTTTTTATCTTCTTCCTTCCACTATTTTCTATAACATCAGAGTGAAAGAGCACATGCATCTTCCTGTGCCTACATTTTTCCCTAAAAATAAATAGTCCCTTGAACATTTAGATCATGGAGAACTATGTCTAAAGTTTAACCAATCATCAGCAAAGTATCTTTTTCAAGGTGACCATGTATTCTTTAGCCAGGGGTTTGGCCAACCCAGTGTGGTAACATATTTAGATTTCAGCCTAAGACTGGTCTACTTTCTCTTATCACTTGATTCCTTACCCTGCCCGCCCATTAACAGTTGACAGCTTTTCTCCTCACCACTATGTCACCTAGGTACCCTGACTACAAAGAATCTGTTAGAGTTTCTGTATGTTAAAAGATCACCCTCATTTATTACCTTTCAGCATAAGAAATACCTATTTATTCATTGCTGATTCTTGTTTCCAATTTCATTTCTATCACCTATTGATGATAGAGAGTTATGAGCAAGGTGTGTTCTGCTGCTTACCCGTGTGTATGCAGAAGAACCTCCAAAACTAAAGTCCAGCTAAGTATCGTGAACAAATTAAATTAAACATCTCCTGGGTCTTATTCTATTGATTGAATTACTCTTCATTGCTAAAATACTAGGAAATAGAGCACATTTCTCAGCAGTTGGATCCTAATTTAGGATCTATTAAGAGATGGACAGATTTGGATAGAACGACAGGACTTGGGGTTAAACATAGTGAATCGTAGCCTAGGGCATAATCTTTAATGTTATCAAAATTTTAAAGAATCCTCACAGTGGTTCAGAATAGGAGAATGAGCTGTAGTTCCATAAAGTCACAGCTACTGTTCAGTGTCAACAAAAATCAGAAACCTCAAGATGGCTAAAGTCACATTAAATTTCTACAGGCATAGCACTGATACACTTCGATGCAAATTAGATGGCAAAAGGCTATTAATGGAGTCTGTCATCCATGTTACCTATGATGTCACAAAAAAACCAGTAAAATGTCTTCAGCTAGTATAATAGATAATCAATATTTTAAGAAAAATGAAGACAGACCAGAAAGTCCTGCTTAAAAGTGAGAGAAAAAGAAAAAAAGGAGGGAAGATAATGAGTTCTGAATGAAGAATCTGGCTTCTAAATCACTACTCCAGCAAGATCCGTTCATTTACATGGGAAAATTCTATCCTAAGCCCCAAGTTAGGGCAGAGGAGTAGCACATTATATCAAGAGTACCAGTCGTTTAAGACAATGCTGGAGGTGGAGTAGGGGTTTGTTCCCCAGCACAACTGGATCAATGATGAAGGAGGGCATTTGATAAAGAAAGGATCACTTTCTTTGGGCCAAAGTCCAAGAAATACAGAGATGAACTGGTAGACCTATCTGTGTAAACTAGGAATATGAAGGCACAAATTAATTGAAGTTAATGATCTTGGTTAAGCCCCAAAGAAGATACAAAGAAAATTTAACACAGGGTCTGGGATCTCCAGGGATTTTTTAAATAGATCTGGAGGATGACAGAAGACAGCTTATCATTCTGGATTTAGTAAATAAACTGGAGTAAAAGATTTTTTGCTGATACAAGTAACTGAGCAAGGAGACAAAACTAGATTCTACATGGAATGCTCTCTGGAATACCATCTTGTCAGAATCAAGGCCCTCAATCCCTACCCTCCCATCCTCCACCCCCATTTCTCAGGAAGCATACAGGAAATATCTTTAGGTCATCTTCAATCACTGCCTCCACACCCCCTATAAAGGAAACCCATATTCTCTTAATGATCACAAGGCCCTGAATTGTTGTCATTCAGTGGTTTCCATTATGCTTTCAGTTGTCCTAACAAGGGAGAGAAAGAGAGAAGAGAGAGGGAGAAGGAGTTGGGGGGACGGGAGGATGGATACTGTTTCTGATATCAGGAAGCTGCCAAAGCAGTACTCACACTTGACCTCTGCCTACAACTCCCCCCCGCCCTCTTAGGCTTTCCACACTGAAGCAGAGCCCACAACAGGCCCCTGTCCATGACATATTCCCTGAGCCAAATTTGTACATACTAGATTTCTGAGCTTCCCTCTTGTATGCTTTCTCTGACTTACATATGATCAATATTTGGCATTGCTCCATTTCTTCCTGGTTATGAAATATCTTTCTTTAGCTGCCATTTATCCTTCCTTTTAGCATTTTGTATTTTTAAGTATCTCAACTGTGATGTCATGATTCCTACTCTATCCAGTAATCAATTAGTGTCTTTCAAGACTTAAATTACTCCTAATTAAATGATCTTCCTTGATTTATATCATTTTGATTTATTTTTATAGTTCATCAAATACAGTAAGAAATGAAATCACTACTTTTACTGCTAGAAAGGGTATTTTTTAAAGTTGTTATTATGAAATAACAAATGCAGTAAGAAATGAAATCACTACTTTCACTGCTAGAAAGGGTATTTTTTAAAGTTACTACTCCAGTTAACTATGAGCAACAAAGCAGGAACAAAACAATAATAATATTGATAGCTAACATGTATTAAGCATTTAGTATGTATCATGCATTAAGTGTTTTATATATATTAACTCAATCCTCAAAACAATCCTAAGAGGTTGTTATCACCCCATTTTACATACAAGAAAACTGAGATATAAATAGCAACATACACAAGGACCCAAGGCTGGTAAAGGCCAGAATTCAAACCAAGACAGGCCCCCGAAAGAGATTTATAACTCAAGTCAGTCATTTTTGTTAGAATAAAAATGTTCTGAAATCAATATTTATGGAGTGTTCATGTTATCTTTTCAGTATAAGATATTGCCAAAGAAGTAACTATCCTTCACTTTAAGGAACTGAAGTACTTTTAGCAGTCATGTTTCCCCCTACTGGTCTTCCTCTGCAAGTGCACCAGTCATAGTGCCCCCTCCCCAGTGAGAATGGCATCTTGGAAACAGTTTTCAGAAGGATCAATAAAATGAGTATATTTCATGGAAGGATTAAAGTGAAAACGTTGAAGAAAGCAGAACAATTCATACTTACTTTTTCGATACAGACTTAGTCTTTCTGATACAAAAAGTATTATCTTTAAAGCAAAACTACAGGTAATAACGTCCCCATATGTATACAAAGCTGTCACCAAATAACTGAGAAATGCACAGGAGCTGTGGCTTTTATAGAAGAACTAGCTTTTTGCAGGTTCTAAAAGAACAACATAATTAACAATTAAACCATAAAATATGACCAACTGACACATATCATCATGGAACCTGGGGATGGTAGAGAAAGCAACAGTTAGAAAGAATGAGTTTGTAAGCCTCAGTTTCCTCCTCACCTATATAGAAATATAATAACTATGTAATGAGCTTGTTATGAAAATTAAATAAAATTAAACAGGAACTGGCTGAATTTGCTTTATAAAATAAAATGCTGATTAAATATATAATACAAAAACTGCGAATGAAATCACTTAGCACTCCATATTGACAATCTATCAAAATAATCTAAAAAAATACTAATATATCCTTCTGTACTCCAATGCAGAAAAAATTATCAAACAGATGCCATGATATTTTCAACTGGATCATCTAAATGGAGACCTTTAAAAGTTCTGGGGAAAAAGTTAAGTTCATAAAAACTATTCCTCACTCCTCCCCCCACAAAAAAGTTTTTATATAATTTTAAAGAATTTTTACAGTTCCATATCCATTACATATTTATTATTCTCATTCTACCTACTATGAAGGAAATATATTATTATTCATATTTTACAAAAGAGGAAGCTGAGTCGAGGAGTAATTGGAAAAGCAAGAAATAAATCTCAAATCTTCTAATTTACACTTCTTACCTTTTTACATTGCCCCAGGCTGTCAAAAAAAAAGCTCCTTCATTTTTATGAGGCTCTTTTTTGTTTTATCTTGACTGAGGTTTTCTGATGTCTGCCTCTAGATAAACTTAAATCATGTTTTTCATGTATTTTAGGCTTTTAAGCAATTCTACTAGCCAAAGCAGATAATGAAAATTATAGAATAAGTCCCATGAGATATTATACAAATTTGATATATTATAGATAGAGTATAATTTTAATTTAACAAAAGAACAAGGGGGATCCCTGGGTGGCTCAGTGGTTTAGTGCCTGCCTTTGGTCCAGGGCGTGATCCTGGAGTCCTGGGATTGAGTCCCACATCGGGCTCCCTGCATGGAGCCTGCTTCTCCCTCTGCCTGTGTCTCTCATGAATAAATAAATAAAAGCTTAAAAACAAAACAAAACAAAAAAAAGAACAAGAATAATCATTTAAAAGCATGAAGCACATTTTTAAGTTAGCACATCTAAAAATACTTTAGGATATTATACCATAAGGTTTGTCAACTCCACTGAACAACAGGCAACAGATATATCTAGAACAAGATTATACAATTTAAAAGTAAAATAATCATATACCTACATAAAATAGAAATATCAACTCAAAATTTCAGAGAGGTTGGGTCTATATGGAGATTCAAAATTTATTTATTTATTTTGAGATTCAAATTTAAATTTTAAGTTGAATCTCTCCATAAGTGAATCGAGCATCTTTACACTTGTATAACATTGGATGGATCTCATTCTATAAATTAGGCTCTTCTGTCTGGCTAACAGAAAATAGCTTAGAAGCCTAAAATACTTGAAAACCATTATTTTAATTTTGTTTACATATGGTTGCAATAGCCCCATTTCACTAGCTGAAGTTTATTCCAGTGTAGAGGAATTTGACTAACTTCACTTCAAACAAAAATAAAAGATTAAAGGCAATGGTAAGAGGCCATCGTGGTTGCAAGAGACAGTGTATAAACTCACAGTCTAGAATCTCAGAATTTTTAGAACCGGAAGGGATTATGGTAACAAGGAAATACTTTGCAACCCACTTCACTCACTTCTCTAAACGATACAACTATTTTTTTCTTTCATAAGGACCCTACCTGAAACTGGGCCTACAGAGTGAGATACAAGCATCTCCTCCACATCTGAAAGTTAATGCAGAAATTGCCCTTCGCTATTTCACTTCTGTGCATACCAGGCCAGCACAATTGGTTGCAAAGGGAAGATCTAAGCCTTCATATATCTGTGTTTTGGACTACATGACTCTAAGCAACTGGTTTGGTTTGATTTTTATCTTCTCAATTAATTGATCAACTGTTCAGCTAAACACATAGTTTCAATTCTCTGGTCAGTGACAACTAAACACAAGGAAAGCCCTGGCACACCACTTTCTTTAAGAAATCTTGGCAGATCCTGACAAAATATAAATCCATTACTCAGCAGACCCTCCAGATTCCCCAGCCTGGGGTTGGCCCAGGCCTTCTAATTTGTTTATCACACACAAGCATACACCCTTCTATCACCCATGTTCTCCTATTTTGTCCCTATAGTTCTAAATCCTAAAAAGGTTTAACATGCAAAATGACTGTGTAGTTGATCTACTCATTCAGACTTTCTTTAAATGTGTCCTAATAAAAACATTTTTTAAAAGTGGACAGAGCAGGGGCTTCATGGATGTTTCTTGACCCAAAACCAGAAGAGCAATTTCATTATGCAAGAAGAGCTGCCATTCTGGACATATTCTTTCACTTTAGCTGGGTATCCTCATTCTGGCTTGTTCCAAGTAATATCTTCATTTGCGTGGAGTAGGTTTTAAAGAACCCACTCAGAATCTTTAAATATTTTTCCATAAGTATATGCTTGAGCACAGATTTTATTTTAAAGTTTAGTTAAAGGCAAATTGAGTTCATCATTTTTTGTCAATGCCAAAAATAATGTGAATACTTCAAACTTCCATAGTTCCAAATTAAACTACTACAATCTTCCAAGTCAATATATTATAATAGTTTTTACTGTTAGTCCATGGTGTTTTCAGGTAAGTGTAGCCATCCATAGAAGAATACCTCAGGTACCTAATAATTGTGGCAAGTTAGAGTTAAATTTACTATGTGCCATCTCCCAATGCCAACTCCCAAAAAGTACTGTCTGGTTCCACTTCTTATAATAACATTTTTTTTCAAAAACTTTATATATTTTACTCAAGGAAATGATTACAAAAAGAGGACTGATTGACTTCAAATATAAATGCAAAATACATCTAGGATATAAAAGATAGCCATAATTATGGATACAAATTTGGAATATTTTATATATTTAATAGAATGGAAGCATTTCATAATAGGAGAGGCAAACAAATAACCAAATATTATCCCAATAAAATGTTCTTGTATTATTAAACTAGAGTGAAGGTTTTAATTTTAGATTGATTTTTATTATTTAACAATTAACATGTACCTACCCCCAATGAAAAACTATGTATCTTCATGTTTGAATATCATAGATAACAAATGTAGACTTGAAATTACCTTTAATATGGGAATAATCAGCTTCAGAAAACTGGCCTTCGCCAGTACTTAGAAAATACTTACCTTATAAATTACAGTTTATTTGTTCATTCACGCAATAAATATTTACTACGTGAAAGAGGGTGTTAGGTCCTGGCAATATCCCCATGAACCAAACAGACATACTTCCTGCATTCATGAAGTCTCCTATCTGGAGAATTCACCATCAATTCAGTCAACAAGTATTTATCAAACATCTGTAATAAACCAGCACTGTGTTAACTCATTTAAGTTAATGTGCACTAATATAGGATTCCTGACTCCCTTTCTGTATCTTTGGAAATAAAAAGCTCATAGAAGTACTTAGAAAACAATATAAACTATTAGCTGCAAACGATAAACACAACAGAATGCACACACTATTTCTGAATCCACTTGGTAATGACATATGCTGCATGAAGTTATAAGAATCCAGTACAAAAGAGTAACTTTTTAGGCTAATCTTTAAAACTCCAAAAACATAGCAAAGGAAGAAAGAAACCAGCATTTTATTTCATAGGTAGGTACATCTTAAAATGCAGATCTCTTTTCTCCTATTCAGAGTGAACAAAATTGAACACAGTAAAATTTTGTTTTTTGTCAAATCACATGAAAAGCAGATTCTGTCTGAACATCTAAAATGGTTATGCTAGGGCAGCCCCAATGGCCCAGCAGTTTGGTGCCGCCTTCAGTCCAGGGCATGATGCTGGAGACCTGGGATCAAGTCCCGCGTCGGGCTCCCTCCATGGAGCCTGCTTCTCCCTCTGCCTGTGTCTCTGCCTCTCTGTGTGTGTCTCTCATGAATAAATAAATAAAATAAAATAAAATTAAAATAAAATAAAAAATAAAATAAAATAAAATAAATTGTTGTGCTAAGCTTAGGGTAGAGCAAGCTAATTGTCTTAGAGCAGAAGACGAGAAATTAAAAGCTTTGATTCTTTTTCTGAGAGTCTTACAAATTCTCCTGAGAGGAACATGGGAATTATCCAAAGATTTTTTTTTTTTTAAGTAGCTTTGGAAAAAGCAGTGGATATGTTAAAGAATAATATGTTTTTTAATAAAATCAAAGCAATGAAGAAAATATGCTTCCAAGTTAAGTATTTTGATTTAGATAACAGACATAAAGAGAAATTTTTAAAAATCATTCCACTGCTGTAGAAAATAGTTTAATAGTTCCTCAAAAAATTAAACACAGAATTACCATGCAACTCCAAAATCCCACTTCAAGCTATAAGCCCAAAAGAACTGAAAATAGGTACTCACACAAATATATACACACACATGTTCACACCATCATTATTCACAGTAGTCAAAAGGTGGAAAGGTAGACCCAAACGTCCATTAACAAATGCATGGATAAACAAAATGATATGTCCACACAATGGAATATTTTGAATTCAGTCATAAAAAGGAATGAAGTACTAATTCATGCTATGATGCAGATCAACCACCAAAATTTTACACGAAGTGAAAGAAGCCAGTTACACAATGTCACATGCTACAGATTACAGTTATATGAAATACTCAGAATAAATAAATCCATAGAGAAAGAACTCAGATTGGTGGTTGCCAGGAGCCAGGGGAATGGGGCAAATAGAGAAATGGCTTAATGGATAAGGGATTTTCCTTAGAGTGAAAGAAATTTTTGGAACCAGACAGTAGTGGTTAAACAACAGTGTGAATGTACTAAATACCAATAAATTGTTCACTTTAAAATTGTTGATTTTATGTTATATGAATTTCATCTCAATAAATTATTTTTTTAAAATCCTACATCAATGGGACACCTGGGTGGCTCAGTGGTTTGAGTGTCTGCCTTTGGCTCAGGTCATGATCCTGCGGTCCCAGGATCGAGTCCCGTATCGGGCTCCCTGCATGGAGCTTCTCCCTCTGCCTGTGTCTCTGCCCTCTCTTCGTGTCTCTCATGAATAAATAAATAAAATCTTAAAAAATAATAATGCTACATCACCAAAACATCTGATGACACAGACGATAACACTATTGGGAAAAATGCAGACATTGAGAACTCTATGTTTACAAGTGATTCTAAATAGATCCTAAATGGGAAAAAAATGTTAAGAATATCTTGAACAATTTATTTTATTTATATTTTTTCTTTAAATGTATATTCAAGTTGATAAATTATAAAATTTCTGTCTAAACAAATCTCAAAGCATTCTCTCAATACATAAAAAATAACATTTATGTAATAAGAAAAAAATCATTGCACAGTTTTGTTTTAAAACCAAAATTATTGGGCAGCCTGGGTGGCTCAGCGGTTTGGCGCTGCCTTCAGCCCAGGGTGTGATCCTGGAGACCCGGGATCAAGTACCACATTGGGTTCCCTGCATGGAGCCTGCTTTTCCCTCTGCCCGTGTCTCTGCCTCTCTCTGTCTCTCATGCATAAATAAATAAAATCTTTTTTAAAAATAAAAAATAAAAAAATAAAAACAAAATTATTTTCACTTTTATCTGAAATATCTTAAAAGTCAATGATGCCACTTAAAGAGAAAACCATGACAAGTTATGTAGATTGGTCACCAGTATAGGATACAGTTTCTTAAATAAGCAAAGCAGTTAAAGGCAAAGACAGGAAATTTTAGAAATCATATTAGGAGAATTTAAACTTTAAATTTCTCCAGATATATGAACATTGACCAATGAAAGACAAAGACAAAGAAATTTAACTTAATCACAAAAGAACTCTTATAGCAAGGGTCACCAGTATGCAAATTTTTACACATTTCAGAACAACTTTTCTGAATGTTAACAGGGTAGGACTAAGCACCTTCCAGCTATATAGGAGGCTATGACATAAAACTACATGTGCTAAGTCCTTAATAACAAAGCTGGGGATCCCTGGGTGGTGCAGCGGTTTGGTGCCTGCCTTTGGCCCAGGGTGTGATCCTGGAGACCTGGGATCGAATCCCACGTCGGGCTCCATGCCCGGTGCATGGAGCCTGCTTCTCCCTCTGCCTATGTCTCTGCCTCTCTCTCTCTCTCTCTTTCTCTCTCTCTCTCTCTCTCTGTGACTATCATAAATAAATAAAAATTTTTTAAAAGGTTAAAAAAATTAAAAAACAAAGCTTGACTTAAGGCAAGAGCAGTCTCAATGCCACAGTACATTATAAAGGAAGAAACAGAGTTTACAAATCACATTATTAGAGATTTCATTTATTTAAAAAAATGTCATTTCAAATTTCAGTATTATTTGGGTAATCTGAATGTTTCATATAAACTCAATCATCAGAAAAATATTTTTAAAGTACATTCATTATATAGTAAAGACCAAGGTTTAAAAAATGATGTAACGAACAAACTAAGTTTAGATTATGGAGTTCAAAACAGTGTTAGTGAGCATACTCAGCACCCAGACCTTGGCTTCTAATATTACTCTGCAACAAAAAGAACCAGGGCTCCTTCGAGAAATAGCTGATTCTAGCTCTGGGGCAGAAAATACAAAGATGAGCCTGGAGAGTCTTATACCAGGAAGTAAGGAAGTGCTCAAAACAAAAATAAAAACAACTCCGTGCCTTCATTACCTGGAGTGGGATATTTTGAATAACTGCTTGCACAAACCTGCTATAAATTTGCAGAGACAGGCCAGTTCTTTCAAAAGTCTTAATTATTTCATTTAGAGCGGAGTTCCTCAATATTATTAGCACTCTTGATATATTAAGTCCCATGCCTAAGTTGGGGGCTGTCCTATGCAGCATAGGAAGTTTAGTGGCTTCCCTGGTCTCTACCCCTTGAACGCCCATAACAGTGTTCCAGAGAAACTTCCAAAATGATGAACTAAATAAAACTTGATAGTTAAACTGATAGAATAATGCTGAGAGACTCTGGCTGGTGTAAGGTGCCAATATAGCAACGGGAAGAGGAATCTCAACCGGGAAAGGAGCTGCTTTTTGTTTGTTGAACTTTTCTCTTCTTTCCCCCTCAACAACCAGCAATAAGGACTTTCAGACTATTTTAGCACTGTACTTCTGATCTCCTAACTCCATTCCCACTGCTTCTAAAAAGCCTCCTGGCAGAAAGGAGAAAAGCCCCAGCACTTGACACATTTCACAAAAGCTTCCTTTCAAAGACACTGGGTTGAGATGCAGTTTAATTAAGGACAGGGGCAACAGCATCCCAGTTAAACTTAAAAATACCAAATACCGAGGGCGCTACAGCTTCTGGAATCCTAGCTCTTCTACTGCTAGCAAAAGCTCACTGACCCCAGAGCACTAAAAGAATCGCCATAACATAATCTGGGTGTGAAACTGAGAAATGTTCACCTATTCCAGTGAATCATTCTTCCGTAACATTTGCAAATAAGTGCAAGTATACTCCCCCTGGGCAAACACCTGTTTATGAACAAGAACATGTCATTAACAGAGACCAGTTTCTTTTACACACTGTGCCAAATTCAGTGTAACTCATTTGGCTTCTGTCAGAATTGGATTTCTAATCCTGTGTTCTAGACAATTAGCTATAATCCTTAGCTTCTTGTCACTTATTTTAGCCTAAAAGAAGGATTTTTCACAAAGAAAAATGGATACAGAATAATTAATATGAACACCCTCTCCAAAATGGTAAGTTAATTCTACAAATTTATAAACTGTACTTGAATTTTAAGCACTGATGTTAGATGCTCTCAAGGAAAGAAGTTTATGGATCAACTGAATAAAAAATATCCTGGCACAATGTTCTGAGAGCTAGGCTTTTAAAAGGTTATCTACACTTGTTTTACAACTCACTTTTTTCTCTCATTCAGAAAATCAACTTTACAGATGTGTTTCATTCACCCTTTTCTCAGCTGAGTTTTATATTCCTTCTTAAAGAGGGACATAAACAATTTAGCCAAAACCAGACATTTTCTATAACAAATACTATTCAAAAAAACAAAAACAAAAAAGTAGATTGATCCAAGCTAGACAATTGTCCCTTTTACAAAGTGCACCTGGAAGCACCATTCAAATTTTCTTGTGCTAAACTCACAGGAGAACTAGCTAATTGTCTCAGAGCGAAAGACTAGAAATTAAAAGCCTTGAATCTTCTGATTCTGCCATTTGCTGTGTTATTTTGACAAGTCACTTAACCTCTTTGGACTTTTATTGATCTATAAATGGCAACTATTTGGTAAATGACAGGGTCATTTACAGAAAGGATACTTTAAAAGCATTGACTAAGAATTGTTAAATGAAAGTTAAATTTACTCTTAAACTCTTAATTGAGATATTGGGGTTTTTCAGTAATACTCTTTTCAGATACAATTTCCAATAAAGTTTTTCCACAGATAAATCTTTTATGTTTCCAGACAAATTAATCCTGAATTCAAAATTATCAGCTGGCTATGGGAAATGCAGAGGACTATTCTAAGATAGATGCTTTCTATATTTTAAACATTTTAAGTACAAAAATTATCAGGCAGCCCAGGTGACTCAGAGGTTTAGTACCACCTTCAGCCCAGGGGGTGATCCTGGAGACCCAGGATCGAGTCCCACGTCGGGCTCTCTGCATAGAGCCTGCTTCTCCTTCTGCCTGTGTCTCTGCCTCTCTCTCTCTCTCCCTCTCTCTCTCTGCATCTCCCATGAATAAATGAAATCTTTTAAAAAAATTATCCCTTATTCCACCAACAAGTAAGTTTCAGAAGGCATCTGATCTCATAATGTATGGAAATGAGTATGGTAACATTTCTCGTTGATTAAACATAGTGGAGGGCTTATTAAAATAATAACAATAACCTATGAATCCTTATTCTCTGGTCCAGAGAAAAGTCTTAATCAAAATCCTCCTAAGTCAAGCAGAAGAAAGGCTCCACAATCTGCCCCACATCATATCTCAGAGTGTATCAATAATGAGAGACAAGTTTTGTGGAGGTAAAACTCCTCTGACCAAACACAAGCTAATTTATTTCATTCTTGCTGTTCCTCCTGTATCTTAGAAAATATGTGGCCTCTTGCCAATAACTCTCAGCATTATAAAGCTAGTTACTTCTGTGACTCATTCATTCATCAGTGTGCCCCATGGATTTCCAGAAAGATGACCCTCTGTGTAAACAATGTATGAAGAGGCCCACAGAAGCCAGAGAAGAGGCTTCCCAGAAGACAGTTTAAAATAGTTCTGGAGTGCACCTTAGCTCCTTTATAAGGGCTGCATACACATTCTCCACTGTGCACCATGGAAACCAAGTCTTGGCCCTACTTACTAGTCACCCTACTAATTAACAGTGTGACTCGTTTGTTCTACAAACATATTTTATTAAGAAAATTCATCTCAAAATCAGAATCAGGTTTTTTATTTGGCTTTTTAAGTTTTTATTTTAATTCCAGTTATAATCAGAATGAGTTTTCTTAACATTTTATTTATTTATTCATGAGAGACACACAGAGAGAGAGGCAGAGACACAGGCAGAGGGAGAAGCAGGTTCCATGCAGGGAGACCGACATGGGACTCGATCCTGGGTCCCCAAGATCAGGCCCTGGGCTGTAGGTGGCGCTAAACTGCTGAGCCACCTAGGCTGCCCAATCAGAATGAGTTTTAAAGAGAATTGGCAATCCTATTTATGGCATTTGTATTTGTTCTATTTAAAAACTTGAAAAATAAAGAACAAAAACTTGAAGTTTTTGTTGGATATTACATCTTGCCAGTTTTGAATCAAAGCTCCATCTGACACTATAGGAAATGCAGAGACATTACTTAAGGGGATCCTATGTTCACGATCCTATATTCTTTTTGTCATCTATGATAGCAATCTTAAACTTCCCATTTTAGGGATCCCTGGGTGGCTCAGCGGTTTAGTGCCTGCCTTTGGCCCAGGGCATGATCCTGGAGTCCTGGGATCGAGTCCTGCATCAGGCTCCCTGCATGGAGCCTGCTTCTCTGTCTGCCTGTGTCTCTGCCTCTCTCTCTCTCTAATATATAAATAAATAAAATGTTAAAGAAAAAAAACTTCTCATTCTATCTGAAAGAGAAATCTATTTACCCATATCTAAGATAAAGAAAACAAATACTTCAGGGGAGAGGGAGGAAAACCAAGGGATATTCTGGTTCTGACTCAAATTTTGCTTTTTTAACTCTAAAACTAGAATCAAAGAACAAAGTAAAAGAGTCTTTCAACTAGAACTTAAAAATGACTCTTTGTAATGGACTAATATATATTAGTACAGGCACATGTTTAAGAGGAAAGATACTGAAGTGAAGACACCATCTTAGTTCTTTTGCTATGCATCTCTTCTTCCATATTACAATACAGCTGCCACTGTGAAAATGAAGCTATCTTAATTGAATGCATATTTTTCTTTTAATAAACAATCAACTATATTGATTGTTCATAGTTGATTCAATACAATATTGAATATTGTACCTATATTCAAATTCAAAACCTCTGAGAAATTTGAAGTTACCAGTTTAAAGGATTTAAATTTAGAACTTAAACTTTTAAAACTTCCATCCCTCAGTCAGTTCTAAGATACTTAGTTGCCTTTCTTCTGTGTACTAGAACTAAAAATATTTATATCTCTTATGATTAAACAGTAATTGTGTACCAAAGAACACTAATATTACATAAATACATCTTGGATTAATGGGGTGTGTGTGTGTGTGTGTGTGTGTGTGTGTTTAACCCCATGCTTCTGCTTTGATGATGAATTATTCCCCAGCACAATAATTTCATTATCTCCACATATTCCAAATATTTTTTAAATTGCTTGTTATTAAATACATAAAAGGCAGATATATTGATTTACTCAATAGTTCTAATTAAATAAATAACTTCCTCTTTTACAATATTGTAACAAAATATGTTGAGCCAAGTAAGCAACCACTAACAGCTCTGTTAAAATAGAACACAAAGGGGGCCAACCCAGATTGTTCTTACAATCCCCTACGGCTCTGATCTTCTGTTAGTCAGAACCCCAATTCAGCATTGCCTTTTTTAAAAAAAGCCTACACCCTACTTACCACACTACATGGCGGTGTTTTCACCATTAACAGTTTTCTGTGGTCTCTAACACCATGGTTAATCATTACTACAGGGATAATTTTGCTGAAATAAAGTCTAGGAAAAAAAAGACTTTAACTTTGTCAGATCACCTTGAGTAAGAGGTAGGACATAAAGGCAATACTTTGAAGCAGGGAGAAAAAAGAACAGGGACACCTTGTCAAAGATTTCTCTCTGGTGTAGTAAACTGACTTTCTTTGTGGTGCAAATATATTTTCTAGTCAGAGGCAGATTTTACCTGGAAAATGAGAGAGTGCCTTAAGTATTGATCCAGAAGCTCTACCTTATCTCATGAGGAACACAGAGGCCTCCTGACAGTCCATATAACTACAGGGCCTGTGTTACTGTTATTTTGCATTCCCTCTCACTACATCTAGCAATGGCTCTCAATTAGGCATCACCATCCATATTTCAAAGACAAAGAAGTGATGTTTGAGAAGATGAGGTGACTTGCCCACGGTCTTCTGTAAGCATTAGAGCCAGGGAACACCTGTGCACTGGGTGCTTAAGAACTAAAAATAGGGATCCCTGGGTGGCTCAGCAGTTGAGCATCTGCCTTTAGCCAGGGCGTGATCCCAGGATCCAGGATCAACTCTCACATCGGGCTCCTTACAGGGAGTCTGCTTCTCCCTCTGCCTATGTCTTTGCCTCTCTCTCTCTGTGTCTCTCATAAATAAATAAATAAAATCTTTTTTTTAAATCCCACTGAAAATAACTGGCATTTTGTGAGTATTTGACATACCTCATCTCACTTAACCTTCACAACTTGATGGAACTGGGTATTATGGGTATTGTCCCTCTTTACAGAAGAAAACTGAGTCTCAGCAGAATTGTCACTTGCCTGTGGTCTTAAAGTTCATCAGAATTGCCCTGATACCAGGAAGATAAACCTTTACCCTGGATTTTAAGTTTTGAAAGGCCAGAGCAGGCCCTCCTATCTGTTCTCCTCCCCATGGGTACAATAGTCTATAAAGCCAAGGAAACGTATTAGCCAAGAGTCATGTATTCCCCTTCTAGACACATCTGATTAGTTCAGAATTCCCTGCCAAACTGCCCCAAGCTCCCCTCCATAGCCTCTGTGGGCCTCTACCGCAAATCCCTCCCTAGGGCTGACTTTAGAGCAGGTGTCACATGCCCAGAGACCTAGGCTCAAGGTTTGAACAAAGGATGGCTTTTTGGGTAAGAAAGACACAGCCTGGACTTCTCAGATGACATGTAAACACTTCATAGTGTGGAACAAACACAGAATGCAGTCCTGGGTCCTATTCTCCTTACATAACCGTGTTCTAGGCAGAACTCTGAGGTACCCAAGTATCCAAATTCAAACATAACCCTCCAGATCATTATAAACATATATTTGTCAGGGTAGAAAAAAAGAGGCTTGATTTATAACTTTTAAAAATGTGTCCACATAGTGTATGTAAGCCATCATTTGCATTCTTCCCTCAAGCCCCACCAGTATTAGGCTGGGGCCTGCAGCTAGTAAATGGCAGAGCTAAAACCTAAGAACAAGTCTGTTTGCCTCCAGAAAGAATACCGTGTTATCCTCAACATCCATGCACCCACAGTAAGGCAGCCATTGTGATCTAGGTGGTATGACTCCACTTCTAGAGGTAAATCATGATTTCTCTAAAGCAATCATTATAATCCCATCCCTCTAGGCAATGACTGGTTCAGGGATCTGGCCTAATATACTCAATATATAACATTTCTCTAGCATCAGAGATTGCTTTCAAAGTGAGTAGTTGACCCAATATAGGCAGGAAAAAAATAAGGAAAAGTCTGCTAGAGGCTCTTAGTATTTCTATCCTCTAAGAGTAAGCCTCTAGATGTCACATGCAGCTGCAAGACTCAACACTGCTGTGGATATCTCACTACTACCAGACCAAGGATGAAACCAAGATAAAAGGAAGGCAAAGTCAAGTAGTCACTAGGCAACAGAATGGAAGCCACTGGACAGACAGCCAAGAATCTTCTGGACTTTCAGATATGAGGGCCCATGCATTGCCCTATTGTTTAAGCCAGTCTGAGTTGGATTTCAGCTACTTACAACCCAAAGCATCCTTAATTGGTAGATCTCAAAGCCCAAGCTCTTGACCACTATACAATACTACCTCCCTTGCAGGACAAGGAGGAAAGAGTGAGGGGCTGCCCTGGCCCCTCATGAAAAGCAAAAAGGCTCTTAAATCCTGCTTAAGTCCAGAGTAAAACATGTATTTAGATCCAGTTTGTCACTGTTAGCACAGAAAGGGCCAATTAGCCCCTTCTTCCTTTTAGCTCAGCTGCTTTGTGATGGAGTCAGAGAACACAAATCCTCCAGAATGTATCATTTGAAAAGTATAAAGAGCATGCCTTGTCTAATAGCACAGCCATTCTTACCCCTACACTGCAGTTGAGTTCTAGCTTGATTTCTAGTACTTTAAAATCTCAGTCATATGGAACATAAGGGATTTTTAGATAAGCTGAGGGTTTGTAGAGCCATCAGTAAAAAGTGCACCATTTTAAAGGAAATTTTTTTTCTAAATTGTGCTCCAACCCCACTGCCTTCTTAAATGGAGCACACTTCACATAATTTAATCTTTTCCTGATGATTCAAAGAAGACACTATTATGAACACCAATTGCTGCATTAGTTTGTACATTCATTCAGCTGGAAGAAATTATGGAGAGGTAGAAAGCTCTTTTGATCCTATACTACATAGCTGTAACTATTACACAATTGTTGCTCTTGAATCTAATTTTATAGATGCTGTCTTCTTTCTTCTAATCACAAAATCAGTTGTTACTTCCCACTCTTGTTAAAGTGTCTACCTATAATAGCTCTCTTACCTAAGACAGTACATTTACTCTACAGTATGTTTTTAAATACATGAAACATTAAGAATGCTTTATTTTTAATAATATTTAAAATATTATTTAAATTTATTAATAAATTTATTTATTTAAAGTATTTATTAATTTATTAAAATTCCAATATTTAAAATATGATATTACAAATATCATTTCCTGAGCACTGGGCATGTTCACCTGATTATATTCAGTTTTATGTCTATTATTTCATGTAATACTCAACTTTGTAAGGGAGATATTATCCCTACTAGAGAAATGAGAACACTGAGGCTCCAGTAAACTGGATGATTTTTATTGAGGTTAAACAGAGGTTAAGGGCAAAGCTGAAGGATGTACAGAACCTTCCTACAGGACAAGTGCACAGGCTCTATGAATATTATTTTGATTAGTCAAAAGACTATGGTTCTTGGTAAGAAAAGAGAAGAGCTAAATTTCAGAAAGACAGAGTGTTACTGTGGAAGGAAAAACTCAGAAATAAACTCAATTCTATAAACTGGTGATTAATAAAGAGGTACTTCTGTTATTGGCCAAACATGTACAATTTGTTTTCTTAATTCTCAGGTAAAAAGGAGATAGACATAACAAATACATTTGGATGGGTGTATTTAACTCATCTTAAATTTGTTTCATTTCCAGATTATATATGGAGAAATATTCCTAAAAAATATCCCTGCACTCTAAAACAGACATACGCTACACCCTCCAATGATATAAAATCTTATTAATTAAACCTAGCAATTTTTCAAAAATAGTAAATTTATCAAAACTAGTCAAACTTGGGCAGCCCAGGTGGCTCAGCAGTTTAGCACCGCTTCAGCCCAGAACATGATCCTGGAGACCCAGGTTCGAGTCCCATGTCAGGCTCCCTGCATGGAGCCTGCTTCTCCCTCTGCCTTTGTCTCTCCTCCACTCTCCCTCCCTCTCTCTTTCTCTCCCCCCTTCTGTCTCTCATGAATGAATGAATGAATGAATGAATGAATAAACAAACAGTCAAACTTAAGGCCATTCTAAGTCTTCACTGCTGGCTTCCCATCATTGAGACCTCTCTCCACCTCTCTCTAGGGCTCCAGGCCCTAGAACTACTCTAGCCACTCTCTATGGGGTAACTCAGCTATTTATTGGTGAAGTCTACTGAGTTTCAAACAGTGAAATTATACGTTTTGGAAAACCAATCTGCATGTAGTCAACACTATTTTGGTAGTGATCTACCTGCTATGGGTGGTAATTCATGTACCACCCCCTCTTTACTACAGACCTTACAGAAGCCTCAGGGAATAAATTATGCATCATGTTCTCGCCCAAAACCAATCATTCAGGGCAACATTCCTTCCTAAGGCAGAGACACAACCTAGTTGTATGGGACAAGTACCACAATCAACCTCAAATACAAGAAGTCAAGATACTGGATTTCATCCTTTTCTCCCACCTTTTCTTCTCTCATATATCCAATGAATATTTATTGAAAGACAATGGAGCTCTGGAACCAGACTACTGACCTTGAGCTACTTACTTAAATTCTCTAGATGAGTTTATCTCTAAAATAGGGGTAGTGATAATATCTACCCCATTGTTCTTTGAAAGGAAATGACCTAATTTATTAAGCACTTTGAACAGACTGAATACAAATTAATTGTTCACTAAATGTTAGCTATTTTTCTTATTATTCTATGCCAGGCCCTCTGTCAGATACTAGGGAGACAGCACTGAATAAGAATAACATGCATCTGCCCCATGGAGCTTTTAGACTCAGAGATTTGGCACCAGTTCTAACATTATATGATCAAACTGTCTTAGATTCCCACTCTTTAAAAGGAAGAAAATAACTCTAGTCAATGTTTGGTTTTGGTTTGGTATAATAATCACATTATTATACAAAATCATCTCAACTTTACTGAGTGTTTATTCCATGACCAGGCACTGGACCAACTGCCTTACAATATTACCTCATTGAATCCTTACAACAATATCATGAAACAGATACTACCATCCTCATTTTATAGCTCAGGAAACTGAGGAAAAAGAGGTCAAGTTAAGTCCCAATATAGAGATCCAGGTCAGTCTGACTCTGGAGCTGCTGTTCTAGACCCTTATTCCAACCTACCTTCATAAGAGCAAATGAAGTACTACATACAAGGGCCTTGAAGTAAAAAATTGCCAAGACAAAAGGGAATGTACTCGGATGACATCTCAATCTGAAGAATCAATCCTAGCCTAAGAGACTGTGCATAGGTCACTAGAAAGGCTAGCAAACAAAGCACAGAAAGAGGCCTGAGCTGAGAAAATATCTGGAGGTTTGAATAAGGCTGAGATCAGGGAATTTGGGTTCAAAGGAACAGTCCAGCACTGGCACACCCCATCCCCATCAGTGCAGGACCTTGTTCTCCTTTAATGGTGGGCAATGCTGCAGCTATTAGGGCCAAAAGAGGCCAGAAACCTGGCAGCTAGGAATCAGAGTGATGGACCATTAAAGAAGGCGAGAGGCCTTCCACCTTCATCTCACTGGCCAGAACTACAGAACATGTCCACTCTGAGCTGAAAGACCCTAGAAAATGAGAGTTTTTAAAATGAGGTACCATTCCTTTTCCCAACCCCCACATACAATTGGGAGTTCCACTAATAAATAAGGAGTGCTGGATACCACGTAGGCAACCTGAGGTCCCTGAACTATATATATACACCTTTCCTTCTTCATTAAAATCAGCTATGATTCTTCAATATTTTTTTGGAAACTCCCAAAAGTAATGCATCTATTATACCTAGAGCAAAAGCTATCCAAAGTCACCTTTGGTTTAAAATTCCACAGAAATTCTCTAATAGATACATGACCCATAGCATCCACCTCAGATCACCAACCTAATCATTCCACATCAAAAAAATATTTAACAGATCAATGGTAAATTTCTATAAAACAACAGTAAATATATCTGATAGCAAATTAAGGGAGATATTTGTGGGAAAAGTCTTTTTGGAAACAATTTGATGACCTTCTAACAAGCATCCAAATCAGACCTAAATTTTCTATATACATAATTTTTTGAATGTCAAAACAATACTAAAGTCAACTCAAGCCATGACTACAGAAAATGGAGATTTTCTTTGTTATTATTTAATGTATATTAAGCATTGCAAATGCTAATTGTAATGAGGTTTGTCCTCTGAAATACTAGGTCTGACTATTTCCTGTGAAGTCTGTTTATTTGTGAGATGCCCACTAGGATTGCTTTTCTGCAGCTTCAATAATTAATTGTGTATCACAGGCGTCTCATAATATCAATCTGCGGCCATCTGGCCTAGAAGTGAGGAGAGAAGACTGCCAACTAAGAATAAAGGGGAATATTATGGTTTGTCTCTTCTTTCACATCTTTAGCAATATTTGTTTTTCTGTTTCTTTCTCCATGATAATGTGTAAGAAACACAATCCTAAAAATATCTGCATGGTCTTTGGATAGATGCTCTTAAGGTCTGATTCTAGCCTTTGATATTGTGACATGATTGTTTATCCTATAAATTCATTAGTTTCTTTACCACCCATATCTGGCTTTTTCCCCCCTACTACTATTATCAAGCAACTTTCACTTAGTAGCAGGGTTTGCCACCTTTGGCCTAATATAGGGTGAAATGAGCCTCACAGTCAACTCAGACTAAATCTGTTCTCCACATGTTCAGGCTTTGTCTGGATGCCATTTGGAAGACCTCTGATGTGCTCAACATCAGATCCTGTCTGGGGATTGATGTACCTCACACCAAGGGAATGGAAAGGCAAGCAAACCCAAGACTTCATGCTAATACTGCTCATCACTCACCCCAATAGCACAAGAGGAAGCACTGGAAAATGTGATATTGTCTTTTTTTATAGAAATACATACAAGACAATGGAGAAGGCAAGAATTAAGCTACTTTCTCATTTAATCATTTTCTGCCTTTTCTTGGACAAACACCAAGTTTCTAACTTTAAATAAAGCTTAAATGAAGACCTTAATAATCTGTTAGATATGCTGTTTGCCAAATATTTTAGATTTGATTTGATGGTAGATATGACACCTAATACTGTAAGGGAATTTTGAGCTCTTTCAAGAAAATAGCTTTAGTATTTATTAATGATTATGAATGTTAATTAAATATTAATACTTAAATACTAATTTAATATTTAATATCAAGATATTAGCCAATTGGTAATACTCTGGACTCAGAACTGCACCCTAATATTGGCCATAGGAACACAGAAATTTTGACTCATTCTAGTTATTCTCATTGTTCACAAGAACTTCACTTTTAGGGCCTTCCTCATTCACTTATTAAGTACTCTGACTGTATCTCTATGCTAAATAGGTTTTTGTTGTTATTGTTTTAATCTCAAACAGCCAAATGCCAGAAGTCTCAGTTTCATGTCAAATAAATTTAAAATTGAGGTTCTAGGTCTTAGGATATTATTTAAAAGAATGATGATATAATTATAAATTATCTGGAGCTTCTGGGTGGCTCAGTGGTTAACCACCTGCTTTTGGCTCAGCTCATGATCCCTGGGTCCTGGAATAGAGACTCTCATCGGGCTCCCCACAGGGCGTCTGCTTCTCCCTCTGCCTATGTCTCTGCTTCTCTCTGTGTGTCTCTCATGAATAAATAAATAAAATCTTTTTAAAAATTATACATTATCTACTTCAAAACTATATTAATACCATTTAAATGGGTTAACATTGTTTCAACAAAGTGAGGAGCAATTTGATAAATGGAGAACATGCCAATTATATAATAATATAAACTTTCTATGCCTCAATCTGGTCACAGAGATCTTATTAACTTTATATCTCAACATATAAGTAGTTTACTAAATATATACTTATTGTGGTATACCAGCATTTCTGATATAAAAAACACAATACATGCATTTCTGCAGGAAACTGCCTACTGAAAATAACAAAGTAAATGGGAGGAAAGGGACTGTGAGTAGACCACTCAAAATTTAATGTAATTCTGTAATCAGAATAAAATAATAACTCCTCTCCTAGTAATACTAGCACAGTTCACTATCCACTGGCATTTGCATCCAGCAATCAATCAGTCACTGCTTTGCATAGCCTAAAATCTAGGCTCATGCTTTCTCCTATAGTAGGTAAGTCCTTGCATAAACTTATTTCTTTTTTTTTTTTTAATTTTTTTTAACTTTTATTTATTTATGATAGTCACAGAGAGAGAGAGAGAGAGGCAGAGACACAGGCAGAGGGAGAAGCAGGCTCCATGCACTGGGAGCCCGACGTGGGATTCGATCCCGGGTCTCCAGGATCGTGCCCCGGGCCAAAGGCAGGCGCCAAACCGCTGCGCCACCCAGGGATCCCATAAACTTATTTCTAACAGGGACAAGACACATCAAAATTCCGATTCTGACCTAGGGATTTGACAAGCACATAACCTTGCCCCTCTTCCTTCCCTTCCTTCCACCCTCATCCCCCCAACACACACACTGTTTTTTAAACACAGGGAAAGATGCACTCTATACCCTCAGCTTCCCTCAGATAACTGTTGTGAGGCACAGCAGTTCTTGAGGCAACTAAACAAGCCATTACTTGCCCTAAAGAATCTTCTGCAAGATTTTCAACTTCTATCTGAAGGTCTCTTCTCAACTTGTATCTTAAGGCTTTTTCTTTAGTTATGAGAGAGCTTAAAGTATGTTGTAGGAGAACAGACTATACTGGGAATCTACTCTTTACCAGTGACAGACTCTAAAGCAGAGACTAGAACTCCCATAATAAAAAAGGCAGCTTGTCTGACCTCCCATCGTGCGATGTTCTGGGCTCTTACTTAAGATCACTAAGCCTCGACCCTGGCATAAATCCAAGCCAGCTCTCATTTAGAAATACACGTGTTCTTGGAGCCAAGACATCTGTGTGTTATAATGACATGCAAGTAACAAAGGAGTGTTTATATCTCACTTTAGTATAATGTGAACATTTAGCTGTTGCAAATCAGCTTTCTATAATGACCAGTCCTTACTTAAAGGATTTATTATATTTCCAATTAAAGTCCTTCGCAATGTACAATAAATTTATATGTCCTGATTAAGTTGTTCATTATTGCAACTCCAGAGGTGCTATGAAGATAAGATAGTAGCTAAACATGTTGAAAATTGGAAAAACTTTAAAATAATTCATATTGTATAAAATAACTATATCAAATTAAACCTTATTCAAATAACTTACTTCATTTTTATCTCTTTGAATAATAGAGTTATTGTTCTCCAAAACTGACAATGAAAAAAAAAAAAACAGTATTAGGGCAGAATAGAATGATCCTCCTGCTATTAGGAGTCATCAAGATGCAGACTAGTTCATATCTGGGAAGGCACCATCAACAGTGGTGGCCATCTCTATTTGGTGGTCCTAGTGAAATACAGATGTGTTAAGGTCACACTCTGACCCAATACACTGCACTACAGCATTACCCTTCAAAAGGAAAAGCTGAAATTCTGGCCAGGGTTGCCTTAGGGTGTAAGAAGAGAGTAATTATCTTTCAAACCAGAGAAGGTAATGGAAAAGGTCATTTCAGAGGTCAGAAAACCAATTCAAACAGCTCATCAATTCAAACACCTTCTCTAATTTTTTAACTACTTCAACTTGTGGTGAGCACAGTTTGGACTCTTTGTTTTGGTAACTCGTAAACCTCTGCTGATGACTTCTTTTCTTGGGCATTCATTTTATGGCTCTAAACTTTTTTCAAGTAAAGACATTTTTAAAAAATTATAATCCATGTTCACATAAAAAGAGTCTGGTGTCATAGGTACCCTATTTTTGCTTGATTACAGGTCAATATTTGCTATTGGACTACAAGAAAATGCCTCCAATATGAACTCCTTACAGGTCAAAATGGAGAAATCAACAAGTTATTTTCAATATATGTTTTTAATCGTGGAACAGTGAGTGTTTATGTATAATATGGCTTCCAAACTGAAATAAAATGTTAAGTCTTTTTGTAACAATACAGATTACTTTACACTGATCAGAAACTTTCATATGTAATGTAGGTATTAGTAAAAACATGCAAAGAATGATATAATATCCTTGGGAGACAAACAATATTTAAGGCATGGAGTCTATAGGGAAAGATGATATACAGGTTCCCAGAGAGAAAATTATAAAAACAGAAGACAGGATATCTGGATTTTAAAAAATTCCAGTGACAAAACTAGTCCTCCACCAGCTGAAGCTCACAATATGCAGGGATGAAGTTTTCCATATTTCTTTTCATGAACTAGCAGACAGAATGACACGTAAGTCTCCTTTCTCATCTACATCTTTTTATCAAATCCAAATCAATATTTCTGGTGAACAATTATACACTGAAAAATTTGGCTATTAAGGCATTTGGCTAAAAAAGCCATTTAAAAAATAGCCATTTTTACCAAAACCAATCTCCAATTCATAAATTCTTGACAATACTGCAGTTCTACTACAAAACAGTCAAAATTTTTCATAGAATTGAGTATATATGATCTACCCATTTACCAATATACAAGGTATGACAGTAGAATAATGAGACCAATTCCATAAACCAGTCCATTAATTTTTCACACATGACATATAAGATGCCAAAAATGCTGTTTTCAATAGACTTCATCAGTTTTCAAAGCTATTTCTTAGGAAGACTTTTTTTAAATTTCTGCTTATATATACATAGCATGGAAACTGAATAAAGACCAATCCAGGTGAAAACAGCTTATAACTCTAACCAGACCTGGGGTAATTACAGAATTCTGATAAACATCAAGCTAATGAGACAAATACAAGTGATCATATCATCTTTACTGTATACTTCTTTGAGGGGCAATAATCTTCAAATTTGGTGTATTTACAGTAGAGCTTCCCATCATTGATGTTGATTTGTGATGTGCTAATTACCTTTTCCTTCCCAACCAAATGATAGTAAGAACTTTTCAGACAAAAATGGACTTGCTTCCATTTTAAACAATTGAAATGCTTTAACTCATAATTTTAAAACTTTCTAAAATTATTAATTTTCACTCCCTCTAATTTCACTACAAATTTAATAATTTGGTGTAATGTTTCCAAAGTACTTCAAATACATGCCACTGATACCATCTTGAGAACATTTTAGTTTTAAAAAATTCATACTTGTATTCTACATACAGCTTATACACCACAAACCACACTGCTTCTTTTCTATGCTTTATGTTACAGCCTGAATTATGCAAACTGTTGTTATCTTAATCTCTTTCCTGTTCTTTGACAAAGATAATACAATAATTAGCATCAAGGGCTTTTAGACCAAGAGTTCATGGATTCAACTGTCAAACTGACTGAATGTGAAAATTTCTTAGAAGTATATGCCAGAGATGGTTGAAAACATTCCTATAATTGATGGGCAATTTTTCTGGGTTGAGATGAGATAACCTATAAAAGGAATGTCTTTAATTCATCTTAAACTTTCTGAGCTCCAAAAAAGATGAATCAAAGTCTTCATAATGGATTCTTAGGAAACAAAACAAATCAAAAAGGTAATGAGATAAAACAAAAGTCATCAAAGTGCACATTAGTTCCAATTAAAAGGGATAATAACCACATGAATACTAACCTTCTGGTATAATGGAAATATCAGACAGAGAAAGGCACAAAAAAATAAAAGGATGTTTAAGCTTAAGCTTCAGGCTTTACTTACAAAAATACTTAAGATCTCAAAAAGAAGATTTTTAAAAAGTACATATATTTTATGTAGTAATAATCCAAAATATCACTAAATGACTAATAATTTTCTACAAGCTCTTATTGGGATTCTCATGTTATGAGCACACACATTAAAGATTATTCCATCATAAATTCTTTGAAAATCAATCTGCTCTCCTGCCTCAGTTTGGGTCAGGTCATAATCTCAAGGTCCTGAGATTGAGCCCCACATCGGGTTCCACACTCAGCAGTGAGTCAGCTTGAGATTCTCTCCCTCTCCCACTGCCCCTCCACTCAACACATGTTCTCTCTCTCTCACTCAAATAAATAAATAAACACTTTTTAAAAATAAAGATGTTCAGCATCACTAATCATTAGGGAAATTCAAACTAAATCCATACCTTCTGATTAGTGTCTCAAAGACACAGGTAACCTGGTCTTTGAGAATACTACTGAACTATTTTAAACTACATGAAAATTAAGTCCTAAAATCTTAACCTTTAAAGCAGCATGGCAAGTGACAAAAATTGTCTGAATAAATCTTCAACAGCCTTTTAAAGTAAGCAGAAGCAAGTATTCTCAATTTATAGATGAAGAAAAGTTTCAAACAGTAATAGACTTGTTCAAAATCACTCTACAAATTAACTGATGGTGCCAGAATTAATTTTTGTTCTCTCATTCCACGGTCTCAGGCTTCAGGTTACACAAGAAAGAGCTGACTTGTGTTCAAAATTCAATGTCCTTCTTTATTCTCTAAAAATTCATATGTTGCCCACTTTTTCCAAAATCCAGCATGGTACTGAGCACTATGAAAGCCCAAAGATATTGCTGTGTCCAAAGTCTTCACTTCTTTCTCTTCTAGCTAGGCAAGAATACACTAGACTGCCAGATTTGGATTTTTTTTTTTTTTATTGTACTTCTCTTTGAAGTATCTCAGGTTCCTATGAGCTTAGTCTACCTCATTTAATGGTATATCAACGGACCTTGGAATTTTCCCGTGTTTAAGAATGCCCAATGTCTAACATCAATTAACCTAATGTTTTGTAATTCAGTAGTTTGTTAGATTCTTGATAAATAACTTCTTTAAGAAGGACATGCTGAGGATGGAGTTAAGATAGTGGAATAGTAGAGGGACCCTGAAATTGCCTCACCCTTCAAATACAGGTAGATCAACATTCAACTATTTTGAACAATTAGGAAGATGATCTGAGGATTAAGGAAACAATCTGCACAGTTGGAAGGACAGAAAGTGGCAGATGCGAGGTTTGGATTGGGGAAGAGAAAAGCCACACAGCCACAAAAGGGAGGGAACTCTTTTCACAAAGCGAAGTCAGGAAGAGGGAGAAAGCAGGAAAGAGCCCAAAGGGTAAGAACCTTGCAATAAGCCTTGGTGAGGAGATCCCCTGGGTCTCACTGGAAGAGATCGCTCTCTCCCTGCAGGCATCTGGATGAGCGTATTTTGCCTCTCCAAGGACAAAAGGCCAGCCAAGGATCCATTGAGCTGCACTCAACAGCAGGGTCAGAGATGCACACAGAGGGCAGAAAAAACCTTAACAACTTTTAATTCTTTGCCACAATAGGATTAAACTTCTGTGTGTACCCCAAGCGACTGCAGTGACTGCTTTGCTGCAGCAGAAGTAAGCACAAAGCAGAGATAGAAGGAGATTGCAGATAGCCTGGCTGCTTGCTGCTTTTTGCTGTCTGCCACAATAGACTCAATCCTTTGCGACAGCTTTTCTGGGACAGAAGGGAGTAGGGGACTGAGTCGCGTACAGATACTCAGTAATTTGGTTCCAGCCTTTTGCTAAGCATTACAATAAATTCTAACCTCTGTGCACACACTGTGCAACTGCTTTTTTGGGTACGAGATGGTGCTGGGCATGTTCTGAGCCTCTCCTCCAGGGGACTGGAGTGGGCCCATATCTTACCAGTCCCTTTAAAACTTTAAGTTTTGAATCCCAGCCACTGGTCAACGATAAAATACGTAAGATCAGTGGCTCCGAGCATTGCCCAAGGCCCAGAGTACAGACAGGTTAAGGGCAAGGAACTGACGAAAGCCAGGAACACAGGAAATTGTTTGCTTTTCTAAGAGGGCCTCCTGAACAGTGGTGGCTGGAGGGTTTCACTCCCAAAGGACAAGGGGGGGGGGGTCATATGCATTCTTCCTCTACCACCACCGCTCCCTCATCCAGCCCACCAGCACAGCTGGGACTTCAGAAGGAAACACAGCACCTCCAGTGGAGGCTGAAGTCCCCTACACTAAACTTCATCCACCTGCACGTGGCAGGGGCATCTTAACAAGAGCAAGTCAGCTTTTGTGTCAGCCCAGGAGAACAACATAGACCCCTGCATTTACCAAGTCACAAATTAAAGAAAGCTCCAAAACATCAGCTTCCAGTGGAAATAGAACCAGGCCTGTTTCCTTTTTTTTCCCTTTTCTTAATTTTAAAAATTTAATTTTTTAAATTTTCCTATTTACTATTATTTATTTTATAATTTTTTTTCATATTACATCCTGCATTTGATTCATTTCCACATGACAAAAATAGTAACCTAGTCTAAGACATCCATTTCAATCAGTAGATATGTCGAGCCACAGATTTATCATAAAAAATATTGGATCTCGGTAAGAACGCCAGCTGGTTCTGGGGCCCCGGCCCTACATGGTGCTACAGTAGAAAAACAGCATCTCTCTTCACCACGCAGAGAGGGACAGCCTGGTCCTGAATACAGAAGGTGGTGCATCTCACCATCCCTTCGTGAGCCATCTTATTTACAACACTTTATCTTTTTTTTTTTTTTTTTTACATTTCTTTTTTTAAGTTATATACACATCCTCCTGGGAGAACATTACATGGTACCAAATACTAATCCCCCCCAAAAAAAAAAAACCCAAAACAAAATCACAGCAAAAAGGACACATAAATAATAAAAACATTCCACTGCTGATGAGCAGCAGCCCCAAGCCCTAATATCAGGCTTATAATCCTTTTTGTTCATTTGTTGCCTTCTCTTATTTTTCAGATCAGGCTTCTTCTTTTTTTTTTCCCCCTCTCTTTTATTTTTCTATATTCTTTTTTCCTTCCTTCTTCCTTATTTTTAAAACCAGACTTACAGTTTATAGTTTGTCTATTTGTTGGCAATTTTGTTCTGTTTTCTTTTCTCTTGTCTTAAATCAGGCTTTGGTTCCTTTTTGTTTTTCTTTTTATTTTCTCTTCTTTTCTTTTTTCTTTTGCAGGCTTATCTTGACAAACAAATCAAAGCACACCTATTAAAGGTCCAAACACTCCCCACTAGAAGCAAGATACTCTGTAGAGGAAGGACCAATGGGAGAAAGCAGCCAAAACACAACAGCAGAGTGTACATAGCATACATGACAAACACTTCCTGAATAGTAGTAGTAGTAGTAGTAGTAGTAGTAGTAGTAGTAGCAGTCGTAGTAGTAGCAGTAGTTGTATTATTGTTGTTGCAGTTTTTTCTTTTTTCCTTTTTTCCTTTCTCCTTTCTTTTCTGGACACAATGACTAGATAGAGAAATTCACCCAAAAAAAGAACAGGAGGTAATACCACCAGAGATTTAATCAATATGAAATAAGTAAAATATCTGAACTTAAATTTAAAACAATGTTTATAAAGTTACTGGGATTGAAAAAATCATAAAAGACACTAGAGAATCCCTTACCATAGAAAAAAAAGAACCAAAATATAATCAGACCAAACTTAAAAATGCTATTACTGAAATACAGTTACAAATGGAGGCTTTAACAGCAAGGGTAATTGAGGCAGAAATCAGTGATATAGAAGACAAAATGATGGAAAATAAGGAAGCTGAAAAGAGAAAATATAACTACTATCATGAAAGGAAGACTTCAAGAATTCAGCAATTCCATAAAACAAAATAATATCCAGATAATAGGGGTCCCAAAGATGAAGAGAGGGACAGAAGGTCTATTTGAACAAATTATAGCTGAGAATTTCTCTAATCTGGGGAAGGAAACAGGCATTTAAATCCTGGAGGCACGGGATCCCTGGGTGGCGCAGCGGTTTGGCGCCTGCCTTTGGCCCAGGGCGCGATCCTGGAGACCCGGGATCGAATCCCACGTCAGGCTCCTGGTGCATGGAGCCTGCTTCTCCCTCTGCCTGTGTCTCTGTCTCTCTCTCTCTCTCTGTGTGACTATCATAAATAAAAAAATAAATAAAAAATAAATAAAAAATAAATAAATAAATAAATAAATAAATAAAAATAAATAAAAAATAAATAAATAAATAAATCCTGGAGGCACAGAGAACTCCCCTCAAAATCAATAAAAATGGGTCAACACCTCAACATATAAAGAGAAAATCCTGAAAACAGCTCAGAACAAGAGGTCCTTAACCTATACGGGTAGAAACACAAGGCTAGCAGCAGACCTGTCCACAGAGACCTAGCAGGATACATTCAGGGTGCTCAGTGGGAAAAATATACAGCCAAGAATACTTTATCCAGCAAGGCTGTCATTCAGAGTACAAGAAGAGATAGAATTTCTAGAATAAACGAAACCTAGATGAATTTGTGAACACTAAACCAGCCCTGGAAGAAACATTGAAGGGGATTCTTTGAGCAAAGAGAAAGCCCAAAATTAACAAAGATCAGAAAGGAACAGAGATAATCTATAGGAACTGCTACTTAACAAGTAATACAATGGTACTAATTTCATATCTTTCAATAATTACTCTGAATGTAAATGAACTAACTGCTCCAATCAAAAGACATAGGATATCATGATGGATTAAAAAAAATGAGGGACAGCAGGGTGGCTCAGCAGTTGAGCGTCTGCCCTCAGATGAGGACGTGATCCTAGGGTCTGGGATTAGGTCCCACAACGGGCTCCTTGTGGGGAGCCTGCTTCTCCCTCTACCTGTGTCTCTGCCTCTCTCGCTCTCTCATGAATAAATATTTTTAAAAATAAATAAAAATTTTTCAGATGACCCATCAATATACTGATTACAAGAGACTCATTTTTGACCCACAGACACCTCCAGATTGAAAGTGAGGGGGTAGAAAACCATGTACCATGCCAATGGACATCAAAAGAAAGCTTGAATAACAATCCTTATATCAGACAAACTAGATTTTAAACCAAAGACTATAATAAGAGATGGAGAAGGACACTATATCATAATAAAAGGGCCTATCCAACAAGAAGATCTAACAATTATAAATATTTATGCCCCTACTTGGGAGCAGTCAATTATGTAAACCAGTTAATAACAAAATTAAAGAAACACATTGATAATAACACAATGATAGTAGGAGACTTTAACACCCCGCTCACAGCTATGGACAGATCATGTAAGCAGAAGATCAACAAGGAAACAAGGGCTTTGAATGACATACTGGACCAGATGGACTTTACAGGTATATTCAGAATATTTCATCCTAAAGCAGCAGAATATACATTCTCTAGAATAGATCACATACTGGGTCACAAATCAGGTCTCAATTGGTACAAAAAGACTGAGATTATTCATTGTATATTTTCAGACCTCAGTGCTTTAAAACTTGAACTCAACTACTAGAAAACAGTTGGAAGGATCACAAATACATGGAGGTTAAAGAGTATCCTACTAAAGACTGAATGGGTCAACCAGGAAATTAAAGAATTTCTTAAAAATATATGGAAATAAATGAAAATGAAAACATGACAACTCAGATCATCTGGGATGCAGCAAAGGCAGTCCTAAGAGGGAAGTATATAGCAGGCCTTTCTCACGAAACAAGGTCTCAAATACGCAACCTAACCTTACACCTAAAGGAGCAGGAAAAAGAACAGCAGAAGAACAGAAGAGAAATAATAGAGGTTAGAGCAGAAATCAATGATATAGAAATTAAAAAAAAAAAAAACAGTAGAACATATATAAAAAAAAAAAAACTAGGAGCTGGTTCTTTGAAAGAATTAATAAGATCAGCAAACCAACCCCTAACCAGACTTAACGAAAAGGGAAAAGACCCAAATAATTAAAATCACGAATGAAAGATGAGATCACAACCAACACCAAAGAAATACAATTAAAAAATAATATTATGAAAATCATATACTAACAAATTAGGTAACCTAGAAGAAATGTATGTATTCCTAGAAACATATACACTAGCAAAACCAAAACAGGAAGAAATAAAAAACCTGAACAGAGCTGTAACCAACAAAGAAACTGAAGCAGTAATCAAAACTTTCCCAACAAACAAGAGTCCAGGGCAAGATGGCTTCCCCAAGGGAATTCTACCAAACATTTACAGAAGAATTAATACCTATTTTTCTTAAACTGCCTCAAAAAAATAGAAATGGAAGGAAAACTTCCAAACTCACTCTATAAGTCCAGCACTACCTTGACTACAAAACCAAAGACCCTATCAAAAAGGAAAATTATGGACCAATATCCCTGATAAAGATGGATGCAAAAATTCTCACCAAGATACTAGCTAATAAGAGCCAACAGCACATTAAAAGGATTATTCACAACAACCAAGTAAGATTTATTCCTGGGCTGCAAGGGTTGTTCAACAACCACAAATCATCGATCTGATACACTACATTAATAAAGAACAAGAACATATGATCCTCTCAATAGATGCAGAAAAAGCATTTGACAAAATACAACATCCTTTCTTGATAAAAACTCTCCACCTTTTTCTCTGGAGATAGAAAGGACATACCTCAATATCATAAAAGACATGTACAAAAAACCCACAGTGAATGCCATACTCAATGGAGAAAAACTGAGAGCTTTTCTCCTAAGGTCAGGAATGTAACAGGGATGTCCACTCTCACCACTGTTGTTCAACATAGTACTGGAAGTCCTATCCTCAGCAATCAGACAATAAAAAGAAATAACATGCATTCAAATCAGCAACTTTCACTCTTTGCAAATGACATGATACTCTGTTGAAAATCCAAAAGACTCCACCCCAAAACTGCTAGAACTGATACAGGAATTCAGCAAAGTGGTAGGATATAAAATCAATGCACAGTACTCAGTTGCATTTCTATATACTAACAAGGAGGCAGAATAAAGAGAAATCGAGGAGTCAACCCCATTTACAATTGCATCAAAAACCATAAGATACCTAGGAATAAACCTAACCAAAGAGGTAAAGGATCTGTACTCAGAAAACTATAGAACGCTTATGAAAGAAACTGAGGAAGACACAAAGAAATGGGAAAACATCACATGCTCATGGATTGGAAGAACAAGTATTGTTAAAATATCTATGCTGCCCAAAGCAATCTACACATTCAATGCAATCCTATCAAAATACCATCAACACTTTTCATAGAGCTGGAACAAACAATCCTAAAATGTGTATGGAAGCAGAAAAGATCTCAAATACTGAAAGGAATGTTGATTAAAAAAACCAAAGCTGGTGGCATCACAATTCCAGACTTCCAGCTGTATTACAAACCTGTAACCATCAAGACAGTATGATAATGGCACAAAAAACAGACACATAGATCAATGGAACAGAATAGAAAACTCAGAACTGGACCCACAACTCTATGGTCAACTAATCTTCCAAAAAGGAGGAAAGAATATCCAATGGAAAAAAAGACCTCTCTCTTCAACAAATGGTGTTGGATAAATTGGATAGCCACATGCAGAAGAATGAAACTGGACCACTTAATTACATCATACATAAAAATAAACTCACAATGAGTGAAAGACCTAAATGTAATACAGTAATCCATCAAAATCCTAGAGGAGAACACAGGCAGCAAAGCCTTTGACCTCAGCCACAGCAACTTCTTGCTAGACATGTCTCCAAAGGCAAGAGAAACAAACGCAAAAATGAACGACTGAGACTTCAAGATAAAAAGTTTCTGCACAGTGAAGGAAACAGTCAACAAAACTCAAAGGCAACCTATGGAATAGGAGAAAATATTTGCAAATGTCTTATCAGATAAAAGGCTAAGATTCAAAATCTATAAAGAATTTACCAAACTCAACACCCAAAAAAACAAAAACTCTGGTTAAGAAATGGGCAGAAGACATGAACAGACATTTCTCTAAAGAAGACATACAAATGACCAACAGACACATGAAAAAATGCTCAATATCACTTGGCATCAGGAAAATACAAACAAAACCACAATGAGATATCATCTCACACTGGTCAGAATGGCTAAAATTAACAATTCAGGAAACAACAGATGTTGGTACAGATGCAGAGAAAAAGGAACCCTCTTACACTGTTGGTAGGAATGCAAACTGATGCAGCCATCCTGGAAAACAAAACGGAGGTTCCTCAAAAAGTTAACAATAGAGCTACCCTATGAATCAGCAATTGCACTACTATAATTTACCCAAAGGAAACAAACATAAGTGATTCAAAGGGACAATGTACCCCAATGTTTATAGCATCAATGTCCACAATTGCCAAAATATGGAAAGAGCCCATCAGATGTCCATCAGCAGATGAATGGATAAAGAAGATATGAGATATACACAATGTAATATTACTCAGCCATCAAAAATAAATAAAATCTTACCATTTGCAATGATGGATGGAACTAGAGGGTATTATGCTGAGCAAAATATGTCAGTCAGAGAAAGACAAATACCATATGATTTCACTCACATGTGGAATTTAACAAAACAAAATAGATGAACATAGGGGAAGGAAGGAGAAAAAAAATAAGAAGAAAACAGAGAGGGAGGCAAACCATAAGAGAGACTCTTAACCATAAGGAACAAAGTGAGGATTGCTGGAGGGGAGATGCGTAGAGGGATGGGGTAACTGGATGATGAGCATTAAAGAGGGCACTTGAAGTAACAAGCACTGGGTGTTGTATGCAACTGATGGATCACTGGGTTCTACCTCTGAAACTAATAACACAGTATATGTTAACTAAATTGAATTTAAATTTAAAGAAACTTTTCAAAAGAAGCAAATATTGAAATTCTAACAGCTTTATTGACCTCAAATCCTTGAGCACAACATCCAAAGCCCCCAAAACTGAGAACTATGGCCCATGACTCTGCATGCACTACACAGTAGCATCTTCACCGACACCATCCAATACTTAGTAGTATTTATGTGATAAAAGAGATGCCCCAACTGCAGTTAATCTATAAATAAATACTATCATCTACCCTTTCTTTATAAATCAAAGGCCACTAAGAAAATAGGGATAAAAGTTACTCTTTGTTGGCTATGACCACACTGACATCATGTACTGATGAGGTTTAGGAAAGCCAAAAGAATGTTAGGCATTATTAATAAGAATACTGATGACACTAAATATCTCATATTTGTATGGTACTTTATACTTTACAATGCATTTTAAAATAAATTCAATTACATAACTCTATAAGACACGTTTTATTTCCATCCTTCAATGGATGACACTACAGTTTAGAGATACTAAGAGTCTTATCCAAGATTACATGTAGCTAGAAAATTGCCAGTCCTAAAAATATTTTTGCACTATTACACTGGAAAACATTTTCTGATTTCACATCAAATCTCCCTCTTGGTATTATATTCTTGACAAGCACCTCATGCAAAATCTAACCACTAAAGTTGACCTCATTTGCTTTGCCCATCTCAGAGCCAGTTCCTTGTGCTCTATTCTAGAAAACACTAGAGAAGAAGGAATTCCTCAAAGAAGCAATAAGAAAGAGGGAAAGTGGGCATGGGTAGGCCTATGGAGACAAAGAGGCTTCAGTCTGGAAAGCTGGGAAGGAAAATGTAGAATCTATGAAATCATGGATGGCACAGAAAAGATAATAGCATTTTCCCCCAAAATAATAAAAGAGCATTCTCTGAAACCCAGATAAGTCCATTTGATATAAGTAAAACATAGTAAAAGATCACACAGTCATCAAAAATCAAAACATTCCACTCCAGAGCACCCCAAGAAAAAGTTCTTGCAAGAAACAAAAGTATTCACAGAAACCGAGCCATGCGGATGACAGTCTTTAAAAAAAAAAAAAAACTGCCCTTCCCAGCTGGCCCAGGAGAAAAAAATGAGGCATGACTCTCAGAGCTGAGTAGGTCCCAGGCTTTCAGACTGGATGGCCCATAAAGCTTGCTCAACAGCACAGGTATCTTGGTTGTTTGTAAATCAGCTCAAAGCTTAAAAAAGTTCTGTTGTCATTCTTGGTTGCCCATCTAAAAACACCAGTGTTCAAAACCTAGAGCATCTACCAAATGTTATGAACTAAGGTCATGAGTCTTCTTCAGAGGCTCTAGTCATAAGTCAATGAGCTGACTATCCCAAGTAGAGAATAGCAGTGTACAAGAAATTTTACTTGCTTTGGGAAACAAATACAAATACTGTCATAAGATCTGATCCCTGGCTCATTGTCTAAACTTATCCCTGCCTGTTTTCTCATTCCAAACACACCCCAGTCCTACAAGTGCAGAAATAACAAACTGCATACAGGCCCCTGAACAGAAAATGTTGCTTCAGAACCCCATGCCTTTCTATACACTCTATCGCTTTTCCAAAACTAGCCTAAAGGTCATCTATTCCAGAGGGCCTGACCTTCCCTCAGAGAATGAGTTCTCCACTGTGCATTTTCCCCCTTTCCTTTTACAATGAAATAGTTAAAACACACCGGGTGGTATAGAAATAATAGCAAACACCTGGCATTTGTAAATCTTACGTTATCCCATATTTTCCATTTATTTAAAGCAATTACATATTTTAGATAAAGCCAAAGCCCCTTCTGGGCCTTGCTCCCATCACATGACCCTCTTTCTTCCTCTGGAGGCTTAACCAGTATCCTGAATAGAATGTCTGTATACTTTCACTATATATGTATCCTTAAATAATATGTCTGATCTTTCTGCATAAAATTACACCATGAGTATTCCTCTGTGTTCTATTTTTCTCAACGTTTTATTTTTCAGAGTGTTTTAAATGTTGACATATTAATTCATTTTAAGTGCTCTCCAAATATTGTACCAATTTGTACTCCTACTAGCAGTGTACGGGAAGTTCTCATGGCTCCACATATTTGCCAACACTTTATCCTATCAGAACTTTTAAATTCTTTTCAGTTTGATATGTATGAAATGGAATTTCACTGTGGTTTTAATTTACATACTTTTGATTACTACCAAGGCTAAGTATCTTTTTATGTTTTTTTGGCTACTTTCATTTCCTCTTTCGGAATTTCCTTCACATACCCACTGCACATTTTTCTTGTTTTTATGTAGTCTTTTACATATTCCATTGTTGGTAGAATGAACTAAAAAAAATCATCTTAATTTTGTTCACACTTTCCTTTGTTGTACAAGAGTTTTATGTTTTAATATAAATCAAATTTATCAATCTTTTAAGGACTCAGTGAGGTTTTTGTAGCTTTTTTAGAAAATCCTTCCAACCCTGATGTTATAAAGATGTACTTCTCTCTTCTTTTATAAAAGCTATATGCATTTCATATCTAAGTATTTAGTTCCCTTAGAATTTATTTTTGTTTATGGTGGAGGTGAGAATCCAAATGAACTTTTTGTGTATGGATAGCCACTCAGTTTAGTTCTATGGCATTTAAAAAACAACAATCCCTCCCAACACACACACAAAATTGTTATTGTGGCTCTTATCACAAGATATTGCAATGTGTTTTTTATTTGTTTGTTTTTGTCAGAGGATTAGAGTTGCTAAAGAAGAGAGTCTGTGTCTTTTCCATTTCTGTGCTTCAGAAATGGAAACCACTGCCAGCATAAAAATACGGGATGAATTACTGGTTAAAGTACAAAAGTAATTCCTTAAGATACACCAAAAACATATGAACACCATTATCTAAAAAGCTGTCACAAAAAAAAAAAAAAACAAAAAAAAACCAAAAATCAAAAACAAAAACAAAAAAAAGCTGTCACTTCTTGTGTATAGTAATCCTCAATATAAATCAATCTGTGTTTCTAGCTAAAGAATTAATGTGAAATTCAAAAGAATTTTCCCAAAGAAATTAGAAGTCTCATAGAAAACCATGCTGATGTTTCTCTGAAATTTGGCAATTAATATTAATAGTCTGACAAACATTCATGTATAGGCACTCAAAATACCCTGGAGTTAACCTTTTTTTTTTTTTAATACTTTATTTATTCATAGAGATACACAGAGAAAGAGAGAGAGAGAGAGGCAGAGACACAGGCAGAGGGAGAAGCAGGCTCCATGCAGGGAGCCCGACGCGGGACTCGATCCCGGGACTCCAGGATCAGGCCTCGGGCTGCAGGCGGCGCTAAACCACTGCACCACTGGGGCTGCCCTGGAGTTAACCTTATAAAGCACCTGGCCCTGTTCAATGAACAGGCTCAAGCCTTTGCTTGGAAGAAGAATTCAGTGGAAACTAAGAGGTCACAACATGCAAGCCTTGCTCTGACATTAGAAAGGGTAATTCCAAACCAAGTTTCAGTTTATCTTAACTCAATTTACCTCAACAAAAAATGATGTTATATTAGGTGGTTTCTAATTATCCTTCTAGACAAGAATTAAATGTTGGAAATGGGCCTAAAGGAGAGACAAGACTGTGATGGAGAAAGATGGCTTCCAGAAGGGTAGTCCAATCAACACATAAAAGCCATAGGTTGTTTCTCTGTTCTTTATTTATTTTTTGATATTTTGAATCATCTACTAAAATTTCCTTACTATGTACAAATATCACCAACAAAATTCATGTTAAATAAATCATACCACAATTACAAGTCAAGTCACACAAAAATGATCTCAGACCACTAATGCTTGTTTTATATAGTATTCCATGTGTAAGTCATTTCAAGATCAGTTGGAACACACCAGGGACATGTACTAAAACTTAGGGGTGTCACTAAAGAAGACAGACCATCTTCCCTTAAACAGCTCAGAGCTTTGTTAACAGCACAGATGCATAATCAAATGATTGCAATGCAATGTCATAAATGCTGTAATCAAGGTGGACTTAAAAAGCTATGATGGCAAATCATGAGTTAGCAGCAGATCAGAGTCTTAAATGAATAGATCTTAAATAACTTCAGTGGACCTAATGATTTGGACTTAAAAATTGTTTTTATTCATTATTTCTAGTATGAGAGTTTGAAATTATAAATTATGTAATTATAAGTGTCAATTATATAATCCTTAAAGAACTAACTTTCTGAGCAATGATTATCTGAAGTTAGATGTTAAATGATTCAAATTTGTTACAATCAACATAAGAATATTACATCAGTCATTAATAGTAAAAAAGTAAAGTTTTTTTTTAACCAATGGATGACTTCTCAGGAAGCAGTAGACAGCAGCTCTCACTTTTCCACAACAGATGAACTGTCGTTAGCTGTCTGAATGCTGAACATATTTCTGTTCATACAATTTAGCCACAGGACCTAGCAATTTAAGTCATCAAAAATTACATACTAAGAAAAGATGGTCCACCAAAATGTCAGGCAGCTTTTAGCATTAGGAAGCTCTCCATCATTGGTTATTTTAGCAATCTAATAATGTTCCGATTTATCTATTTTAATGAATATATTACTGAAAAGAAGAGATAGACAACCTTACATCAAAAATGACTAAGGAGGGGTGTCTGGCTGGCTCAGTCAGAAGAGCATGTGACTACAGATGTCAGGGTCATGAGTTTGAACCCCACATTGGGTATAGCAATTAGTTACATAAATTTTAAAAACTTTAAAAAAATGACTGTAGCAACATAAGTAAAAGGAAGACTATAATTTTTCTGACCAAATAAGAGATAATGGTTTAATGTTTTTGGAAAGTTGTTTGGCAGCATGAATAAAGAGCTTTTTAAATGTTTTCATTTTGAACCCAATAATGTTACTTCTAGAAGTCTTTCCGAAGGAAATACTCCAGAGATATATGATCAAAGATTTATGAACAAGGATATGCACTCCTATTGAAAAAAATAAAACCATGCAAAAAATATAAATGTTCAAAAATTGAGTGTTTGAAAATGACACAATATGCACAATTATAAATACATCAAAAATCAAGTTTTCCAAAATGTTATTACATATAATGCTAAAGAAAAACTCAGCATTCAAAACTGTATATACAACATGAACTTTAAAAAAAAAAAAAGATGAGAAGGCAAAGCATTGGATCAATACATGAATAATGTAAAAAAAAAAGTGAATAAGGTGATGATTACGGATGATTTTATTTTCCTCCTTATATGTTTTTAAATTTTTCCAAAGTTGGTACAATGATTATTTGTAAACTAAAAAATTATTTGAGGTTACATTTATGTAACCTTATTTTAGCTTCTTACACAATTTTAATTGGCACCAACAAAATAAAAAGATACACTACACAAATAAAGACCCTTCTATGAATGTGAAAGAAATGCAAAACCAGGACAAGCTGACACACAGAGCTCTTGACATAATTGTATCTCTTTAGACTGAATACTGATGCTGATAGCACTAATGGAATGAAACCAGAATGACATGAATAATACATTACTTGCACCAATCGATGTTACAATGTTATAAGATGATGGAAAATAAATGCTCAGAGTAAAAACAGAGGAAGAAATTTCAAATGCAAGTACAGTATAGCAATCCATCTAATATCTCTACTGGACCAGGGTATTGGAGAATTGTTGCAACTCTGTCAAAAGAATGCAAAATCTATAACAACTGTTGCTTTCTCACTGCCAAACTGTGTACTACCAATAATGTATCAGAGGAAAGACATTATGCAGATGACTGTCACTGTAGGTAAATTATTGATTAATACACATGTGTTTTCATGTAACTATGTGTACCCATTAACAGAAGACTCATGATGCCAGGAAATGCAAAATTTTACCTGTCCATCTCTGCAATTGATATAAAGTTATATGCTGTATGTTAAAACAAAGAACAGAAATAACACAGATACAAATATGTTAATTGTAGCACACATCATCTATATTCCTAAGTCAAGGGTATTCATTCTAGCACATGGCTCTGAAGGAAATAATGCAGTTTTCAGTCTCTAGGTAAAGTGGCTAGGTGATTGATGGAACATGCCTCAAGGAATATATAAGTCCTCTCTTATTCACATATGTGTCAGTTCCTTTTCAACTGAGGGTCTGAATTATAGAGTAGTTCAGGGCCTTAAGAGAGAATGAAAAAAGAGGATACTACCAGGTAAACAGCTCCTTAACTCTCAAATCCTATAGGGGAAATTCAGAGGACATCATGTTCTACATATGATACAAATGAGGGAAACTATCTTGGAAAAAAGAAAAGCATGCTTATCATAAAAACTTGCTTAGAGATGCCTATAGTAACTCTTTTATAGGCCTAGTTAAAAATGATACTTTTATTTCAAATCATCCTCCATTTCAAATAATAAAATATACAAAGAGCATTTTTCTGCTAAGTTCTTATAAAACAAGAAAAGAAATAAAGTCATCTTAGTAGTTTAACACTTTGGTTTAATACTTTGGTATAATGACCAAAAAGAATACCCTTGAATTTGATATTAGCTAGTTTTTCATGGAGCACTACCCTCCCTGGTTTATCATAAAAGGAACAAGATTTATAATATCATATCATAATGGAATTATACTGCAAAATAAAGATTTTTTAGAATAACTTAAGAAAACATTCCAGACATAAGTGATGGACAAACTAGAATGGGATTCTTGGGGATATCATAAAATATTTTTTCTTTGGTGATCTTAACAACAACAAATGTAACCCTACGGGGCCCTCTGGTTGACCCAGAAGCTAGCAAGCTGTACTTGATTTGCTCTTTTCTCATATTTCAATGTTAATCCTCTTGAAAGCACACAAAAAGAGGCCCAGTTACAGAGTAGTGCAAAATAAGAATATTTGTCGACTCATCATACATCAGAGGTGATTTCTACTAAACATGTGGCTCTGACTCTGAATAAGAAAACCAGATTAAGTAGAGAGAGATGGACCTTCAAAAGTGATCTCCACCAAAAGCTAGATCTATCCTTTGCTTATATAGGTTTTAACTATGTGAAATTTTACTGGCCAAATGCTCTGGTCAGCTAAAACAACTAAAAATTAAGAAAGCTGTATGCTTTAAATTTTGCTATTTGGCAAGTAAAATCACTCTCCTAAACAGCTACCATATAACTACTTATCAAAGGGAAATCAAAATTGAAATTATACAGTATTTATAAAATTATAAAGATAATAAAGATAGGCATTTATTGGTACTATGCTATGAACTCTACAGGCAAAACTTAACTACATTTTTTTAAACCTAAAAGGTAAGTATTAATAGCCCCATTTTACAATAGAAGAAACTGAGGCTCGAGGTCATAAAATAATAAGTGACAAGATCCTAATAAATGTCTTACTGCCTCCTAAGCCTACATTTTCACCAAGCCATAATGCATCATCACTACAGTTAAATGTGTAAGTTGGCAAAGCTGTACTCAAAGACAAATTCATAGCCTTAACTGCTTTTAGTGTTCTAAATAATAAAAATGAATGATACAAACAGGAAAAATAGAAACCACAGTATGCAGAAAAAAGAAAATTGAGATTCAGAGCATAATGAATTATTATTGATAAATAATAGTTCTGGTTGAATTTTTTTTTAATCCCAAGGCAAAAACTACTCCCCTCCAAAAAAGTGAGCAGGTGAAGGCAACATAAAATAAGTAAAGAAAAGGAGATAAACAACAAATAAAGGTGGCATTTTCTTTAAAAAGGAGAAATACACTTATGTAAATATATGCCAAAGTGTGCTTCCAGTGTCCTATAGAAAGTTAATAGATGCTACTACATACACACACACACACACACACACACACACACACACGAGCATTCAGTATCTAAATTTGGGAAATTATGGGCTAAACAAAGTGAACAAGTTATTTCCAGCATTTCTCCTCATCTTTGACATACTAGTTTATGTTAATCTCCAAAAGATACTTTTTTTGATAGGAGGATCATTTCATACCTTTAAAAAATACTTCAGTATTCAGGCACCTGGGTGGCTCAGTCAGTTAAGTGTTAGACTCTTGGTTTCAACTCAGGTCATGGTATCAGGGTGGTAAGATCAAGCCCCACGTCAGGCTCCATGCTCAGTGCAAAGTCAGCTTGAGATTCTATCCCCCCTTTCTCCCTCCCCCTGCACCCTCCCCACACTCATGTGCATACTCTCTAAAATAAATAAAATCTTTAAAAAAATACTTCAGTATGGAAAAAAATGTATAAAACATATTTACAGAGCTAGCCTAACACTCATATCAAAAAAATCTAACAAGTAGTGGAATAGAGAAAAATCAATTGAAAGCCACTATAATTAATACTCTGTAGAGGCTAATGAAACACCTATGTGTAAGCCACAACAGGAAAACTACCATAGTTATTATAGATCTGTATATTAAGTACTATTCTCTCTTTGTTTTAACCCCCGCTGAAAATGTTGTCAAGGCAAACAAAGTTTTATCCTTTGTCAGTTGACACTGGGAGGACAAGATAGGGTTGCAGTTTTCCATCCTCAGATGGGTTTAATTTAAAGGAGAAATATGGACCCTATAAAACCAAGTCAATCATGTTCCTCAGTTTGAGGGAGTAGGAGAGAGGGGAAAGTAATTCTCTCATGATCTGCTTTAAAAACGCAATAAAAACTCCCTCTATTTGGGCTGCACTAAATTCTGGAAACCCATAAAACATTGAGGTGTGAGAAAAGGATATGCAGTAATCCATTTTATCTATATTGGAACTGTCAATAAGGGTGGGTCTACCTTGGCAATAAAACACTTTTGAAAGAACAATAAAATATTTAAAACTATTTGAATTCAACATATTGACTCAATAAAAGATAATATCCCACGCTGTCAAAAATCAGCAGTGCAAATATAACTGCAACCTATCCTAGTATTTACTTGTGTCTTTTGTGCATAGTATAACGACCACACACTCTGCTTTTCCATTGACAATGTAGGCTTATACTTGCTGTCATGGTGCAATTATTAATTTTGCCTCTCTTTCCTCTCCAAAATGTCTAGTTTGGACTATAACCACATAGTCACCCTAAGCTCAAACTATACAGTACCATTATCTTCATAAATCCTTAAGCCAAGGGTTAAGGGTGACCTGATATTAAACTCCTATACATACCTGCATTCATATCATAGCTCTGCTAATTATGTGACAGGGGTCAGATTACTTCTTCTATGGCCCTCAGTTTCCTCATGTATAAAATAAGATAATAATAACTATTTCAGGTTCATATGAGGATGAAATAAGAAAATATCCTATGCTTATCATAAGAGCTGGTATTCAGTAAATGCTCTATAAATGCTAGCTCTGAAAATTATAACAACCACCTCACAGAGCCCCAAATGTTTTCACACACAAATTGAATATAATAATACCAAAATCCTGAATGATATGGAAGATTATATTAGAAAACCCACATAATATGTCTGGCATAGGGTCAGGTATTCAATATGTGCTCAATAAATGTGTATTTCCTTCATTTCCTTAAATCTACAAGGGCTGCAGTATTTTTTTTTAAGGGCTGCAGTATTAACGACCCACCACTAATTGTGTTTCATTATACAAATACAAATTCTACACCTGCAAAAACAAAATACAACAAAAGAACAGTAGCAAAATATGATAGTGTCTAGTAAATAAAATTTAAAAGAAGAGCAACAAGAACTGTGGTAAATTGTCTCAGAGGAGCAAAATTGCAAGGAGATTCAATATTCTAGAACATTAGGAAGGTGCTTGCACTTTAGAGACATATGCTGTTGAAACTATTTTTTAACTTTCCTCGTAGCCTACCCTCAGCCATTCCACCCCAATCCACCCCAGTCTATTCAGCCAAAAGTAGACCCATTTACCTTTAAGGACATATTTCAATATTTCTTAACTGTGGAAAATCATGAAGGGTCTAAGATTTCACCCTATATACAAACTAACAAATTAATCTGCCATCATTTTATGGATATGTACAGAAGATTCAAGACTCCTAATCACAGGCAAGAATTTTATTACTTAAAACAACAGCAAGAGCCAGCATGTCAGCATCTGTGCTAGTTTCTGGAGCCCAAATTCCCACGAGCAATACAAAAAAGGCCAAGGTGATATCTATACATGTGGTGAGTTGGGTTACAGCAGAAGAACCCAGAGCTCAGGGAACCTGAATCTCTTATAATCATCAGTAAGTACACATGGAAAGAATAGTTATCTTTATTATATTACACAATAAATAACCTATGCCTTACTCTGGAGGGAGCTACTATCTCTCTCATCCAAGGCTATTCCTTGTAAAAACATCCTTAAAAGATAGTCCAGAGCAAAAGCAGGCAGTGCCTCTCTCTGATCACAAGACATGCAGAAACATAATACACCATGCAGAATTGTCTCCTAACACCAACCAGGCACACGTGGATTACGCCTGTCCCCCAATCCCAACACACAGTGTTCTGTGCTTAGATAAATTAGGGAAATATTAAATACAGGACAGGTTTTTTTTAAGTTTCTTCAAAACAGAACTTCTCAGAGCCTAATAATCCAATGTGACTTAGTGAACCCCCAACAGGAGGATATATAATGCAATGTTTTAAAACTCATTTTTCACAAAACACCTATAAATATCTCCCAAAGGAATATTCGTTGCATCACAATTTGGGAACTTTAGGGAGAGTTTATACCATGTGCCCAATATCATCATTCTCTCTTATATAAGGTTAGCTAATATTTTCCCATTTATTTCCTAAAATCCCAAATCCCACAGAGAAATGTTTACATAAAGAAATACCTTTTTAAAGTATTAAATTATTGAAAACAAACAAACAAGCAAAACACCCTGTAGAGTCCCTCTGTACAAAGGAACCCTTAAAAATAATTGAGATAATATAAGTACTTAGCACTAGCTGGCACACAGTGAGTGCTCAGAAAATAGCAGCAATTATAAGCATTAGCCATTTTATCATGGTGCATTTACAAAACCCTCTTTGTTATAACACACTGAATTCCTATTATAAGTAAGCTGGTGTGGCTGCAGTAACATCGGGTCATGACTAGTGATTTTTCCTTCTCTAATTCTACTACCGTACACTTTCCTACATGCAATGTTTCCATTCTCCTCATGCCAATATTTTACTCCACAAACTGAACCTTATAAGCCTCTAAGTTTATTTTAGTCTAAATTTGATAAATGTTACTCAAAGCCAGTCTTCCTTTTTGTTTTCTTTTAATGTAAAAAATTAGATCCCCATTTGTTTAGAAGAACTAATTCAAAGTTTAAGTATCTGTGCTTTCTTCGGTTCTTGCTCTCCTAACAGGGTTGCCACTGAAAGGTCAAGCTGCATCTTATGAGCAAGTGGCAGAAGACATTGGCTTAGTTATCTGAAGCTCAGCACTAAAATAAAATACAGTGAAGCCTGCTTGGTACTTCAACGTGAAGGTGATGTCAAGTTAGTTTGTGTAGGTCCCAAAAGAGATTTCTAATGCCCTGCTTCTTCCAGCTGCCCTCATGACAGTACCTTTTCATTCAGAGCCTTTGGAGGAGGGGAGACCTGGCAGGCAAGCTGGCATCCATTTCTTTTTTTTTTTAATTTAAACTCAATTTGCCAACATATAGTATAGCACCCAGTGCTCATCTCACCAAGTGTCTTCCTCAATGCCTGTCACCCAGCTACCCCATCCCTCCACCAACCTCCCTTTCCACAATCCTTTGTTTGCCAGAGTTAGGAGTCTCTCATGGTTTGTTTCCCTCTCTAATTTTTCCCACTGAGTTCCCCATTTCTATAAGACACCCATCACCTGGCCTGACTGTCTCTCAAAAAAGTGCCTGTTTGTATTATCATCATACTTTGATTTAATTAATGATAAATTACTGGGTAAGTAAGATCTAGGATCTATAACCAGTCTCTAAGTTTAGACATGGGGTGGGGCAAAAGGAGAACTTCTCCAATTCTATCAGAATGCTGCATAACAAAATGACATGGAAATCAAAATAATCTGGTGTTGTGTGTTTACAGTATGTTAGAACATCCTTCAATAAAGGCTTGTCCTCATTATTCAGTTTCCTGTCTGTAAATTGGAATGTGATTTTCCCCCTTACTTCACAGTTTAGAAGAGACATTAATGAACATTTATAAAATATTAATTTTATACCAAATACAGCATAAATGGTATTTTGTTTTTCACAAAACATGATGGTGAATATCCACTTGCACATGTTACTCTCAGAGTGATCAGATCTCTAAGTCAAGTTATAAAAAGGGACTTCTATTACTCTGGCATTCTAAATCTTCCTTGAATAGCAACTAAAGCTAAGCAAGAAATTAAATTTCCATTTCCAAAATTAAAAAAATCTTATACTTTATAGCTATTTGTGTGAAGAAGAAACTCCCAAATAAGAAATTTCATTAAAATGTGGTCTATAGACTAAATTTTTTTACAAAATTATGTTAAAATCTCTGCTTAACTCCATATTGCACGTACTATTTGTAGATATTTCTAAATACATGTTTCTGATATTTTAAACTTTTTGAGAAGCTAGTTCTGAGGAATTCTCTCACTAAGTGCAGTTCTCACAAGCTACAGGAAGAAAACTTGCCAGGCATTTTCCTGGACTTGGCATAGAATCACCTAGGAACCTTTTAAAAATCATTCCTTTTTCCTTAAAATCCAATGAACCTAGAGTAGGGCCCAGGAATCTGTATTTCTAAATATCTCCTCTAGATCCAACTCTAGGCAAATTTTAGAACTACTGAAAGACTGTCACTGTACGTTTCAAATAGCATCTAGCTGGCAGCAGAAAACTGCACTGTGGAAAAGGGGAGGTTCTCTTCTTTAGAAGAACAGAGCAGTCCTCTCTCTATTCTTTTGAAACGATAAACCAAGGAGTTATCTTCCGTTCCTCTGGCTATCACCACTTGTTCTTCAAGCACAAAATCAGAGAGATAGAATTTTAAAATAAAAACAATACATATTCATGGTGTATGTGTGTAGTTTTCTAGATAAACGAAAGTCATCATCAGGTAAAGTCAAGTCAGAGAATGACAGACGTGCTAGAGGCTGAAGCAAAAAAAAAAAAAAAATGCCACTTAGCAGCTGAAAAGTCAATGAATGTACCTGTTATGCCAAGACAAGAAATTAATTCTAAATTCTGTAAACTTATTGACTTTCTTTTTATTTCATCTGCTTTAATTCAAAAAGAAAGGAAAGTGGTCCTTTTAACCTTCCCAGCAGAGAAAATATGCAGACATGAAATTTTAACCAAGACATGGCTGCCCCCTAGTGCCTGCTTACCCCAATTACAAGATTTTTTTTAAAGGAGGCTTACTAGTCTTGGGAGAATGCTTCATTTCAGCTTTAAAGTAAGAACACAAACCAAAGATGGTTTCTAAATGTCCTGATATACTCATTTTTGTAAAGTGACTATCCCCAGCCCTTTAACTTATTTCCCAGGATAGCTACAATTTTTGAAGCTTACCCACTTTGAACTGTGTTGCTAAAATAATGCAAGATATTTCTCTGCTGTTTTCTTTTGTTTTCTCTGTTTATATATTCTTCATATACCCTATAAAAGAGCCCCTTAATCTTAGTCCCTGCTAACTACCAGAAGCAAGGTGTGCCCATGAGCCCAGACTCTGAATGTCTCTCCCTCTATGTTCCTACAGGCCCAGGGCTGATCCCACCTCCAGTACCAGAGGCAGATGTTCTCTGCAATGGAGCCAGATCCACACTTGTACTTTTGCAGTCAGTCTTATACCACAGCCAGGCCTGCTAAACCCTCAGGCCCTTGGTGAGTGGCTTCCATAATCTCTCTAGCCTGGCTATTGCTCCCTATTTTGCTGATCTCACTGCATCAGCAAGTATCAGGATCCCAGGCACTCACTGCAACCACTGCCCTCACCTGTTGAGGAAGTGGCACTGGCTTGTGATGGGAGGGTCCTTGACTCGGATCACCCAGACTTCTCTCCTAGTCAGATTCCTTCAGAAATATTCATATGAATAGACATAATTCAAATAGGTGTGTTTATATATAAACTGAATAGTTCACATTTACTCGTTATTTTTTTTACTTGATCATTCTTTTTCTCTGGTAATCAGCTCTTTTCTCTTTGCATTAAGCCAAATACAATCTTTCATGCTTCTTGAAAAACTATATTGTGAACATAAGATATTCTTCTTTTAAAGTAGGAATTTAAGTGGGACAATCAAAAGTAATAAGAACTTGGTAGACAGGAAGCAAGAAAAGTTGGGCATCTATTTTGCTACTTAACCAATACCTTAAAACTTACCAAATTTAAAAAAAAAAAAAAAACTTACCAAATTTAAGGTACTATATCACTATGTAATCACATTCTAGTAAAAAATATCACTCTAAAAATGGCCTAGAGGTTATAATGAGAAGCTTCTTAAAGTAAATCACCAAGAGAAAGAAAAAGCAGCTAATCTGCAATAGTAAATATTTATTCTTTGTGGTACACATCAAATATACAGTGGTCTGCATCAGAATAATATTTATTCACAAAGTGAAATGAATGACTTACATGTTACTATAAAACAGAATGTCACATTTTTTGAAAGGCAGAAACAAACCATACAAATGTTACTGAAATTAGCAGCTAGAGTAATTGTACTTATTATAGGCTGTAGAAGCTATAACTATATATATTGACATGGAATGTTAATGATTTATTTTTACAAGGAAAAAAGAACTTTCCAAACAGCTTGTACCTTATGACCCTATTTTTATATATTTTTATTTTTTACTTATATTTACACACAATACAACACTTTCAAAATCTGAAAGGATATATACTACATTCAGAATATGCTTTCTTCCTGGGTGGCAGAATTAGGATAATTTTTATTTTCATTTCCTTCTCTTTACTTACCTATAATTTCTGACAAAGAATTGATATGTAGGAATGGTGGCTAAAAAGCTACAAAAAAAAGCTGCATTTTTTATTTTTTATTTTTATTATTTTTTAAGATTTTATTTATTTATTCATGATAGACATAGAAAGAGAGAGAGAGGGGCAAAGACACAGGCAGAAAGAGAAGCAGGCTCCATGCCGGGAGCCCAACGTGGGACTCGATCCCGGGGCTCCAGGATCACGCCAAGGCAGGCACTAAACCGCTGAGCCAAGGCAGGCACTGGGCCAAGGCAGGCACTAAACCGCTGAGCCACCCAGGGATCCCCAAATCTGTATTTTTTAAAAAGGGAGTAAAATTAGGCCATGCTTTTAGGCCATGTTTTTATGGTTTTCCTCAGCTACCACTATGTCCTTTCTTCAGGATCAGTATTGTTGAGTAAATTAGAGAAAGTTTTTCTTTGTTGGGGCCTACACTTAGGATGGGGGAGCAGGATACTGTTTAAGGATCTCTATTGTTTGTTTTCATCATTTTTTGAGTTTGAAATTCCTCTGTCTCCACAGTCCAGACTAAGACAAGAGTGTATTTTGCAATAACTGGCTTTTGCTGCACTCTGCTGGAACATTCTCTAGTGTTCTGCACAAAATGATCAATAAAAAGCATTCAGATCTTTGCTATATCTGGTTTAAAATATCTTCATGGAGGTTCAGAAGTTTCTATGGATAAATGAGAATGTTCCTTATCTAATAAAATTGATACAGTTTACAAACATATATACCAAGGGTCACCATGCTCACATATCAATAAGTGGCTATAGATACAATAGTTGATTATGATATGTTAAAGGTAACTTTTTTTAAAGATTTTATTTATTTATTCGAGGGGGCGGGGGGCAGAGACAGACAGAGGGAGAAGCAGGCTTCATGCAGGGAGCCTGACGTGGGACTCGATTCCGGGTCTCCAGGATCACTCCCTGGGCTGAAGGTAGGGCTAAACCACTGGGCTACAGGAGCTGCCCTAGAGGTAACATTGTTAAGTGTTTATTTTGTACCCTCTAAGAGAGATCTTTTCTCAACTCTTTTAAACAAATGCAAGGATCTATCTTTAATCTTATAAATTCCCTAGATGTACCTAACTGGACTCACATTATTTGAAATCATTTGTTAAATTAAAAAGAAAAAAAGGGGGGGGGGGACGACATCTGGGTGGCTCAGTGGTTGAGCATCTGTCTTTGGCTCAGGTCATGATCCTGAAGTCCTGAGATGGAGTCCCTCATCGGGCTCCCTGCAGGGAGCCTGCTTCTCCCTCTGCCTATGTCTCTGCCTCTCTCTGTGTCTCTCTCATGAATAAATAAATAAAACCTTTTAAAAGGAGAGAGAAAAGAAAGAAAATCTTATCAAATTAAAGCAGTTTTGCAGTTTGTTGGGAAATAGTCAAATGATTTACACCTGCTTTGTCTATCTACCAATCCTCATTTTTAGTCTTTTATCTCTTCCTCCCTCAAACACACCTGCAGTCAACATTCAGCATGAAGCTCTTTCGGTGAAAAGTAAATCAATTTGTGTTGGCCCGAGATTCCACAAAACACTGTCTAGAGAGGCCTCAGTAACACAGATGCAATGGAAAAGAACCGTGGCAGGCTTGTTTCAACAATCTTCTGAGGGCAGTAAGGAAAAACTTTCACCTTAGCCCTGTCTTGGGAGTTGCAAACACAGATGTTGGCAAGAATCCCAGCATACACAAAATACTTCTCAATTTTTACTAATACCTGCTAAAATTATGTCTTGGCCTCTTTGCCTGGAAAGAAAAGTCTGGGATGACCCGTCTTTTGACTTTGTAATCTGCATAAATCTCTTGAAGAGGGTTCACAGGAAAAGTTTCCATGGAACATTTCTATTGAAAAAAAGAAAGAGAGAGAGAGAGAAAGGGAAGGAAGGAAGAAGGGAAAAAGCAACCTCCTCAGCATCATCTCCCTCTCTATAGATTTCTCTACTGCATTATCAAATGAGAGTGGAGAAATTCATGAGTCCATAAGCCATAGTCAAAAAGCGTGGAACAGCCTTGGACTGGATCCCTGCCCAAATCTTCTAATGGCATGGTCAAAAGTCAAGTGTATACTAGTGCCCCCAAGTGTCTGGTCCTGGGCCAGCAACAAACCTAGACCTCAGAGCCAAAACAACCAGGACCTTATTTTTCATAAATGAACTGCTGTTAAGACAATCCCATGTTGTAGGAAGAAACACAAGCCTGGTAAAGGTAAAGGAGCCCCATCAACTAAGTACTTAGAAGAGCCAAAACCTGAACCAGCCCTCCAAATCCATTATCTCATAAAATCACTCAATGCCCCTAAAACAGAAAACTATCCCCATTTTACAGAAGAGGAAACTATGGCTCAGAGAGTTTTAATAATCTGCCCATGGTCACAAAGGTAGTTAACAGTGAAGTCAAGGTTGAAACTCAGGTCTGTTTCAACCCAAAATCTCTTTCAAGTCCACCAAACTGCCTCAGAGGCTGCAGTTCTTGTCCCATCTCTGATACGTTGAAGAGTTACGAGTTACTGACTTTTTCTTATTCTTTTGTGAATGACATAACTAAACATAATTTCTAAAACTTTCTTAAACTCCAAAAATCCATTATTCTCAGGATCTGTTCATATCTTTCTCTGCCTACCCCCTCCTTTTATTGGAGGAGGGGGGGGGACATAGGACCTAAATTCTCTAGGCTAAAAAAATCCCAAGTTAATCATAAAGGCTTCAGATGTCAGAGATTCTCAACTGCTGAGTACAGCTTGCAATTGTCAGTAATTTTCTCTCTAAACCTGGTGGTTTAGTATATCAAATAAAAGGAAGCCAAATAAGACACCAAGTGCTATAAAAATATTTAGCACAGTCTCAGTAAATTTCAATCCCTAAAATTATTTATTTATTCCCTACAAATTATTCCCCCAAAATTATTTAATATATTTGGAATCAAATAATGAAAGATATTTTTGCCACATCACCATTAGGATCTAGTTTCACAGAATTTTGTTACTGTATTATAATCACTAAGCATATTAATATAAGGTGGCAATGACTTTATTTGGAAAATGATTACATTTAAAAAGCAAATATTTTAAGTACTTTAAGTGAAAATAAGCTGCTCATTTCCATCAATGTTTGATCAATTGTTTGGCCTTAGCCAAAGCATGGTTATTTCAAAAATAAAGCAAGCAACACTTTTACACTCTATTTTCCTTAATAAAAAGTACATTTTATTTCATTATTGATGTACAATTTTAACTAAAACTCCAAGTCCACATTTTGCTTTTTAAATAACAGATATTTTCATTAGCTAACAAAAAGTTAGCCCACTGTCACAATCCTCCTGAAATAATTAAGGTAACAAGGGCAAAAGGTTACTTAAGACTTTACTACAGTGGGAGCTTAAATTATAGGTTTTAAACAAGATGTAAGGACCAATACGCATGAAAAAAAAAGTGCAATTTTAATGGAATGCAGAACAAATTAACTTTTTAACATTTAATAATACCCAATTGCATAATGGGATTTTGCTAAGTGCTACAGGGAGCAAAAAATAAAAGTAACACTGCAAGGTATGCTTGTTAACTACTTCAAGCTAAAGGCATTATTGGCCTACTAAATGCTGTAGTAAATGGACACATTGTAACATGAAAGACTCTGGACTCTGCCATCTGATTGGCATGTTTTGTTTGTTGTTTCTTTTTAAAAGAGAGGAAAAGATCAAAAACCTCTAAGGAATTTTGTTAACATGTTCCCAGAATTTCTTCTAAATACTTCCCTAGACTGGGAAAAGCTTCTCCTACAGGGTTACCTTCTCCCCTATTAAGTCAACCAGAAAGGTGGCTACAAGATCCTTTTAAACCCAGCTCTCTCCACAGGGGCAGAACCACCACAGCATTCCGGTCCTGGACCTGGGGAGCCTGGAATTCAATCTGTGCCTCTTGACTGTAAAGCAATAACCATAGGGCATGGGGCCAGCCTTTGTTTTCATCCAATTAATTGAGCAAAAATGGTTTCAACTGTGAAAAGACCTCCATGACCTAGCTCCAAAGCTTGACAAAAGAGGTATGGACTATGTGCCCAAGCCTCAGAATTGCACTGCAAGAAGGGACTGTGACACACTGGCCACATACTCTGTCTCCCAAGGGAGAGGGTCGGGGACATGATCAATTCTTAGTCTTCATAATCAAGGGTGAAAATCTATCCATCATCCTTCTGCTGACCTATCTGTAATGAAAAAACCTACTTTAGGCACTAGAGGAACCAAAACTGTATAACTTTCAAGAGCACTAAGAGCTAATCTTAAGTTTCCTGCAAAGATGTCAGGGGCAATATTCATTTATTCACTCTATCAATTTAGAGTTACCTACCATAGGCCAGGCAGTGTGCTTGACAGAGTGAACAAGACAGAAAGGGCCCCTGCCTTTACAGGACCTAGAACCTAGTAGCTGTATATGCCACAGATAGTCTCCGTCAACTAAAGAAAGTGGCCAAGCTCAAACAGTGAACACAGGTAAGCAGAAACACTATTTCCACTCCTCTTCATTACATGCTCTCTTTTCTGTCCTTTAATCCTTTTGTTAAGTTTCTAAATAACCTGGCTGAATGAAAGATTGGCCATCAGAAAGAGAAAATACTGAGACTTTTTTTCTAAGGGTTGACAGTGAAAACCCAGTTCAGCCAGAAAATCTTTCTTATAGTCAGGCATATACTAAAACACTCCCAATCCCCACCCCTTTGACTGACTCTGCTAAACAGTTATGGAAACATTTGCCTTAGAGCCTGAATAAAACCTCAGAATCCTTCTCAAGTCAGCATTTTAGGCAGCCACCACCAACTGTTCAGAATTGGCATAGGAGATGAATATTATTTGCTAGTGCAATCTCAGAGTGCATTAGAAGAGTTTCTATACCCAATAGAAGGTTGAGCTAGATGACTAAGGCCAACTGCAATGCCATAAATATAGGAATATGAAATCCTAAAAACGGGAAGTATACAACTTAAATTAATTATAACATTCCAAAAGTGTGTTTATTGGTAGGGTATTTAAACTCATAGAAGGAATTTCCCCAAAGAGACAATACCATAAATTGTGTTAATGTCACAGAACAGTCCTCAAAAGACTCTTTTAGCCCATTATGTGCCAAAATGGAACTGAACAAGTATACATTTGAAAAGAAAAACTAGTAGAAAATAAGAGACTTATGGGGGGTTAGTATACTACTCTCGATAAAAGTTTAAGACAGCATTGTGGACTAGACCCAGGAGTTCAGAAAGCACATGTAAAAGAAGATGCCACAACAAGGCTCAGAGACAAACTATATAAAACCACTAAGAAAGAGGGAATTTGACTGCGGGTCCTATGCTTTAAACACCATTTCTACCATGAAAAATATTCCTGAGATGAAATTTTTAAAAAAGGACCACAAGCACATCTTTTATACAATGATCCCAATTGTTTTTAAAGATTTTATTTTTTTATTCATGAGAGACACACACACACACACACACACACACAGAGAGACAGAGAGACAGAGAGGCAGAGACATAGGCAGAGGGAGAAGCAAGCTCCATGCAGGGAGCCCGACCTGGGACTCCATCCCAGGTCTCCAGGATCAGGCCCTGGGCTGAAGGCGGTGCTAAACCGCTGAGCCACCCAGGCTGCCCTCCCAATTTTTAAAATAATGTATACATGGGCAGCCCCGGTGGCGCAGCGGTTTAGCGCCGCCTACAGCCCAGGGCGTGATCCTGGAGACCCGGGATCGAGTCCCACGTCAGGCTCCCTGCATGGAGCCCGCTTCTCTCTCTGCCTCTCTCTCTCTCTGAATGAATAAATAAATAAATCTAAAAAAAATTTTTTTAAATAAAATAAAATAAAATAATGTATACACACAGAAAAAGAATGTTCATAAGGAATTACGTTCATTTTAATTTTTGTGTTTTGCATTTGTTTGAATTTTACAAATTTTCCACCATAATGCTATTTAACACAATTTTTTCAAAAGGTACATAAAATGAAATTATTTCTGATTGCTTTAAAAGAGATTTTTGTAAAAGTTTTCTTTGTGGGTATAACTTAAAGTCATTCCACTATGTAATCAAATCAAAAGCCAATCATTGCCTGCCCCTTTTAGGTCATTTTCCCCTTTCTCTCCTGTCTCGCCTAACAAACAGGGATATTTGCAGGCCTGAAACAATCAAAAAAATTCCTACTAACTGATCTAAATCCCAAATAAGGGAAGACTGCAGGGGCACTCATGCGCTGCCTCCTTCTTAGTCCATGAAGGAAAATGACATTGAAGCATGGCTACAAATTTTTTCTAACAAGATGGGTCCTAGTACAAAAAAATCAAAATAATCTATTGTTGAGTTATTATAGCTCCTATTAGTCACTTTTAGCATCAAGTACAATGATCTTCATCTAAAACATTTTAACTAAAAAATTATATATGACACATCTGCTCATAGTTCACTTACGCTGGGTTTGGTTTGGTTTTTAATTCACTGTAAGCAAAGAGCCAATGGCCAGCCCCTCTCTTTAGCTATTTGTGACAGTATTCCCTGTGTGTTTCCATATGCAACTCTTTGTTCTCTTTAATTGGACTGGATGGTCTAGCACAGGACTATATAGACACATTCTTTTGCAGATTCCCTGTAAGGTGCTCGTGAAATAGTTATCCTGATGTATCTACTAGGGAAGATACCGTCAGGGAAAAATTAAAGAATCCCTCTTGCACATTCTATGCTGCTGATGGCACTATCTACTCACAAAATTAGCAATTACCTGGTCATTTAGATTATAGCCTTAAAATGTCCCTGTTCTTTGAGCTGGTAATTACTATTATAGAAGTCTCTCCTAAGAAAACAAATTTTTATTTAGAAAAAAAAAGAAATTCAAAACAAAAAATTAAACTCAGCCTAGATCTTACTAAGGGAATGATTAACTAAATCATCATTCATGGTCCCAGTGGACTCTCCATCTTGACAAAGCTGAAAGTTATAATGGCTGAGAGTAGAAGTGAGCCTGTAAGATTTCTCAGGCACTGAGAGTTATAGGAATGCCTGGTTCTCCCTCCATTTACTATTGAAACATATTGTATTGTATCTGGACCTGTTGATTGGAGGCTAAAGGAACTGTCATTTAGCTCATAACCTAGTGTGGACTATGAGGAATCCAGAAGAACTAATTCATAGTGAAAAACTGGCTCTTTTCCTAGGTACTAGGTAACCAATTATTTCCTAGCATCCCTATTAAACTATACTAAACATTGCAGCCATCAGCTTTTAAGACTTTATGGTAAATAATTTTTCTTTTAAGAATAAAAGCCAAAATCAAGGAGAACACTATCAAGCTAGAAATGAAAATCTGGTAAAATAAAGTACCTCATCAGAATCTATGATTCAGGCTCATGAAAAACACATTTAAAAAAGAACTGTAAAACCTAATTGGAATGTAAAAAATAACTTACCTCAAATGATATACAGCATAAACCTTTCAAACACTCATTACTTAACACCAGAAAGATGATAGAGCCTATTTTGTTCCAAGATGATAATTGCTTTCTAAGTACAAAGAGATCATAAAAATTCCACAGTGACAAAACAGAGTTCTCAAACAACTCAATAGTTAAAACATAATCATAGCAAAGGAGGATTAGAAGCATTGCCCATAGTACCTGCAATGACTGTTCAACTCCAGGAGTGGGAATGAGTTAGGTCTAAATATGTAAGTTGTAAAGTACATATCTCATTAGCAAAATAATATCCTGGTCCCAGAGGAAATTTTTGGCAGAGACATAAGGCATGCCTTCAGAAGCTCCCTGAAGAAATGCTAACTAACTACCATTGGGGCAGGACCATCAAGTTCAAAAAATAATGTGTTGTGCCCTACTATGTGCCACACCAGGCTCTGTGCTAGGCAATGGGGCACAAGAGTAAACATTAGATCTGGTAGTTATTTTTATCCGGGAAACAGACTAAAACCAGATGAAAAATCCACTTCAACTGAAATGTACAGTACTTGTCTGCTAAATAACTTTGAGGTCCTGTAAGAAAAATGACATAGAAGTATGGCTACAAATTTTTTCTAACAAGATGGGTCCTAGTACAAAAAAATTAAAATAATCTATTGTTATTATAGCTCCTATTAGTCACTGTTAACATCAAGTACAATGATCTTCATCTAAAACATTTTACTAAAAAATTATATATGACATATCTGCTCACAGTTTACTTAAGGACCACTGTATCTTTTTGAATATTTATCATCTTCAATGGCAGAAGACCAGACTAAAAGGTAATATTTGTCTATCTTTATAATTATCATCACTATAGGAAAGTCATGTTCCTTGCAGTTATCAGTCATATCATAAACAGTTTTATATAACTTTTCCAATCACAAAGAAATTGATAAATAGTTGCTCAATAAATATTTGATAGAGTAATATCTTAATCTTTTAATCCCTGAATTTCAATAAAATATCCTATTCTTTCTTAAGTTTTTTAAACTATTTTAAAATATTTTGACACACATTAAACATTTGTAGTCTGGATAACACTTTCAAGACTTAAGAATCACCACAAAATACATTTCCTAGGCTGAATCTGAAGGAGCTATATTAAGCACACATATACATTTATATAAAAAGCAGTAAGAGATATACCATTTTTGTGTTGTTTCTTGAAATCTGATTAAAACTTGAGTTTAAACCTAAATGTATAGGAAAAAGGAATAAATTCGCTTATTTTAAGAAGAAAGTTTTGCAAAGTTGTAAAACTGGTTCCATAGAACCTAAGATTTCATCTGTCGTTAGTGAACCTAACAAGGTTTGTGGACAAGCAAGAGTGTTGAAACCTTGTCAAGAAATATTTTAAATATTAAAAAACTATGTCAACCCTTGTTCTGTTCATGACTAAACTTGATACAATCAAGAAAAATTAGTTTCGGATGTGGGATACTTCAGGGATTTGAAGTAGTTTGCTAAATAGGAAGCTAAATCCAATTACTTTTCTGAAGATTTGGCATCTTCAACTGAAAACCAATATTCCAATTAACATTAGACAAATATCCAAGCTTATCCACATGTTCCAGGCATCCTTTCTGGCTAACAAGTAGGCTCCATTTCTGTATTTAATTATTCCCTTATGTATACATAGGGCCTGCATTATACTTGAGGTATATGAGGTGGGGAAAAAAGAAAATTCTAAATTCTTCTGTGGTTCACTTCTACATGTGCACAACCCAAATTTAACCTCCTACATAATTTTATCTTCTTTTCTAAATTAAAAATGTGCCAACACAAGTCTTCTTTTAAATATGATGTTCTGAACTACCTAAATGGTACAAATGTCAAAGGCACTCTCTGTATCACTTCACCCAAAAAATCTCTCGATCTTGGGGTTGTAAGTTTGAGCCCCACGTTAGGTATAGAGATTACTTAAGAAAACCTTAAAAAAAAAAAAAAGAATTTATGAGGGGTTAGTGAAGACAGTAAAAGCAGAATATGCCTGAAGTCCCAAAATAGATTCATAAATAAAACCCATGTCCTAAAACAAATTTACATAAAACACTAATAAGAAGTTTAGGCCTCTGCTTAGCACTCGCTGTTCTTAATATATATATTAAACAAACTTGGTAACCTGCTAAACCTCTAGAACTAGTAAATTAGAAATCAGCAGGGCTATTACAAATCAGGAAAAGAAAGAAAGAGAAAATAGTACCCTAAAATCCAATGGAAAAAAAGAAGTCAGATTATATATTATTTTACAGTAACTAAAATAATTTTAAATAGTATTTTTTGTCTAGACCAGTTACTTCAGGGATGAGCAATCCCTAATGGGCTTTAAACATTGAAGGACCACTAGGCTCAGTCTTCAGACCTGTTTTCTACTCTATCCTCAATGTTTCTCAATGAGTCATGATCCCTCAGTGGTGTATGCAATTAATTAAATGGGTTATGAACATATTTTTTGTATGATGAGATGGGATATCCTAGTTGAAATATATATTAATTGAATATGGAAGTAAGTAGAGATATTTTTGGTTAATTTTTATCACCTATCCCCTCACAGTGCCTAACATAGGATTTTAAACATGAGTAAACACCAAAATGTCCCATAAGGAATATATGAATCATATGGAAATAATCTGGACATAGCATGTTAAGAGAGAAGAGCAGTAGGTCAATGGTATACATCAACATTTAAAGGTAGAAGGAAAAGTAGTCTATGAAGACAGCAAAAAACAGTTTTAAGAATGGTTATACATTAAGACAGCCAAGGAAGCTTTCAAAAAAGTTATGATTGGATGACAAAATTAAACATGGTAGAGGGGTGCCTGGGTGGCTCAGCCAATTGAGCTCCTGACCCTTGATTTCAGCTCAGGTCATGAGTGTCTTGAGAACAAGCCCTGAGTGGCACTCCACACTTAGTGGGAAGTCTGCTTGGGATTCTCTTTTTCTCTCTCTCTGCCCCTCCCCCTGCTCGTGCTCTCTCATTCACACTCTCTCTCAAATAAATAAATATAAATTTTTAAAAGACTCTGTAATATTATAACCAAAATAATATTTAATGGATTTGGCAATCAGAAGGTCAGAGGCAACAGCAACAGGGGCAAAAACCATATTAAAAGTGAAAGGATAATGAAAGACAAATAATTGTAAAGATATTCCATGTTCATAGAGTGAAAGACTTAATACTGTCAAAATATCCATACTACCCAAAGTGATCTACAGAGTCAATGTATTATCTCTCATAACATTGGACCTGGCAGTGAGTTACTGGATAGGACACCAATAGCATAGGTAACAAAAGCAAAAATAGGACTATATCAAATGAAGAAGCTTCCACATAGCAAAGGAAATAATCAACAGAGTGAAAGGCAATCTACGGAATGGAAAAAAATATTTACATATTACATATATAAATAAGGGGCTATATTCAAAAGATACAAAGAACTCCTACAATCTGATAATAAATACCTATCAGGAGAGCCATTATAAAAAAAAATCAATGTTGGCAAGGATGTAGAGAAACTGGAACACTTGTACACTATTAGTTGCATGAAAAATGGTATAGCCATTATGGAAAACAGTATAGAGGCTCCTCAAAAGATTTAAAATAAAACTACAATATGATCCAGCAGTCCCACTCTTGAGTATTTATCCAAAAGAACCAAAATCATTATTTCAAAGAGATATCTGCACTCCCATTTTCATTGCAGCATTATTCACAGTACCCAAGATATGGAAACAATCTAAATGTCTGTGAACAGAGGAATTAAAAAAAATGTGGGGGGGGGTTGTATATAATATATGTAAATATGCATATAATATATAGTATTATTGTATGTATATATGTATAAATATGTATATAATATATAGTAATAGTATTATATGATGTAACATATGTTATATTAAAAAGAAGGAAATTCTGCCATTTGTGAAAACTGGATGAACTTTGAGGACATTATGTTAAGTGAAATAAGCGAATCACAGAAGAAAAAATACTAAATGATTCCACTTATATGAGACATCTAAAGTAATCAAACTCATAGAAGCAGAAAGTAAAATGGTGGGTGCCAAGAGTAGAAGCAGAAGGGGGTAGAAAAGGGAGGTCCGGTGCAGTGGGTAGAATTTCAGTCATGCAAAATGAAAAATTCTGGAGATATTCTGTACCACAATGTGCATACTGTCAACAAAACTATTCTGTATGCTTAAAAATTCGTTAATAGAGTTCATATATGCAGGTTTTTAAACACAATATAAAGGGGACAGATAAATGAAATGGAAAATGAGAGAATAAAGTAGAAAAGTAGTTTTCTGATGAGACAAGTGTGCAGAGGGAAAAAAGGAAGAATGGGTTACATGTAGAAGAGAAATACAAAGAAAAGTTGCAGGAGGCAAATCTGTGCCAGGATAAACCTCAACACGTCTATAGGCTATAAGGAAGGAACAGAGAGAGGGAGAGATAAAAAATATAACAGTCAGAATAAATGATGAGTAAGTTATTATTCCAGAAACTAGTGGAAGATGAAAAAGGTCAAGTGAAGGACTGATCTTGAAGAAGAGGAAGAAATCCTCATATACTGCTGATGGAAATAGAAAATGATACAACACTGAGGAAAAAGTATGACATAAAAAGTTAAACAAAAATTTACATATGATGCTGCAAGTCTACTCTCAATAATCTACCAAGAACAAACAAAATATATATCCACATAACGACATATGATAAATGTTCACAGCAGCATTATTCATTAGTCAAAAATGAAAACAATTCACCTATCAACTGATTAAAAACAAAATGTAGTGTATTCATACAATGGGATACTATTCAACAATTAAAAGGAACAAACTGCTGACACATTCTACAACATGGATGAACCTCAACAACATTATGTTAGGTAACAGACTCAGATCCAAAAGACTAATTATTGTACAATTCTAACTATATTAAATATCCAAAAAAGACCAACTTAGACAAAAAGTAGATTAGTAGTTTCTTGGTGTTAGGGGTGGAAGGGGGGATTAAGTACAAATGGGCATAAGGGAGTTTTAGAGGATAATGGTAATGTTCTAAAACTATATTGAACTAATATTTGCACAACTCTATGAATACACTAAAATTCATTAAATGGTAGATTCCCATGGATGAATTTTGTAGTATGAAAATTATACACCAATAAAAGTTGTTTTTTTTTTTTTTTTAAGAGAATAGGTTAACTTGACTGGCATGTATGTCTTGCAGAAATGAGAGTTAAGATTAGGAGGAGCTGGGTCCCATTCTTCAGAGATCTTTGAATGCCAGAGAGAGAAGTCTCAACCAGATAGACAAAGGAGATCCCCTGAAGGTCTCAGAATGGGATAGGACAAAAACAAATTAAAAATTAAGTTAATTACATTCAGAAGATTAGTCTTATCTAATATGTCAGACAAGAAGTTGACACATTAGATCATAAAGACCAGGACCTGTGAGCTTCCTTGAGTCCATGGCCTCAACTAGCAAGAGCTGATCCTCTTACATACTTTCACCTTGTATCACAAAAGTGGGATAAAATACAGAGAGAGATGGCCCATAAAAAATCTATCACTTCCATAGAAAAACACCTCTTCAAGAATATAGCCTTTGAGGCCATCATTCCAAATGAGGAATCGACTAAACAAGCATATTAAGTGCTGACTAGAAGCCAGTCCTAGATGGGGGTAAAGAATCAATATCTGAGTAAGAAGGGTAGTTGGATTTTCCTGAAATTCTCTGAAAGAGATTTAGAAGTCATATAAAAGAAAATCTAAAAACAACAATATAGGGTAGTCCATCAGGGAAAATAGTGAAGTTACATATCTGCTGATTTTATTGTACAACATTCTAACTAATTATTCCCAAGTACAGTTACAACATATTTAAATATCTTACAGTCCAATGTTCCTTCTGCCTTTGGAGCCACAGAGGAGCAGCAAGCAGCCATGGCTCTGCACTACCCTAGGGCTATGGGCCTCAACAAGGGCCACAACGTGATGCAGCCTCTGCTGACAGCACACTGTGTGCCTCACGGAGCACACCAAGTTTGGGTAGGACATGACCTGAGAGGTGTGCAGCTTCACCCCACAGGAGCAGAGTGCCATGGGGATTCAAGGTCTCCGAGGACAAAAGTACCCTCACATTCATTGAGAAAAGAGTGGGGACACATATCCGTGCCAGGAGGAAGAGAGAGGAGCTGAGCAATGTCCTGGCAGCCATGAGGGAAGCAGCAGCCAGGAAGGACTGAATCTGTATGTAATAAATGCTTTTTGGAATTTGAAAAAAAGTAAAAAATAAAGTCCGGTGTTCAAAATTCATTTATTTTAATCAGATTAAATCAATTTTATCTATTACTACCTTGTTCCTGAATATAAAGCTGAGTCTCACAAATTATCTTTTTAAAAATATATCACCTCAATTTATCTTTGGTTACATTTGGTACTTTTTTTTTATTCTAAATTCAATTTGCCAACATACATTTGGTACTTTCAAACAACACTTAAGGCACTATTAGCCTTCTGGATATTAATAGACAAGGACACATATCAGTATTGATATAACTGCTTAGATGTTCATAGATAATCCTATAAAGACCATACATCTCTTTATTTTGTTAAGCAATATCATAAAATAATCTCTCTGGCTTTGTTTTCCTTAACTGAGAGAAAGAAAGAAAGTGGGGGAAGGGAAGGAAAGAACAGAGGAGGGTTAAGAGTATGGTGATCATTGTTAATTCACAATTCAAACCATTCAGAACCCCACTTACAGAAAACTAATACAAAAGGAATAATTGTGCTAGATAGCATTAAACAGGAAGATAGATAACATAAATGAAAGAAAACTCATACAATTACAGATAATTAGAGGCCACTTATATATTTTTTCTCTCATCACTGACACAAAAAAGATAAGATTTTCATTTCCTTCTAATGGGTTCATTAATAGTTTTATTGTAATATTAGAAACATCTTGTTTCTTAGTATATCTCAAAGGACTAATTATTTTAAAAAGATCAAACAATAAATAGAAATTTTAGCAGAATAGGTACCCCTGATTACTTTTGGTTTAGAATATTTTATATCAGATGGTCAAATTTATGAATCTGAAAAATTTGCCAAAATAAACTCCTAATACTGACTTTACAATCTAAGTGGGTGTTCAAACTAATACTAGCAAGCAAAAAAACCAAATACCAACTGATGAAAATGCAGATAAAGAGGTATGCATTCAGTTTATAAAAAAAACCCATATGCCCCAGGGAACTAAAGCATACCAGATGGATATTAAGAATAGAATGTTTTTATATATGAATGGGTATGTTTTCCTCTTGATTTACGTACACCTTCCATTAATGTCAATTAGTGTTACATACGTAAATCCAGGGAAGCATAACTCCAATGTCATAATAATGTTCTGCACTTGTATATCTTCTTTGAAAAATAATTCAGTTTCAAAAAGCCCTGTTACTTAGATCACTATCATTAGCGTCCACCAAACAAATGTTGGCTGGCCAAAAACACACTCCAGGCTGGCACTAAATGACCCTAACGGCCCATTTGTTTCTGAAATTCTGAATTGATGGAAATTTAAGAGTCCGTTGCTTTAACTATTATGCAGATACAATAAATATTTATTAAAAGTTTTACTAGAAGTAAGCGCCATACTGGATGCCTATCAGACAGGTTCTAAGGGGTCCAAAGATAAAAGTGAAGAAGCCAAGTGACATGCCCAAAGTCAAAGAAACATAAAGGGCTAGAACTAGGACCCAAGTGTGTTGACATTAAATTTGATATGTGTGTGTATCTGTGTGAGTGTGTTTTCAACAATACCTGAAGGCATGGTTTATGTGTGCAAAGATTCCCGGTAGTCCTCTAACCATCTAAGAGAGCTTCCCACTGCCTGTTATTCACAACAAGTAAGTGAAAATCATTGCATCAATGACACTCTTATCATGAACTAGAATTTAAAACAAGTAAAGGATGAATGGCTGGGGGGCTCAGGTCATGATGGCAGGGTCAGGAGATGGAGCCCAGAATAAGGCTCCGCACTCAGCAGGGAGTCTGAGATTCCCTCTGCCCCTCCCCCTATTTGCATGATCTCTCTCTAAAATAAATAAATAAATCTTTAAAAAATAAAAATAGAGGCCATGGGTGGCTTAGCTCGTTAAGTATGTGATTCTTGGTTTCTGCTCAGGTCATGATCTCAGAGTCCTAAGATTTTTTTTTAATTAAGATTTTATTTATTTATTTATTTATTTATTCATTCATTCATTCATTCATTCATGAGAGACAAGAGAGAGAGGCAGAGACATAGGCAGAGGGAAAAGCCCAGGCTTCCTGCAGGGAGCCTAATGCCAGACTCCATCCCAGGACCTCGGGATCACGACTTCAGCCAAAGACAGTTGCTCAACCACTGAGCTACCCAGGCATCCCTCAGGGTCTGAGATATAGTCCCAAATCAGGCTCCCTGCTCAGCAGGTAGTCTGCTTGAGATTCTTTCGCTCTCTGTCTCTCTAAATAATAAATAAAATATCTTTTTTTAAAAAAATAATCAATCAATAAATTAAGGATTAGAAAAAAGAAAAAAACAAGAGACATTACAAGAAACGACATAAAATTATGAGTTCACAATCATCTGTAGCTAGAACTGTAATGTCTGCTGAGGAAGCCACTAGCCACATATGGCTATTCAGAGCCTGAAATGTGCTACAGATGTGAACTAAACAATGTATTGAATACTTACTATGAAAGGAATAGAAAGTGTCTTGATAATTTTGATTAATGTAGAAATAGTATTTTACATATATAGGGTTAAATAAAACATTATCAAGATTAATTTCACTTGTTGCATTTTGTTTTTTTAAATGTGACTACTAGAAAACTTAAATTAGATATATGGCTCATATTTCTTTCTTGGAGTATATTTCTGTCGGAGCAGATGTCATAGCCACACACATATACTGAATATATCAGTGATATATTTAAAACAAGCACACTTTGGAGATTATATTCTAGACTCTGATTTAGTGGAAGCAAAATTTACATAATTTTAGAAGAGCTTTGTATTTTCTTCTAGTTTCACTGAGGGACTAGTGAAGTGATAGAATAAGACAATCCTCACACTTATTCATATTCATTCAAGCCTACCATTCAGTTATCTAATTTCTCCTTTTTGAGTGAATAGGAATAAACTAACTCATATATGGAACAATAATCTGAAGTTCTAAACATTCAGAGAATAGAGAAATGAATTTATAGGGTATACAGAGGAGAGAGAAAATACTTCCTTCAGAAAATACCATCAAATGATCACATTCACTTTTTAAAAAGTTATTACTTTTAAAAAATTGTGGTAAAATACACAGAACAAAAAAATTATTATCCTGTTTTAAGTATATAGTTCAATAGTGTTAAGTACATTTACATATTGTGAAAAATTATTTTCATGCTTATCAAATTGTGATCATATTAACAGAAATGGCTTAACAATTTAAAGTCATCTAAAATAAATGTGCACTATTTTCAATTTTTTATATTCCTTCTAAATCTTTGCACACTCATCTACTATAGATACAACTATTTCATTATTTGAAACTTACTACATACCAACTGCTATTTTCAATTATTTGGGATGTTTATATCATTCTGGTTTTTAAAATAATTAAATGAAATGATGATATGAAATGAGATCATATCAAATGGTAGCACTACAATAAAACGAATTACTTTCTAACCATGGAAAGCTAGTTTATAGTGATTAGTGTTATAAACAACCAACCTGATAGATGTATTTTTTTCCTTTGTGAGCTATTTTCTTAGATAAATAGCCAAGAGTAGAATTATGGGGTAAAAATACAGAAACTCCATTTTTTAACTTACCACCTCCATTCATCCCCAAACATATGGCTGCAAATTCCTATGCCCCCTTTCTCACCTGTTTATTCTATCTCCTTCAGAGGAGAAAGAATGTCTTCTTCACTCTTAAATAGTTAGAAGAAAAACAAATGAAGCAATATAACCAAATCCCTGATACCTCCTTCTCAGTCTATCAGTGTATTGTTTTTACTTGCCAATGGCAAAGAAGAAAGTAGGCCTAAATGTTTCATCACATATTCCTTTGTGTTATCAGCCAAAATCATCAAAATCATGCTCATTTAAAAAGTCATGGACCAAAAGCTCTTAGACTTCTGCGTGACTTAAAATGATTTTTATACATCAATACCATACAAATAAACAAAGTGGAAGGAAGTTTTAAGTACAGAAAAAGTAACAAAAAGCAAACTCCAAACCACAGGATCTCTGTTTAAAATTATGCTTAATACAACCTCTGTTTTGCAGAAAAGAAAAATCAGCCAAGTGCCTTTCTAGAACACTAATGACTATCAGTCATTACATCACACATATGTCATCTGACACAAACTTTTAGATTAGTAAACATTTTTCCTTTACTACAACAGAGAGTTAGTGTTCAAACAGGAAGGAAAAAAAAAAAAAAACTCACCACACGTAAAAGCATCAAAACACAAGTCAAACTGTAGGGTAAGTCTAAATGTCCCCAGTTTCAATTCAGCCAATCAGTCCTGCTTTGACTAACAAATGCACATAAAATTTTTATAATATGAAAGAGAACTTATTTGCCAAAGCTTTTCTTCCAAATGCAATTAGCATTATAATTTGATAGCAAAGAAATTGAACTTCAGAATAAGCTAACACATTAACAAACTTCTTCCTCTGATACTCAAGTTTCAGATGTAATATATACTTTAGGGAACTCTCCAGAAGCTTTTACTACCTTTCTGATAGGTGTATACCCATCAAATATTGGATGACCACTAATATATATACATATATATATATATATTACATGAATATGTACAAATTGTTTACATGAATCTCCTTTTCCTTTAACCTGACTATAGTTTCACTAAAGAAAACCTAGGATGTCTATCTGCCCTGTGGAAATGACTAACTATACCACAAGATATACTAAAGCACAGACTTTGGAATAGATGGCTTAATATCTATGTAACAGCAAGTTGCCTAACCCTGCTTGGAGTCTCAAGCTCTTCATCCATAACTTGGGATCCATGATTGGGAACAACAATGCCACCTTCACAAGATGACTGTGATTTTTTAATTGAAGTAATAAATGAAATTTACCTCAGACTCAACAGATGCTCAATAAACATGAATTTCCCTTCTCTTCCCTTACTTCCTTTCTTAGGTCCTCCAAAAATATATTCAGACTGACAAGGCAGCATTCCAGTTGTACACATGAGGAAATCTGGATTTCTAAACGCTGACAAAAAAATTCTTGACATGGTTACTTTCTTTCAACATTATGCCTTTAAAGCCAGAAGTAAAGGTGAAACCTCCTTCAAAAAGGAAGACTTTTTTTCCCAAATTCTAGAATAAATTATTAAAATTGTAATGGGCAACTGGGAAATCCTCATTCACTGGAGAATGTAAGTATCATGAGATGCTTTTCCCAGAGTGATAGCCCTAGCCTCCTCTCCTTGCTTCAGCCACCGGCTGACCTCAGGAAGGGGTGCCTGGTAGATGCCCTCAATGAAATGTGATAGGATGGAAGGTAGATGCTATGCGGGAAAGGCCTCCTAGTAAGATTTAAAAGCCAATGTGGAAATATGTGTTCTGGGGTTCCTAGCCAATCAAAAATACAGGTTTTGGGAATGACTTACAGTTGAAAAAGGGAGAAAAGTGGTTGGCTGACCCCCTTGTGTACCAGAACTCATAATTACTGATGGCACATCTTGGAGCCAGTGACCCACCTGTTGGGAGTCTAAAACAAGGCTGGTACCCACAACTGCTTGAAAACAACTAACTGCAGAATGATGAGATAAGTCTTATCACTCATGGTCAGTTAACCAAGATGCCTTTCCCAGAGAGAAACCATTAAGCTACCCCCAGAGTTGCTCTCACTGATGTCTACTTCATCCCTTTTTTCTTCATCTCTGGGGAACTCACAGGTAGCTCTGGGGTGGTGGTCATAAAGCCTTTCTGTTTTTGAACTCTCTTCTGTATCTGAACTCCCAGTTGGCTTATTCTACTCATCAGAAATTAGTTAGTATCCTGACAGGGCCAGGACCATCTACATTATTTGAAGGGCCCAGAGCAAAAGGAAAATAGAGGGCCTTTTGTTCAAAAGTATTAAGAATATCAAGATGGCAACCACAGGGCTTTAAATCAAACACGGGGTTCTGTGTGATTGCACAGGTCACATGTCCATGAAGCATACCCAGAACAAGTGGAGCCCTACGAGGAGACTGAATAACAGATTCCATCCCCAAAACAACTGACCATAACTAAGTGCACAGGTGAGTAGTATTCAGGCAGTCTCACTAACCTGAAAACAGTACAGATACTCTCTTTGCTTTTAACAACTCTTGACAAACCTAATTACAAGATAAATTATCTCCAGAGTTCATGGACCAAATTGATTATGAATAAATAATATTGCAATGACAACAAAAATTTAGGTTTGGAAGTCAAAAGTATAAAAAACCTAAACCTAGGGGTTATGGAAGGGAAAAAATTGTCTTCTAAACAATTTTGCTAATTTGGTATATGTTCAAGAAAAAAAAAAAAGTAGGGTAGATAACCAAAAATGCCCACAATTCTCTACTCATCCAATAAGGAAGAAGGGTTTATTTCCTTACCTCTTTGATCTGGGTTGGTCAAAACTTATAGAGAATTAGACACATGGCAGAAGCTTAAATGACAGTTGTACATTATGACCTGTAGCTATCGTGTGAATAATGCCAGGCCAGCCCACTAGGCCAGGAGAGACATGTAGTACAATGATCCCATCTAACTGTGAGCCAACTGCCAAATATGTGAGTAAGTACATCCCACACCATCCAGTCTCCAGCTGAGCCATCAGCTGACCAGGGACACACATGAGTGAGCCCAGTGGAGATCAACCAAGCATGGCCCAGATCAACAGAACTGCCCAAGTGAACAACAATGAATTACTGCTGTTTTAAGTCACTAAGGTTTGAGGTGGTTTGCTATACAGTAAAATCATTAAAGATACAGGTAGTACATTAGCTTAGCAAGAGAAAAATGGATTATGTAATAATAAGCAGGGGCTGAGACAACTCGCTCACCATTTTTGGCAGGGAGATTAGATTCCCACTAAATTGCATAATACGTTCCAGATGGATTTTAAAAGTATATATAAAAAATGATAACATAAAAATGCTAGAATAAATTACATGTTGATATTCATGTACTCTTGGCATGGGAAAGGCTTTCTTAGGCAGAGAAGCCTAAAGGAAAAAAATGGATAGATTTTATTACATAATTGCTTTTTAAACTTTACATGTCAAAAAAAACATTATAAATAAAAATAAAAGGCAAATAACAAATTGGTAAAACTTTTTTCATACATGAAAAGAGATTATATCCCTCATATATGTATTTTTATGCATGACAAAAGTATGATAAAAGATTGCCATTCCTAACATACATAAAATAACAAGAAAAAGCTGAACTACCTGACAGACTACTGAACAGAAAATATACACACATAAATCACTATAAAACAAATACAAATGGCTAATTAACATTTTTAAAAATTCAACATCACTAATAAGCAAAGAAAAAAAAGATAAAACAACAATCATATTCTCTTTTCAGTTAAAAACTGTAAAGATCAAAACAATAATGCCCAGAAAACAGACATTTTCCTATACTGCTTGTGGAACTATAATTTGGTACATTTATGCAAAGCAATGTGTGTGTGTGTGTGTGTGTGTGTGTGTGTGTGTGTTTGAGTGAAATTTTTAAAAATTTTTCTTCTAGGGAAACAATCAGGGATTCAGGAAGGACATCCACTTGACCTCATGATCCTGATGCCCCCTTCCCTTTTGGTATCCTCTCTGGAACCAAACAACACACAAAGAAGTGTGGGGATGCCCATAAGGATAAAGGATCTTTCTCATTCTTAGCTGAGGTCTAGATTTATGAGATTGACAGCAAAATTTCAGAAAGATGATGTATTATTATAACCTCTTTTGTCTGAAAAAATGAATAGTGCTGTTTTGAGATAGTATAACTAGGTCAAATAAAAATGAAGAACAGTCTCCCAGAGTTGTAGTTAACATTTGTTGAGAGCTCATTCTGTACCATGCACTATCCTAAGCAATCTACATGTTTATACATTTCAGTCCTCATAACAACCCCATAAAAGAAGGAGCATTCTACAGGTAGGAACACTGATGCTTAGGATTGGTTTTGTTTTCTCTGTTTAAGTAATTTGCCAAAGGTCACAGAGCCAAGACTAGAACATAATCAAGCTAACTCTAGACATAGAGTTCTTAATCATTTTACTAGGATACTTCAGATATGTCCTTTTAAACCCTAGAGCACTTATTGGCATGTATCTAAAGAAAACAATGTTGGATGTCTTACTACAACCTTAGAAGCAGCAGCTTTCTCTATTAGGCCCTTGTGGACCAAAATCAAAGATACCTAAACTGCAAGCCATACAAAGGTGAGAGGCCTACTTCATGGGCTCATTAGGTAAGCAAGCAGTACCTGCAGTTTCTGCTAAATTATTTAGGAAGGCAGAAGAGAGTTTCTTTTAGTGGCATTTGGGGATTTTAAAACAAACCATCCCAATGATTCATGAGCCTGAACTCAAAGAATTCTCTATCAATCTGTTCTTTGTAGTGTTGCTATTATCAAAAATATAGTTTCAATAAATTATATTAGTTAGTGGCAATAAAGAATTCATTAATAGAGCAAATATTTATTAAGCACCTATAATGTGGCAAGAAATCTATCATCCTAAGAAAATAGCAGTGAGTAAAGCAAAAGAAAAAAAAGTTCTTGCCTTCAGAGAGTTTACACACTAGTTTTAGGAGGATACTGGCTTCTGCTTCTATTTTCACATAAGCCAATTATCACTATTCATTAAATGCTAACAATGAAACATCCTCCAGATACATGGTGATAAATGCAATAAAATGTAAATCTTTCACTGGATAGCTCAGAGTGCTTCTCTTAACTGCTCCTGGTTGAACTAAGGTGGCACTAAGACCCACAGAATGATTAACAAAAAAAAAATTACATGCTCCCTACACATGAGAAAACAAGGATTCTACACAGGTAACAGATCTAATTTAAGCTGCTATGTTAGGAAAACACATTAAAAATCTACTGACAGTCATGCCATGGAAATTAAGATCAAACTCTAGCATGGCTCATTATATCAAGCATTCAGCTAATCGGCCAATTAAATCATGCCCCCTACCCAGGCAAAGGATAAAGATAAAAAAAATTTACACTAGGTACAGAAAGTATGTGATAGTGAAGTATGTCATATCCCTTTTGGTCACAGTAGGATGTCTAAAAGGGATTTTTCTCACTGTTAGACTCAACATTGAAACTACTATTATGATCCATTCTTTAATAACCTATAGTTTGTCCATACTACAGATTATACTACATAACACACAGAGAGGTAGGTCTATACATTAATACAGAAAGAGCTCCACTACACACTGTTAGAAGAAAAAGGAAAAAGAGAAGTATACCAATACATATAGTATAATACTATTTATGGATTATTTTAGCCTCATAAAATAATACTTCATTTCTGAATGGAAAAAAAAAAGGTCTGGAAAAACACAAAATCATAAAAGTGATTACATTTTTGAGGAGATGATAAAGGGCCATGATAGAGAATTTAGCACAGTGTATAACCTTATCATTTTGGGGGGAAATTATATCCATGTATTAAATATGTCATTAAAAGTTAACTAAAGAGAGTTAAAATAGAGAACAATCAATATCTCACTATAATTTAATATGAACATATAATAAAATTGAGTAGTAAATTACATTAAAACTAAGTCAAATTCTTTATACTATTCATATCTTTCAAAAGCTTATTCATTTTCTTTTTAATCTAAAATGAATGGGGATTTAAAGCTAAAACCCATGGTTTTAATCGTCTTGTCTGCAATATTACAAATCATGGAAAAACCCAACACTGAGACTAAGCAAAAAAAAAAAAAAATCTAGCACTTTAAACATACAAAAGACAAAGGAATGGGATCCCTGGGTGGCGCAGCAGTTTGGCGCCTGCCTTTGGCCCAGGGCGTGATCCTGGAGACCTGGGATCGAATCCCACATCAGGCTCCCGGTGCATGGAGCCTTGCTTCTCCCTCTGCCTGTCTCTGCCTCTCTCTCCTTCTCTCTCTGTGACTATCATAAATAAATAAAAATTCAAAAAAAAAAAAAGACAAAGGAAGCCTTACTATATAGAAAATATGGAAAGCATTAAATCAAACATCCTCATCAACTTCCTTTACACACTCCTCTGCCATTATGTCCAAAATATAGAGTATCATTAAAGACAAGAGTCAGCCTATTTTTAGCCCCAAGCATAGGCAGGTATAGAATGAGATAAAGTCATCAAAGAAACATGAAGGTAGAGAGGAAAAAAAGAAAGGAAATGAAAAACAAACCAAAACAAAAAGCATACTTAAGAAGAAAAGAAACATAGAACAGAAAGAGCATCATTAGCAACTGAGTTGGGAGTCATAATTGCACCAGCACAAAGGGAACTGGCCATCTAGATTTGTAAAACAATTTGCCAAGCATTTCCACATATATTGGCAAACAGAATCTTTGTAACAACATGGTATTTATCCCATTTTACAGAAAGAAACTGAAGTTCTGAGAGGGTCAGGGCAACTGCCAAAAGCCATAAAGCTAATAAGTGACAGAACTGGGGTCTTTGGACTGCAAGCCCAGTGTTTTAGTACCCTACTGCTTCTACAGACTGTCTCTCAAATTGCTTCTAATTTTCACATAACCATGAATATTTCAAGAACAACTGTATTATCAATACATTTATTGATGTCTTATTCTTCTTTCCTCTAGGGAAGCTAACTGAAAAAAACTCTGATTTGTCCATTCAAAGCCAACGGAATATGATAGAGGAGGGCAGTGGGGGTAGGGGTGGCAATAAAAGGCAACATGACAAGAGTTTTGTGGTGATGGAGCTGTTTATCTTGAATGTGGTGGTGTATATATGAACCTACATATGTGATAAAATTGTATAGAGCTTAAAACACACATACCCACCACTAACTAGCACAAGTAAAATCATGGAATTCTGAATAAAATCCATGGATTTTATCAATGCTAAATCCTGGTTGTGGTATACTGTAGGTTTGCAAAATGTTACAACTGGAGGAAAGTGAATAAAGAATACATGAGATCTATCTGTATTTTTTGTTATAACTGCAATTGAACATATAACTATCTCAAAAAAATTGAAATAAAAAATGAACAAAATGTTCATATGACCAATACTGATTTTGAAACAGATTAGTGATCTTGTATAGAAGTCATAAGAGGGATCCCTGGGTGGCGCAGCGGTTTGGTGCCTGCCTTTGGCCCAGGGCACGATCCTGGAGACCTGGGATCGAATCCCACGACCAGCTCCCGGTGCATGGAGCCTGCTTCTCCCTCTGCCTGTGTCTCTGCCTCTCTCTCTCTCTCTCTCTCTATCATAAATAATAAATTTAAAAAAAAAATTAAGAAGTCATAAGATATGTAGTCATTCAAAGCTGACTCCAGTATAGTGGACCTGGCAGAGGTCTTACCCATAAAATTTTAAATTTTAAAAACTATCACTTCAACTTTGAATAGCTTTTGGTGACAGAATACTGTAAGAATGAGAGTCAGATCACCCTAGCCATGTGAAGGATAAACTACTAATGGAAAGAAGAATCAGGAAGAGGAAGAAATAAATCTTTTTGAACAAGAACATAAAAGCTGTTTAAGAATTCCATCTCAAAACATCAACTGACATAAAAAATGAAAGTGTAAGCCATTGCTCAGTAGGACAATTAAGGAATTATGGTGATAATTATGAGATGCACCAAAAATTATTTAATATTAATACTAAGCATAATAGCTACTATTTATCAAGCACATACTATGTGCCTGGCATTGTGCTGGCTGGCTGCTTCACATAAATGATCAAAAATCTTCACAATAACTGTGGGAGGTAAAATGTGGAAACTGATAGATCTTATGTAATTTACTCAAGATCACATAATTAGAAAGTCACAAAGCTGGACTTTGATCCTAGGTTTTTCTGACTCTAAAGCTTGTTTGCTATTTGCTGCTCTAAGGTACACAGGGAAGAAATATCTAACTTGACGTTCTAGTGTATAACTAGGGCTAGGGATAAAAATTATGTTTAGTAGTGGAAAACAATCATTGATAACATACTTACCTGCTTATAAGTTCCATCTAGCAAGGTGTCCAGGTGTTGGAGGGGGGCAGGTGTTTTATCTTTGAACCTTGTTAATAGTCGGCGTTGAATGGCTCGAAATTGTACTGCTCTTTCAGATAAGAGTTCTTCTAATTTTTCACCATTTATCCGCAACTACAATAAAGAATTTCTTAAATTCAGGTTAAACATGCACAACAAAACACCTTTAAAGTAAGAATACAGACAATGTCAACTAAAGCTTAAAAGAGAGTAATGAAGAAATTTAAATGTATTATAGTTAAGAGAATTAGAATTAAAACTGTGATATTTTGGTATGTGAATAGGTTGATAATAGAGAATGATAGGTCAAATGGAAATTCAGTAAAAATGACCTAGTATCACTGGGGAAAAGACAGATTTTTTTTAAAGATTTATTTATTTATTTATGAGAGAGAGAGAGAAAGAGAGAGAGAGGGGCAGAGACACAGGAGGAGGGAGAAGCAGGCTCCATGCAGGGAGCCCGATGCAAACTCAATCCTGGGACTCCAGGATCGCACCCTTGGCCAAAGGGAGGCGCCAAACCGCTGAGCCACCCAGGGATCCCCAAGACAGATTATTTAATAAATGTCCTGTAATAACTGATTACATGAGAAAAAAGAATAAGAATTTCTCACCCAGTCTTTACAGCAAAATCAACTAGAAAAATAAAAAGCTTAGACACAACAAAAGTACTAGAAAAATTAGATTTTTTAAATAATCTTGCCATGAAAAAGACACTTATAATTCAAAAGGCAAAAGCCAGACACATACTCATACCTTGATAAATCTGTAACTAAGGGGGAAAAAAAGGAATTCTATTTGGTTAAAAAAATATTAAGTGACAAGACAACAAAATGTAAAAATAATAGCAATAACCACAAAGATAAAAAGTCAAGCCCATAATATCTAGAGAGTATCTAAGAATCAATGAGAAAAGGACCAAAATCCAATACAAATCAGTAAGAAAGAGCATCAATCAATAGAAAAAAGGACAAAATTTAATAAAAAGCTAATACAAATAGCTCTCAAACAATATAGCCTTTGATCTAGCAAGCCCATATCCAGCAATTTATCCTAGAAGTATGCTCGCAAAAAGTAATAACATATGAAGATATTCATTACAGAATTATTTGTTCTATTGTATTATAGTAAGATATTATTAATAATCAAAATACTCATCAATAGGGGAACAGGTTAAATAATAAAGAAGACTACTTTGTAGGACCTCTAAGTACTGATATGCAATGTTATCCCAAGATGCTTTGAACGAAACAAAGCAAAACAAAACCAAACACAGAATAGTATGTATAAAATGCTACCATTCATGTATTTTTTAAAAAGAAATCTGTATATTAACATAGTTCTTACTGGATATAATATTTCTAAAAACATATATAAGAAATGGGACTCCAAAAGTTGCTTTCAAAGAGGAGACTGAGTGGCTGAAGGAGGAGCATCTGAAACAGACTCTTTTTATCATAACTCTTCTCATAACCTTTGAATTTAATATTATTAAAATAAAAGAAAGCTAGTCAGAGTCGTAGAGTAGAAGGAACACTTGATGAAATCAAATTATGTGAACTGCTAATTCAACTTTACAAAACAGTCATAAACTAGTCCTGAAATAAATAGCATTTTCAAAATGTTCAGAAATCAGGTGCACCTGGGTGGCTCAGTTGGTTAAGCACCCAAATCTTGATTTTGGCTCAGGTCATGATCTCAGGGTTGTGAGATCAAGCCTGCATCCAGCTGTAATGAGCCTGAAGCCTGCTTAAGATTCTCTCTCTCCCTCTGCCCCTACCCACCCTGTGCAAAAGCTCTCGCTTGCTCGCTCTCTCTCTTTCTCTCAAGAAAATTATTTTTAAAGATCAAAAATCAAACATTTTGCAGTTTAAATTTCTTATATCAAACCAAACTTTCTTTTCAGTATACGTATTCTCCAAATACATGATTTAAAAAAAAAAAAACTTGGAATTTTATTACTCTTTTAATCCCAATTTCAGATGCACTAAGTAACTAAATCAAAGAATATTCTCCTGAAGGGGGAAAAAGAACCTTTTCATTATCAAAAGTTAAATGATAATTTTTTAAATAACTAAATTTTTTAAAAAGAATATTAGCTTAATTATCACTGATACATTCTTTTAAAATATAATTTCCAGCTATAATATTTATTTACTAAAGATACTTTCAATACTGACACATCAGCCAGGTCATCATTTATTTCATTGAATGTGTAACCAAACATCATTGATTAAAATGTTTTCATGTGTCAGAATTTCAACATTTAACAAATATTACTGATTCCAGGGCCAAGCATTGCTCTAGGTGTGGGAAATTACAGCAATGAATAAAAGAGACAAAAATTCCTGCCTTCATAACTTATACTAAGAGACACTTGTATTCCAAAAGCCATCTTGATTCAAAGCTTAAAATCATTTTTTTTTATTAGAGAATGGGGCCAGAGAGAAAGGAAGTATAATGATGCTCCTTTTAAACTGTGTAACAAATGGAAATACCTGTAGTTCATGTTCCCTAAATCCTTCCAAGAAAGGAAATGCCCCTGATGTGGAAACTCCAGGGATTTACTAGCTAGCAAATAAGGGTGAAAACTGTATGTCAATCTTACAGTCAGTCAATCAGAATCTAATATTTTGTGCTTTAAATATTACAGATATATAATTACTATAGTCTTTTTGTAGGCTCTTCCTTCTATAAATCACTAGATCCCAGTTTTGCACAGTGAAGCAGGAATTTTTAAAAATATATCCTAGAGGACTGCAAAGGTTCTCAATCCTTAAAATACCTAAATATATTCCTCAAACTGTCAATTTTGGTCCCATAATTTGGCCAAAAGCATACTGCCCTATAAAATACTATCAGCATAGATGAAAGAGAACTCAAGTAAGTTCAATTTATTTGATAATGACATGCTATTTGTGACTATATGTACTGAAATTTTCCCTTTATGTTCACACTATACAAAAGAAGAAGTTTTTATAGGTTAGAGTCAATGTTCTTAGGATGTCCAAGGGATTGAACATTATGGAATATTCACATAACATATTCTCTGTCTTTCTCTATCACGCACACACTCACACATCATAGTTTATAAACTAAGATGCAAAAACCTATTGATTCCTTAAAAAGTAGTTATACTAGAGAACCAATTCTTCCTTGAATAACATTCAAAATCCTTTTGAAATCCTCCCCCCACCCTTTAATTGTCTACACAGTATATTTATGGGCAAATAAGTAAGTAGAACCTGATGAATTTTTTTTTAACACATGAGATTTTTTAAAACAATGACTGTCATTGTCCGATTTATTTACAAAACATGACTCTTGACTTTTTTCCAAACAAATCAATCTTCAAGGAATGAAAATTTTATATTATGATGATACTCAGGACAATCTAACACAGGCTCTTCCACAGAAGAAATGCAAACATATTCAGGCAACCCAGTCACTGTCAGATCTTATTTGTTGAGACATTTAATCATTCAGCATTACTAAGTGCCCACTGTGCCAGATACTGAAGAATATTTTATGTGGTTAGCCCTCATTCAGATGCAGAAGTTCTGGTGTGCTTGTTAAAAAAGAAAAGGAAAAATCACTTTACTTTATAATCACACCTCATTTATGGCCTGCTAGAATTAGTTAGCCAAACGGCTGCCGATAAGCTCAAATAGTTTTAACACTGGGTTATTGGGGTCAAAGTTTAAGTCCTCATGTGGGAGAATTAAATCAACTCTGTTCTGAAGCCAGACCACATGCTTAGCTCCAGGCAGCCACTGAGTTAATGTCTGCAAATGATCACAAACTAGGCAAGAGGGCAGGAACAGATACACAAAATCTACCATCCACATAAAATAACTACGTGAAACACTCTACCTAATAGCAAGTATACTAGAATTCTTTCCTCTGTAGCATCTCTTTCTCTTTCATACATTGAAAAATTACAGATAATATGACTTATGATCATACACACCTCAAAATGATGATCAATCAACTCAAAATATTCTTGAAGGGGCATAGATCCAGAAAAAGAACAGGCAAAATCTTTGATTCCCTGTTTTTCAAAGTATTCTTGAAGGCGGATAATAAGTTCATTTGTTATGAGCCAAAGATCTTCAAATTGTTCACTCTGAATGCGATATCGTTCTAAGAGAGAAAAAATAATTAAGGAAAATGCTCATTAACACATAATTGCCAGCTAAATCTATGTGAATTATCACTAACTCTGACATGATTATCCAAGCAAAAAGGACAAAGGTTTTTTTGAAATATAAATATGATTTCCACTGCCTTATTGTAGTTTTCTACATCAACTATTTAACATTTTCAAATTTAATTCCAAAGGTATGTGGTCACAGTAGCAAGCTATAGAGTATAGTTCTTTTCCCTATGTTTCTTATCATAGGTTTCAATACAATAAAAACACCCAAATTTGTGTCCCTCTAAAAAAGAAAAGGAAAAGGAAAAGAAAGGAAATGAAAAGAAAAGCAGGAGGGTATTACTATAAATACAAAGGATTTCAAGCTAGAGAGTGGTAGGATATAATCTGTGATTACTTGTTTCTTTGTTTTTATTATAACAGCTGCCAAGTAGAAAATGAATTAGAAAGGGGCAAGAATAGACTTACAGTTAGGACATTAAAACCATGGTCCAGGTCATAGATGGTGGTGGCATATGTAGTAATATTAAAGGCATCATGTTAGGAGGAAAATCCTGTTTCTCTAGTCTTATCCTCTGGTCAAAACTTAAAATTGAGTAAATTTTTAAATTTATGACTTCAGTACAAATAAATGATCGAATCTTCAAATTTTCCATGTACACAAATGGGAAAATAAAACATACCTCACAGGTTAGTATGAAGATCAAATATAATACTCTATGGAAAAGATCTATACAAATGCAATTTTCCTTTGTTTTTTAAATTTAGACCAAACAAAATCAGATGTTCAAAAAATATTGATTGTAAAACTTTAAACTGTCTGGTACAAAAAGTATAGAGTAAAACAAGTGAACAATCAAAAGCTCAATGAAAAACTCAAACATAAATAAAATTAGTAAAAAGTACCCAACAGGTACTTGCCATAGACTGATTTTGTGTTCCCTTCAAAATTCACATGTTAAATCCTAAGATCCAAGACAACGGTACTTGGAAATGGGGCCTCTTGGTGATTAGGTCATGAGGGTGGAGCCCTCGTGAATAGAATTAGTGACCTTCTAAAAGAAACTTGCCCCTTCTGAATTGTGAGGACATAGCAAAAACACAGGCATCTGTGAACCAGGATGTAGTTCCACATCAGACACCCAATCTACTGGCACCTGATTTCGGACTTTGAAGTCTCAAGAACTGTGAGAAATAAATTACTGTTGTACAAAATCTATGGTGTTTAGTTATAATAGCCCAAATGGACTAAGACAGAACTCTACTGTGACCAAGTATAGTACAGGAATGTCACCAAATAACAGAAATGTAAAAACCATAATAAACATTTAAATAGGTGTGATTTTCTGTAACTTTAAAATTTGGGCTTCAATTATTTTCTCACTTTTATCAACACATTCAGGAGAAAGGAAAACTAAAATTTTTGCAATGAAAAATTTTACAATTAAACATAAGATTTAGAAATACAAACACAATATTTTAAGTTGATTTTTTTTCAGATTACCAAAAATCAACAAGAATTAGTGAGTCAAAGATTTATAAGGCATTATTTTTATTATTAAGCATTTTCCCAGTATTAGTACTCCAAGATGGTTAATATTGCCCTGGAGACTTTCCAGAGTATACATTTCATGGAAAGGAGGAATAAAAATTTCTATTTATAATATAACATGAAAGAAGAAAGTTGTATTTTAAAATACACCCTTACAATATTCGTAATTAAAGTAGCTGCCAAAATGAACATTCAATTTATTTTTTTTATCTCTTTTCCTTTGCATCTTGTAATAGCAGCTCAGTGGAAATAACCATTTCAGCCTCCAAATGAAATAAATTTGGATAATTGGAGCCCAGTCAATTGCCATTCCACTCTACTACAAATGGAGAAAATAATATATTTAACTAAACAGGGCACAAAAAAATGTATCACGTCAGTCTCTATTCATGTCAGACATCTGAAGTTCATCGAAATAAATAATGTTTGTATTCATATCATAAACATAGCATAAATGTAATTTATGCTATTTGGAAATTTTAAAATGTGATAGATAAGCAGATGAATGCTTTTTAAACCAAAAAGTTGGAGGAAATAATATAAACAATTTCAGTAGATATTAATATAATATTCCAAAACTACAACTTCTTCAATATTAGTAGAAACTATGGATGATTTCTCTATATTTACTTCTCAAGAAGCTTATTCCAATCTGGATTTTTTTTTTAAGATTCTATTTATTTATTCATGAGAGACACAGAGAGAGAAGCAGAGATAGGCAGAGAGAGAAGCAAGCTCCCTGCGGGGAGCATGATGCGGGACTCGACACCAGGACCCTGGGATCACGACCTGAGCCAAAGGCAGATGCTCAACCACTGAGACACCCAGGCATCCCCAATCTGGATTTATTTAATATTCCCATTGCCCCTTGGTAATACTGCTAAGAAGTTCTAAGATAAATATCAACAGTAATGCTATATTGATAAATCACTCTATACATCAGATTTGATCACTACATTTGTCTCTAAATTCTTAGTCTCATTTAAGGACAAGGGCACCTGAGTGGCTCAATCAGTTAGGCTTCCAACTCTTGATCTCAGTTCAGGTCTTGCTCTCAGGGCTGTAAGTTCAAGCCCTGCAATGGGTTCCACACTGGGCATGGAGCCTACTTTAAAAAAATAAGTAAAAAATTAAAAAAAAAAAAGACCTCTCACAGAGCCCCTACTACATGAACTTCCAGGCACAGAATAAAACTGACCTCTAAAACTCCATGCTTTAATAACCTTCTCCTCTTTCTGAAATGCCATCCACCTAATAATCTCCTATTCATTCTTCAAGATCCTTTACACATAAAATCTCATGGAACCTCATTCCTTTGGGTTCTAATTGCACCTAAAGGGTACTTCTGTTAGCATACCAAACATTCTATTATCGGTTCTCTGCTTGTCTCTCCCATTAGTCCAAGAGCTCCACAGGAGCCATGACAGTCTTTATATCTAATATGTCTACTGAATAAAAAATGAACAAAGGTATGGTCTACTCAGATGAAAAAGAGCAACAGTCTTACTTTCCTTGTTCTAAAAATATTTTGGTTAACACAGTTCAAGATCACATATGCTTTCTTTTGGGCAGGTGTAAAAAGAAAACCTTTTTCAAGACCCAACCTTTATTCATATACAGGACTATAATTTTTTCATTATATCTGAAAGCAAGATAATCAAAACAGACAAGCAAATGACTTTTACACTTGATCTTAATTCAATTGCTCTTTCCAGTATGTAAAAATCTTTCAGCATATTGAAATGTTCAGTGTATTAACTATCTTTCCCATTTTCCAAAGGCCCACCTGAAGCTACATAAGTTTACTATTTAGAATTGCTTAGCCCTACTTGTGACACTGAAAATACAGGTTTACTCAGTATTCATTGCTAACTAGCTATCAGTTTAGCAAGGCACAAAATTCTAACTTGAATATCATTTCCTTCAGATCTTTAGGAAATTTTTCCATTGTCCTCTAATATCCAAAGATTTTGCTTATAAGTTAAAATGCTTTCTTGATTTATCTTTCTTGTGTAGCTTTTTAAAAATTTCACAATAATGTATCTGAAAGTGCTTCTTTTTCTCACTTATTGTGCTCACATCAAACAGGCTCCTTTAATAACCATAACTGTAATACATTTCCTTGAAAGCCCTGCCTCCATTGGTCTTCTTGCATCTTCACAATGCCCTCCCCAAGGTCACACCTTGTCTGATAACCCTGTCTTTATCAGAATCTGCAGTTCCTCTGAACTCTAACATCAATATCTCATTCATTCTCTGACTACCACCTTTTCTTACTCTAGCTCACTTGTTCTAGAACTCTCACTATGCTACTTCTTCAATCTTAAAACTTGTGATCCATTGAACCCATTAATTTTTCACCACGTATGAGTTTTCTCTAATCTTTATTTCTCTTCTTACCAGCTTAGATTTGGTAGTTGATTATTATAATCATTCTCACAAAAATATTTTGCTTCCAATTATCTGTTTCAAAGTCTCAACCTTGACTTTAGTTGCTTGGATGCTAATAAACAAATCACTGCCAGAGAAAATCTAAGGATGTCTTGGTTTCACTTCAAAATTCAGGATCTGAAACTTCAAATGGGTACTCAGCATTACCTTATCCTTTCATGAGTTTGCTTTCTTATTTTCCAAAATACCAATGTCAAATGTTTTTTTCAAATATAGACACCATCAAAGTTCCTTTATCTTCCCACCAACAAATCTACAGAATCTCTCTGAATCTATATCCAATACCCCCTGTCACAGTAAACTTACAAAGGCCTATCCTTCAATCTACCCTGTCCCCATGCTCTACAATTCACATCCTTTCTCCTTCTCAAGGACTTCATTGCTTTGTGAGTCCCCTTCTTTTTCTTGATCATTAGCCTCTCCGACTGAATTTCATCTTATCAACTATTATTGAAGCATGTTCTTATTGTGCTCATTTTAAAACAAAACAAAACCCACAACTCTTTCCAATATATCTCGAATTTCTGAATTACTGAGTTTGGTTGTCTAATTCTTAGTGAAAATACCAGATACTAAAAACTTGCAACACTAGATACTCTCAATTTATCCTTGGATTAAACTGCTGCTCAGGCTGCACTAATTTGAGCTGAGACAGTATTATGTTTAGTAAATTGAGTTCATGACTATTTTTAAATCTCTATGAAACTTGTTACTTATAAATTGTAATTATATAACATTATAATTATAAAAATAAGCTAAAGAGACATTACTGAAGAAGTTGTCCTTGTGAATTCAGAAAAATTTCATTCGGGACTCAGCATCAGTAATGGCTATGCATCTCCTAAACAACTTACTTGATTTTATTCTTTGAACATTTTAAAAACTGGAACTAAAATGTCATCTTATTACTTTGAGTCTGCACCCTATCAACTGTACAATATATGTTTCTGAGTGTTAATCTTATTCATATCTTTATAAATTTCCTGCTCTTATTTTTTGTTTCTATTTATTTTCACCTTTCATATTTTAGAAACTTTTATTAACTATGTTTGATCTTTTAAGAAACAAGTAAATAAGGCAAGGTACAAAAAGACATTATAGAGATAAAGACAAAATAGAAACAGAGGGGCACCTGGATGGCTTAGTTGGTTGAATATCTGGCTCTTGATTTCAGCTTGGGTCACAATCTCAGGGTCCTAAGATAGAGCCCCGAGTCAGACTCCATGCTCAGCGGGGTATCTGCTAAAGATTGTCTCCCTCTCTCTGCACACTGCCCCCCAGCTTGTGTGCGTGCACACACACTCTTTCTCTCTTTCTCAAATAAATAAATTTAAAAAACAAAACAACAAAAACAGAATAAAAAACACCAAGAAAAATATAGAGATAAAGAAGTAGGAGGGAGGAAGGAGAGAGAGATGGCAGTGTTTGTTTTATGAGGGAATAAGTTACTGGAAATGGTGCATAAGAAAGTGGCATATTTAGGCAATAGTATATTCCTTCTGAAATCCCAGTGTACTAAAATCAGTCAAAATAATCAAACTTCATGTACAAATATTTACAATTCTGATTATAGAAACATTTGATCTTATAAAACTTGACATTATTTTTATAACAACTTTACAGAGGTATAAGTGATAGACAAAAAAGCTGCATATATTTAATGTATACAATTTGGTTAATCTGGACATGTGCAGATACTCATCAAACTATCACTACAATCAAGGTAACAAACAAAGCCATCATCCATCTTATTATTTTCAATTTAGGACTCTGGAAATCATTCTTAGAAATTTTTCTAGCAAAGAGTATTTCTCCTAAGTATTTTCAAAGCTTTGTTTTTCCAAAATTCACAGAATAAACTCTAATTACACTGAAGCACTACTCTATTTTCTAAAAATAAAAACGTTTCAGTTCCCCCAGAGAATGTGATTTCGTATTTTAGACAATGAGCTACATTCGCTTTTCTCTTGTCTACTTTGGCTGATCTATAACTAATCAGAAGATTGAACTAACATTACCATCAGCACACTTTAAGGCCTGGTTAATTATCAGGCAGGTTTTAAAAAGAGATGAATATGTGGAGCCCACAGAAAATACTACCCAATATCCAAACACAACTCTATATGACTTACAAAGCACCTGTTTACTAGGAAAGAAATACTGAGTTCTTTCCATATGTAGGCTTTTTCTATTAATTCAGATTTCTAGACCAAAAACTATGTGCCTTTTACAAAAAAAATAAAGATGCCAAACACATACTGGGTACAAATTACTTCATTCCTTTTTGGAGATAAACACTCTGATACAGTAGAAGGGAGCACCAACATTTGCCTCAGCCCCAGAAAACTACTCTTCATACCTACCTCCATTTATCACCAGGGACATCTCCTAGGTAGAATTCTGTATGTCACTGAAGCCAAAAAAACCTTCAGGGACTTGTAATAGCTGCCTTCAGGTTTCAGTTTACATAACTCATTTGGTTCCTTATTTAAAAAGTCCTATTCTATTCCATTACTTAGCCTGTCTGCCCATACTGTGGCTATATGAAGGCACTGCCATATATCTGGATATTTGGTGAAATCATGGGCAATAGCAGCACTCTAAGAATCACCTTATCTATAAAAGAACAAATTAGCACATAAGTTATTCCCACTTATGTGGGACCAAGAATAACATTTTGCATTTTTTTTTTAAGATTTATTTATTTATTCATAAGAGAGAGAGAAGCAGAGACATACGCAGAGAGAGAAGCAGGCTCCTCGCAGGTACCCTGATGTGGGACTCGATCCCCAGACCCGGGATCATGCCCTGAGCCAAAGGCAGACACTCAACCACTGAGCCACCCAGGGATCCCACATTTTGCATTTTTTTAGTAATCTCCATTGGAGATTCATCACGCAGCACCATCAACTGAAGTCAAATATGTGTGTACAATTTCCCAAAGAATTGGCAACAATTTTTTAGTTTAAAGAGAACAGTTTAACAAAGAGAAATGTACTAAAATAATTCCATCATCCAACTGAAGATTAAAACTGAACAAAAGAAAATGGTGCCAATGCAAAAAGTACTGCAATCATGACCAATCAAAAAGACCATGAAAAGTACAGAATCTGCTCATTCTTTTAAGAATTATCTTTAATTTCTATGTCTTATTCTATAATTTTTAGTTGTATCCAAGTCTATTTCACCAGCCACCAATCTATACATTCCAGAACTGTAACATTGTTAGTTTCTAAAATAAGGATGTGTTTATATCCCTCCTGCTAACACCTTCATTTTTCAAAAGGGATATGTCCTTATTTTACTGTATCTTCTGATCATGCAAGAAATAACCAAGTAAAACTGCAAATACATAAAGTTTAAAGTGGAAACCCATTTTACAAACTACAGAGATTTTAAAATTGGAGTGTTCTCAAACTTTTTTAACATATAAATTTCAATATATGCATTTATTCATCCAAACCCCCTCCTAGCGTTCCTAAAATTTGTTAAACACTACTTTAATAATATTTAACTTTATTTCCATGTAGATGTATATAACTTGATGAGTTTAGCAACTTCAATACCCCACAAACATCAGAAGTGAGTTTTACATTGAGTACTTTCAATTATTATTCTCATGTGAAGCAACCAAATCAGTGAAGACTTACATCTGAAATTCAAACTTGAATACCTAATTACTATTTTTCATCCTACTGAGATTAGTGTCAGCAAAAGCTATTCACACTTCTGGATATATGAATATACATAAACACACAAATTAATTCCAGTTTCTAGAAGTTTCTAAAACCTAGTTCGTCATATACGTATCTCAACAATATTTTCAATTCTTCAATTGCTCTCTCAAACTCTAATGCCCAAAATCAAAGTTACATATCTTTAATAAAACAGGATCTTATTTTCATAACTTTTATGTTCTAAATACTTAATACCAGGGCCATTAGTTTTCAATATCTAACTAAACACACCCTTTGCAGAAATCCTTGATGTGATGATGACCTGTGATGTAGTGTCCTCAACAGAAAATCCCAAAAGAAATAATACCATGGTTTTACTTACGAGAGGTTTTTGAAGCAAGAAGAGTAACTCGGGAACCTCCTAAGAAGCGAAAACCCATTATATTCACCTGATCATCTTCTGACTGATTGGCAAAGCCTACAAAGAAAAGAAAAAAAAATCACCTTATATAACTGCGAAGAAAAACAATGTTTGAAATAGGAAGTTTCGTTGATGACAAGTATTTTTTATGTCACCAGTCGTGTTTAAAGCCCATGTATGAATTAAAATACATAAGCTGGTTTCCATGGTAATTCCCAATTGCTTAAATATCTCCCTCATAGTAACACTCTGAGATCATTTAATTTCCTTCCTTCTACCTGGTTCATTCTAGGTTTGAGGCAGGAAATATACAAGATTAACCTAAAATATCTGTAACACCAGAAAGCAAGGAAACTATCAGTGACTAATAGAGTAGAATGAAGTAAAAGCCAACTTAAAGAGATTACCAGCCAGAGAGAAAATATTTGAGTATCAAAAAAAGTGAAACACATCAAAAAAACTTAATGGCATGTGTTCATATTGATACCAGAAACAAGGCCAAGTGCTTACTAATGGAGGCTTCTAGAGAATCAACTCATTATTTTAAAAAAATAAGCCACCTGGTGGCTCAGAGGTTAAGTGTCTGCCTTTGGCTCAGGGCATGATCCCGGGGTCCTGAGATCAAGTCCCACTTCTGGCTCCTCACGGGAAGCCTGCTTCTCTCTCTGCCTATGCCTCTTCCTCTCTCTCTGTGTCTCTCATGAACAAATAAATAATGTCTTTAAAAAATTAAATTAAATTAAAATCAGTAAGACAAAAAAAACAAACATTTATTCAGATGATCCTTTCAAACTGTACCACACAGCCAAGAGTAGGTAAGGGGAAAGTTATCTCCATAGAAATAATATAGCAAAATATTGAAGAAAACTTGAAAGAAATCCATGTCATCATTTTTCAACTTCAATACATTTAAAGGATCTCAGCATTAAAATCAATGATCGTTACCATACAAAAAGAGAGAGAGAGAGAGAGAAATGGATAATATGTACTCCCTGCTGAAAGTATATACCACCAATCCATGGAAGTAGTGTGGCTAAAATAATCAATCCTGACTCTAATACCTTTAGATGCAACTACCAGTCAACAGGCAATAAAGTGGACAGAGAAAATATTAACCATCACAGGGATGTAAACAACAAAATTCAAAGTGCAGGAAACTCACAGGAAAAATCATCTTATTCTTTAATAAATCAACTGCAAATTAAAGAGAGAAAGAGTGAAACCTATAGAAAAAGAGGTATTGAAAAATTCATATCAGAAATTGCAATGAACCCTGACTCAAAAACAAATAAAAATTACAACACTGAAGACTTTCACTTCAGACCAAGATGAAGAAACCAGGGCCAAATTTACCCTTCTACTTATAACAACTAAAAAATGGAACAAAACATATGAAAGGTTTTTGAAGATACTGGAGATCAGGAAATGAACAACAGTGATCCCTGACAAAGAACAAAATTAGTCCTATGATTGCCCAGCCTATTGCCTAGAGAAAATTTCAAGCTGCAACACAGGGAGGGGAAACCCAGGCATTGCGCTCAAGCTGAGGAGACAGAGTCGGGAGTCTGGGAAGGCTAAAGTATCAAAAGTTCACAAGGCAGAGTATCAGAGAGGAGAGTGCTACAAAGAGAGAAAAAATATTTGAAAAAATAATGGCCAAAACATTTGCAAACTGAATGAAAATTATAAACTACAGATCAAAAAATCTTTACAAACCCCAAGCATAAGAAAAATAAAAACAAAACTAGTGGTGCTCAGTTCATGATTTCATGGGCAGTGAGATCAAGCCACAGGTCAGGTTCCAGACTTAGGGCAGGGAGTCTGCTTGAAGATTCTCTCTTTGTCCCTTCCCCAACTCGTGCTCATGCTCTCTCTCCCTCTCTCAAATAAACAAATCTAAAAAAAAAAAAAAAAAAGAAGAAAGAAAGAAAGAAAGAAAGAAAGAAAGAAAGAAAGAAAGAAAGGAAGGAAGGAAGGAAGGAAGGAAGGAAGGAAGGAAGGAAGGAAGGAAGGAAGGAAAGAAAGGATACCAAGGAACATCAAAATTAAACTTCTTAAAAAAAAAAAAAATCTTAAAAGCAGCCAAAGGAAAAAGGCAAGTTACATACAGAAGAATCTAATATGTCTTGCTAATGAAATGGCAAAAAACAATGGAGCAATCTTTAAAACACTGAAAGAAAAACTGTCAACCTGCAATTCTTTACTCAATAAAAATATCTTTCAAAAAGATGAGAAAAATATTGTTTCAGACATACAAAAGCTGGAAAAAAATCAGTATCTCTGCACTAACAGAAATGTTAAAGAAGAATTTTTTTAAAAAAAAAAGTAAATGATACCAGATGGATATCTGGTTCTGCATAAAGGAATGAAGAGCAGTAGAAAAGGCAATTCTATGAGTAAATATATAATACTATTATCCTTATTATTAATCTCTCTTTAAAAGATAATCAACTATTTAAAGCAAAATTCCTAACAATGAATTATAAAATATGTGGATATAAAATATAAGACAACAATAGCACAAAGGCTGAAAGAGGAGAAATGGAAGTAGAATATTGTATGATTCTTATACTATATGTGAAGCACTATAATATCACCTAAAGATAGAATATGTATAAGCTAAATATGTACACTGTACCATGCATCCATGCATTTTTAATGGGGAAATATTGCCTCTAAGGGGGCAAAAACTGATTCATGTACCTCAAAAAATATTACTCATTTAATCTATAAAAATAGATACTCATATAGTATATGAACAGATATACAGGATATCTGTGCTATTAAAAATTTATGGAGGAGCTAATTAGGAAAAAGTTATCTAAAAAAGGCTTTTGGGGGAGCAGTAATAAAAAAAAGATTGAGAAAAACTGCTATAAAACATTGCTTTACACATTGCTATTGGTCAAAGAAACAACTAAAATAACACTAGGTATAATACTGAATAATAAAACTAAAGAGATAAAATGGAGTCAAAAAATATACTGAATTCAAAGTATGAAGAAAAGACAAAACAAAAAAATGGAGCAAATAAAAATGAGAGAGCAACCATTTAAAACTAATAATACCAATAATCATATTAAAAGTCAATGGTCTAAACACCCCATCGAAAGGCAGATACTTTCAGATTGGATTTAAAAAGGCAAGACCCAATTATATGCTAATTATAAGAAACCTACTTTAAACATAAAGATGTAAATAAAAGTAAAAGAAGAAAATATACAACTCTTGTAACACCAGGCAAAAGGAAGTTGGGATACACACACAAACACACACACACACACACCCCAAATAGATTTCAGAGCAAAGAATATTAACAAAGATAAAGGAACATTTCACTATAATCAAGAAAATATAACAATCCTAAACTTTTACGCACCTAAAACAAAGCCTTAAAATAACTGAAGCAGGGAACCCTGGGTGGCGCAGCAGTTTGGCGCCTGCCTTTGGCCCATGGCGCGATCCTGGAGACCCAGGATTGAGTCCCACGTCAGGCTCCCGGTGCACGGAGCCTGCTTCTCTCTCTGCCTGTGTCTCTGCCTCTCTCTCTCTCTCTCTGTGTGACTATCATAAATAAAATAAATAAATAAAATAACAAAATATAAAATAAAATAAAATAAAATAAAATAAAATAAAATAAAATAAAATAAACTGAAGCAAAACTAACAGATACACAAAAAGAGAAATAGATATTTTACAGCTAGAGATTCCAACACCCTAGTCTCAATAAATGACACAAGCAAACAGAAAATTAGTAAGAATATGGAAGATTAAAAATACTAACAGAAAACTTGCTTTAACTGACATCATGTAAAATCCCACCCCACTACGGCAGAAAATCCATTATTTCCAAATGCATGCAGAACATTTGTAAACACAGCCCTAACATTTATAAGATCAGACTTTAAATAAGTATCAATAAACTTAAGAGGATTAAAATCATACAAAGTATGCTCTCCTACCACAATGAAATTGAGTTACAAGTCAATAACAGAAAGATCTGTGGACACTCCCCAAGTGTTTGGAAACTATATACCATACCTCTAAATAACACTGAGGTCAAAAAAGAAATGAAAGGGGAAGTTTAAAAGTGTTTTAAACTGAATGAAAATGAAAACACAACATTTTATAATTCACAGGATGCAATTAAAGCAGTACTTAAAGGAAATTCTATATTAACCAACTACATTTTAAAAAGAATAACCACTGCTCTCACCTTAAGAAACTAGAAAAAGAGTAAATGAAACCCAAAGTAAGCAGAAGAAAGGAAAACCAGAAGAAAACAAAGAATAAAAAATGAAAAAAAAATTAATAAAACCAAAAGCTATTTTTTTGAAAAGACAGATAAAACAGATAAAATTCTCATCATTAGATCAGGTAGGAAAAAAAAAGACACAACTTACCAATACTATTTTTTTTTAAGAGAGAGAGAGCAGGGGAGGGACAGAAGGAAAGAGAGAGAGAATCTTAAGCAGGCTCCATGCCCAGCATGGGGCCCAAAGTGGGGCTCATTCTCCTGGCCCTGAGATCATGACCTGAGCCAAAATCAGGCCGGACACTTAATCAACTGGGCCACCCAGGCACCCCTACCACTACAATTAATGAGTGAGCTGTCATCACTACAGATATTAAAAGAATAATATAGAAATATTATGAACAATCTTATCCAATAAAATCAACAATTCAGATGAAATGGACACATTTCTTGAAAGACATAAACTAACAAGGCTCACTCACAATACGAAATAGATAACCTGAATAGTCTTCTATCTTCTGAAGAGATTGAATTTGTATTTAAAAAAATATATATATCTCATGGTGAAGACTTAGGTGTCTGGTAAATTCTACCAAATATTAAGCAAGAAATAATACCAGATCTACACACTCTTCAAAAAAATTTGAAAAGAAGAAAGTATCTCCCAACTCATTCTTTAAACTCCACAGTAATGACACATAATTGCATAGAAATAAAATTATAGATCAGGGTGCCTGGATAACTCAGGTCAGTTAAGCATCCCACTCTTGATTTTGGCCCAGGTCATGATTTCAGGGCCTTGAGAATGAGCCTCGCATCAGGCTCTCTACTCAGCAGGGAGTCTGCTTGAGATTCTCTTCTTCTCTCTCTTGCTCCCACTTGCATGTGTGCTCTAGCTCTCTCTCTCTCTCAAGTAAATAAACCTTTCTTAAAAAAGAAATAAAATTATAGATTAATATCCCTCATGAATACAGATGTAAAAATTCTAAACTAATTCTAGCAAATTGAACCAAATAGTATGTTGAAAGGATAACACAAATTTTAATGTGATTTATCTAAAAAATGCACAATTATGCTAACATCCAAAAATTAATCAATGTACACACTTATGAACATAGCATAATATATAAAGTTGTTGAATCACCATCTTGTACACCTGAAACTAATTGTGTCAACTATACTTTAAGAAAAGGCAAGGGGAACCTGGGTGGCTTAGTCAGTTAAGCATCTGCCTTCAGCTCCAGTCATGATCTCCTGGGATCAAGCCCCTCATTGGGCTCCTTGCTCAGCAGGGAGCCTGCTTCTCCTTCTCCTTCTGCCTCTCCCCACTGTTTGTGATCTCTCCTCTCCCTCTCAAATAAATAAATAGGATCTTTAAAAAATAAAAATAATTTTTTTAATTTTAAAAGTCAAAAAAATATATCAGTGTAATCCACCTATAAACAGCCTAAAGAAGAAAGTGATATAAATATCTCAAATGATGCAGAAAAAGCATTGAAAAAAACAATATAAAACAAACTTTCAGCAAACTTGGTATAGAAGGGAACTTCCTCAAATGGTGTAGAACAGCTTCTAAACACACTTAATGGTGAAAGCCTGAATATCCAGTCTTGCCATTTCTATTCAACATTGTCCCAAAGGTTCTAGCCAAGATAAAAAGCTAGCAAGAAACAAACAGATCTCTAGATTGGAAAGGAAGAAGTAAAATTGTTTTCATTTGCAGATAACAAGCTTTATGCAGAAAATCTGAATAAATATACAAAAAGGCTAATAGGACCCATAAGCAGTTTAACAATGTGTTGCATGATACAAGATCGATACACAAAAACCAGTTGTGTTCCTATGTATAGGCATATCTCACAGATACTGTGGGCCTGGTTCCAAACCACCATAGTACACAGAATATTGCAATAAAGCAAGTCAAATGAAATTTTTGAAAGTATATAAAATTTATATACTATAGCCTACTAATTGTGCAATAACATTATGTCTAAAAACACAATGTATATACCTTAATTAAAAATATCTGATTGCTAAAAAATGCTAAACATCATTTGAGCTTTTAGTAAGTCTTGACTTTCTGCTGGTGGAGGGTCTTGCCTCAGTGTTGATGGCTGTTGACTGACCAACCAGGCTGCTGAAGGTTTGGACAGCTGTGACAATTTCTTAAAAAGACAACAATGAAGGCTGTCACATCCTTTCACAAAAGATTTCTCTGTAGCATGTGATGTTGCTTGATAGAATTTTTACCCACGATAGAATTTCTTTCAAAATTGGAGTCAATCCTCTCAAACTCTCTCTCCGCTTTATCAAGTAATTTTGTGTAATATTTTAAATCCTTTGTTATCATTTCAACAATCTTCACAACATCTTCACCAGGAACAGATTTCATCTCAAGAAACCACTTTCTTTGCTAATCAATAAGAAGCAACTTTTCATCCCTTATGATCTCTTTATTTTGAGATTGCCACAATTCAGCCACATCTTCAGGCTCCACTTCTAATTCTAGTTTTCTCTTGCTATTACTACTACATCTGCAGTTACTTTCTTCATTGAAGTCTTCAACCTCTGCAAGTCACCCATGAGGGCTGGAATCAACTTGTTCTAAACTGCTGCTCAAGTCGGTATCTTGACCTCTTTATAGGTATCATAATTGTTCTGGAATAGTGAATTCTTTCCAGAAGGTTTTCAACTTCTCCCAGATCCATCAGAGAAATCACTCTCTATAGCAGCTACAGCCTTAAGAAATGTATTTTTCTTTACTTTTTTTAAAAAAAGATTTTATGTATTTATTTGAGAAAGAGGAAGGGAGGGAGAGAAATGGAGAGAGAGAGAATGAGAAAGCACATGAGCAGGGGGAGGTAGAAGCAGACTCCCCACTGAGCAGGGAGCCTGATGTGGGGACTGATCCCAGGACACTGAGCAAAAGGTAGACGCTAACCAACTGAGCTACCCATGTGCCCCAAGAAATGTATTTTTTTAAATAATAAGACTTGAAAGGTGAAAGGACTCTTTGATTGATGGCTGCAGAACAAATATTGTGTTAGGCACAAAAAAATATTAATCTCATTGTCCATCTCCATTAGAGCTCTTAGGTGACCAGGTGCACTGTTAATAAGCAGTAATATTTTTTCAAAGGAATTTTTTTCTGAGCAGTAGTTCTCAACAGTGGGCTTAAAATATTAAGTTAACCATGTTGTAAAGAGATGTGCTGTCATCCAGGCTTTTTTGTTCCATGCATAGAACACAGGTACAGTAGACTTAGCAGAATTCTTAAGGGTCCTAGGATCTTTGGAACAGTAAGTAAACACTGGCTTCAACTTAATCACTAGGTGCATTAGCCCCGAACAAGAGTCAGCCTGTCTTATGAAACTTTGAAGCCAGGCACTGACTTCTCCTCTCTAGCTATAAAAGTCCTAGATGACATCTTTGTCCAATAGAAGGCTGTCTCATCTACACTGAAAATCACTTGTTTAGTATAGCCCCCTTTATTAATTATCTTTGCTAGTTCTTCTGGAAAACTTGCTGCAGTTCTACATCAGCCCTTGCTGCTTCCACTTTGCACATATATATTATGGAGATGACTTCTTTCCTTAAATCTCATGAACTAACCTCTGCTAAATCAAACTTTTCTTCTGCTGCCCCTCATCTCTCTCAGCCTTCATAGAATGGAAGAGGGTTAACTTGCCCCAGATTAAGTTTTGGCTTACGGGAATGTTATAGCTGGTTTGATCCTCTATCCAGACCACTCAAAGTTTCTCCATACCAGCAATAAAGATGTTTCACTTTCTTATCATTCATGTATTTACTGAAGTAGACTTTTAATTTTTCTTCAAGAACTTTTCCTTTGCATTCACAACGTAGCTACCCATTTGGTGCAAAAGGCCTAGCTTTTGACCTATCTCTGCTTTTGTGACTGCCTTCCTCCTTAAGCTTAATCATTTCTGATTTTTGGTTTAAAGTGAGAGACATGAGACTTTCACTTGAACATGTAGAGGCCATTGTAGGGTTATTAAAACTCCTAATTTAAATGCTGCTATGTCTCATGAAATAGGTAGACCTGAGGAAAGACACAGAGACGGGGGAATGGCCAGTCAGAACACACACAACATTTATAGGTGTGGTTCATGGTTACTATAATAGTAACATCAAAGATCACTGATCATACATCATCATAATAAATATAATAATAAAAATTTTCATTCACCAAAATGTGACACAGAGACATGAAGTGTGTAAATACTGTTGGAAAAATAGTGCCAATAGACCTGCTTGACCCACGGTTGCCACAAACTTTCAGTTTGTAAAAAAGGCAATATCTGCAAAGCGCAATAATTCAAAGCACAATAAAATGAGGTATGCCTGTACTAGAAAAGCACTATTTGAAACTGAAATAAAACAATATAATTTGGAATAGCATCAAAATATATTAAATACTTAGGGATAAATCTGACAAAAGATTTCTATGACCTGTACATTGAAAACTAGAAACCCTCACTGAGAAAAATGAAATAAGCCCTAAATAAATGGAAGGTCTCTACTTTCATCCTAAGAAACTAGAATAAAAGAGTAAATTTTGCCATGCCCAATATTGTTAAATGCTCTTTCTCCCCAAATTGATCAACAGACTTAATGCAATCCCAATTCCAATCAAAATCCCAACAGGAATTTTTTTAAAAACTGGTAAATGGATTCTAAGATTCATATGAAAATGCAAAGGATCTAGAATATCCAAGAGAACACTGAAAATTGAAGAATGAAGTTGAAAAAATTATACTCCCTGACTTCTGGATACACATATTGATAGTAATTAAGACATTATGCTATTGATATATAGCAATACTAGTGGGCTAAGACAAACAGATCAATGGAATAAACTGAAGAGAGTAGAAATACGTGCAAGGGGGGAGCGGGTAAGAGCAGAGGGAGAGGGAAAGGGAACAGGAAAGAATCTTAAGCAGACTTCAGAGTGGAGCCCCAGGTGGGCTGAGCCAAAACCAAGAGTCACTTAACCAACTGAGCCACCTAGATACCCCCCAATAAAGTTTGGGGTTTTTTTAGATTTTATTTATTTATTCATGAGAGACAGAGAGAGAGAGAGGCAGAGACACAGGCAGAGGGAGAAGCAGGTTCCCTATGGGGAGCTCGACATAGGACTCAATTCTAGGACCCTAGGATCATAACCTGAGCCAAAGGCAGACACTCAACCACTGAGCCACCTAGGTGCCCCAGTTTTTATTTTTTAAGCAAAAAATATATACTAGAGATATGTTTGAGAATTAAATAGTATATTAAAATGTACCAGAAGAAAATATAACTAAGTATCTTTTAATCTTAATAAATAGGGGCCATTCTAAGCACAACACAATACTTGAAACTATAAAGAAAGCAATTAACATAATTAAATCTTAAATTTTACTATGTATAAATGTAAACCTTATATGTTAAAAAAGAATAAAAGTAAAAAAAATACAAGTAGTTAATGAAAATTACAAAATGTCTGTTTAATTTAGAAATGCAAATGTCATTTTTCACCCAACTATGTCAAAAATTTCTAAAATCCATCTGCTACACCCTTAGTATGAACCATGATATTGGTCACATAACCTGATATGGTTATACTGGAAGGAAGGATGGCATCTAAATAAAGTTTTCAAGTATGCATACTCTAACTCAGTCATTTGTCTTCAAAGAATCTCTATAGAGAAACGGAGAAGTACAAAATTTAAAAAAAAATTATATACATGGTACCTCCAAACAAAGGAATATTGTGTATCATTAAAATATAAATTTATTAACAAAGAAAGATAACCATATATTTGAGTAGCATAAATGGCATGCTATTTGTTATTCCATGTAAGTAAAGTTTTTGTGTAAAATTACTGGTATCACAGCATATTCTGAATGTCAGCTAATTTAACATCTATTCCCCTTTTCCCTTAGTCCCTGTCTATTAGTTCCCAGTCTCCTTTACAGCTACAGGAGGCTATGCAACACTATTGTGGCTATTGAGACCCCAGTAGAAATTTCCTAAGATTATGGAAACATGCCTTTCTGATAAAAGTTATAGTCATTGTTATAGCTGTCTCTTTTCTTTACCTCATAACTTGTAATCAGTTATGATGACTGAATTGGAAGCAGTTTATGGTCATGGGCCAATCAACACACTAGAAAAGGCACAGTGCAAAGAAAGAAAAAAGCGGGTCTTTGATAACATTCATAAACCACTACACCAGATTCCACTGCCCATTTCTGGACCTCACTTTATATGGAGGGCGGGAAGAATATATATCTATATAAACAAACACATATATATACATACATATATATGTATGTATTATATCTGTATCTTTATTTTTTTTAAGATTTTATTTATTTATTCATAGAGATGCAGAGAGAGAGGCAGAGACACAGGCAGAGGGAGAGGCAGGCTCCATGCAGAGAGCCTGACGTGGGACTCGATCCAGGGTCTCCAGATCACGCCCTGGGCTGCAGGCAGCGCTAAACCGCTGCGCCACTGGGGCTGCCCTATATCTGTATCTTTAGTACTTAAGAAACATTTAGCCAATAGCACTCCAGATATCTATATATACATAAGTAAATATATAGCCATTAAGCATATTAAAGCTTTTTATAATTATAATATTCTCTAAAGGCAAGGATTTGGGGTACTAGATACCTCTATTTGAATACTGCTGATAGGGTAACTGATAGGGCCCTTTGCTTAGTCAGTTTGACATATTTTCAAAAGCTTTTAAAATACTCTTATCCTTTATTTCACTCTATAATTCCACTTTTAGATATTCATCAAAGAAATAATAATAAATTTGGAGAAGTACTGCTACAATATATTTACAATATTAACAAACTGAAAATAATATTTATGTCAAAAAAATAATGCTGAAAAAAAAAAAAAACCATAATGCCGGCCAAATGACCTTATAGCATGGATTTATGATAGGATACTATGCAATCCTTAAAATCATATAATAAAATATCTAATTATATAGAAAGACACTTCACAGCATTATGCAAAGTAAAATCCTTTGGGGGTAATGAAAGATATTTTTTATAATGATTAGGAAAATGTAATGAACATAAGCAGATATTGCTGGATGGTAGAATTACCAGGAATTTTTGTTTTTCCTTTTGGTTGTCCATTTTCAAATTTCACATTTCTTTTGTAATAAGAAAAATTAAAAGTTATTTTAAATACACCTATATTTTCTCAGAACAAAGAACTGAAATAAATAAATAGGAAGAGATGTAGCTTACAGCTAGCTTTATTTTTTCTCTATGAAGATCATCAATTTTGTTTACTTCAGTTAAAAAATAATTTGCAATAGCAAGTTTACTTGACATCAACATACCAAGTCTTATATACATCAAGAGGGAAAAGCAATCTCAAGAAGTAAAAGGTGAAAAAGTACCAAGAATACTTATTTTAAATAATTACAGGATTCCATCATGTCCAATATGAATACACATCCAAGAACTCCAAAATAGAACCTGCTAAATCATACACATTGGATCTTGGGGAAATTTTTCTAAAACTTGTCATTGAGTCCCATTTATTAAGTGAGTAAGAAGCAAATATATGCTGCTAAGCCTAAAATATCTGTGACATTAAAACAATTAGCCCAAAATCAGTAGGAAAATGGATGAGTTATCTAAGCTTTCCTTAGTTCTTCCCATCTAATCTATATCTTACAGAGATTACCTCTCTGGTTAAAAGCATCCATTTTTATTCAATCTCTGTGGGTTTTCATCCACCCACAGTAAAGATCACCAACTCAGAAGCCAGGGTCTTAAACATTTTTCAAAGGTACCAATAAACTCAGAGTCCAACATGCAATTTCCAAATATTCCCAGGACAGTATAGGGGACCCAAGGAACTAATACATTTGCATAAGATGTTGTAAGGATAGTGACTCTTTCTGCCTTTTTTATAACCCAGATGTTTTCTGAGAAAACTGAGAAAAAAAGAAAAGGGAAGGGAAAAGATAAAGACACCAAACATTACAAAACATTGCTAACAATGTGTGTGTGTGTATCCAAATTCAATTAAAACTAAAGAACAGATTAATTGTAATAAAGATTATTTAACTTCGGAGATTTTTCATTGAGCTAGATATAAATAAAGCTTTTTAAACACTTCAAATTAATGAAAAATAAATTTTAAGCACTTTAAGTAGTTAATAACACAAAAGTTGACTTACCATAAATTTCTAAACCTTGTGGAAAATACTCTTTGTATTCTAAATCCTATCCACTAATGCCAGAATGAGGATGCATATCATAGTCAACAGTGCCAATTTTTAATGAGGGATTTAAAAAGGCTGATTTAATTCCAAGATTTTTTTTTTAATTCCACCCCAACACAGTAAAGTTAATAGATGCTACACATTAGAAACCTGGCTACTAAAGATGTCTTATCCAATCAACACCTCTCTTTTCTAAGCTACTCAGAAAGAAAAGCTGACACCTGGAGAAAGTCACACCTTCACAAATTACCCCCAAATTCACTGTGATATTCAAGCTTTATATACAAAGCCCTTTCTAAAGGATCAGAGCCAGAGAACTGAACAATCGCCCCCTCCAGCTGATGGAGAAAGCAAAACCACAAAGAGCATCTACTTATAAGATTACTTTTTATGGGCATAGAATATACTTTAAAAAGGTACATAGTCAAAAACCTAAAATAAAGATGAATAATAAATATTTACATTCCAAGCAAAAAATTCCAGTCTAAAAAGAAACATTTGATGTTTTCATTTCTGAATACTGAAGCAAAATAATGATTATAATAATTTTAATCAAACTTAAAAGGTATACCTTATTACCTTGTTGATATAAGCTATTTGCCTTTGAACAGGCAAACAAGAGAGAAAAATCTTTGAGGCATTTTTATATTCTGACTTAACAATTATCTGATAATTACCCTATCATTACCTGCTGATGAAGGATTCCATTCTGAATTCTTAACATTTCTGATGTTACAGGCATGTTACTTCAAAAGTCCTACCTGGAAAGAGACTGAGAAGACTAACTGGAGATTTGTTGGTATCAATAGTTAGTTTGTGGCTTGCAGTTTTTGAAGGCTGACCTGGTAGACAGATTAATTTCAGAGGAAGTCTAAATTTACATTGGATAACCCGAGGAATGCCTGAAATAAAAAGAGAAAAATGTAGATTCATAGATTTGACAGAAAATTTGACCAAAAAACTGAACTCTATTAACAGTTTGAGTAGCAATACATCTTAGTTTAAAAGTTTGCTCCTGTCCATTTCATTTAGCATAACTGAAAAAACTATAAAGTATTATTATAATACATTTTTAAAATTATTGCCAAAGAGTTCAAGACAAAAATAAAATCCTAAAAAAAAGAGTGTAGGCTTTACTCTAACAGCATATTTTAAAAATCATCACAGTTGAACACTACACAAAACAGTATATTTAGTTTTATACTCAATTACTGAACTGCCTTTTAAACTAAGACCTTAATAGTTCTACCCTCAATCCAAGACTATCAGCTAAATGAGCAAATCTGTATCAGGAAGATGTTATATGACTTTATCTAATATTTTTTTCTACCACCAAAAAATTTAAATCTTTAGCTATTTTTACTTATTGAAGATTCAAATTACAATTAAAAATCTACAATAAATTATAAGTACAAAAGCAGAATTTGCTCTAGTGAAGTTTACTGAATTTCACATTATTTCCATATTAAGAAATTAGTTTCATATAAATTAAATTTTTCTCAATGCATTAAACTTTACATATCCCTGCTAAGTGACATTTTGAAAGTATTAAATGGTCATTCAAATGAATTGTTTCAGTACATTTACAGGCATATTCAAATAGGTAAATAAATAACAATGAAGAGTTTTATGTCAAAATTAAAAGTTTTTAAGATCATTCCTTTCAATATTTTTACAAAGAATGAAATTGAAACCAAAGCAAATTAAGTTCTCTACTTATAAATCTAGAAAAGCAATTCTACAACTTTAGTTTTCTCTCTTTTTATTCTAGGATTCCACCTTTAATTGGTAAGATAAAAGGTAATATATTGAAACCTCTACCTTAGTATATTGTTGTAGAGAAATGAAAAACTTAAAATATTCTACTCTATTTGATATATCCACACATTAATTCCCTTATTTCTTTTTTTTTTCTTAATCTAATTGACATTTATTAATCATTAGAGTTAAAACCCTTTATTTCTTTATAGTGAAGTCAGTGAGCAACTTAAAGATAGCAAAAGCAGAAGCAGCTAAAGTTTGGGGACATATCCCAAAGCAGGATCCCTAGAATTAGTGATATATTCTGTTAATGCCAATTGGAATTGTACAGCTTACTCGATATCCAAGCTGGAAGTACACTTTCCAGAAGTACTTATTCACTAGGATAATGAGTGATCATCAACAATGGCAAGTATATTGATATATGAGGTCAATTAAATACTTTTTCAGAGCATGTGGAGCATATTTGTGATTCTCTTCAACATAATCTATTATCCATTAAATTTTACATAGCTCATTTTCTTACTCATAACCAACAGATGTTAAATTCACTTCTCCTTGAAACCTAGATACAAATTATAACTGGTGTCTCTTTAGAAAAGTCCCAAGACATTATTCCCTGACATTCTGTGAGGTTTTAGAGGCATGTGTATTTGTACTTTACAATGATGAAATGTTTTGATTCAAAATATTATGGTAACATGATCTAAGCTACTGTCCAAACCACAACGATCAATATCACCATAAAAAATATTGCAAAGCATTATTTTTTTCTAACTTCATATAGTTTATATATCCCCAAATTATGGAAATATACCTACTAATATGTTTCCTCTACAATATATAAATTACAGTCTCAATTAATAGATGCAGCCTGGAAAGAACAAGGAAACTAAAACCTTTTTCCATGTCCTTCATTTTTAATGAATGTAGTAATGGAAAAAAATCCTTCATCTTTTGACAATTCTGTAAATGCACAGAGAAGCTACCTTTGATACACTTTCAACCAAAGTGTAAGCTAAGTGTTCAAACAAAATCTGACTGTAAATGTCCTTCTAAAACTATACTGCTGGGACGCCTGGATGGCTCAGCGGTTGAGCGTCTGCCTTTGGCCCAGGGCATGATCCAAGGTCCCAGGATCAAGTCCCACATCAGGCTCCCTGCAGGGAGCCTGCTTCTCCCTCTGCCTATGTCTCTGCCTCTCTCTGTGTGTCTCTCATGAACAAATAAACAAAATATTTTTAAAATAAATAAAACTATATTGCTAAAAACTGTGGCTCTACTTCACTTGGATCAGATAGATAATGCTTGAGTTGGTGGTAAAAAAAAAATAATAATCACAATCAACAACACTGGCCTTATGTTACTGAGTCTATATATTTGAAGATTATTATCCTAAATCTCCAAGAACCTAGAGCTAAGAAACTTGTGGTATATGTAGGTTTTCAGAAACTGAAACAAATGGATAGCAAGAACTAATGAATGCAAGAAGGGAAATACAGTATAACTCAATTCACAACTCAGGTCAGTTAATGACAGTATCACACACTAGGGCAATGGTCAGCAGTTGCTAAGATTTGTAGAAACCCTCCAGAATTTCTTTTCTCTCCAGGTACTGTAAACATGTTTCATAGGACATTTGGAAAACATTATTTTGAAAAATGATGACACTTATACTTAATAAAATGATTATGGCTATTTTTTTATATGCTAGCAGCTTTTTTATGGCTATTTTTTTATATGCTAGCAGCTTAAAAAGTTTTACCATTGGAGGAAAAAGAATATGAAATCCTTTAGAAACCAGTTTAAGGAAACCATTTCTTCAAGAAGAAAAACTACAATGCCAGTATTTAATACTACTTCCCATTAAATTAAAACCCCAGTCTTTTAAAATACAATCTCCACTATTTAAAGGGGTTTATCAGAGACACATTTTTATTGAGCTTTACATTTTCTTGAAAAGCCTGAAATGTAAATTTAGCTACCAATTTACTCTTCAGGCTGTGATTGCATCTAAAAACCTGAAGCCAGAGGTAGAGAGGTATGTGTGAATACATGCATGTATGTGCCTATAATAAGGAAGGAAAGAATTACATGTATTTAATTTTCAAATTTTCTACTACAATAGCTTTCAATTTACTTGAAAGTCTAATTGGTCCCAATTTTTCCTACCATCAGTGATATTTTCTCTATGTAGTTGGCAAAACAGTCTCTATATCTGGCTCATTCAAATAACTTTCTGAGTGTTATTACTGAGGAGAAAAAAAAGGTCATTTATTAATACTCAAATATTGGCCTACTCATTCATCAGACTGACTTTGTTCTGCAGTTTTTTATCAAATATAATCACCTCTCCTTCAGACACTTCCCTTTCTAGCCTAACAGAGGAAATGAATAGTCGCAACTACTCTGGTGCAATTAATCACAAAATTATTTAACACTTAGAGAGAAAATTCACATCAAAACCACTCTTGACAGAACAATTTCTCCAAGAAGAGAATTCTAATTACACCTGGCACACCCAGGAGCCTAGTATCCCTGTCAAGAGGGATGCCAAAATGTGCTTTGGGGGAAAAAAAGGTAAAAAAGAACATATATATCAGAGTAGAATAACTATATATATTACACATCTATATAATGCCTTCAGAACTCTTTCCAGGGGCCTGCTAGAGTCATTTCATATTGAAAACAAGGAACCCCAAAGCAGTAGCAATGTCTGGGAGCCAGAACTTCCTTGATCCCTTCCTGTTATGTCTGGCTACGTACTGTGCCCCATCTGCAGTCATGTTTTACACTGCCCATGTCATGTAACTTTAATGCAGACATAATGGAGACTAACTCTTATGGGACAACATAAAATCTCCTTTGCTTCTCTTTTTCCATATGTAAAAGCAGGACTGCTTATCTGCAAAGAGCCTGAACAGATCAGGCCAATAAAATGGACCAGTCTTTGAAATTTGAAGCTTTGTGTGTAAGTTAAGATCTAAGTGGCAACATATTATGCAACCTTGCAACTAGATGAAGCTGAATATTTCAACTCTACTCTCTAAAGCTTAATTATAATTTTAAAATATATCATAAGAGATTATTAGCTTTGTATTGAAATACTAAAATTTCCATGTATTGTGATTTTTTTCTCTTGATTTGGGCTGAATTTACAGTAAGAAGGAGTAAATTCCTTTCAATGATAACCTTTACTAATTTTTTTGAAGTTAAATCATTTAAATAATATGGTATTTTACAAAAGTCAGTATAAAATCTTACCAGCTAGATCAATCTTGCCAAGTAAAATGTAAACATTCATTATTAATAGTCATTTTTAATAACCCAAATCCTAATTTGACAAGTATATTTCATGTTATTAAGCTAAACACTTAACTCCTATTAAAATGTTTCTCATATGAATATATTTTCACCTCCCAGATACAATGCAACTCAGGTGGTTGGCATTACCAAAACTGGATGAGTAAATTACTGTCATTGTTTTTAAGTATTTTATTTATTACTAATTAATATTGTCATCTAATATTTATCTTAAAATATCTAATAAGCAGAGATAAACCACCACTTAAGTCTGTGTCTGGGAGGAAAAATAATCGAAGCAGGATATACTCTAAGTGCCTGTCATCTACCCAGATATTGCACGATTCAACAATGAATACTTGAACCCTCCTCTCAAAGAGCCCAAAGTCTACTAGGGAAACCTAAGGAACAAACTTAACAAAATTCATATTATGATAGGTATTTCAGCAGAGTCATAAATAACGGATTTGGGAAAAATACAATTGGTAACAGTCATCATTGACCCAGGCAAGTTTAAGGGATGAGAACTTTGATGACATTGCCCCACAAATTTTAAACAAGATAAGAAATAAGCCCACAGAATAAGTATTGATGGTGTTCTGACCAGAGAAAGCAGTGGATCTATTTGGACATACAGAAAACAGACAATTTAGAAAACATAACAGACATTTATAAAAGACAATTTGTATGTCTCAAAAGATATGCACATCAGTACAGAAAGTATATAATGTCAGTATTCTGATAATGATGCTAACATTGATCGATTGATCGTTTGATTACAGTAGTATTACAAAAACAATCCTGTAAAGAAATTGTGTTCTCTTTGCAATTAAAAAGTAATCTATGGAGTATGTTTTGAGATGGAATATTCTATTATTCCAATGAATTTAGTGTCCACTGACAAATCTTGCCTGAACTAACTATTGCACAGGTTTTGCAAAATAATGATTCTCTAATTCTATTACTCATTCTACATTTATTAGCTGACATCCTCTTGTAGAGTTTTCCCTCTATACATACCGTTTTATATGACTATACTCACAGATTCTATTTGTCTTCAGCATATTATAATACATTACTATTATGATTTTGATGCTCAAAATGTCCCATATCTAGCCAGTGGAAACTCCTTCACTGGCTTCTGAATCATTTTGATGTACTATCATTTCTTAACCACTTCTTTGCTTTCTGACCCAACAATATAGGATAGGCTCTCTTATTTTCCCTTCTCCAGACCTGAAACAGGCTTTTCTCTAAGAACCCTGATCCCTTTTACTAGAGATGATACTCAGATCTCAAGACCTGTGCAATAGGTGTGCTCATTACTAATGAGCTGAAGCCTAAATAGGTCTCAGCCCCATCTCTATTGCCTCTCCTCCACTCCACTGCCATAACCTCCAGCTGCCCATCTGACGTGTAATTTGGCTTTCCTTCAAAACCAGTTCTTCACACTGCAATGAGAGTGATCTTTCCAAAACACAAATCTATTCCTGTCATATACAGGGGCAAAAGCATGTGTGTGTGCATGTTCACATCCATGCACTTCATGACATACTTAAAACCATTTAGTGGCTGCCCTTTGATCACAGAATACACACCAAAATCACAAACATGGGCAGCCTGGGTGGCTCAGCGGTTTAGCGCCGCCTTCAGCCCAGGGAGTGATCCTGGAGACCCGGGATCGAGTCCCATGTCGGGATCCCCGCGTGGAGCCTGCTTCTCCCTCTGCCTGTGTCTCTGCCCCTCAATCTCTCAATATCTCTCTCTCTCGCTCTCTCTCTCTCGAATAAATAAATAAAATCTTTAAAAAAAAAAAAACAAAAACAAAATCACAAACACAAACATGATCAAAAAGACCCCACATGGCCTATCCTTTCCTTATACCCTTGTTTACACCTTGACCGCTTTATCCCATCCCTCAATCAATTAAAAATAGAAAGAAAGAAAAATAAAACAATTAGAATTCAGTGACGAACACCATTTTTTCCTTATTCTTCCTTTAAGTAAAATAAGATAGAGCATATAAGTAAATCACCAATGACTTACTTATAAGTGGTCAATGACACTTCTGATTTTTTTTTTCCAAAAAAGTCATGGAGCTTTATTCTTTCTCAGAACTCTGAAACAACTAATAACAAATGACAAGTCTCTACGAGAGGAAACATTTCTGATCCTCTCCATAGCCAGATAAAGGCACTGACTGAATCATCCTAAACAGGTTTCTATAGTTAAAACAGCAGTCTGTAAAAATAGTTCGTTCATGGTATAATACCAGTTCAATTCACTGACCAATTTTCAGTTCTGAAATTCATTTTGTTCTAAATTCTTTTCACTTACCATCAGGATTTCGATCTATCCACCAGAGGCGATGCAGAAAAGGGCGGGGGAGAAAGAATGTAACAATTTATTTGTGGCCAAATTACAGTACAAACTTAATACACATTTGCTTAAAAATATACATTGAAATTTTCAAGGTTCTCTTAGATGATCTAAATGGCCCCCCAACATAAATAAGTCAATTCACAACTGAAGAGTATAACATGAAATCTAACAATATATCTACAAATCCATTCTCATAAGTCCACGCAGCTTGTACTCTGGTGTAAATGTGGAAACACACACACACACAAACAGAGATAAGGTATATGATCTAGACAAAGAGCAAACCAGACTCAATACGTAAATGACATCAAGAGGATTAAAGAATTGTTGGAAAAAATTTGAGTGCAAGGCCAAATACACAATATTTCTAGTTTCTCTCACTTATATTATCATTTCAGTCAATAGGTACACTGTGGACTAATGTCTTTTGGTTTTTGTTTTTGGCTTGTCTTGGTATTCTTTTACTTTTATAAACTTTTTTTACATTTTAATCTCTAATTAACTTTCAACTAATTAATGCTATGCTCTTTGGTTTAGCAATAATTTATAATCTTTTAAATTCTGTCTATAGAAAAGCCTAATCGTTAAAAATGATATGTGTAACCATAAGCTCACAAACTGATTTTACTACTTTATAATGTATTTGTAAAGCATTTTATCCACCTACACAACCCATTTCTCTACTTTAAATCATTTTCAACTAGTGTCACTCCTTTCCCTGAAAACAAATTAAATATTTAGTTGAATTAAGGTGTCAACAGTGTCTACAATACATATTTGAACTGTAACAAGGATTAAAAAGTGTAAAAATTCCATTATTAGTGAGATGCTCAATTAATGATAAATGATCTAGAGATTTTAGCCAAATATTTCTCTTTTTTATTTCACAACTCAAAATTAAAATAATTTTAAAACTTTTAATGTCCTTTCCAGAAATGTCCAACTAAAAAAGTCTATCACTCTTTGATGCCTTTCTGGAAGTTTTATATTTCTTAATGAAGCCAGCTTTCTCAAAGTCATTTATACATAAAATATTTACATAACCCCAAATTTTGAAAATACAATAAATGATTAAAGTGGTCAACTTTGACTAATAATGAATTTTTTAACAACTTAAAGCAAAATAACTTACAAAGCAGAATAGATTTTGAAAACATGTATCAAAGTTATAAAATCACTTCAGAATATAAAGTTGTCACTGCATAAGCCAGAAAATTCACTTAGACAAAATTAAAACTATAATTATTTTTTTTAACTATAATTATTTTAAAACATTGCTAAATAAGCAAAGCGGACATCAATAGAGAAGAAAAAGATAATTGATGCATCTCTAAAACTTTTAGAACTAAAAAAAACTATAAGAAATGTTTAAAAAATGCAAATGCTAAAACATGCTATTATCAGTTACAGTATGTTAAAACATTTTTTAAAAAGCAATGACTAATTAATCATATCCTACCAATAAACAAGCTGTCAAACAGTTAATATGAAAAATCCACTGCACAGGGAAAAACACACTATAAAATTTGACCAAAGATGAAATTTATACTAACTGAATCTCAACTGAAGATAACTTTTTCAATTTAAAATGAGTTCCTTGACAAACTACAGGTCAAATTTTAGTAAGTCTGTTCTTAAATATTTTAACATGTACCCCACTAAAGAGTTTTATTTAGTCACTAAAATAGTGTCTAAACTTCTGAATACTGCTTTATATTAAAGCAATCCATAATAGTCTTTTTCACTGATTCAGACTAGGCTTTTCTCCTTGGTTCAAATAAGTGAAGTCTAATACCATTCTTTTAGTGTTAATAAAAATATATTTGCTATTAATTAAGACAGAATCAAACATTATATGCAGAAATCAGATAAATAGATGAATCTCTAATAATTCATAACACATAAAAGTAATTTAGATATACAATTTTATTTAACACTAGGAAAGAATATTTTTCCATTTAGTCATATTTACATGCGTTTTTCAATCTTAAACATTTAACTCATAACTCCAACAATTTAAAAGGAGTAATTAGGCTTATAAATCTGTAAACAACTGTGAGTTTACCTGATGGTCTGGAATATGAGACAACAGCATTTCCTTCCAATTCAGGTGGTGTATAACTCCCTTTCAGATAAACAGAAAAGGCTACTGTTCTACTCATCTCTGGTGCTATAAGCAATGTAAAAGTGATATTAAGTTACAAAATTTGGGGCAATTATTATTAACAACAGTTAAAAGTGATATTAAGTTACAAAATTTGGGGAAATTATTATTAACAACAGTTAAAGTTATATGCACACACTACATGCCAGCTACTATCCCAAGCATTTTACATGGATTAATTTCTTTAATTCTCACAATAACCCAGCAAGGTGTTTACTATTACTGTTCCCAACTTTTGTGCATGAGGAAACTGACTATCGAGAGATTAAGGAGCTTGCCCAAGGCCATATAGCTCATATAGAACTGAGGCTGACTCCAGAACAAGGGTGCCCATACTCTATGTCACTGCTTCTCTTTAGTCAGATGAAAAGGCAGTATGATTAGAAAAAAAAAAAAAATGTACACAAAAAAGCAAGAGAATTTGGGAATGGTGAATAGTATACTTTATCATGGCTAGAATCAGACTGCAGGGGAAAATGGAAGGGGGAACTGCATATGGATATATCTGTAACTGTAATGACTTTGCATATTATACCTAACTTTCTATATTTGTGTATTTGACCTCCAACTGGTATTAGGCAGTCTTAGGAGAAGTGGAAGAATAAATTGTTCAGAATGTTTTAGAAAGACAAATTGGAAGTATTGTGAAAACATTAAAAAATAAAGTGAGAATCCAATGACTGGTTATCACATACAAGGTTACTTCAACCATTCAACCATTCATTCAGTGTTTCAATTAATATTTTATTGAATTCCCCCTATCTGCCAGGCACTCAAGTAAGGGCAAAGAAAGAAATATGTTCTTGACTTCATTAATAAGATACAGAATCACTAGCTGAACAACAGCAGTAAAAAAAGAAAGGAAAAGACTAGAAAGATAAATCATAAATCATTCTGATAGGACTAATGACAACTCGATGTAAACAGTAGGGCATGAGAAATTCTGTGCAAAAAAATCTAAGAGTTGCCATTTACAACCTTTCTACTATTTTAGGCATTATTACAGATATCTTACATAGCATCACTTTCTAATTAAAGTCTCAAAACAGCCCTGCAAGACAGATATCATTATCCCCTTTCTACAAATTAAAAGAAATTAAGGTTCCCAGTAATTACTAAAGTAGCTTGCTGAAGGTTATACATTGAGTAAGTGTCAGAACCAGGATTCAAATTCAGGCCAGACTCCAAAGCCAATATGCTTTCTGCAAACATAACTGAGTCAATAAACAGCTCACTAGAGAATACCAATAAAGAAAGCTTTCCAAATTATAGTATTTAAGTACAATTACAGGCCCATCTAGTTAAGGAAAGCACTTGAAAATCTATAATTACTTCAGCTCAACGACCATTGACTAAATGTTCCTGTTTTTAAAAAAGTATCATTCATGCTTGATGTTTGGAGGGAAAATATCAACCAAACACAATCACTGACTTTAGAAAGATACCAGTCTCACTATTCAGACAAGAAATATAGTCATGAAATAAACATACTAACCAAAAAAAATCTTTTAATTAAAAGGAAACCTCACACCATGAAACAGTTTAAGCCAAAACAGAACACTTACCCATAAATTCAAAGGTGAACTGGTCACAAGTCAATACTAAAGGTGGTTGCACATAGACTGATAATTTGGCTTTTTGTAATGCCAGTCGATTCTGCAATGTGACCTAAGGAAACAGAAATTGTTAATAGAAAATTATATTTTATCCAAAGTAATAGGATAGCAAAAGTATGTAAAAAATCACTAGCAAATAATGAGGAAACATTATCTGAGAAAAAGTGAATAGTCACAAAACATAACACATACCATAAGTAGTACATTAACTGGTAAGTGGATAAGTGGTAACTTCTACCCAGTTATAAACTGGACAGAGAAGGTGAACAGACTTTTCTCCAAAGATGATACAGTAATGGCCAAACAAGCACATGAAAAAATGCTCAATATCTTTAATCACAATGAAGCGATTAAAACCACAATGAGATACTACTACACATCTACTAAAATGCTTTAGTCAAAAGAATAGACAAAAATAGGTGTTAGCAAGAATGTGAGCAAACTAGAAGCCTCATACATTGCTGATGGGATTATAAAATGCAATAGCCATGCAAGAAAACAGTTCAACAGTATCTTAAAAAATTAAACATAAATTTACCATAAGACCTCACAATTCCATCCCAAGAGAAAAATATATTCCCATCCCAAAAACTATACACAAATTTAATAGCAACATTCTTTACAATAGCCCAAAGTACAAACAACCCAAATGTTCATCAATTGATGAAAAGTTAAACAAAATATGGTATATCCTTTCAACAAAATAGTATTCAGTAATCAAAAAAAATAAAGTACCGGCACATGCTACAACATGGGCAAACTTTAAAAACATTATGCTAAGGGGTAGAAGCCAGTCACAAAGAACCATACTGTATGATTACATTTATATGAAATGTCCAGAATAGGCAAATCTATAGAGACAGAAAATAGATTAGAAGTTGCTACGGGATGAGAATGCGGGAGGGGTGGAGGGTAGAAGTGGGGGAAGGGAGCATGAAGTTACTTTTAGGAGGGACATAAATGTTCTAAAATTAAATTGTGGTGATGGTTCTGCAACTCTGCAATATAGTAAAAATTACTGAACTGAACTCTTTAAATGAGTAAATTATACAGTATGTGAATTATATCCCAATAAAGCTATCAAAAGCAAAGGAAAACTCTGCCCTGTGGCTGATGAATAATTACATCATGAAATATGTGTTCATTTTCTTTTGATGTAGAGATGTGACAATGGGATTATCTTATCTAGTATCTACATACCACCTTCTGCATAAATTAATTTTTCTTTAAAGATTTCCTTACTAGGTGGATATTTACTAATGTAGTTACATAACAAAGCACCATATTTTATTCCATGGCTTAACACAAAAATAGATGATAGAACTCATTCTAGAAAATATCAAAGAATGGCAATACTATCACATATCTCAGCTGGCTGCATTTCTAAACCAGTGCTCATACATGGTGACTCTAAGAAAATTCTCCCACTCTGATTAGAATCAAAAGCTAAGAACTCTGGAGTAACAATGTGACTGGGAAATAGGATGGGTATGGGTAGAGAGAGCCAGAACTTTTCTCCCTCCCCCTAAAGAGAAGCATCAGCAGAAACCATCAGGCCCATGGATTTTTATGGGGCCACAGTGCTAGGAGGCATCATTTTTAGGATAATAAAGAAAAAGCTTAAAGATCTGACTTCCACCACACATGTTCTTTCTTTGAACTTTTATGTCCTAAAAGTCCCAGCCTTTGAACAGTCTCATTTGGATGAATTCATCCATATAGCTGGTATGGTAAGCCAGACTTATCACAGTTAACTACCCAGGTAGGGTTGGTATACCAACTGAATCACAATCTCTGGGGGCAGTTCTAGGCATTGATATTTTTTTTCTAGCTCCCCAATTGATACCTATGTACTACCAGAGTTAAGAAAAGAAATACTCTCCTTTTTATATGGCTGTAGAGCAACTTTCAGTCTACTTATTAGACTCTATTTCAGTCTACTTATTAGACTCTAGTATATGAGACAGATACATTTCATTATTAACTCACATACTGCAAGGGTACATTTATTTTTTTAAGAAAAGTTGTTTTTTAATTTCCCTTAAGTAAAAGGCACATATCACCTATTCCTTAATATATGTTCTATATATATATATATATATATATATATATATATATATATATATGTAATATATACATACATATAATACACACACACACACACACACACACTACAGAGAAAGAAACAATATACAGGAATATACAATTGGCCCAGAAACATTATATACATATAATTAGATTCAGTAAGTATCTTGCATTCATTTTAAATGAGTGGGTAGGGGATCCCTGGGTGGCGCAGTGGTTTGGCGCCTGCCTTTGGCCCAGGGCGCGATCTTGGAGACCCTGGATCGAATCCCACATCGGGCTCCCGGTGCATGGAGCCTGCTTCTCCCTCCGCCTATGTCTCTGCCTCTCTCTCTCTCTCTCTCTGTGACTATCATAAATAAATAAATAAATAATTAATTAAAAAAATAAATAAAAATAAATGAGTGGGTATTCTATACAATTTAAAAAATACGTTAAACACAAAATTTTTGATTTGCAAAGTAAAATTTTTAAAGGATAACTATTGATACAAATAAATACAACAAACATAGCAAATGAACAATGAATCCTCAATTTTTACTTTATAAACACTGGAAATATATGAGGGAAATGTGAATACCACAAGCAAATCTTCCTTCATGATGTCTGATCATTATAAACAACATAATACCTTTTTTGTAAAATCCTGATGGTAATAATGGGAAGAAGAAATTATGCTAGGTCCACCAAATAAAGAGGATACAACTTAAATATTTTACTATTAAGAATAATATAATGCTAGACTGTGCATATATTTTAAAACTAAATTAATAATATTAATGATACCCATTGACACCTTTCTACACTTATGGAACCATGCTAATATATTCTTTTTGTGCATTATCTCATTTAATATTCACAATATTGACAAATAGATGCCATTACTATACATCATTCTACAGAAGAGGAAACTGTGGTTCAGAGAGGCTAAATTGTTTGCCCAAGTCCACTCTGATTATAAGTGAAAGAACCACAATTTAACTTCTGTCTGCCAGAATCCAGAGCCCATGCTCATAATCAACTGTAGTTAAGTCTCAAAACATTTACTTGCAATTAAAAGTATCCTCATTTTACAGTTTAAAAAAACAGGCTCAGAGAAGCTAGATAACATGCCCAAGACCAACAAGCCAATATGTGCAAGACAGTTGAACACTATCACCAGGAATGTGTCATATGAGCTTAGTTTTAAAAAAGTGAAAATGAAAAATCCTTAAAGTAGTAATAAGCCGCTTGTTGAATACATTTGGGGACACCTGGGTGATTCAGTTGGTGAAGCATCTGCCTTCACCTCAGTTCATCATCCCAGAATCCTGGGATCAAGCCTGGCATGGTGGTCTCACTGGGCTCCCTGCTCAGCAGGGTGCCTGCTTCTCTCCCTCTGCCCTTCCCCGTCCCGCCCCCCCCCCACCCAACACACACACACACCATGCCTATGATCGCTAGCTCTCTCTCTTTCTCTCTCAAACAAATAAATAAAATCTTAAAAAAAAAAAAACATTCCGATTCTGCATGGCATAACAATGTGTACTCAGACAATGATCACACAATTTTACATCGTTAGCAAGATCATGATAGCTCTCACCCACAGATTTATTAAACCCCAACAATGGGTTAGGCATTTTCAAATGTGAACCAAGGAGATGTGTGATGAAAATAACTAGAGAACAAAGAAGACTTGTGTTTGAGCCAAAAAAAAAAAGAAGAAGACGAAGAAAGAAAAGAAAAAAAAAAAAGAGTTAAAGATTTGGCTAGATCATAAACCTCATATTTTAAGAGAAAAATAATTATAGAATATTAAGGGGAAAATATAAAACATTAATACAGGAATTTTCCATGCTGTTTTCTGGTTCGAACAAAATGAAATATGATCCTTAGAAAATATAATACCAAATTTTTATCCTAGACATATAAATATGATTCCAAAGGCCAGGTATGAACAACTGCTCTGCCTTAGTTGCCTGGAATAGATGGTCACGCATCATGCACATACTCAAGGTAGCCACATCTTCATTCACTTGGAACGGATGGAAAAATTTTCTCAATTAACAGGATTTATTATGATGGAAACTTGCATGGCTATATATCTTGGCTGCTGTTGTTATAAAAGGCTGTAAGAAGAGATTTATAGCAAAATTTGTATAGAAACTGTCAGACATAATCAGGAAGTCATTGTGTCTGCTGTATAAGTCCAGCTGATTTTATGCAACACACGAGGGTTGTTCATGCTTTCTCATGCTCTTATAATGGCAATAAGAAAGAGAGTTAAGACTTAGTCATTCACAAATATAGCAAATTCCACTAAGGAAGGAGAATTTTCCAGTAATGTCATGCCATCATTTTATGATGGCTATTATTACACATGAAAGCCTAAAAACTGCATGGGTAAGAAAGGTGATTTACTTATAGCAATAACTAGTAGTTGGGGAGGGAGTGGGAATTAGTATGAGCAATATTATCTAGTTTAAGTATAGGATTTCTTTTTGCAATTTATAGTGTGCTCCTAAATTATTATGTGTGTGTGTCTGAACAGTATCAGTAGATACATAAAAAGAGGTTTCTCTACACAAAATTCTATAGATCATTCCTGGAACTCTGCAAGGTTGTTTTTTTTTTTTTTCTTTAAGTGTTTGATTTCTTGCCACTACTGCTTTTCCAGACTCAGAAGTATTAATGAGATAGAGCCTTTGATTGGATAGGGGGGAGGGAGAACTGGGGAAAGACCACCCTTGTTTCCAGTGGCAAGAGTCCAAAAAAATTAGCTTAGGAAACTGTTACAAGATTGGGCTCCCTTCAACTTCTACCAAAGATCCCCACATTTGGGCCACCCGCTGGGTCCAGTGTAAGCGAACACAATTGGTAAAGCCTGGTGCCCTGTCAAGCTCCTCCAAGGACAGCAACCCATAATCTAAGAAAATATAAAGTCCTGTCCAAGTTTTGACTAAGCAAATCGCCAAGATCCACAACTTTTCCTGGCTCCAAGGTCTGGGCAGTGATAAATATTTTCAGCTTAATAACGTGCTGACTGATTACCACACTTTAATCTAAATGCCTTAAGAGGGTTCTACATTTGAGTTCTAGTTCTAAAATTCTACAATGACAGGACTAAAAATCTTAACCAAAACCACATCCTTCACATTTTATTTTTTTTAGGACTATCAATTTGTCACTACTCTACTTTGTGGCTTCTTCATTTAATATTTTCTTGCTATAAATACATCCATTTAAAGCTAATGTTATGGCAAGTAGATGACTAGAAATTCCTCTCAAATATACACATAATTACACATAGAAGAAAGATATTAGCATTCATATGATTCCCCAATATATATATATGATGCATCAATAAACTGGTGACAACAGTGGCAGATGTAATGAAACGTATAATACTGTTTGTACGTTACAGTCTAGAACCATGGTACAATACCTTAACTGTGACTGAAGGGATAAGGTCAATTCCCACTTCAACATCAGTAGCTTGCTGTAAACACAGAATTGAGAAGAGAAGGAAGGAAGAATGGTTTCAAATTACATGTCCATCAATGAGTAAACACAATGGGTGCAATATATACTTACCACCAAAGTAGGGAACTAACCATAAAGGACTTATCACTCTAATGACAGACTTTATTTTTTTTTTTTTTTCTAATGACAGACTTTATAAAAGGGTCAATGTGGCTCTCTGAATGCCTTCAACTGGAAAGTCATGAGCTAATAAAAACCTTTTCCAAAAAGGAAAGAAAAGGTCACATATTTTATTGTCAAACTGCTCTCTTGCCAAATTTCCTTAAATGTTGAAACTCATTAATTCTATTAACTCGCTCTTTATATTATATAGAAGAAAGCCTCCTTGTATTTCTTAGATAAGCATTATGCCACCCTTTAAGGTCCTTATATTTTCAACTTGCCAAAGGTATGTTTTATTCTGATTAATAACATATATCTAAGAGATATAACCAATGATATAAAGCTTGAGTGGCCATACACCTAGAAAACAAAATAAAAGTGGAAGTGCATTTACTAACTCATATCATAAACTAGGTCACTCTTTGAACATCAGCTTGGGTTACTTGATCTTACCTCTTAATGAATTCAGAGCACAATATAATAGAGCAAACATTTCCTTGTAAGTTATAATTTATTTATTAGAGTGGTAGATTGAGAGGAAAAAATGCTCACTCTATGACAGAATAAGACCAAGGGGTAACATACTTTCTAATAATGTCCATTATTTGATTAGGGAACAATTAAGATCATAAAATCACTAATTCAACCAATGAATAGATTCATTGTGCTTTTAGTTAACTTATTTGAAATTTTTTTATTAAGAAAAACTAAGCCACTTCTAAGTAACTGGATGACTATAATATACTAGGTATCAGCATACTTAAGATTTGGGAGATACATATTCTATATACAACTTCATAGAAAACCATATATGAACTTTCATCCACCTTTTCAATCCAGAAGGCAGGAGAGCAATGCTTGTCTTATCTATAAAAGGCCTCACTCTAATATAAATTATATTATTTTTTGCACAAAGATGTGTGCTTTCATAATAATGACAAAATAAAACACTAAGCCAGACTTATTGCTCTAGTAGAATCTTAAAACCAGGAAATGGATTTTTACATTTTGCTGTCCACAGATCTAGAAGAGAAACCAAGATCTCCTGTTTCTTGCTCTTTTCAACCCATGTTTAAACACCTAGATACTTCAAGGACAAGAGCCCTTTGGGTTGATAAAATTACAGCCAGAAAGAAACAGCTACACAAAGACACTATGGCACCATAGCCACATAAATCATTGGGCTAGTGTTTTCCAATGGGATGAATATGATATTCTCAGGAATATCCAGAGAAGGAAAAAACAGTAAGACGAGGAAAATGAAGCTGGAAAGAGACACCTAGTTAAGAGGAAAAAGCACTCTGAGTTACCAATAGGGAAATATACATTACAATATAGTGCTATTACACAAGGCCTTTTCCTACAAGATCAAAAGTTGCTAAAGAACAGAAAGGGAATTCCTCGTTCCAAATAGCTTATGTTTAAGAGCACCTAGAAAAAATTATATAAGTTGCCCAAAGGAAAATAAGAATCATTTCCAAGGCAAGAAAATGTGTGTACATTTGTCAGCTAACTAAGCAAAAATGTTCCACTCAGACTACACCCTTCAGGTAGAGTGAGAAATGGTGTGTGCTGAATGGCCAATGTTTTAAACAGTGCCTCTACTATGTGACTCAGCTGAGTGAATGTTTCTTTCATATATATTAATTTTTTTTAAGTATGCCCAACTTACTACATTATGGCAATGTTAACGTGATTTTTATCACAGCTTGGGTTGGCTCTTTATACCAAGATTAATCTTTGAAAACTTAGGACAAGTACTTACTATATTATGCTCTGATACCTAAATATCGAAGTCACTTCCTAAGTAAAATTATATGACATGAACTCAAAATACAGTAAAAACCAGTGAATTTGATCACTTGCCAAAATTGATCAACTTCTGGTTCAGAGATAAACTTAATAATTTTTGCCCAAACTGCAGCCAGTGAGACATAATCAATTATAATCTAAACAAGCTTTTACAGAAAACTAAACAAGGAGACAGGGCAACATGACCAAGGATAGTACCTCATTCATCCTTGTTTCTCACCTCTGTTCATTTATAAAACAAAAATATATTAAGCACTCATTATGTGACAGGCACTAAAGATATGGCAGTGGACAAGACAAACAAATTCTATTATTATTCCCATTTTACAGATAAGAAAAATCAAGACAAGAAAATAAAATATCTTGCCCTGGGCCACACAGATAGAAATGAGGGAAAAATAATTCCTGGCCCAACTGTTTACTGTTAGATAACACACACAAACACCTCCCCTCCCCGTACCTCCCTGCTATACAACCACCATAATGTATTAAAGGCTATAGATTAGCACACCCTGAGCTAGGCCTTTCATAGACATTATCTCATTAAACCTTCAACAAAAATCTCATGGCGTCAGTATTATTCACCTAGACTATGGTTATCTCAATATTCTGATACTGAAAAAGGTTTTCTTTAAAAAAAAAAAAAATGTAGACTCAGAATAATGAGGAAAACTTCTTCTACTGTTGCCCCTTCCTCTTCTTTTTGTAGACCAAAGTCCTGCCTAAGGGACTCCTTACTAAGAGATTGGAAATGTTTTCTCTGGAAAGTAATAAAGAGTAAAAGTTGTTCTCCTCCCTGAAGTTTCTACCTGGGGTCCAAAAATTCAAAACAATACACATATTGATCCCAAATCAGAATCCACCACTATCATGAACCCTTCTAAAGTCTGCAAATACAACTGATGAATTCTTGAACATTACATCAGAAACTAAATATATACTATATGTTGGCTAACTGAAGTAAAATGAAATAAATAAAGTAATTAATTAATAAACAAACAAAGTCAGTGAATATACCTACAGACACTGAATCAACATTAGGAGAAACCATGGCAGAAACTTTCAAATCATCTTCTCTCTCAGTCACGGGCCAAATACCTATAATTTAAAAAGAAAAACAACGTTTAATCATAAGTAAACCTGCTGTATATAGTTGTTTTTTTTTTAAAAAAAAAAAAAAAAAAACCCTGGGTGGCGCAGCGGTTTAGCGCCTGCCTTTGGCCCAGGGCGCGATCCTGGAGACCCGGGATCGAATCCCACGTCAGGCTCCTGGTGCATGGAGCCTGCTTCTCCCTCTGCCTATGTCTCTGCCTCTCTCTCTCTCTCTCTCTCTCTGTGTGACTATCATAAATAAATAAAAAATTTAAAAATAATTTTTTTAAAAATAAAAAAAATAAAAAATAAAAAAGGTCTTTCTATATACCATATATCAAAAAACAATCCCATACTCACAAGTTGAAAAAAAAAATGCATTTCAGAATTAGAACCTAATGATAATTCTTCCCCCACTACAATATTTTAAAGAAAAATTATTTTTCTCCAAAGATATCATCTAAGATGTGTCTCAGTGACTGAGGAGTGTTGGGAACTTCAATCCCCTCTCCTTAACACTATAGGTAGGAGCCCAAACTATACCTTTTTGAAGGTAAGTTGATCAGAACTATCAAAATATAAAATACACCTACTCTATGATCTAACAAGTTCTACTCCTTAGCATTTATCCAATACTCACAGATATGCCCAAAGATCTTCTCTGCTGCTGGTAGTAATTTAAACAAAACCAAAAACAACCTAAGTCTCTCTATTAATAGGGAAATGGCTGACTAGATTATGGTGTATCCACACTGTGCAATGATCCAAAGGCCAAAGCTATAAGAGTGCTATACAACTTTATACAATGATATAAAAAGAACTCCAAGATGTGCCTATTAGTTACAAAAAAGTAGTACAATGCATCTAATATGCACATATTTGTGTAAAAATAACTAAATAAACATTAAATTTTTTTAAAGAATACACACTCTTGATAAAGGTTACCTGGAAATAATCTAGTGGAACTAAGATCTGGGGGTTTTACTTTTTGGTACTCTTAGAATTATTTTTACCATATTCATGTTATTTTCACAACTTAAAATTTCACAATTTAAAAATGTTTATAGTGCATAATGAGATATGATGAACAAGTGACACATATCCTACATAAACAAGAAACAAATAATATGTATGCATATGAGTGACAGACTATTGGCTGCTCATCTGACATCCACTTTCCCCTCCTCCTCCTTTGTGGCAGGGCTATAATTCTGCTGAAGCATTTGCCTTCATCTCAGAATCATTGGATTGGTCAGATCCAATCATGGTGATTTCATTCCCCTGGCCATTTGTTGTTTTAGGCATGAGCGTGAGGCTTAATCCTGGCAGACGTGAGGTGAGGGAAGTTGGGAGTGGGGGGTGCTGGCACATGCTTCTGGTAAAGCTGTTTCCCCATAATAAAAAGGGAGACTTAGGAGAAATCTCTCTTTTCTTCCCTGGAAATCATATTTGCAAATACCTGGAACTGCTGAAATTACCCTGTGACCCTGAGAAGAAACATCCCTCACACACAAGGATGGCTGACTAAAAACATGGAAAGTTCTTGGATGATGCCACAGGAATCTGCCATCTCAGGAAAAGAATTGCCTACAATTGCCATCAGGAATTCCCACCAGGATGGCAATATTCAGTGTAGGAATTTCCATAACTTGCTGAGTGACAGTACAAAAGCCTGCCCATTGCTTACTCAATAACCATTCTTTAACTCTTTACTAAAAGAAGCTCAATTTTATTCTAAGCAACAAAGTACTCTGCTAAAACACTAATTTTCCCATCCTCTTTTGTAAGCTTGGAGTGGCCAGTGAGGTGTGAGAAGCTGATCAGGGTGTGGCTTCCAGGAAAGATCCTTAAGGGGGCTGACTCAGCTGCAGATGTGAGGGCAGGAGTTCCAGAAGCCATCCTGGACCAATCCTGGGAGAGGAAGAATTGAGAGTCCCTGATGACAGTAAAACTGCCAAACCAACCCTGGTCTGCCCATTGCTGGACTTCTTTTTCATGAGAAAGAAATAAATCTCTGCCTTGTTGAAGCCACCTTATTTGGGTACTGTGTTATGTGCAGCCAGACATAGCTCTAAACAACACATCTTCTAACAAGGTCACCAAGTACAAATGCTTCTAGTACTCAATGGTAAAGGCAACTTAGTTATCCTAGACATATTTCCAATAGGGTACAGACTTTCACTGATATCCTTCTTTCTTACTGTTCTCTTTCCTTTCTGGAAGACACAACTGTTGAGGCTATCTCAAAATCGTACCCATTCCTTCACACTCCAGGTAGAGAACATGATCAACTAGCTAACTCGTAAGGAAATCCTGCCTTTGAACGTGCCTACCGACAGACATTGTTGTCTACTGGTAACAGAAATGTTCAGTAGGATTCACACTAATGAGTTGAATATGAAAAGCTTTAAAACCCATGAGCCATACAGAAATTATTACTATAATTTCATGCTTACAACATACATTCCTCATATAAGTTACACACATAAAATCAGCTTCAAAAACACTTTTATTACAGTAGATAATATACACCATGTGTACAAAAAATATACCTTTAAATTGGCTTTAAATTTTGCTGAAGCTCTTGCTTTGAAGAAATAAAAAAGCTCTAAGTGCTGAAAATAATCCATAAGACTGTGAACTTATTTTTGTAAGTCACTATACTAAAATAAGTGGCATTTAAATGAATAATGAGGTCATCAAAAAGTTCAGAGTTTTAACTTCTCATAATCTTCTGTAATGAAATGATTTGGTGCCTTTATATAATTACAGGTATCTTAATAAATATACCACAGTTTTATAAGGGTACAGAATACTAAATTTTTTCAATATCTAGTAATAAAATATTTTAAAACTCTATCTTTCTTACAAGTTTCTCTTTGGTTTTTTTTTTTTTGGTTGTGTGCATGTGGGTGTGTGGTTTTGTTTTTGTTTTTTTTGTTTTGTTTTGTTTTGTTTTTTTAGGACCAAAACCAAATGATGATGGCAAAAAAGTGGCAGAGAACTTCAAATATTAACTAAAATTTGAGGTTATGTAAATAATGAACTTTGCACCCACGTCTGTCGGCATATCCTACCTTAATTAGAAGTTATTTCAAAATACACAGCAGGATCAAGGTAATGACAACTTTAAAATAGCCCAATCTGTCTTACTCAAGGGCATCATCACTACGGCCACCAAAAAAAACCTTTTAGCTGTGAGGGATTTTTCTGAGAAATCTTTTACACAATTGAGTGTTAATCAAAATATCATTAGCACACTGTTTATGGAAAGAGCAAAATCTCAAAACACAAAATCTAAAGCAAAAAGCCACATTAAATTTATTTAATGAACTCTGGAAATTTCATGTTTCATATGTAGCCACTCTTCTCCAATTATATATTTAAATGACAAAAAGAGACCCATAATTCCATCAATCCCCAAAATAGTATCAAAAAGGGAAAATCTGTATATTGCAATGTGACACATCCAATTTTAACCATTCTCCATTTGACGGGGAGGGAGGTGATAGGGGATGGTGTGCTGATAACAAATAGGTTTTTTGTAATTGGAGGTACTTAAAAGACCTAAGTTTCACTGGTTTACTTTCAAAACTTTGTAAGAGAACGTGTGAGGCCAAGGCATAATAATTTTACTTTAATAATCATATTTTTAAAATATATTATCTAAATTCCTCTGAATCTGTCTTGGTAATGGAGAAATATATAAATCTAGAAAAGCGATTGGATCAGGATTAAGATTGGCTCTGGTGTTTTGGTTGGCTTTTGATGCTCTGCTTCTTTTATTATTCCTACTTGTTTTAACATTTCTCTTATGTGAAAATAGTCCATATTTTTTCTCATTAAAAAAATACTTTTACCTGACTCTGAGAATAAAACTTAAAATAATGTTTTTCACATGTCCAATTCAAACTGCAAGATTGGTGTTTTATTTCACCTTTTAATTTATAATAAAATTATACCCTTGTGAGTCCCAAAGAAAGATAATATTGAGTTGCTCAAAACTCAGAAACTGAAAATATCGTCAGCCTCTAAGTCACTAGAAATCAACAAATTGCAGGCTATACTCCATTTGGATGGCTAATTAACTGCATATCTAAATTATATTACTAAGCTGCAAATGACCACATTTTTAGTAACAAAGTGCACTGCCTTGGTTTCTTTTAAAAGAAGCAACTAAAATGTTTTCAGGGATATTAGAAGTTAACAAATGAAGGCTCTAAAGTTTAATGCTCTTCTCAAGTCCTGATACCAATATGCAAAGAATTACTTTGTTCCTTTCTTAGAGTTTAAAGAAAAAAAATTAGATAGCTCTGTCCCTGAAACACACTAACAAAAGCAAATATCTTATTTAGAACATTTTTTGCAGAACCTATAAAATACAAATTAAGGACAAAGACCTTGTATGCTAAAGAGCAACACTGTTTCTACAAGTATGATTTTAATTAAAACTGAAGGAGAAAAATAATACATTCAAAATATTATATACATACAAAATAAAATGAACTTTACAATGAATACCAAAATCAAATCATAAAAAGTTACAAGTGAGATACCTTGTGATTTATTAACATCTTTGATGATTTTCTGAAGTTCTTTCAATTCTATATCAAGTTCATCATAGTGTAGTTCTCTAGATTCAACTTTTGGAGCTTGGAACAAAGAAGGGTCTGTCCCCAGGTATGAACACTGCAAGTGACCATCATCACTCAGAGTGACTATCACTCCCTTTAAATCACTACAATAAGAAAATGAGACATAATTCAAATTTTTAGTAGATTTAGAGTTGACCAACAATATTTTTATTCAATTCAGTTTCAACATGCCATTAAGAAAAGGACCATATAACTATTTCTAAAGTTTTACATCAAAGACTCAATTCAAATGTTTCAAACATGATTTATACTTATATAAGCACTCCCAATGTTAGGATTCATTAGGGGAAGGAAAAAAAAAACCTTAACAATTATTATAATAGCTGTCACTTTGGGGACCTAACTACATGATAAATCATGCTCCAAAAGCTTTTCAAGTACTGCATCATTTAATCTTCACTCCAGCTCCCACTTGGCAGATTCATAATAAGCATGTGAACACTTGTGGAGCTACCATGGATCAAGAGCTGAGCCACAGGCTGGCTAAAGACCATGGCTGAGACACAGGAGCAAAGACAGGACAATTCGGGGAATGGTGGAAAAATGTTAGCAAAGTAAGCCCTGAAAGACCTTGGAATTAACTCCCTGCTCTTTTCCTTTTCTTGTCTCTACCCTGGGGACTTGTGTTTGAGCTCTTTCCCTAAGGCCCCCCACCATGACTTCCTTCACACACCCTCCTACTGCAGCAGCCATGGTCATTCTTGCTCTTCATTTGGAGGGAAAAGTATCCCATTCCCTCATTTCGTAGCTCTCTCTCCATCACTCTTTGAATCCTGATTATCCCTTTTCCTCTCACTTTTTCACTCTTCCTTCTCCCTTAGGCTCCTTTATCTTTTTTTTACCCTAGAAACTAGCCCTATTATATAAATTATAGATTAAACTTAGCATACCATTTTTAAAAGTTGTAAGTTTTCCAGAACTTGCTATAAAGAGTTGAGATGAACATTATTTGCTTCCTCCTTAGCTTACTCAGAAGAAAAAAGAAGTCAACATTGTCATAAGTCATTTTGAGCTGATACATAATGAATTTATTTTTCATTTGTTTTTAATGGCCTTTGATTTAAAAAAAAAAAAGGTTTCTAGCCCCATTCTAAAGATTCAATATTAATCAAAACTTATAGAAAATTTGAGAGAAAAACTTGAAAATGTTGCTATTCATCTAAAAAGAAAAAAAACAAGATATAAGGTACATAAGAGTCTAGGTCTTATCAGAATGAGTAAGAAATTTTAAAACTCCCCAACTTTGAGTCATGGCAAGTGGTCAGCTCATTAATCTAGAAGCTTAACTTGGATGAGAGTAGATACTAACTAACATTGTTCAATCTCTCTCCTATAAGGTGGTCCCCAGCATCTACTTTACCAACCTGCCTTCAACACAAGATTCCTTTTTTTTTTTCTTTTTGGAAATTTAGATTTATTTATTTATGTATGATAGACACACACAGAGAGAGAGAGGCAGAGACAGGAGGAGGGAGAAGCAGGCTCCATGCCGGGAGCCCGATGCGGAACTCGATCCCGGGACTCCAGGACCGTGCCCTGGGCCAAAGGCAGGCGGCAAACCGCTGAGCCACCCAGGGATCCCCTTTTTTTGGAAATTTAGATACTATGTATGTATATCCAGTCCTTACATTTGACTTAGAAGCCAAGAAGAGCTTTAATTTTACTTCTATTTCTTCAGGTTCTTGATGCATATAATTTTTTTAAAGTTTTTATTTAAATTCCAGTCAGTTAACATGCATTGTAAATCTAGTTTCAAGTGTACACTATAGTGATTCAATACTTCCATACAACACCCAGTACTCATCTCAGCAGGTACACTCCTTAATCCCCACCACCTATTTACCCACCTTCCCTCTGGACAGAACATTCCTATACACACTTTCTCCAGGACTTACTTTGGCCTGGTCAATGCCACATAACTCTCTGGTATGACTTCAGAGAAACAAAAAATAAACTGATATTACTAATTCAACAGCTAAAAATCTGGGCTAGGAATCAAGGACCTTGGGTTCTAACTCTGATTCTACCCCTATATAGCAGAGTCAACTTAGAGAAGTCTTTCTAAATGTTATCTCTAAAATGAGAAAGTGAAACTAAATGATCTTCTAAGCTTTTTAAGTTCTGTTAATTGGTTCTGTTAATCTACTTTAGAAAATAAATACTCCCAAAATAAAATTATTTTCCTAAAATAAAGCGTGAAAAGCAACCCCATTGTACCTCTGGGCTTTACCCTTTCTATGCAGTCTGCTAAAGCCACCTAGTGGCCACAGAAATCCTAACTTCCAGCTCTGACAAGTCCATTCCAACAGGGCAAGCCCTCTCGACTCTGAGTTGTGACTGGTCTGTTCCCCATTCTACCCAACCCCACTAAGGTCTGGAATCTCAATGAGCACTCAGGAAACTCTAGAACACTAAAGACAAGATCTCTGGCTGGCTTCTGAGAGAATGTAGAGATCATCAGGGTTTTTTTTAATCCAAAAGAGTAGTTCCATTTTTATCTTTGCCCTTTTGAGTGGTCCATAGTATATGAAACCTAGTGTGATCCAGTATCACTCAGTATTCAAATTTATTTGGTCTATGAGTTGGATAACTTATTACTGAATCAGTTTTGTTCCACTGTTTTAGTCAGCAAATGGAAACAATTTAGACACAAGAGATTTATCTAAAAATGTATCTAAACCTATTAAGTTTAAGAAAGAGTTTGAATAGTAGTATTCTTCACATATACACGTATTTCTTCAGATTCTAAAATAATTTAAAAAATAAAAAATAAATTCATTACCAGTGCTCGACCTGTCCAAATACAGAAGGAAAGAAACAGGGTCTTCTTCCCTCACTGGGAGAATTCAAGAAAAGTCACCAGAATGTCTTAACAATAAATTACAAAACTTCAAGCACTTTATTTTTTTTCTTCAGTGTCATCAGAATTACTGCATGCAATTTGACAAAATCACAGAAACTTACATTTCAGTTGATTTCATTTAAGATTACAGTTTATTCCACAGGAACACTATAATAAGCTGTAAAAATTCTAAAATAAATGAGTGGAATTTCTGTCTAAAACATCTATGATGGGACAGGTACTCTAGGCCTAGAGCACTAGATAATAAACAAGTAATATCATCATTTGGTATCTTAATTCAAAGAACAAATTTTAAAATATATATATCATTCCTAAAGCTAAGCCAAATGTAAGTTTGAAGAGAAAAGAAAAAAGATCAAAGTTTTAAAAAATATTTCTAAAGAACATTTTATTTAACAATACTATCCCTTTAAGTTAATGTGTAAGCTTCTGTGGATGATAGAATTTTATGCTGAAAGAAGCCATCAAGTAAATGAAGTACTGAGTACATTATTATATCTTTAGAAGTTAACATTGCCAAAATTAAGGTATCCAGATAATTACTGGTCCTTGAAGCATATCAGCTAACCCAAGGCACAAGAAATGTATTTTATAAAGTACCAAGGTCAAAGATGTTATATTACCTAGGACACATAATAATTTTGTGTATTTAGCAATGGGGCATGAAAATAAACAACAGAGTTTGCTCAGGAATCTGAAAGTAATTGTTTCATCACTCAGTAAACAGATCCCTGCCTTAACAATACATTCAAACAAATTTCCAGATGGATTTTAAAGTTAAATTTTAAAATATGAAACTACAAAAATATTTATCTACCCTTGGGATAGAGAGACCTTTTGCTGGAAGAAAGCAATGGAGGAAACTACAAAGGATCACTAAATTAAACAACAAGAAAATTTTAAACTTGTTATATGCTTTAAAAAACATGATAAAAAAGAACAAAAGACAAATTGGGAAAACACTAGCAGCCAACATAAAGTACATAATTTAAGTTGAGCAATATGAAGTTGTGAATATTTAACTGTTTTTGACCTATAAAATCCATCTTGTTTCCTCTAATATGTAAAGAACTCTTATAAATTAAAAAAAACTCTTAAAAATCAATGAAAATGAGACTATATACCAAAAGGCAAAGGTAAAAGGAAATGTAAAATTCACAGTTAAAATAAGTCAACTGATAGATTTTTAAATTTTTCAAAATCAAAGAAATATGTATTTTTAAAAAGCTGTATTTGATTATTTAATACCTTATACAAAAAAATGTATTTAATAATCAATCCTCAAGTACATGGAGATAACTCTCGTAGACTTTCAATGGAAATGTAAATTTGTTAAAGATGCTATTAGTGATCATTTTACAAATATTTATCAAAAGCCTTAAAAATATTTGTTGCCTTTTATACAATAATCAACGTCCACAGTTATTCAGGAAATTTAGAAAAAAACAAAATGGTAAGAAAAAGAGGAAATTTTTTAAATCATGGTGTATCTGTAATAGAAAGGTTAGAAGCCATTAACAACTATGTTTTACAAATATCTGCTTCCAGAAAAAACTAGCTACATATATATAGTGTAAAAACAAAACATAATGCTGCATATATATATTTATTTTAATAAGATATAGGTATACAAAATACAGATTAGAAAAACAATTACCTAAATGTTAATAGAATAGTGACTATGTCTGGTTAGTGAGATTATGAGCTATTTTTATCATGGTTACAAAATAAAAATTTTGTAACTCTATTTTATTTTTAAGAACAAAAATGTATGTTCCATTTTCTATCCCCAGAGACTAAATTTGAATCTACAACTTAAAAGTTAAAAAATCAGGGTCACCTGACAGGATGAGCACTGGGTGTTATGCTATATGTTGGCAAATTGAACTCAAATAAATAAATAAATAAATAAATAAATAAATAAAAAGTTAAAAAATCTGTGGAATTAAAATGTTTATCCAGTTCTCTATTTTCTGACAAGGCCAATCTATAAAACATGTAACTTGAAAGTATTTGACATAGAGCTCACAGAAAATTGAAAATTAACAGTTACAATAAAAGAAATGAATGAAAGTTTTAAAAACAAATGAAAAAAACATGCACTGACTATAATGGTCTCTCTCCAACTGCATTTTATGCAAAAGAGAAATATTTTAAGTTACCAAATTGTCAAAGCCTGGTGTTTATTACTAAATATAGATATCAAAGAAATCTTAAAAATTAAATACTTTTTATTTCACTCAAGTTTTACTCTGCCTCAGGAAGGGGCATACAATTTAAAGGCACTTCCCTTTTGGTACAACAGACTAACTCAGTATGGGCAGCCCTTTCTCAGTTCCAACAGGTTGGACTTGGTCATTTGAACATATTTTGAATCACTTCATCATCATTCATTTAAAACATGTTTATTTAGCATCTGCTATGCAACAGAAGCTAGAAAGGCAAATAAGACAAGGTACTTCCCCCATAAAAAACTCTGGCCTAACTGTAAATGAAATTTATCAACTGCGATATAAAGCTGCAGCTGCTCTGACACAGTAGGAAGAGAATGCTATTACTATGAGTGAGGAAGTAAAACAAAGAAGGTGCAGAAGCTGAATCGTGACCTACAATTAGATCCTGGAAGATGAAAAACAAAAAAACAAAAAAGGGCAGACTCTGGCCTTGGTCAACACATTCAATCTCACTAGTTTAAACACCCTTTTAGGGGCAGCCTGGGTGGCTCAGCGGTTTAGCGCCACCTTCGGTCTGAGGCCTGATCCTGGAGACCCGGAATTGAGTCCCACATCGGGCTCCCTGCATGGAACCTGCTTCTCCTTCTGCCTGTTTCTCTGCCTCTTTCTCTCTCTCTCTCTCATGAATAAATAAATAAAATCTTGATTGATTGATTGATAAATAAATAAATAAATAAATAAATAAATACCCTTTTTATGCCAGCTCGCATGTTTAAATCTTCAGACAGAACCGTCTGTCTCCAAGTCAGGCTGTGTACTTCCAGCAGCCTACTTGACATCTCCACTTGGAAGACCAACTGACAGCTAAAGTTGAACATGGCTACAACTGAGATCCTGATTTCGACTTCTACCCTCCAACTCAAACCTGTCCCTCCTGCAAGTCTTATTTCCAAGACAGGAAGATACATTAAACATTCAATGAAGTGAAGAAGTCTACTGTGGCTGCAACAAAGAAAGCGCAGAAGGAGATTAGGCCAAGATGGGCCCAAGAAATTACAAAGAATTAAATCATACAAGCTCTTGTAGAATTTGTTAAAATTTTTGCATTTTATCCTTAAGCAATAGGAAATCACAAAAGGTTTTTAAGTATAGGAGTAAGGAGTAAGAAAAAAAAAAAAAAGAATGAGGAGTAACATGATCAAATTCATCTTTGACAAAGATCTCTTCTGACTGCAAGGTGGAGACACCACTCTGAGTGGGGTCAGTATAGTAAGTCCAGGTGAGGAAAGTGCTGGACCAGGAAAAAATAATGGAAATGAAGAGAAGGTGACAGATCAAAACATATTTAGGAGGTATAACCAAATTATTTCACTTAATCTTCCCAGTAAGTTATGAGGAAAAGATATTGCCTCTACTTTACAAAAGGAAAGGAGCAAGAGGAGAAGAGGGAGGGGGGGAAAGGAGAGGGGGAAGAGGAGGAAAAAATAAAGGAAGAGGGGGAGGAGGAGGGGGAGGAGGAGAGGGAGAAGAAAAGGAGGAGGAGAGTGAGAAGAAGAAGAATGAAACCCAGAGAAGGGAAAATAACAGATCATGGTTACCTAGAGATAATAAGCAGACAGGAAGCCACAGGCATTCTGGCTTCAAATCAGAAGCATTCCACTATTACACAGCTACCCACAGTAGGCAGCAAATGATGCTTCATACAAATGATTTTTTTAGAGTAAACTATGCATTCAGCAAATATAAAATGCTAAAGAACAGAGTGACTTTATGTTTAACAGAATTGTGCTTTAAATAAACTATGGAAGCAGCACCATTTCATGATTTTTCTAAGCACAATACCTAGGTATTCAAGATTCAAATATGGAAGAGAAAAGAGAAAATGAAAAGAGACCAATTCTACACAAAACGTCATATAAATGATATTTGCCTTCAATCTACAAAGTTAAATATGAAATGATGTTGGTTATTTCCTTATGTTGAGATGAAATTAGCTGACACACCTGGTTGGAATTCTATAGCAAGGGCACATTTGATAGCCATTTAGAAGTTACTATTGTCGGCAGCTTCCGACTTTTAACATTGAGGAAAAGTAAATCTTTTTTTTGGGGGGGGGGGAGGCGGGGGCAGGAGCTGGACAGAGGGAGAAGAAGAGAAGGAATCTCAAGCAGGCTCCATGCTCAGCACGAAGCCTGACACAAGGCCCGATCTCACAACTATGCGATCATGACTTGGGCCAAAATCAAAAGTCAGAAGTTTAACCAACTGAGCCACCCAAGTGCTTCTAAAATCTTTTGATGAGAGTTATCAATTATTAAAATTATCTGAGTTATAAAATAGATTAGTGAATATCTAAAGAATCTTTTTTTAAAAGATTTTATTTATTCATAGAGACAGAGAGAGAGAGAGAGAGGCAGAGACACAGGCAGAGGGAGAAGCAGGCTCCACACAGGAAGCCCAACGTGGGAATCGATCCCCGGTCTCCAGGATCACACCCCAGGCTGCAGGCAGTGCTAAACCACTGCGCCACCCAGGCTGCCCTGAATATCTAAAGAATCTAACAGGGATATGGCTCTCCTGTTAGTTCTTGTGAAGATTAGTATGTCTTAAGCTAAAGAGAAATAACTTTCATATTGGAAATACCTCAAATTATAATTATTCTTTTTTATTTAATATTTTATTAACAATTCCTTTAAGATTTAATTTTTTTTAATTGGAGTTCAATTTGCCAACATATAGCATATCACCCAGTGCTCATTCCATCAAGTGCCCCCCTCAGTGCCCATCACCCAGTCACCCCAACCCCCCACCCACCTCCCTTTCCACTACTCGTTGTTCATTTCCCAGAATTAGGAGTCTCTCATGTTCTGTCATCCTCACTGAAATTATAATTATTCTTTTTTTTATTAAAATTTTTTTTAATTTTTATTTATTTATGATAGTCACACACACACACACACACAGAGAGAGAGAGGCAGAGACACAGGCAGAGGGAGGAGCAGGCTCCATGCACCGGGAGCCCGACGTGGGATTCGATCCCGGGTCTCCAGGATCGTGCCCTGGGCCAAAGGCAGGCGCTAAACCACTGCGCCACCCAGGGATCCCTAATTATTCTTATCATTAAACCAGTTTTGGATTCTTTAGTGCCTCTACCAAACTAGCACTAAAACAGAAAACAAAAGCAAGAAGTGCACAATTTTGTTCTACTCTCCTTTTTATGTATTCACCTCTCATTTCTCCACTGTATTTCATTTACTCATCCTTTATTCACTCATTCATTCATTCATCAAGCATTTTCAAACACCTATTATATGCAGGATACCATCTGAAGTGCTAAAGAGCATATACAAAATAACTGAAATCAGAATATTAGGGATACATGGTTGACAACAGTCAGTTAAACATCCAACTCTTTTTTTTTTTTTTTTTTAAAGATTTTATTTGAGAGAAAGCACATGAGCCAGGGGAGGAGCAGAGAGAGGGAGACATGCTGACTCCCTGTCAAGACCTGAGCCAAAGGCAGATGCTTAGCAGACAGAGCCACACAGGCATCCCCTAGCCACACTTTAAATACTTCGTTGTCAAGGGCCATTTCTATCATTGCAGAAAGTTCTATCAGACAGTGCTATGTGAGATCTGACAGGAGGGGGAATTCAGTACTTCACAAATCAGGACACAACAGCAGCTCAGCTGACAGGTCTCACATTTATTACTGAACCAATCTACTGGTATAGAGGCATATTAACAGAGAAAATCATTCCCTTGATAAGACATGTCTATTGGCCAGGTAGGAAGGATGTTTCCATATTGATAGGATAGGAACATGTGATCTCCATTCGGCTTAAATACGTGTGCCAATTATGTTTGCTATTTCATGATGTGCGATGCTTCCTCATAGACCCAGCTTGGTTCTTCTCCAGTATCTCCTCTTGGAGTTGTACCTGATTTTATTACCAGTTTTCATCTGAATCCACTGGGGAATAGGACGATTCTGCTTTTGTTTCTTGGCCAGGAATCGCTTGATTCTGAAAGTCTCATGAGAAGACATGGCGATCACAGTCAACCACACGCAACCAGGATGGCGGCGGAAAGGAGAGAGCTTTTTTTTTTTTTAAAACCTCCAACGCTTGGTAGTGATCTCAGGATCATGAGATGGAACCCCATACTGGGCTCCATGCTCAGCACAGTCTGCTTAAGACTCTACCTCTCCCCCTGCCTATCCCCCACCCACTCAAGGGCCTCCTCTAAAATAAATAAATAAATCTAATTTAAAAGCCACTTTAAAAAATAAAAATAAAAAATAAAATCAGAAATTAGTTCAAAAAAGACTGCAACCTCATAAAGGAATAAGACATGCTCCTTGGTAAGTATAATACAGTATGGAAGTCATAAATGCCATAAGACAAGAATAAAATACTTTAGTATTCATAAGTAGCAATGTCATTTCTAACCAAATGGATCAGAGAAATTTTAATGGTGGAAATTGAAGCTCAAGCTGAACACTAGAATGGAGCCTATCCTTCAATGATTGTTTCTGAAACCTGAATGAATCCATATGTGATCTGTAAGCAACAAAATGATGTCAATAAAACTTTGAAGTTGGTTCACACTCAATTTTTGCCACTACCTGAATGCTTTGAACCTCCAAGTAGCAGAAGAAAAATAGTACCTGACCATACACAATGCACCATTCTTCCACTGTCCTTTACAGCTCAGTTTGTATATGTGACTTAGATTGACAGTTCCTTACTTGGTTCTCAAGATCAGCATGCATTTTGCTCTTATCTCCTCAATGCTTCCTTCAAGCTACCTTCACCTTTCTATTTAAAAGTAAAGTTCTAGGGTACCTGGGTGGCTCAGTTGCTTAAGGGACCAACTTGATTTCAGCTCAGGTCATGATCTTAGGGTTTGGGATCGAGCTCCCATAGGGCTCTGAGCTCAGTGAGGTGACTGCTTCTCTCCTTCTCCCTCTGCCACTCCCCCTGGTCATCACATGTTCTTTCTTTCTCTCTAATATAAATAAATAAATAAGTCTATAAATAAATAAATGTAAAGTCCTTGGGGCTCCTGGGTGGCTCAGTCCATTGAATGCTCGACTCTTGACTACAGCTCAAGTCATGCTGTTAGGGGTCCTAGAACCTGCCCCCATGGGCTCTGTGCTCAGCAAGGAGTCTGCTTGAGATTCTCTCCCTCTCCCTCACCCTCTGCCCCGCCTCCCCTAAAAAAAGAATAGGTAAAGTCCTATTTTATTAAAATTATTATGGCTTGATTTTCTTCTTTTTTGTTTGGTGGGTTTTGTTTTGCTTACTTTTTTGGTGTTCCAATTACAAAATTGCATAAATTTTAAGTGATTCATCCCATGAAATTTTATTTTTTTAAAACCTTCTTACCAGTACACCTGAAACTAATGCAACACTGTGTATCAATTATACCTCGATTAAAAAAAAAAAAACAAAAAAAAAACCTTCTTACTGTTAATTTGTAATTTATGACATTATAACATAAATATCTGTAATATTTGAATCTTTTAAACTTGGAGAGTAAGTGTGAAGAATATCCAGTATAAAGGATATGAGAGAATAAAAGCATGAAGGAAGAAAAGTTCAGACTATGTAAGAGAAAGAACAAGCAACCTGGGTACAATGTGTAGTGGATAAAATAAGAGGAGAGTGTTGTGAATAAAGCTACCTACAAATCTTAACTACTACTCTATGCAACTGTGGAACAAGTGAAGGCTTTTGAGCCAGTAAGTGACATGAGCAAAAACATGATTTAAAAGATATACCTTGGGATCCCTGAGTGGCTCAGCGGTTTAGTGCCTACCTTTGGCCCAGGGCATGATCCTGGAGTCCCGGGATCGAGTCCCACATCAGGCTCCCTGCATGGAGCCTGCTTCTCCCTCTGCCTGTGTCTATGCTTCTCTCTCTCTCTCTCTCTCTCTCTCTCTGTCTCTCATGAATAAACAAAATCTTAATTAAAAAAAAAAGATATACCTTAAAAGCTAAATACACCTTTAAAAAAAAAAAGTTGATTCTCACCTAAATGACCTACAAATGCAACACAATCCAAATGAAAATCCTCAGGCTTTTTTTTTTTTTTTTTTTTTTTAAACAAACAACAAGATCATTTCAGCATTTCTATGGAAATGCAAAAAACCTAGAATAGCGAAACAATCTTTAAAACGAATAGAGAACAGAGATGGAGAGCTTTCATAAACTGATGTCTGGACACACTATAAATCTACTGTAATCAAGAGACTGTAGTATTAGCATGAGGATAAATAGATCTATAGAACAGAATAGAGACTCCAGAAACAAACCTATACTCATGCAGTCAGTTGAGTTTCAACAAAGATGCCAAAGCAACTCACTGGGGGAAAAAAAGTCTTTTTAACAAATCGTGTTGGAACAACTGGACATTCATATGGAAAAAAAGAAACTTCACATTCTATACAAAAATTAATTTGAGGGACACCTGGGTGGCTTAGCGGTTGAGCCTTTGGCTCAGGGTGGGATCCCAGGATCCGGGATCAAGTTCCACATCGGGCTCCCTGAAAGGAGCCTGCTTCTTCCTCTGCCTATGTCTCTGCTTCTCTCTCTGTCTCTCTCTCATGAATAAATATATAAATCTTTTAAAAAATTAATTTGAAATGGATCATTGACCTAAATATAAGGGATAAACCTATAAAGTTTTTTGAAGAAAACATAAGACAATATCCCCATGCCCTGGAATAGATAAAGATTTCTTAAAGAGCTAGAAATAAATACAGTTATAAAATAAATAGTCACAGGAAAGTAAAGTATTGCATAGGGAACACAATAATATTGGAATAACTTTGTGTGGTGACAGATGGAACTACAATTATCGTGGTGAGCATTTTGGGAGGTATATAAATGTCAGACCACTGTGCTGTACATCTGAAACTAACATGATACTACATATCAACTATATTTCCACTTTAAAAATTAAAAAATAAATGATTTCTTAGAATGTAGAAAGCAAAAATCATAAAAAATTATAAATTAGATTTGTTCATACTTCAAAATCTGTCATTAAAAGACACCATTAAGAAAATGAATAGACAATCCAAAAACTGGCAGAAAACATTCACAAAACAAATTTTTGACAAAAGACTTTTGCCCTCTGCACATAAAGAACTACTATAACAAATGACAAAAGGACTAAAAAAAAGTTTCATCTGGGCAAAAGACTTGAGTAGACATTTCACAGAGAAAAGGATAAAAATGGCCAAGAAGCTAAGAAAAATATGCTCAATCTTATTACTCATCAGGGAAACGCAAACTGACACTACAATTAGGTACTACCACACATATAATAGAATGCTAAATTAAAAAGACTCACAGCACTAAATATTAGAAATGAAGTGGAGCAACCAGAACTCTCACATATTCATGGTGGGATATAAGATGGTTTAACTACATTGCAAAGGGTTTGGCAGTTTCTTCTAAGATTAAAATACATACCAACCCTTTGACTCACCAATTTTATACTCCCAGTTAATTATCTAAGATAAATAAAATATGTCCACAAAAAGGCTTACACAAGAGAAGGGAAAACAAATTATGGGCTATTCATTGAACAGGACACTACTCAGCAATAAAAATAGGGGTACCTGGGTGGCTTAGTTGGTTAAGCAACAAACTCCTGATGTCAGTTCAGGTCATGATCTCAGGGTCCTGGGATCAAGTCTCATGTCATCCTCTGCACTCAGTGGGGAATCTGCTGGAGATTCTCTCTGCTCCTCCCCCTGTTCACGGTCTCTCTCTCTCTCTCTCTCTCAAATAAATAAATAAATCCTTAAAATCCACTATAGCATACAAAAAAAATAAATGTTGAAAAACATTATGCTGAACAAAATACAACGGACATAAAAACTACATACTGTGTGATGTCATTTATATGAAATCCTAGAAAAGGAAACATAAATCTGTTATGAAAAAAATATCAAATGGTTACCTAGAAAAGAGTAAGTATCTCTCTTACACAAGGAATATTTCTTTTTCCTTTTTTTAAGATTTATTTATTTTATTTGGGGGGGGCACAAGTGGGAGGGGGAGAGAGAGTCTTAAGCATACTCTACACTGAGTGCAGAACACAACACAGGGCTTGATCTCAAGACCCTGAGATCATGACCTAAGCAGAAACTAAGAGTCCAATGTTTAACCAACTGTACCACCCAGACACCCCAGAACTATTTCTGATCGTGGAAATGTTCTATAATTTGAGAGAGCTATAGGTTACACAGGTATATCCATTTTGCCAAAACGTACAGTTAAGGTTTGTGCCTTCCAATGTGTATAAATTTTACCTTCAAAAAAGGAATAAAACGTAGGATAGCTGAAGGTATAGAAAAAGCAAGCATTCCAGAACTTTGTTAATTATAGAAGCTAAGCACTAGGTACAATGGAATTCATTATACTATTCACTTACTTTGTATATATTTGAACTTTTCCACAATACAGAAATGGGGTAGGGGAAGAAACAGCAAATAAAATGTATACATACAGACTATATATATATATATATATATATATATATATACACACACACACACACACAGACACACACACACATATACACACACACACACACACATATATATAGTGAGAGAGAGAAAGAGAGCACGCAAGAGAGAGCAAGTGAGCGCAGGGGGAGAGACACCATCCACACACTACCCACAGGGATGATATATAAAATCAACTCTGACATTTTAGCTCTATATTTATGCCATATATGTTCTCTTCTCCATTCCCACACTTATTCAAACCTCTCCTCCATCCTCCCCATTTCTCTTTTATCAGTGTGGTAGATTGCAAAGATGGTCAAAAATGTTCTCTCTATGTATCCAGTGGTTCCTGCAATGTGACTTTACAGCTCCTCTCATCAAGTGGTGAAGTCATTTTTCCACTCCTTGAATCTGGACTGGACTTTTTTTTTTTAAGATTTTATTTATTTACTCATGAGAGACACAGAGAGAGAGAGAGAGAGAGAGGCAGAGACAAGGCAGAGGGAGAAGCAGGCTCCATGCAGGGAGCCCGATGCGGAACTCGATCCCAGGTCTCCAGGATCACGCCCTGAGCTCAAGGCAGACGCTAAACTGCTAAGCCACCCAGGGATCCCCTGGACTGGACTTATATCTTGCTTTGGCTAACAGAATAATGAGATCACCCTGGATCGGCGTGGGGGGTGGGGGTGGCGCCCATGGTGGGTTGTAATTTAATCATATGCGTCCTTATAAGAAACAAAAAAGAAGACATAGAGAAGGTCAGGTAAAGATAGAGGCAGGGAGTGACCACAGCAATGAGTTTTCAAGCCAAGAACATCAAGGGTTGCCAGAAACAACCAGAGGCTAGGACAGAAGCATAGAACAGATTCTCCCTAAGGGCCTGCAGATGAAACCAACCCTGTTTACATATTGATTCTGGACTTCTGTCATCCAGAACTATAAGAGAAAAAATTTCTGTAAAGGTACTAAGTTTGTTGTAACTTGTTACAGCAGCCCTAGAAAACCAATACACAAGCACAGAGCAGAAGAATCATTTAGCCAAGCCCAGCCCAAAACTGACAATCCATAGAATAATGACCTAAATAAACAGTTGTTTTAAGCTACTAAATTGTAGGATGGCTTGTTACACAGTAAAGCTAATTGAACAATCAACCTTGCGAATATGTACTCCTTTTTTTAAAATTATCTCTCCCACAGTCAATCTTATTACTTTACATAAAATGGACCACTTCACTATACTGACTACATAATACTTCTTAATAGCATTATTTTTTAATTTGTGCATGTTTGTCACCTTTGACCAGGCTATAAACTCTCTCAGGATAGAGATTATGTGACAGTAAATTTATATCCCTCAATATTAGATGTAGTAACTTCATCTATATGAAATTTTCCAGGAGAATTCATTCTAAATTCATCTTATTTACTTACTATACTTATTTTTAACCAAATACAAAAAGACCACAACATTCCATACAGCAATCAATAGTTACAGACTAACAAGACCTTGAGGTCAATAATGGAATATACCCAACTGTATTTACAGTTATTTAATATCCCATCCTTATTCCTTCTAGTCATCAAATAATAAGGCAATACTGAAAGTAGTAGGAAGACAGCATATAGAGTTGGTAGCTCTAACCTGGCACCAAGCCTTCTATATATAAATGCCAAGAAACCTAGTATGCAAATGTATTCTCTCCCAAGGAAAAGAAGAGAGTTTTCTAAAGAATAAGTTTAAGGCAATGAATCTTTCTATAAATAAAACTAGATGTTGGAGTCCTTCCCTGATGCATGAAAGAAGATATGATTCTATGCCATGATTTTCTAGTGGATTTAGCTCTTAACTAGAATTAAGTCAGGCATTAAGCAAACCACCTGTGTACTTTTAGCACGTATGTGCTGAGAAGTTACTTTTGCCATTTTTAAAGATAATATGCCTTGTTTGTGCTTACCTGCATGACCATCTCTGAAGCAAAGTGTCATACCAATACACTTTGATATACATAGCTCATACTGAACATGAAAATCTGGGAGCCAGGAAGAATCAAACGTAGAATTTAAATTTTCTGATTCACAGTGAGGTATTTTTTCATTCACCATTCCATGTTGACTTCCCAAGAATGGATAATTTTAAACAATTTTTAAGGTGCAATTTGAGGTTTATGTAAATGGTTTTCAGTTATGCTATCCATAATTAGCCTCAAGATAATCAAGAACTGGATTATTTAATGGGAGAGACATAGTAATTAGAGTGTCCAAGAAAAGGACAAGTGAAATGGGGGAGCCAAGGCCAGTTTCCAAAGATATCAAAGTAGCAAAAACTCTGCAAAAAGTTGTCACAGCAAATTGCAGAAATTATAGAGGTTGTATCGGAGAGACAAAACAAAATATCTTTTATAGTAAAAAATTTTCCAAGTATCAAGAACTCAAAGATCAAGAACTAATTCTTACCAGACTTATTAGAAAGTCAACACAAGACTACATACTGAATATGACTAATTATATTCACAGACTAAACAAGAAAATTGTTAACCAGGAAAAAAAATAACTTCTTAGAAGTGTCTATTTTGCACTGGGGAAGCAAAATGTGTTGATTGGGATTTGACTCAACTCTAACTTCTTTCATTATTGAAAAAATATTTATTTAACACTTACTGTATTCAAGCACCATAGGCAATTTACACTGGTCATTTCTCACGAAAAAGTTAAAGTACTGTGGGCAATACAGACATGTAAATCAAACAAGAATGTATGAGGCATACTCTGATGGATTTTGGATGTAAGAAAAGGAGCCAATAGAAACAAAGGAGAATATCAAATCAGATAGTGAAAGGAGAGAATGCTTCCTAGAGGAGATAACACAAGCAGAAATTAGGTAAGAGAAGGAGCAGAACATTCTGGCCAAATGCTCTCCATAAACAACACACACACACAGTACAGAATATTAGACATTCAGGGAAAGTGTTTTAGTAAAGCCAGGCCACTCATTCAACAACTATCTATTGAGTATCAAAGATGCGCCAAGCACAGTTCTCAGAATGAGACAATCAGTGAAGAAATCACACAAAAATCTGTAAGGAGAGAAATACAAGAAACAAAAGAAATAAATATATAGCATGTTCAAAAGTGACATGTGCTAATGAAGAAAAAGAAAGCAGGTAAAGTAAGACTCGAATTGGACCTAAAAGGAAAGGCATGCTTTGCAAAGGTGTTAAGCCTAGGGAGGTCATTCCAGAAAAGTGGATAAGCATACATATTAATATACCAGTGTTTCTATCAGCCAGAATATCTATTTCTCCCCAAGAGAATTCAGATGGAAAAATGGTTGACAATAAAAATTAAAGGTATGCTTTGAATGTCTTACAAAGAATTGAAGACCTTACTCCACAAGTAATGGGAAGCTGCTGAAAGATTCCAAAGGAGGAAAAAAATACATATTTTCTCAGTCTTCCTCAATTTCCATGTATTTGACAGAACTGATCGTATCCCTCCCATTCACTCATTCACTACTCATTGTGTAGTTACCTGATACTGTGTTAAAAATAATATTTTTAAAGTAACACTGCATAATATGTCATAAAAGTTTTACAGAGGTGTGGCTCATGTCTAGTCACTAAGGAAGATAGGTGCCTAGATCCCATTCTGGATAACACAAGACACTATGTGCTAAGTATTATAATGGATGAACAAAGTTTAATAGAAACATAGACAAGGACATTATAAAACATTAAACTCATGAAACTAAGAAAGGCTTCCTGGAGGATATGAAAAATGAGTAGAATTTAAACAAAAAGAGATGGACAGAGAAAAGGCATTTTGGGTAGAAAAGCAACACAAGCAGAGATTTGGAAGTACCCAATCATAGGCCATTGTAAGTGCAGTATGGGGTAAAGCATGGCCAAGAAACTTTTTTTGCATAAGAGTTAATTCAGAAAAACAAATGTTTCTAGGCCATACTACCTTTCTTTCAAAAATTAAAATAGTATTTAATATGCCCCATGGGAGAAAGTATATTTCTTACTATTTAGATTAACAATCTATTGAAGAGAAGAACGTCAGTGGGGAAAAAATAATGGCCACTGTTTTTAGGCACTAAAATGTTAACACAGACATTTTTGAGGAGAAAAATATAGAAGCTTTCTAATAACTCATTCAGTAAGCAAGGTCAGTGTGTGAGGAACCCTGCAGACTAAGGGGGAAGACTGCAGATGCAAATGGGCCAGACTAAGACAGATCCCAAATGCTGTGAGTACTCTTAAGTAAGGTAGTAGTAACACAAAGTGAGGACATTTTAGAAATGGAATCTTCTTTAAAATGCAAATCTGACCACACCATTCCGGGCTTAGAAACCTCCCCAGGTTTCCCAATTAAAATTCAACATCCTTTCAACAAAGCTATGATCTGACCCCTGCTTACTGCACCTCTGTCTCTAGTCAGCTCTCTCCCCACCTCCTACCTTCACACACCTCCTAGCCTTCTACCTCACTGGCCTTATTCCATTTCTTTGGGATTGTCACTCTCCATACCCTTTTGGTGCCTGGCACACTTTTCCTCCCCTCTCCTTATAAAACATCTTTGTTGAGTTCAAGCCTACTCATCCTTCAGATTTCAACTCAAATGTCAGAAAACTTTCCCCTGACCTCACATTCTAGATCAGGTCTCTTGTTTTATGTTCCAAAAGCACTAAGTACTATTCCTTCCTAGGGTTTTTCACTGTTTAAATAATATATTTATTTATGTAATTATGTATTTAATCTTAGTCTCCCCAACTACAAGTTTCATGACTTCTGTGACCATGACTGCTTTGCTCATAAATGCATCTGAAGAACCTAGCACAGTAAGTGGTATAGAGAGGGAAAGAAACTAAATAAACATCCATTGACTTAATTAAATGAAAAAAGCCAAATAATTCTTTGTTGTGGGGCTATCCCATGCAATGCAGGATGATTAGCAGCTTTCCTGGACTGTAGCCACTAAATACCAGTAATAACTCTTCCTTCTCCACTTATGACAACCAAAAATATCTCTAGGCATTGCCAAATGTCTTATGGGAGGCAAAATCACTCCCAGTTGAGAATCACTGAGGTAGGTGATCATACAGCCTGGCTTGTACAGGACAGTCCCTGCTTCTGCCTCTTGTACCACTAAATTATTAACAGCACCCCCTTTCATTTTCAGAAGTATCCAGTTTGCATAATAAGTTATATTGTCATCCTACCTGGATGTACATTTATGGGTTCTCTTGCCCAGAATAAGTGAACTTATTATGTACATGATGACCATGCTTACTTCTAACATAGGAGAAATGATATCATTATTTCCAAGAAATATGCGTTAAAACAACAACAAAAAACCTATCTATGTAGTTAGTAGGTTTTGGAATTAGTAGAAACAGAAACAGTATAATTACAATTAACAGAAGAAATATGGCAGGGACAGGAGGAATAGTACAGGGCGATCAATTAAGTATGGAAAAAGAGTGAGAGAAAGAAGTCAAAGAGGATTTCTAAGTTTTAGCCTAGGAGAGCTAGGTATAAAGCCATCTATCAAGACTAGATATAAAGAAGAAGAAGGGTTGTATTTTGTGGGGTGGACAGGTAATAAAGAAGATAGCAAGCTTGCATTTTGAGGCACCTTCTCCATCTTCAGGTGAGACCCATTAGACATGTGGAAGCACAAATCTTTGTGGAGATACAGATCTTTGTCTTTGTCATGATCTACTCCACTCCTTTTGCTCCAATGCCATTAGACTTCCCTTACTTTTCTAATTACTATTTGGCTTTTAACAAGAGCTCTTTCTTCCTGTCTCCCAATTATGAGAATTCTCTAAACACTATTCATACCTCTATTCTTCCCACTCACTGTTAACTCTGAGAATTCAACATAAGCTGTTACATCTGTACTGACAATTGCCTGCCTCATTCCTAGCCTGTAATCTCAAAATATGTGGTCAGATCACTTCTGAGTATTTCTACTTGAATTTTATGAACTTATATGTATACGAATCTTTCCAGTTTAAAATGGACCTTTGCATATTTATTTCCAATTATATACATCAGTCATCTTAATTCAACAGGCTGAAACTAAACTTTTCTTGCTCATAAACCTGTTTCCTTTTCCAAGCTTTCCATCTCTTTCAATATCACTACAATTAACCTCATCACCAAGTCCCAAATAAGGACCATAAGTCATTTTCTGCTTCAGGGCTCTATATTAAAAGTCACCAAATGCACCAGAAAAAGCACTTAACAAAATTCAACATTCATTTATGATAAAAATTCTCAATAAAGAGGGTATAAAGAGAACGCCCCTTAACATAATAAACGTCATATATCACAAGCCCCCAGCTATACCATACTCAATGATTAAAAGCTGAAAGCCTTTCCTCTAACATCAGGAAAAAGAAAAGGATGCCCATTCTTGCCACTATTATTCAACATAGTGTAGGAAGTCCTAGGCATGAAATAAATTAAAGGCATCTAAATGGGAAAGGAAGAAGTAGTCACTATTTGGAGATGACATATTACATATACAAAACTCTAAAGACTCCTTCAAGAAACATTAGAACTAATAAATAAATACAGTGGAATTTGTATTTGGAATTTGTTTTTGTAAAGGAATACTGCATGATACAAAATCAAAACACAAATATCTGTTGTATCTCTATACACTAATAACAAACTATGAAAAGAATTAAGAAATTTACAAATTAATAAAACAATCCCATTAATAATTGCATCAAAAAGAATAAAATACATAGGAATAAATTTAACCAATAGAGTTATTAAAAACTACAAGTCAAAAAAAAAACAAAAAACAAAAACAAAAAAACTACAAGTCATTAATGAAAGAAACTGAAGAAGATACAAATAAACAGAAAGATACTCTGTGCTTATGAGATGGAAGAATCAGTATTTTTAAAATGTCCATAATATCAAAAGCAATCTAGGGGGACCTGGGTGGCTCAGTCAGTTAAGCATCTGCCTTCAGCTCAGGTCACGATCTCAGGCTCCTGGGATGGAGCCCTCCCACCTTGGACTCCCTGGGCACTAGGGAATCTGCTTCTCCCTCTCCCTCTGCCCGTCCCCTCACTCAGGCAAGTACACATACACTCTCTCTCAAATAAATAAAGTCTTTTTTAAAAAAATCTACAGATTCAATGAAATCGCTATCAAAATTCCAATGGCATTTTTCAAAGAAATAGAACAAATGACTTTAAAATTTATATGGAACCACAAAAAAAAACCTGTGTAGCCAAAGCAATCTTGAGAAAGAACAAAACTAGAAGCATCATGCTCCCTGATTGCAAACTATATTAAAAAGCTATAGTAATTTTAAAAGTATGGTACTGGCATAAAAACAGACATGCAGGTCAATGGAACAGGGTAAAGAGCCAAGAAATAAATCACACATATACGATTAATTAATTTATAACAAAGGAGCCAACAATGTACAGTAGGGAAAGGACAGTCTCTTCAATAAAAGGTGCTGAAAAAACTACAGCTATGTGAAAAAGAATGAGAGACAGCTACTACTTTACAGGATACACAAAAATTAACTCAAAAAAGATTAAAAACTGGAACATAAGACCTGAAACCATAAAACTTCTAGAAAAAAACAGAAAAAGTAACTTCCTTGACATGGGTCTTGGCAATGATTTTTTGAATCTATCCACAAAAGCAAAAATAAACAAATGGGACTAAAAGGCTCTACAGAGCAAATGAACCCATCAACAAAATGAAAAAGCAAACTATTGAATGGGAGAAAACATTTGGAAATCATATATCTGATACAAGATAACATCCAAAAATATAAAGAACTGATGCAACTCCGTATTTTTTAAAATCCAATTTAAAAATGGAAGACATGAAGAGACATTTCTTCAAAGACATATAGATGGCCAACAGACACATAAAAAGATGCTCAACATCACATCATCAGGAAAATACAAATCAAAACTACAATAAGAAATCACCTCATGCCTGTCAGAATGACGGCTATGATCAACAACACAAGAAACAGCAATTTAAGTGTCCATTGATGAATGAATGTATAAACAAATTATGGTATACATATATACAAGGGAACATGATCTTTTCATAAAAAAGAATGAAATATTGCCATTTATGAATATATAGATGGACCTCAAGGGCATTATGCTAAGTGAAATACAACAGAGAGAGAAAGACATATTGTATGACCTCTCTTCTATGTGGAATCTTAAAAAAAAAAAAAAAAAAAAAAAACGCATAGGTTAGGAGAATAGACTCTGGTTGCCAGAGATGGACAGCGAGGGAAGGAAGAAATGGGTGGTAGGGGCCAAAAAGTTAAAAGAAAAAAAAAGATAAATAGAAGATCGGTGTGATTTGCTTAAAGAAATGTCAGTAATCAGAAATGGATATAGCAAACAAAACAATTTTTTTCATAAAAAATAAAAGTACTAAATCAAATTACTTGCTCCTGAGTTTCCTCTTGCAAAACGAAGCAGTTAAACCAAATGATCTAATGCCCCTCCTAGCTCAACTGTGTTATGATTTTAAGTCTTCAAAATTCTTGGATTCATTCACCACTACCTAAGTCTGGCTAGTGATTCTCAAGCCTAGTAGTACATTAGAATTTCCTGGGAATCCCTCACGGGTGCCTGGGTAGCACAGTCGATAGGTGTCTGACTTGATTTGGGCTCAGGATCTCAGGATGGTGGGATCAAGCCCGCCCCCCCCAGACAGGCTCCTCGTTCAGTGCAGTCTGCTTGAGGTTCTCTCTCTCTTTCTCTCTCTCTCTGCCCCTGTCCCTCTGCCCCTCCCCTGGCTCGTGCTTGCTTTCTCTCTCTAAAATAAATTAATTTGATTAATTAAATAAATAAAATCTTATGATGAATAAATAAATATTATGATGATGGTGTTTTTCTGTAGCTCTATGTACTCAAACTAGGAAACATCAGACCTTTAGTGAAAAAATCAAATCTTATGATTGGACAGACATCTTAGCAGTGATAACTCTTCGGCAAAAATCCAGTTTAAACAAAGAACTTCAGAAACTCATTAATGTCTGTTTACTCCCACCTGAATGTTGAAGCTAATCTTAACAGTTCAACCTCTAAATTTGTGTTCACAATTCCCTTTGGGCAGCCTATCCCTTAATTCTGGCCTTGCTATCTTCTTTAAGAAGAGTAAAGGGTTCTGTGCTAAGCTGCATCCTCCAACTTGAATCATTCCTAACTTGATTCCATGTTCTTCAGCAGATGTTATATGTAATCTTTGTGGGGCATACAGTTAGCTAGCTTCCTGAGCTGCTGAGAACAACCAACCAATAACATCCTGCCTATCTATCTTTTACCAGTCAGATGACATTTATTCATTTGTACATTTTCAATTCCCACCCCTCTACACACACATATAGTCTACTGAGCATTATGTCTTTCATCACCACCTGACTTTTGATATTTTCTTCATTCAGTGATTTAGGCCATTTTGCAGACTTGCTAACAATATCTAGCAATTTGTTTTGAAGTTCATTTTGGTAGAATATAATGTGACAATACTGCAACAAAATAGAATATTTTGCTTCACTGAATGATTTCATTACAGCACAAAAGTTTCCTTTCTTGTAGACCTACAAGACTTACTTATTTGCATTCACATTAATAATAAACAAATCACCTAAATGTACCAAAACTTAGCCCATGTTAGCAACATCTTTAAGTTATAAAAGTGATATATTTCTTAATGTCTATTAGCTTTTACAACTGAGGAATTACTAATAACAAATACACCAAAAAATGCAATAGATAAGGCAAAGACTGTACTCCTAAACTGGACAGCAAATTTTTGAAATACATTTCATGCTAATAAAAAAATTATTTTAATTCTAGATGGTCTATGATAAGCCATTAACAATAAGAGACCACACAAGGTGCATATCCTTCAAAGTGGGAAATGAGAATGGCCTTCTTTAGGATTACTAATTACTTCTGCTACTACAATTACTACTGACTATAATTGACCTTAGGATTCAAATGACTTCAGAATTTTGTCATCACTTAAAATTCAATAAACACAGATCACAAGAAGAAATCCTAAAATTGTTAACTGCGTGTACACACTTAAGTGACACTTTATAAGCAAATACATTACAAGTTGAAAGTTAAAAAGTATACTATATTGTAGTCACTAATGAATTACTTATCAATCAAATTCGCTTTGTGCTCTTGTTCTTTGAATGTGGTTTAAGGGCATAATCTTTGAGTTTAGTAGCTCTTGGGAAGGCTCCTCAGAGATACTGCACTCACACAATGTCCCTGCAAATATCATTTCATTCAATGGGTTGCCCACAGAATTTGTTATTTCAATTACTTGAGGAGATATTTTATTTTGTGCTATTTCTATTACATATCAGACAAATACTGAATTTGAAGGCGCATTTCAATGCTAAAATATGAAACAAATTACTCTGGTATCTAAAATAACCTAACTATGAAAGCAACTCCTACACACATGTGGTAATAATCTACTAAAGCTATCTTTTATTGGATTTTAGGTAATAACAACGGCATATGCTTTTCGTACATCTACTCTTACAAAACAAATTTTTCACAACATAACCTTTCAAGAAACCAAAATGCTTCAGATACTTTCCATCATACAATATCATCCAATAACTCAACTATCTGGCTTACAGGATTTAGTACACAAACTTTTTCAGATTACTATCAAAAGAAAGGCATTTCATTCTTTTTTACTCCAGTACGGTTTATTCTTTTTTACTCCAGTACGGTTTAGTGATTATAAAAAGATTTTTACATTTTAAATCGTAAAATTCCTTGTTCTCCTTTTTCTACATTTTCTTGCCCTAAGTAACAGGACTGACTATGGGAGCCCTCACCGACGGTAATATAAAAAGAACTCGGTATATGGAAGGAAAAATGCTTCAGCAGCATGATGGCCTTCATTATAGATTGACATTCATTGTATAAAATAAGTTGTTTTTTACCATAAACAATCTTCTACCCTTTTTAAGATCCTTCACTTTGTTTAATGCTTTCTGAATTGATATGCTTTTCATTAAAAAGCATTTCTCCCTCTAAACATATTATTTCATTCGTGACAAAGTGACAAAGACAGAAGAGAATGCTAAATCTATACTACACTGTAATAAGTAATGAGAGCCTAAACAATCACCTTCTTCTCTTCTATCTTCTTTCCTAGAGCTCTGTGTAGGAGGGGGAAAGTGTATGCTTTCCTTCTCTTCTTCTACTTTTCTGGCATTAGATAAGTCAAAGAGAGAACCCTGTTAGATTCCCTTTGATCTTTCCTGACTTCCTGCATTACCATCATCTTCTGTTAAGAACCAGTATTCTCATATGCACACACACAGAGTAACTGTGAGATAATGGATGTGTTAATTGGCTGACTCTGGTAATCATTTTACAGTATATATGTATATAAACCATCACACCGTATAACTTATATATATACAATTTTATTTATGAATTATATCTCAATATAGCTAAGAGGGGGAAAAAGAAACAATTTAAGAAGGAATATGTGGCTCAGTCGGTTAAGCATCTGCCTTCATCATGCCATGATCTCAGGGTCCTGGGATAGAGTCCCACTGTGGCTGGCTCCCTGCTCAGCAAGGAGTCTGCTTCTCCCACTCTACATCCTTTGCCCCTCTGCAACTTGTGTGCATGCTCTCTCTCAAATAAATAAATAAAACCTTTAAAAAAAAAAAGGAATATATAAAAGTATCTAAAAGAGACAGTTAGCTGAGCTGTATCAACCCACACTATCTACTGATTTCATTCACCAATTTCTTTTTTTAAAGTAATAATTATCATCCAAAAGATTGGATGATATAATAATTATCATATTATTCCTGTTGAAATAAAAGCTTTGGGAAAAAGTGAGTTGTGGGGCAGCCCAGGTGGCTCAGCAGTTTAGCGCCGCCTTCAGCCCAGGGTGTGATCCTGGAGACCTGGGATCAAGTCCCACATCAGACTCCCTGCATGGAGCCTGCTTCTCCCTCTGCCTGTGTCTCTGCCTCTCTCTCTCTCTCTCTCTCTCTGTCTCTCATGAATAAATAAAATCTTAAAAAAAAAAAAAGAAAGAAAAAGAAAAAGTGAGCTGTGAATAAATTTGTAACTTTAAGCCTATCCTACTATAATTGCTGAAATCAAAGAGAGAAATCTTAAAAGCAGCCAATAAAGGACAGACTACCTCCAAAAAAGTAATAGTTAGAATAACATAACTAATTTCTCAATAGTAAGTATAGAGTAAGATGATCAAGAACTGATATTTTCAAGGCACTGAATGAAAATAACTGCTAATCTATAATTCTATACCAGCAAAAATAGGTTTCAAAAATGAACATAAACAAATCTTTTCAGATAAAGAAAAATTTTAAGATTTATTTACCAGCAGACCCATACTAAAAGAAAAAATAAAGGGTAATTTTCAGGCAGAGAAAAAATTATCTCAGAAGTCTCAAGATTTAGGAAGGAAGAAGACCAATGATAAAGGTAAAAATGGGGATATACATATACGTTAAGTATCCAAAGTTTATTACTATTTCATGACCCTTTACGTTATCTACCAGAACAGGAATAGTACTGGTATTGTTATTCATATTTTTAAAAAGAAGAAAAAAAAAAAACAAGGAGAAGCATATCCAAAGTTTATTTTTTCGGAGGAGGAGCAAGATGGCGGAGGAGCAGGGTCTCCAAATCACCTGTCTCCACCAAATTACCTAGAAAACCTTCAAATTATCCTGAAAATCTATGAATTCGGCCTGAGATTCAAAGAGAGACCAGCTGGAATGCAACAGGGAGAAGAGTTTGCGCATCTATCAAGGTAGGAAGACGGGGAAAAAGAAGTAAAGAAACAAAGGCCTCCAAGGGGGAGGGGCCCCGCGAGGAGCCGGGCTGAGGCCGGGGCGAGTGTCCCCAGGACAGGAGAGCCCCGTCCCGGAGGAGCAGGAGCTGCACCGACCTTCCCGGGCGGAAAGGGGCTCCCAAGAATTGGAGCAGGACCCAGAAGGGCGGGGATGCCCTCGGGCTCCCGGGGACAGTAACAGAGCAACTGCGCGCCCAGGAGAGTGCGCCGAGCTCCCTAAGGGCTGCAGCGCGCACGGCGGGACCCGGAGCAGCTCGGAGGGGCTCGGGGGCGGCTCCGCGGAGGGGGCTGCGCGACCTCGGGAGCAGCTCGGAGGGGCTCGGGCAGAGGAAGAGGCTCCGTGCGGAGGGGGCTGCGCTGTTCCAGGAGCAGCTCAGGGGGCTCGGGCGGCAGCTCCGCGGAGGGGCTACGCGGCCGGGAGCGCGAATCCAATAGCGCAGGTCCCGGAGCACAGGGCGCCGGGACACAGCCCAGGATCCCGCCTCCCTCGGGACAGGCAGAGGCCGGGAGGGCCCAGGACAGCGAGGACGCTCCTGCCCCAGCTTTGCAGATCAGCGGTCCGCCCCGGAACCTCCAGGCCCTGCAGACGGAGTTCCTGCGGGGGCTGAATCCAGGTTTCCAGAGCTGCCCCGCCACTAGGGCTGTTGCTCCTGGGGCCTCACGGGGTAAACAACCCCCACTGAGCCCTGCACCAGGCAGGGGCACAGCAGCTCCCCCAACTGCCTACACCTGAAAATCAGCACAACAGGCCCCTCCCCCAGAAGACCAGCTAGACGGACAACTTCCAGGGGAAGCCAAGGGACTTAAAGTACACAGAATCAGAAGATACTCCCCCGTGGTTCTTTTTTTTGTTTTGTTTTCTTTTGTTTTCTTTTGTTTTCTTTTGTTTTGCTTTTTGATTTGTTTCCTTCCCCCACCCCCCTTTTTTCTCCTTTCTTTCTTTTTCTTTTTATTCTTTTTTTTTTTTCTTCTTCCTTTTTTTCCTCTTTCTCTTTTCTTTCCTTCTTTCTCTCCTCTCTTTTTCTCCTTTTCCCAATACAACTTGCTTTTGGCCACTCTGCACTGAGCAAAATGACTAGAAGGAAAACCTCACCTCAAAAGAAAGAATCAGAAACGGTCCTTTCTCCCACAGAGTTACAAAATCTGGATTACAATTCAATGTCAGAAAGCCAATTGAGAAGCACTATTATACACCTACCGGTGGCTCTAGAAAAAAGCATAAAGGACTCAAGAGACTTCATGACTGCAGAATTTAGAGCTAATCAGGCAGAAATTAAAAATCAATTGAATGAGATGCAATCCAAACTAGAAGTCCTAACGACGAGGGTTAACGAGGTGGAAGAACAAGTGAGTGACATGGAAGACAAGTTGATAGCAAAGAGGGAAACTGAGGAAAAAAGAGACAAACAATTAAAAGACCATGAAGATAGATTAAGGGAAATAAATGACAGCCTGAGGAAGAAAAATTTACGTTTAATTGATGTTCCCAAGGGCGCCGAAAGGGACAGAGGGCCAGAATATGTATTTGAACAAATTCTAGCTGAAAACTTTCCTAATCTGGGAAGGGAAACAGGCATTCAGATCCAGGAAATAGATCCCCCCCTAAAATCAATCAAAACCGTTCAACACCTCGACATTTAATAGTGAAGCTTGCAAATTCCAAAGATAAAGAGAAGATCCTTAAAGCAGCAAGAGACAAGAAATCCCTGACTTTTATGGGGAGGAGTATTAGGGTAACAGCAGACCTCTCCACAGAGACCTGGCAGGCCAGAAAGGGCTGGCAGGATATATTCAGGGTCCTATATGAGAAGAACATGCAACCAAGAATACTTTATCCAGCAAGGCTCTCATTCAAAATGGAAGGAGAGATAAAGAGCTTCCAAGACAGGCAGCAACTAAAAGAATATGTGACCTCCAAACCAGCTCTGCAAGAAATTTTAAGGGGGACTCTTAAAATTCCCCTTTAAGAAGAAGTTCAGTGGAACATTCCACAAAAACAAGGACTGAATAGTTATCATGATGACACTAAACTCATATCTCTCAATAGTAACTCTGAATGTGAACGGGCTTAATGACCCCATCAAAAGGCGCAGGGTTTCAGACTGGATAAAAAAGCAGGACCCATCTATTTGCTGTCTACAAGAGACTCATTTTAGACAGAAGGACACCTACAGCCTGAAAATAAAAGGTTGGAGAACCATTTACCATTCAAATGGTCCTCAAAAGAAAGCAGGGGTAGCCATCCTTATATCAGATAAACTAAAATTTACCCCGAAGACTGTAGTGAGAGATGAAGAGGGACACTATATCATACTTAAAGGATCTATTCAACAAGAGGACTTAACAATCCTCAATATATATGCCCCGAATGTGGGAGCTGCCAAATATATAAATCAATTATTAACCAAAGTGAAGAAATACTTAGATAATAATACACTTATACTTGGTGACTTCAATCTAGCTCTTTCTATACTCGATAGGTCTTCTAAGCACAACATCTCCAAAGAAACAAGAGCTTTAAATGATACGCTGGACTAGATGGGTTTCACAGATATCTACAGAACTTTACATCCAAACTCAACTGAATACACATTCTTCTCAAGTGCACATGGAACTTTCTCCAGAATAGACCACATATTGGGTCACAAATCGGGTCTGAACCGATACCAAAAGATTGGGATCGTCCCCTGCATATTCTCAGACCATAATGCCTTGAAATTAGAACTAAATCACAACAAGAAGTTTGGAAGGACCTCAAACATGTGGAGGTTAAGGACCATCCTGCTAAAAGATGAAAGGGTCAACCAGGAAATTAAGGAAGAATTAAAAAGATTCATGGAAACTAATGAGAATGATGATACAACCGTTCAAAATCTTTGGGATGCAGCAAAAGCAGTCCTAAGGGGGAAATACATCGCAATACAAGCATCCATTCAAAAACTGGAAAGAACTCAAATACAAAAGCTAACCTTACACATAAAGGAGCTAGAGAAAAAACAGCAAATAGATCCTACACCCAGGAGAAGAAGGGAGTTAATAAAGATTCAAGCAGAACTCAACGAAATCGAGACCAGAAGAACTGTGGAACAGATCAACAGAACCAGGAGTTGGTTCTTTGAAAGAATTAATAAGATAGATAAACCATTAGCCAACCTTATAATAAAAGAAGAGAGAGAAGACTCAAATTAATAAAATCATGAATGAGAAAGGAGAGATCACTACCAACACCAAGGAAATACAAACGATTTTAAAAACATATTATGAACAGCTATACGCCAATAAATTAGGCAATCTAGGAGAAATGGACGCATTCCTGGAAAGCCACAAACTACCAAAACTGGAACAGGAAGAAATAGAAAACCTTAACAGGCCAATAACCAGGGAGGAAATTGAAGCAGTCATCAAAAACCTCCCAAGACACAAGAGTCCAGGGCCAGATGGCTTCCCAGGGGAATTTTATCAAACGTTTAAAGAAGAAACCATACCTATTCTCCTAAAGCTGTTTGGAAAGATAGAAAGAGATAGAGTACTTCCAAATTCGTTCTATGAGGCCAGCATCACCTTAATTCCAAAACCAGACAAAGACCCCACCAAAAAGGAGAATTACAGACCAATATCCCTGATGAACATGGATGCAAAAATTCTCAACAAGATACTGGCCAATAGGATCCAACAGTACATTAAGAAAATTATTCACCATGACCAAGTAGGATTTATCCCCGGGACACAAGGCTGGTTCAACACCCGTAAAACAATCAATGTGATACATCATATCAGCAAGAGAAAAACCAAGAACCATATGATCCTCTCATTAGATGCAGAGAAAGCATTTGACAAAGTACAGCATCCATTTCTGATCAAAACTCTTCAGAGTGTAGGGATAGAGGGAACATTCCTCAACATCTTAAAAGCCATCTACGAAAAGCCCACAGCAAATATCATTCTCAATGGGGAAGCACTGGGAGCCTTTCCCCTAAGATCAGGAACAAGACAGGGATGTCCACTCTCACCACTGCTATTCAACATAGTACTAGAAGTCCTAGCCTCAGCAATCAGACAACAAAAAGACATTAAAGGCATTCAAATTGGCAAAGAAGAAGTCAAACTCTCCCTCTTCGCCGATGACATGATACTCTACATAGAAAACCCAAAAGTCTCCACCCCAAGATTGTTAGAACTCATACAGCAATTCAGTAGCGTGGCAGGATACAAAATTAATGCCCAGAAGTCAGTGGCATTTCTATACACTAACAATGAGACTGAAGAAAGAGAAATTAAGGAGTCAATCCCATTTACAATTGCACCCAAAAGCATAAGATACCTAGGAATAAACCTAACCAAAGATGTAAAGGATCTATACCCTCAAAACTATAGAACACTTCTGAAAGAAATTGAGGAAGACACAAAGAGATGGAAAAATATTCCATGCTCATGGATTGGCAGAATTAATATTGTGAAAATGTCAATGTTACCCAGGGCAATATACACGTTTAATGCAATCCCTATCAAAATACCATGGACTTTCTTCAGAGAGCTAGAACAAATTATTTTAAGATTTGTGTGGAATCAGAAAAGACCCCGAATAGCCAGGGGAATTTTAAAAAAGAAAACCATAGCTGGGGGCATCACAATGCCAGATTTCAGGTTGTACTACAAAGCTGTGGTCATCAAGACAGTGTGGTACTGGCACAAAAACAGACACATAGATCAGTGGAACAGAATAGAGAACCCAGAAGTGGACCCTGAACTTTATGGTCAACTAATATTCGATAAAGGAGGAAAGACTATCCATTGGAAGAAAGACAGTCTCTTCAATAAATGGTGCTGGGAAAATTGGACATCCACATGCAGAAGAATGAAACTAGACCACTCTCTTGCACCATACACAAAGATAAACTCAAAATGGATGAAAGATCTAAATGTGAGACAAGATTCCATCAAAATCCTAGAGGAGAACACAGGCAACACCCTTTTTGAACTCGGCCACAGTAACTTCTTGCAAGATACATCCACGAAGGCAAAAGAAACAAAAGCAAAAATGAACTATTGGGACTTCATCAAGATAAGAAGCTTTTGCACAGCAAAGGATACAGTCAACAAAACTAAAAGACAACCTACAGAATGGGAGAAGATATTTGCAAATGACGTATCAGATAAAGGGCTAGTTTCCAAGATCTATAAAGAACTTATTAAACTCAACACCAAAGAAACAAACAATCCAATCATGAAATGGGCAAAAGACATGAAGAGAAATCTCAGAGAGGAAGACATAGACATGGCCAACATGCATATGAGAAAATGCTCTGCATCACTTGCCATCAGGGAAATACAAATCAAAACCACAATGAGATACCACCTCACACCAGTGAGAATGGGGCAAATTAACAAGACAGGAAACAACAAATGTTGGAGAGGATGCGGAGAAAAGTGTAAGAGGGTTCTTACACTGTTGGTGGGAATGTGAACTCGTGCAGCCACTCTGGAAAACTGTGTGGAGGTTCCTCAAAGAGTTAAAAATAGACCTGCCCTACGACCCAGCAATTGCACTGTTGGGGATTTACCCCAAAGATACAAATGCAATGAAACGCCGGGACACCTGCACCCCGATGTTTATAGCAGCAATGGCCACGATAGCCAAACTGTGGAAGGAGCCTCGGTGTCCAATGAAAGATGAATGGATAAAGATGTGGTTTATGTATACAATGGAATATTACTCAGCTATTAGAAATGACGAATACCCACCATTTGCTTCAACGTGGATGGAACTGGAGGGTATTATGCTGAGTGAAGTAAGTCAGTCGGAGAAGGACAAACATTATATGTTCTCATTCATTTGGGGAATATAAATAATAGTGAAAGGGAATATAAGGGAAGGGAGAAGAAATGTGTGGGAAATATCAGAAAGGGAGACAGAACGTAAAGACTGCTAACTCTGGGAAACGAACTAGGGGTGGTAGAAGGGGAGGAGGGCGGGGGGTGGGAGTGAATGGGTGACGGGCACTGGGGGTTATTCTGTATGTTAGTAAATTGAACACCAATAAAAAATAAATTAAAAAATAGATAAAAAAAAAAACAAAGTTTATTTTTTCAAAATCCTAAAGGTAACTCTGACAGTCACAGTCTACATTCTCTGTAACAACCCATGCTGCTTCTAAAATCTGTAATTAAGAAGACAAAATTTTAAAATTAAAAAAAATTTTAAAGCAAGTGAAATGATTAGAGGCAAGTAAAAAAATCCTAGCTTCACTGATGCTTTGACATTGAGAAACTATTTTCTTGGTAGTGCATCTATGAACTGGATATTTTCTGTTTGCCTTAAAAACTTTCCATCTATTTCCAATCTGCTATGTGCCACAAGAAGCTGATCACTGCATCAAAGGATCCCTTTGCCTCTAGTCTGCAGTTGAGTTTGGCCATTAAGAATCACTGACAAGAGACAGGAGACTGTGAGGAAAGTGGGATTAGGTATTTCTTCAGCAACTCCCCTACTAAGGGGGTTATGTGCCTCAACCTAAGGCAATATAGCTCCTGTAGACTGTCCTCTCCTATAACTTCTGCTATACTCTTCAAGATCTAGTAATCAATCCCACATCCTGGCCCTCCACACACAGGGATGGTAATGGTTCCTACTGTTGCCAGCCTCACCTCCCTTGTTTTTCTCTCGTACCCTTGTTTACAACTACTCTCTCAATTACCCTATTTGAGTGTACCATCTATTTGCTGTGGAGACACTAATCTACATAATCTGCATGGTGATTTGTAACATGGAAGGCAGTAAAAAATAGAAGAGACACTAAGACATTAAGAGCTCAGACTCTAAAGTCAAAAACAGCTGGAAGTGGATCCCTGTTCCAAAACTGTGTGATCTTGCAATAGTGTGCTACCATCTGTAAGCCTCCTTTACCTCATGCATAAAATTTAAAAATAATACCAGTACCTGCTTCAAAAATTGTTCTTTAGTGAGATTTATTTAATGTAAACAGCTCAGTCTGGCGCCTGGTACAAAGTAAGGGCTTAATAAATATTCAATGATTATTATCATCATTATTATTAATTACTACTATTTGCTTCATAGTTACATTACGAAACTGACCACATGACTAAAACTATGGAATAAACATATCCATCCCACTCCAGCTTTTTAATATTTAACACATCATGTTTCATACCAGAAAATCATGTCAAAGATGCAAACTATGCTTTTTACAATATGTTGCCTACCACAAGATTAAAATGTAACTAGCATATATAAATTTTCTGTCTGTGTAAATACACATCTGTACATTTTAGAGGAAAACATTAGCACAATAAGTGGTTCTGTTCCAACTCAACATTACTGGAAAAAATAGTGGCATAAATTAGCTCAATCTTATTTGAGCTGGCTCAGGGCTAAAGTAAATTCTAATTGGGTCACGTCAAAGCAAATCATTTCAGTACATCATATACTTATATAACTACCCTGAGAACCCCCCTGACAAAAGGGTATATCAGATAGAATTTGAATGTATACTTATGATGAGAAATGCCCAAGAATAATAGCAGAAAATTTAGGAACTAAAACCAAGAACAGATGAAAAAGAACATCAAAAGACAGTACTCATTCTTCAATTTTAATTTAGCAACCAAAAGTGTTAGTATGCGTGCAACTGTGTGTAAAAGACCAAATTCAGCCAGCAATACTACAGCTGGGTGCATGATACCTAGATTGGTTGCATGTCCTTTGGAAAACAATCGCAGCTGGTGCCTGCAGGGTCTGCATACTAACAATATATTTGGCAGCACTGAACAGATAACCATCTTCCAAATTTTCTCTAAGTGAAAAACAGTATCAACAACAATAGAAGACTGCTGAACGCTATTTAAACCACAAACAAAAATATTTTTTCCAGGTTGGTTATAGTACTGGTTCAACAGGTAGAAAAAGAAAAGCAATGCATGTTCCCTTGCACCGTGTCAAGGTACCAGTTCACCGTGGCTTCCATGTGGACTACAGTTCAAGACCTTGATCTGAGAGACTAACCAGCCACCTTCCTGAATCAAATCCCTGTAAGAAACACAATTTCCAAATCCTTCTGATTTGAACTATTTAACTTGACGCAATCCAGCAAACACAGGAGGCTAAAACAAAACTCAGTACAAATGGGCACTAAATGATGTTGCTAAGTAACTCATTATATCATATTTGCCAGGAAATACCAAATTCTTTGCCTAGGTTTCTTATCTTAGGCCCAGTCTTCTAAAAAAGATGTAATTCAGAAACAACTGTATTTCTGCAAAAAAAAAAAAATTTTAATTCAATAACTACAATTATAGGCTAACCCTTAGCAAAACAATTGCCAAAGTAAAAAAAAAAAAAAAATCTAATAATAATGCTGGCTAAAACATACATAGTGTTATTGCCAGACACTTTTTTAAGTGCTTATATTAATCTTTTCAATCCTCATAACAACCTCATGTGGTAGGTACTTTTATTAGCCCCATATAACAGAAAGAGGATCTGAGGCACAGAGAATTTAAATACCTTGCCCAAGGTCTCAGCTAGTGAGTAGGCTAGTGAGTACACGGTCCAGAGTCCTCTGCCCTAAACATCACGATATCCCTGTAATAAAAACATGGCTTCTTAAAAAATTCCTGAGCCATGGAACTGATTAAGGTTCTTTTGAAGCTCTAGTCTCTCCTCTCTCCTACTTAACAATTATCAAACAATTCAAAACCTAGACTTATAAACAAATAAGAGAACTGAATATATCTCTCCTAAAAAAAAAAAAGGACATAATGGAATTTCTATCCAATGAAATTTCAGAAGGTTCACTACAATAAACTGTTGAGATTGAGAAACTGTCTTTGATAACTATTTATAAACTACTCAAGAAGTTTTTGATAACATGATGATATTTGTATTTAACAAACTGACTCTGCCCATGCTAGACACTTACAGAGAAGCATCCCTTCATGATTCTGAATGTACTATTTTACCAACCATACTCAGAACTTATCAAATATATTATCAAATGTCTGCTTTTAGCTTCTCTATTCCTAAATAGAACATAATCAACTAAACTCCAGGAGTCAGCTGCTTTGGTAGTATTATAAAATACATCTTTTGTTGCCCACATCAACAAAAAGGTAGAAAATATGCGCCTAAGAGAGGGTCTATTCCTTTTTGTTTCTCTGTTTCTTGATTTCTCTATTGCTTCCAGATTACTATTTCTGACACCAGAAGTGCCTAACTGAAACTGGCAAAATGTATCCACTAATTTTAGATCCTAAAATCTGCTAGCCAAGTCACTTACTACTAAAAACCAATCAACAGTTACAATTTCGTAGAGAAATGCTTCCTTATATTCTTTAGTTGTATAGAAGCTTATTATGTTCTTTGTAGTACATACTTTACAGTATCGTGTTTCATGTATTCAAAACAGTGGAATTCATTACAGTGATTTTTCACTCCAAAATAAAGCTGATATCTATTCAGTAAGGTAAGTTCATAGGAGCAAGAATGTAGAGAAAAATTGACAATCTTAAATACCCATGAATTGTGAAATAATTCACAACAAGTCATCTTCTGGAATCATAAGTTTTTCATTTCTACATGTTCTTTTACTCTGGCTTATTTTCTAAGGCTTATATCCCAGAAAATCAGAATGCTTTCCCTTTCATGTCAACATTGACTCTTTCTATATCAGAAGCAGAAATATATTTCCACTGAAATTTTCTCTTTTACTCTGCAATTCTTGAAGATAACCAGGCACAGAAAGACAAAAGACAAAAACTTTCTTTTTAAAAAAAAAAAAACAACTTTCTTTTGAAGAGTAAATGTTACTGGCACTTAGTCATTTTTTTCCTGTTGTTTGTAACAAAAGTACTAGGTCCTAAAATTCAAGATACACTATTGAATTCTATTTTGTTTCCTATCCTAAACAAACCACAACTGGAGGTGCCAAATTAATTCTGAACAAATTTGCCTCAGGGCACCTGCAGGGGCCATGGATCTTTAATCTTCACATACCAAAAGTGTTTACTCCTCCCTGTTGGAAAGAAATGCAAGTCTCTGGGAAGTCAAAGGTTAGCCAATGGAGGAGAAAAATGGGATAGAATCTCTCAAAATGACGGAAGAAAGTAATGAACCCTGCAAGTGTTTTCCCTGGCAAGCTGAGAGAATTGCCAAGTTTGGGTCAGAGGTCCAATTTATGTATGAGTCCATCTTGCTCTTTTAGATTACCACAATCTCAGTGAAGCAGGTGATCATTCCTTGACTTAAAAGAATTTTAAAAAATTATAAACCCAAATTGGAGGCATGCCAAATAATGCAATTTGTTTAATTTAAAGCAATTATTTAAATTTAATTTAAAGCAATTATTGTCAAGTTTCTTTACATATAGTATACAATATCAATAAAATTTTATCAAAATATGATCAAATGTCATTTATTCACAAAATCTAATGATGCAGTATTCAATATATAGTGTATAATATTTTCCAAAAGTTCTAAGCAGCTTCAATTCCAAGATATGTGCAGAAAGCTACTATAACAAAAAAATACATATACTATAACAAACTACTATAACAACAACAAAAATACTATAATAAACAAAAAAAATCCAATTATAATATTTTCTGGGCTATTTTGCCAACAGTCTAAATTAAATATTTAGTGATATGATTATTAAATCATATTACAACATCTTTCCAGGTAGATTTTCCTTGATTTGCCTGCCTGCGATAGCTGTGTTTTATATTCTCACACATTTCTTCTTCCATGTCAGTGTCTTCTGAAACAGAAAGTCACTCTATCTCAGTGTTATCTGGAACTATGGCTTTTTTTTTTTTAATTCCATAAGCTGAAATAATAATAGATTTTTTTTTAATCTTGGAGGCGGGAGAGGGAACTATGGAAATTCTAAAAGATGGGAAAAACTGGAAATAAAATTAAGAAGTAAATTCAGAAGTAAATTTTAAAATTTAGGTATCACATAAAATTCTGGTTCCCTTAAAAAAATACATTTCTTAATTTTGCCTACTTTAGTACTTCTTTAAACATTTATATAGTCTACAATCTATAAGGTTCTATTTTAAAAATGCTTTTTGGAAAAAAAATAAAAAAAATAAAAATGCTTTTTGGCAATTTCCCATTTCAAATCTAAATTAAATATCAAAAGTTGTATATATGAATAACATTGAGATAATGATTTGAGGAGAAAAAGATCAGGAAATTCTCCTCCATTATAATTACGAATTTTACCCTTAAACATCATTGGCAATTTATCTCTCCCTCTTTCTCTAACACTAGGAAGAACTTTCTCTGCATTAGAAAGAACTAACTGGGCAGCCCTGGTGGCGCAGTGGTTTAGTGCCACCTGCAGCCTGGGGTGTGATCCCGGAGACCCATGTCCCATGTCGGGCTCCCTGCATGAAGCCTGCTTCTCCCTCTGCCTGTGTCTCTGCCTCTCTCTCTCTCTGAATTAATAAATAAATAAAAAATCTTTAAAAAAAGAAAGAAAGAAGAAGAAAGAAAGAAAGAAAGAAAGAAAGAAAGAAAGAAAGAAAGAAAGAAACTACCTCTGAATTTCTGCCCCTTTTGATCCAATTTTATTTATTTTTTTTTCCTTTTGATCCAATTTTAGACCCAACATCATTTAAGTACAAATTCCAAAACTGCTTGCTTTAAAGGTAGAAATCTATGAGATTACATAACGTCTCTGCATATCTTTTGGTCTACAATTATCTTTCAAATATTCAATATGTCCACTCAGGTGGTACTAACTAAAGAAAGCTCCTAAATAAAAGACAAAGCAAATGATTATATTGGACTCATTCTAATAGTAAACATTAAATTACTTCTAATTAGAGCAAGTTCTGCTTAAAAGAGAAGAGACTACTTGAAAAGCATTAAACAATATTAATTTATCATCAAGAAAACTACTTGTAGTGAAGCACAGAGTATCACAGCATAGCTTTCTTTTTTGATTATGTCACTTTACAGAGATGAACACTAAAAGCAACCATTTGAATTTCTAGATGAATTGGTCATTACCTAGAAAATCAAATTTGGCTTCATGAATATAAATTCATTTTTTAATGTTTATCATGTTTAGACTTTTTAAAATATAAGCATGAATGTGATTGCATAAAAGCTTCCAAATGTGATTTATTTAGTAAGAACATAACTCTAAGGTATCGCATTAAAGTTGCCATGTACCGCTCTGGTATCCAGCAGCTAAAAGGGTCAGTTGTATTACCAAAAATGAGAGGGCAGATGCTACCTATTAAGAATGCCCACTGCCTTAAATCTACAGCAGCCGCCAGCCAAAGCTTCCCACCCCCCGACCCCTCTCTAGAAAGCCACCCACATCCCATCAACTGTGAAGGGGAAGAAAGACACAGAAATACATACATACAAACCTAAGTTTTGTAGGGGAAGTTTTTGTGTATGGAAGGAGAGGGAGTTGCTGCTGGTGATACAGTAAACATATCAAAATCGAAAGACATTTAGAAATAATCTTATTGCTACTAATTGGTCCGATCAAAGTTAAAAAGTATCATAGAACACTGAATAAATTACTTGCCTTCAGTGACTTCTAAGAAAATAATATATTAAACTAAGATTCAAGGTCTTATGTTTCCATGCTTCAGAGGTTCTATACTACTCCAAGAAAAAGGAAGAAAATGTCTTTAAGACACCTCCACATTAGGGCAACCTAACTTGTACTCCACTGAGAAATGAAATAGCATGAAGATATTTCTAGCAATTAAGTGAAAATCATATGTAAAATTTTGCTCAGATCTCTTCTTATAGGGAAAAAAGTCTCCCAGAAGCAGAAGGTAATTAAGAGGGATATATGAAGAAAAATAGAAGATACTGGGAGGAAATGAAATTAACAATAACTCATTAATAAATGTAAAATTTTAAAGTATCTGAATCACTACCATCTGGTCTAAAGACAGAGGTTCTTATCTAATGATTAAATAAGATAGTATTATTTATACACACAGGAAGGAAAAGTAGAAAATAAGACTTAATGTTACCTATTCTAAAGAGATTTAATTGTATTATAAGTTTTCTTTACTTACACTGTTTTTTTTTTATTTTTTTTTTATTTATTTATGACAGTCACAGAGAGAGAGAGAGAGAGGCAGAGACACAGGCAGAGGGAGAAGCAGGCTCCATGCCAGGAGCCCGACGCGGGACTCAATCCGGGGACTCCAGGATCGCGCCCTGGGCCAAAGGCAGGCGCCAAACCGCTGCGCCACCCAGGGATCCCACTTACACTGTTTTTTAGATGATAATTATGTGACCTCAAGAAACAGTATTTCATTAGAAACAACAGAGGTTTGCACTGTAAGATATGAAGCTGTTCATGCCTTCATAAAACTCTACACATTCTCTGACCTGTGTTGACTCATCTCCTCTCTTGTGACAAATTATAGATCCTCTTCCTTTCCTATGAGTCTTCTGCTTATCTAATTCATAATTAAAACTCTGAGGTTTTTCCCAAAGAGCATCAGAGTATTGTGTACTTCTGATTTTTGTTTTGCTAGAACCCATTCTATTTTCACTTTTCTATAGTTATATACTTAAGGTGGCCAATGCTGATATAAATGTATATAAATTTGTTAAGAATATTAAATATCTTCATGTAAAATATAGAAGTAAAGGAATTTTGACACAGCCAATTAGAAAACAGGCGAATGTGTTTTCTGTAAATTGATATCTGTACACAAAAATACATGAACTCATGACTACTAACATAAAGTCAATGCCAATAAAAACATAATTCTTTTGAAATTTCTTTTCTACAAGCTACAGTAACAATACAGGCATATTCATTAGCATAGTGAGTAATTATGCATTTAAGGAATTCAAACTGCAATCATGCCCTTTATGAAACATGGATCCAAGACTCTTCATGATGTATTCATCTATGTCTGATGAAATAAAAAAGGTGAGTAAAATGTTTGACCTAAATAAACAAATGTTCCACAAGTAAATCCCCATCATCCATAGAAGAAGGGACAGGATTACCAAGATTAAATTCAATTCCCACAAAATTGAAAACCCTTGTTTTAGGCCATAGTTTTAACCTACACCATAACAAATGGAATACGGTCAAAAATTCTTTTAGGTGGCCAAATTAAAGGCTCTTAATTTCCCATAGGCAAACTGTTCAAGCTGTGAAGCTCCTCAGAGTCACTTGTTTCTAGACCATTCCTCCTCTAATTTCTTTAGTCAATCATTGAACCAGCATTCAGTGAATACCAACTCACTGTCAAGCATGAAGACACTGCATAAGAATGATCCCTATGGCAAAAGAACACCCATTCTTTTTTTTTTTTTTTTTTGGCTTTGTTGAGCTATAACTAACAAATAAAATTATATATGTTTAAATTATACAATATGATGACTTGATACAAATACTTTGTGAAAAATGATTATCACAATTAAATTACTTAGCATATCCATCACCTCACAGAACTGCCATTTTTTTTCTTTTGTGGTGAGAATGCTTTTTAGGTCTACTCTCTTGGCAAATTTTGAGTATACAATACATGATTATTAACTATAATCACCATGCTGTACATTTAGGTCCCCAGAGCTTACTCATCTTATATCTGAAGACTGTGCCCTTTAAACAACATCTCTTCATCTTCCCCTCCCCTAGTAATAATCACCATTCTACTCTTAGAAATGCCCATTCTTTACGCCAATTCCCTGGAAAAAGCCTCCCTTGGAGAATGCAGTCTCCTCAGATTTGAAACTAGAATGGCCTTAACACTATACTTCACAGGACTCTGATCCTGGCCACAGAGAGAGCCTAAATTGGGGAGCTAAAACCTATGAGAATTTGGGCAGCCCTTGGTGGCTCAGCGGTTTAGCGCTGCCTTCAGCACAGGGTGTGATCCTGGAGACCTGGGATCAAGTCCCACATCGGGCTCCCTATATAGAGCCTGCTTCTCCTTCTGCCTGTGTCTCTACCTCTCTGTCTCTGTTTCTGTCTCTCTCTCTCTCTCTCTGATGAATAATGAATAACATCTTTTATAAATAAATGAATGAATGAATGAATGAATGAATGAATGAATAAATAAATAAATAAATAAATAAATAAATAAATAAATAAATCCTGTGAGAATTCACACTGGAAGACAAATGCTTTGTTTCTGTGCTACATGACATTCTGAATGACCCTTACCTGCTACTGCTATTCACTTTAGCTTGTCTTTAAGAAACCAATCATTGTAGAACTCACTGGGCTTCTGGGACTAGTGGATTTCATTGTATATTTGCATATTACCTGGACAGTTGAAATGGTCTAAAAATGAGGTTTGCCAAAACTGAAGGTACTATATTAATCCATCTTAATATCACTAAAGGTAACATAATACTTCTAGTCACAACTGCATTTCCTAAACTCAAATGTGACATAATCTTGGCAGACTTTTTCAAAATAAATATGAATTTTCATGAAATATATACAAGATAAAGAAAGACATGCATTTGGGGGAAATAACACAAGAAAGGTGACAACAATCTCCCTAAAAGCAACCCATAATAACTATTGTATTGTTCAATTTTTCTATTTTTATATTATAGCACATAAAAATGGGCAAAAGTAATCTAGATAATTATTATTTTAAGAAAAGTTTATTTAACTTTTCTTAAAATACCAGTTTTTAGACACTAGCAATTAAGGAATAGAAAAGGAGAAGGTTAAGATGAATAATCAATCCAAAATTACCTTAAGGATGTGACTATTGATTAAAAGTAAAGATTCACTGTCTAAAGTCTATGTTAAAAAGCACAAGTCCTGTCTGTAATCCAAACAGCAATAAATAAAATTTATGAGATCTGACTCTATACAAGCACCAAAAATAAAAATTATTTCATAATATGTCATCTTACCTAAAAAGAAATTTATTTTGCTTAGCATTCTACTTTTAAAAATATGTTTAGGGTCCCTGGGTGGCTCAGCCAGTTAAGCATCTGACTCTTGATTTCAGCTCAGCTGAAGATCTCAGGGTTGTGAGATCAAGCCCTGAGTTAGGCTTCATGCTGGGCATGAAGCCTGCTTAAGTTAAGATTCTGTCTCTCCCCACAAAGAGATGGAAAAATATTCCATGCTCATGGATTGGCAGAATTAATATTGTGAAAATGTCAATGTTACCCAGGGCAATTTACACATTTAATGCAATCCCTATCAGAATACCATGGACTTTCTTCAGAGAGCTAGAACAAATTATTTTAAGATTTGTGTGGAATCAGAAAAGACCCCGAATAGCCAGGGGAATTTTAAAAAAGAAAACCATAGCTGGGGGCATCACAATGCCAGATTTCAGGTTGTACTACAAAGCTGTGGTCATCAAGACGGTGTGGTACTGGCACAAAAACAGACACATAGATCAGTGGAACAGAATAGAGAACCCAGAAGTGGACCCTGAACTTTATGGTCAACTAATATTCGATAAAGGAGGAAAGACTATCCATTGGAAGAAAGACAGTCTCTTCAATAAATGGTGCTGGGAAAATTGGACATCCACATGCAGAAGAATGAAACTAGACCACTCTCTTGCACCATACACAAAGATAAACTCAAAATGGATGAAAGATCTAAATGTGAGACAAGATTCCATCAAAATCCTAGAGGAGAACACAGGCAACACCCTTTTTGAACTCGGCCACAGTAACTTCTTGCAAGATACATCCACGAAGGCAAAAGAAACAAAAGCAAAAATTGGGACTTCATCAAGATAAGAAGCTTTTGCACAGCAAAGGATACAGTCAACAAAACTAAAAGACAACCTACAGAATGGGAGAAGATATTTGCAAATGACGTATCAGATAAAGGGCTAGTTTCCAAGATCTATAAAGAACTTATTAAACTCAACACCAAAGAAACAAACAATCCAATCATGAAATGGGCAAAAGACATGAAGAGAAATCTCACAGAGGAAGTCATAGACCTGGCCAACACGCACATGAGAAAATGCTCTGCATCACTGGCCATCAGGGAAATACAAATCAAAACCACAATGAAAAAAAAAAAAAAACACGTCACACCAGTGAAAAATTAACAAGACAGGAAACAACAAATGTTGGAGAGGATGTGGAAAAAGGGGAACCCTCTTGCACTCTTGGTGGGAATGTGAACTGGTGCAGCCACTCTGGAAAACTGTGTGGAGGTTCCTCAAAGAGTTAAAAATAGACCTGCCCTACGACCCAGCAATGGCACTGTTGGGGATTTACCCCAAAGAAACAGATGCAATGAAACGCCGGGACACCTGCACCCCGATGTTTATAGCAGCAATGTCCACAATAGCCAAACTATGGAAAGAGCCTCGGTGTCCATCGAAAGATGAATGGATAAAGAAGATGTGGTTTTATGTATACAATGGAATATTATTCAGCCATTAGAAATGACAAATACTCACCATTTGCTTCAACGTGGATGGAAGTGGAGGGCATTATGCTGAGTGAAATAAGTCAATCGGAGAAGGACAAACATTATATGGTCTCATTCATTTGAGGAATATAAATAAAAGTGAAAGGGAATAGAAGGGAAGGGAGAAGAAAGGGGTAGGAAATATCAGAAAGGGAGACAGAACATGAAGACTCCTAACTCTGGGAAACGAACTAGGGGTGGTGGAAGGGGAGGAGGGCGGGGGGTGGGAGTGAATGGGTGACGGGCACTGAGGGGGGCACTTGACGGGATGAGCACTGGGTGTTATTCTGTATGTTGGCAAATTGAACACCACTAAAAAATAAATTTATCATTAAAAAAAAAATTCTGTCTCTCCCCCCCCCAAAAAAAAGATTCTGTCTCTCCCTATAAATAAATAAATAAGTTAAAAATTAAAAGAATATTTAAACTACAAAAAATGGTATGCTTGCTGAACTAAAACATGCATAAATAACTATTATTATAACTATTTTTAGAAAAGTAATTTTTGTGAGGGGCACCTGGGTGGCTCATTTGGTCAAGCATCTAACTCATGATTTTGATTCAGGTCATGATCTCAGGGTTGTGAGATCAAGCCCCAGGGAAGGCTCCACACTGGGCATAGAGGCTTTTTAAGATTCTCTCGCTCTCGCTCTCTCTTCCCCCCGTCTCCTTCTCTAATTAATTAATTAGTTAATTAATAAGTAAGTAAGTAAAAGTAACTTTTGTGTAGAAAACAGTCATATATATTTCCATTTATATATTTCCATATTCCATTATATATTTCCATTTCTGGCAAAAATATAATAGTCTGGTGGGGGAGGAATAAAACAAATGCATAGGTTTAGCAAATCACGTACACTATTATCTCTAACTCAGGAAGTAATCCATTCCCATGATACATACAGAAATCCTATGTTTAATTCTAAGTCATGAACAATTTTCTACACCATCTCAATAAGGGAAATCTGTTCTAATCTTAGAGTACGTCATTCCTGGGCATTACTTCTATCAAAACACTATGCCACACACACTAAACAATAAAAAATAAAAGAGCGAATCTTTCAACAAACTGTAACTTTGATTCTTATAATCTTTACATAAAACTGTGTAATAAGTTCTAAATTTTGCCATTTTTATATGGTGATGCTTTATGGTTGCAGTAGTTGTGGTGATGTCAGTTATGCTAAAGAACAACAGATGGACTGGAGGGAAGACAAAGCATTTCCTACCATCTGGAAGCCTGCAGAAATTGAAAAAAGCAGTAAGATAGCCTTTTTCACTCCATTCTCCCATTACTCCCAATGTGATTGTTTTAATTTTTCATATATTTCCACTAACTTTAAGTATTCTGGATATTGCTTCCAAAAAAAATTGTTTCTGCTACTTACTCATACATGAGCCCTATGCTACATACACACTGTATGGGCACAGTTGATGCTCTGGAAAGTAGAGCATGTTTTTTTTTTTCGAACTACAGATATCATATTTGTTCCATCATTAATGAAGTTTTTTTTAAGGGAATACAGAATTTTTATTCTAAGTGTTCAAAATTATTGCAAAATTCACTGCTAAACATAAATCATTATATGGTCCAAATCAGAATAATTTTCCTTCTAAGAAAAATTTTTAAATGTTCAATTAATATGACCTGTACCAACTGATTTAAAATATGTAGGCAACAGAATGGAATAAGAAGAGAGAAATCTGGTGTTGGAAATAAATATAAATGAAAGATAAAAGCAATCTAAAAATAGCATTCAAAATGCATTCAAAAGCAAACAGTACTACTTTTTATTGTATTTGACTACTAAAATACTAGTAATTTCTAACTTACAAACCATAATCCCCCTTTAAATAAGAAAGGAATAATTTTCTATAACTCTATTCTTAATTAAAATATTTACTAACTTATATTTCATTTTTCATCATTCATTAAACACAAAAGATTTGTGTTTGAATCTAATGAATCTAAACTATTTAATGTTTAAATGAAAGAGTTTTGGTAGTATTGTTATTTTTCCAAGGACTGGAGTTTATTTTTAGAATACCTGAGACTTTCTTAAAGATATTTAGAAAACATATTCAGATTCTTCCACCCCTCCAAAAGTAATCACTTGTTGTAGGCTTCTGCTTTCTGGCTTTTCAGATGTTTACCATTACAACTTTAAATAATATACTTTTCATTAGGTTGAATATTGGGTAGCACTTATCTGAAAGGGAAGCAATTGTTTAATTGTTTTGGGGAAAGAAAAGATATGAGAGTTTTTTGTTGAAACAAAAAGAGTTTCGACATCCACTTCTAGCAGTATGGTGGCCTAAATACTTGGAAGGGCCTATCATGTTCTGCTTTTCCATATCATAACACTTATCTGCTTACCCTATAATGAGTTGTTCACATGTTTGATTATGCTCTTGGGCATGTTAACTGATCTTTCTATGCTTCAGTTTCATCATCTATAAAATAGGGATGGTAATAATTGTAGTAACTGTTCTTAGAAGAATTAAATAAATATGTTCATAGCACTTAGAATGGTACCTTATGGACAGTATGTGAAATACATATTAGCTATTATTATTTGTACTCTTAGAATAATGTTACAGTGAAAGAGCACATTATTAATTAAATAATCAGTGTATGCTCTAAAACATCTTCATAATATAGTATATTATATACATTCTATCTACAAATATTAAAATACTTTCATTGTAAAATCATTTGAAAATTAAAGATGTTTTTTGATTAATTACAAAGGAAAAAAGGCTAATAAATCTTTCTTCCTGAACTAAGCAAAGTTTTTGTCTAGCCAAGCCTTATCAAGATTTGAATATATATTCTAATTAGAACATAGACTCTACATTAACAAATTAATATTCAATCATGGCATTCTGTCATCTTTTACTTAATTAAAACAAAAAACCCTTTAACTTTGAATTAGTACAGTTTCCCTGTGTAGTTGTTTTTTTTTTTTTTTTTTTTAATTCATGAGAGACAGAGAGAGAAAGGCAGAGACATAGGCAGAGAGAGAAGCAGGTTCCATGCAGGGAGCCCGATGTGGGACTCAATCCCGGGTCTCCAGGATCACACCCTGAGCCAAAGGCAGATACTCAACTGCTGAGCCACTCAGGCATCCCTCCCTGTGTAGTTTTAAACATTATACACTCCAAGTATATGGGTACCTGCTTTTTTTAAGTACATCAACAAAGCAGGTAGTAACTCTGTTTTTATCTTACACTTATTTTAAAAAGTAAACTGCAGTGCAGTGAAGAAAAGGCAGTAGATATTCTCTGTCTATTACAGGTAAGAAAACCACTGAATATGGATCTCCATTTTAGAATATATATGAACCCTCCTATAAGCTCAGTGGCAGATCGTGTGGATCACAGAGGTCAGACAACTGAGAACTAAAGCCCTATTTTACCAGGTAATATACTACAAGTTTCAAGTTAAATGATGACATGATTGTTTGACTATATTATATTTTAAACTTTGTTTTTAGAAATTTTAATTAATATTCTGTTCTCTTGAAATGAAAAAATATATACTGTCATTCTTCTAAATCTGTTTTTTGAAGATGTAGGAAGTTAGTAAAAGTTTCTAAACTATTAAACTTGATACATCAAACATATCAAAATTTTTGAATTACCTGCTAACAGTTCTTAGATTTAAGATCCTAATGATGCAATGATACTAGTGGACAGCAGGCAATAAATGTTGCTATATTTTTTGCATTTTCTTTCAGAAAACAATTGATTCTAATTTTAAGTCATCCAGCATTAGCCTACACAGCAAGATTTATACATTTACAAACACATTTTTTTTATTTTGGCAAAAACCCAGGTTTGCATGCCAAAGCAAATTCTGAAATAGAGGCCATATACTGGTTAATAGGCTAAAGGAATTAAGTCTGTCCAAAGTTCCAAAGTTCTTAGCAGCAGCATATAAACCTAACTACCAAAAAAATCACTTTGTTTCACTTCTATATTCCGTTTCACCCACCCCCATTAGCAATTTAGAAAACTGTAACCTTTTCCCATTGGGAAAAAGAGATATTAAACACACACACACACACACACACACACACACACACATACACTGAGACACCAAAAACCCCTCATTCTATATTTGAAACTAGAATTTTTGAAGTGAGGAGAGATTATATAAAATTACATGGGTTTCCAAGAGAGATGAAAGTAAATCACCAACCTGATACAAATGATCTCCCAGAACCAGAATCAAGAAGATCCTAACTAGTGAAAGGCAAAATACTTTCCTGCTGACAACTCTACTGAACAGCTGACTTCCCACCCCCACCCCCATATTCACTATCAAATTAATTCCCATATCCATTATGGAAGAGAATCAGACCCAAAACATGGACATTTTTCCATAGAGATTATATTCTTTGATATTGAGAACTTCATTTTTAAGAGAAGTTCATAGTCTCAATGACAGTATGTCTAGAGAAATTTTTCAGTGGAAATACATGGTAATAAGAAGAACTCTACCTTTAAAACATTTAATATATAAAACAGAAAAATACAAACTCAACTAGCATTCTAAGCACTCCTTATTCTTGGCTATACAGTGTTTCTAAAAACTCTGGCAAGCAAATTAAACAGATTTACTATGGAATGTAACAAAGTCAAACAATCTGGAACTGTAATTACTATTAAACTTTTCATGAGAATGGAGGATGCTGTATTCTACATTATTACATAAAAAAATAAAATGATAATGAAAACATGAAACCAAGCAAAAGATTTCTAATTTTCATAAGGAGAGTTTTTCTGAGGGTTATAGCCCCAATGGACAAATAACAACAAAGATATGGCTTTTTAATTTATTGATGATTGGAAGTCTTTTCCATGTGAATGAAACACTTACCAAAGTAGCAATACTGCAGTTCATAAAAGAAAGTACCAATCACAGACAGTATGTCAGCTATGGCTTAGCCACAGGGCCATAAGGACATTATAAGCACAATTCTTGTTCAATCAATATGAAATCCAATCAGTATAAAATCTAGAGAATGCCTCATTAAAGACCTTGACCTCACACAACAGAAATATATGCCTGCAAATAATAATGACCATTCAAAATAAAGCAATTCATTTTACTCCAAAAATGCTTCAATACAATTGACATAAACAAGTTGTCCAATTCATGGTTACTAAGGTATTAACAATAAGAGAAAGAAAAAAAAACAGCAAATATAATCTATTTTGTTCTTCTCTTCCCCACACTATGTTAAGTTATAAACTACTATGTTGCATTAGCAGTCCCACCAGGCCCCAAGTGAAGCTCCCATTTTCTGGGTAGGGGCTTTCTCACCCTATTTACCATTCATACCTAAAAATCCAATTATAACCTTATGCCTCTTAAGCTACAATGGGCTTCTTTAAATCTGATTTATCACTCTTAGTATAGAAAAGAAAATGTTTTTTTACTTTGCAAATAGAATGAAAATGCAAAACAAAACAGAGGAAAACAAAAGATGAACAAGCAAAAATAGGGGAAGAAGATAGACTTCTCAGGATAAACTAATGGTGAAAACACTGAAATTTAAGTGTTTAAACACAGTAAAATGAGTCAAATGAACTTAATTTAATTATAATACAGTTTCTAAAAACCCCACCAAACGAATATAAATACTACATTATGATTGGGAGATAGGAAAGTTAGGAAAATGGTCATATTAATGTCAAAACCCACTATGTCAAATTTCATAAAAGTATGCAAATTCTTTCCCTGAACTAGAATTCAGCTATAATGAGCACTGCACAAAGTAAGACCAAGCATTAACTGAGAAGGATAGTGGAGTATCTAATTACTAAGACAGTAATATTTTCTGTATAAAATCAAGAGCTCAGCCACCATTCAAGGATCATATCTTTCTAAAAAGGCTGACATTTTATTCTTACATTTTTTTTCAAAACAACAGAACACTACACTGCTCAATCGCTTGCTTGAACAGAACTATTTTTGAAAATTAAAAGGTATTTATAACTGGAAAAAAAAACCAACTTCTCCAAAAGGCTCTCTAAATTCAGAGATCTCTATTCCAATCCAATTCCTAAACAGATTTTTCCCTGCAACCTAATAATATGATCCTAAGGCTATTCTGAAATATTCAGCTCAATATGGAGCTGAATATGGCAACAGCCTTCAATGCAATCTCTCTAATACCTAAAATCAACACAGGAACTGAAATACACAGACACAAAAAGCATTAGAAAGTGGGAGAAAAGGGGAAAGAGAGAAAGGAAAACAACCCCATAAATTGTAAATCCAGAATCTAAAAGAAATTTAGACTAGTAACCAGGTAGATGAAGCCAAAAATTAGTTTTAGCTCATGCCACATCCCAGCTTCACTTCATAGAGACCACCTGAACAAAGACAGGAAGATGTTTCATTCTTCTTCTCTAATCCAATCCCTTACTCAATCTGATTCAGAAAACCAGATTCTATATAAGCAATAAAACTATGCAGATACATTTTACTAATTAATTCTGACCTATGATGGCAGTAATATATCTTAACCCTACTCATCTAAACCTTTCCCAACTTTACCACTTCTCTTTCCCCCTCTACGCTACCTACCTACATCCATACAGGGGTAACAAATTCTATAAACAACTGGCCACATAAGGAACAGATATCAGTAGTAGCGCATTATATGGTCAGAGATAGAGTCCAAAATAAACACCACTATAAACATGTTTCAAAATAAGACATAACCTGGTACAAATGCATTATGGTAACTGTAGCCTGCCATATACTAACTACACTGGGGTGCTCATACCGAAGGTGCAGGAGGTAAGAGGCATGAGAGGGAGAAAAATAGTGCCTCAGTAGACTAAAAAAATCTCCAATAGTACACATTAAAAAGAGCAAAACGAATGCTGTAGAAGCTCAAATCAATGATTAAGAATACAAAACTCACTCTCCAAAAAAACAGGGGGAAAAAATGACACAGAAATGAAAATTATAAAGAAGAAGATAGTATATATAAGGAACAGAAAATAAACAGCCAACCAAAAGATATTATTAGTTTCCCTGAAGAATGAAAACATTTAACAGGTCTGAAAGAATAATCAAAGATGAAATATAAGGAAGTTTCCTTCAGCTGCCAAACAAATGGTTTAAACAGATTATATTCACTACCTTCCCAACTAAATCAAGAAAAACAATATTAGACAAATATATGGTGGCAAATATGATATTTACAGAGAAAATGAAAAACATTCTATAAGCAATCAGACATAAAGAACTAGTTACTTATAAAAGAACAAAAATCAAGTTGTCCGTAATTCTCCCCAGCAACAATAAACATTAACTGATAAAGAAATGACTTCTAATCAAAAATGGCACAACAAAACTCAAAACTCACCAAAAGCAGCAGAAAGTATGACAATAATAACTACCACCACAACCCAAAAAAGGGCAAGTTGAACAAGTAAATAACTACAATCACAATTAACAAACTTTGAGACATATCTGTACTGCCAAACATTTTAAATTGTGGGCCACAATTAAATAGGGTGCCAAGAACTGACACATGCTCCTCAGACCTCCAGCAGAATAGAGATCAACTCCCAGGCTAACACAAAATGACCTAACGGCATAAGTGGGATGCAGGACATGCAACATCAGAAAACCACAGTGGAAATAAAAGATGCATTTATCAATTGGTTCACTTTGGAAGCAATGAAGATAAGAAAACAAGCAGCAGCCACTACTTTTTAGCACCAAGAGCCTGTGACTGGGTGTGCAGGGGAATTCCTGTTAGACTGACCAATCTCTTAAACCCTGAAAACTGAAGGAATTGGGTCCCCAGAGCAAAGGAAAAAAAAAAAAAAAAACACAGTGAGAAGGTGAAGTCTCAGTTGGTCTGAGCTCATTAGTCTCCCCCATTATTTCCCACATGATTCTTCAACAAATTTCTATCACCATTTTTAAAGTAGTAATAACTGCAGTAGTAATAACTGTAGTAATAACTGCAATAACAGAGGACCTATGTGTATAAATTTCAAATAAAGTAAAAGAGGGGAAAGAAAGAGATGAAAGACACATAAGCAAAAGGCAGAAAATATCCACAGCAAAAACTTCCCAAGGAAACAAAAGGAGAATCAAACAAATAGTAACCATTGTATCAATGAGTTGTCAACATAATTTTTTTTATTTAAAAAACTCAAACAAGGGGTGCCTGGATGGCTCAGTTAGTCAAGCATCTGCCTTCAGTTCAGGTCATGATCCAAGGGTCCTGGAATCCAGTCCCACCTCGGGCTCCCTGCTCAGCGGAGAGCCTGCAACTCCCTCTCTCTCTGCCCCTCCCCCCACTTGTGAGCACACTTCTCTTTAATAAGATAAGGAAAGTGTCCTGCTAACGCTTTCTTCTTCCTCTTGTCAAATTCTGTTATAGTTGGTATTGTATTATTCATTTTGTCAACATTTAAAATATTTACATGCATTTTGGTAATCACAATTTTCACAATCCTTTCATCCTATCCATATCTAAACGGACTCAAAGCTTACTGCCAATTTGTTTTTATTTTTCCTAAATTATCTTGATTCACTTCTTGGTTAGTTGAATTTAATCATCCTTTTTCCTTTCTTGTTTTTTTTTTTAAAAAAACTCAAAAGGGGCAGCCTGGGGGGCTCAGCAGTTTAGCACCACCTTCAGCCCAGGGTGTGATCCTGGAGTTCCGAGATCAAGTCCCACATTGGGCTCCCTGCATGGAGCTTGCTTCTCCCTCTGCCTGCGTCTGTGCCTCTCTCTCTCTGTGTCTCTCATGAATGGATAAATAAAATTAATTAAAAAAATGTTCAAACAAAACTATAGGGATAAAAGCCACAGTAAATGCAGTAACAAGATAAAATAAAAACAAACTCAAGAGCATGATAGACAAGGGAAAAAAAATCACACAAATCAAAATGGAAAGAAAAAATATATACAAATAATTAATAAGGAGATGCCAGATTTGGAAGACAACATAGAGCTAGCATATTTATAACAAGGAGATTAAAAGGGTGTCAGACTTCAGTTCAGGTCATGATTACAGGATCCTGGGATTGAGCCCTGAGTAGGGCTCCCTGCCCAGCAAGAAGTCTGCTTCTTCCTCTGCCCCTTCCCCTACTCATGCTCATGCTCTCTCTCTCAAATAAATAAATAAAATCTTTAAAAAATGATATTAAGAAAACAAAACTATTGGGTGCTATATGCAACTGATGAATTATTGAATTCTACATCTGAAACTAATGATGTATTGTATGCTGGCTAATTCAATTTAAATAAAAAAAAAGAAAAGAAAACTAAACTAGTAGAGCAGAACCAATAGTCAAAGCTATAATGGAAGAATATTTTCCTGAAAAAAAAAAAAGAATATTTTCCTGAAATGAATAAAAACTTGAATCTATAAATCTCATGTTTTCCCAGAACAAACTGATACAGAATTAATCAATTGTCAATAATGCTAGCTAATTTTACAGTCCTTCAAGGATTTAAAAAATAAGTTAGTTATGAGACAAAAAGTAATTCATCCAATAAGAACTTTTACAAATAAATTTAAGTCCACCTCAGACCTTCCCACAGCAACTGTCAACACCAAATGGAATGGCCAAATTTCTGAGGGAAGCTAAGATAACCTTCAAGTATAACAGCATAAACAACTCTTGAAAATGCAGGGGATCGCTTCTCGGCCTTTTGGCTAAGATCAAGTGTAGTATCTGTTCTTATCAGTTTAATATCTGGTATGTCCTCTATCTGAGGACAATATATTAAATGGATTTTTGGAGCAGGGAGATGGAATAGGAGCTTGCTCCGTCCACTACACACATCGACCTGGTATTGCAGTACCTCCAGGAACGGTGCACCCCCTCGGGGGAGACACTCGGTTGTCAAAGACAGATCCTCTGCTAACCTCAGCCGCAATTTCACGGTTTGTGGGAGCAACTGACCATTGTACTACTGTTTTTCTCTTTCTGGTTTAAGTCGTTCATTTCCCTAAAGCTGTTTTTAAGTTTTATTTTTACCTTTTTTTTTTTCCTAAAAAAAAAAAAAAGAAAATGCAGGGGATCCCTGGGTGGCTCAGCGGTTTAGCACCTGCCCTCAGCCCAAGGTGTGATCTTGGAGTCCCAGGATCGAGTCCCATGTCAGGCTCCCTGCATGGAGCCTGCTTCTCCCTCTGCCTGGGTCTCTGCCTCTCTCTCTTTCTCTCTGTGTAATAAAATCTTAAAAAAAAAAAAAAAAGAAAAAAAGAAAAGAAAATGCAAGAAGACTTAGAGGCTTTCCTCAAGAAAGGAAAAAGGATGATTAAATTCAACTAACCAAGAAGTGAATCAAGGTAATTTAGGAAAAATAAAAACAAATTGGCAGTAAGCTTTGAGTCCATTTAGATATGGATAGGATGAAAGGATTGTGAAAATTGTGATTACCAAAATGCATGTAAATATTTTAAATGTTGACAAAATGAATAATGCAATACCAACAATAACAGAATTTGACAAGAGGAAGAAGAAAGCGTAAGCAGGCCACTTTCCTTATCTTCAATAACAGGGACTCAACGGACACTGCCAAACATTATGTAGCTTTAAAAAACTGAAAATATTGTTGTAACAAATGACCAACATAAACTTATTGCTTAAAACAAAAAGTATTGAAAATAATAACCTTTTACCCTTTTTCTATTCTTGTTTATTAGGGTCTTTTAGAAACTAAAATAAACTGCTGTGAACAAACATTTACATAAAATTCATTTATTCCTTCCATTTCATCTATTCCTTTTGTCTGTTAGAATATAAAATAAATTTATATTTAAATACATTATTCTGGGGAACCTGGCTGGCTTAGTCAGTATAGCACAGAACTCTTGATCTCAGGGTTGTGAGTTCAAGCCCTACATTGGGCATAGAGCTTACATAAAAAATAAATAAATATTTAAAAAATTTTAAGAACGTATTATTCTGCTTTGGAAATGTTATTCTATGCCTAAATCTGCATCTTTGTAGACAAAAATATCAGCCTCATGTTTAATAGGCACTAACAAATGTTAAATCTAGAATGTTAAGACTGAGATAACTTCAGTGGCAAAGTTAGTTTTGTTTTTTGCTTTCTTACTTGCACTTTTAAATACGGCTTGAGATTTAAATAGTGCAGTTCTAAACTTTTTACAGAAAGTACAAGATTATTTTTTTCCACAAAAGTTATTTTTAAAAAAATATAGGAACAACATCAATAAAGTTTGAGGGGAATATGTGACCATACATTTTTACGATAAAATATTAACAACCCATACATTAAATTAGCCTATTAAGAGATGAGGCAAATCAGTTAAGTTAAAAATTATAATTTGTGATATAAAAAGATTCACAAAAAAAATAAAATAAAAAGATTCACAACATTTAACAGATATCGAAAAATAACAAAAATTAGCACAGGTCTGGATAAAAAGTGAATACAAATTTTAAAACATTCTCTAAAAAAAGTATTAGAATAGTTTAACAATAATAATTTGTAACTAAACATTATATGTTCTCATTCATTTGGGGAATATAAATAATAGTGAAAGGGAATATAAGGGAAGGGAGAAGAAATGTGTGGGAAATATCAGAAAGGGAGACAGAACGTAAAGACTGCTAACTCTGGGAAACAAACTAGGGGTGGTAGAAGGGGAGGAGGGCGGGGGGTGGGAGTGAATGGGTGATGGGCACTGGGGGTTATTCTGTATGTTAGTAAATTGAACACCAATAAAAAATAAATTAAAAAAATAATAATAATTTGTAACTAAAACCTTGTTACTGTAGCAAAGAACAAACAGTAACAAAGGATGTGTGGGTGTGTGCAGTGATATGTCTGAGAACAAGTTGAGTGTATACCCATGTCTGTATGTAGAGGTGGTACAGGGAGAGGGAAAACAGAAAAGGAGAAAGAAACAGTATATTAAACCCTTTGCCTACAATGGGGAGAAAGATTCATTTGATAAAAATCAAACGATTATGGCAAAAGTGAAAAGTAAACACTAAAAGAAATAAAGAAAAGAGATATCTATGTGTACGTACCATCCAATACATGGGAGATCTAAGTACAGAAAATCCCCAACTCACATAGAGAGGGAAAGCAAAGGAAATACTATTAAAAGTACAGAATATCAGGCAGCCCAGTTGGCTCAGTGGCTCAGCACCGCCTTCAGCCCAGGGCATGATCCTGAAGACCCAGGATCAAGTCCCACATCGGGCTCCCTGCAGGGATCCTGCTTTTCCCTCTGCCCGTGTCTCTGCCTCTCTCTCTCTCTCTCTGTGTCTCTCATGAATAAATGAATAAAATCTTAAAAAAAAAAAGTACAGAATATCATAGCGGATGAAAAATGACCAAATATATGGATTGTAACAATTGTAAAAAGTCGAGTAAAGGGAAATGATCTTCAAAATGGGCTGAAAGGGATCCCTGGGTGGTGCAGCGGTTTGGCGCCTGCCTTTGGCCCAGGGCGCGATCCTGGAGACCCGGGATCGAATCCCACGTCGGGCTCCCGGTGCATGGAGCCTGCTTCTCCCTCTGCCTATGTCTCTGCCTCTCTCTCTCTCACTGTGTGCCTATCATAAATAAATAAAAATTAAAAAAAAAAAACAAAATGGGCTGAAAAATTCAAATTGTTTACAAGAGATACATCCAAAATGACATTGCAGATTAAAGAACACAGAGACAACAGCATACCATTAATAGCAAACTGTATTCAAAGCAAATAAGACAAAAAGCAAAGAAATATTAAATGAGAACATAAAAAGGTCATTTTATATTGATTTATATTGATATTTAATTTTTTAAACTTACCAAAAGAATAAAATATCATAAACATACAGTGACTATATAGAACCAAACTATATTAACCAAAATGCTTAGTTATTCAACAAAAAAATGACAGAAAAAATATAGTAATAAAAGACTAACAGTCCACTCCTGAGCTACAACAGATTAATAGGGGAAAATATCAAAAAGAATGCAGAAGTTCTAAAATCATAATTTAGGTTTGACCTTAATTCTTGGAATATCTACAAATTTTATGCGTACTATTAAGCCACAAAGGAAATCCTTAAAAATACAACATAGCAAAAAGTGTACATTTAGGCTCACGTTCCCTTTCTACAAAGCACACAAAAAGAGAAATAACAGAAAGCACAAGTTGAACTTAAAAAAAAAACAAAAAAACAAGATCACTCTGAAATATGAAAACTCTCCTAATAAATTTGTCTTCAATAATAACCTTCCATCGATGACTTTCAATTGTTCCATATTTTTAAAAAGGTATTTCAACTGAAAGCTCTAAGATTTTAGAGCCATTCCTCCCCCTGACATGCACAAATCACAATGATTTTTATATATCTACCAAGCATATACCATATAATCAGCTTTCTGGCTGATTATTCAGTGTGATATGCAAAAGTAGAAAGGATCTCTAACATTAAAGGACAGTATGTTTGAGTTGAGGAGTCAGAAAAATTCAACAGCAATCACCAACATAATATAAATACAGAAATTCAGAGAAAAAGGAGACCAGAGCAGAGAGGGAAGGCTTATTTATGTGACTTGAGTTAGGACTCAGATAAAAGAAATTGGAAAATCCAGAGATAAATAGGGAAACCATTCTGGTCAAGAACACTACATTGATGAAGTTAAAGAATGAAATGGTTAAATATTGACAATTACAATAAGTTACTAAAGGTAAAGTAGATACAGCCTAGGAAGAAAAACACTGAAGTACCAGACCAAATTGTTTATCCTAAAAAAAACAAGCTGCAATAAGATTTTAAAGCACAACGGCTGTGGTTGCCAGCTAAAGTTTTGAAAGGTCCTCATCCCTTTGAACATCCATTCAAATAGACTCCCACTTTGAGGTATATTTCATATCTCTAGAGAGAATAACATTACCGATAAATGATGATTTTTATTGGCCATTTGAAAAACTAACCACAGCAGAGGTAAGATACTGGCCAGGCTTCCACAGCTACTTTGTGTAATGAGAAGAAAACAGTAATAGCTGAGAATTTAAAGAATATTATCACATTCATGCTCTTCCTATTCTTAAATTATGAACTATATACTTATTTCACATTCCCATAGTCCAACCCACAAAACTTAAAATAATTAAAAGTACTCTCTCTAATCAAGAATGCTGTTTACCCTGAACAGAAAGAAGGAAACACAGATTTAAAATTGGTTTATAATAAACAAGGTAGAGGACTTGGACTGCCAAGTAAATGGGAGTGGGAGGAAATAAAGCATCTTAGTTTCTGAGCAAACTGCTGTTTTTAAGTATAATTGCATCAACTTGATCCAAATGCAGTATTTTTTATTCATTGAAAAGAAACATATTAAAATAGCAGTGATTTCCTCTACAAATAAACACATTCAGCCAAGGAAGCTTCCACCAAAATAACTTAACTCTAAAGGTAATAAAAAGCGGAAGCAAAATTATTTCACTGCTTCTAATTTCAAATTATAACTTCTAAATATAAATACACTATACCTAAATCAGTAATAATCTTTTTTTTTTTTTAGTTCATGAGAGACCAGAAAGAGAGGCAGAGACACTGGCAGAGGGAGAAGCAGGTTCCCTTTGCGGGACTCAATCCCAGGACCCTAGGATCATGACCGGAGCCAAAGGCAGACATTCAACCACTGACTTACCCAAGTGCCCCCAGTAATAATCACTTTTAAAATTCTAATAAAAATTACAATGAAATTATTTCAGTCTAACTTTATACTTTTATATGCTAATATACATAAAAAAGAAAAATATTCCATGAGTAATTAAGTTATTGCTATATATTAACTGTGGAAATCATTAATAGCAATATTCACATATAATTGTTTATAATTATGACCTTAAAGAAGCTATGAGAAGAAATAGGAAGTTTCATTCACAAATACCTAAGTTTAGAGGTGAGAGACTACTTCTGAATACAAGCATCTTGATGCATACTACATGGAAATTTGTTTTCTTACCCCTAATAATTTCACTTATTTCTGGATCCTTACTTTATAAGATGCATCTGGACTGAAATCATAAATTAACCATAAAAAAATAATAAAAAAATAATAAAATAAAAAGAAAAATAAATTAATTAATTAATTAACCATAAATATCTGCTCAGAAACTGTATCTTTAAGCTTCTCTGAGTACAGTGACTCTTGAAATACATATGTCCCATGTAAATAATATATGTGCAAAATAAGTATTTTGACTAAATTGTCTCAAAAAGGTCTTTCTATCCATGACTCTCCTCTGCCCCACATACATACAAAAACCACAATGACCTTTTAGTACTTAAACCTGAGGGGCATGGGGACATCAAGCCAAAATGGGCCAAACACCCACCAGTGTGGATCTGTCTTCTTGCACCTGAGCTGTCACTTGGGAGGCCAAAGAGAACAGCTCTTAGATAGATATATGGACTACTTCAAGAATTCCTTTCCCAGAAGAGAAATACTTGACACTGCCCTGCTGGCAAGATGTTTTTCCTGTTCTAAATACTTCTAAGTAAATCTGGTTTAAAATGTCTGGTGTCTAGGTGTTTGGTTGAACTTAAAAAGACAATCTGGTAGATGTGGTGGTAAAAGCCAATCTCAATTTTAAATTTTTCATCGGATACAAAATAACTATAATTTGTTAAGTGCTTAGCAATTATATGATCGTATTTTCTCATAAAACATTAAAAAGCAACTTCTTTTTAAAATATTCAATGTTTTCAAAACAGGGTTTCCATTTTTCTAATATTCAAGCTTTAGATTAATCATTAATGCAAATATGAATACCTTTCATTGAGCTTCAACAATATTACATATCCAATCTCTTATTTTGGGGAAATTAGTCAGATACTACAAGTGCCATTGAAGAATTCTACATATCGTTTTTAAATTTCAATAAAATGATCTAAATAAGCAGAACTGACTAGATCTAGGGAATCTATAAAGCTTTATAGGAAGTCGTGTTTCTAGAGGCATCTGGCTAGCTCAGCCAATGGAGCATGTGACTCCTGGTCTGAGGATTGTGAGTTCAAGCCCCATGTTGTGTGCTGCAATTACTTAAAAATAAATTCTCTTTAAAAAAAAAAGAAAGAAAGAAAGTTGTGTTTTTATATTTTAACTGGGATTTTCAATTCCTAAACATAATCTGAGATGCTAAAGGTTTGCAGGATCTTGCCTTCTATACTGACGACCTAGAAAAAATACTAGGTATGACTCATTTCTCTTATTTTTGATAAATTTTATAAATTTAAGGTATGGATTTTATCTTCAATTTAAATCCAAATTATCTTTATGTAAAATCTAAACTGTTTTAAATACATAATCATTAGCAATTCTGCACTACATGATATAAAGTTTAACTAGTTTTGATGTGTAATATTCTCAGTCTAACAATGAGTGATCTCTAAACGGGACCCATCAAATGCTTGAAGAAATCCTTTCCTATTTTAAAGAAAATAATCTATCAGGTAAGCCATTTTCTTTAAATCTTTTGGTTTTATTTTTAAATCTTTCATTGACAAAGGATATCTTACTAGAGATAGTAAATGAAAATGACTAAGGGGATTAGGAGTGCACTTGTCATGATGAGCACTGGGTGATGTATGGAATTATTGAATCAATACACTATACACCTGGGGATCCCTGGGTGGCTCAGAGGTTTAGTGCCTGCCTTTGGTCCAGGGCATGATCCCAGAGTCCAAGGATCAAGTCCCGCGTCGGGCTCCCTGTGTGGAGCCTGCTTCTCCCTCTGCCTGTCTCTCTGCCTCTCTCTCTCTGTCTATCATGAATAAATAAATAAAATATTTTTTAAAAGTACACTATACACCTAAAACTAATATAACACTGTATGTTAACTATTTAAGAATTAAAATAAGATAAAAATGATTGATGAAGCCTAAGTAAGGTTTTTTTAATGTCCTTTTCCAATAAAAGTTATATTTTAAGTTACTTCCATTGTTGACATTCATACTACAATGTCACTTGTCATTCCTAGTAAAATCACTTGCAAATGTTTCATAAAACTTCTACAGAATTCCTAGACTAAGATCCTAAAAAAAGTTAAATCACTTACTGTAAACAGCCCACTCTTACTGCTACCGGAATGTGGGGAAGCTGAGTGGCCCACTTCAGTGTCACATCCTGATAAATATGCAACATGTTATTATGGTTTCCAATCAAAGTATTCATTGTTCCTTCAGAAACTGTATTTTGAATATAGAAAAAAGAATAAGAATAAAACAGTTATTTGCAACATTACATTATATCATTTTTAGGGGATTTATGATACAAATTAATTCTAATGTCATGATATAAAAGCATAAAGTAATAAAATATTTAAGTAATAAAATAGTATTTTTCAAATTCAAGTACCAATACAAAAATTTTTTTAAATAATTTTACAGACTTGGGAAATAAGTAGATAGTAGCCAACATTTTTGCATTTTATCTAGAAATCATTAACTTCATTAATATTTAACACAATTAGCTAATGATTTTTACTGGGCACTTGAGATAGATAAGTCATTCTATTAGACATTACTATGCTCCATTCTATTTATAAAAGAATCTGGTGTTTCTTTTGCAAACATCTTGAATTGCCACATTTTAGAAAGCATAAATGTATGTATATCTGAGGCCAATTCTCCAAGACATTCTTCTGTGCAAAGTAAAATGACTGACAAAACCAAATGTGTGCTTTATATCAAACTTCTATTCAAACCTTAAAAGTTAAAATTTCCATTACATGCTCCGTATAAAACTATTTTCCTAGATGTTTAAAATATATGTGTGTGAATTTGGCTTTTCCTAATGTATATAACATAGCCTTGACATATGGAAAAGATAAAAGAAAAATCCTTCTACACACCTGAGCAATAAGGGAGAAAACAACTTGGGCTACAATCAAGTTTCTTCATGAATCGAATCTGTCCATTATCCTTAAGGCAAAAAAAGTTTCTTTCACCAAGAACAAAAACAGAAGATGCTAACTGATTGAAAGAGACAATACATATATCAAGGGCTTGCTCTCCAATATTTAGAGTCCAGTCCACCTACAAAGGAAAACCTACAATCAATTTAGTTGCTAAAAACAAAGTATTTCAGTCACTTTCATATCAATACAATTAAGAAATTGCTTTACAACAAAACAGACATAAAGACTGGCTAGTATTCATTCTCTTTTTTTGTGTGTGTGATGACCATATTTCTGTTATTTTCTACACTCTAGTAGTGTTTTGTCCCATCTTTTACCAGATGATATAAACTCTTCAGTGGTTCAAAAATACTCATAAATTTGGGGAATGAGTCAGGAAAAAAGAATAACCATATAAATTTAGCCAAGGAGATATAAGACTTGTCCAATAAAAACTACAAAACATCAATAAAAAAAATTGAAAAACACTAAGAAATGGAAAGCTATGCCATGTACATTAATTAGAAGAATTACTATAATTAAAATGACCATACTACCCAAAGCAATCTACAGATTCAAATCCCTATCAGAATTCCAATGGGATTTCTCAAAGAATATTTTAAAAATCCTAAAATTCACATAGAACCACAACAGACTCCAAATAGTCAAAGCAATCTTGAGCAAAAAGTACAAAGCTGGAGGCATAAAGCTACATGATTTTTTTAAAAGATTTTATTTACTTATTTGAGAGACAAAGAGATATCACAAGAGAGAGCACGAACAAGGATGAGAGGGAGAAGCAAGCTCCCTGTAAGCAGGGAGCCCAACACGGGCTCGATCCCAGGACCCTGAGATCATGACATGAGCCAAAGGCAGATGTTTAACTGACTGAGCCACCCAGGTGCCCCGAATTACATGATTTTTAAAATACACTACAAAGCTATATTTGGCAAAAACAGTATAGTGCTGGCATTAAACAAACAAACAAGCAAACATCTAGACTAATAAAACAGAAAAGAGCCCAGAAATAAATGCATTTATAGTCAACTGATCTTCAACAAAGGTATCAATAACATACAATAGACAGTCTCTTTAATAAACAGTGATGGGAAAACTTGACATCCACATGCAGAGGAATGAAACTGGACCCCTGTCTCACACCATATGAAAAAATCAACTCAAAATGGATTAAAGACTTAAGCATAAGACGTGAATATGTAAAACTATTAGGAAAAAACATAAGGAAAAGCTTTTTGTCATTGGTTTGGGCAATGATTTTTTGGATATGACCTCAATACCACAGGCAACAAAAGTAAAAATAGACAAAAGGGACTGCATCAACCAAAAAAACTCCTGGACAGCAAAGGAAACAATTAACAGAGTAAAGAGAAAACCTATGGAATGGGAGAAATTATTTGCAAACCATCTATCCAATAAGGGGTTAATACTCAAAAATACATAAGGAACTAGACAACTCAATAGCAAGAAAACAAATATTTAAATATAAGCAAAAGACTTGAACAATATTTCTCAAAAGAAGATAAACAAATGGCCAAAAGTATATGAAAAAAATGCTCAACATCACTAAATAATTAGAGAATGCGAATCAAAACCACAATAAGATATCACTTAACACTTGTTACAATGGCTATTATTAAAAAGACAAGAGATAACAAGTGTTGGGACGCCTGGGTGGCTCAGCAGGTGAGTGTCTGCCTTCAGCTCAGGGCGTGATCCTGGGGTCTAGGGATGGTGTCCCACATCGGGCTCCCTACGAGAAGCCTACTTCACCCTCTGCCTATGTCGCTGCCTTCTCAATCTCTCTCTCTCTCTCTCTCTCATGAATAAATAAATAAAATCGTTAAAAAAAAAAAAAAGAAGAGATAACAAATGTTGGCAAGGATGTAGAGAAAGGGAAGTCTTGTGCACTGTTGGTGGGAATGCAAATTGATACAGACACTATAGAAAATAGTAGGAGAGTTTCTCAAAAAATTAAAAATAGAATGACCATATGACCCAGCAATCCTACTCTGGGCATATATTCAAAGGAAATGAAAACAAGGTATCAAAGAGACATCTACATTCCTATTTTCACTGCAGCATTATTTGCAACAGCCAAGATATGGTATCAACCAAAATGTCCACTGATGGATAAATTAATAAAGAAACTGTGTAACATATGATATATAATGTATATACTATATAATGTGTATAAAACAATGGAATGTTACTCAGCCTTTAAAAAGATGGAAATCCTGCCATTTGTGACAACACAGGTGAACTTGGAGGGCATTACACTAAGTTAAATAAGCCAGGCACAGAAAAACAAGTACTGTATGATCTCACTTATACATGGAATCTAAAAAAGGTAAACTTATATAAGCAGAGTGGAATGGTGGTTGCCAAAGTCTGGAGGAAGAGGGAAATGAGAAGATGCTGGCCAAAGGGTACAAAATTTCAGTAACACAGAATGAATAAATTCTGGAGACTTAATGTTCAGTCTGGTGACCACAGTTATAATATTGTACTGTATCATACATATACTTGAAATTTGTTAAGATAGATCTTAAATGCTCTTACCATAAAAAAGATAACTATGTGAGGTGACAGATGTGTTTATCAGCTTAATTATGGTAATCATTTCACAATGTATATATACATATATATCAAAAGATGTAGTTTACCATAAATTTTTACAACTTTTATTTGTTAATTATATTTCAATAAACTTGCAGGGGAAAAAAAAAAAGACAGGTAGAGAATTTGATGAGAGAATACCTATGCAAAGTGAGCTGCCTATACAAAGATCCTATGAAAGAAAAGGAGGGACCATGGCTTGTTTAAAAAAAAAAAAAAAATACACGTAAAAAAGTTATCTGCTTCACTGAAAAATCTCCATAAGAAAAATTTCCAGGGATCCCTGGGTGGCTCAGTGGTTTAGCGCCTGCCTTTGGCCCAGGGCATGATCCTGGAGTCCCGGGATCAAGTCCCACATCGGGCTCCCTGCATGGAGTCTGCTTCTCCCTCTGCCTGTGTCTTTGCCTCTCTTTGTGTCTCTCATGAATAAATAAATAAAATCTTAAAAAAAAAAAAAAGAAAAATTTCCATATTGTGTTTACTTTGCAAATAAAATGTAATAATCAGTAAAACCTAACGAATATTGTAACTATAATGTTTTAATATAAAGAAAATTTTAAAATATATCAATATGTATGTACAGAGCAGTCATCAAGATGTCCCAGTAACATAGACAATATCCTCTACACGTCAAGAGCTACTCCAGGGTAACTCCATATCTCTGGAATATGGGGAGTGTTTAAAAAATGCTTCTTAAAATAATGAAGAACTGAATGTAATGAACATGCTTTTCAGAATTCAGCCCCCAATTAATATTTTTAAATTTTAAAAAAACATAAGAGTAAAGACATAAGTTGACATATACTGACATATACTGTACATGGCAACCACAGTAAGATAGCTACATAAAAGCATCTGGACAAAGAGGAAATAACACTGCCCTCAAAATTAGGCTATAATCAACAAATAATGGAACAAAGAAGAGATATGAAAACTCACATTAAAGATACAGACAAATTTCTGCCCACCAAGATATGACTTAGATATTTATCTACCTACTTCAGGCATTAAAATATCTTAAGAAGGTATGAAATTCAAATGGGGCTGGACAAAAGGACAAATATTACTGGTATATATAAAAACAACCTGAGGGAGGGAGCCAGAACAGTGATTATAGGTGAATGTATCAGATTATCTTAATCTGAATCAGGATTCAACACCAAGAAATTACTCAATTATCATTAAGTTCAAGTGTAGCTTAACTATATGAAAAGATTCCACTGTACACAAAACATAAATGTCAGTCCTGTGGGTCACATTTCTCGTTACATTTTAATAGGCTAGCATTCTAGCATTAAATATCACTGTTAGGGCACCTGGGTGGCTCATTTGGTTAAGTTTCCGACTCTTGATTTTAGCCCAAATCATGATCTCAGGATCATGAGATCGAGCCCCCCATTAGGGTCCATTCTGGGAGTGGAGTCTACTTAAGATCCTCTCTCTCCCTCTCCTTCTGTCCCTCACCCCCCTTCTCTCTCTCTCTCTCTCTCTCTCTCTCTCTCTCTCTCTCTCCTTAAAAAGAAAAAGAAAAAAAAAGAAAACATATCATTGTCTATAACTTGGGCTGATTATGTCCTAATTCTGAGAGATGAGGTTTCATTCAGAATGGATAGGCAAATCAAGTTTCTGAGGCTGCAGGCTGAGATCCAGCCAGTAAATATTTTTAATTCACTAGGTACTGAGTGCCACTCTCTGTGACCTCCCCTTAGGGAAATATACCACATTCTAAATTAACAAGTCTCAAAAAACACAGAAGCTTATTAAGAATAATACTTTTAAAATTCTCCCACTTCCAGCCAAGATAGAGTAATAGGAAAAAGACTTTACCATCCCACCTGAAACAATATAATAGGGACAAAATATATGAAACAACAGTTTACAAGGCACTGAGTATCAGAAAACAAAGGATAGCAATCCCTTGAAAACAAAACAAATAAGGTGAAGTGGTATGACTGCTCCATCCGTGAGAGAGTTTTCAGGCCATGGCACAGGAAGGAGGAACCCAAGCAAAGGCCCAGCAACTCCCCGAATTGAGGAAATGAACGCTGGGAGTTCAGAGAAAACAAAGCAAGACAGCATGCCAAAAGGGAAGGAGTGACACAGGGACAGAACTTTGACATCTGTAAGGAATCCCCTCAAATATTCATCTGAGTACTTATCAGCACATTCATGTAAGGAAACTAGCCAAAGCCAGCAAAAGAACCACCCAAAAGGATTAGAGTTAACAGTGCCCAGCATTCATATCACCTGGAATACTACCTGTGCCTGCCAGCAAGATTGGAACACCTCATAATTCAAAGGGAACTGAGAAAGCACTCAGAAGGGTCTTGTCCCAGGAGTGGGGAATAAGCAGCCTCAGGATGAGTGCCACTCAGGTCCCAGGTAACAACCCAAAAGGATCAAACTGTTCAAGTATTAAAAAAAAAAAAAAAAAAAAAACTGTTCAAGTATCCAGGTCTAAGCTCAAAAACAGTTATAGGAATACAAAAATATCTGCCACCCAGAAATAAAATGACTATATCTGGCATCTAATAAAAAAAATCACCAAACGTGTAAAGAAATAAGAAAATATGATTCACCAAGAAGATAGATAAATCAACTGAAACTGACTCAAAACTGATACAAGTGTTAGAATTAGAAAACAAGGACATTAAAAAAACTACTGTAATTGTATCCTATATCTTCAAAAAGTTAAGTAGAGATATGGAAGATATAACAAAAAAAGAAGCTAAATTGCACTTCTAAAGATGAAAACCATGAGAATTAACACCAGATTAGACAAAATAGAAAAAAGGATTAGTAATCTTGAAAACACAGAAATTATCCAAAACAAAATAGAAAAAAAATCTTAATGAAAATAAAATCTGTGAGTTGTGGGAGAACTTCAAGTTGCCTAATGTATGTATAACTGGAGTCCCCAGAAAAAAGGAGAAAGAAGAAGGAATTAAAAAAGGCTAAAGAATTAAGAGTCAAATTTTTTCTAATTTTCATGAAAACTATAAATACACAGATGCAAGAAGCTCAACAAACCTTAAGCATAAAACAAAGGCACATCATAGTCTGCTTTAAAACAGTGGTAAGAGAAAAGCAGAACAGCAACCAGAGAAAAAAGATATTATGAAGAAATAAAGATAAGAATGCAGGCAGATTTCTCATGAGAAAGAATGGAAGCACAAAGAGAGTGGAGCAAACTCTTAAAATACCAGAGGAGAAAATCTGTCAAACTAAAATCTTATACCCAAAAAATATATTTTCAAACTCAAAGGCAAAAAATACTTTTTGAGACATAGAAAAACTGAAAGAATTCATCACCAGTGGACCCACACTGAAAGAAATGTGAAAGCAAGTCCTTCAGGAGGGAGAAAAATGACACCATATGAAAATATGGCCAACACAAATTAATGAAGAGTACCAGAAATGGTAAATATATGGGTAAACTATGCTATTTTTCTTATCATTTCAATCACATTAAAGGATACCATTTTTTAAAAAGTAGTAACAATGTAATATGGAGTGTATATAAAAGTATAGCATATGACAATAGCACAAAGGCTGAGAAACAGAAGTATGGTCTTACATGTGAAATAGTATATCACTGAGAGTAGATCATAAGTTAAATACTGCAAACTCTAAAGCACCTCCTAAAATAACAAAGAGTTATGGCTAATAAGTCAACAAAAATAAAGTGTAACCATGCAAAATACTCAATAACTACAAAAGAAAGCTTTCAGAAAAACAGGAAAATGAAACAAAGAACAGATGGGACAAATAGAAAACAAATGGCCAAGTGACAAACTTAAACCTATCCATATCAATAATCACATGAAATGTAAATGGTCTAAAAAACAAATTAGAAGACAGAGCGTATCATATTAAACAAAAAAAGCAAGACCCAACTATGGGCCGCTTACAAGAAATGCATTTTCACTACAAAGACATAAATTGGATAAAAGTAAAAATATGGAAACAGATATATCAGAATAACACTAATCAAAAGAATAATGTTACCAGAGCAAAAAGATAAAGAGGGTAATTTGATAATGAAAAGAGGATATGTTCATCATGAGAGATAACAATCTCAATGTTTATATATCTACTAAAAGAATTTCAAAATACATGAAGAAAAAATTTGACAAAATTTCAAGGAGAAACAGACAATACACAATTACAGTCAGGTTTCAATATCCCTCCCTGAATAAATGACAGAAATCAGTAAAAAAACAAACAAAAAAAAAACTAATAAGGATATAGAAGATTTGAACAACACTATCATCCAATGTAACGGACATATATAGAACACCCAAGAACAGCTAAAACAAAAAAATGGACATTTTTTTTCAGTGCTCAGTGAAGATTTACCATGATAGACCATATTCTAGGCCATAAAACAAATCTCAATGAATCTGAAAGAATTCAAAGTCATGCAAAGTATCTCTCTGACCACAAATGAATTAAATTAGAAATCAACAAATAGTTAAGAGGTCACTGGGAGCAACATAGCCAGCTTTTAACTGCCTTCCCACAGCTACCTTATTAAAAGCATTTCACTAGATAAATTTTGTTTCTCTGCAATAGGCTTAATGTTCCATGGCATCATAGTCCTGCCAAGTGACTGTGGTGTAATAAAAGGAAGTTCTAATGCTATTTCTTACTCTATTTATTAATTAAAGGAGAATGGGAAAATTTCTCAACTGTAATTGCCTTCAGAATACATTCTCAGAGTAAGGCACAGAGTAGCATCAATAAACATGTACAATTAATGAGTAAAGGGTATTCCAGACAAATAAAAAATATATACAGGGACGCCTGGGTGGCTCAGCAGTTGAGCATCTGCCTTCGGCTCAGGGCATGATCCCAGATCTGGGGAATCAAGTCCCGCATTAGGCTCCCTATAAGAAGCCCACTTCTCCCTCTGTCTATGTCTCTGCTTCTCTCTGTGTGTCTCTCGTGAATAAATAAATAAAATCTTAAAAATATATATATGTACAAAAGCCTTAAATCAAGAACAGCTATGGGATATTTGGAACAATAAGAAGCCCAATGTGGCTGGAGTACAGAATATAAGGGACAAATGGAAGAAAACCACTATTGAGGAGGAGGTCAAGGACAATTTGACTACCATTATCAATGTCATCATCATCCGGACATTTTGCTAAGTGCTTTGTATATATTTTTTTTCAAAAAAATACATATATTTATATAAATAATATTATAAATACATGAATATATGTAAATATTATATATTTTATATTATTATATATACAAATAATATTATATATATATATTTCTAATGGCAACACTGTAAAATAGATATTATCACCATTTTACAACTGAGAAAAACTGAGATTTAGCAAGGTTAACACATTTCCTCAAAATCAGTAGTAAGTATAGCTCTCCAAGATCTGACTTCAAGAAGCAGCTGGGTGGCTTAGTCAGTTAAGCATCTGACTCTTGGTTTCAGCTCAGGTCATGATCTCATGCATCCTGAGATCGAGCCCTATTATCAGGCTTTGCACCTGGCAGGGAGTCTGTTTGAGTTCTTCCCTCTGCCGCTATCCCTACCCGTACCCAAGCGTGCTTTCTGTCTCTCTCTTTCTCTAAAATAAATAAATAAATCTTTAGAAAAAAATCTGACTCCAAAGTCTATGCTTTAATTATTATCAATATGGTGCCTCCAAATTCCATGAAAAAGTATGTCATATTTGTATTTGTTGTGTTCTCTCCTTCACTTCTTACTATTATTGAGAAAATATGCTTTCATCTCATTTTTGGCTCTCTTCAAGTTAGCCTTCCTTCCTACCTTAATTTCTATATCCTGATACAAAACGTTGGTTTTCTCTATATTCTTACTTCCCTTGGTATTCCAAATTCCACATTATTTCTTCATGTGGTTTCTTTCATAGATGTCCATCTCAAATTCACTTTACTATTTCCATTAAAATTTTCAATTCCGTACAGCCCCGGTGGCTTAGAGGTTTAGTGCGGCCTTCAGCCCAGGGCATGATCCTGGAAACCCGGGATCGAGTCCCACATTGGGCTCCCTGCATGGAGCCTGCTTCTCCCTCTGCCTGTGTCTCTGCCTCTCTCTCTGCCTCTAATAAATAAATTAATTAATTTAAAAAAATGTCCTATGTTGTCTTCATGTAAAAGAATTTTTAAAAATAAAAAAATAAAAATAAAATTTTCAATTCCTTCTGTTTTTCTTCCTGTCTATGGAGACTCTCAGGATAAAGAGTTCACAACCATCAGCTATCCCCTAATTTTCATTAAACTGAGAATTTATCCTTTACAATTTTTCTTCAAACTATTTTTCAAGTTACCAAACTTCCACCTTTGTGACTGAGCCAATTTTTTCCTTTGTGGGCTATAAATTTTTATCATATATATATATATATACACACACATATATTCACAGGCCTTCTAAGTAACAATATTTTTGCCTATTAAAGGTTTTTTTTTTAATTTTTCTCTTTTTGCTATGCTGGTTTATAATCACTCTGTTAAAAGTGACTTCATTTGGACATTTATAATTCTAGTGGTGGAACTCTATAATCTGATAAATTATGACAGGACCAAGCATGTGTCTCCATTGTTCATTAATAGCCAACTAAATTTTTTGATAGAATCATAGAAAAGAAAAATAGCTAAAATAAATATTTTTTTAAAACTTTCTTCCCATGAATTTTTATTCTGAAAAAATAAACTGGTGATTAGATATGACATTACTCAAATTTTTATATCAAAAAAGGCCTTACAACAAGTCTTTTTCCAGAACCAAGTTTTTGTTGTTCAGTCTCCTGTCTTTTATCTGCATCCGTTGCAAAAGCAAGTACTTGGTACCTGTTTAGAAGATATGAATAATTATAAGTGATTTTATAGTTTAAAAGTGTGAATTATTTTAAACTTTAAAAGCACATAATCTATAAACTTTATGAATTGTTTTTTTTCTTGTTTTAAAAACTGTAAAATTTAAAACTTATTATTGAATGACACTGTGACACAAAACCATGTAAAACTGTCATGATAAAGAAATTATAAAAAAAAAATTTTTTTTAATTTAAAAAATTAAAAAAAGAAATTATAACCATGTCCTAAAATTCAATATTGGGAAAGTAGTTCTGCCAACTATCAAAGCATTTTCATTAGAATTTTAAATGACAAACAATAATACTCAAGAAAGATCCAGCACCAAAACACCACATAGAAAAAAAACAAATAATGCAAAGCAGCCAGATGTAGTAGAAGTTGTTAACAGATATTTTATGAAACCCAGACCAGAGCTTAATCCCCAGATAAGCCACTTACTAGTTGGCAAGTTAACCACTCTGCGTCTTATGTTCCCTATCTATAAAATGGGAATAATAATCTCTTAACTCAAACATGGTCAAAAGAATTTTAAAATAATTTAGTGCCTAGTACAGATCTGGTATATATTAGGTGCCCACGAGATCAACAAAAAGACAGAAACAGATTTACATATAAATAGAGATCAATCACCCAGTAGTTTATCTGGTATGTAATAAATTCTCAATAAGCAGCATTACTTATGACTTTCTATAAGTATTTGATAGCTTTTATTTCATTAGTAAACTTTAGCTTACATTATTCTTAAAAATAATTTACAAATATTATTCCATCTAAAAATGATTAACTTAGCCAATAAAATTTAAATTCTCTTATTTCCCATTAATTAATGGTATGTTGTTAAAGTAATAATCCTACTCTGAATGAAGAAACTTCAGACTCATAAATTCCTTTCTTTCCTATTGAATCAAAATTCTCGCATTGTTCTTCCATAGCTAAAAGGAAAATGAGTAGATATATTCAGACATCCCATAGTGCCTAGGAGAAAGATATCTGAAAATGTAAAAATCAGGGACCTGAATGAATAAAAGCAAAGTGGAATACCTAAATAAGCATTAAAATGTACACTGGTATTCAAATGTCATACACCAACTCAAGCTATCTCAACCAGGAATACTCTGTAAAAAAAAAAAAAATATGTCTTTAATTGTGGTTGGATATAAAACGACTATGAATTAAGATGGATTTTGCAAGGTATTCATGAAAATCAGTCTTATGGTTAATCTGAAAGCTGAATATATATGAATTTCATCAATTCAATAAACATATAGTAGTGATCTACTACATCTAATATACCTAAGAGTATTCTGTGCTAATAATAGAAGGTATTATGCACATGGTACTAAGGGAATATGGTAGCAGAAATGAGTAATTGGGATGGAGGAAATATATATGTTTTAGTATAAAGTTCAAGAGGAGGAAGCCAGATTTTAAAGAATGAGTGAACACTCATCATGCTGGTAAAGAGGTAAAGACATTATGGCAAGGCCAAACAGCACATGAAAAGGCAAGTAGTAAAAAAAAGACATGAAAGGCCACAACAGGAGTTTGAGAGAGATACATGGCAGGGAGGAATGAGTCATGGGAAAGGATACAATGTAGGAGGGTGAAGATACCAACCTTGTAAAACCATACTAGAGATTCCATGGGCAGCTGTAGCAAATGTCTCCATACCACTTGAGACTGACCTACAAAATCCCTAAGACTCCAACCGTGCCAAATAATTAGACCTCACATTCCAACCTCCAGATAGGATTGTTTTAGTCTTCCGAGTTCACAGTAACAGAAATAGGACGCACTGGTGACTAAAACATCAGCCCAGAGCTGGGCCTGCTATGGATCCAACCTCAGGCAATTAATTACATAGGTGGTTCATTTCCTGCACGCTCCAACCTACTAGAGGATGATATGGATATTAATGAGATTGTTGTAAAAATCCAAAGCTTCTGAGCTGTTTGAAGCTTCTTACAGAACTACAAAGCACTATTATTTCATCCAGGAATAAGTGAGCCCCTAAAGTGGCACTCATTAACATCAAAACAGCAGACAGAGACACAGCCAAAATCGACTCCTGATTTCCAAATCCAGACCATTCTCTTCCTGGAAGACACTCAGAATAGTATTATATTACTAAATGTAACTGACAGTAAATTTAGATGATGACAAACTTACAATAGCATCTATTTTATAGTTCTTCCTTAAGCCCTCTTTACTGTTACCAATAATGTACACGGAAACCTATTTCTAAAACCAAACAATTCCAGGCAGACTTGGAAATTCTGAAATAAAGAAAACACTTGGTTTTTGTTTTTTTCTTACCACCCAAATGTTCAGTGATTAAGCTAAAGAATAAAATTCCTTGGGCAGCCCGGGTAGTTCAGCAGTTTGGCGCCGCCTTCGGCCCAGGGTGTGATCTTGGAGACCTGGATCAAGTCCCATGTCAGGTTCCCTGCATGGAGCCTGCCTCTCCCTCTGCCTGTGTCTGTGCCTCTCTCTCTGTGTGTCTCTCATGAATAAATAAATAAAATCTTAAAAAAAAAAGTTAAAAAAAAAGAATAAAATTCCCTTGTTGAGACTGTTGAAAGAATAATCAGGCCCAGTGTAATAAGATTTCACAAAAGAGTGTGTCATATGTTTCTCAACAGAAGGGCACTAAGCACAAATACAGCAAGTCCAGGTGAATGGTAGCACTTTCTGACCCAAAAGCCACAAATGCTTAACAGGTCCTGTGGAACACCAATGACAAACTCAGCCATATAATTTAGTGCTCTTCCATATCACATCATAAAAACAGCAGCAAATAACTAAAATATGCATTGAGGTGTCACAGAGCACGAAACTAAACCCTCCGAAATCATTTATTTTAAAATGAAACAAAGTTGTCACCTCAAAGGTACCAGGAGATCTTGGAAACTTGATATTTAACCCAGAGAACTCTACTAAAAATGGAAGCTCCAGATACAGAGCATTACTATGTTCATTACAAGTAAAGCTAAAACATTCTTAGTAATGCCAGGAAGAATCCTTTTCATTGAAAGATGCCAGTAACAAAACAGCTTTTCTTACAAACTTTTCACTCCTTCATCAAGTTCTTGTTAAACATCTCCCTTTGGCAAGGTACAATGCTAGGCATTTCAGGAGATACAAATCCCTGCCATGAAGGATCAGTTACCCTTGTCAAGGAAAAAACAAGCAAATATATAATATCAGTTAAAGTATGACTAGTACCTGTAGAAAGAGCACAAAAACTACTCCATGAAATTAAGAAGGAGGAAGTGTTACTTACAGATAGGTCAGGAAGAGGAGCAGGGGAGCAGGGAGACTTCCAGACAAAAGTTTCATATACAGAAAAGAAATGAAAAACTTCAGATAGAGTATAGCATGAGCAAAAGAGGAGAGAGAGAGAGAAGCCCTAAACATATACGGAAAACAAATATTTCAATTTGGCCAGAGCCTAAGGTTGGTAAAGAACACAATATTCTTTTTAAAATATTGTCAATTAAACTCTACAAATAATTTAAAAATACATATTTAAAGTCCCTTATCTACTTAGCAATGCACTAGGTACATGCAGGGGTATGGGGGGGTGGTGTGTAGCAAAGAGGAGAGAAAATAAAGCTCATGCCAGGTATATTTCTTCAGAGAGCCTCCCACACTGAACTCTTATTGAGAGGTCCCACCTGTAAGCCCCCTCAGTATCCTGTGCACAGCTCTCTCTAGAGCCTCTACCACAATGAAATGAAATAGCTGACTGACTTGCTATCTATCACCCTTACTTGCATACTGCTTGAGGACAGAGACAGCTCTTACTTGACTCTGTGTTTCCAGTACCTGACATGGTGTAAAATACGGAGAAGCCTCTCAAAAAAATATTTGCTGAATGAATAATTGAATAAACGAACCAACTTATTCAGTCAATGAACAGATGTTTAAGACAGACTCTGTTGTCAGGAATCTGATAACACAAGACATATTCTGAAATATTTCAGCAGAATACAAGAAGGCAATATGGGGGTGCCTGAGTAGCTCAGTGGTTAAGCGTCTGCTTTCAGCTCAGACGGGATCCCAGCATCCTGGGATCAAGTCCCGCATCAGGCTCCCCACAGGGAATCTGCTTTTGCCTCTGCCTAGTCTCTGCTTTTCTCTCTGTGTCTCTCATGAATAAATAAACAAAATCTTAAAAAAAAAAAGATGGCAATATATGATATTTGGCAAAAATCAGTGTCTTAAGCAATCAAATATCAAGGTGATAAAAAATCATAGGATGAATAACCAGGTAACTTTAAAAGTCCCTTCCAATTCTGAACATCCACATAAATAGAGGGAGAATAGGACTGGATCATAAGGATTCATACATCATACATCATTCATACATCAATGTATGAAGGTTTCGATTTTTTAATGGGCAAAAAAGTTATTCTGGCTTAAACAGGTTATTTTAAAAGGACAGATATGAGAAGGATTCTTCAAAGCTTAAGTTAGAAGTAAGAAAACCAGAAATCCAAGTGAGGAAATAAAGACCTGAATGCCAATGGAAATGGGAAGCAAAGGCTGAATACAAGGGAAAAAAGTAGGAAGCTTAGGATTTACTGACGAAATAACTCTGACAGGTGAAGGACAGAAAAAGAATAAAAAGCTAAAATCCAAAATCTGGACAAATACTGCTAAGAGAATGGTGGTACCTAAAAGATGGTACCCTGCCATCACCCAAAAAAGGCAAATAGTTCTCTCACTTCAAAAGAAAAACAACAAAGTGTGTTGCTAAATTAGAATCACCTAGAGTGTGTGTCTGCAATGATGATTTTTGGGTCTTATCCCCGAACTTATTAAATCAAAATCTAGTGTACTGATAATTGGGAATCTGTAAATGTGCATTTTGTTACAGGCTGCCCAAGTGATCCTTATGCACACTGAAGTTTGAGATCCACAGCCTTTGCTAGTTCCTATTTGAAAATAACTGAGCTTGTTTTAAAGTAATTAAATATCAATGCCAAAAATGAAAATAAATTATGTCTTAAAATCCTTTTCTATTAACTGATTACATCCTATTAACTGATTATAAATAGATGAAGCCTCAAAAGAACAAACCTATAGTTTTCATGCTTCCTCCAAACCTAAATTGCACCAGTGATTATCACTTAATCTATTAAACTTGAAAGTGTATATAAATGTAATATTCTATTTAACATTATAAGCCCCCTTAATTTTCATCATTTCATAATAATCACATATCCCGTGCATTTTTACTATTATAAAAGATCCACATAATGGATAAGGTGTGCATTTTTAGTCTGAGATGGAGATGGATTTAATAGATTGATATGTTGGTAAATTACCACAGTTCAAAGATGGGGAGTCTCTTTGAGATTAAATTTACACATTAAGGAAACCTACACATTATTTCCTCATCTAGTCACTCCTGGAGTTATTACCAAATTAATTCCCATGCACATATTTCAAAGAGTAAGTCATGGAGCATTCAAATCTTTGTATTGTGACCCAAGTGTAGCACTACCAGTATCCCTACTTGGCAGGAACTGGATGGAAAGCTGAAAAGCAGATCTCCCTCAATATTGCTTAATCTTTGGCAAGCTTGAATGAATTATACAGATATTTTTCTCAATCTCTCTAAATAAGTGTATTTTATTTCTTACCAGTAGCAATGCCACAACTCATTCATCTCCTTTGGAGAAGAGCCACAGGAGTTAAAGAAGGAATATGATATAATGATACACTACCTCTGTCACTTCTGCTTAGTCACAAACATTTGCTTATATTCAGGGTTTTGAATCTGAGCTATCTTTTCAATAATTCACAAAAGGCAGATTGCCACTTATGAAGGTGAAGGGAATACCACATTAACTTGCTATATGCACAATATTGAAACTTGAAGACAGAAATTTACAGCTGTTGCCTGATGAATTTATATTTTCTTCCTGCCTTGGAAAAAAAATCATGTGATCAAAAATAATACTGAAAAGCTATAATGAAGTGTTGGTCAGCTGCTTAAAGTTCTAAATGCTGCCATCCGTAAGATAACAACAATAAAGTTACTGAAGATACTGTAATCCCCCAAGTCTGTTTCTTTTCCCAGAATGAATTTGTACTTTCTTTTCCCATTCTCCCCTCTAACAAAAAAAACACACCTTCCAAAAAGTTCAAACTCTAATTTTTATTGAAATTTCACTGGTAGAAGAGAATAAAGTCTCTCTCAAACACAATTCCCCAAAATCATAAGAATTTCTACCCAAAAAGTACAAATTGTTTTCATAGCATCATTTTCATACTTCATTTCTACTATGAATTGTTCTTTTTAAAACATTCATAATAACACTTGTATTTTTTGCAGTATTCTTCCTATGTCACATACTTTTTTATAAAATTATTTCATATATGCATCTTTTTATCGCTCTTTCCACTCATACTGTGCTTTATTATTTGTAATTCAGGGAACAGCTACAATAATTAATCAACATTTTCTATGGGTAGCAACTTGACATACATTCAATCTTTTTAACAAGTTTCTCAAAATAGCCATTATTCCCACAACAATATGGTCAATTAATCTTTGACAAAGCAGAAAAGAATATCCGACGGGAAAAAGTCTCTTCAACAAACGGTGTTGGGAAAACTGGACAGCAACATGCAAAAGAAACTGGACCTCTTTCTTACATCATACACAAAAATAAATTAAAAATGGATTAATGACCTAAATGCGAGGCCTGAAACCATAAAAATCCCAGAAGAGAACACAGGCAGTAACACAAAGGCGGTAACCTCTTTAATACCAGCTGTAGGAACTTCTTTCTAGATATGTCTCCTAAGGCAAAGAAAACAAAAACAAACTACTAGGGCTACATCAAAATAAAAAGCTTCTGCACAGCAAAGGAAATGATCAACAAAACTAAAAGGCAACCTTTTAAGGGTATTTATGTTTTTGTTTTCCTTTTTTTTTTTCCTTTTTTTTTTTAAGAGAGAGAGTGAATGGGGAGGGGCAGAAGGAGAAGACATTTACAAATGCCATATCTGACAAAGGGTGAGTATCCAAAATATATAAAGAACTTAGAAGAAAAAGGAACTTATAAAACTCAACACCCCAAAAACAAATAATCCAATTATAAATAGGGCTGAATACATGAATAGACATTTCCCCAAAGAAGACATAGAGAGAGCCAACAGACACATTAATAGATGTTCCTCACCACTTACCTCTAGGGAAATGCAAATCAAAACTACAATGAGATATCACCTCACACCTATCAGAATGGCAAAAATAAACAACACAAGAAACAACAGGTGTTGGCAAGGATGTGAAAAAAAAGGAACCCTCTCGCACTGTTGATGGAAATGCAAATTGGTGCAGCCACTGTGGAAAACAGTAAGGAGGTTCCTCAAAAAGTTAAAAAAAAAAGAAAGGAAGTTAAAAATAGAACTACCCTGAGGGCCTGGATGACTGCTTGGTTAAGTATCTGACCCTTGATTTCAGCTCAGGTCACAATCCCAGGGTCATAAGATTGAGCCCCACATCAGGCTCCTCACTGAGTGTGGAACCTGCTTGAGATTCTCTCCCTCTCCCTCTGCCCCTCCCCATTCACGCTCTCTCTTAAAAAAAAAAAAAAGGAAAACAAAAACATAAATACCCTATAATCCAGCAATTGCACTACTAGATATTTACCCAAAGAATACAAAACCAGTAATTCAAAGGGATACATGCACTCGTATGTTTACAGTATTATTTACAATATCCAAGATATGGAAGCAGTCCAAGTGTCCAGCTACTGTTGAATGCATAGAAAAGATATGATACACACACACAATGGAATATTATTCAGTCACAAAAAAGAATGGAATTTTGCCATTTGCAACAACATGGATGGAGCTAGAAAGTATAATGCTAAGTGAAATAAATTAGAGAAAGACAAAATACTATATGACTTCACTCATATGTGGAATTGAAGAGACAAAACAAAGGATCAAAGGGATAAATAGAGACAAATCAAGAAAAAGACTCCTAATTACAGAGAACATAATGATGGTTACCAGAGGGGAAGCTGGTGAAGGGATGGGTTAAATAGGTGATGGGTATTAAGGAGTGTACTTGTGGTGAGCACCTGGTGATGCACAAGTTGTTGAATCACTATATTGTACACCTGAAACTAATATAACACTTTGTGTCGGGGCAGCCCGGGTGGCTCAGCGGTTTAGCGCCGCCTTCAGCCCAGGGCCTGATCCTGGAGACCCAGGATCGAGTCCCACGTTGGGCTCCCTGCATGGAGCCTGCTTCTCCCTCTGCCTGGGTCTCTGCCTCTCTCTCTCTGTGTCTCTCATGAATAAATAAATAAAATCTTAAAAAAAAAAAAAAAAAAAAAACACTTTGTGTTACCTAACTGGAATTAAAATAAAAACTTAAAGATCCAAAAGAATAGCCATTATTATCCCCATTATAACCAGGGTAAGGGCACTGACTATCAAACATTCACAAGTAGCAAACTCAAGATTCCAATCCAGGTCTGCCTCTCTCAAAATCCTTTTTCTCAATCTCTGCACTATAGTTGCAAATATTTTACAATATGTAAATGATATCCTCTAATCACCACAATTATATTTTATCAAAGAAACCGATCTCCTTTTCATTTGTAATATTCAAGCTTTTTGTAAAAAAGAATTAATCAGAAACATACAAAAGTCACAATTCCAAAGATTCAACATCCAGACTTACTTGTAACTTTCCACTTGTTGGCAGGAAGAGACAGTAATGAAGGAATCTGTACGGGAACTGTAAGCAAGAGGGCCAGGTAAAAGAGAACCAGGGAGAAATCTCCCAAAAGCATAGCTTTCCTGCTCAAACACCATCAGCATCCCATCCATTGACTGGATACAAATTAAATCTCGACCTAAAGAAAAGTTAGAGGAAATCAGTTGACTTTTCCTTTATAAATATCATAGTTTTCATTTATCACTATCCATAACAAAAATATCACAGTTATTTTTTTTCTCCAAGGGACAATATAAGCTGTTTAAATTTTAAATTACAAACTGATGAAGCTATCAGATTACTGTATATCAGCATATATACATATCCCAATTTTTAAATTATTCAGATGTCTATAATTTTAAGTATACTTATTTGCATTTACCGTATACTAAAATCCCTAGCTCAAGATAGATAATCTCTCAGAATAATCATTAACTCTATAAGATATCATCTATTCCAAAGTCAGAAATATAACAAAAACTGCACAGTAGAGGCTACTTCTCTTCTTCGTAGTATGTCAGTCTCATACTTTCAAATGACTTAGACATGAGTCAAACACAAGAGCTCAAATCCACAGACATGTATTAAGCACCAGTTTTACATAAATTGTACTGTTAAGTACTATTTGAAGAGAAAAATATTAATATTGAAAATACCAATTACAGATTTCCCTAAACTACAGACTGATTTTGAAGTGTCTTCTGCCCTAGAACAGAACATCTATAAACTACATATCAAATAACTCAAAAAAGAGTAACAGTCTGGGTTCAATATGGGCTCCATATTGAGTACGAGAATTACTAGCCCTATACATTTCAAAAAGAGAAATGTTGTGCTACAAGGTATTAGAAGTTATTGACTGGATTTAATGTAGTTTGGTATAGCCTGGTCATTTGCAAAAATGAACTTGTAGCTCAGAAGCTAACTGTTCTAACAGCCATTCTTTCTTTTGATACTTGGAAGTTATCACTAGACACATGGTCATTCAGCATAAAAGCCTGCTTTTCCAGGCCTCTACTACAGATACAATTACATGATTATGTTCTTGTCAATGAGATAGGAACAAAGGTAATATGTACAACACCCAGATATACCTGTAAAAGGAGTGAGTATACAACCCCCTCCAGTCTTCCCGTCAGGATGGTAGAGCTGCAACAGCTATCTTGATAGGCCTCAGAGATAGAAGCCATGTATCGATGACAACAGGACACCACCCCCACCCCCACCCTTATGTATGCTTCCTTAATTTTGCTTTCTCCAAAAAAATCTTACACTCATTTTCCCCAGTCTACTGCACATCTGCTGACAGCCTCTTGGTCATCTATTTTCCTCTCCTCCTGTCTTTGGCCATGAGGTTTGAATGAGATTTCATTCTAAGCTTGAGGGTAGGCCCTGACTTACTCAAACCAATTTTTATCTCATTAATCACAGTGACTGGTTCAGGGATGGGTATAATTTACACCCAATGTGCAAAATTAAATCTCTAGGTTTAGCTAGAACTAGGGAAAATTTTACTCTACCCCCTGGGAGATAATATGTGAGAAAGATAAAGTCTGGAATAACAGAGGCTTTTACAAAGGCACAATTAAAAGAGGGCCACGGAAGACACTGTTTGAGCCAAGGCATCAAGCATCACTTGGACCCACACCTACCTGGGAACTTTGTAGGCAATAAATTCCCGTAAATGTTGAAGCCACTTTGAGTTAGATCTCTGTCCCTGAAACAAGCGGATCAACCCATTTGTCCTCTAAGAGACATGACATGCTTAGGCTCATCTTCCCCCTCAACCACCCTCCATGTGTTATTCACAGAGTCCCATCCTCACCTTTATCTTACAACTAATCATCAATTGAAATAATCTGTTTGTGTCTCTTGCTCACTCTACACTAAACTCAAAGGCAGGAACCATGTCTTACTTATCTTTGTAAATCCAACAACTATAAAATGCCTGGCATATAGGAGATACACTAATAAATATCTGTTGAACTAAAGTAAGCTAGGCAAAATAATTTATTCATCTGAAGCTCAGACTGGCTGAGATTTTATTCTATGTGCTTCACATACTGCATTTGAAGTATGTGAAAAATGCTTTATTTATTACAATCCCAGCTGCTGACGTTTAGAAAAATGTAGGGATCAATCCAAAACATTACTCAAAAATAAATAAATAAATCCTTCAAATCATTGCTTTGGAAGCCACTTCAGAATACATACCAAAGGCTCCCCTTACAGATAATGGAAACAGAAAGAACAGTCTAGAGAAGCCATGAAAGTTTTGTAGTTCTGACAGAACAGAGCCAACAGGAAGCCTTCATAAAAGTGATAGGATTTCAGGAGCTATTTAAATGACCTAGCCCTGAACCATACTCAGAGACCTTACCACATGCTCAAATATTATATTAGGAGCTGTAAGAAATATACAACAACAGGAATAAAAACTACTACTGACATTTACTGAGCACTTGTTATATTCCTGCCTTTGTGCTAAACATTTACCCAGCATACTAGCTATAATCTTTATTAACTCTAAAGGTAGTCAGTTCCACTTAATACATGAGAAAACTGAAACCCACAGAGTTTAAATAATTTGCCAAGGGCTGATGCCTGGGTGGCTCAGTCGGTTAAACATCCAACTCTTGGTTTCAGCTTAGGTCATGATCTCAGGGTCATGAGACCGAGCCCTGCAGCAAGCTCCATAATCAGCACAGAGACTAATTAGGATTCTCTCCTTCTTCTCCTTCTCCCTCTCCCTCTGCCCCTCATGTCACTCACGCATGCTCTTCTCTCTCTCTCTAAAATAGGTAAGTAAATAAATAAAATCTTTTAAAAATAATAATTTGCCTAATGCCAAAGAGTTGGAAAATGACAGAGCTAGTATTCAAATAGAAGTCTATCTCACTCCATTATACTATACATGTTCCCAAGGAGGCTCCATTACACCATACTGGACCCATTTTAAAAATTAATATAAGTTAACATATAACCTCTAAATGATGTGAAACAGACTAAGTACTACAGAAAATCAAAGAGCTTCATTACAGCAAACATCTTGGGAAAGATTTCATGATAGAAGTAGGATGCATCCTAAACTGAAAATAGGTAATAACAGAGGTCAAAGGTAACAGTAGATAAGGTTTCTTGGGGCAGAGGGTGGCAGGGAGGAACATACTAGAAGAAAATGTAGAGGCAGTTAGAATTGACCTAGTAAGGGGATCCCTGGGTGGCGCAGCGGTTTGGCGCCTGCCTTTGGCCCGGGGCACGATCCTGGAGACCCAGGATCAAGTCCCACATCGGGTTCCCAGTGCATGGAGCCTGCTTCTCCCTCTGCCTATGTCTCTGCCTCTCTCTCTCTCTTTCTCTGTGACTATCATAAATTAAAAAAAAAAAAAAAGAATTGACCTAGTATAATGTATCAAGTTTTACCAATAAGGCATGAAACCAAGCAGTAGATTGAAAAAAAATGACAATATCTTAATGATGCTTCCTCAAAAATTATGCCTTAACTATACGGAGAAAAAGTATCTTTTAAAGTTGAAATAATTAGGAAGGTTGGAGATTTCATCAGAATTTTAAATCTGGATGTTTATCCCATTAATCTTCAACCAATGATGAGAGAAAACTAACCATTGTGATTTGAAATATTATTTGTAAGATCTAAGAACAAATTGGGAAATGACTCACCAAAATCATTTTGAAAGGATTTTTAAAGTTATTATTTTTTCATTTTCAAAGGCAAAGAAGAAATTTCGTATCTGTGGGGATGGGGAGGTGGAGGCAGGAAAGTTCTATGTGGCAGCCTCATGAAATGAACACTTATTAAATAGTGTCTCATTTCCTGATGTTAAAATATCATGTACCTTTAACATAATGGATAAACATGTTGAACTGACTGCTAGATTAACAGTCTTCTCTATTAAATTATAGTCTATTCATTAAAATGGTGTATAGCACTGTGCGTGTATGCATGCACATGTGCATGTGTGTGTCCCCATGCTCAGAAGTTCTTTCTACCATGCATGACCCAGAGCATTTTCCATCATTCACTATTACAGAAATAAGGACCCCATGGAGGGCAGTCCTGAATACCATTTCTTTGCTGTCTTTTTCTTCCTGTGAAATCTATGCAGCAGAATAAGTAGAATGGCATACATGAAAGAAGACTATCATTACTCAGCATGCTACATGTTTTCTGAATCTCTCTATGCTCATATTTCTTTTACACATTGAGTAAAAATACAAGTGAAGAAATGCAAACGTGACCTGTGGCCAAGCATATATTGCAGTTCAGCATGCAGCTGTCAAAAATAGTTGGTCTTTCTCCAAGCCTGAAAAACACATGAAAAACAGCTGTATAGGTAGTCAAAAAGGCAGACAGGAAACATCAAGAGACTGATACATAAGAACAGAAGAGTCCAAAAGTCTGTGGAACTTCCGCTTGCTAGTTTTACACACATGCACGCACGGAAAAAATTTTGGTTGTTGTTGTTACAGAAAAACTGAAACACTAACTCATTAATCTTTATTGCAAACCTAACTCAAAAATGATACAACATGTTTGCCATGAGCAAAGACATAAAAATGTTCAGAGTAGAATTTCAACAGATACTGACTTAAAAACAAATGGTAGGTGGATTTCTAGAGCTTGCAGGACTTTAAATTCACCACCATAAAAGAGCATTTTTATACTTTTTCATTCATATCTTCATTTAAATAAAACTACCATAGTTTTGAGATACATGATACTATTTGGTCATGCTTAATAATTAAGAATTGGCAATTAATTCAATGAAAGTATAGCTAACTTCTTTCTTATGACTCCCTATTTTTTTTATTTGAGCATTCTAAAAGCAATCAGTGTCTGATAATAATGCAATATTCAAGTAGGTTCTAAGTTTAAAACCTTAGTTTTATATAAATAAATCCCTAAGTAAACAGAGGAAATCAACAAACAGAACACATATGTTGAGCTAAGTAGCTAATATTTTTAAATATGTACCAGGGAAATATTATACAAATTCTCAACTATTATTTAAGAGTTTCTCCCAATAAATAACTTCATGAGACTAATTACTTTAAGACTCAAGAAAATAAAAATTGGGGCTACATACTAATTCTTCCTATGAACTTGCCTTTTGACATTTTAATGTTTCTCATTTTAATAGGCACTTTAATAGCCTTACAAAGACCACTAGTGTGTGCTCTGCCAAGCTATTTATCACAATTTTCCCCTTAAACTGTGAACAAGTTTAATAACGTATTATAAAGAAATTACAACCATTCATTAAATTAGCATTATATGTGATAGATTCATTATGTATGCAATGTTAGAGCGTAAAAGAAGGCCCTAAACATTATATTATCACTCGCATCCATAAGATATTGGGTGAATTGCTTTGTCCAATGGTAATGATCATGAAAGGTTTGATAACATTCTCCAGAACTCACATTCATCCAATAAATTCCACAACATTCACGGTATACCTAGCATGTGCTAGAACAGAGACAGAGTTGCTACCCTAAGAAAACTCAGCAAACATGGGAGTTAACCAGTTAAATATCATAATAATGTAAGAAGAGGGACATATCAGAATAATTTAAAAGGCAACGCAGCTTGATTAATAGTGTCTGGACGAATCAAGAAAAGCTTCAAAACAGAGATAAATAATATTTGGGTCTTGCAGGTTGAGAAATAGTTTGCCAGACAATCAGAGAAACAAAAGCGGAGAGCACCCTGTGCTCAGACACATGGATTATAAGAGAATTATGTCTGTAGAGGAGTGAGAGCAGTGCACTCGGGGGAAGGGTATTAGGTGGACAGAGACACTGATGAATATGGCAGACATGTTCATCAGAACTAATGGCCAAGCCAGAACTTGAGACCAGATTTGCTGCATCCTTATTTTAGCCCTGAAAGCTCTGCCAGTTTCCTCACCTGTAAAGCAATGGTATGAAAAGATTATATGATGCTGCTATAAGGATAGAATATAACAAAAATACACACTGCCTGATCCTGGTAAACATTCAATAAGTGGTAAGTAAATAAGTGATATAACTGGATTGCCCTCTTTCTTACAGATCGAATTATGGGAAATAACTTCAGGTTGAGGGGAAAAAAGTCTTTCAGAGCAAAAAGGGTAAATTTAATATAAAAAGGAGTATACAATCAGAAATTTATCTTTTTGTCAAAGTAAAGGGTTTTTAAGACTTTAAGAACTATGGAAAATCTTTCAAAACTTAGGTTTGTGTTACTCAAGTTGATAATGTGCCTATTTTAAGTTTACTTTCCTCAAAACAGCAATTTCCCTGCCATGGTAACTATTGAAATCTCTAAAGAAATGTATTGTGAGTGTACCAGAAAGCCCTATCTGGGAATGCACTGTCCCTGCCTCTACATCCTCCCCCCAACACACACATATCTATAATCTTCCCCCATCTCTAGTATTAATGAGTGACATAAGAAAGACAAGACAGGTGATATCATACAGAGAGTTCATTACTTCTTAACATTCCTTTCTTTTCTCTCATTCAAAAGAAAAATTCTAAAAGTTGAGGGTATAGTTTTTTTAAGTAACTAGTTTCAAAGCAAGGTAGAGTTCTCAAGGTAATAACAAGCATGATAGGAAATGAGAAAACAAAAAAAGTATTAACAAACAGAAAACATTTTAAATACCTCTTCATTTTGTACAAATATTCATTTGCAATATTAACCATCCCATAAAGCAGTAACTCCAAAAGCTAAATATTTGTTTTATATATAGTTACTCTTTTAATCCTAAAATGAGTGTATCAAAAGAAGGAACAATAGTCTATAGTCTAAACTGGACTTGCTATAACCAATTAAATGAAGTTATGAAAAAAGTAACTAAAGCCAAGAAATTCTCAGCTTCGTCTAAACTTGTACAATTTTTAAAAAGTAAATCAAAATGAGTTAGGGATAATGGCAATGGTGACTTTAAACTTCCGCATTTGTCAATTCTTATCACAAAGTTTGATGTGCCATTTAACCATTGTTTGGTCTAATAAACATCCTTGGATTCTTCTAAAAAGAAACCATTAAAAAAACATATCTTTAATAAAACTCATAAAAACAAAATATACCAAAGCAATCATCTTAATATACAGATGCCAAGCATGTTATCAACCCACACAAAAACTTCAAAGGCACTCCAGTGTCTCCAGAAATAAGTATAAATTAATCAACAGGAAATCCAAAGAACTCTTTAATGTGTCTGCTAAATGAACTTTGACTACTCTCTCTCATCCAGTCCCAACCACCAAACACTTCAGGTAACAGAAAACTGCCCTCATGCCCTTAGGCATTTGTCAGTCTAGTTCAATTCATTTCAGAGGCTATTCTCCCACCTTAATCTCACAAAATGCTTCTACATATCCTCAATCCCCAGGATACAACCCCATCTTCGAAACTTTCTCCAATCCCCTCTAGCCATAATTACCACACTATCCCTCTAGTTTCTCTTAGTACATTCTGCATCACTCCCTATTGGTACTGACATTTTTCCTGTTGATATGGTTAAATTTGGCAGATCTGTCTCCCCTCTCCAACTTCCACAAAGCATAAAACCCTTGAAGATCTGTCTATTTTGTTTCCATTATCTAATTTACAGTATGGAATGCAATCCCTTATATGTTAGGGCCCAAAACATCTGTTCAAGTCAACAAAATCATCATGAAAGTAAAAAACCAAGTAGATTGTACTACTAGGTACCAAGATGCCAATGATCCCCCAGTAGGCCAAGATATTTAACCATATTGGCATATTCACATGAAAACACCTTAAGATCTGGCACCATACTTTATTCACCACACCTCCCAACCCCGAAGTGTCCCTAGAATATAGTAGGGCTTAACAGCTCAATAAATATTTGTTGAATGACTGAATAACATTAAAGTAAAAATGGCATAGTAAAGGCCCTGAAATCATTAATTTTAATATGTGAGAGTTAACAATTGGAATTCTAAATTATATTAGGGCTTAGTACTATGTCAAAAAACAAAGTACTCATTGTATGCCCAACATTAGGTACTCTAAGAAATATTAAGAAGAAAGGAAAAAGATGAAGGATAACTCAGCTTTTAAGAAGATAAACTCTAATGGAAAGGCACAGGAAATGATGTTAAGGTGGCAGAAGACCCAAAAGGAAAATATATAAATGAATGTGAAAATCACTTAACCATAGAGAATAAATTGTGGAAGCCCAAAGAGGCTGCCAAAAGAACAGAATGATCTTCAGATCTGTCAGTATTTCATAAAACTCTAACTTTGAGAACATACACAGATTAAACCTTAAAGCTTTAGTAATTATTAGAACTCTGCATGCAGTCTTTCTGGTCTATAAAAAACAAGGGATAATTACCAGAAGAAAACTACTCAAAAAAAAAAAAAAAAGATACTAAATAAGATATTCTCCGGCTGTTAACTGTTCCCAGAGCAGGATGGTATATCATAAAAGAACAAATTGGAGAAAGTATCAAATGCAGATTAAAATGTAAATGTGTAGTGGAAAGAGCAATGATTTTGAATCAGAAAGACAAGATTATAAGGTTTTGAATCCTGGCTCAGACACAATCTACAGATGTAACTTTGACTTTAATTTAATTCAGTCTGTTTCTTCAAATGCAAAATAAACCTTATCACAATCTCTACACTCCACTGGGTTGCCATGAAGATTAAAGAAGGGAACAGGGGATCCCTGGGTGGCTCAGAGGTTTAGCACCTGCCTTTGGGCCAGAGCGCGATCCTGGAGTCCCAGGATCAAGTCCCGCATCAGGCTCCCAGCATGGAGCCTGCTTCTTCCTCCTCCTGTGTCTCTGCCTATCTCTCTCTCTCTCTCTCTCTCTCTCTCATAAAATAAATAAATAAATAAATCTTTAAAAAATAAATAAATAAATAAATAAATAAATAAATAAATAAATAAATAAATAAAAATAAAGAAGGGAACATATGCAAAATACCCAGGTTAGTATTTGGAACGTGGTAGGAATGCATGCCAATCTTAATCCCAAAATTTGCCTGCTAAAATTAAAAAAAACAACCCCCTAACTTCCCCTAGTACCAATATTTATCTACACCTTGGATATGATAGTTGTTTTCTTTTTTATTTTTTAGGATTTAATATATTTATTTAAGAGAGAAAGAGTAAAAGAGAGCACAAGCAGGGGGAGGGGCAGAGGTAGTGGAAGAATCAGGATCCCCACTGAGCAGGGAGCCTGATCTTACGCTGGGCTTGATCCCAGGACTCAGGAATCATGACCTGAGCTGAAGGCAGATGCTTAACCACTTAAGTGACTGAGCCAACCAAGGGCCCTTGATATGATAGTTTAGTCATTAAGTCTCACTTCATAGGTATAAAAGGATAGAAAACATCTCAGGAGAAAGGACAAAAGGTGACCAGGAAGTTGGAAATGGTTCGGTTTAAAATTCCAATCTTTATTTGCAGAAGTACTTGCTAAAGCAATGATTCCAGAATTTAACTGATCATCATAGGTTGTCAACCTTGTGAACTGTCCAATCAAAGATTTTTTTAAAAAACACTATTCACCAACATTTTGTATAAAGACAATATAATACAAATAAGTAGGAAGTAGAAAATGTTAACAGTAAGTATAGCCCTTTATCTGAGCAAATTTATTTTAGCTTTATAAAACCTTCAGACCTTAGCTAAGTTTTTTGTTGCCTTAAAACCACACAAAACTTTAACATGGAATAGCATTTGAAAACCACTATTTTATCCCAGCATTAACCACTTTTAAAGAACTTCTCACAGCAGCACTTAAGAGCCACTATTGTAAAAAAAAAAAAAAAAAAAAAAAAAAAAAACCCTCAGAAAGCAAGTACAGAAAGTGTTTCCTTTATAAAAACAAAGGAAAAACTTCTTCCAAAACCTATTCAGTCCTAGGTGAGGAAATAAGCATTTTCCATAGACATACTGGCTCTTTATAATCTCACCACCCTGAGGCTTCTGGAATCCAAAAGTGAGGCAAAGGCTCCCTCTGCTGACAAGTAGAAAAGAATCTAATCCTATCAAAAGACACTGAGACACTGGACGTTTTAAAAATCTTCCCAATGTTGACTGGATATTGCATACTTATTATTCTCTATCAAAGACTAATTTTACTCTATGCCCTAAAACACTGGAAGATATCTTCAACTGATATGAACATGAAAGAGATGTATAACTAGGTAACACTCAATATTTCAACAAATCATTGTAAATCGGCTTTCAAATTTCTTGGTTTCTGCTCTATGGTCTAAAGGTTAACTAAGCTATAATGTCATACAAAGAGGAAATTAAGTAAAGAAAGGTAAAGAATTCAGGTGGGTTTTAAGAGGTTATATGGAACAAAGGTAGCACTCTATGCATGCATTGAAATTCAATGCAAATTAAAAACCTCAAAATTAAAAATAATAGCCATTTATAAGTGCTGGCACATAGATTATTAGCATATCCAATTCTAGAAACTATTCAAAACTTGGGAAGGCCAAGAGTTATTGTTCTCATGTGACTATGGAAAGACTGAAGGCTCAGGAAAGTTTGATTTGTTAGATGTAAGGCTGGCAAGTAGCAGGGCCAGAACTCAACCCTATAAGTCTTCTAATCACCAGTCTTTTTCCTCCAACTGAAAACTAAGCATAAAGTAGGTCCTCTAATAACATAATCTATAAATCTCTTTCTGATTACAAATTCGACATGGCCTATTATCACAACTGCACTTTGTATGCTTGTAACATCACATTTAAATATAAAATGTTAATTATTTCACTTTGGCAGACAAAGCTTGATATAACTGCTTGCTGATTCTCCGATACAATTTTTTTTATTCTTGTCTTATTTCCAAAAGAACTGCCTTCAAAGATAAATAAAATTATTAAATGAGTAGATGACAATAGCAGATAAAACCCTAATTCTCTCACTAAATTACTGAATAAAATGTTTGTGAAAAGCAGAAATTTTAATCACATAAATATGCTGCCAAAAAAACAAACAAACAGTAAATAGAAATCAGAAGCCAAACAGTAAATGAAAATGAAAAAAAACAGAAAGGTAAACAGAGCCCCTGGGGCATTTTCCTAAACCAGATAACACTCAGCTTCAGTTTTCAAGTTCTCAAATGACATATGGTAAAGAAGAAAAACCTTGGGGCTCATTCTATGGGGGAAATCTAATTGATCCTGTACATGATCTCCCTCCCCCCAGTAGAAAGCTAAAACCACAAAGGCCTCTACCCTTAGTGTAAGGAGAACTTAGAAACAGCATTTTCCCCCCTCAAGCGCAAGAGAAAGCAAAATAAAATGCACATCTCAAAACCTGGAACCAGATGAAGGAAAAAAAATCTCTCTTAAGAATTCATAAACCCCAAGTTGATCTTAATGTGGGTTTTCAGACCAAATTCATCCCATTGGCTTGCCCAAGAAACCTTAATCTGTCAATTAAGTATAAAGAGATCCTGGGTAACAGAACAACCAAGCACCTGACAAAAGAAAATTCAAATCTCTGATGGGGCACACCAATCATTCCCATGGATACAGTTCCAAAGAATATGACCTCACAGGCAAAATCACAAATATGTAAGGAATTGAAGGCAATAAGAGCAAAAGACACCAAAGAAATAGAGAACAGAATCAGAATTACAAACTATACTGAAATTGTAAGAAGACTATAAAAATACTAAATTTTACGTTCAAAAAAATAAAAACAGGTCTTAAAAATGTGATCACCAAAACACTGATTTGAAGGGGCAAATGCACCCCAATATTTATAGAAGCAATGTCCACAATAACCAAATTATGGAAAGAATCCAGACGTCCATTGACTGATGAATGGACAAAGAAGATGTGGTATATACATATATAATGGAATATTACTCACCCACAAAAAAGAATGAAATCTTGCCATTTGCAACAACACAGAGTTAAAGAGTATTATGCTAAGTGAAGAAAGTCAGAGAAAGACAAATACAATATGATTTCACTCATGTGCAATTTAAGAAACAAAACAGATGAACATAGAGGAAGGAAGAAATAAAAGAGACAGAGAGTGAGGGAGGCAAACCAGAAAACAGACTCTTAACTATAGAGAACAAACGGAGGATTGCTGGAAGGAGGTGGGCAGGGATTGGCTAAACGGGTGATAGGGATTAAGGAGGGCACTTGTGATGAGCACTGGATGTTACATGTGAGTGATGAAATAATGAAACCAGTATTATACTATATGTTAACTAACTAGAACTTAAATAAAAACCTGAAATTTTTTAAAAATGTCATCAAAAGACTTGTCAACAACCCCCAAGCAGATTTTTTAAAGGACAAAATTAACTTTGAGAAATAAAAAGTATAATAATTAGACTTAAAGTTAACAAAACTCCAAGAGTAGTTTCAACAGAAATTAGTCTCTAAATAGCAGTGATTTAGGAAATAAAAAAATAGAAATCATCTAGAATGCACTAATAAGAAACATAGAGACAAAAAACGAAAGTGGACTGGAAAGACACGAACAATAGGGTAAGATAATCTAACATATATCTAGTTAGATTTCCAGTAGGAGATAATGGAAAGAATACAGGAGATGCAATACTCAAAGAAATAATGGCAGAGGACTTTCCAGAACTGCTGAAAGGCATCAATCCTAAAATCTGGTTTTAAACCACATAAATTTCAAGTCAGAAAAGTAAAAATAAATCCTCCCTTAGATACTCAAAAGAGAAATTGCAGAACACCAAAGACAACCTCTTAAAAGCAATAGAGAGAAAAAGATGAACAAAAGAAGAACAGCTACACCGAAAACTAACAACACCAATGGAAACCAGAATAGGGCAGAATATCTCTTCTGTAGCAGGAAAAATAGTATAGCATTGTATGTCAACATAGCATTGCATACCCAGCCTTGTCCCCAAGTACCCCCAAAAATTTTAGTGTAATAAAAGTAATAAAACAAAGATTCCACTCACAATATTTATCAAAGCAATTAAGTTCCTAATACACTCTAACCCAACTTCCAAACCTTGACTTCCTTAGGAAGGCCAAATTGGAGCCAAATTAAGCAATATACCACTGAAAAAATACTGCATTAACATGGTATCTTTTCCTTAATAGCACTTGTGATTTTATACCAATTTTTAGGATTATCTACTTAATGTTTACCTCCTTCTCCAAATTTAATGAGGCCACAGATCTCTATATTTGGCTCACCACTGTATTCATAGTATCTATCAGGGTGCCTAACACACAAATGGAAGTTGGGAGGCGGTGGAGGGAGAGAAGGGGAGGGGAAGGAAGGGAACAGGATGGGAGGAAGAAAGGAGGAAAAAGAGGAAGGAAGAAGGGAGGATCTAACTAATAAATTAATAATATTTTTACTAGGGATGCCTGGGTGGCTCAACAGTTAAGCGTCTGCCTTTGGCTCAGGACGTGATCCTGGAGTCCCGGTATCAAGTCCCACATCCAGCTTCCCTGCATGGAACATGCTTCTCCCTCTACCTGTGTCTCTGCCTCTCTATGTCTCTCATGAATAAATAAATAAAATCTTAAAAAAAAAACAGGCAAAACTATTAAAAAATAATATTTTTACTAAATGACATAGAAGGACAGCTAAATAAACAGTAAGACACATTATATTCCTGGATGGAAAGTATAAATATCATAAACATGTCAGTTATGCACTAAAATAATCTATAGATTTAACACAATGCCAAACAAAATTCTAGCTTTGATTTTTTTCATGGAACTCAATAAACTTTTTTAAACTTGAGAGAGAAGTGAAAAAGCAAAACCTATAAATTTGAAAAACAAGAAAAATGAAGAATGGTTAGCCCTCCCACACATCAAAACATACTGTACATTATTTTTTCCAGATATACTATTGGCACTCCTTACAGATATGACATTATAGACAAATAAATCAATGGCAAGGAATAGAGCCTAACAGCAAATGACTATATGGGAATCCAGCATATGAGAAAAGTGGCATTCCAAATTATAAAAAGAATATTCACAAATGGTGCTTGGACAACAGGATACAATTTTAGAAAACATAAAATTAGAGCCTTACTGTATATCATATCTAAAAATGAATTCTAGAAAATTTAGGAAAAATATGAAAATATTTGAGAATTATAGTATAGAAAAGATCTTCATAAGAACAATACAAAGAAGTCATAACAAAAAAGATCAAAACATTCCACATCAAAAAAATTAAAACATTTGTACAACTTACTAAATGAACAAATTTAAAAGTTAAGTTTAAAAGGTCATGTGTCCTTAAGCAAACTGTTTCTTCTTGTCAATCCTAAATTTTCTTATGCCTAACGTGAGAATATTGACCTACTTTACAAGGCTGCTTCGAGAATTAAATGAGAAAGTTTAGGTTAAATCCTTAGCATAGTCTTAGGTGATAGCACCTAGCAGGAACCTAATAAATATTTACTACTATTTCAAATCACAAAAATATAACATGTCCATTATATGGAGCTTTTTAACTTTTTAAAAAATTATATTACCTAATGTTGGCATAGATATTACACATAGGGTGCATCTCTCTGCCTAAAACAATTTATACTATGAATCAAAAATTTTTTCTCCCAACTATCCAGTACTAGGATTTTATCCTAAAGAAGTATAAGAGACAAACACAGAGGGATCCCTGAGTGGCGCAGCGGTTTGGTGCCTGCCTTTGGCCCAGGGCGCAATCCTGGAGACCTGGGATTGAATCCCGCGTCGGGCTCCCGGTGCATGGAGCCTGCTTCTCTCTCTGCCTGTGTCTCTGCCTCTCTCTCTCTCTGTGTGTGACTATCATAAATAAATAAATAAATTTAAAAAAAAAAAAAAAAGAGACAAACACAGAGATTTAAATACTGGTAATTTATGATCATAGTTTTTTTTTTTCTCATTTTAACTTCAGTTTTATTGAGGCACAATTGACATAAAATTTAAGATATTTAAAGTATACATCATGGTGATTTGATATAGGTATACAATCTCATTAGATAATTAACATCTACCATCTCAGATACTTGTCTTTTTTTTTTCTTTTTGTGGTAAGAACATTTATGTTCTACACTTGGCAAATTTCAATTATACAATAGTGTTATCAGCTATAGTCAGCTAAAGTCTAATGTTTTACATTAGATCCTCAGACCTTACTCATTTCATAGCTGAAAGATTGTGCCCTTTTGCCAACTTCTCTCGACTTTTCCTACCCTCAGCCCCCGGCAAATACTTTTCTAATCTGTTTCTATGTGGGGTTTTTTTGTTTTTTGTTTTTTGTTTTCGATTCCACACAAGTGATACCATGTACTATTTGTCTATGTCTGGTGTATTTCATTGAGCATAATGCCCTCAAGGTCCTTCCATGTTGCTGCAAATGACAGAGTTTCTTTCTCCTTACTGAATAATATTCCATTGTACATTATCTAAATATCTTCTCTATCCATTCAACTATTGATGAACATTTAAGTTGTTCTGTACCTTAGCAACTGTGCAGAATGTACATGTAAGTGCAGACATTTCTTCGAACACCTGTTCTCATTTTCTTTGGAGATATACCCAGAAGTGGAATTGCTAGGTCATATAATAATTCTATTTTCAGTTTTTTGAGGAATTTCCATACTGTTTTCCATAGTGCCCACACCAATTTGCATTCCTACCAACAGTGCACAAGGGTTCCTTTTAGACCCTAGACAACACCTGTTTTCTCTTTTTGATGACAACCATTCTAACAACTGTGGCAATATCTCATTATGGTTTTGATTTACATTTCCTGATAATCAGTGATGTTGAGCACCTTTTCATGTATCTGTTGGACATATATATGTCTTCTTTGGGAAAATAATTCAGTTCCTCTGCCCATTTTTAATCAGATTATTTGGGGATTTTTTTCTATTGATTTGTATAAGTTCTTTATATATTTTGGATATGAATTCCTTATCAGATTTTTGATTGCACATATTTTCTCTGGTTCTACAGACAGCCTTTTCATTTTGTTGAAGGTTTCTTTTCCTGTGCAGAAGCTGAGTTTGACGTAATCTCACTTGGTTTGGGGGGGTGGTTGAATTTAGATAGTGTTTATTTTTAAATTTGCACGAAATCTCACGAATACATTCTTGTTATAATAATTATAGAAAAAGTCCCCCAATGTCCACCTTTGATGCTGATTTTTGATCATCAAGCAACCTTGTTTTGACTATAAAATTTCTAGTATTTCTATTTCCCCTCTGATTTTTTTTTAAGATTTTATTTATTTATTCATGAGAGACAGAGAGAGGCAGAGACACAGGCAGAGGGAGAAGCAGGCTCCATGCAGGGAGCCTGATGTGGGACTTGATCCGGGGACTCCAGGATCACACCCTGGAGTGTGAAGGCAGGCACCAAACCACGGAGCCACCCAGGGATCCCCACTCCCTCTGATTTTTGTGGTACTAAAATGTTCCCTTTTTTTCCTTTGTAGTTTTATTAAGAAATAATATTTGAAAATTGTCAGGAGACTAGATCATAAGGGTTCTCATCAGAAGGAAAAAATGTTTTTGTTTTCATTTTTTATATCTATATGAGATGATGGATGTTAATTAAACTTAATGTGGTAATCATTTCACAATATATGCAACTCAAATTATTTACACTGTACTTTTTTTTGTATATTTTTATTGGAGTTTGATTTGCCAACCTATAGTATAACACCTAGTGTTCATCCCGACAAGTGCCCCCCCCTCAGTGCCCATCATCCAGTCATCCCATCCCCCCACCCAGCTCCCCTTCCATTACCCCTTGTTCGTTTCCCAGAGTTAGGAGTCACTCATGTTTTGTCACCCTCTCTGATATTTCCTACTCATTTCCTCTCCTTTCCCCTATAATCCCTTTCACTATTTTTTATGTTCCCCGAATGAATGAAACCATATAATGTTTGTCCTTCTCCGAATGACTTACTTCACTCAGCATAATGCCCTCCAGTTCTATCCATGTTGAAGCAATGGTGAGTATTCATCCTTTCTAATGGCTGAGTAATATTCCATTGTATATAGAGACCACATCTTCTTTATCCATTCATCTCTCGATGGGCACTGAGGCTTCTTCCACAGTTTGACTATTGTGGACACTGCTGCTATAAACATTGGGGTGCAGGAGTCTCGGTGTTTCACTGCATCTGTATCTTTGGGGTTAATCCCCAGCAGTTCATTTGCTGGGTCATAAGGGAGCTCTATTTTTAACTCTTTGAGGAACCTCCATACAGCTTTCCAGAGTGGCTGTACCAGTTCACATTCCCACCAACAGTTATGCTGTACATCTTAAACTTATACAGTGCTGTATGTTTCATTTGTTTTTGCTTTTGTTGCCTTTACTTAAATCCAAAAAATTATCGCCAAGACTTCTGTCAAAGAGCTTATTACCACCTATGTTTTCTTCTAGGAGTTTTATGGTTTCTTACATTCAAGTTTTTAATCCATTTGGAGTTGATTTTTGTGCATTGAGGGGTCCAGTTCATTCTTTTGCATGTGACAATCCAGTTTTTCCAACATCACTTATTGAAAAGACTATTCTTTCCTCAGTTGCAAATTCATGGCTCCTTTGTCAAAAAACTAATTTCTGGGTCTCTATTTCTTTCTATTGATCCATGTACCTATTTTTATGCCAGTAACATATTGTTTGGGTTACTATAGGTTTCTAATATAGTTTGAAATCAGAAAGTATGATACTTCCAGCTTTGTTCTTTCTCAAGATTGCTGGCTACTTGAGGTCTTTTGTAGTTCCATACAAATTTTAAGATGACCATAGTATATTTTAAAGGCATAATATTAGAAACAATTCCACCAACAGGACTGTATCATAAAAAACTCTATAATCATTCAGAATTATATCAGAACATTTGTTGATTTTATAAACACTCGTGTTATTGTTAACCAAGAAAACAAACTTAAAAGAATAAATACAATATGAATAGTTCCATGGCATAAAAACTTGGAGTAAAAAGATGAAGTAAATACACTAAAATAGTCATATTGGTTAGAGAACTCTCAGTGGCAAGAATAGATTATTTTATTTCCCTCCTCAAGCCTCATCCAAAGTTTTCGAAAATTAACATATTACTTAAATTTAAAAAAAAAGTTGGAAGGGGCAGGAATCCATCAAATGCCCCACCATTCCTAAAGCTGAAGTCCCACCAATGACTAGCTCTTTATTCCCTAATCTTATAGGAAGTAAAGATTAAAGTTCAGGCAAACATATGTTAACTATACTGGAATTTAAAATAATTTAAAAAAAAAAAAAAAAGAAGGGAAAAAAGGAAATAAAGTTCAGGAAAACATTTAAAAACCACATGTCCAAACATAAGTTGAACCCCGGCAAGAAGACAAATTAGTTAAAAGCTTTTGACAAAAATGATGACCTGAATTTTAAAATAGCTAATCTATACTCTTTCTAGAACTAAGAAGAGAGTAAGCATTTGGCCCTAAAAAGGTTATTCTTATTACATAAAATAAAATAATGTCCTCTGAATATAACTCTCTGTTCTTATGGATGAGAGAAGAGAGAAGAAAAGTGAGGAGAGAACAGAGGGATTATACCTTCAGCTCATCAAAAAGTACTTAATACAACTTCAAGAGACGCCCTATTTCTATTCACTGTAAAATGTCATCTGAGCCATGAAAATGCCAGATTCCTACTGATCTTCTTTACCAGGATAAAAGCATTGAATAAAAAGATTTGAATAAGCATTAATTACTGAGTAGCCTACCTAGAAAGAAGTGACACATTTCTTTTCACTGAGTAAAAAGTCAATGAAGGTCAAAAAAGAAGTTTTAACAATGCTATTTCTCTAAAAGACAATAAATACATTGAAGGTCACCAAGAGTAGAATAACTGTGCTTCAAACTCTCCAGCACCTCAAGAGAAGACTGGACCCAAAATTAATCAGCAGGAAATATTACACAATGACTTCTGTTGTTCGGTATTTTATCAGCTTTATGTATATTAGTCTCATATCTTCAGCCATGTGGAAAGATCCTTGGGGAAGGAATAACAATCATTCAAAAGATATTTGTCTGACTGAATCTTGTTAATTTTTTTTTATTCCTGCCAACTTGCTATAGTTTTTCTTTAGTAGTTTTCTAGAACTCTTCCATTACTCAAATGGGCTTTCAGCAAACAGGTTAATTAAAATGATTGTGAAAGAATATACTACAGAGGGGCATCTGGATGGTTCAGTCAGTTAAGCATCTGACTCTTGATTTCATCTTAGATCATGATCTCAGGGTCCTGAGGTCAAGCCCCACATCAGGTCCCACACTCACTGGGGAGTCTACTGGAGATTCTCCCACTCTCTCTCTCCCTCTGCCCTTCCCTCCTGAACTCTCTCTCTCTCTCCCTCTCTCTTTATAAAATAAATAAATCAGTATTAAAAAAAAAAAGAATATATTATCTAAGTGTGGTAAATCAGAAGTGAGAGACTTCCTGTGTTCAGCTTATTTGATCAAATTCTCAGCAAACTTTCATTCTCGCTTAGCCAACAGCTTCTATTCTTTACCATAAGTTCAACAAATACAACTGAACTAAAGGAGAAAAAAAATATAAATGATAAAATACATGTCACAGTCAGTCCAATGGTATAATCAGCTGGGACCTTTACTTTGAGTCTATACAACCAAGATAGGAAGAGAATGAAAAAGAGACTGTCCACAACAGTAAATTCTGGAAGCAATCTTGATGGCTAAATAAATTATGAAATATCTGTATACATAATTCTATGATGCCCATATAAGACAAGGTAAGTATATGTATTTGGACATGGAAAGATGTCCATGTAAATGAAATGAACAAGTTACAAACTTATATATAGTGATCCCACTGACATAAAACAAAACCAAATATGTTTGTAAATGCACTGAACAAGGTATGCCATGCAAGTCACTCAGCAAACTATATACCCTGGGAGAAGAATGAAATTTCATAGGCAGAAAGGAAATAAAAGGGGCTTTCAGATTTTATTCTTTGCTAGTAAGAACATATTAGTTTTATGCTTTTAATAAATATGTAAAGAAGTACACATAAGTTTATAAAGATTATAAAAAGAAAAAATATTAAAATATACAAAAAATTTATAAAAAGAAAACTATTAAAAGCAGTATATATACAGAGAAATTAATTATGTTCATGCATGCATACAACACAAATCTTAGGCCATTAAAAGTCATGAAGTAGGGCAGCCCCGGTGGCGCAGTGGTTTAGCGCCGCCTGCAGCCCAGGGCGTGATCCTGGAGACCCTGGATCAAGTCCCACGTCAGGCTCTCTGTATGATGCCTGCTTCTCCCTCTGCCTGTGTCTCTGTCTCTCTCTCTCTCTTTGTCTCTATGAATAAATAAATAAAATCTTATTAAAAAAAAAGTCATGAAGTAGATTTATATTTATTGACATGGAAAGATAGTCATAATTTATAAGGAAAAAAACCAGGACTGGACAGTATAGCTCATTCTGTTTAAAGTGTGTATGTGGGCAGCCCAGGTGGCTCAGTGGTTTAGCACCGCCTTTGGCCAGGGCGTGATCCTGTAGACCTGGGATCGAGTCCCATGTCAGGCTCCCTGCATGGAGCCTGCTTCTCCCTCTACCTATGTCTCTGCCTCTCTCTGTGTGTGTCTCTCGTGAATAAATAAATAAAAAATTTTTGAAAAGATAAAATATTTTAAAAAATAAAAAATAATGTATGTGTCTATAAATTAATCTCTAAAAGTCCATTAATAATCACAATTAGTCACAAAACAACAATAAACTACTCATATAATTGTTTTTTATTCATTTAACTGTATTCTCCAACATAAAACAATTAACATAGTAGCAGTATAAGGAAAAATACTCCTTAAAGTAGTTTTACTACACTAAAAGAACTATATAGATCTGAAGTTCATGAATAAATGTTAATAGTTTATAATCACACAAAAGTAAAAAATAAAATGGTATATACACATACATACGAACACACACACACACAATTTACATACATATATGGCCAAATATTTCAGATAAAGGTCATTAAGATTCAGAATTATCCGGATAAGCACCTCTGCTTTTCCATGTAACTTCTTGTATGTGTACATACAATCTCAGTTATTTTGTATAGATCAGTGCACAAATGCTTCCATCTTCAGTCGTGTGTATAATTTTAAAAAATCAATCAGTTTTGTCAAGAATAAAAAAGTTGCTAGTAGGAGCACCTGGATGGCTCAATGGGTTAAGGGTTGAACTCTCAATTTCCCCTCAAATCATGATCTCAGGATCATGAGATCAAGCTCCACATTGCGCTGGGCTCTGCACTAGGCATGGAGTCAGCTTGAGATTCTCTCTCTCTCTCTCTCTCTCCCCCCCCTTCCCTCCAAAAAAAAAAAAAAAAAAATGTTGCCATTAAAACCAAGAATTTCACTTAACATCTTTCCAACAGAAGCTGCTGTATTCTAATGGACCTTTATAAAACCCATAAAATAAGCATTATAATGAAAGAAAATGCCACAAAACTATTAAAATGATGGCTTTTAACCTTTCTAATGCACAATGTGCAGTCAATAGCTTTTTTAAATCCTGAGGGCCAAATGCACTGTAAGGTTTATAAGAGAAAAAATCCACTCCCAAGTTTAAAATTCTCATTGCTTAAAAGTAACAATAAATTTCCTAGTAAAACACTGGGTTCTGGTTTTAATTAAAAGTAAATGTGCTAAGATTGCCACCTCCTGCTGAAGAGAAAGTCAAGTCCTATATGATCTACCTCAAGTAGATTTTCAAAAGACTTCAGATCTGAATTCTGTCTTAAAGAAAGATTATTTGGAATTCATAAAAATGTATTTACAACCTGGTAACATTTTACTAACTACTTGAAATTAGTCAAAATTGCTGTGGTACATTCCAAGAGAATATAATAAAAACAAAAATAAATTAACATTTCAGCATCATCATTAACCACCTAAACTATCAATGCCAAGATTCAGATTTAACCTCTAAAATTATTTCAGTCTTCCAGACAATGTCTCACTTCTTAATCCCCTCTATTTCTCCAATAGAAACAGCATGTGTCATTCTGGGAAATTTCTAATTGTTAAATTCTGTTAAAAGTTTAAGTCAATGAACAAATGCTTCTTCTAATAAAATTCAATAACTGTGATAGAATTATGGATTTAACATGTAAAGTCCTATAGCATTTTCTAAACAGATGAATTGTTTAAGGGTTACTACTTTCCTTAGGTCTCCCTACATGGAAACACATTTTTTCGATTATATAGCAAAGACTATGGCTTCTGTTCAAGCCTAGATTTTATTGTTTATAAAATTAGAAACAGATACATACACATACAGAAACATAACACACACATAGGTAAACATGTACACCTAGGCTATATATATGAACAGTTGAAAGGTTTTATGTATTATATAAGAAGGTACATTACACACATATGAAGAAATTAAAGTTAATCTCTCAAATGAATAATTCATTTATAAACAAGCCTTTTTTAATCTCACAGATATCCTTATCACATGCTATCAAAATTATTTACACAATTCAGTCAAAATTAAATGAAAATACTGATGAGCCCAGCACCTTTATTATTTTGAAAAATCAAGAACTATTTACAGTCATTGTTTGCCATTCTTAATCCAGAAAGGAAGGATTCTATTTTGATCTAGAATGTCTCTAAGAGTTCACCAAAATCATTCTGCATTTTTTTTTTCTATCCTGTGGAAGGGAGGATGATGTTAGGGCTCCAGGAAATTGAGTCTACAGGTTTCTGGAGATTGCTTTTTTCTCTTAAATCATTAAGACAGTTGCAGACTGATAGACTCATGTCCTGCGGGACTGTGAGCTCTATCAGTTCACCATTTGTTTTTCCAGGAGTGCCTGAGGAATGCCACACATATCCCCACCTGGAGGGTAGGTTGTGGGGTGTCAGCTTGTGCTTTGCCCGCGGCTTGCCTTCTGCTCCCTCATGACTATGGCTGTGATTTTTTTTTTTTTTTAGATTTTATTTATTTATTCATGAGAAACAGAGAGAGAGAGAGAGAGAGAGAGAGAGAGGTAGAGACACAGGCAGAGGGAGAAGCAGGCTTCATGCAGGGAGCCCAACGTGGGACTTGATCCCAGGTCTCCAGGATCACGCCCTGGGCTGAAGGTGGTGCTAAACCACTGAGCCACCCGGGCTGCCCATCACTCTGCATTTTTATCGATACTTGATTTGCAACTACATGCATTTCTGTTTATACCTAAATTTTAAGATTAAAGGTGATTTATATTTTATTCTTAATAATTTTCTGCATTTTTCTAAAGTCTTTAAAAAAAATTTTTAAGACCTTATTTATTTCAACGAGACAGAGAAAGAAAGCACATAAGCAGAAAAAGGGGCAGAGGGAGAAGAAGAAGCAGACTTCCTGCTGAGCAGGGAGCCTGAAGCAGGGCTCAATCCCAGAATCTTGGAATCATGACCTGAGCCAGAGGCAGACACTTAACTGACTGAGCCATCCAGCCACCCCCCTAAATTCTTTTCTAATTATAGATGATCTCTGTAATTTAAAATAAGTAAGTAATTTTAAAGCAATAATTAAACATTTAGAATATGAAACATTAATCATAAAGCTTGGTATTGATCACTCACTCCCTCAAAAAAAAAAAAAATGTGTAGTACCAAAGGAGTAATCTATGCATTTATGACTTCTCATGAGTTGTCAAAAGTAACATATACAAAATTCTAATTCATATCTAACATTTGTAATAGGAGCTTTTTACATTTGTAATAGGAGCCCCAATTACAAATCTAGCATTTGTAATTGGGGCTCCACCTGCAGTAGAGAGTCTGCTGGAGATTCTCTCCCTCTGCCCCTCCCCCCATGCTCTCTCTCAAAAAAAAATAAATCTTTAAAAATTAAATAAATAAAAATAAAGCCTAACTCGGCTTTCATTCTCAATTTTAATTCTCCATCCTCACTTCCCTTAGCACACACCTGACCCAAGGTCAAGTATAACTTCATTTCAAGACACCTAAGGATATATAGGAAGTTCCCCTCTTTCCTTTGTATCTTTTGTAATAAGGGAAATTAAAAGGTTTCTGAATTTGCATAAACATAATTGAATCTAGCTGCTAAGATTTTTATTTCAAATTAATATTATTAATTACTTGGTGGTTCAGTGGTTGAGCATCTCCCTTTGGCTCAGGGCAGGATCCCAGAGTCCTGTGATCAAGCTCTCATCGGGCTCCAAAGGAAGCCTGCTTCTCTCTCTGCCTATGTCTCTGCCTCTCTCTGTCTCTCATGAATAAAAAAATAAAATAAAATTTAAAAAAAAAAAAAGATTAGTGGAGCTACGTCAAATGGCTCAGGAGCCAACTTGAAGAAGCTCCATTGGCCAAAAATGGGATGGTTTTTAGCATTAATAAAAATAATAACTTCAATAAATAGAAAAGCATCAAATATTTAAATCTCTGAGTTCATAATAATATGCAAACAGCAAAAACAACCACTAATTTGTCATCTTTGGAGGATGCTAGGAAACCAACTCTATATTATCAAAATAAAGAACCAAGCATTTATCTTGGCTTTCCTATATGAAATGCACCTGTGGGTAACAAAACAGTTGGTTATTTATTAAAGATTTATTTTTAGATGTATTTCAGCTAATATATAATAAAGGAATAGTAAAAAAGCAGAATATAAGCATTTTGTGGCACCTGGGGGGTTCGGTTGATTGTGTGTCTGCCTTCAGCTCAGGTCATGATCTCAGAGTTCTGGTATTTGCTGAAGCCTGGCTCCCTGCTCTGCAGGGAGTCTGCTTCTCCCTCATCCTCTACCCCTCCCTTCTCCCCACCTCTCTTCTCCCTCCCACACCCCCTGCTCATGTGCACTCTGTCTCAAATAAATAAGTAAAATATTTTATAAATAAATAAATAAATAATTTTAAAAGAATATAACCATTTTGAATCTCTAATAAAATAATGATGAGAAAATGTTCACCAATGGCTACTGACAAGACAAAAAGAGACAACTAGGCATCACGTGCCTCCTTACAGAAGTACACCCACTAGCCGTGAAACTGTCTTGCCAAAAAAAATCAAACCCAAATCTGATAGTTTCCAGATCTAACTACAAATGTACAAATTTGAAGGACAGAGAAACATATAGATCTATAAGGCACTATGAAATACAAAATCCAGACTGTAAGAATTAATAAGGCAAACAACCTACTCAACAAATAATTTACAGAGGAAAAGGACAAGAGAGCAAAAAAAAAAAAAAAAACCCTAATTTTAACCTGTTAAGATATTTTAAAAGAATAAAAAGCCAGTTAAAATTTGGTGTTATAACACATTATTTTGCCACTATTTTGCCATTATTTTGCCACTATGCTCTCGAGTTAAGCCTAACCTGAAAAGTTCGCTATAAGAATGTTTTTTATTTTTTATTTTTACTTTAAAGATTTTATTTATTCAAGAGAGACACAGAGAGAGAGAAAGAGAGAGAGAGGCAGAGACATAGGCAGAGGGAGAAGCAGGCTCCATGCAGGGAGTGTGACGTGGGACTGGATCCTGGGTCTCCAGGATCACGCCCTGGGCTGAAGGCAGTGCTTAACTGCTGAGCCACCCGGGCTTCCCAAGAATGTTTTCTAAAACTTGAAATAAACTCACTTATTTGCAATCACTATCATAAATGCAACAGGGAGATATATAATAGTTAAAAACTCAGTCTACAGAATCAGATCCACCCAGGTCCAAACCTCAGCTCTGCGCTTAGTAGCTGTGTAAAGTCAAGCGAGAAATTTTAATTTATAATTATCAGTTTCCTCATCTACAAGATAAAGTTAACATTGACTTGACAAGACTATTTTGGCAATTAAATAAGATACTGCATACAAAGAACTTAACAGAGAGGCATTCATACAATATGTCTAATAATATAGCTATTAGTAGTATAAGAAATAAGAATGTCACATATTAGAATTCTAAAAATACAAATCTAAATAATCACAAAACTCTATTCAAAAGTAAACGGCACAATCGCCATTTTCACACACTAAGGCTCACTTAAGAAAACAATTAGAGGGAAAAAATTAACTTAAGTGGAATTCAGACCAATAGGGAGTATCTTTCAGTAACATAGATGAGAAACAGAAAAAATGCAAATTATGGTAAAGATGGTAGAAATGGTTATAAAGCAACTTATTCCTCAATCTTCTTTCTTTTTAGTAATCTCTACGTCCAACATAGGGCTCAAACTCACCACCCCAAGATCAAGAATCACATGTTCTTCCAACTGAGTGAGCCAGGCACCCCATTATTTCTTCATTTCCTATGTCTTTAGAATTTCTTTTTGGGGAACCTACAGAACCACCAGAAATCAAGGCCAGTGACCCTGAACCTTCAATTCATGTGATAATAAAGATATCACCTAACTCCATCCATTACGCTAACCTAGAAACTATTCCCCAGATTTTTTCTGAAACTCAACCATAAACCATTTGATGACTTGGTTATAAGAGAAAGAAAACAATTTTAAAGGCACAAGTCCATGTAATCTCCATCATTCCTTTCGATAGTCATGTGCATAAGTCTTTGACTTCTTAGACAAAGACACACAAACACAAACACACAAACAAGCACACAACTGGAAACAAAATGTTCCCATTTTCAGTAGAGTTCATGCTACAGAGATAAGAGACTAAAGTTATACTCAAATACACTGTAGTATCTGCTATTGTTAATTATACATTGGCTTCCTTTCATTCACAAGGACTCCCTCATTTCATTAGGTATATATTGCAATGTTTTCCTCTTAGGATTAAAATTCTTATGCTATATTTGGTCTTTAACCAAGAATATTCCTTTGAAATTTATATATTTTATTATTATATATATTTATATTACATTTACATTAAATATTTATATATATATATGGATAGAGACAGAAACAGATATAGAGATGGTTGTTTTTTCCTCAAAGGTAAACATGATTGCCTTTTCAAAATACTCTCCTTACTTAAAATTCAAACACAAATGCATTTTCAAATTCAAACTTGCCACATACCTCAGTGAAGAAGAGCAACTCTGGCAAGATTTGTAAGGTTGTTAACAAAATTTTAAGAAGTTATAAGCAATTAAAAATTCACTCTAGGAAAAAAAAAATTCACTCTAGGGGTGCTAAGCTAGCTCAGATGGTTAAGCCTCTGCCTTCAACTCAAGTCATAATCTCTAGGTACTGAGATCAACCTCCACATCAGGTTCTCAGCTCAGCAAGGAGTCTGTCTCTCCCTCTCCCCCTGCTTATGTTCTCTCTGTCTCTCTTTTTCTCTCTAATGAAAAAAATATATCTTTAAAAAAAAATCACTCTAATATATGAACAATACAAAAGCTTTATCTTCAATTACATGAATTGCCTGAAGCTCTCTAGATTTATTCCAAAATTAAAATGCTCTACCATTTCAGCCTAGCAACAAAGTTGGTAATTTATTTTATTTATTTATTTATTTATTTGAGAGATAGAGTGTGCAGCCGAGAGGGGCAAAGGGAGAGGGAGAGTCTTAAGCAGACTTCACGGTGATTGTGGAGCCCGACACAGGGCTCCATCTCAAGACCCTGAGATCACAACCTGAGCTGAAACCAAGAGTTGGACACTTAACTGACTGTGCCATCCAGGTGCCTCCACAAAGCTGGTAGTTTAAAAGCAAAGGAATTATTTAAACAAGAATATAATAGCCCACAGTAGCAGTTTCCCCTATTTTTTATTATTAAAATGAAATAAGCAAAAGAAGATTTTTTTTAATTCCAAACTAAATTATTCTAAAATAAATACTTTTTGCATGGAGTTCACGTATTTGGTGATTTCAATCTCATACATATTTTTTAAAACCAAAATATAACTAAGCATATTTATTCATTCCAGACACAAATTACTTACTATATGTCTGGATCTGGTCTATGTACTGCAGATTAAAAAATATGAATAAAATTTAGTCCTTAATATCAAGAAAGAAATACTCAGGTCAAGAAATACCAAAACAGGGGATCCCTGGGTGGCGCAGCAGTTTAGCGCCTGCCTTTGGCCCAGGGCGCGATCCTGGAGATCCGGGATCGAATCCCACGTCAGGCTCCCGGTGCATGGAGCCTGCTTCTCCCTCTGCCTATGTCTCTGCCTCTCTCTCTCTCTCTGTGTGACTATCATAAATAAATGAAAAATAAAAAATAAAAAAAAAAAGAAATACCAAAACAGGTCACTATACCATAATTAAAAGTAAGATATAAACAAATTCTGCAGAAATATATAAGCAGAAATAACCAAACCAGAAGCCAGGCCAGGAGGGTTTCATGGAGAAAGAGACACCAGTAGAGCCGTGCTGCCAAGAAGGCTCTGGGGACTGTTGATGAGCCAACAGTAAATGCAACTGGTACAAGAGAAACTGCGAGTGCAAAAAACACTGCTAAACTTATAAGAGACTTTAGATTTTTCTCTTACACTTTAGAAAAGGTGCATGGCTTTAATTTTGTAGTTGTAAAACAAATTTCTTAGTCTAAATCAAAACCATAAAACATGATTTCTTTTCCCTTACCCTTATTTAGCAAAGTGAAATTTTGTAACTTACATTTAAAAGGTAGGCTTGGAATGTTTCATTTTATTGTTGTTACTTCATACTAATTTCAGAATTAAGAAGGGTGTTCACTTTTGTTTTGCTCTAGTAGGTATAAGATTAAATGTAAATTGGTAAATACATGAATTGGATAACTTACAATAAGGAAATAATATATGTATAAAAGAAAGTAACACATAAGTAACTAACAAAATCATAGTGTGTACATGAGAACCAACTATCTTCGTATTTCATAAACATGATTGTATTCAAAACACTTAAATCTAGCCTTTATGTTTATGGACATAATTGTGTACAACATAGTTTTATATATAACAGAAATCACCTCAACAGTGAAGATTCAGTCTAACCCCTCCCCCAGCCCCACTAGTTCATTCTCTCTCTCTCTCTCTCTCTCTCTCTCTCGTGCTCTCCCTCTCTCAAATGAATGAATAATATCTTTAAATAAAATTTTAAAAAAAGACTCAGGCAAACATCAAAGCAAATCCTAAATGCAGATCAACTGGGAACAGCCCCAACATCCCAACCCAGGAATGTTTTCACATTCAGCAATATAGTCAGTCAAAAAGTATCAGTGGCATTCACTCTAAAATCACTCAACATAGAAATATGTTATGAGGGGCAACTGAGTGGCTCAGTGGTTGAGCATCTACCTTTGGCTCAGGGCATGATCCTGGAGTCCTGGGATCGAGTCCCACATCAGGCTCTCCAGAGGGAGACTGCTTCTCCCCCTGCCTATGTCTCTGCCTCTCTATGTGTGTCTCTCATGAATAAATAAATAAAATCTTTTAAAAATATGTCATGATACCAACTCACACTCTTCTCATTTGAAGATATGTTGATCCCAACAAGCATTAGAGTCAGGAAAGGGCACTCTGACGTTTGTCAGCTATATTCCCTTAAAGAAATTCTTTAAACCTTAGTTTCAAAAAAAAAAAAAAAAAAAACTTAGTTTCCCCATCTGTAAAATAGACTACAGTTACATAATTCTCAGCAAAATAACTGGCACATAGTAAGCCACTCAATAAATACTATTATGAAATCTTCAACTGATGTAGGTGATTACATGAGGTCAGTAAATCACCAGCAAAGTACTTGGCATAAGTCAGCATGTAACTCATATAAGTTTCTGATATTGGTTTCTTTCCTTTCTTAGGACAAATGCACTAGCATTTACCTTATAACTCTAACAATATCTAGAAAAGAGCTTCCCAGAAGTCTATGTAAATCCTAACTAAATAAGAAGGCTTCTGTAACTACTTCTGAATACTCAGGATCTTTCAATGTCACATGTAGTTCATAAGCTCTGGCTTCACCAGTTCACAGTTACTGCACGCTATAAAAATAATACCCTGAATTTACAAAAATGGCTTTCTGACCAGGAGCTTAAGCCACTTCTAAATAACAGTTCATTACTGACAATGACAGGATCAGTCAAATACAGAACCATATCTTACAGGAAACCCAAGGCTAAAAAGAGGATCTGTTTTATACTGACAAAGTCAGTCAATGGCAAAACAAACACTCAAACTCAAAATTTTTGGCCTCAAACTGAGAGTTTTTTACAGCCCAGATTGCATTTCCTCAAAGGACAAAAAAAAGGACACTGATACATTGATTCACATCAATTTTCCAAGTCTTCACTCAATACACACAAAACCAACACACAGTTGTGATTAAACATTTATAAAAGGAGTAATGTCAAAATCTTTTCTTTATTAAGGTATATCAATGTATTCTTTGCTGTAATGTCTGAGGTTGATAGTATAACCTTTCTGTTCTTTTAGGGAGGTTGGCTTATTAAGTGTAATTATTTTTAAACCTACTACACATTATAAAATTGTACACAAAATTTAATGTTTTCATCTTACGAGTTTTTATAGTTCATCTTGTTTCCTCTGGCCATTTGCTTTTAATATGCAACCAGTGAACAATATGTTTTTTATGTTTCACATTTAAAAATTCAGTCTTCCGAAAGCTCAGCCAGAAATGTCCATTTCAAAAAGCTTTCTTTAGCCACTTGGCTTTCAGTGACATATGTGCAAAGTGAAAATGTAATCAACAGTGATTTTCTGCAGATCAGATGGAATCACTTAGCATACTCAACGTGGTTCCCAGTCCTTGCCTCAAGAGGAATGTCCTTCAGCAGGCAAGTGTTTCTTTTAAACATCAGACTAGCTACTGTTGTTTGAACACCAGTGTTATCTTGGCATGCTTGGAATATATGTATATTCTGAGGATTATAAATGCTACCCTGTATCAAAATAAAATTGGAAAACATTTACATTATAAACATTGTATGGAGTCAATACAAAATTTAAGTAACTAGCAAGTAGTATTTGAGGAACTAAAACTTTTGAATTTTAATCAATTCCTCTGTTTTCAAAGTTTCTTTAAGCTCAGAATACTGCACAGATACAATAGTGCTCATGTAAGCAGAAATACTAAATATCAAAAAAGTTAGTGTTAAAAAATTATGAACTGCAAATAATCTTATTATGTATGCTCTCTTCTGTCACACAAATGATTATTTTTAATTTAAAAATTACCATAAAAAATTACCATAAAATGAATAACTCAGGAAATAACAGGTGCTGGCAAGGATGTAAAGAAAGGGGAACCCTTTTACACTATTGGCGGGAATGCAAACTGATGCGACCCCTCTGGGAGAAGTAGAAGGCTGTGAGATAGCTCCCTGAGAGCCACTGGTTGGGCACCAACCTGAACATAAACACACACACACACACACACACACACACACACACACACTGCAGGACTGACAATCATCCTGCAGGATGATTGCTACAGGGGAAGAACAGAACAGACATCAGAAATCCAGCAATACTGGGAGATGGTAAAGCCTGGTCAAGCTGATATGCAGACACTTCATTAACACCTTGTAAACATCCTGAGAAAGGCTGCTCCCTTGAGAGTAAGAACCATGCCCCAGGGATCCCTGGGTGGCGCAGCGGTTTGGTGCCTGCCTTTGGCCCAGGGCGCGATCCTGGAGACCCGGGATCGAATCCCACATCGGGCTCCCGGTGCATGGAGCCTGCTTCTCCCTCTGCCTGTGTCTCTGCCTCTCTCTCTCTCTCTCTCTCTGTGACTATCATAAATAAATAAAAATTTTTAAAAATTTTTAAAAAAAAAAAAGAACTATGCCCCAGACTAAGCCCTAACAAGATCCACAGGGAAGAGAGTTTGGGAGTCAAGATATCTCAAGTCAAAGAAGTTTAGGAAATACCTTGGACTTCCCATAAAGCTGCCGTGTAAGAACATAAAATCAAGCTGTCACAAGTTCAAGGTGATCAGCCAGTAACTGAACTTGTTATTTTCAGTCTTTACTTTAGCTTTTCTGCTGGATATGCAAAGATACGTCAATGTGGTTTTAATTTGAATTTCGTTGGGGTCTATCGATGCTGAGCATCTTTTCATGTCCTTATTGAGCCATTTGTTTATCTTCTTCTGTGATATGTCTCTCCAAATATTTGTCCTTTTAAAAATTGGATTATCTTCTTATGAGTAATAAGAGTCCATTATATGTTCTAGATACAACTCATTTGTCAACTATAACTATATGCATTGTGAATATTTTCTTTCAGTCTGAGACGTGCCTTTTCATTTTCTTATAAAAATATTTTCTTTTGAAGATGAGATTTTAATTTTGGTGAAGTATAATTTATTGTTTTCTTTCTTTTATAAGTGCTTTGTATGCCTGAGAAATCTTTGCCTACTCCGAGGTAATAAAAATTTCTTCATAAAAATAAATGTTTATTTTTTTCTTTGACAAGTTCAACAGTTTTAGCTTTTAAATGTAGGTCTGTTACCCATTTTATGTTAATCTTGTAATTTTTCTTCTTGCTTTTATATGGACTTATTTTCAATTGTGGAACCAATCTTATATTCCTACAATAAATTTCCAATTGGTCATGAGAGGTTATCCATTTTGTATATTGCTAGATTCCATTTGCTAATATTATTTTAAAATTTTTGCATCTGTGTCAATGAGGCATACTGATTATAATTTTTCCTTCTTATGGGAACTTTGTCAGCTAATTAGTATCAAGACTAAATAGGCCTCATAAATGGGTTGGGAAGTATTCCTTCTTCATCTATTTTTGGAAATAGTTTATATAGCACTGATATTATCTCTTCTTTAAATATTTAATTATTGGGATCCCTGGGTGGCACAGCGGTTTGGCGCCTGCCTTTGGCCCAGGGCGCGATCCTGGAGACCCGGGATCGAATCCCACGTCGGGCTCCCGGTGCATGGAGCCTGCTTCTCCCTCTGCCTGTGTCTCTGCCTCTCTCTCTCTCTCTCTCTCTCTCTCTGTATGACTATCATAAATAAATAAAAATTAAAAAAAATAAATATTTAATTATTTTACCTGTAATACTGTCTAAGCTAGAAATATTTTTGTGAGATGTTTTTTATTATGAATTCAAAAATCTGAATAGATGTAGGGCTGTTAAAAGTTTCCATTTCTTCTTGTGTTGGTTTTTAGTAAATGGTGGTCTTGAAATAATTTGTTTATTTCATCTAAGTTATTAAATTATATTGGCATAAAGTTGTTTATAATGTCCATTTATATCCACTTTAATATGTCTGAGGTCTAAAAGTATCTTTTAAAAAACAGAATTTCTAGATTCACAGACTAATGGTGGTCACACTAATTCCAAATCCCTCCTTCTTTTACTTTCTGGGGGTGGGGGCGGGGGGCATGAAACTACCTTCTGTACTGTACTTTCTGCATCACTGTAATACAAAGAATATCACAACCTCTACCATACATGGACAGGGAAATTCCAACAGCAAGTTCACCATCAGCCCATTATTACTCTCAGAAACCAAGGATACAGAGAGTAAAGAAGAAAAGGCTGGTAATATTCTATGAAAAGGAACAGAGGGAAGCTGAGATCTTAGGGGAAGACAAAAATCAAAGAAAAAAGTGAAACAATAAATGCAAAAATACTCAACATAGGTTGGGACCTAGGAGTTCACGGCTCTGGCTACAGGAAGGAACTTGAAAGCATGTTCCAAGTGGAAGTCTCAGAGAAGCACTTGATTTTGGGAGTGAATTAGCTAGAAAGAGAAGGAATACAGGTTTGTTTACTGTAGTGACATGGTCAAAAGACATTCTGAAACTACTTTACATATGTTATAGGAACGAGTAAATGACTAATGTGTTAATGTTGATGGGAGCCTGGGATCCACTTTGGAAGAAGGGATATAAATACAGAATGGGAAAGGAAAAAAAGAACCATGTAGGGATAGATTGAAATTGGAGATACTATGTGAACTCATGATATCTAAATAATGTATATGTCTAAGGTGATACATGTTCATGTGCATATATCCATATTTCTGTGCATGTTTCTACATATGTGCTTTTGAATTTACATTGAATATACATGCATAATTGTTACCCTGTCCTCTAAAAAGGCCTAAAGGCAAAGATACTGTGTAACATGAGCACACTTAACACTCAGATCTCAGTTTCTAACATCATTTCCAATAAAAAGAACCAGGGCTCCCCAGAAAAACAGCTCATTCCATGACTGGAGCAGGATAGGTATGAGATGATCCTGAACATCCATCCTGCTGTGCTATAAAGTTTTAAAAGTCCTTTAAAAACACCAAAAGAGATATGTCACAGGGACACAGGAGCTAACTTGAGGCTTCCATTGGCCAAATCTGGGACAATTAAGCACCAAAACTATTAAGTTCAATATTGACTTAAAAACTATTGGGAAAAATAGAAATTCATGAGTCTACACTAATAATAAATAGACAAATAAATAAATGAGGGAGAAGGGAAATCTGCTAACACTGAAAGCCAGATGGCAAATATAAAGGAAGTGCTGAGTTAGAAAAATCATCTTGCAACCATCACCATAAAGATTTTATCAGGCAAGAATCATCAACAAATGACAAATTTATGGGAAAATTTTGATGAAAAGCTGGATATGTGTACTGCTTACTAGTAGCAATAGGGGAAAACAGTAATTATACAGTAGAAAAATCAGGCAACACCTTAAGCCAAAATTGATCAAAATTAATCATCAGTGATGGTGACTCTACATGATACTCTAAGGAAAATGCAACATTACCTATTCTTGGCAGTAGTATATTAGTCTGGCCAAGAATGTATAGTCTTAATGTCACAAGGGAACAACTGATAAATAAAACAAGATTTTTTTTTCTTTTTTTACAAGAATGTATAGTCTTAATGTCACAAGGAAACAACTGATAAACAAAACAAGAATTTTTTTCTTTTTTTAAAGATTTTATTTATTTATTCATAAGAGACACAGAGTGAGAGAGGCAGAGACACAAGCATTGGGAGGAGAAGCAGGCTCCATGCCAGGAGCCCAATACAGGACTCAGGCCAGGGAATCCGGGATCACACCCTGAGCCAAAGGCAGACGCACTCAACCACTGAGCTACCCAGGCATCCCATGTTTTATTTTTTAAGTGATGGGAGACACTCTTCAAAAATGTCAATGTTATAAAAGACAAGGAAAGGCTGTGGAAATTTCCCAGCTTAAAGAGACTAAAAATACGTGCAAATAAATACAGACTAGACTAGAGCTTGTAATAGTGGGGGTGAGGGGGATGTCATAAAGCACCTTTTTACACCATTAGATCAACTGATAAAATTAGAATTGGGGTATTAGAGTAGATAAAAGTATTATATCAATGTAATTTTATGAAATTAATAACTGTACTGTGGTTATGTAAGAATATTCCTATTGTTAAGAAATACACACTAAAGTGTATTTCTCTCATATGGTTCAGGAAAATAAAGTGTATGCATGAGATAGAATGAGCAAGAAAGGAAGGAAGGGATGATAAAACAAATGCAATAAAAATATTAACAATGGAGAAATCTAGTTAAAGCGTATAAAAATGCTCTTTAAGTTATTTTTAACTTCAGAGAAAACAAAGAGAAAAAAATGTAATCATGCCTCAGCTGTCAGCAGTGTCTATACAGCCATAATAATGTAAATTCTTGTATTAGTTACAGAAAAGGTCAAGTTTTTGTGGTAACAAAGGTACCACAAAATACAATTACTTAAATGAAGATAGTTTACTTTTGCTAACTATAGACACAATTTCTTAACTCTTCCCACTCCTCTATATGTAATCCCACTTCTTTAAAGTCTCTTTTCACCATCTGCCATGAATGCTGTTTCCTGCTGGGATCTTAACTGATACAGTATGTAGGGATTTGGGGACTGGTTTGCTCACATATCTGATGAATGCACAGATGATTTCCCTGTGGGGGCAGGGAAGAGGAAAAAAACAATAGAAATACATGGCATGCAATAGAACTATAATTGTTCAAATTATTATTGGTGCAGTGTAGGATAAAGTGCCAGTGAAAGACGGGATTTTGAGAGATAAATGGCTACTGTACTCAATCGCTTGATGACAACAATAATAATACATTAATAATTACAAAGACTGCGTAAGTGGGCAACCTGCTCTGTTTAAGCATTTACAAAATAAAAAGCTTGGGATCTTGAACTCCCAAATCAAGGTACAGGTGGAGAACCTAAAAACATCTATAGTGGCCATTTAACAGTTTGATGGTGCACAAAGAAAAAGGAAATACACAGATCTTCTAGGGTCCATTAATTCCTGAGAATGTCAAATCCCACCTGACCCACTAGTCAAAATGGGACTTACATTTTAGGTCCCTTCACTTTTGGGAGAACAGCAAATCTAGCTTCTTGGTACAAACTCAGAGCTTACCCAAAGACTTTATCTTTTTACCTCATATGCTTAGAAATTTAATGGGTGGGGTGCCTGACTCAGTCAGTGAAACATGCAACTCTTGATCTTGGGGGGGGAGGGGGTCATGAGTTTGAGCCCCACTGAGCATAAAGATTACTTAATAAAAAATAAATAATAACCTTTAAAAAAAGAAATTTAATGGGTATACATTGTGTGTTTTCCCATGCATTTTTAGCTCAAGAAACACAGATCAATATTGACTACTTTCTTAGATAAGTAATAGTAGTAAGTAGAAAGTAGTAAGAATATCTACTTTCTTAGATAAGTAAAAAAAAAAAAAATTAAGAAAGAAAAGGATTGATTTTTTTTCCCTGAAGCTTTCTTGAAGGTGAGATAGTTCATCCATGAAAAAGTGTTAGTTATTTGTAACCTATGTGAAGCAGCAGCCAGTCTTAAAACAGTCCTTTCTGGATAAGGTAAGTACAAAGAATATTAGTATAATTGTTCAGGCTGCTTTTAGTTTCTCTTAATCAAAATTACTAGATGATGGAATTCAAAAACTTACTACACGTTATTACTTAGTGTAGTAATAAGCATTTATAAGTAAAACCTCTTTGTCATGCAAATTTTTTTAAAAAGGATATCTTCTTTTAGTGCTAATCCAATACTGATAACACTACACGTATATCTGGTAAGCAGGAAGTGGCAAGTACCCCATAAAAATTCAAGAGCCCACCACACTTGAAGTTTCTAGGAAAATCTGGGACATGTTAGAATATGCCCTCTAAAAAAAGATGTTGTTTCACCTTGCACTGCCTTCCAAAAAGAAAAAAGCACAAAACTTGGAGACTATCCTTGAACTTTAGAAGCAGTAAGTTGTACATTCAAGTAGAGTGGCTACTTTTAAGTAGAGCCCAGAGTAAGAGACTGGTAAAGGAAGGCTACAGTGTAAGCTGATCTTCTATGGTCTAAAAGACCCAGTAATACTTGAATTACCTATGTCAGACAGATCTACTCTACATAGCCTCTGGAAACCCCCCAAAAGAAGAGTCACTGCACAGACCCTCAGGTTATCTGTCAACAATTATTCTCCATTTGAGAAATAGCTCCTAGTTCTACAGGGCCATGATACAGATTACACACCTAGTTATGGACACTAAGTGACTACATGACCAGAGCTGTCCATCATGCAATGGGTTACCCGTCTACTGAGTCATGAAATTGAGTTTGTGAAGTAACATTTTATCATTAAAGAGATATGAAATATATAAATAAGAAAAGAAGGCATAAACTGAGTAAGTGGCTCAAATTCCCATAGTGCCTACTCCACCAATTGCTTCACTGCCTCTTCTATGACCCCATGTGGAGGTCCCTATGACTAATGAACAGAAGAAAAAACCCAGAGCCTTGACTTATAGATGGGTCTACATGATATGCTGGCACTGGGTGTGAGCTGTAACATTAGTTTCCCACTCTAAAGTATCCTTGAAAAACAGTAAAATCTTCCCAATGAGCTAAACTTTAAGCAATACATCTCATCACTTTACTGGGAATGCGAGACAGCCTAATATTCATATTTACACTGATACATGGGTAATGGCTAATGCGTTGGGATCAAGGAAGTGGAAATAAAAAGACTGAAATAAGGGTGAAAAAGGAGGTCCAGAAAGGATTTGTATGAAAGGATGTCTCATAATGGACATACTTTGTGAAGACATTAGAGATCCTAGTTCCCAGGAAGCTTCTAGCAGGGAACACAGTCACAGTTCTATTAAATTTGAAGCTGAGACTACTGCAGTTGAAATTCCACCACCACAGGACAGGCAAAGAAAAAAAAAAAAAAAAGATTAATTTGCTGACAGAGTGATTTCTCCATATTACTAAGAGGAAATTGGGTGGTGGTTATACAATAGAAACTGATAAATTAAGTCTGAAAACCAAAGGATACACTGGCCAGCCTCAGTATTATTCCTATGTCCAATAATAAACTTAATGAAAAACTATGTTAACCCAATAAATATAGGATACTTAAGGACTCAGATCTTTGGGGTAAGAAGGCAATGAAGCCTGTTTAGCCAATGTGCTGGAAAAATTTAAGAATATAAAATAGTGGAGAAAGGAAATTATGATTATCAACTTCAGTCTGTTGATCAGCTACAAAAATGGAGACTGTTACAGCTAAGCATATTTTACATTATTTCTCCACCATCCCACTCCCTTTCCCACTAGGTTTTATGATGAGCACTAGTGATGATTACATTGCAATTCTGGTTTGGGAATTGATGGGAAAATGACTAAAATATCACCCTGCAACAAAAGATGACTGATGAGAATTTGTGTCTCCCCTGCCTGAATGAAGAGTAAGAGGAAGGGTCCTTCTCCATGGCTCCTACTCATCATAAACTCTCAAAATACTACCATTACTCCCCACCGTCCCCTCAACCCTAGAAGTGGTAAAAGCTTCCACTCCTGATAATACTTGGATGCTTCATTATTTGTTCCCTTAACTCTGCCTACACCTGTCAATGATCATCCCTTCACTGAAAACTCTTCATTTAAATCATCTGAAATAAGCTCTAATTCGTGCTGGGATACTGACTGATACAAAAGTATTTGTAGAAATTAGAAAAGTAGCATTCCAGGCAGCCCAGGTGGCTCAGCGGTTTAGCGCCACCTTCAGCCCAGGCCGTGATCCTGGAGACCCAGGATCAAGTCCCACATTGGGCTCCCTGCATGGAGCCTGCTTCTCCCTCTGCCTGTGTCTCTGCCCCTCTCTCTCTCTGTATCTCTAATAAATGAATAAATAAATAAATAAAATCTTTAAAAATAAAAAAAAGAAAAGTAGCATTCCAATTTAATAAAAATAGAGTAATTTTTAATTTTTTTAAGTAATCTCTACAACCAACATGGCGCTCAAACTCATGACCCTCAGACTAAGAGTCACACTCTCTACTGACTGAGCCAGCCAGGCACCCTAGAATGATTAACTTATAATCTTTGTTACATGAAACCTACAGAGCTTCATTTCTCATCAGTATGGTGTACTGATCTGCTGTGGTTCCTGTATAAGAATTATCTGGGGTTGTCCATCAAATAATGAATGGATAGATAAAATGTGGTACATATCCATACAATGGAATTTTAAAAAAAACACAGAATTAGTTGGGATACTTTAAAATGCAGATTCCTAGGCTTCACCCCAAACTTTCCAAATTTGAATTTCTGGAAATGAGGCCCTGCACACAACACTTTAAGTAAACCTTCCCAGAAAATTCTTTGTACACTAAAATTTAAGAACCATTGTTCAAAAGCAATGATTCTCAAAGTACAGTTCCCCACACCAGCAGTATCAGCAATATGTAGAAATTTGTTAGAAAATGTAAATTTGGGGGCCACACCCAGTCCTACTGAGTCAGAAACTCTGAGAGTCGGGCCTAACAGTCCCATGTTTCAATAAGCTTTCCAGGTGATTCTGGTGGACAATGAAGTTTGAGAACCACTATTCTATAGTTTTGTCTTTTCTCTGTACAGCAAATATGTGATCTTTGTCAGCCAGCTTCTGTTCCCAAATTCTATGTGATCCTAATAGTACTAATTCAATCCTTATCACCTACCAAAGAGCTAAGAACTTAACCAAGACCTTACCCATAACAGTATATCATCCTCTAACCTTAGTCATGGGCTCATTCTAGTTATGAAATGAGTAAGTCATGGAGATGAAAGGTACAGCATAGAAAATACAGTTAATGGTATTATAATAGCAATGTATGGTGATGGATGAGTGCTACACTTGTGGTGAGGAGAGCACAGTATAATTATCGAGTTGTTGAATCACTATGTTGTATACCTGAAACTAATGTAACATTGTACATCAACTATACTTCAATTTTTAAGCAAAAAAATTAAAAATTAATAAAAATAAACTGGTAAAAAATGCTCTTATGGTAGATCATGGGCTAACATAATGTGTTCATCTCCTTTCCCTAGAGAAACCATATAGGAATGATAATAATACTTGCATCTGCCAAAATTAAGAATACCCTCATTCTCTGAGCAAAACTGATAGCAATAAAAATGAAACCATAAGGGATCCCTGGGTGGCGCAGCGGTTTGGAGCCTGCCTTTGACCCAGGGCGCGATCCTGGAGACCCAGGATCGAATCCCACATCGGGCTCCCGGTGCATGGAGCCTGCTTCTCCCTCTGCCTGTGTCTCTGCCCCTCTCTCTCTCTCTCTCTCTCTCTCTCTCTCTCTGTGACTATCATAAATAAATAAAAATTAAAAAAAAAATGAAACCATAAGAAACTAAGAGACAAAGTCCTTTAAAATGTTTACACTCCCCTTATATTCCCTGTTAATTATCATGCCAAGTACTCAGATATTACTTGCCCTGCTGCCAACCCTGTGCCTGAGGTGGGATTACTCAATCGTCTGAACATTCACTGGGTCCCAGAGGTGAAACCACTCACTCAACTGTGGGGGCAGACAACCAAGCTTTTTGCCCATGACTTACAGCCAAGCTTCTGTAATCATGACCTGGCAAGCATTCTGACCCCTTTTATTATTATTTTACTCAGGGTAGAAATTAAGAGCCTGTGGAGACAGTCATTCACATTTTCTTTACCTGACTAGGGACTCTGAGGCATTATATCTAAAGAGTTCATATGACTTCCTATTTTAAGATTGTTAATTAAAGACTATTATGTCCTCTTCTCCTCTAAAAAGAACCACCCCAAACAAAAAGAAGTAAAATAAACAGACATAAACTCCTTCAAAGAAATCAAAAGACCTGTGGTAAGCCTAACCACAATATATGAAGATGTGAAGTGAACAGAGAAAGGGTAAACAATACAAAACGGCACAGCACGGTTAAATCTAAATGCTTGAAGAATATATTTATTCACCCCATAAAATTCTAAAAAGGCTCAGGAAGTAAAAGCACCAGGTACCAGAGAAAGTGGGGTAAGATGGGATCCAAAGACAAGAGAGTTATTTAAACATCTATGTAAGTATCAGATACACAGACCTTCACAGAAAACAGAAAGTACAATCTCTGGAGAAGCTGAACTAAACAAGGGACTCCAGATTAGATGGGCACAATATAGAACAGCATGGGAATGGGGAAAGTACCTGAAAATACACAGATGAAGATAAAGTCTATATTCTGGATAGTCAATCCTCTAATTCCCTTCCCCAACCAAGGGACTAGGCCCATGCTCCTCAGAAAGAAGTTAAAGAAACCTATAGAGAGAGACTACCTCAGGAGAAAATACCTACAGCTACAGATATTTGAGTCCCCAGTAAAACAGCTAAGTAGTCCCGTAACTGTCCTCAAGAGAAGCCCAACAATTGACAAGCTCTTGCCCCTGGCCCCAGGGACACAGTTCAGAGAAACGCAAATCAAAACCACAATGAGATGCCACCACACACCCACTATAGTTGCTGTAATAAAAAAAATGAATAAGGATGTGGAGGACCTCATCCTTGGGTGGAACCCTAGTTCATCAATGGTAGGAATGAAATTAAGTTCAGCAACTTTGGAAAAATGTTTGGTGGTTCCTCAAAAGGTTAAGCATAGAGTTACGGTAAGACCCAGCTATTCTATTTATGGATATATATATATAGATATATAGATATATATCTATATATATATATCCAAGAGAAATGAAAACTTTATATGAATGTTCATAACAGCATTATTCACAATAGCCATAAAGTAGAAAATCTAAATGTCCATCAAAAGGCTTCTCGGCCTTTTGCCTAAGATCAAGTGTCTATCAATTGAAGATCAGATAAACAGAATGTGGTATATTCATACAACAGAATATTATTCTACACTAAAAAGGAATGAAATACTGACACATGTTACAGAACAAGTAAACCCTGAAAACATTACACTAAGGGGCACTTGGGTGGCTCAGTTGGTTAAGTGTCTGCCTTTGGCTCTGGTCACGATCCCAGGGTCCTGGAATCGAGCCCCACAGTTGTGGTCAGGCACCTTGTTCAGTGGGGAGTCTGCCTTTCCCTCTTCTGCCCCTCTCCCCAACTAATGCTCTCTAAGAAATAAAATTAAAAAAAAAAAAGAGTATATTAAGTGAAATAAAGCCATCACAAAAGACTTCACAATGTATGATTCCATTGATGTGAAATGTCCAAGAGTCTTCAATAATTTCCTAAGTGTTGGGAGTGATAAAGGTGTCTTTTGTTGTGTTAATGAGATAATTTCTGGCCCTCACCTAAGGATGGGGGCTGTTCCAGGAGAACAAACCATATGATTAGAGGGTTGGAACTTTCAATCCTACCCCTCATTCCCCAACTGTAGGGAGAGGAGAGGGGAGGGGAGGAGGTAGAACATATAGCCAATGGGTCGGTGATTTAATCAATTGTGCATAAGTAATGAAGCCTCCATAAAACTCCAAAAGGACAAGGTTTAGAGAGCTTCTGAGTTGGTGAACACATGAAAATTTGGGGACAGTGGCACACCTAAACAGGATATTGAAGTTCTAAGCCCTTTCTCCATATATCTTGCCCTTGGCAGCTATTCCTTCTGGCTGTTCTAGAGTTATACCCTTTATTTAAAAAAAAAAAAAAAAAAAAAAAAAAAAACTAGTAATCTAATAAGTTGTCTGAGTTCTGTAAACAGTTCTAACAAATAAATTGAACCTAAGGAGGAGGTCATGGAAACCTCTGATTTATAACTGGTCCATCAGAAGTACACATAACAACCTAGGCTTGGGACTGGTGTCTGAAGTCTAAAGGAGGGGGTCATGGGAATTTCTAATCTGTAGCTGAAGGGTCAGAAGCATAGGTAACAACATGGGCTTACAACTGGCATCTGAAATGGGGAAATGGTAGAGTGTGATGGAATGGGGAGCAATCTTATGGAACTGATCCCTTAACTTGTGGAATCTGATACTATCCCCACCCAGATGATTAGAATTGAGTTGAATTACAGGATATCAAACTGGTGTCTGGAGATTTATTTAGTACTGCATGGGAACCCCACCCCCATCCCTGCTCCACACATTGAAAACTGAGTTTTAGAACAATTTTAATGGTAAAAGGTTTATTTTGGAGTGGTAAAAATGTTCTAAAATTGATGTGGTCATGGCTGCACACCTCCATGAGCATAATTAAAATCACTAAATTGTGTGCTTTAGATAGATGAATTGTATAATGTGACTTATACCTCAATAAAAATGTTTTGAAAGAAAGATATATAGATAGCCAAGAAAGCCAACTAGCCAACTGTCCTCTTTCCTTCCCTCTTCCCACTTGTCATCTATGCTCAGCAACCAGGCATTTATTGCCCTTCATCCTCAAAAGAGAGAGAGAGAGAAGGGGTTTTCTCTTTAAAGAAATACTGGCCTGTCTGGGAAGAACGATAGTGATTACTATTGGTGCTAGCTCCTATGAATGTATAGGACCCTTGTCCTCATTCTGACATTTGGAGGTCCCCAATTTAAACTAGCTCCTCAAACACTAAGCTGGCTGGTCAAAAGACCAACCCACTTCTACAGTACTTAATCTTCCTATTGACCAATCCTCAAGGAAAAACTTTTGAGGTAGGCCAGCAATAAGAAAAGCCCAAGAAAAACAAAAGAATAAAACAAAAATTACTCCAGAGCAAAAGGTGATAATAATTCAAAAAGTAAAAAATTAGGGAGAAAAAAATCCCATATTTCCAGATAACAGGAAGGTCCCCCAGGAACAAGAGGGAATTGACAGATTCAACAGTATGACTAAAGCCTAGAAAACACTTAAAAAACTGTAAGGAGGGGATCCCTGGGTGGCTCAGCGGTTTGGCGCCTGCCTTTGGCCCAGGGTGTGATCCTGGAGTCCCGGGATCGAGTCCCACATCGGGTTCCCTGCATGGAGCCTGCTTCTCCCTCTGCCTGTGTCTCTGCCTCTCTCTCTCTCTCTCTCTCTCTCAGTCTCTCTGTCCCTGATGAATAAATAAATAAAATATTTTTTTAAAAAAATTGTAGGGGTTTGTGGGCAGCACGGGTGGCTCAGCACTTTAGCACTGCCTTCAGCCCCAGATGTGATCCTGGAGACCCAGGAGACCCAGCCTGTGTTGTGTCTCTGCCTCTCTCTCTCTGTGTCTCTCATGAACAAAAAGAAAAGAAAAACTGTAAGGGTTTGTAAAGAAATGTACCATTTTTATTTTTAAGAAATGTATTATTTATAAAAAAAAGAAATGTATTATTATTTTAAAAAAGAATCCACTAGAAAGAAATAATTTTCCTTTGAGTAGCACAGGACATTGTAACTATAAAGAAGGAAATATGATCCTGGTATATACTACATTGAACAATACTTACATATCTCATACAAAGTATGTATTTTTTTTAAGATTTTATTTGTTTATTCATGAAAGACACAGAGAGAGAGAGAGAGAGGTAGAGATACAGGCAGAGGGAGAAGCAGGCACCATGTAAGGAGCCCGACGCGGGACTCGATACCGGGTCCCCAGGATCAGACCCTGGGCCGAAGGTGGCGCTAAACCACTGAGTCACCCAGGCTGCCCTGTATTAACTTTTAGAATCATCTATAGAGAAGTCACAGAAGATTTAGCAGTACGTAAATACTATTAACCTTGACAAGGCAAGAATAAAGGTGGAGTTGACAGAAGTTGAAAGACTTAAGGTAGAGAGTAATAATGGTAAAGGTAAAATAATGTTCTCGTTTTACAAAATGTGGAACCAAGGGGTTGAAAGCTGATGAAACAAGAAATAGAAGTATCCTGGGGCACCTGGGTGGCTCAGTCAGTTAAGCGTCTGCCTTCAGGTCAGGTCCATGATCTCGGGGTCCAGGGATGGAGCCCCACGTTGGGCTTACTGAGCAGGGAGCCTGCTTCTCCCTCTCTACCCTGCTCATTCTCTCTCTCTCTCTCTCTCTCTCTCTTCCTCTCTCTCTCTCTCTTTCTCTCTACCCTAAATAAATAAGATCTTTAAAATATATATATTTTTAAAAGGAAGTTTGAGTATCCTGTGGATAGGTGCAAAAATGAGCAATGAAAACGAGATAATGACATAACTGGAAGGATAAGAGAAAGAATGTGTCATTAATCAAAACATTTTGTCACTGTGGTACATCAACAGAAAAAAACTCAATATGATGAATTCTAAAATAGTGGTGTAATTACATTATTTAGAGATAGGAGTTAACCATGAGGGGGGAAAAAGGCAGGGAGGGGGTGGGGGGAAATAATGCCTTCATAAGTTTGTCTGCACTATTTGGCTTTTTATTTTTATGAAAAGAATTGCACGTGGTAAAAGTTATTTTGAAAGCTTCTGTGATCTTGCAAGGTTTAAAGTAAAGGTCTATTTTTAAAGATGTAATAATATATCTGGCTAACACACATCTAACATCTCTCTTTAAGCCTAGAAACTTCATCCCTGATTTTCTAACATCCCTACAGTGGGCTAGATATTAAGGGGTGTCATTATATTCCCTCCACCTTCAATGAAAACAGTACATAAATGTGCATGATGTGTAATCATTTTTAAGTGGGAGAGAGAAGACAGAAAAATGAGTATGATATCATATTTTAAAAGATAGATTACTGGAAAACCAAAAGGTAGAAGACTGATTTCTATACTTCTAGCTCACTTCAATAACAGTGTGATAAATACAAAGGGCTCAACTATTCTATAATAAGCACTATATAAATCCTAAAACTCTACCATAACATATTAGACTTTAAAAGGCCAGAAAAATATAGCTATTGCCAGTTAATCTCAAAACTGGGGGAAATTTACAAGAAATATGGTTCTGGCATGTTAGAGGTCCCTAATTTTAGTGTCCTCATTAACTGAATAACCTATTAGGCACAATGCCTACTAACCCATATCATTTGTCAAGCTTACATTTATTCCAATATAATTAATACACAGTGATTCCCCAACAGATAATCTATTCTACACACTGACATCAAACAATATGGTTTTTAGGAAGTTGGACAGGAGAAGCAAAGAAAGAGTAAGGGATGAATGATGGAGCCAATTTCCCAAGTTTCAAAAGAATTTGTCACCATCTTTCAAAAATAAAAGAACCATTGATTGGGTTCCCAAATTATATTATGTGTTGATCAATTCAAGAACAGTCTAATACTGCTGAGAAAACCACAGAATAACAGGATTTTGAATAATCTTTCATTGAAAGGCAAAAGTTAAACATCATATTCCTTGAGAGAACTAGCAACAGTAGACATATTAAGAGTGCTAGGCACTGTTTCTAATATATCAGGGCCCACATTAAAACCACTGCTAAAGTCTAGAAATGGTCATAACAAATCTTTCAACCTTACAGCATAAAAGTCAGTTGATAATTTCTTTGTCTAACACCTAATAAAACTCATTCTTCCAAAATTGTGGAAAAGCTAAGCACAGTCCTCCCTTATTATAAAGTTTCCTGTTACAAAGTTGCATGGTTTACACATATGTTATACTTTATTATTTTTTTAAAAGCCCTCCTTATAACACCCTCTTTGTTGTAATACTCAACATAGTTTGCCTCCAGGCTAGATATATAATGAAAGCAAAATGAATTCAGACAGATTGTTGAGGAAAAAAGCTAGTTTCATTTTAGTAGTCTTTCTAAAGTCTTTTTTCTTTTCTTGTAGCTTTTCATCATCTCAATGTTTTGTTCTCAGTGAACATTTTCCTTTTCTTTTTACATATTTCCTTTGGTAAATGAGAGATGATAGATTGTTAAAATCATTTTATACTACCTTAGAAACAAGAACTTTTAATATATAACTCCTGCTTCCAAAACCTTGTACAAATTTCATCTTTAAGACAATGAACTGTATAGGACTTAATCAACCATCTGCAAAAACCCATATGAAATCTTAATTTTCCACTCATACATTATGTTCACAGTCCCCTAAAATCATGAATATAAATTTCAAAATTAGATTTAGGAATACTTCTCAGTTATTGTTTCCATATTAAATAATACTGTCTTATTTTAGCAAAGATCTAGAAATTTATTCATAAATTTTAATGTAAGGAAATGTGGTATTAAAACCCTGCTTACTTTTAGCTTAAGCAGAAATACAATTCAAGTTAATATGATATACCAAGTTTAATCATTTCTGATATTCTAAATTAGCCAGAAATGACTTAAGTTATATACTATATGAAAAACTGATGGTGCAAATTTTATATCTTTAGAAGTTTAAGAGGTAAATTCTTCTACATAAAGCATACCTACTAATACTAGAATTCTATTCTTGATATTCTTATCTTAAAATTTCATAATAGTGAAAAAATGCAAAAAAAAACTTCAGCAATTTTTTAAACCATCCAACATATGTATAAATTTTAATATTTACTGTCCACATAAAGAATTACATAAGAATGTTCACAGAAGGTTTATTCACATTAGAAAAAAAAAAAACTGGAAACCACCTAAAAGTACAACAAAAAGATAATCTAGGTCATTGTGGTTGGTGTGCTGAGCTCCAAAAACTGGCTGCATCCTTTCCCTGCCGTGGCCACCATGGAGTGGATGTTCAAGGAGGACCACTTGCTGGAACACAGATGCATGGAATCTGTGAAGATCCCAGCAAAAATATCCCAACTGGGTTCCCGTGATTGTGGAAAAAGTCTTAGGCTCTCAGATTATTGACACTGACAAATGGAAGTATCTGGTTCCATCTGATAACCCTGTGGTTCAGTTTACATGGATCATTAGGGAAAGGATCCAGCTTTCTTCTGAAAAGGCAATCTTCCTGTTTTGTGGATAAGACAGTCCCACAGTCCAGCCTAACTATGGGACAGCTTTACACGAAGGAAAAGATGAAAATAGATTCTTGTATGTGGCCTACAATGGAGAGAACACTTTTGGTTTCTGAGAGCCAATGCTGGGCTAGGTACACCATTTCTGCTTGTGTATCTTGTAATCAGCAAGCCATTTTCAGTTACCAGGCTCTTCACATAGACCTATTAGTGCATTTGTAACTGGATTTATTTCTTAATACAGTGGAAGATTTGTTTCCTTAGATTAGTAAATTAACAGACAGAGTTTTATTTTGAGTTTTCCGTTTTGTGCACTGTCCTCATGGCTGTACTTCCGAAGGAACTTGTTCCTCTGAGGATCATATTTAATGAAGACATTTCCATATTAAAGTGGGGTAGGTGGAGTATTAAAGTGAAAGAGAGGGAGATAATGCATTTCTTCTAGGTTATGTTTGAAGTGTTAAAGATGGCTAAGTATTAAAAGCGCCCAAATGAAATCCTTAGCCATCAGAACACTTGCTTCATTAGATTTTGCCAAGTGTCAATCATGTTGGACTGAGCTAATCTGCTTCTCTTTCTGAAACTATTAAGGTAAATAATTAACAATAAGAATTCCTCTTATAAAGGCAAAAAAAAGATAATCTACTTAGAGTTTATTGTGTATGTTATTGTATATGTGGGTGTGTGTGTGTGTGTGTATATATATATATATATATATGTACTTTTATGCGTGTGGAGATAGATAGATAGTAGATACTCTACACAGAGTACTACTAATGTACTTTTAAAATAACATTAACCTGGTAGTAGTCAACAAACATTTGCTTTCCATATTAAGTATTAACATATATCTCTCTACCCTGTGTTTTAGAATTTAAATCTGCAAGTGAGATTTTCCATGTAGATTGGAAAAGGGTTACTAAATCAACTTAATTCAAGAAAGACTGGGGGATAGGGAGGATTGTTCATTTCCCATGGCAATATGTTTTGTAGATGAATATTTTAAACTGTTAGAACATTTTATATCATAGTATCATTTAAATAAAGTAGTTTTATGGTAATCATTTTCCTTCTCAATTGAGTAAAATATTTAATAGCTTAGTTATTCCACTCTTCAGAAAAGAACCATGATGAAACATATATATAGATCAAAAATGGCTGTCAAATCCTATCAAAACTACCATATTTAACCTTTCTCTCGTCAAAGGCAGTCCTGACCACAGACATTTCCATAACACTTTTCCAGCCTTGGCATTCAGCCACCATGAAAGAAATTTTTTTTTTTCAAACAACACCAAGAAACTTAAAATATTCTTTTTAGCCTTTCCACTCTTCGCTACAGTAGGCAAGAAGGCATTTAACCAACAAATTTCTACAGTATATATAGAGAGAGAAGGAATAAGAATTCACCTTTAAGGAAAAGTAACAACTTTAAATGATCACGTAAAAAATGAATTTGCAAACTACAGGGAACACTCTTTATAACCTTCCCCCAGGAACTAAAGGTTTTATACAATATAATATACAGGAAGACGCTGTTTGAAAGTAACATTGTTTTATGGGTCTTGGACCAGAGATTTTATAAATGAATACCATATATATGAGAAAACCCAGCACAGGATGAGAATCAATCCTATTCTCCCCTTGATCTTCCGACTTCTCACTATGGATCCATAAAGGATCTTAAAAACAAATGAGGGAAGTTCTCCAATATTATAAAACACCTACACTTTAATGCCAAGGCAAGGAACAGGAGCCAGCACACCATAGGGATCCTTTTCTAACATTATTCTCTAACATTTCAACCCTATCTGTTAGAAATAAAGGCCATATGGTTCACTGGTGAGACAAGGGTTATCAAAACATTATCTGTTGATTCCCTATAAAGAAAATAGCATTAATCTTTTATTTGCACTAATATCCCCATACAAAAAAAGCAAGACTGTGTTCTGGCTGTTCATTCACCCCAGCTGAGCATATCAGTTCACTCTCTGGATGACTATCAAAGAATCCAGACGGCTTTGGGAAGCACAGCCTCCCAGCAACCACATGTGGCCACTAACACATTTCCTTGGCAGACAAGAAAAAGAGCTTCAGTTTAGACAATTAGAAATTATTTGAAGGCTGAGGATCTGATTATCTAGGGTTGCCTTAAGATGAGGCAAAAGGTGACTTACTTATTCCTCAGTTCACGGTTTTCTTTGGCGGGCTTTTTATTCCAACGTATGCATGAATTTTTATTTATGTGACAATATAATCCCATACAAGCTTATAGAAGTCATTTTATGATTTAAAAAATATTCTACCATCCTCATATATATTATTAGTAAAATCTGTTCACCTCCTTTACTGACAATTATGTTCCAAACATACTGAACCTTTTATATACAGCCTTTTCTTTCCACTTCAGTCACAAATGTGGGACTACTGTGCTGTCAGACCTTTATAATCCATACCATGCCCATATCATGCCTACATTCTAACTTTAAATTTTCCCTTGAAAGAAACTCTACTTGTCTGATGTTTCATTTGGTGAAAAAAATCAAAGTAAAATAAAAGAACTAGAAGAGTTCAAGGAAAATGAGCTCTCACAAGCACAGAGAGAAGAGAGATAAAAGGGTTAATGAGAAGAAGAAATGTCTTTTATACTAAACATCAAAGAATTCAAATAATTTTGGAAAACTAAAACCTTTCTGATATGCGAATATTATCACAAGTACTCAATAATTCTGAGTATCACATTTTATGCAAAAAAAACTATTGATAACAAAAGGATGAATAATGTATAGAAACAAAACTCTAAACCAATGAAAAAGCTCATTATTTCTACTGGTAAGCTTGACTCGCATAAATACTGCCTCACTGGCATATGGGGGCATAATTTGAGTAAAGGTTGACCTGGAGGCCCAAGTAATCACCTCCATTTTTACCACTATGATACCTAATAACCCATGCACTGTAGTAATCGATCAACACACATTTGTTAAGGAAGCAAACAAAACTCAGAGGTTGGCTAGAATCAGTGCACTGGGATAATATTTGTTTCAGAAAAATAATCTTGAAAGCCTGAAACACCACAACCACATAGCAATTTTGGTTCATTCATTCAACAAATACTATGTGCCAAGGACTGTGCAAGACATTAGATATGTGGTGAACAGAAGATACAGTCTCTGCCCTCACTAAGCTTACAAAAAGACCTCCCTCTCCTTTTTCTCAAAGAGTTCATATAGACCCTCTCTCTAACTAGCAATGCAATCAAATAAATGGTAATGTATTTTAAGGAACATGGGCTTTGGAATCAGACAACTCTGGATTCAAAGCTTCTCTATGCCTAGGTATGATCTACAGCAAGATCCTTATCTTCTTTGAGCTTCTATTTCCCAATCTGGGAAATTACAGTTACACTACCTATCTTACAGGGTTAAATCCAGTAGCACAATATATAGGAGATAATAAATATTAGAATACTCTCCACATAGTTCTCTCTAGAAATAAATATAAAAACTCCTGCTAGAAGATCAAACCACAGGGACGCCTGGGTGGCTCAGCAGTTAAGCATCTGCCTTCATTCAGCCCAGGGCGTGATCCTGGAGTCCCGGGATCAAGTCCCACATCAGGCTCGCTGTGGGAATCCTGCTTTTCTCTCCGCCTGTGTCTCTGCCCCTCTCTTTCTCCGTGTCTCTCATAAATGAATAAATAAAATATTTTAAAAAAAAGAAGAAGAAGATCAAAACACAAAAGACAAAAACATTAAAACTCTGCAAGGGAGAGAACTTTTTAAGCTTAAAGGAACCTTAATAAATTATAAAAGAACAATCTGACCACATTAAAATACACACACACGCACACACACACATTGTACAACCCTAGAATAATATGGTAAAAAGACATTTGCATCAAGTAGAAAGAATAATCTGTACTAAATAAGTAGCTCATATAATAAAAATAAAAGATGCCAGACAGCCTCTCCTTTGCTGTCCTGCCCGCTGCTCACTTGCAGTATATTCAAAAAACTTCTAGTTAAATAAATAAAATAACAGATTAATTACCCAGGTATTTACCAGAATCATCCAAACAACTGAACTGCTGAATACCCAAGAATTTTTATGATGAACATCCATTTTTCAAATCTGTCAGTCTAAGCACTATTTTCCAAAAACCCTTTCAAAATTGTAACATTGTGGATTAAACGAATAAATAAGCAAATGATAGAGCATAATAAGTATATACCAGCAGCAGCAAAACAAAGGAAAGGACACAACTTCTTGCCATAATCTTGAAAAATGAGGACCTTCAAGAAAAGTAGAGGTTTCCAAGAATCTTCAGGGCTAGTTTTAATGCATTTTGTGAAAGTGCTAACTAAACTCCACTCAAGGAGGAGGCAGTGAATAAACAAAATTCTGAAAACCTTATGAAAGATCTCAAATTTAGAGAAAGACAGATCTAGAGGGGATATAGACAGCCTGGAGAAATAGAAATGCCCCCGAATAACAAAAGCTCTACCTTCACTACATTCCCTCTCTACCAGACAAGAAAAACAAATTTTCCATGTTAGTGTTTTTCTGCAAAAAGGCAGCAGGAAAAGCCATAGACCATAAGAACAGCAGCCAGGCTAAAGATCTCCCGCAATGATGAGGAATATGAGAAGTGGAAGACAGGCTAGAGAAGGAACTACCATGTAAAGCCTCATACACACCCACAAGAAGTTCAAAGAAAAAGGGTAAGGGAGAGGAAGAAAAGTGGGGAATGGAAATGGAGCCTGGTAAGACAGTCCAACAGAAAAAGGAACAAATGGAACCGACTCTAAGGAAACCTGGTGAGGGAAGATCTAAAGTCTGAAACAGCCTCCCTACCTTCCAAAATAACAAGTTACAGACCATCCAGGTCAACTGAACAGTGATTCATGACACTTAACAAAACCAAAGAAGACAAAGCTAAGGTCAGATGATCCAGTAAAGCACCACAGCCACAGATACCTTCTCTACCTCCTCTCCCATCCCTACCACTCCACACCACAGTCAAGAGACAGAGACACTGAGCAATATACAGCCCTCCAAACTGGATGTGAAAAAGGAAAACAAACTTATCTCTGATTGGTGAAGAGCAAAGGCAAGGAAAACTCACCAGCCCCATAAAAAAGCAAACTGACCCAGATAGAGTTGGCCAAGCTAGGCTTGAGCAAGATAAAAAGAGGTTGGCCTAGCAAATCCACAAACACACTATAGAAAAAAGCAGGAGGAAAGAGAGAGAGAGATAACATACAAAAGACAAATGGGGAGAAAATAAAACCTAGGGGGATCCCGGGGTGGCTCAGTGGTTTAGAGCCTGCCTTTGGCCCAGGGCATGATCCTGGAGTCCCAGGATTGAGCCCCACATCAGGCTCCCTACATGCAGCCTGCTTCTCCCTCTGCCTCTCTCTCCCTGTGTCTCTCATGAATAAATAAAATCTTTAAAAAACAAAACAGGGATCCCTGGGTGGCGCAGCGGTTTGGCGCCTGCCTTTGGCCCAGGGCGCGATCCTGGAGACCCGGGATCGAGTCCCACATCGGGCTCCCTGCATGGAGCCTGCTTCTCCCTCTGCCTGTGTCTCTGCCTCTCTCTCTCTCTCTCTGTGTGACTATCATGAATAAATAAATAAAATCTTAAAAAAAAAAAAAAAAAAAAAAAAAAAAACAAAACCAAGAGTCAAAAGAAAGCCCTCTGAAAACATTTCACACTACTGAGCAGTTTAATAAGAATATGAATTAAACAATAAAAGCACCCATGAGGGATCCCTGGGTGGCACAGCGGTTTGGCGCCTGCCTTTGGCCCAGGGCGTGATCCTGGAGACCCGGGATCGAATCCCACGTCGGGCTCCCGGTGCAGGGAGCCTGCTTCTCCCTCTGCCTGTGTCTCTGCCTCTCTCTCTCTCTCTCTCTCTCTCTCTCTCTTTCTCTGTGACTATCATAAATAAATAAAGAAAAAAAATATTTAAAAAATAAAAAATAAAAAAAATAAAAAATAAAAAATAAAAATAAAAAATAATAAATAAATGAATAAATAAATAAATAAATAAAAGCACCCATGATAGGCTGATACGTGCAAAACTAAAACAAAATGAGAACCAAAGCCCTAATAATATATACATATGTATGAAATATGACATCATAATAATTGAGAAACAATTTGTTATCAAGTGACATACAGTTGTAGTATCATCTATCAAATATCAAATAATCAGTGGATGATCCACACAATATGAACACTGAAACATCCTCTCTACCTTCCAAAATAACAAGGTATAGACCATCTCTTGTCTCTGGTGTGGGGTGGTAGGGATGGGAGGGGAAGCAGAGAAGATATCTGTGGCTGTGGCAGCCTTACTGGACTATCTGGCCTCAGTCCTGTCTTCTGTGGTTTTGTTAAGTGTCTTGAATCACTGTCCGCACAACATGAACAGGATGTAAAAGGAACAGATCCAAAATGACTCTCAGAGACTGCTTCACGAAAGGAAATCTCAAATTTCATTGAATAAAACTCATTTATAAGTGATGGTCCAAGTATATAGACTGAAAAGGGAACCTGAAAAGGCAAAGTATCAAAACAAACAGAAGGCACAGATGAATGTCAGAAGTGCTATTGTACATGCTCCCTATCAGTCCCAGAGTACTGATACAGAGTACTCCCCATCAGTCCTGAAGAACTGATACAGGGACCCCATCCACCTGCAGACACTGTTATCAGACTCCTGAGCTCTTCTTTGACATAAAGTATATGTAGCTCAAGATGGCTTTCCCAGAATATAAAATATCCATAGGTTTAAATTTACCGTATGAGGGACGCCTGGGTGGCTCAGTGGTTGAGCGTATGCCTTCGGCTCGGGGCGTGATCCCAGAGTCCTGGGATCAAGTCCCATATCGGGCTCCCTGCAGAGCCTGCTTTGCCCTCTACCTATGTCTCTGCCTTTCTCTGTGTGTCTCTCGTGAATAAATAAATAAATAAAATCTTTTTAAAAAATTTACCATATGAAATTTTTTTACCATTTTAAAGGAAATGCCAGTGTGATTTGGAGTATAAAAATTGACAGGTAAATATGTCCATCACCAAATATTTAGGAATATCAGATAACATGCTATTTTTTCTATTTATAGACAAACCCAAGTAAATGGGTTTTTTTCTGTTTGCTAGTAAATCTATGTTTTCAATTGATGCAAGCTGAAGACAAATATTTAATAAATTCTTCAAATGACTTCAAGATACATTCATATAAGTAAAACCTTTGCTAAGAAATATATCTATTTAACATATTTCTTGCCATTATTTGTATATATCACATATTATATACCACCAGATTTCACATGATAAACATACTTTTTCAATATGCCATTTTAATGGTGAGATAGCTAAATTCAGAAATATAAAATTACTCTGGGTTAACTCAGATTGGAATATTCTAGGTTATAGTCTTATTTTTTGCACACTGATATGTTATTGGTGGTTATATTTGGGAGATGGTGCTAAATCATTTATTTCCTCTTTTCCATATATCCATATGTTTAAAATATTCCTTTGTGAACATGATTACTTTTATAACTAAAGTATACACATTTTGGTGTGGGGAAGATGAGGTAAAATCATGTCCTACATCAGGGCACCTGGGTGGCTCAGTCAGTTAAGCATCCACCTTAGGCTCAGGTCATGATCCTGGGTTCCTGGAATGGAGCCTCACATCAGGCTCCCTGCTCACTGAGGAGTCTGCTTCTCCTTCTCCCCCTGCCCTTCCCCCTTTCCGTGTCTCTGTCTCTCTCTCCACCTCCGAAAATACATTTCTGAAAAAGAAATCTTTAAAAAAAAAAAAATGCCCTACATCATTTCAAGTTTCAATTTATCTATAAAGAACTTGGAACATGCTGCCAAATTTAACATGGACTAAACCCAGAACTAAAAACATGACAAATGGCCATGCAAATCATTTGATTATACTGAATTACAACAGATCTCTAAATATGAATAAACATTTGAAGCAACCATTCCTCGCACTCCACAATGTAGCAAGAATGAGCCAGAGCAGAGCACAGTCAACAATTGCTTATCCCCTGTCTCCTCCAGTCCACATAAACACCTCATGGCACACTCAAATCACTACTGCTTGCCTCTCCTGGTAGTTGTAAAGCAGCACACCAGGAAGGTTCTAGGAGAGAAAGTAAAGTCAAAAGATAGACATTTATTACAGTTTTGGCTGCCCAGCACTTATTTTACCCTCTTCTATTAATGTTATATACAAGGGTTAAGGTGGCCTCTATATATTGGCCCCAAGTAGTTTAGTTCTTCACAGCAGGCTGACCATGAATGAGAACTCAAAGCCCACAGATGCCAAACTCAAAATTTTTGGTTGCTTTAATTATAGCCCAAATTGGCATATTATCAGCCATTTATACTGTGCCTGCTTTGCATACTCTGCAAAAAGGCACCCAATATCTACTAGCCATAGATAAGACAAATCCTGGAGCTACAGAAGTCATTTGTTGCCCTCCAAAGCTTCTTGACCAGGACTCATCATCTTGCATCTAAGCAATTATCACCTACAGATATATGCCCCACTCAGATTTTCCTCTCCCCCGGAAGTTTCCTTGCCCACTTCTCCTTCTAGATGGTGGTCTAGATTACTGCCATGGTCTCTGGAAAATCTCCTGCAGTGAGGGACTTCCCCTCAAATGTAATCCTGTCAAACCACCACCCAAATAAAGCTCACTGTGGGCTACTGACATCTCATAGTCATGCCATTTTCTTTGAAAAACTCCAAAATCCTCAAACTCATCACAGTTTATTTACCTACATCCCCCCAAAGGTCCACCTCTTTCTACTCTTAATCTTAGTAGTTGGGCAGCCCTGGTGGCCTAGCAGTTTAGCGCCACCTTCCGCACAGGGTGTGGTCCTGGAGACCCAGGATCGAGTCCCACGTCGGGGGGGGGGGGGGGGGGGGGAGGGGGGGGGTGCCCTGCATGGAGCCTGCTTCTCCCTCTGCCTGTGTCTCTGCCGTTCTCTCTCTCTCTCTCTCTCTGTGTCATTCATAAATAAATAAAAAATCTTTTTAAAAATCTTAGTAGTTAATAGGAGAACTGGCCCCCCTATCCCACAGTTAAATCAGACCCAAGTTTAACTGCATTCCTTTAGTGACAATTGGTTCAGAGATGGCCCAATCATTGCTTCTCAGCCTTTTGGCTAAGATCAAGTGTAGCAATAGCCCAATCAGAGCCACTGAGTTGGAAAGAGACCTTTGCTGAGCCTTCTGGAAAGAAGGGGGACATTTTTCACAGGGACTAGAAACTAAGAAAATTAAGAATTGCTATAGCTGTCTTATAAACAAGAGGAAATAGCCTGTCCAAGTAAATGGAAGCAAAGAAAAAAGAGAAATGAGATCTGATTACATTGGAGACCCAAATGGTAATAGTAAATGTCTTATCCTTGCATGAGCATACTATCAACTGCAGTCAAAAGAACCCTCAGTTGTGTCACCTGGCTGGCTCAGTTGGTAGATCTGTAACTCCTGATCTCAGGGTTGTGAATTTGAGCCCCATATTGGGTATAGAGATTACCTAAAAATAGTATCTTTAAGGGGTGCCTGAGTGGCTAAGTTGGTTAAGTGTCCAACTCTTGATTTTGGCTCAGATCATGGTCTCCAGCTCATGAGATCAAGCCCCATAAGGGGCTCCTCATTCAGCATGGAGTCTCCTTGAGAGTCTCTCCTTCTCCCTCTGCCCCTCCCCCTGTTCATAAGTGTGCATAAACTCGCATGCTCTATCTAAAATTAATTAATTAAGTCTTTTAAAAAAAAAACCCTCAATTGCACTAAAGGCAAAGTTAGAAAGAAAAGAGCCACACACCTAATAGAAAAGCAAAATTGTGGCACATATAGAAATTGAGAGGTATTGGTTTTTCAAAGTAACATTTCTTTAAGTCTTGAGTTGTCTGTTAACCTGGTAAGCTCAAAATATAAATATCCTCATGAAAAGCAAAAATTTATAATCAAGATGACTACTTTTAAAACTAAAATCAGCCTATAGATAATGATATTATATTGTACACTTTAAAATCTGTTAAGAAAATAAATAAATAAATAAAATAAAATCTGTTAAGAGGGATGCCTGGGTGGCTTAGCGGTTTAGCGCCTGCCTTCGGTTCAGGGCATGATCCTGGAGTCCCACATCGGGCTCCCTGCGTGGAGCCTGCTTCTCCCTCTGCCTATGTCTCTGCCTCTCTTTCTGTTTCTCTCATGAATAAATAATAAAAATCTTTTTAAATAAAATAAAATATGTTAAGAGATTCAAATATCAAATCTTTATGTTACACACATGAAACTAGCATAATGTTGTATGTCAACTGTACCCCAACTTAAAAACCTGTTTTAAGGGGATGCCTGGGTGGCTCAGCCATTGAGCATCTGCCTTTGGCTCGGGGTGTGATCCTGGAATCCAGGATCAAGCCCCACATCAGCCTCCTCCTGGGGAGCCTGTTTCTCCCTCTGCCTGTGTTTCTGCCTCTCTCTGTGTCTCATGAATAAACAAATAAAATCTGTTTTTTAAAAATCTGTTAAAAGGATAAATCTCATGTTAGTTGCTATTACCATCAGTAAAATTATAGAAAAATAGAGAGGGGGGGGATAAAAGAAATAAAGAAAGGAAAGAATGAAGGAAGCAAGAATTATTGTAAAAAAAAAAAAGCAAGAAATGTCAGAGAAAGCTAAAAACTGAAGAACCAGATGGCGCTGATAATCTCTACTGAAGTATTAAAGAACGTTTTTCCCATAAACCACAAATTCATTATGAAGAGAAGGCAATAATTCAACATGACTATCAAGCACAAATTATGTGAGAACACATAAAATTTTAAGGAACTGGCCCATCATAATCCAAATAGCATAACTGTTCAAATAAAAATATATCTAAGTTAATTTTTTCAATAAAACATTATGGAAAACATTTTGTTTATCAGATTAAGATTTCATGCTACCTCCTCAAAGACTTCTCCTTCCTTATAAAACCTCTTCTCCTCCAGCTATGGCTTTACCTTTCTCTTACCCTTCATAGTCAAACCTCCTCACAGAATAGCCTTCCTTTGTGATTTCCATTTTTCCCCTAGGAATTCCTCATTCTAGGGCCACTGGACCAATGCTCCCATTCTTGTTAAAATTGCTCCAAGATCACCAGTGACCTCCAAATGGCTAACTCCAGTATTTTATTTTCAATACTCCAGCTACTTAACCTCTGACTCTCCTGACTCCTTTCTTACCTCTTGAAATCCTCTTCCATGACATGCTCTGTCTCACCATTTATCTCGTAATCTCTTGTGTTCCTTCACCTCCTATCCCTACCCTTCAATTTGTCATTCTCAACAAACACAATCATAGTACTCTGTTTCTAGAGTACAACAGCCTTCTCCATTAAGATTAGCTTGTGGTGAAAGAAAAGTTTGCCTTACTAAAGGCTTTAAACTATAGGTAAAGTCCATTTGGCAGTCTGAAAATGCCAGGGTTTTTTTTAAACAAAAATAACTTTTCTTAAATACTCCAAGGGCCAAAAAATAACCTTCTGAAGAGGAACAAACCATCCCAGAGGGAATTTGAATGGCTCAGCCTATGGGCAATGAAAGCTTTATACTAAAGACTATAAAATTGTTCATTTATAGGACACTGGGGTTAGTGACCTCCAGATTAAAGTGGATAAAAATGAAGAGCTGAAATAAAATAGGTAACAGCACATTCTCCCAACTTTATGTACTATCCCCTTCATACACACACACACACACACACACACACACACACACAAACAATTTATTCAGCCTGAGGAACCTGCTCCATCCTCAAGGCTCCTGTATAACTGTGCATGTCCATCTGTATTATATAAGTTATAATACTTATACCTCATTATATCATAATTCTTATTATCTATATTCCTATTATCCCTTCAGCTGCAAGCTGCCTGACAACATAAACTATATTTTATTCATCTTTCTACTCCTAGAAACTAATACAGTGCTTGGGTACTCAGAAGATTCTCAGTAAATGTGCATTGGATGGATGGATGGATGGATGGATGGACAAATAAATGAGCAGATGGACGGAGAGAGATGATGCAAAGGGAGGACTAACACAAGACTTGTTCTAGTCCTTAGAAGTTCCCATACATCTCCAACAAATCAACTATTTCCGCCCAATGTCCCTTTTTCACACTTGAAAGAGCCATATACATTATAAGGTTTGAAAAAAAAAAATGTTTGTCAACTTGTCAAACCCTACAGGACAAATTTGTGTTAACTGAGGAGATAACTAGAGGGTCTCTAAGTCATATTATGACTAAAAGAAGTTTAAGCTCAAATATCTTAATGGTAGCAAGATATATTACATACACTAAAGTATCTTATTTTATCAAGCTAAGTATTTGCAGTTGTTGACCTTTAGACAACACCATTCTTTCTTCAGTGTACTACCAGCTCTGTCAGTCATATAATGCTGTCCTTTTCCAAAGACAATTCTGAATTGGCAAGCTTATCTTAACTAGGTAAAGTGCCATATCAACAACCATTATTGTAGTGACACAATGAAACAAAAGCAGAGGAGAATTTGGCAGAGATATCACTGGTTCCTTTTTTCCACAAAAAGTAGAGTTCAAATTACCAAAACCAAATAAATTCCACCAATTTTAATAACATTTTTAAATCAATTCAAATCTACCTTTTCAAAACTGATTTATTATCTTTCCAAACTGTAATTTGATTGTCCATGCTTATGCTACTCACTAAATTTTGCAAGCAGTAATTTGTCAATGGTATAAGAAGCAAAGATAAACTACCATTTTTATAAAATAGTCATACATTCCTTGAAAAATGAAGTTTAGGTTTATTTTTTTTTTAGAAGTTTAGGTTTAAATTAAAGAAACTACAAACATTTTTTAACTCCAAACACATCTCCCACACTCCTTTTGTTTAAAAAAGCCCAATACAGCCATTAATATCAGTCATTTCTCCCTAAAAAGTATAATATGGAATGAATTTTAACTTAAATTCTGGAATGGCAGGTGGTAGTCTGAATAATGGAAGATATTAAGCAAATATTCTTCAACTAGTTCATAAAACTAGAGTTCAAAAAAAAAAACTAGATTTCCTATTGCTTTACCATTCTTTCTCATTAATAGATATTACATGTAGCTTGAGGTAAAGCTAACCCTACTGCATCAAAGGAATAAAACTTTGAGTTTTTGCAAATGTATAAAAGGTATTTTTGAAAGATTTTCTTAATGAACAAGCAAATAAAAAAACAGTAATCACTCTTCTACTAATTTCAAATCATATATTACCCTCCTATATACAACCTCTCTGCACCAACCAAAAAAAAAAAAAAATGGAAAAGCAAGTATCTGATCCAGAAGTTACACAACGTGTCTTCCATAATCTACAAAGAATCAAAGTTGTGCACTAACTTCAGCCAAATCAAGATACACCTCTTTCTGATAGGAAAGTTTTTTCTGAATTAGGAAGGTTAACTTACTCACAGCCCAGATAAGAAAGCATTTTAGTATGGTTAACACCACAAGATCCTGGAAGTAGAGAGTGAGTTAGAATTCCTTCTCTACCATTTGCTAAGTATATCTTAAGTTATTCAATATGTAAAGCACTTAGAGCAGTGCCTGATACAGAATAGTTCTCAATAGATGGAGGACAGCAACACACCTCTAGATCTCTGAGGCCTGGCATCACTAAGGAGAGTATCAGAAATTCAAACTCTCAGGTTCAATTCTGGATTTACAGAGTTAGAACCTGCATTTTTATCAAAATCCCACTGTGATTCAAATGCAACTTAAAGTTTGAGAAGCACAGCTAGAAAATATTTTTACATTATATTCTGAGATGTTAGGTATTACAATTAATTAAATTTTTGTTAAACCACTCCATTACTTTTCTGCAACATGAAGAAGTTAAATTTATTTTTAGTAAAAGGCAAAGTATTATTTGGGCTCAAAATTCCTCCATTGGTAGTTTCTTACCATACCTTATTCAAAGGCAGAGCCAACTAAAATCCAAAGTTGTAGAGGACTGCCATCTACTGGTAGTTTATTCTAATGCACACGCAAAATAAATTCATTCTGCCTTCCCATACCTTTATAAACACATTTGTTTAAAATGCAGCAAGGTTTTCTTTTTGCTTAATTCCTTTCTTGAAGATTATTGACAGGATTACACAACTAAATAATTTCACAAAAAGGCATCTTAAATACAGAGGAAGACAGAAGACAAAAAATTTTAAGTTTCCTTTTTTAAATTCAGATCAAGTCTAGGGACGTTCTCAAATTAAAAGACTGACCAGGGCAGCCCTGGTGGCGCAGCGGTTTAGTGCCCCCTGCAGCCCGGGGTGTGATCCTGGAGAGACCCCAGATCGAGTCTCACGTCGGGGTCCCTGTGTGCAGCCTGCTTCTCCCTCTGCCTGTGTCTCTGTCTCTGTCTCTCTAAATGAATGAATGAATGAATGAATGAATGAATGAATGAATGAATATCTTAAAATAAAAAAATAAAAAACAAAAGACTGACCAGCTCACTCCTGGAAAATGTCCACATTTAGGTATACACAGTAACATTAGTCTTAGAAAATGGGCTTTGTTTTGAAATGTGCACATCTTGGAGTGACTTTTACTTTCTTCTTAAGATCTGTCTTTTTTACCATTTATATAGTATTTGGCAAGGGGAGTTTTCAGATTGGGAAAAAGTTTTTTATAACCTTCTATCTAAATATCTCCAATTCCACATTCTAACCTAAGGAAAAAATCAGAAATGTGGATAAAGAGATATGTACAAAAATGTACATTTCAGCAAACAAATCTTAATAGCTTCATAATAAGCTACTGAATGCACGCATCAAAATTTAGTTTTTCTCCTCTAATACTCATTTAGATCAGTTTGAATTTTTCTATATTACAAATAAATATATAAATGTATATACAAAAGGAAGGAAGGGAAGACAGAAAGAGGAAAGAAATAACTAGATGGCAACTTGAATGATTTTTCTATATTTTGGATCATTTCCTAATATACATTGTCAAAAGTCACATATAAACATCCAAGAATATTTCCATGGTTTTCAATAGTCAACTTGCTTTATAAGACTGTTATGTCATTTTACATGGCCCCAGGCAATATAGGGTATAGACTGTACTACCATCTCTAGCATTAGATTTTATCCCATGGCTAATTTTTTTAACAACTGTATAGAGATATCACCTCTTTAAAGTATACAGCACAGGTATTTAGTGTATTTACAGAACTGTACAACAATCATCATAATCTAATTTTAGAATATTTTCATCCTCCCAAAAAGAAAACTTACACCCATTAGTAGTAACTCCTTATTACCTCTGGCAATTCCCCAAATATGGCTGATTTTTACTAATTTACCAACCCCACTATTTTTTCACATTTTTGGTGGACACTTCAATGATATTATGTGTTTCAAACCCATTGAATGCAATAATCACTTCTGCCACTCAGACATTTCTGTTTCAAATTGTGAGATATTCTGCTTAACCATAGGAAAATAAAACATGTCAGAATGGCCTCTTTTTTTTTTCAAAAGATACTTTTTAAGTGTAAGACATAATTTAAGAACTAAGAGAAGTATCATGTAAGTACAAAGTCATCTGCTTTTTTCAAAACAATTAGCAATTGTCACTACTTTGGATGTCCATTATTAAATCTAGTGAAACGTCACACAAAAGCAAGGAATCTGTTTTTACTTATTTAAAACTTCATTTTAATTGGGTTAACTTGATCTAGTTAAAAAAAATGGTACAGTGCAATCAATATAACATTTAATATGTGGTCTTAAGAATTGTCTTGATGCTACCAAAAAAACTAAAACTTATTTTGATTCAGCCAAAACACTTTTTTCTCGTATCATAATTTTTTGGTCCACATTTCTAGATGCACAGAATTTAGCAATTTGTCTTTTGAAGATTTTGTAGGGGGAAAAGATTTAAAACAGTTTATTAAACAACAGAGACCTTGGTCCCCTGATCTTTTTTTTTAGAGAGAACAGTGAAAAGCAGTTCTGACAGCTGAGGTTAGGAGGAGATACTTCATTGATAAAAGCCCCTCATCAAATTTTAGCTCTTTCTCTCCTCTCTTCATCCAACTCCGGATATCTCCCATACTCCTTAAATAATCCAAACATTCCTATTGCTCAAGTCAAGCAACTCTGCAATCCAGCCAAGGGTTTTGTTTCAAATCACTTGATGTAAAACATTTATTTGTACATCACCACCTAAAATATTCCTGTTAATTGATGCACTCAAATTCATTCTTCCTCACTTTTATTTCTGTGTATGAAAAGAACTGAGTTCACACAAATGACTTCTAAATTAAGATCATTTTTTCATGTCACTAAAGAAAAATATAACATAGATAGCCTACAATTTAATACAATGATTAAACAATAAACTCATTAAAATATGAGCCCAGAAAGAGCTAAAATATTATGAAATCCCTAGTTCATATTCCACAGGTCATACACACACACACACACACACACGTGTAAGTGTCACTATCTGGCTTCTTGTCCTCACTTCAGCATCAGCAGCTCCTCTATCACCCTATCACAGTGAAGTGAGAGGTAGGTGGTAGATAATAACTCTCCCACGCCAACAACAACAGTGTACCCAGGCAAACAACAAACCCTGGTAACTCAGGAAAAGCTCTGGGATTAGGGTAGGCAAGCTGCATGTAGTCCCATGTTTCGTAGAAAAAGATACCCAAAGTGGAAGGAACCCAGCCTCACTGAGCCAATTCTTGGTAAATGTAATAACCCTTTGTGAAATTCAGAAAAGGCCCCCATCCTCTGGGAGGTTTATTCCAGGTCAGGGCATATGCTTGATGAGCAGCAGGAGCAGGACTGCATGTGTCTCTGCTTGCCCCCAGTCCAGGTGCCCTAGTGCAGAAACAGCCTGCAGGACCCCGAGCATTGGCCACAGAGGTGGGTGAGGTGGGGAGAGGGTTCTGCAGCTTCACCTGGCCTATCACAAGTAGGGCAACGATGCCCTATCTATAAGATCAACTACTTCCTTCACTGAGAAAGCAGTCACACAGTTCTACCCAAAAAAGCTCAATTTCAATCAGTTCATGTACAAAAAGAAAATTTTAAAAAAAGACACTTTTACAGGGCAGCCCCGGTGGCGCAGTGGTTTAGCACCGCCTACAGCCCAGGGCGTGATCCTGGAGACCCTGGCTCGAGTCCCACGTCAGGCTCTCTGCATGGAGCCTGCTTCTCCCTCTGCCTGTGTCTCTGCCTCTCTCTCTCTCTCTCTGTCTCTCCATGAATAAATAAATAAATTATTTTTAAAAAAGACACTTTTACAAATATCTCTGTAGACCATATAAAAGTGCTGGTTATATGAAAATAAAACACATTTCACATTTAAAGTTTTATTTTTTCATTATTTTGCTTGACCATTTGAATATAAAGGTTTCAATAAAATATGTTTAACTCCCTGTGAATTCATACCCTATGATCCTCCATTTTTATATGGCCAAATATCCTAAATCTGATACTTGCAATAGCACTCATGATTAATGCAAATTACCTTTTACGCCACCAAATGATCCATAAGTCATATTGCAGGCTGTTCTCTGAAGATTATGTTCGTACATCAATTTGATCTGATACTGGTTTCCATGTTCCACATTACCCAAGGTTCCTAAGGAGAAAAAAATTACAGAACTGCTTTGTATTTGTTGACATTTAAAAATATTAATTTCCTCTCATCTTCTACACCAATTCTAAGTAATTCAATTTCAGTGAAATTTAAAAAGACAAAGCACTAAAACAATGCATATTATGAATAATTAGCACACTGATGACACCGAATGCCAGCACATTCTATGGCACAAGTCTTGGCTAGATTACACCATTAAATGAAATACCACCGTGGGTAACATTTCTTATCTATTTCCATTACATTTGAAGAAAGTATAATTATTTAAATAAAAACAAAACTTTCCAATTTCAGTCTGAAATAAATAAGGTTAAGTTCCTTACACCCAAACAATACTAGAGCAAAGGCCTGACTCAAAGTAACTTAGAAAAAATTCCCCATACTTTCAAGCAATTCAGTTTCCTGTCCCACCTCCCAAAATACTCAAGCCCCTAATACATTATATTCTAGTTTGTTTGTTTTTTTGTTTTTTTGGGTTTTTTTTTTGTTTTTTGTTTTTTATATTCTAGTTTAACAGCGAGATATTCTAAAGTTTCCTTCAGCAAGTATACAGGACAATATGTTTTATTTGAAGTCCATGAAGAAGAATCTCCTTCAAAACAAAAATACCTTTTCTTTTTCTTTTTCTTTTCTGCATTTAAGAGATCACATGTGCTACAATCACTTTCTATTTCTTTCCAAATTTGAAAAGATTCTTTTTTTTAATATTTTAAAAAGTATTTATTTGAAAGAGAAAGAGAGCACAAACGGAGAGGTGCGCAGAGGAAGAGGGAGAAACAGACACCCCACTGAATACGAACCCCTGACCCGGAGCTCAATCCCAGGACCATGAGATCACAACCTGAGCCACCCAGGAACCCTGAAAAGATTCCTAATCCTTATTGTACCTTATTTTACTCTCTGGTTGTTAGGCTTTCTAGAGCTAACACAGCTGGAGCTATGTCCCAGTAATCAGGCAAGAACATTATAGTTAAAATAGATAATAGAAAGAAAAAGGATTCAGAATGCAAGTTTTTCCATTAAAAAGCATCTTTGTCTTTCATTCAAAAATGCAAAATGAAAAACTTAAAATATAAAGTCAATGAAATAGTCCCCAAACTGGATAGTAATTAGATCATTAAAACAGGTTAAACATTTAAGTCTGTCTATATGTATGTGTATATATATTTATATGTGAGCATTTATTTGTTTTTTGTCCAAAAAGTTTTACCAGTGTACACTGAGGTTGTAAGAACCAAAATATTTCTCTTTCCATTTTAGAAGTGAGGCAGGTATGAAGCACCTGGGTGGCTCAGTAGTTGAGCGTCTGCCTTTGGCTCAGCTTGTGATCCCAGAGTCCTGGGATCACGTTCCCTGTGGGGAGCCTGCTTCTCCCTCTGCCTATGTCTTTGCCTCTCTCTCTGTGTCTCTCATGAATAAATAAATAAAATATTTTTTAAAAAAGAAGCAGAAATAGTGAGGCAGATATCCTAAGTCAACAAAAAAGTTTAAGAAATTTCCCCCAAAATCACACAGCTGGTAAAGGACAAAGTACTCAAACTAGGTCTTTAGAGTTAGCACTATATATCCTGGTACCTGGTTGTTCGCCATTTCACAACTTGGAAAAAACTTGGTAAGCCAATGACAATTTTCCTAAACAAATCAGCCACCTAAAAACATCATTTCCACCTCCACCTTTCTCAGCCTGGCCTTTTCTTCATTTGGAAGGTGAATGGTTGAAAGAGAAAACTAACAGAGGAGGATTCCTTGGAGGAAAATCACTTCTACTCAATATTTATTTCCTGAAAATGGGAACAACAGATTTCACATCCCAATAGAATAAGAAACAAAGAGAAAGACTCAAATTTGCCAGCTAACCCTGACAGAAGAAAGCTTTGTGGAATCTAAATGGTTGTAAAATCAGTAACATCTAGGAATACTGAAGGGTAATCATAACCACATGGGCGAAAAGGAAAAGAAAAGAAAAGAAAAGAAAAGAAAAGAAAAGAAAAGAAAAGAAAAGAAAAGAAAAGAAAAGAAAAGAAAAGAAAAAGAAAAGAAAAAACACATACACTAAATAACTCACATCCTTAACCTTAGGGAGAGGTCTAGCCTCCAAGAAATCAGAAAAAGAAATTCCAAGAAACATTTGGTTTGTCCCTACAGAAACTACAACTTTCGTCCTATACCTAAAACCAGATCAACCCCTCTGAGTAAGGAATGCACTTACACACGTTTGCTAGCTGAAAGGCCACTGAACACAGGGGTCAGTGTTCAATACTTATACAAACCTGGTACAAAATGACACGATGATTTGTGTTCTGAAAAAGCTCCAAAGACATCGATAATCTTCAAATTTCAGGTAATAACACTTTAACACTTAATAGTGGAACTACAGAGAATGGAAAACAATTTCTTCCTTAGATACTACTTTGGAATAAAGGTGGTATCTGAAAAATCTAAAATTTCTGACCATTTTTTTTCTAGAGAAGCATCAATGACACAAGATTAAAACTACTTAAACAGGGGGATCCCTGGGTGGCTCATCAGTTTAGCGCCTGCCTTTGGCCCAGGGCGCGATCCTGGAGACCCGGGATCGAATCCCACATCAGGCTCCCGGTGCATGGAGCCTGCTTCTCCCTCTGCCTGTGTCTCTGCCTCTCTCTCTCTCTCTCTCTGTGACTATCATAAATAAATTTTAAAAAATTTTAAAAAAAAATAAAAAGTTCATTGTGTTAAAAAACCAAATTAGATTATATAAGTCTATCAGAAGTAAAGAACCACATCTTTTGCCCACTCACAGAAAACATTAAAATTCTATAAATATGTCAAATGCTTAGCAAATGCTAGGTTGAGAAGTACACAATTTTTGGGAAAGAGTATTTAAGAGGATATAATCAGTATGGCTTATGCTCACACATCTGTAACCATTTACTTAGAAATTGGAGCCCATCAGAAAGGAACCTAAAATGCCATATGATGCTTTTCCTTTACCAATGTATGATAAGGTGAGCTAACTTCAGTTCAGCAAGACCCTGCTATTTCTCTATATTAAGCATGTATTTGATGACATATCACCCACCAAAAAGATGTCAGCACAGCAGCCTATGAAGAATTGTTTGGTGTGCCCAGGAGGTGTCCTTTAGTATGCCTCAAATCTTTTTAGAAGGACACAGCATATTAAAAATATATATATATATATTTGGGGAAAGGGGCAGATAAGGGTAAGAATGTCAAGTTCAGCTAACATTTTCATCTATTGACACCAGTGGTTTTACTTAAACTAAAAAATATTTATGCTTCCCCTGTTACAGTAAAAGCTAGGTAAAAGTTCAGTCTGGAACCTCAAGAAATATATTCAAGAGAACAAAAACATTAACTTCCCTGCTTCTCAATTTAAGCCAAGCCAGAAAAAATACACAAATTGTCAGCCTCCAAATATCATAAGAAGCCGAAGAAATGAGAGACAGAATAGGGATGTGAGGTGGGGCATAAGGGAATGTAGTCTGGAGAACTCTTCATCCCCAGAGAATACAAAGCTTGTAAAAGAATACAAAGAATAAAAGAGTGATAAAATCATCATTCCCATGACAAACAACTTTCATTTTCAACACTAATTTGAAGAAAAATACCATGTCCCATAAACAAGTTGTAACCAAACATGCCAGTTTCTTTCAGCAGGTCTTTTCGATAAACATACACTTTATCACTAGTCTCTTATGCCCTATGCCCCAGGGAAACTCAAGAGGTTTCTCTGAGGAAACTCGAGAGGTTCCTATCTTTCTGGGCCATCATTCAAATGGGACCAGGGAAGGCCAAGAGTCTTACCTAATTTCCTAGTTTGTAGGATTCTTCCTTCTGCCTCCCCTCTTAGAGCCTCCAGAAGGGACAAATTCTCCAAAAAGTATTCAGGGGTAACTCTGTGCAAGCTCCCCTCCTCCATGTCCTGTGTAACCCAGTTAATAGTATCACCTCACTGTTAACAGCCTTATGGTGGAAAGCAGAGGAACAGCTAGATTCATGCAGTAAAGTAGCATATATCACACCTCCTCCATTTATCCTGGAACACTAAATATCTGCCCTGCCTCTAGGAAGAGCAACACCTTTTACCATGAAACCAATGGAAGCGTTTACCAATGACAGAGAGGTACTGTATTGGGCTTTAGGCATAAACAGAAAGTGGAAAAGAAAATGATAGTGGTAATAGAGAAAAAAAAGAAGGAAGAAGTAAAATAACACAAAGTAATAAATAGCCACTAACAATTGCCTCATCACCACCCAAATATTAGTTCACTTGTGTAATCAACATAATAAACATATGCGGGCAGCCCCGGTGGCACAGCGGTTTAGTGCCGCCTGCAGCCCAGGGCATGATCCTGGAGACCTGGAATCGAGTCCCACGTCAGGCTCTCCGTGTGGTGCCTACTTCTCCCTCTACCTGTGTCTCTGCCTCTCTCTCTCTCTGTCTCTATGAATAAATAAAATAAAATATTTTAAATAAATAAATAAAATAAATAAATAAAATAAAATAAAATAAAATAAAATAAAATAAAATAAAATAAAATAAAACATATGCCTACCATATACCATAGGCTAGGTTACCAAGCCTGCCTTACAAATCTAACAGAACTTCACCCCCAAAAAGAGACTACTTAAGAACATCTAGCTCAGAGGCACCTGGGTGGCTGAGTTGGTTGAGCATCCAACCCTTGCTCAGCTCAGGTCTTGATCTCAGGGTGGTGAGTTCAAGCTTCACATTGGGCTCCACACTAGGTATATAAATATACACATACAAATATAGTAAAGACAAATCATCACAAATTGAAAGCAAAATACAAAGAAAGCCAATGAGTATGAAAAATCCAAACCCTAGAAACTAATATTTATATCAAACTCCAAATAACACCTCTTATACAAGGATTAGGCCCACCCACAAAGAATTAGCTTTATTGCATCCATAAAAAATTTCCTCTATATTGACATCCATGAAAATAACTTTCTCAGCTTGAACTAAAATTTAATAACTAAAACAAAATTTTTTACAGTTACCTTTTATATTTAATAAGGACCAAAATGCTGAAACCAAACTACAATTAACTGCCATACTTGTGCCCACAGAACAGTGTCAGACAATGAAACCTGATTAAAACTCAAACAAGTGCCTTAAGGTCAAGTTGAGTGAAAACAACTAAAAGCCAAGAAATTTTAACCGTAAAGAGAAAATACTTGAGGTTCACCAAAGAAAAAGTACTTTAAACCACCATGACTCTCAGCATCTAATGAATATTGTTGTTGTTATTAAACATTTCTTAAAACTCCAGTATTCCTGGGATACTTGGGTGGCTCAGTTGGTTGGGCGTCTACTTTGGCTCAGGTTGTGATCTCTGGGTCCTGGGATTAAACCCCATGTTGGGCTCAGCTCCTTGCTCAGTGGGGAGTCTCCCTTTCCCCCACCTCACTGTGCTTTTCCCTCCTCCCCATTTGTGTGTGCGCTAATAAATAAATAAAACTTAAAAAAAACAAAACTCGGGATGCCTGGGTGGTTCAGTGGTTGAGTGCCTGCCTTCAGTTCAGGGCGTGAACCTGGAGTCCTGGGATCAAGTCCCACGTTGGGCTCCCTGCAGGGAGCCTGCTTCTCCCTCTGCCTACGTCTCTGCCTCTGTGTGTGTGTGTATGTCTCTCATGAATAATAAAATCTTTTTTAAAAAATTAAAGTAAAAATTTTTTTTTAAAAGCTCAAGAGTCCTGGATTAAAAGTACAGCATAAGGAAAATAGTCAGTGGTATTGTAATGGCATTGTATGGTGACAGATAGTAGCCACATTTATGGTAAGCACAGCATAATGTATAGAGAAGTAGAATCACTATGTTGTACACCTGAAACTAATGTAACATTGTGTGTCAACTGTTTCTTAATAAAAAATAAATAAACAAAAATTTTTTAAAACACTCAGGTATCTCAAGTATGCAAGAATTGGCCTCTATTAGTCACTGGCAACCCTGGACACAATTCCTGGGAAGGAGATTACAAGGAATCACTATTAGAAATTTGAATATGTATATAAACAGCAAACCAGAAAAAATGTAATAGCTAAGTACCTGAAAAAATAAATGAACAAGGTAAAATGTTAACCAAGATAAGAAAATCTTCAACCAAATGTTTTGTGTTCTCTAGCAAGTGAACATACGTATCTATTCTTATATAATAGTCAAAAACTGTTTTTAATACAAATTAATACAAATACAATAGAAAAAAATGTGTCTTACCTGAGACAGAATAGACACAAAGTTTTCTAGAATGCAACACGGCCAAATGAAGCATTTCAGTACCTCTGAAAAATGGGAAGAGTTTTTAAAAGCTTAAATATCAATTTCAGATATAACCAAAAAATTATAAAATAATTTTAAAAAGAGATTATAACCACAACCTGCCACCAGTAAACTAAAAATTTCCCAGATAACATTCAAAACTGAAAAATAAATATAACAGCAAGCACCCACTTTAACTTGGGCAAGTTACTTAATCTTTCTGAGCCTGTTTCCCTTCTGGAAAATAAGAGGTTTCAATTAAATGAAATAAAATCATGTGACAGCACCTTGTAAGGTATAAAGCACCACAGAATACTAACCATTATTAGTAAATGGCATATGTCACTTCCAGCTCAGAAGTTTTCTTAAGGCCCTGAAAATATTTCAGTTTGGACTAAATTGCCACTATCACCAATACACTTCTCAGTGCCAATCAAATGGTTTCCAAGACATAACACAGTCTACAAATCCTAAGTCCAGTCTTCAAGGGTCAGGTCAGTGGCCAGGATGAGTAAAAGGTGTAAATGGCTATGGTCTGCTGTAGAGTGGGGGCAGACTAGAGGAAGCAACTACTACTCTGTTCTAGGCATATAGCCAAATCTCCACATTTTTCAAGAAAAGCCAGAAAGCAGGAATTTTAGTGAGATCTCCTGGTTCTTAAGTACTGGCAACCCTTTTAAATTTAAAACACATCTGTAAGTAGTCCTCCAGCGTATGACCTGATACAGACTCTTTTTGTTCTAAACTAAGACTATAATTGAAATCTGAAGAACTGGATGGGAGTCCTAACTGTGCACCTTGGTATCTGTGTAATCATTTAGCCTTTCAGAGTGTTAGTCTCTCATTTACATAATAAGAATTATATAATACCTACAAAACATAGTTATAATGGACATAAATGCTCACCATTCACTCTACTACTAGAAAATGCTATATATATATCCATATACACACACACACACACACACACACACACAACTATCACATACTCAATATTGACTTCAAAAAATTTTGAGTCAAACCCAAAAAATTTTTTCTATCATGCACAGGAAAAGAACATTATGTCATGATAAGATAACAGAGTATGGAACAGATAGACCTGGATCTGAATTCTGGCTGTATGACCTAAAGTTCTGAGCTCTAGTTGGTTTCCTCATCTTTATTTTTTTTTAAGATTTTATTTATTTATTCATAGAGACAGAGAGAGAGGCACAGAGACACAGGCAGAGGGAGAAGCAAGCTCCATGCAGGGAGCCGAACGTGGGACTCGATCCAGGGTCTCCAGGATCACGCCCTGGGCTGCAGGTGGCGCTAAACAACTGCGCCACCAGGGCTGCTGGGTTCCTTATCTTTAAATACAAATTCCATCTTATAGATAAGATTATTAAGATAGTACTAGTTAATTAATACCACTACAGTATCCAATCATTAGTATTAATCTCCTCCCTTCCAACAAGTGATCACATAGTTAAAAGCTATACTTAGGACTACTGAACAGAACAATCATGAAACACTTTACCCTTTTTTTAAGATTTTATTTATTCATGAGAGACACAAAGAGAGAGAGAGGGGCAGAGACACAGGCAGAGGGAGAAGCAAGCTCCATGCAGGGAGCCTGATGTGGGACTCGATCCCCGGTCTCCAGATCAGGCCCTGAGCTGAAGACGGCACTAAACCTCTGAGCCACCTGGGCTGCCCGCACTTTACTCTTTTAAAAAATGAAAAGATTTAAAAAAAAAAAAAAAAAAAAGATTAAAATGTTTCTTTAGAGGCAAGAATCCTTCTGTCTCCTTACTTTATAACCCCATTATGCCTAATATATGCTAGGGATACAACAGGCACCTAATCATCATCTTCTTTAAATGGGAGTAGATATTTACCAACCACGTCAGACACAAAATCTCTCTGATCCAGCCTATCACAGTGCATAAAAGTCCTATCTCATGCCCTGTATCTATGAAGCAGCTTCCCATCAGAATGAAACATCACTAAAAGGGGATTAATGTTCAAGAATGGTTGTTCAGGCTTTTCTACCAAGAGTTAAAGCCCTAAATAAATGGAAACTGGGGTCAGTAAATTATGATGAGCAAATGTAGTGGGTCAAAACCAAGAGCTCAGGGCACTCCCAGACTTAGGAAGGCAAAGGGAACTTTAAAAAAAAAAAAGGGGGGTAAGAGATAACAAGACCACCTCTATTTATATAACTTTTCAGAGTACATACTTATATAAATAATTGAGAAATACAGGCTCAATTTTAAGAAAATTCATATATGAAAATAAAATTAGCAGTATCAACAGGAAATAAAAAGCAGACATATTACACAAAATGCAAACTAATAAACGGTTTCCTAAAATAAATTAAGACTAAAAATAAAGTACTTTGAAATAAAGCTCTTGTTAGAAGTAAGACTTACTTTGTGGATTGAGCTGGCTTCTTTTAAGAAACTAAGAATCTTTATACACCAAATAAGTGCAGTAATTTATTTTAAAGCTTCAAAGTTACGTGTCAAATACCATAACTACTATTTTGTCTAGTTATTTAAACAGACATTTATGTAACCTGGATTAGCGCTTTAAGTAAGTGAATTAGTGCTTTAAGTAACTGAATACTTTCTATTTATTTATTTTCAAAAGTTTATCTCTTTTCCTTTAAACTTCTGATACATCAGGCATGTTAGGTCTGTTACTATAAAAAAAAAAAAAAAAGTCGGGGATGCCTGGGTGGCTCAGCAGTTTAGCTCCTGCCTTTGACTTTTTTTTTTTTTTTTTTTTTTTTTTATGATAGGCACACAGTGAGAGAGAGAGAGGCAGAGACACAGGCAGAGGGAGAAGCAGGCTCCATGTACCGGGAGCCCGACGTGGGATTCGATCCCGGGTCTCCAGGATCACGCCCTGGGCCAAAGGCAGGCGCTTAACTGCTGCGCCACCCAGGGATCCCCCTGCCTTTGACTTTCACTCAGCAGTTTAGCTCCTGCCTTTGACTCAGGGCGTGATCCTGGAGTTCCAGGATGGAGTCCCACATCAGGCTCCCTGCATGGAGCCTGTTTCTCCCTCTGCCTATGTCTCTGCCTCTCTCTCTCTCTCTCTCTCTCTGTCTCTCATGAATAAGTAAATAAATAAAACCTTTTTAAAAAGTCCTAAATTATTCTCTTAAATGTGCAGGTTTCCATATAAAAAATGTTCAAAAAAAAAATGTTCAGTACATGGGAACACCCAGGGGGCATCTGGGTGGCTCAGTGGTTGAGTGCTGCCTTAGGCTCAGGTCATGATCCCAGGGTCCAAGGATTGAGTCCTGCATTGGGTTCCCCACAGGGAGCCTGCTTCTCCCTCTGCCTATGTCTTTGCCTCTCTCTCTGTCTCTCATGAATAAATTAAAAATCTTTTTTAATAAAGGGGGGAATACCCAGGTAACAATATCCAGAAAACATACTTCACTCATGGATAATCTTTTTTTCATTTAAGAATCCATAAAAATAGCACTGAGAAGGGCACTTGATGGGATGATCACTGGGTATTGTTGGCAAATCGAACTTAAATAAGCAAATGAAATTAATTTACATTAATTTAATTAATTAAAAAGAAAAGAAAAAAAGAATCCATAAAAATGACAACAGTCAAGGAATGACATACTCCAAATAAGATAAAATATTAGAATTAGTGAGCTGTACTTACGAAACAAACTTCCCTACTTCCACTTGCAATATTGGATCTCGTAGATGCACTTCTAGAAGCAAATCTTCAGCTTGAGCTCCATCTCCTGTTTTTACAGGATGGGGGTTAAAGATTCTTAGGTATCCCATAAAGCTACCCACAATTATTTTATCTGTAGAGAGATGTTTATAAAAGACATAAGAAGAAACAAACATTAGCAACAAAATTTCTTTGGAAATAAACTTTCTAATGTCTAAAAGAGAAACTTAAAAATTAAAAGAATTGAGTCTTGTTCCATATATAAAGGCCAATCTGCCAGCATATGATATAAATAAAATGAATTTATTTTAATAACATAGCTTTTCAAAAACAACTTTTTGTATATGACCAATATTCAAGCATACTAACACATTATGTATTTTTCCTAAGCCTTCCTTTGGTGTCAGTAGTTCTAATTTAACTCAGTCAAAGCAAATCCTTTTACAAAAGACTAGTTAGTATAAGATTGTAAACTGATTTCATCAGAGTGTCAACTCTATAGCTATCAAGATCATTGTATTAAAAAGAATTCTAAAAAAAATAAAAATAAAAAAATAAAAAATAAAAAATAAAAAAGAATTCTGAGGCCTCACTAGATAGAATGCTCTGATTAATAATGTCTGTACTTGGACGCAAGACGGGGAAATGGTAAGATAGGTGTTGTGGGTTGAATTGTATCTCCCTCAAAAAGATGTTGAAATCCTAACCCCCAATCCCCGTGACTTTATTTGAAAACAGGGTCTTCACAGATGTAAGCAAGTTAAGTTGAGGTCACATTCAATTAGATGTCCAATAAGGCTCTCTTATAAGTAGAGAAAGTAGGAGGGCACCTGGGTGGTGCAGTCGGTTGACAACTCTTGGTTTCAGCTCAAGTCATGATCTCAGGGTAATAGGTTCCATCCTTGCGTCAGGCTCCATACTCAGTGTAGAGTCCACTTGAGACTTTCTCTGCCTCTCCCTCTGTCCCTCCTCTCTGTGCACATGCTCACTCTCTCTCTCTCTGCCTCCCACCCTCTAAAATAAATAAATAGGGACCCCTGGGTGGCTCAGCGGTTGAGTGTCTGCCTTTAGCTCAGGGCATGATCCCAGAGTTCCAGGATCGAGTCCCACATCGGGCTCCCTGCAGGGAGCCTGCTTCTTCCTCTGCCTATGTCTCAGGCCTCTGTTGTGTGTGTGTGTGTGTCTCTCTCATGAATAAATAAAATCTTTTTAAAAATAAAATAAAGCCTTAAAAAAAAAAGAAAGAAAGCATGGTGGGGATGGAGCAAGAGGGAGAATGCAAAATGAAGACATGCAAGAAGATGATCATGTAGTAATGGAGGCAGAGATTGGAGTGATACATCCACAAACCAAAGAATGCCTGGGACTGCCAGAAGCTGGAAGAGGCAAATAGGGATCATAGAGGTTTCAGGGGTAGGACAGGCCTGTCAACACCTTGATTTTGGACTTCTAAGCCTCTAAAAACTGTCAAAGAATAAATTTCTGTTGCTTTAAGCCACACAGTTTGTGGTACTTTTTTATGACAGCCCTAAAAAACTAATACTTTAAGTGTCAGTTTTGAAATTGTTGTATTAGTATAGAATGTTGACTTTTTTCAAACTTCCTAAAAGTACATACTTATTTACTGAGAGTTTATCACGTGCCAAGCAATGGTCTATGTAGCTTTTATGTAATAACTTATTAAATCCTCATAATAACCCTATGAGAGAGGTACTATCCTGGGAATTTAAACTCTGAATAGAGACATCAGGAATCTGCTGCCAGATGAACTAATGGCAGCCCCCCACAGTTCTATACCATCTCTGGAGCCATGCTCTTCCCATCCTCCACTGAGGCTTGGTCAATTCAACTCTTCCTGCATTTGGGAGATCTATGTCACTCTCGCTCCAATTCCTCTTTTATTTATATTTATCATAGTTGTTTCCTGTAACTTGTGACCAAAAAATTCATAAAGAAATTGGCAACAAAGAATAAACTGTAGGTACCAATTCCTGCAAGGATATTTGGAAACTGGTTCTTGAGCTGAGTTGGGACACAAAGCAGTAACACTCTAGGCAGGGTTAAATAACATCGTACACAGTGACAGAATGGTTAATCATGTTAATACCCCCAGGTATCTGGGACTCTGTGCCCACTACAGGTGACACTCTGGTGGACTGGACAGCTGCTGCCCCCGGCCAACTGGACAGCTGCTGCCCCAGGCCAACTGAACAGGAAGGAGGAATGCCAAACCATATAATAAGATGGCTTTCCTAAGGGCATTGGGTAATTCAAAATAAGAGAAGGATAGGTTTAAACCATAAAATTCCCATCTCAGGGTAAAGAATAAAACTCAGGATCCTTGGGACTCTGCAGAAAGAATTTCTTTCTTCTTACATCAGTGAGGCTTAACTACTAAAAATCTAATTCAGGGACTGATTCTGTAGGTTTTAAATTACAGTAACAAATGAGTTCACAGTCTCTCCAGGTTTCTTACATAAAAGTAAAGACATTCATCACAAAGAATGGGATTACAATGCTATATAATGAGATTACTGGCAAAGTCTAGAAGGTTCGGATATACATAAACCTCCAAACTTTTCTAAAACACTCCCCACTGAACTTCCTATGCATCCCATGCCCTAATCCCTATTTCACTCACTGAATAACCAAGACTTATTATGCCTGGGTGGCTCACTGGTTGAGCATCTGCCTTTGGCTCAGGTCGTGATTCTGGAGTCCTGGGACCGAGTCCTGCATCATGCTCATCGTGGGGAGCCTGCCTCTCCCTCTGCCTGTGTTTCTGCCTCTGTGTGTGTATGTGTGTTTCTCTGTGTCTCTCATGAATAAATAAATAAAACCTTTTTTAAAAAAACAGCTTAAAAACAAATAAATAACCAAGATTCAACTTCAACGCAGCCCTATCTTCAGAGATAAAATAAAGCCAGGATGATGAAGTCCACATGGCAACAATTTAACCCCTAGAATCTAAATGTGTATGTACAAGTATTAAAATAGCAGGACTTTTATAGTTACCAGATCTCAGGTAACAGTCTAATTCTCACAGATTTCAAGCTATGATTAATGGGATCCTCAGGAATAAAATTATCAGGCAACTCATTAAGACTATTTTTTGTCTCAGTGTTATTTATTTTTTTATTACTGAGTAGTATTCAATTGTAAGAAGGTCCTATAATGTGTTTATCAAACTCAAGCCTTTTTCGAAATCTATAACCAATAATATTCCAGGTCAATGAAAAAGAAGACTAATTCAAGCCACCACATAGACAGTCATGGCATCTCATCCATTTCCACACTGAAGTCAATTTAGACTCAGAACCCCTTGATTAAAGACTACATAACGTACAGATGTTGCTGTAACACCACACATACCCAATATAAATTTTCCTTAGATCCTTCCCTACAGGATCAACAGTCATTTTTCTAGGTGCACTAAGGAAAGGGAAATGGCCAAACCTTGTGAGAATTCTGAATATTGACTCTGAGTTACTAATTCTGGAAGTCTAGATATACACTACTGTTGCTCTAAATTTTTTATTTCGTTCACCCAGTAGGAAAGAAAACCCAGCCTATGATTTCTCACCCAGTTTCTGAGAGTTGAAAGGAAATGTATTTTCACAGAAAATGGTCGAACATCCTTTTGGTTCCCTAACATGTACATGAGGAATATTATATGGGGAGAGCTATATGGAAGCTAATGGAACTCTATCTCCCCAACAGAGAAAATCAGTATCAATACCATGACCGGGGGCACTGGGCTGGTTCAGCTGGTTAAGCATCCAGCTCTTGGTCTCAGAATCAGGTCTTGATCTCCAGGTCGTGAGTTCAAGCCCCATGTTGGGACATCCTGGACATGGAGCCTGCCCAATTACCCACATACCGCTGCGAGACCTGATTTGGGGTACTTTTCAAAATTCGATGCTAAAAAGCTTCAATATGCATATGTGGTGATCTTTACCACATCCCTGTTTAATAACCAAATCTGTCAATATTGAAGTTTAATGGGTCTTATAGAGTTAGCATTGATCAGTATAACTTAAAGGGTAACCCCAAATTCTTCTATTATCCCACATCTTGTCTTTCTTGGAGTCAACTAATACAACCCATTTGCTTGAATACAGTTCTAGATCTTAATAATTTATTTTTTCCTAATACACAGAGACCAACAAACAGTTTGCCTTCACTGGACAGGAATAGGCATATATCTTTAAATGTACTGCCACAATCCAATCTGCAGAAACCAGGACTACCTCATCATCATTTCATAAGAGTCAAATGAGGTTGAAAGAAATAAGAGTGAAACCAAGGAATCTCTAACTCTTCCCTAAAATTGTCTGGATCAGTAGTAAATGAAACTACTATAGTCCTGGGCAGCCCAGGTGGCTCAGCGGTTTAGCGCTACTTTCGACCCAGAGCCTGATCCTAGAGACCCAGGATCGAGTCCCACATTGGGCTCCCTGCATGAAACCTGTTTCTCCCTCTGCCTGTGTCTCTGCCTCTCTTTCTCTCTCTGTCTCATGAATAAATAAATAAAATCTTAAAAAAAAAAAAAAAAAGAAAGAAACTACTATAATCCTCTTTAGCCAAGCACTAATATTCTAGGTTCCTCAGGAATAAAGGCCTAGACCAATTCTCTGGTCCCTCCATCTCCACTCAAGATCAAGAACCCTAATCAAAGAGAAAAAAAAAAAAAAAAAGTAAGTAGCATAGTTACACAGCCCAGTGACCAGATATAAAACAGAAGGTATCAGGGCAGCCCCGGTGGTTCAGCGGTTTAGCGCCGCCTTCAGCCCAGGGTGTGATCCTGGAGACCTGGGATCGAGTCCCACATTGGGCTCCCTGCATGGAGCCTGCTTCTCCCTCTGCCTGTGTCTCTGCCTCTTTCTCTCTCTGTGTCTGTCATGAATAAATAAATAAAATCTTAAAAAAAAAAAAAAAAGAAAAAGAAAAAAAAAACAGAGGGTCCCCCCCATATGATTTAAGTTACAATTTTTTTCTACTCCTCCATCTTAATTTCTAAATTTTTCCTTCTCTTCCTCAACTATGTAACTTTGAACACTGATTGTACATACCACTTAGTCCAGAAGCAACAGATTATTGGAACATGATCATGACTAAATGACAAAGGAAAAAGCACTGTCACCTGAAGATCCTGGACTTGCAGAGCCAGGGCTCCCTCTGGCTCTGAAGCAGTAGGTGCACACTCTTTTCTCTCCCACTATAGATGGGTAAGAACACATGCTTGTGCAGTTGTACAAGGGACAGTTGCCCCATGTGAGGTATAAATGCTGAGTAACTAAAAGATAAACATAGTAGCTATTTCTCAGTCAGCTTTATGTATTTTCTACTCAGAATTCTTGTAGTAAACTCTCACTCCAGGCCACAAGTTGGCATGGAATCTAAACTGGACCACTCAGACTCTCCCACTCACCCCCACTCTATCTCTCCCACAAATCTGAATCTTGAATTGAGAAGAACAGGAAAGGACAGCCCAGGTGGCTCAGCAGTTTAGAGCCGCTTTCAGCCGAGGGTCTGATCCTGGAGACCCACGTCGGGCTCCCTGCATGAAGCTGCTTCTCCCTCTGCCTGTGTCTCTGCTTCTCTCTCTCTATGTCTCAAACGAATAAATAAATAAAATCTTAAAAAAAAAAAAGAGAGAGAGAGACAGGAAAGAACAGGAAAATAAGTACCACTTTAAATGCATGGTGTCTAATTCCAACTGGGATCTTAAAATTAATAAGGAATCCTTCTATGTATCAAGTTGGTTTTGCCTAAAATGATTTCAAGACACTTAATACCATCTTTTCACTCTCTGATCACTCCAAAGAAAGTAGAGATCATTATTGACTCAACTTGACCTCCAAATTTCTCTTCATCTGTAGCCATTCTTACCCTCTTGCCTTCTGCTATGGGGAAAAAAAAGTTCTCACACCTTCCATCTGCACACCTGATCCCATCTCTGTCTTCTCTGAATCCCTGCTCTATGTTTTTTAAGATTTTATTTTTAAATAATCTCTACACCCCACAAGGGGCTTGAATCTACAACCCTGGGAGCAAGAGTAACATGCTCCACCAACCAAGCAAGTCAAGCACTCCAACCCCGCTTTATTATATCTTCTATGCTATACATTGAATTTTTCCCATTTCTCTTCACCCTACATTGCCCCTAGTCATCATCCTCTCTTCTTATCTTCACAGATAAGTTTATTAAAGGGCCATAAACACTCAGTCTTCCCCACCTCCCATTCCTTCACTCACTGCAAATCTAGATTTTGTTACCATTGTGCCCATTCATCCACTGTCATTGAGGATACTAATGAACAACCTGTTACTAAACAGCATAGAAACTTCAGTCTTTATATTACTAAAGTTGGGTACCAGCCCAACTGGTTCTCCTGCCTCTTTGCCTGCTCTTCTCAGAATCTATTACTGACTACCCTTCCCAAACCTCCCCCTTTAATGCTTCTTCAGGTTATAGTCTAAAGTTCTTTCCCTCTTAGTCCACCTACTTTCCCTGTGCATTTTCATACATTCTCAGGGCTTCAAATACAACCAGCATATGACTCACTTCAAAATCAATACCACTGGGGCCTGGATGGCTCAGTCAGTTAAGTGTCTGACTCTTGATTTTGGCTCAAGTAGAGTTCAGGGTCATGAAACAGAGCCCCATGGTGGGCTCTGCATTAGGCACAGAGCCTGCTTAAGTCTCTCCCTCTCTCCCTGCCCCTCCCACTCCATATGCACTCTCTCTCTAAAAAATAGAAAACACTACCTCTATTCTGCCTACTAGACATCCCTATCTCAAATAAAGCATGTCCCAAAATGCTCCCATTGACCCTCCGTTCTATAAAATCAATGAGAATTATTCTTAAACTGTGGTGTATCACCATTCAACTTTGGAGCTTGTCAAAAATGCAGATACCTAAGCCCCCTTCCAATCCACCTGCTTCCAGGAAATATGACTTTATAGGAGCTTATATATCTGAGATAGAAAATCTTCATATGTAATAATCACCCCAGAATATGATGATGCTGGTGGTCCAAACTTTGAGAAATAATGATAGGTGATTTTTTTTCTATGTGGGACACACATGAAATGATTTTTGTATAGTATCCTTGGGAAAATAGAGGAAGCGGGCAGCCCTGGTGGTGCAGCGGTTTGGCGCCGCCTGCAGCCTGGGGTGTGATCCTGGAGACGGAGGATCGAGTCCCACATCAGACTCCCTGCGTGGAGCCTGCTTCTCCCTCTGTCTGTGTCTCTGCCCCTCTCTCTCTGTGTCTATGAATAAATAAATAAAATATTTAAAAAAAAAAAGGAAAATAGAGGAAGCTTCTCACAACTGGTCATATATTGGGAGGAAGCAAACTGGTTAACTGGTAACCCACAGCTGGCACCTCAGTGAAGACCTCTAACAGAAATGTAAGTGAACAGTAAGCCATTTAGACAGGATGGTTTCCAATCAGTTTGGGCATAAATGGATTTGAAATTGTTCTCTTTGGCATATATTTTTGTAGTCTGAGTATTCTGTGTTGCCAAATAATAAAGGAATCCTAAGTTTTAACAAAGAGGCAGGAGACAAGGTTGATAATCTTTGAGGAACCTTTTAGGACACCCTCTGAGGAGACCTTCTCATCTCCTATCAGTGGAAGGGCAGGGCCCAGATTTTCCTTAGAAACAACATAGGTGCTCACTATAGGTTAGTACCTCCCATTCTTCTTTGCCAATATAATTTTTTTACCCCCAAGATTCTACTTTTTACCTTGCCCCCAAGATTCTAGTGTTTTTGTTATACACAAGAAAAATAAAATAAAGAAAATATAAGGGGACAATATTTATAGACTTTAATGAAAGAATGATTTTAAGTTTTATTTTGGGATCCCTGGGTAGCTCAGTGGTTTAGCGCCTGCCTTCGGCCCAGGGCGTGATCCTGGAGTCCCAGGATTGAGTCCCACATCATGCTCCCTGCATGGAGCCTGCTTCTCCCTCTGCCTGTGTCTCTGCCCCCTCTCTGTGTGTCTCTCATGAATAAATAAATAAAATCTTTAAATAAAGGGGATCCCTGGGTGGCACAGCGGTTTAGCGTCTGCCTTTGGCCCAGGGCGTGATCCTGGAGACCCGGGATCGAATCCCACGTCGGGCTCCCAGTGCATGGAGCCTGCTTCTCCCTCTGCCTATGTCTCTGCCTCTCTCTCTCTGTGTGACTATCATAAATAAATAAATAATTTTTTTAAAAATCTTTAAATAAAAATTTTTTTAAGTTTTCCTTATTTTTTTAAAGATTTTATTTACTTATTCATAGAGACACAGAGATAGAGAGATAGGAGAGAGGTAGAGACACAGGCAGAGGGAGAAGCAGGCTCCATGCAGGAGCCCGACATGGGACTCAACCCCGGGTCTCCAGGATCACACCCCAGGCTGCAGACAGCACTAAACCGCTGCGCCAGTGGGGCTGCCCTTAAGTTTTCTTTTTAAGAGGCCAATGACTATCTGGATTACAAAAAAGAAAAGAAAAAGCTCATGACTACAAATAATCAAAAACAAGTACAGGTTTCAAATAGCAATGATACAGAACTAAAATGTTTTAGAGACCACTTCAAAAAATATGAAGATGCAAAGAGGAGCAAATGATTTAAGAATAAGACAGAATGAAAAAAAAAAAAGAATAAGACAGAATGTTGTTTCCATTATCATAATATGAAAATGAAAATAATGATTTAATAATTGTTTTCTACCAACAAATAGGGCTGGAATAATTTTTCCATTCTTGGATTAATGGCTTTCAGATTCAAAATATTTTAAAAATATAATTTTCCTTGAAACCTTCAAAGTTAAAAATATTTTAGTAGCACTACTTAATTTTGCAAAAAAATGAAAACAAATTTTGCACCAAATGAAAACAAATTATATGTTGCCTTGTTATATTTTTCCAGTTCCAAATCATATGACAGAATCAACACAAACCAGAAAACTGCAAAACAGAAGAACTATGCTACCTAAGTATTATAAGGAAAACTGCCTTCAAAATTAGGGCATATTTATGACAGTTCACTTAAGTTCTATAAATACACTTTTTTTTTTAATTTTTATTTATTTATGATAGTCACACAGAGAGAGAGAGAGGCAGAGACATAGGCAGAGGGAGAAGCAGGCTCCATGCACCGGGAGCCCAACGTGGGACTCGATCCCGGGTCTCCAGGATCGTGCCCTGGGCCAAAGGCAGGCGCTAAACCGCTGCGCCACCCAGGGATCCCTATAAATACACTTTAAGTATATAAGTACACTTTAACAAATGAAGATATTTTTATTTTATGTCTGTAAAGCTTTGCTTCAAGATGCATGGTCATAAATTCCTTACCTTGTCCATTTCCAGTATTGTCAACATCAGCCAAACACAAACAGCCTTGATCAAATTCTTCTTTCTCTCCCAGAACAGTAGACCACCAATCACGGGCTTTAAATAAAGACATTTTCGTTCACTATAAAAAGAAAGCATTTATTTATAGTAAAAATGTACCTCACACCATTTATGAATTATCTCTTAAGGCATAGTAAATTAAACGTGAACAATGTTAAGAGAAACATTTCTGAATTTAAAAGTTAAATTTTTTTTTAAAGATTTTATTAATTTATTCATGAAAGACACAGAGAAAGAGAGAGAGGCAGAGACACAAGCAGAGAGAGAAGCAGGCTCCATGCAGGAAGCCCAATGTGGGACTCAATTCCCGAACTCCAGAATCATGCCCTGGACAGAAGGCAGACGCTCAACCACTGAGCCACCCAGGGGTCCCTTGAATATTTTTATGTTTTGCAGAAATATGTGAAACCACAAATCCAAACCAAATCCAAACAGCTGAAAACATAAATAGACATTTTGCAATGCCATTGGACAGTCTGAAAAATTATACATAAATTATGGGCCAATTCTCTCTTCTGGTACATTTGGTAAACAATAACACAAAGTAACAAAAAAAATATTCTTTAAAGGATCAAGATTCAAATTCTAACAGCACTAGTTAGTATATAATTCCTTAGCAGGGCATCCCTGGGTGGCGCAGCAGTTTAGCGCCTGCCTTTGGCCCAGGGCGTGATCCTGGAGACCCGGGATCGAATCCCACGTCGGGCTCCCGGTGCATGGAGCCTGCTTCTCCCTCTGCCTATGTCTCTGCCTCTCTCTCTCTCTCTCTCTCTCTATGACTCATAAATAAATAAAAATTAAAAAAAAAAGATTTATTAATTCCTTAGCAAAATACCTAATTTTCCTTCATTTTGGTCATTAGAAAGACAATAGCATCCCTTGTCACAATGAATTGCTAAGAAGAGCAAATGAGATCAAATGACTAACACTAGAACTGGTACATTATAGGTACTCGAAAAGCATTCACACGCTTTCCCCATTATAACTGCATAAAGGCAAAATAGATGAGGGAAATTCACACCAAAAAAGAACTCGGAAAACTGAGTGTAGGTGCATTTACGATTCCGATAACCCATAAAATTCTCTCTGCTTTGATTCCTCTGTAGAATGAGGATATACCAGCCAGATCTACCACTGAGTTACTGATAATGGTAAATGTGAAGGTCCACTGGACCTCTTGAATTATACACAAACATCACATACCCTGGGATTCTATGAAGGTGCATATACCCAACATAAATGAGCCTTTCTTGCATGTTACACTGATTTAAATAATAGTTAGGAAATGCACTCAAATTTCCTTATTCAAAGACATTCCATTCTAGGGACTCCTGGGTAACTCAGTCATTTAAGTGCCTGCCTTCAGCTCAGGTCATGATCTCAGGGTACTGGGATCCAGACCTGCATCGGGCTCCCTGCTCAGCAGCAAGTCTGTTTCTCCCTCTTCTCCCTCTGTGATCTCTCACTCCTGCTCTCTCTCAAATACATAAAATCTATTTAAAAAAAAAAAAAAAGACATCCCATTCTATAAGGTTGGAGCAAACACTGAATTAGCAAATACTGAACTACTGCTCCTAGGGGAAATAGAAAGGCTCCTGTGAGCCCCTAGTCACAATATTTTCATGAACCAATCAATACTTCATTTTGCTTTTTGTGTGTCTTTGTCTAAAGATACTTTATTTAATAAATTGTTGATTCACTAACATTCAGTTCAGGAGTCAACAATACTATGACTCATACTTGAAGGAAGCTTATCTGATACTTCTATAAGGTATACAGCAACCTTCTCACATTTAGGAACATTAGATAGCTCTTCAGCACTACATTTGGGGACCTTTTTAAGTAACAAAAATCAAAACAAACAAATTAATCCAAACCACAGATTTGTGGAAAACATGGCACGAAGTAGATCATAAAAAGGTTATTCGTTTGTAGTGTAAGAACCGAAACAAGAAAGCAAAAAGTTACTGTGGTTGATACCTGCTGAGAACATGTGCGTCAAGTGACTCAAAATTTTTGCCACTCTGTGCATGACCATGAATGACCCAAAAGCACCATGACTATTGATTTGGGTATTACAAATAAATCTTAGCAAACAGGTAAATTCACAAATACAGAATCTGCAAATAATGAGGATCAACTACACACTTAAAAAAATGTAAAACAATCTGCTTCTTAAAGCCTTCCAGATAGGCTAATCACAGAAGGCAAGACCACCTGCTTTCATTAAGTTGGCCAAGAAATTAGTTGAGAATCATGTGGTGGCAAAAAGTGCAGACTCTGGAGGAGGTCAGTGTGAATTTGACCACAGACACACAGATCAATGAAACAGAATAGAGAACCCAGAAATGGACCCTCAACTCTATGGTCAACTAATATTCGACAAAGGAAGAAAGAATATCCACTGGAAAAAGGACAGTCTCTTCAATAAATGGTGCTGGGAAAATTGAACAGCTAAGTGCAAAAGAACGAAACTAGGCCATTCTCTTACACCAGACACAAAGATAAACTCAAAACAGATTAAAGATCTAAATGTGAGACAAGAATCCATCAAAATCCTAGAGAACACAGGCAACACCCTTTTTGACCTTGACCACAGCAACGTCTTGCAAGATACATCTCTGAAGGCAAGGGAAACAAAAGCAAAAATGAACTATTGAGACTTCATCAAGATAAAAAGCTTCTGCACAGCAAAAGAAAAGTCAACAAAACTAAAAGACAACCTACAGAATGGGAGAAGATATTTGCGAATGACCTATCAGATAAAGGGCTAGTATCCAAGATCTATAAAGAACTTATTAAACTCAACAGCAAAGAAACAAACAATCCAATCATGAAATGGGCAAAAGACATGAACAGAAATTTCACCAAAGAAGACATACACATGGCCAACAAGCACATGCTCTGCATCACTTGCCATCAGGGAAAAACAAATCAAAACCACAATGAGGGCAGCCCCGGTGGCGCAGCAGTTTAGCGCTGCCTGCAGCCCAGGGCGTGATCCTGGAGACCCTGGATCGAGTCCCACGTCAGGCTCTCTGTATGATGCCTGCTTCTCCCTCTGCCTGTGTCTCTGCCACTCTCTCTCTCTCTCTGTCTCTATGAATAAATAAATAAAAATCTTTAAAAAAAAAAAAAACCACAATGAGATCCCACCTCACACCAATGAGAATGGTGAAAATTAACAAGACAGGAAACAACAAATGTTGGAGAGGATGTAGAGAAAGGGGAACCCTCTTGCACTGTTGGTGGAAATGTGAACTGGGACAGCCGCTCTGGAAAGCTGTGTGGAGGTTCCTCAAAGAGTTAAAAATAGAACTGCCCTACAACCCAGCAATTACACTACTGGTGATTTACCCCAAAGATACAGATGCAGTGGAAGACCGAGACACCTGCATCCCAATGTTTATAGCCACAATGTCCACAATAGCCAAACTGTGGAAGGAGCCTTAGCGTCCATCGAAAGATGAATAGATAAAGACGTGGTCTATATATACAGTGGAATATTACTCAGCCATTAGAAATGACGAATACCCACCATATGCTTCAACGTGGATGGAACTGGAGGGTATTATACTGAGTTGAAATAAGTCAATCAGAGGAGGACAATCATCATATGGTTTCACTCATACAGGGAATATAAAAAATAGTGAACGAGATTATAGGGAAAAGGAGAGAAAATGAGTGGGAAAAATTAGAGAAGGTGACAAAACATGAGAGACTCCTAACTCTGGGAAACAAACAAGGGGTAGTGGAAAGGGAGATGGGAAGGAGAGATGAGGTGACTGGGTGACAGGCACAGAGGGGGGCACTTGATGGGATAGCACTGGGTGTTATACTCTATGTTGGCAAATCAAACTCCAATAAAAAAAATATATATTAAAAAAAGGAATCCAGGTTCCATACAAACCATGAAACCAGTGGAGGTTTATTAAAAGTTACGGAACCTCTACATACTTCAGCTTACTCATCTATAAAATAAAGAATGATATTGTGAGGAATAAATAAGAATGCAGTAGAAGCAACTTACGGAATGTTAGAAAATATCTGCAAATTACATATCTAACAAAGGGTTAATATATTGGGACTCCTGGGTGGCTCATCGGTTTGGCACCTGCCTTCCGTCCAGGATCTGATCCTGGAAACCCAGGATCAAGTTCCACACTGGGCTCCCTGCATGGAGTCTGCTTCTCTCTCTGCCTGTGTCTCTGCCTCTCTCTATCTCTCATGAATAAATAAATAAAATCTTTAAAAGAAAAAAAAAAGGTTAATATACAGAATAAAGAACTCATACATGTCAACAGCAAAAAAATTTAATGGGTAAAGGACTCAGACATTTCACCAAAGAAGATATACAAATGGCCAAAAAGCATATGAAACCATGTTCAACATCACCTATCATTAGGGAAATGCAAATCACAAACACAATGAAATCCCATTCACACTCACTAGGACAGCTACTACAAAAAAACAAAAACAAACAACAAAAAAAAAACCAGAAAATAACAAGTGTCAGCAAGGATGTGATGTAACTGGAACCCTTGTGCACTGCTGGTGAAAATCTAAGAGTGCAACAATGGAAACTGTATAGTGATTCCTCAAAAAATTAAAATTATGTTACCAAGGTTCCTGGGTGGTTCAGTCAGTTAAGCATCCGATTGTTTATTTCAGTTCAGATCATGATCTCGGGTTGTAAGATCAAGGCCCATGTCAGGCTCCGTGATGGGCATGCAACCTGCTTAAGATTCTCTCTCCCAGGGCAGTCCCAGTGGTGCAGCGGTTTAGCGCCACCTGCAGCCCAGGGTGTGATCCTGGAGACCCTGGATCAAGTCCCACATCAGGCTCCCTGCATGGAGCCTGCTTCTCCCTCTGCCTGTGTCTCTGTCTCTCTCTGTCTCTGTCTCTGTCTCTCTCTGTGTCTCTATGAATAAATAAATAAAATCTTAAAAAAAAAAAAAAAAAAAAGATTCTCTCTCCCAGTGTACCTGAGTGGCTCAGTGGTTGAGAATGTACCTTTGGCTCAAGTCGTGATTCTGGTTTCCCAAGATCAAGGCCCACATTAGGCTCCCCACAGGGAACCTGCTTCTCCCTCTGCCTATGTCTCTACCTCTTTCTCTGTGTCTCTCATGAATAAATAAAATCTTAAAATAAGATAATAAAACCTACACTGAAGGAAAGAAACAAATGTCTTCCAACTTGTAAATAAACAGACTATGGTACATCCTTACCATAGAATAAAACTCAGCAATTTTTAAAAAATGAAGTAACAACAACTTGGATGGATCTCAAGGACATTATGCTAAGTGAAAAAAAATCCCAAAAGATCACATATTAAATAATTCCATTTCTATAACATTTTTAAAATGAAAAAATTAAACTGATAGAAAACAGATCAGTGGTTACCAAGTCTAAGGGGGGCAGGGGGCAGTCACTTTAATGGACTAGAAGGGCATTTCTTTGGGATGATGGAAAAGTTCTATACCCCGATTTTGGTAGTAGTTTCATGGGATAAGTTTTAATTTCTTCAAATTATATTACAAGAAGAAAAGTGTATGTAATGTAAAACCTAGTGAAATCTAAATAAGATTTTTTTAAATAAGATTTATAGTTTAGTTGTAGTATTATACTAATATCAATTTAGTAATTTGATCATTGTTCTGCTACCATTCGGAAATCATTACTTTTACAATTTCTATGAGCTTATAATATTGTTTCAGATGACAAGTTTAAAGAAACAAACAACAGGAAAAATAGAAAAAAGAAAACCCCATCCAAGGCCTCTCTTTCCACTAAAAATGAAATTAGATAAAGGCAAAGTGTTGATAGAAGTGATGGGGAAAAAACATAGCAGGTAAATAAGCTTATAATGATTTTTAAGATATGTGGGAGAGTTTCTGAAAAACATCTGCATCACTCATTATTACTAATGGCATTATATAATTATACAGATTGCCAGATGACTAAACGTCAAGCCTGGCAGGAAGTATACAAAAAATGTAATAAACACTTTATTACACTTTTACCAGATTTTTTTGAGAGGGAAGTAACAGTACTTAGCAAGTGCCATATATTCTCATTATATACTCCAGATATATCTAGAAAGTTGTTATACACCATACTATTAGACTACCAGTATAAAGATACATCAAGATACATGATTCTCTTGCAGCCCAGAGTAGAATATTACCCAAATTCAATATCACTTAAAGACTCACTTGGAGGACTCACTGCACTCATCATATAGTTAGCATCATGGTTATAATTTATTACAGTGAAAATAAAAAGCATAACAAAGAAAGGGAAAAGGTGCATGAGTCTGCAGTGGGGAATGCGGGTGGGGCTGGTGGTTCTTGAAAGGAATCACACACAAACTTCCAAGGCAGAAAAACTAGGCTCTGGGGTCAGAGACCAGGGGAAAAAAAAGAAGAGAAAACTGAACTGAACAGGGGCATCCAATGAGATCAAAGGAAAACCAGGAGTATGCCATCTGGAAGGAAATGAAAAAGTATCTAGAAAAAGAGAGTGGCCAGCTCTATGAAATGCTGCTGATATGTCATAAAAAAATGAAAAGGCTTGAGGTCAAAACTCCATTTGGAGACATAGCCAAAAATAGAAATCAATAGGCTAACCAGCAAGTATGAGATCCTTTGTACACATTCTGCATCAGCCAGTTCAAAAAGAGTCTCAAGGAGAGAAAATAGGAAGGGAAGACCTGTTCAACATCCCAAAGGGTCTCTTTCCCCTCATGTAGGCAGAAGAGAAAACTTCATGGGATCTGCCTAGAGAACATATTAAACACCCAAGTAATAGTCACAGAGAAGAGTTTTTTCCATCAACACTATTGAAATAATATATAAAAAATCAAAGTGCTTAGGGCAGCCCGGGTGGCTCAGCGGTTTAGCGCCGCCTTCAGCCCAGGGCGTGATCCTGGAGACCCGAGATCGAGTCCCACGTCGGGCTCCCTGCATGGAGCCGGCTTCTCCCTCTGCTTGTATCTTTGCCTCTCTCTCTCTCTCTCATTCTGTGTGTGTGTGTCTCATGAATAAATAAATAAAATTTAAAAATCAAAGTGCTTAGATAAGTGACCATGAAAGACATAGCTGCAGTTTGATACATGACATATGACAGCATCAGGCAAAAATAGCTATTATGCGAAAATGGCTTCAAAAATCTTTGTTAATGAGCACATTTTTCATCTTGCTAAAAAAAAAAAAAAAACCTCCAATATGAAAAACTAACTCTCCAACACTGCCTGTACATGGAAATGTCATCAAGCACTAATTTTTTAAGGACTTCAATCATAAAATTTAAGATCTATTTCTATTGACAAAATAACACAGGCCATATTTAGCTCCTTCTTGTTTCTCCTGCTCTATCAGTTTCTCGTTAGTCATCCTCCACTGCTGCTGAAAGCCCTCCTTACCTACATTGTTTAGCAACTTACTACCCAAAGTGTAGTCCATGGACCAGCATCAGCATCACCCAACAGCTTATGATGCAAAACCTCAGCTCCACCACAAACAATATCCCCAGGTGATTCACATGCACCTTAATGTATAAAAAGCACAAACTGAAGTGATACCTGATAGCCAAAGTCGATGTTTTCTTATAGCATGGCTCTACTTTCCCACTTCCTCTTTCCTGGGACCTGTGCCACCAGTTACCTTGAAAACCAGACTTTAACATTAACAGCTAGAAGGTACCTAATAATTAGCTAGCCCTCTCATTCTGTAAGATAAGCCCAGAAAGGTTAGCTATATGATTACCCTGAGTCACACAGCTAATGGCAGAAACTTGTTCCTCTCCCTGATCTCTAGCTTCTCTTGTTTGACTGCCACTGTCTGCAATTTATCAAGAAAAATGAAGAAAAAATGAAAAGAGTATGAATCAGTAGAGTGGGGAGTCTGCTTCTCCCTCGTCCTCTGCCCCTCCCCCTGCTCCTGTTCATGCTCTGTCTCTCTCACAAACAAATAAATAAAATCTTTTTAAAAAAATTTCTCGGGGACCCCTGGGTGGCTCAGCGGTTTAGCGCCCCCTTTGGCCCAGGGCGTGATCCTGGAGTCCCGGGATCCAGTCCCGCGTCGGGTTCCTTGGATGGATCCTGCTTCTCCCTCTGCCAGTGTCTCTGCCTCTCTCTCTCTCTCTGTGTCTCTCGTGAATAAATAAAATATTTTTTTTAAATTATCTTTGCACACAGAAGTTGTGTTCCTAATAAGCTTGTAAATAATAACTTTTTAACCTAGTGTTAAAAAGTCTTATAAACACTAGAGTACTCTGATACATGATGGAACTCTGACCAAATCTTCTTGATAACCTAAGTATGTCTCCCATAACCACTATGCTATGCAATTTCAAATTTAAAATATCACAGGATTCCACTTTTGGAATGACACATGAGAAGCTCCATGGACCCATTCCCCAGCAAAACTGGTGAAAACTGTTTTTTAAAATCACCATTGAAAGTCTCTGGAAACTGTCCTAAGAGTATATAAAAAAATAAGAAACAAAAAATCTACTAAAACTCAGTAAGAAAATTAAGAATCTGTAGTATTTAAAAAACCAATACTCACTCCTCCTCTCCTCACTCATAGCTCCAAACAAGATAGAAAGTCCACTCCAGACAGGTATAGCCAAGAATAGAATCACCCTCTCTCCCCATAGCTCCCATAGCTCCTCCCCTGGAGGAGCAGGACATCATCGTGCTTCCAGCTATCTGTTTCTGACTAAAGACAAAATAGAAAATCTAAATCAGGGGCGCCTGGGTGGCTCAGTCTACTAAGTGGCTGCCTTCAGCTCAGGTCATGATCCCAAAGTCCTGGGATCAAGCCCTGCATTGGGCTCTCTGCTCAGCAGGGAGCCTGCTTCTCCCTCGCCCTCTGCCCCCGCCCCCTTGCTCATGCTCTCTCTCTCAAATAAATAAACTCTTAAAAAAAAAAAAAAAAAAAAAAAAAAAAGATGGGATGCCTGGGTGGCTCAGCGGTTGAGCATCTGCTTTTGGCCCAGGGCATGATCCCGGAGTTCCAGGATCAAGTCCCACATTAGGCTTCCTACAGGGAGCCTGCTACTCCCTCTGCCTGTGTCTCTGCCTCTCTCTCTCTCTCTCTCTCTCTCTCACTCTCTCTCTCTGATGAAGAAAGAAAAAAGAAAAGAAAAGAAAAGAGAAGAGAAGAGAAGAGAAGAGAAGAGAAGAGAAGAGAAAAGAAAAGAAAAGTCTAAATTAAAAACCTACCCACAAAAAATAGACCAGGCCCAGATGGTGAAAAAATTAGTACCAATTCTTCACAAACTATTCCAAAAAAATAAAAGGAAATACTTCCCAACTCACACTATAAGGCAAGTGTTACACTGATACCAAAACTAAGCAAACACAAGAAAACTACAGACCAGTATCTCTAATGAATACAGATGCAAAATCCTCAGCAAAACATTATAAAAATGAATAAGCAAGATATAAAAAGAACTAGGCACCATGACCAAAGGAGAATTAATCCCAGGAATATAAGGTTAGTTTAACATCCAAAAACAAATTATAATACTACACCATATCAATAAAACAAAAATTTAAAACCACCTTATTATCTCAACTCAGGAAAAGCATCTGACAAAATAAAATCCAATACTCTTCCATTATAAAAACACTCAAAACACTAGGAGTAAAAGGGAGCTTCCTCAAAATGATAAAGGACATCTATGCAAAACCCATAGCTTATATCATACTTAACAATGAATGACTAGATGCTTTCTCCCTAAGAGCAGACACAAGACTAGGATGTCCAAATTCACCACTTTTATGCAATATTGTACTAGAGGTTTTAGGTCAGGCAATTAGCTAAGAAAAAAAACTAAAAGGCTCCTAGACTGGAAAGGAAGAAGTATAACTATCTTTACTCTCAGATGACATGATCTGGTAAACAGAACATCCTAAGAAATTCAGTGAAAAACCATTAGAACTAACAGACAAGTAAGGTTGAAGGATACAAAAATACTAATATACAAAAAACAATTGCATTTCTATGCATTTGCAATGAACAATCCAAAAAATGAAACTCAAAAGAAAATTGCATTTACAATAGCATCTAAAAGAATAAAATACCTAGAAATAAATTTTATAAAGTGTAAAGCATATATATGTTCTGAAAACTATAAAATACAGTCAAAAGAATTAGAGATCTAAATAAACAGGATAACATCCTATATCCATGGATATGAAGCCATGCATTTGAATTATTGCATTTTTAAGATGCAACACTTCCTGGGGTGCCTTTATGCATCTGCCTTCCACTCAGGTCAAGATCTCAGAGTCCTAGAATTGAGCCCTGGTCGGGCTCCCTGCTCAGCGGGGAATCTGCTTCTCCCTTTCCCTCTGCCCCCATCCCCTGTTGATGCTCTCTCTCTTGCTCTCTCTCTTCTCTCTCAAATAAATAAATAAAATCTTTTTTTAAAAAAAGATGCAATACTTCCCAAAGTGATCTACAGATTCAGTGCAATCCTTATCGGATTCCCATAGAGCTTCTTTGTACAAATTGACTAATTTATTCTGAAATTCATATAGAATTGCCAACAAGTAGGACACCTGGGTGGCTCCGTGGGTTAAGCATCTGGCTCTTGATTTCAGCTCAGGTCATGATCTCAGGGTAATGAGATCGAGCCCTGCACTGGGGCTCCATGCTCAGCCAGGAGTCTGCTAAAGATTCTTTCTCCCTCTACCCCTCCTTCTGCTGTGTGTGCACACTTGCTCTCTCTCTCTCAAATACATAAATCTTTTTTTAAAAATTGCCAGCAGCTGTGGACTCTGGGCCACCAGGGTCGGTGAAGGATCTCAAGATGGCTGGGTGAAAACTTGCTCTAAAAACCATTGATTGGGTAGCTTTTGGGGAGATCATACCCCAAAACCAGAAGGCCATTGCCATCTCCCTGAAATCCTGGAATGAGATGCTTACTTCCAGGTTGGCCACTACTCTTCCTAAGAAATCACCTGCTATCAACTGGGCTTACTACAAGGCCAATGTAGCAAAGGCTGGCTTGGTAGATGACTTTGAGAAGTAGTTTAATGTCCTGAAGGTTCCTATGCCAGAGGATAAAATCACTGTCCAGGTGGATGCTGAGGAAAAAGAAGATGTGAAAAGCGGTGCTGAGTTTTTGTCTCTCTCAAAGGCCAGGACTGAAGAATATGTAAAAGAGCTGGAGAAGATGAAGAACATAATTCCATTTGATCAGATGACCATTGAGGACCTGAATGAAGTCTTCCCAGAAACCAAATTAGACAAGAAGTATCCCTACTGGCCTCACAAGCCAATGGAAAACTTATAAACTTGAGTTGAGGAGAAAGCCCTGGCCCTCATATTATAAGCGCTGGACATTAAAAATAATGATATGTGAAAAAAAATGCCAGCAACTCATAATAGCCAAAACAATCTTTAAAAAGAAGAACAAAATTGGAGGATTTTCCCATTTCAAAACCTAACTACTATGCAGTAGTATTCAGGACAGTATGGTACTGGCCAAAAGGTAGACATAGGTAAATGGAAAGGAATGGAGAGTCCAGAAATAAATTTATACATCTATGGTAAACTGACTTTCAACAAAGATGCTAAGACCATTCAATCAGAAGTTGCAACAAGTGATTCTAGTACTACTGGATAGCCACATGAGAAAGAATGAAGTTCTAAAAAAAAAAAAAAAAAGAATGAAGTTGTACCCTTACCTCAAACCATAAAAAAAAAAAAAAATCAAAATGGATCAAAGTAAAAATAAAAAAAAAAAATAAAAATAAAAAAAATAAAAAATAAATAAAAAAAAAAAAAAAAAAAAGGGATCCCTGGGTGGCGCAGCGGTTTAGCGCCTGCCTTTGGCCCGGGGCGTGATCCTGGAGACCCAGGATCGAATCCCACGTTGGGCTCCCGGTGCATGGAGCCTGCTTCTCCCTCTGCCTATGTCTCTGCCTTTCCTCTCTCTCTGTGTGACTATCATAAATAAATTAAAAATTAAAAAAAAAAAAAATGGATCAAAGACCTTTATATTTACTAATGCATAGCTAAAACTACAAAATTCTTAGAAGACTTCTTAGAAGAAAACTTTTTTTTTTTTTTACTTCTTAGAAGAAAAGAGCAAATCTTCATGACATCAGATATCGTGATAGATTCTTAAATCTGACAACAAAAACATGAGTAACAAAAGAAAAAATAAAGAGACTTCACTAAAATTTAAAACTTTTTGCTTCAGGGCAGCCCCGGTGGCCCAGCAGTTTAGTGCCATCTTCAGCCCAGGGCGTGATCCTGGAGACCTGGGATCCAGCTTGCTTCTCCCTCTGCCTGTGTCTCTGCCTCTCTCTCTCTCTCTCTCTCTGTGACTCTCATGAATAAGTAAAATCTTAAAAACAAACATAAAAGCATAAAGAATAGTAAAACGACTCCTCATATGTCCATCACCATTTATTCTTTTAAAAAAATAAGAGATTTATTGAAATATAATTTACATAATATGTAATTCATCTATATAATTTGCACAGTTGAATGCTATTTTTGTATATACATAAGTGCAGCCAATTATAGAATATTTGCATCACCTTAAAAAGATACCTTGCACCCCTTACCTATAACTCTCCTGTCCTTTCCTTCCCACTGGACTGAAGCAGCCACTAATTTACTTTCTATCTGAATGGATTTGCCTATTCTGTACATTTTATTTATTTATTTATTGGTTTGCTTATTTATTTATTTTTAGTTAAGTAGCATTAACATGCAATATTTAGTTTGAGATGTATTCTACGCATTTTATATAAATGGAATCATAAAATATGTGGTGTTTAGTGACTGTCTTCTTTTTCTTAGAATAATTTTTTTTTAAGATTTTATTTATTCATGATAGACACACAGAGAGAGAGGCAGAGACACAGGCAAAAGGAGAAGCAGGCTCCATGCAGGGAGCCCGATGTGGGACTCGATCCCGGGTCTCTAGGATCAGGCCCTGGGCCGAAGGTGGCGCTAAACCACTAAGCCACCGGGGCTGCCCCTTTGCCCATTTTTAAATTGGGTTTCTGTCTGTGTATTATGGAGTCATAAGAGTTCTTTGTATGTTACAGGTATGTGTCTTTTATCAGAGAGACGATTTGTAATTCTTTCTCCCATTCTCATCTTTTCACTTAGTGTTCTTTGAAGCAAAAAGTTGTTTTTTTTTTTAAGATTTTATTTATTTATTCATGAGAGACAGAGAGAGAGAGAGAGAGAGAGAGGCAGAGACACAGGCAGAGGGAAATCAGGCTCTATGCAGGGAGCCCGATGTGGGACTCGATCCTGGGCCTCCAGGATCAGGCCCTGGGCTGAAGGCAGCACAAAACCGCCGAGCCACCGGGGCTGCCCTGCTTTTATGTTTAAAATTTGTCACAACAAGTAGTAATAAAGTTTCACTTTTTTAAAAAAGTTGAATACTCCTGTATTTCGGCCACATTTGCTACTCCAGCAGAACAAAACGTTAGCAAATTGAATTTAGAAGGTTAGCAAAATAGGGGTGCCTGGGTGGCTAAGCAGTTGAGCATCTGCCTTCCTCTCAGGGCAGGATCCTGGAGTCCTGGGATTGAGTCCCACAGCAGGCTCCCTGGGGCTCCCTGCAGGGAGCCTGCTTCTCTCCTCCTGCCTGTGTCTCTGCACCTCTCTCTCTCTCTCTTTCATGAATAAATAAATAAAATCTTTAACAAAAAAAAAAAAAAAATAGGTTAGCAAAATAAATCCTATCTCTTCTCCTAGAAGGACATCCCACCCCACCAGGAGAAAGAAAAATTAACCAGAAATTAAGTCTTAAATGAAATTCTAATCATTTTCAAAATTCAGAAAGATCTTGGTTTTTAAAATACTAAGGCAGTGGGCAGAGAAAGTCACCTATTAGAAGGTTAGGAAGAAAGAAACTAAGAAACAAGGAGCATTTTTCAGCTTTGAAACCTGGATTTTTGTTACAAAAACAAAAAGTATGCTAACAAAAAATTAAATATGTATAAATTGATTTTTTTATTTGGTTTAGTTAACTGCCTTGAATAAAAATAAGAAACAATGATTGATTTGCATTTTATTCCCTATTCATTCAATGTTGATTTCCAGGTCCTCAGTGATTTTTCTGCCTTTAAGTAAGTGAAAAACAAGAACCAAAAATCAGGTTTCCAATGGCTCTCATCTCCCTTTGCTAGACAGGAAAATAATAGCTAACAATTACTAATCATTTACTAAGTCCCAGGCAGTGTTCTAAGTGCTTTGCAAGTACTCTATTTTAATCTTCAAAACAGAACTACAAAGTAAAATGTAGGTACTATTACTAAGGTATCCCTGAATACAGAGAGGTTCTTCTAGTCATCCTTCCATATTGTAGGACGAGGCCAATGAGGTCTGTATCTTAAATGAAAACTAAACCCAAATGGTTACAACTAGTAAGTAGTAGAAGAAGCATCTCAAACAAGGCTGTTGGGATCCCTGGGTGGCGCAGCGGTTTGGCGCCTGCCTTTGGCCCAGGGCGCGATCCTGGAGACCCAGGATCGAATCCCACGTCGGGCTCCCGGTGCATGGAGCCTGCTTCTCCCTCTGCCTATGTCTCTGCCTCTCTCTCTCTCTCTCTCTCTCTGTGTGTGTGTGACTATCATAAATAAATAAAAATTTTAAAAAAAAGATATGGATGTTTTAACACCTCATTGGCCTCGTCCTACAATGAGGAAGGAGGACTAGAACTGCTGTAACAAAAATAACCCCAAGAATCCTGCAGAAAGAATATGTGAGGGCGCCTGGGGGACTCAGTTGGTTAAGCGTCAGATCTTGACTTCAGCTCACATCGTGATTTTAGGGTTGTAGAGATTGAGCCCCAAGTTTGGCTCCACATTGGGCATGGAGCCTGCTGAAGAATTCTCTCTCTCTCTCTCTCTCCCTCCCTCCCCCTTCTCTTTCCCTTGCTTTAAAAAAAAAAAAAAAAAAAAAAGAGTATGTGGATTAGAAGGCAAGATCCTGGAATTAGAGGCTAAACTGCTAATGCTCTTGTCCATGTTTGCAGTTTTGCTTTTTCCAGGTCATGCTAATGCTGACTCAAATTTTGGAAAGTAGGAATCAGTTCATCCACTGCAAGAAAAAAATGATAAGTATACGCAGAGTTAGAAGAATGCTGCTTTTGAAGACAATATTATAAGAGATCTGTATTGAAATTTTCAATAAAAGACACAGAAAACAAAAGAGCCCAAAAGAGGGAGTTAAACAGAAATGGTTCCCTTTTCCATTTCACACTTCAGCAGAGTGACTTTGGACAAGTCTCTCACCCTCTAATTTCCTAATTGTTCTGGAGGGTGAGAAAATAAAATGGCCTAACTCATGTATCTGCTTAAGCATAGGATGTACTCAGTAAATGTCAAATAAATGTCAGTAGTAACCTAGTTGTAGTAGTACTAGTAGTAGTAATAGAAGTGGTAGTGATGGAATGTATTCTGAGCAAGACAAAGTTACAAAGGTCAATCTGAACCTCTGGACTGAATATTTATTTTTTTAAAGGATTTTATTTATTCATGAAAGACACAGAGAGAAAGGCAGAGACGTAGGCAGAGGGAGAAGCAGGCTCCATGCAAGGTGCCCAATGTGGGACTTGATCCTGAGACCAAGGATTACGCCCTGAGCCTGGGCAGGTGCGCAACCGCTGAGCCACCCAGGCGTCCCTGGACTGAATATTTAAATGGAACATTCAAAAAACTAACAGTAATCTTTCACTGAAATGTTAATTGGCAGGGATGTTTTATAATAACATCACGTTTCAACAATTTTTTTAAGATTTTATTTATTTATTCATGAGAGATGCAGAGAGCAGAGACATGGGCAGAGGGAGAAGCAGGTTGCCTGCAGAGAGCCTGATGCGGGACTCGATCTCAGGACCCCAGGATCCTGACCTGGGCCAGATGCTCAACCACTGAGCCACCCAGGTGACTCTGTTTCAATAATTTTTGAGAAATATTTTTTTAAGATTTATTTATTTATTCATGAGAGACACACACAGAGAGAGAGAGAGAGAGAGAGAAGACAGGCAGAGGGAGAAGCAGGCCCCCCGGAGGGAGCCCAATGCAGGACTCAACCCCAGGACTCCATGATCAGGCTCTGGGCCGAAAGCAGACGCTCAACCACTGAGCCACCCAGTTGTCCCAAGAAATATTTGAAAGTCTTTATTCTGAGGAAGGAGACTTGCTACATACATCAAAAGGTGTAAAACATCAGAAACTACTATATACTACTGATATTGGATTTTCTTCCCCTTCAGTGAATGTTTCCATCAAAAACTTGTAGCATAAATATCTGTGTGGTTGTAATTTAAGAGCAATTACACACAATTCCACAAAATGAAAAATTCCTTACACTAAATAACTTATAAATTATTTGCAAAATGAAAAGTTTTAATTCTAAATAAGGATTCAGTCTATTCACACACACACACACACACACACACTCACAAATCGCAGCAATTATTCTCTTTACATATTTCTAACAAGTTAGAAAATCTATCCCACTCTAAATGCTGTCTGACTTTGGTTAAGATCGCTGGGTGGCGCAGCGATTTAGCGCCTGCCTTTGGCCCAGGGCGCGATCCTGGAGACCCTGGATGGAATCCCACGTCGGGCTCCCAGTGCATGGAGCCTGCTTCTCCCTATGTCTGTGCCCCTCTCTCTCTCTCTCTCTCTCTGTGTGTGTGTGTGTGTGACTATCATAAATAAAATTTTTTTTAATTTAAAAAAAAAAGATAAAGATCTTCAAGTTGTAAAAAAAAAATCTTCAAGTTATGTATGTGTGCTATGTGGTTTCACATTTAAAGTAATGAGATGGGGGGATTAAAAAAAAAAAAAAAAAAAAACACCTATGAATTTCTCCAGGAAACTGAAGTCAATTGCAGGACTTGACGAAGGAAAGGAGGCGCTGACAAAAATCAGCTCAGGTCATCTAAACTGCTGTGCTCTGCAATATAGAAAGAGAAGGAGAAGCAATAATCCTATTGCAAGAATTAGAGGGTATTAGTGCATGCATCCTACTGCAGTCATAGGCTGAGAACTGCTTTGGCCATTCGCTCACAAGACCTGTTGGAGTGTCAACGAGAGGAGGATGCTAGCGCACCACGTGACATTCCTGAATGGAATCTTTAAAAATTCTTATCAACCTTCCTCGAAAATGCTCATAAGACTTCCCACACACTGTGCTCCTCGTTGCTTTTTGTTTCGTTTTATTTTTAATGCACACGTCCTCCCTAAGAAACCTGTCATCCAATATCCCCCAACCCCATGACACGGCATCAGAGGATCAATCTTGCCCACAAAACAAAACACAGAAGGGGCATCCACGCTCCCAGTGTTTAATCCCAAACATCCCCTTACCTGACGCCGAATCAGGTGGGTCCTGAACCCACCTTTCCTCGAACTCTCCACAGATTTCCCTTGAAGAACTCCTTCCTGCCAGGGTGCCAGAGCTGCAACGACGAGAGCAAGAATGGAGGGTGCAGAGCAGAGCAAGCCCTCGCTTCACTACTCCCGGCGGTTCCCCTGCTCCAACTTGTTCCTCGTCCCAGACGGAAAGCGCCTCAGCAGGGAGCACCACCGGCTCCACAGAGCTGGAGCGACACCCACAAGCAGGAAGCCTGCATCCCCTCCGTGCCAATCCCGGAGACACGCGGGGAACACGGCGTCAGTCCCTCAAGAGACCAGGCAGGCCAGAACCACGGTAAGTCCCGCTTCCCACAAAGAGGAGGAAACGCTGAGGAAGACAGTCAGTGGGAGAGACCGGCGAAGGACGGCAGCCGCGGAAGGGACACGTCCCCACTCCTGCCTGACTCCGAGCCACCCTCGCCCTGTTGTCATAGCACTTTACAACGAACGCCGCGGCGCAAGTCGGAGGGCGCAGCTCCGACGCCTTCTGGGGTTTGTAGTCCAGAGCGGCCGAGGCGAGGGGGCGGGGTGGAAGGCGGAAGACCTTTACCTGCTCGGGTCAGGCTGGAATCAGATTTCTACTGGAGGGAGCTGGAGGGAACCACTCCTTGGTCCTATTTTGGCGGAAAGCTCATTAAAACCATTCCCTTTCCGGTCCTTGGACAGCGCCTCAGACCTGGGATCGGAGGAAGACCAGCCTCCCGCCTCCGCTGCGGACGCAGGCCACGCCCCTCCACGCCTTCCCGCCCCGCGTATCTGCGCGCGGGGGCGGGGCTACCCTCGGGGGCGGGGCTCGCGCAGGAGGGGCGGGGCTTCCCGCGGGGCGGGGCTTGCGCGGGGGCGGGGCTTGCGCGGGGCGGGGCGTCCAGGTTTTTCCGCGGTTTCTCTTCCCAGCCACCTGGAGCAGTTACTTTTCCCCCGCTCAGAGGCTTGTAATTGGCTCAGTGTATGAACTAGGAGGCAGTGGCCCGGGTGGCCGCACTAGCGAGGGTCAGTCTTTGAGCCCTGGTGGCAAGAGGTGGTGCTTTTAAAACTTTTTTCTCATCTATGCTTTCAAAAGCCAAGCGGTGGGATGCCTGGGTGGCTCGGCGGTTGAGCGTCTGCCTTTGGCTCAGCGCGTGATCCTGGGGTCTCCGATCGAGTCCTGCATTGGGGTCCTTGCAGGGAGCCTGCTTCTCTCTCTGCCTGTGTCTCTGCCTCTCCCTTTCTGTGTCTCTCATGAATAAATAAATAAAATTTAAAAAAAAAAAAAGCCAAGGGGTGCCCCTAGAATAAAAGAGATTTTTCTAAATAATAGAATAAAGCACTGTATGAAAAGAATTAAGTGAAAATTATCTTGGGAGGTGCCTGCATGGCTCAATTGATTAACCCCCCAACTCTTGATCTCAGCTCAATTCTTGATCTCTGGGTCATGAATGAGTCCAAGTCCTGTATTAGGCTCCATGCTGGGTGTGGAAGCTACGGAAGGAAGGAAGGAAGGAAGGAAGGAAGGAAGGAAGGAAGGAAGGAAGGAAGGAAGGAAGGAAGGAAGAATTATCTTGAAACTGCTAAGATATTTAACTAATTTTAAAAAAGAAAATACATATTCCCATATTATCCATATATTAAAATTTCAGCCAGGAAGCCACCCAGGGATCCCTATCAAGGTTGATTTTAAAAACTAACATTGGGGGCAGCCTGGGTGGCTCAGCAGTTTAGTGCTGCCTTCAGTCCAGGGCATGATCCTGGAGACCTGGGATCGAGTCCCACGTCGGGCTCCCTGCATGGAGCCTGCTTCTCCCTCTGCCTGTGTCTCTGCCTCTCTCTTTCTGTGTCTCTCATGCATAAATAAATAAGATCTTTAAAAAAAATTAAAAAACTAACTTTGTGGGGCACCCGGGTGGCTCAGTTGGTTAGGCATCACACTTTTTTTTTTTTTTAATTTTTATTTATTTACGATAGTTACAGAGAGAGAGAGAGGCAGAGACACAGGCAGAGGGAGAAGCAGGCTCCATGCACCGGGAGCCCGACGTGGGATTCAATCCCGGGTTTCCAGGATCGCGCCCTGGGCCAAAGGCAGGCGCCAAACCGCTGCGCCACCCAGGGATCCCAGGCATCACACTCTTAACCTCGACTCAGGTCAAGATCCCAAGGCCCTGGCATGGAGCCCCACATGAGCGGGAGGTCTGCTTCTGCCCCCTTCCCACTGCTCCCCACACTTGTGCACTCTTTTGCTTCCAAATAAAAGTCTTTAAAAAAAAAAAAAAACTAACTTTGCAATCAAACATTGTTTCTGACAGAGTTCTTAGTCACAGACAAAAGAAGCCACTTTAGCTGGTCAGAGTAGTTTCTAGGAAATCAGGTAGTTCATCAAACCTCTGGGAGACCCAGAGAACCTCACAGCCAGAGTATTTACAGGACACACTAGTTCAGGTAACTTGCATCAACCGCTACATTGGTTTATGCACCAGTTCTTCCCTCAAAGGAAGAACCTGATTTCCAAGCTCTGGGACATATCAGTGTAATAACTATGCTTCTGTTCATAGCCTTTGTGTGCTCATTCATTTGGATTTTCTCTAATAAACAATGAAGAAGCTCCTCGTGTATTTTAAGTATTAATTATAATGAACGCCACATTTGAGGGGAATATTCCCTACGCTGTTACTTTTACTTCCTTTATGGTTTCTTCCGTTATGTTAAAACAGTGATTACAACTTCACATATCAGATACATTTACAAAATGCACCTGGTTAAACACTTTAGCAATTTGCAGCCTGGCTCCTCTACTCCTGCATCCTTGTGGGCAGGTTATTTAACTCTCTCCGCCTCCTTATCTATGAAATAAGGGTAATACCAGTAGTAAGAGCACTTGGTAAGTTGTTTTTTTTTTTATTTTTTTTTTATTTATTTATAATAGTCACATAGAGAGAGAGGCAGAGACACAGGCAGAGGGAGAAGCAGGCTCCATGCACCGGGAGCCCGATGTGGGATTCGATCCCGGGTCTCCAGGATCGCGCCCTGGGCCAAAGGCAGGCGCCAAACCGCTGCGCCACCCAGGGATCCCGCTTGGTAAGTTTTTAAAGGCTAAACCCACTTAAGGGCTTGGCTCCACGACCAGCGCATAAAAGCGCTCAGCGGAGGGAGCTCTCCGTCCAGCTCCCGAACCGGGTCCAGGTCCGCGCAGACGAGGCGGTGACCGCGCGCCGGAAAGTGAGAGCATCAGGGGCGCGCGGGTGGCCCAGCGGTGGAGCATCTGCCTTCAGCCCGGGGCGTGATCCTGGAGGCCTGGGATCGGGGCCCCCGCCCGGCTCCTGCGTGGAGCCTGCTTCTCCCTCGGCCTGTGTCTCTCTGTTTGTGTCTCTCATGAGTAAATAAATAAAATCTTTTAAAAAGGAAATGAGAGAACGTCCCCGGGGAGCGTCGCTGCCGCCCAGGCCGGGTGCGGCCCAGCGCCCCGCAGCAGCCCCGCCCGCACAGGGGCCGCCTTGGGTCCCGGGCCTCCGGGGAGGGGGCGCGGCCGGGGCTCCCCGCAGGCCTCCGCCTCCTCCTCCTCTTCCTCCTCCTCTTCCTCCTCCTCCGCCGCCCGCGGCCGCCGCCAGGGGGCGCGCTCCGACCCCGGCCGGCCCGGCGGCGGGGCCCCGGCGCGGCGAGCGCGGACTCCGGGCGGCGGCGCGGGGCGGCCCGGCGGGGGCGGGGGGGCGGGGGCCCGGAGGCCGCGGCGGGGCGGGCGGGAGGGGGCGCTGCGGGGCCGGCGGGGCGGGGCGGGGCGCGGAGGAAGTGCCGTCTTGGCCGCCGCCACCGCCTCGGGCCGCCGCGGGGCCGCCTCCGCCACGCGGGCCGCGATGTCGGCCGGGCCCGGGCGCGACGACGCGGGGAACGGGGGCGCGCGGCGGCCGCGGGAGACGGCGGAGCAGGAGCTGCAGCGGCGCCGGGAGCAGAAGCGGCGGCGGCACGACGCGCAGCAGCTGCAGCAGCTCAAGCACCTGGAGTCCTTGTGAGTCCGCGCCGCCCCGCTGCTCCGCCAGGTGTGGGGGCGGGGAGGCCGGGCGCCGGGTGCCCGGGTCCCCGCGGGCGCGCCTCGGGGGGGCGGGGAGGGGCGGGGAGGGGCGCCGAGCGGCCTGCGCAGGGCCCGAGCCCGCGGCAGGTGCAGTGAGCGCCGCCGCCCTGCGCCTCCCCGGGGGCCGGTCGCGGGGCCGACGGTGAAGCCGCCGAAGCCGCCGAAGCCGCGTTCGCCCCCTCTGCGGCCGGGGCGGGGGGCGGGGGGTGCAGGGGGAGACCCCGCGGCCGTCGGGGCGTGCAGGGGCTGCAGCGAGGCCGGGGGCAGCTCCACGGGCCGAGCCGGGACCCCCCGGTGGGGGCAGGGCGGGTGGCGACGGGGGCCGCACCCCCGGGTGGGAGGCGGATTCCCGGCCTTCCAGGTCCCCTCTTTGGCGTCCCCGGGGTCGGGCACTGGCCTGACCCATGGGAAGGTGTAAGGGAAAGTCCTTAGAGGGCTCAGATTCTTGGTCATTAACCCGGAGCTTTGCCTGCTGAGCTGTGTCACATCAGTGAGGCAGAGGTTGCGGGAGGCGCTGCGTTGCTGGATCTCCCGGTCCTGGCCCCTCCAGGCGCTCTGTGGCCACGTCCTATGCAGTGCAGGTGTTCAAGTACCTTTCCCTAGCCTAAGCCTGAGCTTCCCAGAGCCCAGCCTGACCCCTCAGTATCTTTAACTGTGGGGTACCAGATAGTGGCTAACACTCTACATTTATTTTGTAGCTCACAGAGCACTCATAGACATCAGAAGGATTATAACCTCCTTTTGCAGATGCGGAAAGAAAGGCAGGTTCAGCAGTTAAGTAACCTGATCAAGGAGACGTTGATCTGTAAACTAGCAAAACTAAAGAGGAAGCCAGGTGTCGCCTGATTCCCAGATCAGTTGGATTTTTCCATTTCAGGGATTTAAACTTTCTGGGCTGCTGACATATTTGGGTTGGCTAATTCAAAGGCATGTTTGCTTTTAAATCAAAATTTTTATTTTTTTAATTGTTTTTTGAAGATTTTATTTATTTATTCATGAGAGACACACAGAGAGAGAATGAGGAACAGACACAGGCAGAGGGAGAAGCAGGCTCCATGCAGGGAGCCGGATGCGGGACTCGATCCCAGACCTCCAGGATCACACCCCCCGGCTAAAGGCAGCGCCAAACTGCTGAGCCACCTGGGCTGTCCCACATTTTTATTTTTAGAATAATATTTTAAACATCAAATGAGACTAAGAGACTAAGTTCAAGAGCAAGTGGTTCAGGACGCCTGGGTGGCTCAGGGGTTTGGCACCTGCCTTCTGCCCAGGGCCTGATCCCAGGATCCAGTCCCACATCAGGCTCCCCTGCATGGAGCCTGCTTCTCCCTCTGCCTGTGTCTCTGCCTCTCTCTCTGTATCTCTCATGAATAAATAAAATCCTTAAAAAAAAAAACAAAAAAAAGGGGGGGTCCATATATCCCTGTTCCGTAGTCACCTGCACACTCCCTGCAACTCTCTCTCCAACCAAGGTTTCAGTAAGTAAATAGTTTTTTTCTTCTGGGACTTAACTACTCACTTCTAAATTGTATGCTTATACTGCTTTTTTAGATTGAACAACGGACACTACCTATAAACCTCATGTCACATAAATAAGGGTTTCGTTCTCTTTCTCTACCCGTTTGCCTCCATCCTTCCAGTGTAGCTCTATGATAATTTTTGTGTTTTTTTTTTTGTATATTTTTTTATTGGAGTTTGATTAGCCAACATATAGCATAACACCCAGTGCTCATCCCATCAAGTGCCCCCCTCAGTGCCCACCCAGTCACCCAGTCACCCCATCCCTCCACCCACCTCCCCTTTCCACTACTCCTTGTTCATTTCCCAGAGTTAGGAGTCTCTCATGTCTGTCACCCTCGCTGATATTTCCCATTCATTTTCTCTCCTTTCCCCTTTATTCCCTTTCACTATTTTTTATATTCGAATGAATGAGACCGTATAATGATTGTCCTTCTCCGATTGACTTATTTCACTCAGCCATGATAATTTTTGTTAAGTCAGTAGTTGCTATTAGCATTATAATAACTATCCAACATTGCTCATTTTGGAGCAAAATGGTGTTTTGTGATTTTTTTGTTGTTGTTGTTTTTGCTTTCTAGCACGATTTTTGTTTTTCAACTGGTTAATAAGAGCCTCAATCTTTTTCATTTGCTTAATTTCCTATTACCTGCTGCTAACTTTATTCAAAAGGCCCTAAAAGCCAACAGTACTTTTCCTAAATGTTTCTATATATCAGGCAGCCTATCAGTTTGGTTTTTTTTGTTTTAATTTTTTATTTATTTATGATAGTCACACACAGAGAGAGAGAGGCAGAGACACAGGCAGAGGGAGAAGCAGGCTCCATGCACCGGGAGCCTGACGTGGGATTCGATCCCGGATCTCCAGGATCGCGCCCTGGGCCAAAGGCAGGCGCCAAACCGCTGCGCCACCCAGGGATCCCGATCAGTTTGTTTTTAAAACCGAGAATTCTCCTTCTCTTCTCCAGTACCCTGTGGTTACTTTCTAAACCTGGTGTACAACTGCCTTTGTCACTCTCCTGTCTTGGAGCCCATTTCTGGACCCTATGTCTTCCTCTTTTTCTCTTTACCTCATTTTGTTGAAGTGTATTATGTAACTTCCTATAAAAAGTGCATTGGGGTGAATTTGTTGAGTCTTTACATACCTGAAAATGTCTTTATCCTATCCTCAAACATGATAGGTAGGTGGTCTAGGTATAGAATTCTGGCTAGAAATTATTTTCACTTGATTTTAGAGGTGGTAGGCTACTATTTCCTAGCTTCCAGTATTGCCAAGAAATCTGGTGCCATTCTGATTCCTTTCTTTTTTAAGGAACTTGTCCTACCTTCCCTCTTTTGCAAGCCTTAAAGAATTCTTTTTATCTAGTATTTTGCAGTTTCTTTTTTTTTTTTTTTTTAAGATTTATTTATTTTAGGGAGAGAGAGCATGCATGGAGGGAAGGAGGACAGAGGGAGAGACTCCCCAAACAACTCCCTGCCGAGTGGGGAATCTGATGCAGGGCTCCATCTCACAACTCTGAGATCATGACCTGAGCTACAATCAAGAGTCGGGCAATTAACCAACAGAGCCACCCAGACGCCCCTTCCAGTTTCGTGATGTGAACTGTTTCTCACCAGATTTCAGACTTTTTAAATATTTTCTTGATACTTCGTGTGTATTTAATATTCATACATGATCTATGTTTTAATTTTCTTCCCTCCATTTTGTTTTTTTCTTAATTCTTAGACTTTTGTGATCCTCTTTTCATTCTACTTCTATAAGATTTACCTTCTAGTCCTTCCACCATTGCACTTTTAAGTTTCAGTTTTTAATTTTGAAAAGCTGCTTATTCCGAGAATTCTTTTTCTCCTAGCATCTGTTTTTTCCTCAATAACAAATCTGTCATCTTTAAGGACACTATTTTTTTTCTTTTTTTGTTTGCTGTCTGTTTCTTCTCTGCCTTTTCTTATGGTTTCTTTCACTTAAAGGTTTTTTCCTAATGTGCAGGGATCCTTGGATCTCCCCCATTAAGAGTGAGGCATTATAAAGCTTTTTGAAGGGGCAGCCCAGGTGGCCCAGTGGTTTAGCGCCTGCCTTCGGCCCAGGGCATGATCCTGGAGTCCTGAGATCGAGTCCCACGTCGGGCTCCCTGCATGGAGCCTGCTTCTCACTCTGCCTATGTCTCTGCCTCTCTCTCTCTATGTCTCTCATGAATAAGTAAATAAAATCTTTTGAAAACAAATAAATAAAGCTTTTTGAAGGGAGCAGTTGAGAGAGAGAGAATGCAGAGGTGCTGGTTCATTGACTGGTAAATTTCAATTGTAGGGATATCAGACTACAATGAAAAGGAAAGCAAATAACTAAGTTGACCAGCCAGCAATGTGAAATGGGAAGTCACATACTGATTTTTCACAAATTGAATTCAAATTCTTTTTTCCCCCTGGTTGCCCTTATTAGGTCCCTTTGCACTCCCCTGGCCAGTTTCTTACACTTTACCTTACCTTTTCTTACCCTATGACCATACCTGCCAGAACCCTACAGGCATCTGAGTCTTCCACCCTGTGCTTTAACCCGTGCTCCAACTCTATTCAAGTGTCCCTTGTCTGCTGGACATAACTAAATGGAGATTCTGTATATATGTGGCAGTTTATCTCTGCCTTCCACCGCATAGGAGCAAGCTGCGGGAACAACTGGATTTGAGTATGCTTACACAAGGACTCTTCCAAAAGAAATCCTATGCCAGCATTCAAAAATACAAGAGTATTTTTAAGTAGTTGGCAAATTAAAGATTTCTTTCCCCGTAATCTGTTGGAAAGATAGTTTTTCCTCTGTTATCTAAATATAGTCTTCTTACTGCTCAGAGAAACTTATTACAGTCTGAATGATTTAGTAGCAAGGCTTCACAGATGGCACAAAATAATGGACCTCCACCAACTTTTTTTTTAACCTTAATAACTACAAAGAGTGTACACTTCTCAACTGTCACAGTGAAGAAGCCAACTACACAAACACACTCCCATTCTAGATCTGGTTGTTTTGTTTACATAATCTCTACACCTAGTGTGGGGCTTGAACTCACAACCCTGAGACCGAGAGTCGACTACCGAGTAGTCGACTACTCTACCGACTGAGCCAGCCAGGCGCACCCCAGATCTATTTTTTTTTCAGATCTATTATTTTTAATAGTTAAATTATTACTTTAGACCTTGAGAAATATCCTTTTTTTAACATGTTATAGAAATAAAGAATTCTTAAACCCTAGGAAAAAACATCAACTATGTTCCTTTAAGTGTGGAGAAACAGTTGTAAAATGGACTTTTTAGGGAGTTCCATTGCTAATAATAACAGGTTTCAAAATGTATAGTCAGTTCCATCACACTCCTTTTCCACTTAGGCAAAAGCATTTACATCATTTCCTTTAGAGAAACTCTGGATTAATGATGAGAGTGGAGAAGCCTCCATCACAATCCTTATTTGGAAGCATCCAGAGATGAAGCCAAAGGGACATTTTCTTTGCTGTAGCTATTCAGGGCATTTCTCATCCTTCATCTACTACAAAGGAAAAAACACTCCTGTTTTCCTTTTCTATACTCATACTACACTCACAGCACTGTTCTAACTGTGTAGTTTTCCAGCATCACCAAGAAATTTTCTGTTCCCAGAGGACACCAAGTAAGTGTCTTACAGATTTAATTCTGATGTTGTCTACCTGGAGTCAGCGTCAGAACCTATAGGTTAAGGGCTCAGTCTCAGAAGACCTCCCCTCTCCACACACTTTAAATGTCAATTACAAGTCCAGCTTGCTAGTAACCCATTGTCTATAAAGCACAGGGTCCCTCAGTACCCTCCTCTGGAGCAGCTCATAGAACTTAGGAAAACATTTTGTTTATGTCATTACTGATTTATTATAAATTGTTATATAACTCAGGAGCATCCAGGTGGAGCAGATACATAGTGTAAGTCATGTGGGAAGGGGCATGGAGCTTGCATGTCCTCACCAGATACGTCACGTCACGCCTTTACATGTTTTACCTTCAAGCTCTCTGAACTCCATTTTGGGTTTGTTGTTGTTGTTGTTGTTTTTAAGAGCTTATTTATTTAATAGAGAGACAGTGAAAGAGAACACAAGCAGGAAGGAGAAGCAAGCTGAGCAAGGAGCCCAAAGTGGGGCTCCATCCCCTTATGAACTGAGCGAAAGCAGATGCTTGACTGAGCCACTCAGGCACCCCTGGGCTTTTTTTTTTTATAGAGGCTTCATCACATAGGCATAATTGATTAATCAATGGCCATTGGTGACTAATTCAATCTCCCTGGAGGTAAGACTGAAAGTTCCAACCCTCTAATCATAGAACTGGTTCCCCTGGCAACCAGTCCTCATCTTTAGGAGCTTTGCAAAAGTGACCTCATTAATAAACAGTTTGGCTGAAAGGGCCTTGTTATGAATAGCAAACTTTTACCTTTATAGCTCTGGACCTACTTTGAGAACTGGGAACAAAACTAAACAGTATAAGAAAAGATGCTCCTATGGCCTTTATATAGGAAATTACAAGGTTTTAGGAGCTGTGTACCAGAACAGTGGATGAAAACCAAATACATATTTATTATAATCACACCCACCATCAATATCACACCCACCAAAGTTATTTTCTTTCACATTTTAAGAGAAAGCTCAAAGGAAAAGCATTTCACTTTTCCCTTGGTCAATTCTCCCTAACTTCTATAACCTCAAATATATAATCTATTCTGAGGAGTCTTTAAAGTTGATCCAGAAGAAGAGGGTCAGAATGAAGAAAACATAAAACCATTAAGTGTTTCTATACTTTACAGCCATTCTGAAATATTAAAATGAGTCCTAAAAAATAAATAAATAAATAAATAAAAATAAAATAAAATGAGTCCTTTCCTGGAGGTTTACAAGGTTAAGACCTAGATCTGAGCTATAGAATGTGTATGTATTACTCCTTATAGAAGAGATACAAATCCCTTTAAGAGTTTGAGATGCTCTTTGAGTACACAGACACCCAGCCTCAGAATTTGCTTCTTGTCTCTCAGGCTTCTAGGTCTCTCTCAGTTTGGTCCCTGGCCAGAAATAATGAGGACCTGGCCAGTCTGGTGATTAGTTGCCACAGAGCACAGACAGGAAGTTTCCTGCTGTACAAAACGATTCCTGGTCTTCAAACCAGAGGATGGAGGCTTATCCTTGCTAAAATCTGTGATTAAAGACCCTATAGCTCTGTTTCCCATTAACTTGATGAATGTCAGACCCTGGCTCAGATGTTGATTCCTAGCTTAACATTTCCCCTCACAAACTCCTTAGAATTATCTGCCTCCACATGGCTGTTCCCAGCATCAACAACCAAACGTGTATGCATTTAATATTGCACACAACCCAACCCCTGCCTCAGAGAGGGCATGATGTCGTTGTCTTGTTACTACCTCCCCCAGCCTCGTGGTATTTTGCTTTGGGTTGGGGAAAGTATTGTCAAAATACAGGGTAGTATGGTATATAAATTTTATCACCGTGAATAAAAAGTGGGTAAGTGAGCAATGTGGTAGAAATTATTTTAGGGAAAACTGGGTTTACCACAGTATCTGCCCAAATCAAATCGTACTCAAGCTCTGAATTTCAAGTGTTCCTGTAGTCTTCTGTTTTCCAGGGACAAACATGGTGCTAGAATAATTGCTGTATTCAGCTAAACATGCACTGACAGTCATGTACAGGTGAGCACGTGAACTCTGGGCTTTGTGCCCTTGTACAACGTATTTAACCCATGAACAGTTATTAATACAGGAAATGCATTGCTGACTTAGAACAGTGGTTGCAGTTTGGTGAAAGAACTCTAGATGTCAGCTCTCTGCTCCTCCCCGCCCGACAGACAGCCGCGTCTCCTGGTGCAGCCCCAGGCGCGTCCCCGAGGCACGATGGTGAAGGTCGGAGTGAACGGATTTGGCCGTATTGGGCGCCTGGTCACCAGGGCTGCTTTTAACTCTGGCAAAGTGGATATTGTCGCCATCAATGACCCCTTCATTGATCTCAACTACATGGTGTACATGTTCCAGTATGATTCTACCCACGGCAAATTCCACGGCACAGTCAAGGCTGAGAACGGGAAACTTGTCATCAACGGGAAGTCCATCTCCATCTTCCAGGAGCGAGATCCTGCCAACATCAAATGGGGTGATGCTGGTGCTGAGTATGTTGTGGAGTCCACTGGGGTCTTCACCACCATGGAGAAGGCTGGGGCTCACTTGAAAGGCGGGGCCAAGAGGGTCATCATCTCTGCTCCTTCTGCTGATGCCCCCATGTTTGTGATGGGCGTGAACCATGAGAAGTATGACAACTCCCTCAAGATTGTCAGCAATGCCTCCTGCACCACCAACTGCTTGGCTCCTCTAGCCAAAGTCATCCATGACCACTTCGGCATCGTGGAGGGCCTCATGACCACCGTCCATGCCATCACTGCCACCCAGAAGACCGTGGACGGCCCCTCTGGGAAGCTGTGGCGTGACGGCCGAGGGGCTGCCCAGAACATCATCCCTGCTTCCACTGGCGCTGCCAAGGCTGTGGGCAAGGTCATCCCTGAGCTGAACGGGAAGCTCACTGGCATGGCCTTCCGTGTCCCCACCCCCAATGTATCAGTTGTGGATCTGACCTGCCGCCTGGAGAAAGCTGCCAAATATGACGACATCAAGAAGGTAGTGAAGCAGGCATCGGAGGGACCCCTGAAGGGCATCCTGGGCTACACTGAGGACCAGGTGGTCTCCTGTGACTTCAACAGTGATACCCACTCTTCCACCTTCGACGCTGGGGCTGGCATTGCCCTCAATGACCACTTTGTCAAGCTCATTTCCTGGTATGACAATGAATTCGGCTACAGCAACCGGGTGGTGGACCTCATGGTCCACATGGCCTCCAAGGAGTAAGAGCCTCCTGGACCACCAGCCCCAGCAAGAACAAGAGGAAGAGAGAGGCCCTCAGCTGCTGGGGAGTCCCTGCCACAACTTAATCCCCCAACACACTGAGAGAATCTCCTGACCTCCAATTTACATCCTAGACCCCAAGGAAGGGGAGGGGCTTGGGGAGCCCTACCTTGTCATGTACCATCAATAAAGTATACTGTACCCAGCCAAAAAAAAAAAAAAAAAGAAAAAGAACTCTAGATGTCACGAGGTCTGGGTGATTGTCCCAAATCAGCCTCTTAATTGGTAGCCTCCAGTTGTTGGAATCAATGAAGGAAACTGTTGGAACTGATGTTGGGGGAAGAAAAGATTGAGGGTCAGAGTCCCTGACCTGCCCTTCCTTATTCTGAGATTTTTAACATGATAGTTTATAATAAGGCATATTTTATGAGCCTCACAGGAGAATGGATACACTTGGCTAAATGCTGATGTAACACCTACACAGGGGAAGAGGCAGTGATCCCTGAAGCCAGATATGGAAAAGGAGTCCCTGAGTCCTGTGGTCTAGAAAGGCAGTAAGCCCAGCTGGGGATGATGTCTGTGGGAAGTCCACTGCCAGGTCTGTGCCCACCTCCACTTAGGAGCAGCTGGCAAATCCCTGTAAGACTGCAGACCTATAAAAAAAGATGTGAAGACTGTCTTGGGATGGCCAAGCTTCTCTGCTGGTCCACATCTTGGCCTTTATGATGCTAGTGCTTCAGTCCTGGGCTGCCTCATGAGGCTGCTGAGAGCAGTGACTTGGTTTCAACAGAAGGAGCAGAAGCCAACATTGTGAAGTGCCTTTCCAGAGATGAAAGGGATGTTTGCTGTGACATATTGACCAATGAGGAAATTGAGGCTCTCAGGATTAAATAACTTGTCCAAAGTACACAGGCAGTGAGAATGAATCAGAATTCAAACCAAAAGAATTTTTTACCTGTGTTAAAGAACAAAAATTCAACCTAGTAAATTTGAAGATGTAGTTGGTTTTATTAATTGATTCATGAATCCAGCAGCATCCCATCTAGCAAGTAGAGAGATGCTCCAAACTGTACAAAACGGAAGATTTCTAGGAGGGTGGTGAATGAAGTTACCAGCCAAAGAAAAAAAATTGTTCCAGGCAAAGTCACCTTCTCTTAGGTGAAAGAGCAGGGAGTCTTATCGTGCAGATTATCTCATCTTTGGTGGATAGAGAGAGCCCATGTGACAGATCAGTTTATTGGTACTAATCAGAATATTCCTGCTGACAGTTAAGAATACGTTTGTGGAGGAGGTTAAAACTGTAATTAGGGTATATATTAGGGCCCAGTTGGATGACATGGACTAAGTGGCTCCATTTTGGGACCGTGGTTTTCTTGTTAACACCTCCAGAGCCCATTCATTTAGAACTGGAAAATGTTACAGCTGGAAATGTGGGAGTTCTCTACTCCAAAAAACCAAAACCTCTTTATCAAGGCAGTTGCACAGTTTATAAAGAGAGTCAATAAAAATAATATGATTTAGTAATGGATTTGATGTCCTTTATTCAAGGGAAATAAGTCTGTGGATTGGAGGAGTACAGTGCCTTGCTCTTCCCAGGGATTTTGGACAAAAGGGAATTTTCTGTGCCCTTGGTTTTGTCTTCTGATACTTAGCACTATGCCTGACATAATGGTTGAGTGAATACTTGTGCAACAAATAAGTTTTCAAGTTGAACCTTCATATCGCCTAAGAATTAAGTTCAGTTTCCCCTATTATACTTGTTCTTTTTTGTTAGGAAGAAAATAACAAGCTTGATAGAGCTAGAGTGGAGATTTAATTCTTGAAAAAAACTACAGAAATAACTGAAACTTCAAAACAAAAATGCAGCCTATGAGCTGTTAGTAGCATATTTTGGGGCCGTTTTTCTTTCTTAATCTCACATTACTTTTGGTTTTGCTTTCAGAGGGAAATTAACCTGTGCCTCTACTAACATAGGTACCAGGAAAATGCCATCAATTTCACTTTTCTTTTGTAATGAAAAAACATGAGGTGACATATTTGCATATAAATAAATATGAGTGAAAAATAAAGGTCCCTCCCTCAGGTTTCCTTCCAGAGGTATTCCATTCATTTCAAGACACCTCTGTGCTTATACATCTGTACTTTTATTTTTATTTTTTTTTAATTTTTATTTATTTATGATAGTCACACAGAGAGAGAGAGAGGCAGAGACACAGGCAGAGGGAGAAGCAGGCTCCATGCACTAGGAGCCCGACGTGGGATTCGATCCCGGGTCTTCAGTATCGGGCCCTGGGCCAAAGGCAGGTGCCAAACCGCTGCGCCACCCAGGGATCCCCTACATCTGTACTTTTAGTCTCCTTCTCCACATACACACAAATGGAAGCACACCAAATACACTGTTCTTTACCCTATTGCTTTTTTTATTATTATTATCTTAAACTATTTGGGATATTGCCCTACATTCTTTTTGGGATAATCTATATTTATGTGACTTAGATAAATGATCTACCATTTTAACATTTATTAGTGTTTTTCTGGTGTTAAAAGACATTTTATGATACAAAATTCAGAAAATTAATCATCTCTGAACTCAGCACCTGTCTGCAGCAATTTTGGGATTCCCACACTTACAAGCTTTTGGAGTCAAAACACAATTTTAAACCAACCTCATTGCCCAGATACCCACTCCCAGGAAAATGTTCTTTATAGAGGCATTGAGAAGACCTAAGATGTTCACTTGTCCTGCTTGATTTTTCAGTTTCTTCTTTTTTGCAGAGGAAGGGGGATGCTGTCCAATGTGTTTGATACCCACGTTACATGATCTCACTGCGGTCCTGGGATCAAGTCCCATATCAGGCTCCCCATAGGGAGCCTACTTCTCCCTCTGCCTATGTCTGTGCCTTTCTGTCTCTAATGAATAAATAAATAAAGTTTTTTAAAAAAATAACATGATGGGATCCCTGGGTGGCACAGCGGTTTGGCGCCTACCTTTGGCCCAGGGCGTGATCCTGGAGACCTGGGATCGAATCCCACGTGGGGCTCCCGGTGCATGGAGCCTGCTTCTCCCTCTGCCTGTGTCTCTGCCTCTCTCTCTCTCTCTGTGTGACTATTATAAATAAAAAAAATAAAATAAATAAAATAAAATAAATAACATGATTACACCTAATAGTAGTAGTGTTATATGTTAGTTGTATCTCAACTTAAAAAATAATAATTTTTAGGGCAGCCCCGGTGGCTCAGCAGTTTAGCGCTGCCTTCAGCCCAGGGCGTGATCCTGGAGACCCTGCATGGAGCCTGCTTCTCCCTCTGCCTGTGTGTCTCTCTGTCTCTTATGAATAAATAAAGAAAATCTTTAGAAATAATAATAATTTTTAAAACATACATGAGCATTTGGAACTAATTTTCCAGATTTGGAAACTAGAAGCCTTTTGGGGCAGTTCCGGCAGAGTGATGGGAAGGGAAAATGAATGGGGAGCATAGGGATGATGTGTATGTTCCCGTAGGAGCCTTGGGGGTCTGAGAGCTCAAAAGGAAAGTACATTCCCACCCATCATACATCTGCTTCCTCTAGCCGTGTTCTTTACTGAATGCTGCCTGTGGTCCAGGCACCTGCAGGGGTCCTGGACCCCGAGTCCAGCAAGGTCCAAAGTACACAGAGGGCTGTCGGAGAGCCGAGGGGCAGACAGCTGGCTCACTCTGCAGGCAGGGTGGGTGGGTGGGCAGGATTTGAACTGGGAGCTGTGGGGAAATGGGAGAGGAAGCCTCTAAGAGAGATCACCCTCACCTCCTTCCCCTGCAACAGGCCCTTCCCTCCAGCTTTGCTCCTGCCCCTCTGTGCTGCCCCCAATCAAGTCAGTACAGTTTTCTCCACCTGCCACCACCCCACTCCCATGAGCCTCTTCAATGTTGAGTAAGTAGAAGGTGTGTCAGGTAAACAACCTGACAACTATGACAGTTGGAACCCTGATCAGCTCATAGGTTTTCTTCCCTCGCATTTCCCCTGCAATCTCTTGCTTTCTCTTCTTCAAAAATAAAATCACTGAGCTCAGACACCTGGTTATTACTTCAGGGAATTTCAATTCTAGATCGCCACAGGATGTGGTGCAGCGTCAGGTTATTTATAGGTGATCCCCGACTGCTGGGCATATTTTATCAACTGCTTTAGATACAATGTAGTTTTTAAAGTTTTACTAAAAGTATCCTTTTTGTTTTGGCCTGCAGTTGCTTTTTGCTCACTAAAACGTGTTATATTTTTGTTAATGTTTTTAACGATGTCTTTTCTTTTCTAGCTATGAAAAACCTCCTCCTGGGCTTATCAAGGTCAGTGTGAAGTTTGTGCCTTTGGTTATTCTCTTAGATGAATTTGACTCGGTGCTCAGAGTCAGTAACTTGTTACGAACACCTGTTGCATAAGGTTTGAACATCCTTTTATGATAACGCCGCTCCACCCTGCGGATTCCAGTCAGTTCATACACTTTGGGCTGGTCCAGCCTGTGCCTTTGTAGAAATGTCCTCAGCCCTGTGTCTGTCCCTAAGAACTGGGGCCCGCACATTCCTCAGTGATCAGTCCCCTTCTCCCTCGCTCCCTCTCTTGCCGTGGCTGCATCTTCTCATAGTTGTGTTCCTCCTCTGACTTGCTGCTGGCTTCCCAAGTGTCATCAGCTCAGAGAACAGTAGTCTCTAAGGGGACTGGAAAGTCCCCTGGTCCAGTCCCTAGTGCAGTGCACCCCCCTGTCTCCCGGCAGCACCTGGCCCCAGGGTCCAGTCTCTCTGCGGGAGGGAGACCTAGAGGGCTCGGTAGAGGCCAGGACAGCCTTCTCCTTGCTCATGTTCACAGAAAAGAAAAGACTGTTAGAAAAACCTTCTTTTGTATAAATTTAATATTCATAGGAACTGCAGACAATCAGTAGCCAAAAAAAAAATAACACCTTAATTGTGTAACGAAGTTATTTGGTGGTGAAAGCACACTTCATAAATACAGCATGTGTGAGATTGTACAACATGACTGTGGTCTCCAAGGGATAATAATCTTTTTAAATTTAACATGTTATTCTCATCATTTCAGGAAATCTTGTTTAATCCTATACTTTGCCTCATTACACAAGGCTTTTAAGTTAACAGAAAAGTTTGTGGTCTGAATCTAATTTTTGTGATCTAGAATCAGGATTTGGAGCTCACAAATCATTCCTATGTGAACAATACTAGTAATATTTCTCTAAGAATAGCTCTGTCATGTTCCTGACATAGTTCTTCTGGTACATTTATTTCTCGTTTTTCTGTCAGGTATAATTTATCTTTCTCGCATTTGAGAGGGTAACTTAGGATGACACGGGTGTGTCCAGCCCCTGAGAAAGCCAGGCAGTGTTGTGTTCAGAAGCAGGTGGGAGAGAATTCCTGTGCTTTTTTGCCAAGTTGTGTACACGCTGTTTCCTTTTTTAGGAAGATGAGACGAAGCCAGAAGACTGTATACCAGATGTACCAGGCAATGAACATGCCAGGGAATTTCTGGCTCACGCTCCAACGAAAGGACTTTGGATGCCACTGGGGAAAGAAGTCAAAGTTATGCAGTGTGAGCATGGGAGAGTTTCAAGTAACACTCCTCAATACACGCAAGTTATACAGAGCGTGTTTACTTCTTTTTGTTGTTGTTTTAATTTGTTCTCACTGCAGCCCTGTAAAGTCAAAGTATGATCCCTGTTTTACAGTTCAGGAAGCTGACCTGCATGTGTTAGTAAGTGGTCCGAGGTGAGAGGTAGAGCAGAGCTTTGATTCCAGGGCTTCTGACTCCAAGGGCAGTGGTCTTCCACAGAAACATAGCTACTTTTGGAGTTCACTCTTCGGTTATATTCCAGTAACAAAAAGGATATTCCCTTGTGTAAATGCCACGAGGGACAAGAGATGTATTGGAGGGCAGTCCCTTTGGGTCTTGCATCATTTGCCCCCCACCAGTGGTGTTAAGGTTCCATCCGTGTAATCTGTGGGCCCCAGAGGGTGGGTCCGGAACAGTATGGTATACATGCACACCCCCACCCCACCAGGGCTGCACTTTTCGTCCAGCATAAGATGGTATTTGAGAAAGGGTACTGCTGCCTTTGAAAGACATTTGTATAGGGCAGCCAAGGTGGCTCAGTGGTTTAGTGCCTGCCCAGGGTGTGATCCTGGAGATCTGGGATTGAGTCCAACATTAGGCTCCCTGAATGGAGAGCCTCTGCCTATGTCTCTGCCTCTCTCTGTATCTCATGAATAAATAAATGAAACCTTTAAAAAAATAAAGTAAAGACATTTGTAGAGAGATCCTTCATGCGCATAATTAAAATAGTAGTTCCCTCATTCGCCTCATACTAAAGGTAACCATGTAAACTTCTTTTAAGATTATTTTGGAGGCACCTGGCTGGTTCAGGCAAAGGAGCATGGAACTCTTGATCTCAGGGTCATGAGTTCCAGCCCCACATGGGGAATAGAGATTACTTAAAAAAATAAAACTTAAAAAAAAAAGAGTATTTTGAAGTTTATTTCCATGTATCTAAATAACAGTGTTGTATTCCTGACTTTATTTTTCAGATTTCTTCACTATATATGTTGACTTCTTACTCTAGAAGATTTCCAGCTCTTTTTTTCTACTTCCACCCCACTTCATACATACTCTGCCTATCTCCCATTTTCCCAATATGTTATATCATAATTTCGTTAAATCTTTTGTGTATATTTAATTATGATTATTTTTCAGAATTGAATCATGTACTAAACCAATTACATTTCCTTTCATGCAGCCTGCATAATGTTTTGTTTTCCCTGCAGTTCATAGTTGCCTTTTTTGTTGTTCTTTTTGCTTTTTTCTGTGTACTGATTACTAATTCAACTGCTTCAGACACTTGAGGTATTCTGTTAGTTTTTTCCTCCTGCAGAGAGTTGTTCACCCTGCTATCTCCAGGGACCCTCCTTCACCATCACTCTCTGGTTTCCCTTAACCTCCCTCTTGTGTGTGATCTCCTAGTTGCCATATCTTGGGTCTTCTTTCTTGTTGCCTTCTCTTGGTGTGGTAGAGGACATTCTCTAGTAGCCGAGAAATGGGTTATCAGAGAGAAAATTCTCAAGACTGTATTTTTCTGGAAACATCTCTATTTAATATTTTAGTTTGCTATGTAGAATTCTTTGTTAAAAACAAGCTTCTTTCAGAATTTTGAAGGCACTGCTCCATTGCCTTCTCATTGGTAGAATTGCTGTTGACAAGTCTGAGGCAATTAATATTCCGGATGCCTTGATGTAACCTGCTTTGTTGTTGGTTGTTGTCTTTTGTTTTTTATTCCTCTGTCCAAGAGTTTAGGAGATCATCTCCCTGTTCCCAATATCCTGAATTCCCACAAATTGTTTCTTTTTTTTTTTTTTTTTAAGATTTTATTTATTTATTGATGAAAGAAACAGAGAGAGAGAGGCAAAGACACAGGCAGAGGCAGAAACAGGCTCCAGGCAGGGAGCCCGACGCAGGACTCGATCCTGGGTCCCCAGGATCAGGCTCTGGGCTGAAGGTGGTGCTAAACCACTGAGCTACCCGGGCTGCCCTCACAAATTGTTTCATTGATTATTTCCTCTCCTTTGTTTGCAATGGGGTGATGGACTTCTTAGATTGGTTTTCTAATTTCTGTTCTTTTCTTTCCTATTTTTGTTTTCTGCTCTCTAGAATATTTCATCAACATAGCTACCAATCCTCCAATTAAGTTTTTTATTTCAGTTCCAGAAGCTCTTTTTTCTTCTATGATTCTTTTATTCTGTTCTTATTCTGTCATTGCAATATGTTCCCTAAGGATGTTTTTCTTCTAATATCTTATTTCTTGGTGTTTCCTATTTATTTTTTCACCTTTTTCATTTGTGAAGAGGCTTTCAGGTGACTAAACAATAGAAATTTATTGTCTTACCATTCTGGAGGCTGTCAGTGTGAAATCAGAGTGTGAGCAGGGTTGGCTCCTTCTGAGGGCTGTGAGGGAAAAAAATCTGTCTCAGGCCCCTCCAAAGATCCTATCTCACAATGAGGTCACATCCTGAAGTACAAAGGGTTAGGACATTCAGCATAATGGAAGTCCAGGATAGAGGGAGCAACAGTACAAAAAAAAAATCAGATTTTAATATTTGCACAGCATTGCTTAGTAACTACTTGGCTCATTTCTAAAACCCAAGATTAAAGGATGCTTATGGAAGCAATTGATTTTTCTCTATTTTCTGGTGTAAATATGTAAGCATGGCTCATCCACTAATTGCATTTGCTTTGGAAATTGGAATCTAATGAAGAATATCTTTAGTATGATCTATTGATATTTTATCTTGATTAAGTAAAACTTCATTATCTTACAGAAATATATCCCTTTTCTTTCTTTTTAGGTTGGCGTTGTAAACGGTATGGTCACCGAACAGGCGACAAAGAATGCCCTTTTTTTATCAAAGGCAACCAGAAGTTAGAACAGTTCAGAGTTGTAAGTAAAACCCAGGGTTTCAATTTATATTTGCCAGAAATGGTGAATGTCAATGACTCAGGCAGTGACCAGTGAACTGGAGGTTAACATGAACTACATTTCCAGGGCTTTCTGGCCAAAGTATCTGTGTTAATGACATTTCTGTTAAACTGAATTTGAGGGGATTCCTGGGTGGCTCAGCGGTTTAGCGCCCCCTTCAGCCCAGGGCGTGATCCTGGGGTCCCGGGATCGAGTCACGCATCGGGCTCCCTGCGTGGAGCCTGCTTCTCCCTCTGCCTGTGTCTCTGCCTCTCTCTCTGTGCCTCTCATGAACAAATAAATAAAATATTTAAAAAAATAAATAAATAAAAATAAATAAACTGAATTTGTATGACAGATTAGCTCATTAGCAAAAAACTAATGTTTATTAAAGTGACATTTGCTTATGCCTTGGGAACACCAATTTCCTTTTCTGAAAGACACTGTTATGTGTTCAATCACTTTTTGCTTATAGAAAAAAATCTTTCATAACTAAAATCAGCGTTCTAGTTCCAATCTTTATGTCAAGATTAAATATGTTTCTTTTATAAACTAGATATATATGTATAAATGATGTATCCAGTTTGCATGACAGTAAAATAGATGTGTCATTTCCCCACTTTATTTTCACAGTCACCTTGCAGGGTTGTTAGCACCCATTCAGGCACTCTTTCAGGCAGTTTACTTATGCTGTTATCAGAGAGATTAGGATTATCACCATATATCAAACTGGGGTCCGCAAACATTTGCCAGGGACTTTAAGACATTTTAAAAATTCGGGACGCCTGGGTGGCTCAGTGGTTGAGCATCTGCCTTCGGCCCGAGGCGTGATCCTGAGTCCGGAGATCAATCCCACATCGGGCTCCCTGTGAGGAGCCTGTTTCCCCCTCTATGTCTCTGCCTCTCTCTGTGTGTCTCTCATGAATAAATAAATAAACAAAATCTTTTTTAAAAAAGGCATTTTAAAAATTGTACTTTCATTTTAAAAATATGGGGAAAATATTCTGGGTAAATCAGTGCTACCAGGAAAGGCAAATTTACAGTTCCTATAAGTTAAATTGAATGAAAAAATTCATATATTTTAATTCAGAACCTAAATTCTAAAAGTAGATCCTAAGGCTATGAAATCAATATATACAAATTTTTATGAACATGTAAGGAATTATTCCGAATTATTTCTGTGACTGAAAAATAGACTAAAGAAAATAGGAAACAACTTCAGTGACCAGCATACTAACATAAGTACTGTAATATAGAAGTCATATAGCTTTAGTTTCTTTTTTTTCATTTTTTATTTTTTATTTTTTTAATGATAGTCACACAGAGAGAGAGAGAGAGAGGCAGAGAACAGGCAGAGGGAGGAGCAGGCTCCATGCACCGGGAGCCCGATGTGGGATTCGATCCCGGGTCTCCAGGATCGCGCCCTGGGCCAAAGGCAGGCGCTAAACCGCTGTGCCACCAGGGATCCCAGAAGTCATATAGCTTTAAAAAAAATAAAGTCATATAGCTTTTAAAAATTATTTTTTGGAAGAATGTATAATATCATGGAAAGATATTCATGAAAATGTTAATAAAAAGAGAACACAATTATATATTATAATTTTTTGTAAATTATGAATGACTAGAAGAACCATGCTAAAATGTTAGCAGTAAATATCTCTGGCTAGTAAGAATATAGATATTTTTAACTTTTTTGTTTTTTTTTATTTTTTTATTTTTAACTTTTTTAATATGTAAATTTGTTATTGAACATTTTTAAAGATAATTCACTTACAGTAAAATTCAGTCTATGTGTAGTCCTATTCTAAGTACTTTTAAATTACACAACCATTACAAGAATACGTTTGCTTTAACAAAATTGACATGTTACAGTAAGGTTTTTCACAATTGATTTTTTAAGTCCAATATTGCGTGTCTCCAAGGAAATATGCTTAGGTAACTTGATAAGGATATTTCCACACTTCTTTTTGGGCATATACATAGGTTTTTGCGCATCAGTACATGAATCATTCTTATGTATCATTTCGAACTTAGTATCTCTTGATCATCTGTTTACATAAAAAAAGAAGTACCTCAATATTTCTAAGTAATATTTAATGATTCATGTTTGATATCCTTAAAAAAGCTATTCAAATTATATCTGTATAACTTTTTTGTAGCTTCTATGAGTTTGAAGTGATGGCGACCCTTAAGAAGGATTAGAACGTGTTAAATATAAAATTACACCAAACGGAAAAAAAACTGCTTTCAGTAAAATACGAATTTTTATTTAGCTGATAGTCCATGGAGCCTAACAGAACTGTAACCTTTTGTCATCCTCAAGGCACATGAAGATCCCATGTATGACATCATCCGAGAGAACAAAAGACACGAAAAGGATGTAAGGTGAGATGGTTCTAATGATACCAATACCCTCTTAACGTCTGAAATTATATAAAGTTGGAAACACCCATTCTAGTATTAGATGAGTGGTTTGGTAACTATGGTACTTTAGCTGTGAAATATTTGGAAGGCAGGAGTAATCACAGAAAGGCCAGTGGGTGGGGAATGGGCAGGCCAGCCTTGTTCTACTTGGGTTAGCTTAAAGCAGTGGGCTTGGCTGCTCCTGCTCACACCACTGATGGATGCTGACTTAGTTTCAGTGTCTGAGCTATTGTTAAAAATTTGCTTTAGACAAGAATAAAGATAAGGTGAATGAAGAGGAGGGTTGGTTCTTCTCAAACTGGTTACATGGAATTCTAAGTGTTAGGGAGATAGATTACCTAGTGTGACCTTGAGCAGCTGTGGGTGGGAGGGTGGGGTGTGATGAAGGAAGGTAGGAACGTGTCCGAAGTTCTGTACTAAGGACTGGAGAAACATGCAGAAGAATTCAGGATGATGAAGAGACTACAGAGTGACTTGTACACTGGTTACCGTCACATCAGAGAGGCATGGGTGTGAACAAGAATGGGGAAGACATGCACAAATAAAAGTGAATACTGTCTTCAGTAAGGTGGTTATTCGTGATGTTTTTTTTTTTTACTCTCGCTGCTGCTCTTATATCGTTTTTATCTATGTTTTATCTACGTTAAATATGGTTTTGGTTATCTTCTCTGTGTAGGATACAGCAGTTGAAACAGTTACTGGAGGACTCTACCTCCGAGGAAGATGGGAGCAGCTCCAGTTCCTCAGCATGCAAAGAGAAACACAAGAAAAAGAAGAAGAAAGAAAAACATAAGAAAAGGAAGAAAGACAAGAAGAAGAAGAAGAAACGAAAGCATAAGTCTTCCAAGTCGAATGAGAGTTCAGACTCGGATTGATGAGGACTTGACTGGTTGAGCATTGTCTGAGCATTGTCTCCCCACAGATCAGACACTGTGGCCAAAGACCAGAGGCCACGGTGGAGGCGGGGAGGACGAGGAGGGAGCCGCCAGAGAGCAGGGGATTCGACGTCACCCGTGTGAATCCTCACCTGCCTTCCTGCAAAGATGTGACCCCAGGAGGGTGAGTTGTACCTTCCCAGGCGCTGGCTCTGAACAGCAGCTGATCTCAGGCAGGAAAGCTTTGTTCAGTGCCCTCCTCCCGCTGAGCCCCGAGGTTTGTGATTCCTTGGAGGGGCCTGTGCCGGGGCAGCTGGACTGGGGATGAGCTCTGAGGAAGCTCCAGGTGCTGCCCCAGCCTCTCCCACCCCCCACCAGGGCACTACTTGGTTCCCAGAGACTTCAGGCTTGACTTTTCTCTGTTGTCCAGGATAATAAAAGCTCATTATTTATTTTTTAAATGTATTTATTTTTTACTTCTGAATAATACATGCATGTGCTCAAAAATTTAAAAGGTATACAAGGTTTAATCATGAAAATTTTTCCTCCTTCCTTTCTCTCCCAGCCACCTGTATCCCTTCCCAATGGCTACCAGTTTTACCAGGTTCTTGTTGGGTCTTCCAGAAATATTTTATATGTCACAATAAATATAGGGCTTTTTTTTTTTTACACAAATGCCATAAATACTCATCTGCACATTTTTAACAATGTAAAACAGATTATTTTAATATCAAGTACATTTGGCATTGCGGTACCAAAAGGTGTGTGTTTATAATCTCATGAGATGGTTTAATTGAGGAGGAAGGAGGGTTTAATTGAGGCTTAATTGAGGCTATAACAGCAATGAAAAATCTTGTGTGGCTACACTGTATTTCATTTGTTTGGATCTGACTGCCTGCATCCCAAGATTTTTCTGAGTCATTGACTCAGAAAATTTTTAAGAATATAGGGGAATTGTTAGATGAGGTCAGCTACCCATATCCCAAAACACATCCCTCACTTCCTTCGTCTTCCTGTTGGTTAAACAGAGCCCACCTATGCTCTTCTGTCTTTGTACCACAGCAAAAGCAGCTTAGCTCATCTGTGTGGTGCTTGCAGCTAACGGAGAGGAAGTCTTGTTCTTTACTGAGCCAAATAGAGATCATCCTCACAGGTGTCCCTCCCTCTTCAGCAGGGGCTATTGCTGTTTTCAGGGCCCCAGTAACTCTCCTCCCATTTCTGTCCTCTTTCTCTGGGGGGTTTCTCTGGGAATTACCCCCTCTTTAAAGAACAGCCAATCCAATCCCAGAATGGACCCATCTTCTACTCATCAATGAATGCTCCCAGTGTTGGCCTTGGAGTAACATACTGGTACAGACTGGAATCAGCACACTAGGCTTCTTATTTCTGAAAGTTCTAAGGCCAGTTACTTCAGGTATCCTTTACATTTATTCTTGGCATCCTAGGTCAGCATGCAAAACATGGGCCATCTGTCCTCTCCTGTGTCCTCCTCAGTGTTTCCTACTAGTCTCATAACTCATCTTCCAGGAATTTCTGTCCTTCTGGAATCCAATTCACAAAAAAAAAATTTTTTTTTTTTAAGATTTTATTTATTCATGAGAGACACACACAGAGAGAGAGAGGCAGAGACACAGGCAGAGGGAGAAGCAGGCTCCAAGCAGGGAGCCTGACATGGGACTCGATCCCAGGTCTCCAGGATCACGCCCCGGGCTGAAGGCGGTGCTAAACCCCTGAGCCACCCGGGCTGCCTGAAAAAATATTCTTAAACAATAATGAAAGTCTGCATCCATATCAACTACAGTGCTTGTTAAAACACAGATCACTGAACTCCCAGATTTCCAGAGTTTCTAATTCAGTAGGTTTGTGGTGAACCTAGGAATGTTCCTAACAAGTCCCCAAATGATCCTAACACTGTTGGTCTGAGAACCACACTGGGAGAACCACCGCTCCGTATCTTGGAGCCTTCCTCCACTTCCTGTTATAACTGGAAATCTGGCCATCTCCTCCAGCCCTTGCAAGGTAACTACTGTCCCTACTCCCTTATTCTGGTTTTCTGTATCTTTTTTGTTTCTGGCCTAGATCCCAAAGTCCCATCACTTAAGCCTGTCCTTCCGATTCAGAGCCATTGCAGAGTAAAAAGTGAAAGGAAATCTACTTAAAATGGTTTTATAGCACCTTCAAGATCAAGATCTTTTAAAAAATACATTACCAGTTTTTTAAATTCGTTTTACATCACTGAATAACACTATGAATACTGTTCTCTTCCTGTCAGGCCAGCCTCCGCTTGTGCCCTGGACGCCGACTCTCAGCAGTTAGAGGGCAGTGATTAAGAGCACTGGCTCCGGATCCAGACTGCCTGGTTTTGAATACCAGCTGCACCATTCCTGAGCTATCAGATTATACAAGTTGCCTGACCATTCTGTGCTGCCATTTACTTGATGGATAATATTTACCTCATAGAATCATCAAGAATGAAAGGACTCAATACTTGTAAAACATTTAGAACACAGTTTGGAACATTTCAATTGCTAAATGAATGTTAGTTGTTCCTGCTGCTACTTATGCTATCATCATTATCTGTTCTTGCTTCCTCACGGATCTTCCTTCCTTACCTCATCACACTCCGGTCTTCACATTCTTTCTTCCTTTCAACTGTTCTGTTGCCACCAGCATTTAAAAACTATTTTAAAATTGTAAATGGAGGGGCATCTGGCAGGCTCACTCTGTAGAGCATGTTGACTCTTGATCCCAAGGTTGTGAGTTCAAGACCCATGTCAAGCATGAAGTCTTCTTTAAAAAAATTTTTTTGTAAAATTTGAAAAGTAATAACCTGCTCATCCCAATTCAACTGTCCTACGACTTCATCTCACTTACTATACACCTTGGCAGTCTCACTGCTTCCTACAAGCTTTAAGTGGCCACAAAATTCCTTGGTTGGAATGTGCTACCTAACCATTTAACCATTCTTTATGCAGTTAATTATTTTGGGTTGAAAGCAATCAAAACCCAGCAGAGTTAGAAAAAGCTCTTTACCTCCCCCTCAACTGCCTGCCTGTACAAGGAAGAGAGCTATTAACAGATTCCTCTTTATCTAAGATGCTTATTTGTATAATAATAGGGCAGCCTTTGTTTTCCAGACATCTGTCACCTCCCTGCTGTCTTGCTCAGTCCCCTGCTCCTCTTAGCTCATGTGTCTTACTGCTTCACTGTCTTTGGAATTTCATATGTAGGAAACTGTATTTGATTTGTCTCATTTCTCATATCAATTTGATTCTTAGTCCAGCTAAAAGAACCTTAAAGGGCAGAGAACATTCTCCCTCCACAACCACCACATACATATTTCTCACAAATCACTATACCACAGAAGGGTAAATATCTTAAATAAACAGGAATCTGTTAATAGCTCTCTTCCTGGTACAGGCAGGTAGTTGAGGGGGAAGTAAGTAAAAAAGCTTTTTCTAAATCTGCTGGGTTTTTATTGCTTTTAACTCAAAATAATGTTCATGTCAAAGTAACCCATTTGGGGCAGCCTGCCATTGGCTCCTACATGGTCAGATTACCAAAATAGATTTCTCATATACATTTGGTCTTTATCCATAGTTTCTAGCTCATATCTCCCCCAAAACACTTGTAATCTTATGAGTGATATGAGCAATGGGAGCTTTTTATTATTTTTTTTTTAAATATTTGGTCTCCTGTCCCCAATTCCTAAAATCACTTTAGAGCCATAAGGGCAAAACAGGTGTTTTGTTACTCTAACAAGCCCCTTTCCACCAAAACTGGGTTTATGTTAATGAGTTGAATTTTGGAAACCACCTAAGGATGGGGACTTGTTGCCATGTATAGCATCAGGAATTTTCAGTCCTACCCCCTGATTTCAGGGGAGGGTAAGAGTAGGTTGAATTAATCACCAATAGGCCATTATTTCATCAATTGTGCCCATGTAATATGCGTCTAGTATGGTTTGGAGAGCTTTCTGGAAGAGTGGCACCCCTGGATAGGGCATAGAAGCTCCTCACCCCTTCCCACATACTTTGCCCTAAGCATCTGTTCCATCTGGCTGTTCCTGAGTTATATCCTTTTATAATAAACCAATAATCTAGTAAATAAAATGTTTCTGTGTCCTCTAAGCTGCTCTTAAGCAAATTAATCGGACCCTAAGCAGGGGGCAAGGGAACCTCCAACCTACAATCTGCCTGTCAGAAGCACAGGTGATAACCTGGGCTTTTGGGTGGCATTTGAAGAGGGGTGGGGCAATCTTGTAGGACTGAGCCCCTAACCTGTGGTATTTGATACTTTCAGTAGCAGAACAAAGTTAAATTGTAGGGCACCCTGCTGGTGTTGGTGTCCTGAGAATCCTTGGATGTGTGTGAGGAAACCCACAGGCAGACATTCAACCACTGAGCCACCCAGGCATCCCAAAAAAATAGTTTTAAAATAATCCCTATACCCAATGTGGGGCTCAAACTCACAACACCAAGATCAAGAGTTTCATGCTCTACCTCATGAGCCAGCCAGGCACCCCTACAGTTTTTTTGAAACTTGGTCCTATTCAGGGATCTTACTTGTGGGGGTCTTCTCTGTATTTTAGGATATTCAACAGCATCCCTGACCTCTACCCACTAGATGCCGCTAGCACTACCATTTCTCACTTGTGACAACCAAAAATATCTACATGCAAAGGAATAAAACTGACCCTTATCTTATACCACACACAAAAAATCAATTCAAAATGGAGTAGATATTTAAATGTTAAGAACTTAGGGGCACTGGTAGAGAATGTGATACTTGATCTGAGGGTCATCAGTTCAAGCCACACATTGGGCATAGAGTTGACTTTAAAAAATAATAACAAATATTAAATAGATACATAAGTAATAGATAATGGTAAATAGAAAAAGTTTCCTTAAAAATAATAAGTAATAATAAATAATGTTAAGACTTAAAGCTGTAAAACTGCTATTAAAAAAAAATAGGAAAAAGCTTATTGGGATGCTGGGTGGCTCAGTGGTTGGGCATCTATCTGCCTTTGGCTCAGGGCGTGATCCTAGAGTCTTGGGATCGAGTCCCACATCGGGCTTCCTGCATGGAGCCTGCTTCTCCTTCTGCCTCGGTCTCTTCCTCTCTATCTCTCTGTGTCTCTCATGAATAAATAAAATCTTTAAATAAAAAAAAAGCTTCTTAACACTAGTCTTAACACTGATGTCTTGAATATGACACCAACTACATCAAATTAAGAACGCTTTTACAAACCAAAGGAACAATCAAAATGAAAAGGCAACCTAGGAATGGGAGAAAAGTCCTGTTTCAGAGGAGTTAATACACAAAATATATAAAGAACTCCCACAACTCAATAAATAGCAAGAAAACAAGCTGATTTTAAAAAACAAAGGAATTGAACAGACATTCCTCCAAAGAATAACCGTCAAGTACATTAAAAAATATATCACTGATGATAGAAATGAAATGCAAATCACAAGCACAATAAGATATCACCTTATACTTGTTATGATGGCTATTGTCAAAGAAAGATATCAGTGTTGGTGAGAATGTGATGAAATGAGAATCCTTGCACACTGTTGGTGGCAATGTCAATGGGGGAGGTTGCTACCAAAAACAGTATGGCAATTCCTCAAAAACTTAAAAACAGAACTACTATTTTTCCTAGTCCCACTTCTAAGTATATATCCAAAGTTATCAGAATCAGGATCTTTTTTTTTTTAAATTTTTATTTATTTATGATAGTCACAGAGAGAGAGAGGCAGAGACACAGGCAGAGGGAGAAGCAGGCTCCATGCACCGGGAGCCCGACGTGGGATTCGATCCCGGGTCTCCAGGATCGGGTCTCCAGGATCGTGCCCTGGGCCAAAGGCAGGCGCTAAACCGCTGCGCCACCCAGGGATCCCCAGAATCAGGATCTTGAGGAGGTACTGCATTCCCATGTTCACTGCAGCATGATTGACAATAGCCAAGACATGCAGACAATGAAAATGCTCATCAACAGATAAAAGGGTAAACACCATGTAGTACTATTCAGCCATAAAATAGCGAAATCCTACATCTGTGACAACATGGATGAAACAGGCAGACTTTATTTTCACTGAAATAAGCCAGACACAGAGGACAAATACTACAGGATACCACATGAATCTAAAATAGTCACACCCACAGAAACAAGAGGGTAGAATGGTGATTCCCAGGGACTACGGTGAGGAGGAAACAGCAAGGTATATTAATCAAAGAGTAAACGTTTTATTTTTACAACATAAATAAGTCCTAGAAATTGACTTTATAGCATAGTGTCAATAGTTAATACTAAATCATATACTTAATATTTTATGAAGATCTTATGTTAACTATACACCATACATATGTATGAGAGAACACACAAGTTGAAACAAACATTTGAAAGTTTCTGGCATAGATGGTAATATTTTCACAGGTGAATAATCATCTCCAAACTTACCAAGTTGTATACCAATGTGCAGCTTTTTTTATACCAATCATACCTCAATAAAGTGACTTAATAAGATAAATAAAATGTATGGAAACTGTCTCAGTTGGGAGTCACTGCTTGAGCAGTTTCTTCAAAGAATTATCTCTACAGTTGACCCTTGAACAACATGAGTTTGAATTCTGTGGGTCCACTTATATGCAGATTTTTTTCAATACTGTATTATAAATGCATTATCCTTATGATTTTCTTAACACTTTTTCTTTAGCTTACTTTATTGGAAGAATATGGTATATAATATATACAGCATACAAAATACATTTATGTTACCTGTTAAGCTTCCAGTCAACAGTAGGCTATTAGAAGTTTAGGGGAGTCAAGTTATACTCAGATTTTGATGCACAGGAGGTTGGCACCCCAACAGGTCAACTATATTTAATCTCTTTACATACTTTTCTTTTTTCTTACCCATCGTGCTCTTGGATATACCTCTTAGATTAGTACACTTGGACTTCCATAACAAATACCACAGAATGGGTGCATAAACAACAGAAATTTACTTTCTCCCAGTTCTGGAGGCTAAAAGTTCCACATTAAAGTGCCAGGGCACTGATTTCTAATAAGAGGACTCTGCTTGTAGACAGCCTCACTTGGCCTTTTCTCTATGCCCACACAGAGCACTCTGTTACCTCTTGCTCTTTTATAAAAACAGTTCTTTTGGATCAAGGACCCAGTCTTATGGTCTCATTTAACCTTAATTACGCCCTTAAAGGTCCTATTCTCCAAATGTAGTCACACTGGGTGTTAGGACTTAAATGTAGAAGCTTCAAACACACTTCACTCCATAACATCCCTGAAGTGCTCTTGCTAGGACCACCAGTACTGCCATTGTTAAGAAATCCTTTTTAGTCCTTTTCTTAATCTTTTTAGCATTTGACACTGTTGACCCCTTTTCCATGAAAGATCCTTAGCAACTGGATTTCATGACACCTCTCCAGATGTTCTAACCTATCTCATAGGCTGCTTTTCTTACACTCCAGTGTAACTCTTGGTTCCAATCCTTTAAATATCAATGTTACTCACACTTCTGGCTTAGCCCTTCTCTTCATTCTGTTCTCAGCAACTCTTATGGCTTAAAGTGTCAGTACTCTGATGACAGCCCTGAACACCTTCCTGAGCCCTAGACTTACTCATTTAGATGTCCTGTGGGCACTCCACCACTCTACCCAGCTCACAAGCATGATACCTTTAGCATTTTACTCTAAAGATGGTGCCATCATTCACCTCAGTTGACAGAAGCCTAGCCTGATCCTTCCCAGAAGCTCTCAGCTGCTTCTGTCCTGTGTGCTTCTCAATACCCAAGGCACCTATTATACTCTAAAGTGACTATTTCCTTGCCTGACTGCCCATTAATCTGGAAAATTCTTGAGGGCTCAGACCATGCTCCCTGTTATATCCTCAGCCTCCAACACACTGATAACATATGGTATTCAATACAATTTTATTGAATGGATAGATTTTCCAGTTGGAACATTATTTAGAATTGCCAGTGAATACCATACTGCACCACTTGTGTCCACCTACTCATCAACTGCAGGCTGAACCCCACACCTGGTGTTAGATGTAGGAAGGACAGTAAATTACCCCACAAACTGAGAAGGTACTTTGAAACCAGAAAACAAACAAGCAACTCCATACAGTTTACAGTTTTATTTAGGGTAACTTACTGATGCAGCATCAGACAGGAAAAGATCCAGGCATCTACACAACTACTCTCCATAAAGTCCAGACCTTAGTCCACAGATTTTATAGAGCAAGGAGATGCAGAGGGCATTGTGGTAAGGTCAAAGGCTTTCACATGTAGCAGACCTCATGTCACAATCTGTGTGTGGTGGGGTTACGGTGGGCACAGAAAACTGTTATCTTTAGTACTTATCTAAAAAATTAACTACTTACTGGGGATATGCTATAGAGGATATAGCAATTAACAACAGCACAAAAAATGTACACCATGGTTCAAAGGTACAACAAGTACACCCACTACTATACTTCATGTGTCAGGTCATGAAAGTGAAACAGTACATTGGGTATAAAGAGATAACCTTATGCAGCCATAGAGGAGGATACAGGCCAGAGGCGGAGTTAAGGCAGTCCTGAGCTGGGAATAATGCAAAGTCCTACATCTTTACATAAAACCAGCCTTAGAATTCTATCTTTTGCTTGCCTAACAGCATTCCTATCATGTGTCACATTTCACTATGCTATCTAAGCACAGTGAAGTATTAGGTTAGTACCAGGAATTACAAATGTTCATACAGCCTACCTTAGAGACAACACTGAATGGTCCCATCCATATATACTCATACATGCCTCCAGAGAGGCATTGGCATTCTTGATCACACACCAATAAAATCCCCTATCTGCAGCACCATGATGCCACCGTGCCTTGTTCTTTCAAACACAGAGTCTTCAGCCGCATATAAATCTTTTTGGTACCTAGTTTTAACCTGTACCATTTATTGAGACAATATTGATTACAAGTTGACTATCTAGGTCTTGGGTTTTAAAAGCATAAAAAAAATTTCCTGAAAGTTTCCTTTGTTTCAAAGAATACACTGGATAGAACTACAGAACACACTACTACAAACCCCCCTGGAGGTATCCATCAGTAAACTTACTATATTCCTGGTTTCCATTTATACAAAACGATTAGGTATCTTCTCTATAGAGCTGTTCCTGTTTATGGGGAATCCTTCATCTATTTATTCTGTCCTCAACTCCACCATCCATTTCCCCATATTTAAAGGTCCCTGGAGATTAAAGACAGCAATACATATGACAGGAGTATTCATGAATGATCCAATTTCATTGATGGTGTTACAGTGATGTGGCCATTTGGAAAGGGTAAGAAAATGCTTGAGAATCACACACACATTCAATTGAATTTGTTGTTTTATACCTTTTAATTCCAAAAGCTTTCAAATGTCACATTTTCTTCTTTCTTGCTATAATAGCTTTTTTTTTAAAAATTTATTTATTCAGGAGAGACACAGAGAAAGAGGCAGAGACACAGGCAGAGGGAGAAGCAGGCTCCATCCAGGGAGCCCGATATAGGACTCGATCCCGGGACTCCAGGATCACGCCCTGGGCCGAAGGCAGGCGCTAAACTGCTGAGCCACCCGGGCTGCCCTATAATAGCTTTATTAGTTCAAATCAAGGGATGATCACATATTCTAAGCCATCATGATGATGCAGTATTTATCTCCTGTTATGTAACTGTAACTCAACGATTTCTTTCCTATGAAATAACAATGAAATAATACATTTTTTAAATTGTTGGTATAACAGACTCAAGATCTACAGAGAATCATTACTAATGTCTTTAGTTTCCATCTTTAGGAGAAAGATGGTATAATGATATGCTTGCCATGATTATCAGGCTTTCCTTCAGGACCACTGCAAGGCAGGATGGCCTGCAAAGGACCAGTAACCCCTTGCTCCCTGACACTCCAGGCCTAGGGGCTGAAGGTGTGGCAAGGATACTCAACGCCAATAATCAGTGTGAAGAGAAACCTGTCATGCTACTAACTCTTTAAGGGAGACCTTGAACTTCCAGGACCTAGCTCTCCCAGCTCTAAACTTGGACACTTTAAGTGAAGCCAATAGGGTAACTTGCAAAACTCCTTTACTCACAATAGACCACCATCAACAGCACTGGGAATTAAATGTGGAAACCCAACATAAAAATAACGTTCCACAGAACTGAAAGGCTTTGGCTCCAATCTACTTGTAAGTGAGGATCTATAGAAACAGGTCTATTACCCAGGCAGACTGCTGTCATTTTTCACTGCCCACAAGCAGTGCTAGTTTTGGAAGGCAGACCATTCACTGAATAGGAAACCCCAAACAAACCCTAAAAGCCAATCATGACAAACTCAAATTGGACACAGGATAGATACCAACCTCTGTACCTGCTATTTCCTAAACTTTACCGCATCTGCCTCAAATCTGTTTGAAACTTTGTAAGGTACCTTGGTTTTCCACCTCTCACAGTTACATGAGGGAAGAAGTGAATCATACAGTAAATAACCCAAGTTGATTAAAAACAAAAGGGAAAAGAGAAATCAAGAAACATCTGTCAAAAAACCCCACATTTTTTAAAAAAAATTATTGTTCAGGATATTATTTTGTATCAGTCTAAAAAAATCATTTGGCCAAAACTGTAATAGACTCAACCTAGAGAATTTGACCTAAAAATTACCATCTTAACTGTGTAACCAAGAGTAAATTAAAGTTATCTTCTTCACAGGGCTGTGATAGGATGGGGAAAACTGATTCCTACACACTGATGGGAAATGACAGCAGAGCAAATGAGACTTTGAGAAGACTAAAGGTAAGATGGACAGTGTTTTGGTTTAGGAGCTAAGATTGGAACTTCAATCTCCTCAGGGGGCCCCTTATGCAGCCCATTCATCACTTGCTTACTTCCCTTTATTTTTGCACCCCAGATATAATCATCCCCCAGGCTCTACTCTGGGTCCTTCCACTCTTTGAGCCCCTTCCATAACCACAGGGTGGTCCAAACTCAAGCTTCAACGAGGTCTGCATGACCTACTAGTCCAGTCCTCCCACCAACAACCACACAGTAAAGCAAAACAACTCCCTTTCCCAAGTTTACTTTTCCTAGGATGTTATCATTTTCTCCAGGTACTCATGTTCAAACCCCAGCCTTTTTCTTAAAGACTTTCTTAAAGAATCAGTTTTATTGGGCAGCCCAAGTGGCTCAGTGGTTTAGTGCCACCTTCGGCCCAGGGTGTGATCCTGGAGACCCAGGATCGAGTCCCACGTCGGGCTCCCTGCATGGAGCCTGCTTCTCCCTCTGCCTGTGTCTCTGCCCCTCTCTCTCTCTCTGTCTCATGAATAAATAATTTTTTTTTAAATCTTAAAAAAAAAATCAATTTTATTGATGGATTCTCTGAGATGTAGATATTTTAACTCCCATGAGAGTTAGGATCCTGATCACTTTATATCCAATGTTCAACTAAACTAACTTTATATAGAAGTTTCAGCCATACAGCTACACTTCAAATTCCTCCTACACAGTCCCGTCAGGTGATGATGCATAGAGCACATTTCTTCCTGTCCTTTCTCTGTTCAATTTGCTTTTGGCCCTTCCTAATTACCTACAGGACAAAATCTAAAAAGGAAAATATCTATTTTTTTTAAGATTTTTTTAAAGATTGTATTTATTCATGAGAGAGAGAGAGACACAGGGAGAGGGAGAAGCAGAGTCCCTACAGGGAGCCTGATGTGGGACTTGATCCCAGTACTCCAGGATCACGCCCTGAGTCAAAAGCGGATGCTCAACCACTGAGCCACCCAGGTGCCCCAAAATATCTACTATTTTAGCACCACTTTCCCAATTCATCACAGTTCTCGCCCCTGGATGGCTGTTCTCAGGCTCAATCCCTGGAACATACTTGACATGACCTGGCTGTCCATTTGAGCTCATGCTATTGTCTCCATTCTCACTCCAAAGAACAGCCCCCAAATTTTTATCAAAATTCACCACCTCTGGGATCCCTGGGTGGCGCAGCGGTTTGGCGCCTGCCTTTGGCCCAGGGCGCGATCCTGGAGACCCGGGATCGAATCCCACGTCGGGCTCCCGGTGCATGGAGCCTGCTTCTCCCTCTGCCTGTGTCTCTGCTTCTCTCTCTCTCTCTGTGCGACTATCATAAATAAAATAAAAATTAAAAAAAAAAAAATTCACCACCTCTACATGGGACTGCCCGTTCTTAGCAACTCCACCTAGATCTATGTCCATCACTCTTTTCTCTCTCTACCTCCTGTCCTTTCCCACCACCCAGGTCTGCATCATCTCCTATAGCTCTGTTTCAAATTACGATTCCTAGAACACAAGACCTAAAACTTGGGATCTCTGCCAATCCTACAAACATGGGCATCTACAGTTGCTTTAAACATTCTTTCAGTACCACCTGGGTGGCTCAGTGGTTGTGTGCCTGCCTTTGGCTCAGGGCATGCTCCCAGAGTCCTTGGATCAAGTCCCACATCAGGTTCTCCTTGGGGAGCCTCCTCCTCCCTCTGCCTGTGTCTCTGCCTCTCTCTCATGAATAAATAAGATCTTTAAAAAAAAAAAAAAGAACAATAGTGTTTCTCCATTTTGAAACTATGATCTATGGCTGCCTTTGCATCCAGGACCCAGTATGGAACCAGCAGAGACACCAAATAAGATGAGCCCATTAGTCACTTACGTTCCCAGGCCTTATGACAGGCTCTCTTGGACTCCAACCCCTCCTGCATGGCCGTCGTACATTCCCCTCGGAACCGGCCATCCTGTCCCGTCACTTTGCACACTACAGGGATGCTCTCATATTCTCCATGCTTTAACCTGTTCTTATTTCTGGTGGGCCACACAAGAAGTTGGGAAGGGAGACAGCACTAGGGTGGCATGCTGATGATCCTGCCAGCTTTGTGATAAATCTGTCCTTTTGAAGAGGCCATAGGGCCCAGTGGACTAACTTCTGCAAAGAGGCAGTCTAGCTCCTCCATTTCACCTTCAACTTCCTCTTCGAAGTCACAGTCTTCTGAATCCTCGGGAAGTACAGTGCTCGAGGCAGCATTTTTCTTCACTAAATAGCCTGTGTTCCCACTTGAGAAGTTGCTCAGGGAGGTCTGCTTCCTGCCGGTCACAGACTTTTGAATATCTGCACACTTCTTGAAGTTCTCGTGCTCCTCCTCCTCAGTCTCATCCTTCCTGGTCATTTCTTCATCTGTGTTCAGTTCCCCAGTCCTGATGGTCTTTTCCTGTGAGCCCTCAGTTTTGCAGGCTGGTGAGGACTCCTCATCTTTGGAAGGCATTTGGTCAGGGGATTTCTCCAGCTCTGCATCCTGCCACCAGCTGCCATCACACTGAATCCCCGCATCTACTCCCTTGTTCATCTGGGCCAACCAGGCGTGGTTAGGAACATACTTGGGGAAGCCGTTCCTCACCACCACCTCATCCAATTCCCCACACCTGACTGCCCCTTCCTCTGAGGTCTTTCTGCTTTCTGGTGATGGCTCAGGAGATTGTTCGTGTTCTGCATCCTGCCACTGGCTCGTATCACACTGAATGCCTTCACTGACTTGGCTGAACTGGGCCAGAGAGGTAGGGGGAGGGACATAACTCTGAGGGCAGCTGTGCATCTCTACCACTTCACCTTCATCCACTTTCACAGGGAAACCATGGTCCCCACTGCCATCGTCTGGCATGCTCTCCCCAAAGCTAATGGGACTCTGGGATCTGGACTGTAGGCTCAGGTCCTCAACGGCCTTATTGCTGGAGCAGAACGGCCTTTCCTGCTGGAGCTGATTGCCATCTCCAGAAGACTGGCACAGACTGGAGTTTAGTGTATCCTGGATTTCATCTCTGTCTTTTGCTTCACCTGGAGAGGACAGGAATTGGAAAACAGCTGCACAGCCTTTTTCTTTTCCCAAGTTCATGTCCCTGATGGAGCCTGACTTTACCACCTCATCATGTTTTACATCATGACACTGTTCTGACCAGATAGTGCTTTCTTCATCTTTACCTGTGATGCTGTCTGCACCCTCATGACGGTTATAGAGCACACTTCTACTTTCACAAGGACTCTGTGAAATCCCACTATGCTGCACCAGGTTCTCTGGCATGGTCTTACCATAAGTTAGGTTATATAAACGGATAGTTTCCTTCAAAGTCTTCCAGAACTGTGTTACAGGGCATCCTTTGCTCTGTTCTGGCCTCGTTTTTGCCTTCTCAGGTACATAGTGTCCTTGAGGTGATATCCTGTACACGATGTTATGAGAAGGGCTCTCAGGATGTGGCTCCTTCTTCTGGACAACAGAAGACAAAACCCTATCTGTTGCTTTGGGAGTTTTGCCAGTTTTTCTGTCAATATTAGAAGTCAGGATACTGGTCACCCTATCACCTTCTGAGTGGGTGTCTTGTTTCTGCGTCATGTTTTCAGCCTGATGAGGTTCAGTCTGAGTCTCTTTCGTATTTGTTTTCTTTCCATAGCCACTACACTGACAGAACTGTGCTGTGTTACACAACACAGGTCTTTTGGTTAAGTGCAGTGGGCAACGGGGACTGAGGGATGAGGAAGCCAGGATACTCACGGAGTACCACCGAATATGAAAAATACAGACTTCCGTTTCTGAAACCTAGGAGGAGAACACAGCAGTTAGCCACTCTGTCTCCTGCAGCCAGTCACAACATTCAGCCAGTATGCAGCCATGTGGCCACACCTACCAAAATTATCCTTTTGACCCAAGTGGGACCCCTCACTGGAGAGACAGTATTTGAAGGGCTTGTGACTGCCAGTCAGGAAATGAGGAACAATGATCCCACTCCTTAGGATGCCAAAAGGCCCTCATTATCTGGTTTGTCACTGTATCATCTCACTCTCCCATTAAGCCTATAGGCTGTAGCCTTTTGTGGATTACCCCTCAGGCCAACTACTCTTGACTTTTCTGGGACATCATCTTTCTTTTTTGGGGGGATGGGGGAGATTGTCTTTCCATACATTCTTCCAACTGCCATCAAAATTCTTAAGGAAAAAACACATTTAAAAAATCCCACCATTTGTGACAACAGATGGACCTTGAGGGCATTTTCTTATGAGAAATCAGTAGGAAAGAGAACTCTAAATGCATAAATTGCTCTAAATGCATAAATATGCTCTAAATGCATAAATTCAGTCCTCTATTTCAACTGTACAGCAGTATGTACTGCACATGTAATTAACATTAAAAGGTGGTAGACGGGCAGCCCGGGTGGCTCAGCGGTTTAGCGCCGCCTTCAGCCCAGGGCGTGATCCTGGAGACCAGGGATCGAGTCCCATGTTGGACTCCCTGCATGGAGCCTTCTTCTCCCTCTGCCTGTGTCTGTGCTTCTCTCTCTCTCTGTCTCTCATGAATAAATAAATAAGTAAATATTAAAAAAAAAAAAGGTGGTAGACACCGGATTCGGGATGTGTTAAGAAGCTTGGAAGTCACTTACTCTGAACAAAATAAAAAGCTGACCTGAAAAATAAAGAACTCCTGTCATCTTTCACAGCAGTAGGTTACAGGGCTTAGTGCTACACCCAATGTTAGAAAGCTATGTGAACCCAGACAAGCCCAATTTATAGGCACTCAAATCCAAGAAATAAAAACTCCATGGGAACCAGGATAGGGTATGGAAACCTGAACTGTTATTGCCAAACTGCAGGCTCAGGGTCAACACATCTGAGACTTAAAAACTTCAAGGGCACATTGCTTTTTTGAGTTTTATCTTCTGTAGCTCAACCACTTTCTCACAGTAAATCTAGGGGGGAAAAAAAAAACCCTGTGCTTCCCTCAGGAAGAGTGAGAAAGAGGAGGCATTATGACATATGCCAGGAAAACTCTGCTCTTGACAAGACTATACCTCAGAACAAGCTAGTTAACCGGACCCTAACTGACCAGGGGCAGGGTAGGCAAATACTTATCTCAAGCCCACCCTAACCACCCTTCCCTACCCAATGGGAGGAGGAAGGTGAAGTGAATGTATAATTCATAGTCCAAAGGCACAATCTCACTAAAACACAGAGACCTAACATCACAGTCCTTCAATAACCATAAGACTATCATCCCTGTCCTACCTCCACAACGTAACATGTCACTAAAGGCCTATTTAGAACAGTTCCCTCAATCCAGTACAGAATGCCTAGCAATCAAGAAAACATTATAAGATATACCAAAAGCCAAAACCTGTGTTCTTTACCAAAAAAAATCACTTTAAATATGAAGACGGGGTGGGGGGCTGTGCCTGGGTGGCTTGGTCAGTTAAGCTCCCAACTCTTGATTTCAGCTCAGGTCATGGTCTTATAGAGTCGTGGAATTCAGCAATGTGTTGGGCTCTAAACTCAGTGTGGAGTCTGCTTGAGATTCTCTCTTTCCCTTTCCCTCTGCCCCTCCCCCTCCCCAAAATAAATAAATCTTTAAAAGTAAATAAATATAAAAACAGGAATAAAGAAATAAATGCATAGAGAAACAGGTACCATGCTAATGCTAATCAAAAGAAAGTAGACAGGTTTATTTCTTTCAGACAGAACAGACTTCAGAACAAGGAAAGGGATCAGGGATAAAGAGTGGCATTGCATGAAACATCCACTCTTCACTGAAATGTAACAATCCCTAAAGTGTATACCCTTATCAGAGGCTGAAACTATGTGAGGCAAAAAGTGATAGAACTGCAAGGAGAAATAAAATGACCCACTGTTACTGTTGGGAGACTTTAACACTCCTCTATCAGAACAGGACAGACACAGTGGATTAAAAAAAGCAGCAAAGACAATCGAACACAACAGCACCCTCACCACATGGGAAATAACGGACATCCACACAGACTACTTCATCCAACAGAACAAGTTATCTTCTCACACCTACATGGAACATTCACCAAGACAGACTATATGATTAACAAAAAACACTTCTACAAATTAAAAAGTATATTAATCATACAGTGTCTACGCTTAGCCTACAGCTGACTATAGAAAACAAAGATCACTATGAAATCTCAAATACTTTGAGATTAAATACAAACTAAGCAACACTGAATCAACAAAGAAATCTGAGAAGTTCTAAATACTTGGAACTAAGTGAAAATACAATTTAGCTAAATTTGTTGGATGGCATGAAAGCAGTGCTTTTAACTTACAGCTTTGTAAAGATCTAAATATCAATTATCTAGCCTCTAACTTGGGGAAGATAAAAGAAATACTATAAACTCTGTTCCCAGATTCCATAAACTAGACAAAATTGACCAATTCCTTAAAAGGCAAAGTTCACCAGATTCATAAAAGTAGAAATGGACATCTATATAGATCTTTAGTATTAAAGAAAATGAATCAATTAACTGATTACCTTCTAGAACAGAAAGCACCAGGCACAGAAGGGCTCACTGGTAAAGTCTACCAAACACACTGAGAAATTACAAATAGATCAATAGTATAGAACAGAAAGCTCACACACAAACCTACATAAATATACTCAACCAATGTTTGACAAAGAACAAAGATAATACAATGAAGCAAAGACAGTCCTTTCAACAAACTGTCCTGGAATAAGTGGACATACACGTGCCAGAAGTGATTCTAGACACAGACCTTAAAACAAACACCCACCACAAAAATTAACTCAAAAATGGACCACAGATCTCAATGTAAAATGCAGAAATTAGGAAAGCTAGAATAGAAGAGGTATCCTAGATGACCTTAGGGATACTGATGACTTAGCTACAATACCAATCCACAACCCATGTAAGAATTGACAAGCTGGACTTTTTTTTTTTTTTTATCCCCCCACCCCGCCACTCCAAGCTGGACTTCTTTAAAATCAAAACCTGCAAAAGACACTGTCAAGTGAAAAGACCATTTACAGGTACACAAATTGAAGAGATTAAAAACTCCATGGGACTTTTATTTGGGAGAAATATACTTGTATAATACATGTGATAAAGAACTGTTATCTGAAACACCCAAAAAAAAAACTCTTAATACCAAAAAAACCCCAAACTCCCATTAATAGGCCAAACATTAAGAGACACCTTAAAAATATGCAGATAGCAAATAAGCATTAAAATATGCTCCACATGTCATCATGGAAATGCAAACTAAGGTAATGAGATACTACTACATAGGTATTAGAATGGCTGAAGTCCTAAACACTAACACTAAACGCTGGTGAAGATGAGGATCAACAGCAACCGGTTCACTGCTGTTGGGAATGCAAAAATGGTACCATCACTTTGAAGGTCTGCTGTTTTCTTTCAAAACCAAACATACCCTTGCCAAAACCTGGAAGAGACCAAGATATACTTCAGTAGGTAAGTAGATATCTAGTGTCATAAATCCAGATGATGAAATGTTTGGCAGTAAAAAAATGATTTGCAAAATTATGAAAAGAAAAAGCCTTAAATGCACATTATGTGAAAGAAGCCAATCTAGAAAATGTACATGCTATATGATTCCAATCTAACTTTCAGAAATAAGCAAAGCTATGGAGGCAATAAAAAGATTAGCAGTTGCTGAGAGTCAGGGAGGATGGAATCATTAGTATGCAAAGCAAAAAAGCCAGGAGCAATGACCAACTCAAAAGCACCCCTCATCAAGGGCTCCAGGTGGCCCAGGTGGTTAGGCCTTGGACTCTTGATTTTGGCTCAGGTCACGATCTCAGGGTCAGAGGAATAGAGCCCTGCCTGGAGCTCAGCATTTGAGATTCTCCACCTCTGGCCCTCCACTCCCTGCCCACTGCCCCCTCCAACCCCACCCCTGCCTACTTCCTCACATGGGCGCTCTCTCTCTCTCAAATAAATAAAACCTTTAAAACTTAAAAAAAAAAAAAAAACAAATAAATAAAAACAGGCAGTCCTTGTCACACCTAGTTTTCTACCTGGAAAACAAGTTGCATAACGTATATGTTTTATCGTTAGTAAGATAACAAGAGTAGATTTAGCAATCTTTACCAGAGGTGAGGGGAGACTCACCCTATGGATCTGCCCTGCCTAAAGCCCCCTCCTACCCCATAATGCATAAAATCCTAGATGTCTACCTCCCAAACATTTAACTCATCATTCTTCCCCCAAAGTACTTTTTTGGACCACATCGTAACAGGTTTTAGAATCTTTACCTTGTTGAGAAAATTATAGGAACTAGGAGCTCTACGGTGCCTCGATCAGACTGGTCTCATAACATAAAATTTTGGTTTGACTCCTGTGTAACTCTGGGCAAGTCCTGGACTCTGAACCCCAGCTCTCATTTGCAAAGCACAGACAGCAATAATAGCTACCTCATGAGGTTGAGGTCAGATGAGAGAGCCTATTTCCAGTATTTGGCAAAATAACTGGCATATAGTTAGAATTCAAATTTACCTTTTTTTTTTTTTTTTTTAAGATTTCATTTATTTGAGACAAAGCAAGAGTGAGAGAGATCTCAGAGGGAGCAGCAGATTCGCAGCTGAGCAAGGAGCAGATGAGGGCCAATTCCAGGACCCTGAGATCCTGACCTGAGCCACAGGCAGATGCTTAATTAAGCCCCTCAGGGACCCCCCAAATTTTATCTGTTAAGGTGAACTTCAAACCCTGCCCCCGTATGCGGTCATACTCTCTCGCGCAGGAGGGTGAGGAAAGAGAAGTCGCGGCCTGAGGGGTCAGAAAACCTCAGGCGCTGCTTTCGGGGAGCACCGCACCCCGCCGACCTCCTCAGATCTCTTACCTGCCCCCGGAACACAGCACGGATTAGCGGGGAGATTCTGGTACCAGGGGCTCGGGTACGGCGGAGGGCCCACCGCGTGCACGTAGAAAAACGGCCTGGCGGTACCGCCCTCACCGTGAGCGCTGTTTTCCGAAGAGGAGTTCATGTCCTGGGCTGCAAAACAGGTGTTGGCGTTCAGGCGAGGCCAGCGCCGTGTCCCGCCTCCCGCCTCCCGCCTCCCGCCGCGACGGAGGCGTCGTCGGTTCCCGCCCAGAACCCCAAGCCTGGGGGCGGGGTCCCCACCGTCTCTGCCGCTCGCCGGGCCTCGGGGACACGGGCTGCAGCGCCCCAGGCCCTGGGCCGAGCCGCCCGCGGGCGGGGCCCCTCCAGCAGCAGCAAGTCTCGGCTCCCCGAGCAGGAGCAGCCGCCGCCGCGCAGGAGGGCGGCTGAGGCCCGGAGGCCACGGCAGGAGCGCGCAGGCCGCACGCGACGGTCCGGGCAGCCCCGGGAGCTCCTCTCCAGGGCGTGTCCTGCCCGGCCTCGCCCGGGGCCGACCCCGCGCCCTCCCAGGCCGGGGAGCCCGCGCCGCGAGCCCGGCGTCTCCCGACCCGCGGCCGGTCTGTTCCGCGCTCCCCACACGCGCGTCCCCGCACGCCCACCTGCCCCCGAGCAGGCTCCGCCACGCGGACAGGCTGGCGCCCGGCGGCCCGGCTCCCGCCCTGACATAGTCTGGCGGGCACGTGCCGCCTACTGCGCAGGCGCCGCCCTCCCGCAGATGGCCCGCGCATGCGCTCTGGGCCGGCCGGCACCCAGGCCGCCCCGCCCGCGGGCACCCGAGGCGGCTCGGGGCCCTTTTCTTCCCGGGGCTGGCTGCAGCGCGGGGACGGGGACGCGCGGGTGCTGGCGCTTCCAGAGGACCCCTCGCTCGCCCAGGCCGTCCCTTCCATTCGAGGGTGTGCGGTGAGGATAGCTGCTGTCCCCTCCTCGGAGCTCCTGCCGTCCTTCCCTCCTTGGGCCTAACGCCCTGACCCTTAGGGAGAGGAGCTGACCTAGGAGGAGAGGGAGAAGGCGGCCTGGACGGCGCAGGCCTGAGGGAAGGCGATGCGCGGGGGCGGGGGGTGGGGGGGTGCAGCCTGCTTCCCGCTGCGGACAGAAAAAGCAGGGGTGCAGAGGCTTGGCGGGTAGAGTGAGGGACGGAGGGCCTGGGAGGCCGCCCGTGGGCCGGCAGGTGGGCAGTTTGAGTGGGAAGCTGGCACACACGGACGCCGCTGTTTTTTTTTTTTGTTTTTTCTTTGTTTTTTTTTTTTTTTTGCACGTGGAAGAGAAGAGAGTAGTTAATGGGAATCACTGGGTTGGAAGGAGGATTGTGAATTTTTTGTTTATATATTTTTTTTCCCTTTTATTTTCTTTTTTGACAGAGAGAGCACAAGCAAGAGGAGTGGCAGGCAGAGGGAGAAGCAGATGAGCAGATAACCCAACGAAGGGCTTGATCCCAGGACCGTGGGATCACGACCTGAGCCAAGGCAGCTGCTTAACCGACTGAGCCACCCAGGAACCCCTGTTTTGTTTTTTTAAGATGGAGATTTTGGTATCTGTATGGCCAGAATGAAGAAACAGAGTGATGTTACCTATAGAGGAGAGAGAAGGGATGTTAGTTAGGAGGATGTTCTGAGGAAACTGTGAGGTTAGCTAAGCCTGGTTGCAATGCTTTGCCTTGGACAGAAGAAAGTTACTCACATAGGAGGGACATGAAGTCCTGAAGGCAGGGATTTTAGTGCCTTAGCATCTGATGACCTTGATTTTTTCAGTGGAGGGCAGGAATAAGACTGCAGGGAGCGTTGAAAATTTGGAATGGGTGTCTGCATTATTTGGTAGAAATTATGTTTGACAGAATTTGCCCCAGGTGAAAGAGAATAAAGATTTTCTTTCACATAAAAAACTCTGGATGTGGACTGCCTGAGTGCTGGTTTGGTGACATCTTGGCATCACAGAGTACCCAGTCTCTTCTCTTTTTACTCCAAAATCCTTAGCACTGGCTTCCTTCTTCTTCCTTCTTCCTTCCTCATGATCCAAGATGCCTGTTCCAAGTACAAAGCAAGGGGAGGGACCACAAAAGGATTAAAAAAAAAAAACAGAAGCGCCCACAGCAGCTTCTGCTCTGTGATGTCTTGTTCTTAAGAAGTTATACTAGAAAATACATGCAATATCAGATTATTATCTCATGGTTACCTACAGCTGAAAGGATGTTTGGGAGCTCTTGTCTTTTAATGGGGTATGTTACAAAAAAAAAAAGGGGGGTATGTTACTTGGAATATGATGGGATACTGTGACGAAGAAAGAGGGGAGAATCGGTGTTAATTGGGCAAATAACTGTTATATTGCTTTAGTTAATGAAAGAAGTATTTTCCTACTTCCCTTTACTTATACAGAGCCAAGTCATTATCATCCCTTCTTCCCTTCACAGCTAAGTTTCTTCATAAATGGTCATAAACACTCTGTCTTCCCCACCTCCCACTTCTTCACTCACTACAAATCTAGATTTTATTACCATTGTGCCCACGTATTCACCCTTACCGAGTACAGAGGAGGATGAGGACGCTAATGAACCACTTGCTGCCAAAAGGCATTTAAACTTCAGTCTTTATGTCACTAAACCTTGCTTCCCAGGTACTAGCCCAACTGGTTCTACATTCTGTCTGCCTGCCTTTCTTCTTGTTTGTTTGGGGTTGTTTCTGTTTGCCCTCCTCAAAATCTTTTACTGGCTTCTCTTCCAAAATTTTCTCTTTAATGTTCATATTCTCCCTATTATGGTCCTTAGGTTTATTCTCTTTGATTCCACTTTCTCTTGCTGTATTTTCAACCATCCTCAGGGCTTCAAATACAACTAGCATATTGCTCACTCCTAAATCTCGATCTCCATTGTATCTATCACACATTTATTTCTCAACGGAAGACTTTTGTTGTTGTTAGGATATGTACAAAGGATGATTTTTGTTCACATCCTTTAGGTAAAGCAATCTCCAGCACACTATTAAACTCCACAAGTGGCATAGCAGTTAAGAAACTCTATTAGACATGTATGGATAGACAATATGTGATCTTGACAATGTGTTTCCAACCCAGCCAATCAGATGGAGCTGTTGTAGGTTTGAAATTGTTCTCTGAAAAAAAAAAAAAAAAAAGAAATTGTTCTCTGGCAGTATTTTTGAGGTATAACTACTTTATGTTGCCAAATAGTTGGGGAACCACAATATTTAACAATCTTTAGGTCTGGGGGCAGGGTATGCAATCTTTGAAAAACCCCAAAGTAAACCCTCTGAATAGAAGGTCTTTTTACCTTCTGTTGGTAGAACCTCAGGGTCCAGATTACCGTTGAAATAATGTATTAGGTGTTCAGTGCAGTTTAATCTCTTTTACTCTTCTTCTTTCCCTATATAATTTTCTCTTTTCAGTTTTTCTTCTAGATTCTGATTTCATTTTTTTCATTATAACAGGCAAGAGAAATGGTTGAAGAAAAATGGACTGTTTATATATAGATTGAACAATAGAGTTGTTATCAGTTTGCTTTATTAGTAGCCAGAGCCCTCTGGATTCAACCTAACTACCTTGAGCATTTGGGAAAAGAAAAAAAAGCATATGCCCATAAATTATTAAAAGCAACTGCAAAATTTAAATTAACGATGATACAAAACTAACATATTTTAAAGATTACTTAAAAACATACAAGGAGCCACCCCCTTTCTCTGCGGAATCACCATGGCGGCCGGGACCCTGTACACATATCCTGAAAACTGGAGGGCCTTCAAGGCTCTCATTGCTGCTCAGTACAGCAGGGCTCAGGTCCGTGTGCTCTCCGCGCCACCCCACTTCCACTTTGGCCAAACCAACCGCACCCCTGAATTTCTCCGTAAATTTCCTGCCGGCAAGGTTCCAGCATTTGAGGGTGACGATGGATTCTGTGTGTTTGAGAGCAATGCCATTGCCTACCATGTGAGCAATGAGGAGCTGCAGGGAAGTACTCCAGAGGCAGCAGCCCAGGTGGTGCAGTGGGTGAGCTTTGCTGATAGCGACATAGTGCCCCCAGCCAGTACCTGGGTGTTTCCTACCTTGGGCATCATGCACCACAACAAGCAGGCCACAGAGAATGCAAAGGAGGAAGTGAGGCGAATTCTGGGGCTCCTGGATACTCATTTGAAGATGAGGACTTTTCTGGTGGGCGAACGTGTGACACTGGCTGACATCACAGTTGTCTGCACCCTGTTGTGGCTCTATAAACAGGTCCTGGAGCCAGGCCTTCCCCAATACCAACTGCTGGTTCCTTACCTGCATTAACCAGCCCCAGTTCCGGGCTGTCTTGGGGGAGGTGAAACTCTGTGAGAAGATGGCCCAGTTTGATGCTAAAAAGTTTGCAGAGAGCCAACCTAAAAAAGACACCCCATGGAAAGAGAAGGGTTCTCGGGAAGAGAAGCAGAAGCCCCAGGCTGCACGGAAAGAGGAGAAGAAGGCTGCTGCCCCTGCTCCTGAGGAGGAAATGGATGAATGTGAGCAGGCACTGGCTGCTGAGCCAAGGGCCAAAGACCCCTTTGCTCACCTGCCCAAGAGTACCTTTGTGTTGGACGAATTTAAGCGCAAGTACTCCAATGAGGACACTCTCACTGTGGCACTGCCGTATTTCTGGGAGCACTTCGATAAGGATGGCTGGTCCCTGTGGTACACTGAGTACCACTTCCCTGAGCTCCCTGAGGAGCTCACTCAGACCTTTATGAGTTGTAACCTCATCACTGGAATGTTCCAACGGTTGGACAAGCTGAGGAAGAATGCCTTTGCCATCCTCTTTGGAACCAACAACAGCAGCTCCATTTCTGGAGTCTGGGTCTTCTGAGACCAGGAGCTTGCCTTTCCGCTGAGTCCAGATTGGCAGGTGGACTCCGAGTCCTATACGTGGCGGAAACTGGATCCTGGCAGCGAGGAGACCCAGACTCGCTGGGTCGAGTACCCTGGTTCGAGGGTACTTTTCCTGGGAGGGGGCCTTCCAGCATGTGGGCAAAACCTTCAATCAGGGCAAGATCTTCAAGTAAACAGCTCCTGTCATCATCGCCTAGCTGCCTATACCTGCCCTTCAGGGAGATGGGGGTCATTAAAGGAAACTGAACATTGGAAAAAAAATATATATATATATAAGGATGCAAAGAAGGTGTTAATAGCTGAATTGTGTCCTCTTAAAATTTGTATGTTGAAGTCAAACACCTAGGAAATCAGAATGTGGCTGTATTTTAGAGTTGGGCATTTAATGAAGTAATTAAGGTAAAATGAGATCATTTGGGTAGGCTTTAATCCAGCATAACTGGTAGTCCTATATGAAGATGAGATTAAAGACCCAGACATTTGCAGGCAGAAAGATAATGTGAGGACAGGGTGTGAAGGCAGCCACCTGCAGGTCATGGAGAGGCCATGGAAGAAACCAAACCTGCCAAAACTATGCTATTATCTTGAACCCATAGACCTCAGAACTATGAAAAAATAAATTACTGTATTTAAACCGCTCAGTCTGTAGTATTTATTATGGAAGCCCTAGCAAACTAATACAGAAGCAATTGATATAAGAAAAGAACAGTGTGGGGGATCCTGGGTGGCTCAGATGGTTAAGTGTCTGCCTTCTGCTCAGGTCATCATCTCCAGGTCCTGGGATCATGCCCCAAGTCAGGCTCCCAGCTCAGTGGGGAGTCTGTTTCTCCCTCTCCATCTCCTAGCTCTCACCCTGCTTATCCTATCTCTCTCAAATAAATTAGTAATATCTTCAAAAAAAACTATTTAAAAAAAAAAGAAAATGATAGTGTGGTGTGTGTTGCTTTTATTCCATAATATGAAAAAAACAACTTTTATAGCTAACCAATAAGCCAGCATAATTCATGCATTCTGGTACAGTTGGCTTTTATTTCCGACAAAAAGGAACATGGTTATTATTATTATTTTTTAATTTCATGAGATACACACGAGGGGCAGAGAGAGAAGCAGTGACATAGGCAGAGGGAGGAGAAGCAGGCTCCATGCAAGGAGGAGCCTGATGTGGGACTCCAGGGATCACACCCTGAGCCTAGGGCAGACACTCAACCTGAACCACTCAGGCTTCCCAGAATATGGTTATTCTTATAAATTATTATTAGACATAAAATTTCTTAGTTCAAAATATTTTTACTAGCTCTACCCCCACCAAATATAGGTTTTTAAGAAATTAAGCAAAACCTCAAATTTTCCTTTGAATTCCAGCAACTAATATGTAGGAAGCAACATAAACCTATACCTCTCTCCAGAGAAGGGTGAGGTCCCTAGATAACTACAGGGTGGAAGCTGGTCACCAGAAAGACCAAACAAGATAGGAGGGTTTGAACTTTTAAGTTCCCCTCTCTACCTTCTCAGAGGAGAACGTTGCTGAATATTGAGTGGGAAAAACAAAACAAACTTGAACCAGGAAATTGAGAAAGCTTTGAGTATCCTTCCACTGAATTTGACTGTCTTCATAATAGGCAAGAGAAATGGAATGAAGAAAAATGAGTTATTTATATATATGCCAGATGATGGGAAGATCATCATCAAGAGAGGGCCTGGACACTCTATGCCATCCCCAGTCCCCATACCTTTTCTTAGACATGTCTTCCCTTTGGTTATGTCCTTTAAAATAAACTGGTAAATATGTATAAAGTTCTTTACTGAGATCTGTGAGTTCTAGTGAATTTGCAAACCTGAGGAGGTAATGGGAACCCCCAAATTGGTAGTTGGGTGGGTAGAAGTTTGGTGGCCTGCCCATCCCATTTGAAGCTGGCCTCCGAAATGGGGGCAGTGTTACAGGATCTGTACTAACTCTGGGTGGTGTCAGAAATGAATTGTCCAATTCAATCGAACCTAGTTGGTATCAGAGAATTGGTTATTGTTCCAAAAATATACATTTGGTGTTTAAAAAGGTGAGATTCACTAGAACTTCCTTTGCTTAGGTAAACCTATAGTTTGGGAAGAGAATGCATAAAAAGGTAGTGATGAGCAGTCTTTGATTCCTGACTGACCACATGGTCACCTATAGTATGGAGCAGCATCTGTCCTGGTAAACTAAAAGGTAACAGTGCAATTTAAAGATGTACTCAATTCCCAGGGAGTTGGTTCACTTGATGCATAAGGAAATGCAGACTAATAAGAAAAATGTGAAATATACAATACCTTGGTTGTTGTCAGTTGTAACAGCTGAAATGAAAATAAAAGAGTACTGGAGTGGAACTTGATACTGGACCAAGCTCAAATATTGGTTAGTCCCAGCTTAATCCATAGTCTGAAAGCCACCCCCAACGCGAGTAATTATTCTGGGACAACAGAAATTACTTCTAAAACCTCTGGTCAAAAAATAATAATAATAAAATAAAATAAATAAAACCTCTGGTTCCCAAGAAAGCAGTGCATGCTAGGGGAGGGCAAAACCAGGAACTTATTGAAGCCAGGGGGTTCCAAGTTCTGAAAGTGATTGAAATTGACAAGTGGATTCTTCAGTGTGCTTGCTTATGGTGGCCACCTGGGTGAATTAAATGAGTGGATGTTGAGAGGACTACAGCAATGCAGAGATGGGCTGAATGTAGACCTATATATTCCTTTGCACCCTCTGAGGTATGAAATAGCAGTAAGAACTGTCTGTTTGCCAACCAAGAGTCAGAGACTGCAGAGAGCTATGTGTTAGATTCCCAGTGGGAAGGCCTTGAACATGGCAGGCAAGTCAGACATGCCAGTAGCCCGAAAGCTACAAATAGGTCTTGATAGGAATGGACACTGTATTGGGGCTGGACTTTGCTTACCCAGTGTTCGAAGCAAATATATCAGAGTACCTTAAGAGAATCTGAACAGAGGATATTACACCAAAGTTGGACCACTGAATCGTATTTTTTCAGACTAAGAAAAATATAGCCCATAATGTCTAAAATAGGCAGAGAGGGGTGCCAGCTGGCTCAGTCAGTAGAGCATGCTGCCCTTGATCTTGGGGTTGTGAGTTCAAGCCCTACATTGAGCATAGAGCTGACTTACCAAATGAATGAATGAATGAATGAATAAATAAATAAATATAGCCGAGATTCCGTCCTCAGTAAAACATTGATAGAGGGTTTGAACTTTGATAGAGTTAGAATAACCAGTTGAAAACATTGATAGAGGGTTTGAACATTGATAGAATAAGCAGTTGAAACTGGTTGTTTAAATCAGGGGGTATGAAGGAAGATAGGCATGAAGGACTGGCTTACAAATCTTCATGAATGCTTGCTTATGCTCAATAAAAAAGGGGAGTGTCTCTACTAGATAGAAACCTTTGTTTTTCTGGTAGTTCTGGCTGTGAGCTTCTGAGGGAGGATGCTGGTATGACTTTGCAATTCTTCTCAAGGAGAGAGAACTCTGATACAAACTATATACTTTCTTTCTTCATACTGCTTCAACCTTTTTCTTTTTACCTGATGCAGTAGTCACAGGACTGGGGCTGCAACTACAAGTACTGAAAGCAAGGATGATTCCTTTTTTTTTTAAGATTTTAATTTTTTATTCATGAGAGACACACAGAGAGAGGCAGAAACATAGGTAGAGGGAGAAGCAGGCTCCCTGCAGAGAGCCTGATGGGGGAATCCATCCCAAGACCCCCGGATCATGACCTGAGCCAAAGGCAGATGTTCAACAACTGAGCTATCCAGGTGCCCTAAGCAAGGATGATTCGTAAGCAAGAAACTAGAACTATATTTATTTTTATTTTTTTAAAGATTTTATTTATTCATCACACACACACACACACACACACACACACACACAGGCAGAGACACATGCAGAGGGAGAAACTGGCTCCATGCAGGGAGCCTGATGTGGGACGGGATCCCGGAACTCCAGGATCACGCCCTGGGCCACAGGCAGGCGCTAAACCACCGAACCACCCAGGGGTCCCTAGAGCTATATTTTAAAATTATTATATCAGAATTCCTTAAGGGCCTGATAGGGAAGGGTTTTACTCTGGCAAAACTGAGGTTAACAGTGAATGCAGCTATATTACTTAGTGGTAAAAATACTCTGCTAGTTCTGTACCTATGTAACCCTACCTGTTACTGAAACCAAAGTTCGGCTGCCCTTTCCTCAAAAAGCCTATACTCAAGAGACAAGTTTTGATTGGAAAGGAGTATGAGCTTTATTCGGGAGGCTGGCCACCTGGAGAGGAGGTACATTTATCCAAAGGCCAACTCTGAGGTTTCTGCCCAGCCCAGAGATTTTTATAGGTGTTTAGGGAAGTTAATCAGTTAAGGGAGTGCAGTGGTCTGTAACATTTCTCAGTTATGTGCACACTACAGACTCCAACTACAAATGTTATCACAGTGCTTGAAGTTGTGCAAGGGGAACTGGTTCCTTGGTGCCCAGGGGCATTATGCAAAAAGGTCTGGGTCCTTGGCACTCAGGAGTGATGCAACAGGGTCTGGTGACATGCAGAATCATTAGCCCTCTTCTTTTTCTAGGTAAGAATGCATAATCTATAGACATATCAAAGAAAGGTTTAATTAATTAGTCACTCAGACTAAGGGTGATTGCTAAAGCTTAAAGACTACTAGGTTGGGTGGAGGGGCTGAGGCATCTTCATACCGTGTGTGAATGGGACTGGACTGATGGGGAAGTACCTACTAAACTAGTATTGCTATTTGCAATACAGGCCAGGACAGTGACCCAACCTAACATTCCTTCAGAAGGTCAAAGTTTAGTTATAAATGGCGAGAAGAAGGAATAGTAGCTGACTATAAAGGAATGAGTAAACAGACTGTGTAATGAAGGAAATTCAATATTATATTAATACCTGGAAAGAGGCTCAGAATAAAAGATAACCTTGTCTCTTAGTTCTGTTATACATACTAGTTGCCTGAAAGGGTGAAGCCAATTCTAGTTTTAGAACACTTAAGGTCTAGGGGCACCTGGATGGCTCAGTGGTTGAGCATCTGCCTTTGGCTCAGGTCATGATCCGGGGGTCTTGGGATGGATTCCCCCATCAGGCTCTCTGCAGGGAGCCTGCTTTTCCCTCTGCCTATGTCTCTGCCTCTCTTTCTGTGTCTCTGAATAAGTAAATTAAATCTTAAAAAAAAAAAAAAAAAAAACACTGAAGATCTAGAAAGCAAGACTACCAACCTGAGAAGCCTCGCCCTGGGAGACATTTTCATATGAAAGGAAAATGGAGAGGAATAATTATTAATTATTGAATGGGACTCTCGTAATGTATCAGTATCTTAATTCTTATAATTTTTTGTTATTGTTAGAGATCCATGGCATGTGGTATAAGAAAAACATACATATGATCTCTGTCTCTGGTATCTGGCACAGAGCTCATAAACACTCTAGTTATTTCCTTAGTGAAAAGAGTATCTTTTGTAATTCATAACAAGTGCCTTTGAACCGCATGAAAGTTTATGCTAATATAGTGATTTAGGATCTAACCTCTAGTTAGTTCAGATGAAAGCTGGTCACCAGAAAGGCAAAATTGGTAATTAGAGAGTTGGAATTTTCAGTCCCACTCCTCGGCCTCCAGAGAGGGGAGAAGAAGTGGGGCTGAAGATAGAGTTCATTAAAACTATTCATCCTGGCATTGTTTAGTAAGTACCCAATGAATTTTAATCCTTGATGCTGCTTCCTTTTCATTGTTTTTCAAAAGCAACGTTCAAGAATCAAAACAAAACAAAACAAAAACCCCACAAATGTCCTTCATTGTGTAATGGGTAAATGATGAAAACTGTACATCCATACCATAGAATACAAATCAGCAATAGAAAAGATGAAGTATTGATACACAGAACTTAGATGGAGCCTAAGAACATTATGTTGAATATATCAGTGGCTTCCAGGAGTGAGTTCTGGGTAAAGATGTGACTATAAAGTGGTCATACAAGGGAACTTCTTTGGAATGGTATTGGATCCTATTGTTGGATCCTGTTCTGTATCCTAATCCTGATGATGATTTCACCTGACAAAATTTCTTAGCACTATACACCAACACCTGGGGGACCTGGGGGACTCAGTTGGTTAAATGTTAGGTCCTGGGATGGAGCCTGGCATCTGGCTCTCTGCTCAGCAGGGAGTCTGCTTCTCCCTCTCCCTCTGCTTCTGATTTTGCCTCTTCTCCCCACACTTGCGCTCTCTCTCTCTCTCAAAATAAATAAATAAAATCATTTTTTTAGAAAAAGAACTATATGCCAACAACAAAAGAAAGTGCTTGTGAAACTGGTAAGATCCAAGTAAGATGTATAACTGAGTTTCTGTATTGTACCAATGTTAACTTATTTTGTAATTGTGCTATAGTAATAAGATATAGTTGTAAAATAGTGTTCCTGGGGGAAGCCTGAGTCCCTGGGGGGAGGGGGGGGAGGTCACTGAATGTCTGACTTTTTTTTTTTCTATTTCTGCTCAGGTCATGATTTCAGGGTGGTAAGACAGAGCCCCACATCTGGCTCCATGCTCAGCAGGAAGTCTGTTTCTCTCCCTGTCTTTCCTTCTCCCTCTGCCCCTCCCTTCACTTGGGCATGTTCTCCCTCTCTAAAAAAATAAAATAATTTTTAAAAAGAGAAATGCACATGGAAATTCTATGTACCATTTTTTCCAACTTTTATGAAAGTCTAAAATTATTTCAAAATGAACATTTAAACAATATATAAAGAAAAGAAAGAAAAAAAATGAAGTAAGTAAGTTTTTACTTCCAAGATGCTTCTAACCAATGTCTTTTCTTATGCTAGGAAAAAAGAAATAGGTCAAGATTTTTTAAAAAAATGTCTTGGTGGAACCAATGAAAAAATACATACAGATAAATAAATGTGTAATAAATATGAACATTTATGGAAGAGTTTCTGAAAAACATTTGCATCAGTCATTATTGGTAATTGTGTTAATAACCATATAAATAAGCAGATAATTAAACTTCAGATCTGGCAGTGAGTCTTTTTTTTAAATTAATTAATTAATTAATTAGAGAGAGAGAGAGAGAAAACCCCAGCAAGGGAAGCAGCAGAGGGAGAAGCAGACTTCCCGCTGAGCAGGGAACCTGATTTGGGGCTCAATCCCAGGATCACGACCTGAGCTGAAGGCACTCAACTGACTGAGCCACCCAGGCGCCCTGGCAGTGAGTCTTTTTTCCTTTTTTTTTTTTTTAAAGATTTTAAAAATTTATTTATTCATGACAGACACAGAGAGAGAGAGAGAGAGAGAGAGGCAGAGACACAGGCAGAGGGAGAAGCAGGCTCCATGCAGGGAGCCCGACGTGGGACTCCATCCCGGGTCTCCAGGATCATACCCCGGGCTGAAGGTAGCACCAAACTGCTGGGCCATCGGGGCTGCCCTGGCAGTGAGTCTTAAACAAATGTAATAAACCCTTAAAATGCACCTTTATTAATTTTTTTTAATTTGAGAGAGAAGTAACGGAATTTCATAAATGGCACATATTCTCATTTAGTACCCTGGGTACATAGGAATATTGTAATATGTGATATTATTGGACCACTAAAGATACATCATTCCCTTGCAACCCAGATCAGAAAGTTCCCCAACTTTCCGGCCTCAAATATCACCTATGTCACTCTGAATCTTCTGAACACCCAGAATCAATATTGATATTCTCATGTTTTCCCTGGACCTGCTTCAAATCACCTGTACTCTTTTAGTATAATTTAAAACTGAAACAAGAGGGGATCCCTGGGTGGCTCAGCGGTTTAGTGCCTGCCTTTGGCCCGGGGTGTGATCCTGGAGTCCCGGGATCGAGTCATAGGTCAAGCTCCTGGCATGGGGCCTGCTTCTCCCTCCTCCTGTGTCTCTGCCTCTCTCTCTCTCTTTCTATGTCTATCATGAATAAATAAATAAATAAATCTTTTTTAAAAAAAATAAATAAATAAAATAAAATAAAACTGAAACAGAATTATCAAACCTATTCCAACCAATATTCAAGAATCTTGCAGCAACCAAACTTCCAGTTAAGATGTATTCCATGGCATTAGCCCGAGTACATACAAAGAGTCACAAATAATGAAGCCATTAGTAAAAAAATAAGGCAGAAATTAGTGGAACTTAAAAGGTAGTCAAAGGAGATGAAATTTTAAGTCAACATTCCTATTTATTCTATTTATGTCATTATCCACATTCCACCAGGCTACCAATTTATTTTTTTGATGTACAATTAACTTTTCTTGCATTCAGATGTAAGAAATTAATTCTCTAACCCAATAAAAGACTACAGTGGTAATGGTAGAAACCACAAAATCTCATTTGTTGGAAGATTTCATACCATTAATTTTCTAGGAAATTGGTAGATTTAAAAATCACAACGTAGGGGTGCCTGGCTGACTCAGTTGGTAGAGCCAGTGACTTGATATCAAGGTCGTGAGTTCAAGCCCCACACTGGGTATAGTGCTTACTTAAATTAAAAAAAATAAGATTTTAAACATAGATTTCCCTTTTGGCTTCAAGATGGAACTGATAGTATTAATACATATCCAACTTCAATCATAGGCTGGAATTTGCTTTACCATTTGCTGGGGAGCCATAGGGAAGGATGCTCAAGTACCACATGACATTCTTCAATGGAATATTTTTAAAATTTTGTCATCTTTTTCTCAGATATATTTATAGGTTCTCACATACATTGTGCTTGTATTAAAACAAACAAAAAAGCTAACATCCTTCCTAAGAAACTGATCACTCTATACCCCTGAAATCATTTTATGGCATCAGAGGATCAATCTTGTCCACAAAAAAAGACACAGAAAGGGCATTTATGTACCAATAGTTAATTCCAGACTTGTTTTCTTACCAGATGCTAATCAGGTGGGCCCCCCTGCTCTACATTTCTAAGAACCTTCTTTCCACAAATTTCCCTTTAAGAACTCCCACCAGGGTCCTAGGGATGGAACAATAAGATCAAGAACGGAGGGTGCACAGAAAAACACCCTCTAGCTTCATTACTGCCTCTCATTTGTTCCACTTCTCCAACCTGTTCCACAACCCCGGCAAAAAGACAGCTTCATTAGGCAGCACCACCAACTCCACGGAGCTTCCCTGGATCCCTTCCCTGGATCCCTAGGTGTTACCCCTAGAGACAAGCAGGGGAAACTACATCCATCCCTTGAAAGAGATAAGGCGGGCATCCCGGGTGGCTCAGAGGTTTAGCGCTACCTTCAGCTCAGAGCCTGATCCTGGAGACCATGGATTGAGTCCCATGTCAGGCTCCCTGCATGGAGCCTGCTTCTCCCTTTGCGGGTGTCTCTACCTCTCTCTCTGTGTGTGTCTCTCATGAATAAATAAATAAAATCTTTTAAAAAAAGAAAGAGATAAGGCAGGGGAGAATGAGTCCTGATGCTTACAAAGAAGAAGAAATGATAAAAGACCCAGTGAGTGGGATGGAGAAGAAAAGGGACAACATAGTGATGGAAGGGACAACGCCTAACTTCACCTTTCCCCTTCTGTCATAACACTTTATTAATTTATTTTTTAATTTTTTTTTAATTTATTTATGATAGTCACACAGAGAGAGAGAGAGAGAGAAAGAGGCAGAGACACAGGCAGAGGGAGAAGCAGGCTCCATGCACCGGGAGCCCGACATGGGATTCGATCCCCGGTCTCCAAGATCGCGCCCCGGGCCAAAGGCAGGCGCCAAACTGATGCGCCACCCAGGGATCCCCTGTCGTAACACTTTAGAAAAAAAAAAGTGTGGTACAAAACACATAAAATTTACCAATTTATCCACTTGAAAATGTACAGTACTATTAACTATAGACACATGGTTGTATAACAGATCTCTAGAACTTTTTCATTTTGCAAAACTGAAACTCAACGCTCAACTCCCCCTCTTCCTTCAACTCTCACCACTGCCATTCTACTTTTGACTATATTGAATAAGTAGAATAACGAACTACTTGTCTTTTGTGACCGGCTTAATTCACGTAGCATAATATGCCGGAGGTGTGTCCGACACTGCATAATTTCCTTCTTTTTAAAGGCTGAATAGTATTCCACTAATATATATACCACATTTTCTTTATTCATTCATATATTGATGGACATTTCAGTTGTTTCCACATTTTGGCTATTATAAATAGTGTTGCAATGCACATGCAAGTGCTAATATCTCTGAGTACCTGCTTTCAATTCTTTTAGATATGTACTGGCATTGCTAGATCATATGGCAGTTCTGTCTTTAATTTTTGAGGAACTTTTTTTTAAGATTTTATTTATTTATTCATGAGAGACACACAAAGAGAGAGGCAGAGACACAGGCAGAGAGAGAGCAGGCCCCATGCAGGGAGCCCGACGTGGGATTCGATCCCGGGTCTCCAGGATCACGCCCTGGGCCGAAGGCAGGCGCCAAACCGCTGAGTCACCCAGGCGTCCCAATTTTTGAGGAATTTCTAGTTTTCCATTGTAGCTGTACCAATTTACGTTTCCAACCACAGTGCACAAGAGTTCCTATTCTTTCACAACCTCACCAACACTTGTAATTTTTTTTTTTTTACAACGGTTATCCTAATTTGTGTGAAATGGTATCTCATTACGGCTTTAATTTGCATTTTCCTGATGGTTAGCGATGCTGAACATCTTTTCAGTCTTTTGCCCTTTTTTAAAAAAAATCGAGTTGTTGGCGTCCTTCAGGTATTTTGGACGGCAATCCTTCAGCAGATAATCGGGTTTGCAAATATTACCTCACGTTGTATAGGTGGCCCTTTTACCGCTGGTTGTTTCTGTTGCTGCGCAGACCACTGCCGGCGCCTTCTGGGGTTTGTAGTCCAGCAGGGGCTGAGGAGGGTGGAAGGCGAAGACTTTTTCTGCTTCGGTCTGGTTGAAACCAGATTTCTCCTGAGGGGAGCTGGAGGGAAGCACTCCTCGGCCCTCATGAGCGGGGAGAGACCATTACTACCAGGCGGGTTTGGGTTCTTCCACAGCTCCTCAGAGGTGGTTTCCCAGGAACACCAGCCTCCCGCCTCCGCTGCGGACGCAGGCCACGCCCCCCACGCCTGCGCGTCCCGCGTGTCGGCGCGCGGGGCGGGGCTACCCGTGGGGGCGGGGCTACCGCGGGGGCGGGGCTCGCGCGGGAGGGGCGTGGGCGGGGCGTGGGCGGGGCTCTTGCAGAGCCGCCGCGGGGCTGGGCGTCGGAGCTCCTCCGCGCACCGCAGCAGCAGCCCCGCGACCTCTTTTCCGAGCGGGAGGCGCAGGACACCCTGTTGATGGACCGGGCGGCCGTGGCGAGGATGGGCGCGGTGGCGAGCGCCAGTGTGTGCGTCCTGGTGGCGGGGGTGGTGCTGGCCCAGTACATATTCACCTTGAAGAGGAAGACAGGGCGGAAGACCAAAATCATCGAGATGGTGAGTGCAGGGCTCCGCGTGCCCGAGCGCTTGATGGGCCGCAGCGCGTGGCATCCGGCCTCCCCTTCGCGGGCTGGCTCCGGCGGAAGGCTAAGAGCACCCTGGGGACCCGTTCACCCCGCGAGCGGCGACTCCGTGCACCGCCGACCTGGTCTGGACCCTCCACGGTGTCCCCCCTCTGTCCTTTGTTGCGTCTCCATTCGAAGCAGAAAGGCAGCAAATAGGTGATTAGGAAACAAGCCACCTCCTGCAGCAAAGCCCATTTCTCAAGAAATAAACGGAACGTTCTAGGCCAGGTTGCTGCCTGGTTCTGCAGCCAAACGGTTGTGACTAATCCAATTCGTACAGTTTGTTTCTGCACCCCGGGTAGAATGAGCTAGGTTGTGAAAAGGTGTAACTTCTCAGTGCTTGAAAGGATGCCGGTTAACCCCGTTGGCGTTCAGAATAGTTTATTTTGTATTTGCATGTTATTTCTTCTTGTCTCAAACTGCCAGGAAGTATCTTTATGTTCGTTTCCCACCCCCTCACCAGACGTCTTGCATAACAGTATTTTAGAAATTTATTTCCAATTTTATCGTATGAGTGTTTCAAGACTCTTAAGGTACATTATAAGCAAGCAATATTTGCTTCAAAGTTGGGCGGGGTTGTTTCTGGTTTTGGTTTGGTTTGGTTTTAGTTTGGTTTTGTTGCTGTTGTTGTTTTAATTAAAATCCACTAATAAAGACAAGTTACTCAGGAGTTGCATTCTAATGTGCTTACTGGAATGCATGATCTCATGTTTACTCCCAATAAAGTGCTACACGCATGAACACAGGGGTCAAATATTTATGAAAAGTAAGTTGACAGTCTACTACCATACTAAATAATAATCATTTTAGGTTGATATACTTAGAATACTCAGCCTCAGTTATGTTTTCGTTGATCAAAGATACTGCCCTAGGGATCCCTGGGTGGCGCAGCGGTTTGGCGCCTGCCTTTGGCCCAGGGCGCGATCCTGGAGACCCGGGATCGAATCCCACATCGGGCTCCCGGTGCATGGAGCCTGCTTCTCCCTCTGCCTGTGTCTCTGCCTCTCTCTCTCTCTCTGTGACTATCATAAAAAAAAAAAAAAAAAAAAGATACTTCCCTCTTGGTTGCTGTTGGCCCTGGGTTGAATACAGGATATGTTCCCAAAACTAATAGTAAAAGAAATGTCAACTCCCATGTCTCATGTGCCAATAATATTCCTAGGTTTTGTTTATTGCTAGAATTAAATTATTCTTGGGTTATTATTTTTTTTTCTCCGCTTAGGTGGTAGAGCAGCAAATGTTTTTATCTCAAAAATTTTAGTTTGTTTATGTTGCTGTCCTGCTTTGAGAACTTTTGCCTCAAACCAAGAATTTATATCCACATGTCCGGGAGGGGCGACAACTAATTGCCATGCCTTAGTATGCACGTAACCTGTGGATTGGTCTGTTATATCACTTTTTGAAACCAAGTAGAATTAAAAATCAATTATTTCATAAAATCCCACGGTGATACCATCCTAAAAAGTTTGTCATCTCTGTGAAGAATAATGAAAGGCCATCAGGCAGGCCAACTTTACTTATTTGTAGTATAGGAATCAGTCAATCTTTTCATATACATAAGTATGCATAATGTTATATTAATTCAAATTGTGATATATATGCAGCTGCTAGTAGCTTTTAAATGGAAAAACTGAAAGTTTTATGTATTTATTTTTTACTTTTTTTTTAATATTTATTTCTTTATTTTAAATAGTGAGGAGGGATAGAGGGAAAGGGAGAGAGAGTATTAAGCAGACTCCATACTGAACATAGAGCCCAGCTTGGGGCTAGATCTTATGACCCTGAGATCATAACCTGAGCTGAAACCAAGTCAGTGCTCAGCCGACTATGCCTCTCAAGCACCCTGACTTTTATGCTTTTAACTTGTAATTTTAATCGCCTATTTCTTCAAATGGGATAAACATTTGATTGGGAGTCTGAAGATTTGGGTTCAAATCCAGGTTTTATCTAATAACTCTGTTAGGGGCCGTGTTTTGCCCATCTCCCACTCCATCCTCCAAACCCCCACCTTAGAGAATCTCTACAAACCTGTGAATATCCAGTGGACATAGCTTAAACCCATCACAAGTAATGGAACCAACAACAACTACCTAAGCAAGGTGGGCCTACTCATACTGGCTAGGTAAACAAATGACTTCTGGTACTGGGTTTAAATTATGCACTGCTTTAAGAGTTTTTAGTTAAAAGACACAGAGGTGGGGATCCCTGGGTGGCTTGGCGGTTTGGCGCCTGCCTTTGGCCCGGGGCGTGATCCTGGAGTCCCGGGATCGGGTCCCGTCGGGTTCCCAGCATGGAGTCTGCTTCTCCCTCCTCCTGTGTCTCTGCCTCTCTCTCTCTCTATGTCTATCATAAATAAATGAATAAATAAATCTTTAGGGATCCCTGGGTGGCGCAGCGGTTTGGCGCCTGCCTTTGGCCCAGGGCGCGATCCTGGAGACCGGGGATCGAATCCCACATCGGGCTCCCAGTGCATGGAGCCTGCTTCTCCCTCTGCCTATGTCTCTGCCTCTCTCTCTCTCTCTCTCTCTCTCTCTGACTATCATAAATAAATAAAAAAAAATTTAAAAAAAAATATTTAAAAAAAATAAATCTTTAAAAAAAAAAAAAGACAGAGGTATGGCTGGTGGGCTGTGCATGCTACAGCTGAAATGTCCTGTAGGACAGCAAGATAAATACACAGAGGAAGCCTGTCAGAAGACATGGCTTAGGATGTTTAGAGCTCAGGGACACCTGGGTGGCTCAGTCAGTTGGGTGATGAACTCTTGGTTTCTGCTCTAGTCATGTTCTCAGGGCTGTGGGATTGAGCTCCTAGCTGCTCAGTGGGAAGTCTGCTTGAGATTCTCTCCCTATGCCCCTCCCCCTGGACATGTGCCCCCCCCACATATTCCCCCATAAATAAATAAATCTTTTTTAAAAAGAGATATTTAGAGCTCAGAGATAAGCCATTTTTCATTGTCCATGTACTGCATTATTAAATTTTATTTTAGAACAATTTTAACTTAATAACATAATTGAGCAAGTAAGTACAGAGTCCCAACCAGTTTCTCCTATTACTAACATTTCACATTAGTATGGTACATTTGTTGAAATTAATTGAACAAATATTCATACATTTTTAAATATCCTTACTTTGTTTTTACTTAATGTCCTTCTCTGTCCTTGGGTTCCATCCAGAATGCCACATACATTTAGTCATCATGTATCCTTATCTCGTATTGGCTGTGACAGTTTCTTAGATTTTTCTTGCTGCTTGTATCTCTGGTACAGCAAGAAATAAATATTTGGTGTTTGTCCCAGGTTCCTGCCACACAGCTCCTAAAAAGCTTGGACTCTGGGAAATGTTAACAGTATCTTTTGTATGCTAATGAGGTGGACTGGTAGCTGGGGGCCCCAAGATAGCTTCAAGATGGGGGCTGGTTACCATAAAGATTAAGACCTCATTGGAGGATTAGAACTTTCAGCATCTCCCCCACACACACACACTTCTGTGAACAAGGAAAAAACTGAAGTTCAAGCTGATCACCTGGTCAGTAATTCATTTGATCAATCTTACCTATTTAACAGACCTCTATAAAGACCTCTAAAGGAGAGCTTCCAGGTTTGTGAAAACCTTGAGGTGTATTCTTGAGGCTGGTGTGTTCTAGAGAGGACATGGAAGCTCTCTACGCCTTTTTCTATATCCTGCCCTGTGCTTCTCTTCCATTTGACTGTTCTGAATTATATTCTTTATATGAAACCTGTAAGTAAAACACTCTCCTGAGTTTTGTGAGTTACTCTTACAGATTATGGAACCTGAGGAGGAAGGTTGTGAGAATCCTCAAATTTACGACTGGTCCATCAGAAGTATGGATGACAACCTGGGACTTGTGTCTGGCATTGAAAGTGAGGACAGACTTGTGGACTGAGTCCTTACCTTATGGGATCAGATACTAATTCTAGATAGTGTCAGAATTGTGTTAGAGAATGGTTGGTGTGAGGTGTCAGAATTATGTATAAAAACAGTTAAGTGTAAAACGTTTAGTAGTATCTGGCTCATAGTAACTGCTTATTAAATAGTAGTTGTAATTATTGTACCAAAACAGACTCTTAGCCAGTTTCATATCCTAGTCATTTTCCCCTGTGAATACTAGTAGGGCATAATTTTTAACCACTGGTATTATTTTCTCTCAACTGTCTCTCTCCTCAAGTCTTCATCATGAAAACTACTCTCATTATCCCCAGTAAGGATGGCTTGCAGTGTTTGTAAACTGGACCAAAAAGATCAAGATTGCCAAACGTGTATAGAAGTTGATACACATACAGTAGAATTTTGCACAAATGAAGCTAGTATTTGGGATGAATTGTATTTGGGAATGAATTTCTCTAACCTCTCCTAGATCTTGCAAATTTTAAGTCCTTCCTCATTGCTGTTGACCATCACTTATCACTTGTTATTCAATTTTATTAACTCACCATTCTAATCAGACATGCCTGCTCAGATAGGACCTGTTGCCTCTGTGGCTTTTAGTTACTCTTAGTACAAAAGTTCTGGAACAAAGCTTGAGCACTTACTGCTAGTTTTCTGCCAGGCAGAGAAACCCACCCCAACACAAAATTTAGGCTTTGAAGAATGAGGTAGTAAGAGAGGGAAATGTAATCATATGTGTCTTGCATGCAACTTTTTAATATTAAATGATACATGGTGAATTCAGTGTTTTTTACCTGGTTGATTTTTATCCATGGGCATTGCAGCTCTGGTGGCTTATGGGCAGTCCAGGCGGCTCAGCGGTTTAGCGCCGCCTGCAGCCTGGGGCATGATCCTGGGGACCTGGGATCGAGTCCCATATCCGGCTCCCTGCATGGAGCCTGCTTCTCCCTCTGCCTGTGTCTCTGCCTCTCTCTCTCTCTCTCTCTCTCTCTCTCTCTGTATATTCTCATGAATAAATAAATAAAATCTTAAAAAAAATACAGTAAGTCTATAATGTATTTAACAAAACCCACCAAACATCATAGGGCTAGCCTACCTTAAATGTGCTCAGAACACTTTTGTGTGTGCTTGTGTGTGTGCTCAGAACATTTACATTAGCTTACAGCTTGTCAAAATCATCTAACACAGAGCCAATTTTATAATGAAGTGTAGGATATCTAATATAATTCATTGAATATGGTACTGAAAGTGAAAAATGGAATAGTTGTATGGTACAGAAAGGTTGTCAGTGTAATGGTTGTTTGTTTGTTTTTTTTTAAGATTTTACTTATTTATTCATAAAAGAGAGAGAGAGAGAGGCAGAGACACAGGCAGAGGGAGAAGCAGGCTCCATGCAGGGAGCCCGATGTGGGACTCCATCCCGGGTCTCCAGGATCAGACCCCGGGCTGAAGGCAGCGCTAAACTGCTGAACCACCCGGGCTGCCCCTGTGTAATGGTTGTTAATCCTTGTTATTGGGTGGTTGGCTGGGAGCTAAGGCTGCTGCTGCCATTGCCCAGCATCAGGAAAGAATATTGTACAGTACATTGCTAGCCTAGGGAAGGATCGGAATTCAAAGTACAGTTTCTACTAAATGATGTCACTTTCTCACAATTGTAGAGTCAGAGAATTATAAGTCAAACTATCACAAGTTAGGGACATCTAATAAAATTTTAGGGAAATAGTAGGAACTATAATTTTTCCTCATAAAAGAAAAACCCGGTGCTTGAAACTAAATAAAACTAAGTGTTAGTGATTAAAAAAATAGCAGTGTACAAATTTAAGTACTAAATGTGGCTTCTAAAGAGGAGAATTAAAAAATATATGTGGTCAGTCATCAGGGCATTAGGACAGCACCAATGAAACTCCTTTCAATTTTCTGGATATATGATGCAGTCAGTTTCAAAAAGGAAATAATTTTATTTTTTAATTTTTGTTTTTTTAAACTTTTTTTTTTCTTAAAGATTTTATTTGTTCATGAGAGACACACACACAGAGAAAGAGGCAGAGACATAGGCAAAGGGAAAAGCAGGCTCCATGCAGGGAGCCCCATGGGGGACTCAATCCCGGGACTCCGGGATCACATCCTGGGCCGAAGGCCGGTGCTAAACTGCTGAGCCATCCAGGGATCCCAAAAAAAGGAAATTATTTTAAAGTAAAAGCATTCTAAATGTGTATGTATGTATGTTTATTGACGCATATGCTGCTTATAAGAATTTGTCTTATTCTTTCTGGATTATATTAGGAGAAATCTTGGAAGAGTTTTTAAATTTATGAATGAATGCTAGCTTTCCTGTCTTACTGTTATCAGCCACAGAACCTCTCTCCTGCTCTAAGAATCTCAGTTTTCCTTTAGTCATCATTCAGCTGAAAAGTGGGTTTTATTTGTTTTTATTAAATTTTGTGTTTGGCTGTCCAAATCTACATTGATTTCTCAGTACAGTAACTTAGAATTTATTGTTCTGTTGTATTAATTCCAGAAACTAATCCAGAAAATTTATTTAGTGTCTTTTAGGACGGAAAATGTAACGCCTCATATTGATAATAGGGGCACCTGGGTGGCTTAGTTGGTTGGGCATCTGCCTTCGACTCAGGTCATGATCCCAGGGACCTGGGATTGAGCCCATTTTGGGCTCCCTGCTTGGTGGGGAGCCTGCTTCTTCCTCTCCCTGTTCTGCTCCCCCTGCTTCTGCTTGCTTTCTCTCTCTGTCAAATAAATAAATAAAATCTTTAAAGAATATATATTGATAACAAATTGATCAGCTTTTCCAATGATCAAAATCCCATATGTTTAATTTGTGCTTTTGAAGTTGTTTTAGAAAGGTGAATATATGTACACACACATATTTTAATTCAAGGTACTGAAAGATTGAAATGACTTTTAAATTTAAGGCTCATCTATATATGTCACTCTTCTGTTTGCTGTTAAACTAAGTTGAAAATAGATCTTTCCCTGGGGAGTTTAAAAAGTTAAACTACATTCTTGGAAGATAATTACTTCATTTAGTTAGACTATTTAGTAAACACAAAGAGCTGGCTGCGGAAAACAAACATTTCTAGCCTCACATATAGAACTAGAATTACATGGGACACCTGGATGGCTCATTGGTTGAGTGTCTGCCTCCGGCTCAGGGCATGATCCCAGGGTCCCGGGATCAAGTCTTGCATTGGGCTCTCGCAGGAGCCTGCATCTCCCTCTGCCTGTGTCTCTGCTTCTCTGTCTGTGTCTCTCTTAAATAAATAAGTTTTTTTTAAAAAAAAAAGCTAGAATTACAATCTTTAAGCCAGAGAAAGATTAAAGGTTTTATTATGAAAAATGGAGTTAAATTTGATTTCTGTGATCTCTTCTAAAGATGTGGTTTAGTATGTGGAGTGACATGATGCAAGGGATGTAAATAGGACATAACTTTTTTTTTTTAAGATTTTATTTATTTATTCATGAGAGACACAGAGAGAAAGAAAGACAGAGACACAGGCAGAGGGAGAAGCAGGCTCCATGCAGGGAGCTCAACAAGGGACTCAATCCTGGGTCTCCAGGATCACACCTCAGGCTGCAGGCGGCACTAAGCTGCTGCGCCACCGGGGCCACCCTAGAACACAACTTTATTTCTCTTTCTTGTGGCCCCTTTCAAATTTATTCAGTAGTGGTAATCTTTCTTGCCCGCTGGTGAAAACTCTGGTAGGCCTGTGACCTGTTGCTCATTCTCAGGTAAAAGACAGTCTATTATAATCACAAGAAGTCAGTCTCATTTCTGTAAATAGCAGTGTCTAGTCCTGTATTATGCATGAAATTCCATATTAATTCTGTGGTGAGACTTCTAAATGGATATTAGTACCCACCAGGATTTTTAGCTCTCCTCCCCTTCTTGTATTTGGCCAAGCTTTGCTATTCTGGCTGGAGAGGATATGGCCACTCTGGGCCAGTGTAATTATGAACAGGTGCATAGTTGTCCATAGTCTCTCCTGTTGGAGCAAACCCTGCAGAATCATGTTGACATGGAGATGACACAGTATCAAAGCAGCCTGGAAATATTGAGCCAGCACGTAGAGGACAGCTGCTCTGGAGAGTCATCTGGACCCATATTGGACGTTGTGTGAATGAAAAATAAACTTTTTTTGTGTGTTAAGAGACTGAGATTTTTCTGCGGTTTTTGCCCCACAATTTATCCTAACACAGACTTCTTTACTACTCCAAAGCTATGGCTTACTGCAGGTGGCTCCTCCCCTCCCTAGCTATCTGGAATGGGAGAGGAGAAGTAGTCAAGCTCTCTCTTTCCCGACTGTTTCTCTTTCCTCTACTAGCCATTGCTTCAGATTTTTGGGTTAATATGGTAGAGGAAGGATTTCTTTTGCTGAGGAAGTAACAAAATGAGAGGGTTTTTTAAAGGCTTATTTATTTTAGAGAGAACTTGCGAGTGAGAGAGCATAATTGGGGGCAGGGGGGGCAGAGGGAGAGGGAGAGAGACAATCTCTAGCCGACTCCTCATTGAGCACAGAGCCTGACATAGGGCTCCATCCCAGGACCCTGAGATCATGACCTGAGCTGAAACTAAGAGTCTGACGCTTAACCTCTTTGGGGAGAGAGAGCATGTGCATAGATGTGTTGGGGGGCTAGACAGAGGGAAAGGGAGAGAGTCTTAAGCAGACTCCACCCTGAATGAGGAGCCCTAGGAGAGGCTTGATCTCCAGCCCCCTGAGATTATGACCTGAGCCAAAAGCAAGAGTCAGATACTTAACCAACTGTGCCCCTCAGGCACCCCAAAATGAGAGTTCTTATTTGATTGGTTAGGTTTGTGCTCTCTGGGCCTGCAAGGAATTTAAAGTTGACTTTGTCTTCTTTCACTGTATCCCCATAATATGGGCAGTTAATTTTTTTTGCCACCCCAGTCCATCTCAGCCCGATTTTATTTTATTTTATTTTATTTTATTTTATTTTATTTTATTTTATTTTATTTATTATTCTATTCTGTTTATTTATTTTTAGTAATCCACTCCATATGGGCTCTTGCCTTTGTGAAGTCCTTCCTCTCAGGTGGCTCTTATGGGCTAGACAGAAATAGGTTTCTGGCTCGTTCCCTCCTGTGTGGGAACATTCGCTTACCCCTGGCTCTGAAAACTCTAGGAGTATAGGCAATTACAGCAAAGCCGCTTTTAAAAATTTTCAACTTTATAGAGTTCTGACAAAATTATAAAATATTTAAAGTGTACATTGTGATTGGATATACATATACACTGCGAAAGGATGCCCCCATCTAATTAATAAACCCATCACCTTACATATTTATCTTTGTATGCTTGTGAGAACACTTAAAAACATTTAAGTTCTACTCTCGGCAAACTTCAATTATACAATACAGTGTTCTCACCTATAAAAATGGTGGAACAACTTCATGAATTTGCATGTTGTCCTTGTACAGGGACCATGCTAATTTCCTTACTATTCCAATTTTAGTGTATGTGCTGCCGGTGGAGCATAGCAGACCCACTTCTGTCCCGCTGACTATCTTTTATAGCTTGGGTCAGGCCTCAGTCTTCTGCAGAAAACACATTTCAAGTTCTCCAGGTGACCTCATGAAAGGGCCCTCTTACTTGGTGAGAAGGTAGCGCTCCACTGTACCCATTCCCTTAGGGAGGCAGAGGGCACAGCAGCAGCTCTTCCAGTCACCCTCTTCACTCATTTCACCCTTTTGTATTCCTTAGGTGGGTAAGGACCCAGGATTCATGGAGCCAATTCTCTCCATTTTCCTTTCCTCATCTTAGTAGGATACTCACCCCTGAAATGAATTGAAACAGGAATATTCCTAATTTTTTTTAAGATTTTATTTATTTATTTATTCATGGGAGACACAGAGAGAGAGAGAGGCAGAGACACAGGCAGAGGGAGAAGCAGGCTCCATGCAGGGAGCCTGACGAGGTACTCGATCCCCGGTCTCCAGGGTCAGGTCCTGGGCTGAAGGTGGCGCTAAACCACTGAGTCACCCGGGCTGCCCGGAAGATTCCTAATTTAATGTCTACTACATAAATTCAACATTCTATGGATTTTTTAAAGATATAAATCATTTTTTATGAGCCAAATTGTGACCCCTTAAAGTTTTTCTAGCTGGACTGAGAATCTATTAAAAAATCAACTGACAGATTAACAGGAGAAAATCAAATTTAATAGTATACGTATGGGTCATCCACACAGATGTGGAAATTCCACAGACAGGCAAAAGAAGGTCTACATGTCATTCTGAACTAAGGAGAAGGGAGTTGGGATCGAGGACCTGAGAGGAAAGGAATGGTTCGCAGGGCACTAAGAAGAGCAGATGTTTGCCCTGACATGCAGATGGGTCACTCAGGTAAAATTTATCTCTCCTTATTCTGGGAAAGAACCTCAATTTAGAGTTCTTCTAAGTAGTTAAAGGATGAACAAATGTTCAGCCCATCCTCTTGAGCCCACAGGGTCTTAATTGCCTTCAGCTCAAAATAATCTTCATGCCTGGGAGGTGCATCTTGGGGTGGCCTGACCTTGGCCCCTACAGGCTTTTGAATGATAAGCAACCATTCCTGTTTAGTGAGCCTCAGCCTGTGTGTTCTGTGTCCTTCGTGACCAGTCCAGCCATTCCTGTGGACCCTGGGGTCATGACAGCAGCAGAAGGCAGATGCTTACCTGACCGAGCCACTCAGGTGCCCCCATTTCTAATTTAAACACATCTCAACTACTTATGGGTTCCTTATAAACACCAACAATTATTCCTTACAAGCCGATGCTGTTTTTGAAACTTGAGTGAGTTTTCCTTCCTGGAGATAAACTTCTAACAAAAACTCCTTCCTTTCTTCTATTTTAAGATAACATCAAATGTTCTCTGGGTACTATACTGAGTAAGTGGAAAGCCCACTATTGAGTCTATATTTAGAAAAAGGAGAGGGCGGAGAACCAAGATTTAAACAACTGCTTTAGTGGCTCACTGCTATTATGCAGGCTTTTAAAAATATCTGTGTATCCCAACTTTAATTTATATCAGTACTCAGATTTATGATCTTTTAGGACTGGATTTTTAATTCATCATTTGTTTTGTGAAGCATATTCCCCAAACTCCTGTGGCATTTCCTGATGATTTTTCATAAAGCAGCAATTTATATACTATCTTGTACTGTTCACTGTTGTGTGTGTTCTTTAAGGGCCTAGATTGGCATATATTTCTTTTTTAAGATTGTATTTATTTGTTTGAGAGAGAGCACGTGCACACACTTGTGCACATAGGGGTGAAGGGCAGAGGGAGAAGAAACAGGCTCCCTGCTGTGGTAGGGCTGTATCCGGAGGACCCCAGGACATGACCTAAGGCAGACATTTAACCTACTGAGCCACCCAGGCACCCCCTTTTATTATCTCTTTTATTAGTTGCACCTGACTAAGAGAAATAGCGACTTAAAATCAATATAACCAATGAACATTTTTCTAATGAGAGGTCCAAAAAATAGGCAGTTGCTGGTATTAATTAGGGGGTACAAGGATATCAAGACAGAGGTCTTTGAAATTCTGTTGGCATTTCTCATGGTCACAAGATGGCTGTTGCAGTTCTGGCCAACCTTCCATCTTCCAGGGAGGAGGATACTCCATTCAATAAAGCAGAATTTTCTCCTTACGTGTCATTGGAGAGAACAGTGTCATATAGCCACCCTAACTGAAGCCGAGGAATTTTTTGACTGAGCAAATGGCCACCCTCCAACAAAACTGAGATTCTATTAGTAGAAAAGAAAGGGAGGAATTAGGTAGTAAGCAGTCTACCATGTTATAATACCATAGTCCCTATTCCTTTCCCATATCATTTGCCATTCAGTAAATTGATTTAATATTTGATAAAATAAAAACCATATATATATAATCTGGTATTACTGGTGGTCACATGGCTGGTACAAAAATAGAGTATTCCAACTGTTACAAGTCCTTGGTAATACAGCAGTAAAGAATACATACTTGGAATAGCTTTACCCTTCTGTCCACCCCAAGTATAAAGATTTATTTATTCACACCTGAAATACCTAGGTCTTGAATAGTTCTTGAGACATCCCCATTGCCTTCATACAATGCTAATGAGATTTAAAAGCTAGTCTCCCATTTATGTGTCACAACTACCTAAAAACTAGAGTCCTAATGATATGAAATGTTGGGATTTGGAGAGAATGGTCAAGAAAGAATTTTTGAGGCTTCTTCAGTGCAAAAAGGTGGTTTTATGAAAGCACAGGGACAAAACCCATGTGCAGAAAGAACACTGGGATTGTGAGGAGTGACTGATTATATACTTTCTTATTGGAGGGGAGTTAGGGAATAGCCAAAGTCTCTAAGGAATTTGGAAGCAAGGTTTCTAAGACTTTGAGGGGCTAGCTGTTGTTAGGAAAAGATTATTTACCACTGTCCTAAAACCTTAGTCATGAGACCCTTCAAATGTATATCAGTGGGCCATATACTTCAAGGATGATTGCTCATATGTATTTTGGGGCCATAGGGGTAGAGATAAAGGAAGTTTCCATAGAGGATTTTCATATATTAAAGTACACGTACAGGATCCTGGAGATTGGGCTAACACCAAGCTAAGGTTGTCTTTTACCTTTAGCAAAGTATGAACATTGAGGCAGTTGAGTTCCTGGAGGAAGATCACCCTGCCTGTCCCAAGTACTTATCAATGGGCTGTAAGTTATAAGGAAGTTTATTTTTTTTCTTTTGCCTTTGTTCTCCACATTATTAACAGTACTTCTACAATAAATGAATATAAATGTTGTGAGAGGTCGCAAGGAAAGCTATGTGAAATTCAGCGGAGAGTACACTGGGTAATGATTGATGGCTGTGGTAACAATCATGATTGATCAGTCTAAATAAAATATATTGTAAAATAAGGGGAATATATTAAACTCTTAACATTGCCAAAACTATATTCAAGGTCATCTTGAATCCCCAAAATTTGCAAGTATGATGATATTTGTATCAGGCATATGACTTTGTCTTTGTAAATCACGTGTCATGTTTCCTGTGTATTATCCTCATGCATCAAGTTTAACTACATTTTCAGCTTCAACAAGTGTGAGCTCTTATCTAGTGAGCTGTTTTCACATTAGCCAGAATTCTTCCTGAAACAGTTCTTTTTACAAAATTTTTTCCTTAAGCTTTTTGTTGTGAGTTCATTTACACAACAGATGGAGCTACTCCTGAACCAGGTACTATATTACTTGTTTGGTTTTGTTTTTAATTAAGCTCGAGGCTCAACATGGGACTTGAACTCAGGACCCTGAGATCAAGAATCAAATGCTGTACCAACTGAACCAGCCAGGGGCCCAATACTATATTTTAAATGTATCCAAGGAGTCTCTTTTCTAGATAAAAACCATCATATCCTTAGACCCTTTTATGTTAAGCCCTCCAGGTGATTCCAATGAATGCTAAAGTTTGAGAACTGTAGGAGAATTCAAATTTTTGGGTAGCCTTGGTGGCTCAGCAGTTTAGCGCCGCCTTCGGCCCAAGGTGTGATCCTAGAGACCCAGGATTGAGTCCCATGTCAGGCTCCCTGCATGGGGCCTGCTTCTCCCTCTGCCTGTGTCTCTGCTTCTCTCTCTCTCTCTCTGTCTCCCATGAATAATAAATAAATAAAATCTTAAAAAAAAAAAAAAAGTTTGCCCCCAGCAAAATGACAGAGTTTGCAAAATTTGTTAAAAAAAAAAAAAGTCCCCCTCCCCTCCCCCCCAAAAAATCCAATAAGGGGCAACTGGGTGGCTAACTCAGTTAAGCATTTGCCTTCAGTTCAGGTCATGATCTCAGGATCCTGGGATGGAGCCCCATGTCAGGATCCCTGCTCAGTGGGGGTGTCTGCTTCTCCCTCTCCCTCTCCCTCTGACCCTTACTCTCATTCGTGTTCTCTCTCTCTTGCTCTGCTCTCTCCCTCTCTCAAATCAATAAATAGAATATTTTTTTAAAAATCGAGTCTCAAAAAAAATAAATAAAAAATCGAGTTTAATTGCTCACAAATAGTCAGAATTGGGGGCTGCCAAACACTGTGTGGAGAGAGAAATCTGATAAGGATATAGAAAAATGGGCACTTGTGTTTACTCTGTTGAAGGCGGTATATATATCAGTTAAATAAATTATACTGCATTGATTACACTGTGGTGCATTTGTGTAATATTATGCAGCTTTAAAAACAAGAAAGTTGGTTAAGTGTCTGACTTCAGCTCATGCCATTGATATAGGAAAGACATTAAGGTTCAAAGCTGTCAGCCAAGAGAGAATTCTTGAGACATTTTTGGTACAAAAAGGTGGTTTTATTAAAGCACAGGGATAGGACCCTGTGGGCAAAAAGAGCTACACAGGGGTCATGAGGAGTGGCCCATTAGATGCTTTCAAGTTGAAAGGGGTTAGGGGTAGCTTTAGTCTCTAAGGAATTTTGGAAGCAAGGTTCCAGGACCTTGAGGGGGCTAGCTGTTGTTGGGAAAGGTCATTTATTACTGTCTAATGAAACCTGAGTCATGAGACCCTTCAGATGTATACTGGTGGGTCATGTGCTTAGAGAATGACTACCAACATATATCTTGGTGGGGGGGGGGGGTAGTGTTAGAGATAAAGGAAGTTTCCAAAGGAATTTTTTTTTAAAGATTTTTATTTGTTCATTCTTTTTTTTTTTTAATTTTTTTTTTTATTCATTCTTGAGAGAAGCAGAGACACAGGCAGAGGGAGAAGCAGGCTCCATGCAGGGAGCCCGACATGGGACCTGATCCTGAATCTCCAGGATCACACCCTGGGTTGAAGGCAGCGCCAAACCCCAGGGTAGTACCAAACCGCTGAGCCACCCAGGCTGCCCTCCAAAGGAATTTTTTATATGTTAAAGTAGACTTACGGGATCCTGGGGGTTGAGCTAAGATTGCCAGTTGCCCTTAGCAAAGTATTAACATCGAGGCATCTGAGTTCCTAGAGCAAAGTCACTCTGCCTGTTTCAAGGACTTGTCAGTGAGCTGTAGGTAGTAAGGAAATTTAATTATTTTCCCTCTGCTTTTGTTTCCCACATCAGTGATCTCAGAGTCCTGGGACTGAGTGCTCCTTCTGGCTCCCCACTCTGTGGGGAGTCTGCTTGTCCTTCTCCTCCCCCTGCTTGTGCTTGTGTGAGTTCTCTCTCTCAAAAAATCAAATTTTGAAATAAATAAATATATATATATAAATGTATGTAAATCTGTATGAATTAGCATTTTAAAAAGTTCAAAAGACGGTGGTAACTAGGGGGGAAAAGCACATTGTAGAACAGTTATGGTTCTAAGAGACAGATACATATGTCTGTACACATGTATGTCATTGGAAAATCTTAAAAAACTGCATGTAGAAGTGTAGTTGTTACTAGTAATGGGAGGATGAGACTAGGGAAGAGGAGACCTGTGCTCTTTATCCTTTAATGTTGTACACTGTTTGAAATAGCATGGCACGTATATCTTTTTTAGAATTGAAAGCAACATTTTTAAAAGTGTTTTGGGACCACATTGTAGAAATAATCTGTATTATCAGTAGTGAGGTGTCCATAGTTAGCTTGCTGAAGAGCCATTGAGAGTGTGATACTCATTTTTTAAAAGTGGTAAGATCTGGAATGCATTGTAATTGCTCAATCTTGTAGCTGAAGTACACTAAATTAGCATAACTAGAATCAAGAGTCAAGGAGTGAGAGGAAAAAATCTTTTTCCCTCTACTTTTCTAAGTTCTGTGCTGGGGACCCTTTAACAGAGTTAACAAGAGAACAAGTAAGTTTTATTAACACGTATACATGTCAGGTACCTTGGGAAAAGTGAGGTGGGGTAAAATTACACCATCTACAGCTAAGCACAAAAAGAAGGGCATGAAAAAAAAAAAGAAGGGCATGGAAGAGGCCTGTTGTTGGGTGGGAGGAGGAAAAGATGGTAAACCTGAATAAAAGTTGATAATGAGAAAAAAAAAAAGTTGATAATGAGGATTTCAGTGCACTCTCTCCATTGATTTGAGTTCATGGCGCTTGCTTCATCTTTTGCTTCCTTCTCTTTTGGTAGAGAGATGGAGACACACGTAGAAATGGAGATTTCCTTTGTAAGTGTAAATTTCCCTTGCAAAAGGGAACTTCTCTTTTCTGAACTTCTCCTGTGTCTACTGTTTCTCTGAAATAATCAGCTCAAAATAATCCTCATGCCAAAGAGGCATATGTTGGTGTGGCATTCTCTCACTCTGGAGCAGGAATTGAAATAAGCCTGGATTAAAGAGAATGAAGCCCTAGACTACTATGGGAGCAGGAGAAAGAAGAGGACGAACATTGACGGATGGCAGAGGTGAAATCTGTAGGCTTTGGAAAGAAACAGGATTTGTAACCCCAGAATATGCCATCTTCTTTTTTTCTTTAGCTAGAGATGGCATTTAAGATGATAGCTTAGCCCATTTCAGAGAGCAACTCCATTTCCCTGGGTATCATACTCCCATGTATTTAAGAGGTATGCGTGTTTTTAAATTTGTGCTTGTTTTTCTCCTATTAATGTCTTTAATTATAGGAGAGTTTTGGCCAAGACGGATAGAGGAAAAATTGTTTTTTCTCCCCTACAGATTTTATAATTTTTGCAAAGTGTCTTGGATTATCCTTAGTTCATCATAGCAGTTTCAATGTTCCCTACAGTTTATGTTAAATCATTTCTGTGTATTTCTCTTTTGTTTGCTTCTAAAGTAATTCAGACATCACATTATTTAAAGTTACTGAATTAAGTCTATAAAGAATATTAAATCCCATTTTAATCTTTATTCTCTTTTATTTTTTTTTTAAATTTATTTATGATAGTCAGAGAGAGAGAGAGAGAGAGAGAGAGGCAGAGACACAGGCAGAGGGAGAAGCAGGCTCCATGCACCGGGAGCCTGACGTGGGACTCGATCCCGGGTCTCCAGGATCGCGCCCTGGGCCAAAGGCAGGCGCTAAACCGCTGCGCCACCCAGGGATCCCTTTATTCTCTTTTATTTTTTTTTTTAATTTTTTTATTTATTTATGATAGTCACAGAGAGAGAGAGAGAGGCAGAGACACAGGCAGAGGGAGAAGCAGGCTCCATGCACCAGGAGCCCGACGTGGGATTCGATCATTAGTCTCCAGGATCGCGCCCTGGGCCAAAGGCAGGCGCTAAACCGCTGCGCCACCCAGGGATCCCTTTATTCTCTTTTAAATTAGGGGTTGTAATTTATCTCTTCAGTACAGTAACTTATTTGAAATCTAATGTCATGAAACCTACCTGAGATTTCCCTTGCTGTTTTTTTTTTTTTTTTTTTCCCCTTGCTTTAAAAACAGCAATCAGGGAAACCTAAAAAAGAGCAAACAGGGAGATCTACACAATTCCATTTTTGTGTCAGCAGGTGGCAGACTTCTCTCTGCTGTGGCTCAGTGCTAGCTTTCTAAATTATCTTTCTCGTTTATGCATTTTTAAATTTGCATTTATTCTATGCAGAATTTACTCCCAGGCCATAAGTTTTTGTTCAGCTTCTCCTGGGATATCCTTTTCTTCTGTGCAACCTCCTCTCTTGGTTTAGGAACAATCTGCTCTTTTTCGGTAAGGATAATGAGAGCTCATGTATGGGTTAATCCGACCATGAGCCCTGTAAATTCTTTTTTTTTTTTTTTTTTTAGCCCTGTAAATTCTATACTGCATCTTGGAGGGGTTTGTTCACCTGGATGTGATCAATGACTAGAGAATCTCCATCTAAACCAGGGCAGCCCGGGTGGCTCAGCAGTTTAGCACCACCTTCAGCCCGGGGCCTGATCCTGGGGACCTGGGATCAAGTCCCATGTTGGGCTCCCTGCGTGGAGCCTGCTTTTCCCTCTGCCTGTGTCTCTGCCTCTCTCTCTCTGTGTGTCTCTCATGAATAAATAAATAAAATCTTAAAAAATAAATAAATAAACCCTTGAGTTCAGCATTACTCCCTGCATTTTTAAGCATGTGCAGTAAAAATTCAGCATTCTTCTTGGGCCACCAACTCAGTGTCCAGCCCCATGTTTGGCCCGGGCACAGCCACCAACTCCACCATTGTAGCCATGGGATGGCACACACTGCTTCTGCAAAGTGGCATCTTTCAAATACATGGTGGCTTTTTGGGTATGCATACCCTTGATGGCCTGAATGGTTTCATATGTGTTCTTAAAGTGAACATGAAGATTTGAACCTTTTTTTTTTTTAATTCTATTTATTTATTCGAGAAACAGAGAGGGAGGCAGAGACATAGGCAGAGGGAGAAGCAGACTCCATGCAGGAAGCCTAATATGGGATTCGATCCTGGGTCTCCAGGATCACGCCCTGGGCTGAAGGTAGCGCTAAACCACTGAGCCACCTGGGCTGCCCCAAAGATTTGAACCTCTTGATTTGCTTGATTTTGTAGGGTTTTCTGAGTCAAGCAAATAGCGAGCCATTTTCAGAGGTCACCTCAGGCCGCTTAGGGGAAGAGCTCGTTTATGCATTTTTATGTTTACTCTCTCACTGTTGTCTAAACCTGAAGGAGAGCAGAATTTATCACCCGAAAGTGTGCTACTTTGGCATGTGGATTATTGTGAGCTGAAGGCAATCAAGACCTGGAGGGGTCAGGAAGAGCTTTTTACTTTACCTTTATCTACCTAAAAGAATTTAGAAAGGGGGCACCTACCACGAAGAGAGGTATTACCAGAGATCACTCTTTTACCTGAGAGACTTACCTGCGTGAAGGCAAACATTGCTCTTCTCATTTTCCTGGAATTGCCTTACCTTTGGAGCCCCACACCTCTTCCCCTTTCTCCTTAGCTCAGGATGCTTTATAAGCCTCAATTGCCTGGTTGCCTTCTGGTCCTGTATCTTTGTGGGTTCCCATATTTTTGTGAGAGTTCTTATAGGTGTGAAATTAAAGATTTATTTTCTGCTAATCTTTTTTATTATGGGCTGGATGGCCTCAGCAAAGAACATAAAAGGGTGCAGGGGAAAGTATATCTCCTCCCCTACAAACTATTAATCTATAAAATTTTTAATTTTTAATTTTTTTAAAAAGAATACTTATTTATTTATTCACGTTAGACACAGAGAGAGGCAGAGACACGGGCAGAGGGAAAAGCAGACTCCATGCAGGGAGCCCGACTTGGGACTCAATCCCGGGACTCCAGGATCACACCCTGGGCCAAAGGCAGGCGCTAAACTGCTGAGCCACCCAGGGATCCCCTAATCTATAAAATTTAAACCAACTTTGATAGTTTTCTGCCATTATGGATTTAAATGCCGTTGCCTCTCTTCCATGTATGTTGTTTATCTTCCTCATTTTCAAGGTGCTGGTAGATTACAGAGTTGTTTAGTGGTTGATTGGAAGGTTGCTTAATTTGTTTGGCAAGTTCCTGCTTATGAGTGGGTGGAAGTAGATAGTCACATGTTTAACATGATGTGGGTTCCCACAGGATCCTTCCTGTCCCCACTTTATCTCTGAAGCCTTGTCATGGCACAGCTCTCTCGTTTATTTTACCTCAAATGCCCCACTCAGGGCCTGGGTTCAGAACACCATCATCAAAAAAACAAACAAATCATCTTCTTATACAGTCTTCTCCCTGAACAGTTTATCAGTTTAGCTAGATTTCTCTGTCCCAGTGTTCTAAGGGAATGATTTTCACTGAAGATAGGAAAAGTTTGAGAACCTAAGCATTGCAATATTGGGAAATGTTACAAAATAGAAACCTACTGAAGTCACATTAAGAAAACGGGGGGGGGGGGCGAGAAAAGAGAAGAAAACAGGGCTACACTGGGACTAGAACTAGGAAACCATTAGAAACTGATTCATATTTGGGTTAGTTGGATACTTCCCTATTCTCTGCTAACCAGAGCAAAGGAACTAAAATTTGGGGTGTCTACTTATGTCCAAGTTCACTGTGCATGACCCTATTTAATCCTTAACACAGTCCAACTGGTAAATTGTTGTAATTTTTATTAATTTGCTTAGGATCTAGCTTAGTAAGTAGCAGAGCTAGCACTACAATTCTAGCTCTCTGATGCTTTGAAGGAAAGCTTGCTTCTCAATTGCTTTATGAAGTATTATGTTGCTGATCTTTAAAAACTTTGACTCTTTCCAAGCTAATTAAATATTTTTATTTGATTTCATCTTTTGTGCACAACTATGTACCATATATATGTATGTGTGTGTGTGTGTGTATATATATATAATATGTATATAGAGATATTCATGTGTATGTATATGGTTTTGTCATGTGGCCCTAGTTCTGGTAGGGTGGGGAAATCTAGTGTTCCATGATTATCCACTTATTCTGTGTTTTATAAATATTGTGGCTTACATAGTGCGGATAAAGTAACTTCTTTAACTAGTTAAATAATTGGTGATTTGAACTCCTTCTTAAAGTTAAAAAGATTGAGAAAGGAGGAATGTCCAGCATTATCTCATGTTGAATAACAATTTTGTCTTTTTTTTTTTTTTTTAAAAGATTTGAAGCAGACTCCCCCATAAGCACAGAGCCCAACATAGGGCACAATCCCAGGACCCTGAGATCATGACCCCAGCCCAAGTCAGACACTTAATTGACTGAGCCACCAAGGCATCCCTGAGTAACAGTTTTTAACCTGAGTACCTAGCGTCCTGGGGCCTAATCCTTGCCTGCCTGCTATCATAATGTGTAGGTGGTTAAATTGACCTGAGTAGCATATTTACAAGCTTGGCATATATAATTATAGCATTTTCAGTTACTGAAATTTAATTTTGCTAAAGTCATATGAGAAACATGGTTTTTTGTAAAGGATTAAACTTCTATATCCATTTGATTGATTTTTGAATCCCCCCAATACACTTTCAATAAGCATAGATCATATGATTCAGTATAGATTTTTATTTTTATTTTTTTTTAAGATTTTTAATTTATTTATTAGAGACACACAGAGAGAGAGAGAGACAGGCAGAGGGAGAAGCAGGCTCCATGCAGGGAGCCTGGCGTGGGACTCGATCTCGGACCTCCAGGATCACGCCCTGGGCTGAAGGCAGTGCCAAATCGCTAAGCCACCGGGGCTGCCCCAGTATAGATTTTTTTTTTTTTTCAGTATAGATTTTTAAAAATTTATTCATGGGGTTCATGTGTGTGGATTTTTAGTCATGTGACTCAGTTTTAGGGAAGTTTTAAAAATTAAGGACTCAGGAGTACCTGAATTAAGATCCAGCTTTTTGTAAAGAATTTCTTCCTTTTTGGAGCACCTGGGTGGCTCAGCGGTTGAGCGTCTGCCCTCAGTTCAGGTCACGATCCCAGTGTCCTGGGATCGAGTTCCACATCAGGCTCCCCGGAAGGAGCCTGCCTCTCCCTCTGCTCATGTGTCTCTCTCTCTGTATCTCTCATGAATAAATCTTCCTGGGATCCCTGGGTGGCTCAGTGGTTTAACACCTGCCTTTGGCCCAGGGCGTGATCCTGGAGGCCCGGGCTCCAGCCCCACATCGGGCTCCCTGCAATGGAGCCTGCTTCTCCCTCTGCCTGTGTCTCTGCCTCTGTGTGTGTGTGTGTGTGTGTGTGTGTGTGTGTCTCATGAATAAATAAATAAAATCTTTTTAAAAAAGGAAAAAAATCTCCTTTTTTATTTACCTATTTTAAGTTTCATTTTTCCCTTGATTATTTTTTATTTCTGATATAATACATGCTGATATAAAAATTACTAAATCTAGGGACTCCTGGGTGGCTCAGTGGTTGAGCATCTGCCTTCAGCCCAGTGCATGATCCTGAATTACCGGAATTAAGTCCCACATCGGGCTCCCTGCATGGAGCCTGCTTCTCTCTCTGCCTATGTCTCTGCGCCTCTCTCTCTCTCTCTCTGTGTCTCTCTCTGTCTCTAATGAATAAATAAATAAAATCTTTTTAAAAAATTACTAAATCTAGATAAATAAAATGAAGTAATCAATTTTTACCACCCAAAAAAAACACATATTTCAGTAAGTGTACTCCATTGTTTTTTATGCATATAACTACTAAATACTGTTTTTTTCTGACAGGAGATCATATTGTAACATTGTTTTTATTTATTTATTTTTAAAGATTTTATTTATTTATTCATGACAGACACACAGAGAGGGAGAGAGAGAGGCAGAGACACAGGCAGAGGGAGAAGCAGGCTCCATGCAGGGAGCCCAATGTGGGACTTGATCCCAGGACTCCAGGATCCGGCCCCTGGGCTGAAGGTGGTGCTAAACTGCTGAGCCACCCAGGCTGCCCTGTAACATTGTTTTTAATAAGAATTATTCACTTAATTTTTTTAAGTTTATTTATTTATTTATTTATTTGTTTATTTATTTATTTATTTGAGAGAACAGGAGGCGGGGAGGGACAGAGAGAGAAGCAGGCTTCCCGAAGGGCAGGGAACCTGAGGAGGGGCTCGATCTTAGAACCTTGAGATCATGACCTGAGCTAAAGGCTGACACCTAACTGAATGAGCCATCCAGGAGCCCCAAGATTATTCACTTATTAATTTATTCCTTACTAATTTTACACTTATTTTCATGACTATATTATATTCTTTTATGTTATTATATCATATATATCATAATTTAGCAAGTTCTTCACTGTTGAACATTTAGATTGGTTATCATTTTTCATTATGATAAATAATGGGTCAGTAAACATACATGCTGCATCTGTGCAAGTCCATGACTATTTAAGAGGAATGCAGGGTCAAAGAGCATGCACAAATCTTAAATTTTTGAATGTGCTACCAGGTTACCTTCTGAAAAGGTTGTACCAGTATGTATTTCCACTAGCAGTATATACAAGTACCTAGCTCCCTGTTTTCCTGGGAATAGGTGTCATTTTTTTTCTTACTTTTGCCAAATGATAGTTGTTGTTTTTTTTAAGTATTCATTACTTTTGGAGTTGAATTTTTTAAAATAATTGGCCATTTATTTTCTTCTTTTCTGAATTGTCTTTTTATTGATTTGCAAGGGCTTTTATAAAATGATTTTAACTGTTAAAAGTAGGTTAGAAATGTATTTTTCCAAGTTTTTTTGTTCTCACTTTCATTTTTGAGTAGTGTATTTATGACCCTCCTTTCAAATCTTTAAATGGCTGCTATTGCTGCTGTTCCTTTTATTGAAGTATAGTTAACCTACAATGTTATATTAGTTTCAGGTGTACAGCATAGTGATTCAGTACTTCTTTCTACACATTACTCACCATGCAGTTTAGTCACCGCCTCTCACCATACGAAGTTACTACAATCATGATGGCCATATTCCCTATGCTCTACTTTTCACCTCTGTGACTTTATTTTTATAACTGGAAGTTTGTACTTCTTAATCCCGTTTGTCCTTTTATCCTGTTTCCCCACCCACCTAAACCACTCTTTAAACCAATGTACTAATACTTTATAATGTTTTACAGAGCTTAATTTGTATATGACTCCTCATTGACACATTATGACTTCATTCAGTATCCAGAGTGGGAGGAGAATATCGCATGTTGTTTAATTTGTGTAGCTTACTCATTAGTTTATCCTCCCAGACAAAGAATGAGGAAAGCTACTCCAGAAAAAGTAGTAAGGTGGAATTTTGACTCAATAGATAATTTTTTAAAATATTTTTATTTATTAGACAGAGAGGGGCGGTGAGGAGCAGAGGGAGAAGCAGACTCCCTGAGGAGCAGAGAGCCTGATGCTGGACTGGATCCCAGGACCCTGGGATCATCATGACCTGAGTTGAAGGCAGCCACTTAACCCACTGAGCCACCCAGGTGCCCAATAATTTTCATTTTACCTTCATAAACATGACTTAACATATGCTGTGTCCATTTTGTCCAGAGATCTAGTAGCATTATATGTACTTCTGCTTTTTTATATTTTGGGACATGTAACCTTTTAAAAATATTTGTTTTCTTCTGGGTATAATATAGATTACAGAAAATTTAGAAAATACCAAAGAGTATGAAGAAGAAAACAGTCACCTGGGATCCTTTTATTCCTCTGTGATGACTGTTAATTGATTTTTATAATATATTTGATTCAGCCATGTTCAATGATTATCTGTACTATTGAATTTAGTTTGTTACTGGTTTATTACTTAGGACTTTTGTATCTATAATCATAAGTGAACTTAGATTATGTTTCCTCTTTTTGTACTATTTTTGACAGAGTTTTGTTTAGGATTCTATACTAGTTAGTTTTATAAATGGAATTGGATAGCTTAACCTCTTTTTATGTGTTGTTAAACAATTTATCTAGCATGGGGCCATCTGTTCTTTAAAAGTTTGAAAGAGTTCTCCCCATGACACCTGACATAAAGCACTTTGAAGGCCATTCTCTGATAAACCTATTTTTGTAAGTTCTATTCTGATGAGCACACATTCCATTGTTGTACATAATATGTGTTACCAAGACTTTGTATAGGTTAAATTAAGTGCTTTGGTTTAACATACAAAGGTTTCTTCTATTTACATACTTTTAAAATTCAAGTTATCACTCACTCATCCTACATATAATTTCAAGTAATTCTTCACTACAAGTTGTTCATTTATGAACTTGAATCTCTTTCCAAATAACTTACTTCTTCATTTTCTTACTTTATTATTTTTTAAATGAGTTTATCTGACATAGCAAAAAGAAGATAGTAAGTTAAGTCTTTGTACTTTCTATTTAGAGGTATTGGATATAATACACCAATAATAAAAGTTTAAATAGCATAACCATTTTTGCCATTTTTAATGTGACCCATACCAAAGTAGCAATCCTAAACAATACTATTTCTTTTCAAAAACAGAATACCAACTGTGTGATATGGAAGGAATCCAAAACTAAAACAAAGTTTTTCTTATTCCATTTTGGGCATAGAGGTCCAGATATAATAAAATGGAAACAACGATTTCAGTGCTAAGCATCTTGAAATATTAGAACATAGTGCATTTGAGAGGAGAGCTAGGAAAGATTCTCTTTGTTTATGGTATTGTATTATACCCAGGTTTCTTGAACTTGACCTACCTACTGCAACATAAATATCATTTCCTCTAAAGGAGTTTAAACTACAGAATTTATTACTTTTTCTTTTTTTAAGATTTTATTTATTTATTTATTTATTTATTTATTTGAGACAGAGAGAGAGAGAGAGAGAGATGCAGAGTCACAGGCAGAGGGAGAAGCAGGCTCCATGCAGGAAGCCCGATGCGGGACTTGATTCCAGGTCTCCAGGATCACGCCCTGGGCCAAAGGCAGGCGCGCTAAAACTGCTGAGCCACCCAGGGATCCCCTGAATTTATTACTTTTTAAGTTAAAAAGATATAAACTATTTTGAAGAACCTCATTTGGGTTTCTGAAAATTAAATTAATCCTAGATTGTTGCAGAGTTTTTAAAGAAATTCATTTAGATTAGAATCATAGGTTTTCCTCAATTTGCATATTTGTGTACAAATTCATAAATGCAGCAATCAACTTCACTAGTAATCACCTAATAGCATAGGTTTTTAGAATGATTTTAAATGAGAAGAACTTACAGAAAATCTTTGTTTCCTGTTCATTTCCCCAAAATGTAATAATTCATTGTTCCATCTCTATTTTTGCTCCTAAACATTTAAAATCATATTCATAGGGCAGCCTGGGTGGCTCAGCGGTTTAGCACCGCCTTCAGCCCAGGGTGTAATCCTGGAGGCCGGGGATCGAGTCCCACTTTGGGCTCCCTGCATGGAGACTGCTTCTCCTTCTGCCTGTGTCTCTGCCCCTCTCTCTCTGTGTCTCTCATGTATAAATAAATAAAATCTTTTTTAAAAATTATTTTAAAAATAAATAAAATAAAATCATATTCATATAACTATAGGAAACAGTTGCTGGAGGGGCAGTGGGTGGGAGGATAGGATAACTGGGTGATGAGCATTAAGGAGGCCATATGATGTGATGAGCACTGGGTGTTATATGCAACTGATTAATTACTGAACCTAATCTGAAACTGATGATGTACTACATGTTAGCTAATTGAACATGAATTTAAAAAATAAATTTAAAAATTAAAAATTAAATCATACTCTTACAAACCTTGGTAGCATCTGCTTCAATTCTGGACAGTCACAGTGTTGAAGTTAGCTGACTGTTGCCTTCTTTAGAGAAGTTTTAAGGGAAGTCAGATGCTTAAATGGATGTTTTGCATGTTTAAAAGAATCACCTGGTGTATATATCATACAGCAATTACAGCAATTAGCAGGAACAAGTTTTGCAAGAGTCTATAGAGAGAGTATTGCATTTCACCTACTACTGAATGGGCTTCCTTATGTGATTTTATTGTTTTGTTTGGAATAATTTCCTAGGTGTCAGTCAAGTTCAGATTGAAGTTTAAAAATATATTCTAGGGCAGCCCTGGTGGCTCAGCAGTTTGGCACCACCTTCAGCCCAGGGCCTGATCCTGGAGACCCAGGATCAAGTCCCAGGTCAGGCTCCCTGCATGGAGCCTGCTTCTCCCTCTGCCTGTGTCTCTGCCTCTCTCTCTCTCTCTCTCTCTTTCTCTCTCTCTCTCTCTCTCTCTCATGAGTGAATAAAATCTTTAAAAAAAAATTAAAGAAATAAAAATATATTCTATAGCCAAATGATGATTGGATTGTGGTAAACTGAGTTAGTAGTTGACTCTTAGATTGGGTAATTGAGAAATAAACTATCCTTACTATGTAGGTTTTGTGTAGAATTATGAAGTGATTTCTTTCACATACAACTATTAATTAATGTGGTACTTTTATTCCCTTTACTTCCGTGCCCCCAGATTAAAGGCAAAATCAATCAATATGTTATTAAGGTTTAAACTGGATAAAGGGCAGCCTAGGTGGCTCAGTGGTTTAGCGCCACCTTCAGCCCCCTGTGTGATCCTGGAGACCCAGGGTCGAGTCCTGTGTCAGGCTCCCTATGGAGCCTGCTTCTCCCTCTGCCTGTGCCTCTGCCTTTCTCTTTCTCTCTCTGTGTGACTCTCATGAATAAATGGATAAAATCTTTAAAACAAAAATGCCATCTGTAAAAAAATAAATTGGGTAGATTTGATTTTTAACGGGCTTTTTTTTTTTCCATTTCAAATTTTTGAGAAACTTTTTTTTAAATTTTTTTATGATATTCACACAGAGAGAGAGAGAGAGAGGCAGAGACACAGGCAGAGGGAGAAGCAGGCTCCATGCACCGGGAGCCCGACGTGGGATTTGATCCCGGGTCTCCAGGATCGCGCCCTGGGCCAAAGGCAGGCACCAAACCGCTGCGCCACCCAGGGATCCCTTGAGAAACTTTTTAATGGCAAAATACGAAGTGATCATTTTTAGCTTTTCAAGTTGATTGAATAAACTATCTAAATAGTTGTAGCTGGTTACTCAGAAGTACAAATGGCTATCTCTTTCTCCACTGATAAAGACACCTAGTTACAGTGTTAAAAGGGGAGAAAAATCTTCCAAAGATTTGAGTCCTGTATGGTAAGTTCCCTGCTCTTTGGTGTGTCAGTTGCAGGTATAGAGTTTCCTTTCAGAGCTTTATGAGTGATTTCTGTTTCCATGACCAAGAGTAAAGAAACTCCAGGACAACAGGGGCCAGTCATTGATTCCAGAGATCACAGTTAATTGTGCTGCTAAAAGAGCCTCTTTACAACTTCTAAATCTTCTATATTCCCTTTCAAAAACAGAACACAATATCTTAGAGCTATTTGAAACAAAATTCATTTTCTTTTACTCCATACTTTGTATTTGTGTCCTTGTTCTTTTTTTGTGGCATCGTTTCAAAACATTATTCTTTTTCTTTTTAAATATTTTATTTATTTATTTGAGAGAGAGGGAGAAAACATGAGCAGGAGGTGGGTGAAACAGAGGGTAAGAGAAAAGCAGACTCCCCCGCTGAGCAGGGAGCTGGACATAGGGCTCGATACCAGGCCCATGGGAACACAACCTGAGCCCAAGGTAGTCGCTTAACCGACTGAGCCACCCAGGCACCCCTCAAAACATTATTCTTATTCACAGACATCTCTAGCCCTATCATGTAAGTTATGTGTATATCATTGCTTAGAAACAGCATGATATAATGAGAAGAATAGTCACATTAGTAGTAACTTTTCCAGACCTTAGGTTCCTTATCAATAAATAAGAGAAGTATTCTCTTTCTCATAAAGCTTTACTGAATAAATAGAATGTATTGTCAGGGATTAAGAACACCCTGTCCCCTCAAGGTCCTTCTAGCTAGAGTAAGAATCAAATTGATATGAGACAGATTAACAGGAGAAAATCCAATTTAGTAGCATACATATAGGGAATCCACAAAGACATGGAATTTCTGAAGACTATCAGGCAAAATGAGGTATGTATGTCATTCTGAACTAAGGAGAAGGGGGTGTAGGGGTTTGGGTCTTCAAAGGGAAGGAATGCAGTCCTCAGGAAAAATGAAAAAGAGTGTTTGGTAAACAAATATATGTTGGGTCACTTAGAAACGGTGGGACCAAGAGAGGGCTTTGATCAAAGAGGCCTTGCTAGGTTCTTCTCTGTCTACTATACCTAATTCATAGCATAATGTATTTATCTATGGGGATAGCTCTCTTCCTGGAGCAGGTCCTTTATCTAAATTCTTTTTAGGCACTTTTGGGGGGTGGGAGGGTCAGGGTAAATAGCTTTTCCTAAATCTGCTAGGTCTTGATTGCTTTTAACTCAAAATAATCTGTATGTTAAAGTGAGCCATTTTAGGGCAGCCTGCCCTTGGTCCCACAGTATATAACAGGCCATTGCATGCTTCTGGGATTCTGAGAGGGTAAGAAAAGGGCTTGAAAAATGTTGGTCCCTCCTGAAAGGATTGCTCACCAGGCATCCCATCCCACCCCAAGCACATATGCACACTGGGTGGAACTGATCTTGTGGGAGAAGTTCCCTGTAAGCAGGGAACAGTGCTCCTGTTGCCTTTCTTCTCTCCTTGGGCTAGCAGAGCAGAACACCCGCAGAGCCAAAGTCATCTTCCACCCCCTTGATAACATACTAGCCAAGTTTCTTTTCATGCTGTATTTTGTTTTGTTATAGAGCCAACTGGCTGAATTCCTTGTTCTGTCTCCACTTTAGAAGTACTGTTTCAATTTATCCACCCATGATTGACTCTGGTTGTTTTACTTTATTTTTAACTTACTTTTCTGATTATGGACATGGTTGATGCTACTACTGTAATGTTTGTAATAAGCCATTTTCTGTTTCCTAAGGAACTCATTTTATAAAACTCAGAAATAAAAAATAAAATAAAATAGGGGCAGCCGCGGTGGCGCAGCGGTTTAGTGCTGCCTACAGCCCAGGGCATGATCCTGGAGACCCGGGATCGAGTCCCACGTCGGGCTCCTTGCATGGAGCCTGCTTCTCCCTCTGCCTGTGTCTCTTCCTCTCTCTCTCTCTCTCTGTGTGTCTCTCATGAATAAATAAATAAAATCTTTTAAAAAATAAAATAATAAAAATAGCCCCTTAATACCATCTGATATTGTCTTATATATATTCTATTTTAGACTTTCCAATGCTTGTATAAAGAATTTTCCCCCCAAATTGAACTCTTGCTATAGATACTCTCATAACTTTTTTCTCAATAGATCATGTATCCTGAGTATATCTGTAAATATCCATCTCATAGACCCCACCCATTGATTTACAGGCATGGATTCTGAAGTCAGAAAGTTTGAATACATTTCTGCTACTTCTCAGCTACAGCTTTAATTTATTCACCTGAAATATGAGGATAATAATAGCACGTACCTTCTGGGGTTATGAGTGTTATAGGAGATGAAGTATGTCAAGTGCTTAGAAGTACCTAACACATAGTAAACATACAATAAATTTTAGCTATTTATAATAATCATTTTTGGGAACTGTATAATCTTGTATTTTATGTGTATACTACAATATATTCACCTCTCTTATATTAATGAACATTTAGATATTGGGCATTTAGGTTGCTTACAGTCTATGGGGCACCTAGGTGACTCCGTCAATTGAGCATCCCTCGCGTGATCTCAGTTCAGATCTTGATCTCAGGGTCATGAATTTGAGCTCTGTGTTGGGCACCACTCTGGGCCTCAAAAAAAAAAAAGTCTATAGAATATATCTTTGCAACTAAATCTTTGTGTACTGCCTTATTTCCTTAAGTTAGTATTCTCAGGACATAAAATTGATATGTCAAAGGGAATGTATATTTCTGAAGCTTATAATAATATTTCTAAATAGCTCTTCAAAAAACAACTCTGACTCCAGCATTCTTTATGTTGTTAAGAATGATTTATCTTGAGTCATCTTTCTGAGTGCTAGCTTTAAAATTCTTATCATTGCTACTTATGTTAATATATTATAGGACAGTTAAGTCATCGTATTCATACGTAATACAGGCGTATTTTCAAAAAGGATCACCTGGTAGCCCTTGAGCCTCTATTAGTAGAATATAAATGATTTTCTTGGTAGAGGAATGTTTTGTTGTAAGTCTTCTTATCTTATTAAAATAAGACAGCAGTGCCAAATTTTTAACCTTTGGTAGGTACCATGTTTGGATAATTTGCTAGTGACCTTTGAAAAAATCATTTAAACATTTTTTTGCATTGTTTTTAACAGAGTATGCTACTTCACAAAGTTTGACTACTGAAATGCTATGTGGGTTTGATTTTTCTCTTGAGCAAAGAGAAAAGGCAGATATAAATATTTATGTAAGTGTAGCCTCCTCGTGTTCCTAATGATAAAGCTTCCCAGAGAGCCCGTAGCATAACTTAACTATCAGGCCCTGACATATGGTATTTGCATATTGCAGCCTGCTACTCGGGTTAAAAGCAAGCCTGGTTCTCTTTAAAAGTTAAAAATATTTTTCTTCACAACAGTTTCACTGTTTTTATTTCTAACAGGAAAGTAACATTTTCAATCTTCTAACCTTAAAACTTAGTTTTCATTGTTTGTGTTCAGGTTTTTTTAGCAAATAAAATTTACAGTGTAGGCAATATGAAGAAAAACCTTAAAATCAATAAAGGCTCTTAACATTCTAGTGACCGCACTTACATGCATCATGTCTTTTCTCCTGTGTCTTAAATGAGGTAACCTTTTTTAAAGTTGTGACTAAAATATACCAACATAAAATTTGCCATTTTAACTGTTTTTAAGTGTACCATTCAGTGGAATTGAGTACACTGACATTGTGCAACCATCACCACCATCCATCCCCAGAATTCTTCGTTTTCCAAACTGAAACTCTGTCCCCATTGAGCAATGGCTCCCTTTCCCCTCCCCCCAGGCCCTAGCAAACAAAACCTACTTTTTTTTTACTTTGTATTGAAATATAATATTCATACAGAAAGATACATATACCACAAGTACACTGACAACCAAAAAACAGGATTAGGAAGGGGAGTATTTTAAGTATTAATATGGAAGTTCCAGTTTTCTTGCAGAGCTGTTTGCCAGCTCTAATAATACAGATTTACCTTCTCTTAACTGTCACATTATTTCAATTGATCATTTTCTGTAGACTGGCCGGTGAGTAGCTCAGAGCTAGCAAGTGTCACCCAGAGCATAATGAAGCACTGTGTAGTAATGCGTCACAAGACCATTTTTGCATAGAGCTTAGCCAAGGCTTTTGGAACCGCCCTCGGGTGCACCTTGTGCTATATTAGTGCTTCTCAGACAGGAAGAATTTTCTTTCGCTGGCGTAGCTCGTCCGGTTACCTGCAGGGTAAGTGTGTACAGCTCATGTCAACAAAGAAGTTTCTCTGGCTTCTCTTTATCTGACCCTTATTTGGCTCAGTATCTTGTTGAAATTTTAGGCATTTAAAAATACAAATTAAAAAAAAAAATAAAATAAAATAAAAATACAAATTAAGGAAATAAAAATAGAATAAAGCAGTATAATGTAAAACTTCACAGTTTACAAAGATATGAATATGTAAAACTTTGCAGTGTCTTGGGTCTTAGAAATTACAGTTTAAAGGATCTAATTTTCAGAGCTTCTTGTTTCACATGTAAATATTGAGAAAAAGCAATGTACCCTCAGAAATCTCAAAGAAAAAAAAAACACTGTAAGATCCAATTTTGTTGTTCATTTAGTTGCTCTGTGACTGATTTTGCTGATTGCCACATAAATTTGTGTCCCTAGGACTGGGAACCATATATTATGCCTTGGAATCATATATAATGCCTAGTAATAATTAATTTTTATTTTGTGCGTGTGCGTTTTATCTAAGATACTATGGAATAGGATTATATGATATGTTTTATGAATTGATAAAAGCTGGATTATAGTCTCTAAAGTTTAATGAATTGTACACTGAAAATTATGGTTCAAAAAAAAAGAAAATTATGGTTCAAACATATATTACTATAAAACCCTAGAATGTTGTGGCTTAGATTTAAATAATTGAATTTACCTTATTTTTTATAGTTTTTTTTTCTTAATGAGGAAAATTAGATAATGCAGCAGACCATTTCTGTAAACAGTTTATTTGGTTTTTATTGGCAGTCTATATCCAAGCCCTGCATCTCTAGATATTGCTTACCACCTGTGCTGCTGTTCTAGGACAAATTCAAGGACAGAACTCAGAGTGCCCTAAGTGTAATCAGTATAAATTACTTAATTTCCATGTGTCTTGGTTTACTCCGCTTGAAAAATGCTATTAGATATTAGGACAGTGGGGGTGGAGAGGATATATGAATAAATTCTAAGTTCTGAAATCATGTGTTTTTTTAAGTATCCATCAAATTCTGACTAAGAAGCCAAGTTTTACTGCCTAAGAAAAGTGGTGTAAATTGCCAATTTTTAAATAACTAGCCTTTGAAATCTATTTTTCCTCTCTTTTATTTCCTTCTCTTCCCTTCCTATCTTTTCTTCTTCGGCCCAACAGGCTCAGGAAAGACCTGAGAATATTCAGTTTCATTTTTGTCTTACGTGTGTATTGAGAAAGTTTCACTTTTCAGTTTGGGTTTTGTTTTTTGTTTTTTCTCACTGCTGCCTTGAAAAGTCTAATTAGGGAGAATTATTTAAATGCTCCAAGAAACTGATTTACAATGCTACTGAAATGACAAATTTATGTTTGATCTTTCTTGTGCTAATCACCCTAAGAAAGTGTCATTATTAAAAATATAAGCTTAGGTCAAGTAATACAGTTGCTGGAAAAATGTAACAAAAATGGATTCATTTGGAAGTTTAATACCGTTGCTGGTACCCTGTCCAAATTATAGTAATACGTGCCCTTTTCTTATGTAAGTAATGTACAGTTTACCATTCAAAATTTCATTACCTTATTGTTGTGTAGTGTAACTGTCTCTGCAAGTATCACAATTGAAGCAGAATCACAACTTTTTAAGCCAAAGATATTGGTGAACATAATCTTTCTCACTTTCACATAAGACAGTCAGGTGGATATTTAAAAATATTCAATTTGCATTCAGATAAAGGCAAGTAAAGTTTTTTCATGTAGACATAGAAATTTTAAGTCATTGATTTGATTAACATCTTTTCAAGATTAAGTTAATGATCTCAGAAGGAGATAGATACCACAATCGCTAAAACTTTTCTGTTATCAACTTTGTGCTATTCCAGTCAAGTTCTTACCTCTTGCTTCCGTCTTTAGCTTTGTCCTACATATTCTGTGTAATGAACACTTAACCTCATAGTGAAAGCACACAGAGTAATTCTTTTCCCATTTCCACGCTTACTAGTCGACATGAAAATTCCAAAGACTTTAAAACTTCAAAACTTCCTATGAAGACGGTTCATACTTCCAAGGCTGGCATTTTCTATTTTTGAATGTGTCTTCTACACTTGATGTGTTGTTTCCAACAGCCCTTCTCCTGAAGCATCTGCAACAGATGACCGCTGGCAAAGTGAGCCAGAACATTATATACCAAGTATAGGTTTACAAGTCTATTGGTTTAAAAATACCCTGCCCTAATTTTCAGTGTCTTCCTTAGATTAGTGCCAGAATGCTGGCATTTATGCCTTACTCCTGACACTTTTGTAATGATAGAGACAATGGGGTGATTTTTGCGTTGGAACAACAGTATCACTTTATGTGATATTATCCCCGAACAAGGATACATTCTGGTCAGATTGCCAACCTTCAGTTGAGATTTGCATAGTATCCATGAACTATTAGTTTATCAAAAATAATGCCCTAAAATTTGCCATTATCAAATTTCTGATGACTCTTTGTTTTTGTTTGTGTTTCATTTAAAGAAAATACATAGAGACTATGAGAAAGACAGTTACTTTTTTACTTACTGATGGTGGATTTTTTTCCCCCTCTTTTCTATTTTTCTTCATAACCATAAATGAGCCAAACTTGGTGGTGGTGGGAACAGGAATTGGGCTGCCTGGCTCTGTATAACAAGATTTGAGATTCCCAGATATTAAAATGTATTCTGCACTGCTTGAATTGTTTTTCTTTGGGCTTTTCAGATGTTCTGCAAACTCTATAGTACTTTTCCACATTCTTCTTCCTCTTTTCCAAGCTGATAAAGTGGTTTGATTGATTGATTGATTTTTTTTAAGATTTTATTTATTTATTCATGAGAGGCACACACACACAGACAGAGAGAGAGAGAGAGGCAGAGACAGGCAGAGGGAGAAGCAGGCTTCCCATGGGGAGCCATATGTGGGACTCGATCCCAGGACCCTGGGATCACAACCTGAGCCAAAGGCAGATAGATGCTCTACCACTGAGCCACCCCGGCATCCCAAAATGGTTTTATTTAAATAGTGGTTTCTGAGAAATATAGACCCCTGTTCAGATAGTAAACATCAAAGGAAAACCATAAGCATATTGTATGCTTTGGTTCCTGTAAATGAAGAAACAGATTTTTTTTTGTTTGTTTGTTTTTAAAAGATTTTATTTATTTATTCATGAGAGACACAGAGAGAGGCAGAGACACAGGCAGAGGGAGGAGCAGGTTCCTTGCAGGGACCCCAATGTGGGACCTGAGCCAAAAGCAGATATACTCAACCCCTGAGCCACCTAGGTGCCCTGAAGAAACAGATTTGTAAACAACTTCTATGGCATCTTCTTTGTTCAAGATCAAGGATTGACAAAAAGGAAGGGTTACTTTAATTTGACTACAATCCTCTAAAAGGCTACTAACCAGGGCAGCCCCGGTGGCTCAGCGGTTTAGCGCCGCCTTCAGCCCAGCGTGTGATCCTGGAGTCCCGAGGATCGAATCCTACGTCAGGCTCCCTGCATGGGGCCTGCTTCTCCCTCTCTGTGTCTCTCATGAATAAATAAAATCTTAAAAAAATAAAATAAAAGACTAGCCACGCCCCCAGCATGGCCTCCAAGGGCCGGAGGCTCCTATATAAAAATAAATAAATACAATAAATAAAATAAAATAAAATAAAATAAAATAAAATAAAATAAAATAAAATAAAATAATAAAATACTACTAACTCTCAAACCACCACTACAATTACGTTTTAGGGGTAGTGATCAAAGTACTTATGAGTTATATAGAGTATATAGATAAATAAATACTTCTGTAGATACTAGATTATTTTTTAGATGTGAAAAATTGAGTTATCTTACTATTTGGAAGTACTGCTTACTCAGCTCTAAGATGCCATCAATTATAAGACTTAGCTTTTCTTAGTGGTGGGGTGGGGGGGGGACAGGAATACCTTTTTATAAGACATTTCCCAATTTTATGCGTTTAAAATGCAAGGGGAGAAATGAATTTTAGATTTTGAGAACATTTTATGTATCTGCTATAATACATTTTAATTATAAAGAACATAGATCTAATGTCCAACTTTTTTTTAAGATTATTTATTTGAGAGAGAGAGAGAGAGAGAGCAGGGGGAGGGACAGAGAGTCTTAAGCAAACTCCACACTGAGCGCAGAGCCTGTTGCAAGGTTCGATCTCACAAGCCTGAGATCCTGACCTGAGCCAGCTGAGCCACCCAGGCACCCCTATAATGTCCAACTCTTAAGAAAAAGTTGTTTTTCCATTTCAATAAAGTTGCCCTTTTTAAAAACTGCTTTTCTTAAAAAATTTTACTTACCTAGTCTAAAATAAAAGTAAAGTCATGGAGGAATAAAAGTAAGTAATTTTCCCTAAGATCAATACTGCAAAAATGAAAAAGAAAAAAGAATAGTAAAAAAAAAAAAAGAGAGAGAGAGAGAAAAGAATAGTGATAAGAGATTTTATTTTATTGAGATTTTTTTTTAAACTACTTCTTTTGGTTTAACAAATTGATATGTATAAATCCCACCCAAACCCATAAAATGATTGTTTAATTAAAACTATCACTTACTGGGATCCCTGGGTGGCACAGCGGTTTGGCGCCTGCCTTTGGCCCAGGGCGCGATCCTGGAGACCTGGGATCGAATCCCAAATCGGGCTCCCTGCATGGAGCCTGCTTCTCCCTCTGCCTGTGTCTCTGCCTCTCTCTCTCTCTCTCTCTCTGTGTGACTATCATAAGTAAATAAAAATTTTTAAAAAATTAAAAAAAAAACTATCACGTACTTATTTTGGGCCAGACACTGCTAGATTCAGATACTAACTCAGATAGAAGTCACATCATTTCACAAAATTAGAGTTTAATATGGGAAAATTGAAGACTAAACTTGGCTTATGTGCATTATGTTTCTCTTTATGTTCTATTCATATCTTCCTTCATTGATTCAGTAATAATATTACATAATTTTCCCACAGACTTCATCCTTATATGTAGAGAAAATGTTGATAAAATATTCTTGTAAATAAAGCTTTTTCTTACAATTACAAACTTCACTTTAACTCTTTACTTAAATCTTATCAATGCTATATAAGTTCTTTTTTTTTAATTTTTTAAAATTTTATTCATGAGAGACACAGAGAGAGAGGCAGAGACAGAGGCAGGCTCCATGCAAGGAGCCCGACCGATGTAGGACTCGATCCCAGATCCCGGGATCACACCCTGAGCTGAAGGCAAACGCTCAACCACTGAGCCACCCAGGTGTCCCAACACTTTATAAGTTCTTACAGGGCAGCCTGGGTGGTTCAGCGGTTTAGTGCCACCTTTAGCCGAGGGCATGATCCTGGAGAGCTGGGATCAAATCCCATGTTAGGCTCCCTGCATGGAGCCTGCTTCTCCCTCTGCCTGTGTCTGTATGTCTGTCTGTCTGTCTCTCTCTCTCTCTCTCTCTGTGTCTCTATGAATAAATAAATGATCTTTAAAAAAATAAACACTATTAAAAAGAAAAGTTCCTATAGGAGAGCGCAAATTTTTCATACAAAATTTTTAACTCCAAAGTTTGTAAGACAGAGAGGAAATCTTTGCTGAGCTTCTTAGGTAAGAAATAGAGGTGCCTTCGTATTTATGTCAAACCAGAAATACCACCTTACTATGTCATTAACCTACAGGAACAGCCTGAAATATATATACGTCACGTGTACTTTTTTTCTCTCTCTTTTACTGTGACATCACCTGGGGAAATCCAGAAGATTGGATAACCAAGAAATGCCTAATCAAGATTCTGCTGTACATGTGAAAATGGTGGGTATTTGAGTATTTCCAGTTCCATTTATTAATGGTGAACCTTCACCACTTTTACCTTTGTCTCTAAACAGATCATTAATTATGGGACTGTACCTTTATATAGGTCTTTCTTCACAGTGTTTGATACACAATAGAACCTCAACTGTTTGTATAATTGGATTTCACCTTACCTTAGAAAAAAATTTTTTGCTTGAAATACGTGTATTAGTGTTTCTCAGCATGTAAAATGGTTACCCCATTCCTTTTTGTGCTAAATTTTCCTTGCTCAGCAATAACACAAATTATATAGCATGAGATGCGATAACTTCTGAATTAAAATGACAAATGTTTAAATTTTTAAAATTAAAAACTTCTTGTATAATACTAGAGTTCATTGCATTATTGCCATTAGAATGAGGAAGGAAGAATATAGCCTTTGGAGTCAGAACTGACTTCAGCTGTTAATTTAGTCTTTAAGAGCTGTGATACCCTTGAATGAGGGTGACAATCTCACCTTTAAGAAATTGTATGAAACCACCAAACTCGTGTTTTATTCATATTTTCCCAGCTTTATTGAGATATAACTAACAAAATTGTGAGATATTTGAAGTGTACAGTGTGATGATGTGAGATTTGATATACATTGTGAATCACCTCCCCCATCTAGTTAACACATCCATCACCTCACATATTTACCCTTTTTTGGCGGTGGGGGGCCATGGAGAACATTCAAATTCTACTCTATTAGCAAATTTCAGTTATACAATAGAGTTATAGTTATAGTTACAGTTATAAACTATAGTCATCATAGCATACATTGGATTTTCATACCTTATTCATCTTGTAAATGAAATATTCTTATTCATATTTAATGAAAAAGTATGTAAAGTGCCTAATAGCACACAGTAAGCACTCAGTAAATGTCAATTTCATGTTATGTTAGTGAGTGTTTTAACTATGCAAATGCATTTATTTGTATGTGTAGAAAAAATTATATCTGTTTTCCATATTCACAGTGGTAAAATCCTAAAAATCACAATTTTTCCCTCTCTTTTAAAGAGGACAACTGCCCCCATGATCACCTTATATTTTCTCTTTGTTGTTTTGTTGCCATTCTTTCTCTTCTCTTGTATTTTCTTCTTCTTTCTTTCTAGTTTTCTTTTCATTTGAGCCCAAAAACCAGAACATGACTTAGCATGCAAACAGCTTTGTATCACAATTAATAAATCTCTTGTTCAGCTTAGCTGTCCTCAACCAGCCTGTGACAGGAGGTGAAAGATGCCTCAAAGTGCTGATTAAGCTGCCATCAATGTAGTTATTGCTGTTAGGATGGAACATATGAAATTGCTGTGCGTTTTTATGTTGAATAGTCCAACGTTGGCAGTTTCATTTGGTTCAGCTTAATACATCAGCGTGATCTCTGCTTCCATTGCATGATTAACACTGAAATTTATCTCTGATATATAAAGTTACATGAATCTAAACTTTTGTGTGTGTGTGTGAGTTGATGATTTTTAACCAAAATGAATACAAGTGATGTAGGAATGTCCTACCATGTACATGGGTGTTACTTGGGTCCCATCTCTAACATGTCTCTTTGGAAGTAAGTAGCACTGTAGTTAACCCACAAAGAGACTGTTGAAGGAAAACCAGCCCCTAAATGGTACATAAATATATACACATATATATATGTATATTATATTTTCTATCATTGCATTAAGTTGCATAGTTTTTAAATTGGAGTTTGGTTTTCTAAAATGTTGGTATATCTTTTAAGTTGGCAGCTCCTTAAGATGCTGTTCTTGGGACACCTGGGTGGCTCAGAGGTTGAGCGTCTGCCTTTGGGCATGATCAGGGATTGAGGGTATGATCCCGGGATTGAGTCCCACATCGGGCTTCCAGCATGGAGGGTGCTTCTCCCTCTGCCTGTGTCTCTGCCTCTCTGTGTGTATGTCTGTGTCTCTCATGAATAAATAAATAAAATCTTAAAAAAAAAAAAAAAAGATGTTGTTCTTAACTTCTCATAATCTGGCTCCAAATCTCTTTCCATACCTTACACACACAATCTCTCTCCACCACATACACTGAAGTTCTAGGCAGAGCTATTTATCTTTTTCCCACATTTGACCCTGAACTTTGGCTCATGATCTCAGCATATACAAATCCTGCTTCTCTTTGAAAGCCTAACTCAGTTGGCTCTTCCTCTTTTGGCCCTTGCAGAAGTAATTTCAGTTTCTTCTGTTCCTCTTACGTTTTATCTGGACATCTGAGCAATGTATTACTTGTTTGGGCTCCTGTATTACAATCCATGTAAGAGTACATTGTGCCTTGAGTTTAAGATGTTTATCTTACTAAAACCTTTGTATATCTTACAGAGCTGCCTTATACTTAATGACTGTATGTTGAATGAATGAGTTTGGCCTACTCTCCCTTAATGTGGAGATGGGGAGACAAAAATGTGGTAGGCAGGGAGAACTGGCTATCACTACACTTTAGTAATGCATAATCTTCTAAATAAATCGTAGAATCATCCATATATGTGAGTGAATATACCAATCTGAATAGGTGGCTTTGGATCTGTACTTTTTATGTAAGTACATGAAAATTGTAGTCCCCACTCCTCTGTACCAACGTAGTTAATGAAGTCTTTTGCTTGGACCAGATATGAACATCGGAAAACAAAAAAAAATATTTCCCCTGAGAACTACAAAGATCCTTAAGTCATTTATTTATTTATTTTTAAAGATTTTATTTATTTATTTATTTATTCATGAGAAACAGAGAGAGAGAGGTAGAGACACAGGCAGAGGGAGAAGCAGGCTCCATGCAGGGAGTCCGATGTGGGACTTGATCCCGGGTCTCCAGGATCGTGACCTGGGCCAAAAGGCGGCGTTAACCCGCTGAGCCACTCAGGCTGCCCATAGGTCATTTAAACTAATGTTTATGTGGGCCATTTTCAGAGAAATACAGGTAAACATTATTAGGACAATTTTGTGACTATACCACGCAGATACTCTGTGATATCCTGTCTCAATATATCTGCAAGATAATCTCAAATAATCAAATATTGTTGTAGAGTTGTGAATAAAACTATATAACCTTGAAATCAACTTCTTCAGAAATCATTGCTTTTTTTTTTTTTTTTTTAAGATTTTATTTATTCATGAGAGACACAGAGGGAGGCAAGAGACACAGGCAGAAGGAGAAGCAGGCTCCATGCAGGGAGCCCAGTGCAGGACTTCATCCCGGGTTCACGCCCTGAGGCAAAGGCAGACTCTTAACCACTGAGCCACCCAAGTGCCCCAGAAATCATTGCTCTTTGGTGATGGAAGTAGACTAATGAGATTAGGAGTTCATTCCATCTGCACAAATGCATTTTACAGCCAGAATATATGTATCGTAGGGTTTTGTTAATCATCTTTCGTATTAAGTCAGATTTAGCTCTAGTCAACCAAAAATGCTCTGATTCTTATCAGGAAAGCTTTGCTCCTTTAGCATTTTATAAAATGAATTTATTTTCTTTTGTTTGCAAATGATGGACATTTTTATTTTATTTTTATTTTTTAAGGCTAATTTTTTTTAAAGATTTTATCTTTTTTTAACTTTATTTACTTATTCATGAGAGACACAGAGAGGCAGAGGGAGAAGCAGGCTCCATGCAGGGAGCCTCATGTTGGACTTGATCCCGGGATTCCAGGATCACGCCCTGGGCCAAAGGCAGGCGCTAAACCGCTGAGCCACCCAGGGATCCCATGATGGACATTTTTAGCCCCTGTTTATTTACCATAAAATTCTGCTGTAATCGAACTGAGAAGTTTCCGACTACTCAAAATCACTTGCCCTTCAGACTTTAAGTATCATTATTTTAAGTACTACCAAACAAGTGTGGTTTTGTCCAAGAGGAATCCAGAAAAAGGGATCTGAGGAGGTAACAAAAGTATATGATGTATGATGAAATGTATATGCCTGCAGTATACTTCTTAATGTTCTGATATTCTGACATTCTTTGACACATTTCATGTTGTATTGTAAAAATACATTTCTTAGGTTACATTCTAAAATATTTGAGTAAAATACCCAACATCTCAAGTTCCTGAGAAGTATTTATGATATACTTTGGTGACATTGTATGTGTATCATGGAAGCGGGGGGGTGGGGTGGGGGGAGGGGGCAGTGTAAATATATGACCATATAACCCGAAACAGCTATAATTATCATTTTAAAATTTCTTGTACCTGTGTTTGCTTTCCTATCATGCTCTCTGTTGCTCTTTCAACTGTTTTATCACTGTGACTTCACTCAGGTGCTATTTGGGTATTCACTGCTTATTTATCAGAAAATGAATGGCTGTTGTACATTCATGTTGTACATCAATGCTTCCAGCCCCTGGTTGTCTTTCAGGCCCTATTGATATTATAATCCAATCTGATAGTTGTTAACCTAGTGGAAACCAGCATACTTTGAAGTAACTTTGATATATTTTCCTATCCATCATCTGAAACAGGTTATCCTATCCTATTTAACTATGGGTGTTCTTTTTTTTTTTTTTTTTAAATTAAATGTATTGTAGGGGATCCCTGGGTGGCTCAGTGGTTAAGTGCCTGCCTTCGGCCCAGGGCGTAATCCTGGAGTCCTGGGATTGAGTCCCATGTTAGGCTCCCTGTGTGGAGCCTGCTTCTCCCTCTGCCTGTGCCTCTGCCTCTGTCTCTCTGTGTCTCTCATAAATAAAATATTCTTAAAAATTAATTAATTAATTAAATGTATTGTAGGATATGATTTGCATGAGACAGGACATCTTTGTCAGTATGGACACACTGAAAAAATATTTAATTTTCTTGGTGAAAATATAGTGACAAACATCTTCTGTTGCTTTTGGTAATGGGTTAGTTATTAAGTCAAACATATGCTAATTACTATGCATCTGCCAGTTAAGGCAGAGGTAGGAGCAGAATTTAATTGTTTGGAGATGAACTTAACTAGTTAAGGTATTTGTAAGGGAGCTATAGAAGTGATACTCCAAAACAGCTAAGGTTTCTAAAACTCAACAGGAAAACGTTGTAACTGCTAATCGTCATATCCCTGGCATCTAGTGTCTGATGCAAAGTAGATACAGGTAAATATTTGTTAAGCAAGTTAATGGATTGATGAATGAAGAAAAGGAATGTAGGAATAAGTGCCATATGCTTTTATCATCTTTTGAAAAATTGCTGTAAAATAAATATTTAGATAATCATTATTCTATTGATACCTTTAAAGTCCAGTTAACTTAGAAGAATCACTGTATAAAAGCTAGTTGTATTGCTGGTTATCCTATGCTATTTAAATATGAGTTTTTAAAATTAAGTGTATGGTAGCATCTTTCATTCATGGAGAAAATTTCAACGTTAGCATTTCTCTTTCCCATACACTTCCATATTTATCTTTCAGTCTTAGGAAAACATTTTAGCCTTTTTCCAATTTTCTAATTTTGTCTATTATGCAGAGACAGCATAATCTCCAAGAGACTCAGCTCACTCTTGGAGCAGAGCTATAAGGTTAGGAAATTTTTCATAACCATGTCTGTGATACACATAAAGTATGTTAAAAACGGTGGTAGCATACCCAGAATAAAAGCATATAAAGTAAATAAAAGTTACTGGGTATAAACCAGTATAGAACCTTAATGTCTTTTATACTGTGAAGCTATCAAATGCCCTATAATCTCCTTCCCCCCAGTCTTCTTGTACACATGCTGTAAGAGCACTGTGCCTGTGCATTTTACTCTGATCAGTTTCATTCTCTCTGTGATAGGGTTGAAGAAAGAAACAATATTTAACATTAAATTGTTGAGGAGCACTAAATCCTGAATAAACCAGCCTAGTAGCTACTGAAGCCCAGGTGTTCTAACATGTTTGTTTGTTTTTAAGTAGGCTCCATGCCCAACTTGAATCTTGAACTCCAGACCCCAAGATCAAGAGTCTCATGCTGGTGGTCTCATACTTTTTAGTAGTTATCTTAACTTGAAATAAATCTGTTGTAAAATTTATGCCAAGAACAATGAAATTATTTGGGATATGGTACAATAAAGTAACAAAGATCTTGAAGCACCTTTTCAAGTTAAACATATTTATATTTAAATATAAAGTTAAATATATTTACATATATAATATATAATATTACTTAAATTATTTAAAATATATTTTAATTACCTGTATAAAGATACACTTCTGGGGAATATTCATGTAACATTTGTTACCTTTCTGCTAAGATTTTTTTTTTACATTTTTTTAAGAGGTAAATATGTACGCTAAATCTTAAGCAGAAAGGTATTTGGTTGGTTGGTTTTTTTTTTAAGTAGGCCCCATGCCAAGTGTGGAGCCCAGCACAGGACTTGAACTCACAACCTGAAATCAAGACCTGAGCTGAGTTCAAGAGTCGGATGTTTGATCAGTTGAGCTACTCAGACACCCCTTAAGCAGAAAGATCTTATAAGAAAACTCTTTATCACAAAGCTCAGTTATTCTCCATTCCACTCTAGGGCTTTATTTTTATTAATGAATTCTGCTAAACTCATTTTTATAACTGTATGAAATAATATTGTTTTAAAAGTCAAATGAAAAAATATATGAGAATGAGATAAACTATGTGCATATACATCCATGTTTGTAATCATAGAAATGAAAATAATGGAAAATAAATTTAAATGTTTACTTATTTACTTCAGGTAGTAGAATTCCTAGCCATGTTTTCTTTTTATATTTTTTCTATTATTTCTGTGGTAACCATGCATGATTTTTATAATTAGAAGAATTATACTTTCTGATAATATATTACAAATACAATTTTGTCTGAATGTTCCAGATGGAAACTGTTGATGTGCTTCCAAATTTTTTATGTGTATAAATGGTAATTTGATATGATTTGTTTTTTTAAAAAAATAATACCTCAACATTTTTACATCTTAATATAATCTTCTTCTCAGAATCAAAAGAACCTGGGAAAAGAGGATTAAAAATAGTTAATTAACTTCCTTTTATCTTTTAGATGCCTGAATTCCAAAGAAGTTCAGTTCGAATCAAGAACCCTGCAAGAGTGGAAGAAATTATCTGTGGTCTTATTAAGGGAGGAGCAGCCAAACTTCAGGTGAATAATTATCAAGAAGTCTTTATGATTAAGTCTTTATTTTTAATGTTCAGAGAGACTTATTCATTTCATATTTTGCTTAAAATCTGATTAATATCCCGGAATCCTGATACTGAGTCCCGCATCAGGCTTCCTGCATGGAGCCTGCTTCTCCCTCTGCCTATGTCTCTACCCCCCTCTCTCTCTGTCTCTCTCTGTCTCTCATGAACGAATAAATAAAATCTTTAAAAAAAAATACTCAAATTTGAGGCACCTGGGTGGTTCAGTTGGTTGAGCATCTGACTCTGATCTCAGCTCAGGTCTTGATCTCAGGGTTGTTAATAAGTTCAAGCCCCACATTGTACTCATGCTAGGCATGGAACCTACTTAAGAAAAAAAAAAAGAAGTAAAATAAAATAAATAAAACAATAATGTTCAAATTCAAATTTCAAACCAAGTTCATATTAAGATGTGCTTTATTAGGGGGTAACTGATTTTTTGTTTAATTCTCTCTTTTTAAAGGGATGTCTTAAATGCAAATTTAATAATCTGGATATTCAGTAAAAAAAAATTATTTTTTAAATGTTTTTAAAACATCTTTGAGAAAAGTATTTAACCCATTCTCCTAAATTTCAAGAACTGGTAAACTATCATGTCGGTATCATTCATTCATTGTTAGAGTTTACCTAAATAGCAAGTTAAATCAAGAATGTAATAGTTTTGGGACATCTGGGTGGCTCATTTGGTTTAAGCAGCTGACTCTTGGTTTCAGCTATCTCACGGGTCCTGAGATCAAGTCCCCTATTGGGCTCCACACTCAGCAGGAAGTCTGCTTGAGAGTCTCTTCCTCTGCTTTCCGCCCCCCACATATGTGCTTTCTCTCCCTCTCTCTCAAATAAATAAATCCTTTTTTAAAAAACAAATGTAATAGTATAAGAACTTCATATAGTTTATTTTGCACAAATGGGATTTTTATGGTAAAAACATGTAATATGAAATCTATTCTCTTAATAAATGTTTAAGCATATAGTATTGTTAATTCTATGTGAATTGTTATACAGCCAATCTCTAGAATTTCCTTACCCTGTATGACTGAAACTGTATAACCATAGAATAGCAACCCCTCATTTCCTTCTCGCCTCAACCCCTGGCCAATGACAACCACCATTCTATTCTGCTTCTATGAGTTTGACTAATTAAATAGCTCACATAAGTGGAATCATAATTTTTCCATCTGTAAGTGGCTTATTTCACTTAGCATAATGTTCCCTCAAGGTTCCCATGTTGTAGTATATGAGTCTCCTTCTTTTTAATTGTGAGCTTCATAGAGTTTAACTGCCTCCACTGTATTTTTGTACATTGACCAGGTGGGTTGAAATTGTGCAACATTTTATATCTATCAAGAACACTAGCCCAATCACCTGCAACTGCAAAATTCTATATCAGTTAATCAGCGACAATGCTAGGGCACTTAAGGTATCACTGTGTAATTTAAGATGATTCTCAGGACATAACTATAAGGTGATACCCTAGCATTGCCACCAAATAAAATCTGGTTAATCAGTACAGGAATTTGCAGTTGCAGGAGATAGGGCTGCTGTTCTCAATAGAGAGCTGCATTAGAAAACAGAATGCATGGGGTCCCTGGGTGGCGCAGCGGTTTGGCGCCTGCCTTTGGCCCAGGGCGCGATCCTGGAGACCCGGGATCGAATCCCACATCGGGCTCCCGGTGCATGGAGCCTGCTTCTCCCTCTGCCTATGTCTCTGCCTCTCTCTCTCTCTCTGTGACTATCATAAATAAATAAAAAAATTAAAAAAAGAAAAAAAGAAAACAGAATGCAGAAAGAATGACCTGTAGGTGCGGGGGTGGGGGTGGTGGTTGGAACAGGTCAGGGATTGAGCATAGTCCTGTACCTCCAGAACGGGTGCAGTACATGTCTGGCCTTGGTGGCTGTGTGTTCCATAATATCTTTCTCCCTTTCTTTACAGATAATAACAGACTTTGATATGACACTGAGTAGATTTTCCTATGAAGGGAAAAGATGCCCAACATGTCATTGTAAGTGTGCATTCATAAGCAAATTCATGAAAGTAATTCTTATTTTAAGATCTTTTCTTACCTATAATGATCTATGAGATTGAGGTTTTTTTCTTCTATTTGGACATTGAAAGTGAGAAAACCTGCCTTTTTCTTTTTATATTTTGAGGATTTCCCCCCATGTTATATAAATGGCTATTTTCTTTCTTTTTTTCTTTTTTCTTTTTTTTTTAATTTATTCATGAGAGAGAGAGAGGCAGAGACACAGGCAGAGGGAGAAGCAGGCTCTATGCAGGGAGCCCGACGTGGGACTCGATCCCAGGTCTCCAGGATCAGGCCCTGGGCCCAGGCAGGCGCTAAACCCCTGAGCCACCTGGGCTGCCCAAAATGGCTATTTTCAAGTATGGTTTTGGTTGCAGATTGAAGACTTCTGAAATTTTTCTCCAAATGTGGTCGGTTCATTATTTGTTCAAGAAATATTTACATGGATTTTAAACATTGGATTAGGGGCAGCCTGGGTGGCTCAGCGGTTTAAGCACCTGCCTTCTGCCCAGGGCGTGATCCTGGAGTCCCAGAATTGAGTCCCACATCAGGCTCCCTGCGTGGAGCCTGCTCCTCCCTCTGCCTGTGTCTCTGCCTCTCTCTCTCTCTCTGTGTCTATCATGAATAAATAAATAAAATCATTAAAAAAAAAAAAAAAGAAACATGTAGAGTCCACTTAACCATGGATCCTTTTAAAAATAAATAAATAAACATTGGATTAACCTAAAGAAATAGCATTTATCAACCACTCTGGTTTTCTGAGAATGTTACTGAATTTCTTTATTGTTGATATATAAATTTAAGAGTGATTAAATAAATATCAAGCTAAAACGTGTTGCTAGATAAGATACTTTTTCTGTTTTCCCAACTTGGCAATAGGTTTTAAAAATAATACTCTTCAATTTGACAAAGAAGCAGTGGTATAAGGCCTCTCATTTACTGGAGGTGCATATGTAATTTGAGAAATCATTTTGATAATTTATATTAAAACTAATAGAAATCATACCTTTTGACCCAGTAACTCTTTGAAGAATTTCTAATGAAATACTCTCAAATGTAGGAAAAAAGCTTTAGATCCAAAGTTTAGATCTTATGGGATCCCTGGGTGGCTCAGCGGTTTAGCGCCTGCGTTCCATCCAGGGCGTGATCCTGGAGTTCCAAGATTGAGTCCCACGTCAGGCTCCCTGCATGGAGCCTGCTTCTCTCTCTGCCTGTGTCTCTGTCTCTGTCTCTCTCTCTCTCTGTGTCTCTCATGAATAAAATCGTAACAAAACAAAGTTTAGATTTTAAAACCATTAGATTTTTCTAGGAATGCCACGTGTATTATAGCACTTAGGCCAAGAGTTGTAATGTCCATGCTATTGGACTTGACATTTAAACTTAAAAGAAAAGTAGTAAGTTATTTAAAGTAGTGGTAGCATCAATCAGAATATTACTTTTAATGCTAGTTTGCTTTCACTCTTCAGATGTCATTGACAACAGTAAGCTGGTTACAGATGAATGTCGAAAAAAGGTAAATACTAACAGTAATGCAGAGTTACTTGGAGACCTCATTAGCCTTTTTGCCTGAGAATTTCTTCAGGTTCATTCACACAAACAATGGATATAAAGTGCCTCTAACCATACATCGCACATAGCAAACACTGAATAAATGTTAGTTTTATTGTGTGGGCTATATACAGTATACATTATTTTAAAGAAAAAAATAACTTTTTAACAAAAACAATAAAATTTACATAAAAAAGTTTTAATTGATTATCAAAATATTTTGGTGTCCTAACTTCGGCTGTACATTAAAACAAAAGTACTTTGGTTTTGTGTAGGTTTTGCTCCTTTAAATTAACTAGAATGTTGCCTCAGTTCTCTTCTATCCTTAAGTATCTGTTTGTGTCTGTGTTCACACAGGACACCAAAGGTGAATCAAATTTAATACTTTCATATGAAAACAAAAGGGTTTTTTTGTACTAATAATTTGATTATTAGTCAGTTTCGCTGAATTGCTAACCAGAAAGTACTTAAAAAAAGAGTTTTTTTGCAGATATATTTTATTACATGTAAACTGGATCAACAAAGATCTCTTCACTTGATATATGCATTAGCTAGGTACTCATGCTCTAATCTTCAACAACAGTTAATGGAAACCATTTGTTTACATCATTTTGCTTTCTGTAAAACTAAGCAGTTGAAGGACAAGTGTGTCATCCTCATGATTAAGTTATTCATTTATTTCTAGTTACTGCAACTAAAGGAAAAATATTATGCTATTGAAATTGATCCTGTTCTTACCATGGAAGAGAAGTATCCCTATATGGTAGAATGGTAAGTGTGTATCAGGCAATGGGAGGGTTAAAAATATAATAAAATAACATTGCAGTTACAACTAATGGCTTCTTTTCCCCCTGTACTGTATATAATAGATGCATAAATTATCCAGTGAGTTAGAGCAGTGATTAAATATAACAAAATGAACTATAATTTTCTAAGCACTCTAACAGTCTAGAATTTGTTTTGTCTTGTTTTTTTTTTAAGATGAAGGTCAGTGTGGATAAATTTAAGATCCTGTGCTTAAGCCTTAAATTAAAAACAAGCACTTTTTTTTAAGTATATGGACAAAATGTAGCTGAATGTGTAAAGAAAAAGAATTGGGATTTAAATCGACTGTGAACTGAGTAGGAGCCTACAGGTGGACATAGTTGCTGAGAAATGGACCCCCTGGTACTGACTGCATTAATGGAAATGCAGCCTTCCAAGCAGACCACACTGAAGTTGAGTCTAGAGAGAATGCTCTTAAGAGACATGTTGACAAACTTAGAATGTGCCAGAGGAGCCCACTAAGAAAGTCCCAGGAACTGGAACCATTCCATTTGGGGAAGATTTCACGTAAATGAGAAAGCTGTTATTTGAGAAGCAACAACTGTGGTTTTAGAATCTTAAGAGACCAGGATTGATATTATTTATCTTCCTTATACTGTGACCTAACCTGAATACCTTGCACACTTAATGTTGATGCTACAAAATGTTGAAAAGTTGGATTGAGGCCACATACCTGAGGAAACAGAGCTGGGAGTAGACTTGCAAGTTTCAAGAAGACTGATTTCAGCATAATGAAAAAAAGGACTGTCCAGTAATGAGAATTTTCTAGCAATAATATAAGCTTCCTTGGCAGAGTTCACTAACCTGAGGGGAGCTGACCGAGAGTGGAGGGTCACTTAGGAATATTGTAAGTGTAAGGGCTTCTGGATATCAGGTGGAGAGGTTCTAAAGGTCTCTTACTGAGATGCAGTGATTATAAGTGTTTTGATATGATTATAAAGCATCCATATATCAAACTTGTCACTAGGTTAGCATCTTCAGTACTTAGGTATTTCACAATGATTCAGACTACAAACACATGAAACAAACAGCTTTGCTCTAATTCTTCTTGTAATCAGAGAAATGATTATGCCTCCTTATCTGTAGACTGAGGAAAGGTTTACATGTAGTATCCGTTCTTTATCTTATTAACAGATTTAAACTGAGACTTTGGAGAGAACTGGGAAATGCAGTAAGAACGTGTTCTATTACATTTTGAGACACATAGGACATACATTCATTAGCGATGAATTTAAATTTCTGAAATTTAAGTCCAAAGTATGATGAATGAAATACTGCATTATCTGTCACTGAAGAATGCTTTTTAATGAAGATGATAGTTTTAATTTGCTTTAATTGATAATTCTTTTTCTTTCATCATAAACTCCAGGTATACTAAATCACACGGTTTGCTTGTTGAACAGGCTTTACCAAAAGCTAAACTTAAAGAAATTGTAGCAGAATCTGATGTTATGCTCAAGTAAGTTTCTTGGCTGTTAATTGTCTGTAGACTTATATATGTATTCTAAGTATCTGTTTTTATTAAAATAATCTATAACTATATTGCATATAAAAACAGCCGAAATATGACACCTGTCACAGAACAGAGTGAGGTAAGGAATTTAGAACGACATATTAGATCCTAGTATAGGGTATAAGAGCTTTATGGAGTTTAAATTCTTTCTTCTTGGGCATCCTGGGTGCCTCAGCAGTTTAGCGTCACCTTCAGCCCAGTGTGTGATCCTGGAGTCCTGGGATGGAGTCCCACGTCAGGCTCCCTGCATGGAGCCTGCTTCTCCCTCTGCCTGTGTCTCTACCTCTCTCTCTCTCTCTCGTGAATGAATAAATAAAATCTTCAAAATAAAATTAAAAAAAAAACTCTTTCTTTTCTTTTTTTTAAGTAGGCTCCATGCCCAGCGTGGAGCCCAACACAGGGCTTGAACTCACAACTAAGGTTAAGTCAGATGCTCAACCGACTGAGCCACTCACACACCCCGAAATTTAAGTTCTAATCTACATTTCCTTTCTCCACACTGAAAATTTCAAGAGTAGGGGCACCTGGCTGGCTCATTTGGAAGAGCATATGACTCTTGATCTCAGGGTCATGAGTTTAAGCCCCATGTTGGGTGTAGAGATTCTTAAATAAATAATACTTTAAAAGAAATTCAAGACCAATGTTAGAAATTTATGAAACCAAGACCATTTTGAAATTTTTTTTTTTAATTGGTTTTTTTTTTTTTTTTTTTTTTTTTTTTTTATTTATGATAGTCACAGAGAGAGAGAGAGGCGCAGAGACACAGGCAGAGGGAGAAGCAGGCTCCATGCACCGGGAGCCCGATGTGGGATTCGATCCCGGGTCTCCAGGATCGCGCCCTGGGCCAAAGGCAGGCGCCAAACCGCTGCGCCACCCAGGGATCCCCATTTTGAAATTTTTTAACACCACTTTTGAAAGACATAAAATATAAAAAGAATGTTTATAAATCAAGAAAAAAAAGTTTATAAATCAAGAAAAAAATATTTTGCTCAGTACCCTGTTTATGAAGTTACATGAATCTACTTTCTGTATTCTCAAACTTCCTTGAAAACTATCTCTAGGAAAGGAAATATGATTTAGCAAACAAAAATATTTGTAACACATGAATGATAAGATAAAAATATTTTTAAGCTTCTTCTGTTACCACCTCTAACAGTTTTCAACTCATTAGGTAAATATGATGAGGCCATGTTTTTTTCTATTTTCTTTCTTTTTCTTTTTCTTTTTTTTTTTTGGATGCTACATTTTAAGGTGATCTACTTCTGAGGAGGAGGAGGAGAGGAAGCATATGTCAGAAAGCATGTGAGGACAGCTAGTATTTTATACCTTTGTAGGTAGCTTAACCTGTAACCCAGGAAGAGTAAAAAGGAAAGAAACTTAGATTAATAATATTACCTACAGCTGCTGCACTTTAGGTAGGAGAGATGCCAGATGTAAAGAGAATGCAGCTCAGTTCCTACCTCCTCTGCTTTTCTAAGAGAAAGTAGTTGAGCAGGATGGCAAGCAGGAAGTGCTCCAATTCACCAGTTCACCCTAAATGGGTTTTTCAGGGTCTGGTTTTTCAAGATGTGGTTCATTATTTGCTGTTAAATGCTGTAAACTGTGAACTGTAGACTTATATCCATATTTAATTTGAATCTAAATCATCTAATTTGTACTCTTAAAAATATTAAAAGGAGGGCAGCCCAGATGGCTCAGCAGTTTAGCGCCCGCCTTCGGTCCAGGGCATGATTCTGGAGACCCGGGATTGAGTCCCACATCAGGCTCCCTGCATGGAGCCTGCTTCTCCCTCTGCCTGTGTCTCTGCCTCTCTCTCTCTCTGTGTCTATCATGAATAAATAAATAAAAATAGTTTTTAAAAAATTAAAAGGAATGCAAAGAGTTAACTGTTTGAGAATCTTGCACTAGTGTTATAGACTTGGATAACCATGCTTTTCGGGAATATCTGAAAAGGGAATATAAATGAGCCATGGAATTAGGTAGACATGTTTTACTTTTTTTTTCTAGGTGAAAAGGAGATATATTTTCCTCTTTAACAATCAGTTCCTACCTCCATCTTGCAGGGAAGGGTATGAGAATTTCTTTGATAAACTTCAAGAATATGGTATCCCTGTGTTCATATTTTCGGCTGGTATTGGTGATATACTAGAGGAGGTGATCCATCAAGCTGGCGTTTATCACCCAAACATCACAGTAGTGTCCAACTTCATGGATTTTGATGACAATGTAAGAACAGCAAATCATTCTTCATAATTACTATTAAAATCTGAATATATTTAATCATGTAAATGTGTTTATTATTTAATGTATATTCATTAAACTAGGTCACTCAGTAGGCCTACTGTGGGACTCATCATCTCCTAGTGTTATATACATGTCCATGTTTTAAAAATAATATGCTTTTCTTAAACTCTTGCTTCCCAAGCTATAGACTAATATTAAAATTAGAAAAAGTTTGTTTAATGTCATTCAGTGCAGCAACTCTGAATTCAGACAACATCCATAGGTGGAAAAAAAAAGAATTAGAACTGATACTATTTGAACAGGCTCTTCTAATTAAAACAGTACATTGTAGGGGCAGCCCCGGTGGCGCAGCGGTTTGGCGCTGCCTGCAGCCTGGGGTGTGATCCTGGAGACCCAGAATCGAGTCCCACATCGGGCTCCCTGCATGGAGCTTGCTTCTCCCTCTGCCTGTGTCTCTGCCTCTCTCTCTCTGTGTCTATGAATAAATAAATAAAAATGTTAAAAAAAAAAAAAACAGTACATTGTGATATACATTTCCAGTTAGGAATCAAATGAAAAGTAAAGATTGGATTTTCAATTTATTGTGTTTGACATTTAAAGTAGTCTCTAGAAAGTCATTAACTTCTCAGAGCCCTCCTTACTTATCATGAATGTGAAAAAAAAAACAATAGAATTTATGTTTTTTATAGGGGGTGCTAAAAGGATTTAAAGGCGAACTAATTCATGTATTTAACAAACATGATGGTGCCTTGAAGAACACAGAATATTTCAATCGACTAAAAGACAATAGCAACATCATTCTGCTGGGAGATTCCCAAGGGGACATAAGAATGGCAGATGGAGTAGCCAACGTTGAACATATCCTGAAAATTGGATATCTAAACGATAGAGTAAGTATATAGATCTGTCATTTAATTTTTTTGTAAGAAAAATAAGGGTGGAACTTAATAGGCAGTTGTTAACTATACATGTGTGAGAAAGTAGAGACATTTTGATTGCTCTTTATCCCTTTGTTTTGGTGTAGTTAAGGGAGTTGGGATGCACATGTGAACTGTCGGTACTGTGATGGCTTCTTTGGCCTCTCCCCACTAGAAACCTCTCCTGCTCCTTAATCTTGAGAGTGTAAAATGTCTCCAATGTTACCAGGTGTTGCTTGGGCACAGTCTCCCCAGTTGAGAACCACTTACCTAGAGAGAAATGACTTTGGAAGTAAAGCCACCCTGTGGGATAATTTCTATGTCCATGAGTCTTAAAAGTTTGAAAGTATTTCTTCATTTCAGAAGTTTTATGAAAGTAAATTAAATTTACTACATTTTGCCCAAAAGATTGAACCTAACAATGAGATTAACACTGAAACTATTTACTTCTCCTTCCTGCATATCCATCTAATTTTTCTGTTGTTGTTGATTAGGTTGATGAGCTTTTAGAAAAGTATATGGACTCTTATGACATTGTTCTAGTAAAAGACGAGTCATTGGATGTAGCCAACTCTATCTTACAGAAGATTCTATAAACAAGCATTCTTCAAGAAGACCTCTCACCTGTGGGTGCAATTGATGCAAGAACTGCTCACCTATTCATCTTGCTGAAAGACTTCTATTTATAATGCGTTATTGCTTTTAAAGTTTTTTCTCTCTGTTACTGAGGTATTTTCGGACATTGAATCCATCAACTGGAAGTTCCTTTTTTTTCCTCATTTCTCTCAACACACTCCTCAACTATATTTTTTAACAGATTTAAAAAGAAAATCATAAAGCCAAAATTTGAAAAATAACTCCCTGCATTTCCAGAGTGAATTTTGTAATGTTATCATGAGGTTTTTGAGGAAACTTTTTACTCTGGGAGAGTTTGTATAAGTTTAAAAAGAAATTTTATGAAATGGTGAAATAATGTGCATGATTTTAAGTTGCCATTTTTGTAATTTGGGTGACTTATGTTGATGATATCACCATCTCCTTAAATTGTGTTATGTTTGGTTATTTTGTTTTGTGAAAGTCAGTATTAACCAGAAAATATTGGCACTCAGTGTTTGAAAATATTGGCACTCAGTTTGGTATCCACATGTCTGTCACTAATCATTACAAAATGTTCTGTATGGAAGCACTGATGATACACATGAAATGCAAAGCCTTTTTAAATTGTACTGTCAAGAAAATTATTAATCATTTATTCAACAAATATTTATTAAGCACCTGCTGTGTTTTTCCTGTGTCTGTGTTGGGGGTGTGGGGGGCTGTGGGATGAGTCCAAGTGTCATGGTCATAATGGCTATTTAGAGTGAATATTTTTAAACTTAAAATTAAAAGTTTAAGGATAGATAGTTGCAGAAGAAATGAATTAACCCTTCAGAAAATGGTGGGGACAGGGAAAATCGTTATCCCTCATTGAAAGTACCGGTAAAAGAGAGTACTTTGTTTTAAGTCTCGGAGTTTCAGAAATAGGCCACAGGCAGGGAACAAAGTGTAGCTGGGTCTCCTGTCAACTAAAACTGAGTATGCTAAATTAGGAACCAACATTCCTGTCTTCAGTCTGACTTCCCATTCCAAATTTCTGCTGCCCAATAATTGGTTTCCACAAGGTTTAGACTTGCCATTGTGATAAATTTGACCCTGACTCTATTTCACTCCAGAGTCTACAAGCTGCTAATTCCTTAAAGCATCTGAGCTGTGATACAGAGCATGTTCCAACTAGTACTGGACATCCAGTGCAGTCTGCAGTCTCTAGTACAATTTGATGTGGCAGGTAGGCAAGGTCTGGCAATGAAAATCTTTTTCCTGGGGCAGCCCATTCTTATCTTCTACCGCTACCTCTCTTTTCTATAATAAACAATAAAACAGAGTTTATAGTGGCCAAAAGTAGACTATTCCCTGCTTGAGTTGGGAATTTCTAATCTGATGATAGCTTTTTATCCCATATTGCTATTAGAGTTTGCTGTATTGACTGTTTTACAATTATAGCATGCTTCTGCAAATAAGCATAGTGCATGGCATAAATGTAAAGAATACTGAAGTTATGACCTCTGTTCTCATCATGGCCTAACCCTTTACTAAGACTATAGGTCAGGCACCTCCCTATAAAGTGAAGGCCTTGAGGGCATGCAGTCTCTATAGCCCCTTCTAGCTTCTATCTAACTTGGTTATCAAGCCAAGGCCCCTGTTGCTTTTACTACATACCTGTGACACTGTCACATCTCACCGCCCCTGTTTCTATTGATGCTTAAAATAATTTGTGTTCAAGTTCAGTTTTCAGAACAGTTCAGTGTCACCATTAGGAAATGGGCTATAGGGACGCCTGGGTGGCTCAGCCATTGAGAGTCTGCCTTCGGCTCAGGGCGTGATCCTGGGGTCCCGGGATCGAGTCCCACATCGGGCTCCCTGCATGGAGCCTGCTTCTCCCTCTGCCTATGTCTCTGCCTTTCTCTGTGTCTCTCATGAATAAATAAATAAAATCTTTAAAAAAAAAAAAAAAAGGAAATGGGCTATAGAGTCAGACTGGATTTGAATCCTCTTTCTACCACTCAGTAACTGTGGTCAGGACACATTATTTAACCTGTGTCCCAGCTTGTTCATCTGTAAAGTGAAGGTAATGATACATCCTCGATATTTCATTGTGAGGGTGACATGTACTCACCAACGCCACTGTATGCTTTTAAGTTTGATATTTGCATTTAGAACAACTAAGCACAAGTATTCAATATTGGTAGCTATGACCCATCCACAAAAGTATAAGCACAGTCTGGATGGATGGATGAAACGGAAAGCTCTTCTGCAGACTTAGTGAACACTGGCAGCGTGTAGCAACTACCACATTCTCTAAAGGAGATGGCGCCTGCCTTTGGCCCAGGGTGTGATCCTGGAGACCCAAGATCGAGTCCCACGTCGGGCTCCCGGTGCATGGAGCCTGCTTCTCCCTCTGCCTGTGTCTCTGCCTCTCTCTCTCTCTCTCTCTCTCTCTGTGTGTGTGTGTGTGTGTGTGTGACTATCATAAATAAATAAAAATTAAAAAAAAAAAAAAAGGAAGGCGGGTAGGAGAAGAAAGTTACTAGCAAATAAAAGGATTGATCTGGGCAAGACAACCTTCCCTTAGGGGTAAGGACAAGTGACAAGCAATTAGGTTTTTTGTGGGGTGTTTTTTTTTTTCAATTTTGAAGTTTACTTTATGAGGTAAAGCAGTTTCGTTGCTGAGATGAACAATTTTGATGAAACTGAGAAACAGAAACAATTGTCAGAGATACTAGTTTATATGAGAGTGGTTTTGCAAGGGCTCTGCATTCCACGGTATGTTTAGTAGACACCAGAGTTGATTAGGCAGGTTATTAAAGGTTTTTTTTTTAAAGATTTATTTATTTATTTATGATAAGACATAGAGAGGAGAGAGAGAGAGAGAGAGAGGCAGAGACACAGGAGGAGGGAGAAGCAGGTTCCATGCCGGGAGCCCGACGCGGGACTTGATCCCGGGACTCCAGGATCGCGCCCTGGGCCAAAGGCAGGCGCTAAACCACTGAGCCACCCAGGGATCCCCTAAAGGGTTTTTTTTTTTTTTAAAGAGACTTGGGGTTCAGGGTTCTCTCTTTGGCATACCCCATGGAGAATCAGGGAGGAAAAGATATGTGGGATCTGAATAACTAATCCTGAAACTTGGCCAGGGTTAACTCAAGATTCACCAGTCCTACTGTGTTTTATAGTTATTCCAATATTTCGGTACAATTTTAATAGATAAGATAAAAATGCCTGAGGTGTGAGTCACAGGCCTTCAAGTCCATCCAACCTGGATGAGTCTTAGATTCTCTCTAGGACATTTAGCAAATTATTTCTTTGTCGTCATCGTCTTCGTCTTCTTTGTCTTCATCTACTTTGTCTTCTTTGTAGTCGTCTTTGTCATCTTCGTCTTCATCTTCTTTGTCGTCGTCTTCGTCTTCTTCGTCTTCATCTTTCTTCTTTTTTAGATTTTATTGATTTATTCATGAGAGACAGAGAGAGGCAGAGACACAGGCAGAGAGAGAAGCAGACTCCCTGTGGGGAGCCCAATGCAGGACTCGATCCCAGGACCCCAGGATCACGACCTGAGCGAAAGGCAGATGCTCAACCACTGAGCCACCCAGGTGCCCCACATTTAGTAAGTTTCTAAGTTTCCTATGCCTTGGTTTCCTCATCTCTAAAGTGGGGCCTGAACTCGAGGTGAGGACTGATTAAATGAACAGTCACTCGTCCAACAAATATTGAAGTCCTTACTACGGGCTAGGTTCTAGAGACACGATAATGAATACATTCCACATGCTTCCTGCCCTCGTGTAGCTTCCATCCTAATGGATGAGACAGGAAAAAGAGGTAGGCTATTATAAATAAGATACTGTGAAGAAACCAACACAAGGGATCCCTGGGTGGCTCAGTCGTTTAGCACCTGCCTTTGGCCTGGGGCGTGATCCTAGAGTCCCCGGATTGAGTCCCGCGTCGGGCTCCTGGCATGGAGCCTGCTTCTCCCTCTGCCTGTGTCTCTGCCTCTCTCTCAATGTCTATCATGAATAAATAAATAAAATCTTTTTTAAAATATTTAAAAAAAAAAGAAACCAACACAAATGACAAGGATCCTGTTTTAGATAAGGTAGCCAGAGAAAGCTCTGAGGAGATAATATTTCAGCCAAAGCCTGAAGGAAAAGGAGCCAGCCATGAGCGGAACTGAAGCAGAAACATTCCAGGAAGAGGGAAAACGGTCTGGAGTAAAAAACTTTAGGTGTTCAAAGAACTGAGAACTGGTTTAGTAGTATTTTGAGCAAAGGGAAGAATGGAATAATGAATGGGAGGTGAGGGTGCCAGATGACACAGGTCTTTGTAGGTCGTGAGTTTGGTTTTTTCTCCCTGCAGCGGACTGCCATGATCACACCAGCTGACATGTGGAAGATTCATTGAGGCAGATACACTCCAGTGAATCAGCGCGCTGCTGCGGAAGTCTGAACTCAAAAATTTTTTTAATTGATTTTATTTATTTGACAGTGAATGAGAAAGAAAGACAGCATATGAGGAAGCAACAGGCAGAGGAAGAGAGAAACAGGCTCCCTGCTGAGCAGAGAGTCCAACGTGGGACTCATCCTAGGACCCCAGGATCATGATCTGAGCCAAAGGCAGATGCTCAACCGACAGCCACCCAGGTGCCCCTAAACTAGAAATTATAGTAGGATTCAGAGAAAAGTGGATCATTTTCAGTAGTTTAGGTTTAGAAATGACAAGACTTGCTTTTTGATTAAATGTGTAGGGTGAGAGAGGAGGAAGGGTCTCACAGATGTCTCATTTAAGCAAATGGGGGTGGGGGAAGAAAGAAGAGCAGGCTTGGGGGGAGGGTGTTGGAAAGGGAGTGGGAATGTACATTCTCTTTTAGACATGCAAAGCTCGAGGTGCCTGTAAGGAACACAAGGGAAGATAACAAATAGACCAGAGCTTAAAGGAGAAATTTTGGCTGGACTCATGCATTATATGTCTGCATTTAAATGAGATCCGAATATGGCCAGTGTAAGCTGGAAGGAATGCCTTGACCTATTAGAATTCCAACATTAATGGCCAAGACCACATGGAATCAAACACATTATTTTAATAAGCATGAAAGCTTTATACCTGCAGCTAGCAATAAATAAGCAGTATTCTTTTTTTAATTTTTTTTAAAAGATTTTATTTATTTATTCATGAGAGATACAGAGAGAGAGGCAAAGACACAGGCAGAGGGAGAAGCAGGCTCCATGCCGGGAGCCTGACGTGGGACTCAATCCTGGGACTCCAGGATCATGCCTTGGGCCAAAGGTAGACACTCAACTGCTGAGCGGCCACCCAGCCATCCCAAGGAGTGGTATTACTGATTTATAAAAAGATGCAGATCCCCAAGAAAGCCAAGGAAAAAGACTTCAAAGAAAGCAACCTTGGGGCATCTGGGTGGCTCAGGTGGTTATGCGTCTGACTCTTGGTTTCGGCTCAGGTCATGATCTCAGGATCGTGAGATCGAGCCCCACATTGGGTTCTGCACTGGGCCCAGAGTCTGCTTGAGATTCTCTCTCCCTTTCCCTCTACCCCAGCTCATGCTATCTGTCTCTCTCTCTCAAATATACACATACATACATACAAAAAGAAAGCAAACTTGTTCCTAGAAACCGAAGACATTGAAGTGCTATGTGTAAACACTTATTATATAGACTCCTGCGTCAGCTCTCCTGACAAAATGAAATCTTTTTCTGTCTTTTAAGTAATAATTTTGAAAGATATTATAAACTCCTCCATAATAAGAGATCAAAACTCACCAGGTTTTAACAAAATAATGCAGATTGCCTGTGCTTGCAAGGTAGCCTAGTGGCGTTTCAAGCACACTGGTCACATGCCTACTCATATGTCATGTTTCCTGAAGATACTTTACTCTCCCACTGGGCATCAGTTACCTATGTCATCTTTAGAGCCTGAAGTCCAGAATATGTGTAAGTCAGAAGTTAGGTGGTCACAATCTGTAGCTTGTGAACAGCCGTTCGTTCTATCAAGAGATCCAAGCAGCCTCAAGCAGCAACACAGAAATTGAGTATAAGATATGATTAAGAGAAATGCTCTGCGGCATCTCTACCCTATATTTGGCTCCCTGATGAGCATTCACATTCCTGCTGGCATAGCTGTAACCTACAATCATAATGCAAATGTAAACAAGTGTTGGAGCAGCATTCTAAAGTGAGGCCATCTGAGCAGCTGGTCCTTCCAGAGATTAAAGCCTCTGACGTAGTCACAGATTATTGAATGTCCTTTTAGCAACAGGAAAAATGGAAGCACCCAGGTAGCACTCAACAACAACCCCCATGTGGAGAACCATAAATACTACACAGTATCATTTATATGTGGCATTAAAACAAAATTTAAGCTTAAGTCATAGAATACAAAAGTGGTTATTGGGGGATAGGAGAAATAAAGGTCGATAAAAAGGCACAAACTTTCAGCTATAAGATAAAGTCTGAGGACTTAATGAGTAACATGGTGACCTATATTGTATAGTTTTAAACTTTGCTGAGAGTAGAACCTAAATGTTCTCATCAAAAAAAAAAAAAAAAGCGCTAAGTGGGAGAGATCCTTTTTTTTTTTTTTTTCCACGGAGACCTAGGCAGAGGGAGAAGCAGGCCCCCTGAGGGGACCCTGATGTGGGACGCGATTCCAGGACTCTGGGATCACAACCTGAGCGGAAGGCAGACAGACGCTCAACCACTGAGCCACTCAGGCATCCGAGAAATCCTTTCAGAAGTAAGCATACTATATTAAATCATCATGTACACTTTAAATATCTTATAATGTTATTTGTTCATTACACCTCAGTAAGGCTGGAGAAGGAAAAAACAAAAACCCAGGTGTCAAGGCTGGAGACCCAAGAAGACCCAGTATTGAATCTAAGTCTGAAGGCCAGAGGAGACTAAGGTTTCAGCTCAGCAGCCAGGCCAGCAGAGTTTAAAAACAAAAACAAGGGGCACCTGGGTGGCTCAGTCAGTTAAGCATCTGCCTTCAGCTCAGGTCATGACCCCAGGGTCCTGGGATCAAGCCCCATGTGGGGCTGCACTCTGCTCAGCTGGTGTGTGTGGGGGTATTTGCTGTTCCCTCGCACTCTCTCAAAATAAATAATGCTGTCTCTCTCTCAAATAATAAAATCTTCAAAAAAAAAAAAAAAATCCCTCCAGTCTTGAAGCTCTGGGGCCCACAGTCCTTAATTACCCCAGAGAAATCTTTTATTCAGCCAACCTATCTCCACTACCAAAGAAAATAGCCAGTGAAGAAATCCAAACAGGACCAACTAAAAATCTGGGGCAGAGAATAAGCATCAGGTTTTTTTTTTTTTTTTTAACTTATTTATTTATGATAGTCACACACACACACAGAGAGAGAGAGGGGCAGAGACACAGGCAGAGGGAGAAGCAGGCTCCATGCACCGGGAGCCCGATGTGGGATTCGATCCCGGGTCTCCAGGATCGCGCCCTGGGCCAAAGGCAGGCGCCAAACCGCTGCGCCACCCAGGGATCCCAGCATCAGGTTTTTATCTTCATGGAGATGTGTAAGGATAATGAGGTGTTATAGGCCAAATGCATTCCAAAAGGCGATTCAGTTTAGCTAGATTACAACCTATCTAGTACACTGAAGGAATTCTGTGAAACAGAAAATCTTGAGTGACGGTGTGCTATGTAGAAGACAGGTCATGGAACGTTAGTTACCATGACAGCAGCAGCCAGGAAGGCCATGGCAGGCATCTCCTTTGCCTTCCAGAAGCGTAGAGTCTCTGAGGTTGCTTCTGCAGAGTAAATAGTAACATCTGCTTTTAGAAAAACATACATTTTTCTTTATACGTGTGCCAGTTACTCTCCATTTGCTTTGACTCCAACCCCTATAGTCATTCTCCACTTTTCTCTGCACCCCAAAAAGCTGGCCTCCAAGAATACCAGCCCCTAGCCTCTTCTTCCTTCGGCTTCAGACTGGGTTCAGCTAGTGGGCACCAGTGACAGGACGCAGAATGGGGTGTTTCTGCCCTCACCACTCTGCTATGCTGCCAGCCACAGTTGTGGGCATGGCTGTGGCTCCCCTTCACCTTTCAGGCCCAGGGGGAGAAGGGCCTCTTATGTTGCTCTCCAACAGGTATCATGACCTCCTTACTAGGTCTCTGAGCCCTGCCCACCCTTCTGTAAAGTCCTTTAGGTAGCTTCTCTTCAAAAGTCCCACGGGAGGGCGTGCTTCCTGCCAGGAGGATGCCAACTGACGCACCCCCTGTATCCCGGACCTTACATGCCTTCAAATTAACGAGATGCAGTCCTCAAGGGAATTCTCAAGGGCTAATCAAGGTGTTTTTCTCATGGGCTCCTCTTGGCCTTCAAATAAAACTCCACAAAACCTGATGTTATTCAATTTTTTTTATATATGAAAAGATCTGTTTTCCAACATTTATTCCACTGAATGAGTGCACAGCATTTTCACAAACTATCTCAGGGCTACATCAGTACAAAACAGTTTAAATTAGTAAAACAAAGCAGTTTCAAAAGGAAAACCATGGATTACTTCAGGGTGGATGCCACCACCACTTGGAACAGAGGACGTAAGGCAGCAAGGTGGTTACCGCATAACATGGGGAAAGGCTAGCAGGTAATAGTGTCCTTGTTCTACATAGATTGACACCCCTGGGCTGTAAAGCACCTCCCCCTCCAGGACTGAATGAGTGGAAATATGTCTCCTTGTTTATGCTCATCTACCTGTTGGGGTGACATTTCCATCTTGGTCATAATGAAATACTCTGGAGCGTGGCTCAGCCACCAGCCCTGTGCATATCTATCTGATCGAAAGATTCAGGGAGGACAGAGCAATGGGAATAAGAAACAGTGAAGCAGATAATCTTGCATGGCAAACACAGAATCAAATGCTCTACTCGTAGCCCACAATGCCTTTTGTTTGGTCCACTAATTTTCTTAACTTCCAAGTTATTCAGCCAATTGGAAGACCACGATAGGTAGGCACAACTGACTATAAAGTGTGTGTGTGTGTGTGTGTGTGTGTGTGTGTGTGTAGCAGGAAGGTGGAAGCTGGGCATTACCAGAGCCTATACAGGCCACTGATACAGTTTTGGGGGCTTTGGGGGAATACTGCTGGGATATGCTCCTTGTCTTTTCTGCTCATCTGGAGAACACTTTTTAAAACACCAGCAAGTTAAAAAAAAAAAAAAAAAAGGTTAATCCTCTTTATGTGGCTATTCTGGACACTTCTGTTCCCTCCAAGATGGTTGTTACTTCTGTATGACACTATTTTCCTTTAACAACAAAACTACCTGAAAGGCTCACAAAACAGCGGTTGACTGTACAGTACAGCCTTTTCACCCTCTACGCAGCCCCTGCTAAAGCACCTTGCACCAATTTTGTTTCATATCACTGGCATTTGGCCTAAAATTCTCACCATGTGTATCGACCCATCCCTGACATGCCCCAGGTACTATGTGACCATCTGCTACTTGTGGACGATTCACCTTCTGAGAGACCCTCGCGCTCTCACTTCTCATTCTGCCACGACAGGGGGCTTGGTGTCACACAAGTGGCCCGAGTCAGGTTTAGAGTTCATCATGTTTGGCCTCCTGGTCTTTGAGTTTAAATTCTTCTGCCGTGACCTTTCCATCTCCATTCCGGTCCTGGTTGGTGAACATGTTCTTCACAATCATCTCAGCATCAAAACCAGGAGCAAGTTTCCCTTTGCCAGATGCCACCTGGGCATGAATGTACTCTGAGAACTAGAGAGACAGGGAACAGGACAGACCATGAGACACAGCTGCCGAACCCGGGCCCGAACGGAACCCGAACAGAGAGAGCATCCCCAGGGCATCGGGAGTCCAGAGGCTAGAATTTGGGGTCTGAGCTCACAAAACAGACAAAATTCTGTGAGCTACACCACCTGTTTTTTTCTTTAGATGCAGATGAAAACCCCTGGCTAATGACTCCAGGAGCCCCTAGGTTCCAGGCAGCTAATACACGGCAGGGACTAGAGCTATCTGTTCTTTCCCAATCAACACTTAGTTCTCCATCAAAGGGTGATCTAACCACCTGAGCCTCTGAGAACATTGCTGCCTGTACTCATTCATTCATTCATATAGTAAAAACATTGTCTACTGTGTGCTGAGCACCATTCAAGATCCTAGAGAGATATCTTTATTTTTTTTTAATTTTTAAAAGATTTTATTTATTCATGAGAGACACACAGAGAGAGAGAGAGAGAGAGAGGCAGAGACAAGGCAGAGGGAGAAGCAGGCTCCACGCAGGGAGCCTGATGTGGGACTCAATCCCGGGCCGCCAGGATCACACCCTGGGCTGAAGGCGGCGCTAAACTGCTGGGCCACTGGGGCTGCCCAAGAGATATCTTTTAAAAAAAAAAATCCTGCCCTTGTAATTCTAGCATATCAGATTGGGAAACACACAATTAGAAATGAACATAAATAAAAATAAGTAAGTCACATATTAAGTTAGAAAGTAAAATGCTCTAGAAAACAAAAGATTAGAGCCAAGCAAGGAAGATCAAGAGTACAGGTAGAGAAGCAGGTTGAGGTCCCCATCCACCTGTCAGGGTAAAACCCCAATGCATAAAGGAGACTCGTGCAAAGACTTGAAGGGAGGGAATGAGCCAAACAGTTATCCAGGAAGTGTCTTCTGAGCAGACAGCTGGAGCAAAGGCCCAAGGGGGGAGCATGGCTGGTGGTAGTTACACTGAGCAGGTCATGGAGAATCTTTGTGGGGCCTTTATAGGCCAGTGTGAGGACTTTGGAAACAGAGGCTTCTGCAGGGTTGTGAGACAAAGCAAGCCATGATCCAATTTAAGTTTTAGAAGGATCATTCTAGCTGCTGTGAGGGGCAAGGGCGAAAGCAGGAAGACCATAGAGGTCCAAGCCAGAGCCAGGAGGCACTGGACCACGAGGCTGCAGAGTTAGATGGATGGTGAGAAACGGTCAGGCTCTGGATACATTTTCAAGATGGAGCTAGAATGACTTCCTGGTGGATTTATGATAGGCTATGTGAGAAAGAGAGTCGTCAAAGATTACTGAGTGCTCTCGCCTGAGCAACTGGAAGGACAGAGTTGCCATCAAAGGAGATGAGGAAGGCTTTGGGTAAAGCAAGTTCAGGGGAGGGAGGTATCAGGGGTTCCAAAAGTGAAGCTATCAGGTGAGCAGTTAGATGTATGAATTGTCTCTAGAGAGAGAAGACTGGACTGGAGCTACAAGTTTGGAAGCCATGGGGCTATGGATGACAAAGCACTGGGACTGGGTGAGAACACCCAAAAAGTGACATAAGGTGGGGAAGACAACAAGCTCAGGACTCTGGCTGGGGCACTCCAACCTGAAGACTCCTGAGAAGGACTTAGACGTGAGGTAGAAGTAACACCAAGAATGTGTGGTCTGGAGGCCAGGGAAAAGGCATCCTGCAAAGCAGTTAGCTATGCCCAAGTACAAGGAGAATGAGACATGACCACTGCAGCAACCTGAAAGGCACCGGTCACTTTAGCAAGACCAGGTTCAGTGACATGGAGGGACAAAGGTCTGACAGGAGTGGGTTGAAAAGAGTTTGGACATTTTTGCTATAAAAGAAGCAAAAAAATAAAATGGAAAGATGCACCAAGAGAAGGGAAAAGAATAGCATGGTTTTAGGCTAATGGGAACAATCCAGTAGCTGGGAAAATGTGACTGACATGAGAGAAAGTGGAAAAGGCTGGAGCCACGGCCTTGAATAAGCAGAGGTAGGTGGGCAGAGTCGTGGCATTCAGCAGGGTATCTCAGGACAGGCGACTCTAACTGTCCCGCTCCACGACGGGGTGTTTGCTGCAGAAGAAACCACCCAGGATCTAGATGATCAAGACAGGGGTATGTAGCCTGCCTCAAACCACTGGGTAGCTACGTGACGCTGGGCAAGTCCTTTACCTTCTCTGGGCACAGCTGCTGCTTCTGAAACGGGGATGGTGATTACACGGCTGCCACAAGGGCCAGGCAAGATGATATATGTGAAAAACACTCAGCACAATGCAGGCACACAGTGAGCACCCAGGAACTGAGAACTGAATTATGAGCCCTGGAATCAAGCCCTGTACCTCTCAGGGCCTCGGTTTCTTCAAAGAGGAATTGTGAGCTTCAGTTTAGAGAGTGTGTATAGAACTGCGTGGTACACGACCGTGTGCAGTTACCATCATCACGAGAAATAAGCATTCACACTCGGAACGGATCTCCTGCCCCAGTAAGGCTCCCCAGGCTCCTAGAAGTCCTGCTTCCTTCAAAGGTCAGTTACCTCTTCGAGGAGGACTTCTCCATTACCATCCTTGTCGATTTCTTCGAAGAGGTTGGGGGACACCTCGCCATTCCATATGAACATGTACCCCTCGGGCAGACCGGCCACAAGCTCCAGCAGCTCAATGTCAAACACCAGGACAGCACTGCCGGGCACTTCTCCATCTGTCTCACCAACAGGGGAGGGGACAGCGTTAGTGCCACCAGACGGCAAGCATGCCCATCTGAACCTCCCCCCCAACCAGGGCTCCAGCTGCCTCCTGGATGGCGAACATTTCTTGTGAGAGCAAGAAAGTTCTAAGCCAGCAAGTGGTTTTTTCCAAGCTGTAGATGGTGACCATTAGTGAGTCATGAAATCCGTTTACAGGATATCAACCAGCATTTTTTTTTAATTTTTATTTATTTATGATAGTCACACAGAGAGAGAGAGAGAGGCAGAGACACAGGCAGAGGGAGAAGCAGGCTCCATGCACCCGGAGCCCAACGTGGGATTCGATCCCGGGTCTCCAGGATCGCGCCCTGGGCCAAAGGCAGGCGCTAAACCGCTGCGCCACCCAGGGATCCCAGCATTTTTTTTTTTTAATTAAAGAATAAAATAGATAAGGGTACATTGCACATAGAAAGGATAGGTATGGTTTTATGGAACTTGAGTTTAATAACTTTATATGTAAAACTAAATGTCTATGTACATACGTATAAATTGTGTGTTAATGTGTAATACAGATGGGGAGACAAAATGTATTTTTTTCCCCAAGATTTTTAAATTTTATTTATTTTAGAGAGAGAGAGAAAGAGTGTGTGCACACACATGTGGGGTAGGGGGAGAGGGAGAGAATCTCAAGCAGACTCCCTGTTGATAGCAGAGCCCAAACGGGGCTCCGCCTCAGGACCCTGAGATCATGACCTGAGCCGAAACCAGGAGTCAGGTGCTTACCCAACTGAGCCGCCCAGGTGCTCCCATGGAATGTATTTCTTATTATATGTCTTGGTGAAAAAAAGTTTGAAAGCCACTAATAGAGACTACAATTGTAGAACTTTTCAATAAATCCTGTAATAGAACCTTAAAAATAGTACAGCATGCCTTAAAATCCTAAGCTAAAATATGATATAAACACAAATCTGAGAACAGTATATACAGAATGGGCCCAAAAGAGATTATATGAGTACGTGAATATATATATATATATATATATATAAAATGTCTTATTTGAAATTATTATATGTCATAATTATTTATAATTAATATTACTTAGTCATGTAGGGTACACATTTTTTGTGTTTCTTCTTAGACCAGGGGGACTAGCAGGCAGTTGTGCATATTTTTGTTTTCTTTTTTAAGTAAGCTCTATACCAGATATAGGGCTCAAACTCACGACTCCGATCAAGAGTCACATGCCCCACAGACTGAGCCAGCCAGGTACCCCTAACAGACAGTATACTCACAATTATTTAAAAAATGTGAAAAAGAGAAAATCGATCCAAAGTATATGTTTCTTATAAGTTAGCACTTCCTACCTCCTCCATCTCCAGAGAGCTGGAGCATAAAACACTGGAGAAGATGGCCCTGATTCTTTGGGTTTTAAATAGAAGAAGCAGGGACTTCTCGATCCCGGGACTCTGGGATCATGCCCCGAGCCAAAGGCAGATGCTCAACCACTGAGCCACCCAGGCGTCCCAAATAGGTAGAATCTTTAAAAAATAATAATAACAAATGGAAAGAGCATATTGCGGTTCTAAATATGGCACCCCAAAAGCACAACATTCAGATTGTGAATATGCCCCAAGCATTCCGTAATGCTGTTGCTTACTCACCCACGCCAGCTTCCCCATAGCCCAGGTGGGGTGGAATGATCACTGTCCGTTTCTCTCCAACGCACATCTCTCTGAGACCCATATCCATTCCCAACACAACTTGTCCGGATCCCAAAACAATATTATACGTCTTGCCTAAATTCCACCTGAAAATGAAACAGAGGAGTCCCTGATTAGGTCAACAACCCACTGGTCCTTGAATGTTTTCATGAGAAGAACACATATCTTCTGTGATCTTTCTGCCAAAGATACAGAACCCCTGTCTAATCAGGAGAAAACATCAGACAAGCCCAAACTGAGCAACACTGTGCAAAATAACGAACCTATAATCTTCAAAAGTGTGAAGAAAATCAAGGGAAAACCAAGAAGCCATTCCAGAACACTGGAGCATACTGAGTGAGATCCTTTTGCTATAAAGGATAAAAGACCTTATGGGAACAACTAGCAAAACTTAGGTGGGGTCTGAGGATTAAAGATGGTAACATATCAGTGTTAATTCTGGTTATGAAGTATGTGTTAAATTATGCAGGAGAATGTCTGTATTTGTAGGAAATGTACACTGAAGTACTCGGGGTGGTGGGATATCATGGTGGCAACTCCAATGATTCCAGGGAGAAAGAAATTTTTTGTGCTGTTCTTACAACTTTTCTATTTTTTAAAGTTTTATTTATTTGAGAAAGAGAGTGAGCATGAGAGAGAGTAGGAGTGGGGGCGGGGGTGGGGAGGATAGAGGGAGAGGGAGGTGCAGATCCCCACCCCCACACTGAGCAGGAACCTGATGCGGGACTCATCCCAGGACCCTGGGATCATGACCTGAGCCGAAGGCAGCTGCTTAACCGACTGAGCCACCAGGTGCCCAATATTTTAATCACTATCCTAGTAAGGAATTTTCATGAGAATTTGAAAAATTTGTAATATAGTTACGACCCTGGGTTTTGGATTTAGCAAGACCTGAGTCTGAATCTTGCTTCTGACACTTAATTGGACCGTGAAAAAGAAAATCCCTCCATTTCCTCATCTATAAACTGCAGATAATAGTAGCTACCTCACAGGGGTATTCTCAGTGGTAAATAATGGGCCATGCTGGCACGGGGGAGAACAAATACAAAGAGCTCAGTAAATGGATGGCCTTGAGTATGTGAAACGCTTGCATCTGTAATAGGTTTTGACGTTAGAAAAATAACTGAAAGTTTAACTTTAGCCATGATTTAAATTACTCTGGATGTCCACGGTCCCTGGGAAATCCACATAAATCAAAGGTGGCTCTATCACCTCAGTCACTACTGAAAATAAATGTTTCCACATGTACCTCAGTACGCTCCCCCACCTCCTAAAGACAAACAATGGAGATATTCTTCAATCTCAGGCTGGAAAAGCCTCTCCAAGCTCCTCAGAGCCCCATGGGGACCCCTTCCCAGGTGGCGACAGCATGCAAGGGACAGCCCCTCCAGGTCACAGCCCCTTCTAGGCTCCCCAGCCTCCCCTGGGTGCAGGGCTACCGCCACTTTGCCTCCTCAAGCTGGTCGTCAGGCACCGACACACCAAACCAGGGTTTGCACCTGTCTTACCTGGGACAAAGTCAAAACAAAGTCCACTCTGGCGCGGGGGGGCCTTGGCCCAAGGCCTGTGGGAGGGAGCAGGATGGGCCCTCCCGCCTGGGCACAATTCCTTCTTTGTCAGCAGGCGGAGGCACCCTGGCACTGCCTTTCTCCAGGGACTACTCTGTTTCACAGTCTCCCAGAATATTCAAAAACCCCTTTAGCTCTCCGCTACCAAAGTCTGAGGCCAACTTAAACACACATGAAGAAAATCCTCCAAGCAAATGTCTCTGCTTTCCCGGGTCACCTCTGAGTGCCCCACTAAGTCTTTCTTTTTTTTCCCCCTCAGATCAGCCTCTTATTTATTTTATTTTTATTTATTTGTTTTGCCAGTTTTGCCTCTGACATTCTCCTCATTCCTTCCGCGCACTCCCACGGCCCAGCCACTGCAGGCTTCCTGCTCCCCACCTGCCGCCCTCTGGCTCTCGCCCGTGGTCCCCTTCCTCCTCCCAGCAGCCAGCTTCAGCAGCACCTGCCTCCCTGTTTACAGAGCCCACGGAAGGCCGGAAGGCCGGGGTGGGGCAGGTCTCACCCCCTTCCTCTCCCACCTCACACCCACCACAGGCCCCATTTCCCCTTGATACTGAAGCTACACTCAGACCAGACCAGCAGGGATGCCGGATGTTACTCTGCAGTATAGAGTTACAGGGACCGCAAATGACTCTCGTGGTAGAGGGTGGAGTCTGATAAGACCAAGGAACATTACGTGGCTCCCGGATGCTCTGTGGGAATGTTGTGAATCCGCCAAACATGAGAAGGCAGGAAGGCTGATTCCCCCCCCACCCCCGCCCTACATGAGAAGCATATCCTGAACCCACTGGGAAGGAATTCCTTTGTTCAGTTTCCACCACCACCACCACCACCACCACCCCCCACTCCCCACCACCCCCACCCCCGCTTCCCGACCCCCTGCCCCAGAGTCAGAGCCCCAGATAAGAATATGGGCATTAGCAAGAGCAAGGACAGCAAGCCATTGACCTTACAGACTACTCTAACCTTGTGGATCATTCTCATATGCATATGGTCCCTTGATCCCCCAAACGACAGGCCATGCTTCTTCTCCACTGCCCCCCAAAGGCTTCTAATACTAATGCAAGGAGGTTTGCTATAAAAGAGGTCCTGGTATATCTGAGCCCCAGAAGCTAATTCATAGTTCATTGATTCTATAATGCATGTATTTTCACATTTTAACCTCTCTGTAATTGGGATACACTTTATCATTAACATCATGTTAATTTGGGGATCCCTGGGTGGCGCAGCGGTTTGGCGCCTGCCTTTGGCCCAGGGCGCGATCCTGGAGACCCGGGATCGAATCCCACATCGGGCTCCCGGTGCATGGAGCCTGCTTCTCCCTCTGCCTGTGTCTCTGCCTCTCTCTCTCTCTCTGTGACTATCATAAATAAAAAAAAAAAAAAAAAAAAACATCATGTTAATTTGGGGGCAGCATTTTTATGCAGATCTTAAAGATGCATAAAATGATGCATCTAATAATCAACACATTCTAGATCTGATGAAAAACAGGAATCCATTAGTATACAGGCTCTCATAGCAGCAGAGAGAATGCTCTGAAGAGCATGTCCCTAGGGCTCCGTCTCCATGTCTGGCTCTCGCCAGCCACACACAATGTCCCCTGAAACTAGAAGGCAGAGGGGCGGGTGGGAGGGAGAGAAGGCCCTCCCCACGCAGCATAAATACAGCAACACATACTTATTTACATGAAGCCGTTCTCTCTCCCCAAGCCCAAACTTAGGAATCTTGAGTCAGGCTCTGTATGAAAATGGATATACTTATACGGAGATATAAAGAAAGGCTGAAAATGTTTCTTTCCCAGAAGAGAATATTTTACTAACATACAACTACATCTAAAGATTCAGAAACTGGGGATCCCTGGGTGGTGCAGCGGTTTAGCGCCTGCCTTTGGCCCAGGGCGCAATCCTGGAGACCCGGGATCGAGTCCCACGTCAGGCTCCCAGTGCATGAAGCCTGCTTCTCCCTCTGCCTGTGTCTCTGCCTCTCTCTCTCTCTCTCTGTGTGACTATCATAAATAAATAAAAATTTAAAAAAATAAAAAATAAAAAAATAAAGATTCAGAAACATAAGAAGCATAAAGCTCCTTTTTACCCAAACTGGCTAATGATACTAGTTTATACTATTGATTCCTATTAATAAAATATCAGATTCATCTCAGTCAGTTAACATTTATAAAATGCTCCCTTTGCATTAGTTATGCTCTGGGCTAGGTGTAAAGAATAAAAATATGAATAAACATGTTGGGTTTCTCTAAGGTATTCAGACCAGCAACAGAGATTGAAACAAAAATAAATAACTAAAAATAAATAACTATGTTAAATAATAACTTAAAACATGAGACACAGGGACGCCTGAGTGGCTCAGCGATTGAGCATCTGCCTTTGGCTCAGAGCATGATCCCCAGGTCCGGGATCAAATGCCACATGGGGCTCCTTGTGGGGAGCCTGCCTCTCCCTCTGCCTGTGTCTCTGCCTTTCTCTCTGTGTCTCTCATGAATAAATAAATAAAATCTTAAAAAACAAAAACAAAAAAAAACATGAGACACAGAAGTGGGAGCAGCTGATTCTTCCTAGGAATTAAGGAAAGACTTGGAAAAGGGAGGACATCTTAGCCAGGGCAGAAGTTGGCTGGAAAGAAGGGTTTAAGCAGCGCACATCTTGCACCACTACACATGGAAACCTAGAAGGCAAAAGCTTCCACCTAGCAGAAGATGAGACCAGTCCAGCAGAATGGAGTTGACAAATAGAGCCTAATGTGCCAGACTATGGAGTTTGTAATGTAGCTGTGGGTTAATTTTTAAAGACAGCAGTTAGAAGATGACATCTGTTTTTCAGAAAGACAATTTCACAGAAGCAAGGTGCAACCATTCATAGGGAACTTGTAGAATAATGCACCTGAGTAGTGATATCAGCTAGCTCCACGCAATGGGGAAGCATGGAGAGAAACGCCCTCAACCAGTATGTGATGAAGAGCAAAGGAGAACCATGCGAGCCTATGGCTGTTATCCACCAAGTTCACTCCCCTCCTGTCCCCAGGGGCCCTTACGTGGAATCCAGCAGAGTCCCATCCAGAAGCGAGGCATTGTAGTGATACTTGAGGTAATCCCCCTTCTTACTCAGCACGGAGCAGTCCGGGGGCTTGTAGTGGGAGGTGATGCTGATGGAGTCTGAAGGGTTGTGGAAGTCAATCACGTGGATGTCAAACACCAGCACGGCCGAACCAGGGATGTTCCCTAAAGGTCAGACACAGGCAATTAATGAGGGACCCCGGTGTCACCAGGTACGTTCCCACAAACCTCCAGGGAGAGACCCGGGACTGCCGATAGGAAAACCTAGAGAGGGGAACCTGGGTGGTGGGTCAGTGGTTGAGTGTCTGCCTTTGGCTCAGGTGGTGATCCTGGGGTTCAGGGATCGAGTCTTGCATCAGGCTCCCCGGGAAGCCTGCTTCTCCCTCTGCCTCTCTCTGTGTGTCTCTCAAGAATAAACAAATAAAAATCTTTAATAAAAATTAAAAACCTAGAGAATACTGAGAGATCGAAGCTGGAAGAGCTGTTAGAAGTAACCTAACCCTCATGGGTAAACTGAGGCACAGACTTGCCCACGGTCATGCAGCCAGTTATAGAACACAGTTTGAACTGTTAAAGACGTTGAGCTACAGCCCCATGGGATCGCTGAACCTGAAAGATGTATGGCTAAGTTCATCACAGATGCGGAAACTAAACGCAGCCAAATTAAGGCTCACCTGGTTCCCACTGAAGTTAAGAGATGAGAAAATCAGCTGACAGCTACTGCTGTGCAAGAGAAACTAACAGAAACGTCACAGGGGAAAGCTCCCAGCCAAAACCGGCCCATATAGACTCCTCTATGATACAATATATCTAACAGTTCATAAAGTACTCTTATAACACATCGTTTCTGTTCTACACAAAATTATTAGTATAGGGGATCCCTGGGTGGCTCAGTGGTTTAGCGCCTGCCTTCGGCCCAGGGCGTGATGCTGGAGTCTCAGGATTGAGTCCCACATCAGGCTCCCTGCATGGAGCCTGCTTCTCCCTCTGCCTGTGTCTCTGCCTCTCTCTCTCTTTCTCTCTCTCTCTCTCTCTGTGTCTCTCATGAATAAATGAATAAAATCTTAAAAAAAAAACTATTAGTATATTTTTCTCTTCTATCATCTCCACTTTTGAAAACGTTATCTCACATCTGAATAGCATTTTACAGTTTACCAAAGTATTTTTCAGACACATTCTCTCATTTTTTTAAAACTTTATTTTTAGGGCAGCCCAGGTGGCTCAGCAGTTTAGCACTGCCTTCAGCCCAGGGTGTGATCCTTGAGACCCAGGATCAAGTCCCACATCGGGCTCCCTGCATGGAGCCTGCTTCTCCCTCTGCCTGTGTCTCTGCCTCAACAAAATGAAATGCCAAGAATGGAGCTGGAGAACCCCACGGGGAGCCCAGCATTTCATTCCTTCCACAAGTATTTATTCACTGTTTACTTCATGCTTGGCCCCATGGTATGTCCTCCATGTCCTGACACCCTTTCTGGGCCAGTCCCTGATGGATTAGCACTAGGTCCTATGCAAACCCCACAAGGAGGCCAGGGAGACACTTATCAAAAGAAGACAGAGGTGCCCCCCCCCCACCCCTGTGCAAGAGCACCTGGGTGGTCCTTGTCAGAGTGCCCCTGCCCCCACAACAACATATGATTTGGGATGAAGCAGCCTCATGCCCACAAAATTTATGAGTCTTCAGATGCTTCCCAGAGTCTTATATAATATAATTCTTTGCAGAGCTCTGTCACATACTTGATAGAAAGCCAAAACAAAAACAAACAAACAAAAAAAATAACTTAAGCAAATGTTTTCCATTAATATATTATTTTTAGAGAAACGAAGGATTAATCCTGAGGGCATAACAAAGCCTGAATACTCAGAAAATATTTGTCTATTTCTGTATGTATTTGAGTAGAAGTTTACATGATACAAAACCAAGGAGCATCAAGACACTAGACAAACAGGAAATGAAGCCAGGTTTATTGAATGTGTCTTAAGATGTGACCTGGTATGGCTTTACACATCAGAAATTAAATGGGGTGCCCTGCTGACTCAGCCTGGAGAGCATGTGATTCTTGATCTTGGGGTGGTAAGTTCAAACCCTAAACTGGGGGGTAGAGTTTACTCAAAAAAAAGAAGAAAAAGAAAGAAATTTAGGTCAGGGAGAAAAAAAATGTTTCTCCACAGTACACCCTAGCTTCCAACCAACCTGATACCTCATAGATCCTCTGAATAGACCCTACTAAGAAAATTCTGAAGACACATATATCAGTAGTAGTCAGAAGAACAAAATTAATGTGTACAGCCAGCCAGGCCAGCCACAAGCTCACCAGTGAAAAGAATGCAAAAGCAAAATTAATACTGTATCAACTATTCCTAAGCAGGTTAGCAAAAAATGGTATAGGCATATCTCAGAGATTTTGTGGGTCTGGTTCCAGACCACTGGAATAAAGTGAATAGTTCAATAAGGCGAGTCAGGTGAATTGTTTTGGCTTCCCAGTGCATATAATAAAGTTTGTTTCTACCATGCTGTGGTCTATTAGGGGTGCAATAGCATTATGTCTCGAAAACAATGTACATACCTTAACTAAAAGTATTTTATTGCTAAAAAATATAAACTATCATCTGAGCTTTTTTAAATTTTTATTTATTTATGCATGAAACAACACAGAGAGAGGCAGAGACATAGGCAGAGGGGGAAGCAGGCTCCATGCAGGGAGCCCAATGCGGAACTCGATTCCAGACCCCAGGATCATGACCTGAGCCTAAGGCAGATGCTCAACCACTAAGCACCCAGGCGCCCCTCATCTGACCTTTCAGAGTCATAATCGCTGATCACTGACCACCATAACAAATATAATAACAATGAATAAGTTTGAAATATGGCAAGAATTACCAAAATGTGACACAGAGACATGAAGCAAGCAAATAGTGCTGGAAAAATCGCAATGATAGGCTTGCTTGATGCAGGGTCGCCACAAACTTCAATTTGTAAAACAAACAAAAAAACCCAACCATAATACTATCTGCAAAGCACAATAAAGCAAAGCGCAATAAAATGAAGTATGCCTATATGCGTGAGTAAAAAACCTAAGAGCGAAATATGGTTTAAAATACTATGCAACCATAAAAAAAAATACCTGTTGGCATAGACAGTTGTTCACAACAAATTAGGTAAAGAGAAAAATTACAAAGTAATATGTATAGATAATCCCATTTTTTTAGTTTATTTATTTTTTAGTAATCTCTACACCCAATGTGGGGCTCAAACTCATAAGCCTGAGATCAAGAGTCACATGCTCCTCCGACTGAGCCAGCCAGGTGTCCCTAGGTAATCCCATTTTTGTTAGTATTTATTAGTGGAGGTGGATGTGTATTTTCACTTCACGGTTGTATTAGTTTCCTATTGTTAGTATAACAAATTTCCACAAATTTAGTGGCTTAAAACAATGCAGATCTATTCTCATAACTCTGGAGGGTCAAAATTCTGAATTCAAGGTGTTGGCAGGGACGCGTTCCTCGTGGAGGATTCAGGGGAGAATCTGCTTCCTCGCCTTTCCAGCTTCCTGTGGCTGCCTTCACTCCTTGACCTGTGGCCCCTTTGTCCAATTTCCAAGCCAGCAGCTTAGCATTTTCTCCTCCCTCTGACCTCCTGCTTCCCTCTTACAAAGGCTCTTGTAAGTACATCAAGACCACCTGGATGGATGATCCAGAATGATCTCCCCATCTCAAGATCCTTACCTTACTCACATCTGCAAAATCCCTCCACCATGTAAGGTAACATATTGACAGGTTCCAGGGATAGGACGGGGACATCTTTTGGGGCTGCTATCCCACCTACCACATTTCAATGTTTATTCCTGCCTGGTGGGATAATGGGAGATTTTTGTTTTCTTTCGTTATCCTTACTTTCTTTTTTCTAAAGTCAACACGTATCATTTGTATAACGCTTAAAAGGAGGTTGCTATTAGAGTGACAAAGTGTTCTCAAAGTGGGTTGAGGTGATGGTTAACTCAACTCCCCACATTTACTAAAAGTCACTGAATTGGGACACCAGGGTGGCTCAGTTGGCTAAGCATCCAGCTCAGGTCATAATCTCAGGATTCTGAGAGTGAGCCTCACATTGGGCTCATGTCCAGCACAAAGTCGGCTTGAGATTCTCTCTCCCTCTCCCTCTGCCCCTCCTGCTCGTGCTCTCTCTCTCCCTAAAACAAATAAATCTTCACAACTCACGGAATTGTACACTTAAAATGGGTAAATTTTATGACACATAAATTACATCTCAATAAAACTATTAAAAAACAAAAACCAGGGACACCTGGGTGGCTCAGTGGCTGGGCGTCTGCCTTCAGCTCAGGGCATGATCCTGGAGTCCTGGGATCGAGTCCCGCGTCAGGCTCCCTGCTCCCTCTGCCTATGTCTCTACCTCTGTCTCTCTTGAATAAATAAATTAAAAACCTTAAAAAAAAACAAAAACAAAAAAGGGGAGAGGTTTGCAATATACTTTCAAATGACTCAACAACAAAAACAAAAAATGTAATTAGAGAGAAAAAATAAACAGCAAGATGTTAACAGCTGATGAATCTATGAGTTTGACTCCTAGTTCTTTCAACTTTGGCACAAGTCTAAGAATTTTCCAAGAGGAAATTGGGCAGTGGGGACAAGAGGAAAGAATAGAGCATCTCTAGAAACCAACGCTATTTGGACATTCAAGTCTTTAATGGGACATCAGGTTCCACATTCTGGCTCTCAAGAAGCCCTGATTGCTTGGAAGCAGCCTGGAAGCAGCGAGCACTCACCTCTTCCTTCCTCTCCGTAGCCGAGGTGAGGCGGGACCACAATCCTCCTCTTCTCTCCGATGCAGACACCAAGTAGACCTTCATCCATGCCAGCAATCACGTAGCCCTGCCCGATGTATGTGTCAAAGGTGCGGTTCCGTGAGTAGCTGGAAAAGAAGGAAGGACAGAAAGGTTCCTCACAAGCGACACCACAGCAGCTGTGCATGTTAGGGGCATGAGAGGCAGCAGGAAGCCAGAAGACTCCAGACCCTGGAAGAGGCTGAAGCTTAGTTTGTGAGGACACAGCCTGGAAACATGCTCCCAGGGAACCCACACTCCCTAGAACTCACACACGGTGTGGGAGCAGCTGGGTACAAAACCACTCCCAGAAACAAGCCTCCAACCCTCTGGTCTGGTCAGGTTATGGATGGGATGCACCAGACAAGACGCAGCCACACAGAAATGTAGCTGATGTAAATCGGACTGTGCTTGGTAACCATGTCAAGTTAATTTTAAAAAAGCATCAAAGGTGGACCTTCTTAGAAACTAAGAATGTGTCACAAGACAACGTTCCAGTATCTGAAGCAGAGAATATCTGTATATATGAGGCATGGATATTTGGATTGCCAGGAAAGTAACAAATACACAGAAAACAATTGAACTGTGCAGTCTCTACCAGGGCCCAGAGGAAGTCTTCCTACTGTAACCCCTGCTCACCAAGCCACCTTCTGGGGAGTACTTGGGTTTCCCAAGTGCCATGGGCAGGAGGCCCAAGCATTCTGCTCAGTGGAGAGATCCAGCCTTTGTATAAACTGCCAGTTGAATCCGATTCCTGTGAGTTTGGTGAGGACAGGAATCAATTCCCCAAAGCCAGATGTTTCCAGAATAAAATAATAAAACTTCACACGCCACGTCTGCTACCCAGGGACCTGCACTCATTCCTCACCCCCACCTGGTGCAGAGGTGGCAAAAAGCCTGTCATGAAAGAGTTGGTCTGTTCCACCATGACCTCAAACACAGCCAAAGGATGACCACCTCCGGGAAGATGGCCAGCCGAGTGGGGCCAGGGGGATGAAAAGACTGAGCTGCGAGGGGCTCCCCTTTTACAGTAGCTCTCAGAGACCAAACAGAAAGCCAAAGGATGTGAAAAATCACAAGAACAGATGATTCTCCTCACCCAGGAAGCCGGTCATCTACATAGACCCCTCGCCCCCATGGAGAAAGACCCTGTTGCCCACATTGTGCAGCTCCAGACCTCAGCCCTCACACAACCAGGAAGGCCAGGATGGAAACACAGTAGGGCAGGAAAGCAGGCTTGGCTCCCTAGCATCCTCTCGCCATGAGCCAGCCTTTTGCCTTCCCCAGGTTACTGACTCTCTGGCCAGTACCTGGAGATCATCAGCAGAGAACAGCCTTGGTGGCACTCCAGACCTCAGGCATTCAAGGCAGAGGAGGACACCTGCCTGATGGGGTCCCTCATAAAGGGACACTGAGCAGTGGGAGAGATGGCAGGTGCCTCAGAGAAGGCTGCGCCACTGGGTGGAAGAGTCAGCAAAGATCCCATAGGGTTCGGGGAGACAGCAGACACCGAGGAGGTAGGATCTGCACCAGGGAAAGCACTGGGGTGACAGTGGGGCTAAGGCCAAGAGACACAAAGGAGCCTCAGAAGAAGAGAACGGAGGAGCAGAGTGGCCGGGAATTGTAGAGCACTCTGAATAACTTTAAAAGAAGACTTAAGAGAGCCTGGGTGGCTCAGTAGTTGAGCGTCTGCCTTTGGCTCAGGGCATGATCCCAGGGTCCTGGGATCTAGTCCCACATCAGAATCCCTGTAGGGAACCTGCTTCTCCCTCTGTCTGTGTCTCTGCTTCTCTCTGTGTCTTTCATGAATAAATGAATAAAATCTTTTTAAAAATAGGGCAGCCCCATTGGCGCAGCGGTTTGGCGCCGCCTGCAGCCCGGGGTGTGATCCTGGAGGCCCTGGATCGAGTCCCATGTCGGGCTCCCTGCATGGAGCCTGCTTCTCCCTCTGCTTGTGTCTCTGCCTCTCTCTCTCTCTGTGTGTGTGTCTCTCATGAATAAATAAATAAAATCTTTTAAAAAAATCTTTTAAAAAATAAAATAAAATAGGAATTTTAATAAAGAATATTTCCAAGGATAAAAATATAAAACCCTTAAAAGGGGCTGAGGAAAATATAGACAAATGTTCATGTACTCTAGGGGATGGGACAGATTTGTTATTTTTAGCAAGTTCCCAAAGACAGACTATGTAAGAATTTATGTAAGAATAAAGGAAATCATAAAAGAGAAGTTAAATGTATTTAACAAAGTCACAATAACCAAAATAAAAATGCAAATAAACATGGAATATGCTTTGGACAATATACAGCCATAAACGGGTTACTATCTTTAATATACCTCTGTATATTAAAATTGATAAGAAAAAGACAAATACCAATACCCTCAACATAAAAACAGGCAAAAGATACAACACATAAATCACAAAAGAAGATATCCAAATGGTCTTGTAATAAATATTTGAAACAATTTCAACCTCAATAGCAATCAAGAAATTCAGATTAAAACTATAAGGTTCCAGGCAGCCTGGTGGCTCAGCAGTTGGTGCCTGCCCTCTGCCCAGGGCGTGATCCCAGGGTCCCGGGATCGAGTCCCACGTCGGGCTCCCTGCATGGAGCCTGCTTCTCCCTCTGCCTGTGTCTCTGCCTCTCTCTCTGTGCCTCTCATGAATAAATAAATAAAATCTTAAAAAAAAAAAAAACTATCCATTTTTCTCCTATAAATTGGCAAAAATTATTTAAAAATGATTCTCAGTGTTGAGAGAGTTTGAGGGAATGAAGCTCCTTTAGAGTGTTGGGGAATAAAAGCTTCCCCGAGGACAGCTTGGTTGTGTATATCAAAAACTATAAAAATACACATAATCTTTGACCCAAAGATTCTTCTAGAAATTTATCCCAAGGAAACAATCTTACACGTTAAGATTTAGCTGCAAAAATAATTACTGCAGCCCTACTTAGACTGTCAAAAGGAAGAAAACAAAGATGGTGACTAACATATCATGATGAGTGCTGAGTACCGTGTAGAATTGTTAAATCACTATGTTGTACACCTGAAGCTAATATAACTCTGTCAACTACAATAAAAAAGAAAACAACTGGGATTAATTACCTAAATTAAGGCAAATCCATATAATAGAAAATTCTGTAGCCATTAGGATGGACTAGATCCCAATGCACTAAAGTGGAAAGCATTTTTAAAACCTAATAAAATTGTCACTCCTTTATTTTTTTGTTAAAGTTTTATTTATTTGGGGGGGTGGGGGTGGGACAGAGGGAGACAGGGACTCTTAAGCAGACCCTCTGCTAAGCACAGAGTCCAATTCATGGCTCCTTCTCACACCCTGAGATCATAGTCTGAGACAAAATCAAGAGTTGGATGCTTTACAGACTGAGCCACCCAGGCACCCTGTGGTTCCTCTAATATGGAAATAAATCTGGTGCACACTAGAAAAAATGGTCTTTTAATTAGAAATAGAATTCCAGGGATGCCTGGGTGGCTCAGCAGTTGAGCATCTGCCTTTGGCTCAGGGCGTGATCCCAGGGTCCTAGGATCGAGTCCCACATCGGGCTCCCTGCATGGAGCCTGCTTCTCTCTGCCTGTGTCTCTGCCTTTCTCTCTATATCTCTCATGAATAAATAAATAAAATCTTAAAAAAAAAAAAGAAATAGAATTCCAGGAAATAAAGGACAGAACCAAGCTCATAAGTAACGGGTAATAAATAACATGCACACACTGAATGTTTTCTGTAATAGAAAAAAATAAATAAATAAAGACAACTCAAATGTTCATCAGTAGGGGAATGGTTAAATAAATTGAGAATATTCACCCAATGAAAACACTATGCAGACATAAAAAACAAATTAGCTCTCTTATATGTGTACAGTATAAATTGTTTATGTATGAATTTTTTAATTAGGTAGGCTCCACGCAAGCACGGAGCCCAACCCAGGAGCTTGAACTCATGACTGTGAGATCAAAACCTGAGCTGTCTCTCTATATATCAATATGGAAAAATCCCAAGATGGAAAAATAAAAAGGAAGAGGCAGGGTGGTGTATTCCATCTGCTATATACTATAAAGGGGAGAAAATAAGATAACATCTGTATTTGTGTTGGGACGCCTGGGTGGCTCAGTGGTTGAGCATCTGCCTTTGGCTCAGGGCGTGATCCCAGGATCTGGGATTGAGTCCCACATCGGGCTCCCTGCAGGGAGCCTATTTCTCCTATGTCTCTGCCTCTCTCTCTATATATATATATATCTCTCATGAAGAAATAAATAAATAAATCTTAAAACACACACACACATCTGTATTTGTATATATCTACATTAGAAAAAAAAATCCGCACAGTGGAAGAATAAAAAAGAAACATTAATAAAAGTGGTTAATTCTAGAGGTGCCTGGATGGCTCAGTTGGTGGAGTGTACAACTCTTGATCTCAGGGTCTTGAGTTCAAGCCCTTTTGGGCATAGAGATGAAAGAAAGGAAAGGAAGAAAGGAGGAAAGGAAGGAAGGAAGGAAGGAAGGAAGGAAGGAAGGAAGGAAGGAAGGAAGGAAGGATCGGAGGGAGGGAGGGAGGGAGGGAGGAAGAAAGAAAGAAAGTTAATTCCAAGTGGCTAGAGAAAAGGGAGATGGAAGGTAGGCAGGGGCAAGTAATAGGACATATCTTAATACACACTTAGTTTTAATTCTGAACCATGTGACTATTACTTTTTCCAAAAAGATCAAATGAAAATTATAAAGGAAGAGACCTTAAGAACAGGAAGGATAAATTATTCAAGCAAATGGGACACCTGGATAGCTCAGCGGTTGGGCGACTGCCTTTGCCTCAGGGCATGATCCTAGGGTCCTGGGATCAAGTCCCACATTGGGCTCCCCGTGGAGAGCCTGCTTCTCTCTCTGCCTGTGTCTCTGCCTCTCTGTGTGTCTCTCATGAATAAATAAATAAAATCTTAAAAAAAATATTCAAGCAAAATAATGCCATATGAAAATTCTTCTGTACTATTTTGGATGACTAAAGAAATCAGAAGTCTATTACCTCAGAGAGACAGGTAGGCTGCTGTCTCTACCTGTTCGCTCTACAGGAAGCTGAAGAGGTGGTTTCCCAAGGGCACATGCCACTTGAAAGAGCAAGACATAGCAAGCTGCCTGCCGCCTGCTCCAGCCACCTGTACAAGGGCAAGCTACTAAGCAAAACAGGACTGAATAACAACAGAGGCATGGTAATTAACCTTTGCAGCATCAGGAAGGAAGCCACAAGCACTCAACCTGTCTCCTCCAGCAGCCTTTGAAGTTCACAGAGCTTGCTTTACATACCTTATCTCTTTAACCATCTCTGAGAAAGGTGCTAATTACAGTCGGGGTGGGGGGGAGCGGGGGCACAGGACTAAATTTCGGGGAGGTCAAATGCTGTCCAAAGTCACCACACACCGGGACCAGAACCCACCTTTCCTGGCACCAAGTCTGTTGTCCCCTCTTCCGACCACCCAGACCTCAGTTCTGGCCACTTCTCATCCTGGATCCCATAGTTGGCTCCCTACTTGGATAGTTGAGCAAGGTATAAGGAATGGTGGGAGTGTAGGCTGAGTCTATCCCGTTTTCCTGCAGACTTATATCCCACAGGCTCCAAGAAGGAGACTGTTCTAACAGCCTCTGAAGGAATTCAATGTCAGAAAACAATCTATGCTAGAGATGAAAATACTAACTATAAATCAGCATTGACAGAGTTCAGATCATGGTCCAGCCAGAGGTAGACTATCTTTAATAAGATGCTCTGGTGAGTGAAGGCTCCAGTAGTTTCCTTACCTGGAATCAAAGAAGGTGCCATCCAGAAGGGTGCCATTGTAATGATACCTGAGAAAGTCCCCACTTTGACTTCGCCGCTCACAGTTTTCTGGGACTACCTTATTCTCAATGGAAATGCCATCCTTGGGGTTATGGAGGTCCAATAAAGCAACATCAAACACCAGAGATGCCTGTCCAGGAATGTCTTTCCCTAGAGTAGAATGGAGGAAGATGATGAAATCAGGACATGAGATTTAGGAAGGGCTTTTAACTACAACTCAACTCCCACTGTGTTGGTGTTACTCATTCCTTAAAGCTTCCAAGCTGAGGAAATAAACGTTCTTTCACATGTTGGGTGGCCCCCTGGTGTTCAACTATTTCTGCCACCACCATGTCTATGGTGCCCAACCATGCGCTTGCGGGCATAATATGAAGCCTGACTTCTTCAGAAAAAGGAGCAAACCAATATTGATGACACACAAGACTACCATGACCGTATTTTCTATGCTTGTGCTGACAAATCAAGGCTCTATGTGGGTGGTTATGCACCCACATGAAAACCCAAATACATGCCTCTGTGGGTTTCTGTCTGTGTACAAATGCAAATCACAGACATTTACAGGCATAAATTCCAAACCTTGGACTTGATTCTACAGAATATTACACAGACTTGTTCTGTGGAACCATCAGCCAATGTTTTGAAGACGCAAAATGCAAAAAATCAATTTATTAAGTGCATCCAAAACAAGATATAAATAAAATTAAAGCTAGCTAAGAGGGAGGAAAAATGGTACCCACAATGCAAAATATAAATCCTCAAATTCCTTTTATCCCACTTCTGGATGGTACTGCTTCTTTGGGATGTTCCCAACAGTGGGGACCTAGTGAATATACACAAAATGATAATCTACCTGAAGAGATTATTGGGTACTAGCTCTTCTTGCAAGGATCAACATCAACCAATAAATACCTCAATTCAGTACTTTGAGATAAAGGAAGTTAACTGACAAACCACCTACCTCAACATTCTTGTCATTCGATATACCTTTGCAAAGGAGTAGACCCGCAAGTGAATGACAGCACAACAGGCCTGAGTTCCTTCAATAGGTTCTTTGGCAGAGCCCATCACCCCCCCCTTCACCTCAGGGAAACAATGAAATCTGTTGAAAACTGCTGCTGAGTCAGTCTCTGGAATGTAAGGTGTGGTCAATCCTCCAAGTGTGTGTATGGGGGTGTGTGTGTGATAGAATATGAATCTTGTACTTTTCTGTATTTTTTCATTTATTAGAAAAAAGAAAGCCTTAAAAGTAGAGCTTAAAATTTTTCTAACATTATCATATACTAATTGAAATTTTTTTTTAAGATTTTATTTATTTATTCATGAGAGACAGAGAGAGAGTCAGAGACAATGGCAGAGGGAGGAACAGACTCCATGCAGGGGGCCCGATGTGGGACTGGATCCCGGGACTTCGGGATCATATCATGGGCCAAAGGCAGACGCTTAACTGCTGAGCCACCCAGGCATCCCAAATATTTGTTTTTTTAATAACAATTTTATCAAGATATAATTTCCATATCATACAATATATATAGGGTGCCTGGATAGTTCAGATGGTTAAATATCCAACTCTTGATTTTGGCTCAGTCGTGATCTCAAGAGTTGTGCGATGGAGACCCACGTCAGGTTCAGCGCTGGGTATGGAGCCTGCTTAAGATTCTCTCTCCCCCTCTACCCCTCCCCAACCTCTCTAAAATAAACAAATAAACAAATGAATAAATAAAGTCATACCTGGATAGCTGAGCACAGTATTAAAGTATTAAATAAATATTTAAAATAAATAGTTTATTTATTTATAACATGTTGTTTATTTAACATAAATAAAGAATATTCCTCAAATAAGGCCAGGCATCTAGTTTTATTACATATGATGTATGCATCTGGATGATGTCAAAAAGATTTGAGAGCCAAGAAAAATGACCTTCCACTGGCTAAGGATGAGACCACTTGAGTATCAGAATAGCATAATGTCTTGATGAGGGGAGAATTAAGACATATTTACAGCAGTTGTTTTCAAATTTTATTCTTCTCTTAGCAAGGAATCCCCACCCCTGCTTTTTTTTGAAGAAACTGACTGCTGGGCAGCCCTGTAGCCCAGCGGTTTAGCGTCACCTTCGGCCCAGGCCATGATCCTGGAGACCCGGGATCTAGTCCCATGTCGGGCTCCCTGCATGGAGCCTACTCTCTCTCTGTCTGTGTCTCTGCCTCTCTCTCTGTGTCTCTCATGAATAAATAAATAAAATCTTGAAAGAAAGAAAGAAAGAAAGAAGAAAGAAAGAAAGAAAGAAAGAAAGAAAGAAAGAAGAAAGAGAGAGAAAAAAAGAAAGAAAGAAAGAAAGAAAGAAAGAAAGAAAGAAAGAAGAAAGAGAGAGAAAAAAAGAAAGAAAGAAAGAAAGAAAGAAAGAAGAAAGAGAGAGAAAAAAAGAAAGAAAGAAAGAAAGAAAGAAAGAAAGAAAGAAAGAAAGAAAGAAAGAAAGAAGAGAGAGAAAAAAGAAAGAAAGAAAGAAAGAAAGAAAGAAAGAAAGAAGAAAGAAAGAAAGAAAGAAAGAAAGAAAGAAAGAAGAAAGAGAGAGAAAAAAAGAAAGAAAGAAAGAAAGAAGAAAAGAAAAGAAAGAAAAGAAAAGAAAAGAAAAGAAAAGAAAAGAAAAGAAAAGAAAAGAAAAAGAAACTGCAGATCCCCAGCAATAAAAGTGGAGGTGGACAGGAAAGAAGGCTGAGCTGCTTTTCCTCCTTTCTCCTCCTGATCCATAGACATACAGAGCCAAACATAGCTTGGGAAACTTTATGTTAGGGTTATTATAAGTCGGGTACCACAGTCAGTAAACTTCTTAAATGCATTATGTTTCCATTTCAATTCTTTTTTTTTTTTTAAGATTTTTTTAAAATTTTTTATTTATTTATGATAGTCACGGAGAGAGAGAGAGAGAGGCAGAGACATAGGCAGAGGGAGAAGCAGGCTCCATGCACTGGGAGCCCGATGTGGGATTCGATCCCGGGTCTCCAGGATCGCGCCCTGGGCCAAAGGCAGGCGCCAAACCGCTGCGCCACCCAGGGATCCCTCCATTTCAATTCTTAACTACAGATATCTGTTTATTTAAATACCAGAAAGTTCTCTTTGTTGTGTTAGCCTGTCCATGTGATTAAATATGCCCGAAATTAAAATATGAATAACTGCAAAACTCCATTTACAAGCCAATGTTCTGTTTTCTCTCTGCGAAAATGACACTAGTTCAAATTAATGTTTTTTTCTCACATTGTGCTTTACATCTGTCCGCAGGGAACTAATGTCACAGGTAAAATCCACCACGGAGGTACAAATGCAGGTGGGGGGACGGCAATTCTGGCCTCATATACTAAATTGTTATCTCGAGATCTACAACCTTTGGACTTTCTAGTTCAAATCTCATTTCATAGATGGGAAAATATAGGCTGGAGAGGTTGGTGCCCAAGGTTACAGCTTAGGAGGCAGTGGCAGATGCTTACTTATGAATGCCAATGACCATTAATAAGTAGAAGTTTCCACAATTCGGTGATGAGATGGTAGATGATCTGGACTAGCACTGCCCAACAGAACTTTCCACAGTAATGGAAATGCTTTGTTTTTTTTTTTTTTTAATTTTTTTTTTATTTTATTTATGATAGTCACAGTGAGAGAGAGAGAGATAGATACAGGCAGAGACACAGGCAGAGGGAGAAGCAGGCTCCATGCACCGGGAGCCCGACGTGGGACTCGATCCCGGGTCTCCAGGATCGCGCCCTGGGCCAAAGGCAGGCGCTAAACCGCTGCGCCACCCAGGGATCCCTGGAAATGCTTTGTAACTGCTCTGTCCAGTACAGGAGCCCTCAGTAACATGTGCCTCTTAAGTACATGAAATGTGGCAGTGTGGCTAAGGAACAGAATTTTAGATTTTACTTAATTTTAATTTATATTCAATTTAAATATAAATAGCCATTATGTTGCTAGTGGCTATGATACTGGATAGTGCAAGTCTAGACTAAAAAAATCTGGTGGGTTTCATGTGGTAAGCTGAATTAATCACAGCAATAAAAATAAGGACAAATGAAGGGCGCCTGGCTGGCTTAGCAGGAAGAGCATGCGACTCTTGATCTCAGGGTTGTGAGTTCCAGCCCCACAATGGATATAGAGATTACTGAAAAATAAAATAAAAATTAAAAAAAAAGGACAGATGAGAGTAGCTTGAAGAATGAGAAAGACTTACCATCTCCTTCTTCTCCATAGGCCAGAAAAGGAGGTATGGTGATGATGCGCTTTTCCCCCACACACATCCCCAACAGCCCTTTATCCATTCCAGGAATCAGCCAGCCAATGCCCACATATGTGTCATATGTTTTCATGCGATTATGACTGAAAGCCAATGAGAAAGGGGTGAAGTTCCATGCCATGAGGGTGTTTCCAACTCATTTCTCAATAAGGTTTTAGATACACAGCTCAACAGTGAAACTCTACCCATCCCTGAAGACAGGCATTTTTGGGTCTTTGTTCCCAAAGAAAGACAGCAGAAGTCCTCAAATTTAGAAGAAATGAAAATCGTGTAATTAAACCACTGTGATTCACAAAAATAAGCCCGCTATTCTCTCTAACCAAACACACTATAACAAGAAAGCCCAAAGTGTTCACTGTTCTCTAGCTTAGCACCTTACTCCTGGTACTTCTCTATAGCTTCATATACTTTCAGCCTCTCCCTCTTCCTTCCATGGGAAAACTATAAAAATGGATGCAAAAAAATGCATCAATCTACTTGGAAATAGGGCCCTTCACTTAATGACGAGTTCTCAAGATACTATTATTCAGATAAACGTTTTTCTTGCATTTCTATGAAATGTATTAAAATTTTGACTCTGGCTTTACAGAGCATGAAACATCAACCAAAAGCCTTAAGTAAAGGAGTTGGCACTGATGGAAGTTGAGAAGAGTCTCTCTTCTGGTGTCTTCATGGGCATAAAAAGCAAGTGAGATAGAAGGAACTAACAAGCATTTCACCAATATTACCATGAATGGTGGCACTTACCTTGAATCAAACAGTGTCCCATCCAAGAACGTTCCATTGTAATGGTACCTTACAAAATCAGATACCTGGATGGTCCGAGGGCAACTGGGGGGCTTGAAATAAGTGTGAACCTGAACTTGATCATCAGAGTTCCAAATATCCATCAGAAGTACATCAAAATGAAGAACTGAATCTGGGGGGATCACACCAGCTAAAAATTAAAGAGAATTCACACTTGAGAAGCTGCTGCCTTTCAGGCCAGACGAATAAAGACCTACGATGCTGCCTAGGTGTTCAAGGGGGTCACGAAACAATTAAGAAACAGACCATGCTCCCTCCCTTTTTCCTCCAAATGAGAAAAAATTGTCTTCCTCTCAACAAGGGTGACATTCGATACACCTGTGTTAATATCTAGAAGAAATTAACCAAAGATGAAATTTTTGCTGTGTATGTTCACTGCTTCTCATTTTCCTCAATTTAAAGCTTCTGAAGATTCTCTGGTCGGCCTGAATACCCTTTAAATGTTCTGGTTATTTCTGCAGATGTGTTGACAAAATGGAACAAGAACTTACAAACTCCTTCACTTCCGTAGGCAAGCTTTGGGGGGATCTTCACAAAGCGCCTCTCGTTTACACACATCCCAACCAGAGCTTGGTCCATCCCTGCAATCAGCTGTCCTTTTCCCACAAACACGTTGAAAGTGGAGTCTCTGTCATAGCTGAAGACCCAAGAGGTAGAGAAAAAGAAAAGTATAAATTAGTCCTTCCCTTAGTGAAACCAGTCAGTGAAAATGTACCCGTGGACAGAGTGATGTCACTGGAAAGCAAAAACATCCCGTAAAGGAGTTATTGATACAGGAAAGGTCTTCACTAATTATACTTGCAGAGTTGGAATTTTTTAATTTCTTTGAATATTGCCAGCAAATCTAATTTGATAAACATCGGTATAACCCCCCCTTATATATATCATTTTGCAAAATAGCTACCAATACTTCCATGAAAAACGTTTATTCCATTTCTACGTGATTGGTATTTAAAAGCAACAACATAAGATATTAATGCTCCAGTTAACATACACACCTAATTTTTCTTTTTCTCCTTTAGGTCTATTAAGTTAAAGACTCAGCATGGTGTAGCACAAAGGATACTTAAACTCTCTTAAGTGGTTTCTTGCACCACAAAATGGGAGTTAACAATAATAGCCATCCCAAGATCTATATGATATTACAATCTGGTAAGAGCTCTGAAAACCTCAGCGTTATGCCAATATTACTGGAATTATTACAGATAGTGAAAAGTCTAATACGGTCTTGAAATCATGAATCATGTGATTTAAAGGCTGACTGGTGATGGATTTAGGTTGGAAGATAAATAATGGAAGTGTGGTCAACATCCATGCTCTCTTCCTCTCTAATGTCAAATTCTGCAACTAATAAGGGTTTGCCTCTTAGAAGACTGTGCTAGATGCTTTGGGGGATATAAAAAAGCCCAAGGCATGGATTTTGCCTTTTAAAAAGTAAATAAAACTAGCATAGATACCCAGAGAGTTTCAAATACTGTTTCTCTAATAATGAAACACTGGAAATAATTTACAAATTTTGAGGCTATGGCACCGATTGCATTTAAGGCAAAGTCATACAATAAAATGCTCTATGGCCATTTAAAAATACCAGATTTATATCCATTGGCACAGAAGGACATATACAGTAACAGAGAAGTGCAGGTTACAGTGCCCCAGTATACAATAATTCGATTTTGAATTTACACATATAGATGCATACAAAAAAAATCCACAAGGTGATACACAAAAACATTACCAATGGTAATCTAGGAGTAGGGGATTTCAGGTGGTTTAATACTCTCTTCATTTTCAAAATGACCATGTAATATTCATGTAATAAAATATTAAGAACGGTTGGGGGGGCGCCTGGGAGGCTCAGTCAGTTAAGTGTCCCACTCCTGATTGGGGCTCAGGTTGTGGTTTCAGGGTCGTAGGATGCAGCCCCATATTGGGTTCCATGCTCAGTGTGGAGTCTTCTTGAGATTCTCTCTCTCCCTCTGTCCCTCCTCTCACATTTCTCTCTCTCTCTTAAATAGGAAAATAAAATTTAAAAAAAATAAAAATAAATAAAATTAAATTAAATTAAATTAAATTAAAAAAATAGAAAGAAAGAGAGACAAAGAAAGAAAGAAAGAAGAAAAGAAAAGAAAAAGAAAAGAAAAGAAAAGAAAAGAAAAGAAAAGAAAAGAAAAGAAAAGAAAAAAGAAAAGAAAAGAAAAGAAAAGAAAAGAAAAGAAAAGAAAAAAGAAAAGAAAAGAGAGCTGTTCAAAGTTACCTCCTTAGGATGTGCTGCCCCTCACTTGGTAAATTACCTCCTCATTTTCCCTAACCAACAGCGTGGAAGAGCAACACTGTCTACTTCACCACTGATCAGGGCAGCTTCCTCAGGCCTGCTCCTTTTTTGGCTTCCTTCTCCAAGTTTTACGACTCATTTTAATAGCCTTCCTTTCGCAAGGTCAGTGAAAAGAAAGCAAGATTCCAAGTTCAGGTCAGCAAGCCAGAGGACAAAAACACATGGTCAGTTCTGTGCCCAAGACAGCTTAGCACCTCCACCCTCCACCTCCTGCCCCCTGGAATGCCAGCTCTCTCATTTCACTCGGCTGGGGACTTGCCATGCCCTGAACCATCATCCAACAATGAACCAGAACTTGAAGCTTCAAAGACACCCCAGGTACAGAACATGTGCAAAGAGCTACAATGCACAGGCTGGAAACCACTTTATAAATAAGTCTTTCATCCATGGAACCGGAATACAGTTCCCAATTTTTTTTTAATATTTTATTTATTTATTCATGAGAGACACAGAGAGAGAGGCACAGACACAGGCAGAGGGAGAAGCAGGCTCCATGCAGGGAGCCCGATGTGGGACTCGATCCCGGGTCTCCAGGATCACACCCTGGGCTGAAGGCGACGCTAAACTGCTGAGCCACCCAGGCTGCCCTACAGTTCCCAAATTTAACAGATTTTATTTTATTTTATCTTTTATTCATGAGAGACACAGAGAGAGAGAGGCAGAGACAGGCAGAGGGAGAAGCAGGCTCCCCGGGGAACCTGATGCAGGACTCGATCCCTGGACCCGGATCATGCCCTGAGCCGAAGGCAGATGCCCAACCACTGATCCACCCTGGCATCCCACAGTTCCCAAATGTAATGAGTTTTTAATAATAACTACTAGTTAGAGAATGTTTATTATGTGTCAGGCACGGCGGCAGACTAAGCTTTTCCACACGCTACCCCATTTAATCATCATACAAAACTTCAAGGTAGGTGCTGATGCTCAGGCTCCTTGGAGGTGAATCTCTCAAGCTCACAACGTTAGCCAAGTGGGAAAGCAGCTAGGACCCAAGTCTGTCTGACCCTTCACCTCCCAGCACGGCCCTCCCACCCCAGGTGGTACATAAAAACTGCTGTTGCCAGGGCACCTGGGTGGCTCAGTCGGTTAAACGTCTACTTTCAGCTCAGGTCAGGATCCCAGGGTCCTGGGATTAAGCCTCGCAAGCATTAGGCTCTGCTCAGTGAGGAGCCTGTTTCTCCCTCTCCCTCCGTTTGTGTGCTCTCTCTTTCAAAAACAAAAACCAGGGCAGCCCCGGTGGCCCAGTGGTTTAGCACCTGCCTTCGGCCCAGGGCGTGATCCTGGAGACCCAGGATCGAGTCCCGCATCGGGCTCCCTGCATGGAGCCTGCTTCTCCCTCTCCCTCTGCCTGTGTCTCTGCCTCTCTCTCTTTCTCTCTCTCTCTGTGCCTCTCATGAATAAATAAATAAATCTTTAAAAAAAACAAAAACAAAAAACCTGTTGTTGCCTTGCAGTATTAATATCTTCCTATGACAACCTAAGCAAAATGGTAAAAACAAACAAAAATAACACCTTTCTGAAAGAAGAGTCATAATTTAACATGTGAGAAACTGGCCAGCCCCGGTGGCTCAGTGGTTTAGCGCCACCTTTGGCCGGGGGTGAGATCCTGGAGACCCAGGATCAAGTCCTACATAGGGCTCCCTGAATGGAGCCTGCTTCTCCCTCTGCCTGTGTCTCTGCCTCTCTGTCTCTCATGAATGAATAAATAAATAAAATAAAATAAAACACATAATGTGTATTTAAAGAAAATAATGCAAAACTATTTTAAAAAATGTGAGAGGGGGGATCTCTGGGTGGCTCGGCGGTTTAGCGCCTGCCTTTGGCCCGGGGCACGATCCTGGAGTCCCGGGATCGAGTCCCGCATCGGGCTCCCAGCATGGAGCCTGCTTCTCCCTCTGCCTGTGTCTCTGCCTCTCTCTCTCTCTCTCTATCATAAATAAATAAATAAATAAAAATCTTTTAAAAAAATAAAAAAAATTTAAAAATGTGAGAACTTACAATGCAAGACTAGTCTTATCTCCTGCTTAAAACTGACCATCTGCAAAACTAGCCATTCTGTGCTCTGTAAGTAAATCTGTGCTGATCAGCACAACTGGCACAAATTCATACACAGTGTCAAGCCCAGGACCGGTTATGAAAATCATTTCTGCAAGCTTTGGAATAAGCACTTAATAGAGCCTGTCCCAGTATCTAGCTGATTTACACCTTTTGCAGATGTCCCATCTGACATCCTGCAAGAAACAGATGATACACCCAAACTAGGCCGCTCCAGGAAAGTGTAATGGAGTATAAAGGAGTGTGCAGGGTGCAGAGAACACAGGGGACAATGTAGTACCTCTGGGGACAAGTTAGGAGTGCTACTGTCAAACCTGGGCTTGAAGGATCCAGGGGCAGAAAAGGTGGTGGTTCAGGGCCACCTGACAAAGCTTAGCTAGGACCTCCAGTCTAGGGACACAGATGGTGGAGGCTCTACAGGTAGGGAGACAAGAGAAAAAGATCTCCAGCTCACCCTCCTCCCTCTGATCTCCTGGTGATGCCCCCCTGGCTCAACCCAACAGACGGGTCGTAGATATAACCCATACTATGCACGTGTAGCCTCACGGGGCAAAAAGCAAGTGGATCAGTGGAGAGGAGACCTGGAAAGGTAAACGGAAATCATCCAGCACATTCAACACCCACCCCCACCCCTCCACCCAGGTTTCCTCTCCATCAGCTTATTTTTCTCTCCTGCTCATTCATTGCTATAAACCCTTTTATTGCTGTCCCTGACACTTTTACTGTCCCTTGCCCCAAGGCGGTGATTAGAAGTGGCTGCAGCACTCCCTGACATGCTCTTCAGGTTTACCAGCCCAAGGATCACTAAGACAGGAGACATTACATAAAACCCATTATATCCAAGTCATTAAACTGTCTATCCATGAGCACACATGATTGCAGCCTATTTCCCAGGATGAGTAACTACCTCTGTGGCTGCATTCCTGAAGCATAAATACTGTGGCTCTGTTTCTTTCTTTCCTTTTTTTTTTTAAAGATTTTATTTATTTGAGAGAGAGCACAAGTGGGGGAGGGGGAGCAGAGGGAGGAGAGGCAGCCTCTCTGCTGAGCAGAGAGCCCTATGCAGGGGCTGGAACCCAAGGCCCTGACCAGGGTCCAAGCCAAAGGCAGATGCTCAACCAGCTGGGCCACCCAGGCGCCCCCATGGCTCTATTTCTAAACATGGGTTTCAATCTGTAGTGAGGATGAACTTTTATTTTTATTTATTTTATTTTTTAGGAGTTTATTATTTATTTACTTATTCATGATATCATTCATTTATTTATTCATATTTTTATTTATTTATTCATGAGGCACAGAGAGAGAGAGGCAGAGACACAGGCAGAGGGAGAGGCAGGCTCCTGCGAGGAACCCAACATGGGACTCGAACCCAGGACTCCAGGATCATGACCCAACCCACAGGCAGACAGCTCAACCACTGAGCCACACAGGCACCCCGAGGATGAACTTGTTTTTTGTTTTTTGGTTTTTTTTAAGATTTATTTATTAATTTATGATAGACACAGAGAGAGAGAGAGAGAGAGAGAGGCAGAGACACAGGCAGAGGGAGAAGCAGGCTCCATACCGGGAGCCCGACAAGGGACTCGATCCCGGGACTCCAGGATCGTGCCCTGGGCCAAAGGCAGGCGCCAAACCGCTGAGCCACCCAGGGATCCCCCTGAACTTTTAAAAGGACATATGTCATGGGGAGCCTGGCTAGCTCAGTTGGAAAAGCATGCAACTTGATCTCGGGGTCATGAGTTTGAACCCCACATTGGGTGTAGAGATTACCTAAATAAGTAACTGTTAAAAATAAATTAAAAATAAAGGAACATATGTCAAACTGAACGTACTTCCTCCCTAGAGTCCCCAAAGCCCATTCCTTCTCCAAGTTCCTATGCTCCTCTTCACAAAAAAGAAAAACAAAAGAACACAACTTAGGGAAACAGAGGAGACCAGTGCTGGCAACAACATTTGGGAAGACGGAATGGAAAGAGAAGTGTAGGATCTGAGATAGTAGGGAAGAAACAGAATCTAGGGGAAGCGAAAGGAGACCTGGCCACAGGTAGAGCCGTGTGCCTCCCTGCCTGCAGAGGTGCAGCGTGGAAGGCGCCCGGGCAGAAGGAAGCCTGGAGCTTGAAAACATCCAAGCTACAGCTACACCCCACTCCAAGCCCCTTCCCCACTCCTAGCAGCTTGGCGGCTACAGTTTTAAGCTTTATGGAATTACTTAACTGGTTTTTAAAACTCCGAATATATGCAAAATATATGGTACTATTTTTTATGGTACTATTTTTTTAAATTAACTTTAAAACTTTTAATAAAAATTTATGTGTGTTTATACTACTTGTTGCTGAGATTATTTTGTTCTCAGATCCAGAAACAAAGGAGAAATGGCCATTTCAGAAGGGAGAGAAAACTGCCCTGAGGTTAGAACTGAAGTCCTGATCAGCGATGAGAGGACACATCAGCTTGCTCTATATGCCAGTTTTAGAATCAGGTTAGACAAATAAATGTTAATACAATACTTTCCCACCATCTTTATTGAGGTATAATCGACAAATAAAAATTGCATATAGTTAAAGAGTATAACCTGGTATTTTCATATATGTATATGTGTATGATACGTGTATACAGTGTGAAATAATCAGCACAATCAAGCTAATTAACATATCCTCACACAGTTACCATTTTCTTTCTTTTTGTGGTGAGGTTTACCCTAATAGTAAATTAAGGTTTACCCTGACAGTAAATTTCAAGTATAAATAAAGTATAGTTAAATTTCTGGTATACAGTACAGTATCATTAATTGTATTCATGATGCCATACATTAGACTGAATTCATTCTTTGAACATTAAAGAGAGTGGCATGTTTTGAGAATTCCTAACAGCGGGGAAGCAAGGTAATAAAGAGGCAGCTCGGGATCCCTGGGTGGCTCAGCGGTTTAGCGCCTGCCTTTAGCCCAGGGCGCGATCCTGGAGTCCCGGGATCGAGTCCCGCGTCGGGCTCCCGGCATGGAGCCTGCTCCCTCTGCCTGTGTCTCTGCCTCTCTATCTCTCTATGTCTATCATGAATAAATAAATAAAATCATAAAAATAAATTAAAAAAATAAAGAGGCAGCTCACTGGGCATGGGAACCATCTTTGGGGTGCCTGAGAGTTGGTCCCATCTCAGGCCAACTCAGATGACTGGCTCACCTGGGGCCTGCTTGACAGGCCTGTGGTCCTGCCAGAGCCATCAGTGGATGGGACTGAAACCTGCATGAAATGCACGAAAGCAGGCTCTCACCCCCTAGCTGTCAGCCCAGCTCTGAGATGACCGAGGTAAGATTCAACACCCTCTGCTGGCTGAGTCCTACCACTGAGCCTGAGCTCAGTACAGACTTGAAAAACCTGACTTTTCTGGCTCCCACCTCTCTCCCCACACCACGTGCTCTCACAGGTGACTCTGGGCTTCCCAGACTGTTTCCCCCAAACCACCACCTCGTCCAGCCATGGCAAGCGGAAAACGCAAGCCCATAATGAAGTGGCAAACTAGCTATGGGCTACCAGCTGGAAAGAAGAACGTTGCAATAGAGAAAGAAGGTGAGACAGAAGAGAGGAAGGAGTAAGAGCAGAGGAGGGAAACACATCCATTCTAACTCCACAGAGGATCAGGCCCCGAGATGCGAGCCGTTGGCCTCGATGGTCTTTGGCACATTAAGATATCTTTATGAGAAAAACTGCAAAGCAAAGTGAAATCATTCTAATGCTGTAGTGGATCTTCGTTTTTCAGCAACTGCACAAGTTAAAATATCTTTTAAAAGATCTTTACAGATCTTATTCTACATAAGTTCTCAGCCAGTAAAATATAACCAAATTAAATACTCAATATGAATGCGCAGTCGCTCGCAATGACCCACAATTGAATATTCAAAGCAATGCCTGGGGATCCCTGGGTGGCTCAGCGGTTGAGCGCCTGCCTTTGGCCCAGGGCATGATTCTGGAGTCCTGGGATCGAGTCTCACATCGGGCTCCCTGCGTGGAGCCTGCTTCTCTCTCTGCCTGTGTCTCTGCCTCTCTCTCTCTCTCTCTCTCTCTCGGTGTCTTTCATGAATAAATAAAAAAATAAAATAAAACAAAATAAAAGCAATGCCATTGAGTGAGTCTTCACAAGGTGTTTTGTTGCTGTTGTTTTAAAGACAGCAGGCTTTAAGATTTTATTTATTTATTTATTTATTTATTTGAGAAAAAGAGAGAGAGCGCACAAGCATGGGGGGTGGCAACAGAGGAGGAGGGGGAGGGAGGAGGAAAAATATCCCAAGCAACCAGGCTCAACACAGGGCTTCATCTCACACCCTATGAGATTATGACCTGAGCTAAAACCAGGACTCGGATGTTTAACCAACTGAGCCACCCAGGTGCCCCTGCAGGGTGTTTAGTAAGCATGGCAATGGCCTCAAGATACCCTCGTAAGAACTGCCTGGAGGCTAGGCTCTTTTCCTAAAGTTGGCAGAGCCACACTGGACTAACAGACAAGCAGCAACTTCCCTTTTATCACATAGCTTTTCTTTTCATTTTTTTAAGATTTTATTTATTTATTCATGCACGAGACACAGAGAGAGGCAAAGAGAGAAGCAGGCTCCATGCAGGGAGCCCGATTTGGGACTCGATCCGGGACTCCAGGATCACACCCTGGGCCGAAGGCAGGCGCTCAACCACTGAGCCACCCAGGGATCCCCCACGTAGCTTTTCCATAGGAGGAGCTGCTATGCAGATTCACATGGTAAAAGCGCCTCGCCTAAGTGAGCCATGTCACCACCAGGCCAGTCTCCCTGTTACCACTTAACTTCTCCATCGGGGGTGCTGCCCGGCTCCCTGGCTCTTCTCAGAACCAATCCTGCAGAAGGGGTGAGCCTTAACACCCCTTTCCCCAATACCCACCAGGTGTTGACAGTACATACTCAACAAATATTTGTTGAATGAATAAATGACTAAATACACATATAAAGTTAAGCAGGGGATCCCTGGGTGGCGCAGCGGTTTGGCGCCTGCCTTTGGCCCAGGGCGCGATCCTGGAGACCCGGGATCGAATCCCATGTCGGGCTCCCGATGCATGGAGCCTGCTTCTCCCTCTGCCTGTGTCTCTGCCTGTCTCTCTCTCTCTCTCTCTCTCTCTCTCTCTCTGACTATCATAAATAAATAAAAATTAAAAAAAAATTAAAAATAAAAAAAATTAAAAAAAAAATAAAGTTAAGCAGACCTCTGTTCATAAGTCTTTGATTGTTTTAGAGCAATAGTTCTGAGTGTGGTCCTCAGACCGACAGCAAAAGCATCCCCTGGGAACTTAGAAAAGCCAAATACATTCTCAGGCCCCACCCAGACCTACTGATTCAGGAACTGTGTAGCACAAGCTCTCCAGGTGACTGTGATGTATGTATAGTTTGAACACCACTGTGTTGGAGCATCCAACCCAACAAGGCATGTGGTAGGCACACAATAATACACTGACCACCAGGACCTTGAGGGGCTTGCAGACAAGCCTGGAGGCTGTGAAAATGCTGACCGGATGCTAGCTCTGCCTGCTAACAGGAACACATTCAATTTCAGTCATTAGAAGGAAGACAGAGCAAACAGAAAGACTGTCCAGACTGCCCCCCTTGCCCTTCTTGCTAGGAACTCTATGGAACTCCTAAAAAAGCTGAATCGGGAATGGCTGACAAAGAGCTCCCAAGAGCTAGAAAGTGGGAGCAGGAGCCCCCTGGAAACCGTAGCTGGGAAGCTGCTGTTTTCCGTCTGGAGCAGCAGCCACAGGAGCATTTTAACAAGGCCATGGAGGCTCCAAAATAAAATGAAACCAGGTCCAAGGCAGTGGCCAAGAACTATTGGGCTGGGCCTCCTGGCAAGTGCAAATGTCCATAAGCTGAAAAGATACTAACTGCTCCCAAATGCCAGGCAGAGACTCAGGAAGAAAGCTCTATGAGAGGAGAAGCTCTTTGTGGCTTATGACTCTGAGCCACCCAGGGATCCCCCTTTTTTCTTTTTAATTTTTAAATTTTTTAAAAAGATTTATTTATTTTAGAGAGACATAGCATGCATAAGAGGGGCTTAGGGAGAGGGGAAGAGAATCTCAAATCAACTCCAAGCTGAACGTGGAGCCCTACGTGGGGTTACATCTCCTGACCCTGAGATCAGGACCTGAGCTGAAACCAAGAGTCAGAAGTTTAACCACCTGTGCCACCCAGGCACTCCAGCCCTGGTCAGTTTTAATCATCTTCAGTCTTTTTTTTTTTTTTTATTAAATTTTTTTTTAATTTTTATTTATTTATGATAGTCACACAGAGAGAGAGGCAGAGACATAGGCAGAGGGAGAAGCAGCCTCCATGCACCAGGAGCCCGACGTGGGATTCGATCCCGGGTCTCCAGGATCACGCCCTGGGCCAAAGGCAGGCGCTAAACCGCTGCGCCACCCAGGGATCCCCATCTTCAGTCTTATCCTTGCAATCCTAGAACTCCATCTTGACCACTCTCCCTCTCTCCAACCCCTTACGACAAATAGTTAAGCTTTCTGTGTGTTTCCACAGCTCCTTGCCTTTCTTTCATTATATATATATATATATATGCACCGACTATTAACCCCAAACCATAGACTGGTGCTACACTGCCTAAATTCAAAGCCTCATTCTACAACTTAGTAGCTAGGTCCTTTGAGCACATTACTTGAACTTTCTGAGCCCTGGTTTCTTCATTTGTTGTTGACGTACCTCCTTCATTGTCTTGTGAGGTTAAATGAATTTGAGAGTAAATGAATTCATACATCAAAAGGTACATGGTAAAAACTGTGTAAACTCCACATGAGACCAAAGTGTATGCTATTATTGTTTCTGTACATATCACATTATGTAATTGGACTATAAGCTGTAGGGACAGGGAAAGATACCATCTTCTGGGGCAGACACTACACACACATTTGCTGAATGGATGGTAGTGATAATGTCTTCCATTGTCCCACACTGCCTCACAGTGGCTGCCACAACTAGAGGGTAGAAAACAATCACACAGCTTGTTTTAGTGGGAATTATTCATTACCAACAGCACAAGCAGGAAATTCTTCCTTATTTCTAACTAAAAAAGCAAATAAAAGAAGGTATACAAATAGCCAATAAATACACAAAAAGATGCTCGGCATCTTTAGTCATGAGGGAAATGTGAACCAAAACCACGAGACACCACTGCTCACCTACTAGGATAGCTAGAGCTAGGATAAAAAAGATAGACAATTACAGTTGTTGGGGGAGAATGTGGAGAACTAGGACCACTCACTCATACGTTGCCGGTGAAAGTGTAAAATGGTGAAGCCACTTTGGAATACAGTTTGGCAGTTCCTTAAAAAATTAAACAATTACCATAGGACCCAGCAATGCCACTGCTAGGTACATATCCAATAGAAAGAAAAACATATATCCACACAAAACCCGGTACATAAATGTTCATTGGCCAAAAAGTATAAGCAATGCAAATGACCATCAACTGGTGGACAAACAATATATGGCACAGTCATACAGCAGAATATTATATAACCAGAAAAAGGAATGCAGTACATGGATGAGCCCTGAAAATATCACGTTAACGGAAAAAAGCCAGATACAAAACACCAGAAATTATGATTCCACATAAAGATAGAAAGTGGATTAGTGGTGACTGATGGAGGGGAGGGGAGTGAGTGCTAATGGGTCCAGCCTTTTTTGGGAGTGATGAGAATTTTCTAGAATTAGATAGTTGTGATAGTTGCACAAATCTATGAATATACTAAAAACCACCAAACTGTATGCCTTAAATGGGTGAACTGTATGGCATGTGAATGATAGATACATAAAGCTGTTTTTAAAAAGCAACAGAGGGGGCAGCCCGAGTGGCTCAGCGGTTTAGCACTGCCTTCGGCCCAGGGTGTTACCCTGGAGACCTAGGATCGAGTCCCACCTCTGGCTTCCTGCATGGAGCCTGCTTCTCCCTCTGCCTGTGTCTCTGCCTGTTTCTTGAATAAGAAACAACAGACTATTTCTAAGCACTTGCTATGTACCACTTAGCATGAACAGCTTTTGGATATTCATTGTCTGAAATTTCCAAAAAAGGCAAGAGAGGCAACAAGAATCTTTAGGAAGATAACTTCTGGAGTGAGCCTAGGTCAGCGGAGGGCACACAGCAGGGGCTCAACAAACGCTGTCTTTGCCTAGACTGGTCATTGAAGGAGAGAAGCACAGGCACAGACCTGGGTTGGTAACAAAGCCTCGGGGAGGAGAGCAGAGGGTAGCTGGAGGAAGAGGTCTCCTAACCCGAACGCTCAACTGGAGAGAGGCTGGGGGCAGGTATTGGTGTGTGATCTTGGGGCAGAGAGGAGAGAAGGAATCCTGAGCATACTCCAGGGCCCCTGGGGCAAAGCTGAGAGACCTGCTCTGGACCACCCCAAGCCCAAGAGCCAAGAAACGAAGGGCAGTAGTACCAGCAGGCACAGGCTCTGGCCTCGGACTGTCAGGGTTTTCCGGTGGGACTCCACTCAAACAAGTTCCTTAGCCCCAGTGGCCTCAAGTCACCTCAGTGGCAACATAATGGTACCTACTAAGGTAAGAACTGAATAAGTTCATTGTACGGAGAGCTCTCGCTACCCTGGCTCAGGGCAATAGCTCCACAACGTTAACGGCTGTGTCATCGGCAGCTCATCACCACCGTCGTCGTCATCATCATCATGTACTGCGAGAGGCATCCCCTGGCTCAAGGGGCCCGTGGAAGGGCCCGTAAAGGGAGGTGGCAGACAGACATCAACATTCACTCTTGGGGTGGGGGGGGGTGTTTGCGGAGGGGCCGATTTCGCCCTGTGTGGCCGCGCTGGGAGGACAGGAAGGCCGGGACCTGTTCCAAGCGCTCTGAGCCCGGTCCTACGGGAGGCTCGGGCCCCGGGCGGGCGGGCCAGGGCCGCGCAGGTAGGGTCACCCGAGATGTAGGGCTCCGAGCGCGGGCGTGGAGGGAGGCGGGGGAAGGAGCGGCGCGGGGCTCGCGGGGGCGGGGCCGGGGGAGGGCCGGCGGGAGGGAAAGGCCCGCCCGGGGACGCGGGGTCGGGGGAGCGGGCGGGCGGGCGGGGCCGCTGCGGCGGGGGCCGGTACCTGGAGTCGAACTTCTGGCCGTCGGGGAACGTGCCCACGTAGTGGTAGCGCACGAAGTCGCCGCTGCGCACGGTGCGCGGGCACTCGTCGGGCACGGAGCGCCGCTCGACCTGCAGCTCCGCGTCCAGGCCCAGGCCCGCCACGGGCGCCGCCTGCCCGGTCACCCAGAGCAGCAGCAGCAGCAGCGGCGGCGGCGGCGGCCGTCGGCCCCGGACCCTGGGCGCCATCGCGGGGGCGAGGAGGGCGCGGGGGGCGCGGGGGGCGCGGGGGCGGCGAGGGCGCGCGGAGCTCGCGGGGCGCGGGTCGGAGCTGGGCGCGCCGCGGCGCTTGCAAACGTGGAAAGACTCCGGGCCCTCCCCGGGCCCTCCCCGGGCCGCAGCCGCCACCCCCTCCGCCGGCGCCCGCCCCCGCCCCCACCCCCGGCCGCGGCCGAGCAGGGGAGGAGCCGCAGCCGCGCCCCGCCCCGCCCCGCCCCGCCCCGCCCCGCCCCGCCCCGGGAAGGGGCCGGCAACGCCGGAGGCAACCTGTCTTCGAGGGACGCTCCGACCGCTCCTCGGGACCCGGCTTCTGCCCAGACTTGGAGGGCGAGAGCGCACGCGCGCGGCCCCGCCTCCGCCTGTCCCCGGAGACTCCAGCCTTAGCGCCGCCGGAGGCTCCTACGTGGCCGCGGATCCAGCGACTTCGGGCTGCTTTGGGAAGCGAGGGAAACTTAGATTGGTATTATGCTTTGCTGTGTTTTTTTTAACTTAGTTACAAGAATGGATTCTACAAAAAAAAAAAAAAAAAAGAAGAAGAAGAATAGAAGAAGAATAGATTCTACAAGAAAAAGACCAAAATCATTCTTTAGGTTTTTTTTTTTTTTTCCAGGATACTACTTTTTTTCTTTTTCTTTTTTTTTTTTTTAAGATTTTATTTAGTTGGGGCAGCCCCGGTGGCCCAGCGGTTTGGCGCTGCCTGCAGCCCGGGGTGTGATCCTGGGGACCCGGGATCAAGTCCCACATCGGGCTCCCTGCATGGAGCCTGCTTCTCCCTCTGCCTGTGTGTGTGTGTCTCTCTCTCTGTGTCTCATGAATAAATAAATAAAATCTTTAAAAATAAAAGAAGATTTTATTTAGTTATTCATGAGAGAGGCAGAGACACAGGCAGAGGGAGAAGCAGGCTCCCTGCATGGAGATATGGGACTTGATCCCGGGACTCCAGGACCACGCCCTGGGCCGAAAGTAGGCGCTCAACCGCTGAGCCACCCAGGCGGCCCCCAGGATAATACTTAAAGAGAAAAGGAGAGGCATGTATTTCGAGACTCCCCCGATAGGAGAAGGTTTTAAGTTACTGTGAGCGTTCCCCAAGCCATTAGTGGATGCACTGTGACCTGGGACTTAACTAGCAAACATCTCAAATGGTCGCACACACGTGATTCAGCTAGGTAGGACCTCACAATAGAGACCCAGAAGCCCCAAGAGGGTCATTAGAGTACTTAAAAAATGCATGCTTAGCTTAGAGTTGGTGGTTCTTATTTATTAATTTTTTTAATTAAAAATTTTAACTCATGAAAGCAATGCACCAAGAGTCTCTCGGCTGCTTTTAATTTTTTTTTTCTCTTTTCTTTTTATGATAGTCACACAGAGAGAGAGAGAGATAGGCAGAGACATAGGCGGAGGGAGAAGCAGGCTCCATGCACCACGCACCGGTAGCCCGACGTGGGATTTGATCCTGAGTCTCCAGGATCACGCCCTGGGCCAAAGGCAGGGACTAAACCGCTGCGCCACCCAGGGATCCTTCAGCTGCTTTTAGAAGCAAACAATCCTGATACCAAAACCTGGCAAACGCAGGGAGAGGGAGAGAAACTGGGCACCACTCTAATTTATAAATAGAGCTACGAAGATAATAAAATGTGTGCAATAAAATTCAACAATTTATCAAGGGAATAATACACCATTATGTGGATTAGTTAGCTCCTAGGTAGGTGACCGTCGGCAAAGTAATAAACAGTGTGTGCCCTGCAAGATGAAGAGAAAACATGGTAATTGTAAGATAATTTTAGATTTCATTAGATCCCAGGATCTAATGAGAAACTACATGTCGCACTAAATAAGTGTTCTTTGTTCCTAATAGAGCTAATTCTACGGAAATAGAAAACCTATTAAAATAATTCATCCTATTACCACAGGCTATCTATAGGCGGTTGAATTTGGGGTAATTATTTGCTTTCTTCTTTGTACTTTTCAATGTTCTTTTATGGTTTTTAATGACTGTGCCACATATTTATTAAAAATGATCCAGTTTGGGGCACCTGGGTGGCTCAGTCCATTAAGGTCTGCCTTCAGCTCAGGTCCTGAAACCAGAGTCCTGGAATGAAGCCCCACGTGGGGCTCCGTGCTCACTGGGGAGTCTACTTCTGCCTCTCCCTCTGCCCTCCCCTTGTCCTCCTGTCCCTCTCTCTGTCTCTCTCTGTCTCTCTCTCACTTGCTCACTCTCAAATAAATAAATAAGATCTTTTTTAAACAAAATTCAGTTTTACACAGAAACAAGCCAACCTGGTTCCAGTCAGGAATCTTCCACTCTTACTGCAACTGTGGGTGACATGTGCCACCTGTCTGGGCCTCAGTTTCTTCTATAAAAAGAAGGGGTTGATTTCCAAGACATACCAATTCTAAAATCCTTTGAGATATGAGAAAGAAAATACTCCAGGACAGGAAAGAAGACACATGTAGGAAGAGATAGGCTGAGTAGTGACTGCCACTCCCATTTTGCCTTTAAGGGTTTCCCAGTGCTTTGATTTCTTGTCCTTCTTTAAAAATGTTAATTATGTGATCAAACAGTATCTGTGCTCTTCAACATCCCTAAATCCCAACCATTCTTTGCATTGGACTTCTGTAGCAATCTACCAAAGAGAAAATTTACCTCTTGGCTTTAATGACAGCATTATACTAAGAACTAATTAAGGGGATCCTGGGTGGCTCAGTTGCTTAACCGTCTGACTTTTGATTTTGGCTCAGGTCATGATCTTGGGTCATGAGATTAAACCCTGTGTCAGGTTCACACTGAGCATTGAGTCTGTTTGAGGCTCTCTCTCCCTCTTTCTCTGCCCCTCCCCCCACGTGTTCACACCCTTCCTCTCTCGCTTAAAAAAAAGAACTAATTAAAATCAAACTGAAACTTTAAAAAAAAAAAAAGATTTATTTAGGGGATCCCTGGATGGCTCAGCGGTTTAGCGCTGCCTTCAGCCCAGGGCATGATCCTGGAGACCTGGGATCGAGTCCCATGTCGGGCTCCCAGCATGGAGCCTGCTTCTCCCTCCTCCTGTCTCTCTGCCTCTCTCTCTATAATAAATAAATAAGTAAATAAATAAATCTTTTAAAAATAAAAATAAATAAATATTTATTTATTTTAGAGAGAGACAGAGAGGGATCATGAGAGGGGCAGAGGGAGAGGGAAAGAATCCTTAAGCTGACTCTTCACTGAGCGCTGAGCATGGAGCCTGACTTGGAGCTCAATCCCAGGACTCTAAGATCATGATGTGAACTGAAACCAAGAGTGGACACTTAACTGACTGAGCCACCCAGGCACCCCTGAAACTTTTTTTTAAGTTTTATTTAAGTAATCTCCACATCCAACATGGGACTCAAATGACCCCAAGATCAAGATTCACGTGCTCCTCCGACTGAGCCAGCCGAACACCCCCAAGCTGAAACTTTAAAAAATGATTTCTGGGGTGCCTGGGTTACTCAGTCTGTTAAGCATCTCCCTTCAGCTCAGGTCATGATCTCAGGATCCTGGGATCGAGTCCCACATCAGGCTCCCTGCTCAGTAGGGAATCTGCTCCCTCTCTCTTTGACCCTCCCTCCTGCTCATGCTGTCCCTCATTCTTTCCCTCTCTCTCTCTCTCAAATGAATAAATAGAAAAATCTTTAAAAAATAATTTTAAAAAATTATTTCCATTGAGTTTCTGGGGGTGACTTTGTAAGGATTTCCAAGTCTAAAAAATAAAAACTCTATTCATAGTCAGGAAGAGTCATCAAGTAGACTCAAAAGTCAGTGAGACAGGGACCAGAAAGAAAGGGAGGGTGTTGGATTTAAAATGTAGGGCTTGAAAAAAATAAAATAAAATAAAATGTAGGGCTTGGGGTGGCGGAGGGTGGGTGGCGAGAGAGAAAGATAGTAAGAAGGGAAAAATAGATGAGAATCAATGAGAGAATAGAGACCCAGTAAGCAAGAACTGTGACACAATCAAAGAAAAGGACAGGCAGCCCTGGTGGCACAGCGGTTTGGTGCCGCCTGCAGCCCGGGGTGTGATCCTGGAGACCCGGGATCGAGTCCCACGTCGGGCTCCCTGCATGGAGCCTGCTTCTCCCTCTGCCTGTGTCTCTGCCTCTCTTTCGCTCTCTCTGAATAAATAAAAATAAATAAATCTTTAAAAAAAAAAAGAAAAGAAAAGGACAAAACAGGAGAAACATACAAAAGGTCCGAGGCCAACGGAAGTGTGGAGCAGCACATGCTGGAGGAGGATGCGAAAGGAAATCTGGAAAAGGGTTGGTCCAGATGAAAGTCAAAAAACTGGGTTCCGTCCTATCCCCTCTATACAGGAAGTCAAAATGTTATCAGGAAAATCAAACAAGCTGGGCCCCAAAGAAAGAATTCCGCTTTTCATTGAGCCTGAAATAAAGGAAGTCCCATGAATCACATCTTCCAAGAGCAGTAAACCCTGGAGGCTAAGCTAGGTAAGCTGTTAACTTGGCACACACAGAGCAGGGATAAAGAAAAGGCCAGCATTAAGAAAAACATCCCTGGAAAGTCCATCTGAGCTGGCCTGAGGCAAATATGAAGGGGGAGAAATTTGCTTCCAGCAGCGCCCCCTCTTCTTCCCTCCCAGAAGTTTCTAGCAAATTATCCCACTCACACTATTTGACAACACTCCTGAAATTCCCATGTGCTCAGATGAAAAGCCCTAGACTTGCTTATAGAGCCACCCCTCCCCCTACTCTCTGAGCATCAGTGTTCTTGTCTGTGACGTGTCTTCCCTACCTCCCCAGAGTTTCTGTGAAGATCACCTGAAGCAACACATGAGGGATGGAAATCTGCAAAATACTGGGGATCCCTGGGTGGCTCAGCGGTTTGGCACCTGCCTTCGGCCCAGGGCATGATCCTGGAGTCCCGGGATCAAGTCCCACGTTGGGCTCCTGGCATGGAGCCTGCTTCTCCCTCTGCCTGTGTCTCTGCCTCTCTCTCTGTCTCTCTGTCTCTCTGTCTCTCATGACATAAATAAAAAATCTTAAAAAAAAAGGCTATTGTTAAATACTATGTAAATCTGAGGAATCACACTAACCAATGAGTAATAGAAAACCCAACACAAAATCATTTAATGCAAAAAGAGATATACTGTCTCTTAGAGTAGGAAGTCTGGGTGGGAAGCAGCTCCAGGTTAATCAAGTGTCTCCAGAACATCCCCAAGACCTCAAGTGTCTCCTCTCCTCAGTCATCCTCTGGTTTTGCCGCTGCCCCCTCATGGCTGCCCCAGAACTGGCCCCCACATGTGGGCAGAGCCATCCTGAAGGAGAAAGAATCACTTATTAAGATGGGGGAGCTTTCCATAAAGCTGTCCTCAGACAAATATCTCATTGACTAAACTTGCATCACGTGCCCATCGCTGAACCAATCAGTGGAAGAGGAATAGGATTACTATGAAAGCCCTTAAGACTAATCAAGATTCACCTTCAGAGGGGATGGAAGGGGTCCCTCCTCTCTAACCAGTCTTCTCCGAAGTAGACAGCTGCCTTGGACTCCTGAATGAAATCAGAGTGCTGTTAGCAGGGAAGGAAGGGGAACTGGGCTGGTGACCAACAAGGTTTGCCACAGATTAGCAATTACATTTGGTGCCTCCCCTTCTTCCCTCAACCTTATCTACCTCAAGCCTCCAATAAAGGGCTGTCTGCCCTTCTCCCTCCAATCCTACTAACTACTAAACTGTTAATGGAACACCAGTCAAAAATGTTAGAAATTGGGATGCCTGGGTGGCTCAGCAGTTGGGCTCCTGCCTTTGGCCCAGGGTGTGATCCTGGGGTCCCGGGATCAAGTCCCACATCAGGCTCCCTGCATGGGGCCTGCTTCTCCCTCTGCCTGTGTCTCTGCCTCTCTCTCACTGTATCTCTCATGAGTAAATAAATAAAATCTTTTTTTTTTAAATTTTTATTTATTTATGATAGTCACACAGAGAGAGAGAGAGAGAGGCAGAGACACAGGCAGAGGGAGAAGCAGGCTCCATGCACCGGGAGCCCGACGTGGGATTCGATCCCGGGTCTCCAGGATCGCACCCTGGGCCAAAGGCAGGCGCCAAACCGCTGCGCCACCCAGGGATCCCTAAATAAAATCTTTAAAATAAATAAATAAACAAACTGTTAGAAATAATACAGGGTTTCTCACATTTCCACTATGCCACAGACGACTATGAACATGTACCCCTGGGGGTTTACTGCCTCCTTTACTATAAGAATTCTTTGAATTTGGTTTTTGGTTTTAAAAAAAAAAAGACAGGGCAGCCCGGGTGGCACAGCGGTTTAGCCCCGCCTTCAGCCCAGGGCCTGATCCTGGTGACCCGGGATCGAGGCCTATGTCAGGCTCCCTATATGGAGCCTGCCTCTCTCTCTCTCTCTGTCTCTCATGATTAAATAAATAAAATCTTAAAAAAAAAAAAAAAAAGATTTGCATTCTATCCTCTAAGCTAGCCATGTTTCTTTAATATATAATAGAACGTGATCTTTCTTTTACTCACTTTTTCCTTCCTCCATCTTCCTAGTGGAGAAAAGGTCACTGGTAAGATAAAAGCTAGTGAAATATACCTTGTGGAACACCATACCTCCAGCCAGCCCAAGGGCCTCTCTTTACCACTTGCATTGGACCCCAAAATAGACCCCAATTGCTCCCTCTCCACCGGTGGCTCCTCCACCTGTGCCAGTCCCTGCAAATGCAGAGAATGCAAATGCATCTCCTGTAAGAATGCAATAGCTCTTCTTACAGGAGTTGCATTTGCTGCCAATGGACTGTGCCAAGTGTGCCCAGGGCTGCACCTGCAAAGGGGACATACGACAAGCGCAGCGCCTATGCCTAATTATCAGGGAGAGCTTGCTCCCAGATGTAAATAGAGGAACATGAACCTGCAGGGGTTTGTTTCGTTTTTTTTTCATACTACCCTGAGCCTATTGCTACGTTCCCTTTTTATATGAAATATTTGAATGACAGCAAACTCATGTAGATTTTTCTGGCAAAAAATAAATAGGTAAAATAATATATCCTGTGAGCAAAATAATGGCATTTATGACAGTTATGCTTGCAAAAGGTGACCAAGATAAGCAAGAAAAGGTCTAGTTTTTTTTTTACATTGTTCCATTCTGAAAGGCTTAAAGCCTACCCAGTAAAACAGAGTCAGGACCAACTGCAGCCACCCATTTACCACTGGGCCGACACCAAAGCCCTATGGCTGGGCTTGAGAATGAATCTGGATAGGGTAGAGAGGATATAAGAGATGGAGACGGGGTAGGACAGGGAAGGAGAACAAATAAAGCGTCTCTCACTTGGGCTAGGTGCCTTGGTACAAAGTAAAGACTGACTTGCTGTGTATTCATGGTTGTGTAATAACCACTTTACTCTTTTTCTGGAAAGAAACTATATCTGCACACCTCTCCATATGTTACAGGCATAAATATAGAGGGGCAAGTAAGAATAGTGTTTTCAAAAAAGAAAAAAAAAAGAATAGTGTTTTCAAATTATAACCAGCAGGGAAAGAATTCCTGTTTGTTTCATTACTTAATGGGTGAGATGTTACTACATTGAGTCTATCACAACCAGAAAACTGGACTGAATCTGAGAGATGGCCCTGTGTAATAAATCGTCTCACTCCAGTTTGGATGCTCACCACTGATAATTTTCAATCCTCACCTCCATTTTACCCCTTTGGCCCCACATGGGGGCAAGCTGATAGGGAAGTCCATGTGGCACCAGAGGTGAAGTTCAAACTACACAAAATCTTAGCCTGTGAGTGTGAACACTCACCCAGTTCCACCTCCTATGCAGCATAAAACCCAGGCCCACTCACCTTTGTTTTGCTGAAGCCATTTTTGGACTAGCTTAAGTATCTGAAATGCTCTTCTAGAAAGTCTCAATATGTGAGTAATATATTTCTTTCTACCTCATGGTGCATATGTGGCATCATCAGTCATGATGGTAAACCAGTTTGGGGTGGGTAGGGGTCCATCATGCCTCTGTGAAGTGATCACAGCGCTTTGCATTTCACACTGGGTTGGTGACCAGGAAATTTTTCTTTCTTTCTTTTTTTTTTTTAAGATTTTATTTATTTGAAAAAAATAAAATAAAATAAAATAAAATAAAATAAAATAAAAGATTTTATTTATTTGTTCATGAGAAACACACACAGAGAAAGAGAGAGAGAGAGAGGCAAAGACACAGGCAGAGGGAGAAACAGGCTCCATGCAGGGAGCCTGACGTGGGACTTGATCCCAGGTCTCCAAGATCTCATCCTGGACTGAAGATGGTGCTAAACCGCTGAGCCACCCGGGCTGCCCTTTTTTTGTTTGTTTTTTTTAAAGATTTTATTTATTTATTCATGAGAGACACAGAGAGAGAGAGGCAGAGACAGGCAGAGGGAGAAGCAGGCTTACTGCAGGAAGCCCGGTGTGGGACTCGATTCCAGGACCCTGGGATCATGCCCTGAGCCGGAGGCAGACATTCAACCGCTGAGCCACCCAGGTGTTAAGGTGGGTGTATGACACTGATTTGGCCAGTCAGAGTGCTGCACCTCCTTGACCACAGTGATTGTTTCCATGACAGCTACATAATCCTTCTCGAGCTAACAAGTATAATAGATGGGTGCCCTACTGGAACTGAGAAAGAGGTTTCTTCCAGCTGGGGCTGCCAAGTTGGTGGCCATCTTTGCCTCCACAGTGAGAGAAACAACATGACAACGAAGTGATACAAAAGAAAGTGAAGTTAAGAGAAATTGTTAGTGATAACATTTGAGCACCTACACCCAGCCATTCCTAAAGTTCTACCCAATGATATTTCACATATGTGAGCCTAACAAATTCCTTTACTTATTTTCTTAAAACAGCTTGATTTGGATTTTGGTCTATTGTTGTTCGCCAAAAACTCTTGACTAATACTTGCTAAAGTGGAATTATCAATCCTTGGATCTTCTTGCATCTATCTCCCCCAAAACCACCTCAAAGGGAGAGATCAAATCATTGTGTTAGGCAAATATTTGAACCAGTCAAGGTTCCTTCAATTGCAAGTGAGAGAAACCCAATTCAACTGACTTCTGCATAGAAGTATATCCTAAGGTTTTTAGATTATCTGCTGGCTTGCTATAAGGTTATGGTTAGAGAACATTTGGTGTTTTTTCTATCTTTTCATTCTTCCTTTTTCTTTCTTCTTCCTCCTTTTCTTTTACTTTAGGGGCATAGGTTGGCCAGCAAAAAAGCCTCTTGAGGAGGGGAGGAACAATTGTGGTTCAACTTGGTTGGTGTGAGACCCTTAGATTTACTCTGGTATGCACTGTGGGGTCTTCTGACCAGGGTTTGGGGTGGTTAGGCCCTAGGGTCTGGTCTGGCATCCCTCTGTTACTGCATCTCAAAATATTTTCATGTGATCTCTCCTTGTGCGTCAATTTGGGCTTCCTCACAGCATGGTGGCTTCAGGGCCATTGAACAGCTTACATTCCTAAAGGCTTTAGGAGCAAATATTTCAAGAGAACCAAGTGGAAGCTATACAATCTTTTCTGACATAACCTTAAAAATGATTAGGCATCATTTCCACTACTTTCTACCAGTTACAATCAAATCGCTAAGGTTGTTCTAGATTCAAGAAAAGGGATATAGACCCCACTTTTCCATGGGAGGAGTATCAAGGTCATGTGAGATGAGGGAGATTATTGCAGGTGACTTGGATGATACCATTTGCCACAATAACTAAAGACAAATTCGATTACAAATTGTAATGTCAAGTTACTGATTTACAGTAGGAGACCTACCTTTCCACTAACCCCAATATTCAGACCTGACAAAAACACCATTCTTTCATATTAGGATATGGTGTAATATGGTGTCAGGATGTTGCTGGGTGAGAATGGAATCGGCACAGAGGCTTGGCTAGCCTTTAAGATGGGGCCGAGGTTTGCAGCATTATTTACAACAAGCAAGACACTGAAACAATCAGTGTCCATGCATAGATGAATGGATACAGATGTGATATATATATATATATATATATATATATATATATATATAGTCAAATGTTACTCAGCCATAGAGAGAATGAAATCTTGCCATTCTTGACAACATGAATGGACATAGAAAGTATTATGCTAAGTGAAATAGGTCAGACAGAAAAAGACAATACCATGATTTCACTAACATGTGGAATCTAGAAACAAACAGAACGTTTCATAGAGAATAGGTGGTTGCTAGAGGGGTGAAGAGGGGGGATGGGTGAGACAGGTGAAGGGGATTAAGAGGCACAAACTTCTAACTATTAAAGAAATAAGTCACAGGGAAGAAAAGTGCAGCACAAGGAAAATAGTCAATCATATTGTCATAACTTTGCGTAGTGACAGGTGGTAACTACACATATCAAGGTAAACATTTCTTGATGTATATAAATGTTGAATCATTATGTTGTATACCTGAAACTAATGCAATACCGTATGCCAACTATACTTCAGTTAAAAAAGAAAAGATGGGGCTAAGATTGATCAAATTTATGCCTTATTCCAAATGGTGCACATTTCTCTAGGGATCAGAAAACTTGTGTGTTTACATAATTTGTGTCTTCAGTAGACAATGCTGGACAAACACCACCTGATTGTTTTCTCTTGGTTCTCCTTTTCTAGATTTTTTTTTTCAATGATAGTCACACAGAGAGAGAGAGAGGCAGAGACATAGGCAGAGGGAGAAGCAGGCTCCATGCACCCGGAGCCTGATGCGGGATTCGATCCCGGGTCTCCAGGATCGCGCCCTGGGCCAAAGGCAGGCGCTAAACCACTGCACCACCCAGGGATCCCTCCTTTTCTAGATTCTATAGATCATCTTCCTTCTGTAACACAATCAAGTTACACTTTCTTTGTTTCTCACATCTTCCTTAGACTATATTTTTCTTGACTAGATGAAGACATCTTGCAAGATAATTATTTACAGGCCACTTACTGGCCCAGGTAAAGGTACTTACATCAACAACTGGATTGGCCCATGACAGTTCTCCCTCAGAGGGAAACCTGATTTCCAAGCTCTAGGACATGTCAGCGTAATAACTGTGTTTGTGTTCATAGCCTTTGTGTGCTCATTCATTTGGATTGGATTCATTTGGATTTTCCCTAATAAGAGTGAAGGAGCTCCTCATGTATTTAAGTCTTAATTAATTAATTAATTAATTAAGTCTTAATTAATTATAATGAACGCCACATTTGAGGGGAATGTTATTTTTACTTCCTTTGTGTTTTTTTCCATTATGTTACGGCTAAAACAACAATCATAACTTTACATATCAGATACTTTTACAAAATGCAACCTAGTTAAGCACTTTAACACTTTGCAGCCTGGCTCCTCTACTTCTGCATTCTTTTTTTTTTTTTTTTTGGTTTTGTTTTACTAAGATTTTATTTATTTATTCATGAAAGACACAGAGAGAGACAGAGACAGAGAGAGACAGAGAGAGAAGCAGGCTCCATGCAGGGAGCCCGATGTGGAGCTGGATCCCAGGACTCCGGGATCACACCCCGGGCTGAAGGCGGTGCTAAACCGCTGAGCCATCCAGATATCCCCGGTTTTGTTTTGTTTTAAGATTTATTTAATCATGAGAGACAGAGAGGCAGAGACTTAGGCAGAGAGAGAAGCAGGCTCCCCGTGGGGATCCCCATGCGGGGCTCCACCCCAAGAGCCGGGGATCACCCCTGAGCCGAAGACGGATGCTCAACCACTGAGCCACCCAGGCCTCCTTCTTATCTTTAAGATAGGGGTAATACATACGGGTAATACAGCACTTAGTACGTTTTTAAAGGCTAAATCCACTTAAGGGCTTGGCTCCACGACCAGCGCATAAAAGCGCTCCGCGGAGGGAGCTCTCCGTCCAGCTCCCGAACCGGGTCCAGGTCCGCGCAGACGAGGCGGTGACCGCGCGCCGGAAAGTGAGAGCATCAGGGGCGCGCGGGTGGCCCAGCGGTGGAGCATCTGCCTTCAGCCCGGGGCGTGATCCTGGAGGCCTGGGATCGGGGCCCCCGCCCGGCTCCTGCGTGGAGCCTGCTTCTCCCTCGGCCTGTGTCTCTCTGTTTGTGTCTCTCATGAGTAAATAAATAAAATCTTTTAAAAAGGAAATGAGAGAACGTCCCCGGGGAGCGTCGCTGCCGCCCAGGCCGGGTGCGGCCCAGCGCCCCGCAGCAGCCCCGCCCGCACAGGGGCCGCCTTGGGTCCCGGGCCTCCGGGGAGGGGGCGCGGCCGGGGCTCCCCGCAGGCCTCCGCTTCCTCCTCCTCCTCCTCCTCCTCCTCTTCCTCCTCCTCCTCCTCCTCCGCCGCCGCCGCCGCCGCCGCCGCCGCCCGCGGCCGCCGCCAGGGGGCGCGCTCCGACCCCGGCCGGCCCGGCGGCGGGGCCCCGGCGCGGCGAGCGCGGACTCGGGGCGGCCCGGCGGGGGGCGGGGGCGGGGGCCCGGAGGCCGCGGCGGGGCGGGCGGGAGGGGGCGCTGCGGGGCCGGCGGGGCGGGGCGGGGCGCGGAGGAAGTGCCGTCTTGGCCGCCGCCACCGCCTCGGGCCGCCGCGGGGCCGCCTCCGCCACGCGGGCCGCGATGTCGGCGGGGCCCGGGCGCGACGACGCGGGGAACGGGGGCGCGCGGCGGCCGCGGGAGACGGCGGAGCAGGAGCTGCAGCGGCGCCGGGAGCAGAAGCGGCGGCGGCACGACGCGCAGCAGCTGCAGCAGCTCAAGCACCTGGAGTCCTTGTGAGTCCGCGCCGCCCCGCTGCTCCGCCAGGTGTGGGGGCGGGGAGGCCGGGCGCCGGGTGCCCGGGTCCCCGCGGGCGCGCCTCGGGGGGGCGGGGAGGGGCGGGGAGGGGCGCCGAGCGGCCTGCGCAGGGCCCGAGCCCGCGGCAGGTGCAGTGAGCGCCGCCGCCCTGCGCCTCCCCGGGGGCCGGTCGCGGGGCCGACGGTGAAGCCGCCGAAGCCGCCGAAGCCGCGTTCGCCCCCTCTGCGGCCGGGGCGGGGGGGGGCGGTGCAGGGGGAGACCCCGCGGCCGTCGGGGCGTGCAGGGGCTGCAGCGAGGCCGGGGGCAGCTCCACGGGCCGAGCCGGGACCCCCCGGTGGGGGCAGGGCGGGTGGCGACGGGGGCCGCACCCTCGGGTGGGAGGCGGATTCCCGGCCTTCCAGGTCCCCTCTTTGGCGTCCCCGGGGTCGGGCACTGGTATGACCCATGGGAAGGTGTAAGGGAAAGTCCTTAGAGGGCTCAGATTCTTGGTCATTAACCCGGAGCTTTGCCTGTTGGAGGCCGGCCGGCTCTTTTCAGTGTGAGCCTTGAGCCATCAACCACCTTCTTCTAAATTTGTGAAAACAGTTGTGAATGGACTTTTTTTTTTTTTTTTTTTTAAGGGAATGCCATTGCTAGTAGTAGATTTCAAAGTGTGTAGTTCTATCACATTCCTTTTCATCTTGGCAATCAGTTATATATTTTTCAGGAATTTGGATTTCTGTTTGATTGGCCATATGTTGTTTTTGTACAACTCTTGCAGCTCAAAGGATGTATTACTGGATTATTGGATTCATAGACTGTACTACCAAACTCCCTTTGGTGTCAGTGCCTAAGCCATGGCATCAGTATTTTAAATGGATGGCTGCAGATGAACTGTATCGTTTCCTCAGCTTATGCGGATTTCCATCACTCTGCTAGGTTATGCCACCACTTTGTGTTAGAAAATATTGGGGCAGCCCGGGTGGCTCAGCGGTTTAGCACCGTCTTCAACCCAGAGCATGATCCTGGAGACCCTGGATCAGGTCCCACATCGGGCCCCCTGCATGGAGCCTGCTTCTCCCTCTGCCTGTGTCTCTGCCTCTCTCTCTCTCTGTGTCTCTCATGAATAAATAAAATTTTTAAAAAAGGAGAATATTGTAAGCATTTGCTTTGGGAAACCACTGTACCACACCTAAGAAGTTAAGTCTATTTATGCCTACTTATTTACTATGTAGTCTTCACTGGGCAGATCCTCCTCTATCTGCCCAGAAAAGCTTTAGATTAGAGACTCATGGCATATGTCATTTACCACCTGTTAGGTTGCTTTCTTCCATTCCTGTTGCTTCAGATCTTGACCTCTGTGAGGCTGGTTGCTTCAGTCTTGGGGTTCTTTTTTTTTTTTTTTTTAAGATTTTATTTATGTATTCATGAGAGACAGAGAGAGAGAGAGAGGCAGAGACACAAGCAGAGGGAGAAGCAGGCTCCACGCAGGGAGCCCGATGTGGGACTCCATCCCAGGACCCCAGGGTCACACCTTGAGCCAGAGGCAGATGCTCAACCGCTGAACCACCCAGGTGTCCCTAACATCGATTTAGAACTGAAAAATAATCCTGCTAGAATTTGGGGTCTTCTACTCGAAGAAGATAGAACGTCTCCTTTTATCAGGACAGCTATTTAAAAACTTCTTGTCACTTCTTAGAGCAGTTTTCATTTTATATGTTTTCTGATTTTAACTAGTCATATCCTTATGCCGTTAGTTCTCCCTTCTAGTACTTAGCAACGTGCCTGGCACAATAATTGACTGGTTGCTTCTGCAAGGAGTAAGTTTTTACATGGAACCTTTAATATTATCTGAATATCAAATTTAGTTTTGCCTATTATACCTGTTCCTTTTTCGTGAGAGGAAAATACCAAATTTAGGGCTAGACCAAACAGGTTATATTCCTGAAACAATTACAGAAGTAGCATTGATTGTTCAGACAGAAATCTAGCATATACAACTCTAGAGCAGATATGAACTCCTAATAGCATATATTTGACTCCATTTTTCTTACTCCCAAGTTATATTTAGTTTTTCTTTCAGAGCTATATTAAGCTGGGCTTATACCAACAGAGCTGTAATGTAGTTACCACTGATTTCATTTTTCTTTTGCAATTAAAAAGCATTTTGCAGGCTCATGCATGTAGATGTGAGTAGAATGAAAAACAAAGATCTCTTCTATTTATAATCCTTAGTGCCTCTCCCTAGAGGCAAGGATATAACTAGTTTCTTTGCTCTCCTTGCAGAGGTACCTAAAAGGTGTGTGTGTATGTGACCATATATAGTCTCCTTCTCCCCCCCCCCACAAATAGAAGCTTACCAAATACATTATTTTGCTTTCTATTCCCTCCCCCCACCCTTTTTTAAAATTTAAAACTATTATGGAAATTGTCCCATTTCAATATCTAATTCACTTTTTAAATATTTATTAATGTTTATCTGTTGATAAAAGTAATACATTTTCCTTATAGAAAACCTAATTAGTCACCCTTGCTTCACCATCTGGGTGCAGCAGTGTTGAAGCTCTCACATTTCCATGTTTCTGGAGTCTTTTCACATTTTTAAGCCAGCTGCTATGCCCAGATGTCCTCAGTAAAATGTTCTTTGTAGGGATGTTGAATGGACCCATGATGTTTGGTTATCATGTTTATGATATGGTTTTTCCTATTTTCCTTTATGGTTCCCTAGGCATTCACAGTTAAAAGCCAAATAAACACCCACGTGGTGTATGTTATAGCTAGAAGTGTGTCACTACTGACAAGTGAACATGAGCATTTGGAACTAATTTTCCAGATTTGGAAACTAGAAGCCTTTTGGGGCAGTTCCGGCAGAGTGATGGGAAGGGAAAATGAATGGGGAGCATAGGGATGATGTGTATGTTCCCGTAGGAGCCTTGGGGGTCTGAGAGCTCAAAGGGAAAGTACATTCCCACCCATCATACATCTGCTTCCTCTAGCCGTGTTCTTTACTGAATGCTGCCTGTGGTCCAGGCACCTGCAGGGGTCCTGGACTCCGAGTCCAGCAAGGTCCAAAGTACACAGAGGGCTGTCGGAGAGCCGAGGGGCAGACAGCTGGCTCACTCTGCAGGCAGGGTGGGTGGGTGGGCAGGATTTGAACTGGGAGCTGCAGGGAAATGGGAGAGGAAGCCTCTAAGAGAGATCACCTTCACCTCCTTCCCCTGCAACAGGCCCTTCCCTCCAGCTTTGCTCCTGCTCCTCTGCTCTGCCCCCAACCAAGTCAGTACAGATTTCTCCACCTGCCACCACCCCACCCCCATGAGCCTCTTCAATGTTGAGTAGGTAGACGGCGTGTCAGGTAAACAACCTAATTGTGACAGTTTGGAACCCTGATCAGCTCATAGGTTTTCTTCCCTCGCATTTCCCCTGCAATCTCTTGCTTTCTCTTCTTCAAAAGTAAAATCACCATGTTCAGACACCTGATTGAAATTCAGGTGAAATTGAAATTGAAATTCAGGGAATTTCAGTTCTAGATCGCCACAGGAAGTGATGCAGCATCAGGTTATTTATAGGTGATCCCCGACTGCTGGGCATATTTTATCAACCGCTTTATTTTTGTTTTTATTTTTTAAAGATTTATTTACTTATTCATGAGAGACACAGAGAGAGAGGCAGAGACAAAGGCAGAGGGAGAAGCAGGCTCCAGGTAGGGAGCCTGATGTGGGACTCCAGGATCACGCCCCCCCCCCCCCAACTGCTTTAGATATAATGTAGTTTTAAGGTTTTACTAAAAGCATCCTTTTTGTTTTGGCCTGCAGTTGCTTTTTGCTCACTAAAACGTATTATGTTCTTGTTAATGTTTTTAACGATGTCTTTTCTTTTCTAGCTATGAAAAACCTCCTCCTGGGCTTATCAAGGTCAGTGTGAAGTTTGTGCCTTTGGTTATTCTCTTAGATGAATTTGACTCGGTGCTCAGAGTCAGTAACTTGTTACGAACACCTGTTGCATAAGGTTTGAACATCCTTTTATGATAACGCCGCTCCACCCTGCGGATTCCAGTCAGTTCATACACTTTGGGCTGGTCCAGCCTGTGCCTTTGTAGAAATGTCCTCAGCCCTGTGTCTGTCCCTAAGAACTGGGGCCCGCACATTCCTCAGTGATCAGTCCCCTTCTCCCTCGCTCCCTCTCTTGCCGTGGCTGCATCTTCTCATAGTTGTGTTCCTCCTCTGACTTGCTGCTGGCTTCCCGAGTGTCATCAGCTCAGAGAACAGTAGTCTCTAAGGGGACTGGAAAGTCCCCTGGTCCAGTCCCTAGTGCAGGGCACCCCCCTGTCTCCCGGCAGCACCTGGCCCCAGGGTCCAGTCTCTCTGCGGGAGGGAGACCTAGAGGGCTCGGTAGAGGCCAGGACAGCCTTCTTGCTCATGTTCACAGAAAAGAAAAGACTGTTAGAAAAACCTTCTTTTGTATAAATTTAATATTCATAGGAAGTGCAGACAATCAGTAGCCAAAAAAAAATAACACCTTAATTGTGTAACGAAGTTATTTGGTGGTGAAAGCACACTTCATAAATACAGCATGTGTGAGATTGTACAACATGACTGTGGTCTCCAAGGGATAATAATCTTTTTAAATTTAACATGTTATTCTCATCATTTTAGGAACTCTTGTTTAATTCTATACTTTGCCTCATTGCACAAGGCTTTTAAGTTAACAGAAAAGTTTGTGGTCTGAATCTAATTTTTGTGATCTAGAATCAGGATTTGGAGCTCACAAATCATTCCTATGTGAACAATACTAGTAATATTTCTCTAAGAATAGCTCTGTCATGTTCCTGATATAGTTCTTCTGGTACATTTATTTCTCGTTTTTCTGTCAGGTATAATTTATCTTTCTCGCATTTGAGAGGGTGATGTAGGATGACACGGGTGTGTCCAGCCCCTGAGAAAGCCAGGCAGTGTTGTGTTCAGAAGCAGGAGGGAGAGAATTCCTGTGCTTTTTTGCCAAGTTGTGTACATGCTGTTTCCTTTTTTAGGAAGATGAGACGAAGCCAGAAGACTGTATACCAGATGTACCAGGCAATGAACATGCCAGGGAATTTCTGGCTCACGCTCCAACGAAAGGACTTTGGATGCCACTGGGGAAAGAAGTCAAAGTTATGCAGTGTGAGCATGGGAGAGTTTCAAGTAACACTCCTCAATACACGCAAGTTATACAGAGCGTGTTTACTTCTTTTTGTTGTTGTTTTAATTTGTTCTCACTGCAGCCCTGTAAAGTCAAAGTATGATCCCTGTTTTACAGTTCAGGAAGCTGACCTGCATGTGTTAGTAAGTGGTCCGAGGTGAGAGGTAGAGCAGAGCTTTGATTCCAGGGCTTCTGACTCCAAGGGCAATGGTCTCCCACAGAAACATAGCTACTTTTGGAGTTCACTCTTTGGTAATATCCAGTAATAGGATATTCTGTTGTAGAAATGCCTTGAGGGACAAGAGATGTATTGGAGGGCAGGTCCCTTTGGGTCTTGCATCATTTGCCCCCCACCAGTGGTGTTAAGGTTCCATCCATGTAACCTGAGAGGAGCTGTGGGCCCCTGAGGGTGGGTCCAGAACAGATGTGCTGTGCGTGCACACCCCCACCCCACCAGGGCTCCAGCACTTTTCCTCTAGCATAAGATGGTATTTGAAGAAAGGATACTGCTGCCTTTTAAAGACATTTATACAGAGATTCTTTATACACATAATTAAAATAGTTCCCAGTCTCTTTTTCTTCCATTTCCACTTACAGCTCTTTTACTTGGTTATTTTGATATTGTCTTCATCTGTCTAAGATCACACATACATTGCATTGATTTTTCAGGTTTAGGTGTTATTTGTTGACATTGTATGTCAACATTGTATGGATGATGAGAATTTAGCTCTTTGCTGGTCTTACCACACATGTGTACCCTTACTATTATCACATCTTCCCCAAAATGGTTTTTTCATAATTTTGGTTAGATAAGCCTTTGATGTTTTATTATGATTATATTCAGAGCTGAGTCATATAGTCAACTCATTACTTTCCTTTCATGCATCTTTAAGAATTCCCTCCTTCCCCCTGGATTAACAGTTGTCTGGTTTTTGGTGTGTGTGTGTGTGTGTGTGTGTGTGTGTGTGTGTTGTTGTTGTTATTGTTTTTAGTTTCCATGTACTGATTTCTTACTCAACTTCAAATTGGTCTGAAGGTTGAATCTTAAGACCTTCAAAAGTATTCTCTTAATTTCACCCCTCTGAAAATGGTTGCTCTTATGCTTATAATCCAGGGATTTCCCTTGACTTTGTGTTTTGAATTGAATGTTTGTGTCCCTCCACAAATTCAATGTTGAAGCCCTAATCCCCAGTGGGATGGTATTTGGAGATGGGGTCTTTGGGTAGTGATTAGGATTAGATGAAGTAATGAGGTGGCTCTGATGATGTGATTAGTTCCCTTTAAGAAGAGACCAGAGAGCTTGCTCTCTCTCCATTGGGTAAGGACATACCATGAGAGGACACAGCTGTCTGCAAGCCAGGAGATTAATCTTCAGAAACCAAGAAACCAACTCTGTTGGCACCCAGATCTTAGATATCCAGTGTCTAGCACTGTGAGAAAATAAATTCCTTTTGTGTAATTAATCCAGTCTGTATTTTGTTAGGGAAAGTCTGAACTGACTAAGACAGGATCATTCTGCAGTTTCCCTTAGCTTCTTTCCTACATTGAATCTCCTGTTTCCTGTACGTGAGCCATCTTCTTTGTTGTGATAATCTCTTATGGTGGAGCCAAGACCATTAAATTGGGAAAGGACAGTCTTTTCAAAAAAAAAAAAAAAAAAAAACAACAACAAAAAAACAACAAAAACGGATATCCCCATGTAAAAGAATGAAGTTGGGCCCTTATCTAATACCATATGCAAAATTTAAGTGGATCAAAGACTTAAATAAATGTAAAACCTAAAACTATAAAATCTCTTAGAAGAAAACATAGTACAAAGCTGCAGAAAGTTGGATTTGGCAGTGATTTCTTGGATAAAACACCAAAGGTACAGGCAATAAAAAAAATGAACAGATTTGACTTCATGAACATTTCAAAATTTTGTGAATAAAAACATTATCAATAGTGTAAGAAGACAGGTGGTTACAGAATGGGAGAAAATGTTTGTAATTCATATCTGATAAGGGTTATATTTAGAATATATAGAGACCTCCTAAAAACAATGAAGAAACAAAACGTGATTAAAATTTGGCAAAGGATTTGAATAGACATTTCTCTAAAGAGGATCTAGTAAGCTCATGAAAAGATTCTCAGTGTCAATAATCATTAGGGAAATACAAACCAAATCTACAGTGAAATACCACCTTATACCCATTAGGATGACTACTATCAAAAAATCAGAAAATAACAAATGTTGGCACATGTGCAATGCCTTCAAGCTTCCCAGGAGTAGGTCAGAATTTTTGAAAGTCTTCTGTGGACATCGCATTCCCCAGGTCTTTTACATTTTTAGCTGAGCTCCTATTTATCCAATGGTATCACAGCGACTGGCAACTGTAATATCAACAATTGCAGGTAATTGTTTTCAACAATTGAGGGACTGGATTTTTCCTGTAAAGTAAACTACCTGACTAGTTAAATAGCAACAACGCCCTGTCAGTGTTAGTGTGGCTTTGTGCTCTGAGGTTAGGGGTTTTTGGGGACCTTAAAACCGGGTCTTACTCCTATTGAGGGTGCAGGACTATTGCTTTTCATAGCTGTCATGGTTACAAGGTTGCTGATTTCCAAGATTATTATGGAAATTGGAAGAGAGGGTTGGGAGTAAGCCTGGTTAAAATGTCAGAAATCCTGCTGTTCTTACCAAGCTTCACTAGCTTTTTTTGAATTAATGCTCCTCAGATTGTGGCAAACCTTTAGTTAATTTCCAGGGTTTCAAGTAAGTTGATTTGGGCAAGTTTGCAACAATTTTCAGTAGTTTTTTAAAAAATATTTTATTTATTTATTCATGAGAGACAGAGAGAGAGGCAGAGACACAGGCAGAGGGAGAAGCAGGCTCCTGATGCAAGACTCGATCCGATCCCGGGACCCCAGGATCATGCCCTGGGCCCAAGGCAGGCGCTAAACCGCTGAGCCACCGGGCTGCCCAATTTTCAGTGTTTTTATGGAGGTTGTCACTTGGCCATACTTGAAGTGCTTCCTAGCTTATTCTCTCTTTTTTTTTTTTTTTTTTTTTAAGATTTTATTTATTTATTCATGAGAGACACACAGGCAGAGACTCAGGCAGAGGGAGAAGCAGGCTCCATGCACGAAGCCTGATGCGTGACTTGATCCCAGGTCTCCAGGATCACACCCTGGGCTGAAGGCAGTGCTAAACTGCTGAGCCAGCCACCTGGGCTGCCCAGCTTACTCTCTTTGAAAAGAATCCTCTTCATATCCTTTTTATGGAGTGTCAGGAAGGAAATGAAAGCAGGTAAATGCACATAGTCTGTCATCTTTACCCAGAAGTCTACAGCTTTTTTTTTTTAAGTTTGAAAACCACTGCTGTTTTATGAGGTGGTTACTTATATTTCAATTACCATTTTTTTTAGAAGATTGTATTAATTTATTCATGAGAGACACAGAGAGAGAAGCAGAGAAATAGGCAAAGGGAGAAGCAGGCGCCCTGCAGGGAGCCCAGTGAGGGACTTGATCCCAGGACCCAGGGATCGCACCCTGAGCCAAAGGCAGATACTCAACCGCTGAGCCACCCAGGTGCTCCCTCAATTACTATTTTTAAGTAAAAATTTATTATTTAGTTAGTTTAGAGAGAAAGAGGGAATAAGCATGCATGAGTGGGGGAAGGGGCAGAGGGAATCTTTTTTTTACAATTTTATTTATTTATTCATGAGAGACACAGAGAGATTGGGGCAGACATAGCAGATGGAGAAGCAGGCTCCCTGTAGGGAGCCCAATGCGGATTCTGGACTTATCCTAGGACTCCAGGATCACAACCTGAGCTAAAGGCAGACTGTCAACCACTGAGCCACCCAGGTGCCCCAGAGGGAGAGAGTCTATTTCATAGACTACCTGCTGGGTCCAGAGCCCTACTGAGGGCTTGATCTCATGACCATGCATTCATGACCTGAGCCAAAACTAAGACTTGGATGCTTAACCAAATGTGACATGCAGGTGCCCTTATTTCAGTTACCACCTTATAGTTACTTGCATTGACTTGGAAAATAAGTGTCTGGGTTGGGACCAGAGCCAGTTTTACTCACTTGTGATTTTCAGGGGCCTGCAGCAGACACAATGATTTGTTGATATGGTCATATGATTTTGTGAAATTCTCCAGGGCAAGACTTTTTTTTTTTCCTAAAGAGTCCTTCCCCCATATTTTTAAGTCAGGCCCCACAAAATTTGGACTCAACCTAAATGGGATAAAAGACCCATGTACATGTACACACTTTCATTGATTTTATTGATTGTAGTGTTATCTAGAACAGTTGTACTCAAACTTTATTTTTTTTAATATTTATTTATTATTTATGATAGACATAGAGAGAGAGAGAGGCAGAGACACAGGAGGAGGGAGAAGCAGGCTCCATGCCAGGAGCCCGACGTGGGACTCGATCCCGGGACTCCAGGATCGCGCCCTGGGCCAAAGGCAGGCACTAAACCACTGAGCCACCCAGGGATCCCCTAGAACAGTAGTACTCAAACTTTAACATGTCTATAAGTCACCAATTAATCTTTTAAAATTGTAGTATGTTTCAGTATTTCTGGGATGGGTCAAATACTGTGCATTCTAACAATCTTCTGTGTGTTGCTGATTTTGTTTGCCCATGAACACATTTTAAGTAAGGATCACCTTTGCTTTAACACTAAGAGAATTTTGAACACAAAGACTTTGGTTTGAAGGAGTACAATCCTTCTTTCCTGAACTTGAAATATTGGGGAAGTTAAAGACAGGGACAGCTCAGAGGCAACCAATAAAGAATCTCCAGATTTCATTCTTTTTCAGTGGTTTCCTGTATCCTATCCTCAAAATTAAACAGGAAAAACTTCCCTTCTCTTTCACTTCATATTTGAGTAGCCGCCAGCATGGGGCAAACCTGAAAGATCTTAATCCCTCTCCCTGCTTCCTGACTTCCTTGGTTGGAGTTCCTTAATGTTCAAACACAAGGTCTCACTTAGCTCACTTTTCTCATATGACTTCCTGATTTGCCTCAAATCCTGATGGTTCTGAGAGGACGAAAACAGGTGAGAGATGTAACAAGGGTCTCACCCATTCCTGCTTTGTTCACCACTTCATTTTTCCCACACATCAACGCCTAATGTCAAGTCATTAGTCATTGAAATTCCACGAAGGTGCATGTTTCTGTCTTTTGCCCTAGAGCGCGTGTAAGCATTTTCTTATTGTATCTCCTCTCAGTTCCTCATCAGGGCTTCCTGCTTCTAATAACAGATCTTTTTACAAAGGACAATTTTCCTATTCAGCAGGTAAAGCTATATTAGAGTACTAATGGAATTAATATTTGAAGATAATTTGTGATCTGTTTTAATTAAAGGTAAGAGCTTTGTGTGGTGGTTAAATCAGAGAAATGTGTGGTGGTTAAATCAGAGAAAGAAGCTGTTAGCTCTAGTGTCTAAAATGGTAAATGAGAATCAGAAGTCACTTGATACATAGAAGAGACCTACTCTTTGAAAAATACAGTAAGCTACACACACACACACACACACACACGCACGCAAATTCACTCTTTTTTTTTTTTTTTAAATTCACTCTTTACAATACTTTTACATTGGATTACTGAATACCTATCTGATGAGATAATATTTCTAAAGCTACACTAATAAAAGTTGTTTGAGGAAGCAGTTTCCCTTTATTTTCTAGGATCTTACGTGGTTCATTCACTCATTGTGTTAGCTTCTGGAATTAGAGTATAATGAAGGAAAACTTTTAATGTGATCTACTGATTCTTCATTAAATGAAATTATCTTACAGAAATATTTCCTTTTTTCTTTGTTTTTAGGTTGGCGTTGTAAACGGTATGGTCACCGAACAGGCGACAAAGAATGTCCTTTTTTTATCAAAGGCAACCAAAAGTTAGAGCAGTTCAGAGTAGTAAGTAGAACTCCACCTTGTCAATTTACATTTTTTAGAAATAGTGAATATTAATGAAACAGGCTGTAGTCAGTGAACTGGAAGTTTGCATAAAATATATTCCCAGAAGTTTTTTGGTCAGAGTATCTGGTGTTGACTACATCTTTTATTAAATTACATTTATTGGGATCCCTGGGTGGCTCAGCAGTTGAGCACCTGCCTTAAGCCTAGGGCATGATCCTGGAGTCCCGGGATCGAGTCCTACATTGGGCTCCCTGCCTGGGGCCTACTTCTCCCTCTGCCTGTGTCTCTGCCTCTCTCTCTCTCTGTGTCTCTTGTGAATAAATAAATAAAATCTTTAAGAAAATTACATTTATGTGACAGATTAGTTAACAAAACCCAACTTTTTATTAAAGTGTTATTTGCTTTTACCTTGGGAATAATGATTCTTTTTCTAAAGCAGATTGTTATTTATTCAGTCATTTGTTTTAACTTATATAAAAAATCATGTTTTATAACTAAAATTAGAGTTTTAGTTTCCCAGTCTTTAAAGACCAGATGTCTTTAAATTAGAAGTTAGAAGTGTGTATATAAATTATATATGCACTTTAAAAAAAAGGATTTTATTTATATATTTGACAGAGAAAGAGAGAGCACAAGGGGAGCAGCAGAGGGAGAGTGAGAAGCAGACTCCGTGCTGAGGATAAGGGGCTCAATCCCAGAACCCTGGGATCATGACCTGAGCAGAAGGCAGACGCTTAACCAACTGAGCACCCAGGCACCCTGACCACTTGTTCTTCTTAATACTATCTCTTGGTCATCTCTCCAAACAGAACAAAGAAAACTACCTCGATATTTCTACCTTGAAAAGTATTTCATGTTTCTGCCATGGCATATGTTCTTATAAAGGGTATTTAAATTGTAATCTGTGTTTTTCTAATCAGAAAATCCTTTGTTACAGCTTCAGTGGGTTTGCAGCGAAAGTAACCCCTAGGAAGGATTAGAACTTCATTCATTCATTCATTCATTCATTCCTTTATTTTATTTTATTTTATTTTATTTTATTTTATTTTATTTTTTTATTTATTTTATTTTATTTTATTTTATTTATTTTATTTTATTTATTTTATTTTATTATTTTATTTATTTTATTTTATTTTATTTTAATTTAATTTAATTTTATTTTATTTTTTATTTTATTTTAGAATATGTTAAATATAAAATTACACCAAACTGCTTTCAGTGAAATATGAATTTTTATTTAGCTGATAGTCCATGGAGCCTAACAGAACTGTAACCTTTTGTCATCCTCAAGGCACATGAAGATCCCATGTTTGACATCATCCGAGAGAACAAAAGACACGAAAAGGATGTAAGGTGAGATGGTTCTAATGATACCAATACCCTCTTAAGGTCTGAAATTATATAAAGTTGGAAACACCCCTTCTAGTATTAGATGAGTGGTTTGGTAACTATGGTACTTTAGCTGTGAAATATTTGGAAGGCAGGAGTAATCACAGAAAGGCCAGTGGGTGGGGAATGGGCAGGCCAGCCTTGTTCTACTTGGGTTAGCTTAAAGCAGTGGGCTTGGCTGCTCCTGCTCACACCACTGATGGATGCTGACTTAGTTTCAGTGTCTGAGCTATTGTTAAAAATTAGCTTTAGACAAGAATAAAGATAAGGTGAATGAAGAGGAGGGTTGGTTCTTCTCAAACTGGTTACATGGAATTCTAAGTGTTAGGGAGATAGATTACCTAGTGTGACCTTGAGCAGCTGTGGGTGGGAGGGTGGGGTGTGATGAAGGAAGGTAGGAACATGTCCGAAGTTCTGTACTAAGGACTGGAGAAACATGCAGAAGAATTCAGGATGATGAAGAGACTACAGAGTGACTTGTACACTGGTTACCGTCACGTCAGAGAGGCATGGGTGTGAACAAGAATGGGGAAGACATGCACAAATAAAAGTGAATACTGTCTTCAGTAAGGTGGTTATTCGTGATGTTTTTTTTTTTTTTTAACTCTCGCTGCTGCTCTTATATCTTTTTTTTTATTTTAAACATTTTTCTTTTAAGATTTTATTTATTTATTCATGAGAATGCACAGAGAGGAGAGAGAGAGGCAGAGACACAGGCAGAGGGAGAAGCAGGCTTCATGCAGGGAGCCCGACGTGGGACTCGATCCGGGGTCTCCAGGATCACACCCTGGGCTGCAGGCGGCGCTAAACCGCTGAGCCACCAGGGCTGCCCTCTTATATCGTTTTTATCTGTGTTTCTTTTCAGAGTTAAATATGGTTTTGGTTAATCTTCTCTGTGTAGGATACAGCAGTTGAAACAGTTACTGGAGGACTCTACCTCCGAGGAAGATGGGAGCAGCTCCAGTTCCTCAGCATGCAAAGAGAAACACAAGAAAAAGAAGAGGAAAGAAAAACATAAGAAAAGGAAGAAAGACAAGAAGAAGAAGAAGAAACGAAAGCATAAGTCTTCCAAGTCGAATGAGAGTTCAGACTCGGATTGATGAGGACTTGACTGGTTGAGCATTGTCTGAGCATTGTCTCCCCACAGATCAGACACTGTGGCCAAAGACCAGAGGCCACGGTGGAGGCGGGGAGGACGAGGAGGGAGCCGCCAGAGAGCAGGGGATTCGACGTCACCCGTGTGAATCCTCACCTGCCTTCCAGCAAAGATGTGACCCCAGGAGGGTGAGTTGTACCTTCCCAGGCGCTGGCTCTGGACAGCAGCTGATCTCAGGCAGGAAAGCTTTGTTCAGTGCCCTCCTCCCGCTGAGCCCCGAGGTTTGTGATTCCTTGGAGGGGCCTGTGCCGGGGCAGCTGGACTGGGGATGAGCTCTGAGGAAGCTCCAGGTGCTGCCCCAGCCTCTCCCACCCCCCACCAGGGCACTACTTGGTTCCCAGAGACTTCAGGCTTGACTTTTCTCTGTTGTCAGGATAATAAAAGTTCATTATTTTGGGATCCCTGGGTGGCGCAGCAGTTTGGCGCCTGCCTTTGGCCCAGGGCGCGATCCTGGAGACCCGGGATCGAATCCCACTCATGCTCCTGGTGCATGGAGCCTGCTTCTCCCTCTGCCTGTGTCTCTGCCTCTCTCTCTCACTGTGTGCCTATCATAAATAAATAAAAATTAAAAAAAAAAATAAAAGAAAGAAAGAAAAATCTATTCCATAAAAAAAAAGTTCATTTTATTTATTTAAAAAATATTCATTTATTTATTTTTGAATCACAATATACTTACATGGTCCAAATTTAAAAGGTACACAAGGTTTAATCAGGGAAAACCTTCCTCCTGTCTCCCCCAGCCACTCAGTTTCCCTTCCCCAAGGGCTAATGTTACCAATTTCTTGTAAAGTCATCTGGAAATACTTATGTATCAAAAATTTTTTTCTCTCTTTTTAGTATAGTATAAATATATGCACCATTGTTTTTCATTTTTTAACCAAACAATATAAAGCATGTTGGGCCTTCCTATACTCAAAGACCCATATTCTTAAACCCCTGGCATGATTGCTTGAGTTTTTTGTTTTTTGTGGGGGTTTTTTTGAGGAGTGAAATACACTGTAATAACATTTAAAAATCATGTGTTTGACTTGCTTAGATCTTACTGCTATTTTCCCATGACTATTCCCATCACTTACTGCTATTTTCCCAAGACTATTTTCAGAATAGTAGATTCAGAATACTTTTAAGGATATAGAGGTTACTGTGTTGGGCCAACTACCCCCATCCCCAAGTTCATCTCATCCTCTTGGCTAAGTATAGCCCACCTGAGAACTTCTCTCTTTGTGCCACAGCTGAGGCAGCTCAGCAGCTTGGGGTGGTGCCCACAGCTAGGGGAGGGTGTCTGTTCCTCCCTTGAGCCAAAGTGGAGCCAGATCTTGCTCATAAGCAAGTGGTCCTCCTTCACCAGCGTCTGTTGCTACTTACATCATTCAGGTTCCCAGGAACACATTATTCTTACTTTTTGCCACTTTCCCTGAGGACTCCCCCCTCTTTTTTTAGTATTTTAATTTTTAAAAAAATATTTTATTTATTTATTTGATAGACACCAAGCATGCTTGCATGGGGGGAGGGGCAGAGGGAGAGGGAGGAAGCAGACTCCCTGCTGAGCAGAGAGCCAGATGTGGGGCTCAGATCCCAGGACCCCAGGATTATGACCTGAGCTAAAGGCAGACACCTAACAGACTGAGCCACCCAGGCACCCCAGATTCCCCTGTCTTTAAGGAATGAGTGATGCAGGCCAGGTTGACTCCTCCAGCTCTCTTCAGTAAGTGGCCCTAGTCTTGGCCTTATTTACAAAGTTTACCTGAGTAACACAATTGGCCCAGATTGGAATGGCCAGGATTTGTTATTTCTGAAAACTCTAAGGCCAGTTAATTCAGCCATGTCTTACACTTACCCTTGGCATCCTAGCTCAGCATGCAGCAGGAATTCACCCTCCAGGAATTTTTTCTCATGCAGGAAACCCATTCATGATAAACGTTCAGTTACAATAGGGGAGAATAATATCGATAATTCTTGACTTATGGGGCAGCAAAATCACCTGGAGTGGTTGTTGAAACAGACTCCTGGGTCTTAACTCCTAGAATTTTAGGTCTGGAGTGGACTGGAGAATTTGCAATTGTGACAAGTGTCCAAATGATACTGATACTGTTGGTCTGGGGGCCAGACTTGCAGAACCACTGCTCTAAGTGTTAAACCTCTTCCTGAAGCCTCCTTCCTCTTCCTGTTGTAATCGGGATCTTGCCATCCACTGCATCCCTCTTTGCAAGTTAATTCCCGTCTCTATTCTCGCTTCAGGTTTCTGGCCTAGTTTCCATGGTCCTTTGTTCAGTCTGACATCCCTTGACCTGTAGTCCTTTTCTCCAGTTTACCCACAAGAACCTCAAACTAACCTCTTCTTCCTCTGCTCCAATTCCCAGACCACTGACCCTATAAAGCTGAACAAAGTTCTTCATCCTAAAATCTCTCCTTTCAGACCCAGTACTCTCCAGTCCTATATAGAAAAGGAAGAAAAAAAAAAAAAAAAGAAAAGGAAGAGAAGTCACCAGACCTCCTTTTACCAAGGTATCTATCTACCTGTCATTATGGTGGTAGTAGGCACAATTATAAAATAGCCTCCAAGATTTTTTGCCCAAATCTGTAGAACTTGTTACTATAATGGATTTTCTACCCTGATTAGATTATAATACATAACTAACCTATTCAAAGACTGCAGGGATGTAAGGTGTGATCTTTTTTTAAAATTTTTTTTTTTATTGATTTATGATAGTCACAGAGAGAGAGAGAGAGAGAGAGGCAGAGACACAGGCAGAGGGAGAAGCAGGCTCCATGCACCGGGAGCCCGACGTGGGATTCGATCCCGGGTCTCCAGGATCGCGCCCTGGGCCAAAGGCAGGCGCCAAACCGCTGTGCCACCCAGGGATCCCTTTTTTCTTAATTAAAAAAAATTTTTTTTTAATTTTTTTAAATTTTTAAAAATTTTTTTTATTTTTATTTTTTTAAAATTTTTTTTAAGGTGTGATCTTTTTATTTTTTATTTTTTTTAAGGTGTGATCTTTTATGCCAGTTATTATTCTACAGGATCATTGCAGCTCAGGAGCTCCCAGTGCAATTGGTGAAGGCCTTTGTTATTATTTCTGCATCATATCCGTACTTCTTCTCTATACATAATCATGCTTTCTTTGCCCCTTCTGAGATTTTATTCCCTATAGCACTCTCCACTCAATTTCCTGCACACAGATCTTCATGTCAGAGTCTGACCTTAAGGGTGGTCTATGGTCTACTCAGGTTTTTGACCTACAGACCTATGAGATAATAAATGGGCATTGTTTCTATCTTTTCACTTTTTAAAAAATTGTTTTTTTTTTTACAGCTGTTTTACATTCACAATATAATTAAGCAGAAACTACAGAGATTTACCATGTATTTTGTCCCCACATACCCACAACCCCCCTCTTATTTCAACACCAGAATGGTACACTTGTTACAGTAGATATCCTACGTGGCACATCCTACCTCCCACAGAGGTTTCTGCTGTGGTTGTTATGATTTTCCAAGTCCGCCTGTCTGCAATTTTCAGGTTAGGGGTTTTGCTGTGACCTCAGTTCTTTGACAAATTTAGGAAGATTTGATCATTTTTAGTTCTGCTTTTACTTTTACTTCTTAGGACAGAGTGAAGACTTACCTCCTTACGTGCCAGTCCAGAAATCAGAAGTTGGTGGATATTGTTTTAAGTCAGTACATTTGTGGAAATTAGTGATTGCCCCACATGTCTAGAAACTTCTTTAGGGCAAAGACCACCATCTTTCTTGTTGCATGTTCTAGTCTCAGCTTCCTTTTTTTTTTTTTTTTTAAGATCTTATTTATTCATGAGAGAGAGAGAGAGAGGGGCAGAGACACAGGCAGAGGGAGAAACAGGCTCCATGCAGGGAGCCCGACACGGGGACTTGATCCTGGGTCTCCAGGATCACACCCTGGGCTGAAGGCGGCACTAAACCACTGAGCCACCCGGGCTGCCCTAGTCTCAGCTTCTAACACAATGTGTCACACATAGTGGTGTTCAATGCAAATTTATTAGAAATACAGTTACATTCTCCAGTTGAAACCTGATATGGAAATTGTAATGGATTCTGTGTTGTGCCACTAGTATCTGCCTCTTAATTCCCACCCTGACTTTGGGACTAAAGTGTTTACTTTCCCACCTGCTGGGATGGTTAACAACTGACAAGTTGCAACTGACTTCCCCTTTCCAGGGATCTTTCTTGAAGAGAGTCACAGTACCCAAGGTCATGCCTCCTTTCTAGGGGCATCCTGCATCAGTGACTGGTCAGTGCAGGGGTGTAAGTATGGCTTCTTACTCTTGTTGAGATAGTTCTGCAGCATCATTGCAGCTCAGGAGCTCCCAGTGCGATTGGGCAAGGTCTTTGTTGTTACTGCATCACATCCATATTTCTTCTCTATGCATAATCATGCTTTCTTTGCCACTTCAGAGAGTTTGTTCCCCATAGCACTCCCCACTAAATTTCCTGCACACAAATCTTCATGTCAGAGTTTAACCCTAAGGAACTCAGTGTGTCATGGGGTCCAATAACCACTTGGGAAAATGAAAGGGAAGGTGTTGTCAGGATGTACCCTTCATTTTGGACTTCGTTTACCAGACTTACTCTTGACTTCTCATCTAACCTCTAGAATAAAGGTAAGACTTTGGGAGGGGTTACAAAGCAGGCAAAGTGTTGATTGGACCATCCTCCTCTTTTTATGCTTGCTCTTCCATATACCAGTATTACAATCTTCCCCACCTTCTTGGGTCCAACGTCTTCCCAGTAGCCAGAGAGCCCAAGTTATGGTCCATTTAAGTGCCTTAGTTCACCAACACTTGAAACTATTTCACAGGTGTCAAAAAAGTGATGAGATTCAACTCATACTACCACATTAATGAAAACCACACTTTTAACTTCTCGTGGGGATTTATAGGTAAATGAATCAGATTGTTGGGGGCGGGGGGAGTCAGAGTAATGGAATGCCTTCCTGGCTCCCAGATAAGAAGTTGGATTATATGGATCCAAATCTTATTATTCAGTTACTCCAGCCAGTGCATTCCTAACTCAGCCTCCCCATTTCAGTTATGTTCTGGACTTGGAATGATGGTGGGAACACTCACAAGGCTAAAACTGTTCATATAAATTCACAATAAGCCATTCATTTACAAATATTTGAGTGCTATGATGTCTAACTATTCCATGGAGGTACTATAGCAGTAAGGAATACAGGATATCAAGGGTGAAAACTCTCTCATGTAACTCTCCCATGTGGACATATCACAAACTATGAAAGTAAAAATGCAGGTGTTACTAAACCACAGAAAAGTCCCATACTCTAGCCATGGATGGGGATGGGCGTCACAGATATTTTCTTAGAGTATCTACGTAATATTTTAGGTAGGGGTTAGGTGGGAGGTAAGTCACAAACCTTGTAAGACCAGCTTTAGAAACCGTATTATCTTTTGCTTGCCTTTTTGCATCTCATGCAGTGTTACTGCTTTGTACCATCTCCTTAACCCATCTTGAGAGTTAATTTTGTTAATTAATTTTGTTACCGTAGATGTTAGAAATAGTTTAAAAACATAAAAATATAGTAAACAAATAGAATTAACTCATCACTGGGCAACTCAGAGGGTCAGAGTTGATCCATTCATATGCATCACAATATTCGTAGAATCGCCCAGAGTGTCCTTCTAGGAGGCAACGCTAGCCTTTCTACATCTGCCCTATCTTACAAATACCCTTAGGACAGCCTTCATCCACATAGAAACATTTTAGCACTAGTCACAGACTTAACCTGTGCCACTTATTTGGGAAAAGATTGGTTCCACAAATTGACCATATAGGTGGTAGGCTCTGGGTATAAGGAACTCTTATTTGCCTAAAGTTCCCCTTGTTTCTGAGTGTATGCTGGAAGTCAATAACATACTACAACCCACCAATGGATATACTGATCAGTGAAAATACTATAAAGAAAATAAGGTCAGTCTCTATCTTCAGGGTAGTTGCTGTTTATGGCAAATCCTTCATCTATTTATTCTGTCCTCAACTCCACCATCCTTTTCCCCATATTTAAAGGTCCCTGGAGATTACAAGACAGCAATATACACGGCAGAAGTATTCATGAATGACCCAACTTCACTGATGGTGTTATTAGTGATGTGGCCATTATGAGAGGGGAAGAAAATGCTTGAGAATCCCACACATATGCAATTCAATTTATTTGCTGTTTTATTTAATTCCAAAGGCTTTATAATGTCACGTTTTCTTTTTGTTGGTATGATCGCTTTCTTAATTCAAATCTAAACCATCATGATGATGCATCACTTATTTAGTTCTTCTATATAACTGGAACGCAGTAATCTGTTTCCTATGAAATAACAATAAAAGAATTCCTTAAATTAGATATATAACAAACTCAAGATATCTTATGCAGAGAATCATTACTAATATCTTTAGTTTTCATTTTTAGGATAAAGTTAAAGATCTTAACATTTTGCCTGGGAGTGATTATCAGGCTTTCCTTCATGACCACTGCAAGGCAGGATGACATGGAAAGGGCCAGTCACCACTTGTGCCCTGACACTCCAGGCCTAGAGGCTGAAGGTGTGGCAAGGATACTCAACACCAAGACTCAGTGTGAAGAGAAACCTGTCATGCTACTAGCTCCTTAAGGGAGACCCTGAACTTCCAGTACCTAGCTCTCCCAGTTCTACACTTGGACACTTGGATAAGCCACTCAGATAACTTACATAATCCCATATAACCCACAACAGACCACCATCAACAGCACTGGGAATTAAATGTGGAAAACTACCATAAAAAACACTCCACAGGGATCCCTGGGTGGCGCAGCGGTTTAGCGCCTGCCTTTGGCCCAGGGCGTGATCCTGGAGACCCAGGATCGAATCCCATGTCGGGCTCCCGGTGCATGGAGCCTGCTTCTCCCTCTGGCTGTGTCTCTGCCTCTCTCTCTCTCTCTCTCTCTCACTGTGTGCCTATCATAAATTAAAAAAAAAAAAAAAAAAAAAACACTCCACAGAACTGAAAGGCTTTGGCTCCAATCTACTAGTAAGTGAGGATCTATAGAAACAGGTCTAAAAAAAAAAAACAAAAACAAACAAACAAAAAAACAGGTCTATTACCCAATCAGACTGCTGCCATTTTTTACTGCCCACAAGCAATGCTAGTTTTGGAGGGCAGACTATTCACTGAGTAGGAAACCCCAAACAAAGCCCTAAAAGCCAATCATGAGAAATCCAAATTGGACACAGATACCAACCTCTGTACCTGCTATTTCCTAAACTTTACAGCATCTGCCTCGAATCTGTTTGAAACTTTGTAAGGTACCTTGGTTTTCCACCTCTGACAGTTACCTGAGGGAAGAAGTGATTCATACGGTAAATAACCCAAGTTGCTTAAAAAACCAAAGGAAAAAACAAATACAAAATACATCCTTCATGAGAAATCTATTGTTTAAGATACTATTATCATTCTACAGTCCTTGGCAGGAAAATCATCACATGATTTGAAAAACAAAATAAGAGACACAATCTAGAGAATTTGGCCTGAAAATTACCATCTTAACTGTATAACCAAGAGTAAATTAAAGTTATCTTCTTCACAGGGCTGTGATAGGATGGGGAAAACTGATTCCTACACACTGATGGGAAATGACAGCAGAGCAAATGAGACTTTGAGAAGACTAAAGGTAAGATGGACAGTGTTTTGGTTTGGGAGCTAAGATTGGAACTTCAGTCTCCTCAGGGGGCCCCTTATGCAGCCCATTCATCACTTGCTTCCCTTTATTTTTGCACCCCAGATATAATCATCCCCCAGGCTCCACTCTTGGTCCTTCCCACTCCTTGAGCCCCTTCCCTAATCATAGGGTAGTCCAAACTCAAGCTTCAACCAGGTCTGCATGACTTGCTAGTCCAGTCCTCCCACCAACAACCACACAGTAAAGCAAAACAACTCCCCTTCCCAAGTTTACTTTTCCAAGAATGTTATTACCATTTTCTCCTGGTACTCATGTTCAAACCCCAGTTTTTTTTTGTTTTTGTTTTTTTTCTTAAAGAATCAATTTCATTGATGGATTCTCTGAGAATGTAGATATTTTAATTCCTATCAGAGTTAGGATCCTCATCACTTTATATCTAATGTTCAACTAAACTGACTTTAGTTTTTTTTTTTTTTTTTTTTAAGATTTATTTATTTATTCATGAGAGACAGGCAGGGAAAGAGAGGCAGAGACACAGGCAAAGGGAGAAGCAGGCTCCATGCAGGGAGCCCGACATGGGACTCGATCCCGGGTCTCCAGGATCACACCCTGGGCTGAAGGTGGCACTAAACCGCTGAGCCACCAGGGCTCCCCCTAAACTGACTTTATATAGAAGTTTCAGCCATACAGCTACACTTCAAACTTCTATACAGTCCCACCAGGTGAAGATGCATTGAGCACATTTCTTCCTGTCTTTTCTCTGTTCAGTTTACTTTTGGCACCCCCATATTGCCTACAGGACAAAATCTAAAAAGGAAAATATCTACTATTTTTTTTAAAGATTTTATTTAAGATTTTTAAAGATTGTATTTATTCATGAGAGGCAGAGACACAGGGAGAGGGAGAAGCAGAGTCCCTGCAGAGAGCGTGATGCAGGACTTAATCCCACGACCCCAGGATCACGCCCTGAGTCAAAGGCAGCCGCTCAGCCACTGAGCCACTCAGGTGCCCCAAAATATCTATTTTAGCACCACTTTCCCAACTCCTCACAGTTCTCCCCCTGGCTGGCTGTTCTCATGCTCAATCCCTGGAACATACTTGACCTGGCCTGGCTGTCCATTTGAGCTCATGCTATTGTCTCCATTCTCACTCCAAAGAACAGCTCCCAAATTTTTATCAAAATTCACCACCTCTACATGGGACTGCCCGTTCTTAGCAACTCTACCTAGATCTATGTCCATCACTCTTTTCTCTCTCTGCCTCCTGTCCTTTCCCACCACCCAGGTCTGCATCATCTCCTATAGCTCTTTGTTTCAAATTACAATTCCTAGAATGCAGGACTTCAAACTTGGGATCTCTGCCAATCCTACAAACATGGGCACCTACAGTTGTTTAAGAACAGTCTTTCAGTAGCACCTGGGTGGCTCAGTGGTTGTGTGCCTGCCTTTGGCTCAGGGCATGATCCCAGAGTCCTTGGATCAAGTCCCACATCAGGCTCTCCTTGGGGAGCCTCCTCCTCCCTCTGCCTGTGTCTCTGCCTCTCTGCCTCTCTCATCAATAAATAAAATAAGATCTTAAAAAAAAAAACAAAAAACATACTTTCAAAATGGAGAAACACTATTGATCTATGGCTGCCTTTGCATCCAGGACCCAGTATGGAACCAGCAGAGACACCAAATAGGATGAGCCCATTAGTCACTTACGTTCCCAGGACTTATGAGAGGCTCTCTTGGACTCCAACCCCTCCTGCATGGCCGTCGTACATTCCCCTCGGAACCGGCCATCCTGTCCTGTCACTTTGCACACTACAGGGATGCTCTCATATTCTCCATGCTTTAACCTGTTCTTATTTCTGGTGGGCCACATAAGAAGTTGGGAAGGGAGACAGCACTCAGGTGGCATCCGGATGATCCTGCCGGCCTTGTGATAAATCTGTCCTTTTGAAGAGGCCACAGGGCCCAGTGGACTAACTTCTGCAAAGAGGCAGTCTAGCTCCTCCATTTCACCTTCAACTTCCTCTTCGAAGTCACAGTCTTCTGAATCCTCAAGAAGTACAGTGTTCGAGGCAGCATTTTCCCTCACTAAATAGCCTGTGTTCCCACTTGAGAAGTTGCTCAGGGATGTCTGCTTCCTGCCGGTCACAGACTTTTGAATATCTGCACACTTCTTGAAGTTCTCGTGCTCCTCCTCCTCAGTCTCATCCTTCCTGGTCATTTCTTCATCTGTGTTCAGTTCCCCAGTCCTGATGGTCTTTCCCTGTGGGCCCTCAGTTTTGCAGGCTGGTGAGGACTCCTCATCTTTGGAAGGCATTTGGTCAGGGGATTTCTCCAGCTCTGCATCCTGCCACCAGCTGCCATCACACTGAATCCCCGCATCTACTCCCTTGTTCATCTGGGCCAACCAGGCGTGGTTAGGAACATACTTGGGGAAGCCGTTCCTCACCACCACCTCATCCAATTCCCCACACCTGACTGCCCCTTCCTCTGAGGTCTTTCTGCTTTCTGGTGATGACTCAGGAGATTGTTCGTGTTCTGCATCCTGCCACTGGCTCATATCACATTGAATGCCTTCACTGACTTGGCTGAACTGGGCCAGAGAGGTAGGGGGAGGGACATAACTCTGAGGGCAGCTGTGCATCTCTACCACTTCACCTTCATCCACTTTCACAAGGAGGCCATGGCCCCCACTGCCATTGTCTGGCATGTTCTCCCCAAAGCTAATGGGACTCTGGGATTTGGACTGTAGGCTCAGGTCCTCAATGGCCTTATTGCTGGAGCAGAACGGCCTTTCCTGCTGGAGCTGATTGCCATCTCTAGAAGACTGGCACAGACTGGAGTTTAGTGTATCCTGGATTTCATCTCTGTCTTTTGCTTCACCTGGAGAGGACAGGAATTGGGGAACAGCTGCACAGCCTTTTTCTTTTCCCAAGTTCATGTCCCTGATGGAGCCTGACTTTACCACCTCATCATGTTTTACATCATGACACTGTTTCGACCAGATAGTGCTTTCATCATCTTTACCTGTGATGCTGTCTGCACCCTCATGACGGTTATAGAGCACACTTCTACTTTCACAAGGACTCTGTGAAATCCCACTATGCTGCACCAGGTTCTCTGGCATGGTCTTACCATAAGTTAGGTTATATAAACGGATAGTTTCCTTCAAAGTCTTCCAGAACTGTGTTACAGGGCATCCTTTGCTCTGTTCTGGCCTCGTTTTTGCCTTCTCAGGTACATAGTGTCCTTGAGGTGATATCCTGTACACGATGTTATGAGAAGGGCTCTCAGGATGTGGCTCCTTCTGGACAACAGAAGACAAAACCCTACCTGTTGCTTCAGGTTTGCCGGCTTTTGTGTCAATATTAGAAGTCAGGATACTGGTCACCCTATCACCTTCTGAGTGGGTGTCTTGTTTCTGAGTCATATTTTCAGCCTGATGAGGTTCAGTCTGAGTCTCTTTCGTATTTGTTTTCTGTCCATAGCCACTACACTGCCGGAACTGTGCTGTGTTACAAAACATAGGTCTTCGGTAAAATGCAGTGGGCAACGGGGACTGAGGGATGAGGAAGCCAGGATACTCACTGAGTACCACCGAATATGGAAAATACAGACTTCCGTTTCTGAAACCTAGGAGGAGAAGAACACAGCAGTTAGCCACTCTGTGTCCTGCAGCCAGTCACAACATTCAGCCAGTATGCAGCCATGTGGCCACACCACTTGTTAACATATGCAGTTTCTTCTATGCCAGTTGGTAGCTAACGGCCTCTACTTTCTCCCTGGAGATCCTCAGGATTCGACAAGGGAAAGGGCAATGACCAGAATGGTGGGGCCTCCAGAACCTTCCTTCACCATTAAAGCAGGCAACTGAACTGATTAGTTGGTTACCAGGCCATCAGATAATTCAGCATATTATGAATCACTACTACTTAGTAGTATCTCTTTTTCAAAGAGACCAAGCACCTAGTAAGCGTAATTCAGGATTGTTGTGGCTGAGGAAAGAATAATTATGTCAGCTCTTATAGAGCAAAGAAGAACAAAAGTTCTTTGTACGTACAAGCCTTTGTAAACCTGTTCATTCAGCACTGTTCATTCACATACACACATCCCGCTTTCCCCATTTTCCTCTCTTTAGGGGTAAATAGTTCAATGATGCCAATAATGCCAGACACATTTCTTTCACACAAATTCATGTGGGGAAAAGGATTGGACTTTAAAAGGCAAATGAAGTTAAAACTTCTACTTAGTATATGAAAACAGTAATTATATTCAGATCAGTGTTCATCAGACAATTTACTGATGGCTGATCCTATGAACTCAGTTTCACTCTTTTTAAGACTACATCAAAATGTCTCTCGGACCTGGCCTAATGTATTTATACATAAAAGTATATGTTCTTTTTTCTTTATAGAAAGGGAACAGACAAGTCTCAGCTTGGAGTTCAACACTGTCTAAAGAGGTTAGAAGCCAACAGAAAGAAATTCATGAGTCTGATAACTTCCCACCACAAAAGTTGTACTATATCATACAATAGACCAAAATACCTTAATAGCAGATTCCCTTCCACTAGCATCCACCACAGTACCCTATTCAACTACCCACTGCAAAAACATAAGTGTTTGAGTTATTTTGTCCCTCACTAATCAGCAAAATCTATGGCTACTCTTTGTAATACCTTTCTCCCTCTGCTAACATGCATAGGACTTTAAGTCATCTGCCATGTTTTTACCTCAGTAACTACTACTAGAAACTTCCTTGACCCATCTTTCTGATATTTAGAAGTCTATAAACCATACTAGTTCCAGAATTCATTTATTTTCTTTCTTCCTTCCTCCCTCCTTCCCTCCTTTCTTTCTTTTATTTCTTTCTTTTCATTTTTTTTGGAAAGTAATCTCTACACCCAATGTGGGGCTCAAACTCATGACCCTGAGGATCAGGAGTTGGATGCTCTACCAACTAAGCCAGCCAGGCACTCCCAGATTTGTCTTTTTGACCCAACTGTGACCCCTCACTCGAGAGACAGTATTTGAAGGGCTTGTCACTGCCAATCAGGAAATAAGGAACAATGATCCCACTCCTTAGGATACCAAAAGGCCCTCATTATCTGGTTTGTCACTGTATCATCACTCTCCCACTAAGCCTCTAAGGCTGTAGCTGTTTGTGGGTTCCCCCACAGGCCAACTCCTCTTCACTTTTCTGGGACATCTTCCTTCATTACTTCTTCCACTGCTACCCAAACCTTTTCTAAGTGGAAATCTTGCCATTTGTGACAATAGGTGGACCTTGAGAGTATTTTCCTAAGAGAAATAAGTTGAACAGAGAAACATAAATGCTACATCATCTCACTTCTATGTAAAATCTAGAAAAAATGAACTCAGAAACAGTAAACTAGTGTTTACCAGAGGCTGGGTGGTGGGGGAAATGAGGAAATATTGGCCAACGGCAAAAGAAAATTAATTCATCTTGTTATACAAAGCAGGGTACTAAGGCAAGGAGAATTTAATATTGATTCAAAATCAGTGTATTTATAAAGCATGAATTTGGCCTTCTATTTCAATTATACAGCTATGTGTACTGCATGTCTAATTAATATTAAAAGCAGGTAGAGCTTCTGATTTTGGATACCTAAGAAGTTTGTTTTTGTTTTTTGTTTTTTTTTTTACCTAAGAAGTTTGGAAGTCACTTACTCTGAACAAAGTAAAGAGCCCAACTGAAAAATCAAGAACTCTTCTCAGATCTTTCACAGCAGTAGGTTACAGGTGAAGTGCTACCCCCCATGTTGGAGAGATATGTGAAGCAGACAAGCCAAATTTACAGGAATATAAATCTAACATAAAAATTCCATAGGAACTAGTAGTAGGGTACAGAAACCTGAACTGTCACTGACGAACTGCAGGCTCATGGTGAACAAATCTAAGAGTTAAACTTAAAGGACCCATTTATAGGGAACCCTCCCCCTTACTTTGGTTTGAGTTTTATCTATACTAGCTCAACCAATTTCTTAGAGTAAATCTAGGAAAAAACTCTCACAGGAAGAGTGGGGAATAGAAACCATTGTGATATACACAAGAAGAGCTCTATTCCTACAAATACTGGACCTTAGTACAAGCTAGTTAACCAGAGCCTAATTGATAAGGGGGTAGGCAAACACTTAATCTCAAACCCATCCTAACCACCCTTCTCTACCACGGGAGGAGGAAGGTAAAGTACTGTGCAAGTCCAAAGACACAATCTCACTAAAAGACACCTAACATCATAGTCCTTCAATAGCCAGAGGACTATGATCTCTGTCCTACCTCCACAACTTAACACATCACTAAAGTCCTATTTAGAACAGTTCCTTTTATCCAGTACAGAATGCCTGGTAATCAAGAAAATATTACAAAATATCCTAAAAGGCAAAACCTGTGTTGTCTGCAAAAACTTGGCTTTAAATATAAAGACAGGGATGAAAAGTAAATGCATGGAGAAAGATGTACTGTGCTAAAGCGAATCAAAAGAAAGTGAACAAACTATTTTTTTCAGACAGAGCAGACTTCAGAGCAAGGAAAGGGATCAAAGAGTGGCATTGCATGAAACCTCAATTCTTCACTGAAACGTAACAATCCCTAAAGTGTATGCCCTTAACAAAGGGTGAAACTATGTGAGGCAAAAAGTGATAGAATTGCAAGGAGAAATGGAATGACCCACTATTACTGTTGGGAGACCTTAACACTCCTCTATCAGAACAGGACAGATGCAGTGGGTAAAAAAATGAATAAGGATGATTGAACTGAACAGCACCCTTAACCAAATGGAAGTAACTAACATCCACAGACTACTTCATCAAACAGAATACACATATACCCACATGGAGCATGTGCCAAGATATCTGTACGATGAGCCAGGAAACACCTTTAGAAATTAAAATGTATATTAATCATACAGCATCTACTCTTAGCCTACAACAGAATATAGCTGTAAAATCCCCAAATACTTTTGGATTAAATACACTACTAAAGTAACAGTCAATACAGAAATCTCAGAAGAAATTTAAAAATATTTTGAACTAAATGAAATAGAACCTCTCAAAATGTGTTGGATGGCATGGAAGTGGTGCTTAGAGAAAAATTCACAAAACTAAAAAGATCTGAAAATCCATCATCTAGCCTGTAACTTAGGAAACTAAAAAATGAAGTGCAAATTAAATCCAAGCATAAGAAAATTTAAAGCATACTTAGTGAAATCGACAAAAGAAAATCGATAGAAAACAAAACAAAAGCTGGTTCACTGAAAAGATCAGTAACATTTATAAGCCTCCAGCCAGCTTATTGAGTAAAAAAAGGAAGACACAAATGACTAACATTAGAAATAAAAGAGGGTACATCACTACAAATCTTGTGGACAGTAAAAAGATGGAAAGAATACTATGAACTCTTATCACAGCTTTCAAAACCTACAAAAAATGGACCAATTCATTCCTTGGAAGATAAACTAGACTCACAGAAGTAGAAATGGACATCTTTATAGATCTTTTTGTATTAAAGGAAGTGAATCAATTAACTGATAACCTTACAGAACAGAAAGCACCAGGCCCAGAAAGGTTCACTGGTGAAGTCTACCAAACACGTAAGAAATTACAAATAAGGGCAGCCTGGGTGGCTCAGTGGTTCAGCGCTGCCTTCAGTCCAGGGCTGCGTGGAGTCTGCTTCTCTCTCTGCCTCTCTCTGTGTGTCTCTCATGAATAAATAAAATCTAAAAAAAAAAAAAAAACTTAAAGAAATTACAAATAGATCAATGTAGAATAGGGAGCTCACACACAGACCCATATAAATATAATCAACCAATGTTTGACAAAGGAGCAAGGATGATACAATGGCGCAAAGATTGTTGTCTTTTCAACAAATTGTTTTGGAACAACTAGACACATGTACAAAAAGTGATCCTAGACACAAACTTTACAACAAACACCCTTCACAAAACTTAACTCAAAATGGACCACACACCTCTAAGTAAAATACAGAAACTCTAAGACCTAAAGGGTAACACAAGAGAAAACTTAGATGCGCTTGGGTTTGGTGATTACTTAGACACAAAACCAGTGGCATACGTGATCCATGCAAGAATGAACTGATAAGCTAAACTTCATTAAAATGTAAAACTCACAAAAGATACTAATACTGTCAAGTGAATAAAAAGTCACATATTGGGAGAAAATATTTATAAATACATACCTGATAAAGGACTGTTACCCAAAATATAAAAAAAAAAACCACTTAAAACATTAAGAAAATAACCTGATTTAAAAAGAGACTACAGGGATCCCTGGGTGGCGCAGCAGTTTGGCGCCTGCCTTTGGCCCAGGGCACGATCCTGGAGACCCGGGATCGAGTCCCACGTCGGGCTCCCTGCATGGAGCCTGCTTCTCCCTCTGCCTGTGTCTCTGCCTCTCTCTCTCTCTCTCTCTGACTATCATAAATAAATAAAAATTAAAAAGAAAAGAGACTACAGACCTTAACATTTATCTCAAAGAAAATACAAAGACAAATCTTACCAAGTAAACATGAAAACATGCTTCACATCATGTCATCAGGAAAATGGAAATAAAAGTAATGAGATACTATAGGAGCAATAGAATGGCTGAAATCCTGAACACTAACAACACTCAATGCTGGCGAGGATGTGCAGCAATAGGAACTCTGATTACTAGTGGAAATGCAAGATGGTACAAATGCAAAATGATATAGTGCGAAAGGAAGAAAGTTTGGCAGTTTCTTTTTTTTTTAGTTTGGCACTTTCTTAACAAAACTAAACATATTCGTCCAGAACTTGGGAGAAACCAAGATATCCTTTAGTAGATGAGTGGATATATAAACATTATTCAGACAATGGAATATTTAGCAGTAAAAAAACAAAAAAATATCGAGAAACAAAAAGATATAAGGAAACTCAAAATGCGTATTACTATGTAGAAGAAGCAAATCTGAAAAAAAGCATACTATAGGATTCCAATAATACAACTTTCTGGAACAGGCAAAGTTACAGAACCAGTAAAAGATAGATGGTTGCCAAGGGTTAGAGAGAATGGAGGCATGAATCAGTAAAGGACTTCTAGGGCAGTGAAATTATTCAATACAATATTATAAAGGTGGGTAGGTATCTTTCATGATATATTTATCCAAAACCACAGAACATACAGCTCTAAGAGCACAACCTAATATAAACTTTGGGTGAAATGTACCACTGCGGGTTCACTGATTGTAACAAATATACCACTCTGGTGAAGGATGTTGATAATGGGAGAGGCATGCTGGAGGCATATGGGAAATCTTTCTGCGTTCTGCTCCCTTTTGTTGTGAATCTAAAGTTGCTCTAAAAAATAAAGCCTACTAAATACAAGTAAAAATCCTTGAATATGCATAGAATATATATCCATAAAGATACCCAAATCACTAGCCGTATTTTCTGGTAGACTGAGAAAAGGGATAAGAGGGAAAGACTTCATTCTTTGTTTGTATACTGTTTTAATTTTTAGCCAATGCATTTGGTTACTTTTTCAATAAAAAAGTAATTTAAACCAGTTTCAACTAAAGAGATGTCATTATTCATAGACTAGTTTTGCCTCTCCTGAATAATTCCAAGTCAAAATGACTAGGTACAAAATAAACCACAATAATCTGCCCTGTAGGGTTAAGACAGCCAGGATGCTGAGTCTTCTTGCTCAACTGGACTCATGTTATATTCCCCCATCTTTACAACCTTGGATATGACAGATACGCTGTTTAATACATAATTTCACCAAGCTATTTAACAAGTTCTAATACATTCTTCTAGTTTCCTACTTAACTCTATCCAAAAATGATGTAAATTATCTTCAGTCAACATCTTTTTGTACTGGCATCCATTCTTCTCTTGGCAATAGGTCCTTCAAGCTCCTGTGAGAAAGGAGAGACCTTCTCTGTCCTTCATACCACCTTCAACATGGGGCATATAACTTAGACTGGTTAAGGAGACTAGTCCGTCTTTCCTGGCTTGGTAAGTAGAACAAGGACAACGTGTAACAAAGCCACACCACCAGGAGTTAGCTTTGGAACTCTTGTTGAAAATACTGGAAGGGGTACCTGGGTGGCTCAATCGGTTAATCCCAGGGTCCTGGGATCAGAGCCCTGCATGGGCCTCCCTGCTCAGCAGGGAGTCTGATTCTTCCTCTCTCTCCCTCCCTCTGCTTGTGTTCTTTCTCGCTTTCACTCTCTCAAAAAAAAAAAAAAAAAAAATCTTAAAAAAGAAAGAAAAAAAAACTACTGGAAGAGAAGGCTCTTCTCTGGGATCCCTAGCCATAAAATCATTCATTACAGGCCCAGAAATGCTGTAACCATCTTTTGCCACTTTGAAATGGCTGAAAATGACGTCAATACAGGGAAAGTCAAAACCTAAGGCGGGAAAAAAAGAAAGGGATATAGATTCTAATATGGATTATGTCTTTTGATTCCCTATTTAGCCAGCCTGAAGTGGCTTTTTTTTTTTTTTAAAGGTTTATTTATTTGAGAAAGAGAAGGAATATAAGTGGGGTGGGGGGAGTGGAAGAAGCAGACTCCCCACTGAGCAGCAAGCTGGACTCCAAGGGCTGAGGCCTGATCCCAAGTCCCTGGGATCATGATCTAGCCAAAGGCAGACACCTAACTGAGCAAGCTACTTAGGCGCCCCTAAATGGCTTCTTTCTTGGAATTCTAGGTTGCACAAGACAGTAAAATCCTAAACTTTTTTTCAGTAAAATCTCTGAGTTAGGTTGCAATTAAGGAAGCAAACAAGCATACAGATCTGATTCCTATTCCCAGTACTCACCACTTTAATTCTCCTAAACCTCAACTCTCAGGACCAATATTTTATTTTATTTATTTAAAAGATTTTATTTATTTATTCATGAGAGACACAGAGAAAGAGACAGAGACACAGGCAGAGGGAGAAGCAGGCTCCAGGCAGGGAGCCTGACGTGGGACTCGATCCCAGGTCTCCAGGATCAGGCCCTGGGCTGAAGGCGGTGCCAAACCGCTGAACCACCCGGGCTGCCGCAGGACCAAGATTTTAAACCTTAAAGGTGAATTCCATTAAAAGAAAAAAAGTCCGTGAGTATAGAATCTCAGCCTTTTAATTCAAGTAAATTTTAAGATACAATATTCATCTCTTTCTCTCAGGAATTTCCCACCCTCTGACCTCAAGAGTTTTCCTCATACAATTCCTTCATCCGAACCATTCCAAAACCACGTTACAACACCTGTATTAGTTAGGGGTCACCAGAGAAACAAAGCTAATGGAATGTTTATATATGAAAATTTAGGAACTAGCTCATGTGAAGGGACAAGTCCAAAATATGTCAGGTAGGCAGTCCTGCTGGAGACCGTGAGGAGCTGAGCATAGGTCGTTTGCTGGCAAAAATCCTTACTGCTCGGACTGCGATTCTAAAATGGCCGCCTTGAGGGGCTCCTTGGGCTGAAGATTCTATTCAGGTGGGATCAGTAACTGATGAACTCAAAAGCAGTGCTTATCACACCTAGTTTTCAAATCCTTGGAAAACAGCTGCCTAACGTACACAACACGCTGGATCTATAGCAGGGCACGCCGAAGAATTAGATTTAACATTATCTTTGCTACTGCAGACATGAGAAGGGATAATCTATAGGCACTATGAGCTCTCAGGTGCCTCTACCAGAGTGGTTCCCTAACATTTCGGTTTGACTCCTGTGTAACTGGGCGAGTCCTGGACTCAGCCTCCGTTGCCTCATTTGTGAAACAGACAGCAATAATGGGTTTGTTGAGGTCAAAGGAGAGAATCTACTTCCAGTATTTGGCAAAAGAACTGGCATACAGGTAGAATTCAAATTTTATCTGTTAAGGTGAACTTCAAACCCTGCCCCCGTATGCGGTCATACTCTCTCGCGCAGGAGGGTGAGGAAAGAGAAGTCGCGGCCTGAGGGGTCAGAAAACCTCAGGCGCTGCTTTCGGGGAGCACCGCACCCCGCCGACCTCCTCAGATCTCTTACCTGCCCCCGGAACACAGCACGGATTAGCGGGGAGATTCTGGTACCAGGGGCTCGGGTACGGCGGAGGGCCCACCGCGTGCACGTAGAAAAACGGCCTGGCGGTACCGCCCTCACCGTGAGCGCTGTTTTCCGAAGAGGAGTTCATGTCCTGGGCTGCAAAACAGGTGTTGGCGTTCAGGGGAGGCCAGCGCCGTGTCCCGCCTCCCGCCTCCCGCCTCCCGCCGCGACGGAGGCGTCGTCGGTTCCCGCCCAGAACCCCAAGCCTGGGGGCGGGGTCCCCACCGTCTCTGCCGCTCGCCGGGCCTCGGGGACACGGGCTGCAGCGCCCCAGGCCCTGGGCCGAGCCGCCCGCGGGCGGGGCCCCTCCAGCAGCAGCAAGTCTCGGCTCCCCGAGCAGGAGCAGCCGCCGCCGCGCAGGAGGGCGGCTGAGGCCCGGAGGCCACGGCAGGAGCGCGCAGGCCGCACGCGACGGTCCGGGCAGCCCCGGGAGCTCCTCTCCAGGGCGTGTCCTGCCCGGCCTCGCCCGGGGCCGACCCCGCGCCCTCCCAGGCCGGGGAGCCCGCGCCGCGAGCCCGGCGTCTCCCGACCCGCGGCCGGTCTGTTCCGCGCTCCCCACACGCGCGTCCCCGCACGCCCACCTGCCCCCGAGCAGGCTCCGCCACGCGGACAGGCTGGCGCCCGGCGGCCCGGCTCCCGCCCTGACATAGTCTGGCGGGCACGTGCCGCCTACTGCGCAGGCGCCGCCCTCCCGCAGATGGCCCGCGCATGCGCTCTGGGCCGGCCGGCACCCAGGCCGCCCCGCCCGCGGGCACCGGAGGCGGCTCGGGGCCCTTTTCTGCCCGGGGCTGGCTGCAGCGCGGGGACGGGGACGGGGACGCGCGGGTGCTGGCGCTTCCAGAGGACCCCTCGCTCGCCCAGGCCGTCCCTTCCATTGGAGGGTGTGCGGTGAGGATAGCTGCTGTCCCCTCCTCGGAGCTCCTGCCGTCCTTCCCTCCTTGGGCCTAACGCCCTGACCCTTAGGGAGAGGAGCTGACCTAGGAGGAGAGGGAGAAGGCGGCCTGGACGGCGCAGGCCTGAGGGAAGGCGATGCGCGGGGGCGGGGGGGTGGGGGGTGCAGCCTGCTTCCCGCTGCGGACAGAAAAAGCAGGGGTGCAGAGGCTTGGCGGGTAGAGTGAGGGACGGAGGGCCTGGGAGGCCGCCCGTGGGCCGGCAGGTGGGCAGTTTGAGCGGGAAGCTGGCACACACGGACGCCGCTGTTTTTTGTTGTTGTTGTTTGTTTGTTTTGTTTTTTGTTTTTTTCTTTCTTATTCATTCAGAGAGAGAGAGGGAGAGAGGCAAAAACACAGGCAGAGGGAGAAGCAGGCTCCATGCAGGGAGCCCAAGGTGGGACTGGATCCAGGGTCTCCAGGATCACGCCTCCGGCTGCAGGCGGCGCTAAACCGCTGCGGCACCTGGGCTGCCCGACTCTGCTGTTCTTTGCACGTGGGAGGAGGGTGGTTAACCGGAATCGTGGGGTTGGAAGGAGGATTGTGAGTTTTTAAAAATGTTTTGGCTTTTTAAAGATAGATTTCAGTATCTTTATGGCCAGAATGGGGAGATGGATAGATGTTACCTATAGAGGAGAGAGAAGGGATGTTAGGAGGATGTTCTGAGGAAACTGTGAGGTTAGCTAAGCCTGGTTGCAATGCTTTGCCTTGGACAGAAGAAAGTTAACTCACATAGGAGGGACATGAAGTCCTGAAGGCAGGGATTTCAGTGCTTTAGCATCTGATGACCTTGATTTTTTTCTTTTTTTCTTTTGACCTTGATTTTTTTCAATGGAGACCAGGAATAAGACTTGCAGGGAGCGTTGAAAATTTGGATGACTGTGTTACCAGGTAGAAATTCTGTTTGAGCAGAAATAGTGGTGCCTGAAACTAGATAAAAGTTTTAATTTCAAAAAAAAAAAGTTTTTCTTTCACATAGAGAGGTCTGGAGGCATGCCATTCATCACCGGCTGGTCTGGAACCTCCTTGCTGTCTCAACGACCCAATCTCCTCTTTCCATTCCACCATCCTTAGCAATGGTTTCCGTCTTCAAATTGCACTTGTTTCAAGATGGCTGTTCCAGGCAGAAAGCAGGGAGTTGAGAAGAGAAAGGGTGAAAAAAGAGCACAAAAGGGTACACAGCAGCTTCTCTTCTGTCATCAGTTTTGGTATTTTATCTTATTTTTTTAAGATTTATTTATTTACTTATTTATGATAGACATAGAGAAAGAGAGAGAGGCAGAGACACAGGAGGAAGGAGAAGCAGGCCCCATGCCGGGAGCCGGACGTGGGACTCCATCCCGGGACTCCAGGATCACGTCCTGGGCCAAAGGCAGGCGCTAAACTGCTGAGCCACACAGGGATCCCCTCAGTTTTGGTTTTAAGGAGCTTTACTAGAAGACCTACCTGCCCAACTTCAGATTATACTACATTGGCTTCCTATGGCTGAAATACAGTTTTTTTTTTCCGCTGGGCATATTGTCACTTGAAAAAAAAAATTAAGATTGCTGTGACTAAGGAAGAAAAATGGGTATTAGTTGAGCTGACAATGAACAAGCTCTACCATAGTGCTACAGGGAGGGGAAAAAGCAGTCATCTACAGATGTGCAAAAGGATTGCTGGTAGAGTTGAGGGCTGACCTGGACTGAGGATCAGTAATTTATATTGTCCCTCATCTGCAGTGGTATGTCACTTGCTCTGTCATATTCTGTTGCTTGGGAAAGACATTGAACGATTCGATGGATAAAGGGTGGTTTTGTAAGGCTTGTAGAAAGAAGAGAGTTAAAGTTCAGTGTAATGGTGGGAAATTAACATAATACATTATGACACATAATGTATACCATGCACTTGCATGACCTTGAACATGAATGCCTCCTTAAATTTTCACCCTAGGTACCTTACTCCACCCTACTTAGTGGCTAGTGTATAGTCAGGAAGAAAAAGGAAGTAATGTTGGGGAGGAACTGATCAAATGGAGAAAAAAGATATGGGGATCTTTCACATGAGAGTGAAAGAGTTAGAGTAGGGGTATTGTGGTCAGAAAATTTAAATTTAGGATTTTAGAGTTGGAGCAGTTGCAAATTATAGCAAGATCCATAGGGTGGCCAAGCAGTGGTTTGCTGAAATGCTGTGGGGTGGAAATCAGTGACACTGAGGAAGGAAAAGATGAGGGAACCGGGAATTTTGGATGATCCACCTCCTCCTTCATATCATAGTCATTTACAGGTTCCTATGTCCTCAGTGAATGTGGTAGATTGACTGCAAAGTGAAAGGGAGAAGTATCAGAAGATGTTTGTATTTATAATTTTACAATATTTTTCTTTGAGAGCTCCCCAAATTTTATAATATTCAGTCCCCAGAAAACTTGGATATTCCACAAGCTAGTGGCCATGCCTCAGCCCTGGAGTGCACGAAGAGTGGGAGAAAGAGGAACCCCTTTATGAGCAGCTCAGAACAGGAGTGTCCTTGGGAGGAAGCAAAGTTTAGCAACTATTCAGTAAATAGAGTGAGGGATATGGTGGGTTGTGTTTAGCCGAACAGGACTTCCGACTTACATAATTGAGAGGGTTGGGAGGTAGATCATTAGGGAGCAGAACGGAAGAGAAGAAAAAACTAACTGAAAACTTTGGGTTTGGGGCAGTGCTGGAAGATGTCAAGGATAAACTACCTGGTTTTGTACTACTTGGCCTGTAGTGGTACTAGCTGTCCATATATCAATGTGACCTCTGATGTAAGAACGTTTTTGTGCCAACTGTGGCATTTTGTGTGGAGTGGGTGTCTGAGGTTAGGTGGAGGTTGCTATTTTTATGTTAAGGGCCAGTTAGTGAACTCTGTGTTCTCTGCTCTGGATTCCAAATGGGTATTATTATCATCATCTCTATTTTAAGATGATGGCACCTGAAATTCAGGGAGGTTAAGTAATCTGCCCATAAAATGAAGTTGAATTGGAAGAAGATTGGGCTAAGGTCTTTGGATTCCCAGGCCCAGTGCCTTTTCTGTTGATTGGGTAGTCCCTGACACCCTCCTTTTGACAGTCTGACAATCTCTGTTTCTCATTAAAGCAGAGTGATTTATACTTTCCCTCAGTTAACACACTGGATTTTAGATTGAAATTTTCTTTTCTTTTTTTCTTTTTTTTTTCTTCCTCCCCCCGCCCCCCAGATTGAAATTTTAAACACAAGTGTGATAATAATAGTCTTGCTTTTAAGCAAGGATCAAGGACACTCAGCCTTACTAGTGAACCTTCATTCACTTGTTTCCTCTGCTAATATTTGAATACCTACAAAGGGACCCAGCACAAGTGTAACCCAATGGAAACAGCAGGGAAGAAAAACAAAATTATAATTCCTAGGGAGCCTACATTTTTGTGGGATGTGCAATGAGATGGCACTTATAACTCTCAGATTGGGAAAAACATGTAACAAGTCTGGTAACACCATGGGTTAAGGAAGACAAAGTGTAGTGTTAGAAACATGTAGGGATCCCTGGGTGGCGCAGCGGTTTGGCGCCTGCCTTTGGCCCAGGGCGTGATCCTGGAGACCCGGGATCGAGTCCCATGTCGGGCTCCCGGTGCATGGAGCCTGCTTCTCCCTCTGCCTATGTCTCTGCCTCTCTCTCTCTCTCTCTCTCTGTGACTATCATAAATAAATAAAAAAAAAAAAAAAAAAAAGATTTAAGAAACATGTATACACTGCTGGTGACAGTGTAAATTGGTTAAATCACTTTGGAGAGCAAGGTGACATTATCAGAAAGTTGTAAATGTGTCATAGTCCATAAACCAGCAATTCTACCTCTAGAAATATTCTAGACAAACATCCTACATATAAATACAAAGAGCTATCTATTAAAATTGTTTCCTGCAGTAGCATTGCTTGTAACAAAAGAATTGAAAACCATCTAAATGTCCATGAAATAAGAGAACAGATAAGCAAATTATTATATGGATAGATTATAGGGTATTAGGCAGGAATTAAATGAATGAATGAAGATCACATCTGTTTCTATGGTTAAATCTTAAATACAAAGTTCTAACTTATAGTTTCCTTTATAAATATCTTTTGTAGTTTTTCTTGTTATTGAAAGTTATTTCTTTCATTTAAATTACATTTTCTAACTGTGTTGGTGGTGTATAGGAATACAAGTGACTTTTTTCCTTTTTTTAAAATTTATGTATAGTTGATACACAATGTTACGTTAATTTCAGGTATAAAACCTAGTGATTTGACAAGTTTATACATTGTGCTATTTTCACCACAAGTGTAGCTACCATCTGTGCCATTACATTGCTATACAGTACTATTGATTGTATTCCTTAAGCTCTGTTTTTATTCCCGTGATTTAGTCATTCCGTAACTGAAGTCCTCTATTTCCCTCTTCCCCTTTTTGCCCAATTTCCTACCCCCCTCCCCTTTGGCAACCATCAGTTTATATTTGTAGTTCTGATTCTTTTTGTTTATTTTTGTCTTTAAATTTTTTTTACATCCATTTATGAGTGAATCATGCAGATTTGTCTTTATCATTTTGACTTACTCACTTAGCATAATACCCTCCAGGTCTGTGTATTGAGATTTTTATTCCAGCAACTTTGCTAAACTCTCATTAGCTTCAAGTTTTGGTAGATTTGACCAGATTTTTTACATGCACACTCAAATCATCTATAAATAGTGATGATTCTGTTTCTTCTCTTTTTTTTAAAAAAATTTTTATTTATTTATTCATGAGAGATGCAGAAAGAAAGGCAGGGCATAGGCAGAGGGAGAAGCAGGCCTCCCATGGGGAGCCTGATACAGGACTCCATCCCAGGACCCTGGGATCATGACCTGAGCCAAAGGCAGATGCCCAACCACCGAGCCACCCAGCATCCCTGTTTCTTACTTTTCAGTGAATACTTTCTCACATTTATCTTAATCTTCTAAAACCCTCAACACAATATTCAATTAAAAACACTGAGAGCAGATAACTTTGTCTTGTACTTCATTTCTAATGATTTACCATAAAGAATTATGATAAGTTCTTTTCTAGATATCCTTTATCAAATCAGGAGAGTGAGTATTATTCCAAATAGGCTGAAAAATTATAAGTTTAAAAATTAAAAGTTTAAAAAATTTGAACAAATGTTGAGTTTCTGCAAATGGTTTTCCTGAATCTATTGAAATAATCATATTTTTTCTCCTTCACCTTGCTAGTAAGGTAGATTCCTTAATAAACTTTTCTTTCTTTATTCCTTTTTTTTTTTTTTTTTTTAAGATTTCATTTATTTACTTGACAGAGAGCGTGAGAGAGCACAAGCAGGGGGAGCAACAGAGGAGAGGGAGAAACAGGCTCCTCACTGAGCAGGGAGCCTGATGCAGGGCTTGATGCCAGGACACTGGGATTATGACCTGCGCCAAAGGCAGACATTTAACCGACTAAGCTACCCAGACGCCCCTAGACTTTTCTTTCATTAAACAATTTTTGTATTGCTGGGATATACCCAACTTAGTTTTAATATTCAGTATACATTGTAGGATTCTATTTGCTAGTATTTTATTTAGAATTTTGTGATCTAAGATTGTAAATGGAATTGTTTTATAATTTTCAATTCTCATATTGTCTTTTACTGGTTTCAAGATATCCCAGGCTTACAAAATAAGTTAAATAACTTGTTTTTTCTTTTCTCTAGAGCAGTTTGTGTAAGAGAAATATTGTTTACCTATTTATTTATTTTTTTAAAGATTTTATTTATTTATTCATGAGAGACAGAGAGAGAGAGAGGGGGAGAGACACAGGCAGAGGGAGAAGCAGGCTCCATGCAGGGAGCCCGATGTGGGATTTGATCCCGGGACTCCAGGATCACGCCCTGGGCCTAAGGCAGGTGTCAAACCGCTGAGCCACCCAGGGATCCCCTGTTTACCTATTTCTTGAAAGTTAGGTGGAACTTCTCTGAAAGAATGTGTTGTGTGTTTTGTTTTGGTATTATGTATTTTGGTAGAGTTGGCTACTGATGCAGTTTAATGTTCATAAGTCTTATTTTTTTCCTATTTCTTTTTTTTTTAAGATTTTATTTCTTTATTAGAAAGAGAGCACACGCGAGAGATCAAGAGCAGGGAGAGGGGCAGAGGGAGAGGGAGAAGCAGAGCAGGGAGCCCAATGCAGGGCTCTATCCCAGGACCCAACCTGAGCCAAAGTCAGCTCTTTAACTGACTGAACCATCCAGGTACCCCAAAGATTTTGTTTATTTATTTATTTATTTTAGAGAGAAAGAGAAAGAGAGCATGAATGGGGGGAGGAGCAGAGGGGCAGGGAGAGAGAGAATCTCAGGCAGATTCTATGCCAGCTACAGAGACTGACATGGGACTTGATCTCATGATCAAATTGCTATTTACAGCAATTTTTTAAAAAATATTTTATTTATTGGGCACCTGGGTGGCTCAGTGGTTGAGCGTCTGCCTTCGGTTCAGGATGTGATCCTGGAGTTCCAGGATTGAGTCCCATATCGGGCTCTCTGCACGGAGCCTGCTTCTCCCTCTGCCTATGTCTTTGCCTCTCTATCTGTATCTCTTATGAATAAATAAAATCTTTTAAAAAAAGATTTTTAAAAATTTTATTTGATATATATATAGAGAGAGAGCACAAGCTGGGGGAGGGGCAGGCAGAGGCAGAGGAGGAAGCTGACTCCCCGCTGAGCAGGAAGCCCCATGTGGAGCTCCATCCCATGACTCTGGGTTAGTGACCTGAGCCGAAGGCAGACACTTAACCAATTGAGCCACCCAGGTGCCCCTCTACAGCAGTTCTTTACCCAGTATCCATGATATATTTTATCAGTACATTTTGTCCAACTATCAAGAAAAAATTATAAGAGACACTAAAAGGCAAAAAACAGTTTGAAGAGACAGAACAGGTATGAAAATCTGATACAAATATTACAGAGATATTGGAATTACCAAACCAGGAATTTAAAACAACCATGATTAATATTCTAAGACTCTAAAAGATAAAGTAGGCAGCATGCAAGAGCAGGTGGGTAATGTAAGCAGAGAGATGGAAATTCTAAGGAAAAAAAGAGAAATACTAGAGATAAACATTAACAAAATGAAGAATGCCTTTGATGAACTCAATAGACATAGCAGGGCAAAGAATCTCTTAGCTTGAGGATATAACAAAAGAGATTTCAAAAAGTGAGAAGCAAAGAGAAGAAAGAATGAAAAAGAATATTCAAAAATATTCAAGTTGTGTTTGTGTGGAAAAACACAAAAGTATAATATACACATAATGGGAATACTAGAAGAAGAAAGCAGAAAGAATAAAAACAGTTTTTGAAGCAATGATAACTGAGAATTTTCCTCAAATTAATGTCAGATAGCAAACCACAGATCCAGGCAGCTCAGAGGGTATCAAGCATGATAAATGTCAAAACCAACTAACTAACCAATCAACAAAAACACTACACCTAAGCATATAGTTTTCTAACAGTTTTTTTAAAGAAGATTTATTTTTTTTTATTTATTTGAGAGAGAGCAGGCGTAGGTGGAGGGATGGATTAGAAGGAGAGAAAACCTCAAGTAGACTTCCTACTAGGGAGGCTAGTCTCATGACCTCGAGATCATGACCTGAGCTGAAACCAAGAGTCAGAACTCAACCAACTAAGCAGCCCAGGGGCCCCTAGGCATATCATTTTCTAAGTACAGAAAATGAAAGATAAAAAATCCTGAAATAAGAGGAGAAAAACACCTTAATGATAGATTAGCAAAGCTGAGGATTATATCCAACTTCTCAGAATCCATGCAAGCAAGAAGAGAGTGGAATGAAATATTTAAAGTGTTGAGAGAAAAAAACCAATCCCATCAACCTAGAAATCTGTATGCCACAAAATTACTCTTCAAAAGTGAAGGAAAAATAATGACTTTCATGGAAAAACAAAAATAGAGGGAATTTGTTGCTAGTAGTTCTGCCTTGTAAGAAATGTTAAAAGGTTTTAGAGAGAAGGAAAATAATATAGGTCAGAAATTCTGATCCATATAAAGGAAGAAAGATTACGGCTCTGGGTGGTTCAGCTGATTAGACGACTGACTCTTGATTTTGGTTTAGATCATGAGCTCAGGGTTAGGAGATTGAGCCCTGACTTGGGCTCTGGACTCAGCAGGGACTCTGCTCAGGATTCTCTCTCCCCCTCTTCCTCTGATGCACCCCCCCCCCCATGTACTTGCTCTCTCTCTCAAATCTTAAAAAATAAAGGAAGATTATTACAGAAGGAATTTGTGAAAGTAAAATAAAAATGTTTATTTTTTTATTCTTAATTGATCTATCAGGTAATATTTTATTCAAAATAATAAAAGCAAGGGGTGCCTGGGTGGCGCAATCAGTAAAGCATCCGACTCTTGGTTTCTGCTCAGGTTGTGATCTCAACCTGTTGTGAGATCAAGCCCCTTGTGGGTCTCCACACTGAGCCAAGTCTGCTTGAGATTCTCCTTTTGCCTGTCCCCACCCATGTTCCCTCTATATATCAAATAAATAAATCTTGAAAAATAATAATAGCAAGTGTATTCAATTATGTGTGTATATATGCACACACAGGTGGTTAGGTATAAGTGGAATGATAGCAATGATAAAAGGGACAGGAAGTAGGAATTAGGAATAGTTTGTTTTTATAAATTACACTACTAGTGAAGCAGTGTAGTATTATTTGAAAGCGGACATGGATTACTTGTAAATGTATATAACAACTTATAGGGCAACCACCGAAAAGAGTAAAAACAGAGGTACAACTGATATGCTAAGAAAAAAGAGAAAATGGAATAATATAAAATGGTTGATGAACACTAGCAGAAAAGAGTGGAAGACAAAAATAGGAACAAAAAAACAAGGGCAAGAAGTAGAAACCTAATGTATATGGTAGATACTAAATTATATCAGTAATCACTTTGAGGCATTACACAATGATAAAAAAACAAATAATCCTTATCATGTATGTGTGTGCAACAGCAAAATACCAAATTGTGTGAGGCAAAAACTAATATGACTACAAGGAGAAATAGATTAATCCACTATTATAATTGGAGACTTCACTACCCCTCTATGAGAAATGGACAAATCCAGCAGGCAGAAAATCAGTAAGAACACAGATAAACTCAACAACACCATCAATCACCTGAATAAAATGCATAATTATAGACTGCATTGTTCAACAACAGCAGAATCCACAGTCTATTCAAGCTCACATGGAACATTATATGTAAGTCAGAAACTTAAAGCTATCCCACTACTATCTGCAGTAAAGCAAGGATATCCCCTTTCACCACTTTTCTTTTTTCTTTTTAAAAGATTTGTTATTTATATGAGAGAGAGAGCGAGCTAACACGCACATGCACATGGGGCTGGGAGGGGCAGAGAAAGAGGGAGAGAGAGAAGTTCAAACAAATTCCACTGAGTGGAATTTGAGATGGGATTTGATTTCAAGACTCTGAGAGCATGACCAGAGAGGAAATCAAGAGTCAGTTACTTAACTGACACCCCTCATCACCAATTTTCAATGTCATACTGGATGTTTTAGCTAAGCAATAAAATAAGAAAATGAAGGGGACGCCTGGGTGGTTCAGTGGTTGAGCGTCTGCCTTTGGCTCAGGACATAATCCTGGGTCCAGGGATCTGGTTCTGCATCAGGCTTGCTCCCCTTGTGGAGCCTGCTTCTCCCTCTGCCTGTGTCTCTGCCTCTGTGTGTGTGTGTGTGTGTGTGTGTGTGTGTGTATCTCATGAAAAAATGAGTAAAATCTTAAAAAAAAAAAAAAAAGGAAATAAAAAATATACTAAATTGGAAGGAAGAAACAACTGTCTTTTTAGATGATATGCTCTTCCATGTCGAAAATATGAAAGAATGGACAGGAAACTCCTGAAACTAGGAAGTGATTATAGTAAGCTTGCAGAATACAAGGTTATTATATAAGAGCCAATCACTTTCACATTTACCAGCAATGAGAAAGTTCACTTTGAAATTAAAAACAGGGCAGCCCTGGTGGCTCAGCGGTTTAGCACTGCCTTCAGCCCAGGGCCTGATCCTGGAGACCCAGGATCGAGTCCCACGTCAGGCTCCCTGTATGGAGCTTGCTTCTCCCTCTGCCTGTGTCTCTGCCTCTCTCTCTCTCTCTCTCTCTCTCATGAATAAATAAATAAAATCTTTAAAAAAAAAAAAAAAGATTAAAAACACATGACCATTTATATGGACAATTCCCATAATGAAATACATATAAAATATGTACAAAACTACAAAACTATTTTTTAAAAGATTTTATTTATTTATTCATGAGTGACACACACAGAGAGAGGCAGAGACACAGGCAGAGGGAGGAGCAGGCTCCATGCAGGGACCTGATCCCGGGTCTCCAGGATCACACCCTGGGCTGAAGGCAGCACTAAACCGCTGAGCCACCAAAGGATCCCCAAAACTACAAAACTCTAATGAAAGATATCAAATAACTAAATTAATGGAGAGATGTTCTATGGTTATGAATAAGAAGACCCAATATTGTCAAGATGTCAATTCTCTCAAACTTGATCTATAGATCCAATCAAAATCCCAGGAAGTTATTTCATGGATATCTACAAACTGATCCTTAAGTTTATATGGAAAGGGAAAGACCCAGAAGAGTCAGCCCTATATTGAAAGAGGACAACACATTTATTTTTTAAAGATTTTATTTATTTACTCATGAGAGATACACACACAGAGAGGCAGAGACACAGGCTGAGGGAGAAGCAGGCTCCATGCAGGGAGCCTGATGTGGGACTCAGTCCTCAGTCTCCAGGATCACACCCTGGGCTGAAGGTGGGTGCTAAACCGCTGAGCCACCCAGGCTGCCCGACAACACATTTAGAGAACTGACATTACTCCAAGATTTATTTATTTATTTATTTATTTTTTAATTTTTTAAATTTATTTATGATAGTCACAGAGAGAGAGAGAGGCAGAGACACAGGCAGAGGGAGAAGCAGGCTCCATGCACCGGGAGCCCGACGTGGGATTCGATCCCGGGTCTCCAGGATCGCGCCCTGGGCCAAAGGCAGGCGCCAAACCGCTGCGCCACCCAGGGATCCCCCAAGATTTATTTATAAAGTGACAGTAATCAAGACACTGTGGTATTGTCAAACAAATTGACCAAAAGATCAATGGAACAGAATAGAGAACTCACAAATATACTCACATAAATATAGTCAACTGATCTTTGGCAAAGGAGCAAAAACAATACAATGGAGCAAAGATAGCCTTTTCAACAAATGATCCTGGAACAACTCGATATCTATATGCAAAAAAAGTGAATGTAGACACAGACCTTACCCTCTTCACAAACATTAACTTATAATAGATCATAGACCTAAGTGTAAAAAGCAAAAACAATAAAACTCCTAGAAGATACAGTGATGATGTTTTAGGTATAATACCAAGATGCAACCCATGTCAGAAGGAATTAAGCCAGACTTCATAAAAATTAAAAACTCTGTGAAAGACACTATCAAGTGAATGAAAAGGCAACCACAGACTGGAAGAAAATATTTGTAAAAGATATATCTGATAAGGGACTGTTACCAAAATATACAAAGAACTCTTAATACTAAGAAAACAAACGTCCCAATTAAAATCACAATAGGGTACAGACCTTAACAAATACCCTACCGAAGAAGATACATAGATGGCAAATAAACATGAAAATATGTTTATTTGCATTATGTCATCAGGGAATTGCAAATTAGAACTGCAATGAAATACCACTGTACACTTATTAGAATGATCAAAAGCCTGAACACTGACAATACGAGAGGCTGGAGAGGATGTGAAACAGCAGGAACTCTCATTCATTCCTGGAGGGAATGCAAAATGGTACAGCTGCTTTGGAGGACACTGTGGCAGTTTCTTATAAAACTAAACATACTCCTACCATATGATCCAGCCAAATTAAAAATGTACATTTTCTCTCTGCCACAGTGATAGTAACAATTTTGCTAAATAAAGTAGTAAGGACTTACAGGAGTTTTTAGAATTAGAATATTTCTCTTTTCAGCTAGGAAGAATCAAAGACAGTAGTGCTTTATCGAGTCATCTTGTTTTAACTGCACAATCGACTCAGGAATTAGGTGATATTATTATTTTTCTCATTCTATAGATGAGGAAACTGAGGCTCGAGTAGGTTAGGTAATTTGCCTCAGATCACAGATCTAGCAAGTGACAAAGCCAGTTTCTTTTCAAGGTTTTCTTTTTAACTTTTTTTTGTAGTAAAAATACATAACATTAAATTTGTCATTTTCACCATTTTAAGCATACAATCCAGTGGCATTAAGTACATTCACAGTGTGGTGCAACCGTCCATCATCACTAACCATATCCAGAACTTTTTATCATCCCAAATAGAAACTCTCTGTCCATTAAATAAGAACCTTTCTTTCCTCCCACCAGCCCCTGACAACCATCATTCTACTTTTCTGTCCCTATGAATTTTATTCTATATATCTCCTGTAAATGGGATTATATAATGTTGCCCTTTTGTGTCTAGCTTATTTCACTCAGCATGATATCTTCTAGGTTATTCCATACTGTAGCATGTCACAGTTTCCTTCTTTTATAAGGGTGAATAATATTCTATTCCATTGCAATAATATTCCAATATTCATTCATTCCAATGTACGAATAATATTCCAATGTATAAATAACATTTCATTTATTCATCCATCAATGGACATTTGTTTCTGCATTTTGGCTATTGTGAATAATGCTGTTATGTATATGGGTGTACAAATATCTGCTTGAGTCCCTGCTTTCAGTTCTTTTGGGTATATATCTGGAAGTGGAATTGATGGATCATATGGTCATTTTGATGGATCATGTGTCATTTTATATTTAACATGTGGAATAGAACAAAATTTTAACAACTGTTACTTATTAAATGACAGTGTGCTAGGCACTTTTTTTTTTTTTAAGATTTTATTTATTCATTCATGAGAGACACAAAGAGAGAGGCAGAGACAGAGGCAGAGGGAGAAGCAGACTCCCCATGGGGAGCCCAATGCAGAACTCGATCCCAGGACCCCAGGATCACTCCCTAAGCCAAAGGCAGACATTCAACCAATGAACACCTTGGCACTCTGTGGTAGGCACTTTACATCGTCTTAAGTCTTTGTATGATTTTAAGGTATAATGTCTAAGCTTTATATGAAGAAAGAGGTTAAATAACTTGTTAGAATGACATAGCTACTGAATGGCACATTAAAGAAAGAATCCAGGGATCCCTGGGTGGCGCAGCGGTTTAGCGCCTGCCTTTGGCCCAGGGCGCGATTCTGGAGACCCAGGATCGAATCCCACGTCGGGCTCCCGGTGCATGGAGCCTGCTTCTCCCTCTGCCTATGTCTCTGCCTCTCTCTCTCTCTCACTGTGTGCCTATCATAAATAAATAAAATTAAAAAAAAAAAAAAAGAAAGAATCCAGTCCAGTGTTCTTCCTGAAGTACATTCTCATTGGTCTCATGGATTGATTGTGTTTGTGGCAGGCATTGTTGCTGGTCTTACTAGTGCACTCAAAACACTTTTTCCTTGCTAGGTGAACCCTGATTTTATCTAGATAAAGGAAAGCAATGTGCTCAGAGAAAGTGAAACTTTTCTCCTTCGAACCCAATCAATGACTGGAAACCAGGTATAGCAATCTGATTTTCCGGCCAAAAAGATGTAAGAGGAACTTTGCTGAGCATTTTGGGAATTATTTTTTTCTGATAACCCAAGAGAAGGCAAAAGAAATATCATCTCTTTTTTCTTCCTGTTCATACTACTTAAACTATGTTCCTGAGATAATGTGGTAGTTCCTAATATTTGAAGTGATGAAAGGAGGCAATTGTCTAGGAGGAAGACAGGCCATAAAACAGAGTAAAGATCATAAACTCTGGAGCCAGAAAACCTAGATTTTTTTACTTTTATCTTTTAAAAGATTTTATTTATTTATTTGAGCTAGAACACAAGTGGGGGGAGGAAGGGCAGAAGGAGAGGGAGAAGCCGACTCCCCATTGAGCAGGGAGCCTGACAGGGAGCTCTACTCGGGGCTCCACATGGGGCTCCCCATGGGGTTCCACACAGGCACACAGGACCTTGAGATCATGACCTGAGCTGAAGGCAGATGCTTAACTGACTGAGCCACCCAGGTACCCCTGACAGCCTAGATTTTAATCCTAACTCTGCTACTTTATTAGTAGTATGATCTAGAGTGAGATAATTAACCTCTCTGTGCCTCAGTCACTTCAGCTGCAAAGTGGAGACAATATCAAACTCACAGAGTTGTTGTAAGGACTAGAGGAGTTCGTGCCTGGCACATGATAAGTACTCACCCAGTAAATGTTAGCTGTTGTCGTTGTGGTCATTGTTATTATTACTATTAATGGTGTAAAACAAAGCCTTTGGAGACTCAGAGGCTGGTAGACATATATATAATCCCTGCAGTGGGACCTGTAATTATTAACAGCCTAGCTTGCTTTCCTCTGCTAACACACAAATTACTCAGGTTGCATTTTGACTTTTTGGAACATTGCTACATTTTGCATTGTCTATATTACCCTTCATATTATCATTCTATAACACAAAAGAAATCACCCTCTGCTGATAGTTTTCTATTACCTTTAGGATAGACTCCAAATGTAACATGTCAAACTCTTCATGATCTGTATCTATCACTTGCTTTCCTCTCTAGATATCCTGTCATTCCCCCACATGTACTCCATGTTTCAGTCATGGCCAATGACCTCATTCATTTAACAAATAGTTATGAGTGCCTAGACAAGAACTGTGTAATGCACTGGACAATCGACAAGATGTAAAAGTACTTTCTGTCCTCATGGAGTTTATATTATGAAAACATTTAGTTACAATCATCATAAGGGCTATGAGATAAAATATGCTATGCTATGCGAAATGAAAACACATAACAGTGAAACCTATCAGAGCTCATTTAAACCTATATGCCTTGACCCATGCTATTTTCCTATTGTGGATTCTTTCTTTTTCTACCTGCCCTGCTCTACTTTTTCTCAAAAGCCTCTCCTGACCTGCTGCTGCTGCTTCTTCTTCTTCTTCTTCTTCTTCTTCTTCTTCTTCTTTTTTTTTTTTTTAAGATTTTATTTATTTATTCATGAGAGAGAGAGAGAGAAGCAGAGAGGCAGAAGTAGGCTCCATACAGGGAGCCTGATGTGGACTCGATCCTGGGACTCCAGGATCACCGAAGGCAGGTGCTAAACCGCAGAGCCAACCAGGGATCCCCCCTGCTTGTTCTTCTAATGGACTCTCATAATACACATTGTTTTCACATATTGAAATCATATTGCTTTCACAGAATTTATCCCACTGTTGGTTTGCTTAGGTCTTTTTGTCCAGCATTCCTCTTCCTCTGAGTCTTTTATCTCTGTACCCCAGGGAACTAAAATAAGTCTTTGTCCAATGAATGGCATCCACTTAAAAAAAAAAAGAACAACTTTTTATCTTGAAATAATTATAGACTCAGAAGAGGTAGAAGTAATATAGAGTTCCTTGTGTACTGATCACCTAGCTTCCCCCAGTGTAACATCTTATATAACTATAGTACATTATCAAAAGTAGATTGACATTAGCACAATGAAATTAACTACACTACAGACCTCAGATTTTATCACCTTTGTATGCACTTATTTTTATTTTATTATTTTTTTAAAATATTTATTTATTTATTTATTTATTCATTCATTCATGAGAGACACAGAGAAAGAGAGAGAGAGAGAGAGGCATAGACACAGGCAGAGGGAGAAGCAGGCTCCATGTAGGGAGCCTGATATGGGATATGATCCTGGGTTTCCAGGATCAGGCCCTGGGGTGAAGGCAGTGCTAAACCGCTGAGCCAACCACTGCCTGCACTTATTTTTAAATAGGTGTTATATATAGTTCTATTAAATGCTATCTTATATATTGATTTGTGATTATATCACAATTAAGGTACAGAATGATTCTGTTACCACAAAGAACTCCCTTGTGCTACCCCATAATAATGATGTCCATTATAACTAGGTTTTTTCTGTATTATTACAAGGAAGCAAGATGGAGAAGATTTATCGCATATCAGCTTTGGAATGCAGTGTCCCTTTCAGAGATGGCCCTGGGAACTTCCTCCCCCAAATTCAAGATTTTTAAGTAGGTTACAATGTTAAAATTAACAATAATGTTTTAAATTATCCTACCATCTTAAATGATTATGACTTATAACATTAAGAAATGATTAAGCACAGAAAAGACTCAAATTTAGAAAATTTGTAGTGGTATCTTTACTTTTTCCAATAATTATTTGTTTTGTTTTCTAGAATCATGACAATGTTTCAGATGCAGTCTTAGAAAGATACTATTTCATGGGTGTTGACATTTAATTAAAAAATGCTTTGTTGACTAAAAAGGAGAGCTTTAAACAATGTCATATGCCTAGTTTTGGATACTGATCACGTGGGAGCTGCTGTACAGTCCATCCAGTTAATGTAATTGTTAGAAAATACTGATTTCTGATCTCCTTAAATTAGACACTGTTAACTAGTTGTGACTGTTCAGCTTCCAAGCTGAGGGGCAGGATCTGTAAAAAAAAAAAAAAAAAGAAAAGAAAAGAAAAGAAAAAATGAGGGTGGTATTGATGCTAATAATGCCAAGCACATAAAATTGTTCTATGATAGCAGCTAAGGATGGAAAGTTAAACAAGAAGTCAGCCTCCTCTACTACAGCAAGCCCCTTCTTCTTTTTTTATTTTTTTAAAGATTTATTTTAGAGTGTGTGAGAGAATGAGAGCAGGGGTGGAAGGCAGAGGGAGAGGAAGAGAGAGAATCTCAAGCAGATTCCCTGTTGAGCATAGAGCCAGCTGTGGGGTTCTTCTCATGATCCTGAGATCATGACCTAGTGGAGATCAAGAGTTGGATGCTTTACAGACTGAGCCACCCAGGTGCCCTTGCCCCTTCTTCTTGCTCAAAGCCCCTCTGAGACTTTTTTTTTTCCCTGAGACTTTTTAAGGGGATGGCAACCTTAAGGGAAAAAATGGCAAACAAGTTGAAATATTTAAGGATAAAATGTTCAACCTGTTCTTTTTCTAGTTAAAACAACAAAAAGATTAACCTCTTTGAAACTCTAGAAACTACAATCTAGCTGGCTAGTTCTCAGTGTTTGTTTGTTGTTAATAATTTTACTTATTGGGCCACCTGGGTGGCTCAGCAGTTTAGCGCCACCTTCAGCCTGGGGTGTGATCCTAGAGACCAGGGATGGAGTCCCATGTCAGGCTCCCTGCATGGAGCCCGCTTCTCCCTCCGCCTGTGTCTTTGCCTCTCTCTCTCTGTGTGTCTCTGAATGAATAAATAAAGTCTTAAAAAATATTTATTTATTTATTAAATAGGCTCCATGCCCAATGTGGGGCTTGAACTCACGACCCTGAGATCAGGAATCACATGCTCTACTCCCTGAGCCAGCCAGGCACCCCAGCTCCATGTTTTAAATGTTTAAATTGATGCTTTAAGTATTAATGAACTAGCAGACTGCTATTTGTCTGACCCAACATCCATTCCCAATGCTTTTCTGCCTTATACTTCGTATTAGAGCTGGGAAAAACTAAGTCTTCACAGCTGCATTTGGCCAAATTATATCTCTGGAAATTGAGATGAATGTGGAAGTCTGTGGAGTTGGGGATATGAGGTACTGTCTTGAGGAGGCTTCTACTTTCTGAAAAAATAAAAATGAGCATAGATGGCTGAGGCCACTCCTTTCCCCATCTTTCTGCCTTCAATAAAGGTATGAAGGTGGGGGTCCCTGGGTGGCTCAGCAGTTTAGCGCCTGCCTTTGGCCCAGGGTGCGATCCTGGAGTCCTGGGATTGAGTCCCGCGTCAGGCTCCCGGCATGGAACCTTTTTCTCCCTCTGCCTGTGTCTCTGCCTCTCTCTCTCTTTGTCTATGTCTATCATAAATAAATAAATCTAAAAAGATATGAAGGCTAAAACTTCTGTGGCTATCCTGCAACCATGACAGATGTCAAAAGAATCACAGAAATTGTGGCTCTGGTGTTTCTGAGCTGTTGAAACTAGGGTAACTGACTACCTACAGAGTTAGGTGACCAAATAGATCCTTATGGAAATATTTACTTGCAGTCAAATGCATTCCCAACTGTAAAGCTATTAAAATGGCACCTTTTTAGTCCTCTCTCTCATCCTCACAATTAGCTACTCTTCCTGTAGTTCTGATATTACTGTCTAATCACCCAAACTAGAAAATTCAACCACCCCTCACTTTTTATTTCCCCCATCCTCTTAATAACCAAGTCTTGTTTATTGTATGTAGCTAGTTTCAAATCTATCTGTTTCACTATCCTCCCTGCCATTAAATTAGTTTAGACACTGTCTCCATCTCCTATCTGGGCTATTTTAACAGTCTCCTAAGTTCCCCACTTCCAGTTTGATTATCCACCATGCTTCAGAATTATTTTTGTATCCTATCAAGATCCGTTTCTCCTTAAAAATCATAAATGGCTCTCTGTTGTTTACAGGATGAAACACAAACTTTTTTCTTCTTTTTAAAAAAGATTTTATTTATCTTAGACAGTGAGCACAAGCAGGAGGGGCAGAGGGAGAGGGAGAGAGAATCTCAAGCCAATTCTCGGTTCTGCGTGGAGACCAATTCGGGCTCCATCTCATGACCCCAATATCGTGACCTGAGACGATATCATGACCTGAGCCAAAATCAAGAGTCAGTCAATTAACCATGCACCATGCAACCTGCCGAACACCAACTCTTACCAAAGGTATTGTTTGTGGTTTGTGCCTTCTTGTTCAGACTTTGCATCTCACGCGTCCACTGTCACAGCGTAGGTGCTCAAGTGTGTGAAATGACTGAATCTTTTGTAAGGCTTCTTTGTTGTTTAATATCAAAACATTTAAGCGTTTAACCAGACTAAGGAGAGTGATAGCATACCTGGCATTCAATAAAGATGGGTTGAATGAATCTATTTTGAATGACTCCACTGTAAAACCCTTTACCAGTATTCCCAAATAACACACATCTTGGCATGCATTCAGTTGATCTAACCTACAGGAAGACGCTCTTTGGTAACGTAAAGGCTTTTAGTGCATAATTAGTCATGTACATTTTGCACACGGAGTTTGTGCCGAGTGTGTAAATTACAAAGGTAGGTGAAGTCTGTGTGGGCATTCCTGACAATTTTGCATCCATGGATAACTTCCACCGAATGAGAGAGGCAATCTACAACTTTCTGCTTGCTAGCAAGCTGTACCAAGTTAACCAAACCGGCGTGGGCCACAAGCCATCTGCTGCTACAAAGGCTTAGCTCGTGAAACTGAAGGCGCTCGTTGGAGCTTGCTTGGGGGTGGGGTGGGGGGGCAGGTAGCCGCCGCATTGCAGCACAAACCTCTCCGAAGGCTTCCTCTACAGCTGCTCCCCTCCGCACCCTGACAACGGCGGCGTCCCCAGAACTGCGGGCCCTTTCAGGTGCTGCTTTTGAGGCTTTCCTTGGCCTTGAAAGACCGGAGACGGAAGCCTTTCTCGATACGATCGGGGAAGCCGAACATGCTCTGAGAGTGGAAGGCGCATTTTGGGGGAGCAGGGGCTGAGGCCACAAAGCCCACTGAGCCAGCCAGCCAGCCACCCAACGTGTCCCTTTCTTCCCCTGGCCTGATGGTTGGCTAGTCCTCCTCGTTCCCAATTCCCGACCCAGCCTGCAAATGTTTGTATTTCAAGCGCGGGGGGGGGGGGGGGGGGGCGCCCTGCGGGGGAAGAGCCTACAGCATAAAATCTGGTGCTTCGGCGTCTGGATTTCCTAGCATGGGGTTTCTCGGGCCCCCCCGCGCCCCCCGCGCCCCAGCCCCGCGCGCCTCGGGGCGACCACCGCGCCGCGCACGCGCCCTCCGGGGCCGCCGACTGACCTTCTCCGGGAAACCCCTCCAACAGCGCCTCCCCGTCACCTCGCGCCGCCCCCTCCCTCCCCTTTCCGCTTCCTTTCTCGCGCTTGCGCGGACCCAATTGTTTTGGCTTTCCGGTGGGATCCAGCAAAGGAAAAGGGCGGGGGAAGCTGGGGTAAGGGCGGGAGAAGAGCGGCGGGGGGGGGGGTCCTCAAGAACCCGGGAAACTGCAAAACTGCGGCTCGGGCCGCTAGGCGGACGCGAGCGGCGGGAACCGAGGCCCGGCGAGGGCTGGCGCCCGGCCCCTGGCCGCGCAGGGGGCCCGCGAGGGGGGCGAGCGAGCGAGCGAGCGAGCGCGCGCCGCAGGGGCGGGGCGGGAGGGGCGGGAGGGGAGGGGAGGGGAGCGGCGAGCCGGGCGTCTCGCGGGCCGGCGGCGCGGCTCCCGGGGGAGGAGTCTGGCGGAGCTCGGGCCCTGAGGAGCGTGCGGCGGCGCCCGCAGAGGACGCTGCTCCCCGCGCAGGGCGGACCGACGAGGGAGGGCGCGAGGGGAAGCCGGAAGGAAGACGAGGCGGAGGCGAGACCCCGGCCCCGGCCGAGGCGGGAGGGCCACGCCCCCGCCGCCGCCGCCGCCTCCCGCCCGCCCGCACGCGGGGCCCAGTGTTCTCGGGGCCGCGGCCGCGCCGGATCCCCGTCCTCGGGACCTGCGGACACGGGTGAGCAGCGTCGCCAGCGCCGGGCGGGGGGGCCGCGGGGCCCCGCGGAGGAAGCGGTGGGAGGGGGCTCGGCCCTTTGTGGCTCCGCGGGCGGGGGGCGGCGGCGGCATCTTTCAAACCCGAGACGCTTCCGCCGCGGGCGGGGGAGGGGCGCGGGCCGCCGGCGCCGCCCTCCGCGCCCTGCGGCGGCCCCTCGGCAGCCCGGCGCCCGGCCGGCGTGCGGGGCGTGTGGGGCCGCGGTGGCCGCGCCGCGCGCGGGGGCGTTTCCGGCCGCTCCCCCCCCCCCCGGGCGGCGCCCTGGCCGCGACCGGCGGCCGCCGTCGCCGAAGCGAAGCCTCCTGACGTGCCCGCGACCCGGTGGGGACGTGCTGTGGTGGCGTGCTGGTTCTCCCCCCGTACCTCTGAAGTAAGCACGAGCGATGCGGATCAGCAGAGATCCCATTACGGTCTCACGATTTTCAAAAGAAAGCAGAAGCCGCCCTTTGACAGGAAGCCGTGTACGTATTTGGCTTTAGACTCGGACGTCGCTAACTCGCGTGAACTCGCCCACCCCCTCCCCCGAGCAGCCGACGGGCCGTGAAGCGGAGGAACGTCTCCCGGGGTGTGACCGCCCCCCGCCGCCCCGACCTCCGCGCCCGCGCGCTCCGTCAGCCTGCGGAGCCCGGGGGTTGTCGGCCACCGCTCCGCTCCCTTCAAGCGAAAATAGGAAGAAAAGAAAAAAAGGACCCCAAAATGTAGAATTAACTTTAAGAGGGGCACGCGTGCAGGTAGTGCTCGTGTTCCTCTCCATCCCTTAGCCCTATAAAAATGTAGGGTGAGGGCGGGTCACGTGCTGTTTACCTAGGAATCTGTACGTGCGGCTCCCTGAGCGCTCGGGAAACAAAACCCTATATCGGCAGCGTGGTCTTGACCAAAATTGGATTTTCTTCTGTCGCGGCAACTGATCAACAGGGTGGGTGTTGGTTTTCCTCCTTCCCTCTGAGTTGTGGATTTTCTGCCCGATTTCGAGAAACACGGACTTCATCTCTCTCGCCATTGTGAGTGACTGACTTATTTCGGTTAACCTTTGGTAGCGTTTTTTCACAAGGATTCCCCCCCCCCCCCCCCCCCCCCGATCTAAAAGTAAATGGAAAAGTCAATCCCGCCAGTTCTCTAGTCTTGACGATGTGGAGTTGTGCTGCTGTTCTCACCTGGCTGCTAGCTAACGTTGAGCTTGCTGCTTCGCTTTGCCCTTTCCTTGGTCTAGTGCTCATCGAAACCCCTTTGGTTTGGGTCCCTAAATCCCCCAGAACTGGTCCGTCTGTAAACTGCACAGGACCGTGGCGTTTCTGTGGAGCATGCCTTATAGTTCACACTGTCCCGACCTAGTGCTGTTTCCTGAACACGGAGTTTTGGAAGCAGAGTTTTAATGCAATAACTCTCCTCCCCTTTTTTTGTTTGCTCTCATAGGAAGCCTAAAATCTCTTTATTCTTGGGGCCTCTAAGAAGGTGGATGGAAATAGCAGTATCCTAGTTCCTAAGTCCGCACAATTCTGTACATTTTTTTCTTTCAGTTAATGGAAATGATGAGGTATCTCATAAGATTCAAACATTGAACGTTGAGTTCCTAGCAATTCGGAGGTAGTCTGAAAAGCCAAAAGGTTTTATACATTTATTTAGACAAGAGATGTTTGGCTCACAGACCAGGAAAAAGGATTTGTGCTGCTGTCATAAGCTATATGAATGAAAATGTCAAACTTCGTTATATCTCAGTCTCCTCGTTTTCAGTTTTGTGGAGTTTGAATAGAGGAAGTAATACTTAAGTAACTCAGTATTAGCAATGACAGGTTGATTGCAAGTAATGTTTTTAAATATTTGAAGATTACTCCTCGTTCCCTTGCCAGGAATTTGCAGTACCTAGATTTCCTCAGTGTGGGAAGAAGGGATTTTTGAAGATTTGGAGAAAATGTAATTTAATGAAAGCTTTTAAAATTCTTTGCTTTCTTTGCTCCACTTCCATACCTCTGACAAGCGGTGACATGCTGTAGCTTCCATGGTAGGCACAGGGTTTTAAATATTCCTCAGTTTATCCCCCCCCCCCCTTTTTTTTCTTTTTTGGAAGAAACTGAGAAACTTCAGTAGTTACAATCAGTGTTAACTGGCTGTACCCTTAACGACCACACCAGTATATTTGAGTGAAAAATATTTTCTCCTGTAGTTGTGATTGAAAAAAATCATTGACTTGGTGGAAAATGAAATCTCAGTGAGACCATTAAGGTCAGTTTTGCTTTAGCTTATATTTCTCCACCTTTCTTAAGTCACTGCAGAGCTGAAAGGAAAAAATGGGAAAGTGATACCCAAAATAAAAGGACATACTATACTCGTAGAATTATTCTGTCACAGGTGGCATCTCCTTTATGGTCTTGTCTCATTTTTTGTTGTTAAATTTTTTTTTGAAGTGAAATAATTTACTAATTGTAAGGTAGTATGGAGGCTTATACTTGTAATCTGAATTTACTTGATGGAGCCCTGTAGACTCTTCAGTGTGGTTGTAAATGAAGAACGTAAGAATAGACCTAAGGTCTGCATTTGGTTAGAGTAGGGGGAGCTATACTGAAATTTATCGAACTTGATAAAATCTTCAAAAGGCAAGGTGGCTTTTTGTTTTGTTTTGTTTTAATATTTTATTTATTTATTCATGAGAGACACGGAGACAGAGAGGCAGAGACACAGGCAGAGGGAGAAGCAGGCCCCATGCAGGGAGCCCGATGTGGGACTCGATCCCGAGTCTCCAGGATCACATCTGTGTAGTGGTTGACAATCAGTGTAAAGAAAGACCAAGTAGTTTTCCAGACATTCTCAACTGTCAGAATGGTTTTGATAACCTGAAAGCAAACCTGCCGGCACCAATATTTTGTCCTCCCTATGGAGCAACCTATCTCATTGATTCAAACAATGTTTTGTTTTGTCACTGGTGCTTCCTGGTTCTCCTTTAGTCGTGTCCCCCCCCCCCCCCCATCAGCTAATCAAGATTAGCTTTTGTTGAGCTGGTTTGTTTTGTGGTTTGTACCATCAAAATACTCCCTAAATCTTTGAAATGAGTGTCTAAGATCCCCTTCACTCAGGATAAAAAGACAATTGTATTTGAGTGCTGAGATCTTGTAATTGGGACGCCTGGACCTGGTATATAGGTATGGAGATTCAGGAGTTGGGAAAGTGGGACAAAAAGCCTGGCCATTGAGTGGATTAATAAATACAACTTCATATGTTTATGTAGTAGTGTAATGTGGTAGGCACTGTCCTAAGATCTTTATAAAATGCATTTGCATTTAATCAACTCCTTGAGAAGAGTTCTATTTTCATCTTCCATGTTGCAGATTAGCATACTGTGGTACAGAAAGTAAATAAACTTACAAAGGTCACACAACTGGTAAGTTGAGGAATTGGGCTTTCACGGCTCCAGCAGTAATGGTCTTAAATTTTTGGCAATAACTTGACATTCAGAATGCTTTGGATCCTTTCCAAGAAAAGTTTTCTATCTTCTGTTTGGGCATTTGTAGCATTAAAAGATGCAGCACCGTCTAAGTTAATAATATACAGCTGGAAAGTGCTTCGTACAGATGATGACCTAGAGTCTGCTGCCCTTCTTCTTTCTCATTACTTCATCCTTTATGTAATTTCTGTGCAGTCCTAGTTGGCAGCCTCTTTCCCATCTTTTTATTTCATTTAACATATACAGCTCAGTTAATTGCTGATCAAAGTCATTTTTACGTTCAGCAGTTTTTTAATACTTTATTTTTTCCTTGATCTTTCAGGTTTTGCCTGGTTAACATTAGAAGAGCTTGCTTTGGGGGCATCTGGGTGGCTCAGTCAGTTAAGCATCTGACTTCGGCTCAGGTCACGATCCCAGGGTCTTGGGATCAAGCCCCGGTATCTGGCTCCCTGCTCAGTGGGAGAGCCTGCTTTTCTCTCCCTCTGCCTCTCCCCACTGCTTGTGCACTCTCTTCTCATTTGCTGTGCTCTCTATCTCAAATAAATCTTAAAAAAAAAGAAAAGAAAAGCTTGCTTTGCTTCTATTTGTGTTTCTGTAGCTACTCAGTGGAAGGATACTACAAATGACACACCTGTGGGATCAAAGTGAAATCAGATACTTCCCCTCCCCCTAATAAAATCTGCTGCCATCAGCCTCTCTGAAATCTCTTGAGTGTTTGGAGTTATTTTTTTTTAATTTCAGCCTTTCATGCCTTTCTCCGATTAATCTTGGGTTCTGTACTTTTAATATCAGTGTTCAGAATCTATGAAATATTTGTTAGTATTATTTAATTTTGAATATTAGCAGTATTTGTTTTGTGTTGATTTTCTTTGTAGAAACAGTTTGGGACATATTTCAAAGCCTGAGGACTTAAGCACCTTTTTTGTAGTATTGTTATTTTATAGTCCCACTGATTATTTGAAGAAACCTGTTGGAGTAAGTTCCTGTAAGAGGTGTTTAATATTTTTAAATAGAATTGTATATATTAATCTGGATTGCTGACTGATTTAATCCTGATCACTTAATAGCAGTGTTTTGAAACTTGTGTGGTGGAATTCACTCAATAGAGAAAAACTGTATTAGAACCAAAATTTTTGCTTTTTTAAATTGTAATTTATAAGTTTCTTATTTTCATAGGTAGCCCTTAGATTTAAAAATAAGTTGGACTTTGTCCCCTAATTTTTTGCAGAAAATTAGTGGCTAGAGAATAGAAGAATCTCATCCTGTTATGTGGCATTCTAACCTTAATGCTGTTATTCTCTGCCATCAAGTAGATCAGTAAAAAACATTAATTGAGCCCATAACTTAGAAAAAGAAGTTAGAATATGCATAGTTTTTATGTTAAAGTACATTGCACTTTATTAGATTCAAAATTTCATTATACGGTGTCTGTACAGCTCCCATTTAATTCTTGCTCTAGTTGGCATTTTCATTGTGGAATATGTTTTAATATTCTAATGATCAGCTTTAAAATCCAAGATTTTAAAATCTATCCCTTTACACAAAAATTCTCACACATCTTGTGGTTTTCAAATGTATGTAGTTACTGTTGTAGTTGATAAAATAGAAAATAGGTTGTGTTTTTGACTCTATAGTATTTTCTCATTGTGTTTTTTTTTCCAACAGATTGTCTTGTAGAAGAATGTCCTTTTTGTTTTTAATCTTGATAAAGGGTACTCAGTACATAAAAGAGAAAGTGTTTCAGAAATCCACTAAATGGGATGCCTGAGTGGCTCAGTGGTTGGGCATCTGCCGTCCGCTCAGGGCATGATCCTGGGGTTCCAGGATCGAGTCCCATGACGGGCTCCTTGCATGGAGCCTGCTTCTCCCTCTGCCTGTGTCTCTCTCTCTCATGAATAAATAAATAAAATCTTTGGAAAAAAAAATCCACTGAACCTGCAGTAGGTAAGGGAAGCAGTTGTGTTGATTACATAATAGATGTTAAAATATTTTAGTTGAAGAGTGTAATATATACAAGTTAGATTAAGAGTTGTATATAATTCAACCTTTAGGCAATTCAGGCTTGTAGGGTTTTTTCCTTGTTTTTTTTTTGTGATCTAGAGGGAAAATATTCTAGGAAAAACAACTTGTGTCATGCATTTTAATCACAGACTCTTAATATTTGATCAGGAAGCAGTCTGAAGCAGAGATTGGTGCATGTGGCCTGCAGCCTGTTTTTGGAAATAAGTTTTGTTGAAACACAGTATGTCCATTTGTTCACATACTGTCTTTTGGTGCTTTGAGGCTGTAACAACAGAGTCAAGCATTTGGGACAGAGACTATAGCTTGCAAAAAAGCCTCTTAGAATATTTTGTCTTTGAATAAAAGAGAAGTAGTATATCCTTTAAAAGTTTGTTTTTTAAATTAGAAAATCATTGCATATGCTAGTAGAATTCAGAAGGCTTAAAAAGGTCTTCAATAACTTTTTCCTCTTTGAAGTATGAACCACTGTTAGTGGAGCCAAGTGCCAACTGCCTCCTTTGCTTATATTACTTGTATTACACTTTTTCTAATGATAATAAAATTTCTTGTTCTTGTGTTATCAGAAGTTTGGAGATGAAAGAGCAAGACAGATTTTAAGAGAAACATTCCTTATACCCAACTTGTTTTAAGCTGCCTTTTAGCTTTTGTCTAGAATAACTGGTATGTATGTATGTATTTATTTATTTATTTAAAGATTTTATTTATTCATGAGAGACACCCAGAGAGGCAGAGAGAGAAGCAGGATCCCTGGGGGCAGCCTGTTGTAGGACTTGATCCCAGCACCATGGGATCAAGACCTGAGCCAAAGGCAGATGCTTAACCACTGAGCCACCCAGGTACTCCTAGAATAACTGGATTTTTAAATCATGGTTTTGGCTGTAATCTGTATAATAAGAATAAATGTATATGGTGTTTTGGAGCTCTAGTGGTTGGCAACTCTCAGTCTGAGTACTTCAGAGTATAATGACCAGCCCTTAATGAATACTCAGTAAACATATGTTGAATTAAATTTAAGTAGATGTTAATTTATGATGGAAAATTAAACGATTTCCTTGATACCTGGGAATTTGTGGGTGCTAACTTCTGCAAATAACAGGATGTTTGACTTATTTTGAAGCTAATTTTAGATATAACACAGAATGATAGTTCTATTGCAATTTATTAAAAAGGGAAAATTAATAAAATAGGTCAGATCACTAAGTAATACGGTACAGACTTTATGAAATATTTTTAGGATATTGATTTCAAGTTTTGTTTTTGGGAGAGAAAGAATCTTGTTACAGTAAATGTTCATGTTACAGGCATTTGAAGCTTTGATCATTTTAAACTTTGCACCTTTTCATGTTTTTAGTTAGTATATTTTGAAGTCTATATTCTCAGAGAAGTGACAGTTTTATTTTGAATTGTACTAGATACAAATATGCTTAAATGATTAAACTTCTTTAAGTATATCTAAATGACTTCCTTTTTCTGTTTTAGTATTAAGATATCCTAATAAAAATTACCTTGTCAGGAAGAAAATGAACCTTAGATTACAAAGTAAGGGGCGGGAAATAGGAATGCCTAAAGCAGTCAGAATGAGGATTACATGAGGTTGGCTCACTGTGTAATTTTGAAAAAGCAGACCATTTGTTTTAGTATGGTTTCATGGGTATGATTAATTAAAAAAAAAAAAAAAATCTAGGGATCCCTGGGTGGTGCAGCGGTTTAGTGCCTGCCTTTGGCCCAGGGCGCGATCCTGGAGACCCGGGATCGAGTCCCACGTCAGGCTCCCGGTGCATGGAGCCTGCTTCTCCCTCTGCCTGTGTCTCTGCCTCTCTCTCTCTCTCTGTGACTATCATAAATAAATAAAAATTAAAAAAAAAAATCTAGTAAAACCCACACATAACAAATTAAATGGAGTCTTAAAAAGTCACAGCAAAAAATCAAATCACTACAAAAAATTAAATCATACTATTGGGTTAAAGGAATGACCAGAGTGAGCCTGTATAGCTAGTCTGCAAGGAATTCTGGGGCCTAGCAGTATGATCCAAATCCATCCTGGCCCTGGCTGCCAGTTCCTGTCACCTGGCTTAAATATGGATGAGGATGAATTTGGGTCTTGCAGCTGGGATTGAGTCTTTTAATTTCTCAATGTATGCATTTCTTTTTAAAAAAAATTTTTTTTTTTAAATTTATTTATGATAGTCACAAAGAGAGAGAGAGAGAGGCAGAGACATAGGCAGAGGGAGAAGCAGGCTCCATGCAGGGAGCCTGACGTGGGACTCGATCCTGGGTCTCCAGGATCAGTCCCTGGGCTGCAGGCGGCGCTAAACTGCTGCGCCCACCGGGGGTGTCCTTCAATGTATGCATTTCTATAAGCTAAATTTCCAGAGGTAGAATTGATAGAGATATTCAACATTTACAATGCCAGGTACTTTGCTTTCCGTAATAGTTCGTTTGCAATTCTGAAATTCAGAAAGCTCTTGAAATCAAGTTTTAAGAGAAACTAGCAAAACTCAACCTGAAGTAACATGAGGCTATTTATAGTATTATATTCACACTATTCATATTTCCCACAGCAAAGATAGTAATATGTTCGATTATGGAGTGCTGCGCCAGACTCCTTGAGAGAGTCCTATAATACAAGATGTATGTACCACAGTACCACTATAAAACCTGAAAAATTCTAAATTCCAGAACATACCTACCCCTAGGAGTTTTGAGTAAGAACATGTAGGTATGAATTGGCATACACTCCAGTAGAAGAATACTCATTTTCCTACACCCTTGCTAACACTAGACCTTGCATTGTTGATAAGTGAAAATAGTGATTTTAGGTGATTAGGTATTAGCTTTAGAGGTTGTGGTAGTAGAACTTAGATTTATAGTGTAACTTTCAGATCTGGAAGAGCGAAGTCATTACCTTAAATGACCCAAAGTCTCACTCTGCCTTTGCACCTGTTTTAGTTATGTTCAGAGTTAAGTTGGCTGGAAATTTGACAGTGTATATCAAGTTAGCAGTTTGTGTAATAGTATAGTTTGGCAGGAAGTACAATGTGATCTTCTTTTTGACATATGGAAGATACTTTGTGAGAAAAAGTGGTAGTGGTTCCAATCATGGTATTATTTATAGGTTTCATGTGAGTAGTACTTGATTTTCTGATTATGGGAACTAAGAACCATCTAATTAGAAAAGAAGTGAGTTTTTATTTTTTATTTTTTTTTTGAAGTGATAGTTTTTAGCTATTTAGTAATTTTGTATGAGTTTTACCTCCTTTCTTGATTTGTAATTCCTTTGCCATATGTTGTAATTTCTGATTTCCAAATAAAAATTTTAATTTTAATTCAGTTGGAATTTCTTTTGATGAATGGTATGCAATATAACTAAAACCTAGGGTTTCCTCTCAAGTGGTTAGCCGGTTCCAACATTATTTGTTGAACTAAACCAATCTTAAATTTTAAAATGCCAGTGTTTATATCCAATTTCTTGTATTTACTTGGGCTTCTTGTAGTTTGTAGTACATTTTAATATTTGATGAGAGTTATGAGGAAAAACTTGCCCTTCCTTCCCTCAAATACCCTGGCAACTTCTGCGCATTCTTCTAGGCAGATATTCTGCAAATAGGATTTAGATTGGTTTTGTATTAAATTTACACATCTTGGATCATTAAATTCATATTTGTATACTATGGAGTCTTCCATTTAGGGTCCTACACATGTCTCTATCATGTTTAGTTTAAAAAAGTTTTTTTTTCCCCCAGTAAAATTTTATACTCAAAAGGATTTTTAGGAAGGAACCACTATACAAAGAGATATATACTGCATCTACTTCCCTTACTGGACTGAACTACACATTTAAAAAACATAGTTTATGCTTTGGAAATAAACTAATGGAATCTATTTACCATGTAGTTTAACTAATTTTTTTTTTTTTTTTAAATTTTTTTTTATTTATTTATGATAGGCATGCAGTGAGAGAGAGAGGCAGAGACACAGGCAGAGGGAGAAGCAGGCTCCATGCACTGGGAGCCCGACACGGGATTCGATCCCAGGTCTCCAGGATCGCGCCCTGGGCCAAAGGCAAGCGCCAAACCGCTGCGCCACCCAGGGATCCCTAGTTTAACTAATTTAAATATAAAAACTTTGTTGAGTGTATTTAGGATATATCCCCAAAATGAGATTTCTCTGTGCAAGAGAAAGGGTTTTTTTTTTTTCCTCCTCTTAAATTACAGCTCCGTATTGCCACTAAACAAAAAACTAGGAGATTTGGCTTTGCTGGTAATTTAAATTCTTTAATTTTTAAATAACTTTAAAAATATGTGCTTACTGATGTGCTTATTTTCTAGGATGTTTACGTTTTGAAGAGAAGGCAAAAAGTTAATTTAAAACTATAAATGTAAAAAAAAACTATGAATGTTAATTTTTTTCGGTCTTTTTATTTTAAATGTAATAGATGTCAAAATGTTCCTTTTCTCAGGTTTCATTTTTATGGCAATGTCTGAAGTTGAACTTCAAATTTTTTTTTTTTTAATTTTTTATTTATTTATGATAGTCACAGAGAGAGAGAGAGGTGCAGAGACACAGGCAGAGGGAGAAGCAGGCTCCATGCACCGGGAGCCCGATGTGGGATTCGATCCCGGGTCTCCAGGATCGCGCCCTGGGCCAAAGGCAGGCGCCAAACCGCCGCGCCACCCAGGGATCCCCTGAAGTTGAACTTCAAATAAATATAATTTATATTTAAATCTGCCATTTTAAGCATCGTATCCTAAAAATATACTAGCCTACTCTTAACTGGCCTTTTTTTTTTTTTTTTTTTAAATTACTCCAGAGGACCCACGGAACATAGGATGCCACCACAAAATCTACCTCGTGTGTTATTCTCTTTAACCCATGAGCTGCACAGCAATTGCAAATTTGAGCAAGACGTTTGCAGACTGTGTTGAAGAACTGAAGAACCTAATTAACACAGGATGACCTAGGAGTGATTCTAAGCATATAACAAGATACTCTTCATTAGCAACTGTGTCAGTCTTGATTCTGAATGCTGCAGATAACAGCAAGCAGAGTTTCTCCTTTTTTTGTTTCTGAAGCATTCACTTGACCTTCCATCAGTAAGACTGACTTTTCCAATCTGTTCCGGGAGATATTAATGGAATACAGTCATGTCCACTCAAGACGAGAGGCAGATCAATACTGAATATGCTGTGTCCTTGCTGGAACAGTTAAAACTGTTTTATGAACAGCAGTTGTTTACTGACATAGTGTTAATTGTTGAGGGCACTGAATTCCCCTGTCATAAGATGGTTCTTGCAACATGTAGCTCTTATTTTAGGTAAGTACTTTAATCTTGCTTGCTTTGTAATTTCAAATGCAGAATGTTAGTTTATTTTAATGTTTTAATTGGAACTCTTTTAAACTTAAAAAAGAGACGTTTTCACGTTTTGCTTAACTTTTCTATTCTGATGGCATAGTGTTGGTGAAGTCACTTCCTTGCATGTATAAGTAAAGGACAGATGAAATAAGTTTTTACAAAAGTTTAAATATAAGAAATTTGTTGACATTAACTCAGGTAAAGTTTTAGTTATGGGGAGACAAAAAGATTAAAAGAGAAAGAAAAATGAGTAATTTTTATTCATTGTTGAGATTTTAAGATACTGTATTTCTAAAAGAGTAGTCATTGTTGATAGATGTAAGTAGGCTAAGTAATAACTTAGAGGATCATTGTTGCTATTCATACATGTTAAGGACTTTATTTCCTTTGCAAAAATATTTTTCTCACTTTTGATTATTGTTAGCCTTACCAGACTCCTTGCCAGATTTAAGTAATTAATAACATTTTTCTCTGTGCCTTGGAATTTAGAAGCTGATTTATTTTGTAATAGCATATAAATAAAGTGTAACTTTGCATTTTTATGATCGTCTGCAACTTTTAATCTTTTTAGATAGATTTTACTTTATTACATGTAGATAGATTTTACTTTATTACATGTTTCATGAGAGGAATAGAAGCCAATGCATAGAAATTCTTTTGTGTTCTGCCCTAAGGTTGAATTTTTACTTAATATCTAAAAGGAACAGGGTGAATAAAGATGAGGTAAATGTGGACCAGTGTGCATCTACCACAGGTATTAGTGGTCATAAGTGGAGAGTAGCAGTGAAAGTTAATTTCTGCTCTCCTTTAGTGACAGTTCTAGAAAGGACAGGTTTAATGTTGATTTTTTAATGTCAACATACATGAAGGTGTAGAAATGTCACATTTCTTAATGTAACACATCTCATGATTGCAGAAGCTGAGGCCCAAATGCTAATTATCTTTGCTGTGCCAGCAGTTTCAAGTTAAGCTGTGGATTTTTCATACAATTTCAGACATTGATTTTCTTAGAAAGCTAGCATATTTGCAAACAGTGGTTCTAAAACTTGGTTAATCATCAGAATCCTCGAGTGCTTCTACAAACAGATTCTTGGATCTCAAACCTAGGAATTCTGATTCAGGGGGCCTGTGTGAGCATTTCAGAATTTTTATGTTTAAAAAGCTTCCCAGATGATTTTGATGGTCAGTTTCTTTTTCAGATCTATTTGCTTAGTTAGATGGTGTTAGAAATTTGAGGTTATAGGTGCAGTCAGTACCAAAGCTGCTTATTAGTGCTGTGCTCTCTTTTTAAAGATTTTTATTTATTTGAGAGCGAGCTCACACACCAGCACAAGTGGGGCGAGGGGCAGAGAGGAATCTTCAGCAGACTCCGTGCTGAGTGTGGAGCTCCCTCCCAAATCAAGAGTCCGGCACTTAACTGACTGAGCCACCCAGGCACCTCAGTAATGTTACTGTCTTAAAGACAACACAGTGTTTTTTAAGGCTACTGTTATTTCCTCATCACTGGCCAGTTCCCTTTGTTAGCATCCTTGGTCTTCAGAGAGAATATATTCTCCTTAAAGCAAATCAGATATTAAGAAGTAGAAATAATTATAAGTAGAAAGAAAGAATAGTCCAGTACGTCTTTGGGATCAAATCTTTAAAATCCTGTGTCTGGGCTGCTTTCGTAACCCACAATGCAAATTTTGCCTTTTGGTTTAGATACATCCTTGCTTTGTGGTTTAAATTCCCAGTTATATCCTACCAAGAATCAAGAGCCTCAGAAATCAAAAGAACCTCTGAAACAGTACTTCTTAGTAACATTTAGACCCCAGATGAGAGAGCAGTAACCTGAGAACTGCTCAGCACCTCTTCCTCTGCGATACTTTTCTAATATGTAATTCAGTATTTGCTCTTTTCTTAAAAACGTCTATTTAATACTTTCATGATCAGATTGGCTAGGCTTCTTCTGTCTTTGGTTTTCGGGAAGCACAGCTCCTTCACAGGAGTCCATCATTCTGGTGTTAGAAACCATAATCTAGAATAGCCTGTCCGCCTGTCATCTGTACATCCAGCTGTCCCCTTGCCCTCTCTTTTCCAGTTACTGCCTCCTGCTGGAAGAGCCATAAAAACCACTTGATCCCTAACCTTCCATGTTAACTCAGCTCTTACAGTTCTTTTTCAGGTTTCTTTTTGTTACCTCCCATGCTCTCATGTCAGGTGAAGCCAGTAGCTTATCGGTTTTCTTAAAGGGTTTCTTGTCATGTCTTGAATGTTTTCAGAGAACACCTCCTGTTCTCCCTGACTCGCTTGGGTTTATTTATGGCCATCCTGTATTTTGGGGAGGATGTCATCAGCCACCTTGATTGATGTTTGTGCCACTTTTCCTCTCCTTCACTGCCTGAAGGTTAGCTGCTGTCCTTGCTCCTCGTTCTGAGCTCCTCGTTCATTGATTCCACAGTTTTTGACACCCTACCTCTTTTGTCCTAAGTAGCATGGTACTGGACTGCTGTTGCATTTTTCTTTGAGTTTTTTAGGTTCCCCTCAGGTAACTTACTCAGCTTTAACACGTGTTACTTTGTAGATAATGACTATTGTATTAATGCTTGACCTTCCCCAGAGTTTCAGTGATTCTAAATGCTTAACTGATTGTGGTATTATTTCCATTTGACTCAACTGCCCTTACCTTAAATATAGCCAAAATTTAACTCCCTTTTCCCAGGATTAAATTCACTTTGCATTTCCTTGACCTTAAAATTTTTCTCTTAATGGCTAGCAGTATTTTTTCAGGCACTTCATTTCCCTATCTACTTGGTTCCATTTCCTGTGTTCAGAAAGTCACCAGCTTGATTCGTTGTGATAGCTTTTTATCTCTTTCTGCCACCCTGGGCAGGTTCTTATACCAGTGTAGATTACTGCAGCAGACCTGTTTTCTTGGTTCCAGCCTTTGGCCCTTGAGGTCTGGCAGTAGAGTATTCATCCTAGAATACATTTTATTGTGCTGATAAATCCATGCACAAAACCCTTCAGTGTTCCTCACTATAAGAAAAAGCTCAGACTCTTCTCTTTAAAAGCCCTCTATGATCTGGCAGCCACTCATCTTTCCAGTTTGCTTTCTAGTCTCCTGCATGAGCCCTTATACCCCTGAAAAAACGGTCATGTTCTGCTCTGATTCACTATTTTATCCATGTTGATGGCTTTTCTCATCTTGTCCTTGAGGGGCCTAACCTAGTGCTGTTGTGATACTCACTTTTGATCACATAGATTTTTCTCCTGTGTACATGCAGTAATATTCTTTGCATTGTTTTAGGAAACTACCCTGTATAGTTTTAGGAAAACATGTGAGTAAATGACACATTTTAACAGCTTTATTGAGACATAATTTACATACCACAAAATCTACCCATTTTGTATAACTAAATGCATTTTAGTATATTTACAGAGATGTACAACCATCTCTACCATGTAATTTGAAACACTTCACTCACCTTTGTGCCCATTTACAGTCACTCCCCATTCTCACCCACACTCCTGGGTAGGTACTAATCTCTCTTCTGTCTGTTTTTTTTGGGGGGGGACATTTCTTGTAAATGGAATCCTACAATATGTGGTCTCTTATGTCTGGCTTCTTATGCTGAGCATGTTTTGGAGGTTCATCTGTGTCGTAGTATGCATCAATACTTCCTTTTTATTGCCCAATAGTATTCCATTGTAGGAATATAAAGAATAAATGAATTTTGATATTTTCACTCAGAATGGCATAGTGGAATGGTTTAGTATATCTTTGGCAATGAACTATGCTTTTTGGTTCTTTCCCTCGAAAGCTTTTCCTAGAATATGTCCATCAGCAAATACTCTAAAACATCCATGTTAAAAAAAAAATCCATGTTGTCTAGTTTTGCTTCTTATGTCTACGTTGGTTTTACACTAAACCTAAAAGCTTGGTTCTTTCTCTATGTAGGGCCATGTTCATGAGTGGACTCAGTGAAAGCAAACAGACACATGTGCACCTGCGGAATGTGGATGCAGCCACCTTACAGATAATAATAGCTTATGCATACACGGGTAACTTGGCAATAAATGACAGCACTGTAGAACAGCTTTATGAAACAGCTTGCTTCCTGCAGGTAAGCAGTTTCTCCTCTGTTATATACATAAACTGGTCTATTTTTTTCAAGAGACAGTGTTTCATCATCAGTGTTGTCTTATACCTATATAATTTTATTGCAGATTTTAGAAAGTTTTCTCTTCTTAAAATGTACAAAGGAGGGTTGCCTGCTGGCTCGGAAGCATGGGCAGCTCTTGATGTTGGGACCCTCGGTTTGGGCCCCATGTTGGTGTAGAGATTAAGTAAATTTAAAAATAATGAACAAGGGAAAAACAGGATTTGGTCAGCCAGTAAACTTTAGTTTTATGAAGAGAACTGAATTGAAAAGATGGGTGAAAATTTCATACTGGTTTCATATTCTAATATACCTGAGAATTCAGATTTCAGATAAAAGTAATTTTTAAAGGTGTTTATTAAATTTAAGCGCTTTGATTTTTTTTTTTGCTAAAGGCTGAGATGTATTGATTTTTGATCGTACAGGTTTTCACAGAAAATTTGAAGATTCTTATGGAAATGATCGAACTAAATATTATAATAGCTGTGTGACCATCTTGAGCTGTTAAAGAACTATTAAACTAAAGTGATGATTGATCCACTTACAGATAAACTATTTTACTCTGTTTTTCCCTCAATATTTACAATTTTAAACAGAATATAAAAATATTTTCCTCCTCCCTTTCTCTTTTTTTGGAATATATTTCAGAAACTGGAAGTTTCTCTGAGGGAAGAACCTTGAGACTAAAGATTTTATTTGGAGAGAACAGGTCATGCTACCTAGTAGATGCTTCATAAATGCATACTGCATTGAGTATGATGACACTGAGCACCAACACCTGGGTGAAATTCTGGGAACCAGAACTCAGTCCAATGCTGTATATAACTTTTATTCTGGACTGTTTTTTTCCCTATAAAATTATGCAGTGTTCTACTATATCTGCAACTCTGGGGAAACTGAGGCCATCGTAGCTTCCTGATGCTTTAAAATTAAAGGCATTCATAACCTAGATCCAAACTTGAGAAAGGGGGAAGTGCCAACAATATGCACTGTCTTTCCATAGTTTAAATTTTCAGTACTTTAAAGCCAGAAACTAAAAGTAGGTATTTTTTAGAGTTGCAAAAAAAATTGAGGAATTTTAAGAAATTTGGATTCCAGAGTACTTTATTACTGTAAATAGTGACACTGTTCCTTATAACCTTTTTCCTACCATGTTAATAAACTCTATATGCATATACTTGGCAAAACAGGACTGGCTCTTGGACCGGGTTGTCCTGACAAGCCTGGGATGACTGGCAACATGATTTTCATTATTAACCACAGAAAATGCTTTTATGTTCCTGATACTACTCTTTTATTTAGGTTATATATGTTTTACTTATAGATATATAGATGTGTAGATATCATCTAATCCTTATTATAATCATTGGTAAGGATCCTCCCATTGTATATAAGAGAAAGGTCAGGTTTAGAGAAGTAAAGCTGCCTAATACTGTCTGCTCCTGAGCATCCAGTCTAGGCACCCTGACTTGTCACTATAAACTGCTTCTAGTTAGCTTACTATGATGTTGAATAAGCATAGTAGGTAGCACTTCTGATTCAGCCAAGATCTCTACTTTTCCTTTTTAAGAAAAAACAAATCTAGGAAACAGAATGGCTAAGGTGGGTCATTTAAACATAGGTAATTTGTAACTGCACATAAATGTATTTATTGTTCCTTTGGTTACCTCTCTAGATAAGGCAGGCAAATACTTAACTCTTGTGCATAGCTTTGTTTTATAGGACTTTCTTGTCCATGTTGAGAAAACCAGATGCCAGCTACTCATCAATAATCATTTAGGCTAACAGTTTTAAAGATTTTATTTATTCATGAGAGAGAGAGACAGAGAGGCAGGCACAAGTAGAGGGAGAAGCAGGATCCCTGTGGGGAGCCCGATGTAGGACTCAATCCTAGGACCCTGGGATCACAACCTGAGCCAAAGACAGATGCTCAACCACTGAGCCACTAAGGCGCCCCAGAATAACAAATTTATAATGAAAAAATGATAATCATTAGTTTTTACATGGCTTCCATTTGATTTTCTCAATTACATATTTTTTATTTATTTTTAAGATTTTATTTATTTATTCATGAGAGAGAGAGAGAGAGAGACAGACACAGACACAGGCAGAGGGAGAAGTAGGCTCCATGCAGGAAGCCCGACGTGGGACTCGATCCCAGGCCCCCAGGATCACACTTTAGCGCCGTAGGCGGCGCTAAACCGCTGCACCACCGGGCCTGCCTTCGATTACATGTTTTAAAGACTAGAAAAGTATGGAATATATCCATAAATTTCCATAGTTTTTCCTTTAAGACCATTTATTTTTAAGAGCTTATTTAATGTTACACTATTAGCTCCTAAATAGAGCACTTAAGTAGGCCATTGGACAAGAAGTAGAAATACAAAACTATACAGTTTTCTAATTTTATTATTACTGGAAGGCATTCTCTCTTTGCCCAAACATTAAGTATCTAAAAATAAAAAGTATAGTTTAGGGAGCTGATTAATAATACTTGTGTTTTACATAAAAGTAAAATTTGTTTTTATCAACCTTTTCCCCTCCCATTTTAGGTGGAAGATGTATTACAACGTTGTCGGGAGTATTTAATTAAAAAAATAAATGCAGAGAATTGTGTGCGATTGTTGAGTTTTGCTGATCTGTTCAGTTGTGAGGAATTAAAACAAAGTGCTAAAAGAATGGTAGAACACAAGTTCACTGCTGTGTATCACCAGGAGGCTTTCATGCAGCTGTCACATGACCTACTGATAGACATCCTCAGTAGTGACAATTTAAATGTTGAAAAGGAGGAGACGGTTCGAGAAGCTGCTATGCTGTGGCTAGAATACAACACAGAATCACGATCCCAGTATTTGTCTTCAGTTCTTAGCCAAATCAGAATCGATGCACTTTCCGAAGTAACACAGAGAGCTTGGTTTCAAGGTCTGCCGCCCAATGACAAGTCTGTGGTGGTTCAAGGTCTGTATAAGTCTATGCCCAAGTTTTTCAAACCAAGACTTGGAATGACTAAAGAGGAGATGATGATTTTCATTGAAGCATCTTCAGAAAATCCTTGTAGTCTTTACTCTTCTGTCTGTTACAGCCCCCAAGCAGAGAAAGTTTACAAGCTGTGCAGCCCACCCGCTGATTTGCATAAGGTTGGGACTGTTGTAACTCCTGATAATGACATCTATATAGCAGGTGGTCAGGTTCCTCTGAAAAACACAAAAACAAATCACAGTAAAACAAGCAAACTTCAAACTGCCTTCAGAACTGTGAATTGCTTTTACTGGTTTGATGCACAGCAAAATACCTGGTTTCCAAAGACCCCGATGCTTTTTGTCCGCATAAAGCCATCTTTGGTTTGCTGTGAAGGCTATATCTATGCAATTGGAGGAGACAGTGTAGGTGGAGAACTTAATCGGAGGACCGTGGAGAGATACGATACTGAGAAGGATGAATGGACAATGGTAAGCCCTTTGCCTTGTGCTTGGCAGTGGAGCGCAGCAGTTGTGGTCCATGACTGCATTTATGTGATGACACTGAACCTCATGTACTGTTATTTCCCCAGGTCTGATTCATGGGTAGAAATGGCCATGAGACAGACTAGCAGATCTTTTGCTTCGGCTGCAGCTTTTGGTGATAAAATTTTCTATATTGGAGGGTTGCACATTGCTACCAATTCTGGCATAAGACTGCCCTCTGGCACTGTAGATGGGTCTTCAGTAACTGTGGAGATTTATGATGTGAATAAAAACGAGTGGAAAATGGCAGCCAACATCCCTGCGAAGAGGTACTCAGACCCCTGCGTCAGAGCTGTTGTGATCTCAAATTCTCTGTGTGTGTTTATGCGAGAAACCCACTTAAATGAGAGAGCTAAATATGTCACCTACCAGTATGATCTGGAACTTGACCGGTGGTCTCTGCGGCAGCACATATCTGAACGTGTACTCTGGGACTTGGGGAGAGATTTTCGGTGCACTGTGGGGAAACTTTATCCATCCTGCCTTGAAGAATCTCCGTGGAAACCACCAACTTACCTTTTTTCACCGGATGGGACTGAGGAGTTTGAACTAGATGGAGAGATGGTTGCACTACCACCTGTATAGTTGGCGAGTTTTGGGAGTGCACGCCTGATTTATGTGCTTTGTCATTTTCTTTGCTAAACAAGAGAGGCTATGAAAGGACTAAATATGAGTACATAAAAATCTATCTTTGATAAATTTTATTTTTATGCCCTACTTAATATTTGCATCAGTATAATATATATCAGTGAGTCTTACAGAAAGATATGCTTCCATAATATGAAATAGAGTATCCAATAATTGAGAAACTTTTACGTGTATCATGAGAGCATAAGAATCTGGATTATCTAACATTGTTAGCCCTGTGTTATGTACAGTTCAAAAAGTTCACTTATTAAAGTAGTTTCCTGTTCCTAGTGTGGTATATCGCAAATTGTGCCGAGGTTATTTTAGTATATGTATTTCATTCCCGTGCTTCTGTTCTGAAGTCCTGGAATATGGTTTTTTTTTCAGTGTAATTAATTCAGCTGCACTTAAACACTAGTGTCCATGTTGGTATAGAAATGTCTAAATCCTATACTATAGTTGAGGAAGATCTTCCACTTTATGGTATTGCACAGGGAAAGCTATGACTGCAGGATCAGTCTAACTATACTATTAGGTGCATGTACTCTCTTTTCACTAACTTATACTTGTCTATCTAGAATACAGGTCTTCCAATCAGCTGGTCATTTACCAGGTGTGGACTTAAGTTGCTGGGCTTGCAATAAGAATTGCTAGTCCCTCGTTGTGCGGGTCTGTGTGGAGCTTTAATCAGTAAATGCCTCCACTTTCTGTATTACCTTAACATTGGCTCATGCATATAACTACCTGCTGCTGTTGTATTTCTCCATCTTAAAGATTTAGAGTGGGTTAACCAGGTCATTACATCTTAATTTAATAACAAGCATTACTGTAGAGTGATTGTGTATAGATACCCATTAGCTGTCAGGGTGTGGTTTTTTTTGTTTTCTGTTTTTTTTTTTTTTTTTTTTTTAACCTGTTGTGTGTGTGTGGGGGGGTTAGGATTAGAAAGGTGAACTGTTCAGGAATTCTCTGCACGAGCCGTGCAGAAGAGCAGATAACTAGTGCTGCTCTGGCATTAATCCCAGGAACCACTAGCAGTAGCGGGCGCCGCCAATCTAACATGAGCACAGGTGCTTCATGACAAACATTACTAGCATGTTCAACTGCATAATGTTCTGGCACTGTATTTTGAATGACATTAATTTATTAAATAAATTGTATATATTCAATATCTGTCTTTCTTTTGTGATGGGAATGGTGTAACAAATGGTGGGCTTTTAGTTCTAATTTTGTTGGGTCAGTTTGGCTTGTTACAGGGTTTTTTTTTTTTTTTTTCGTTTTTCAGAATTTTGACATTCACATATCTGGCTTTCCTTTATTCTTGTCTGATTTGAGCCTTACTGTATCAACGTCAACCAACGACACAGAAGAGACCATCATGCCTTTTAACCCAGTCCTGGGTTAGGATCATCTGGAGTACCTTTAAATGCCTGAGCCTCATCCCAAACAAAATGAAGCAGGATTTCTGGTGGGTGGACCCAGAAGTGTCTTTCAAAGCACTACTGCTGATTCTTCTGTGCAGTCCCAGAGACCCGTGGGTTTAGGCCTTCAGTAAGGATTTCATTCTGGATTCCCAGTCTTCCTAGAGCACATCGGAGTCCGGCTCACAAAAACTGCCTCTCACTGCTGGGGAATAAAGTCCCAAATTCTTTAGCACATTTAAGGCTCTCTAATTTGACTTTAAATCCCTTTAACAGCCTCATCTTACATTGTTGTCCTATGACCTTGAACTCCTACTAATCAGGTCTGTGCTGTACTTTGCTGCCTATGCTACTGCTCTACTCATAATGGTCTTCCGTCCCTATTCTGTCTGTCGTGGTCTTTCTATACCTAAGCTCCACTTGGGGGAGTCTTTTTTTTTTTTTTTAATGACTGCTTCCCTGGTAGCCACCTCTTAGTCTGTGATGACGAGAGTCTGTTGTCACACGTCCTTAGTACCTTTTACCTTGATCTGTTCATTGTACCAGTCATTCTATCGAGTGTTCTTAGAGGCACGCTTGTCTACAAAATGACCCATGATTCTGAGGGTAGGGATTTTCTTAGAGCCGCACCCCCTACCAGGGCTGGTGATAAAAGAAGTGCTAAATACAAACTGGTATACAGAAGGGCCCTGAGTTTGGAACAGTCAAACCCAATATACCAAGTTCTTTATTCTCTTCAGGCGTTCGTTCCACTAGTGGTCCCCTCCATCCGGCTCAGACTTGCCCTCTTCTACTTCCGCCTCTCTCCTGGCAATAGCCCAACTCCTTTGTTTCACTGTCATTATTTTACAACTGGCAAAACCTGAATCTCAGATGAGTTCGGCTTGATCTGCCTGTGACTCTTGGCTTGCTGAGCACTGCTACAGAAAACCACACGAGGGCACAGATGGTGCCACTATCTAATTTGCAGTCCCCATCCTTGGCTAGGTCCTCAACAGTAGCAAGCTACCCCTCATTCAGAGCAATTTGAAATCTCCAGTCTTAGGAAATCTTCACCTTCCCCAACTCTATTAGCAGGTGATTTCACAGGAAAAATGGTGGAAAACTTCCTCAACTGCATCACCAAGTCTGTCTGCCTGCCCCCGCCCCCTGCAAGTTCTTCCTCCTGTTCAGAGAGAAAACAGAATAACCCAGGATCTTTATTAAAGGCACCATCTTTTCCAAGCTCCTTACAAAGTCTGCTTTTGAGTACCCTGCCTCCCAAACTGGCTTGTGCATCAGCATCCCGTCAGGAACTGAAACACGGATCCCAGACTGTCCCCAAACCTTGAACTTGAGGCAGTCCTCCCTCCCTCTCTGCAGCTTTTGTGTTCCCTCACTACCTTCAACTTCTCTAAATGGGTCCTTTCCTCTCTTTAACCATGACCAAGCCTCTTTATTTTTTTGAAATTATTTATTTATTTATTTATTTATTTATTTATTTATTTATTTATTTATTTATGAATGATAGTCACAGAGAGAGAGAGAGAGAGGCAGAGACACAGGCAGAGGGAGAAGCAGGCTCCATGCACCGGGAGCCCCGATGTGGGACTCGATCCCGGGTCTCCAGGATCGCGCCCTGGGCCCTAAAGGCAGGCGCTAAACCGCTGTGCCACCCAGGGATCCCCCCAAGCCTCTTTAAAAAATATTTTCTTGCTCAACCCCCTTCTTTTCCCCCTTCAAAACCTAATTACTTGCCTCTTGACAAACAGCACCTCACCATTTACCAGGGAAGCCAGTGAGACTGGTTTCTGCCATTATCATTCCACTGAAACGTCTTGAAGTTCAGAGCTTACTCCGCTTGTCTTTTTTGACACATAATAGTACTTTACACCCCTGAATACTTCATTTGAAAGACTTTGAATTGGACTCGCGACATGATGCTCCCCTGGTTTTTTCCCTATGTCTGGGGCCCTTCCTCAGATGATTTCACTCTAACCATCTCTTAAATCTTGATTTTGTAATCACGCACCTTAAGCAATGCTGTTTACTTCAGGGACGTATGTTGGTTTTCTTTGGCCTAGATGTTCACCTGAGAGCCACACTTATATGTCGTCTTAGCTTAGATTGCTAAAACAAAGTGCCATCAGTTAGGTGGGTTATAAACAAATTTGTTCTGGACTGTTCTGGAGAGCGAAGTCTGAGGTTACGGTGCCAGCATGGTCAGGTTCTGTGAGACCCCTCCTCTGGGCTACACAGACTGCTGAGATATCCTCATGTGACAGGAACTTCGTTGGCCTCTTACAGGGATACTAATGAGATCCTGAGGACTCCATCCTTAGGACCTAATTACTTCCCAGCACCATCACATTGAGGTTAGAGTTCAGCAAATGAATTGGGGAGAGGGAGGGGGACACACAGATATCTCCCACTTGAAAGTCTCTGTTCTCTCAAATTCAACATGTCCTAAGATCTTCCCAACCTCCATCTCACACACTTGTCTGGTTCAGGTTCTGTCAGTAAACAGCACTGTGCCCCATCCTGCCACTTACTTGGAAGTTAATTTGATTTTTCCCTCTCCTTCACCTCCATATACTGTGAATCACAAGGCCGTATAGTTTCTCTTAAATATCTCTTGAACTCATCCTCAATTTCTAACACCTTAATGTAGAGCCCCTACCATCTCACCTGGAGGACTTAATTTCCTAAATTTCCTTAAAACACTTTATTGAGCTGTAATTCACAATCACCAAACAGTTCAGTAGTCTTTAGTGTATTCATAGAGTCTTGCAGTCACATAATCAGAGAACATCTCATGATGCCAAAACCCCATACTCAATTCTCCTTTTACCCCCTAAATGATCTCTGCTGATATCTTTTTTGCTCACACTTTTACCACACTGCAATCAACATAATTTCCCAAAATTTATGTCATGTCTTTGCTTGGAACTTTTATTGTCCTTGGAATGGAGTCCAAGTTCCTTTTTGATTTGTAAGGCCTTGAAGAATCTGATTTCTCCTTCCTTTTCTGGCCTACTTTTCTTCCTTACAGTTTACAGTCTCCCTAAATGGAGAATTTTAGTTCTTTTAATAGATCTAGTCTTCTCTTTCACATACATTTTTATCTGCCTCAAACACTCTTCCCTTTTGCTTAAATCTAAGGTAACCATACATCCTAGTTTATACTTGTTTTCCCTTTGACTTTTAAAAATGTTCCTGTTTGGATGGTAAATGCTATGGTAACCCGGCTAAATTCAATTTACATGTTCATTTCCTTTAGGTGGCTTAAAAAATCCTACCTTGAGTTCCCTTTATTTAAATCTCAATTTGTCCCCAATATTGTCTAATACTCCTCCAACTATCTTATAGTTAACATGTTTTGATTGTCTTCACCACTGCTGTGAGGTCAAGGGCTTGCATCTACCTTATTTCTGTATCCTCAACACCTAACAATGCCTGGCACATAGTAGACGCAAAATAAAATCTTGGGGATCCCTGGGTGGCTCAGCGGTTTGGCCCCTGCTTTTGGCCCAGGGTGTGATCCTGGAGTCCCGGGATCGAGTCCCACATCGGGCTTCCTGGATGGAGCCTGCTTCTCCTCTGTGTCTCTGCCTTTCTCTCTCTCTCTCTCTCTGTCATGAATAAATAAATAAAATCTTTAAAAAAAATAAAAAAATAAAAATAAAAAAAATCTATACAAAGGAGTGTATAGGTCATAAAGGGAATTTGAATTCAGACCACTATTTTAGAATTATAGTGATTAGTAGTGGGAGTACCTCTGACACTATGGAGAAAGGATTTATCAAATAAATGAACACCAAATGAGCTGACATTTAAAAAAAAAAAAAAAAAAAGAAAACTTACCAATATGTAAAAAAGGATTTGACCAAGTAGGTTTTATCCCAAGGAATGAAAGGTTGGTTTAACATCTGAAAATCACAGAGTACACATCAGCAGAATAAAGGAAAAGAATCCTATGATCATCTCAGTAAAGAGAGGAAAAATTTGACAAAATTCAATATCCATGTATGATAAAAACTCAGCAAATTAGAGAAGGAAATTTGCTCAATCTGATAAAGAACATCTATGAAAACCGCAGAGCTAATATACTTAATGGTGAAAGACTGAACTTTCCCCCTAAGATATGGAACTAGACAAAGTTGCCAGCTTTCATCACTTCTACGTGGAATTGTACTAGCCAAGGCAATAAGGCAAGAAATGGAAAAGGCATACAGCTTAGAAATAAAAACTAGAATCACTTAACAAGTATCCTAAGCAAGGATATAAGATCAATACTAAATACCAGATAAAAACAAAAGTCAGCTGTTTTTATGTACTTAACCATAAAACTTAACAACATAACAAAATTAGGGATAGATTCAACAAAAAACATATAAGACGTACACAACATTGCTGAGATTGATGAAGACCTAAAGAAATGGAGAGATAGAGCATGTTCATGGATTGAATCAATACTGTTAAGATGGCAATTCTCTCCAAATTGATCTACAGATTCAATGCAATCCCTATCAAAATGCCAGTATACTTTTTTCTTACAGAAACTGATGTGCTGATTTTAAAATTTTTACAGAAAAGCAAAAGAACTGCAATAGCCAAAACCATTTTTACAAAAAGAACCAAGTTGGAACACTTACACCAAAAATTTCAGGTGTGCCTGGCTGGCTCAGTTGGTAGGACGTGTGAATACTGACCTCAGAATTATAGGTTTGAGACCTACATTGGGTGTAGAGATCAGTTAAAAATTTAAAAAAATTCAAAATTTTACTATAATGAGGACAGTGTGGTACTGCACGAGGATATAGACAGAATATCATAGAACTGAATATATTTTCATGTGTTTATGGTCAAAATAAAAAAGTATTTGAGAGAGCAAGTGCATGTGCATGAAAGGGGGCAGGAGCAGAAGAATGCTGAGCAGGGAGCCTGAGGCAGGGCTCAGACCCAGGACCCTGAAATCATTAGCCAAAGGCAAACGCTTAACCAACTGAGCCACCCGGGCACCCTTATGGTCAACTTTGTGACCAAAGTGCCAAGATAATTCAATAAGGAAAGACAGACTTTTCAATAAATGATGCTTGAACAATTTGCTGTATGTTTTATATGCAGGAATATTCATAGAATTACTAGAACATCTATGTGATACTGGTTCACCTGCTGGTATACGACAATATTTCAAATTGTTAGTTATTTCTAGTATCCTTAAAGAGCTTTTAAAAATAAAAAGACTAGGATGCCTGGGTGGCTCCGTTGGTTGGGCCTCCAATTCTTGGTTTCAGCTCAGGCTGTGATCTCATGGGTTGTGAACTGAGCCCCACACGGGGATCCCACTCAGCAGGGAGTACACTTGAAGATTCTCTCCCTCTGCCTCCTCCCCTACTCATGCATGCTCTTTAAATAAAAAAAAAAAAAAAACAAATGAAGACTTTGAGAGAGTGAGTGAGAGAGGGAGGGAGAGGAAGGGAGCATGAGCAGGGGGAGGGGCTGAGAAGCAGAATCCACGCCAAGCAGGGAGCCTGATGCAGGGCTCCATCCCAGGACTCCGGGATCATGACCTGAGCGGAAGGCAGATGGTTAACTGAGGCACCCAGGCGCCCCAAATTTTTTTTTAAAAGTTAAGACCAAAGACTCTGCAGGAAATTGATCTTGTGAGATAAACAATGAACAGGAAAATAAATTTAAAAAAAAAAAGGAGAATAAATGGTTAACCATATGAAAACAAGCTTATCCCATTCATGTCAAGTGAAAGAGTCAAAGATAAAGCCAACCGTGAGATACTGTTTCTCATATATTAAATTGGCAAAAATCCAAAAGTTTCACAAACTATTGGTGGAGAAACACGCATACTCATATGGCTGATGGTCCTGCAAATTACCATTGTGGTTATTGGGGATTTGGCAATATTTGTAAAATTACTAATCCTTTTGACCAGAAGTCTCCTATCTAGTGACCTCTCCCAAAAACAAACTGGCAAAAAATACTTTTTAACTGTAAATATGCACAAGGCTGTTATCCTTTATAACATTATTTGCAACAGCAACACAAATGTCCATTGGAAGAGGATTGGTTAATGTCAAATCCATACAGATTTCCAGATTAAAAAGCAAAACGGAGAATGTGTGTGTGATAAAATAGATACTATTTTATCTGTATTTATGTGTTTAAAGCATAAAGATAAATTATAAACATTTTTAAATGGTTAACTTGGAGAAGGAACATGAGGAGGACAAAATTAAGTCTTCTTTGACTTTGAATATATCTAGTTTGGTAAATTTGACTTTAGAACTAGGTAAATATGTTACATAATTATAAAACAAAATTAAATTTAAAAACTTTAGGATGAAGCTAATGAATCTAAATTAGTATCCAGTGGGTGGCATAACCACACAAAAAGTAACTCTTAAAACAGTAATTTATGCATCTCTAGTGGAATAAAGCCTAGGGAAAAAAATCTTTGGGGCGCCTGAGTGGCTTAGTTGGTTAAGTGTCTGACTCTTGATCCCAGCTCAGGTCTTGATCTCAGGGTTAAGTCCATGGCCTGTGTTGGGCTCCATGCTGGCGTGGGGCCTACATTAAAAATAAATAAAAATCTAGGGATCCCTGGGTGGCGCAGCGGTTTGGCGCCTGCCTTTGGCCCAGGGCGTGATCCTGGAGACCCGGGATCAAATCCCACGTCGGGCTCCCGATGCATGGAGCCTGCTTCTCCCTTTGCCTCTGTGTGTGTGTGTGACTATCGTAGATTAAAAAAAATAAAATAAAATAAAATAAAAATAAATAAAAATCTACCTGTTTTTAGTCACATTATTAGTGGTAGTGTTGGGATTAGTATCCTGAGACTGTTGTGTATGTACCATGGGTAACAGTGAATGAGTAATGATGTTAGTACTAGAGTCTCTGAGTGAAGAAAGGACATACGGATGTAAGACAGAGGGAAAGTGAAATCCCTGTGGTCTAAGTTTGCAGTGCAGGTATCTGTACACACTCACATCCTAAACAAAACACAAATTTCCCCTTTCTGCTGAACAGGTCTGAAAAGGACTTCCCAGTCATGGCAGTGTCCATAGCCATAGCTGTGGACTGCAGTTTTGAGGTAACATTTCCTTTTAAATGGAACCAAAGTTTCTTGGAGAAAAGGCTGATTCTAGGTACGGGGCAAGAAATGTGCAAAGGAGGCTAGAAACACCTTATGCCAGCTATCAAGGAAGCTATCAAAAGGATGTCGCAGTCATGTCCAAAAACGTGGGAACCAAGGAGCCAGCAGGAACCCCTGGCCAGGCATGACCTGGGGTCCATGGGATGGGAAAGAGCCAGGATTCAAGATTGCTGGAAAGGCCTGAGGGCCCACAAGGACAGCAGGGTCATGGGGCACATGACAGCAATCACCAGGCAAACCTCCTCCCCAGGGCACCGTGCTGGGGAGCTGCAGGCCGCGGGTGTGATGGTGTGTGAGGGCAGCCCCATCTCACAGGCCGGAAGGCCCAAGGCCGGAAGGCAGGTGCGGGGAACGCACATATGGCCTGCATGAGATTGTGTGAGGCAGCACAACTCCGTGGGAGCAGTCCCCAGTCTGGCTGTGGAGGGAGAGATGGGGCCACAGAATTTCTTAGAAAAAATAAAGAGACCAAGAAAATAAAACACACCACTGGCCAAAGAGAGGATGATATGAGCAACAGTGAGAATAACAACCCCAGTAAGAGGAAGATACGCACATTAAGAATTTTTTGAAAATTGAAGCTCCTGAATCATATTTCCCCTTCACTCATTTGTGGTTTGCTCTGCCTTTTATCATTCTATCAGTAGCATTATTTTTTTTTGGGGGGGGGGGTTGGGGACAGTAAAATGCAAACAATATATGTATTGGAACGTAGACATTTTTCCAATACTAACCACATGTAGTGTCATATATCCTGTACTGAAAACATTCCCCTGGGGGCAGGCACCTGGGTGGCTCAATCAGCTAAATGTCTGCCTTCGGCTCAGGTCATGATCTCAGAGTCCTGGGATCGAGCCCAGCCAGAGTGGGGCTCCCCACTCAGTGGGGGGTCTGCTTCTCCCTCTCCCCCTGCCTGTCCCCCACACGCTCTCAAATACATAAGATCTTAAAATTTTTTTTTCCCTCTCTGTGAGGATGCCAGTTAATGGTACATAAAGAGACCTATTTTACATTCATCTACTGACACTCCTGGAAGATACCACTATGAATTAGGTCAATGCTTTTTTCCCTAGAAATGGTCTACTAAATACTTAACCTCTTTATCTTCAGAAATTAAAACATTAGCATGAAAATTTTCAAACATTTTGTCTTACTATTTGGAAAAAATATACCCATTAAAATATCTGAATTATTATCTTAATGACTTTGTATCAAAAAATATCATTAATCATCTAATATAATGAATGTCAGTCTATTCATGTGTTCCTGCCAAAATATGGCTACTTACTTTTAAAAAATAGATGTTTTTTTAAAAAAAGACAAAACACAAAAGCTCCAGTGGATTAGGATATATCAAGTATGTTTCATCCACAAATTCATTTTCAAAACCCACAAATTGTTCATCATTGGAGGATAAAACAAAGGAAAAGGGTGGAACATTTTATCCTCCCTTTTATATACAAACTGAATCAGTCAGTAACAAAAGAGGGCACATTTTTTCTTTATATCACATTCCAACTATTGGATAAGAAATGACAGCATGAGACTATCATTACTTCTTATGCCAAAATGGATCTGAGCAATGATTATCAATAGCCGATAATATAAAAAAAAAAAGAGAGACAATTAGGTTGGTAGGACAACAGCCTACCTATAATCATCTTGCCCTTTTTTCATCAAGAACGAATCTGACCAAGTTTCTCTTTTTTTTAAACTTTTTTTTTTTTTTTAATATTTTTTATTTATTTATGGTAGTCACAGAGAGAGAGAGAGAGGCAGAGACATAGGCAGAGGGAGAAGCAGGCACCATGCACCAGGAGCCCGACGTGGGATTCGATCCCGGGTCTCCAGGATCGCGCCCTGGGCCAAAGGCAGGCGCTAAACCGCTGCGCCACCCAGGGATCCCTGACCAAGTTTCTACACACAAGTATCAATTTATGAAACTATAAGTGTTAGAAGAATATGTTAAATTATGCCAAGAAATGCAATCAACAAAATCCAGATTTTGGAAAACTGCAAGGACAAACGACTCAAATTTCTTAACAAATTGAAAAAGTGTATCAAGTTGTGGAAGGAGGAACCACTAGTAGAGACTTAAAAGATTTCTCTACCAATGGCATTTTGTAGACTTTAGTCTTGATTCAAACAGAAAATAAATCTGGCTTTACACAGAAACTTGTACACAAATGTTCAGAGTAATATTATTTATAAGAGCCAAGAAGTGGGCAAATAAAATGTGGTGTATCCATACATTAGAATTCAGTAATAAAAAAAGAATGAAGTAGAGATGCCTGGAGGGCTCAGTCGGTTAAGCATCCGACCCTTGATTTCAGTTCAGGTCTTGATCCAGGGTCCTGAGTTCAAGCCCGGCACTGGGCTACATGCTGGTTATGAAGTCTACTTCAAACAAACAAACAAACAAACAAACAAACCCAACAGGGACACCTGGGTGGCTCAGCAGTTGGGCGCCTGTCTTTGGTTCAGGTCGTGATCCTGGGATCTCAGGATCTGGGATCGAGTCCCACATCGGGCTCCCTGCATGGAGCCTGCTTCTCCCTCTGCCTATGTGTCTGTCTGCCTCTCTCACTGTCTTTCATGAATAAATAAATCAATCTTAAAAAAAAAAAGTTAAGAATAGAATGAAGTACTTATGTTATAACATGGATCAACCTTAAAAACTTTATGCTAAGTGAAGGAAGCCAGGCAGAAAAGGCCATATAGTAGTATTCCATTTATACAAAATGTCCATAACAGGAAAATCCGCAGAATGTATACTAGTGGTTGCCAGGGGCTGAGTGGGAAATGGGAAGTGACTGCTAGTGGATACAGTTTCTATTTAGAGTGGTGGAATCAAGACAGTGATGATGACCACACAAATCTGTGAAAATACTATAAACTACTGAACTGTACACCTTAAACAGGTGAATTTTATGGCATGTGAATTGCATCCCAATAAAAATATGGCATTCATAAGACAAATGGAAATTTATTTATTTATTTAAAGATTTTATTTATGATATATATATAGAGGGGGGGGGAGGCAGAGACACAGACAGAGGGAGAAGCAGACTCCATGCCGGGAGCCCGACGTGGGATTCGATCCTGGGTCTCCAGGATCATGTCCTGGGTAGAAGGCAGGCGCTAAACCGCTGAGCCACCCAGGGATCCCTGACAAATGGAAATTTAAATACTGATTTGCTACTTGATAACACTGTTATCAGCTTATGACATTAAAACATTAATCTCTTAGAGATACATCTTAAATATTTACTGATGAAATATAACGCTGGTGTTTGCTTCAAAAATAATACAGGGCAGTTGGAAAGTCAATATTTTGCAGGTGTCAGAGTAAGAACTGAATCAGGCAAGAATCATCACAGGATGCTTTAGTGATCTTACAATATGTCCGCAAATTCTTTGATATTTTCCCTACAAGAGTTGTCACTTTACAAAGTTGGAGCTTAGTGCTTTCTTGAAATGTGGGTTGGACTTGGTCACTTCTAATGAATAGATTGTAGTGGAAGTGAGTGTCATGACCCCCAGAATAGGTAAAAAAAAAAAAAAAAAAGGCACTGTTGTCTCAGGGATCATTTGCCCTAGAGGAGGCCAGTCCATGCCATGCGGACCCAGAAGCAACTCTAGGGAGAAGACCGGGTGGTAAGGAAGTGACAGTTCCAGCACTGACTTGCCAGATGTGTTAATGAGCCATCTTGGAAATAGATTCTCCAGCTCCAGGCAAGCCCTGAGATAATGGCCAACTTCTGGCCAACAACGAAATGTAATCTCACCAGAGGTCCTAGGCAGGACCATCCAGCCGAGCCAGCACTAATTTCCTGACCTCGAGAAACTGAGATGACAAATACTGTTTTAAACAAGTTTTGACATATGTATTATGTGGCAATAGGTAAATAAATACAGATGCTGAATCTAAGGGAAATTTCGATAAGATTACTTGCACGATCTTAAAGCATCTCCCCAGAGACTGCTTATTATTTGGTGGGGAGTGGGAGGAGGGCAAAAACTGCTCAGTGATGCGAACGGACAACTCTGATCAGTGATCAAGATCCACATCGCCATGCCTCCCCCCATGTGATACCCTGAGAGGGACACGACACCATCCAGGCAGGACTCTGGGCAAGAATGCTTATTTTGAATCTAATCATAAGAAAATGGTAGATACCCCCCTGCCCCCCGCAATAAGGACCACCTTATTTAAAAAAGGAAGAGGGATTTACTTTTCCAAACTATCAATGTCATAAAAGAGAAAGATTCTGGAAATGGAGGCTGATAACTGACTATAATACCTGGCCCCGTACTGGAGAGGACAGAAATACTACAAAGAACAGGACTGACAGAATTGGAATATTAATGGTGTAGAGATAAAATGGAGTCAGTGCTAAATTTCTGAAGTTGGTAACTACACTATATGGTATGTAAGAGAATATCCTTATTTTAAGGATATCCTTAAAATAAGGATATTCTCATAAAAGTAAAGGTAGAGGTCTAGGATATACATAACTTAGCCTCAATAGGTGGAAAAAAAAATGGGGGAGATGTGCATGTGTGAGAGAGAGAACATATAAAACATGGAAATGAAATAAAGTATTAGTAACAGATGAATTCGAATAAGGGAGTAGGTGTTTGGTTTTGTCTTACTATTTTCACTTTTGTTACGTACCTTTATCCTTGAAATTATTCCCAAATAAAGTTTTAAAAATAACTCCATTGAATGGAGGGGAAAAGTGAGGGTAAAGATGAAATAAGATTGACTACAAACTGACAACCACTGAAGCTGAATGGTATATTGTAAAAGGTTTATTAAACTTTTCTGACTACTTTTGCTATATATTTGAAATTTGCTATAGGTGAACAGTAGGAGAACCAAACTTGGAAGATCCCAAGGGTCTCTCCCACTGGTTCCATGCTCTTTCTAAATGCATTTTTTTTTTTAAAAGTACATTCACAATGTTGTGTAATCATCAGCACCACCCATCTCCAGAACTTTTTATCCTGCAAAACTGAATCTCTGTACCTACTTAACAGTAACTCCCCGCTGCTCTCTGTCCCCCAGCCCCTGGCAACCATCCTTCCCCTTCCTGTCTCTAGGACCAGGACTAGCCTAGGGATGTTACACCAGCGGAAGCGTAGGGGATTTGTCCTTCTGTGACTGGCTTATCTCACTCAGCCCGAAGTCTTCAAGATTCATCCACATTGCGGCACATGCCAGGATGTGCTTCCTTTTAAAGGCTGAATAATAGTCCATTGTGTGTCACTGGCACATTTTGTTTATCCATTTATCTGTTGGTGGGCACTGCTTGCTTCCACCTTGACTATTGTGAAAAATGCTGCTGTGTACACCGTGTACATATACCCCTTAGAATCCCCTGCTTTCACTTTTAAGCCTGGATTTTTACAATTTGTTAGAGAAAGTTGCTTTTTAAATTCCTCTTACCATATGGGATTTAGTCTGTTTGATGGTTTTAAGTCATCTTTAAAGGGACCACGATAATGCTTTTCCCGATCAAACACCAGTATAAATGGTCTTGACCACTAAAGCTGAGCTTCGGTTTCTTTTTTTAAAGATTTTATTTATTTATTCATGAGACACACACAGAGAGAGGCAGAGACACAGGCAGAGGGAGAAGCAGGCTCCCTGCAGGAAGCCTGATGAGGGATTCAATCCCAGGACCCCAGGATCACAACATGAGCCAAAGGCAGTCCCTCAACCACTGAGCCACCCAGGCATCCTGCTTTGGTTTCATTTCTAGTGAGTTCCTCCACGTGCAGGGCTATTCATATGACTATTTGGAAGTTACTTCTGCTGGAGGAATCTGATAATAGAAACCTTGTTGTAGGTTTTGGACATTGGGTAATAAGCACAGAGCAGAACGACTGAGGTTGTTGTCAAGTTCATGAGAAAGGGCATGTGAGCCTGGCTTCTCTTCAGGAGCACAGTCCTCTTCTTTGAGGCCCGAGAATTCTCCTTCCTGTGTACCCCAGGACGGTGGCACTTCTTCCCACTTTCCTAAAGGGTTACATAATTATGCAGACCAGCATTGTGGGCCTTTTTCCACTTGGACAGTACTTTCTGAAACTGCTAGATTTCCAGATGAGAACTGTTTATTCTGGATCAGACTTAATTTGGTCAGCTGAATTCTCTTGGGTATGGAGAGGTTTTCTTACCCTTGGCCTACTTTTTGTGGTACTAAATAATATCCTTTTACAGTTTCACCAAGCACTTTGTAAAATAGAAATAGTTGAAAGCACTGCTTTATTTTGCTTCCTTAGCTCCTTTTGCTCTTTCAGTCCATCAGCTACACTGTGCTTGGTAAGCTGTAACCACAGAGCCTGGCACTGGAGTGGGAGGTTTTGTTCATGTTACGATACTCACCAAGTGCCTACTATGTGCCAGGCCTCCCCAACCTCACTGTCCATTGAAACACTAGTTACTCCCAGAACAGTAAGAAGGGCCCTGGTGTAGCAGAAGGCCCGAGAGGCTTTTACTCATGTGCAGTGTCCCCTCCCCTCCACTACGGTAACCAGCGTCTCACACTTGCGTGGGAGAAACAGAAAAGACACAGGAAAGACAAGAAGAAATGCAGAGGGAAGAAAGTCGGATTCCTGGCCCCCATACTCCCCCCTCCCCGCCCCATCTTTGGATAAGTTCTTTTTTTCTGTATTTTCTCTTCTCACACTACCCCACTTTTCAATAATTAACTGCTGTGTAACATTACAGTGAGCACCATACTTACAGTACTACACTGAAGTATCATGGCAGGCCTTCTGTTGTTCGTTCCTGATTTTTCATTATTTGTTATAATGACACACAACTCTATACATATACCTCCCCCTCCTTTGGGATTATTTCTTTGATATAAATCCTTAGGAATGGAATGTTGGCCATACTTAGGATGAGATTAAGTCCATTTAAAATGAATTAGATGCTCTCTTAATTAAGGTACAGAACCTTTAATGACTGATCCTCCTTAGAAGGGCATTTTTTTTTTTTTTTTAAAGTAGGCTTCACACCCAGTGGAGAGCCCAATGCAGGGCTTGAATTCACAACCCTGAGATCAAGAATCGGACATTTAACCGACTGAGCCACCCAGGTACAAAAGGGCATCTCTCTTAAAGCAATGAAACAGGTGTTAATGTTCAAACACACTCAAGAAGGTGTCCACTTCAGTCATCCTCACCATTCATCGGAGACTTTGAGCAGTCTCCCACCAGAGAGAGTTGACCCTTGAGCAACATGAGTTTGGATTGTGTGGGTCCACTTATACTTAGAGTTTTTTGATACAGTACAGAACTATAATGTATTTTCTCTTCCTTATGTTTCTTTTTTTTTTTTTTTTTTTTTTAATTTTTATTTATTTATGATAGTCACAGAGAGAGAAAGAGAGGCAGAGACACAGGCAGAGAGAAGCAGGCTCCATGCACCGGGAGCCCGACGTGGGAATCGATCCTGGGTCTCCAGGATCGCGCCCTAGGCCAAAGGCAGGCGCCAAACCGCTGCGCCACCCAGGGATCCCTTCCTTATGTTTCTTAATAATACTTTTCCCTAGCTTACTTTATCCTAAGTATACAGTATATAATACATATAACATAGAAAATATACATTGATGGACTGTTCACGTATCATAGCAGTAGGCTATTAGTAAAGTTTTGGGGGAGTCAAAAGTTACAAATTTTTGACTGCATGGGGGGTGGTCAGTGCCCCTAATCCCTACATTATTCAAGGGTCAGCTGTACTATTTTTCTTCCTGTATCTGCCACTTGGGGATTTCTCCTCCTCCTCGCTCTCTATTCCTGAATCCTGTATTCTCACCAAGAGTAACTTGGAGTGGTTTTTATGCATCTCAGCCTCCTCCTGGCTTTAGCATTTCCAGAGACGGATTTCTTCCATAGTACTCCTCCATCATCACTTCTTACTCCCTCCCAGAGCTGTACCCACTCTGACCTGTTCCTTTTCTGCATCGCAGGCCATGGGCCCCCGAGAGTGGCCTAAAAATCTGCTCTTTACTGCCTATATTCAGAATCTTACTTTCTTCACTCACTCAAGGAAGAGAGCAAATGCCACTTCCTCCAGGAAGCCTTCTCGGATTGTCCCAGCAGTAAGGACTGCCATAGCACTTTACTGGACCTCTCAAGACACTCTTCATTTTATATCAAGTTTTTGAGCAGGTCTCTTCTTGTCTTCTGGACCCCATACAGGACCATACTAAGTGGTTTTGTGACTGAGTGATTCTTTACTTGCTGCTGCTGGGGCTGCATCAGGGGAGAGTTATGTTTTTACCTGTCAGGTTGTAAGCTAACACATTTTTTTTTGAACTGCTGTAGAGAGCTTTTCAGTTCTTCAGTTCTCTAGCACCTTTAATACTATATTTTCATATATACAATGGCTCTGTGACATGCAGGCTTCTATGAACTGAGACACAGCCCCCATAAACACCACTGTCAATACAGGAAGCCCATCTCGCCTCCCCTAGGAGTTGTGTTAGAAACTTTGGAAACACAGCCTGTTCTTCAAGGGAGAACAGTCACAGGGTTTAACCTGATAACTTAAAAGGGAACAAAAACCATGTTTCCCAACCAGAGCAGCAGTGACTAGTATCCTTCATTTACAACAAAGACACAGAAGAAAAGTTCTAAGGATTCATTAAGCCCAGATGCTTAGAGTAGAATTAATAGCACTCAGAATAAAAATGTTTTAAACTTTGAGTCTCAAAAACAAGAGAGCTATCACTAATAGAAAAACATACTTCAAAAGTGGGAAAACATCTAAGATTTAAAAATTCCAGTCCTGCTGGCCCGTGATTTTAAATAACCGTAAAGTGGTGACACACACACAACATACTCATGCATCTTTATCTGTTGAAACTTTACCTGGGAATTTCCACTTCAAAGGCATTTGGTGGGAGTGGCGTGGAGGCACCAGCCTCTCCTGCTGACCTTGCTCACAAGGGAGGGCCAGTTCAGGATCACTGCAGCCAAGGACGGTGTGCTTTAACCTGGGTCTCAGTGGTTTCTAGGAAGTGCTGCCGCAGGACCTTCTTCTAGGGCCCAGCCAGGAGGGGCAGGTGGAAAGGCAAGTGGTTCATCTGGGAAAGATGGTCGGGAAAAAAAAAGTTGGTCAGAAAAAAAAAAAATCCATGGGTTGGAGCAAATATGAATGAAAATCCAGAGTGACCGCAGATGGACTTTTTGAATATACACAGCACACTGCCTTCCTGCTTGTAAACTGTATGGGGGGAAAAGTGACTTCTAACCAGGTTTAAACCTACCGACACAGAGCTGGCAGGACAGGTATCCTGGGTCTCCACTAGGCCAAGAGTAAAAGCTAGATGCTGGAGTGTCCCCCCCGTGTTCCCTGAAATCACTCAGACTTGCTTCTCATTAACAGGCCCCACTAAATTCCAGCGAAATCAAAGGAAAACACATGTCCTTACAGTGACTGCTTTCTGAGGGAGGGTGGCATCACAGGGGTTCTGTCCTCGGGCCCACTGTTCGGGGCACATGTGATCTGAAGTCGGCAGAAAGCTGTGAGACTGGGCTACCGGGGAAAAGAGAGGGTACTGCTGATTCAGAGAAACATCACTGCATTTAGGGCCAAGGCCAGTGCGCCTGTGGGGTACCCCCTCCTGGGCTGACCTTCTCAAGGGCAGCACCCAACCTGCCTCTGGCCTGTGGGGAAGCCCTTCAGGCTCTCCCCCTGCCTTCTCGAGCAAGTCTGTACCCCTTCTCCTGGCTCACAGAGTTCTCCTCTTCCTCACCTGGCCACTGAGGTCTCAGCCACACCAAAGAACATTCACTGCTTTCTAGTGTGCTGATGCCGTCTTCCCAGCCCCGGAGCCCTCTGTAGAGTACAGCCTCTTCCCTCATCCCCACCTCACCCCCACAATGCTCGTGTAGCCTTCAGGTATCAACTCAGTCTCCCAGGGGAGGAAACTTCTACTCATCCCTATCGGCCAGCAGCTGGCCACCACGATATGCTTGAACACACCCTGGCTTACCTTGACCTGGCCCTCTCTGCCCCCTGTGGTAACTGCTCACCTGCTCCTGCTGAACAGCAAGCTCCAAGAGGGCCAGGAACCATCTGTGTGGCATGTGCTGTGTACATAGTAACCCTCAGATACCTGCTAGGGACAGAATTTACACTGCAGGAGTCTGGGAGGCTTGGGTTAGTCTTAAGAGTGGATTCCCAGTGCAAGCAGCTAAAGATGTGCACATCTTGGGTCTGTGGAGGCCAGTGTGCCTCTGAGGCAGTGTGAAAAGCCGTTAAGGTTTGTGGCTCCCCAGGACAGTTCTGGAAAACACTGGACCTTTATGTGATTGTCAGACGTGGGGAATGTTAGCCCTTCGGAGTAAAAAAATAAAGTTCCTTCATTCATCCCCATGAACCGGAGCACAGAACCTGTAACAAAAATGAGAAAAATACAAATTAGTACAATTCAAACAGTTAATTATTTGATTTAAAGGATTCTCCCTTAGTCTGACCTTATGTTCTTCTCATGTTTTGGTATTAAATTGTGTATGGCATGATAATGATACGAGAGTTATTAGGGTCCTTAGTTGGCAAAAGAAGAAATGCCAAAACTTTCTAGTCACATTGGGGAGTTCGGGTGGTGGGAGTGATTGGACCTCTACTCTAAAGCACTCTAGAAAAGAAGATCCAGGTGTACAAGTGAATAAATATGAAAGGCAAAATTTAAAAACTTTGAGAAGATTATAGAGAATATCATGACCTTGAGGTAGAGTAGGGTTTCTTAAGTATGACACAAGAAGATATAATTTCCTCTAAACATAAAAGACAGATTTAATTATACTAAGAATGATAGTCATCAAAACAGATCATAAAGAATGAATAGACTTAGAATGAGATATTTGCAACATACATAACTGACAAAGAAACAGTATCCAGAATATATAAATTATATACACACCCATGAAACACCCAAGCCAATAAGAAACAGACAACCTAACAGACAAATGGGTAAATGATTTGAACAGGCATTTAACAAAAGTAGAAAAAAAAAAAGTAGAAATCCATCTGGTTAATACATAAGTGAAAAATTACTCGATCTTATTACTAATCAGGAAAATGTCAATTAAAACCTACAATGAGATATCATTTCACACTCATCAGATTGGCAAAAATTTAAGTTCCTTGTGATACCTAAGCATTGGACATAATGTGAAAAACCATCCAGCAGTTTCATGCTCACATTTTTACCTGGAAGAAACACACACAGATGCAGTGGGACAAGCAAACTAGAATGGCCAGGGCCAGGGCAGCATCACCGTTTACAGCTGCCCCCAAACAGGAAACAGCCCAATCTGCCTCCAGCCAGCCAGGGGAACAGTGGGACAGCTGTACGATGGCATGGGATTATAAAACAATCAGAGAGAAAAATCTCCCAAAAAACAAAATTAATCAGAAAAAGACATAATCCAAACGGTTGATTCCATTCATACAAGTTCAAAAATAGACAAGAAATAAACTATGCTGGTTGGGATACATACACTGGAAGGAGGAGGTAAAATGACAAAGAAATGATGATCTCAAAAGTGAGAGTACAAAATACTTGTGGAGAAGGATGAATTATCACCAGGGAGACACACAGGGTGGGGTTTTTTAGGCGCTGCTAATAGGCCATTTCCTATGTGGGTCATGGTTACAGTGAACAGTTGCTTAGATTTACTTTTAATGTAATGTTCCTTGCTCTTTTCTGCAGGTGTATTTCACTAAAGTCGCCCATCTCCTTTTCAAAAAATGTTTTACTAATTGTAAATCTCCAAACCTGGGAAGCACCTATTTACGTAGTGTAAATAAACAATAAACACTTGAGTCTGAGTGTTTTAAGAAGGACCCAAGTAGCCCTGGGGCAGACTTTAAGAAGGAAGAGAGGCTAGAGCTGGGTCTTTGATTGTGGGGTCCCTCAATAATGCTTCTCTAACAATTAGGGGGTGGGAAGGTGATACATAGCAAAGTTTCAGTTGGCCAGGGGGCTCTGGAGGTGAAGGCGGCGGTGGCATGAGTTAATGAGTTACTGTGTGCTGGACCCTCGTGGCTGACTTAGGAACCTGTCCTTAATTCTGTAGACAGTAAGTAGATACCACATCACAATTAATACTGTCATGCTTTAGGAAGGTGTACTTGGGTTTGTGGGTTGGGTAGGACTGGAAATCAGGAAATCAGTTAAGGGTCAGACCCAATCCCCTGGCAATGTGGAAGTGGAGCTAGAAAGTGATGGAACAGACATGTTCCTAAGAAGAGAACTTAGGGATGGAATGAGGTTTCCCCCAAAACTGCTTTTCTGCTCTTTTCCATTCTCAAGCTTTAACTTTAGGGGTACAAAGAGGGACTCAAGACAGATTCTGCTTTACAAGGACAAGGCACTGAACCACCCAAGGTCAGAGCAGGGCTAGCAGATATACAGACTTGGTGCTGAGGACCTGACCTAAGTTTTTAAATTCTCTGCAATGGGGGATCCCTGGGTGGCTCAGCAGTTTAGTGCCTGCCTTCGGCCCAGGGCATGATCCTGGAGTCCTGGGATCGAGTCCCGCGTCGGGCTCCCTGCATGGAGCCTGCTTCTCCCTCTGCCTGTGTCTCTGCCTCTCTCTCTGTGTCTCTCATGAATAAATAAATAAAATCTTAAAAAAAAAAAATTCTCTGCAACGACTGAAGAAAATTGCGTGTGTAGGATGCAGCAGGTCAAGTGAAGGATGGTAGTCATATCCCAAACCAGAATGAGCAGTCTAATGAACTCCAACACACTCATCACCTGGCTTCAATAATAATCAAGATTTCATCAGGTGGCTTTCATTTTTTCTACAGTTCTGGTCCATATCTAAATGCTCCAGGAGGGTAGCTGGGCCCAGTGAAATATGAAACATATACATTTAAATGATCTGACTCTTGGTTCCTTGTGCTGTGTTGGGAGGTCAGCAGCTCTAAATGTAGGTGTTCATAGGATAAAGAGCATAGAGCATAACCATTCTTAATCTCCTGCCCCAGGTTGCTCCCTGGCTTTGGACTGCAGGATCACACTGAGTGTGTTTATGTGCGGCTCCCCAACCCCGCAGAGATTAAGGCCAGCAGAGAAGATGTTGTTTGTCAAAGGGTTGTTCATTGGAAGAAAACTGGCTCTGCAATCACAATCCTTCTTGATGTTACCAGATTCAACAACTGCAACTCCCATCCTATCGGAGTAGAGGACAGGCAGTTGTGACCCTGCAGGTGAGGGGGAACCGTGGACCTTCCCATGGCACAGCCTGATACCCAGGTGGCAGAGATCCTCGAAAAAGGGGAGATATCGGCAGTGCCAAGCTCTACTGTCCCCGTCCCCAAATACCTCGTCATTTCCAGGATGCTAATGTTCCATGTCCGAGGATGCTGGGACCCTAAACTTAACCCAGCACTCAAGGAAGTGCACCTTCCCCTGGGGCAAGGAAACTTGTCTGCTTCTGTGAATCACATCACAAAGCTCCTCTTTTGTAGAACAGCTGTAAGAAGGACCACAGTACATGGAAATATCTATGAAAATATGCTAGGAGCCCTCAGTGGAGATGCCAAGGGCTATTTTGAAGCTTACCAGTCCAGGTGGGGGAAATAGGCTGCTCTCGACAATGTTCTATTCCCCTGGGGGTTTCTGTCAGGGAGCATGTGATATCACCGCCCGACCAATCTCTGTCTGGTTGTACGTTGTGCACTTAGATTCCAGAGAAACTAAGGGGTTCTTCCTGCAGGGGTCATCACCTTAAAAACAGAGGCATCATCATAAGCAATATCAAAACAAGAGATTAAATGGAGCAACGAGTCCTCCAGTTCAGTCTGTGTGCTGGTTTCTCACACACAGCTGGCATTGTTGTCCAACTGTGAAGGGGCCAGAGACCACCCCAACAACATGAGGGTACTTCTAGAAAGAGAGGCCAAGTACGACCGTATGCAGGACAAACAGGATAATTTTATTCTTATTTTTCCTTAAAATAAAGATACAGAAGTTTTACAATTCACTATGATTAGACGTGATTTATCATTTAACATTTTTTAAAAAACAAATGACAACAGAAACAAAGAACTAGTACAAATTATAAAACTATTGGAGCAAAGAGAAACTATCTTTCTGATCAAAACGTGTGCCACTGCTAAACCTCCTCAGAAAACTTTCTAAGACTTCTTAGCTAAACTTTCCTGGGGAGGGTTATGGGAAGCCTTTAATCTCAAATATTTAAACTACTTTTGTGATCACTAAATGCCTTCACTAACTTGTTAATCAAATGCTTCCTAAATTTAGGAACCAATGACCAAGCGGCTTGAAACACATTAAGTCTTGATCCCATTTTCCCAGCTATAAATTAACATTTCAAGAAAACAAAATATTTTCTAAGCACAGAAGCTTCCTAAAAAAACTTCAATTACCTTTTCTGGCTCAGTACCTGACTGAAATGTTCAAATGTTTATATTGCACACAAAAAAATTTGAGCAGCATACTATGTGTGAGATGCTGATGAAAAATAAGACTGGAAAAAAAAACCAAAACCCTAAATTGTGTCCCACTTACATGATTTAAATATATAGTTTCTATATCTTTAATTAATATGAGTAAAAAGGTAAACTTTAGAACAGCACAGAAATACAAATCATTAGAGTTTTACAAAATATACTCAACCCCTCTACGTGCACAATCGTTTAATTCTGGAGTTATCACACAAGGGAGGAGCTCCTCCCTTGAGCTAATTTCTTCCCCTTTGTATGAAAGCAGGAAGTCATGTGTACAAAGTCATTTATACGAAAAGAATAAAGATCCACATTCCTTTCCTTTGTCCTTGACAAATATTTATGGAATGTTGGAAATTATAACAAAACAATTCCAATGTCATGAATTCTAAAGACCTGGAATGAAAAACTCCTGGTGGCATACTGAGTTACGTGGAATGACAATCTAGAAGCTGGAGCCGTGTTCCCCGTCAGCCTTAGAGGCTACCTCTGATCAGGGTGGAAAGGCCACAAATGCTGTACCACCTCTGGTCAAAGAATCAGAGCTTGCAAATGCTGATGCCATTTCAAGAGTCCTAGCCAACTCCATTGTAAAACAATGGCAATATTTAGCAGCTACCATCCTAACAGGCTACTTGCCCAAACTACTGACACATAAATGTTTATGCGGTTCAAGATCTGTCCACTGCCCCTCACAAAGCTGAGTGCTCCCCAGCTCATTACCAGGCCCAGAGGGGAGAAAAAAAAACCCACTGGCTGTAACTTCCACAAAACAAAGTAAGAAAAAAACCTGCCAGGGAGATGTTATAGCTTCATTTTATAACTTGTAACTAGCAGATTAAAAATTCTAACTTCTTTGTAAAAGAGCTCTTGTAGCCATTAGCACATTAAATACTGCTTTCAAGATACCTTCATTCAGATTTGAAGTACGTTGTTCCTCAGCCTTGCAACTTCTAACTTGTCTCCCTTGCGAATTTGCTTTCTCCTTGCCTTTCTAAAGTAAATTATTCTTAAGGAAAGAAAAGCCAATGCTTAATACAGAACTCAGAAAGCAAGATAAGATTGAGGAAATCGCATCATATGCTCTGGTTTGCTGCCCCAGGGTATTTCTGCTGCTTCTTTAAGCAAAAAGTAGATGAGGATTGTTCTAGAGCTTGGGCACTAGTAAATCACTGGTAGATCTGGGGATAGGCTATTCATCCTGGCTACATGAGTCAAATCCATATGCAAGATAACTCTAAGCCTCTCTCTGACATGCAACTTTTTCTATTCACTTAGCCCAGAGGTGGTTGGTAGCCTTAACTCTTTTCCTTCCCCCATGTAAACTGTCATTACAATGCCTTAGTAGGAACTAAATAATGCCAGGGACTTCTTCCCAGCACTACCTTTAAGTTACCTAGATAAGGGATCCCTGGGTGGCGCAGCGGTTTGGCGCCTGCCTTTGGCCCAGGGCGCGATCCTGGAGACCCAGGATCGAATCCCACATCGGGCTCCCGGTGCATGGAGCCTGCTTCTCCCTCTGCCTGCCTGTGTCTCTGCCTCTCTCCCTCTCTCTCTCTGTGACTATCATAAATAAATTAAAAAAAAAAAAAAAAAAAAAAGTTACCTAGATAACAGTGAGGTCACTGCCAAGCTACAGATGCAGTCCATGTGCCTGGCACACCCTGGAAAAGCCTGGCTGATGCTGCCCCCTCAGGCCTACTTACAAGTACTCAGTTCTTAGACATAAAAGCACCAGAGCAAGCATGGCTAAACAACGCATCCTCTTTGAGTGGCATGTCCAAAGATGGCCTAATAACGTTGGTTCCTATTGCTCAGAGAACCAAGGAGGCTACAGCCTCTGGGGCTGGCCACTCAGCTGACACCTGGAATCCAAGAGACAAGCATGTAGGCTCACGAGACAAGGGGCCAGGCTTCCTGCCATCAGGGAAGAAATTATTAAATAGATAGAAACTGACTGCTGGCTGCCCCAAGGCCCTTGCCAACAACATACTAGCTTATGCTCCCTGAAAACTCCAACACCCCCAAAAAACTGAAGGAAATATCGTTACAGTCTTTTGACTACTTCTTGGACAAAAGTTCTATCTTTTGAGATATTCACTTTGTGCTGAAAGCCAGTAAAATGACCACCTTAAGAGTTGAACTCTTAACTAGAAACCTTAGTGAGAAAGGTTGTGTAAAAGTGTATATTAAAGTGGGGGAACAAGTGATCCTAAAGCAAAGCTTCACTCTTTTTATTTCAGTGGGATATCAAAGTGTGGATTGGTCTGCTTCTGCACAGTGAGATGGGAGTTTACCCTAAACCACACACCATACAGAATGAAGGATGGACCAGCAACGTGCTGGCTAACCGGTCACAGTGCTCTCACATTGTGAACGTCAGGCAGATGTGAAGTAACAACCGCACGCTAATGCACTATGACACTCCGACTAATGACGTGGCCTCATGAAACAAGATGTTAGAATGAATTCTTTATAGTCTCAGTGCAAAACTGATTGAAGTACCTTTTAAGGTTTTGTTTGGTATTACTTTCTTCTCCTCAAATAATATTTCCTGAGAAGGCTAAGTTTCCCAGCACAAGTGGAATTAATAGAGTTCTCATAATAAGCCCTTGCATCGATCATCACTGAATTTTTGAATTACTGTGCTCAAATGGAAGTACACTTTCAGATTTGCCGACTTGCGTTAAAACACAAATTGGAAAATTTAGAGATATTTAGTTATGTCCCTACGTTCATTTCACATGCCCTAGAAAAATTTACTTCTTACATAAACATTTCTTAATTTTTTAAAAAGATTTTATTTTATTTTATTATTTTTTTATTTTTTTAAAGTAGGCTCCATGCCCAATGTGGGGCTTGAACTCATGACCCTGAGATCAAGAGTCGCATGTTCTACCAACTGAGCCAGCCAGGCGCCTCACTTTTAAGGGAGAAATCAAATATAATCAAGTGTCCTCCTTAATTAGATCCCTCATTTTCCCAATATGCTATCATATGTTAGATCATACTTACAAGGTATTTATTTTCCAAGTGTCCTTTGTTACTGAAAAAGCAGTCTGTGCCCTGTAAGTACTCCCTGAGAACACCCATCCAAAGTCCCCTTGAAAAGCAAATGAGAGCTGTGCACAGCAGATACATGAGGTCCAGTTGTGTACAAATCCTCAGTAGATAGCACACACATGCATGTGTCTAAAGTGAAACCAGAGGTCCTTTGTGAAACAGGACTGATGTCATGGCTGTGTTTTTCTCCTCTTGCTTTTCTAAATGTGAGCAAAGATGAGATTTCTACTTAATAGTTACAGATCATCTTGTTTTTCCCTTATACATACTTTCATAAGGGGGTAGGAACTGATTACAAGAGGATTTTCCATCAGGGAAGTGGGAAGGCCAAATGCCTTGAAACGCCATATGAAGAGTAACACTAAGCAAAAAACCTGTACGTCTGTAAACACCCAGTGAAAACGGTTCAAAAGAAGAAACAGAAGGCACAAAGTGCGGGTTTAAAAACTCTTATAAAAGGCTGCAACATAACTGGAGTTGACAGACTACACTGAGCTCTTCCGAAGTCTCGCCCTAAGTACACGCTCGCATGTAACTGCTGGAACACCACTGTAACCAGCACCATGCTATTTCTCTGCACACTGACTTGCACAGTTGGGAAGCGGAGGAAAGCACAGTGAAACTCTCTGATGCCTCAGAGCAAGTGTTTACTGGGGAAGAATAAATTAAGAACATAAAACACTCCATCCCCAGAACTATTGCCTCTGGCTTCATGTTTCTGGGAGGAAGTGACTTGATAAATGTGTCTTGTAGGTAGAAAGCCAACAAACCAAAAAATCATTATATAACTCAACAAAGTAATAACAAAGGGCTGGACTGTATGGCCCCTTTATAAGCACATTTTAGGGCCAACTTGAGAGAAATTCAAATAGTAATATAACTTAATTTTAGCACATATAAATTACAGTGGCCATCTGGATATTCAAACAGGAAAAGAGAACAAAATTTACATAAGTAAAACCTTTTCTAAAGTAAACAAGTATATAATATCAGAACTGAAAATTCATGAGAAGTTTCATTATGTGTTTTAATCAGGCTCAGACTGAAAAAAAAGTAGTCAATTTAAACCCCAACCTGGAGAGCCATCCCTGCTACGGCTGCAATTTCATCTTTCCAGCATCGTGCGACATTCATTTAGACAAAGGGCAACTGTCCATGTAAACAGTTTGACGTGCTGGTCCCCTGTTGTGGACCTGTGGTCGATGAAGAGGAACAGTCTGGGAGCAGCAGACAGACAGGAAACACTTAAACCTAAGGAAGCAACAGCAGTCTCTGGACACTCAAGGCTTCCCGTCAGGTGGCTCAGTGAGACTCTGGGGGCCGGGACTGGTGAAAGTAGAAAGCCATGAAGACATAGCTGTCTTTGCACTGGAAAAAGCTCCTCCAACTGACTGGCCTGGATGGAGAGGAGGGGAAAAACAAAAGGAAAAATGTCTTCACTTTTGTTAATAGACAGTGAAAGACCCATGCTAATTAATAAATGTTAATTTACTGTAACATTAATATGTTAATAGTAAAATACCATTTAAATTTTAGTTCCAAAACAATTCCATTCTATGGGTCTTGTCTAGTAGGAAACTGGGTAACTTCTGGGAAAAGCACCTTCTCTCCTAAGCCTTCTGAAGGTGGTCAGCCAACTCTTCTCTTAATATACATACGCTATGCCAGCGACTCTCAGCACTGGCTGCACATCAGAATCATTTGGGAGAGCTTAGAAAGATTTACGTGGTCTTTCTAGTTTAAATCCAAGTTGATAATTGATAACCACCTACACAGGGAACAGTGGTTAGGCTACTTTCAGGAACTGTGCTTTTGTTAGCTGAAATGATATTGCAATAAATGAAGATGCTAACTGCTGTATCTGCCTCTGGTCAGTTTTGTTTTAAAAAACCTTATCTCCAAAGTTGATGCTCAAGTGAAATTATTTAAGTTGAATCATATACTCCCACTATTCTCAGAGAGAAGAGTGTGGAAGAGAACTGGCTTTAGAATTTAAATAGCAGAGCATCACTAAAAATGAAGTCATGATTGACATCATATACCTATAATGAAGTAGAATTTTTCTATTAAAAATAAGAAGTCAAAATAAGTTAAATGCATAATAGTGTATGGAAATAAAGGCTTACATATTAAATCCCACCCCCTATAATCAAATGAACCCACTGATGGTGGACAGAAAAGAAAGAATGAGACATTTTTTTAGAATGGATATGGAACAAACTTCAAAGTATTTTAACGGAAGAAAGCTAGGTGCAGAAGAAATGTATGCAACAGCATGACACCTGGCTTGGTTCTCACAGTAATACTGGCCTCATTAAAAGAACTGGGGAGGGTTATACCTCATTCACTATTTTCTGAAAGAATATGTATAAAATTGGTATTATTCCTTAAACATCTGATAAAATTAGTAAGTGAAGCTATATTGGCTTGGATTAAATTAAAAACCTGTGGTATGATTTTTAATCCAATTTATTTAATAAGTATAGGGCTATTAAATTTCCAATTACTTATTACATCAGTTTTGGCAACTTGAGTCTTTCATAGAATTTGCATAGTTCATCTAAATTGTCAAAATGGCATAAAGGTATTCACAATATTCCCTATAATCCTTTTAATTTTTGTTAAGACCGACGTCCCCTCTTCTATTCCTGATACTGGTAACTTGTACCTTTTCTCTTCTTACTAGTCTATAAAGATTTTATTGATATTGTTGATCTTTATAAAAAAATGACCTGTTGGTTTCACTGATTTCCTTTATTTATGATAATACCTTAGAAGACAGCACTCCTAATACCTACTTTATTATGGTGCTCTACTACTTATAAAAAACTGCAGGCAGCTCAGGATATGGGGGAAAAACTCCACCGAAACTTGCCTCGTTACAACAGTGAACACATCAGAAAATTGGTCTCTCTCCATCGGGTGTGGCAAAATTTGCTGAACTCTGATATTATCCGATGTCATAAGAATTTTCAGGAATAAGGTGAAAAACACTCAGCCTTTGTATTCAACTATCTTGCATTATTATATGATATGAGACACAGATCTCTGCAACTTTATGATTCTAACAATATCAAGTACAGAGAAGAGATGTGTTATGATTCTAATCTGTTTCTGGGGAAAGGCAGGTCTTACCAACAGCTTTTCCTGTTTGGACAACATTTCGGCTGGTTGTGACCATGACGTTTCCAATTTTTTTGCCACGTTCACTGTTTTGAACAGAACTGATAAAAGCAAAGAAGTTTTAAGGACATTACAAAAATTCACACATACCACACCCTATAACCATCCCCAAGATAAAATTATTGAGAAAATAAGCTAAATTATTTGTCATGCATCAGTTAGTTAAGTAACCTTTTAAGCATGTAAACTTTCAGAAAATACTAAAATAACATGCAGACGAACCAAAAAAAGGCCATAAGGATGCATGGTTAATTCTCCCTACAGTTATGATTTGCTAAAGTTACTCCACCAGAATAAAAATGGCAAATTCTGTTATTAGTTCACACCATTCTCTATGAAACAGCAGTGTTTTCACTCTGAAACATACACACTGCTGAGCTGGAGAATGTTATGCACATATTTGGTTACTATTTGAAGCACAAGTCTATCAAGTGGAGAAAAACAATTCCTAATTAGCAATGAAACACATGGCATAAACTCAGACATAAAAATTTTCCTAGTTTTTTCTCTAAATACTCACTGTGAGAATCTTAACTTCATGTCTGACACTGAGTACTGGCCTTGAAAAGGATGACTGTAAAACAAAGTTTGAGACTATTAGACTATGAGTATTTTCTTAATAGAGTTGCAAAAGAACATGGTCCCAAGGAAGTATAAGTAAACCTTGCAGGGGTGACCCAGCTGGGTGGCGGTGTTCTGCACATGACAGCAGGAAACCTGCTTTGAGCATAGCTCTCTACTTACAATCTTGGGAGCCTTTTTGAGCTTATTTCCTCCTGGTAAAAATAGGGATTTTTTTTCTTGGAGTCGGGGGTGAGAAAGGTTTCTGAATGCTACACTAATGTTCTTATTTATTTGGTCTGGGGTTGGGCTTAAGCATCAACATTTTTAAAAAGCTCCCCAGAAGAGTCAGGGTTAGTAACTGACTTTTTAGGTCATGGTCATGGACTATACCTTGATTCTGACTGTCTTACAGATGTGTGCTATCGGTCACTGAAGATTTGCATGTATCAGTAAAATCTGTACTTTCTATATGAAAAGCAACTCAAAATGCAGATCTTGAAAATGAACAAAAGGGAAGAAGCCATGTGCATACATATATATATATATATGAAATCAGGCAACTTGACCAAAGTTATACTATAAAAGGAGTCAATAAATATCCACATTATTTCATACTGAGAGGTCTCTCTCAATGTCTAACAAAAAAAAAGTGATTCTAATGAAATGACAGCTACTTATAAAAACATCAAAATGCTATTTATAGCTTTCCAAAAGACAACAAATGTCCTTATTGGCCATAGTAAGCATATGTAATTACTTTTTCTGGATTCTGAATGATAGGTTGAAAGGATTGAGAGTACTTAATCATTCTTCATATTCCTAGAAAGGCCATGTTTAAAGGATGAAAAATATCTGATGTTTACTAAAGGAAGTTAGAGGACTTCCTTCTTTCCTCTTTAGGAGTTGGAGAAAGGGTTTCATAGATTTCAAATCTTATAATTAGTTTGGAATATGTCTAAGTTATATCCTCTGGATAACAACTGAAGACTATTATTTCTTGTTTTTAATTTGGTGAAAATAATGAAAAACTGTTATATCTGCATAATTTTGCTACCTATATATTTCAGGTCTTTCTTGAGCTTTCCCTTCAGTCTAAGTAACTTTGACTTATTTATACATTTTTAGAAGTGCTGTTTTACAATCCTTTAAAACCCATTCCAGCTAAGTCTCTCATGGACCTACATCAACATTGGGAGAGCTGGTTCAAGTTAAAGGCACCACAGCAGATGCAGAGACTGGATGAAGATCTGAGCAGGTTATCAGTACAGAGCACTGGGGGAAGAGACCGGATGGCCCCGCAGGCCACACTGCAGATGGTAGAGGTGGACCCTAGCCCCACCACCACTGCCCCACCCCCGTCACAGTGAGGGCCACCAGGCAAACAACTCACATCTGTTTTCCTTCATCACTCTTTAAAACACAGACCTTGTGGTTAGTGACGGAGAATACTTTGAACTCTTAGGTCTCTCATTTAATACTATTAAGATGTTTTTGCCTTTTAATTCTCTATGTTTTTACCACATTCAAATGCCAATAGAGGTTTCTGCTATAGCCCAGTGCGATGATTAAACTCACCAAAATTGTTGCCGAACCTAGTCATTTTTCTTGATAGATGATATAAAGTTTAACAGATATGTTCTTTAAAACCCTGCTACATTTCATCCTTGCAGATGCCTCCCCAAGTTCCAGATATTTATGTCACATCCCCAGTCTAACTAACTGAACTCCAGCTCCCAAAAAATACAGTAGTCAGCACGAAGTTGGTTTCTGTCCGACTCTCAAGAAGTTTAAAATACAAATGAAAACATTCAGTGTAGACTTGTATTAAAAAAAAAAAATCACTTTAATAATTTAATTTAGAAGATAAGTTCCTAGGATGTACAGTAGTTCCCCCTTATCTTTGGAGGACACATTCTGAGACTTTCAACGGGTGCCTGAAACTGCAGATAGTATACCGAACCCTATGTATACTGTCTCCTATAACATACATACCTACAATACAGTTTTTTTTCTTTCTACAAGACAGTTTAATTTTTAAATTAGGCACAGCAAGAGATTAATGATAAAATAGAATATACTGTAATAAAAGTTATGTGAATGTAGTCTTTCTCTTTTTCTCTCTCTGAAAATATCTTATTGCCCTGTACTTACCCTTCCTCCTCTTTTTTTTTTTTTAAGATTTTATTAAAAAAAATAAAGATTTTATTTATTTATTCATGAGAGACACAGAGAGAAAGGCAGAGACATAGGCAGAGAAAGAAGCAGGGTCCCTGCAAGGAGCCTGATGTGGGACTTGATCCCGGACCCTAGGATCAGGTCCTGAGCCAAAGGCAGATGCTCAACCACTGAGCCACCCATGCGTCTCTACCCTTCCTCTTCTTATGATGATGTGGGATGATAAAATACTCAGTGATGAGATGAAGGGAGGTGAAGGACGTTAAGAATTGTGATATAGCATTAGGTTGCTACTGACCTTCTGATGACATGTCACAAAAAGGATCATTTGCTTCAGGATTGCAGGTGACCCTGAGTAACTGAAACTGCAGATAAGAGGGGAACTACATACACATTCCACCAATGGAAAGATCACCTTAGTTTCTACTCTGTTCCATTCAAACAAAGATAGCATGCTTCACAAAAGTGGCACTCCACATATTTAAATGTCTTTTATGCCTACATGGATAAAGTCTGTCAACATTCAGTATTGTGACAGGTATTAAATTTTGTTGGGATTTTAGAATCTAAGTTGGAAACTTGGGTTTGACCACATACTAGGAGTTCAAATATTGCCTTTAGTTTTTTTACACTTCATATTTTAAAATAACCTCAGAGTCTCCACCAGTGGTATTCCTTCAAAGTTTCTATCTTGTTTGACCATTCTGCTAACGTACAGATCCAGGGAAAGGGAGAAAACTATCATGCAATGAACATTGCCATGTGCCAGACTTCCTCTTCTGAATTATGCCAAGAGCTGGGAGAAATGTTAATCCTTCCAAAAATGTCTTGAGCTTTTTGTGTAAGAAGTAAGAATAGGGAAGCAGTTTTCAGCTGCTTCTCTGTATCTGGGATTTTTCGATCTATTTAAGGAGATTTTTGGAGATGTTCACATTGCCATCAAAGTTAAGATACGATCTTCTTTATACTGAGGCAGTAAATCGACCACATTATGTACTATCAATCCTTAGAGGATGTGCTTACTTCGGATTTATTTCCGCAAGTGCCGGATGCTTGTTGCTGTTCCACACCCTGTAGTTGTGAGTGTTCTTCCAGGCTGTAACAAAGGTTGTCCCATAGTCCGATAATATCTTTTCATTATCTGTCAAGTAAATATTTGAAAGTTGAGCTGGACTGTAGCCAGTCAGGGATGTGAAGCTTCATCACCAAAACGGGTAAAGGAATGGCTTTATCCCCCCACCCCATGCTTTTTGGGGGAGATAGCCTACCAGATATCAGGAAACTTGGGTCTAGTTCCAGAAATCCTGTTAAGAAGCTATGTGGCCTTTGGCAAGTCACTTAATCACTCAAAACTTCATTTTCCTAACCAGAAAATAAGAGGGTTGAGCCAGATATATTCTAAGGTTCCTTACAATTCCAAAATATTTCCACTTCTCCTTACCAAGTTTAAGAGGCATAGTATTATCTACTAAGCAAAAACTGTAGACTGGACAGTGAGTAAGGATACTGATGTATATGTATAGAGTAGGCAATTAGAGTGTCTTACTATCTTTTCACAAATGTTATTTTTCTATGGAAAAAAATTAGAATGAATACACGAATTGGTTCTTTTAGTCACTTTTTTTCTTCTTTGCACTTTATCTCACTATTTGGTGAAATTCACTGTGTAATTTCCATACATTTCACTGTCAAAATACTTAAATAACAAGGGAATTTTCTTTTTTTCTTTTTTTTTGGGGGGGGGAAGGGAAGTTTCATAATAATTTATTTATTTATTTATTTATTTATTTATTTATTTATTTATTTTAAAATTTATTTATTCATAGAGATGCAGAGAGAGAGAGGCAGAGACACAGGCAGAGGGAGAAGCAGGCTCCATGCAGAGAGCCCGACGTGGGACTCGATCCCAGGTCTCCAGGATCACGCCCCGGGCTGCAGGCGGCGCTAAACCGTTGTGCCACCGAGGCTGCCCAGGAAATTTCATATTTAACGTTAACTCTTCAGCTTTTTCATAATCATGGGGAAGTTTTAATGCAGAGTATTTCTTCTGCTTAGAAGAATAGAAAAGGTCTGGAGAATAAGTTCAAATGGCTTTTGCATCATATACTGATTGTAAGTTTCCTGCTTTGAAGGTGAAAAGTGACTTTTGTTGCTGGGAAGGAAAGAGGATACACATGGCTCGAAATGCAACATAAGCTATTTCTTTTAGGAATGGATTTCTCAAATAGCTCCCTAGGTTGAATCTCCTTTTAACAGCAGCATAGGCCTGAGCCAGATTATTTGAGTTTGAATCACAGCTCAGTCTCGACCAGAGGGATGAGAAAGCTACTTAACCTTTCTGTGCTCAGTGCCTCTCCTATAAAACGAAGAGAACACGGTCTTACCTCCAGAATTGTTGTGAGGATGAAATGAGTTAGTAGAAGTAAAGTGCTCAAAACAAAACAGGTCCTTTCACATATGAAATGTTCCCCCTACCCCCCCAAAAGGCTAGTTATTATTATTATTCAGGACTCACAACTACCCAGGCAGATAGGTTTAAAAAGTAAATTACTCATGAAGCTAATATGATTGGCAGAAATTGGGATTTTCTTACTAGATTATTGAATGATTCTGAACTAGAGCATTTAAATCTTGGTGTCTCAGCTACTACAACTGTAGAAGAGGCAAATATTTAAAAATATCCCATTAAGAAATAAGGACGTGCTCCAGAGCTTTTCTTTACAAATGAAGGACACACTCAGAAGCCTGGATTTCAAACGCCACACCTACCTTCACAAAGAACTAACCTGGGAGGTGACAGTGCTGGGGATGATTCAAACATCTACTGACAGGACAACGTGAATGTACGTAATGCAGCTGTGGAACTATGTATTTATAAATGGCTACGATGAGAAATTTTAGATTATGTGTATTTCACCGCATTTTTAATAACTTCTCCCACACAGTGGTAGAGATAATTGAAAAAAAAGGAAAAAAATAAAAGTTCAGCACTCTTAACAACAACAACAAAATCTGAGTATTTGCTACATGTCCATGATGGTAGGCAGCCACATGCAAAAGCTCACTGCAGACCTTCATTTTCTCTTTTTGTAGATTTCCTTCTCTATGGGGAACAAAATAGTTTTAATAGAAGAGTAAGTCTATCTTTACCTGCTCTATTTTAACCACTGAATGGGAATAACATTTCTTTGAATGGGCAATTTGAAGGTTTTATCACTTGGAATGTGATTTCCAGTGATTTCTATCTTTCATGATTCTCTTTTACACATCTCAAAAACATGTAAGCAGTTTTTATAAATACCCCCCAGATACTGACATATCCTCCTCCCACCTGGTGAAACACTAAGCAGCCATGTAAAAGTGCCAAAGACCTGCATTTTACTGTCTCAGTATGTTTGTTTCTATTATAAAGAAAAACGAGGTTTCAAAAAACATTTGGAACAGCAACCATTTTTGTAAAAGGATCACCACAAATAACACAAAACTAAAATTAAAAAAAATATATAGAAAAAGGTTTGGAAGGATATAAAATACTCAAAATGTTAAGAGCAGTTATCTCTGTATGAGGAAGTAACAGATTATTTTATAATGAAAATATTTCTTATGCAATTCAAAACCTCATAAAGATTACAAAAGAAATAAGTGGCTGTGTGCTCTTTACCTAACTGCAGTGTGGCAGCCAGCAATGCGTGGATGTAGACAGCAAACTGGGCTCGGATCCATTCATCGCCTCCTTCCCAGCCTGTGCCATCTAGGAAGACATCATCCCTGTTCTCAGTCACGTGCCTCACCAGGTAATCTGCGAACCTGAGGTCTGCAGTAGTTGGGTTAAGCAGCTTCCTGAGTTCTGGATCATGGATCTGGATCAGAGCTTCTTCTACCTAGAGGGTATCAGGTACAAGTCAGAGTCTGGGCATTCATGCAGACATCCATGCCACACTTTAAAAAGTAACTACTGGGAAGCTGAAGCTGAAAACAAAAATATGAATAACAGTATTCTCAAAATGTGAGGCTAAGAAAGAGGTTTTTACACTGAAGTGTTTTTTTTCTTTCTCTATTTAAAAAATCCTCATTTTGTTTTTAGAAAATATATGCATAAATATTTAATTTTGAATCATAAAAGTAACTCCTGTTGTTTGTAAATAATCTTGGAAAACAGAAATATGTAGTAAAAATCACTTTTGTCACACAACCAGAAATGAATTATAACAGTAAGTATAATTCCTAAAAATTCTTTGAGCCCACAGATACTATGGAATATTCTTATTATGTAACATGTGATATACAAAGAGATATACGTAACCTACAGGTTAGTTCTGAAGTAATACACACATACCCATGAACCCATCAACCTACTTTAGAACCAGAACCAGAATGTAACCAGTAATGTTGAAGCTACTCTATGGTCCCTCCATCTGTATCCTCTGCCTTGGAAGGTATGGACTTATTTTTCTTCCTTAAAATTGGGATCCCATATTTTTCATTTCATTATTCATTTTCCCACGAAGCATGTTTTGGTAATTTCTATTAGAATCTATAAAAACCTACGGTGGGTGAAATTTCCTTTTTTAAAAAATTCTTTCAATTGTAAAACTGAACACATGATTTAAATTTCTCATATGTTGATGTCAAATATTTATCTGTAGCTCCTTCTTCCTGATATCAGGAACATATTAAGCAATCCTGGCTCACCCACTTACTAGCCATTTGATCTCTCTGCTCCTTAGCTTCCACTCGTTTATGAATAGCAATAATGCCTATCTCATAGGCTGTTAGAAGAATCGGATCAGTTAATATACCTAAGGTGCATAGAATGCTGGCACAGGAATTTTTACCTTTATTAGTGCCATTCCTATGCTGTCAGAATTCCAGTTAGGAAAGAAAAACAGGGACCAGCAGTGTCAAGGACACACGCTCATACATAAGCCCACCTCCACAATAGCATCACTGAGGTGCTTCTGTTGTCGGAAAAGGATGTTAGTAGCCCCAGCAACGAATCCACGGACGGTGACATCAGAGAGAAGATGATGCTGCTGCAATGCCATATAAGGCAAACACAGATATCCCTAAGAATCACAAGAGTGAGAGATAGCATCAGAAAAGTAATAGGACAGCCACTTCTCTGCTCAAGCCTAGAGAGCTAATACTAGGAAATGAAACTTCCGGATCTCGTCCGTTGCCGGATCTCTAACAGAGTTCATCTTTGACTCACTACAATTTCAGGGGAACTTCAGGTCTTGACTGCACCGAGTCCAGTTAATCGCTCACCTTTTCCATGAGAGGTGGTCTAACATGGAAACTATCTTACTTGGTCATTTTGTTCTCAGTTCAATTCAAAAGCCTCCACAGTAACTAAGGAATTGGACTTTTTTATTTGGGAAATGAAGTTTTAAGCCCACGAAAAAGTATGTTGTTTAGCAGAAAGCTGTTAGTTCTTTCAGGAAAATTTGAAAACACAAAACCACCAACATACTGTTATAAGAATAGCAAAGCACTTGCACGGCATTTGTTTTATTGCCCTGTTGTTGAAAATCATGCAAAAATATTTCAAGATATTTGCTACTAAATGTTTAAAACAAAAAGCAAACAAAAACCACACTAGCAATAACTGTATATTTAATTAACTTCTATTTGGATTGTATTTGAAAATACAGCCCTGAAAATTATATTTGAATTGCCAAAGCACAGTACAAATTTCCAGAGAGTAAAGATGTTAACACTTCAATGATGCAGTGAAGGAGGATATGGCACTTCTTTTGGGAGATTCTAATCAAGACAGATTTCCAAGTGGCATAACTTGTGTATGAAGCCAAGAGGGTACACTTGTTTTCAATCTCAAGTCCTGTGACTTGAGTTTCTTTTCTTTTCTTTTCTTTTCTTTTCTTTTCTTCTTCTTTCTTTCTTTCTTTCTTTCTTTCTTTCTTTCTTTCTTTCTTTCTTTCTTTCTTTCTTTCTTTCTTCTTTCTTTTTTTACTTTTCATCACTTAAAAAAACCCCACTGAACTAGATAGCATCCTCTGGATGATATGTTATATTACCGCATGAGAGTGTAGGAGACATCTATTTTGCTACTTCATGTTCTTTACCACATCCCAGAATATGTGTTGTCCCTAACAGGTGGTTGTTAAGTACTTAATATGGGAGAGAAGACTTCTAAAAGTTGGAATATAGGTCCAATAACCTGGTTTTATTCTTTTTCTTGACAATCTTCCTGTGTTCTATAAAATGCTAACCAATAAAGGCCGCAAAAATAAACTGTGCCCATGCATTAGACATAGTACGGTCCTTTGCAACCCACACCCCTCCTGGGACTAAAGGCTGAAAAGACACTCCCCCTCCAGCCCCCGCCCCTCATTCAGGATCACTCAGCTGGTTTAAAGCTCCAGGGGTCATGTTTTACTTTGTGAGCTACATACTTAAAAACAATAGACTCCCCCAGCACTCAAATATCTATTTATAAACATAAATACTACAATATTGAATGCTCTCTATATGTTGTAAAAGTATGTTGTAAAAAAATCAATAGTTCAACACTTTAGAAATATAAAAAATTACATTCCTTAAGAAACTATACACATGCTCTCTGACCAGCATTCTACTTCTTATAAATCAGTCATCTGTACAATGGAACATCCAGCAGCAATTAGGAGTGATGAAATTCACTTCCAAGGAGTATTTGATTAAAAAAAGAATAAGGGGTATTAAAGTAAAGTGGGGAATAGTTTTCTACCATTTGTGTATAAAAGGAGGGAGAATATCTATACATTGTGTATGCATAAAATACCCCCAGAGAAAAACAGAAGACACTGATAATGCTGGTTACTACTGGAGGAGAGAGCATCTGAGTAGCAGGGGATGGAATGAAAGGGAGACATTTTATAGATACTTTAGAACCATGTGAAAGTATTACATATTTACAAACTTAAAATATTTCAAAATAACCTTAAAATTGGGATCCCTGGGTGGCGCAGCGGTTTGGCGCCTGCCTTTGGCCCAGGGCACGATCCTGGAGACCCAGGATCGAATCCCACATCAGGCTCCCGGTGCATGGAGCCTGCTTCTCCCTCTGCCTGTGTCTCTGCCTCTCTCTCTCTCTGTGACTATCATAAATAAATAAAAATTTAAAAAAGAAAAAAATTGTGTCACTTTTTAAAAAAAGTATACATATATACTTATATACATATAAGATTTTTATTTATGAGAGAGACAGAGAGAGAGAGAGAAAGCATCCGTGGTGGGGAGAAGCAGGCTCCTCACTGAGCAGGGAGCCCCTCATGGGGCTGGATCCCAGGACCCTGAGATCACGACCTGAGCTGAAGGCAGTCCCTCAATGGATGGAGCTACCGGGTGCCCCATGTTGTAATTTCTTTTAACAATGGTCTATTTTTCTTAAATTTTAAAAAATCCCTTATTGTATGGTAGCAACAAGAGTACAGTGCACCTCCTTAAACATAAACAGCCTCCACACTCAAGCCCACTTCTGGCTTTTCACTTTTCTAGAGTGCTTTAATTTCCATATTTGGAGCTACAGTAATATAATAGTAAAAAACAAAACAAAAAAACCCTGAAACATTCATTACTTGCACACCCATGTTCACAGCAGCAGCATTCGCGATAACCAAAGTGTAGAAGCAATCCAAATGTCCACTGACAGATGGTTGGATAAACAGAGTGTGATATATACACACAACGGAATATTATTCAGCCTTGAAAAGGGCAGAAATGGTGACCTATGTTACAGTATGGATGAACCTTGAGAACATTAGGTTAAGTTCAACAGGCCAGTCACAAAAAGATAAATAATGTATGTTTCAGTTTAAGATGAGAAACTTCTGGAGATCTATAGCACAGTGATGTGAACATAACACTACTAAATTGTATGTTTAAAAATTGTATTAGGCACCTGAGTGGCTCAGTTGGTTAAATGGCTGACTCCTGATTTTGGCTCAGGTCATGATCTCAGGGTCATGGGATCAAGCCCCACACGGGGACAGGCTCAGTGTGGGGCTGCTTGAGATCTTCCCTCCCCCACCTTACTCCCTCTTCTGCTCCTCACCACCCTCCTCCACTTGTGTTCTTGCTCTCTCTCCCTCTCAAAAATAAGTAAAATCTTTAAAAACAAAAACCAAAATGACAAAACTAAGTAGCTAATCTTTTTTAAAATACTAATAGACTCAAAAATAATTTTTTTAGTGATTACCTAAAATCATTTTTCCTATCCCTTAAGTACTAAAAATAAAAACCCTTTGTATTCAATTAAGAGTTACTTCAATCAAGGTGACTTTTCATCAGAGTTCCATTTATGGTAAGGTCCAACTAATTTTTACCAAATAATAAATATTGCCTCATAACTAGAAAAGAGAAATCATGAGATTAAAGCAAGTGGGAACCTTAACTCCCAAGGCTCTAGGCCTTTTGGCCGGTCCTCCTGTAATGGCTCTACTGTAATGGCTTTGCTCCAGTGTGTGGCCAATTCCAGTAGGAATTGATAGGAAGATTTAAAATCAGGAAAGCATAAGAAAAGCCCTCAGGACTGTTTTTCACATCTGAAAATAGTTACCCCAACTTCCTCTTTAGCTCTCTTCTATTTCCCTCATTCTTCTATTTCCCTCACTCCAACATTTCTCTGGTTCTAAAGTGGTAGAGTTCAGCAGAGCACACATATCACATGGGAGAGTTTTCTAATTTTCCTCCTTCTCCTTTGGTTCCCCTAGTTCTTCCCCTTCCCCCTGTGGGCACTGGACTCAAAAGCTTCCTCCAATCCTATCTCCTCTCCCTCTGCACTCCAGTTTTTCCCTACACTTCCCAAATCAGCTCCTAGGACAGGTTTAAGTATATTTCAGCATCTGGTATCCATAGTATTGACTCAGTAAAGCTCATTTCTAAAACTGACATGAAAGGCATCATCCTCCAGTAATTTCAAGTATCAGGGAGAAGACTGGAAAGCTGGAGAGCTGGGGCATATCTTCTAGACAGAAATGTTTTATTACGTATAAGTTCATTGAGTCAAGGGACTAGTCAGCTTATTCTCTTCAAAGCTCAATATCCTACCTTCAACAATATTCTCCAGGCACCCTAGCTTCTCTCTGGCTATTTTTAAAATTACTTTAAGTTGTTTGGCTAGCCTAATTCCTTCTGTAGAAGTCCTTTATGATCTTCAAGAGAGGAAAAAAAAGCCTAAAGGCAATTCAGTTTTAAGAATATTTCATTATGTCAACTATACTTCAATAAAAAAAAAGAGTATTTCATACTCCAAAGTTACTGACATAAAAGAATCAGTACTTGTATTTACAATTGTGATTGAATAACAAATTAGATTTTAATCAGTGTATAATAAAACATAGAACCAAAAAGAAAAACATTTTATTTACCATAAAGATGATGGTATCATACATTCAGTAGTGGCATAATGTATACAAATAGAAAATTCTGCCAAACATGGTTCATTGGCAGCCCGCAAAATAGATGTTTACATTGCTTTAATTCAGCAACCTCATAGACAAAAACAAAATCGCTCCCCAGTTAATTGCCCTTTTGATATCTCCACACGATAAAAATTAGAGGGTGGGTGAAACACCCAAGAAAGGGCTTCAACAAGTACAGGCAGTCCTAACACCCACAGGTGAGTTCAGAAAACCTGTAACTGGTGGCTACCAACCATAACCAACAGTTGGCGTGCCCTGTGTTTTCTCCCTAAGTTTCTAAATCCCAGTTTTAAGAAACTGTGCATTAATTCAATCAATCATAAAACAAAGTAAGATAATTTCAGAATCCCCCATCAGGCCACAAAATGAACAAAGCATTCTCTGTTAACTATACTGCAATACTGACTTGGGGCAAATACTTATTTGTAAAGCTTGATAAACTGAGAAAGAATTTATCACAGAGGAAGAAATACATGTTCAGGTCAATACTACCCATCTTTCTTTTTCACATAGTTTTATTACTTCATGCATAAAGGATGGTATTTAGAGAAACCATAAAACTTTGCTCTAGTTACCAGAAAGATGTATCTGTCTTTCATGGTAGAGTGCAAGTTCATGGGTATAAGAATTTATAGCTTAGTATGGTATCTGGCATATGAAACACTATACATTTGGTATGTATTTTACAGTTTTCAAGGCAAATTTTCAGACCTGAAAATGTGTTCAACACTCTAAGTTAAACTCTAAAAGGGTTGTCAGGGGGGTACCTGGGTGGCTCAGTTGGTTGATCATCCAACTCTTGGTTTTGGCTCAGGTCATCATCTTATGGGTTGTGGGATCGAGCCCTGTGTTGGGCTCCAAACTCAGGGGTTATCTGCTTGAGGATTCTCTCCCTTTGCCCCTCCCCTACTCTCCTCTCAGAAAAATAAGTAAGTCTTAAAAAAAAAAAAAATACAAGGGTTGTCAGATTCTTTAAGGGCCTCAGTAAGGAACACTAGGGGAACCTAGGTGGCTCAGTCAGTTAAGCATCCAACTCTTGATTTCTGCTCAGGTCATGATCTCAGGGTTGTAAAACTGAGCCTCCCATTGGACTCCTGGCTCAGTGGGGAGTCTGCTTGAGATTCTGTCTTTTTCCTTCTCCCTCTGCCTCTCCCTCTCCCCCCACCCCCACTCATGTATGTACTCTCTAATAAATAAATAAATAAATCTTAAGCACACACTAAACTTTACCTTTGTGAAGATGGCCAGGGGCATGCCATATTGGTCCTCTTCCAAACCAGAAATTAGCCCTGGTATCAGGACTGCCTGGCCCGTGTTAGCTTGAGGTTGTACAGTAATTGGAGGACTGTCTGAGGGTACAGACTCCTTTGGAAATGAGTTTGTCTGTTCTGACCCAACCTGTTCCCTTTCTTTCAAGGTAGGGTCCTCTAACACACTAGGATCCAAGGTCTCCCAGTCACTTTCTGAAGACTCTGGAGATGGGCGGGAAGGAGGTTTCAAATATTGACTAGTATCATTGGGTTCTTGTCCTTTGCTGCTGTCATCTTCTATTTGGAGCAATGGTTCTTCGGTCTTGATGCCAACATCTCCTCCATGGCTTCCTGTTATAATTTTCTTAACAGTTCCTGAGTTGGTATTTGAAATGTCAGGAGCAGACATAGAAAGAAAATCATTTGCAGAGGGATTACTTTCGTGAAGCCCAGCATCTTCAGACATACTCTTTCGGGGTCTGTACTGAGAACAGTCACTGAGACCATGTTCAATCATGCCTACAACATAAAATAGAAGAGCTTGGCTTACAATAAGGTGAGAAAAAGTAAGAACTGCATATTCCATTCTAAATAGTGGAAGTCTCCTATAAAAATATTAATAAGTTATACTTGCACATGTTATAATTAAAAAAGAGAGAAATCTCATATAAAATAGAGAGACCCTTTGCCAAAAGAAAATCATGTTAAAATAGAAATGTTATCCCTAACAAATTTATTCCTAAAAATTTTTATCATTGAAAGTTCGAGTATAGGTTAAATGATAGGAAGAGTAGATACTGTCACCCTCTTACCTGGAAAAAGGGATAATACAGTCATCAGGGCACCCACCAATTTATTCACTGGAGAAATATAAAAGAGAACCTGAAATGGATTAAATAAAAATTAAATCAGAATATTCATGAATCTACAACATAAAAAAAGGGGGAGTGTAGAAAAGGAAAAATCCTTTACAAAAGAATAACAAGCTAATAAATATATTAATGAAAGAATAAAAAAAATTACCAAACATCCATCATGATTCAGTTAAAAATTAACAACAGAAGCTAAAACTACTGTGAAAAGTTGTTGGGCAACAGGACATTCACATAGCTTCAAATTTATCAGCCCATAGATTAGCTATTAGTTGCAAAATACTTCACTATGAAGAAATCTGGGGACTATCGCTTTAATCAAATGATCAAGTTTCACATCACCGATAATACTACAAACAGTTATGGGCTTCCTGGTGTGATAACTCTGAGGACACACCACCACTTGTATAGCAGTCTTGCCCCAAAAGTTTAATCTGAAATTAGCCAAAAGAAAATAATCAGACGAATCTAATCTTATAATTTAACTAGTCTAGATTCTTAAAAAAAAACAGAAAGAAACAACAACAACAAAAAGAACAAGGTGGTAGAGCTGCTTGAGATTAAAGAGAACCACAAGGCAAGGCAATACATGACCCTTGATCCCCAGAGTGAAACAACCAGTTTATAGGATATTATTAAAATATCTGAAGAAATTTGAAAATGGACTGCATATTAGATATCATTTATTGTACAAATGTTATAACTTCTTGAATGTGAAAATGGTTTCTTGGTTATATGGGAATATACTCTTATTCTTAAGAAATACATCCTGGGGTGCCTTAGTGGCTCAGGTCTTGATCCTCGGTTCCTGAGATTGAGTCAGGAACTGACAGGGAGTCCTGTGTCAGACTCCCTGCTCAAGTGGGAAACTTGCTTCCTCCTCTCCCTCTGCCCCCTACCCTAGCCACTCCTGTTCTCTTTCTCTCTCTCCCGTCAAATAAATAAATACAATCTTTTAAAAAAAATCTTAAAGTGTTTAGGGGTGAAGTACCATGACTTTAAAATTATTAGGATTCGGGGTGGGGGGAAAATGAACATATATATAAAGCAATATAATGTAAAAGTAGCAAAATGTTACCGACACATACAAATCAAATGTGTAAAAAAAGTTCATTATGGTATTCTATCAACTTTTCTGTAGGTTCAACATTTTTCATGATTAAAAATGGAAAAAAAACAGGATTAGATGTTGCATTAAAACTAACACTTGGTTATCATTAAATTAGTTGAAAAAACAAGCAAAAGATTTGCTTAGGTGATTTTTTTTCCTTTTTTTAAACAATTAAATCATTTAATGACACTGAAGTGCTATTTGACAGAGCATAGCACCCACAGTTTTCTGTTTTCCTTACAGAATGATCTTACTTAAGGAGTGCTTTGCAAGTACAGAGAAACCAAGGGTTGCATTAAAGGACATCCTTATTTCATCAAATCAATATACAAAGGGTACCTGTGATTTGCCACATTAAAGTTATGTGATCATAAATGCCACTACATGTAGCTAGGCTAAGTACTATTTTGCAAGACTTTTCTTTCAGATTTGTATATCCATGTGTGCTCTGGATTGCAATGTAAAACACTTTTATTATAAACTGCAATAACAAAGTTTGAAACCTACAACTCAACAAGCAAAAAACAAAACAAAAAAGCCCCCAAACCTGATTGAACATATATTTCTTCAAGGAAGACATACAAATGACCAACAAGCACAGAAAAAGGTGCTCAACATTACAACCCATTAGGGGAATGCAAATCAAGACCAGGAGATAACATCTCACTCCTATTAGGACAGCTACTATCAAAAAACTAAAAAATAACAAGTATTGGTAAAGGTGTAGAGACGATGGAAACCTTGTGCACTGTTGGCATGAATGTAAAATGGTGCAACCACTATGGAAACAGTATGGGGATTGCTCAAAAAAATTAAAAATAGAACTACCATCTCTAGCAATACCACTTCTGGGTATATACCCAAAAGAACTGGAGGCAGGGTCTTGAAGAGATGTATGCATACCATTGTTCATAGTAGCATTATTCATAAGAGCCAAAAGGTGGAAGCAACCCAATATCCATCAAAGGACGAAGGGATAAACAAAATGTAGTATGTACATACAATGAGTATCACTCAGTTTTTGTTTTTTGTTTTTTTTTTAAGAGGAGGGCAGCTTGGGTGGCTCAGGTTTAGCGCCACCTTCAGCCCAGGGTGTGATCCTGGAGGCCTGGGATCAAGTCCCACATTGGGCTCCCTACATGGAGCCTACTTTTCCCTCTGCCTGTGTCTCTGTCTGTCTCTCATAAATAAATAAATAAATAAATAAATAAATAAATAGGAAGGAAATTCTGACACGTGATATACATGCATCAGACTTGAGGACACTATGCTTAGTACAAAAAGGCAGTCACAAAAAGGCAAATACTGCATGATTTCACTTGTATAAGGAACTCAGAGTAGACAAATTCGTAGTAACAATAAGTAGAAGGGTCACTGTCAGTGGGGAGAGGAAATCTGGGAGTTCGTTTTAGCTTTGCACAATGAAGAGTCTGTGATTGGATGATGATGACAGCACAACAATGTGGATATACTCAGTGCCACTCAACTATACAATTAAAACTGGTTAAGATGGTAAATTAGGGGGGATCCCTGGGTGGCTCAGCGGTTTAGCGCCTGCCTTTGGCCCAGGGCGCGATCCTTGGAGTCCTGGGATCGAGTCCCGCGTTGGGCTCCCAGCATGGAGCCTGCTTCTCACTCCTCCTGTGTCTCTGCCTCTCTATGTCTATCTTAAATAAATAAATAAATCTTAAAAAAAAAAGATGGTAAATTAGGTGTTTCGTGTATTTTACAATTAAAAACCTTATTTTTAAAAAAACTTTTAACTTTTATTTTTATTTATTTATTTATTTAATTTTTTTTATTTATGATAGTCACACAGAGAGAGAGAGAGAGAGAGAGGCAGAGACACAGGCAGAGGGAGAAGCAGGCTCCATGCACCGGGAGCCCAATGTGGGATTCGATCCCGGGTCTCCAGGATCGCGCCCCGGGCCAAAGGCAGGCGCCAACCCGCTGCGCCACCCAGGGATCCCAAAAATTTTTAAACTTTTAAAAAGATTTTATCTATTTATTTGACAGAGAGAGAGCACAAACAGGGGAGTGGCAGGCAGAGGCTGAAGGAGAAGCAGGGTCTTTGCTGAGTGGGGAGCCTGATGCAGGGCTTGATCCTAGGACCGGGTTTCATGACCTGAGCCAAAGGCAGACATTTAACAGACTGAGCCACCCAGGCACCCCTAAAAACTTTAAAAAGTTAAAACACTGCACATATGTTAGATTCATTCATTTAAAAAACATTTTTTTCTCTTTGAAGAAGAAATACATATGGTTTTACAGAAAACTAGAAACATATTTCCTTCTTAAGAATATAACCTAGGGGCACTTGGATAACTAAACCAGTTAAGTGTGTCTAACTCTTGATTTTGGCTCAGGTCATGATCTCAGGGTCTTGAGACTGAGCCCTGTGTTGGGCTCTGCACTCAGTGCCGAGTCTGCTTGAGAATTTCTCTCCCCCCCTCCCTCCACCTTCCCACTGCTCATGCTCTAAATCAATCAATAAAATCTTTAATATAAAAAATATAACGTATATTCTCACCAAACTGTTGATGTCTTTCCTTCCTGTCTCTTTTTAATGAATATTTGCTTGTTAAAATTGGGATCATGGGCTTGATATGTACTTGGATCAACTTTTCACTTAACATTCAATGAAACATCATTACAACAACAACAAAAAAACCCTCCAAATCTCTTTAGTCATTTGAATCATGTAGAATATACAAGGAGAGCCAGTACTTATTCACTGATAATTCATTATTATAAATTATTCTGTGACAGAATATCTTAGATGGAGCTCTGTGTCCAACTCACATTAATTCTGGAAAATAAATATGAGAACTACTACTGTGCCAAACGAATAAATTTTTTTAAAAAGATTTATTTATTTATTCATGAGAGACACAGAGAGAGAGAGGGGCAGAGACCCAGGCAGAGGGAGAAGCAGGCCCCACACAGGGAGCCTGACGTGGGACTTGATCCCGGGTCTCCAGGATCACGCCCAGGCTGAAGGCGGCGCTAAACCGCTGAGCCACCCAGGAATCCCCACAAATAGATATTTTTAAGGTAACAAACCACAATAGACATTATAAATGGCTGACTTTCCAACATCCATTCTACCCCTACTCCACTTAGCACAGTAATATAGTATATAAAACTGGCCCCATATCCAAGGGTGGTTCCTTATTAGTCTAAACCAGAAGTCAGTAAACTTTTTCTATAAAGGGTCAAATATTAAGTATTCTTCCTTTGTAGGTGATACATATGGTCTCTGTCACAACTATTTGACTCTGCCACTATAGTGCAAAAGCAGCCATAAGCAATAAGTATATGAATGTGTATAACTATGTTTTGATAAAACATTATAAAAATATATAGTGGGCCAGATTTGGTCCTGGGGCCTAGTTTGCACACCCTTGGTCTAAAATCATGGTGATTCTATCTTTTTGTACTAGAGAATGATCTGGAACTCAAGTTTAAACCAACCAGTATATGCACTTCTTTGGTAACAATTTATTTGTTCACTCCAGACACATGGCCTCATGGGTCTAAACAAATTGAAAAGATGATTCTTATTAAATGGTTTGGGAATAGGTATTACCACTACCACCAACTTTTTTTAAAAGATTTTATTTACTTATTGAAGATTTTATTCATTTCAGAGAGAGAGTGAGAACGCACTAGCAAGCAGGGTGAGCAGCAGATGGGGAGGGTGAGGAACAAGCAGACTCTGCACTGAGCAGAGTCCAGGGGGTGGGGGTGGGGGGCTGATCCCACGACTCTGAGATCAAAACCCGAGCCTAAATCAAGAGTCGGCCATTTAACCAACTGAGCCACCGAGGTGTCCCACTTTATTTATTTATTTTAGAGAGTATGAGTGTCGGCAATAGTGGAGGGAAGGGCAGAAGGAGAGGATCTTAAGCAGACTCCCCAATGAGCATGGAGCCTTGACCCAGGGCTGGAGTCACAACACTGCGATCAATATCTTGAGTTGAAACCTTACTGTTGGCAGTTAACCTACACTACAAAGGAAACCAGGTGCAGGATAAAGCTAGCACTACACTCTGTGGAGCAAAGAGATGGGGGAAAAAAAATCTCGATACTTAATTATACTGTAGAATCGTTCAATCAATCAGCCTTGAAGTCTGCAGTAACCCATCCCTCATTATTTTGGTCAGTTTAAATTGGCTCCAGAAAAGACTACATGAATTTATAATTCTGTGTTATTGAACAAGAATATGTGCTTTAGTCTACTACAATATGACAGGCAAAAAAGTGTTAATTTATACTTTACCATTAGTTTTAACTTTACATAGTATATTTAAAAAAGCAAACAAATGTTACTCTATTCCTTCAAATCTCACCTTTTTTTCAAGAAGAATTAGTTTAAACAGGATTAAGACCTAAAGAAAAAATATTGCGTTAAAGTAAGAAACTCAAGCATAACTCAAGCACTTATTCATTTGCCTTTTCCCTTTCTCAAACATAATCACATTGATTTAATCAATATTAGCTACAGTGCTTAAGCTACATTGAAAATTGTGAACTTATACTGAAAAACTAAAAATTATGTATTAGTGAAGAACCACTTAACAAATTGTGCTTTTTGGAAGGAGTTGTTATTTTGCTTGAAATACCTGCAAGCTCCTTCAAGGGCAAGGACTATTCATTTATTTCTGGATGTCCAGGGCATTCACATAGTAGATACTCAATAAATGTTTGTTAAATGAATGATCAATTTGTGTATGTCCCAGTCAACATATCTTTAATAATAAAGATCAGAAGACATAAGTATAGATATTTTATTGGAAAATGTTTCACTCTCAGGGCAATATACAAACTACTCTGTAAGATTAAAACATGTTCCTTCCCATTCTAATTTCATGACATCTGAAATTACAAAGACAACAGAAAAAGGTATCCACCCCTGCACAGACAGTATTCCTATACCTTTCAAAATTTCTATCATATAAGCTCTACCAACACTTTCAACTTTTATCATTATGAGAACGGTCTTAGAACTAAAATATGGTATTCCACAATCTGCATTCGACCTTGTAGCATACAGAATTTGCTCAAATAAATGAATACAATTTTAGTACATTATAAAGTAAATAAGGTATCATACCTTATGTCGAAAATGAAGCACAAGATCTCGAGGAGACAGACCTACAATGTTAATAAAAAAGCTAATCTGTGATGATAATCTCTGGGTTTTGTCAAAGTTTCTTCCAATCAAAGGAAAGGTAGGTAAAAATAGGAATAGTAAGAATATAAAAATATTTATGTAATATTTGGTTATGTACACATTTACTCAGAATTTACCAAATTATTGTTAACAGTCAAATATAACATGGTCCAATAGGACTTACTACAATAATGGTAATGTTCTAAATCTGTATTGTCCAATACAGTAGCCACATATGTCCAATACAGAATATTTGAAATGTAGCAAGTATACTGACAAACTGGACTTTTTAATTTAATTTTTATTAATTCTAATCTAAATGTAAATAGCTACATGAGGCTAAGGGCTATTGTTGTAGACAATGTAGCTCTAACATTTTCTCCCCATTCTACAAATATCTTACAAATTATACAAGTTTAGAAATTATAAAGCGTATACTGTAGTGGAAATTTGAAGTTTATACTGTAGTGGCAGTCAATCATTTAAACATGGTTTTTGGTTGCCACACTCCATAGTTATTATTTCTAAATCACAGTCTTCTCCGATCATCTGCCACAGGACAAGAGAAAATAACTCAGAGAAAAATATATTCTCAGGAGTTTTGTGACCAGCTTACTTATAACAGGATTATAAATGCGAACTACCACAATTTGGCTACTTAATGCTAAAATAGGAATTGAGTGAGCATAAATCGCTGTGTGACGCAAACTTGTTTCTCATCATGAAAAGAGTATTTATTGAGTGTCAATTGAGTACCTTGGACACCAATGAATATTCTGGATTATCAGAATAGCATAAATCATACACAGCTCCCAACTTGAAAAATCTTAGGACAGAAAAGAATTGAGCAGATCTCTCTCTTGCTCTCCCACTCTGTTATGACAGGGAATTAATTGACTTGGCCAGCATTACCATAAGAAGAAAAAACTTCCGTTATACTTCTGAAAAGCAGAAATTTGCTTTATACAATAATAGCTCTAAAGATTGCTACAATTATGTTATAATCTTAATTAATACAAATACTAGTGAAGAAGATACTTAAGGAAGCAGCAACATCAAACACCGAAGAATTTAAATTTAGATCTCATACAGAAATTTAACTTTGATTATAAAGTTTTACATGCAACTTGGTTAATCAAATGACTCAGTTTAGAAAATGAAAAGAAATAAGGACATTGTTTCTGATTTGTAAAAAGCTACTTACCAAGATACACTTGGGATCCTTCTAATGAAGTTCCTCCCAAGGAACTATTCATATGTTCATAAAGCTCCTATAAAATATAGACTCAATTTAGAACATTTTACAATCATTTTAGACACTAAATTAGAAGTATGATGACCAGGAAAAAACTGGTTCTTTACCTGAGGCAGTTTGTTTTGCCAGACACTAACTTTAGTAACAGTAGAGGTCTCGCTGAAACCTTACCAGTTTCCAGTACTCCCTTCTTCTCTTCCTCCTCATTTTAAAGCTTAGTTCATTCACATGGTATGGATTCTAGGCTAAGTTCTCTCTACTTTCTTGCTAAACACCTAATTGTCCTATACTCACTAGAATCTAGGAGAGATCTATGTTCCATATATTAATGGCAGCCGAGAGAAAAACAAGCTATCCATCTTTAGAAAAACAGTCATGTAGTCTGTTTCTGGTTTTTTGGCTCCTTTTTTTTTTTTTTTTCATTGGGAGATTGGAACCAGAAGACTGATATATAAACATAACATGTATGTTAGTATATTATGTATACTAATTATGTGTTACTAATATCATGTATATTAGTAAGACAAGCAAATTTAGAGAAGCAATGCCCTAGCAAAAGAGCTATTTTCCATTAATAGAAGCACTTATGTTAATTATAGTCATTATTATTTCCTAATAAAAAGTGTGGTTAAATTTAATAAATATCGATTGTACATTTTTGGTAGATTCATTGCCCTTCAATATTCTTTTTTCAAGTTGCAAATTTTTGTGGGTTTTTTTCTTTTTAAATTTTTATTTAAATTCTAGTTAGTTAGCATACAGTGCAATATTGGTTTCAGGAGAATTCAGTTACATGTGCCCTCCTTAATCCTCATCACCCTTCTAGTCCACCCCCCACCCACCTCCTTCCAGCAACCCTCAGTTTGTTGGCTAAAGGGTCTCTTATAGTTTGTTTTCCTCTCTCCCCTTTTTCCCCTCCCCTCCCATATGTTCATTTATTTTGTTTCTTAAATTCCACATACGACTGAAATCATATGGTGCTTTCTCAGACTTCTTTTACTTAGTACAATACACTCTAGCTCCATGCATGTTGTCGCAAATGGCAAGATTTCATACCACATCTTCTTTATCCATTCATCAGTTGATGGACGTCTGGCCTCTTTCCATAGTTTGGCTATTGTTGATAATGCTGCACTGGGATACATGTACCCCTTTGAATCTCTATCCTTTAGGATAAATACCTAGTAGTGCAATTGCTGGATCATAGGTCAATGTTATTTTTAAAGAAGAATGTCTTTCTTAAGTAATAATATTATCTTTACAGTATTACTGACAAGATTTATTTGATTCATTGAATTTGTTTTCAGCCAAATATATCTATAGAGGGATACAGTTACCTTTAGAATGGAAATTTGGGAAAAATCCTTCTCTTCAAAATATGCATGTGTAATGAGCTGAAGTTTTGCTTGAAGTAAGCCATAGAGAGGCTTAAAGAAGAAAAAAAAAGTACTATTAGTTTGATAATAGTAAAAAAAAAAATGTTACAGCTTTGTAATTGAAAGAACAGGAAGAAAAACTAATTTAACTTATTATTTTGTATACTGCAACAAAATTATTCCTTAACTCTTATTTTTATTTTAGACCCTCTTCTACTATTTCCATCCTTATTTTCAATGTTCTTTTCTAGATTATTTTCTGATTTCTATGTCTCAGAATACAGAGACCATAGTGTATATATATATTCTAATTAATTAAAACAAGTAATACTGGAAGAGTCCCCCTGCAATATCCCTGTTAATATATCATTATTACCATCTAAAATATCCTAGTATAGGGTGCCTGGGTGGCACAGTCAGTTAATTGGCTCAGGACATGATCCTGGAATTCTGGGATCAAGCCCTGCATAGGGCTCCCTCCCTGTTCAGCAGAGAGTCTGCTTCTCCCTCTCCCTCTGTTCCGCCTCCTGCCTGGGCTCGCTTTCTCTCTCAAATAAATAAATAAAATCTAAAAAAATAAAAATTAAAAGAGTATCTAAGTATAAAGTCATTAAATTTTTATATATTTTAAATATATATTTTCATATATTTACATATATATAGAATACAATGCACTACAAACACCAAACTTTTTTGCGTGAGCTAGCTCTCCCTACCCTCTATGCCTGTTTAAAGACAGGTAAAATCGGATTTTCATCCCAATTTTATCACTTCATAGTTACAGGTCTAGACATTTTTTTTCTCTCATACATCTTTATTTGTAAAATGAGAGCAATAAATACTTACATCTCACTGTTTTTATATGAGGATTAAAATGACAATTATATCTAAAAAGCATTTGGTATAGAATACTTAACATAAAAAGACCTGATAAATGACATTTATTATTATAATTGGGTTTTTTTTTGTGTGTGTGTGTTTTTTAATTATAATTGTTCTTTGAAGAAAGATTACCCAGGAAGCCTTTCAACATGTCGCACTTGCTTTAATATCTGGTATTCCTATGCTTTGGTCATCTGGCCCAGTATAAAAAAGTGATTCATTGATGTCTATCTTTCAGGTTACTCTTCTAGAAACTACGTATAATCTACCAATGTTCTGATATTGGGGTCTTTTACAGCCATGCCTTTTTAAGAAGTCTATTCTTGCCCTCTCTTTAAAATTAAGATCTTGGAAGAAATATCTGATCCTCAAAATCTTATTATTAAGGCCCATAGTATAAATTTACAAATTATTGTTATTCAGGACTTTTTTAAAGCTTAGTAGTAGAAGCCAAAATAAATCCTATTTTGCAAAAACTCAACATTTATTAAGCAGCCTACATTTAAATTGTCCATGGATATGAGATACATGTAATCTGATCAACTTGTACACAGAGTAATTTTAAAGTATTGTTATTGTACAATTCATTATGTCATTTCTGTTCCTCAAAAATTTTAAGTTTTTAAACACTTGTTTATTTTTTAGAGAGAGAGTGCTCATGTGAGCAGGGGAAGGGATAGAGGGAAGGGAGAGGGAGAGAGAAAGAATCCCAAGCCGACTTCCTGCTGAGCGCAGAAACCAACCCTGCTTCAACCTCATAACTCTGAGATCATGCCCTGAGCTGGAATCAAGAGGCACTTAACTGACTGAACTACCCAGGTGCCCCCCAAAGTTTCAGTTTTTAAAGAGCAAGTTAAGGCTACAGTTATTCATTATCAAGAGTCATATACTTTTATATCATCAGTAAAATATGAGTGATATTTTTGAGTTTTAGTAATATATTATTTATCCAAAGTCTTGAAAACAAAATTAAAATGGATAAATGAAATAGATCAGCAACCTCATTTTGATCAAATCTCAACCTCTTTTCCAAATACCTAGCTAGGAGGTTTCCTTCGTCTTATCTAGTTGTGGGTAGAGGTGCAAATGAGAGTAAAACTGCTGAAGGGCAAAGAGAAAGAGGAGATGCATGAGAATAAATAAGAGCCCCTAATGAATTTTAATCTATTACTATTTCCATAATCTCTCCTTATTCTAATAATGCCTTATTCTCAAGCAAAACCCTGCCACGAACATTTAACAAACACATTAACAAGTTATTTGGTCTCTTACCAACTTGCTTAGAACACAGACACTTTTCTGAACGGTCTCTCTGGTGACATCTGCTTGCCGTACTTTCAATGCCTATAAAAAAGTCATTATTAGAAATATTTCATGGAAAAAAAAAAAAAAGAAATATTTCATGGAAATATTTAAAAATCATTATCTTCCAATATAAACATAACAGTGAGAAAAATTTCTTACATTTAGTTAAATTCCAAATTTATTCATAATCTCAGAATATATATTTATTGAACAAGTCAGCCAGGAAACTTTGTGCCAGAATCTGGTAGGCACTAGAAATATAACAGCGAGAGATTATCCCTACTCTTCAAGAAACTTACTCTGTGGGATCCCTGGGTGGCGCAGCGGTTTGGCGCCTGCCTTTGGCCCAGGGCGCGATCCTGGAGACCCGGGATCGAATCCCACATCAGGCTCCCGGTGCATGGAGCCTGCTTCTCCCTCTGCCTGTGTCTCTGCCTCTCTCTCTCTCTCTGTGACTATCATAAATAAATGAAAGTTAAAAAAAAAAAAAAATCTAAAAAAAAAAAAAAAAAGAAACTTACTCTGTGATTAAGAGTACCTCATGTATAAGTTGCCACACCCATAATGCAAACCAAATGTCCTTGATTCTCGTTTGAAAATGGGCACCCTTTCAGAGACTACTGTTGCTGGTGGGAAGAGGCTAGTTTAGGATGACAAAAACAGCTTGTTTCTCCCAAGACGGAAGTACTAGCAGACAGTTAAGGTGCTTTTCTACACTGCCTGGAGTTTATGCTGGCAAACTGGTATTGTAGCCCAGCTCTGAGCCAGAGTTCATGCCTTGACGATTCTGAGGAGGACTATGTGAGATGTCTATTGTTCTCTACTAGTAAAGAACAAGCCTTCATTTGATCAACCTCAGATAATGTGGTGAAAGAAGTAAGAACTAATCTTCCCCTCTGTAGTGTACTGCCTGACATCTCCTTGGACTTGTCCTGAGGACCAAGGGGTTTTAGTGTCTTCAAATGACTGACAACTAGTCACTAAACTAAGAATAGAGCCTTCCCTCAATCTGTTTTCTACCTTTCTGCCTTCATTAATCTATCAGGTCTTACTTTCCTTCAAAGGGAATCAGTCTTTCTCCTAGGTTCTAGGTCCTTCTGACACCTGTCTTACCCCCCTGGTTATTAGGTGACAATAAAAAAATTGGAGAAAATGGCAATCCCAATATATTGTGGAATGGGTCAGACCCAGGGGGAGAGAAGACAGGCAGCATGAAATGCCATTTAAAGGCTATGCAGAGGGACACCTGGGTGGCTCAGTGGTTGGGTGCCTGCCTTCAGCTCAGGTCATGATCCCAGGATCCGGGATCGAGTCCCGCATATCAGGCTCCCTGCAAAGAGCCTGCTTCTCGCTCTGCCTATGTCTCTGCCTCTCTCTCTCTCAGTCTGTGTCTCTCATGAATAAATAAGTAAATCTTAAAAAAAAAAAAAAAAAAAAGGCTATGCAGAGCATGAGAACTGTTAATACTGACCAGCTTTGGAGAATTTTATTAGTGTTTACACTATCTATAGGGGATGAGAGTAAAAGGAACAGATATCCAAGAAAGGGGCGGGGGGCAACTCAGTTCATCTCATAGAAACATACTGTTAAGGGTAACAGTATATGAAGCAATCAAATGCACAAAGCTACCAGGATATCTCTTACTCTCAGGTTTATCTTTATCTTTAAATTCAGTTATTCATTTTGCAAATATTTACAAGGTGTGTCCTATATTCCAGGCCCTATGCACAAAGGGCTGTTTCACAGTAGTTAACTACTTTGGGTATGGTGGAGTTTGCACCTGCAATTTATTTTGAAATGGTTCAGGGAAAAATACAGACACACACAAAGTAAATGTTGTAGAACATCAACAATTGTTGAATCTAGACAATGGGTACATTGGTGTTCATCGTACAATTGTAAAAATTTATCTGCATGTTTGAAATGGTCATTATAGTCTATGGCCATACCACCCTGAATGCGCCAGATCTCATCTGAAATGGTCATTATAAAAAGATAAGAAAATTCTGAAAGATTTACTAAGTTAATCATTCATCTGAGGAGGCTCTTAAAACTTATAATTGCCTAGCCTCTATTACCAGAGATTCTAATTCAAGTCAGAAGGAAATGCCAGGTGTGGATTAAAAAGAAAGTCTCCAAGTAATTCCCATTAAAAAAAAAAAAAAATCACTGTTTTAGAGCAGTGTTTCCAATCTGGACTACATATTGGAATCACCCAAGAAGCTTTTGAAACACCTGATAACTGGGATGCCTCAGTGGCTCAGTGGTTGAGTGTTTGCCTTCAGCTTAGAGTGTGATCCCGGAGTTCCAGGATCGAGGCCCATCCACATCGGGCTCCCTGCATGGAACCTGCTTCTCCCTCTGCCTATGCCTCTGCCTCTCTCTCAGTCACTCATGAAAAAATAAATAAAATCTTTAAAAAAAAAAAAAACCTTCTGATAACGAGGATATTAAATCAAAATTTCTGGGGTTGGGATCTACTCATCTCTAGAATTTAAAGCTCTCCAGGTGACGCCAATGTGCAGCTGAAGTTGCAGAACACTCACTACTTTAGAGTATTAATGATGTCATGAATGCAAGAGATTTTTTACTCACAGAGTATCTTCATTAAAACAAAACACACAAACACACACATACACACACACACAAACCGGTGCTGCTCAGAAGCAACCATAGAAGGGGAAGCTACGCATCTTGGCTTACGTGAATCTATTAATTAGAGCTATTATAGTAATGCAGGCAGGTAATTTAAGAATTAACAAAATCTTAGTTGTAGATAATTAAGATAAATGCAAGTCTTTCAAAGCTACTACAAGTACTTTCCATTAATTCTAAACAGCTGCTTAAAGAACACACATTATCATTTCATTTTTGTAAATTACATACCAAACACTAGAAAAAGAAAATTAAACTATAAAGTTTAAATACAGTATTTTGAAGACAAATGGACAATTTAGGTATCACTATACAAAAACAACGCACAAAATATTTTATGGTAATTAGTCACCCATGTCAATTTACAAAAATATTCATGTGAATGAGCTGGTACTATAGGGAAAACAATTTCAAGTTGTTTATAAAAATCTAAAATAGCATCAGTGTTTTTGTTGTTGTTGTTCATTGTAACTACCATACCTTGGCTTCAATTTGTCGGTAGCAGGAGATACCATATACTGTGGCTCCGTTTCCATTTCTGGGTGGCAAGTGAAAAAACACAGTATCTAAGAGATAGACAGAAAAATGTAATTACCAAAGTGAATTACCTTTATTAATAAGTAATGTAAACTGAAGTTATTACAATACAGTTAATTACAGCCAAAGAGATGATGTAACAAGGAATCCATGTCATACTACCTCTAGCATCACAACCATTGGTTTCTTAGAATCCCTCTCACTTAGAATCCCTCTTACCATGTACATTCATTAATGCACATTCTCAAAAGGTGAATTATAACAGGTTAAAATTGAAACTACAATAATTTATCTCTGAAAATACGTTATCTATTCCAGATTAAAGGAAAGTAGAGAATCATACAAACAAGAGGCAACACATGAATCTTGGATAGATCCAAGAAATTCTTGGAATAAGTGGGGAAATTTGAACATAGATATTAGATATTATTGAATTACTGTTAAATCTCTTAGCTGTGATAATGGTACTGTAAATTATCCTGAAAAATGATCTTATTCTTAGGAGTGCATGCCAAAGTATTTGGAGGTAAACTGTTACAATGTCTGCAACATAGTGTTACTTTCATATAATAAAGGCAAAACTGTACATATACATAAATATAAAGAAAAACTGTGGAATTATTCACTATACTATTCTTTCAACTTTTCTATATGTTTAAAAGCTTTCATAATAAAAGAGTTAGGAAGAAAAGATTTGCAAGGTTAAAAACAATGTAAGTTTTACATTAAACTGCATGGTAACATTTGCTTCATTTCATATGAAAATTATTAAGTAGAAGGAAAAGAGGTAATTAAGTTTAATCTGGTGTTTTGGTAGAGCCCATAATGCCATGGTAAAACATGTCCTTTGTTAAGCCAGTCAAAGCACTCACAGTGTCATAGGAGACTCAGTATAACTTCACAGCATTGCTTTCTCTGAGGGTATTAACATGGTCTTTTTATACACGAACATTTTTAAGATTGTATCTTTAAGTAATATCTACACTGAACATGGGGCTTGAATTCACAGCCTCAAGATCGAGTGTCACATGCTCCACCAACTGAGCCAGCCAGTCACCCCTTACAGTAAGCTTTTAGGCAGAGCACTCAATAGCAGTGGCTCCAGGGGCAGAGAAGCAATCCCACATGGACACTGGAGTACTAACTTAGTAAGTTTGCATCTAGAGCCCCATAACCCTTTAGTTTCCCTCTGAGAGGAGTCTGAGGTGTAAATGCAGGAACTGCTACTAGCAGCAGATGTCCTAATCTGGCCAAGCACTTACTCTGGCCGGGGATCCTGGCAAAGGAGTGACCAACATTCACTAACATTACCAGCGTAAGCCCAGCACTCCTCTGGATATCTTTAGTGCATGACTAGTCATCTCCAAACAAGCATTTAAATATTTTATGAATAGTCACAAGAAGCCAAAGGCCTTATATTTATCAAAACACTTAGAATCTGTCTTGGTAAATTAAAAAAAAAAAAAAAAAAAAGGCACCTACTAATTGCTCCATTGTTTACATACCTTCCTGGTAGTTGTGTGCGCCATCTGGTAAGGCAAGGAAGGGCAAATACTTCCATTCTTCAGGTAAAGTGTGGCTGTCATGTCCATCTCCTGGAATCAGGGGCGGGTAAGAGAATTCAACCTAAAATAGTAAGGAATGTTAGCTCAAAGGGAACATTTTATCCTGATAGGCAAAAATACATTTTTTTTAAATTTTATTTTTATTTTTTATTTTTTTAAAGATTTTATTTATTTATTCATGACAGAGAGAGAGAGAGAGATTGAGAGAGAAAAGCAGGCTGAGCAGGGAGCCTGACGCAGGACTCGATCCCCGGTCTCCAGGATCACACCCTGGGCTGAAGGTGGCGCAAACCAGTGGGCCACTGGGGCTGCCCCATTTTTTATTTTTTAAGATTAAAAAAAAAAAAAAAAAAAAAAAAGGTTTATTTATTTGAGAGAGAGGGAGAGAGCGAGCGAGCACCTGAGAGAGTACACAAGTGGAGGGAGAGGCAAAGGAAGAAACTCTAAGGCACACTCCCTGCTGAGTGTGGAGCAGGACACAGGGCTCTATCTCACAACCCATGGGATCATGACCTGCGCCTATGTCTCAAGTCTGCAGCTTAACTGACTGAGCTACTGAGGTGCCGGGGCAAAAAATAATAATAATAAAATAAAAATAAAAATAAAAAAATTAAGGATTTATTTGAGAGAGAGCGAGAAAGAGAGAGCGTGCACACATGTCAGGGGGTGGGAGGCAGAAGGAGAGAGAGAATCTCAAGCCGACTCCACACTTAACAGAGAGCCAATGTAGGGCTGGATCTCGTAACTCCGAGATCATGACCTGAGCCGATATCAAGTCTGTTTGTTGCTCAACTGACTAAGCTACCCAGGCACCCCTCCCCCACCCAAATACTTTTAAATTCGGAATGAATGATGTAAGGATTAGCCACACTTACTGATACCATTTGGCATTATTAGCAAACCTACTATACAGAAGAGGGAAAAGATATAAGGAATAAAAAGGAGGAAAGATTCATGTCTCTTCCCCTTTCTGATTTAAAAGTTTTTAGATTTTAATGTGCATAAAAGGATGGGGGTAGTAGTGACAGTGACTGGACTGCAGATTTACATTTGGGAACTATCATCAAATAGATGGTAATTGAAGCAATGAAGCCCTGAGAAATGCCAATATCCTACTAAATTGAGAAGAGGAGGCCCAACATAGAAGCCTGAGAAGTTTGAGCCAAGATTTAGGTTTGCCTCCCCATCAACTGGCTCCCTTGCTCACAATATTTGTAGCTTTGAGCTACGTTTTTAGTATGGCGTTGGTAAGAGGACTTAATGGGCCAGCATTAATCAACTTTTCAGGTTACCTTTTTTTCCAATACTGAGAACTGATTAGTGAAAGTTTAATGAAATTTCTCCAACACTACTGTGTTGTATAGAAATAACAAAGTTTTTAGTATAAACTTTCAGTTTCTGGTATTCCCCAAATTTATCAGCATTTTCTCTGTTTCTATTTTCTTTTTGTTATTTCAATGAGACTTTTGGAGAGGAAGGAAGAATTAAGTGGATGGGACTTGTTATATTGACTTAGAAGTTTTAGGTGATTTAATTTTCTTTCAAAATACATTTATGTAGGAATTTATACTGCATTAGTAGTAATACACAGTTGCACCTGCACGTGGTTTTCAATCACATAGGTCCACACATAAGCAAATCTTCGTACAGTACAGTATTTTATTTTCACTTGTGTATTATTTTCTTAACATTTTTTTTCTCTAGCTTACTTTAAGAATATGGTGTATAATACATATAGCATCCAAAATATGTATTATTCAACTGTTCATGCTATCAGTGAGGCTTCCAATTAACAGGCTATAAGTGGTTAAATTTTGGGGGAGTCAAAAGTTATACATGGCATCTCTAATCCCCACATTGTTCAAGGGTTAACTGTATACACTAATGTTGGAATATAGGACTAAGGGATCCCTGGGTGGCGCAGCGGTTTGGCGCCTGCCTTTGGCCCGGGGCGTGATCCTGGAGACCCGGGATCGAATCCCACGTCAGGCTCCCTGCATGGAGCCTGCTTCTCCCTCTACTTGTGTCTCTGCCTCTCTGTCTCTCTCTGTGTGACTATCATGAATAAATAAATAAAATCTTAAAAAAAAAAAAAAAAAAAGGAATATAGGACTAAGAATCACTTTTACAGACTATCTTTAATGTGGAAAGATATGATGGCTCATCTTCTCACACCTCAATGGAATGAATCAAGATACCGCTTGAGTCATGAGAGTTATAAAAGGGCTTTAAAAGTGATTGTTTAAATAGCTGACCTAGTTCCATATTTAAAATCTTCAAAAATGCCAAAAAGGGACACCTGGGTGGCTCAGCAGTTGGGTGTCTGCCTTTGGCTCAGGGTGTGATCCTGGAGTCCCAGGATTGGGTCCTGCATTGGGCTTCCTGCATGGAGCCTGCTTCTCCCTCTGCCTATATCTATGCCTCTCTGTCTCCCATGAGTAAATAAAATCTTTTAAAATTTTTGAAAAATAAATAAAAATACAAAAAAGGACTATACACTAAGAAGATTCCCTCTCACCCTTGACACTACCACCTTGGCTACCCACTCATCTTCCAGCCCCTACCTTCAAAACAACCAATGTTTTCAGTTTGAAAGGATTTTTAAAAGGTTTGGGTTATGGACAGAGTAAAACTTTTCTCTCAGCAGTCACTTAAGTTCAATTAACTGAAGGCTGAACATAGATAATCTCAAATTACATTTCACATTTCTATTTCTCTGTATCTTTTTCTTCTCTCTGTATCTTTTCTATATGGAGGTTTCACATATTGTGTGGAGGAACTGTAGGATCTGACAAAGAGGTAATGGAGACATATTCAAAACTGGAAATCTAAATATTCATCCGAAGAGCAATCACATAAATTTTGCATCAGTTCTACACAGCTGTGAAAAAGAATGTTAGATTTGCATATACTGATAAAGCAAGGCAGGTAGGATATAAAGTGTCCCCTAGAGTCATCTGGCTGGCTCAGTCAGTAGAACATGTGACCCAATCTCAGGGTCCTGAGTTCAAGCTCCACAATGGGCATGGAGCAAAGGAGGGAGAGGAAGGGAGGGAGGGGAAAAGAAAAGAATCCTCTAGTCAGATTGCATTTATGTGGTCCTCAGAAACAAAAGGCTGAAAAAACAACAAAACAGTAACACAGTACCCTGGTGTGAACTCTGAATACTTCAAAAGTACCCTTTGTTTGCCTTTTAATAAGGAAATATCCATCCATTCCATTGTCAGAGAACCATACAACTAATAGAAGCCACCAAGCCAAACAGCACCAAATTAAACACATCCGTAGTCCTCACAGATCTGATGGCATACGAGGTACACTTCCTAGAGATGCTGAGTCAGCTGCTCCGCCTCTGCTCCTTTCTAGGCACCTTGTGGATTCCACCTACCCTTCACTCAGAAGGATGGGTGTTCTCTTTACAGTTAAAACATTTTAGGCAGCAAAGTCAAGGTTTTATCATGTTTTTCTCTTTAAAGAAAACACTGGATGTAGAAGACATGTCTTCTTGAAGTTATGTTTGCTCTGCCAAATTTGTAAAAGTCAACACTACAAGAGAACTGGCACTCTACCCTTTTAGTTTCTTAAAAAGTTGACAAATGACTATACTTGTCAGCTATTTCTTTTTTTTTTTTTTTTAAAGATTTTATTTATTTATTCATGAGAATGCACAGAGAGGAGAGAGAGAGAGGCAGAGACGCAGGCAGAGGGAGAAGCAGGCTCCACGCACCGGGAGCCCGACGTGGGATTTGATCCCGGGTCTCCAGGATCGCGTGCCCTGGGCCAAAGGCAGGCGCCAAACCGCTGCGCCACCCAGGAATCCCCTAGTCAGCTATTTCTGAAACAGACTGTGCTTAACACTCCTCTACCTCGGCATGATACATTATTTTATAGTTTCATGACTGCAGGAAACGCCCAGAAAAATAAAGTGTATACTGTAAAGGTGCAATGGTACTACTGAGACCTACCAATTAAAACCAAGTTTTACTGTTTTTAAAATTAAATAGAAACAAACAAAACAAAAATTAAACAAGTTATCTTAGTTTAAAACATGTGCTTTTATATATTTAAGTGAATAAAAGCTGCCAGTTCTATTTTTTTCTAGAATTAAAGAACTATAAAATCTTTAAAGAAAAAACGAAAGAAATTTTAGGGATGCCTGGGTGGCTCAGCGGTTGGGCGTCTGCCTTTGGCCCAGGACTTGATCCTGGAGACCCGGGATCAAGTCCCACACAGGGCTCCCTGCAGGGAGCCTGCTTATCCCTCTGCCTGTGTCTCTGCCTCTCTTTCTCTCTCATGAATAAAAAAATAAAATCTTAAAAAGAAAAAACATGGAGTTGTTCCTTTGGCCACATACATGCAAATCTACAAGAAAGGTGATGTTGTAGACATGAGGAGATTGGGCACTGTTCAAAACAGAATGCCCCACAAATGTTACCATGGCAAAACTGAAGAGTCTACAGTGTTACCCAGCATGCTGTTGGCATTGTAAACAAACAAGGGCAAGATTCTTGCCAAGACAATTAATGTAAGTATTGAGCATATTTTTTTTTAAAGTAGGCTCCACACCTAGCATGGAGCCCAATACAAGGCTTGAACTCACGACTCTGACCCAGAGCCAAAAATTAAAAGTTAGATCCTTAACCAGTGGAGTCACCCAGGCGCCCCTATGTACTGGGCATATTAAGTACCGAAAGAGCCTAGATAGCTTCCTGAAGCACGTGAAGGAAAATGATCAGAAAAAGATGGAAGCCAAAGAGAAAGGGATCTACTGGGATCTACTGAACTGCCAGCCTGCTCCACCCAGAGAAGCACACTTTGTGAGATCCAATGGAAAGGAGTCTGAGATGCTGAAACCCATTCCCTATGAATTCATGGCAGGATAAGTATTAAAAACAAACAAAACAAAACAAAACAAAAAAACCAACCCTCAAGATTGTAAACAAAACAGAAGAAAAATAGATGAGGTACTTGGATTGTGAACAAGAAAACAGATGATGTGTATTTTAAATACAGAATTTTTTTAGGGGTTCCTGGCTGGCTTAGAAGAGCACGTGACTCTTGATCTCAGGTTTGTGATTTTGAGCCTCATGTTGGGTGTAGAAATTACTTAAATAAATGAACTTAAAAAATATAGATATGGAGTCAATGAGTTTGATTTGTTTCAGAGAAATAAAGTGCTATTTATTTCCAGTAATATCAGATTAGTTTTGTAATGCTACTTTATGTAATGCTAGGTAAAGATAACTTCAAACATGTTTACTAATTATGAATTCTTAAAAACAGTTTGAAGGATCTTAAATGTATTGGACTTTCTAGGATCTTCTACGTTACACAAATCTAAAACTCCTATACTATTCTAGGTTCCAAGTAAAATAAACAGTTTAGTCGTATAGCACCAATGTGCTACATGGAAAAAACCCTAACTTTCATAAACTCAAACCAACCTGATAATTTAAAAAAAGAGCCAATTACATTTTTTTTTTTTTTAAGATTTTATTTATTCATTCATGAGAGACACACAGAGTGGCAGAGAGAGAAGCAGGCCCCATGCAGGGAGCCTAAAGTGGGACTCCATCCCGGGACTCCAGGATCACCCCGAGCCGAAGGCAGATGCCCAACCACTGAACCACCCAGGCATCCCAGCCACTTAAATTTTAAAGTAAATTGTTATTTGTCCTATTTGTAATATTCCCAAACTGGGAACAACTCTCATGTACTTTAACAGGAGGTCAAGGATGGCATACAAATATCATACAGAAACTGACACAATAAGATGGAACAATTTCAGACATAACACTAAGTGAAACAAGTCAGACAGGAGGGACACAAATCTATGACATAGGGTCAGAACAGTGGTAACCCTCAGGCAAGTAATACTCAGGAGAGGGCGCCTGCACAGATCTTCTGAAGTGCTGGAATTGTCTCTTGATCTGGATGGTGGTTACACCAATGTGCATGTACGTAAAAATCAATAATGCTGCACCCCTAGATTGTGTGTACTTTATTGTTGATAAATTACCCCTTAAGAAAATAAAATACTTCTAAACTTCTATTTCCTTATCTATAAAAGAAAGTTAATAAAACCTTGGTATAATGAGAGGAATAAATGGGATAACACATCTAACACAGTATACAGCAAACATTCCATAAATGGCAGCTATTATTATTGCTAATAATACCTTCATAGAACTGCAATGATAAATTGCATGGTGACTAAGCCTTATACTGGTATAAGCTCTTATTAGCAGTTTAAATTGTTCACGAAGGCAGGAATTATACTTAGGGTCTACTTTATGGAATTTAGAGTCTTTGCTACAACTTGTTTACAAAGAGTGGAGAAAATCACTGTACTTCATGGAAATTGATGCTTTCAGCATATAACTTATATTAGCATCCAAGAGATGTCTGGGTTTTTGTACTGAACTGTAGCTTTTATGTCTCCAAAGCTACCATGCTTATTTAACACATGAAGATAGGACATTAAAAAAAATGACTGAGCCATTGTTTCTCTGATCTATTATTTTTTTCTCAATTATAAACTTTTAAGGCTCAAAACTGAAAGATTACAAATGGAGAATTATTAAGTCCTAGCTCTGCACAAATAGAAGTTTAAATGTAGAAAATCATATAACTAATAGTTTTTGAAACAGCCCTTTCAAAAGTATTGAAGGATCCAGAACTTTGTGATTTTTTACAAGGTGACTTAAAAAAAAACCTTTAAAAAAAAAAAAGATTTAATTTTTATGTAATCTCTACACCAACATGGGGCTCAAACTCACAACCCCAGGATCAACAGCTGCATGCTCTATGGACTGACCCAAGCCTAAAAAACACTTTTAAATTATTTAGATTTGAGGTGTTATTAGAAAGTATAAAATGCAAAGACCTTAAGTGTACAGAGTTCATTGGTTTTGATGATTTATACCACTAAAAGCAACCATTCCATCAAAACACAGAATTATCATCATCCAAGAAAGTTCCTCTGTTCAGACTGCTAACAACAAACACTAGTTTTGCCTGTTGAATTGAAGGGTATGTTTCTGAATGTAGGCTCTAATGACGGGTATTTAGCAAATGTTTGTTGATTTCATCTTCTAATAATGTTAAGTGAAGGGGAATCTTTGCAATCGTCTATTTTTAAAACCCTTATTTTACAGATAAAGAAACTGAAGTCCATAAACATTAGGCAACTTGCCCCAGATTAAACATCTAATAACCATTAGGGTCAAACTAAAACTTGGGTATCTTGATTACCAGATATGCTTTGCTGTTATTCAAGGAGAGAGTGGTAAAAGAGAATCTGTCAGAGCTGAAAGTACAAAGGTATATTAGGAATACTATACAGAGTCCCTCTACAATGGAAGAGACAGGACAAGGATTTGCATCAAACATGGCAGAATGACAGAAACTGGTCTTTTTTTTTTTTTTTTAAGATATTTATTTTAGAGAGAGAGAGAGAGAGCATGGGCAAGTGAGCGCGGGGAGAGGGGTGGAGGAAGAAGGGGAGAGTGTCTTAAGCCGACTTTGTGCTGAGCCTGGAGCCCAAGGTCGGCTCAATCATGATCTCAGCCAAAACTGAGTCAGTCGCTTAATGGACTGAGCCACTCGGGTGCCCCAAGACAGGTCATTTGGATCAGAAGATATAAATAGAACATTGTTTATCTGTAGGTTATTGAAAATATATATGAAGATGATATCACAGCTTCAAAAACTGTTTTCTTAAAAAAAAAAAAAACTTTTCTTGCAGGAAAAAAATTTCATTAGAAACTTCCTAACAAAAGATTTAAATCAATTTATCTTAATGGACTCTACCTTAGCAATGTTTTATATATAATTTTATTTTTTAACACTTTAAACTCTTACATAGTAAAAAATATTGGAATTTCTGGTAGTGCACTATCCCTATCAAAGTCTAACAAATTACTAATATCACCCATGAAAGCCATGGGGGCAGGAACAGGTTTCATTAACAACCCTCCTGTCATTTCTTCGTATATAGTTAATACATATCGTGATGATGAGCATCAATTGAAGAAAATTTAAGTGCAGAATGCTGTATTTGAAATCTAACCCAAATATGGTTTATCCAGAAGTCAGACTGACAATTACCTAGACCACTGTCAAGAACCAGAAATAAGCTAGAAAAGCATCTATCAGCCTAACCAGCTATCATAAAGCCCCTGATAATATTTCAAGAAGGCTTTAGGTCTTCTTTAAAACCTATGACTAAGTAATTTTATTTCATACACAGTTCTAATATATGTAGAAGATGTGGTCTCCTAGTCTAAGAAAAAAAGTAGGACACCTGGGTGGCTCAGTTATTGAGCATCTGCCTTCTGCTCAGGGCATGATCTTGGGCCCCCCAGATAGAGTCCCACATCGGGCTCCCTGCGGGAGCCTGCCTCTCCCTCTGCCTATGTCTCTCCTTCTCTGTGTCTCTCATGAATAAATAAAAATCTTTAAAAAATAAAAAAAATTAAAATAAAATAAGAAAGCAAGGAGGAGAAGCTGAATACTGCAACGTCGTGTTTGGGTCAACACTGAAAGTGCCTGCTAATTGCTCTGTCATCTCCCTCTCTTATCAAAAGAGATCCCACCTGAGGGATCCCCAGGTGGTTCAGCAGTTTAGTACCTGCCTTCGGCCCAGGGCATGATCCCGGGGTCCTGGGATGGAGTCCCACATCGGGCTCCCTGCGTGGAGCCTGCTTCTCCCTCTGCCTGTGTCTCTGCCTCTCTCTGTGTCTCTCATGAATAAACAAATAAAATCTTAAAAAAAAAAAAAAAAAAGGCCCAGCTGAGTCAGAAGGCATGTGTGAAAAACTCTATGTTAAAATAAACTGAGAATGCCACAGGACAAACGACATTTGTTAGGAAGCCAGAGTCATCCAGACTAACTTAAATTTTGTTCAGCATGTTCTGCTTCAAAATCTGTTTTACCAAGATCTCCATGGGAAAAAAAAAGATGGTTTAACTCTGGAAAACAGTATGGAGGTTCCTCAAAAAGTTGAAAAACAGAGCCACCCTACAACCCAGCAATTGCACTATTGGGTATTTACCCCAAAGATACAAACGTAGTGATCTGAAGGGGCACCTGCACTCCAATGTTTATAACAGTAATGTCCGCAATAGCTAAAGAGCGCAGGTGTCCACTGACAGATGAATGGATAAAGACGTGGTATACACACACACACACACACACACAATGGAATATTACTCAGCCATTAAAAAATGAAATCTTCCATTTACAATGGCGTGGATGGAATTAGATGATATTATGCTAAGCGAAATAAGTCAATCAGAGAAAGACAATTATCATATGATCTCACTCATATGTGGAATTTAAGAAACAAAACGGAGGATCATAGGGGAAGAGAGGAAAAAATAAGACTAATCCAGAGAGGGAGACAAACCATAAGAGACTTAATCATAGGAAACAAACTGAGGGTCTCTGGAAGGGAAGGGGGTGGAGGGATGGGGCAAATGGGTGACAGACATTAAGGAGGGCATGTGATGTAATAAGCACTGGGTGTTATATAAGACTGATGAATCACTGACCTCTACCTCTGAAACCAATAATACTTCTATGTTAATTAATTGAATTTAAATAAAATTTTAAGAAAAATGATAGCTTAAAATTAAATCTCCATACTTAGATAAAAGGAGCAATAATTTTGCCACAAGGATGTTCTTCATAGCACTACACAAAATAGCAAAAAATTGGAGTACCACACCTAAAGTGTCTAAAAAGGAGAACAATGAACTGTTTCCACAAAATACTATTTAGCTATTTTAAAATGCCATAATTCAATATTTATTAATATGGAAAGATATCAACGGCAGTTACATAAAAAGGCAAACCATAAAACGATATAATGTCTTTGGGAAAAGTTACATATATTTGTAAAAAAAAAAAAAAAAAAGAGAACTGGAGTGGTAGTCATCAAGGCCTTAGAAACAGATTTCTTTAGGATACAGAATTTTAAGTGTAAGTTTTTTTCTTCTCTATATTTTTTTACTTTTTTACTAGTGAGTATATGTTATTTCTGAAAAGACATGCATTTTTTAAAAACAACTGGAATGATTTAAATATTGCCCAAAATATCAATTTAAATAACATCCTCTAAAAATATTCTGGGAACAAACCAAGGTTTTAACCTGATGGTATCTAACCAAAGAACTTAATAGGGCCAGTCTTTCTCAAAATTAAGTACAGACTCCTCTTCCTGTCTTTATCCTCCTCTTGTACCCATTCCCAGTGAACCATAGCCCTTTTGCAGACTTCCCTTATCTAGCAAAATCCATGCTCTGTAAAAGATGTGAATCACGTAATACCATGAGGGAGAAGGTTACTCATGAAACATAGGCATTTTACTAGGGAATCAAAAACTTAAACTGAAAAAAAAAATCAGGCACTATTAGGCTCTTTCTAGTTACCGGGGGAAGGGGGGGAATAATAAGACAAAAGAATCTTCAACATATTTCCAAACTTCCATTACACAGGTTGACACCCATCCTGCTTAGCTGTGATGCCAAGGCCTAAAAGAAAACTATTCTACTGGGACGCCTGGGTGGCTCAGCAGTTGAGCGTCTGCCTTTGGATCAGGGTATGATCCCGGGATCTGGGATCAAGTTCCACATCAGGCTCCCTGCATGGAGCCTGCTTCTCCCTCTGCCTGTGTCTCTGCCTCTCTCTGTCTCCATGAATAAATAAATAAAATCTTTAAAAATAAATAAAATAAATAAAATAAAATAAAAAGATTTTATTTATTTATTAATGAGAGACACGGAGAGAGAAGCAGAGGCACAAGCAGAGGGAGAAGCAGGCATCATACAGAGAGTCTGATGTGGGACTCGATCCAGGGTCTCCAGGATCACTCCCTGGGCTGCAGGTGGCGCTAAACCGCTGCGCCACCGGGGCTGCCCTAAATAAAATCTTTTTAAAAAGAAAACTATTCTACTGCTCTGTTAAGGTTCCAGCCCTGCGAAGTCAGAGATTTTCATCACTTCAGTATATAAAAAGCATGGCTAAAAATCAGAAAAAAACCCTCCACCAAACCATTCAAATTCAAGAAATCAAAGTGTCAGTGGAGGGCTAAAAAATGCAATCTTGTTTCAGGACAGTTTCTCTGAGCAGTTAAAAAAAAAATCTTTAGATATTATTCTTCCCTAACCTCTAACTCCCCAAAAGGTTGTTCTTTTTGTTCCAAAGGGATTCTATTCCAACAAGAATCACAAACAATATTCCAATGTTTCAGCATGGTCATCAAAGGATTCCAGTAACAGCAGGTGCCAAACTACAAGTCATCTGTTACCAAGACCTCAATGGGTCAGGTCTTGGCACTATCACCCTAACATAAACCAACCCTGTCCCTCATTTTCTCAATCCAGCCTTGAATCTGCAATGCAACATTCTGTTACTCATGGAGCTTTTCCCATGATCAGCCCACCCAAACCAAGAGGAAATGTCATTTTCTCTTCACTGCTTCAGTTGCCTTATTCACCTTGGAACTAATGTAAACACGATTTCTAGTTTTTTCATAATTCTATTTTTTAAAGAAGTATAGCCTGGCAAAACCAGTTTATTCAAGATTTATAAACTGCCAGCTATGTATACAAAACTACAAACTATCAGAACATTAGTAGAAAAAAAAATCAAGTAATAATTCCAATTTTTTAAAAAAGATTTTATTTATTTACTTATTCATGAGAGAGAGAGCAGAGACATAGGCAGGGTGAGAAGCAGGCTCCCTGCAGGGAGTCTGATGTGGAACTCGATCCCTAGACCTGGGATCACGCCCTGAGTAGAAGGCAAACACTCAACCGCTGAGCCACCCAGGCATCCTTCCAACTTTTTATGACATCACTTTGGAAAATAATGATTCCCTATTAATTTCAGTGTTTAAAAAAGTTTCAATCTGGGGCACCTCTGTAGCTCAGTCAGCTAAGCATCCAACTCTTAATTTTGGCTCAAGTCATGATCTAAGGGTAATGGGATCAAGCCCCACATTAGGCTCCACACTTAGTGTGGAGTCTGCTTGAGATTCTCTCTCCTTCTCCGTCAGTCTTTCCCCTTCCTCTCAAAAAAAAAAAGTTCCAATCTATTTATGAAAGAACCAAACAGTCTGATATTCATTTGATTATTTTGCCAAAAATCATGCTAATCTGACAAATATAGTTACACATTTATTGCCATAAATAAGGAACAAAAGTCTGGAACACATAATCTATAACAAGCAAACTACTAGAGATAAGGTTGTACATAAAATACATCACATCAAAGAGTTTTTGTACTCTTATAATTCCCTCCAGGTATTGCAGGTGAGTTTTTAAGGAAGAAGAAGTCCTTTGCCAAATGCTAAATTAAAAAAAAAAATCAGGAAAAGAGTTGTAATGGATAAATATTTCAAAACTATTGTTAAATGTCATGGTAGTACTTTCACTTAAAATGATCTAAATGTCTGGTTTATCCATAAACCAGAATGATCATCACTAGAAACTAACCTGTTAAGCTACAGAAGAATTCACTCCCACAAATCTAGGGGAAAAAAATGATCAAGTGATAAAGTCAGATGTTCATTTTAATTTAAATAATTTTTCATTTAAGATACATTTGAAGACCTCAAAGGTGGAAGAAATGCAGGAAACAAGATGAATGGTCATATTCTATGTCTAGTTTGGGTATCTTCAACACAGCTGTATTAGAAGATCGCTTTAACCCTGTGGTCCACATGAAACTACCTGATTCCCTATTGAGCACCTTTATAACAGAAGAGTCTACAAAGATTTGGTACATCCTTCAATGTAAAGTTATCATATTTATTACCCCAGCAGACTGCTGAAAAGCATTATTTTTAAACAAAAGTTTTACTTCAGTCCACTTCAATCTAAAAATTACAAAATACAACCAAGTATGGGAATTTTCACTATGAATAATCTCAGGACATGGAAAGAAGTGATCAACAAGACCACAGCATTTTGAATACTTAGAAGAGCGATTTAACAAAGCACTTTTAACACAGCCTAAAATAATCTGAAGTTAGAAACACAATTCAATGAGCCATGCACTTTTAATCCTTTACACCTGGAAGTAAAATCTTAAACTGTTGAATAAGGTGGCTGATTAATCCATCCTGGGGGAAATCTTATGTAATTACAGACTACGAAACACTTGATATGCTGATTACATCAATCTCTAGAACATTAATTCATGTAATACACTCATTCTCCAAAACAATTGGATTTTGAAGGGTTAAGGAAGCAGTGTTGTAGGACATCTAAAAAGACACTGAGGGGCATCTGGCTGGCTCAGTTATAAGAGCATGTGACTCTTGCTCTCAGGGTTGTGAGTTACAAGCCCCATATTTGGTGTAGAGATTACCAAAAAATTGAACTTAAAAAAATTTTTTTAAACGACACTGATTTGGAGAAGCGAGGAACATCCTTAAGAACTAATATAACAGGGATCCCTGGGTGGCGCAGCGGTTTGGCGCCTGCCTTCGGCCCAGGGCGCGATCCTGGAGACCCGGGATCGAATCCCACGTCGGGCTCCCGGTGCATGGAGCCTGCTTCTCCCTCTGCCTGTGTCTCTGCCTCTCTCTCTTTCTCTCTCTGTGACTATCATAAAAAAAAAAAAAAAAAAAAGAAAGAAGAAAAAAAAAAAGAACCAATATAACATTGGGACACGTGGGTGGCTCAGTGGTTGAGCACCCACCTTTGGCTCAGGGCATGATCCCCAGGTCCTGGGATCAAGTACCGCATTGGGCTCCCCTCCAGGAGCCTGCTTCTCCCTCTGCCTGTATCTCTGCGTGTCTCTTTCTCTCTGGGTCTCTCATAAATAGATAAATAAAATCTTAAAAAAAAAAAAAAAAAAAAAGAGAATATATATAGGAAATTTTAGTACACTTTTTTATAATACTCTTCCATCTGGCAAAATCTGTTGTTATTTTACAAAAATTAAGACAAGAAAACGTAGGGCAACCAAAAAATGAAAAACTATAGTTGAACTAGTTTCCTATCTTTTCCAATACTATTATAATCCATTGGACAAATCAGGTCTCTGGCAAAAGTTTCATTGTTTTTGACTGAACTGACCTGTCAGTTTTGTCAGCCAACTCAGTAGGAGAGTTTTTCACTCATTTGCTCTGTTGTCTAAGTGGACTGGCTGTGTTACCATTCCCTACACCCAACCTGGATATACCACAGAGGGTTTTCTTTTTTTTAATGATTTTATTCATCTATTCATGAGAGACACAGAGAGAGAGGCAGAGACAAAGGCAGAAGGAAACACAGGCTCCCTGCGGGGAGCCTGATGTGGGACTCCATCCCAGGACCCTGGGATCATGCCCTGAGCCAAAAGCAGATGCTCACCCACTGAGCCACCCAGGTGCCCTACCACAGAGGGTTTTCAATGAAGGTTTTTCAGATTATCCACTCATCCAAGCTTAACTCTCTTTAGAGTCCACAAATCATGCTGTCATCTACCCAACAAACCTTCATTAAAGAGAGAACAGAAAATTAACAGATTACTAGTAAGCCAAAATTTTTCTCTGAAAAATAGTAAAAGTTCTAGTAAAATCAAATGTTTGACTCTTGCAAAAGCCAGAGAATACTCAATATTCTAAATCTAAAAATCACCTTTTTATTCACTGTGCATTCTTTGACTAGATATAAGCAAATTCTTGTTTGATTTGCAAAACCAGGTTCTTATGTCTTAATTTTCTGCTATGAGAGGTAAGTGTAATTTTTAAAAGCTGCTTTCTTTTTAGTCAGCAGTAATAAAATAATCTATTGGGACTGCAAACTGATACAGCCACTGTGGAAAATAGTATGGAGCTTCCTCAAAAAATTAAAAATAGAACTACCATATGATTCAGTAATCACATTACTGGGTATTTACCCAAAGATTACAAAAACACTAATTTTAAAGGTTATATGTATGCCTATGTCTGTTGCAGCATTGCAATAGTCAAATTATGGAAGCAGCATTGATGAATGAAGAAAATACAATGGAATATTATTCAGCCATAAAAAAGAATTAAATCTTGCCATTTGCAAAACATGGACGGAGCTGGAGTATATAATGGTAAATGAAATAAATCAGAATAAGACAAATACCGTATGATTTCACTCACATGTGGAATTTAAGAAACAAAACAAAGGGGGGGGAGGGGAAGAGAGACAAACCAAGAAACAGACTCTTAAGTAGAGAACAAACTGATGGTTACCAAAGTGGAGGTGGGTGGGTGAAACAGGTGATGGGGATTTCACTATATTATATACCTGAAACAAACAACTGTATTTATTAACTATACTGGAATTAAAAAACTATAAAGAAAAAAAAAAAAGAACCTATACTAGAGTTCTCATCTTTCAATGCACTGTGGCAGGATCCTCTATATTTTCTTCATTCTATCAGCAACCCAGATGAACAGACACTACTCAGCAAGTTAATTTAGTCAAAAATAATTGCCCTCAGTCTCTGTGAAACATCATGTGGGTTACAAAAACAAAAAAACCCCAAGGCATGTGTTTTCTCTTTCTACTAAGGGCCTACAAGCTAAAAGCGCTATTATAAGAGATATGGTAGGTTACAAAGACTAGGCATATCTGGGTTTCAGTGTTAGTGCTGACAAAGTCTCTCCTTAATCAAAATTTCGTTAGGCTTCTTGGAACTCTCTTCTCAACCAGGAATTGACTTTTTGGGCTTCCTCGTTCTTGTCAGCCTTATCTAATTTTAGCAGGAATTCTGTTAGCTGGGTTTAGCCAGAAATCCCCTTTACCTCAATATAGTAATTTCCCATCCGTTGATCCCTCACTCTGCTCTTTGGCCATCAATGTCTCCTTCTCCTTGTATTCAGAGTTGAGCCCAGTTCTACACTGAGCTCTCTCTTCCCCTATTACAATAGCTTTTCTGAAAAAAATGTCTTTATTGCTTTAACTATTGTCCAGTTCTTGTTTTTTCTGATAGCACCAAACTAAGTGTTTTTAAGTTACTTAAGCTTTTTGGGTTTGTTTACTTATCCGTAAATTTAAGGGAGATGGGAGTAGAATGAATTCTAGGGACCCTTGCCAGGTCTAAAATTCCCATGAAGAAATCTGGTAGAGGAAAAGGAGATACAGAAAATTATGCAGTTTGGACTTGCTGGAGGTCATGGGAGCTGTAAGGCCACGATGTCATCCAGGTCTCCTAATTCCTAGCACAGTGTTTATTTAACAAAACAAGCAGCCTTTACCTCAATGCTGAAACCAAAGGCCTAACAAATCCAGTGAAATGCCATGGCACCCACCCAGTGTGCTATTTCAGCCCAAAGTGCTTCCTTCATCTTACAATCTATTCAGCTTTCTTTAATCTCGAAGCAATATTAGTTTCCTAAATCATTTTTCCTTTCTGAAAATATAAATGGTATTATTTTTGACAATAAGACTGGTATAAAACATAATTAATCTTGAATTTAGATGGCAGCAAAAATTAAAAGATTTTATTCTCTCTCCTACCGATATTACCTTCTTGTTTTTAAAAGTCCCCCTCAGTTTGGTTTGGAAGTGGGCTCCTACTGCTTTATCTTAAAAGACTCCTAAATGCCACATGGCTCAGCAGAATGAACACATATGATGCCAGAAGCAATTCTACATCTGACTCCAGGACTGTTTTGCTGTGTGACCTCAGCCAGATCAATTTACTTCCTCCAAGTTTCAGTTACTTCACCCATATCCAAAGTGAGTTATAAAGTGATAAGACCAAAGACGTGAAGTTTTAAAGTACTAAAAATCTTTAAGAAACAAAACAAGGGGGAAAAAAAAAGAGACAAACCAAACCAACCAACAAACAAAAAACAAACCAGATTCTTAACTACAGAGAACTGGTGGCTACCAGAAAGATGGGGGAGGGAATAGGTGAAATAGGTGAAGGGAAATAAGAGTATACCTATGGTGATGAGCACTGAGAAATGTAGAGAGCTGTTGAATCACTGTATTGAACACCTGAAACTAATATGACACTATGTTAATTACACTGGAATTAAAATCTTAAGAATATTAAAAATCTAACAAACATGGTGTTTGCATGCCATGGTAGAGATATTTGAATATCCACCTTCTTACTTCTAAACATAGGACTATGTCTGATAAACATATTCTGCTGCTGCTTGGAATTTTTTTTTTTTTTTTTTTTTTTTTTTTTATTTATGATAGTCACAGAGAGAGAGAGAGAGGCAGAGACACAGGCAGAGGGAGAAGCAGGCTCCATGCACCGGGAGCCCGATGTGGGATTCGATCCCGAGTCTCCAGGATCGCGCCCTGGGCCAAAGGCAGGCGCCAAACCGCTGCGCCACCCAGGGATCCCGAATTTTTTTTTAATATCACACTGAATAACACCACTTCCTCCTCAGTGTCTATGCCATTTTCTACTGAGAGACAAGGAACAGAGTACCATACTTTAAAGTTAAGCAGTCTTAGGGCAGCCCGGGTGGCTCAGTGGTTTAGCACCACCTTCGGCCCAGGGCATGATCCTGGAGACTCGGGATCGAGTCCCACATTGGGCTCCCTGCATGGAGCCTGCTTCTCCCTCTGCCTGTGTCTCTGCCTCTCTCTCTGTGTGTCTCCATAAATAAATAGATCTTAAAAAAATAAATTATAAAGTTAAGCAGTCTTAGAACACATACAAATACGACCATCTTTTCACCCCACTTTCCAGTTATCATCCTCTAAAGAATTTATTTTTTTGAATATTTTTATTTATTTATTCATGAGAGACACACAGAGAGAGGCAGAGACACAGGCAGAGGGAGAAGCAGGTCCCATGCAAGGAGCCCAAAGCGGGACTCGATCCTCAGACCCTGAGATCACGCCCTGGGCCAAAGGCAGATGCTCAACCGCTGAGCTACCCAGGGATTTCACACCCCCCACTACAGAATTTAAATTTCGCCAGTAAAAATCTTCTAAAACGTTACATTTTCTATCAAACACAAGAAACAAAACGCTACATTACCTAGTAGTGGCAGTCAGCATTTTTTAACACCTCGAGCGTTTCAATTTCCTGCTCACTAGCACATTATGACATCACTGCCTTCCAGTGTTTGGGCTCATGAAAAAATTCTGTTTCCATTTTGTTCCCTTGCCTCCAATACACATTATTGCCATCGTTCCATTGTTCCCATTCACTATTTCGGTGGAGAAACGTGATAAAAATGACTTTGTGTTTGCACACTCCTTTGCCCGGTAAAATAACGCTTTCTCTCATCGCAACTCAACTGGAAAGGTCAGTTTCTCACCAAAAGGTAAGATCTAGACAAGACCAAATAGCAAAAGCGAGGCCCAATGGGGGGGAGGGGGGGGAGGAGGAGTCCATACAGCACCCAAACACGACGGATTCTAGGGCTTCCAAAGATAAACAAAGGAAGTTGATTTTCCCACGACGCCGCCTGGGCTTCCACCAACCCGAGGCATTTGTGCGGAGCCCACTGAGCTCGTTATGTTGATGAAAACGCAGTCCGAGTGCTGAATCTTTCTAAAGGCTCCCGTTACAGGTGGACATTGCAGAAAGTCAAGGGAGGCAGAGATGAATGAGCAACTGAGCGGGGCTGACCTCCGATCCCTTCCTCCCGCTCCTCCAAAAACCCTAAACACCTGCCAACCCCAACATACCAACAGAGCTGCTCTGCTGCTCAAAGCACAATTTCAGGCGCAGGAGAAAGAAGGGAATGTCGGGGGGAGGGGGGAGGGCGGAGGGGCTTCAGGTGCGGCGAGCGCGAGGGGCAGGTGCGAAGTTCACGGGGGCCCAGGGCGCTCAGGGCCGCGCCGCTGGCGACCGCACGAACGGCCGGGGGCGGCGGGTTCGCGCCCCTTCCTCACCTGGCAGCCCTTCTTGTGATGAAAGCCGACCACCACGATGTGCAGTACGGGCCCCCGGGGGGCGCCATCGCCTCCCCGCCCGGCCTTCTCCATGGGCGGCCGCCGCGGGCCCGCAAGCCGACTCCAACCGCCAAGGGAGGCGGGCCGGGCGACCCCGCGGCCCCCGGGAGGACGGCGAGCGGCGGATCTCAGGTGTCAGCGCGGGCGCCGCATGAGGGCCGCGCAGGGGGCCGGGAGGAGGCCGACGCTCCCGCAGCTCCGCGCCGCCCGCCAGGGCCGCGGCCGCGCTTCCCTCATCCGCTTCCGCTGCTTCCGGGCTGTCACCTGATGCGGCGGCCGCCGCCGGCGAGGCGGGGCGGGGCGGGGCAGGACCCGGAGGGAACCTGACGGGGCGGGGCCTGGGCCGGGGGCGGGGCCTGGGCCGGGGGGCGGGGCCTGGGCACCGGGCTGGGGGCGGGGCCGGGGCCACGGGCGCCTCTCTCCCCTGCCACTCGGGTGCTTCCTTAAGGCGCTTCCTCCTCTTTTGCCCTCTTAAAGATTTATTTATTTGTTTACTTATCTATCTATCTATTTATTTATTTATTTTTATTTATTTAGGCAAAGACACAGGCAGAGGGAGAAGCAGGCTTCATGCCAGGAGCCCAATGTGGGACTCGATCCCGAGGCTCCAGGACCAGGCCCTGGACTGAAGGCGGCGCTAAACTGCCCTGCATGTCTATTTTTATGATGACATTTATCTCCAGAAATGCTTTTCTGAACACATAATAAATTGAGCCTCCTCTGGTTACATATATTTTATGATGGATTATAGATTCTATTTTAAGTCAGCTCTGTAAGTACGGGGTGAGGGGAGAAATATCCTGGAGACACAGAGCAATGACCTGTTTTCAAGTTCATTAAAAATGAACTCTCCATCTGGAATTGTTCTGTTGTTTCTTTTTGTATCTTGCCTCAGGAGAGGGCGTGATAAAATAAAACCACTCTTGTGCAATCCCCATTAATTCTACTATGTAAATGAACTATATAGTTCCTTTTTCAGAGTATAAAGAGACTATTCGTTGTCAATAGTATTAAATTGCTAATAGAAAACTAAGTATGGACTTTCTCAAATTATATTTTTCCTGACTTTTAAGGTCTATCAGGTAGCGACAGTGCCTTGTATTTGGTCCCTACTCTCGTTATGGTGTGGTGAAAATAAAACAAGAAATAGAAAAGAAAACCAAGGGAAGAAGGGGGTTTCACAAACAAATTAGGCATTACTTTGTCTTTAGAGTCTTATGAAGATTAAGGAGAATATTGATAGGGATGAATAAATAGAATCAATTCAAGGAATACTTATTCGACCTTACAGTACACCTGGAACTGTGGTAGGCATAGTGCATCAAAAGAAATTTTTAAAAATTGTTGCCTGGTCTCTATCTGGTTATAAAAACAAGATAAATGTGAAAACAGCCAGCAGTGCTAGCTTTTGTAGCACCTACGCTAACCTAACCATCATGTTAATAAGCATTACAAAATAAACATAAGCAATGCTAGCTTACATTAAAAAAAAAAAAGATTTTATTTATTTATTCATGAGAGACAGAGAGAGAGAGAGAGAGAGAGAGGCAGAGACACAGGCAGCGGGAGAAGCAGGCTCCATGCAGGGAGCCCAACGTGGGACTGGATCCCGGGTCTCAGGATCACACCCTGGGCTGCAGGCGGCGCTAAACCGCTGCACCACCAGGGCTGCCCTAGCTTACATTTAATGAATAAGCACTGTGTTTCAGTCTGCAAGCCACTTTTCATGGATTATTTTGATTTTCACAACAGTCCTAAAGTAGATAACTATTATCCTCATTTTTTTCCCACTAACACTTAGGTTAAAAAACTTACTTAAGGTCAAATAACTAGAAGGAATTGTGGTAGGGATAAGATCCAAACCAAAGTCATTTAACTTCAGAACCAATTAATTTAATTGCTCTACTGCTTCCCAAAATTCTTGACATTGTGGAACACAATCTTTGGGGAGGGAGGTAACCCCCTGGAAGAGAATTACAGGAGAATACATTGAGAGCATTTTGAGAACTATTAACATTATTGTGGAACAATGGGAAAACCTACCAAGTGCAAGTCAGAGAAGCTTCACAGAAGTGGTCGCATTTGAGCAAGGTCTTGAAGAATGAGCAGGATTTTACCAGAACTCGGGGGTAGAGCATCCAAAATGCAATAAAGTAAAATCACTAAGGACTGGGGTTAAAGGAAAACATTTGGGAAGGGAAGACTTTTATGCCAAATTTAGAGGAAGTATGTAAGATTTAAATATAGTACAGCAAAAGAGGTTTGGTGGTGGACACATGCTGACAGCACATGGCATTCCCTCTGCTTGGAATGCTGCTCTGCCCCCTTTCTTCCTATCCAATTCTTACTTACCTTCCAAGACTAAACTTTTTGTCAATTCCTTTGTGACTAAACTTTTTTGTCAATTCCCAAACTGTCCACGTAACCAGTGGGCAAGTTATTTAGCCTCTCTGACCATGAGGAACTCCATTCAAATGCCTGTCTCACAGGATAGTCATAAAAATTACGACTAAGTGTATTTGTAAATTTTCTGGCATACAGTCGGTGCACAAGATTTATGAAATGCAAAAAAGTAAAAATTGCCTTGGTGTTTTGAAGGCTGAGCCCTAGGAAGTTTTGAACTGAAGGAGCCATCTGTTAGGACTTCTGAACCTTCTTACTGACATTCTCCTTAAATCCTACCAGGAATCTCTAGTTCTCTAGGATCCCTGAAACTAAGAGGTCTTTTATATTTTAAATTTCATATACCTTGTATATTATATTTGTTAGTAGGCTTTCTCCTCCATTCATCCTTAAGCTTCTAGAAGGGCAGAAGACATTGTAGTTCTGTTTTGTACAGTTTTATACTCAGCAAAATGCCAAATAGTGTGTAGCTAATGCATATTTGTTCCATGAATGAATGATGTGTGTATTACAACTATCTGTTGTATGAATGAATGATGTTTTTTTCTGCTCTCTCCTGTTTAGACTCGTCAGCCTTACGTTCCTGGGATACAAATATGAAACAGACTTAAGGCAGAGAATTTGTTTGCTTTCTATTCTTTGCAAAACAGAAGTGCAAAAAGCCTTAAGGTTTCCTGTGTGAGGACATTAGCGGACAGTGACATCTGGTGGCTGCTTATAAGACAAGACAGTTAAGTGTTGAAAGTGGATACAGTCTGTGATAAATTGGACTCCTAGCTACAACAAGGTAAGAATGATAAATAAGGTAGTAGGCATAAAAATAAAATGTGTTTTAAATTTCCACTGTAGAAGAGTTTTTTTTCTTTTTAAATGCTGGTTGTGGAAAAAAAATGCTGGTTGTGGGTTTTCAATTCACTGGACTTTAAAAAGAAGCACTAGATTCTTTTTTCTCTCTTCTTTAAATAGGCTCCGCACCCAACGTGGAGCCCAACCAGCGGCTCCTGAGATCAAGACCTGAGCTGAGATCTAGTCTGAGGCTTAACCCACTGAGGCACATGGGCGCTCTAGGAGTAGATGCTTTGAAAAACGGCTTTTACAAAAACTGCAACACAGTGCATTAGTGGCAAAAAAAAAAAAAAAGAAAAAAAGAAAAAAAGAAAAAAAAATTGGTTCGGTCTGAAAAAAGATCCTGGCTTGAGATGAGGTGCAACTTCATAGCAGAAAATAAGACGATTCAAAGATTTCCGTATTTTGCAAAACCTTCCGGGTTGCAGGAAGGATTTATTCACAAAGCAGGATCCCTTTAGCGTCTGTCTGTCGGAAACTGCCCGGGGAAAGCCGCTACGTGCCCAGACCGCACCACCTGCAGCGGACGGAGCCTTCTCCCCGAGAGCTCAGCGCCCGGGAAAGAAGCGATTGGGAAGGAGCGACTCCTGCGGACTGATTGGATCGCAAGTTCGGCCTCCGATTGGTCGAGCCTGTCCGGGCCGCGGGCCGGCGGGGGGAGCGGAAGCGCGCTCTTTCAAACTTGCCGGGCTGACGGCGAGGCCGGCGGGCCACTTCCGGCGTAGCCATGGCGGCCAACGCTACCACTAACCCGTCGCAGCTGCTGCCTCTAGGTAATCGCGGAGAAGGGGACCGGAGGGCTCAGGCTAAGCGTTGGGGCCCGGGCGGCTGCGGCTGAAGTAGCCCTTGGCCGAGTGTTAGGGAAATGTGGGGATGAAGGGCCTCAGTGCTCCGCGGCTCGTCTGCCGGCTCCCGAGTGTCTGCGGCCCCGGGCCGCCCGGGAGCCTCTGTGCACTAGGCACGAGGGCTGGGCGCTCTTGGACAAATTCAGACGCCTCCCACTGCCTGCGGATGGCACACACACCAGGAGGAGATAGAGCGCTCCACCTGTAAGCATCACGCCGAGTGATAACGAAGCCAGCTAACGAGGCGTTCAGACTGCGGTGCGAACACAGAGATAGTGACAGGAAGAAATCTCTGGTGGATACGGTTGTGCCTCTTCCGATATTTTGTAGCCAAAGAGTTGATGGAGTTATCGGAAGTGGCCTTGTTTTGGAAGTTTTCATTCTTTGATTCCACCAACTCTTTTTGAACGCTTGCTATGTGCCAGACATTGCCCACTGAGGATAGCGTCCTGGGAAAACAACCACAGTTGTTTCATGGGGCTTAGACTCTTTAAAAAAAACATCAAACAAACATTTTTATTCATTCATGAGAGACACCCAGAGAGGTGGAGAAGCAGCCTCCATGCAGGGAGCCCGATGCAGGACTCGATCCTAGGACCCCAGGATCACGCCCTGGGCTGCAGGCAGGCGCTAAACCGCTGAACCACCCGGGCTGCAGGGGGTGGGGGGGGCCTCAGATGTTAATTATATATTAATTATGCATTTCGTATGTTAATCAAAATCACTTAAAATAACATTAAACCACAACCGTGATGGATAAACTTCAACAAAGGAGAGGTAAGTGGTAAACAGGACGTTTTTGTTTATGCAACAGAGATAACGTACCGTAAAATCTCTAAAGTTTTTGAATGAATACTTTCTCTGGTTTATCTTTCACAGTAAGTAACTAACAAGTGCCAGTAGGCATTCCAATATTTGTTGAAGAAATGAACAGGTAAAATAATCTTTTTTTCTCCACCCCCCCACCCCTCTTTTTTTTTTTCTTTAAAAAAAAAAAAATATATATATATATATAGAGCTCGTGGACAAATGTATAGGATCAAGAATTCACATTGTGATGAAGAGTGATAAAGAAATTGTTGGCACACTTTTGGGATTTGATGACTTTGTCAGTATCCTTTCAAAAGGTGGTGGTGGTATGGGTTTTCCTGCAGTACTTAAGAACAGAAATAAGAATATGGACAGTCAGTACGTAACTGGTTATTGTATTAGAAATTTATTCACCTCTTGATAGCGTTTTAAGAGGTGTGTGTACTGAAAAAAGATAAAGTTCCTACCGATTACTAGTATTTTGCTCTGGAGCCATTGTATTAAACGTTGTAATTAAAACGGAGTAAAGATAGAAGCCAGAGTAAATTCAACCTGGTATATGTATTTTTCTTAACACCAAATTTCAGATATGGTACTGGAGGATGTCACTGAGTTGTGAGTAGTGTTAAAAATTAAAGATTTGGGGGGAATCTCTCCTTAAGTCAATTTTAGTATTAATGAGTTTAAAATGATTAATGAGAAAATATTGCCTGTCAGAAATACCTTAAAGATAGAGATTTTATCTACTGACACTGGTAAAATTGGATCAGTTATTACCGGATGTAATTATTATGTTATTATTAATGACTGGTAGGGACTTAGTGGAGACTGAGTTTTGAGATAAAAGATACTAAAAACAGCCAAGGATGTTTGTGCTCAGACAAATCAAGGCATTAAACTTAAGATATAAACGATAGCTCCATTATATTAGTTTTAAAGATCACAACCAGTGTCTGCTTTCAAAATTGAGTTGATTACAGATTGGTTTAATGGGTAGGGATTAGTAGTAAATAATAATAAAAAGGTGAGGCTAGTAAACATTCCATTTCATATTTGATCTCTTTGGCCAGTTTTAGCTTCTTTTAGTTTTGATCCTAGCGGATGTGGATCTGAGGCCAGTCAGTTCACTGTGTTGCCTTTGGTCATCCAGTGGATAACCTTTGTCTCTGAAAACTACTGACATAATTGCTCAACCTCATATTCATATATATACAAGAATAACTTTTTTAGGGATCAGAATGTTGGCTTTGATTATCATTGTTTATCTTGACTCTTTTATTTCTTCATTTAGTGAAATCACACCAGAAGGAAGAAGGATCACTAAATTAGATCAAATTTTGCTAAATGGAAATAATATAACAATGGTAAGGTACAGTAAAGCTGGGCGTTTTTTTAGATGTAGCCCATTTTTGTGAGGCAGAGATTACAGATTACTTGGCTTGGTTAAATAAATGTTCATGGCCCAGTGGATTTAAGTTGGGAAGGAGATGCTCCTGTGATCAGGGCTCTAAAGCTGAGCTACTGAACATGACAATAGGCTTAAAGATTAGTTTGCTTGGGCTTTTTAATCTTTTGGTTTGCCAAGAATCATTGTTTAGACTCTAAGTATTAATTGACGATGTTGGGATTATAAACAGAAGCAATGACCTGGAGAAAATGGGAATGTGGGGGAGGAGCAGAGGCCAGGTGTCTTTGATGGGTGAAGAGGGGTTTTTAGATGATGGGTGTGGTGGTGGTATTAATAAGCTCTTTTTCCTTCTCTGCAGCTAGTTCCTGGAGGAGAAGGTCCTGAAGTATGAATGGATTTCCTTACTCTCTTTTGTCCTATAATGACAACAAAATCGATTTTTTTTAAGCCTTTTAATGTTTGGATTCTGTAAAGCTAAGTTTCCCGTTAAAGGGAAATGTTTTGAAGATGCATTGTAAATGCCCATTTTTGTAAGTTAATCATTATTATTTTGGAAAAAGAAGAACAGTTGTTCTCTGAAGACAAAATAAAAATGTTTTTGGTTAACTGTCATTTTATTTTTTGTACTGCAATAACCAGTGTAACAAAGTTTGAAGCTATTTTGTCACTTGCTTTCCTATAATTTTAACCCCATTTGCTTCCTCATTTACATGATGATTTGATTCTCAAACAAAAATTGTTCCAAACAAAAGAACGAACTTTGATTTTGAATAGTTGCATTTAAAAACCCTGAAATAATTACTTACAAAATTCAGTTTAAACTCTGATGCCTTGAAATGAGATTTTTCCACTGAACTCAGGTTCCATTAACTCCTATTAAAAACAAACTTCCACTTATAAAATAAGTAAGCCTTGGAGGTGAAAAGTACAGCATAGGGAATATAGTTGATAATATTGCCATAACTTATGGTGACAACACGTTATTGTGGTGAGTATAGTGTAATACATAGAATTGTTGAACCGCTATATTGTACACCTGGAACTAATATCACATTGTATATTGACTGTACTTCAATAATTTTTAAAAAGCAAAATATACAGGTAATATATGCACATTGTAGGAATGGAGATGGTAAGGGCCATACTTTGCTGTATGGCCTCCAATACTCTATCAGTATACTCTCAATACATGTTATTTTTACAAAAACATGCTCATCCTGAATATACTGTTTTGTAGCCCCATTTAAGACTTTATAAAATAATTAAAGTGGCGCACATCTTTCCATATCAAATATTTCAGCAATATCAGTGTTTGCATCATATTTCATTAAATGGATTTACAATAAGTTAGCCTATCTTTATTATTGGTCATAGTAGTCTAAATCTTTATACATTTTTATCGTTCCTAGAATAAATTCATAACGGGAGGTCAAGGATAATAGTCATGTTTCCAACAAAATGTACACTACACTTTGCTAGCAGTTTTTCATGGTATTTTTTTTTCCCCATAGTACTCTTTACATCCCAACATTGGCTATGTTCTATCTTCTCACTTTGCCACTGTGATAGGCAAAACCTGGTATGTTTAAAGTTTTCTTTATTAATTTTGGATTCTAATATTTTATGAATTACTTATATGCGGCTTTTGCCATTGCAATTCTTTTTCTTACAATTTTGTAAGAATTGTTATGAGGTTACTCTTATGTATTTTGCAGATAACTTCCCCAGTGTATAGTTTACCTGTTATTGGTACTTTTTTTGGACATAAATAATGTATTTTTATGTAGTCATATGTTAATCTCCTCCTTTATGATTTTTGTCATTGTTATACCTGGATTAGAAAGACCTTCTTTACTATGATTATATTTTTGTTTTTTGGTTTCTTTTGCATCCTGTATCTATCTTCAATTTTAGTGTCTCCACAATAAAAAAGGATCCAACTTTCTTTTTTCTTCATTTTTTAAATTCAATTTTGTTTTCCAAAAACCAAAGCACTGCTTTGTATATATATTTTTTATTTTCATGGTCTAAGCACTCCTGCTGTGGCTGATTTCAAGCTGCCGAGGATTTAACAAGTAGCTTCCAAACCTCCCAAAGATTTAACAGTTGGTTCTCAGGAGCTGCTAGGAGCCTGTTGCTTTACCCTACCACTTCTAACCCTTTTTGGGAAATGCTTTCCTCCTATTATTTCTTTCTCTTTGGAGGAGGATCAAGTGTAATACTGTCTTTTCACCCTTTTACTCACCATCCAATGGGAAATGGGTGGTCATGCCCAGCTCTTAATTTTTTTTTCCCCTAGGAATTAGTCTGCAAAGAGCTCATGTTCTTATTAGCTTCAACATGCTGGGAGTTTTAGAGAAGCCTGATCTCATTTAGGGAGGCATACAGTTACCTAGTCCGTGGCAAGGTGGAGGAATCCACTGGGGTTCTTGTCTACAGATACATATCTCAATCTAGTCTTTAATAAAGATAATAGTATGATTCCTATCTGCTTCTGCTTTTGTCTTATACTGCAATTTGCTTCGAATGGGTGCCACTCTAAATAAGGATTTCTTGACCTTGACGCTATTGACGTTTTTGTCTGGATAATTCTTAGTTGTGTGGGCCACCCTGTGCATCACAGGATATTTAGCAGCATCTCTGTTTTCTACCTACTAGATGCCAATAGCATCCATCCTCTTCCCTTCTTCCCCCAGTTGTAACAAAAATGGCTCCAGTATTGCCAAATGTCATCCATCTGAGGGCAAAATAATCACCTGTGGTTTAGGACCACTGCTGTAAGGAATAGAGATACTATTTATTGGACCCTTCAAAATTCCCAAATATTTGGTGTTTGGGTGAGGAGCACTATATCTAGACAATGAGCAAAAACTGGGAAGAGAGGCTATGATTGAGTATTCCAGTGGGGTGAGATGGGTGGTTTGAAGCTGAAATGATCTTGATTATTTGCTGACCATACAGGATTTTCATTTTGGCAGGTTGCTGGTGAGTGGCTGTTTTCCCACAGGTGTTGTTTCTTCTCTGGAGGCAGGGCTGCATGCACTAGGCCCTAAAGTGATGGTGAGGCCTCAGCAAAAATGAAAGCAGCAAAGGCAGAAGCTGTGCTGACATTGCTGACTTGTGTAAGTTTTTCTCAAATTTTGTTTGAAAACTATTGTCAGAATCACTCGGAGACTTGTAAAGAACACAGAGATCCGGGCTTGTTGAAATGGGGAAGGGCCTTGGGCCTTTGGATTTTTATAGAGTTCCCAGGTTCTCTAGTTAATAATTCAAATTCTCAGCAAAGCTTGACCTCCACTGACTTAAGAGTATAGGCTACTGGAGGGATAGTTTTTTTTTTTTTTTTTTTTTTTTTATTCATTCGAGAGAGAGAGAGAGAGAGGCAGAGGGAGAAGCAGGCTCCATGCACCGGGAGCCTGACGTGGGATCCGATCCCAGGTGTCCAGGATCGCGCCCTGGGCTGAGGGCAGTGCTAAACCGCTGAGCCACCCGGGCTGCCCCGATAGTTTTTAAAGTAGGTGTAACTGAAGCAAGGTTTGATGATAGAGATGAGAATCTGTATGTATTAGTGGATAGAACAGTTTCTGCTGCATTTAAACTGCAAGGCAGCCAAGTTCTATGTCTACTATGGAGTACTAGTGGAGTTCTGGTTTCCATTGTGAGTCCAAGCCTTTGTAGGCAATGATTTATCTGCAGCCTCAAATGCCAGACTTTGGTCTGGACTGAGGAGGAATTTGTCTATAGGCTTGGGGGGTGAGGGGGTATGGGAACCACTTCCCATCCAGGTGGTCTCAGTTTCATTCTTGAGGGTTGACTTGTTGATTACACAAGCTTTTGTTATGCCTTAGATTTCAAGGACCAGAATTGCAGCTTCATCCATAGAGGTGTGGTAGGTTCCTATTAGTAAAGAAAAAAAAGGGGGAGGGCCTTATTGTAAAGGGAATATGGCATCTTCTAGGATTGAAGATGAGAGAAATCTCAGTGAAATCATTGCAAGCCAAAACAGGAATGCCTGTGCACTATGCCTTGTATTTTTCAAACTGTATTTTGTAACAAGTTCAGACTTACTGAAGAAAAGTTGCAAGATCCAGGAAGTGCTCTCACATACCCTAACTCCGACCCTACTGAGGTTTTATCAGTGGCCCCAACAGTGTTTATAGCCTAAGGATCCAGTCCTGGATCATGTACTGTATTCAGTAGTCATGTTTCTCCAGTCTCCTTCAATTTGGAACAGTTCTTCAGTCTTCCCTTGACTGTTATGACTCTGATATTTCTGAAAGTTGCCAACTAGCCATTGTAAAAGATTCTTCAAATTGGATCTGTTTGTTACCTCCCCATGAGTAAGCTCAGAGTGTGCATTTCTGGCAAGTATATCACAGGAGTAATGCTGCTCTTCCCAATGCATCTCATTGCATGTAGTGTTGACTAGTTCCATTTCTAATGTTAACTTAGAGCTTTGATGATAACCAGGTTCTCCATTGTAAAGTTACAGTGTCCTCCGTTTTTGCTAAATATTTTGTGGGGTGATTATCCAAGACCTTGCAAATATCAGTTCACTGTCCTACTTTAACCCACCAGTTTTTGTATTCATCAATGTTTCTTACTGAAATTAATTAGTAATTCATTACTGCTTAATAAGTAAGTCATGTATTAGCAAGGTAGCAGTCAGACTAAGAGGGATAAGACAGAGGAAACAACTTGCGGAGGAAATGACTTGAAGGTGGTTGTTTTCAAGTACCAAAAACAGAATCAGGACTAAGTATTGAAACATTTTGACAGACAATCTACTTTATCCAAGGTTGACCCTGAGTAAATCTTTGGTTGTTTACCATTTAATTCTTAAATTTAAGAATAATCTTGAATGGTGTGCCTGAGTGGCTCAGTTAGTTGAGTGCCTTCTGTTCAGGTCATGATCTCAGGGTCTTGGGATCAAGCCCCATGTCCAGCTCTCTGCTCAGCGGGGAGTCTGCTTCTCTCTCTCCCTCTGCCTACCACTCTCCCTGCTTGTACTCCCTCTCTCTCTCATTCTCTGTTAAATAAAAGAATAAAATAAAGTAAGATAAAATAGCAAAGAAAGAGAGAAATAACCTCAAAAATAAAAAACCAAACCAAAACAAAACAGCAAAGCAAAAAAAAGGGAATAATCTTGAATGACATAAACTGGCCACCAGAGGGTAGTATGGAACAAGGAGCTAGTTACTGAAGTCAACGCTTTTGCTGTTTTACCCAGGTCCTGCTTTCAAGTTCAGGTTTCTGACTTCCACTCTGTTGTACTTGCTGTTGGATCACACCACAACGGCAGGTAAAGGATTGAGTCCTTACTGTTTTACACCTATTTTTGACAAGGAGAAATCTTTTCATTCATATTTTCTACATGAGGTGCCTTTTTTACTGTAAAAAAATTATCTTTTTTCAAAAAAAAGATTGTTTTAGGGGCACCTGGGTTGCTTGGTGGTTGAGTGTCTGCCTTTGGCTCAGGTTGTGATCCTGGAGTCCTGGGATCAAGTACTGCATCAGGTTCCCCACAGACAACCTGTTTCTCCCTCTACCTATGTCTCTGCCTCTCTCTCTGTTTCTCTCATGAATAAATAAATAAGATATTAAAAAAAATTAATTTAGAGAGAGAGCAAGAAGCAGAGGGTAGGAGGGGGATAAGCAGACTCCACACCAAGCACAGTGCCCAATGCAGGGCTTGATCTCATGACCCTGAGATCCTGACCTGAGCCAAAGTCAAGAGTTGGATGCCTTGGATGCCTAACCTACTGAGCCACTCAGGCGCCCCTATCAAAAATTATCTTTAGGGGATCCCTGGGTGGCGCCGCAGTTTAGCGCCTGTCTTTGGCCCAGGGCGCGATCCTGGAGACCCGGGATCGAATCCCACATCGGGCTCCCGGTGCATGGAGCCTGCTCCTCCCTCTGCCTGTGTCTCTGCCTCTCTCTCTCTCTCTGTGTGACTATCTTAAAAAAAAATAAACATTGTATTTAAAAAAAAAATTATCTTTAAGTATAACGTTATGGATAAAAACATGGGCTCCAGAATCAGCCTAGCCTGGACCCTAATCCCAATCAATCCTTTGTTAGTTGTGGGAGTTTTGGTGGGTACTTAATATCTCTGGCCTCAATTACCTCATTTGTAAATTGGGAAAAATAACCACCTCTTAGGGTTGTAAAAATGAACTGATAATATATGTAAAGTATCTAGTATATTTTCAGTCAGATAGTAAGTGCTCAATAAATGGTGGTAGTTATCATTACTATTTATTTATTTATTTATTTATTTATTTATTTTTTTTTTAAATTTTTATTTATTTATGATAGTCACAGAGAGAGAGAGAGAGGCAGAGACACAGGCAGAGGGAGAAGCAGGCTCCATGCACCGGGAGCCCGACGTGGGATTCGATCCTGGGTCTCCAGGATCACGCCCTGGGCCAAAGGCAGGCGCCAAACCGCTGCGCCACCCAGGGATCCCTATCATTACTATTTAAAGAGCCTCGGGCGCCTGGGTGGCTCAGTCAGTTAAGCATCACGCTCAGATCATGATCTTGGGGTCCTGGGATTGAGCCCCACATGGGGCTCCCTGCTCAGCAAGGAGTCTGCTTCTCCTTCTCTGTCTCCCTCTGCCCCTTCCCACTGCTTGTGTGCTCTCTCTCTCAAATAAACAAATAAAAATCTTTAAAAAAAAATAAAGAGCCTCTGGATCAACTTATTTTTTTTTAATCATTTTTCCATCATAGCAATTCCATGTCAACAATTAAAGCCATCTGCCACTTAGTCCACACTGTTCCCTCTCAGAATTGAGCCTTTAGTTATCTTTGAAACTTTTATCACAAAGCATAGTGCTTGGGCAAAGAGACTCAAGTCTCAAGTGCTACTTGTTCAATTAAGTAAAGACAACAGAATAGGAAGCTTTTTTTATTTTTTAGAATTAGATGGAGAAAGTCGCCCTTATTAATCAGAAAATGGCTGAACTTCCAAAGCAATTTGTTTTAAGTTTTAGAGGGAATAAAAGAGGTAGAGAGATTTCATATTTTGTTCATGGTTATCATTAATTCATTAATAAAGCAATCATTTATCAAGCGCTTACTTTGTGCCTGCCTTTCAGAAGCTCACTGCTGGCCAGAAAGCTGGGAGAGAGCTCCCTAGTGTACAACATGATGAATACATTAGCTTTTGGACCATGGAGAGGGGATGGGTGGATTCTGCTTGTGTGGGAGTGGAAAGCAAGGAAGGCATTTGGTCTCATAATTGCTGCTCCTTGAGACATGGGCCACATTAACACATCCTCATAGTTACCCTGTTATTTGTATTTGTTTCAGCCAGCTTCACGGGTCAGCATCTCATGAGAGTAGTACGAAATGGGAAGGACCTTAGTTTTCCCTTTACTGAATTGCCTGGAGAGCATCTCTTGGTGATTACAGCTGGAAGTGTGACATTTAATTAGTGGAGAAAGTGGAGTCAGGCAAGAGGCAGCCTGTGTCGGCGAGGGGGTGAGAAAAGGGTGGGGAAGAATTGATATGCTCAGTGGGACAGTTTGGCTCAGATTTTCTCCTAAGTCCAGGTTGGGTGTTCATATTACCACAGGTGGAGATTGTAGAGGCTAACAAATGAGCTGCCATGGACATCTAGAAACGGAGCAGAAAGAGGGGGTGGTGGGTACACAAAGGGATGGGGAGAGTAATTCCCTCCATTAGGAGTAGTCAGGAAAGGTTCTCCAGAAAAGATTATCACTGAGCTGAATTTCAATGATTATTTGCCTGGTATGGGGAAAAACACTCCAGGTGGTAGGAACAGACTATGTCAAGGCACTGAAGCTTTCTAAAATGCCACAGAGATCTTGAGCATCAGTGTTTTAAAATTCACATGATGTCACCCAGACTCTTCAAAACTTAACTCCACTTGTGGGCAGAATCTATTTAATAGGTGCTGAACTTCTGTAATCCTTATCTCTGGAAAGTGTCCCCCTAGAGGGAGGTAACAAGTGCAGCTTTCTGCCCTGTGGCTTGTTCCACATCAGTCCCTCCTCATATAAATTCAAAGCAGCAAAAATAGTTCAACACGTAAAAGGCTTTGTGTTGAGTGGGTGTGTATTAAACAATGGTCTACGTGGTTCAAGGTTCAGTTAGGATTTCAATATTAGTAAAAGATGTCTTGCTGGACAAATTTATTTCACCCTAGGCTCTAGGAGGACTGGAGCTTTCTGAAGTTTCCAGGAATTCTTTAAACTTGGGTCCCTCAATCAAAGGGAAATGTTTTTCCCGAGAGGTTGAAGAGGCTCTGGTTTCTCTCTTTATGTGTTAGGAGGAAAGGGCAGAGAGTTTTGGAGTTAACCACACTTGATTTGACTGTTGGCTGTGTCACTTCCTAGCCATTTGAGATGGAGTCGGTTGCTTCTCTCTCTAGAGCTCAATTTTCATATATATATGTATGTATGTATGCATGTGTGTATATAGAATTGGGAGGATATTATATATGTATGCCATAGGGCTGTTTTGAGCATTACCATGAGTCCATGTATGTACAGAACCTGGCCTATAGTGGGTACTTAGTACATAGTGGGTCTTGTCCTTTCCTGAACTACTGCTTGGTGCTGGCCCAATGCACACTGTGGGGAAACCATTACCTACCCTATTACTGTTTGAATCCAGATAAAATCTAATTAAAATGGACACCAAGAACATCTGAGAGGAAATTGTGGTTGAGACATGGAAGTTGAGGAGTCTGCCTGTGAATTGGATTCCGGAAACTGTAAAGGATGCTGTCAATGCCCCCTGCCATAGCCCTGTGGTTCACCTTGGAAGTCGCTTGTAACTTGGGTCAACGGTTTCCATGTCATGCCAATGACCTACTCAAGCCCATGATTCTGTTCAGAGGGTTCCTCTGGCTTCCTGCATGTGCTAGCCTGGAAGTGCTGGGGAATTACTGCCCCTAGGAATGGCTCTCAACTAGTGGGGATGGGAGTTAATGGATAAAAATCCCAGCTCTCGGGGATCCCTGGGTGGCGCAGCAGTTTGGCGCCTGCCTTTGGCCCAGGGCGCGATCCTGGAGACCCGGGATCGAATCCCACATCAGGCTCCCGGTGCATGGAGCCTGCTTCTCCCTCTGCCTATGTCTCTGCCTCTCTCTCTCTCTCTCTCTGTGACTATCATAAATAAATAAAAAAAAAAATTAAAAAAAAAAAAAAATCCCAGCTCTCTTGCTCCTAGGCAGGGGCAATTCTCAGGTACGTTGTATGCATCTCATGGAGGGTTCCCAAAGGGATGGAGCCCCAGTTGTCATAGGGACATCAACACACCCTGTCACACCATGTAACACACTTCTCTGTTCCCTGACTCACTTCCTGGGATGACCTCCAAAAGTACTTGTATGCAAATTATTCTGTGCTTCTAGTAGCTGGGGCAGATCACATCATTACCATGGGCCTACAATGCTGCTCAGATCCAGGGCTGCTTTGCTGTCCCTGTGAGTGACTCACATATAGCGCCAGGAGAATATTGCAGACCACAGGAACTGTGTCATCATTTCCCCTGAAGCAGGAAGCTGTATCATTCATCGACAGACTGAATGTGGCATTTGCCTTGCCACACAGAGAAAGAAGAAGAGCCATGGAGGTGGATAGAATGATTCTGGCTGGTGATTAATTGAAGATCAGGTGGCCATCCTCATGGACATGATCAGCACAAAATGCTATACCAAAGTCAGTCTACACTATGCCAAAGCCACCAAAGTCTATGCCATTTTTACTCATGGAATCTTCTCTGGGCCATTTCCAGAATTACTAATGCTGCCCCTGAAGCTGTCAATATCACAAACACCATTCTACAAGAGGACAAAATGAAACACTGCTCTAATATTCAAGTTATGGGTATTTCAATGATTTTGCTGAGGCAATCCAAAGAGCAAACAACAGTACACGCCTCCTACTTGTTTAGCCATGGCCCTTCATGTCTCCAGAATATTATGATTTCATACATGATACTGTGAATTAAACTTTTTTGACTTTAGAATTCAGTAAAATATAGAATGATGAATATTAAAGCATCAGATCTCTGTTTTAAAACTTTGGAACAGGGCAGCCTGGGTGGCTCAGTGGTTTAGCGCCACCTTTGGCCCAGGGCGTGATCCTGAAGACCCAGGATCGAGTCCGGTGTGATCCTGGAGACCTGGGATCGAGTCTCGCGTCTGGCTCCCTGCGTGGAGCCTGCCTCTCCCTCTGCCTGTGTCTCTGCCCCCCCCCCACCTCTCTGTGTCTCTCATGAATAAATAAATAAAATCTTAGAAAAAATAAAACTTTGGAACATATCTTTAAGGTTTTAGGAAACCATGGTTAGAGGTAGAGGAATGTTTGTTTACTTTTTAATTGAACTTGTCTTGAATGAAAAGTTTTGGTGTCATTTTGCCTTGTTGAGAAGGGGAACTTTTATCTTTGTTCTTATGATACTCTGAGGCAACAATCATACAATTGTATAATTTCCTTATACAATCAATCCTCTTAAAAAAACAATCAATCCTCTTGTGAAAATTCATAGTTTACATATTTCTGATGTTGTCAAAGATAAATTCCTATTAAAGCATTTTGTGTACTACTTTACTTGTAATGATAATATGAACATTTGGGTGAGGCTGCAATTAGCTCTTTACTTTTGAATGTGCATTAGAAAATCATGCAATACCTTGAATACTGACTTTCAGGGTTAAAATAAACTAGCTACTTTGCTTAACTTAAAGTGAATTTTATTTAGCTAAAAATGCCAATGAATCATATATTTTCTGATAGACAAATCAGAGGCAACAAAATCATAGGTAAATGCAGTTTTATGAATTGCCTCTAATCCAACTGGAACCACAGTTGCAACTTTTAAACTACAGCTTCTAAAAATATGTGGTAACTGCTCACACTTACTTGAACTTCTAAGTCTAAAAATTCCAAAAGCTATGTCCAGCAATAGACTACTGTATTCAAACTTACTATCAAATTGATGAGCAATTTCTGACTGCCTTAGTGGGCTGCAAATTGAAGTTGGAAGATGTATAGAATTCCCAATTCTTTGAGATGCACTCTAACATATCCTGTTTTTTTGCATTGTATTTGTAGCTTCTATCCTTCATTATTTCCTCAGTAATCTTATGTTGTGGATTTCCCTCAAAATGAAGACTACCTTAAATCCATTAACATTCAGTCTGATTCTCTTTTTTGCTTTTGATAGAGGAAATAGATAAATTTGTTATGAGTGCCTCTAAATGCATATTTAAATACTATCCCCTTTCTGAACTTGTTTCATTCATATTAAATACACTTTGCTTTTTGCATTCTGAAGCAGCAAGTCTATCAGGCAAATGCTTATTGTAACTGCAGATTTTAACTGAAAGATATAGATAAAAGAATGTTAAGAAAAAAGTATTAATAAGTAAACCTTAATTGTTTCATTAGGATAATGTTCAAAAATTGTGAAGAGTGATGGTTGGGAAAATCCCACTGAAGATGATGTTACCCATAGGCTGATAATTTACAAGAGTTCCCTAAATGAGATGTTCTGCCAACTATAGAGCTGAAGAAAAGAGTTGGACTTTAGATAAATATTGGCTAGGATATCCAACCTGAATAATTTAGATCAAAAAGAAAGGTGGGGGGGATCCCTGGGTAGCTCAGCGGTTTGGCGCCTGCCTTCGGCCCAGGGTGTGATCCTGGGGTCCCGGGATCCAGTCCCACATCAGGCTTCCTGCGCGGGGCCTGCTTCTCCCTCTGCCTGTGTCTCTGCCTCTCACTCTGTCTCTGTGTCTCTCATGAATAAATAAAAATCTTAAAAAAAAAAAAAAGGTGGGGATTTGCCTGGCTAGACAAAGTCTGGGAACTTCCATTCTGCTGTATTTTAATAAAGGGAGAGAATATATCCTCTGATCTAAATTCTGAATTGAAAATCAAAGCTATTTATCAAGCAAATTTGAATTAGATTTAGAGTTTTAATCTCTGATATAGTAGGTAGTCAAAATTAAAGCTAGCAAGTAGCATTTAGTTATTGAAGAGCCAGTGTAGAGCTTTCAAGTGAGAACTTCATTTAAATCTGACAAGCAATACAGTATAATAATGTATATCTAGAAAGCATTGGTTTAGCATGATGAAAGGACCATGTTTTGAAACTGTGTAGTATCTATTATTTTTGAAGAATACATGAGTTCTGCATTTGAATATCTTTCTTTGGACAAATGGAAATATAGTTTTTGACCCGTTTATGAAGACATCTTGATATGCAAATACAGACATGTTGACATGGTTAACACCAGTCAATTTAGAGATGCACATCTGGCTTTGAGACATTTTGAGTCTAAGAATATACTGAACTAGTTTTATAATAATGATTATCAGACAGAAAACCTGACTTAAAAATTGCATTGTCTTTCTCTGGCTTGAGAATTTATTGTTCTACCATTATTTAACATTATATTTGTATTCTAATGTGCTTTACACACATTCATGAATTAATTAGTATGGATTTGGCCATACTCAGACCAAATTTTAAGATTTGGGGAGTACAATCCAACCAAGTTGATAAAAATCTTTTGTAAGCAGCTGATCCCAGGACTTCCCCCACTCTTGCTCCTCACTGGTCCAGAAGACAAACCACATTTTCTGCTTATGTCTAACTCTGTTGAATCAGGAGTGGTCCAGCCTGTATCTAGTCAAACAAGGGAGTCAGAGAATTAGGAACATGCAAAAGCCATTGAACCCCAAACTCAAATTGTATAAGAAATTTATAGATATTCGTGTTACACCATATTATATGATAGTAATATCTAGAAAGAGCGACACTGTGGTATCTGCATGGAACACAGTATTTCTCCCATACGATGATAAATGTTTTCAGTAAAATCATGTAGCAATAAATAAAATCATGAGCTGAAGGAGTGAAGAGGCCTATCAAAAACATCTGGGATCCACACAGAAATCCATGCAAGAATGTTCATAGCAGTGTTATTCATAATAACCAAAAGATGAAGCAACCCAGAGGTCCACCAACAGATGAGTGGATGAACAAATTGTGGTACATCCACACAATGGAATACTATTCAGCCATAAAAAGGAATGAAGTGCCAAAACATGCTATAACATGGATAAAGCTTGAAAACATTGCACTAAGTAAAAGAAGCCGAACATGAAAGGTCACCTATTATTCCTTTTATATGGTATAAGAATAGGCAAATCCAGAGACAGAAAGCAGACTAGAGGTTATCAGGGTAGGGAAGGAGGGGTGAGTGAAGAATGGCTTCTTAAATGGGTACAGGGTGTTGTAATGGGGGGATGGAAAAGTTTGGAAAGCAGAGAGAGCTCTGGTGATTGCACAACATTGTGAATACACTAACTACAATTGATGGTACACTTTGAATCAGCAGTGCTTTTTTTTTAAGATTTTATTTATTTGAAAGGGAGAGAGATGGAGCACAGGAGGGAGGGGCACAGGGAGAGGGAGAAGCAAACTCCCTGCTGAGCAGGGAGCCTGATGCAGGGCTCTATCCTAGGACACTGGGACCATGACTTGAGCCAAAGGCAGATGCTTAACTGATTGAGCCACCCAGATGGCCCACAACTGAGTGTACACTTTAAAATAGCTAATTGTATGTTATGTGAATTTACCTCAATTAAAAAAAAAAAGCTGGGAAGATTTTCAAAAAATCTGAGCCTTGACCTTTCCCAGCTCCACATTGTGATTTGCCTCCTAGGGAGCATATTGACGTGTAAGCTCACGTTATAAAGGATATGAGGTGACTACCTGGCTTAGGATGACTCATCATCATTTATTAGGCAACCTGGAGGCTTGAGAGCAGTGCATTTCGGGCAATTTGCTGATTCCTTTAGGCACTCTTAACGCTGAGCTCCGTGGGTAGCAAGAAATAGCATGTGATTAGAGCAGAAGCAATTACTCTTGGAAAAGCATCATTAATTTTAAAAAGCTCTTGTCCTGAGCTATGTGGCTAAGTGGAGACAAATTAGGGTGCTGTCTAGAGGAAAGAAAGTGTTTTCCCCTCTTTAGGACAGAAAGGAAACCTAAAGTCATCTGTTCAAGTACTTAATTCTTCAGGGGGTGGGAGTCGCAGATTTGGGGGCTTGCGAGATTGGTGCTGGGTTAGTCGTAGGAGGCTTAGGGTTTATATCAAGTGTACTGCAAGCTGCTTCAGTTCTTTGTTGCTTTGTTTCCGTGGTGATAAAAAGGAACTGTTCATATTTCCCATTAGCTTCCATCTTAGAGTCTTCCTGGGGTCTAATTAGTAAGGAGGAAAGGACAGGGTACCATTCTCTATTTTATTTTGTTTATTTACTTTTGTACATTTTTTTATTGGAGTTTGATTTGCCAACATATAGTATGACACCCAATGTTCATCCCGTCAAGTGGCAGGGTACCATTCTCAAAAGCTGGTGTGTAGGGTATGTTCTGGGATCCCTTTTTGGGGCCATGCCCTTTAGCAAAGCAAAGCAAAGCAAGATAATCTCCCAAGTTCTTATTTAGAAATAGATCCTGAAATGCAAATTCTTACTAACAAAGAATTCAAAGTACTTGGACAGTGGGAATTTTTACTTTTCACTTCTGAAACCGCAGCCAGACAGGATTGTAAAAACCAAACCAAACCTCAATGAATGTTTCTCTGAGGCTTAAAATAATACGTATTGAACGCCTAGTGTGTCCTAGGCTTTGTACTATATTCTTTTATAAAGATTATGTCATTGGTATTTTGAGGTATTACCATACCTGAAATCTTATAACCAGGATTTGAATGCAAGTTTTTTTTTTTCTCCAAATCCAGTGCTCTTTCTACATTGGCTTTTCTTTGGGAAATTACTTAGCTGCTGTACTTATTTTTTATTATTATTATTTTTTTTTTAGCTGCTGTACTTATACTTTCTCTTTCCACTCTTCTCCCCTTTCTAGTTCTTTTTTTTTTTTTTTAAGATTTTATTTATTTATTCATGAGAGACACAGAGAGAGAGAGAGAGAGAGAGAGAGGCAGAGACACAGGCAGAGGGAGAAGCAGGCTCCATGCAGGGAGCCCGATGTGGGACCCGATCCCGGGTCTCCAGGATCACACCCTGGGCTGAATGCGACGCTAAACCACTGAGCCACCGGGGCTGCCCCTCCCCTTTCTAGTTCTAAAATAGAATTCCTATTCTTTTGAAAGAAAAAAAAAGTATATCCAGTTTCTACAATTCTATACCCCCTATTTCATTTTATATCCCATGGTAATATGATTTCTGTTTCTGTCTTTCCACTGAAATGCTGCAAAAGGGGGTTTCCAAAACACATGGGCATATTTAATTCCTATTCTTGCTGAACTTCTCTGTGGTGGTTGCAGTTTGGCCATTTCTTCCTCCTCCTCCGGTTGTCTTGCTTTGGTCTCTGCTGGTCTTCTTCCCCCTCTGAATGTTCCTCTTCAGTCTCTTCTGAGGCTCCTCTTTCATTCAGAATGACCAATAGTGAACATGTCCTGGCACTCTGAGGGAAGCCCCATTGTCCCTCACAGTTACACAATGGTTGGACATCAGTGCATTTCCCAAAGTCCAGATGACTCAAGGTAGATAGACACATATAGCACAATTCCCAGGTTAGGCTGAGACCTTGTCTTCTTCACTTCTGAATCATCACTGCTTGACCTATTACGGTGTCTAAAGGAGTATATGCTGAATACATAGAATGATGGGTATATCTCCAATAGAGAGTGAGTCCATTCTATGCAGAGGATGCAGAAAGTGCCCAAAAAATGTGGCCAGAAGTGTGTGGGGCTTTCCTAGGCAACTGTGAGGAGGGCAGTGTGGCAATCACATTGGGTGAAGGGCTGAAGAAACTGTTGATGATGAAGCCGGCAAGTGTGAAAAAATGGTCAGACTTTTGAAGAGAACAGAAAAGAACAGAAAAGAAAAGATTACTGGGTATCTTACAGAATGCTGGGCATTGTCTAGTGCACTCTTCCATATTATGTGGTTCTATAGTAGTCTGTACCTCTCATTTCTTTGCATTATTTATAACCCTGTAAGTTATACAACTCTAAGAGTAAGGCAAATGATTCTTGTCTATAGAAATGAAAATGAATTTTGTCACGTGGAAATGCAGTTGATTCCCCATATCCTTCAACCCCAAAGCACATAGGTGGGAGGAATCATCCAGTTTTGTTTCTTTTTTTTTTTTTTTTTTTATTTATTTATGATAGTCACAGAGAGAGAGAGAGAGAGAGAGGCAGAGACACAGGCAGAGGGAGAAGCAGGCTCCATGCACCGGGAGCCTGACGTGGGATTCGATCCCGCGTCTCCAGGATCGCGCCCTGGGCCAAAGGCAGGCGCCAAACCGCTGCGCCACCCAGGGATCCCCCAGTTTTGTTTCTGTTAAAAATTCATTTCATCATGTCTGACTGACTGTGTATGTGCCTGCTCTGTGGATACTCCTTTGGGCTGGATTTTTTAGAAAAGACTTATTTATTTATGAGAGACACACACACATAGGCAGAGACATATGCAGGGAGCTTGATGTGGGACTCGATCCCGGATCCCGGGATCACGCCCTAAGCTAAAGGCAGACACTCAACAGCTAAGCCACCCAGATGTCCCTGGACTGGATTTTAACACCCTACCAGTTCCTTGTTAATTAGTGGGCTAAAAAAGATCTTTGACAGGTGTTCACTTTATATTTGTATGAGAGTCATGATTTTACCCTTCATAAAAAAAAGTACTTTTTAAAAGAAAGTAGATGGAGTTAGATTTTGTAGAGTCCTAAAAGTCATTTTAGAAGTTTAGGTTTTATACAGTTTCAGAGACTTTTTTTTTTAAAGATTTACGTATTTATTTATTTATTTGAGAGAGCGTGAGGGTGGGAGGAGGGGCAGAGAGAGAAAGTATCTCAACCAGACTCCCCACTAAGTGCAGAGCCTGATTTGGGGCTTGATCTCATGACCCTGAGATCATGATTCAAGCTAAAATCAAGAGTCAGATGTCCAACTGATTGAGCCACCCAGGTGCTTCTGGTATCAGAGCCTTTGAAAGCTAAAGCAAAATGGGTTTAGTTTTGTGTTTTGGGACTTTGGAGCACATGCAGTTGGGCTGGAGAGACCAGCTGTTGGGCCATTGCCAGAGTTCAGGTAGGACATGGAGAGAGAGGGAATAAGACTGAGCACAAAACCTTAGCATGTAGAGTCATGCCTGGTGCTTCATAAACACTTATTGAAGGAATAAACAAATGGATAAGTTAAGTACTAACTTTGGAAAAGAGGGAGATCAGAGAAGCATTTCTGAAAACAAGTTTCAATTAGGCCTACCCATTACCTTCCAGACTCAATCATTTAAACCTTCTGATTAAATTCTTTGGGTTTGTATTTTCACTGACCCTTATTAATATGATTTTTAAGAGATGGTACCAAATAATTTTCTTCAGACATATTCTGAAATCCTCTTTAACTCAGTTCTATATTCACTTTTTCCCAGGTGATTTCTGTTGACTCCGATAATCTTTAGCCCATAGGGTTTCATGGTTGTGCTCCATGAAGAGTATTATGCTCTTTGGAGAGGTAAATAAAGAAATTGGCACTTTGAGGTTATAGTGGACAGTGAACCCAGTGAACCACTTGTGGACTCTCTTCCCACATTGACCCTGTGACTTAAAACATTTTTTATTGATTTTTATTTATTTTTTTAATTTTTATTTATTTATGATAGTCAGAGAGAGAGAGAGGCAGAGACACAGGCAGAGGGAGAAGCAGGCTCCATGCACCGGGAGCCCGATGTGGGATTCGATCCCAGGTCTCCAAGATCGCGCCCTGGGCCAAAGGCAGGCGCAAAACCACTGCGCCACCCAGGGATCCCTGATTTTTAAAAGATTTTATTTATCCATGAGAGAGAGAGAGAGAGAGAGAGATGCAGAGACATAGGCAGAGGGAGAAGCAGGCTCCACGAAGGGAACCCAGTGTAGACCTCGATCCTGGGACTCCAGAATCATGCCCTGGGCTGAAGGCAGGCACTAAACCGCTGAGCCACCCGGGGATCCCCTTATAGATTTTTTTTAAAGATTTTCTTTTAAAATAATCTCTACATCTATCTAACATGGGGCTCAAATGCACAACCCCAAGGTCAAGAGTCACATGCTCTACAGACTGAGTCAGCCAGGCACCCTTCCCTGTGGCTTTTTTGGCCAATGGGACATTAGTAGGCATAAGATAGGCAGAGACTGGATACATAGTTAGATACATAGTTATAGTTAGATATTGGGGCTTGTCCTCTGGACCACCCTTGTAACCCAAGTACCATGCTGTAATGAAGTCTAGGCTACCCTGTTAGAAGCCACCTGGGGAGGAGCTAGGGTTGGAGACATCACATGGAAAAAAGACTGAGTTCCTCACTAAATACAAAGTGCATGAGTGACCCCAGCTAGTCTCCCACAGACTGAAGAGAAATGATACATTGTTAAGCAACTATATTTTGGGGTGTGTGTGTGTGTGTGTGTGTGTGTGTGTGTATGTGTTGCAGCAATAGAAAACTGAAACAGGGTGTGAGAGCCATTTGCCTGGCGGGCAACCAGGAAGAGTACATCTGAAGTTCATTGTCTGAAAAATTCTCAATGAGAGGCCTTGGTGATTCTGTCCAACTACAGTTCCTATCTCCAGGAAGGTAACAAGTGCACCCCCTTTTTGAGTTATTCCAGTTTCAGCTCTCAGCTGGTTCAGGTCAGTGGGTGCTTGAGTGTTTCGTTTACTTTGTCCCCTGCCTATTGGGCCTCGGTCTCACCGGAGGGAAAGGTAGCATGGCAAGATACATGCTGTACCTTAGATACAGCAGATTCTAGAGGGATCCCAATAATTGGCTGTCTATGTCAGACAGACGCCTGTGAAATTGGTTCCACCATAGCAAGCTCTCGAGGGGCTTGGAGAATTGGGTCTATTTGGCTAATTATTCTTGATATTTCCTTCTCTCTCTCTCTCTCTCTCTCTCTCTCACACACACACACACACACACACACGAAGTTTGAACATGAAATTAGAACTAATGAAAATAAGGGATGGCATTCTGAAGTGATTTGTCTTATTCTTGCTTTGGGTATATATTTCATCTCACAGAGACAGGAATTTTTTAAAAATGGTTTTATTTATTTATTTGAGAGACAGTGAGTGAGCAAGCAGGGGAAAGGGCAGAGGGACATGGCAAAAAAGAATCTCAAGCTAACTCCACAGTGAGCACAGAGCCTGACATGGAGCTGGATCCTGTGACCCTGAGATCATTACCTTAGCTAAAATCAAGAGTCAGATGCTTAACTGACTGAGCCACCCAGTTGCCCTGACGGGAATTTTAATTGTAAAAGTTAGCTACTCTTGGGTGACCCAAAATGTGAATATGTGTCCAAAGATGGAGCAATCTTTTCCCAACATTCCCTATCAGTGATTGCTCACTTTAATTTCCATCTTTTATTCCTTGCTCTCCTACTCACTGTACTTATCAACATCTATAATATTGAATGATAATTTTAATTGCTTTGCTTGAAGAATAATATTTGGTTGCAGATCCATGAATGGCTGTTGAGCCTTTGGCTGAGTGGGTAAAGTAGGCTGAAGCAAAAGCAGACTACTTGGGGCAATTTTTATAGAGGAGGGATCCCTGGGTGGCGCAGCAGTTTAGCGCCTGCCTTTGGCCCAGGGCGCGATCCTGGAGACCCGGGATCGAATCCCACGTCGGGCTCCCGGTGCATGGAGCCTGCTTCTCCCTCTGCCTGTGTCTCTGCCTCTCTCTCTCTCTCTGACTATCATAAATAAATAAAAATTAAAAAAAAAATTAAAAAAAAAAAAATTTTTTATAGAGGATATGTGAAGGAAGGGTGAAGAGGAGAAGTGGTGAGCTCCCAGAGCATGTCTGGAAGGGTGATTCAAGGCACAGTTGTTGGGGTGAAGGCTATGTGCTGAGCCTCTCCATTCCTCTGTTTCCATTTCCATGGAATCTTCAGTAAAATGCCCATGACTAGTAAATTTGTTGTGGAATCATTCTGTTTTGAGATGCATTGAAGTGCTGAATCCTTGGGTGTGGGGTATAGCAGAGACTGCCCATGGAGATCCATACCATCTGGGTGCCACTGGTAATGTTTATGGCAAGAACTCCAGTGGTATAAATAATAGAAACTGGTGCTCACACAATGTGCCTCCCCACTCTTTGAGAAGAGCTCCCCTCTTCTTTGAGCAGGCCAAAAGGATTTGATTCATGAACACCCAAGTTCTTGGGGAGAGGTGAGGGATAAGGGTAGGTTGGGAATAGGAGAAGGAGCCACTATTGTTTGTGTAATGTTGTTAAAAGAAACCTGATTGGAGGCAATCACCAACCCCAAGGTTGGCTTAAGCTAATCATGGGATCCCCTCTGCTTTTTAGCTGGTGATGCAGTTTAGGGAACTGGGCACAGGATCTGGTTCTGGCCAGTAAGGGGGAACATTTACTGGGTGTTCTAGGGTACAGTTTCCCTCCCTAATTTCCTTCCCTAAAAGACAGTCTGTACTGAGATCCCACCAGTCCTCTTCCTTTCTGCTTGGATTGCTATTGTATGAGGTTGCAATACCTGGAGCTTTGGAAGCCATCTTGTGGCCCCAAGAAGATGGCCAACACAATTGCAGAAAGGCTGATCCACCTTGGAATGACCTATCTCCAGGCATTTTGTTAGGTGAGATGAATAAACATGCTTGTGGTTTAGCTACTGCTAATTGGGTTTTCTGTGATGTGCAGCAGATACAGAACCCAAGTATTCCTCTCCACCTTTTGTCATGGGCTAGATGAAGTTGGGTGCTTTGGTGTCCTCACCTTGAATGCAAAGTTGGAGTTTCCAGGTTGCAGCCACTGGCAGCTGCAGAATGGACGTAGTATCTGAAGTTGTGAAGGGTTTGGTCTGCTTGCTAGGCAGAGAACTGGGGTTCAGTCCCTATAGAGCTCGGGCTGACACTCAGCATTCGCTTGTTCTTTCTTGCTCTCTCTGTTTCCTTTACCTTCATCTACGCTCTCTCCCTTCTTCCTCCAAGGGCCGCATATGCCTGTGGGGAGCAGTAGCCAGAGAGAGAATCCTGAAGCAGCTCATGCTCCAAAAGATGTGCATGTGTTCCACTTTGGCTAGGATTCTTTCAAACTAGACACAGTTCCATGATGTCCCCATAGCTCACGGATGTAGGTACAGTGTACCACCTATAAACCTCGGATCATCTCTGAGGAATGTTCTATTGTTGTGTGATCTGACCCTTTCCACTTCCACTCCAAAAGCCAGGTACCTTAAGCTCTAGTACAAATTCTGGCTATAGCATTACTTAAAGCGCAAGTCATTTAACCTCTTTATGTCACAGTTTCCACATAGCTGGATAATTACACCTCTTAAAATTGTTATCGTGAAGATCAAGGGAAGTGGAAATGTTGTGGTCTCAGTGGGGCATTGCCACTCTTCCTATTTTGGCTTCCCATACAGGTTAGGTTGCCACTGGACTCCCTACTGGTGGCTAGAACCCAGCCCTCTCCATGATCATACCTTTGACCGATGACTCATCCTTTGTTTTTCAGGCCAGGACTTAATAGTCTGTTGTGACTCTAGTTCTATTCTGTATGAATGGCTCTTTAGATAAGCTGGCAAAAAAAAGTTCTTTCAAAGTTAAAAAATAGAATAAATGCACACAGATCCAAAACAATTCTGTCATTTTGAAAATGCTGCAGATTTGATAAACGGTGGGAGTTTGGCATAGCACAGTGGTTAAGAACATGCGTGGGTTTGAGTCAGAAAGACCTAGATTTGAACTTGCATAAACTTGGACAGGTATGAATGAGCCTGTTTCCTTGACCATGAAATGGGATTAATACTAAACTGACCTCGCTTTATTGTAGTGATGACACGAGGGGATGCCTGCTAACGTGTTAAATGTTTGCTGTGGGCCAGCACCTTACGTACAGCCAGCATTGTACAGATGAAAGGCCTAAAGTATAGAGGTGCAGTAATCCCTTTGCAACGAGCAGCTGGCAAATCACAGCACTGGGCTTTGAATCTAGGCTATCCTCACCAGAGCTTCTGCTGTAAACTATAAGTTAAGTGTTGTATTAATATCCTCCAGCACATAGGAAGTGCTTGAGAAAGACTACCTCTGATTATTATTGTTTATAAATGTACACTAAGTCATTAGATGAATTTGTTCAAAATTCCTTAAAATGCTCCAAAGATGGTAAAATAAGAATAATATGAGCTAGTAGATGCAAGGACTTTGAAAAGTGTTAAAAATTAGTTTTAGCTTAAAACCTAATTTGTAATCATTTGTAAATTATTTTAGATGTCCTGAGGAGAGTTCTAACGTCCTTGGTCAGATGTAGCCTGCCTGCTTGTTCTTATGTATATCATTTTCTCCTGATCTATCACCATGTCACTGTTTCTGCCTTCCTGCTGGGCCCCTCTCATGCCTGTGATGGAGGCTTTTAGATAGGTCCTGGGTGATAGACTCCTCTCCCCAGGTCGGCTCTCTACTAGGGCTGGTCACAGGGCTTCCCCCTTACTGACTGCATGTAACACTCCACTTGTTTTCTTTTCTTCCACTTTGAGTTTCTATTCTAATGCACATGTGCATGACTGTTAGTTTGCGATTTTGATAGCCAGTCTTAAATAAGTGAGTTTATTATGTGTAATTGTTAACTACTTCCCAGGCAGAAGCCCATTTAATTTGCACAATGAGATAGATACTCTTATTAATTCTAATCTTAATATAGACCTTCAAACTCTTTGTTTTAAAAAAATCTAGCTAGAATCATAGGTTTTAAAATAGCTTGTGCATGTGGGAGAAAAGGAAGATGCCATTAATTTTTTCCTGGCTTAAAGAAAATTTACAAATATTTATACTTTCCAGAAAACAAAGCTATCAATTTAAATATCACTACCAAGGCAATACACTATTAAAAAAGAAGACCAAGTAAAATTATAGACTTTAAGAACTGAAAGCTTACTTTCACAGTCTAGCTGTCCTAGGAGACTCCTTTGTTAGAAAAAACATTTGTAAGGGCAATTTTGTGATGTGGACCCTTCATTGCTTTTCTGCAGCTGGAGGAGAGGTCAGTCTTGTGGAGATTTCTTTCACCAGCTGTTGGGATGGCATTTCTTTTTTACATCTGTGCCTGGTATTTTTCTTTAGTCAGTACTGAGAGAAATAAAGGCTGGCCCGAGAACCTACAATGAGCACAGGAAAAGGGTAGAATAGGGTTATTAGCAAAAGGAATATGGGCACTGTGCTGGATTTTGACCTTCCAGGTCCATCCTCTCCTCTTTTTTTGCCCTGCTCTATCCCCCAAGATATCAGGTTGCCAGATAAAATATAGGAGGCCCAGTTAAATTTGAATTTCAGGTGAACAAATACCTTTTTAATGTAAGTAGATAAGTGCAATATTTGGGACATACTTACACTAAAAAAGTGTTTTTTATCTTAAATTTAAAAAAATATTTATTTATTTGAGAGTGGAGAGAAGGGCAGAGGGAGAGAATCTTCAAGCAGATTCCCCACGGAGCGCAGAGCCTGATGTGGGGCTCTACCTCACAACTTATGAGATCATGACCTCAGCCAAAACCAAGAGTTGATGTCTGACTGAGCCCCCTAGGTGCCCCTATTTATCTGAAATTAAAATTTGTAATTTTATTTGCTAAATCTGGCACCCATACTTGGGAGGCTGTCCTGTCTTTGCTGCATTAACAGACTCCTGTTCTCTGGCTTCCCATTGGGTTTGATCAATGGGAAGCACTGGTGAGAGAGAGAGGGACAAGAAGAAAAGGAAGGAGATTGGGGTATTATTCTCCTCTGGGTTATTGCAGATGGACTATATCTGTCCAAGGTGGCCAGCTCTGGTGTTCCCTTTTAGATGAAGAATCCCCTGCTCTTGCTTACCCTGGGATACTGCACTACCCAGGTTTCCCTACACTGCTCACACCTTTATAGATGAGACTGTTTATTCAACTCTTGTTAAATTGTCCAGGGTGAGAGTGCCATCTGCTTCCTGCTGTACTTCAACTGATAAAGACATGTTTTACATCTAAAGAAGATATTATTTTTAACTCTATTTTGCAGATGGAAACAATGACAGTGAAAGGTTGAGTAACTTGCCCAGGGTTTCAGTGGTATAAATGATGAGAATTAGGGAACAAACCTAAATCTATCTATTCCAAAACTCAGTTTGTTACTGTGCTGTGCTTTATTAATGAGCTTGATGAGACTCAAGGCTGGAGCTGTGAGACAGGTTACATGAGCTTTATTGCTTATGCTTTTACACTAGTATGCAAAGGCAGAGACAGAGTCCATGAGGTACAATACACCATTGGCCCTGGTTTTTTTCTCCTCCCTGTGCTGGGGGCCTACTTTCCTGCCTTCTTGACTTGGGTTTGGCCACATGACTTGCTTTGGGCCATAGAATGAGTCAGAATTGATGGATTCCATTGATAAAACTCAGTAACTTGTAAAATCCAAGAAGGACAGATGAGTGGAACAACGTGAAATACAATAGGGAGTGAGAACCAGGGTCCAGGTGGAAAACTGGGGGTTTTGGCTAACTGGATTGGGATAGAGGGCTTCCCATAGCCTAGGGTATAATAATTGCTGATGACTGGTGCCATTCAATATTCATGAACATGTTTGTAAAAAGTAAACAAACTGGTTGTGGGAAGATGTTACGTCTCAGTTTAGTCTATTTTTTATAGTTCTCACTTTTCTGGTTTGTAAGAGTACAAGCAACAGTGAATCAAAAAATCCTAAATTAAATTTTAAAAATTAGAAAAAAATTTAAAAATCTCCTGGATTTATCATTTTGTTGGGTAGGCTTTAGAGCATTGTCTTAAATGTCAGCAGGACAGATACAAAAACATTTCCTAAATCCGAGAGTCTTGCACTGCTTATGAAGGCAGTGAAATCTCTTTTGGAAGGTTATGTGTCAACAGCTCTTTGTAAGAAGTTTTAATTCCATTTCTACAAGAGATAAGGGATAGACAGCCCCCCTTGTAGGCTTTGTCTCCCCCACAATGTAGGGCAGTGGCCATGCCATCTTGATCTCTTATTCTCAGCATCTGACGTAGTTCCTGGCATATAGCTAGTATTTGTCCAATGTTTGTGGCATTAAAGTGAATTTTAGTCTTTTGCATTTGAGAGATCAATATACAAACAGACAATGGTGAGACCATTTTAAAAAATACAACTTGGACAAGTTGCCTACAGCAACCAGTCCAGTAAGCCAAATGACAGCTTTTGTAGCAATTGGCCCCAAAGGACCAAGACTTGATTAATAACTGACAGCTTCCCTACTTTTTGCCCCTGCTTCTAACTCAGGACCAACTGGAGATAGCCAAATATGATCCTGTGGCCAATCATAAAGGATACTTTATTTCTTGTTAGCCTGCCTACAGTCTGAGCATGCTAACAGCTTCTAGTTAAGGCACAGTCACAGCCTTCCCCTTTTTCCACTAAAAGGCTTCTCTACTCCTCTGCCTGTTTTTTGTCTCTCCAAGTGTAAGTGATTGTATCTGATGCCCTTGCAAGCCCTCAATTAATAGCTTTGCTTGTTCTCATCTGGGTGCTCTTCATTTATTTGCACACATTTGGAGTAACTGCTTTATTTAATGAATTGAAATAGGAAGATTTAAACTATTTTAATGAAATAAAACAAACAGGGACGCTTGGGTGACTCAGTGGTTGAGTATCTGCCTTTGGCTCAGGCATGATCCCAGAGTCCCATGATTGAGTCCCACACTGGGCTCCCTGCATGGAGCCTGCTTCCCCCTCTGCCTATGTCTCTGGGTCCCTCATGAATAAATAAATTAAATATTAAAAAAAAAAAAGAAATACAACAAACAATTTATTGCACCTAGCACCAATATGCTAGGTGCTAGATGTTTCCTCTTTAAAAAGAAAATGGTTATTGTGATGACTTTTATTTCAAAATTTCTAAAACTTAAAATTTTAGAAATCATAATTAAAACTTAAACATTCAACAATTTTTAGTATAATAATCACTGTATTTTGTGACTTTATAAAAAATTTAGACTGACTTATCATTTATTAAGTTATTTTATACTAAGAGCTATTATAATAGAAGTGCATGGGTGGAAACAAATCCCAAATCACTTGAAATATTATGGATCCAATATTGCTTTTGGATCCAAAATACAAGTTGCAATGCTAAATCTGTGAAAGAAACTATATCCTGGATGTGATCATGGCCACTATCCCTTAGTGAACTTTTTCTGTAAATGGCCAGATAGTAAATATTTTTTGATTTTGTAGGCCATATAGTCTCTATCAAAATGACTCAACTCTGCTGTTGCAGTGCAAAACAAGTATAGATAATAATGTAAATGAATATTGTTCTATTCCAATAAAACTGGAGTTTTAATTTCATATACTTTTCACATGCATGAAAATTCTTCTTGTTTTCTCAACCATTTAAAAAACTAAAAAAGAAAAACTACTCTTAGTTCACAGTCCACATAAAAACACATGAAAGGCCAGATGTGGCTCTGGGCCATTATTTGCCATATAACATAAAAATACACTGAATTTCCTTTAATTTAATAGGATACAGAAGATATTGAGATTAATCATTGCTTTTCCTATGTATTTCTGATCTTATATGTCTTTATATATGGTATATGGTATAAGGATCTATCTCTCTATCTTAGTAGGGATTGATTTATATACATGCATGTTTCATAAAAATTAAAATATTTTCACATACCTATACTTCATATGATATGCATAATTTGAAATATTATCATAATGTTTTCTTCTGTCCTTTGGTTTCCTTAAGAATTACATTTCCTGTTTCTGACTTAGACTCTGGCTCACAATAGGATGGGTGGAGATGAAACAGAATTATCAGCCCAGCACATGCAGATGTCCTTTAAAGTCTGAGGGAATTACAGACATTAGGTTTCCTTTTCTAGCTTTATTTCCTACTAGAGGGTAGTGACAAATAAGAGCAATTGAAACACTCCTTCTAATAGCCTTTAGATTTCAATCATAGGACCTTCAGCAAAAATTCAACCACAGTAAATTCATGGGGCTTTGCTGGCAAATTGGTGCCATTCTTGCCTCTCTATCCTTACCTCTGTATTTGACAGACACCTTTAATCTGTACTCTTTCCTGCTCTCCATGGATGTGGCTCCAGATTTCTGCTAAACACAGTGCTGCAGACAGCCACTGCCAATCAAATGCAGGCATACTAAATGAAACTGATTTGCCATGTCTGCTTTATTTTTGTCTCAATCTTGATCTAACAAAAGCTCAGTTGTTAAAGTTTATCATGTGAAGAATAGTTGAAGACACTGGGAAGGCGAACTAATGTGACTTACAGATTTGGTCGTTTTTATTCAGACCATGAAATCTAGTGTTTTTAGTTTGGGGCTGTTTTGTTTTGTTTTGTAGTTAAAAAAAAATTATTCTTGGAAGTGGTTCAGTTTAATGTAATTTAACACAACGGAGGGAAAACATACGAAATTAAATAGAATAGGAATAGATTAAAAATTCTGCATTTAGGGGCAGCCCGGGTGGCTCAGTGGTTTAGCGTGGCCTTCAGTCCAGGTCGTGATCCTGGAGACCTGGGATCGAGTCCCATGTCAAGCTTCCTGCATGGAACCTGCTTCTCCCTCCCTCTGCCTGTGTTTCTGCCTCTTCTGTGTGTCTCTCATGAATAAATAAATAAAATCTTTAAAAAAAATTCTGCGATTTAGGTTCAAAGGCCCATGTAACAAAATGAGGGAAACATCTTCCACAAAACGGGCTTGAGGTATTAGTATATAACATCCTCAGAACACATTGTTGAAAGTCCAGGTTCTGCCTAGATTATAGGAAGGAACAGCTCCAAAGCTGTATTCATTAACTCCCCATGCCTTATTCCTCCCAGGCCTTGGCAACTACCATTCTCCATTCTCTATTCAATGAGTTTGACTATTCTAGGTTCCTCATATAAGTGAAATTATACAGTATTTATCTTTTTGTAACTGAGCTATTTCATTTAGCATAGTGTCCTCAAGGTTCACCCATGTTGTAGCATATGTAATAATGTCCTTCATTTTTAAGGCTGACTAATATTCCATTGTCTGTATATACCACATATTTTTAAATCTATTCATCTTTTGGTGGACATTTAGGTTGCTTCCACCTTTTGGCTATTGTGATTAATGCTGCTATGAACTTGGGTGTACAAATATCTCTTTGAGTCCCTGATTTCAATTCTTTGGGTATACACCCAGAAGTGGTATTGCTGGATCATATGGTAATCCTGTGTTTAACTTTTTGCAGAGCCACCATACTGTTTTTTATAGCAGCTATACCATTTACATTCCTACCAACAGTGCATAGGGTTCCAATTTCTCCACATCCTCATTAGTACTTTTCATTTTCTGTCAGTTTTGTTTTTCATTTTTTTTATAGCATCCCTCCTAATAGGTGTGAGGTGATATCTCCATTAGTGATGGGGAATGTTGCTTTAACTATGGGAATTCATGCTTCTTTTGGAGGAAAAGGAAAATCTCAAGCCCTATTTGAAATTTCAAAATAAATGGAATCTCTAGTCCTAAAACAGATACAAAAGCAATGGTAAATTTAATGTGCTTTTTCCAATCACACAGGCTCCTGAAACCTCACCAGGATGACCTTCCTTCCTCCCATAATAAACCTCTCCCTTAGAAAATCTAGAGCAGGGTTTGGCAAACTATAGCTTACAGGCCAAATCTAGCTTGCCTCCTTCTTTTGTGCAGTTCTAGAGATAAGAATGATTTTTACATTTTAATTTTTATTTGTATTATATATAGAGAGAGAGAATGAGCAGGGGGAGGGGGAGAAGGAAAGGAGGAGAGTCTTTGAGCAGACTTCCTGCTGAGTGGGGAGCTCGAAGTGGGGATTTATGGTATTTGATGAACCTGAGATCACAACACCAATGGAAACTAAGAGACAGACACTCAACCGACTGAGCCATCCAGGCACCCCTGATTTTTACATTTTTATGCGGTTAGGGAAAAAAATCAGAATACCTTATGACGTGAAAATTGTATGAAATCCAAATTTTAGTAAACATAAAGTTTTGTTGGAACATAGTCATATAAATATATTTATGTATTGTATATGGCCACTTTTATAATCTACCTGCAGAGGTGAATAGTGTGACAGCATTGCTATAGCTTACAAAGCCAAAAATACTTACTATTTGGCTCTTTATAGAAAAGTTTGCTGACCTCTTCTCTAGAGGCATGTTTTCTAAAAAATTTGTGCTATAATCTGGAATAAGAAATATAATTTATGTTATGATCTGGGACATGGACAAACACTACCCATACACAGAATGAATCTAAAAATTCATGAAATAGGTTCTTACTTTACTTATTGTGATGTCTTCTAATTCTATCCTTTCTATTCTATTCTATTCTATTCTATTCTATTCTATTCTATTCTATTCTATTCTAATCTATCCTATTCCATTCCATATGAAACAAAGTCTAGTGGAGACCCACTGAATTCATTTAATGACCCAATGGTGGATTACAACCATAGCTTGAACAATTCTGCTCTAGACAACAGAACTAAAGCACAGAATGAAATGAAACTGATTTCGGCACAGTATCAAGACCAGCTTAAAAAATCTCTTTGTTACAGAAAATTTAAAACATATACAAAAATAGAGAATGGGATTAGTAACTCTCACGGACTTATTATCATGCTTCAGTAATTACCGTCTCATGGCCAATCTTGTTTCATGTCTACTCCCTTCATGCCTTCACCTGGGTTATTCTGAAGCAAATCCCAGACCCATCATTTCATGTGTGAATATTACAGAAAGTATCCTTAAAAGATAAGGATTTTTCATAGAAACTTAAGCATAAAATTTATTTAATCTAAAAATTAACAATAATTCCTTAACACCATCAAATATCCAGATAGTTTTCATATTTTTCCATTCATCAAAAGAAATTTTTTGGTAATAGTTTGCTTGAATCAAGATCCAAATAAATTATATTACAATTGTTTGATATGTTCTTAAATTCTGCCCTACCTCCACTTGCAATTTATTTGTTGAAGAAACCAGTTGCTTGTCCTATAAAATTTCACAGCCTGGACTTTGCTGATTGTAACTCTATGTTGCTATTTACCATGATCCCCTATCTCTTGTATTTCCAATACATTGGTAGTAGATCTAGAGATCTGGTCAGATTCAGGTTTGATTTTTTTAGCAAGACAACTTCATAGGTGCTGCTGTGAATACTCTTTGTTGGTCTTTTATCTCTTATAATATTAGAGGCCACTGAAGATTATTGTCTAGAACCATTAATAAGAACAGCTTTTTAAAACGTTTGTGCTAATTGGTAGTAGACTGCTTCAGAAAGCAATAATGAGTCAATTTATCAATTCTCCTTGGGCTAATCTGTAACATTGACTGCATTTCAAATAGCATCTCATCTTTTTAGGGGGATGTGCTAAAAAGGTAAATCTAGGGAAAAATTTGTATAAGAAAATCCAAGGAGATTTTAGAAAGTGTTATTAAAACTTGTTATAAAGCTACATCAATGGGACGCCTGGGTGGCTCAGTGGTTTAGCACCTGCCTTCCGCCCAGGGCCTGATCTTGGAGTTCTGGAATCAAATCCCACATCGGGCTCCCTGCATGGAGCCTGCTTCTCCCTCTGTTTGCCTGTGTCTAAAGATTTTAAAAATAAGGGATCCCTGGGTGGCGCAGCGGTTTGGCGCCTGCCTTTGGCCCAGGGCACGATCCTGGAGACCCGGGATCGAATCCCACATCGGGCTCGCGGTGCATGGAGCCTGCTTCTCCCTCTGCCTATGTCTCTGCCTCTCTCTCTCTCTCTCTGTGACTATCATAAATAAATAAAAATTTAAAAAAATTTAAAAAAAGATTTTAAAAATAAAATCTTAAAAAAATAAAGTTACATCAAGTAAACTATTCACAGGAACAGGCTAGTAGATTAATATTTGTTCCATGATATTATATTTTTAAAAGACTTTATGTATTCATTCATGAGAGACACAGAGAGAGAAAGGCAGAAACACAGGGAGAGGGATAAGCAGGCTCCATGCAGGGAGCCAGATGAGGGGCTTGATCCTGGCACTCCAGAATCATGCCCTGAGCCAAAAGCAGATGCTTTAATGACTTAGCCACCCAAGCATCCCATGTTCCATGATATTTTTATAAAAGTGAAAAATAGCAACAAACTAAATGACCAACATTAAGGTAGAGGCTAAGTAAGTTATAGTATGTCAAGGAATGAACAAATATATTGTACACATTTTAAGTCATGTTTAATGAAAAATGTGAATTAAATATGAAGATGATATATTAAGGGAGAAAATCTGGTCTCAAAGTATGATCCTGACTTCATAAAATATGGATATATTGGACTGGACATCTATGATTGAATGGGTATATATGACTGGGAGACACTATTCCAAAAACAATATAAATCATTTCTTAGGCATTATCCTATGTAATGCCACTAAAATAAAGAATATATACTTCATTTGTGTTTTAATTGCAGGAGAAGGATAAACTGTGGTTGGTTTGTGAGTGGTTTAAATTTTATTCTTTATGCTTTTCTGTAGTTTCCAAATTTTATCCCATGAAAGCATGTCACTTTAATAATCAGTGAAAGACGGGGCAGCCCCGGTGGCGCAGCGGTTTGGCGCTGCCTGCAGCCTGGGGTGTGATCCTGGTGACCTGGGATCGAGTCCCACATCGGGCTCCCTGCATGGAGCCTGCTTCTCCCTCTGTCTGTGTCTCTGCCTCTCTCTCTCTGTGTCTATGAATAAATAAATAAAATCTTTAAAAAAATAATCAGTGAAAGAATATGTTATAAAAAGTAATGAAAAAAAGTAATGAACTCTCATTACTGAGACATTAGTTAGGGGCCATAAGTTTTAATTTTACTTTTTTTTTTTTTTTTTCTCAGAGCTCTGTAGAAGGTAGTCCTTCACTGGATGGTAAATTGGAATAGATAGATGGAATAGATAGATCCAAGTTAAATTTTCTTTTGGTTTTTACAGTAGACAGAACATTTGTTGGAGTCAGAAGACCTAAGAGCTAGAACTAGACTTGTCTCTAATTCTTACATCCACTTAGGTCTGGGCCATCCATTTCAGCTTTTAAATTTTTATTTTGTTTGGATATAGAATAGGGTGAATAATATCTTTAGCCTTTCTAATCTACCAGGATACTACCAAGACAAATGAAACAATGGAAAACATCCTGTGTGTCATTGTTTTGAAGAACAATACTTGAGCTGTTTATTCCTGTATTGTACCTAGAGGCTTAGCAATGCCGTCATAGTACTAACGCTCTATATCCCAGCCCTTTTCCGGCTCTCAGATTTCCCTGGAGCAGATCATCCTCTGACCTTTCAAGGTTGAGTTACGTGATTTTTTCCTCTTATTTGCCAGTGCCTGAGGTAAGCCTCAGGCTTCCAGCATTGTGTTATATTCCCATAACCCCTCACCCTGAGCAGGAGCCATGTCTAATCCTGTGTTTGGCTGACCGTAAGAGACTGTTGGTACCCAATTGATGTTAAAGGAGCCCGGTTGAATTGCTTCTTTGCTCCTGTGTGTTCTGACTTGACTTGGAATCATTCAGTTTCATGAGTTTGGGGCTTTCTCTGGATCCTCTGAACTTTCTGAGAAATTGTTTAGACCTCCTTAGCAGAGAACAGTTAAAATAAGGCTGACAACAAGACTTCTGTGAAGCTACTGAAAATGTTAGCTGTTGTGCTGGGATGAGACAGTGGCTAGGATGGAAGATTTGGGTTCTACCTTGGGCTCTACTGCCACTAACATGCTGCTAGCTCCAGTTTCCCCAACATGGAGGAAGCTGGACTCTGGGATTTTTTTTTTTTTTTTTTTTTAGATTTTTATTTATTTACTCATGAGAGACAAAGAAAGAGAGAGAGAGGCAGAGGGAGAAGCAGGCTCCATGCAGGGAGCCTGACGTGGGACTCGATCCCAGGTCTCCAGGATCAGGCCCTGGGCTGAAGGCGGCGCTAAACCACTGAGCCACCCAGGCTGCCCCCAAGGACTCTGGGATCTTTAAGTTTCGTTGGGCAGCTACTGTAGAGTTTATGATTCCAGTTTAATGATGTAGGTTCCATCTGGCCTCTGTGGGGTCTTGGGGAAATCATTTCACATTTCTGAGCCTCAGTGTTCTCATCTGTAGGATGAGGATAATATTATTTATATCATAAGATTGCTGTAAGGATTAAATGAGACAAACTATATATGTTATCCAGGTCTGTGTCTAGTGCCCAGTGGGTTCTCCAAGTATTCTTTTCTGCCCTCTTTCCCTTTATTCAAACAGGGGTAAATTAATCTTCATAGAAAGGATTAGCTAACTAAGGCTTAGAGTACTCTCTTAGGGATACTTATATTCTGCAAGGGATTCTTTTTTTAAAAAAAGATTTATTTATTTATTTTAGAGAGAGAGTGAGTGAGAGCAAGGTAGTGGGCAGGAGGGGCAGAGAGGGAGAGAGAATCTTAAGCAGACTCTACTGATCACAGGGCTCAATGGGGGCTTGGTGTGGGGCTCTATGTGGGGTTTGATGTGGGGCTCGGTATGGGGGGTATGTGGGGCTCAATCCCAAGACCCTAAGATCACAGCCTGAGCCAAAACCAGAAGTTGGACACTTAACTGACTGCACTACCCAGGTGTCCTTCTACAAGAGATTCTTAGGGATGATGTTAAAGAAAACAAATCTGGACTTAGTAAGGAGACACTTTATTTGGAAGTTTATTGCAAGGATGGAGGGCTGTTGCAATTGGGAGAATGCCCTGACCATGAGATCTGCAAGTGTCTAAAGAGTTAGGCAAAAGGGGGTATTCTTTATAGAGAGGAGTAAACAAGTCCAGAAAGAACTGGATATAGTGAAGTGGGTTGAAGGGGTGACAGGATTGGATAGTAGGTCAGGGAATATTTTACCCTGAGACCAGCATATTCTCAGGAAGGCTGTGTGCTGCCTCAGGATGAAGGTAGGCCAAAGTTCAGAGGTCCAGGAAAAGGAGAGAAATTTACTAAAGTTTGGTTAACAGGCATTTTGTCTAGTTGATCAAGGGGGATGAAATAGTTCAGCTAATCATTTCTGAGGCAAAGAATGGAAATTTCTTTGGGGTCAGTGTCCTAGCTTTGTCATAGGTAAACAAAGGGGCATTCTTAGGTCTTATCTAAGTCATTTGAGGAAGGGTGGTTTTTTTGTTTTTAAAGATTTGATCTATTTATTCATGAAAGATACACACACACAGAGGGAGAGGGAGAGAGAGACAGAGAGAGACAGAGACACAGGCAGAGGGAGAAGCAGGCTCCATGCAGGGAGCCCGACGTGGGACTCAATCCAAGGTCTCCAGGATCATGCCCTGGGCCAAAGGTGGTGCTAAACCGCTGAGCAACCCAGGCTGCTCAGGGTGGTTTTGTAGTAAAATGTTTTCTAGGACATGATAAGGCAGGGCACTTCTCAACCTTCATTGTTTTCCAGCACAGGGGTCAGGTAAAATTCAACACTGCTAATGGCAAAACCTTCAGGATCCAAAGGCACCCAGTTGGTGATATCTTTGCAGGATATTGATGGGTGAGTCTGAAGGTCTTTCCAGAGCTCCTCAATACACACTCTGCTGACCGCTAACCAGTGGAAATCTAGAGGGAGCCCTCTTGTCTTTGATGGAAGAGGTCGGAAGCTAGAAGAAGAAAGGCAAGGGCCATGAAAATATCCCCTATAGCTGGCACATTCTTTAACAGCTTCCTCTAACCAAACCCTAGCTGACTATACACAGTCCCAGTTTTTGAGATGCAAGTAGAAAAAGAGCTAGAGAAAAGATTGTTTCAGTTTTCCAGGATCATCTCTCCCACTGACAGGAGAGCTGGAAGATTCTGGTTAGCAGCAGCAGCAGCGTCAATCAAACTTAGTTGTTCTGAACCTCCCTCCAGGAGAAGGGTGTGTGTGTGTGTGTGTGTGTGTGTGTCTCCCCTGGGGAAACGCCTGAGTCAGCTAGTGTGGCAGAGGAGACTCTGGGGGCTTAGGGTAGCAGCTCTTTACTGTCCCACTCAGAAATACAATGTTTATGTACTTTCACAATGGGCACAGCCAGTGGAATGTATTACTTAGGCTAAGTCCAGACATCTTACCTCTTTCTATGCCCATCTTTATATTATTGCTAATGATGCCTATGTCAGGTTTATAAGAAAATCAAGTTAAGGTGCAAGAATAGGGAATGTCTACCCAGGGAGTTCTCTTTCTAAAAAGTCCTTTACCCAGAGTGAGAATTTATACCAGGGCCTATTAGCAACATCAGACTAGCAAGGAAAAAATAAAAAGTGATTTAAATTAAAAAAAAAAATAATATAGCCATACAGACACCTAGGTAGGTGGACCCTGTTGCATTCCTTTTGACAGCCCTGAGAAGGTGGATCTGTAATGTTAGTAGAGGTGAGAGGACGCTGCATGGTCCTTATTGATATGAGGACATAGTGTGTATTCCCTTAAATAGCAGAGGGTCCATGGATTTCAGCTTCTGCCCTCCTCACAGGAAACAAGGACAGAGGGTTGTGTTGGACCTGTAGCTGTTCCATCTAAGTTAATCCCTGATTTGTCTTCTCTACATATCAGTTGAGGATTGTATCTTTTTTTTTTTTTCAGTTGAAGATTTTAAAACTTTTTTTCCTCTTTTCATCTTGGGGTTGGTTGATCTGGAAGCCACCTCAATGATAATACTATTTTACATATACTTATTTGTATACTGTTTTATAAATGACAATGTCAAGTGTCATGCTGTCATAGAAAGGGGACTGAATGAGAAGGAAGGGAAGTTGGGTCCTAGGCCAGTTGAGGAATCACTGATAAAGTTTCTTCGTTCGCACACTCCATCCTTAGATAATATTGAACAGTTGTTTCACTTAATAATTCAATGCCTGAAAACCTTTGGAATGGGGTGCAGAATGGTAGAAGACTGGATCTAGAAAAAGGAGTCCCAGACACAACACCAAACTTGACCAGTAACTGGCTGTGGCTTGGGTAAGACCTAAAACCTATCTAGGCAACAGGATTTTAGCTGAAACATAATACTAGGCTGCCCTTCCTGCCTCTGGCCCCACATTAGGCCTCACCACTTTTCCACTGCAGTCAGAGAAACGATGGGACTAGCAGGGTAGGGTTATTACTAGGGTCCCCGGCTGCTCTGGCTTCCCGTCATGAAAGCCTTGGGGGCCGGTTGGCGCCTGCCTCCCTGCTTCCCTGCAAGGAATTAGCCCAGTAGTCTCCCCTTGCACCTCCACTACCCTCCCAGGCCTCAAATGCCTCACAGGAAGTCTTGGTTTCCACAGGGGGAGGCACCCAGGATGAGGACCAAGGGAGGAGGCACTCTAGGGAAGGGGATTGCCAAATCTTCTTCAGGGGCAGCTGCGTGTAGGCTTCTCAGGAAAACAATCTAGAAGAGTAGTGATATTGGCTCTAAGAAGAGTGAGGAGAAAACAAATGTAGGCTCCTCCTCCGCCCTTGTCAAAACCTACAATCTCCCAGGATACAAAAGAGGGCCAGGGAGGAGCAGGAAGGACACGTTGGGCCCTTGGACTATTTGCCCCAGGTGAACCAAGTTGCAGAAAGTAGGGGAAAAAAGTATCCCTCCCTTAATGCCACGCCTCTTCCTTCCCCCATCCTCCAGTAAAGTCTCCGGACAACATCTGCACAGAGACCCCTGCAAGTGTCCCCATCTACCCCCAACTGTCAGACAGGCGCAGAGACAGTCTGGGAGTCCTGGGTCCACCCGGGGCTGGGCGCGCAGCCCTCCGGAGCTTCAGCCTCCTCCTCCTCCACCAGAAGGGGCTGCTACCCGCGGAGTCAGAGGCGGAGCAGAGACTGGGGGAGCTCCGGCGTGAAGAGGGAGTAAGGCTTTGGCAGGCAAGGGGTGTGGGTTCCTTAGGGAGCCTTGGCCGCTCACTGGGCCCAGCCCGGCCCGCTGAGATGGGCTCCTTCTCCTCTGCGCTGGCGCGGTCCCGCAGCTCCGTGGTGCAGTTGGGCTCGTCGCCACCGCAGCGCGAGGAGCCACAAGCTGCTCCCGCTGCTCCCGCCGCTCGAAGGGACCCATTCGCCTTCCCTAAGACCCGGAGGCTCGGGCCGGGGCGGGCAGAGACTCCCTACCCGCCGGCAGCCTGGGAGGCTCAGTCGGCCGCGCCCAGCCGCGAAGGAGAGCGCGCGAAGTTAGGGAGTCCGGAGCTGTCCCCGGTGCTGAAGTGTGCAGAGAGTATGTCCCAGCCCTGCCTGCCCCAAAGCGGTAGCGCCACGGGTAAGTCTTACCTTGCTTAGGGAAGGAGGGATGGCGGGGAGCTGCTGCCTGGAGACCTGTGGGGTTCTTCTTAACATCAGAGGGAGAAATGAAGGCTCTGTCTCTCAACAGTATTTCGCTTTCTTTGTTCTCTTGCCCATAACTTTTTTGTTTTTGTTTTACAAGTTAATATTCATTTCTGGTTCAATAGGGAGTTATTTCAGAAGGGCCGTCTTTCGAGGAGTTTAAGCAGTAGCGCGCAAGGCACTTTACACGTAAAGATCCCTTTCCCCAGCTTTGCACTGGTGCCAGCAGCACGCAGAGAAGTCTTCCTTGTTGTTTTGGAAAGATAAGGATAAATGCGGTTCATCTTCCCATCGCCTTCCAGGGGAATTGGAAAAAGGGCAAGAGATCCCTGCTTGTCTAAGACTTTAGTTTCATGTGTGAAGAAGGAAACTAGTATTTGAACTGGTCTCTTCTGAAGGGGCTTGGGGTGCATAGTTGGGGGAAATTGTTAATGTAGGCAGCAAAGGAGAAGTGAAAAGAGCACACAGGATTTGGGATCAGGTGGGCCTGAGTCTCCATCTGCTGCTTTCATTGTGCTCTTGGGCAGATGTTCTTCTTGTGCCTTGATTTTTTATCATTGGTGGCATATGGATCATAATAACTGGAATCTCACTAGGTAGCTGGAAAATCTAACTAGACACAGTACATGAAAAAGAACTTTGAAACTACAAAGTGCTATGCAGATATTCAGTATTATGGCTAAACTTGATCTCTGAACCTTTTCAGCTGAAACTAAAGGGAAGAGTGAAACTTTTCAATTTTTAGTTTAAGATATTCAAAGTCTCCATTTCATAGGGAAGGTCCTGTTTTATGTAAGTGGGAGGAAAGTCCTTAGTTAATATATGTAATTAAAAAAAACCCTCTCACACTAGAAAAGTTACTAAATATATCAGCTGGCTTTTTGTTTCATGTGAATCCCTACTTTATCCCAGGTAAGGTTGTGATGCTCACTGCTATTGTCTATTGAGTTTTTGAAAAAGATTCAGTGGATTCGGTGGGGAATGTTGGTTCCCCTCAAGAGAAAAAGATGAGATTGGTGGTGGTGGGGGGTTGGCCCACACTTTGACTCAGAAGAGATAAGGATACATGTATCCCTATTCCCTTGAGAAATTCCTTCCAAAAATATTGTGAGTTTATCCCTTAGTTTTTATTTGTTCTTGTGTCAAACAACTTTCCTAAACAAAAATTAAAAGAAGATACATACACATGATTCTTGCAAGAGGGGATTTATCATTATAAAATATGTTAGTTTTTTTCCACTTGTAGGACCTGACTTTGTGGTATGGATGGACAGAACCAGATTTGGAGTCAGGGAACCTGGGTTCTTTTTTTTGGGGGGGGGGGCGGAATCTGGGTTCTGCTAAGCTCTACATCCTAGGGCAGGAGACCTATATTTTCTAAGCCTGTATTATTTGCTCTTTTAAAATGACTACAAATAGAGTTGTGTCATCTCCTATGCCATGAAACTCAAAGGAAAGAAATTATGGAGATAAAAATGATTTCTAAACTATAAGTACTGTACAGGAGTAAGGTATCATCAAAGTATCTGAAGGCTTAATATTTTCTTTTTTTAAACATTTTATTTATTTATTCATGAGACACACAGAGAGAGGCAGAGACATAGGCAGAGGGAGAAGCAGGCTCCTCACAGGGAGCCTGATGTGGGACTCAATCCTTGAACTTAATATTTTCTTTCTTTCTTTCTTTCTTTCTTTCTTTCTTTCTTTCTTTCTTTCTTTCTTTCAAAACATTTTATTTATTTATTTATTCATGAGAGACACAGAGAGAGAGAGAGAGGCAGAGACACAGGCAGAGGGAGAAGCAGGCTCCTCACAGGGAGCCTGATGTGGTACTTGATCCAAGGACTCCAGGATCACGCCCTGGGCTGAAGGCAGGTGGTCAACCACTGAGCCACCCAGGGACCCCCTGAAACTTAATATTTTCTAATGTATAGGATGCAAATTTAATTTTTATATAATCTTATTATGGTCTATCATAGTCATATTGGATGGAATATGGAATTTCTTTGTGAAACTATTCAATATTAATTTGTGTGTGTATATGTGTTTGATATTAGTTGAATTACAAATATATATATATATATATATATATATATATATATATATATATATATATAAATATATATCCATGAAAGAATATTGCCATATTTTTTCTCACACTTTTGATGATGTGGACAGAAGATTTGAGTATTGCAATTAATTCACACATTTATAATGCCTGAAGACCGGTTTTTAGGAATTTGCATTCAATTAATTTGTTTTGGATTTGATGAATACACATTTAAAAACTATTAACTTTAACTTTTTGATTGTACAAGAAATTAATTTTTCCATTCCTTCCATTTTATTTCATAAAGAATATCACCAATTGAAAGTGATATTCTGAGTTTTATATTATCTAGGATACGTACACAAAGTTATTGAATTTGTATATTTTAATCTTTAAAAAATGGTATTTGAACTTAAATCTTTGAAGTGTGATGGGTTTAGATAGCTGGAATTGTAGATCGGTCTCAGTTTTATCCTCTCTAAAAATGTTCAAAAAAAAAATAAAAATAAATAAAAATGAAGTTCATTGCCCTTACCTGTGAAGCTGATTGGCCCTTTTCTCCAAATAATGGGTAGAACGGTACACAACTTGTGAATCTGGGAGCAAATTAGCTTGTACTTTATAGGCCAAACTGATTGAATGTGTTTGTATAAATGAGCACTATGTGCCAGATGTTGCTTTATGAGATAGCAGGGTGGATATTTTTATTATTATTTTACAGATGAAGATATTAAGGCACAGGGGTTAAGAAACTGGTTACACAACTAGTAAATGACAGCCAGAATTTGAACTTAGGTAGTCTAGCTCTAGAACTATCTTCTTATCCACTTCTCTATCCTACTTGTTGGAAGTGCTGTGTGTTTATTTCCCATTTATTAGTCCTTAGTTTATTATTTAGTATTGTCCTTTGAAAGTTTTATTTTGTCTCAACTATAGTCAGGAGAACCAAGAGAAATTGCATTGGTCCTGGGAGGGAGGTGTCAGAGTATTAAGAAATAAATAGTCACCTAGGATATTGTCATTAAAGCCAGAGAACTTTGTGGGGCAAGTGAAGACTCAGGGTGCAGAGTCAGGGCAGTAAGGCCAGCTGTCTCCCCTCATCTAAATATAAATGCTTTAGGCCTCTGAGATTTGTTTTATTAAGGATGGTGATGGTTCCCTACTGTTCTCTCATCATATTGATGTGAAGATTAAGTGAGATATGGTTGCCAAAACCCAAGTGGGGACCTGACATAGATGAAGCATAGCTATTTTGTTATGTTTTTTCTTTTCAGAGCTTTGGGGTCCCACTCACTGCTAGAAAGGAAGGAACAGCCTCATCTATTTTCAATAAAAGGGTACCTCAGAATAAACAAATAATCAAATAAATAAAAAACCTTCCACAGGTATCTATTTTGTATAATCTGCAATAGATTATCTGAGGCTTCTAGATTTTGTTAGAAATTCCTCTGGATGGGGAGAAATTTTGATATTATTGAATAAAATGATTTTTATTAATAATCTGCATATTGAAATTATTTGAGCTCTTTCAATTTTCAGTTGCTGTCCCTTTCTTCTTTTGTTTAACATTTGGAAAATGTGTGTCCTGCAAGAGCTAGTCTCAAAGTGTATTTATTAGATGATGGTCTTGGAATATTGTCTTGCTGAATTTCATTGTTTTTGGTTTCCATCTAAGTCCTCCGTGTCTCTTGCTAAGACTATCATTGTTGGAAGGAAAACTTTTCCTTTACTGCTTAAATTCAAGATAAGGGTCCTGCAAATTAGCTGACAATGGACAGCCTAAGGAGAAAAGATAAGCTTTATTTAAATTTGCATAAGGGAATATTTAGTGATGAGTAACTTGTTGAATAACCAGAAGTAAAAGTTTATACACCAACTTAACAACAACAACAACAACAACAACAACAAAAAGAGGAGTAGTTTGGGACTTCAGTGGGCAAGTATGGAAGGGTGCAAGCGCACAGCTGAATTTTCACACTTCTCAATGTTAAGCATCAGTCTTTTCCCACTCTGGAAACTCCCTCAGAGGAGGAAGGGTCAATGGCAGCTATATTTTGGGGAGGCTCCGCCTAAGTTTAGGTAATGTGTCTTTCTATTGCTGCTGATGAAGTGTTTTTAGTTTAAAGTAAATTTCATATCATTTTGGTGGGCTGTTAATCTCTACAACAGTATTTCCCTATAATTCAGTCCCGTCATAGGTTAGCACCAGTGGTTTTCAAATTTTGGTGTTTATCAAAATCACCTGGAAAGCTAATTCCAGAAGCCTAGGGTTGTAAGTATGGGATAGTGCTGGGAGTCTTGGTACTTTAACCAAATTTCCCAGGTGATTTTGTTAACACCAAAGTGTGTATCACACTCACCTGGGGACTTGTAAAACATGGAAATAGTGGGCTCTGTCTCCAGAGTTTCTGATTAGTAAGTCTGGCAGGCAATATAGCAATATCTATTTCTAGTAAGTTTCCAGATGCTGCTAATATTGCCGGTCAAGGCATCACATTTTGAAAACCACTGGTCAATGTGTAGTAATCACCCAGAAGGGCCACTATTCTTCGATATATTGTATTTGCCACAGTTGAGTTCTTGATTTTGGATCTTGACAGATATTATGGAGGATAAGAACTCTGGATGCAAAGTAGCTTTCATTTATCTAATCTTTCTGTTTTATGTGCTTAGCTCCTTAGGGCCACTCTCTTGTCAATTTCTAAAATATCAGGATAATTATGATTCTTAATCATGATGCTTTTACTTTGGGATTTTGTTTTTGGAATTTTTTTTTAAGATTTTATTTATTCATGAGAGACACACACACACAGAGGCAGAGACATAGGCAGAGGGAGAAGCAGGCTCCATGAAGGTAGCCTGATGTGGGACTCGATCCAGGGTCTCCAGGATCACACCCTGGGCTGCAGGCGGTGCTAAACTGCTGCACCACTGGGGCTGCCCTGTTTTTGGAATTTTTTAGCTAAATTAAAAGTACTTGTTGAAGAGGAAATTTTTTTCTTTACATTTTAAGACTCTTCTAGATATTAGATTGACACGAGACAGATTAACAGGAGAAAATCACATTTAATTATGTACACATAGATAATTCTCATAAACATGAAAGATTCCAAAGACATTCAGGCAAAATGAAGGTATATATGTCATTCTGGACTAAGGAAAAGGATATAGGGGTTTGGGGCTACAAAGAAAAGGAAGGCAATTGAAAATGAAAAGAGTAAATGTTTGCTAAACAAATGTTTGCTGGGCCATCCAGAAACAATGGGATGTAGAGAGGAATTTTAACAAACATACTTTGCTAAGATCCTCCCTTATTAATACCTAGATCATATTATACTATAGTTATGTATGGTGATAGCTCCATTCCTAGAGCAGGTCATCTAAGTTATTTTAGAACGTTAGGAGGGGAGGCAAGAAAGAAAAACTTCTTGAGTCTTCTGTTTCTTAAAAATAATCAGCCTAAATTAATCCTCAAACCAAAGAGACACATTTTAGAGTGTCAAAATTCTCCCTTGCAGACTGTTAATATGAAAAGAAAATAAAACTCTCATCATTTTAAAGATCAGAGGGGGAATGGTTATGCCACTAGTGTCTTAATCTTCAACACTTCAACAGCATCTCCTAGGATATGTCCCTGTTCCATGTTAATTTAAACACACACAAGCAGCCTTCTAAAAACTTAGGTTGATGACAAGGAATACTGGTGTGCTGGGCAAGTACTACACCCCTGTGGATTTAGCATCGCCTTCAGGAACTGCCCTCCTCTGCCACACTGCATTTCTCTTAGGGAGGCAAATCTGGGTCCCTAAAATGTCCCATCAAGTCTAGGATGTCTCTGAACCACTTTCCTTTCATTCTCTTTCCTGATAGTTACTAGAGGCATTGCTTCCAAAGGCAGTTACAGCCAAGGGCAGAGTAGAATAACCTCTTTATCCCCGAGCCACTAGTGGTGTATTTGCTCTGGTTGGATGGAAGGCTTGGGGAAGGATGCTTCGTATCTGACAGCATTTTACAGCTTAAAAAACCCCTAGAGTCTCTTTATCATATGATCTTCAGGACAGTTTTCTAGGTAGATGGGACAGATGGCCTTATTGTTCCTGTTTAATAAAAAAAGAGAGTTGAAATAAACTATTTATTATTGATGACATGCTTTATCCTAGATCTCTTACAGTTAGTTAGATTTTTAGGTGGCCCATTATTTCTTCCAGGAGGCATGGTGCTAAGGAAAGGGGCTTTGGAATCTTAATCCCTGACTTGGATACTTCCTGGTTACCTAAAGTGAACTTTCTCAGAGCCCATTTCCTTATGTGGAAGTGGAACTAGAAATGGTATTGACCTCATCTCTATAAGGTAATTGATGTAAGGCACTTAACACATGCCTCGAGGAGAGAAGGGTATAGAACCAGAGAAAGATTGAAGGCAGAGGGGAAGCAAGAAAAAAAACACAAAGCAGTTCATTTGATGTTAGAAGGTTCAGGTCCTAGCTCTCCCATTTTGGGGTAAGGACATAGATCCCACATACTTATGTTATCCTTGGTGTTATATTTTCTGTAATTTACTCATTGTTCAACCCAGACAATGGTGTGTGTGTGTGTATGTGTGTGTGTGTGTGTGTGTGTGTGTGTGAGGTTTTAATCTGCCTCCTAGGAGTGAGCAGTTAACATTAAGACCCTGATCAGAAATACTTGATAAGAAGTGTACTTCAGGGGATCCCTGGGTGGCTCAGTGGTTTAGCGCCTACCTTTGGCCCAGGGTGTGGTCCTGGAGTCTCAGGATCGAGTTCCGCATCAGGCTCCCTGCATGGAGCCTACTTCTCCCTCTGCCTGTGTCTCTGCCCCCCCCTCTCTCTCTCTCTCTCTCTCTCTCTCTGTCTCTCATGAATAAATAAATAAAATCTTAAAAAAAAAAAGAAGTGTACTTCAGCTCTTCCTCTAATTGTTCTAACTATGTTATATCTAACTATGTTAAAGGATTTTAAAATCAACGTAAAGGTAATTAGAAATAATTTTTCATTGATCAAGATGAGTAATGCTTAAAGTATGCTAGTTGGGAGACGCCTGGATGGCTCAGCGGTTGAGCATCTGCCTTCTGCTCAGGGTGTGATCCCAAGATCCAGGATAGAGTCCCACATTGGGCTCCCTGTGAGGAGCCTGCTTCTCCCTCTGCCTATGTCTCTGCCTCTCTCATAAATAAATAAATAAATCTTAAAGAAAAAAGTATGCAAGTTGGTAAGAAATATTGTCAAGCACTTCTGCCCTTTCATGAATGAGGCATAAGAACCTGGAGAGTCTGGATATCTGTACCAGTCAAGTGGCACTGTACTCCTAAGTTTCTGATTTGGTTCTGTATTTCACTCCTTAGCAGAAGATTTAGGATTTAGTTCTGCTTGGACTGCCATTTGGTCCTCCTGATATATGGCCTTATCCACATGTAAGGGGCTGGAAATGTAATTTTCTGTGTGTCTAGGAAGAGAAGCAGAACTATAAAATTGTGAACACTGGTGACAGTAGAACATTTAGAGTTGATTTTCCTTGTTTTTGAGCTGAGGAAACATGTGCATGAAGGCTAAGTGACTTGCCCAAGATCACAGAGCTTCTAACGAACAAAGCTAGGATTTACACTTAAAATTTAGTTGGAGAGAAGGTAAATCAAGGTTAAACAAAGCTGAACAGTGCAAGATGGACTACAGTTAATTAAATTGCATAGTATGCAACATAGCAGTATTTCTCGAAGTACATTTGGAAACCTACCTCAGAAGTACTTGGGGTTCTTATTAAAATACATTTTCCTGGGCCCCTTCCTAGGCCTACTGAATCAGAATCTGATGGTGGGGACCAGAAGTCTGCATTTTTACACGCACCAGGGGAATCTTATTTATACTAATTTTGAAAATCACTCCCCTGTGGTGTTCACAGCATCCTTTTGAGAGTCTAGGTGTCTTACTCGTAGATAGATTCAGGCCTAACTGGGACCAAATGAGATCATGGATGTTCAAGGGCTTTGAAAGGGTGTATATACATCAGACTTTGATTTGATTTTCATGGGATGGCCCAGACCAGGAAAATGGATGTGCATATTGGGCCACAGTTGGCAGCAACTGGATCTAATGAGCAAATATCACAGGAAACTGATGTGGGCTTTGTTCAGACTTGCCTTTCTCTGCTGTCACTTATACTTCAAAATCCCTAACCTCGTGTAAAAGAAATACCATCATTTTTAACTAGTTATTGATTTAGGTTTATAAAGGTTTTTTGTTTTGTTTTGTTTTTAATCAAAATTGTACCTGTTGAGAGAATGGAAGCTAACCTCCAAAGGAGGGGCTGGTCTTTACTTACATGCTCTCTGTCATGTTCTCTCTTCACATCTATTATTTTTTTTAAGATTTATTTATTTATTTTAGAAGGGGGGAGGGGCAGAGGGAGAGGAGAGAGAGAGAGAATCTCAAGTGTGGAGCTTGACTTGGGGCTCGATCCCATGACTGCAAGATTATGAACTGAGTGGAAATCAAGAGTTGAGTGCTCAACTGACTGAGCCACCCAGTGCCCCTCACATCTACTACTTTTTGAGTGTCCTTTGAGCAAGATATATCTTACTAAACATTCTGGAGACTACTAGAAAATTGTTAGTCTGAACAATGTATGAATTAGAAGTCTAAATTCAGTGACAGATTCTTTCCTCCCAGCACTTTCCACTCCCTAGCTTACAGATTTAAGGAGGATTCCATCATTTTGCTATTTTTTTCCTGCCAGCTAGAATGCTGGGCTCCTTACCGATGTCACATCTTCCTGATAGACCTCAATAAAACTGAAGGAAAACTTCAATAAACCTCAATACAACAGGAAAAAAGGAACCATAAAGATCAGTACACACACAACCTATTCACTTAAGCTTCTTTGTGTCATGGTGAGTTTTGCCTATAGCCTAATGCTCCAAGAGTTGGGTGGACCTCATTGCCATGCTGTTTAGAAGAGTCCATGGAAGGGCTGTTTGGAAAAGGGCTTTCTTTACTTCTTAAGCCCTGTGGCTGTTTTTGTTGAATTCATTTCTGGACTTTGACACCCTAACAACGAGCATTTTCTTTTAGTCACAGAGACAAAAAATGTTACTAATCTGAAAGCACCTCTTTCAGAATAAAGGCTCTGTTCTGAAGGAAAAAATAAAGCTTAGTCTTAAAATATACCTGTGGCTGTATCTTCCCATTTCTGATTCTTGTTATGTAATGGTACTGTTTGGAAAGCAAGCAATGAAGTTTTTTTTTTTTATGATTGTAAAATCATAAAAAGATGTGAAGAAAAAGATTAAATAATTATATTATGTAGGAACAGTAGAAACTAACATTTATTGATCAATTATTATGTGCTAAGAGGCTGTTCTATACATTCTTTGTGTACTAGTATTATACTACAAGATAAGTACCATATTATCTCCTTTTAATCGATGAGACATTGAGACTAGGAGAATTAATCAAATCGATTGATAGGTTGACTATAGATAATATTCAAATTACTATGTTGAATCAGATTATCCCTAAAGTTGAAATAGGAATATATACTTATATGTCTGATATATACTCTTGATTATAGGGTAATAAAATTATATCAAGAAAAAGTTGAGATAAAAAGGTTTCATAAAATATCATCTCCTTAATGAAACAGCTATTTTTAAAAAATATTTTATTTATTTATTCATGAGAGACACAGACAGAGAGAGAGAGGCAGAGACATAGGCAGAGGGAGAAGCAGGCTCCACACAGGGAGCCTGATATGGGACTCGATCCTGGATCCCGGGATCACAACCTGAACTGAAGGCAGGTGCCCAACTGCTGAGCCACCCAGGCATCCCTGAAACAGCTATTTTAACATCTATATATACCTTTTCATTTTTTGTTTATGTGCATAATATGATTTTTACCTAATTGGGATTATAGTATTTTTTAAAAACAAAAATTTTCTTTGGGAATTAATATTATTTAGTAGTTGAAAGACCAGGCTCTAGAGTGAGACAGATGGAGTTAGAATCCTGGTTCTGCCCATTATTAACTGTGTGGTCTTGGGCAAGTTACTTAAACTCTTTGAAGCTCAGATTCCTTGTCTGTAAAAAGGGGATGCAAACAAATGGCTTTACTGGGTTGTTTTGTGGGTTCAAGAGTTTAAAGCAAAGCTCCTAGAATGATGTCAGGCAGAGTCAGTGCTCCGTGGGCATTAGCTATAATTTTTATTATTAGATGTTGTTAAGAAATTATTCTGATGCTTGTTAAAGTAGTAAGGAAGACTTTATTCAGGACTATTGCAATAGGAATATTACAATAGGGAAGAGAGTTCAGGCTCAACTCTATATACAGCAAAAATAAATGGGGATTTATTTATTTATTTATTTATTTATTTATTTATTTATTTATTTTAAAGTTAAATTCGATTTGCCAACATATTAGTTCCAAATGTTGCATATAACACCCAGTGCTCATCACATCACAGATAAATGGGAATCTAGAGCTAACTAGTAGAGTGAGGGGTCAGTGACTAGAAAGTACTAAATTTTACTGAAATACTAAAAGGTAAGAGTGTTTTTGTTAAACTGACCTTACAGGATTCTTGCTAAAGGCAGGAGAAGGAATCTAGACATCAAGGTGAGGCATAAAGAAGTTGATCAGATATTGAGAGTGATCAGATATCAAGGTGAGGGGGGGATTCTTGCTTCAGTGACTTAGTAGGATTCTTGCTAAAAGCTGCACTATGCAGACCTGGCAAGGACAGGGAGAGCAGGGAAGCTAAGATTGAGGCCTAGTTGAGATAGGGACTCAGAGGAGCCTTACTAAAGTTTGGTCAAGTAGAGAGTCTTTGTCAACGTGTGATTTTATAATTAGTAGTAATGCATTTCTAGTATAACTTTCTTTAGTATTGTTTTGTTTTTTAAGATTTTATTTATTTATTCACGAGAGACACACAGAGAGAGAGAGGCAAAGACATAGGCAAAGGGAGAAGCAGGCTCCCTGGGAAGAGTCCGATGCAGGACTCAATCCCAGGACTCCAGGATCATGACCTGAGCTAAAGGCAGATGCTCAACCACTGAGCCATCCAGGTGCCCCTAGTATAACTGTCTTAAAACCAGTTCTAAGCAGTTATCAGTGCTTACAAAAAGAAAAAAAAAAGGGTAATTTCCAAAGGAAATCAGTCAGAATTAGGGTTAACTACTGCTTTGCACCAACTTTGCTAGGTGCTTCTGAGCTTTTTCTTCCTGATGCCTGGTGCCTATGCCACAGAACTGGTTATTCCAGTTGGGAGCCACTCAGCTCCTGGTGAAAGCTTCCAGACTGAGTGGAACAATAAAAGGCCCTGATGGACTGGTGTCAGCTTTTGCTCCTAATGTGCTTGCAGCTCATTAGAGGCCCAGAGCATTGGGCTTTTGGAATTTCCACCCAGGTCAGTCTGCCCTGAGTGGGGGCAGCAACATCTCCAAACATTCTTATCCTTCTGGCCCTGGGGCAAGGTGTGTTGGCTATAGGAGAGTAAGGCATTGGGTGGGTGTTTAAGACTAGCTCTCATCTGCAGTTCACCCCTGGGTATCTGTAGAGTCACACAGGAGTTGCCTCTCTGCCCCTCTCAGGTCACTCACTCCATGGCTCTTCAGTGTTGGCAGTTCCCTCTCACTCATTCCCTCACCTAAACCTGTCCTGAATTAGACAAGTGTGTTCTGAGTCTATCATATTGTGACTTGATCCCAAAACCAGTTTTTTTCCTAAAGAATGTGTGCAAATTCCCCCCTCTTGCTTGATCCTCATGCTTCTTAGTCTCTGACAGTGTCCCTGAGCTTCAGCCTGTTATCCCATGTCCACTTTCCCTTACATTTTGAAGAAAATACAAGGGTCAGGAATGAGTGGGGGCAAACAGATGAGGCTAGCTGATTAAATTGTTCACATTGCTTAGGAACACCAAGTTTTCAAAAACACATGATCACATCAATATAGCTGCAACAAAATGGCCATCAAAACGTCACCTGGTTTCTCTATAGGGAGTAACCACTTGGCCATATCCCTCTAAGGTTATATTTTGAGTTTCCTAGAGGAGCAGGGCCACGCACATCTCACTCCCTTCTAGACCATCTCTCTCTATTTCCAGGGAATGCCCAGAGGCACTTCTCATCCCTACCCCTGAATATAAATGTCCAGGCCATTCCCAAGCACATTCTATGCCTCTGCATCCCAGAATGTGAGAGAAAGGAAGGGAGAAAGGGAAGAGGGCTCTGGGAGGACGACCTTTGAACTTAGATCAAAGATACTCAGTGTGTCCTGCCAGCACTGCCCAGGCTCCCATGTACATACCAGCACCTGCCAGTGTGTATATCTGTGCCCGTCCTGAAGGACTCCAGGCTCCAATGGCTGGTACATCAGGTCACATTACATCCAAAGGCTGCGGGAGTGGAGTGCTGTGGGGGATGGGCAGGGATGGGAGTGGCCAGCATCACTCACTCACCATCCTTCCCCCCCCACACACACCTTCCTCCTTATCTTTCAGAAGTCTCAGATTCTTTCCCTAAGAACAGCCCTTGTCCAACTCAGGGGAAAGCTGTTCTACTGGGATTTTCACCCACCACATGATTTTGGAGATGACTAACCTGTAAATCAGCTATCAAGACTTTTTGCTCTTTCCGCTCTGTCACTTTTTCCACAGCCTCACTAATTGTGGGCTCCCTAGGGAGAAGGAAAGGAGGCTGTCCTCGGTGCCTCTGCCCCTCCCCAGCCTCCAGCCTTTTGCTTTGTTATCATCAATCCCGGGATTCAAGCTCCACTGGGTACAGACCAAAGAGAGAGGGTAAGAGTGCCAGTTAAGTAGGGGCCCCAGATCTCTGCCAGCAGACCCCACACTGCTTCTCAAGCTGACTTGTAATGAAATGAAATAACAAAGGCGAGTCCTTTTTTTTTTTTTTTTTTTTTTTTGAGAGAGATAGGAGAGAGGTACAGAGGGAGAAGGAGAGAGGGATTCCTAAGCAAGCTCCAAGCCCAGTGCAGAGCCCCACATGGAGCTCCATCCCAGAATCCTGAGATTATGACCTGAGCTTAAATCAAGAGTCAGAGGCTTAACTCACTGAGCCACCCAGGTGCCCCAGCTGAGTCCTCTGTGTCCTCTTTGAGAAAATTTCTCAAAAAAAATTTTTTTAAGTGGCCTCCTTGAATGTATAAACTTTGAAGGAACTAGGAAAAAAAGCCAAATGTGTACTTTTAATATATTTTTTGTTACTTTTGTTACACTCATTAAAAAATCTCAAGTCGTGGAAGCTACATTTAGAATATTACCTTTTCTACTGTTACATTTCATAAAAACAATTTTATTTAGTCTTTTATATTCATTTTTATCACTAGTATCATTATCTTCACTAAAGCCATTTTAGGGTCATCTGACATTTTCCACAGCACATCAACTTGCCCTGTGTCTAAGCTTGTACAACAGAACTCTTTGAGCCTGTAAATAATGCTGTTACCAGAAATTTTACAAGGCAGGCATTGACGGAGGTCTCATTTCTTTCTCTTGTGTAGTTATATTTATGATGACTTATTTGGAGCCCAACATGGGACTTGAACTCACGATCCTGAGGTTAAGACCTGAGCTGAGATCAAGAGTCACCTGCTCAACAGACTGAGCCTCCAGGCATCCCCAGTAGTCATATTTATAATTACATTTATATTCCTTGGGACCAGGTTAAGTTGTAATAAATTGTAATAGTGAGAGTGAACCTTCTTGTTTCTGACTTTATTAAATTGCTGTCTTTAGAATAAGTATATGTATATATATATGTGTACATATATATATGGAAAAGAATTTGTTATATTAGGAATATAATATATTAAGGATATATGTGTGCATGCATATATATAAATATATATACATATATATACATATATATGGATAGAATTATTCAAAGATTCCTATTTTATTAGGCTTTTTATTTTTTTATGTTTTTTCCTTCAAATTTTCATTTAAATTCCATTTAGTTAACATGCGGTGTAATATTGGCTTCCGGTGTAAAATTTAGCGAATCTTCATACAACTTCCAGTGCTCATCACAACAAATGCCCTCCTTAATCCCCATAACCCATTTAACCCATCCCCCTGCCCACCTCCCTTCCAGTAACTATCCTTGATTCTCCATAGTTAAGAGTCTGTTTCTTGGTTTGCCTTTTTTTCCTCTCTATATTCATTTGTTTTGTTTCTTAAATTTCATATATAAGTGAAATCATATGGCATTTTTATTTCTCTGACTGACTTCTTTCATTTAGCATAATACTCTAGTTCCATCCATGCAGTTGCAAATGGCAAGATTTCATTCTTTTGGATGGCTGAGTAATATTCCATTATATATATCATATATATATGATAATATTCAATTAATATTCCATTAATATTCCATTATATATCATATATATGTAATATATGATATATATATATATACCCCACATCTTCTTTATCATTCATCCGTTGATGGACATTGGGGTCTTTCCATAATTTGACTATTGTTGATAATGCTGCTATAAACATCAGGGCGCATATATCCCTTCAAATCAGTATTTTTATATCCTTTGGGTAAATACTTAGTGTAATTGCTAGATTGTAGGCTATTTGGCTTTAAAAGAAAAAATCAAGACTAGGGCTAGAGATTTGTCAAATGCCCTTTCAGCTTGTAAGGAATCAGTATGGCTTTTCTCCTTAGATCAATAAGTATGAATAATCAATACATTTCCTGATGTTAAACCATCTCTGCCTTCCTGGAATCAGCTTTATTTAGACAAGGCATATTATTGTTTTGATATGTCATTGCTTTCTGTTAGTTAATATTTTACTTAGGATTTTTGCATTGATATTGAGATTTGTCTTTAGATTTTACTGTGTATGAAATATTGACCAAGTTTTGATATCAATGTAATACTCTCTTTACAGACATAACTTAGAAGTTTTTCTTTCTATATTGTAGACAAGTTTAAATACCATCGAAATTACTTGCTCTTTGAAAGTCTGTATAATTCTGCCAGGAAACCTTAGGCCTGGTGCTTATTGGGGGGTGCATTTTTTGACAACTTCCTCTTTCTTCCTTAGAAACTGGACACCATTCAAGACTCTATTTCTTTTGAGAAATCTTTAGGCAAATTATATTTTCCTAGAAAATTCTCTATTTCATTCATATTTTCAATGTGTTTATTTAGGCTTGAGTGGTCTCTTATGTCTTTCTGAATTTTACTGAATGCTTAAGCAGGGTGGGCTCAAGCTCCCCTACCAGTTTAATTAGTGGGCCATGCACATTCCTCCTAGCCTCCCCAAGTTTCCAGTGTCCAGATTCTGTAGCACTGTCTATTTCATCCCTTCACATCACCCCGCTGCAGTCCTATCAAACACAGCTCTGATTCCATGGTTCCCTGAAGTACCACTGACCCAAGATTGTGGGTGTAGCAGTTTAGGGACAGTTTTATGGACAGAGGAGATGGGCTCCACTGAGCTCAACACAGCAAACAACTTAAAATTGTACATTAAACTCCTCTGTTCTTTTCTTCGCATCATCTCTTGGCCTACCTCTTGTTGCTTTGCTCTTTTCTCTTTCCAGCCTAATATCATCTTCCCTGCCCCTGAAAATTCCTCTTACTTATTATGATGGGTTTTTGAGTTCTTTTAGTCTCTCTCCTCCCGTTTTTATGGTGGAGCTTATCTTTTTACAGTTAAGTACAATAGAACCCAGGAATAATGATGCCCTGGGATGAAATTCAGATATAACACAACACAACTGACAATTCTTCCCTCCCTCAGTGCAGCTGGATTTTAAATTCCAGTCCCTTACAGGGGTGGGAGAATGTGATGGGGGAAGCAACTCCTTTGAAACCATGCTGAATGTCCTCAATTTAATGTAAAGCATTCCTGACTCCCATCAGGACACTGTCCTCCCAGGGTGGAGGTCACAACCCTGGCGACACTAGCTGGTCAGTTATAGAGTGGCTCTTCCTGTCCTCTTCCCAACAAGGGTATACCCACCTTACACAGGATTTATACTGGAGGGTATGTCTCCCTGCTTTACTGTCTCAGTCAAGAAAAACCAAGTAGTTCCAAGGAATACCTACACAGTCCCCCATGCATGTGCATTATACAGTAACTGGAAACCCTTCTGAAAAATATTGCTTTTCATTAACCTTGCAATAATGCAACTTAAGCATTTCATGCAATTGGATTTTCTGGATTCCATTTTTTGCCTTATGGAGGGGTTTATTGTAAACATCAATACATTTTGCTGAACAAGAGGAAATCTGCAGCCAACTTTGAATAGCATTTTTTTCTCCTTAATATACTAGAAATAGAGGTCATCAATGATATCTGGGCAAATTCAGATTTCTCCTTAATGTTCTCTGTATAGTTTGTACTTGAGTGTATTGTATTTGAGGATTTTACTTCATTTTTCCCCTGCCAACCTAGGAGCCCCTAGGAAGCACTTTCTTTTCTCCAGTTTTTTAATCCCAGTGCCTGGCCTGGGTCTGGCTCACAGCAGGAGCTCAAGAAGTGGAAGAATTCATAAGAGGCCAGGGGATAAATCAGCTGTGACAGGAGCTTGGTGGTGCAGCTCAGGAAAGGCAGAGAGTGGGTGAAACGGGTATGCGACTCCTCATTTTGACTCAAGTTCGCTCTTTGGTCCCTGTGGGGCAAGACACTTAGCTTCTCTGAGCGTTATTCCTTTTCCATAAAATGAAAATAAAAATATCTGGAGTATCTACCTCATGGGGTTGTTGACTTTACATAATGGACCTGAAAGGCACTTTGGAAAGTATAGTGAGCTACAGAAGCGTGATGACTTAATCATCTAATGCATGGGGAGATGGGTGTGCATCTAATGGATACATGGCTATCCTAATGGGCTTCTGACTTCCATCTGAGCTTTACACTGGAATACGTATCCTGAAAAACTCATCTTATGAATTCCTAGAATAATTGACAAGGCACAGCAAACATCTCTTGAAATACAGAGTTGAATTTGTAGGAAATTATGAGAAACTTTTAGAGGGCCAAACAAGCGGTGGGGCTGCTGATCTCAGTAACTTGGTTTTAACCACTTTGGGGGAGGGCTGGGAGGATGTCAGGAGACAAGGCCTCAGGCTTGAGTTAACTTGGGAATTGGAACTGAAACCCCTGCATAAAGCTAGGACCCTCATAAATGTGCCAAAAGAAGTTTCTTCCACCAGCTATAAAAAAACAAAAACACATGTTATCTCTTTTATCCTGGGCTTGGGTAGAGAAAAACAGAAATCTCTTTTAAGCCTTTATTTTTGAAGGTCTCCTGTTGCTTGCATTTGAGTTCCCAGTTCACATTACCTAGGTGCTCTGGGACACTATAAAGTAGAGTTTATAATATTCAATATGTATGATAGATATATATGTACATTTTAATAATATCCAAAAATGTGCAAAATATAGTAGACTTAGGTGGTAATGTCTTGGGTCCCAGGCAAAGGAATGTAAATGTTTGCCCAACCCAGGCCCTGAGGCTCCCACAGATAAAGTCCTGCTGACATAAATGCTCTACTTATGTACTTCATAAGTACAAACTTATGAAGAAACAACCCACCTTCAGCTGAGATATTTCGAGTGAGAAAAGCAAAGTGGATAGAAATACATTATCGTATGCTCCCATTTTTAAGAGAACAAACATTCTCATCTCTTGTCACATTTGCACTCAGGTACATCCCCTCTCTGTATGTTTGCATGTGATTAGATGAGCATAAACAAGGGTAGAAAGAAAAAAAAAAGGGTAGAAAGGCTAAGAAAAATTAAATTGCAACAACATATTGGTTGTCAGCAAGGGCGATCTGGAGTGGGTATATAACAGGAAGAGGGGCAAGGGGCAAGCAAAAATGGTCTACCCAATCCCTGCTATTCTCTTCTTCCTCCCACCCATGCCATACTACCCTATGCAGGGTTTTGACTGGAGGGTCTGTCTCTCTGCTTCCTTGTCTCAGCCAGGAAAAATGAAATAACTCCAAGGAGCACACCAGCCCCTTGCATATGGCATGGAGAATGTGTCAGCAATGCCAGTGAAAAAATAAATAAAAGCTATTGGAAATTAAGTTAAGCACTAGTGCAGATGCCATAATTAATAGCACCTACTTATTGGCTGCTTGCTCTGTGGCAGGCACTTTCTAGATGCTTTACATGCATAACTCCTTCAGCCCCCAGAACATAGGGATCACTCTTGCTTCTATTTCATCCATGACAAAAAGGAAGTGCAAAGAGTACAGAGACCTGGGCTAAGGTCTCAGGTCCACTTCTTGGACTGGGGGGAGTTGGGATTTAGCCCCCACAGTTCACTCCCCAAAGCAGATGCTTGGTCATTGGGCTAATATGTACACGCATGGAGGACTGTATACAATAGAGAAGATTTTTGTGTCGAGGGTGATAACGTGGGTAGGTTTTGAATTGTTGTAATTTAATTTTTTCTCAGCCTTTCTACCCTAAAAATAAAGAAGAAATTGAAAAAAGGGCATCTGTCATCTTTCACAGCCCTCTCCTCTACTCCAGTACCTAATACGGTAACTGGTAGGTACTAAGTAAGAGTAATTACCACATGCATTATTGAATCTGTCAATGTAAAATGTGATTTAGAGACCTCCCTGCCAAAATGTAGGGGTAGAAGAAATGTTTATTGAATGGAATCAAATTGAATCATAGAGTGGTTTCCCAACGATTGCAAATTGAATCAACAGCAGCGATGGTCAAACCAAGCCAATAACTCTACAAATTTAGAGAGGACAGGAGTATGATTGTTGCAACCTTCATGTTTCCACACCTCAGGCTGCTTTTGATGATTAAAGTGATGAGTGATTTTAGTGCTAGCTTACATTTATGATATGGCTTCTTCCTTCTGAGTATCTGCAAGCCTTAAAATACACACTGCTGGCTTTCACTGCTGGGGAGCAATGTTGATTATTTCATAAGAGCGAGGGTGGCAAAGCAGGAGATTTAAGTGCCTCAGGTTTAGAACTCAGAAGAGGGCAGAGGGACCTTAGAATTTTGGGGAAGTGTAAGTCTATGGTGGAAAAAGGTGGATATAAATGATGCCTTGAAGTCACACAGTGCCCAGGCAGAATGGGATCCAAGTCTTAGATTTGTGATCTTTCTTCCACATCTTGGAGTTTCAAAAGTATCAATTTATTAATTTAGTTGCTCTGTTAAACAGCATTAATGATCAGTGAGTTCTCTCTCCCATGGAGAGCTGAAATGCTTTGAGAAATTTGTGTGGTGACTGTGGAGTCAGAGTAGAAGAAGCCGATGATGTTAACACTGGGAGTCAGGAAGCTGGGAAGATCCTAGGCTCCCACCTACACCTTAGGTGGGTCTGTCAGGCAGCTCTGAAACCCCTGCCCTCAAGGTCACAGTGATAGGGCAGGGCACAACCCATACATACCTGCCTTCTTCAGGGCTCCCTGCCTCCCCCTTCTCCTACGACCTGCTTTTGTCAGGGCCCAGCTTGATTATCTCTTTCTATATCCTTATTCTGATGATGGGCACCTTTTTGAGGAGTTACCTGGAAGTTTGACAATAACTGCTAATATTTGTTGAGCCTAGGTGCAGTGCTCACATTTTACAAGTACTTTTTATCTCCTTTTCATAGATAAAACACCAGAGGCTCAAAGAGGGTGAGCATGGGAGGCAGTAAAGTATGGTGCTCAGGAGTCAGACATATGGGTTTCATTTTAGGCAAATTATGTTCCTTTTCGTGTCTTGGTTTCCCTGAGCTCTTAAATGGGGATAATAGCATTTTAATTGTATGACAGATATAAGGATAAATAGATCATGTGTATCAAAGTGCTTAACAGACTGCCTGACACCTAGTAAATCCCTAATAAACGAGGTACTCTTAGTACTTGCTAGTATGTGCTCAAGGTCACAGGTAGCAAGATGATAAAATCAGAATTTGAATTCAGGTCCACTTCAAGCTGAAGCCCATGCTGCTGAAATACTGAGCGGTTGGTTATAGGTTCTCTGACAAGGCTAGTCACCCCTCTCAGAAGCAAGAATGGCCACTTTAGTAGAGCTTCTACACATGCTCAGCTTGGGAGCTAATGTAGCCTCTGCTTTCGCTCATGACCTAAAGACTGTGGTCTCCAAAGTGAGGGACATGCACATCAGGGGAACCCAAAGCAACCTGCTGGGGATTGTATGAAAACATCAGAACCTCTACTTCTGTTTTGTTTTTTCACCTAATTTACATTTCTTTTCTTATGAGTTTATGAAGGTCATATTATATTAGGACAACAGAGTGTGCTCATAATTTACAAGTAAACTTCAGTGGTTTTCTGAGGGCAGCTAGCAATCAGCCATGCCAAAGTATTTACACCATGGAGAACACTAGAAATCAAGGTCCCCTCCCCCATTTGCCAGCATGCCACTGAACAAAGATGTTCACTACTTGTAATAGTCAAGAGTTGGATACAAACTAAATATTTAGCAAGAGGATATGTTAAATGATGTTTTGTTGTTTTATCCAAAGATACTCTTTTCAGTTGTTCAAGTCAAGAGTGTTTTAAAGTTTTCCTTATATAGGTTTTCTTCTGGGAATCCTTTTTATTATATCTCAAACAAATTTTATTGTATCTCTAACAAATATCTCTGGCTGCTATGGGCGTTGATCATTTTCTGAAAAAAACTTCCTGGTTTTGCAGCTCTAGCTAATTAAAATGCTTTTCCTTATACTAACCCAATATTTTCTCCCTATAATTTATAACTTCACCCTAGGTTTTAGTTTAGTTCAACTAGAATAACATATAAGAACTATAATTTCAAAAAAAAAGAACTATAATTTCCCTTCTTAGGTTGCCAATAGGACTTTAAGTCCATACATTTTTAAAAAGATTTTATTTATTTATTTGAGAGAGAGGGAGAGAGAGAAAGAAAGCATGAGCCAGGAGAGAGACCGAGGGACAGACAGACTCCCCGCTGAGCACAGAGCCCTGAATCCAAGTAAGATGTTCCAAGCCCATCCTAACTGGCCTCTTTGTACCTGTTCACCTCCTCTACCACTACCTCCTACCTTTACTTTGCACCCTGATGATATGGAAATACTTATTTCCCCATATATCCCTTCCCTTTTTGTGCCTCTGCCTCTGCTCATGCCTCTTCCTGTAGTCCCTTGCCTCTTCATCTTTCTGGTAAACTTCGAGTTGTCTCTCAGTTGAACAGACACCTCCTTTAAGAAGCCTTCCCTGATTTCCCATAGTATCTCTACTCTCATAGCACACTCTTCCCTGTTTTGATTGCTGCACTTATTACATTGTGAGGTGATGTGTAGTACATGTCTTTTCCTCCCTGATTCTAGTTTCTCCCCATTCTTTTATTACTAGGATCTAGTACAGTTCCTGGCACATAGTGTGCATTCAGAGATTTGTTGAATAAATGAATAGTTACAGGCAAGATTTATCACCTTTTCCATATAGCAGCCCTTAAAATAGTTGTAGATCCCTATCATGCCTCTCCTTCAGCCTCCTTTTCTCAGTTCTTTTATAACAGTTTCCTCTACTATGTATTTTCTGGATAATCTAGTTTTGAAAAAAACTATTTAGCCAGAGAGACATTTCATAGTTTTCCACAACCTTTGCATCACTAGCAGACAATACACTTTAATTACCAAAACCCAGGGGACCCAGTGGAGGGTTTTTGTGTACTTATTCCTCAACAATTAAATTTTCCACAAATAGCCTTGAGCAAAGACAACTCTACACGATGTCACTTCTGAATCATTGGTAACCTGCATTTTTTTCTTTTATCATTATTAAGCAAAGCATAACAGATATACATTTCCCATTAACACTGAATTGTTTGTGGCATGGGGGAAAATATCTCATAAAACATTGGTTAAGAGAAGACATAAAATAGGGTGAGTGTTAATGATCTCTTGGCAACAATAAGGCAAATTATATGATTTAAGTGTTGGCGCAAATCCAGGCAAAATTCTTGGCAGGAAATCTGAAGAGGCCTTCAAATTCAAGTTGCATTAAGGTTATGTAAAAAAAAAAAAAAAAGGTTATGTTTTTAAATTTTATGTCTAGATGTCCTAACCAGGGACTCCTAGGTGGCTCAGCGGTTGAGCACCTGCCTTTGGCTCAGGGTGTGATCCTGGGGTCCCGGGATCGAGTCCCACATAGGGCTCCTTTCATGGAGCCTGCTTCTCCCTCTGTCTATGTCTCTGCATCTCTCTCTCTCTCTGTCTTTCATGAATAAATAAAATCTTTAAAAAAATAGATGTTCTAACCACTATTGAGAGTGATATTGAATTCTTCTGTTGTTGAGTTGTTGTTTCTTCCTTCAATTCTGTCCATTTTTGCTTCATGTATTATGGGTGAGTATATGTTTATAATGAATATATCTTCTTGATGAATTGATCTTTTTATCATTATAAAATGTTCTGTTTTGGTTATGGTAATATTTTTTTCTTAAAGTCTATTTTGTTTGATGTTAGTATTTCATCTGATGTTAGTCCAGCGTTTTTTATGATTATTGTTTGCAAGGTAAATCTTTTCCTTTTTTTTCTTACCTTCAACTTGTTTGTGTTGAAGAGGAGGAAATTTTCCTTTGTCCAAGTTTCTTCTAGCTGGACTGAAAATTAAATTTACTTTTTTTAAAAAAGATTTTATTTATTTATTCATGAGAGACACTGAGAGAGAGGCAGAGACATAGGCAGAGGGAGGAGTAGGCTCCCTGCAGAGAGCCTGATGTAGGACTTGATCCCAGGACCCCAGGACCCTGGCACCACAACCTGAGCCAAAGGCAGAGATGCTCAACCACTAAGCCACCCAGGTGCCCCTAAATTTACTTTTTAAGACTTTTCTCTCTTAGTATTTTAAAGTTTGAATATGGTGCATTTAGTGCAATTTTCCTTCTGTTAATTCTGCTTAAAATTTACTGGCCAACCTGGAACCACTTTATTATTTATTTATTTATTTATTTATTTATTTATTTATTTATATACTAGGTTTATTTATTTTTTATTTATTTATGATAGAGAGAGAGAGAGAGAAAGAGAGGCAGAGACACAGGCAGAGGGAGAAGCAGGCTCCATGCAGGGAGCCCGATGTGGGATTCGATCCCGGGTCTCCAAGATCGCACCCTGGGCCAAAGGCAGGTGCCAAACTGCTGCGCCACCCAGGGATCCCTCTGGAACCACTTTAAACTAAATGTTTGACCTGGGGTTTTTCTGTCCCCACACATAGTGTAGATTCCAGTTCTGAATCTATATAAGTAAAGTCTTGTGATTAAGAATTCTCTAGGGAGATCCCCCCCCCCTTTTATTTCATGCTCTACTCAGAGTCAGGGCCAAAACATTCAAGATTTCTGTTGTTCCCCCCTACTATGGGGAAGGTTTCTTTAAGATCTAGTTCATACCATTGAGAATGGTGCTTTTTTGGAGGTCCTAATTTTCAGTGAGATCTCTAATTCAGCCTTCCACTTCATTCTGGTTCCACACTTTATTTCCTGTCCTCCTTCCTCATGAGGCCCATTAAAATCAGTCTCTAACCACCAGGGATGGATAGATGCCTCCAGAGAGAATGTCAGTTTTAGTACTTGCTTATCTTTCTGGGTTTATGGTTTCTCATTGTTTCTAACGTCTGAGAATTTCTTTTGCTTTTCTGTCAGTTCAACCATGTAAGTGGGAGATTTAAAATGTTTTACTAGCATTGTAGGTGTCCTGTGCCAGGAGTCTTTTTCCTTGATAACCACATCAGTCATATTGCTGAAAATGAAAATCTATTCATTCAGCAGAATAGTCTGGCTATTACGTTTGAATGTTATCTTGATATCACTCCAGTGCAGTAGCTATGTGGAACTCCCAATCTATTCAAGGCACACAATATATATACATAATAACTTGTACAAAGCATATAATGGTTCTCTGTATAGAGTTAATGAGGACACCAAGGCAGAAATGGAGGGTCCAGGGAAATCTAGCAAAAGCTAATTTGAACTGGATTTTGAAAGGAAAGGGTAGAGAGACAAAGGAAAGAATGGAAGGATGTGTGTCAGTAAAGGCATGGAGGTGTGAAACAGCATCTTTCCAATCCCACTGCCAGAGCTACTTGACCTTGGTCTCTGGAACAGGGCTCAGGGCTGGTTTTGAGGTGTTAAGGAGCTCTAGGCCAGTAGTTTGGTGTGTTAGCAAGCAGCAACTTCATGCCTGGTCCTGCTAATTCTGTGCATTGATTTCCATAATTAGTCCAATGCACAAGGCCAGTTTCCTCCTATATTTATTTTTAATATTATTTTATTTTAAAATTTTAGATATAATTGACATATAACGTTGTGTAAAGTGTATAAGGTATTGAGGTGTAACGTGATTACCATTGTAGCATTAGCTATCATCTCTGTTATATGAATTTTTGTTTATGTGTGTATGATAAAAACAAGACCTAGTCTCTTAGCAACTTTGCAACTTTGATGTTTATTATACAGTATTGTTGGCTATAATCTCTATGCTGTACATTAGATATCCTTGACTTATTTATCTGCTAGTTCCCAGTCTGTACCCTTAAGCAACCTTTCCCCAATTTCTCCAGCTCCCTCCCTCCACCAGGTAACTGCCATTCTACTCTCTATCTTTACAAGTTCAGCTTTTTAAAATTCCATATGTAAGTAATATCAGGCAGTATTTGTCTTTCTCTGTCTGATGTACCTTATTTAGCACAATACCCATAAAGTCCATCCATTTTGTTGCAAATGGCAAGATTTCCTTCTTTCTCATGGCTGAACGATATTCCATTATATATACATATATACCACTTCTTTATCTATTCATCCATTGATGGACACTTGGGTTGTTTTCATATACTGGCTATTATGAATAATGGTGCAATAAACATGGGAGTGCTAATATCTTTTTGATATCTCTTTGAAATGTTTTCATTTCCTTGGGATATGTAGCTAGAAGTGGAATGACTGAATCATATGGTAGTTCTATTTTTAATTTTTTGAGGAAATTCTATACTGTTTTCTGTAGTGATTGAACCAATTTACATTTCTACCAATAGTGCACAAGGGTTCCCTTTTATCCACATTCTTGCCAACATTTGTTATTTCTTGTCTTCTTGATGATAGCCATTCTAACTGGTGTAAGGTGATGTGTCATTGTGCTTTTGATTTACATTTTGCTAGTGATTAGTAATGTTGAGCATCTTTTCATGTACTTGTTGGTCATTTGAATGTCTTCTTTGGAAAAATGTCTATTTCATTTCTCTACCCATTTGTTTAATCAGATTGAGTTTTTCTCAATCTTGTTATTGTTCTGAGTTGTATAAGTCTTTAAATTTATTTTGAATATTAACTCCTTATCAGATATATGGTTTGGAAGAATTTCCTCCCATACTGTAGGTTTGTCTTTTCATTTTATTGATTGTTTTTTTTTTTGCTGTGCAGAAGCTTTTTAGTTTAATATAGCCCCATTTGTTGATTTTTGCTTTCATTGTTGTGTGTTAGGTGTTATATTAAAAAAATCATCGTGGGGATCCCTGGGTGGCGCAGCAGTTTGGCACCTGCCTTTGGCCCAGGGTGCGATCCTGGAGACCCGGGATCGAATCCCATGTCGGGCTCCTGTGCATGGAGCCTGCTTCTCCCTCTGCCTGTGTCTCTGCCTCTCTCTCTCTCTCTCTCTGTGTGACTATCATAAAAAAAAAAAAAAAAACCTTAAAAAAAATCATCGTGAAGACCAATGTCACAGAGCTTCTTCCCTATGTTTTCTTTTAGAAATTTTATGGTTAGATCTTATGTGTAAGTCTTTCAACTATTTCAAATTTATTTTTGTGAGTCACGTAAGATAGGGGCCCAATTTCATTTTTCTGCATGTAGTTATCCAGTTTTTTTCAACACCAATTGTTAAAGAGACTAATCTTTCCCTACTGAGTATTTTTGGCTCTTTTGTCAAATGTTAGTTGACTGTACATGTGGGAGTTCCTTCTGTATTTCTTGTTTCCCATGGCTGCTCCTATCTGGAGCTTATCTGACCTTCTGGGATTTAAGTCCTGCAAAGTTCTTGCTGGTCCCCCTGGGCAGTACTGCATGTGACTATAACCTGGCTCCTTCTTTCCATTCTCTGCCAGGCATAGTGCCAGTTACCCTTTGTAATCTTCTCTCATTTCACTTTCTCAAATACTCTGTGAAGGAGATCAAGTTGGATTTCAGTGGGCAGAAGCAAAGTCCCAAGATGAGCTTCCCCCCAGAACTCTGTTAGGGAGCAGTCTTCTTCCTAGCACACCCCATTCATGTTTGCTTTGGGGGGACCATGGGAAAACAATGGACAAGCTCAAGAAAGGGAGCACCATGGAGATACCTGCTCCTAAATTCATCTTCTCACTCAAATTTGGCTTGTCCTTCTGGGTCCTGGTGTTGGTAAATGCTACCTTGATCCACTCAGATACCCAAGCCAGAGACCAGAGCAACATCCTTGCTTTCTTCTCCCCCTTCTCCTTCTCAAATCCTGCAATATTCCATCTCTGCTCATTTATTTCTGTTCCATTAGCCACTTCCTCAGTCCATTTCCTCACTATTACTCACCCAACTGGTGTCCCTGCCTCTTTGTTCCCACTCTTTTCTCATCTATATTCCAAAACTAGCCAGAGTTACTACTTTAAAATATTGGTAGTCAAAGTGTGGTCCATAGACCAGCACCAATGGCATCACCTGGGAGTTCATTAGAAATGCATGATCTTAGAATCCTAAAATCCTAGACCCCACCTCAGATTGACTATTTCAGAATCTGCATTTAAGAAAACTCTGTGGTAATAACTAAGTACATTAAGTTTTAAGAAGCATAGCTCTAAAATGAATATCTAATAATGTATCTGCCTTTTAAAAGCCCTTAAAGGTTCCCTACTTCCCTCAGGAAAATCCACCCTCATTAAATGATCCATAATGTCCTTTAAGAGCTAGTCCCTATGTACTTAAGCAGATTTGTCTTTTCTCTTGCTGCTTGTGACCTCTGAGCAATAGTTATTGAACTGCTTTCAGTTCTCTGACAGACTGAAATCTGTTCTTTTCCTCTGGATTTGCAAGTGACTTTTCCTCTGTCTGGAATATTCTTTCTCAGAAACATTTATTTCTTAAGGAAGCACTGTGACCTTCCATTCTAATTTGTTTTTCCCTTTTATGTGGTTCCATTGTACTCTGGACTTCTCTTATCTTGCTAATTAATTTTTTTTCTTTTTCAAATAATATTTATATAACACCTGTCTGCATTGTGCTGGGATACAAACTGCTGAGAATACCTTGGATTGTAGATGCTGTTTTTATGCATGTCTTCCCCTCTAGACATTAGGGTCGGTATGGATGGAAACCATGTTTATCCACGTGTGAATATTTAGACCTAGCACAACAACCGGCACAAAAGGATGCTCCATAAAAGCTTATTAAATGAATGGGCAGCTCCAACTCTACTGATGATGAGTATGGGATATAAAGGACCTATTTTGTGAGTTAAGAAGCTAATTTTGGCTTTTGAGCAGTCCTAAGAGTGTACAAGCTTCTTAGATTGGTAGGTGATAGACTTTTACTTCCTTTGATCTGAGTGTGTATTCTTAGTATTTGGGAAACTGGGAAATGGAGGCAATGGGAACTATTTTCTCATTTTGCACATCAGAAACCGAAGTTTAGGGAGGTTAAACAACTTGCCAAGAATTTTGCTGGTTGTAAGAGTTAGAGCTGGGACTCCAACCCAAGAGTGGCTGACTCCAAAGCTGAGGACTCTTTCCACAGTCAAGACTTGAGTAAAAGAAAAAAAGAAAAAAAGACTTGAATAAAACATCAGGTTGCCTGAATCAGGTTTCTGTTCTGAATGAATGAATGAATGAATGAATGCAGGCATGCAGGCATCCATCCATCATTGTGATAATTATTTTACTAGATCAGTTATTTTACATTCAAAGGTCAACCACCAGTAACATAGAACACTCTTCCTGGTCTTTTCTATGGACAGCAGACTCCCAAAAGAGACTTTCCTTTGGTCCCTGCTGGGGGATCTGAAGCCTCTTTGTCTCTCCAAAGAACACCAAATCAAGAGGAGACCTCTATAGAGGCCAGTTGGTTCAATTCTCTCCTTTCACCTCAGCTCAGAGACACAGAGTCACAAGGTGACCCAAGATCACACAGCAAATAAGTGGCAGAGCTGGGGTTCAAACTGGACCTTTGAATAGTTAATTCAGAGCTCTACCCACTAGACTTTGCTACTTAGTGTGCAGTAGGTATTGAACAAATGCTTGTGTCACAATGCTTGATAGTCTTGTGACTGTTGCTCACTGCTGGCAGCTCTTGCAGTATGTAATGACTCAGGCCTCAGTCATAGGTAAGTCCCCTATGATTTTTAGTAAGCAAAAGAGAAGTTCGTGTCTTGAGCTGTAATTATCTGTTCAAATTCCTGCAATTAATGTCAAAGATAATAACTTGATAGTTATTATTAAATATAAATGTGGATAGTCCTGAGATGCCCCAGTGTTAGCTGTCTATTAATTTTGAGTGGAGACATCAGCTGGCTGAGGTCTTGCCGCATGACTCTGTGTGTGTGTGTTTGTGCGCGCCTGCGTGTGTATTTGAATGTAGCATTTAGACAGCCAGGGCAATGTGTTTCAGAATTTTCTGTCCCCTGTTGTCTTTGAGATGCAGGAGGAGCAAGCAGATACATCCTCAGGCTGGGATGGGTCTGCCTGGTGGGGAGAGGACACAGGAGAGGACAGAGAACACAGGAGAGGAGAGAGAACACAGGTGCTAGTGTCAGATGGACTGGGTTCATGGTCCCACCCTGACCTTTGGCAAATTTCTCAACTTTTTAAATTTGTAAAGTGGGTCTTAGCATACCTATCTCACAGGATTATGTAAGATAATGTATGGGAAGAACTCTACACAGTAACTGGCACGTTCTAAGTGACACAGAAATGATTAATGAACTGTTGATTAGTAGCTGGTAAGGTTACCTGTAGGGGCTTGTGGATGGGCTTCTTCCCAAAGGCCAGTTTTAGAGGCAGTTCCTGGGCTGCCAGCCATGTTTCCAAGGGTAAGCCAACTGCAGCTGGTCCTGACGCTCCTGGGACAGGCTTTGCCCAGATAGTCCAGACAGCACCTAAGGCCTCTCAGTCTGTGGCACATCTAGAAGCTTTCTTGTCTCTAGGAAGGGTTCTGGCAGGATCCACTTCTGGGAACAAGGATTCTGGGCAGGTGGGCCAAGACAGAGACTTAGGACTCTTACCAAAGAGTAAGACAGAGTTGAAACTACCAGAATTAGGGCCCAGCTCTCAGCAGAGCAGAGCCCTGTAAGCAGAACCGGGGCCAAGGTCAGAGGCAAGGTGCTGAATGGTAAGTCCAGACAGGATGGAGCCTCTACGATTCCTCCAGATTAGACACTGAGCTGCTTAAGGGAGGTGTATTATGGTGTTACAAAGCAGGTTCTAGGGCAGCCGCCTGGGTGGCTCGCCTGCCTTCGGCCCAGGGAATGATCCTGGAGAGCCAGGATCGAGTCCCACATCGGGCTCCCTGCATGGAGCCTGCTTCTCCCTCTGCCTGTATCTCTGCCTCTCTGTGTGTGTGTGTCTCTCATGATTGAATGAATAAAAATCTTAGAAAGAAAGAAAGAAAGAAAGAAAGAAAGAAAAAAAAAAAAAAAAGAAAGAAAGAAAGCAAGCCGGTTCTGGGGCCAGACTGCCTTTGTTCAAATCGTGGTTCTGCCATCTACTGGCTATGTGATTTTAGGCAAGATATACCACCTCTCTGTACTTCAATTTCTTCTATGAAATGGGAGTGATAATCATACCACTTATCTTGTAGATTCTTTGGAAGGTTAAATGAGTTCATTTATGTAAAGCACTCAGATCAGCACTTGGCATATGGTGGTGCTCAGTAAAGATTTAGAGGGTCTTCTATGTGCCAGGCACTGTTTCAGGGTCAGGAATGTGACAGGACCAAACAAAGTTCCTTCTCTAATGGATCTGACATTCTTGTGGTGGTGGTGGTGGTGGTGTTGGTGGTGGTAGGAGGGGTCAGACAGATAATAAATATACAAATAAATTTATACTGTTAAAGGATAATCTGTATGGCAGGTAAACAGAGCAAAAGGGTTGAAGAGGGGAGATCTTTTAGATAAAGTGGTCAGGGAAAGCCCCTCTAAGCTAGGAGACTTGGAAAGAGGCATGGATAATTGAGAGTCATGTGCTGAAGAAAGAGTAATTGGGGCACCCCTGGGGTGGGAGCATGCTTGGGCATTGAGGGATCAGCAGGAGTGGCAGAGTGGAGGGAGCCAGCTGGGTGGCGGGAATGAGGTTGGAGGAGTTGGGATGAATTACACATAGACTCAGGGTGAGCCACGGTAAGGGTACTAGACTTACTATAAGGAAGATGGAATGCCATGGTGAGGGGCAGGCAGTAAGGCAGAGCTCTGCAGTTTCACCTGGGATGCCCTGATAACCTCTCTGGTGCTGAGTGGACAGGAGACTGGTGGGGTGGAGCGGTGGAGCAAACTTTCAGCGCTATTGCAGTAAAATGTGCAGAGAGAGTCAAGGCTTGGACAAGGGAAGAGTGGCTGGCGATGAGTAGTAATCATATTCTGCATGTATTTTGAAGGTAGAATGGATGTGGAGAAAGAGAGCAGAGTCAAGGATCACTCCTAACACCTGTGGTCTGAGGAACTAGAAAGATGGAGTTGCCATATCCCCCTGGTTTTGAAGAAGATGGAGCAGGGCGGGGAGAAGGTGTTGAAGGGAAAGCAATCCTTCGGCTTTGGATGTGTCATATTTGAGATGCCTATGAGACATCTAATTGAGGCTTGCCAGGAAGCTTATTGAGGGGAGAGACTGGAACTGGAGGTGTAAAACGAAGCATTGTCAGCATGTATGTGGGCAGGGTCATCTGAGAAGTGAGAATATAGAGAGAAGAGATTTCCAGGACTCAGCCTGGGGCACCCCAAAGTGAGAGGTCAGAAAGATGAGGACAATCATCGAAGGAGGCTGGGAAGGAATGGGCAGTGAGGTGGAAGGAAAACCAGGAGTGTGGTGTCTGGAAGCCAGTGGAGTACATGTTTCCAGAGTACTGATCAAATATACCACAGGCTTCTGGAAATCCAGTGAGGTGAGGACTGAAATTGACCATTGATTTGGGAATGCAGAGTCATTGTTGAGCTAGATAGGAGCAGTGTCTGTGGAACAGTGGGGATGAAGGCCCAGTCAGAGTAGGGTCAAGGAGCATGGGAGTAGAGGAGAGGAGGCAATAGAGGTTCATCTTTCAAGGAGTTTTATTATGAAAGGGAGCAGATAATTGGAACAGTATCTGGATGGGTATGCAGTTGAACAAGAAAATGTTTTCTTTTAAAAAAAATGTTTTCTTTTATGATGGAACAGATAACAAATTTTCATCTGATGAGAATGATTCAGTAAAGACAGGATGCTGATAATGCAAGAGAGGGGGGCAATTGGTAGGAGCCAAGTCCTTAAGTAGACAACAGGGATGGACCTGTGTACCCCAGAGAAGGGGCTGGCCTTAGACGCTACCTTACACCCCCAACGGAGCCCCTGGTGCTGGCTGGGTGTTTCCTGGGGGGAGAGACAGCCGTGGCACAGTGAGTTCTGCAGAGAATGATGGGCAACTCATTCCAACGCTACATTCTTTTTATAGCTTCAGATTTCTGGTCTTAGACATACAGCGAATTTGATGAACTTATTACCCAAAACCAGACAGGGCAGCCACTGATAGCAGCTGCAGGAAATTCTTGGCTTCCAAATTATACAGTTGTCCATCAACAGCTCAATTAATGCTCTCAGGCAGCAGTGGTTCTTCAGCTGTGTTTGCATGAAAAAGGGTCAGGGAGAAACCCTCGGGGAAATGAGAGGGAAGTCCACCATTGAGCTTATTTTTAGTTATTCTAGGCAGCTCTTGTAAGGATGGAATCTTGGCCTGCATTATTGCAGCGTTGCTGAACATTGGCAGTCTGAGAGGATGGCCCTTCAAATAACAGACAGCTTCCTGAAGCTCCGGGACAAAGGCAGTTTCTTTTTTCAGGAATCTTGAATTGTAGAAAATCTCTGCAGTCCCTAATTATGACTTGTAACCTTGAAAGCCAGCTGGGTTAGCTTGTGGCATTGGCCTCAAACAGGACATTTGGGGATTTTGTTGTGGGTGAGAGTGAGAGCATGTCTCTGTGTTTCTAACATTTTTTTTTTAAGATTTTATTTATTTATTCATGAGAGAGACAGAGAGAAAGAGGCAAAAACCAGGCAGAGGGAGAAGCAGGCTCCATGCAGGGAGCCTGATGCGGGACTCATCCAGGGTCTCCAGGATCACACCCTGGGCTGAAGGCGGTGCTAAACCACTGAGCTGCCTGAGTTGCCCTATTTTTTCTTTCTTATTGTAAGCCCAACCTTCCCTCTTTGTCCTTTGATTTGTAGCCCAAGTGATGGCCTTGGTTGGTGTCTCTGATCTTTGGGTCCTTGATTCAAGGTGTCTCCAACTGTGGTGTTCTCAGCTGTGTCCTATCATCTGCACTTGGGCCTCTGTCTGTCCTCCTTACACATCTTGCTCAGTATGGCTGCTGAGTTTCTGGCCACCAGTTCTATGATCTGACTGGCATAGGGATGGTGCCCCAGGCCCCACCTAAGCCCTGAGGAGATCCATCTGACGGTCTGGGCCAGCCTTCTACCTGTATTGTGATTCTATACTGGGCCAGGCCTTCTGCTTGACAGAGGGACCCAGAGATGACTGGGCAATCCCTCAGAGGGCTCATAGGACAATGGAGAGATTAGGCACTGTGGGGAGAAGGGGGATAGTCAGAGAGCAAGATCTTTTTCAGGGATCTGCAAGTCTTAGGTGGGGCTGGGGCTGAAGAATGATGGAGGTGGAGCTGGAAAGGTAGGTAGGCCAAAGTCTGGACCCCAGGCTGAGAGCAGTGGGGAGCGGCTGAAGTTTTAAGATGGCAAGTGACATGTCAGATTTGCATTTGAGATTTGCATGCAAGAATCTCTCTGGCTTCTGCTGCCTTGAGGAGTCTGGGTTGGAGGGGATAGGAGGACTGGTGAGGAGGTTTTGTTCATCTTTGTCTCTGCCTGGGCCAGGGAGGGAGCGGAGGAGACATGGGAACTGATATCAAAGAATGTAAATGCACTCAATTGGCAGGACTCCCAACTTGGCTTTAGAACATGATGCCACTGAGGTAACTTGCACAAATCTGATTCATTTCAATCCCCATACAAACCCCTTACTCTCCCAAACATATGGGCTGAGCAGCCGTGTGACTTTAAATATTGCTTCTCCTTCCCGGAATATTCTCTCTTTGTAGAGATTTGAAGAGATTATCTTCCTTTGTGGACTCTTGTGCATCAGAAATCACAACTCCAGCCTGGGGGCCGTTGAAACAGAATGGAAGAGGAAGCTGTCATGTTGTTTTGCTTGGTGAGGGGCAGTAGAGTACAACATTGGAGAACATGAGTTCTATACTTAGAGTAGCTGGATTGGAATCCCAGTCCCCCAACTTACTAGTGATTCTGGGTAAGTTTACCTTCCTATGCCTTAATTTTCCTGTATCTAAAATAAGGATAATAATAATGACCTATTTTATGATATTACTGTGAAGAGTAAATGAAAAACTACCTGGAAAATAGAACAGGGCGTGGCAACGTAGGATTTATCACATTTAACACATCTTAACACATCCAAGGTGCCTTCGAACATTGGAGGACAGGAGAGTGAAAATGAAATACTTCTCAATGGCAAAGTAACTATAGAGAGACCCACCAAAATAGTCCTTCCCAACTGGGGTACCAAAGAGACAGTGGCAGGGCCTTTAGACTATTTTAAAATAGTTAATAGAAAGTGCACATTAGTCTAAGGCAAGTATTGCAAGCTAACCATGATATCACAGTGCACTTTGGTTATAATGGTGGTAGGAACAAAGGGCTTTGGGAAGATAGAAAGGCATCAGTGCTGCTTTTGGTGGGAGGGATGGGAGCAGGGAAGGAGGTTAATCAGGCTTCCACACTCCTTCCCAGAGATCTGCTTTTCACATATGTGACTAGATGGACCACCTCTGGGCAGTTCCCACTTTGCTCAGCTATTAAATGTCCTGGGGTCACTGGCTAATCCTTTCCATTTCACTCTTTAGATTGACTGCATAGTGGAAAGGTAGGGGAAGAGATGGTACTATCAAAGAACATAGTAGCTTGTATTTGGGTCCATGCAGGGTGTCCAAACCAGGTGAACCAGGTGAATGCTTATAGGAGCTTTTTTTTTTTTTTTTTTTTTTTGGAGCCCAATGCAAGGCTCAAACTCACAACCGTGAGATTGAGACCTGAGCTGAGATCAAGAGTCAGATGCTTAACTGACTGAGCCACCAGGTGTCCCTATAGGATCTTTGGAAAGGGGAAGTCATCATATTTTTATGTTTGTACAAAGAAGCATGGGCTCAGGAAGCTAAAGCAAATGCTGGTTTAGTCCATCAGATTAGCTGCCATGGAGGATGCCCTATGGAAAAGAGATGGCTTGAAGGTTAGAGAGAGAGAGAGAGAGAGAGAGAGAGAGAAAGGGCAAAGAATTTCCTGGTATAGTGCATCTACCAAAAGCAACAATCATCCCTTCCAGGGATGCAGGGCACTGTGGCTAAAGACCTCGCCTGATCCTCCCAACAACCTCAGCGGGCAGGGGAGGGCAGATGCAAAGGTACTGCATTTTATGAGAATTTGAGAAAACATGATATACAATGTTAATAAAATCTTGCTTTATTCATGACATTAATATGATTCTCTCAAGTGTAAAAATCTATCAGGAATCACATACCTTCAAAGCTGGCTGGCAGATGGAATTACCAGTGGTGTTTATGCTAATGCCCTATGGTTGCATGGGTTCAGCTGGTAAAGAGAACTACCTGCCACTATTTGTAAGGATTGGTTTTGAATTATTCAAGGCTTAAATCATATCAAGTCTTCAAGAATACATCATTTACATAAAAAATCAAAGTTCTATGTTATCAAGGTCCTAATTTGACAGATGTGAAAGAGACTCAGGGAAGCTGTGTCACTGGTCCAGTACACAAAGCTGTTGGCAGCAGAGCCGGGACTGGCAGCCAAGTTGTATGACCCCAGTTCCAGGGCTTTTCCAAGGAAAACCTATAGCGGGGCTCCTCAGCCTGGGCACTATTGATGTTTTGGGCTGAATTCTTTCTTGTGGGATCTGTCCTGAGCATGCAGGATGTTTAGCAACATTTCTGGCTTCTATCCATCAGATGTTAGTAGAATGCAGACACTTCTCCCAACCCCTCCAATCCCTTTGAGCCCTCTTCAGATTATCCTTTTTTATTATCTATTTCCTGACAGGACTCAAGAGTTACAAGGAAATCTGGTAACCTGCTATCAGGGATGATGTATGACTTAATTTTACCTTGGCCTGAGTGGAACTTGGCACCATGGATGTGAAATTAGCTGAGAGCTAGGGTAAAACTGAGTTCATGCGAAGATGTGGTATATACATGCAATGGAATATTAGCCATAGAAAAGAATAAAATCATGCCATTTGCAGCAACATGGATGGAGTTAGAGAGTATAATGTTAAGTGAAATAAGTCAGTCAGAGAAAGACAAATACCATATGATTTCACTCATATGTGAATTTAAGAAACAAAACCAATGAAGAAAAAAGGAGACAAACCCAAAAAACAGACTCTTAATTATAGAGAACAGACTGACAGTTGCCAGAGGGGAGGTGGGTGCTGTATGGGTTAATAGGTGATGAAGATTAAGAGCACACTTACTGTGATGAGGACTGAGTAAAGTATGGATTTATTGGATCACTGTATTGTGTGCTTGAAATAATGTAACACTGTAGGTTAACTATACTGGAATCAAAATTCAAACAAAATAAAAAAAAATAGGGATGCCTGGGTGGCTCAGTGGTTGAGCATCTGCCTTTGGCTCGGGGCGTGATCTTGGGGTCCGGGGATCAAATCCCACATTGGGCTTCCTGCATGGAGCCAGCTTCTCCCTCTGCCTGTGTCTCTCATGAAAAAAAAAAAATCTTAAAAAAAAAATAAAGGGACTTTGTTTACCAAAAAATTGATGTCAGGGATTCAGAATGTTTTCTGTTTTGCTCAAAACCTTAGATCAATAAAGTTTACCTTTTGGCATCTGTTCTGGTGGCTATTGCTGCATAACAAAACACTCCCAAACTTAGTAGTTTATTTTATTTTATTTTTTTTTAAGATTTTATTTTTTTTTCTTTTTAAAATTTATTTATTCATGATAGTCACACGGAGAGAGAGAGAGAGAGGCAGAGACACAGGCAGAGGGAGAAGCAGGCTCCATGCACCGGGAGCCTGACGTGGGATTCAATCCCGGGTCTCCAGGATTGCGCCCTGGGCCAAAGGCAGGCGCCAAACCGCTGCGCCACCCAGGGATCCCCTTAGTAGTTTATTTATTTTTATTTATTTATTTATTTTTTTTAATTTTTTTTAATTTATTTATGATAGTCACAGAGAGAGAGAGAGAGAGGCAGAGACACAGGCAGAGGGAGAAGCAGGCTCCATGCACCAGGGAGCCCGACGTGGGATTCGATCCCAGGTCTCCAGGATCGCGCCCTGGGCCAAAGGCAGGCGCCAAACCGCTGCGCCACCCAGGGATCCCCCCTTAGTAGTTTAAAACAACCACAGTTTTATGATTCTGTGGATCAGGAATTGAGACAGACACAGCAGCATGGTCTGTGTTTATTCCTTGGTGTCCAGGAAGGGACTCAGCAGGGAACAGGTGAAGGCTGGGTGACTCTTGGCTGGGGTCTGGAATCACCTGGAGGCTCATTCACTCACGTGTCTGATGCTTGTAGTGACCGGAAGACAGGCTGCCTCTTTCTGGGGGTCCGGCATGGCAGCCTCAATGTAGCTGAACTTCTTACACAGTAGCTCAGGACGCCAATCCTGGAGCGAAGGCTCCAACACACACAATCAATCGCCTTCTATTTAGCCCTGGAAGCCACACAGTGTCACTCTGTCACACCCTATTAGCTGAAGGAGTCCCAAGTCCACCCGGATTCAAAAGGAGAGAACATTTCCTTTTCCACAGAAAGAATGTCAAAGAGTTTTGTGGCCAGTATTGAGATATAATTCACGTACTAAATAATTCACTCACTTCAAGTGTATTCAAGAGTTGTGCAATCGCCACCACAATCGATATTAGACTATTTTCCTTACCTCAAAAAGAACTTCCTTATCTATTAGCAGTCGCTCCCCATTTCATCCAGGTCCTTGTCCCCTCTGCCCTAGGCAACCACGAATTCACTGTATTTACAGACTTGTCTGTCTTGGACCCTCATAGGCATGGAGTCGTATAATATGTGTTCTTTTGCGACTGACTTCTTTCACAGCATAATGTTTTCAGAGTTTCTCCATGTTGTAGCACTTCTTTCCTTCTGATGGCTGAATAATATTCCATTGTGTGTTTATACCACATTTTATTTATCCAGTCAGTGCCCAATGAGGGTCTGCTTTCTGGTTGATAGATGGCCAACTTTTCACTATATCCTCCTATGATTAAAAGAACAAGGGACTGCTCTGGGGTCTCTTGTATAAGAGCATTCATCCCATTCACGAAGGTTCTGCATTCATGACCTGATCATCTCCCAAAGGCTCCATCTCCTACTGACACCATATTGACAGTTAGGCTTTCAACATATGAGTTTTGGGGAGGGGGCACAGACCTTCAGCCATAGCAGCATCCACCCATGCCTTCATTCCGTGGGTGTTAGCTATGTACCTACCGTAGTCAGGCACACCACCAAGCCCTGGGAATATACTGGGCAACAAAAGCAGGCACGATACCTGACTTCCTGGATATATAAAGCCCGGGGGAGAACCAACATTAGTCAAATAATGACTCAGATTGTGGTTATTCACAAACTGAGAATGCCTATGAAGGAGATGCTTGGTGGCTCTGAGGGTGTGTAACAGGGAGGTTCAAGCTGGCTTGGGGGATCTGGGAAGACTTCCAAGAGGAGGTGATGTTTGAGTGAAGGTTGAAGGGATGCACAGGAGCTGGGTAGGCAAAAACAAGGGGTATTTTTTGGGAGAGAGAGAGAGATAAGGTGGAGGATTGTGTTCAATACAGAGGAAGCAGTGTAAATAAAGAATCAGAGACCAAGAGGAGCAGAGTGAGGGGACGTAAAGTAAGGTCCACAGCATTATATGAAGTGTGCCCCTTCTGAGGGTGGAGCTGGTGTGATTGCACCTGCTGCATACCCAGCAAGCCCATCCTGGGTTTCTCCTTCACCTACAAAGCTTTAACTTCACAGCATTTGAATGGACAAGAATCAGAGTAGTGCTGAATTTTCTCCCACAGCTTCCCTTTGAAGTCAAATCAGATGACACTGGTTTTCAAAACAAGACCTGCTCGTTTAGGAAGAGGTGGACAAAGTGATACTGCATTCAATGTCGTGTTTTGTCATCTCAAAACCCGCTAGATGTGTGTTGTTACTGTCTTTGGTAGCACTCACCATAGCAACAAATAGGGGTGGATACTTTGTTTTGGGTCACTCATTTTAGTAATCATATTCTGTGCCCAGACACCTTATAGATCACAACTAAAATGAACATTTAGTGGAAAACACAGATGGCCCATTAGTTGTTTCTTTTTTTTTTAAGATTTTATTTATTTATTCATGAGGGACACAGAGAGGGAGAGAAAGAGAGAGAGAGAAAAAGAGAGAGAGAGAGAGAGGCAGAGACACAGGTAGAGGGAGAAGCAGGCTCCATGCAGGGAGCCCGATGTGGGACTCGATCCCGGGTCTCCAGGATCACGCCCTGGGCCGAAGGTGGTGCTGAACTGCTGAGCCACCCAGGGATCCCCAGTTGTTTCTCTTCATTCCAGATAGGTCAGCCCCCATGTTCTAGCACTGCCAGTCTAGGAAGGTGAGCTGAGCAGTTGGTCTTTTCCCTGTAAGTGATGATCACTGAACACCTAGTATATGCCTGGCCCTTGCTACACTCTGTGGGGTTCACAGTCAGGAAAGACATTATCCTTATCTCCCTCCACCCCAGGAATCTTTCATCAAGTAAGGAGGCTCTACTTGCTTTAAAAAATTAGGTACCAAATTAAGTTCTTCTGTAATTACAGCACAATTCAGAGGAGAGATGGACATGTGTGGGCTGGGGGGATGGAGAAGGCTTACTGGCATGCATTGAGTTTAGGTTGACTTTGAGGGATAGGTAGGTAGGGTTTGAGTGGATGCTGGGAGGAAGGAAGACATCCCAGGTAGAAGGGACTGCATGAGCAAAGGCTCTGCAGTGGAAAGGACACAATTATGCTGGGAGCTGAATGGAGCAGAACAGAACACATGGTTTGGGTAAAAAATAAAACATTTAGTAACAATCTCTTACATTTGACAGTTTACATTTAAATAGTGCAAAAAGAATGGCCATTCATAGAGAAGCAGTAAACACAATGGTTAAGAGTGTAAGCTTTGGAGCTAGACTCTTTCATTCATTCATTCATTGTTAACTGAGCACTTACTATGTGCAAGATATTGTTATAGGCATTAGAGATATAAATGGGACAAAATAGGCAAAAGTTCCTGTTATGGAATTAATTTTTTTAATTTTTAAAAAAGATTTTATTTATTTGAGAGAAAGAGAGAGAGAGAGAGAGGGAAAGCAGAGGGGCAGTGGGAGAGGGAGAAGCAGGCTTCCTGGTGAGCAGGGACCCCCGACATGGGACTCCATCCCAGGACCCCGGGATCATAACCTGAGCCCAAGGCAGGTGCTCAACCAACTGAGCCACCCAGGTTCCCCCTGTTATGGAATTTAAATCCTAGTGAGAGAGATAGATGATAAAAAAATAAATAGGTATATAATATATAAAATACATATACACAGATATATGTACACACATATACGGGTAACATTGGACAATGAGATATGCTATGGAGAAAAAGCATGAAAGAGGGATCTAGTATGCTGGATCTAAATCCTTACTTTGCTGCTTACCAGCTGTATGATCTTGAGTAGATTACTGAACCTTCCAGTATTTCAGTTTCATCATGTGTAAAATGAGAATAATAATAGTTCTTGCTCATGGAGTAGTGAAGCTTATGAGTTAATGTGTTAACACAGAGCCCTGCACCTGGTAAGGCACTATGAATGTTGGCTGTGCTACATGCCCAGCTCTCTTCTAGGCTCTGGGGGTGCAGAGGTCATCCACTCGGACCCAAGCCAGTCTCTGTCCCCCATGCAATCCCCTACCCTCCCCCCCCAAGTCTAGTCTTTTTACAGAGCCCAGCACTTCCTGATTTGATCCTCCACTGTGAAGGAGGAGTGGTCTGTATTATCAGCTCCTCTTGCTAATGCAGACACTGAAGCTGAAGCATGAGTAGTTAAGCATATAAATATAAATGTGTGCTAGAGTACAAGCTGGTAAGCGATAGGAGGTGTGATTTTAATCCAGTCATATGGTGCAATTATATTTTGCTGCTACTCAGTATATAAGAGTTGCTCCTTTCTGGGATGCCTGAGTGACTTAGTTGAACATCCGACTCTTCATCTCAGCTCAGTTCTTGATCTCAGGGTCGAATTCAAGCCCCACGTGGAGCCTACTTAAAAAAACCAAAAAGTGTTCCTTTCCAGTCTCCACTTTCTCTGGCCTTGGAAGTCAACATTCAATGTCAAAAACCAAAAATGCCTCTTGGGATGGTAGATGAAAAGATGCTGTATCTGGTTAGCTTGTTCTGGAGGGTACAAGGTCCCTTGATTTGGGTTGGGGATGTCTGAAAGGGGCACACTTTGGTGGCAGACAGACACTGAGTGGGAGGTGAAGGAGGAAGAAAGAAAACAAAACATAATATAAGACAAGAGTTGTGTCAGGCGGTTTCTCCTAGGGACGCAGGATGGCTCTGGTCAACGGCATAAAGCCAGCTGACTACTGCTGGGGCTACTGCCTGTTCCATGTAAGTGCCTTTGTGCAAATTTGAAAACTTTAGAATTGCTAATTAAAGACAAAACATAAACTCATAATCCCTGGAGGTCGCAGATGGAGCCGGACATTTCTGACATCTTGGGCATGAAGATGCATATCTCCTTCAGTGAGCAGGATGAAAAACCTCTGCAGACAAATGCCAACATTGCATGAGTCCTACAGCGGGCTCCCTGCTGGGGGGGTGGGGGGGAATCTGCTTCTCCCTCCTCCCCAGCACCTGCCCCTGTCCCTGCTTGTGCTTCCCCTCCCCCAAATATATAAATAAAATCTTAAAAAACAAAGTAAAGACAGGCCTTTCTCAGATTAGGATGTGTGTGTAGATCTTGACAAAGGAAATGTGTCATCCTGGGAGCATGTCCCCTCTAGGACTCTTCATTCTGGAAGCGTCCTGTACTCTCCCTTTTCTTATCCAGGAAGGAATTGCTCCCTCTCTTAGGTATAGAAATGAGCCTAGAATAATTTATTCGTCATTCATTTGTAAAGTAAATGAGTTTTATATGTGAAATAGCAGGTGTAATTAGTTCAATATAAATCTGAAAAAGTAGGGGATCCCTGGGTGGCTCAGCGGTTAAGTACCTGCCTTCAGTCCAGGGCGTGATCCTGGAGTCCCAGGATTGAGTCCCACATCAGGCTCCCTGCGTGGAGCCTGCTTCTCCCTCTGCCTGTGTCTCTGCCCCCCACCCCTCTGTGTCTCTCATGAATAAATAAAATCTTAAAAAAAAAAAAGAAAAAAAAATCTGAAAAAGTAAGGACAGGAGAGTAGAAGTTGGTGATTAGGTAACCATGGCACATTAAATTAAGTAACTAACAAGCCATTAGCTAGTTCACAGGGAGAGGATTCTCATCAAACTGTACATGGTACTCCTGTTGTGGATTTCTTTTTACGTTTTTACAATTTCCACGATGATTTATGAGTACACTCCTAGATCGTTGCCCATCCAAGCAAGAGTCTGGATAACTTAAAACACCTAAGTTAAGCACAAATGACTTCCGTTTCCCCAGGGCCCTGGTCTTCTGGCCCTCATGTCCACTTTTCATAGCTCCCTCATTAGGCAGGTTTTATTTCATTAAGCAGGCGCTGATCTCTTGATGTCATCAAGGCAAGATCATTGTAATTAACAAGGGGCAGAGTACGTTTGTCCTATGCTCTCCCAGGGCATGGGAAACACAAAGTTTCCCAGGGAGACATTTGGGGTCTCTGGCAGTTGACCAGTATCTTAGAGAATACCTCGGATTTCCCGGAGTTCTGAAGTCAGAGGGCGGCTAAAGCCCTGGTGATCATCTGCTCCAATATCCCATCCCTGTCTTCTACAATGTCCCTGACAGACTGTCCACCAGCTCTGGGATAGAACAGGTCATTTTTTTTCTTATCTGATCTTGATTCCCCATTGTCCCTTCCATGCATGTGTCACAGATCTTGTCCCACAGTCATCTTTCAAGATATTATCGGTGGAATTCCTTTCGATGAGGAACACGTCCCAGTGAAATAAAAAAAAACAAAAAACAAAACAAAAACAAAAACAAACAAACAAACAAAAACAATGGCCAGGTGGATGATAGTTTAAAATCAAGAGTATCATGTGGGAGCTTTGGAAATAAATTTGTATCTTAGCTTAGATGAGACCTTTGAGAAAAGCCATCCCTAATATTTATAAAACCTTGAAACTCCTTTAGGAAGTCTCCATTTCATCAATTTGCAGTGATGAGAATTAAGGTGTAATTAAGTTTCCTTTCAATTTAGGTGACATTTGTTTTAGCCAGACCCGGAGATAAATCAGGAGGCTGCAAAGATAAATAAGTCATGGTCCCTGTCCCTGGGTCTAGCTGGAAGGCAGACTAATGAATAAACAAATAACCATAATACAGCACACTGGAAGATGTCTTAGAAAGAGGAACAAACTGAAGGAAATTCGGAAGAGGGAGTATTTGTTCATCCAGGTGTGGAGAGTCAGGGAAAACTGAGAGGTAGTTTTATTTATGCTGGAACTTCCTGTATCTTCTTTTTTTAAAAAATAAATTTATTTTTTATTTGTGTTCAATTTGCCAACATATAGAAATAACACCCAGTGCTCATCCCGTCAGTGCCCACCTCAGTGCCCGTCACCCAGTCACCCCCACCTGCCCCTTCCCCCACCCCTACTTCATTTCCCAGAGTTAGGAGTCTTTCATGTTCTGTCTCCCTCTCTGATATTTCCCACTTATTTTTTCTCTTTTCCCCTTTATTCCCTTTCACTATTTTTTATATTCCCCAAATGAATGAGACCATATAATGTTTGTCCTTCTCCGGTTGACTTATTTCACTCAGCATAATACTCTCCAGTTCCATCCACATCGAAGCAAATGGTGGGTATTCATCGTTTCTAATGGCTGAGGAATATTCCACTGTATATAGAGACCACATCTTCTTTATCCATTCATCTTTTGATGGACACCGAGGCTCCTTCCACAGCTTGGCTATCGTAGCCATTGCTGCTATAAACATCGGGGTGCAGGTGTCCTGCCGTTTCACTGCATCTGTATCTTTGGGGTAAATCCCCAACAGTGCAATTGCTGGGTCCTAGGGCAGGTCTATTTTTAACTCTTTGAGGAACCTCCACACAGTTTTCCAGAGTGGCTGCACCAGTTCACATTCCGCATCTGCTGTATCTTGAAACATGAGCAGGAGCTGCCTGGATTTGGTGAGGAAGCAGGAGCAGGGGAGGGAATGCATCGTGATACTAAATGCTGAGATGCCTTCTCTTTGTTTTCATCAGAAATGCTTTCACCTCTAGAGGTGCTGCTGTGCATGCCTCTCCTGGGCAGTCGTGTGTGTTTTCCAGTCACTGTGAATCTGTGGGGAGGAGGACGAGAGGCTTAGCTTGCAGCAGGACTGCGATGCCCCTAGCAGCCTCACCTTCCCTATATTTTGGTTGGTCAAAATCTCAGAGCTCCCCTTTTGAACCGCAAGTGCACTTTTTTTGGGTTCAGTCTGTGACCTTTCTGCTGTATCTAGAGATCTCCCAGGAGGCCACAGGTCATCTTGAGGGCTACCTCTGTGGAGGGACCTGGAAAGGGTCCTTGACATTTGGAAATGAATTTGAAGTGATTCCCCTTGGAGGAGAGGGTTCTTTGGTTGATTCTTTGATAGCATGACTCCCCCTGGTGGCGGTTTTCTGTTAAAATCGCTTCTTTGAGGAGCAGTCTTCTCAAAGCTTTGGTTGTAGGGGAGAAAAGGATTTAGAATTCATCTTCGTCATGAGTTTGAGCTGCAACTAGGAGGAATTTAAAACAAAATACATTTATTATTTCCTAGTTTCAGTAGGTTGGGAGACCTCACTGCTGAGAGTCTCGTGAGGCTGCAATCAAGGTGCTGGCTGGAGAAGTGTCTGCTTCTAAGCGCATCCAGGTTACTGGCAAAATTCATTTTCTTACAGCTTTCTGAGGACTCTAGCATTTTGCTGGCTTTCAGCTAAAGGATGTCCTCCTATCCTAGAAGCCACACACAGTTTTTTGATATGTGGATTTCCTCAACATGGGCAGCTTACTTTATCAAGCCAGCAAGGAGGATCCTTGACCTCAGGAAGGGTTCTCACCTGATTAAATCAGGCCCACCCTGGATAACCTCCCTTTTGATTAACTCACAATCAGCTGATATGGAACCCTAACACATCTGCAAAATATCTTCATTTTTGTCATATTCTATTGGCAAGAACAAAGTGCCAGCTTACAGTTAAAGGAAGGAGATTATACAGAGATTATTATATTTATATTATAATTCTGCCCACCACTGTAAGATTGTTCTTGATTCTTTCTTATTAGAATATCACAAAAACTGCCAGTGCATAAAGACAGAGACTGGCCTATAGAGTTCTACTTTTCCTCAATTGCTCAAAAAATTAAATACCGTGTGCTACCTGCATATCAGCTGTACTGTTCCACCTCTTGGCAGAAGGGCCAAGGTGTTCAGTTGCCCAGGTGTTCTCAGCTTCAGGGCTAGTAGTGTTTCCTTGGCCATAGACCAAAGGGTCTTTGTGATATGCAGCTGAGTCTCTGCTGCCCTAACCAGGCTCCATTACAAGATGTATGGGTGGGTTGTGGGAAATAGGGGTGAGGACTTCAGATTCTTTTTTAAACAACTTTATTGAGATATAATTTGCATACCATAAAATTTACCCATTTTAAGTGCACAGTTCAATGGGTTTTAAGTACATTTATGTATTCAAACCATCACCATAAACCGGTTTTAGAGTATTTCCATTACAGTGAAAGTTCCCTTGGGCCTATTGGGCTTCATCTCTGCTCTCCCTCGCCAGCTCCAGATAACTATTGAACTACTTCCTGCCTCCTCAGTTCTGCTTCTTCCCTCACCCCTAGAAATATATAAATGGAGTCATGCAATATGTAGTCTTTGGTGCCTGGCTTCTTTTGTCAAGCAGAATGTCTGTGTGGTTTGTGTTGTTGCATAATTGTTACTTTGTTTCTCTTTATTACTGCATAGTATTCCTTCCAGGACTGGCTACCAAATTTGTGGCCCTGCGCAAAATGAAAACTCACATCCCTTGTTACAAAGGCAGGAAAAAGTGCCATTACAGGTTTTAAAGTGTACATCTGTTCCCTCTCTTCTGCAATCTCTTTCTCAGGCTGTCATGATGGTTTTTATTTGCTATTTAGTGTTGTGCTATATTCCCTCAGGCGTGGGGATACTCATTGTGTCCCTGTATGCATGTGGCCCACTAATGGCTGGTTTGCCTTTCCCAGCAACCGCTGGACCAACATGCTGTGGCTTGGCTAGGGGTGTGCAAATTGAGTCAGGCATCTCTCTTTGGCCTAGGCTCACTGCCCCAGCCTATGGTGACAGATAACCCCCAGGGGTTGCATTATCTCTCTGCTAGGATGTGCCAGGTACCTAGATCTGAAGCATGTACCATTGGACCTCACTGACCAAACACAAATTCAAAGAGAAATTTACTAAGAATTTCAAGATGGTGACCATAGAACATTGAACCCTAGTGCGGGACCCTTCTAAGGGCATGTACAAATGCACTGGCTGCATCCCCATGGAGCTGGCTCTGATTCCACTGTGTGTTGTTTCATTTTTCTTATCCATTCACCAGATGATCACCGTTTAAGATTCTAGTTTTTTTTTTTTGAAGGACTCAAGAAAATGTTCAGTCTTTTATTTAAAAACTATAAACAGTCACCAAAGTAAATAAAGCCATTCTATAACATAAACTGTTAGGTCTATATTTTTTACTGCACATCCTAAGGACACAGCAGAAATGGTGGTTGGGAGGCCTTCCACATTTTTGGATGCTAATAGAACAGGCAATAGGCAGTTATAAATGGATACATTTCACGCTGGGGGAAGAAGACAATTTAAGGAAGTAAGCAGTTTCTGAGCAGGAATGTGGTACAGTATTAAGAATGGAAGAATAATACAATAAAATTCCACACTATATTAAGATAGAAAAAGTAGTGAAGAAAATATCATACCTGCACATAATGCATATATAACACAGGAGAAAACCTGTATAAAATTCCGTGTATTTAAACCAATTTACAAATACAAAAAATTCTGTCCAAGCTCTGAGCTTGCACATGACAAACGTTTACAGTGGATACATGTTAGGGAAAACCAAAAAATACCTTCAAATAGTTTTTCTTCTACAAAAATGACGTGAGATATATTATTCCATACTCTTTCAGCCAGCAAAATGAGTTCTACAACGTGTATAATACAAAACAAAACAAAACAAAACAAAAGGAAAAAAGAAAAAAGAAAAAAAAAAGAAAAATAAAAAAATCACAGTTCCACAAAACTGTTTTGACTTTGTCATATGGGCATTTGTTTATAAGAGTCTTCATGTGGATGTATGTTTTCCCTCCTCTTGGATGGATACTTGGCAGTAAAATTGCAAGGTTATATACTAAGTATGTGTTTAATTTTCTAAGAAACTGTCAAATTGTTATTCAAAGTGGCTCTACCATTTTACATTTTCATTAGCAGTATCTGAGGGTTTCTTCATATCCTCACCAACATGTACTGTCTGCCTTTTTTTATTATAGCCTTTCTGCTGTGAGGGGTGTGGTGGTATCTCATTACGGTTTTGATTTGTATTTTCTTTCCTTTTTTTTTTTTTTTTAAAGATCTTATTTATTTATTTGGCAGAGAGAGAGAGAGCACAAGCAAGGGGAATAGGAGAGGGAGAAGCAGGCTCCCCACTGAGCAGGGAGCCCGATGTGGGGCTTGATCCCAGGACCCCGGGGGATCATGACAAGCCCAACACAGATGTTTAACCAACTGAGCCCCAAGGCAGCCCTTGATTTACATCTTCTTAATGACCAGTAATACTGAACATCTTTTCATGTGTTTGTTTGCTACCCATATATCTTCTTTGGTGGAGTATCTATTTACATCTTTTCTCATGTGTTTTCAATTTTTTTAAAAGATTTATTTATTTTTGGGGGGGAGGAGCAGAAGGAGAAGGAGTGAGAGAATCTCAAGCAGACTCTACACTGAGTGCGGAGCTTGGTGGGGGCTTGATCTCATGAGACTGAGATCACCATCTGAGTTGAAACCAAGAGTCAGATGCTTAACTGCTTAATGGACTGCGCCACCCAGGCACCCCCTCATTTGCTTTTTAAATTGGGTTGTTTGTCATCTTATTAAGTTCTTTTTTAAAATGTATACTCTGGATACAAGTCATTTCAGCTATACGATTTTCAAATATTTTCTCCTGGCCTGTGACTTGTCTTTATTTTCTTTCTTTCTTTCTATCTTTCTTTTTTCTTTCTTTCTTTCTTTCTTTCTTTCTTTCTTTCTTTCTTTCTTTCATCCTTTCTTTCTTTCTTTCTTTCCTTCTTTTTCTTTCTTTCTTTCTTTCTTTCTTTCTTTCTTTCTTTCTTTCTTTCTTTCTTCTTTCTTTCTTTCTTTCTTTCTTTCTTTCTTTCTTTCTTTCTTTCTTTCTTTCTGTTTTCTTTCTTTAAGATTTTATTTACTTACTCATGAGAGACACAGAGAAAGGCAGAGACACAGGCAGAGGGAGAAGCAGGCTCTTCGCAGGGAGCCTGATGCGGGATTTGATCCCCAGACCCTGGATGAGGCTCTGAGCCGAATGCAGATGCTCAGCCGCTGAGCCAGCCAGGAGTCCCTTTGTCTTTTCTTTTCTCTTATTTTCTTTTTTTCTTTTCTTTTTTAAGATTTATTTATTTATTCATGAGAGACACAGATTGAGAGAGAGAGAGGCAGAGACATAGGCAGAGGGAGAAGCAGCTCCTCGCAGGGAGCCTGATGTGAGACTTGATCCTGGATCCTGGGATCACAACCTGAGCTGAAGGCAGGCACCCAATCACTGAGCCACCCAGGTGTCTTTATTTTCTTAATGGTGTCTTTTGAAGAGTAGAAGTTACTAATTTTAGTGAAGTCCACGTTATCATTTTTTTTTCTTTTATGGTTCATACTTTTGACGTCAGCTGATTATTTTTTATTATTCTCCTCAGGGAAGAAATTGGGGACCATGGTGACATGTAGTCACCACTCTTTTACTTGATTTGGGGTCACTGAGAGAGTCTCCTGACTGTATTATAGAAATACACAGAAAACATGAATGTGATTTTTAGATCAATAGGGGCTTTGTGGCCTCCTCTGTCCTCCTCCCCATTTTGTGGCCTCCTCTGTCCTCCTCCCCATGTATTTTGGGAGAGTCTTGGGGGCAGGGTTAGGGATGGATGAGAAGAGTCAGCCTGACAGACCCACTCTATGCATGAAAAGGGAAAACATTATGTGGGAATTTCAGGGGCCAGGGGTCCTCAGGCTCTGGATAAGGGATTTTTTCCAGAAGATATGACTGCATGATTATGTTAGATGGGGAATGGTTTGAGGCTAAGTTCTAGTTATTCCGAATTTCAAAATCTAAGCACCATTTAGGGCTAATGACTAGATGGCAACTTCAATGTTAGCTAAAAATGCACTTGAATGATTGATGCGATCCTCATAATATAAATATAAATGAATGAAATATGACTCAGGACTTTTTTTTTCAGGATGTTTTTATATTCTTAATATCTTTCTGTTAGTTTAAAAATTACTTACTGAACACCATATGTGTTAGGCACTGTTCTAGGGCCCCATGGATATCTAAACAGGACAAATAGACAAAAATGCTTGCTCTTGTGGAGCTTATGCTCCAGGAGGGGGAGACAGACAATACACAAAAAGGAAGGAAAATGATATAGTGGGACAGAAGTGATAGATGTTGTGGGAAAAGATAGCAGAGGATGGGGGATCAGGGATGCTGGAAGATATTTCATAACATACAGAGTGGTCAGGGAAGAACTCATGGAAGGGCTGCTATTTGAGGTGGGAAGTGATATCTGGGGGAAAGAGCAAAAAAGAAAGAGGCCCCAGCCACTGAAGAACCCCAAGACAGTGATGTGTCCTGCACCTCCAAGGGCTGATATGGAGGCCAGAGAAAACTGAGCAACAAAGGAAGGAAACAATGAAGCAGGAGACAGGCCAAAGATGAAACGGATCCAGATACACAGGCCTCAGCAACTGTTAAGCCTTGAGCTCTTCCAGAGAGTGAACTAGAACAAATTTTGTGCAACTCTAATATCTAATTTCTATTCCATTCAGGTATATAACAGTTACATTTCTCTCAGATGATTTCCCCCGAACACTACAACGAATTCAGTGTCATTGAATAATAGTTAACTTCTTAAAAAGTGAAATGATACTGTGTAGATAATAACATATAACAAATGGATGTAAAATGTTATTACAGAGCTGCCAAAAAAGATGAAAATACTGGCCTATTATGCATGAATACAACTGAAATACAAAAATTCATCTATTTTCTTTGAAATGGGTTTTATGTTATTTTTAAAAAAGACTTTATTTACTTATTCATGAGAGACAGAGAAAGGGGCAGAGATATAGGCAGAGGGAGAAGCAGGCTCCTTGCGGGGAGCCCTAAGCCTCAGGACCCTGGGATCACACCCTGAGCCAAAGGCAGAGGCTCAACCACTGAGCCACCCAGGCGCCCCTGAAATGGGTTTTAAATGGATTAATTAAAATCAGAGACTGTGGGAAATTACAAAAGGTAATTTATTACAAAGCAGGTTATAAACAGGGAACCACAGTGTTACCACAAAGATGTAGATTTGAAGAGCATCTCAGCAGGGTATGCAATGCAATGATTAGATACAAGTAAGATGCACACTTAAAGATAGTTTTACATATCCCCGAGTAATATGGAGTAATGTGGATGGTAATTCAAACACAGTATCTCCTCATGCACTGGGGGAAAAGAGGTGCAGCATGAACACACGAACTCTCCTTGCAGGGTTGGCAGGGCCTTGGTGGCTTGTGAACCCAGCTCACCGTCTATGAGGAAGGAAGAGACTTGCAAACAAGCCCCACAAATTGGGAAGCAATATGACTGAGATAAAGGTGCGTGGTATGTGGCTTAAAACTCAAACAGATATTATCAATCATTTAAATCAGAAAGTTCTCCAAGCTAGGGGGTCCTAACTTGCCAAAAGTGGATCTTTATTTTATTTCATTTTTAAAAAATATTTCATTTATTTATTCATGAGACACACACACACACACACACACAGAGGCAGAGACATAGGCAGAGGGAGAAGCAAGCTCCATGCAAGGGAACCTGACATGGGACTTGATCCCAGGACTCTGGGATCACGCCCTGAGCCAAAGGCAGACACTCAACCGCTGAGCCACCCAGGTGTCCCTGGATCTTTAAGTGTAAAGAAAAATCCTGTTTTGATTTGACCAGAGTAGACTCAGAAGTAATTCAGGTATAAATTCACCTGTGTCTCTCTTCCCTGAGGGTCACCTTTGCACACACACAAAAAATCATTCTTGGCGCCCTCTGGTGGCAGGTTCAAGCCGCAGACGAGTGACTGGCAACACCCTGGAGTTAACATCCCCCAGCAGCCCTTGTATAATGACAAATGCCTGGACCAACTTATCTCATGTAAAATCTAGCATTTCTCTTTGCTAAGAATGAACATTACACAGGTTAGTAAAATCGCTAGAATGCTAAGTTGAGCTTAAAAATAAGCACAGGAAAAAAAAAAAATAAGCACAGGGCAGCCCCGGTGGCTCAGTGGTTTGGTGCCACCTGCGGCCCTGGGGTGTGATCCTGGAGACCTGGGATCAAGTCCCACGTCAGTCTCCCTGCATGGATGCTCTCTGCCTCTCTCTCTCTCTCTGTGTGTGTGTCTCTCATGAATAAATAAATAAAATCTTCTTTGAAATAAATAAATAAGCACAAAATGAGTCAAGTACAAAAATTTTGGTGGCACATTTATCCATGTTACGAATAGCTAATACTTTAGGTTCTTACTATTCTAAATGCTTCATATTGATGAACTCATCTAGGCCACACAACAACTCTATGAGGTGCTATTATATTCCCATTTTACAAAAGAGAAAACCGAGGCCTCATTTGCACAAAGTCACAGAAGTAGGGAGCAAGAGAACTGGAATTGAACTCAGGAAGTCTTGTTTCAGACTCTGGGCTCCTAACCACCACATCACATCATTGCTTATGTGGCTGAGCATACAACTGGTTTTATGCAACGTCTGGTTCTCTAGCATTGACTATCATTCTTCAAATACTTTCGCTTTTTATTTACTTATTTTTTTAATATTTATTTATTTATGATAGTAACAGAGAGAGAGAGAGAGAGGCAGAGACACAGGCAGAGGGAGAAGCAGGCTCCATGCACCGAGAGCCCGACGTGGGACTCGATCCCGGGTGTCCAGGATCGCGCCCTGGGCCAAAGGCAGGCGCCAAACCGCTGCGCCACCCAGGGATCCCACTTTCGCTTTTTAAAAGCAAAATAAGATGATGTATTTGTATATTATATTTGTGTATATATGTCTGTATATATGTATGTATGGACAATCATATGTATATGTGTATATATATATACATATACTCATATATATGAAACAAAAAATATCACCTACAGACAGATGTATAAAAGGAAGACTTATGTGAAGCAAGATAAGCACATGACTTTGGCTTTAACTATAAGTTTTTTTTTAATTATTTATTTAGTTTAGAGAGAAAGAGTATGAGCACTAGCAGGAGAGGCAGAGAGAGAAGGAATCCCAAGCTGATTCCACCCTGAGCATGGGTGGGGCCCAACATGGGGCTGGATCTCATGACCCCGAGATCACAACCCTGAGATCAGGACCTATGGTGAAACCAAGAGTCAGATATTAACTAACTGTGCCACCCACAAGCCCCATGACTTTGACTTTAAAAAAAGTATTTATAGGTTTTTTTTCCCCTAGTGATGCGTATATTCCAATAATAACATTTGTTATCAGTTATTTTAAGTAGCTCTTCAGGTTGAGATTGAAAATTTTAAATTATGCATGTCTGAATCTCTATCAGTCTAAGGTTCTTGAGCACAGAATTGGGGTTTCTCTGAGTACTAGTGGTGGAGACTCTGTCAGCATTTGTTGAATGAATGAACAATGGAATGGATGAATAAATATATCTGCTAAACTTTCTTCAAGGTGATGAATGCTCACAGTATTGATAGCAAATGGTCCTATAGTGTTCATGATTCATTACTTTCCTAACTATTTTATAGGTACTGACTCACCTTATCTACAGCAACCTCATGAGGTAGTTACTATTATACTCTTCATTTTACACATAAGGAAACTGAGGAATGAAAGTTGAATAACTTGTTCAAGCTGGTAAGCAGCAGAGCTAAGATTCAAACTAGAAAGTTTGGCTCTGGAGTCCACAACTCAACCATCATGCTGCATGACTCATGCAGACAGGCTTGAGCTGGCTGGCTTTGGCTATGATGACTGTGTTTACTGAGCTATAAGGGTATACACTGAGGGGCTTTTTTCTGTGCTTAGTGTTTATGTGGAAAAAGTACTGGGCATGGACTCCCTTCAGCTCTGAGAAACTCACACTTTGCATACTCCCGCCAAATGGAACTCACCATGCACTTCCCCTGACCCCCAAACTTGCTCCTGTTCTGTGCTCCCTCTCTCAGCAAGTGGCGATAACAGGCTTTTCTATGGGTTGCCTTTCTCCAGGATTGTCCCATTCAAGTTCCACACAGCATTTCAGAGTGATTAGAAAAAAAAAAAAAGGCTTTATTTTTTTCAAGCAGTTTTAGGTTCACAGCAAAATTGCCTAGAAAAAAACCCCACAACCTGGATAAAGCCAGGTTAAAGTCACTAACACTACCTGCCCCCTTCCCCCGAGCAGCTGTGTTGCTGCTGGAGAAAGGTCACAACCATTTCAGTGGGGTGCCTTTCGCTTAGAGACTGTGGATCCTTAATGGCCACCCTACACCCTAGGCTGTCCCATAGTTCCCTGTGAACATCCTTTAACCTTGTTCATCTTCACTCTGCGAGCCTTGACCCCACATCCTCCTCCAGCTGTGGCCTCATCTCTATGCTCCTGTTCAAAGTTAAGAAGTTTGACAAAGCTATGTATCTTCAGTCATGCTATTTCCTTACCCTCCAGTCTCTCCCCTACCTACATTTCCATCAGCTTCTGTAGCTCATTCTACTGAAATGGCTTTAACAAGTCTGCAGTGCCATGTCTTACGACACATCGTTATTAACCTGCCAGCAAAATGAAATACTTAAAAAAAATTTAAAGATTTTAACTTTTTCATTTTTCTTTTACTTTTCAAAAAAAAAAACCTTAAATGCTGGTGAAATACACATACAATTTGTCATCTTCACCATTCTAAACTGTGCAATTCAGTACTGTTAAGAACATTCACATTGTGCAACCAATCTCCAGAACTCATTTTGTCTTGCAAAACTGAAACTCTGCACCTATTGTTGAGTTGTATGGCTTCTTTATATAGTCTGGAAATTTTTTTTTTTTTTTTTTTTTTTTTGCCATTCTCCTCTATATCCTGGACATTAATCTCCTATCAGATATATGGTTTGTAAATATTTTCTCACATTCCTTAGGTTGCCTTTTCACTGTGTTCATTGTGTTTTTTGATGCACAGGAGTATAAAATGTTGATGTAATCTAACCGATCTATTTTTTTTTTTTTTTTTTTTTTTGCTGTTGTTGCCGTTGCCTGTGCTTTTGGTGTCATATCTAAGACATTGCCAAATCCAATGTCATGAAGCTTTTCTCCTGTGTTTTCTTCTGAGAATTTTGTAGTTTTGGTCTAGCTCTTTGATCCATTTTGAGTTAATTTGGTATGTGGTGTAAGACAAGGGTTCAACTTCATAGTTTTTGTGTGTGGATTTTCAGTTCTCACAGCGCCATTTGTTGAAAAGACTTCACTCCCTCATTTCTGAAATCCTTTTTTTTTTTTCTACTGCTCTGTGACTCCTCAGGCACTTGCTTTGCCTCTTACTTCAATGACTGTTCCTTCTCCATCCACTTTGCTGGTTTCTGTTCTTTCTGATCTCTAATACCGTATCTACATAGGCTCAATACTTGTCTCTTGCCCCTCTTTCTTCTTCCCTCCCTAGGTGATCTTATCCAATTCTACTTTAAATAGTGCCACCCCATTCTCTGTCTCCATCCCATATCCTGGACTCTGGGCTCACACAACCACTTGCCATTTTGATGTCTTCATTCTGATGTCTAATAGACATTTTAGCGTCATGTCTATTGATTACCTCATAGAAACTTGCCCATTCCTGTGTTTCACTCCATTCTTTGCTGATTCTCCCCCCAAAAAGAATATGTACAGCAGCAAATGTTTTTTAATACAATTTTTCTCCCATTTTACTGCACTAGTTTGGGTCTCCCAGCTGTCTGCTCTTGTAGCACCTGTTTTTTACTACCAAATAACTCATAATGCTAGTTTATTGTAATGATTTGTTTCTAGCAATCGGCTATCTTCTCAACTAAACTATTACCTCCAGCGTGTGTTTGTTTTGAGGTTGAATCTCCAGTGCTCAGCATAATGTCTAGCCCATAATAGGGGCTCCAAAAATCTGTATCAATTGAACAAATGAATTATTTGGCAGTGGAGTATGGGAGACATAAAAGTTAGGAGACCAGAGTCAGGGAGCCTATTTACGAGTCTCTTTAAGTCAGAGGTAATAAATACCTGAGCTAGGAAAGTAGGAGTGGAAAGGAAGAAATCTATTTAAGAAACATGAAAGCTGAATTTATGGAATATGAATGTCTGGGGATGGGTGGGAGGGCCTAGGACTCAGGACTTTTGTAGAAAGTAGGCTTCCATGGTGTGGCCAGGGACTTTTAAACATGCTCACCGGAGTTATTTGTTTCTGTGTTCCAGTACAGAATTCCCTTATTTTCTTTGAAAAGTTTCCTATAGGCAGTTCCCAGAAAAGTGTATCAATGTCAAATGTGTGAAGGTTGCACAAGATATGTAGACGTTGCACAGCAACTCCGTTCTCTGAGAGTTCATGTGCACTTTCAGATCCCCTTTATAACTTGTCCCATAGGTCGTCTTTGATCATTTGGTTTTGGAACTTAGTCTATGTACTTTAGCCTTTTTCTTTTTCCTTCACCGGTGTATCCACACCAGCTTAAGCTCAGTGATCTCTAAGTTGAGACATTCCCTGATTCCAGCCCCCATGCTAGTTCCCATTTTTGTGTCAATTGTAGTAAGATGACGAGACTTACGTTTCTAATCACTAGTTCCAGCCTGTCATTTTCCCGTTTTCTACACATTTATTTGACATAATAAGGGCAAAATGCAGTAAAATATTCAAATAAGTGCATAAACAATCTCTCTTTAATGGTTACAAGGGGGGGTGCTGCTAAAATTGAACTATGAGTTGGCAGCTGGCATGATGACTTGAATGATTTGCTTGTTGAATATTATACAAAAGATCCCCCGCATGGAAGGCACCTTTGCTAAGCAGTGCCCTCCTGTAAAGGGAGTGAAAAAAATGGAACTCTATGTATGTTTCAGGAAATTTGCAGGTAGTTTCATACCACATCTTTAATTGGACTCTTGCCTCTATCAGGCCCATTCCTTCCACTCACTATAGTTAATTTCTTTGATAAGAACTTATTAGGAGCTGAATTGTGTCCCCCCAGAGTTCATGTGTTGAAATCCTAATCCCTAGTACCTCAGAATGTGACTGTATTTGGAGATATGGCCTTTAAAGAAGTAAGGTAAAACGAGGTCATATGGATGGGCCCCATTCCAATATGACTTACAAGAAGAGGCAAAGGGAAGTCTTCGTGAAGACATACGGAGGAGACAGGCATCCACAGGCCAAGGAGAGCAGTCCTAGAAGAAACCATCTCTGCCAATACCGTGACCTAGGACTTCCAGCTTCCAGAACTCTTTGAAAATTAATTTCTGTTGTTTAAACCACCCAGTCTGTGGTACTTTGTTATGGCAGTCCTAGCAAACTAATAGAATTCTTTGACTAAATGCTACCAGGCTTGCTGAGACTTCTCAGCCACCCTCTGAGTCTCACAGGGTCTCCTATAAGGAAAAGTAGGGGAAGTGGAAAGGCAGTCCCTGGAGAGCCCAAGTGAGGAGCAGAGGATGTAAGCAGTTGGACAACCTGTCCAGGGTCATATACTCACATAGAGGCCAGACTTGAGTTCACCATTCAACACACAGTGTCCATAGGAGATTTGGACGTGTCAATTTTTAGTATATTTGAAGAGAGGCTCTTCAAGACCTAGAATCTTGAATAGGTCCATGCAACCACTTATGAACAGGTATTTATTTTATTTTTTAAATTATGTAATAGCATTCATCAATGTTTCCCAAAAATGGTCAAAATGCAAGAAGTTGTGAGGGAGAAAGCAACAATAGGAGAGAGAAGATTTTTACATCTGTTAAGATGTAAAAAAACATTAAAAAAGTAAAAGTCAATTACAGATCATTTTTAAAGAGAAGACTATTTTCTTGTCTCATTATAAAAGTCATAGATATTTATGGTATAAAATTTGAGAGGCAGAAGTTTAAAGAAAGAAATGTGTATCTCCCACAATCCTACTGTTTCAAAGATACCTCTTCTGAAAACCTTATTCTAAGGCCGTGCAAATATATATATCATAAAAGTGACATCACACAGTCACATAGTACATATAGTATTTCATAGCCTATGTTTTTGCCATTTGGAAATATTTCATGAACATTTTCCCAAATCATCAAATATTCTTTCAAAATACAGCTTTTATGTTTACCTTTTCATGGCCATTGTATAAAAGTGCCATACTTTCTTTAATGAGGATACTAATATTCAAGTAAAATAAGTTCATTTTCTTTTTTTTTTTTTTTTTTTTTATAAGTTCGTTTTCTAATTAGAACTCTGGGCAAAATGTTAATGGAATTATGTTGAAAAGATTTGTTTTCTTTTGTTTTAAGTAGGCTCCACACACAGTGTGGAGCCCAATGTGGGTCCCAAAACCATGATCCCGAGTTCAAGACCTGAGATCAAGAGCCAGAGGCTCAACTCACTGAGCCACCCAGGTGCCTTGAAAAAAATTTTTTTTAAGATTTTTTTTTTCTTCTAGAGGGAGAAAGAGAGAGGGTGGAGGATGGAGGGAGGGGCAGAGGGAGAGAGAGAATCTTAAGTAGGCTCCACACCCAGCATGGAGCTGGATCTTATGACCCTGAGATCATGACCTGAGCTGAAACCAAGAGTTGGATGCTTTACCAACTGAGCCACCCAGGCGCCTCTTAAAAACATTTTTTTTTAAGGGACAGATTATGTTTTCAGTTACCTTGAAATTAAGGATCTTTATTTAGGCAATTGCAACTGAAGTTATTTCTCAGTTATTATATGTTGTCTGGAGGTAGTTTAGTTTTACTGAAAGAAATTTGATTAAAATATGAAATTAAATAAAATGTATTTTATGACTTTAAAAATTTTTTACTTCTTTTTTCATTGATTCATTTATTGGTGGTTTATTTTATTTTTACTTTTAGTGTGTGTACCTGAAATGTATCTGTTGCATGAATTCAAATTTAAGGTTCCAATGCCCTTCTTCCTTATCTTTGCCTGCTTCTCTTTCTGAAATACGGGGCCGGTCGTATTTTTAAACTTTTTTTTTTTTTTTTGAAAATGTCCAGCCTATGAAGCAAGTTCAAAAGGCCTGACCTTTTGTTCTCATTAAATTATGGAGGAAATAGAGAAAGTTAATGTGTTTACTTTAAAATGAATAGAATCGCAAGATAAAAAGTCTGCTGCATTGCTACGATTGTCTAGTATCTGTTAAGGGCTGACTTGGACCATGCCAGGCATTTTCCTGTAAACGATTTTGTTCAATGCTCACTGTAGTCCAACAATTTAGGTTGTATTTCTTCCATTTTCTCTGGACAGAAACGGAGTCAAAGAGGTTGAATCACTCATCCAGGGGCACATGGATGATGAGTGGTGGGCTCCAAAGCATGTGTTTTTTCCATTATACACACAAGTTTTTTGATGACCAGAGCAGCTCCTCAAATAGTTTTGGGACTTCTTTAATGGGCATTCAGTGGCAAGGAGCATGTACACACAGACCAGTTGTGATGATAAAATACTCAGGTTCATTTTGTGAGTGGTTATGGGAATCGTTCTCATTGTTTTGTAGTCATGAACCTGTATTATGTACAGGTTCATATCCTAGTGAGTGAATGTGTGTGTGTGTGTACATGTATATATATATATATATATATATATATATATATATATATATATATACACACTATATGCCTCTCACTATTCCTGATAGAGATACAGTAATACCTTTGCAAACCTTCAAAGTACAGCCAGATCCTATTGCCGAAACAAAAATTGGCAGCCAAATGCTGTAATAACGATATATCAAGGCCAAAAACTTTAGAAATGCACAGAAAATTAATATTTGAAACTACAATGATTTTACTATTTATTATTATTTTTTCATCCTTACTCTTTCCACTCTTTGGTACTGATTGGCTGTGACGCTGGTTTACCTTGATTATGATTTTGGTTATTTGTTGCAGCTGTATCTCCTTTCACCACCAGATGTTTTTAAAGTATATTTTTATTGATGTAAACAAATATATTTGTTTTTTTTTAAGATATTTTATTTTAGAGCGAGAGAGAGAGACAGAGCATGCGTGAGTGTGCAAGCGCGGTAGGGAGGGGCAGAGGGTGAGGGTGAGAAAGTCTTAAGCAGACTCTGCACTTAGCATGGAGTCTGACTTGGGTTTTGATCTCACCATGACCCCCTGAGATGAGGACCAGAGCTGAAACCAAGAGTCAGATGCTCATCCCACTGGGCCACCCAAGTGCCCCCAGATATATTTAAATGTAGACAAATCACAAGGCACAGGCTGATAGATTTTCATGAAATGGACTTGCCTTTGTAACTGGTACCCAGACTAAGAAAAGGGATTTCACCAGTATCAGAGAAACTTCTTTGTACCTAGTCTTAGTCTCGACTGCCTCACCCCCAATGGTTTCCACTCTTCTGACTTTTATCACCGAAGATTAGTTTTGCCTGTTTATAAAAGTCACATAAACTATATCATAGAAAATACTATTTTATATTCTGTTTCATTTTTCAACATGATGTTTGTGATGTTCATCCAGGTCCTTATATGCAGCATTTGTTTCTTCCCTTTCATTTCTAGATAGCATTCATTAGTATCAATGTATCACAATTTGTTTTACCCATTTTCTTGTGGATAGATATTTGAATTTTCCCCAGTTTTTGATTGTGATGAGTAGTGCTCCTAAAAACATCCTCATACGTATCTCCTGGCACAAATATGTCCCTATTTCCATTGGATAAATACATAGGAGTGGATTGTTAAGCCAGAGGGTATGTGTATGTTCAGCTTTAGTAGATGCCAGCAAATGCTTTTTTTCCCAAAGTTATTGTATCAGTTTAGGTTCTTATAAATAATATGTGAGTAACTCAGTTCCTCTAAATCTTTGCCAGCAATTGGTATTGTTAATCTTTTTCATTTTAGCCATTTGGTGGGTATGCAGTGGTAGCTCATTATGGTTTTCTTTTGTGTTTATCTAATAACTAATGAAGTTGAGCATCTTTTTAAAAAAATTTTTAGTAGTTAACATATGGTGCAATACTGGAGTTGAGCACCTTTTCATATATTTATTGGCAATTTAGATATCCTTTTGTGAAATGCCTGTTCAGATCTTTTGCTCATTTTCTATTGGGTTGTATATGTTTTTGCTATTTATTTATTTATTGAATCATAATTGACAGACAATATTAGTTTCAGGTGTACAACATAGAGACTTGATATTTCTATAACATTATAAAATTATCACCATGATAGGACTAGTTACCATCTGTCACCATACAAAACTATTACAATATTATTGACTATATTACCTGTGCTGTGCAGTATTGTCTATGTTTTTCTTATTGATTATAGGGATTCTTTATTAATGCATGTCTCAGATAATGTATGGCTGGAGGTATCATGAAAGTCCTGGAATTCTGAAAAGCGTGATATGGGGGGTGGGTGGGTAGGAGAACAGAAAGGGAGATTATGGCATCTGAATAAAACCTCACTTTCTTCTCCTTTCAGTCCTGACAGCCCTGATGTTTTAGGTAGCAATGCCTTATAGTGCCCCTGGTGGCTCTGTGCTTCAGCAAGGGGTAGGCTGGCTCTCCCTCTTGGCCTGTTAATCTGGGTCTTGAAGCTTCATATTCTGGGAATCTATTCAGTATTATAAATTCACAATTTCAGATGATCTTGTTGAGTCCCAAACTTGGGAGTCATCTCCATTTTCTCACCTCCCCTCCAGGCCCTCACCTCTCCAGTCCTACTATGTCCTATTGATTTTATGTTCCTAGGCCATCTCTTCCCTAGGCCAATGAGATGGCTTCCTAGTGGGCTTCCAACTGTTGCAGAGAACTGTTTTAAAACATAACATTTGAACCTCTATTTACTATTCTTTATTCTCTCTGTTATTATTCCTCACATTGCCTTTTCTTTCCTTCATAGCACTTATCAGGATTGGTAATTAAATGTTTCTTTCTGCCTTTGTTTTTGTGTCTTCTCCACTGACCTGTCAGTTCCATGAAGGGATCAGGCCTACTTTGTATATCAGTGTAGCTCAGTAAATAGTTGGTGAATTTGAATAAGTGATTGAATTAATGCCTCACATCAAATCTGCATCAAGCCCCCAATGCTCCCTTCAAGTAGTCATCTAGCCTTTCTGGCTACTTCAAGGGATGGAGCTTTCACTAACCCTGAGGCCACCTATCCTATATTTGAAAGGAAAGCGATATACCTAACTTAAGCATTCGGAAAGGAGGCAAAGTGTGTAAGTTGAAGGAAGGCCTAGGTCTCAGCAGGATTGAAAAAAGGAAAATCTTCCCAAGGCACCAATGTCCATACTTAATTGTTTTAGTAGGAAAACTCCTCTCTGTTAGCAGATGCAGTTCTTGGCTCTTTGGCCTTAACCTCCCTCCCACCCATAGCGTTTCTAGGGAACTTGGAACTTCTGCTCTGGGGACAAAACAAGCTTGGGCGTCAATCCTGTTGCCATGCCCTGCTTCTGACCTCTTTCTCTGGGACTGAGATCGAGAGTGGAACAAATCACTAGGGCTCTGGAATGGGCTTCACCCATCTCCCAGTGGCTCAGCTCCTCACCTAGGTGTGTATTCAACACCCTCTCATCAAAGGTGCTGGCAGGGAGCTAGCTATCCAAATGTATCACTAGAAAGAAACAAGACTGCAGTTTGAAATTCTGTCTGTATTGAGGCCACATCCCCAGTGTTTAGCTAGTCTATTAAGTAGTAATCTAACCCTGTGATGATCTCAATTAATTTGATGTTTTTCCCAGTCCCCTTTTGGTAGTCTGTACTCAGCACTGTGGGTTCATGAGCAGTTTGAAATCCAGCACAGGAAAGGTCCTTCTCTGTTCTTTCTCTTTGTACTCCCACAATTCAAGGTCAAGGTGGAATCTATCAGTGTCACTGAACAAGGCCTTGAGACCAGAGAGATCTGGGTTCAAGCTTGATTGAACCCAGCCACTTATTAAGTAGGACCATGGTCAGGTCACTTACTTTGCTGAGCCTCAACATCCTCATCTGCAAAATGGAGAGAATACTTATCTCTAGGGCCATTGTGAAGATTAAGTAAGTTATGGAAGGTGTCCAGCGCTGTAGGTAGCAGAGAATAGGTGTCCTATATGAAATGGTTCTTTTCCCAGTCTCCCATCTTCTGGGAACAATAGCCAAAGATGGCTTCTGAATCTATTTGATTGTTCTAGGAGATAATATATTTACTCTTGATTTCAGAATGGTATTTGCTGAATTGCTATCAGTACTGCTAGGCTCCTTGGTATCCCTGATGGCGGAGACAAAGGCAAGGTGTGGAAGGTGATTTCAGCAAATGAGCTGGAAACAGGTCCATACCCTGGGGCTTTTAATAATCTATCTCCAGTTCATTTTTAATTCATTTCTGCCAGTGTGGGCATAGAGGACTCTAATTCCCTCCTCCCCATAGCACAGGCCTGAATAATTAGAATCCCCCAAATGCCCTACTTTATATAGTAATTCCAGATGTGTTCTTACTTGATCCTTTTGTACGACACTGACAGTAAAGGAAAAAAGAAAGAGCAAAGATTTGGAGATCTGCTGATTTTTCCGGGGCAGTAGAAGGATGGATGGTTATTACCATCAATTGCCTATATGTTATAAGTGATAATTTATTAGTATTAGTATTAGAACCCCTCCCTCCTCACACACAAACTTGCTGAATTTAAATACTAGGCAAAGTAATTTAAATGTTGCTGCACCTTTGAAGTAAGGGTGAATCTATATATAGTGGTCAAAAGCAGGGAGCAGCAGACTCAAGGCACCTCAAGGTCATCCATACTGGATTAAAAGCTCATCAGCAATTGAGAGGGAGCACTAATGTGGTTTTTGTTGCAAAATATATGGGGCTTATCCCATTCATAGTAGATGCTCAGTAAATAAGGGTAAGTTGATGAATGATGCTTTTCTTTTGAACATCTTAGAACATTTTTCTTTATCTATTTTCCTCAATGAGGAAGGGCTTAGATCCTCCCAAAGAGGGATACGTTAATTAAATCCACAAGCTGATAAAAATTTATTGAGCTCCTATTATGTGCCAGGTAGTGGGTATGCAGTAGTGACCAAGAGAGGACCTTATAAGCTAGTGGACAAGATAGGATGTGAGCAAGTAAATAAAGAAATAAGAGGTGTAGATGTGCAGGTGCTGCTGAGGAAATAGACTCTTGATAGGGAAGTTCAACAAGAGCTCTCACTTGAGGAGGTGATTTGTAAGTTGAGATCTGGAGGATTAATAGCAGTTGGGCATGCAGGCAGTTGAGGTGAGACATGGGGAGTGGGGTTGGGTTCCAGGGAGAGAGAACAGCATATCTAGTGACCCTCAGGTGGGAGACAACTTGGTTGGTTCATGGGAGAGAAAGGAGGCTGGAGCACCTGCAGCCACTGGAAGATAGGCAGTGTGGTTGGTGTGAGATGAAGTTGGGCAGGTGAGTGGGAGCCAGATCACATGGGGACTTATGAGTCAGGAGTCATTGGAATGTTTTAAGAAGGAGAATAATGCATTCTGATTTGTGCTTGAAAAGGATTTTTCTGATTGTTGGAGAGTGGGTTGGAGGGAGGCAAAGAGGAAGCAGGGAGATTAATTAAAAGGCTATTTAACAAGAACCTCAATGAGATAGTGCTACACACCACTAAAATGGCTAAAATGGAAAAAAGAGTATAATATCAAGGGTTTGCAAGGATGTAAGCAATGGAGCTCTTCTGTACTATGATGGGATATAACCATTTTGAAAAGCTATCTGGCAGTATCATGAGTATCTACTGAAGCTGAATGTTTGCATCACTTACGAACCAGCAATTCCACTCCTAAGGATAGGCTGAATAGAAATGTCTACATATGTCTACATTTATGTACCAAAAGATGTGAAGGAAATGTTCATGGCAGACTATTTATAATAGCCCCAAATCGGAAATGATCCAAATATTCATTAACAGTAGAATGGAGAATTTGTGGCACATCCATCCAAAGGTATACAATTCAGCAAAGAGAAAGAATGAACTGTTTCTACATACAAACAACATGGATGAGACAGATAGAATTAAAGAAAATCAAGTAACATATAGTGTAGTATTAGTTTTTAGGTGTAGAATCCAGTAATTTATCACTTACATATAATGCCCAGTGCTCATCACTTATTGGGATGAGTGCCCCCCTAAATGCCCATCACCCATTTAGCCTTCCCTCTCCCCGCACCTAACTCCCCTTTAGAAACCTTGTTTGTATTCTATAGTTAAGAGTCTCTTATGGTCTGCCTCTCTGTTTTTATCTTCTTTTTTCTTCCCTTTCTCTATTTATATCTGTTTTGTTTCTTCAATTCCACATATGAGTGAAATCATATGATATTTGTTTTTCTCTGACTTATTTTGCTTGGCATCATATACTGTAGTTTCATCCACATTGTTGCAAATGGCAAGATTTCATTTTTTTGATGGCTGAGTAATATTCCAGTGTGTGTGTGTGTGTGTGTGTGTGTGTGTGTGTGTGTGTGTACCTCACATCTTCTTTATTCAGTTGATGGACATTTGGGCTCTTTCCATAGTTGGGCTATTGTTGATAGTGTTGCTACAAACATTGGGGTACATGTACACCTTTGAATCAGTATATTATATCCTTTGGGTAAATACCTGGTGGTGCAATTGCTGGGTCATAGGGTAGTTCTATTTTCAACTTTTTCAGAGTGACTGCACCAGTTTGCATCCCCATAAACAGTGTAAGAAGGTTCCCCTTTCTCTGCATCCTTGCCAACATGTTGTTTCCTGAATTGTTAATTTTAGCCATTCTGACAGGTATGAGGTGGTATCTCATTGTGGTTTTCATTTGTATTACTCTGATGAAGAGTAATGTTGAGCACTTTTTCATATGTCTGGTAGCCATTTGTATGTCTTTGGAGAAATGTCTGTTCATGGCTTCTGTCCATTTCTTAGCTGGATTATTTATTTCTTGAGTGTTGATTTTGATGAGTTCTTTAGGATACTAACCCCTTATCTGACATGTCATTTGCAAATATCTTCTCCCATTTTGTTGGTTGCTTTTTAGTTTTGTTGATTGTTTCCTTCACTGTGCAGAAGCTTTTTATCTTGATGAGATCCCAATAGTACATTTTTACTTTTGTTTCCCTTGCCTCTGGAGATATGTCTAGTAAGAAGTTGCTGTGGCTGAGGTCAAAGAGGTTGCTGCCTATTTTCTCCTCTAGATAAATAAATTTTGAATGGAAGAAACCAGATGCTGAAGAAGCTAAATGATTCCATTTACATACATTTAAAAATAGATGAAGGGCGCCTGGGTGGCTCAGTCAGTTAAGTGTCTGACTCTTGATTTTGGCTCAGGTCATGGTCTCAGGGTCATGAGATTGAGCCCCGTGTTGGGCTCCATGCTGGATGAAGAGCTCGCTTAAGATTCTCTGTCTTCTTCCTGCCCCCCTTCCCTCATTTCTCTCCCTCTCTTAAAAAAAGAAAAGAAAAGAAAAAGAAAAATAGATAAAACTAATTTTGGGTGAAAGAAGTCCTGATTTTGGGATAGTGGTTCCTGACAAATTCCTACTAGACTCTCCCAGTCTGTTGGTCACTTTTCCTCAGTATGCTCAGTCATATCATATGACACAACAGTGATTGTGATTCATATCTGTCTTTATTTTTTTATTTGTAAAGATTGTATTTATTTATTCATGAGAGAGAGAGAGAGAGAGAAAGAGAGAGAGAGAGAGAGAGAGAGGCAGAGACACAGGTGGAGGGAGAAGCAGGCTCTCTGCAAGTAGTCTGATGTGGGACTCAATCCCAGGACTCCAGGATCACACCCTGGGCCAAAGTCAGGCGCCCAACTGCTGAGCCACCCAGGCATTCCCATATCTGTCTTTAATTCAACCATGAGCTCCTTGAATGTGGGCCTGGAGAGGCAGCTGTACACTAGCCATTAATTGCCAGGGCTCTAGAGCCAGCCTGTTGAGTTCAAATTCTAGTTCCCTCACTGATAATCTGAGTAACAACAAGCAAGTTACTGAGTAAATCAGTTTACTTTATCTGTGGAATTGGCTATCAGTAGGACAGTCTTCATAGACAGCAAGGACTCAGTAATTTAATATACACAAAAGCACCTAGAATAATATCTGCCCTTAGTAAGGATTCAGTGAAATCAGCTATTATTGTAATCATATTGTCTTCAAATCCCATTAGATGTCTGACACATGTTATACGGTACATAGTTAATACATTTAATATGTATATGAAATGCTGATTATATGACCGAAAGTGCAAATGGAGGTAGAGAAGAGAATGATTCTTGTGAGCTGGGGTAAGGGATTTGAACATCTGATGTAGTTAGAAACAGGTCTTGAAGGGTTGGTAATGTGGATAGGGAATGTTAATGGTTAATTCAGCAGGCATTCATAGAAAGAACCTGTTCTCCTGAAGTTAGGCCATTTGGTAAATATAGAAACTAAATGTGAAAAATAATTAGCATTAAGCTGATTTTATCTCAAGTTAGTAGCAGACCTGCTATCAAAATTCCATTTCTTTTCTCCCCGGTGTTTGCTGAGGTGTTACTAAGTGTTTTGCTCTAGGAATATAATAGATTTTAATTATTGAACGATGCACTTGAGAAAGCAGAAAGAAGTCAGGAACGTTTGGTAACTCTGGGGCGTCTGCTTTACACATTCTGGAGAAATTAACATAATATGGCTACGTTTCCACAGCCACCCAAAAGTAATTTTACGGTGACTTAGAGATTGCTTTCCTCTCCCACATCCATTGTCGCTTTGCCTTTTGTGAATTGTTTTTCCTTTTGGAACTCACCTGTGCTGTCTCCTGGCAAATCAAAGCCGAAGCTAACAATGCATGTCTCTGCTCTGTGATTGTATTAAAAGAAAGGCTGCCTCATAAGAGAAGAGAGAGATTATTAATTTGTCTTTTTTAGGATGTGCGCACTGATTGTGGTTGGCATAATTCTCTTTGAGGTTTTTATTGTCATTGGGCAATTGTTTCTTCAGGTAAGAGTAGATGAGGACTGCTGTATAAGAGGGATCAGGACCTTTGCGAAACTAATCTTAGTCCTCTCCCTGCTCCAAAATTCATAGCCTCTGGGGCAAGATGGACTTCAGTTTGAATCAGGACTCTGTCACTTGGTAGTGGTGCATCTTTGATTTTGAGCCTTACTCACATCTTCTGTAAACAGGGAATATGACACCTACCTTGTAGGTGGTGTGAGTTTCAAGAAGATGGAGCGCTGTGGTGACAGTATGAAGCAGAGTCCTGGAGGTGAGTAGGTGCTTAAGAAATGCTTCTTTCCTTGATCTCTCTTTCTTTCTTTCTTTCTTTCTTTCTTTCTTTCTTTCTTTCTTTCTTTCTTTCTTTCTTTCACCTTCCTTTTATTTCTTTATTTATTTTTAAGTTAATCTCATTCTCCCAGAGAGTGTGTTACACGAATATATTTAAACTGACATGGATATGTGAAAATCAACATGCAGACGAAACTCTCATTTTGTGAATGTGTACAGAGTGCGGATGGATGGGTTTGCATGTGTGAGCTTCTGGAAGGCATGCGGGTACAGGTGTGACAATATTCCTAGAACAATTCCTTGCATACCACCTTCAAGACCACCTTTTCCTTCTCTTCTACGAAGCAAACAAATCCATTAACCAAGAATAACAGAAAAAAGTAGCAGACTGGTCTGAAAATGCTTTGGACAAGAAAAACTCATTATGCTCTTAGAGAATCTTTAATATTTGTTACACACATGGTACTTGAAATTCAAAATACACAAGCAGTTATTATTCTGAAAATATGCTATACTTTGAGTAGTCTCAGTCAAGCCCAAACCTCTGTGAACTGTACAAAATATTACTATAAACAAGGTATGGTGAATCAATAATCCATCAACTAGTGGGTTGAAGATTCTGTTTGGCAAATTGGCACTCATTGAATTGACCTTAAATCACCTTGTTTCTACTTTTCCACCACCACTTGGCTGGGCTGTGCATAGGGCAGCTTTGCTCTGTATCTAGGCTATGGCATTCTGCGGGGGTCTTTTATTTATCCTGTTCATTTTGGATTTGGGGATAATAAAATGTATAATTGTGTTTTACTTATCTATGCTCAGGAAGCATTAAAACTATACAAAAGTACAGAAAATTCTTTTAGTTATAAAATATGTGTGATTAAGTACAATATCAAGAAGCATTTCTGTAGGAATATTTTCACTTTAGAATGGACTTCTTTTTTTTAAGATTTTTAATTTATTTATTTGAGAGAGTGAGCATAAGCAGTGGGGAGGGGCAGAGGGAGAGGGAGAAGCAGACTCTCCACTGAACTGAGAGCCCAATGCAGGATTTGATTCCAGGATGCTGGGATTATGAACTGAGTTGAAGGCAGACACTTAACTAACTGAGCCACCCAGGCACCCTAGAATGGACTTCTTAACTTTTCAGACTTTGAATCCACAGGGTTAGCTGTTGGGGGGGAAGAAAGTGCACCAGACCTATTGAGGACTTGTATTCAAATCCTGACTTTGCCACATATGAGCTCTGTGACCTTAACCTTCCTGAGTTTGTTTTTCCATTTGAAAAATGGGAGTCATTGTAATTACTCACAGGGTTGTGGCAAATGACATTCTACAGCGGAGTTTGGCCTACTTTTCTATTCCTGCCTCCTCTGGACCAGTGCTCTCAAGATGCAGGAGTATTTCCCACATGGAGATTTCCAGGGGTCTGGAGGAAGCTCCGTTCGCCTTTCCAGATGGTCCCTTCCCAGTGATGGCTTACCCATTGTCTAGATGGCTCAGCCCCTTGGTATGCTGGCTGAAGAGATAGGAATCAATAACACCCAAGGGGATGGATGCCATCACCTGGAGAGTGAGAAGAAAAAGAAGCCTGTACAGAACCCTTGGGAACACCAATGTTTAAGGGGGAGAGGGAGGGTAGAAGACTGGGTGGGAGGAGCAGGGCACAGGAGTGCAGGAAAAACCAAAGTTAAAGGCCAAGCAGAGGAACTAGTCAAGAGCGTCAGGCATCCCAGAGAGGTCACCCAGGATGTGCTTCTCTGGTTATCGCCAGGTGCCTGACAGGGCGTGTTTCTTTTCTTTGCTGACAGAAGCCAGGAATGCAGTGGCTGCAGAGGAGTGCCACAGCCCAGGGGAAACTGCAGAGAAACTCGAGGGCACAGGAGAGCAAGGTAAGCCCCATACAACTGCAACTGGCTTTGTTCAAAATCCTCCAAATGCTCTTCTTTCTTCTGCTCTAGCAACAGCTTGAAAGAGCATGACATGTTCTATTGGTTCTATTAAAATGATGGATAAATCAAGACTCAGACATGAATGCCTTTTTCAGCCATCGTGGAGCTGGGGTATGAATCTAGGTGTCCTGAACCTCAGTCCTGAGCCCTTTGACTGGGCTGGCTGTGTCTTTCAGGGGCCTTCTAAGCGTTTCCAGTTCCCAAGGAGCAAGACAACACTTCATGTGGTATCTCAGCCATACCGAAGGCCTGGCTGTAAGACTGCATTGTTTGTTTTGTGGGAAAATATCCAGGCAAATGTGGTTCATTTTAACATTCTCATAGCCAGTCGTTTAATGATTTCCGCCTTTACTCTTACACTCACTGTCCTTCACCATGGTCACTTCTGCCAGCTAGGTGGGATCCTTATTGTCCCAGTGAAAAGACCATCGGGCAGCCCAAGAAGGTGCATGCACTTTGGAGAAAAGAGGAGACTCCTGCTCACATATGGCTTTCACTTGTTCTTGATCCTTGGCATTTTCTACTTGGTGTTCCTGCTGCCTTTCTGTTTTTTTGTTTTGTTTTGTTTTTTGTTTTTTAATTTAAATTCAAGTTGATAAACATATAGTGTAGTATTGGTTTTAGGAGTAGAAATTAGTGATTTATCACTTTCATATAACACCCAGTACTCCTCACAAAAGTCCTCTCCTTAATGCCCATCACCCATCTAGCCCCCACCTCCCTCCAGCAACCCTCTTTGTTTCCTAGAGTTAAGAGTCTCTTATGGTTTGCTCCCTCTCCGTTTCTATCTTAAATTATTTTTCCTTCCCTTCCTCTATTTTCATCTGTTTTGTTCCTTCAATTCCATGTATGAGTGATATCATATGGTATTTGTCTTTCTCTGACTTATTTCCTTTAGTATAATATATTCTAGTTCCATGCACATTGTTGCAAGTGGCAAGATTTCATCCTTTTTTGATGGTGGAGTCCTCTTGCCTGTATGTTAAGTGACAGTCCCAAGTGGTGCAGAGTGGAGCCTTGCCAACGCAGGGCGCGCCCCAGTGGTGATGGTGGCAAGCACAGCCGTGTGGCCGGCGCCCCCAGGGGAGGCAGTGGGGGAGGAAAGACCTTTGTTTTCCAAAGCCAGATTCCTGATGCCGTGCACGGTGGCATTTTGGGAGTATTGGACACAGGGACCCTGTGAGACTTTGGAGTGTAGAAGGATTTCATCACACTCAGAAGTAGACTCGGTTCTGATCCCAAGCATCCCCATGTAAACTCCATGTGTGAGGTCCTCAGATGTGCTCAATGTTGCCAGTCCCATTGTCTCCTAGCGCCACTTCCCCTCCTCGTTTATGTGAAAGGAGCACTGCAGTCATTAAGTAATTTCAAGGAACTCTCTTTGAAGAGTTCAGGGTTTGTAAACAGCTTAAGAAGTGTTGCGGAGTGTTGGAAATAATGCGGGCAATCAGAAGTCCTGGAGCGAGAACCACACTATTTGTTAGGGCAGTCTGTACTCCTCTCTGATCTTGTCCCTTTACCTACGACTTCCCACTCTTCACAGGTTACTATGTTGAAGAGACATTATGCAAAAGTGCAGTAAAATGCATATGGCTTGAAAATAGTGTAGCAGTGACGATAAGTGCAGCAGCTGACACTTATTGAGTAGTTACTACATGCTGGACACTGCTCTAAGCACCTTTCACGCATTAAGTCATTTATTCTCACAATAGCCATATGGGGTACTATGATTGGCCATGAGGAAACTGAGGTAGAGACCAAAGTCATATAGCCAAGGAGAGCAGGGCCAGAGTTTGATCCTGGCTATAGAGTTTGTATTCTTCTTTGCGATGTTTTACTGCACGACTGTGGGTATGGGTAGGATGAAAATGATGTGAAAATGGTTAGGGTGAAAATGACACTAATAATCTAAAATAAAAGACCCTATCACTGTTGCTTATGCCTTCTTACCATTCTCTTTCAAAAATGAGACTAGCGTTAATGTTATCCCTCCAGGAGTCTGTGGGAGGGACTCAGTCCTTGTGCTGCATCCCTTCCTCCCGACTTCCTTCTGTCTTGGCAGCATCTGTGTCTATTGATCTAATCACTGGAGGGTCAGTGGGTCTAAACTGAGCTGCCTGAAGGCAGGGACCAAAGTGGGTGGACTGTGGGGCTTGGACAGTGGGCCTCTGGGCACTCTTGCAAATTTTCTCCAATTTCCCCCTTCCTTCCTACTTCTTTGAGACAGCTGGTTGTCCCTCCTATCTTCCCAGGAGAGTCCCTGTTGAGAGGTTTCAAGGGTCCATCTGGGTGGGTATCAGGGAAGCAGGTCTGCAGTCCTCTGAGCAGCTGCTTTCGGAGAACAGCATCTTCATGGCATTTGGGGTTTCTCTTTTGGTGAAGAGGAAGCTCCAAGTGGTCAGTGCTGGTGGCCTGTGCCAGTGCTGCGGATGGGAACCACGCCTGCCAAAGATACTTGGAATCTAGGGGTGGGGGAGAAGCTTGGGAGGTGGCTAAAGGCTCCCTCCCCCAGGGACAGAAACCTCAAGGGCAGTAAACCTCGGTGGCACAGTTCTACATTCCAAGTGTGGGAGTGAGAAAGGAAGAGGCCTCTAACTGGCACTGGTCTCCTGCCTGCTTAGTTATTTCTTTGGACCTTATTAAAAAAAAGAAGAGGTTGAAAAAGTAAGAGTGAGTGGAAGGGCCATGAGATGGGAGTGTCTGGAACTTTACACCTTTCAGAAGATGGAGAGGAGTCAGACCAGTCCCTGTTTAGATCTCATATCCACCCTGCTGTGGCTGGCCTCAGTTTCTTCATGTGAGAAATGGGAATTGTTGTGAGGGCTCAAGGTGATTCTGTATGTGAAAGGGTCTGGCACAGTGATCTCGATGAATAGGAGTGAAAAATGAAGACAACTACTAGAAGGACCCATTGACTTTTCTTACTTCTTTAAATTTAATCACTGAATTAACACCCCTGTTTTACCCTTTTCTACTTCTTATTATTTCCAACATGTGATCCTGCATTTCCAGCACGCTTCAGTTTTCCTTGAGATGTGCGTCAGTTGTCACACAGTTTTAGTTGAGCCCGTAACCGTGTGCCGAGGGTAGGCTATGTGTCAATGACGATGCTTTGTGGTTTGCAGGATATCTTCAAAATCAGAGAGAGAATTCACGAAGCCAAGAGGCAACTCATGTGAAAAGAAGAAACCCAATCACCTCCATTCTTCCAAATGCCCTTTGCTGTCTAGAGAGGTATTTTGTTAAAACTTTGATCGCCAAATAGATGTGCAAGAATTTATCACAATGAAAAAACTACCTTTTGGTAACTTAAATAGCTGACAAAAGCATCTCAGCATTAAATCATTAATACTCCCACTTGCTGCCAACTATAACTGCTTTCTTTTCTCATGATAATATAGACTGATTCTCTGGTAGAATTTGGGGGCATCAACGTAATCAACATCTGGAAAAATTTGCTTGTGATTCTGCGATTTCAGTCATCTTGTCAATGTAGGGACTTTGCAATTTCCCTACCCATGAAGATTTTTAAAATTCATGATCATAATTTAGAATTTCAACTACCCAAGTGTGTAATCTATTTCTTTTGGCATTGGCTTGCATTGTATGGCAAAAGTGCCTAATATTTTATTAAGTGCCAGTATATAAGATATCACATTACTGATGATGTGGTCCAGGATTTTTCCATTAGGTCCTGGTATGATGGAAGAATGAAATCCCTTCTAAAAGGAGGAGCCTCAATTGTTTGGGCAATGAACATAAATTTTGTTTACTCAATCTGTGGTAAAGATGGACCATCTTATCCCTGTCTTTGGAGGATGAGGAGAGCATATTTTTGACTCAGAAGGCTGACATGCTAATTTCCATATTTCTTCTTGAAACCACTGCCAAAACCAGAATATTAATGTATTCATTCAACAAGTATTAACTGCCTGTTAGGTGCTAGATGTTGTTCTAGGTATTTGGAATACATTAGTCAATGAAACAGACCTTGCCCCCATTAAGCTTACAGTCTAGGTATGGGTTATTGTTCTGGCTCAGGATAATTTATACATTTTATTTTATTATTATTTTTTAAATATTTATTTATTTGAGAGAGAGAGAGAGAGAGAGAGAGAGAGAGAGAGAGAGAATCCTCAAGGAGACTCCCTGCAAAGTGCAGAGCCCATCCCAGGACCTGAGCCAAAACCAAGAGTCCACACCTCAACACACTGAGCCTCCCAGGCTCCCCTAATATACATTTTAAATTATAAAATGTTTTAAACATGAAAATGCAGGAACTAATTTAGATATCCATGTCTGTACTGACAACTGACTTTTAAAATGTGTGTTTTTCTTTCTTTTGAAATGATGAGCATAGTAAAAAATTTGGAGCATACATAAAAGAAGAAACTCAATTTCACCGATGTTCCGGGTGAGAGGCCAGGGATGCAGCCAGTCTATGTCCGTATGAACTAGGACAAGCCTGAAGTCCCTGGTTCTGTGAAACCAAGTTACCTATGACTCTAGCACCAGGATATAATTATCATTACCATTTTGGTATATTTCCTTCTTGTCTTTCTAGAGTGTATTTTTACGTAATTGCAACCATATCATATCCTACTTTGTAGTTTGCTCTTTTTTCTTAAATTTAGTTTATCTTTACTCTAACTGTGCTAGTCTATCACATTTCACATCCTTATCATTATCATCAACAGCAGAGGCCAAATCCAGGACACAAAAGTGGAGCGCGCTGTGTGTGCGTGTGTGTCTGTGTGTGTGTGTATAGCTAGCTGTGTGTATGTGTGTGGGTACATGTTTGCTGGTGACAAAGAACATGTTTGCTATCCTGTTTGAGGTGAATCACTAAGCTGGAAGAAAGTACGAGATGAATTTAGCTGCCAGTGAACAACAGATGGAAGGGAATCTATTATAAGTCATTTTGTACTTGTAGTAGGAAATGGTTGGATCCAAATAGGTGGATCCACTTTGGTGTCGGAAATCCTCTTTTGGGCTGCCTGTCTGTTTTCTTTGGTTCCAGCATTCCTGATTCCTGGCACTCTTGATAATTCTGTTGCCAAGGTTGTCACTGAGAGGAGTTAGTTTCTCTAGGGATTTTAGAACCGCAGTGAGAAGCTCTTAACTCCATAATACATTCTTGTTATTGGAGGGCTTGAAATGAGATGTATGCATAAAGCACTTAGAACAGAGCCTGGCACAGGTGGCCTGAGCATGTTAGACCCCTAAGAAACTGCTCCCGTACCCACGTCCAAGTGCATATCTGAGCTGATTCTACCTATAATGGGTTGTCCATTTGGGACCTATTGCTATGCAGGTCGTTACCTTGGATGCTCTGTATTTATTCTAATCCTCTATTCCCCAGAGCCTCATCAAGCATCTTTGATGTGGCAAATTTTGCTGGCCTACTAAAGATCATTCACCAATTTTCTCTGTTATTCCTTTTGCCTCTTAACATACTGGAATTTTTGTATTTCTATATATTTATGTTTTCTAGTTACAGAAAGAAAAAATATCATATGTCTCAAGAATCATGCAATTTTCAACTGCTAAATAAATTATACTTTTGGCTTGCTTTCTAAAGTCAGAGCTATAACATACTATATAATTGTTTATACTCTTAAACATGAAAAAGAGGTGTTCTTCTTTGGGGCAAAGCTTTAATTTATATCATGGTGGTGGGTTTAGGTAATTTGGTCAAATTAGCATGGATTTAAGACTGAAAGTTTAAAACTCTAATTTGGGGCAGATTTTTTTCCTCAACCCTAGTATATGAGTGTAAACTGTGCCAGCACCTGGTGAATAGGATGTCAAATTTGGTCAAAAGATTGGTGAGGATAGAGTTTCAAAGGATTCATGTCTATCAAATCCTCTTTTCTTTCTTAAGGTTGGAAATAGACCAGGAATGTTTGGGATGAATATTGCACAATGGTAGTGGTTCTCATCCCTGGCTTCTCAATAGTGAGATTTAAAAAAAAATACTAGACTTTCCATTCAAGACCAGTGAATCATATTCTGTTTTGGTGAGTCTTGGTGTCTGTATGATTTACTAGTTCTATAGGTGATTTCAGCTATTGGTGTTGATGAAAACCACTGTTACAAGTAGCATTGAAGCATTTGTGCTTTGTCTTTCCTGAGCAGTGGGCACTCAAGCATACTTGGGTGACCCAAAGTTACTGATGAATCTTATAGCATACTAAATAAAGGTCAGAGATAGTTGCAGCCCGAAGAAACTATGGCTCAAACACACCATTGCCCAAGACATCTGAGACTGTTTATCCTGCAGAGATGTAGAAGGTGTAGAAGATGTAGAAGGCTGTTGAGCCCATGGATTTGCCATGGGGCCCTTGAATTCCATTGGGTATGGGGGTCAGGGTACCTAACATTTGTCTCCATTCCACAGTTGTGATGACCCATTTTCATGCTGTCTTGGGGAATGATGGAGATTCATGTCTATGAGTAGAGACAAAACAGCAGAGAGTTAGTGGCCACTGTGGGCCATGGGGCATAATGATAGTGACGGCTAGTAAACTATTATGCCTTTAAGAGTGTGGGCAGGGGCAGCCCAGAAGGCTCAGCGGTTTAGCGCCATCTTCGGCCCGGGGTGTGATCCTGGAGACCCTGGATCGAGTCCCACGTCGGGCTCCCGCATAGAGCCTGCTTCTCCCTCTGCCTGTGTCTCTGCCTCTCTCTCTGTCTCTGTCTCTCTGTCTCTCATGAATAAATAAATTTAAAAAATATTAAAAAAAAGAGTTTGGGCAAGTTGAATGGAAGTCAAATTTACTTTATTTCATTTTTTAAATATTTTATTTATTTATTCATGAGAGACACAGAGAGAAGCAGAGACATAGGCAGAGGGAGAAGCAGGCTCCTCACAGAGAGCCCCATGTGGGACTCGATCCCTGACCTGGGATCATGCCCTGAGTCAAAGGCAGACGCTCAACCACTGAGCCACCCAGGTGTCCCTGGAAGGTAGATTTAAACCAAGCTTAAATACCTACTATGATTTTGGGTAACCTTATTAAATTTAGTGCCACCTTATTAAAATTGCCAAAAGTATTAGTCTAATGAAGAAGGTAAAAAGGATGTGCTATAGGTGGAGGAATCACCAGTGTTTCTTTCAGAAACACTTTGTACTATTGGAAGTCCACTAAGTACAGTGATTCCTGTGCACTAATCATTCATTTCATTCACTCAACAACTTCTAATGGGGATTTACATATAAGATGCCAAACCAGTGAGTAAGACATGGCTCCTAATTTGAAAGGTCTTTTGGAGGCATTCTCACTTGTAGCTTTTGCATTTATAAAGTGCTGCAAGAGAGGCTTGATTTTGCCCATTTTATTTTTTTTTTATTTTTTAATTTTTTTTTAATTTATTTATGATTTTGCCCATTTTAGAGAAGAAAGTGAGACTCAGGGTAATTAAGCAACTTGCCAGAGGTCACACAACTGGCAGACCTGCCTCATCACCCAGGGCTTCTGACTCAGGATAAGGGGCTTTCCTCAGTGGCGTCCCCAAGAAGAAGAGTCAATAGCTTCCAGGAGGTGGAGGGGAGACAGGTGCTGGCAAAGGCCAATGTTCCTGTCCAGACCTACCAGGGAGGGGCTCTCTGAAATGAAGGCATAAATATGAATTCAAGACAATTGTAATCATTTCACCACAGGGAGAGGTGAATGAATCTAAAGGCAGATAAGGAAACAGAGGTGGCCGAAAGGGGTCTTCAGGTGTCATCAAGTGCTCTGAGGGCGCCTGGGCCGAGAAGCACAACCAGGTTCATGGACTGAGGGAAGGAAGTGTGGAAAGGAGCAGATAGATGCCAGACATTTAGGTAGTAGTTCTGCCAGGACTTAGTGGTTAGATGAGAGACACAGAAGGGATAGTAATGACTCAGGTTCTGATCTGATGATAGAATGGTTGGGAGGACCATTTACAGAGATGGGGCTGTTGGGGGTTAATAGTGAGGTGTTATGGCTAGGAAATCAAAAATGCCTGACCATGAGGGACCATGTGGAAGTGATGTTTAGTCCATGCTGCATTCACCAAGCTCTGTGTCTGGCCTAGCATGGGCTGCTCCTCCCAGGAGAAGGGCACTTTCTTCTCATCCTCACAGATGTGCCATATAGGCTCTTCCCCCCAGAGATCCTTGCATTAGTGAATTTTGCTCCAGGAAAGAATCAGGGAAGAAATTCTCCTATGGGAATAGCTGGAAAGAGGGCAATAAGGGTGGGCCTAGCCTGGGAAGGGGTGTGGAAGTATTATTCCCCTCCCCCAACACCCTAAGGGAACTCTGGGGGCAGAACAGGAAGGCAAATAATTCAGATTTGGATGAGTTGAGATTAGGTGCCTGTCACACCTTCTGAAAAAAGAGGAGATGCCCTGTTGCTCAGGAAAGTGATTTAGGCTGGAAATAGATACTGGAGAGTGATTAGTGGAGCTATCAAGAGTGAAGAGGATTGCTCAGTGGAGAAGGGATGGAGTGAGAAGATCAAGCTTCCAGGATGAGAGGTTTCCTGGTTACACGTCAGTAAAGGAATGAGCAAGAAAGCTGGGAAGCAAACCAGGAGCAAGCTGGGCCCTGGATACCCAAGAACAAAAGACATCCCAAGTATGCAGCTGTGGTCCACAGAGTTAAATACGGCCAGGAGCCCTAGAGGATGGGGGCCACAACATATCTACTAAATGTGCTAATGCCCAGATGACAGAAGTGTTGTGGAATGGGGAGGGCATTGGAAGCTGGACTGCGAGTGTGTGTGTGTGTGTGTGTGTGTGTGTGTGTGTGTGTAGGGGAGTAACTGAGCATTTCCTCAGGGTGCTGTCTGAGCCATGTCCTGTGCAAGCTCTGGACTTCAGCTCTCAGGACTGTCTTGTGAGTGTCCGCAGCTCAGTTGAGTGACCTCTATCACCTAGAACCTCTGGCTCAATTGCTCATGGGGTGATTGATTCTCTGGGGCTTGGACCCAGGAGGGAGTGAGGCCTAAGCCTTGTTTCTCTTGCCTCTGAACATGGATTATCTCAAACTTTTTATGTAGAAAGCAAGCACAAAATGGACCTAGTGTCCTAGTGATGATGATAATGTGAAAAAAATTTTATTGAAAGTTCACCATGAATCAGGTTCAGGGTAAGTTTTTTTTTTTTTTAAGATTTATTTATTTATTTCAGAGAGAGCAAGCAAGTGGGGGGGAGGGGCAGAGGAAGAGAGAGAGAGAGAGAGAGAGAGAGAGAGAGAGAGAACCTCAGAATTTCTGCTGAATGTGGAGCCCCAACTTGTGGCTCCATCCCAGGACCTTGAGATCATGAACTGAGCCAAAAGCCAAAATCAAGTCACAGACTTAAGGGACGGAGCCACCCAGGCACCCTCAGGGTAAGTCTTTAACATAAATTATCATATTATTACTCACCTATTCCCTATGAGATACATGTTACATCTCCATTTTACAGAAGAAGAAACAGACTCAGAGTGGCTAAGCAACGTGTTCAAGTGCACACAGCTAGCAAGTAGAGGAGCTTTTTGTTCTATTTTGTTAATTTTATTTTTATTTATTTATTTTTATTTTGTTAATTTTAAATGTTGCTAACCTGTTTATTATGGAGCTGTGTTTTGAAATGGCTCCAAAGCTCATCATAGAGAAAGATGGAGGATGAACGGAGAGAGGCAATGTCTGAGAATGATTATCTTACCACTATCACGTCACCTCTTGGCATGCAGTATTACATGTTACAGCTGTGTTCACTCTTTAATTCATTAAATGTAGTGAGGGCCTACTCTGTGCCAGGCACTGTGCAGGGGCTGGGATGGAAGACCCATCCCTGCTACCAGCAGCTCATATCCTCATGAGGTGATCAGTGTGCAAAAAAACAGTATGAGAGCAGTGTGATGGTTCTAGGATGAAGATAGAGAATGGGGTTCTGGGGAGGCTCTAGGTGGAGTGGCCACCTCCCTCCAGGAAGGTCAGGCAGGAAATGTTTTCTGGAGGATCTGGGATATCAGTGGAGCCTTGAAGGCTGAGGAGGAGGTCTCTAGGCAAACCGGGCGGTCTGAGGGGGAAGAGTATTCCAGGCTTGTATTCTGGATTATGTAAAATGAAATCAAGACATTTTGTCGCTACTGCAGAATTATCCCGTTCTCAAAATCTCCTGACGACAAAGGCTATTGGAAAGATCTCCCCTAATTCTCCTGGCAAGAAAGAAATTTAATTACTCTAATTTGCTGCTTAATATTTTTTGAGACACTGAAGGCAGATACTGAAAAAATAGTCACTTTCACTAATGCATTAATAACATGTAAACTTAGAAAAAAGAATAGACAGGAGGACATCCCTATCATATAGCAAAATTACCTCATTGTGCAAATAGAATTCTGTAACCTCCATCAGGGACTTCCGGGTATCTTTTTGGCGACTTTCTTGGACGCTCAAGGGTGTGGGCACTTTGGTTTTTATTCTCCCTGTTTGTTTAGATGGCCTCTGTCATCCCTGGGCCTAATTAAAATGAGAAATAAAGAATGGGCTCTAGGGAAGCAATAAGGTAGAAGCAAAATGAAACTGTGAGGGGTGTGAGTGACAGCTGAAGAAGACTTGCCTCCCTAGATACAGACTTTCTGAGACTGCTCTGTCATTTGGATGCTCTGTTCCAGGGACTGTCTGGAACTTATTCTTCATGTAAAGTCCTCAGGTAGGGACCATTTCTTGGTTAGCACGATGCCTAACATGTTGTTGGTAATCAATAATGTAAGAGTCCTCCCTTTCTCTGTTCATTTCTTCTTCCTCTGTGTTCCAACTTGAAGAGATTACGTTTGGTGGACTAGTGAGATCTCCTGGTTGCAAACAAGAGAAACGCCCCTATGCTGGGTCATTCACAAAAAGGGAATAGAGTATAAGGTATTAGGCCACCTTATGGAACTTAGGAGGAGCTGGTTCTCAGATGCTGGCTGGAATGGCTCTGGAGTGTCCAGGACCTTTCTTTCTTTTAAAGATTTTATTTATTTATTAGAGAGAGAGAAAGAGAGTTGTTGTGTGCACAGGTGTTGGGGCAAGGGCAGAGGGAGAGAGAGAGAGAGAGGGATAAGCAGACTCTGTGCTAAGCACAGAGCCCCACATCAATCCCATAACCCTGAGATCATGACCCGAGCCATAACCAAGAACTGGATGATGAACCGATTGAGCTACCCAGGTACCTCTGGAATGTTACCAGAACTTTCTTTTCATCTGTCATAATTCCTGTTCCCAGAAAAGATACCCATTAGCTCCATGTAGATCTTACCAATTATAGCCAGAGGAGCAGGGTTACAGTTCAAAAGAGCATTGGGCAACATGGGTTTTCAATTCTTAGACCATTGGCTGTTAGGAGAATTCCAGATGGTAGGGAGCTTCCTACCTGAGAATGGTTGGAATGTATTAATGAAATGTTGAAGAGCTGTCTTTTCTTTGGTACAACAAATAAAAAGTTATTTTCTTAGGAAGCTGACTTTTTGATAACATATGCTATATATAGGATCTCATCTTTTTCTAGAAGTTTAAAGACCAATGAGCAATAAATACATGCCATTGGCACTCTTTTTCATTTGGAAATAGGTATCAGCCCCTTCACAGGGAGTGTCAAAGGACATGACAGTAGTACCCATGTCAGAGGAGTATCCTGCCAGATTTTTTTTTTTCATATGCAGTTGTTATGTTTTGAAGGGCATTATTTCATCCATGAGCTATGAGCTGATTTGAGTACTGAGTTTTTGGGATGAAGTAGGGTCATGCATTATCTCTTGGGAGAGATTAATCTTAATCTAATTAATGTTGGCTAATGATGAGATCAAAGTATGAATATGTATATTGTTTTTTCCTTCCCTCCTTCCTTTATCAAATATTTGTGGCTATACCTTCCTTGTTAGAATCCACTCTAGCAGTTAAAAAAAGGATATTTCCTTTCCAAAGTTATTTTATTTTAGGTCCTTATTTTATTTTATTTGAGAAAGAGAGAGAGAGAGCACACAAGCAGGGGGAGGGGCAGAGGGAGAGAGACAAGCAGACTCCCTGAGTGGGGAGTCCCACATGGGGCTCCATTCCAGGACCCTGAGATCATGACCTGGGTCAAAGGCAGACCCTTAACCCACTGAGCCACCTAGGTGCCCCCACCCAACTTATTTTAAAATAAATGTAATGTAAGATATTTAATGTAATCTAAGAACATTTTCTGTAAAGGGGTGGATAGTAAATATTTTTGGCTTTGCAGGCCATACGGTCTTGGGCAGAACTACTCAACTCTGCCTTTTGGTTTAAAAGCAAGCCATAGACGATATGCGAGTAAAGGGGTGTGTCTATGTTCTAATATTTGTGGACACTGAAATTTGAATTTCATATAGTTTTAGCATGTCAGAAGACATGGTCTTGAATTTTCTTCAATAACTTAAAAATGTGAAAACCATTCTTAGCATGAAGACTATAAAAACAGGTGACAAGCTGGATTTGGCCCGCTGGCATTAGTTTGTTGACCCCTGCTCTAATAAGATTGCAGGATCTATACAACTGCTTAGCTGTTTGGTTTAGTTTTCTGACTTCATAAGCACTCTCGACTGAGTATTTCTGAGAGAACAAGTAAAAGCAATGCTTCTTTTGATCTTAGTCTTGGGCTCATTCTTTCTTGGCTTATATAATGTTAGCATTCACTTCACTTGGTTTGGTGTTAAGGGCTCTACACCGAGAAGGCTGCTTTGAGACTCTGCACTTGAAGCAATGCATTTAGTGGTTCTGTAGGTGTGCAATCTCTAAAACCAGGGAGAGAGAGGTAATGATTCTGGGGAGAAGCAGTTTAAAAACAGTTCTAATTGTTCAGGCAAGTTATTTTTACCAGTCTTTAGGGGACAGATAAATGATCACATTGTTATTATTTTTATAGATTGTATCTCAAAAAGCTTTTCTGCTAAGAGTGATTAAATACCAAGTCTTAATTTCACTCACTCATGGAAAAATTTCCATTGCATTAGATATTTTTTTCTTGATAATTTACTATAGGAGACTGTCACTCAGGGCTTTCAGGCTCCTCACTCCAGGATTTACAGTGACACAAGAGAAGGTGGGTGCATCTGCTAAAGGTTTGGGAAAGTGGAAAAAATATAGGGGAATGGGAACTATTGGAAAGAACCCACTGCTCCCTAACCTCAACTGGAACCAATTAGGAATATACCTGATTGACTCTCTAAATATACTTGATTGATTGACCTCTGATTGACAAGTGTTTATTAATTGTGTCAAATCCAATCACAGCAAATGAAGTTAAATTAATTGTGGTCCTCCAATAACCTGAGCATAGCACTGTCATTCTACATGTGACACTGGGTGGACTCCACCAAGGGACTCAGCTCTGATCTCTTCGCTTGATCTCCCTGGTTCCTGACACAGAACAACGCAATTGTAAATCCTCAGTAACTGCTAGCTGGAGGGAGGGAATGATTTTCTCTGTATAAACCCTGCCTACCAGTCACTCATTCCAGTAGGACCCGTGATTGCCTTGGTGTCACCAGAAGAAACTACTGTGTCTTAACGCTGCAACAACTTTCTATCTGTAGTACCTTAATCAAGGCTCTCAGGGCCCCAGTTTCCTTATCTGTAAGGAAGCTATAGGAGGGTTAGCTATAGGATTGGTAAAATCTCTCCCCTCCACGAAGTCCAGGAGTCTAATATGTGGCAAAACCACGTTGGAGAGAGCTGGGACGAGCCCCTAGCAATGGGCTAGAACAGGGTTGTAAATTGCACGTCTTCAGCCTCCGTGTGAAAGCGCGTGGCCACAGATACGGTTTGCTTTGATACTATCTCTGGTGAGGGACCGTGGAGAAGTCATCTTATCGCGGCTCTAGGCTCGTGGAGGGGACAGCTGCTGGGAGGAAGTGGGCGTGGCGATTTCACACCTCCTCCCCCTCCCCCCTCCCGCCCCCCCAGCTTCCTTGTTTGGAGTAAACTTTGGCAGCATCTGACCGGCTCGGATGTTTGCTTTTCCATCTGTTGATGTGCTTCTTGGGAGCTCTCCCGCCTGCCAGAGAAAACATCTCGAAGAAGCACGACGCCAGATCCCAGCCGTTCCCCTGAGTCCCCAAACCCCACCAGCCCCCAGAGAGGGGAAGGCCAAGTTGTGAGACCAAACCGGCGTGCGCGCGGGCTGCGGCGGCCGCAGAGCCCCGGGCGGAGGAGGCAGGGAGCTCGGCACCGGCACCCGCACCCGCACCCGCGCCCAGCCCGCGCCCAGCCCGCGCCCAGCCCGCGCCCAGCCCGCCCCCCGCTCCGGGCGCCCCTCGCGCCCACCTGCAGCCCCGCGGCGGGGATGGGGCGGCGGCGCCTTGCCCTGACCGCGCCGCGCTCCTAGCGCCTGGGCGGACTCGCGGCCGGAGCGTCGGGCTCGCAGCGGGCGGCGGGGCCCGGGACGGCGGGGACCGCGCGGAGGGACGCCGCGGCCGAGCCATGACGGACGCCAGCAACAGGAAAGAGGGCTTCAAAAAATGCCGGAGCGCCACTTTCAGCATCGATGGCTACAGCTTCACCATCGGTGAGAACTTTCCACCCTCCGGCCCGCCCCAGCCGGGCGGCGGGGTCCTCCCTAAGCAGGGGCTGGGGCGCTCGGGGGCGGGCGGGGGGGCGGGTCCCCCAGGCCCCCAGCGCCGCCGACCGTCTGCAGGGTCCCGGCTTTCCGCGCCGCTCGGTTCCCTTGCTGCGAGCTCAGCAGCGCACACCCGAGAGGAGCGGTGGGGACGCGGGCTTGGAGGCGGAGGGATGGAGAGGTCGGGGACGGGGCTCGGGGCGCCGCAGGACTGCAGTCGGAAAGCCCCGGGGAAGCCTTGGGCACAGACAGGGGCCGAGGCAGAGCCGCACGGGACACGGAAGGGCACACCTGGAGGTCGGGTCAGAGACCCATAGCCAGAGAGGTGGGGGGGGGGGGCGGGGGGTGACGGAAACGCGGGGTGCAGAGGCTGAGACAGGTGCGCAGAGGGAGAGGCAGACCGAAGGGCAGTTTCCACCGGGGGAAAGGGACACAGACACAGAGAAGGGCGGGTGAGGGAGATGGGGAGGGCGGGAGGGCGGGAGGGGGAGGCGGAGGAGCGCCAGACCCGCAGGGTGCGGGCTCCCAGGGAGGCAGGGACGCGTGTATCGTGTTCCTGAAATAGTCGAGAGAAAGCGGCCCGCGGTCCTCGGGACTCCCTGTGGCTCCCCGTTTTCTTTCCTTCTCCAACCTGTTACCTAGAGGAGTACCAGAGGGTGTGTTAGAGCCAGGACTGCAGGGCTCTGACCCTCTGGTGGCTGATTTCGAAGAGAACAGTTCTCCAAGCTTTCCCTACCGGTCCCAAGCTGTGCACTGTTTTGAAACAAGTGGCCAGAGGTTGCCTCCTCATCTTCCCAAGAGGTGGGCAAAGCCGGGGGTGGGTGGGGGGGGGGCTTCCTTTCTGGAATGTCAGAGTTTGGAGAACAACAGGGCAAAGCCAGGTGCCAAGGAGCTGCTCCAGCATTTCTACTTCTGTCTATGCTCAGGTTATTGTGGCTTCAAATCTGAACTGAACCTCCAAATCTTTGAAAATGAAGGGTGTGTTAATTTGCTCTTTGGTGGGCTGCATTCACTCCTCACCCGGTAGCAAGAAATTGCCAGAGGGGCAAGAAGAAACCAGTGGGGAGGAACTTATCTTAGGAACTCCTTTGTTCCTTTTAATGAAGTGGCCCAAGATTTCTGGGGCTCGGACTGAACAACGCATTGCTTCCAGAATTAAGTCTGAACTACTTAGCCTGTTTCCTAAGACTCCCCATTCTGGCTTGAGCTAGCCTTTCCTGCCTCAACTGTCACTTTAAACCCGTGTCTTCCACAGAATTATCATTGCTTGCCCTTCCTCAAATCCCAGGCTCAGAGCCTTCCATCTGGCTGTTTCATCAACCAGGAATGCCATTTCCCTAACTCTGCGTTGAGAAACCTTGTCTCCCCTGCCTCTTGCTCACTGGCCACCTCCTCTGCTGTCCTTCTATCAGGAAGACGTTCTCTCTCTGCACTCCCTTGGCCTCATCATCCTTTGTGAGAGTTCACACCCTGCCCTGAATCACTTATTCAGGCGCCTATGAAACTCTGTATAATTTATCTTTCACCTTCTAATGGTGATGGTGGCTGCTTGGGGAGTTTTTGTAGAAATGAATTTAATGTTGCCAATGGCAACATTAAAAGGCTATTATCTTTAAATCATTAAAAGGCCATTGCCATGTTAATGTTAGTTTTCTTGAATCTGATAAGAGACTTCTAAAAGTGGTTTTTAAAGCTTTACCTAGTAGTTCCCTGTGAGGTCTTCTGAAAAGTGTGGCTTCTAAAATCCAGGTCCTCCCCCACCTAACCCCTTCCATCCTTTTTGCTCCTGTACTCACTAGAAGAAATGGTTTAGCACATTGGTATGGTCTGCTAGTTAGAAGGGACCTCAAAAGTGAGCTGCTCACTTCCTGGTGAGCGAGCCGCTAGCTTATTTCAGATCTCTGGACATTTATTCAGATACTCCTTTCCATCTGTCCTTCTTCCCTGCTTTCTTCAACAAATGCTTATTGAATTTTACTGCATTAAAAGATACAATTTAGCGCTATGCCTGCCACACAGTGCACATTCAATCAATGGCAATTGTAATTATTCAAGGCCCTAAGCTAATATCATGGGGGTAGGTTATGAAGATAAATCAGACTTAGAACTTGGTATTCAAGGAATTTGTGCTCTTGAGGTGATGTGACCTGTCCATACATGACTTTTTATTAGGTAGAAACTAGTAAATACCTTAAGAGACATGTTAGAAATTTTAGGCCAATATAAACATTTGAGAAAACACAAATAATCGAAAAGGAAGAAGAAAATCACTTGTAATGTTATCACCCAATGCTAAATATTATTAACATATATTTATATACTCAGTACTTTTTTGTGTGTATATAGTTTTTAAAACAAAATGCAATCATAATATTTGATAATCTATTTAAAATCTTATTAGCTTTGCTTCATGCTATATTTAAAGCATTTATTTAATCAGTTTCCTATTGTTGGTTATTTAGTGTCTTTTGATTTTTTGCCATAATAGTGAAAAAGGACTAAATCTTTGAGAACATCCGTAAATACTTCTGAAGATACATTTCTAGAAGTATGATTGCTTTGTCTATGACTCTGTATATTTTTAGGGATTTTAAAACACATTTATTGTTCGACTAACCTCTGCAAATACCTGCTTATACTCCTACAGCAGTTTATCAAGCTGCTCATACACTCACATGAATACCAGACACTATAGTTTCAAAAAAAAGTTGCTGGTTCGAGAGGTGGACAGAAGAATCTCAATTTCACATGTTATTTCACTTCTTTTGTAAAATTATATTTTTATTTCCTTTGCCTATATGTTTTTCCTCTGGGTGATTTTATAATTTATTTTAATTTACAGGTGGTCTTAGTGCATAGTAGTATATGCTAATTATACACAGAACTAATATATTAATTATAGATAACATATAAATATAATACTATATATTAATTATATAATATATACTTACTGTATATTAATCACATAATTATATAATTAATATATATCAATGATATACATTGTATATGCACATGTAGGCATGGAGCCTTGAACTTATGACCCTGAGATCAAGACCTGAGCCAAGACTCCTTAACTGACTCAGTCACTTAGGTGCCCCAACGCATATATACATATATGTTTCTGTGTGTGTGTGTGTGTGTGTATATGTGTGAATATATACATATCTAGATGACCCTTGAACAACACAAGTTTGAACTGCACAGGTCCACTTATACATGAATATTTTCCAGTAAATACAGTATAGTACAGTACAATGTATTTTCTCTTTGTTATGATGATCTTAATAACATTTTCTTTTTCTCTACCTTAGTTTATTGACAAAATATAGCATGTTGTACATATAACATACAAAATGTATGTTAGTCCACTGTTTATGCTATCAACAAAGCTTCTAGTCAACAGTAGGCTATTAGTAGTTAAGTTTTTAGGTAATCTAAGTTATATGTGGATTTTCAATTGTGTAGTGTACTGATGCCTTTAACCCCTACATATTCAAGGGAGCCTTACTCTCTCTCTCTCCCTTTCCTCTCTCTTTCTTTCTATGTCTGTGTGCATGCGTGTGTGTGTATAATATTTGTAAGTGCTGTGTTATGTATATTATAAATATTTCTCCCAGGAAGGAGGACTCCTATTCCTGCCAGCATCAGTGTGTGGCAGTGAAGACTTGCTTTGAAACATACAGATATCTGTAGTCCACACCCATGGTTGCCAGTGTTAGGGAAAAAAAATTTCTCTACCCTCTAAGATTCTTATAGCTGAACTAAGAATCAAACTTACATGAGACAGATAAACAGAAGAAAATCAAATTTAATTATGTACATACTGGGAATCCTCATAGACATGAGATTCCAAAGATAGTCAGACAAAATGAAATACGTATGTCATCCTGAACTGAGGAGAAAGAGGTAGGGGTCTGAAACTTCAAAGGGAAGGAAAGCAATTAACAAGAAGATGGAAAAGAGTAAATGTTTGCTAAACAAATGTTTGTTTCCTTGTTTCAGAAACAAGGGAGCATAGAGAGGAATTTTAACAAATCAACTTTGCTAAGTTTCTCCCTATCTACTACCCCTTAGTTCATATTTAAAAAATTTTTTTTTTATTATTTATTCATGATAGTCATAGAGAGAGGAGAGAGAGGCAGAGACACAGACAGAAGGAGAAGCGGGCTCCATGCCGGGAGCCCGACACGGGACTCGATCCCGGGACTCTGGGATTGCGCCCTGGGCCAAAGGCAGGCGCCAAACCAGCGAGCCACCCAGGGATCCCCCCCACCCTTAGTTATATTATAATGTAGTTATCCGTGGTTCTCTTCCTGGAGCAGGTACTCTAAATTCTTTTAGGCAGTTGGGTGGAGTGGGGGTGGAGGGGGAAATCTAAGTTTCTTTCTTTTTCTTTTTTTAACTTTTTATTTATTTATGATAGTCACAGAGAGAGAGAGAGAGGCAGAGACATAGGCAGAGGGAGAAGCAGGCTCCATGCACCGGGAGCCCGACGTGGGATTCGATCCCGGATCTCCAGGATTGCGCCCTGGGCCAAAGGCAGGCGCTAAACCGCTGCGCCACCCAGGGATCCCTCTAAGTTTCTTTCTAAGTCTTTTGGGCCTTGATTGTTTTCAGCTTGAAATAATTTGCATGCCAAAGTAGCACATTTTGGGGTGACCTGCCCTTGGCCCTTACACCAACTAGTCACATGGTTTCTCCAGGGTGAAGTAAGTAGACAGTCCCTCTCTTAGTCTTCCGTTCAAAGTGAAGTATGTCTGCAAAAACCAAAAACAACTCTTCTTTTAAAACCAACTGAGTGGGCCTCTCTTAATCTCTTTTGGTACTCCTCACCACTTATTCTACAGATGAGAAAATGGGGCTCCAAGAGGGCTCTCACTTCCCTTCTCCCCTCAGTGATCATCTCTAGGGTGTCAGAAGAAATAGGTGAAGCCAAGGGCTAGGAGGATATGAAGTTGGTGGGGTATATGGCAAAGAAGCTACTTTCTTAAAAAATGAACCTGGTGGTGTGGAAAATTCTAGGCCTGTACTGAAACGGTGTTGCTAACAGAGGGATGTGTTTCCTGTAGCAACTGCCATTAGCTCCCATGCCCTATGTTTCTCTCTGTGAGGTTGTCCCAGAGGAGGAAACATAAGGGTCCCCTAGACAGCAAAGGCCCAGGGGGCTGGGAGTGAGGGTTCCTGTTCTGCTCTTGGATTGTGGGAGCTGGGAACCCATGCTAAGTGGAGGAGGCCTGCTAATGGATGCTTCTGTCACAGGGCTTCTGGTGGGGTAGCAGGACTCCATGGTAAATGAGGCCAGGGTGACTTGGCTGTATGCCCTGGGAGTGGGGCCCACTCACCAGCCTAGGCGTAGAGGCCCCTGGTCACCCTTGGTGCATATGGCTCAGAGTTTTCTCAGTCCAGGGTGGACTCAGTGCTCATGACTTGTCTGCTTTCCACCTGCCTGTCGGTCTGGGTGGAGGCAAGACCTTCACACTTGTGAAATGGGGAGTGTGAGTCTCAGTTATGGAACTGTGGTGAGAATCAGGTGAAGTTATGCAAGAAAAAATTGCTTTAACTCTAAAATGCCATCAAAAAACTTCTTGTTATTAGGAAGACTTCATACTTATTAAAAATCGTGCCCCCCTCTTGACAGCATTTACACTCCAACAAAGGGCAGATGTATCGTGAGCTTGAGGAATGAGGCCCTCACGATGGGGTTCTGATTGTCAGCCAGCAACCCTAGTACACAGTGTTAGAGATGTGTGTTTGCAGAGATGTTGCATTTGTTTTGTTTTTTTGTTTTTTTTGTTTTTTTTTTAAGATTTATTTATTTATGATAGACACAGAGAGAAAGAGAGAGGCAGAGACACAGGAGGAGGGAGAAGCAGGCTCCATGCTGGGAGCCCGACGTGGGACTTGATCCCGGGACTCCAGGATCGCACCCTGGGCCAAAGGCAGGCACTAAACCGCTGAGCCACCCAGGGATCCCCGAGAGGTTGCATTTGTAGTGAGAAACCCTGAGCTTTGGAGTCACACAAATACTTATTGCACTGGCTAGGCAAGTCAGTCAGCTTTTCTGAGCCTCAGTTTTCCTCTTAGAACGAATGGAGTAGTATCACCTTCCTTGTGGGTGGATCACATCCTGGACAGTGATGTGCCATGCGCGGTGCCTGGCTGTCACACTGTGTGTCTTTGCTCACTGTTGCTTTCCTTCACCTGAAATTATGCTGTGGCTAGAGCTGGCTCTGGCCAGGAATGGATGAGGGTTGGTGGTATGGTCTTGAGGGTTTGCGGGTGTGCTCTGGAGCAGGTTCAGCGATAGGTCAGCCTGTACTGGTGTGGGAGTGGCACCAGGAAGCCCTGTACAACCATGCTGGTCCCCGGCACCAGACAGGAACACGAGCTAAGTGTTCATTGGGCACTCTTCTGCCATCCTATGGACTGACACTCCTCCCTGGGCCACACGGTGTACCTGGAAAGTTTACCCAGCCTCCTTGGACCTGGAAAGAATCCACCTGGAGCCATGGGGAAATTGGAGTAGTTCCAGCATTGCAGGAATGTCTTTCTGAGCCAGGCCTGTGGATCTGTCCCGGGACATAGAAGGAAAAGGGGACCAGAATGGTTATTAGAGTTTGGAATAGAACTAGCTCTGGAATTAGTCACTTGGGGTTCACAGTATGAACCCCATCTTCCTTTGGTTGTGATATTGGAGAGGTGGCATCACATGGTTGCAGTTCAGTGTCCTAAGCTACGTTGCTGGATTGGAACATTAAATGAGATAAAATGCAAGTAGAGCTCCTAGGCATTGTCTTAGGCCATTTGGGTTGCTGTAACAGAATACCACAGACCCGGTGGCCTAAACAGCAGAAATTGATTTCTCACAGTTCTGGAGGCTGGAAGGCACCAACAGATTTGGTGTCTGGGGAGGGCCTGCTTCCTGGTTCATAGATGGCCATTTTCTCTCTGTGTCCTCACATGACAGAAAGGTCAAGAGACCTCTCCGGCATCTCTTTTATAAGGGTGCTAATCCTATTTATGAGGGCTCTACCCTCATGACCTTAATTACTGCCCAAACGCCCCACCTCCTAATATCATCACATTGGGGGTTAGTGTTCAACATATAGATTTTGGGGGGCACAATCTACAGCACTATTATTATTGGAAGTTAATAAACATCTGCTGAATATAGCACTGAACCAGACTCTGTGGAAGGGCAGGGGAAACCATGGGGGAAAATGCCTAGTATGATAGAAAACACACACTGGACTCAGAATTGGGAGTTGGGGTTAGTTTCTTACTAACTTCGCTCTTTAATCCTGGATGAATCACTTACCATGGGCATCAGTTTCTCCATCTGTAAATGAACTGGTTGAGTAAGGAAATCTCTGTGGTTCCTGCCACTTGGGAAGGAGGTGAGCCTTGAGTCCTAAGGGCCATCATAACTTTCTCAGAGTGGGAAGGTGCAGGGGAATGGCTAAATGAGGTGCACTGGGATTTCTGGTGAAAGATGCTTCACAGAGTTCAGTGCAAAGTAGAGGTAAATTGGATGTAAGACTAGCGAAGGGTTAAAATTATTCTCGGAGTAAGTAACCTAGATTGTGTGTAAGTAATTTGGTGTGGTAATTCTGATTCACAGTGAGTTTGATAACCACTGAGCTTAGACTCAAGGGAGGAAGCAAAGGCAAGTGACCATGATATCAAATCCTAGTGGGAAATGGAACAAATGGGTGGAGATTTCCAAGTGTGTGTTTGTCAGCAAGGTTAGGTCCATTCTGATGGTATAGGAAGCCTTCATGGCTTCAATTCACGTTCCTAGATTTGTTTATTATGAACAATAAATGTGATAATAGATAGTAGTTATGGGAGCATCTAGCATGGGTTCTGCTTCATAAACGCTTACTGGTTTTGAGAGGAGGTATGTACAGAGGTTAAGAGCATGGATTCTGGAACTTGACTACCTTGCTTTGAATTTTGGGTTCAGAGTTTTTTAGCTGTGTGATCTTGGACAAGTTACCATCCAAGAACATCTCGATGTGCTCATCTTTTAAATGGAGATAATTATATTACCTGTCTCCTGGGGTGTTGGAAGATTAAATGAGTTAATGTACATCAAGCACTCCAAACAGCATGTGGTACATAGTAAGTTCTGTATAAATGTTTATTATAATATTTTTATGTTATTATTATATTCATAATATATATCCATAATGATAATATATTTCTACAATAATATTATTATCATGAGGTTAATGGTAATAACCAACTCTCAGGCCTGCTTGATCAAATACTTATATGTACTATTCTTTGAAAAGCTGTAATTATGGAAAAGCTGTAATTATGACCTTGAGCTTCTGTTTTCTGATGTTCAGAATTGGCATTTCTTACCAAAGGCATTCACTTTTGTGTCCTTGGGCATTGGTGTCCTGATGCTGTGTAGTTATTCTCGAAGAATTTATGGTGGACCTACAAATGCTCCCATCTTCTCAACCAATTTGTCATCTTTTAGGATTTAGTGTGTCACTTGTGATGGCTTTGCAACACGAGTCCCTAATTTCTAGGCCCTTTTTTAGATGGTTATTTCTCCCAGGCCAGGATGGTAGGTAGAAAGGAAGATAATATAGGAGACCTGGGCTCTAGGCCCAGTGCTGGCTCATCCTGTCCCTGTGACTGTTGGAAAGATCATGAATTTCTTTGAACCTCAGTTTCCGCATTTGGAAACGGGCATAACAGTTCCTTCTTTGTTGTGTTGGGAGAGTTCAATAGGATGAAGAATGTAAGAACCTAGCTCACTCTAGGTGCCCAATAATTGGTAGCTGTTCGTTGTGATGATGGAGAGGCCCTGCAATCAGGGAATGGGCAAGTCTCCCAGGCCCACAGCTGCTTTCCTGGATGGTGCTTGCCAGCCTGCCCCCTGGCTGCCTCCCACAGACCCCCACCAGACACTTATGATGAGTGCTGGCAGGGCTGCAAGGCTGTCTTTGTTTTAGGATAGGATTTTTGACCAGGCTGGTATCCGGAATGCCTGCCTTACCCCAGCCCAGCGCTTCCAGCAGGGTCTGGGTAATTGGTGCCAGCTGCTCTGGGGAGAGCTGCTTGGCACTTCCTGTGCCATTTGGTGGGCAGGCTCTGGAGTGTGGTGGGAGCTTGGCCTGAGAACCAGGGCTTCCCCAAGGAGCCCTGGGGAAGTGGGGCTTGGAAGCAAAGTTACTGGAAGTTGGTTTTTATTTATGGAAGGGCAGTATCTGCTGGACAAAGGTCCAAACTACTCAAGACTCCATCCATGAAGATCAGTCCACACGTGCTGCTATGGAGATTTGTTTCTCTGGGAGGAAATCATGTTAATTGATTGGCTTTTCCTTTCTGCTTCTCTAGTGTGCTTTTTCTCTTCTTGATGATGGCATAGAGTGACTCAGGTGTGATTCCATGAGCTTGGAAAAGAACATAAGAGAAGGATTAGCTATCTTGGACTTGCATCATTACTAATCACCAGCATTTGTTTAGCATTTAAGAAAGGGCCTTTAAGGTTGTTTAATTCAGCTTTTGTAAGTGGGGTTGCAGATGGAGTAGTCCCTGATGAGTGAGGGTTTCAATGCAGGCCTTAAGGGTTCAGGTCTAGTCCTCTTTACTATTTTATTATTTTTTGGGTTAAAATGCTGTGCTGGATCTGCTGAATTATATATTTTATTCATTAGACATATTGTCTATTGGAGATCATCTCAAAGAATTATTGTAGTGTATAAAGTAGAAAGAATGTTCCTTCTTTATTTTTGGACAAATCAGAAGTTGAATTGATTAGCTCTGATGTTCACCATTTATGAGATATTTGACCACTCTCTTTACCTTTCTGAACCTTATGAAATAGGAATAATAATATCTATATATGATTATGACATTTATATAGTGCTGGCCCAGTAATGAGACCACCCCAGATGCTTATAAATCTTATTTCGTTTACCTTCTCTTTTCTCTTTCCTTAGTTCATGCCAAGCCTGAAGGTATTTGGCTGGCTTTGATGCTTACCTTGTGGTCACAAAGTATAGCTCATTGTGTCTAGTGACTCATCTTTCTTAAACAGTTGGAAGTTACTTTAGATTTTCAAGTTTTGTTAAGTCAGTAAGTTTTGAAGGGGAATCCAACATCTCTTAAGGAGGGAACCAGCAGGAGTCTGTGCTGAAGCAGATCCTAACCATCTGCTGCGCCCCAGGGAAACCCAACCTTCCAATGAGATGCCTTTTCTTCCTTTCTCATCTGGGTCATTCATGAGGTCAACTGTTTAAGACAGTGAGAAAAGTTTAAAAGATGCAGAATTTAGGCCATTTGTGTAAGAATTTAAGCCTAGTCTTAGAGACAGTTTCAAAGAGGTTGTTTTTTTGGGGTGATAATGCAGTTATGCAAGTTGTTATCCCCATGTTGTTGATGATAATAACAAGGTTTTGCTATTTGTGAAACACTTTTCCAAGCACCAACTTATTTGGTTGACCAGTAACCTTGCAGGAGAACTATGAGCAGCTCCATATTGTAGGTGGAGAAACTGGGGCTTCAAGAAATTTGAGTGCCTTGTTTCAGAACAGTGACTCAAATCCAGTTTCTGCATTTCAGAAAGCTCAGGCATCTGAAGCAGAAATTTGGGAACCTAAGATTCCTTTTCCTGCATCCTCATCCCCATCTCATCTAATTAGCCATCATGTCCTGTTGATTTTCTTCCCTAAACTCATTCTGCTTTTTTTTTTTTTTTTTTTTTTTTAAGTAGTCTTCATGCTCAATGAGGGACTTGAATTCAGGACTCTGAGATCAAGAGTCATATACTCTACTAACTGAGCCAGCCAGGTGCCCCTCTAAACTCTTTCCTATTCATACTTTCCCTTCCATCTCCCCTGCCGTAGTTCAGACCTCCTCTTCTCCTACTGAGTTCCAATATTGCAATATTTCCAATTGGCCTCCCCTCCACATTCTTCTCAACACAGCAGCTAGAATGTTCTTTTGGAGCATACAACTGATCTCTCTGCCCTTCAGTTTGAAACTGTCCAGTATGAGACTTATGGGGAAAAGGCAGAGTAGGAAGATCCTAACTTCACCTGTCCCATAGATACAACTAGAAAACACCCACATCAGTGTAAATAACCCAGAAAATGACCCAAAGATGGGCAGAACAGACTCTCCACAGCTAAATGTAGAGAAGAAGACACATTAGAGGGAGTAGAAAAGGCAGAGATGCAAATGGGAGCTCAGTGGGCCCACAGGGACTGTCTACAGGAGGGAGAGATGTTTCAGACTCAAAGAGAGGAAGGAAACAGACCCTCACATCAGGGACCCCAGGTACTAGGAACTTGCATGGAGAAGATGAATCTCCATAATATTTGACTTTGAAAACCAGAGGGGTGAAATTTCATTAATTGTTGTTATAACAGTGAGGCTTAACACCTGGAACTTTAAAAATCAGTAGACTGGGCTCTGGGAGAGCTGGAAGGGGGATAGGAAACTGAATCCCTGCCCTTAAAGAGACAGCACAATCGTCCTGCTGAGATACAGCATAGAAGCAGCAATTTGAAAAACACCTGGAGTATGAAGGGAGGAGATTTGTTTACTAATCTTAGAGCATGTGTTGGAGGGACAGGGATCATTCAGAGACTCCTCTAGGAACAAAGGAGCTGGTGGGCACCGTTTTGCTCCCCTGCCCCTTGCCTAGACACACACAGACACCTGCAGGAACCAGTGTGATGCCAACACTCACTACCTAACTTGCTAACACTGCTCACTCTGCTCCTGTGTGCTTCTGTGGATCCACCCCTCTCACCTCCCCTATACACCTCCTGTCCCTGGACCTTTCTGGCACCATGCACCTTGCCCCCATGCTCTCCTGAGGACTTCTCCCCTCTAGTCATGCAGCAGGAGTTTTCTAAAGTAGCTCTGGGTCTCCTACAAAAAGACCTATGCAAATCTTGTTAACACTGCATACCCTGCCCCCATGTTCTCCTGCAATCCTTTGCCCTCCAATACACTCTTGGCCAAAGCCCATTTAAAGTGGTGCCATAAGCCTAGCAGTGTGCAAGCAGCGTTGACAGGGGACAGTATAACTCCAAAGTGACTCCTGCTCTGGGGAGATAACCGTACACACCAGTCCATCTGTAACCCCATCAGTGGGCTAAGGACAGACATCTGGTCAGACTACAGGTGCTGCCCCAAAATGAAGGCTTCTTAAGAGACAACACAGGAAAAGTACCCTGTAGTTCAGTGCTACTGCATCTCTGGTGAATGCCTGGTCTGACTCACGTCAAGCCCAAGCAGCCTCACAACTGGCCCACTAACATGGAGACAAAACCCTGCTGACATCAGGCAAAAAGAGACCTTGAAGTCAACTGGACTGAAGGCAAATGCAGCTCAGCGACAACACAATGTGCATAAGAGACATCCCTGAAGCACCAGGTTCTGGTAAACAGGGATACATTGCTTTGCAGGGCACCACAGGATCTCTTCTTTATCAGGCCACTACTGTAAGAGCAGAAGAAGTAGCTGACTTTCCTAACACAGAAACAGACACACAGAGTTAGACAAAATGAGAAGACATAGGAATATGTCCAAAATGAAAGATTAGGACAAAATCATAGCAAGAGAGCTAAATGGAATGGAGATAAGTACATGCCTGATAGAGAACTTAAAGCAAAAGTAATAAATATATTCACTGGACTTGACAAGAGTGGAGGACCTCAATGAGACCCTCAACAAAGTGATTGAAAACATAAAAAAGAACCAATCAGAGATGAAGAACTCAATAACTGAAGTTAAAAATACACTAGATAGAACAAATGGTAGAGGAAGCAGAAGAATGGATCAGCAACCTGGAGGATAGAGTAATGGAGAGAACAGGAGAGAGAAAAAAATAATAAAAAATGAAAATAGACTTAGGGACCTCAGTGACACTATCAAATGTAATAAAATTCACATTGTGGTATCCTAGAAGAAGAGAGAGAAAAGAGGACAGAAAATGTATTTGAAAAAATAAGAGCTGAAAATCTTCTGAATCTAGGGAAGGAACAGAAATCCAGATATGGGAGGCACAGAGAGACCCCAACAAAATCAACCCAAAGAGTTCAATACCAACACACAGTAATTAAAATGGCAAAAAGTAATGATAAAGAGGGAATTTTAAAGCAGCAAGAGAAAAGAAAACAGTTACATACAAGGGAAACCTTATAAGGCCATTAGTGGATTTTTTTTTTTTTTTTTTAGCAGAAATACTACACACCAGAAAGGAATGCCATGATAGATTCAAAATGCTAAAAGTACCTGCAGCCAAGAATACTCTATCCAGCAAGGCTATCATTCAGAATGGAAGGAGAGATAAAACGTTTTCCAAACAAACAAAAGTTAGAGGGATTTCTGACCACTAAACCAATCCTACAGGAAATGTTAAAGGGAAATTTTTGCGTGGGAAGGAAAGAACATAAATGGAAGTAAGAAAAGTAGTAAGCACAAAAGCAGTAAAATTAAGTATATTTATATATATCAGTCAAGGGATTCATAAAATAAAGAGATGTAAGATAATGATATCATTTATCTAAAACGACAGAGGACGAGAATAAAGAATGAGTTCAAACTTAAGCAACCATCAACTTAAAATAGACTGCTATATGCATAAGATGTTATATATAAACTGAGTGGTAACCACAAATTAAAAACCAGTAATAGACTGGGAAAAAAATAAAGAGAAAGGAATCTCAAGAAAGCCAGCAAATCATGACAGAAAAGAACAAGAGAAGAAAGGAACAGAACTACAAAAACAACCATAAAACAAGTAACAAAATGGCAAAAAATAAACACATATCTATAAATAATTACTTTAAATGTAAATGGACTAAATGCTCTAATAAAAGACATAAAGTGAACGAGTAGTTAAAAAAGCAAGACTCAATTATATGTGAGACTCATTTCACATCCAAAGGCAGATGCAGTTTGAAAGTGAAGGGATAGAAAAGCATTTATTCATGCAAATGGAAGTGAAAATAAAGCTGGGGTATCAATAGTTAGACAAAATGGACTTTAAGATAAAGACTGTAACAAGAGACAAAGAAGGATACTATATAATCATAAAGGAAACAATCCAATAAAGAGATATAACAATTGTAAATATTTATGCACTCAACATGGAAAGACCCAACTACATAATGAAGCTATTAATAAACACAAAGAAAGTAAGTGATTGCAATACAATAATAATAGGTGACTTTATAACCCCTGTTACATCAATGGATGGATCATCCAAACAGAAAACCAACAAGGAAACAATGGCTTTGAATGACATTGGATTAAATGAATCTAACAGATATATTCAGAATATACCATCCTAAAACTGAAGAATACACAGTCTTTTCAGGTGCGCATGGAACATTATCCAGAATAGATCACATATTGTGCCACAAAACAAGTCTCAACATATTTAAAAAGATCAAAGTCATTCTATGCATCTTTTCTGACCACAACACTATGAAATTAGAAATCAACCAAAAGAAAAAATCTGGAAAGAACACAAATACATGAAGGTTAAATAACATGCTACTAAACAATGACTGGGTCAACCAAGAAATCAAAGAAGAAATAAAAAAAAATACATGAAGACAAGTGAAAATGAGAATACAACAGTCCAAAACCTTTGAGATGCAGCAAAAGCTGTTGTAAGAGGGAAGTTTATATTGATACAGACCTACCTATAGAAGTGAGAAAAATCTCAAATAAACGATCTAGCCTTATACCTAAAGGAGCTAGAAAAAGAAGAACAAACAAAACCCCAACTATCAGAAGGAAGGAAATGATAAAGATCAGAGTAGAAATGAATGAAATAGAAACTAAAGAAACCAATAGGATAGATCAATGATACCAGGAGCGGGTTTTTTTAAGAAGATCAACAAAATTGATAAACCTTTAGCTCAACTCATTAAAAAAAAAAAGTGAGAGAGTGTGAGAGAGAACTCAAATAAACAAAGTCAGAAATAAAAGAGGAGAAATAACAACTGACACCACAGAAGTACAAAGGATCATAAGAGAATATTTTGAAAAATTATATGCCAACACACTGGACAACCTAGAAGAAATGGGTAAGTTCCTAGAAACATATAAACTACCAAAACTGAAGCAGGAAGAAATAGAAAATTTGAACAGACTGATCACCAGCAATAAAATTGAAGCAGTAATAAAAAAAAACTCCTAACAAACAAAAGTCCAGGACCAGATGGCTTCACAGGTAAATTCTACCAAACATTTATAGAAGAGTTAATACCTATTCTTTTCAAACTATTCTAAAAAATAGAAGAGGAAGGAAAGCTTCTAAATGTATATTGTGAGGCCAACATTAACCTGATACCAAAACGAGATAAAGACATTACAAAAAAGAGGAAGTACAGGCCAATATTTCTTATGAACATAGATGCAAAAAAAAAAAAAAAAAAAAAAAAAAAAAACCTCAACCAAATATTGGGAAATCTAATTATACATTAAAAAATCATTCAATATGATCAAGTGATATTTATTCCCAAGATACAAGTGTGGCTCAATATTTGTAAATCAATCAACATGATACATTGCACTAAAGAGAAAGGATGAAAATATGATCATTTCAATAGATGCAGAAAAAGCATTTGATTAGGTACAACATTCATTCATTACACAAACCCTAAACAAAGTAGGTCTAGAGAGAATATACCTCAACATTATAAAGGCTATATGTGAAAAACCCACAGCTAACATCATACTCAATGGTGAAAAAATGAGAGCTTTTCCACTAAGATCAGGATCAAGACAAGGATGCCTACTCTCACCACTTTTATTCAACTTAGTATTGAACTAAGTACTAGCCATAGCAATCAGACAAAAAAATAAAATAAAATAAAATAAAATAAAATAAAATACATCCAAATTGGTAAGGAAGAAGCAAAACTTTCACTTTCTGCAAATGACATGGCATTGTATATAGAAAATCCTAAAGACTCCACCAAAAAACTGCCAGAACTAATAAATGAATTCAGTTAGGCTTCTGAATACACAATCAATATATAGAAATCCATTGCATTTTTATACACTAATAATGAAGAAGCCAAAGAGAAATTAAGAAAACAATCCCGTGTACAATTGCACCAAAATAATATATACCTAGGAATAAACTTAACCAAGGAGATAAAAGACCTACACTCTTAAAACTATAAAACATTGATGAAAGAAATTGAAGACAACACAAACAAATGGAAAGATATTCCATGCTCATGGATTTGAAGAAAAAATATTAAAATGTCCATGCTACCCAGAACAATCTACAAATTTAATGCAATCCTATCAAAATACCAACAGCATTTTTCACAAAACCAGAACAAATAATTCTAAAATTTGTATGGAACTACAAAAGACCCTGACTAGCCAAAACAATCTTGAAAAAGAACAAAATTGGAGGCATCAAAATCTCAGATTTCAAGATACAAGGCTATAGCAATCAAAGCAGTATGATACTGGCACAAAAATAGACACATAGATCAATAGAACAGAATAGAGAGCCCAGGGATAAACCCATGTATATATGTCAATAATCTTTGACAAAGGAGGCAAGAATATACAGTGGGAAAAAGACAGCCTCTTCAACAAATCGTGTTGGGAAAATTAGACAGCAACATGCAGAAGTATACTGGACCACTTTCTTAACCATACACAAAAATATACTCGAAATGGGTTAAGGACCTAAATGTGAGACCTGAAACCATAAAATCCTAGAAAAGAGCAAAGAATTTCTCTGACATCAGCTGTAGCAACATTTTTCTAGACAGGTCTCCTGAGGTAGTGGAAACAATAACAAAAGAAGCTACTGTAACTATATCAAAATAAAAAACCTTCTGCACAGCAAAGGAAACATTAACAAAACTAAAAGACAACCTACTGAATGGGAGAAGATATTTGCAAATGACATATCTTATAAAGGATTAGTAACCAAAGCATATAAAGAATGTATACAACTCAATACCAAAAACCCCCCAAATAATCCAATTAAAAATGGGCAGAAGACATGGACAGACATTTCTCCAAAGAAGACATATTGATGACCAACAGACACATGAAAAGATGCTCAACGTCACTAATCATCAGGGAAATACAAATCAAAACCACAATGAGCTATCACCTCACACTTGTCAGAATGGCTGAAATAAAAAAAACAAGAAACAGCAAATGTTGGTGAGGATGTAAAGAGAAAGAAACCCTGTGCACTGTTGGTGGGAATGCAAACTAGTGTAGTCACTGTGGAAAACAGTGTGGAGGTTCCTCAAAAAATTAAAAATAGAACCACCATATGATCCAGTAATTCCACTACAGGATATTTACTCAAAAAATACGAAAACACTGATTCAAAAAGCTATACGCAGCTCTGTGTTTATTTCAGCATTGTTTACAATAGCCAAATTATGGAAACAGCCTAAGTCTCCATCCTTGAATGGATAAAGAAGATGTGACACACACACACACACACACACACACACACACACACACACACACTGGAATATTTACTCAGCCATAAAAAAGAATGGAATCTTGCCATTTCAACAACATGGAGGAGTCTAGAGAGTATAATGCTATATGAAATAAATCAGAGAAAGACAAATACCATATGATTTCACTCATATGAGAAGTTTAAGACACAAAACAAATGAACAAGGAAAAAAGGAGACAAACCAAACAACCAGACTCTTAACTATAGAGAACAAACTGATGGTCACCAGAGGGGAGGTGGGTGGGGGATGGGTGAAATAGATGTGAAGGAGATTAAGAGTACACTTATCATGATGAGCCATGAGAAATATATAGATTTGTTGGATCACTATATTGTACGCCTGAAACTAATATAACACTGTGTATTAACTATACTGGAATAAAAATAAAAAACAACAAATAAAATGAATTTGGGAACATAAAAATTAAACTATTGAGTAGTTTCCCGTTGCTTGCTTGGATCAAGCCCACATTACCAAGTGGGCCTCATAGGCCTTCCAGGATCTGATTTTGCTTTTGTCTAGGCACATGTATTGTAGTGTCCCTGGCTGCACATGAATTGTAATCATTCATTTAGCCTTTCTTTATGGAGTGCCCACCACACAACGGCTATTGTGTTAGGCACTAGGGATATCATGTTAGTAAAACCGACAAACTGGCTGAGCCCACAGACATTAGTGGTATAACTGTGCTCTTCTCTTGATGAAGTGGCCAGGGTGCTATGAGTGCCCAACAGTGGGATAGTACTTAATCTGGGGGATTGGGGTAGGGTTCCCTGATGCAGGTGGGAGGAGAGGTGTAGGAGCATCCAGTGGAGCAGATGGCCTGTGCAGAGGCCCTGTGGTTGTAGGGTGGGTAGAGGAGGAATATGGCCGAGAAGAGGCTAGAGGTGGGCCGAGGCTTTTCTGGCCAGCTGAAGGGTTTTGGTCTTTTTCCCCAAGAGCAGTAGAAGGTAATTTTTTTTAAATTAAAAAAAAATTATTTATTTATTCATGAGAGACACAGAGAGATAGAGAGGCAGAGACATAGGCAGAGGGACCTGATGTGGGACTCCATCCCAGGACCCTAGGATCATGACCTGAGCCAAAGGCAGACACTCAACCACTGAGCCACCCAGGTGCCCTGCAACTGGTTTATTATTTATTCATTCATTCATTCATTCATTCATTCATTCATTCATGAGAGACACAGAGAGAGAGAGAGGCAGAGACACAGGCAGAGGGAGAAGAACGCTCCCTGCAGGGAACTCAACGTGGGACTCAATCTCGGGTCTCCAGGAGCATGCCCTGGGCTGAAGGCTGCACTAAACCACTGAGCCACCCGGGCTGCCCGCAACTGGTGGTTTTAAGCAGAAGTGACAGGATCAGATTTGTGTTTGCAAAAGGACATTTTGCCTGTACTGGGGTGAATCAGCCCGTTGACTGTTGATTGGCCCTGTTATTTTGTTGCACCTAGCTGCTACCGTGTGTGGGAGTTCCTCCTCTCTATCTGAGCCTTCCTGTATCCTTCTGAGTATTCATTCTCTCTTCGGAACAAACCGGACAAACTTTCAGGCTGCCAGAGAGGCAGGTGGTCTGTGGGGGCTGGAGGCTATCTTCATTTTCCTAATTACTTAATTAATTTTTTAACAGATGAAGATAGGATTATTAATTTTGTTTGGCTGTAAAGATAATTCAGATTCATTTTAGAAACTCAGGAAAGAAAACCTTATTATCCAGAGATGACCTTTATTAGTATTTAGGTGAGTCTGCTTCCATATTTTTGTTTGTCCTATTGTTCACTTAATATTCTATTATATTTTATATTTAAATGGGATCCTACATGTTGTTCTATTACTTGCTTTTTAAAATCTAATTGTATGTATGGACATTGAAAATTACTCCACTTACTCTTTCTTTAACTTAGTGAGAAATGTGCTTATCTCAGTTTTCCTTTGTGGTACCCCAGGAGCCAGGTGAAACTTACCTGAGCCTTTCACAGCACAGCCTGTTTGGACAGTGATGTCTTACCAGTTACACACACACACACACTCTCTCTCTCTCTCCCTCCACATATACTTATTCTCTCCTCTGTCTCTAACTGAGCACTTGTGATTTGCGAAGGCACTGTTCTAAGGGCTTTGAAAGTACCTGCTCATTTAACTCCCCATTTTCTGATGAAGAAGGGAAACACAGGTACTTGCCTGAGGAAGTGGAGAGACCAGGACTTGAGTCCAGGGTATCTGAAGCTACTGTGGTTACGTGTGAGCCTGACGTTGCATGGGGGATGTCGGGGAAGGGCTCTTCCTATTCCTGTGGGGCATACCTTTGGTAGAAATCCAAAGTACTTTCGGGCATCCAACATCTTCTCTTATCCCACAGAGAGGGTTTATGACCTTTAGGAGGGAGGTAAACTGGGTATTAAGATCTTAGTACCAGAATGTATGTTACGGTTTATTTCAACTGAAAGCTCATGGTTACCCATTGCTGCATTTATTCTTCTAGACATTTGCTAGGTGCCCATTGACCGCAAGATATAAGGTGACATTAGACAATTTTCTCATTCTTGAAAAGCATGTGGGCTGGTAGACTGATATTAAAAAAATAATGTCCCTGGGCCCGGTGTTATTTATAAAAATGGGGGATTTATAAAAAATGGGGCTAACAGGGATAAGAAGGCCTCACTGCCTGCAACAGTCAGCAAAGGCTTGGACTCCATTTTTTCCTGTCTTGTCTTAGCTTTTTCCCTCTCCCTTTCATTCAGTTTTACTGAGGTGCAATTTACATACCATAAAATTCCCCCATTTAAAAAATACAACTCATGATGTTTAGTAAATTTACAGAGTTGTGCAGTCATCACCATGTATAACTACTCCATTGTTTTATTTTTGAATAGTGCTCATCGTATTGATATATCCATTTGTGTTTCCATTCACTAATTGATGGACACAGGTTATTTCTAATTTTTGGCTATTATGAATAATGCTGCTATAAACATTCATGTACAGGTATTTGTGTGGATTTAGGTTTTCACTCTCTTGGGTAGGAGTGGAATTGCTGGGTTGTATGGTAAATTAATGTATAACTTTCAAGAAACTGCCAGACTGTTTTCCAAAGTGGCTGCACCATTTTATAATCCTGACAGCAATATATGGGAGTCCTTGAGCAGAGTTTTAAAGAAGTAGGAATTAGCTAGATCAGTGTTTTTCAAATACTGCAGGGGCAGGGGTGGCTGCATAAGAACCAAGTGGGGGAACTTGTTAAAGATTTCTGGTACCAGGAATTGGAGATTCTGCTTCTGTGGTTACAACAGTGGGGCCCAGGCATGTGCATTTTAGCATGCTTTCTAAGTAACTCTGATGTGTAGCTTTGTTTGGGAATCACTGAATTGGATGAGGTTGAGGATGGAATGGTCAGGGTAGAGATTTTGGGAACATTATAGGCAGAGGAAATGGCATGCAAAAAACCAGCACGTTATGTCATTTAATGGTTAGAAGTAGGAGTCTTGGGATTTCATATTCATTGTAGGAGAATTTATCTTGCATTCTGATTTTGCAATTGATTCTCTCTGGCTTGCTGTGCAATCACTGCTATTTGCTCTTCTTTTCTGGAGATTGGAAGTGTTTTAGGTTTTCTCTAATGGAAATGAAAATATTTAAACATTCTAGGGAGATGCAATATAGGTCCCTTAGTTAAACACCTTGAAGCTTCAGTTTATGTCTGTTTCAGTACAAGTTGTCTGGCTCCTTCTTCCCTCCTGATCCCTGTTGATGGAAGCTGCGTTTGCTGACTGTGCCGACACTTGACCCTGGGTCTCTGGTGACTGTCAGTCTGAGCTCTATAGAAGTGGGAGATTAAGGCCCTCTGTGAATCAGGAGTTGGAGTTCTGTGGTAGGGCTGTTTGCAGAGTTGGATGCATGACGAGGGGAAACTTGTAGTAATTACCGAACAGATGCCCTTAATGAGGTCTCTGCTGGATTTCCAGCTGGCAGTGAGAGCTCTGCATTGGGATGGGAACATTGCAGTCACTGGATCATTATGTGACATCACATCCTCCCCTTGTTGTCATAGCAGCTGTAATCATCTCACTGAAAGTGTCCCTCAGGGTGAGGGCAAGCCACATCTTTTTCCATTAATGGGAATCCGTGGTGCTTTCTTCCATGCTAAGGAGAAAAAGAAGTAGCATGTTCATGCTCTTTGAAAGGAGTAAAAGCTTAACAATTTTCAGCATGATTTTACTACTATTGTTGTTATTATTTTAACAATTATTATGCAAGTTGTACATGTTGATTGTAGAAAAATTTATAAAATAAAGATTGGCAACGAGAACTAGAAATCCTACTTGTAATATCAATGTTTACAGACAATCACCATTAGTATTTTGGTAAATATTTTTTTTCTGCTTGAATTTTAACACTGGTGTCCATTTATTATTATTTTTTAAATATGAGACCATTACCCCACTGTCATTTACCTTTCCCCCCTACCTAACAATGTATAATTAATATAATTTCATGCAAAGTCTTCTTCAACAGTGTTTCTAAGGTCCTGCGGTTTATTTAGCTGGATGTTTATGTTCTTTCTGTTTTCTTGCTGTCATAAAAACTATTCCATGACTATCATAATTTCTACATCTTTGTAATTTATTTTTACCTTAGGATAAATTCTTTGAAGTAAAGTTGTTGAGTAGAAATATTTTTGAAGCTTTTGAAATATGAGTTTGCCTTTTGACCTTTACTTAGATTGGATTTCAACCTTTTTTAAAAAAAGATTTTTTATTTATTTATTTGAGAGAGAGAGAGTGTGTGTGTGCACGAGCAGGGAGGAGGAGCAGAGGGGGAGGGTGAAGCAGACTCCCCACTGCCTGCTGCTGCTGTGGGGCTCTATCCCAGGACCCTGAGATCATGCCCTGTGCTGAAGGCAGATGCTTAACTGGCTGAATCCCCCAGGTGCCCTGGATCTCAACCTTTTAAAAAAGTTGTACTCTAATATGTCAAGGAATTAACTCTTCTGTTAATTTATTTGATTATTTGTGGGTTTAAACCCTTTTGTCTCATGTTCTTTTATAAGCAGCATCTGTATTTCTTTTACAAATAAAAGAATTCGTTTTACAAACAAATACACATTCATTTTTCTATTGGGATGTTTTTTAATATAAAATTTTTATACATTAAGGCTTTTTTTTTTTTTTCTTTACATTAAGGCTATTAACTTAAGTGATTTTGCTGTAGGTAATTTTCACCACTTGTAAATATGCCTTTTAACTTTGATGTTCCGGCATTATATTTTAAAATAAACCAACCAATTTTTTCGTTTATGGTTCATGTTTAGGAAAACCTTCTACACTAAAGACATTATGAAAATCTGCGTCCTTGTTTTCTTCTAGGACTGTATTTATAGTTTTATTTTTATAAAATCTTTCATTGAAATCTCTGAATTTATCTAATATTTATTTTGTAATAAGATAGAGATATACTTTGTTTCCCTTCCAAATTATCCATTTTTTTCTGCACTGATGTAAACATTAATTTCATAATATAAATGTGACCCGTACATACATACATATACATATTTGAATCTCCTTTTTGGAATTTCTATTTCCTTTTTCTTCCAGTCTTTTCCTAAACCAGTGTAATGCTTTTTAGTTATTGTAGCTTTGTGATACATTTTAAGATCCAATATGGCAAGGCTACACTCATTCATCTCTTTCAAAATGTTCTTGGCTATTATTACTTATTTTTTTCTTGATGGATTTTATATTTCTAGTTTAAAAGTCTATTTAAAAGTCCTTAGGGGGAGTGCCTGGGTGGCTCAGTGGGTTGAGTATCTAACTTTTGATTTCAGGTCAGATCTTGATCTCAGGGTGGGGTTTGAGCCCTGTGTTGGGCTCCATGCTGGGTGTGGAGCCTATGTAAACAAACAAATAAAAAAGTCCTTAGGATTTTTAATAGGATTGTAGTTAAGAGCATGACTTAGCAACTTCCTAGGTGGTCTGATTCTTCTTCTTCTTTTTTTTTTTTTAAAGATTTTATTCATTTATTCATGAGACAGCGAGAGAGAGAGGCAGAGACACAGGCAGAGGGAGAAGCAGGCTCCATGCCCCGGGAGCCCGACGTGGGATTCGATCCCGAGTCTCCAGGATCGCGCCCTGTTCCAAAGGCAGGCGCCAAACCGCTGCGCCACCCAGGGATCCCTGATTCTAAATAAAGTTTAAAAAATGTTCCATGGGGGACGCTTGGGTGGCTTAGCATCTTAGTTGAGCATCTGCCTTTGGCTCAGGGTGTGATCTCAGGATCCGGGATCCAGTCCCACATCAGGCTCCCTGCATGGTGCCTGTTTCTTCCTCTGCCTATGTCTCTGTTTCTCTCTCTCTGTGTCTCTCATGAATAAATAAATAAAATCTTAAAAAAAAAATGTTCCATGGGCACTGAGAAATAGAGCATATTTTGTTTTCATATATATTACAAAATATATTTATTAAACTAATTTAATTATATTGTAATTATATAATCCTAACAATTCATTATCCAGATTAGTAATTATGTTAATACCATTATTCAGATCCTTATCTATTTTTTTGGCTGCTTGACCTGATGAAGACTACTTGTTTATTAAAGCCTTCTCATTATTATATCTTGTTCTTGTGAATTTCTCTTTGTTTTTAGCTTTATATATATTTTGTTACACTGTAATTTGTTTTGTAGAATTAATGAGAATTACATATTCACCATCAATTTAACTCTTTTTCAATATAAATGATTCTCTGGATATGTACCACTAGGTGGTTTTACCATTTTCTTTCTTCAAATTTGCACTATCCTTTGTGTGTATATGTGTGAATATATTATATTCTCACTACTAAAAATTTAAGTTAACCAGGCCTCTCCCATCTGCTTTTCCAAAACAGTAAACTCTCCCTGAATTTACATCTGACATCTTGGTGAACACCCTTTCCTCTATTGGGTTTGTGTGTACATAAACTCCATATTCACAATTGCTATGGGATCGTTCTCTACATACTGGTGTATAATCTACATTTTTTTTCCACTTAAAAATATGTTGTCTTTTGGTTGCAATGAACATAAAAAAGCCCATTTTTAAGTGAAGTTCTTCTTGGTGTGAAATGTTTGTATTTTTCATCAGTTCAAAAAATTATGCTTTTTTTCTCATTTTTGCCCCTTCTCCTGTTTGTTTCACTCTGTATCATATTTTGTTTTTTGTTCCAATGTGATAGTTTTAACTTTTTAAATTGAGAGATTAATATAATAATTATTAAAATTGTTATATTTGCTCTTTCTGACATAGGTGTTCTACTGAATTATTATTAAAATTGTTATATTTGCTCTTTCTAACAAGGTGTTCTACTGAAAAAATGCCATGTGTCTTTTTTTTCCTTTTTTTTTTTTTGATATATGGACTGTATTTTCTTTACGTGTTATCTTTTCTAGTGTTTCTAGACATATGTTGTAGGGGTAGTTACCTTTCATTTTTCAAAGCTTCTTTAATCAGCTTTTACATTTTCAGATTGTCAGAGTCAGGTGTGACATGGCATCTTTGGTGATAAGGAATTTATTATACTTTTACTCATTTTGCCCACTTTTTAGGCTATGTTGATACAATCTGGGGCTTAAAAATCCAGGTAGTTTTTTTTTTTTTATATGATTCTTTTTAGCATTATAGGTTTTTCTGTTCAGATAAGTTTTATATTTTATTTTGTTTTTTTTTAAACAATGATGGTTAATTTTTTTTTTTGTGATGGTTAATTTTATACATCAACTTGAATAGGCTAAAAGATGCTCTGATAGCTGGTAAATGTTATTTCTAGGTGTGTCTGTGAGGGTATTTACAGAAGAGATTAGCATTTGAATTCATAGGCTGGGTATAGATCACCCTTCTCAGTGCTGGTGAGCACCACCTAATTTGTCCCAGATGAGGGAACTCCTCTCGTCCCTTAATGTGTGAGTCAATTCCTATAATAAATCTCCTTCTACGTGTATCTGTATATATCTGGTTGATGCTGTATCTCCGGAGAACTCTATTACAAACAGCTTTATTGAGATGTAATATACCGTACAATAACCTGCTTTAATATACAATTAAATTATTTTTAGTGAATTTACAGAATTGTGCCACTGTCAGGACAATCCAATTTTAGAACATTTACATCACCCCAAAAAGAACCCTTCCTTATATCCATTGACAGTCCCTGAATCCAGTTTTTTTTTTCATTAAAAAAAACTTTTATTTATTTAATTTATTTATTCATGATAGACGCACAGAGAGAGGCAGAGACATAGGCAGAGGAGAAGCAGGCTCCCTGTGGGGAGCCTATGGCAGACTCGATCCCAGGATCCTGGGATCAGGACTTGAGCCAAAGGCAGACGCTCAACCAGGTGCCCCTGAATCCAGTTGTATAGCGAGTTTTCTGCAGTTTATCTCTTAACGAGTTTTATTATCACTGCCAGTTATTTTTGTGCTTTTCTGGAACTCTTAATCTTCAGATTGTGGGATTGCAAATTCAAGAAACTTTCTAGAAGCTCCTGTATCTCTTAAGAGCTCATGTATGTCAAAATACCTTTCTAACATGGCAGATAAATTGGTGGCATAAAGTTGCTGGGTGGTAACTTTTTTCTTCTTCAAAATTCTATAGGCTTGATTTAGCATGTCTTTGGATTTAGCCTACCGTTGAAGAAATCTGAAACCTGATTGATTTTTCATACTTTATAGGCAATCTGGTTTATTCCTGAGTGCTTATAGTTTTTCGTTTTTCTTTTTTAACTAGAAAAATTTATCCTTATAGTTAAATAGTTTTGAAAGCATAGGAGTAGATGTGAGACTCTCTTAATTGACTTTTAGAGAAAGTCGAAGGTCCGTTTGATCTGCCTATGCAGTTTTTCTTCAGGTTAGAAACAATTCCTTCTATTGCATCTTTGATGATTACTTGTCTTCCATCAGTTCTGAAATTTCCTTCAGGAACACCCTTTATCCCTGTATTGACTTCCATTCTCTATTTTCCACAATGAGAATCACTTTGATGTCCACGTTCTTTCCCTCTGACCTCTCTTTGCTTTGACCACCAAATGGATTTTGTGCCATTTTGTTCTTTAACTGTTTCCAGTGTGTATTGTTTCTGCTATTGAATTTTTATTTTCTCTAGAATCCTTTCTCTTCTGCATTTGTTTTCTTTGGAACCTTAATTGCATTTTAATTTCCATCTTCCCATGTTTATACTTTTTATTTATTTATTTTTTGCCATGTAGTCCAATCCTCTCCTCATGTGTGGGGCATTTTGGTGTCATTACTCCCCGCCCAGTTTCCTCTTCAGTTATCTGATGAGTCCTGCTTCACTGCAATGGCATCTTCCGTCTCTTCCATTACCTGATTCTCTGGCACTCTGAATATGAACAGCTACAGTCATCAGTGTGCTTGCCATCGGGGCTCATCCTGATGGTATTATGGCCTTTATCTAAGAGGAATGTACTGTCCTGCTACCCGGGCTCTTCTTACCCTCATCAATGTTGTTTTTTCTAGAATTTGTGGTTTCTGATTAGATTTGGAAGGGTTAAGAGGTAGAGTTGGGGAAGACAATGAGGGAACAGAACCTGAGGCTGAGAGATGAAAGGAGAAGTTTGAAGCATCTTTATTTCTGTCAGTTTCTCTCTCTCTTTGGTCTTGTGGGCTGTTTCATTCATCAAAGCTAGGCTGCATCAAGAGCCTTAGCAGCTGTTGTTTTAATCCAGTGCCATCTATTTTATAATCCTCATCAGTTCTGGTATTGGGCTGTGGTCTGTTTTAGTTTTGTTATGACTTTTTATCTTTCTCTGTGCCTTCTTTGCTATTAATGAAAACTCAGGAGCATCTGCATTGTTGCTTTATACCATTTTGGGTCAGAAGCATCATCGCTGATTTTCTGAGACTTGTGCAAAAAATTTTGAATGCCTATTGGCAATTGGTGAAGACTTTGCAAAAGTGAGGTTTAGAGAGGATTAAAAAATAACTATTCATATCTGAGTAGTGCCATATGTTGCTTATTATGGGAAAACTTGGCATGTATGCAGTTTTTAAGTGATGTGCGGTGTAGGAATTTTTTATTTTTTAAGAATGAGTCCAGGAGCAGAATAGTGAAAAACCGTTTTTATAAAAGCCACGATTTTTGTTCTTTCTGTGCTAATTAAAGCTTCATTTCCCAGTTTTTTTCTTTCTCTGCTGGTGATCGTAGGGTCATAATAAAAGTAACTGATGTTTGTTAAGTGGTTCTTGTGGACCAGGTATCATATGAAGGTTTCACATGTAGTAGATCATTTAGTCTTCACAACAGCACTGTGAGATATTATCCTTTCCACAGAAAGGTTAAATGATTTGCTTAAGATACCAGCGCTTACAAGGGGGCAGAGCCAGATTTGGAATCCAGCTTGTCTTGTTCAGGAGCCCCGAAACCTAACTGTCACACAGCACCATCTCTCAAAATAGCTGTGTTTCCTGCACTTAACCACCCACCTCCTAGATTCTGAGGATCCATTTAACCCTAACTCTGGGATTTAATGTCTGCTTGCTCATCTGTTTTAAGCGAAGAACTGAAGATGATGTTTGAGATGTTTAAACTTTTTCTCTTACTGCTTTTTGAGTCATGTTTAGATACCAGTTAATACCTAGCTAAGACAAATGCTCATATAAGGCTGTTTGTGCTTGTTTCGCCAGTTCTGATACTTTCTTTCTTGTCTTTGCCTTCTTTTGCTTTCTATAAAGTGGGACTGAAAACAGTACCTATTTCTTAGGGTTATAGTAAAATGAAAGCGCTCATAAGTATAGAGTACTTATAATAGTACTTGGTACATAGTAAATGATCAATACATTTAGCTATTGTTGATAGTATTATTGTAATAAAAGTTTTTGCTTTCATCATGGTCATTTGTATTCCAAGGAAATGCAAATATGTTTGCATTTTCACAAATTGGATATCTTGCCACTTATAGCTAAGGTTTGCTATAACTCAGTGAGCTGTCATCGACAATTACAGGGTCTTACTAAGTGAGCATGGTTTGGTATCATGTCGTCATGTCAGTGAATTTGCTTGATGTTTTCACCCATTGCAGATGACTTCCTGTTTTAGACTTTAAGTTACACTAATGAACAAGTGATTTATCAGCTCTCTGTGGTCATGAGTTTGAGAATAGGTATATAAGTCCAGTGCAAGGGGAGCTCTGTACTTAATTTCATTGCCCATTCCAGGAGCTATTTGCAGGGGCAACCTAGTAAGACTTGTGGCTTTTGTTTTATTTTCCCTTACATTCCTGCCAACTTGGAGTAGAGAAGTCTTAGGCTAGAGGCCAGGATATAGAATGAGGGTTTGGAGAATTATCATATTAGAGATGGCTATAGTTAAATTGAGCTCTTTGCCTGCTGCTGGTATTTCTTTGTTTGATGCTCAACTCTTGAAATATATTTTCAGGTTTACTTGCTTTCTTACTTTTGGTTCAGCAAGATTCATGGAGAAAGTACAAAGTGTGAGCCACAGAGAAAAAGGCCATTAGTATGAGTGGCTGTGCAGATTATGTGCCTACAAGAGGAGCTTGTGTGAGACCCGCTGACATTAGTGAGAGCTGGCATAGGCATGCTGCAGAGAAGTTTTTATTTAGAAGGTTTTTTTTCTCATTGTAAACTCTGAAATACATGTCAAGGTGTAAAAGTTGCCATCTAATGAAATATATGAGGTTATTTTCTTTGCTAGAAGTAAAAGATGTGCTTAATGTGGAAGAGGAACAACTTTAAAAAAGATTTTGTGTATTTATCTTATTTTTTATTATTTTTTAATTTTTTGAATATTAATGCTTTATTTTTTATTTAAATTCAATTAATTAACATATAATGTTTTACTGGTTTCAGAGGTAGAGGTCAGTGATTCTTCAGTCTTATATAATACCCAGTGCTCATTACATCATGTGCTCTCCTTAATGTCCTTCACCTCATTATCCCATCCTCCACACCCCCTCCAGTGACCCTCAGTTTGTTTCATATCATTAAGAGTCTCTTATGGTTTACCTTCCTCTCTTATTTCATCTTGCTTTATTTTTTCCTTTCTTCCCCTATGATATTCTTTTTTGTTTTGTTTTTGTTTTGTTTCTTAAATTCTACATAAGAATGAGATCATATGATAATTGTCTTTCTCTGATTGACTTATTTCACTTAGCATAATATCCTCTAGTTCCATCCACATCGTTGAAAATGGCAAGAATTCATTTTTTTTGATGGCTAAATAGTAGTCCATTGTATATCTATATACCACATCTTCTTTATCCATTCATCTGTTGATGGACATCTGGGCTCTTTCCATAGTTTGGCTATTTTAGAGAGAGAGAAAGTGTGAGCAGGGGGAGGGGCAGAGGGAGAGGGAGAGAATCCCAGGCAGATTCCCTGCTAAGTGAGGAGCATGGATATGCACTTGTAACTGTATGACTTTGAGCAATAATCTCCCTAACCTGGGCTTAAATTCTTCATCTATAAAATTGAGGAATTTAATTTGATCAGTGTTTTTTAGACAGTAGAATTCTGGGGCCTAGGAGAGGTGCTGTAGAAATCAAGCAAATGTTTGGTTTAAACATCAGTTGTAAAATACATTTTCAACTTTTGAAAAAACTGTTACAAACATTCACTTATTCTTTTTTTTTTTTAAGATTTTATTTATTTGAGAGAGAGAGAGAGAGAGAGAGAGATAGTGAGAAAGAGCACGAGTAGAGAGGAGAGGGAGAAGCAGCTCCCCTTGAGTAGGGAGCCCCACTTGGGGCTTGATCCCAGGATCTGGGGTCATGACCTGAGCAGAAGGCAGACATTTAATGGACAGAACCACCCAGGCATCCCACATTCACTTATTCTATCAAATATACTAACTTTCTTGAACACATCAGCAATTGTAAACATGTTAATTTATGTTGTAAGATTAGCTCTTTTTGAGTAGAACTTGGAATAAAGCTTCTATTATTTCAATTTATTGAAATTATCCTGACATTACAGGGTGGGGAGCAAAGCTTATTTAGTCATTGCTTTTAAGTACCAATCTGAATTTTTTAGATCTCATGTAACCAGTAACAGTACATGACAGAGAAATGCATTGGATACTGATGCTGATATAATCCACAATGATCATCCTTAACTCCCAATTTGAAATTTTCATGTCCAGCAAAACAGTATCTAATTGATTTCATTGACCCAATTTATTAAAATTTATGAGTTTTCCCTTTTAAATAAAATTATAATAAGTAAATATCATTTTATCCATATTGGGGTTCTGTGTAAAATTCCATTTGAATAAAAGGTTTACTGCTAAAAATGTTTGAGATATTGTACTGGATGTTTCAGTGTCCTTCTATTCCAAAACCCTCTTAAGATTTAACTTTAAGCTTTGCTGTCGTCATGTTCATTAAGTACACAATCCTCCTTAACCCTCTTCTGTAATGAGAATAGTACCCAGGTCATGTTTTGAGATCTCTAGAAAAGAGACAGAAGCATAAATTGATATTATATTATTCCTCTTAAGAACCCAACAAAGTTGTAATACTAAGATTCAGTGTCTTTAGATTTGAGACACCGTCACATACGACTTTTGTGATCTAGGCTTCCGCCACAATTACAGTGTTGATGGAACTGATTTTGTTAATGATTCAAGTGACTTCATGCTGATTAGAGACACAGACATAGCTATGATGTCCCCCCAGATTGGTTGTACTTGTCTTTTTTTTTTTTTAATTTTTAATATTTATTTATTTATTTATTTATTTATTTATTTATTTATTTATTTATATTAAAGATTTTATTTATTTATTCATGAGAGACACAGAGAAAGAGGCAGAGACACAGGCAGAGGGAGGAGCAGGCTCCATGCAGGGAGCCCGATGTGGGATTTGATCCCGGGTCCCAGGATCATACCCCAGGCTGCAGGCAGCGCTAAACCGCTGTGCCACCAGGGCCACCCTGTACTTGTCTTTGAAAGGAAAATTTGAATCTCCTGGTTTTCAAGGATGTCCTCCTCTGACTATTATCCTGACCCCCGAAGTGAATTCCATCTTACTAACAAACAAATGCAAGGACCCACAGAAGAACTCCAATGGGTTCTGTAATCAAGTACCAGTTCTTGTTCCTATAACTCTATGTCCACTGTGGCTAAGGCAATAGTTGTGGGATGACCTATATGCTCTGGTGTGGCCCCAACATACTTTCAGAAGTACTATAATTACAGGAAGTTCTTGGTTGATGTTTATACATTGGCTCAAAGTACAGGATCAAGACTTTATTAATTAATTTTTTTTAAAGTATCAGATTAGATTTTTTATTGTTCATTTCACAATCTCAATCCATTTGAGAAGAAAGTCATTAAATCATTCTGACATACAAAAGGCACAAATGACAATAACATAACCAACTATGTACTTAATACCCATGTTAGAAACACAGTTGAGGTCTCCCGTGAACATCCTCCCAAAACATTCCCCAGCCTCCGCCATAGAGTTATCCCTATCATGGATTTACTTTTCATCATTCTCAAGCATTTCTTGGTCCTTTACCATATATGTATGTATCCTAAACCATCACTTCCTATGAATCATAACTTACTGGTAAATCCCTTAACAATTCACCGTTTCCTTCTTAACATAATATTTGTGAGACCCATCCAAGAGTATATATTAAGTCATAAATAAGTCATATTGACTCATTTTTCACTGATGTTTGTATTACTTTTGGTGGACATACCACGATTTATCTACCCCTTCCCCTATTGATAACATTTCATTTTTCTGATTTGCTAAGACTCACAGACGAGATCGGGCGCGTTCAGGGTGGTATGGCCGTAGACTGCTAAGACTCACAATACTACAATGATCACTGTGGTATAAGTCCCCTGAATGTGTTGTACATGTGTCTAGGGATGAAATTTCTGGGATATATATATATACACACACACACATATATACATATATTATTAATTAATTTTTACGGACAGCTTTGCTTTCCTCTAATATGTTTTGCACAATGCTGGCTGTCTACTCCCCTGATTTATGGGACTCACTATGACATGCTATATACCGTCAACCTCTGAGTGGGTACACTTTTCCCTGTGTCTGTCATTGCTGCCACTGCAACTGCTGTTCTTTTTTGCATCAAATGTTCTTTGAGAGCTGTGTTGGAAGAGTCACTTCCTGGGTGTGATCCAAGCTGAAGTAGATTTCTTAATTGCCAGGTGTTGAGGCATTTCCTGCTTAATATCCTGAAAGACCCCCCAACCACACCTCTATCTTGAAGCAGATGCTACAGAGGTTACTGATGAATTATTCCATATCTAATAATACGGGGTTATCTAAGCATATGGTAGATGCTTAATAAATACTTGTTGAAATTATAGCTTGGACCTGCCCTCTTTTGCCCAATGTACTGTCACATTTGACATGTATGCTCAATGAAAATAGTTTGGATGGGTGCTTGGGTGGCTCAGTTGGTTGTTTGACTCTTTATTTTTTTTCTTAAGTTTTATTTAATTATTGAGAGAGACTGCATGCACATGTGCACATATGAGCAGGGGGAGGGGCAGAGGAAGAGGGAAAGAGATCTCAAACAGACTCCACTCTGAGCACAGGGTCCCATCCTACAACCCTGAGACAAAATTAAGAATCTGGTGTGCTTGGATGGCTCAGTTGGTTAAGCTGCCAACTCTTGTTTTCAGCTCAGGTCATGATCTCAGGGTCCTGAGATGAAGCCCTGCGTGGGGCTCTTCACTCAGTGCAGATTCTCCTCGAGATTCTTTCTCTTTCTCTCTTTCTGCCCCTCCCCACCATGCTCACTCTGCTTATCTCTAAAAAACAAAACAAACAAAACAAAACAAAACAAAAAACCAGCTTTGCATTTCTTTTTGTTTTCCCGCTCCTCATTTAATGTGGCCAAATGGCTGCATGAGCGCTTACTTCTTTGAGTCTCATTGACTAGAACTGGGTCACATGCATACTCATAGACCAGTCACTGGCTTCTTAGAAAGGTATTGTCATTATTGACTTAGACCAATCATGAATCAGTCCTTGCCTGGGTCCACTGCACCCAAATGTAATCAGGATTCTGTTTGCTAGGCTTTGAAGGGAGAATGGCTGTTGGTTAGAGACTCAAAAATGTCTGTCATAGACAACCTAACTGAATTTTTTCATGGTTGAAAGTCAAGATTTTTCCTATGTAAGAAATCTTACTTCAGGCGATGAACTTTGGTCATGAATCTTACTGTAGGCTTTGAGACTCTCTGATTTGTGCAAAAAAGTATTTGGAATTTTCAGAATTTACTTAAGTGGGAGAATTACATCTTCACTGGGTCAATGAGAAGCAACTTATCTTTTGCAATTTCCTTGTGAAACAGGTAGCTGTATGTGTATACAATCTGGTCTGGTGGGATGTTTTGAATGTTTGTCCTAGATATGTGAGAATGTAATCATTTTTTGGTCTAGCTGCATCTCCCAGCAAAGGTCAGTCAAGCTGGGTTATGAGATCTTCCACTGAGTCTGGGCCTCATCCTGCTTGGATGTGCCCCTCCCTTATTCATTGCTGGTCCTGCTGTTCTTTCTAACCTGTAAGTCTCCATTCTCTTGGCTGAATCACATGGGGCAGAGAGAGCTACCCAGGTTTCATTGTGCATTGCTACACTCCCCAGTCTACTTACCCAAGCCAGTGAGCATCTTCATTTCTCAGGCAACATCCCTCCCAGGCTGAGATGCTACAGGAGTGAATAGGTAAAACACTGTAGAGATGACTAATTGGCATTTGTTGCAGCTAAACCAGTGGAAGAAATGACAGGCTGCAGCACCCAGGCATTCTCCAGTAAGAAGACCCAGTTTATCTTGTCAAATTCTTCCTTCATTGTTCCATCCTTTATTTGCAATGGAAAGGCACCCTAGATGCCTCCCCAGTCATTCTTCAAGGTGGAGCTAGATAGACCACAAGAGGCTTTTCCTCTGACTGGTGTTCATTTCCTTGCAAGCATTTTTCCATCTACTGTTATCCTGTGGTGGAGACCCTGTTGCCAAATAAGGGAGGCATGGTGCAAAACCTGTGACAGGTGCGCCAGCTTCTTCCTGTTTCCCTTATTTGTCAATAAGGTCTGTGAGGCCTTATTAATTTTCTAAATCATCACAGGTAACTTATTAAGTTCAACTAATCTGATGCCATAACTTCCTCCAATATAATGGATTTCCTTCTGATGAAAACTACTCATTTCACAGCATCATTTTTATGTCAGAAGTGATTCTGTTCCTGGGTAATATATTTTTAAGCTTTTTCTTTAAAAATTGGTACCTTTTTTAAAAAAAAGATTTGATTTATTTATTCATGAAAGACAGAGAGAGAGAGAGAGAGGCAGAGAGGCAGAGACACAGGCAGAGGGAGAAACAGGCTCCATGCAGGGAGCCTGATGTGGGACTCGATCCCGGGACTCCAGGATCATACCCTGGGCTGAAGGCAGGTGCTAAACCACTGAGCCACCCAGGTGTCCCTAAAAATTGGTACCTCTTATTGTTTATCTGTTCTAGACTATCATGGCATTCTATCCTCGTACCAACTCACTCCAAGGAAGGAAAGTATACCCAATTTAGCACAATATGTACTGAGCTTAAAATTCTTCCACAGGCATCATCTCTGCCTGCCAGGTGGATTAGATTGTCCAGCAGGCTTCCCACCTGGCAGGTCAGCATCATGGAAGGGACTTCTCAAAGTCCATCTCCTTGTGAATTCATTCAAGCTCTGCACCTCTAGTTTGGATGGGAGGAAACTGATACAGAGAGGTTAAGGGCCTTCTGCTAAATGGCAATGCGGGATTCCACCGACTCTAAAGCCTGTGCCCTCTGCACTGTGTATCCCCAAGTACCACAGGATTGTTGAACAGGAGTTCTAGGATCATGGCATCCAGCCTGGGGGCACCTCAGGTCTTGAAGCCAGGTGGCATCTTGGTCACTATTCCTAATTAGCTCCTTGTTTTTTTTTTTTTTTAAGACTTTATTTATTTATTCATGAGAGACACAGAGAGAAAGGCAGAGACACAGGCAGAGGGAGAAGCAGGCTCTGCAATGGGAGTCTGATGTGGAACTCAATCTCAGGACCCCAAGACCCTGGGATCGTGATCTGAGCCAAAGGCAGACACTCAAGCACTGAGCCACCCAGGCATTCCCCTAATTAGCTCCTTGTATGTGGAGTTTCAGCTTGTCATTGTGTAAGATATTTTTCCTTAGGTCAGGCCACTGGAAACCTCTCTCCTTTTCTAAAAGTCTTTGGGGCACCGTGATGGGTGGCAAGGTCACATTTGAAATTAGCTTGGCCTCCTGAGAGCTTTTTCATTTCTTTCTTTTCTTGATGTGCCGTTTATATATTCTTGCTTAATAATCCCAGGAGAAAGCATTTTCCTGGGCCTCATAATCTCTTGCAGATTTTCCTTTCTTTTTTTATTATTCAAATGCTACTTTATTATTGTAAAAAGAACAAAAATTATAAAATACAGTTGCACAAAAAGAAAAATTAATTAAAATCACTTTAAGTTTTACCACCTGGAGATAAGTACTATTAGATTTTTGTAGTGCATTAGTTTAGATATTTTTACATGCAAAATTTGCATATAAAATAGGATTGTTTTATATACTATATATATACTGTTTCGTGCTCTGCTTTATAAACTTTTTAATTGGATAGCCTGCTTTTATTGCCTAACAATATATCCTAAACTTCCTTTCATAGGAATGTATATAGATATATATAATCATTTTTAACAAGTACACATTATTCTAATATACATCTGTTATAGTTTAAGCAAGGCCTTGCTACTCAAAGTGTGGTTTGTGGGCCCATCAGGAAGCTTGCTAGTAATGCACAATTTTGCCCCTAGGCAGACCTGCTGGCTCAGAATCTGCAGTTTAACAACTCCCATCCCAGGGCTTTAAATCAATTAAAGTGTGTGAAGCATGGGTTTAACAAGGTTATTATTGAACATTTAGGTTGCTTCCAGCATTTTAACTCTAAACAACAATATGATAAACATTTAGCAGGCATTTTTAAGGACTGCAACTGTTCTAGCTGTCATGACAACCTGAGTTCAGCAATCTCAGGTTACTAGTGTTTTATAGCTCACTGCCTCTTTCAGATCTCATGGGGAAGAATTCACAAGATATAAGTGGTTCTCTTCAAGTGAGAATAACTAATAGTTTGTTATCAGGGGTGCTAGCTGGTACTGCTCCCTCTCTTGCCCTCTCCCTAACCATCACTCAGGAGTCCTTCCACATGGCATGTGTTTGAGGATGGAGAGGAAGAGAAGGATGAGGGAGGTCTAGTTCAATGTTATTAATTAGTGAAAGGTTGCATATTATTTGAAATATTACCTATTATCCTAAGTGCATTTAAATACTAGACTCATTTTCCCCATTCCAGTGAAAATCTGGAATTCAAATCATTGACATTAAAAAAAACTAATAAATTGCACTGTAGGCAATTTTTCCTCATTTTTTCTCCAGCCTCTCTGTGGGACATTGAGTTCGTTTGTCACTATTTTATATGACTCCAGTCAACAAATATTTACTGTGTCCCAGCTGCTATAACTCTCTTTTGGAACAAGGCAAGGTAGAAAGAAATAAATGTAGAACCCTTGGTTTTTAAAAAAATTTCACAGTAGTATTTTTTGTATCCTTTATGTGCTAGGCTATCTATATATTAGTCAATCCTTTCATCATTCCAGAAAGAGAGATGTCATTAGTCTCATTTTCTAGTAGAGGAACTGAGACTGGAGAGGTTGGTGATTTGGCCATAGCCATCGGGGTCAGCATTTGGCGGGGCCAGGGTTTAAAACCAGGTCTGTCTTCAATCTCCACTCCTCACCCCATCACCAGGCCATGCTGAGCAAGGCACCTTCCTAATAAGCCTTTTGGAAAAACGTAGGCATGTATCATTTAGACACATCAAGACTCAACTGGATGTAAAATTCCCTACATCAGGTCTTACCCTAAGTACCTAAATGCTGTGTCTAGGAACGGATCCGCACAGCTTGGTGTCCTGCCTGACCTGTCGAGGCCTGTGTGGCCAGGTTGACAGCCCTGGAGGATCCTGCTCCTTTTCTCATTTTCCTAGACCACCATATCTGGTGTGCTTATCCAGATAGCATGCTAGCCTGACTTCTTTTACTGACAGGCACACTGCATCACCTTTAGGACATTTGTCTTCACTAAGCCATTCTGAACCTTTGTTTCCACTTCTGTATAACTGGGAGAATAATCCTTAATTTCACGGATGCAGATAAAATGCCTTGAGAGCTCCATAAATTGGAAGCATCATAATTGGTGTTTGTGGACCACCCTGGTGGGCAGAGAAATGAAGCCTTGATCAGGAGAGAAAGAAGCAAAATCAGAAGAGTTTTCCTCCCATTGGGACATTATATCCCTTTCTAGTGACTGACAGGGGTGTGAGAAGAGACCCCACTTCAGGTTGGTTGGGGGTCTGGAATATTAGAGAGTGAGTGAGAGAGAGAGAGAGGCGGGGAGAAGGGGTTATTTTTTCTGTAGTTTGAGGGGAAAAGGCCCCTTGGTTTCCTTCTTCTCCTCCAGGCCATTCCAGCCTGCAGTGCTTGATGGACTCCCCCATTCCTGCCCCCAGGTTTAACTCTTAGCCAACCGTCTCTTTTTATTGGACTTGCCCTGAGTGTCCCATTCACTCCAAAGTGTTCGCTGCTCCCTGCATGCCAGACATTCCCAGAGTTTTCTCCTGAGCCCTGAGATCACTCTGAAACTCAAAGCAGTGCTCTCCACTGCCCACTTGACATCTCCACGGTAGTGTCTCCTACCGCACCCAGATCCAGCAAGCCCCAAACGGAAGACACCCTTAACTCCTCCCTCTGCCCTTAGATGAAGGAACCACAGCCTGTGATCTGGCCTGTGCACTCCTTTCCTTTCCGACCTCATCTCAGCACTGGGCCTCGTTCAGGGGGGGTTTTGGGTGGGAAAGCCCTTGGGACCTGTAAGTCGGCCTGTAATTGACCAGGGCCTCTGAGCTGCGCTTGGCAAGGCAAGGAGTGGGCGCGCAGGCTCCGCCCCCAGGGAGCTCCGCCCCCAATGACCGGGCTGCAGGGGTGGGGGGAGCTGCGGGCCCCGCCTACCGCTGGTGGGGGTGGGGGACTAGCCCGCCACCTCTCCTTAGGTGGCCTGGAGGTCCAGGGTGCTTCCACCTGCCTTCCCCCCCTCCCTGCTCCCCTACAGTTGTGGGCAGACGGCTCTTTCAGCCTTTCCAGCTCCCTCCCCCCCATTTACTCACAGGCATCTTAACTCATGCTCGCCCATTTAATCCCATTTTTGAAGACCGAGGCTAACACACTACTATTCGAGCTCATTCTTTGCTCAGAGCCTTTTCCCTTGTACCCTCTGCCTCGAATGTTCATCCTCAAGGCCAGCCCCATCTCTTCATTCAGGTCTCTGCAAAAATGCCATATCCTCAGACAGGCCCGCCCTGACCATTCTATCTAAAGAAGTCCACCCCCCACAGGTGGCCACGGACCTGATCTATCACTTCACAGATTTTGATTCCTTCATACCCTTCTGAATTCTTTGTATTTTGTTGCTTACTGCTCTCTCTCAGGCATCATTTAGGAAGTAAGCTCCACAGGAGCCTGGGTGGCTCAGTTGGTTAAGCCTCTGACTTGATTTCAGGGTCCTAAGTACAGACCCCGTGTTGGGCTCCATGTGGGGCATGAAGCCTACTTAAAAAAAAAAAAAAAAGTAAGCAAGCTCTTGAAAGGACAGATATTTTTATCTGTCTTGTCTGCAAGTGGGTTCCAGCATGCCTGGCATATGGCAGATTCTCAAAAATGATTTCTTGATTTCTTGTTCTCCATCTTCTGCTTCTGCTTAGGGTGCCACTTGCTTACCCCACTCTTAACATTATCAGAAAGTTAGTATTCCTCCTTGATTCCTCTTCTAGAGATTTTATCTCTTACATGTGTTTCAATCCATCCCTTTCCATTTCTGCAGACTCTTTGCTGTCTGTGTTTCTCACCAAGATCATGGCTGTAACCTCCTAACTTGTCTACTTTGACAGATCTGTCTCTTGTACATTTTGGAGAGTGATCCTTTAAAATAAACACCACTGGGCAAGCCCTCTGGTGCCTGGCTTGGATCCTGATTTGAACAGAACAAATGTAAAAAGACAGTTTGGGGTTCTTTCTAAATTTTGTTGAAAAATACAGTACATTCCTCTTAGATTACATATTTCAGATTCATGAAACTCAATTATCAACTACAGCAATGTTTTGATTGCCACAATGTGCAGAGTATTGTCTTATATATTTGGGGCCACATGTATAAAAGTATGAAAAATTGGGACTCCTGGGTGGCTCAGCGGTTGGGTGCCTGCCTTCGGCTCAGGGCGTGATCTCAGGATCTAAGATCGAGTCCCACATTGGGCTCCCTACATGGAGCCTGCCTCTCCCTCTGCCTATGTCTCTGCCTCTCTCTCTCTCTGTCTCTCATGAATAAATAAGTCTTTAAAAAAAAAGTATGTAACATTTTTACTTACAAAACTTAAAAATAAAAAAATAATACTTTAAATAATTGAGCTCTTTTCATTCATAACCCTTAATTTTATACTTGTTTGGGTGTAGTTGCCACACAATATTGTATTGGTTTTGGTTACACAACATGGTGATTTGACAGTTTTGTACATTGTACAATGCTTGCTGTGATAGGTAGGTTTGCCGTCTGTCATCATACAAACCTATTACAGTGTTATTAGCTGTCTTCCCGATGTTGTGCTTTTCATCCCTGTGACTTATTTATTGTACAGCTGGAAGTTTGTATTTCTTAATATGTATTTAGTTTTTTTTACAGTAAATAATGATGCTTTACAGTTTTTTTTTTTAAAGGACACTTTGGATATAATTGAGAAATTGAGCACAGACTGGGTATTAGATTTTTTTTTTTAAAGATTTTACTCCATGCAGGGAGCCCGATGCGGGACTCGATCCCAGGACTCCAGGACCATGCCCTGGGCTGAAGGCAGGTGTTAAACCTCTGAGCCACCCAGGGATCCCCAGGGTATTAGATATTATTAAGGAGTTGTTAGTTTTGTTGTGTATAACAATGCTGCTATAGTTACATTTTACAAAGCTTTTATCTGTTACAGATAGATATTGAAGATTTTATTGGTGAAATTATGCCTGCAGTTTGCTTCAAAATAATGCATGCCTTTGTTTCTCTTATTCTTCTGGTTTGATAATATCTCTTTTTCTCTTGCCATTTCCCACCTCCTCTTGGAGGGGAGATTCTTCAGATGATTCTACTATCCATTAGGAGCTTGCTCAAATACCACCTCTTTCATGCAGCCTTCCCTGATTGTTCTGCTAGAAGTGATATCTTTTTTTTCTGCAGACACACATAACACCATACGTTCTTAATTTCTGACAGTATGATTCTGACCCATTTTTCAGTTATTTGGTTATGTATCTTTCTCTGTTAGTCAGGATTCCTTTGGTTGTAAGTGATTCAATTGAACTGACCTCAGTGAAAAACTTTACATATTGACTCACAAAACAGAAAATACCAAAGAGTAACCTAGATTTAGGCATAGTTGGATTCAGTGGCTTAAATTATATTCTCAGGCTTGGTCTCTATCTCTGTCCCTTTCTCTCTTGGTTCTACTTTTCTCTGCATTGGCTTTACCTTCAGGCTAACTGTGTCCTGGTGCTGGCTTTCAGTTACATTATCCTTAAAGCAAAAGAGAAAGAACATTCTTCTCTTTCCCTCTTATTCCAGCCTAAAGTCTTATGATAGAGTCTTCTTGGCCTGGATTGGATCATGTGCCTATCTCTGAATAGATCACTATATCTGGGGGACATTTGGATACAAGTGGCCAAGCTTAAATCAGGTCACCCACCCATAGAGCTGAAAGATGGATTGACTTCATTCATGCCTCAGAGACCGAGAGGAGTCCAGTGACTTGCTCATTAACCATTAGCAGCAATGTAATTATCTGGGGCTAAAGGGCAGTGAGACAGAACAAGGTACTGATGAAATGAGTTCCCTTGACTCTTATTTCTACCTTGCTAATCTTGCCCTCTCTGGAGCGGTCCATCTTTTCTGTTTTGTTAACTGCTTAACTCCGTTAGTAATGTTAAAATTTTTTTTAAATTAATTTTTTATTGAGATATAATTGACATAACATTATATTAGTTTTGGGTGTGCAACATCCATTACTACTTTTAATTTTGTATATCTGAGAGACACCTGGGTGGCTCAGCAGTTGAGCATCTGCCTTCGGCTCAGAGTGTGATCCTGGGATCCAGGATCGAGTCCCGCATCGGGCTCCCTGCATGGAGCCTGCTTCTCCCTCTGCCTCTCTCTCTCTCTCTCTCTCTGTGTGTCTCTCATGAATAAATAAGTAAAATCTCAAAAAAAAAATTCTTTTGTATATCTGAATGAGTTCATCACAAACTGGACTATTGCCCTTGCTTCTTGGCAAAGCTGTCCCAGATTCCAAAGGGAAATGTAATTTGGATTAAAGAACAATAGGGGATATTGTAGCGTAACTGGCAGAACAAAAAAGCATCTGTTTGGGGCATTTTGGAAAAGCCTACTTGAAAAGGAAGGGAGGGATGCAAAAGGCTTCTGGACAGAACTTTTTAGAGCTATATGGTTGGGCTTTTTCTAGCTCCATGATAGGCCCACTCTGCTTCGTCAACTTTAAGACAGCTAGGAGAAGGATAGGATCAATGTAGGCACTGAATCCAGTGGATCTATTTGAATAATTATTGGTGGCCCTTATCAGCCTTCCGTGAGTATGACATGTGGACTGTACCCAACCAAAGTCCTGGATGGCATGGGGTACTTGCTTTTCTTTTCTTTCTTGAGAGAGAGAGAGAGAGAGAGAGAGAGAGAAGGAAGTGGAGGGGGTGAGGGGCAGAGGTAGAGCGTGAGAGAGAAATGGGACTCAATCTCACAACCCTGAGATCATGACCTGAGCTGAAATCAAGAGTCAGACGCTTAACCAACTGAGCCACCCAGGTGCCCCAAAGCATGGAATGTTTTCTGAATGAGAGCTCCTTCCCCAATGGGCACAATATGATGAGAGACCTGATAGCTTGGATCCATTTTGGAGGGAATCAGAAACTAGCTATGAAAGTAGGAGGGTATACAAGGCATGGGTTTTTGAGTCAGATGGACCTACATTCAAATCTCAGTGCTGTCACTTAGTAAATATTTGACTTTGGGTGTGTTAGTTAATCCCTCTGAGCCTCAGTGTGTTAATCTGTTAAAGAACGGTAGTCATGAAAGGTCATTGAGATAATGTATATAAAGTGCTTGAAAACAGTAGCGGCTTGATAAATGTTGATCTCTTTTCCTTTTTTGATAAACAGGAACATCTTCAATGACTCCTGTTGTTTGCACATTAAACCTTCAACAACTGTCAGTGTTTTGGGGGTTCTCTATCTAGTGGTTCTCAATTGTTTGGAGTGTAGAGGTACTCTAGTGATCTGAAAAGCATTTATAGTCATCACTTTGCAAACGTCATAGTAAATAGTTTCACATCAGGCAAGAATTATCAGTGGATACCAAATCTAGAGGGTAGGTGGGATTTTGAGGAAGAGCAGGATATTTGCCTGGTCCTAAAGCATCTTGCAAGAGAAGAAATAAAACAGTAGGGATATTGTGAAAAATATGACATTACCTTTGATTAGGTGACCAAGGGATCCCTGGGTGGCGCAGCGGTTTAGCGCCTGCCTTTGGCCCAGGGCGCGATCCTGGAGACCCAGGATCGAATCCCACGTCAGGCTCCCGGTGCATGGAGCCTGCTTCTCCCTCTGCCTGTGTCTCTGCCTCTCTCTCTCTCTGTGTGACTATCATAAATAAAAAATAAAAAAAATAAAAGTATGATTAGGTGACCAAAATTAAAATGGCTTGTGAGAGACAGATGGACATTGTGTGCCTCCAAATGTGAGACCTTGAGAAAGGAACACCATCTATATGATGCAGATATCATCAAAACCTCAGTCTAATCAAGGAAACATCAGATATACACAAAATGATAGGCATTCTCTTATATATTAAAAAAATTGTGGGAAGGGCAGGGCTGTATTCTTCAAAAATGTCAGTGTCATAAAGGATAAGGGAAGGCTATTGGAAATGTTCCAGATGCAAGAAGGCTAACAAGGTATTATGATAAATGCAATGCCTGACTCTAGAGTGGATCCTGTTCTTGAGGGGAAAAACAACATAAAGAATATTATGAGATCAATTGACAAAGTTGAAATATGGATTGTGGAGTAGATAAAAGTACTTTCAGTGTAAATTTATGAAGTTGATAACTATATTGTGGTTATCCATGTTCTTAGGAAATACATCCTGAAGTATTGAGAGTAAAAGGACATAGTGTATGTAACTTACTCCAAAATGGTTCAGACAAATAAATGTATATATACACCCACAGCTACACCCCCATGCCTATACGTAGTACCGTATATATGAATATACACATATGGAGTGGGGAGGGAGGAGAACAAAGAGAGAGAGAGAAAGAAGGAGAGAATAAAACAAATGGGGTAAAATGTTAATAGTAGATGACTCTGGGTAAAGTATTTATGGGTGTTCTTTGTACCATTTTTGCAATCTTGTGTAAACTTGAAATTATTTCCAAAAAGTTAAAGATAGTATATCATGTCCTTTTCTCCTTCTCTGTCCCCAGAGACTTGGGTTGCTAGGGATGCTGGGGTGGTGGTCATGAATAGATGTGAAGTAAAAAACTTTCAAGGAGATTCTGGTACCTTCCCAACCATGCCTTATTGAAAGGAGGAAGCTGGATTCTGTAGTAGGAATCACATTTGACATCTTAATTCTTTAATTATGACTCAAAGGGGGTAAAACCAAGAACCATAATTTTTCAGTGTCTTGATTGAAGTGATTGTTTGTGACTGAGGGCTAAAGAACCAGGAAGGCAAGAGAGAATGAAGGCCGAATAGGTCAAGGAAAGCCTTTATATGGAAATTTTCACCCACACACCTAGGTGTGCAAAACATAGTATTTTTTAAAAAATCTATTTAAACTTAATTTCAAGCTTCCATTCCAACTGGTTGGCAGGAAGTTCAGAATCATTATTGGGGCTCTCCCTTCCTAGATTTTAGGAAGAAGAGCATCACTAGTTCATACTAGGGACCATGGAGCTGCCTGGTTCCCCACACGAAGGTCTGGTTGGTGGCTTTGCTGATTCTCTACCAGGTTCGGTACACAGAAATCTTTGGCCAGTTTGGAAACCTGTGTTCCAGGGGAGTTGCCATGCTGGGGTCCTCTTATAATCACCCCTCTGAGGTCCTACCACTACCTCCCGGTACACTGCCATATGGTGGGCTGTGAGCCACTGCCACTTATGGATCCCATTCCCAGGCTGGATCTTCTATATTTGGGAGACTGTCTCTCCTTTGCCTGCTTTAGAACCTTCAAAGTCTCTTAGAAGCCTCTATGCCATCCTCCTGGACCACCTGCCCACCCAGCAGTGTGTAACATTTGTGGTGAATTTACGATTTTATACAAAGACAAGAAGGGGCCACAGACTTAGCTTCCTGGTTGCTTGTTTGGAATTGAGTGTGAGGTGGAGGCGGGGACCGCAGAAAATGCAAATTAATACAAAAATATACAAATGAACGTCAAAAACTATCCTGACATAACTTTTTATCTCCTATCTGTAGTCCAATTGAGAATCTAAAAAATTCAAAAATATTCTCATCAATATGGGCAAACCAGAGGAGGCCCTGCCTAGTCTTTGGCAGCTGTTTTCTCACGTGTAAAATCACTAGATGTCACATCTAAAAATCCCAGAGTGGCTGTAGATGTGAGCCACCTATCTCAGGGTCAGCACACAATGAAAAACAATTTTTTTTTGGTGTTCAGAATTGAAGGCTGAGGATAATTTTAGTCCTTCAGTGTTTTTTTTTTTTTTTTTTCTGCTTAAGAACAATACTTTAAAACCGGTGGCATGTTAAAAGAAAAATCTACAAAGTGTAGATGTTGAACTGATGCTGGAGCATAAATGATTTCAAAATAGTGAATGACATACACCCACTAAAATATCTGTCTAGGTTTTCTGATTCTGATGATTTAGCTGTCACATTAGTAGACACTTAAGGGCAGGTTCAATGTAAAAGTCAAAGTTGAATTAATTCCTGGGTTTTGATCCAAGAAGCCAACACTGAACTCATAGAGCAGGAAGGGAACTTTCTGGCTTCTCTCAGTCTCTCAGGGTTGAAGATGAGATCTCTCCACAGAGAAAACCCACAGTGGGCTGTCCTCCATGGATTGACCACTGTGTTCACAAAACAAAGAATTGAGGGAAAAGTGACTTTTTTGTGTTTTATTGAGACCTTCTCTGTGCCAGTTGTTTTATATACATATCGTCCCATAATGCTTATGGCAGTCTTGAAAAGTAGAGATAATTACACATCTTCATCTTACAAATGGGAAAACCAGAAAAATCATATAACTTTTCCACGACCGTGTAGCCAGTGATGGGTGGAGCCAGGCCTTCTGACTATCCACTTATGATTGCTTTGTTCAGTTACTCTTCTTCTCTTCATTGCCTCCCTCCCTGACCCTGACTCTGGTTTTCACAGACTTCCAGCGTTGAGTTAGACTCGAAGCCCAAGTTCTCACCACTGAAGGATCTCTGGTGAGATAGATGATCCTCATCAGTGGGCCTGGAAACAGGAAGATCCATGTGGTAGCTCCCTGAAGACTGGTTAGGCCTAGTCCTCAGGGTCTGATGACACTTTTTTGGGGAAGAGCCCAGTATTTAGGTGGAACAAAGAATATCCAGCTTGGGGGAAGATAGGCTGTGCTGTGGGTTTGTGTTGTATGTTTATGCAGTGACACAGATGTGTGTAATGGAAGTTGTTGAAGAATGAGCTTGCAGAATAAATTGACTCATCCTCTTCATGGAAGCCAGAGGAGCTTGTTGCAGTGACAAGTGGCCTCTGTTGATGCTGTTCTCTCTCTAGATTAATTGGATCCACTTCAGCTACTGTAGCAAGGTCACAGAGGGTGGAAATGTGATGATGTTTGCTTTAGAAATTTCCCTTGGGGTGGATGAGAGAACAAATAAAATTCTTCCTTAAGAGCAGCGTTTTTGTTTGTTTGCTTGCTTTGCTTTTAAAAATTTCAGCCCAGTGTAGTGAGAAAACCATGAGATTTTAACTCAAATCCAGATTCAAGTCCAAGAATGCCTCATCATCCTTACAAGGACATTTAGATGTTTGGGAACTTGTCCAAATTTTCCCAGCTGTTGAGAGGCAGAGTTCAAGTTGAATCCACTTGTTCTGACTCTAAGGCAGTGTTCTGTCTAGAGCAGAGACTTGTCCCAGGCCCCAAGCACATGAGACATTTGTTTTGCACCTTCAGAGCAGTTATCTAGCCATGCTCACCTATGCTAGCACATAGGTGGAATTTAATGAACTGCTGATGAAGTTGGGGTCTCAGTGCTGCCCCTGGCTAGCCTCAGACCACTATTCCTCCCTGCTGAGAATATGGGAAAGTGGTTTATCAAAACTTCCATTTGGAGGAGAAAATTGCTGATAGCATCTCTGGGTCTGGAGAGTTGGGAAACACACACCATTTGAAATGTTAAAAAATCAGGACTTAAAAAATATTGTTTTCTTCTTGATAAATTTTTACTGACTGCCTACCATGTGCTGTGATTCATTGAGGTCCAAGCTGTGCAGTGAGATGGGGGGATCCTGCAGAGAACCTGCCATGTGCTGGGGGCATGGCAGATGTTACCTCCTTCACTCCTTACAGTGGCTCCAAGTGGCAGGTCCTGTTGTTTCCAATTCACAGATGAGTAGACTCTTGAGGCTCCAAGAGGGTAACTGATTTGGGCCTAGCAGGTTTTTTAAAGGGCAAGAGTGGGAGCTGCTTCTGGAAGGAACTAAGCCTTTAGAAGGATTCTTAAGAGTATAAGGACAGATGTTTTTTGGCTTGAGTTAAAACAACAACAACAACAACAACAAAAACAAAAACACCAAAAAAACCCCACAACTACAGAAGGCTGCAAGCTTGTCCAAAATAAAGTTTCAGAAAGTTGGCTGCCTTGCCCACTGGGCTTCTTGGAGCTTCTATGTGTGAGCGAGTCCCCACTTAAATTCATTGACCTGGCTACATTTTTTTTTAACATGATGGCTCCTCAGGGACTCCAGAGTCTTGAATTCCCTTGGCTGGCACAAGGTGTGCTGGGCACGCGCACAGCTTGTTGAGAATCCTCCAGGAGTGTGCCCTTGCCTTTGTCCCTCTGTACATCAGCCATCCCCAGGCCATGCCACATGAAGGGGCCCAGCTTTCATGGGTGAGAAGGGAAACAGATGGCAAATGTGTTGGGAAGAGACTAACTGTTAGGCTTTGTGTTTGAAGAGGCTGATTACCAAACAAGACAAGGGCTGATATTGATACCAGATTCAATATAGACTCCATTTCACCACACAGTTTGGAATGTGTGTGATGGGCTGGCCCTTGTGCTAGTATATGAATGAATTCTGAGAAGTAGGTTTTATTATTCCCATTATATATAGATGAGGACACATAGATTTTAAGTGGTTAGGGAACTTTTCAGAAATCCCCCAGCTCCGCAGAGGACACAGAGAGCAAATTGGAATTCGGAGGCATTTGTCCTATATCTTTAGGGGACTTGTTAGCTCATCTGATGCTTCTGGAAACTCTGCTGAGGGGCCTGGTGTCTTTGAATTTACCCATCTGGCTCCTTGTAGATTGTCCAACTTGCCCGAGCAGGTAGATGGAATGGGCAGCAGGTAACGTGTTGTACTGGTCTCCATTGCTGCAGAAAGCCCTTGTGGTCTCTGCCTGTATCTCACAGAGGCATTGTCAGGATGCACTGAGGATATTTGGTTCTGCTCCCAGACACAGAATGTGGCCAAGGAAAGTCAGAGAGCACCCGGCAAAGCTTTGCTGGTGTCTTCTTGGCCAGGAGCAGCTCCTGAGCTGGGGCTCTAACCTCATCAGGAGCCAGTGATGGGCTCAGGCAATTGAGTGGCATGTGAACTTGAGTGACATTTTCTGTCCTGCTGCCCAGGAGATAGCCAGCCACACCTCTTCTGTGTCATGATTATATTATGAATTGATAATAACAGTAGTAGTAATAATAATAGTGATGATGATAATAATAATAAAAGCACTCATAGAATGATTACAAGGTGCCAAGCACTGTTCTAAGCATTTTATAAATACTGATTTTAATTTTCATAACAACACTTTAAAATAGGTGCAATCATGATCCTTTTATAGATGAGAGTATTGAGGCAGAGATGTCACATAATTTGCCTGTGATCACACAGTAAATGAGGGAATTGGGATTTGAGTTTAAGGAGTTGGTTCCTGGCACATCGTTTAGGTGTACATAAGTCTTCATTGAGTCTCCATTCTCTTTCAGGCACCTTACCAGGCCTGGAATAGAGGTGAAGCGGACACAAGGCAGGTGGGGGTATTGCTGACACCCAAAACATCCCTGTTCCTCTTTTTCATTTGTTTTCCTCCTTGACCTGTCTTTTCTCTAACTTCTCTAAATTCTTTTTTTTTTTAATTTTTATTTATTTATGGTAGTCACAGAGAGAGAGAGAGAGAGAGAGAGAGAGGCAGAGACATAGGTAGAGGGAGAAGCAGGCTCCATGCACCGGGAGCCCGACGTGGGATTCGATCCTGGGTCTCCAGGATCGCGCCCTGGGCCAAAGGCAGGGGCTAAACCTCTGCGCCACCCAGGGTTCCCTAACTTCTCTAAATTCTTATGTTTACTTTGTCTTTGTCCTCATTCTTTCCTCAGTTCTGCATTGGCACATGGTAGCTGGCTATTGAACTTTGGTTGGTGGGGTATGTGTAAATTCCCAGAAGTCAGGAACTATATACCTTACAATCCCAGTAGCTGCATTAAGCCGGATGCATAAAATATGTTTGTAGAACAGAGAGGTGGATGGATGGACTGATGGACTGATGAACTTCAGCCCTGTTACCCAGTGATCAACTTCAAAATGACCTTTCCTTGGTGAGTGAGGGGATGGAGACTGGCTAAAAGCAGGTAGAGACAAAGCAAGAGGCTGAAGCCAGAGACTGGGCTGGAAGTAGAGAAAAGGGCAGCACTTACTGACTTGCAGTTCATAAACATTTTTATATACGTTGTCATATTTAATTCTCACAACAGCACACATTCGAGGTACAGCAGATGCTGTTACTTCATTGTACAAATGAGAAACCTGAGGCCAGGGGGAGCAGTGACTTGCCCGAAGTCATATTACTGTGTTTTCAGTGGTTTTTACTCCTCCATGGGACTGACCCAGAGAGCTGAGCAGCCCCGAGGCCAGCTGAGCCTGAGTGGGCAACAGGAATTCTTTGGCAAGGCTGGTAGAGATGTTGGCAGAGAGAACTGGCTGCTTGTGGGAGAAATACAGCTCCTGGTGAGTTGGCTCTGGTGCTCATGCCCTGGAGAAAGGGCAGCTAGGAGGTGGATGTTCAGGGCTTTGTCTCCAGACAGCTGGTGCTGCAGTCCCTCTCTTGGGCTTTCCACTCCAGTCACCTGGCAGGACAGTGATACTGCCAGGCCCACAGTGGGAGCCCCTTCTCTGTAACTCCAAACAGCTTTCGGAAAACTCCCTTAAACAAGCTATTTATACCTTACAACCACTTAAGTGAAACCTGGGAGATGTCTAGTTGTTCAAGTTTAGATCCCAGGTCTCTGAGCTGGATTCTTTAAAAAAAATTTTTTTATTGGAGTTCAATTTGCCAACATATCACCCAGTGCTCATCCTGTCAAGTGCCCCCCTCAGTGCCCATCACCCAGTGACCCCATCCCCCCTGCCCACCTCCCTTTCCACTACCCCTTGTTCTGAGTTGGATTCTTGATGGAGACCCTACCTTATGTGAAGTGGCAAAACACGTTGAAACTAGTTTGGGAAATGTCTTTTGATTTCTTTCCCCCATCATTTTCCTTGTGAATCACTCTGGGTCAGACTTTTACCAGCTTTTGCCTTCTGAATGGTTTCCCTTCCTCCTCCTCCTGCTCTTCTTCTTCTTTTTAAAACTTAGTTACATCATTTTATTCCACTTAGATTTTAAAGATTTTTAATTTATTTATTCATGAGAGACACACACAGAGAGGCAGAGACATAAGCAGGGGGTGAAGCAGGCTCCCTGCAGGGAGCCTGATGTGGGACTTGATCCCAGGACCCCCAGGATCATGACCTGAACTGAAGGCAGACGCTCAACCACTCAGCCACCCAGGCATCCCGGTTTCCCTTCTTCTAAACCTGGTCCTCTCTCCTCTACAACTGCCACAGTGCTCCATCCAAAGTGCAGGGATGGTTGTGTCATGTCTCTGCCTCAGCGTTTTATGTGCCCTATTTCCCTCATGAGGGATCACTCCCCATCATCTACCAGGCCCCTTGTGTATGTGATCTGGCCTCGCCTCTCCTATCCACACATACTTAACTCTGGGCATAAAGCAGTACAAGCCACTTCTCTCCCAGGCTGCCATCTATTGTCCTGTGTTCGGGCTCTTGTTTCTGCCAGGGTGTTCTTTTTCCTCTTCCTGTGTATCCTTCAGGGCTCACTGTAAATGTACCATCCTTGGTGAAGCTTTGCGAACCCTTTACTTCCTGGTTGGCAGGACAAATAGACTTTCCTCCTCCGTTTCCATAGCATTCATAATATTTCCAATGTTATATTTAAAATAATGCATTTGCTTGTGTCTAGCTGATGATTTTCTCAGGGGCAGGAGAGGGGGCCCATTCAGCTCACTCTCCAGCTGGTACAAACCCTGGCTCCATCTGATGAATGTTTCATAGCTGATGACAGTGAAGACATGCCAGTGGGGCAGTCCCTTATAGCTGCATTCTCTTTCCTTTTCTCGAGAGCGATGAAACCTCAAGGAACCCATAGAACTGATAATATTTCAGTAGATGAAGGTGTGCATGTGTGTGTATGTATGTGTGTGTGTATGTGCGTGAACTTGTCCATGCAATACTTTCTTTCTGAGATTTGGGTTTCAGGACCCTGGGATTCTACTGGTATTACTGTCTTGGGAGCTCATGGCCTCTTACTACAAAACTCCAGATTCCATTTATCAAATGCTTCTTATGTGCCAATCATGGAAAAACAGGTTCTCTCAAGCACTGCCCATGGTGACTCTAGGGAACAGGTATTATTATGCTCATTCAAAAGATGAGGAAACTGAGGCTTAGGGAAGTTAGATGACTTGGAAAGGTCACAGAGGTAGTATGTGGTAGCCCAGTGTTCATAGGCTGGCTGCATTGGCCTCACCTGGAAGCTTGGGCAAAATGCAGATTCTTGGGTCTGCACCAGCCTCACTGAATCAGAAACTCTGGCCAGGAGGCCTAGGAATTATCTTTTAATAAGGTCTCCAGGTAGTTCTTAAAAACTAAAGTTTAAGAACTTTGAGTCGGTCTAGCTATATTCAAGCTGAGCTCCATGCCCCTGCAAAGCCTGTGCTCATTCTCCTGCTTCCTTAGTGAGAAGGGGGAAGGATGTGGGGCAAGACACTCTGACACAGAAAAAATCTGGGCAGTTTATTTTGGTGTCTTCATCTGAGTGGCCTCGAGTCCCATGAATTTATTAATGCTCTTAACAGCTTTGCAAGGTGACGTCAGCCACCTTGGGGTCATGCCCTGGGTTCTCACCAACCTCTGGTACCACATGTTATCAATGTGGATGATTTCCAAAGCAGAGAGACTTGGGTTTCATAGCTCTTCTGGGAATAGGTTGGCAGTGGGAAAAGGTTCAGTGTTTGAGCCACTTTAGACTGGCTGCTTTCAACAGAGTCCTAAGAAGAAAGGGAAGTTGTTTCTTTGACATTTTTTTTCCTAGTCAGATTTCAGGATGTGCCTTTGACTTTCTGGGGCAGCCATTATCTCCCAGGAGAATTTCCTCTGCAAAAAAGGCCTTCTTGGAAGCATAGAGTTAATTGTAGGGTCCTGGAGCCCTCCTTAGAAGTAGACAACTCCTTTTAACAGAGGTCTCTGAGGTCTCTTCAGCCTTCCCCTTGCTCACCTCTGCATGTGCATACACACATGCACATACTCACAGACATGTGCACAACACACACAGTGACTCACACTCAAATGCATCCTTGGAGTCTAGTCCAGCCTAGATCCTCAGATATGGTCTCATTTCCTGCTTCCACTGGTGCACAGGGCCATCTGTGGTTCCTCTGTTTCTATTCTGCCTTATACCCTTTCCCTAATTCCATACATTTTCTAAGTAGTGAGCTACGTGTGGTTTTCAAATGCTTCATGCTAGGATGGTGTTCTTAGGATGGGGTTCTTAGGCTTGTATGCTTGGGAATTTGTTTTGTCTGCTTTCAAAGATCAGTTACTACCTCATCCAGGAGTCCTTCCTTGACCCACTGACCCTTTCCTGGGAGTAGACACTGCCTCTTCTGGATGCTCCTGTGTGTGTGTCTGTGCAGTGTTGTGTTTACCATGCAGCATTGCCCTTAATTATTTACACTTTGCCTCCCATGTGTGTCACCTCAGTGTCCAGTTCAATACCTGGCACATTGCTTGTGCCAGAAATGTTGGTTTGAATGACATTGAAACTATCTTTACATCAGTCCTGCAAATGAGCCATAGCAGAAATTTTTGGCTCCATTTTGTAGATGTGGAAACAGGTTTAGAGAGACTGCTTGATAAACACTGGGTCTTCTAGATGACATGGGATGGATGTGGGTCACAGGTGCTTCCTGCTTAACAGCAAAGTCCTCGGCTCTTGCTCTTGAGCTGAGCTGCCTCCTGGCCTTCCCTGAGCCTTATCCTTCCCCAGCTGCGTAAACTCAGTTGTCTTTTAAAAGTCATCAAGACCCATTGGAAATCCATTATTTTCAGAAAGATGAGAAAATACTAAAAACAACAGCCCATTATAAGCCGATTCTTGTTCCAAGTCCAAGGTTTCATTCATTGCAGAGCATTTGCATGAAGAATGGCAGCTGTGTTCTCTGAAGTCTGGGTAATGCTGATCGGTTATCATGGGGTTTCAATTAAGGCTGCTTTGGCTGTGAATGGCATAGAAAAGCTATTTACAGAAACAGTAAAAAGGATCTTGTTATAAGGTTACCAATAAGATGGCCCTAAGGATTGTATTTAAATACTATTTTGGAGAGTCTGGATTCACTAGGTTTTTGGAAATGTGAATTCTATTTCTAGAGGTAACCTTAAATCTCAATAAGCTGTTCATAGGTTGTTGCAAACATTAAATATCATTCCCTCTAAGATATATCATCTCTCACCAAGAGGCCTATAATAGCCCCAGTTGGCCCTCCCATCCTAAACCCATTCCCCATATAGTCACCAGAATGATCTTGGAAAAACTCAATTCTGAATTTACCTTATCCATTCTTAAAGTCCTTTGATGGCTTTCCATCCAACAGACTACTAAAGTGTGGTCTGTAGACGGGTCCCTGTTTGTTATCAGTAAGCCATGACAAATGACACAAATTGAGAGCAAGCATTTAAAAACTTTTATAGTAACTGACATAATAATTTTATGTCTGTTTAGTAGTGAAAAAAAAAACGGGGCTTGTATTTTGTATGTCTTTTAATTTTAATTTCTCAGTGATAACATTTTTATGGGTTTTTACAGAAGTGTCGGCACATGACATATTGGAAATAGTCTGAGCAGCACTGGCCTGCTAGGCCTGAAGGCTCTGGCCCTGCCTTCCTCTCCAGTTTTGTTTCTTGGTCCTCTCACATCCTCCTTTGGCCTCCCCACATTCATTTTCCCTCCACATGGTTCTTTGTTCGCAATGCCTCTTCTCTGCCTGTCCTCACAATGGATTTAAGTTCTGCTTGGCCTTCAAGTATCAGCTCTCATACATCAATTTCCCAAAGAAGTCTTTTTTTTTTCTTTTTCCTTCCAGACTCACTAGTTCTATACTCTCGTTGCCCCTGGTTCTTCTTAGTACTTTACAAAACCATCATCAAAGGGAAGGAGCTATGCCTGTTTTGTGGCTCGTGTCCTATAATCATGAGATGTTGCACAGTGCCAGGCACAGAGTAGATACTCAGGAAACAGTTACTAAATAAATGAATGAAGAATCTTTTGGAAAATGTGCTTGATACATGGTTTATATGATTGTATTAGCTATAATTTTAGAACGATGGCAGTTGCCTAAGAATAGGCAAGTCAGAGAGGAGGGGACACAGGCGATCTGTATAACACATAATTAGATTGTCACTCCCAAATAAATGGCAGTTGCCTAAAAGATTCATAATCCCTAAGTATCCACTTTATTTATAGGGAAACACAAAATGGAATCCTCCCTGGAGACATTAACCATCAATTGGGTTGTCTTTACAACCCTGGCACTGAGATCTGATTGATATAATCAATCAGATGAGGTCTCAACTAAAAGAACTTCACCTTGGCTGGAGTGCTGAGAGGGAGGGATGTGGCAAGCATCAGGTGACACTCCTGGAGAGATGACTATGACCAACCTTTGTAAGCAAAAACAAGGAGTTTTGACTTTATTTTAATAGCAAGGGGGAGCTGCAAAATTTTAAGGGAGGTAGGGTAGAGAAAGGAGAATGGAGAAAGGGCAAGAGGTTATAAATATTTAATTATGCCCTTAGTATTCATGTGTGGACGGTTTAGTGCGTCTATTATCCTCCTCTGAGGCAGGCAACTCCTCTGTGCAGGTGCCTGCGAGAGAACAATTCACTGACATGGATGAATCTTGAGGCTGCAGAGCAGTTAGGAGCATGCAGTGGTGTTTGCAAGAGGGAGCATCGGAACAGGAAACCAGGAGTATCCTGGCAGTGGTGGGCTGGAAAGGGGCTGGCAGATGAGAACAGTTGGTGATGGATTTGATGTGGAAGGTGAGGGAAAAGGAAGAAAGGATGATGGATGCCCAGGTGCCTGGTCTGGAAAACTGGATAGATGAGTCAGCTTTTCCCGGAGCTGAAGCTTCAGGCTGCTTTTGCTATGTTTAGCTGAACACAGCTTCAAACGTTCAGGCAGAGGTGGGTTGGAAGAGGGCCTAAGGGGTTTAGTCGTGGGCTGTCTGACTCAGGCCCAGCTCTGCCTGGACTGTGGACATGCCAGCTGTAGGTGAACGAATGCCAAGTATATCCAGCTCTGAGAGGCTGGGAACTGCAGAGGCCAGGGAACAGAAATAGGCTGCTGGGGAATCTGCTACTACAATTTAAAGAATTTAGCATTAGTCATGTGTGTGTATGTGTGTGTGCATGTGTGTGCTGATAATCCATCATTTTCTTTATCTGCATCATGCTTCACTAAAGCACTTGACTTAATCCGGCTTGACTTGTACAAATGTCACCATCTGGCACTAGATCATGCGCCTTTTCAATCAAAAGGAGTGGAATGATTCCATTCAGAAATGCAAGTCCATGACTGTACGCCTTTGTGGTATGTTACGGCCAAGAACTTGTAATCAGCCTTTGAGGTATTTTTTAAGTAAAAAAGCTTATTTGGATTAACTATGAAACATTTCACGCAGGGAAAGGTCTCACAGTTTCAGGGGGTGTCCTCTGCCCTGGATCATTAAAACAAACCCCAGGCAGCTGGGCGTGCTTATGGAGGGACTTGGGGCATGTTGCTTCGGAGATGAGTCGTAAGAGGATGTGGCTATAGCATTATCAGTTGTATTCATCATCCTCTAGCATTTTGTTAATAGCCCTCAAAGCACTGGTCAGGGAGCACTGACATGGTTTAGTAGGAAGTGCACTAAGCAGGGGAGTTAGAGCCTGCAGCAGGATTTCTCCAAGTGTGGTCTGTGGACCGTACATATCAGAATCGAGTGAGAAGGAGGCTGGGATTCTGAGTCAGTTGGTCTGATGGACCTAGGAAACTCTACTTTTTTTTTTTTTAAAAGATTTTATTTATTTATTCCTGAGACACAGAGGGAAGCAGAGACAAAGAGGGAGAAGCAGCTCCTCACAGAGAGCTCCTCACTCGATTCCTGGACTGGGATCATGCCCTGAGCCAAAAGCAGACGCTCAACTGCTGAGCCACCCAGGCGTCCTAGAAACTCTACTTTGAGCAGATTCACTCCTCAGGTGATTCTGACACACAGATAACTGGAGAATCACTCCAAAAAGCCCATGCTTTTGACTCAGACAGACCCTTGCTCCAGCTCTGCTCCTTATTGGCTGTGTGTGTGACCCAGGGTTACCACTCACTGTCAGCCTTCATCTATAAAATGGGGTAGTAGCAGTATCTACTCCATAGATCAGTAGTTGAAAGGAGTCAGTGAAGTACTGTACACAGAGGTTGGCAGATGAGTGTCAGTAAATGGGAGCTTTTGTGTCATTATTCAGCTGCAGCCAGACCAGCTGACCCAGGGCCACTCATCTGTCTTGACACAGTGCTACAGAGTTGAAGATGCTGTGCATATGGTGGAGTGGTAGCAAATGCTCATTTGGCCTGTGTATGCTTCCATTTTTTTTCTCTCTCTTATATAATTCAAAACTCCCTAAGTTTATATTTTGCATGTGCATTCTTTATTAAATGCATGCCTTGCTGCATGCATTTATCTTGTGCACTGTTTAGGATTGTATACATAAGATCAAAGAGACTACTTACAACTGACTTGAGGGATTTTCAGAGGCAATCCTTGAGCACATGTGATCTTTGTTTTCTGAGCTAACTCTAGAACCTCACCCCCACAGAAGGTGTGACTCCACTACTATCTTAAGACGCAATGATTGACTTATTTTTGTGCCTTTGACTTTTTTTTAAATCTGCAAAATGGAAATAATCTCATGGATCGTTGGGTGGATACATGAGAGAGCAGTTGTGAAAGGCGCTTAGTTCTTAAAAAGAAAAAGTTTTAAATTACTCCAAAGTAGAATTGATGAAAATAGCCACTAGTGTGGTGGGATGGCCCTATAAGAGCAACTCCAAGAAACTGAGGTTTTCTGTACCATATTTGATTCTGTTCCATAGCATGCCTGTTAAGAGTTTATTCGGATCTGGCTTAGACACTTCCAGTGATAAAGGGGAACTTGTTATCCTCTATGGCAGCCACTTCTTCCCAGATATCTTTGACTATTGGACATCTTTTTTTAAAAAAAATAATGTTTTATAAAACATTTGACTCCTAAGAGCTCTCTCTCATCCATTAGCACCTTAGAACATATATCCAATCCCTCTTCTGTTTGACAGCTGCATATATTTGAAGACTATGCTTCAAATGCTTCTCTTTTTCACCATAAACAATTCTGCTGAGACTCCCACCTACCATGTCTCATGCCTGTTCTTTGCATATGCGGTAGCATTTATGTACAATGCACAAAACCAAAAGGAAGCTTTTACAAAATCTTTTCTCTCCAAATATTCTGTTTGCCGAGCATTGGTGACATTCTGCCCATGAGTGTGGTTAGAAGTTAATTATGGTGCAACACTGGGTCAGAGAGTATTTGCTGCAGCAGAGGGTCCTGGCATGTCTATTTGATGACAGGAAGTAACGGTTGTTTGCAAGGGTGGAATTGTTCCTTTTATAAGTCTTACCTGTCCTTCCAGTTCTCGATAGAGCTTACCTTCTCTCGGGGTCCTCTTGTCAGTCTATTGTGCCCTCTGGCTTTTTAATCTCTGTAATTCACTGGGTAGGTGCTGTTCCATGTTTTGAAAAATCCCTTCTGGGGCTGAACCAAGCTGTTGTTTCAATTTTACATATTTTCATTCTCCCTATGTTTATTTCTCAACTCCCTTGCTAAATGAGCTATAAGCTCATTTAAGGCTAGGAGTCTGGCTTGCACATTTAAGTATTTCTAGTCCAGTGATTTTGCACATTCTTGGTGTTCAATGATGATAATATTGATTTGAAGAAGGTTTGGTCTTCCCTTCAATACTAAATTCTCTCCTTTGGGGACCTCAGCCATTTGGTTTTATGAAGTGGTTTCTTTCTTTCTTTCTTTTTGTCTTTCTTTTCTTTTTTAAAGGATTTTATTTATCTATTCATGAGAGAAACACAGAGAGAGGCAGAGACATAGGCAGAGGGAGAAGCAGGCTCCCTGTGGGGAGCCTGATGCAGGACTCGATCCCAGGGCCCCAGGATCACAACCTGAGTGGAAGGCAGACACTTAACCACTGAGCTACACAGGTGCCCTGAGCCGTGGTTTTTGTATGGAGCCCCTCATTATATATATCAAATTCCAGACTCATGTCGCATTGCCAACTGGATCTATTTATACACCCCAGAGGAATCTCAACTACAACATGTATAGTACTAATTATCTTTTACACCCTTACCCAGGCCACCCAACTCTGAATGGCAACATGTCTTATTTCAATTAACAGCCTGTGTCCACATAATATATTCAGTTATTGAACTGAGCCAATTCAACTTTGGAAATGTCTGTGAAATCCATTCCCTCCTCTCTATCTCTGTGGGTACTTCCAGGGGGTATATTTCATGCATGGATGGGAAAAGAGTTTTCTAGTCACATACACTATATTCATCAGGTTTCTTTATAGTAGAACATCATGAGCCTTTAATGTGCCCTGCATGTCTCTGGGATAGGGAGGTTATTTGGAGGGTTAGCTAGCATTATCTAACAAAGCACTTTCCTGTATGGAATACCAGCAAGATATTCCATAGAATATCCATTCCATAGAATGCCCGTTGGAAAACAGTGCTTCAGACTGAGGGAGCTGGTGATTAGGTGAAAATACTAAATACCCACAAAGGAAAAAGGAACTAAATGGGATTCCATTTTCCGTGTTCAACACCACGGCTTATGGATCCCTGCTCTCGGAATGCTGATTCAGAGCAGAGCCAGCCAGATCAGGGCAACTGGTTCTGGAATATTGAGAGCGCTCTGGAGGCCAGACTTCATGTGTGAGTTTGGTTGCATGGCATTCAGGTGTCCTGAAAACTTTAGGAACCAGCCCAAGGTCTTTCTTTCTTTCTTATTAGTTAACACTACTGCTTGTTCCAGGCCTAGTGACTGGGTCCCCAACTGCCTCTGTACTCCTTCCTTGGGCCCTATGTGGCTACTTTTACTTGTTATTGTCCTTTCCCTTCCCCCATCTCAGCACAGAGGAAAAACACAGCACTCACTCATTCATTCCACAAATTGTGGGGATTTTGCTTTCGTACCCTGCTTTTAGGCTTCTTCCTCCTACATTTCCATCATTTGTCAGAAGGCAGAAGGAGCTTGCTGAAAGCAGGAGCGTGATGTTATCTTGTTTTTGTAGAGGGAGTGTGTCTCATAGTAACTTTTGTAAAATCTGTCTCCTTGGAAACACACTGACACATAAATCCTCATCTTGAAAGGCTTTTGAGATATGCTTCATTCTATCACCAGTTCTGAAGACTCTTATGTCTGAGCGTCCTTCTTGATCAGGAACACTGATACTTTCTTGTCTTTTTGGTCAGGTCTGTAGGTCCCAGATTTCATGGTTTCTTTCTGGGAAAGAAGATGGTAAAGAAGAGAGCGCTGATATAGTCCTAAAAGCTCAATAGACTTTGTTCTTCACAACTACTCTCAAATGCTGGTATTATTATCCCCCACGTATCCATGAAGAGGCACTAAAATTGGATAGATGAAAAAAAATTTAAAAAAAATTGGATAGATAACCTCCCCCAGAAAAGAGGCAGGATTGGAACCTGCTGACTCTGACCTCCAGCTGTCTGATCCTTAGAAGTTCTCTTCCAGGCCCACCATGACCACCTCCCACCCCAACCAGGATGTTCTTGAAGACCTCAGTTTCCTTCAGGTCTGTGTGATGGGTGGGGGACTCTATTTTGGTATTTCTAATGTACAGTTTCAACCATTTTAAGTCCACCAGAGCCATTTCCCTTGACATGTGGGTCAAGGAAGGTGTGGATCATTAACAATCACAGATCATTTCCATATCCCATTTTAAACTAGTGTTACCAGCTCCCTCCTGCTCAAAAACATCACCACAAACAGGTGAACTGGGAAGGCTCAAAGGACTAATCTGAGTGTTCCCCATGCTCCCTGCCTTGTGAACAGTGTATGCATATCATCAGAGAAAGCTAGGCACTGCCAGTGTGTGGAGCCACCTCTTCCAGTGTTCATTTGTAGAAAGCTCTTTGTCTCAGAGCCATTTCCCTAAGAAATACATCATGCATATACTCATTACACAAGCGTGTAATGCTTGTGTGATCCAGATAAACCTCATTTTTCATCCAGATAAGCCTCATTTTTTCCTCCTCCTAACATTCTTCCTTTCTACCTCAGTTGCCTAAGAGATGGTCTCTCCACAGTTGTCCACCAGGAGAAACTCACTGGTGTTAGGCACTTTGGGAAGCCAGACCCCGAGTCATCCATCACCATCTTCCAGACACTTATCTCCATATGGATCTTTTGTATCCTTTAACTGGACTCAGTGTCTCTCTTCTCCTCTTTCCCTTAAACCTTCCACAGGGAACCCTCATTCTCCTACTCATAAAAGTCCCCTGTGTCCTCACTCTTTTCTCTGAGTGGCCACTTACCTTTTTGCTCCATCTAGGATTGGGCTGTCTTCAGAGGACACAGCTTTCACTGGATGTTTTATTATCCCATGCCCCACCAAGACCAGAGATGTGAATGTGAAGTTCTTCTCCCTCATTGCTGCTTCCAGCCACTGTTCTTGCCTCCTCCTGAGAAGCCACCAGGTCTTGGGAAGCTCCTGCCTCAGTCTGTACTACCCATGACTCCTTGTTATAATCTTGTGTAGATCATCTCTAGTCATTCCTTGAAGACTTTTTTTTAATGGAATAGTTGAATATTTATTTTATTTTGTATTTTATAGCTTATAAGACCTTCATGTTGTGTCTCAATCCTCATCAGAGCCCTCTAGGTAAGGATATATGTAGTTTCTGATTTAAAAGCAAAGATAACAAGAGAAAATGCTTCCAGCAAATTACAGAAATAATCAAATAGTGGAACTTCGGATTCAGATCTTCTAACTAAAGAGCCAATATGCCTTATGAGACCTGGGGCTATTTTTTTCATTTTTAAAAAATGTTTTAAATATTTTATTTATTTATTCGCGAGAGACACACAGAGAGGCAGAGACACAGGCAGAGGGAGAAGCAGGCTCCCTGCGGGGAGCCCGATGTGGGACTTGATCCCAGGACCTCAGGATCATGACCTGAGCTGAAGGCCGACACTCAACCACTGAGCCACACAGGTGCCTGGGGGGCTCTTCCAGTAGGTTGAATGTCTGATCTTTCTATTCCTCCATATTCCCTCACTATTAAACATAAGTGAAACCCAGAGTCCTTGAAATAAATACTTGTCTTCCTTCTGTACTTCTGGTTTTTTTTTTAAAGATTTTATTTATTTATTCATGAGAGACACAGAGAGAGAAAGAGAGAGAGAAAGAGAGAGAGGCAGAGACATAGGCAGAGGGAGAAGCAGGCTCCATGCAGGGAGCCTGATGTGGAACTCGATCCCGGGTCTCCAGGATCACACCCTGGGCCCAAGGCAGGCGCCAAACCGCTGAGCCACCCAGGGGTCCCTCTTCTGTTGTTTGCTGTGGATGAAAGCTGTGATAGTGGGTGAGTGGGGAGAAGTGTATGAACCAACTTAGAAAATCTTGTCAAGAAGAGATTTCTTGAAAATTGCAGGTTTAGATCTGTCTTAATCACCATGTCATTACCTTAGTTACTATTTATTAAAATGGCATCATGTTATTTCTGAAAATCTGACAAACTGTTTATTAACTCCAAATCCAGGATGATCCTGAAATTCTTCATCGTTTTTTTGCAAATATAACACAGGAATATTTTTCTCTGAGTGGGATCTACAAATTCTGTTATTTTCTTTTTTAAAGTTTATTTTTATTTTTTTTTTATTTTCTTGAAGACTTTTTTATTCCTGGTCTACTATTTTTACAATGTTGGGGGGTTTTGATACACAAGTAGATGATCCTTCTAATATTCTGCTCTTTCTATTAATTTATTTCATCATCTTGCATGATCTTGTCCTCTCTTGGCCACTCACTCCCATGGGCATACTCTAGGCTTTGTCATTACTAATCACCGTAGATCAGCCCTTCCCCCAAATCCCACTTACAACATCCTGCATATTGACTAATCCTTCCCTTTCTTCCAGACCACTCCTAGGAGCAAGCCTACCTCCAACAATTATTCAACCTCTTGGGAACTCCAAACTATTGACCCTATCTGCTTTTTGCTGGCCAGCACCTTGTCAGGTCCTCCATTACCTCCTTACTCATCTTGTTTCCATGTGCCACCATTGTGATCACTCTTTTGAATACCCTTTCACCTCACCCTCTATTCTACTTGTTTGGTAATACCACATAGCCAGGGGAATCACTAACTTTGTCTACTCTCTGGCTGCGGAATGGTCAGAAAAAACATACAAACCATGCTGACTATCTTATTGAAAAATTCATGACCACTGAGTCTCATACTGGACCCTTGTACTACCTGGAAAATCTTAATACCTTTCTCCCCTTTGAGAGACAATTAGTTTATATCCTCTCTTGTCTTTTCAGAATTTTCACAAATCTTACCACCTCCTCATTCTCTGCTGATGATCTTGCTTCTTATTTCCTTGAGAAAATAGAAGCAAACAGAAGAGAACTTCCACACGGTCCCATTGGCACATCTTATACTTTTCCTGTATCTGTACTCACATACTCTGCATTCATACTTTACACTTGCTCTTTCTCCCTGAATACTCTGTTGTGGTACAGTGGATAGACGCTGTCTAAGGCCAGTATCTTTATTATACAATGGATTCTACATTCTCTCACCTTCTCAAGAACTTTGCTTGCAATCATCCCCACTGCATCATCAATTTTTCTTTTTCTTCTGGATCATTCTCACTAGCGTGCAAACATGCTTTCATAGTTTCTACCTGTTAAAAAAAATCCTGTATGGACATAACATTCTCCTCCAGTAATTGGCCCATTTCTTGGATCTCCTTGGTAGGATAAATTTTCAACATAATTTTTACACATGAGGACTTAGTTTTTGCTCTTTGGTCTGTGCCAGGCCCAGTCTCCACCACAACTACAGTGGTATTGCTTTTGTCAAGATGGCCACTTCCACATTGACCTTCACATTGGCTAAATACAGCAGCCGTTATATTTGATCCTCAGTGGCATTTGAAACAGTTGCCCATTCCCTCCTTCTTAAAACTCTCCTTTACTTGGCTTTGAGATATTAGCCTCTATTCTTCAGTGAAGGCTCGTTTCTGTGTTTGCTGTGCTGCCTCAGGGTTGAGTCTTTGGATCTCTTCTCTATCTACATTTACTTTGTGAGTGAGCTAATTCAATCCATGGCTTTAAATACCAGTGATGTACTGCTCGCTGTAGTCTGAAGTTCTCCCTTGAATTCCAGATTGCCTATTTGATATCACCACTTGGATTTTTAACAGGGAGCACATGGCCAAAAACAAACTTCTGATCTCATCTTTCCCACCTTAGTCTGATTTTCCTCCGGTCTTTTCTACTCAGTTTACGGCATCCCCATCCTTTCAGTTGCTTGGGCTAAATGCTTTATAGTCATCCTTGACCTGTCTCCCTTATATTACACATCCATCCCATCAGCAAATGCTGTCATATTTACCTATAATCCCGAATCTGTTTCTCCCCACTTCCAGCTCTTCCTTTTGACCAAGCCATCATTTCCTCTTAACTGAACAATTGCAGTAGCTAACTATCTGGCCTCCCTGTTTCCACCTAACAAACCTTTAAATATTCTTCACACAGCAACCAGAACGATCCTTTTGAGACATATGGAAGATCCTATCCTTCTTTTGCTCAAGACCATCTGATGGCCTTCCATGGTCTAGAGGGCCCTATCTGGTCTTGTTCCCAGATTGTTCATTCAGTCCAAGACACAGGGGCTTCCTTGCTGTTTTTTTGCCCTTACTTTCCTCTCCCTTCAACCCTGGCCTCCACCCATTGCAAGTCTCTGTATTCTGATCTCTGTTCAGATATCTCTTTATTAGAGACTTTCCTGACCATGCTATTTAAAATAGTACTGTTTCTATGTATCTCTACCCCTTTAACTCTGCTTGATTTTTTATTATAATAAGTAATGCCATCTGAATAATTAAATATATCTTAGTTTATTTTCTGCTTCCCCTCTCTTAACCTCCACAAAAACTTTGATGTTTTTTGTTCACTGTTGAATCCTGAGCACCTAGAACAGTGTCTGGCACATAGTAAGTATTCAATTGATATTTGTAGAATGAAGGCATACATATTCTACACTAACCCTAGATAATGATTCATTACCATCACTTTAAAAATTCATTACCATCATTCTTTAAAAATTATGAAATATTTTAGGCCTACAAAGTAGAGTGAATAATATAATGAGCATCCATATACCCACCATCCAGGTAAAGGAATAAAGTGCTACTCTGTCAGGGTGGGCTAGCTTATGCTGCTATAACAAACAGCTCTCAAATCTAAGTGGCTTAAAATGAAGAAACAAACAATGAACAAAAAGTTTTATCTCCCATTCATGCTTTATGTCCATATGTGGGTGAAAAAGGCCCAGTCCAGGATCCAGGTTGTGGGCATTGTTGTCAGTCATGCAAAGGGAAGGAAAGGTGACCAATTACATATTTATTCAAAGGTTTCCACCTACAAGGGGCACTTCTGCATGCATTTGCCTGGCAGAAGGAAATCACAGATACTTGCTTAGCTTAAAGAGGTAGGGAAATGCACTTAAGGGAGGGGAACTGAGGGGATCCCTGGGTGGCACAGTGGTTTAGCGCCTGCCTTTGGCCCAGGGCGTGATCCTGGAGACCTGGGATCGAATCCCACGTCGGGCTCCCGGTGCATGGAGCCTGCTTCTCCCTCTGCCTGTGTCTCTGCCTCTCTCTCTCTCTCTCTGTGTGACTATCATAAATAAAAAAAGAAAAAAAAAAAAAGGAGGGGAACTGAAATATTTATGAGTAGATTTAGTGGCTGTCACAGTTACACATTTTGTTAAAGCTCTCTGTGAACCATTCCTGGCCTCATTTCTCTCCCTATCTCTAGAGAACATCATTATACTTAATTTGGCAATATTTCATTGGGGTGTTAATTTTCATCTCCCTGATTATTAGTGAGGTTGAGCATCTTTTTTGGTTTATTAACCATTTTGGTTTCCTCTTCTGTGAGTTGTCTATATGATTTGTCTAATTTAAAAAATTACTACATTATTTATTGGTTTTGTATCGATTTATTGGAGTTCTTTGTGTAGTTTGGATATAAGCACTTTTTTGGTTATATGAATTATATTATTTTGCTTGATGGCTTATATTGCACTTTATTTATAGAATCTTTGAAACACAGAAGTTTTAAAATGCTTTATTATTTAAAAAAAATCTTTTCTTTTTATGGTTTGTGCTTTTTGCATCTTGATTGAGAAATTCCTTCCTACCCTGAAGAAAAAACATTTTCTTTGAAAGTTTTGCTTTTCATGCGTAGGGCTTTATTTTACCTGGAGTGGAGAGTTGTAGATGGTATGAATTAGGACTTTATTTTTCTCCAGTATGGATAATAAACAATTTCAGCACTCACTAATTTGCAATGCTTTTTCTGTCATATATCAAGTTTCTATACAACAAATATTTCAGGACTCTTTATTCTAATCTATTTTATTCTTTGTGTCTCCTCCTGGGCCAATAAAACATTCTTAATGGTTTCATAATTAACTGCTAATATCTGATAGAATGAGAATTATCTTTCCTCCCACCTCTGTTCCTCAAGATTGCTTTGGCTATTTTTGGACCATTGTTCTGTTTTAAAAATTTTAGAACATGCTTGTCAAGCTCTATGAAAAAATTCGTTGGAATTTTGATTTATTTGTTCAACAACAATTATGTATCACTTACTATATGCCAGGCACTGTTCTAAATGCTTTGCAAATACTTATTCAGTTAAAATGTATACTTTTATTTGGAGGGAACAGATATCTTTATGCTGCTGAGTTTTCCCATTTATAAACATAGCAAAACTCTGGACTTCTTAAATATCTTTTAATAAAATTTTATAATTTTCTCCATAATAATCTTGATGTTTCAACTACATTTAGTCATTGACACCTTGTAAATTTTTAGTGCTGCTGTAGATGATATCATTTGAAAAGTTATACTTTCGGGCAACCCGGGTGGCTCAGCAGTTTAGCACCTGCCTTTGGCCCAGGGCGTGATCCTGGGGTCCCTGGATCGAGGCCCACATCGGGCTCCCTGCATGGAGCCTGCTTCTCCCTCTGCCTATGTCTTTGCCTCTCTCTGTGTCTCTCATGAATAAATAAATAAAATCTTTTTTAAAAAATGAAAAGTTATACTTTCTAATTATCCATTGCTAGTGTAAAGGAATCCAATATAGATTTTATTGTTAACCAGCAAGTTTGCTTAACTCTCTTACTAGTTCTAATTATTTGTCTGTGAATTCTCTTGGATTTCCTAGGTGAAAATGATAACCTGTGCTGGCCAAGACTCCTGGTTGAGCAGAAGTGGTTATAGTGGGTATCCTTATCTCATCCCTGACTTTCAAGGGATTCCTTCTTACTTTTCACCATTGAGAACAGTGTTTGCTCTTGGTACCTGGTTGGTTCTCTTTGTCAGATTTTGGGAGTTTCCTTCTATTTTTAGTTTGCTGAGAGATTTTTGTTTTGAATTTTATTTTTTAAAATTACAGAATTTTTCTGGTGTACAGTTCTAGATATTTTAACACATGCTTAAAATTGTGTAAGCACCACTCCAGTGAGGCTATAGAACAGTTCTATCACCCCAAAAAACCTTCCTGCTGACCTTTTTTAGTTAAAACCTCTCTCCATCCTTAGCCTCTGGCAACCACTAATCTCTTCTCTGTCATATAATTTAATTCTTTCTGAGAATGTTACACAAATGAATCATATAGTACATAACCTCTTGAGCCTGGCTTTTTTCATGCAGTATAATGCAAGTGAGTTGCATCCAAGTTGTGTGTATCAGTAGCTTGCTGCTTTGTATGGCTGGGCAGTATTCCGTTGTATGGTTGTAGCAGTTGGTCCATTTACTCGCTGAGGGGAATTTGGGTCATTTTGGTTTTTGATGGTTATGAATAGAGTTGCCATAAACATTTGTATATATATTTTTGTGAGATGTAACTTTTTACTCCTTCAGGATAAATACTTACAGTAGGTGATGTATGACTTTATAAGAAGCTCCCAAAATGTTCTCCAGAGTGGCTGTACCATTTTGTTTTCTCACCAGCAATATTTGAGACTTTCAGTGTTCTGGATCCTCACTAGCATTTGGTATTGTCAAAATTTTTTATTTTAGCCATCTTACTCATCCTAAGAAGTGTGTTGTGGCATCTCATAATGGTTTTAATTTGCATTTCCCTAATGGCTAATGATGTTAGCCATCTTTTTGTGTTTTGTAGTCTTGCTATATATCATTTTTGGTGAAATGTCTAAGTCTTTTGCCCAGTTTTTTATTGTGTTGTTCCTTTTCTTACTGTTGAGTTTTTAAAGTTGTGGTAAAATTTATATAACATAAAAATTTACCATTTTAATCATTTTAAGTTTACAACCCAGTGTCATTAAGAACATTAAGTACATTAAATACATTAAGTACATTAATACATGTTAAGTACTTTCCATTTCCAGAACTTTTTCATCATCCCAGACAGAAATTTTATTCATTAAATAATAACTCCCCATTCCTTGCTCCCCTACTATCCTAGCTCTGGATAACCTCTATTCTACTTGCTGTCTCTATGAATTTGCCTATTCTAGGTACCTCATTTGAGTGGAATTATACAACATTTGTCCTTTTGTGTCTGGGCTTATTACTTAACATAATTTTCGAGGTATATGGTTTTCAAGGTATATACATGTGTACCCTATATCAGAATTTCATTCCTTTTTATGAATCAATAATATTCTACTATATGGATATACTGTATTCTGTTTATCTATCAACAGATGAGTAATTGGGTTGTTTCCACCTTTTGGCTATTGGAAATATTGTTGCTGTGAACATTGATGTATAAGTATCTGAGTCCCTGCTTTAAGTTCTTATAGGTATATACCTTGGAGTGAAATTGCTGTCATGTGGTAATTCTACGTTTAACATTATGAGAAACTGCCAGACTTTTCCTTAGTGGTTGTACCATTTTGCATTCCCACCAGCAACTTACTACTCAGTTTTGAGAGTTTTTTATATATTCTGAATACAGGCCTTCTGTTGGATATGTCATTTGCAAATATTTCCTTTTTAAAAAAATAAATGTAATGTTTCTCTAAGATTTATTTTAGAGAGAGAAAGTGAGAAAGGGAGAGAGAGGGAGAGAGAAAGAGAGGGCACACATGAGTGGAGGGGGCAAAGGGAGAGGGAGAGAATCTCAAGCTGTCTCCCTGCTGAGTGAGGAGCCAGATGGGAATCTCAATTCCAGGACCCCGAGATCATGACCTGAGCTGAAATCAAGAGTCACTTAGGGATGCCTGGGTGGCTCAGTGGTTAAGCATCTGTCTTTGGCTCAGGGCCTGATCCCGGAGTTCTGGATCGAGTCCCACATTGGGCTCTCTGCATGGAGCCTGTTTCTCCCACTGCCTGTGTCTCTGCCTCTCTCTCTCTCTTTCTCTCTCTCTCATGAATGAATAAATAAAATCTTAAGAAAAAAAAAAAAGAGAGTCAGACACTTAACTGACTAAGCCACCAGAGGCCCATGTTGCCTGTACTTCTGGTGTCATAGCAAGAAATCATTGCCAAGACCAATTTTAAGAAGTTTTCCTCTATGATTTCTTCTCGGAGTTTTATGGTTTCAGGTCTTCCTATAAGTCTTCAATCCCTCATGTGTTGAGTTTTGTGTATGATTTAAGATAAGGATCCAGTTTCATTCTTTTGCCTGTGGATTTCTAGTTTTTCCAACACCATTTATTGAGTAGGCTATCCTTTTTCCATTGCATATGCTTGGCACTCTTGTCAAAGATCAGTTGATTGTATATTCATGGATTTATTTCTGGGCTTACCATTCTGTTCCATTTGTCTGTATGTTTGTCTTTATGTTAATGTTCTTTATCTCTGGTAATTTTCTTTTTATGAAGTCTATTTTGTCTGAGTAATACAACCACTCCTTTATTTTGATTAGGTTTTTCATGGTATATCTTCTCTTACCTTTTTAATTTTAGCTTTTCTGTAGCATTACATTTAAAATGAGTTTTTGTAGACCTCATATAGTTGGGCTCTTTTAAAAATCCATTCTGGGTGCCTGGGTGGCTCAGTTGGTAAAATGTCTGATTCTTGGTTTTGGCTCAGGTCATGATCTTGGGGTCCTAGGATTGAGCCTTGCCTCAGGCTGTGTGCTGAACATGAAGTCTGCTTGGAATTCTCTCTCTCCCTCTCCCTCTGCCCCTCCCCTTGCTTGTGCTCTCTTTCTATCTGTCTCTAAAATAAATAAATAAAATATTTAAATAAACTCCATTCTAACAATATGTCTTTTAATTGGTATATTTAGACCATCTGCATTTAATATTTTATTGTTATGTTTGAATTTAAATCAATTTTATTATTTATTTTCTGTTTCCTCTGTTTTTCTTTTGTTTCCTATTTTCTGTTTACTTTTGGGTTATTTGAACATTTTTTGGTATCTCATTTTGTTTTTTCTACATTGTTTCACTGAGACTATCTTTCCATTATTTCAAGAGTATTTGCCCTTACTTGTTGGAGAATTTTTATAACACTGCTTTAAAATTTTTGCCAGGTAATTCCAATAATTCATCCCGGCAGCATTGATATCTGTTAATTGTCTTTATTCATGTATGTTTCTTCATATCCAGATATACTTTTGAATTTTATCCTAAACATTTAGAATATGTGAGGTGAGACTTTGGATCTTATTTAAATCATATGGAGAATTTTGATATTTTTGTTTTGGCAGCTGGAACCAAGTTGTGTTCAGACTCAAAGTTCTGACTTGCCTTCTGTGGGTTGTGATTAGAACATCAGTTCTATTTTAAAGACTTGACAGTGTTACTCAGATCTGTCCCATATGTACCACTCAGCAGTCAGTCTGGGTCGGGTACTGGTTCATCTTTTAGTTCAGCTTTTAAGGTCTATGCTATTCTGTTTAGAGTCAGATTCATACATGTACTGCTCAGAAGTGAGCCTAGAATAGGTCATATAGCTTTCATTGTTTTGTTTCCCTGAACTTCTCTTTCTCCATAATCCTCCTCATACTTTATGATTCCTTTAGGCTCCCCTTTTAGGTCTCTGGCTAGAAAGCTGGAGTTTTATTTAAGCTCTACTACAATTACCACTCTACTACTCACTTTCCATGAATCCCAGGCCAAGGGGCAGGAAGATGGAGAGAGAAAAATAACGCAAGAGGAATTTGTACCACTTTCTTGGGACCGCAGATCCTTTGATCAGAGAAGATACTCCTCCTTTAGAATTGTAGGGACTTGTGGGTGTCTAGGGGCTGACATGCAAGAGAATATACAAAATAAGAAAAAAAAAGTATGGATTTCTCCTACTTAGGTATTAGAAGACTCATTTCCCACTCTTGTTCCAGTCTTGGAACTATTCACTTAGAGTTCTCTTTTTCTTTCTTTCTTTTTTTTTTTTTTTTTAAGAGTTCTCTTTTTCATGGTGATGTCTAACCTCTATTCATTTTGATATCCACTTGACTGCCTTAAGGCAAGGCTAGAGGGCAATAGAAGAAAACTAGAAGAAAACCCAGAAAATTTACCACTGGTTTGGTGGCACTTTGAATTGTCTTTTCTTTTAATCTGCCTGCTACTGTTTACTTTCAACATCCTCAAATAGGTGCTCCATGCATTTTGTTCAGGTTTCATAGCTGCATTCAGTGGGAGAGATAGGGTGGTATGTGCTTATTCCATCTTACTTGGAAAGAGACATCATCTTTTTTGTTTTGCTTTTGTTTTCTTTTAATCATAAGAAAGCCTTGAGTTTTTTCAAAGACTTTCCCTACATGTTGAGATGATATTTTTGTTTTCTTATATAATCTCAGTAGTCCAAGAGAGAGAGATTATGAGATTACTACATTCTCTAATAGTATTCTTATACTTCTGTGATAAGCATGATTTGTTTAAGCTTTATAATAAATACATTTTTTGCTTTCAGTTTGCTAACTGGTGTCGGATCTGGTGTTTGTTTACTATTATTTCACTTCTGTCCATGTTCATATTAGTAACATCATGGAAATATTCAATTTTCCCGTACTCTGTTTCTCTTTTAAATAATTATTCCTGCATGCCAGCCTTAAGATTTCATCAGCTCTTGTGAAGTGATAAGTTGCTTCACTTTACGAAAATCAGATTCTAAGTATTAAGGAACCAACTAAACTAGAAGACAGCCGTGCAGAGACATGTGTCAGTGGTTACTAGCCCCCTTTTCTAGAGTTGTGTGACAGCTTCTTCCAGTATGAGTTTGCAGGTGATTCAGTGGGCTGTTCTTCCCTGAGCCATGCAGGGTATGGAACCTGGGAGTTTGGAGTCCTGGATCTTCCTCCTGCGTGGCTCTGAATCAGCTACGTACAAAGGCAATATCAGTGACTTATGCAGGAAAGTGCGTGGACCAGGTTTACATAAGGTGGGAAGGACTGTTTTCAATGATATTTAAAATGTCATTTAACATTTAAACATTTAACATTTTAAATGTTAAATGTTGAGCCAGGACAGACTAGCTGAATGATTTTAGGTGGTCACCCTGTCTCCTTGAACTTCAGTGTCAAAGTGTGGGTCTCTGTGGCTCTAGAAGTTTTTATTTATTTATTTATTTATTTAGGACTCTAGAAGTTTTTATGGCCAGCATGCCTTTGAGCCTAACTTGGGATTCACTGGCTGGAAAGGAAACTGGGTAGGCGTGGGGCGGTGGACGGTGGAGGAGGGAGTGTCAGAAGGGGCTATTAATGAAGCAGCCCAACAGGAGCAGGGCTGAACAGCAGCCTCAGAAGGGTGAAACATTTTAATTGGTACCTTCCACAGAACAGCAAATTGAGTGCTCGGATTTCCTCCCTGTATTCTTTCTCCCTTGGCTCCTGTCACCCTGGCTACCTAGGGGCCATCGCCATGGTGTTCAGGGACTCCCAGCGAGGCCTATGCAGAATCTGAGCTCTCCCTTCAAGGTGGATGCCAACTGCCTGGAGGGCCACCAGGGAGGGCCTAGAAACTTCCACTTAGCAACGGTTTCCCTCCCAGGACCTGTCAGGCCTGCAGAGGAATGCACTTCTTGCCTATTCTGGAGAAACTTCTGAGCTCTGGCCCTTTCAGCTCCCATTTCCTTTCAGCCCTCTTTTAAGCTTGGACTTCAGAAAGTTGTCAGGTGAAGGACGTTTCCTTGAGATCCTTCATTTGCTACCTCCACCTACAACTGAAAAAGTGATTCTGATGCAAAAAAGAGTTGAGATGACTAGCTTAGATAATATAGCTCTGATCACCTATTGTTGTGCTTAGAACAACTTTATATTGGGGCCAGATCTACCTTCAGCTATGTGGGATGCAAGTCACAGCTATGCCACACCCAGCTGTATAGTCTTGGGCAGCTCACTGGCCCTCTTTGGGCCTTGTGTTCTTCCAATACAGAGGGAAGGTTTTGATGTAGATTATTAATTGCCAACATCTTTTCCAGCTGGAATGTCTAGAGGTCTGTGGTGCCATCTTTGCCAGTTGAACTGTGAAAACTTTGATATGGAAATACATGAAGCTATCCCAAGGAAGGTATAGAGCTCTGGTGGAAAGGGCAAAGGCTTTGAAGTCAGACAGACGTAGGATCAAACCACTACTGACCAGGAGGTTGGTGGTTGTCTAGTAGAACCATATGTGCCTTTGTGCAAGTTGGAAAATTATACCCCTTTTGAAATTACTTTTTTTTTTGTTCTCTAGAATTGTGCAGTGTGCAGCCTGTCCAGCTATACACAACTATTGTCTGTGTGTTTGGACAATTTATTCAACCTCTTTGGACCTCTGTTTACTCATCTGGAAAAAGAGGATAGTGATACCTGACTCACAGGGTAACGGTGAGGATAGAGATATGAGTAAAATGCCCAGGAGTTGTACAGAGTAGTTGCCCTGGAAGCACAAATTTCCTTTTTATTTTTCTAGGAACAATCTTCCTGAGATGTAGGATTCATGGCTCAAGGTATGTCCCCCATTCAAAAGAGCAGCCTAGTGTTGGCCTAGTGTTTCCAAGGTGGGTTTGGAGCTTGGAATCACATCCTGTCAGTTTGCCTCAGATTCTGCACTGTTTTGGGTATTCATTCCAAGATGCCTTGGGATGTTGCCTCTGTTTGCCCTGCAGGAGGGAAGGGGTGTGTGTGACAGGGTGATCACCTGGGGCACAGAGCAGCGTCACTGTTGCCAGGCAGTGGGGAGGCTCAAGAGAGCCTCGGCCAGAAAGGAAGAGTGGCACAGTCTGTGAGGAATTTTTCCCGGCCGGGGGTGGCCCTGGGAAGGGAGAGACACAGGCTGTTCATGCGTCATCCTGCTCTTCCTGGCAGGGTCACTGGGTCACCCACTGAATTGGGGGAGCTGAGATGGAGGCCCCTGTAGCCCCTGGTTGAAAAGTTATGGATTTCTCCTAACAGAGGTATTGGGAAGAATGTCAGCTCTGGTGTTAATTCCTGCTGCATTTCAGTTTTGGGACTACCATGTTTGTCCCCATCCCCACCCCCAATTCATATGCTGAAGCCCTAATGGGATGGTATTTGGAGGAGGTGTGCCTTTGGGAAGTAATTAGGTCATGAGAGTGCAGACCCGATGATTGGATTAGTGTGTCCTTATAAGAAGAGGAAAGAGAGCCGCTTAGCTAGGTGGGTTTTGGCCTACAGTCTCTTATCAGGTCACATTCAAGATGTTGGCTAGGATTATAGTCATCTGAAGCCTTCACTGGGGCTGGAGGATCTGCTTCAATGTGGCACACTCACATGACTGGCCAGTTGATGTTGGCTTTTGGCAGGAGGCCTCAATTCTCCACCATGTGGAGTTCTCCACAGGGCTGCTTAAGTCTCCTCACAGATTGACTGTGTGGTTCCTTCAGAGCAGGGGATCCATGAGAGAGGTGTGAGTAGCAGTGTTTATGACCAGAACTTGGAAGTCATACAGCAACCATTTACAGTAATCTGTTCATCTTGTGGTTAGTCCTGACATACTATGGAAAAGAAACACACGAGGGTATGAGTACTAGGTAGTGAGGCTCATGGGAGCCATCTTGGAGGCCAATATCATGTTTCCACAACAGAATTAAGTGTTCTTGTGTTCAGCAGAAAGAACACCATTTATTTATGGTGTCTTTCTGTGTCGCTGCCACATGCTAGCCATGTGTTAGGTGTAAGGAATGTGGGTGTGAACAAGACAGACAAGGTCCTTGCCTCATGGGGCCCACTGTCTAGCAGGGAGATAGATATTAATCCCTTAAATCATTATTCCATTACAGTTTTTATAAATGCTATGAAAGAAAGGAAGGAAAGGAAGGGAGTTCAATGAGAGCATATGATGAGGGGACCTCGTAGCCTGGGGCGGGGATGGAAGGTGGGTTTCCCTGAGAATGTTCTCTCCTCTGTGCTTCCAGGGCATTTTGCACTAAGGTCCACCATGGCACTTCTTCATCCAGTTTTTTTCTCCACCCCTAACTTCTCACCAAAAAGTGAGCTCCCCAGGAGCAAAGATGTCATCTTGATCCAGTTCAGTGTCCCAAGTGCCTGGCCCAGAGCTGAAGGCACACTAGGGGCTTAGCACGTGTGAGTTAAGTTGACTGCACAGTCTGTCACCTGCAGAGACCTCTTCTCCTCAGAGGCTGTGTTTGGGGCGAGGGAGAGGGCAAGTGTGGAAGAGGTAGGATCCTATCGAGGGTGAAATGGAGTGAATCTGCTGCCCTCCTGTGCAAGTACTACTCCTTAATGGCCTCTGCCCCCATGTGGCTGTTTTCTGTAGCAGCGTGAAAAGAGCCCCCAGAGCTGAATTCTGATGTGGAGGCTGTGATCTGAAGGGGCTCTGGCCAACATCTGTTGTAGTGCATTGGGTTTCCTTGGCTTCGACTCATCCACCAATGGAAACTGCCTGTTTTGGTAGCAGTGAGAACGATAGTCATTATCACATGGCTCAGGATTATTGTGTGCTTATTATGTGCTGGGCGGGAATGTGCATTCTCGCCGTCATGTTGTACCTCAGGGCCTTTGCATTAGCTGCCCCTTCAGCCTGCTGTGCTTTTCTCTGGACCTCCCCACTTCCTGTAGGTGCTTGCTCTGATCTCCTCATCAGAGGCCCTACCTGACCATCCTGTCTCAGGCTGCACCCCAGGCCCTCTTTATCTTCTCACCTGGCTACCCTTCTAATATTTATTGTACTAATCATATCTACTTATTTTAAATATGGACTCTAGGGGCACCTGGATGTTTCAGTTGATTAAGCATCCGACTCTTGCTTTCAGCTCAGGTCATGATCTCAGGGTCCTGGGATCAGACCCCACATCAGGGCTCCACACTTAGCAGAGAGTCTGCTTGAGATTCTCTCTCTCTCCCCCTCCCCCTCTCCCACTCACTCTCTCTAAAAATAAATAAATAAATCTTAAAGAAAATAAATATAAACTCTGGCATCTTAGTCTGCTTGGGTTTCTATAACAAAAATACCATAGACTAGGCTGGAGTGGGGGTTTTTAAACAACAGACATTTATTTCTCACAGTTCTGGAGGCCCGGAAGTCCAAGATCAAGGCACCAGTGGGTTCTTGATGAAGGCCCAGTTCCTGGTTAGTAGACAGTTGCCTTCTTATTGTATCTTCACATGGCTGAGAAAGAGAGGGGGCTACCTCTCTTCCTTTTCTAATAAGGGCACTAATCCCATCATAGAAGCTCTACTCTCATGACCCAATCACCTCCCGAAGACCCCACCTTTAAGTACCATCACATTAGGGCTTCAGTGTATGAATTTTGGGGAGACACAAACATTTGGTTCATGGCACAGAGAGATAAATAAGGGGGCCACAATGTTTGTCCAGAGGAGTATAAAACATTAAAATTCTCTGTTAGTTGAGATATAAAATTTCACAGTGTGAGCAGTAGTCCTGTTATACCCTCATCCCTTTATGATTGATCAAGTGTTTTTTTTTTTTATGAGGTAGCTCATTTAGCCCTTTCTTAAAACAACCCTGTGAATAAGGCAGGACATGTCTCTTGCCTTTAAAGCTGTTTTCTAGAAGCAGCTCTGGCCCAGAGAGCCTGAATGAGGAAGTCAGGACCAGGCAGAGAGAGGCTGGTATCCTACATCAAGCCCTGGGATTCTAAATCCTGAGCTCTGTTGCTGTTCCGTGTTATCAGTGATAAACTACATGTCTGCAGTCCCATGAAAATGCCTCCCATGACGCAGCTTTGCTAACACCCTGCCTGAAGTGAGTAGACACAACTGTTTCTTCCGCTGTGTTTGTCTTCGGCCTCTTCCAAGGTTCCTCTCTGCAGCGCCATGCAGAGGCCCCTGAGGGAATGGTGAAGATTCATAGGCAGTGGATTTTCTCAAATCTCATCATGAGATTATATTTAGTTTCCCTAGAGAGTCCTACTCTGCTCTCCAATCTAAAATATGCACCCCCACTACCTTCCCATCTCTGAGAGTGCCCTGGACTTTGCTGTCATACTCACATTACAATCCTTAGCTAGGTTCCAAACCTCATTAGCAGAAAAACCTTAAGACAGAGAAGGGGAAAACTACCATGCTACCACCCTGCAGTCAGTGGGGCATGTGAGCTTGTGTGTGTGCTGGGAAGAGAAATTGGGAATTATATAGGAAACGAAGTGGGGCAGCTGGAGGGGAGGCGGGTGGGGGGATGGGGTAACTGGGTGATGAGCATTAAGGAGGGCACATGACATGATGAGCACTGGGTGTTATATGCAATTGATGAGTCACTAAATTCTACCCCTGAAACTAGTAATACAGTGTATGTTAACGAAACTGAATTTAAATAACAAAATTTTTTTAAAAAGGGGAATTGTGTAGAAACTACAAAGGGAAACACAGAGGAAAAACACATCAGTCCTGTCCCTTGAAGGTTTGGAATCTGCATTCCAGAAGCACTGAGGTTGCCTTTTCTCCCCTTAACACGACTTACTGCAGGGCCCTCTTAGCGGGAATGTTGTGGAAGTTTAATCCAGCCAGGTGGTGAGGCATGATGAGCAACACCCCCTCTCTGAAAATGGATAATCATCAGTTTGCCCCTAATGCTTCATCTCTTGCTGGTTCACCAGCAGATTGTGATATATTTTAATAGTTTTTTTCCTAATTAATAAAGCTGGCCACTGAAGGCCAGGTCCCTGGGAGAGTGCTCTTCATCTCCAGCTTATCCTCTTTGTGTCCTCCCAGAGACCACAACAGCATCCTCCTTGTCCCCTTCCCTAAGTCAGTTTTTCTAACATAAGATTAAAGGTCCTGTAGGTGCAGTTTTTGTCTGTCTCTCAGTTTTTTCCTTATTAGTAGTAAAGGGAAAGGACCAGAGGAAGGTTTTGACCTCCTATGATCCCGGAGTTACCTGGAACCAGAATCCAAAGATACTCATTCATGCATTTCTGCAGTAGATGGTTACTGAGAGTCATGTGTCATGCATGCACTTAGCTATGAAGATAAAAAAAAGGGTATTAAGGGCGTGTCCCTACTTTCACGGAACACACATATCGTTGGAAAGGTGGACCCTAAAGAGATAACACTAACACCATCATCTACCTTTCCCTGAGCATCTGATCGTGATTGTGTGCTAAGATGCTGCTGAGTGTTCCCCACATTTCATCTTCCACCTTGACAACCTTGAGAGGTTAAGCGTTGTGACTTAAGTGTGCACATGAGGAAAATGACTTGGAGAAGTGTTGGCACACAGCCGAGGAGCCAGGATTCCAGCTGAGGCCCGTCTGACTGGAAAGCCTGTGGACTTAATACCTGCCATAACAGGACGCTGGTGTCAAGAGGACAGGAGCAGGATCAACAGAGGAACTTGTTCTTTGGGGGTGGTTGCATTTGCTCCCTGATGCACGAGTGGGTGTTCGTTAGTTGGAAAAAGTGGAGAAGAACATGAAGTCAAAGGGAGGGCGTGAATAAAGGCCTGGGGTTGAAGTGTCCAGAGTGGGACTCACAGGTAGAGAGCTGGTGTGCAGGGGTGTGTGGGCTGTGGTGGGAGCTGGAGCCACCTTGTGCAGGGCCTTGGCATCCGGGCACAGACGCTGTCCTGTGGAGCAGGCCGTGGGGAGACTGCAGATAATACTACAAGATAGGACAAAATGGAAGATTGAAAACCCAGATGCCTTCAAAGGCCTGGCAGGAACATAAGCCAGGCAGTGGACTGGCTCATATTTGTCAAGGCAGCTTTGTGCCAGGCACTACTCTGAGTTCTGGGGCTACAGAGAATAAGGCTGCTGGAAGCTGCCTTCAGGGAACTTATACCCTCTTGTGTCTGGAGACGTGTTTTGTGATGGAGACGTGTTTTAATTCCAGATATTGACAGATGCCTGAGAGAGGATGAGGGTCAGAGAAGGATTGGGGCCATGCCATTTGGGTTGAGACCTGAAAGGTGAAGAGGCTGCTGTGCAAGGGATGAGATCTATAAGAAGCAGGGTATATAGTGGTTCAGAGCAAGGCCTTGGAACTAGCCTGCACAGTGATGACTCTGGTTCTGCCATTTACCAGCTGTGTGGCTTTGAGGACGTCACCTAGCTTCTCTCTGCCTCAGGAACGTCATCCCTAATAAGTGGGGATAACTATAGCACTACCCCCGAGGGTGGGGAAGAGAACTGCCTGAGTTAGCACATGTAAAATGCTTCAACTGGCACCTGGAAAGGCCTGGAAGGGGAACCGATACTATGGGAATCCTTGTTACCAGTAGCACAGCATTCCAAGCAGGAAAAACACTAACATGGGCATAGGTTTGGTGGCTTTGGGAGTGAGAAAGGAGGCTTGGGTAGCTACGGCTTAGTCAACTAGCACAAGAGGAGACGAGGTCAGATCAGGGAGGGATGTGGAGGCAGCAGTTTGAACACAATGAGAAGCACTAGAGGCATTTAAGCAGGGAAGCCAGGCAGTCTGATGGACTTGTGGCAGGCAGAGAAGAGGCAAGAGTGGAGGGAGAGACCCCGGGATGATGTTGAGGTCATCGAAACAAAGGGCCAGAGTTTTAGGAGAGGAGCTAGAAGGACTGGTAGGAATTAGGATATATTTTAGAAATAAGTACTCTAGGGTTTATTGGTGGAAGAGCTATGGGTATGAAGGAAGGAATGGAAATAGGGGTAACTTCACATATTTTTGTCCTGATCACCTGTGGTGGGGAAAGGAGGTGGCACTTATGGGAAATGCGTGGGGAAGAGGAAGTTTGTAGGAGAAACACAGTTTTCCTCTGGCAGGTGTAGTTTGAGAGCCCTAATGCCCGTGTCTCAGGTAGGCAGCTGGGATGAAGCCCGACTGGTGAGAGCAGCGGGGATCCATGCAACTGTGGTGAACTCTTCCCAAGGGAATTCAATTTAAACGCTTGCTTGCCAAGCTTAGGACACCTGCCTCCAATTTATGACCCGTCTCCCGCAAATGGTTCCCAAACATCCGTCCAGCTGAGAATATAAATTGCCAAGCTAAGAGCCGGCCTTTAACTAGTTGGCCATGGGGCTCTGGCGTCTGCAGAGGAGGAGAGCTCGCAGCGTCCTGCTGGTCTCTGCCCCAGGGCCTCTGTGGCTTCATGGCCGGGCCTGGCTTCCTCCACTCCTTCCTAGCCCTCCATTCAGCCACCTAGTGTGCAGACCCTGCGCGAGCCCGGAGGGAAATCGCCTGGGCAGATGCGGGCTCTGCTATGGGGAGCTCAACCCAGTGGACATCTGAGTTCCTTGTCCAAGGGTACAGTGACCCGTGCCTAGTCTTATTTGTTTGATGCCTTTGATCTGCTCAGCCCGCAGCCAGTCAGTGACGGCGTGATGATCTATGCTGCTGGACAGAGCAATGCTGGCTGTGTGTGCCTGAGCCAAGCTCGGGAACGGAGTGTGCACGCTCGCTCTCATGAGCTCAAGGTCCTGCAAGGAGCGTGCATGAAAATGGAGCAGCTCCAGCGAGTCCTGGCTGGAGGTTGACTTCTTACCTTGGATCTGAGGAGCTCTTTGCTCGTTTTGGGCTTTGTGCCCTCCTGCTGCCCGCGTGCTCTGGATGGGGAGTGATTTTCTAGTTCAGCTCTGGTCTTTGTCGTGCCGTGGAGGAGGCTGAGCTTCCCCCTCCCTCTCTGCTCAGACTCCCTCTTACATGCATACACTCTCAGTACCTGTCCTTCGGTAGGTTTCAAAGCCCTGCTGTGAACAGTTCTTTCTGACAAAACTGCTAAAAGAAACCAAGGGAATTGGACGTTAAACTCCATAGTGTGCATTTTCAGAACCATGCTGGGGCTTTCCAAAGTGCTCTTAGAAAGTGTGCTTGGCTGCTCCTTTTCAGAGTGGGTTACGTCCTTTAACACCCCGCCATTCAGAGTGGGGTTCCTGGACCAGCCCCATCAGTATCACCTGGGAGCTTGTCGGAAATGCAGAGTCTCGGGCCCCACGCATGACCAACTGAAACGGAATCTGCATATTAACAAGATCCTCAAGTGATTTGTGTGCACAGTGGAGTCTGAGGTGGGGCGCTTCAGACAGCAGCCTTCCTGAAAGTGCTCAGTCCGTTTGGACAGCTCCAGATTATAGTCCGGAAGATGGTTCCCAGGTGCCCTTTGTCTTCTGAGAAGCTGAGACTTCGGCTTGGCCTGAAGACCATTGTGTTGGTGAATGTTGTTAAGCAGTGGGGTGCTGAGGCGTATTTAAAATAACACATATATTCTCTTCCTCTGGCCCTGATTTAAGTGACTTGACTTTTGTGGGAGAAGGCATCTAGTTATTTTTTGTCAGATGAGGAGGGAACTGGGGGAGTGTCAGTGTGGGGGTGAGACGGCTCAAGGGGCTGAGGCTATGACAGTTGTCGTCAAAGACTGATTGAGCCCTTAGATGTCATCATCGCAAAGAAGAGCCCTCTAAGGTGTAGAATGGGTTAAAGGTGAAGGGGCCTATCTCCAGGGGTATGTGCTCCCATCCATAGGGGCGATTCAGGTATGAAGTATGCCATCCATATGTCTGGGATGTTGTAGGGAATCCTAACAGGATGTGTGGGGTTGGACCTTTTAACATGCATTCCAGCCATGGCATCTGCAGAGAAGAGAAGGGTTCTCAGAACTGGGTTTCAAGCCCAGCATTGCCATTCACTAGCCCTGATTTGGGCAAGTTACTTGCCTTTTCTAAGCTTCAGTCCTCTCATCTATAAATAGGGGTAATAAGACTCACCTCATGGGATGGTGTGAAAATTAAATGAAAATTATGGATGTGAAGTTCCTGTGAGTGCCTGGCATGATGTAGGGTTTTCGTGTTCCTCCTCTCCGTATATTTTTCTTTGCCTTGTCTGGAGTGAAGTGTAATTAGCCAACAGTTTGAGCAGCCAGCTTGATCCTGGATTTTAATCCCATACAGTTCTGATTCTTGTTCTTCTATGAACAAGGACCTTTCATTTAGCATTCAGCAGAGTTTGGATCAGGTCATGTATTAATATCATGTTTCCCCAGCTCGGCCCCAGGCTCTGTGAGGTCAGGGCCTGGTACCTTGGCCAGGTGGTTTCCACAGAAATACCAGGTACCGCATTACATTCACATTGCAACAACTCTACCAGTATCCATGTCAGGAAGCTCCGTGCCTGACCTCTGGGACTCGGCTGGACTCCAGGACACCAGTAATGTCCATCCTTGCATTCAGCACAGTGACGAGAAAGAGCGGGTGCAGGGGAGACTCAACAGAGGTTAATCAATTGTTTGGTTTAAGTCACAGGAAGCCGTGAAAAGTCAGTTTGAAACCGACAACTTGGAAAAAAGGATCAGGAAATGGAAGCAAGGACGTGATCGAAATAAATACATTTCACTTTTTTATTAATATCCCACTTTGTTCCATAGAAGGATTGGTACATGCAGCAAAAACATAATTTGTGGAATGAGGTAGGATAGAGGTAAATAAGCAAATATATAAAATCAGGACCAGGGAAGAAAGAAATACATTTCGTGAGTCTTCCCATATGACCTAAATTCCTCCAAATTAAAAAAAAGAAAGTAAAGGAAATATGTTTCCCAAGCTGTCTTCTCAGGTTGGCAAAGGCTTGTGTGATTTCCCTTCTGTGTGTTTCGTCGCACCCTGGGCCGAGTGAGCCAGTGAGCCATGCTGCCTTCTGGCCGGCAAGCCCTGCCCTCTGTAAGGGTTTGGCTGTTACCCTAGGAGAGAAGGGCCTGTGAGGTGCACCATCCCTGCCACTCTCAAATTATCAGCACTGATGAGTCATCACTACAAATTGGTTTTATTTTCTTTTGTGCAAGAACTTGATTCAGAGTCGACTTGACAGCCAAATTGGCCCGGAAGGTATAATGAGGCGATGCTGAGCATCTCTGAATATAGAAGGGGGAAAAGGAAGAGGCTGAGGGGTGGCGATGTCTTTTATGTCATTTGGACACAAATTCCAGCTGGATTGCAGAGCTCTGTTCTGTTTCAGGAACAGAAGAGCAGGGGTTACATTCCTCTGTGAGCTTCTAACCTGAGGCTGAGTTGAGACAAGGGCCTCCCCCACCAGGCCTGGGTGGTAGTAGGACTCAGCAAATAGTACTACCATTCAGGTGCTGACAGTGTTGGAAGTGCGAGGGAGAGCACCGGGGTTTAAGAGCACTGGCTCTGGAGTAAGGTAGTGCTGGATTCAGTTTCCAGATCTGCTGCTCCCTGGTTGTTTCAGGCAATTAAGGTCTCAGAGACTCAGTTTCCACGTCTGGAAAATGGGAGAAATAATAGCAATATCCTCAGAGAGTTGCTGTGAAGAGAAAATCAGGTAAGAAATGAGCAGCGCCTAGTCTGACCCTTAGTTACTATATAGCTAGCACTTCTCTTTTTAAGCAACCCCAATAACATATTTTATATAAGTGTTTAACTCAGTTATCTTTGTGAATTATACACTTTGTGGCCCTATTCTTTGATGTGTCATCCAAGCTGTCAGGGACTTTTCCACGTCGCCTTCTGGCCTCCCCCACCCCGGTCACCGCAGGCTTTGATAATACCTCAGACCCGGCATCAGAAGCCTCCTCCACACAGCATTTTTGTCAGCCTTCGTTGTTAATTAGAGTTACACATTTTTGTGCTTAAGGTGGATCCTGGGGGTGTCAGGCATTGATATCTATCAAACCCAGTGGGGAAAAAGGAAGCCAGACCCTTTACGCCCTGCTGGACACACCACGATGCAGGAGTTAAAGAGATTGACCGCATCCCTCTTCCTGAGAACGCTGGGCTTGGAGCTGGAGAAAAGGATGTTTCCAACTCTGCTGCTTGGCTCCGGTCTGATCTTGGACAAGTCACTTGATCTCTTGGAATGTCAGTTTCCTCACCTATTAAAGAGAATAGGCCTCCTGAGGCTCTTTTTATGAGTTGTAGTGCTTCTCATGCCAACATGAATTTGATTCTTCTTTCTATTCCCTTGTCACTATTTTCTACCTAAGGAGGGTGTGGGAGGGTTAGGGAGCCAGCTGGTAGCTGGGGCTCTTGCATGAACAAGGCAGTGAAGCTTTTTTGTTCTTAGCGTCTCCCTATTCTGGATGCCATTGCTGTGGGTCCTGGCACCAGCATCCACCTCACAAAAGGATCCCTCTCTACTGGCAGTCTCTGGGTTTGTGGCAGGTATGAGGTCCTAGGCAGGTGACCTCCCCCACTCTCAGTAGGCCAGTATGTGGCTCTCACGGGGCCTAGAGGTGTGAGGGAGACGGGAAGGCCTCAATAAGACCCTTACCTGGATGCAGCCCTCTCTGAAGCATGGCTCCTCTCCGCCTACCCTTTATGGAAAGCAAAAGAGGCAAAATGGAAATGGACTTTGGAGCCAGGTACAACTAGCTTTGGATTGGAGTTTTGCCACACAACTGTGTGGTCTTAGTAAAGGTATCCGACCCTTCTGAATTCCAGTGGCTTGAATATTTATCAAATGGGAATGGCAGTCTTGCTGGGGGCGAAGGCAGGGGCCAGGACTGGTTGTTCACAGCCTTACCTGGTATCTACAGTTTAGTCAGTGCTTGATAAATATTTCTGAAAGGCCGAATTGGTTCTTACAGAACATATAAGTGCTCACTCTGTGCTAGTGTCCTTGCACTGTCCCCTTCCACTTCTCCTTCCAGTTCTTGGCCCCCATTGCACTCTGCATGGTACATTGGTAGAAGATTGGTCATTGATTCATATGATAAATATTGTGTGCCAGGCGGTTAGGCCCTGTGGATGTAGTAGTTCTTTCACTGACAGAGAATCCATGCTCAGAGTTTGGATCACATCACCATGATCATGTGATCATGATCATGACCTTCTTCCCTGGTGCTGGTCCAGAGAACCCATTGTAGTGGAAGGAGAAAGGCAATGAGCCCAATGAATAAGGTACAGAGCATATGAAAGGTGACAGTGCTGGGGGGAGGAATAGAGAAGGGAAAGGGAATGGGGGCAGAGGAAGATGGGGAGTTGGGGATTGTGACCTTAGTAACAGAATGGTCATGGAAGGCCTTACTTAGAAGGTGACAGCTAAGCAAAGATGACGATCTTGGACCAAGACTCTCTCCCCAGCATCCATCCAGTTGCTGTTGCTTGGGATTTCTCAAGCTGACGGCAGTGTGAGGTGAGGCCAAACAGCTGTGAGTTCATCTTTTATAGTAACTTAGGAAGGTGCCTAGAACCTCATTCCAAGCCTCTCTTCTCTGGGAGTCCCTTGTGCCTGGCTTTCCAGCAACCAGGCTTCTCAAAGGACTGACCTCACCTTGAGAGGGTCCCTGGGCTGGCCTCAGAGATTGTGGCAAAGCAGCAGACAGCCAGTGCATTGGGCAGATTTCCCTTCAGGAGGCCAGGCCCTGTTCCCAGCTTGCTTGCTTACTGTGTGTTCGCCCTGGCACCCAGCACCCCAGCTGCGTTTATCCTCACCCAGGTGCCAGAGCTTTCAAAACAAGGGTGGCAGTGTTTTTGGTGCTAGTTTTGGTTACAAAGCAGTGTGCACCTGCCCAGGTGACCACCACAACTGTTTGGACCACCCTCCCATCCTGTCCTGATGGCCTGGATTGTTTGTAGTTTAGCTCGGTCATCACCACCACCTTCATTGCCTGGGGTTGGGGTGCTCATTGTTCTGAGTTAACTTCCTGTCTCTCCTGCCTCCCTCTCACCGGTCTCCATGGCAAATCTTCCTTTAAGATTTGCTTCTGGCTATTTATTGGAAGAGGGTGGGCGGTGGAGGGTGTGCAATACAACAGACATATCAGGGGCACACTTTGTTTAGAACACTGCTTTTCACATGTGAGTGTAGCTTCTGAGGCAATTGGTTAAAACCCAGACTCCTGTCCCCACTTGCAAGGATTAGTGTTTCTGGGCTGGGACCAAGGAATCTAGATCATCATCATCATCATCATCATCATCATCATCATCGAATCAATTCCCTAGCTCATCAGGCTGGGGTAAACCCAGATTCGAAGGCATAGCTTTCTTCCCTAATTTATTGGTATGTCAAGACTGAGTGAAATCTACTGTTGCAGTCCAGCCAGAGCCTTGCCCAGTGATGAGCTCATAGTTGGTGCTCGGTGCACATGTGTTGGAGGCTGGAGGCAACCTTTTTATAAGAAATCCTTAAAAAAAAAAAAAATCCTTCACAGTCTGAAGAATTGCTCACTAATGGGTCCCCATACTTATATTTGCAGTTTTAACAGTTAATTTTTTTTTCTTAAAGCAGAGACGTGTCCCTGTTCAGGATTTTAATGACAAAACAAAAGCGTCTTGAAAAGAAGAACTGAATAGGGGTAATTATTTTCGAAGGAATTTGAGCCACACCTTCCTTCCTGAATGTTGCTTTCATAAAGATGTATGAAGTTACACCATCTAGCAGTACTTCTCAGCTGCTCAGTGGAATCACCTGGCAGCTTAACAGGTTTGATGCTTGGGTCCTATCCCCAAGGCTCTGTTTAATTGGTCTGGGGTGTGGCCTAGGCATCAGGATTTTAAGAAGTTCCCTAGGTAATTCTAATGTGTGGCCAGGGCTGCAAATCCCTGACCTAGAAAGAGTGGAACTCCTTGGAGAGTAAAGTGAAAGATTTGTTTCTTGAATCTTACAGGGAGTCCTCTTGGACTAGAGATGGAAAGTCCCCTGGATTCTGTGATCCAAGACTATTCTAGAATCTGAATCTAAAACAATTGATATAAATAAATAAATAGATATACACACATAATATCTAAGAGAAGAATAGATGGGATCAGGTGTTGGATACCAGGTCACGTTGGCTGGATTGTGTCTTGTAAATGTTGGCGCATCCCTGGAGACCTTTAAGTAAGGGAGTGTGGCACTGGGTCTGCGTTTAGAAAAATAATACCGCTGGCATAGTTCAGATTCCTTCTGGGTAGAGCCAACTCTCTGGGTACTTCACTGGCCTAGATCTTGCTTCCTGCCTCTCCTGGTGTAACTTGGATCTGGGTCAGCAGTCCCCATCCTTGGTTTGGGTGGCAAGGAGAGGAGGAAAAAGCTCTTGGGCCAGGAAATAGTCATTGCTGCTTGTAAAATGGTGACGGTATTGTCACTGCTCCTCTTCCTTCCCACAGGGAAAATGTTCACTCTCCAAGTTGAACATTTTAATGGTTGCTGGTGTTTTCAGCAATGGCAGGGGTCTTCATTTTCCTGCTTTAACAGCAGCCCATCAGTTTCTGCAGCAAGTATTTTGAGCGGGGGGGTGGGGGGGTGGGGAGAGCCTTGCGCTCTTTCTTTAGAGACCGACGGTGTCTAAAGAGGAAATGATTTGAACTCAAGGTCAGGGAAACTCATGTCTATACTATACTAACTAGGGCTGGCTTCTCCCTCCCTCTCTTGCCCTCTTTTCTTTTTGAAATGCTGGGGTGTGGGAGGTAACAGGAGCAGGATGCAATGTCACCTCCCTCTGCTGGTCGTTTTGTATAATATCTTGTTTGTGATCCACAAAGTGCAGACAATGGGCAATGTAAATGACAGAAAGGTAGACAGAGAGTGAATTGTGAAGTCACTACCTTTGTGAGAGGGTGAAAGGTTTTTTTTTTTACTCCTTCCATTCTTTGCAAATTGATGTAATGTTTATGAAGTAGTTATTTCTTTTATCTGGCTATTGCAACTTGCCTACATTAAGGATTACTCTAGCAATCCCTTTTGTTCTGCCTATATAGTGAGTGGTGTTTTGTTTTGTTTTGTTTTGTTTTGTTTTGTTTTGTAAGCTAAAGTGAACAGGTTTTTCCGATTAATTGCTTTGGGTGCTCTGTTCAAGTTGATCACAAATATTTGTGCCGGTTTACTATGAATATATCAAAAAACCAAGCTGTTATCATTATGGGCATTAAAAGTGATATTTGAAGTGAGTGAAACTTGTGTTTCTACTTAATGATTGATCTCTATTTTGAATCCCAAAGATGGTGTTTATAAATATAAGGGCTATTCATTATGACTCTACCCTGCTTGTTAGTATCTACATTTAAATATTCTCCTAATAAAAACTAACCTTGTTGTTGTCTTCTGAAATCCTGTCTTAGCTTTGCCCCTGTCCATCTGAGCAGACTGGATTTATGGGGTGGGCGCGTTTAACGGCCTGATAAGAGGAAGCTTGAACATACACTGACTTGGAACTCAGGCATTCACCATACTCTCTTATGATGTGGGTACAAGCCAACGAATACCTATAGGCATAGTAAACTATATATTGTGTAGGTCCTCTCCAGCTTTATTCAGATGTACTCATCAAAATGATTAAGGCATTTCCCTAATTTAGACATTGAGAACAGCTCTGGAAATACAGAAAGAGAGGGAGTGAAGTTGCTTTTATTCTCTTACAAAGATCCTCAAACATAGTTTAATGTCAAATCATCCAGAGGGTCAGCTATAGGTTGGGGATATTCTGTGGACTATGTGCTTTGTTCTTATTGCATTGTCTGCTTTTTTTTTCCAGTTGCAAATGAAGCTGGAGACAAGACTGCCAGACCACTTGCCCGCTTCTCTCGTGAGTAGAGCTTATTTACTCCTTTCCTGGGCTCCTTCAGAGGCCTTTTTGCCTGCATCGTACACCTTTGTAATGCTGCCAGGTGTCAGTAAAACAATGTCAATAAAAGAGTAATATAAGAGATATCTTCAACAGGTTAATATTTCATTTGAGCCCCATCGAGAATGAGCTATTCATTGCTATTGCCTTTTCAATCCTTAGAACTGTGTGTCATTCATCAAACTATGCTCCAGTGTTTTGCTATTCTGAGTGGGGTCCTGGGAGCTGGAGAGTTGACATCACCTGGGGATTTTTAGAAATGAAGAGCCCCAGGCTTAAGGAATCAGAATCTGAATGCGACAAATCCCTGGTGATTTCTGTGCACATTTGAGTTGGAGAACTGCTCACTGGGAATCCCCTCAGCGAGCCCCACAGTAGAGGTGGGCTTTTTATGAAGATAGTGTGACAAAGAGTGTATGAAATGCTTGTAGTTGCCAAGGTCCACACATGTGTGAAAGCATCACACATGTGATGCTTTATGGGCTGCCTCCACTGGCTTTACCTCGTTTAGGTGACATTTTGAAGCTCAGATAGGTTGAATTGTTTTCCTTGGGCACAGGAATCCCGTAAGGGCCTTGGAGTTTCCCATCGATTTCTCTTGACTCTTTCATCTCCAGGTCTGGATCATAATGGGAGAATAGGAGCCAAACGCCCTCAGTGTTTTCTATGCCAGTGTGACCAGCCAATTAATGCTCTCCCTAGAAGGAAAACCCAGATGCCAATAAGGGAGCAGAAATACAAGAGGTTGAGCAGGGCTGGGTGGGTATGTTCCCCACAGAGTAGAGAAATGGTGAACTGACCATCAAAATAGATGGATTTTTCTTTCCAGCACTATCACTACTTGCTGCCTTTTGCTTAAAGTAGTTTTGCTGATGCTTTCTGGGCTTCAGTTTTTCCATCTGAAAAATAGAGAATTCATACCCATCTTCTCTCCTTTATACAAAAAGTTACCTATTTTTGAAGTCATGGTACACAGGTTCTCAGTGACTGCATTGTTATTACAGAAGGTCGATCAAATAAGGCAGATCAAGTCTTGAGTGTGGGTTCCGCCATAGTAAGCCTTAACGCATAGAATAGAAAGTATAATTTCTCTATTTACAGGGCCTTCTTCTAGAATTATGCCTTCCAGCTCTTTTGGGGGAGGCTTCAAAACTTTGGGATTGATTCCTAGAAATGGTTTTTTTAGAACTGTAATAATACATGATAATGCACGAGCATTTAAGTGCCCACATTTTAGGAGCTGTGTAATAAAACCCTCGCTTCTCACGGCCCTCCTACCTGGAGCCATTACTTTCCAAAATAGGGATTTCATCCCACAGCTCAATGAGGAGATGAATATGCTTTTAGTCCCTTTGTTTCTTATCTCCTGAGCAGTAGTCAGGCAAATTAATAAGCTGGAATGGTAACCCAATCACGCTGTGTGCATTGTGTTGTGTGCGCCTCTGCGGGAGTGCCTGGTGCTTTGATGCTCATTGCAATATGTGGGAAGGGGATGGGACAAGGGGCATCACCATGAAGTCAGAATGAAAGCTGGAGCAGCTGGTCCCTTCCAGGCAGATGAAGGTGACTTCGCTTGTAAATGACTTTCACAAAACTTCTGAGTTGTGTGTCTGGGTTGGAAGGATATGTCACTTGAAAGCTTATTCATAGCAGATAAGTGAGGACATGAGAGAAACAAAATATACAGGCTAAACGCAATTAGTGGCAAACCACTGAAGTTGGGCTGATTCTGGAACCAAAATAAAGGCAAAAGAATTTCTTGACTGTGCAATGTCCTGGGTAGGGGGGAGTCGGATGGTACCATTAGTTCCTAAATTGTTTTCCCCCTAAATTTTTTTGTAGCAAATACTAGAGAGAGAAAATTAGGTGGCCTTTAGAAGAAAAAAAAAATATTTTCTTTTTTTTTGGTGGAGATAATGGAGAATAAACCCAGAACCTCGTGTAGAAAAAAATAATTCTTAATGTAACATTGTCTCATTGGTACTCTATTTATTTAACTATATCGAAAATGACCTTGAGGCTGTGGTATGGTGTGAATGAAATATTCAATTTGGGGAGATTGGAAGGATTTGGATGACAGACTTTTCTTTGGAGGCTAGAAGATGAGGTTCTGCAACATTCTCTAATTTTGGCACCCACGAAGACACACATAGAGTCCTGATGTTGTGCACTGCCCAGCGTGGATGTAGGCCTGATGGGATGGGAAACAAGAACATAGGCTGTAAATGCTTTGAAAACTGTACCCACTGAGATGGGGGGTGGGGTGGTCTACAGAAAAAAGCTCAGGGCCGGAAGGGAAGGGCTGGACCTGTGGCCTCCCAAATCATACCCAAGTTTCGTTCTCTTTGGGGGTCTCATAGTCTGATTCCTGATGCTTCTGGAGTATGCTTCTCATTTCTCTATAGATTTTGCCTATGCTTGAATCAGTGTACTTTTCTCAGCTTCCCCATATTGCAAGAGATGAGCTGTGTTGATTATATCAAGAAATCCTAAAGGAGAACAAAAGGGAAGTAGAGTGTAGGAATCATGAAAACATTTGGCTTTTCCAAGGGGTGGTTTCTGATTCCGCCTTGGCCAGCTGGTTTACTAGCCTCACAGGCCTCATTCTGGTTACTTCTGCAACATAACCAACCTGTGCGTGGCTTTCTTCTTGGAACCCCTATCACTTAGTGGTTGACACCACTACCCAGAACTGAGCCTTCCTCAAAGAAATCAATACCAGAGTCCACTGGTCAAGCTCAGTTACTGTCACCTTTAGATTGGAGACACTTGATGTGGCATCAAATAGTAGTGGTGGTGGACACTGCGTGGTGAATCTTGTGAGTCTCTGGATCCTATCAGGGCCCTTTTATCACCTTGTGCCCATCATTTTATGCTTAGAAGTGGCTTTTGATCAACCTGATCTTAACCAGAGCATTTGCTTAATATCCATGGGCATGGAGAGTAACCAGGAAGTCATTCGTCTAAGAGTGGAGGTGAGGAAGGAGAAGGAAGGAGAGGGAGGGAGAGAGGGGCATGAGATTCAGAGACAGTGGAGAATATTATCTTCTCCTCCAACACCTACAGAAGAATGATGATGTCAAGAGAATGAGGAATTGAGAGTGACCCTGATCATAAGGTACTGTGTGAGCCCAAGATACATTGGCTTTGGACCCACAAATGGTCTAGAATGGCAGCTGTCATGTGGCTAGCTGTCCTGGGGCTGGAGCTCCTGTGTGTGGGGACTTCCCACCCCTGCATCAGCACCAGGGTTGAGGGGTGATGAGCCTGCAGAGCACCTCACCTCAGTACCGCCTGCAGAGCTGATAGCGGGTGCTCACATCATGAGCTGTCTCTATTTTACAAATGAGGACTACTAAGTTGGGAGAAGACATCAAGAATTGCACACTGATGGAATTCTAGGTCTTCCAACTCCAAATCCTGGCTGTTCTCAGGTCTGAGGGCTGGAGAATTTCCCAGCTCTGTAGCACAGGGATTTGGGGGTCTGCCAGCTTGGTAGTAGAGATGCTCAAGCTTCAGCTTAGGGCAGGGTTTGAGGATCTACACTGCAGTGACCTTCTCTAAGTTGATTCCATCTGGATTAGGAAGACCTTTCCTCAAACGTCCCATTTTACCAGCTCACTGATGCCAGGAATTCCCTGAAATAAGTGAATCACTTGAAGACTTGAAATGCAAATTCCTTTTGGAGTGAGGACACAGGGATTCATTCTTACTATGATGAAAATGATTGATATCAGACCTTTTAATTTTCTCCCCAGACATCTGAAAATATATTCTCAATATGTAAAACAGAAGGGACAAAGGAGAGGCAGCCCAGGGGGGTCTTTGTGCTGGCCCATGAAATGTACCCTGATTCTGGGAAGCCTTTGAAAGGTTTTCACAACTGGCACTCAGCCTTGTTTTAGAGCCGAAGGTGTGGCCTTTGGGGACCACAGCTGTGCCATGAAGAGGTGGCCTTGAGGTGAGGAACTCCTGGGGCCCCCCTGAGGTTGGAGCTCCTGACATCCCAGGACTTCTGGGATAAAGTCAGCTGGCTGTGGGGCTGGGTTCCCTGCTGGTCCAGACATCTGGGATGCTGACACGGCTGCCCTCCAGTGCCAGCCAGAAGAGTCCTCCTCCCTGGAGATGCCTGTTTTATATGTGTGTCAGTCTCCCCATTAGAGAGTAGGCTCCTGGAGGCCAGGAACGCCACCCCACCTGCTTGAGTTATACTAACCATGCCTGGTGTAGGAGCAATGACTTGTTTAGGGAAGACATCATAAACTTGTACCTGCCAGCCCCATTCCCCACTTTTCTCCCTCATCCTCACTTCATAAGCGGGGGTAGGCTCTCCTGCTGCCAGAACACACACTCCAGAAACCACTCCTGAGTATGTCCTCAAGGGTCTCCGACTCACTCCTATCAGGGTGTTCAGAGGCCATTTTGGACACAGGCTCTAGGTTAGGCTTGGGCTTGGGTTCTATGTCCAGGAGTGCTGAATTCTGTGTGAATTCAGCCTGGTAACTTACCCATCCAAGCCAAACCTTCTGCGTCGGGATTCTAGGCCATTATTAGAGCTTGCTTCCAAATTGGTTGTGGATGATCTCATGCAGGTGTGAGTGCTAAAACACTTAAAAACATGTGACGTGGTCACCGATCTGTTAGAACAAATATTGGTCATGGGTGATAGGAAGGACCAGGGTCCAGGAGGCCCCCAATAGGCCAGTCACTGGATGATGCTGGGGCAGCTGAGGTGGCTATAGCTCTGATTACCCAGGATAAATAATATGAAGCATGGTGTCTGCACACTGCTCAGTAAGTATGGGTGATGGTCACTGCATATATTATCACCTTTCCTGTCCCCTCCCTCCTTCCCTTCTTCCTCCCTGTCTTCTCTCCCTCTTCATTCCCTCCCTCCTTACTTCCTTCTTTTTACATATTTTAATTAAGGACTTTTCCATGCCAAGCCCTAGAAACACACACATGAGTAATTTTGTCTTCAGAGAGCTCACAGTCTGACCAGATGATGCAGAAATAAACGGCTCCAGTGCAGCGTGTGGAGGGAAATGCTAGAGGTTGCTACAAGGAGCCGCGTGAACCAGATGGGGAGACCTCATCTGACCTGGAGTAAAGTAGATTCAAGGGAGTCCCTCTGGAGGAGACCAGCATTAGCTGAGGCTTAGGGAGTGAGTGGAGGTTAACAGGTAGAAGAAGGTAGTTTCTAATCTTAAAACAAACAAAGAAACCCTCAAGGTCCATCCTATGGTGATTATACTAAGCGAAATAAGTTGGGCAGAGAAAGAGAAATACTGTATAATTTCACTTCCATGTGAAATAATAATTCCCCCCCCCAAAAAAAAACAAACAAACAAACTCAGAACAGATTGGTATTTGTCAGAAGTAGATAGGGGATGGGATGTGGGGAGTGGGTGAAGTGGGAGAAGGTAGTCAAAAGTACAAACTTCCAGTTATAAATAAGCAATGGGGATGCAATGTGTAGCATGGTGACATCATTGTTAATGATACTGTCTTGGATATTTGAAAATTAAGAGAGTACATCTTAAAAGTTCTCATCACAAGAAAAAAAATTGCAGCTATGCATGGTGACAGATGTTAGCTAGATTTTTTTGATGATAATTTCACAATACATACAAATATTGAATCATTATGTTGTACACCTGAAACTAAGGTAATGTTATCTTAAAAAAATTAAAAATAAAAGGGCGGTACAATCTTTTAGGAAATAAAGGCTGCATGCAGTGTTCAGCTGTGGCCACAGCATGGCAGCAGAAGTCCAGAATTTGGTGTGTATCTCAGCTCGAGGAGACTCAGGCAGACATTCAGTGCAGTGGACTTTTGTGGAGACAGTCCAGGGCTTTGGAAGAGCCTATGCTTGGGAGGTGAGCAATGGTTGAAAAGAAAATAGTGGGATAAAAAGCAGTTAAGGAAATGGAGCCCCATTTGACCTCTTTTGCTTTTGGAAGTAAAAATCCAGGCAGCGTTGAAAACAGATTATCCTGTTGAAGAGCTGGAATAATTTGTGTGGATGGATTTTAAAGCCAAAGGAGAGTCCCCTGCTATTTTTGTACTAGGTGTATAATCTGGGTGAATGATCCCCTTCCCCGGGTAGAGAATGGGCAGAGGCAGTACAGTGAGGGTGAGCTCTGGGGTTGGGGTAGAGGGTGAGCCAGCACCTATTACATGATGATACCTATTGTGGAACCCCAGGGCAAACTCAAAATTATCTCCAACAGAGTGCTGGAGTCTAGCCAGAGAACTTTTTGAAATTGCTTGTCATAGCAAGGAGGGTCTGTTGTAAGCATTAAGAGGTTGAGTTGGAGTTGGATGGGTTATGGAACCATGATGATGAAAATAAGGATAAGAGAAAATGGGTGGGAGGAAGGGCTGAGAAATGCCCTAAACAGTGGGCTGTGGCTGATTCTGTGCTTTCAGGGGTGGGGCATGTAGTATGGATGAGCCAGAGCCATTTACAGAGCCCAGGATAGGGCAGGAACTAGATCTGGAGATTTTCTGATTTGTATTTTTTTTTTTTTTTAAGATTTTATTTCTTTATCATGAGAGACACAGACAGAGACATAGGCAGAGGGAGAAGTAGGCTCCCTGTGGGGAGCCTGATGTGGGACTCCATCTGAGGACCCCAGGATCACATCCTGAGCTGAAGGCAGACTCTCAACTGCTGAGTCACCTAGGTCTCCCTTTCTGATTTGTCTTAAACAACACTTAACTATTTCTAAAAAGTTCAGATCCTGTATAGAGCTCTAGGTCTTACCTCAATGGTATTTAATGACTGAACATCTTCATTTTCCTCTTGTTACAGCAGAAACTGGAACTTTATCTTCAACAGTGGCAGCCCTAGAATTTCTGTGCATGAAGGGCTTAGGGGTAGCAATCTAGCTCAGTGGTCCTCAAAGTGGGGTCCCTGGAACTTGTTAGAAATACAAGTACTTGGACCCCTTACCAGATCTGCTGAATCAGAGACTCCTGGGGTGGGTCCTATCAAAAAATACTGGTGATTCTTATGTAGGCCAGTTTCCAAACCACTGCTTTAGTTGTGATGGTGGTGATGAGGGTAGAGGCAGAAGCCAGGGTGCAGTGAAGCACCCTGTTTATAGATCATAGAATAATAATACAATTAGCATTTTTCTATAGACACTTATAATATATATTATTTTTCTGTAGACACTTGTTTATATATATGCAAATGTTAATTACCCTTATCAAAGAATAGTGTCTTATTAATTTAATTTTATTTTAATTGGGAGGGATTGTAGGGGATGACTGAAAGTGATTATAGGAAAATAGTCTAATGATACCCCTTAATTCAACCGTTACAACTGGCATTGCCCTGTAACATCTCTTGAATATAATTATCTTTTTCTCTTTCTATGGTCATCTCCTGTCTACTCTTGGCCTTTCCCCATCACAATAACATCATTATAAGAGCTGCCTGGCTGGCTCACTTGCCTCTTGCTTGCACCTCCAAATCACCTGTACTGTCATCCTCAAACTCTAGTTTTTGTCATGACTTATTTGTGTTTCAGAACTATAGACAGTTACTCCCCAACTTTTGTTAACCCAAGATTTGTCTGCCTGACCACAAGGGATTCCACATTGTATCTTACTCCTTTTTCTCCATCGCTTTCATCAAATCCAGTCATTATCAGCCAAGCAAACCTGTTTGGTTTAGTAAACAGATCCATCAATTCATTATCTTACATTTGAACAATTTCAAGTTAGACTAGAACTTAAAACTATCCAGTCCAAAGCTCACTACCTCTTGTAAAATCAGATAATCTTTAAAGCATTTCTGTCACGGGTCATGAGCTCTCTGCAAGAACTTGTCTAGTGGGGAAAACTCAGCTTGGCCTAGAAGGGGTTGATGGTCACAGTCATAGTGAAGGACACATAGTGAAGCATGTGTGTTTGGAGAACTGAGCCTCACTTTGATTTTCTTGTTTTGAGTGTATATATTTGGGTCTTTGAATATAACCACTATATCACTTGGTCCGCAATATGCTAGCCATTGGTTCATCAGTGGACTGTCTGGTGATACTCTAAGTAGCTTCTAGGAGCCTGTGGATGATATGTAACTCAGATGTCAGCTGGAGGTCCATTGAGATTTAGGTAAATAGGCCCAAATTGCTATTGTGTGCCCTTTGGAATTTCAGAGCACTCCTCAATGTTTCTGTGAATACTAGGGATGATCTAATATTCTCCTTGCCCTGATTTCCTACCTCTATTGATTGTTTCCTTCTATTTGCTTGTAGCTGTCTTCTGATCTGCTCTGACATAGACTCAGATGTGGAACAAAGCCCCTTCTCTTTTTTTGGAGTAACCAAAGGCTGTTGGTGAAAGCAGACCTTGAGTGAAGATTAGGGATCCACGAGAGATTACAATATGCAATTGCATGCAGACAATTTTAATTCAGAGTTTTGTTCTCAATAGCCCTTTCATCCATCTCACCAACAAAACTTTTTTTAAAGACCACTTTGCTCATGTAGCTCCTGATCCACCACCCCTGGATCCTTCTTTGCCTACACTCCTCTACTTTTTCCCCTGTTTTTCCATTTCCCTCTTAGGAATTGAAAGACACTCCTCCCAGTTTCTCATACAGAGCAGCTCGATCATCACATTAATTGCATTGCTATCTACTGACACCTTTCCCTTCAGCATTTCACATATATTCCTTTAGACTTTTTTTCCCTTTAAATGCAGACTAATTTCTTTTTCCTTCATGGGAATTGTAGTCCAGCTTATTGAGATAATGGCAAATATTTAGTCCTTACTACATGTGTACAAGCTTATACAACTTAAAAATATGAATAGAAATCTTTTTGTGTGTAATGTAACCTCAGGGAGGGCAAGGAAGAATGGGTTGGCTATTATATGCCAAGCACCTCCTCTTTTCCTCTCTCAATATATGCTCCTTTGAATAAAGTTTGGATGAAGCTTCTAGTTCCAGCAAAAGATGGACTAGGATAGTCTGAAAACCTTCCATTTTTCATAAGCATATAGAAATGCTGAGTAAAATATTTAAAAAAATACTTTAAAATGCATAGTTAAACTTGCAATAAAAAAAAGGAACTCTGCAGGTGGAAATGAAGGAAGAATTTAATATTAGTACAACAAGCTATAAACATGCTGCTGATTCTGTAGCTATGCTGCATGAGAGTGGTATTGCCAAGGCCATGGGATCTAGTACATGTGCTAAAGATTTCAGGCTTTGGGCTGTACAGAGTGAGGAGTTGGATCTGAGATTTCTGCTTGAACTTGGAGTCTTAAAAACTTAGATAAAATGGATCACTTTCTTGAAAAACACAAAATACTACAACTTACCAATTATGAAGTAGCTAATAGCTTTATAACTATTAAGAAAATTAAATTAATAATTAAAAATTCCCCCAAGGAAATCTCCAGACCCAGTAAGTTTAGCTGGAAAGATCTACCAAATTTTTAAAGGAAAGTTTGTACCAATTCTACATAATTTCTTCCAGAAAATAAGGAGGAGGAAACATTTCCCAATTCATTTTATGAAGTTAGTAGTATCCTGATACCAAAACCAGAGAAAGACAACAGACCCATATCCTCATGAATGCAGATGTAAAACTTTTTAACATAATATTAGCAAAACAATTCAACAACATGTAAAAAAGAATTATGCACCATGCCAGGTGGGGTTGATTCTCTTTCAGTATTGAAAATTAATGTAATTCACCATATTAACAGGCAAAAGAAGAAAAAATCATATGAGCATATCAACTGATGCAGAAAAAGCATTTGACAACATTCAACATTCATGATAAGAACTCTCAGGGAAATGGGAATATAGGGGACTGTCATCAATATGATAGAGAACATCTACAAGAAAACCACGGCTAACTGTAGACTGATGCTTTACCCCTAAAATTGAGAGTGAGATGAGCATATCTGCTCACATCCTTTTACTTAGTATTGTGCTGGGAGTTCTAGCCAGTGCAATAAGGGAAGAGAATGAAATAAAATGCATACAGATCAGAAAGGAAGAAATCAAATTGTCTCTGTTTGCAGAAGACATGATTGTCTATGTAGAAATTTATCAGGAATCTATTAAAAACCTTTTAGAATTAATAAGTGAGTTCAGCAAGGTTATAGGATATAAGATAAACATAAAAAATCAAAATAAAAAATACAGTGATGTTTTCAATTGCTCAGAAAAGGTGAAATGTGTAGGGCCGCCTGAGTGGCTCAGTTGGTTCAGCATCAGACTCTTGATGTCAGCTCAGGTAATGATCTCAGGGTTGTGAGATTGAGCCCCACGTCAGGCTCAATTTTTGGTGTGGAGCCTGCTTCATATTCTCTTTCTTCTTCTGCCTTTGCCTTTCCCCCTGTTCCTTCTCTCTTTTCTAAAAAGAAAAAAAAAGGTGAAATACATAGATGTTAATCTAACAAAATATATATGACTTAAATGAGGAAAACTACACAAAGGTGATGAAAGAAGTAAAAGAAAATCTAAATAAATGGAAACAAATACTGTATTCGTCGATTGGAAGACTCAACATAGTGAAGATGTCAATTCTCCCTAAACTGATAAACAGATTTAACACAATTCCTATGAAAATCCCAATGAGAGTTTCTGTAAATATAGACAAGATTATTTTACAATTTATATGAAAATTCAAGGACCTAGAATAGCTGAAACAATTTTGGAAAAGAAGAACAACGTGTAAGGAATCAGTCTATTTGATTTCAAAGCTTAGTGTGTAGCTACAGTAATAAAGACTAGGTGGTACTGGTAAAAGGATAGATTCATAGGTCAATGGAACAGAATAGAGAAGCCAGAAATAGATTCATTCACACAAATACGTCCAACCGATTTTTGACAAAGGTACAACAGCAGTTTAATGGAGCTAATATAGCCTTTTAAACATATGGGCTCATGTATTTGGACATCCACAGGCAAAAATACAAACCTCAACCTAAGTCTCAAACTTTATATAATAATTCACTTGAAATGGATTATGAACTTAAACATAAAACATAATGCTATGTAATTTTTAGAAAAAGAGATAGAAAAAAATCATGGGATTATAGTGCTAGGAAAGAAAGACTTATCACCATGATCCATAAAAGGAAAAAAATTGATACATTGGACTTCACCAACATTAGAAACCTTTGTTCTGCAAAGACCTTGCCAAGATGTTGAAAAAACAGGCCAAAAAGTGGGAGAAAATATTTGCAAATAATTTTGCTATCCAAAAAAGTTTTAGTATTATAATATATGAAGAATTCTCAAAACTCAAACATAAAAAAGAAAAACAACCCATTCAGAGTTGACCAAAGACAGGACATTTTTCCAAGGAAAATATACAGTTGACAAGTAAGTATTTGAAAGGATATTTAACTTTGTTAGTCATTAGGGAAATGCAAATTAAAACCACAATGAGATACTGCTACTCATTTACCAGAATGGCTAATATAAAAAAAAATAGTGACCACACCAAATCCTGAGAAGGATGAAGAGGACCTGCATCATTCATATATTGCTGGTGGTAAGCCACTTTTTAAAAAGTTTGGCTGTATCAGAAAGGATGAATAGCCACCATTTGCTTCAACGTGGATGGAGCTGGAGGGTATTACGCTGAGTGAAGTAAGTCAATTGGAGAAGGACAAACATATGGTCTCATTCATTTGGGGAATATAAAAAACAATGAAAGGGAATAAAGGGGAAAGGAGAGAAAATGAGTGGGAAGTATCAGTGAGGGTAACAGAACATGAGAGACTCCTAACTCTGGGAAACAAACAAGGGGTAGTGGAAAGGGAGGTGGACGGGGGAATGGGGTGACGGGGTGACTGGGTGACGGGCACTGAGGGGGGCACTTGATGGGATGAGCACTGGGTGTTATGCTGTATGTTGGTACATTGAACTCCAATAAAAAATATACCAAAAAGAAGTTTGGCTTTTTTTTTTTTTTTTTGACTAAACATGCAAGCACCATGTGAGTCAGGAATTGCGCTTTTGGGCATTTATTTCAGAGCAATGAAGACTTATATTCTTAAAAAAAATTTTTTTTAAAAGATTCTATTTATTCATGAGAAACACACAGAGAGAGGCAGAGACATAGGCAGAGGGAGAAGCAGGCTCTCCACGGGGAGCTCAATGTGGGACTCTGTCCTTGGATCCAGGATCATGCCCTGAGCCAAAGGCAGACTCTCAACCAGTGAACCACCCAGGCATCCCTGAAGACTTATCACACAAAAACCTGTACATGTGAACTCACAACTATTAGGAGGGCTAGTATAAAAGAACAAAACCCAAGTATTGGCAAAGATGTGGAGAAATTGGAACCCTTGTGCACTATTGGTGGGAATGTAAAGTGGTGCCACAGCCATAGAAAACAGTTTTGTAGTTCCTCAAAAAATTAAAAATAGAATTACCAAATGATTCAGCACTTCTACTTCTGAGTATGTATATACCCCAAAGAATTGAAAGTAGTAGTTTAAACATATATTTGTACACTCCTGCTCATAGCAGCATTATTCGCGGTATAGCTGGAAGCAATCCAAGTGTCCATCAGTAGATGAATGGATGAGCAAAATATCTACAGAATAAAATGTGCATACAGTAGAATGTTACTCAGCTTTAAAAAGGAAGGAAATTTTTACATAAGCTACAACATGGATGAATCTTGAGGACATGATGCTAAGTGAAATAACCCAGGAACAGAAAAATAAATACTGTAGAATTCTACGGACATGAAGTACCTAGAGTAGCCGTTCATGGAGACAGAAAGTAGAATCATAACCATGCCAGGGGCTGAGAGGAGGAGGCAATTACTTTCATGGGTACACAGCTCAGTTTTGCAAGATGAAAAGAGTTCTGGGGGCAGCCCGGGTGGCTCAGCTGTTTAGTGCCGCCTTCAGCCCAGGGCGTGATCCTGGAGACGTGGGATCAAGTCCCATGTCGGGCTCCCTGCATGGAGCCTGCTTCTCCCTCTGCCTATGTCTCTGCCTCTCTCTCTCTCTCTCTCTCTGTCTCTCATGAATAAATAAAAATAAAAATCTTTAAAAAAAAAGTTCTGGAGGTGGATACAACCTGAATGTATTTAATGCCATGGAACTTGGTTACACGTAAAAATGGTTAAGATGGTAAATTTTATATCATATGTATTTTACTACATTTTAAGAAGCCCTGTGTATGAATAGTCATAGACGTTTTATTCATAATAGCCACAAATTGGAAAGAACTCAGAACTTATTTATTCAGTGTATGGTTAAACAAACTGTGGTATATGCATACCATGGAATACTGCTCAGCAATAAAAAGAACAAGCTGATACATGCAACAACATGAGTTGTTGGACTATGCTGAGTGAAAAAGCCAATCCCAAGAGTTTATATTTTAGTGTATGACTCCATGTACATAGCATTATTAAAATGACAAAATTATAGATAATGGAGAACAGATTAATGGTTGTCACGAGTTAAGGAGGGAGAGGGCTGGGAAGGAAAATGGGTGTGACTATAGGCAGGTACCTGGAAGGATCGTTGTGTGATGGCAATGCTCTGCCTCAGTGTCACCATCCCGGGTGTGATATTGTACTATAATGTTACAAAATGTCGCCAATGGGGGAAACTGGGTAAAAGGTACATGAAGTCTTTGTATTATCTCTTACAAGTGCATGTGAATTTATAATTTTCTCAGAGTAAAAGTTTAATTAAAAAAAAAAGCACCTTTAAGATGACCCTTCATAGCCTACAGAATTAAATCCAAATCTTTGGCACATCACACAAGGCCCTTCAAACTGGCCCGAGATGACGTCTCCTATTAAGAGGCCATCATTTCAGCCTCAGAAAAATGAAATTAGTTGCCCTCTCATGCTGTTTCACTCCTCCATGCCTTTGCACGTGTGGCTCCTTCTGCCTGAAATGTTCTAATCTTCTGTTGATCACCAAGCCAACCATTTATCTCTCAAAACTGTGTCATAAGCCACCTTTTCTGTACAGCCTCGCCCGACCTCTGGAACAAAATGATCGCTCCCTGCTTTGTTTCGCATCAGTATATTTCTACATAGTTGTATTATTGCTCGCTTTATACTGTATTATAAATATCTCTTTAATGACTATCTTCCTACTAGATTTTTGAGTTCCTCAAAAACAGAAACTGTGCCTTGCCAGTCAGTACATAATAAATGTTCAATAAATGTTGAATTGAGTTGAAAGCAGAGGGACTAGAACTGTTCCAGATCTGTAATAATTTTTCTTTTCTTTTCTTTTTTCTTTTCTTTTCTTTTCTTTTCTTTTCTTTTCTTTCTTTTCTTTTTTTCTTTTCTTTTCTTCTTTTTTCTTTTCTTTTCTTCTTTTTTCTTTTCTTTCTTTTCTTTTCTTTCTTTTCTTTTCTTTTTTCTTTTCTTTCTTTTCTTTCTTTTCTTTTCTTTCTTTTCTCTTTTCTCTTCTTTTCTTTTCTCTTTTCTTCTTTTCTTTTCTTTTTTTTAGGATTTTATTAATGTATCTGAGAGAAAGAGTGAGAGAGCATGAGCAGGGGGAGGGGCAGAGGGAGAGGGAGAAGCAGACTCACTGCAGAGCAGAGAGCCTGACATGGGGCTTGATCCCAGGACCCTGAGATCATGACCTGAGCCAAAGGCAGACACTTCACCCACTGAGCGACCCAAGCGCCCCCAGATCTGTAACAATCTCAAACAAAGGGATAAAACCACTTATCACTTAGACAGTTCTTAGAGATTCATATTCAATTACCTTACTAGAAAACAAGCCAGATAAATTGTAAATTATGGGACTTCCATGATTTACCAGTCATGACTTCCCGTGATAGCTTCTTTTCAACAAATATTTATGGAGCGCCTACTGTGTGCCAAGTACTATGCCCTGTCCCTCCTCCCCACACCCCCCCACTGATAGGCAGGTAGACTAAGGAAGTGCAGTGGTTCCTGCCATAGTATGCATTAAGCCTTGGCTAAGCCTTGGGTTGAAGCCCAGGCTGGACACATCCAGTTTTGTAGGCTATAAAATGTGCAACTGTAGGAATCATCATCCTGTAGATTAAGCTATTAACAATTCCCCTACAAGTATGAAGTTTTGGGGAAATTCTCATATTTAGAGCTGCAGTTGTTGGAATTTATGAAGGAATTGCCTAGCTTCCAGGTCAGTAAATTTTATGAAGCCAAGTTCCCTAGTACAATAGGGCAGGATAAGGAAGAGAGGTCAAGGTGCGAAGCCATTTGGGTGAAAAACTGAGGAAAATCTATGCATGATACAATTGAAACCCATAGAAGGGAGAAAAGACTGAGAAATTTATTAGAGTTTCTTAATGTGTTCTCTACAGCCTCAGAAGCAAGTATCTTAGAAGTACATGAAAAAGCTAACTTTGAAAGGACATTTTGGGTACAGGAGTATAAAAATGAGTAGATCACGGTTCTTTCCCTAAAGGAGCTTATCACCAACAAATGATCCACTGTCTTTATTACCAACAATGGCTAGTTTGGACCAGAATTTGAAGGAGCTCTTCCCTGTGACTAATATGTTACCTCAAAGTCTCTGTTTTTCTGGAACTCTTGATTAAAACACCAAATCTCCAAGCAATTACTTTCAAACACTTTTATTTTTTATCACAGTACACATACCATTTCAACATGTCTACGATGGATGTGGCACATTCTTCCAAGTGCTCAGAGCACTTTCATACATACTATATTACTAAATTCATTCCTACCAAGTTTTTATAATGAGGTTAAAAATCCGCGCTGAAACTTCCCAAAGGAATACTAGGCAGATTTACAAATGAATCATCCAGCAGATGGTAAAACTTGGATTTTTGCATGCTTTGCAGACATTAGCATACTTCAAGGTAGTTATGCATTGAAAAATTTTCACTTAATTATGGGGGTGGGGGTGGTGTCTGAATTAGTGAAAGTCATAATTATGGAAAACTTAAAAAATGCTATCTTTTAACACCCAAGTACCTAACTTACACTGACCATTAACAAAGTGTTTGTCAAGTAGATTTCACTCTCAATAGATAAACTTCTCTTTTAATTAGTATACTAAATGAATGCTGTCAAAGTTCTTGAAAACAGCCTCCCTTTAATCTTGTCTACATCATTACTCTGGTGAACAGACTCATTCTTCTGATGTATGACAAAGAGTAATTGAAACCTTCCCTCTTGGAATTGATGGTCTCACTATATAGTGATCTACTGTACCATATGAATTTCTAAATAGGCTTTGAAAATTAGATGGGAGCTGTGCCCATCAATTGGGTAAAGACAGATGCAAGGCTTTACTCTGAAGCAGGTTGGGCACCATTTTTTGTGCTTACTCTTTTGGCTTGGGTTATGCATTGCTTATTATGATGACTGTCTGGATGTAAATGTCAGTTTTACTCTCGGTTCTTTCTGCTGAATTTATCCGGCAGCCCAAGGAGACAGTGAGTGAAACCTAGAGTAACCTACATACCTTACCTTTTGGAAAACGATAATCTCTGTATGAATTTTTTTGCATTCCAGAATGACTAAACTAGGGTTAAGTCAAAAATAAAACTAAACAAAATATGATGAAATAGGGAAGTGAAACACCATCATAAAGATGTTGGGAAGAGGTGGTTTTCTGAAAAATGATTTAATGTAGAAGGCAAAAGACAATATGTAAACCCTACTTTATATTCTCCATAAGAAGCGGGAAGACGTAGCCCTTCTAACATAAGAGCAGAAAGCCATAAGAAAAGAAGCAGGTTGATTTTGAGTTAAGATGCAAAGAAAGTAAATATGCAACATGGGAATTAAAAGTCATCTTGAAATATAGAAATGACACTGAAAATAATTTAATCAATGATTGGAAGACAGACTTGAGAAACAGTGTCTTACACAATAGATAAAAATGATAAGCAATTGAAAATGGTGAGACAAGATAATAGGAGGCCAGAGAAGAACCAACACATGTAAATGAATCATAGATGTTCTGAGACTGAAGCCAAACAAAACAATTGGAACAGAAGCAGTAATCAAAGATAAATTTGAAGGCAATTTGCCTGAGTGGAAGAAAGTAGGGCTTGGGTTTCCATATTGACAGGGCTCATTGTGTTCCAGAAAAATACATTTAAAAATTGGTAAAAATAACTCACCATTATAAACATGCTAGTAAAATGTTTGAAATACAAAGGTAAAGAAAAATGTTTGTCTACAAAAGAAAGAAAAACTATTTCAGACTTGGCTCCTAATTCTCTTTTATAGTGCAAGATAGCAGAAGATAATTAAGAAATATGTTGAGCTTAATGTAAATTCAATAAATCTCTACTTAAATTGTTGTTCATGTGTATCTATCCCATTAACCATGTCATTCTGGAAAGAATTATTTGAGGGTGTTCTTCAGCCAATTGAAACATGAATCAAAATAAATTCTGTAGAACAGACTGTCGCATAGAATATAACTCTTGAGCACTTGAAATGTGACTAATGCTAACTGAGATGAGATGCACTGTAAGTGTAAAATATCCCCTGGGTTTGGGGAAAGAAAAGAATAATACAAAATCTCATTAATATTTGTATATTAATTACATATTAAAAGGATAATATTTTGGACAAAATTTCTGCAAAGTTTTCAAAATCAAGAATTAGTATATTAAAAGTAACAAGAACAGTGCCTACATGACTGATTTAAAGATATTCAAGTCTTTATCGATACCTAATCTTTTGCACTACCATTGTTTGTTCTTAGTGAGGATAAAACTTTTCATCTGGGTTTTATTAGGTAATTCTTGACCTCTGTGCTCCAGCCCCTGTTTTTCTACTGGATGGGAATTTCAAGACCCATATCCTCCCAGAAAAAGAGGATACCTACAAACCTGTGTCACAGATATTTTGAGAATCATTGATGGTTTCTAATAATTTTTTTCACCTTTTTGAAGATTTAACTCCCTCTCCTCTTTTTTTTTTTTTTTTAAAGATTTTATTTATTTATTCATGAAAGACACACAGAGAGAGGCAGAGACATAGGCAGAGGGAGAAGCAGGCTCCATGCAGGGAACCTGATGTGGGACTCAATCCTGGGACTCCAGGATCATGGCCTGAGCTGAAGTCAGATGCTTAACCGCTGAGCCATTCAAGCATTCCTCCTCTGTGCTTTTGCAGGACTCTAATTTCTCAGGCTTTTGTCCACATTATCTTTGTGTATTTTTTTTTTTTCAAATCAGGAACTGAGTTGATAAGTCACTTGTCAGATTTAAATAGGATTACCACGTGACCTTGAGCTCCTCCTGCCAGCGGTTTATCAGACTGCCACCATTAGACACACTTCAAAAATGAATCTGTAGCTATTTCTTATTTAGATCCTTCTCATCTCATTTTCTTGCTTTCTTAAGAAGTCTTTTCTCAATCCATTAAATTTAGCTTGCATTATTCATCTTTTCCTGCAGCCCAAACTTCCGTCCTTAAAGGAAGCTGCTAACTGCTTCCTGGAAGAGATTTTTTTTTTCATGGAAGAGATTAAGCAACATCAAGGCTCTCCCTAGTTGCAGATAGAGTGTATCTTATTTCTTTTGTAAAAAAATGTTTGGTTCATAATAACAAATATGGAATATTATGCTTGATCTACAATATGCATCTGTTTATTTGCTCAAAAGTAAAGTACAAACAGTGTGACATATCACCTGGAGCCTTGATAAGGAGAATGAGAATTTCAGGTCAAAGCAATCTGTTGTTTTCTAACTGTGCGATCCAGTTTATTTGATCTCTTAGAGTCTTAATAGCCTAGTGTTCAATAATATTTCAAAAATATTTACTTTGAGGGGTTGAATTTGACCATTGAATAAAGTAACACAGGTGAAGCCCTCTTTACCATGTCTAGCACGTAGCAACTGCTGAACAATGTTTGTATCATCTGAACCTGAGGACTTGTTTTCTTGATAAGCTCAGTGGTACAGATGCGGCTACCAGAATTTGTGAATCCAGAAGATTTATAATCAATCTAGAGGGTTCATGGGGTATACAAAAAGTTGTCTTTGTGAAGAGGAGGGAGAGGATTTATCGCAGGGACAAAGGAAAAATAACAGAAAAGGAGAATGTAATTGGCTTCAAATGAGAGACAGGAACAAGTCAAAGGAGACAGGAAAGCAGGGGTGGGGACAGGAGGAGGCAGAAGCAGATGACACAGAGTGGGCTGAATGGAGCTGCTCATCTCCTGCACCTGAGCCACATTATTTTTGGTACCCTGAAGGCTTAGTTTATCTATGATTTCCCTCATGGGGTTTTTGATATTATTGAGAGAGACCTGTGTGACTCTCTCTGTTTCCTTTTTTTTGCTTCTGTTTAATCAGAAACATTTCATGCCTTCAAAATCAGCTTAAAATAAATCAGAGCAGTGGAATTTTTATTTTTCATTTTGTCAGGGCAGACCATCCCAGTGTCCCTGGAGGGTGCTCTGCCCATTTTGTGGAGACTCTGAAGAAGCATTCTTTCCTGCTCTCAGAGTTCAACTTCAAAAGGCCCACATCAAATTGCCTTGGGAAGAGCCATGGCAAGGACCATTGTGATCCTTTTAAAGCAGGAATGAGTAGCAGATGGGATTCTGGTTATATAAACAAATAAAATCATATATATATATATGATTTTATTTGTTTATTCATGAGAGACACAGAGAGAGGCAGAGACATAGGCAGAGGGAGAAGTAGGCTCCCTGTGGGGAGCCCAGTGTGGGATTTGATCCCAGGACCCCGGGATCACAACCTGAGCCAAAGGCAGACACTCAACCACTGAGTCACCCAGGTGCCCCTCTGGTTGTATTTTTTTCTATACAAAAACTGTGTGGGAACTCTATGTATTGGGGACCTCTTGAACACAACTTCACATCCTTTTGGCCCACTTTTTAGGCTCCAGTTGTACTGTTTTCTCTTGATTTATGTCCTGGAGATTCTCTGATGGTGTGGGAATTGTCCCACATTCATGCATAGTGGACCCAGAAAGCCTAGAGAGTTAATATCCTGTCGGGTTATACTTGTCCCTGGGATGAGCGCTTGCATTTAAATGTTCCTTCCATTCCTCAGGACGATAATTCTGAGCATCACTCACAGCTCTTCTGAAGATTTGACAGCAATGATACAAGGGACAGGAGCAGGAATTAGGATTATTTTGTTATTATAAGGTACTAACACTGTGAGTGAAGTATTATGGTGGTATTTGAAAGTGGACTTGGATTAGCTGTAAATGTATGGTGTGAACTCTATGGCAACTACCAAAAAAAAAAAAAAAAAGAACTATAACCAATATGCTAAGAAAGAGAGAAAGTAGAATTAGAATCATCTAAGATGCTCACTAAAAAATGACATGAGGTAGAAAAACAGTGGAAGACATAGGAACAAAAAAGGGAACAACAAACAGAAAATAGTGAATATGGTAGGTTTTAATCCAATTGTGTCAATAATCATTTAAAATATCAATGATCTGAATGCACCAGTTAAGAGACAGATTGTCAGACTGGATCAGAAAATAAGAACCAAATAATTGCCTATAAGAAACCCACCTTAAATATAAAAACTCATATAGATTAAAAGTAAATTTATGGAGAATAATATACTGTGCTAACACTAATCAAAAGAAAGCAGTAATAACTATATTAATTTCAAACAGAACAGACTTCAAACAAGGAAAGTTATTAGGAATAAGAGGAAATTGCATAATGATAGAAGAGCCAATTCTCTGAGAAGAGCTAAGAATTTTTAATGTGTGTATGTCTAACAACAGTGTCAAACTAGTAGGAAAAAACTAATAGAATTATAGAAAGAAATAGATGAATTCACTATCAGAGAGGAAGACCTCAATAGTCTTCTCTCAGAAATGGACAGATTCATCAGACAGAAAATCAGCAAGAACCTAGTTGAACTCACCGCACCATCAATCTGGTGGAATTGAAAATCTGTCTCTAAATCACAGGCATATATTTTTTTTATACTGAGTTATGGACCCCTTTGAAGATTTAGTAAAAAATCTGAAACCTCCCCTCAGAAACAAACCAGAGATTTATTTATCAAAAAGTTGCTATAAATAAAAATGAGTTTTTTTATACTCTAAAGTTTTCATCACAAGACAATTTTAATAGTAAATACTTATAAATGGATAGTTGTTTAGATGTTAAATAGGAAAAATAGCTGGAAATATTTTTTCCAAAGTATCATCATAAATCTTTAGAAAGACTTCTTTTTCTCTGGGATTGGGTAGTGAGAGGGAATATATCATAAAGTTATAGCAAGGAGTCTGGGATTCCTTATGTGCATCAAGAATGATCTATATACTGAATATATACTAACTCTTGTATGTATATAAAACTCTTTATATATATAGGTGATGTTTTAATGAATGAAATAAAATTCATTTAAAAAGGAAAAAAGCCCACACCATAAATCAACTGGATATAATCAACATCTATAGACTGCTTCATCCAACAACATCAGAATACATATTTTTCTCAAGCTCAAATGGACTATTTGCCAAGATAGACCACATTCTGGGTCATAATGTATACCCTAACAAAATTAAAGAAAATAGAAATCATGCAATGTCTCTTCTCAGACCACAGTGGAATTAAACCAGAGATCAATAACAATCTCCATTTGAGACTCCTAATAGAAAAGAGCTTAGGTCACATGACCCTTCTGAGTCACTCACTGAAAATATGGTGAGAAAGCTGTTATGAACTCATTAGTGCTTTTATATGAATTTGTAATTTATTGATCACATCGAAAAACTAGATCATATACTAAAAACTAGTCAAAAGTATGTGGTAAGGCTTTATTTCATGTATGGATGAGATGGGTGCATGGACCTTTTCATACTACCTTGCTATTCCTCACAAGTTCACTGCTCTATAGCATGCCAGTCTCCTTTCTCAAACACAGGTGTGGCCTTAGTTCTTATTCATCTAAAGAAAACTTTCTAAATGACTAGCATTTTATTCAAGGCACTTTACAACTTGTCCAACCAGCCTTTGACCTTTTCTCTGGTCACCGTCCCTTCTTACTTTGCTCCAGCCTTTACAAGCTACTTTGGTATCCTCTGAGCCTTTGCATGTACTGTTTTCACTGAATGTTCCTTTCTCTGTTTTTCACCTGCTGAAGATCTGTTCTTTCTCTTTCTTTCTTTCTTTCTTTCTTTCTTTCTTTCTTTCTTTCTTTCTTTCTTCTTTCTTTCTTTCTTTCTTTCTTTCTTTCTTTCTTTCTTTCTTCTTTCTTTCTTCTTTCTTTCTTTCTTTCTTTCTTTCTTTCTTTCTTTCTTTCTTTCTTTCTTTCTTTCTTTCTTTCCTTCCTTCCTTCCTTCCTTCCTTCTTTCAGATTTTATTTATTTATTCATTCATGAGAGACACAGAGAGAGAGAGGCAGAGACATAGGCAGAGGGAGAAGCAGGCTCCATGCAGGGAGCCTGATGTGGGACTCCATCCTGGGACTCCAGGATCACATCCTGGGCTGAAGGCAGCACTAACCCGCTGAGCCACCCAGGCTGCTCCTGTCCCTGCTTTAGATCCTTATCAGATGTGATGTTGTCCGTGTATCTTTCCCCCGGGGCCCTGAAGCAGAGTGGGTGAGCTCTCTTCTGCCTCCTAGAGCACTTCATTTGCCCTTAGTATGGTGCATTGCCCATTTATTGTGATTGTTTATGGGCTAATATTTCTATTTCTAGGGCCCAGAATGGAACCTGGCATATGGAAGGAATTAAATATGTCTATATTGAATGAGTAAATAAAAGAATGAAGGGAAGTGGGCAGAGAGCTTATTGTAAGGCCTCCATTTAGATCAAATTTAAGAAAACAGGCTGCTGCTATTGTTCTTCCTCCTAGAACCAGATCTTACTTAGTTAACATAGAACAGATCTTTATTAACGTAGAACCAGACCTTCATTAATATGACCAGATCTTATTAAGATATCTGCTTAGGACTTTAGAAAAGCTGTCCTGCATTTCAGGAGTTAGAGGCATCTGTTTCCTGGCACTAGTGTGCTTTAATTTTCTCTTGATTAATACAAAAGCAATTTGGATGTGGGACAGCCCAACGGGAGCACTCAAAGGCATGGTCATTGAAAGAGTTGCTTGCTGACCCATATGTGTGTTTTTAGTGAAGGTTCAGAGATGTTTGTGAGATGTGTGAAGTTCTTTTGATCTTAGGGATAAAGCTGTCCTTCAGGAGATTTCTTCTGTTGTGGGCTGTAGGTAGCTGCTTGGGGACTTGAGGAGGCATCCCCATGCGCATATAGATTTATTCTCTGCCCATCTATCACATGCATATGCATTAGCTGGCGGTGTCTTTTACCAGTTTGCACAAGACCCCCAAGACCCCATAAAGAACCTTTTTGTAAGTTAGAAAAAGGTCCTCCCTCTGCATGGTTGGGGTAGAAAAGGCCAACCCCTTCTGGATGGACACAGCTCCATGAGTGTATGACTTGGCAACCCAACAGTATCTTTGTGCAAGAATATTCTCTTCCTGTGGGAAGAGAATAACAAGCACAAACCAGTGGTAATTGGATAATAGCAATAGTAATATTCCCAGGCTCTACTTTAAAAAGTTTTTTTTTTGCTCGTAGACTTCTTTTATAATAGCTATTTATTTATAGTTTTTATTTATTTGCATTTTTAGAATAACTTTTTATTTTAGTATAGTCTTAGGTTTATGGAAAATTTGCAAAGATAGTATTGAGGGTTCCCAGATACCCCTTATCCAATTTCCCCTATTATGAATCTTATATTAATATGTTACATTTGTCAAAATTAATGAACTAATAGTGATGAATTATTAACTAAGGTACATACTTCATTCATGTTTCCTTAGTTTTTACCTAGTGTCCTTTTAAGTTTCATGATCCTATCAGGACACCATAATACATTTAGTCATCATGTCTTCTTAGGCTCCTCTGGGCTATGATAGTTTCTCAGACTCATTGTTTTTTGATAATCTCAACAGTTTTGAGGAGTATTGGTCAGGTGTTTGGAGAATGTTCTTCATTTGGGATTTGTCTGATGTTTTCCCCATGACTAGACTGGGTATTTGGATAGATCTTTATTATCAGTTAGGTATGGTAGGGCCAACAGATCTGGAAATGACTGCCCTTGAAAAGATAACTTTGTGATACTTGGAGATCCCCAAAGAGGGGCTACATGTCTCATCATGGAGGCCATCCTGAGAAGTTATAAGGGAGATCTAGGGTGGAGGAAACTGTGGACAAGTGTCTTTATTGTGGCTTCTGTACAGAGTAATGGGGAAGGCAGGGTAAGTAGCCTCAGGATTGGCTAGTTTGAATAATTTCAGTGGGCTCTGGAACTTAGGGACTGTCCCTAGTTGTCTGGTACCTGCCCTGAGGTGAGGAAGGCAAGTGAATAATGGTCCAGAGTGTGAAAGCTCAGTAAGGGACATAGTGGGGGTGGACTCTGGTTTGATTGGTTTGTATTTGAAAAGCAAGATGACTCAGATACATTATTATTGTCCATAACAAGGCATATCTGGTATATGCACCTAGGGAAGAGGTTAAAGCATCAGGTTAACAGAGGCTAGAAATACTTAGTCCTTAATACACTGGGGCTATGTGTTTTGGGAAGGAGGACCACAGGGGTGAAGTGCCATTCTCATCACATCGTATCAGGGGTATGTGATATCCATGTAACTCATTCCTGTTGATATTGCCCTTGACTACCTGGCTGATCAGGCCCTATTTTGTGACACTATTACCACTTCATGTTTGCCTTTAGTGTTCATCTAATATATTTGAAGTGTTTATTGATTAGAATATCAGTAAACATGCAGTGTAATTTTCCTTGGGTCTTGATCTTCTAGACGACTGAACTTGCCTAGAGTGAGTTCTGGGTTTTAGAGGTGGGGCCCTGTCTGAGGTGGGTGTCTCCATAGGATGGAGTCTTGAAACTCAGTCCTTGATCAAACTGAGCTCATAAGGGAGACTGTATCTGAACATCCATGTTCTTCTCTAAAATGGTAGTCCTTTGTATACTTCCAATAGTTAATTAAATATATCCATAAATCTCTACAGCTCTATCAGGAGTTGGAATTGATCACCACTGAAACGAAATGAGATATATGTCCTTAATACTTGGCTGTGGATCAAAATATTCAGGGGATTAGCCTATTTTCTGCATATAAATTTAAAAACTCCTGGTTGCTCCATAAGTAGCCTGACCCATATCTTTTGGAACCCTTGGATGTTGGTGGAGATCCTGAGAAATATGTAATTTTCCCCACTTTGCTTTGGAATATCCTGAGTTGGGCAAAGCAGGACATGTTGTTGGTTGGTAATTGACTGCACACATTTCTCCCCTCATACCTCAGGGTCCAAGTCACAGAACTGCTTGTGGAACTCCCTCATTGACGGGCTCACGGGAAACGCCAAGGAAAAGCCACGGCCAACGATTGTCCATGACCCTCGACCACCAGAAGAAATCCTAGCTGATGAATTGCCTCAGCTCGATAGCCCAGAAGCCTTGGTGAAGACATCCTTCAGGTTTGGTGTATTGCAATCAATTTGTTCCTTCTGATTTGCTGTGGAGTTATTTCAGTCCAGTTGGATGCATCGTCAGCGTGGCCTGCAAATTACCTCATTTCTCTGCTCTGAGTAAATTAGAATTGATGAGGAGTGTTGGAATTGATGCTAGCTGGACTTCTGGCTGGATTTCTTGAATGTAGTGAAGATCTTACCAGTAGTTAAGTTGCTGTTGGTATTTAATTGGTATTGACATTTAAGTGCTGAGGCGAAGGATTTACTGATGTTGGCAATTTGAATTGGATTAATGAGTCTTTTGCTTCAAAGGAGGATGACGCATGGAGATAAGTATACAGAGAAAAAGCATGTGGGGAATGAATTCAGCCCCATGCCTTTAGAGTCTCTGGCTGGGGGAAGGTTTCTAGTCCTAAGAGATGTGAGAGCTGCTGCCTCCTGAAATGAACTGCAGATCTTCCTGTGTGCTTTCCCAGGTGGCTGCTGACTGTGTTCTTGTTCATCATTTGGTCTTCCGTCTTCTGTAGAGGCCGCTTACATTTTCTTCCTGTATGGTACTCCGCTTTGTCACGACTTTGGCACTTACCTTTCCACTGTGTCAAAGAAAAATCAATCTGAGTGTGGGACATGGTCTGTAAAACTGATTTATTTCTTCTCCCTGAATGAGGCTTCCAAGTTCTCTTTTGAAATATACAGCAGTGCTGGTATCAGAAATTAAGGTTTAATTTTTTTTTGCCAGCCTGCCTTCCTCCCCTCTTTTCTCCCTGTTACCCTAGTTTTATGTCTTTCACTTTTCTTTCCATTATATAAGGCTTTTGTACTCTCCACATGGCTAGTAGAACATATAAACCTCACTTTTCTCCTCTCATAAACAACTCAGACAACTCTTGGCATCCATGAAAAACGTGCTCTCTTTTGCATCCAGGTGACGTGTGTAATCGCTCAGTAAAAGCCATTTCATTGTGTGAAGCTTCATAGTGTAGACTGAATTATAGATGAGCTCTGAAAAGCAATGATGAATAGGGGTTTGGATTTCTTTATGGAATGTGACTGATGCAGTGGCAGGACAAGAATTGCAAAGCAAATGCTTTTCTTACGCCTACTAAAGGTTTGGTTATTGCACTGTGTGGTTTTACATAAAATAAAACCCACTCAGGTAGAGAGAAGTAACTTCCATGAACCTGTGTTTCTCTGCACTTGACTGTGGTGGGAGGAGGGAGGCCAAATGGCATTCTTGGGCTATATGTTCTCATTTTGGAGTGTCCCTGGTGGAGTCCACCCCTTCCCATGTAGTCTTCTTGTAGCTACTCCTTCCAGGCCAGACCAGCTTCATTGTCCTCTTAAATGAACAGCTAAAGAGGCATTCTCGTGAGAAGAACATCTCATTTGCTTGCCAATTTTATTACCATCACCTCTTCTCTTGGCATTCAGTGCTCTTTAATAGAGAAAATGTATTGATGGTCATGAACTTCATTTGATCTGCTAGTTGAATTATGTATCAATGTCTGGGTTCCAGAAAAAACATTAAATTATGTTTGTTAAGATTGGAACTTATTTTTGGCTCCTTGTAACACTTGGTGCAGCAAGAAAAACATGGCAGGTGTAAATGTACCAACCTTTCAGCAATTCAAGCTAGAAATCCATCAGCGTTGATTATTCATTTATTTGTCTCCTTGTCTGAAGAAGATAAGTGATTTCAATGGCAATGTTAGGAGGTAAATATTCTCTAACGTAGTTGTCCTTAACTGTGGTGGTCACATCAGTTGTGGAATTTGTTGTACATAAATTATCATAAGCAACGTATTAACATGTGGGGAACAGTTTATTTATCAAAAAATAAATTAGAGCAGAATCAAGGTGACCCATGTAATAAGTGCCACTTATTTTCTATATGCTTTTTGGATTGCAAAGAAAGAAATGAGTCATCGCTGAATTTAAATAATGCTGATAGGAATATATCACTTTTGTGTGTCCCCCTCCCCATTTCCCTTGAGTGAAAAATCACGAGAATTGCTGACTTCTCAATGTTAGTGACTCTGGGAAATATAGGACAAATGGTGTGTTACACTCACACATTTTAACATTTCCAGGTTGCATCATAGATCAGTGCTCTCAGTCCCTGAGAGAAATCCTTTTACTAAGCAGTAGTCTTCTACCAAGGTTAGGATGTTAGGTTCTTCTTTCTCACTCTGAAAATCAGAGCTGCTCACCCCCTGTAACGTGTGTGTGGGCACGCATGCGTGTAAATATACATTTGCACACACCTATACACACAATTAAGGCATCTGAGCATGTGATTGTTAACATCTGTCTTTCTCAGTTAGGGTGGGTCTTGTTTGCTGAGGAGGAGCACATGGTTCTCATCAATTTGCATTGTCCGTCCTCATAGCTCCTCTGTAGGATTATTACCGCTGAGCACCATAGTGGCAACTTTGCTTACTCCCATCTCTTTCTCCTTGTTTCTACTTGGAGGGCATTAGGAATCCTGGGTTGTGAAAAACGGTCATCAGCTTTTATTATCAAACAAGATCCAAACTGCAATACAGTAAGCCTAATGTGCCAAATTATCAGGAAGTCTAGTCTTTTCTTGGGGGTTTGTCTCCCTAACTATACCCAGGGACTCCAGGCTTACTGACACTCAGCATTTAGCCTGCTCTGCCTCTGGCACCTGCCAGGGCAATGGGATCTCGTGCTGAGGGTGGACTTTCTGACCTCACTGAAGTTCTAAGTTCATGTCCAGTCCAGATCTCCTCTTTCTTGTGCTGCCTCCTCCTGCGGCTTCTGTTGTCCTTTGCTGACATCTGGCTTCAGTTAGTGCTACCCCAGTTTCTCAGATATGTTCTAATGATGTTGCTCCCCAAAAGGAAGAGGTCAGATGCTTCCTATCACATTTCCTAGACATCTTTTCTAGCTCTCTGCAAGTAGGTGGCGACAATTACATACAAGCCACCCCCTGGACAAAGAATGCATACTTGTTTATATTTGTATAATATTTCCATTCAAGGGGATCCCTGGGTGGCGCAGCGGTTTAGCGCCTGCCTTTGGCCCAGGGTGCGACCCTGAGGACCTGGGATCAAATCCCTCGTCGGGCTCCCGGTGCATGGAGCCTGCTTCTCCCTCTGCCTATGTCTCTGCCTCTCTCTCTCTCTCTCTCTCTCTGTGTGTGACTATCATAAATAAATAAATAAATAAATAAATAAATAAATAAATAAATAAAAATTTCCATTCAAGTAATTCCTTCTAGATCAAAAGGAGAGTCTGCCCTAAAGGAAATTCTATTCTCTATTTCCAAAGGTAGGAAGTGTCTATAAATTTGTAAATGGTTAAGTGTTTTTCAAAAAAGCTTCTAAAATTTGTACTTTCAGTCTCCCTGAGGCTCCCTGTTACAGCAACAATGACCATAGAATTCTGAGATTGCCAGGCATGACCCTAAAAACCCAAACATGATGCCCATTTTAGAAATGGAGAAACTGGCTCAGAAAGGAAGAGCCCATAGTTCTGATTGAATTCAAACACAAACGAAAAAGGACAATGGCTTGCCAATCAGTGGTCACCAATGACAGAGGCAAGGGGTAGCTTGAGAGACTCTAGGTCCTGTTTAGTCTTTAGCAGCCCCTGGAATCCCATCCCAAATAAACATGTAATCTATAAACTCACATAAAAAAAGCATGCTTGGGGGGACACCTGGCTGGCTCAGTCAGAGGAGCATACAACTCCTGACCTTGGGGTCATTGGTTAGAGCCTCACATTGAGTATAGAGATTACTTAAAAAACAAATAAATAAACTTTGTTAAAAAACAAATGCATGTGGCTTTTGTTGTAAGCGTGGCTTCAGGACAGCTCCTCGTCCAACCAAATGGCCCCTGGTGGCCAACACTCACTGTTTATGTCAGTTAGCAATAATGCAAGGGAGTGTAGCAGAAAGTGAGAATTTGACACACAGATTTAAAAATAGAGATTTTACAAAATGAGAGGTACCACCTCTTTCCACTAAGGCTTGTGAGTCAACAGTTGAGGGTGTGCAAATGTCATCTCAATTCTGCATGTGTTCCCTGGCACGCTCCCCTCTAGTCTTCCTCTTTACTGGGCAATAGGGATGAGACAAATGTTCCATATCTCAGAGCAGAGAGTTGGGCAGAGTTTTGAGAGAAAGTGACCAATGTATGAGGGGAATGGGCTCCTCATTTTTGTTCAGGTTCAAATCCCAGCCTATATCACTGCAAGTTTTGTGTGGTTGTCCTATGGACTTTAGTTTTTACTCTTCATGAATGGGATATTCTAAGCTTCCCAGGTAGGAAAATTCAACTCCTGAAAGTGGCTGTACTGGCTTTAGTCTCCACTGAATTACCAAGGCAAATTGCGTCATCTCTTTGAACCTCCATTCTCTTAACGGTCACACCTGAGGGTAGACAAGGGCAGTGGGGCTCATACATGGGGTGCATGACAGTCACTGGAGAGTTATGAAAACAGATTGTTGGGCTCCTCCACCCCAGGTCTGGGTGGGGTCCTAGAACATGCCTTTCTAACAAGGTGCTGCCAATGCTGCTGGTCCAGGGTCCACACTTAGAGAATCACTAGACCAGATGATATTGAATATTCCCTGGAACTCTGAAATATTTTGCTGTGTTAATTTGAGTGGGTCAGTTATCTAATCTGGCCTCGTTTTCTCCATCTTTGAAATAGGGATAGAGGCGCCCACTTCCTAGGAATGGTGAGAGGGTTTAAAGGAGGTAATATAAAAGAATGAGACAAACACAGTATCTGGCACCCAGATAGGTGCTAGTCTCCTCTCCCTACCAGCTCTCACTGAAAGCCTTATGTGCCTTTGAGTAAATAGGATCAGACTTGGGTTTTGTGACTCCAGGTGCAGACACCATGTTGCTCTGAAAGTTTGCTAAGCCTCTGGCCTGAAAAATCTGCTTTTAAGACCTGAGACTTTTGAAAAGAAGAAGGTGGGAACCATCACACACACACAAAACACACACACACACACAAAAACAAAACAAAACAAAACAAAAAAACTTCAGTGTTTGGAAAGTAGATACTCCTGGGGATTACACCCCAGATGCCTGTTTTCCTTCTTCCTCATGACCTGTCTCTTTAAGCCTGTTGTTCTGCCCAGGATTTTCTTAAAAGAGATGAGATAGAAAACAGAACCTGGAGCTTGAGGTAGACAGACAAACCCAGCCAGTCTGATCAGTGACAGGACTCAGAGGGCCCAGAAAACAGGAAAGAGTTGGCTGCTGGCAGCCTTTTCTCTCCCCAGCCTCCAGTGTTCACACCAGTACAGATTGCAATGGGGGGCAAAGAAACCAATGTTTATTGAACATCTGCTATGGCCAGGAACTGTACATTCATTTGCTCATTTAATCTCTCCCAAACCAGGGCAAGGCAAGTATTGTAATCCCAGTTGTACAGGTCAGGGAACAGGTTCAGAGAGATCAAACAGCTTATCCAAAGTTACTCAGCAGGTGGTAGAGCAAGGAATCTCAGCCCAGTCTACCTGGATCCAAAGCTATGACTTCTTCATCATGTTCTGCTCCCACCACATCACCTTGGCTTCTTCAGGCTTTGTCATTGGTGAATAAGATAATGTGATTGATTCTACTAATTTGGATGTGGTGGCTGAGATATAAAGTTTGGTGCTTCTCCTGTGAGACATAACCCTGTTCTTCTGTGCTAAATCCTTCTTCTAGTCCAAACTTATGTTTTTAATCTACCCATGCTTTTGGATAGAACCCCTTTAAGGGCAGCACTTCTCAAACTTTATGAATGAATTCTTTCAGAGATCCTATTAAATTCATATCCAGACGCAGTAGGTCTGGGTTGCAGCCTGGGAATCTGCACTTCAAACTAACTCTCAAGTGATGTGAGGGTCTGAGGACCACCCTCTGAGTAGAAGGGCCTGGGCTTGCCAATGCCACAGGTATGAGTTTGCAAATGCTCTTCTGACCCATGTGATTTGAGTCTCAGTTTCCTCATTTTACAAATGGAAACTGAATTGACAACGCAGGCCTTGGGGACTGTTGCTAGGATTAAGAGGACTAATGAATCTGACAGCCATTAATTCCTTCTCTCCTAGTTTTCAGCACCCTGTTTAGCAGTGGATTGATCCTCCACACCTTGACCCCTGCTTATATGACTAGATCGTGCAATGAACCCCAGGCTGGAACATGAGCCCTATGGGTGCTTTTTAAGCAAGACTGTCCCGGCCTGACCTCCTTAGATGCAAGCAGAAATTCTGAAGCCATCCAGTGCATATGGGCCATCTCAGTTACTTCCCTTGAGCCATGTGACTCTCAACATGGGTTGAGTTACCAAATTTTGATAATTTTGCATTTGGAAGAATAACATGTTTGTTCCCCCAGGGAATCACTGGGGGCTTGATGAGCTTCTCTTCCCACTTAGAATGGACTTATTTGGGCTTTGGCAAAAGTGTTCCTGATTCTATACATAGCTTACTAAGAATATGTTGCAGGGAGTAGAACTGCATTGAGCCAACGCCCTCAGCTATGGATGAGATTAAGGCCTTGTCAGATCCCATTTAACGGATTGTGTTTTCCATGCAGAATTAAATCATTGAACTCATCCTCATTTTGGTTTTTGGCAGTCATTTTTCCACTAGGGGCTACTGCCAAGAAGCCAGTTTCTGACTTGATTACTTTCAGGAAATGTGCAATCTGGCTGATGATACGACATGGCGTGGGGTGGCGGCCCCTGCAGCTTCAGACCCCACCCCAGGATGAGTCATGGGTTAAAATTCCCAATTAGCTCATGGGAAGTCTGGTCACACATCTTTCTCTATCACCGTATGTTGGTCACCCACTGGGACTTTTGGGGACACCTACTTCCCTGACTTAATGCTGCCTCCTTGGAGTTGACATTTTTCCCTTCTGGTCTTTGCTAATCCCAATTGTAGAGTCTTCCTCAAGTTTGTGAAGGGGAAAATGAAATAGTGAATTCTGAGGGCTTTTTGTTGTTGTTGTTGTTTTTAAACTCAGAGGAGTTTCTATTGCAAAGTTGGCTTCTCATAAAGGGAAATATTTAGACTTCTTTCGTAAGTAAGTTTTTATGGAGAGATTTTTTTTTTTCACTGTTTGGAAATTGACAAAGCATGGAGCATGCAGACACTATTCCTCTTGCATTCTTCCTGGGCCTTCCATGGTATTTTGGGAAAGAGGAGATCTATCTTTGTGGCAGCCATGTGAAAGCATCTTTCACATCTCCAGCCACAGGGAGTGTACTTGGTCCAAGGTCCCAGCTTCTGTGTAAGAAAATTTGTTTTGGTGATGGCTGAGGCTGTGTTTCCCAAAGGTACTCTCAGCCTGTGACTGAGAGCATCAGAGATGCTAAGACTGGCCATTCCTGGGAGACATGGGACTTCTCTAATGGTGACATTGACTTGAAGAGTCCATGATGGCCTTGCTGAACTTTCTGTGGAGCTATACTGTGGTCTAAGATATTTCCATTCAACGTTCCTTCCTTTTCTCCTTCACTGGGAGTCAGACTTATATCCTGAGTCTCCCAGCCTCCCTGGCTTCTTCCCCATTTTCTTTTATAGATGTTCCCCCTGATATATTTCTTGCAGGTCTTGTCTTGTCTTGGAGCGTCTCAGAAGACCTGGGCTAACATGGTCCCCTGTCTCTCTGTGATCCTCTGCTGGTTTACCACTGCCAGCTCAGTGCTATGGGTACAGATCCAAGGCTACTGGCCTAGAAATCCTGGGTCAGTCTCTATTTGATTTTATATTTTATACTTGATTTTGTGCCTTTGCCATGGGCTCTGATGCTGGGGTACTTCTGATGCTGGAGAACTTCTGCCCTTGGCCACAGAGACCTGAAGTGTGCAAGGAATCCTTGAGGTTCTGTCTTAAATGCAAGAAGGCTCTCCACCCCTAGCCCTCCTCTGGAAGTGCTTTGAGATCCACTGAGGTCTGGTTGTGATTCTAATATGGCTCTGATCAGTTGGTCCAGCCTTCTGCCCTTGGCTACTTTGTCCCCATGTCAGCCTCACTGGTCAACTCTCCAATCACAGTCCCAGCTTATTTCTGAGGTTTGGCCTGAGGAGCTCAGGGGAACATCATGGCCTGGCCAAACCTCACAGAACCCAAGAGACAACTTGGGAAAGCTAAAACCTGGCCCCTCCTAACGTTACTGGCCACTAAGTGTACTTGGATATGGACCCTCTGGTTTATGGGAGGATGTCCTTCCAGAGAGAGAAGAGGACATATAGGCCTCACCTCTGCCTCTTTTCTACACTGGTTTCCCTTTTCCCCACAATTCCCCAAGCAAGAAAAGCTGGACCCTGACTTTCTACTTCTCCTACTTTATATCCTCCTCCTTCTCAGTATCTGGCCATGGGCTAAGGCTTAATTTAATGGTAGATGAGGTCAAGAGACAGATTGGCTTACTGATATGGGACCCTACACTGAGAAATATCTCAAAAGCACCATATGTTTTCCCTTATAAACTTTCTGTGTGATGACTGACTTTACTGCTTTTTTTTTTTTTTCAGTACAATTAAAGAACCTGAATAAAAATAAAGCAAAACTCTCTAAAACCATGCCCAGTGATAATGCAAATAGGATGTCCCTTGATTGGTGATTGGTCCCTCTCCTCTGCAGTGGGGCCTCTTGCTTACCTCATAATAATGTGACTCTGTATTTTACTCTTTAGAAATTTTTGTTCCCACTTGCAGCATTAGGGCAAGGGTTCTGCTAGCAGGGATGGAACAGTTTCCTTCTTATTAGAATATTTCTCATACTGGATGCTGTCTTCCCATTCAAGTGCTCACTCTGCAGTCACATCTTGTACTATTCATTGGAGCCATATGGGGTGAATTGGACCAGTGCATGTTCCACAGCCCTGGACCTCACATCAATTGAGGAATATATGAATGGCACTTGGAGTAACAATGCAGCAGGTGACCTTGGATCATGGTGGACATAAAAGCGAAGTGAAAGGGACAGTTTGTGCCAAGGTCAGAGGCAGGGAGACATGCTGAAGGAACTGCTGGATTTGTGTCTAAGGCATGTGAAAGGGAAGTGGTATTGGAAAGGTAAAGTTGAAACCAAATATGGTAGGTTTACCATGGGAGTAAGTTTCAGTTGTATTCCATTCGCGGAGATCTTTGGAGCTCTTGTAAAATCTTTGGGGAAACAGAAAGAAGGTTGCATTTTCCATTAAGTTACAGAACTAGGAATTATATTTCCATGTCTCAGTCCCCTACACACAGAGATCAAAACAAAAGTTTCTGGCCTTCAGCAGGGGTGGAGTTGTGGAACTAGAGATTAGCATGGGGTCTGAACACCGATAGTGCCTGGAGGAAGTACATAGGCAATTTGGAGAAGAAACCTGTGAAAATATGTTTTCCACGTGGATTGGAACTGAGGCCATTTTTTTTTATTACTTCTAAGTACAGTGGTAGCTAATGGCTATTGACTAGGCAGCCCCATAACTATCACCTAGCTGCTCTGCTCTCCATTTATTGATTACTATTAAGTGCAGCCAGAAGTGAATTTGCTACAATAAATTACCTCCAGACCCTGGGTGTTGGGGAAGGATTGTTATTTGAACAAGAGCTGCAGACATGCTTGCCCTCATTCAGGAGAGGTGTTCATTCTGGCTCTGGTGATGGGGCTCAAATACTTGGAGGCAGGCATAGTGCAGATTGCCCAAGAGCATGATTTGAACACTGTCTGCAAAGTCAAAATCAGGAAGATGTGAATCAAATAACAGTCTTGGGTAATGGGTCCCGAACTTTGATCTGTTCATCATTTTCATTCTTTGAAAATGGTCCAAATGTAGAATTAGAAGAGTATATGAAGGGGGTTTGAATTATATTTATTAAATTATGTTTTCTCTAATGTTTGGCTGATTATTCCATCCTTGAGTGTGACTGGCAATGTCAGGGTTTAGTTTTCATGGTGGTTAAGTTTCTAAGGGTAGCACTGAACAAGGCTGTCATGTCTAGCTCTAAGCTAACCGACAGGTCCCTTCTATTTAAGAAAAGTCGTTGGATTTGTTTTTTTAAAAAAACTATTATGGCAGTTTTTAAACCTCCAGAAAAGTTGCAAGACTAGTAAAATGAACAACTGTCTAGCCTCTGCTTAGAGTCGCATTCGCTTACTTGCTATTGATTATCTATCCCATCTCATCCCATCTTATATCATAATCTATCTTTTTTTTCTGAATTTCTTGGCAAAAGTTGTAGACATCATGATCTTTCAGCTTCAACTTCAGTTTCTTTGGATTGAGACCATTTTCTTACATGGCCACAGAAGAATACTAAAACACAGGAAGCTTAGCATTAATATAATACCATTACTACATAATACTGAATATTCAGTACTACATAAGGCTGAATACTCAGCCCATTCTCTAGTTTCACCAAATGTTCCCATAATGTCTTTTATGGCAATCTTTCCTTCTGGCGCAGGACCCATTCCTGAAGCACACATTACATTGAGTTGTCACATCTCCTTCGTCTCCTTTAATTTGAAGCAGTTTCTCAGCCTTTCTTCGTCTTTCATGACGTTAACATTTTGAACCAAATAGGTCACATGCTTTGTTTTGTGGAATGTTCCTCAGTTAGAAATTGTCGGATCGTTGCCTTGTGGTCTGATTCAGGCTGTTCATGTTGATAATACTATGTAAGTGGTGTTGTGTCCTCAATGTAGCATTCCACTGGAAGATTGCTAATTGTGCCTGTTACTGGTGATGTAATCTTGAGCATTTTCCACTATAAAGGTACCTTTTTCCCCTGTGTAAGTAATACGTTGCCTGTGGGGTAGTAAGTAATAAGTTACCCGTGCAGGTAGCTCTTTGCTAACAAACATTTATGCAGTGGTTTTAGCACCACTTGATGATTTTTGCCTGAATTAATGGTGACTTCTAACTCTGTCATCCCTTCCCATCGATTAAATGACATTTGACTGTTGACAAGACCTTTCCCTTCCCTTCTCTTTCTACATTTTAGTATCAGTACAGGTTCTGAATTCTTCTTTCATCTTAAGCCATGTGTCTTTATCCCACCTGGAATCTAGGGCTTTAATTATGAGAGAAAGTCCACAAAGGCCAAACAGAGGGGTAGTATGAGTTGTTTTGCAGTCTCAAATGCATTACCTCTAGTGGGCAGAAATAAGTTCTACCTGGAATATGAAGATGTATATAGGCAAATCCAGAGCGTAAACCTCTACCCTGCAGATAGGGGCTCTTTGGAGTCTTCTGATCTTGGTGGAAGGCAGTGTCCTTACATGGACCTATTGATGCCACAAGAACTATGGAAAATTACAGAGTGGAGAGAGTCATGTGGAGTGGGCTGGGAAAGGTGTTACTTAGCCAGAGAAAGGAGTTCAAACGTATTATCTAGACTTTAAGTAGGATCTCCAGTTCTTTCCTTGTCATCTCTTTTTACCATAATGCACCACTCTCTGCTTCCTGCTCCTGCTGGCCGGTATCTGATGCCTCTACCAAACACCAGTCCAAAGAGATGCCTGTATCTTATCGGGAAGATATAGTGGGAACACTTGAGGTCTGCTTTTAATCCAGCTTTACTCCTTGCCTGCTGTGTGACCTTGAACATGCAGCTTAAACTGAGGATCAGTTTCTTCATCTGTTTAACGGGATTAGATATTCTTTTCCTCATGGGATACCTGTAGGGAGTCAAGGAAGATTATGCATGTTAAGCAACGAGCACAGTTTCTGGCATCAGCAGGTACTTGCTAATTAGTACATAATATGATTCAGCCTCCTGTTTAATGCTCTTGGAAGGTGTATACTCTGCTCTAGGCCCTGTGTTGTGTGAAGCAATGGACCTTATTTGACCTTAACAGCTATGTTCACATCTCCCTTAGCACTGAGTTGCTGTTCTGACATCTAGGAACTTTGAGGTACCCTATGCCTCTCTTTCATTTCTAGAAGTGTGCTTAATAATAGCTAACCTAGCTCACAGTTGGAGAAACTAAGGCATGAAACAGTTAACTAATCCAAGCTCATACTACCAGTTGGTAAGTCTGGGATTCAAAGCCAGACAGTTTGGCTTCAGCATCTACATTTTGTATTATTTTATTATTTATTTATTTGAGAGGGAAAGTGAGACAGAGAGAGAGAGAGAGAGAGAGCACCCCACAAGTGGGGTGGGAAGGGGGAGGAGCAGAGGGAGAGAGAGCCTGATGACGCAGTGTGGGACTTGATCCCAGGACCCTGGGTTTGTGATCTGAGCCAAAGGTAGATGTTTAACCAACTGAGCTACCCAGGTACTCCCAGAACCCACATTTTAGTCACTAGGCCACACTGCTTTCTCAGTCTAGCATTGAGGAATGGGTCTGTGTCTTCTGGTTTTGTGGCTAGTGTGAACCTACTTTCCAGTTCGGTTCCCCATGCATGCCTGCCTCCCTGTTACTCTGATCCAATGCTAGGTGCCAACATTAGCCTGCTTACATCATTTCCTGCCATTTCCTAGTACCTAGTGTGGATTTTCACTACACTACCAACTGGCCTGCTGCCTTGGGCTTCATTCTCTGCCTGCCCCTTCCTCCTATAGTACTTTATTCAGCCTGTGAATCCAGCTTTAGCTGCTCATATTGGAGACCTAGAAAACCCTTCCTAAAACTTCCTGCTCTCCTGGTCATGAGCCTATACACTTGCTATCATAGGCCTCTACTACAGGCTATCACCAACATCTCCCTGCAGTCTCACCAAAGCCCTTTCTCTCTCTAGGGACCGTGAACTATGGTGGTGTGCTCTGTGCAGTATGGGGACCTGGTGGAGGAAGGTGGTGTAGACCTGGGATTTGGAATCAGACAAAACTGAATTTCTGTCCCAATTGTGTCACTTACCCCCTCAGGAAAGTTACTCTGCTTCTCTTGCCCTTAGTTTTCTTTTCTACAAAATGGAAATAGTAATAATGGAAGGGTGGAATGAGAAAGTATATGTAAAAACATCTAGTACAAAAACTGACATCTGAATATGGTTAGAATCCGGGGAATTGTATTGTGTCAATGTCAACTTCCTGGTTTTGATAAAGTACTGTAGTTATGTATGATGATGTCATTGGTAGAAGCTGGATGATGGGTACATAGGAATTCTCTGTACTATTTTTGCAATTTATTGTGGATCTGTAATAATTTTGTTTTAAAACAGGTTAAATAAACTTAATATAGTCCTTAATATCTATTAGTTATATTTTTAAAGATTACAAAATATCACCAGGAATTCTGTTATTTGGTTTAAGCTGAACTGATTGAGGTGTGTGTGTATGTTGTCTTTGTGTGTATATGGGAGAGAAAAGGTAGGGAGGGAGTAGGAAGGAGGGGAGGAGAGGGAAGGAGGAAAGGGAGGGAAAAAGAGGGAGAGGAGGGAAGAAGAGGAAGGGGAGGAGGAGAGGTGGGGTGTCTACCCAAGAGAAAGTAGAGCAAATGAATTCTAAAATTCTATCCCTTTTTCTAACTTATTGAACAAAATCAGTGCATCACCAGCAACCACAAGTGGATTCCCTCCATGCTGTAATTTCATCTTCTCCCAGTTGAAAACCTTGCCTTTTACCATACCCAGTGGTCTCTATTCTCTTCAGATTTATTATCTACCTTCTATTTCAGTGGTTCTTAATCCAGGCTGCACAAGATAGTCACAAGTGATTAAACCAGCCTCCCTGGGGTGGGGCCCAGGCAGCTGTAGGTTTTAAAAGCTTCTCTGGTTAAGCTGAGTTCAGCAAGCCTGAGAACCACTGCTCTGCCTGCTTTGGTCTTCCCTTCCTCCCCTACATTCTCCCCCATCCATGTTGCCTTGGTGTATTAAAACATTCCACAGGGCACCATTCTTCCAATGGCCATTAAGGCCTTTCCTGACCATAGTCACCAGATACAGACTTTGCTCTCTTCCTACAGTGTGTATCTGGAACAGGCGTCTAGCGTTTTGGAATGATCACAGAATGAGCTCTCCCACCCTCCGAGATGCCATATGTCCATGCCATTTTCGATAACTGAAGTGTCACCAAATGTTCCTTGTGTTGTCTTTCTCCAAAAGCCAATTCAACAGAATGCAGGCGAGTTGCATGTTTTCTTTTGGGAATGTGATATGTGGAAGTTTTCAGAAGCCTGCTAGGCACGGACTATTTTTACTCACTATTTCGGTGGCTGACATGTTTTCACCACCTTCAGGATAAACTGACTTTGAGACATTGCTTCACTTTCTTAGTCACCAGGCCCTCCTTTCTTCATCTTTCCAAAAGGAAATTTTGTCATAAAAATAATATACTTACCTTGTAGAACATTTGATAAATGGTAAAAGAAAAAAAAATCCTGACTCTAATCCATGCTATCATTTTGGCATCCTTCCTGAAGTCTTTCTATCTATGCCTTATACTTATAGTTGTAATTATGATGTGGATATAATTTTGTATCCTGTTTTTTTTTTCACTGAACATTTTATCTTAAGCATTTTTCTATGTTGCCACATAATATGTATATGTGAGTGTGTGTTGGGCAGTTGGGTTGTTACCAGTTTTTCATTCTTGGAAAGAAAGCTATGATAAAAATCTTTGTGCATCTAGATATTGCCATATATTAAGCTGAATCCTAAGGGTAGATATCTAGAAGTGGAAACACCGACTCAAAGGGCAAATTGGTTCACAAAACCACATCGCCAAAGAGCCCTGAGTAGCCTCTTCTGATGGGGCTTCTTCCAGCCATTCCCGTCAACACTGAACCCCTTAGATTGAGTGTGACAGTGCTCATTTTTCACAGCTTGGAATTGAGTATTATTATTATTCTCAAGGTAGCCTGCCCTTTCATTAAAGCCGTATGGTGCCTACGCTGACAGTTTCTGTATCTTTTGCTAACATACTCTTCATGGGAGTAATATAGTCACTCTTTGTTCCGCTCCTAGTAGATATCAATATTATGCCTCCTGTATGTATTAGCAAAGTAACGTTCAGAAAAAGTAAATGATTTGCCTGTGGGCACGCATCTGAGAAAGAGCAGGGCCGAGACCCCAGAGCCTTTGCACTTCCCACTTGACTTGACTCCCTAGCGGGAAGCTGGAGCACAAACAATGGACTCATATATTGTTCTTAGGGTAAGGAGTTGGGGGCAAAGGAGAAAAGATGACATGTACCTAGGAAAGACCTCATGAAAGTTCTTGCCTTCAGGGAACTTAGAGTTTAGTGGGGGAAATATAAAGGTAAATCACTATACTTTTACAAACAGCTTTATTAAGCTATAATTGGGATAGAAAAAAAACTGTACATATTTAAGTAACCAAATAGATGAATTTGACATTTGTATACACCTGTGCAACCAAGTGAGTTTGAATGGTTCTGCCTGCCCTTTTGGATGACCATCAGTAAGGTGTGAGATTTTTGTTATTATGGTAGGGATCTTTCTGTATTTTAGCCTTTATTTATCCTTGGGAAATCCCACTGACTTTAGAACAAAGGTGGTCAATTTCACAGGCAAGGCAGGAGGGGAGCCTGGGAGTTTTGGAGAGTTTGGGAGTTGTCTTTGCCAGCCCCTGGCTTGCTCCAAGGACATTTCCTATTTCAGGCTCTTTATCACTGAGGACTTAATGTGGCTGACTCTTAGAATAGTGTGAACAACATCTCCCAGAGCTGGGTGGCGATTATACAAGCGTGTAAGGTGACCCCACATTGATGTGGCCCAGTGTGAAGTGTGTCTACTGGAAGTCAGCCAGGGCACTTTGGGAATATGAGCAGCTTTGCTGTGGCAGTTGAGTTGTATCTGTTGCCTGGACTCGGTTCTACAAAGCTGTGTGGCCTTGGGCATTGAGCTAGACTGTTGCTGAGCAGTTGCCACATCCTTCCAAGGGGTGATGATAGTTCTTGACCCACCCAGTAGCTTAGATCAACAACTCAGAGAAAAGGATTATCTCCTTGATTATGAGTGGAAGCTCATTTTCTAGACAGAAAGTAAGAGAAGCTTTTCCTTTACTTGGGCTTCCATTATCCATGCTGGGGAGTGGGTAGGGGAGACATGAGCTGTATTTGCCTGTTTATTTGTTTAAAGGAAGTTTTAAATATATATATATATATATTTATATTTATATTTATATTTATAATATATATATTTATAATATATATATATTTAAAAGTGATGCATATTCGTAGAAAAGGGAAAGGGGAAAATATCACCCATAGTTCTTCTTTTCATATTTGTTAAAATTTGATTCATTTCCTCTACGGATGTGTTTAATTTCTCTTTAATCACACAGTTTCATATTCTAAAATTTAAAGGTATAAACCCACCCAACATTTCCCCACATCTAAACTTTCATAAACATCAAAGAACTTTCTCATTTAGTGGATATACCATAGTTTAGCCAACCATTTGTTGATCCTTGGATACTGAAGTTTTCCCACTGTTTTTGCAAATATAATATAAGCAAGTCAGTGACAGACGTCTTTTCATAAATAGATTTTAATAGCTCTAGGGTAATTTACTTGGTTAGATCCTTGTATCCTAGGCAGAATTTGTGGAGTTCCCCAGATGAGCACTGTGTTTGTGATCAGAGGTGCTCTGGTTAATAGTATTGTTCTTCTTTGGATACCGTTCCAACCTTCCTTCACTCAGCATTGTATTATCAAACAGGTATTAACTGTAATCTCTTTGGTCTTAGAATGTTTTGCCTTGACCCTTTATTTAATTGATGCATAGAATTTATGTAATGTTGATATTCATGTTGTATATTGATAGAGGACACTGCAGGAAATCCTTTCTCAGCTGTACTCAGCATATTTTGTGTGCTCTGAAGTATTTAATTCAATTCCACATACATTTGTTGATCACTGAAGAGCAGCTGTGAGTCAGTTGAAGGAACTTTAACTGGGATTCAGAAAATCTAGGTTTGAAATCTGGCCCTGCCCTTTACTAGCGACCTTACACGCAGCAACTGAGCTTTCTGAAACTTGTATTTTTGTTTCCCACCTGAAAAGTAGAAATGATATCTTTCTCAGTGGGTATTGTGAAGATGAATAGATGATGAGCTTAGTAAACTGTTTAGCATTATGTAAATGAAAGGTACAATTATTATCACATATATAGACTGTTCTGTTGGATACTTATGGTGAGACTAAGATGAGCAATTCATTCATTCATTCATTCATTCATTCAAAACACTTTTTGAGTAACTACTACGCACAAGGCAATGACCTGGGTACTGAGCATACAGTGGTGAATAAGGTCCTGTAAGCCCTTGAGAAGTTTTAAATCTAGTAGTGGAGACAGCTGGGTTGTCCTGTATGATAGCCATTTACTACATGTGGCTAGTGCCACCAAGCAACAGCTTTTTAAATTTTATTTACTTTTAATCATTTAAATATAAGCTTTAAAACTGAGATCACTTCAGTTATGGAAAACTATTCTATTGAGTTATATCTAGAACAGCTTGCGTATGTGAATCTACATTTTCAACTGTACATTTAATAAAATCTAAATGCTAACAAGTATTTCCAATGAGTCGTTAGCTTCCATATTGAGATATGCTACAAGAGTAAATTATGCCTGATTTCTAGACTTAATATATATACAAAAGATAAAATATTAATAATTTCAATATTGCTTATATGTTATAATATTTTAAATACTTTAGGTTAAGACATATTATTAATTTACCTACTTTTACCTTAAATGTGGCTATTGGAAAATTAGATAAGTAGCTTGTGGCATATTTCTACTGGCAGCGCTGAAGTGGGTAAAGAGATACATGATCACGGTATGAAATCTAGTGCAGACGGCACAGAGGGGCCATTGCTATGGGAATTCTGGGGTTGGGACATGATGAATCATTCCACTGGCAGGGGGGTCAGCAGGGCTTCTTGGAACAGAATTTGTAATTTGACTGAGAATTGAAGACAAGATATATAGCTTTACGGTTAGTTTTTGTGAGGGTATAGCAAGTTCCAGTGAAAGGAAGTAGCTTTCGCAAAGGAATAGTGGTCAGAGAGTTTGGAGCCTGGTATTAGGAAGTATAATGGCTTATCTTTTTTTTTTTTTTTTTCTTCCTTTTAACTGCCGTTAGCTTTAGCTCTGCCTTATTTGAAGTCTGGTAGGTTCAAAGACTTTCCATGCCCAGGCTAGGCCCAGATATCCTGCAGTATCATCCTAATCCCCCAGAGGGCGATAGAAAACACAAGTGGGAATTTCCGTTGCTGCAAACCCTAGAGGTGGGGGTAGGGGAAGATTTTAAGATCCTAAAATGCAAAAGACAGTCCAATACAAGGAAGCATTGTTTTGCCCCAGATGCCAATGGCAACCCCATGAGAACCTCCTGATATAACCAACTGAACTGTTTTGGGAGCTTTTTCTACTTCCCCTAAACTACCTACACATTTTCATTTCTCCCTATTTAAATCTTCTCCTCGGGAAAATCTGAATAACTAAAAACCTAAAAGCCAAATGATAATCCAGTTCTCAGATTGGGGATACAGTTTATATTTATTAATTTTTACTGAAAATAGTGAGTACCAAAATGAAGTAGAAAAATCATGGTCCTAGGTGCCAAGAAACCTGCAGTTTCAACCTTTCCTCTGCCACTAATCTGTTTCAGAATTATTGTGAAAACAAAGTAAATGGAGATAAATGAATGTGTAGAGTGATATAGTGCTATTAAACCTTAAGGCACTATTTTGAACAGTTAATAAATATTTTTATAATAATTAACAATTGTGATTATGGCTATAATTAATGCCCACACAACCATTCATAACCACCTAAAATCACCAACATTTATTATGTTATTATTTATTATATATATTTAAAGATTTTTTCTTATTTATTCATGAGAGACACAGAGAGAAAGAGAGAGAGGCAGAAACATAGGCAGGGGGAGGGAGAAGCAGGCTCCCTGTGGGGAGCCTGATGTGGCACTCAGTTCCAGGACCCTGGGATCATGATCTGAGCCAAAAGGAGATGCTCAACCACTGAGCCATCCAGGCATCCCTATTATATTTTAAATTACAATCAAGAAGCAGTTATGAAAAAAAACCCACTCCTTCAAACCTGTAAGAACTTTGCTTAGACAGGAGTCCCCACATCTGCCCCAGTCATCTTCTGTGTTAAGTGTGTATGTACTAGCTGGCGGGCAAGTGAAAGAGTTAGGGTGGGGAGGGGGTGAAAATGCATGGTTTGGGAGCTGTCAGGCAAATCTGAAGCATTGCTTTGGTGTTCTCCATTCAGTGAGTAGTGACATCCTGCGCAGTACCCCTGTAATTAGTTTCTCCTTTGCCATTCTCTCCAGCTATTAGTTTGGCTCAAGTCCTTGGCACCTCTCACCTTTCTATCATAATAGCCTCCCAACCGGCCTGTCTGCCTTTAGAATCTCCTCATCTAATCCATCCTACATTTAAAAACCTTCAGTGGCTCCTCATTGCCTTCAACATCTGTGCTCAACTGAGGCACTGGGAGACATTGTTGAATCAAAGTAATTTGTTAGTACTAATAATTAGAGAGCAGAAGTCTGTGAATAATTTATTCTCTTTTCGTTTTACTCTTTAAAAACCAATTAGAGCAAGGTTCACTGTATCATTGCTGTCTAGCGTGAGAGAATAAGGGTGGAATTAGAGCTAATGCATGGAAAAAAATCACAAATAACCCCCGGATATGCCTGCAGATGGTGTCATTCATCATTTATGTTGTGGGAGAAAAAGTAGCCTGAAGAATAAAATCCACATTCCTTTGCATATCCAAAATAGGATCCACGATATGGTCCTGATTTTGTTTTGATTTTTCCCTCCCAACACCTCATCATTCCTGTCTTCCCACCCTCTATGCTATGCTCTAGCCACATCAGTTGTACGACATTTGTTTCCTACCCAGCGTATGTTCTTTCTTCTGGTGGGAGCAGCATCCTGGCTCCGTTTGGGGAAACTCTGTCTACTTTGAGCCCACACAGCTTGGCTGGGGCTGCTTCACCTTCAACCTTCTGGATTGGGTCTTATATCCCAGGCCTGGCTGGTGAAAATACAGGATTAGAGATGGGAGGATGCCTCTAGCTGTGTCAATCAGAACCAACCTGTGGTTTTGCAGGAACTATTGTGAAACTGGTGCTGAGCTGGTAGGAGGTGTCTGGTCTTCCCAGGGGTGATGTAGCCCCCATAGGGTAAAGCCTACCTCAGTATGAAGCTGACGCGGAACAGAGGAGCACCGAGAGATAGGTGGACACAAATTTTTAGTAGCATCGTTTGAGCCCCAGGGTACATTTGAAGCTAGATAAAGCTTGGTTTTAAGGGCTAGTACTGTGTCTGTCTCTTCCTCTCTCTCTCTTTTTTGAAGATTTTATTTATTTTTGTATTTATTTATTTATAGAGGGAACATGAGTGAGGGGGAGGGGCAGAGGGAGAGGAAGAGAGAGAATCTCAGGCAGACGACATGCTGAGCATGGAGCCTGATGCGGGGCTTGATCTCACAACTCTGAGATCATGACCTGAGCTGAAATCCAGAGTTGAACTCTTAATTATCTGGCCAGGTACCCCTCAACCCAGTAGTATTCTATGTATCTGTCCAGGGCCAGGTCAGATATCCTCACTTCCTTTCCATCCTACCTGGGCAGGATGAGTCTTCTCCTTGTGTTCCTATAGTTCAAGGTCACACATGTCATTGCACTACATCTTTGGTTAGCTACATGTGTGTTGGAATTTCTGACTCCTTACTGTGGGATACTTATTTTCAAATACTTTATTATTTAAATTTATATTCCTAACAGTTTTTTTCACAGCTTTTGTGAATATTTCAACAAATATTTGTTGATCCGAATTTAGTATAAAAAGAGAAAAACTGAAAAGGAAGAAATAAAGAGAGAAAAGAAAAAAAGCGCATTTTACCGTTTGCAATGTGAGCCTTGGGCTTGAGCTGTGGGTAAAGGAAGATGGGAACAAGTTGTTGAATAACAAGTTAAACCTATTTAATCTCTTTTTCTGGGAACTGTTTGTACTTGACAGCTGCAAAATATATGGTAGCCTGTGGATGGGAGGGTTTTAGCATAGCACATGGGGGTGGCAAGAAGAGAATGAAGTGATGATTCTTTCTAAGTTACATAAAGTCATGGCCAGTGATACTATGTCCTGCACAGCTGCAAAGTCCTACCAGCTGATGGGATGGTAGCTTCTGGAAGGTCTCTAAAGACTCTTCCCTTCTGACTGTCCCCTAGTTCAGGATGTCCCCACTGGACTACTCCTATAGTCTTCTCACACATAGTTCATTCCGTATGTCAGGTTAAAATGACCCTGTAGATCCACTGGCGTGCCTGGGTGGCTCAGTTGGTTAAGAGTCTGCCCTCAGCTCAGGTCATGATCCCAGGGTCCCAGGACTCAGCCCTGCATCAGGCTCCCTGCTCAGCAGCTTCTCCCTCTCCCTCTGCTGCTCCTCACTGCTTATGCTCTCTCTCACTCTCTATCAAATAAATAAATAAACTCTTTAAAAAAAAGCCTTAAGTACCTAAGATAGCTGTTTAAAATGTCACTTAGGATTTGCTATAGTATGGCCTGGACTTTTCTTTCACAGACTCATTTCCCAGCAATTCCTTCCTTCCCTGTAGTATTCCAGATAAAGTGATGCGTATGCCAGTCTGCTCTTGACCATGCCTTGCTGTTTTCTGTTTTGATAGCTCTCTTAGGGACATCTCTTCACCTGGAATATTCAGTTCCCAGCTCTACAACCACCCCCATCCTTTGGAGCAACAGAGTAATAGCAGCTTTTCCCCTTTCCACATTCCGAGCTGCTCTAAAATGTTTTGGTCAGTAGAGTCATTTATATATATTCTGTATTAGGATAGTCTGGCTGCTATGTAACCTACAAACCTCAAATTTCAGCAGCTTGACCCAATGAAACTCTATTTCTCATTTGGCCACCATCCTTTGCAGTTTGAGCATCTTTTGTCTGGCTACTTCCAATCAGAGACTCAGGAATCTGGGCATCTTCAGAAGTAGCTTTGCCATTTCAGAGGCCTTAGCTTCCAACTGCCTGTTTGTAGAGAGCAAGAGAGAAAGAGACACGATGGTAGATAATATGAAATATTTTAGAGGCTAGAGTGGGAAGTGGTGTGTGTTATTTCTACCTACGTGCCACTGACCAGAAGTGTGTCATATGGCACCAGTCTAAAAGCAAGGATGTCTGGGAAATGCAGTTTTTTTCTGTGGACCCTGGAAGAGAAGATGCGATTGGTGAGCCTCTGGCCAGTCACTGCTGCCTCTTTACTGGAGAACTTTGTCTCATCATTTCCACACCCTGTGGCAGTTCTGAATACAGTACCCTGAACATATCAGACATCAGTGAGATTGACATCCCGAGGACCTGTGTGTGGGCAGCACTGTATATACTGCTTTTTGCTCTTTTAATTTTGCTTCCTTGCTCCTGAGTTTTGTCCTTAGGGACAAAACCTGGAGTGCCTTACCCTTTTTGACCTTTCCCTCTATTTCTATCCCTCTTCCACCTCCTCCTTTTGTTAAAAAAAAATTGAAGTACAGTTGACATTTTTTTTTCCTTCTAGATCTTTCTATATTTCTCCTGCTTATGATCTAAAATTTTCCTATTTTCTTAGGGCACCTGGGTGGCTCAGTCAGTTAAGTGTCTGCCTTTGGCTCAGATTATAATCCTAAAATCCTGGGATGGAGCCCTGAGTCCCGTTGGAGCTCCCTGATCAGCAGGGAGCCCGATTCTCCCTTTGTCCATCCCCCTGCTTATGTTCTCTCTCTCTCAAATAAATAAAATCTTAAAATTTTGTTTTTCCTATTTGCTTTCTCTTAACTTATTTTTCATTCTCACTGAAAACCCAATTGTAAAAGGCCTAAATGTACAGAGTCAAGGATGGACATGTGTATGTTCTGGGGTGAGGGGTAAAGAAGGAAGCTATTCTATTTCCTTTTATTATTTTTTTGGCAAGGGGAGGGGATTGGAGAGGTGTTATATAAACTTTTTATTTGGGAATAATTTTGAATTTACAGAAGAGTTACAAATATGATACTGAGTGTCTCCATATACCGCTTGACTTGGTTTCCCCTAATCTTACATTTCTGTGGTACTTTTGTCAAAACTAAGAAACTAGCATAGGTACATTTCTTTTAACTGAACTCCAAACTTCATTTGGATTTTGCCAGTTTTTCTCCCAACGTCTTTTTTTTTTTTTTTTTTTTTCTGGCTCAGAATCCCATCTAGGGTACTGCATTGCATTTGGTTTTCATGTCTTCTTAAGTCTTTTCTGGTCTGTAGCAATTTTTGTCTTTCTTTGATTTGGATGACTTTGACAGTTTTGAAGAATATTGGTCAGGTATTGTGTAGAATGTCCCTCAATTTGGGTTTGTTTGATGTTTTTTTAATGATTAAGTTGGAAGTTGGGGTTGTAGGTTATGGGCAGGAAAACCATAGAGGTGAAGTTCTCTCTTCATCGCATAATATCTGGGGATACAGGATATCATTCATTATGATAAACCCAACCACTTGTTTAAGGTAGTACTTGCCAGATTTTTTTTCACTGTAAAGTTACTATTTTCTCCTTTCCATACTGTTATTCATTGGATACAGGTCACTAAGTCCATCCCATACTCAAGGGGGATGGGATTAAGCTCCACTTCCAGAAAGGAAGAGTATCTACTTAATATTATTTGGAGCATCCTATTCTTATGCTTTCTCACTTAAATGCTTTCAAAGTCCCTAAATAGATTTGAATCTCAATGGCGGACGTAAATCAGGGTCTCAAAAGCTATCTCCCTGACAACTAAATGAAGAGCCTTGCAAATTTTTATTCCACGGGTAAGAGAAAGGGTCCATCCCAAGGAATCAAAACAAAGCAAGCAAATGAACCTATTAGCATATAATCATTCTGTGAAGTAGCACACCTTGGAGTTGGCTAATAACTGCATAATGCTGCCTGACTCACTCACGGCCTTCATTATTCATGAATGCATATCCTTACTCTTGGGTAAAGTGGTGAGGCATCTAGGCTTTTCAAAATTACTCCCAACCTTTATGGCAGGCCAAGGTGTTGAGGTGCTCTGTTAGTTGGCTAGGGAGTTGGGCAAGAAGGTGCATTTTGCTGCTGTAACAGCCACAGTCATGCCCCACCTGGGCAGCTAACAGCATCAAGCATGTTAGAGATGAACCTGTATAATATCTGATGGAGGTGGAGTTTCTGGCTTCAAAGCCTGCTTTCTCAGCTGTCAGGAAAAGTATGAAGGGAATACTTTTGAAATAAAAATTGAAATGAATCACAGCTCTAATTGTTTTCCATTTATAATCATAGTTGGGTGAGATCATTTAGGCAGATCACTTTATTCTACATGTGAGGATCTACAGATGATGTGAAAAAGTAATGCAACTTAGTTAATAGAGTGAGGCCATTTTAAGACTTATCTGCTAATGCACGACCTTGGAGGGACATGCAGTTCTGAGAGACAGGGGCTGGAAGGGAATTATGGGGGTTTTGGTATTAGGCAACCCTGAGTTTCAGTCCCCATGCCACTTCATTAGTCAGGTGACCTTTGCAACTTCATCTCTCTTGAGCCTCAGATTTCTCAGCTGCAAAATGGAATTAATGAAATTTTCTTTGGATGATTGTTACAAGGATTAAATGAGATAATGTCTATTAGATACCTACCTGGTACTTAACAAATGGAGGTTGTGTCAGAATGCTTTTGGTGTAAGTAACAGAAAATCCAACCCAAAGTGACCAAAGAATTAAAAAAATATGTTATTTTACGTAATATAAAAATAGAAGAGCCAAAGTAGGATTGCTGCAGGATTTGTTCATTCACATGCTCAATATTGTCATCACAAGCCCAGATTCTTTCCATCTCTCTGCTCTGTCATCCTCAGCAGGATGTGTTAATCCTCAGAGCAGCTCCCATCACAGTCATAATGTGGCAGCTGAAGTTCCAGGCATCACATTAATAGATGGCAAACCTCAGAGGAACATGATGAGCCTCTTCCAGTGTCTTAAGGGCGAGAAACCATTTTCAAAAGCAACCCCATACCCACCCTTCATATCCCAGTCGACTAATCTTCGTATCAACGGAGTTGATTAGAATTATATCACAGATTTGTGTCTAAATTGTGGGCTGCCCTAATCCACTTCTGGGCCAGTATAATTGGCTTAGACCAGTTAGGTCTGCCCCTCCTGAAGCAAAAGCTGGTTCTAACGCAATATAACCACATTTTTACCTGAAAAAACAAATCTAGATTCTGTTGAGAAGGAGGAACATATGAATATGTCAAAACTTTAGCAGATTCAGCAAACAAGGTTACTGAGATATTTTATTTTTTTTAATTTTTATTTATTTATGATAGTCACACACACAGAGAGAGAGAGAGAGAGAGAGAGAAGCAGAGACATAGGCAGAGGGAGAAGCAAGCTCCATGCACCGGGAGCCCGATGTGGGACTCGATCCCAGTCTCCAGGATCACGCCCTGGGCCAAAGGCAGGCGCTAAACCGCTGCGCCATCCAGGGTTCCCAAGGTTACTGAGATAATTCATGAGGCTGGTAATTGCTATTATTGATAAAGATGTAGATAGCTATTTATTTATTTATTTATTTAGTTAGTTAGTTAGTTATTTTTCTTCTTCCCTTTAAATTGACCATTTGGTTCCTTCTTTAGTGCTGTAGAATATCAGACTTGACAGGAATCTCTCTGATGCATATCTAAAGAATGGTTATTCCCTCATCTTGAAGTCTTGAGTCTCTCCCTGAAGCAGGCTGAATGGCTTCTGGAGCACCAACCACAGAGCTGTATCTTAAAGTGATTGTTTACATCAAAATTAATTGAAATTAAGTAAAATTACAGGGATGCCTGGGTGGATCAGTGGTTGAGCTTGCCTTTGGCTCAGGGCGTGATCCTGGAGACCGGGGATTGAGTCCCACATCAGGCTCCCTGCATGGAGCCTGCTTCTCCCTCTGCCTATGTCTCTGCCTCTCTGTCTGTGTCTCTCATAAATAAATAAGTAAAACCTTTTTAAAAAAAAGAAATTAAGTAAAATTACAAATTTACCTCCTTATTTGCACTAGGCACATTTCAAATGTTTAATAGCCACATGTAGCTAGTAGATATTATATTGGACAGCATAAATTATATGACATTGCCATCACTGTAGAAAGCCTTACGGTTCTTCAGATTTTTCCACTTTTAAAATTCTGAAGGAGTAAGAGACTCAGGACTACTGATGTCAATGTATGGATTTAGTAATTTGATGGTAAATTGATTGGTTGAAAAATAGAACAAATAAAAATGATTTATGGGTCAACATTTAGAAATTCTTATCATAAGTTGTCAGTTGATCTATATAAATTGGAATTAATGATTTTCAATGTGCCTACATTTGCAATATGAGTTTTAATTGATTAGTATTTAATATGTTTTGTGCCTACTCATTTATGCCCACAAACCTCAACTCTTGGGCATTCTGGGAATGATAATCTCTGGCTTTATCATTTTCTCTCTTGGCTTGGTCTGTGCAGCACTCTGCATTTCCCAGTTGTTGACATCAACCAGAAGATGGGGAAAAGAGAGTTGATTAAAATCAAATAGTGAAAAATTGGAGCTTGTCAGTGTCTTGGGTAAAGGTTCGGAGGGAAAACATTGGTCCAAATGAGTTTGGACAATCTGTTGATTTAATTATCTGCTAGTATTATTAATAATAGTACCTTATATTGGAATATCCCTTTCATATTTGTTATTCCATTTAATTTCACAACAAATCCATGTAAGTTATTATATTATCCTCATTTTTAGACAAGGAAAGAGAGTAGATTACTACTGTGCAATGTGGTACATTAGTTGAAGGTTAATTTTTTTTTTTAAATAAAATAAGTATTTGGGCTGTGGACTGTGGGCCGCCGGGGTCGGTGAAGGATCTCAAGATGGCCAGGCGAAAACTTGCTCTAAAAACCATTGACTGGGTAGCTTTTGGGGAGATCATACCCCGAAACCAGAAGGCCATTGCCATCTCCCTGAAATCCTGGAATGACATGCTTACCTCCAGGCTGGCTACTCTTCCTGAGAAACCACCTGCTATCGACTGGGCTTACTACAAGGCCAATGTGGCAAAGGCTGGCTTGGTAGATGACTTCAAGAAGTTTAATGCCCTGAAGATTCCTGTGCCAGAGAATAAATACACTGTCCAGGTGGACGCTGAGGAAAAAGAAGATGTGAAAAGCTGTACTGAGTTTTTGTCTCGCTCAAAGGCCAGGATTGAAGAATATGTAAAAGAGCTGGAGAAGATGAAGAACATAATTCCATTTGATCAGATGACCATTGAGGACCTGAATGAAGTCTTCCCAGAAACCAAATTAGACAAGAAGAAGTATCCCTATTGGCCTCACAAGCCAATTGAAAATTTATAAACTTGAGATGAGGAGAAAGCCCCGGCCCTCATATTATAAACGTTGGACATTAAAAATAATGATACGGAAAAAAAATAAATAAATAAAAATAAAATAAAATAAGTATTTGGCTCAATAAAACTCTCACTGAACATCTACGATATGTGTTTCAAATAATTATAAAACTAAAATTTGAACCCAGAACTTTTTTTTTTCAAAATTTATTGCTATTTATATTATCCCTGGCTACCTTTTTAGTTAGTATCTTTTTAGTTAGTATCTTTTTAGTTAATATCTTTCTCCTTTGCCAGAGATATTTAAAAGTGACCATGCTAACTAAACTCTCATAGGAAGTTGTGAAATACAAAATTCGTAATTCAATTCATAAGTAATCATTGAGGGGCTTGGGGATCTTGACATGAAAGGTGTGCTAAATTATGATTATATAAAAAGGCATATAGGGCACCTGGGTGGCTCAGTCAGTTAAGCATCTACCTTTGGCTCAGGTCATGATCCCAAGGTCCTGGGATCAAGCCCTGCATCAAGCTCCCTGCTCAGTGGAGAGTCTGCTTCTCCCTCTCCCTCTGTCATTACCCCTGCTTGTGTTCTCTGGAGCTCTCTCTCTGCCAAATGAATAAATAAAATCTTTTTAAAAAATAAAGAGGCATATAAATTATAATAGCATTTCTTTGATCCATGAAATATAAACACTTATGGATTGATACAAGCATCTTATTTATTGTAAGTAACCATTGCCGTTTGCATGCTGGGATGATGTCAAAGGGAGTGGAGAGTATGAGTAGGAGATTTTGAGTTGAATGGACAGATAACTCTGCCCTAATGTATTCCCTGTTAATGTCGTTTCCAACATTCTTTCAACCGATGTAGACAAAACCTGAATAATAGGTCGAGTGAATTGCATAACAAATATTGAAGTGGAGAATGATTATTAGCTCTTTTCATTATTTAATCTGATGATGAACAGCCTTGGTCACCCCCTGTCTGCTTCTTCTCCAGGGGCCAGAGGAGATACAACAGCTGGCAATGAGTCTATCCCTCACTTAGTTGATTATTCAATTTTAGAGCCTTTAGTTAACTGTGGTTGCTAATCAGCTTTTTTCCAGGCAGTCTTCACATTGCTTTTTAATAATGGTGACACCCAAGCAAAGCATGTGACAGGGATTAATTTGATTGTGTTGCCCAGAAAGTGGAACATGGGCTCAAAGGGTGCTGCAATTGCACGGTCCTTGAAGAACCAGGTGATGCTGACGTTTTTCCTAATGGAAAGTGAAGATGGAAAGTGCAAGGGCTGGAGGTGGACCCTGGTCTATTTTTAGATAGCTGGATTGCTTGCTATGCATCTTTGCTTGCAGTATGAAAGCTGCTTTCTGGAAGCAAACTTCCCTTCACAATACGTATTGTGTTTAGTATTTTGTAGGGTCTTTATTGAACCAGACTCTTACTTTATAAAAATACTATGATATTCTTATGCTGCATCCTGGATTACTATATACAGGAATAAAATGAATGAATGAATGAATGAATGAATGAATGAATGGTTACATGATTCTGTTAGGGTGAACTACATGAAGAAAATACAGTGCTTTATAAATGTGGGGTTTAAAAGGAAAGTCTTCTGGGTGTAATTGCTTCCTTCTTTTCTATTAAGGATTGCTAAATACACAACACCAAACTACTTCCAATTAAACAAGTAAACTTTGCACATCTTTTTCACATAAAGGTAACTTTTTTGAAGAAGGAGGCACAGCCATTTTAGATTCTCTTAGGCCCAGATACTTCCTCTGTTTAATTATGATTCAGTAGAGATTTATTTTTAAGTTGAGATACAATTGGCATATATCCTTACATTAGTATCAGGTGTACAACATCATGATTAAATATTTCTACATGCATATTGTGAATGTAGCATATATTTATCCTAGATGCAAGGAACTGAGCAAAAGCTATGTCAACATGGATCAACATTTCAGCAACTTTGGCCTTGCAGCTATTGCTACATGCTTGTTTTGGCTCCTCTCTCTTTGTAACTAAATATACATTTTTGTCAGAAAGAGCCCTTTGATAAGTAAGATATAAAATCCAAGGGAGAAGTGACATAGGGTTATTTTGAACCAATTCATTCTTTCAGCAAATATTTTTGGGCATTTACTATATGGTGGACACTTCTGGGAACAGAGGAAGCAAAAATAAATGAATGAATTAGGGTAGTTATTGGGGTTAACCACAGAGGACTGTACTGTCTTCAGAACCTCCCTTGAGATGTTTCAGTTTTTATCATCATTATTACAAGTTTTTCAAACTATTCTTTCCAACAATTGCTATGAGAGGAGTTCTGGGAACAAATTTTCCACGTTGCATCACATTTCCCTTGATGTTTTAGTGTGCCTTGTAGATTGGTATGTTGGGAAGCAATACTCAAGACCCTTAATCTGCTGTGAACTACTACTACTCTCCTCCTCCTCCTTCTTATTCTTTTTTGAGGATGTTTAGGTCTCTGTGTTAAGGTCTGCTGTATGGTTTTACTTAGGAGTAAAGCATAATGAATTTTGCAATTTAGAAGTTCTCTCTTATCAGAGTGAAGAATGTAGTCCTTGCCTCTCTTCTTGCCTTCCTTTCTTTCCTCAACCTCTTTAGGCTCTTGCACTTTTTCCTCTAACCTTTTCATTGGGACTGCTCTTGTCTCGGTGTTCACTGATTCCCATGTTGCCAGATGTGATTGCTAGTTCTTTGCCTTCATCACGCTTGGTCCATGCTACCGTGCTGCACAGTTAATCATTTCCTTCTCAAAACACCTTTACTCCTGGCTCGTGTGATCACCACATTCCTCTGGTTTGGTTTTTGTTTTTCTTTTAATACCTCATTGGCCATTTTTTTTCTGTTTTATATCCTGGCTCTTTATCTTCTACTTGACATCTCTGTTTTAGAGAATCCTGTGGCTTAGTTTTCATCTTCTTCTCTGTCCTTTCTTTAGGTGATTTTATCTGTTCCAGGTCTTTATCTTTTAACACTTAGACTATGATGTACCTAGATGTGGTTTTCCTGAATGTGTTATTTCTGAATCTGTATATTTTTCTGGTTGCACTATGTGTAAGTACTGCATGCTCTAACAGATTTTTGCCACTGGAGCTCCTTAATCTATAGATTTTTAATCTATAGTATTTTATTAAATTTGGGAAGTTCTGGCCACTTTCTATTATTTTCTTCTGGCCCAATTTCTTTCTCTTCTCCTAGGACTCCAACTACTTTTATGGGAGACCTTTTGAAATTTCCCACAGGTCCCCAAGGCTCTTTTAATTTTTTTCAGTATTTTTCTCTGTTCTTTACATTAGTTGATTTCTATGATGTCTATCTTCAGAATCACTGAAACTTCTTTGTCTGTCTCCCCCTACTATAAACTCCATGAAGTTGGGGTCCATGTCTGTCTTGTTCACTGCTGTCTCCACTGTCTACAACAATGCCTGGGAGTGCTAAATAAAGAATTGTTGAACGAATGAAGGGAAGAATGTTAAACAATTTAGAAGGTAGTGTCTATGGTTTAGAGACAAGAAGAAGCTGAACTTGGGCAATGGCAATTAGGAGGAAGAGAAGACAGACCCAGGAAGATACCTTATCATGAATCATCTTATCAGATCAGTTTGAAATTCAATATAAGTAAATTATCCTAAGTCAGAGAGTGAATGAATTAGGCCTAATAGGCCTCATCGACTCTAATGAGATGGCTTCATTAGGGCTCCTGAAGGTCACTAATACATTAATGGGAACCCAAGGCTCAGCTCTGATGTACAAGTGACCAACCATTTGCTTTCTTCTATACTTCAAGGATTTAAAGTTTTTACTTCATCCCTCCAGTGAATCAATCAACCAACCAACAAATTATTATCCTTACTGAGAATTTGATCCTGGGCCAGAGTCTAGAGAAACAAGAGGTGATTACATATATACCTGTTGTGAGACTAGTAGAGTCAGACATTCAAAACAATCAGTGCCATGCAGCATAATAAAATGCTCTAATAAGGGGGTTGTGCCAGGGGCTCTCACTCTGAGCATGAGTATAAAAGATTCAGGGAGCATTTTGAAAGAAGATGCTTGAATTGTGACATTTGAAGGACAAATGAAAGCCTTTCAGACACCAAGAGGAAGTCTTGTGTGCAGATCCATGTGGGGAAATTTTTAAGAGGTTCAAACTGGTAGGAAAATACCAGTACCCTCTGGTGCAATGTAGCAGCTTTGATCTACGTAGATTTATCCTGATTTCCTCAATTTCAAGAGACTAAATGTGAAACAGGGCTTAGAACACAAAATGACTGATAAAAGTTAGCAATAGTAATGTAACTCACATTTGTTAGTGTAATGGTGCTTGGGCAAATCATGAGCTCAGGACATGCTTTTGTAGTTCTTGTTATCACTTGCCCAGTTGGGAAGTTGTAAGTGGAGAGAGGCTATACATTTTCAAGGTCTTTGCTCTCCTCATTTGCCTTGATATGATGAACATGATGATGTTCTTTAAGTACTTCAATATCCCCTGCACCTGCAAAATATTAATATCTTAACCAAATTTGAAATATACTTTTTTATCTTCATTATTTACTTTCTATATTTTATAATGGAGAAATGTTAGTTCCCATTTCTTCCAGAAAAAAAATCTATAGTATTTTTTGCCTCTGAAGGTTGATAGCTAGCTTCTGTAGTGAGAGACAGAAATAGTTGCTTTGAATGTGGAAGAGACATGAGACATTGTTCTTGTTGGCTCTGCCTTTCCTATTTGCACATTTGGCACTATGTTCTGAAGATAAAAACAATAATTAGAAAGAGAAATCTATGCTATTGAAAAAATAGTGTAAGTAAGCAGTCAGATTGTTTTTTTGTACTTGTGAGTTGGAACTGTTCTTCCATTATGATAAATCATGTGTTATCATTGTGTGAGGTATGTTGTTTCTAGGTAACAGAGAAGGGAAAGCTTGGAAGCTCAGAATCACAAGTTTATAATTTTCTAACTTTGTAAGGTACCATATAAGAGAACTTTAGGCCTAATTATATTGGAACAATGTGTGCTCTACTTTAATCCTGAACTGAGATAACAGTCATTGGGAAAATTATTTCTGTCTTCACTCAGAAGAAGAAACATATAAGCCCATTAAAAACAATTTAAGGTCTTTGAATGAAAGCAATAAAGAAGTAATACTATTACAAGATTATTTTTGTGTTATTTCAAGTTAATGTGGAGTGACCTGAAGAGAGTAAATGCAAAGGGTTTTGAATCTGATGAATATTAATTAACTGGAAGGCAAATAAAAAAGCTAGAATGATTCATTAGTGTTGTTTTGTTCTTTTGATTAATCACTATCTTGGTAAGGAGAAACTTAAAAGTGATTATCTATTATATTTTAAGAAATTAAAAATAATTTGTTTTCCTGTTATGAAAGTGTTCTGTTACATGTTTATTAATATACTAAATCAGGGGCTCCTGGTTGACTCAGATGGAAAAGCATGTGACTCTTGATCTCTCAGGGTTGTGAGTTCCAGCCCCATGTTGGATGTAGAGATTATTGAAAAAAGAAACTTAAAAAAGCCCTAAATTTTGTAAACAAGTATATATTAATATATTGAAATTAATATAAAATCGAAAAGAGAAAAATTTTAAAGTATAATTCTAATACCCAGATATAACTGTTGCAGTATCTTTTATATCTTTTTACTTTTGGTGTATGTGTTTCTCAAAACCAAATAATTTTATAATTTAAAATTATAAACTGTAATTAAATTATGAATTTGTAACTTAAGTGATAATTACAAAGCAAATCATAATTTGCCTCCTCCATGAACAGTGTGTCAGGAGCATCTTTCTTTGTCCATAGATGTGTATTTTCATAAACTGCACTCAACCATTTTTTTATTCTAGCACAATTGAGGGATTGAACACAGTCTTGAGAGTGATATTTAGTGTCAACTTTTTTTTAAGGGATGAGGAAATAGGATTCAGAGGAGAGGGCAAAGATGGTTAGTTATGTAAAAAAATGTGACAAATACTAATCTGCTACATCACTTTTAATGATAGTGTAAATTATGTTTTAAAAACAAGCCCCCAATTGTTGATCATTTAGATTATTTCTCATTTTAAACCACCACAACATTTAATATTGTGATAAACACTTTTTTTTTTTTTAAATGTCTGACTGCTTCCCACATCTAATTATTTCCTAACAATGAATTTCTAGATGTAGAGGTACTTTACCAAAGAGCTTTTCCTACACTAGCCGTATATTGACTTTAGGGCATTGCTGTATTTTTCTTTGAAGTGTCATACAAATTGATATTATTCTTATAATAGTTTAAGAGATTGTCCATGTTCTGCCATTTAGGCCAAGATCATTTTAAAAAAAGCAATGCCAGTTTGATGATAGAGAAACAATATCATTGTTTCATTTACATTTTAAAGCTGAACATTTTTTCTTTAAGATTTCTTTATTTGAGAGAGAGAGAGACACGGTGACAGCAGAAGTAAGGAGAGGGGCAGAGGGAGAGAAACCCAAGCTTATTCCCTGCTGAACATGGGGCCTGACATGGGACCTGATCCCATGACCCATGAATTCATGACCTGAGCCAAAATCAAGAGTCAGAAGCTTGACCAATTGAGCCACCCAGGCACTCCAACACTTTTGTAATCATATAGACCATTTGAATTCCTTCTTTGTATATGTATCTGTCTTTTGGTAATATCTATTTATCTCATTGAATCAGGTCTAATTACTACATTATTCCATTTGTATCTCATACATGTTGTAATTTCTCTATAATATGTTGTAGGCTTTTAATTTTATGTCACATGTTGACACAAGAATTCTTACAAAGTCAGATTTCTTAGTCCTTTATTTTTCATGATTAGAAAAATAAATTTTCTGAACAAAACTTCTAGATAAAATTTCCACAATTTCATGTTATGTAAGCAGTTCCTTAAGCTGTAATTTAGCATTCATGTGGCTTCATTTTTTAAAAAAGATATGTTTCTTTTGAGAGAAAGAGAGAGAGAGAGAGAACAGGTGAGCAAGGGGAGGGGCAGAGGGAGAGGGGGGAGAGAGAGAATCTCCTTGCTGAGCATGGAGCCTGACTCAAAGCTCCATCCCAGGACCCTGAGATCATAACCTGAGCCAAAATCAAGAGTAGAATACTTAACTCACTGAACCACTCAGGCACCTCTCATGTGGCATCATTTTCAAAATTTGTATCTTTAATACACTCATGTTTATTTTGGTGTCTTGCATAAGATAGGCAGGCACTAAATTACTTGTGTTTTTTTTTTTTTTTTTCCAAATTGCTATATAGTTAACAGAATACCAACTCTTAAAACTCTATCTAAAAAAAAAAAAAAAAAAAAAAAAAAAAAAGAAAGAAAGAAAGAAAGAAAGAAAGAAAGAAATGATCCCGCTGTGCCTTGGAATGGACAACAATCCAGATGCTACAGACTCTGGCTGGGGTGAACCTGGCTGGCCACGTGGTATAGGTTGTCATGGTCTCCCCTCCATAGCCATGAATGGGAGAACACAGGAAGCAGGACATGGGTGACATCCTCTACCAGATTGTGACCATCACTGACCAGAACTTGAATGAGGCACAAGCAAAGAAACATGCCCTGAACTGTCACAGAATGAAACCCTTGCTCTTCAGCACCCTGTGTGAGATCAAAGAGAAAACAAGTCTCAGCAGCAGAGGAGCCCAGGAGGAGGACCCTCAAGATCCGCAGCTAATGAGATTGGACAATATGCTTTAGGCAGAAGGGGTTTCAGGTCCTGAGAAAAGTAAAATATCAATGGCAGTAGCTGCAGCCAGGACTCCCTGGAGGTTCTTCAGATAACTCTATTGAACATTCAGATTACAGAACCAAATTGACCCAGATCAGACAAATCTATCAGAGAACTGCAGAAATATGAACAAGTCTGCAGTCACCACTCTCAGTCTTGCACAAACCCTCTATTGCTCTTCTATTAACCAATTCTGAGGGTTGTGAAGAGTAGGTGTTAACACAAAGAGCAAAATAGCTAAGGTGATGCAAAACTCTCCACACCCCCCCCTCAAAAATAAGATTCTATCTCTACCAATGTTAAATGCCACCTTTTCATATGCTAAATTCTGAAGTCTGTTAGAGCTCTTTTTAAAAAAGATTTTATTTACATATGAAAGAGAGAGAGAGAGAGAGAGAGAGAGAGAGAGAGAACATAAGCAGGGGGAGGAGCAGAGAGAGAGAAGACTCCCCAGAGAGCAGGGAGCCCAAAGTGGGGCTCCATCCCAGAACCCTGGGATCCTGGGATTATGACCTGAGCTGAAGGCAGACACTTAACCCAGTGAGCCACCCAGGTGCCCCTATTTCAGTTCTCTGTTGATTTTCAATTCTAATTCATTAATTTGCCCATTTTTCTTTCCCTTTCTTTTTTCTTTTTGCATTAGCATCACATTGTTCTATTTACTGTAGCTTTATATAGAGTATCTACTAGGGTCTGGTTGGGTAAGTTTCTTCCTTTCATTACTATTCTTTTTCTGAGAAACATTTTAATCAATGTATACATTTAATATTTCAGGAAGAATTTAGAGTCTCTTTGACACATATCCCTGCAATCTTATTGAAATGGCATTAAATGTATAGATTATTTTAGGGATAATTTACATCTTTATAATATTGAATCTTTTAGTTCAGTAATTGATGTGCTCTCTGCTTATTCTAGTCCTCTTTTATATTCTTCAGGAAGGTTTTATCAATTGATATGGTTCTTGTCATGCTTATTTCTTATGCTTATTTCTAGGCATTTTATATTGTTGCTATTAGAAAACCCTACCTTCCTTCTGCATTATATTATCTTGATTATTTTTGTTTTACACTATTATTGCAATGTATTTTGTTACTTTAATGAGTTCTTATTTATTCTCTTTTGAGTTTACCTGGTAGATGGTCCTAGCATTTGCAGATCAAACCAGAAAGGCTGGGATGCTTGGTGGCTCAGTGGTTGAGCGGTTTCCTTCAGCTCTGGATCCCAGAATCCAGGATCAAGTCCCACACTGAGCTCCCTGTGAAGAGCCTGCTTCTCCCTCTTCCTATGTCACTGCCTCTGTCTCTCTCTGTCTGTGTGTGTGTGTGTCTCTCATGATGAATAAATAAATAAATCTTTTAAAAAAATCATCAAACCTGAAAAGTTTTCTTCTATTATATCTTTGATTATTACTCTTATTTCATTGGTTCTACTCTTTCTTTAGGACCTCCTATTATATTAAAGCACTTTCTTGGTGTTTTTCTTTGCATTCTGAGGAGCTCTTAAATTGGTTTTCCACATTAATTCCTGTGGAAGTTCGGTTTTCCAAAGATAGAGAACAAATAGAATATATGTATAGATAGAGATTTATTATAAGGAACTGGTTCATGTGATTATGGAGGCTGATGTGTCCTAAGATCTGTAGTTGGCAAGTTGGTGACCCCAGAGAGTCAACGGTATAGTTCTAGTCAAAATGCCAGCAGGCTTGAGACCCAGAAAAGCAATTTGAGTCTAGCAGAAAAGGACTGATGTCCCATCTTAAGGCAGTCAGGCAGAAGGTATTCCCTCTTACTCATGTTATGGTCAGTTTAGGCTGTCATGGAAACTGGAGCATTTCTCATTACACTGTTGCTTTTCTGAAACCCCTCTGGCAGCTTCCAGTAGGAGCCTTAAATGAAGCAAATCTGGAGGTATGTTTAAGACTTTGGCTTAACCTGGGGATTTTCAATGTCATTCTGTATGTTTCCAGCTGACAGTTTTGGCTTAGTAGCTTGAGTGTTTGCAGTCTCCCTTTATTTTTTCCAGTTCCCGGAGAATCCTCTTGAACTTTTTGTAGACTTGGAATTTTAGTATAAACAGAGTATGTCCAAATATATGTATGAATCAGTGTGGAAAGCAGGGATTCAGTGAGAAAGGGACAGAGGAGAAAATAAAAACTTATTTTCAGCTTGCCATTGAAGCTGGCACCCTTTAGCTCCCCAGTCTCCATGTCCTGGGTACCCTCTCATACATTATCTGGCTTGGAATTTGGTACTACTCTCCATCCTGGAGGGGTCCTTCTAGTAGGAGTTCTGGGTAGGATCCAAAGTTAGTCATATCACCATAGCATCATAAATAGCATATAGCAACTGCAAAATGTTTTGACCTAGAGATACAAGAAAATGTCATGTATTGTTTTATTTTTCTAAATGAAATCAAACTTTGCTTTAAACTTGACTAGCTGTGGTTGGTGAGGAATTCTAATGTTCATTTTTATTGGGGTTCTCTTCTGTATGGAATCATGCAAGGATCTCAGTAATGATGTCTATCTTGAGAAATGAAGGAAGGACCTGACTTTAAGTCTGTGGTGATCACCATCATTGGTATCCTTCCATTTGTTCCTAGACGCTCCAATGGAGACCTGGTCCTTTATGTCTGTCAGGCTTTGCTTTTATACTTGTCTGTGGTGGTGCCCCCAAGATGCCTCCTTACAAGCTTGACTATGGTGATGCTATGCAACTTTCCACTTCCTCTTCACTTACCCCTTACTTTCCAAACATACTCACATAACTACCCAGGTTCTAGAAATCTAACCCTTAGGGAAAAGAGAAGTCTCTCTTCCTTTTGTTGCACCAGTGTGCATCTGTCCTCCCCTTGGAAATCTCTCTTTAAAGTATTGTCCTTCCCTGAAAGTAACAGAAACCAGCCTTCAAGGACATAGAGCTTTTCTCCCTCTTGAGAGGAGAAGGGGGAGAATAGACTTAATTCTTTAGGCTAATGAGTTCACAACTACATCCTACCCCCAAATTAAAAACATGGAACCAATTTAATTTCTCAATGAAATTCATTGATTCATTGTATTCCAGAATTTCTGTAGTCATTTAGGAGAAGAAGATGAGCAGTGGATTTTGAACACTTTTGACCACATCCTGCCATAAGAAATATACCTCTTGCCACACTGATCAAGAAAATAAGAGAGAAGACAAATGAGCAATATTAGGAAGGAGGAGGGGATATCACTATAGATCCTGGAACACATATGTATGTATATGCCCCCATGTGTATGCCCACATATGTAGTAAATTGACCATTTGTCATAAGTTTGAAAGACTTAAAGACACAAAGAGGTGAAGGAGTATTATACTGGAGTTGAAGGCTTAGGTTCTACTTATAGCTCTGATAATAATTTTGAGCACATCTCTCAACTGCAATGGGCCTCAGTTTTATTGTGAATAAATACCCACAGGCCCTGAGGCCCAAAAGGGATCATGTACACAGAATTCCCATACAAATTATGAAGTCCCATTTACATATGAGATAGTTTCCCTGTAGTTATTATTATTGGTGAAGTTTGGTCAATAGATCTTGGTCAAAGAGTTGGAAAGCCTAGTCAGCCAAACTGCTTGAGATTAATATTTTTTCTTGACCTTTAAAACAAAGTCTGTCTGAGGGATTGGACAGAAAGAAAAATTATCATGTCAAGAGAGGTAGAAATTTCACGGATGTTTTCCCTCTGATGGGCTTCCAGATGCATACTGAGCAGGGTTTTGATTTCTACATCCTGCATCTGCATATTCCCAGGAGCAGAGAAGCAGAGGTTTTCACTTGCATAGTTGAGTAATAACTTGCAAATAAAAATGCTTTTTCCCATATGGTTGAGGAAGTCACAGTGAGATGAGGAGTGTTAGCACTCCCTTGTAATGGCTTAGCTTATTGCCATGAAATAGGCCATAGGGTGCTGTTGATGAACTTGTCCAGAGAAGTGACTGAAGCTCTGGAAAGAAGTAACTATATGTTTGTAAGGATCTCAAGTTTTATAATTCTATAGTTTTGTAGTCCAAAGCAATAGCAAAAGAGGACACAAATCACCTAATAGGGATTATGGACTAAAAGGGCTTTCAGACCAGCCTCTCTTGTTCTGGTTTCCTCTCACTCTTGTAGTGAACTACTCCCTCAGCTCCCAGCTTGGCTTTCCAAGGTTACTGCACCTTCTGTGTTTCCCACAGCTCATCATCATTCTCACCCCAGGTGGTGGAATCGGGAGAGGAAAGTACAGGTGGCAGAAAAACTCTGGCACCTTCTCTTTTGTTGTTTTACATATGTATGTGCCTATTATGAGCAGCCCCCCTGCCATTTGGGGAGGTCATTCAGGTAGTAGTAGTGTATGAGCACCTCCTAGCAAACCTTGGTGCGGAAATAAAAGGGGGAAAGGGTTGACTGAGCTAATGCTATCAAAACATTACCTCAAGGTTCAAAACAACCTTTAGTTCCTCCCCAGAGATATGTCACATTTAAGGACAAAACTTTCTTGACACACTTCTATAATATTTAGGGATTTTAAGGGCTTAGTCTAACATGCCCTCATTCTCTCATTTTAAGACTCTAATTTCGTGGGATTTTCTTGCACTTTTACTTGAGCAGAACTCTCACATCCATGCCATTTTGTCCCCTCTATATTGGTTCCTTAGTTATGTGTAGCTTTTCAAGATAAGTTTCTGACTAGTCATATCTTTCCACTGTGCAAAGCCTTCTGGAAGGTGTAGTTCTTTTGTCTGATGGCTATTCTAGCAGGATCTGCCCATGTACCTTTCATCTTATCTTCATACAGTTGTGGACAAGGATGAATCTAAGGGACAAAAGAATTGGAGAAATATCCTATGTTTATAACTGTATCCTATAATGATTAAGTTATCACACTGTTGCTGACTGGCCAGTTAGCGCATTGCCTGAACTCATTGGCTTTTTTTGGCTTATCTTCCTTTATTAGGAATACTTAGCCCCACAGAGTTTAGAAATTAGAAGATATAGTGAGCTCAGTATTGCAAATGTCGATTATGATTTTTTGTAGAAATTACACTTAAAAGACAACTAGTGGCCAATCTCATTTCTGAATATAGACACAAAAGTCCCAAAGCCATTATCAAATTGAGTCTTGAAATGTCATAATCAAGTAAAGTCTAGGCCAGATAAATTGATTTCAAAAAGCAACATCCATTTCTCCCCCCCCAAGTTATTTTATTGTGTAAGAACACTTAACACAAGATTTACCCTCTTAGCAGATTTTTAAGTGTAATGTTGGCAATGTCCATTTCTGAGCAAATCTCTTACAAAAGTAGAAATAGAAGGACAATTATTTTTAGAACACAAAGAATAATAATGAAGGAGATTTCTCACTATTGGAAAGATGCATTATGAAGCTATAATGATTAAAACACTGTGTACAGATTCGAGCATAGATAAACACAGATGAAGAAAAAAGAGTAAAAAGTCCAGAAATGGACCCAAGTGTATGTACAAGTTTTACAAATAATAAAGAAGGTTTTTTAATTGATGGGTAAAGGATGGCTAATTCACTAAAACGTTGGACTACTAGTGAAACATTTGTTAAGAATGAAGTTGGATCACTTATGTCATTCATGCAATAAACTTTAGAAGGAAAAAAAATGTGAAAGGAAGAGGAAGAGGAAAGACAAAGTTAAAGAAGCATGAAAAAGAGGAAGTGGAGGAAAGTAACGTAAGAAAGTAACATCATTTTGAAGGTGAGGAAGGTTGAGTGGAGGGCTCTGCTGCAGCCTGCAGTGAGTGCCTGGAATTGGGGCAAAACTCATGAGAGGACATAACCTCCCTGAGGGAGACACAATCTTCAATACAGAGATTCCTTTATGATTCCCAGGGTGTTTAGAAAGTTTAGGTTCTGACAACTCCTCTTTGGGCAACAGAGAATTACTGTTTTTTTGGTTGAAAGGTAATATTGTAGCCACAAATGAATTCAAGCAGTATTAAGTGAAGATACCAAAATGAGGTTGGGAGAACATCAAGGAAATCCAGCTTCTTAAAATTTTCCTGTGGAATTTTCCTGCAAAGTGGGCAGGCAGGTAACTTAGAAGTTTATTACCAGATCTTGTTTCGTCTGCCTTTCTTCTGACCCTGTACCATTCATGTGCTGACCAACGGGGGTACACCCTGCCATTCTCAAGCTTCCTTGTTTTTATCTTGTCTTCTTAGCTCTGGAATCTTTTTCCTGCAGTTCTGGCTTCTGCTTGATTGTAGGTCAAAGGTCTCCTGGTCTGAACCTGATTTTCCCCAACAGACTTTCACTTGATAGGCTCATGGCTCCCAATACTTCTGTGGCTCCAGAAGGACCCAACTCCCAACCATGGTGCCACAATCTTGGGCTAATTGGTTGTGACCTGCCACCTCTTTCCACTTTTATTTTCTGCACCGTTTTGTATTATGAAGGCGAGATTCCAACAAATTTAATATAACCAGCACCTCACACTCACCTAATTTGGTGTCTTACAAGGCTATGAAGTTGCTGATAATTTTTAGAAGATTTCAGGATCTATAATCAAATCTACTGTCCTTGATGTCTCTGAAACATCTTTCTTGTCACTTCACTCTTGCCCCTCTGCTCCAAGCTTAAAAATCTAAGGACTTTGAACTAGTGATATGTAATTTTAGTTTAGTTCTGGTTTCATCTGCTTACATTCTTCAGACTCTTAAGAGATTTCATCCTTTTGAGTCTGACTCAGAGAGTGCTCTTGAGTTTGCTGTGGGACCAAGAAGTGATGGGAAGAGCCCCTTACTCTCAGAAGCCTTGTTCTACCATCTGGTTACAAACCCTGTTTCCTGCTGTGGTGTGTGTGAAAGGCCTCACTATGAGTGTAATTTGTGTCAGTCCACTGCCTCCCAACAGCACCCTCCAGCTTTGTTTGCCTAATGAGAGTATGTTCGACGTGAGATGTTTTATTTCTAGCAAATGTGTAGTTGTGCTTCAGGCTGCTCTGGAGTTTTAGAAATTTCTCTGGGGATTTTAAGGAGATTTTTAGTTTCCTTTCAGGCAGTTAAAGTCATCTTCTAATAAGTTCAGTTGTTGTTTTCCCCACCTGTTTCTGAGATCTTAAAATGCAGTGGTTTGGAAAATACCACCCATCGATGGGGTTTAATCAGATGGAAGTCTCTGGAAGGCTTCTGGGTTGGTGGCAGAGGCACCATCTTGAGGGACGATGATTCATCAGCATCATTGTTACAGTGGTGTGTTGATTGAGGTTCATCTCTCACTTTAAATTAGGCAGAGAGATAGAGCGGGAAAGGGTGGGAACGGTAAGAGATAATGATGGAAAGAGTCAGCAGAGTGGGACTTGGGGGCCAAATATGTAGCTGCAGTCTTCTTTTGGTCAATCAAGGGAAAGACCCACTCTTCCTCAAGTGTCATCGTTTCTTCACACAAGGCAGCAGGATTTTGTGATGAAAACAATGCTGATATATTTATCTTCCTATGTGCTAGGCATTGTCTTAAGCTCTGAATAGTAGATTTCATTTAGTAGAAAATCTATGGGCTTTGAAGGCAGACACAGCTGGATTTATCACTTTTGTGTTGTGGTCCTGGGTAAATGACTTTTCTAAACCTCAGTTCCTTTACATATAACCTAACCCTGAAGGGTAGTAAAAAAAACAAACCAAACCAAACCAAACAAAAAAACTGCTGTAACAATGGCCCATGATAGGCCCTTCATGGCAATTTTGTTTCATGATCCTTCACTGATTTCTCCTGACCTGGGTTTGGCACACTGCATCTCAGCCCCAAACATGGCCTTTTCAACCCCTGTAAATTATACTCCCTCTTCTTTACGCATGATCTAAACATACTACGCCCCTTTCCTAGTAGTGATTCTGTTTGCCCCCTGTCCTGTGCACATTCATGTGCCTATCTTGCAAAGCCTTGCAGAGGGCACTGGTCAGCTCTCGCGACTTCCTCTCTTCCAGGCAGAGTTAAGTGGATAATGAATATACCTTGACAAGTATCACAAAGCTTAATGGAGATACTGAGTGAGAATGCATGCATACTTTCCCAGTCAGAAGTGGCTCTCTGGCTATTGCCTCAAGAATTGTGCTGAGCATTATATAATGTATAGAATTGTCGAACCATTATGTTGTACACCAGGAACTACTATAACATTGCTTGTCAGCTATACTTAAAAAAAAAAAAATGCCAGTACAATAAAAAAAGCCAATTCAGGCATATGTATAAGTAAAATGGGAAGAACATATGTACCCATGGTGGTGAATTTGCATGCTTGATATTTATTTATTTAGAATGTTGCATTTGCCGGGCATTGTCCTAGGAGCTTGGCATAGAGCAGTGAACAAAACAGACAAAAATTCCCGCTAATATTTAGCTCACATAGACTCCTATAGCTAGGAATAAATAGGCAACACAGAGTGTGTCCATGGAGAGGAGCTATAGAAGAGTCATATTGGGAAGCAAATGGGTGGAGAGTGCTGGGGTGAGGTGAGGGGTTCTAATTTCACTTAAGGCCTCCCTGAGAAGGCATTTTGCCCATCCTCCACACCCCTTCCCTCTGGCAACCATCAATTTGTTCTCTGTATTTATAGGTCCAATTCTGCTTCATATTTGTTTGTTAATTCATTTGTTTTTTAACTACTTTTATTTAAAAAAATGGATTCAGAGGTATATACTATTTTGTAATAAGTTTCCTTGGCAGAGCAATAAGCTTCTATCCATCTCTCCTTGTATATAAATTCTCTGTTGTTATTAAAGCCTGTGTTATCCCTTTCTTCATATGGATATATTAGGATTTTAAAAACCTCTTCCTTATTTTCAGATATTTAGGTTATTTCCATTTTTTTTGGCTTTTGTGATCATAAACAACAGTATGAAGAGAATTCTTGTACATAAATATTTATGTGTTTGATAAATTTTGTACCCCAGTGATGCACTGTGGCTAGAATAGGATGAGAACTTGATAGATGTGCCCCAAGGCTGAGCTTCCACATCTCTCTCATTCCTTTGCTCCAACAATATTTGTGGCCAATTCCCTGCATGTTCCTTTGGCCAAGGGGCTTTATTTTACCTCAAATCCTGGAATGTGGACCAGATGATTCAGAATATATGGGTGCCAGGGGTAAGGCTGAAATGAAGAGAAGGCACAAACATTGGAACAGAAGCATATGGTAGCCAGTGTACTGCACTGAGTGACTCAGATTCCATTTAAAGTCTCCATGCTCTGGCACAACCCATAGGCCTGGTATTGTGGGCATGGGTTGATATCTGACAGAGGGGCCAGAGGGGCGAGAGGGTTGATATCTGACAATGTGGGATGCAGGAAGAAACCATGGCTAGATTTTCTAAATTATGAACATTTATATGCTATTATGAACATTTACATGCTTATTAGCACAAAGAGGGAGCAATTTGATAAATGTTTGGAGTCAAATGTTGATCTTTTTCATGGTACTAGGAATATCGTCAGTGCACAAAACATGCTTGGGGAAGGATTAAGGCTAAAGATCTTGCCTCTCTATAATTTTCTTCTAGAGTCATGACTTGGGCAAACCCTTGGAGCCTTCACTATCTCCTGGATTGATCCTCTAATTATCTTTTTCTTTTTCTCTTTTTGTTTATGTGTGGTTTTTTTCTTTTTTACTCTACGCTGTAGAAGAGTCCTTCAACCTATATTATGACACATTGACTGAATTTTTCATTACATTGACCATATCTTTAATTTCCAAGTTATTTCTTATTTCCTTATCTCACTGAAGGTAAATATAATAGTTTTGTTTTTTTAGGCACATGTAGTTGGGTTTTGTTTTTTATTCATTATGATAGTGTCTGTCTTCAAATTGTTGTACTTGCCCCATTCACATTTAAAGTAATTATTGCTATAGTTGGATTTAATATCTACCATACTTACAACTGTTTTCTCAACCTTGTTCTTTGTTTCTTTTTTTGTCTTCTAATTTTTCTACCTTCTCTAGTTTTATTTATTTACATTTATTTTTTAAAGACTTTATTTATTTATTTGAGAGAGAAAGGGAGGGGGGAGAGAGAGAGAGAGAGAGAGAAAGAAAGCATGAGCAGGGGGAGGGGCAGAAGCAGAAGCAGGCTTCCTGCTGAGCAGGGAGCCTGACTTGTGGCTCCATCCCAGGACCCTGGGATCATGACCTGAGCTGAAGGCAGATGCTTAACCTACTGAGGCACCCAGGAGCACTGAGCTATCCTTCTCCAGTTTTAATTGAACATTTTATATGATTGCATTCGTCTTGTCTTAGTGTATCAACTACATTTCTTTAAAAAAATTTTCTTAGTGGTTGCTCCAGAGTTTGCAATATACATTTGCAATTAATTCAAGTCCATCTTTAAATAACTCTATGCTACATCACAGGTAGTGCAGGCACCTTATACCAAAGAATTCTCAATTTTTCCCTCCCATTCTTTATAAGATCACTGTCATCTGTCATTCATTTTACTTAGCCATAAGGTATAATTATCAAGTATATGACTACTATTATTATTTTGTAAAAATTTTTATCTGCTAGATCAATTAAAAATGAGAAAAAATAGAATATTTTAGATCCATTTATTCCTTCTGTAATGTGTTATTTTTTGATGTATATACAGCCAGGTTTCTGACCTATGTCATTTTTCTTTTCTCTGAAGAATGCCTTTCTTTTAACATTTCTTGCAAAGTTGGTCTATCGGTGACAGTCTGTCAATTATAGTTTGTCTCAGCAAATCTGTTTCTCCTTTACTTTTGAAGAATAACGTTGCTGGACACAGATTCTATGTTGGTGTTTTTGTTTTTTTATTTAGCACTTTAAATGAAAGTGCTCTACCTTCTTCTCGCTTTGCATGGTTTATAAAGAGAAGTCCAGTGTACTTCTTATTGTTTCTCTGTAGGTAGATAGATGGGATACCCCTCCCTTGGTGTCTTTTAAAATTTCCCCTTTGTCTTTGATTTTCTAAGTGTAAGTGTAGATTTCGTATTTGATATGCTAAGTGTAGGTGTAGATTTGGGTATTTATACTGCTTGGTGTTCTCTGAGCATCCTGGACCTGTGGTTCAATGTTTTCTTGGTTAATTTTGGAAAATTTTCAACCATTATTACTTCAAATAATTTTGTTTCTCTATTTTCTTCCTGATATTTTCATTATGTATATGTTAGACCCTTTGCATTTGTCCCACAGTTCTTTGATACTCTGTTCTCTTTCTTTTTTCTCTTTGCATCTAAGTTTTGGAAGTATTGATTGACAGACATACATTCAAGATCATTAATTTTCTTTCTAGCTATTTTCAGTTTACTGGTAAGCTCATCAAAAGCATTCTTTATTTCTGTGACAGTGTTTTTAATTTGTGACATTTCCTTTTTATACTTCATTGGAGTTTCTGTCTCTAAGTTTACATTATCCACCTATTTTTGTATGTTGTCCATTTTTTCCATTGGAGTCCTTAGTATATTAATTATAGTTATTTTAAATTTCCTCTCTGATAATTCCAAAATCTGTGTTTGATTCTCATGTTTATTTTGTCTCTTTAGACTATGTTTTGCCTTTAGTACGGATTATATTTGTTTGTTAAAAGCCATATATTATGTATCAGGTAAGGAGAATAGAGGTAGGATTAAGCCTAATTCTTTAAGAATTAGATTATTATTAGATTATGTTTACCATAGCTGTGGTGTCAGAGGTGAAACTTTTCTATAGTGTCTTTGTTTTTGTTGCTTGTTTTTGGGTTCTTCTGGAAGCTCCTTAAATGGAATCTGAGGCTTGTAGTTCTTTTAGCTGTAATCCCATTTCATTATGGAGGAGCCCTATTGATATGGTGTGTGTGTGTATTGCGGGAGGAGGGGGGTTGGGTTGTTTTTAATTTAAAATTTTAATCTTGCAAAATCACTTTTTCTTCTCAGTCTCCTCCCTCTCATCCCTGATCTTCTATATTAGAGACTGCCTTCAGATATCTGATACTCCTTTATTGACTGTTCATATTTAAGAAAAGGGCACTGAAATGCCACTTAAAAGCTCTATACACGGGTGGGTAGGGAGTCGTGGGATGATTCTTCTAGATGGTGAACTTTACCATGCATGATTGGTTGAATTGTTTGGGGGCAGAATCTGATATCGATGTATTTATTTTTTCTTTTCTTTTTATTCATCACCAGTATTCAGTGTCTTTATTTTATTTTGATATGAGACCTGAGAAATAGGAAATCCAACTTAGGAGAGAAGTCGAGAACTGTGGGGGTAACATATCCTATATAGCTGCCTGAGAAAAAGGATACAAGTTTTTAAAACTTGTATGTCTGAAAATGTCTTTATTCTATTCTTATACTTGTTTGAAATTTTAGCTATGTTTAGTTTTAGGTTGAGGAAGATTTTTTTTTGAAACAATGAAGCCATTGTTTTATTGCCTTCAAGTTCTTGGGTTATAATTGAGAACTATGTGCTCTTGGATTCCAGTTCTTTTTATATGAACTGTGAGCTTAACCTCCTCCCTGAAGTTTTTAGTGTATTTTTTTAGCCCTGGAAATCTGATATTTTATGATGATATACCTTGATATATGTCCTATTTCTCATTATGCTGGGCAATTTGAGGACCTTTTAATGTAGGAACTTGTGTTCAGTTCTGGGGAATATTACTCTATATTCCTGTGATAATTTCTTTCCATTATTCTCTCGCCTTGATCTGGAAGTCTTTGTAGTCAGATGTTAGATATTCTAGATTATTCTCTTATTCTTATTTTCTATGATTTTCCATGTCTTTGTCCTTTTGTTTTACTTTATATTGGATTTTTCCAACATTATCTTCTATCCTTTGTGGTTCAATCTTTTTATTTTTTCTTATATATATATATTTTTTTCTTTTTCTTTCTTTTTTTTTTGCTTTTAATAGCTCTCTACTTTTGACTCTTATCATGTTGAAGGATTTTCTTTTTTTTTTTTTAAGATTTTATTTATTTATTCATGAGAGATACAGAGAGAGAGAGTGAGGCAGAGACATAGGCAGAGGGAGAAGTAGGCTCCATGCAGGGATCCGACATGGGATTTGATCCTGGGTCTCCAGGATCATGCTCTGGGCTGAAGGCAGCGCTAAACCTCTGAGCTACCTGGACTGCCCGACGGATTTTCTTTCTTTTTTTTTTTTTTTTCTTTTCTTCCCCAGACGGATTTTTTTTAAATACATGACAACCATTGTCTGTTCATTCATATTTAAGAGCACTAAAAGTTAATTGCAAGCCCTCTCTATGTGATTGGTCTTTTAACCTTTGGGCTTTGCTGTAGGGTAATTGGGCAGCTTTCTGGCTGGTCCCTTTCGAGAATCCCATGTTAGTATCTAGTGATATTTTCTCTGGAAAATATCTCTGGATATTTTCTCTTCTTCAGTTTCTCAAGAATCTTCCAGCCTCCTGCCTGAGCAAGAATGGGTGGGAGATATCTCTCTGGCTCTCAGCACCACAGAAATAGAGAGTGGGCTAAGACCCCTATCCTCAGCTCCATGTTCATCCATACCTTCCACTGAACTTGACAGCTCAGGTTTTGGGTTTTGGGATTTTTGCAGGATGAATCAACTCACTCCTCTTGTAGAAGAGTGCTAGTATTTTGATTGTAGTATTCTTTAGTAGCATAGTCAGACTGTACCCTTGGCCCTTTCCTGCTTCCAGATATCTGTTGGAATCTTTTACCGTCTCATGTCTCTTTCACATTCTATTTGTCCATTTTTATGCTTATGGGTGGAGTATTGGGTGGGAGAGGGTTTTTAAAACCCTCAATGTAATTGATTATATTTAACCAGTATCCCCTGGACCTTTTAATACGAGCAACTCTATGTACTTGTAAGTGGCAACTGAGTTTCAGCTGGCCTAGGCAGAAACTTCTCTCCCTATTGAATAGGCTATGTCTTTATGTAGGTTGTCATGTGCTCCTCAATCACTGGAGGAAATCCTTCAATCCTGACTTCTCTATGTGAAGTAATCCCACTGTGGCAAAGGGAGGCCTGAAAGGTCTCCCATGGATGCATGTGCAGCGTGAAAAATGTCTACAACAAACAAGCTTCTCCAGGGCCTGCCTTTGGCAGCAGGTGAGGGGTCCATGCCTCTGGCAGTAATCTCTAGGAGACCACACCAAAAACACAATGGCTAAATACCAGTCACCTCAAAAGTTGCTCTTTGACCCTCTGTCTCTCTGTTGGTAGTGTGCTATGCTATAGAAGCAGTTGTCACTCCAGACCTCTCAGGAGTGGGTACAGTTTTTCCTGAAATGTTGCCTCCTGCCAGACAGGAAAGGAAGGAGGGAAAAGAGTTGACATTTACTGAGGTAGGCAGCATGCCAGGTGCTTTATATAGGCTTGCTAACCTCATTCTTGTATAATAACCCTTTGAGAATAGTATTATTACCCTCATTTTATAGAGGAGGAAGCTGAGATTCAGGAAGGTTAAATAGCTTGCCCAAGGGCATGGTGGCTAAGTGGCAGAATGGGTATTTGAACCCAAGTGTGTCAAGCTCAAAAACAGTAGACCCTCAGTAGACTACTGTAGATGAGGATGATAAAGGGGCCTCTGTTCCCAGGAAACTTCAAAGGAATCCTGCTCTGTGTTCAGTGCACACCCAGGATATGCTCAGTAAATGTGGTCTGAGGGAACAAATACAATGGAAGGGTTCTCTTGTTATTTAAGAGCTTGAAGAATACCTGGTATTATAGATCATTGTCTAGAAGAATACAGGAATTTAGATACCCAACCAACTTTTAATAGTCTTTGACCAAGAAATATATCTTGGTTATTGGACCAAATTTTTATCATTATTTTCAAGTAATTCTCTCTATGGGAAGGAAATCCATTGCAAGAATAACCAATTATTCTTGGTTATCCAATAATTATTATTATCCAATTATTATTATCCAATTATTCTTGGTTATCCAATAATTCAACCAAGAATTCCAATAACATTGTTGGTTGATGTCACATACATATGCTTGAGAAGCAGGTTGACCTCTTTTTGTGACAGTTTTTAAAAGGTCATTTTAAAAAGTAGTAAGGAAAAAACAACTATTCAAGGGCAAGAGAATTTGGATCTGGACTTTCTTAATTTCCAGCACAATGTTTTATGTTCAGCCAGGGATCCCAGTGTGAGAGGTGACATCAAGTGACGAAAGCATTCAGTTAATCCTATGTACTATGCCTTGTGGACATTACATTAGTTTGAATAAGGTGATGTTGAATCATATCAACCAACCCTTAAGGGTTTGAATCACTTCATGTTTGTCCGATTCTTTTTCCCCAGCAAATATTCAAATATTGGGGAGAACATAGGAACACCAGATCTGGCCCCAGGTAAGATTGTAGGTTGGGACTAAGTTGTTCACCAAAGAGAAGGTCAGGAGCAGGATAACAAGCATGTGTGTGTGTGTGTGTGTGTGTGTGTGCATGTATGTATCTGTATGCATGTGTGATTATCTCAGAGATTGCTTTAGATACTATTTGGTGTTTTGGGATCACCTTTCTTATTCTGGCAAGTGGGTGGGGCATGGATAGATCAGTCTAGGTTAAAAGGGAAGGTCAATGTCTAGACTCTGTAAGGCATTATGCATTGCCTTAGCTAGGATCGAAGTATTTACACTGGCTTTCTGAAAAATTCAAATAAAACATCATCTTCACTTTTCCCTTAATTTAGTAGATATTGGCATTTGGGCATAAGTATGTAATTTAGGGAATAGTAGATTAATATGCCACTGGGCAGGAGTTAAATTTATGGAATTAGATGAATAATGAGAGCAACCAGAACTATGTATTTATTTTCCTATCAAACACAGCAGAATTTATATCACTGATTTCCTCAAACAAGAAGTTCTTTAGGAATGCCATAGTAAAGCAGCCTGCAGTTCCATGGGACATACAGAAATGTTGCTTCCCTCTCTCCCTTCCTTCCTTCTTTTTGTACTGTCCACTTAGCTGAGAAAAGGCCATGTTCCACTTGTTGTGCTAAGTACCTGGGAGTGGAGTGGAGTCTGAGGGGCCATCCCCTGGCACAGACTCATTCACCAAGGAGGCATATTTAAACAAGTGCATTTTGAGTACAACTGTTAGTGGGAGATGGAAAGTAGGGATGCACAATGTTAATTAAACTTATTGTGGTCATCATCTCATGCTATCTACAAATATCAAATCACTGTGTTGTACACCTAAAACAAATGTAATGTTATATGTCAGTTATATCTCAGCTCTAAAACAAAGCAAAATGAAGAAAGAAACACCAACAAAAACTCTAAACAAACAGAATGAAGGTGCAGGAGGTAACACAACTGCTTTGATGTTGGTGGTGATGATGGAGGATGGGGGCATGAGAAGGGGAAGGGCCACAAAGAGCTCACTGGAGATGTACTACTGAGCTGGGCAGGTCAAAGGAAGACTCAGAATGAACCAGGGGGAAGGGTACCCAGGTCGAAGGTAGGTGTGAAGGCAGGGGAAGGCAGAGCAGGTACCTCTAGCCAGTGGAGAGAATATACTCAGAGGCACGCTGGATAGTATACTTCAGAAAAGGGGGAGATTCATGGGAGAGGGGGAGGCTGGAACAGCAGGCTTACGAACATGGTCAGGACTCAGAAGGGATTTTGCAGACAACAGTGATCCAGAGGAGGTTTTGTGGTTTTTATCTTTTTAATCAGTCAATTTGGTATTTATCTAATCATATAAAATATAAGGAATCATATAAAACATGCAAAAGATTCCACAATATGTAAATGTTAGAGTCGAAAAAGACTCAAAGTGTCACTTATCCATGTTTTTCGTCCGGATGACAACATTAACATGGTGGAGGTGAAACACACATGAACAAGCACACAGTGATTTAGGTGAAATTTTTAGAAGCAAAATCAGATGTAGTCCAGGCTTTTTTGTAAGGCCACAGATGACATTTCCTCCATTTGGGTACTTTCTTCTATTGAAATCAAATGATCTGTGTATAACTTTTTTTTTTTCTTTAAAGACATAAACCTTTTTTCTTTTGGTCTGGCTTATTTAATATATTTTACTTGTTTTTTTCATATTTATGTAAAAATATTTGAAAAGTTATTTTTTTTGTTCTGTCCCTTCTGTGTATTTTCAAGAGCAATTATCGCTGTTACAGCAATTTTTCAGAATAATTCAATGTTTCTCTCTCTCTGTTTCTTTTTTTTAGTTCAAATATAGTAGAACACACATAAGATTATCATTTTAACTCTTTTAGAGTGTCATATTCTGTGGTATTAAGTATATTCACCTTGTTGTGCAACTATCACTACTATCCATCTCCATATATATTTTCGTGATCTGATTTTTCATTATCTTAAACTGAAACTCAGCCCTTCTCCCAGCCCCTGGCCTTACACTTCTCTATGAATCCCCAATATATTTTTTAAAGATTTTATTTATTTATTCATAAGAGACACAGAGAGAAAGGCAGAAACATAGACAGAAGGAGAAGCAGGCTCCCTGTGAGGGCCTGATGTGGCACTCAATCCCAGGACCCCAGGATCACAACCTGATCCAAAAGCAGACACTTAACCACTGAGCCATCCAAGTACTCCAAATCTCCAATAGTTTTAATGAAGAATTTTAAATATGTAATGAAAGTGATAAAATTGTACAGAGAACACTATATATGCACTACCTTGACTCTGTAGCTAACAATTGCTGTATTTGCATTTCCGTAGATCTGTCCATCTGTCTGTTTCTCTGTCATCCATCAATCTGTGTTATTTTCCCTCCATGTTTTATTATGCAGTTCAAAGTAAGTTGTAGACATCAGTATCTTTCCCCCTAAATACTGCAGCTTGCATGTCTTACCGAGAGTTCAATATTTGTGTATGGCCATAAGTAGATGTTTTAAATTTCAACACCAGGGACCAACTTCTTCAGATAGTTCAGTGATTTATAAAAAGAATTCTAGGCCCATGTAATAGGGGAGATAAAATGGGAGTGATCCTAGCAGAAATTACTCAAAGGTTTATAGCAGGCCCAAGATATATATAGATCTAGACTTACCCTAGAAAATCCTGACGGGTACTTAAACAGAGTAAAACAGCCAACCAAAAACTTAGTTCAACTAAATCTCTCCAACTTAATGAAGTAAAAGGAATTAAAGTTTTGGAATCAGAGAAATCTGGATCTTCATCCCAGATGTTTTATGTGTCCATCTTACAACCCATCTTGGTTCTACGTTGATTCATAATGGATTAGGTGTGGCTTATAGGGGCATAAGAAAAAATAGACATTAAAATCTATAAGCAGGGATTATGTTAAGATCATTTGAATTTGAGTTTCCTGGCAGCAAATACAATCATTTATATAATTCTCATTGTTCATGAGAAGAAAGGCTCTTCAAGGCCAAGTCACTTAACTCGTGTGAATCCCAGTTCTCTCATCTATGAAATGGAGAATGTAAGTGCATATCCATCTCAGGATTGTGGTGAGAATTTCGTGGGTCATTGTCTTTAGAGGGCTTGGCACACTGCTGGCACATCTGTGCTCAACAGCTGTTAGTCCCTCTCCCCTTTCCTGCCATGTCACCTTGCCACTTGTGCTCCTACCAGAAGTGGAGTGTGAAGAGACCAGCAGAACAGAGGTTTTAGTTAGAGCCTCATAATTGAGGTTCTAGTGCCCATGGCAACTGTTTTCCCATTTACCCACATATTTCCCAGTCTTGTGTATTGTTTAATTGCTCATCTTTTCAATGTGGGCAGAAGTTTGCTGGGGTGCTTCATTGTTGTTGTTGTTTTTAAGATGCACCAACAGGGTAGAGTTTTATGACTAAACAAGCAAAAACAAGCAAAACATCGCTGTCAGTGTGGGATGCTTTATTTGATGGCTAAGAGCATTTTCACTTTCATTTACAGTTCTCCAAATGTTGGTATTGGAGTTGGAGGCATGATCTGCTGATCTTTGGGGGTTAGTCAGTGGGCAGCAAAGACTGTTGAATAGTTCACTGTAGCCAGATTATTAAATGATTCCTCCAGTTATTTAGGCATGTTGGCACTGGAGTTGGCTTGTCATTTGGCATTTCAGTTTGCTTCTTGGCACACTGGTCTTCTGACAGCCCCAAATCCCAGATTTACTCAACCTAGTTAATTCAGTAGCTTTATTTAGATGTTGTGATGGTTAATTTTATGTTTCAACCTGATTGGACTATGAGGTGGCCAGATGTCTGGCCGGTTATTATTCTGAGTTTGCCTGTGAAGATGTTTCTGGATGAGATTAGCATTTGAATCAGTAGATTGAGTAAAGTGGATTGCCTTCTATAATGTGGTGGCCTTCAATCCAGTAAATTTAAGAGCTGAGCATAAAGCCTGAGTAAGATGGAACTTCTCATGCCTCCTGTCCCAGGGGGCTAGGACATTGCCTTTTCTGGACTTTGAACTCAGACTGAAATATCTGTTTTTGGTTCTCAAGACTGCTGCCCTTCAGAATGGAACTTACACCATTGATTTACTTGAGTCTCCAATTTGCCACCTACATATCTAGGGACTTCTCAGCTTCTGTAATCTTGTGATCTAATACCTTACAATAAATATACACACTCATATCATATCTTTACATATATCCATATATAGTTGATCCTTGAACCATGCAAGGTTTAGGGCACTGATCCATGGCACCACCAAAAATCCACATATGCGGGGCAGCCCGGGTGGCTCAGCAGTTTAGCACCACCTTCAGCCCAGGGCCTGATCCCAGGATCAAGTCCAGGATCGAGTCCCATGGACAGCTCCCTGCATGGAGCCTGCTTCTCCCTCTGCCTGTGTCTCTGCCTCTCTCTCTCTCTCACTCTCTTCTTGTGTCTCTCATGAATAAATAAATAAATCTTTTTTAAAAAAAAAAAAAAAGAAAATCCACATATAATTTTAGACTCCTCCAAAACTTAGCTACTAATAGCCTACTATTGACTAGAAGACTTATCAATAATATAAACAGTCAACATACATTTTGTATATGTATTATATACCATATTCTTAAAGTAAAGCAAACTAGAGAAAATGTTAAGAAAATCATAAGAGAATAATACATTGGTAGTACTGTACTGTATCAAAAACAATCTGGGGCCGCTCTGGTGGCTCAGTGGTTTAGCACCGCCTTCAGCCCAGGACCTGATCCTGGAGACCCGGGGTCGAGTCCCACGTTGGGCTCCCTGAATGGAGTCTGCTTCTCCCTCTGCCTGTGTCTCTGCCTCTCTCTCTCTGTGTCTCTCATGAATAAATAAATAAAATCTTAAAACAAACAAACAAACAAACAAAAACAATCTGTGCATCAGTGGACCTGCATAGTTCAAATCTGTGCTGTTCAGGGTCAACTGTATATACATATATATGATCATTTATATATCCTATTAGTTCTGTTTCTCTGAGAAGTCTTTATTAATACAGATTTGTCCTGTACAAGGCCATAAAGCAGAGCTTGGAATAGAATCATCACTTTTATAAAGACAGAACATGGGCTATTTGCGTAAGACATAGTGGGATGTTATCCATATCATAGAAAAATAATAATTTTAAGTCATGAATTAATTACTTTTTGTTATGTGATGGTATTCATTGTCTTATGTAATTCTCACCACAGCCCTGTAAGGCAGTTTAGAGCCAGTGAACAGGAGCAGAGCCAAGATATACATGCAGGTGTATTTAATTCCCAAGTCTATGTTCTTTCTACCATAAGAGAATCCTAAGATGTCAGGAGGAATAAATAGTTTATTCTCTTGGCAGGATTTGATGCGCTATTTGGCTTTATAGCTTAGGAATAAAAAATTTTGAAGATATTTAACTTTTTCTATTTAACATTCTGTTGTCTGACTTCACCTTGTATGAGGGCTTGAAAAAAAAATCTTCCAAAACATTAATGCTTTCTTTTCTTGGTATTTATTGAAGTGCCTCACCTGCTCAGTGATTGAATGAATTCATGAGGCTAGAACTGGATTCTCAAAGTTATATTGGGAAAGCATCAGTCCCTACAGGTGAGTGGGCATGTCCATGGTCCATTAAGTCTGGGGAATACTGCATACTATACCTCATTTTGGAGGTTCATGATACGCATTAGCATGATAAAGTTCTCAGATGTCCTCCAGTAAACCCTCTTCCTGTTTTGTAACCTAGCATTTCTAGATTTATTTGACCAAAGGCCATTTACGATGCCAGTTTAGAACTCCATGCAACATAGTATTATGGGAAATATTGGCCTAAGCATGGGATAGATGTTTGCACTGGGTACCTGTTGAGACTGGAGAGGGGCCAGGTGTGAAGGACTGTGTGCTATTCTATAAGCATTTTACTTACAGTCTTGTTTGTTAAAGTCTCATTTGGGGTGAAGACCTGGAGGACATATACATTTGCATATGCACCCTGTTCTAAAGTTTAAGAAGCAGAAACAGCAGCTTCCCTAGAAGCAGCAATCTGATTGCAAACTTAATTGAACATCCATGCTAGAAGCAGCACATTGGGTGCATGAGAAGGATGACACAGAGCCACACATTGAAGCCCGCCGGTGGGCTGTAGAACTATGATAACAAATGCTTGTGTCTTGTTTGGTATTCCCTGACCCAGTGTGATTCTGGCCAAGCCACATAACCTCTGTAGCTGCTCATGGTGGCACAGCAGTGAAGGCCAGACCAGTCCTGCTGGGAGTGACACAGCTCCATTGCCATTGTCTGAGAGGAAGAGACTGTCAGTGAAGGAAGGACTTGATGTGGGCCCATAGATGGTGCCGGAACTGCCTGTCCTGGGAACATGGTTTTTGACTGTTGTCTGGCTTCAGCCTCATCAGAAATGCCACCGCTGTCTACTTGCTTTCCCAAGGAGATTTCCTGTCTTCTAGCAATTTAAGCACGCAGAAGTCTTTCCGAGCGGCAGGACTATTTTTTAAAAAGATTTTGTTTATTTATGAGAGACACAGAAAGAGTGGCAGAGACATAGGCAGAGGAGAGGCAGGCTCCCTATGGGGTGCCCGAGTGAGGCTTGATCTCAGGACCCCAGGATCATGACCTGAGCCAAAAGCAGACACTTAACTACTGAGCCACCTGAGTATCCCAGGACTATTTTTCTAAATAAAATAAAAGGGTGATTTCAGCAGGTAAACATTTCTCATATGTTCTGGAGGACAAACCAGCCCAGCCCTTGCCTTCAAATAGTTTACTTAGTTTAGAGGAGGCAGAGTGCCTTTTAAAGAAAAAAGAACAATAAGTTAGTAGAAATCTATGTAGATCTTAGCTGGAGATGATGGATGAATGAAAGGAGGAGTGTCCCAAATAGTGGGGGTGGAAGGTAAAACTTGAGGCCAGATTGGGAAGGAACCAGTCATTTTATGGAAATTCCAAGTATTGTGGCTGGAGTTTAGATGAGATTGCAGGGCTGCTGAAAAGTGGAATCATGGCCAGATAGCCTCTGTGCCATCCTACATACATATCTGGGACTTTATCCTATGATTGATAGGGAGCCAGTGGAAGAATGAAAACAGGGGAGCCCCATCATCATACCTATACTGTAGACAGAACCCTTGGACTCCTCTCTGGGGAGATGCAAACAGATGAATAAATAATAAATAGGGCTCAGGACTCAGATTTAGTTGTTCGGTTGGCAGTCTTACCCACTCGGAGGTGGTCTCCTTATTTGTGTAATAAAAACTGCTTCCCCTCTTTCACAGCAGTTTTGTAAGTTGTACTGAACTAAAACATGTGAACTTGTTTAGCACAAGAGAAAGAAATTCCTTGGCTTGAAGTAGTAGAAATGCACACACCCTCCACTCTCGTCAAGCGAAGTGTCATGCACTCCCTCGTCTGCCTTTGTGGTTCGGTCATTCCGACAAAAGCACAGTTTCCCTCCTCCATCATTCAAGAATAGGAAGAGTAGCACTAAAGCAGGATAAGGCACTCAGTTCTTGGTGTGGGGGTCTCAGGGGCTGTTCTTGGTGTGGGGGTCTCAGTCACGTGTGCTGGACGTGACTGTTCACATTTCTTCCCACCTCTGTGTTCAGTGACATCATATGGGTAGCTTGAAACTGGCCACAGTGGGAGTATTTATACTGCAGAAATCAGCAAATGCTACAAAGAAGGGCTCACCCTGCACCAGATTCAACATTTATCAGCACATCATTATGATGGGGGAGACTTGCAAAAGCACGACGAGCAGAGATAAGCAGGGGGAAGAGATTCCTGCTGGTGGATTCCCTTTCCGTCTATTTCTGGGTCAGAGCGACACACTCAGCCTTCTTAGCCTTTTGGGCATTAGCCCTGAGATTAAGAGGTGAGCCAGAGAGCGTGCCTTCCTATGCCCCCAGCCCGTGGAGAGGGTGTACGGAAGGGCTCTTCTGTCCCTTGGGCCCACCCTGCCAGCAGTGTCCAAAACATGTAAACTCACATCTAGCGCCTGTCACCCGAGGCACAGCTGGGCTGGCTGTTCAAAGCTCGCAGGACCTGGTGCAACAGTTCAACTATTCTGGCTTATTTTTACCCCTCATTTCCTTTGATTGAGTCACTAGATGATAAAGAGGAGGATGAATCTTCTGTGTCAACTGTCAAGTTCTGCGTCTCAGGACCCCTTACCAACGAGACTCCTTGAAAAGAGGGTCCTTTGCCGATTGACAAGTTACATGAAGACAATGACACTTGGCTTGGCTCAAAGTTGGCATGAATGTCTGTAGAATGAGTGAGGGAGCAGTACTAGCAAATGGGGAACCCGGGCTCTGGAGAAATGCTACCACCTTTCTAAGCCGCTGAATTTTATCCTGGGGAGCCGAATTCACTGATGGCCCTTCAGCAAGACATTGGGTAGATTGGTCAGGGGTATAAATTATAATGACCTGAGCAAGAGATGCAGTTGACATTTTGCAGCAAACAGATGCAAAAGGCAACTGGATGTGGGAACGCTCACAACTGGCAAGCTTGCTTTGGGAGCCAGCTGGAGGAACCAATCCTAGTGCAGAGTTGAAAGTGTAGGAAATTGGGGATTAATGTTCTGCAGCAGATTCTCACCAAGGCCTCCCTCTTGTGATTGCAGAAGATTGGCTATTAACCGGGTGGGAAAGAAACCTGCTCTTCTTAAAGGCAGAACCCCCTCGGAGCCCGTATTTACCTTAAATAAAAGTGTGCATTTAAGATTTTCCCAATGAAAAAAATAAAATAAAATAAATAAAAAATAAAAAAAGATTTTCCCAATGATGTTTTTATTCTATTGAATTTTCTAGGTTATTCATGAAATGACTGCATTTTTGTGGGCATATTTTTGTTTCAAGAGGCAGTGAGGGTGACTCTCTTGTCCCAGTTTTCCCGAGACTTTTCTGCATCTCAACCGAAAGTTTTGCATCCTGGGAACCTTCTCAGTTCCAAGCACATGGGGGATGGCCGGTCATCCTAGAGGCAGCGATGGTGGAAGCTGTTGTTTGTGGTCAGACATCTGTACCGATTTGCTGGGTCACTTTGGGCAAGTTACTTGACCTCTCTAATCTTTCCTTCTCAGAACAATGGTGAAAATAAAGCTGGCTACTGAGAATGTTGTGTGGAATTCAGGAAAATAATAGTGTCATGTACACAGTAGACGTGCAACACATTTTTTTTTTTTTACAAAAATACAGTTTTTCTATCATCCTGGCTTTTCCACTTTAGCTGCTGCTGCTGCTTCTTCTTCTTCTTCTTCTTCTTCTTCTTCTTCTTCTTCTTCTTCTTCTTTTTTCTTTCTTTTTTTTTTTTTTTTAAGTGAATCCTTGATGTAAGTAAGTGAGAGACTTACCCTTTGCAAACCCTTCAGCACTTTTGCTTTAACCTCCAGTAGACTGTCTCCTTGGCCACACAGTGTGATCCGGAAGCGAGCTCCACATTTACTTTTGATTGTGTCCAGAGCTGATGGCTCGACATTTGCCTGGCAGCCCAGGCTAGCCAGGAATGCCTGTGTTTTTCATGGGAGGAGAGGGGACAGCCCTGGTTTCTCACTCCTGGTGTCAGATTCGGGTCACCTGGAAGTCAGCATCCGCCTAGAGCTCCCTGTTTCAGAAAGCTGTTTGGAAGCTCTGTGTTTAGTGGCCAGCAGGAACACATTCAAGTACTGGCCTGGCGTCCAGCGGAGCAGGAGAGAAGGTCATGCAGCCTTAGATATGAAGATAGGGAGTAAGACAAAGGAAACATTTTTCGAAGCTTGCTTTCTAAAACTCAAAAGTGAAAGAACATGCAATTTTTAAGAAACTCATTCCTCTTTTCTCATAAGGCCACACACAATATCTCATGAAAAAAGAAAGAAATGTACTCGGAAACTGTAAATATATTATTTTTTCTCAGGTTGGTTTTGAAGTCTTGAGAATAAGAGCAGACTTTTTTGCCTACTTAGAAGGTAGGGATGAGCCTGAACAGATGTCAGTTTTGTTTCTTGGGTTCCGAACCTTGGAGTCATCCTTAATGCCTCTCTTTTCTCACTAGTCCAGAATATACTTCTCTCCATCTCCACTGCTACCACCGTGGCCAAGTCATCATCATGTTTTGCCTGAAAATCTGGATGTGGCCTCACACCCGGTCTCCCCACCCTACTCTCTGCCCTGCTACCCTCCATCCTCATGTCAACAGCCAAAATGGTTTTTGCAAAACGGAGGTCACATCATGCCTCTGCCCCACTCCGAATCTTGCAGTGAGTTCCCATTTCACTCTGTGTAAAAGCCACAGTCCTTGTCATGACTGACACATGAGCTTTCTGCAGCTCCCTGCCTGCCCATCACCTCTCCAACCTCACTTTGTATGACTCTCCCCCGTCTCTCGTCTTTTCCTTGAGCCACTAGGCATACTTCTGATTACGGCCCGGCCCTCACTGTTCCCCTCTCTGGCATACTCCTCCACTTTGCATGTCCTCTCATCTCCTTCCAGGCTCTGCTCATATCTCAACTTCCAGAGATGACACTATGGACCACCTTGGTCCCTGTACTGAGACCTGCCCTGGCCCCTCCTCATATTCCCAGCCCACCTACTCTGCTTTTCCTCCTCCCCACAAGTCTGGCTATCAACACAGCATCTCATTTTTATGTCTTTGCTTTAGTCTCTTATACCAAATATTCATCAAGGCACAGGGGAAAGAGAGCAAGCAGACCTGAGTTCAAATCCCATCCCTAGTAGCATTTATTCCCTGTTCGATTTGTAGAAGTTGCTTAACCTCTCAGAGGCTCAGTTTCCTTATATGCAAAATAGTAATAATTCATTCACTCAGCAAGTAATCAGGGGTCCCACCGCTGTGAAAGGCACTGGGGAGGGAGAGGTGAATAGGTAAAATAGTCCTTGTTGTTGAATGGTTGTAAAGAGGATTAAATGCACAAAAATGTATCCTATACTTGGTAGAATATTTGGCATGTGTTTGGTGTTCACTAAATACATTCCCTTTTTGAAAACTTGAGTTATACCTTTTATTAGTTATCTTCTCCTTTTAGTTCATACCATTTTCCTTTTGGGGTAAGAAGAGCAAACTAGATTAAAATGCATGCACACACACACACACACACACACACACACACCTCATTAAACCACAGGATTTTTGGGAAAGGAGCCTGGATGAGTTCCAGGAGAGTCCAAGAGTCTCCTTATATATGCAAATCAGAGTGTACACATTTTATTTAAATAGGTAGAAGGAAACTCTGTGGCTTTCATCAGATTCTCAGAGTGTCCTTGATCCATAAAAGTTTAAAACCACTCTAAAACCTCATGATTGGTTCACTATTCTGGGCTTCTCTAAACAAAGATTTGTAATGGAAACTCCGAAATGATGATTAATTCCAGGGTGGAAGGTGGCTTTTGTGTGGTATTGGTGCTGAGCCCCCAGCTTCCTGGGTGGTGAGAGGAAAGCCTGTGTATGTCAAGGTCATTGCCTTTTGAGTCCCTGGTGCCGCTGGAATTTAAAGGCTTGCTCCGACGCAGATGAAACCAGTCCTGACATGGCTGGGATGACAGTGTGAGAAGTGTAAGCACAGGTGTTATGAATGCTTCATTAATCTGGGTTGAGTAGAGATCACAGAGGGCAGAGCCCCTCGGGGTCTCTGCATAATTCCCTGTTCTGATTTGGGAAGCCTGAGAAAAGGACCGTCCCACAAGGAGATAAATGCCGAAGTGCTGCTGTTAGGATTATTACTATTACTATCATTATTATTTGTGTTATCAACGATGAGCCTCCTGGCTCACTTAGCTCTGCCTTGTCAGCTCTGTGCGTTTCATCTCAGCCTCCCATCACTGTCTCTTCATTTGCATGTACCATTCCAGAAACACACTTGCTTTTCATTTCTTGCAACAGAGAAATTAGATGAGAGGAATGAGAGAAGTTTAAAAGACAAGAAAATGATGCCAAGAAAGTATTTGTCCTGCTGTAACGAAGCAAGCCAGTAACATTTTTACTGTGATCTCTGGAGGAAAGTGCTGCAGAGGCAAAAGCAAGACCACGGAGTGGGTGAGAGAGGTTTTCCTGGGTGTGTGATATGCAGGGTTTCCTTCTGGAGTCCCTCACAGTGTGTTCCCTTTTAGTCACTGGAAACCCTTGGGAAGAGAGCATGCCTTCTTGGGAAACCCGTATGGTACACGGCATGGCGGTGTCGTGTCTTTCTGAAGGTGAGGCTCTACTTGTAGACTTTTAGAGGAATGACTGACCCAGTTCCCATAATGCCAATTATAGGCTCTTTTTCCCTCCAGGTTTACTGAGGGAAATATAATTGACAAATAAAAATTGTATGTATTTAAAGTGCACAATGTGATGTTTTGATACATGTATACATTGTGAAATGATTATGACAATCAAGCTAATTAACGTACTCATCACTTCACTCACTTTTTTGGGGGCTGGTGAGAACACTTAGGATTTACCCTCTTAGGGCAGCCCTGGTGGCTCAGCGGTTTAGCGAAGCCTTCAGCCCAGGGCATGATCCTGGAGACCCGGGATCGAGTCCCACGTCGGGCTCCCTGCATGGAGCCTACTTCTCCCTCTGCCTGTGTCTCTGCCTCTCTCTCTCTCTCTCTCTCTCTCTCTCTCTGTCTGTGTGTGTGTTTCTCATGAATACATAAATAAAATCTTTAAAAAAAATTTACCCTCTTAGCGTAATTCATAAAAGCAGAGAGTCAAGCAGTGGCTGCCAGGATGGTGAGGAGGGCAGGGGAAAGGGGAGATGCTGGGTAGAGGGTACAAAGTTTCAAAGTTTTAGGTAGGGAGGATGGACACATACTGCAGATCTAATGTGGTGTAGCAGGGTGGTTAGGGTTAATACTACCCTCTGGTATACTTGCAATTTGCTAGGACACTAACTGTTAACTTTCTCACTGCAGGGTCCTTCTCATTTCAGCATATTGCCACTGTCTGCAAGTGTGGTCTTGGGTCAGTGGTCACTTCTCTACTCTCCTTATTCTGGTCTATAAAGCTACTTAAAGATGGCTTGAGGGCAGCCTGGGTGGCTCGGTGGTTTAGTGCCGCCTTCAGTCCAGGGCCTGATCCTGGGGACCTAGGATCGAGTCCCACTTGGGCTCCCTGCAAGGAGCCTGCTTCTCCCTCTGCCTGTGTCTCGGCCTCTCTCTCTCTCTCTCTCTCTCTGTCTCTCTCTGTATTTCTCACGAATAAATAAATAAAATGTTAAAAAAAAAAAGATGGCTTGAAATGGTGTGCAACTGCAAAATCATCAAACCGTTGTCAGAAGGCTGTGGGTCAGAGGGCCATTTGTCAATCAGACACAGTTAAGCCTTCCAACTTACACAAAAATATCTGCTTTTGAGAGACACCACAGTGGGTGGGCCAGTGACAAATTTCAGTTTAAATCCTGTTCTGCCACTTACTAGATGACCTCGGGCAAGTTAAGTTTCCCCGTGAAGGTGTCATGGGTTGCCATGCTTACAAAGAGGGTGGTACATACTACGTACAACGAACAGTAGCTATTATGATTATTACTCTCCTCCTCCTCCTATTACTAACTCATACTGGTAGCAAATAATTACTTTGGGGGGACAGGAGAGATTGGAGGTGTCCTCTGGATACTATGCAGGGTTAAGAGCCTGCCCTTTCAGTAACAGTGAAGGCTCTGTACGCACATGGCCTTTTCGAGCTCTATTTTGACAACTGCACAATTATCCAGATAGCTGAAAACCATGTCAGCCACTGTCCCCACGCATTGTTGATGTTGGCCCTTTCCTTCCAGCTGCATGGGCTGGTCCTTGTCAGCACGGAACAGGAAGGGCATTCTCTCTCTCTCTCTCTTTCTCTCTCTCATGTCCCTTGGAGGCAGGCCAGAGTGGAATCCTGCTCCAAAATGTTACTTCCCTTCAAAGGTGAAAAGCATGAGTCACAGCTGGTCGTCCCCGTGGGTTCTTTTCACGCTGTCCCTGCCCCTCCTCTGCACCACGTCCCCCTGCACCACTTCACGGGTGATTAGGGACAGGCCAGTGTGCTCCGCTGGGAGCGAGAACACAGCTGGCGGGGCAAAGGGGTTTTCCTCCACGGAGCACCCCCCAGCCACCCTCCCCCCAGCCACTCTCCCATCCAGCCACCCACCCATCCAGCCACCCTATCCTCCAGCCACCCTATCCTCCAGCCACCCACCCCTCCAGCCACCCTCCCCTCCAGCCACCACCCTCCAGCCACCCACCCCTCCAGCCACCCTCCCCTCCAGCCACCCTCCCCCTCAGCCACCCTCCCCCCCAGCCACCCTCTCCTCCAGCCACCACCCTCCGGCCACCCTTTCCTCCAGCCACCACCCTCCAGCCACCCTCCCCTCCAGCCACCCTCCCATCCAGCCACCCTCCCCTCCAGTCACCCACCCCTCCAGCCACCACCCTCCAGCCACCCTCTCCTCCAGCCACCACCCTCCAGCCACCCTCCCCTCCAGCCACCCTCCCCCCCAGCCACCCTCCCCTCCAGCAACCATCCTCCAGCCACCCTCCCCTGCAGCCACTCTCCCCCCCCAGCCCTGGCGACCTCCCGAGCCTCTGGGGCGCTATCAATCACAGCGCTATCAATTGCAGCGCTGAAAGCGCCTTCTGACGGCTTAGTGATTGCGCACCCTTGGCAGCAGCCAGACAAACGGAGCCTCCTGGACCCGCGGGGTTCCGGCCACCTTGGCCACCCGCGGCCACCGAGGAAGAAAAGCGGATCCCGAATGTTTGCAGACCCCGGGCTCAGCCAACAGGCGCGAAATGATGCGGCGCCGGCCGCGGCCAAGATGCCCAGAGTCTCGCGTTCGCACGTACCGTTGGACAGCAAACTCTCATAAACACTCAGATTGAAGCACCTGCTTAATTGGTTTAAAAAAGAGAGAAAGAAAAGTCCAATCGTTATATTTTCAGAAGTGTTTTTTTTTGTTTGTTTGTTTGTTTGTTTTGTTGCTGTTGTTGTTTTTTGGCCTTTAAATTTCCGTAGCTTTTCTTAGGAGTGGTTTTCTTTCCTTCCTTCTCTTCCCCTCCCCTTCCCCCCAACCTCCTTTCCTTTAGGTTTTAGATGATTTATGATGATGTGTTTATTAGTCGTGGTTTCCCCGGGGCTAGAGTGTAACCGTGGGCGGTAGGTTATCACTGCAATTTTAATCAAATTTATAATCAAACTGAATGATGTAAGTCCCCCTGCCAATATTCTGATGTACGCACATTTTCACCTCGATGAGACTGTTGTTCCTAAGAGCCAAAGTAATCAAGTAAAGCGCCCAAGATGACCGGTAGTAAATGACCACCCCTCTGTCAATAAACCCTTCACCAAGTTTGATTTTGCAATGGGAGGTGGAGGGATTTTCAGAGGGTCGTGCATGCGTTAAAATTTCCTCTCTGACCAGTGGGTTCTAGAACGTGGTTAGAGACTGATAAATCCTGCAGTCAGTGAATAGGAAATGTGGTCCCAAGTCGCAGGCAATGGTAGTATCTTTAGGAATTGCTTGGAATTGATCCAGCCGAATGGTTTCTGATAGAGTCATCTATAGAATAGCAGTATATGGGCAATGGATGCTGTGATCATTATAACTGGAACCTCCATAGCAAATGAGACTGATTTCTGCACAGGATGGAGAGGGTACTCCTGCTATGTTGTCTGGATGGGTGAGGTGGGGACTGATTTTCACAATTCCCTTTTGTGACCAAGTGGGCACAGGAAGTATGAAGTGGAATCTTTGTTACCTAGAGACTGGTGTGGGAGGCTGTGTTTGGTTAACCCACAGTGAAAGCAGAATGGCTGCTAACAGGATCTTAACTGATGTGACTTGGAGCTATGTCCAAGGGCACTCTTTCTTTTCAGTGTTTTGGCTTAAATTCTTAAGAGCTTCTGAAATCCCATTGAGGAGAATGATTTTCATTTCTTTACTTAGATTTAGCCCAGGCGGTGGAGAAGCTACAGAAGTATTCCTGTGGGAGTCTACGCAGTTCCATGGTGGTACTGGTGGCACCCAGGGCTTGTAGAGCCTCTGGCTAAGATTTGCTGTGCATGCTAATTACTTTCAAATTGTGCCCATAAATTTCCATTCCTCTTGGTAAATCAGGTCCCACTCCCTGCTTATAGGAGTCTATTTATATCTCACAAGTAGAAATATAAGCGTTTACCAACTTCTGATGAGTCTATCAATCTGTATGTATGAGGGTTATGGGCCAGATCAGGGTGCCTTCAGGGTCTTTTTTATTAGCACAAATCTGTCAAAAGCGTATGGGTGGAAGGCATTCATGGAGACATTATTCTTTTATTCTCCTGAGTCTTAAAAATCCTTTCACTTCTGAGAATCAGAGGGAATAGAACGGGCCATTTAGGTGTCCTGGAGGACATTTTGAAAATGCTGTCAGGAGTATTTTCCCTAATTCTCCTTATGTTTTTAATCACACAAGAAGTAACATTTCCCTTATCTGGAGGTACAGCTGCTAGATAACCGAAAGTTAACCTTTTATGCACCAAAATATAACCTGACCAGCGCCTATGGCCTTTCCCCAAATTAGCTTCTGGTCTAGTTGAAGATGTATTTGTTTCCATGTCTCAACTTTGCTCTTTGAATATAGTTCATATGGCAGGAATTGTTTTGGACCAAAAATGAAATAAATTTCATAGTCCTTCTCTGAGAAGCCCAGTTGGCCATGGGCTAGTTGGTCTGTTATGCCCTCAAGGATGGTGGTGGACAGGACACTTGGGATCTCTGCCCTCTGGGACACTAGTGTAGTGAATCCTGTAGTAACACTACCAACAAAGAAATTAATTCTTCATCACTGATTGAATTAGTTCAGTATTGTCACTGTGGGTTTTAGATGCTGGGACTCATAGGTCTAGAGTCTCTCCTCATTCGAGTTACTTTTTTTTTTTAGGAGAGATTTTATTTATTTATTTTAGAAAGAGAGAGAGAGAGAGAGAGAGAGAGAGCAGGGGAGGGGCAGAGGGCGAGAGAGAGAATCCTCAAGCAGTAGTTGGCTGATGCTAACCTATTTATAAATACGCCCCACCCCTATTGTTTTCTGTACTGGACTCTGTTAATTGTCTTGTTAGCACTTTTCATGATTTATGATGATATATTTATTACCTGTTTCCCTAATTAGACTGACATTCCATGGTGCAGGCACTGGATTTTTTATTGACCACTGTATACCTATCGTCACAGAGCGCCTAACACATAGTAAGCACTCAGTAAAGTTTGTTTTGTTGAATGCATGAATAAATTTTAAAAGTCCTTGCGTTTGTTTGGGGAATTGTGTCTATATCGCCCCACCCACCCACCCCTCGCCCTGCTACAGAGACAAGAATCTGCAAATCTTTTTCCTCTCATGGCAATTTAAAGACAATTTTTGAAAAAAAAATTTTATCATTCTTTATAAATTGTACTTGTTAAATTGCAATTCTGCTTTGTATCTGTTATACACACACTCAACAGATTTTAATGATTTCCTACTGACAAGAGTGTAAAAGGACTAAGCTTTCTGAGTATCTGAGGCCCACCTCAATTTGCATATCCAGTCTTTGAGGGCTGGCCCTTTCTTGGGCCACCTACACCTGTCGTACCAGATTCCTTGCCACCACATGCATTTTCACTTTCCTGGAGTTTCTCTTCTTTAGTTTTTCCCTTTAGGAAGCCTTTGCCAATGGCCTATACTTTTAGTGGGCATTCCTCCTTTTCTTTTCTTTTCTTTTTTTCTTTTCTTTTCTTTCTTTTCTCCTTTCCTTTCCTTTTCTTTCCTTTCCTTTCCTTTCCTTTCTTTTCTTTTTTTTTTTTTTTTTTCATTCCTCTTTCTTATCTGTGAATAAACCATTGAACCAAATCCTCAGATGGGAGCTAGAACCATTCTTGAGATCCAGAAAGGAAGCTCAGGGATAATGGAGCTCTGGGACATGGCTTCTGGTCTCAGCTCTGCCACTGGGCCTTTTGCACTGGGCCTTATCTAACCTGGTTGGGCTGCTTGTTCCTCTCAATATAATTAGCAACTTGGCTAAAAGGATTGCTAAGGTTCCTGTCAGCACCGAGGTTTTCCACATTCAAATTTGCTTTACAGCAATAGGAAGACAACCCACTGATTTATGTGCATTTGGGTCAGAATTTGGCTGACTGTGGCATCAGCAGTTTTACATGAACAAAATTTTCAATTTCATTAGTATAGCCAAGTTAATTCTGCTGGGTTGGCAGAGTGTTCTGAGAGGCAGAGTGGGTACCGGGGCCAGGAGTTAGGAATCCTGGTACTGTCATGCTACTTAGCCAGTAGCTGGAGGGTAGACCAGTGGAAGGTACCCAGCAGACCTCTTGGACTTCATTTATGTGACTTCTAAGCTGGAGATAAAAATAATGTATTTTGTTCACTTCAGGATTGTTTTGAAGAACTAACTTTTATAGTAACGGCAGTGCTTTGGTAGGCAATTACTAAGCTGTTATTGAAACAAAATTATTGGGGTATCTATCAAGATAAAAAGTCTCCTTACATTTACCTTGGGTGCCTTGCCCACCTCAAAGTCCTATACCATTTCCTGTTTCCTTCCTTTCATGTTGTACTGGATGGATGAGCTGGGGGAGGAGCTACTATGTTACAAGAGCTTTCATTGTTTAAGGCACTGGCCGTACATTTTTTTTTTTAAACTCTACAAAAATCCTCAATGTGAGTTCTATTAGGATTTTTATGGTTGTCAGTGACAGAAATCTGACTCAAGTTTGCCTAAGTGAAAGAAAAAAAAAAACATGAGAGGACGGGATATTTATTTGGTTCATATAACTTAAAAAAATCCATGGGTAGCCTCTGGCTTCAGGCACTGTAAGATAAAGGGGCTCCAAAGATCCTTTAACATTTCTTTCTTTGTGTCTTCAGCTATTCTCTCTGTTTTTCTGTGTATCGGTGTCATTTTTCTGGTATATTCTCTCTACATGGTAAAAAAACCCCAAGCTTCATAATGTTATCTCAAAGGAAAAACAAATAGACTCTCTCTCTTTCCCAGTGGCCATATCAAATCTCTCATAAGGAACCAGTATTAGATCTCCTGTTAGTTACCCTTTGATCACTTTGTTCAGAGATACAGGGTGGATGGCTCTGATTGACCAACTTAAGTTATGTTTATTATATAGTCAAATCTAGCCAGTGGTCAGACTCTAGATTTTCCTATAGCTTTCTTGGGGGCCCATGAAAAGCTTGGTTATCTCAGGCGAGGCTGTGGCTGAGAACTGAAAAGCGATCCAGAGGTTGCTAATCCTAACTCAACCCATGGCCAGAGAAGAGAAGTATCTTATCCTAGGTCACATGTGATTCAGTGCTCCACTTAGTCATCCACTTTGCAAATGCCATCTCCATTAGAAGCATTACATGAGTTTGTCACAGCAACTGAAGGATCCTGCCAGAGAGATGGGCAAAAACTGAGTCACGTGCAGGTTACATGAGACCACCCCGAGCTGGGACTCCATCCCGTTTCTTCTCCTATCTACTCTCCCTACCTGACTTGGCCAAACTCTGGATAGTTGAGATGGTGGCTACTCAGAGCCCCATTTCAGATGGGCCAGAGAATGGAGGTCCCCTGGGCTTAGCAGTTCATCACCTCTTCTTGCATTTTCTTTTTTCTGGTAGAGGTGATTCCTGACACAGAGTCTGCCCCAAATTATAAGACCAAAATGAGAAGACATCAGAGAGAAAAGACCCTGTGACTGTCACCAGAGAGGCCCCTTGCCAAAAAGGGAAGCCAGTGGGAGAGAAGAGCCTCTGTTGACAGTATATTGTAGGGCTGGCTCACATCTGGTGTGAGCAGGAAGGAGGGGCTCTGGTGCCTGGTGGTGTGACTTCCCATATCCTAAATGCTTCTCCAGAATTTCCCCCTCAACAGACTCTCTGGACGATGCTGCTGCCAAATCATGAAAAATGTAACAAGGACACTGATTTGCTTCATGAAGATCAAAGCAAACAGTCCTAATTTGGAAGCTGGAAGATGGGTGTTCATGGGAGGCAATACTGTGCCTTTTCTGATTTTGTCTTTTTTCTTTGTGCAACTCTTCCTTCCTTGTAGGCTGAGGAGCCTGATATCGGATTCCCCTGATGGAGTCCTGGTTGTCAGTTGCCCCATGGTTGTTGCATATGCCCATGGCAGGTTCCCGGAGAGCTGACCTCAGTGTATGCTGTGTATTCAGGGCAGTGAGTACCCTCGACATGTGACCATGCCTTCGTCTACCTAGTGCAACCCCATTTCTCCATCATCTGGAGAGAGCCTGAGTTTCTTCCATGACCCCAAAATCTGGCTAACCCTTTCAGCATTTTCTCCTGATTTTGAGTCATGCACTTATAGCCAAGCCATGTAAAACTGTTTTTGAGCAGCTCCACACTCCATACCTTCTCATGCTTGTGTTTCTTTTCATGCAGTGTGCTCTTTCTGGAATCACCTGCCTTCACCCATCTTCCATGTAAGCAACTTCTACTCATCCATTTTTTTAAAAAAGATTTTATTTATAAATATAGAGAGAGTGTGAGAGAGAGAGAGGATGAGTAGGGGGAGGGGCCGAAGGAGAAGTAGACTCTCCGCTGAGCAGGGAGCCCAATGTGGGGCTTAATCCCTGGACCTGAGCCAAAGGCAGATGCTTAACTGACTGAGCCACCCAGGGACCCCTCTACTCATCGATTTCAAGATCCAGTTTGAATGTCACCTCTGCTTTCCGAATTCCCCCACTGTATCAGTGACCTTTCTTCATCTGTGCTCCTGCAGCCCCACCCTCTTTGTTCTATTCCCTTTTATTTGTCTTTTTTTGTGTGTGTGTCTGCAGGGAGGTGGTATAACAAAGGGAAAAGAACAGGAGCTTTGCACTCTGGTCTGGGTTTAAAACCTGGCTCTGCCGCTTATTAACTATATGTCTTTGCAAAAGTGATCTGATCTTTGGGAGCCTCTTCTGTCTTTACTTGTAAATGGGCGTGATGAACTCTTCTCAAGTGTTTTGTTGAGGATGAAATGAAACAACCTGTGATGTGCTTAGGTGATGCTTGGCTTATAAGAGGGTTCAGTAATTGGTAAGGGTAGTGATTGTGGTTATTATGATTATTATTGGGTTATGAAATCTTAGAGATGAAAGGGGCCTGAGGGGTCATTCTTATGTCTACACAGCCTGATGCCTACTCCCTTGCCTGATAGTAATCTAGCTTCTTCTTCAACTCTGCCACAGACAGGGAGCTCACTCTCTCTGATCTTATGATATTTAATGCTGATGATGCAGAGGCTTGCTAGTACTTAGACTAAGTTACTCTATGTTTATTTGGGGAACTTTTAAATTGGCAGTTATATCCATGTATAAATATGTGTGTGTATATACGCATATGTGTATTATATATTTATTATGTATGCATGTCTATATATATTTAGTGATGTTTCACCATATAAGATTTCCTAAAAAGTCTTACTGAAAAGCTGGGTAAAGAAGTCACAATGGAAATTAACCTCCCAAGCAAAGCTGTGAGTGGCTTTGCATTTTCTTAGATCTTTTGTCTCTCAGTGGGTCTGCGTCTGTTGCTTGTCTCTGAGTGGACTGCCTGTGGAAATTGTGGCTTGTAATGTTGCTGCAACTGTCAAGCATATCTTGTCCTGTGATAGATGAAAAGAATGAAATCTGAGTGACATAGTAACATGGTGGATCTAAAAGGAGTAATACTTTTTTTGGCAGAGAGAAGACAAATTTTTCCTAATGTGGCTTAGAAACAACTCTGGATTAGGAGCAAGAAATCCTAAGATGGTCTATGGTACTTTGGACTCAGTGTTCTCATCTGTGAAGTGGAAATATTCATCACACAGAGATGGGATATACAGAAGGTAGAGGTGGACTCTGTCCCTGGAGACTAAGTACTACCCCCCCGCCCCCGCTACTCCCCATTCAATCAGAGCAGTTCTTTCTTTAAGTTTTCAATATGAGGTGTGCGTTGGAGTCCCTTATAAAATGTTATTCTATATAAAAATATTCCGTCGCTTAAAACATTTGTAAACTTCTAAACCACATTATTTTTAAGGTCCCTCCAGCTCCAAAAACTATATGGCTCTAAAATAAAGAAAAAAGATATATCCTTACTAACTTTCTGATTCATGTTCGCTTTTAAAAAGTTCAAAAAAAAAAAAAGAAACAAAAATACTTCTAAGAAACCGTTTTCAATAATATTTTTGTCTTCCTTCTCTGATAGGCTTAATTGCGGTGAAAGGCTATTCCTTTTCTTTTTCTTCAAAATTTGCTTTTCTCTGACTTAATCTAAATCCCACTCATACGAGGAAAAGGTGACAGGTATAGTGGAGGGCAGGAATACAAATATGCTTTATTATTGCATCCTTTCATCCCAGGCTGGCCCTCAGAGAAACCATACTATACCATAATTAAAATATGTTTCCAGCAATATGCATCTCCCTTTTCAGAATTCCTTTCTCCCCCGTTCTCTCCAGATGACCTCATAGAATCATGAAGTTGGAACAGTTGTAAAAAAATCTTTATGCCGAAATTCTTTACTTTAACCATGTGGAAAATGGGACCCTATGAGGGGGACAGATTTGTGCTGGATAGGGTAATGAGCCATAACTCAAACGCTTGTCTTTTCCAGGGCAGTTCATTTTCTAGCAGGTCTGGATAACTACCTGTGCTTCAGCTCTCCTATTGTAAAATGGGGTTGACAATAATAGTATTTGCCTCCTAGAGTTGTTGCTGGTATTATGTGAGGGTAGAACCTTAGAGCAGTGCTTGGACTATAGAAGGTTTTGGATACCTGTTTGCTGTTCCTATCATTACTACACTTCCATATGCTGACAGCAGGCTGCCCAAGGTGCACAGAGTTGGAAACCTCATTTGGGGACCATGCTGCCTCCCATCATGCATCCCCAAAACAAGCTGTTAAAATAATGTCTTTTTTTTTTTTTTTTTAAAATCCAGTTTTAGCAGGTCACTGTTCCCTGTGGGGTGACATTGGGTGGGCAATTGGTTCTTTTTAGATAGATGAATTTCATGTTAACACATTGGCTGCTTAATCCTATCTTTGGTAGTAATGTGTTAACTGAGTGATAATGTACGTGTTTCCAGAAAATTAAGGACTGACTTTAATGAGGCGACTTCAGATTGTATGGCAGGTGAGCATGTATGTCCTTTTCAATCAGATGGGCCAGTCATCTCACGTTGGGAAGGTACCTTCTTCCACTGGAACGAAGAGGGTTAGTCTTGCCGTCCTCATCACTCTCACCTCTAATTTCTGGAAAATAAATGCCAACTACCAAATGGGTGATCATATAGAATTCAGACACTATCATTGTATTCTTTTATCAAGGTTGCATGAAGGTAACTTTGCTGGAGCAATCAAGAAAAACTAGCTCTTACCTTTACTTCTATCCTACTTTTGAGAAGCAGGTATGTGACTAATGGCTAGTCAAAGGATGCCGGGAGCGACTCAAGGAATCCACCAGTGAGGGGAATAGGGTACCTGGCAAGCTACAGCCAGGAGCCCTGAGTCCCGGCTTTGAAATGGCCCAGGGAGGTTCTAGGGCTTCCTCTAGATGGGAGTCCGTCTGCCAATTCTGTGATGTCAGGGCTGCAATCCACTTGAACCAGGATCTTCCCCTTTTCTGTCTTCTGTCTCTTTCTTAATCCCACCTTCTTCCTCCTTTCCCAACCCCATACCTGGTCCCATTCTTCTAGAGCACTATGCTTCACTGACATCGCGAATGACCTGGGGTCGGGGGGTGGGGTGGGGGACACACAGGGAGTTGCCACTTTGTGGAGCTGAAACTTTTTTTTTTTTTTGGCCGATCTCAACGTCTGCCCAGCCATCGCCCTGCAGGCACCTCTTGAGGAGTCTGTGGCACATTAATCGGTGCAAACTCCCAGCTCCTCGCCAAGGGTGGGTGGGGGCGGGGCGGGAGGGAGAAACGAAGCCTCGCAGTAGCAAGATCAGGACTTTCCAGGTGTCTCGTGTGGCTCCTTTAGTTCCTACCAATTGCCTGAATGTCGCCAAGTGGAGCGGGCTCTCGGGCGGGCGCGTGGGTGAGCCCTACCTGAGAGCTCCGGCGCCGGCTCCGCGGAGGCTCGGGCGCGCCTGGGGTCCTCGGGTCCCCGGACGGCGCGCGGGGCGGCCGGTGCGCGCAGCTCCCGGGGCCGCGCCCCTGCCTCCGCGCCCGCGGGTGTCGCACCAGAAGCCAGCCCCGGCGCGCCGACGGTCGACTTTTCTCAGTTGTCAGTTTTCTCGCTTGTCAGCAGAGCTGCTGGTAAGTGAAGGAAAACAGAGACGGGGCGCGAAGGCGGCGAGGCGCGGGCAGAGAGCGCGGGTGGGACGCGAGGAGCGAGCGGCGGGCGCGCGGGGCAGGGGCGCGGGCGGAGCGGGGGCGCGGCCTCCGGGTCGGACCCCCCCCCCCCCCGGCCCGGCCCGGCTCCCCCGGGGCGCTCCCCCCACCCCGTCCCTCCCCTTCTCACTGTCCCCCTCTCCGCCCCACTCGGGCTCCCCCAGGGCGCTTGCTCCCCTCCGTCCCTCCCCTTCTCACGGTCATCCCCCCCTGCCCGGCCCGGCTCCCCCAGGGCGCTTGCCCCCCTCCCTTCTCACTGTCCCCCCCCCCCCCGCCCCACTCGGGCTTCCCCAGGGCGCTTCCCCCCTCCCCTTCTCACTGTCCCCCCCCCCCCGCCCCACTCGGTCTCCCCCAGGGCGCTTGCCCCCCTCCCATCTCACTGTCCCCCCCCCCCGCCCCACTCGGTCTCCCCCAGGGCGCTTGCCCCCCTCCCATCTCACTGTTCCCCCCCCCCCCGCCCCACTCGGGCTTCCCCAGGGCGCTTCCCCCCTCCCCTTCTCACTGTCCCCCCCCCCTTGCCCCACTCGGGCTTCCCCAGGGCGCTTCCCCCCCTCCCCTTCTCACTCCCCCCCCCCCCGCCCCACTCGGTCTCCCCCAGGGTGCTTGCCCCCCTCCCATCTCACTGTCCCCCCCCCCCCGCCCCACTCGGGCTCCCCCAGGGCGCTTCCCCCCTCCCCTTCTCACTGTCCCCCCCCCCACTCGGGCTCCCCCAGGGCGCTTCCCCCCTCCCCTTCTCACTGTCCCCCCCCCCTTGCCCCACTCGGGCTTCCCCAGGGCGCTTCCCCCCCTCCCCTTCTCACTGCCCCCCCCCCCGCCCCACTCGGTCTCCCCCAGGGTGCTTGCCCCCCTCCCATCTCACTGTCCCCCCCCCGCCCCACTCGGGCTCCCCCAAGGCGCTTCCCCCCTCCCCTTCTCACTGTCCCCCCCCCCCCGCCCCACTCGGGCTCCCCCAGGGCGCTTCCCCCCTCCCCTTCTCACTGTCCCCCCCCCCTTGCCCCACTCGGGCTCCCCCAGGGCGCTTCCCCCCTCCCCTTCTCACTCCCCCCCCCCCCGCCCCACTCGGTCTCCCCCAGGGTGCTTCCCCCCTCCCATCTCACTGTCCCCCCCCCCCGCCCCACTCGGGCTCCCCCAGGGCGCTTCCCCCCTCCCCTTCTCACTGTCCCCCCCCCACTCGGTCTCCCCCAGGGTTCTTGCCCCCCTCCCATCTCACTGTCCCCCCCATCCCGCCCCACTCGGGCTCCCCCAGGGCGCTTCCCCCCTCCCCTTCTCACCATCCCCCCCACCCCGCCCCACTCGGTCTCCCTTTCTCCCCCAAATCCTTCAGCTGCCACACAGATCGCTTCCGTGGCTTTGTTTAAAAAAAAAAAAAATTCCGGAGAGGTCCGAGGTGCTTTCTCCTCGAGCGGAGCGCAGTCCCCCTCGCCGGCCACTGGCTCGGGGCCACGGCGGGTTCCCGCGGCGCCCCCCGGAGGCACCTGGGCCCGGTGGCCCGCGCCGCCCGCCCGCAGTAAGCGCGGGGTTGCGGGGCGCAGAAGGCGGAGCGCGAGGGGCCAGACTCCAGGGCCCCCCCACCCCAAGCCCGGCCGGGAGGCGGGGAGGGGAGGGGCAGCCCGAACTCCCTCAGCCTCACTCCCAGCGATAACCTGCAGCTATGGAGTCGCCGACCAAGGAGATTGAAGAATTTGAGAGCAACTCTCTGAAATACCTGCAACCCGAGCAGATCGAGAAAATCTGGCTTCGGCTCCGAGGACTGTAAGTAAATCTAGTATTTGCTTCTCTTTGCAATCGGTGTTTTACTCCCCAGCCACAGCCGTGACCGCTCACCTCGTTCCTGGTTCCTGCAGGGCCCTTTAAATACAGCCCCAGAAGTTCCACAACTGCTTCTCCCTTAATTACAGTCACTGCTCCTTTTTCCCCCCCCTAACTGAGACTTGTTTTCCCCAGTGTTTTAGAACGCCTTGCTGTTTCCAAAGCATACTTTCTTTGGGGGAAGAGGAAATGTCCTTAGATATCAGTTGTAGTAGTAGCTCAGTACCCATGGAGATGTTTCTGGTCCTTTTTTGCCCAGGGAGAAAAATCTGGGGACTCAGGCCACAGACTATTGATCAAAGAAAGATATTCTCTGCAAAAATGCTTGCAAACGTCTCTGCAGGTGCTCTAAGAACTTACCAACAGTTCAAATTCAACATTCATTCTGGCTGCTGTGTTTTCCTCTCCCTTACCCCAGCCTAGTTCAACTTCTGATATTTTCTTAGGATTCTTTCTGTCCAGACATAATTACTAGAAGGAAGGGCTATTTTTGGAGAAAGTGGGGGTCAGAACCAATATTGGAATTTCCTAGCAATATTGGAATAGTGAATTAGCATATTTGCTTTCAGTATAGTGGCCAGAATTCTACTTGGACTGATGGACAGAGATCTCTGAATTTCATTCACTTCATTGGGTTCTGTCTGCTTTTGCGTGCTGAGGAGAGGTGAAAATACATGGTGTTTGGTGAAAAGATTTCATAAACAATAAACAGCTGGTCACCCCAGTCAGGAAGCTACAGTGATAGCTGTACATTTACAACTTGCTCCTCAGTTGCCCAGGCGTATCCCAAAGACACCTTTCATAACTACCAGATACTCATTTTATTAGACATTTGGCATCAAATATCTAGTGCAGTAAAAAAAAAAAAAAAAAAAAAAAAAACCACCAACAACAACAGTTTTTCTCTAAGTATATTCTCCAGACATTCTGTTCCTTATGGACTGTGACAGGAATACTGGCTCCTTGGCAGTTTGTTTTGTTGTAGTTGTGTTTGAAAGCATGAGAGCGCATGTGCACACATGCACACGCACACACCCCAATACAAAATAGAAAGGCCACTGATAGAAGTTAGCTTCATCTTAGAGGAGATCATATCCGGACCAGGATATTCAAAGTTCCTAAGGGGAAGCGATAGGTAGTATATGTTTCTTTAAGGGATCCCCATTTAAAGTGCAATTTATAAAAGCCCTTCATCAATAATCCAAGTGAGTTTCATTGCCATTGATCTAAATGGGAAACCATGCCAAATAATATGATTTTTGAGTTGTCTGGCTGCTGTAGACAGAGGCGGTAAACTTATTTGGAGATCTTGTCTTTTTGGTTGGCAGGCTCTCCTGCCAGTTGAGATGCATGCTGGGCAGCACCTCTTTCAGAGCCGTGTTTATAGTAAACTCCTGTCATATGTAATGAACATTACATCTGATCATATTGCACACAGAAAAGTTGTTGTGTCTGCAAAGTCTGGGTCTGAGGTATGCAATGTCAAAGTGCTGCCAGGCCGGTCCCCCTGCCGTCTCGGCTGGAGGGACTCATCTGCACACACTCATGAACCGCTTCTCTCTGACTGCTTTACAATTGCAGCTGACTCCATGGAGCTACTCAGGCAAAGAGGAGTGTTTGGGTAAATCAGCCAGGCTGAGAATGTGTGTGAAAAAGCATTTAGTGCTTATAACACACTGTCTTGTAGCTTTCTGCTTCCTATCTCTTAGGATTCTCTCCCCAAGGTGTTGGGGTGTGATATAACCACACTTGCGGTTCTCCAGTCTCTCGCATCTACTCAGCATCCGGTGCCTTTGAACGTAAAAGGTGTGGGTTGATTCTTCTCCAAGCTTGTGTTTTTGAATTCCTCTCTTTACCCTTCCTACTGAAATGCCCTGCCTGACAGCAATCCTAGGAGAGAGATCTGTTGCTCCACTTTCTATTTTGAAAAGGACATGTTACTATCGTTATTATGACATATTTTTTTTTTTTTTTTTTACTACTGTTAATGGTTCTTACTGCCTTTTAAAAAACCCAAAACAGTAGTGCTGTGATAAGTTGCTAAAGACTCTGGAAACCAAAGGCATGCTTATTTATACCACTTGGAATAGCACTCTTGCAGTTCATAAAATAGAAACCCTTAGGAGGTGGAAGGGTATGTTTCTGTTTGTCCACACAACAGACTCAGTCTCTTCCAGTTAGTAAGAGAAAGGAAGCAGCTCTTTCAACAGTTTAGAAAGACTCAGTAGTCACAATTGGATTTTCATATCAATTTATAACCATGTGACTCCTTTATAGACAGGACCTTATAGGCAACCACTGATAGTCAAGAATTCAGTTCTGCTTGATTGAGAGCCATCTAAGTCCAGGACTTGATCATCTCATACCTGGACTGTTTAATGGCATCAGTCTTCTTGTCAGTATCGTCTCTATTCAATCTACTATTGAATTTTTCATCTCCTTTATCAGAATGTAAGTTGCTTGAGGACAGACACTTTGTGTGTCTTACTTACTGCTGTACCCGCAGTGCATAGAGCAGGGTCTGGCACATAGTAGGTGTTCAATTAATAGACGATGAAGAAAACATCAAGAACCAAATATGAACTTTTTAATCATCAGAGTGGAGATAAATACAAATTTGGGTCAGTGTATAGGCCACATGCCCTACCAACACACTATTCCATGAAGTAGATGGGAGGCATGTTTTCATCATTACCCAGGTTGGGCACAGAAATCTAAACTGAAGTAGGAACAGGATAAGATGTGGGAAAGCCACAACCCAAGGCTGAATCCCACTCTTTGGTTTACCTAGGTTCTCTTTTTCCCTCCCCATATCCTCTCCCCTTTTGTGCACTGGCCAGGAGTGATCTTTACCAGCAGTAAGAGGATTGTTGCCACTGTTATTATCTGCCAAGAATCTATAGCATAGCAGAATATAGGGGAGGATCCTGTGTGTATTACAATCTCCACTCATCCCCCTTCCATGCTTTATTTTTTCTCTTGCACATCTCACTACCTAAATGCCATGTATTCTATTATTACATTTATTGTCTGTCTCCTCCAACTACAATATAAACTTCATCGAGGACATAGTTTTTTGATCTGTTTTGATCACTCGTGTATCCCTAGCACCTATAGTACCATCTGGTATATAGTAAATTATCAATACATATTTGAAACCTAGAGCTCAGGGATCCCTGGGTGGCGCAGCGGTTTGGCACCTGCCTTTGGCCCAGGGCGCGATCCTGGAGACCCAGGATCGAATCCCACATCGGGCTCCCGGTGCATGGAGCCTGCTTCTCCCTCTGCCTGTGTCTCTGCCTCTCTCTCTCTCTGATGACTATCATAAATAAATAAAAATTAAAAAAAAAAAAAAGAAACCTAGAACTCATTCACATATTTCTCTGGGAAAAAAATTGGGAAGAACTCTTAATCTAGCCTTGTAACAACATCAGGATGCTAATAGCACATCAACTATCAGAAATGTGAATTTTAAATGCTGTCTGCCCCAATTACAATTGCAAAACCCTGCAAGCATTGGTGTTTACTATAATGATGACTCTCATCTCCCTTGAGTGAAGTGCTGCACACCCCTGCACAGAGGCTGACTGTGATTCAAGGGTTGTGGTGTTCCTCAGCCTCCCTCTGCAGCCCTGCAACCCTCTCATACCCATGTTCATGTTCCTCTAAGCTGGGAGGAAACAAATACTGCACACCTGAGCTCTTTAATGAACTCTATCCAAGGGCATGCTATCTGCTTACATTTCTAGGAGGAACCTCTCTTTTTTTCTGTCTTACCCATTTCTGTTTCTGTAGACCTGGGTTATCTCCCAGTGCTGTTGTCATCTCTCTTTCCTCTGTAGAGTGAGTAAGATTTGTAAGAGCCCCTCCCGATGGCAGTTTTGTCAGGGAATCTTCCAATAAGGGAAAATATGATAAGGGTGGCATTTTGTTCCTCTGGTGATGGGTGGGGGGCAGGCGGGGAACTTCATAGGTTTGGGTCTTGACTTGTACCTTGGGTCCCAACCAAGAGTTTTCCTATTGCCAGCCTGTTCTATGATGATAAAAAGTGTTTCTATAGCTTTTTTTCTTTTAAATTGAGACCAAGCGAGCAGGTTTCACTTACTCCTTGGCATTTATTGTCACAATTATAATTAGGCCATCATTTTTATTTACTTGTTTATTTTTAAAGATTTTATTTATTGACTCATGAGAGACACACACAGAGAGGCAGAGACACAGGCAGAGGTAGAAGCAGGCTCACCACAGGGAGCCTGATGTGGAACTCGATCCCAGGACTCCGGAATCATGATTTGAGCCAAAGGCAGACGCTCAACCTCTGTGTCACATAGGTGCCCCAGTAATTACGCCATCATATATTTATTTTGCTTAACTATGAGATAGCATAATAAATTTCATGCTTATATAACACTCTATTTGAAGATGATTTTTCTTTTGCATTATCTAAAACAATATTATGATGTAAAAGGAGGTAAGTGGCTGTCAAGGTAGCAGACTAGGACTATTTTGTTCCTGTCTGTTCAGTGAGCTTTCCTACTCCCCATTATGGTAATAGACCCTGCCTTCCTCCCTACCCTTATCCCTAGCTTAGGGATGAGCTCAAGGTCCAGGACTAGCCAATCTTAAATTTTCACCTTTGTGGCAACAGTGGCAGGTCTCCGGTATGGCCCAGAAACCAAGCAGGAGTGGTAGTGTCCTTCATGGTGATTGGTCTCTTGGCCCTTGGAAAATGCTGCTTTCCTTTCTGGGTTTCCCTGATTGCTGCCACTGGCTCTACTTCCAGACTTCATGAAGAAGACTTTTCTGTGAGAGGAGAGAGTAGACCCAACACCTAGAGAAAAGCAGAGGGGAGACCATGCAGTGGAAATCCCTGGTCTGATCTCAGAGGCCCAGTTCCTGCACTTGTTTCTCTGATTCTGTGCTCTGCCAGCTACAGGACCAGTGGGGCTGTTTTTGCTTAGGTTGCTTTGAGTCTGGTTTCTCTCAGTCTTCACTAACACCCCATCGAAGCACAGAGAACTTAATTGACTCTTCCAAAGATGTGGGGGTAAAACCATAGGCAAAGAAGCGTGGGTCTTTGGTTTCATATTTCTTATTTAATTAAGCTCTCTTATGCTGTATTTTCTCTGTACTCATCAGACATTTTTAACAGTGCCATCAATGTTCAGGCAACATTAGTTTACTCAATTAACATTTACTGAGTGTCCATTATATGCCAGGCACTTTGATAAGCTCTGGGTGTGCAAGGGTAGATAAGATACCTGCCCTTCCGCACTTGGCAAGCTAGCAGGAGAGATTGAAAGGAAAAGCCGGAAGTGTTGACTATAGTTACAGAGGGATGCACAGGGAGCTCCTCCACCTGGGATGGCCAGAGATGGTGTTGCAGACTAGCAGTGAGCTACAGATTTATTATAGCAGAGTCCTCAAAATCACAAGGAAGAAACTTGCACAGATTCTTTTTACTCATATCAGCCTTCTGCAAAGATGCAAAAAAGTCTTTTGCAAAGATTCAAGGAAACAAGGAGTCTTCTAGTCAACCCAGAATAAATCATCCCAGAATTCTGAGCTGATTTTATGGAAAATTAGGAAAGTGCTTCTACTTACTAAGGATGTAGCCTGAGTCCCAGTGCTCTTCTCTATGCTCATCTCTCATTGGCAATTGACAAAAGGAGAAGGTGTGGTTGGGTCCATTTGCTGTTATCTAATGTTGAGCTATTGGACAGAAATCTCTCAGGTCACCTCAAAAGCAGTTGGCTCCCAGTTTGGTCTCTGGTCCATCAGGGACCTCATAGGGTTACCTTCCCTTAAAAATCAATTCCCAAGAACCTTACTTTCCTTGAAAGGTAGCTGTGACTTATTGAGTACAATATTGAGGGATAGATAAAAGCTAATGAATGGAGGTAACAGAGTGTACAAAGGTACAGAGGCATGGGAGACTTGGCACATCAAGGAGACAGTGTTGGAAAGAAAGGCATGGAATTTTTTAAAATTTACTTTCTGTTTTATTCAAAACTATACGTATTTATAGTTTAAGGAGGTAAGTATTTGAATACATTTTACTATATTACACATACACGAAAATGTGTCCCATTCTCCATTCATCTTCCAGAGAATCGTTTTTATTTTGCTACATGTAATTTTAAGAAATTTACATTTTTATCTCTTACGTTATAAGGAATTGTTAAAAGACTTTAAGCTGCAGAGTAAAAATTGAGACTTGAATTTTAGGATGGGCTATTCTGGAAGAAATGTGGAGGACAGACTGGTGATGGAATTTGAGGTCTGAGACTGTTTGAAGAAGATTCGTGAATTTAGGGTAGTGTACTTAGTTTTGGAGTAGAGAGAGAGAAAGGAGCAGTTGTCTTCCACGTTTGTTTTGGCTTGGATGTCTTAGTGAGTTTGATGCCATTTGCCTTGTTAGGGGCCATGGAGAGAAGAGCAGGCTTGGATAAAGCAGGATGATAAACTTGGGTTTAGACATGTTGAAATGGAGCAGCCTCTGGAAAATCCATGTAGCTTTTAGTGATGGCAGTGTGGAACTATGGAGAGACCTTTGGCCTGGAGCAGTGGGTCTAAGAGTCATGGTTCCAAGGTAAAGCCTTGCAAACAGATGACTTAGGGAAGAGGGGCTTTACCTGAATCTCACTAATAAATCTTACTAATAAAGCAATGCCAAAAGAATAATCTAAAAAATTATTTATTTCCTCCAGATTACATATTTTAGTATATTAATCAGTTCTTCCATTCTCTCATTTAATTGGAAATGTCAAGTGGCTCAGCATATTTTTGTTGGACTCCAATTATATACCAGATACTAGGAGCTTCAGAAGAGATATAGAAATATCAGGGGGAAAGCCTTGCTCTCAGGAAATTTAGAGTCTAGTTAAGGAGATAATTCTTTATACATGTTAAAAGTTAAAAAATAACAATAAAAGTATACACAATAATTAATTGCTAAATAAGTGATACTGACATAGTATCCTAGGGTTCAGAGAAGGAAGATATTTGTGTCTGAGGAATTGTTTTTGTCTTTATTTTCCTTTTTTTTAGAGTTTTTTAAAAAAGATATTATTTACTTATTTGAGAGAAAGAGAGACAGAGATAGTGAGAGAGAGCATGAGTGAGGAGAAGAGGGAGAAGCAGGCTCCCCACTGAACAAGAGGCCCACGCAGGGCTTGATCCCAGGACTCTGGGATCATGACCTGAGCAGAAGGCAGACACTTAACTGACTGAGCCACTCAAGTGCCCTGTCTTTCTTTTCCTAATAAAAATCAAGTAAGTCTCACCTGACTACTTTCTTATTGGGTATTAAAGGGAAGAAATGTGAATAGAAAAAGGATAAATAGGTTCTTATATGTAGAATAAAATTTCCTTTACTTGAATACTAATGCAGTATCTTAATACATGAGTGCTTGCTTAGCACAATTGGGTTGTGCGACTTATTAGCTAATTACAACTTAATATTAATCAGTTAAGTATTTATTATTTTGACCAAGCTTTACAGCCTCTGTTGGCTGGGAAGCAGTCCTAAGCAGAGAGATTTCTGCATTTCTAGCTCGATTTTCTGTCTAATTTTTCTTTGGCTCATGAAAGACTGCTTGGTTCCAGTTTTCCTATATAGGGGGAAAGTGCTCAATGACCTAACTCATGGATTTTCAATAAAAAACTAAGAAAAATAATTGTTGAACATGGGGCCCATAAAGTAGTCTGTGATGGCTTTGAGAAAGGCCATCACAGTTTCTCATAGGTAGTAAAAAATGAATTCTACAACAAATGAAATACTCTATTTCTGGAGAAAGTATACTGAGTCCATGTATAGCTTTGGTATTCTTCAGACTTACTGGAGTATATTCTTTTGACAGCTTTTATTAAGGAAAATAAACAAGCCTTCATGAGTGTAAGAAGGTTGGGAAATAATGAAAAGCTTAAGAGAATAATTCAATTGAGAAGACATAATTTATAATTATAGGTAATGAATTTTATTTATATATTTGGATGAATACACATACATCTATATGCGAGAGTGTCATCCATCACTCATTCACTAAGCAAACAATTCCCTGGCACTTATCATGCACCAGGCACTAGAGAGTGGGTAGCAAGATAAAGGCTCCCTCCCTTATGGAACATTCAGTCTACTGGTAGAAGCAAATATTAAACATGTAATTCCACAAGTAATTATAGTGATGAGTGCCACAAAGAACTACAGGGTGCTGCAGAACCATATTATGGGAGGTCCAAATCTGGTCCAAGAGTCAGGAAAGGCTTCTCTCTAAAGAAGGGAGATTTAAGCTGAGCTCTGAAGAACAAGTAGGTAGGTATTAGTTTAGTAAAGAGGTAAAGAAGAGTGTTCTCAGGTATTCAAAGCCTGGGAAAACGGCACGTGCAAAGAGCCAAATGAATGTGGAACCTCTGAAAAAAACAAGAAGGCCAACTGGCTGTAGCCAAGACTGGAGACAGGAGGTTCAAGACACAGAGAGGGATCAGATCTTGCTTATTTTATTTTATCTTTTCTTTATCTAAGACAGCAGAAGAGATTTATTATACACTTTATTTTATATATACATGTGTATGTATATATATGTATGTTATACACATATTATTTATTATACACATGTTATATTCAGCCACAAATGAAAACAGAATTAGTCCCAGAAGTCACAGGTCCAGGGAAAGGACCAAAAGAGATTGTTTTGGTAGAGCAACGTGGGTCTCTTAAAGGTGATCATTGTGATCAGATGGTGATGGATGCTCTAGATCCATTGAATAAAATTCTAGAAAGCAGGCATGTGGTCCAACAATTGGTACTAGTTTCCCTGGCCTTTGGCTTTCCTTATTTCTGCTCCTGTGACTTCCATGCATGCACAAGCTGGCAGTTTGCTTGGACCCCTGTCTCATCTTTCTTCGATGATGCTTTAGCCTACGCATTCACTTCTACTTGCCTCTTATGGTGTAGAGATTTCCAAGAAGATGGTGCTAAGGCCAAGAAGCTTCTTCTTTTAGACCAGGGTGTTTTAGCAATGGGAAGCCATTGTAGGTCTGTAGGAATGCATTTGAGAGATTTTCAGGAGGTAGACTCAACAGGACTTGGACATGAGAAATGAGGAAGAGTGTGGAATCTAGGATAACTCCCAGATTTTCGCTTCATTCCCAGATGCTATTTACCTAGGTGAGGGCCATTGACGGGGAGCAAGATTACAGGTTTCATTGTGCATGGGAGCAGAATGAATGGAGATTAGAGATAATGAGTTCAGTTTTGGACATATTGAATATGAGGGACCTATATGATGTCCTTGAGGAGATGAGGAGAAGGCATGAGCAGTTGGATAAATGGGGTCTAGAGATGAAAGGAAAGTTCTGGATTGGAGGTATAATGGATAGCCTGACAAAGTAAGAAGAAAAAAAATTATGTATATATGTATACATGTAGACATACACATGTAGAGAGAACAGTTTAGTGTGGTGCCCTAAATAGTCTGACAGAAGGTGCCAGAAGACTTAAGTTTATATGTATTTTCTCATTGGCATTTTCTTGTCCAACATATATGAAAGGCCAGCTAGCCATCAGTGTACCTAGCTTTGCTTGGAATCCTCATATTGGCTGCTTGATGCTACACCATAACATAGTTTTGGAGCAGAGACAGAACCTGAAGGGTAGGCAGGATCATTCTCAGTATTCTAAAGGAAGAAAGAGATCATGACCCAAGAAACTAAATGGAATGAGGCCCCATTTTAAAACTTCTGGGAAAACAGCATGAGCCAGGCAGTGAGACTGAAAGCATGGGGCCCAGGCACTGCAGCAGGACCTGTTGAAGATTGGTCAGGTGGGGGCTCCCTGGACTCTGCAGGAGGCCTTCCTTTGTCTAGGCTTGCCCAGTGGTGCCCTGTGATGGGCATACCAGGTCTCGCTTGGGGCAGTGTGTAAGTCCTGCTGTTGCTCTCACCCTCCGCACCACATCTGCCTTGTTCATGGCCGTTTCCCTGCTGGTTAAGGCCTTCCTCAAATGGTCCTCCCCCCCTTCCCTTTCCTTCTCTTCCAGAAGTCTATTGTAAGGACCCAATATTCAATATTGTGCTGAAGCATAGCTTTCCTTTCCCTTAAGGACACCAGAAGAGTGAAAACTTAAACAATCAACATAAGAATGCATTGAATATTTTGGCTGAAAGTCACTATTAGATATCCAAAGAACATTAAGTTCTGTTTATCCAGATTCCAAACAACCAAAATGCTGAAATAACCAAGACTTTTCCTGCACTCTAGAGACACTGAGTAAATCCAGTAGTGAGAGATTAGTTTTTGGAAGCCACTTCCATGTGTGGTTTAAAAATAGTTCAAATTCAGACTAATATCTGACCCCTTTTCCCTCTACTTCTCCGACTCTTGTCTGAGGATGACTCTGATGGGTTTTATAATATCTTTAAATTGCCTCCCACAAAGTATTTTATATTTAGTATACTATCCCAGGTGGTCGCTATTTGGAAATCCAGTCTGCTAACTATGAGGAACCATAAACACTTTCATGAATAGACTCCCATTGTATTGCCTATTTGTGAAACAAAAGGATTAATTCTCATAAATGGAAGCCCCATAAATATTGTTTAGAATTGTCATTCTTTCTATAAAACTGTGGACTGAAATTAGTCATCATTAAGAAAGAATGAAGGAATTGTTCAAAGCACCCATTAGTGGGAGTCTTTGGATAGTTTCAGTAAGGAGAATTTGGTTTGAAGATTCAACTGATTTCTGGAGACAGTAGAGCTCAAAATGGTCCCTGAGAGTGCATCTGCCGGTTAATCTTTTTTCTTTTTTGTTCTGTAATTTGGATATTGGCCTCATTTTTACCACATTCAGATTGTTGAAATTTACAGAGTCTGTGTCTAGAGAAGAGTCTTACGTGGATGATGTTACTGGGAGAGAAGGCTTTAGAGGAAATAGGAAGAACCTCTGCTCCCTGGGAGCAGGTGTATTGATTTAAAATTACCCTGCTTTCTGCCAGAAGGAGGTGTTGATAGGAGCTGAGAGGAAGGGCGTAAGAGAAGAGAGAGGGAAGGAATACTACTAGACTAGATGGGGGAAGGCTTAGAAAAATTAGACTGAAGTTAAACTTGGCAGAAGATAGAGTTTTTGTTCTGGCTAAATATACGTGGGGAAGAACGAAGTAGAGAGCTAGAGCAACGCTCTGGGTAATTCAATTAAAAAATTCTACCCCTCCCCTAATTATAGGGATGTATCTGTGAAGAGTAAGATTTTTGTCTTAATCCTTTGGATTTATCCCCACTTGGGCAGTGTTGCAGATATTAAGAAATATTTTTGTTTTCAGCCTTTCTCCCTGATGTTTATCTAAATGGGAGCCAGGCTCCCAGGAAAGAGGTCACAAAAAGCTCTTCTATCCCTACCGCACGGTTTTGCTGTACTTCTGACACAGCAAGTGGTTGTAAATACATGAATAGAGAGATAAATAATTTATGCAGAGAAGTACTACCTGGACTTCTACAAGCAGAACATTTACTTTCTATTTCCTTTCGCTAAAAACCTTTTCCATATTTTGTTGCTGGTGCCAGGGATTAGATCACTGCCTCGCTTTAAGCGAGAAGGAAAAATAATGCCTGGTCTGCTCAAAAAAGCCTTGCTTTCCAGAGGAAGATTTTGGCTTTCTTTGGGGAGGGGTTTCCATTTGGGTGCCTGTTGGACAGTAATTTGAGTGCTGGAATTTTTAACTCAGGCCCAGGAGAGAAGCAGGCATGAACAAGAGATTTGGATTTCTGGATTTCTGTGTCTGGCCAGCTGTCTGCAGGCAGACAAGGGGGCTGGGGAGGGAGACAAAGCAGAAACAGGGCTTCGGGGATGTGGGAGCCTGGGTCATGGTGTGCCCTGGCTGTGTGAATTGAGGTGGGGGGCATCCTGTGGGCTTGGTTAGTTTGTATTAAACCTTTGCAAAGATTTCTCCTCTTCTCAGCGCCCAGCCAGCTCTAGCCAGAAACATATTTACTTCCAGGAATGAGTTAAACATTGTCTTATTTACAGCCCTGTCTCAGATTAGCATTCTCTCATCCTTTGGATTCACCATCTTTACCCCCAAACTTCGCTTCATCATTTGAATTTGATCTCGTCACTTTGGGTTAGACATATCACAGTTTTGTGCTTTGGGGATTGATTGCCGACTACGAATGTGATTTTCCTTTTCTAAGAAGGCTAAATGGGAGGGTGGGAGTCTGGGGGACAAATTTTCCCCAGCTAAAAAAAACAGGCAAAAAAATTCTCTTAGAAGATTTAAACAAAAACAACCCTTTCCTAATTCTTGGGTTATTCCAGGTGAAAGTGAGTTTATGTCATTTCGCTATTTTTTACTTTTTGTATTGCCTTGGATCTTTGGCCAAGCAGGAAAATAGAATCGTTGCCCACATGGATTTTCATTCTGTAGCTCATCAGTTAAGAAATATCTGAGCTACGAAGGGAAGAGAATCTCTCACTCTAATATCTTTTCCCCCTCCCTAATACTCTGCTAGAAGGTGCCAGGAGACTGCCGTTTATACACATTTTCTTATTGGCATTTTCTTGTTCAAAATATGAGAAGTGCCATCATGCAGTCAATATATACATAGCTTTGCAGGCCTAGGTTTTAATGTGTGTAACATGGAAATGAAATCACTGGTAGGAATAAGAGAATATATACAAGGACCTTCCATTCTCAGCAACATAGAGTAGTTCATACAAGTGATTTAAGACGTGTTCAGAAGTTTCCAGAGATATCCCGTTCTGTTCAGTCTATACCCCATATGCCAATGAAAAACAAAACTAGAGGATCAGATGATCATTCAGGTCCTTACTCATTTCATGGGTATTTGTGACATTCTATCTTAGTCTCCTGTCCGGAGAGGGAGCTACATGTGACCTGAACTCCTGAGAACATGTAGTTAACTCCATTCAGTTAACTCTGAGTCTTGCTGTGCACTTTGCTTTTCTGAGCCTGTCCCCCAATCTCTTCTTGCTTGAGGGAACTGAGGGCCAAGAACCAAGATTTCCAAAGCTGTCTGTGCATCGGCAGCAGTGGTGACCTTGGTAGGAGAGGATGGAGACGGGATGTGACGGGATCTGGACCAGAGTGAGTCATCATTGCCGGGAAGCGCCGGAGAACACCAAAGGCAGAGCTAGAGTCCTCACTGTGCATGTACAGTGGTTGCGTATTCAACTTCTAGTACCAGAAAACCTTCTTGTGCCCAATTGGGAGGTATCTTGCTGTCAACTTTGAAACTAAACACAAGTTTTTTTTGTTGTTGTTGTTGTTTTTTAAGCCAGCTTGTTTGAATATTAAGCCTATTTATTTATTTATTTATTTATTTTATTTTATTTTTTATTAAGCCTATTTATAAACCTCATTTTTGCAGCACCCATATGGCTCTTACTCAAAGATACTCACTTTTAAAAAAGGAAATACTGCCAGCCTCTTCATAATTTAACATCAGTGCTTAATCAACTCTCACTTATCCAGGCTATCAGGAATGATTCCCAAATCATCTGTTTGACTTTGGAGTATGTGAAACTTACATTTATTTGATTGTGGGCATGCCCAGTACTTCGGGAACCCCTAGCCATCCAAAAGCAAATAAAACCCTTCAGAAACATCCTCACTCCCACCTCATTGCTGTTTCTTATGGTTCCCTTGCTGTCTGTGCTCTGCTCTCAAGCAGGTCCAGGTTTATAGTGGACGGAATTACCCCTTTTATGCTTGCTTAGTTTCATCTTCTCTCTCCCTGGCTGGGGCCAGGAGAGGTAAGATGAAGTTCAGAGTCTAGAAGCCTCTGCAGATGACACAGCTGTGGAGAGCTTTGGAGAACTTTTAAAATATTGGGGTGGAGGTGGGGGTGGGGGTGAGTGCTCTTTGCTCTTTGATGATGCTCCCATCTCAGTCTTCACTTCTCCGAATTTGATCAGCTAGATATAAAAGGATTGAAGCCTTTGGCGGAGATTTTCCAACTGCTCACTTCCTGTTTTTTTACAGTACATTTACACACACATACACACACACATCGTAGTTCTTGGGCAATCCATGGTTCCATAGAAACATTCCAGACTTAAACAGACATTGATTTTTAGTGAAGAGCAGGAGTCTTTTAATTTGCCTAAGGAGTAAGTGGATATGGACTGATCAATTCTGCTTACGGTACATCCTGTCTCTGCACTGAGTTACAACTTCTGGAAGGTGCTTAGGGATTCTGGGAAGCAACTCACTGGGCTTCTGTTTTTAGGGAATTGTCATTGATAAAAATAATCTTTTTTTTTTTTTTAAAGACTTTATTTGTTTATTTGAGAGAGAGAAAGCAAGAGAGAGCACAAGCAGGGAGGAAAGGGAAAAGCAGGTTTCCTGTGAACAGGGACACCAACGTGGGACTCAATCCCAGAACCCTGAGGTCATGACCTGAGCCAAAGGCAGCGGCTCAACCGACTGAGCCACCCAGGTGCCCTGAATCTTTATCAAAAGATAACTTTAGCTATTTCTAAAGATTATTATGGTGTCCAGTTCATAAGTACCCAATTATACTTTTTTTTCTCCTGCTTTCTCAACAATGGCCCTACTTAAACATTAGAAGGAAGTGTATCATTCTGCTAGGTTAACTGAGATCACAGAGAGAGTGGGTGGCAGGCTGTATAGCCTGCAGGGCCTCTTGGGCCTGGAGGGAAAGCTGGACAGTTTCAGCTCCACCTCCCTTTAGCAGGACTCTGATTAGCCCTGCTTTCTTTGTGGTTTAAGTGTTCTAAGATAAGAAGAATTTCAGGTCTTTAATTTTTTTTTTTTTTTTTTTTTTTTTACTTTTAGAAAGCAATCTGCAGCCTTTTTTCTTTACTTCTTTAATTAATGAAAGGCTTTTTTAATTTCCCCAAACAAAATTTGGAAATCTGAATTAAAATACCATTATTATTCATACTGTTATGAATAGTAACATACTACTACTAGTAACATTATTCATACTATAGTACTGTTACTATATGGTAGCTGACTCTCAAACCCTTTTTGGGTACCCAGCACTGTGCTAGAAGGCTTTCCGTTGTCGTACATTTGATTGTCACAGCATCTTATGAAGTGAGTGTTATTGTTACTTTTACAGATAAGGAAACTGGTGGTTGGGAACATGACGTCAGTTGCTTAAGGTCATGTAGCTTATTGGACACAGTAAGCTGGAGGAGGCTCTGAGCTCAGACAAGGAATCTTAAGCATTATGCTGTAATGCTTCTCCAAAGAGTGCGGAGGGCTGAACCTGTTTTAGGGAACAGTTGGCAAAGGGCTGCCCAAGACCTTCATGGATGCGGTTTCCTCGGCCTCAGCCTTCTGCAGATGACCAGTCTTCTGCAGAGCGTGAAGCCATGCTGTCTCCATCTCTCATACTTCCAGCTTTGCCAGATCCCAGAGCATAACAGCTCCTGGTCATTCTCTTAATTTTTACATTGGCTTAGCCCAGCTATGTGAATCTTGAGATTTGTGATGTGTTGCTTCAGGTTTCAAAAAATGGTAAATATGAAGTAAGTTTGAAAAACCAAAACAGAACATTTAAAAACATTCCTTTTGTCTTTCAGGTTATGAATCAGGAATAAATTCTGTTGAAGTTCTTAAAAACAAAAGGCCAAAAATAAACTGGGTTCTTTTCCAGCTCATTTCCTGCATTTGGAAGGAAGGACACCATTTGTTTTATTGTTGTTGGTTTTGTTTGTTTTTAGGTCTAGTGTCTAAAGTTCCCTCTTGGCATCCTTTGACTTTTTTGCATAATTCTCTCAATTTACTTTGAAGGCTTCAGAGTTTGCTTCCTCTCTCAACCAGTTGAAGGTTCTGTATCCTTAGGCAAGTTACTTAACCTCTCTGAGCCTCACTTCTATCAACTGTGAAGTGAGGTAGACATCCCAGGGTCCGTAGGTATCAAAGTGAGTTAATTTGTGTAATGGGCATGAAACAGGATATGCTCCACAGCCCACTGTCATTGCATTCCTCCTGTGTGTAGAAAACTATGACTGTGGTAGGCATCCTCACCGTTCATTGTAAATCATTGCTAAACAGAAGGAAAATGAGTAGAAAGTATTTTTTTGATCAGCTTCTGGAAAAATTCACTTATTCATTCTCCAGTAATATATCGAGCAGCTCCCATTTGCTAATCACTGTGTAGGAAAGAGAGAAACACCAGCAGGTAGCAGACAAGCCATCATTGCCATCAGTGTAACAGATTGTAACTGTCTGGAGTAACAAGTGCAGTGATGTAGGTGAGCTCATACCAAAGGGGTACCATGCAGTTTGGGAGACTGTGGAAGGTCTCCAGGAGGAAGTGATGTCTCAGCTGAGAGCTGGAGGATAAGTAGGGTTCCTTCAGTCCTCACTCATCTTGCCCAGTCCAAATGATCTGTGAGCTGGATCTTGAGTAGGATAATTTCCATAGAAGTAAATTTTCTCTTGTACTTTAAGTGTTCACGTTTCAACTCCAATTTAAGATGACCCTGTTTGGATTGGGTCTATCTTGATTCTGAAGCTATCTGTGTCTAAATGGGACAAAATGGGAAGAGAGAACTTAGGACTATGATGCCAAGCATGCATCTGTGAAGGTGGGGAGTGAGTGTCAAGAAGGTGGATTATACTAAAAATCAGATTTTTGGTCTCTCTTTGGGTCTGCCAAATGTACAGCCAATATTTTATAAGTGTGAGTGGCAGCTGCATATGATTCATTTATTTTGCCAACAGACATGTGTGCCACCCATGTGCCAGTTGATGTGGAGCCCTTGGAGTAGATATACAGATCCATATAACAAGACCCCTGGCTTCAAGAAGCTCAAAATAAGGGGTCCTAAAATTTTTTTAATGCCTACATGGCATGCATGTATGTGGCAAATTCAAAACACTGTGTTCCTCTGAGATCGGTCCTTCTATTTTACAGATGTGGGTACTAAAGCTTGATTTAGCATAAAGCATGCCTGAATTCGCACAGCTGGGGGTGGGATTGGATTTTGAAGCCAGTCTGTCACATTCCAGAGCCCTATTGTCTTTCCACATAATCAGAGATGAGACAAAACAATGCCAGTGGTGACCCCTTCTCCCAGATACCATCTTTTTAAAAAAAGTATAAATTGTGTCACTTAACTTTGGCCTAAGCACTTTTCAGCCTTGTTGCTTGCTATCTTCTTCCATATCTGGCTGGGCTGGGCTGCGGGTGGGCTGGTTTGAGGTCACTAGACATGCTCTCCTTACCAGCTTACCTCATATTTAAGTGTTTCTCCTTCTGAAATCCCAGCCATCAATCAAGACCACCTTTTTCACAAAGCTTTCTGAGCCTCCCCCCTTGTACCAATTGGTATCATAAAGTAACGCTTTAGGTACATGTCTTAACTTCCATTTTTAGAATTCAGATTCTTTCAGAGAGTGAATTTTAACAGTGTCATTATGAGGATTTACAATATATGTTAAGTACTTGTTACTAGTAGGTGCTGAAAATGGAAGCCTTCCCTATTTTTGTCCATTTTTGATTGTCTCAGTGCTCCCAGCAGTGGCTTTGTATGGTTCTTGGCAAATTCTGGGAGAATTCTGTGGAAGCCAACAACAAAGATTGTCTTCTTCTGACCTTTGAAGGTAGATAGAATTAGTTGGACTTCTGGTTTGAAGCCAGGGGCATCCATCTGGCCTGCCTGCACCCCCCTTGTCTTTGGTCTTTGCACACTCTCAAAGGGTTATTTTTTTATCTCACCTTAAGAGACTCCTTAGTCCAGTATGGTTTTTTGTTGTTGTTGTTGTTCTTGTTTGTTTGTTTTTAAGATTTTGTTTATTTGAGAAAGAGAGAAAGAGAGCAAGAGTGAGAGCATGAGCAGGGGTAGAGAGAGGAGGTGGGGGGAAGGGGCAGAGAAAGACTGAAAAGCAGACTCCCTGCTGAGCAAGGAGCCTGAAGCATGGCTTGAACCCAGGCTCAAGATCTTGACCTGAGCTGAAAGCAAATACTTAACCAACTGAGCCACCCAGGCACCCCCTTAGCCCAGTTTAGAAGATAGTAGTCCTAACAAAGGCCAAGGGCACAGGCCATACCGATAACTCACTGTACTCCATGCCTGTAGTGAAACCTCTGCCTTTGGCTACTGCCTGAAGAATGATCTGTTATTGCTGATGGGGTCCAGGCACAGTTTTTAGAGGGGGTGCAAGGCACCATTTTAGGCTCTAGGTTACCATGGAGAACCACACAAAGAATCTGCGTTTGTGGAACTGACATTCATGTGGGTTGTTTTGTTTATTTCTTACTATAAGGTCTTGAGAGAGGTTCTCCAATTATTCCCACTTAATAGATGAAGAAACTGAGGCTCAGAAGGTTTGAATAACTGGTCTCATACTAAGTGCCAAAATCAAGACTCGAACAGTTTGTTCTAAAGCCCAGGCCTTAACCCACTCTGTTAGTTGACCTTCCTCTCTTTATATATGGTATAATTCAAACATACAAATATCTTTATATATTCATATATGTATATGTCCATATATGTGACTATATATATGTATAAAATAATAGTAAAAATAATAAATATAAAAGCAGTGATCCATTAATCCACTACCCTGGAGTCATGGTTTTCATTCTGGTGTTTCCTTTTAGATAAATATTTGATATATTAGGCAAGATCACCTTGTAGGTTTTATGTTGCATGCTGCTTTCTTCACTTAACACCCAATGCCACTATGCATATGTTTATTTGAACAGAGTTGTAACAGATCATAGTGATTCTGAATTTGAAAATCCTTTTAAAAAATGTGTAACTTATAGCTCTATGAGCAAATTAGTGCCTTGGCTTTCTGGACGCAGTGACTGTAATGGGAACGCAGGTGTGGAACTAAAGACACTTGGGAAGCAGAAGGATGCATTTTCCTCTTCCACCACTTTCTTTCCTTGAATCTCCTCCAGTAAAGAGCCTATTCAAACTCTTTTTGAGATACTTCAGAGTGTGGAAAAAATGACACACACGTGAAAACCATTGAGATATTGGGATAAGAAGCTTGATGGCCACTTTGCCATTGAATGCCATTATGACCTGGGTGAGATAGCCAGGACAGATGTTATCTCCATTTAATAGATTAGGAAGCCGTATGCCCTACTGGGGCATTTGCCCAAGGCTAAATAGTAGAAGTGGCTAGAGTTCTAGTCCACTAGTCTAGAACTATAGTTTTCTATACTCTAGAACTCTAGTTCTTTTTCTAGAACTCAAGCCACTTCTGCTCCTGGGGAAGTCTTCTAGGAGACTAGCCCACAGCTGAGCCATTAGCACGTTCCTACTGCTTCTCTCACCACTATTGCTTCTAGACTTTCTCATTGTCCCTTTCGTCCCTTCTTCCTTCTCTGAAGAGCTTATGTCTGATCTTATGACTTAGCTGCATGATTACTCATTTTCATTGTAAAAGGCATGTCCGTAAAGGGACTTCAGTGCTATATAGTGGAGGTAATAGTAATAATAGTGACAAAACAAATAGCCAGCAGTTATTGGTCATTTAATGTGTGCCAGACAAAAGAAATGCTTTACAGGACCCTGTCCAGTTACCCCTCACCAACTCCATGAACCTAAGAAGTGGAAGGGCTGCGATTTGAATCTGGGTCTTGCAGTCTTTAAAGCCTGATCTCAACCCAGATACTATAGTACCCTCAAAGGGAAAGAATGAACATAAGAAGGCAGAGGCATTGAGCTCTGGGGATGCTATTTTTAAGACTGGTTATATGCATCTGACCACAGTATCACACAATGATTCAAAACTTGTAGCTGGGCTTTGAAACTCATAAGCCTCACAAAAAGAACCTACCACAAAGTTTTCCCCTTCATGCCCATCCCTGCTGAAGTTCTCTTTTCTAACTCACTGCCTGCCACAAATTCTTTTCTGATGTGTGTTTATGCTTCTTTTCCTACAGGAGGAAATATAAGAAAACATCCCAGAGGTAAGAGTATCTTTCTGAGAAAGGGGAGCTGGTTGGTTGAGTCATTTGTGGTGCAACTCTTCACAAGCCTGGCTCATGGTGGATGTTCAGTGTAATGAACAGTCTTTTGGTTCCTTCTCAATAAGCTGCCTGCTTCATCTTTGGATCACTAGTGCTGCTGTAATTAAAAATTGATTGCAGACATTTAATGTGGCACCGTGAGTGTATACCTTCCTGTAAGAGTGGATCTCGTGGATGAAAAGGCTTATTAACTGTATATCTGCCTAGTGATTTTACTAAAACCTCAACCAGAGAGGGGCTGGGCTGGCAGGTGTTGAAGGTTTATGGATGAGAGCACAAAAAGCACCTTTAAGTACACTTTTAGTGTTTGAATTCTCTTTTGCCTGTAATTCCTATTTGCCTGATTCTTTGATAAAATGCTGTCGAGCCCAAAGCATAGGTACAAATTCCTGTAAGGGCACTAATGATCTTCTTAAAAATTTAACCATGGAAAGGGTAATTTAAAGTAGAATATTATCCTTTATCATCCTCCATTACTTCATTTTATTGAGAAGAGTTTGGAAAGCACATCCAAAGAAATAGAGTTGCTCAGATCTTTTGTTTGCCAAGCATTAGAAGCCCATACAGTTCAGTCTAAAAGTCTAGTGTCTGCTTTTCATTGATTGTCTTTGATTTTGGTATTATGATATTAAACAGATTATAATTAGATAAAAAAATCACCAATGCAATCCGGTTGGTTTCAGGAATGTTATTTCAGATGAATGCTTTAATCTTACCTTTTCTAATGAGCATCATCTCATGACAGAGAGTCCTATCCTGTGGTTTCCAAATGAAGTCAGTAATCCAGAATAGTAGTGTTACAGTTTGATATGCAGTGTAGAGGTGCACACATCATTGAGAGGAGATGAATAAAAACTTAGGGCTTCCTATACTTTTCTAAATATAGTGAGTTTATACAGATGGCTGAATAATTCTGTCTTGTTCAGGCTCATCGGGTTCGTGGTAGTAATTGCATGTGAACCACTGAACAGGATGTAAATTAATCACTCAGATTAAAGGGCATAATAGTCTTCAGTAGTAAAAGGTAATTTATCATTTTTATATGTAGTTAACCTGGGTATGAAATATTTCAAAGTTGCTTCAATTTTATTTTAAGAAGAGATAAATAGACAGGTTAAAGGGAATTTTATAAGAGAGCGGCTCAACCCTGACAAGTTTTAAATTACTATGTCGATTATTTTTGAAAGCATATTTTTGCATATCTTACATGAACTTATTATTATGTCGATATAATAAAAAAATAGACTGTCTTGCACCAGCTTCACTGAAGTCATGTAAAGTACAAATTAATAGCGGTTGGTTTGAGCTCTTCTATTTATAATCACATACATATTTGCATACGAAATCATCCATGTCTACCAATCTTTCATTGATAAGAAACCATCCCTAAACTCATGGCTTGAAACAACCATTTTATTCTGCTCACAGTGTTACAGGTCAGGAATTCAGGAAGAACTTGGCTGAGTGATTTGAACCTCACCCAGTTGGAGTGAGCTGTGGCTACTTGAGATGGAGGGTCTACTTCCAAGATTGCTTCTTCACTCACATGTGCAGAGTCTTGGTGTTCCTTGTGTCTTTCTCTCTTTGTACACATACCTTTGATCCTCCAGCATGGAACTTGGACTTCTCACTGAATGGTGGTCTCAGGGTGATTGCTGGCTTCCTAAACTATGTGTTGCAACAGATGAGACGTGGAAGATGCTGCTCTCTTAATTACAGCCTGGGCCCTGAAACTGGTGCAATGTCACTTCTGCTGTATTTTATTGGTCAAGGTATCACAGAACCCACTCAGAATCAAGAGAAGGGGGGACATAGATTATGTCTCTTAATGGAAAGATGTTGAAGAATTTAAGACCTTCATTTACTGAATCTATACCCTTTTTTCAGAATGACTTATTTGAGAACTTTTCCAGGGATCTGTAAATTTGGATTAAGTGGATACTTCATTTGATGAGTGGTAGACACTTTTAGGTATGTCTTGATGCCTCTGTCAGATATTGGTCTGTTTCAGTACATGCTTGTCTATTTGATGATTCATTCAGACTAGGGGTAGCTTGGTTCCTTTTTCACATTAGGGGTAGACATACTAGTGTGAACTCAATGGATTATTTGAGTGTAGTCATTTGGCTTCAGTTAATAATTAGATAAAGCTGGTGGCTTCATGTAGGAAAACTAAATGACATAAATGTTATATTAAAAAGCTTTAGCTCTCATAGGTTTGCCTTGGATATGAGGGAAAAGAGAGCTCAGGATACAAAAATAATCTACCTTTGTTTAAACTTCTTGTGTGAGGCTTCATTTAATTTCACTTATGTATTTATTCACCTTTCAAAGCCATGTTAAAGAAAAAAATCCTCTGGCTTTCAAAGTTATTGTCATCCTATTACAAATCAACTGAGCTAGGTATCTTTTTAAAAATAGTTTATCAAGTACTAGGCAGATCTTAGTAGCCCAAGAGTATGTTATGATAGTGATTCTTCTGAATCTCACTGTTAGTATTAAGGGAAATGTACTCATCTCTTCTAAGACCAGAATTTCAAACAAAAGAATGATGTTGTAAAAACTCTTTACTGGGTTAGCAGTGGCACCAGTAGGTGGAAGATAAGCTTCTCCCTGCACAGAATCCCTTATTGGATTAGGCTTTAAATCAACACAATTAAGGGGAACCATCCTTTTGCCTTGTGATTCAGTCTTGTCCACAAAGGTCAGTCATTCCAAGAGATTTGTTGAAGTGGTGACATGGCAATTTGACACCTAGAGAGGATTACCTAGGAGACCTGCTTCCCCCTAAAATTCTCATCAAATTGTTTTTAATACGCTGCAGCTTCAAGTTATCATGTCTGGCTCTGAGAGGTTTATATCTTTGAGAAAGAATGCCAGATTGTGTACAAAATAATCACAAATACGTAGAAGTAATCTAATACTTCCAGGCTGCTGCTAAAGAAAGGAATTGCTATCAGAGATGGTGTTATAAGCCGAATCTGTGTTAGAAGTGCTTCCAACACCCCTGTACACCCACACCCCTATTTTAGTATGCCTGGAAATGCTGTGATTGGGTCAGCAGAGGTAGAAATAACGACTTTTCCACAAACCTCAGTGTCTGGACGGCAGACAAGTGTCCAGTTTTCATGTCTGGATTGGTGAAATACTTAGGTCAGAATGGTCAGGAGTTGGAGTTTTAAGCCACATCAAAGAGTGAAAACTTTGTTAGAATAATGGTTTTTGTTGATTTATCGGTTATTAATTCTAGCTTGGTTGGTTAGTTGGTTGCTTGATTGTCAAATCTTAGCTCTGTTTAGATAGTGTTAAGAAGTTCTGGTTCTGGCTATCTCTGATTTACTCATTTTATAAATCTAGACATTCTGTGACCAAATAGCTTTTTGATAATCAAATTAGATTGGTAGTCACCTGTTTTGAATCCCCAGAAACTTAACTACTAATAACTTATACTGCTAAGTACAAGCTTTATCAATAACATAGTCAATTAACACATATTTTGTCTATATGTTTTATATACTGAAATTCTTAAAATAAATGGAGAGAAAAGAAAATGTTAGTAAGAAAGTCATAAGGAAGGGAAAATACATTTATTGTACTGTATTTAACAACAACAAAATATGTACGTGAGTGGACCTGTGCAATTCAAACTTGTGTTGTTCAAGGGTCAACTATACAAGAAATTGCCGCTGGGAAGAGGTATGTGGTTTTGTAGTTAAGATACATGTGAACAAAAATAATTAGAATGTAAGTGCTATAATAGATATATGTATTGAAGGTCATTGGGAACAATTGGGTCATTTGGGAAGATATTTACGTTATTATATACTCTTCTCTCACTAGATCACAAAGAGAGCCTATAGTATTGCTTCTTATTCACAGTCCTTGGAAGTATGGGCATATTAAAGTCTAATAGGATAGCTGAGAATTATTTCTCTCTGTTTTCTTCATGTTTTCAGTTATCTTAAAAATGTATGTTTTGCTGATTCTTTAGGTTTTCTCTCAAAGGGGCAAATGTCTCAAAAATTTTCTGGATATTAGGAGGAAGACAGCAAAGTGGATATCGCACATGTAGATAATGGAGCAGCCTCTATCTTTTGCAAGGCAAAACAAGGAGTTATTTTTTTCCTTTAAGTGTCTAATGCCTTCTTTCACTTGGGTTTTTATGTGGCTTAGTAATCACATTTGATGAGCTCAATAATTGATTAAATCCAGCAAATGATTCCCTTAGTCAGGTCTGCCTTTGCTGTCACGAATCAGCATGCTTAATGAGTCATCAGCAGAACCACCACCTTGCTGTTAATAATAGATTGTCATTTGTGTGTGTGTGGCAGGGGTGGGGGGGCGGGGAAGACCAGTGGATCTCACCCTTTGGGAAGGCTATCTGCCAAGCAATTATATCCTTGTGTGAGTGAGCAAGTGGATCTTCTGCTGAGCTGGGCCCGTTCCTCATTCTGGAGACATAGTAAGACTCATTGGTGATTTTTGAAATTCTTTCAGCATCACAGAATCAGTGGACTGTTGTCTCTTATGCAATGAAAAATGACAATCAAATAACTTTTGGGGAAAGTTGAAGGGGGTATAGGATTAATCAAGGCACATAGTTTCACATACTTATGGGTAACCAATTTTACATACTACTACTTACTTAGTAGTATTGATACTTAGAGCCTAAGTATTAGTGGTGACATCAGGGACAAGAGAGCCTTCTAAGAGATAAAGCTCTTTGAAAAATATTTTCCTATATTTGTGATGACTATTAAATTCTCAAAGTAGTAAGGACATGTGCATCAGCTGTGAGAATATGTCTAATACATATTCCAAGATTGCCAACTGAATCAAAGTGACTTTACAGTAAATGGTGGCAGGTCAAGGTACACCAAAAAAAGCAGCAAAGTGGTTTGGTTAGAGCACAGATCACAGATGGACACTGAAACATAGTCACAAAGAATAATACCCAATGCAGTTAACATGGAAAATGGCCTACAGGTACTGTAATTTCAGGGGAAACACATCCAGGGGAGAAAGGTGGGTAATGGAGGGTCTGCATAGATAGCTTGGTCAGAGGTCAGAGTATCAGGCAACTACCACTCACTTATTCTGTGACCGTCACTCAGTCTGTCACCCTCCTAATATATCAGCAGAAGGTGGGGGAGCACAGGTATGGGGATCTTGAGCCAGAGAGGTGATGTAGTAGCAGTTAGGAACTAGGTGTGGAGAGAGAGGGTGCTGAGATATGTTAAGTAGCTCCTCACTGAGTCTGTCTAGATATTAGTCGAACTAATGACCTTGTCATTGAACTGCCATTTTCTGAGTCAAGAGGATCAACTAGACATGATTCAGCTTTCATTTCTCTTCCATCATGGAGTCTGATAATTACTATCATTCTCCCACTCACCCAGGATCAACATTTTTGAGTCACTTCATATGAGTTTCTGTTGTGTGTGTTTCTTCAACCGTAACTTTTGGTTCTTCCGCTTCCCCCATGATAAATGGGTCTCTGATAGGTTGTGGGCTTTTCCTTCTTACTATTTTCATTCTCTTGATCTTACTCCAGTCTTATTACCCGTCTCTCAAGGAGTATTGAAGGACTTATCCTAACCACTCTCTTTACTCTGGTTTCTTTAGAATTTTTTTCTTTATTGAAGTTCAATTTGCCAACATATAGTATTTACTCTGGTTTCTTTGTCTGATTCTGCATATCCATGTCTGATTACTTTTTTCCACAATGTCTCTAATTATGCCATGTCAACAACAACACACCTCCTCTAGCTTCCTTTTGGCTAATAAAAGCTGTCTTCTTGTTTAGGATTTTAAGGATTTCTACAACTGCATCCACCTCACTTTCCTGCTTTGTCTCTGTTACTCCCTTCTGTTCATCCCAAGTTCCAGTCAAGCTGAACTCTTCACTGTCTGCCATATTTGCCTTATGTTTTCTATCATCCTTTCTCCATTGTAATCTTTGTAGTATTTTAGATGTTCTCTTTTACCTGTTGAAAGCCCATCTTTTCTTGAAGATGCAATTCAGATGTCATTTCTTTCTGTGGAGCTTCTTAGATCTTACCACCTAAAAGTGATCTTGCTCTCCCAGTTACTGCTGCTTTAATTCCATGTGCAAGACATGGTTGGGTGCATGTCATTCTTGGCACCAGTATGATTTTGTTGAGTAGAGAATATGTTCCCTGGTATTGGTATTTGTTAACTGTGGGTTAAATTTATGAGTGAATCAGATTGGGATCCTCTATATATTTTTACCCTGACCCAGAACTAAGGTCAGAATTACCAAGTGGAATTGTGGATAAATAAGCTCAGATTGATAAATGACTCATACTTATAAATGGCTTTGCAGATCACCACATACTCCCACATCTAGACTCTCATTTGGTCCTTGCACTGGCCAGGGTGGAGTCCTATGAGGTCAGCAAGACAGATGGCATGCATGGTCAAGAACCAGAAAGTGTGTAATTGCTTGGATCATTGACTCTGCTTTTCTTCTCTATATGAGTTCTTTCAATGTGGAACTTTAGCTTTGGGTAGAAACTCTGAAAGTATTTTTTCTCTATTACCAATGCTTCAATCTTTATCTTTCCTCCATGCAGACCATTAATTATAGAGATTTTTAGTACAATGGCAAATATATTTGTTTGCAGTGCACTAATCTAAATATTTGATAACTGTGGTGTGCATCATTTGGCTGTTCTGTGGTATTTTGCCAAAATGTTTTTAAGAATCATTTTCTTAGATTGTCTAATAAGATTTAAGTGTGACTTTAAGACTTCAGTAGCACTCATGCTGGACATAATCACTGTGCCTCAGAAGTTAAACCCGGACTATATTGCCTGGGTAGGCAAGTCTCTAATCTCTCCTAATCCCAGTGGCTCTCAACACTAAAGAGGCAGAATTGATTGATTCAGTCATTGCTGAAGGCTTCCGAATTGGGGCCAAGTCCAACACCCAAAGGCAGAAGCCTAAGAAGCAGCTTTTGGAGTATCTGGAGGTGCTGGATTCAACAGTGTACATGAGAATTCTTAAGCTTGACCCTATTGATATTTCCATTGTGAGACTATCCTTTGTATCATAGAATAGTAATATCCCTTGCCTCTACTCACTAAATGCCAGTAGCAATCCCCCATCCCCTAGTTGTAATGATCAAAAATGTCTTCTGGGGGGCAAAATTAACCAGTGGTTAAGAACCACTGGTATAGAGTAAAGAAATTAAGAATCAGATTTGGATTCTGTTGCTAGTTTAGCTTTGCCAAATTGCTCCTTTGTGGGCTCAGTGTCCTCATCTGTGAAGAGACTGAGGTTGAATGTGAAGATTTCTCTGGTTCCTTTGGCCTCAAAAATGACTATTCTCTAATAGTCATAATCATAGTCTAATAGTCTAACTACTGAGGTCCTTCCACAAGAAATCCTAGGCCACCAAACAGCCTTTGCCATGATGGCAAGCACTGTAGGACTTATGTTGAATCATGGGAGAGAAGCAGCATTATGGATGAGCATGATGGTCACTGAGCAGGTAACATAGACTGGCCCCATAATGATAGTTCTTTGGGCACCAATCAGATCACCCTTGCTTTTGATATTTCTAATTTCACCTAATATGAACTAATCATGAGAAATATATTAAAAGGACAATTGCCAAAATACAGATTTTGGACAAAACATACTATGTCTAAAGGGCACCCTATTGGTTAAATTTATTGTGTATCTACTGTGTGTCAGATGCTTTATATGCATTCTTTTATTTAATCTTCACAGCGATCCTGTTTCCAAATGAAGAACCTAGGGAAAATAGGTAACCTGACCAAGGTCACAAAGCGGAGAAGTGATTGGGCTAGGGTTTAAAGGCAGGACTTTGAGTTGGCAAAGCTTCTTGAGTTCTTTCTATTCAAGTAGTTTCATTATTTGTTTATAGCTCTGGAACTCCCTCACCCCCACCCCTAGCCTCCCAAAGGAAGCAGCTGAAAGCTGAATAAAATCAAAGGGTCAAAAAGAAATATCTTTTGGAGTTCATTTCCCTACTCCGCCCATTGTTCTTTTTACCATTGGGACATTTTACGTTTGAAAATTTTCATATTTGGCTCCAACCCAAAAGTTGAAGCTCTCAGGAAAGTTTAATGAAGTCTTTTTAAAAAATATGCAACAAGGTATATTTAAATAATGTGATTGAAGGAGGGAAAAATTCACCTCTACCACCAGTTTCTTTTTTTCAAAACCATCTATTTTGGTACAGCAACTTAAAGTACTTTGAAACGATACAATCAGTCATACATGAATATGTAACTTTTTAAGCATAAAAAGTAAATGGTAAAAAGAGAATCAGATAAAAGAAAACTTGTTCTGTATTTTTCTGTCCTCTGATTTAATAAGATAATGTCTTTTCGGAGTTCATGAGGTCACTGCCTGAATTTTTCGCTTTGTCTCTCCACTAGTGGACTGTGCTCAGCTCTATGCTGTTTATTCCCTTAACTTTGGGATGTCAGGGAGAGGGGACCTGAAGGAAACATTTTAAGCAAGCTGGAGGAGTAGATTAAGCCAAGAACATTCTTTGGAACAGGCATCTCTGTAGTCTTCGCTTATCCATGAAATCCGAGTCCTGGCATGAAACCTTTGTAATGTTTGGGTAGGTGCCCATACCTACCAAACCTCAGTTTCTCCTTGGCCAATAATACTTGGAAATAATGGTATTTCCTTGCTAGAATTCTTGGGAGCTCAGAATGGCATATATGAAGCCTTTGGAAATTTTTGGCACAGGGATAGTGCTCAGAATGATCCCGTATAGAGAAAACAGACTTCAATGGCCACTGCGCAAAGAGCCTGCACTTTGAGCACACGCTCATCTAAGGGAGAGGAAGAAGGAAGAAAATAGGTCCTGCTTTTTAGGAGCTCTGTGAGGGCAGAGACTGTGTCTTATTTACTGAAGAATGGAATCAGCATTAACAAGTGATTGGTGATTCTCTTTTGGGGCACATAGAACAGAACAGAAAGAAGGTTGGGGTAGGTGGGGCAGGGGAGCAAGCAAGCCACCCAAAGTCCATAGCTTTTAGAACATGGCCCTTAATTAGGAAAAAAAGGTTTGAAATGGCCCAGTCTGGTATAGTGTCATTGGAAGATATTTCCACAGGAAGGTACCCATAGTTCATCATGCCTTTTCCAAAGAATGTTCTGGTTGATAACATGCATTATAGAATCAGTATGCCTGGCTTCTAATCCTTCCTTTACTGTTTCCTATGTATGACCATCATTGCTTTATTTCTCTAAGCCAGCTTCTCAAAGTGGTAGTGATGCCCCCATCAGAGGATATTTGGCAATGTCTGGAGATAATTTTGGTTGTCACATCTGAGAGTGGGATATACCACTGGCATCTTGTAGATAGAGGCAAGGATACTGTTAAGCATCCTACAGTGCACAGAACATCTACACCATAATGAAGAATTATCTGATCCAAGATGTGAGTGGTATCAAGGTTGAGGGACCTCACTCTAAGCCTTATTTTCTTCATCTGTACAAAAGAAGTGATAATAGTACTTCCCTATGTTACAGTGTTGTTGTCAGGGTTGAATGAGATAAAGATTGAAAGCATTAAGTGCACTTCCTGGCTTTTTGTAAGTGTAAAGAGTATTTAGCGATTATTATTAATGTTACTGTTTTGGCCTATGGTTCATTGTTTATGTAGAAGATTTATGAATTCTGTTTCATAGTTTATGTAGTTGACATATAAGATTTTATAGTGTATTAGATGCAGTTAAGTTTTATAAGGAATAAAATTTTAAGGTACTTTAAATCATGCATTAGAAGAGATTTTGAAATTATTTTGAAGAGATAATATTGTTTAGTTTATATAAATATATTCTGAAATAAATCAGAAATCATAAGTTCTACATGCTGTTGTATTCTATTAGCCCTGAAAAAGCGTAAAATCACAGATTTTAAAAGAAGCACTTTGCTATTGTCACATATTGTTACATAGGAGGCAATAAGGCAAAACAAATTTACTGAGAAATGAAGTCCCATCTGTTACATGCATTATCAGTAATTCAATAAAAACTAGTAGCTACAAACTAAGGCCCAATATAAATTGGAATGGATTCCTACTTATACACCAGACAACAAAAATGTCCCTTGAGGTCAATACAAGTCCAGTAGCCAGTACGGTAGGTCTGAAAACATGGCTCTGCCTGGAGTCACAGGGCAAGCTCCTTTTACTGTTGAGTTTGTGCATTGCAGAGGTCTGCCACCAGAGCTGGGGTTGTCCCCGTTGTCTTGTTGCCCTCTGGTATAAATACAAACAGAGGACTTATGGGATGACATCGCTATAATAAGTTCCTTAATCTTTAAGATGTGTTTTATCATTTAGATCATAATCAGGAGTTTCTTAGAGTTAGTACAAATAGCTTAAGAAAAGAGCCTGATGTGTGCAATATAGACTGTAAGGTAGGCGATCATTCTCTGTCAGTATGCCAAATTGATCATTTCAAGTAATTTTGTGGTAATTTTGCAGTAATTTTACTAATTCTCATGTCCTGAATTTTTGATAATAGGAACAGTAAATACATTTACTAGTCACCACTGTTTGCTCATGACCCATTATCAGGAGAAAAAGGTAGATGGGGCACCTGGGTGCCTCAGTTGGCTAAGTGTCCGTCTCGTGGTTTTAGTTCAGGTCATGATAGTGCTCACTTCGGCAGCACGTATACCAAAGTTCAGGTCATGATCTCAGGGTCATGGGATCAAGCCCTGTATTGGGCTCCCAGCTAAGCCAGGAGTCTACTTGGGATTTTCTCTCTCCTTCTCCCTCTGACCCTTTCCCCCACCCCCATGCTCTCTCTTTTTCTCTGCTTCCCGAATAAATACGTAAAAAAAATTTTTTTTAAAAGAGAGAAAGAAAATTAACTCTTTTGGTAAGGCAGAGTGTTTGATGGGTAAGTGCATGTTTGATGGGTAAACAGAAGCCTCATTCCCTCAGGGGTCACAGTGCTGCTGAAGGGTGGGAACAAAGGTACTGAATAATAGTATCAATGATGGTGGTGATGGTGATGGTTGCAGTGATGGTGTTGGTGGTGGCCCATGCATACAACTATTTATTATGACTGTGGTTTGTGCTCATTAGATCACACTACCTTCATACTTCCACCTGTTTGCTTTACATCTGCATTTTCCTCCTGCTGACTTCTCTGTATTGAGAGATATGTTCCAGGAGCATGATTTGGGGATTTGACAGATAAGGTGCAGATGAAGCCATTATATAGCTTAAATAGCATACCATTTAGTATCATTATTTTGAATAGAAAGAAATTTACCTTAAATTAGTCTCTTGTATGGAAAATGAATCATATTTAAAGGGTACTTTTGGTCTTTGGATTGGTGGGGTAGATGATTCTCCCTCCTTGATAGCAATAACTTCTGCCTTTGGTTCATGTAGGATACGGTAGGAGGCATAATTATTATAGAGGTCTGTTAATAAGGTAACATAGCATTGACACTCGGAACATGGATTTTGGGGTCTTAGAAGCCTATATGTAAATCTCATTTCCACCCCTCCTTAATTTTGTGATATTTCAGCCTGATAAGCATGCATATTCTCAGGGTATGGGCTACTAATAGTTCTGAACTCTTAAGGTTGTTGATAAGGATTAAATGAGACAATGTATCTATGGTATATGACCCAGTTCTAGGCATATAGTAAGTGACTAATAAATATTAGCTATTAGTATAATACCCTCCCTCCTTATAAACATTCATGTCTATAGAATGCAACTTTTCCTCATAATGAAGAAGGAGACCTTGCCAACTCTCTGCAATACTTGGCCTCCCTCAAGGACTTACTCTGCTTGTACAGGAGATTAATTCTTCAGGATCTTATTTGTCAGAGGTGTAGTTGGACCAGTGCCAGAAAATTGTGGACAGCAGTGGGAAAGTCTACCTTGTGCTTCAGGCCGATTCATAAAGTTGTGAAGATAAAGTACAGGTCTCTAGAAAGAGCCTAAAAGAAGGAATCCAGCTGTTTTAGTCAAAGATTCTAGATGTTACCGCTCACTGTTATTCTCTTGGTCCCTGTATTTATCTTTTAAGATGTCCTGCCATGTACAGGTCAGGGGGGCAGGGACCTGCCTCCCTGCCAGAGATTTAAAAGGAGAAATCAAGTTGTAAAATGAAAGCTGGTCCACATGGTTTGCATTAACAATACTACTGAGAGGTGGAACGAAGAGCAAATTAAAAGTATTCAGTTTTAAAAATGAGTTCTGCTGGGGTTCCAGTGGCTCAGTTGGTTAAGCATCTGATTCTTGATTTCAGCTCAGGTCATGATCTCAGGGTCCTGGGATCAAGCCCTGCTTGGGTCTATACACTCAGTGGGGAGTCTGCTAGAGATTCTCTATCTCCCTCTGCCCCTTCATTCTCTCTCTTTCTAAAATAATTAAAAGTAAAAAAAGATAAAAAAGAGTCCTGCCAAAAGTATTGAGTAAAATACAATTAGCATGTTTTATTTGCAGGTGTAGGTTTTGGCTTGTCTGACTTCATTCCCAGACTCTTCACTTTACTGCATACTTACTATCAAGTATGTGATGGCCTTGCACTGCAACACATTAAAAAATAAAAATAAAAAGTGTAAGATGTAGTTTCTACCCTCAAGGAGCTAATGACATAATGGGAGAGAGATAGGGACCCAGCCACGTTATTTCAATATAAAGTTTTTGATAGAGGTGCAGAAAGATAGTGCAGGAGTGCTCTGCTTAGTTTGGGGGCTCAGAAAATCTTGTCGCAGATAACTCCTGATCTGAGATTTAAGGATGAATAAGAGGAAATAGCCAGATGAAAAGTTTTTATGAGTGTTTATTTAGAAGGAGTAACATGAGCAGATACTTGATTTTAATAACTTTTGTTATCTGAGCTCCAGTCTCAGCTCAGGCCTGAGTGGGTTTTGGTATGCAAGGGTAGGGCAGGATCACTGTGCTGTGGGTCTCCTAGCGGGTGTGCCTGCCATGAGCAGTAGTTAGCTGCTGCACAGAGAAGTAAGCAATCACTTCTTTAAAGGCTGAAAGTAAAGGAAAGGAGATGATTGATAAAGACTTTACTTGAAGGCATGTACTGTGGCCACCTGGACCCCATGGACCACTTACTTGTCTGTCAGAATGGCCCATCCCAAAGAAACCAAGAACCACTTCAAAATAAAAATCAAAGGCAGATAAAAAGAATCTCCTACATCTTCTGTAAGAGAATAGGGCTTAAGAGTAATGATGGAAATTGTTCTGTCCTCTATTTTAGAAGGACAAACAGACTCCTTGTTGAATGGAGATCCCAACTTCGGGCTCTATCTCAGGACCCTGGGATCATGACCTGAGCTGAAGGCAGATGCTTAACTAACTGAGCCACCCAGATGCTCCCGTTATCAACTTATATTTCGTTCTTATATGTTTGATAGAATTCATCTGTGAAGCCACCTGGGTCTGGGCTTCTTGCAGGAAGAACGTATTGAAACAGTTCTCCAATGATATCAGAAACACCAGGAAAGTCTATTAAAACACAGCTTACTGAAACTCACCCCCAGAATTCTGATTCTGTAAATCTGGAATGGGGACTGAGGATTTACATTTCAGAAAGCTCCCAGGTGTTGCTGATGCTGTTAATGTGGGGAGCCACACTTGGATAATCACTGTCTTAATAGGTGTAGGGCTATTCTGATTTTCTGCTTCTTCTTGCATCATTTTTGGTTAGTTGTGTTTGTCACAAAATTTTTCATTTCATCTATGTTGTGATATTCATTGATATGATATTGCTTACCATCATTTTAATGTCTACAAAATCTGCAGTGATACCCCTTCTTTCATTCCTAATATTGGTAATTTGTGCTTTATCTCATTATTTTTGATCAGTCTTCCTACTTGTTTATTACTTCTATTAATGTTTTTTAAAAACCTAACTTTTCTCTCTTTTTCTGTTGACTATTTTATATTTCATTGCTTTCTGCTCTTACTCCCTTCTTCTGCTTACTTTGAGTTTAATTTTCTAACTTCTTTTTTTTTTTTTTTTTTAATTTTTATTTATTTATGATAGTCACACACAGAGAGAGAGAGAGAGAGGCAGAGACACAGGCAGAGGGAGAAGCAGGCTCCATGCACCGGGAGCCCGACGTGGGATTCGATCCCGGGTCTCCAGGATCGCGCCCTGGGCCAAAGGCAGGCGCTAAACCGCTGCGCCACCCAGGGATCCCTAATTTTCTAACTTCTTAAGATGAAACACAGAGCATTGATTTTAAACCCTTCATCTTTCTAACATAAACATTTAAGCTATACAGTGCCCTATAATCCATACAGTTCCTCCTCTGTATCTTTGTGATGCCTCTTCTGTACCTACAGTGCTACATCATCACACTGGATTCTAGTGTATTCATCTCCTTAACCATCTCATAAGCTCCTTCGTAGAAAAGACCCTCAGTCATTTTTTGTTTCCCTAATAAATGCAGGATGACTATATCAGAGCAAGTAGATAAGTGAGTATGGTTGACCTGGTGGCTTAGATGCCTCCTTTTTAGCCTTATTTCTTATATATGTGGTTCTCAGACACAGGAACACCATTTATGGAAGGAAAAGTCATTTTTGAAGCAAACTGTGTGGGAGTAGAGAAATCCTTGTTTTGAAAAACTGTTATAATAGGCAGCAGTAATGCACTTGGCACTCAGAGAACATTATTCCACTGCCTAAGTTGATTGAACTTTCTCTGAGTTACCCTCTCCCTGGCATTTTCTTTGGACGCCAGGCAGCCCTTCGTTCTCATTACCAAATGGGGTAAAAATGAAATTTATCTCCCTTCAATTCAGATTTCACAATTGACCAGGTACATTATAGCTGAAACATGGGGCTGCTTTTGCTATTTCCACAGCAGCAGCTGGCGTATGTGGCTGTCATAGGCCAGAACTGCCCTCTGCTAATGTACTTATACACTAGAACAGATACGGACTGATCCCATTGGAATTTTGAGCTACTGGGACTTCAGAGATAGAAACTCTCATGCATAGCTTTTCTGGCTTTTGACAACTTGTTCAGGAGAGAAGCATTATGGTGTTTGTTTCCCCAGGGAAAATGAGAACTTCCTTGGAGTGTTGAGCTTAGAGGCCCATCATTATACAAGCCACTGACAATAAACACAACAAAATATTATTTATTTCATTCTCATACTTTAAAATCCATACCTGAGGTATCGATTTCAAAACAAGCAAATAAACTAGGGTGAGGAGAAATTAAAATGGATTTGAAATGATAATGTCAGTGATGATAAACATAATAGCTATGATGATACATGATAATATTCAATGTTTTCCTGGCACTGGGCTAAGTGCTTTCCACACTTATTTTACTTAATTTTTACTATAACCTCTGATGTAGGTGCTTTTGTTCTTCCTATTTTATGGGTGAAAAAAAACAGTCTTAGAGAACAGGAGCAACTTCCCCAAGGTCAGAAGATAGTAGGACTTGGTTTCAGTTGAGGCCAGTTTGGCGCGTAAGTCCCTGTCCCTTTGACTCTGGGGCTATGAGATATGGTGACAAGGTGGGATTATAACCGTGCTGGCACTACAATTCATCATCAGAGCGGATGGCAGTCATTCTGATGTGGGTGCTTTGGGCATTTGCTTAAATTTCTCTGTTTAGTTTCCCTGTGCATTTGAAGCTGAGCGTGACTGGGGGCTACCATGAAGATACCTGGGGGAGAAAAGGAAAATAATCTTTGTAGAGAATGAAGACCTTAATGAAAGCCATGCCAAGGGAAAGGATCTCCAGATTGCTCAGCCTTTCTTGTGTTGCTAAGGGGAGTCCACATGTCAGACTGGCATCTCTGTCCGAGGCACAAATCTGTGCTGGCACAGATTGGCACTTCTTCCTTTTTGTGAGATCTGTGATGAGATGTGACTTGAGATTGAGCCACAGTTGGGGGCTGGAGGGAGTATCTAGAAGTTCCAGTCCCATCTGTGGGGCCACAAGAGGACTTGATTTCTCTTTCTGCTTTTAGAAGCTCATTGAGGAAACCAGTTCTCTCCCCAAGATTCCTCCCTTTTCTTTCTAGCAAGAGGCTGATTTCCAGGTGCTCTAAATCAGCTAGTGGTTTTCCTGCTTACTGTGACCCACAATAAGAAACAATTTTATACTGTGATTCAGTGTGTGCTTACACACACTCACACCCCCACCCACTCACAACTGAAATAAAAGTTTATCTTACTATTAGTAATTAAGTCTTGTATTTCATATTCTATTCTATTTTATTAACATGGTAAACTGATTTTATTATCCCCTGATGGGAAACAACTTCTAATTTGAAAATTATTGGTGTTGATTAGTGGGTACTAAAAATAAGAGCATAAACTGTATCCTTTTGTGGATACATTCGAGTGTCCAGGTCCAGCCTAAATGCATTAATAAATCCAAGTGCCGTGTTTTTTTTTTTCTGGGGATAATTTAACATCCGTCCAGGAGTCTTTGAGTTTTCTGCTAACCGAAATTAGAAGCAAGTTGTTTGAACCTCTCTCAGATCTGTGGGTCAAACCAAGAGAAGTGTCCCACAGAGGAAGGACATAGAATTTCACCGTGAAGGCCCTAGGCCCTTGGCCTTTGCCTGCCTACATGGTGCAAGGTGAAAGCACAAAGTAATGGGAGTAGACTGTGTCTTGGGTGAATCACTTCTTGCCCTAATAAGTGCCTGAGAATCTGCATTCTTTGGGAATTCACAGTAGGTAACACTAGTGATGGAAAGCAAGGGTTTTTTTGTTTTGTTTTGTTTTTTATTTTTCCTTTCCAAAGTACCAACTGGAGGAAGGATATTTATTCTCTTGATAACAAAGGGAATTGGGCTTCTCAGTGCACAGGGCAGCATGAAATGCAAATGTTTTCCATATTCCATATGTGTGCTTCACCCTGCCTTCCAGACTGTGAGTTCATTAAAACTACTGAATGAATTCCAGAGTGAGGAAGATGAAGCTATCGTTTACTATATTTCATGGTTTGCTTCTCCCTTTTCTTTAAGCTCCTTCATCTGTGCGTGAGTCACAAAGAGACAGCAGATTCACCCCAGAGCATCCTGCATCTTTTTTTTTTATATAAAGATTTTATTTATTTATTCATGACAGAGAGAGAGAGAGAGAGAGAAGCAGAGACACAGGCAGAGGGAGAAGCAGGCTCCACGCTGGGAGCCTGATGCGAGACCCGATCCCAGGACCCCAGGACTGCGCCCCGGGCCAAAGGCAGGTGCCAAACCGCTGAGCCACCCAGGGATCCCCGAGTATGCTGCATCTTCGGACAGCTTTGGGAAATGACGTTTGATTCTGCTGGGCTGCGGTCAAGAGAGAATTCACCCCTCCTCTCTTGCCTCCCCATGCTTGTGGATTCAGTTCTCAGTTCACCATGGGAAGGTGTTAGCCTTGTCCTTTGAATTCAGTTGAAGATAAGTTTTGAGAAGTCACCTTCTGAATTAATTGTGTTGGTAATAGAGTTTGTATTTTCCAGTTCTCAGGCTAGTGTTCCCCCATCCGCATCCCTCTGCTCACTTGTTAGTTCTTTGCATATACATGCTTTGCTGCTGCCTTAGTCCTGGGAACTCTATAAACAGTACTTCTGAAACCTTAATGTGATCACCTTAAACATGTTGTTGTTAGAATGCAAATTGTGATCCAGGAGGTGTGGGGTAGGGCCTGAGACTCTGCATGTCTCCTGGTCCTGGTCCCTGGCCCTCTTTTTTTTTTTTTTTTCCTGGCCCTTTGAATAATGAGGTTCCACAGACTGGTGTGTAGGTGGCTGAGAGGACACTGTGGATGTTAATTGTTTTCAGTACCCAGTGTGTGCCTAGGGGGTGGTAGATTTTAATCAAAATAAGAGAATCAGGAATCATTATTCCTTCTAAGATGGAGTTGGTCTGTACCATCCAGTCTGATCACTCTTCTCTCTGCATTCATCTTGTATTTTATGTGTGCCTTTTGGAAATCAAGGTCCTATTTCCTGTCCGGGTCTGTCTCTACACACCCTCAGCAGCATATGGATTCACTGAGACCGTGATTCTTGCCTTGGAATTGTGAGGACCAGGGTATGCCCAGATGGCAAAAGATGGGAAAATTCTCAAGGTGTGAGAGGTTCTTGATAGTGATACACTTGACTAGAAAGAAGCAGCCACGGCTTGTTGTGAAGTCCCTGCTGACCTGGAACACAACCAGACAGTGGAGTGACAGCAAGTAGTTTTGTTTTTGTCGTCAGAAAAGCTCCTTCAAAAAAAGCCTCCAAAACCCTCTCCCAAAAAACCCTGGATGCAGCCTCTTCTCTCCAGGATAGTACATGGCTCTTCTAAATAGTTGTGGCATCGTGGATTTCTGTAACACATGTGATTAAAACTCAGTGTAGTACCATGATCAGTTTAAGAGGAAGCATATCTGCTCCTTTGACATTGCTGTAGCTTTGGTCCTAGAAGGAAGGAATCCTAGGTGTGTCATCTTGTTCAGCCTCAGATGAAGCAGCAAGCTCATTTGGTAAAGGGTTGTGCCCAAGGTCAGATAGCCTGCATCTAATCTCTTGACTTCTAAGAAAGTAGAAAACTTGTTTCACAACCTCTTGGTATTTCTCCATCAAGCAGTGCTGTTCTTGAATTACAGACCTATGGCTTCTGCTCTCCAGTGCCCTGTGACACTGGATAGAGTCTCCTTGCCCTGTTTCTTTCCATCCCATGCCTCCTGCATGCCCATGGACCCGCGTGGTTGGAATAGGACCCTGTTCTTCATATCAAATATCCACACCATGTCCTTGCCTTTGTTCCCTATGTCCTCCCAAGTCTGTTGATTCTATTTGTCTATCAAGGTTCTGGTCAAATACAACTTCTCTCTTGAATCTAAGATCACTAGCCTGAGTGTCAGAAGCCCCAAATGGTAGTCCTTACCCAAAATAAGCTACATAACATGGATAAGATCTTTGGACCTTTGGACCTCAGTTTCCTCATATGACAAAGGAACTGGACCTTGATAATCTGTGATTTCTTGATACTCCAATACCATATCTTTCTTTCTCAAGAGCAACCTTTCTCAGAATGTTGCCCTTGAGACACTGTGGAGAAGATGTTAGCTAGACCTGAGTTAGATTTTCAGCTCTGCTATTAATCAGTGTGTGACTTTAAGTACATTACTTAATCTCTCTGGGTCTCATTTTTTCATTAGTAAAAGATAGGGTTGTTGGGAGGATTAAACGTATGGTAAAATTATCTAGCACATATTAAACACTGTCAGGATACATTAGAAAAAGGTAAAATTTAATTCATTCAGATATAAAATGAATATGTTTTAAAGATTTTTAAAAATTCATTATTAATGAAGGAACTGGTAAGATGTTACAACCAGTTCAAATGGCCATCCAAAGAATAGGCAAATGTATAGATTAGAAATGTTGCCAATGGAGGACAGAATGTTTCCCACAGTGCAAGAGGGAAGTTGATTACATCCCCACCGGACAGAATGTAATTTGCATGTCTATAGACAAGAATTATTTTGTATTATTATCAGTTATCTACAATTTACAAAGTTGTCAAATGGCTCAAAGGCTATAGGAGCTGTGCGTCTCATGGTGAGGACAGAAGCAGGAGAGACAAATCACTTGGTCACCATTAAAGATTTGCTTCAGTGGAATATATCACGGCTCACCCTCCTTTGGGCAGAATGGTCTCATGGCTGAGTACAGCATCAGCAGGATGGAGAGGTCCTCTTAGAGGGGGAGAAGAGGTCCATGTATTAGCAAATGACAATAATATCTACTGTACTTTGTATTTATTTTATAAATTCTTTTCTTTTTAAAATTTGTTTATTTGAGAGAAAGAGAGAGAGAGAAAGAGCATGCCCAAGTAGGGGGAAGCACAGAGGGAGAAGCAGATTCCCTGCTGAGCAGGAGCCGACATGGGGCTGGATTCCAGCACCTCGGGATAATGACCTGAGCCAAAGGCAGATGCTTAACTGACTGAGCCACCCAGACGCCCCTATTTTATAAATTTTTAATCAGGTTTATCATAAAGTAAGTCAAAGACAAAGAGGAGCTGTGAATCACAGTTGCAATCCTGCATCAAGCTCAGCATCCAGTTAATTTCTCCATTTTATGTTTATTTCACAGTATCACCAAGACCTGATTCATACACAAGTAGAAGCATACTGATGTGTTCAGTTTTACAAGAGAAGATTTGCAGAGATGTGAATTTTTAAAAAATAAGCAATTCAAAGGAACTACTTCTCTGTATTCAGGGATATATCCCGATGTTCAGATATCTACACAGATACGGTGGGAGAAGCTTTATTCTTAGGTGAGCACAAATGCCTAAGTGTGAGTGTGGTTGGCTTCAATATATTAAATTTTTATTTGGGATAAATGCATTTGAGAGTGTGCCTTGTTATTTTAAAATTCTATTTTTCTATACACATAAATTATGAATATATTTGCCCAACAAAAAATTGAAACATTACTGAGAAGGCCAGTCTCCTTTGACTTTCCCTCTGACCCTTTACCTATCCTGATTCCAGGTTCCTCCTGAGTTATTATAACTATTATCAGTAAGGGGGCATATGTATTTTATATAATATGTATTTTTCTGCAACTTGGTTTTCCATGCAATCGTATCTTGGAAAATATTTAAAGATTTTATTTATTTTAGAGACAGAGAGAGAGACCACGTGCAAGTGGGGAAAGGAGCAGAGGGAGAGGGAGAGAATCTCAGACAGACATCCCACTGAACACAGAGCCCAACATGGGTTCAGTCTCATGAACCTGAGATTATGACCTGAGCCCAAACCAAGAGTTGGATGCTTAACTGACTGAGCCACCCAGATGTCCCCATATCTTGGAAATTTTTATGTGTCAGCTCCTAAAAATTTATCTCTTTAAAAAATTAATAATATGGCTAAATCATAATTAGTCTGCTTGCCTAATGATAGGCATTTGGTTGTTTCCAGTTCTTTGGTATAAGTTATGCTGCAATGAAATAAGGCCCATCATAGTGTTTATTAAGGAATAGTCTTTAAAATGCATAATTGCAATGGCTAAAGTCTGTGCTTTCTTAGTTTTTCAGACGTATTGGTGTATATAATTAATGTTCATCAGTTTGAAAATCCCTTTTATAACATTTACACAATTAACAAGCCATTACTTATTTGTGTAAAAGTCATTAAATGTGAAAATCTTGCTTTTAAACTCTTGATTCTTTGAGTTTATTTCTATGAAATGCTGTGATATTTGCCACTCACCCCACTGGTCTCTCCTCCATTCCTTCTTTCCTCTCCTCCCACTCTTCACTACACCTCTCTCTTCCTTTTTTTTGCAGGCTCCTAGTTAGAATAGCATTGCACATATTATTTCTTCATTTATTCTGTTTCTATAAAATCTGTAGGTCATTGTTAAAACAGAACTATGTACAGCATTATTTTGAATCATAAAGATCAACTTGGGATGAGAAATCCTTTGCTTTTCCAAACGGGTTGGGAAGGATATGAACTGGAAATAAAATTGCCAACAACAACAATAAAACTGAGATTGAGCTGGTTTTCACATTGGTACATATCTTAAACTTGTTTTTTTTTTTTTATTGATTTGCATAGTTTGAAGGGATGACCTAAGTAAGTGCTCTTACTACTTACTCTGCTGAACTTTATGTTTTAAAGATTTATTTATTTACTTGAGAGAGGCAGAACTTCTCATAGCAAGAATAATAAAATGATGAAGAGATTTAATAAATGCATTTGAATAAATAAATAAATATTTGAGAAGGGGGAAGCATGGGACCTTTTAGATTTACACTGAAAGTTCAAAACCTGTGCTATCAAATATGGTAACCACTAGGCACAAGCCGCTATTGAGCTCTTGAAATGTGGCAACCACTGCTGTGTGTAGAAATGATAAACATTGGGATACCTTAAACAAATAGTTAAACAAACTGTTAAGATTTATTTTATCTTTTTATGTTTCAAATGCAGCTACTAGAGAATTTTAAATGCCACGTGTGACTCAGTAAATTTCTATTGCATAGCAATGGAAACCAGGAGGAACCAGGAGGAAGGCTGTCCCTAGCCAGCTTTGTTTTTGCATTCCCCTCTTGGGTAAAGACATACGTAAGTTCTGATCCTACCCTTGGTCCTAAAGGTGATTAGGTTGAAATCCCAAGAGGACTTGCCTGTGCTTTTTTTCTGATTGGTTTTGAAGATTTAATACGGTTTCAGTGTAAGACTTATTATATCAGATTTTTACTGCTCTGAAAACATGAAGTGAAGAATTGGAGGAAATGGTAATCACTACATTAGTCTAACAGATAAAAACAATTTCTTTTTAAGTTTTTCTGCAGTAGATTATAATGCAGCTCATAACAGTGAGACTCATCTTGGTAGAGATTTAGAGTTGTGATTTTTGATTGATAAAAATTCCTTACTTTAGCCTCTTTACCATTTTTGATAGGCTTCTCTGCCTTTGCAAAGAAAATTGAGGCAGTTACATTCATTTGTGGGATATTTGGAGGCTTATCTTTTCCCATATTGGTAAAGACAGCATTTCTTTGGAATGTTGTGACTTGGTATCTATTCAAACACACACACACACACACGCGCGTGCGCGCTACCACTACCACTCATTTTGCATGTCAGAATTTCTGGTTTGACTTTTGTCAGTCTCTGAAGATTTTTTTTTAATCAATAACTTTATTTTTTAGTTTTACCTTCACTGGAAAACTGAGTGCAAAGTACAGAGAATTCCCATATACCCTTGCCCCTACACACCCACTGCCTTCCCTGCTGTCACCTTGATGAATCTACACTGACATATAAATATCACCCGAAATCCATAGTTTATATTAGGGTTCACTTCTGGCTGTACTTTCTATGGGTTTGGACAATGCATAATGACAGCTATCCATCATTATGGTATCATGAGGAATAATTTCATTGCCCTAAAAATCCTCTGTGTTCCATCTATGCCTCCCTCCCCCAACCTCTAGCAGCCACTGATCTTTTTACTGTTTCCATAGTGCCATCTTTTCCATAGTGTCAGATGGGTTGGAATCATAAACTGTATAGCCTTCTCAGATTGACTTCTTTCCCTTAGTAACATGCATTTAAGATTCCTTCATGTGTTTTCATAACTTGATAGCTGACTTCTTTTAGCACTGAATAATGTTCCATCATCTGGATGTACCACAGTTTATTTTTCCATTTACCTACTAAAAGACATCTTGTTGCTTCCAAAACATCTGTGTGCAGGTTTTTCTGTGAACATAAGTTTTCAGTTCATTAGGGTAAATACCCAGGAACATGGTTGCCAAATTGTAAGGCAAGAATATGTTTAGTTTTGTAAGAAACTTCGAAACCATCTTCCACAGTGGACATACCATCTTGCATTATCATTAGCAAGGAATGAGAGTTCCTGTGGCTCTACATCCTTGCCAGCATTTGGTTTTGTCAGTGTTTTCGATTTTGGCCGTTCCAGGAGATGTGTGGTGGTGATGATTGCTGTAGTATGTCTAGATCAGTGATTGAGTTGGAATTCCCTTGTCTCAGCAGAATACTGCTCTTAGAGGACTGAGGTATGTTGTTGATGTTCTGAGATGGACAGCAAGTCTCTTATGTGGTGGCTCTCGAAGGATAAGAGTTGATGGCAGACCAGATGGGGCACCAATATTTCATCTAACACTGCAAGCTTTGGCCAGCTCTGCTCTGTGGGTGATTATAAGTATAGCACGGGCTATGCACTTGGCAAGGGAAAAAGTGGGAATGCTCAGTTTGAGTTGGAGGCAGCCTTTGTTCCATTTGGTGCTGGATTCATTCTAACCATGATTTCTGAATTACATTGGGGGGAGTGTGTGTGTGTGTGTGTGTGTGTGTACACACACGAGTGCTTGTGTGCATGTGGGGGGATATTGGTTACTTTAACACGTAGGTTTTGTTCTCTGAGAGCAGCTTGTATAACCAGCTGTCAGATGGAGGGGCCTCATTAGCAGAGCAAATTCCCGGGAAGGCATTAGAAGGAAACAGAAGCTGCCAGAACTTGATTGGCCTGAAAAGACACAGCTAGGTAAGTGTTCTGATCCTCCTCTTTAAGATAGAAAAGAGAATATGCTCCCTCTTGAACAGAGAGCAGTGGAGTCAGGCCTGTACCCTGACTGTGTGACCTTTGGCTGTAAGTATAGATTGGGAACTGCATCTATAACATGGGTGCTGAATAAGTAATTGTGGATAAGCCAGTCTGAGTCAGCCAATAGTTGACCTTAACTGTCCTCTCCCTGTTGTAGTGAAATCCCACCCATGGCAGACCTACCTCATGGCAGGTTTCTACCTTGTTTCTGACGCTGTTAGAATTGGCTCACCCAGCACCGCTATTCCAACTCTCCCTGGCACTGCCCTTCTGCCTTCTGGTTTCCTGCCCTACCTTGGAAGCCCCAGCCAGCCCTGCTGGGATCAGCTCCTCGTGTTCTGAGTGGTAGCAGGCAGCTGTTTCAGTGATGTCTTCAAGCCGTGAATACATACATGCTTCTAATTACCATCTTCATGCCCCATTGCCCATTGGTTTCTGCTGACTCTCATTCTCCCCATCATTGTTTCCTACCTCCACCTCCTCTCCACCTCCTCTCCACCCCCGCCTGGACCCTGGCCGCGGCTTTCAGGCTGTCCTTGTGCCTGACCTCTCTCTTATACTGTCTTTTTGGTGTCTGGCATCAAATGAATGTAAATAGGTAGGCACATTTGGAGATGGGAAAAAGGTTTCTGAAAAGATGGTGACTTTATATGAAGAGGACTCTTTGCATGGCCTGCTCAGCTGTTCTGTCTAAACCTCCTGGACAGATTCCCTCATTGGGCTGGTACTTGAAGACATCTCTTTTCTAGTGGTCTGTTTGCCATCTGTCCAGGTCATTACAATTCACTAAAAAGAGCAAAAGGTGGGGATTATGTTCACTGAGAGAAGTGAAATTGCAATTACCTTGGGAAGGAGACCACAACAGAGAGCTTGAGTGTTAAGTGTTCAGAGCAGGGATCTTGTTAAAGTGCTACATTTCAGCCCCATGGCTGAACCGTGTAAGGGGATTCTGTGCTTCTGAGAGCTTACAGAACTGTCTCTTAATGGTTTGGTGATTAAACTTAGGCCTCCTTAAAACAGATGCAACTAGATAAAATGAGCTCTGATTTTATGCTTAATCTTTGCTGTCTCTGATGGTTGTTGAAGGAGGAAGAAATAATTTTTTCAAGAAGTAAGGTCATGCAATAAGAGTAAGGAGAGAAGAATAAAATGTTAGAGAATTTTTTTTTCCTTTTTGCTAATTGGAAAAAAATTAATACACTTGACCTTTGAGCAATATGGAGGTTAAAGGCACTGACCCACCTCATGCAGTCAAAAATCTGCAAATGACTTTTGATTCCGGTAAAAAAAAAAGTAATTAATAGCCTACTGTTGACTAGAAGCCTACTGATAACAAAATCAATCAATATATATTTTGTATATGTATTATACACTGTATTCTTACAATAAAATAAGCTAGAGAAAAGAAAATGTTATTAAAATCATAATGAAGGAATAACACATTTACAGAATTGTACTGTATCTATAAAAAAAATCCATATATAAGTGGACCTGTGCAGTTTAAACTCAGGTTGTTCAAGGGTCCACTATATTTGAGTCTCACACTCTTACTAAATACTACATATGCTTCTTTATTTTGCACAATCTTATTAAGTTGGTGTATATGTCCCCATTGTATAAACGTATATTGAAAGCTTGAGACAACTTAGTAACTAGTTCCCCAAATCAAGTTTTCAGCAATTTAAAAAATTTTTTAAAAATATTTTATTTATTTACTTATTTGAGAGAGAGAGAGAACGCACAAGCAGGAGAGGGGGCAGAGGGAGAAACAGACTCCCTGCTGAGCAGGGAGTCCCACTCAGGATTTGACCCCAAAACTCTGGCATCCCAGAACCCTGGGATCATGACCTGAACCAAAGGCAGACATTTAACTGACTTGAGTCACCCAGGTGCCACTCATCAATTTGGGATCTACTAGGGATGTTATATATCTTCCTCCCTTCTCCTCTCATCCATATTTTCTTCAAAAAATATATATATGTCATAGTTTATTCTGCACTCAGTATTGATATCTCGGTAGAGATAACCTTGTGACACATATTGATATATATCAATCATGTATTTTAAGAACTTTTAATGTTTTTTTATAAATTTTTATTTATTTATGATAGTCACAGAGAGAGAGAGAGAGGCAGAGACACAGGCAGAGGGAGAAGCAGGCTCCATGCACTGGAAGCCTGACGTGGGATTTGATCCCGGATCTCCAGGATCGCGCCCTGGGCCAAAGGCAGGCGCTAAACCGCTGTGCCACCCAGGGATCCCAAGAACTTTTAATGTTTAAATAATGATAAATTCATAGGCTAATGTGCAGGGAAAGTCCTGTGTATCTATCATCTAGTCTTTCCTAGTGACTTACATGACTTCAGTATGATCTCTAGACCAAGAAGTTAACATTAGTACAATCCATAGAGTTTATTCAGATTTTTATCAGTTATGCATAAGGTCATTTGCATGTCATGGTATGGCTATACCGCTGTTTGACAGTTCACTTAATAAAAGATAGCTTGGGTAGTTTTTGATTTGGAGTTATTACCAATAAGGCTGTTATGAACGTTTGTGTGCAAATGCCTGCATGAAAAAGAAGTTAAGTTCTTCTGATGTATGTTTAAAAATTCATGTGTGCTTAAGCATGAAAAAAAACTCATCATGTTGTGTGGGAAGCTTGATGGCCATAGAGTGAAAACTCAATTAGAACTTGATAATTGGGGACACCTGGGTTGCTCAGCGGTTGAGCGGCTGCCTTTGGCCCAGGGCGTGATCCCGGAGTTTTGGGATCGAGTCCCACGTGGGGCTCCCTGCATGGAGCCTGCTTCTCCCTCTGCCTGTTTCTACCTCTCTCTCTTGATCTCTCTCTCTCTCTCTGTGTCTCTCATGAATAAATAAAATCTTTTTAAAAAAAGAACTTAATAATCGTAGCTGTGGTTACTTTTCAGCAAGTATAATCTTTAACAAACATCATGTGTCAGAAGAGATTTCAACCATTGCAAGCCGTATGTTGAAGCTTTCACTAACCGCACTGGCTTTTATACTGATTTGTTTTATCCATTTTATTCTAGAGTTAACATTTCTGCCAGGACCAGTTATATGGCAGTATGTTCTATTTTTTAGTTTTTTTTTTACAAATAGAAATAACTCAGCCATAAAAGCCAGCAGGAGTGTAATTTATTGGCAAATTGGTTTGGCCAGTCTTTAATGTGTATATGTATTAAATGGTGGGGAGTAAATAGGCAAGGGGAAGAGTAAGAACAAAGCCTTTTTTGGTTTGCTTTTAAGTGTTAAAAAATATCAGAAATAAAAAGAAAGGCAGGAAAAGCAAACTCAACACTGGATTATAGTGCTGGTAATAGGAAAATAAGAATCTATTTCATATTGATTTCCCATATCTTTGGGATTAAAATAAAATGACATGAAAACACTATGAAATACATACAGTTCTCTCATTCATTTTTTTTTTTTTTTTGTTCAGGGAGATCCAATTTAATGGAAGAAGGCTTTCCAACAATATTCTTTACAAAGTGATAAAGATGTAATTTGCAACTGACATCTGCAGATGGATAGCAGAAACCATATTCACGTTCTTCTTTTATCTTAAAGTGCCAGGCCGAAGCTAATTCATTTATTCATTTACTTTTTCATGTAAATGATCTCCTAATACTTCTGCTGTATTATGATATGCCTGGCTACTGAAGTGGCCCCCTCCCATACTGCATGCCCCCTTTTTCCCCTTGATTTCTCATATTCATGACTTCTTGGAATTACATTTGTGCCCTATGGCCACTTGACTGAAATCTACCTCTTCTTCAAGGCCCACTTCCAATGCCCCCTCTATTGACTTGCTCCTGACTTCTCCTAGCTAGAACTTATGTAACTTTCTTCTGATTTTCCTCAACATTTTATCTGTAGCCCTTTAATCTTTTCTACTTTGTATTGTGGTTATTATGTGCATGTCACATCTTTGCCACTCTGTTGTTAATTTCCTGAGTGCTGAGTTCCTGTTGGATCCTCTTAATATTTATTTGTTCTCTTCTCCCCTCCCTTTCCTTTCTTCCTTCCTCTGTCTTCTGCCTTTTCTTCCATGTCTTCCACTGTTCATTTTTTTTCTTTCTCTCATTGGTATTCATTAAATATGTGCTGACCACCTGCTATATGTCAGACACTATAATAAGGGTTTTGGATAGAGAGTATAAAAACACATATTAGGTTCCTGGGGATAGCTTGATCATATATTTAAGTGAAACATTAGGAATGAAAAAAAATCTCTGATTATTAGATTGAGAGACTAAGAACATCCTAAGGGAAAATGTATTGAATATTCCTCTTCAGAATTTTAAAGTAAAGTATTTTTTTCCCCGAGAGAGAAGTGTGTAATACAGTTTTCCTTAATGGCAGTAGACTGAATAGGACCCATTTCATTCCTACATCCAGGATTTTGTGAAGTTAAGAAAAATTATGTTCTTAAGTTTTGTTGATAGACATCAAGTGGATGTCAGCTGATGATATAAACTGAAAATGTCAAATAAGACATGACTGAAATTCAAATTATGTGTTAAAATAACTTCAATTGGTGCACAGAATGCTTCAGCCAAGCATTCTGGAAGCTCTGAAAATGTAAAAAAGACACATGGAAGTAGAGAATAAGTATTTGATTTGCTCATCACTTACCTGTGCGGGATCTAATTTGTATCTTGTCTCATGGCTGAGGTGCCTGATAAACAGAAAACAGGAATTGTGTCTAAGCAAGGTAAGATGTGTTTTCCTTACACCATCCTCTAATTCTTGTCTGCCTTTCTTCCTTCTCAAAGAAAAAAAATTTTTGTGGAAGGAATGCAGCGCACTCAAAGCTGGGAACTTCCACTGAGCATAATTTGTTTAGAGAGTAGTCAGTACAGTAGGGATTTGTAGGGCAAATCTACAAAGCTGTCAAAAGTTTAGAGCCTTAGATTTTAAGTGAAGAATATAAGGAGCTGGAGGAAATCCATTTCCAAACAATAGAATCTCCAGGAAACCTTCCTTTAAATGCAGCGTGAGGAAGGCCTACGGAAGTATGAATGTGGGAGTATCAAGGACATGGACCAAGAAAGTAGAAAGTGAGGGCAGCCTTTAATGTCAGGCTTCATTTGGGATAAAATCAACAGTAACGGCCCCTGTAAAATTGATCAGAGTGTAAATTAGGAAAGAATCTAGAAGAATGTATTGAGTAGTTGTTTCCAAAGTTGTCTTCTATATCCTCTGTAGATGTTAGTTTTGCATTTTCCTCTTGTGTAGAGTTGGTTTCTAAATGGAGTAGAGCATTTGGCTGCAGAGAAGATGTTTGCCCCACTTGTGTCACAGCCATAATGGTTTAAACAGACTGAAGGTATAGAAATTACTGCAATGCAAAATATGGCTTTGGAATTTATATTACTGGTGGTCTTGATGAAAACAAATAGTATATGATCTGTATTTTGTCAGGAAGATTTTGATTTGCTCCCCAGAGCAAAATTTTAGATTTGTGTGGAATTTGTCTGACACAGACTGAACTCTTGGGCCTTGTTTGAATACACTTTATCCTTGTATGGATTGCCAGGATTTGAGGCTCTTGTGTGCTTTTCAGAAAATATAACTGCAATTTTACACTAAATGTCTTTACTTTGTAAAACCAAGAATCTGTGGGGGTTTTTTCTGTCTTGGTTTTAAAGTATCTGCAAATTTCTCTGCTTCAGATCTATGGGATTTGGCTTAAGTGCCCAATTTTGAGCAAAGGACCTATTAAAATTTTGGTATTTTGGAAGCCCTTATATCATATTCTGTGCTTCCTATTTCAGAAAAGCAAATTTAGAATTTATAAAATTAAATTACCCTTCTGTCAATAAAACTTAGGAACACAGTTTTCCTTAAATTTGTGGAATCTGGGATCTGGGAGTGAAATGAGTTCTAATCTACTGCCATTCAGGAAGACTCCATTTACATACCCGTCCCTCAGGAAAAAAAAACAATTTACCTTCTTTTAAAATTTCAGATGTAATGAAGAGACTCAGAAATTCTAAGTGTGTTGGGAGATAAACTAACTACCTGGGAGCTGTTGGTGCTGTTGGCCAGCAGAACTGCTTCTCCCATTATCAGTGTTTGCTATAAGTGTATGAGCATATAGCAAAGTGATTATAAACTAATACTTGTATTGCCCTTTTGAAAAGCACCCTGTTGAGTGAGACCTGGGATCTGGCTCATGGATTAGAAGTTTCTTTTTACTGCTTCCTTTTAGAAAGTACAAACCTCAACAAACCATCTCCAACTGAATATACCTCAGTGAGGTCCCCTTTCTTGAGATAAAAGGATTTCTTCATATGCACATTGACCTACAGCCATTCTGAAGTACTTGCATTCCCCAAAGTTCCTGGGCCTGTTTTTACTTCTGTGTTTTTGATTTCTTCTCTTCCTTTAGAACTCACATGCTGGAAGCACTCTCTGCTAGGACTTGTCCATACTTCTTGAGTAGAAATGGGCTCTCCCTTTGGGTGTGGCCTTACTGGAGCCACTTGTTGCTGTGTCCTGATGTCACCTGTATGTTCTTTTTGTCCCCTGCCCAACTAGGCTTTGTCAGGGCAGGGGATTTGCTGGTGTCTTTTTTTCACACCACCCAGGATGGTCCTTGGCATATAGCCTTCCCTTGGAATTCTTGGGATAAAAGCTCACTGAGGGTGCACAAAGGGGCTAGGGTGTCTGGGGGCCAAGTTCTTCAGTGGTCAGACCCAAAGTGCCTGTGCTGACCAAGCTGACTACTAAGGGCAGAAGGGAGGTCCTTGGATGCTATAGGATGGACTGGGGCTCCTATGGCTTTGGAGTTAGTGTTCCCTGGGGTCTGCCCCCTACCCTCTTCATCCATTTTCTTCACAACTCAGCTTCTCCCAGAACTTCATCTAGTCTCTTCAGACTCATGATTCCAAAATCCATATCCCACCATCTCTTTTCCCTAAACTTCAGACCTATATATTCAAACTTTGTCTTCACTTAGAAGTTTCATAGGCAGCTTAATTTATGAAGTCCAAATGGAATATGTTTAATATCTTCCATTCCAAATTTGCTGCTCTTGCATGTTCCCTATTTTGGTAAATGGCACCATCATCCATCCAGTTGCCAAAGCTACAGCTGGGGGTTATCCTTTCTTCTTCTGGTTTCTCTGTGCCATATACAAAGTTGTGTCCCATCAATTTGTGAAATACCTCTTGGATCCAGCTGCCTTCCTTTGCCCACACCATCAGTAGCACAGTTTGGGCTGGCATGTCTTACTTGGCAACCCCCAAATTCAGATATTTGCTTCTTATTATATTTCCTTTGGGTCGTGTGTAGCTATCCTGAAGCCAGAGTAATTTTTCTAGAACACCAACCACTAATGTTATCATTTACGTTTTCTGTTTAATGGTTCTGCATTGTTTTCAAATTAATATCTGAACTCATTAACATGGTACACCTGGCTTTCCATGAAGACCCATACTTCCTTTTACCACTATAGTGCACACAGTCTTCTCTGACCATATTGTACATCCTTTACTTCCCCAATGAGTGAGCCTCCAGTCCCTTGTACGTGTTCCTTCTGCACAAATTGATTCCTTTTTCTCCAGCACTTTCACTTGCGAATTTATCCTCCAGTTCGCCATGCGATGTCACTGCTTCCATGATGCCTCCTTTTGCCAGCCTGCCACAAGCTGCCAAGTACCTTATACTTTGCCCGTCTTGCATTAATGTGACTTGTTATGTCATACTCACTCAATTGTAAACTTGATTAGGGTTTGGTCACCTTTGTGTTCCATTACCTAGTGCTATGCCTGGCTTAGCACAGGTGCTTTAATAAAGAGTTAAGGAGTGAGTCATGGGGGAGGAGTCAGCCATGGGTGAATATGAAAAGGAAGTGTCTGGAGCCTTAACAGATCAGTGGGAGATCTTTTTAAACTATGTTTTTTTTGCTTCTCATAAACTACTGGCTCTTCCAAGGACATTCTTTGGAAGTCAAGCTCAGAGTTGCTAGGGAATTAGAAAAAAAAATTTAAAAATCTTTATTGAAATATAATTCAATACCAAAACATACACCCATTTAAAGGGTACAATCAATATATTTCATATATTCAGAATTGTGTGACCATTACCAAAATTTAAATTTAGAGCATTTTTGTTAGTTGAAAGGGAAACCCCATATCCATTTGTATTCATTCTTCATTCTTACCTTTCATTCTCCCTCAGCTCTAGGCAATCACTAATCTACTTTCTGCCTCTATATATTTGCCTATTCCTGACATTTCACATTAATGGAATCATATAGTATGTGGTCTTTTGTGTTTGGCCTCTTTCACTTAGCATGAAGTTTTTGAGATTCATCCATGTTGTAGCATGTATTAGTATTTTACTCCATTTTATTGCCAAATAATATTTTATTGTATGAATATACTAGATTCTCTGTTCATCAGCTTATTGACCTTTGGGTTGTTTCCACATTTTGGCTACTATGAATCATGCTGCTTTGAACAGTCCTATATAAGTTTTTGTGTGGATATATTCTTAGTGTTTTCATTTCTGCTGATTATATACCTAGGTGTGGAATTGTTGAGTCATGTGGTAACTCTGTGTTTAACATTTTGAGGATTGCCTAAGAGTTTTCCAAAGCAGCTGTACCATATTAAATTTTCACTGGCAGTGAATGAGGGTTTCAATTTCTCAGCATTGTCAGCAACATTTGTTATTATCTGTCTTTTGGATTATTGCCATCCTAGTGGATGTGAAGTAGTAGCTCATTGTGGTTTTGATTTGTATTTCCTTAATGGATAATGATACTGAGTATCTTTTCATGTGCCTGTTGGCCATTTGTGTATTTTTTTTTTTTTTTTTTTTTTTTTTGGAGAAACGTCTATTCAGATCTTTTGGCCATTTTTAAGTAAGTTATTTGTCTTGATTATTATGTTTTAAGAGTTTTTTTTATATGCTCTAGATAGTCTCATCAAATATATGATTTGGAAATATTTTCTCCCTTTCTGTATTTTGTACTTTGTTTTTTTGATGGTATTCTCTGAAGCACAAAGGCTTTTAACTTTGATGCAGTCCTGTTTATCAATTTTTTCGTTCGTCACTTGTATTTTTGGTGTCATGATTTAAGAAAATCTAAAGTCTAATCCAACTTTACAGATTTACTCATGTTTTTTCTAAGAGATTTATAGTTTTAACCCTTACAATTAGGTCTGTGATCCCTTTTGAGTTAATTTTTATGTATGATGGAAGGTAGCACTCGTCCTTCATTCTTTTGTGTGCAGATGTCCAGTTACCCCAGAACCATTTGTTGAGAAGACTTATTTTCTCACTGAATTTTCTTGGCACCTTTTCCCCTGTCAAGGTATTTTTATCTTAATTGTTTTCGGCAATCTATCATATAAATAACACAAGTAGAAAATGATAATAATAATTAACATTACTGAGTTTTTACTAGGTGTCATGAACTGTTCTAGATCTACCATTTAGTACTCATAGTAATTCTGTAAGGTAGGCACTGTTGTTATCCCCATCTTACAGAAAGGAAGTGGAGCCATGGAAAGGTTAAATAGTTTGAAAAAGGACACAGCTGGTAAAGGCTGGAACCAGGATTTGAACTCAGTCAAGCTGACTGTACAGCCTGTGTTCTTAACCATTATGCTTTGTCTGACTGTGTCTTGTTCACAGGAAATGTAAAAATATAGAATAAATTCTACTTTCCAGCGAACTACAGTCAGCATTTTCATATACACAGTCTTAAACTTTGTTCACTACAAAATAATGTTATAAGAATGGGATTAGACTACATATACATTCTTGAAGTGGTTTTATTTATTTTATTGATATATTGATATGGACTTTTCTTGTCCATAAATCTCCTTCTAAAGCATCATTCTAAATGTCTGCATAATATTATACCGTATGTCTGTGCAATCCACTCTTGTTGGACATTTAAGTTGCTTTTGTTTTTCATCTTATAGACACTGATGCATGCATTCTTTTCCTTATTCTTCTAGGTTTTACCCTAGGATAAGGAAAAAATCCTTTTAGTGGGAATTTGAGAAGTATGAAAAATCTGTAAAGCTTTTAATACATATGAAAGATTATTCACTAGGAAATTCCTATCTGTTTATCATTAATATTTTATATTTTGTATCTGATAGGTGATTTTGATCCTACATTGCTTTATTTTTTTTTTAATTTTTTAAAACTTTTATTTATTTATGATAGGCACACAGTGAGAGAGAGAGAGAGGCAGAGACACAGGCAGAGGGAGAAGCAGGCTCCATGCACCGGGAGCCCGACGTGGGATTTGATCCCGGGTCTCCCGGATCGCGCCCTGGGCCAAAGGCAGGTGCCAAACCGTTGCGCCACCCAGGGATCCCCTACATTGCTTTAGTACACATCTTTTTGATTATCAGATTGAATGTGTATCAACAATGATTATAATTTTTCTTTTGTGAATTACCAATTTGTATTTTGCCCATATTTCCATCTAAGAACTGTTTGTAGGCTAAAAAACGTATGAATCCTGTGTCCTTTGTTTTCTCTCCCTCTAGTTTATCATTGATTTTAAAATTTTTTCTTATGATTTCTTTCGATGTATAGAAAATTTAAAATTTTCAGTAGCAACATATACTAGCAAAACATGTATCAGCCTTTACCTTTATGGCATCTTTGTATTTAAAAATAAGACGTCAAAATGTTGTTGCCAGTACCTGGTTTCCATGAACTGAGAGAGGATATAAGAAATAAAAATAATTTTCCTATATTTCCCTGGCTTGTTTTATCTTAAATGTTGGTTATCTGTATTCCTTTAGCTTACAGAGAAATAAAGCGTCAGTTTAACCATTTGGCATTAAAAATGTTAGTGGTGAGACAGACTGTAGTGGAGAACTGGGGTCTCCTCTAAATTGTATTGTTTACAGCAATATCTTTTGCTACATAGTTTGTACTCATTTAAATTTGCTCCTAGCATTTAGATGTGATATCTTAAAATTCAAACAACTGGTTTGTATGAGGTAGTGTGGACTTCTACAGAAACACTGGTTAGAAAAATCACAGACTATCCAATCATGAACTTCATTCAAGTGCCACCTCAATACAACATGGAGATTTGGGATTTTCTGCCTGAGTGAATTGGTTATTTCTCAAGCAGTGGAACAATTTCTGGCTTCCTAATCTGATTTGTTGAGATGATGATGGCCACCAGACTGATTTCACACAATTGATTTAGAAAATAGATATTCCTCCCATTTTTTAGAAAAGATTTTATTTATTTATTCATGAGAGACACAGAGAGAGGCAGAAACATAGGCAGAGGGAAAAGCAGGCTCCCTGTGGGGAGTCCGATGCCGGACTTGATCCCAGGACCCCGGGATCAAAACCTGAGCCATCCCCCCATTTTTAATCTGTTATTTCTGTATGTATGAAGTACATTTCTAATTTTGATTCCAGCTGCACTTCTGATGTAGTCTCTTCTGGAGGACTAGAAATGTACCTGCCTTAATTAGAAGCTAATACTAAGTACTTTTTTTTGCAATACCCTGTGCTGAACACTTTAAATCTCATTTAATCCTCACGAAAAATATTTTAGTTTTGCGCGTGTTTTGCATAACAGGAAACTGAGACTGAGTGAGATTAAGTAAGCTGTCCTAGATCAAAAAGCTGGGAAATAGTTCTACAGATTCAAACCCAGGTCTCATACGGTATGTAGGATTGTGCTATAACACATTGCTCAGGAAAGAAAAGGAGTTAGAGAACTTTATTGACTTTAAGCATAGTTGAAACCTTACCCAGGTAGAGATAAACCGCAGTGCCTGTACATATTGGAAATCATTATTATTATAAGTATGTTTACATTTGTAAACACCTGCAAACTAGAGAGTCACCATTTATACTTTAGTTAAGCATCTGATTCCTCATTTTTTGGTCATTTGTTCGGTAATCTGTTTTGCCACCGCAAGTTCTAAATATACATGCTTTGAAAGCCAGGGTTTTAGCAGCACACATGTAATGGAGATTTCTATACAGAACTGCAGACCCTGTCTCTTTCTGTGAACTTGGAAAATACGTGCCAGGAATAAATCTCAGAGTTTGAAAAAAACTTTGATATATTTCTTAAAGATAGAGTAAAACAAAACTTCTTGAAGGTTTTTGCTCCTTAATAAACCAGATCTGTAGGCATTATAACAATGTCACTTTTTTCACAAACCATTGCTGTGAAGGTGTGATCCTTTGGGTCAAATTAAATCAGAAGTTTTTTTGTGTCATTGACTATATAGGTTTTAAATGTTTTTGAATTGTCTTCTTACTGACTTGATGCTTGATGCCTTTTGCATGTGACTTTTCCTCATTTTGTTTTCCAAAATCTCAGCAAAGTACTTGTGTATGTTGCCTTTTTACTAATTTTTACAGTGCTTAAGGATATTTTTCCATGCTGGGTCTTCCACTCATATATTATAAGGATGCTACCCAGGCCTGTCTCTTCTCTTTGCACAATCCCATAGGCCCATCCATGTGGTCTATGTGAAGGAACAGTAATTATTAATGCTTTTATTCTTGAGGGTCTAAAATGCACATATGTAAAAAGACCTTTAGGTTGAAAAATTTGAGAGATGTGTATGTGTGCACGTGTGTGTGCACATGTGTGTAAAATTCGCAATGTAGTTTTGCCAGCTGCAGTTGAGGAAGGATTGTATATGTATAAAAAAGCACTTTGCTGAGGCTGTGTAACTAAGTCCATTGTGTTAATAGCAGGGTAGATAGCAACTTATATTTGAAAATATGATTTTAAAGGATCAGAAAAACACACTTTGACTTTCTGCCAATGCCTTTTTTGATTTAGTAAAACTCATTTACATTAGCACTATCTGAAACACTGAATAAGAAAGTGGAGAACATTCAGCTTTCTAGGTTCTGAAAATATGGATTGTATGTCTTGTCTTTCAAGGTAGCCTTTATGGGAAGTTAAAAAGTAAGAATTAGGAACTTCATTATTGTTATTAATAATAGCTATAATTTATTGAGTATTTCCTATTTCCAGAGACGGAGTTATCAGTTGATATCCACGATAGCCTTGGGAAATAAGTGTTATGAATTACCATTTTGCAGTCAGAGAATGTGAGCCTAAGAGATAAACTTGACTGAGATGACAAAGCTAGAAAGAGAGAAAGCCAGGACTTGAAACAGAGGCCATCTGAATGGGAAATGAGTATTTTAGCATTAGCTTTATTGAGTATAAATCACACAGAATAAATTATACTTATTTGAACTGTACAATATGAGTTTTAACCCATACATATACTCATAAACCCATTACCATGTTCAAAATAAACACCCATCGCCTCCAAAACTTTGCTCATGATCATTTTAATGCTTCCCTCTAGCTCCATCTTGCCTTTCTCTCTCTAAATGTCCATTTCCAGTTATCTACCTTCTAGCACTGTAGATTATTTTGCATTTCCTAGAGTTTTATATATATGGATTCATACAGTATGTTCTCTTTTTAAACTAGCTTCTTTCACTTACTATCACTGTTTTTGGAGTCATCCATGTTGCATGTTATCAGTGCTTTATTCATTATATTGTACAATATTATTCCACTATGGATTAAATGCCACAGTATTTTTATTCATTCACTGTTGATGGGCATTTGAATTGCTTTCAGTTGGGGCTATTACAAATAAAATTGCTAAGAACATTATAGGCAAGTTTTTGTGTGGACCTAGACTTCCATTTTCACGGACTATATACCTAGAAGTGGAATGGCTAGATCACGTAGTAGCTACATGTTTAAAGTTTTAAGAAACTACCAAACTGTTTCCAAATGTGTGCCATTTTATATTCCCACCAGGAGAGTATGAGAGTTCCAGTTACTCCATATCCATGAAGCACTCAGTCTTTTTAATTGTAGCTGTTCTAATGATGAGCAGTGGTATCTCATTGTGGTTTTAGTTTATATTTCCATATCGTCTAATTATGTTGAACATTTTTTCATGTACTTATTTGCTATCTGTATATCTTCTTTGATAAAATATCTGTTAAAATTTGTTTCTCATTTTAAAGTTGTTTATTTATTATTGCATCTTGAAGGTCTTTGTATAATTTAGACACAAATTCTTTATCAGACATGTGATTTGAAAATATTTTCTTGTACTCTGTGGCTTACTCTTTGTGTTCTTAACACTGTCTCAATTTTGATGGGGTCCAGTTTATCAGTTGTTTTTATGAATTGTAGATTTGTGAGTCTATTATAGGTTACATTATGTTACCCCCCAAGAAGATATTTCAGAGTCCTAACCCTTTGTATTTCAGAATTTCACTGTATTTATACCTATTTATACCTATAGAATCTTAATGAAGTAATTAAGAAGAGGCCATTAGGGTGAGCTCTAATTCAATATGACTGCTATCCTTATAAAACAGGGGCATTTGGATACAGAGACAGACCTATATGTAGATAAGATGATTTATAGAGACACAAGGTAAACATGGCCAAAGAAAGAGCCCTGGAACATCTTTCTCAGCTCTCAGAAGAAACCAACTTGCCAGCAGCTTGATCTGGGGGTTTCTAGCTTCCAAAATTGTGAGACAATAAATTTCTGTTAAGCCATTTGATTCATGGCACTTGCTTATGCCATAGCAAACTAATGCACAATGATTTTCTCCTATATTTTCTTTTAGAGGTTTTAGGATTTGTATTTAGGTCCATGGTTCAGTGTGTGCTGATTTTTATATGTGGTTGTAAGTATGAATTGAAGCTTAGATTTTTGTGTATGAAGGTCCAGTGGTTCCAGCTCCATTTGTTGAAAAGACTAGCCTTTCTTTGCTATGTTGCAATTACATTTTGTTGAGAATCAGTTTTCTATATATTTGTATGTCTATTTTAAGACTCTTGTTCCGTTCTCTTGCTCTATTTGTCTATCTTGATGCTGTGCCAAACTGTCTTTGTAATAAGCTATGAAATCAGGTTGCATTTCCAAAGTTTTAAAAATCCTTGCTCTTTTTCAAAGTTGCTTTTCTATTTTAGGACTTTTCCATTTCCATATGAATTTTAGGATGAGTTTGTCAATTTCTACAAAAAAATCCCTCTAATTTTGGATTATGTCAAATCTATAGATAAATTTGGGGGAGATTTGACATCTTAACAATATCAAATGTTCTGACACAGTATATCTCACCATTATTTTAGGTTTTCTTTAATTTCTTCCAACAACATTTTGTAGTTTTTAGTATTCAGGTGTTAAAAATCTCTTACCAGATTTATTGTTATTTTATATTTTGTGTTATTAAAAATGGCATTATTTTTATTTTTTTCTCTACGTGTACAAACTCTTATGTCTTGATATAAGAAGTTACTTTGATGATGGTTTATATACAGTGTAGTTTCAATGAGTGAAGACCAGGCTAAAAGCTTCTATCTTAATGAAAGAAGACAGTACTTAAATTCTTTTATACTAAAATGGCATTATTTTTTCAGTTTCCACTTCTTTTTTTTAAGATTTTATTATTTGAGAAAAAGAGTGACTGAGAAAGAGAGAGAGTGAGAGAGAGCAAAAGCGGGGGTGGGGGGGGAAGAAGCAGGGAACCAGATGTGGGGCTTGATCCCAGGTCTGGGATCATGACATGAGCTAAAGGCAGATGCTTAACTGACTGAGCTACCAGGTGTCCCTAAGTTCCAACTTCCTATTGTTCATTTATAGTATATAGATATACAATTGGTTGTTGTATAATGATCTTGTATCCTGCAAGCTTGCTAGACTGATTAGTTCTCATTGCTTTTAGGTTTAGGTTGAGTCCATCAGGTTTTCAACATAAAAGATCATGTTGTCTAAAAAGGCAACTTTATTTCTTCCCTTCCAACCTGTTTGTTTTTTATTTTTTTCCTCTTGCTTCAATGTACTGGACACAATCTCCAGAATAATGTTGAATACTAGTGAGAGGGGACATCCTTGTCCTGTTCCTGATCTTGGGAGGAAAGCGTCTGTCTTTTACCGTCAAGTATGATGTTAGTCAGGAGTTGGCAAATTTTTTCTGTAAAGAGCAAAATAGTGAAATTTTGGCTTTGAGGGCCATATGGTTGCTGTTGTAACTGCTCGACTGTGCTGCTGAGGTACAAAAGTAGCCATATCTTCCTCACACATATGTACTGACATTACTTAGCTATATACTCAGGTGGGATTCTCTATGGATCTCTGATGTTTTCTCTTTGTGCAGTTCTTCTTTCTCAGGTAGACTGTCCTGCACATTGTAGCTGCCTTGGCCTCTTTGGAATTTCATCTCTGTCTCCTAACTCAGGGAGACTGCCAGGCTCCACTTGGGTTCCCTGTCTCTGCACTGAGGCCTGGAAACTTTCTCAAGGCAGTAAGCTGTGGCAATCAGAGAGCTCCCCTTGTTTGTTTCCCATGTCTCAGGTACCACTCTTTATTGCCCGTTCTTTGTTGGCGTGATACCTAGTGTCTTGAAAACCACTGAAGTATCTTTTTTTGCCTACTTTTAGGTTTTATCTACAGGAGGGTAAATCTGATCACTGATATTCCAGCATGGCTAGATCTTTTTTTTTTTTTTTTTAATTTTTATTTATTTGAGAGAAAGAGAATGAGCAGTGGAGAGGGGCATAAGGGGAGAAAGAGAGAGAAGCAGACTGCCTGCTGAGCAGGAAGCCTGGTGTGGCTGGATCCCAGGACCCAGAGATCATGACCTGAGCCAAAGGCAGACACTTAACTGACTGAGTCACCTAGGCCCTCCATTTCCAGCTTGGTTAGAAGTGTAATTCCTTATATTTTTTCTCATAGCCTTGCCTTGTACTGCATCTTTGTGAAGAGTCCATTTATTATTATCCAACTTGCATGAATCTACAGCCATGGAGTAAAATAGAAGCTGGTTGGCAGCTAAGCCAATGGAGTAAGGGCCTGGGCCGTTGATCCAAATGACACTAGACTATCCATAGCTTCCAGTTTTTGTACAAAGGTGGGTCAGGCCTAAATATCCTTAGAGTTATGCTAAAAGTCTGGAAAGGAGCTATTTTTACTAAATATTTATTGAAGGGATTCTGAGAAGCAATACTAAAAGCTACACTTGAATTGCTATCAGAAGATTTAGTTTGTAAAGAACATGTTTCTACCATTTACCTTGGAAGTTTCTCTAAACTCATTATTTAGTATTGTCATATTATATTAGTTTTTTAAAAATTTTCATGAAATTCTTTATATAGGGAGAGTCTCAAAGAAATATTAGATCTGGACTGGGTATTAGATATTTAACAGATGTTTTTGAGTTCCTGCTCTGTGCCAGGTAGTGGCATAGGTTTTGAGGGTATAGAAGTGAAAACCAAGTGATGATTTCTTCAAGCCTCCATTCTAATAGAGTGAAACATAAAGTACATAAGTAAAATATATGGAACCATCAGTGCTACGGAGAAAAATAAGGCCAGTTGAGACTGGTGATGGTGGCAGTAATGTTAGTGGTGTTGTGTGCAAGTAAAAATAGGACAGGAAAGGCAAAGACCTGAAGTAGGTGATCATTATTTATATATTACTAGCTGTTTTGATTATTTATCTTAGGATAAACCTTCATGATATATGAAAAATAATAATTACAGTCCTTTTATAGTTCCTTTGAGTGGCCTCTTTCCCCCATATTCCTGATCCCAGCCAAGAGAATTAGTATTATGACTGATCTGATTTATGATATTCTAAAAGCCAGTGGGCTGAGGCTTAAGTTAGAAACAAAGTCCAATTAGGAGGCCAGTATGGTAGGTGTGCTGAGGTGGCTCTTTGGGGGAAAAGAGTTAATGGGGCATATGTGAGGGTCAAGCTTGTTTCTTAGAATGCAAAGCCTATGTATACTTCAGACAGAAGTATTGAACAGACAACAGCATGCAATTAACTCTCACACAGGTAAGTTCTATTTTTAAAACCTCTCTGGATCCTAATAGAGTTAATTAGGCAAACTTAATGGAAAATAGGGTTGCTTATGGGATTCCAAATTCTGTACTCACTATTTTAGTCATGATGCATGCACTTGAATATTATAAAAATAAGGTAAACCTTGGAAGACATGAGGCGTTGATTACACCAAGGATTATCATAGAAAGTGAGTGGGGAGGAGAGAAAAGGAGACCACTATCCCTGAAGTGTTGATGTGCCAGACACTGGACTTGTTCCTATTCTTGTCCTGCCATATGGCAACGAAGCAGGAGGGTGGCGGAGCTGGGACTGATGCCTGCCCAGGCTGACTTCATAGATAGAGCACTTTGTATCATGGTGGCCCTTCTTTCTGACTGCAGTGGGTGGCCTCAAGGGCCACTGAGTCTTCCTTTTCCTCTCACCTGTTGGCCACATATGAACTTTATTGGCAGTGTCAACCATGTTTCTCTTTTATACCCAAGTTACCCATTAGTGGAATTTTATCATGTTTTTGTTTCCTGTGTTTATCAGCAGAAGGAGAACGTTCCAATATTGAGCTCTTATCCTCCTATGGAAAATGACATCAATCTGTCTTGTACTGCTAGCACCAACTGTAGATGAGGGGCCTAGCAAGGAAGCCCTCCTTGAACACCAGGCTTCTGATCCAGGACACCCATCTACTAGTGATATCTGAAAGATTTGGGACCCAAGCTATGGTTTATGTCCCCTATAAACCTCCTCAACTATAGAAAAAATTTTTTTCTTTTGCTCTTATATCCTCTACCCCCTTGAATTGTATAGCATGGGAGAGCATTTTGTATTTAAATACAAATAAGATAATTTTTCTAAATTAATCGATGTAGAAAGTGTTAATTCTTCTGAGAGCATTGTACCCAAAAAGTGAAACTGCTTCACCAATTTAATGTGCCAGAAGGATAAGAAAGAGTCATTTTCAGGCAAAGAAGTAGAAATCAATTACTTGTAAATTTTTTTTTAATTCTTTTTTTTTTTTAGGTGATTTTATTTCTAGATTAAATAAATGAAACCCCTGTGTCTTTTCTTACCTGATTGGCTTCAGTCAGAACCCGTGGAACCAAAAAAGGGACAATAGATCTATCATTGATCTGCAGAAAGAGAATGCCACTAAAGAAAGCCAGCAATGACATTTTAAAGAAGTGACTTTTGAAAAAAAAAAATCACGGATACTTTAAGCTATCTCCTTTTGTTATCCTGGAAAAATCTGATTTAAATCTGGCTTCACTATTTCAGTGTGTCTGTAGGTACCAACTGAATTTGTGCAAAATTTCCTGAAAATGACTGCATTCAAAGATGAGAAATCAGCAGTTGACTAGAAGCAATCTCATAGATTTTGGCTCTGTGCTTAGTGGCAAATGTGAAGCATCTGTTCTGAACTATACCTTTCAAACACACCAGCCAGTATGGTATAGCTTCTTGCTAGTGTGATTAGAGGAACTTCTTTTATACTTTTATAAATAGACCAATGGAGGGGTAGAGGGTGCTCACTAATTGTGAGGTTTGAGTGACTTCCCAGAATCTCAGCTTCCTTTGTTCAGTTGTGAAGATGCAATGAAAAGATATGAGTAAGGGTTAGTGGGCACTTGATAAAAAAGGGCCATGTCTGGGGCAATGATGAGAGTTCATATACTAAGGATTTGGATGGATCTAGTCTGATTCTTCGCACCTGAAGTTCAATGCTTCAAAAAAGCTGTGTATCTTAGAAAGCTCTATGGATTAGTAAAGCATTAGTAACGGTAATAGATTGTAGGATATGCACTTTGATGCCAGGGAAGCAATGCTTTATACATTTTCATCCTCTATAGAAGCTGGCACCAATATGAAAACATAATATGTGCCAACTAAAGAAGAATTATTGATTAATGGAAATCAGAAGAGACCTCGATTTTCTTTTGTCCCAATCTAGAATTCCTTACAAATGGCTCTTTGGATATATTGGGAAGTGTGTTTGGTTCTCAGTAATTTGGTATTAAGGATGGTTTACCTCTGGTATGTGTTTGGACTCTTTCTGTGGCATGTGATAGAAAACCTATTTTAAGCTACTTTAAGGCAAAAAAGGGATAATTTATTAACCAAAGAATTTGAGAATCAGAGAGTATGTTGGCTTTAGGTGTGGATTGATCCAGCTGTTCAGATGAAGGCATCTAGGCCCACTGTCTTACTGTTTTCCAACATTCCTGCTCCACATAGGCTCTGTTCTCTGCCAGGCTTAGCAGCTAGGCCTCATGTACCTCCAGATTCAGTCCATCAGTTAGAAACATTATTTCTACTAACTCTTGCATAAACCTCAGGGCTTACTTGGAGGAGAAGCTTGGGCCACATGCCCATTCTACAACAGGTCCTGTGGAGAAGGGGTGAGTGAATGTGCATGCTGGCCAGGTCTGGATAAGGCAGTGGAGCTGGCAGTGGGGTCTTCCTTTTAATGAGGTACTGACAGTTCAGAATAAACTGTTTTGTTAAATGAGTCCTATTTATTTTCAAGTGTCTTGGGGGCCATTTAAACAACAGAGGCTTCTGCTAAGTATCTAAACCACACTCAAGGGTCTGACAAGATCTCTCCAGGGATCTAGGAAATCTGAAGATTTGGGTACATGGAATTGAGTTCAAGTTTTTATGATGTATCTTAGCTATGACATTCTGGAATACTGAGGATGTAGTTCTTCCACAGAGTTCTGCAGAGATGTGAACTGAAGAGCCAGATTAAATTCTGTGCAAAGGGCGATCTTTGCATGGAAGCCCCTTGTCATCATCCATATTTCACCTCATCAGAAAGGCCTTCCTGATTCTTCTTAACAATACATCATTACCTGAAATGAGCTTTTGTTTAATTTTTTTTGTCAGTCTTTTCTCACTAACGTTAAACTCCGTAGAGCAAAAAATGTGTGTTTTTTTTCTTTCTTTCTTTTTTGGTAGCCACAGTACCTGGAGCAGTGTGTGGCACAAAGTAGACACTCAACAAACAGTTACTAGGGAATAAATGAATGGCTCCAAAAACCAGTCTTCTGCCTCCCTCGGAGCAAACTGTCCTTTGTAAACATGAGATTGGCTTGAGTAATCACAGTAACTGAGTCCAGCCATAGCTATGCTGTTGTAATGGATGGGCCGTGTAACGTAATGAAGTTATTAAACTCTCAAAGTTTGTGCTTTATCCCAAAGACATATTACTGGCTTTAGGCAAGGAATTAATCTGGCTTTCATGATGGATGGGGCTTATAGTTAAAGACAATAAGCATTGTAGTATGGAGTGTTTTATCTTGAACCACGCAATTATATCTGAGGACAAACATGATTGTACTATATAGAAATGGAGTAAGGTTTGCTGTTGGCACATTCTTGGGGCTCACAGTCTCACAACCGGCTTGACAAAGATATCCAAGTAGTGACCCAACTTACAGAATTTTGCCATAGTGCCTGGAAAAAGAGGTAGAGTTTCCTTTGCTATACCTCCACACTGCTCCCACCAAGGTGTGAGAAGGAGAACTGATTTGAGAGATTGCCCTCGTTAAAGGGGATCTTCCTGTCTCCATTGCAGAGACAACCTGTTGATTGGATCTCTGTGTAGGTCTGTGGAAGCCTGGGCTCTTTGATGAATTGTATTCATTTCGTCCTATGTGTTGGCTTAAACTTTGCAAGAATGAAGTTGAATGAACATCAAAGGGAAGCTAGAGGGCTGACGGTTTAGCTCATTAGTGGGCCTCAAAATACAAGTTAGCTTTATTTATAGATATTGTGTTTATGGTAAACTATCTAAAAAGACATCCACAAAATGAAAAGAAACTGCATTTCAATCTTTAAAATATTGTTTGCTGTTATATCTGTGATTGATATCATGTTATCACCGAGTGATATCACTGTTATCAGTGAGTCTAAATGATTCAGAATTTTTCATTCCACTTTGACGTTTTTAACAAACATGTATGAGCACTTTTCAGGTATTAAGAATTGAAGATATAAAATTGAATAAGATACAAATTATTTTGATTTTAGAAAACACTCAGTCTAGAAAAGAGACAGATCTGCACACAACTCATTTTAGTACCCTTGATAAGTAGTATGATAAAGTCTGTGCAAGGAATGGGGCAAGTAATTCTTAGGGTGGAGTGTGTGTGTGTGTGTGTGCACGCGCGCGTGTGTGCATGTGTTTGTGTGTGTGGTTATGCTCTGGCTATGGCTTTTTATCTCTAATAATAGAAATAGCAAACATAACCAATGTTCATCAAATACTTTTTAAGCCAGGCAGTTTTCTAATTACTTAGGACCTTTTATCTCATTTAATCCGTATAGTGGACCCTATGTGTTGGGTACCTGGATCATCATCATTTTGCGAATGAGGAAGCTGAGGCTCACAGAGGATCAGTTTGTCCCAAGCCATGTGGCAGAACCAGTATTTGTGTAGGTGACTGTTGGCTCCCCAGCACCAATGGGCTCATGCTTCCATGCTGGTTGGCAGGATTCTCCTGGAACTGCTCTCTGTGGATCATATGGGGTTGTTTTCTTTCCCTACAAATTACTGTTCTTGTTTGGAATCCATGCACATGTGTGTCCCCCTAAGGTGACTTTACTGGTGTGATGATCAATTTTATGTGTTAACTTCACTGGCCATGGGGTGCCAGATTAAATATTGTTTCTGGATGCTTCTGAGAGAGTGTTTCTGGATGAGATGAACGTTTGAATTGGTGGACTCAGTAGAGTAGATTGTACTCTCCAACTGGGTGGGCTTCATCTAGTTGGATGAGGGCTTGAATACAATGAGGGGTAGAGGGAGGAGGAGTTTGCCTCTTTTTTTCCTGCCTCACTGCTTGAGCTGGAACATCTCATCTCATTTCTCCTGGTTTTGGACTGGGATTTATGCCATCAGCTTCCTTGGTTCACAGGCTTTCAGACTTGAACTGAATTATACTGATGGCTTTCCTGGGTCTCCAGCTTGCAGGCAGCAGATCATCCATGATTGCATGAGCCAATTCCTTATAATAAATTTCCTTTTGTAGTGTATGTGGAGATATATTTATATCTATATCTAAATCATATCTATATCTATATCTATCATCTCTGTCTATATCTATATATCTCCCATTGGTTCTGTTTCTTTGGACAACCCTGGCTAATATAACTATCATATCAGGGGACAGTCTTACTACATATGTGCCTAATGAAATGGTGTTTGTTGGTTTGTTTTAGTGAGCTCACTTAGTAGTCCCAGCTCTAGTTCTCACTGGGTTTTCAACATTGTCTCTGTGCTGGCACTGAGTTCAATCTACTTGTGTTAATGAGCTTGCCACAGCTGATGGAAAGTTCTGACTGGCAGTCTCGGGGACCTGGATTTTGTCTAGCTCCTTCCCCATTTTTTTTTTTTTTTTTTTTACTTTTGACCTCCCAACATGACCTCACTGGACCTCAGTTTCCACACCTGCAATGTGGAGATAAGGATATATTTACTCCCTCACCCATGAGGTTGTTGGGCAGGGCAGTTATTCCTGTGTATATTTATTTAGTTAGTTAGTCTGTGATGATGATCCCTGAGGGAGGTGCTGTGTATGCCTGGAAGCAAAGGCCAGTCCAGATAGAAGCTGTTCTCATGGAGCTCACAGCCCCACTGGGGAGATCTGATGCACATGGATAAGCTTGAGCATAGTTAATACTACATTCATAGTTATTGTACAAATAATTATACGATAATTATTAGTTTACTAATTATACAATAAGTTTTTTTTAAAAGATTTTATTTATTTATTTATCAGGAGAGGGAGCAAGCAGGGGGAGGGGCAGAGGGAGAGAGAATCTCAAGCAGACTCCACACTGAGTGCAGAGCCCCATGTAGGGCTCAGTCTCATGACTCTGAGATCATGACCTGAGCTGAAACCAAGAGTCAGATGCTTAACTGACTGAACCACCCAGGCGCCCCTACAAGTTTTATTATACATATAATGATAGTAGTGGCAGTAGGCAGCTGTTATTTACCAACAGCTACTATGTACCAGGAAAACATACTTTTATTTAGACATTAGAATGAACTTCTGAGATGGAATATTTTGTTCATTTTTTAAACTCATTAAAAAATTTAAAGTAGTACATATGCACAGTGTAAAATTAAGACATACAAAACTGTATTAAATGAAAAGTCTCTTTTTTTCACTGTAGATCTGTCAGTCCTACCCTCCAAAGAAAATGCACTGTAAAAAATTTCTTGTATCTTTCAAGAATTCATGTTCACATATGGGCAGTGTCCTTACATCCATTCTTTTGCACAGGTGCAACCATATTACATATAGTTCTATACAAAAAGAAGATCAGTCTCTACCTCATTATTTTTGATAGCGATTAGTACTTTTAGAAAATCAATAGGTTAAAAAGTCATATTATGTGAAGGTGTTCTGTAAAAGTAAAAATGCTAAAAAGTGAATATAACCCTAAGAACTGGGCAGCATATCGGAGCTTGAGCTAAGGGGCTTCAGTAAAGGACTCCCGATTCTGGGATGGCTTGACCCAATGAAGGCTGCAACATGGGTGTGGGTGTGCAGGTGAGTATGGAGAGGGTCTTCCTGGGCATGCGTGTATCCAGGGCTCATCTTTGGCCCCTGCTCTGTGATGAAAACATTGATTCTCATCCTCCTGGCTGGTATCGGAGTCTGGCGGGAGGGTCCTACTCTGGTTAGGATTGGCTCCAGGATGGAGTGGGACAGAAAGAGACAGTGAGAGGGACCTGGGAGCACAAGTGTTATCCTCTTGGGCCCCGGCTTTCCCACACCACTTTGCTGCTCTGTGTTTTTTCCCCTCTTTCTATATTTCCACCATACTCCCACCAGCCTTACCTGAAGGGATCCTGCTTAAACTTCAAAATCTTCCCCAACACCCTCAAAGCTCCTTCTTATAGCCCTGGGAGTGCAGCAGTGATAAGAGCTAACTTGTGAATTCTCCCTACATTCCAGACACCACTCTAAGCTCTTTATATGAATTTACTCATTGAATCCTTATCACTACCCTGTAAGAGACTATATATCCCTCTTTTATGGATGAGGAAGCCTGAGGCACAGAAAGGTCATACCTTTAATGAGGGGAAGCCCAGTTTCAAATTATGGCAGTCGATTCAACTGTTTGACATAATAAGCCATAACTGCTATTATTTGGTCTTCACAGTGACCTTGAATAGGTGTGGTTGTCTCCATTTTTACAGATAAGAGGCAAGAACTGGGTTTTCCATTGGATGCTCCTATTCTTTCCCCTCTACCTCGCTGCCTTTGCACGTACACCTTTGATACTGGAAGCCCTCATGCATGATCTACCCACCACTATAGGGGTCTCTTACCTCTCCTAACAATAGCCTCCACGCTTGGCATTGCTCCTGGCATACAGCAGGCACTCAGTAAGTAATTGTGGCATGATCAGTCTGTCTCTTGGTCGCTCTGTGAGGGTTCCTTACCTTACCTAGATTTAAAGGCATGTCTCACCATATATAATTCTGAAATTATACAAAGAAACGTGTAAAAACCTATGATGACTAATGTGGATGTCACCTGGAGTTCACCTGCATTCTTGCTGGAAAGTGTTTTTACATTCATGTAGGAGTGCCATTCCCTCCATGTTCCTGACCTGTCGTGTCATCAGCAGATACAATAATTTATCAATGTCACATGGGGCTTCTCATAAGCAGGGTGGGGAAGTGGCTGCAGGATCCAAGAGTGGTGGAACTGCAAGGATTCCTGGTGCTTCTTCCAGGCTCTACTGTGCTCTGCTGAGTGTGGTTTGCACGGATCCCCTGGCCAAACCTGTGCCTGGACATGCGGACCCTATATGGCTGTTGGATGGGGTTGTAGTGGAGTGAGTCAGTCACTCTGGCTCATTTACCCAAGGGCATGTTGAACAGGTGATGTGCCCTTATTGAAGAGCATATTTGCATATTAATGTGCCTGCATTTTGATTCTGAGCCTTTTATTTCCTTAGGACTATGCCCCTGAAGTTTGTGCTTAGGTCTGAGACTGCCTGTAATCTCTGCCGAGCTGGTGTCTGTTGTAACTGGCCCCTAGCACAGTACTAGGTACATGGTGAGCAACTGTAAATGTTGAGTGAATGAATGGTCATGTCTTTAGGGAGTGAGAAAGGTCCTAGGTAGGAAAGAGTTTCTGCAAATGCTCCAACTATGTTGGTTCCTCTGTTACTGAACCCCAACATTTCTTTAATGTTTCAGTACTTGCAAATGATTCATGGGGTTTCTGACAGCACAGCCGTTAGGAGGTGGCACAGTAACCTTGGCTGTGACCTTGGTTGCAGTAGCTTTTGCACAGAGAGATGCTAAAATTAAACTGTTGCTTTGGCTTAGTGCTGTTGACCTGCTTTCATCATTTGAGAAAATGTGCAGATACTAGAAAATTTGCCAGGGGCTGGAATTTGGCTGTGGAAATGAATTTCGGATAATCCTCCCTTTAGCTAAAAGAACTTCTAGTATTACAATTTGCATACGTTAACCAAATTGTTAATTACACACAAAGCAATGTGTATGGTGACAATTACCACAATTTTGTTACAAATGGTCATTTTCTGCTTTAGTCTCTTTAATTGTATTGTGAACTGTATGCATGATCCTGTAGCATTTTTTTTTTTAAAGATTTTGTTTATTTATTTGAGAGAGCAAGGAAGCATAAAACAAGCAGAGAGACAGAGACAGACTCGCTGCTGAGCAGGGAGCCTGACTCTGGGGCTGGATCCCAGACTCCCGGATCATGACCTGAGCCAAAGGCAGACACTTAACTGAATGAGCCACCCAGGTGACCCTGTAGCATTCTTTTTTAAAAAGATTTTACTTATTTATTCATGAGAGACACAGAGAGGCAGAGACACAGGCAGAGGGAGAAGCAGGCTCCACACGGGGAGCCCAATGCAGGACGCAATCCCAGGATCCTGGGGTCACGACCTGAGCCAAAGGCAGCAGCTCAACCACTGAGCCACCCAGGCGTCCTGACCTTGTAGCATTTTTTAATTTAGTTTAACAGTTCTTTTGTGGATCACTAATATAAACTCACAGTTGTAACTAGATGTGTACAAGCATAATTGATGATAATAATCTGATGTAACTCAGCACAGAGTCAGACATATGGGAAAGGATTGCTGAGTATTTAGTGATCCATCTAATATGTATACATCCATTTTTCCATCCAGGAATAGTACTATTAAAAATATTTTTTAGCAGCCATATAAAAGTATTTTACTTATTTTCTTAAGTAGGTGATATTTATTCTTATATATTTCAAATTAAATTATTGCTCTAGAGCTCTGTATGATAACAGATTCTGGAATCCCAATTTATTCTTGTCTAAGCATCTTATAGGTTCATGATATGTTTTCTTTGAGACAAAGAATTGACTTTGTCTCTAATCATGCCTATAGCCAGCCCTCAATATGGAGGTAGGATGGCCCACTGTCTGGGTGAGATAGTAAAAAAGATGTTAATCCTTGGCAATGAGTCCTGCAGCAACTCCCTGGTTGTGGTTGAGACCACTGTTAATCTAAAAGGTCAGCCACCATTCTTTCAGTTTCTTCAAAAATTTTTTTGTTGCATCTGGCCAGCAATTTATTTGGGCCATCATAATATCTTATTTATACATTTACACATTTACACATTTATTTAGAGTGCCTTCAAGGTCAATAGGTCTTAGACTTTTGTTCCATCCACATGGAGACCTGAAGCCAACCATTGTGAGTGGGGCTGAGAAATGATATATGGAACCAACATTTCTTGTGCACCTGCTGGTCAGGTACTGTACAAGGTCCTTTTCCTGTGTTATCTCATTTGATCCTCATGATAACCTTATGAGGTAGGTACCGTCACCTCCGTTTTAGAGATGAGGAATCAGAAGCTTCGTATGGTTTAATTAGTTTGATAAATGTCCTAATTACTAATTTGAACTCAGATTTATCTATTGAGAAATTCACACTCAAAACTTTTATGCTGACTTGTTTCATACAGCACTGTTTGTTGCAATTTTATGTTTTATTAATATTTGTCGATCTGCCCATCCATCTTTACATTTTCATGCAATGAATTACTCCTAAGTTCAGTTCCAGGAAGACTTATCTTTCTGAAAGTTGGTAACATCATGAGGGTTATTTTACTTCTCATGGTTTTCTTTTTGCTTGACTGGAGAGCCAAATTGAGTGCTCAGTTGCAATAATCCTCATCTCTGGTTTCTGGTACTATTATCTCCCCATTTATATCTAGAATTTTACTGCTTTCTATTCTCTTATTTTAACTACCTTGTAAACTTCCAAATTATTTCTTAAAGTTAAGATACAGTTTTTAAAAGTCATCATAACATTTTAGAAACAGTTAAACCATTTTACTCATCTTGGACATTAGCTTAACAATGCTCAGCAATAAGGAGATACTGGATCCGTTTAAGCAATACAGTTTGTGTCTTGTCCTTCCACACACATGTGTATAGAAGTGCATGCAAGTGCATGTGCACACAAATATTAGGAGGGCATGCCCTGTGATTCTGCTGCCCATGACCCACATCTGTCTGTCTTGTGTGACATTAGTCTCACTGACTATTCTTTAATCCTGTGATTGGACCAACAGCAGTGTAATGAAAGACCATCCATCCGAAGGACATTTTCCCTCTTACTCCTTTAACTCCCCCGTGTGAGAGCTGTTTTTTAAAAGACATTTTCTGAGTGTTTGAAGAATTTACGGTAGGTCTGTGACCTTGAAATTTAATTTGGACATCATTGTGGATGATCTTTATTAAGTCTTTCAGGCAATAAATTACTAATCTACCATGAGGGCTGGGGCTGGATCAGGGCATTAGGGTGGGAAACTCTTTCTCCCATACAGAGACAAATCCATATAGTAATCATTGGTGGTTCTTCACTGTATGCTCCTTCAGCCTCTGCTGTGAGGTAGACATTTTATGTTACCAGCTTCACTCTCCAACTTGGGTTTCATACCCAGTCAGTGCATGGATGAGCGTGTGTGTGTGTGTGTGTGTGTGTGTGTGTCCTGAAGCATAAGGAGGCAGATGGTTCTGAAGGCTGGCACAGAGTGGTAGCTTCCTGCTGAACAGATGTCCCTCTTGGGGTAATGCCGGCTGCCCAATAAACCTGTTTTCTGGCACCTATACCCATTGCCAACGGTTCTTTCACCTTTTGAATAGGCAACCTGTACCTCAAGTACATGGGGGGAAGGGAGGATCGTGGACCAACCAGAAACTGAAAAAATACAAAAGCATTTGTTTAGCCTAGATGCTGGTGACAATTCAGGAGTGATGCTTTTTTGTTTGTTTTGGTCCCAAGATTTGGTGCTTTTGCTAGGAGACCAGTTGGCCTATCAGCTATAAGCAGCACTCTATATAGATATAAAACTCCCCCCATGAAGCTCTTTGGGGAATTACAAAGTTGAGTAGAAAAATCTATTCTTGTTTATAAGCAACTGGTGATTCAATCAGTTTTATCCATGCCAAAACCTAGAGGGAATGAAAAACAAACAAGAAACTCCACAACAACTCTTCAGTGCATAATTAGGAATGTAATATAATTATGTTATAATTTTAAACATAATTTTAAACTGGCTTACTCTTAAATGAATTTAGATGCGGAGTTGAAAAATGTAAAAATGTTGGTGAAATATTCTCGACCGTAGAACAGGGCTAGGCAGGCATTAAAGGAGTGGTAGAGAATGAGTCACTGGAGGATGAGTGTGTAAGTTTGTATTTTGTCTTCTTAAAAATTGCAAAATAGATTTACTTGTCCATTTAGTATTCTACAAAATAGACCTCCAACCAAAAGGCCTCACTGACTCTGTCCCCTTCCCCTCCCACTATCATTTTATAAGCCCCGTGGGCAGTAGTTACAGCTATAACTAAACGGGATACTCAGGAGAAAGAAAAATATGCCTTTCTGAATAAGAAAGAAAATGAAAAACATCCAAAATAGTATCTAGAAACAAGCATACCCATGAAGTGGGTAGAGATCATCTGGATTATTTGGGCTTCTTTCCAGATTTTGTTTAGGATAAACATCCATTTCATCCATCCATTGTTTAGGAGAACATCCATTCTCCTGATTTTCTTTTGTTTAGGATGGAAAAACATTTCTAGATGCATTATCATGATCCAGTCAGTCTCGCCACGTGGGTTTTTGTTTCAGAGGGTGAAACCCCAAATCGTTACAGACTGGCTCCTGCTACAGTTTGATGGAACCAAGGATTTGCTGGTAACACCTGCCACCATTGTTTCACAAGCCAGTTAAGAAGGTGACCAAGCAAGCCTCTCATGATTGTCACTTACTGTTGCCAGGTTAGCATAAAGCTTAGATTGAATTTGCTTCTTTTGTTGATGTTCCTTTACTATCAGGAGGTCCTGAAGTTTCCTGATTCCTAATTGTTGTTGGACCTGTAAAACTTAATGTTGAAAGAGGTGCGAAAATGGTTCCTAGGTTCCTCTGATTGTGATGAGGCTATCAAGAACCTACTTTTGTAGTTCAAAGATGCCATACATTTGATGATCTTATTTGGATTTGGTAATCTTGGTGTGGACAGGGAAGATTTTACAGTTTGTCCTTATCAAATGAGAGAACTGAAAGAGAAAGGTGAGAATGTCACCCAGCATCTAGATAGTAAATCTCCTTTCAAACCAGTTTTTTAATTTCCAAGTTCAGTGCTATTTCCATAAGCACATTAGCTCTTAAAACTAACACTTTTCATTCTGAAGTGCTTTGATTACAAATGTGTCTAAAATATTAATTCTTTTTATAATAAGGCAGTTTAGATAATATTAACACATATCCAGATCAGAGAACTAAAGCATAAAGAAATTGGGGGGCTTGCTCAAAGCCATAAAATGAAATTAGAGACAGAGCATAAGAGAATTGTGGCCCCTCTACCATGCACCATGACTGTTGTGTGCCTTTGTATCTGGCTTCCTCTGGTTTAGAGCATTTGCTGCTGCTTGTGATACAGAAGGGATGCAGTCAATGGGACTTTTGTATCAGGCACCAACAGTGATTCAGCAACATGGGCTTTTCACTTTCTGATTTCTCTTCCTTGGGGAGTAAATGATTTATTCTGTCTTCTATACAGGGCAGTTGGGAACACATAATTGATAGATTGTTTGTATGCTTTTGAGCGTAAATACTGTCCAAAAAGAGAAAACTCAGGACTACTGGATTTGGCCAGTTACAAAAAGGGTTTTGTTTGTTTTTAAGAGATCAAGTTTGTCTATCATTTTCTTTTTATTGATAAGGAAAGAAATTGAGAGAGATGAAAAGACTTGTCAAGGTAACAAGGTAAATTAGTGTAAGTTTTAAGGTCACAAATAAGTGTAAGCTTCAGGACTAGCATTTAGGCCTTCTAATTTTCTGTTCTATTCACTTTTTACTCCTGTCTTTTGCATATGTTGGCATTTCATTTATTTATTATTTTAATGTTTCTTATTGTTTGTAAGATTTTATGAGACTCTTCACCCCAAAATTTCTTCTTTTAATTTCCCATACACAAAGCTTTGATATCTATAAACTATTATGTCTTATAATAGAGAAAAAAATTTGTAGAGGATATCCAGGGATCCCTGGGTGGCGCAGCGGTTTAGCGCCTGCCTTTGGCCCAGGGCGTGATCCTGGAGACACGGGATCGAGTCGCACTTCGGGCTCCTTGCATGGAGCCTGCTTCTCCCTCTGCCTGTGTCTCTGCCTCTCTTGCTCTCTCTGTGTGACTATCATAAATAAATTAAAAAAAAAAATTGTAGAGGATATCCATCCATTCTCCTGATTTCTAATTGATTGCTTAGAACATCTGAATATATATGCCCTGAGGCCCTTTGTCTCCCTTTCTTGTTTTTCCTAAATTACAGTCCCCAATACCTGCCACCTAGCCTCTCCCATCCTGTTTGCCCTCTTCCCCTGAGGCTACCTCAGACTGTGATCCTTTGCATAGGCCAGAGTGTCTTTAATTCAGCCAACTTGAGTGTTAGCCTGGAAAACAGTGATTATCTCTTGGGTTAAGCATTCATACTGAATGATCAGGAATGATTATGTTGGAGTTCAAAACAGATAGTGATGCCACAGCCATTCTCAGTCTCAGACATAGCGGAGACATATTCAAAACACTGTTTTTATTATCTCAGTGTGAAGCCACTTAAATATTAACCAGTACATATTGGCTTGTATTAGAAAACAACAAAAGCATAATTATTGGATAAGAAAAGCTCCTCTAAGAGATGTTCCCAGAGCAACTGGGATAAACTAATTAGAGTTTAACTATTCCGGACAATATACTAAGTAGGTACTGATTGTATAGTGTGAAGATTAGTGATTGTGTTACATATAAAATGCCACTGGAGAATGGAAAACAATAAAACTTGGACTGATTATAATTGATATTTATACAGTGTCTTCCTCCCGGGATCCTGACAAGTGCTAGCAAGCCATCATTATCTGTCATCTCTGTGTGGTGATGAACAATAAGGGTTTAGCAGATTTGCTTTAAAAAAAGTCATAGTTATTAATATTGGTGCCATAATATTTAGAAACTATTATTTATATACCTATAATCTAACCATTTATTCCATTTTGCTATTAAGCCACAGAATTCCCTCTGCCCCCTGTAACTGTGAGCATTGCTGCACATACACCTGACTGAAGACTGCTGGACTTTGTCCTTGGCTGTACCCTTCCCTCTGCACTCTCCTCAAACCCTTCCAGCCTGTGGATTGACACTGAAGTCTCAGGACCACCTCTCTGCCCCCTAGAGAAGTCTTAACCTCAGATGACTGGGAGTTCCTGGGGATTTCTCGTGTGTGATGAAATAATTCTCTCATGATTTTTCTCTCTGAAGCCTTTCTTCCCTGATGCCCACAGTACACAGAAGTACTCGTGCTTCATTCATCCTGGCCCTGTAATATTCCCTTTAGGAAAATGGCTTTCCCAAACTAGTATAGATTTCTGATTCTCCTAAAAGTGCCAACTCTGGTATAGTCCAAGTTGGTGTTGTGGTTCCCTGGGTATCATTGAGCTGAAGCCACATATGTTCTATGCATACACAAGAAGGGTTTCCTCTTTTCCACTGACTCAGACCCTGGGTGTCCTTTTGAAACATTCTTGTAGCCTGTGAACACAGCCCTCCTCTGCACTGGGTTCAGGCCTGGTATGTAGGACCCCAGTGGGGAACAGATATTCTTTCTCTCTTTATACTCACCCCGGCACCTTTTACAGGCCAGGCAGATGAACTCATGGAAATCAATGTCTCTAGGCTGCCTCCATATGTCTTTTCCAGATTAACCCAGAGGTCTGGAACCAACTAGAAACTATCTAATACATTACCAGCCACAAAGACTATGGCTTTGTGACTATTAGAAGAAACACCGTGATTCACATTCCAGTGGCCCAGGGACAGAATGGTGAGCAAGAATTTACAGGCTGTGTCAGTGGAAAAGGAAGCAGTCTGTTCAGTAAACTAGTGGAAAAATAAGCCAGTATTTATGGAGTTCTTATTCATTGGGCCAGGTACTTAATATTTACTGATTTTATGCACGCATGTTCGTATGCACACAGTACATGTTGCACACACACACAGATGCTTTTCATTTAGTTCTTTTTCTCCAGTCCTACAATGGAAGCCAATTTCTTCATAGTCCAAGACGTAGGTAACAGGTTCAGAAAGCAAAGGAAAGAATGGAAGGGAGCCAGAATTTACTGAATGGCTACTGAGTGCCAGCCCTTGTGGAGGTACACTGCATGTATTACCTTATTAATCCTTATAGCCATTCTTGTTTTGTAGGTAAGGACATGAAGATATGGAGAACATAATTTCTTGATAGCCACAAAGTTAGCAACTGATGAATCTGAGATTCTGACTTTGGTCTGTTTGAGTTCAGAGCCTTAGCTCTCTCCATTATGCAGCACAAGGGGCCCAGAGACCGCACTTAACTGTACCCACCATACTGGTTTCCAGTCTTTGCCTCAGAGGCCCTGACTTCATTTACCTAATCAGAATCAGAACTGTAGGCCTCTAAATTTAACCCTTGCCACATTTGCCCCATGGAGATGTTTGATGTGGTGACAAGATGCTGTGGTGTAATAGATGTTTGAGAGCTAGCCTGGGAAGCTAGGCACTATTAGGTAGAATTTCTGTAGAGAAATGTATGTCACATTCCAACTAAATGGCTCACAAATTTTGACTATATAATATGCATTCAAATACACACACACCTACATATGTAAAAAAACCCTGAAAATGTGTAAGTTGGATATTCATAGTTTAAACAGAGTTAAATTGGGATCCCTGGGTGGCGCAGCGGTTTGGCGCCTGCCTTTGGCCCAGGGCGTGATCCTGGAGACCCGGGATCGAATCCCACATCGGGCTCCCGGTGCATGGAGCCTGCTTCTCCCTCTGCCTGTGTCTCTGCCTCTCTCTCTCTGTATCTGTCATAAATAAATAAAATATTTAAAAAAAAATAAAAAATAAACAGAGTTAAATTTATTAAAATATAAAAATGTTTTCACCAGTGTCCACAACCATCTTTCTTGGTCAAGTGAAAGGACTGCAGGACTTGGGAGCCTCACTTACATATGGAAGCAGCTCAGAGTTGCTAAACATGTAAGAGGTAAAAAACATGTAAGGGGTTCCTTGGTACAAGGAGAAAACTGTAGCAGCTTAAATATGAAATAAATATCATAGTAAGATCTCAATGATGTATTGAATTTTATGTATGTATGTATCTATTTTTAGAGAGAAGGTGTGGGGAGAGACAGAGGGAGAGGAAGAGAATCTCAAGCAGAGTCCCTCCTGAGTGCAGAGTCTGATGCGGAGCTTGATCCCACCTCCCTGATATGACCTGACCCAAAACCAAGAGTTGGACGCTTAAACTGACTGAGCCACCCAGGAGCCTCAGTGTGCTGAATTTTTAAGTGTGATTTTAATTTAAGTTAATTTTTTCCCCTGCATCTTACTGCTCTAAGTGACTCTCCAGCAGAGCAGTAATTTAATTTTGAAGCTGAATTAAGTTCAGTAGTCAGACTCACCAAAGCAGATACTTTCTCTTTAAACCCAGTAGAATTCAAGCAAATCTACATTAATTTCAGTTGTGAAAAGGATCTCTCTGCTGTTGCAACTGTGACTGATCCTATTTCCATAATTCTCAAAATCAACCAAATTATCGAGGGTGTTTCTTCATCTAATTCCAACCTAGAATGAAGGGCTTGGCTCAGTGGTCCCTTCCTCTGAGGAGTCTTCTTTCCCGCACCGTATGTGTCTTTTTATTCCTCTGCGCCCTCACACCAGACTGCAAGGTCCTTGTGGAACAGGCTGCTTCAGACTCGTGGCCTCCCTGCACCCAGCCCAGTCTTTAGCAAGTCGTTATTAAATAATCGACTCAGTGAATGACTAAATTATTCCCATTTTTTTCTAGTTGAGGAAAATGAAACTCAAGATAGATAATTGAATATGATCATAAGTAATAAATGATGAAGCAGGCAGGAGAAAGTGCCGACTGAGAAGAAGGCTAAAGACAAAGACATAGATGCTCTTTGGATTGTTATAGTTGGGAGAGCAAAGGACAGTCCACCAGTCATGGGCCAGCAAGAGCTGTAATGAGCAGTGTCATTAGAGGGAAAGGGAACAAGGGAGAAAGTAAATGTTCTCTGGGTTAGCAGAGACACTGAAGTGTAAGAATGTATAAAATGTTTGGAAAACTACTTGACCAAAGGTGAAGACTTGTTTTATATCTATACCTATACCTACATCTGTGTCTCTGTCTGGACCTATCTATATACCTATCAAAATAGAAAAGGAAAAGTTGGTTTATCAGGAAAACATCAGTGTAGGACATATATGTAAATATATAATATGTTATACATATATAAATAAAATCCAGATATGCGTGTATATGAAAATGTTCTTGGTTTTATAATAGGGAAATTACTGGAGATACCTGCCTGGCTAGAGTTTACAGCAGCAGCAGCAGCAGCACACATTTAGTGAATATGTGTACTGACAGTGAACTAGTTACCGGTTGGGAGGGGAACATAAAAATTGGTACCGTTCTGTCATTGATCTTAATGAGTTATTAGCCAGAGAAGGGGATATGACCTGAGAACAAATGAAAATAAAGCAGAATGAGAACACTACCAGAGTAAAGTTCAAAATAATGAAATTAAAAAAACAAAGAGAGAGGCTCAAAGGTAGAAGAAACTGTATGAAGTTAAAAAAATATGTTAAAGATGATTCTTGAAGGATGGGCAGATTTTCAACAGATGAAGGTGGAGTGGAGAAAAGACAGGTAAGGCAAAGTCATCCTATGAGTTGCTGTGATTACTTATATGGGTTACATGGACATATTTTAAATGGTCTTACAGATGCTGGCATTACCAGTCATGGCTCTGGCTAGAAACCAATGGCAAACCCAAGGGTTTGACACAGGGTCACTTAATAAAGGTGCTCTTTACATATGAATGGGCAAAGTTAAGAGTACCCAGAAGAATAGTGAGACACCCAGGGACTGGCAGTGGCAGGAAACTGTCACTGCCTGGGCCTAATGGGGCAGGGGATGGGTGAAGTGACTGGGAGTTGGAGATAGCTCAGAAAAATATGGAAGGGACTGCCTCACCTGGCACTGTCAGAACAACAGTGATCTTGGGATGGGTCATGTCCTAAGCACCCCATTCACCCCAGTTTCCTTCTCTTTCCACTCTCTGATCTTCTACTGGTGCTTCCAACAAAAACTCAGCAGGGAGTGGAGGGCTACAGTGATTCCAAGGGAGTTATCCCCATGGGAGGCACACTGAGAAGGTGGAGAATGGTTCTAAGCTGGCAGACAACCAACACTGATACATAATATATTCTACTCATGCCAGCTTTAAACTGAAAGTTCATTATAGAACTGTTGAAATCAGAGAAGAATTGAGCAAAAGATAGCCTCCTCCTATTTGCTATTTTTCAAAGGGATTTTATTAGTAAACTTAGCAGAAATAACCTCTTTTAAGTCTACTTTGTATGATAATGAAGCTAAAACAAGGTTCACTAGAACAAAAAATTGTAATGATGCTTCATTAAGTTAGTTTTATTAAGGAAGGGGGTATTTTATTATCCGAGAACATGTCCCTTCATTTCATCAGGGTATTTGCAGAGAGAGAACAAAGGCCTTCTAGGAGACCATAGCTGGAGACATATTCCTAGTTTCAAAGCTGATTCTTTTCCTTTTAGGCCTGGGTGTGGTTTTCTCTTTAGGCAATTAAAAAAGTCCCAGAGCTCTGTAATATCTTCCACTACTTCTGAAAAAGGACTGAGGCAGAGGTAAAATGAGCTCAACTGGATGGGCCCACCCTGTTCTGGTTCCTAAATGCCACTGAGAATAAATGCTTTAAATTGCACTTCCTGTTTGCACCTCTCTGTTTACTTTCCTTAATCTCCTCAAGAATCCTTGGTTTATCAAGAATAGGTTGTTTCTTTCTTTCTTTTTTTTTTTTTTAAAGATTTTATTTATTTATTCATGAGAGACACAGAAAGAGAGGCAGAGACACAGGCAGAGGGAAAAGCAGGCTCCATATAGGAAGCCCGATGTGGAACTCAATCCCCAGATCTGAGATCGCATCCTGAGCCAAAGGCAGATGCTCAACCGCTGAGCCACCCAGGCATCCCTGTTTGTTTCTTTAGTAGAGATTTCCAGATAAAAAAAGTTAAAGGTCTCTCTTTTTAAAACTGTACTAAATAAACATATGAATGAATAAATTAAAAGCAAACAAATACATAAATATCTAGTAGCTTAATCCCAGTTCATTCAAGAATGTTTTCTTTCACATACCTGCTTAAGGCACAGATTCAATAAAATTTAAATAGTTCTGCCTTGTATTCCTTTGGTTTAATCAGTGTTGACATTAAATTACATAGGTTTGAAGTTTGTGTTGAAACAGATGCATTTCTCCTTAGTTTCTCCCCTCCCCTGTTTTTTCTAGAAAATGGAAGCTCATAAAAGAGTTACAATCATTCATCTTCATCAACTCTTCATCACTCCCCTCCTCCCTTAGTTCCTGGGCTGCTCCAGCAAATAACCACAAATTGATTGGTTTAAAACAATAGGAACATATTCTCATAGTTCTGTTGGCTGGAAGTCCAGAATCAAGGTGTTGGTAGGTCATGTTCCTTCTGCTGACTCTAGGGAAAAATCTTTCTTTGACTCTCCCAGTTTCTGGCAGCTCCACATATCCCTTGGTTTAGGCCTGCAGGGCTCCAATGTCTGTCTCAGTCTTCATTCTGTGTCTTTCCCACTTCTTATAAGGCCACTAGTCATTGGATTTAGGGCACACCTGAAACCAGTACAATCTTACCTTGATCCCTAACTAATTATATCTGCAAAGACAATATTTCCCAATAGGTCACTTAAGTCCCTCCCAAAATTCATGTTTCCCTGGAAACTCAGGATGTAACTTCATCCTGGAAAATTACAGATATAATTGGTTAACATGAGGTCATACTAGTCCTAAATCCAATGACTGGTGTCTTTATAAGAAGGGGATGGTACCCTGAGAGAAGAAGGCATGTGAAATAGGAGAGAGTGTGGTAATGCAACTATAAACCAAGGAACATGAAGGATTGTTGGGAGCCACTAGAATCTAGGAAGAGAAAAGAAAGGATTCTTATCAAGAATCTGCAGAGAGAATATGGCCCTGCTAACACTTGGATTTGGGATTTCTGGGCTATAGAACTATGAGAGAATAAATATCTGTTCTTTTAAACCAATGAGTTTGTGGTGATATGTTATGATGACCTGGGAAAACTAATAGTGTCATTCTGGCTTTCCAGGTAAACATGAATTTTGGGGAGCACTGTTCAGTCCACTATCACCCTTTTCCCCTACTCCTCTTCTTTGCCAGTTTTAAAACATCTGCTGAATGCCTACTTTTGCCAAGCGCTATGTCCATTGAAGTGCCTGAAAAATAAAAATAAACATGGGCCCTGTCTTCAAGGGTCTCACACAGTCTAGTGAGGGAAAGAAAGACATCTGAAAGAAATTACTACAATGTTCTGTACCAAGTGCTATGATAGGGTGGAATCCAGAGAGATATGGAAGATTTTGGGAATGCCATCACATCAGGATTGTTGCTGTGTGTGCACATGCATGTGCACACACACATGCGTTTGGGAGGACTGTTAGAAGAAGTGACACTGTAACCAGTATCCAAACTGAAATCTAAAGGATGAATCCTTTAGATTCAAGGAATCCTTTAGATTCAAGGAAACCAGGAAGCCAGAGCAGTGCATGCATTTTAGGGGTTTAGAAGAACCACTGGTAGAGGACAGGTGGGGACTTGGCTAGGGTCACACTCTGGTTATGCCAATTTGGGGATTTAGTGCAGGTGCAAAGCCATGTTGCTGGTGAAGAACAAGGGAGCAAGGCAAGGGGATGGTGGTGCAGGGGCTGACAGACTCAGTCTGAGTGAGAAAAAGAGGGTCTTAGGATATCTGGGGTTAAGGTGAAGAAAGGGAACTGTCCAATGTATAATGGCAACACTTTTTATTAGTGATTAATTTACCCAGCTTAAAAAACATTTTTATATAAATGAGCTTCTTATTTGGCCCTTAAGACAATCTCACAGTAAGAGGTGTTGGCCAGTGTTGTTCTTCCTATGATATAAATGGGGAACAAGGTACTAAGGGAGGGTGCAGAGCAGGGAATGGGTTTGATTTGATTTTGCAAATTGAAGCTCAAAATTCTTTTCTCTTGAGAATAAGAAGAATTTTTCAAGGTTTCTGAGAAACCATTCCCGTGGTGTCAATCATAAATTTAATTTACCTAATTGTATAAACAGCCTTGCTATCTAAAAAAATGTGACCTAGGACTCTTTGTGTTTTAGTGGAGTAAAGAAAAATCATGAAAAAGCTCACCCCTTTGTTGTGAAGGTGTGGTATTATTTCATGACTGCTATAGTACCAATTGGCTGGTCTGCTCTCAGCCCTTGTCCCTGGACTGGTAAATCTTTTCTCAGAAGAGAAATTATGCACTCATGGCTTGAGGGTATCTCAACAGCAGTCTTCCAGTGTTTTTTCTTTAAACATTGATTTTTGGTCATTTCCCTATACTTCTCTCTATTCTTTTGCAGTGAGGGGCATCTTTCTTTCAGAGGAACTGAGGAATAGACGTGGGGGCATTGAATGAACAGCTGCTCTGAAGGACAGTATCTTGTTAACTTCCTGGATTTTCTGTCTGAGGTTTCCATATTGTAATTTGTTGATTTACAGAACTTTTTCAAGAGAAAAAGGGGTTTTATTCCTCTATGACAAGACCCACTTATGTCAACATTTGATTTAGCAGTCAGTGTTTTTATAAACACAGGTTGTAGACAATCCACAAACTCAATCAATTTTTAAAAGATCATTGCACCAGAGGTGACCTTCCTTAGAAATTATTTTCCAGAATTCTCTGTCTAGACTGGTGAATCCCTAAATCTTCTGGGCAGGACCTGCTGTGTAATTTGCAAGACCCAGTGCAAAATGAAGATGCAGGGGCCCGCTGTTCAAAAATTATTAAGAACTTCAGGACGATGACATCAGAGCATTAAATCAAGTGAAGGGGCCCTTCTGAGTGTGGGCTGATGAATCTGGTCCTGCTGCCAGGACAATCACCCAGGGTAAAGTGGTAGAGTGGAGGGTACAGGTGGGAGAAGGTAGGTCAAAGATGCTAAAGACTGCCTAGAAGGAACAAGAAAAGAGTAAGGCAAAAAAAAAAAAAAAAATCAATCAAAAATCAAAAAACAACCCACCAACAGGGGAATAAAGGGCTAGGGGAAGACAGGCACTCAAGAGAAGGAGAGGGAATGGGGTAGATCATCTGGGTGCTATTTACTCCCCTCCCCCCCCATTGCTTCAAAGTTGCCCTTGCTTTCTCTTTCCTGAGGATCCTCGCACCATCTCCCAACCTAAGTATCACCTTCTCTTCCTTGAAGACTCAGTGCAGAGTTCCTCAACTCATCCTTGAAGACTCAGTGCAGAGTTCCTCAACTCATGGAAATCTTTCTTTAATTCCTGGGCTGAGTCTGGGAAAGTAGGATGCTTTTAAGGCATTGCAGATAAGTCAGTATTTGCACTTTGGCTTTCAGTTATGCCTGTACTAGACTTTTCTTCTCCACCCTCCTGTACTCCTGCTGTAGTGCATTCTGACTACTTGTCTGCTGGAAGGCTTAGTGCTTCTCTGGGCTGGAAGGACAATTCTGGAAAACAGAATCTTTCTTCTATAGCAATCAGAACTTACTTTGGTTTTAGTTCTTATTGGCTGATGAGAAAGTCCATCAGGTCAGATGATGTGTCCGTGTTTTCCATTGTTCTATCTCCAGAGCCTAGCAGCATTGCTCTGGGCACATGGTAGGCATTTCAATTAAGTATCAGTTTGTGCATGATTGAACACTTCAGATTATTATTGTTGGCTTACTCATATATTTACACTCTAGACTTTGAGTTTTTCCCTGTTATGGTGACTATCTTCTCTCCAAATTTACAGTGCATGCATGAATGAATGATTGGTGAATTCATTGATAAGGGCCACTAGACTGTGAGAAGAAAAAACAAGATGTTGAAGATGTTGGAGGGGGAAGGTGTTTCTAGAACACTGATTCTCAATTTTGGCTGCACATTGGGAACACCTAGGTAGCTTTTAAGAATCCCAGTGCTCAGGCTGCATCCAGAACTCTTAAATAAGAATCTTATGCAGGGGATCCCTGGGTGGCTCAGCAGTTTGGCGCCTGCCTTTGGCCCAGGGCGCGATCCTGGAGTCCTGAGATTGAGTCCCGCGTTGGGCTCCCACCGTGGAGCCTGCTTCTCCCTCTGCCTGTGTCTCTGCCTCTCTCTCTCTCTGTGTATGTCTATCATGAATAAATAAATAAATAAATAAATAAATAAATAAATAAATAAATCTTATGCATCACAATTTTTAAAAACTCCAGGTGAATCAAACATTAAGTCAAATTTGGGAACTGCTGGTGTTGACAATGATTCTGATCTCTTCAGGGAGGAAGGACTAAAACTTTATCTGTCCCCATTGTTGTAAAGGTTGAATGAGTCAACATGTATAAAACACTTTTCACAATGTCTGATATTCAAGAACTCACCTACATGGTATTCTTTTACTGAATATATACTACAAGCCTTTCTACATATATTCACACATTTCTTCTTGCCCTGGTAGACAGGTGTTATCATCTTACTATAGGCAAAACAACAAAGCTCAGAAAGATTTAGTAACTTGCCCAAAGTTTCCTGGCTGTGTGGTGGCCCAAATCCATCCATTCCAAAGTTGCTGGTCTTTCTGTGACAGATACTATGATTGAGAAGTTGATAATCCTCAATTTATGTTTTATAGAGGGTTTTGGGTAACTTAGTTTTTAAAGCCTTGTATGTGAACTAAATCCCTTCTTCAACAAAGTTTGGTTGGGTTAGCCCCTTATTGAAAATTCATCTGCTTGTTGAAGATTGGTTTGCCAAGGATAAGCAGACCTCTTATTCTTTTCTCTCAACTCACCATATAGTTTGTTTACTAATTCTATATAGTTTGGCCACTAACTTCTAAAACAACTTCCTGTATGGTTTGTTTATGAATTCCTGCAAATGTTATTTCTTTAGAGCCAACTATAGCCATCTGGGATGGCCATGTGCTGGGGGCTGAAGGTTGCCAGAAAGGGGCACACAAAATCGAAAGATGAAAATGGAAAAAAATCCCAGAATAGGGAGTTGTTGAAGTAGTCAGAAGAGAAGATAGTGTATCTGAAAGGTGGGAAGGGAGAGAAGGAAGAGGAAGAGGGAGATATATGGAGAATAAAGTTTGGCACTCACAGTAACTCAGAGTTCTTTGCACCTCTGCTAAAAGTTTTTTTTTTTGGTTTTTTTTTTTTTTTTTTTTTTTTTTTTGCTATTTGGTTTTACAGACAAAATAAATAAGGTGTTAGAATTATAAATCAGAAGGCTTTCTAATGTTTAACTCTCACGGGTAGTGGAAGAAATAAGGAGACATTTGCATAATGCTACGGGACATAAGTGCTGTGCAGTAGCAGCAGTGTTCTTCCCTGTAAACCATAGCTCCTTTTGATTCTCATTTCATTTTTTTCAGGAGCACTAGTTTCACTTTCTAATAGCAACAACGAATTTTGGATGGTCAGCTATGATAGTAAATGGAATTCATGTTTCCATGCATTTGCTTTTGTCCTTTTTTGGAGGGAGGGAAGGAGATAGGGGAGGGAGAGGTACAGGGAGAGAGAGAGAGAGAGAGAGAGAATCTTAAGCAGCGTCCATGTCCACTGTGGAGCTTGAAGCAGGGCTAGATCTCACAGCCCTGAGATCAGGACCTCAGCTGAAATCAGGAGTTGGACACTTAACCTCCAGGTGCCTCAACATTTGTACTATCTTCTGTGGTGTGTTAAGGAGTCATCCATAAGTTGGTCTTAAGTGAGACTCTATCTCCCTCCTCCTGGACACTTGCCGCCCAGGCTCTCATTTCCTTTCTTTTGTGTAGAAGCTTTCATAAGACTTTTTGATTATTCATTGTTTTGGGAAATTTAAATTCACTAGGGAGTGTGTAGTCATTAGAATGTTCATTGTACCTGTCTTTGTGTAGCTAGGAGCAATTGGGAGATTTTTCTTTCATTGCTTAGCCCTGGAGCAGTTTGTACTCTGACTTAAAAACAGTGTAACAAGGACAGTTACACGAAAAGGGGGATGGGTTTAGAATATTTTAGTTGCTATTCTAATATATGTCAATATGACATGACTTGCAAAGGAAATTTCTCTAAAGAATTGAACTCTACACCAGTCACATTTTATTCATTCAAAAGAGGTAGGAAGCAGTGTGGACTTCCATTTTCTCAGGTGGTAGATTTTATATACATTTTCTTGGGGTATATGTATGAACTAACTGGTTTGTGTGAATATGCCCCAAATTTATACAAATTTGTCAAAATCTGAATGTTTTAAAAGTATCTTACGAATTACCTTTTTCAATTTTACTTTTTTATTTCCAACTCTTGATTTTGAAATCATCTTTAAAAATACAGGAAAATTAAAAGGTTAATATAATGAACACCCTTTTACCCACCACCTAAATACAATAACTGTCACAGTTGGTTCTTGATTTCAATTAGGCAGTTTGTGTGTATTTGAGTTATTCTCAGGCCCATTTCAAAATCTCTTGGTTTTGGGTAGTACATAGAATTATCCAAACTAAGAAGGACTGGTTGACTTCTGCCTATATTCATGGGGGAAAAAAAAAAAAAGTAGTGTGGAACCTTCTCTAGTATCTTCGATGTCAGGAATTTGTTACACCTATTGATTCCAATGAACATTCCTATAATCTGTAAATTTTATTTTTTTAAGATTTTATTTATTTAGTCATGAGAGACCCAGAGAGAAGGCAGAGACATAGGCCAGAGGGAGAAGCAGGCTCCTCACAGGGAGCCCAACGTGGGACTTGATCCCAGAACTCTGGGATCACGCTCCGAGTGGAAGGCAGACACTCAACCACTGAGCCACCCAGGCGTCCCTGTAAATTTTATTTATTGTTATCCTTTTATCTTTTCTTTTTTTTTTTTTTTTCTTTTATCTTTTGTATAGGCTACTGAGAGTTGACCATTATGCCTCACTGAACACAGGGTTTTGACATTAAGTTCCTGGTTTGTAACTTACCATAATCGCTCCCAGGACAAAAGGCAGATGCATGTCATATGGAATTGTTCTCATTCTTTTGAATTCATACTGATATGCTTGTTGACAGAGAGAAATCTTTGAAAAGCAAGAACCTCAGTGTGACCTCTGATCCAGGGCACCAGTACTGAACAGCTGCCATGTCAGGGGTCAAGTTGAAAGCCATTTTCAGGAGACACATTTTAAGGAGACACTTAAACTCCACATAAATCTGGTTATTTTCAACTAGAAAGAATAATGTTCTACTCTGTACTTCAGGTGGAACATCAGACAAAACAGTGAATGAATTGTGTGGTACAGCTTAGAAGGGCGTTATCTAACGTAACATAATAGGCTGTTTTTAAGACACTGACAAAAAATATATTTGAGAATGATTGTTTTAGTAGAGTACCTAGAACAAAGTCTCAAACATGAAATGTACTCAGGAAATGTTCTATTCTTGTCCTGCTTCCAAGGCATCAATTTCATCTGTAAGATATGAAACTTTCTTTTTTTGTCTCATTTTTAATTCTCAGATATAAAATCTAAATTGCTTTGACATCATCAAAAGATAAAATATATGCAGTTAACACTTTCCCTGTTATCTCCTCTTTTCTTTTATGTGTATTGACACATACAACTATATATAGTAATATGTGTATGTCATCTATTCAAGCTAAGAAAGTAGTCATGACTGTCTAGAAAAAGTGCTTATAGGCAGATATACTTTTAAAACTAAAGCATTGATAAAATGTTGTCACTTGAGGTAGATCATAGTCTGAAAAGTCTTTATCCTTGAGTAAAAGTATTATTGATCAAAATCCAGGGAGAAGGGCAGCTTGGGTGGCTCAGTGGTTTAGTGCCGCCTTCAGCCCAGGGCCTGATCCTGGAGACCCGGGATCGAGTTCCATGTCAGGCTCCCTGCATGGAGCCTGCTTCTCCCTCTGCCTGTGTCTCTGCCTCTCTCTGTGTGTCTCTCATGAATAAATAAATAAAATCTTAAAAAAAAAAATCCAGAGAGAAGACTTGCTTTAGATTCATCATTATTGAGACATTTGAGTATGAAGCAAATTAATTTAAATTGAGTTTTTGTTAGCAAAGAGTTTTATAATTAAAGTATGTGAAATGGACCAGTTAAAGACAAGTGATATGTTATATTGTTAAAATTTACTTATAACCTTAGCTACCAAATCTCAATTATCTATAAATCTATAGGAATATAAATATACAAAGGCAGAACTTAAGATTAAAAAATTTTTGCTATACTTTTTGTCCTCCTGTTTATATAGATGGTATTATAATGTCAATATTCTTGGCTGTAGTTTGACATAACTTATGATAAAATCGAATTATTAGATAAGATCTGCAACTTATAAAGTTGAATTATTAGATATGATGATGTCAAAAGATTGGATATATACAGTTGCAAAAATAACTTAGAATTCAGTTATTTTGACATTTAATGGCCTCATAGGGCAGAAGAAAAGACTTTAAGAAAGTATTAAGGATCAATATGATAGGTAGAATAATGCCCTCCCCATAGTTGTCCACATTTTAGTCCCTGAAATTTGTGAATACATGACCAACTTGGTTAAGTTAAGGATCTTGAGATGGGAATATTATCCTGGATTATCCAGTGAGCCAAATGTAGTCACAAAGCTACTTATCCCAGAGAGGCAGAATGTCGACGATCAGGAGAGATTTGAAGATGTCACGTTGGTTGGTGTTAGAATGGAGGGAGGCTCCATGGGTCATGGAATGCAGGCAATCTCTGGAAGGTAGAAGAGGCAAGGAAATGGATTCTCCGCTAGAGCCATCAGGAGTGTAACCTTGCTAACGTCTTGATTTTAGGCCAGTAAAACCCATATTACACTTCTGAACTCCAGAACTGCAAGATAAGAAAATTGTTGTTTTCAGCACTGCGTTTGTGGTAATTTGTTACAGCGGCAGTAGGAAACTACCACAGTCAAGAAAGCAAGCTGGTCATAGGTATAAATATTTTTTTGACTGGGAAAGTGAAAAACCCACTTGTGGCTCATTTTGTTGAGTATCAACCCAAAGGTCTTGTGAAATATAGAAAAAAAACTAATAATCTTGCTCTCGGGATTTACTGAAGGCTTGGAAATCATCATCTAGGAGGTGTTAGACAAATTCAAAGTACTTTTATCAAGATTATTCATCATAATTATATTAGTAGGTGGAAATTAAGCCAGATTTGAAATAATTCTGCTCAGGATAAAGCTTGAATTTCCATACTTTTAAAAATCAAGTATTATTTCTGAAAAATAATTGCTTCCTGAAGTCTTAACCCCTGATACTTAAGGACTCACTTTTTACCAGTGACTCACCTGAAATTTTGTGATGAAGTCGATCTGTGCTGCTTTATGCTGAGGTGCCAGCAGAATGCTAGATTGACTTGCTAGAAGAAGCCAGCGTCTGGTTGGCTGGAAGCCTCATCATCTGCAGAAGAGTACTTCTGGGTACTTCCCGCCTGAAGTCTAAGCACATGTGACAAAGGCTACTTTTTCCTAAAGGAGCTCTCTCCTGGAACATTTACTTAGGCCTCCACCTCCAAATGGTGATATACATATTATTTCTCCCCTACTGTCAGGATATGATGAGTTCTTTGAGGTCTTATTATTTAAAGAGTATTGGTACTACCTGTCACCTGTCAGGGAGATGGAGACCAAATGACCAATACAGGTCAGTTGTTGACCTGTGGCAAAATCATTATATAGGACTTGGGTCCAGTAAATTCTGCTGCTTATATTTCTTCTTAGCTGGTGTTTGGATTAATAAAATATTTCTTTGTCTTTTTCTAGTAGCTTTCATATGGAGATCTCAAAGCAAAGCATGCACATATTTTTTATGCACTTTCAGGAAGTCCTAGCAGAAAGCTAATGAACATGGAGATTGTCTTCTTAACACATGTGGCTTATCCATGTGGACTCTGGAACCAAGATGCCTAGGTTTGAATCATGCCTCTGCCACTTACCGGCTCTGTGACCTTGAGCAAGTTACTTTACTTCTCTGTGTGCCTATTTCCCAAGAGGGGATAAGGATACTTTCTTTCTCATAAGATTGTTTGAGGATTAGATGAGTTGATATGTGAAAAGCACCTAGAGTAGTACTTAGCATTTCCTTTTAAAAATAAAATACTATCTGCTTAATTGAATTATTTAATCTCTATAACCTCCATATAATGAACTAGGGACTTTTTAAATTCCATTTTACAGATGGAAACCAGCACACAGTAGATATTTGTTGAACTTAAGAGCAGTGCTCTTTACTGCCAATCTATGCTGCCTCATCTACTTCTTTATTTCCAAACAATTACTCATGATAGGGAAGGCCCATCATTTTTGAGTGCTATTATGAGCGATGGATTAAGGACTCTAAGGTTGTGATTTATTAACGATGTTTGCCATGACTCCTGCAGTTGGGAAGGTGAATGCTCAGCATATTCCTACACAAGATTCAATATTTTTACCTGAGGATTTATTATTCCCACTTAGTCTTATAAGCAGATATGTGTGCAGCATCATTTGATGACCAACACATATATTCCAAAAGCAATTTTCAGAATGAGATTTCATAATTTGGAAATACACTCAATCTTTCTGAATGCAATGAAACCACTGAATGAAAATAAAGAAACAGGTTTAAAGAACCTCAGAGACCATTGCCTCCTCTAGAAACACATCGATGGATGATATGAATATGTCCTTGAAGAAGTAGGATCTCATTCATTTCTCCTAGTTTCTGTTGAAAAAATTTCTGTTGAAAAGTGGATTTCTATTGAAAAAATGGAGTTCTAAGACAGTCTTAATATCCCCAGCATCAAATTATTGGTTAAAAAAACATTCCAGATTTTCTTCCTTTTTTTAAGGCAGAACAATATTCCATTGTATACCACATTTTTAAAATCGAGGTATAAGTAACATACAGTGGTATATTAGCTTAAGGTATATAATATAATGATTCAACAATTCTATAAATGGAACTCAGTGCTCATCAGGATAGGTGTACTGTTAATACCGTTTATCTGTTGCACCCATCCTCCACCCACCTACCTTCTAGCAACCACCAGTTTTTCTCTGTATTTAAGAATGGTTTCTTTGCTTGTTTATCTCTTTTTTCTTTCTTTCCTTTTTTGCCTCTTTTTTCCTTTGTTCATTTGTTTTGTTTCTTAAATTCCACATATGAGTGAAATGCTGGTATTAGTCTTTTTCTGATTGACTTACTTCACTTAGCATTATACCCTCTAAATCCATCTATGTTGTTACAAACAGCAAGCTCTCATTCTTTTTTGTGGCTGGGTAATACTCTGATATATATATTCTGATTTTATATATATATATAATATTCTGATATATATATTCTTTTTTTTTTAATTTTTTTTTTTTTTTTATTTATGATAGTCACACACAGATAGAGAGAGAGAGGCAGAGACACAGGCAGAGGGAGAAGCAGGCTCCATGCACCTGGAGCCCGACATGGGATTCGATCCCGGGTCTCCAGGATCGCGCCCTGGGCCAAAGGCAGGCGCCAAACCACTGCGCCACCCAGGGATCCCTGATATATATATTCTTTATTCCTCTTTATCCACATCTTCTTTATCCATTACTTTATGGGTGGACACTTGGGTGACTTCAAAATCTTGGCTATTATAAATAATGTTGCAGTAAACAGAAGTGCATGTATCTCTTTGAACTAGTGTTTTAATTTTCTTTGGGTAAATTCTCAGTAGTGGAATTATTGGATCATAAAATTTTATTTTTAATTTTTTGAGGAATCTCCATAGTCTTTTTTTACAGTGGCTGCACCAATTTGTATTCTCACCAGCAATACTTGAGGGTTCTTTTTTCTCCACATCCTTGCCAATACTTGTTATTTCCTTTGTGTGTGTATGTGTGTGTGTGTGCGCATCTTAGTTATTCTGACAGGTGTGAAGTGACATCTCATTGTGGTTTTGATTTGCATTTCCCCGATGATGAGTGATGTTGAGCATCTTTTCATGTGTCTGTGGCCATCTATATGTCTTCTTTGGAAAAATGTTTATTTAAGTTTTCTGCCCATTTTAAAACCGGATTTTTTGTTCTTTTGGTGTTGAGTTGTATAAGTTCTTTATATATTTGACGACTTTTGCAAATATTTGTGAATATCTTCTCCCATTCAGTAGATTGCCTTTTTGTATTGTTGATGGTTTCCTTCACTATACAAAAGCTTTTTAGCTTGGTATAATCCCAGTAGTTTAATTTTATTTTCATTTTCCTTGTCTAAGGAGGAGTATCTAGAAAAATGTTTCTATGGTCAATGTCAAAGAAATTATTGACTGTTTTCTTCTAGGACTTCTATGGCTTCAGTTCTCATATTTAGGTCTTTAGTCTATTTTGAGTCTATTTTTATGTATGGTGTAAGAAAGCGGTCTAGTTTCATTCTTTTGCATGTAGCTGTCCAGTTTTCCCAACACCATTTGTTGAAGAGACTTTCTCATTGTATATTTTTTGCCTCCTTGGTTATAGTTTAAGTGACATATAAACATGGGTTTATTTTTGGGCTTTCTATTCTGTTCTACTGATCTATATCTTTTTTTTTTTTTTTTTTTTTGCCATTACCATACTGTTTTGATTACTACAACTCTGTAGTATATCTTGACATTTGAGATTGTGGTATCTCCAGCTTTATCGTCTTTTCTCAAGATTGCTTTGGCTATTTGTATACCATACTTTCTTTATCCATTGATGGACATTTGGGTTGCTTCCATGTCTTAAGTGTTATGAGTAGTGGTGCATTGAACATGGAGAGGTTGTATCTCTTCCAAATCTGGATTTTAGTTGTTTTTGATATATACCTGTAAGTGGGATTGCTGGACTACATGGTAGTCTAATTTTAAGTTTTTAAGTTTTCACACTCTTTTCTACAGTGGCTACACCAGTTTACATTTCCACCAATAGTGTGCAAGGTTTCCAGTTTCAGCCATGCAAGATGAAAAAATTCTAGAAATCTGCCATGCAACATTGTGCTTATGGTTAATGATAATATACTGCACACTTGAAATTTGTTAAGAGGATAAATCTCATGTTACATATATGTAATATATATGTATATTAATGGTACAAATAATATATATTTTAACCACAATTTAAAAAACAACAACATTCTGTTGTATTGTATTCTAGTGCTGCATCTACAAGCTGCTGAAAAGTCTTCGCAGAAGAATCCATTCTCTTTCCAACCCATCTGAAAGCCTTTTTAGCTCAATCCTTCAGCCCCAGGGGTCAGGCCTCCTACTTTTTTTGTTCTCTGGCAAAGCTGGGCTTCTCTCACTGATTTCAGAGTTACAGGACCACCTCTGAGTAACCTGGCCTACTTAGCTAGCACACATTTCTCCCATCCCGACCCAGCTTCTGAAAGGCAGACCAATTTGGTTGGCCTTAATGTCTGGTTAATGCTTTCTAATTTGACACTAATCTTCTAAACATCTGTACTCAATTTGAGTCTTCTGAAATGTACATTCTCTAAGTACCCATCAGTTAACATAATTTTGTGAGGCTCAGATGACAGAATTGGCTATCCCTCTGCCTAGCTTCCATATGAGATCTGACTTGGGAAGACTGCTTCCTTGCTGGGGGGCCCCCTGTGGGGAGACTACTGAAATCTGTGTTGAAAATATCTGGGCAGATGCCTTTTTCAGCAGAGTCAGGATAGGGTGATGTAGAGAGTATGAACTTTGAATTAGCCTGGGTTTGAACTCTGGTTCAGCATATATTGGCTCTATAGTGTCCGGTAATTTATTTCACTTCTCAACATCTCAGTATCTTCATCTCTAACATGGAGATGATGTTTCTACTTCATTAGCTCTAGGGAGAATTAAGGAAGAAGATGCCAGAAAAGATTTAACCCAGGGAGTAGCTCATAATAAGCAGACAATTTGGATACTTGTTGTTATTAATCAGTTTTGAGTCTTTATTGCTATTATTATTCTAGCCTTATGTTAAATGGATTTATACAGGATTTATTCATTAATTTATTTTGTAGCTATTGAGTAACTATTGTTTGCAACCCAGTGGGGCTCCAGTGGTTAATAAAACAGGAAAGATCTTTTTCTTTTTTTAATTAATTAATTAATTAATTAATTATTTTAGATCTTTTCTTTCAAGGAGCTCATGTTTTAGTGTATAGACAGAAAATCAACACATGCATCAAATAAAATGAAATCAGATCAGGCTAAGTGTTATAATCAAAACACTGTCCTATGATAGAGAGTAGCTGGGGTCAAATGTAGTTTTTACATAGCTGATCGAGAAGGAAAGAGTAGGAAACAGACCCAGTTTGTATTTTCAAACAGGAAGCAACATATTCTTTATCTTTTCCTTTTAACAAAGCTACAAGTTGTTACCTCTTCAAAGGATGTTTTAATTCAGACTAATTTTAAATGCCTTTAATATTTACTAAAAGGAACACTTTTCCCTGCTACCTTTTACCCTTTTTCTGTATAGGTCATTTCACTTTTGTACAATCTGACTTGGATCCCCTAGCAGTGCCTGTGAGAGTGATATGAGCTACTTCAAAATACGTAGCTTTAAATAGTACAGTCTGCAGATTACCCTCTTCTATGCTGTATTGTAATGAAGCAACATCAGTAAATTGCAATGAAAGGTGATTGTTACACAGGGATGACTACTATATTTGGGGTCCATTTGCACCAGATTATTCTTTTTATTGTTATTATTACTTCCTATCTTCTTTACTCTCTTGCTGCTGAACTTGCTGTTGGCCACTGGTGCAACACAGAGGGGATCTTAAGGAACATTGCAGGCATCATTTTTTCTCTTAGTTGTATACCAATCACTGTTCAGTTCCAAACTCAGATATTCTTAGTGGCTTTCTGGGTCTTTATTGATTCTACTTAATGCTGTAGACATCGTTTGTAATGTTCCTCATCTCTATCTTATTAGAACAAATTTACTGTGAATAAAAGTGACCCATTTCTTTTCAGATGTTTCATGTAGATGTTATTAATTTATAGTCAGGACAATCAGCAACTTTGTCCCTTCCTCCGAAGAGGTTTAATAATTTAATTAGATAGATGTTTTCAAAAATTTACTCTGCCATAGGGAAGCCAGTTAGGAGACTACAGAATTGTCTATATTTGGGACTCTAGTGGCATGGACCAGATTGGTGGCAGTGAAGTACACAGATTCAACATGCATTTTGGAAGTAGAATTCCATGCTTGATGAATGTTTGATTATGGATAGAAGGAAAAAGTACTAGTTAGGATCACTTAACTAATATTGAATACTTAATGGAAATTCTGTATCCCTAAGAAATGTTCATCTTAGATCATTTCATATACTTATCATGAATTTAATTATCATTGACCCTGAATCTTTTGTTAACTTGCTGAAATCAAGGGCCCCGAAGCAATTCACTTATGCTCTTTTGTAGCATACATTCTACCTGCAGATCAGAGGTTACCACCTTCTAGACTGGTTCTCTTATCATTTTATACTTCATTTGTTTAACAAATGCTTGAATGGTTGTTGAATGATTAAATTTCTTCTTCCTACACTGAATTGCAAACAGAGACCCCCATAATAATTCTTTTACTCTGGTGACTGCAATGACGGATTATTTAATTTCCCAGGTTATATGCTAATTCTTTGTGTACTAAAATGTTAATTTTCCTTTGAAGGAAACCTGACTATAGTCAATATATATATTCCCTGCCTTCCTACCCGGTGTTCTGAGCAGAGGTTAGTATTTACTTGATATCTCATGGCCTCAGAACAAATATCATTCACTGGAATAATCTCTACAGATGTGTAATTTTAAAAGCAGATGGAGGTGCTGTGGGATGGGAGACTGAATGCTCATCAGTCTTAGTAGTGATGCTCTGTTGGTTCAACTTAGAGTTCAAACCCTAGTTCTTGACTTAGGTTTTTGGCTGTTTTTTTTTTTTTTAAATTCATTCTTTTCATTATTGCTAACATAGTTTTTTGACTTGTGTACATCAATCTTTATTCTTTTGCTCCTTTCCACCATGGATCAGCATCTTGTTAGGCTCTGTGTATCTGCTGATTATCTTTATAGATCTGAGAAGGATAGGATTGGGGCTAATGGATATTTTGATAGAATTGCAGATGTCTTTGTTACCTTAGAGGAAAAAAAATATTTATAGACATTGAATTACTGGGTTCCTTGGGGATACACACGAAGAAATAGCCAATTCTACCAAGAGGCTCAGGAAAGCTTCCTAGAATAGGAATTAGGTTGTACTGTGTTTTTGACACCATTTGGTGTTTGTTAGGCAGTTGCAGTGAAGAAGACTGCAAGGCAGAAGGTAAAAGCAAAAGTGAGCAGATACATGGGGCTGTAAAACCACCTCAGATCTTCTGGAAACTGAAGGTTGTGCAGTAGACAGAAGCTGAGTGGAGTGGTGGGTTAGAGGGCTGGGGAACTTGGGTGGTAAAAAAGATAAGATGTGAGAGAAGCAGGAGCCTTATCAAGGAATGCTTTTATGAACTTGGGCCTTAATCCAAGGATAATAGGGAGATTTTTTAGAAACAGCTTTATTGGAGTGTAATTTACATATCATAAAATTCATCTAAGTGTACAATTTGGCCATTTTTAGTAAATTTATAGTTCTTATACCGTCACCACAGCAGTTTTAGAAAAATTCCATCATCTCCTTTCATGCCCCTATGCAATCACTCCAAGAATTCTAGGAGTGAGGTGGGATTTGACAGAGGTAAGTCCAGAGTCTGGGTTTCTCTCCATCCCTTTCTTTCTCTCTTTTGTCCATCAAACTTGCATTTATTGGACACTTAGTATGTCTCAGTATATCCCAGTGACTTCCTCCAGTACCAGAGTAAATGTCACTCATAAACAGTGCTGTCACATACAGGGAGTTGTTAGGGTAGTTTATGATGACAAAACACTTCAGTTTCCTTTTGGTTTACAGGAAACCACATTTCTGGAAATGATTACATATTAGAACAAAAAGATATTATTGGCCCGGCAGTCCTAAAAAGGACAGTTTCATCTTGACACCTATACTATTTTCAAATTTGCAAAATATTTTCATTGTTCAGTGTGCCTGTATTGTTTAGCTGTCTAATTTTTTTTGCATGTGTGTGTGTATGTTTTCCCTTTTAATTAATAGAATTAAGAGATCTGCTTTCCATATTTGAGAGTGTATCTGTTTTAATGAAAATCATTGAACATACTGGCATGATTTAAAGAATCACAGGTATCTTTTACTGTATGTGATTCTGGTTGAAAAAAAAAGTATTGTTTTCATCAAGTACAACTTCGGGTTAGACTCAGTTCTGAACAATGAAAGTTATTGCTATTTAAGTCTGTATAAGCCATAATGTCCAGCCCTATATATTTTATTTATTATTATTTTTTATTTATTTATGATAGTCACAGAGAGAGAGAGAGGCGCAGAGACACAGGCAGAGGGAGAAGCAGGCTCCATGCACCGGGAGCCCGATGTGGGATTCGATCCCGGGTCTCCAGGATCGTGCCCTGGGCCAAAGGCAGGCGCCAAACCGCTGCGCCACCCAGGGATCCCCAGCCCTATATATTTTAAAGAAAAAACTTAAAATACCAGGAATCAAGTTCTGTATTACTCCTTGTCTCATTGTATAGTTTTTAAAGATCTTGTTCTTTTCAGTTATTGATTATACTACTACTTCTGTGCATAGTGGAAACTCTCAGACTGCTTGGGTTTGAATCCTCAGCTCTGCCATTTGCTAGCTATGTGACCCTGGGCAAGTTAATGAGGATAATGATACCTACCTAATAGGATTGTTTTGAGAGTTGATTGAGTTAATAATTGTCAAAGGGCTCATAATTACCTGACACAGTATAAAAGCTATGTTGTATTATATTTATATTGATATCTGTCTATATCTATATATTTGGCAAAAATCTATTTGCATTCTCAGTATGCAAAGACTTCCCAGTGCATAATATCAAAAAACTTTGACGTGTAAAATATTAATCCTATTATGTTTTTTTGTCTTAGTTTTCAGAAGTTTAATTATGTTGTATCTTAGTGTGAATTTCTTTTAGCTTTTTCTGTTTGGGGTTCTCTTAGCTTCTTGAATCTATAGATTTGTCTGTCACCAAATTTGGGAAGTTTTCAGTAATTATTTCTCTGAATATGCTTTCAGGCTATCTCTATCACTTCTTCTTCTGGAACCCTAATGATAAAACTATTAGATATTTTGCTCTGTCTCACCAGTGTCTCTTTCTGTTGTTCTGTTTTCAGGATCACTTATCTTTTTCCTCTGTCTTATGTATTCTGACATTGAGTACTTCCAGTGAATTTTTAACTCCAGTTATTGCATTTGAAGTACTGTAATTTCCATTGGGTTCTTATATCTTTATTTTTTGTGTGTAAGATTTTCTATTTTTATTTGTTTCAAAGGCATTTATAATTCCTTTATTAAATTAAAAAATGAAGTATTTCTGTGCTGGCTACTTTACAGTCCTTGTCAGAATTTGAACATCAGATTTATCCCAGTGTTGGCCTCTGTTGATTGTATTTTCTCATTCAAGTTGTGATTTTCCTGATTCTTGGTATGGTCTGGGATTTCTAAAATTGTATCCCAGACATTTGGATATTATGTTAGGAGATTCTGGAATCTATTTTAATCCTCTGTTTTAGCAGACGGTTGCCCTGTTTAGATTTAGAATTGCAGTTGGAGTTCTTTTGCACATGACAATAGGAATAAGAATTATTCAATACCTTACATGTTTGTTAGCACTTTCTTGACGTTATCATTTCGTTTGGTCCCCAAAACAGGTCTGTGAATTAGCAAAGGCTAGAACTGGCTATATCATCTCTCCCCCACCCTATCATAGAGGATGACTCAAGACCTAGAAAGGGGAAGGGACATTTGTTCAGTCCAGCTTGTAGGAGCAGGCAGCAAGGCTGTGGATGGAATTAGGATTTTGATTGTTATCTGGTTTTGGCCCAGTGGGTTCATTTAGAGTGCCCCCCCCGCCCCTGCCCCCCCCCCCCTTCATCTCCATAGTTCTGTAGTATTGGAGTCTTTTGAATTGGAAGATCTGCTCAGGCTGCCATAAAAATTACTACATAGGCTGGGTGGCTTATGTAACAGAAAGTTATTCTCTCACAGTTCTGGAGGCTGGAAGTCTAAGATTGAGGTGCCAGCAGTATTGGTTTCCTGAGGCCTGTCGTCTTGGCTTGTGGATGGCTAACCTCTTGTTGCCTCTTTTCCTTGTCTTCGCTCTATGCTCATGGCCCTGGTTTCTCTCTACGAGTTCTAATCTCCTCTTCTTATAAGGACACCAGTCAGCTTGGATTAGGGCCCATGTTAACAGCTTCATTTTAACATAATCACCTCTATAAAGACCTTCTCTTCCCAAACAGTCACATTCTGAGGTACTAGAGGTTGGGATTTCAATATATGAATTTTGAAGGGAAACAATTCAGCCTGTGATGAGGGTTGGGAGATTATCAAGCACACCTTGACAAATTCTGAACTACTAGATACCACTATGCTTATCAGTGAAGGGGTGCAGTGCAGAAAGAACTGGTAGGGGGGAACATTTTTAAAGTTTTGTTACTCTCTTATTTCCTCTTTTTGTCATGAAGTGGTTCAACCTAACTTCACTTTGGTCTTGCTTATCCTCTGTTCTTCCTTCTCCACCCTCCCTGACAATCTATAGAGCCAGAAGCTCAATGTATGGCCCAGACTGCTAGTTGATTAGGTGTGACTTTTGCTAATGAACTTCACCTCTGTGGGCCTGAGTTTCTTTAGCTTTGAAAAGGTAGGGTCTGAATGAACTCTGTGCCCTGTGCTTTTATTCCAAATGGAAACAATTCTATGATTTTATTGATATCTCCATGCCAAATTTTCTGTTTTTCTCCTTGTGTTTTGGCTTGATATCACTGCTTAACTTTATCTGCTATTCTTTCCAAAATGTAAATGACTTCTGTGAAAAAGATATGGGTAAAAGTTGACAAGTGCATTTTAAATCACTAATATAGCACTCAGATAAGGATATAGCATTTGTTAAATGGTTCATATGGACAGTTGTGAACATTTATTGAGCAATGTCTATATACCACATATAGTTCCTCTTGTGGTGGCTGATTGCAATGAATCTGGCATGGGTAGACAGGAAGGGGAGCTCTGTGAAGGCAGAGTGGAGTCCCATGGGGTGCCTTTTTGAACAAAGCAATAGAAAACTGATGTCACAGTGGGGATAAGGGTAAAGCAGGAGTCAAGCTTGTTGCTCTAGTTGAGGCAGCAGGGATACCAAGTGCAGCCATAGGCTGGGTTTTCCAAGTGTGTGCAAAATTGGGTAGGGTCTGATGGCTGTAGGATGCTCATGACATTTGGTATAGAACAATGATGGAAGAGTAATTAGAAGGCAAAATGAACAACATTTTGGAACATCCAGGTGGACTCATTTATTCTTTCATCCACTCATTTATTCACTTGCCCATTTATCAAGTATATTTTTGCCTATGTTCTAGGAAATAACCCAAGAACTAAGTAGGGGTTGGCAACAGGAAAGGTAAATATAAATATAGAGCCACTGTGACAAAAGGATGAATATGCCTGGATGAATAGCATGTGAATGCAGGGTGGCACAGATGACAAGGAAGTATACCTGAGGTGGCCTCTCTCTCTCTCTCTCTTTCTTCCTATTTATTTTTCTAATTATCTAAATTTATTTAGATTTATTTATTTATTTTAGGGGCAGAGGGGCAGACGGAGAGGGAGAAAGAGTCTTAGCAGGCTCTGCACTGAGCACGGAGAGTGATGTGGGGCTTCATCTCATGACCCTGAGATCACAACTTGAGCTGAAACCAAGAGTTGGATGCTTAACCAGCTGCACCACCCAGGTGCCCCAAGACTGCCTCTTTCTTCATAGATACATTGGACTCCAAAATATTCTTATAGCACTTCTCTCTAATAGGAAGAACTTTTATAAGTCATCACTTAATCCTCAGTGAACCGCCCTAGCATCTGGGGCAAAAGCCAGCAGCTGTGTGGCTGTGTGGTACAGTGTATAGGGCAGGAAATGGGTAAAAGTTTTGCATCCAGCTGACATTGCAGCTGGGAGTTGGGATTGGTGGAATAGAATTATTGAAAATGGCAAGTTGCCAGATTGACAGAGCTCATACTCCGTGCTTGTCTTGCCAACATGGAGCTTGTTGATGACCAGCAATTGTCAAGACTACTGTTTTATTGCTCCATTCCAAAATGGGAAATTTGCAATGATTCACTAATAATGTGGGTTCACTTATAAAATTGCTTCTAATCATCATAACTGATTACAGTCATGTGAAACACTGGGGCACATTACTTTGAACGTGTCATCTAATGTGCCTAAGCTTCACATAGCAAATTGTGCACCAAAACAAAAGCTATAAAAAGATCTGCAGAAACAGCAAAAAGGAAACACTGAAGCAAACACAAATTTGAGTCTTTGAAAACATACAGTACGCCTCTTTTGGATCTTGCATCCAATATCCTTTGAGCTTGGAGGGTACAAATAAATGCCCATATAATTACTCTTTAACTGAGTAATTACATGCTTATTCATGCCCTGTGGATTGATTAGCAATTTCACTTAGAATTGCAAGGGAAAAAAATGAGACCTGCTAAAGTGGCTTCTGTCAAGTCCTAACTGAACATGGTTGAAAATGATGGTTTGCAAAATTGCTCTAGTGGTATTTTGATAATGGTGGTTTCCAGAGTTTGAGGTTTGTGATACAGTTTTCAGAAGGACTGAGAAAAACTGCTGCCTACAATTTGGGCATATTTCTCTAAGTTTCTGTGAATGTCTTTCTCAGAATGAAGTTAGATTGACATTTCTCAGAAGAAAGTTGAATTGTAGTTGGTGCTATGTTGAGGACTGGACTTGGACCAACCTGTGTAATTGAGGTAGAGCTTTTGATTAGATAGAGAATATTTTTCAATTATCATCAAAATAAGTCATCAAGTGTATTTTTTTTTTGTAATTGCCAGCTATACTTTAACAATGCTCCTCTCCCTTTTAAGAATGGTTATTTAGTAATATTTGATGGTAAACTTCTGCTTTAGTTTAAATTGCCATTGGCCGAGTGCTTTGTAAAGCACTGGCAATGAATCACAATGGTGGCTGGATCCCTCATTTACTAACTTATGATTTTTGAGTCTGGATATCAGTTAGGGTTTGGCAGGGAGTGGACTCCAACTCAGATGGGTCAAGAAATTTTAACAAAGAAACAACTTACAAATGTAGGCCCAGGTCTAAGGGGATCTTCTAGGGGTGTTGGTGTACCCAGAGACTAGTAACAATGGGAAGTTATTACACCTTTAGTTCTGAAAGCACAAGAGGAGGAATTAGCATTGCAGGAAGCCATTAAGAGCAGGAACTATGAAAGAGGGGCATCCTAACAGGAACTGAAGTCATGGAGGGTCACTATCATTGCTAGAAGATGTAACTCAGAGGAAGAAGAGAGTAGAAATACCTGAAATTCTCTCCTCCTGCCCTATCACCTGTTAGTGGCTTGCATTCATCTTATACAACCAGAGCTCCAGCAGTGAGGGAGCTCTGGTAATGCATCTTTAGGAAGAAGTCTTAGAATGTAAAGCAAGGCAGAGAAGGCAGGAGGATAATCCAGAATTGAAGTACAGACAAACAGATGAATCAATGTAGATCTTAATAATAATGGCTGCTATTTATTACTAATAATGGCTGCCACCTATCAGATTCTTGCTGTATGCCTAGCACTGTGCTAAGTGCTCTATATATCTAATCCTCAGTGTCCCTAGACCCTCATTGTACCCTACATACATAATCTTCACAGGGACTCTGAGGTTTAGAATAGTTGCAGTATAACTCAGGTGTATATATATAAAGGTGTAGGAGTATGAAGCCAGGTTCAAATAATAGCTCAGATGCTTCCTGGCAAAAAAAAAGGAAGAGTTTTCTCCCCATTTTATTGGTGAAGAAGCTAAGTCTCAGAGTGCTTGAATAACTCACTCAAGATTATACAGCTGGTAAGCAGCAGAGCTGGTACTTGAACCCTACCCTTATGTTTCTAAGCCTGTATGTATATGCCTAGGTTATGCTGTAACTGTTCCAAGCTTCTGTTTTCAAGTTGTAAAATAGAAGTAATATACCCATTTGACAAGGTCATTTTGAGGGAGAGCTTGTACAACATGAGCAGTCCTAGGCATATAGGAAATGCACAATAGTGACTAATTCTCTTTCCATCCTCCCCTTTAGTCATCTTCTTTCTAGATCAAAATGGGGGAAAAGAAAGTGTGGTCCGCAGCCCCATGAGGCTAGGATATTTACCTTTCCAGTAGAGGTGGAGTGCTTAAACAGTCTTTCCCCCTTGTTCCTTCAAGGATTCTAATCCAGACATCAGTTTAGATCTAGTTATGTGTTGGACTAAGTGACTAAATTGAAATTCAATACAGGGAGCAAAGGTACTTAATAAGTGCCAGCAAAAATAGATGGCTTTACAAGTTGTTTATTCAACAATACAATTTTCATTTCTTTGGAAAAGTGAAACCACAATAAATTTTCAACCAAAGAAAAGCGATTTGTGTCTAAAACAATTGAATAAATTAAGACTCAAGATAGAAGGCAGCCCCATGCTTTTTGACGTATCCACATCTTAGCAACATGGTTCAACTCTGAAAAGCAGTTTCATAGATCTATTGTCCTCTTTCCTCCTTATCCCTGAGATTTTTCAGTAAGAGTATTATTGATTGTTTTCATTGTTTGAGGAGCTAAAGTGATAGAGCTTAGTGGGTACTTGGGGTTCACCATAAAGATATTATTCTGGTGTTAGAGTTTTAAAATCTCTGTGTTTATATTGGCTTCTTATCTCCCAGCTGCCCACTGATTCAGTGATAACATAAGCTTATTTATTTTGGTGGGATTTCTTTTTCCCAGCTCAGTGTTCTAGGCACTTTCTTAATACCTAGGACAGGGGGAGTCATGTTACACAATTTAGTATTTACTATCTCTATAGGTGCTAACAGATTTTCATACATGAACTTTCAACCTCCTGCCCATTTTGTAAGCTCTCTTTCATGTCAAGGTCAGTGGTAACAGGATTCTTTTTTTTTTTTTTTTTTTTTTTAATTTATTTATTCAGGGATCCCTGGGTGGCGCAGCGGTTTAGCGCCTGCCTTTGGCTCAGGGCGCGATCCTGGAGACCCGGGATCGAATCTCACGTCGGGCTCCTGGTGCATGGAGCCTGCTTCTCCCTCTGCCTGTGCCTCTGCCTCTCTCTCTCTCTCTCTGTGTGACTATTGTAAATAAATAAAAATTAAAAAAAATAATTTATTTATTCATGATAGACAGAGAGAGAGAGAGAGAGAGGCAGAGACACAGGCAGAGGGAGAAGCAGGCTCCATGCTGAGAGCCAGACGTGGGACTTGATCCTGGGACTCTAGGATCACTCCCTGGGTCAAAGGCAGGTGCTGAACCACTGAGCCACCCAAGAATCCCCAATAACAGGATTCTTTTATAACCCTCTACTGTCTAATTCACTGCCAGGACAAATCAATCAGTGGGTGCTCATTGATGTTTACTGTATCTGCACTTATTTCTGTGTCTTGCAAAAAAACCAATTCAAATTAACTTCTAGTTACTCTTCCCTCCTCCATTTCCCTATGGCTTTTCATGTTTACGAGAAAATCTCTGGTCTTTTTCTTAAATGTGACTGATTACCCTCAAAATTACAGGGAACCCTGAATAAATATACAAACAATAGTATAATTGAGAGAAAAGAAACCCAGTCATAACTGCATCAAACCTAAAGAATAAACTCAACAGGGTATGGGCAGAACTTATATAAAGAACACTATAGTTCTTTACTGCCAGAAGCTCTGAATAATTTGGGAAAGATTCATATTTCTTAATGAGAGGGCTTCAAATTTTAATATGGAAATTTTTTCATTGCTAAATAAATGCATATGTGCATAACAAATAAGCAAATATATCCTGAACAATATAACCTAGTGATTCAGCATGACAGTTGATTTTAAATGTCTGTAAAATGTGTTTAACACTTTTTTTCTTACCTTTTTTTAAAAACAAGTTTTACAGTAAGATTAAATAAGAATATATCTATAAAATGCTTATTAGATTATCTAGCATATAGTAATTGATTAATAAATATAGGCAATTATTCTTATTTTGTTTTCATTATTACTTATACACCTAGTATTAATAATGTTTCTCTCTGTGGTGAGCATCTAGCTTGTTGTTTTCTTCTTTGTATTTTCTAATTTTTCTAATTGCATTGCTTTTATAGTAAGAAGTTAACAAAAGTTGTTTTTAATCAGAAGGAAAAAGGAGAATCCAAAGACACCAAAAGCCAGGTATTCTTTAAAGTGGTTGAACTTAATGGTGGTGTTGACCTGGCTATGGGCCCTGGTCACAGGACAGGGAGACCTGTCTCTTCAGAACACCCTTAATGTGCTCACATTCAACTTGTGGCCTCTCTCGGTTCTCAGGTAATTCATGGCTGACCATGTATCTATCCAGCTCCTGACCTGTCTATGTGGGTCTTGACAGGTGTGAAGACGGGAAGATGCATTAGATGGCACAGTCATGTGTGAGTGCTGAATTATTTGGCTAAGACCAGTCCTAGGGAGACACATTGCCCTTCTGGAACCCTCATGTTGGTTTTTCCTGGCCTCTCATTGGTCAGCCACATTCCCCTATAGGGTTCATTGAAATTAAGCATGTTATCTCCTTTTTCTTTTGTCTCCTGCTGAAGCCTTCTCTTTATTCTCTGATCAGAGAATTTTAAGGTCCCATAATTTTAGTTCTAATTTAGTGCCTCCTCCATCCTTCTCTGACCCCCTCCAGCCTCACCCATTCCCTCTGTAGCCCTTATGGAATACAGCTGTAGCAGAAGTGAGTCATATCTCTGAGAAGCCTCTCCACTGCAAGGTTTATTTTCTGTCTCCACAGAACTGTCACAAACTGGAAATCTTTGGTTTTCAGCTATTACAAATAGCAACTGTTAAAACTACTACACCTATTACAAAGGACTCAGTGTGTGTGTGTGTGTGTGTGTGTGTGTGTGTGTGTGTGTGTGTGTAGACTCTTGGGGGTCATTGACACTTACCAGCCAAGGTGAAGCAATTCGGTGCTTACAAGGTAAAGAGATTTTAGGAGTAGCAACACTTTTGAAATATTACCTAGGCTCCTCTAGTTAGAATTGGTTTGCTTTTAGTAAGAGTTCCAAGAGGTCAGTGGGAACAAAGTGCCTCTTTATTTTGTGGTATTTTGAAGAGGTGCTAGAAGGCTTTTGAACATTTAGAAGCCAACGTTTGATTCCTAATTATGAACCTCTGGGCATGATAGAAAGATAGACATTGTATCAGGAATTTTCTTTTGACATTTATTCTGGATTTTACAGGGATTGTTGGCTATACGTTTTGTCTTTGAGTCTTGAAATTTGAACTGTCTGTGGCTTATGGGCCATCTCAGCAACCTGAGGCAGAATTTGTTTTTGGAGATACCCACTTTCTTCTATTCACATATTCATTGACTCCTTTTGTTGACTAGGACAAAAGGAAATAAACTGATTTCTGGAGATATTTTATCGGTGTTAGTTCATGCCTGAGTTGGTTCATGCCTGAGTTTTTGCCTGGTTGGGTGTCATGATATATTCATGTTAACATCAATGTTAAATATATTCATGTATGTATGCTCACATCCATGTGTATATCATGCAGCATGTATATGCATGTAGAAGTCTCTATGTATGGGGAGTGGGAAATTTCAGCATATCCCAGCATGATCTGTTATGGAACTATATAGATGGGTACCTGGGAGGGCTAATTCCTCAATTTAGTTGTACAGTCACTCTACATATGATTTTATACAGTTCAAGTCTCTTGTCTCATTTTGCCCCAGTATTCTTATCTGTCAAATGGGATTATTTTCTGTTTCCTTCAGAAGAATGGAGTGGAGATAAATGAAAACCTATCCTGTATACTCTGAGACTGTTGCAGGGTTATTGGGTTCTTGTCTCATGGAGTCGAAGAATGAATCTCATGGACACAAAAGGGTGAAGTGAAGTGAAAGTTTATTAACTGATGGTGAAAAGAGAATGTAAAGAGAAAAGCTCTCTAGGGTGAGAGGGGTCCTGAAAGGGTTGCCACTGCGGGCTTTCACGGATAGTCTTTTTTTTTTTTTTTTAAGATTTTATTTATTTATTCATGATAGACACAGAGAGAGAGAGAGAGAGAGAGAGAGAGAGAGGCAGAGACACAGGCAGAGGGAGAAGCAGGCTCCATGCCGGGAGCCCGACGTGGGACTCAATCCCGGGACTCCAGGATTGCACCCTGGGCCAAAGGCAGGCGCTTAACCGCTGAGCCACCCAGGGATCCCCCCACTGACAGTCTTTTATTGAGAAGTGACTGGGAAGCTTGTGGCCTTGAAATTCTTATGCTGTCTTGGTTTGAGCAGGGACTATTGAAACTATCTTCAATGACTTACTTTGTAGTCTGGTCATTTTCTGTGATTACAATGTACCTGCCAAAAAAATATACTCTCTAACATCCAGGGCCAGGTGGTCTGGTTTGTTCCCTTATCTCTGGTTTTGTATGTCTCAGCATTTCTCCACAACTGGGATTTCTGTGAGCCTTGTCAGTAATTTCCCTTCCTGTGAGCCTAGTCAAGGGAGTCAGGGGCCTCCTATCTCCCACTGCTTATACCTTAACCCTTTCCTTACTCAAGACCACAGATATAAAAAGATGAAATATGCATTTAGAGCTACATCATTCCCTTTAAAGAGAAATTTCAATATTATACAAGGTATAAAATCACACTGTGACTGTACTCAATGCTCAATTATCTGTGTATGTATACAGTATATATAACACATATGAAATATCATATATATAGGCCATAGATAAAAGTAATTTAATGATAGTAAAGAGTTTTGGATACATTTTGTTTTCTACTGGGGTTTTTTTTTTTCTCCATATGCTGACAATATAAACTCAGATTAGTTGTAGATCATTCGTCTTTAAACTTAATTAACTTGTTGCTTCTCTAGACAAACAGTTCATGCTTATTAAATAGAAAGTGATACTTCCTTTACTATTTCTTAAAAAGGTGGCAGACAGAGCGTGTCAATTTGCTAGACAAAATTGAGAAAGGAGGTGATAAAACTGAACATACAGATCTTGGTGGGGAATGCGTGAACAGGAGTTCAGGAGAGCAGAAATTGTATGACTGATAAGGATCTTGTTGAGAGAGAGAAGTAATCCAGAATTTGTAGCATTTTGCCAAATTTTGACCAATAATATCTGGTAAGATTCCGGAAAATGATATAGTCACTCCCATATTTTAATTTGACAGGTAGATTTTAGTTTATTTACCTTTTGTTTTGAAATAATTACAAACTCATGGAGCATTTCCAGAGTAGTACAAAGAACACTCATATACCTTTCACCAAATTCATTGTTAATATTATTAGCATTTTGCCAGTTTTCTTCTTCATTCATTATCTGTTTGCCTATCTATCATCTATCTATCTATCTATCTATCTATCTATCTATCTATCTATTTTTGTTTTTCCTTTTGAGCCATTTGAGGATAAGTATTATTCTTATTCTTACATACCTCAGTGTACATTTCCAAAGAATAATGACATTTCCAACATAATCACAGAAAAATTATCCAAGTCAAGAAGTTTAATGGATAAAATACTATTATCTCACTTACAGTTTTGTATTCAATTTTCACCACTTGTCTTCATGCATAGCATTTTCATCTAGTCCAGGATTACCTATTGTAGGAATCCAAGACAATTCCTCCATCTTCTTTGCTTTCATGACCTTGACGTTTTGAAGAGTAAAGACTAGTTATTTTGTACAATATCCCTCAATTTGGGTTTGTCAGAAATTTCATCTGATTAGATTCAGGTAATGCATCTTTCACAAGGATTTCCCAAAGTGGTGCTGTGTCACTGTGACACATGAGGAGTCACAGAATACCAGTTGTCCCCTTGTTGGTCAGTTAACTTTGATCAATCTGGTCAGGATGGTGTCCTTCAGATTTCTCCACTGTAATTACTCTTTTAATTTTAGTAAGTTGAAAACTATGTTATTTCTGGTATATTGTAAATATTAACAGTTTAAAATGAAGCTCTTACATCCATCCTTAAAATGTATGCATCAGGATATGTGATTTTAATTTGATACCTAGTATTATCTTTAAAAATATATCAGGAACAAGTTCTTCACCACTTGGAAACTCTATTTTCATTCCACTTCTCCTAGAGAATATTATCTTATGTTTGAACACCTCTTATTAATCAGCCTATCATGGTGTCTCATTAATATTCATATTAGGGGATCCCTGGGTGGCTCAGCGGTTTGGCTCCTGCCTTGGTCCAGGGTGTGATCCTGGAGTGCTGGGGTTGAATCCCATATCGGGCTCCCTGTATGGAGCCTGCTTCTCCCTCTGCCTGTGTCTCTGCCTCTCTCTCTCTCTTTCATGAATAAATAAATAAATAAATCAAAAAAAATTTAATATTCATAGTAATAAAACTGCATTTATTTTCAATTTCATTAGCCACAGTCTTTAAGTATTAATTTTTTCCCCTCTGGATTGGGTTATCATTAGAATCATTGTTAGTATAAAATTGATGAAAACTATGTGAATGAATTATAATTTTTATTTTTTTAATTATAATTTTTAAAATAAATTATCATTACATGAGAATATCAGTTAGCAATATATCTTTTAACAATTTATTTTTAAAAATTTTTAATTTAATTTAATTTATTTATGATAGGCACACAGTGAGAGAGAGAGAGAAGCAGAGACATAGGCAGAGGGAGAAGCAGGCTTCATGCACCGGGAGCCCGATGTAGGATTCGATCCCGGGTCTCCAGGATCGCGCCCTGGGCCAAAGGCAGGCGCTAAACTGCTGCGCCACCCAGGGATCCCTCTTTTAACAATTTAGACAAAGATGGTTATGGTATCTTGATTAAACAAGGTGTTGAGGACTGCTATTTTGTCTTGTCTTCTTGTTTGTTACTTCTTGAGTTTTTACATGGGGGAAAAGGAGTGGTAGGAAGAACTGGCAGGAAGCCTCAGCTACAGGAAGATTAGTTCTGGGAAAAACTACGCATAGAAGTCAAGAATCTGGAAATTGATTTCCCAAGTGACTAGTTCTCTGCTGGTTTATTCAATTCAAAGATTTCTCTAAAACTCAAAAATTCCATGTAGTCATCTAATATCTGAAATATCATGAATGTGCCCAAATTATCCAAGGTCAGAAACTTGTACATAATTTTACAAAACGTATCTGGGTACACTATGATTGATATATATATATATATATATATATATATATATAGATTATTCTGTGGATTTTCTGAATCTGCACTAAGCCAGAATATGTATTGAATGACCACTGCCATGTGCTGTGGTAGGCACTTTTTGAATATACTTGATATATGAAGATTGGGAGTTACAATATAGATAAATCAGGCCTGGATGTTCACATTGCAAAAAGGAACTTTACAAAAGATTTAGTCTTAGAGTTTCTGTAAATAATGAGCACTCTCCATTGCATGTTTAAATTTCTCTGTTAAAAAAAATCAGTTTACCAACGGTTCTTTAGGAATATTTTGACCATATATGTCAGATTCACCTGAAGCGAGTGTTTACAAAGGATAAAACATGTCTAAATATGACTGTAATTTTTAAGAGAAGCAACTGCTTCTACTAATGTTGACTGGAGGCTTACTAGGATAAATTGATGAGACCTGGAAAAACAACAGGACAGAATGAGGAAACTGAGATCAAGCTTTTCTCATCTGTGTCACTTAGCTTGGCTCTAGCATGACTGTAAGATAATTTACCATGCAGATATTTGGAGAAGAAAGCATTGTTTGTACAACATTTAGCTTTAAAACAATTTGCAAACCCAAAAAGACATTTCCTTTAATCACTGCAGTATATTCGATGTTTCGAACACCTCAGTGAATGGAAAACCAAGTCACTACCATATCCAGCATTGCAGGTGGGCCAAACTGGAGATCCATGCCTGGAAACGGTGCTTTTAATAGCACCCAGTAGATTTTCAGAGTTGTTTATCATTTAGATGGCAACTTGTTAAAAAATATAAAGCATGTTAGGCTCTGGTTGCTGCTCGGTGGCTTGGTGGGGATGATGTTTTCTACCTACTTTGCCCTCAACACCCACCACTGCCAGGAGTAACCAAAGCCTCAGCTGGGAGGTGAACTGTTGAGAAAATGCATTTTGGCTGAGCTACCCAGGAAGGGAACACCAGTATATGTAATGCTGCATGAAAATTGTGCTAATGTGGCCAATGTTTCTCATTTTTTGAAAATGACCTTGCTAATGAAGAATTCTCTTGTTAGAGCTTATAGAGAACTAAACTAAATTTGCCAATGATGTCACAGTTCCCAAATGCTGAGTCACTTCCTTTTATCCTCTTGCTCTGCATCTTGACCATGTGAACTCAGTGCATCAGTTCAGTGGGGGTTAGGTGGTGGTTTGTTCTGTCCATAAAGGAGAGCAGTTTTTTGCAGCTGTTTTCAAGGATCATGTAGAAGGACATTTTTGAATGACAGAATTGAGTGATGCTAGGGTTACAGGAAAAGGCTTATATTTGTCCCTGTTAACCCCAAGTTAGCTAATGTCCACATAGAAGAACAAATGGAAAACTGACATGTTACCCTTATGCTTGAAATGCCAAATATTGAATTGTGTAGGTACATAGACATATCTTTGTGTCTATATCAGAGAAGTTAACTGACATGCCTGTCTAGTGTGAAATGTAAGACTGGGGAAAAGTATATGTGTTTAAAATTTCTATTTTAATAGCACTATAGTTTTAGTATGGGACAATTACTTTGTCTATGTAAAAAGGATCATTAATGAATTTTCCCATTTTTATTCCTTAGTGTGCCTATTGGCCAATTTTGCCTTGCTTACTAGCATATGTTCATATTTATGACCTCTCTGTAGAGAAATAGGTAGGCTTATTAGTAAGAATGTTTTATTGCAGAAGAGAAATCTCTTCTGTATAGTTGGGCATGCCAATTTATGGAAGAGAAGCAGACACCTGTACAAATATAAATTGGTTTCATTGTTTATCTACCCATGATTTTGGATGATTGATGTTCAATTTTCTTTTTGTGGATTTTTTTGAAAGACTCATAGTTGTGATTAAAGTTAGGAATTTTGGTTTGGTTATTGGGTCTTTGTTAGAAAACAAAGTTTAGAAGTTAGTTTTAATTTGAACTTTTGCTTAACTAATTGATTCTGAATTTTGTTTTTCCTTGGTGGCTATAGGTGATGTGGATATACAGGTTAAACAGAAAAAAAATCTCAGGACAGGGTTCTCCAAAGTGTGAGTTGAAGTGACTTAAAACACCTTTATCTATTAAGAGAGAGAAGAACTTATTAATTACAAATCACTTCAATCTAAACTCCAGTTAACAAAATTTAACTTCGTTTAACTTATCTCTTCTTACTGAGAGATTTAGATAGCCTATTTTTCTGGACAAGAATGTTCACACATGCCTATGGAAGTTTATTTTATTTGTAAATCTGTTAATGAGCACATTCTGAGCATACATCAAACTCTGTTTTATGTATTAAAATATTAAAAGTGTAAATAGCAAAAAGTTTAAACATCTTTGATCTCTCGTGACTTGCCCTGGAAGTCAAATTGATCATCATCACCTGTGACCTGGCAAAACAAGCAAAGATGAGAATTATTGAAAGCATGAAATGTTGAATCAGAGGTAAAGTGTGTCATTGTCCAGGGTTATTCATAATCAATATTTAAACTTACATTTATGCCCCACATTACAACTCTATTCAGTCATAATCACTTACATCAAATAATAGTAGTCCAGTATGGTAAGCCAAGTTGCTACAGGTAAATGGAGAAAAGTATAGTTAATTATTTCAGTAAGCCAGAGGGACAGATTCTTGGCAATATGTACAGTACCTAAAAGCCAGGAATAGATCAGAGAATGAAACTTTTTGTTAGAAAGGAATAGACCCATTAAGAGACACATCAAAAGGAAAAACTGTATAATACAAAGAAAACTGAAATAGAAAATTGGACTAGTTAGGATAATGGTAGCTGCTGTAACAAACACCAAACTCTCAGTGACCTAGCATTACTGAAATTTATTTCCTCCTCACATGTTCCTTGTCATGTGGGTGGTTAATTTCCCAACTGGTGATTTTGATACCCAGGCTTTTTATATCTTGTGGCACATCCTGTGAAACGTCTGCATTCAGCCAGAGAATGGGGAAAAAGAGTGAAGAAGGGGCAATTGCTCTTTAAGATTTTTGGTCCTTGAGTGACACACGTGCCTTCCTTTTGAGGACTAGTCCCACGGCCTCACTTCCCTATTAGCGAGTTGAGGCAGGTAGTCCCTGGTGGTGCAACCACTTCCCAGCAACAACCCTATACCATGAATGAGGGAGCATGAGTCTTTGGGAGATCCTCAGCCACGGGCTACACAAACAGGACCTTCTTCAGTCTTCTAGACCTCACATTAATGAGTTTTATTTACTTATAGCAGAGGATTGAAGTGGAAAATATATTTGGGAAAAGAACAAGGAAGATGCTTAACTTCAAATAACAAAGTCATCACAGTTTAAAATGTTCCCATCAAAATATTGAGCACCAAGGTACTAAGATACCCTATTTCTGCAGTTCCACCTCTCCAATTTTGTTGTTAATATGTGTATCCATCTATATATTTTTTGCTTAATATTTTACAAACTCAAGAGAACAGTACTTATTGCCTCATTTTTTCCCTTTCTTTTTCATGTAAGATGCCATGAAAATGGTCTCTGAGGTGTAGCTCTCAAAAAATGCCAAGAGTCTTTTTTTTTACTGGCATCATCTGTGATAGTTTCTATTGCTGTTCTGATGTGTCAGATACATTTTTCTTAGCATGGAAATCCTATGTCAAAGTACCTAGTAAGATGAATAAATATTTTCTCTGGGGAGACTTGTTTGAAACCAAAACAAAATCTGAGCTTATAGAAGAAATCCAGCAGGTAAAGTCTCCCTAGTGAAAGTGGTCTTGTACAGAGCCATCAAGTGCCCTGTTTTGGGTTTCCAGTTTTGGCTCCTATACCTTCAGTAATTTGCTGAGGATCTGTCCATGTCACACATACACAGTGGGGCAAATTGTTTTGCATTTGCTTGGAGACTGAAGAATCAGAACTTCTGTCTTCTTTCTCAAGGTGCTTCCCTTCTGCCTTCAGAATGGAGTGTGGAAATTGGATGTAAATGGTGGAGTCCATTAAACCAAGTTAGGGGTAGAACCTGCTGTGGTTACTAATTAAATGAACACAGCGGCAAACCTGTGTTCTTATTGGCCCAAACAAATTCAGGCAGATTGGTCAAAGATAGAATTTGGAAACAGTTATTTTTGAAATAAATTTAATCTCTTGTTTTAAATGGATGCCAGTTAATACCAGCTTTCTGACTGTGATGGTTGACACACATATTTATTATAATCCAACAACATGATAGTTTTTAAATATCTACCATATGGCAAAGCATGTAAGGCACACTATTAGAAATATCAACAGTAGTGAACATAATATCCAATATTGAGTACTTGTGAGTAATCCACATTTCTAGATAGATGTGTGTAAAAATTTTAATAATATCAGTTGTAGTGCTTGTTTAATTTTTGTCATAACTTATTCACATGCATCCTCTCATTTTTAGTTTTTCAGCTCTGTGCAGTGTGAAGAGCAGGTATTATTAATCTACTCTCTAGATTTGGAACTTGATGTCCAGGGAAGCACAACAGTAGCCCTGCCGTGACACATAGTATGTGAAATTCAGGACTAAAACAGAAGTAGTACCTTTTCCACGAGACCTCTCTACCTCACTCTATAATAACCCCTTTTTTTTTTTGTGAAAAATAAATTGCTCCCTCATCTCTATGATACATCTTTTAGATATACATTCTTATATCTAAAATGGGTAGGAAATTTATGCTGGAGGAAGTAGGAAGAGATAGTTAATAAAACTTGAGTGTTGGAGATACAGAGATTAGAATATTAACTCTGCCATTTATTAGTTGTATGATCCTGAGGGAGTTACTTAGTCTCTCCAAATCTCAGTTCTCCCTTCTGTAAATACATAGATTTCTTGAGATTTATAAAACAATATAAGGGAAACACCTAGCACAGTGCCCAGCACATAGTAAATGCTAACTAGTTCTTATTATTCTATTGAGATATAACTGATACATATCACTGTATGTTTTAAGGTGTGCAGCATAAATGTTTTAATTACATATTTTGTGAAACAATTACCTAAATAAGCTCAGTTAACATCCATCATCTCATACAGATACAGTAAAAGAAAAAGCAAAAAAAGAAAAAAGACTTTTTTCTCTTGATGACAACTCTTCAGATTCACTCCTTAATGACTTTCTTATATATCACACAGCAGTGTTTGCTGCAGTTTTCACGTTGTGCATTACATCTCTTAGTATTTATCTTATAACAGAAGCTTGTACCCCTTGACCACCTTCCTCCATATTGTCCTCCCCTGGCTCCCTGCCTTGGATAACCACAAATCTAGTCTCTTTTTTGATAAGTTCCGTTGTATTGTTTTGTTTAATTCCATGTATAAATGAGATCATACAGTATTTGGCTTCTTCTGTGTGACTAATTTCACTTAGTCTAATGCCTTTAAAACCCATCCATGTTGTTACAAATGGCAGATTCCCCTTTTTATCACTGAATACTATTCCGCTGTATATGCACACCACAATTTCTTTATCCATGTATCTATTGATGGACACTTAGATCATTGCCATGTCACGACTATTATAAATAATGCTGCTATGAATATGAGGGTTCAAATATCTTTTTGAGTTAGTGTTTTTGTTTCCTTTAACTATGTTCCCAGAAGTGGAATTGCTGAATCTTACGGTAGTTCTATTTTTAATTGTTTGAGGAACCTCCATATTGTTTTCCATAGTGGCTGTACCAGTTTAAGTTCCCATCAACAGTGCAGGTGGGTTCTCTTTTCTCCATATCCATGCCAGCATTTGTTATCACTTGTCTTTTTGATGATGGTCATTTTAATTGGTGTGAGGTGATATCCTTTTGTGGTTTGATGTGTATTTCCCTAATGACTAGTGATGTTAAAAATGTTTTCAGGTACCTGCTGGACATTCATAACTCATTTTTGGAAAAATGTCCATTTAGGTCTTTTGCCTGTTTATTTTTGTTTGTTTGTTTTGTTTTTTTGTTTTTTTTTGGCCTGTTTTTTTAATTGGGTTTTTTTCTCTTGAGTTGTAGGAGTTCTTTATATATTTTGGATATTAATCCCTTATCAGAAATGCAGCTTTCAAATATTTTTTTCTCATTCCATAGACTGTTCTTTCACTTTGTTGATTTTTTTTTCTGTGTCAAAGCTTTTTGGTTTGATGCTTTTCCACTTGTTTAATTTTAATGTTGTTACTTGTGCTTTGGGTGTTGTATCCAAAAATCATTGCCAGGGCATGTGTCAAGGAGCTTTTTTCCTATGTTTTCTTCTAGGAGTTTCATATTTACAGGTCTTTAGCCCATTTTGAATCAACTTTAGTGAGTGGTGTAAAATAAGGATTTAGTTTCATTCTTTTGCATATGAATATGAATGTTTAGTTTTTCCACCACCATTTATTGAAGAGACTGTCTTTTCTCAATTGAGTATTCTTGGCTACCTTGTTAAATATTAATTTACTATATATACTTAGGTTTATTTTGGGGCTCTCAATTCTGTTCTACTGATACATTTGTCTGTTTTTATGACAGAACCAAACTGTTTTGATTACTATAGCTTTATAGTATAGTTTGAAATTAGGAAGTATATTATTTTAATTTTAATATTCCAAATTATTTATGTATTTCATATTAATGAAAGGCAAGAACTGTAAATTGGTATTTTCTATGGAAGACTAAAGGGAGGTAGGAGTTGAAAGCTGCATCAGCCTTTCCATGGAAAGCACAGATATACACCAAGATTCTTCATCCTGTGGGTGGGGACAGTCCAGGTCATATACATGGTTTAGGCTTAACTGCTCTTGGGATCAAGTAAAACAAAAACTATTCATCACAGAGAAGATCCATGAGGGAGTGCTGGAAAAAGGAAGACCTGGCCAGATCATGGTTAGTTAAGAGGGGCCAATCTCATCTGTGATACCCACAGTTGGGAAGAAAACCTGAGAATTGTATAGTAGCGACTGAAACAACTGTTGGTTTAACCATTTCTTCTCTGCCTCATTGCTCAGACATCCCTGGCTACCAGTACCTGCTGAGCAAACAGTAATAATAAACAGAATATACTTGGGGAGGGGAAGACAACTTCATTGAAGGCTGAAAGAAGAGCCAGTGGCTGAACTGGCATATGTGCCTTGATGAGTTTGGGATCTACTCTTCTTTGCATGTATTCATGGATAATTTCTAGGTCAGATGAATCTTATTTTAATAGAAGTAATAGCTAAGCTCCTGGAGGTTTCCATGCAGTGAATGTTTTAACTTTCTCTAACTCCTTTTCAAGTTTAAGTCTTATTGATTTCATAAGTAGAATTTACACTAGACTGGATTCTTTGGGCAGTGTCCACTGTGGATGGATCTTGTGAGGTGTCACTAGTAAATTGTTATTAATAGTAAAACCATAAGGTTTTGAATGATTCACTGGAATTGATGAGTGTACTCAAGGCTATTCCCCTAAACTCTTACTTTCCTTCAAATGTACTTTTCAGGAATGAGGAGAAAGGGAGTGGAATGATCACAAGAATACACACACGTGTGTGTGTGTTTAAACTATACTCACATATACTGAAAATCTTTTCCAAAGAGAGGCCTTTTCTGATATGTGGTTAGCAATTATGATAATATATATTTATTAGTTTTACTCTATTCTGCATATTCTTACGATATTATAGAAATTAGGGTGAGCTTTGAGAGTGTACTTCAGTTTATTGAAATTGAGGTGGTCTGTAGAAGTGTCTTTCAGTTTATCAAAATTGGAATAAGCTATGGGAGTATATTTCATGAGAAATTTATTGATTAATGGTCAGCCCTTAATAAGACCTTTATATTAACACCCTGTTGAGCCCCTTGGGAGTAGGGCTTGCATCTCCTTTGTCTTTGCATGCAATGTTAGTTGATCACACTGCCAGTCAGATAGATTTATAAACATTTAAATGGTAGTTTAGATTTTTTAACTTGAAGGAAGGATAGCTTGAGGACAAGGTTAGTTAACTGTTACCAAAATAAAGCAAGAGAAACCACCAAGAAACTGTGTGCTCGAGCATATAGCTCTTCTTTATTAAGTGAGAGAGAAAAGACACGTACATTTTTAAGTGTGGAAGCTGAAAAATTATACTTTAAAACCTATGAAGCCTCTAAACTTCACTGGAGCAAGTCTTTAAAAAAAAAAAAACTTTTATTTATGTAAGTAGTCTCTACACCTGATGTGGAGCTCAAATTCATGACTCTGAGATCAAGAGTTGCATGCTGTTCTGACTGGGGCCTCCAGGAACTCCTAGAGTAGGTCTTTAAAAATGTCAAACACCAGTTAATCAAGAAAAAAGAAAAGCTACTAATGTACATTAGCAACAGTTTGTGATAACCCTTGGCTGCCTTTTTGGGAGGTCCATATGCTTAGGATATATAGTTCATTTATCAGGCATCTGTGAGGAATGTAGTGCTTTACATAGCTTAATTTTCTAGATTATCTCTTGTAGTCAAATTAAGACTGTTATTTGGGGTGAAAATTTCTATAAAATGTTGAAACTCTCAATACAGAGGACAGTGAACCCAATTCAGCTTTTTAACGCATATTCATTACCTCATTTCTTTTATTCTACATTGTAAGATTTACCACTACCAAATTTCATTAAAGGAAAGAAACACTATTATGGTAAAAGAACATGTCACTTCTGTAACTGATTTCAATTTCTGAAACATTAAAAAGTGAAAACATACATGTAAGAGTGGAAGAAAAATGGTAGTAATGTTTTTTTTTTTTTTAGACCAAACTGGGTAGGGTCTAAATATTGAATAAAATTCATCAGTTTAAAAGACCCCAGGCTTCATTGTTTGAGTAATTTTGTTTGCTTGTTGTAAGTTTTTTTGTTTCCAATATAACCAATATAACCTCCCCTGGAGCCTGTTACCCTTGCCCACCCCTTACTGTTTGCAATTTCTACTATGCTCAGGAGTGGTAAGTCAGGTTGTTACACAGAGTTAGAGCTATCTGTAGAAATTAGCAGCTTTCCAGTAAACTGCACAAATTTGAGTTCATTGACTTGGTGGGGTTCCTTCTCTGTTGTGCCCTAGTTTGGAGCTTGTCTTGGATCTTGGGTGCCAGATTTGTGATTGCTATTAAACTGCAACGTATAACTTAAAAAAAAAAATCTTCCTCATCTAGATGACTAAGAAAGACTCCTAGGTGTTAGGATGATAATTAAGAAAAAACAAAAACAACAACAACAAATCCCCCCAAAGCACTAAAACAAAAATTTCCCTTCCACCCCACCCTCCCACACTATCCTCCTCCTTCCAAAAAGGATAAGTAATACTGAAGCATCAAGGAGAGGGACAAGTAAGGAAAGAAAGTTGGAAGCATGAAAAGGCCTGGAAAAGATATCAAGATGTGGTATTTTTGAATACCACTTTATTTTATTTTATGCTTAAAATGACAGTAGTGCTGATTGACTCACAGTCTTCATGGAGCTAAGTGAATGTAAAGAAATGAATAATTTCCAAATGATATTAATAAAATAAAATTCAATTATCACTTTAAATAATTGTTTTTAAACTTCAGATATTTTCTTCAGCCAATACCTAAACTATTGTAATAAAGGGACACTGAACTATACTTATGCAGAGTTTATCATTTACAGCTCCTTTTCCTGGTTGCCAGTCAGTTAAGATATCTCTGTTTACTGAATAAGAGAGTTCCTATTAGTCAGGTCCAAAGTACACATAACTGTATTGATAAGGGAGGACCTCTCAAATGAGTTACTGACACTGATATCTCTAGAGAAATTGGAATGTATCTTTATGTGGGGTTTTGAAAAGATGACAGATGGCTTCCTGTTGATCTGGGCTGTTAAAAAGTCCTAGAGAGGGCTCCTGGGTGGCTCAGTTGTTTAAAATCTGACTCTTGATTTCAGCTCAGGTCTTTATCTCAGAGTCATGAGTTCAAGCCCCATCTTGGGCTCCTTGCCCACCATGGACCCTACTTTAAAAAAAAAAAAAGTCCCAGAGAGAAGTTGTAGTGAAGAATGGCAATGTTTTAGGTGCTGTACAAGTGGACAAGACCTCGTGGCTTATCTGGTTAGTGTTGGGTTTAGCCTCTCAATCTTGTTAACATGATCTTGAAAATAGAGGTACATTGTCCTTCACATTTTAATGCCATCACCTGTGCATCTTATTGTGTTTTCTTTAGACTTATAACTTAGCTAGAGTGGACCTTCCCAGGTAAATGTACTTCATATCTGGACTTGACCTCTTCTTAAGAATGTGTGTTGAATTGATGTGTTGTATATTGTCTCAACTATATTTTAAGTTCTTTGAGATATTTGCTTCTTTATATCCTCTACAATGACTTGATTATGGTAAATGTCTAATCAATATTTTGAGTGAATACTGATTTAATTTTTTAAAAGCTATTTCAGGACAGGTACTATGAGAATATTTACCATTGGTTACCCTACATACGTGAAGATCACTGACATGGCTCAATAAAATGATACTTGGAGTCCTGTGCTTAGCAGTGGTGAATGTCTGGGGGCTTCCCCTATGGTGAATGGGTACTGTGAAGACCTGGCTGACTTTGGAGGGGTGTAGTGATGCCTTTGGAAAGTGAAAGAGACCCAGCCTAACTTGGCCTCAAAGGCCTGCCAGTTGTTAAAGGTTATTATAATTATTATTATTTTATTGAGGTAAATCATGAATTTCATTCAAATATAATATGAACACATGTTGTGATGGTTAAATTTATGTATCAACTTGGTTGTCATGGGACCCAGATATTTGACCACACATTATTTTAGATGTTTCTGTTAAAGTGTGTTTTAGATGAGATTAACATTTAAATCAGTAGACTTTGAGGACAGCAAGTTACTCTTCCTACTATGGGTAGGTCTCATCCAATCAGTTGATCTAATCAATTGAAGACCTTAATAGAAATAAGACTGACTCTCCTGAAGGAAGAGGGAGTTCTGACAGTGGACTGCCTTTGACCTGGAGCTACAACATTAGCTCTTCCCTTGGTTTTCAACCTGCTGGCCCACCCTGCAGATTTAGGACTCATTAGACTCCATAGTTACGTGAGCCAGTTCCCCTCTGTGTCCATCTTTATCTACTACCTCTATCTCAATCTCTATTCCTATCTCTATCTCTATGTCTACCTTGATCTATCTCTTTATAGACATAGATGCATTTATATATATATATATAAAATATATACAAATATTTTAATAAAATTTTAAAAACCAAATACACACTATCTATCTCTTTATATAACTCCTATTGTCTCTGTTTCCATGGAGCCCTAATACACATATCAAATATATTATTTAACTCATTTGGGGGCACTTGGGTGGCTCAGCAATTGAGCATCTGCTTTTGGCTCAGGTTGTGATTGCGGGGTCCTGGGATTGAGTACTGCATCGGGCTCCCCACAGGGAGCCTGCTTCTCCCTCTGCCTATGTCTCTGCCTCTCTTTCTGTGTCTCTTATGAATAAATAAATAAAAACTTAAGAAAATAACTAATTTGTAAATGAGAAAACTAGTAAGACATTACAACTGGTTCAAAGGAGAATTCAATTCTGGAGTGCCTGGGTGGCTCAGCGGATCAGGGATCAAGTCCCACATGGGGCTCTCTACAGGGAGTCTGCTTCTCCCTCTGCCTGTGTCTCTGCCTCTCTGTGTGTGTGTGTGTGTGCCTCTTGTGAATGAATAAATAAATAAATAAATAAATAAAATCTTAAAAAACAAACAAACAAACAAACAAACAAAACCAAAGGAGAATTCAAAGCGCCAAAACTTTGATAAGCGAAGAAAGTTTCAAGAAAAATTACATGATTATTTATGGATAATCTGGGCCTCGGAAAATGGTAAGGTCAGTCATCCAATTTGAGAGATCTTATTTTTAAGCGAATTCCATTTCTGAGAGTGAGTGTGAATATATGTTGTTGACACAGGTTTAGCAACTGAATGAAACGGTTTATTATATTTCCTTTGTACCAAGTCTATCCACACATTGCTGATAGGGCTCCTGTGGCTGTCCCACTTGAAAGAATTTAAAACTTTCATGTCCTGAAATTTGATTCTTCCATATTTCAGCAACCAAATCTATTTGGCATCACTAGAACTTATATTTATACAGCTAAAGAATGTGCTTACTTAAATAATTTGAGGATGGGGGATTATGATTTTTTTCTGTTAAAACTTTTTTCCTGATCAGTTGGTAAGTTGGTGGATTCCTAAATCCAGTTATAGAAGAGATCATAAATCATAAATGGCAAATCTTAATTTAAAAAAATCAAATGATAATGAGACACTAAAAGCAATAAAATCGTAAGATAATAAGTTAGGCAGATTCTAGTGTTATGAAAATAACTCACAAAGAGCCAGGCGAAAGCCTGTAATAAATATTAAAGAAAAGCAATTCACTGTAGCTGTTAATACAAATGACCACTCTATTAATTTTCTATTGTTAAATTACCACAATCGTAACAGCTTAAAACAACACAATCATTTTCTTGCTGGCTGCTGAGCAGGGGTGGTAGTTCTCAGCTTCTAGAAGCTGCCTCCGTTCCTTCGTGTGTGGTCCCTTTCCTCTGTCTTCAGAACCAGCAATGGTGGGCTGACTCCCTCATTGGGCATCCCTGAAATGCTTCAGATTTCTCCTGCCTCTTCTTCTGCCTCATCTTCTGTCTGCAACAGAGAAGGATTCTCAGCTTCCAAAGGCTCCTTTGAGTAGATCTGACCCACCAGGATAATCCAGGCTACTCCAGTCTAAGGTTCCTCACTTGAATTGTATCTGCAACTATCCTTTGTGTATTCAAGCGTTCTGGGGATTAGCATGTGGACATCTTTAGGAGGGGGCAATATCCTGCCAGCTTCTAGCCATATTGTGAATCATGTGCCACATGCTTGTCGACCTTAAGTGAACACTTGAGCATGACCATCCATGATGGAGAGAGAAAACCAGCAACCAGTAAGATGAAGTTTTTAAAAAAGTTTGAAAAGTGGTAAAGGATGGCTTTTGATCAGTCTTGCTCTGGTGATTTGAAAAGTGGGGTTTGCCCTAAGTGTTTGAAGCTTGTTTTAGTTGAGGGGAGGCCTTTGGGACAGGAGGGCAGCAAGCTGCGGTGGGAATGATGTAAGCAGCTTCCATTGGAGACTTATGCTTGACCACAGGATGCTGCTTTTGGGGTCATTTCTGAAGACTAGGGGAGACTTAACAGATATGAATTTTGTCTTACTTGATATTTCTTGGTGAGATTATTTTTTTATCTAGCTATCCATATCTTTAAGAAATAATATTTAGAGATTCTCCTATAGTTTTTCCGAATATACTGTTGTTTTTTTTTTTTCCAATGTTAGGGACCAACAAAGTCTTCTAATTGGTTTTGATCCCAATTTTGGAAGTTTGATCCTAATACTGAATGTATAGTTTATCTTTCCTTGAGAGAAAGCCCTCATGCATATGTCTCTGGAAAGAAGACCACCTGTGTGTACAGAAATTCTGGGGAGAATGAATTAAGTACATTGGAAGAATTACTTATTATTTATTTAGGGGCTTATACTCCTGGTCCTTGATGTTTATGAAATTATTATTGGTGGACTTGGTTTCACCTTAAGATTTGAGTAGTGATTTTAGTTTGGCAGAAAATGAGGAGCCTGATATCTCTAGGTGTATTACCCTGGGTAATACAAATCAGTTTATGTATCTGTTGCAAAAAAAAAAAAGATACAAAGTGGATCAACAATCAATATAGTTTTTTGTTGAACAAGACTTCCTTTGCAGCCAATTCCCTGAAGTGGCTCCTGTAGGCTTTCTGACTCCCAGATGTTTGGTGAGCAAATACTGCAAGGCAGAGGTCAAATATGTGTTCTGAGCCTCACTGGGCTAGACTTCAGTTATCCTTTTGATGTTGGGAGCTAGATCTTAGACATATAGCTCTTAATTATTACCTTACATGGAACTAATCTGGCAGCATTTGTTCTGCATTTAGAGCTCTTCCGCGTGCATGCTGTACTCTGAAGCTCAAACCTTTCCAAACTGCTATAAGACAGGGCCTTTTTTAGGAGCAGCCTAACCAGTGGGGCACACATAGAAAGAGATTTTTCATGCTTTCAGGCATTGGAAATATCCTTTATACTGGAAATGTGGTCTTGGCCCACCTCAGAGACTACAACTACATATTCTTCACCAGTCATGGCCAATTATATATATATTTTAGCATTATTGACATCTTGCTTCTGTAATAGCCCACATGGTACTTTTAAAAAATACATGTGCTTTTATTTTATTTTTTTATTTTTTATCATAGCTTTATTGAGATACGGTTGTGGGGGTCGATGTAAATGTCCTAATTCACTAAATTATATACATTAAAAATGTGCAGTTTTTGTATATCAAAAAGAACAGTAACAATAGCAAAAACTATGGTACAATTTAAAAAAAGCATCCCTAGTGACAAGAACAAGATTGTTAGATTTATCAGCAGAAAAATATTTCCTCAGTGAATGAAGAAACCTTTTGTTATCATATGTGAGGGGCACCTCTACTGGATGAAATATAAATGAGGACAATATAGATTGTGCTTACTTTCCACATTTGTACATGTCCCAAGGATAGCAAAAACCAACATGATAGATGTAATCCAGGCAATACCACGGTTTCTTACTACTGCCTCTAGATAGTAACTATCACTTGCCTCTCAAAATGAGTGGCTTCCAAGAAGAATAACCTCGTTACTAAATCAGATCCTTCTAGTATTTTGCATTACTGCTTACTTGAACAGCATCATTTATTACCTATGAGACAAACGGCAGCACACATCCATTTTAATACCCCTTAGATCAATTTCAATTCACACCATTTCTAGGGTGTATTTCTTCTGGGAATTCAAATGGCTTTGACGTCATCAATTCTCCCAGGTTCATAAATTATTGAGGGCCAGAACTTTAAAAGTGCATCCTTTCCTGGGGGCAACCCTGAGCAGCATGAGGGAATTGGGTTATGTTAGGCTATTCGAAGGGGATAAGCTAGGAGCTAGCAACGCTCAAACTGACACTGTTCCTGGAGAAATTTGGAGGGATTTGTAATTCGGATCAACACAAAACACAATGCTTGACACAGTTTATGATTTCCCTCCTAAAGCTTTGAAATGAGGTATCCATACTCTTCAGCTGGAGTCCGTGTTACACATTTGGCTCTTATTACTGTAGTTTCCTCAGGCTACTCTGGGAAGAGAAAAATGGGCTGTTCTTTTCTCCATTCTTAGAGAGATGTTTAGCTACTGTTATTAGAGGCAAATGTTAAAGGAAACCCAGAGGTTATCTACTTCCCCACTATATATTTACATGAGGAATGATACCTGTCTCACAGAGAGATCGCTGATTCTCAGTGTTACTGGAAATATTATTTGTTTTGTGCATCTTTGCTTTTTTAGTTTAAGTATCAACAATATTTATTGTATGACAAAATCCACTCAAAATACCACTAAATTGTGATTAACAGTGTTTAAAGCATTTTCACACCCCAATCTTACTTGAGCTACATAGGAACCCTCACATTATCATCGCAAGATCACAAATGTCAGACTCTTGACATAAGAAGATAAGGGTTGCACCTAGGTTACTGGGTTAAGACAAAATTAGAAGCCAGATTCCCTGACAACTTTAGTTCAGTGTTCTTTTCCCAAAGTGTTGGGAAATTTTCCATTAGGAATGACTAGCAGGAGGGGGATGTTGGAAAGGTATCAAAATCCCTGTTATTTACCTATTAAAATACTATTTAAAGACATTATCTCATATGTCCTCCTTGGATCTGTCAAGATCGGATTCAGTTCTAGCAGCAAGGAGTGTGGTAGGGCTGACAGGGTGACTGCAGAAGATTGCAAGGGAAGGATAGGTTCCCTTTCTGGGCTGTCCATAGAAACTTCTGTGCCTTTGGTAAAAGGATCTTCTCTGTCATCATCTAGCTCAGCTTTTGTGGGCTTAAGACCATTGGAATTTATACTAATATCTTCTGCAGGGTGATTATCTTATTCTACAGATCATGAACTTGACTCTGGGGTGGAGACAGCACTGTTGAGCTGTCCTATCCTTCTCTATCCTTCAACTCCAAGTCAGTGGGTTTCTTGTGACCTCAGTGAGGAGACTTCCTCTTGGCTGCCATCTTTGCTTGCCCATTACCATTGCTTTTAGGGTTTTACTCAATGTATTTAGAGTACCATCCTAGGATTTAGTTTCCAAAGGCTCAGTATAGCCAGAGTTCATATCATCTTTGCTCTACTGTGGAATGTTCTGGTAACCTTGTGCCTTGGAAGGCTGCTCTGTGCTTGGGTGGACAGCTTGGGTAAGTAGCTGCTTAGTGTTTTAAAATATCTGTTTCCATTCAAAAGATTGAGTATTCTGGTTATTTTCTGTCATATGTAGAAATGGAGCTTTTGCTGGAATTATTTTTCTATTTGCAGTTAACCCTGAATTTGTGTGTGGATGCGTGATGTGGAAGGTGTATGTATGCTATGTTCTTGTAAGGGATGAGATAGGTAGGGAAAATTTACCTGGAAAGAAGGGAAGGATGGGAATGATCTGGTGAGTCTATGTAGTGGGAAAAAGAGGACCCAGTTAGGATGTTCAGGGTGAAACTCTGGGTTCACCAGTTCACAGAGAGTGACTGGTTTTCATTCACCCTGTCATCCCCAATTCCTTACCAGAATTAGTGCTCTATGAATGAGGACTAGTGAGAGATCAAATGTGCATATGGGGCAGGTTCCTAGACACAGTCCTTGTTGCCCTCCAGGGAAACTCTGACTCAATCCCTATTCTCAATGCTTCAAGGCATCTGTCTCCATGGATCTGTGGGGTCCCTAGACTTCTCTGCTCTTACTATTTCTCCTGCTTTCTCATCTCCTTCCCTTTCCTTAGGCTCTCCAGGTTAGCATCACTGGACTATTTGAGTATTCTGGGGTTCCATTCTTGGTCTCAACTAGCCTTTGCAAATGTTTTTTCCTAGTTTGGAAGTGGATGAATCAATGAATCTACTGTGCATATAAGAACTGGATAATCATTCAGGGGAAAGCCTGATGCAAGTCTCTCCAATCTGTTCCCCCAATTACTGCTTCCATCTTAGGCAACAAATTGCATCTTCCTTAGAGTATGTCAGAGGAGAAAAACATAGTCTAGACAACTGTACCTCTCTAGTACAGTACAGTTGGTCAGAGATAGATAGAGGCAACTTGGTATGATAGAAAAAAATGATAGGATTTGAAGTAATAGATTTGAATTCAAATCCTGTCTCTGTTTTTTATTAGCTGGAGCCTTGGGAAAATAACCCCATCCCTTTGACTCCCATTTTGTGCATTGCATAATTCTTCCCCTGGAAGGTGACTGTGACAGTCTAAGAGAATATATAAAATCTCTGATACAGAGTATTTGATAAGCAAATAATATCTAGGTTGATCATGATTAATAGTAACCTCTTACCTTCCTGTAAGCCTGATTTCTTTTCGGCCGTTGGATCTGTTTTATCCCATTTATGATTTGAAACTGAGAATCAGAACCACATCCCAGCACTCAGGTCAGATATAGAAGGGTTATAAGACCACAGGCCAAGTCACCCAGAATGCTCAGTCCCCCTAGTGATTCACCAAAGGTCATGAGAATGTGGGCCTTTGAGAAACAATGCAGAACTCAACTACTTGCTTCTTGGTCTTAAAAATGCAGACAAGGGCTTTCCCCAACCAACAGCTGGACATATCCCAGAAAGTGTTGGATACCTAGGCTAAGACTCTGCCCTGAAATTGGAGGAACCTCAGAAATGGTTGCTGGCCACCTTTGTGGGAGCCCTCATGGACTGGGATCTTGTTTCAGTCCTCTTGTGTTTCTGTAGGGCCAAGCAAAGAAGGTGGAGAGAGGAGGAAATCAATGAATAACATTCATTGTTAACATTGGAGCTACCAGTGAATAGCCAAGAAATGAAACATAATATTCATCTTTAAAGCCCTTTCATTAGAGTGTATGTTGGTTTACAAACCACACATTTGAAGAGGGTAGGGATCAGTTTTTTGAGAAAGGGTAAGTACACTTTTCACCACTTGACAGATGAGGAACTCAAGGCCCAGAAAGAACAGATACAGACCTGGGAGAGGGACTCTTATTTCTAAATCCTCCTCCTAGAACCCAGTATCTAGTTTCCCACACAAACATGTGTCTGAGAACAGCTATATCCTGCCCCGACACAGTGGGTCTACCTGTTGCATTCTGGGATGAACACTTTTCCCAGAGCAAATTCTTTGCTTTGAAAAGTTGGGCTTTCTACCTACAGGGCCACAGTCATGCCATCAGGGCTCTGACCTACTTTCCCACTTGCAAGAGATGGTGTCCCTTGTCCAGGGTTTTGCTTTCCTCTGCTCTGTTTGTAGTATTGCACATCTTCCTCTTTCTTAGGTTCATTTCTTTTGCTAATCTGAGAATTCTTTAATTGATGGTCTGTGGAGGTCAAGTCTCTCAAAGCTAGAAGGTTTGAAAAATATATGTAAATTTTTGCCTTTCTATTTGAATGCTAGTTTGATGGGAACCAGTTCAAAATAATATTCTGTGCACACTCAAAGAGAGTAGTCCTTTCTCTCCTGGCACTCCAGTGTTGCCAGTGAGAAATTTGACATCAGTATGTACCTTTGTAGGTAATCTGTTGTTTCTATTTTCAAGCTTGTACTATTTTACTCCTCACTAACTTTGATGTTCCAAAATTTCACCACAATATACAAACTATAATTTAATTCATCTTGTTTGACGCTTGAGCCCTTTTCAATTTGAGACTTGTGTTTTTAGCTCTGGGATTTTTTCCCCTAACATTCTTCATTTACTTCTTTTCCTCTGTGGTTGGTTTTTTTTTTTTTTTTTTTCCTCCTGAACACCTATTAGACATATATTGAAATATCTTGATCCATCCTGCTTGTCTCTCAACTTTTCTTTCATATTTAGAGGTCTGTTTTCTTAATTTTTATCATAGAAGTACAGTGGACACACAATGTTTTATCAGTTTCAGGTGTACAGCATAGTGATTCAACAATTCTTTATAATACTCAATTCTCACCACATGTGTAGCCGGCTTTGCCACCATACAGTGTTATGATAACTATTGACTGTATTCCCTATGTTGTACTTTTTGTATCTGTGACTTATTCATTTTATAACTAGAAGTTTGTACCTTTTAATTCCCTTCACCTATTTGCCCATTCCCTCATCCTTCTCCCCCCGGCAACCACCAGTTTGTTCTCTATGAGTGTTTCTGGTGTTTTTGTTGTTGTTGTTTGTTTTGTTTTTTTAGATTCTATTTTTTTAAAGGTTTTATTTATTTATTCATGAGAGACACAGAGAGAGAGAGAGAGAGAGACAGAGACAGAGACAGAGAGGCAGAGACATAAGCAGAGGGAGAAACAGGCTCCATGCAGGGAGCCCAATGCAGGACTCGATCCCAGGACTCCAGGATCACTCCCTGAGCCTAAGGCAGATGCATAACCACTGAGGCACCCAGGCATCCCTGTTTTTTAGATTCTAAAAACTAGTGAATCATATGGTATTTGTTTTTCTCTGACATATTTCACTTAGTGTAATGCCCCCTTGGTCCATCCATGTTATTGCAGATGGCAAGATCTCTTTTTTATGATGAGAGTAACAGTGTATATATATACACACACACAAGACTATATTTTTGTTCTGCATTCTGGAAGAGTTCTTGACTTGTTATTTCAGTTTCCTAAGTTTCTATTCAGTTGAATGCAATCTACTATTTAGCCCCCCTATTTAGTCTTCTGTCCAATGATCAAAATTAATTTAAAAGATCTTGAATCTATTTTAAAAGATCTAGATTATGGATCTAATAAATATCAAATCCCATCTCTTGAAAATAGTCAATATATTTATTCTAAATTTATCTTCTCTTTGTTCTGTTTCCTCAGGTGCTAGTTCTATTGAGTTTGGTGTTGGGTTTTCTAAAACATTTGGTGATTCTTGTTAATCTTTTTATCTTTGTGTTTGAAAATCCCTGTTTTCTTCTCTGTTTGGCCTACCATACTATATTTCCAGTTCATGTGAACGTTTATATTAGTGTCTTCTGGGTATCAGGGAATTGCTGTCTTTCCTAGTGTCTAGTTAGCCTCTCTGCCTCCCTGACTCTAGCCCCACACTCAGTACTTTAACCAGTGGTCACTGTCCCTGCTGTCTATTGCTTGGCAAAGAGGAATAGTGGTGCAGGCTTAAATGACAAGGAACTCCGAACCTAGTCCCTGATGAATACTTCTGGAGCTTCTCCTGGTATCCTGCCTCAATTATCTGCGATTTGGCTTTCCCCAAATGTTTTTACTTTATAAGCAATTTTTGCCTCTGTGTATTTTGGGATGTGATTTCATTCTGGTTTTGCTTCTGAGTTGAACTGATCTGGTGTATATTTCCTTAAACTTTCTGTTTCACCATGGGAACTTTTATTAGTTTGCAAGGATGTTTTTCACATTTAAAAATGCATTTTTAGTTATTTCATGGGATTTTAAGAGGAAGGTTGGGGGTGGTAATATATGGTTCATCAGGCATCACTCTGCTTCTTCCCCACCCCTTTCCTGCTCTGCCATTTTTCTATTTCCAATGCATGGAAGACATAGACTTTTAAAATTTTCTTTTTGATTAGTTATATCACCTATTGTAACATCAATAAGAAATTTCATTGGAGTCAGAGGCTTATCAGAGTATAACAGAACTAACATTTTTTTGTGGTGGGCTGTGATAGGGGTGGGTCCTCTGAGGTAGCAGAATAAGTGTCTGAGGGCAGCATTCCCTAGTTCCACCCTCTAGTGCAGGGGTCAGCAGAGTTTTCTGTAAAGGACCAGCTAGTAAATATTTTAGGATTTATGAGCCATATAATCTGTCACAACTATGCATCTCTGCTGTTGTAGTATGAAAGCAGCCATAGACAGTATACAAATAAGTTAGGTTCAAATAAAACTTCATTTACAAAATTAAAAATAGTCTGGTGGATAGATTTGACTTGAGCCATGGTTTGCTGTCCCCTGCTCCGGTGTAACTTTGCTGATTCAATTTGTGGTCTAGAGTATTATTTAGAATATAAACTATTTCTACAGATCAGAATTTTATGAGAAAGTTGATCCATCAGGTAAACCCCACATATAGAATTTCAAGATCAACATAATATTAGAAATGTCGCTTATCTTTCTGTTTATGTCTTGAGTTATTTTCAAAGTCAAACATTACTGGAGAGCTTGAACAAGATTGTGGCCTGGGTCATATTTGAAAGTACTATCTTCTGATAGAGAATTGGTAGATGTTAGAGGAAGCTCTGTCGTGAATACTCAGTTATGAGTTTCTGAAATGCTGAAATGGAGGACAGGCAGCCTTTGTACCCCATGAATAAACCCTATGCAGGGAGAAGGGTGGCTGGGGCAGAAATGACAGTAATGTGAATCTGCTGGTAAATAAAAAGACTTTGCTAGCAACAATGAAGAAGACGAGAAGCCACTTTGGAGGAAGCTACCCTGGCAAGAAAATGACCTCTCTTCACTGCCGAGGAGTTTGTATAACTGTCCAGCTCTTCACTTTACATTTATGAAGTGGAAAGCCTTGCCTTCGGTGATCTAGATGAATCAAGACTTGGAGCGAGGCCTCTGATTTTCCAGTTTGTTGCCTGTTCCATGACAGACAATGTCAAGAGATGCCATGGGTATCCTTAAGAGAAAAAAATAAAAAAAATCATTGGGGAAGATGAATTACAATCCCCCTTTGGCTGTAGTTTCTTCTCTGTTAAACAGTTAGAGTAGAAATCATGGTTCTTAGCTCTGACAATGAATTACAATCACCTGGACAGCTTTAAAATAATTTCTACACACATGTTCAATAGGAATCAAGTTAAGCAGTCTTTCCAAGATGGGCCTGGGCATCAGGATTTTGAAGGTTCCCATGTAATTCTAATGTGTAGTCAGAGCTAGACACCATTGGTCTGACATTCATAGACATTCATAAAGACATTCATAGACTGTGGTCCTAAGGGACTCTCCTAGATTCACAGTTTCTATATTGCTCTTCTTTGTGATGGTGGTGTGGACAGCCAAGTGTGCTTCATCTCAATGAATTTCAGTTGGACCTGAGTAGACTGGGAGTTGCCAGTACTTTTTCTGCTTCTAGTTTACTTCATTCTGCCTTGACCTTGGTCATATAGTATCTTATGTCTTCCCTTTTCCTTCCTTTCTGTTATTTTGATTAGTTTCTGTCATGTTTCATTAGGCCATTTGGTAGAGAAGAGATAATTACTGTCCTAAGCATGGCCTGATGAGTCAGGCAGGGTGAGAACTCTTTTTCCATGTCCTGAGGCTGCTCTCTGAAATCTTTATTACATTCTTCATCACCTCCCTCCAATCAGTTCTTTCCCCTTAAAAATTCTTTGCTTTTCTCAGCTGTCAAACTTATTTCTTATTTGTCTCATGTAAGATGTTTGTCATTGTTACTTCTATTCTCTGCTGTGATGGTAATATAGTGGTCATATCACTAAATATTAAAGGAGATCATACCATTAAATATTAAAGCAAAGCAAGGATTTACTGTTAACAATTGTTTTCCTTTTAACTCTTGTCAAATTTTGCCAACTCTGTGGATATTGACCTTGAGAACTTAGTGAAATTGTGTATTCATTGCCCACCCAAGTCAATGATGCTTAACCTAATAATCATGTACACGAGTTGGCTACTTTCTTTACAAATACAAAGAAAGTGACTGTGTGTGACTTGAAAAAATAAAAAGTAGTCTGGCCCAATCAATAGTTTTGTTCCCACATTGTTAAAGTAATAATTTTAAATTAAAAGTTTTGCTGGTGCTTGGGCTTGTTTAATTTGGATATTCCTAAAGGATTTGGATCATATGTCGATTTTTCTGTGCAATACCTGAACGTACCACTAGGAGCTAAAAATGCTTTGGTGCTGGGGTAGTGGTGTTGCTGAGACCTTGATGTTGCTGTATCCACAATGCATTGTAACCATGATTAAGGTTAGAAATATAACCTAAACCATTTATTCAATTATTCATTCAACAAAAAATTTAAATTATTGAGTACTTATACGTGCCAGGAATTAATTATGATATACGAAGATAATTCAAAGTAGATTTTTATAAAGGTTTGCAGTAAACTTTTGTCAATGTTTTGGGTCTTAGTGAGGTAGAGGTAGATAATTTTAGCACTGAACATATAATTTAAATGAAAGTATTCTAAAAGTTAAATATTGTATTAGGTATAAAAGGATTTTCACCAGTAAAATTGGTTCTACCTTAAAGCTGTTTGGCTGTTGACCCTCACTTTATCCAGCTGGCATGCTCTTTTTCGAGATATTTTACAAGATAAAAGCTACAAGAAGCTACATGGGATTACCAAAATTTGTGACTAGTTTTGGAAACTGCAAATTCTAGACCTCTCAAACCACTTTTATTTATTATTATTATTGTTGTTGTTGTTGTTATTGTTATTACTATTTGTTTCTTTAGAGATGGAGGTGGAGAGAGTGTGCAGGAGGGTCAGAGGGAGAGGGAGAGAGAAAACTCAGGCAGGCTCCACAACCAGCACAGAACACGACACGGGGCTTGATCTCACAACCTCGAGATCATGACCTGAGCTGAAATCGAGAGTCAGGTGCCTAACTGACTGAACCATCCAAACACCCCTACAACTACTTTTAAATTTGTTAGATGCTTACTGATTTTTTCCAGGATACTAGACAAATAAGTACTGTTGAATCAAAAACAGATCCATCTTCCAAAATGACATTCTTGAAAGAATTTCAAAACTGTAAGTCATGTAAAAGGTGTTAGACTATATCTACACAATAAGAAATGTGTGGTGAATAATTAGCCAGAGGGCTCAATCAATACAGATCTCCAGTCTGTATGATTAAGGATAAAAAAGAGCTTTTTCTTCATCACAAGGGACTTTTCTTTCTTTAAGGTTTTATTTATTGATTCATGAGAGACACAGAGAGGCAGAGACATAGACAGAGGGAGAAGCAGGCTCCCTGTGGGGAGCCCAACGAGGGACTCAATTTCAGGACCCTGGGATCACTGCCTGAGCCAAAGGCAGATGCTCAACCACTGAGCCACCCAGGTGTCCCAAGGGAGTTTATATTAAATGAATACAAAATACCTTTATAAAAAAAGCAAGATGGTTTTTTTTTGTTTTTGTTTTTGTTTTTGTTTTTGAGGCAAACTAGAGAAATTCTCTATCTTGCATTGTCTAGGAATGGAGTGCCCCATATTAGTGAATTTTATAAACAACTGAATTGTGCTATTGTAAATGCCACTTATAAAACTATTTTGTATTGGACAATCTTGAGAGTATGTATTTGTGCCCATTCTTAAGCATAATGTACTAAATAAAATGAGTTTCTTAATGGTCAATATCATTAACACTGACAATTTTTAGTGAGCACAACTGATATATATATCAATAAATGGTTCTGGATGTCTTTTTAAAAATTTTATTTATTTATTTATTTATTTATTTATTTATTTATTTATTTATGAGAAAGAGAGAGAGCACAAGTGGAGTCAGTGGGGAGGAGCAGGGGGAGAGGGAGAGAGAAAACCTTAATCAGGCTCCATGCCCAGCGTGGAGCCCTATGTGTAGCTCAACTTCATGACCCTGAGATCATGACCTAAACTAAAATCGTGAGTCAGATGCTTAAGCAATTGAACCACCCAGGCACCCCTAAAACAGATTTTAAATTGTAAAAACATGTGACAGATTTTATCATCTTAACTATTAGTATGTGTATAGTTTAGTAATGTTAAGTATATTCACATTGTTGTGCAACAAATCTCTAGACCTTTTCATCTTGCAAAACTGAAACTCTATACCCATTAAAGAATAGCTTCTCATTTCTCCCTCTCTCCAGTCTCTGGCAGCCACCATTCTACTTTCTGTTCCTGTAAATTTGACTACTTTAGATACCTCTTATAAATAGAATCAAAGAGTATTTGTCTTTTTGTGACTGGCTTATTTCATTTAGCATGATGTCTTTCTTCAGTACTCATCCATGTCATAACATGGGACAGAATTTCCCTCTTTTTTTCCAGGTTTATTGAGAAATAATTGACATACCTTACTGTATGAGTGTAAGGCATACAAGGTGATGGTTTGATTTACATATATAGTGAAATGATTACTATATTACACTTAACTAATATCATACAGATACAACAAAAAGAAAGAAGAAAAAAGAAAAACAATTGTCCTTGTGATGAGAACTCTTAGGATTTATTCTCTTAGCAATTTTCTCATATATCACACAGAAGTGTTAGCTATAGTCATTATGTTGTACTTTATGTCCCCAGTTCTTATTTATCTTATAACTGGAAGTTTGTAGCTTTAGATCACCTTCCTCCAATTTCCAACCTCTACCTCTGGTAACCACAAACTGACTTCTCTTTCTACAAGTTTTGTTCTTAAGATTCCACACATAAACAAGAACATACAATACTGGGCAGCCCCAGTGGCTTAGTGGTTTAGCGCCGCCTTCGGCCAGGGGTGTGATCCTGGAGACCCGGAATCGAGTCCCACGTCGGGTTCCCTGCATGGAGCCTGCTTCTCCCTCTGTCTGTGTCTCTGTCTGTGTCTCTGTCTCTCTCTGTGTGTCTCTCATGAATAAATAAATAAAATCTTAAAAAAAAAAAGAACATACACTACTTATCTTTCTCTAACTTATTTCACTTAGCATAATTCACTCAAAGTCCATCCATGTTGTCACAAATGGTAGGATTCTTTTATTTATGGCTAAATAATGTTCCAGTGTGTGTATATACCACAACTTTTTTTTATTTATTCATCTATTGATGGACATGTAGGTTGTTTCTGTGTCTTGGCTATGAACGTGGAGGTAACTTTTTTCAAGTTAATGTTTTTGTTTCCCTTGGGTATATTCTCAGAGGTAGAATTGTTGGATCATATAGTACTTGCATTTTTAATTTTTTTGAGGGCCTTCATATTGTTTTCAATGGTGGTTGTACCAATTTACAACCCCACCAACAGTGCAGAAGGGGTTCCCTTTTCTTCACATCCATGCCAGCATTTACCTCTTGTCTTTTTGATAATGGCCATCTAATGAGTATGAGATGATATATCTCTATGGTTTTAATTTTTATTTCCATAATGACTAGTGATGTTGACCATCTTTTCATGGACTTGTTGGTCTTTTAAAGGCTAAATAATAAATCTATGTTATATATACACCATGCCTTATTTATCTATTTTCATTGATCATCTGGGTTGCTTCTACCTCTTGCTATTATAAGTATGCTGCTATGAACATAGGTATGCAAATTCCCAACAGTGCACAAGGGTAAGAGTTTCACCACATCCTTACTAATACTTATTTTTAGTTTTTGTTTTTGTTTTAGATAGTAGCCTTCCGAATAGGTGGGATATCTCATTGTGGTTTTGATTTGTGTTTCTCTAATAGTGATGTTGAGCATCTTTTAATATGCTTGTTGGCTATTTCCATAACTGCTTTGGAGAAATGCAAAGTCCAGAATATATGTATATTATTAACCACCTATCAGATATATGATTTGCAAATAATTTCTCCTATTCTAGGTCTTGGATGTTCTTTGATCAGCCTTTTATACATTGCCTATTGCACGGCTATTAAATGTAACTCATTTTTTCATTCATTCATTCATTCATTTATTCATTCATGAAACAAATATTTACAGTACCAGCACTGTTCATATGCTTAACTTAAGTAGTTTTTCTCTCTATCCACATTTTATTTCCTTGTCTCTAACCTGCTATGAGCTTTTAAACCAGAGAAGTAAAGTTCTTACACTTGTATGCAAAATATGAGTTCCTAGGGTCTATGAAGCTCTAAATGTCTTGCTTGTTATCATCACCTTCATGAAGTTTAGTATCTTAACCTAGTGGGGAATTCTCTTGGCCCTCTCTGTTTGTGTACTTGCTCATATATATGTTTCTGATGCCTGTTAAGTTTGGGATAAATGAGATGTTAAAACTTTTGAGAATTCTTTTCTCTCTTGGAAGGAATAGAATTAGAGTGCCATAGGTGTAGTTTTTGAGCACATTGTTTAGTTTCTTTCTATAGACCTTTTTGTTAAAATCTTTAGGAAAGAGGATTTAAATTTTTGTCAGCAATTGGCAGAAACAGTCCTTTCTACTTGTTTTTCTTTGTTGTTGTTTGTTTGTTTTTGCAGCATCAGCATCAACATAATTTGGTGTGGTGAAACTTGTTTCTCTGTCAACATATACAATGAGCTTTCTGGGCCATTCCCTAATTCATCAAGGCTATTTGTCAAATATATAGCCATATGATTCAATCTTAAGTCTTTCCAGCTGTTTATACAAATATATCTATTTTGAATTTGAAAAAAGTTATCCTTTGTGAGACCATATGTCTCATATTTTTGGTTTGCAGAATATGGTCACTCTAGAAGTATTTAATAAGAAATAGTTGAAACTTAGAGGTTGCTGCCTATACCCCATGGGAGGTACTGTTTCCTATGTTCCCCTATAGAAAGTGGAGTGAAGCCTCCTCTCCTCTATTAAAATGTGAGAAGTGGAGGGGCACCTGAGCGATTCAATTGGTTAAGTGCCTGACTTTTGATTTCAGCTCATATCTTTTTTTTTTTTTTTATTAGCTCAATTTGGCAGCTCATATCTTGATATCAGGGTCATGAATTCAAACCCACACTGGGTGTGGAGCCTACTTAAAAAAAAAGTGAGAAGTGGGGATAATAAGCCTTATTGTCCTCACTTCTCCCCAACCCACGCTCAGTGCAGTGAGCATTGCAGAAGCTGCCATTACTGCTAGAATTATCTTTCTTCCCTACCCATTGCCCATTGGTGATGTTATGCCTTGATAAATGGGAGACACCAGAGGCAGTGAAACTTTGTGCAAAGGATTCCCAGAACCCTGTTCTTGGGACTACCATGCCATTTTATTTTGTATTGTTCTTGGCACATGTACCTGAACTTGAATTCATTTATTCTCCCCAACCAGATCTTAAACACCTTGATCCAAGGAACTAAATAATATTTGTCATTACATGTGTCTCTGAGGCCTAGCATTGTGCCTGACACAGAGTGGTTGCTTATGTGAACAACAAATAAACAATAAATAAACAAATAAATGAATGAATGCGTCCTCATATCAGTGGAACCTTTCTTTGACCTTGGTGTTACTGGCTTTTCATTTGTACTGAGAGCCGATTTATAGGTTTTCTTTTCAGAGATATAAACTTCAATGTGAAAAGCAAAAGCCAGAGGAGAATGAACTTGTGCCCTGAAAATCAGTAAGAGGGAACTTCAGTATGGGCCTGAGGCAAGGGGCAGAGCTGAAATAACTAACTTGATTTGTTAAGGAGACAGAGAATGCCCAGGGCTCAGGGTTGACAGCCAAATATTTTTTATTTTAAAGTATTGATTTCAATTAAACAAAGGAGTTTTGTATCAGTATGTGAACCTTTTTATTCCTTTCCATCTACCCAGGATGCCTTCTCTTCACTATTTCAACCACTTCGCATTTTAAACTTTATAGACTCATCCTACATAGAGGATAACTTGATCCATCGGCTCTTTCCTTTTTCTTTTTTTTTTTTTTTTTTAAGATTTTATTATTTATTTGAGAGAGAGAGCAGAGGGCACAAGTGGGGAGAAAGAGGAGAGAGAGGCAAAGGGAAGGGGAGAAGCAGACTCTTTGCTGAGTAGGGAGTCCAATGTGGGGCTCGATTCCAGGACCCAGAGATCATGACCTGAGTCAAAGGCAGACCCTTAACCAACTGAGCCACTGGCTCTTATTAAATAAAGAAGGCATTTGAGTTTTTGTTACCTGTCATAAGGGAAGGTTATACGATAAAATGAATCCATTCATTTGACAATTTGATCCTCACACGTGTGCTTAAGAAATGAGATTTTTAGTTTAAAAATGCAGTATTATTGCATTTTTAATTGTACATAATCAATTACCATCCTTTCCCCCACCTCCCGCCCCCAAAATCAAGTGTTTGTATTATAAGAAAGGGAATTAGTATTTGAGGACTTTATTTCTTGTAGGACTAGACCCTCCTAGTCCTCTGGCCCATGGTGATGCTACAGAGAGTGGAAGGTGACCGTGGCCATCAGTCACCTTGACAACTAGTGCTACAAGGGACTTGACTTTTTTTTTTTAAGATTTTATTTATTTATTCATGAGAGAGAGAGAGAGAGAGATGCAGAGACACAGTCAGAGGGAGAAACAGGCTCCATGCAGGGAGCCCAACGTGGGACTCGATCCTGGGTCTCCAGGATCAGGCCCTGGGCTAAAGGCAGTGCTAAACCACTGAGCCACCCGGGCTGCCCCGCTACAAGGGACTTTAGCAAAAGTTCTGGTGACAAATGGGCTCTTGAGATAATGGTAGCATAAGGAAAAAATTATCTTCCTCATTGATACTACAAATTAGATCATTTTGAGTACTTTTACTATTAACTTTTAGACTGTGAAGCAAGAGAGAGTTTTACTATATAAACCTGACATCAACTCACATAAACTAGTGTAATTTTTTTTTACTGGATGTGTTAACAGAATTTACTGGAGATTTTAATGTCAGAAATTTATTACTTCAAAGAGGTTGTGTTGTGAACATAAATTAGTTTCAATGAGAAGCATGTTACACAGAGATGGGTACCCCTGGAATAAATGACAGAATTACATTAATTATTTTGTTATTTTCTGAATTATACTTAGCAGTAAAAATTTTGTTAATGAACTCAGACTAATAGTCTGTATTTGATTCAGGTGGATGTATTTTAAAAAAAAATGGAATTATTTTTGAAATTGGTGTAGTTCTCACAGCAGAGGTGTACATCAAATATGGCATCCCTTTTCATGCTGTGAAAAGCTCTTCTTACATGAGGGAAGTCCTGCATTTCATGGTGTCATGGCATTGTGGCAACCAGGAGATACATAGAGACCTGGGAGGTAGCACTTAACCGTTTTGGGTTAACTCCACATTTTTTTTCTGTACTGCGGAAAAGCAGTGGAATAGAGCATGTCTAAGTACCTTGAAAAAGTAAAATTCATTCTTTGGGTGTGGTTTTTTAAAGAGTCAACCTAAAACTGTTATACGCTTGTTTAACATAACAGGCCTATTGGCTGTCCTTGGCATAACAACCTGTAATTTAGGTAGAAAGTTTCTTTCCTTTTTTTTTTTTTAAATATTTTATTTATTTATTTTTAGAGTGTGTGTGTGTGTGTGTGTGAGAGAGAGTTGGGGGAAGGGCCGAGGGCGAGGGTAAGGAAAAGAATCTCAAGCAGACTCCACTCTGAGCACAACAAGCCTGACCTGGGGCTCGATCCCAGGACCTTGAGATCATGACTTGAGTTGAAACGAAGAGTTGGATGGTCAACCAACCGAGCCACCCAGAAACCCCAAAAGTTTTTTTTTTAATATGATAATTGATGTTGAAAAGCAAAAGACTCCTCAATTTCAGAAACTGAATTAGAAACTGTTCTTTAATGTCAACATTTACTGTAACATCACTTCCAGAAGTAGGTACTGGGTATTTACTGCATTCATGTTTTAATAAATTGAATTGGTATATTGATTTGTTTACTATTTCATCAGATTTTTAGTTTTCGGTCTAAGCTCTTTTAGAGGCTATGTTCTAAAATGCTCATAGGTTTGCATTCACTTTTTTTAAATAAAGATTTTGTTTTAAACATTTATTTATTTATATGAAAGAGAGAGAGAGAGAGAGAGAGAGAGAGAGAATGAGCACATGCATACTGAGGGAGGAGCAGAGGGAGAAAGAAATTCCAAGCAGACCCCATACTGAGCATGAAGCCACATGTGGGTCTCGATCTCATGATCATGAGATCACGACCTGAGCAGAAACCAAGAGTTGGATGCTTAACCAACTGCACCACCTAGGTGCTCCTCACTTTCAACTTATGTATTCAATATACTGATAGTCCACAAACATTTGCTGAGTTGCTGATTTGTGCTGAGATCTGAGTTAAGTGAAGGGACTCTCATATGTTTCGTTTAGCTAATTGTCATGACAATACCATATGTAGGCTTGGACATTAGCATTGAAAATCTCTGAGTTGGAAATCATTTCATATCATAGGCCATTGAATGACTGAAAAAGAAAAAGTATTTGAGGACCTACAGCTGGCAAGGACACAAATGTCAGACTGTATATGTATGTAAAACTGCACAAACCCAGGCATGGGTAAATATAGTGTATTCTATTCATCCATCACGAATATAAAACATAATAGTATGTTTATAAACTGCCATGTGTAGTAACAGATATACTTGTGTTTACATTATAGCTATTTGAGAGGAATGGCAGCCTTGAATCAGAGTGGGCAGGAAGAGAGAGATTTAAGACATAAGGCACAGAGTATACACATATGCATACGTGGAAATTGGTGTTGAGGATGCATATGTGTATGATTATATATGATTTTGCATGTTTGCCAAATCTATAGTCATTTATTGAATTCTAATTTTACTTGAAAATTTAGTCCTAAAAAAAGAAAAAAGAAAAAAGAAAATTTAGTCCTAAGGTTTAAAATATATTTGATCACTAGGTAAGATTATGAAAACTTGTGGTTTTTTTGAAATCATTTTTTTTCATTTTCAGTAATAATGATGTCTACTTTAGACAATGGTGCTTGTAACTTAAGCATTTTTTAGAATATGAAATATGGATGTACATAGTAAAAAAATTGCAAACGCTATGATGAAAGTTGGATTTCCCTTTTACCCCGAAAGGGCTGCACTCCCAGAGATTGTCAGTGGTTTCTGGTGCACTGTACCAAAAATTTTCCATGTAATTATGTGCACATATAAATACAAATACAAACATAAATAATTTCTAAAAGTGCAAATGAAAGATACTTTGCACATGACAATATCACTTTTTTTCCCCTTGAGTTTTCCCCTAGCATCCTGTATAGATTTTCCTCATTCTTTTTGGACTGTGTGGAATTTTATTGTACAAATGACCTAATGTCTTAACTAGTACCTCACACATGACACTTAATAAACATTTGCTGACTTAATATCTTAAATAATTGTTTTAATTGTTCCTCCTACTGATTAAGAGGGGCAGCTAACTGAAAACAGACATAGGGAAAAATTAATCAGTCAAAGTAATAATGGGGTTCAATTCATCATTACAGAACTCTGTCCTTTGGAGTCCACTTAGTGGTGGGACTCTAAAGAAATTCTTCAGCTTTGATGTCAGTAGTAAGAATCTCTGTCTCTCTCACACAAAAGAAATATCTCTTCTTAAAAAGTGGCTTAAGGCATATGAACACATTTTCAACCAGATATTTTCTATAAATCTGGCTGACTGACTGAGCCATATATTTGGAAATTTTACATTATTGCATGACTTAAGGACTGTGTTTTTTTTTTTTCTGCTCTGCAGTAAAAGCTCTTTGATTACTGTAGTTTGGTTGGGGTTGATTGGACACTGAGGCTCCATCTTTTTGCATCTCATGAAGGTATGGTTCATACTTAGATGTGTGGTATATCACCTTTCACTCATTTGTCTTCCATCTTTACTATATTTTGGCATTTGGGGTAGTATGTATCAACTGACTTGGCAAATGTAATCGAATAAATTATACTTCAAAGAGCATACTGTCGACATGGAAAATAGTTACAGGAATCTAAGACTCTCTCATTCTTTGCTGATGGCTTTGTGCTTGAACTTTCCTCTTTTTGGTTCCTAAAATTATTTTAATAACAGTACCAGATTATCTGCAAGGCACCAGCATTTCTCCCTGGGGAGAGCACAGTACTTTGGACTTTCCAGTTGCTTCCAGCAGCAGAACAGAGTGTAAACCACAGTCTATCTCCTTGAATAGGGAAGGTATTAAGAGCAAACAATGTCACAGTGTCCTCCTTCTGAACCCTGCCTATATATAAACGTGGAGTCCCCAAAAGGAAGGAGCAGCTGCTGGATCAGTGGAAGAAATGAAGTCTCTTTACATAGACCAGGTGCCTGTGGCTCCCATTGATTTGTTGATCAAAGCTGTCTGAAATGCTGCAAGGCAGGGATTTATCAGTGCCAGTCATGTGCCCGCAGGCGACAAGCCAGTCCCTTCTGTTTCCTAGGTTGGAATCCAAAGGTAATCATGTGAGAAGAATGAGAAATGCTTGTCAGCTCACAGGAATCTTCTGAGATTTACTGCAAATTGAAGGGGGTCACAACTTCTTTCAGGGAGAAGACCCTACATACCCTCCTCTACTGAAAGAACCCAAAACAAATAGTGCGAGCCAAGATGATAGGAACCTTCACACTTGCATTTTAAAACTCAGGTTTCTATTGACTTAAAATCAGAGCTACATAGTAATGGAATCCTATGTAATCGAAGAAAGTTCATTTTAGGAAGTTGGGACTATTATATTACACTTGTTACTGAGAGGATACTTTGTTGAAAGCACTGGACTTGGATGACCTCACCTTGGCTTTGCTGGGATCAAATACTACTTCTGATCTGCAAAGTCCTTACTTTTCCCTGTCTACACTTCTTGGTAGTATATTGTATGGCACAAACATTGATAGTTGATATAAAATATTTTCAGTTATTTATTAGAAAAATATCATTTAAGTTTGCATAATACCTGCTGGTCTCTTCCATGTTACTTAGGAGAGAGAGAATTATTAACCATCATTAAATAAATTCTGGCAGCTACTCAACCTGTGCTTCTCAATTCTGGCTACAGCTTAGAATTACCAGGGGAGATTTTGAAAATGTTGGTGTCTTGTGGCTACTCATTTACCCCCCAACTCCCACCCCTCCCATAATTTCCAATTTAACTGGTCTGGCTCAGAACTGGGGACCCATAGACCTTAAAAGTCCTCCAAATGATGCTAATGTGCAGCCGCTGTGTTTGAATCATGCTGTGCGGCTTAGGTGAGAAGCAGCTTAATCCAAAATCAGAAGGCCAGTTCAGAGCATTTGCCACTGGAATTATTGATTTTGGGACTTAGGTTTAACACCTCTGTTGGGTTTCTCTGTTTAGAGAACCTTAATGTGTGTTGCAGGGACCTCCATCCTGTGCCTCAGCATCAGCTGCTCTGAGTACCCCTCTATCTCTCTGCCCCAGTCGATTCAGCATATGTCACTGGTCTATGTTTAGTTATAGCTTCCTAAATGTACACTCTAAATTTGATGAAAATGCACCCAAGCTGACAGAAACATCTTTATAAAGAGAGCGACACACAGAAAGAAAGAAGAACAGAGGCTTCCAATTCTGGAATAGTGGAATTGTCCCAATTGTCTTTATAAATTGTGTTGTCTTTTATGTTCTTTCAAGGACTTTTGTAATGATTTTTTTGATATAAAACTCATTTTTGACTCTATACTTTTATCATGAAGATTAACACCCTTTTTTCTCTTTTGCTTATAAACCACTAAGTGAATGATTTTATTTGCTTCTTCAACTGTTTCTCTAAACATAGCTTTCAGCCTATACAATTGTAAAAATGTCCCATAAACAGGATGCAGTTCATACATTTTGTCCACCCACATCACTTTGTTATATCCTCATTTGCTTCAAATACCCTAATGTAATTTGGTTAACTGTAAGAGAAAGATATGCCAAGGAAGTTTTATGACAGCCTATGCTTAGAGTAAAGCTTTCAGAATACATTTTACCTCTGAAATAAGCTGTTTAAAGAAAATAAACATTTATACGCATTCAGAAAAATAGGCATACAGCAAAGTTAGTAGGATTACAGCCTCCAGATTGACATTTTTGGAATGTAAATTCAGAATTAAAACTCTATAAAAGCTGTATCTCTATGCAAATGATGGAGAAAAAAGGACTATTAAATTATAAGCAAAATCTGGCTCTAATTTCATAGAGCATTCTTGCCTGGGGCAATGAGATTTTATATGTTTCTGCTGATGTTTCCAGAGCATTTTCCTAAGATTGTTAAATAGAGTCTACCCAAAATAATCAGAAGTATTTGTAAGAGAGGTCATGGATATCACACAGAAAGTATTTAAAGAAAAGTTAAATACTATCAATGTAGACTCCCTTTTCATTCTTCATGCCATGGAATTTCATATGCATATTGAGGTCATATGATAAGGAGGTCAGTAAAGAGGTGAACTTTAGAGGCTGACTGGATTCAGATTATAGCTGTACCACTTCTCAGCTGTGAGACTTTGGCAAGCTATTTATTAATTTCTCTATTAATTCCAATTTCTTCACCTCTACATTGAGTATTAATAATACGGGCCTCATTTGGTTGTGAGGATTAAATTAGTTAATATACACCAAACATTTGGCATACTGCCTGATAGAAAATAAATATGTGACAAATAGTTTTAGTTAAATATCATACTTACTAAGAGCGAAAGCAGATTGATTCTTTTTTTAACCTTTTTTAAAGATTTATTTATTTATTTTAATGTGGATGGAAGGGCAGAGGGAGAGCGTCTTAAGTGGACTCCAGGCTGAGCACAGAGCCTGATGCTGGGCTCATGACCATGAGATCATGACCTAAGTGGAAACCAGGAGTTAGCTGCTTAACCAAGTGGACCACTCAGGTGCCCCTAGATTGATTCCCTTGATTCCACTGAGGAATGAAGAACAACCTTTCACCAAGGAAAAGTAAAACTCAGACCATGGACCAAGATAGTGATGGAGGAGGCTCCTGAATTCCCTCCTCCCGTGGATGCATTGAATAATGTAGCTACACATGGAGTAATTGTCTCTGAAAGAAATCCAGAAGCTGGCTGAGTGACTCCTAGACATCAGGCAACTGAAAAAAATATATCAAATTGGGTAGTAAAGGCTGAAACACACTCTTGTCATAAATCCTACCACTGACACAGCATATACAGTAATGGAGAGGAAACATCCAGCTCCCAGCATTTCCCTGAGGCACAAAGGATTTGGACCACATATCTAGCACTTCAACTTTTAAGGCTATTACTGCCGAGGGACAGGCCCTCAAATCACAGAGCTCTGAAAGCCAACAGGACTTGCACTGATGAGTCCCATAGCACTAGAGCAAACAGAGAAGCAGTTGTTAACAGGAGAGAACACTGGTAGCTGGCTATCCCTCCAGGGCTTAGCGCAGAGAGGGGCAGATAAAAAATGCCCATCTCTCAGTTTCTCTCTGGAAATGGTTTAATTGCTTACTTTACAAGCTGCTGCCCGAGGGCCGGTCTGGTTTATAATTAGCATGGTACTGACTGATTCTTCCTTGAGCCCAAAAGTGCTGGTGGGCACTTCCTGTCACTTGGCCCAACAACAAAACCAAGTTCCCAGCATCTTCCTGGAAGGAGCTTGTCCACACATCTGGTTCCCCAACTTTTATGACTGCCACCTGAGGAATGGGCCCCTAATCACCCAGTTCTGATAACCAATGATACTTGCATTTATGAGTCTCACAGGACTATAGCAAACAAGCAGCTTTTAAATGGGTGTTGGAGCACCCCCTGTGGCTTAATGCAGAGGGAGAAGGCAAAAATGTCCTTCTTCCAGTTTCCTCCAGAGCAGGTTTGACTGCGTAGTTTCCCAGCTGTTGCCTGAGTGTCTGGCTTCTGGTCAGCCAGCATCTGAGTGCTGACTGTGATCCTCGCCTTTGGGATACCCATGAGTCTTGGTACACATTCAACTACTGGGGGCCACTAAGAAAACAGATGGTAGCTTGAACAATCACAAAAGTTTAAGAGGCAAATAGGAGCTCAGGATAGGCTGATTGACAAAGTCCATTTCCTATAGGAGACCAATCTGTCAAGACTAGGAGAAATAATTGTTTTTATCTAATGTACAACACAGAGAGTCAAGGAAAACGGAGAAACAAGGGGAATATGTTCTAAACAAAAGAATAGGGTATATCTCCAGAAACTATAATGAAACAGAGATAAATGGTTTACAGAATAGAGAATTCAAAATAATGGTAAGAAATGTACTTAACCAAAGTCAGGAATGCAATGTGTGAACAAAGATAGAAATGCAACAGAGATAGAAAATATAAAAAATAAAAATTAAAAAAATAAAAATAAAAAAAAATAAAGTGAATTTTATTATTTTATTTTATTTTAAAGATTTTATTTATTTATTCATGAGAAACAGAGAGGGAGAGGTAGAAACACAGGCAGAGGGAGAAGCAGGCTCCATGCAGGGAGCTGGACGTGGGACTCAAATCCAGATCTCCAGGATCATGCCCTGGACTGAAGGTGGAGCTAAACCGCTGAGCCACCCGGGCTGCCCGAATTTTATTTTAAACAAGACGTGAATAACAAACAAAAATAAGTAAAATTAATAAAAAAGTACTAAACAAATTAAGAATATGAAGAGTACAATAATTGAACTAAAATTGAATAGAGAGGTTCAACAGCAGCCTAGATCAAATGGAGGGAAGGAAGTGGTTTTTTTTTTTTTTTTGTCAGGTCATCTTTACTCCATGAACTGCACTCTTTTTACTCCACATGTGACAATACTGTCTGTTAAGGATTGTATGATGCTGTGATTATGTCTCAGGTATTTCTGTTTTCCTAAGCCCAATTTTTAGGGCTTTTAATATCTTAATCAGATAGTAAATAATTGGCCAGATATTCAGATTTGAACTTTGAGCTTTATCTGTAAATCCTGCCATAATCTATGACTTGACTTTTTAGCAGTGCTGCTGCTGATCATTAGTTGCATATAACCTGATCCATGGAAACAGAGGAATAAGAAAGAAGACAAGGAATGCCGTTTGCTTTTTAAATGTTCAGCCCACCTTGGAAATCAGCCATTGTGGGTCAAATTGATTTAGATTATAGTGGTATGCTATAGTACAGAGGAGACTTCTGGCCAAATATAACAGATTAAACACATGGATTTACCTCTACTCCTTTATAAAACTGTTCCATATGACAGCAAAGCAATGAAGAAAGCATAAATGTACAAGAACAGAAGGAGAGGAAATGACAGAAGAAAAGAGATGCCAACAAAAATTTGAAAACTGGAAATTGCATGAATTGATGCTAACTGTCATAGTGTACTGGACACAAAAAAAAAGCCTTCAGAGAGGAAAGGCAGAGAGAGGCGAGTTCATATTGGCTGCAAACCCACAGAAAGACTGTTTTCAGGAACTGGGGACACAAATGAGCTCTGAATGACTAGTTCACAGTCTTGATAGGAGCAGTCAGACACCTGGTCCCCTTTGCAACATGCACAGCTAAACATCTCACCCTTTATCTCCCTCTCCCTCTTCCCTTCCCCGCCTCCCCATCTCTCTCTTCCTTTTTACTCTGAGAGGAAGAAGAAGTCATTTGGGTTTTCATGGGTCTGTAGAACTGGCTTGGGCATACAGGCATGATGTATACATAGGTACAAATGAATAACATGTTGCCTCAGAGTTGACAGTTTGGTGCAAATTTTGTTTAGTGTGGGATATTCTATTTCCAAAACTCGGAAGCCAGAATGGCATAGAATTGTGACACAAAATGTCCCTGTCTTGGTTGAATGAATCCAGCACACTGAAACTAAAAATGAGGTGGGGGGATTCTAATTAATATTTAATTGATAGCTGTCAATGAAATAGAAAATGAGCATGTTTAAAAAATCAGTAGCTACTCATGGATCTGTTTGATACAATAAATCAAAAAATGAATTTACATTCTAATTAAGAAGGTCCAGTCACCTTGACCTCTTACTAATCTCCTGGGGCTTAGTATTGGAAAGGACTTCAATATTAAATATCTCTGACGGTCTTTGATGTATGGGGTTGTGGGTAACACTCAATTATTTATATTATTTATAGTATTATTATTATTTACACATGGTTTAAATCAGGGCAGTGATTTGAATCTAAACTATTCAATATATCATTTCTAACAGAGACTTTTCCAGAGCAGAGATTAGATATTTTTAACAGGTCCTTTGGCAAGCCTTTGATGTTTAATTATCAAACATGATTGAAGAGTAATATATTACTTGATTTAAGAGTATAGCTATTTGGAAGAAATGGAGAATTATGAAGAGTAGATCAGTAGCTTGCCAGGTCCTGAATGCAGGTTTAATGTAGTAATTTGGGAAAAAAGAATTTTATTGATGATCTCTCCTTTTTCGTGTGTTTGTTAGGTTTTGGGTTTTATTTTTGTTTTTACATTCAGATGCTATATGAAAAAGCAACATATCCAAACCCAATATCAAGACAATTAATGTCATTAAGTAAAAGATGTCTTCAGCAGGCTTATTCAGGAAGCTAGAAAATTAAAACTACAAAGGCTTGGTTTTGGCAGTGTAATTAACAGTAATGCTTAGAAACTCATAGGTCTGACTCATTTATACTTAGGTTGACATTAATTTGCTTTAAAGAGGAATACCCATCTGTGATTGTTGCATTGATAAAAGGTCATAAAATCTTGAAGCTGCCTCAAAACCCTCAAAATGAAATTGATGACTTAAAATGAAAACTTTTCTTTTTCTTTTTCTTTAAAATAACCCCTGGGATTTTAAAGCACCTGATGTCATATAACATATCTTCTATTTGTAAAAAGAGAATTATTTCTGGGGCATCTGGGTGGCTCAGTGGTTGAGTGCTTGTCTTTGGCTCCGGTTGTGATCCTGGGGTCTAGGATCGAGTTCCGTGTCAGGCTCCCTATGGGAGGCCTGCTTCTCCCTCTGTCTATGTCTCTGCCTCTCTCTCTCTCTCTCTCTCTCTCTTTCTCATGAATAAATAAAATCTTAACAAAGAGGATTATTCCTACCAAAATGAACTCTTGTTTATCTTTTGGTTGTATTTGAGATGGGTCCTGGATCAGGATTGGGACATTTACTTCTCTATCTGTGGCTGAATAGAATTGATACTTCTCCCCTATCCAGGAGAGCTGCCTCAGTTTGAGCAACTGAACCTCCATAGGGCCATTTATGTTTCTGACCATCACCGATAGTGGGGTTATTCCTCAGGCCGGCTGTGAAGTATAGACTTGGCAGGAGGACTGGCAGCAAAGTAACAATATTATACCCTCTTAGCATCAAATCAATAGACTTCTCTTCACCAACCAGGTGTTGGAGGAAACTTGTCCAGTGATTCTAGAAAGGGATATGAATAAATGGAACGGGAACTGATAGTGTCAATGAAGGTCATATAATGGACCAGTCCCTCAATATTATGCTTCACATTTACCACAATTCAATTTTTTTATTGTCTGCACCCCTTCTATCCGCCCCCCCCCCCCAGCCAAATGTAAGCTCCATGAGGCAAAGCTTTTTGTCCATTTTATAGTGGTCTCCTTACACCTAAAACAGTCTGGCACAAGGCTGCTTAATAAATATATGAATGAATGAGCATACCTAAGCTACCCTATAACATATCCTTGCCCAAGGAGAAGTAAATTTACATAAATTAGGTCTGAGTATATACATTGGTTCTTATATCAGGTTCTTATAACAGTATGATATGAGGACAGTGCATGGAACCAGAAGTATGGGCTCTTGACTGTCTTGCTCTTTTAGTGGCTTTATGTCTTGAAGTAGGCAATTTGATTTCTATGGTCTTACTTTCTACAGCTATATGATAGACATAATATTTCTACATATCTTTGGTAAGTACTCAGTAATTCAATTTTATTTGACAACCACTTATTGCCTAAGATATGCAAATCACCCTTGAGATCTGAGGGTTTTTTTTTTTAAGATTTATTTATTTATTATAGACATGGGGAGAGAGAGAGAGAGAGAGAGAGAATGAGAGAGAGAGAGGCAGAGATACAGGAGGAGGGAGAAGCAGGCTCCATGCCGGGAGCCCCTCACCGGGACTCCATCCCGGGACTCCATCCCGGGACTCCATCCCGGGACTCCAGGATCGTGCCCTGGGCCAAAGGCAGGCGCTAAACCGCTAAGCCACCCAGGGATCCCCGAGATCTGAGGGTTTTAAGAATGAAATAGCTGCAGGATCCCATCTTCAGGGATCCTGCAGCTTACTGGAAAAAGTCAAAAATAATAGTACTAGTAATACTAATAACACTTATAGAGGTATTGTTTGCCAGACACTGTTGTAGATTTCTAAGTTTTATATATTTAAAAACATATAAAATATAAATGTTTTAAATACTTATAAAAATATATAATTTAGCCTTATAGTATTGTCTGTGGTGGATACTAACATTATTCCCCTTTTATAGATAAAGAAACCAAAACACAGAGAAGTTAGTGTAGATATTTAAGGCTAAACAAGCCCAGACAAAAATTCTATGGAATCAGTGAAATGTGCAGGATATGTAGTTATCATCAATCCCCCAAATAAATAAGTAGCATCATCTAGGCCAATTTTGTCAAAATCAAAGCTGGAGGTTGGGCAGATTTTCATGGTGAAGTAACTTGGCAGCAGACAACAGGCCCAGTGGGCAAGCAGGGATTTTTAGGAAGATATAGTAATATTCAGCCAAGACCTAGGTGGAAGACTGTGACTTGGCAGATGAACCTTGAATATTGGTAACACTGGAGAGCAAGGCCAAGCCTGTGTCTAGGGCTAGTGGGAGCATCTAGGTTGAGCTATTATGATAGAGATTGGGACATGAAAGGCCAACTCTTATTGGGTAAGGCAGGATCTTAATAAAGGACACAGGTTCTGAGTCCACAGATCAGTCTACACAGCAATTAAGACTGATTTGATTAATTAGATTCTTGGGGAACCTTAAATCTCATAGCAAATGGATAGCAAATGGATTCGTTTTAGAGGGATAATAGAATAAGTGAATATTTGAATGAATGAATGAATGAATGAATGTCATCTTGGTGAGGCTTAGCAAATAGAGCTAAATGAATTGGAAATACTTAGGGGCAGACAGACATCATTGTTACATAGTGGTTTTTCTGTGATAATGGATTTATTCTTGAGCAAACCCTCTTACAACTTCAGAGGAATAGTGACTGTCTCATGATTAAACTGGGGTGTTGTCTTCTCAACTCTTTTCAACTGGACAGCGGCAGTTTTTGTTATTATAGATGCTAAAAGGCAATATTTAAATAGAAGAAAAACCTTGAGATAACTCTAAGTTATATTTATGTGGCATGAGCATCTTTTACCAAAGTTGTTTTGAAGCCATTCTTTTTATGCATTTGGTAGCTTAGTATTCAACCTTTGTAATGATTGACAAAGACAGCTGATAATGAGGAAGAAGGAATTAATTTGCTTAATCCATATCTCCTTGCCCTGAAAACTTGTATTTAGGGTGAATTGACTATAGTTAAAGATGTATTATGTTAGGTTTGCCGTTTGTTTTCCCTATATTCTTTTTATTATCCTGGCCAGTGTAAGCATCCTTATTTAATGCACAAGTAGAAAAAGCAAGCTCCATGTTGAGATTTGGGTATAGATGGATCAAGTTGGATGTAAAATTGCTAAATTCTTCCCTGAAATCCTTGCCATCAAGTATTTCTTTCCTGCCTGTGCTTATTTTTTACACATAAAATCCAAACTCTTATATTTGCCTTGATATGATAGGATTTTCCAGTAATAATCTCTATATTCTCTAGACTACATTCTAAATAAGATCTTAGCCTTTGACTTTTTTATGGTTGTTTTGGCAATATTTGTGTAATTAATTCATACTTGATATAGAACCAACTTTGAATCTGACTTGTAAATCAGATAGGAGCTGCTTAAAAATTATCTGATTTTGAGCCAATCTGAGTTATGTTTATATGACTTTATTTTAGGTGGTATATGCTTTTCTTTTTGTTTTTACTTTGGAACTAAACCAGACTAACTGTATGGAGTGTCAGTGAGAAGGAATGAGGATAATTGCTGGTTTAAAAATATAATTGCTGTGGATTTAACTGACATACAACCATGAGATGTAGGCGGAAGGGTGATTAATGAAGTGGACTGTGCAGGTTCTTTTAAAAAACTTTACTCTTCATGCTCATGAACAGAAATGGCAAACCAGCACACAAGTGCTGCTCAATAGTCAACAGCCAAACTAGTTTTATGAGGCTAGGATTGGAGAACTCTGTATGAGGATGGATACTAGTTTGTACTCACTTCTTCCAAAGGAGCACCAGGGGAATCTTGAAATGATTTTGGACTGTTCTTGTCTTGGTCCCAAATCACAAATCCCAGACTTGATTGCTTGGGTTGCCTTTATACCTCAAATTTCCCCAATTCTTGCCCTTTTTCTGATTCTGGTGTCTTACCTGCTGTTCTCACATTCATCCATTGTCATATCTCTAATATGACACCTGCTGCATAACTCCTGCCCTTGTTGACTCCATGTTTTGGCTTTGGCTTTCTCTTTCTGGCCCAAGGTTGATTGTTACATGTTAATGGTAACATGCCTCTTTCCTCCTGTGTGACCCAAATTGGCCACAACTTATTATTTATGGTGTTTATTTCTCCAATTCACTCCCTAATAAAATAGAGCTGGACACAGTGCTTGTAAAGCATTGGCTAGTACCCTGGGGATTACTTTTCTTTTAAGTAGTCTCAAATTTCACCGAAAATTTTTATTGAAAATTCATGTGATTGGCTGTGTACCATGTGAAGAGCCAAAATGAAAACTGAAAATAGGGCTTCTGAATTCTAGACAGTGTGGACAAAATGCAGCCTCAAATGTGTGTATCCTCTGTAATGATCACAATGAATTCTTACTACCCCTTTTCAGAGGGAGAAAGCTGAGGTACATGATGTTTGTGGTATATCAACAGGGTTGTGAAGACATCTCAATTCCTGAGCTCTGGTGTCTCTTGACTACCAAAACTACATGTTGAAATATGATAGCTTAGTTCCATAATCTGCTCTGAATAAATGTAAGCAATTTGCTTATATATTTTTGCTTGGTTTATGTTTAGGATTTTGGTGGGAGCATTCTACTTAAAAAATTAGGCTGACAAATTGGAAACCAGCCTATCAAGCTAAACTGAAAACATACCTCAATTGTTTTTAGAATTGGGTTCCTAATGATCACACACTTATCTGTTGTTTGCATAGACCAGGTGTTTTGCAACAATTGCATGAGATGGGGGCTCTATTTTCCGTCTTGACAGAGGAGGACACTAAAGCAAGGGAAGATCAAGTAGCTCAAACTCATACAGTTTTTGAGCCGCAGGACTGGGATTGAAACCTAGGCCATTAAGCTGTAGAAGTCATGTACTCACCCACCACATATATGTCCTCTCCACTTACAGGGTTTTGAGAACAGATAGGCCTTCTCATCAGAACATATTGCAGTCAAATCATGTTCTTTATTTGCCTGGATTTTACCATGCTACCAGCTTTTGAAAAGCCTCTGCTTGGTTTCCTAATTTGGCCAAAGCTAGAGCAAGCAGATAGTTCCCATTACTTATCCCTGGGGTGTTGCATGGAGCTGGTACAAGGCAGTAGCAAGGAAGCAGGGCACTCTCCCCTAGCAAAAGGCAGGTGCAGGGATAGGGGAGCAAATGCTTTCAGCACCTCCAGAAGTGCTTCTAAATTCCAGTTCACCTAAACTGAAAGTGAAAACTTAAGAGAGATAAGACATGGCAAAAGTATGGAAAGAATACTGCTTAGAAGATTGTGCAGAATTAAAATGGGGGAGGACAGTAAGAGCAGGGTAAAAATAAAATAAGAAATCAGGAGAAAGGACCATCTTATGGGAGAAAACTTAATCTAAGCAGTGGTCTTGGTTTTTGGAGAGGACCCAACATTTTTTGGCTGTAGTGGAAGTCACTCTACATATGTCTTCATTTTTAGAGAATATATATGCACAATGATTGAACATACTCTAGAGCAATGATTCTCAGTCAGGAGTGATTTTGCCTACGGGGGGACATTAACAATATCTGGAGACATTTTTTGGTTGTCACAACTTGGGGCTGGGTGCTACTGTCATCAAGTAGGTAGAGGCCACGGTTACTATTAAATATACAACAGTGCACAAGGCAACTCTTCACAACAAGGAGCTAGCACAAAATGTGAATAGTGCCAATTTTGAGAAACTTTACTCTAAAGCCAGACTATCAGGGTTCAAGTCTTGACTCTGCCCCTTACTATTTCTGTGGCCTTGGGAAAGATACTTAGCCTGTGTGCATCAGTTTCTTCATTTGTGAAATAAACTGAAGACCTAATTTCATTTAAAATAAGATGCTATCAAATATAAGGTACACCTTCATTTTATGGAAGATAAATCAATGCTGAGTAAGTCATTCTATAGATTGTACAATCTGTATTCCTGCTTCAGATATGTTAAAAAGTCGAAATAAATGTGTCTTAGACTTGGAAATATATAGTATGATCTTTTAAATAGGATTTTAGAAAGATTAAATGGATATGTCTTCTTAGACAGTTCTTAGCTTACACGTACTAGGTACTATATGAGGTTTAGGAGCAATGGGAAACGAAGAAGAGAGATTTCCTTTTCCTTCCCTCTTTTTCCCTCTTTGGTGTTAATGAACCTAAAAGAGCCAGCACCCTGGGGCTTTATTTATAACACTACACACATTCTGGATCCTGGTTATCAGCTCCAAGTGGAGCGGAATGAGAGAGCTAAATATGAAGCCCAAGAGAGTCCAGGCAGTTGATGGTCATGGGTGTGATAGGAAAGGTGGCTACTGATTCCTCACATGAGAGGGCACGAAACCTTATTTAGAAAGTTCCAGTGGCATGTTTTGATATTAGAGGGTGTCCAAAGATCTGTGAGTTCTCTGACAATGATTGGATCAAATCACTGATGATCAGTGTGTAGAAATAGCCATAATGGCCAAAGCCATCTACTTAGTTATAATTAGAAACTGACATCTGGGCAACCAACTAAGAGGACTTAGGCCACATTATTTTAGAAGTTTTTATCTTTGACTGGCTCATTTTCTTATTTCTTGGTGGTGATAACTATGTTTTTATATTTCAGTGGTTAGGTCAGTGGAATTCTGAGTGGGAGAGTTATACAGTTTGTAGGTTAGGTGCAAAATGCTGTCTTAAAAATGGGAAATTCATGTGGGATTTCTGAGGAATGAAAGGCTTCCAAGCAATTATTTATCAGGATCTATAGTTTCTGTGGTAGGGTCTGGCATTCTTTGTACCGCAACCATTGCAAGTGAAGAATCTAAGGGAGCACAAGAGAACAGTCAGCTGAATCAATTCACTCACTTATAAGGTATTTGTTGTGCACCTACTATGTAATAGCCACTGGAGTTGTAAGGATGAATAAGAGTGGTCATTAAAGGGTTATTAAAGGGTAGTTATTAAAAATTCATGTCTGTGTTTTGTTCTTTAAAATTTATTTTTCATTAAAATGGTGGTAGGAGCCCCTTAGCTGTTGTGACGTTTTATATTGCTTCCAAACCCTGTGGTTTTTCTTGAGTAAAGGCTGATGAGCTGATTAGAATCACTACAACTCTTTGCTATGTAAGAATACAAGAGTAAGTCTGCCAGTTGGTGTTCGACCTGAGAAGTGGACCCCATAGAAGGTATATATCAGAGAGTGATTGCTCAGAACAGGCTTGCTCATTCTGGGGGCTACCAGGTAAAGCCCAAATCCATAGGATGGCCATCGGGCAGCCTAGAACTCTTAGGCATGGTTGAAGCTGCTGCCCATAGGCAAAATTTCTTCTCCTCTTGGGAAGCTCCAGTTCTGCAACTGAGGCCTTTCAACTGGTCCACTCAAGTTGTCTAGTATATTCTCCTTTATTTAAGGTCTACTGATTATGGCCTTGAGTCACGTCTACTTTAACAGCAACACCTAGATCTGTATTTGGTGAAGTAACTGGGAACCAGCCAAGCCAAGTTGACATATCAAAAAGACCATCAAAAAAATAAATAAATAAAAATAAATAAAAATAAAAAAAAACAAAAACAAACAAACAAAACCCAAAAAGACCATCACAGGAATGTTTGAAAGAAATTTGGTTTAAACTGTATATTTTGGTTAGATTCCCTCAGTTCACTATTAATTTTCTAGTAATTCTTTGACATTATTACATTATTTGGGCTATGTTTATAAACCATCACAATTAGTTGATAGAATCAATGAAATGAAAAAAAAAAAGAGGCATTTTTTGCATCAATTTGGTCAACTTATAGACTAACATGTAAAAATGTGTCATTAGTTTTGTTAGCATTTTAGGGACAGATTGTGACTACTAATATTTCTTTTCATAGTTTAGCTCAATCATTGGATGCCAGTGTCCATAGTACTGGGCATGGTCTTTGGGATCTAATTTTAACTTGGGAAACATACAACTCAAAACTTAAAAATATTCTATCTCTAAGGAAGTTGAGAGGCTGAATAGGAATATGGTCACGGTGTTCGATTTGTTTTAGTATGTCTTATTCATCCATTTGGTCATTTGATAAATCATCCAATCTTTGTTACTTATTGAATTACATCATGATTAAAACACAGGCTCTGGAATCAAATGCCATCACTTTCTAGGTGTGGGACCCTGGAAAAGTTAGGTACACTGAGCCAATTTTTTGCATTGTGAAATAGGAATAAAAATATTAACTACTTCATAGATTTGTTTGGAGGACTAAATGAGGTTATCCTGCAAAGACAGAGTGTTTACTTCTTGAAGTCATGGACCTGATTTTCAGTTTCTGTATGTCTTGGCACAGCACAGGGACTGACCGGCAGAGGAATACTAACTGACCATCACAACACACCATGATGCGCCTGTTAATGGTGGATGTCCAGAACCTGGCAGAAGCCCCCAAAATGAGAATACCTGCATATTCTCATTGTGGTGGAGTGGTTTGGCCATCCACTCCTCATACAGCGAGCCTTACCACCACCCTGAAAACTTGGCATTAAGGTTAATGACATGATAAAAGAGGAACTGTTCCATCAAGGAGCAAAAATTAAAGAAAGAAAATGATATTGAAACTTTTCATGGAAAGTAAGAAGTAAATTTAAAGATCCTAAAGAAATTTCTAGATTATAGAGCAATATTACTAAATGACTGAATATCACTTTCTTAGAGATTTACCTACTGAGAACTGTCAATGAAATCAAGATTATTGGTATCCTATAATTAAATCATTGTGTGATTAGTGGGCCCATTTTAACTTTTAACATTTTAACTTCTTTAAATTAGATGTAGATTAAATTTTACATCTTCCCCTCTTACCCACCCTCCACTTTTTTTCAGTACACTCATCTATTTCTCCCATAAGATTTTATTTTGCTCTAGTTATTTGGCTGCATATAAATACTTCTTGACTTGTAGGAGTGATTTTTACTTGTTCCCAGGTGATTGCTGACATTGAAGGTAAATGACTCTGTCAAGTATATTTCCAAAGAACTTCTGCACAGAGAACTTAACTCACTTTATGAATGCCTTCATATAAGAGATATATTTTCCATCTTTGTATAATAAATCTGCTTATATCTTTGGGATATTTTTTCATATTCACAGATTTTATTGTTTTTTATTAGATTACTTTTCACCCTAAAATAAATTGCCTGCCAATGAGTTGCAATACATTAACTTTCAATGAAGAATGAAATGAAAGGGAGGAATATAAAATTATAAATAGGTGTATAAATGGCATTATTCTAACAACAGGAGACTTATCATAGTCTAGTTTGTGGGGCATGTGATTACATTTCCCATCATTGTTCACAGGCTGAACCACCTCACAATACTTCATATAATCCTTTTGTTAGGCTCATGTTCCATAAAATGGGACTCAAACACCTGCTTCCCATAAAGTTTTACGGGTTCTAATTTATTAAATACCTTTTATGCTTGCTGATTTTTCTTGGTGATAGTCTGTATAAAATGAGTTATGACTCACAGTTGACCTTATCTATGGAGGCCTATATGTTTGGGGAAGGAAGGAATGGTGCCCAGCAATGCAGATGAGACTGAATGGCCGTATAATATGACTTGGGCCATTTTTCTTGCTCTTTGCTTCCTTGGACAAGGATATTTATCTTGTTTCTACCTGTAGGCTCAGAACTTCCCACCCTCTGAGGTTAGTTCTGATGCTACACACACACATACACACACACACACACACTCACACGCACACACATGTGCATGCACATTCTCATGACATATTGGGAGGTTGTTGGCTTCTTCTCAAAACCTATTCTTGCTCATCATTTTACCTCTTTTTAAAATATTGCCTTGCATCATAGTTATTTATATACCTAGCAGAGTACCTGGCACAAAGTACACACATATGTGTGTGCATACACATAGCAGCCGCTAAGGATTTAAAAGCACTCTGCTAATCTTTCCACATGCATTATTTTATATAATTATCACCAAACCTGTGAAGTAAATAGTCTTGTCATCCCTACCTTATCAAAAAAGAAATTGAAATACTGGAAGTTTGAAAAACTTGTACAAAGTCATTTAATGAGTAAATGAAAAAGCTAGGCTTTGGAACAGAAGGCTTTATATTCCAACAGCCACATGCTAGACTGCTGGGTGATCCCTTGTCTTGTTCACTTACTGTTGCATGAACAAATGCGTGTGCCCCTCACTGAGCTGGAAGCTTCTTGTGCCTTTTCTCTCAGTAGCCTGTATAGCACCTGCCATGGACTTGGCAACAACAAATGCTGTTGCCCCAACAGTACACTTGGCCACAGGCATGGGGATTTCGTATCTACTCTTCTGATATCAAGCTCAAACCAAGGAAAATGTATTTCACTGTACAGCTAATTTATTGAAACGACAGGCTAAGATGGATTCACAGAATGACCCCTCATTCTTATATTAGTTTATACTGTAATATACAAAGTTAGCATACTCTTGGGAATTATGAGAAATTGACATTTGGGAGATAATAACTTATTAGAATCTCATGAGACTAACACTTTTAAAAGAGCCTGAAAAGACTGAAATAATTGTGTAAGAATGAGATGATTGAAGGTGTTACATGTGGTGTTTGTGAGGAAACGACGTGCACATACTTGACATAAAGAGGAGAAGTTATAGTTAGATAATGACTTCAAATATATGAGGATTTAGGGAGAAACATAATGGTGATCAATCAGTTTACACATGAGAGAAAATGTACTTAAAGTAAAATGCTTGGCTTGCCATTTATTATTTATCCAACATATTTACTTAATGTCCACTATGATCTTAGCACTACAAAGGAAATTTCAACCATAAGGGCTTCAAAAGAAGACAAAAATTTGCACACATTAAGTTATATAGTCCCCACTCTCTATTTGAAGTAACAAATTATTTCCTGGTTCTAAAATGTAGAAGGAATTGGGATGCGTGGGTGGCTCAGTGGGATAAGCATCTGACTCTTGAACTCAGGTCTTGATCTTGGGGTTGTGAGTTCAATCCCTTCATTGGGCTTAAAAAGCAAAAAATGAAAAAAATGCAGAAGAAACCTATTTCACAGATAATTTTTCAATAAAAGACATACTTTTTCCAAGTAGACATTTTCATCTCTAAAAATTTTCTAAAAATAGATGGCATAGCATTTTATCTTCATTTGATATTTTTTTCAGGAAGTCAAGATAGCTAAGTCCAGGTTCACTGATATTTGATTGTATAATATAGAGACAACACTTAGCTAATCTATGAGAATAGAGATGCTCATTCTTATTTGTATGTCTGAAACCAAATAGAATACTGTCAATTTGTGACCTATTTGCTTTTGTCTCCTTGGGTCTAGCATAATGCATAACACATTGGCAGTCTTTGGATGTTTATTAAATTAAGTGCAAGCAATCATTTGATATCTTGTAGTGAACTTGCACTGTTAAGCTGTGAACGATATGGGACCAAGGTCCATGTCATAGATTCCTCTGTTTTTCTCTACAGTGTCTAACAGAGTATCTAGCCTAGAGTAAGTATGTTCCTCTTGTATACAAAAGAACAAATAAAAGAAGTCTTAGCAGAGATTTTACCAAGTTTTTCAACTGAATAACAATTAAGGTAACACATTTGACTGCTGATTAAAATGCTCCTAGTTTATAATGATAAAAATCATCTCATCAACAAATAATGGTCAGTTGACAGAGCTTCCAAACCATTGCCATAAGTCTTTTAATGTATACTAATTATAGTCATGAACCATAGTGGTTGGGATGCATAATTTACTGTTAAAGTATTTTTTTTTTTACTGTTAAAGTATTAATTTTACTCACTTCAGTTGAGTGGCAGGTCTTTATCTAGTTGGTCCTTTCTCAAAAGAATGGTGGAAATTCAGTGAATATTGGGAAAAATTCTTACTCATTTCTATAGTGAGAAGCACTATAGTGCTTCTATAGCAATCTAAGCAGTACTTAGCAGTCATCAGTAGAAGAAAAAGTATACATAAAACCTTGCTTCCTTCATATTTATGTGTCTGGACACACTGGATTTAGGTAATTTTAAGAAGTGAGTGGAGATGCGGTACCTTCATTTAGCAATTGTCATAGGACCCTAAATTTAAAAGCTTTACCTTTAAGAGAAATTTCTTTTTGTACAGACTTTTTTTCACTTTCAGTGATTTTGCTTGCAAATTTCATATTGTCTCCAAATCCAGATTCATTGTTATCCCTAATGAGAAATGCTAAAGGTTCCCTTAGAATTACTAGTTCATTAAAGTTTAAAGTTAGTTTCCCTTTGCTTTTTCATTTTGTTCTGTGCTTCTCTTTGGTGCTTATCAAACCAAGAAATGAAATAGATTATTTACTGTTGCCTAGTCCTGCATCACTAGAGGCTGGATTCTGCTTCCATCCAGGGATGGAAGCTAGAAGGAGAGGCATTCCCCAAAAGACTGCACATAGAGCCTTCTATATTCCTGTGCACTTTGAGAAGGCTGCCATGAAATTCAGAACATTCTTCTCACTGTCTAAATTTTCTTTTGAGTATAAGTTCATTGCTCTACTTACATGTTTAAGTAAAAATAGGGAAACCAAGATTGAGGGTCAGAATAAGTTTAAGAGGGAAATGACCACTTACTGTCTTGTCTTAATCTTATTTTTCTAAATTATAGAGATAACCAAAGAAGAACTGATTATTGCATAAGCATTAATGCTGGCCCTTTGATTAAAGTTGTAAATGTAATTTACATTTAGATGTCCCATAGGCAGCTGTAAAATGTGATTAGATTGTAATAATAAATGAGTTTGACCAATTGTTTTCTTTTTGACTCAGGCTGCTATTTTTGGAGAAATCTCCCCTAAGGGAATAGTCTTCCCATTATGTGTTCTCATTTTGAAAGCTTTGGCAAGAGAATGGACCATGATGATATTTAAATTCTTACTATTATTACATAACATATAGACCGGCTAGAGTATCTAGGACTCAAAGACTGACAGGTTTTACAATGAATATAAATGCATGAATTGATTTAAGAATCTGACCTTGTGAAAAAAAAGAAAAAAAGAATCTGACCTTGTGGTATTTGAGCGCCATTTACAATTCATTGAAGTACTGATGTACGAAAAGTTCCCTCATTAAAATTCCTCACTGATTGAATTAATTTATCAATGGTGTACATAAGATTAAAAATTTTTTTCTTGTATTTTATGGCATATTTGTAAAATTAGGGTGTCTCTGGTGCTTATAGAAAATAAAATACAATTTATTAGTAGTTTTAGTCATCACATATATCTTTAGATATTTTCTGTGCTCTATGGAAAGATTTATTTTAATATTTTAAAAGTTTCTTTGTAGAATCCCAAATGCCGATATTTTCAGAAGCTTTATTTCCCTATCAAAAAGTCCTGTTTTCTTGAAAAAAATTTCAATATTTTTATTAGATAAGGAATGACTTCACAAAAAGTACTGCCCTTTTTAGTGTTTTAATTCTTTGCTAATGGTTATTTTCTTAAGGTTAGTGGTATAGCTTTGGTGTTATTACACATTAGCCCATAAAGTTTATTTGTTCAAATGAAAAATGAAATATCCCAAGATCTAACATAAAACACAATGTAACACTTTGATTTTAGAATTGAGACATACTTGTTTGGTATTTTCAGCATTTCATTTGAGAAGGCTAAGAAAGATCTCTTATTATGTGGATTCTATAAGGTATCTGATAACTATGTATACTTAACCCATTTCATTTAATATGTGGTGAGCATCCTTCTGCATTAATATTATAAATTATTATACTATGTACTGTATAATTTAAAATTTTGTTTTGTAATTATAATACATAATGATAAAAATTGAAGATTTCCCAATTAATATAATCAATCCCCTATTAGTGATAACTATTACTTCTTTGCTGTTATAAAGGAACACATGATGAACATCCTTGTAGATGAATAGTTCAGAAGATCCTTATTTATTTTATTAGGATAAGTAAATAGATGAGAAATTGTTAAGTGAAAGGATACTCATATTTTTTGAATTTCTGACAAACAATGCCTAGTTGTCCATGAGAAGATCATACAATTTATAGACCTGTCAGTAACTTATGAGAGCAACTGTTTTCCCCTATTCTTCTCTGCACTTTTATTATGATTTATGATTCTGGCCAATTTAATAAATAAATGGGATCTCAGTGAAATTTTAATTGCATTTGTGAGGCTCATCAATTTTTCTAAGCTTACTGTACATTTATATTTCATCTTTTATAAATTATTTTTGCTCATTTCCTTTGCATATTCTCCCTAAAAAGCATGTTTGTATTTTTTATTGATTTCAAAAAATCTTTTAGGAACAGTTCTTTGTGATATGCTGTAAATAAATTTTTCTCATTTCATAATATAACTGTAAATTTTTTGTAGTTGTTTGGTTTGTTGGTCTGTTACTTTTATGCTTGCAAGCTTTAATGTCATGCTTAGAAAAGCCTAGTTTCACTCCCATATTATACTAATATGTATCTTATACTTATTTTGAGTATTTGCATGGGTTCATTTCCTGCATTTAAAGCTTCAGTCCATTGGGATCCCTGGGTGGTGCAGCGGTTTGGCACCTGCCTTTGGCCCAGGGCGCGATTCTGGAGACCCGGGATCAAATCCCACATCGGGCTCCCGGTGCCTGGAGCCTGCTTCTCCCTCTGCCTATGTCTCTGCCTCTCTCTCTCTCTGTGTGTGTGACTATCATAAATAAATAAAAAATTAAAAAAAAAATAAAGCTTCAGTCCATTTAGAAAACATTTTGGTATAAGGTGCAAGATATGCATCTATCTTATTTTTTACAGTTGCTTAAGAAATTTGTTACATACTATTTTATTTGTTTAATCAATAATTCCAACTTATACTGTTAAAATAAATTTATCATATATTGTCATTATAGGATTTATAATAATTTTTTTCCCTGGAAATTCTTTTCTAAATTAAGCTAAAACCTAAATGTTTTTCTGCATTGACAAGCCATAGTGTTTTTATTTTCAAACTTTCTATTTTTGATATCTAGTAGGAAATTGTAAAATTGCTTTTCTTTTGAATTCCTTTTTGTTTGAAGATTTCTGGCTGCTTAAAAAAGTTTAACCCTCTAGATTATCGTAGAATAAGCACCTAAATTACAGCAAATTAATAGTTTACAATATAATTTGAGAAGAAGTTTGTGTCTTTAAAACAGTAAGCTTTCCCATCCAGAAACATGATATAGGTTTCCATTTATTAATATTCATTTGATATTTCTCACTAGAATTTTCTTCTCATGGAAAAAGGATATTTCTTTTTGTATTTATTTCTAGATATGACATAGTTTTAGTTGCTGTATTGAATTTCTTTTTAGCATTTATCAAAAAGATCATATAGATTTTTCTTTCTGACATTAATTTGGTACATTGTATTAATGGGTTTTAAAATATTGGGCCATCTTTGGTAACACAAATTTTAAGAATTTTTAAAACAGTGGAGGGGCACCTGGATGGCTCAATCAGTTAAGCATCTGACTCTTAATTTCGGCTTAGGTGGTGATCTCAGGGTCCTGAGATGGAGCCCCACTCCGGCTTGTTGCTCAGTGCAGAGCTGGATTGAGATGCTCTCTTTCCCTTCCTGCCCCTCCCCTCGCTCGCATGTGTGTACTCTCTCTAAATAAATTAAATCTTTTTTTTTAAATTTTTTATTTATTTCTTTATGATAGTCACACACACAGAGAGAGAGAGAGGCAGAGACATAGGCAGAGGGAGAAGCAGGCTCCATGCACCGGGAGCCTGACGTGGGATTCGATCCCGGATCTCCAGGATTGCACCCTGGGCCAAAGGCAGGCACCAAACCGCTGCTCCACCCAGGGATCCCAATAAATTAAATCTTAAAAAAAAAAAAAAGAACTTATTAAACAATGGAATCATTGAAAAAGTTTCATTTTTAGATTTTCATTTTTAAAACTATAAATCAGATTCTGAAATAGGAAGTTTTAAAACATTCAGGATGTCAATAGAGTGCTATAGAGAACACTCTTATTTTGTTGTGATGTATCTGCAATATATGAATGCATATATGATATATATATGATATATAGAGATATATATTTATGTATATGTGATGTTACTGTGCTTTTGTGTCTTTCACATAGATATTACATAGAATGTTGGGCAGATACATAGTATATTCCTGACATGTTTTATTTACATACTTATTATATTTGTCATGACTATATAAAGTGAATTTTAGCCAAGCATGAATAAAAAGATGAACTATCTATAACTTAAACTTTTGGTGGTACTTTCACAACTTCCAGTAAAATATTGTATATTACAGTAAAAAAGAAAACAGGAAGAGAAAACTAATGGATATTACCTCATACCTAAAACAATTATTCAATGAGTAGAAAGTTTCAGCTATGCTAAGTGAATAAATTCTAGAGATCTGCTATATAATATAGTACCTATAGCTAATTTGGTAATGTACACTTCAAAATCTGTTAGGAGGGTAGATCTCATGTTACATGCTCTTACCACTTAACACATAAAAAAGAAACAAAGCAAAGAAAACTCTGCGAGGTGTTGGATCTGTTACCTTGATGTGGTGATAGTATCATAAGTGTTATCTGTCCAAACTCATCAAATTATTCACATTAAATATGTATAGGTTTTTGTAGATTAGTTATACACCAATAAAGCTGTTAAAAATAGAATAAACAAGAAAATCAATTAAATAGAGAGTATCTAGGGTCTGTTAGAGATTTTTTGTTGTGCTTATTTTTTATTGCCTTTTTTTTTTTTTTTTTTTTTTTTAGTTGAAGAGACAGAAAGCCAATGGCATTTCTCCAATAAGAACAGATAACAAAACTTTAGTTTTCTTTGGAGCAAGGCTTCTTGGTGTTACTCACATATCAAGTCAAATAACCCTTTGTTGTGGCAGGCTGTCCTGTACATTGATTAGCAGCATTCTTGGCCACTAATACACTAGATGCTAGTAACACTCTCTTGCTATAAGAATGTTTCCAGACATTACTAAATTTCCTGTGGTCAACAAAATTGCCCCTGCTTGAGAATCACTGCCTGAGGATGAGATAGTAATGTTGTACACATTCAAGAATCAAGTTTAGTCTAATGGAAACCTTTGGGCAAAATGAAATAGGTAACAGATTAATCTGCTTCCTGTCACTTGTGGAGCGAAATACAGGAATGCTCATTTCTACAGGTTTATACATTTTTTTCATCACTCCTTCCTCCCCTGAATCCATCTTTCTTTGCCTGCCCCCCTTTCTTTCTTGACTTTATTCTTTCAACCTCTTTTTCGTCTCTTGGTCCCAATACCTTTCTCACATAATACATAAAATCTGTAATTTTTAAAAATACTTCTGTTAATAACTGGGCATTTAGGGATCTTCTGAGACTTGCAATATTGGTTGCCACTTTTTGATGCTTTTTATCTACAGTCAGGACTGATTGGTATAAATGGGACATCCATGCTCTTGGTAAAGACTGGAACCACGAGCAGTGCTATGCTAAGGGCACTCTGGCAAGAGGCTAGACTGCATAAATGATGGAAAGCTTTTGAGTTGCTAGGCAGAGAAGCCCGGAGGATCGAACATGACTTCTTTACTGTTTTATATTAGAAACATAAATAACTTCCTTCAGTTAAAATCTAATTGGGCTGAAGGGGAGCCATTCCAGTCAAAGATGATAATCTTATATCAAGTTCTTTATTTTCTCCCTTTCTAAAATTTCCATTGAAAATCCAAGGAATAAAAAAATGAGATAAAACATATATCTATGCAAATGTACTTCTATTGCCTTTCAAACAGTCTTACCAGGTATTTGTGAAAATCTGGAGAAGTAGGCAATCTCGTGTTCTGCTGGTGAATAAGAAGATTGTTATACATTTTTTATGGAGAGTTTAGTGATAAGCGTAAAAAAGTTTTGAAATATTCTTTTCCTTTAATACTGATATTGGACTTTTACATTTTATCCTAATAAAAAGAAGTGCATAAAAATACAGCCATAATAATTTCATTTAAATATATTTCATATTAGCAAAAATTAAAAACAACCTGAATGTCCTTCATTAATAGAGTGGTTGTACAAATTAAGGTATATATTTAGTGACAAACTGTGTTATTGTTAAAATTATGTTGAAGAAAAACATTTGTAATGTGGGAAGAGATTTATATCATATTACGTATAAAAGCATTCTATCAAATAATTTGTGTAGAGAAGATAAAAAAAATCATCACTTAAAAAATCTATGGATATATGATAAAATATTAATTATTATCTCTAAGATAGAACAATTTTTTAAAGATTTTTATTTATTTATTCATGAGAGACACAGATTGAGAGAGAGAGAGGCAGAGACACAGGCAGAGGGAGAAGCAGGCTCCATGCAGGGAGCCCAACGTGGGACTCGATCCCGGGACTCACTGGAGTCCTGTCACACCCTGGGTTGAAGGCGGCACTAAACCACTGAGCCACTCGGGCTGCCCTAGGTAGAACAATTTGATGTGACTTTTATTTTCTCTTCATTTCTAATGGGTATTTTATAAGTTTTTTGCAACGACCAGTTTTACTCTTTTTGAAATGCAAATAAAGCAAAGGTTTGTGTGAAATATAAGGAAGTCTAGTGGGGTACTATATAGGGAATGCCAATGACAAGCGTGTTTATCATCTTTGAAATACTTATTTCATTTGGAGTCTTCTCTGTTATTTTTTTAAAGAACATAAACTAAGGAAAACTTTGTTTTTATCTCACATTTGTACACGTGTTATCGCAAACACATAGTAAAACAAAACAAACCGTGAGTTATTTGGAAGAATGTTAGGAAAAATTTAAATAAAACCCAAGGAAAATTACTAGTTTGTGTTGAAAATGTTCTCTGGTGGGTAAACAACTTATCATTGGTTTTCTGACTACTGGAAAAGAAAGAAGTAAAAATATTAATGCAGGTCAGGTTATTCGAGGTTTTGAAGAAATTCTTCTAACACAAAGCATGTGAATGAGGGAGAATAGACAGGTTGTGGTGATTCTGTGTTTAATTCAGGGACAATTTTCTAAATGTGGAATAGTATAGTCCACTTGAGAATTGGCAGTCATAACGATACGCCCCTTTGTCCTTATAAATTATGGTAGCTGGTCATCAGGGAGTGGCCAGGGAGAAAAAGAAAAAATACTAGAGAAAAGTCAGAAGGGACAAAGGGAAATAATTTTTTCAATTATTCTTCTATCATTGCTGAGGTCATCAAACTACATCAAAATATCTGAGTAACTGGGATCCCTGGGTGGCGCAGCAGTTTAGCGCCTGCCTTTGGCCCAGGGCGCGATCCTGGAGACCCGGGATCGAATCCCACGTCGGGCTCCCGGTGCATGGAGCCTGCTTCTCCCTCTGCCTGTGTCTCTGCCTCTCTCTCTCTCTCTCTCTCTCTCTCTCTCTCTCTCTGTGTGACTATCATAAATAAATAAAAATTAAAAAAAATATCTGAGTAACTTATGAAAACTTTGGTTAATCATGTGATAATATTGGGGCACCTGGATGGCTCAGAGGTTCAGCCTCTGCCTTTGGCTCAGGTCGTGATCCCAGGGTTCTTGGATTGAGCCCCACTTCGGGCTCCCCATGGGGAGCCTATGTCTCCCTCTGCCTATGTTTCTGCCTACATCTCTGCCTCTCTCTTTGTGTATCTCATGAATAAATAAATAAATAATCTTAAAAAAAATCATGCGATAATATAAACTAGAAAAGAGTAGATGACATGTTCTTAAAATAGAAACTGGTTTCAGGGACAGTCACATGTTGTGGTTCATGTTTCCACGAATGCATAATCTTGCATGATTTTTGCATCTTTATCTTTTTTTTCTCTCGATATATAATAGAAAATTTAAGTGCATAAAAAGGAGGGAAACTGTCTTGTCTTATAATTGTTATTTCATCCCCAGTTTGCTGGATCCCTTGTCTGCAAAAAATGTAACCGGCTCATCTAACGAGGCAGAGCAGGGTGACTGCAGAGTAGTGATCCCCAAATCCCATACAATAGAACCTTCCTGCTCTGAGGGATTTAAAAGAAAAGCACAAACCTTTGTCAAATTTAGTGGGAACATACTTTACACAATAGCCTTACCTCAGAGAGTCACATGGGTGTTGCATCCAGGGAAAAAGATTTGAGAAGATAGAGATGAAACAAAGTCTTCCTAACATTTTTTAAGCAGGATTTTCACAACATTTCCATCCTGAAGGCTTCTTGTGAGCAATGCCTGTTAACATCCTGTGGGCCAAGTGTTCTATGGAATGCAGTTTAGAAAGCACTGGTCAAGATGATTCAGACCTCACAGCCTTTCACAAGGCTGTTTAATTATTCACATTGTTTGTCTGAAAGTGTTACTACCACCCTGCAAGGTCAGAATTATCAGCATGATTTTGTCATTTCATACTTCGGTCTAAAATCTGGCCTGGGTTTCTGTATTTTTAAAAGCTCCCAGGAAATTAGAATTCAGGGTAGGCTTTGGGGATCATTGCACTAGAATCAATTTAGGATAATCTCAATACGATGATCAATCTTACTCTTCCTATAATAGTACTATTGCTATCATTTCTTCAAAACTCTTTTGTCCCTGCATATCTCATTATCACTGCCTGTTGACTAACTGTCATGAAGGCAAAAACCCACAAAAATGTGAAGGCAAGCACTCTGGACAACATGTTTAGTAAGGTCCAGTTAGCTGCTCTCATTCTTAGACTACAGTGATAGGAAAAAATCCTTACCAAGTGGATCACAAGAGCTGGTAAGTTGTCTCTAAGAAAAAGAAGACTTTCTGGTAGTTGGGTGATCCATCTTCTCCAGCCTTCCCCACTTTTGTCCATTCTGTGTGCAGGTCCAGCTTCCCCCAACCCTCCCTGGGGTCTAGGAGCAGACATCTCCCACCTCCCTGCAGAAGCCTCAGTACAGCAGTGGTGCCCAGATACCCGCTCACCTGGCATCTGGACATCTCAGCTCATCTTGGCACCCAAACAGCCTTTTGGAGGGAATCCCTAATAGATATTTAACATCTTTCTGCCTTTGCATTCATCTCTGTGAAATGGCCCCATAGCTTTGCCCCAGGGATAGATAGATTTGTAACCTGTTTGAAATTACCAACAGAGAGTCACTTTCCAAAGTAGGGATGGTCCTGTCCCACATCTGCCCTTTACTCCTGAGACTCAGGACAGAAAAATGAAAATAACAAGAACTGCCATACTTACTCATGCCCTGTCATTTTGAAGTCCCTTCTCCTCTTACAGATGACATTTTGGAGTAGAAGAAATTTTCAAAAAAAATTTCCTAACTTTTTCTTTCCCATTTCTTTATCTCTTTGAGACCGTGTCCACGGCCACCCATAGGACGTCATCTTAAGTGGGCAGTACTGTCCTTGCTGGCCTCCCCCTTCCTCTCAGTTTATGTTTATTATTCTTCTGCCTTCTCTGGAAGGGTAGCAGGGCTACTGGTTGGCAGATGTGCTGTTTATGCCCTAGGGAGACATAAACAGTATACTGGACTCAGAGTTACTGTCTTTCCAAGTGGGACCAAAGGTATTGTATTCCCAAATCTGAGGGGAAGAAATTCAGGAAGTCACTTGGAAATTATCTCACATTCCTCCCCTTCCTCCTTCTCTTCCCCTGACCTCTTCTTGTAATATCTATTTTAACGTGCTCTTTTCGCCTAAGCAGGAGATAGAGGGTCCAGTGAACTTTGTGATTTTCCCATAATGCCTAAAACACTCCATTTTAGGACTTAATGTGTTTTATAGAATTTATCTCTTCATGCCTGCTGTCCCTACCAGACTGTACCCTCAAGATGCATGGGCCCAGCACAGTTGCAGGTATATATAAGGACACGTGAAATACTTGTTAAATTGAGCTGTTGAATCTCGCTTGCATGTCTACACCTGTGGAACCTTGTCCTACCTCTACCAGGAGTAATTTCCCTCTTCCATGTGCCCCAAGAATATTTGGTTATAGCTCTGTCACGGGATTTGCCAAAGAAGATTATGGTGGTTTTGCATTTACCTCCCATGCCAGGTGTGAGAGCCTTGGGACCTGGCATGCACTGCATCTGTCTGTTTCTTTCTTTCTCTTTTAAATATTTTATTTATCCATTCATGAGAGAGAGAGAAAAAAGAGAGAGAGGGAGAGAGAGAGAGAAAGAGAGAGAGGCAGAGACAAAGACAGAGGGAGGAGCAGGCTCCATGCAGGGAGCCTGATGCGGTACTTGATCCCAGGACTCCAGGATCACACCCTGGGCTGAAGGTGGCGCTAAACCACTCTGAGCCACCCAGGGATACCGCATCAATCTGTTTTTTCTTTTCTTTTCTTTTCTTTTTTTTCTTTTCTTTTCTTTTCTTTTCTTTTCTTTTCTTTTCTTTTCTTTGTTTTCTTTCTTTTTCTTTTTCTTTTCTTTTCTTTTTTTTCTTTTCTTTTCTTTTTTTCTTTTCTTTTCTTTTCTTTTCTTTTCTTTTCTTTTCTTCTTTTTTCTTTCTTCCTCTCCTCTCCTCTCCTCTCCTCTCCTCTCCTCTCCTCTCCTCTCCTCTCCTCTCCTCTCCTCTTCTCTTCTTTTCTTTTCTTTTCTTTTCTTTTCTTTTCTGTCTGTTTCTCATGTGCCCTGCCTGCCTCTGAGGAGCTGCTCAGCGCTGTGAGTGTGGAAGGGCAATCATTTATTCCCAGCATACTCAAGATGTGCAGGGAACCTGTGGCTTCTTTGCTTCCTATGTATGATCTGATCTTCTTCATAAGCTCTCTATTCTACTGGGTCTGGGTCTGTAATGGGTGTGTGTGTATGCCTGTGTGTGTGTGTGTGTGTGTGTGTGTGTGTGAGAGAATTTGGTGAAGGTGGAAAGAGAGGAACTATAATATAAGTTATGAAACTCCACCCAATCTAATAATTTAAATGGTCCTTTTAGGTAACTCATGTTTAAAAATATTTTAATCAGATACCTGTATTTCTCTCCCTATTGCTCTCCCAAGACAGCATGGGGCCTTATGTTGTTGCATTGTTCTCTGGCACCTCTCATTTCTCTTGTCCACTTGGTCACTGCAAGTCTTAGTGACATCTTTAGCTAACATCTGTATTTCTCCCCACCATTTTAGCCCTACTCCACTCCTGTGGCACTGTTGTCCTGTTGAGGTCTGGCTGTAACGCCCACTTGGTTCCTGTGGCCCTCAACCATGATAGCACTCTTGGTACTCCCACCAGCCAGCTCTATCAGCTGTCCCATGGCCTTATGCAGGGCACTGGGGATCTCTCACACCTTCCTCCTTCCCACCCAAGAGCCAGGGGAGACTTGAGTGATCTGAACTGTGGGCTCCCTCTGTCTAACTATCATACAGTAGCTGCTTGTATTGTGATGTCACTGTGCTGGGTTGGTGTGAGAATGGCCTGGGAGTCACTTCAGGAGTAATGCCTTGCTGAGCCCACCAAAGTCTAAAGTACTCAGCTCTCGGTGTTCCAACACCAACAACCTCCCGCTGCAAGATTTTGGACTAGCACACTACCCATGTCCTAGACTCTTCTTTCCACCACCTCCTGGGGACTTGTGGTGGGAATGGCTGTTGGCAGCAGTTGGTGGGGGTGGGGAGGGGAGATGAACACAACATAGTCTTTTTTGTTATATACCAATGAATTTGGGTGGAAGAATTTCCTGCATGAGGGCGAACTAGGGTTTTAGGTGAGGGAAGTATAAAGCAGAAGGTCAGTTGGGCCACAGGTTTTAGCTTTTCAGTTCCAATTTGATGGCATCTTTGTGGAGGGAAATGCGAGAATGCATGGGCTTGGAGAAAAAAGGCAGAAGGAGAAAAAAGGCAGAAGGTCCATAGCAATTGAGAGTAGATAGCCCGGGGCCCAAGGACACATGGAAGTGACAGGTCACTGAACCATATGTGTGACTATCAATTTTGAAGGCCCGTCCCCAACTGTAGTAGAGATGCTCCTGTTGTTCGTCGTTCACAGTAGCACTGGATGTACCAAGCTCAGCCACTTCTCAGGTTCTGCAGGGAGACCTGTAATCAGGTCTGGCTGGCCTGTCGTCCTGTGGACAGAGCAGGTGTCCCCTCTGCTGCTCTACCCATGTCAGGGAGATTAATGAGCCCCAGTTGTGCAGGTTTGCAGACCGTTGGGAGAAAGGACAACTCCTCTCCAGAAACCCTCGATAGTGTAGTTATGACTGCACCACTGCTTCTCAAGACTTGACAGATCTCACGTACTCTTCCAAAGTCAGAATCGAGGGTTGAACATTTTGTGATTCCCTTGTGTCTCTGTTTCCTTTGACAGAGAATCATTGAACGGAACTCTTTCCTCCTCTTTCTAGTCTCAGGCCCTAGTCTGAAGCTCAACAAAGAAAGTTCTTCTTCTTTTTTTTTTTTTTTGAAAGTTCTTCTTTACACATTCAATAATAAAACATCTAACAATGTCACAGAACTTCAAATGCCATTAAAAAAAAATCTTACTATGTACAGAGTTTTAGAAGGTTTTCAAAATGTGAAACAAGAGAGTCCTGGTGCCATCGAGGCTCACACTGCTCATGAGGGGAGGAATCCAAAGCACTGGACAGTATTTTTAAACGGTAAAAATTACCATCATGAATGCTGAGGAATATTCTATCTGGAGTAAGCAGAGTGCTTTATCCATATTGACCCATCACTACTTGCTATGATTACTGCTAATTCCTTTGTAAATCAACTCTCCTTATAAATTCTTACAGAAAACAGCTAACAGGAGATGACCTGTGTTCCTAAATAATTTGGGGAGTTTTGTCCTGTATTAGCATTTACTTTGCTTAGCTACCTGACCTATAGCAAGCTTGTGTTTCTAACCACAGAGAAGGTGGGGGCACACTTCTAATAGAAGAAAAAGTATAACAACAAATCTCAGGCCTTGAGTACAAAGCCGGGGAGGTAATGCTGGTGAGGGAGATTATAACACCTGAGTAAAAAGTCTCCTCAACTCTTTTTTCTATTAATATATAGTAAAAGAATGAGAAACTTGTGGCTTTTGACACATTCAGGGATTAGAATGTGCTAGAGCAGACCGACAATGAATGATAATGCACTACAGGTCCAGATGCCTACCTGCCCCCCCCCCCCCCCCCACAAAGCCATTACAGAATGATTTATGGTTGGCAGGAAATTGAATGGTAATTATGTGGAAAACAAACTTCAAATGTTAATAACATGCAAATTGGTTTCCTGTTTGATTGGAAATGACTGTACAATACAACACAATCACCATGACAGGTTCTTTCACACCCCTGCCTACTTACCTTCACTCCATCAGCCTCATGCCTAACTCTGAATTTCCTTCTTCACAGACCTTCCTGGTCAGCCTGCCTTAGTGAAATTACCCTTAAAATGAAACAGACTTCTGAAGATGAGCTGGAAAGGTGGAGCACAAATGCTAGGAGGGAAGGTGCCTCACACCTTAGAGCTCCGCAGGGATCCTGGCCAGGAAAGGTGGAATCTGGACCCTTCAGGAAAGTCGCTGGGGTTCTTCTTCCTCGTCTTATTAGTGTGCCAACCATCCGCTAGTATCTCCGTTTCTTCAGCTGATCCTGAGAATCTTCCAGCAAGAAATAGCTTTGAGTCTTTCCCTGGTTCTTACCATGCTCTGAACATCACTTGTTGTAAGCCCTTGTTGGATCTTCTCCAAGGCCATCAGACAGTTAACAGCTCACCTGTAAACATTACTCTCTTCCTCTGCTGAAACCAAGCAGAAGGATCTAGGAGGTAGATACTGAACAGGCCACTTGAACAGAGAGACCCCAGTAAGACCAGCCAAGGCTAAGGAAAATGTAAATCTAGTCTATTATTATCAATATTCCATTGAGCTGGAGGGCTGTGTCCCTTTTTCTAAATTAAACTTTCTCTTTTGAGATAGATTCAGATTATTATGAGAAATAATGTGGAGAGATTCCCATGTACTGTTTAGCAGTTCCCCCATGGGAAAATCTTGTAAAACTGCAGTACAACCAGGATATTGACATGAGCACAATCTGCTTGTTTTCCTCAGATCCCCCAGTTTTATTGTACTTGTGTGTGTGCATGTGTGTGCACATCTGTTTAGTTCTATACAACACACATGGGTCTGTGTATCTTTATTACACTCAGGATCCAGAATAGTATTATCATTACAGGCTCTCTTTTATGCTCCCATCTTTGTCCGGCTCTCTTCCCCCTTCCACTCCTGGCAACCACTAATCTGTCCTTCATTTCACAATCCTGTGAAATAATAAACATAAACTGAGAAATCAAGAACGTGATACAGATGGAATCCTATAGTATGTAACCTTTGGGATTGCCTTTTCTCACTCAGGATAATTTCCTTGAGAGCGATCTCACTTTTATCAGAAAGTTTGGGATGTTATCTCATAATCAGCATGATTATGTTTCTCAGTTTAGTAGGATTATAACTTTAGTAAGCCACTTTAATATACAGTATCCCATGTGATCCTCTCAACAAAGTAGAAAGATAAGAGTTAAAAGGAAAAAACACTGTTTTCTAGCTGTGGCTGAGGTTGACTGGCTCTCCAGCCACCCAGCTCCCTCACCCTGCAGGGCACACAGCCAGACTACATCTTCCAGCTTCTCTCTTGGAAAGGTGTGGCCATGCGACTGGATTCTGAACAATGGAAAGTGACCAGTGGTGATGAGTTCCAATTCCAGCCTGGTTCATAAAACCCTCTCACAAGTGTCCTTCCACATTCTTTTTCCTTCTGTGGCCATCTTGGAGCCTGTGGTGAACCTAGTGGAGCCACAAGATGTGGCAAACAACCCTGATTGAACTCTCTCAAATCTCTTGACCTTTAGTGTTCTGAGTCACCAGAGTTATGGGGGTGGCCACTGTGGATTCGGAGGCAGTGGAAGGGAGGGGTCAGTTGCAGACTATAACACTTTCTGGCCTATCATTTCCTCCCCGGGGCCTTTGGGGCTGTCTCCTGTCCCAGCCCAAGGAGACACACTGCTCTTTCCTCATGCAAAGCACCCCTGAGTCACTTTGGGAATGAGTCATGGTTTTCTTTGAATTTTGGTTTTTTAATTTCTTTTGTGCATGTTTGTTTTTTGTTGTTGTTTATTTTTTAAAGATTTTATTTATTTGTGAGAGACACACAGAGAGAGGCAGAGACATAGGCAGAGGGAGAAATTGGCTCCCTGTGGGGAGCCCGATGCAGGACTCGATTTGGGACCCCCGGGATCACATGGGAGCTGAAGGCAGACACTCAAAACTGAGCCACCCAGGAGTCCCTTTTTTTTTATTTCTACAATTCTTCTGGAATTAATCTTAAGGAAGGGAGCTGTGCTAACTCATTAGCATCTTGTTAGCCATTCTTTGTAGGTTTTTATCCATGAATTAATTTTATTTATTTCTGTTGTTAGAAGAAAAGAAAACCAAAAGTGGGAGGAAAAGGTAATCATGGATTATCTTATTAAAATATACTATGTTTCTAGTATGGTAGAGTTTCTGTGATTTTGCTGGGTGAGTGAGTTTTAGCTTCTTTGGATAATCATTCCAACACAATGAAATTCAAACTGAATAAGGAATTGAATTTAAGGAAGGGAAACGAGGAGGCCATGGGGCTCAGTTGACTCTTAAGATGTAGAGAAACTTGGCTATGCATGGTTTCAACCTGCCTAAATCTTCCTGCAGACTTTCCTCTTATTTCTGCTCATCTTCCTTTTCTCATTACCACCATTCAAAGATGTTTTTAGTCTTTCTCATTTCTTTGGTCTATCGAAACAGATGTTTTTGAAGTGGCATGTTTATCCGCAGAGAGAAGTGATGGTGATTCTTTGCACATGAATAGCTGCAAATGAAAAATGGCTTCTGGAACTTACCTTTTGGGAGCTTGGCGGGATTTCACCTCCTTCCCCCTGCACAGTACCCAGCATGGCCTGTGGTGAATTCTGAATGATGCCTCTGGTGAATTCTGAATGATGCTCTGGGTTTTCTTTTTCATTCATTGTATTCCTTTTTCCTGAAGAAAACTGGCCAATAAAGTGTATTCTTACATCAGCATCCTTTCCTCATAAGCTCTGTTTAGGGAGGCGGTGTTTCCCTTCAGGAATAAAGATTTTCCTAGCATAATTGTGCATCTTGCACTTTTTTTTTTTTTTGCATTATCTCCTTTTAACAGAATGTGCGAGTTGAGTGACAGTAAAAACAAGTGAAGGACAAACTGGTTTTTAAGAACTATTTCTCTGTAAGACCGTGAATGACTAGAGGGGGCCCCTTTCTAAATCACTGCGTTATTTTACTACTACAAGAACTCCACAGGAACACAGTCAAAATTGTCAACTCAAAATGAATTGAAACTTGACCCGTGGGTCATAATAACTCCTGGAATACCATAAAGACGTAAGGCTTCTCTTGGGCTGACCAGCGCTTTCTGTCTAGTGTTGATAGTTGGTGAGCTGGCATGCTTTGTGGATTTACTTTATAGAACAGACCGTAGAAGAAGACCGAATGTGCAGGTATGTCTCATGATGGAGCTTCAGGAAAACAATGAATGCAGATATTCATCAGAACACCCACAGCAACTAAGAGAGTCTGTAGTGATACCTTTGAGTGGGCATCTAAAGATTGGGCCCATGCCGATGGACGAGAACAATCACAGGTAGAATATGATAATTCAAAAGCAATTTATATTTAGCTGTTTTAATTATTCTTGTGGCAGATTCCCTTGCCTACTTATGTTGTGCTTGTATTAATATAAAAGGACAGGTGTATATCCTTACACACACCAGCTGGATGTTGAGAGGAGAAGGCTGGGATGGCGAGGTGGTTGAGGAACACAGGCCCGGAATTCAATGCTTTATAATAAGTCTTGGTATTTGGGAGTATAAGTTCTTCAGCTTTGTTCTTTTTTATTCAAAACCATATTGGGTATATTTGGTTGCATTTCCAAATGAATTTTAGAATCAGCCTGTCAGTTTCCACCAAATGACCTGTGGAGAATTTGTTTGGGAGTACATGAAGTCTATAAGTGAATTTAGGCAGAATTCATGTTTCTTAAATACTGCATTTTAAATTTATGAAAATGGATTATTCTTGAATTTATTTAGGCCATTTAGATATCTCTTAATAATACCTTACACTTTTTCTATACAGAGTTCTTTTTTGTGTTTTATAAGGTTTATTTCTGGATACTTTTTATTTTGATGCTTTTATAGGTAGTACTGTTTTCTAATGATTTATTGCTATTTATCCAGTGACCTTGCTAACTTCACCTTTGAATTGTATTACTTTATTTGCAAATTATTTTAGATATCCTGTGTATGATTTCATCTGTAGTAACAGTTTTATTTTTTCCTTTCCAGTCTGTATACCTTTGATTTCTTCTCATTTCCTTCTTGAGCTAGTGAGAACTTCCCATATAGGCTTGAAGGGAAGTAGTGGTAATACATGTCCCCATATTAGGTAGCTCAACAGGAAAGCTTACTGTATTTCAGTATTATGTATGATGATGTTTGCTGCAGCATTTTTATTTTAAAGACCCGGTATCAGATTTAGGAAATTCACTTTTGCTTTACAGAGATATTTGTCATGAATAGGTATTTCCTCAAACACTTTTTTCTAAATCTATTATGAAGACTGCATGATTTTTCTCTTTCATTCCTGTTAAAATGATGAACAATACTTATTCAGTGATTTAAAATATTAAGCAACCTTGCATTCTTGCAAAGTGTGCTTAGTGTTTGCTTTCCATTTTATTTATCTCTGGATTGAATTTGCTAAAATTTTGTTTAGGATTTTTGCATCTATGTTTGTGAGAGACTGGTTTGTAATTCTTTTCTTATAATGTTCTCGTTTGGTCTTGGAAGCAAGGATGTGAGTTGGAAAATGTTTCCTCTTTTGCTTTTCTCTGGAAGATTGTGTTATTTCCTCTTTGAATGGTTTAGATGAATTCACTGATAAAGTGATTTAGCACTGCAGTTTTCCTGGTGGTGAAATATTACACTATGGATTTAATTTCTCCAATAGATACAGAAATATTTATAGTGTATCTTTTTTATGTCAGTTTTGATAAGTTTTCATTCAATTTTAAAGTTTCATCTAAACTTTTAATGTACCTATCTGCACAAAAGTATTTATGATATTTTTTAGTGCTTTTTAAAATGTCTGTAGGATCTGTAGTAATATTCTGTCTTTTATTCTTGATCTTAGGTTATTTATGCCTTTTTTTTTGTCTTGATCAGCCTTGACTAATCCATCCACTTCATTAAGCTTTTCAATTATTTAAATTATTGAATATTCAATAAAGTTTTATCCAACTTAGCTTTTGGCTTCATTATTTTTAGTTATTATCTTGGCTTAATTGATTTTCTTAAGTATAAGTTTGTTTTCTATTTAATGAAGTTTTATTTACTATGTGTATTTTTTGATATAGTTTACTTTTTTGGGTTAACTATTCTAATTTCTTGAGATGTATAATGAAATCACTTGTTTTCAGATTTTCTCCTTTTCTGATATTTAGTTGTCTATATATTTCCCTCTTAGCACTGCTTTACCTGCATGCCATATGTTTTGAGGTATCATATTTTCGTTAACATTTAGAATTATTTTCTCATTTAACCTTTGACCCATGGTTATTTAGAGGTATATTCCTAAACTTTCACACACTTAGAATATTTTAAATCACTTTTTTGTTATTGATTTCAAGATCAGTTCCACTGTTGTTAAAGAGCATTATCTGATTTCAGTTATTTGAAATTTGTTGAGATTTTTGCTATGACCTGACATATGGTTAGTTTTGATAACTGTTACATTTGTACTTGAAGAGAATGTTGTAATGTGCAACCGAGTGTAATGTTCAATACATGTTCAATTAGGTCAATTTTGTTAATGATGTTATTTAAAGCCTTTTATAAGCTTATTGTCTTTTTACTAGTTAATAACTTATATAGTGAGGTATATAACATACAGATATGCATCTAGTCACCTGGGTATTTTTTTTGTTTTGTTTTTGTTGTTGTTGTTGTTAAGTGAAAGAGTGATTAGAACCCGATAATCTATTTAAATATATTTGGTCATCTCCCTAAGCATGTGTAATTGGGACCCATAAAAGCAAAATTCTCTTTTATTTATCAGATAAACAAAAGGTAAAAGTTACATAACAAGGCTATTCTTGCCAGTCATCATTTTATTCATGTTCTTGCTTTCGGTTTGGAGATCACTAAATTAGTAAACCACATGCCTAAGAAATTATTAAAACCAACAATCCATACTACTACCAAACTCATGCAACACCCTAACATGTGCTGTCACATGAGAGATTATATTCATACTGCACTGTTCAGGCTACAAGACAAGCCTAATTACAACAAAAATGGATAGAATTTTCCTACTTAGTAAGTTAGTAAGTACCTGCAGTCCTCTACTCTGCTGCTAGATTGATCTTTTAAAATGCAGATCTTCTCATACTACTCCTCCACCTCATTTAAAAATTCCCCAGGGGATCCTCATTATCTCTAGGAGAAAATTAAATTTTTTCAGCTTGACACGATAAGCCCACCAGAGTCTGGTTTCTTTCTGCCTTCTAAAGTTTTGTCTCTTCACATAGCCCTAAGCTCCAGCTACCAGTGGAATTCCCTGAATGGATCACAGTCTTCCGGCTGCTTCCTCAGTCCAAAGTTTGCCATTTTTTTAGTCCCAACTAGCTTGCCTGGCTGATGCCTCTCTGGCCTCCAGTGGCTCTGATATCACCTCCTCAGGGGAGGACCTTGTGTTTTGTACATTCCTCTATCCTCTTCTTTCTTAACACCCTTGTCCCCTCTGCCATCATGCTTGCTGTGCCTCATGGTAGGTGCCGATTAGTTGTCCATCTTCCCTAATTAAGAGAAAGCACTGCATTTTCTCTCTTTGGATTATTAGAGCCTGTCACAGTGCCTGCACACAGCAAGCACCCAGTAAATGTTGAATGAGTGTTTTAAGTGCAACCATCTTAAGTATAAAAACAAACAAATCACCAGAAAAATACTCAGATGGCATTGCTAGATGACATGAAGTATAAGCCTGAAGGTCACTTAGAGTATCCCATATGGAGGAATTGTTTTAGTTTACTTTCTATGGCATTTAGGTAAGTGGCGGGGGATGGGAGTGACATGGAGGAAACAGGTGTGTGAAAAGTACACAGAAATGCCTTTGCCTTACAAATACACGGATGTGATGAACTGAAATGTTGAGTTTTTTATTCAAAAGAGTTTGTAGGACTCATGATTCACTGGGACATGTACGGGAAGTGTTTTAAAAGATCCAGTTCCCTTTTACATTTTGTTCAAACTAAACAAAGCCTGTCAGAAATAACAGCCATGGTTGGCCATACTGGCATTTTAGGAGCTGCTCATCCATCCTCAGAGGGAATAACCTTGAGCAGAAAGGACAGATATAAGAAAACATGTTTCCTGGCTTTTTATTGCAGTTTATTTTTGCTCAGGAGGCTTTTATGATGATTTCATTGTAGTAGTGTCTAAAGCTCAACAAAATTGTATGCTTCCAAGGCATGGTAGTAGAGGGTTTCTGGGACCTCACTTGGGTGGAGAATAGTGCCTTGTCCATTGTAGGACAATTTTCTGGGTTATGAAGTTGAGTCAAAAGTTACTTCCTGGGGTACCTGGGGTATCAGGTAGCTCAGTAAGTTATGTGTCCAACTCTTGATTTCATCTTAGGTCTCAATCTCAGGATTGTGAGTTCAAGCCCGGCATTGGGCTCCATGCTGGATGTGGAGCCTACTTAAAGAAAAAGTCAACCTCAGTGATCCTAGAAATTGTCTTTGTGGGGGAAAAAAAAAGACCTTCTCTTTTCTACTCCAATAGCCTTTCAAATTCCAAAATATGGTGTTGGGCCTTTCCTTACTTAGTTCCTGTCTTCTGACGCTTTTATGCATTTCAAATAATGGCATGGTCTCAAGCTAACTCAGCATCCAGCACTTGCTCTGGGCTTGAGGGACAGAAAACTGAGGTAACACGGCATTTCATCATATGCCTTGTAGCTGGGAACCTGTAGAAAACAGAGTTTCTGTGGAGAAATGGAGGACTCACGTAAAGCTGCCGTGGCTTATCCACAATGAAATTATACACTATCATAACAGAAAGACGTGTTGCCAAATTTTGAAAGCATGAGCTATTCCTTAAATGGTGTTGCACTTCTATATTGGAACTATTATCTGGCAGCCACGGTGGCAGAAATAGATGAAGTGCTGGAAACTATGAACATTCACTCAGAAGGGAAACTTTATTATTGTTATTGTAGTTATTTCCCTCCCTCAACTTCCTTCCTCCTTTCCTACCTCCTTCCCTTCCTTTAGATTCCTGAACGAAAAATCCTTATGAATAGTATTAAATAGCTAGCTATACGGAATGAAGCTCACCAGGGGATCTGTCCTTGGGGACATGGGCTTTTAGGTGAAATGAATTCATGTGGAAAAATATCCACACAGATTTCACGAGGAGACCAGAGGAAACATCTGAGCCTTCCTGCCTTAGCTAGTCTTCTCCAAGGTTAGCAAAAATACTTTATAACATGACTATGAGATACTCTATAACATGGCTATTTTCAGACCACCCTTCTTAAGATGGATTCAGATCTTGGGAAAACCTTTACTATGATAGAAAATAGGGAAGGATGCCTCCTTATTCCCAGAAACTTCCAGAGATTTTTTAATTTTTGAAACTAACTGGTGGCAGTGGTGAAAGAGCTCATTTGAAACTCTTCCATTCATGAAGCAGCTGTTTCACCGAGGTAAGTGGTAGGTAGGGAAGGACAGGGCATCACATTCCAGAAAGGATAAAGAAGAGGATGGACTGAGAGGCCAATGGAGGAACACCCACTTGAACGCTATCTTAATGCTCAGCAATACTTGAAAATAAGGACATCTGGAATTTTCCAGGGCTTGTGTGGCAGTTCCATAAAGCATAAAGCCGGCAGTTATGTGGACAGGGACAGCTCTGGCTTATATCTGATGGGTTATAGGAGCTGGGTGTCTCAAAAATTGGTTATCATTTATTAATTTTTTTTAAAGTTCCTATAGTCTTTCTGTTGTCATGTATTGTTTCTTTTTAATTTCTTTTCCTGTCTCAGTGTATTTGCTTTTTATTACAATATGATTTCAGCTTTCACTTTGTTTCACAAATCCATGTTTTCTTGAATTTTATTGAACACAAAGTAGATGTTCCCTAAAATTTACTTCTGTTGCCACTAGTAAATTTTTTCTTTTTTTTTTTTTAAAGATGTGTTTATTTATTTATTCATGAGAGACACAGAGAGAGAGGCAGAGACATTGGCAGAGGGAGAAGCAGGCTCCTCAGGGGGAACCCAATGCAGCTCGGTTCCAGGACCCCAGATCATGCCCTGAGCCAAAGGTAGACGCTCAAACACTGAGCCACCCGGGTGCCCCAGGAGATTTAATTTTCAAAAATGATTCTTTCACTGCATTTTGAGTGCTATATTCTCTGCTCTTGTTAATGCTGAATCTTTTTGTTGACATGTATATTTTTTTCTGTTTAGTTGTTCTATGAATAAAGCAAGGCGAATGAATCTCAGCTGGGTGTTCTCCATAAATGCACTGGGTGTGTTCCAGGTTTCCTTTATGTCTACCAGGGTGTTGATAGAATCTTTTGCTCATCTCATAAGCTAGAGAAACGGGAGCAGACATGAATTTTTAGTGCTTCTCATGCATCGTAAAGGTCCTTTATTCTGTCTTATTTCTTCTCTGGGTTTGTTGAAGCCGCTAGGTTATGGGTTTGCTTCTGTTTACAACTTTATGTCAGGGCAGACCTTTACACCAGATACATAAATGTGACTGTGGCCAGTGTCTGTCTGGCACCACTGGTGACTACGTGAGGATGGAGCCCCACACTCTTGACTTTCTGCTGTTTGTGGCACCGAGCCTGGGACTTTCCAGGGGGAGATGATTTTCAATGCTCTGATCTGAACTGTTGAGTGAGATTCAGGGTAATGCTTTTGCTGGGTGCCTCACTCCTTCTTTGGCCTAGGGCCCTGGCTGCTGGGTCCCAAGATGATAGGAAGCTCTTCCAGACTTTTTTTTTTAAGACTTGACTTTGATGGCTTTTTATTTATTTTATTTATTTATTCATGATAAACACAGACAGAGAGAGAGAGGCAGAGGGAGAAGCAGGCTCCACGCAGGGAGCTTGACGTGGGACTCGATCCCGGGACTCCAGGATCACACTGAAGCAGGCACTGAACTGCTGAGCCGCCCAGGGATCCCCCAGCTCTTCCAAACTTGATTGCCCTGATATCAGGCTTTCCCAGGAGTGGGAATCGTTAATAATTGTGGATTCAAAGTCATTCTCTATATGATGTTCTTGATAATTTCAGTTGTTTTTGACTAATTATAATTGGTTTTTATTTCATAAATGTAGGAAGCCCTTGTACTAGGAACAGGAACTTCTCTTAGGAAAAGAAGTGTCAGTCATTTTCATATTTACTTGACCTTGCATAATTAGCATTATATTTCATCTGCCAGTTTTTAAAAATCTTTGGAATTCCTTGTCAATTTTTTAAAGACTGGCTTAGTTAAATCTAGGTCATCAATCCACAATCCGTCTAATGGGAGACCCAGGAATCTACTCCCATCCTTGAAAGATCACTATCCCAGTGTTTTTTGTTCTTTGTTTCCGTTTTTTGGAAAATCATGATTGGAAAATCATATTAATGATGACTCATATTAATGATGAAATTTTGAACTTGTCCACACTTGAGAATATATTTGTTGGCAATTCTACTTAATTTGGGTATGGGCATAGATATCTTCAATTACATCACATTATTCTCAAAAAATGGTATTACTGGCTTTCTGGTATTTGCCATGATAGAATTCTATGACCAGCTTACATTTATGTTACCTGTAAGTCATATATATTATTTTCTAAGATTTTCAAGTTCTTTTCACTGTTCTTTGAAATAAAAAATTTCAACAGTATACGTTGGATATTTTAATGTTTTTTTTCATCCCTGATTTTATCTGATCCCTTTTCATCTGGTTTTTCTTCCGTCTAAGAAAACTTATTTGATTGAAGCTGCTTCTGTTTATTTCTTGTGGGAGCCCTATTACACGTAGACCGGATCATCTGGTTCTTATTTCTGTTAGTCTTATATTTTACCTAATCATTTTTTACTTTTTGTCATTTTCCTTTCAGTAAGGTTTTGAGGACTGACATAGGTCCTATTAGAGATTCATGTCAGTTCCTTGGTAGAATTTTCAAGCCCCAAATGAAGGGAGAAAAATTTTTAAAAATTCCTTAATTTACCCTCATTTTACTTTGTCAGTTGAGAGTCCAGACAGCTTGGGGGTAGTTGGGCCCCTGGAGGTGAGAGTCAAAATTAGAGGCAAACTTAGCCAGGAATGTGTTTTGCTAGAGCTTCCAGTCCTTATTTGGAATAGCTCTCAGGGCTCATAGCTACAATCTCCCCATTCTTTGGCAGACTGGCTGTCCACTCCGTGTGAGTGACTGGAAAGCCCTTCCATGCCAACTCCCTGTCCTGCTGCCCCTGAAGCCCAGAACACTTCCTAGTGCTGCTAATGGGAGCCACAGGGCTGATCCTCTCTTCCAGGGCCACAGAGGCCTCTGCTGCTTTCCTTTGTCTATATCCCTGTCACATGTTGGAGATTCACAAGTCAGGTAGTGACCACCCTCAATCTAATTTCTTCTATATTTTACATCGTTCAGATTCCTGGGAATTTCTTTTGTGTGGCTGACCGTACTGTTTAAGGTTGACCCAGAGTTTTTCTTCAATCTTTGTTGCTGATTATTTTCATGTAGATCTGAAGGGAGTTAGTTTACACCTTGCCAAGAAGTCAGCCATTCTCTCTTATGATGGCAAATTTCGAGGATATTTTGAAGTCTGGAAAGTTGAAATAGCTTTGGGAGATGAGACTTGATACTAATCTTAAATATATTGCTATAATCCTTCCCATCTGGTTGCCTATGATGATCAAGGTCATTGAATCACAATCATGACAATAATGGTAACAATTGCCTTTACAAAAACAACCAGGAAATGGGCAGATGTTGATCAAGGAGTATAGACTTAATAGTTTTAACATGAATAAATTCTGGGGATCTAATGTGTTTTTGTGATTATAGCATGGTGATTAGAGTTAGCAAGTATTAGCTTCAAGTATTGTATACTTGAAAATTGCTAAAAGTGAGTCTTGAATGTTCTTGACACGAGAAAAGTTATAATTGTATGAGATGATGGATATGTTAACTAACCTTATTGTGGTAATCATTTTGCAATATATACATGTATTAAATCACCATGTGGTACACCTTATACTTACACAATGTGAAATGTTAAATATATTAAATAAAGCTAGAAAAAATGACATGGTTGATGTGAATATATTAATATCAATTTGATTTAATCTTTATAACAACTCAGAAAATTTCATCATTGGATTTCCATTTCTTAGCTGACACTCAGAGAAATTAAATAACTTGCCTGGTAGTGTGTAGCTAATATGTTGTGATGTGGGGCTCAAACCCAAGGTTGTCCTCAAAGTTTCTGTTTTTTTAATTGTTGATTGTCAAACAGCCTGAAGAGTTGTCCAACCTCCACATCTGTGATATTTACAGTGTTTTCAGTTACTGAATTTTGATCATCTGTTGTCATTTCATTGGTCTCATATATACTAACTCCTTTTCTGTGGGGATAATGTTGATCTAAATAAGAGCATATTTTATCATTTTTCTTATACTGTCTGGAACACTTGATTAGTAGAGGGGAAGATCTTGTCTTCAGTATGTTGGTTTATCAACCAGCCTTTCTCTCTCTCTTTTTTCCCCCCTTAAAGCTGGGGCATTTATCTGCCCCTAGTGGAATTCCTCCTGTTGAGTAAAATAGTTTATCTTCATGTATTCCTTATGTAACCCTCTACGGGTATTTTGGTGCTCTAAATCTCTTCACTGTCTTGGTACACCCATTGACCATGAGGTTGCTATGCAGGCTGGGTGCTGGTGAACATAGTATAATCTTTAACACAGCAGAATATCAAGTGGTATTTGGTGATGTTGGTGCTGCTCTTGTTTTACTACATCCAGTTAGAACCAAAAAATTGAAATTAGAGAAGCAGGAAAATCATTGCTAATTTAGGGAACACCTAGAAAGGCAAAAAGGCAGCTGGAAAGTCAGAGGTGGTCAGTGCCTGATGGATGAGAACATTTTTGTTCTTGCTTCACAATGGCAAAAATGTATGTATTTATTTTATAACCTTTCCTTTGAGAAATACTGGTCAGCTACATGATTAGATTTGTATTTTCCTTTCAGGTAAATTGGAATAAATAAAAATATTATATGGCTATAAAATGTGTCTCTAACTGTAAAATTATTCTGTTTCCTCTATTCTAATTTAGTGGTGTCTTTTTTTCCTCCTAGGTTAAGGTCTCTGGTCAAACAATTAGAGAGAGGCGAGGCTTCGGTTGTAGATCTTAAGAAGAATTTGGAATATGCAGCCACAGTGCTTGAATCTGTGTACATTGACGAAACCAGGTAAGCCAAAAATGAGAAGTTCGTGCACTGAAGGTGAGTTTTCTGTTATGCGGCTTTTCTGAAATGTCCTCTTTGGCCTGTAATGGGATAGCACTCAAATGACTGGTGATGGAGCTTTCATTTGCACAAACAAGTCAGGTAGATTTGGACCTCTCATAGCCTCTCTACCCCCTCATCTGAGAAAGGAGCTAAATGAACTTATTTCACATGGCCATCATGATAATGAAGTGCAACAATATAAGCAGAGAGAAAGTGATTTTTAAAAATATGATAAGGTTTCTTATCAAGTGTAGCATTCCACTGTAGTAATTGCACAATTAGCCTCAGCCTAAAAATTATGTTCCTGTGTTAATGCACATTGTCTGTAAGTGGAGGCTCCTGAAGTGATGGTAAAGCATTTATTCTCTTAAATTCCCACAATTCCTTCTTTAATCTTAACCGTTACCGATTTTCTTCATAGACTTTTCCCACCTGAATTATCCAAAGGTATGAAAGCACTTCCCATCACCAAATGCATTTGAAAGTAGCAAGATAGCTTTTCTTTTGAAAAATGTTGACGTGGTGAATTTGAAAGGCTTTTCTTCTCTTTCCTAATTCAGACAGTTTCCTCTATTAGCCTTAACTCTCTTTGCCAGATTCCAATCTGAAAGGATTTCCTAGTAACCCAAGAATTTTGCATGTGGCTTAGTTTTTGGTGACATGCTTGTTTCCTAATTTAAGAAAATTTGATATAATAGTTACTTCCAAATGTTACATTTTTCTCTCCTGCCCCCCAAATTGATTGTCTAAAGGGAAAATAAAACCTTTTTATAAAAAAAACTCTTTTTATTGACACCTGTTTACACTGCTTATTTTTAGTAGGACTTAATATAAGTATAAAAGACAATTTTATTTTAACTTATTACTATTTATATTCTCTTCTGGTGGGCTGACCTATGAATAAGTTTCAAACATCAGTTAAACACATCTTGCAGATGACTTATACCACTGAGCTCAAATAAAGAACTACATTATGTGGAAATTTTGCTTGAATTTAGAATTTATGTTTCTGTAATATTCTATCAAATTAGAAAGAATATAGGTTGACATCATTTGGATTTATTAATCCAGAAGGCTGGGTTGATGTGGTTTGGGTAATATTTTACAAAGTATTTCTTTTTCTCTTTCAAATTAAAATTTGTTCTCTTTAAAAAATATTTTTATTTTGTCTTAAATTTATTTTTATTAAAGATTTATTTATAACTGATGTATAACCTTGTGTAACTTAGTTGTACAATGTATTGATTTAATGTACTTATATATTGTAGTATGATTACCATCAGTGCATCAGCTAACACCTCTATCATGCCACAGAATCGTCATTATTTTTTTTGTAGTGGGAGCAATTAACTTTGAAGTTTGTGATGCTGTATTGTTGTCCATAGCAAAGTCTTTATGTTCTTTCTTTTTTTAAACACAAAATAGTGCCACATGGTCCCTCTGTGAAATAAACCTCCCTGTGAATGCATTTTTAAATGGAAGATTTAGATCCCATTCAAATTCCACAAACCTAGGAATGAAGATACTGAGTCCTCCTTCCTGAAGTGGTTCTGAGACCCGTAGCCTGAGATGGAGTATATTTGACTTTCTCTGATCTCTTTGTTTCTTTGTACAGTATGGTAGAGAGAACCATCCTGAAACAGAGTGGTGAGCTTTTGCAAGCCTTACCAAAAGAGTGCTGAATTTTTTGTGGCCATTTTTATTTGGTCTCTTTGTACCTGTGTGTGCAGGTGGGGTGGAAAGAAGGAGCAGCTGTTTTGAACAGAGAGCTCTAACTTCCGATTTAAACTCAGTGTCCTGGTTGTGTTTCTTGCGTTCAGGCGACTCCTGGATACAGAGGATGAACTCAGTGACATTCAGTCAGATGCAGTGCCTTCTGAGGTCCGAGACTGGCTGGCCTCCACCTTCACGAGGCAGATGGGGATGATGCTCAGAAGGAGTGAGGAGAAGCCACGGTTCAAGAGCATCGTCCACGCAGTACAGGCTGGGATATTTGTGGAGAGGTAAAGATAGCTGTCATTCAGTGACCAAAGCAGCAAAAGGGACACCAGTCTACAATAACTGGAAGCTATGCTCTGATTAATTTTGGTATCCTTATAAAGACAGAAAATTCTGGTGGAAACAGTCTTGAACGAGGGGTTGCCAAAACATATCTATTTAGTCTCTGTAGCATCATTAAGACAAGCTTTTGCCTTTGCTCAGCATTCTTTTCATTAACTAGAAAAGATTTGGTTTAAGTCCAGTCTCCCGATTTTTAAAAGGGGCATCATCTAATCCATCATCCTTTGACATATGTGGATAATGTCTGCATTTGGAATAGGTCAGGTATGCCTTGTGGTTGTTGACTTGGAGTGGTGGGGGGACAGTTCATTTAGAGGCTTTGAATTCCCCATGATGCTTTCCAATTTTGTTAACCATTTTGCTCCTTAATTAAATTGCCCCCTTCCCCAGAATAGATTCCAGAAATTGATTTATTCTTCCTACAATCCTTAATGCACAAATCAATTTATTCTTCCCATAATCCTTATGGCACATTCACAGGTTTTAGAAATACCACATTCAGTTCAAAGTTCACCTGGGACATTTTTCTTCTTGTTTTTGACAGTTCTAAAGAACAAGCTCTTCCAAATGGGTTGCCCATAGGAGTTCCTCACTTAGGTTAAAGTGCCACTTTGCATACTGTCTATGTGGAACTATAATTCACTTCTGGCAGAAGAAGTGACCCATTTTAATAATTGAATTTCCAATCGGGGGCACATAAATTAATTTTTGTTTGTTTCCAATGATTCATGTATCTGGGATTGCTTTAATTTCTTCCAAATTTAACCCATTTTTAGGCCACTTGAATGACTATGAAAATGATTATAAAAAATTGTTATGTTTCTTGGTTCCACTGGATGACATGACTCATTGTTTGTCAGTACTTAGTATAAGTCTGTGGCCTGCTAAGTCTCCTTCCCAAGATATAATATTGTATTTTCCCTGTCTGACTTTGCCAGAATGTATAGACGGACATCAAACATGGTTGGACTGAGCTACCCACCGGCTGTTATTGAAGCATTAAAGGTAATACCAATGAAAAGGTCTTATGGTGTACATGGTATCCTATAGAAAGTACAGTTACATTTATTGTTAGAAACTAAGAGGCTTTCATTTATAGTTCACTTACAGGTTTCCCAGTCATTCCTGACTTACTTCTTTTGTTATTTTTTACTTATCTGTTCTTACAGTAACATTTTACTCCGTGAATGTTTATCCCCCAGAATGTATATATCCTACTCTTTATCCAAGACTCACTGAGCCTGAAAGTTCCATGGGAAGTTGTACAGGTGTTTGAGTTTAAATGAGCTAAATCTTGTAGAATTATTCCCAATCAGGCAAGCTCTTAGAATTGTATAGAATAGAATAAATAGAATAGAAGAGCCTCAAACTGGATGTATTCCTCTTAGGTATGTGTCAATTCAGATCCACTGGCTTGAGGCTGTCCTGGCTGTGCTAAAGCGGCTTTGGCTTCCAGATTTGAGGGTGGGGCTGTGCTAAGGGCCAGGATCACTAGGTCTGTTGACATTGCATGGTGTCTATACATGGAATTGTGCCATCCATTTGCTCAGGGACATCCTAGCATATTATCATGTGTGCATGTTTAAGATTTATTTATTAATTTGAAAACCAGAGAGAGAGAGAGAGCACATAAGCCGGAGGGGTGGAAGGAGAGGGAGAATCTCAAAAAGACTCTCTGCTAAGCAGAGAGCCCATGAGGCTCAATCCTTACAACCCTGAGATCATGACCTGAGCTGACACCAAGAGCAGAAGCTTAACCGACTGCCCAACCCAGACATCCCATTCTGACTATTGTTAAGTCTGTTGTCTTTCTCTGAAACCTGAAACATATATTACCTGATGATATTTTCAGAAGGTAACTTAAATTACTTACTGATGGAATCAGAGATGGGACCATTCCATGATCAACTTAATGTCAAGAAAGCCTTTTAGAGCCATTTTGATTATATATATCCATCTTTTTCTCTCACCTCAAAGACATTCACTAATTGAATTTGTGAGACCCTATATTCAGATTCTCAGTTGTCCATTTTCTGTCTCTTAACTCATCCTAAGAACAGGAAAGATACTCAAGAAGGGTATAGCAAGAAGGCACATGTTTCCTCTTAACCCTCTTCAATGCCCCACTCTCGCCCCAGAACCTAGGGCACCAGTATAATTTACAGCCACATTTCACATGTAATCAGTGAAATCACTGCATGAGATCTGATGTTTCATAACACCCACTAGGAAGCTGCATTGATTTTTATAACTGAACCTGAAACATTCAATTAAACTCAAAGGACATTAAAAGAATCCTTGATCTTTAATGCCTTCCCTTACCATAAACATAAATACAGGTGATTATACCAGTATTAAGAAATTTATAAAAATATTTCTTCCAGATTGGAACATCTTTCCTATGCAAAATAACTGAAGAAAATGTGGAACAACTTGGGATGTGCATGGACTGTTATTTTATGCTTAGAGAAAAGTCATTCTCAGATGCACACATGTTATCTTTCTGAGGAGAAAGGAACCAGAATGATTCAGACGATGAATAAGTGCTAACTCTCCAAATTGCTATCCTTCTGCACACGTACTGCTGACAATGTGCAGAAGGATAAAGCTCCACTTTCTCTTGATCCTGTGCCCTGTTTACTGGGGAAGTTCAGGATCTTTTACAATATAATGCTTTCCCCCCTCCCTAGACTTGGTTTTATCTAAAGTGGATTGAAAGTGAATTGGTGGGATCAGACAAATTTTTTTTTTTTTTACTTTTTTAAGTAGTACCTGTTAAAAAAGGTTATTTCTATTTCACTGCCAGTAGTTTATATGGAATCACCATTGTCTTTTTCTGTTATTGGAAACTTCCCCAAAGACTGAGAGAATACAATCCAATAAAATAACCATCATGCCACAGTCATGTTAACCTTTGTGATTAATGTAAGGAAATGGCATGAAATCACATATAATTAAGAGAATAATTAACTACCACCAGTCTCTAAATTTGAAATATATGTCACACTTTTGTTCTTTTAATTTTTTCTGTTCAATATATGCTAGCTTCTGATTTGGGAATTTCTAGTCTTTTTAGGTGGGGTTATTGAAATTATAGAAGTGTGCTGTTGTTTAGAAGGTATCTGTTGTGTATCTTAGGAGGAGACACCCCGGGTAGACTCCAGCTTTAAAAGTGGGAGGAAATGAGGAAGTTCAGGCTTCCATTACGTTAGACTGATAGGAAGTTCATGAAGTTTTTCCCCAGGAATGGGCCTTCAGCCAACTTTGGTAAGAGAGGAAAAATGGCTTTGGACAATTACATAAGACGCTTGATAAAAATGGAGATTTTAGGTTGCAGGCCAGGATTCTGCAAGTCCCTCAGCTGAAAATCAGCATTTTTTTTTCCTGAGTACCTCAAGTGTTTCTGAAGAACATTAAAATTTGAGAATCACAGCTAAGGCCCTTTTAAAAATGAGTAGCGGGAGAGAACATCCAGCTGACCATTCACACTCATCCTCCTGTTTGTCTAAGTCCTAATACTCAGAATAAATCATGACTTCTTACTGTGATCATTTCTCTATTTTCAGTGATAGCCTTTCTCTTTTTTATTCATTCTGGAGAATAAGATTAAAAATTGCAAACATGACAAAATGTTTTCTCACCTATTGAGTTGTCAGGGGACTTTTCCTCAGGGTTAATGGATATCATGACAATGTCAATTATAGTAGCTAAGGCGAAGCTTTAGGTCTTGGGTTAATCTCAAATGGCCCCACTATCTATGGCCTAGGCCCTATTGGGGTATTTAGAGCATGAGGTCTGTGTCACAGCATATATATACATTGAGTTTACAATGCCATCTGTTGGCAGTAATATTATCGCTAGAAGTGTCGATGAGGTTATCACCTGGTTCTCCTACCAGTTGGTATTAGACACTTCATTTCATCTTTCTGAGGTTGCCCTGTATAAAAGTAGGGAAAGTAACACCTATTTCTACTGTTGTGAGTTGACAAATATATAAACACTTCTCACTGTGCCTGGCACAGAAACTGTGCTCGATACTTGTAACTATTTCTTTAGTTGTTATAATGGAGGAGAAATTTTAGAAGGTTGAAGTGAAGTTATGACTGAGTGTCAACTGAAACAATACAGTTGAAACCCTTTTGGAAAAGTTTGGTTTTCTCTATATACAATTCAGTTTTCCCGTGCCTGGACATCCATGAGAGAGACCCTTAATGACCTTGAGATGATCTTTGGTGGTTGGGATGTTTGAAAAGGGACAGGATCAGGATAGATGGATGAGGTTGGAATGCATTGAGCCACTCAGACCAGCAGTTCCAGACAGCTAGCATCTCTTCCCAGGAACCATCTGACTTTGCCTGGACCCAGTGCAGTCTCACACGTGTCCTTAGTCTCATGCTTACAACAGTACACTTTCTTTAACTACTGAAAGTGAAACTCTTGACACAAGAAACCAAATGACTGTTGCTGTAACTATTGCTTAAAGACACCTCTGTTTAATACATCCACAAGTAGCTGGTTATAAGTCAAGGAGACATCAGACAAAGTTTATGTGTATTTTGGTGGCTATAGACAAAAAGGCTTTAAACTTCAAGAATGTTATGTGAGGAGTGTGTTCAGCTTAGTTCTTGCTTTTACTTTTTTAGTAAAGTGACTTACAGATTTGAGCACTAGGTTCTCAGATCAGTGATTTCAGAAGTGGTAGCATTTTTCTGTTTTGTGAAATGAAGGCTCTTTCTGTGGTTTTAGCTCAGCAATTTGAATTGAAGGGACATATTATTTGTATTCTGTATCATATTTGTTTCTGAATACATTTAAGTGGGTTAACATTCTCAGCTGTGGACTAAGAGGAAGTCAGTACGTAATAGTAAGGGACTGGGAAGAAGTTTGGAGTAGGGAAGCACCCTAGCTTGTCATGAAGTGAAATAATCAATTGCAATTCAGCAGTGGTAGGGGGACAGGCTTGATGAAAAGAGCCTGAGCTTAGGTATCTGTTGACCGTGTTTGTGTCCTGGCCCCACTTGAGTCCCTAGCACTTCACTTGTGATGGTACTTAGGAAAATTAACTTGTTATCTCATCTGTAAGAGGTGACTAATAATACCTACCCCTTAGAGTTGTTTTCAGGGTACATTATATATTTATCACTGATCACAATGCCTAGCATATGATAGGCACTCAATAAATTATGGCTATTGTTTTAAGTAGTAAGACTATTTCATTATTTTATCAGTAAGTGCTATGCAGGTCTGGCAAGTTGAGAGAAGTTTGAGGGCAGAAATGGTGTTAGAGACTGGGCTATGAAATCCTGGGTGAGGGTGGAAGGAAACTGGTAACTATGCAAGTGGCTTTGGACTAATGCATTCTTTCTCTCTACTCGGCCACACAGGATGTGGACAAGTGGTCCTTTGATGTCTTTTCCCTCAATGAGGCCAGTGGGGATCATGCTCTGAAATTCATTTTCTATGAATTACTCACACGTTATGATCTGATCAGCCGTTTCAAGGTCAGTGCCTACTCTTAAACAATGCATGCATTTGTCTATCCTTCCATGACCTTTGGGCTAAGACCAAGGGAATCCTTTGAATATACACTGAAAACTGCTATGAGTGACTTAGGAAGCATCATCCAGAGAGCTGCTGCCCTTGGCTCCCTGGTGGTGGGAACTTTGACTTAAGCCCTTGCCGGGTGGGGCTCATAGCAGGGTGAGAGGCCAGAAGCACACTGTGTGATCCCAGTCTTCTTGGAAGTACAGCCCACAGTGCGGACTAGCAGGACTCTCCTATGGCTCTGCCCACAGATCTCCTATCAGCCTGATCTCATGTACTGAGACCACTGCTGGTGCGGAGACAGTAATGGAGACAGTGTGCATCTGCTGTCTCTGCAAACTTTTTTTCCCACTACTTGGCTCAAATTCAGACAAATGCTCTCACTTATCATCCGTGACAGATCATTGGTATTTCCCAGCCATTCGTGCTTCAAATTAATTCTTCATCTTTAAGTAAAGAGCATGAATTGTTTCTAGCTTTCAATCCCTTCTGCTTTCTAATACCATGGACTCTAGAGGTCAGGCCAGATTCTCCAGGGAATCTGTGCATTCATCTGGCAACATCTATCATATCTCTCGTCATATTGATGAGCGTCTGGAAAATGCAGGGTATTGTGAATATAACGTATTGATTTCTGTAGACAGCACAGTTCTTTATCACTTTCCTAAGGACTATGGGGGCATATTTTTACATAGCCATAAATGCTTTATGGCAATGGTTCTTAATTTCTTTGTGTCGGAAATCTGCCTGAAAATCTGATGGATGCTCAGGACCCTTTCCAGAGAATAAAGCTCTTGTGCATGTACACATACCTTTACATAGCATTTCAGTGGCTCATGGACCTCTCATGAACAGCCCAAAGAACCTGGGCTTATTGGATATTCATTTTTAAAAATGATAATTAACTAATCTCTGACATATAAGAAGCAATATTTAAGTTTTAAAAAACCCATAGATGGTAAATATGGAAGGATGTGGTTAAGGAAGAACATGTTATAGACTCTCATGAAACATTAATATACAGTGTTTTCCTTATTTTTTTTTCTTCCTACCATGATTATTAATCTCCTGGAACACATACTCTCTCTTTTTCCCCTAGTGTTGTATTTGATAATTAGCCCTTAGCCAAGGAATTAATCCAGAAAAGAAATCCAGTGAATGTTTTCAGGGTCCCCTTCTCTTGTACAGATATTTTACAGTTGTTCTTTATTTTCTGCCACATAGAGAAAGAAGATATATATATTATACATATTTGAGACAGAAAAGGAATTAAACTAGTAGTAAATGTTATTCCAAATGGCAATGCAACAATAATAAATTGCCAAGTAATCGACATAAGAACGCATTTGGTTTCTGTTCTCATATATAACGGGATATCACATGTTTTGTTTTGTTTTGTTTTTTTCCATGTGTCCAGTGCATACAATCACTCCTTCTAAAGGGCACAGTTTTTGGGAAGTGGAAGCTTGTATTTGTTTTGCAATCAATTTATACCTTACAACATTTAGGTAATTTATGTTTTTCCACAAAATAAATGAGATATGCTACACAGTATGGATCCATTTATTTCTCAAGAAATAAAAGACTTGAACATTTGCTTGAGAAATAGATGAACACATACCTTTCTGCCCTAACTGCTTTTGAGATGATTCTGTTTCATTCTCCTGGGGTTCTGGACTGAAAACAACAACAACAAAAAATGTATAGGGCAGATTGTTCTTGAACCAAGGACTTCCTGTGAGATTTTAAAATAATCTGATGATTTCTTCAGTAATTCTCACTAATCTTGTAAAGTTCCTATTTCTTTATGTGGTATGTTATGTTTCCAGAAAGCAGCAGCTCAAGTGCCTTAGATTTCTGCTTCCTCACTTAGTTATCAAATCACTGGCTACTTAACCTTACTGCTCTCTTCCAGATCCCCATTTCTGCACTTGTCTCATTTGTGGAGGCCCTGGAAGTGGGATACAGCAAACATAAAAATCCTTACCACAATTTAATGCATGCCGCCGATGTTACACAGACTGTGCATTACCTCCTTTATAAGACAGGAGTAGCGGTAAGTACCGATATGAACTCTTAGATTACACAAAAAGATGTGATGACTGTTTTTATTAGAGGCTGTTCCTATTCTGTTGAGGTTGAGTCCACAAGAAGTGCATTGATGCATGGCCTTTCTGCTCCCCAGGAATTGCCTAATCAATCACCAAGGGTCTTGGGGTTCCTAATTGCCTCTGATACTTTTTCCATCCTGGACTTGAAATAAATATGTGGTAGTGACTTGCATCTTTATTAGTCTATGGCCAAATTAAAGATAATTTCTAGAACTAAATATGTATTTCCAGGTATGGAGAGTGGTATTATCAACCTCTTGCTATAGTCCAACACAATGCTATCCATGCATACTGAAATCGTATCAAGTATGCCTGACAACCACATTCCACAAAGTTAGCTTTTGGTTTAAACCATTAGATCTTTTTCACAAGGATTGCAGTTAATCTCATCCTATTTATGTGTGTGCAATTCATTTGACCTAAAGGGCAATCTTTACTTCTAATCATTTGAAATTTTTCTTACTTGTTTTGACCCAACATTTCAGCTCTTTAGATGTTTTTGAGTCTGTGTTCTGTGATCCATTGTATGAACTGGCATCCATTGTTTAACTTGGTTATCTGTGCCTTTTCCCTCTTTGCCTTGATGAAAGCTATTACTTTTACAGGATACAGCTATTAGTGACAAATAGCTAGGTCTCTGTGTTAAGTCTCTATGACTTTTTCCTTTGAAATCTTCAGAGTTGACATCAAGGTAGACATTGTTTGGCTATGATTATTAATTAGCCCATAAACTGAACACATTTGTTATTTTTTTCCTCTAGGGCATGTTGAAAGACTTTGTCTAATATCTTACTGAATTAAAAATGGAACACAGTGGGAGGAGTGTTCCACTGGAGTGAGATAGAGTGGGATATAAATCCTTGAGTAATTACTTATTAGATTTAGTGACCTATGATAAATCACCTAAATCTCTGAGTCGGGATTTCCTCATTTTTAAAATGATGAAAAATATTCTTTCTTGTAGAAATACTATGGTAGTTAGGAATAAACTATCAAAAATATGAAGTGCTCTGTCTGCCTCCTGAAGGAAACTCAATAGTTAGGAATTGTCGTTAGTAAAACTTTGTTGGATTTCCCTGAAACCTCTCAACAATTCTCAGTTTTTCCTTATTGTAAAGCAGCCTTCTTAAAAATATTATTTTAAAAAGCAATAATTTTTTAAATTCTAGAAAAACTATCAAGGGGACCTGTTCAATGTGGTAAACAATTTTTCCAGGAGCAGATTTAGTTAATGGTAATGCCATGAAAGCATGGAGCAAAACAGGGATGGCCACACTAGTGTTGCTATTGAGCATTTTTTCTGGAGTGCTCAGCCAACACAATGTAGTGTCTTAAAAAGTTGTGGAAGTATTCTGTGAAAATAATTTGACCATCTCTTTTTTAAAAAGCAATAAAATCAATTATAGATTATTAGGTCAAATGAAAGGCCTAAATTGGATGTAGATAAAATAGCTGTCCTAGGGGCTCTGCAGTGAGTCCTGCCATAGTTGAGAGTTTAAAAAGAATGTAAAGAGGAGTGCATGGGTGGCTCAGTTGGTTAAGCATCTGCCTTTGGCTCAGGTTATAATCCTGAGATCCTAGGATTGAGCCTCATGTTGCGCTCCCTGCTCCTCAGAGAGTCTGCTCCACTCCTCCCTCTGCCACTCCCCCTGCTTGTGTATGCTCTCTCTCAAATAAATAAATAAAATCTTGAAATAAAATAAGATAAAATAAAGGTAAAGAATTAGAGCCAACAAGAGTAACTAAAATGGAGTGGTCAGTGACATTGGAATAAAAACCAAGAGAGTGTGGAGTCATGGAAACCAAGGAAAGTAAGCGCTTCACAAGAGAATAGTGAATTGTATGGGACATGCCAAAATATCAGGTAGGATGAGAATAGACAAGTGACCACTGCCTTTCGCAACATGGAAGTCATTAGTGCCCTTGACATGAGTGGTCTCAGTGCTTTGGTGAGGATGGAGCACTCACTAGAGTATAATGAGGAAAGAGTTCAGGTGAGAAGGTAAGGACACATCTATAGCCAACAACATTACAGGGAAAGTGATTCAGTTCAAAAATGTTCTGGCAACTATTGTTCATTTGGGAAAGAAAAAGAATGTTTTTGTTCCACTTTACATCAGTTACCAAATATGGGACAAATGGGTTAAAATTTGATCATATTAGAGGAAAATTTGAGAATGTTTATTTCTTACATAAACCTCAAGACACAAAAGTTACATAAAATATTGATTAAACTGAGTATATTAGAATTAAAAACTGTAGGATAAAAAGAATCACCGTAATGCTGTAAGTACTGAAGGAAAATAGAGAGCAAGGATTAAGATCTGGATTATATAAAAGAATCGACGAGAAAGTGACACATATTCAGTAGAAAAGGAGGAGGAAACCCATTCACAGAGTTAAGATTGCCCCATTATAAAGTCTCTGTCCTAGGTGGAATTTTGTCACCCCTTGCCCCCAGTTTATATTGTCAAAAGTCCTAATCTCCAGTGAGATTAAGATTGCAGACATGCACACGCATGGAGGAAAGACCATGTGAGGACACAGGACAATGACCATCTGCAACCTGGGAAGAGGGTTCTCACCGGAAACCAGCCCTGCCAATACCCTGATCTAGGACTTTAGCCTCCGGAACTGTGAGAAAATGAAGTTCTTTGGTTTAAACCGCCTAGTTGGTGACATTTTGTTATGGTGGCCCAAGCAAACAAGTAGAGGAGCTGAGCTAAGATTTGATCCCAGGACTGACTTCTGATGCCGTGCATTTAAAAATTTAGCCGTACTTCTACAGTGCCTGTGGGGGGGAAAAAAAGAGATCCCCTGATATTCTGATAACTCAGTATCCTCATGTGCTACTAGAAAGTATCATATCATGGTAAGGATCAACATAGATGTGTAGATGTGCTTTCGACTCATCTATTCAATATATATTTTGTTAGTACCTGCTGTATACAGTGTCCTATGGAGATATAAAAGTGAATCATACACAGCTTTTTTAGCCCTCAAAAATTCCCGAGTATTTATGCTAATGGAAGTTATCATTAACACAAATGTTATATTATAGCAGCCAATGATCATGATGTACCGCGTGCTGTTCTTAAATGAGCTCATTTGCCATTGAATTTTCATTATCAATTCAGGCCATATTCAGAATCATTCTTAAATATAGAAACTACTTCCCACCCACTCTCTCTTGGAAATGCAGCTCAAAACAAACCTCTTTCATTGCAAGTGTACAGAAACAGTGGAGAGCATTCTCCACTGATGAATGGAGAACATATTGTTACTCTAACCTTTCATTACAAACCAAGAGGGGGAAATGCTTTAAATCATTTCAGTTTTATAAACTGTAAGACACATAGGGAATCAAAACATCCAATTGATAAAGTGATGTCTGGGCCTCAACATCAACAGTATTACTCATTGTAATCTATTTATACTACTCATTATTGCATTACTTAGCCGCCAAGAATATGCTTGAATCCTTTTGGAATTATTTTGCCCACTTTTAAGGGAAAAATCTTTGAACAGAATTAGACTGAAAAGTTGTTGATTGAATAAATTTGAATCAGACTCTGAGCTCCAGTCAAATTATGATTTAGGTCAAAAGATTCCAACATCCAAAGCCATCCGTTGGCCCCTTTCATTGCTTTTGTCAAGCAAGTGCCATTAATTTTCCTTTTGTATATTCTTTTTTTAGAAGTGAGAGGCTATGTATCTTGTTCTTTTGGTCATAAATGCCATCATTATATTTATATGGGAAACACTAAATGGCTAAAGAGTGCTAAATAGGGGCACCTGGGTGGCTCAGTAGTTGAGTGTCTGCCTTTGGCTCAGCTCATTATCCTGGGATCCTGGGATCCTGGGATCAAGTCCTGCATTAGGCTCCCCACAGGGAGCCTGCTTTTCCCTCTGCCTATGTCTCTGCCTCTCTCTCTGTGTCTCTCCTGAATAAATAAATAAAATCTTTATAAAAAAGTGTTAAATAATTTTATTAGTGTTTGTGGTCAGCAGAATTTTGGACCCCATGATCTTTGCCCTCTTTTGTAACACTTTCTAATGTTACATTCGATGACAAAACACTAATAAATTAGTGAAGGTTACTAATCAGAGGTCCATAGAATAGAGAGGTGAACCTGGATTCCCTAGGTGGAAATCTGGACCATATTAAAATATGAAGCCTTGAGGGGCACCTGGGTGGCTCAGTTGGTTAAGCATCTGCCTTCAGCTCAGATCATGATTCCAGCGTCCTTGGATGGAAACCCAAATCAGGCTCCATGCTCAGTGGGGAGTCTGCTTCTCCCACTCCCTCTTCCCCTCCTCTCCCTCCCAGGCTCATGCTTTCTCTCTCTCTCAAAGAAATAAATAAAATCTTTTAAAAAAATGAAACCTGATTTCCCTCAAAACTTCTCATCTCTGTCTCTATTTATGATGTCACCCATCATTTTTTTGTTTTGTTTCGTTTTGCACTTTTGTCACTCAGGCTAGGAATGTTAGGATCATCTTTAATTCATTCTTCTCCTTGACTGAGACCTCTTCCTCCCTCCTGCATTCAGTTAATTGCTAACCCATATGGATTCTTCCTCCAAATTGTCTATACGTCCTATAAGGACTTTCCATCTAAAAGTACTGCTCTTAAAAAAACAAACAAACAAACAAACAAACAAAACCCCCCCAAAACACAAAGGTACTGCTCTTATTTCTCCCCCTCAGTGGCATGCTGACCATGTTACTTTTGCATGTAAACTTTATTGCCACTTGGATCTGGTTTGTGTTCCTCACTGTAGCCTCTAATGCCTGACACTACAGGGCTCTAATTAGCTCTAACTGCTTCTCCAGTAAAGGGAATCATTTCCTTACTCATGATGAATCATCTTTTGACACTGGGATTGGCTCCTGTGTTCATTTTTCTGGAAATGCACACTTCCATTTCTTGTTCTGTCCAACCTTCACGGCCCCTGGGTGAAGATATTTATCTTCTCTTTTTCTCTTTCTTTTTTTCTTTCTCTCTCTTTTTCTCTTCTTCCCTTCCTCCCTGGCTCCCTCCTTTACTTCCTCCTTTCCTCTCTACTTCTCTTTTTTCTTCCCTCCCTCTTTCCTTACTTCCTTCCTTTTGTGCCAGATACCATCTGTCCTTTCTTCTTATCCTCAAACAGCAGAACTGATTTCTAAGTATCCACAGGGTTTTTTGAAAAGCAAGGTGTTAAGATGACTTTTAAAAGGCTATGGTTTTATTTTTTGTTATTTGCTTATTTAAATCATTTGTTGAAGGCCCTGGATGGCTCAGTGGTTGAGTGTCTGCCTTGGGCTCAGGGTGTGATCCTGGGGCTCTGGGATCAAGTCCTGCATCATGCTTCCTACAGGGAGCCTGCTTCTCCTTCTGCCTATGTCTCTGCTCTCTCTGTGTCTCTCATGAATAAATAAATAAAATCTTTAAAAATAAATCATTTGTTGATTTTGGTTTATTAAAAGTGGGTTATATGTAAGATAGGATCTTGTTGGTGTGTTTGGGTAAAAGGGAGAAGTTACTGTGAGAACCATGATTATGTAGTTATTTGGACACCTGTAGTCTAGGTTGATGCCCTATGATTCAGATTTATTTAGATGGTATATTGGCTCTCAGTCATAATCCTTTTATTGATAGACTTACTGATCTATTTCACATTAGAAAAAATATCTACATTTTTATTTATTTATTTTTCCATGAGTTTAAATCCTCGAAGGGTACAGCATAACATGAGTTCTGTTTCCAAAGGCCTTAGCAGGAAGGTTGCTTTGGGATCTGGCATGAATCATGTCACTGTTTCCATGAGTATAAGGTACATTTCCTCAGACTACTCTGGTTTTGTTGGGTTTGCCACCAGGAGTCATCTTTCCATTGTACTCGTGAGTACTGTCTTGCCTAGACAGAATTCTGTGTCATCTCGAGTATAAACACCTTCAGTTTTAGGAAGAGCTATGTGCTTGCAGAGATCCTACTTATAGCCAACAGGAAAAGCCTTGTACTATAGTGTTCCAGACATATTTGTCATTTTAGAAGTTCTGTTCCAAGCATGGCTCGACTAGCTCCAAGGTAGCCTCATAATCTTATTTTAAAATGTTAACTTTGCATGAGTTTGGAGAAAGAGATATATTGGTCGGGGGGAAGTGGGAGTAGGTAGAGGTAGTCAAGTCTGATGGGTGGTGCCAGGGTACAGGGAAGGAAAAGAAAGACATTGCCAAAATGAGAATGATATCAAGAACATGTGTGTAAAACATGCATGGAAAATATAAAGAAAAATATAAAATTTGACTTCTAATTTTATGCAAAATGAAGTAAACACATGAACCATGACCAAAAGGAAGTGTGAGAAAGATTGAGCGGGAACTCTCGAGGGTATTCACATGACTAGCTGTGTGACCTTGGCTTAGTTACCAAACCTTTCCCAGCTTCAAGTTTCTCATCTAGTACCTACCCTTGTGGAGTTGTGTGTCTGGCATGAGTTTCTATGTGCAAAATGCCTGGAGTAGCTTCTGACACAACATGAGGCCCCATAGACACTAATCGCGTTAAGAAAGCCCTTCACTGCTTCCAAGGTAGGCTTTATATCTTCAGTTTACTTGCAGATCTTAATTATCCTAAACTGGCATTTCATTTTGTTGGTTTTTCATCTTAGTCTGCTTTTTTCTTTATGTCTTCCTGTTTCCGATAGATCAGCTTGTATTTTTGAGGTGCGATATCAGAGGTGCCAAAAAGTTTCCTGACATCTAATGCTGAATTCTACTAGAAATAATTTTCAGAAGTATGGGGTTTTTTACCCTGAGTTATCACTATGCTTATTCTTTTCCTTACTGTAGAGTCTTTTTTCTTTTCTATCGGTTGTTATGTAGTTTATTTATTTTGCTTTTAGTGATCCTTAAAAAGGCAATATTTCTCAGGAAATTTTCAAGATGAATATTAAAATTAGTAGTTAATTTTAAAAAGTTAAGGTGGGAATTATAAAAATGTATGTGTCCATTCTTTTTTTTTAAAAATTTTTAAAGCTTTTATTTATTCATGACAGCAGAGAGAGAGAGAGAGAGCGAGAGAGAGTGAGAGAGAGGCAGAGACACAGGCAGAGGGAGAAGCAGGCTCCATGCAGGGAGCCCAATGTGGGACTCGATCCCGGGTCTCCAGGATCATGCCCTGGGGCCGAAGGGGGCGCTAAACCACTGGGCCACCTGGGCTCCCCCCCCGCCCCCGTATGTGTCCATTCTTAATCATTTTCTACTAACTTAAGTCAATTTTTTAAAAATTTTATTTATTTATTCATGAGAGACAGAGAGAGGCAGAGAAGCTGGCTCCCTGTGGAGGCCTGATGTGGGACTCAATCCCAGGACCCCAGGATTATGACCTAAGCCAAAGACAGATGCTCAACCATTGAGTCACCCAGGTGCCCCCAAATTAAATATATTCTATTCACTAATCTTTAATTCTGACCTCTTTAATTTCTGAATTCTGCTGATTTGGGTACTCATATCAGTCTTCCTTTAACCCTGACCCTATCTAAAAATTTTAGTTTTGTTTCTTCAAAGTGAAATGTGAACTTAAAGATACTCATGAAGCAAACTGAGTGCAGAATTGATCTACATTTTTATAATTATTTTATTCTGTTTCACACTCACCATACCTGTTTTGACAACAGCCTCGTAGTGACTGTCCAAATCATTGAACTTAGATTCTTTTTTAAAATTTATTAATATTTATTTATTTTTTTAATAATAAATTTATTTTTATTGGTGTTCAATTTGCCAATATACAGAATATCACCCAGTGCTCATCCCGTCAAGTGCCCCCCTCAGTGCCTTCTATAGGCGAACAGCTCCACTTTCGTGTTTGTATTTCATTGGTTTTATGTCATATTTAGTTACATAACTATAATAACAAGTGCAACTTGCCAAAACAGTCTTTTTTCCAGAACTGTTTTTATTCCAAAACAGTGTTTGGAATAAACCACACTGGAACTTGTAAGTATCACTTCAACTGGTAACAAAAGTGAGCTGAGGGTCCCAAAGGTTGGGCTAGCAGTCATGGATGTTTGGTCATGTGGGCATTGAGTAGTATGGTTTACAGGAAGGTTGGGAGGCATCAATGAATCTATAGTTATGGAAGAGGAAGTCAGTTATGGAAACTTTAAACATGCAGTGGTTCTCAAATACTAGCATACATCAGAATTATCTGGATTGCTTGGTAAAACACAGATTGGTGGTAAAATCCAGAGGTTCTGATTTGGTGGGATTGAGGTGGGATTTGCATTTTTGACAAGCTGCCAGGTGACGCTACCTCTGCTGATCCAGGGAACACAATCTGAGAACCTTGAACTACAGCCAGTTTTGGTGGTGTGGATGGGGGTGGTCTTTTCAGACATCAGCATGCATAAGGCAGAAGGCCAGGTGTCATCTTCCCATGTGTCTACCTACCCACTCTCTAGTAGATAGACATTAGGTTTTTTGTTATGCTTAGTTCTTGGTATTGTGTTGAAATTCTTAATTTTTTTCTTTGTCTATGTAGGAATTTACTTGGAATTTGGGAACGAATACAATGAGGGTTTTTAAAGTCTTCATGTTTCTTGTTTTTTGCTTCCTTGAAAAAAAAAAATGAAACTATTAGTTCACTTTTTCAACCTTGCTGGGTGTGCTACTTCCAAATCACATGCCCCCCAGCCTCCTCCTAGGGAGAAAAAAAAAAATCCATCCGTCAGAAAATGTGTGTTTGGCAATAGCGCACCAGCTGCAGGGTGGAAAGGCAACGACGTGCGTGTGTTGTCAGCAAGCTGAGGACTTTCTCTGAGAAAGAAACAGATTATCTGATTGCCCTGCAATCTCCCTTTCAGAACTGGCTGACAGAGCTGGAGATCTTTGCTATAATCTTCTCAGCTGCCATCCACGACTATGAGCACACCGGAACCACCAACAATTTCCACATTCAGACACGGTGAGGATGTTGGATGTTTGGAGAGGAGGCAGGAGGGGTCAGGCGTAGAGTTTTAGAAGTCAGAAAGGTGTTAGCTGTCTTTCTTTTGCATGGTTACTCTATTTTGCATTTCTGAAGAAAGGAACTTTTCGACAAGAGATCAGCCTGGTCAGCTTTGATCAAGATTTAGTTTGAGAACCCGTCTGCGCCCAATTCTCGTATGTTATTCACATCGTATATGAATATCCTTTTCTTCTCTATTCTAATGCTAGCTATTTTTTTACTTATATATATAATGTGCATACGCTACCTATTTCTACTAGGTGGTAGAAGAATTTACGTAAAGGTGCAGTTGTCATGTAGACTGGATCAGCGAGGATGGCCCAGGATCAGGGTGTTTCTGTTGACATGTATGATAACTGGGCCTTCTTGCCCTATGGCTCTGGGATTCTGGGGACACTCTTCTCCTTCCTGATTTCATCCTTGTTCTGTTTAGTGCTCGCATTGCTCCCTGGCAGAGGGTTTGGGGAGCTGGGTTGTCTCATGTAGACAGCCCTTGCCATAGATAACCTGTGTACCCACTATGATGAACTGCACAGGTAAACACAAATCTCTGGGTGGGGGGGTTGGTATTAAGTATGGGTCCAGGTACCTGACTCTGAACCTCTTGACTATAACAGACATCACTAATCAATTTTTTTTTTAACCAAGCTTCATTTTTATCCTCAGTATTCCTCTCAACACAGCATTCTAGGCAAGCAGTACCAGTCAATTGTCTTTTCCATTTAGGATGAAACTTCATCTGTCCTGTCCTAACCTAATAACATACCTTCTCTTAAGACAGTTATATGAAACTGGAGAGACTCTAATAGGGTTAATTGGGCCTTGACATAGTAATCAAGAGAAGCTAGAATTTGGTGAAAGATGGCATGTCTAAGAGGAAGAATGTAGTGGGGAGCGATGAGAATTTAAAACCAAATAAATACTTGAGGTTTCACTTGAAAAAGCAGGTGCATAGTCCAGATAGGTTTGTGTTCATTAAATCAATCTACATTTATTTAATGAACCGAACACTTAATTATGAGGTACACAAAAGAAGGCAGTATTGTTTGATCTCTGTTCAGAAGGGGAATTTCAATAGAATGTCAGCAGACAAAAGGATTTAAGCCATTAGCTTCATTGTCTATCTCTCGCTTCCTCCTGAGGGGAGCCTCAGCTGCTGGGAAGCAGGCTTTTGTGGTTCTGTTTCAAGGGCTTTAAATACAGGGAATTCCACAGAGCAGCTCTGTTGACTGGATATCTATGAGTGGGATCTTTGCTCTGAGGACTGAGGCTGCGATGATTAGCACCTGCTGAAGAAAGAGAGGCGGTTAGAGCAACTGTATGTGGGTCTTTGCTGGAGACCAATATCAAAACCCATCTCAACTCAGAGGAAATGGCTTCATTACAGCAGCTGGAAAAGAGCTTACCATCACAAAATACACATCAGTGGGAACCTTACTTAACAGATACAAGATAAGACCTTTCACCATGGGGTTTGCACGTTTTGTGTTATCTTCATAGGAGTAGGAAAATTTCAGTGATTTCTGTTACGCTTGGTTCGGAATAAAATTGAAACATTGGCCTTCTTTAATAGAACTTTATTCAAAGCATCTCAGCCTGTGTGATCCCTATACAGAAAACTAAATCTGTAACCAAGTTCTTTGTCCCTTGATGGTATGTTAAGCTTGACACTTTAAAGGTATACTAGCTATATCCCAAAGTTTGGCCAGTGACAGGCACAAGTTATTGTGAGGAGCAGTGGGCGAACTGTCAGAAGACCTTGCCTTCATCCCAACCGTGGCCTGGGAAGTCATTTTACATCACTGAGACTCCGCTTCCTTGATGAGAAACAAATAAGTTATAATAATCTAAGGCAGTGTACAGCTCTGTGTTTGGTGCAATGGTCTGCGAATAAGTGACTAGCAACTATCATACAATCCTTATATTCTTTACTCTCAATTTTATACACATGGCTTCCACATGGCAAAATTAAGATCAAGGTACTACCAGAGGCACTTGGCAGACTCTACCTACCAGGTGGTATGTGTTCAGAGAATTATAACAATAATAAATAAATTCTTTCACTGAATAAAATTTTTAAAAATTAAAGGCATTCCAGAAAATACAAGGAAATTTGAGTTGACCCGTGTTTTATGAAATCCACCTATGCTGCTAGTAGAGATCACTGAGATCTGGTTATGGAACAGCTTTCAGAGAGTCCTACAGTTGGATATCACATATTTCACATTAACATATTAACATTTAAATACCCTACAAATACCTATTGATGATTTGTGGTGTTGGTTTTAGTTAATTGGTTGACATAATGTCATGAGGGCAAATATAATTGTTAAACATAGGAAAAAAGGTGGTGCATTCTAGCTTGAGAGAGTTACCTGAAAAATCTCAACCGTTAAACATCCTAAACTATTTTGTCTTTCTGTTCAGGTCTGACCCTGCTATTCTGTACAACGATAGGTCTGTATTAGAAAATCACCATTTAAGTGCAGCCTATCGCCTTCTGCAAGAGGATGAGGAAATGAATATTTTGATCAACCTCTCAAAGGATGACTGGAGGTAAGGATGAGACAGGAGAGAGATTTGGAGTCCAGGAAAAGAACCATGAGGAGAGATTAAATATGCTGCTTTTGGAGATACAGCACCACTTGAAATGTTTGTGGCACCTTCTCTCTCTGTCTCTTCCTACCCTGATCTGTCCTCTCCCTCCCTCCTCCTCCTCCTCTTCTCTCTTTTCTCTCTCTCTCTTTTTTTTTTCTTAATACAAATACTCAAATATATTGTAGGCACTTTGGAAATACCTGCTGTTTTTTACCTTAGGAAACTGGTATTGCATTTGTCTTAGCTTCTTAAATCTGAGTTTTTTCATTTAACATTTGTTCTTCACCTTCTATTTGATTTGAACTTCTTTTAAAAATCTTTCAAAATTTGCTAAGGAAATCATTTTGGCACTCAAAACAAATCATGGATATCTAATTCTGTTGCCTAAATGACACTGTGTGTCTCTGAATGAATTTAGGCACACCTGAATTTGAATATGGAAATAGTTACTAGTTGTATGGCATTTAGGAAGTTACCTAACCCTTCATACTGTTGTAAAATTTAATTTCTATAAAATAGATAATAAAATTTACCCCATGATTTAGTTAATGTTATAGTAAATGATATAATCCATTTAAAATGCTTAGCACATATTGTAATGCATGTATATAGCAAGCCTGCAAGGCTTTGTAGCTATTAATATAGGTCAGGATATTTCAAAGATTAGAGACAAAACCATTTAAATCTTTATAAAGTTCTGAATCTACTGTGATGCAAATAGTACTTATATTATAATTAAATGCTTGGCTGTTCATTGTGCTAGCCATTATGTAAAGATTCAGAAAAGTAAGCCATACTGATATGTATGTTCCACATGTCATATTCCTAAAAAATGATTCCTTAATCCTTAACCTTCACTTATTCCTCCTAAAAAAAAAAAGTTCACCTAAATGGTTCAAGTTGATTAGAAATGTCACCATTAACTGATTTTGCTTAGAAGTGGCAAAAAATATAAACAAATTTTTACTTCCTTTTTTTTTTTTTTAACTTCCATGCTTCTCTCTTCACGGGGTGTCCCTGAAAGGGAGTTTCGGACCTTGGTAATTGAGATGGTGATGGCCACAGACATGTCCTGTCATTTCCAACAAATCAAAGCAATGAAGACTGCTCTGCAACAGCCAGAAGCGTGAGTGGACCTGTGACATCATGTGTTTTTATAGGTGTTTGAACTGGTTCTTGTCCATGTTTTTGCACCTTTGAAGTGTCCCTCCTTCAGAGAGCTTCCTTGAATGGTCTCACCATGTGGGGATGGTTGAGGAGAGGGCATTACAGTTGTACATATCACAGATTCTCATCAAGGTTGAAATAAATAATAGGGCCAGTAACAATTTGACCCCCCACATTAGATTTTAAAATCATTCCTTGCAGGAAACTGAACAAAGATTCACTCAGTATAGGGGCAACAAAAGCCAATGAGTGAATCTCTTAGATTCTTGTATTTTTTTTTTTTTTTGAGTGATGCAATTATTCCAGAAATAGTTTTGAGTCCATTTATGAGGTGTCCAGCACCATAAACATGGAGACTAAGCTGTTGGATATCCCTGTGGGATGAAATGATGCTTCCCCCCAGTTCAGCTGAAGTGGGGGTGGAGATGAGAGAATGGGGAGAGATTAAGAAATTAATGATTTTTAAAAACTCTTATTGAGGTTCTGAAAGTTTGTTTGTCATGTGTTTGGGTCCTTTGGGTTTATAGAATTGAAAAGCCAAAAGCATTATCCCTGATGCTGCACACAGCAGACATAAGCCATCCAGCAAAAGCATGGGAGCTCCATCATCGCTGGACAATGTCGCTTCTAGAAGAGTTCTTCAGACAGGTACCTTGCTGTGCTATTCTCAGGGCTGTCAGCACTGGATAGTTTCTGAGTTTTATATTTCAGCAATGCTATAAGAAGACTATTGGCATTTCAGTCATTTTCTTTGGGGAGGAAGGGTTCATAGCTTGTGTGTGTGTGTGTGTATGTGTGTGTGTGTGTGTGTGTGTGCATGTGTGGCCTTTTAGTCATGTGATGTTTGACTCTTACCTAAATTTTGGTTCTCAGAATATTATGGTATTTCTGTCCTATGCATTTCTGTTTGGAAAAAAAAATTCTTTTTGTCCGTTTTTTGGTCAAGGTGTCATCTGGTTACTTTCCCTTTTACTCCTGTTCTAATGGGTTGACCAAATGGTGGTTGCTTTTGCATCACCATGTGGGATTAAGATGTTAACCTTTAACTCATAATAATCTGTTATAATTGATTGGGTGATTTCTTTTGAGCGGATAAGTTAGATTCCAAAGTGAGGTGTAGCAATTTGTGGTCAGGAAATCACTAGAAGCTACTGTTTCAATTATATTTAAACATACTACATCCATCCTAAGACCCAGGATTGTGTTTTCTACAAGGGTAGCCAGTTTTTAGTGAGTAGGCTATACTTTAAAATTAAATAAAAAAAAAAAAAAGGTACACAGAAGTAGAGAAATGGAGAAATAAATGCATTGTACCAAAACTGTCATCTTCCAACAAGAGCTGCCACTAAAACATTTGCTTCGAGACATGAGGTCCTGAGGTTGGAAGCCAGATGACATGCAGGCTGTAAGGACCTAAAATATAGCAAATTCACATCAGCACAGCTAATTCAGTTACTTCTGCACAAGACACTACTCATGATGCCAGTCTCAACTTTGTCCCCTAAACTGACAGAGATAGGCTCTTTTAATGGTTACTCAATTTTTGGAAGTAAATTACTCCTATGATTACTCTTATTCTATGATTCTGATTTGAACGGAAAAGCTGTAGGAGGCATCTACATGTGTGTATTTTTTCTTCTGAAATTGTACACAATATCTAGTGATGAGGTGGGAGCAGAGTCAATAGCATATTCAGCAATATCCAGAAGACCCTTTATTGGAGCTTTTATTCCAACTGGTTTGTGGGACTAATCCAATCCCTCTTCTAGTTCCCAATGGTCTTTTTTTTTTTTTTAGTTCCCAGTGGTCTTATCTGTGATTTGTATTTTAGGAGGTGCTGGCAGCAGGAGGGATTTAGGAGAAGGTTGAACCATATGTTTCCTTAGGGTCCTTCTGGCATTAAATGTTCTACACTTCCTTCACACTGTCTAGGGGTGCACATCAACACATGCACATACGCATGTTCCCGTAAACTGTTATGTGAATATACCCTAAGGTACCCGATTCTACATGTGGGCATTTCCCCTTCCAAAGTCATTGCTTGGTCTCTCAGACTTGTTTTCAAGGAGAACCCAGTGGTGTGCGAGGAACTAGAGCTATACAGGTATGGCCTTATATATACAAGAATGACTGCAAATTCATCCTTAATCAAGGCCTAATTTTGAGCCAATTTTCTGGAAGCTGTTTTTCTAATATTAGTGAAAGGATTTTATTATATGCTTTCTTTAATATTACTTGTGTGATAACACCCCCTATGGCTGAGAGTATTTAATCCATAGCCAAAGGTAGGTGATAGCTAATTCATTTAAGTTTGAGGTATAGGAGTGATTCTTTCTTTTAATTGTGAGTGATTATGAGAAATTGCTTAAATATGTGCACAATTTTTCCCATAAAGGAAACCTGGTTTGCATACACATATGCTTTAATTGAATGAAAAGGTGCTAGAGGCAATGTGAAAATAACCTTATTGAATTTCTTGCCTATTGGGAGTGGAATGTTAGCTCACTGGACTGGAACCATTTTTTAGTAATTATGATTCAGTAAATTATTTTTATCGACTTAATATTTTAACCCAGATGCCATGAGCCATTGTAAGTAACCCATGTAGGAGAAATGTTGCCTCAGCTCTTAACTATAGATTTTAAATCGGACAGTTCAAATGGGAAATCTCAATGGGACTATAAGAGTCTTTGAAAATACTACATTTGAAAGCTGGGCTATAATTCAAAATAAGGGCATAGCCTCAGTGTTGATAGACCAGACCTTCCAACTTTGCTAAAAGAGTAAGTTACATCTTCAGTACTATAACCATATTTTACAAAATCCAAGCTATGGCCTTGGGGTGCTTCTCAATGAAATATTGACTTTTAAAAAGTAGAAGTTTGCCTCTTTGGTAAATACATGCTATAAAAGTCTTGAGGTTCATTTCCTCTATATTTCTGGGTTTTTTTTTAATATTTTGCAAACATCAAATTCATGCAATTCTTTAATATCCTCTGTGTCTGTGGTTGTTTCCCCATTTCTAATTCTCATTTCATGTATTAGTGTTTTTCCCTTTGCTTCTCTATGAAATTGGCTAATCATTTGATTATTTTGTTTTTATTTTATTTGATAATACCTTAAATGAGATTTTCATTTTTACTAATTCATTTGTTCTGCTTGAATTTGTTTTGTTCTTTTGCTAACTCCCTGAGTTGGATGATCCATTCACTTATTTCATTCTGCCTGTTTAGAATTAGAAGATATAAGGCTAGGAATTTGTCTTTTTCTTATAAATCTCATAGATTCTGATATACAATATGTTCACAATCATTCCTTCCTAAATATTCTGTAATTTTGGTGTAGATTTTTCCTTTACAGAAGAGTTGGTTCAGATAGAGGTGTTTGTTTATATATTTTAACAGTGGTGTGCTCTTTTGCTCTCTAGTTTTATAATTAATTTGTGGCTTATTGAAATTCAAAGAATTTTTTCATTGTTTGGATTTTATTGTGAATTATTTGTCACCTACCATATAATGTTTTGTGAATGTTCATTGCTCTTGAAAAGTAGATTCATCTTCTACTTGCAAGGCATAGAATTCAAAGAATACCATATACGTCTACCTTATGAATTATGTCACTTAGGTATTTTATATATCATTTGAAAAATTGATCTATTGTGGGTTGACAGGTGTTTCTATTTTATTTTCTATGTAGTGTGAATGTTGATTCTGTATTATTTGGTTCTTGGATATTCATAACTATTAGATCGTCATAATTTATTGTACCCTTTATCATTATAAAGCCTGCTTCTTTGCCTCATCTAATGCTTTTACCTAGAATTCAAATTTGACTCATTTTAAGAATATGACCCTTGTCTTTGCACAGGCCTTTACCTTTAACCTTTCAGAGACAATTTGGTTTGGATGTGCCCTTTAAACACTGAATATAGTTGAGGTTTTTTCTATGAGGCCATCTAAAATTATTTTCTTTTATTATTTGATATCAGCTGTATTCATATCTATTGAAATGATGGGAATCTTTGATCTTAGATGCCATAGTATTTTATATTATGCCTTCTGTTTTTATAGCTTCTTCGTAAATAGTTCATTATATTGGCTGTGCCATCTGCTTTGTTCTCTATTTCTTCTGATGACTTGGAAGTTTTATATAGTTTTTAGTTCTTCCAGTGGCTAACTTGATGATAAAAATTCTACATCCTTTATTTATTTATCTATTGCCTCCTTGTTATAAAAAGTAGTAAACTTCTGCTTCCTCTCTCCTCCAGCATCTAATTTTAGCTGGTTTTATTAACTTGTTTAATTCTTATAGTCTGTCCTTTGTTATTTAAATATAGTTCGATTATTTTATATATCATATTTAAATGATATATTCGTATCCTCATCTACAGCAGAAAGCCAATGTTTATTCATTACCTCCAGACATTATTCCTCATTTCACTTCTATAACATAATTAACTCCTTGTTACTACTTGTTGGGCATATTATTTCTAAATTGTCCTGATTTTTTAAATGAGCATTCTATGGCATGTACTACATGCTGCTTACAAAAGATATGTGCTAAACAAAGTGACCCAGAACAGTAGAAAGCATATCTGGCAAAAGCATAATTTTCTAGTTGTTCTTGTCTTGGTTCTACTCAGTGTTGGTACTTTCTAACATCTACTCAGTGTTGGTTGATCATCCACTGGTTGGCCAACATTGTTCCTCAAGAGATTTCTTCTAGAAGAGCTAATGAAACCACATTTTTGTGTACTTGCCCATTTTTCTACTACTGTTTTACTTGGGCCATAGTTTGCTTGGGTAAGACTTTTTTTTTTTTTTTTTATCAAACTTTCTTTCCCTGAGGCCTTTTTAAGATTTCACTCAAGTGTCTTCCACCTGTGAATATTGCCATGGAGAGGTTGGAGACCCTGCTGTAATTATTTTCCTGTCTAGGTGACATATCTTTTTGCTTATGTGCCCTAAAGGATTACTACTTTACCTTTGAAGCTTACTGATCTTACTAGGATAAATTTCAGTAATGATTGTTCTGTAATAGCTTTTCTTGGGAACTGGCATGTTCTTTTCTTCTATAGATTCAAGTTACATTGATTAAATCTTTGAATGCTTTTGTTTTCCGTTTGCTCAGTTCTCTTCTGTAGGGAAAACAGTTCATATGTTGCTCTCTTTTGTTTTTCTTCCATGTCTATATTTTAACTTTAAATCTTCATTAACTCTTTGATCAGTGGTATTTGTTTGGTCTGCTTTTTACATTCCTGACCTTCATGCCCCTTAATATTGTTTTCATCAAGAACGACTCATTTGTGCTGCTTCCAGGCAATCTTCTTTTATGCATGATTCTGTTTTTCTTTTCCATATCTTTCCTGAGTTCTGCTAGCTCCTGTTTGCCTGAGTCCCTGTTCTTGATAATTTCAGGAGTTTCCTTCTATTCATGACAATGTTTGGTCATCACTGGGTGGCACTGTTTTTTTCTGGTATTTCCTATCCATTATTTATTTATTTTTGTTTCTTCCTTTATTCCCTTTTTTTCCCCTTTTTCACTTGAAATATCTTTTCACAAGTTTTTTTGTTTGTTTGTTTGTTGGTAGTGATGGTAGTGCTCCTTCTTCCTCCTTCATTTTAGTATTATTATTATAATTATTATTTACTATCATTGAATGAAATGTATTGTTTTTAGACTATTTGCAGGAGATATGTGCCCAGGAGGAACCAGAGCAGCAATATTCTAAAATAGCAGAGATTCTTCATGGTTTCTTTTGAGGTTTCTGTGATGTGGGATGTGTTGTGTGTATGTGTGTGTGTGTGTGTGTGTTAATCTTTATTTCTTCCCAGACAATAGTGGGCAGCAATCTCTGCCATCCATCATCCTCTTGCCATGCCTATGTATTTCCTCATTCAAATTCTCCTTTTCTACAATTCCTAGAGACTAAATAGGGTTCAGGGTAGCTTCTCACACCAGAGAGAACCAGGAGAACTATGTTCTTCAAGTTTTATCTGAGATCTTCAGCCATAGGCTTCTCCTCTGGAGATCTGACCTCATCCTTATCCGATATGCACAACATTTTGTAGCCATTCCTTATATAGTTTGATTTGAGAGGAGAGATTTTTCCTAGTATTTGTGTTTCTGATTCTTGCTCTCCTGTTTTGAGAGGATAATTTCTGAGAAGAAAGGACACAGATATCTTTACTATACTATCTTAAATCCAAAATCACAATAATTTTCTTATACTTCATATTTATAACTTTTTCTCCTGGGAAAGAAAACTGTACATTGCTGCAATTTTTTTTGTGTGTGATACTTTTGTTACCCTCTCCAATAATATACTTTTTCTTCATTCTACCTGGAAAGACTCACTTGAGACGTCACCTGCCCTTGAACTTACAGTATAGAAATAATCTTTGTTTCTCTTATTTGGTTTGTTGCTTACATATGGCTGCTGTAACACACAGAATATATAATAACACACATAAAATGGGAGTTTATTACCCACTCATGTGAAGTACAGGACAAGTGTTTCTTGATTGGCAGGTAGTTTATAATTAGCAGTGATTTTAGACCCAAACTCTACATGGCTTCCATGTTGCTTATCTACATCAAGCCAGCAAAAAAGGGAAGAACATGGACAAGTAGGCATAGGAGATTTTATATGCCAGAAGTATGGTAGAGATACATCCCCTTCCTCTTGTTTTATTATCTAGCACTAACAGGCAGAGATCCTGGAAAACGTAGAGTAACTGTATGGACAGAAATAGAGGAGGAAACAGAGGGAAGTTTTATGAACAGCTGACTGCCTCATTGTTCCCCCAGCCTGCCTGTCATAATGTAGCCAAAGGAGCTTGAGTGTTTCTAATCAAATTATCTCTTCATTCATTCAACAAATATGCATTGTGTTTCTTTTGCAGATTGACTAGATGACTTTATTAGTCTTAAACTCCACCATGGGAATGATACTTATTTTTGTGCATTGTCCTAGAAGAAAAAAATGAATTAGTTAAAAAAAAATCCTTCATCCTAAGACTTTTGCCCTTTATTTTTTTTGGAAAATATTAAGGTCTTCAGTAAAAAGGAAAGGGTATGAATAATTCCACATGGACCAGTAGTTATAGTCATATGATATTTTTGAAATCAAGTTGAATTCAGCTGTAGAAGTACCTCCTTTCATATTACTTTCTGCACATTTTTTTCCAATTCATAAATATGTCTGTCCTCCAAAGGAAATTCAATGACCACTACTTTAAAATAGGCTTTTAATAGTTGAGTCTACTCAGCTTAATTACATCCAAAAAATGTAAACGATGTGTAGATATGGGTATGGATAAATCCATGGGATGTCATTTCATAGCTTATACTTTTTTAATAATAAAATCCAAATTGATGCTTATACCTTAATAGTCAAATGGTTAGTGTTCACCACCTTTTCTTCTAAACCACCCCCATTAAAATGTACCAAAAACTCACCTTGTATCCCTGCTTCATAAGGAATTAAAATGAGTTTTATTTGTCTTAGCTGAGTTATCCTGCTAAACCATCTACACAACAACAGTTTATGTTATACTCTTCCTTCTCTGCATCCTGTCCAAGTAGAAGTAGCTTAGGGGTAAATTATTTTTATCATACCACTTGAGAGATAGTACAGTCCTTAGCAAGGCATACTCAGAAATAGAAAAGCCATTGTGTCCCATGAGGTGTCTATACAGGACACCTGAACTGAACCACTTCAGGACTGTTCCTAAGACCCTTGGATGACCCCAGCACCTATTGTGACCCCACCATTCAGCTTCCTCAGACACCCATTCCTTTTCCTTCCTTTCAGTAGATGTTCTGTATATGGACCAGCATCCCTTCTCTTTCATAACATGCCTTAGAAAGAAAAAGTATTGTGTTTTTAATCCAGATCTAGTTTTTGAATGAAGTTGTTATTACTTTTTATTTACTCTTAATGTATTGTTAATATTTATTCTAATCAGAGTGTATTTGATATAACAAATTCACTAAATGTTTCTCAAATCTTGACTTAGATATTAGAGATACCTAAGATATCTAATATCAGAGAAACAATAATAGTTCTTTTATTTATTTACATATATTTCTCAGTTAATCCTCATCACAACCTGGTGAAATAGAGGGTATTATCTCATACTTTATAGAACATAAAACTGAAATGTAGAGAGGGAAAATAAGCTTACTATAATCACACAGCTAGGGGGAGAAAGGCCAGATTCAACTCAAATCAGTAACAATTAACCTGAGCAGATTCTATCCTAGTAAAATGAATCAGCACTAATTCACTACTATAAGAAGGGTGCCATCTTCTCCCTTTCCTCTAGGTGTGTGACTAAAGCTTTTGGTTCAGGTTTTCAAAAATCATTTCCCTCATTATTTAGACTTTCCATAGTACCTACTTGTTATAGTGATGCTTTTGGTTAGATTGAGAATATATTGGCCAGAGAATTATTACTGTCTGACTTGAGAAACAAAAGCAATTATTTACTGTTTCTTTTTTGGTCCACTTTTCATTATGGACTGAGCCTGTGCTTAAGACCCTGGAAGCACTTACCTGAGTTGTGTGTAGGTTTAGATAGCAACACTAGGAGAATAAAACCAAAACAGTCCAGTTTGAATTTGTGTCTTGGAGACTGCCCACAACACAGGGGCTTTACTGGCTCATGAAAGGCCACAGATCTACACAACTTGAGAACACATAGGAATCCTGACTGCAGTGTTGGCTCTAGGCCACGGGACGCAATGGCTTTTCTTATTTTCCTCAGGGGACCTATTGCTGCCTGATGAGGCTTTCTATACAACAGCATGTGCCTTTGCAGTTGGATGGACTGATTGGACTCCAGAGGGCTTCAGTTTCTTGGTGCCTTTTATGCAGAGGAGCAGGACCTAGAAGGACTTATTACATAATGTAATTGTAATAATTATAATAAAGACCAGTGGCCTTTGTGGCAGTTGAAGGTGCTAAATAAAATCTGGGCAACTGTACCTACTGATCTTAATTTACTATGACCTCCTGTTTTTCTAGGGTGACAGAGAAGCAGAGCTGGGGCTGCCTTTTTCTCCACTGTGTGACCGAAAGTCGACGATGGTTGCTCAGTCGCAAGTGGGTAGGTGTTACAGCCCTTTGGATGGAAAGAATAAACAGAGAGGGATACCTAAAAGTAAGCTCAGATGTTCCCAGTGATTCTTTGGCAGGGAACCTGGCTCCATTTTGCTCTGCTGTGCTCATGGTCGGTTGGATTGATGGAGGTGTTCTCCCCACTCTTTTCCCTGCAATGTGGCTGGTTTGTGGGGAGATTAGAGAGCAATTCTCTGCTGTTTCTATCATTCCCCACCAAGAGCAAAAGGGGCCTCAACTTTACAATGTGATGACAAGAATCAGTGGCAAGAAGCCCATTCTATTTCAGCCTCTCCATTCTGCATGCAATACCGGAAATCTCCTTGGCATTTCTCCTCAATGATACTTCCTCTGGCCCTGTTTCCAGGACAGTCCCATTTCCTAGATAACGCTACTTTCAGGATTGGCTCATTTTAAATGTTTCCTTCTTTTTAGAAACTTTTTAACACTTTTTTTTTTTTTGGTAGAGGTAATTTTGTACTGCTAATTACCATAATATATATGCATTTCGAAAATCCTCAGATATGAGAGAGGTTACCAGTATCACACATAAATTAAATATCATCAGTGCTCTTCATTTGGAAGAGTCTGAAATCATTCAAAAAAGTAAATTCAACAAGGATTTACTGATTTTTTTTCTACTTGTATTTTGAGTACTCATTCATTTTTTTCATGATAATGTATTGAGTTTCTGTTAGGTGCAGGGCACTGCTAGGCACTGTAATAGAAGTATGTCGTAAAAAACAAATAAAAATTATATATGGTATCTGCTCCCAAAGACATTGAACTAGTATTAGGTGGTAGGCAAGATGTTAGGAAAACAAAATCTATTTGAGTGTTACAGTGCAAAGATAGAGTTCTGTATATGGTATAATCAGGTACAGAACAGAGTGTGTAGACTGTTAGACTCAGAAAGACTTGTTGGAGGGTGCATTTGAGTTGAGGCTTAAGAAATAAGTGGGCAATATCTAGGCAAATGGTGCTGTAGGTGAGAGGTATGTAATGGGTCGGTGGAAGGGCATTGCAGATAAGAGATCAGCATATACTAAGCAGAGAAATTTAAAACAGCCTAGTGTGATCAGGGCACTACAAACAACTCCTGGCTGGAGTAGTGGGCAGATGAAGTGAACAACATGTCTAGAGAGAAAATCAGGGTATATCTAAAGAATTGTAAGTAAGATTTAAAAATATGGAAATTGATGCTGCAGAGTAAGAGTCATTAAACTGTAGCCTGTGGGCTAAATCTGGCCTACCACTTGGTCCTGTAAATAGTTTTATTATAACAGAGCTAAGCTCGTTCATTTGCATATTGCTATGGCTACTTTTACACTATAGTGACAGAGTTAAGGAGTTGTCATAGATTTGTCCCACAGAACCTAAAATATTCACTTATCTGGCCCTTTACAGAAAAGTTTGTCAACCACTGTTTTAGGAAGACTTCTCTATTGGATAGCTGGAGGATTTTGAGTAAGCCCAGAGGCAAGGAAATCAGCTAGGTGCCTTCTGCAGGATTACAAGCAAACAATGATGAGTGATAGAACTGAAGGAGGACGGAGACTTTCCAGAAGAGAGGTGGCATGTAATATATTAAGGATTCAGCTGAACACAAAGCTAAGGTGAAGGCAGCAATCCAGATTAAGTGGTCCTGTTTATAAGGGTTGGAGGGAAAGCTGATGAGTTAGTTCTGGTTTGGACATGTTGACTTTAACTTGTACAAAAGCAAAAAAGGTGAAAACTGTCATGAAACACTTCAGTTTCAGCTTGAACTGAAATTATAAAATTGTACCACAATTAACTAAGAATACAAAGCTGGACATCAGTGTTTCTTTATCAGGATACTATGGGTATTTGGGACATTGCTTGTTTTGCCAATTATGTTGTAGGACTTTTAGCAACCTTTATTGCTGGGCATTAAATGCCAGGATCACCCACCTTGGTCATTATGAAAACCAAATAAGCATTTGCACCAAACAAATGCTTGATTTGGTATTTCATTTCCTCCCAACTTTCATGTGGCTGCGTAACGAACTATCACCAATAGTTCCAGATTATATATTTTCTACTAATGTGTTATAGAACACCTGGGTATTTTTTTGAGACATTGATACAATAACTCTAGCCTAACATCAGCTGTCTCCCTGACATGGTGATATCTCTAAGGTACAGTTCCGAATCTGACCCCTCTCCTAATTTCCAACCCTTTTCTTCCAATTCTGTTTGCTCTCTCCCATCTGGACATGTCCTCTGTAGCCCAGAATCAGCAATCTAAGACCAAGCCCATCGTCCTTTCCCCAGCCACATTCTCCCCCATCGACTCTGGGCTCTCTGCTTTGCTGGGGGAAGTCTCTGACAATTCCCACTTAGAGGCAGCACCACCTCCTGCTGTGCTTGCACCTATGCCTCCGTGACACCCCCACCTTACAGTGGCACTGGATCCTGCCTTCCTTTAGCTATTGCAACAGCTTCTGAAAGATTTTCCCAGCCTCATCCCCTCCTGCTCTCTCCTTTCTTGCCAGATTAAGTTTCTTGACAAATCAATTTTCCCAAAGAACATTTAAAAAAAAACTGTGAGGCTGCCCAAACATCTCAAGGGACTTCTAATACCCATCAAAGTCCCAACTCCTTGGCCTGACCCTTAGGAGCCTCCCTCCCTGTGCTGATGATGACTTCCTGCCTTCTCAAGCTTTGCCTCTCCAACTCTAAAAAAAATCCTTAAGCCCCAGTTATTCCTCAGACACATCCTGCATTTTCTCTCATCCTCATCACTTTGCTTATTCCATCCCTTCCACCTAGTGTGAAGACACTTAGGGCTCAGCTCAAACATCACAACCTCCATAAAGCTATTCATAGGCCTCTCAGTGGGTGGGAAAATATCCTCCCTCCCTTACCTTCCCAGGGGCCTTCTTTGGTCTTCTCCTTTGGCCCTTGCCATATACTCTAGGGGTCATTTTTCTGTTCAGTTAATCTCTCATAAACTCTTTGAAGGTAGACAGGTTGTGTTCTACATCTTCATCTATATGCATCACCGACCACAGCATTTGTTCCATTGTGGGGGTTGAATATGTGTTTCTTAATCACTTGATTGAGCTAGCTGCTAGAAAATCATAAGAAAGTTATGCAGGAGAAATGGAACTGACTCATGGTATTCAGCTCAAGGAATATGTTAAATGAATAAGACCAACCTACTCACTCCTAATCTGATCTGGAGCTCCTCTGTGGATAAATTTTCAAAAAGAAAAAAGATAAGATTCATTAGTCTCCATTGGAAAATATAGAAAGGCCAGGTAATATGTAGCTCTTCTGAAGTGTTGCTGTCTCTCTTCAGGTTTTATTGATTTCATTGTGGAACCCACCTTCACTGTGCTCACAGACATGACTGAAAAGATTGTGAGTCCCTTAATTGATGAAACCTCCCAAACCGGCGGGATAGGACAGAGGCGTTCAAGGTCAGTGGGGAAACTCGAAGGTTAGAGGTCAGGTTGGCCTGTCCACGAGGACAGAGTGGTTCCTTTGGTAGAGATGGGGTTATTTCCTAATGATGTTTGCCCTATCTCTCTTATAAGAGAGAAGTCTGCCTCTTTCTTTTTCTCAGAGGAATGGAAGGTGTACTGTCTGTGCTCTACAGGCTGGCCTGGAAGGAGGTAGCCATGCTCTACACCATGACTGGTGGGTTTCCAATACTGGTCCTCCACCCCATTCTCTCTTCTGGTGCTTTTGCTCAAGACAGCACCTATCACGACACTTACCTCCTGGGCCCAGACAGTCCTTGCTCCCCATACTACAAAAAGAAAGTACTGCTGATCAGAATTCTCACAAGAAATGAAACTGATTTTCATTTCTAGGTTTAGGGAGAGAATGAAGTGGAGGAAGGGAAAAAAAATCCTGAAAATTTTAAATCACCTTTTGAAACAACTTCATTATATTGAGCATAGATTAGTAGCAGGCTCTGGAGTCAGAATCCACGTTAAAAATCATAGTCCCATTACTTGGTAGCTGTGTCATCTCAGGTGAGTAGCCTCAGTTTCCTCATGTGGGGTATAATATTCCTAGGTTGGAGGGAAGATTAAAGGAATTATTCAGTGTAATAAAGCCCTGAACACAGGGTTGGGCACGGAAGAAGTGCTTGCTACAGTAAAGCTAACCCTTGATTTTTATTAGCGGTACCACTGCTAGTCCTACCACCCCTTTTCCACTTGTCCAGGTAAAACCTAGGGCTTTGTCATATAGGAGAAAGGAGAGAAATAGAATTAGTGGGAAAATAAGAAAGGTGAGGCAAGAGAGGGAGTCAATAGAAGGGAAGGTAAAACAACTGTTAAGACAGTGGGAAAAAAAAAAGACAGTGGGAACCCGGGGATGCTCAAGGTGAATGGGCTCAGGGAGGACTACTCTCACGGAGGACAGAAGCCTTCCACCTGAGTCCCCTGCCCCACAGCCCTGCAAGCACTAGGCTGAAACACAGCCTACTTATCTAGCCAGCCTCAGTTATGGTTGTCAGTGGGTTTGCATTTGTGTGGGTCACAGCGCTAGCCATCTGGAAGTGTGTGATACATTCAAGTTTCCCAGAAGATGATACTTCCTATATTTGCAAAATCACCCATGGTTAAAGCTTGAAGTAATAATATTCATTTTAAAAATGCCTTTTGTAGAACTCATTTCCCCACAATCTCCGAGGTGTCTGTGCCTTTTCAGCTTCCCCCAGGAACATAAGAAAATCATCTTACTGTGGCCTTGGGGACTCTGGGGACAGAGACACTCCAGTCCAGTGGGAGGTGGAGCTGGAGAGAAAGAGGTACAAGTGGCTGGGTAACCTGGAAAAGTGGTCAGTGTGGAAGCAAGTGGGTGCACTGGGAAGCCAAGTAGAAGCCCAATTTCAAATTAACTAATTTCAGAGTTAAAGACAGAGAATTCATGTGAGGGAATTCTAGTCATTGAATAAGAGGACACCAGTCAACAGAGAAGAAATATGGAGAATATTGATGCTCATGAGGCTGAAATCTTGATTTTTTTTTCTCCTGTTGAAAATACAGAATTTCCCATTTGTCATATATGGAAAATAGGAATTGCAAACTTCAGGACCCGGGAATTTCACAATACAACTTGAGAAGTGTTAACCAATACTTTCTTGGGCTCACTCATTGGCATACATTTTTTTAAACACTGACCTTCCTCTTTGATATGATTTTTTGTCCTCCAGTTTGAACAGCATCAGTTCGGCAGATGCAAAGAGATCGGGTGTCAAGAGCACTGGCTCAGAAGGAAGCGCCCCCATCAACAGTTCTGTCATCTCTGTTGACTACAAGAGTTTTAAAGCCACTTGGACTGAGGTGGTGCACATCAATCGGGAGAGATGGAGGGCCAAGGTGCCCAAAGGTAACATGCCACCGGGGAATCTTCCAGATCTGTCCAAACCCACTTAAAAAAACATACTTAAAGGTATTGCAAATGAAGCACCATCTCAGGGTATCAATTCAAATGGCTAAATATTAGGATCTACCTCAGCACATAATAGAATGAGGCTGACTGCCACGCCCCCACTTAGGCATGACCTTTGTGCTATTTGACTAAAGTCCTTTTTTTTTTTTTTTTTTTTGTATAAAGATCCTACAGCGGATGGGTGTTATTATTTCTTGGTTTCTTTGATACCAGCTTATCATTCTCATTTCATGTCATGTGACACAATGATGAGGCTTTCATTACTTCCTTTATCTAAGTAAAGCCTAGCCAATAGCCACCTCTGCCATCACGCTGGGCTAGGAGTTTTCATATCCTTGCGTGCATTTTGATCCTCCTTTCATATTCTCAACTTCTCTTAAGTCCTTGCTTCATCTCAGGAGACTCAGGTCTCCTGAGATGAAGCAAACTTGCAGGTAAAATTCACTGAGGCCAACATCAGAATTCGGATGAGAAAAGTCATGACTCTTGGTATTCTAAATAAAAAAGATTGAAACCCGTGTGCTTCTTGAAAGCTGACATCCATTTGCTCACACATGTATTCGTGTTTCTTGAGCATGTACTGCGTGATCCAAACACACCGTATGCTCATCCTGTAGCCCAGGGAGGAACACATACCTGAGATAAAGGTACAGTGGTGTGGTGCCAGATTCCAGGGAGAGACACAAACATCGATGGCTCCAGGAGCTCAGCGAGGGGGTTGATCCCAATGGGATTTGTGGAGGTGAGCGTTCGTCAGCAGTCAGTGTCTGTTAACATCTACCAAGTGCCTCCTGCATGCTGAGAGGACAGAGATGTGTATCAGACATCCCGGTCCTCAAACCTGAGGGTAGGGGGGCATTAGCACAGAGTTTCAAGGAAAGAAGTGAAATGCCAGCCACTGCAGCTTGTTTACAAAATCCTGTCCAAGTGGCTGCTCCTTTCGGTGGGGCAAAAGGTTTATGTGTATGGCACTTTTAAGGCATAATTGGGCCCTTATCATTTCAGGACAGATGTTGGACCCTGAGCTGCAGAGCCAACACCTCTTCCATATCTTAAGTGTAGCCTCTCACAGTCTATTCAGATGCTTTAAACATTTAAATTCTCCCTGCTGGCAGCCCATGCAAGCAGCAATGGCAGCTACTACATCATCTCAAAAGAAGCATGCTCTTATAATCAATTACACTCATTACATTTGAAAATCCAATTCCTGACAACACACAATCTAAAGAGGTACTTCGAAATAATTTGTTTGCCGTTATCTAGTTTACTTAAGTTACCTTCTGAAACTAATCACCGAGGGGAGCATTAGACGGCTGCTTTCCCAGCAGAAAACTGGCACTTCAAGAATGACAGATGAATAAATGCTAATAGTTAACAAAATGTTAGGTATGCCGATTGAGATATGACTAAGCTATTTTGGAAGTATAAAGGGACTTGTCCCTAAATCTGCTGGGGGTGTTTGGGAAGGCATCTTGTAGCCAGGACTTCAAGGATGCCTGAGGTTAGTCCTGCAGGAGGTGTTATATTTTAAAATGGGGAGCGAGGAGAAAGGAAGTGGACAGAGGCACAAAGCCTGGGTTATGTACGTTTTGTGGGAGGATGGTTTGAATATCAAAGCACATTTCAGTTAGTGGGGAAATGGAGAATTGAATCCCTGCTTGCACTGTGCTTTTTGGCAGATTCATGCAGATTCTTTGCGAAAATTACCTTCTGAGGATGATAATACACATCACAGAGTTGATGCAAAGAACAGAAATAAATCTGTAAAGCACTGAGAATGGAGCCTGTGTGTGGTTGGTGCCTGATAACTCATAGCTGTTATTTGAAAAAAATTGGAAAAGAAAGTTAGAGGCTTGGATGCAGAGTTAAGAAGATGGTGGTAAAAATACCAACCTATATCTAAAACTCTGTAAGAGATTTAGCCGCCCAGTAATGCTGTTGACTAGTTCACTGGTGGTTAAGAGATTCAGTTTACATCTTTTTTTTTTTCCATTGGTGATCAGTTTGTACTAGATTATCCTAAGCTGTTTTGCTCATTCTTCTTTTCTACCAGAAAACCATGATTTCAAGAAAGCCTGACCTGCATGGGGTACTTGAACATATGTTGGTATTAAATTGATTAGAATGAGATCAAAAGTCTTGGTTTTATTAACCAACCTGATACAAAGCTAGCTGGACCAGAACCCATAGTTGTTAGAAAAAATTAAATCAGTATTTCTTAACAGCTCTCAGGGCTGAAAATCATTATTATTCCCAAATAAGATGCATAAGTATAATAATTTGCAAGTCTGATCAATATTGATCAATTTTTGATCAATATTTAATGCCTTATAAACATTTTTTGTTTAGATTATAATGCTGAAATACATACATACATATATATATACATATATATATATTTCACTTTCACTTTTAATCTTTCCAGCCAGACATTGATAAAATATATAAGTAAAAATTTTCCCCATAAATTGGGATCATAGCATAATATTGTTCTGTATTTTGTTTTACTATTTTTATTTTAAGCATTTTATCTCGATACTGAAAATTCTTGAAAGTATGCTTCAAATGACTACATTGTATGTAGTAGTATTCCTTTATTTCTGCACATTTTGGTTTTCAGTTCTTCATTATTGTATATAACAGGTATAGGTATACAAGGTCATACAAGGTATACAAGGTCAAAAGTCTTTGGGCCAACCTCTGATTATTTATTTAGGATAAATTTCTAGACGTGGAATTCCTCTGTCAAAGTAGATGAAAAACTATAAAGCTCTTGATGTATATTATTAAATTTCTTTCTATAAAGTTGTCTTTTTTTAATGTCTTCCAGTAGAAGTGGAAGGTATTTCATTGTGTTTTTGCCCCCTTCATTTTTCCCATTAGGATGTTTATATTTTTATTATTGATTCATAGTAGCTCTTTATATATAAAAGATAGTTAATCTTCAGTTGACAAAATATCTTGCAATTTCTGCCCTATCTAGCTTATCATATGACTTTTAATTTTATGTTCTTTTTTTGGATAAGTATAGTCACCATCTGTCAACATACAACATTATTACAGTATTATTATTTTTAAAGATTTTATTTATTCATGACAGACAGAGAGAGAGAGAGAGAGAGGCAGAGACACAGGCAGAGGGAGAAGCTGGCTCCGCGCAGGGAGCCCGATGCGGGACTTGATCCCAGGTCTCCAGGATTACACCCCGGGCCAAAGGAAGCACTAAACTACCGGACCACCAGGGCTGCCCTATTACAGTATTATTGAGTATATTTCCTATACTGTAGTTTTCATCTCTGTGACTTACTTATTTTGTAACTGGAAGTTTGTACCTTCTAATCCTCTTTATCTATTTGCCCATAACCCTACTCACTAGCTAGCTTTGTAAATGGTCTCTTTAAATATATCTTATTTTTCTTTTACCAGAGATCACCTTTACATTTTTATTGACTTATGTGTCAATCAACAAAAATATGAAACGGTATATAATGCCATTCCTTTGCAAATGCTGAGACATTTATTGTATTTTTATTTATTTCCTCCATAATCACTGTTTTTGTTGAAATACCATGAGATTTTTAATCAGGTGATTATAAGTAAATTGTTATTTTTTATAATTAACCTTAATATTATTTTTAATATTTGCTTCAAGATTTATTTATTTATTTATTTTTAATTTTTATTTATTTATTTATGATAGTCACACACAGAGAGAGAGAGAGAGAGGCAGAGACATGGGCAGAGGAAGAAGCAGGCTCCATGTACCGGGAGCCTGACGTGGGATTCGATCCCAGGTCTCCAGGATCGCGCCCTGGGCCAAAGGCAGGCACCAAACCGCTGCGCCACCCAGGGATCCCCTCAAGTTTTATATCTAGCTTAACAACAGTTATTTTTATTTGACACTAAGAGTTACCAGTTTTATTGCACATCATTTATATATTTTCCTCATTCTTGAGTTTCTTTTTCTTTTTTTTTTTCCATTCTTGAGTTTCTAATACTGATTGAGTTTTGTGGTCAGCTGGAGCACTTCTTGGCTTCCATTTTTAGAAAGATCTTGTGTGAACATCTTCTGAGTCCTTAGATATCTAGAAGTATTTTTGTTATTATTTTCATATATGACTAAGAGTTAACTATTCAAAATTCATATAGTATTTTGGTTGGTTGTTTTTCTGTTAGTATCTCTCCTTTTCTTTCCCTCTAGTTTCCCCCTAAATATGTTATCCTTGGGACAATTATCTATATCCATAGATAATGTAAGTAGGCAATTCAGAAAATTATATCAAGGGATAACTAGTTCAATATCATTTTTAATCAAGAGACTATAAGCCATTATTCAGAAAAGGAAAATGAATGAAGCAAATCAATGTACTTCTCTCAGAATGCATAGACATTCAGTGTGGGATAGAACCAGCTCTCAGGAGGAATGAGATTTATGGATCATGAGGGCTCTACTCTGCTTTTCTCTACCATAACGCATTAGCTTCTTGTTGGGGCCAATTTCATAGTGAGTCAAATCACCACAGATAGTCTGAAATAGGAAGCAGAAGGAATGGAGTTGCACTATGACATTTGCTTTCTGTTAGTCTAGAAGCCGACAAATACCACAGATGCTAAACCTAAGAGCTGAACAGTTAATTCTAAATATGTTATCCTTGGAACAAATTAATTGCATGCTTGCCTACTTTTTCTCTTTGTAGGAAAGATTTCTGTATACTAATAATTTCATCCTGAAAATATACGGGAATCTGAGTACAGTGGCACAAACATACCTCATATTTTTTTTTCTTATTTATATGTTTGCTTGTTTTTTCCATACCTGTTTTGAGTAATATCACTGTGTACTGATGGCTGGTCACATTAATACCAGATATTTCAAAAAAAAATACCAGATATTTCAAAGAATCAAGGAGAGATGGAAGTAGAGTAGTTGAAGAACATTGCAGAGCCACCTGCTGGAACACAGTTGGTGTAGTGAAAGGACTCATACAGTGGGGCAGGCTCACCTAGGGTCTGATTATGATGTCGTAAGAGCTACCATTCATTAATTCAAACATTAATTGCCTATTGCCTGCTATCAGCAGTAGTTCAGCAAAAACAGATTTGTTTTTTAAAATGTACCTCCTCCCAGGTTTTTTTTTTTTTTTTGCTAGACTTTCCATAGAAAATTGTTCTGACTCAGTTGTCAAATGAATTTTTCTTGCCCAGATAATATTTTATGCTCTTCTGTAACAAACCAGAACTTAATACCTTCAGTTTTTATCAGTTACTTTTGACTTGTGGATATTTTGAATGTTGAAAGTTTGCCACGGCTTCAGTGGGGAGTCTATGAGGGGACCATGAATTAGTTAACCTGATACCTGAGTATGAGTGAAAATGCTCTTCCTCCTCACTTTTCCTCTCTGTGTAGTGAGTGCAGCCATCTTTTTACTCACTTGCATTGGTAGTTAAGAAAGCCAACATTTGTCAGATGGCTAAGTCTTCCAGGATAGAATTTGTATACTTTCTGTATTTCACACAGAAAATTACGGTGATGGAAGATGTACAAGTCAGATTCATTGGCAAATAGGGTGACTCATAACCCCTTGTGCACATTTTATTTTAGTTAACCAATTCTCCATGAGTATCTGCTATGTGTCGGATACTGTACCAAGCTGGAATTGGTACATTACTGGAATCCAGTAATGGAAATGACATTTGACCTCTGTCTTCAGGACACTATGGGAGGATGAAAGAAAGTCTGGGTGAACATTCCAGAGGGCCATTCTGTGACCCTGAAGTCTACTAAGAATGCCATCTCAACATTTGCAAGGGCATTCTCTTACTCTCTAGTTGTACCTTTCTGTAGAAGTCAGAAGACATCTTATATTCTATATGTGCATAGTTATGTTATTTTGTAAAGAAATCTTTCCTTACCTTTTCATTGTAAAGTATAAACACACCCTGTTGGGAAGCAGAATGTCAGGAAATTTTGAATGGCAAACATTTAAAATTTAAATCAGCTCTTGTCAATGCTGATTGCATGTTAGAATCATCTGGAGAGCTTTTAAAATATCCCGTCCTTGTCCCTCTCCCTCCAGAATATGATTTAATGTGAATAGGGTGAGGCCAGGGCATTGAGTTGGATGGATTGGATAGATGATCAATGAAAAGATTAATGAAAACTTCATAGTATATTAAAGAGGACATTTGAGCCAGGCAAGTGTAGGGGCAGGAAAAGCAAAATGAAGCCAGAGATCACAGACATCCACAAAATACAATGCCGTAAAACCCTATGAACATGTGAACTGGATCAGATTTGGGCTTTGTGCTCTTAAGCAGTTAAAACAAGGGGAAACATAACCACTCGAGTGCCTATTAGATTAAAAACAAACTTGTTGTCTATGAAGGCTAGCTTTTTCAGGAATAAGACTAACCAAGGAAAATGAAGAGGACCCTTGATAATGAGGTGTAGGATGTTTTTAACATATCTAGAGAAAAAATGCAATAATGCTTTTTATAATGGATGCCACAATCTGGAAGGCCTTTTGAATCAGTTGGATGCTAAGCAGAGCGAGTCTCTCCCCTAAGGGAGGATTGGCTTCTGTTAGGTGTGTGTTATTTCCTACAGCCCAGCACCACCTCATTGCCTCCAAGGCCCTGCAAGGTCTCAACTCTGCATGTCCTTGGTTGTTTGACCACATCATCTGTCACCAAACTCTTCTAAATCTATGTTAGCCATACTGACTAACTTAGTATCTCTTGAACATACCAAGCTCATTCCTACCTCATGGCCTTGACATTTTTTATTTCCTTTGCCTGGAATGTGATTTTCCCTGATTATTTCATGGCCAGCAATTCATCATTAAGAATTTGTCAAATAGCATTTTATTTACCTCCTGATCTAATGCCACCTCCTTCTCTTATACTGATCCTGTTCCATCATATTACTTTGCTTTGCCTTTTTGGCAAAGTCCTTTTTACCACCTGAAATTATCTTAGTGACTTGCTTACTTAATTATGATCTTTTCTGTTCCATTAAATCTTGCTTGCTGCTATAATCCCAGCGCCTAAAATGGTGCTTGACACTGTCACTTCTCAATAGAAATTAGTTGAATGAATGAAACAATGTTGTCATGAATGCTTGACCGTATGCAACTACCCTATGTTTTTGATGAAACACAGAGCCAGACCGTTTCACAGTAAACAGAATTGGAAACGAGGCTGACATTCTCTCATTAAAGGGGAAGACTAGGGTATCTGCCCAAACTAAAGACTACCTCTAAAAAAACAGCAACAACAACAACAAAAAGACTACCTCTAATCTTGTGGACAGTTCGAAGACCATGCTTTTTGTAAGGCTTGATTATCCTCTTCCTACTTTTAAATTCATAAACACTGGCCTGAAACTGTGTTATTCTAGTGGCAATTATTTTTCCTGTCTTTCTGTTTTGTTATCAATTGTCTATGTTTAAACTCCAGATCCTAAGCAGATATCCATGAAACTCCAATTTCTACTGGGGTCATGGAAGGGTTTTGTAATGTTCCAGAGCCTTGATTTCACATTTGTAAAATAGAGCTAAAATGAAAGTAGCTACTGCCTAAGGCTGTTTTGGGAATGAAAAGAAGTAGTCCTTGAAAAGCACTTAGTGTAATACCTGACATAGAGGACACACTCAAGAGAAGTTATTGATGATAAACATTGAAAATGCCAATTGTTATATCGGTTTATTAATTATTATGATCCTTATTACTTTCTCCCTGCTCCTTTTTCTCACCCACTATTTTCAGAAATGACATCACCATGAACCTATATTATTGGTTTCCTGAATATACACACTAACCTGACTTGAATTAACCAAAAATAGATCCCAAACACTCAGTGCAAATACTTGTTTTTGTTTGAAGAGGCAATTCTCCTAATAGCGTGACCTCCTTTCATCTTTTCTGTGTCTTTCCTGACTTGCCATGGATACAGAGGAGAAGGCCAAGAAGGAGGCGGAAGAAAAAGCTCGCCTGGCTGCAGAGGAGAAGCAAAAGGAAATGGAAGCCAAAAGCCAGGCTGAAGAGGGTGCGGCTGGCAAAACCGAAAAAAAGACATCTGGAGAAGCTAAGAATCAAGTTAACGGAACACGCACAAACAAAAGTGACAACCCTCGTGGAAAGAATTCCAAATCTGAGAAGTCCTCAGGAGAAAAACAACAGAATGGTGAGTACAGTTTCACTGGTGGAACTCTTTCATTGGGATATCAATGACATAATGAACGAAAACTGGCAAATAACGGCACCTATGTGGTTGGCTCTCTGAGCCAGGTGTGTCTGGTCTTCCCAGCTGCTGCTGATCACACCTCACTGGGCCCTGGGTCCCATGAGGATCCCATCAGATGAAGCCAGAGACTGGCTTAGGCCATTCCCTCTGGGGAGACTTGGAGCTTCTAAGCTTTTCCCAACCGTTCTGGAGACTCTGGCCAGTGCCTGCCTAGCCATTGAGGAAGTAACTCATAACAATCTCAGCATTTTCCTGAGTGCTCACTGCCAGATGGGTGGATGGAAAGTCCATCTGATGTGGGTACTATCCCTCTAGCAGGCAGGGCTGGGGCTCAGGTCTATCTAGGGTCTATTCCAGTAGAATGTGTCTGTATGTCTGTAGGTGAAAAAGTATATACGTTATGGTGACCACCTTATCCCATTTGCTTGGTACTGGGGAATTTCCTGGCATCCAGAGTTTTAGATTTTAAAGCCAAAAAGTACCAGGCAAACCAGGTTGATCTGGTCACCACCTTGTGCCTTGTGCTTGGCACTGAGTATTTAAAAATGGAAAGGCCGGGACTCCTGGGTGGCTCACTGTTGAGCGTCTGTCTTTGGCTCAGGTCATGATCCCCGGTCCTGGGATTGAGTCCCACATCAGGTTCCCTGCCCCCGCTGCAGGGAACCTGCTTCTCCCTCTGCCTATGTCTCTGCCCCTCTCTCTGTCTCTCATGAATAAGTAAAATCTTTAAAAAAAAAAAAAAAGAAAAAAAGAAATGCAAAAGCCACAGGAAGTCCACAATCTCAGAGAGAACATAGACAGCCTTGGAAATAATTCTGAGCAAATTAAAGTCATGGCATGGCAGCTAAAATGATCAAGGATCATGTAAAAAAAAAAAAAAAGACATTAGCTTTGTTGCTCTGGGGCTCCTGGAATGGAGAAATGTCAAAGAAAGCTTCAGGAGGTGGTCGTGCCTGAACTGTGTTTTAAATACTGAACTTTGCCAGTCAGATGAGGGACAGGGCCTTCTTCACCAGAGGAAACGAGATGAGCTAAGGCAAAAGGGCATGGGATTGGCCACCTTGTTTAGGGAAGAGCAGGAAGGCCATAGTCTCTGAAGCCTTCAAGGGCCAAGTTGTGGCAAGGTAGTTTTGCAGTTCGACAGACCTGGATCCAAGTCACAGCTGTGCCTTTCACTTCCTGGTGGCCTTGGCCAGGTTCCTTAACTTTCTAGTGGCTCCGTAAAATGTGTATAATAATTCCTGTTCACCGCAGGGCCACTGTGAGCCTCCAGTAATGAGAATGATAGCAGAAACAATGACAACGGTAGAATAACTAGCATCTATTGACTATACACCAGATGCTGCTCTAAGTCCTCTCTTTACAGGTTTGTTCTCTTATCCACCTGGTAGGCCACGCTGTAGCTGTTATGTATGCTTCCCAGCCTGAGTGAATGAGGAACATGTAGAAGGTGCTTAGCACAACACTCTCCAATTATTTTTACAATGAACATACAGAACATATAGAATCCAGAAACAATATTTTAATACATATGATAATATTAAGAGCTCCTATCATGTTCCAAGGGCTTTGCATAAATTCCCTCATGTGACCCCATGAGCACCCTAGGAAATTGAGAAGGCCTTCTTCCACCCTGTGCTGCACCTCAACAGCCTGGTTCTGGAGACTGCTCCTAACTGGTTTGCTTTGCATTCAGGTGCATCATTGTCCAGAAAATATGTTCAGTTTTATAAGAATTATGATATACCTGTTGCTGTTACAGGGCAGTGCAGAAGATCCCTTCTCATCCCCCTCCCGAGTTCAGAACCTCCTGAGCTCTCTCAGAGAGAGATACAGTATCAGAAAGTCTGTGATCAAAATATAGCTCTACTGCAACTGGAGTTGGATTGGAAAATGGGACTCAGTCTGCCGAGCACATAGGCTACTTCATCCATCAGCCTTGAACTGAGCTTAGCCAACCAGACACTGGCAGAGCAGGCAGGCCTAGGAACTGCCACCTCTTTCCCAACCCTGGCGGGCTGCTCGTGGAGTGACAGAAAAGGTGTGTCTTGTGGAAAACACATCTCAAAGGGGTTTGGGAATCAGAGAATTGGGTGGCTGAGCTGAAGCTATGCATTCTCAAACTCCTCCTTCTAGATGAGTATCTCCTTCTCAGAGAAGGAGTATTGAAGGGCTCCTGAGAGGGGCAAGATGTGGTTTCTTCCCTAGTTTTTTTTTTCTTTTAGAAAAGTGGGTTAAAATGTCTTCCTTTAACAAAAGTATTACCAATAACATTTATTGAATGCATAATATGTGCCAGATGTTGTACATGAGATTTTTACCTACACTAAGTCATGTAAAAAATGCTAACAGCTCTGTGAGGTAGATATATCATTCCCATTTTGCAGATGAGGAAACAGAGATTCAGGTTAAATCACTTGCTTAAGGTCCAGCAACCACTAAGTAGAGATTTCAAGTCAAATTTAGGTCCAAGTCCAAATTCTGTATTTCATAATCAGCATATCCCTACTGTTTGCAAGTTTTGGCATTATTGGAGAGACTAGGAAATCAGAAGAATATTGAGGCTCAGCTGAGGTCCACAATAAGTTTATAATCTATTGCAGGGTTTGGCGCACTTTTTCTGTAAAGGGCAGGATAGTAAATATTGTAGATTTGGGGAGCCATGCAATCTCTGTTGCAACTGCTGAACAGTTATGTTTTAGTATAAAAGCAGCCACAGATAATATATAAACAAAGGAGCATGGCTGTATTCCAATACAACTTTATGAAAATTCAAGTGTGAATTCTATATAATTTCAACTGTCATTAAATATTCTCCTTTTTCAACTATTTAATTATATAAAAACTATTCTTAGTTTGTAGGCCATATAATATCAGGCAATGGGGCCATGTGACCAACCCCTGGTCTGCTGAGGGAGAGAAACCAATGAACAAAAAACATGCCAATCATAGAGAAAGTTATGAATTCTATGCAATGAGTATAAACAAATACCCAGAGAGGGTAGAGGTGGCAGTAATCTATTTTGAAGACCATTAGAGAGAGACCCTGAAAGAGACAAATAGGAGACCAAATTTTCAACCAGGCTGGGTTGATTTCACAACTGTGTTTATTTCCCAAAGTAATCAACAGTCTACCATTTCCCTTAAAAATTAAGTATTAAATGAGACATGGGAAAAGAAGTCAATTTTGAGCAATAATAAGAAAACCTAATGGTGGTTCGGGACTGTGTTACAGCAGTCTAATTAAAATGATTTATAACTGTGCAGAAAGGCTCTTTTGTTTCCTCTGTTTATTGAATAACAGCTCAGATCAGCCATTACTCCATATACAACCCATGGGAAATTACCTAATGGATTCTGTTCAAGGAACATCATCAAACAAATATGTGTCACTTTCCCATAATCCTTCTTTGTGGTCACCCAAGATACTTCCGGGATAGAACCAGAGAACATTGGTTAAGTGGAGTTCTAAAGGTGTTCTCATCAGCATATATGAGATCCCTTAAGCTTTGGTTTCCAACAAGGTACTTCCTTTCTCAACCTCCCCAACCCTGACTGAGGAAAAGGCAGGTTGCCACAGGCTGCTGCCTAGAATCCAGCAAATTGAACCCCCCTATGACTTCTGGAAGACATCCTGATCTTGATGCAGCTGTACATAAAGCTCCAGTCCATGGAAACCTTGAAGGTGTAAAGTATTGTGCATTAGGATGTGAAGGCTCATTTAGGAAAGAAAGATTTTTTTTCTACAGAGAATTAGTTTGACGATAGGGCTCAAAATCCTTGAATCCATCTCTGGCATCCTTAAAACAAGAGCCAATATTTGAACTGTTCATGGGACCTCCAAAGGAATTCTCCCTTTGGCCATTGGTGATGGTAAAGGGTGATGACCATGCCCTTCACTTGAATTCCTCCTGCTTACACCCTGCCTAGAGTTGACCCCCTTTTACCTCAGTCCCTTCAGCCAGTTCATCCTATTTCAGAATTAAGAGTAAGAGGAAACTTGGAGAATTTATTGACTCTTAGCTTAGGATTTATCAAATTCCATTGAAAATACTTACTATGTTGAATATATTACAACCCAAAATGGTCTTGAATTATGCTTAGATAACCATTTCTTTATAAATATGTAGGCCAAAGGCATTTAGAAATGGCAGCAATAAACAGAAATTGAAAACTTAAGCTTCATAGGAAAGTTGCAAGATACAGTGGTTGAAAGCTTAGCTTCTAGACTCAAAGCCATCTGTGTATATTGTGGTAGATTACTTTTTCCAAGCCTTAGGTTCCATAGCCATAAAATGGAGATGGTAATATGAGTTTCATGTCCATTCTTCACAAGTCTGCTTAAACAAAATCACTTTATGGAAAGATCAGTTGGCCATATATGCAAAAACTGTCAGATGAATTGCTTAAACCAGGTCTGCAGAGGCCAACAGGAGCATTTCTGCTGCTGGAAGGAGAAATACATGCAAGGTTATAGGCAGAGATGGGGCCAGGATGGTTTGTGAACCATTGGCAGCCAGCAGCCAGTGCACTGCACTCAACACAGCAGGATTGACCAGTGTGTGACACAGTGGCTGTAGTGAAGTCAAGGGAAAACCCACACTTGGAAAACATCATTTGATGAGTTTGTTATTCTGCAAATTGATAATTTAGTGAATTAAACTGTGATGAATTTGTCTACTTGCAATAACAGTACTTTCATAATGGGGTTGTTGAAATAATTTAGTGAAATGCTGCACACAAAGCATTTATCACATTGCCTGGCACAAAGAAAGCAAAAAAAAGATAGGACCTCTATCTTTTCTTTAAAAAAAAAAAAGATAGTCCTCCCTGGTTGCAATTATTCTTAGGGTCTTCTTGTTTTAAGAAGTACTGGTATTTTAGTTGTAATGTTGTGTATTCTGGGTTTTATGCAGGCTAAAAACAAAGATGCTATTAGTAAGATTGTAAGAAGAATTTCCAAAACTTGAGAATAGGGCTGGGGGAAGGGATGCCATGTCCTTTCAATGTCACAGTGACATTACTGGTGGACAAACGTGGCCAGGGATTATTTAATTCTCTTAGACAAGGGTCAGCAAGCTTTCTCTGTGTTAGCCCAGCCATTAACTACTCCTAGTTTTGTGTGTCTCCATTGCAACTATGTGGCACCTACCACTGCAGCATGAAAGCAGCCACAGACAATATGTAAACAAATGGACATGATATTCCCAAAGATCTCTATTTCCAGATTGGCCCATGAGCTACATTTTGATGACTTCTGCTTTATTTTTTTTAATGTTTTATTTATTTATTCATGAGAGACACACAGAGAGAGAGGCAGAGACACAGCCAGAGGGAGAAGCAGGCTCCCTGCAGGGAGCCCGTCCTGGGACTCAATCCTGTGTCTCCAGGATCACACCCTGGGCTGAAGGTAGTGCTAAACCGCTGAGCCACCTGGGTTGCCCAGTGACTTCTGCTTTAGAACATGACTGTGTTTAACCTTGTCATTTACCTTGACTCAAGCCTAGGTACTGTAAAGTTACATGCTAATTTAGAGATTTTTGACTGTTAGAAGAGATTCCCCCCACTCATAAGTTATTATTTTTATTGCCCTGTAGGACATGACCAGTTTTGTTTCTAACACATCAATCTTATTTTAACAGTTTTCTACCTATAAATACCCATTTCCTTAAATGCCCTTAACACCATCTCTCTGATTCCTTTGTGAATGAATTAAGTTTTTGACATGTGTTTATTCTACATTTGTTTGCATAGTGTTTTTTTTTAAGATTTTATTTATTTATTCATGAGAGACACACACACATAGAGAGAGAGAGAGGCAGAGACATAGGCAGAGGGAGAAGCAGGCTCCATGCAGGGAGCCTGATATGGGACTCGATCCTCGGACTCGATCCCAGAACTCCAGGATCACGCCTTGGGCCAAAGGCAGACCCTAAACCGCTGGGCCACCCAGTGATCCCCCTGCATAGTGTTTTTTTAACATTTACAAATCATATTTTGACAAGCTCATTACTTAGAATACCATTTATAACTCTGTTTTAGAGTTCAGTTGTCATTGTATGATGTGCCAGATATCACATTCACTAACTTAAATACATTTGTCCTTTTATTATGTCTATAAAGTAGCTATTATCATCCCCATTTTGCAGATGAGGAAATTGAGGCATATAGAGGTTAAGTAGCTATTAGCTGGGATAACTTACATTTGACCTAAGTTTTCCACACTCCACAACTCAGTAATAAAGCTAAATTGCCTTTCTTGGAAAATAAACATTATTGGCTTAAGTGTAATGTTGCTTAACAGGAACTTTGTTTTAATTTCTAGATCATAATCTAGCTTTTAAGACCTAATATATGGATTAAAAAGATATTTACATTCAGACAAGTACCCCCTTCATGACTAAAATTATGGATTTTTTTCATCTTTTTACCTTGACAAGTTTAAGACTAGTTATAACTTCCCTTTTAACTATATACATATACTGTTTGTCATGTTTATTACTTTCAGGTGACTTGAAAGATGGTAAAAATAAGACAGACAGGAAGGATCAATCTAATGTCGGAAGTGATTCAAAGAAAACAGATGGTAAGAACATAATTCCCATTATATTTTTCCATAAAATGTGCAATTTAATGCAGGTTTGTTAGAATTACACCTAGAATTGAAATCGTGGTTGTTAATATATTCTTGTATTATACCCTGAAAAAACCCTTCACTACATTTAAGAAGTACTCAATCCCTATTTCAATAATTTACAGATTATCATTGTATCTCTTCCCCTCCACCATTCTTTCTCCATCACAAATGCATTCTACACTCTGTCTTTACCACTTGGCATTTTTTCATTTTAACTTTAAAGTTGACTCTAGACTTGCTGGTTGGAATGAGATGGAATACAAGTCTTTGATTGTGAGTTGTGTAGCATAAATGGGAAATGTTCTATGTTTTCAATTTTCACATTTTCTCTTTTAATGAGGAATTATTACTTTTGATAAGATGAGAGATCTGTCCAGTGTTATCACTATGTTGGAAGGCCCACATATTGGAAAACAGACATATTTGTATAATGCAGTTTGGTCAGCAAGTCTCAAAGGCAAGCTTTGGATGGCAAACCCCACCAAATACCCAAGGTAGAATGAACCTACCTTGTGATGTGCTCCATGAACATTGCTCTTACTTTTCACAAAGCATCTTACTCTTTCTAAAACCTGAAAGTTTAGATTTTATTCTCTTTCAGACTTTGTACTATCCTACTGAGAAAACTGCTCCCGCCTTTTATATAAATCTCCTGGTTCAGTTGTAACTTGGGCTTATGCATAGCAACTCCTTCATATGTGTACATGATAAACTGAAAACGCAAGTTTCTAGGTAATGGTTTGTTCAAAAGTCCCAGACTCTCTTTGAGTTATGCCTCCCTGGAGACATTGTGGATGCTAAGCTGTTCTTTGATAGTTTGGTTTAAATGTCATTGAAGAACAAATACTGTGTATTCAGTTCGAAGAGTAAGAAAAAATTTGAACACAACTCCACCTATTAAAAAGGAAGCAGCCCTTCTAGCTTTCATCTTCAAGCCACTATGACAGGTTTTCTTTACTCATGTGTGAAATCGGTTCTTAAGCCTTTTCTTTTAAGCTCATTCAAGGTGTCTTATCACATAATATCTAGGAAACATCCATATGCAGTTTTGCGCCAAATTGTTTATGTAAGTGAAATCCATGTACCTAATAAAAATACCTTCCTCAAATGATTGTGACTAAGACATGAATTACATGGGAGACAAAACAGAATTCAAAATGGTAGTCATCCTAGCTAGACTCTGCTGTAGGGTAAGATTTGTTGCCAGATATCATTAAACCAAGTCAAGGTAATGCAAGCCAGAAAATGTACAGTATAAATGTAATGTATAAACCCAGCACCTGAACACCTGGCCCATCCTGAATTCAGTGGCCTATCTAAATTCCTACAGCATAAAAGCGCAGAATAAACTGAGTCCCAAATCTTTAACATGGGATCTTGTTGCATATTGTGCTACAAATATCTATTATGATATTATATGGGCATTGTGAATTAGATTTTATTACCTTCATGAAGCCCTTTTATTTTACCTGAGCCCTTATAATTTAATTGTCCCCAAGTATTTAAAATAATTAAGCAACTTTTTTATAAAAGGGCTGTATGGGAGAGGGTAAATAGGTATTATGTTCTATTGGACAAATAAATGTAAAGCTTGATTGTTTAATGAACAGGATTCTTGATTCCATAGGGTGGTGAACAGGGTACAGTAATAAGAAAAATTCTTTTTCCCTCCATAACTCTAACTTTCCACTGCTTTAAATGGGTCTGGTATATTCATAATACTAGCAAGTTTATACACAAAGTTGGACATGAACAACCTTGTATTTTAATTTCATAGATGGGCTAATATGATATCAGTTATTCTTACTGCTTTGATATCATAAGGACATAGGTCATTGGGCTTTAGTTACTTGTGCTATCTTAGCCAAAAATCATTACTAGGATGAAAGCTATTCTTGGTGGCATGAAGTAGAAAAGATTTCAGTCAGTCTCATTTATCTCTTCAATTTTGGTCATCGAAACTCTAGGAAAAATTTTAAATGATACATGAATAGTGGGTACATTTATTTTTAAAAGCTGTCTAGTAACAACCACATACATTTTGTTATTTCTTTTTAATAGATCCTATTACATTTGATAACTAGAGGAAGCCAATTTAACTATTTTTCATGCCTCTCCCCCTGGGAACCAGTGGTGACCAGCTCTGTCTAATTTTTGAGAGGAAATATCCAAGCACAGTTCAGTGCCCAGTATGACCAAACCCACTATGGTTGGAAATTGCAACATTGTATGCATTCAGAAAGAAGCTTGATGGAAACTGGACCGCAGTTGGTTATTCCCAAACCCCAGTGAGCTGAGGCACTCACAGAGGGAAGGAGTGTGTGCTGAAAGCATAAATTACATCCTGGCATAGTGAACACATTGCAGTTGTACATTATCTCTGTCAGGCTACTGAGGTTCTCCTTAGTATCCTGTAGCACTAATTTTCAAACTGACTTTAAAGAATGAATGTCCTTCGAAACTACCTTGTTTACTCTTAGGGAGAAATGTACTAACATAAAAAGACTGGGCCTCTGAGCCAAGATTCTCTTAGGGCCTAAACTTTTACAGTGTCACTGGGAGACTTGTGGGGTGTCAGTGAATGAGTTCTTTTTCAGTGTGATTTTAGCCATTTTTGAAACAGCATAGCCTCTTGGACCTGCCAAAATTTTTAAGAATTGCTCGGAAATATGAATTTGCCCTTAACTTTATTTGACTACATTAACAGAGATATAAGAGATAGCCACCATTTTGTGTCTCTTAAAAGATTGATTATAATTAGGCCCTACAGGGTTGTTTGCCAAGCTCCAGAGGAGTTCAGCAGGAATTTCTCCTTCACTGAATGTTCTGGGAATCGGAATATTTAAAGATGTTCATGAAATTTAAAGTCAGCAATATAAAGTGAAAAGGGTAGACAAAAGACTATTTATGGACCTCTGCTTCTGCCAAAGAGGACTAATAAGAATTAGATTCACCCTTTCACCTGAAACAATAATAATCATAATAAAAGACAACTTATGTGGAAAAATAGTCTTCAAGATACTGGACATTAAGAAATGAAAGACACTGTGTCTCTACCTCTGTGTGTGTGTGTGTGTGTGTGTGTGTGTGTGTGTCATGAATAAATAAAAATATTAAAAAAAAGAAATGAAATGAAAGACAGTGATCTTCAAGAAACAGGAAACAAATGAAATAAGCACTATGATTGCTTCAGTGTAGTCCCTTGAGAGGGTTTCCAGGCAGCATATGAGGGAGAACCCAGGCAGACCTGATGGACTTCTTGAGTTGAAGAAGTGAATAAAGATCCAGGGAGAGCTGCGGTGGTGGCTGAAGTTAACAAGATAAAGTACCAGAGAAGAGAGATCTGTAGAGATATAGAAGTCCAGAGATCTAAAGAGTATCCACTCATCAGAGTACTGATTGACCATGCAGATAGGAAACTGCCTGAGATCAGGAAAGAACCATTCAAGAAGATTAGAAGGAATGGTCCGAATGTTCACACTTCATATAAGGCAAGAAAAGTGCCAATTCCAACTAGCTGGATTGAAGACCTCATCATTTAAAGAGAATTGTGTAGAATCCACCCGATTGTCTTATTTTATTAATGGGGGAGTAGGTAGCTGTAGGCTAAATATTGCTTTGGTCTTATCTAATAAACCTTGAAAGCAAGACATAAAAGGATCAGAGTGTTTCCAAATAACTTAACTCTACTCTAGACTAAAGTTCATAGGCATATATAGGAATACAAAAATATCCAGTACCCAACAAGGTAAAGTTCATAATATCCAATAGTTGACAAAAAAATTATTGGACATGCAAAGAAGCAAGAAAATACTACCTGTAATGAGAGGGAAGGAGGGATGGAGGGAGGGAGGGAGGGAGGGAGAGAGAGAGAGAGAGAGAGAGAGAGAAACAATGGAAGCCAATCCAGAACTGAAATAGAAGTTAGAATAGCAGACAAGAACATTAAAGTAGTTCTTATAACTATAGCCCATATGTTTGGAAGTTGATTAGAGACATGGGAGATATAAAGAAGGGGAAACTTCTAGAGATGAGCAGTACAGTGTCTGATGTGGAAAACACACTGGATGAAATTATCCAATAACGTTGGATAAGATTAATAATAAATATAGTGAATGAGATAAACACTGTGGAAGAAAAGAGTAGTGAAAAACTATCCAAAATGAAACCAAAAGAAAATTGTAAAGGGCATCCATGAATTGTAGGACATCTTCAACAGCCTAATGTATGTGTAATTGGAATCCCCAACATAAAGAAGAGGGAGGGGAGGAAAGAAAAATATTTGATGGCTAAAATTTTGCTCGGTGATGAAAATTATAAATGCACAGACTCAAGAAGCTCAGTAAAGACCAAGCACAAGAAATTTGAAGAAAATTACACCAAAACATGGCATAATCATATTATTAAAAACCAGTAAAGAAAAGAAAATTTAAAAACAGCTAGAGAAATAGAAAAACTCAAGTACATTAAACAAAGATAAGGATAATTGTAGATTTCTTATCAGAAACAATGCAAATAAGAAGACAGTGGAGCTAATATGCTGAAAGAAAAAAATAATTCAATTAAGAATTCCATACACATCTCATGAATAAATAAATAATCTTTTTAAAAAAGAATTCCATACACAGTAAACATATCTTTCAGATATAAAAGCTGAAAGAATTCATTACCAGTAGATCCACACTACCAGAAATGTTAATGAAAGGCAGTAGGATAACTATGCCAGTTGGAAATATGAACCTGCAGAAAAGAATCAGGCACACAAAAAATGATAACTAAATGGATAAATATACAAGATTTTTTTTCTTATCATTTAAACCTCTTAAAGATCGCCGACTATTTGAACAAAATTATGATAATACATTGTTTGATTTATGACATATATAACTGAGGGGTGCCTGGGTGGTGCATTTGGTTAGGTGGTTGACTCTTGGTTTTAGCTCAGGTGGTGATTTCAAGGTCATGAGATCAGGCTTCATGATCAGCATGGAGTCTGCTTGAGATTCTCTCTCTCTCTCTCTCTCTCTCTGCCCCTCCTGTACACACTCTTTCTCAAATAAATAAATAAATAAATAAATAAATAAAAAATAACATATACAATTGAAATAGCATAAAACAATAGCATAAAAAGACAACAATAGCATAAAAAGCTGGGAAGAGAGAAATGAAAGAATACTATTGTAAAGTTCTAATATTATACATGAAGTGATATATATAATATCATTTGAAAGTAGACTGTGATAAATTAAAAGCATATGCTATAAACTCTAAAGCAATTAAATTAAAATAACAAAACACAGACATATAGCTAATAAGCCAACAAAAGAGATAAATGAAATAATAAAAAAACTTAATCGGTAAGAAGGCAAAAAGTAATAAGGGAACAAAAAACATATGAGACAAATAGGAAACAAATAGCAGGATCATGGACTTAAAACTAAGGATATCAGTTATGACATTAAATTTCCTAAGCACCCCAATAAAAAGGCAGAGGTTTTCAGATTGTAAAACCCAATTATAGTCTAACTTTATTAAAAAAAAGACACAAATAGCCCAAAAGTAAAAGGATGGAAATTGGCATACCAATTAACACTAATAAAAAGAAAGCTTTAAGGCCTGCATTAGTATCTTACAAAATAGATTTCATTGCAAACACTATCACCGGAGATAAAGAAGTTCATTTCATAATAAAGTTGCCCATTTATCAAGACTATATGATAATCCTTTATATTTATGCACCAAAATACATGAAATGAACTGTAAAAAATTTTTTAATCCATGATTTTATTAGAGACAGTAATATTCCTCTCTCAATCGTTGATAGAATATCTATTGATACAAAATCTGCAAGAAAGGAAGATTTTAACATTACCAACCAACTTTACCCAAGTGGTGTTCCTAGAATACCCAACAATAAAGAATACACGTTCTTTTCAAGTGCACACAGAACATTTATCAATATAGACCAGATTGTAAGATATAAAACAAGTCCCAATAAATTGAAAAGGACCCAAGTCATGCAAAGTATATTTATAGGTCATAGTGGAATTAAATTGGCATAAGGATATTCATACTATTTTATTATTCTTTTATTATTTGTAGAATATGTAGTGACTTAATCTATTTTTCTATATTGGTAATTTATCTTTTTTCTCTTTTTTTCTTAGACCAGTCTGGTTAGAGGATAATAAGTTTTATTAATTATTATTATTAATATTCCCTGTTGTTTTTCTGTTTTTATTTCATTTATCTTTTTTTTCTTCTGCTTACTTTTGGGTTGAGTTTGCCTTATGTTCTAGTTTTTTAATATGGAAGTTAATGTGATTAATTTGACTTATTTTTTTCTAATGTAGGCATTAAGTGCTGTAAATTTCTAAGTACCACTTTAGTAGTATGCCATAAATTTTAACATGTTGCATTTGTATTCACATTTAGTTCAAAATACTTTCTAATTTCCATCTTGATTTTTGCATTGATCTGACAATTATTTAGAGGCATAGTGTTTAGTTTCAAAATACTGGGGGATTTTCCAGAGATAGTGAAAATGTAAGTCCTCTCCAAATTGATCTACAGATTCATACAATCCCAATTAAAATTCTAGAAGGTTTTTTTTTTTTTTGGTAGAAATTGACAAGCCAATTCTAAAATTTATATGGAGATGCAAAGCACCCAAAATAGACAAAGCAACTTGGAAAAAGAAGGGAAAAATTGGAGGACTAAAAAGGTAGCCTTGTTTCAAGACTTACTGTAAAGCTGTAGTAATTAAGGCAGTGTGGTATTAGGATCAAGATAAACAGATGGGTCAATAGATTAGAGAGTCCAGAAATAAATCCACATATACATGGATAACTTATTAACAAAGGGCAGGGCATTCCATGGAGAAAGGTAGTCATTAACAAATGGTGATGGAACAATTTGATACTGATATGCAAATAATTATCTCATATTTTACATCATATGGAAACATTAAAATAGATCATAACCCTAAATTTAAAATGTGAAACTATAAAACTTATGGTTAGGAAAACAGGAGTAACTCTGCAATCGCAGGTTAGGCAAAGGTTTTCTAGGCATGACACCAAAAGTACAAACCATAAAAGAACAAATTGACAAATTATGTTTTATCAAAATTAAAAACATCTACTCTTCAGAAGCTTCTATTAGAATGAAAGGACAGCCCACAGACCTGGGGAAAATATTTGCAAAGCCTATTTGTATTGAAGGAGTTATATCCAAAATATATACAGAAACTTCTATGTTCAATAATAAGAAAACAAACAACTTAATTAAAGACATGCAAAAGATTTAAACATTTCACAAGAAGAGATGTACAGCTAGCAAATAAGCACATTAGGAAATCATAGACATAAGTAAGAAATGCAAATTAAAAGCCAAATTAAAACCCATATTGAGAGAAAACAAAATAAAACTTATACGTGGAGAGATGATTTTATACTTGTATATTATATTCACTAAAACTTTCTTAGCTGTTACTTGCCTTTGTCTGTCGGGGAAATGAGTCTCTAAGCTCATTTCCTTATAGGCACTTTTTCTGTTTATTTCTTAAGTTGCTCATGTTCTCATCTCTTGGATCTCAATACAGAAAACAAAAGACAATGGAGCCAATATTCTTGTTGGGTCGTGTAGAACAACTACTTGAGATTAAAAGGTTTGTTGTTTACATTCAAGCATTTTGCCTGGGATGTGAGTCCTCATATTTGGATGTATTTTTCCTATTTTTTTTTTTTTTTTAATATAGCTGATCCTACCAAAGTAGTTTGAAAGTGGGTAAATAAATGGAATGGATGACTTTGACTTTGTTAGATTCCTTTTGTTCTATTTTAATAGATGCACCAAGTTCTTAATAAAAGCAGTGGAAGGATATAGTCTGAACCTTTACACCTGAGTCTTACTTGATGCTCTTATTTTTTAGCTAGAGTTGAAAATATTTTGTTAGTTGCCTAAAGGGTGGGGTGTCATGTCTTGCTTTGCAGTGGAGTTCATAGTGAGAGAGAGAGATAGATAGGGCCTGCACAGACCTGGAGTTGTACCCTTCTCTGCAAATCCAGGGAGGAAACAGTCCAATAATAGGTGCCTGGAAAACTGAGATACATGTCTGTCTTTACAGCAGAGATGGTTCCTAACTTAAGTTCATGTTCAGAGATTTGAGAAGCAACAAACACACTGGCACATATATCATTATTCAGGAGCTGTGCATTTGTTGAGGCAATCATCCGTTTTCAAGTCTGCATGGATACCTGTACCCAGTATTTTCTTCTCAGGGAATTACGCTCACCTCATTCTTTCTTCCAAATATTTTCCCCCACACTACGCAGGACAGTGGTTGTTAGGCTGTCTTTATACACCAAAATAAAGACCTGCCCTATTTCAGACCCTCAAAACCATAGCTTGTAGCCGCTGCCTCCTTTTATTTCCTCTTTGTTCCAATCTATGCTGTTTCTTCCCACAGGGCTTCGTTATCACTTGCAGCTGATGCTGGCTGTGCCTTGGTCCATGTAGAGCTATAGAAACAATTGAACACATTTACCCATCTTCAGTACATTCATATTTGAATCAATTCCATATATCCTACCTAGTCATGGGGGACTTTAAAGGCATTTATAGTCACTTAATATTTTCCTCAATTTTTGACAGATTGACTTGTTTCTAAGCAGCTGTCTATATGGTTTTATTCAGAATTCTGATGGGTTCACAAGTCTTAAAGAGCAGTATCTTAATGACCATCTTAAACTTCTATCCCAATTTGTGTTGCATAAGGTACACATAATACAATTTAGTAATAGACGAAGATTATGGAATCTTGAAAATTCTTGACATAGGATTTTTGAAGTGAAATACACTTTGTGGATTTTTATTCATTTTTTTCTCTATATAAGAACTATCTTATTTGGAGAAAAACTCAAGCAGTTCCATCATTTGGGAGCCTGTGCTATATATGATGATATAAAGGAGGCCTGCTGATTAGCAAGAAGGACTCTACACAATGGCAGAGGAGTTTCATATTGACCGTAAACCAAGAGTTGGTTATGCTGCAAAAGATTTGTTGACACTAACACCAATACTCATAATCAATGTATGGTTTTGACTGCTAACTTACTGATGTACCCTGGAATATTTGTGTCAACTGTCCAGTCAGTGGTTTCTTTCTCCTAAAGAAAACCTACCTGGGAACTCAAATCATACAAGAAAGTTGCTTGACAAACTGAAAACACAAGGGGAGTTACTTGATGAAAAAGTGTGACTTCAAAGTAGAATATCCTGATACATCTGTCTCCACCATCAGGATAGCCTTGCCAGGAAGAATAGATGGGGGCAATCTCGAATGCCCTGCATTCTGACAGTGTGAGAGGCACTCCTCCATGGCACCTCTCTTTCTAAAAGTCTCTTTTCGACCACACATTCAACCGTCAGATAGGTTGATCTCTTGTTCACTTTTAGTTGTTATTGATCACATTTTTGGCCTTAACCTTGCAGAAACTTCTTTGTTTTTAAGGCATTGTTTTTGATTCTCCACCATAGCCTACCAGATTTTCATAAGCTTTACAGATCTCCAAAGGTATGCTCAGATCATGAACTGTGGTGGGTAAAAAAGGCCAAGGATGGTGAACAGTTCTGACAGCAGTAACTATTACACTGTCCTTTCCTCTCACACCCAAGGCAGTGCTACTTTAACAATAGCCTTCAGTCCTTTCTAATTTCCTTTAAGGACAAAACTTATAAAACTTCAGTATTTAACTGTTTTTAGCCATGAATCATTTGCAGTACACCTCACTATTGATCATGCCACTGAAGTCAACCTCTGCTGTCTCGAGGTAGTTTCTACAAATAGTTAATCCCATCTTTTGGGGTTTTTACTTCTTTCCTTCTCAGAGGAGAACATTTTTTTTCTTAGTTCTGGGAAGATATTACACTGTAGCCCTTTATGTTTTGACAAAAAGAAGGCCTATTTTTTAAGAAGAATGTTCCCTCAACATGAGAACGCAGCATCCTTATGAATTATTTTCCATGCGTGTACGGGGACCAAACATCTGGAGTCCCCTGAGTCCCAGTTAAGATAAGTCATCATAACAACACATGTTCTGATTAATATCCCATTTCCCTTAGCCATTTGTCCATGAAAACTCCTGTGACCCATTTACTTAACAAATTTATGTGTATATATTAACATATGGAGCATCAACAATAAGTAAACGGTATGGTTTAGCAAGAAGAGCCATGAAATATTTGTTTTTCAAAACATTTTTACACCCTTATTTTCTCAAGTTGTGTGATAACCCAAGGGTCTAAATCCTGCACTCCAACGTCCCTGTCAAAGGAAAACCGTAAAAAGTTTGATAAATGGAAGAGAAAATTGCAATATTATTTTTCAGATGCTTATTATCCTCATGTTCTGGATAAAACCTCACTAATTAGATTTTAAAGGGTTTTGTTGCTAAAACATTTTGATTGATATACTTAAGTGTTATTTTTTAGCTATTTTCAGAAGCTGTGCTGTAGGTTGACCCAACAAGAGTTATTGTGAGTTCAGCAATGCGGAAACCCAACATAATTGTTTTTTGGATGGATTTTGGGGAAGACTGTTAACCATTCCATGATACATGGTAGAAAATGGTCAAATAGGGTTGAACTACAAAATGTTCCTGCTCCTTTTTACTACAGTGTTATATTCTTGGGAGCAAGGAAGTACAAAGCCTATTACTTACACATGGTTCTAGCATCAATGAGTCACAGTGAATCAGAACAGTTAGCTCTTTTGGTTACAAACATCCATTTCAAACCAAATAGTATTTTTATATACTTTTAGGTTTAGTAAATATCTCTGTGCTTCTCAAGGAGGGTGTATAATAGATATCCTCATGGTAGATGATAAGGGAACATGTGGCATCCTCCTGTACATTCTTGTTTTTTTGAAATTCACATTTGTAGTATTGAAACAGCAACTGAAATATATATGTATATACATATGGGATATGTTATAGATAATTGTGTAAATATATGTGTAGTATATAAACATATACATATATTGCATTTATAGGTGGTATGATCCATATAATATGACATAAGGTTGGTGGGTTTAATATAATTAAATTGTGTTATGCTAAAGAATACTCTAAAGTCAATTCATGTTTTTTATATAGCCATTTAGATTCCAGTCTCTAACCAAATAACTACATAGTAGAAATGTCAAATAAAAGTATATTATGTATACTTCGGTAATGACAAAATTAATCTTTTTAAACATTTTTTCCCTTGGAATTATTGGTATATAAGCTTTCATTGTTTCACTTTATCTTCTAGACATTTCGTTACACTCTTAATGTACCATTGTATTTTTAAAGGAACCCCGTCTGACAGAAAGGATTATAATTTTGGAACTGTGGAAAATGTGATTTTTTTTCCTTTAACACTGATGTTCAGGATTAAAAATAACTTTTTAGTATTCATGAAATAAATACTTATCTGTTTTCCCCCTTAAAAAATAGATTTTGTCAAATTCTACACAGGGATGGGAAAAACACAAGTAGCAATGCATTTGTCAAGAGAAACTCTATTAACATTATAAAAAATTCTTTAAAATAGCAGCTGCCTTTGCCATAAATATGTGCCAGTTCCAGGAGCTAGCACTGTCTACATTGTTAATGCCATTTCTTTTCTAGACACCCACATGCAAGGAGAACCGTTAAAAATGCAATATCAAGCAAGTATCGAAGCTTCCTCTTTGTATTTATTCTTAGCATTCTCACAGAAGGGCACCACGATCTTCAAGTGATGACGTCTGTACTTCATAAGTGTTAGCCCTCTACAATGCATGCTATTTTTAACTTATACTCTGGAGCCACAGTGAAAACTTGAGAGAAAATATTTGTTTTTTTCTCTCACTTATCTTGAATCTTATATTGCTTTTCCTAAACTAAAAAAATTGAGAAAAGCATGAAGAGCAGTCATAATGTTTCAGGTTTAAAATTCCAGCCTCACTTAACTTTCTCTGAAGGACCTTCTTGGTCTCTACAGTCTCTGGCTTCTTGTTGGCTTCAAAAATAGCAGAATGGGAAAGTCATTAGACTTTCCCAAGAGAGGGAGAAAAATCATTAGAGATGAGAGACTCTTAACACTAGGAAACAAACTGAGGGTTGATGGAGGGGTGGTGGGTGGGGGAATGGGGTAAGTGGGTGATGCACATTAAGGAGGGCACGTGATGTGGTTATAGCACTGGGTGTTATACATAACTGATAAATCATTGCACACTATATCTGAAATGAAGAATGTACTTTCTATTGGCTAATTGAATTTAAATAAAAAAATAGCAGATTCAAAGACTGATCAGAAACAAAACTTTTGTATGGAGACAAATCTTGGTTGTCTCACCTGCACCAAAGAGTGTTAAGGGCTGCTGATGCCTGATGTTTACTTACCTTTTAAGAGTGGGCCAGACCCTGGAGCACTTGCAGAGTTGGATGTTTTCATTATTTCTTGGGTGTTAAAGTACTAAGTTATTAATACAGAGAGTAACAGCAGTAAAATACCTCGGGCAACATGGGGTAGAAGAGAGTGAGTTATTGACAGATTTTAAGTTTGGAAAGAAACACCATGCTGTGTAAAGGGAGGGAGAGGGCAGAAAAGTTAGAGACTAAAAGTTTAATACCATCATTATTCTCAATGATAGCACAGATGCTGTGGATCAAAAGAAAAGAAAAAAATGGGCAAAGGTGGGAGCTAAGAACTACTATCTTTTGTACTGTTCTTATTCTGTGTATTTGGATCAAATGGCTAAATTTTAGGAGCTCATCATGTTGACCTAGGCAAGGTTTCAGTAAGTTATATTTCCATACATTTACTTACTAACTCTCTCGGTCTGTCCATCTGTTCATCCATCCATCCATCTGTCCATCCATCCACCCATCCACCCGTGTATCTTAGCAGGACTGTAGCATTAGTATTACATGCATACAATTAACTTAGAATAATCATATTGTAATTATATCCTTTATCATTTGGGTCATGGAGAAAGGAGGCAATATATGCTTTTGGATATCTAGTGATAACAATTTAAAATAGCATTTATGACCTAAACAGTGAAATCTGTGCCTAGATCAATTCTAATAGCTGTATCTAAAATAATGTGGGTTTTTTTGTTTTTAGCATTTTCTCATAATTATTATTCCAAACCAGAACCCACTTATAAGCCCCAGAAATTCTACTATACATCCAAAATTGAGTTTGGTTTTACCACATTTAGTCTTCCTTTCCATTGCTTACTGTATCATTTTGTGGTTTTCGTAGAAAGTCAACTCCATACGGAGGCAGCTATGGTAGAGTTTCTGGAACCTAAAAATCTGGTTTGAATCCCAGGTCTGTTCTCAGCCAAGTCAGCTTTATTCTTTGAGCTTGGATGATAGTTGAATCAGGCTGTAAAAAATCAAAACCAAGAAAAATGAAAGAGAAAAGTGTTTACAGTTGTTTTTCAAGCTTGGTGCCAGATTTCTGTGAGGCCTGCCTCAGAGATGATCTAGGAATAAACATTATGACAGATAAACACATTTTTAGAGTCAAGTAGCATTAAATCGAAATTTAAGCCTCTTCTTAAAACAATTATCTTTAAACCAAATGGTTTCATACAGCATCTCCACTTACCTAGAGGAGGAGTAACGTGGGAAGGGTAGAATAAACAAGACCATGTTGTTGTAAATTTCCACCTCTTTTTCTCCAAATGAAGTCACTGAAACATTTTTACATTTTTTCTTATTCATTTCCATAGAGTTAATATATTTCTGTGAATTCATACAGCATGTGCTTCAGGATTCAGGGCTCCAATGGCTGCCCCTTTGTGAGACATAAGAAGTCTTTGGTCAGGGGGTGGGTGGTTGGATGACATTGCTTAGATATTTTCTCAGATTTTTTAAAAGATTTAATTTACTCAGGAGAGACACATGGAGTCCGAGACATAGGCAGAGGGAGAAGCAAGCTCCCTATGGGGAGCCCAATGTGGGACTCGATCCCAGGACCCCAGGATAATGACCTGAGCCAAAGGCAGATGCTCAACCACTGAGCCACCCAGGTGCCCTGATATTTTCACAAATTATCCCAAGTTAGGTGAAGATACTTTCCATTTCTGTTTATCAATCATAAAGAGGTGCTTTACTGCTTTTTTGTGACCTCCAAAAGGCAACATAGATTTACAATCAATGGAATTCAAAGACTCTGTAACAAAAAATAATCCCTTATCTCAGATACAGAATGGCCATTTATCTGGTTTCAGGAACTTATTTTCCTAATACTTTGTAGTCTTACCCAATTTTAGCTTAAAATGCTTATCTAATTTTAGTTTAAATTGAAAACAAAAACATAAAACCAAACCACAACAAAGCAAATATAAGACACTCAAAGTTCAGAGGAGGAAGTGTGGAGTGAATGAGGAGCAAGCCTGATTTACAGACCATGTCAAAGCTACCTGCACAACAGGTGGCTCTTCTCTGGGATATTAGTCTCCACAGTGGGGCAATTTCTGCAAAGGAAGTATACATTTTTTACATATCATGCCTTGCTATTGAATAAAATATTAAATAAATACATTTATGATTTTCTTTTTAATTTTTATTTCCTGCTGTGAAAAGATTCTCAAAAAGGGTAGAGAGAGACTTCCTACTCGTTATTCTTCTATATCTGTCCCATTTACCTGACGCTTATTTAGTTCACTTCCTTTCAGTTAAAAAATACTTGTTGAGCATGTGCAGTGTGTTGGACATTATAACATATGCAAAGAGTTATGAAGATAAATGATGTTTTCCCTACCCCCAAGGAGTCTATGGTCTGCGTGGAACATCTTGCAGATAGCTATGATAGGAGTTACCTTATAGTAAGTGCTCTAAGAAATCTATGGATGGAAACTACTTTAGAGAGAACATGTGTTTGGGAAGGCTGGGATGGTCATTCAGGTCACAGACCCAACTACAGAGCATCTTTTACTGTTGGTTATACTTAATGAACACAGGCACAGCTGAGACACACATTTCCTTTATTTACCCTTCCGTCCATCCCTTGACCAGAAGACTGTGGAGGGATGGTGGAGATCCACAGCCAGTCCTTCTCATCTTATTCAGAAGCAATGACTAGGAAAGGAGAAAGGTATTTTTTCAAGGGCCTTTGGGTTCCATTAAAGATCCTAGATGGACTTCTTTCCATCTCTAGAACCCTGTAGGCTAGACAGCTGGCCTCTGCTAATCCAGGCCACAAGGAGGAAGATGTGCATCACTTCCCTTGTTGGCTAGTTGAGGCACACTGGGTGTAACAGTGGTCCTTGTCAGCTGTCCCTAGCATCCTTCCAACCAATTGATCATTTATTAAAAAATCAACCTCAAACTTCTATCATCATAATAAAATTGGGTTTTATATTTGAGGGCCTGGGGACATCTCCTAAGGTAGTTAGTATTTTGATGACTGTCTAAAAGGAGTCTCATTACAGATGACCTCAAACAGATAATGGCAGGGCAGGAGCACCACCGAGGAGTGCTGTCTTGCAACTCCCACACAGACCAAATTGCACATTGACAATCAGAATCAAAGGAAGATTTCTAGGCCTGGATTTCAGCTTTTGTTTCACCCCTTTCTCTCACTGGCAAGTTGCAGAGAGGCGCCTGGTGACTTCTTCACCCACAGTGCTTGTATCAGAGTAAACTGATTGGTCGGAAGTATTTCTCTTTCTGTTACTTCTCCAAAATGGGTGAAGGTGCTGATGGAGGATAAACATACATGGGACTAGAATGAAGAAAGAGGAACAACAGAGAATTGGATTACTGCCCTCTAGCAAATTGAGAATTGACAGTAATTACAAGAGATCAGATAGGGCTCCCCTATTTCTCAACTAGTTTGCTGCCTGATTTCAACTAAATCTTATTTAGGACAGTATCTTAGTCTTTCAAGTTGAGTAGGAAATGTTCCTTATCCACTAATGACTCCTAACGTTTCTGTAGAATGGTGTTATCCTTAAAATCTAAGCCACAGTACTCCTCTCTCTTTGGAACTCTACACAGGAAGGAACCCTCTCTAACTTTAAGGCACAATGACTTGCAGACCATGCAACACTCGTGGGAAGAAATAACATGATGGTTTTTGTTTGTCTGCTTGCCTTTTAGAAATTCTACCCAAGCCCAGTGAGTTTGCATGGGGTAGAGTATGCCAGGCAGGGAAAAAAAATCCACTATTGTCTATTTTCATTAACTTAATTCTGTTTCCATCTTTGTCTTCTTCCTCTACTGCCTCACTCTCAGCCCAGTAGAGAAGTCAGGTGATTTACTATCTGTGTAATGATTTCAGTTGGAACACATCTTGCTTTAAATCTTCCTGAGGAGGCTTCTGAGGGGGGCAAGTGTGCAAAAATTCTGAGAGAGGATCATTGCTTTGGGTATGGAAATGGCTGGGATTTGATGACTCTGATTTCTTCCAATCCCACTGACTCCAGAGGCATATCAGCCCAGCTTGGTGGTCACTGTCATCTTGGTTGCAAAATAAAGTATTTTAGTGTCCATACTGCATGAACCAAATGTTTGATCATCAAGCTAAAAGTAACTATGAAGATTTTGAGTGTAACCAGTGTTTGAAATTCTCCACTGAGAGTTTCCCTTTATGAACAGAGCAAATGATACTACAAAAGAGGCAGCAATGACTAGTATAAAAATGTTTAATTGATCCTCCCCCCTTTCTTTGATTCCTCAGATTTTCTTCTCCTCAGACCTGGAGGGTGGAGAAGGGGTGGGGGGAAAGGCAGCATTGACACTTTTCTTTTTCTTTTTCTTTTTTTCAGATTCAGAAGAGTAAAACACACCTCACATACAATAAAAGAGGCTGCCAGTGTCTTGCATCATTTTAGCTGAGCTTCTTCACTCTCCTTCTCCTCCTTCCACAAAGACCCATATCTGGGGAAGGTGTCCAACTTTCAGAAACAAGTTCCCCACACTTGCCTTCCCTCATGCCGCCTCCTTCCGAGAGATGGCTCTCTGGGAGCTGGTTTGAGGTCTAGGAACTCTGGGGAGATCCTCCCCCAGGCAAATAAAACAACTTGAGCTTTTGGCACAAACAGAAACAAAACATGAAGGGACTTCCTCAGAATTCTTTGCTAATGCCCTGGCTTTCAAGGCACCTGTCTGGCCTGCTGAGGATGGACATCCTGGATATGCTGAGGGAGGTCTGAAAAAGCTACATGCGCAGTAATTGCCATTTTACTACTGTCAATGCTGTTACTTTAAATTGGTTTTGTTTTTGTTTTTGTTTTTGTTTTTTGGTACTGGCTACTGATGGTGGATACAGCCATGCTGGCCCTTCATCACAGATGAGATGATGATTCCAGTCTCTGGTTGTTTCCTTTCCTGAGTCAGGAACATCCTTTTTCTCCAATTTTCTTTCAGACTTAAAAATTGTTCTTATGCTTGTCTTTCCATTTATATATGAATTTCTTTTTTAAAAAAGAGATTATCCTATAGGACTTTTTATTTGTAAATGCTTAATTTATCTGTGCATTCATTAATATAAACCTGAATGTTTCAGCTGATGACCATATTGTATAGGTAGGAGGCACATTGTTTTCATTGGGTAGCATCCATAACTAAGTGGTTACTGAAATTTTTACCACTGGCTGGTCCTCTTCTGTTGGATATTTATGGTTTCACTTAATCACTCTTCTTTCTATTCAGGGAAGTGCTAAGGGAATTAGTATCAGGGAGATATGTCAAATAATTCTTCTCATTTTAGTGAGTCTTTAAAAATAACACATAGGAGATAATTAATAGCACAAATCAAGAGAAAGAATCGTGGATGTAGCATGGAAAGGGAATAAAGATACACCCCCTGAATCCAAGTAAAAAATGGGATCCAGTAGAGTAAAGGGAAGGGTAATGTTATGGGTCTAAATGGTGTGATTTGGATAAAACTGATTCTTAAAAGGTGGCTATGGTTCACAAGAGAATCTTTGAGTCCTCCCCAAGGGGAAACCCCATGATTATGCTGGTGATGGAGTGGGGTTGGCTAACAGGGAGAGAGAGAGCTAGATGATAGGCGTAGGTGTAGTCCCCATCGCAGATTTATTTCTACATGAAAAACACCAAAACAAACATTTAAAAAATCTTTGTATTGCTAAGGCAAAATATTCCTATTTCTTCAGACAGAAAGGAGACTATCTATGTGGTCTACAAGGCTACTTTCCTCGCCAAAATACCCCCAACAGAAAGATCTGAAGAACTCTTGTGAAGAATGCATATTTGTGTACTAATATTTAAACACAGTTCTTTGTCATATTTACATTTTGCCTTGTAATAACACGTGTTTTTCTGTCGGTCTCTCTGCTTTTCAGTGACCACAGTAAATAATGGGGTCACAAATTCAAGTCAGGGGCCTAGTGGTAAATGAGTAAAAGCAAGCCATGTCCTATCAGAGTTATCGTGATCAATGGCAATTGGTACCAGTGAGGCAATAAGGAACAGGAGGGACTGTGAGGAATTGGAACCTTTTGTATGTTGAGGTGTGTGTTGTGGAAAGGGGGCAATTACTAGTCAGCTACAGGATCAGTGCTATGTACAAATGGGGGTCCTCTACAGATACCTAGGTTTTTATATAAACCCTCTCCAAATTTTTAAATATTGGCAATAAGTTCAGAAATCTCCAAAGACTGTGCTGGTTGCAAGAAGCATGCCTATGACCTGCACTCCATCCACGGGACATCAGTTTGCAAACTATGCTCTTTGAGGTGGTATAGTTTTGTAGAGGAATGAAATACAACCAGGGCATGTCGAACTTTTCATCTTGAAAATTGAACCTCTTACCTCATTTCTGTCCTGTATATAGAGCTTTGCATCTGGTCAAAATAGAAAGCTTACAACTTCCCTTTTATACTCTTAACTGGAAAGACTAAACAATATCTGAAATAGAAACAGGAATATAGCCATTTTTTTCTAGGAACAATAAAGATGGTAATGTTTTCCATTTGCTTTAAGTCATTAATAGCTGAAAAAGAATGAGAAGAGAATTTCATGCAGTATAGAGCTCTGCTTGGAATTCTCAGTGTGGAAAAGCAAAACTCCATGTAACTCATTTTTTAAATCCTTAAGAAGTATTTTGAAGGGACATTGAGAAAAATTCAAAATTATCTACTTTTTAAAAATGTAAACCAATGTATTAATTGTGGAATAAGTTGATACTGCAGTTGATAAAACATTGAAGTTGTGATCCCAAGTCAGTATTGACTGGAAGAACAATATTTCCAAAGCTCTAGCACAATTTCTGTGGTCTTTTTGTTCTCTTGAAACAGCTGCCAAAGAAGCAGCGATATGGGCCACACATTCTTCCACTGCATGGAGTATGACATCTTACTCAGTATTACATTGTCAGGTAGAAAGCAAGGGCTTACGCACCTGAATTAAGAATTGACCAGGGGCATCCCTGGGTGGCTCAGTGGTTTAGCGCCTGCCTTCGGCCCAGGGAGTGATCCTGGAGTCCCAGGATCAAGTCCTGCGTTGGATTCCCTGTATGGAGCCTGCTTCTCCCTCTGCCTGTCTCTGCCTCTTTCTCTTTCTCTCTCTCTCTCTCTCTCTGCCTCTCATGAATAAATAAATACAATCTTAAAAAAAAAAAAAAAAAAAAGAATTGACCAGTATGTGGAGAAAGCAGTAGGGACATTTCCACCATTGACAAACCGTAGTTTCTACATCTCCCTAGGTGGAACATTTTCCAAATGAAGTTGACCCTAAAGTTTCCCTATGTGACCACATAGCTCTACACCCAGGTTTTGTGGATGTGGTATGTTTTGATGGCATAATGACCGATCCATAGGGAAGCCTTTGTCCCATCTTTTATTCATGCCAACCTTTCTTAGTTTATGAGCCCTAATAATTTATGGCAGCAGGCAAGAGACTCATTTCTAAATCATTAAATTTAAATGGATTTTCCTCCATTATCCATTTCATTCTTGGAGGTTTTAAAAACTATTGGAAACATCTGATAGGATTCCTGTTAAGGACCCAATATACTTAAACAGTAAAATAGTATCTAAACATCTGAGAGCCAAAGAATAATCTAGTGTACCTGTTTATTTCATTTGCAGAATTAAAGCCATATAATGACTTTACATTTTCCACCTAGAACCATGCCTTGAGTAAATTTGAAAAGTGAAAAGGTCAAGAGCAACATGGGGAAAACAAAAGAAAAAAAAAGCACTAAATCTTTTTCTCCTAATGAGAGAAGATTCTGAGATTAAAGCCCAAGTATGCAGTATTATGTCCCCAGTAAAGGGGATTTAAAGACTCCAGGCAACCTTTTTATTCCAGTTGGAAACTGTTCTGATTCTGAGATCCCCGCGCATCCCAACAGGAGTCGCAGTGCTGCCCCCCACCACAGGGCCTGGCACACAGCCAGCATTCAGGGAGCATGCGCACAGTTGTCTAGCTGCATCCCACTATGTACCTGTGCGTGCCAACAAAGCTCCACATCGCCTATATGCCAAGCGTGTCACTAAAGCTTGCTTTCTAAGTATATGCAGACATACTCTAGTGACGTAAGCAGCTTGTGAAAAGGGATACAAAACTGCGGGTAGTTTGGGGAAAACCGTCAGAGCCAAGTTTATGAATAAATAAAAAAATAAAAACTCCTCTGCGGCTTTTGGATTTAAGAAAAAATACAAAAACACAACAAAACAGGATTTGTCCGAAATTGTTCTTCCAAAGGGGATGACACCGATCTATATGAAATACCAGTGGATTTATTTATAATCCAGGTTGAAATATTTAAAATCCAAAGTGGACTGTCTTGGAGCAAATAGGGGATTTTACACGTGCAGTGTGGGAATCACTGCCCAGTTTTGCTCTGCTGTTATTACAGAGTTGGGGTACAGCACTGAACTACAGCAAAATTGGACAGTAATGCAATAATGATGTTATATTGGATCTTATGTGTGAATAAATGGAAAGTAATACTTATGATTCATCAGCAGAGCTCCATCATTAAAGGCGTCATTAGCACTTAGAAAATGAACTTACTGAAAAAAATATCATGAACAGTATAATATTTCTATGATACATCCCTCTGAGAACCAGGGACACATTACCTGCCAAGACCAAATTTCAGTTGTTAAGATTTCCTCTCGTCGAAGAGACTGAGCATTGAGGTGACACTAGAATTAGAATGGTAGCAGAGCCACCTAGGCTGTTGGACAAAGTTCAGTTAGTTTGGATTCAGAGAGGTTTAAAAAATGGGAGGTGGTCCTCTGGATGTTTTCATTAGTCATTTGTAAAAGACAACATACTTTTCCAGGAAAAGTCTGCAGTAATCAAGGATTGTTTCATTGAAAGAACACCTTGTTTTTACATTAAACAACAAAGAGTGCCATGGAAAACCCAGACTGAAAAGTTCATGAAAGTCTGTTTCAACATGATTAGTTCCTGGTTATTTTAACTAATCCCCCCCCACACACCTCTCCCATTTTTCATTAAAATATTGCAGATGTATTTGAGATGAATTTACATTTATTCTGGTTCCTGTTCCCAAGTGGAAGTGGATCAACGCTGGCAATGGCTTGCTTCACTCAATGAACTTGGGCCTCACCTAGGTTCCTAGCCACTGAGCTGGGAGAAGCAGGGGTTGGTGTGTGGGCCTTTTCAGCTCACTGGGAGCACACTTACCCAACCTGCTTTGGGAAGATTCCTCATCTCTGAGGGTATATGCTGGCTGGAGCAGGCTGGTCAGTGCCATCATGGAGGCTTTCATCTTTAGTTAGCTTCAGCCATGATCACTGAACTTCACCCATGTGTTTTCATGGGAGCAGGCTTCTTAACCTGCAGAAGTATTTCTCTGTCAGGTTATGGTGCAGGACAATTCATTTAAAATAAAGCCCATTAAAACTCAACAGCTATGGATTGGCCTTTAAATAGATTGTCCTGGAGGCACATTATTTGTAAAGTCTTTGCTTCTCTGTCATGATCTATCTTGGGGTTGGTATTTGTATACTTGTGTCCTTGTCTTTGAGTGGGTATATGTATGATGGTACAGAGATAGAGTCACACACGAATATACATAGACTTGTAGTAAAAACTTACAGCTGTAGGTACTGTCCAGTAACTGATTCTAGAGATGGAATTGTAGAGTATACATTTTCCTTTTTTTCTTGCTTTGATATTTTTATACAATTTTATATGCTGTAAAAAATTTTTAAAAATATTTGCTATTTTCATTTGTAGAGCTCGGTTAGGTTTTTATCAGCTCTGGTGCGCACTGTACAGCCAGACTCCTCCCCCTATCTAATTTAAGAATCTTCTTCCTTTTTCATACCTTTCTTTTTTCCCTTTCCCTTCTTCTCTTCTCTCATTTTTCTACCTTTCATAAATTCCTTCTTTTGCCTCTGTCCAGGCAAGCCATTCTGCCTGTGGTATCATTTTAGCACAAGGAAACACAAAATAATGGGGGAAAGAAAGGCACCTTCTTCCAGTGTAATTAACATGAGGAAATGTTGGGTGCCAAGGGTGGGGTAGGTAAGTGGGGAGTATAGGGAATAGATTGGGGAAAGGAAGCAGGATATGGGAAATCCTCATGGGAGATCAGTTACCCAAAGCAAGGTGAGTCACGTTGAGGCTAATGTAATGCTACCATCTTCCCTCAGTGTAGAGCCCAAGTTTTGCTTTCCCAGGGTTTTTCCCCTTAAGATGCCATGCGCTCATCATCATCGATAGATCTTCTCCCTGTATGGGCATTGGCCCAATGTGAATGGCTAACTCAGCACATCTCAGCCTTAGATTTTGCTGCTGTTCAGCGAGATTTGTGGGCAATGTCTGGATTAATACCAAGAGTGTTTAACAAGACTCAAAAAAGGGAGGCAAGCAGAACCAACCCCCCTAAACTCAGTCCAAATCGTGCCAAATAAGTAATTCTTTGGAGGTATAAGGAAAAGATTTCTGGATGTGTTCTGAGAATGCTTTTGCAAAAGGGAAGATGGTAAAATGGACTTGTGTTTATTTTTACAGCAGTGATAGAATGTATTTCCATGATGTAAAATATGTTTCTAGTAGATAAAATGCAGGTGGCAATTTGCATTTGTGTATCAAAGGGCAAAAGAATGGCCATCCATTCTAAAGAAGATTGTTTTGTTCCCTATGATGCTGGTTTGTACGAAAACAAACTATTCAATTGCCATAGCATCATGTCTCCAAATGGAAAAATAATTCCTAAAGATTCATGTAAAACAGAAATGCGAAACTACTCCCAATAAACTCAAGATGTGTTTATTGTAAATCTTTATTGCACAGATGAGGCTGACTGTCTATGTATAATTTTCCCCATCATCTAGTAATGAATAAGTACCTGTATGTTCTTCTGATTACCAAATAAAAACAGTGAGTTAATCTCTCCGTTGGAATTTGAAAAACCTAATGCTGTTTTTCTTTCTTTCATGTTTTTTTGTTGTTGTTGTTGCTGTCTGCGTTCCATGCCAGATATGGGACTGTCCAAACTCCCTCAACCATCTATCTCTTTCGTATTCCTCCAAACGCCACATGACACTCTCTTACCAAGCGTCTTTGCCTGCACACTAGAAACTATACACAGTAAAGCCCTCTCGTGTAATCTTTTTTGAGGGATGAGGCGGATGGGTTATCAGAAGGTCCTCGGGGCATAAGAAGTGTCAGCATTCATGGAATTAAACTGGCATCCATATGTTCAGTTTTTTTCTGGATACAATGACATGGTTTGACAATCCTGTGATGCCAGTTTTCAAATTCTAAACTTTTCGTCTCTCTTTTTCTCTTGAAAGGCCTACCTGGCAATATTTTTTTCTCTTCAGCAATAAACATAAAAAGTCTGATGAGGGAATAGTCATTACCCCTGTTTGTGGGCATACTAGTGGTTTATGTACAGGTTGGCACCCAGCCCACCTCCTTCAAACCAGCCATGGAGAGGGACCTTTTTAGTGGTGAGGAGACGTATTACCAGATACCACCCTCTTAACCTGGGCCACCTCCACGTATTGTTCCTGCATAGTGACTCCACTGGATTACTTCTCTGACAAAGGGGGCTGTGATGTTCCTCCCAAGTGATTGTGTTTGCCATGCATTAAAACAATTAAATTTTTTTCCTAAAAGCAGAAAAAATTCATTTTTAAAAATACAGAACTTACTCATTTTTAAAGATACAGGAAAGTATAATAAAATTAAATTCACTATAATATCCTATCTAACAACCATTCATTGTCACTTCTTTCCTCATTTCCTTAGAGTTTTTTGCTATGTGTTTTTAAACAGCTGAGACCATACCATGCAGTATATTTAATTGTGCATTACAGTTTGTTCATATAACATCAGATTTTAAGCAGCGTCCCATAAAAAACCTCCATATTAATATAATTTCAGTATCATCTTAATAATTCATCTAATGGCTCTAGCACAGTTTACTTAGCCAACTTCTGCTGTTGGACAATTAAGTTACATGTTTTTAGTTATTGGTTTGTTTGCTGTGTAATTAATATAGCAGTGGAGTTCTTTGTACATAAAGCTTTCTCCCATTTCTATCTCCATTGGACAAATTCCTAGACGTACAATTACTAGGTCAAAGGTTGTAAAATTCATTTGACTTGTCATTTGCTGGCCCAATTCCAAAGCATATTGAAATTAATATTTGAAACAGCCATATTTCAAGAGCATAAAGAACTGCATATCTGAATAGCTCTTGTATTTTAGGTCATTGTTCTTTGTAATGAACAGAAACCCACTTAAAAAGTAGGCATAGTATTGATGTTGGATGTATGGAGCAGGAAAAATTGTTATTAAACACTGTGAATATGCAGCTCTAATTTATGCACTATTGGAAAACAACTCTTAGGGAATTATGGGTGGGTTTGAAGCCCTCCAAAGTCCTTCAGTGATGCCACGCCCTGAGCAGAATGTGGATTTCCCTTGATACTCTTGTGTCAAGGATGGGAAGAAGCAAAACTGGGGATTTGTTCCAAGGCGGTAGGCAATGGCTTCTTGCTCTCTGCCGCACCCCAGTTGGAACATGGAGAAGGTGTTGGTAGATGGGCTTAGCCATAGAGATCAGAGGTTGTGGGTATCACAAAGGCAGATGTTGCAAAATGCTAGAAGAAAGGGATTGAAAATGCCCAGTAGGATGATAGATGCTTTTCCTACTTCCGTCTTTCAGCACCACCTCTGCCCGTGAGATCTGTCCTCTGGCATTGTAACAACATTCCTATTGTTGCACCATTACTAATGTTGACGCTTGATCTCAAGGGCTCTTAAAATACCCTTTCCCGGCAGACTTGGGCTGTACCCACCCTGTTTTGCAGAAGGGAAATAATATCTTTGAATCAAGCTCTATATCACTGGGGTTTACTGCTAGCCTCACGGTCCTGAGTCTTAGGTGTGTTTATTGGCCCCAAGGTTGGTTGTCACTTCCATCAGTGTCCTCTTCTCCATACTCTTGATGAATTAGAATCCTTGCCCTTTAGCTGAACCAACCAAGGACATTAATTTGAAATATCTGAAAGCTATTCGTTTGTCAAAAGATACTTGCAGTCACAGAGACTGCAGTGATGACATTTCTGCCCCAAGCTGACTGATTGGGTTGTTTACTCTTTGAACATTCACATGCCGTGGGTCAAGGACGATGTAATCTGTGACCTTAAAATGCTTATCTTCCAAAGATGACATATTAGCTACTTTACACACACACAAACATACACCCCTCTCTTGAATATAAATAATAAACACTATATTGCCCCGCACAGTTTGCTAAGCACCTCCACATGGGTACTGCTACTTGATCCTCACAATTCTATCTTGAAATTAGTGTTTTTAAATTTTTAGAGATGAGGAAAAGAAAGCTTGGCAACATCAGCCCTGATGTAGTTGTTTATTTATGTTTTCATTTTACCTACTTCATTTAAAAACCATTTTGGAATTCTAAAATCACGGAAACACAATCAAATTGTTTAAAAAAAAAACAAAACAAAACAACTAAGAAAGCAGAATAAAATTAGAGACAGAAAGTAGCTGGTGTTGGAGCAAACCAGGGCAAATGTTGGTATGTAGTCATGCAGGCTGAATAGGCCTCCCCAGTTCCCAGCATTGTGTCATAAGTTGGATCTGAGTTTCCTGGAAACCTAAATAAAAATGAAAAGAAGCCATTTACAAGATTCATATCGTCCATGAGGATAAAGCACATCGGTTGTTCAGAATAAAGAACCCTTCCCCCGACAACTGAAAGAAATGTCTTCTCTAGGTATTCACTGAATGTGTGCTTCTCACTCGCGGCTGCGAGCGGGCTCAGCTGGGAGCTTGAAAAAATGCCCATGCCCAGGGCCCCACCCCAGATCCATTAAACAGTGGGGGGGAAGTGCCTGGGTATCAGCATATTTACTTTACAGCTCCCCAGATGATCCTAATGCGTAGCCAGGATTGAAAATCCCTGACAGTGAATTCCAAGTCACTCACAGAGCAGCATCCCAACTAGATTTCTACAATAAATCCTAGAGAGAGTTATAGGAGTCCCAAGACGTTCTGCTGGCCGGCAACAGTAGGGCACAATTTGGAAGCCGAGCTGGACCTAGATCTTCCAGCTCAGTTTCTGATGTTTTTCCTGGGAATGGGAGCAAGGGAGGGGTGGCGTTTTAAAAAATGAAACTTACATTAAGTATTATTCCCACAAATGGAATGGTGAGTAAAGTGTTTGTGATTTGGTGGCTGTGGCATGGAAAATGACTTCAGGAACACAACCTCAGTTAATGGGGAGCCAGTGGGAGGTTGACTCAGAACCTAACCACACCCAGTCGTCCATGATATCACCCAAAAGGCTGGGGAAATCACAAGTTTATTTTATGTGTCCCCCACCTGCTACTTGTTTGTGATGTATTGGACATTTCATCAAGCACACAGAAAAAATAAATCCATGTCCAGAGGGCTTGCAGTTCTACTTTCCGGTGACCCAAGGCTCCCAGAGATTATCTCATTCAGCTACTGCAAAGAAAATAGCAAGGGGATGAAAATCTGCCTCAAGAAAAAGCCATCAAACCGCAGGCTTTTGGAAGATCATAGTACGTGATTTTTTAAAAAAATTGCACCAAACATTTCTATGAAATCACCTGGCACTAGGGAATGTTCCTACAACTAATAACACTGATAGCTTGCCATTCAGTGCTTTGCAAGTTTTCGAGTGCTCACTTAGGCAGCATTACATTTGATCTCTCAAGTTCACAAGAGTGTCCATGGAAAGCAGAGTGCCAAATTTTCCAATAGTGAGACCAAAAAAAGGAAATTTATATCACACAAAGTTTCCCAAGCCTGCTTGAAGATCAGAATCACCTTGGGGGCACTTGTCAAACAACTAAGCCCTTTAGGAAATGCTGGCTCACCAGTGCTTGGTTGGTACTTTTTTTCTTTTTTGTTAAAAATATTGCTTAGGTTTTTCTTATCCTTAGGCAAATTTAGGATAACTGCACTTGATGGAAGCCTGGATAATGGGTTAGTCAAAAAATAGCAAGAGTCATGGGGGAAAATTTCTCTAGGTTTGAGCTCTAAAGGATCCTGACTTAACTATTTTCCCCAGATGCTCAGTAGCTGTGTGCAAATTACTTAAACTCGTTTGGCTCCAAATTCCACAAAATGGGAATTATTTTATTATCAGAATGTTAATAACAGAAAAGATAACTAATGTACATTTAATTGTCTATAGCTAATACGGTGCTTAGAACCTGCAATTGCCTCATGTGCAACAATGACTATTACTATTACTAATGACCAAGTGGTCAGATTGTGAATCACCACTCTGATAAAAAACCTGAACCTAGCCTTCATCCTGAAGCAGTGGTTCTCACCTGAGAGCAGTTTTGCTCCTAGGGAACATTTATCATTGTCTAGGTCCAGGGGACATTTTTGAGGATCACGACAGGGGAGGTGCTACTGACACCTAGTGGTAGAGGCCTAGGAATGCAGCTAAACATCCTACTATGCACAGGACAGCCTAGCCTACTCCTGCAGCCCAGGGGTGCCGATGTTGAGAAGCCCTATCCTAAAGGGACAGTGAGACAAGTAAAATGTTTTGTGAACAGAGGGATAAGTGCTTTGAGTCATTGGCATCCCCGTGTAAATGCAGATTCAGTGGGACCCAGAAGTATTTCTGGTGGATCAGAAGGGCCTCTGGACAAGGTCAGAGGCATGGCTCTGCATCCTGGTGGTAACCCCAAGCAGAGCTGACTTGTTACACACAGGCCCACCATTCTTTGTGTAGGATACAGCATGAATGGCACCTTCTGGAGTTGTGCAATGAGACAGCCGTGGCCAAAGTGATACTTTGGGTAATTTCTCCCCAGGGTGTCTGAGACACCTCATTCTACTGATGGTCATTAAAACCACCTGGGGAACTTGTTGACGTGCAAACATCTACCTCCATTTCCTGGATATTTCACTTTAGTAGGCTCAGGAAAGGGCCCTGGAAGCCATATTTATAAAAATCACCTCAGGGAGTTCTGAATCAGGGTCATTTTGATTCAGAACTACTGAATGGGTCTGAACAATCTGACCCATTTTGCTCAGAGGTTAGGACCCTCTGATTTCCCTGCCAATTAAGATCTTCAGGGCATATACAAGACCTGGCCAATGGAGACATGAAGTTCTGCCCTAGATAGCTTCTCTCACCTAATGCAAATTAACCATTTTTGCATCTTTAAGGTATTTGGATTAATTTTGTGTTTTCTATTTTTACTATTAGTCCTCCTTCCACTGTTAACACCACTATCTCTACTACTGCCAGTAATAATAATAATGAACAACAACACAGGATGTCAAGGGTGGTACCCTATTCTTTAAGACTAAAATGAAACCGTCTCAAACACCATTCTGGGTGTATTTCTCCACATCTCACCCGCGACTCTGGGGTAGAGAAAGTTTGCTTCCAGCGCCAAGTTTCTGCTTCCTCTGATGTGGATCAGTTGATGGCCCATCTTGTTATCTTTACTCATGATTGCATTGACTCAAGAGAGTTTCTCAATTAACACAACCTCCATAGACACTAGGCCTGTGTGTGCAAAGTGGACTTTACAAAAAGTTTGAGTAGGTTCAGGAGCTTGTAACACAAATAACAAGGAATCACGGATGCCTTCTGTTTAAGAATTCTCTCTGCACCACTGCCAGTTCAGACTCCAGGCATCTGGGGTGTGGCTAGATTCTGACATCCAGGCCTCTTTGGCCCCATTCTGGATGGCAAAATAAACAAAGAAATGAATGAATGAATGAATGAATGAATATTTGTATACATGTATATATAATTTATATGTATCTATGTGAATGCGTATATATATGCCTATGTGTATACGTGTGTATAGACCCATACACACACATACTTATATATTTATGTAAATGTTCTTTTGCACAACAACTCAGCCTCCTCTTCATTTTGCTCTCCTTCTCCATCCTCACTCTGGGATCTGGCTTGTCACTCCTTCATGGCCCACAAAACTATTCATATGCACAAAGATAGATAATCCCTTTCCCAGGAGGAGTTGTGATGCCAGCTGCCGGGAACTCACAGACCCCACTAACCTAGCATTTGTGTGGCCTTCTGCACACTCTCATACTGTGGTCCCTTTCATCCCCACCAGAACACTTTGAGGTCATTGTTATTTCCCTCATTTTGCAGAGGAAGACCTGAGCTTCAGAAAATTCACGTCAATTGTTTCAGGGCAATAGCGTGTAAAGGGTATAGGGACAAACTCCCTGATACCTCAATTCTAAATCTAGAACTTCCCCATCCACAGCAGCAGTTCTCCACCCTAGAGGCATATGAAAATCATCTGGGGGACCGATCGTGGAGTTCCACCCTAGTACAATGAAAACAGAATCTGAGGGTGGTGCTCTGGCAACTATATATTTAAAAAACTTCCCTGGTGGTTCTAAAGTGCAGCCCTGTTCTGTGGACCCCAATATACTAATCTGCCAACCAGTAGACTCGAAACCATCATGTACACAGAAGGAATGGCTGTGCTCCTGGCTCTTCTGGATCATGGAATCTGTGCTGCTCCCATGACCTCACCTAACCTTCTTCTAAATGTTGTTTTCAGACCCAAACATTTGGATCATTTGATAATGTTTCAGATGAGCATACACCTGTTCAACAAGTGTGTCCACAATCCTACTCCTCCTTACCCCTTGTTTCTCTTTCCAGGAACCAAGAAGCGCTCTCATGGCTCACCAGCCCCCAGCACTAGCTCTGCAAGTCGCCTTACCTTGCCAGGTGGGTAGATGGCATTGTACCATCATCTTAGCAATCACAGGTAATAGAAAGGAATAGTTTCCCAGTTGATTTTGACAATTGATGAACTGGGAATCTGGCCTCTTATCTATCCAGTCCACCCCAAGTTATCAGAGAGCTTTACCCCTGTCATCAATATTTGTAAAGTTCCTTCAGGAATGGACATAATGTACTCATATTTGGGCCATGGTCTTTCCTGCTCAATGATGCAAAGAGTAGAATCTTGTTCTTCCTTGATGTTCATCAGGACATGCTATAGAAGAACTTCTTTGAGAGACAGATGGTACAGGGGAGTGTGAGCCTTTGCAAGAGACTTGAGTTCAAATCCCAGTTTTGCCTTCTTCAGATTGTGCAAGCTCACTACACTTACTCAGCTTCTTGGAACTCTTTTTTTTTTTAATTTTCACAGAGAGAGGCAGAGACATAGGCAGAGGGAGAAGCAGGCTCCATGCACTGGGAGCCTGATGTGGGATTCGATCCCGGGTCTCCAGGATCGTGCCCTGGGCCAAAGGCAGGCGCTAAACCGCTGCGCCACCCAGGGATCCCGCTTCTTGGAACTTTTGTTTCTCATATGTCTGCATGATGAGGATTGGAGGCACTGCTTGTAAATTTAGCATAATACTGACTTGTAGCTAATCTCTACTTTTGAGAAATATGGAAGTCATGTATGATCTGCATTGGGTACCATCTAACATTGACCAGAAAATTTTAAGCATTCATGATGATCCTGTATAATCGCTATTCAGTATAAGGGACACCTGTTGGTCGTTCTGTCTCCATGTGTAGGGTTACACTCTCTAACACAATTTAATTTTTATTAGTAAAAATTGGAAGAACACATTAGTTTGGGAGGAAAGAGAGGTCATAAATATGGACATTGGCAAATTTGAAAAGTAAAAATTATAAGAAGGAAAAATGTTCATGCTACACTCAGAGCTAGTATTACCCCTCCTTCTTTATTAAATACTTTTTTCCCCTAGATTAGAATTCTATCCTACATAGACATTTGTATCTTTTCTTTTAAAATTTATTATTCCATTATATTTCCCCCATGTTATTAAATATTAAACAATATTTCAGAGACTAACATTTCATAGTATACCTCAATTTATTTATAGATTCATTGATAAATTTGGCTTTTATGTAGCTTACATTTTTGCTATTATAAATAACCTTACATTCCTGTCCATAAATCTTCTGAGTCTGTACATATGGATTTAAGATAGATTCCTTTAGGTAGGGTTACTAGCTCAAAGAATATGTAGGTATTTAAGTTCTTGACACATTATTGTCAAAATGATTTCCAGAAAGGTAGTATTATTTTATACTTTTAGTGATGTTTGCCTTTTACTACACTCCTGCAAATGTTAACATTAATACTTTACCAATTTGATAAGAAAAACTTATATTCATATTCAGTTTGCACTTACCGCGTTTTAAAAGAATCTTTTTTCTTTTTGTTATTTTTTATTTAAATTTGATCAATTAATGTATAATGTACTACTAGTTTCAGAGGTAGAGGTCAGTGATTCATCAGTCTTATATAACATTCAGTGCTCATTACATCAAGTGCTCTCCTTAATGCCCATCACCCAGTTACCCGTCCCTTCCCCCCACCCAGTGACCTTCAGTTTGTTTTCTATAATTAAGAATATTTTCTAATGCTAATTTTTCTCCTAAATTTCTTCTTTTGGGAATTGCTGAATTTCATCCATTCTGGGAGGGATAGTGCCTTGCGTTTTAGTCCATCTGTGTAGGAATGTTTTGCAATCAATGTTGTGTTATAATTTAATGAGCAGCATTTTTTTCTTGGTAATACATGAAGTAATAGTTCACTTTACAATCAGTGGTATCTTAGATTAGATGAAACATAGTCTATATCTATCTGCTTTTTCAACCTCAACTTCTGTAGCTTTACTACCGCAGTCCAAAAACTGCTCAGTGTCCACTGAGTAGCCCTTGAGCTTTCTTGCCACTGTCACTCTGCCTGGAATACTCCTTACCCTTTTCTAATTCTGGATAATTTCTCTTTGTGGTCCTTCCAAATCAACTAGGTAGGATTAACAGTGATGTATAATGATTTGCTTGTAAATCCCTTTACTCACTGATAGGTGGCTTTTCCAAGGGTGGGGACTATCTTTTTTTCCTGCCCAGGGCCTATCAAGGTGCTAAGCACACATTGGGTGCTCATTAATGTTTATAAGACTGGGTCTGTGGGTGTATGAGTGAGAACTGTCCAATTTCATTTATGACTATATAGAAAGCAATCACCTTCAGAAAAGACTCATTTTCAAATTTGGACTTGTACTAACTATACTAACTTGTTTTTTAGTATCAATCAGACCTTTTTCTGTAGTCTCTGCAAGCCTCTTTTATCTTGTTCCTGCTTGTAGTTTTGGTGCTTTTAGGACTATAAACATTAGGAGGAAAACTGCTCCAAATCAAACAACTCCAGTGTGTTGTAATGGTGTTTGCTTTTCTCTGTAAGCTTATAACATTCCTAGGTCACGTGGCACCTCTGACATCATTCTGGACAACCACAATAATATGCAGAGCTGACCTGGTTCCCACCTGCTGTGCTGGGATCCTACTGCTGGCCTGCCAGGTTTCCAAGGCTTATGAGTCTGTGTTGCAGCCATCTTGTCTTTGGCCTTAGTTTGGCAGTTTAAACTGGTCCTAAATTGGGTGTCTCAGGCACATTTCATATTATACCATAATTTGTTAGGCACTGAGTTCTGACCATTCCAAACTCTATAGAAATTGAAGGGTAGTTCTCAAAACACTTGACATAAGTAACCATGCATTGTTTAGCAGACGCCCTTTACATCAGTCTTTACAATGGCCAGCTCTCTACTTCTTCCTACCTCAATAATACCACATACTGCCTCCCTTGACTCAAATGCCTCTATCACAAACTGTTGGTGTCAAACAATTTAAAATATAATGTTTAAGGATGCTCAGAGAACCAAATAGTGAAATAATAATCCTTGAAAAGTAATAAAATGAAATTGTGCAGAACAAAAATACAAGAACAGAGAGATGCAAAAGAAGCAATTCAAAACTGAAATTTATTTATTTTTTTTAAAGATTTTATTTATTTATTCATGAGAGACATAGAAAGAGAGAGGCAGAGACACAGGCAGAGGGAGAAGCAGGCTCCATGCAGGGAGCCTGACGTGGGACTCGATCCTGGGACTCCAGGATCACACCCTGGGCCGAAGGCAGGTGCTAAACTGCTGAGCTACCCAGGGATCCCCAAATCTGAAATTTAAAAAAGCAAACATATAGTCATTGGAACTTAAAAAAAGAAAAAAAAAAGAAAAAAGAAAAGAAAAACTCAATATGGAACACAGCTGAAAAGAGAATTAATGTTGGAAGTTAGCTCTTAGGACAGGATAGCAAACATAGGATAGAGAGGGAATCATATCAAAAATGAAAGCATGAACCATAAGACTTTTAGAAGATGATATAAAGATAAATCTGTATGACCTTAGATTAGGCCATGGTTTCTTAGATATGACACCTAAAACCCAAAGAAAAAAATAGTTAAGACTTCATTAAACTTTGTGTTCCAACGGATACCGTTAGGAAAGTGGAAAGAAAATCCACAGAATGGAAGAAAATATTTGAAAATCATATATCTGATAAGGGTCTAGTATCCAGTATATGTAAAGAATTTTTATAACTCAACAATAAAAAGATAAATAACCCAATTAGAAAGAGGACAGAGAATTTAAATAAATAAAATAAAAAAGATATTTTTGGAAAATATCTTTTCCAAAAAAATATACAATGGAATATGAAAAGATGCTGAACATCATTAGTCATTAGGGAAATGCAAATCAAAACCATAATGAGATACTGCTCTACATGCACTAGAATTGTGACAATAATAGCAAGTGTGATGATGTGAAGAAATTACTAGCCTGTGCATTGCTGGCGGGAATGTAAAATGCTGCAGCCACTTTGGAAAATGGTTTGGTAGTTTCTCAAAAAGTTAAACATATAGTGACTATATGACACAGCAATTCCACTCCTACATGTATTCCCGAAAGAACTGAAAACATATGTTTACACAAAAAGTTGTCCACAAATATTCAAAGCAGTATTACTTATAATAGTTAAAAAATGGAGAAACTAACTGTCCATCAAGTGATGAATATATAAGCCAAATTTGCTATGTCCGTACAACAGACATATTATCTATTATCTGTCTAAAGGACTGAGTATTGATACATTCTACAACATGAATGAACCTTGAAAACATTTTGCTAAGTGAAAGAAGCCAGGCACAAAAGGCCATTGCATTGTATGATTCATGTGAAATATTCAGAATAGGCTTTTCCATAGAAAGCAAAAATGAACTAGGGGTTACTAGAAGCTTGAGGAGAGAGAATGAAGAGTGAATTCTCACGGGTATGGGATTTCTTTTTATAGTGATGGAAATATTTTGGAATTAGATATTGGTGATGGCTGCACAGCCCTGTGTATATGGTAACTGAACTATATACTTCAAGTGATAAATTTTATGTTATGTGAATTATATCTCAATAAAAAATGAAAGAGCATGGAAGATAGATAAAACTCACCTTAAGTGGAAAATGCAGCTCAATTGCTATACCTAAATAAAACCAAATGCACATCTAATGATATTGTGTGAGATTGCCTAAAACTACCTCAAGAATGAGAAATTCTTAAATGCCATGGGAAGCTGGCTTTATTCAAACGGGTTGCTTATAATAAAATGACAACCAACTAATGGCAAAATTTGCATTTGTAATAGTCGATGCCAAAAGACAATGAAAATGTGTCTACCATGTGTTGAGGGAGAGTCAACCAATATATAATAGTTAAAATAGTTCAATTATTAGTTATGAGTGAAGGCAAAGTAAAAACATTTTCAGGTATGTAACGACATGATTTACCAGTCACAGGCTTCATTGAAAGAAAAATTAAGGGGATATACTTCAACAAAGAGAAAAAATACAAAGCTAGTCTTTGAAAGACATTGTCCATTTTAACATCTGTATAGTAGCCTATTATATAAATGAGCCACAGGATGTTTAATCATTCTCCTATCGATGGTTGCTTTCCATTTTTTGCCATTACAAACAATGCTTAACGTAACATCCAATAAGAAAAGCAGGTTGCAACAAAATATATACCATCTAACACAACTTATATTATCTTTTAAAACAAGCAAAAATATTACATATTTAGTGGATGCATACAAATGCAATATATATATATACACTCAGGGATAATAAACATCAAATTCTAGATGATGTCTTTTGGGTGGTGGGGAGAGAGAAGTATCATGGAAGAGTGTAGTAGGTACTTCCACTCTATTTGTGACATTTAATCTCTTTAAATGAACTTATGAGCTAATATGCAAAATGTTAAGGTTTGATTAAATTGTATTGAGAATGTATGGGAATTTGATATTATTATTATTATCCATATTTTTCTGTATGCTCAAAATATTATATATTAAAGAATTTTAAGTGAAAAACCTATGGCTGTCTTCCAAGACAGTTTTGTTTGGTTTCATCCATGTAAACATGATTTTACATATATTTAGGAGAAATTTAATGTTTTCCCTTTCTAACATTTCCCATATTGGGAATGATGGGTATTGGGATATGAGGATTCAGATATGAAGAAAGTCCTGCTGGCAACATGCTTCAATCCAGAAGCCACCAGAGACCACTTCATTAAAGGAGCTAACTGCTTGTATAATTTCCGAAATTATCAAAGGGGTTCCTCTAAAGCTCCCGCACCAGGAGACTCTTCTGGGGACACACCTTGATTCTTCGCGTATCTATAGCAAAGTGACTCTTATGTAGTAAAGTAATAGCACCTGCAGCTAATTTTTTTCTAGAGCCACCTTCAACTATGCCCCATGAGGTTTGTGAACCCAATCACGCTCCATGGGTGGGCTGTAATGATGGAGAGCTGAGGAAATGTTGGCTCTCACTGGAGGAGTTGCCCAGAGCTTCAGCACTACTTACAGTCATGACTGCTAATGATGGACACTAGTCAGTGACTTACTTCTGAGCTGATTCCTCAGGGCGTCTCAGTCACATCATTTTCCTGAAGTTATCCTTAGATGGAAAGGTACAGTACTGTCACCATTCGCTGATAGAGATAGCTGATTGCTCCCCTGTGTGTGCGGCTGCTGGCGTGCACGGTAGTGTTGGCAGTAGATGCAGCTCTGCTTCTAATCTCCATGCCCGAAGTAGAAAAAGAGTTTGTGTGTTGAGATGCCAGCTGGCTTGCAATGACATTGTCGTGTGTCCTATTTTAGGGGACTACGGATAAAACGTCCATCCAGAGGATTCCTCCGAAGAGAACTGACCAGCTCTGAGGTCTGAAGACATTTTAGGAAGCTTATGCTTTTTTTTTTTTTTTTTTTTTAACCAAGGCAAAGTATTATGTATTTTATGTTATTGAGAGGTAAACTACAAAAAATAACTTCTGATCTCCCTAATACAGGTTTTTTAACAATAAATACTTTGATATGTATTGCACATCTATTGAATATCAGGGACAGTGCTAGATTCTTAACATGTATTACCTCGTTTAATCCTCACGACAACTCTCTAAGGAAGGTACTTTATCTCCATTTCACAAATTAGGGAACTGAAGCATAATCGGATAAGTAGCTTGCCTGACGTTAGCAGGCAGCAAGGCAAGGCAAGCCTATGCTTTTTGCTTAAGTTTCATTGCTAATGGATAAAGACTGGTGTCAAATCATCCATACTGTAACCACCTTTCTTACTCTCCTGGGGATTAGACCAATTACCCATGCACTGATTTCAGGTGCAGCTATGGGTGCAGAGGGATCCCACACTTTTTTTTTTAAGATTTTATTTATTAAAAAAAAAGATTTTATTTATTTATTCATAGAGACAGAGAGAGAGAGAGGCAGAGACACAGGCAGAGGGAGAAGCAGGCATCATACAGAGAGCCTGACGTGGGACTCCATCAGGGTCTCCAGGATCACGCCCTGGGCTCCAGGCGGTGCTAAACCGCTGCGCCACCGGGGCTGCCTCTCCCCCCAGCACACACACTGTCTTTTAAGTAAAGATTCCAATGAGTGCTCTCTTTTTGATTCTTTCATCTTGAGTTCTGTTTAAGGGATGGTGGTTGTCATTCTTTCTGTGGACTGGATCAAAGCTCATTCGTGATGTATTGAGTTGGCACTTCAGAGCTCTACAAACCTGGTGAAATTTAGCTTTGCAGGCTTCTTCTGGCATAGGTCCTTGTTGGTATGAACAACGGGCAGAGCTACTGACTGAGCCTTACACTTCCCATTTCATATGCACATGTGGAAAACCGCACACATTGATGGAAAAAGCTCAAGAAAAAGATTTAGCTTTTCTCCAAAATATTTTTTTCTCGTTTGAAACAGCATGCCTCACATACATTGGGCCTGCCAGGGCAAACAAAATGAAAGAGCTAAACTGAAGATGATCCCTCCTTGAGGGAGGACTTTTTTGTTCTTTTTGTTGTTGTTAGTTAAAATAATAATTTTATTAAATGAAACCATTAATCATTAAATCATCAAGTTGCAGGGCATTTAATAGCCAGCCATTGTTTGAAGAAGAAAAGAGCTTGTTTTCCAGGCTTACTTAATTGCTCCTCCTCTTTCACCTCTCTGTCAGAGGGAGAGGGGTTTGAACACCATGCCTCAGTGCCTCTCCACACTCTAGGAAGACTTTTTTTTTTTAATAATAAATTTATTTTTTATTGGTGTTCAATTTGCCAACATACAGAATAACACCCAGTGCTCATCCCGTCAAGTGCCGCCCTCAGTGCCCGTCACCCATTCACCCCCACCCCCCGCCCCCCTAGGAAGACTTATAGAAAGGAGCTGAGGTTGAAGTGTTTGTGTAAAGCAAGTGTGTTCGGGCTACAGACTGGAGACTTCAAAGGGAAGGAACTTGCTGGCACCCTTTGATGGCAACCATGGGCAGCAAATCTAGGTATCGAGACATTGTTGACGCAGGGGACAATGTCAGGGCCTGTAGATGCTGTTCAACTTTGCCAGCTGGTGTGTATCCTAAGTGATTCATTTTTATTCTTTAGTAGGTGGGAAATCTGTGAAGGTTACCGAGTATGATGCAGAGTAGTTTACTCATTCATTAAATGTTTCTTAGCACCAACTGTTACCAGTTCTGTGATTAGGTTCTGGGGATGCAAGTGTGCATAACACCCTTTCCCTATCCCCATGAGGTTTGTAGCCAAGTTTAATCATCTGTGGGGTAAAGCATAAAGAAGCATTGAAAAAAAAACCAAGGCGTCAGTGATTTAAGAATGGCTTCCAATGAAGGTGACTTGAAGAATTATTATGCCTCAGCATAATAAATGCAAAGAGTCTTAAGAATCAAAAATGTCCTTGTTATTTTCCTAATTGCACCCAGATTAGAATTCAGGGACTGAAATTCTTTCATTCTGGTTTGTTGTCTAAGTCACACTTCCCATCCCAGCCAGGATTTCCAGCACTCACTCACATTCATGGTTAGGCATTACCCAAAGTGATTTCATGAACATCCATGCATGTTGTACCTTGTGTAAATAGTTTAGAATGTGGGCTAAATGTTTTTGCTTTGCTCCAAATGGCCCTAAGTTTCAGCAAAGGGGTTCCCTCAGGTAGCTGATAAATATATTTCCATATATATATACATGCACATTTTGGATAGTCTTTCATGAATCAGAATGTTCTCTGCCGAGTGTTCACAAATAAATTCATTAAGTTAATCTCTTCATTGTTTGGTAAGGTCTTTCATGTAGTAAAATCCAGTTGTGCAGGGAATTGTATGACTTTTCTACACTATAATAACAAATCCATCAGGAGGCACCATTAAAAGGCCCTCAGTGATGACCATTCATCCCCTGTGCTAAATTTTAATGGTAGCCACATACCAAGCACCTACGACATGCTGGCAGTCTGCAAGGTTCCAAGTTACTGTACATATGTTATCTCATTTACATCCCCTTTAAAATCTTCAGAGCACCATGCAAGGCGGTTACTGTTCTTCCCATTTTTCAGAAAAACAGAAACAGAAAACCTGAGTCCCAGAATAGTTTATCTTCTTAGAATCTTACAACTAGTAACAGCTTAACCCAGTTATGTGCTGTCCCAACTCATGCTTCTCTTGTAATAATACCACACCACCTGTCCCCAGAGTATATTTTCATGGGTTCAGTTCTTGTCACAGATCTTAGCACATGGCCATGGGTTGGAAACTCCTGCATGTAATGACAAAACCCTGCCACCTGCCCCAGGCATCCCTTAATGCCCAAGTATAAGGTGACTTAGTCTCAGAACAAACTTGGAACCTAAGCCAGTGTTTCTCAAACTTGGTGCACATTAGAATCACTGGACATGACAAACATACTGATACTTGGGCTCCACCTTAAAATAATGGATCGTTTCGGAGATTCTTAGGGGTAGGGCTTGGGCATCAGTAAACTTCAAAGCTCTCCAACTAATCTTATGTGCAGCCAGGTTGAGAACTGCAGGTGGATGCAAACAGCTTCAGGCTGGATGAAGGGCCACAAAACCATATGGTTTATATTTTCCCTATGGACATATGTTCCTCTGGGGGCCTAGAAATGCTGATGGGTCATCTTTCTATCCTAGGTAGTGATTTGGTTCGTGCAGTGTCCTCTCAGCTCCTTCTGGATAGCTTCTCAGACAGCAGGTTTCCTGTTTTTGTGCTCTTTGCTCTGTGAGGTGAAAATGTGGATCCAGTAGGTTATTGAGCAGTCTCATGTTTTTGAGGTAAAGTCCTTGGAGAGCCAGCATCTTTTAAAATGTAGATGATGGGCTTCATTATTGTAGTTTTAATATAAAATACACCTTGAAGAGCATAAGGATAGATCATCACCTTAGACAACAATACATATGATGGGTATGGTTTAAGAGTGATTTTCTGGCTGGGTTTATGTTGCTAAATTGTATTTCTATGAAATTTCTGGCTGGGTTTATGTTGCTAAATTGTATTTCTATGAAAGGAAGAGACACTAATCATTGTTGCCTCAGTATAATGCTTTCTGTGCCTTGAGGAGACAGATGAATTCCCTAGCTGGGAAACTATACTACTACTGAATTTTCCTGGCAATTGCAAATTTTCCAGCTAATTCCTGAATTGTAGGGTCTTCATCTGAGGAAGGATTAGAAATAGATAGCAAGATAGCACCTACCACATGTCAGTGCCATGCTGACTGTTCACTTAAGTGATTTCCTTCGCTTATCATCACAGCTCTCTGTAGTGAGAGTTATCATCTCTTTTCTACGTAGGAAACTGAAATCAGGGATCCCTGGGTAGCGCAGCGGTTTAGCGCCTGCCTTTGGCCCAGGGCGCGATCCTGGAGACCCGGGATCGAATCCCACATCGGGCTCCCGGTGCATGGATCCTGCTTCTCCCTCTGCCTGTGTCTGTGCCTCTCTCTCTCTCTCTCTCTCTCTTTCTCTGTGACTATCATAAATAAATAAATTAATTAATTAATTAATTAATTTAAAAAAAAGGAAACTGAAATCATGTGCTTGAGTCATAGGGGAGTAGAGACAGAACTGAATCTGGCCCCTTCCAAGGATGGGGGCAGCTGCAATAACGGATGTGAAAACACTGAATGGTACAGAGGACGGAGACCATACTACTAATCTTCTTAAACAGTATAGCCTTGGGTTTATAAAAGTTGTTATGTTTCACTTTCATTTTTCAAAACACCTCATGGGAAGCCTAGATAATGAACAAGAACCAAGTCTATTCTGTTGAAATGTATTAGTATCTTCCATTTATCCTTTAAGGAAAAGACCAGCTTTGGAAACCAATTGATCGAAACTGCTGGAGGTTTAAAGGGTGTGTTTCTCCCTTGGGAATGGGATGAACCCTTCTTGTTTCCGTCCTCCATGGAGCTGATACTAGCTTTGAGGGGAGTCTTTTGGCTGATTTTGTGTTTTCTCATGAGCTCACCTTCCAAATGCCACTGATTCATGCCAAATTAGCTAATGTGGCTGACCTGACCAGAATCAGATATAAACCCGGTTGGAATTGCAGACAATCTGAAAAGATATCCTAGAAAGAGTCCAAAGGGGAAACACATCCAGAGGCATAAAACAAACATCAGGCAGATTGTCCCAAAGGGTGGATTATCTCAAATTGAGCAATACTATAACTAGCAGCCCAAAGTCAGTCCTGTAAGAAATGACAGTGCCTGTCCTAGAAGTCTTCCTGGCATTCGGGAGTTCCCCTTGGACATGGTCACTCTCCCTACAAGCATCTTAAGAGAAGTCATCAGGAACTGCAGGCATTCTTTATGCCAGACGCTGTAGGAAATCCTTTAAAAGCCCAATGTGGCTGACTCTTTCCGGCAGCCCTATGAGATAGGCAACATCGTTACACATGGGCTGCAGAGGAGAATCGTGAAGCTTATAGGTGAAGTGACTTGCCCAAGAAAAATCAGGAGTGGTAGAAGCAGGCTTTAAGACTCCTAGCTTGTCCATTGGCAGAATGGGCCAAAAGCTTAGTGTTGCGTCCTGTCTTAAAAATAAGATATCTTGAGATAATTAGGCATTGGGGAATTTTTATAGTGTGCCCATTCCAAATGGCTCACCTTGAATGTGTTTTGTAAGTGGGAAGTGATGTTTCATCCCACCAGCTGAGAAAATTCTCCCAGAGGACTTAGAGTTGGTGGTTTTCAATATTTTAAAAATCCATCCAAAATGCCACCTTCCTGCTCAGCATTTTTATTTCAAGTACAGGAGTCTTGTATAAAGTTTGCTGTGGATTCTCACAAAGAACAGTGGATTTAGTCCACATGTAGGTAGAAGGAAAAGCACGGATGAGACAGGCTGTACCCCTTGCTGCTGACATGGCTCAGGGGGTACATGTGTCCATAGAAGTGGCTGTGAAGGAGTGCCCAGGTCCTTTTGTTAACTGCCTTATGTCAGGGCTGGGGCCCAGGGAAGGCCCATGGAGTCCCCTGAGCACTGCCTGCAGGACAGATGTTCCCTTCCCACTGGTCCTCTCTCCTGGGACAAGTTGCATAGCCACGAGTCAGGAATGTGTTATAACATTTGGCAGTCAACTTATTTTAATAAATTCAACAACAATTTAAACAACAACAACAACAAACTAGATCTCTGCCTGCAGAGCTCTCACTCTTATCTTACCCCTCAGACAGACATCAGGAACATGCTCTTTGTCTTGTCTTATATTTTTCCTTTTCTGGATGTTAGATTTATTTAGAAAATAATGGCTAATCTCAGGGTTGGCTCTTGGTGTGGATCTCCTTACAGTCCTCAGATGATGGCACTGAAGTTGCTATCTCCAACAAAAGAATGCCTTTCATTTCTCAGAGCTTTTGTCATCATGGTAGGCCCAATAAGAAGAACAAAGTGTGGTAGACAGGAGCAGGGGGGAAGCATAATTCTGAAGACTGCAAGTAACTTTAACAGATGCATAAAGACTCCTCCCCACCCAGGCAGTTTGTTGTGATCAAAATATAGCAGCAACATTGGCTAGCTCTCCACAGTTTACACAACACTTTGTGTGTGCAAAATATTATTAACTATTGTTTCTTTTGTGAAAATAAAGAAGGAGATGTTTGGAGAAACCAAAACAGTAGTTTTCAAACACACACAGTGGAATTATCTGAAGAGCTTTAGAAACTCCTGAGGTCTCAGGCTAAATGCACCTAGATTCTGCTTTAATTGACCTGAGCTTTGGGATTTTTAAAAGCTCCCCCGGTGGTTCTCATTTGCACCCTGGGTAAGAACCACCAAATTAAAAATTTCACCCAAAATCCTGAAGCTCTACCTGGCTTGACTGTTCATCAACAATGGTTGTGACTTCTGGAATTCCTATTAACATTCCAACCTGGCATAAGTAAAGCAAGAGATAAGAGCAGTTATTTAAGAGACCTGTTAGCCAGGACCTTTATATAATTCCTTCCTGAGCCATTATCACAAATTATATTAGGTGCATGTGTAAGGGGCAAGAGGATGATTTGCTTTTGCTCTGGGGGGAGTGTGAGTATACCTACTAACAAGTGTGTTCAAGAATCCTATATATTACACGGATTAGATACTCAATTATTGAGAGTATTAATGAGGTACAAGTTTGACTCCTTTAACTTATTATGCTACTTATTAAAACTTACTCTGAACTTGGGTCCAAGGTTACTTTAAATATCGAGTGAAGGCTCTGAAGTTGAGCCACTTGGATGTGAATCCAGAATCCAGACTTCCTGCATGCCAGCTGTGTAGGCTTTGGCAAGTTACTTAAGCTCTCTAAGCCCCGGTTTTCCTCACCCAAAAAGGGGGTGATAACAGTGCTTACTTCATAGGATTGTAAAGAAGATTAAAAGCTCGTTCACATTAAATTCTTAGCATTGTGCCTAGCACACAATGTATGTCAGGTATCATAGCTATTTTACCATGGTGAATCCTGAAATGAAAATCACAAGCTCGGTTCTTATATCATTCCATCCTTGATGGAGCTGATGTTAGCATTCTGATCCTTTTGCAACTCAGAACTCATGAATGATTTTTGCGCATTTTTATAAGAGCCTTCCATCCGCTTTCAGGCAGATACCACAAGTAGACATTGATTTTAGAAATGAAATGTATGGCAGTGGCATTTTATTCTTCGTGTAAAACAGCATTTCAGAGGCAACAAATATTTTTTTTTTTATTTGTTAGGGTGTGTGTGTGTGTGAATGCAGATAGAAAAGGTCTAAAATGGAAATGGTTTTTTTGCAAAGATCATATCATGGCATTATCTTTGAAAGGGCAGAAAACATAATGTCCAACAGTTCTTATTTTAGAATGGTGCTAATATTAGAATTTATTCAGAAGCTAAGGGTAGACCAAGTTGCTGCCCTCAGAGGTAGTGCTCTGCAACAGAGATTCAGAAAATCTCCATAAGGAGTTGCTACTCCTGCAGTGACTGGAAGCAGAAGACCACCATGAGGTCAGAGAGGATCAAAAGAACAGAGACAGATTCTCACACAGATTGTTATTTAACTTGTGGAGAGTGGGCAGGACCAGCACTAGCTGAGGACCAGTGATAGTTCTCCGTGGCCTGTTCTCACTTTGTGTGAAACAACGGGGTGTCCCGAAGTAGGGATTTATGACAGTAGATGATATGATACCATAAGATAAAGATAATAATGAATTAGGCCAGTCTTTTCTGAAAGTGTTTTCTGCTGAACACTCTGTGAGATGAAGGGAATTTCTTAACCTAATAAGATTGAGAAAAACCACAGGCTGTCGGCTCTTCTTAAGGATTCCTAATATACATCCCCATTATTTGGGTGTCTGAGAAGTCCTGCCATGAAGATAGTAGTTTGACTTTAACCCAGTTAAATTTGACTGAGGAATCTCCCTGTCCCTCAACAACACCTATTACATTCACAACTTTATTGAAGGGTACTTTGAGAAACAATAATAGACTAATATACTCTTAAAGAGCTTTAAAAGTCCTCTTTCACATTGCAATACCTGAATCCAACTAACCGTATTAATTTGATGTAGGACTAAATCTGAATCTATTTCCAGAAGAACAATTCTATGCACTCATCTCCCACACCATAAAGAAAGTAACCACCAAGCAAAATGGCCTCAAGGACAGAGACAGAGACAGAAACAGAGAGGGAAAAACAGGTCGGTGGTGGCTGAGGAAAGGGAGATGATCACACACACTTTTGGGAGAACTGTGGTGTTTACGAGGAAGATGAGATTTAAACAAACGGGGATTCAAACTCCTCAAAGAGGGCTGCTTTTATGAAAAACAAATTATTGTGTGTAATTGTGAAATAAAGGATGGTGATGTGTCAGTTTTTGTCTTGCACTTTTCTTTTGCTAAGTGCATTTGAAACTAATAGAGATAATGACTCTCCCACGTTCAGGCTCTGAGCAGCGATATGTGCCTTTGTCAGATCTTCAGTAGCTAATTAGACCATTTCCACCAAGTAAATTGCTCTAAGAGATGAGAGCAGACTTTGTGACTATGTCCCCAAGAGAAAAAAAAGGTCCAACTTGCTAACAACCAAGCATATGGAGGGGAGGGGGATTCTGTTCTCAGTTTGGTTATTTTCTACCCCCGGGGGAAGGAGGGGGTGGATTTTAACACCACTGCTCAGGTTCAGCTGTGGAATGTGTGCAGTTGTTGAAAGGGGAAGGATCAGATCCTCTTCCAGTATCTAAGCAATAGCCAGTATACAAATGAAAGGGCCCTAGGAGGCTACACGGGCACCCCCTAAACCAAAGTCTCCTCTAAATTCAAGATGGTGGCCTTATCCCTGGTTCTGCTCTTTTGCTCTGTCATCAAATCATGTTCCCCTGCAGAGAGGAAAGGTAATCAATGCGTACAGAACAGCACTGTATGAATTTTTCTTTTTTCCAACATTTTGAGTAAGGGTGACAGCAGGCATGTAAGTATTTCCACAATCTTGGTGGGGAGCCGATCTCTATCAGCAGGCTCAACTCTATTTGCAGCGACTCCAGTGGCAAGGGGAGTTTTTGTTCAGACGATCAGAATTCCAGCAAACGGTAAATGTCTCTTCATGCTGAGAAGTGGGAAATTCAATAATACTTTGGCTGGGTTCATGCTGAGTAGTGAAAATAGAATGAATATGGAGAGGGATTGTGACTTGAAGAGCAGTAAATCAGCTAGGCCAGATGCTTGCAACAATCCGCTTTTAATCTGAAGCCTCTCTTGTTTCTACCCCGTTCTCCAGGGTAACAGGGCTGTTTTTACACTTGTTTCTAGAGTGTTTTGTGCTGTTCGCCATAAAGCACGGAATTGAGTGCTCTGAGGTCTTTCCAAAAAACCTCTCTGTTCTTCCGCATAGATATTATTATGTCACTACTCGACCATTTACTCAAAGTCTCTACTTCGTGTTAGCCTAACTCAGAAGGCAAAGGTAGTGTGGGTGTTATGGTAGTAATAGCATCCCTAATTATGCCTGAACACTTTTTTCTTCTGTAAGCGAAGTGACAAGTTTCAGTAGGGGTCACTAGAATGGAAGTCCTACAAGGGCAGGGATTTCTGTCTGTTTTGTTCACTGTTCTATCAGCAACACCCAAGAACTCTAAGAAGTCAATGAATGCGTATTAGTGTACAGACTGTGAAAAAGTATATAGTCAGCTCTGAGCTCTCGGAGATGTCTCAGACTAACACCCAAAATGACCTCAGTTTTGCTGGCTTTTTATTATGCATGATTTTGTAGAAAAGCTCTGACTTGCAATTCTATGGAAAGAAATTTCAGTAGTATGTTTCTTTTTCAAAAGTTATGTCACTAAAAACTGATCATCATAGAGAAATTAAAAAGTAGAAACAATGAACCAAAAACCATGTATCTACTCCTCTGAGCTAATCACTGCCAGGATTTAAAGATGTGATCTTCCGGATTTTCTGATGCACATATTGGTACATTTTTATCATAATAAGATTAGATTATATTTACTGGGTTTTTTTGTTTTTTTTTTTTGGTTTAACAGTATTACATGAACCTCTACTTTTATTAATAGATATCTATATCGGCTTTTCCATAGTATCACAGTAGTATATTTTAAGAACGTACCAGAACTTAACCACCCCCTATGATTGTATATTTAAGTTGTCAAGAAGGGGAAGAGCTGGGGGCAGAGGGAGGAGGAATGCAGTAATACTTTATGTCTCTATGTGGCTTGACTGCTCATTTCTTTTTAGCACTGAATAATAACCCACTTATAGATGTTCTACAACATGTTTATTCAGTTAACCATTGAAGGAGTTCTTGGCTTATAGTTTTTGTCAATTATGAATAAACTTTTATAAAATTCATGTACAGGTTTTTTATGTGGACATCAGTTTTCAAATCATTTGGGTAATACCTAGCAGCGCAATTGCTGGAACATGTGGTAAAACTATGACTAGCTTCATAAGAAACTGTCAAACTCTTCCAAAGTGGCTGTAATACTTAACATTCCCACCAGCAAGAATGGGAGTTCCTATTGCTCTGCATCGTCACCAGCGATTGGTGTCATCTGTTTTGTTTTGGATTTTATCCATCCTGATAGGTGTGTACTGTATATCATTGCTGTTTTACTTTGCAATTCCCTAATGACATAAATTGTTACTTTTTTTTGCCATATGCATATCTTCTTCTGTGAGGAGTTGGTTCAGATCTTTTGCTCCATTGTAAATTGCATTGTTTATTTCCCTTTGCTGAATTTTAAGAGTTTAAAAATATATATTTTGGATATAAGACCTTTATATATGTGTTTGGCAAATACTCTCTCAGTAATGTCCTTTTTTTTTTTAGCACTTCAGGATTGTGTGCCATTTTGCTGAACCTAAAAACTTATATATAATGCTAAATGCTGATTCATGGTATGACTCTGCTCACCTGTGTTTGCTTTGCTATTCGCTAAAGTGATCCCACTGCTCCTCTCACTTCCTTAACCCCAAACATTCATTGTCAAAAAAACACTCGTATTCTGGGGTCATCATTGTCCATCTCTAAGAATTTGTCTTTATTTAAGTAAATGACCAAGGTGAGAATGTCTTTTTTCATCTATCTGCAGTAAGATTCCAGTGAGGGTCCAACTTATTTGTGTCCTGGTTTTAAAGAAAACAGACAGGCCTAGGGGGGAGCACATTGCCCACAGTGTTTAGGTTGGGCCATGTCATTGGTGAGGCTAATGGTTGTCTGTCTTCCTTTGCATGGCCGCCAGTCATCAAGGCTCCTCTGCGTCATTTTAAACGCCCTGCTTATGCATCTAGTTCCTACGCACCTTCGGTCCCAAAGAAAACTGATGAGCATCCTGCGAGGTACAAGATGCTGGATCAGAGGATCAAAATGAAAAAGATTCAGAATATCTCACATAACTGGAACAGAAAATAGGTCAAGGGGACAGTGAAGGAAAGGCCCACTCAACTTCCTCTCAGCACTCACCAGCCACAGTGGGATAGGTTTCCAAGACCCTTGGAGGCCTTGGAGGGCTGGTGCTTTTGTGATGGACTCTATCAAGGCAAAGTGAAGTCCATATGTGATTTTCCCCTTTGTTCTGTAAAGGACGCATCTGTAACTGGACCTGGGAGTCAACACAGACTCCAATAATAAGACGGTAGTCTCCTGTGGCTTTTATTTGTATAGATCTTTCAAAGTCTAAGTTGGACCCGGGTTAAAATAATGCATCTTCTTTAGAAAATTCCTCCCACTGACACTTCTTTTATCCCTAGAAGTTGACTTGCCGCAATAAGAATATTGGCTTAATAATCATTGTAGTTAAGAAATGCACTTCTTAAAACACTTTTTCCAGTTTTAAATACAATGGGAAAAATGTTTTTACAAGTGCATTCCTTAATTACAGTGATTATTACAATATTTAAAATCCAGGTAAATATGTAACTTTCAAAGTAAGTGCATTAAAGTTAAAAGTTGTGTTTCTGAATGTAACAATTGCAGAGGGAAAAGAAGACTAATGAATAGTTGAGTTCATGGAGGATTCTAAAGTGAGGCTTCATAAAGCAGATATGAGTTAAAAATAAAGATCCTTGCTTTGGTTTTCATGACAGGCTTCCTGCCTCATTTTGTCCCTTTGGAGATGTGAGAGTTTGCAGGAAATAACATTTTGGCTCTACTTCTAATTTGTTACTTTTACTTATAGTTGACAGTGCTAGAAATCAATGGGATGCCCATGCCTCAGAGACTCCAGGTTTGAGATCTACCCCAGGAGATGTCCATTTTGTCTCGTGGTCCTGGGGCAGGAGAGTGTAAATTATTGAACCTAATTTGAATCCCTTATTTGCAGATTTTTCTCCATAAATTTGGAGATACCTCTAAGTTAAATTTCAGATCATCCTCTCAGCAGACCATATAGCATAGCAAAGGCCCTTTGGGATCTCAGTTGCTCTTACAGCTCTTGGTGGAATGGAAGTCAGTAACTCACTTCTCTTCACTGTGACATTTTTAGCTCTCCTGAATGTCTCCTAGACTTTTCACTTTGGGCCTAAAATCACACAAACTGGTAAGGAAATGTTCAAGGCCAGAAATAACTTTTGACCCCTTCAAGAAATGGTCTGAGGCAGTGGAAAATTTACATGTGTTGTCTGGCAGTCCTGGTCACCAGTCCTGTCCCATCTATAACTAGTTGCATGTCCTCAGTCTAATGGCATAATCTTTAAAAGCCTCAGTTTGCTTAACTAGAAAGTGGGATTCATAATACCCATTGCCTTTTGTGGTGAAGATTGAGGTAACACGGATTTGGAATGTTATTGCTGAACTCAGTGAGTAATAAGAGCACGACAGATGTAGCTGTGAACATTCCACATCCAGAAAAAACTCTCAGGCTCCCCTGCAAAGAAGGAGCTGCGCACTGATGGCCACAGCCTTTGGGGGTCTGATCGTAAAGGGTTTCGAACTCTTTGGCCACAGTCACTTCCAGTAAACCACAGTTATGCAAGGTGGGCCAGCTCCAGAGTTTAGTGCCCATCATGCCATTGAGCAATTTATTTAAAACATGCTTTATGACGGTATTGCAGGGAAATTTAATTACTATACAAAAAAAAAAAAAAAATCACTGTGACTTTTTGTTAGGAAAGCAATTGTAATTCTTAACTCCCTGCTTGGTGCCTAAGCAAAGGATCCTTCTGCAGGCTGGCAGTGTCTATTCCACCTGAATTAGGTTAGCTCAACAGGTAGTTCCTCTCTGTTTGTATACAGATGCCCCAGTGTTGCTTCACAGAGCCATTTAGCCACACAATGAAACTGCCCATGGGTAGTGGCCTCCTTGCTCCCCAGGGGATCATCGATGATGTTCCTCATCTATCCGTCAATTCTTTCAGTCTTAGGCATTGAGACAGCAAGGTGGCTGTGCTTTCTTGACGTTAGAAGCCATGATCCTAGGGAAGACAGTTGGCTCCTTCTATATTCTTTTATCCCAATATATTATTTTTCAGCTTTGGCTAATATCTTGATTGAACACATGTACAGATACCGAGATTCTGCTTTGCTTGTAAAATGCCTACCATGTTTTTTTGCATGATGGATTGTATAGAAATGCCAGATTATATTCTTATAGCAAATAAAAATATGCTTTTAAAGGACTTTCTTGTATGAGTCACCTTTTTCTTCTCCAGATTTCTGGGATTCACTTGAAAAGAGTTAGATTTTCCCTATGCTTGGCACTACTCAGTCCTGAATATCTTGTCAAGATGAATAGCATAACAAGCTTCTCAGTTGGCTTCCTGATTGTATAGGGTTTTTAAAACCACCTTGCCCCTATACCAACCCAATCAATTAATTTGTTAATATGAATAACCCAGAATACCGGCTAGTCTGTGGGTAAGCACCTGTGTTATCAACTCCGTTTTATATCATCCCAGGCCAAGCTATATACTTGGTAGTTCAGAACTGGCACTGTGGGGCTAGAAAAATCTAACATTAAATCTTGGCTCTGCCTTTTGTTTGTTTTGTGAGCTCTAGCAAGTTTTGGAATCCCTCTGAACTTCAGTTTCCTCGGCTGTAAAATGAGGGTAATATTATTACCTGGCTCAGCACAGCACAGGGCTGAGAAAACAGTTAAGGGCATCAATAAATATTTGCTATTATTTCTTGGAGAAAGAGTAAAATGTAGTAAAAATAAGTTAGGCTTTTGAGTTTGACAGCAACATCCCTTACTGGTGCTATGACATCAGATAGGTTGTTTGTATTCTCCAACTTCAGTAAAAAGAAGTTCATAATTTAACTAATAAATTAATTAATAATATTTACACACACACAGACACACCCATACCGATTTCTGCCTCACAGGGCACTGCAGTCTTTAATATGCATTTCGACATTCAGTGGGTAACCTGACACCCCCACCCTTGGCACTCCCTTCACCCCTGTCTCCCTGAGCTCTTAGGAGTTCTTGACCTTCTATCTTTTATTATGGCCACCTCCTGCTCTCATATCCCACTTCTCTGAACCCTTGACCACCGTTGGCATCTTACTTCTACCAAATGCCTTTATTTTTCTGAACTTCCACCAACACAAGCCTACCACATAGGACGGACTTTCCCAGAAGGTTGGGATGATGGCACAGCAGTGGGTGTTCACCCACATAAGTTAAAAATCCAACCACAATCAGCTAGTCTTGTTTTGTGGAGGATTTCTCATGGTTGTGTCTTCCTTAGACACAGATTTGCCTGTATCTTCTTGGATTTCTCCTTCTACCAAGACCTTTCTCCCCTCTTGAACTTTAAATTTCTGTGAATGTACAGAGCAATCTGTCTCTTACTCCCTATACCATACAAGTTCAAGGCATTTTTAAAGCTTATGAACCCACTCTGCCAAACAAAGGACATTTACTCTGGGTCCTGCCTAAGTACAAAGAATTGACAGAAGCTTCAAATGGTGTTTTTTCTTGTATATAATCCAGTTCTTAGGCAGGAGACCAGCCCCTATAAGAAAAGAGCAGTATAAATTGTTCTCTCTCTTCCCAGCACACCTCTGCCCAGAATAAGACCCAGGTGTTCTGTGGATTTGGGGGGTTTTTGTTTTGTTTTGTGTTTTTTTTTTCCATCTAGTAGTAATACTAACCTCACATGGGTAGAGCAATGACTGTCACTAATAGATGCTCAGAGAATGTTAATTCCCTTTGCTTCCTACCTCTTTATAGCAGGAGCCAGTTAAGCCTTACTGTGAGCTCATCCACTGAGCTTTTGAAATAGGGAAGGCATTCCAGCACTCTTATTGTTATGATTTCTAATCCCCCGAGAGGTAGAGGGAGAAAAGCGGAGATGGTTGATAACCACTATTTTTAAAGTATAGGATTTCCATAAAGACCCATGTTCCTAAGACAGATGGAAGGACACTTATTTATCCATAAAGTTTGAATTTATTTTCCCTTTGCCTACAAATTTCACTTAATCAATATACTCTTTTTGATCCATTTCCAATTAAAAGAAAAACTATTGGGCTGACATCTTGGTTTATTGGGAGTCTGTCAAATTAAGTTAAATGTGAGGATGTGTTAGGACTGAGAGGGGGGGTGGGTGAAGAATTAACGATTTAGCTCCAGGTTTAACCTTTGGCAAAGTCCCAGGTGCCCATGGCAAGGCCAGTTGGGGCCAGAAAATGTTCTACAATATCGTAGATGTAGATAGTAGGCTTTTTTGGTGGTATTGTTCAAAGACTAATTTAGGAGATTCATGAGCATTCATTATACTTTTGTTATATTTAAAGAACATGAAAAACTGCTTTGGGGAATGATAAGTGATAATAACTACCGTATACTCTATTCAATCATGTCTTTTAATGTGGGTTGAGGTTCTCTGTGAATGTTCTATGGCATGCTTTATTTTGTGCACCTGAGGAAGAGACTCAGCTGACCTGTGCTTATAGAAGCACCTTGCCTAGAAACCAGCCATGATGGAAACAATTCATTTATGATTATTGCCCTTTTAGCAGCATCTCTTATGACTCACTGGGTATAAGAAGATTTGAGATTTAAGACACAATGGTAAAAGGATAAATGTAAAAGGCAAATGTAATAACAGGGACACATATGTCCAATTACAGCTGTCAAAAAACTTAAATTACATAACATTGCTCTAGCACAACAGAAAAAAATGTAGTTAATACTTTTTGAGAACCCACTAGGTCTCAACCACTTTAATATGTACTAATATATTTAATTCTTTTTTTTAAAATATTTTATTTATTTATTTAGTTGAGAGAGAGAGAAAGCGAGAGCACGCAGGCATGCGCATGTGAGCCAGGGGCAGGGGTGGGAAAGACAGAGGGAGAAGGAGAGAGAATCCCAAGCAGACTCCATGCCAAGCTCAAAGATTGACGATGAGGAGCTAGATCTCACGACCCTGAGATCATGACCTAATCCAGAACCAAGAATCAGATGTTCAAGCTCAACCAACTGAGCCACCCGTGTGCCTTCTAATACATTTAATTCTGAATAAACCTGTGTGGGAAGCCTTATTGTCCTGGTGCTAATCAATAAATTGGGACGCAGAAGGGTTAAATTTTTGCAGAATGTTTGCAGAGCTAGTGGAAAAGAGTAGAGAGAGGATTCAGTTGAGGTCCTCTGATTATAGGAGTATATAATTGTTTCCACACACTGTGTTGCTTGCAGACTTGATGTACCTCTTCATGGAGCCTGCTCACCATAATTACTCATCTTCTATCATTCAGCATGCTCTCACATGGCTCCAACACAGAATCCAGGACCAGCGTGATCATTCCCAACACCAGATTGGTGATGCCCTTCTTCAATCTGGACCAGTATTGTGCCCTTTATTGAAACTTTTTCATGAAACATTACAAGGAGAAGCCCCGCAACTGTTTTAACATGACCCCTTGCTCACCCGTAGCTCAGTCTTTCATGGACCATTGTTCATTGGATGCAACTTCCTCATCTCCCATCAGTTACTCCAAATGGATGGCTCTTTCCTCAACTTCCTGCTTCCTTTTCCCGGTCCTCTCCACTACAGCATTAAGAAAACACAGTCCATGGGGAAAAAGCATTTCTTATTTTGCTCCCCTCCCCTGTGGGCATCTGACTATAGCATTCTCTTATTTGTTCCTGATATCTCAGAGGAAGACATAGTTCTTTCTCTCTTTAAAACCAACTTCCTCCACTACTGAAGCATATCCTTTTTCTACTGCCACAATAGGCTTACATTTGATTTTCATATGGGAAATCAGCAAATTCAATAGTCAAGTGGGAGGTATCCAAACTGCCTTAAGCACAATGACATTTACACAGGCTTGTTCCCTTTGAATTTTTTGAAGTCTCTCACATTGTTGCCCACATCATTTCATCTAGAAGCTCTCCTCCATTGGTCTGTGAGCACTGCATCTTCTGATTTGTCTTTTTACATCACTTTTGGACTAGTGGCTAACCATTTCTCTTCCTCATAGGATTTTTTCCAAGATTCCCATAAATTATATCTTTTCTCAGGATTTTAAGCACCAAATCCATCAGCTTGACTTCTGATTCTACAAATCTGTCTCTGTTGCTTTCTCACCTACACAAGCATTCCCAACTACCTGTTGGACTTCTTCACCTGAATGTCTTGAAGATATTGTAAGCCTCATTCTTGAATTCCTCTCCAGCTCTCATACTGTGTTCTCCCTGATGTCTATATTTCTGTTATTACTATCTCTATTTCTTTAGTCACCCATTCTCAAAGTCATTTCTCTCTTTTATTTCTCCAAATAAGTTTTCATATTTTGTCACTGATGCTTCTCTGGAATTCTGCTCCCAGCTCCAGATTTCTTCCTTAGGAATTATGGTTTTTCATAGCAAGAAATGATATTCCCTTCCATGTCAGATATATCCTAGCTCCAGAAAAGTTGACTTTCAATGACCAATGGTAGAGGAATGACCAATGGTATGAGGAAAAACATGAAGAACAAGTCTGCCAATGTGCTTACTTCCCTGTTGGAGAAGTTTATGGACTGCTGTCTCGTCCAGTGGGCTTCTCACAGACTGAGATTCAACACCTGTCCATGAGGGCTGAGAAGTGTACAGAGAGGTCTGGGTATCCGAGCAAGATAAGTGCATAGAGAGGTCTGGGTATCTTGTACAAGATCTCCCTTGCCCTCTCTCTCCCCAGCCATACTCAGAGGTCAGATAAATTGCCAAAACATTTGAATTCAAGCATTTTAAGACATAAAGGCATGCAGATATCACTGAGTGATTCTATTTAATGAATGAATATATGGAGAATATATTAATTATGCCTTTTCCAGAAAACAGAGTCCATGAAGTGATATCTATCACCTGCAACACTATTTTTTATCCCTCACCTTCACATGGAACTATTTCCTGATGGAACCATGCCTATTCTCATGTATGTTCACATCACTCTTTTTATGCAATTCATTCTACATCTTATGAAAATCTTAGTTACTCAAGACTCAACAGAAAATTTCATTCCTCTGGGTCATGTGCTCTGATCCCTTTGATTAGAATTGGTTTTTTGTCCTGGTTAACCCTCAGAATGCTCTATTTTGCTTCCTTTTGACGCTTTCATGATCCTGCCTCAAATTACATAGATCTTAATTCTTTCTTACTATATTATCATCTTTGGGAGAGTAGAGACCATTCCCTCCCCAAACCTCCACTTTTTCATATTTGTGTTTGCTATGGCAACCAACACAGTAGTTTATATAAAATAGGTCCTCAAAAAATGTAATGGCTGAAGGTGGCACCAAACCAGAGTAAGATAGAAATAGGAAATTTGTCAATGTGTGACAAATATATTACCATCCCACCTCTCTTCACTTATGACTGACATTACTAATCGATCAGTGTAGCTTTTCTCACCAAGTCCAAGCACAGCCAGAAAAGAATTCCCATCACAGAACTCCATGCAATTGGTTCAAGTCCACTGGAGTTTCTATTCTGTTAAAAATCAATGTATCATCCCTGGATGCAGATATAACCTAGTTTTGCCTTTACTCTAATTCTCTGCTGATTCAATATCTCTTCATGTGTCAAAATCTCAGTTGATTCAGAAAAAGATTTGTACGTTTGCAGATTGAAGTATCATTATACTTTTCTAAAAAAGAAAAAAAAAAAAACCAACCTTACCTGATTGCTCATATGTGTCTGTTTCTTTAGACTCAAAATTCCTGGAGAAGAAAGGAATACAACTTTAGACCTTAGAGTCTCACCCTTAAAAATTGGTAGTTTACCCTAGGCCATTCTTTCTTTCTTTCTTTTTTAAAGATTTTATTTATTTATTCATGAGAGACACATAGAGAGAGGTAGAGACATAGGCAGAGGGAGAAGGGGGCTCCTCGCAGGAAGTCCAATGAGGGACTCCATCCTGGGACTCCAGAATCACACCTTGAGCAGATGCTCAACTGGTGAGCCACCCAGGCGTCCCAACCTAGGCCATTCTGTCCCACAAACATCTACCCATGGAGGTCCCACAAGATTCAGAATTTGGGAAACAAATATCAGAGTGTGATCTCATCATTTCCTAAAATAGGTTAAAAGTGCCTGGGGCGATGTTGCATTAGACAACACAGTTGTGTTTTCAGTCAAGTCTTCCATCTGAAAAAAATTTGAATGTTAATAAGCCAAATGAAACGTGTCACTGAAAGGGCATTCTACTTTGCTCATTCTGGAGATGAAGTTGAAGCCATGATAAACTGGTGGCACAAGGATGTGGGTAAGGCACTTAAAAATTATACTGATTTAATTTGTGGAATTGAATGAGTGCCCTTGATCACACTCATTTCTTATGCTGCACTGCCACCTGGTGTCTTTCAGAGGCATGAGCTGTTAGCTGAGTTTCAGGACATTTAATGGGGGATAGTTTTTAGCTGGATGAATGTTGAATCTTCTTGGATTCAAAAGAGTCGACAGGCTGCAGAGAATACCATTCTCATTCTGATAATTCTTCTACATTTCTGTATAAGTATATTCTATTATCAAACACAGGGCATAAGTTCTTGAATAGTTTTATTGTTAAAATTACATATATATAATTATATATAAGTTCATATATGCATATATATAAATAAGTCTTAACATATGAAGAAAATGTAGTTGGGGGAAATATTGGGAAACAAATTGTAGAAATCCTAACATAATAAAGACAGAACTCTAATTTAAAAAATATAAGAAAGACAATTCTAAATAAAAGACAATATCCATGACATTTTGTATAGGGAAATAAATAACAATCTATTATTTATAGCATCATTTGTGTTGCTATTACAGCACCATTAATTTCTATTTATTATCCCTAGTATGCTCATAAGCTGGCACAACCTCTGTGGCTCCCTATCTTTCATTTAAGGGTGGTCAGGTGACACAGTTTTTGCTAACGACATACAAAGCTGCCTCTTCCAGTTCTTCTTGCCTGGAATACTGACTTTAGCCTGGATTTACAGCAGCTGTTTTGGATCCATGAGGCAATAAGGAGCATGGAAATGAAATCCAACACGCTGACTGAACGGGAGCAAAAAGAAAGAGTCTGTGTCCCTGATTATATCACTGAACCACTACACCATCCCTGGGAACTTAACTGTTGCATAAGAAAAATAATCTATTTTTTGAGTTACTGTTACTATTTCTATTACTACTTCTGAAGCCTATTTCTAACTAAGTAAAAGACTCTGCTTCTCTGAAGTTTCGTTAAGGTGTTTTTTTTTTTTTTTTTTTTAATTTAATGTTAAGGTGTTTAAATATTTGTTTTACTTTTTTGCAGCAGTGTGTGTGTGTGTGTGTGTGTGTCCAGAGCTGATATGATCTTTTCACTTCAGTTGTTGACACCATTGAAAACAAGCTGCTATTTCTACTTAGAAATACTTGTTGCCTCCTTCATCTTACTTGCTTGTTAGGAGGCCAGTTGCAGGCATTTGAAGGGTAGATAGAAATTAAGAAATGGAAGGGTAGGTAGAGGAGATGAATGTGCATGAACAAAAGCATACACTTGGTAAAATGCTAAAAGGCCCATATTACAAGGGCATAGTGACCAATGGAGAGGCTGGTGTGAGATGAACCTCTCTGAATAGCAAAGGCTGGATCATGTAGTGGTCCTAGAGGCAGACTGAGGATTGTTGACTTGATTCTAAAGGTAAGGGGAAAGTTTTAAATTTTTTTACCAATATTCCAGTAGGACAAGGTTCATATTTTACAAAGATCACTGTGGCTGGAGAATGGAGGGTGGGTAGGGAGGGGTAAAGGGAGGAAACCAGCAAGCTAATAAGGGGATCTTAGAGGTAGGGCAGGTGGAGGGAGAATTGAGGCCAGGCTAGGAGTGGTGTTGGAAACAGCAAGGTAAGTAGAGTTGATTCTAACTTGAAAAGTAGAATCAACAAACCAGGGATGGGGTGTTGAGGAAGGAGTGTCTGCATGGATGAGGGCAAATGAAGGCAGCAGTTTCTGAGATGGATGACCATGAGGGCAGGTGGAAGGGAGAGGTAAAGAGGAAGCATCTAGGGACAGAATGGAAATGGGTTATTCCAGTTTGCACCTGTGATTTATAAGACACACAATTAGTAGTCTGATTTACTGGTTGGGTGTTCAGAAGAAGGTTTGTATTAGAGCTAGACATTCCAAGGGGACCACATTACATAATTTTGAAACGTTTATGATCTATTCACTCTTACCCCGAATGGTACTCAGCATTACTTTTGGTGATACAGGTGGGTTCTGTGAGATTAAGCTTGGAGAGTGTGGAAAGCAAATATCTCAGGGCCAATGCAGTGTGTTTCAGTGAAGGACAGCTGGGGACCATGTCTTGAATTCAGTTAAATATAATCCTAAAGTGCTGATTCATAAGAAATATGTAGGGTTTAAAATTTTTTTAATTTATTTTTAATTTTTAAAAATTTGTTTGAGAGAATGAGAGCACAAGCAAGAGGAGTAGCAGAGGGAAAGGGAGAAGCAGACTCCCCACTGAGCAGGGAGCCTGATGCGGGGCTCCATCCCAGGACCCTGGGTTCATGACCTGAGCTGAAGGTAGATGCTTAACTGACTGAGCCACCCAGGTGCCCTATAGGGTTTTTCTTTTTTTAAGATTTGATTTATTTATTTGAGAGGGGGAGAGAGAGGGGAGGAGAGGGGGGGAGAGAGAGAGCATGCACTCACGAACAGGGGGAGGGAGAAGCAGACTCCACACTGAGCATGGAGCCTGATGTGGGGCTCCATCCCAGGACCCTGGGATCATGACCTGAGCCAAAAGCAGATGCTTAACTGACTGAGCCACCACTGCTCCCAAGAAATTTATAGTTATTAACAGAAGAGAAACTGCAGAGTCTAGAGTCATCATCAAATAAGAGCTTAGGGAGATGCTGGCTTATTAGTTGATGTTAACAACTGATTGATAGCAGCAGAACAGAGGGGGCCTTAGGACTTAGCAAACAGAAGTCCTGTGAGATGTTTGTTCTTTACTGAGTAGGACCAGGGCTCTCATAGTCCTCACATGCATACACATGCCACGCCACTTTCATTTTCTTTATTCATGCCTCTTGTCCCTGGCATTAGTTCATTGTGTCATTGGACAGTATTGATTGAGTCTTCTTACTGTGCTGTATTCTGGGAATATGCAGCCATGGTGGGGTCACAGTCCTTGGTGCCCATGGAGCTTCATCCCGTGGGGAGATAGCTTTTCTTTTTTAAGATATTATTTATTTACTCATGAGAGACACAGATAAGGAGAGAGAGAGAGAGAGGCAGAGACACAGGCAGAGGGAGAAGCAGGCTCCCTGCAGGGAAGTCTGATACGGGGCTCCATCCCAGGACCCCAGGATCATGACCTGAGCTGAAGGCAGACGCCCAACCACTGAGCCACCCAGGTGCTCCGGGGAGGTAGCTTTATGAATGAATCACTACCAAACAGCATGATGAGTGAGGGCTGGGCTCCCACTGTGAAGAAAGCATTTCCAGAACAGAAAGAGTTGTTAACTCTGGGTAATGCTTTAGGAGGAGAATGGGGCATGTATGACCTGGGCCGCGCTTCCTCTCCAGTATCCCCTGCAGCCAGTTCTTACCTCTGATCCCTTGCACTCCAGTTGTACTGAATTACTCCTCATCCCCAACTCAGCTCCTTTTTTCTTGGCCTTTTGCTGAGTCACACACTAGGGGGATAAGGGAACGACTGTCCCAGAGGAAGAGAAACCAATGCTGGATGCAGGCTGGCGGAGAGGCGGTCACCTGGTTGGGAGAATCTTAAAAATGAAAATGAGTTCCATGTTCTAGGAGGAATGCCATTTGTAGTTTTATTACAAGTTCTGTTAAACACCTAGAAACAATCTACTGGATTAAGGAATAAAAATATAGATCGACAGATGAATTCAAAATCACGGCCACGGGCAGCCCGGGTGGCTCACTGGTTTAGCGTCGCCTTCAGCCCAGGGTGTGATCCTGGAGACCCGGGATCGGGTCCCACGTCGGGGTCCCTGCATGGAGCCTGCTTCTCCCTCTGCCCGTGTCTCTGCCTCTCTCTCTCTCTCTTTCTCTCTCCCTCTCTCTGTATCTCTCATGAATAAATAAATAAAATCTTAAAAACAAAAACAAAAACAAAGTCACGGCCACTAAAACTACCAGAGAGCTATTTTTCATTACAAAGTTAATCAAGTCGCTTCTCCTGCCTAAATTGCTCCTTTTCCCATTGCTTTCAGAACACTGATGGTGGAAGAAGAGCTTAGGTGCTTCTGGGATCTGTGCCCGCCTGCCCCTTCCTTGCCTTTCCTTAGTCCTTGCCTCTCCTGCACATGCTCCATGAGCTTCAGCTGCTGGAAATACCCCCAGTCCCTGGGTTCATAGCATTTGCATGCCCTGTTCCCTCTGCTTGGTTTGGATCCGCTAGGAAGCCACGATTGGGGATAAGGTGGTGCAGGAACCCAGCAGGTAGGGGCAGCCCCTGGGTCAGGGTCCTGGGTGGGCGGAGCCAGTTGGGATCTCACAACATTGGTAGAGACTTGTGGTCCCTGTAAGTCAAGGTCACAATCCAAGAGGACCAGTAACCCTGCTCATGAAGAAGAGGGAGATGAGACAGGGTAGTCAGAGGGCTCAGCAGTCCACCCTGCATTGTGAGTGTGCTCTTATGTGCCCCTCAGGAGGATTCCTGTGAGTGCCCTGGGCACCTGGGCATACCACCATTCTTGGACTTACCTCACAGCTCCATGGTTTGTTAGCAGTATGACCTTCAAACAACCATTCCAGTGGCTGGAATGACTATGTTATAAAATGCATGTAGGTCATAACACAGAGCCTGGAACATGGTCAGTACTCAATAAATGGGTATTTATATTCCCATCAAGACTATGAGTGCTTCCAAGAGCCTCCTTAAAATAAGAGCATTATCTCTCATCCATGGCATAGATTTCTAGGGACTCTGGGAAGGCTTTCTAGCTCTCTATCCTCTCCATAATTTTTTCCTCAGCTGACTGACGCCTGAGTGAGGCTTTACCCATTCATTTGAAGATGTGATCACAATGAAAATTCCCTCTAGAAATCCTGGCTTGCGTGTGTGTATCTGTAAATCATTGCCCACATCAGTCAATAGTGTCTCCATAAACAGGAAATCTTTGAGACTCCCAAAAAGACCTCAGTAGATCATTGCACAGCACGCTCACTAAGTTGCCACTGAGTTTGGAGGTCAAGGATTTGAGGCTGGGGGCTGGCAGGCGGGGCATCTGTAGGGGTGTGGGATGAGGTCTGTGTATATATATGTGGGGGTGGGGGGCGAGACGAGGAGGGGCACCTGGCATTCTCCAAAGAGAACAAACCCATTTTGAGCACGTCCTATGAGAAGGCCTCCCTGGGACAGGCTTTCATAAGTTAGTCCATTGTATCCTTACCACGTCACAAGTAAGAATCATCTTTCCTGTTCTAATAAGAGAAAATGGAGACTAAGAGCATTCATCGTCCTGCCTGGGGCCACGCAGCTGGTGCCTGGGGAAGCTTGTGTCTGAACCCCAGTCGGCCTGAGTCCAATGTCCTGCCTTCTTTGGCAGCTAACTACGTCCCTGGTGAGGGGGGGGGAACCCGTGGGTTTGCTACCCTCCGGGCCCACTGAGGACCTCCTTTGCAGGGCTTGGTGCTGTGGAAACAAGGCCCCTTAGAATGACTTCTCAGAAACCTCTCCTCTCCTAGCTGTTTCTTATCAGGCAACACCTGTTTTCTTTCTTTCTCTCTTTTTTTAACACCTGTTTTCAAATGAGATGGAGTTCACCCCTGCTCTTCTTTTCCTCTTTCAACTCACACAATCCCTCTTCCTGGCTCAGTTGGCTGAGCACTAAAACTGATAAATCCCCAGAACCCACCCCATCACTCAAGGCACCCACAGGACATCGGTGATATGGATCGGGGGAGGTGGGGCCCATATGGGGGAATGGAAGAGAAACTCCAACCTGGTAAGAAAGCAAACAAATTTCTGTTGAGCACCTACTCTGTTTTCAGGCTTTATCTTTTCTTATTTAACCTATATAATATATATACCTATATAAATAGTCCGTGGAGGCAAGACAGACTTAAAACTCCTGTGCATTTCTCTCCTTAATAATGACCAAAAGCTGAGTATTTTGAAATAGTTATTGCAGAACAAATAGAAACATGTTTAGGCCTTATGCTTAGTATACTACACCATGACGTCTTTGGAGTGGAGATGGTATTTTATATGTCAGAGAATGGATTCAGACCGTTACCTTGGGAAGGTCAGTTTGAACTACTGAAAAGCTAAATTCTTTTTTTTTTAAAGCTAAATTCTTCATTCTAGGCTTCAAAAGTCATAGTTTCATTGCATATGAATAAAAGAGGCCAAGCTCAGTTAATAGTGGTGTTGTTCTTTTTTTTTTCCCTGCAGCTAAGGTATAATTTGAATTGTTATAATGAACAAATAGTTTGTATTTAGGACATCACCTGCATTAAGTGGCTTCTTCTTTTAAAAAAAAAAAAAGATTTTATTTATTCTTGAGAGACACAGAGAGAGGCAGACACAGCCAGAGGGAGAAACAGGCTCCATGCAGGGAGCCTCATTGAGGTGAGACTCGATCCCGGGTCTCCAGGTCACACCCTGGGCTGAAGGCGGCACTAAACCGCTGAGCCACCCGGGCTGCCTCTCTTCTTTTTAAAAAGTAAACTCTACACCCAATGTGGAGCTCGGACCCAGGACCCTCCAGTCAAGAGTCATACATCCTACCCACTGAGCCAGCCAGGTGCCCCTAAGTGACCACTTTAAAAAATCCTCAAGGCTGGCCCTGTCCTGGCCTTTTGCATCTTTACATACCATTGTCCACACTTTGCCAAATTCCATTTCTTCGCAGGGCTTCCCTCCATATAAGCTATTCCCATTATGTAGGATGTCATCCCAGTTCAATCTCTCTCTCTCTCTCCCTGACACACACACATTTTTGTGTACCCACTATCTTAACTCTGTGACATTTTTATTTCTGATTTAAAAAATTTCACAAAGCAAAAGGAAGCCTCAACCTGTCTAAAAGATCACAAAAATCTGCACAGGCAGTTTCCAAACAAATCAACGTTTGCAGAGTATTAGAGGCGCGGGCATTAGCCTGGCAGCTGCAATGTGAACTGTCTCCAGCAGGTGGCGGTGGTGTGTAGGAAGAAAAGCTGTACTCTGCGACAATGGTCTTGATGGACATTCATTCATTCACTCACTCATTGATTTTACTTTGACAAGATTGATTGATTGGTTGATTGATTGATTGATTGATTGATTCATGAGAGACACAGAGAGAGGCAGAGACACAAGCAGAGGGCGAAGCAGGCTCCCTGCAGGGAGCCCAACATGGGACTGGATCCTGGGACCTGGGATCACACCCTGGGCCACAGGCAGTCGCTCAACAGCTGAGCCACCCAGGCGCCCCTGGAAACACTCCCTTTGAGTCTGCAATTCTGTATTGAGCTCCTCTACTTTCCAGGCACCGCCCTAAGTGTGCAGCGGATCCTGTAGGAGTGAGGCAGGGTCACCGGGGCTGGGGACCTCGCAGTCCTAGGGGAGAATATGTCCTTGTCTCTCATATGTCATTTCTTCATGCTGCTTTTGGAAAACAACTCAAAAACAAATCCCACACCTGGTGCACTACTGGTGGGAATGCAAAATGGTACCGCGGCTGAAAACAGTAGAGCAGCTCCTCAAAACATTAAAGATGAAATAAGCACGTGATCCAATCCCACTTCTGGGTACATACCTACAGGAATCCAAAGCAGGAAGCAACCCAAGTGTCCATAGACTGATGGATGGATAAGCAAAATATGGTTTATCCACATAATGGACGATTATTCAGCCTTATAAAGGAAGGAAATCTTGCCACAAGCTACAACACGAATGAACTTTGAGGACATTATGCTAAGTGACATAAGCCAGTCACAAAAAGACAGTGCTGTGCGCCTGCATGCATTTGAAGTACCTAGAGTGATCACATTCTAGAGACAGGAAGTAAGAATGCTGGGGGCCGGAGGCTGCGGGGAGGGAGACTGGGGAGTCTTCACTTAATGGGTATAGAACTTCAGTTTAATAGATGAAAAGAGCTCTGGAGGTGGATGCTGGTGATGCCTACACGACGTAATGCCACTGAACTTACACTGAAAAATGCTTAAGATGATGATTGTGTGTATTTTACCACACACACAAATCCCTCCACCAGTCCTGTGCCCTGGGCCTGCCTGCAGTGTTTGCCCTCCTTGTAGGGACATAGGCACACAATGAAATCCCTAAGGCAAACCTTACACATTTCCAGGCAACACCCCTTGGTACAAGACCTGAAAAGACAGTGCCATGTGTAATCGCTTGGTCATTGTAGTAGATGTGATCTTCAATCAGACTCGATTTCTTCTGCAGCTGTGACCCTTTATTTTATTTTATTTTTTAAAATATTTTATTTATTTACTCATGAGAGACACAGAGAAAGAGAGAGAGAGAGAGGCAGAGACACAGGCAGAGGGAGAAGCAGGCTCCATTCAGGGAGCCTGATATGGGACTCAATCTGGGGACTCCAGGATCACACCCTGGGCAGGCGTTAAATCGCTGACCCACCCAGAGATCCCCAACTGTGAACCTTTAAAGATGCACGTGCACGTGTATACACACACACATACACACAAACACACACAAACACAGGACAAATCATCTGCCCTAGAGCCACAGACTCAGGAAGCAAAAACAATTGTTTTCTGACCATGTCCTCCGGGCCAGCCATTCTGCTTTGTATTACCTCATTTAACTTTTATTACCACCTCAAAGAGCCAGGATGTGGCCATTATTCTCACTCAGCGATTAAAGAAACAGTGGCTCAAAGGTCACAGAATAGCCCAAGATCCATAGCTAGTGTCTGGGTGGGATCCTGACTCCAGGGGATGCTAGCTGTGTGGTCCCTTAGGAGCCAGCAGTCCCAGGCTTTGCATACACTGCCCTGAGAACTCTCTCTGCAGAGCTTTTCAAATGTGAATCAAGTGTAAGAGGATCACCTGGGGCCCTTCCACCTGGTGCAAGATCAAATTCTGGTTTGGGTGGGGCAGAGAATTCTGCAATTCTAATGAGCTCCCCGGATGACAGGGGAAGAGGTGCAGGAGCACACTTCCCGGAGCAAGGCCTTCCTCTGCAGAGGTTCCAAGACTTTCTCTTTGTCTCAGCAGCTTTGTCTCAGGACTCCAAGCCAAAAGAAATCCCCCTTCCAATTTTCAAGTGGTTAGCTTCACACAGTATTTTAAGTGTTATGTTCTAACCCCTTAGTGGCCATTTGAAAAGACTGTATAGATAAATCAAAAGAAAACTGTGATATTTTAGTTTTACTCTTATATAATCACAGTTACTTACCAGTGGGATATATGTGCACCCCAGCCCTGCACAACTTCTCAAACCTTGGGTCAGGGTGGACACCAACACCCTCATTTCCTGTCCCGTATCGATTTTCTGTGTGTGTGTGATATTTGCTCATTAGCACAGCAACAGTCAAAAACTCAGCTTTGGAAAGATAGGACATGTTGACACTGTGAACTACCTGGCACTAGTAGTTCACACGGAGTCCGGCAGGTATCAAGTATTGCTGTTATCTCCCTCAGACATTTAAAATATCCTGTGGCACCCCTGGGGTTCCTTGGTGCATAGTTTGGGAAGTATGTGTGGCTTTCACGCACTCTGACTTGTGCTCAAGAAGCAGTGAGGAGCCTGAGGAAGGCTTGGGACCAGGAGCCAGGAGACCCTTTCACCAAATTACTTTGCCACCTCAGCAGGTTGCCAAGGTCTTGGGGCCCTTTTCTGACCAGAGTGAGGACCACATGAACTAACCTTTATGATCCTTCAGATAGAAGATCCACGATTCTAATAATCAGTGGACACATCTCGGTTCCCCTGTGAGATTAAGCTCCAGGGCTGCAGCTTATCATCAAATCTCACAGTCCCTTCTTCATAAGAGTAAACCCTTTTTAAAAAAATCTTAATTTCCAAGAGGATGAGGGTGGGTGGAGATTTTATTATTTTTCAAATATCCAAAGCATTCTTATATGCGGAAGAAGCATGCTGGTGTTTTATGAATAATTTTAAAAGGATACCTGCATTGTGGGAACATTTGTCCTGTGGAATTCCAGACGGGCAGGAATATTAATGAGCCATCAATAAGGACTCAAAGCAAAAGCCAGGGCTCCAGTTCTAGGACAAGTGCTTACTTATGACCTGTGCGGATTTGGGCAAGTCACTGGGTTCTCTGTGCCTCAGTGTCTTTTTCATGGGAATCATAATAGCTGCTCTCTGCCCAGGGGATATTTTAAAAGGTACCACAAGGGAGTGTGCCTTTCCGGGTGGGAATCCTACTCATCACGCCATGGTCCCCTCTCCAGCCCCTCTGCAGAGGGGTGACACGGCTCTCAGAAGCCCTAGCCAGGAGGGAGATCCCTGCCCAATGTCACTATTTCAATGCTGGGGCTCAGATGTTATCCAGGTAATTCAAAAGGAACCATTGGGGTGGACAAGAGGACATTCCCCTATCCGTTTGAGAGGTAACACATTAGGCATTAGAAGTCAATTTATTTAGTGAATATTGATGTGTCTTTTGGGCCAGAAGCTTTCACCTTTGTCTAAGGAACAGAAGAGAATGGATGTCAGCAGAATGCCAACTATTCTTATTCTTTTTGTGTGTGACAACCATGTGGAATGACTTTCCCTCAAGAATGGAAATTCCAAGCTTAGAGCCTGACACATGTCCCTAAAATAAATGCTGCACCTTAGAGTCTCACCTCAATCTCAGGATGAATCACTATTGTCACCCACCCAACTCAGCAACCCTCCCCTCCCCTCACTGATGAGGCTTCAGGGCTCTGCCAGGCCTGTCTTTGAAGAATCAGATTCAAGAACATCCACCAAATTAATCCCCAAGGTCTTCCTTGGGTTTGCAGTTTACCCTTACTGACTTTAGCTATGTTGTTAAATACGAAATAGACCGAACACAAATTGTGGGAATGAAGAGCTCTAAGTGTGTGGGCACATAAGTCGGGGTTCTTTAGAGGAAACAGAACCGTAATAGAGAGAGAGTGGGAAATTTGAGGAATTGGCTCATGTGATTGTGGGGTTTGACAAGTTTGAAATCTACAGGGCAGGCCTGCAGGCTGGAAACTCAGGCAGTGTTTGTATGTTGCAGTCTTTATTTATTTATTTATTTATTTATTTTATTTTTTAATTTTTTTTAAATTTTTAATAGTCACACACAGAGAGAGAGAGAGAAAGAGAGGCAGAGCCATAAGCAGGCTCCATGCACCGGGAGCCTGATGTGGGATTCGATCCCGGGTCTCCAGGATTGGGCTCTGGGCCAAAGGCAGGCACCAAATGGTTGCGCCACCCAGGGATCCCCTGTATGTTGCAGTCTTGAGGCCAAATTTCCTCTTCTTTGGGAAACTTCAGTTTTTGTTCTGAAGGCCTTCAACTGATTGGCTGAGGCCCACCTACATTATGCTTTACTCAGACTCTGTGACTTAAATGGTAATCACATTGTCATAATACTTTCTCAGCAACATCTACACTGGTATTTGATCACACAACTGGGCACCGTAGCCTACCCCGGTTGACAAGTAAAATTAAGCCTCACCATTGGTGTCCAATAATGCCCGAGTCTCTCAAAAACAGCCTAAACTCAGCTATTTATCATAATTTGGCTGCTACCGCTAGGAGATAAATAAAACCTAGAGGGAGAAAAATTCAGGATGGAGGAACTTTTTCAGGTAAATGTCACAAGAAAATGAAATACTGAAGTTCCTCCTCCAACACCCCATATCTGGGTTTCCTGGCTTCACACGGTGCATGGGAACATCTGAGTGGGTGTGGGAGCATCTGCATGTGTGTGCTCACCGCAAGGCAATCAATCTTTGGGCTGATGTACCCTTTACATCAACACTTCCTCCTCCCCCAAGACAAGTCCTTCTATTCAGTTATTCAATACCCTGCTTTTTCAGATTCAGAATTGAAGGAGGTATGGAGCCCTGGCCAATAGTCATTCAGGGGAAGGAATGTCCTCCATCCTCACAGCTCCCCTCCCCGGGCCAGAGTCCGGGCCAGATCAACCCCTGGCAAGAGGTGAACTTGGTGGAAGTTCGGCATCATGCCTGGAGTGCTGGGAAAAAGGTATTCCTGGAGATATTTTGCCTTAGTTCTTAGTGAAAAATGCCACTTCCCCCCCACCCCACCCAGACACCTGTTGTACTTAGTTGTACTAGGTGATTTCTAACCAGTGATTGGTGGGAGCTTCTGGGAAGAGCTAACTATCCCCACCCATTGAGCCTCTCAGCTCCCTTTTCATCCTTAGGGTCTTGTAGGTTCCCGTGAGCTTGCTGAGTCCCGGTACCTGATGGCTCTCCCGCCTCCGTCAGGCCTCCCCAGCACGTGGCGAGGCACAAACCAGTCAGCCTCATTCCCTTCTGCAATACCATCCCAAGGTTTTCCACCAACTGGAGGACGAGGAAGGTCTGTTTCCTCTGCTGGCCTGCACGGCCCTCCAGGATCTGCCTCCCTGCACTTTGCCAGTTTCATGAGCCCCAAACTCCCTGCATTATCTGATCTCATTTTTAGATCTTTGGACCTACCGGGCTATCTCAGGTGTGTTTTATTTGTTGCTTTCATCCTCCGCTGTGTCATTTTCTCTTCTGTCCATCCTTCCTATCCATTTTCCTCTGTCATCTCATCCTCAGGCCTTCTCTGGGCCACTCACACCCTCTCTCAGGGGTGACCTCTGCCCCTCGCATGGGTGTCTGGTACTGCATGTATCACAGTGAATCCTGTCTACGCCTTTCCATGTGTGTTTCCTCTTCCTCAGGGAGGACAGAAACGATTCGGCCTCTCTGTGTGCAGCAGCTAATATAGTGTTTGCCACAGCGTATGCAGGCAGTCTTCAATCGAAAAACTAAAAAAAGGGGCACTTAGCAAGGGCTTCTTTAACTGAGTTGACCTGGAAGCCCAGTTTTTCTCTCCCACCCTGCAAAGGGGTGATTCTAACTCAGAAGAGCTCATGGACTGAAATAAATCACGTGCACTCAGTTGACAGCTCAGAGGTCAGAGAGGTAGAAGGGGTGGCAGGAGGATGGCAAAAGGGGCTGGCATGAACTGGTAAGGACTGGTGAGTCCTGGGGGTGGCCGGAAGGCTGATGAAAGAAGTGAGGAGGAAGCAGAAATTGAACCCAAGAACTGAGACTTGAGGTCAGTGATCCTGAAATATTTCTATAGAGGTGAAAGGATCAGTGTGTGTGTGTGTGTGTGTGTGTGTGTGTGTGTGTGTTGGGTATGTGCTCTTGTGCATGCACACACTGTGTGAGTTTGTGCAGCACTGGATCTGCTGGGGAGACCACAGACACCAAGACAAAGTGGGCAAGAGAAATGAACTAAAACTGAATCACTATCTAGAGGAGCCAGAGGCTTTAAATGCAGGATCTCAATAATTTGTCCCATCGACCTGGTAAGGGAGATACAACCAAATAGCTTTTACGGATGAGGACCTTGAAGCTAAGGCAGATTAAGGAACTTGTCACAGCAGACGTAGCTGGTGGATGACCGAGCTGTTCTTCATTCTTAGCCATACCCCATGGGTGGAGTTCCAAAGCTCCCGTCGTATCACCTGTCCTTCCCAGGTGCATACCTGCTCTCAAATTCGATGTGCATGTTTTTTATACAGAACAGTCCCAGTGAAAGTTTAAATTATTTGGCTTCCTCTAGTGGACTCAATCAGAAAAACAACCTGTCTTGTAGTTATTACACATCCTGGATTAAAAGGAGAAATCTCCGGTATTTTCTCCCCAAGACCCAGTATCCCTCACTTGCCTGACCCTGTTTCTCTTTCCTGGATGGAGCTTAGGATTTGAAGCTGGCCTTCAGCCAGCATTCTGGGGAGGAATCATTCGGGTTATAGTCCTGCCTTTCTCTGATACCCTTGGTGTGAGCAGCTTTTCCTTGATGTGAAACAGTGAATCATCTACTGGATACTTTGGATTCAGATTCAGTGGGTTTTGCTGAGGTTCAATTTACTGCTACTGTTAAATTTAAAAAAGGTCACACAAGAGGCAAAAAGGTTAAAAAATGCAAAACCTATTTTACTATTTTCTCTTATTGGCCCTCCCCAAATGGATGGTGACTGTGTGTTTTTCTTTCTTTCTTTTCTTTCTTTCTTTCTTTCTTTCTTTCTTTCTTTCTTTCTTTCTTTCTTTCTTTCTTCTTTTCTTTCTCTTTCTTTCTTTTAAAGATTTTATTTATTTATTCATGAGAGATTCATGAGAGACATAGAGAGAGAGAGAGAGAGAGAGGCAGAGACACAGACAGAGGGAAAAGCAGGCTCCATGCAGGGAGCCCGAAGTGGGACTTGATCCCAGGACTCCAGGATCACGCCCTGGGCTGAAGGCTGCACTAAACTGAAACTGCTAAGCCACCGGGGCTGCCCGACTGTGTGCCTTTCTTGTGGTGTGTAGGACTTGAGGCTTTATGAAATCTGTCATTCATGCAAGAGCAAAGCATTTGGTAAGGAGAGAATGAAATCCATTCATCCCAAGCTAACTCCAAACCAAGCCCGTCACTGTGGTCTCTGGGCGAGGGGCAGCCAGACAGAGCAAGGCCCTAGTGAAAGAATAGTTGTTCAGTGGAAGGCACAAGGAAAATCAACTTTTTCGAAAAAGCTTCTATTATTTTGTGCCTCTTTTATGACCGACCAAGTGCCAGAAACTTTCACATATTTTTTTTCATTTAATCTTCACAAAAGCATAGCAGTCTGCATTTATCTCTCCTTCCTTCTCTCTCTCTCTCTTTTTATGAGAAAGCAAGGCTCCAAAGAGGTAAAGACCTAGGTCTAAAATCCAATCCCAGGTCAGTGGTAGGGAGCTTGGCACTGACCCAGGTCTTTCCAATTACAAAGTACAAAACCCAGACTCTACATTGGCAAGATTTATCACCATAGGCTGTGGCATATCTTTTTCAGCTTCCACCCTTCTATCTTTCACTCAGGTGTCATTAGAACTGAAATTCTCACCTTTCGTCTTCTCTTTTTCAAAGCAAGCTCAGATTTCACCTCCTTTGTGAATTCTTCTAAGACCTCCGTGGCAGTACTTAGCCTCTCTCCCCACCCCAACTCTTCTGAGTTCCAGAATCGACATTTATCTAGCACATAGTAGATCATCAGCATCTGCTCACTGCTTCCTCTAAGATGGTATGAGGTCAGGTAAGGCTGGGACCATGTCTTTTTTTATCTCTGAATCCTCAGTGCTCAGAAAACAGTGGATGATCCATAAATAACCCATGAATAATTATTAATACAATATATTTATATATCTATGTATAGTATATAAAATATATAAATAGTTATATATAAAATATATAATTATAAACTATAAAATATAATGTGTAATATAAGTATATAGTCTTAATATATGTTACTTATATTATATTATATTATATTATATTATATTATATTATATTATATTGTATTTCCTGTAAATATAATATAATTCATGTAACTTCCAGAACTTCCAAATAGAAAACTGACCACAAGGACTCTGACATAACTTCCAAAATGACACAGTCCGACCCCCAGCCAGGTTCTCCCAGCTTTCTTGGGAGAACTTCACCTGGTTAACACTCATGTATCCTTCAGACCTCAGTGCAAATATCATTCCCTTGGGGAAGACTTTTCTGACTGCACCTCCAACTCCTAGATGAGGCCAGGCTCCCTCGTTATAAGCTCCCATAACCCTGGTTTAGTCAATATGAATACTTAATTGAATTGTTTCTGTTTGATACCATTCCTACTGGTGGACTAATAAACTCCCAATGAGCAAGGCCCTTCTTTACCTTTCTGCCACCGTGTCTGGTGTGTAGACCGTCCTCTGTTCAATTAAGTAGTTGTTGGATAGATACGGCTACTAAATTTTACACCAAAAGAAAAACATAAAACTTTGTGTCAAAGACCATAAAAGCAGTCAGGTTGACCTGACCCTGGGCTCAGGATGGACAGGTGGGAGTGAAGCGAGAGCAGCATGCCTGCAGTAGCCATGGAGGGTGTGGGGACCGGTACTGGTGGGAGGGCCGGAGGGGAAGTGCAGGGGGCTCTGGTTCACAGATGGTGGGGCTGAAGCATGCTGGGAGTGGAGGGCAAGTCCAAGGCTGGGCCGCAGGTACAAAAGCCATCTGCTAGAGGAAGTCCTTGTCAGCAGAGAGACATGGCACCTTCTCAGGGATGTTGGTGCAAATATGACAGAGTTTGAATCCCAGGGGTTATACTTATTAGTTGCGTGAGACATGGGCTCTTACTTTTCTGAGACTGTTTCCCCTTCCTGCTGCCTGTGAATGGGATGGTTGTGAGGACAAAATGGGGCTCCATTGAGCGAGCATCCTGCATAAGGCTGTTGTTCAGATGGTCTCATCTCTCCCCTTTCAACTGAGCCTTCTCTGTACAATCACAGCTGTGGCTGGACATTAAGCCTGGCTCTCTTAAGACCAGAGGCACCTGAGCACGAGTTTGTCTATGGATTGGAGCTTCCAGTCCAGAGTTTTCCCAAGCATTGTTGGAAATCGAGTTCCATTATCGTGGTTATTTAACATCTAGCATTTCACTTGGAGTTTCTAAATCCCACCGTCTCTGCCACGTGAGGATGCTAAGGTATCTTCCAAGTTAAAATCATGTGCTTCTCTATGTCCAATTCGACTGCTTGGATGGTCGATTCTATTTCCAACCAAATTAGAGAGCTTTACATTTCAAACCTTTGTTTCCCGGTATGGTAGGCACAAGGGTAGGGTATGCTCACAGAGCTAAAGCATTTCCATCTTTTCAGGGAGTTCTGTTGGTCAGTATTGTTCCAAATAATTGGATGTCATTTCCTCATTTAAGCACCATGACAAGGGAGCCCTGTTGTTGAGAGCCAGTCATCTCCAAATGGCGAACATTTTCTCTCTGCTAGAATTCTATTTCTGTTGACCTCTCCCGATTAGGGTTGAGCTTGCAGTGAAATGGGCCACAGAATGTTCTGCCTTTTGCCAAGCATTGTGTGCTTGACATCGGTTAGAGAGAAGATTTGAGGTGAGATCTATATATGTATGCTCACACACACAAGCATGCAATTGAGGATTTGATCATGGAGCCTAGGTCTTTTTTTTTTTTTTTTTTAAGATTTTTAAAATTTATGTATTCATGAGAGACAGAGACAGAGAGAGAGAGAGAGAGAGAGAGGCAGAGACACAGACAGAGGGAGAAGCAGGCTCCGTGCAGGGAACCTGATGTGGGACTCGATCCTGGGACTCCAGGATCATGCCCTGGGCTGAAGGCAGGCACCAAACCGCTGAGCCACCCAGGGATCCCAGAACCTAGGTCTTTAAACCTCTTGTGAAAAATCAAGAATACTGGTTTTTTTTTTCCCCCTCAGAACTTAATATCTGTGGCTGTTAGGAGTTTTATTGCAGAGCAGGGTTTGGTAAATCAGGCATGGATTTTCTGTAGCTCCACTACATCTGAAGTAATGCTTGAAAGTGCTAAAAAGTATAAATATTTGTACTGTTGGCAAATGTACACTGCTCCTTCACCAAATACCCAAATGAAGGGAAAAAAAATAAAAGCTTCCTCTCTGTTTTGGGTCGTTAGAGCAAAACTCTAGGAGGGGATTTATAACTACACAGTTACAAATTATGAATGTGCATTTGTTCAAGAACTACACCCTGTTGATTTGCTATTTAGTTTTTTTATTGCTGGCTTTTTGCTTTGCTCTATAGGAGACCGGCTGCAGATTTGGCGGCTGCTCAGACTGAGGAATCACCAGGGACGTTGTTCCTATTCAGAAATGCATGGGGTATATCAAAGACGGAGCTTGCAAACATGTATATTAAAACCCATACATTACCCACACAATGAAAACCTGCATCCCACTCAACATGGGAGGCTTGGGGCTGAGCGTGAACCGAGGACTCTCACGTTGGAGGCAGCTGAAGGAATGCTTGGCCTCCCTAATTATGTAGTTGCTGTGCTTTCTAACCCTGCTGGGCAGAGCCCTCAGGGTTTCCATAAAGGCTAAAGGAGGTGATGGCGAGGAAGGGAGGAGGGTGGAAATGCAGGGCTTCCCACCCTACTCTCGCTTAGCACCTCTGCTTCTAGGTGCTCTACCTAGGAGACTCCCACTATCATCTCCTTGCAATAAAAGGATCCCTTGAGCACATGACAATGGGAACAAGAAGCTTTCCTGTGGAATTAAGGGGTTCAGGGAAGAGCAGACTTGGTCATGGTGCTTGTTTCTTCCTGAATAGAAGCCTTAGAGCAGTGAGTATGGCCCAGTAGGCCTCGAGCCCTTCGTAGGTGTGATGGGTCATTTCAACAAATGTGTGAATTTATCTTTGTGTGATGGCTGCCAGTGAGACAGGGCCCAGAGTCATGTGGTTGAACACAGAGCCACGTGGTAGTGCTTTGTGATGGGGAGGGAGGGGGCAACAGGTGCCTAGGGAAGTAATCCACGGACCACGTCAGGGGAAGAGCAGGGGAAGAGCACACGTGAGAACCGGACACCAGGAAATTATAACAGCATTGACCTGGGCAGTGAAGAGTTGTATTGGTCCCCCAGCATTGAAGGGCAACCTCGTCAACACTCCAGAGAGTTGGGAAGATGTCTTTTTAAACCTTTCCTGAAGCAGGTACTCTTGACTTTTTTTTTTTAAGATTTTATTTATTTATTCATGAGAGACAGAGAGAGAGAGAGAGGCAGAGACACAGGCAAAGGGAGAAGCAGGCTCCGTGTAGGGCACCCGACATGGGACTCGATCCTGGGGCTCCAGGATCATACCCCAGGCTGAAGGCAGGTGCCAAACCACTGGGAAACCCAGGGATCCCCTACTCTTGTCTTTTTAATGTTCATCAATCATGCTGCTAAAAAAGCTGCTCAGTGGCAGTGTGGAGGACAGAGGATTATTTGAGTAGCAGGGCAAAAAAGGGTGCAAAGAAGCAGGTGGCCAGATTTGCCGGGCTCTCAGCAACTCCTGTGCCCTGAGTGCAGACAGCCCCTGTCTCTTGGGCACATAGAGGGGCAGACTTACCAGGAAGCCACTGAGGCTTGAGCTCTGTGGCCCTTTTCTTGCATGGGCCTTCCTGAGTGCTGGGGGTGGCTGGGAGCCAAAGAGTGTTCAGGGAGGAGGGAAAGCCAGGCTGCCTTCAGGAAGCATTTCTGGTAAATTGCTAAAGAAGTCACAGAAGCAAAGGACCTTGATAGTCAAGATCTTAGGGCTTGGATTTACCACTGGGATCAACTCTCCCCACGTCTGATGTCCTCCTCTCATGCATTTCTGTCAAACTCCTGTCTCTCAACCTGCCTTTACCTACATCACCACCACTATTTGCAGCCCCCTGCTGGTAACTGATGGGTCAGGCTGTGGTTCTAGAACTCCAAGAGCAGTCTGGACTTGACGATACCCACCCTGGCTGGGGGGTTCAGACACTTTTCCCTAAGGGGGTCCCAGAACCCATGACCAGCCCAGAGGAGCTACCCTGACAGCTGCTACTAGTTGCAGAAGCTTGTATGCAGCAGTCATTCGACCCCCAGCTGCCAGGATCGTAGCACCAGGTGGGCAGTTGGTCCTTAGCTGTACAAAACGGTCAAAAGACTAGGACTTTTTGTAACAGGAGGTCCTAGAAAACCTCATGGCAAATGTGAATTCTTCCAAGATGCAGGCACAGGTGAGCATGGGCTCTCGGGGCTTTGATACCACACGACAAGCTGACTCGCCTAGAAGTCACCTGGAACAGCAGGGATGATTTGGGCCTGATGAGCCTCAGTCAACAGTTTCTGTTTCCCTGCAGCCTGTTAAGGCATTTGGTGCACAAGGGAGCTGACATTCTCAGGACAGGACCTGGGGCTGGAGACAACCGGATGCACTAAAACGCTGCAGGCCCAAGGTCAAGCTGGGCCTGATGGAAGCCGGCTCTAATAGCTCCGGCCTCCTAGCCTAGGCTGTGCTGTAAACAGACCAGAAAAGGGATCCAGAGTACAGAGAAGTTCCTTCTGTGATTAGAAAAAAGATAAAACAAAGATGCCTTCACACGTAATTAATGAGGACCCAACTGCTAGTGTAATAATAATAATAATAATAATAATAATAATAATATTACATAAGAATAATAAACTGTTCCTACAAATTACATGGTCAAACCAACATCTTAGATTTTCTCCTGTCACTTCACCAGCTCTCAAATGTCAAGGATGATTGGCATTTTCTCCTTATACTGTATAACCACTAGGGAGAGCATGTTAAGGTGATAATGCAGCTGCTTAAAAAGCAGAAGCCGAGTGTACTGGAACACAGCCACCCCGCCCCATCCCTCATGCTGGAACACCCCTACTGCAGCATCTGAAGTCCTCACCCTGTCACCTCTTAAGCCACGACACTTACACCCTCAGGTTACTGGGCAGCTGCCCTTCCCTTCGACTCCACCATTGATTGCCCAAGCAGAGAGGACTTGATAACAGAAAACTCTGCCCTTGGGGAGGTGGGCTGCCAATTGAGAGAACTCTCTGGTGCCAAGGGAAAGACTGGGGTCCAGAATGCAGCCCAGCTTGCTGTGCCTGTTGTGTGCATTCAGCTGTAGAGACTTTCTGGTCTTCGCAAGAGTTCGTAACCTTGTGTACCTTCAGTTTGGCAGAAGGCACGGCAGCCTTGCACCATCGGGCTTGGAGTCTCATTCATTCATTTACCCACTTAACTCACTCACTGGTATTTCTTGAGCATCTATAGCATGCTAAACTCTATGCCAGGTACAGGGTGTGAGTGTTGCAAAGTCAGATGCAATCTCTGTGTTTATGGGCCTCTGCTCAAGAGCAAGGAGGCCATGGTCAGCCAGTGTCACAAGTGGACGATCATGGAAGAAAAGGACAGTGACAGAAAAGAACATGGGGCTTAGAGAACCTGTGAGTAATGGCCAAGCCTGACCTGATGAAAGAGGTGAGGCAGGGCTTCCCTGGGGAAGTGTCATTTTGCTGAGCTCTGAAGGCTGAGCGGGACTTCACTGGATGTCACACAGCCCTGGGGTTGGGGGCGGGTGGGAGGGAAGAATGAGGAGCATCCCTGGCAGTGGCAGGACGCTGGGGCAGAGGGAACACCACAAGTGTCAGGAGGCCAATGCCCCCGGAGCTAGGAGGGTGGAGGGAGCAGTCCCGGGCTCTAGATCTTTGCCTTTATTCTAAGCCAGGAGAAGACACTAAGGAGAGGTCTAATATGGTCAGATTTGTCTTTTGATAAAGGTCACTCTGGCTACAGAATAGAGAATGCATAATCAGGACGCTGGAGTGGAATGAGAAGACCAACATAATCCACTCACCTCCCTAAAGCATAGCATCTGCTACCCATCATCAAATTTTAGGTGTTGGGAAGTTGAACATTTATTTATGCTTTTATTCAAAAATTAATCTCTGCAGAGAGGGCAGGGGAAAAGTCACTAAAAGAAACCATTCACATATTGCACTTCTGTCTGGATCACTGAAAAATCTCCCTCTTTAACACTCTCTATCGTCCAGACCCTGCTTGTAGGGGGCTTTTCAGGACAGTTTCATACTATACAAAGAGCACTGGGCTAGGAGTTCAGAGACCTGAATTCCCACCTTGGCCTCTCCTCCACGCCAATTTCCCTGCCTACTTAGCTTTCTTATAATGGCTTCTGAGGATCTGCTAAGATGATAGAGGAAAAAAGAGCAAATAAACGCAAGGGCTCCCAGCATGCTGTTCCTTTTACGAAGGGCATTATGTAAGTAGCGTTTCATAGATTTTAAATATCGTTCATTATATGATTTGGTTGATAAATACCAAAGTCTATATTGTTCTTCTGAAGCTCTCAATAAGGACAAGACGATCTGTCGTTTGCTGTTTTATTCAACCCTGAAAGTTCACATTTTTGGCATCAGGAAGAGTGACATTGGTTAGGATGAGCACGATGGTGTTCCATTTTCTGTTTCTTCTTCTCAGGGGGGTGGGCTCATCTTGCTGGCAGGACCTGCTAATCTAAGTTAGGAAACACCTACCCTTTTCTTCTTGTGAAAGGTAAGCTGATACCTGTGATGTTTCGAGGGCAGAGATCCTTTCAACTGTGAACACGTTTATCTATGAAGAGTCTTCTGCTTGATTTGGTGGGTCAGGGACTATGGTGGCCCCAGGGCTCTGAAACCTCCATACAGATGATACCTTAAAGCCAGTTCGAAGCAGCCCTGTGTCCAGGAGAGTGGGGGTGGGTGGGTGGGGGGAATAGTCTCAGCTCATTGGTTTCCTATGTATTCATTCTCTGTCTTAGGGAGTTTTTTGTTTTTTTTTGTTTTTTTTTTGTTGTTGTTGTTGTTTTGTTTTGTTTTGTCTTAGGGAGTTTTTGAGTAACATTTTCACACTTAGCAATCACAAGGGGCAAGGGAGCTTCATTTCCACAAGATGACAGAGATTCTGAAAATCCATCGTGGAACTAAGCCTCTCATTCTCCGCTAGGAAAAATACATGCTTGAATTTCAAAGGAAACACTGAGTTCTTTATGGTTCTATCCTCCTCCTTCAGCACCAGCTTCTTTCTGCCTCTTCTAGTGATAATTAAACATGAGAAGTCGGCTGTGTGATCTCAGGCGACAGCTTTTAAAGAGGGTCTGGATTTAAAGAAAGAGACCAGGCCTGCGTGGGGCTTTGGAACGAGAGCTAAGCGTCTCACATCTGGTGCCTTCTCATGTCAGGTAGCCTGGGGTCGGTAGATGCCTGCAGAAGGAACAAATGGCCAACTGGTTTGCCGGGTCTCTCGGGATGCCTTTAATTTGGGCTACCATGTAATGGTTTTATTTTCTTAATTCTATTATGTCGTGGGAGGGAAGTTATTCACAATGTACCGGGAACTATTTTAATCAGAATGTATCCTCATTATTAAGCCTCTACTTTACCTGCCCAGAAAAGGGTCATGTGGGTCAAGAAAAGTAAGAAAGATTAGACTTCAATCCAGATCAATCCAGTGATGTCCAGGGTTGGTTGCAAGTTTGGTTGGCTTTGCCCTCGTTATTTAGTGAATGCTCCTTTGCAGCTGGGACTGTTACAAAGGCCATTCCCAGAAAGAGGAGGACTGGTCTTGCAGTTAGGGCTGCAGAAGCCATGGCATCTCCTTATTGGAAGTTCTTCTTCAGGTGCTGGGATTAAATTCTACACAATTGCTGCCCATGTAATACCCCAGCAGTGGGGACTTGGTGATAGAAAAGGTATAGTCCGTGCTCTGAAAATGTCTTAAAAATATCTTGTGTTACACATCACTTATAAAGCCCTTTGCCATATATTATCTCATTTAATTCTCAAACCATTAAGAAAGCCAAATAGGAATTATTATTTTCATTTTCAAGATAAAGAAACAGAGAGCTTCTGGGAATTGCTCAGTGTCGCACAGCTGGGGTTGGAAGCCAAGGCCTTTGTCTATACAATGGCTAGTCTACTCTCCACATGCCCAGAAATCAGAAATGGGTTGGGCTTTCCCAGACTGGCCATTAAGTTTATTGCATATATCCTACAGCCACAGCTGCAGGACGCACCATGCTTATCAGCAAATCTGATAGCATAAGACTCCATCTGTGTTTTTCTAGCGAGAATCATTTGGTAAAAATTACTGCCGGTGGTGATATAATCCTATTATATACATTAATTGCTTCCAGCTTCTTAAAGAATTTATGGTGGCCTGTTGCACCACTTATGCCTAAAACAAGAGCCTGGCCACATCTTATTCGCTCCCCCCCTCCCCCCCCCCATGATTGAGGCCATCAGAAGTGAAAGGGGAGCCCTGGGATCAAAGAGGCAAGAAGTCATTAGGAATATCAAGTGTGGGTCTTCCCTAGGAGCTCTAAACCCAAATGTGAAGACTGGCCAGGAAAGTCAGCAGGTGACATACTCCAGGTGGGGCAGAGGGTGAACTGGAGAATGTGTGCTCCTTCTAAAAGGACACCTACTGCCCAGCATCAGCTGATAGTTGTCATGCTTCCAATCAAACCCAAGGTTGTCAGATCTTGAGGTGTTTTTCTAAGAGAATCTGGAAATCTAGAATCTTACACAAATTCTTCTGATTGAATTGTTACATATTAATGGCTGATTCAGACATTTTTAAGCCTATGTGGGTCAAAACCAAACCAAACAAATCAATCAATCCTGTGATTCTCTTTTGCAACCTCTTCTCATTATATTTGTAAGTAAATAATTTTTAGAAGAAATGCACCAGGATATAAAGATCTGGTTAGAAGCGTTTTTATTACCAGCAGTGTCCTACATCTTTCCCATGTTTGTGAGAAAGACAGCCTCCTGGAGCCAGGGCGTATACAGAGCTTTAAAATTACCATTTTCAGGCAAGATCTGTTTGAATATCCACCTTTCTTTTTTTGAACAACAATTTTTGCCTTTTCCCATGTCCATGATCTGGTGATAAGGCCCTCCTGCAAAGGCTTCCCATGGCATCCACAGATAGCAGGCTGGGGTAGGTGCTACATAGAGGTTCTTGCTCAGTAGCAAACTCTGCATCTTTCCTTCCCATCCAAGAAAGCATATGAGGGTCTAAGTAAGTGAGAATGCTAAAAATATAGGAGTGGCCTTCCACTGGCCTTAATTTTTTAAGAAGTAAATTCATCTCAAACAATATCCTACCTATCATTAGTAATGGTTCACTTGTGACACAGCTCACAGATTTCAGGACAACATGGTTAAGAGATGTTTTAAAAAATGAAAACAAATAGGATATAATTGTAAGTGTCTCAGTAGACCAGCACTCCTTATCTCTGGTATTTTCAGCCAAGGCATGGTTGGTTGGGTTGACTCCTCCAGTTCATTCACCTTTATGGTATCAGTAACAAGGGCCTTAGAAATGTCACCAGAGACACATGCTCTTGAGGAAAGATAAAGAGATAAAAGACCATGTTCTCCAAAGCAATCAGTGAGTCTGTACCCAAACATTCTCACCTCCTTAAATGGCAACAGGGAGTCCCCACTTGAACTGCTATTTGGATGATGTGAAGTCAAGTCCTGCCCACCAGCATAAACCAAGAAAAATAGCACTTCCATGCTGTTCTTGTTCTTTGCTCCATAGATTGATCCAGAAGATGCAGAAGCTGTGCACTAGAGCTTTCCCTGTTACCTCCTAATTTAGAAGGATCTGTTTCCTTTCCACTGCTTTAGAAAATGACAACTCAAGAGGCGGGAATAGAAACCAGATTCAAGAAAGAGGAAAGAGACAAGGAGGTGACTGGCAATCTGATATAGTATGCCTCTTGGGGGAAAGGTGTCTGGATCTCAAAGGCCGACTATCACAAAATGAGAGCAGAAGCAAGTCTATTTTTTTTCTAGGTCACCACAGGGAACCAATCTAACCTATTTACAGGTGGTCTCAGGGGAACTCTCTTTAAATAGCTATCTTGTCACCATCCTTTTCGTCATCTTCCATGATCACCTTGGGTCCTTCATCCCTGAGCAGTGTCACACCTGCAAAACAAAGCACCAATCTGCAATTAAGTGCCTCTAATTAAAATATTAGACAACCTTTCTGCGTAGACACAGCACACAGGAGCATGGCAACCCAGAAACCCTTTAGCATCTGCAGAGCCAAGAGTTAAAGGTGCCAACTGAGTGAGGGAGTGGAATGCCTTTGGCCCGCCCAGAGGAGCTAGGACTCAATGAGGCAGCATTCTGGTGACCAGAAGCCCCTCAACCTAGGAGTTAGAGGCAACTTTTACCTCTGGTTTATAGTCTGCGTTTAAGCTTACAGCACAGGAGGATGAAAACAAACAGGTTTGGGAGTCCACTTGTTGTGGACCTCTTATTCTGCTACTCCCTCAGTCTGTGTTGGGCCATTTAACACTTTCACACCTGAATTTTCCTGGATATAAAATGAGCATGCTGGTTTTGTGCCAATTGAAGGAGAAGCGCAGACAGTGTTGAGTGCAGCATCACCCTGTGAGCACCAAGTCCCTTCCCGTTCCTTTCACATTAGCTAGTTCAGTTCTTTGAAAAGAAGGGTCACTCATATGTGGAATATAAGAAAATAGTGAAAGGGACCATAAGGGAAGGGGGAAAACTGAGTGGGGAAAAATTAGAGAGGGAGACAAACCATGAGAGACTCCTAACTCTGGAAAACAAACAGAAGGGGAGGTGGGTGGGGGATGAGGTGACTGGGTGACGGGCCCTAAGAAGGGCACACAATGAGATGAGCACTGGGTATTATACTATATGTTGGCAAATTGAATTTAAATACAATGAAATAAAATAATTAAAAAATTAAGAAAAGAATGGGTCAGTAGCATGAAACCAAAATTAAATACATTTTACTAACATCTGGGGGAAATATCGAGCTGAGGCTCTGAACATGCCATTCCTGAATGTCAGTACTGGTAGGTGATAAAGTTTAAAATGTTCAAAGGAAAAGGAGAAATTTAAGAAAGTGCTGTGAGTTTTAATAAAGTTCTGTGGTGGCAATTTAAAAAAGTTGTTTTTTATTTTGAGATGATTCTTTTTCTTCTTTGAGGGGTTAAAATATCCTTTCTTTTCTGAAATTTTAGGAGCATCAAGTGTTTTTTTTTTTTTAGCATCCTTACTACACAGAATTCAAAGTTGCTATTCCTATGTTGGGCTCCAATATATTTTGCTTTTTAAAAGCTTGCTGGTTGTTGAACTTTAGAAGACTGAGCACAATATTCTGGACTGATCAGCCCAGTTAAGACCATCCAAGGAGGTCTGGGTGGTTCTGCTCATCCTGTCAATTGTAAAGTAGGGTCATTATAATAAAAAGATAAAGGAAGCTATGGTTCAAGGCCAGTCCTCCATGATTTCTGTCCATCCACTTCAGCCAACCACCACTGCCTTGCATCGCCCCCACCGTCTCATAATTAGAGACCTTTCAGTTCATTAAGCATTTCATAAAGATCTAAACATGAGGGTAGAAAGCTGTGCACCACAAGAGGCCTTTTTACAACACTGGACTCCATTCAACAGCAGCAAATTAATGAAAACTATGTGTTGATCTTAATGACTATTCATTTGATTCAGTTCCTAGTTTGTTCATATGGGTTGTTTTTTTTTTTTTAACCAATTAGCAGATATTTATTGGAGGAGAAAAACAATTTCAAGAGTCTGGTTGAAACTGAGAATTTTGCATAAATCACTTATGAAACACAGTGGGAGATATTTTCTCTTCTACCAGCTGCAAAGAGGTTTGGATTTTCATTTGGAAAGAAGGTTAGCATGGGAAGAGAACAGAGAGTTAACTATGCTAAGTCCCCAAACTTACTATCCTAATTCTCTTTGATATCTTTTCACATTAAGCCAAATTTGAGTTGATTCAAAGTAGGCAAGAGCATTTAAATTCCCAGATCCCAGTCAACTTTCTGATTATTTGGGGTATCCTTGAAACCTAGTCAGATGAGCATCTGGGTCAAAAAAAAAAAAAAAAAGTCCTGGGATTTCAGGGAAGGGAGGATCCTGTTTAGCCATCAAGGTCAACCCTTCCCAAAGTAGGCTAGGCTTTCCACAGGGACGTGGGAGATCTTTTAAGTAGAAAGTGAACTAATATTTATATTAGTAGAATTAAGCATTATTTTTAGCATCTTACAATGAAGAATACATATGGTAGCTCATGAAAATCCTGATTTCATGGCTGTGACTGTGCAGGGTGAAGCTGAAATCAGTAGCATGTATGTCATCACTGTATTTTTACTCTTGATAGTTCAAATCATCAACTTTGTTCCTTTGAAGATGAGTGAGGTTTGATAAACATGGGTAGTTTAACCCAGCCTTGATCCTCTGTTCTCCTGGGGGAAACAGAGACGTGTCATTGAAGGAATGAGGTCTAGAGCCAGAAAGTTTTGCCTTAACTTGGTGGCCATTTAACTTTGAGCAAGTCACTTAACCTGTCTGAGCTTCAGTTTATTCATCTGCGAAACTGGAGGAAAAATAAATCCTATCTCCCTCAGGGAGTGATGCTGCCGGGTAGATTTAGACCAATATTCATTTATGCTTCAAGCACACTTTTACATGAACCTCCATTAAAGCACATATCACATTGTAGGAATCATTGGGTAATATATCCATCTCCCCTACCAAACCTTCAGGTTCTTAAAGGGTATTCTATGATCTATCAAAGGGTATGGGGTACAGTAGGGATTTAGAAAATGTCAGTTTCTACCTTTCTACTCTCTGTGTAGGAGTTTATGGAACTTGGCTGTTCGTTAGAACCAGGTATGTTTTTAAGGCCAAAGCTGTCAGTCCCAAGTCTCTAAGGGTCAACCAATTAAACTTGCAGCAAGCTGTTTTAGGCCATGATCCCATTCAGAGCTGGTCACCTGCATTAAAGATGTATGCCTCTGATCTAAGGGAGCTGAGGCTAAGACACCACCTGTCTTGGTAAGCCACATGAGAGAGAACACTCTTCCCAGCAGAATAGAAGCGGTGTCACTTTCAAAGGACATAACAGTCCCCTTTCTACAAGTACATTATTGAGCTTTGATCTCCAAATATTCATAGCTTATGGGCCAATTATCCAACAGGCTTTGCTTCAGTGCTTCTGGCCTCATTATTCTTTACTTTCTTTGGCTCCCTTTGCCACAGACCTTAACTAAAGACTTCTTTTTCTTTTAAGCAAGTCTAGGCTACTCACATCTCACTAATCACAACCAAGTACACCCTGCCATGTAGTCACCAAGATGGGGGGCCCTGGAAAATGTGGGCCAAGTTGGGAACAAACCTTGGGTTGGCAAGGAAGCCAGAGATGACTCCTCACTGAGGAGTTGTCTGGCAGTTGGAACTTGTCAAATAAGCTCATTAACCTAGGGGAATGAAGGTAGTTAGCAAGAGATTTAGAAGAGAGAGATAATCCTCGTCCAGTCTTCAGTTGCCAAGGGCTAATGAGAGGAGATGTCTCCAGAGTGCATTTGTCTGTGAGTTCCTCTCAACACCCTTATTAGAACCAATATGAGTCTCTCTGAACATCTGCCGAAGGCTCTATCCTTATCAGCTTAACTAGCATTTCTATTACTGCCAAATCTTTAGATACTAAAAGGCTCTTCAAAAATAAAGTGCTCCAGCTAATATGCTAATAAAAACTCGACTCATAGAACAACATCTATAATTGCAAATATAACACAGAGATTTGCTGATTCAAAGAATTCCATAATGTGATTAGAGTCCACGGATATACAGCCTCTCTCTCCAGCTCTGTGTACTTCACCTTGTTTGAGAAACATTTTTTTCATTCAACTGGGAAGCTGCTCTCTGAAGATATAGATATTATGATGCAGGCAGCATCCGTTGCCAGATAAATAGAGCTCAACATTTTAGGAAGTACCCTGAATCAGTAGATTTATATGGAGAGGCAAAACATTGCGGCTAGGAAGATTCTCACCTTTAGAAATGGTTTAATTCATCTCAAGGAATATAAGGTTGGGAGAATGGAGGGGAACTAACATTTATTGAAGACTTTCAAAAATCCAGGATCTGTGCTAAGTGCTTTATGTGCTTTATTTAATTATGTTAACAATCCTGGGGAAAAAAAAAAAAAAACAATCCTGGGAGACAGATTTTTCGGTCTTCCTTTCAGAGATGGATGAAATGAAGGAGGCTCTTTTGTTTGTGCTAGTTGCCCAGGGTCACAAAGCTAGAATGAGCAAAACCAGAGATTAAATTTAGACCTTTCTGACTCCAAAGTCCATCTTCAATGCTGTGTGCTACGGTGACTCTCTGTCCATACATATTTTTGTTTTAGTCTTCCCCTAGGAAGGACTTCCCCTTCCCCTAGTCTTCCCCTAGGAGGACTTCAATAAAAACAAATACAAGAATGGGTAAGAAACAGGGTCTCCTAATGAAGAACTTGGAACTGCAGAATTGTGATTGCCAAATAGAATATCAAATCCATAGATATTAATTGAGCATTGCTATATAGAAGGGACTGGACTAGATGTCAAGGTTAATATCAGCAACATAGAGCAACCGCAGACCAGTTCTCATGAATTCATCAAATGTAAGTCAATGTAAAGAACAGCTGTAGCTGTTCTTAGAAACAAAAGCCGTAAAAGACTACGCTGGAAGAGATGACAAAGTTTGGTATTGGCCTGCCCATGTCTACTACAGAGTTAGTTCGGAATAGAAAAGGATCATTTTGGACCTAGAGGAGTCTTTTAGCAGAGACTTTGAGCTGACTGTCTTGAAAGGTGACTGGAAGCGGGACAGAGGCAGAGCTTGGGGGAAAAGCGTGATGGGTTGGAGGATCAGTGCAGTAGGGATGCTTGTAGCTCGCAAACAGCATGTTTGAGGCAGTTCAGATCCTGCCAGTTGGTCCTCAATCTATTTCTCCAGAGAAGTCCCTCCTTATGCTCCAGTCCTCCTTGCTTGGCTCTGCCCCACAGAAATCAGTAGCCCTTGTCTGCTGCACCTGACTGCCTATTCATGATGTCTTCTTCTGAGCCTTCTTTCCATTTTTTTCTTTATTAAATAAAACAATGGGGAAACATAGTTCTATAATGACAAAATCTCATCTCCTCCCAAAGTGTCCCTTCTGGATTACCCTAGTGCTGCAAGTCCCAACTATACCACAGTATGGTAAAAAGTTGTCCACAGGTGAGACAGCCCTGGATTCAAGCCTCAGCTCTATGACATCATGGGGTTTAATCTTGAACATAATTTGGTCCATTTATCTGTCCACCTAATCATCCCGTTATCAATCCATCAAGCAGCCAAGCAGCTATCCATCCATCAATGCCATCCACAGAAGACTTTAAGTGACTTACATTCTTTCAGTGTCTTTATCTATATAGGGAATTAATAGCTACTTTCTTGTGCTATTCAGCTGATTTTAAAAAATCTGTGAGACATACCAAACTCAGTACCTAATATTTAGTAGGCTCTCCATAAACATTAGTACATTTTCTTCCCTGCCACTCCTCTCCAAATATCTATATAAAAGACACACATACACCCCCCACACACACACACCCCCACACACATACTCAGTCTTATTATAGTCTAATAATGACCATATACTTCTTATTCCCTAATATCCACATGAAATTCTCAGGAATAAGACTATGTTCACATACTGGCTGCTGTAAAGCCTTGTGCACAGACTTCAGCAAGATTTTTGGGTTTGATTTGACACATGTTAAGATAGCTCTCATTAAGATGATACTTTCAGGATCAAAAAATATAAAATCTTGCCATTTGCAATTGTGGGTGGAACTAGAAGGTATTATGCTAAGCGAAATAAGTCAGAGAAAGACAATTATCATATGATCTCACTCATGTGGAATTTAAGAAACAAAATAGAAAATCATAGGAGAAGACAGGGAAAAATAAAACAAGATGAAATCAGACAGGGAGATAAACCATAAGAGACTCTTAATCATAAGAAATGAATTGAGGGTTGCTGGAGGGGAGGTGGTGGAGGATATGGGGTAACTAGGTGATGGATATTAAGTAGAGCATGTGATGTAATGAGCACTGGGTGTTACGTAAGATCGATGAATTACTGACCTCTACCTCTAAAACTAATAATACATTATATGTTAATTAATTGAATTTAAATTTAAAAATAAACATTTTTATTATGGGAATTTTCAAAATAGACAGAAGTACATAATTAATAATTATTAACATTTTATCAGTTTTGTTTTACCTAGTTGTCTTTATTTTTCATTTTGTAAAGCAAATTCCCTATAACACGTCTGTATGTATCTCTAACACTAAAAGCTTTTTAAAACCATAACTAAACTGTCATTATCATACCTAACAAAATTAACCATAAATACTCAATTACATCTGAAAAAAAAGGTGATATTTTCAGAGATCATGTCTATAGTTTGTTACTAAAGTTAGCTCTCACTATTTCCGCATCTCCCTTTCTCTCCCTCTCCCTCTCTCTCTTGTTTTGAAGACTTGGTCAGTATATCCAGCCAGGTGTCTTGGGAGAATCAGCCATCAGTAGTAGGGTGCATGATCCATAGAAGGCTGGGGAAGAGGGTATTCCAGCTCTTTTCAAGGACCCACTGACATTTCTATTTCATTGGCTCAGTGAATCTGACCAGTTCTGCTGAAGCATGAGTAATGCTTTGAACCTCCCCAGCTCCAAGTCAGCCCTGGTGGAGCTGCCAGTGAAGGTAAGCCTGAAAGGCAGCATAAATGCTGCTCCCCCCACAGAGCGCTTCTGTGTGACACAGATTGCTGGGCCAGGACAGAGGCCATGCCCGTGGCACCTCCAGATGGTAAGGCTCTTGACCTGTTCCCATCACCCCCTGCAAATACCTTGCACCAGCTCTTTTACCTGCTGCAAAGGGGGACACGTGCAGGGCAGGTGTGTCTTTTCTCCTTGGTTTTTTCTGGTCCAGGTCAGAGTTATGAAGAGCTGGACTCATTTTGCCCTTTGGGTGTATCTCTTGAATGTCGTAGCTTTTAATTAAATGTTCTGAAAGCACACCTGCATGGTTAGGGGAACAGAGGGAGAAACAGGGTCAAATACATACATCCTATACATAAGGTCTATGCATTCATGTTTGCACACATACCTAGTGATGGTAATCAATATATCTTTCAGACTTATTTTAAGAAAAGCTTTTTTATATTAGGAATTAGTATTTATTGAAGTGACACAAAGGGTTTTGCAGGCCTGATTTTATTTTAGCCTTACAAAGCCCCGAGGAATTTAATATTACGACCACCATCACACATCTGAGGAAAGTGAGGCAAAGAAATGTGCCCACGGTAACACAGCTCGCAGGGGTCAGAGCCAGGAAGCGAGCCCTGGTCTGTCCACCTCTGGGGTCCATCCTCCTTAGGGCAATGGATCATTTGCTGCTCTGCAAGCCACATGCTACGGTCTTCGGTGACTTGCCACCTTCTCACCTCTCTCCCATGTGAAATTTCTCTCCAACGTTTAGCAACTCTCTGCAAACAATCTCCTCAATCCAACTGTCCACGATTCACTGCCCAGGCTGAGCTCCCAGGGTCCTTCTGTAAGGACCTCATTACAGCCTTCCTGCTCACTGCATACTTCAGCCATTTACCTGCTTCCATTATTTCTTATAAAACTGAAAGCTCGGGATCCCTGGGTGGCGCAGTGGTTTGGCGCCTGCCTTTGGCCCAGGGCGCGATCCTGGAGACCTGGGATCGAATCCCACATCGGGCTCCCGGTGCATGGAGCCTGCTTCTCCCTCCGCCTGTGTCTCTGCCTCTCTCTCTCTCTCTCTGTGTGTGTGACTATCATAAATAAATAAAAATTTAAAAAAATATATCCCTGATAATTAAAAATAAATAAATAAATAAATAAAACTGAAAGCTCTTTCCCAGAAAGCTCAGTGTTCTCTTTGTTTTGTATCCCTCCAAGTGGGCTGTGAGTGGAGAGGACACTAAATAAATGGCCCAAAGGGAAGGAGAAAAGGAAATAAGAACAGATCAAACATTGGGGAAATGAGAGAGTCCCACATCACACACAAAGTTGTTATAGGGACACATTAGCTGTTCCCTAAACCATTTTGCTTTTCTGCTGGACACACAGCTGGGCTACCCTTTTCAGCCTCCCTTGCTGTCAAGTGAGGTTTGTGATGGAAGGAAGTGATATGTGTCACTTCCGGGCCTGCCAGTCTTCCATTCTGTTCTTCCCGCCATCCCCCGCCCCGCCCCTGTGCCCCTCATCCCCATGCCTGCTGGATGCTGATGCTCATGGTGACTTTGAAATCCAGGTGCTGGTGATGTCCAGATTGCCATCAGCCAGAGTCCCTGTAATTACTGTTTGGAGAAGAACCTGCCTCCTCAACTCACACTAGTGATGACTGAAAAAAACCTTGTGTTGTGCCACTAACAATTTGGAATTCATTTGTTATAGCAGCTGACCTTATTGTAACGAAGACAGATGAAGGACTAGTACCCGTGATTTAAAAACACCCACATATTTAAGGAAAAAGTTGTAAGACCAATGTGATCTAGTGGCAACGGTTCCCCTTTACAGACATGCAAACTGACCTCGTTGCCCTTTACCTGGTATAAAAGGTGGGATGTGCAGTGCTGGTGTATCTTTCCTCCTCGGTTTTTTTTGCTCTGACTCAACATTCAGGGCCACCTGTACATTTTTCCCCTTTTTTGGCTTCTTATTGAGATCACAGTCTTTAATGAGCTGGTCTGAAAGGTCATCTGATTTTGATAGGATGCAAAGAAAAAAAAAAGATAACATGAGTAAAGGAACTGGTTGGTTTTCAATTACTTGCAGAAGCCATTTGGTCTGAAAAAAGAAAAATATTTATATATTTTGGCTTAGTCTACAGAGGACTTTAGTAGTCTTGCACAAATACATATAATAAAACAGAAAACTAGAATAGTCTGTAAAATTTCAAATAAAGAAAGCTCAAATGGACGGATAATCAAAATGAAGAACTTTAAAATATAGTTAGGCAAGGCACAGAGTGGGTTTGAGTTAAATTTTTTTTTTAAGATTTTATTTATTTATTCATGAGAGACACAGAGAGAGAGCAAGAGAGGCAGAGGCACAGGCAGAGGGAGAAGCAGGCCCCATGCAGGGAGCCCGACGTGGGACTCGACCCCGGGGCCCCAGGATCATGCCCCGGGGCCGAAGGCAGGCACCAAACCTGCTGAGCTACTCAGGGATCCCTTGAGTTAAATTTCTGATAGAACAGATTCTCTGTGCTAAACGCTCTTTCTTAATTTCCTTTGATCAAGGTTTCGTCTCTTGAAGACTCCATGGGCCAGTAGGGAACCCAGAATGCTCTTCAGTCTTGTAGTAACAAATTCTTCACCCTCCTTCATGTCTGGGGCCCGCTGGGTCATGCTGACCATGCACATTTGCCTTCAGTAGTGGTGTCTTCATTCACTTCCCCACTGCCGTTGCAATTCTCCTATTTGCTCATCCTCACTCCAGATCCTCTTGTCTTCTTACTCAGCTCTTTACCTTTCTCAGTCCCTGGAGCTTGTAAAGCTGGAATTCTACATCATGTCCATCAGATGTCAGTGTGAGTGATGAAACCAATCTGATCATTTCTCGCCCACGAAAGTATTTTCTCTGTTCCATCTGACTCCTTGATGCTTTTGCTGCTGATGTGCTTCCCTGAGCTTCTCTATGGTTGTTCTAGACAATGACATTTGCTTGTTCTATAATGGCTTGTCTCCTGCTTTTGACAGAGCCTTCTTGGAGATTATTATATTCTTTTGATATTTTTATTCTTAATAGCCTCTACCTCCAATAAATGCATATTGAATGGATTTAAGTGGAGTAGACTGATCTGAGTTCAGTTGATGACGTTATCACTTGTTAGATCTGAAAACTTGGGTCTTAATTTCAAGAAACTTAATATTGCTTCACCTTTTAAAGTGGAGATAATATTAAATCAGTGTGTGTGTGTGTCTGTGTGTATGACAGAGAGAGAGAGGACTAAATTTGTTAATGTTGGCAAAGCAGTTGTTTCAGTTGATGTATTTCAGATCCTCAAAAGAATGTTCACTCTGGTCATTGCTCAGCCCCTAACCTCTTATAAGGTTCAAAGAAAAGCCCACCTTCCTGCCCCATCTCATAAGTCTTTCCCAGTCCTGGTGTCCTTTCTCATTTTCAAGATATCCACAGGATTTTTGCTCATGTAACACCTTTTTATTCATATGTCTTTCTGCCTTCTTTGATGGCAGATATCTTGTGTTTTATCTCCTTACAGAAATTAATAGATATCTGTTGAATGTATGCTTAAATGAATAAACTCAAACATGTTATAGGTAAGGAAATAGTCTGTTAGGGTTCAAAGAAGCTACAAAAAAATGGAGTTATCTATCTTCTCTGGAAACTCACTAAGGCCTGGCTACAGTTTGGTACTTCTACAACTGTGAATGGATTTTCAGAAATTCAGAAATTAAATGGATCTTTTCAGCCATTTTTCCTTCCTTCCTTCCTTCCTTCCTTCCTTCCTTCCTTCCTTCCTTCCTTCCTTCCTTCTTCCTTCCTTCCTTCCTTCCTTCCTTCCTTCCTTCCTTCCTTCCTTCCTTCTTCCTTCCTTCCTTCCTTCCTTCCTTCCTTCCTTCCTTCCTTCTTCTCTCTCTCTCTTTTTTTTTTTTTTTAGATTTATTTATTTTAGAGAGAGAGAGTGCACAAGTGATGAGGAGCAGAGGGAGAGAATCTTCAAGCAGACTCCCTACTGAGTGAGGAGTCTGATGTGGGGCTCCATCGCAGGACTCCAAGGATCATAACCTGAGCTGAAATTAAGAGTCAGGTGCTTAACCAACTGAGGCACCCGGGTGTCCCTCTCTCTGTTTCTTTTTTATAAAAATATCTGGGTCAGTGTCTTTAAAACATGGAGGTTTAAATGTGCCAAACATGTTCACTTCAGTTTTGTGGGTCTAGCTATATCCTGTGTCACTCAAAATGTATTTATTCAACAAACATTGATGAAGCTCCTCCTCGATGCCAGGCCTTAAACGAGATTCTAGGACTAAAAAGACAAATGAATGGTTCTTCCTTTCAAGTTGCTAGGGTCTATTGAGCTTTATATCTGGACGGTCCTTTGTTTTATATACTCAGTATGCATGAGAAACCTACCATTAGAAATACTTAGCAACCATACATTATTATGCCTGCATCCTCCAAAGATCACAATACACAATCAGAAAATCAAATAGCATCATTTCCTTCAGCCATATGTAATAGAAATACATATTTCCTTTCAGCTAAAGGATTTGAATAATTCAACCCAATCATTTCCATTTAATAAGCATCTATTGAGATCATACTATATGTAAGGTACTTAATCATATGCTTTTAAGTGTACAGATACAAAAAAAGAGGTGAGGGGAAATCCCTTGAATATTGCTTATATACTAGATGATTTCATATCCTTCTAGTGTGTGGGAATGACAAACACTTTCTCTGGTTCATCAATGCTTGTGTTTTCCAGTTGTCAAATATTCATAGCACACCCTAAATATATTATCTTGTTTAGTTCTCACACTAAGCCCACAAGGAAGTATACTATTATCCCCAATTTGCAGATGAGGAAAATGAGATTTAGAAGGCAAGATGAAAGGCTAAAAGTCACATTACTGGCAGGTTATGGCATCAGGAGTAAGCCCAGGCTCTTGGGACTACGTTTCATTTTTACTATTATTATTTTTCACTTAAAAATTTTTTTATTTAAATTCAAGTTAGTTAACGTATACTGTATTATTAGTTTCAGGGCTAGAATTTAGTGATTCATTGGTTGCATAGAACACCCAGTGCTTATCACATCACATACCCTTCTTTTTTAAAAAAAAAAAAAAAAAGATTTTATTTATTTATTCGAGAGAGAGAGGCAGAGAGAGAAGCAGAGAGAGAAGCAGGCTCCACACAGGGAGCCTGACATGGGATTTGATCCTGGGTCTTCCGGATCAGGCCCCGGGCCAAAGGTGGCACTAAACCGCTGAGCCACCCGGGCTGCCCTCACACGGCCTTTTTAATATTCATCATCCAGTTACCCCATCCCCCTATGTTTTTCAACGCTTGACTGAAAATGAAATTTTAAAAATTTGTTGCCACGCATCACAGTTAATTTCCCCCTATATCATACTTACCACAGACATTTGTTGAATGAATGAATATCACTCAGACTGGGTGCTGCCCAGCTGTGGGATCTCTGGAAGTATAGGTTGGGTAGGGACCAGTCATGGGTCACCATTTCACCCTAAGATCCAACTCAGTGCACAGTACAGAGAGCAAGACATTTGCTTCAATTTTGACTTTTACTTTAATTGCACTTTTTCCCACTTTTGGAGAAATCTTGAACATAAACTATCTTGATGGCAAATGGGGAGAGAGGAGAGGAGGGGGGGAGTCATAACCAAGCAAGACATAAACAAAGGCTATGAATATGCAAAAGGCCCATCCATCAAAAGTCTGAGTGTCTCATTTTTAGAAATGGGTAGAGGCAGAAATGTTTCTGGTATTTTCATTACAAAGGTTATGCAAAAAGTCAGTTCTGGAAAGGAAACAGATTGACAATAAAGCAGAAAAAGGCTATTTAAAATTCTGTCTTGATAGGCAAAGAGAGATATTTGAAATATTTTATTGGCACTGCACATGGGGTTTAAGTGTGCCGGCAAATACTGGAAACAAGCTCTGCTGACACATTCCATTTATTGCCTCAAAAATGCTCTGCCTGGGACTCTGTCAGACCCCCCAAAAAAGGACAATGCCTTTTCTCTCTTTTTTTAACCTTAATGAACCTCTCTCCAGTGCTTCAGCTAATATTTACAGGGCAGACCCTGCAAAGCCATGCTATTTGCCTGTCCATCTGGTGTTGGCTGTCACCAGAAGGCACAAACGATCAGGTTTCTGGGAGTCTCCCTCTGACTTGCCTGCAAACCGAATGGCAAGAGAATGACAGAGACATCTCCTTTCTGACTTCCACTACTGACATTCACCCTGGAGCATTTACCTAAGGGGTCACAATGAGGGTCTAGCTTGTCCAGTCTGTCTTCTGAGAGCTCCAATGGCTGCATTTGCTCAGTGGACATCATCGAAGGAGGTATTTCTTCCCCAGCACTACAGGAATATAGGAACAGGACCATTAGTATGTCTTCTGTTCATTTGTTCACGTTTTAAATAAGCATATTTATTGAGCACTTACTATTGCATTCCCAATTTAATCCTATTTTTCAAATCTGCCTCTTGTACTTACCTACTAGGAACTCTAACTTAAGATTAAGTTAAAATAAATGAAACACACACATACACACAGATTTATTGGTAATCACCATGCATCAAATATTCAATATTTATCCTCTTTCAGAAACGCCGTGGGAGTTTCAGAATGAATACTTGTCAATTCTGAATTAGATATGAGTTAGCTGAGAATTAAAAAAAAATGTTGATTAAATCTTGTCTATATTGTCTGTTGAGTTCTGTGAAATAGGATTATTATGCCCACTTTGCAGATGAAGGAACCGAGGATCAGAAAATACAATTAATTAATGTAGTCACATAATTATTAAATAGCCAAGATCCAAGTTATTAAATAGCCTGGATCCAAATCCAGTTCTGAAGACTCATTAGACACCCAAGACTCTCCAACAGTGATTCCTTTGAATCCAAATTGAACCAAGCTTCTGGCCTCTATTGCATGTAACATACAAGTGTATATATTACATGCTATAAAATAGCTATAAAATATAGGATATAGTATACAAATATATAAAATAACTACAAGATATAACATGTAATATATAAATGTATAATATAAAATAACTCTAATGAGCTTTCCTCTCTATCCATATTCTAGGTTGTAGAGATGTTGGTAGGAAAAACTCTAGCTCTTGAAATGGATCCCTATTATTTTCTCCCTAGAGACTTCTGACATTAGAGCAAATCTGTTTCCCCTTCTCTCATTTTTCCTAAACCACAAATCCATTGAACTTCTCAGAGCTATTAGTTGTAGTCATTGTCTAGGAGGAGTGGAAATCCAGAATGGACATGTGTCAGGTCTGAATGAGAAACGCATTAGTTGAGATTTATAGAATCTAATTCTGTATCTTTTAGTTTATTACTCATGTCCTATCATTATAAGAATGCTTAGAGAGGAATAAGATTAAAATGACCCAAACTGATCCTCTTTTCTTGAGATTCCTGGATTACTGGCATGTGGATGAACACAAAGGTGAATTGCGTTAACATTTCAGGCTCGTAGACTTAGTTGTCTTCTGAAGAATAAGCCAGTTTTCTGCGGGTAGGCTGGAGGGCCTCTCCCACTACGAGCTGGATGACTGCATAGCAAATGGAGCTATTAACAGATTACTTGAGCCCGGCTTTTAGTGTCACCCAGCAGACTGATTATACTGAGTGACTTTAGCAGAAATCAATTCTGACCATTGTTTTAGTTTTTGTATTGAGACTGCCAACTCCCCAGGACCATAAGGAAGTATGCTGTTCACCTGGGTGGCTAACCTCGGCCTGCTTGAGTGGAGAAGAAAGCTTTGGGACTCCCAGTCGGGATGACTGGGCTCAGCACGGAGGTCTAGAGGCAAAGTTACAGCCTCAAGTAGGGCCTGAGCACCTACTTAACCGATCTTCCACCTTTTTGGGTAGAAAGTCGTGGGCTCTGTCATTGACTTGATGCTGTAAATCACTCCATGGAGGACCTAGTCAAGAAATACTCATTCTCCAGAAGGAGAACTGAAGCTCAAAGAGATTGAAGTGATACTATTAGTTGCACATGTGGAGTCAGTGTGATCTTTTGAACCCAGGCCTGCTTTAGGTCCTACCTGGCAATGGGCCCCCTCTCCTTTCCTCCAACAGCAGTAAGCTGTTCTTTGTACTTGGGTCATATGGGCTGCTCCTGTGCTCAATCGCGGGTTATTTAATTTGAATCTAAGTTTTCGGGTTCCAATGGATCTAGATAAAATCTCAGCTCTCTAACTAAAAAGCTGTATGACTTTGATGAAGTAGCTACAGCGTCATGGTGGAGTGAGGTAATTGGAGCCCAAGTATGATATAATCATATTTGCCCTTTCTGCCTACAAGCTATAGCTGTTATGATAGAATGAGCAAAGGCTAGCATCTTTGTGGTGCACCCACAGATGGACACCCAGGAATGTAGGTCCCTGTCTGTCCCCCTATCCCATTCTTACCTTCCCTTTTCTTATCTGTAACATAGAGATAATAGTATGTACCTGACAGTTACCATAAAGGTTAAACAGAACAGCTCCCTTCTTCGCACGTTGCAGGTACTGAGTACATGGCAGTCATTGTTCTGTAACATTAGTGTTACCATAGCATGTGTCTTAGCGAATGAAGACCTGCTTGTATAACCAAAAAGTACCAAAAAAAAAAAAATCAAATCTTTCATTTTCATCCAGATGCTGGGCCACAGGAGGGCCAGGCTTCATCTGAACAAAACGGCTTTCAGAGTCCTGGACTTGAGAGAGGGAAGCCTGCCCTTGGCAAGTGAATTGTGCAAGTGTGGAAGTCCCTGGACAAGGCGAGGAGACGTGCTTATTTCCCAAGATAGCCCCTTAGTGTCCACGGGGGGGGGAAACAACACTATTTTCAACCAGTGTGACTGCAAGAATGCTGGTGATGGACTGGCAAGCCTCCGTTGGCTACAGGGCTGAGAGATGGTTTGCAGATTTGGGACTTTTATAGCACAAAAATACCCTGTGCTGGCAGGGTCACGTTTTGCCCAGGGGATTAAAAGATACTTATATCGTAGATGATGTCACTAAGGTCTCCTGGGCGGAAAAGCTGCACACAAAGAAAGGAACAAATACTCTAGAAGAGAGAGGTCTGGTTTAGCATCACCTTATTAGTAACTGTCCTCTTACTTGCGTGTTGAATGTTAGTATAAGATAATTGGGTCTCCCTACCCCCTCCACATTCCTCTCCTCAGTAAGAAGAGGTGCTCTTTAAGAGTGAGCCACTGTAAGACACCAGCCAGTCTAATTCTTGAGCTAAGAAGTGGAATATTTCCACCTATGATTCCTGACCTTATCCATGCTTTCTTTTCCTTAATTCAGCCTCCCCACCCCAAGCCCAGGCCAGGGGACCCTGCCCTCCCTCGTCTTGCTGCCCTGGAAGTTTTCATCATCTCCCAGAACAACTTGCTGTAATTTGGGAACTTCTGAAGCTCGAGCTCTTTCTTTCGTACCCAAAGACCTGGTCCCTTGGGTCTTCAGATTCCACCCAGGAGGCTGGGGACTGTCAAGGTGCCTTGTGGGTATTACATAAACTGTTCTCTCCTGCAAAGGTTTGCGACCCTTTAACATTCGTTCTCGTGCTGTTTCCTGGGTGTTCAGTGTAGTCTCTGAATTTTAACACTCACACAGTGATGGTTTGGATGGTATCGGGCTGCCTACCCTCACCTGAGAAGCCCGGAGCCACAGGAGCTGTGGAAATCGGGACATTTGTGACACCCTTCAGAGGGAAGCAGGAATCACCACAATCGCACGCACTACTTCCATAGCAAAAATCTGAACGCTTGCACCAAATGATGTGATTAAAGACCACACCAAGATTCATCTCCTCTCAGCTCAGGTCTTGCTACCGAACAAATTTATGTTGAACTTAACCACAACAACAAACTTCTGGTTTTCAGAATTTTTTCAGATTTCTCCATTAGAGAGTAAAGGCTGGTGGATCTGTACTAACTTTCTCAATGTTTGAGAGCGTGAGGGTGGCTTGGTGTAGCACGTACAAGAAGGAAACCAACGACGTGGTTTCAGGGGTCTGAGGTTTTCAGGAGCCTGATACTAAACTCTAGCAATTTCCTCTTGCTAATTTTTACTTTTCACAAGGGACAAGTCTTTTTTCCCCCCACAGAGAGACACTTGCAAATGCAAATACCACTGAGGGAGGAGATCTATTAACTGACATCACACAGTACACAAGGTCAGCTGTGCATTTAATGATAAGAGTCACTTTCTCTTTTGAGAACAGGAACTGGGAGATCAGGGGCCTGGGAAGGACCTCCACCACTTTGTGGAAGGACAGACAGGCCAAGGCAGGCTGCTGAAGCCGAAGGGGGAGCCGCCTCCAGGAGCGCAGCGCCAGCTCCTCCTTTAGGGCAGTTATACCAGTTCCTCAGCTAAATAACATTGGTCAGTTCAGTCTGAGGTCAGAAGTGGGTCTGGTCACTTTGTCCTTTCTCTTAATACCCAGTAGGATTCTTGGTTGGATGTTAGAATATGAAGTTTAACTCAAGGTCACTGATTGCAAGCATTTGGTGCAATATGGGGTGGAAGAAGCAAATGTTTGGTTACTTGCACCACTCCCTAGCTGAGCGAACTTGGGAAAGTGGTACGTCCTCCTGGAAACTTAGTTTCCACATCTGTAAAATGGGCTGATGGTGGCTCTTCTCCAGGATTGAAAGTATTCACGATACAGCGTGTGTAAAGCTTCCAACCCAGATTGCTGCGCATGCTGGCACTTGAAGAAGTGTAGGTTGCTTTGTTTGTTTTCGCTGCCCTCCCCTTGGGTTTACAACATGTATATCTCAACTGAACCACTGGAACCAGGTCCTTGCCCCATCTCTGGCTTCCTCTGAAGCTAATAATGAGATTAGAGCAATCCAAGTTACAAGCCAAGGGCAGGACACCCCTTTCCAAGTCTGGGGAACATGGTGTTACTGACTCTCAGGAGCGAGCTGACACTTCGCCTAGTCATGATGAAATTCTAAAAAACTCTAAAGAATTTCCCCAAAGTAATCATCTCTGGATTTACTTGATGGAATAAAAAATGAGAAGGTTATGTCCACAGCTCAATGTGGCGTCTGATTATGTAAAATTCATATCCTTTGTCACATCTCTTTCTAACTAGAGGATTTAATTCAGGTCAAAAAGTACTACGGTGTAAAATCAAGTTTGTTCATTAAAAGACTAAATTTGCAGTATTCCTCGAGGAGTGACTCTTACTTGAAGTAGGGCATGGAAAGATTTCTTTGGTAAGCCCACTCTCCCCAGCCTTAGAAGATAAGCCTCCCACACTGTGCGGATATGCGGATACACCACCGTTCTCGAAATTTAGTAACCTAATTTTTGAGAGCTGTGATTTTCACGAAATCCGGGACTCTACTTCTCTTAGAAAACATGTCTTGAAGGTGACGACTTTTCCTGCTCCCCACCTAGCCCCAGTTTAGCCTGGCTCCACAAAACACACCCCTGCCCCGGCACCCCCTCCCCTCCCCTTGCTTCACCAGCAGCAGACCTCTTTGTCCCAGCAACCATAGAGAAGCTGTGACTTATTGGAAATTTGCTTTTCTTGCCACAAAAGTTTTTGGAGTAAAAATCTGAAGCACTTACCAATCAGTGCAGGTGCCGGGATAAGGCGAGAGATGGGGAGGGCAAGCCTCCTCCCTGAAGCTGGGCCGGCTTCTCTGCAGCAGTGGCTGCAGCCCGGCTCCAGCTCCTCTTATCAAGGGACCAGCTGCCTCTGTTGCCATGGGGATGCTCCGTTTCACAGGCGCCAGGGCAAGGGGGATGGAGAGGGAAGGAGGACTGATCTAGCTGCTGCTCCCGACTGCAATAATTGTCTATTTTGAAAACATAATACAGAATTGTGCTTTGAGTACCTCGTGTGCAAGGCTGAAGAGATCAGACAAGCCAGCTAGACCCTTCAATCTCTGAAACAACCCTATGGAGTAGGGTTTTTTTTTTTTTGTTGTTGTTGTTGTTGTTTGGCCTGACTGCAAATAGGGAAGGTGAGGCACAGATTACGTGACTTGCCCAAAAGACACCACAGTTAATTTTAACCCTCAAATCTACTTGAGATTAAATTCAAGACACTTTCACTCACCACCTGGGCCTCTCAGAGTGGTATCAGGGTGAGAAGAATAGCAATCACTGGCATTTACTTAAGGCTTCCCATGTGCGAGGCACCCTTCTTTACACCTACTGACTCATTTCATCTTTGTAACACTCTTGCCAGAGAAGAGGCCGTCATCATCCGCATTTCACTGATGGGGGGCCGACTTGATAAATCATCTGCATAAGACCTCACTGTTAGAAAGTGGTAAGGCTAGAGTTTGAACTGGGCAATCGGAGGTAGAGGCCATGCTCCTAACCAATTGGCAGTACGGCTGACCAAAAAGAGCATTTTGGAGAGAACAGCCCAGAGAGAAGAAAGCAGCCATCACCATCTAGGTTGGGGTGTGGAGGCCAGGAAAAAGTTGTTGCTTCAGAGGAATGAAATCAAATGTTTTAATATGAGGAATTCACTCCAGGATGCTGAAGCAAGGCTGTGAGTGTGCTGTGCTGTCATACGGAGAGGCAGGCTCTGTGTTTGGGGCAAGTTCACTGGAGGAAATGTCCTATGCTGATCAGAGGAGCAGTTTAGAATCAGTGATCTGGGCATGAAGAGCTGGAAGGTTAGTGTAGGGGATGAAGTAGGGATCAGCCGGAGGGGCTTAAGTCCCCTGAGGGCAGCCAGAAGATCAGGGGCCAGTGATACCCAACAGCTAGTACTCACAGAAGAGGTATGAGTGGAATCCAGGCATGTGGGTTCCTCACCTTCCAAAGGCTGCATGCAGGGCAGATCTTGAGAAGTCCCTCACTGGCTTCAACACCTGTTAGTCACCAGTATTGAGTGGTTCATTCCCCCTTTCCATTTTCCAGCATCCCAGAAATAGGGCTGGGATGGTATTAAACTCATCCTGAGGTTGACTCCCAGGATTAGAATTTATTCAGAGGCCAAAGTCACAAATTGGCAGGGAGCAGGCTTCCTTGTTGGATCCAGTTTGTCTTGGTCCTTAGTGGAACATCCTTGTAAGAGATGAAAGCATTACCAAAAAGTAATGCTCCTGGCTAGAAAGGGGGGCTCTGGATGCTAAGAGAAAGTCCCTAGAAGCAGCTCTCTGTTCCCAACCATCTGCTTTATCTTCTTATCAACAGCCTTTTTGGCCAGTGGGTTAGCAGCATCTTTATTTCCAAACTTGAGTAGAAAAAATACACTTTATTTCCTAAACTCTTCACTTCTTTTTTAATATTAAACATTTTTTGAGATAATTTAGATTCACACACAGTTATAAGAAACAATACAGAGAAGCCTCCTGTACCCTTTAAGCAATTTCTTCCAACGGTACCATTTTGTAAAACTGGAGGACAGTATCTCAACTGGTATATTGGTATTGATACAGTCAAGATATAGGACAGTCCCATCACCACAAGAATTACTCATGTTGCTCTGCCTCCCATCCCATTCCTTATTCTCTTAGCTCCCACCCACTCCTTAACCCCTGCAACCTCTAACCCGTTCTCCATTTCTATATTGTTATTTCTAAAATGTTATATACATGGAATCATACAGTACAATTTTTTTTGGATTTGACTTCTCCGCCCGCCCCCCCGCCCCCCTGCCCCAGCCCAGCATTATTCCCGGTGATTCATCCAAGTTGTTCCTTTTTAATTGCTGCCTAATATTCCATGGTATGTACCAACATGTAAGCATTCACCTGTTGTAGGGCATCTGCATTGTTTCTAGTGTTTGGCTATTACAAATAAAGTTGTTAAAAAATTCATGTATAGACTTTTATATTAATGTGAATATTCATTTCTCTGGGATAAATGTCCAGGAGTGCAATTGGTGGCTAGTATGGCAGTTGCATGTTTAATTTTATAAGAAATTGCCAAACTGTTTTCCAGTGGCTCCACTGGAAATATAAATATAAAGTGGCTCCACTGGAAATATAAATATAAGTGGCTCCACCATTTTATATTTCCACCAGCCATTTATGAGTGATCCAGTTTCTCTGCCTACTTGCCAGTATTCAGTGTTATTATAATTGTTTAAAGTCATTCTTCTAGGCATATAGTGCTATCTCATGGTGGTTTTAACTTGTATTCCCCTGCAGACTGATGATGTTAAACCTCTTTTTGTGAGTTTATTTACCATCTTTATGTTTCTTTGGTGAAATGTCTCTTCATGTCTTTTGCTCATTTTCTAACTGGATTGTTTGTTTGTTTTTTTACTGTTGAGTTTTAAGAATTTCTTATGTATTCTAGATACTAGTCCTTTATAAGAAATATAGCTTTGCAAATTCTTTCTCCCAGTTTATGGTCTGTCTTTTCAAACTCCTAACAGAGTCTTTCACAGAGCAAAAGTGTTAAATTTATATTACGTCTCATTTACCAATACATTTATGAATAAATTTTAAAACATATATAGTTGAGAATATTTCTGAAGCTCTTCAGAAAAGCTGAAGTGTTAGGAATTTTAAAACACTCTTTTGTCACTTAATTTCCCCAACTCAAAGGGAATATTTCAAAGAAAGAAGAGAGTATGAATTGCTTACTTCCTTTTTGGATGGACATGTGTACTTATCCCAAGTTCAGGGTGTTGTGGTGGTGGTGTTTTTTTCCCAGGGCTTTCTACAAACACTTTAATTGATTATGCCCAACCCCCTTCCTCCTTTTAAGGCAGATGTAAACAGCAACTGAGATGGCAGATGGTAATGTAAATCTATACCTCAGAGAGCTCTAAATAACAGCTACATATGTGCAGTGTTGAAGTCATAGACCCCTTGGCCTACAAAGCTCCGAGTGTAAAGTGCAAGGAGCCATTGTGTCCATGACATGATTTGTAGGTCCAAGAGCCCCTGATGTGTGGCTCAATTGGCTTCTGGCTTCATTCCTGATGGATGGCTAATGGTAACTAGCTTTAAATGAATATATTTTCATTTTAATCACAAATATTCAATCTTTACGAATGAGAATGATCACAGTGATGAACATTTCCAGACAATTTATTTTAGTCAATAGCCTATCAAGTGTGCACTTGAAATATTTGCCTTCCAAAATCAATCTAAGGCAGTTTCTGTGTTGAGGGGTGATGGGACTCTAGTTTCCCAATCAAGGGACAGAGAGAGAGAGAAAGAGAGAGAGAGTGTGTGTGAAAGCAAGCTCACTGAAAATTTGCAGGCTGGTTTTATCCCAGACATCTCGCTAGATCTCTTTGGTTGTCTCTTTCAGCCATTAGAGAGGAGAAATAACTGTTTTAGATCAATATTTTCTGGTAAATAAATGTCTATGTCTTTGCTTTGGGCAGTTCTGAATACCTTTTAGCTCTAGGTAACAGAAGATTATTAGAATTAATCAATAAATTCTGATATCATTTATTCTCATTGGATTAAAAATGAAAAACATTCAACATTTCAGGAATTAACTACCAAATACTTAATAAATGCTTATTGAAAAGAGAGATAATGTTATTTGTTTATTAGAAATAATTACAGATGTACATGAAATAAACAAAGAGATAGATATACTGTCTTTTGTGCTGTTGTTTGCTGGTTTCGCTAATTAGTGCTGACCTTATATAATGCCTTGGGAAGTATTCCTTTTTCTTTCACTTCCTGGAAGAAACTATGATAAGCTGGTGTTGTCCTATTCAGATGTTTAGTAGATTTTCCATTAAAACCATCTGGGCCTAGAAAATTCTTTGGGGAGCCTTCAAATTACAAATTCAACTTCTTTACTGATTCCAGGACTATATTTCATCTTGGTTAAATTTTGGTAGTTGGTGGTTTTTCAAGGAATGGTCCATTTCTTCTAAATTATTGAATGAGCATAAAGTTGTTCCTTTGTTATCTTTTCAATGGCTGTAGGATAGAGATACTCCCTATTTCATTCTTGATTTGGATGATTTGTGCCTTCTATTCTCATCAGTTTTGCTAAAGGCCTATCAATTTTATTGATTTTTTCCCCCAAAGAACCAGTTGTGTTTCATTGATTTTCTTTATTGTTTTCCTATTTTCAATTTAATTGATTTCTGCTCTTATGTGTATTGCTTCTCCTTTTCTGCTTGCTTTGAATTTATCTTGTCTTTCTTTTACTGGTTTCTTGAGGTAGGAACTTAGGTTACTGATTTGAGACCTTTCTTCATTTTGAATGTAAGCACTAATGATATAAATTTCCCTCTCAACACTGCTTTAGCTGCATTCCACATATTTTGATGTGCTATAGCTTTTTAAATTTAACTTTAGGTATTTAAAATATTTTTTCAAACTTCTCTTTTGATTCATGGGTTATTTAAAAGTGTGTTATTTAATTTCCACATGTTTACAGATTTTTCTATTATCTTTCTGTTGCTGATTTCTAGTTTGGTTCTACTGTGGTTAGAGAGCACACTTTATATAATATCAATTCTTTTAAATTTGGAGGCTTTTCTTATGGCCCAAGAAATAGTCTATCTTGGTGAATATTCTATGATTTCTTGAAAAAAATGTATATGGAGGTGTTCTATATTTTTCAGTTAGATATTGTTCATTGTGTTGTTTACATCTTCAATTTCTTTGATAACTTTTTGTCTAGTTGCAGAGACAGGAGTGTTGCAGTCTCCAACTTTTATTTTGATTTGTCTATTTCTCCTTTCAATTCTGTTAGTATGCTTTATGTGTCTGAGACTGTCATCTGGTGCTTAGGCAATTAGGATCATTATGTCTTCCTGATATATTAATTCTGTTATTTTTTAAATTTTTATTTATTTATGATAGTCACACAGAGAGAGAGAGAGAGGCAGAGACACAGGCACAGGGAGAAGCAGGCTCCATGCACCAGGAGCCCGATGTGGGATTCGATCCCGGGTCTCCAGGATCGCACCCTGGGCCAAAGGCAGGCGCCAAACTGCTGCGCCACCCAGGGATCCCATTATTTGTAATGCTCCTCTTTGTTTCTAGTAAATTTTTGTTGTTGTGAAGTCTATTTGGTCATATTAATATGACACTCATGCTTTTTAAAAATTGGTTGCAGTGCATATCTTCTTCCATCCTTCTATGTTCAACTTATCTATATTGTTGAATTGGAAGGGAATTTCTCATAAGCAGCATATAGTTGGGTAGACATTCTTCATCTCTGTTATTTGATATATTTAGACCATTTACATTTAAGATAATTATTGATATATTGGCATTTAACTCTGACTTTTTATTACTTGTTTTCTTTTTGTTTCTTCTGATTCTTATTCCTCTGTTTCTTTTTTCTTGCCTTTCCTTCAAGTCAATTGAGCATGTTTTAGGATTCCATCTTCGTTTATTTAGAGACTGTTTGAGCATATCTCTGTATTAGTCAGGGTTCTCCAGAGAAACAGAACCAATATATACATTGAAAAGGATTTGTTTTAAGGAATTGGCTCATGTGGTTATGGAAGCTGGTGTGTCTAAAATCTTCAGGGTGGGCTGTTAGGCTAGAGACTCAGGCCATTCAAGTATAAAGGCCATCTGCTAGCAGAATCTCCTCATTTAGGGGAGGTTATTTTTGTTCTATTTGAGCCATCAACTGATTGGATGTGGCCCATACAGATAAGGGGGACAGTCTGAGTTAGTCAAAGTCCACTGCCTTAAATATTAATCTCAGACATAAACATGCATAAAAACATTCAGAAACATTAAGACTAACAGTCTACTGGTATCAGCACTTTAATGCTTCAAGTGAAGTGTGGAAACCTGAGTTTCACTTACATCCCTTCCCTTCCCCGCTTTTAAGCATCATTGTCTAAAATAACAAATGGTGTTCTAATTTTTGTTTTAATCATCAAATATTATTTCATAAAACTCATAAGGAAAAAGTTAGGCTCTTATAAACTTCCATATTTCTATTCTTTCCAATGTTCTTTCTTCTTTCCGGATGCTCTGAGATTCTTTTATCATTTCTTTTCTGTTAGAAGAACTTACTTCAGTTAAATTTTAAAGAATGTATTTGATAGCACCACATTTTTTTTTAGTTTTCCATTGTCAGAGAGTGCATTTATTTCCCTTTAATTCCTGAAGGATAATATCACCAGATATAGGTTTGAAATGGACAGGTTTTCTTTCTTTTTTTTTTTATTTCAATACTTGAAGAATATTACGCTACTTCCTCTGACATCTATGGTTTCAAATGAGAAATTTTCTATAATCTAAATTGATATTCCTCTATGTGTGATTTGTCATTTCTTCCGGGCTGTTGTCAAGATTTTTCTGATGCCTTTAGTTTTGAAATTATAACTCGATGTCATGCCTGATATTAAGTTAACCCCTGGTTAAAGAGTTAAACATAAATATGATTCAGTCCCTACCTTTTAGGAGCTCATAATCTGGTAGAAATGAAGGTAGACAGACACAGAAAAAATTATGGACACAATGTGCATTTTTGCAGACCTGAGTCAAGTGGGATCATCAGGAAAGCAGCAAGGATCGGTTTCTTTGGAGATAAAGTGAGGTCTTTGAAGAGAGAAGATTGATTTTGAGTGAAAGGCAGAAAAAGATAATCTAGACAAAAGAGTGATAATGTTTTCAGCTATCCATCATCCATTTAACTACCCATCCATCAATCCAGCTGAATGTTGAGGAATTATGTGCAGGAAGTGTGTTAAGCACTGCCTAACATCCTTAGACAGTGTGGCAAATAAAATACAGTGTCACCACAATCTCAAAATTCCTTACATGGATTATGGGAGAGGATGATGGCCAAGGACAGCCAAATTTTGAAATTTGGAAGAATACAGCAGTTACTTACCTATCTTTCCGAGAAAGAGCAAAAAATTCCGGCCTTTCTATAGGGACAATGTTATATGTGGTTTTAAGAACAATCAATTTTTCTTTTTTGGATTTACCCAAACACTTTTTATTTACATAAGTGAAAGTCTCACTGTGTGCAACGGTTGTCCCTCACGTGGACAAGACGGTGCAGCTGAGCAACAGGAAGCATACCACTCCAAGGGTAAAAGGAACAATCAAATTTTAAATAAAACTTTGAATTATTTCTGGTATTTTGGCCTTGATAATAACATCTTCCCAGGAATGTGGGTGAATTGCATTGAAATGGAGTGGGTTGGGGTACCTGGGTGGCTCAATGGTTAAGCGTCTGCCTTTAGCTCAGGTCATGATCCCAGCATCCTGGGAATGAGCCCTGCATCAGGCTCCCTACTTGGTAGGGAGTCTGCTTCTCCCTCTCCTGCCTGCTTCTCCCCCTGCTTGTATGAACTCTCTCTCTTCTCAATCACTAACTAACTAACTAACTAACTAACTAACTAACTAAATAAATAAATAAAAATCTTTAAAAAAAATAAAGGGGGTAGGTTTGTCCCTATTTTCCAATATCAGCTGGCTGCCTGAATGCCTCTCATGATATGCTACTCACCTGTCAGGACCTGACACTGACGTCTTCTGATGCTTGACTAGATATTTGATTTATGCTATATCCTCATTTTCACATATACCCCATTTTTTTATCTCTTTTTTATCTCTACCTTGATTTTCTCTCATTCCCTGCAGCCAATTCAGTTCTAAGACTTGCTCCACTTGGACGCATTTCTATCTAGTCTCCAGGTCCTGGCTTGTATTGATTTGTCTTTTCCAATAGAAATTTAGAGCTATGAGGTCCTTGAGCCAAAGTCCCATTAACTTTGAGCAGCATTTTGACTGAATGGGACGTAATCACATTGACTGATGTTGAGCATTACTCTGATCTAAACAGCAGTCACTCTGATCTAGCTACATTTTATTAAGTTCCTATTTCAATCTAACTATATTCTGGTTAATTCTCATCACATCTCTATCAAGTATATGTTATTTTAGGTTACAGATTGAAAACCTGATTTTCGGAGACTTAGATCACTTGTCAAGGCTGAACAGCTACTAAAAGCAAAGAGTGACTTGAACCCAGGTCTTTCCTCTCCTGAGCCAGTGTTCTCGCCTCTACCTTGCTCTTTCATGGGTGTGACACTTCCCTCAGCTGCATTGGTGGTCTTTCCATGCTTCATGCTCTTCTATTCTCCTGCATCAGTGAAACAAACAAATCTGATCCATCATTTGCTCCCTTCTGAAAATCAAGCTATTTTATTCTTTTTGAGTAACATGCTCTCAAAGCTGGACATCTGGCTACTATATAAAATGGTGATCAACACTCAGAAGAACAGCAAGGGAGCCATGTGGCTTTTATTCGGTTACTAATCCAAAGCTTTGCTTGAATATTAATTCTATCATGGCTTCTCTGATGCTCGATTAAGTAAGTGTACTAAAGATGAAAAACATGCTGAAAATATGCTGACTAATGCAGCTCTAAGTCATTAAGGGCGCCCGAATACTCTCTGGTCACTGGTTATCTCTCACAGCACGTGAGAATGAATAGGCCTGTGGAGAACAAATTCATCTCCATTTCCATGCTTGTTTCCTTCCAGCTAAGCTGTTATGAGTTCTCCAAATCTGAGACTTTCCTGAATTCTGAGAAACCTCTACCAGAGAGGCAGGAAAATAAAGGAACTGAGCCTAATCCCCACTGTGTCACCAAAGCCTGTCAAATGTTACTGCAAGTGTTCATATAAGGCTGCCTTGTTGGAGGAAACCAGCGAGGGAATTGATGTCAGCTACCAGATGGTAATAGTGGCAGACACGCCACACTGTTTATGGGGGTTTCTAAACACAGAGGGAGCAAGCACATATATTTTCCCAAAGGGCACATAGAATTTTAAGGTATGTGCAATGTAGTTTAAAGCTTCTGTTGCTCAGGGAGAAGTAGTTAAATGAAGGGTTATCATGTTTGAATTGTGCTACAAAAATATTAATAAGTAAGTTCATTAACTCTATGAGCATAAGGAAAAGTGTTGACTCAGGTTTTTACGATGTGGAATTTTTTTTTAAGTTTTGGGACTTTGCCTCTTTAGTTTCAACTGCATGAAAAATGGCACACAATTTAGGAATATGTGAAAGCAAATTTTAAACCCAGCATGTATTTAAAATAGCAGCTATAACTTCTGTACTTGATTTCAAGGAAATTACATGCCTCATATTACTACCTTCATAAAGCCCAGTGGGAAACTCTCCAGCCTGTTGCCAGTGAGAAGGTCAGCTACGTGGTTTCTGGCAAGGGCCTCTAGGCAGAGCTCTGGCCCCTCCTCCTGTCTGTCCAGTCCACCCTGGCTTGGCAGCAGCAGCTCTAGAATGCCTACAGAGGAGTGGCCCTGGGGGTACACTCTTATGAGAAGGGGAAGTTACAGGATCTGCTTCTAAGCTGCATTTGCAAACAAGCACATGGTTATTACTAGATCATGTGTTCATTTGGGTTTGGATTGGTGGTACACACAGTGTGAAGACTGAGTCAACCAGCTCTTGTCTCTGCCAGTGTTTCCCGGAAAGCTTTTCTCATCTTCCCATCACAATCCAGGAAATTAAAATGATACCAATTGCCTTTGAGGTCAATTTCAAACATCTACAACTAGAATCAAGGTTCATGTGATCTGATTCTGTGTTACCTCTTCATCCTGGTCACCCACTACTAACTACATGACTTCCTTGCTCTTCCCTATAAATGTTCTTGTCTTGAGCATATAACATTCTAGGAAAGAAAGACAAGATGTGGAATTAGAGAAAACTGGGCTTAGATTCCATCCTGTCGAATTACACCCTGGTGAGCACAGGCAATTTAGTTTCTGTGACCTCAGCCTCCTACCTATAAAATGGAGGCAGTAATATACGGTTGTGATCAGTATTAAGAGAGAGAACACCGCAAACACATCTGATATGCTTACCTTATAGCAGACACCTAACAAACACTCATCCTCTTCCCTTTTCTTTGCTTCATCTTTTATTTTCTCTTTCTCATTAATAGTAAAATCAAGTTTAACTTGTCAAATAAGAATCTCCTGGATCAATTTAGACAAAAGGTATATTTGGAGGTTCTGTAGAACTTTGAAAATTATGTATGAGAACATTTATAAGAGGTTAAGATTCCGTGACTATTCAAAGTGCATTCATTAAAATTGAAGGTGGAGAGAGAATTCTGCTGTTAGAATATGGAAAATTGCAAGGTCTTAAAAATGAGAACAAACAAGATAAGCCACAAAAATCATAGATTTTTTTAACCTATCAGAGAGTCGAGGATGCAAAGAAAGCTAAATAAGCTAAAAATTAGAGAAAGTGATTAATCTTTCCTAGGAGAAAATAGAGGAGTGGCTGCCTTTACCACTTGGGAAAGGAGAGGAGAAAGAAAAATTTGCTATAAATGAAAAGAAATTGTAATGGCTGGATAGGAGCTGGAGGGGTGAATTAGAACCCTGGCCAGAGAGCACTACACTTTCCCATGGGTTTTGCCTTGAGTGCAAGGGGATAGATAGTGTGCTTCTGGCTGGGGCAGGGCAGGAGGGCTGGAGGAAAGCCAAGATATTTTATTTAAGACTTATGGCACCATCTCCAAGTTAAGTATAGTGGTCCACTCCACTGAAAGCTGCATGCAGGGCAGGGGAGGGAAGAGAATTTTCCTTGAGGCACTGGGGCCATCACTTAGTCCAAGGCAGGAGCCCACAGAATGAATGCAAAGAGCAGAGCAGGAAAACCAAAAGAAATCACTCCAGTGCACTTCAGACCATCACCACGTAGACCTTAGAGACTGTGAAAGGTTCAAATTAGGGCAGCAGGATGGAGAGAGATCTTACAGAAGCCCCCAATGACTCAAAAAGCTGAAAGCTGAGCTGTTGAGCAGAGAGAGCTCTCCTACAGTGCTGAAGGGGAGCAGCTGGACAGCGAATCTTAAAGAGATCTTGAAATCATTAATGCATCAAGCTCAAGTCCTGGTGAAGAGAAGGTCCTTATACTACCCTAAAAATATCTGGAGTCAGTGGTGAATAAAAGCTATTAACAAAGTCCCAACCCAGCTTGACGTCAGGTTAGATTTATTTAGGCCCCTATGTTGGTGTATGACAAAAGAATAAGTATGCCTTTTTCTTAGGGCAAATATTATTTACATTGGTTTCTATTGTTCTTTTACCCATGTTGTCTGGCATATGGTAAAACATTGTGAGGCATGCAAAAAAGCAAGAAATATGACCCATGGAAATAGTAAACGTGAACAAACATAAAATCTATTCTTCTCATTTTTTTTCTTTTTTTGAGTTTTGAGAGAGAGAGAGAGAAAACATGAGTGGGAGGGACAGGCAGAGGGAGAGAAAGAATCTAAAGCAGACTCCATGCCCTTCATGCCCAGCACAGAGCCTGAGGTCGGGCTCGGTCTCACAACCCTGAGATCATAACCTGATCCAACATCAAGAGTCAGATGTTTAACTGACTGAGCCACCCAGGTGCCCCTATTTTTCTCACTCCTTATTTTTTTAAGGTGACAATGGGGTAGTGAAAACATAAAGAATAACAATTTATTGTTGAGATTATATCATACAGAAGTAAAATGTATGACTCTATAATAACAAAGGTTGGAAGAGAGGTAATGGGAAGAATATGTTGTAAGATTCTTACATTGTATGTAAAATAACATAATAAAATTAGAAAGTAGATTGTAATGTATTAAAGTTGCATATTACAAATCATGAAACAATAACTTAAAAAAACAAATTGGAGTCTCTAGTAAATTGAGAGCTGTGATGAAATGGAATTTCAAGAAATAATTCAAAAGAAGGCAGGAATAGAGGGTAAATGGAACAAAGAACAGAGGGGCTACTTGGCAAATATTAAGATTGTAGAATTAAAATGAACCATATTTGTAAAAGTGAAATAAATATGAAGGAAATGAACACTCAAATTAAAAAGCAGAGATTGTCCAACTGCATGAAAAAGAAAGGTCAAACTATATATGGTTTATAAGGGACAGACCTTATATATAAATACACAAATAGAATAAAAGGAAAAAATTGGGGGAAAATAGGTCAGAGTAGATGTAAGAAAGCTCAAATGAGAATATTAATATCAGACATAGTATACTTGAGGACAAGAAGCACTAAAGAGGGACATTTTGTAATGACAAAAGTTCAATTAATCAAGAATACACATAAGTCATAAGTATATAGGTTCCTAGTAACAGGGTTTAAGAAATAATAACTGACAGAAGTAAAAGAATAGAGAGAAATCCACAATTATAGTTAAATATTTTACCATTATAGTTAGAGATTTAACCCTCTATCAGTAATTAATAGTATAAGTAGAAAAAAACAGCAATACAGAAGAGGGAATCCCTGGGAGGCTCAGTTGGTTAAGCATCTGCCTTCAGCTCATGGTCATGATCCCAGGGTCTTGGGATGGAGCCCAGTGTTGGGCCTCCTGCTCAGTGGGGAGTCTGCTTCTCCCTCCTCCTTGGCCCCTTCCCAGCCCCCTCTTTCTGCTAGTGCTCGGTCTCTTGCTTTCTCACTCTCTCAAATAAATAAATAAAATCTTTAAAAAAATAGAAATACAGAAGGCTTGAATAATATTATCAACCAAATTAAATTAACTGACATTTTAGAATGTTCCACTCAACAACACATTCTTTTCACGAGCATATGGGACATTCCCAGTATAGACTATATGCTGGACCATAAACACACAGGCACACACACATCCTTAATTTCTAAGGATTGAAATAATACAGAGTATATTTTCTGGCCAGCGTGGAATGAAATTAGAAATAAAGAACTCACAATGTTTGGAAAACCATCAAATAGTTGATGATTAAGACACAAATTTCAAAATTGTCCATTATACAAGAAATAAAAATCAAAGACAACTTTTTTGAACTGAATGATAAAAATTTGGAGAGTGTCATTTGTGGAGTGTCATTAAAGCAATGCTTAATGACACAAATTACCAAAATGAATGCAAGAAAAAAAAGTAGAAAATCTGAATAGCCTTTCGTCTATAAGGAAATTTAATTCATAATTAAAATCCTGCACAAAGAAAAACTGCCAGTCCAGATGGCTTCACTGCTAAATTTACCAACATTGAAGATAGAAATAATACTGAGTTTACATAAAATCTTTCAGAAAATAGAAAGAAGGGAACACTTCCCAAAACATTCCATAGGGCCAGCATAATTTTCATACAAAAACTAGGCAAGGACATTACACGAAAAAAAAAAAATCTATCAACTGATACAGCAGCCAGGAGCATGTTCACGGATTGGATGACTTAGTATTGTTAAGACGACTGGGTTCTCCGTTTATCTAAGGATTCAATGCAATTCCCATTCAAGATCCTAAGGTTTGAATGACCAAAATAATCTTGAAAAAGAACAAAGTTGGAGGACTTACACTACTTGATTTTATTGTCATTTTATTTTGATTTTTAAGAAGATTTATTTATTTATTTGAGAGAGAGAGAGAGTGAGCAGGTGGGAGGGACAGAAGAGAGAGTCTCAAGTAGACTGCACTGAGCTTGAAGCTCAATATGGGGCTCGATTTCTTGACCTGGGATCACTATCCTGCGATCACAACCTGGACTGAAACTGAGAGCTGGATGCTTAACTGATTATGTCACTCAGACACCCCTTGATTTTAAGACTTACTATATAGCTACCATAATTAGGGCAGTGTTGTATTGGTGTGGACCGATGTTTCTCAGCCTTGGCACTTTTAACATTTTGGGCTAGATAATTCTTTGTTGTGGGCATTGTCCTTTACACTGCAGGATGTTAAGCGGCATCTTTGGCCACTATTTACTAGATACCAATAGCCACCCCCTCTCTGAATTGTTACAATGAATAAATTTATCCACACATTATCCAATGCCTCCTTCCCTCTGTCCCTCTAAGGGCGGAGCGAAATCACCCTGGTTGGGACCCACTGGCATAGAGATAGCAAAGAGAGATAAATTGATTAATGAAATTGACCAGATGGATCCATAAACTTCTATCACAAATTGATTTTTGACAAGGCTGCCAAAGCAGTTCAATGAGAAAAGACTTTTCAACAAATTTTCAGAAAAAAGCCAAAGCAGATACAGCCCAATGTCTACCAACAGGAAAATGGATAAACAAATTATGGCTTAACTCACTCAGTGGGATGCTACACTACAGTAAAAAGGAGTGAACAACTACTGCACCAAATGATATAAATGAATCTGTGGGGGTGGGGGTGGGGCAAAGAATCCAGATAACCTAGAGTATGATTGTATTTTACATTAAATTCAAGAACAAACAAGTCTAACTTATCATGTAAAAAATCAGAAAGTTGCTTATGGTAGGAAGGTTGCTAACTGAACATAAAAAACATCCTGGGAGTGATGTAAATGCTCTATATCTTATTTTGGAGAAGATTCCTAAAAGTGACATGATTGGGTCAAAAGGAAAAGACATTTAACTCTGGGCTCTATATTACACTACCCCCCCCCCCCCAGTTTGTGTTTTAATTCCAGTTAGTTAACATACAGTGTAATATTAGTTTTAAGTGTCAAATTTAGTGATTCATCACTTACACACAACACCCAGTGTCCAACACAAGCGTCCTCCTTAATGCCCATCACTTATTTAATCCACTCTCCACCCACCTCCCCTCCAGTAATCCTCAGTTTGTTCTCTGTAGTTAAGAATCTGTTTCCTGGGTTGTTTCTTTGCCCCCCGCCCTGCCATGTTCATTTCTTTCATTTCTTAGATTTTACATATGAGAGAAATCATACAGTATCTGTCTTTCTCTGACTGATTTATTTCACTTAGCATACAATTCTCTAGCTCCATCCATGATGTTGCAAATGGCATGATTTCATCCTTCTTTATGGCTGAATAATATTCCATTATATATATAATATATATATCACATTTTCTTTATCCATTCTTCAGTGGATGGACACCTGGATTTTTTTTTCATAATTTGGCTATTGATAATGCTGCTATAAACATGGGGGTACATGTAACTTTCAGATCAGTATTTTTGTATCTCTTGGGTAAATACTCAATAGTGCAATTGCTGGATCATAGGGTAGTTCTATTTTTAACTTTTTGAGGTACCTTCTTACTGTTTTCCAGAATGGCTGCTCCAGTTTGCATTCCCACCAACAGGTGTTGATGAGGATGTGGAAAAAGGGGAACCCTCTATACTACACTTTTATGGTCACACTGGTACTGTCTGTTTTCTCATAGCCAATTAACAGAATTGCTGTCAAATTTTGGGATTTTTGCCAAAATGACATCTCAATATATTCCTAATTTCTTTCATTAGAGTGAAATTGAATATTCTTTCATATAGTTAAGAGACATTCATATTTCTTTTCTGTGAGCAATCCATTCATCCTTCTGATGTCACTTTTCTTAGTAGCTTTTATGTTAGGGTTGTTTCCTCTTTATTTACAATAGAGGTTGCAAATATGTTTGCCAAACTTGCCATTTATTTTTAAATTTGCTTCCTTTTTGCCATGTAGAATTTTTTTTAAAAGTTATATAGTCAAATATATCAATTTTTTTCCTTATTGCTTCTGGAATTTATATCATATATCATAGTAAAAATTTCTCTACGTTCAGATTACAGGATAATTCTCCAACCTCTAAAAAAATATTTTTATGGTTTTGTTTTTTGACATTTAAGTATCTGATTCATTTAGAAACTGGGCTATCAAAAAAAAAAAAAAAAAAAGAAAGAAAGAAACTGGGCTATCCTAAAAGAACTGGGTTCAATTTCAGCTTTTTCCATATGACTCTCTACTTATCCACTTATTTAAAAGTCTACTCCCTTCCTGCACCTTCATTTCGAGATGTCACCTTTATATACACACACATATATACAGCTACATATACATACATATATACATATATATGTAGCTTTATGTGTGTGTATATATATATATATATATATATATATATATATACACACACACATATATGTACTTTATAACATGTCCTAATACCTGGTAAGGTTCTAATATCCCTTGTCTCATTGTTCTTATTTTTTAGGGGTTTTCCGACTATCCTTGCTTGTTTATTTATTTATTTATTTATTTATTTATTTATTTATTTATTTAATAAAGATTTTATTTATTTATTCACGAGAGACAGAGAGAGAGAGGCAGGGACATAGGCAGAGGGAGAAGCAGGCTCCATGCAGGGAACCCGATGTGGGACTCGATCCTGGGACCCCAGGATCACGACCTGAGCCAAAGGCAGACGCTCAACCACTGAGCCACCCAGGGGCCCCTGCACATTTATTTTTTTCCAGAGAACTTGATATTTAATTTACCTCCTCCAGAAAAGTGGCATTTTTATAGAATTGAGTGGAATTCATAAATAATTTAGGAGGGAACTGACATCATATCTTTATGAGTTTCAGATCTACTTTTTTTTTTTGTCTTTTAGGACTATCTTAGTTATTTTCATATAGTTTGTGAATATTTCTTGTTAAGTTTATGCTTTAGTATATGTGAGTATTTTATTTTTGCTATTGCAGATAAGACTTTTTCTTTTATGTTTTCTAACTAGTTTTTTATCCATATGAAAGGTATTGATTTTTATGTGTTAATTTTAAAATGTGCTATTTTATTAAACTTGAGGTTTTGCAGTTTTCCTATCAATTCTTTGGGGTTCTCTGATATATAATTATGTCATCTGTAAGAGAGATATTGCTCTTTCTTTGCAATTCATGTATCTCTAATTTTTTTCTCTTTATTCGTAGTATGGGGTGACCCCATCAGTGGAGGCCAGCTGGTGCTGAAAGAATTCACTCAAGGCAGAAAAGGGGAGATAGAAGTTTATTGAATATACTCCAAGGGAGCTGTGGGCAGGACAGCAAAGCTGAGACTCTATCTACCAGGAGGCAGTGGTGTGGGAGCTGTAGTTAAGGAATATACAGACTTTTCCATTTTTGGTAACTGTGCCTGGTTTTCTTTTCTTTCTTTTTTTTTTTTTTTCTTTTTTTGTGCCTGGTTTTCAATAGTCCATTGGTCAGCTAGGGCTTATGGATATTTTGAGGTGGGTCACCTAATTGAGCCTGTTTGCATTCACCCCAGTGGCCACTATGGGCCCTTTTACCTTACTCAGTCAGGCTCCCATTGCTCAAGCCCGTTACCTAAAAGCAGCCTCTACAAATAGCATTGCCTGATATAATATGAAAACAATGTTTTAATAGTTGAGGAGATAGTAGGCATTGTTTTCCTGTCTTTAGAGGGAAATTCTAGAAATTTTCCAATATGTGCGGTACCACACTGGTTATTGAGTTATTGAGGAAGCATCCATTAATTTTTATATTATCGAGGGTTTTTTTTAATGGGTTTATTCTGAGTTTCATAAAATAATTTTTCTGCATCTATGAAGACAAAAATACAATTTTTCTCCTTAGCTTTATTGATATGCTGAATTTTTTAAAAGATTTCCTACTATTTAACATGCTCCCCTCCTGGGAGGGGAGACCACTTAGAATATATACTTTTTTTTTTTTATTGTGCCATGGATTCTATTGGCTAATAGTTTAAGTTGTTGGCATTGATATTTATAAGTGAGAATGGTTTATTTTCTTTTTTGGTATAATCTTTTTGAAGTTTCAATGTCAATCTGCTTCTTTCATAACTGAGTTTGGAAGTCTTTCTACTTTCATTGTGTTCTGGAATAATTTAAGTAACATTACTATTATTTGATCTTTGAAAAGTTTGGTAGAATTTCCTTGTGAAACTTTCTGGTCTTGGTGCATATTTGGGGAGAATCCATGTAACCAACTTCTCTTTGTCTTCCAAGGTAATTATCCTATATATACTTTCTGTCTCTGCTGTGGTTAATTTTGCTGCTTATAGCATTTACAAAATTATTCATTTCAATTTGGGTTTCCAAATTTATACAGAGAGCTGTGCAAAATTAGGGTGACCAAAAAAACATTTTCCAACTGAGATCTAAAGTGTGTGATCAGTGGAAGTGATACTGGGACAGCAGACATGAACTGCCCTGGGGAAGATGGAGTACCATCTAATGACTAATGGTCATCCTTTGCAGTCATTTCTTAGGATTTGTTAGAAGTCCTTGATTGACGCTCCTTCTCAGTCATTTCCCCATTTTGCCTGCTTAATTAGTTGACTAATGGTTCGTCTATTTCACTTATTTTATCCGAAGAAACAGCTTTGTATTTATCTGATAATTCTAGATAAAATATCTAGAATAACTCATTCTAATTAATAGAATTCTAATTAGTAGAATAAATACTGTTATTTATTTATTTTCCTGGTTTTTTTTTTAACTCATTATATTTAGTTTTTATCTTATTAGTTCCTTCTTTTGGCTTTATTTTGGTTTACTATCTTTTTCCTTCTACTTTTGGAGTTGGTAGTTAATTTATGTATATGGTATTTATACATGCATATGCTCTTGCATATGTATACTTATTTATTTATATAGCATACATATATGTCATTTTCCTTCTCATTAATGCTTTAACTGTACATCACGGCTTCTGATGCGTAATGTTTTCCTTTTTGTCATTTTTAAGAACTTTTGTGATTTTGTTTTGTATTTCCTCCCTGATTCAGAGATGTGCATGTGTTTATATCTCTTAAAACTATTATTATTTGAAATTGATTTCTAGTTTTATTTCATTGAAGTAAAAAATGCTCTTTGTACCATATCTGTCCTTGGGAGTTTACTGAGGTTTCCTTTGTGGCCTCAACTATTGCTAAATTTCCTGAATGTTCCATATATACTTAAAATGAATTTTTTTTTTTTTTTATTGGCAAGCTTCAGGGTTTGTATTGGATGTATCTTTGACTTCAGTTCACCCACCACTTTTCTCTCACTGTTCTTGACAGCCCTTGGCTCAGCTGCACTGGAGTATCTCTTGCTCTTTGCCGTGGGCTTCTCTGCCACTGCCATGTGGAGCATCTGCAGGAGGCTACTCAGCCATTCTGGCACATGTGCAAACCTGAAAGCATTGTGCTATTAACAAGGCATTAATATCTTCTGGGACAACTCTGGGAGATGGGAAACAGTGGTGAAATATTCTCATCTGTGTCTCAGGCAGTAGTTCTGAGATACATTCATTGTACTGGGTTCTTTTTTTTTTTTAATTTTTATTTATTTATGATAGTCACAGAGAGAGAGAGAGAGGCAGAGACATAGGCAGAGGGAGAAGCAGGCTCCATGCACCGGGAGCCCGATGTGGGATTCGATCCCGGGTCTCCAGGATGGCGCCCTGGGCCAAAGGCAGGCGCCAAACCGCTGCGCCACCCAGGGATCCCTGTACTGGGTTCTTTAGAAGGGTACCTTGTCACCTACTTTGTTGTAGATGTCAGTGGATTTTGGCTTTGCTATTCTGTTACCTTGTCATGTATTTTCTTTTTAAAAGGTAATTTAGTAAGATTCAGAACTACACCTCCACTGCTGACGTTTTCCAATGTTTTTTCTTTATAAATTTAGCATATGTTTATATCTCTAACCGATATATTATTCTTGCATACTTATGGAGCCTATGTAAGTGCAAGTATATTAATGGTATTCTATTACGATTTGCTTTTTAAATTTTTTTTTAAAAAAGCTTTTTCAGATCCACTTGTGATGTAATAAGTTGTATGTATTGGTTAAAGAACAGAAAAACAAACAGCACTCTAGGTATGAAACAAAAGAAATTTAATACAGGGCATTAGTTCCATGGACGATAAAAGAGCCCAGAAGTAGAGGATGATGAAGCAAACCAGCTTTTAGCAACAGCACAAAGACCCTCCACCACTAGGGTGGGAAGGATATAGCAGGGAGTCTACCCTCAGCCCAGAACCATGCCATCTGGTGAGACCTAGAACTGTGTCAAGAGCTGAAGCCATAGAGAAAAGAATCGTCTGGTGGAGAATGGCAGAGATGTGGCCCATCCTAGAAGAAGTCCACTAAAACAGAGAAAAAAAAAAAAGAGAGAGAGAGAAATAACCTGGATTTCTGTTTCCTTCCACTCTCCAGCTTCCGTCTTGTATATCTGATTGGGGAGGATGCACATCTAACCAGAAGTCAGTTGGCAAAGGAATCCAGAAAATGTAGTTTGCAACAGGGCAAGGAATAGATCTGAGGACAAAGAGGCAACAAGTAGCTATAATTCATTCATTTTTCACTGTTGCATAGTATTTCATTGAACAACTATTCTGTGGTTCATTCATCTATGCTACTATTGATGAACATTTGGATTATTTCTGATTTTTTGCAAGGAAGCAATGCTTCTGGAAACATTCTTACTCATATTTTTTGATCCATATGTATAAGAGTTTCTCAAAGATATACTCCTGGCAATGAAATATCTGTGTGATAGGGTATGCCCAGGTTGGACTCTTTCAGGTAATTACAGACTCTTTTCCAAAGTTCCTGTAGTAGAATACATTCTTTTCTTTTTTAAGATTTTATCTATTTGTTTGTGTGTGTGAAAGAGAGAGAGAGAGAGAGAGAGAGAGAGAATGAGAGAAAGAGAGAAGGAGCCAGAGGAAGAAGTAGAAGCAGACTCCCCATTAAACAGGGAGCCTGATGTGGGGCTTGATTCCAGAACCCCAAGATCATGACCCAAACTGAAGGCAGACCCTTAACTGACTGAGCCACCCAGGCACCCCAGAATACTTTTTATTAGTGGTGTTTTAGATTCTGTTTTTTCCATATTCAATATCACTGTGTGATCCACTATTTAAATGTTTACCAATCTGATGAGTTAGAATTTTATCTTGTGGTTTTATTTTGCATTTTGTTGGTTACCAGTGAGGTTAAGTATAATTTCACATGTTATGAGACATTTACTCTTTCTCTTGTTCATGTATTTTGACAACTTTTAACCCTTATCCTTCTTTTCATTATTGATTCATATTAGTTTTTTTAAGAAATCCGTTTTGGATTTTAATCTGTACCAAGGATATGTGAAGCAAATATCATCAGTGTTTTGTGAGTTTTTTCTCTTTTCATGTTGTCTTTTATTGAAGTCAGATGTGAATTATTTTGATTTCTGACTTGTCCAGTATGTATCCTGTTTAAGAAATATTTTCCCACTGCAAGACCATAAGGGTATTTTCTAATATTGTATGCATTGTTAGTCAAGGCTAAATGCAGGAAACATAGGGATGTCCCACTTATAGTTAGTTCATTTCCAGCTTCACCATGCCAACAATTCCCACCCAGAGCACACTTGAAGGCTTTCTTTTATTTCACTACAAAGCTTTCCCACTTGCCTGCCTACCCCTGAGTCACTGCCAAACACAAGTGATGGTGGCTGACTTCTTGTTATAGCAGGCTCTGAAAGGAATAGTCTTTGCTCACTCTCATGTGAGTGCTCTTTGCTTATTTCTACACTCCCAAACATGTACAAAGAACGTGAAAAGGCTATTAAAAACCAGGAAAGAAAAAAAAAGAAGAAGAATGAAGAAAAAAAAGAGTCAAAAGTATATATGTTTGATTTCGCTAATATTGCCTTGTTAGGTCCCTGTTAGATCTCTGGGATTCCCTGACAGAGGTTTGGGAATCTCAGAGCACAGGGGACTTACAGCTTGCTTCCCATTTGAGCTTCTGGTTGACCACCTATGTGTCTGTCCCGTGGGTATATGGAGTGGATACAACAGAAATGCCAGCATGGTAGACTTAGGTGGACAGAGGGTCTGAACAGGGACCCATGATTCCCTTCAGCCCAGGCATGATGTTGAAGACAGCCAGAATTCCAGTGTGCCCCAGTTTGGTGATGGGTGAGGGATGGGGTGGGGAATGCAAAGTAGGTTCAGAGCCATTATGATCATGGCACAAGGAAATTAGTGACCAGTGAGGTACAAAGGAGCTTTGTGACAGACGTGGTAAGAGTCTCATAGCAGTTTATAGACAGGGCCTGGGCTGGAAGTTCTTTTTTTATTTATTTTATTTGAGAGAGAGAGAGAGAGAGAGAGAGAGAGAGAAAGCACAAGCAGGCAGAGTAGCAGGCAGAGGGAAAGGGAGGGGAAGAAGGGCCTCAATCCCAGGACCCTGGGATGATGACCCAAGCAGAAGGCAGACGCTTGATTCACTGAGCCACCCAGGCTCCCCTGAAGTTCTAAGGTTTCTTGCCAGTCTACTTTAAAGCATTGCTTGATTTCTCTAGAAGACAATAATAAGACAAAAGTTATCAGAGAGATTAGGGCAAAACAAAGTTCACAGGGAGAAGTGCAGGATCATAGAAGAGAGAAACTGGAGGAAAATTGCACTGAAGCAGGGGCAGGTTTAGAATTGATAAATAGGCTCTGAAGTGGGTACAGTCACCAGTGCTTGGGTGTGGCTCAACCTTATGGAGGAGTAGGCATGTGCAATATGAATGTTTGGAGCTGGCTGAAACACTAGGTGTCAAATCACTCATACTTTCAAGGTTGATTGGCTCTTGACATAGAAATATCTGGGTCAGCTGGAGAGACACCTTGGGACTTGTTGTGGGATGGGAGGAGGGCTGGAGGAGTCCCAGGCGAGACTCAGACACTCCAAGGTTGAGCATAGTATTCTGCTGAGCAAATCTCCTTTATGAGATAAATTGAAGAACAGGAAATGCAAGGGTGGGGGTAGGGGTGGGGGTGGGAAAGGCGGAGCTGGGGGGCACTTTGCGGTCTTTTATTTTTAAATTATATTTGATAATCAAAATGTCTGTAGGCAGCAATTTAACCCCAGGGAAAGTGCCCACTGAAAATTGTGTTGAATAGCAGGCATCGAATCTCATTACATGAGTAATGGTCTAACAAAGCCTGCCTATTCTTTGCCACCCACTTGAGCTTGCACAATGCAAATAACCCCTTAGGCAAGAAGAGGAATCTAATGCAAATGCTGTTTTTCTACAGATGCCTTATTGTTCGTTTTCCAAATATAACCCCGAAGACTGGGGTTTGTTTGTGATGTAGGAAAATCATTTGGCTGCTGTGAGCTAGGAAACTGGTGTGGAAAGAGTTGTCACAGACACATGAAGTGGTCTAAGTTTTACCTTGGCAGTGCTATTTGGAGTGAAAAGCAGGTTTTGATACTAAATTGGGATAATGGTGTTTTTTTTATATGGACTAATTATATAAAAGTCGTCTAAATTTTTCATTATTTCTAGACTGTTCTCCTGTGACCAGCGATGTACAACTTGTTAGAGATATTAAAGGTTAACAGAGGGTCAAATATTTTGGCTAGTGTCTTTTTCTGGGATAACTCATGAGAACTGTTCTGCTAAATATAAAGTGACCTTGTCTTTTGTTTATGATAAAAAGAAGAGAAGAGCAGAAAAGAACAGATAAGCGGGGGAGGAAAGGAAAGAATAAAGAAATCTCCTATTTTTCTGAGTGTTAAGTTTTGGCTGGTCTCTCTGCTTCCCCTTATGCTCCCTGAGTCAATCACCCACGAGGTGGCCAGACTCATCTTAATATGCCTCACATCCTGTCACTATCCTACTTCAAACCCTCCAATGACTTCTCTTTACATTCAAAATAAAATCCTAGCTCCAGCCCCCCCAACCTCTGGGCTTAATAGACCCTATCAGACCTGGTCTCTACTTGTTTCTCCTTCTCTAACTAGCTCCAACCTTACTTTCTCTCTGTTCTTCAAATAAGCCAAATTTATTCCCATCTCAAGTGACTTGCTTGCTGTTTCCTCCCTGGAAACACTTGGCCTCGAGTGTTTGCATAATTGCCTTATTATTTTTTAACACTTCCTTAAAAGATATATTTTACATACAAGTGGACAATTTAATGGTTTTTAGTATATTTATAGAGTTGTGCGACCATCACCTGCAATCTCACTTCAGGATATTTTCATCGCCTCCAAAAGAAATCTTGTACATTAACAGTCCCTTCCGTTCCATGTCTCATTCTTCAGGCCTCAACAACTGATAATCTAAGTTCCGCCTCTACAGATTTGATTATCCTGGACATTTTACACTAATGGGTTCATAAAGTATATGGTCTTTCTTGGCTGGCTTCTCTCACTGAGGATGTGTTTGAGGCTCACCACGTTGCAGCAAGCATTAGTAGTGTTTGGTTCTTTTTTATTTTTAATTAATTAATTAATTAATTAATTTTTGGTTCTTTTTTATTGATGAAGAGTAGTAGTCCCCGGTATGGATATACATTTTGTCTATCCATTCATCAGTGGATAGAAGTTTGTGCTGTTTTTACTTTTTGGCTCTTATGAACAGTGCTTCTCTGAACATTCATGCACAGGTGAATGTTTTCATTTTCTTGGGTACACAAACACGGAACTGGTGGGTCAAATGGCTATCCTGTGTTTGGCGTTTTGAACAATTGTTTTCTACAGTGGCTGCACTATTTTCCATTTCCACCAGCAATGTTAGAGGGCTCCAATTTCTTTACATCCTTGCCACCATTTGTTATCTGATTGGTTTTATTCCATTATTCCGGTCTGCAGCCCAATGACAGAGCTGGTCCGTCTTGGTGAACAACAGTACAGAATAACCTCTGCAGTCACCATCATGTTGTTTTATGTGCCGATTACATAAAACCACTTATTATTTGAAATTTTATTCCTTTTGTTTACTTGTCTATTGCCTATTTGTACCTTGACCTTACCCTCTAGAATGTAAGTCACATAAAAGAAGATGTTGTCTATCTTAATTTGTATGTATGTTTGAGGCTCTACATTGATGCCTGGCATATAATATGTACTAAATAGCTATTTATTGAAGAAACTAGCTATCTAAGTTGGTAAAGCATCATATAATTATCAAAGCAAGTTTGGGAGAATTTCCTCAAAATATACATTGACACGGGACAGAGAGCTGCCTGTGATATAGTCTGTGGAATTTCAGGACGGTTGTTTCACAAGTGTATGTTTAATGTTTTAAGAAACCCTTACACTGTTTTCAAAGCAGTAGCAGTTTGCATTCCCGCCAGGAATGTAGGAGACTTCCAGTTGCTCCAAGTCCTTGCTGGTACTTGGTCTTGTCAATGTATTAGCAGTATCATTGTTATGGTTATTAATATTCTAGTAGGCGTGTTCTGGTACGTTGTTGTGGGTTTTTAATTGTGGTTTTAATTTGCCTTTTTATTTTTTAAAATTTATTTTTTTAAAATTATTTTTAAAAATTTAAAAAAGGTCTTATTTATTTATCTGAGAGAGGGAGACTGAGAAGGAGAAGTAAGCTGCCCGCTGAGCAGGGAGCCCAACATGGGGCTTGATCCCAGGACCCTGGGATCATGACCTGAGCCGCAGGCAGTTGCTTAACTGACTGAGCCACCCAGGTACCCCTAATTTGCCTTTTTAAATGACTAATATATTTTTTAAAGATTTTATTTATTTATTCATGAGAGAGAGACAGAGAGAGAGAGAGAGAGAGAGGCAGAGACACAGGCAGAGGGAGAAGCAGGCTCCATGCAGGGAGCCTGACGCAGGACTCAATCCCTGGTCTCCAGGATCACACCCTGGACTGAAGGCGGCGCTAAACCGCTGAGCCACCCGGGCTGCCCAATGACTAATAATTTGAGTCTCTTTTCATGTGCTTATTTGTCATCCATCTGTTATCTTACGTGAGGTATTTATTTGAAATTTATGAGGTTTTTTTCCCAGCTGGGCCGTTTGTTTTCTCATTATTGAATCACAGCAGAACTTTACATATTCTGAATGCTGGTTCTTTATTAGATACATATTTTCTAAGTAGTTTCTCCTCACCTAGAGCTTGTCTTCATTTTCTTTCCTTTTTTAAAATTCATTTTTATTTTTTTCAATTTCTTTTTAGTTTGGACACTGGTCTTATTCTCTCTCTTTAACAATCAACTTCATTTTCTAGAAATATTTTCAATTTCCAAAAAAATTGTGAAGATGGTACAAGAAAGTTTCTTCCTATGTGTCTGAACCCAGTTGCATCTATTATTAATAGTTTACATTAACATGGTACATTTCTTGCAACTAATGAACCAATGTTGATACATTATTATGAACTGAAGTCTATACTTTATTCAGAAGTCTACATTTTATTGCTTAGTGTTTACCTGATGTTCTTTGTTCCAGCATCCCATTCAGTATAGCACATTATCGTTGGTCCCCATCTTTCCATAGGTTCCTTCTGTCTGTGACACAGAAGTAAGATGTCACTTTCATGATATCATTTAAGAATATGTAATATCAACATACATTATCACTATTAAGGTTGCCCTTGATCACTGGGCTGAGGCAGTATGTGTCAGGTTTTTCTAAGTAAAGTTATTTCTTTTTCCTCTTTTCTGTACTGTGCTGTCTTGAAGGGTTTTATTGCATACGGTCCGTAGTTGCACCTGAGGGAGTTACAGTCTACCTCCTTGAGGATGGAGTGTCTACATAAATTATTTGAAATTCTTCTCCATGGGAGAATTATCTCTTCTTCCCATTTACTTATCCATTCAGATCATTTACTTATATTGATGTGGACTTGTGGATATTTATTTTAGACTTTGAGTTATAATCAAGATGACTTTATTTACTTTTTTTGCTCAAATTATTGTATCGTTTTCCACTGAAAGCTTTTTCAGTTGGTCCTGTGTCCCTGTGACACATCTCCATGCAATCAGATTGTTTTTGAACACTTTCTTACTTTCTGGCAACACAAGATGCTCCCGGCTAACCTTGTCTATTTCCTGCCCCAGTCCTAGAATCAGCCATTTCCCTAAACAGTCCTATTTTCTTTCATTGGAGAATAATGTTAGGATTTAAGGTCTACATGCTTGAAGTGATTGTTGCTATTGGAGTGCTTCTAAGTCCTTTCAATTGATTGTGCAAAAAAAAAATGTATATTTGCATCTACATTTATAAGGGATATTGATTGGATTGATTGGTAGTTTTTCTCTTGGAAAATCTTTAAACATTTTTTATATCAGGTTATAAAATCAATGCACAAAAATTAGTAGCCTTCATATAAAAAATTGTTTTCCTGCTAAGCTCTATCACAAGAGAGGCAAGGTGGGAGGTTGTCTCTCCTTGAATTCTGAGTTACTTGTTTGCACTGTGATCTCAGTTCCCTCTTTGGCTTATAAAAATTATAATTTTTATCTGGCTTTCCTCACTGTAAGCAAGAGTGTTAAGATTCAGGTTGTTTTTTGTTTTTGTTTTTTCATTTTAAGAAGAAGTTAGTTTTAAATTCAGACATTTCATGGGGAAATGATTTACAATCCAGGGAATAAGTTCACATGCTCACTTTCTATTCTTATTCACAAGACTACAGCAGAGGTCTGAATGTTTTGGGGAACTCCAGGAAACAGGGCCAGTCTGCATAAAGCAGACTAGAGCAGAAGGTGGATCCTCGCGTGACATCAACATCTGTAGGTAAGGGATGTAATTTCTTGAAAAAATTAGTGGGAGTTCTCGTGGAGAAAGTTTGAGAAGGTGTGAGAGAAAGTCAAGTCCTGAGGGCAGGTGAGCAAGGATACCATCTGGTAGGTATCTAGTGAAGAGACCTCCTAAGAAGTACTTAAGTTGTAAGATGCTTCTCCTTCAGATTAGGAGAAAAGTCAAATTTGGCATGTTTAAAATGATGTCCCTATAAATTTAATTCCCTAAAGATTATTTAATCAATAGTTCTCAACTCCACGTACACTTTAAAATTACTCAGAGCATTTTTATAAAATATCAATCCTGGGGTCCCAGCCTAAACCAATGATATAAAAATGCCTGGGTGTTTTTTTTTTTTTTTTTTCTAGGCAATAGTAGCTTTTTGAAAATTTCAGGTTATTTGAATGGGCAATCATATTTGAGAATCATTACAGATGTTTTACTATAATCTGAAAAATCCATATAGGCGTGAGGTCCTAAAGATAAAGGAAACCTGTCCATACTACATTCCGCTGCGAAGCAGGCCCTTGGGAGGAAGTGGCTTTATAATAAGGGGGGTTTAGATAGCAACTTCCATGGGCTAGAGAAGCAAGCAAGAGCCTAGAGTGGGGGAAAAATCTTTGAGGTAGACTTGTATAATACGGAGGTAGGTTTGTTACCTGCAACCAAGAGGAAACTCCTCATTTAAAAGGAGATGTAACCCTGAAGGAAGAGTTATAACACTGTCACTTGGGTTGCATTCACTTTAGTAAAGCCTTGCCATGTGTCCTAACATTTTTTTCTCAAGTTCTCCACTGTCTGGTGAAAATGATGATCCTGGGCTCAGAAACCTCGCTGTTGATGGGGAGGTTTTGAAAGATAAAAGCAAAGAAGTAACATGGAAAGGTTATTAGTTGTGTGTGCTTCCCCCCTCCACTAAAAATTCCTTGATGGATTAGATTGTGCCTTATTTGTGTATATTCAATATAAATGAGTGTAGATAAATGATTAGTTATTAATTTTCCTGTCCATCTACTCATCAAATTCTTTTATGAACTTATTATGTATCAGGCAGTGGTTTAGGCCTATGGGTAAAATATAGAAAGGTGACAGACAAGTCTCTTCTCTGTGAAGCTTACAGTCTAATCACTGAACAAATAAATGAAGTAACAAAAGTCTAGATAATAAATGGTTTTTAAAATAAGATTTTATTTATTTATTTGACAGAGATAGTGAGAGAGAGAGAAAGGAGCTGGGGACCTGGAAGAGGGAGAAGCAGGCTCCCCACTGAGCAGAGTATCCAATGCGGAGCTCGATCCCAGGATATTGAGAGCATGACTTGGTGCCTAACTGACTGAGCCATCCAGATGCCTCCAGATAATAAATGTTAGGACAAAAACAAAATAGGTTAAATGTATAGAGAATATTCAGAGATATGTGCAGCAAGAAGCCTTATTTTGGATAGGGCTGTAAAAGGAAGACTTCTGAAGGCATCTGAAGATCGAATAAGAAAGTACCATGTATATGTGTGTCTAGGGAAAGTGGAATAGCAAATGCAAAGAAGAAACAGCAAAGGAAATCCCCCTGAAGTGAGAATGGACTTAATTTGTTCAGGAACTGGCAAGATGATCCATGAAATTGGATCATAGTGAGAAAGGGAGAGAGTGGCATGAAATGAAGGCCTAGAGGTATGCAGGACTGGGTCATGTAGAACATTATAGATCTTGGTAAGGAGTTAGGATTTAATTATAAATGTACTGAAAACACCATTGGAGATTCTTGTGCAGGGGAGCAAAGCACTTGATTTGCTTTTAAGGGACTACTCTGGCTGTTGAGTGGCAAGGGAACAACTTAAAGAAAGAATAAAATATTATTATGACACTCTATTATGAGCATAAATATCTTGGTTAGGTGAGGTAGATTGAGTATTCCAAGACACAGGATGGAAAAATATTCGGTTCAGCCTTATCTCTGGGATACCATCATGATCTAAAAGGACTCAATTCATCTCTTTGAAGGGAAAAGTTCCTTTGGGATGCAATTCCTGTTGGATGATGTCCCATGCTGTTGGCAAGAGTCTATAAAACACCTTTCCTTCAAACCATCTCAGACATGGTAATCGAGGAGGACTCAGGTACTGCATCTTAATTGCTGTCATCATAAACAGTTGCATCTGGTTGCTGGAGTGCCAGACACATGAGTCTGTGTTCCATACCTATGGTAACTGGAACATCATTTTCTATTATGTTCCATTTTGTTCTGACAGACAAATGATTAATTAGCACAATCAGCATCTCTCCTTGAAAATGGCCATGGATCAGTGTGTTCCTTTCCATCATGTAATTGAATCAGAGCCCACACACCTGTTTCCACTTCCTTTAAACAAACACCTGCCCAATAACCAACACAAAGCAATATTAAATCTCAACCTGCCTTGTGCATAAGTACATCTTTCAACTTGACCTAATCAATGCTGAAAGCTATGGAAACATGGGTCTCAGGCTACATCGTTCCTGATCCTCACATGTAATCAGAGTGTCTGCAGCTCTGGCCCCAACCAGGCTGCATGATGGAGCTGGCCATAGCTATGTTGCAGAGTGACCCAGGGTTTGGCTCTGGGGTCAGACCAGCCTAGGCTTGTACTTGGTTTTTCAGTTGTGTGACATTGACCAATTCACTTAATTCCTGTAAGTCTCTGTTTCCTCATCTACAAACTGAAGATATTTAGACAAATGTTTGTTTTTTTTTCTACATGTGAATCATTCATATAAAAGTTTTAACACAATATTTAGCATATAATAAGCAATTGTTAGCATTATTTACTATAAGAGAATATGAAGAACAATTAGATTGGCAAATTTCAGTTCCGTTAAGAAGAAATAAATGCATGCTGCCCTAACTTTTTCACTGATTACAACCACAAGTCCTGAACAGAATGCATGAAACAATTATCTGATGACTCTGAAAAGTATTTAATGACAAGTCAGCAGGAGAGGAGAATCAAAAACTCAAAGAACAACACCCTATGAAGAAGAGTCTCTGCTTCTTCTCTCCTCCTATAATTCCTGACATAGATTCCAGGGAAGTCTGAATCATGAAACTATGCAATAGGTGCTAATAGAAAATGCTGCAAGAAAAATCTTCTCTTGGGCTAGAGACTGGGAAGGAAAGATTGTTACCTCTTCAAGCCCTACTTTGGACATGTCCAAGTAATAAAGTAGCATTTCCACAGCAGTGGCACTAGCAGCAGCAGTGGAGGTGACATAGGGACAGCAGCTATGGAAGCATATGGTTTGAAAGCTCTTTGCTCTTGTTACTTTGCTCTGAGGTAGACCTAGTTTCAGGAAGTTCCTTATAGTGATTGATGTTAAAACTATGATTTTCCAGGCAGAGCCATGAAAAGGAACTCCTAGGAGTCAGAGAATGGGGTGGATCCACAGAATGGAGGTAACTGGAGAAAGGGACCCTGTAAGTCTGTGTATAAAGTCTTGGGCTCTTCGTGAGTTGGGCATGGATAAAATTAATCATAAGCAACATAGCAAACACTCTGAAAACTGAACTATGGTGTAGACTGAAAACACTCTGAAAACTGAACTATGGTGTAGACTGCCACCTAAGTTTTAGACTGAAATGGTGCATGCACAGGGTAGGGCAGATACCACAGAAAGATTGTGAATACTAAATTGATACTGGAATCACAGAATGCAAATGGGTCAGGACTGTGGTCCAAACCTAGCTAGGTTGATTGCCTACTGAAGCAAACAAATAAATAAAACAAAACAAATCAAGACACTCCCCAGAAAATTTTTAACCCAAAGTTAAACCCAGAACCCAGAGTTTCATAGCATAATATGTCCAGGATACAGTCCAAAATTACTTGATAGGGATTCCTGGGTGGCTCAGTGGTTGAGCGTCTGCCTTCAGCTCAGGGTGTGATCCTGGAGTTCCGGGATCGAGTCCCACATCAAGTTCCCCGCATGAACCTGCTTCTCTATCGCCTGTGTCTCTCCCTCTCTCTCTCCGTGTCTCTCATGAATAAATAAATAAAATCTTTAAGAAATTACTCGACAAAGAATCAAGAAATCGATAACTTTTAAGGGAAGAAGTAATCAACAAATACAAATTACAAGGTGACCCAGATGTGGGAATTATCAGACAAGGAATCTTCTATAATGATGTACATGAAGTAAGAGTGAACACTCTCAAAAATGGAAAGATAGAAATTCTCAGCCAAAAAACAGAAAGCATCTCAAGAACCAAATGGAAATTTTGAACTGATAGATATTATAGCAGAAATAGAAAGTCAGCTGTAGGACCACAAAAGCAGAAAGGAGATGAGGAAAAAAAAAGAGTCAATAAACTTGGTGGTAGGTCAATAAACATTGTCCAATCTGGAAAACATAGAAGAAAAAATGTTTGATAAAATATTCACAGAGCTTCAAAGAACTGTAGGACAGTGTCAGAGCTTCTTATTTTGTTATTATTGTAACCCTGGAAGGTGAGGAGAAAGAAATGGTGCAGAAATATATTTGAAGAGATAATGGCTGAAAATCTTCCAAATTTGATAAAGGAACATATATTTTCAGATACAAGAAGTTAAGCAAACTTCAATAAGATAAACTTGAAGAAAGCCATGCTCTGACTCATCATAATCAAAGAATAGAAAGTAAAACAATGCAAAAAATCTTGAAAAGGCCGGATGAAAACAACACATAAAGAGATGAGGGAAGTTTTCTCACCAGAAACCATGGAGGCAAAGCAAACAACAAAAAAGGGATAATGTTTTAAAGTGTTGTAAGAAAAATACTGTCAATGCATATTTCCATGCTCACTAAAAATATCACTCAGGAATTTTGTTCTGAGATCAGGTCCAGTATTTAAAAAAAAATATATATATATATATTAGCAAATGCCCCTATCATGTTCTGTGTTCTGGTTATAGTTCTCTGTACAAGCAATTCCAAAAAGATTAAGATTCAACCTCTCTTTTCAAGAAACTTACTCTAAAATCTGGGGGGAAGGTAGAAATGTGAGCAATTAAGTGCCATGTAGAGTTTGGATTTAGGGTTGGAGTCCATATAGGGTACTCTGGACACACAAAGGACAACACTGTTGTCTCTCTATTCAGGTAAAAAGAGAGAAACAGGTATAGTTTTAATAGGAGATTATGTTGAATATTCAAAGGTATGTCCCAATGGTAGGAACCTATCGTGTTTCTTAAACCTTCCAAACTACACACTAGTAAAATAGCCCCCCAAGACGTTAAGATTTAAAAAAGGAAAAATCCTGTGACTCTGATAGATCAACAAATAAGCAATTATTGAAGGATAACAGGAATAAAAAAAAGTGTAGGTACAATTTAAGAATTGTTTTTGTTCCCTTCCATTTTCCTGGTGAAGCACTGAATTCTTGAAATACCCAAAGGGAAATGTCTTCAATGTGATTCTAATAAGAAATCATCTTTGATGTGGAGGGCTCTTCCTTTACTTAATTGGGGGCAGATTCAGAGAGGACATAATCCCATACTAAACTCTAATCTACTACTATTTTAAAATTAGACTATTAGAGACTGAATTTGGGTAGAGAAAGGTGCCATGAATTTGGGTAGAGAAAGGTGACCTCCATATATTGGCTTCTGCTCTTATTCTCTCAATTCTCAAAAAAAGGCAATTTGACATCATTTTTAATAACCCATAATCCCTGCAAATTTTGGCTGTTCTTTGTTGTTTTAATTACAATTTGAAATTAGATATGCAACCCACCAATCCACAATAAGACACTCTGAAGCTTTTCTTCTCAAAGGGAAACTACTTTTAATCTTTAAACTCTGCACAAACGTCCCATTTTATTTGACTAGTGTTATACTGCAGAAACGGATTACTTTCCCAACAAAGAAAAAACAGTTTAATAGACCGGATTTTCATGTCATTAGAAAGTCTTCTGATCTTTTTTTTCTCAACAGAATTATTTGTTTTTGAAGACAGAATAACTCTGGTCCTGCAGACAAAAATCCACATATAAGGGAATATCTGTTAAACAAAATCTAATGGGACACTTTTCTGGGAAATGTTTATTTGTGAACAAAAAAAAAATACATTTTCTTAGACAAATCTACACAGCCTATGCATACGCTGTGATTCAAAGCAGTCTTCAAGGTTTTTGTCTTCATCATGCAAACTGGGTCTTCACTCATGCATAACAAAACCAAGGAAAGTATGTGACTTGAGTTCCCAATATTGTATCTCAAGTCAGTCTTCTCAATTCAAAGCTTTGGCTTTGAATATTGAAATGGAATCTGGATAGAATGTAATTAATACAGGGAAGTGACCCAAGTCTTTTGATATACAAGAGGATAAATAGTTCCTTTGCCAATTTCTAAATTTGAAAATAAACAGGTAGTATGGTTTTACCTTTTCCATCTTTTTCATTGAAACAAAATGACTCCAACCCTGAGTTGGGTTTCAGAATTAAAGAGTTTGCTCTTTTTAACTTTCGACAAATATTGCGATGATCTCCTGTTTTTCAAATATGTGATCTGGGTTCTCCTGAATATAGTCAACTTTAATAGAGTTAACTGTCAAAGAAAGAGAATTCAGGATCTTGGAACTTGATGATAGAACAAAAAGATTCCCCAAACAATTACTCAGAGGCTGCAAAGGAACTCTTGCCATTATTCCTGTCAGTGGGACAAGTGGCACTAAGCTGAGTTTTTAGGATGGTATGTTCTGGAGGATTCCTATGTTGTGGAAGTCATTTTTTTGTATGAAAGCAACTCAGAACCTGTATCTTACTGTAAGAGTCATGTGTGATTAGCATAGTACAGTGCTTTTCAAATTTTTCTATAGTAATGAGGTTTTTTTTTTTTTTTTTCCAAAGAAAAATCTCTGCTAAAGCCTACTGTACAATGTCTTCAGAAACAGGGCTACTCCGGTTGATTCAGACCATCAGTTTCTCCACGTAAGCCCAAAGCTTGACAGAGCCATAAATGAGAACCACTGGCAAAGCAGGGAATCAGAGTCAACTCAATCTCTTATTAGTTGTCAGAACTTAGATAATTTACTAACTTTTTGAGTGTATGTGTGTGTGTTTTCATTCTTGCCTTTCAGGATTGTTACAAAGATAAGTGATAATGCACATATGATGTCTAGCCCAATACTTTGCATGGAAGTAGCTATTACAGAGCTGTCTCTATTCTTGTTGCTATTGTCATCAGAATCCCAATCATACTGAGCCAGACTCAGTATGGAATCATCCTGAGCCAAGTTCCAGGCCTGTTCTAAAGGGCTGTATATGCATTAACTCTGATAATGTATAGAGGATAACACTGAATCTTAGGGGGTTAATTAGTTTGCCCAACACACAGAATAAGTACTGGAGTTGGATTTAAATTTCAAAGCCTGGATTTAACTCCAGAGCTTGAGCTCTTAGCCGTAGCATGCAGTTACTTCTTAATGATAAAACATAAGGCTCACTGTGTGCTTGTGTAGGTCAATCTCTCCATATCTGAGCTTCCTCAGTGTTTAAATGGGGAATACTTCCCTTAGCACCGAGAGACTCAAATGAGGTAAAGCCTGTCATGTGCAAAGATTCTTATTTTTGTATAAACAAATGGTGACCTGCATGGTCTGCCCATTTTATCCAGTTTGATCATATAAACTGACAACCTCCAAATCTTCAGGGGCACCTGAGTGGCTCAGCAGTTAAGCATCAGCCTTTGGCTCAGAGCATGCCCGGGATCGAGTCCCACATTGGGCTCCCTACAGGGAGACTGCTTCTCCCTCTGCCTGTGTTTCTGCCTCTTTCTGTATGTCTCCATGAATAAATAAATAGAATCTTAAAAAAAAAAAAAAAAAACCCACCTCCAAATCTTCATTTTCATGTTTGTGTGGAAGCAACTCGGGTCAAAAACACATCTGAACTTTGTCAAAATACATCTGGACTCCAAAAGGAAATCTTATTTAGCTTTAAGTTAGGTTTCCTAGAAAAAACTTTTCTAAATTAAGGGGCACCTGGGTGTCTGGGTCAGTTGAGAGGTTGAGCACTGGGCTCTTGGTTTAGGCTCAGGTTGCATCTTCATCTGAGGATTGTGGGGTCAAACTCTGAATGGGCTTCATGCTTTTCCCTTCTTCTCCCTCTGTTCCTCCCCCTTCTCACGCGCTCTCTCTCTCTTTCTCTCAAATAAATAAATAAATCTTTAAAAAAAAATTTTCCCTAAGCCCAGTGAGCAGTTTTGCTGTGAACCCTTTTTTGAAAATAAGGGATTATAATGTAAGTGCTTGATACAGAACATTGTGTATCACACACTGATATAAAAGAATAGGCCAGTAGGGATGCCATAAGTTTCGAGAGGGAAGGCATTTACTTTGTGGGTAATTCCAGAAAACACTTTGACATTCTTTCCATAACCATAATGTTTTATGATGCCTTAAGTTGAGTACATTGATATTCGAGTGAAACATGGTAGCTGTTATACATACTATGATATACACACGCATTTTTGAAGCTTATTTATGGAAAAGGTGGAAGGATGAAAGTTAGGGGACATCATAAATCAGAGCAGTTGAGTCACCTGAGTGCTTGTTGTAGATTCTATCCTTGAGAGACTTGCTTCATACCTCGTGTGCCATAAATAATATTCAAAACACTCAGTTTTACGTTTACATTTAATGTTTACACTGTAGGCAATTTGTCTAATTGCTCACCTTTCTAGAATGTTTGTGCTGTGTCCTAGTGGTGGAACAACCATATACCTTTAGAAGACTACCTACATTTCCATAATTTTTGTAATTGGCTATTTTATACAGACATTTCCTGCAAGAGAAGGAAGGTGTTAAAGAAACAAATAATCCTTACCCTGATCTACCTAATCAAAGATGTATATTTAATCTCGTTTGTCAAATTTGGAAGAGGACTTTTGGGAAAGGAAGGAAGACAAAATACAGTCATCTGTTTACTACTTCTCTATAAATAAAGATGAAATGTAGGAATTGATGATCAAGGTAGAAGTCAATGTTGTAAAAATAGAAATAAAGTCCACACATCATTTTTCCTTTCTCCTTTGTTATTCAGGGATCGCCAATAAATTGTGAAAAACTTTTTTAGCTGAGAGGGGTAGTATAGAAAGAAAAATGAGAAAAGAATAGAGAGTCCCTAGAAAAACAATAGGAAAAATGGAATTGTAAAATGGAATTGTAGGGTAGCCTTTTCATCTAGAACAACAATCCTCAATTTTTTAAAAAAAGATTTTAATTTATTTATTCATGAGCAACAGAGAGAGGGAGAGAAGCAGAGACACAGGCAGAGGGAGAAGCAGGCTCGATGCAAGGAGTCTGATATGGGACTCGATCCTGGGACCCCAGGATCACACCCTGGGCCAAAGGCAGGTGCTAAACTGCTGAGCCACCCAGGGATCCCGACAATCCTCAATTTTAACTGCATGTCAGAATCATCTGGGGAGCTTTAAAGCCTACGGATACCTGGATCCCATCCCTGGGGATTCTTGTTTAATGGATCTTGGGTGACGCTTTAACGTCAGTATTTTTTAAAGCTCCCCTGTGAGCCTAGAGGGTATTCAGGATAGAGAACCATGGGGGACACTAGTACATAACCCATGGGTCATCAGATGGGCTGGGCTTCTAGAGGTCTCATGTCTATGGGAGGAAGGGCATGAGCTATAGGAGATGGTATTTGGAACTAGTGTTGGTAATCAGGTCATTGAGGACTAAAGATAGGAAAGGTTCTGGGTGGGACAAGCAGCTCTCTATATCTTGGTTCCCCTTTTGTGCTCTTTGTTGGAGAGTTCAGAGAATAAATAAGGAAATGCCATGAGATGTTTAGTGATCCTTGGGGGTTCCACATGCCGCCCTTCATCTGAGGGCAATAGGTCTCCTTTTCTACCTCCATCATCTCTGAAGGCATCTGCCTGATTGTCAAGGCAGAAACACAGCAACCTTTTTGAAGTCTATATTGGAGAAATGGAGATAAACCAGGGAGCCTAGAGTCTGACCGAGGGAAAGAGTAAAAAGTTTAAAAAGTTTAGAAAGGGAAGCAGTCTTGGGGGGGAGTACAAATGCAATATACCAGGAGTCAAGTTGGGGCTGGAAGCTGAACCATGATGCAGGAGCCAAAATAGGGATGTGTTCAAGAGAAACGAGGCAGCAGGAGAGTAAGAGAGGGACATAACAATTGCAGGGCACAGAGGTTGTTTGGTGCAAGACTGCTCTGGAAAGTGATCCTGTGACTTGTCTCTAATTCTCTAGAATAGCCTAAAAGTGTTCCCTGGCTACTCACCCTAGGCCAGGGTAATATGACCCAAGTGATGCCTCAGGGAGACCACTTTGGCAGAGGCCAGCATAGCTCAGAGAGAAGGAAGCTAGAGGCAGTTAGGAGGCCCCTCAGTTGGGTCTTCACCAAGTAATAGGTTTCGAAGGGGCTTCTGGGAATGACATTGTGGCAGTACACTCAGCAGTGATGTGATTGTTGATTCTGAGGGAAGAAGGTAACGGAGGACGAAGAGACAATGTGAACTTGTGGCTCTGAGTCTGCACGTGAAGTACGGCAATGCCATGGACCAGGAAGTATCAGGAAGATGAACTGACTCAGGGAAATGACAGGATCAGTGTTAGATGCTGAGCGAGACATACAGGCAAGTCTTCAGGGTGAAAATGTGTTATTGAGAGTAGAAAATTCTGGACAGGAATTCTGGAGAGGGCAAGAACTGGAGGTACCTGTGAACTGCGTATATTGGGAAAGTAGGTGTGGAGAGCGAAAAAGAAGAGAATTAAGGATGGCAGGAGGATGTTCATACTCTGAGAAAGTGCAGTCAACTGTGGGATGGTCCAGATGGCAGGAGGGTTCCACCGAAGCCAAAGGGTTTCCAAGAAGCAAGGGGGATGAAGCACGAGATGGGCTAGGAGGTCCATTCTAGTAGTGGGTAGTTTTAAAAGAAAAAGCTTCTTAGTTTCTTTGCTTGGAAGTGACCTCCACCTGCACATCTCTTACACATCATTACTTCCCTCAAAGGATTATTTTTTTCCATGACATTTCTTGACTCTTCCATTCTTCATGCATTCTCCTTTCCTTAGAATTCCTCCAGTACTTCAAGACTGTCAGTGCATCCCACGGTTCAGTGGGGTGGGGGGCTCCCAAGCCTCCCTAGCTGCATGGAAGCAACTTGACACTCTGCTTCTCACAGCAGGGACTACACCAACAGCCTCGTCACTGGGAGGGCTGCCTAGCTGCAAGTCCCCAGCGGTGTGTTCCCCACAGGCCGTCCGTGTGATGTTGAATGTAAACCAGACTATGTGACAGTCCTGCTTAGAACCCGTAATGCTTCCATGTGGAAGAAGGATCGTGGCTCTCAGACTCCAGCACAGAGTTGACCCCTGGACTTCCTCTTTCTTCCACGTTCCCAACACTCATGTGCTCAGCACCTCTGGCTGGTTCTGTCTTAGGGCTTTTAAACTTCCCACTTCTTCTGCTTTAAAGGTTCCTTCTTCAGATTTCCACAGGGCAAATTTCACTTATACCTAGAGATACCATATATCTTGGCCACTGTGTATTCCCTGGTGCCAGGCACATAGTAGGTGCTCACTTAGTCTGTATTGAATAAATATTGAAATATTGAGTTTCTCTTGGGTTGAAACGCAGCATAGAATATATATTTTTAAAAAGCTGAAGAAGGGTTGATAGACACTTCTCGGGGGCAACTTAGATTTCCCTGTCTGGCTAGAATGTGCTCATTGTGTTGGAAGGCCATCAAACCCACTCTGATCTAGAGGAAGATGTTTGTACCCTTTTCTCCAGTAGGACAGTTTGACAGAGGGGCTGGACCTGACTCTGCTCGAGCTGAAGGAGACATCTTGGGGCTGCTCTCCAAGGTGGGTGGAGAAAAGGCAGCCAGATGGGTCACACTGGAGCTGGCAGCCTGCCGGCCATCGCGGGGAGGCAAGGCAACCCGGAGGCCCAGGGCCCGGTGGATTTTAGCACACGAAGTGTGGCCATTCTTTTCTTCTGTCCAGTTACAGTCATGCAGGTTTGTATAGTGTTCAGGTTGCTCCTCGGTGAGAAGCTCAAGCTGCTAAAAGGAAAATAAGAACAGAAACAGTGGGCAACAAACCGTATTCATATCAAATAGCTAAGCCAGACTAGTGGGAAAGGTATTCATGGGTGGGGGATTCTCTCCAGTGGGTTCTGTGAGCCAGCAGCTGATTTTGGCAGTGACTAAGCCATACCTGCCCCCAAATTGTGTTTCTTCTTCTCATTGAGAAAATGGCTAATAATAACCTATCTCTCATGTACAGGGGAGGAGGTCAGATTGGCACAGGAATTAGGTGACCCGAGTTCGAATCCTGAATTGTCATCCGCTAGCCACGTGGCCTTGAGCAAAGGCTTCACTTTCTTTATACTTAAAATAGAGGTGTAATCCCAGAATCTGAAACTGATGGCACCGAATTCTGATTTAACGCCTCCCTCCTGCGGTGGCAGGATGCAGTCAGCTCCCCCCCCCCCCCCCCACCGTCTTATACCGATAGTATCTCGTCTTTGATTTGCTGAGCCCGGTCTCCCAACTGAAACTCAAGCTCCTCCACCTGCTGCCGCAGGGCCCGGCGGAGGGTCTGCAGGTGTGCCGCCTCTTCCCTGCAGGTAAAGAACAGGAAGCGATCGGATTTCATGTGGCCTCCAAGCACCCGCCCTCCATCATCCCTCTCAAGATGTAGGTCACTCCTCTGACATTTCTTAAAAGGTAATGTCACCTTCTTCATTTGCATCAGTCGCAGACATAGCCACCAGGGCAGATTCTCTTTCTTTCCTTTTCTAAACAACTCGATTGCAGAATAATTTGCATCCCACCGAGTTTACCTATTTTAACAGCACAATGTGATGATTTTTTGTAAATGTGCCAAGTTGTATCAGTCACCACCAGGCAGTTGGGGACCACTTCCATCCGCCCAGTAAAAACTCCTGCGCCCCTTTACAGTTAACCGTATTTCCATCCCTCGGGGCCCAGGCAGCGAGGAATGGACTTTTGGGACATATGCTTTTTAATCTACGTGAACATAATGCAGATTTTCAAAACCCTCATAACCCCTAACGCTTACATTTGCATAGGCCCCACTCACATCAGTGGAAGACATCCCGCTGGCTAGCCCCTTCTTCCCAGCTGACTGCCCATCTTCTGACCTCAAATAGCCTTGGCCTTCCAGAATAAGTGTTGCTATCTAGCAAATAGCTCTCACAGACTCCCACTGAGAAAGCAAGGACAAGAACAGGAAAGCAAAGGAGAAGGACTCATTTCTCATTAGTCCTGCTCCCTGGTGCTCATCTGTCCTGCCCTGATTCCCCTTCCTTGCTCCAGGTGTGTGGGCTGCTGCTTGCTTTTATGACTCTCTTCGATAATTACCTTTCCTCCTCTGACATGTCCCTGCAAAGGAGCGCCTGCTGTCCTGTAAGATGCTGTTCAATTTCCTCTAAATGCTCCCGGAAACTCTGGCACACCGCCTTCATCGCTTCCATCTCGTGGACCGTGCACTGGGAACAATTAGAAAGAGCTGAGAAGGAAGTCCTTTCTGATTCACTGTGAGAGCTCCCCTCCGCTCTGGTGGCCTTCCCACTGGGGCTCCCTTGTCGGCAAGGAAGCCCTGTCGCTACCGTGTGGGGAAGAACAGAGGGAAAGCCCAGCCTTTGGCTTCTCCAGGCAAGTGGAGGCAACACTTGGCTGGGACAGAAGGGCAGCACCGGTTGTCGATTGGCTCTTGGAGACATTATGTCCCGGAGACATGCAGGCTGTCTGAAGGACTAGGTGAGGTAGGGGTTACCAGGGTCTGAAGGACTGAGGTAGGGGTTACCAGGGTCTGAAGGACTAGGTGAGGTAGGGGTTACCAGGGTCTGAAGGACTAGGTGAGGTAGGGGTTACCAGGGTCTGAAGGACTAGGTGAGGTAGGGGTTACCAGGGTCTGAAGGACTAGGTGAGGTAGGGGTTACCGGGGTCTGAAGGACTAGGTGAGGTAGGGGTTACCGGGGTCTGAAGGACTAGGTGAGGTAGGGGTTACCAGGGTCTGAAGGACTGAGGTAGGGGTTACCGGGGTCTGAAGGACTAAGGTAGGGGTTACCGGGGTCTGAAGGACTAGGTGAGGTAGGGGTTACCGGGGTCTGAAGGACTAGGTGAGGTAGGGGTTACCAGGGTCTGAAGGACTGAGGTAGGGGTTACCAGGGTCTGAAGGACTAGGTGAGGTAGGGGTTACCAGGGTCTGAAGGACTAGGTGAGGTAGGGGTTACCAGGGTCTGAAGGACTGAGGTAGGGGTTACCAGGGTCTGAAGGACTAGGTGAGATAGGGGTTACCGGGGTCTGAAGGACTGAGGTAGGGGTTACCAGGGTCTGAAGGACTAGGTGAGGTAGCAGTTACCAGGATGCAGATACAGGGCCAAGGTGAGGGCTTATGCTTAGGAAATTTGAGTCCTATTAAATCTTGTTCAACTTGGGCGTTGAATACTGCCTCACTCTGAATCTCAATGACACTGAACACATTTGTCCCGATGGTATATGTTAGTAGAAAAAGTCTGCATAGAATATATATATATTCTGCATATTCTATGCAGACTTATATATATATATATATATATATATATATATATATATATATATATATATATTTTTTTTTTTAAATCAGCCTCAGCCCTGCTTAGCCACAATCCCCGACGGTGAAATCTGCAGCATCAGCTCCATGCAGCTAACAAGCTCATCCAGAGCAAGGCAGGCATCAATGAGGCGTCCCACGCTCTTCATCAACTGGAATCTAGAATTGACCTCTTGTCTACTCTCCCAATCCTGCTCCTTGTTGCTCCGGATGAGAATCATTCTTTAAATGTTACTTTCTCTGCGTGACTGTGCTTCTGCTTTGGTTTCCTGATTCGCATATCTTCCTGCAGCCCCTAAGTCCAGTCCATTTGTTGGGAGCCTAATGGTTCCCTGAGTTCTTACTAGCTACCTTCTTTGTTTTCCAGCCCAGGTTGGATTATGCTTTGAGGAATGTATGATCCAGAACCCCAGCATCTCTACCTATCTGATTTTATTTATTTATTTATTTTTACCCATCTGACTTTAAGTGACACTGATGCTTGTTAGACCCTAATGCTCTCACTACAGTCCATGGGTTTGGCCCCCTCCCTGTCTCCCAGAGTATTGTGCCAGAGTCTGCTAGTTGCCTGCTCCTTGTCTTCTCCCCCTTTATTCACATGAACAGAATTCTAATATCTTAGGGCAACAGTGTGTCTAACAAATGACATTTCCCAGCATCCCTTGCAGTAGGATGGCGATGAGTTGAAAGCAGAGAGCATGGACTGGGGCTTCTGGAAAGCTCTTTAAAGGAAACTGATTTTCCTGGATACCCTCTTTCAACTTTCTCTTTTTCTTCCTTCCATGGGGATCAGTCTTAACAGTTGTGTTAATTCCTCTTAGCCCTGTTTTTTAGGAAGTCTCAGATTTCTTACTCTTTCCCCCCAAAACTCAATGACCAAGATCCTGGCAGCCTCATGGCTATTTTTACTGGAATTGTCATAACAGAAATACTTTCCTATAAGTGATGTTTTTATACTGAAAGCTCCTCGTCATTTTGCTTTGAGAGTTTGGTTTTGATTCTGTCCCCTAATTTTTATATGTGAGTAACGTTTGTTACATGGCAAAACTCTCTAATTACTTTTGCTTCGGTGTAAGTGCATTTGCACCGGTTAGAGGAGTATTTGAAGTGTTACTGATGTCAGCAAGCGTGCTTGAAAGGTGACTGCAACTATGACTCTTGAAAACGGGAAGCATCTCAGAGACCATGAAGGGCTCTTTTGAAGAGAAATGTTCTGACACAGAATGACAAACTGACTCGTCCACGGTCAAAAAAGGTCAGCTTTCAAGTCTGATTCATTCTTTTATTCTCAAGATCTAACTGAGCGGGATGCCTGGGTGGCTCAGTGGTTGAGCGTCTGCTTTGGCTCAGGGCATGATCCTGGAGACCTGGGATGGAGTCCCGTGTCAGGCTCCCTGCATGGAGTCTACTTCTTCCTCTGTCTGTGTCTCTGCCTCTCTCTGTGTGTCTCATGAATAAATAAATAAAATCTTTAGAAAAAAATTTAATTGATCCACGTAGCTGGAGACCGGGACGAGTTATTTGTCCCTTAGGCATGACCTGGTTGAAGGGTCCTAGTAGATTCCTACAAGCTGACCAAGTTCTAGGGATGGTGAGGCCAGGGACATGGAAAGCCTCAAGGAGGCTGAGCCTTAGAAACATTAAATTTTATGCTTCCTCTAGTTATTTTGGGGTAACTCTTTGTGATTGGAAGGCACGCAGGCTGGGATTTGGGACTGATGGCCTTTTCTTCCCTGAAAAGGGAGTGAGGCGGAAGATTCTGAAACAGTGCCATCTTCTGGCCATTTGGAAGTACTAAAACTACATTTCAGGAAAAAAAAAAAAAAAAGGCAACCTTAGGCAAGGAAAAAAAGAAAAGAAGCTGTTTTAAACTCCCTTTTTTTTTTTTTTCCAATGTAAGTTCTGGGTTATAACCCAAAGGCAATGAATTAAAGGTCTACTCGACTGACCCAAACCCATTAAAACAAACTTTAACTTCAATTGTAAGAGCAACACCACCAGAAAGCATCGAAACTTCACTTTTGAATGGGCTCATCTTAACTTTTTAAGCTGTGTGTGCTTTCTTTTTAGTTAAATCTAAACCATGAGCATTATAGAAGAATTTTCTGATATCCGAAAGTCTTATTTCAGATGATCTCATTTGCTTTTCTGGAAAGTTTTTTTTTTTTTTTTTTAAATTGATAAATTATTATGAAGAACTCACATATACATAAGACTTAATCAAGTCAACAAACCAGGGTGACCCGCAAGACCACAGAAATGGCATCTACCGGGATCCCTGGGTGGCGCAGCGGTCTGGCGCCTGCCTTTGGCCCAGGGCGCGATCCTGGAGACCCGGGATCGAAGCCCACGTCAGGCTCCCGGTGCATGGAGCCTGCTTCTCCCTCTGCCTGTGTCTCTGCCTCTCTCTCTGTATGACTATCATAAATTAAAAAAAAAAAAAAAAAGAAATGGCATCTACCAATTAGTCAAGTTAGTCTCTGAATTGTTAACTACTGCCCTGTAAGGGGAGGAGGTGGGGATGTTTCCGGAGTCTTTTATCTAAAATTGCTCTTATTTTCAACACTCATTTGGAACTTCCATTGACAGCTTAGAGTATCTGTCTCTGCCTATAATCTTCACTGGGTCCAAGATTTATTTTCCAGATAATTTTTTTAATGAATAATTTTTGTAACCCTAGCTAGCACCTAGCATCTGATTTACAGACATTTTTCTCCAGAACATTTTTCAAGCCTTACAAACCCTTACACACTCACTCACCATAGATACCTTTTCTCTGTGTTCTTGAGTTTGTTCTTTGGCTTAAGCAGCCTCCTCTTGTGGGTGAATGCAATCCCTCATTTTCACTTGCTTTTCTGCAAGTGTCTGCGTGCCTATGTGCACACCTGCATACAAGTATAATAATGCATGTGTAAAAGATTGCTTTCTTTGAGTGTATGTTTGTGGTTCCTTGAATCTAAGTAAGGAGAAATGCATTGTTATCTAATAAAACCTTATATTTCAGGGTGTATAATGTCAGATTAATTTGATGTAAAAATAACATTTTTTGGTATAATTGTGAATTCTAGGAGGAGAGCAAACTGAGGCACTATGAGACAAGCTTTTAGAAGACATGAGATGGTGGCATGCATTCTCATTTAAACTCCTGTTCAGGGATCACTGGGTGGTGCAGCAGTTTAGCGCCTGCCTTTGGCCCGGGGCATGATCCTGGGGTCCCGGGATCGAGTCCCACGTCAGGCTCCCTGCATGGAGCCTGCTTCTCCCTCTGCCTGTGTCTCTGCCTCTCTCTCTCTCTCTCTGTGTCTCTAATGAATAAATAAATAAAATCTTTAAAAACAAAAAAAACCCTCCTACTCAGTTGAAAGCTGCCCACTAGTCTGAAGATGGCCATTGTGCGTAATGGGACACAAAACCCCTGCATGTTCTCAGAAGAGCTAATATTTTATGATGTCAAATCAAGAAGAAGGTCTATTTCCAGTTGCCAGATCTCTCCACATAGCTGGGGCTACTTGGGCCCAAGGTCATCTCTTGACACCAGGTAGGAGAAATGGGGGGATCTCTGCTGTGCCCTGGAGCTGGCCCAGGTTCAATCCTTGGTCCCAGTTCTAATCAATGTCCCTCTGCCTAGCTCCCAGAACCAGTCCTTACCCTTTTCCTGCCTCTGAGTTTCCCCAGTGCCATCTCTCAAAAGCTGTAGTCCTCTGCCTGCTGCTGGGATCCCAGGGGCTGCATACCCACTTGCTTCTACAGTTTCCAGAACCATGTTTCTGCAAATTCATAAGGACACCCCCAAATACCTTATTGACCCTTATGTCTTTTTTTTTTAGATTTTATTTATTCGTGAGAGACACAGAGAGAAAGGCAGAGACATAGACAGAGGGAGAAGCAGGCTTCTTGCAGGGAGCCTGATGTGGGACTTTATTCCCTGGACCAGGATCATGACCTGAGCTGAAGGCAGAAGCTCAACTGCTGAGCCACCCAGGCATCCCCCTTTATGCCTTATTAAAACTTTTCATATTAATGGTCTTACTGGGCTATACTAACTGGTCAGCTATGCTCTCTGGATGCTATGGTTTGCCTGATGGACTAGACAGCTTCCTGGCACCGGTAGTCAGGCCCACCCTTTGAATACCTGAGCCTCTCTAGACCCTGGTGTCTCTTTTGTCTGCACTGGTTTGTCACAGTCGCCTCAACCATGCTAATACCCTTATGAGGTAGAGTGTCTTTTCTGCCCATGGGAGGCTGAATTACTCTTTTTTCTTTTTTCATTTGTGGCCATACAACTGAGCAAATGATAGGCTAATTGAGTATCATATACAGAGCTATTGCCATAGATACTCGATTATAATATTAATAAATGAAGTGATAGCACTTCCCAAAGAGAATTTAACGATAGACGTCTAGCTTCTTAGTCTGTGGATACATGTTTGTTATTTTTCTTTCTTTTTTTAGAGAGAGAACACAAAGGGATATAGAGAGGGGGAGAGAGGTTCTTTAAGCAAACTCCCTGCTCAGAGTGTGGAGCCCAAGCAGAACCTGGTCTCACTTCCCTAAGATCATGATCTGAGCGGAAATTAAGAGTCAGACACTTAACTGAGTGAGCCACCTAGGCGCCCCTATTTCCCTTTAGAACACAACCAGTAAATGATTTATATTGTTTTTAGGAGTGATGATGTGAACAGAAACTAGATAGTATCTTATTATGGAATAAATAACTGCAACATTTACATTAAAAGAATGACATTTAGTACGTCTAGAGAGGCCTTTTCTTCTGGAGTTTTTAGGATAATTTTGATTTTTTTTTAATTTTGATTTTTTAATACTTTATTATTCTTAACAAAATATAGAACTAAATATGGTTTAATTTACATATCCTTGTAAAACTTATCTTAAAAATGTAAATTAGAAAAAAATCTTTATTCAGGATATTTTAGATTGACAACCTGGTTTTCCTCATGAAAACTAGAATACCTGATTGTAGGATTTAATATTTTTTCTCTCTACAGTCTCTTAAAATGTCACCTTCTCTAGCTATCTTTCATTCTTAACATTTTCCTGTATTAACAATGGAGCCAACAAAATGTTTATTCCCTTAGAGCTGAGCTTTTCAGCCCTGACGTTGTTATTTGGGGTAGATAATTCTTTGTTGAGTAGGGGTATGTCCTGTGTACTGTAAGATGTTTAGCAACATCCCTGACCTCTACCCACTAATAGTAGCAACACCTACTCCAGCTATGACAACCCAAAATGTCTCCAAACATTGTAAAATGTTACCAGGGATGGGGGCAAGTTATCCCCAATTGAAACCCACCAGCTTACACCATTTTTGGGGGAGGCAGGTGGGGGAGGCAGAGGGAGAAGGAGCAAGAATGTTAAGCTGGCTCCATGCTGATTACATGTGGAACTCAATTTCACAACCCTGAGATCATGACTTGAGCAGAATTCAAGAGTTGGACACTTAACTGACTGAACCACCCAGGCGCCCCCAAATCCACCACCTTATAGCATTTAAAATCCCTTAATAAATATCAATGATGATGGTGGTGATGACTCCTACTATGCTTCAGGATTTGGACCTGGGCATTTCAACCTTAGCCTTTGCATTTCACTCCCACGAAACTTTTGGATAGTATTATAATCTCAATGACTTCTTTTACTAGTTCAACCCTTATTAAATGACCCACTTAAAAATATTCCAAATGCCTGAAACCTTGCAATTTGAAAAAATGATGTAGTAAATTATCTTTCATTGATCCTCTTTCTATGTTTATATAACATTTATGCAGATTTCTAGATGTTGAAGGGCTACGTAGTAATTTGCCTTATCTTTCACATAATCACTTTCTCATGTAGCTATTACACTTCTACAGATTTAGATATTTTAAAGTTAGACACATCGTTGCCCAAAGTGTGTGGTCCAAGAATTTGATATCAGCTAAATCTGAATTTGAATCTGGATTAACCACTTATTAGTGGGGTAAGTTGGAAACTTACACTCTCTTAGTTTTAGGTTCGTCATCTGCAAAAGGGGAAAGACTTGGCATTTATCTTAGGGACTCAGGATTCATGGCATGGATGAAAATGAGGGTTACTTGACATAAGGTAAATAAAGTGATTAGCACAGGCACTCAATAAATATCTGTGGAATTAAAAGAATGGGAAGGTAACTCATCAGGCATCAAATAGTAGGCACTTAACAAATTATAATTGCCCTCCACACTCCTTTGAACAGCTGTAGTCCTATGTTATCTGTGCCACCTTTCTGTTTTTCACTTTCTATACAGGAAATTTCATGTGTGACACTCTTGATTTTGTTAACAATGGCTAAGCTTGACAGCCTAGATCATTTCTCACCTTGAGAATCACTGAAGAGGGGACACTGAAGGCATCACTAAATGCTTATTGATTTATCAGGGGCAAAACAGGTTGGGGGGGCTCATTCAGTTTTCAGTTAACTCAATGTCCGCTTTTAAATAAACTCAGCCAAGATGGAGCAGAAGTCCCTCTATTTCATATAGAGCTTCTAAGGAAGCTCTAGATTCAAGAGCTGAACAATAATATAATAGTAATGAAAACTAGTAAGAAGATTGGGAGCCATACAATTAACATTTTCTAGGGCTTTCTGTGTGCTGGGCACTGTGCTGAGTGTCTGAGCATCCTGAGTGCTTTAGAGGCTTTCTCTCACTTAATCCTAATGTAATCCTGTGTCGGTGGCATGAACAGACTCTCTATTTTACAAAACAGGAACTAGGATCAGAGAGATTTAATGGCTCGTGCAAGATAATTCAGCTAAGTGAATTTAAGACATAGAATTGTTCAGTTGGAGATGAGGTACTGATGCATTAATGTTTATAACCTTACACATGAATTTATTATGCTCTAACCCTCTGTAAAATGGGGATTAATAATGAAATTTTCCTCCTTACCTCAGAAGGTGATTGGACATATCAGATAATGAGACATTTGTGAGACTATATCATAAGCTCTAAAGCACTCTACAAGTATTACTCATGATTTGAGATGGAAAGGTATGCCCCAAGAGCTCAAATTCAGGAAGCCCAAACATTATCCCCGAGTTGGTGTTCTCCATCTGCCTTCCCGTCTCTGCAGAGATGATACTTACAGAACACAGCTCCTTCACTGTAGTGTCCTGAAGGATGTTCAACGTCTTAATGAACTGGGCTTCCAGATGATCATCTGAGCATGGGCAGTGCCTACAGGCTGAGAGCACAGGGCTGGGGCTCTGCCCCTCTGAGTGGCAGTGGGGATGGTGATGACAGCAGACACAGCAGTGGGCAGGTACAGTGTGACAAATGGCTGCTGTGTCTAGAGAGACAGATTTGGTGAGGTACTGGGCCTTGTTACTTGGAGCTGAACAGCAATGCCAGGGCCTAGGCTCACATATATTGGCCTGAACAGAAACATCACGGCACTCTCTTGATCTTGTCTCCAGTCTTGGTTCTGTGGTGGGAACAGGGTCACCCATAGTGCATTCTAAAGTCATTCCTTTAGAATCAGCCCCCAAAGCCACAGCATTCTGAGCAGCCGATGCCAGATTGGAGGACATCTGGATTGTCACAGACCTGGAACCAACAGTGTTTGAGTCAGCATTTGGAGGAAGCTTTTCCATCTCAGATTCTGCTCTATGTGGTACTTGACCCAAAGCAGGACACACTGGCTTTGCTTGCTGAGTATCTAGGTGGAGAATGGACTTTTCAGATGTTTGAATATTGTCAACTGTATAGGACATGACATTACCGGGCTTGGAGATGTCCTGTGGTGGGCTTTCTCCTATCAGTGAGATGTTGTTGGTGTCAGTATAGGTTTTGTTGCTTTCTGCTCCTCTTGGGTCCTCAGAGTCATCATGACGGCACTTGTGAGCAGGATCAATTCCAGGTGATCTTTGGGACTTGTGGTGGTGGCTTTGCATGTATGCTTCTCCAGGCCCCTCAAGCTTCAGAAACCCATCCTTCACTTCTGTGATGTGGGTCACCATAAACCCCAGAGGACAGTCATATCTGGAGGTAACTGTGCCCATGATGGCCTCATATTCAGTTTGGGGCATGGGTAGGTACTGCCTCAGATGGCTGTCTTTCCTTGGGTGTTCTCCCCATCTGCTGGTTTTGTCAAGGGCTGTATCTGGGGCCAATGGCTCTTGTGGCTTCTCCATATCCTCAAACTGAGACTCTTTCTCTACCATGGATATTGAGGCCTTTTCCTCCCAGATACTCCAGTCTTGTTTTGAAAAGGAAGCGCTCACCGTACTCTTGGAATCAGATTCATCTGACTCTTGCTGGCAGTACTGGGGTGACACCAAGCACTGGCTCTGATCCCTTGGCTTTCTACATCCATTCTCAGCAGGATTCTGGCTGCTTGGCAAGGAAGGCAACTGTGTGAGAAACCAGGATAAAAGCAAATGGGTCAGGAGGATGGGGAAGGCACTATGTTTCAGAAGTGTGTGTGAGTCTTTTCCTTATCATCACGATTGACTGAGGAGTCAGGAGATAAGTGTTATAAACTCAGTTTTACATTAGTTTACTACTTTAACTAAGCCCTTCTGTCTATGGGGCTCAGCTTCCTTGTTTGGTAAAATCAAAAGAAAATAAAAAGGAAAGGAATGCTAAGCTTTCGGGCACCTTGTTTAGTGTGATCCATCATCCCCCATCCCCTGAGTCCCTATGCTAGGTGTCTTCCAAGGGCTGATTGCCCTTTCCTGATGTGCTGGCTAGCTTTCTACTTATCTTCCTTTTAATTCCTATTCCAGACCTCCGGTGGCCCTCTACCTGCAGGGGCAGGGGCTCCAGTGGTTCATCCAGGAACCCACTGCTGTCAGACTGGCAGCTGTTTTCTCGGTTCACTGTGGCACCTGTGGAAAGAAGAGGCCTGGAATCAATGAAGGGAAATAGGCTGTCAGTGGGACTGAGATTGAACCTCCTCTGTTGCTTGATCCTCAATAAAAGCCCACTTCCTGGAAACAGAGCTGAACAAGGGAATTCCAAGGATTTATTTTCTCGATTGTTAGAGGGTCCAGGTAAAATTGTGTCACTGGTTTCCTGAAATAAAGGAAACAGGACCACCATCTCTTAAGACTAAATAGCAAATGATTGCAGATGCCTCTTTAATAAGGGGAAGAAAATCCATAAGGAAATGAGTTGCTCTTAAATGCCACACTGGCAAAACAATAAAAAAATGTATTATCTGTGCATATGTATTTTGTAATGAACTGAATATCATGTCCCTCCATCCCTCCCCCCCAAAATCATATGCTGAAATCCTAACCCCCATGGTAATTGTATTAGGAGGTGGGGTCTTTAAGAAGTGACAGGTAATAGAGCAGAGCTCTCATTAGTGAGGTTAATACCTTATAAAAAAGATCCCAGAGAGGAAAGCTCCCTTGCCCCTTCCACCAGTGAGAAGATGACCACCTGTGGACCAGGAAGTAGATTCTCACGAGCTACTGAAACTGCCAGCACCTTGACCTTGAACTTACTTCCAGCCTCCAGAACTGTGAGAAATAAATTCCTGTTGTTTACAACCATCCGGTCTGTAGTATTCTGTTATAGCAGCCCTAATTGACTAAGACATATATGTCCTTTTTTTTTTTTTTTTAACTAAACATTGGATAAGAACTTTACTAGCTTCATCTGGATGCTATATGACTACAAGTCCATGCTCATGTTTTAGACTGCTTTTCTTGTCATTGCGAAAGGCTGGAAGGGGCAGAGAAAGAATAATGTTAAGTGAGGGCAGGTAATGACTCTAAATATGAGCATCTGGAAATTCTAAATCTATCTGAAATTTTACCATAGATAAAATACGTTATATTAGCAGGGATAGCAGATGTGGGTGGCTACTAGAGGACGAACCTGATAAAGATTAAATTGTAATATTTTTTTTTCTCCTACTTAATGGCAACTGCTTTATGGGCTAGAAGAGGAGGTTGCCTGGGAAGAGGGTTGTTGGAGTGTAGCCCTTCCCCTACAAAAAGCAGAAAGAGGAGCCCTATATGTCCTGGGAGAAAAGACTGGGCATGGGTCCGGGGAGTGGCCTGAAAGGAAAAAAGTGATTGCTAATTGATCTCATGCTTGGCTATTTGGTACCTAAGTGAGAAATTGGGAATTTGCCTTTGCTTGAAGAACCAGCTGCTGCAGAAGAGTTCAAACGAAAAAGCAAACAATCCACCCTCTGCTTAAGTGTTCTGGATCCAAACTTTGAGAGCAGCCCCACAAATAAGAGCAGCAGCACCTCATCAACTTGTAGGACTCTCTCCCACCAGTCTTAACTGCCCATGTGTCTGAGCAACGACAGTTGGTAGAGCTGTGGGTCCAGGGGTGGTCTACCCAGCCCAAATTCCAACTACCTCACCCTGTAGTCAAAAGAAAGAGAAGGGGGCTTAGCTTTGTAGAATCAAAGTTTACAAATTCCATATTCATTAATCAGCCTCAATTAAAATTAAAGTCTAAAAATCAGAGGATGTAAGTTTTTAATAGCTGAATTCTAGAGAAACAGAGGAAATTTGAGAAAACAATATCTTTGACCTTGCTGTTACCTCTTTTGTATAGTTCAGAGTAAAATGTGGAATATATTTACAGGTCATAGACTTAAAGAAGACTTCGGCTTCTGGCAAGCAGATATAATAGGAACTAGATTTTCCTCCCACCTGAAACAACTAAAAAGCTGAACACAGTATGTGAAAAATGGTTTCCAGAATATGGGTGTCAGGTAATTTAAAATGGCTGTCCCTGAGAGGCAGGAACAAATAATGTGAGCCCTACAATCACCCAGCTTCCTGCTTTGAAATAGTTTATAGGCTGCAGTGTAGAGAGGGAAGGTGGACCCAGGCAGACCCTGGCAGTCTCCCTGGGTTGAAGAGACAAAACCAAGAGTCCAGAATGACAGAGCCAGCTAGAGTTTGCAGGGAAGAATGGGAGAGAGGAGGTAGATTTACAAAGAGAGAACTCATAGAAACCCTCTTGAGTAGTTAGCTGAAGGCTGATCCGCTCCTGTGTGTGAGCAAACACCAAAGACTGGGGACAGAATCACTGGAAAGGCTTAGGAGACACAGTGCCTAGCACTCCCCAGGCCTGGAATAGTGCATGCTTCCATCAGCCAGGTTCCAAAACTTCACCATTCACAGAGCCCTGGTGGAGCGGAGTGCTCAGGAGGCTCTCGCTGCAGGACTGAGGAATAATTAGCTCTGGAAAGAGCATTTTTCCTACGTTGCAAATCTTAAAAGTGAGACCTGGAAGGATCAGTCTGTTTCTAAGTAACTCAACTCTGTCCCAGACCTAAGATAAAATCTACACTATCTGGCCTCTAACAAAAAATGCCAGGCATGTAAAGAAGCAGAAAAATATGAGTCATAGGGGTAGGGGCAACCAATCAACTGAAACTGACTTAGGACTGAAAGAGATATTAGAATTAGCAAGCAAGGATATTAAAATACTATGATTACAGTCCATGTTTAAGAAGCTAGAATAAAGATTAACTGTGGAGGGGAGACTGCTAGATACTAAAAAAATTACCCAAATTGAAATTCTAGAGATGAAAACTCAATGTTTCAGGTAAAATTTATATTGGATGGGATTAACAGCATTTTAGAAATTGAAGAAGAAAAAGATTAGTGAAATTGAAGACACATCAGTAGAAACTATCCCAAATAAAAAGGACTAAAGAATAAAATTTAAAAATCAAAAGAGCTTGAGTGAACTGTGGGACAAGCCAAGAAGCTGAATACATGGGTCATTGGAATATTTAAAAGATGGAGGGGAGCCCTGGAAGAAATACTTCAAAGAAAAGTTTGTTTCAAGATGTTTGACAAACTCCAAGCACAATAAATATGAAGGAAACTATACCAAGGCACATCAGAATGAAATTGCCCAACACCAGTGATAAAAAGAAACATCTTAAAATCAGCCAGAGACAAAAACACACATTATACACAAGGGAAACAAAGAAAAGGAAAGCAGTGGGTTCTCACTGGAAATGATCCAAAGGATAAGACAGTGGAGTGACATCTTTAAAGTACTGAAAGAAAAGAACGTGTGGGTAAGTTTTTTTTTTTTTTAAAGATTTATTTATTTCTTTATTTGAGAGAGAGCAGTGGGAGGGGCAGAGAGAGAGAGGGAGAGATAATCTCCAGCAGATTCCCTGCTGAGTGTGGAGACTGACTTGGGGCTTGATCCTCGGACCCCAAGATTATGACCTGAGCCCAAATCAAGATCCCAATGCTTAACTGACTGAACCACCCACACACTCTAAGTGTGGGTAAGTTTTAAAGATTTTTTAAAGTTCTATAAATCTTTCAAAATAACAACAATTTAAACACAAAATAATAATGTAATGTGAGGTTTATAGGAAAGACTTAGAAGAGTAAAAACAAGAAAACAAAAACACTTGTTATAAAATTGAGTAGTTTATATGGAAGGAATTCCCTGTGAGGCTTCCCTTTAAATATGATGTACAATCTTTATAGAGACTTTAGCCTTGATAATAGTAGAATATTTGTTTACGAGTTGTCAAGGGAAATAGTATATATGCATTGTATATTTATTATAGGAAATTTACTTATGTAATATTTACACAATAGAGTGTGATATTTAAGATTTTGCTGCTTGTGTTATAATGAGCTCCACCAATATTAAAACTCTTCAGCTCCTTTTAGAGTTAGAAAAATACCACCTATTTTTCTCCTTTTATCAACTATGGGTATGAAATCAACAATGATTATGGCAGAAACCTTTCAGATGCTTAATGAAGAATATAAACTATTTTTCTGGTGCTATGCAAAGGGCTCTGAGCACTTTGGTTGGAGCCCTTCCACTGAATAGCCCTACAGGGTGGGCAGCCCATCCTCAAGAGTTCTCCATACAAGCGTCCCATTCCAGTCTACATGCTTTGGGACCCATGGCAGCTTTTCTAGTTAGCCCCCACAATGGCTATGCAGTGGACAGAGCATGGTACAGGAGAGAGCAATATATGGGACTGACTTTTACCCCTCATTCTCCAACCCTATGCTATGTAAATGTTAGGGGGTCCAGAGATATTCAACAGCAGTGTTGAACCTTGCTGAAGGATGGACAAAACAGCTCTGGAACCTCTTCTTTCTATATGTCTTGGTGCAAGATTTGCAGCATAAGCTGTGAAGGACTTCCATACATCATTATTCTTTGAATATTCTAGACAATCCCTAAGCAATTACTATTCTTGAGTATAAGCTTCATTTAAAATGGTTGCTATTAGGCATTCAAATTGGCAAAGAAGAAGTCAAACTCTCCCTCTTCGCCGATGACATGATACTCTACAAAGAAAACCCAAAAGTCTCCACCCCAAGATTGCTAGAACTCATACAGCAATTCGGTAGCGTGGCAGGATACAAAATCAATGCCCAGAAATCAGTGGCATTTCTATACACTAACAATGAGACTGAAGAAAGAGAAATTAAGGAGTCAATCCCATTTACAATTGCGCCCAAAAGCATAAGATACCTAGGAATAAACCTAACCAAAGATGTAAAGGATCTATACCCTCAAAACTATAGAACACTTCTGAAAGAAATTGAGGAAGACACAAAGAGATGGAAAAATATTCCATGCTCATGGATTGGCAGAATTAATATAGTGAAAATGTCAATGTTACCCAGGGCAATATACACGTTTAATGCAATCCCTGTCAAAATACCATGGACTTTCTTCAGAGAGTTAGAACAAATTATTTTAAGATTTGTGTGGAATCAGAAAAGACCCCGAATAGCCAGGGGAATTTTAAAAAAGAAAACCATATCTGGGGGCATCACAATGCCAGATTTCAGGTTGTACTACAAAGCTGTGGTCATCAAGACAGTGTGGTACTGGCACAAAAACAGACACATAGATCAGTGGAACAGAATAGAGAACCCAGAAGTGGACCCTGAACTTTATGGTCAACTAATATTCGATAAAGGAGGAAAGACTATCCATTGGAAGAAAGACAGTCTCTTCAATAAATGGTGCTGGGAAAATTGGACATCCACATGCAGAAGAATGAAACTAGACCACTCTCTTTCACCATACACAAAGATAAACTCAAAATGGATGAAAGATCTAAATGTGAGACAAGATTCCATCAAAATCCTAGAGAAGAACACAGGCAACACCCTTTTTGAACTCGGCCACAGTAACTTCTTGCAAGATACATCCACGAAGGCAAAAGAGACAAAAGCAAAAATGAACTATTGGGACTTCATCAAGATAAGAAGCTTTTGCACAGCAAAGGATACAGTCAACAAAACTCAAAGACAACCTACAGAATGGGAGAAGATATTTGCAAATGACATATCAGATAAAGGGCTAGTTTCCAAGATCTATAAAGAACTTATTAAACTCAACACCAAAGAAACAAACAATCCAATCATGAAATGGGCAAAAGACATAAACAGAAATCTCACAGAGGAAGACATAGACATGGCCAACATGCACATGAGAAAATGCTCTGCATCACTTGCCATCAGGGAAATACAAATCAAAACCACAATGAGATACCACCTCACACCAGTGAGAATGGGGAAAATTAACAAGGCAGGAAACAACAAATGTTGGAGGGGATGCGGAGAAAAGGGAACCCTCTTACACTGTTGGTGGGAATGTGAACTGGTGCAGCCACTCTGGAAAACTGTGTGGAGGTTCCTCAAAGAGTTAAAAATAGACCTGCCCTATGACCCAGCAATTGCACTATTGGGGATTTACCCCAAAGATACAGATGCAGTGAAACGCCGGGACACCTGCACCCCGATGTTTATAGCAGCAATGGCCACGATAGCCAAACTGTGGAAGGAGCCTCGGTGTCCAACGAAAGATGAATGGATAAAGGAGATGTGGTTTATGTATACAATGGAATATTCCTCAGCTATTAGAAATGACAAATACCCACCATTTGCTTCAACGTGGATGGAACTGGAGGGTATTACGCTGAGTGAAGTAAGTCAGTTGGAGAAGGACAAACATTATATGTTCTCATTCATTTGGGGAATATAAATAATAGTGAAAGGGAATATAAGGGAAGGGAGAAGAAATGTGTGGGAAATATCAGAAAGGGAGAAAGAACATAAAGACTGCTAACTCTGGGAAATGAACTAGGGGTGGTAGAAGGGGAGGAGGGCGGGGGGTGGGAGTGAATGGGTGACAGGCACTGGGGGTTATTCTGTATGTTAGTAAATTGAACACCAATAAAAAATTAAAAAAAAAATAAAATGGTTGCTATTCTCCTTCTTGCAACCCTAAGATGAAATGATATATTCAAGCACTAGAACATAATTCTATGTCAGAGTTCTTTCCCACATGTTTTGGTTGGTCCACATCAACCTGGTCCAAATGAAAATAGAGAACCAAAGTCAAGGGTCCCTAAAGGGTAGAAAGAGTGATTTTCTCTAAGAAGGACATGTTTAAACTATAACTGTTACCTTTAGCTAATTGCACTACTGTAAAGCACAATGAACAAAAACAGATAACAAAATAACCTCCGAGACTCATTTAAGTGAATTTTGGAAATGGCCAGATTTTGAGAGCTTTTCTTTGATGGTGAGATCCAATGGTGGAATTGGGCGTAGTTTTCTCAGTACCAGAGGCTTGTTTATCTTAAAATTTAGAAGTCAGATACATGCATTTGAATCATTTAGAGAGTTACCAAGTAATGTGTGGGCCAATTTACAGATGGTTTAGTTTCTTCAGAGAACTAAAAATCTTTCCGGCCTATAAGCCACCTTTTCAACAACTAGATGATAAACATCTCGAAATTGGATTCGCAAATTCGAAACATTCTCTTAAGGATGTAGCAATTAAATCATATAAAGGATGAGAAACCTCTTAGCCCAGGACAGCTACAATAGATGGTTAAACAAAACAGACAAATGCAAATGTGCATTGTTTGTCCTCACACCAAATATGTAACACCGAGGGCATGAATTAAGGGAAGACAGTATGGCATCTGGCAGGGTAATAGTAAAGGGGGGCCAGCACCCCCCAGGCCAACCCAGCCCAGTTCCCGAAACTATCCAGGCCAAGAAGACTGGGAGAATCTTAGAAGCTTCATCAATGGGATTTTCCATAGGCTCTTAATAATGCCCAAGAAGCTACAGCTCTTCCTTACTTCATTAGATTAGGGCTTTGAGTTCCCACCTTTCCTCTACCTACCAGTCCTTTCTTCCTAGCAAGATCTAATTATTCACATCCTCCCCTACTGGAAGGATCTTGCTCCAAACCACCACCAGCCCCTTTATAGGTTTGTCATGTCCCTTTAGACATTCTGGTTCCTCTATCTGCCAATCCCATAGCTCAAGGGGTGGCCAGCTTCTCTACAGTGTATGCTACTGAGATCCATGTAGGACCCTTAACTGAGTCGTTTAGAAAATCCAGAACTAGATCTACTGGATTCAGATTCTGACTCTCTTATTTACTAGCTGTGTGATCTTGGGCATGCAACTCACATTCGATGAGTGTTTCCTTATGGGGAAAAGAATAAATATGGCAATGATAGGTTACTTGTGGGATTGCAATGAGAATAATATATGATAATAAGTACTGGATATATGAAGACTTTATGCACCTGTAAAAGATGATATAATTATGTATATAAATTTTGTTGCAGAACATTCTCTTAATGTTATCAAAGAAAACTCAAGTACTATGAATATCATTGTTATCAATCATATGTACCATTATTAATGCTGTTTGTTAAAAATCCCCCTTTTCAGCACAGGCCTGTCTTCATGGAGTTAGATTTTAACCTTTCCCATCAAGCGGACCCTGCCTGGGCAGTACTGCTTCACTGCCTAAAAAGTTTGAAACATTTCTGCCTGGGAGGAGACAGATGCCTCAGGCACTTTGTCTGGATAATCAGCAGGTGGCAGCATTATACCAACCACAGAACCAAGGAGCCAGGGCCCTACCTAGAGTCCTTAGAATGGCTGCAAGTCCTAAGAAAAGTTCACCCAAACGGCTGCTTTTCTGAGCTGAGTTGATAATAAAGGCTTTTGAATCAATCCTAAGTAGAGAGTTTTACTCTTAGTGTAGTCTGAGCTCCTATAGGCTCAGGAAAAAGAAATTCTATGGAATTGAAACATAGGGAGGGAGAAAAGGAAAAGGAGTCTTTATATGTGTAGTATAGGCTGGAGTTGTGTAGAGCAAAAGAGAGATCAGACTGGGGCCCACCATCTACATTGATCTATTCTACTTCATTGATTTCTTTTTTTATTTTTATTTTTATTTTTATTTTTATTTTTATTTTATTTTATTTTATTTTATTTTATTTTATTTTATTTTACTTCACTGATTTCTTTGCCATGGTCCCCTCTCTTCTAGCCCCCAGTGACAGAAAATTCTGTGACAGTTCTGTGATGAAGTTGAGTCACAGGAGCAATTCTGTTGGAACTGGACTGGACAATATAGACGATGCAAACTCAAGGTGGGCAGGTAGCATAAGTTTGTGAAGCAGCTGGGATGCAGTGTGGATTGTCTGGACTCCAGAGGCTGTATTCCTCCAAAGTCATTTTGAAAATTAATTTTAAATGTTTGGTAGAACAAACAAAAGTACTCTATGGGCCACAGTCAGTCCTCCAGATTGATAGATAGGATGGTGCCACCTATCATCCAATGCAGGAGTCCCTTCCAGAACATTCCTTACAGATGGCCATCTAGTTAGTGCTTACACATTTGTGGTAACAGGGACCTACTTCTATCTAGTCAGAACATATCATACCTTTTAGGAAATGCTTCTTTATGTTGAGCTGAATTTACTTTTGCATTTTCCATTTGTGGGTCATAGCTTGATCAAGGGAGTAATAAAGAACATGTTTAACTCCTTTTTAACTCCTTTTCCTCAAACCAGCTCTTTTGTACTTTCCAGGCCTTTTATCCTCAGCTTAAATCTCCCCAGATCCTTTAAATCAGCCCTCACAGGGCAGTTTTTAAGCCATTGTGTCTTGTATTTCTCAGTTAAGTGCTTACCTAGTAATGTTTGCTATAAAACCGATCCCTCAGAACTAGATTCAGTAGTTGCGATAGGGTCTGACCAATGGTGCAGAGGAGGACCACCCTTTGCCTACTTCTCAATGTCTCACTTATACTCACAGGCCAAGATTAGTCTAGTCAGAAGTTCAGTTCCCAGTGTTGGGTTATCCTGAAATTGGCCCTATTTTGTTCTCTTGTGAATTCAGTCGAGCTAATTTGGGACCACATTTCTATCCTGTCAAGACGATTTTGACCTTCATTCTTAAATCTGTTTGTGTTATCTGTGGCCTTGCAACCCCTTCTTGCTGTGGGCCAAGCCACTGCTAATACTCTAAAGAGCCTGGGAATGCTCTACTGCAAAACTCCATTTTATCATTTCACAAATATTACTGGGCCCCTGTGGGGTCTTACACTGTTCTAGAAACTCCAGCACAATGTCAACAAAGATACTCATCCTCACAGAGCTTATATTTATCTTGACTCTGATCCTAGAACTGACGAATGGCTGAGAACATTCGTGACTGTGGCAAATATTCCTGAAGCAATTTAATTCTTCTTTCTATGCCAAGCCTGCTTGGGCGGAGGAGTTCCTATCCTACAAAGATTTCTACTTAATGTTTCCATAACTTCCAGAAGTGCCCTGGTGACATTTTTGTTTCTTTTTTATTTTAAATATTTTATTTATTTATTCATGAGAGACACACAGAGAGAGAAGAAGAGACATAGGCAGAGGGAGAAGCAGGCTCCCTATGGGGAGCCCAATGTGGGACTGGATCCCAGGACCCTGGGATCATGACCTGAGCTGAAGGCAGACGCTCAACCACTGAACCATCCAGGAGTACTGACATTTTTACTTCAAGCTCTTTCTTATTACCAGGGAATTCTTCCTTCCTTCCTTTTTTCTTCCTTTTTCCCTCTTTATTTCTTCCCCTTTCCTTCTTCCTTCCTTTCTCTCTCCCTCTGTTTGTTTATCGTTGCAGTTTTAGCAGTCTGTCCTCTATTCTTTAGTGAAAACAGTCTTCCTTCATCATCACAAAAGAACAAGAAGAAGAGGAAGAAGAAGAAGAAGAAGAAGAAGAAGAAACCGCAGAAGAAGAAGCTGCTTTTTTAAACTGCTTCTTTTAGCTTAATGCCATTAGTTGTTTTTTAGGATCATTAGTGTGTGATGGTGAAGAAAATTTGGAAAATGAAAAAATGTCAGTAAGAAAATGAAAATCACTTACCGTCTGAACCATGCAGAAAAATTATTATACTCTGTCTATAGATCTTTCCATCCAGCACATTTTCTCTGTGCACAGGGATATGTGTCTATTTTGTAAAATAAATATGACATACAATTTATAATCTGCTTCTTTTGCATATATATGTGAGTTTTTCTTTATCAAAAGTTCCTTATAATGTGTCTGTGCACATGTGTGTGTTTGTGAGTAAGCGCATTTCTGTTTCAGACGGTGGTGTCATGATTTATGCTGTGTAGAAAACAACTGGATAGGTTTCTGTCTTTGTTTCTATGTCCTCAAGCAGCATGGAGAGCTGATGTAGTATTATTTCCTTAAACTTTTTAAAGAATTTAAAAGAGCTCAGCCTTAAAACACTGACCATGGTGCATTTTAAAAGATGAAATTCTTTGACAACTTTCAATTTTGGCAATAGTTACTGGTATATCAGGACTCCCACTTCTTAGATTAATGCTAATTCTTACTTTTTATTTATTTTTCTAATGTCATCAGCCAAATAATTTATTTATCTTCATTCTAGAGTCTCTAAAAAGAGAAAAGACTACGTCTGTGCCTTTTAAGATAGCTTTGGCCTTATTTCATACATTTTTTGAATGGCCCCTTTTTAAAAAAATCCATCCTATCTAATAGTAATGCTGTCATTCCTGTTTTCCCTTTTCTTTTTTGCATTGGTATACTCTTTTGGTATATTTTTGCCATTCATTTTTCTTTTAGCTTTTCTGTTACTCCTTATGTTACATGTGGCTAACATTTTTAAAAATTTATTTACTTTTTATTTTTTAAGTAGGCTCCACACCCAGCGTGGAGGCCACTGTGAAGCTTGAACTCACCACCCTGGGATCAAGACCTGAACTAAGATCAAGACTGAGTCTCCCAGGCATCCTATAAATGTGGATAACATTTTTAAAAGACCTTTGAGTCTTTTCCTTTGTCAGATGCATTTATTCCATCTATGGCTATTTTAATAAAATATTCATTTAGTCTTATTGTTTGTAATTTTACATTTTCTATATTATAACTGGGATTGATGTAGCAAATATGTCACACACTTGATACAAATCTGAAAATAAGCATCACTAATAGTTTATAACAGTCTTTTCTATTGAGCTGGAATCCAGCCTCAGACTATTTGTCAGCTCAACATTACAAATGGCTAATATATATCAGTGAAAACTGGGACACAAGTTATAATCTGTATTTGCTATCCTACTGTTGTATTAATAAACTCCAAACTTCACATTTAAGTAGGCTCGATTTTGAACTGCACCATAAACAGCTGTCTCAGAGATTAAAGGAGATAATATAAAACATTTAGCATAGTCTTTATATTCTGAATATTCAGAATGTGGCTATTTGGCTTAATATTTGGTATATAATTAATTAACTAATTAGTTATTCATGTTTTTTTCTTTTGCCCCATGGACTAAATTTTCATTGATTGCTTTTTCCCCTCTGGTAATTCACAAGGCATGGAAAATGGTTTTAAATCTAATTGGTGATAACTTAAAAAAAATCTAAACACTTCAAACTGCAATTATCAATATCAAGAATAAAGCAGTATCTATTGACTCCCCAATTAATCAGTATTTGCTGACAATTTTATTTTCTTCTACATTCAGCTTTCTCTGATATGATCTAGGATTTTTTTTTTTTTTGACCTAGGATTTTAGATCCAGGATATTGTTATTGAATTCTTTTTTCATGTTTCTTCTCTTTTAAGAATTTTCATGGTATTTGCATTATGCCTATATAATTTATAATTCCCAAGACTTTGCTTGTCTGAAATGATGCTTCACTAAAAATATGACAACTCAAAAGGGTATAGAATTCTGGAGCTATAAAATTTTCACTTAACATGTGTCTTCACTATCTTCTGGCATCTAATAAGAGGATGTTTGTTGAGAAGTAAGTGAGCATGAAAACTCCTCTCTATTGGTCCCATGGTCTAATCATTGTATTTTTTTTTAAATCATTGTATTTTTAAATGCATTATTCACTCTGCTTCCTCTGACATCTTTTCAATACCACTTTCTTAAAAATCATCATATCAACAAATTACCCTAACAATTGTTGAAAGGACACTTTAGAGTAATATATTCAGAGGGAGTGACTTGTGATGTTTCTCTCTGCTCCCTCCTCCCCCATAAGCTATGTTTCTACCCACAGGAGAAAACAAGCCAGTGTGCCTGGAGCTAGGTGACATAAAGTAATTAGGGGTTTGATCATGCAGAATTTTGGAATGAAACAATTTAGGATTCTAATTCAATTAAATATTTCTACAACAGAACATTTATATGAATCTATAAAGATTGTATTGTTTCAATATACATATCCTCTTTGTCTCCATAGATTCTTATTTATTAGATATTCCTGAGTCAAAAAAGAAGGGGCACAGATCTAGTTTTTAATAGTTTTTAATTCACTCTCCTGGAAGAATGTAATGACATATTTAAATTTAGATCCAGAGTTTATCCTATATTTGAAAATAGAAAATTAGAAGTTTCCAGGGTGAAATGAACAATGTCCCCATTATCATTTGGGACAATGGGTGGATTTCAAATTTTGTAATACTAATATCTTTAGAACTTTTAATTTCTGTACTGAGTCGACTACCACAGGTCTAGAGACAATCAGTTCAATTTTTTTTTTTTTCCTTGTGAAGCAGTTTGGGAGCAAACATTATTCGTGCTTGAGTTAACTAGTTGATATGCAGGTGATTATGTCAAATCCTCAGACAGTAGGAGGAAGTAGTCCTTTTACTTGGTAGCCTACTTCATCAAAAGCAATAATCCAAGATTAAAAAAAAGGAAAAAAATTGAATTCACCAAGCTGGAGAACTAAGATTTTCTTCAAGAATCAGGCTTATGATTTTCATCTAGCTGCAGTCTAGGGGACAGACATGGGACTCATGGTTGCATCAGGGACAAAGGTGGATTCTCAGGGAAGTCAGCTGTGTGTGTTTGCTCTCCATTTGCCCTTCTTTGCCTCCACTGCCTCGCTCTGGTCATTCTCTGTCCTATCTGTGTTCCAAATTTACACTTCCGTTCAGTCCATGGGAGGTGCTAGTAGAAGGAGGAGGTTGAAGGCAGGAGAAAGAACAAGGCATATTTATTCAACCACTGCCTTCATGGTGTTGTTTTTTTGTTTGTTTGTTTGTTTTTTTTAATATGGCTGCATTTCTTTACAGTAAGAGTCTTGGTGAGGTGTTCTTCTCTCAGGCTTCCACTTTTACCTGGCCCTAGTGCCTGATTCTTTCTCTGTCTTTTCAGACCTGGTCTTTTATTCTTGCTAGCCTTGGAGTGCTTCCCTATCTCTTGTTGGTCTCTTGAACCCAGCCCAAACCTATGAATAGTTCCTTTTCAAAATCTTTTCAGTCAAACCGTTTGAATATACTTCTCTTCCCTGCCTGAGTGATATATCCAATACAATCGATCAGACAACTAAAAATGCCTTGCCATGATTAATTTCCATATAGTATTGTATCCTTTGATTTTAATTCTGAATAATCTGCTTTTTAAAAAATTTTTTAAAAAGATTTTATTTATTCATTCATGAGAGACACACAGAGAGAGGCAGAGAGAGAGGCAGGTCCCTGAGGCAAGCCTGATGCAGGACTCAATCCCAGGACCCCAGGATCATGACCTGAGCCAACCACTGAGCCATCCAGATGCCTGATTAATCTGCTTTTTAATAAAAATGAGGTTTGGGTTTTTATAGGTATCTCAAATCACTCAAATTTGGAGAAAAAATGGGCAGAGAATTGGGCAGTGTCCTCCATATCTATCATATTTACTCACTTTCTTCTCTTTGTCCTGTTTATGCTGATGATGCTCTAAAGAATAATTTCCATGTCAGCTTTTTCTTTTCTTTTCTTTTCTTTTCTTTTCTTTTCTTTTCTTTTCTTTTTTTCTTTTCTTTTCTTTTCTTTTCTTTTCTTTTCTTTTCTTTTCTTTTCTTTTCTGTTTTTCACTATGAATGTTCTTTTTTAAAAAAATATGAATGTTCTTTTATATTGCTCCCAAGTTATCCTAAATTTTGATAAAATTATTTTATATATATTCGCATTCATTTAACAACAATCATTTACTGATTAGCTACTCTACACCAGGCACTGGATGGACAGGGAGGAGAATTGAAAGATGCAGCCCAGATTTTGACAAGCTTGTCTAGTAGACATGCCACAGATTAATGATAGAATAGATACTAAACAAAAATCCTGAGACTGCCTTTTTATTTAATTTGATAGCAATGAAATTTATCCCAGGATGTCTTTCCCAACATATATTTTTTAGAAACACACAATGCATAAGGTATGCCTCCTAAGCAATAAAAATCATCTTAAAACTGATGATTAGCTATCTTCTAGAAGAAGCTTGCTATATTTATTCATTCACTCCACAAATATTTATCTCTTGAGTGCATGTTGTGTTAGATAATGTGCTAGATTCAGGGGATACATAGTGAATAGAACCATGCTTCTCCTCTCCAGAAGTTCACATTCTGAGAATGAACTTTGAGGATGTCAGTGGCCTTTACAAAGAACAAATAGCCTTATAACGAGAGTTTTGGTGTACGTTTAAAACTAAGTCCTTTTATCTGGGGTTCCAACAGCACTGGCTTCTCCGGTAGAGCATGTTTTTCACTGACATGCTAGAACTGTTTGGATTCAAATGCCAGAAACTATTCTGAAGAGAAATCCTGAATAACTACTACAGGAAGGAACTCAAATTAAGCTGTCGTATCCATTTTTGTGATATTCATGATAGGAAAGGGAAGTGTGATAACAAAAGAAAAGAACAACCACAGATCTGTAAATAGTAAAATTCAAACAAAAAATGTACTAGGAAAACTTATTCCTACTTAGTAGCACCAGTTTACTGAAGGCAATTAAAAATATTATTAATGGCATTTCTCCAAACATAAGGTTATACACCCAAACTTAAAGTATATCTGTGGTTGTAAGGTGCCCTATTTCAAACTGACTTTTCAAAAGGAGTCATACAGTAGGCCTATTTCAAACAAGCAATTTTTATATCTTTAGTCACACAAAATATACTCCATTGCTTTATGTGATGCTATGATTCTTTTTCCTGGACTTTGCTCATATGAAAGGAAAACCAGAAGATGCATGCACAGTAACAGATTTGGAGGCTGAATTCCTTTTTTTTCTTGGTAGAACATGTTTTTGCCAAGATTACAACCCACTTGAACTTCTGTCTGTTCTTTGATTTTAGAATCAACTTGGGCTCCTTTTAACACTGGAAAAATCACATATTGAGCCATGGATAAAGAAGTCTTAGAAAAGTTTACTGAAGGTTTTTATTATCACAAAATATCTGTAAATAAAGAAACTTCATATTAACATTTAGTGCAGCTAAATATATATATTTCAGAATATAGTATTTTAATTTTAGGTGAGATCATTTTATTTTGATTAAGCAGTTATAAATTTATAAAGGAAAGATTTTAAAAAAGCCCATCCTAAAAAATGTCTACTCTGATTTTTTAAATGTTTAAAGAACACGCTTTATTTAAGAACCTATTTGGTCCTCAACATATTTATTTGTGAGTGCTTGCTGTGTGCCAGGCACTAAGGTAAATTCTGAGGATTGAAGAGAAGTCAGACACTATTCTTGACCTCAAAATGTTGAGGTATGGTGGATTTACCTGCTTAAACTTAGCTTGACACATATGGTTTAAACATAGAATAAATTAGGACCCTGTTACAAAGAGAATTTATTAATCATAATACAACCAGAATTGAAGATTCAAAACTGAGAGTCTTGGGTCTGGATTTGGCCACTAATTATCACTGGCACTTGGAGTGAATCACTAACCTCATGGGCCTTTCTTTCCTCACATACAAAAGTATACACATAAAAGTACAAAAGTAGTCATTAAGCCTTTTATTTTGTAATGACAAAAATCTGATTGTCTAAAACTAACCATATAACCCCAATCCTGCCCCTAAATATATCTAACATGAGTATGCATATGGGTTGAACATGGTTCCCTGAAGTCTATGGAGATAGATAAAGAATATTTTGCATGTATTTACAGACAAAGGAAAGGAGAGGGGACTAAACCTATTTTTAAAAAGTAATAAGATAAAAAAAAAAGTAATAAGATATTATGGTTAATATATAACTATTAAAGATAAAGTGAGTATAGTTTAAAAATTGGAAGAAGACAAAGGGAAACATGGAGATAGAGAGGAGTAGGAGGAGAAATTTTCTCTCTCAGACATACTATATACAAGGCAATGGGCAGCCAGGTCATCCAGAATGAATCCTGAAATGCTTTGTGGCACCCACTCCCTCGTGATATGTGTGATAAACCATCTTATCCATTTTGGCTTCTAATAGACTGCAATCTGCATCAGCAGAGCACATTTTATAATAAAGTTATTTACAGCATGGAATCTGGGCAGAGCGTGCCATTTGGAGTCAGAGAGTTCTGGGCTTTGTCCTGATGCCAACACTTGCCAGCTGGGTGAACTTGAGCAAGTTCCTTAACTTTTACGAGGCCTGATTTCCTCATTCACAAATTAGAAGTAATTGCAGGTAAGTCTTAATCCTCAACTATAATTATGGTGTTCTGCATTATAACCCAATTAAAGGAGGCAAGTTTCTGAAAATCTGCTTCTGGCCTATTTTGGCTTTCTTGGCTCAAGACCTTTTTTTTAACGTCATCTCTACCTTCTCTAAGGAGATGAGCCTCCTGGAGGCATTTTGTGCTGGAAGTGAGGTAGAGAAGAGCGAAGAAACATTCTGTACCTTCCCTTTTTGACCAAAAGTTTTGTGAAACATGAGTACCTAACGGTGGCAATACCCTGATGCCTCCAGCAGGGTTGTAACTCAGAAGAAAAGGATGTGACAAGGGAACCCCCAAAGAATAATGTAAACTTGCCCTCTTTGCATGTTCCCATGAGCAGCCCTAATTTTTTGCTATGGGCTATTGGTCATATTGAGGGGGAAGAGGGGCAAATTGGGTGGTGACTGGAAAGATATACATAAAGCAGAAAAGATCTTGGGTTTGGAGAAATGGTTACGCTTTCGATCTGGGTATAGACATCCCAGCCCTTGCTCCTATAACACTAATGGTATTGAAGAGAGTATGATAATTCCTAAAAGTCTGTGAGCAATGGGTTTCTGCCTTCTCCAGGCTTCCTTAGGATCATGGGGAAGCTAAGACAACCAGGAAAAATGTGTGAAGAGCATGTAAAATTTCTATAAGCACAATAAATACAAGTGTGTCTCTGAAATTTTTCCCCATCATTCCCCTTGCTAAAATAGAAAGGGGACTATATTTTCTTTTCCTGCAGTGCTTTGTAGTGTTAGAAGTAAATTTAAACACATTTCTTCTGAAGAAGTCAAATTTTTTTTTCTGAAATATAGTTATTTGATCTCCATTCTTTTAAACCAAGATAACTGCTTAGTTTATGGAACATAGTGTCTCTACTGCAGGAACTGGAGGAGGGCACAATTATAAACCAGAAACTCACAGGAGTATGGTGAATTTTTTTTTTTTCCTTAGAAAATGAGACTTTGAATTATTCGGAAGGTAAGGAACTTGCCTAAAGAACAACTGTTGAAAGAGGAGGCCAATTGCAATGTGTTTTCCCCGAAGTAATTTTGTGTGAACTCTTATTTCTACTTACAAGGAAGTTTTCTTTACAAAAAGCAAGATGGTTTTGATTTTGTGCTGATAACACATTTTCTTTTAATTAAATTGTTGGGAATATTCAGTCTCCATTTCAATGCCCCTCTTGCTTAACTTAGAAATCTTTAATACCACACAGAGGTGTGATAACTTTGGACAACCTAAATGAAGGCTAATTTTATGATAGGTTATCAATGAATACATCATATTGAGAAGCTCCTTTACATTAATCAAGCTCTCTGCAAAAGTCTATCACTTTTTAATTGTTGGTGTTATCTCTACCCTAATGAGAGCAATGCTTCAAATCTGCTGAGGGTTAGAAGAGTAATCATAAGATCTTCTCCTCTCTAGGTTTTTGTTCCTGAAAGATGCCAAATGCTTTAAATATTGAACAAGTTGATAGGCAAAGTGTACTGGGATGGACACACCTACTCACCGACGCAGCCATCTCTGCGGCATCTTCCTGCAGCTGTTACCACCTCACAGTGGTGTCCAGAGGCAATCGGTTTAAAAGGGAAAGAGAATGCCGCTCAGAATATAAGCAATGGGGCGGCGGGGGGTGGGGTGGGGGTGGGGGTGGGGGGGGTTGAGGAAGAGGAGATACAATTATTTAGATTGGAATACAACCAGGACAACTACACCATGTATGCAAACCACCAAGATGAAAATCATCCCATTTGTCAATGGAGTGTTCAGGTTTAGAAAAGGAAGACAGGAGAGGTTTGGGAGTCTGACAATTGTTTCAAAGACAAGCTAATGTTTTTATGCTGCCAGCATATTCATTTTAGAAATCTTCTTGGCCTTGAGGTTTTTGTCTCATTCACTTATGCATAATCCTCATGTTGTTTCTTGCTTTGGGCACAGAGGAAATCAGAGAAAAGCCATTGAAAACTACTCTTCCGGTTATCTGGGGAACCTACTGTGTGATTTCAGGTACTAGCTCTTTTCAAAGCTAAAATAACAGATAGTGCATGTGGACTCAATGAAATGATGAAAAAATCAGATCTTTGTTGTTGTGTGGAATGGTGTGTTAAAAAGTGTATATTACCTCCTTCTCGTCCCATTCCTCAGTCCCCTATGTTTATTTTGTTGTTGTTGTTGTTGTTGTTGTTTTTCCCCCTGGGAGTACTTCTTAATAAATCACTCTAACACAACCTTTCCCCAAGGTCAGTTTCTAAGACAAATGGGAGCAATGATTCATAATGGAGCTCTAGAACCTGCATGTTAAAAAAATCTAATTATTGAAAGCAAAAAGCCCAGGTATCTAAATATTCATCGCTGGGCCCTGAAAGGCTAACCATAAATATAATAAATACAGAAAAATAAATTAACAATGATTTATATTTTAAAAAAATCAAGAAAAGCCAAAATTGAAAGCCATGATCAATTAAAGATGATGCTATGACTATATTGATAACAAACCACAATTCTGGAAATTTGCAAGAATTCCAACAATTTACATGTTTGTATGTATAACAGGCATCTTGTAATGCTGTCAAAGCATTGTATAGCGGTCAAGCCTCTTAACAGAGAACAGAATTAGAATTCCCAGTTCACTCTAACACACTACTTGTATTAGTTCTTATTTTGATACTTAGTATGTTACTAGTAATCATCTTGATCTTACCTGAAAATTAGTGTAAGCAAATACACATACTTTAACTCCTAAGAATCAGAGAAAGGATTTCCATTTTTTAAATCAGTTCATGTCATTTTCTTAAAAGAGTACTAAGGACAATACATTGATAATCACTGATTCTGCCTTTATATCTTTGTCCATAGACATGACAGAGGAGGATTTGCAAATGATCTGTGAGATGAATCCATAATGACAACAATAGTACCAATAGCTACCATTTACTGCTTGCTGTTATTGCTTGTTAATTTCTGTACATGTTGTCTCTCATCCTTACAACTGTCAAGTTGGGTGAATTTTATCATGTCCATCATGAAAATGGAAGCTTTGAGGTTTGTGGGCCTCAAATAACTTACCATAGGTTCACACAAATAATGCACGTGACCTGACCTTTTTCCAATAAAGCACCCATATCAAATCCGTGCCCAAAGAAAAAATGAGACTATATTGGCTGTATATGTTTAATGAACCTATATCATTTTATTTTCTAAGGGTTGATTCTGGACTATGGTAACTTCTAGAATTCTGTTAATCAATATGTATGTCTTAGAAGCCATTCTATTCTCCTTTAAAAATTAATACAAAATTAACCTGAACTACATTCTCAAGCCTTGGCTGATAGTGATGGAAACTATTAGCAGTGGACCCTCGGTGAGGTCCAGTGTCCATTCCTGCCATTCTACTCCAGAGCACAAGAAAGGACTTTACAGGATTCCTTGTGATCTGAAAGCATAAAGTCAGGAGTTTTCTCAGTGGTTCTCTCTGAAGTACGTTTCCAAATATAAGCAATGACTGCTCTAAAGTCTGGTGACAAGGGTGTCTCTCCTCAGAAAACCTTCCTTAATTATTCAATATAATACAGTCCCTGGGCCAGGACACTCTGTATTATATTATCCCATTTTATTTTTTATACCCTTTAAACTTATCTGAAATTATCTTGTTAGTTAATTAATTCTATAAATATTTATTGAACACCAATTATGTACCAGGATCTGCATATGCCATAAGGATCTAGGTGTACAGTATTGAACCACACAGCAAAAATTATCGTATTCATGAGGCATATTTATCTATTAATTGCATGTCATCTCTTCCTTTTGTAGAGGCTTTGTCAGTAATATTTATGGTTCTGGACACATAATGGGTGGTAAATAAATATTTGTTGAATTATCAGGAAAAGTATAAAGCCTCAGACCTGCATGCAGAATTATTTTTCGGATAAGCTACCAGGCTCGAGTTAAGTCTCATAGTCTCTTCTACACCCTCCTCCCCTCCGAAAGCAAAGGTATTTAGTTCCAGCCTCCTCTTGTAAAGTATCATTTATTGAAAATATTCCTGGACTTACCTCCCCAGGTCCCTTATCTTACATGCTTAAGAAGATCTTGGAGGTTGTATAGCTACTCTAAGCATTGGATGGTTTGTACTAAACAAAACTCGAAAACTCCATGCTACTTGGGATCAGGGACACTGGATGGTATAGTAAAGAAGTCTCTAAACTTTAAGATAGGTCACCTGGATTCAACTCCTAACATTGGTGCATACTAAGTGGTGTTCTCTGGCATGTCACTTAACTCCCCTGAGCCAAAGTCCGGCATCTAAAAGGGTAATAAGCCTGACTACTTGAGCTATTGCACAGGTGATGTGAGGAACAAACATATGAGCTAGAAAACATCAAAGCTCTTATTAATGACAAGAATGACACAAACATAACCTAATGTCATCATACTATACAAGAGCAATAAGAAATTCAGAATGATACCTGCGTTTCTGAGGAGCCATTTTCCAAATTCAGGAATGTTCAGAGTGTTATTGGGTATACAACATAAATATAAACATAACCACTGGGTCTGGCTTCACACTGAAACAAAACAGACTGCTGATCATATGGGAACTTAAAAGAAAGATGGCCTTAACTAAGAATATCTTTCCTTCTGGTGTGTCTTATTACCTGATATTCTACTAGCTGAAAATTTAAAATCCATTGTTACTGAATAATAACACAAATATAGGGCTTGGATTAAAATGTTAGAATGAACACATAATTTTTTTCTTGCAAATACCCTACTAAAGCTCCAGTAAAGGACTGTGTTTTATTACAAAGACATAAAGAAAGGGAAGTACTTCTAGAAGAGTGAAAAAAATAACCTCCAAATCCTATTATTCTATAAAAGCAACAAGAATGCTGGTAAGAATTGTCAAAATGAACTCTTTCAGAACTCTAGAAATTAACCAAAGTCCTGCGACAATCTAAGGAGCATATATTTAAGAAAAAAGTAGCTGAATATAAGTAATAACAGTGAATTTTGTGGCATCATCTTAACTTACCTGAATCCCATCATTTTCTCCCCAGATCTACATTAGTCCTAACAATTAGTACCCTTGGAAAAATGATAGTTGTGAAAACCAACAGCTCTAGTAGTTCTTGGAGGAAGCAAAAGGGATCTGAAAGCTCCAGAGAAGCCCCATTTCTGGATAATTTTCACTATTTGACCTGTGTGACAGCTCTCTGGTAGGACTATAAAATGGCATAGCTGATTTGGAAAACAATTTGACAATTGTTCAAAATGTTAAACAGAGAGCTACCTAATACCCAGCAATCTCACTCCTATGTATATAGCCAAGCGGGATAAAAATATATGTTTCCAAAATATTTATGCATAAATGTTCAAAGAAGAATTATTCATAATAGCCAAAATGTGGAAAGTACCCAGACATCTATCAACTGATGAATGGATAAATAAAATGTGGCATATCCATACAATAGGATATTATTCATCAATAGCAAAAGGAATAAAGTATGGATACATGCCACAACACGGATGCATCTAGTAAATGTTATGCTAAGTGAAATAAGCCAGTCACAAAAGACCACAATTGTCCAATTTCATTGATATGAAGTGGCCAGAATTGACATTGAACCAGCAATTGTCATAGGGAGCATCAGAAATAAAGAAATGATGTTGATGGATATGTGACTTCCACCAAAGTGAAGGCATCCATTAAGACAGAGAAGCACCAAAAAAACCCAAATAAACTAGAGATCCAACAAAGACAAAACCCAGAGGAATTTCCAAGGTGATGTTGCCAAGATATCCTAGAATGACAACTGTATACCAGGCATTAGAGAGCCACCATCTGATGGGAACAGCACGCTGAGGGCAGGGCTTTGTTCTATGACTACATCCTTTTTATCTAGTGAAATCAATGGAGGATGTTCTATGAACAAAACAACAACAACAACAAAAAGGAGAATTCAAAGACAGAAGACTTGAACTTTAGGAAAGAGAGAATCTAACCCAGAAAAAGACAAAGGAAAGAATCCTGAAGCTGACTGCTTCCTAGCAGGCTTAGAAATCATCTCATCCAGAGGAAAAAAGAATTAAAATTACCATAATGGTAGATGCCAAGAGTAAACTGAAATTATTAGATTTGTTAGCCTACATGAGGTAAAATATTACTTAAAAAATGTACTGGGAAGGTATTGGAAAGTATAGAAAGAGTTGGCAACATGCACAAAGGAAAATAAAAAGAAAAAAAAATGCTTCTCCAGAAATATCGTGGTCCATATCTTTTGTTCAGCATCCCCATGTAAAGCTTCAGTTTCTCCAATTTCCATGATGAAATCCTCTGTCGATATAATAATTGATATAAATATTTGAAACTGAGGGTTTCATGGACATAAAAAAATCTTTTATTTCTCTAAATTCAAAGTTATTTCTCCATATCAGGTCATATCAACAGAACTCTAGGACAGTGGATTGCATTATCTTTGCAAAGTTTATCTGTGTGACCTTGGTTTCATGTAAACCTCAGGGAATTGGCCATCATGAGTTTCTGTCTGTCTGGCTGTCTTGTACCATTGCAGACATTTAGGGAGGAGCTTGTTCTTTTTATCATAGGCAGAATTACAGCTCCTGGGAAATCTTTGTTGATCTAATTTACCCATTGAACAAACCAGTGTCAGGTCCCCCACTAGGTTATCAAGATATGCGTGTCAGGGTCTTTGGAATGCTAGGAAATCATAATTTGTTCACTTTCCGGTTAACAAAGAGCAAATAATGGCTTTTTAAATAGTCTTATTTCTCAGAATGCAAGAATTTATACTATCAGTATTATTTATTCATGTAATAGAAACAAAAATGATAAAAACCAAACTTCGAAAGTCCCTATACACCAACTCCACACATTTTTAAAAGAAAGTCATTTAATGAAAATAGAATATCTACAAGTTCATACTATGTTATAGTTTATAAAATAAATTTGAAAGCCTATTGGTTAATGCATCAGACTCTGATCAAGGTTAAACCTGTGGGATTGCCATGCAGGTGGGCAAATTGCACATGCTGCAGGAAATAGACCATGTCAGATATGATCGTTGACGTCTGTGTGGGCACCAGAAGCTGACTAGAGTTGGCAGCAGAAGACACCAATCAAAATCTCAGCTGCTCTGGCTCTGTGCCTCTCTCTAACCTCTCTACCCAGAAAGAAGAATGAGCCTTACCTCTGGCTTCAACTTGCCCAGGGAAGGCTGGGAGGGGGAGATGCCAACTCTCTTTCCAAGGTAAGGAGAACAATCAGAATAAGATCAGTTATGGAAGGAAAAATCCTAACGCTCAAAGCCTCTTCTAGCACCAGTTTTCTTTCCATCGGGATATCCTGTTTGCTCAATCTTTTCCAGAGCCTCATGCTAATAGGATGATGTCTGCTACACCAGACAAGAATTGGGAACTTTCTTCTGACAGATCCTAGAAAAGGAGATGGGAAACCATGATTTCCCTCTTGTGCTTTCTCAGGCCACTGCTCTTCATATAACCTGGGACTTTTGGCAAAAAAACAAAACAAACAAGCAAACAAAAAAACCCTTCCTAATTAATGGCCTAGTTTCTTGATTAATGGCCTTGTTAATTAATGGCCTTGTTTCACCTTGAAAGGTTTTATACTAGCACTTGGCAGGTGATCAAAGGGGCATAGAAAGGAGTGGAGAGGAGGTAGGAGGCTGAGCTGGGGCAAAAATTGGAGATAAAGCACAAGATAAGGAGTATCTGCAACACATCAACTTAACTGCCCTTCCTTCATCTTTGGTGGCTTCCATCCACTACCTTGGCCACGCCCTCCCTTCCTCGCATAATCACTAATCCAGGATAGGAAAGATCAGTGAGAGAGTGATTTTTAAAATCCCCTTCCAAGACAATCTCTCAGGCTAAAATAAAACAAAGCATTCTTGGTTTCATGTCTGATATAAACTATCTTCTAAAAAAACTTTGAAACTCAGCTCTTGTTAAAATATATATATATATATTTATAAGGGACATGGCAAGGAATGCTCCTGTTTATATCATATCTAGCATAGTTCTGTGGGAGGTTGAATAATATTATATATAATATTAATGTAATTATTATTATTATATATTAAGTCTGAATTTAAATAAACTCAACCCCTGGTTAGGTCATAAACTTCAGTTTGTTCCCTTTGTTGGTGTAGATGATTTCAACTATATTAATACACTTGATTTTAATATTTCCTTAGAAGTACAGCAGTGCTTTCTCTGTTGAACTATCACTCCAGTTCTACCTATATTTTGATATTATGGTGGTCTTGGCTAGTCTAATATAACAGTATTAGAATTTTGGCCAAGGAAACAGAGGAATGTTTTAGAAGAATAAAAGCTTGGGGTCAGACAGAGCTGTGAATCCCAGCTCAGTCACTCAGTAGCTGAGCTAGCTTAATCTAAATTACTTATCCTCTCTGAGACTTGGTTTTCTCATCTATAAAATGGGAGTGAAATCCACTAAATCCCATGGTTGTTTTGAGGATAAATTAAGAATGTAAAGTGCTTTGTATAGTGCCTGTAACACAGAATGCTCAATGAAGATTTATTCTCGTTTCCTAAACCCATTCCCCATGCTAACCTCTCTGTAGATGTGATGCCAACCCTTAGCTGTGAAGACGCATGGAGAGAATCCTTAAAACAAGTAGCAATCTAGTTAGGGACATATGTCTTACACCAGCTAATTATAATTCGAGGCAGACTGTGTTAAGGCCTAGAGTAAAGGCATATGTCAAAATTGAGCAGAGCACTGAAGAAGGTGTATCCCCAGGAAGCAGGGTTCTTGGAGAAAGTGACAGAAGAGTACTAATCAAACTGAGACAGTGAGGACGGGTGACATTTGGCACGTGGCAAAGTAGACTGAGAGTGGATTCCATGAAAAGGAAGCCATGCATTGCAGAGATGGAAAAGTGGGGAATGGTGGAGGATGCTGGGCAACTCAATATATGCAGTGCAGTCTATGGGAGAGGAAGCAAGACTGCCAGGGTGGACTGAGGCCAGAATGGAACAGCCCTTGAATTCTATCCTAAAGAGATTCACATTCATATATAGACAACTGAGAGAAATAATTAAAAAAAATGAATAAACACTGTGGCACCCTTATGGAGGTAAAAGCTACCAAGCACATGGAGAGTGTTGAATCTACAGAACTTCGCATCAAGCAACTGCCCCTTTCGTTCCATAGTGGATAATACCAGGCTTTGCTCTATTGGAACATACTCAGTCAATTAAGAAAAGTACTGATTGCCGGCTGCAAAATATCCCCATGGTGCCAAAATGTCTGTGGAGTGGGTGGGGAGAGGGAGGGAAGGTGTGATAATTAAAAGAATTGTTACTTGCGATGTCACAGGAGCCGATGTGTTAACTCTGCATGCTGGGAAGCTAGAGTGCTCCCAGCTGCCACGGGGAGGGAGGATGTGGTTTGATCCCTGGCACCACTCATTGGGACAAGATGAATCACAAATGTGTTAATAGTGAGGTTCCATGTCATAATGTGCCAGATGGAGGTGGTTACATCTCTGATTGATTGCCTCCTGGCCAAGACAGGGGTTTTCCAGAAGGCAAAATTGGCATTGGAGCTCTAGGGATCAGTAGGTCTTTATTTTGGTCAACGTGGACCTGACATTCTAGACTTTATGAAGTGTGGCTACCCCAAGACGTGGACAGCCAGAAACAGTATGGGGATGAGGAAAGAGGTGATGAGGCTGTGATATATGGAAGATTTTTGCTCTGGACAGAGGTCCTCTGGCTAAATGTGGCTGTTAAGGAATCCACATGGGGGTGGGGTGGGGGGCACTGGAAAAAAGGGGGTGGGGAGGTGCAGTAGGCACCCCGCTTGTGGACGAATTAAATAACTAGAGGGAGAGAGAAAGAAAGTCCAAGAAGAGAATGAGCTTCAGACAGCAAATCCCCAAGGCAGCAGAGTGTGGGTGCCAGGCTGAGGCCACCGGGCAGAGCTACAGAGCAGAGCATTGCAGGGTGACCTTCCTGCCTGTTCCCTCCCACTCACCCCGACCGGAACCACCCAGCTCTTTGTTGTGGTGGTTTGTTCCCCCAGTGCAAGCTTCCAACTATAAACAGCCAACTACAAGGGCAATAACTGTGGCGTCCTACTGGGAACTAACACAGCCTCTCGTGCAGGCGCTGGGTCCTAATACAGGACAGTGAATAAAGCTTCATTACAGAACAATGGAGTTAGCTGCCAGAGCCTACAGATTTGAATAAACAACAAATAAGCAACATCTGCTCCAGCATATGTGTATGGTAAAAAAAAAAAGTCACAAAATAAAAGAATTTGTAAATGCCAAAAGCAACACTAAACTGCCAGTGCTACTGTAGAGTGAATTTTTAATTGCACATGCAAAGAGGCAGGCTGTGGGTATTAGTCTCACATATGTCTTGTTGCTGCCAACCTGGGAGTATAGATGAATTTAATTAAATAAGGATTATCCCTTCTCCCCAGTACAATTACTTATTTATAACAATGATAAAATTGCCTAATAAAAAAATTGTAATATTTCAAAAACAAGCCTAGAAAACACCCTGCTTTCCGTGTAAGTCGTTCAGGGCTGTTTGAGTTTGAGTGTGTCTTTTAAAATTAAGTCTCTGCCTACTGCCAAGGAAGAAAAAACAAACAACAACCCTTATCATAAAGCCTGCTGCAGTTAAACAGCCAGAGATGGCATTATGGAGAAATGTAAAGAAGACACAGAGCAGCACGGGAATTGCCTTTCGTGGGGTGGGTAGAAAATTAAGCAATTGGACTCAAATTGAGGCTAGGCGACGGAGCCAAGGGACGGGGCTGCGGAGGCTTGGGCTCTCCCAGTGGCCTGGTCCTAGTCGGTTGTGCGAACAGGCGGTCATGGTCACGGGTGATCAGTCAGTTCCCTTCATGTTGCCTATCCTTCTTCCCTGTGTGCTAATTCTCTGCAAACAAGTAACACCACCCACACCAAACAAACAACAAAAGAGGTGGGCACTCCAGCCTCTCTTTTCGGTGCCAGCGGAGTTCATGTTTTACCTCCAAGTTAGCAACCCACATCGTCGGGGAGGCCGGTGGTGATAATCCAAGTATGAAACTGTAGATGGCAAAGCAGATTCATGTGTGAATGACTACAGAAATCAGGATCTTCTGAGTCTCCTGATCTAAGTTTATCTTTAAGCAATTTTGTTGCCGCAATAGCTTTTCTGCACTAGAAGTTAAGGCAAGTGCTAAGAGCTTATGACCAGGTGCATTCAAAGTCAATTCAGAAGCCAGCCAGAAACAAAAGGCAGTCAGGGGCTCTGAGGTGTGGGGCTGTGGGCAGTTACGTGGTCCTTCCACCTCGCTGTGCTCATCTGTGCAATGGGAATAGTGACCATAGGATCCACCTCCAAGGGGGGATTCAGTGAATTAATACATATAAAGTGCCTGGAACCACACCTGGCATGGAGTAAGTGCCTAATAAATGGTGAGAAGAATTTAAAGGGATGCTTTAGCAAGGCACTCAAATCTGTATTTGGCTCTTTCTCGGATGTTAATAGCTTTTGATTCATCTTTTGCTTTTCCTTCGTGACACTTAGGGCAATTGTAATTCAATAAGTAAGTGGTTCCTCCAGATACTCACAGGCTCCCCCGGACTAAGTTCTGTTTTGCTTTCATTTGTATCCCCGGCACCTAGACCAGGTTCTTATATGTATAAGTGCTCATAAATATTCATTGAATGAGTGAATTCAGTATGGAAGGAGGAATAGATTTGAATCCAAAAGATCCTGACTTGAAATTTGGTCCTCTCTTTGCCAGCTGTGTAAACTCAGGCAACTTGCTTAATTTGTTGATGTCTTATCTCTAAAGAGGAAAGAGTAGTATGGTGATTAAATAATGTAATTGGAACTGTTCAGGACACTGCAAATGTATCAAATATAAATTGTTAATTAACAATGAACTGCTAAAAAAAAAAAGAAACAACAACAAAAAAAAACAATGAACTGCTTCCTAATAATAATTGTAACTGATTGGAATATCGAATTAGGCAACAGATTCCTTGTATATTCAGGTAAAACAACTTTCTGAGAGTTGTTGCTGGAACGTTTGCAAAACCAAAATAAATGAAGTCTACACCGCGTAGGACTAAATGCAACATGCAAAAAGAAAGCACCAATTCATAGATTTGAAAGGAATATACATATTGGAGACAGTCCGGATTTACAAATACTGAAATCCATGCCAGTAAGATCATTAAAAATACCATGTGCTGTATTTTAAGATAATCATATACTCTGCCCACAGTGCACTGTTGCAACATTAAATCACCACTGGTGAATTAGAAGGGAAACTCTTCTGGCTAAGGTGGGAGAAGCTTAGATGGTGTCATGTATGCGGTTCCCTGATGGGTCAGGCACTGTGCTAGGCCTGGGGATGGCAGGTAAATAAGACAAGATTCCTATTCTCAAGCAGAACATAATTTAGTGTAAAGGAGAGAGGCATAAACAAATGATTACTGTTTTTCCAGATGAGTCCTGCAGAGGTGTTATTTACCGAGGCTAGCGGTAGCATAAAGGGAGCGCTTACAGATAGAGAAGAAAAAGGAGATAGAGTAGTAGGACTGTGGAGTTTGTCGGCTAAGAAATGAGAATGGGCTATTTTTGATGTTCTTCTAAATTAGTATTACCAGCCCCTATGACATAACAGAGAGATGTGTGAGAGAGAGAGAGAGAGAGAGAAAGAGAAAGATTGAGAATGGGAAATTAAAAGATTTAACAGATCTAGTTTTAACAGAATTAAAATTTTTTTAAAATTTAAAATTTAAAATTAAATTTAACAAAATTAAACAGAATCTAGTTTAGTGGTAATTGGTGAGGAAGAAGACTGAAAGGCCAACCAGGAGATGAGGCACCTCTTCAAAACTACCTTTTCCAAATCTGCTTTGGAACAAAAATCTTATTTGCAAAACCTTAATAATTTAGCTGTCATTAAATACCCCCCAAAATATTTCATTTGTAAAAATGACCATTGAGCATTACCTTAGTTGAATGATTAGTTTGTTGTGGACAAATTAGCGAATACAGAGAAGCAAAAGAAGGAAAAACCATGATTGTCTATGCTGTGTACACTTGTGCTTTCTATTTATTTATTTATGTATTTATTTATTTATTTTTGTGGGAGGGTCGAGGGTTAGAAACTTGGAAGAAAAAATATTACCTGAAACTCATCACCACGAGATGGTCACCCAACTATTAACATTTACAGTTTTTATGTGTATCATATAGATTATATATGTGATTTCATATAAGCAAATTGAGATGTTTTTCTGTAGAAACGCATTTTATCTTATGACTTGTTTTTCTCTCTTAATTGTAAGTTTTTAACCACTGTGGCATGAAATACCAGTTTTCTTTTTTTTCCCCAGTTTTCATTTTTGATGACCACATAGTGCTCCATATAATGTATCATGATTTATTTAAACAATCCTTTATATTGGATATTTAAGCTAGTTCTAATTTTGTACATCTCTATTATAATTGCGGTGGGATAACATCTAGTGGGATACCCCATAGGAAGATAAACACAGTTGCAAAGTTTCTGATATATATTGTTATATATTGCCTTCCAGAAAGCAATGTGTATCCTTGCCAACATTAGATTATATGATGTCTTAAACCTCCATCAATTTAATAAGTCATTTGCCTATTTTAGTGTATCGTGTATACTTCTTAGACTATTACTGACGTTGAAAACTGCTTCGTTTGCACTAGCTTATTTAATATAATTCCTACTGACATCTTTATATTTTGTTCAATTCTCTTGCATTGGGAAATTTCAAACATGTATAAAGTATAGAAAATAACACAACCTATATTTATCCCTTGTAAACACCCTTCAGTTCTACTAAAACTTAACATTTTTCCATAGTTACTTTAGATTTTTTTTTTTTAAAGGAAACATTGCAGATACAGTAGTCTTATTTACCTGGGTTTATCCCTTTCTGATCCCATCGCCTCCCTCCTTACCTTCCTTCTCAGAGTTAACTAGAATCCTGAATTTGGTGTTTATATTTCCAATGTACATTTTTGTGCTTTTACTTTGTATATACATTAGACACCAAGTACTGCTAAGGTAAATATATTTTATATATTGTATGCACCTAACTGTAATTCATTTACCCCCATCTTATATTCGTGATATTTTTTCATGTGGACAAATTAACTTGCTTATTATCATTGCAGCATATTATTCTACTCTATGACTATGCTGCAGTATCATTAACCTTATTCTTATTGATTTGATTGCCTTTAGGTGGTTTTTTTCACTATTTCAGTGTTGCAAAAAAGTTTTTATATGTTCATTCATCGCATATATACTACATTTGTAGTTCATTCATATACTACAAATGAAATGGCTGAGTCAAAGGGTCTGTGCAACTTTAACTCGACTCGATTTTGCCAAACTGCTTTGCAATAGGCTGTACCAATTTATAGTCTCCCCAGTTGTGTAAGACTATTTTCTCCTTTAACCAATACTTGGTAGAATCAAATTTTTAAAATTCTGTCTGCCTAAATAGTATCTAATCATTTAAATTTATTTGTTCCTAATTATAATAGCATAGAGTGGGTTTTCTTCTTTATCGGTTAATTTTTAAATATTTTGCTAAATATTATTGTAGATAACTTCTACTTTGTGATATTGTTTGTTTTTGAAGTATAATTGACCTGTGACTGGTCTTTGAACTTTGTGTATGCTGTCTTTTTTGAACCAATATTAACAATTATAATAAAGTTGTATTATCAATATTTCTTTTTACAGTGTGTGCTTTTTGGGTTTCCTGTTCAAGAAATTGTATTTTGCTCTCAGGTCATAAATACACCCTGTTTATTTTCTTCTCTAAGTACCAATGCTTTGCTTTTTACATTTAGACCTTTGCTATACTTGGATTTATTTTTGTTAATGGGACAAGCCAAGGGTTTAATTTTTGATCTTTTTTATATGGATAACCAATTAATTGTATCAATCACATTCATCCTTTCTCCACTGGTTTTGAAATGCTTTTTCTGACTTTTCATTTCCATACATGCGGGGGATCTACTTCTGAACTCTATTTCACTGGTTCATCATCTTAAAAAATTTTTTTGTAACAGTGGAGTAACACCTTACTCCCAATTATGATATAAGTGTTCATTTCTAGTAGCACAGATTCCTCCTCCATGATCTTCATTATTATCTTAGCTTTTCTTTGCCCTTTACTAGTACATTGGGATTTCAGGACAACCTTGTAGGTTCCACACAAAAATTAAAACAAAAACCTACTCTATTATGATTTTTATTGAAACTGTTTTGCCAATTTTATTACTGGTGGAGATTTGGTTTCTTTGTAATGTTGAGTGTTCCTGTTCATGAACATGACATAGCTCTGCTTTTATTTAGGTCTTTGTTATGAGACATAGTAATATTTTATAATTTTCCCAATAAATACCCTGAATCTTCATTTATATATATTCAAAGGTCTCTTGCAGGTTTATTGTTGTTGGAACTGTGAAAAATCTTTTTTTTTCCTTTATGTCTTCCTAACTGGTTATTGGTGGTGCTTGGAAATAATACTGATTTTTGCATTTTGCTCTTGCATTCAACAAACTTGCTAAACCTTGTTATTCTATTTATATGCCTATTAATTCTCTTGGGATTTCTATGCAGACAGTTATTTCGTTTGCAAATGTGGACAGTTTGTAAGTGTGCATACATCTTACTTCGTGGTTTTGCCATTCTGCTTTGACCTTTAGTTTAATGCTGAATAAAAGTAGTGCTGGCAGGTTTTTTTTTTTTTTAAGATTTTATTTATTTATTCATGAGAATACACAGAGAGGAGAGAGAGAGAGGCAGAGACACAGGCAGAGGGAGAAGCAAGCTCCATGCAGGGAGCCTGACGTGGAACTTGATCCCAGGTCTCCAGGATCATGCCCTGGACTGAAGGCGGCACTAAACCGCTGAGCCACCCAGGCTGCCCAGTGCTGGTAGGTTTTATTCATGGTTGAACAGGACTTCCTTGAAGGTTTCATTGTTAGGATTGATATTTGCTATCAAGATTTGGTAGATACCTCTTAGACTAAGAAAATTTCCTTCTATTTCTACTTGCAAAGAATTTTTGTTAATCCTTTTTTGTTTATGATGCTGTTTATGATGAAAATACACTCTCAGCTTGTCATTTACATTTTAATTTTTTATGATTGTTTTTCATATATAGGTATTAAATGGTAGGCTGTGAAAATTGCTTAATTTAAATAGCTATTGCATTTTAAGTCGAGCTTTAAAAATAGTTGTCTATTCCAAAATGATGTAAAATTCACCTACGTTTATACTTTTAGACCTTTTATAATGTGGGTGTGGTTTTTCTGCATTTAACTGTCTATCTGAAATTTCATTCATCTGAAGTTCTGTTGGTAAACAGTGAAATATTTTATAAAAATACAAATCGTTTTCATAAGCTATTAAATTTATCATATCATTTATTTCCTTTAATAATTTATCATAGTAGTTGATAAATTATTTTGGTTTTTCAATTGTTGAAACACTGAAATCTTGGAATGAAAGCTAGTTTTCAAGGATTAGTATACTTCTAATGTTTTACTGAACTTAAATCATCATTACTGAAAAATGTTTACATCTGTATTCATAAGTAAAATTTAGTTCAGGTTTTGTTTTTTAATCTAAAAGGAACTGGAAAGATTTACAAATGTTTACATTATCTGGAAGATTTTTACAGAAGAGCTATTATCTCTTGAAAAAATGAGAGAGCCTACTTATGCAACAATTTTGGTTTTATTTTGTCACTGTTCATTGTTGTTCTTAGAGATAGTTTTTGGTAAACTTAATTTTTGTTTGTTTTCCCCTCTCTGGTACTAGTTTACTTAGCAGTTCTATTACGATATTTTGTTAATGTTTTGGTTTAAAATAGATATGTATATTATGAGTATTGTCAACATAATACCAATATAAAATTTGTTACTATGAATACATACATTTTCTAAAATATCACTCATACTAATTATCCCTGGTTTTAATTATACCACTTGTATTGGTATTGGTATTCCTTTATAATTTAAAACATAGGTTTTGGATATGGTATAACTTCTTTTATATATCAGTGGTTCTGTCTTTTCTCTAATTTTATTTTGATTATCTAATTTCGTTAGTATGCATTTCTCTTTTATTGTTTGACAGCTTTGTTTTTATTCCCCACATGAAAAACTAGTGTTTTGATTTTACTTATCAAATTATTTTTTTCTGCTTTCTAAATGATTGATCTCTAGCTTATTAACCTCTAACTTCTAATTATGCTTATTTTACTGTTTTTATGATGACTTCTTGAGTCAAATAATTTATTTCAGTTTTTACTTGTTTGATAATGAAAGCAATTAATGCTATGAATTTGCCTCAGATTACTGCTTCTCTTCCAATTCTTTAATTTTATATGAAATATTCATCATTATTATTGAAATGATCTGAACCTACAGTTTTAAATGAGCATCTTCTGTATTTTTTTTAGGATGGAAAAATCAATCCTGAAGACCTGGATTTAGTATTTTGTTTTGTTTGTTGGGAGGAGGAAGTGTTACTTGTATTTTTATTATTAAATTCAAATATTACTGCATTTATCCATGGTAGGGTGCCCTATACATAATGTGTGCATATGTAAGGAATCAGTGAGATAATCTTTGCATTTACAAACTGTTAACTCTTCTGATAAAGTATACGAAGAACACTGAGAAAGAATATTGTTATTATCAATTACAATATTAATATATCATCTATCACCTTTTATTATGTCAAACTTGATCTGTAAAAAGCTGAGAGGAATAATAAAATCTCCCAATTTTGGAAGAGATGTTGATCAAAAGATACGAAGTTACAATTATGTAGGATGGATAAGTCTAGAGATCTAAGATATCTGGTGAGTATAGTCAATAATACTGTGTTAAATATTGAGAATTTGCTAAAAGAGTATAGATTTCAGGTGCACTTACCACACACATAAAATGGAAAGTATGTGAAGAACTGATATGCTAAATAGCTTGATCATAGTAATCCTTTCGATATGTATATGTATATCAAATCATCATGTTTCACACGTCAACTACATATAATTTTTATTTAAAAATTAAAAAAGAAAAAGTGTCCAAAAATTTTGGACTGGTTGTCATGGGGAGCAGAGAATTAATAACAATATCTCCCATTTTTATGGTGTCAATTTCCTATAGTATCCCCAGAATTTTTTGCTAAGTAGTGTTATGAAAATAACATATGCACATGGTAACAAAAGAAAATTAAAAGATGCCAATTAATTTAAAACATGTTAGTTTCCCTTCTGTCAAGGTACTTCCATTAGCAGTTCCTTATATGCTCTTCCAGATGCATCCTGTGCATACTCTCTCCCTTCAGTAGAAATAGATATTTTTTTTAATAAAAAGAGGTGTCTACACAAAATCTTTTGCACATACTTTTTCTCATTTAACAACTGTATGTCTCAGAGACCTTTCCATATCAATGCGTAAGTATCTGCCTCATTTCTCAAAATAATGTCTGAATAGATTTTAATGTAACAATGTACCATAATTATTTAAAACTAGTTTATACTTTTGGGTATTTAGGCTGCCTCTAGCATATTTACTATAAATATGTTTTTGCAGTCAAAATTCTTGTGTGTACACTGGAGTCTACTGATGGGTCAAATTGCAAACTGGAATAGTTGCATACATTTAAAAGTATGTGACATTGACAGATTGTACTTCAAATAATTATGACGATTTTTAACTGACAACCAACAATGGATAAGTTTGTTTCACATTTTTACTCTCACATGATGTTACTAAATATTTGTGACCTAGAACCACAGTTGATTATTATCTATCATGGTTCTGTGGGTTGACTCAGCTCAGCTCTGTGGTTGTGGACTGGATTCTCTCATGTGGTGGCAGTCAGATGACATCTGGGTTGAAGTCATCTGAAAGTCTGACTGGATTAGACATCTAGGATGCCTTCCTTATTCACACAGAGGCTCATTCAAGGCTGTTTATCAGAGTGGACATTCCCATGTGGTTTGGGATTTTCACAACATGAGAGCTGGGTTCCCAGAGAGAATGTTCTGGGAGCAAGTATTTCAACAGCCAGGAAGCAGCCAGGTGGGTTAGGGGCTATGCTCTGGATGTAGCACAGGATCACTTCTGCCATTTAATGGTACCTTCATTTTTGAATGAAATAATTTTTTTAACTTTGAGTCAAAATTCATTCATTTAAGGACGCCTGGGTGGCTCAGCAGTTGAGTGTCTGCCTTCAGCCCAGGGAGTGATCCCTCGTCCAGAGATCGAGTCCCCCATTGGGCTCCCTGCATGGAGCCTGCTTCTCCCTCTGCCTGTGTCTCTGCCTCTCATGAATAAATAAAAATCTTTTAAAAAATTCATTCATTTATATTCATACACATATATAAATTCATTCATATATATAATTTATTCCTATATATAATGAATTCATTCATTCATTCATATATAAATAAAAGTAATACTTTTCCCTTTTCTCTATTAATAGAAATAGAACTTGTTTTACTTACTTTTTTCCTAGTCCTATTTTTTCTTGGATTAATGACACTGTTTTTTTTTTTTTTTTTTTTTTTTTTTTTTTTTTTATGATAGTCACAGAGAGAGAGAGAGGCAGAGACACAGGCAGAGGGAGAAGCAGGCTCCATGCACCGGGAGCCTGATGTGGGATTCGATCCCGGGTCTCCAGGATCGCGCCCTGGGCCAAAGGCAGGCGCCAAACCACTGCGCCACCCAGGGATCCCAATGACACTGTTTTTGAAAGTAATAAATTATATTTGCTTTACTTTAGTTCAGATTTTCTCCATTAGGCTAACCTTCACCCATCTTACTTTGCTCTCTGAATTTGAAATTAAATATAGGTTAGTGCTTTTGCCTAACTTACCAAATCAATTTTTGGAATGATTGGGGTGACTTACATGATATCAGCAGACCTCTTAATTGAATGTCAAGGAAGGCAGTTCCTATTGGCACAGGGACCTCTAGCTTCATTGAGAAGCATTCAATTAGATGGAAAACAGATGCTTATTTTTGTCTTATAAACCTCAATGCAGGTTATGTGGTAATTACTTCGAAGAGCAGGATAACAATTTATGTAATCAGCAGGACCCTATAATTACTAATGCATAATTTCTAAACAGCATTTAGCAAAATGAGGCCCATACATACACTTTGTAATGAAAAAGATGTGTTTGACACCACACTAAATTAAATTAAAAATTTGCATATTTTCTTCCAGGAAATGCACTAGCTTCATCTGCTTTATTTTGCTTCACTAATCCCTGTCTACTTTTAGCTCTGTTATAGGATCATGGAAATGCTGAATCACAATGATGGCTGAATGGGAGCATAAGAATGAAGAGTAGAGAAAGCTCTCCTTCTTTGCTGTCTAGGATTATATAACATGATTCTGAAAGATTATTTGGAAGGTTACATCTAGGCAACTTGTTTCCACGAAGAGTTTAATAAGAAGGTCCTACCATCACTTAATTTAGAATCTAAGTGCTAGCAGAGAAACTTAAAAAATTAACCCCACTTATCAAAGGACCAGTAAAATGATATGACTTTTGTAACATCAAGCAGTTGTCAGTAGGAGTAAGAAAGTATTCCCTCAGTCCCAGTCCTATGTGGAATCCATTCCACTCTCTTGATCAAATCACACAGAGTTAATCTTAGACAAAGCACAGAGTGCATTAGCCCCAGGGATATCGGACAGATCTGTAGTAAGTTGTTTGAAATTTACATGTACATTGGCATTGCTAGTAGGTTTTTAATAGTAGTAGGTAGAAATAGTAGTGGTAGTAAATAGCAACAGTGGTAGCTATGCCATCTTCTTTTTTTAAAGATTTTATTTATTTATTCATTTGAGACACAGGGGGAGAGGCAGAGACATAGGCAAAGGGAGAAGCCTGTGGGGAACCTGATGCAGGACTCAATCCAAGGACCCCCAGAATCATGACCTGAGCCAAAGGCAGACTCTCAATCACGGAGCCACCCAGGTGCCCCAGCTATGCCATCTCCTGAAGATGAAATAATATGTAGTTTAAGTCCTACATATAATAATAATAATAATATGTAGTTTAAGTCCTACATATTAAGAAAATTGAGTACTAGTTATTTACATTTTCTCTCTGAAAGGCCATTGATGACATTGCACATCTTGATAAATCTTACCTGCAATTCCCGACATCATGTCAAGAGGATTACCAGTCTCTTCATCAAAGCTCTGGACCTGAGACACCAAAATACATCAATCTCATTAGGGATGTTTTCATAATAAATTCACTTCATTTATTTAATCAACATATAATGAGTGCCTACTGGCTACTGCTAAGAGGATTAACCATGATTTCTGAACTCAAATAGCTTACAGTCTGCTGCAGGCAGGTGGCACATACAAGGCACTCAGGATAAAGATTCAGAGAACTAAAGAAGATCAGGAGAGAGAAATGCGGGAACCACTTCTGGGTGGGAGGAATAGAGACCCTGTCTGGAAGATGTAACATTTGAGTAAAACTTAAATAATAATATTATTATTCTAGATTTTTTTTCTCCTAAAGAGCTTTAAATATATTTGGAGAAAGCAAGTTATTTCCCACATTTAATTTTATCTCTCTAAGAGATTTATTTATGACTTGGTAAATTTATGGAGAGCAATTCAGAAAATTCACAACTCAGTTGCTATACAGAGCTTAGCTCAAAGAAAATTTGTTTTCCAAATTGATAGAGCAGAATTTATTTTTAAAATTCTTTCAGAAATTAATATACTACTCTAGAGAATAAAATTAGGAGTAAAAAATTTCTTTATGAGTAATAATATAGATTACTATAGAAACTTGATAAATAGAGTTAAAGAAGGCAAGAAAACATTACTCTTAATACCTCAGAGTGCATTTTTGCAGGTCTCCTTTTTAATTTTTTTTTCTGGATATAGTCATGCAATCAAAATTTTTCAATCAAAGCTTAGAAGGAGAACTTTTTTTTTTTTCCCACTTATAGGATTTCTTTGAAAACATCATTTTTAATGACTTTACAATAGACTATATTTGGAAAAGTACATTAATTTACTGATGTTGGAAAGTTTTCTAGCTTTTGCAAATAAAAGTAATGGTGAGATGAGTATCCTGGTACATAAATCTTTTTCTTACATGTCATATTATTTATTTGGACTAATGTCTATATACTGAAAGCTGAATCAAAGGATATTTAAACACTGTCGTGCATGTGGCCAAAAATGACCTTTAACTCAGGAATAAAGAACTGTGAGAGTATAGCTCAGCAATGTAAGAAATATTTATTCCTCCTTTTTAATCCTTCATCTCTTTTCTTCAAAGAAATTGTTTCATACTTGTAATTAATTAGACTTACTTCTTAACATTAGTTTTATTGGTTTTGTAACTCAAACCATGTTCATAATATAAATTTTTAAGTACACTAAGAAAATTATTTTGCTCTGATCATTATCATGCAGAGAAGTCCATTTAGTGTGATGTAAAGTGTACATTAATCTATCGAGAAGCAACCCTCAAACAACAACATCTCAATAATTTAAAATGAAAACCAGGTGTATTCTTGGATTATTCCACCAGAGCCAAACTTATTAATACATTTTTAAAAATTTAAAAATTAAAAATAAAGAAATAGTTGTTAATGTTGGAAACATTTTCCACCTAATCAGGATGCCAATTGGTATTGTTTAATAATATGGGCAACAGTCTCACATATGAGTTCTAGAGAGCAAGATCCTTGTATGGAAGTGAGAGAAAGATTAAAATGTTTTGTGGCGGATATAAAGAAGCATCCTACCTTGACTTTACAATTGCAGAGGCTTCATTAGTATTAAGTTCTCTTAATATGTTTGGGAATTAAAAAAGAAAGGAACAGACTTAATTTTACTAAGAAAAATTAAACACCAAGATATGTTGATTTGTGCATTAAAAATATCTATGCACAATTTTCTTAGAATCCTAGTTTTGAAAAGTGAGCCAAATATTGCCAAATTCAGCCGTTGGTAGGACATTAGGGAAAGCATCATAGATTGATCTGGAGGCAAATTGTGGCCAATCACAGTTGAAATTCTGATTGCTGGATATTTAAGGACATTGGCTCATGTTTTAAATGCCATGAAAATCTGCCAATTTCACACATATTTTTCATTTCTTATAATTGGAATTTTAAATTTGCCATTAAAAAATGACTATTACATCTGGCATTAGCTCCTATTTGAGATGCAACCTACCCAAGCTCCATTTACTCATCCACTGGTATTGAATGAAACAAATATTTTTCTCCCAGTCTGTGATGAGGATGTAATATTTCAAGTATATGTTTTAGAAAAAACAAAATTCAAGTAGTGAGTTTCTTTTTATATTGTTTGGGGGGCTCTGTCTTAGTTATACAGAGAGACTCTCACTCACACAAAATCTAGGCAAATATTTAAAAAACATCATAAACAAAGTTAACTATGTAGTTCAATAGAATATTCTGTTTCCCTGTGGATGCCATCCACAGACTAAACTAATAATATCAAATATTTTTAATGTTAATTTACTCATTCACAAATATTTGCTGAGTACCTACTATGTACTACTGCACATGAGTTTGTTTTATTTTGGTGTCTGAATTTCTTCCCATCCCCCACATATACTACTAGCTAGCTTTTCCTTGAATAATTGTCATTTAAGAATATTTGAAGGTGTACCATGCAAGAACTGGCACTCTTTTCTCAGTCCTTTTTATGCTGAATATGATATTAATCTCTCCCTGTACTCTCACATATAGATGGCATCCAATGGACATTATTTTCCTCTAAGTCAGTCTAGCCTGACAGGAGACAGCAGTGTCTGTGGGGTGTGCCAACAGGCTGAAGATGGTGACATTTCTTGTTTGGACTGTAGGTGATAATAGCAGACTGGCAAATGGATTACAGATTTTCTTGATATTCTTTATAGCATTTTAAGTAGTAGTTTGGTAATTAAATAATCTTTGCAGGATTGAATTAAAACCAAATAATTTTTCTTAGTGCCACCTCAGCCTATCTTCAAATCAGGGCAGGAGACCAAAAGTCTGCTTTTTCTCCATTTATAATTTTTATTCATTTGTAGGCTACTGGTTTACATTCAGATTAACATTTTAAGGTTCTTGAAATCATTTCTGACATAGGATATGTACACATACAAACATATATACTTAGATATTAGGATCATTGCCAGCTACATATTTTGAGGCAACAAAATAGATAGAAGACTATCTTTGTGGAATGGGGAGGGCTACCAATAGGCATATTCACCTAATTCCTCTTCTTTTTAGGCTATGGGTCAGCCTTCCTTTCTCTAAGTTCCTTGGTTCTCTTAGCCCCCTGGCTGGTTAAGGACTTAGCCTCAAGCTCCTCAGATATCCCAAATATGTCTAGAGTGACATAAAAGTTTACTAGTATAGCTGTCACTCTTCCGGTGTGTTACAGGTTTCTGTGCCATCCCTGCCACTACACAGAGGTTCCATTGAGGGCAGAGTCTGTACTCCAGAGCCTATCAGGGTGTGTGGCCTGTGGAGGGCTCAAAGGAAAGGTGGTCCCACCTTGGGATTTGCATACAATCCTGCCTCACTCCTGGATAATTTACATGATAAAGGGGATTTTTTTTCTTTTGTACTTCCTTCCTCATTGTATTAAAGAATAGACCAATCTGTGAAAATGTGTATATGTATTTTTCAAAAAGACTGAGGAGTGCAGTGGGGGTGTCATCTAAATGAGAGTGAAAATTAGCACGAGTGAGTGAAGGTAAAGATGAAGGGGCAGATTGTGTGGTTGTTGCTTTGTTTGAATGGAACTCATTTGTTTACTGACATAGTAATAACAGAGTTTGGACAAAACTCGTTTATTTACTAACATTCCTTAGCCCTTCTCCCAGTCAGGAGAGAGAAATGTGCGGGGTTGCAAGGCTCTGACCCTGGGTGGATGGGAAATGAATGGTGTGGAGAGGATAAAACAGGCAGTGTGAAGAGGTACAAGTGGGGAAAGGGTCTGTAAAAGTATAATCTTTCCCCTATCACATGTTTCAGGCCCATGTTTAAAAAACGGAATGTATGGTGGTCAGGCTGCATAAGATGTGGTAAAAAGGATGGAGACAAGCAGCCCCTGATGAGTGGACTTGAGTCAACCCACAGGACCCAGGTCAAGGGGTGCTGCGCCATGGTGCAGTCTAGGAAGAACCAGAAGTGAGAACCACCCCTACACCTCAAATGCATTCCTACTTTCTCAGAGTCGACTCATGGCGGTGTAGAATGATGCTGACAATGCCATTGGCATGGACACCAGAAGAAGGTGGGACTAGTCTCTGAAAGGTGCACCTGCAGAGCAAAGAGGCTGACGCAGGGAGTTCTTGGTGCACAGAGTGGTGAATGTGTATGTCTGCAATGGAGGTCAAGTTATGTGAATATTGATAAATTGCAAAGCAAGCAAACAAATAAAATACTGGTCCTGTAAAATCAAAATGAAACCCAAATCCCTACTTCCTTGTCCAAGGTCCTGCATGGGGCATTACAGGAGAAATATTTCCAAAGCACATCTCCTTGGGGACAAAATCTGGCCATTGAGTTGCTGATAGACAAGTGGGGGAGATGTCATCAAAACACATGGACAGTCTCTGCCATACAAGCTCTCCCCACCAAGGCTGTAAGAACACAGAGTGGAAGTGGCGGGCAAGTTTCACTGAGTGGGAAGTAGCTGACCCTCCAAGAGGGTGAAACAAGGAAAGTTAGAGTGGCTGAAAGCATGCTAGAATGACCTTAAGTGTCCTAGACTGGAAAGAGGAGTTTGGAACAATAAGAAATAATCTTTCACCCCCTGAGGGGTTAAGGTTAAGTGAAGGCAGAAGGCACAGATGCTTTGGGGAGGGTTGTTTCCCTTAGAAGTTGAGCGTGTAGGTATAACACTGACCTCTTCCATTTCAAAGGAGTCCAGTGCTTTGCCTGCAAGACGAGACAAGCTCTTGAGCTTGGTAGTTTGAAGAGAGTTCACCTTTTGAGTTCTATCCTTGACTGACCCCTCCAACATACAGGAAGGAGGAGCCCTCTTGGCCAGTGTGGATGAGCGGGGCCATTGCTTGCTCAGAAGAGCTTGGGGAGAATGACAAGGTACCAAATCATCACAGGTTTGGAGAGAGGAGTGCTCTGCTGGAGGAGACAAAGGACTTTGGTCCTGGTCGTTTGTCACAACTGTTAACTCTGCTCCGAACTCTCCTGATTTTGCAGAGGTGATGGAACATTTGCCCCTCATCTTCAATGATTCAGACGCTTCTGGGCTGCAATCTCTCCTAATGCTCTGCTTTGAAGCTCTACTGAAAAGCTCACCCATTCTTCTTCGATGTTCTTTGGCTTCACTCACTGAGGTTCTTTGCACATTTTCCCCTCCATCTTTCTCTTCAGCTTTGTTCTGCAGGATGTTAACATTATTCATCAAGGATGAGAAGGCATTGGTTACATGGTCCAGGATCTCCAGTTGTTGGAAACGTCCTGAATGATACAAGGAACACACAATTTTTAGACTGTGTCTCTCCCCTGAAACTGCATGAATGTAGTCAAAACTGAAGAGGTTGAAGACACATGTTTTTTTCAAGATGGGAAGGACTGCAAGCTCTTGAAACTCAAGTACATGCCAGTGGTCATCATGGAGGTGGTTCCCTGAGATAAGGAGTTGCCACTGTGTCATGGGAGCAGTGAACACCTTTTATATTTAGTTAAATATGCGTGACTATATACATTCATGTATGCCTTTAGTTTTTATGTGTGAATCCATAAAAATTATAAGTGAGATGAATTTTAATGTAATCTTGCATATTAAACTAAATGTTAAAGAGGTTGCCTAACTTTCATATGAGGTGAACTTGAGTGTACTTCCACAGCTTTAGGTAGTAGAGATATCCTAACCATCACCTCCATCATTTTCACCTATACTGTCACCTATCAGTGTGCAAAAATCATGGAATCTGAAGTCAGAAGGCCTAGATCCAGACCCTACATCAACCAATCACTGGAAGTATGATGTCAGAGTAAGCAAATTAATAGAAATATGGTCCTTAGGGCCTGTGCCAAGCACATAGTAAATGGTCAGTTTCCTCCTTTGAAGAATGAGGGTAATTATAATCCATTTTATGTATCACTCAATGAAAAGCACAATGCTGTACAAATATCAGCAATTAGAGTTATAAATGTGTAAGACTCAGGACGAGAATATATTGTTCTTAATCATCCAGAAGAAGACAGTCATTGATGTGAAAACCCATTTGCCTTTTCAAATGAACCAGCTCCTCAACTTGTAAGTCTTTCTGCATGGTTCATTTAGGCAACAGGCAAGTATTGACTTCATTAGCATATGGAAGGGACCTCGTGCAGCTAGAGCAATTCGGGGACACATTGCCACTTCAGAAAAAAATGGTGAAGAGTAGTTTTGGTATCTACAGATAATAAAACCAAAATGATGGAAACAAAACAAAACATTTTGCTTTTATTACACAGCCAAAAGGCAGTAATAAAGCCTGCAGGGTTGCATGGCTCAGCAGTGGCCAAATGCCCCGTTGGTGAGTAAGGAGGCAGTCTTCTGTTCTTGTTTGCACCATTACAGCAATGCTACTGACTTTCCCATGAGCATATCCTGTGTCTATACCCGCTCCCTTCACCTGAAAGGGGAACATATTTACTACTGATCCTTCTACTTTAAAAAATGTGACAGGCTTTTCACAGAAGATTGTGATATTCTTTTAAGACAAAGAGGGACTCTTGGGTTCTGGATATTTTCAGAAACATTCTGATTACATTTCCCCCTAAATTTAGCTTTAGTTAAAACTGAATCTTTTTTTGTGACCCCAGTGGTATGACTGAATCATAATTGTACTTTTACGATTGTCTTACATCTATCCTAAAGCATATTTTTATACTTAAACTAAGATAAAATCTATCCATTTAGCTGGCTAAGTCAATTCAGAAAACAAGTCTTGTGGCATTAGATGAATGGAGGGTTTTTTTTTTTTTGTTTGTTTGTTTATTTTTGCCTGTGGAGAAATTAAACCATGAACCAATTGATTCTCTTCCCTTCAATTTTGAACCTTTTTTATTGACTTTGAATGAGACACATTTTTCCTTTCTGTGTGTAGAACAACTAACTAATTTTATTATTGCTTGTTTTACATTTGACCTTCTCAGTTTTCTTGAATCAAGAGTGTCCTGGTAAGTGTTGAGTGAAAGCATTTACAATGCATTATTAGCATAGTGTTAATCATGGAAATAAGAGTGGGGCACAATCACAGGACTGGGGGCCATTTCCCAGGTCTTCTCTAAGATGAAGACACACATCTCCCGTGTGTCAATTTCATCTACAAAATGTTTACTTCATAGCTCAGGTCAAACACTCCCCAGATAATGATAAGTGTTATTACTGTCTCCAAAGAAAGAATTGATCAAAGAACTCACAACTCCCTGTGGCTTGGAGGAGGAGACAACAAAGAATGATACTAATTTCTTCTAAGAAGTTAAGAAATATGGCATTGAAACACCTTCGGGGATACATATTCTTTTTAAAAATTGCATTGCTGAGATTTTCAGACCCATTTCTCCTACATGAAAATGGAGGAAACAAAGACTAAAATGAAACATGTAAGATATTTGTTTGAGAAAAACACTTTATCTCACTTGACTTTCATGAATTTATTTAAAGAATGTATTTCAGAAACAGAATTTTGGCATTTTCTCTAGTCCAGAATTCTGCAAACTCTATCCCATGGAGGAGATGTTCTTCAATGCCCCTCCAAGAGGGGTTTTGTACTTATATGAGTCTGAAAATGCTGTCCTGCATCCTCTCTAGGAGACCAAGGGTGCACTTAACATATTAAGCAAATTCTGAAGTAAATAAACCTGCTTAACTGCCAGACATATTTCCCCAAAATTATTTAAGCACATTACACACACTCCAAGAACATCCTAGTAATGTCCTAGAGAAAAGTATTCCATTGACCACCAGTTGGGGAAAAATAGCAGCATGTATGATAATTAAAAGGTTTAGACGTATTTAACCCACAAATCTGGATTAATACTTACCACTTACAGCCCATGGTGGAATAAGAAGTGTTCTAAACCTCATACATGAGGAAATTAAGGTTTTATCTTGTGACTCATGATAAGCTTTGTCAGATCCTGGTATCTCTGCCTCCTGGGTATGAGGTCATGATATACATTAATGCTGTTCCAGTATTGCATTTTCTTTTTTCTGGACAAATAGTAAAACTGCATATTCTCACCCCTTTGGAGTTAATCATGGCCATATGACTGATTTTGGACAAAGAAATCTGACAGTGAAATCAATGGGTAAATTCTGAGCAGAAAGAGTTAAGAGTCAAGTATGATTCTCCATTTGCACCTTTTCTGTCATTGCAACCAGTGACGTTCCAGATGATGGGGCTGAGTCCACAGAGGAGGACACATGGAGCAAGATCTCCCTTCCCCCAAACACTCACATGAACCTGCAGCAGACATGTAGAGCAATTAAGACGTAAACGTCTCTGTTGGAGGCCACTGCAATAGAGGAGTGATTGCTACTACATATATCTTCCAGACAGTCCCTCCTGATGCTGTGACTCATCCGGCCACTCACCCTCACTGCTGAGATTCAGAAGCCACGTAGCCCCACTTACCATACAAGTCAGGGTTCTCAATGTTCATTCGTTGCTTTTGAGCTTCAAGAAAAACCCGGATGTTGATTCCTCTGGCTGCTGAGCTACAACCCAGGAATCTGGCTGGGATCTGTGTGCAGATGTCTGGCTCATCCACACCAAACCCCAGATCCAAGAGAATCTCCACTGGATCTTTTTCCCAAAATTCCAGCCATTCAGGAATGCTGTGGTAAAAATATGAATATTATCCAGTAACAGTTCACTTAACAAAGCCTGTATTTTTTCTTGTCACCATCCCCCCACACCCTCCCATCTTCCAGAAATTGTGTGAAAGAAGAATCTAAATAGACAAATAGATGGCTCATCCAGGAAAGCTTATACATACTTACTTAAAGGACAGTCCATCACCCCCACTCAGGGACTGCTTGTCTGTAATTTAGTGTAAGACCAATGAGTTTACTTATCTGACTTTTCATTTCATAATAGGCAAATGTTAAGTTAGGGCAGGGAGATTGAGGGTCAGAAGCCAGAGGTAATACACTGGTAACCACAAAGAAATGGTAGTTCTTGGCACAATGAAACAGAAGGAAAAGAAAAAAAAAACCTGTAAACAGTACAACTCAAAAAAAGAATGTTTTTAAAGAGAATCAGTCTGGAGGCCTTATCAGCTACACAGGTCTGTAGAGAAATCACTACATGCAGAATCTAAGGACTGATACTTACAAATAATGAGTCTCAGTCCCTGAGTAAGATTAAAATATGTTCTGTAGGGATCCCTGGGTGGCTCAGGGGTTTGGCGCCTGCCTTTGGCCCAGGATGCGATCCTGGAGTCCCGGGATCGAGTCCCGCTTCGGGCTCCCGGCATGGAGCCTGCTTCTCCCTCCTCCTGTGTCTCTGCCTCTCTCTCTCTCTGTCTATCATAAATAAATAAATAAATCTTTAAAAAAAATAAATAAAATATGTTCTGTATTTTTTTTGTTTGTTTGTTTTTGTTTTTTGTTTTTGGACATTGATGAGAAATAAAAGTGCTTTCTTCAAATTGTGTTACTCAGCTTTGGGACTTAAAACAATAAACATTTGTTATCTGGAAATTATATTTATGTATACCAACTACTTCCCAATTCCTGTCCTTCTCCTTGGTGACTGTGCTAGTAACCTTTTAAAACCCACAGACAAGGCAGCCCGGGTGGCTCAGTGGTTTAGTGCCGCCTTCAGCCCAGGGCCTGATCCTGGAGACCCAGGATAAAGTCCCACGTCGGGCTCCCTGCATGGAGCCTGCTTCTCCCTCTGCCTCTCTCTTTCTCTCTGTGTCTCTTATGAATAAATAAATAAAATCTTTTTAAAAACGTTTAAAAAAAAACCCTCATGGACAGTATGGGAAGCAGAACTTTTGGTAAGGTTTTCCTAGGTCTGCTCAGCTCTTTCGCGGCAGGTTTCTGTTTGCCTCTACATGCAACACTAAGGAGCTTATTTGAGATAGTTTGGATGATTTACTTTCATGACTTCATCATTTAAATTGGATTAATTACAATTCATTTATTTAGCCATTCACACATTTAACAACAGCCACCTGTAGTCTCACTGGGCCGACCCACTTACCACACATTACCCAATATCACGTTCACACTTTTTTATGTGACATAGAGATCTGGTGCTTGGCTTCCTGATTTGAACAAGGAAGAAAAGATAAGCCAAAAACTCTTACTTTGGGGCTTAAGTGGCTTAGCTTGGGTATCCTAATCATTGGAAACAAAGAGAGAACAGGGGTATCAATTACTTGATATCTTAAGATAAGAAAGTTTCAAGGGAGAAAACAATTCTTGTAAGAAAGCTAAATTGTGTATGAAAGATTTAATCTGTGGTCATATTGACCTCACTGTACAAATTTTTATCCTGTCCATTTACACAAATATTTATTGAACATCTATCATATTCTAGGCTTTCTGCTAAGCACCCATGGCACAAAAAGGAACAGGAACATAGTTCTCTGCCTTCCAAAGGCTCACAACCTCATATCCAAGAATGTATTTATTGATTTATTTGTCACTAAACATTATTTTTAATATCATTAACTCTTCTTATTTATATTTAATTATGCAAGAAATACATAAAATATATTCATCTTGTTAAAAACATTTTTAAAGGTTCTATTTATTTATTTGAGAGAGAGAGAATATGAGCAGAGGGAGGAGCAGAGGAGGGGGGAAGCAGACTCCCTACTGAGCAGGGAACCCATCTCAGGGCTTGACCCCAGGACCCTAGGATCACGACTGGAGCTGAAGGCAGATGCTCAACTGACTGAGTCATGCAGGCACTCCTAAAAAATATTACACATAAAGCTTTCATTCCTCTTAGCCATTACCCCCCACCAATCCTGACTCCCTTCCTACTAAATTTATATGGATCCTTCTGGATATTTTTCTATGTTACATATATGTTTTTTTGGTTCTCACTTGTCCACCCTATAAATAGCAGCATACTCTATGTTTCTTTCTTTTTTCTCCGGAAAAATATGAGTTGAAGTTCATTCTAAATATATATAGTTCTCTGCCTTTTCCTTTTATCACTGTTTAGAATTCCATAAAATGGGTTGGTTGGCCAATAGTTTGGCCATTTCCCCATTGATGGATATTTAGTTCAATTCCACTGACTCTTTTACATTGTTCTTGCAAGTTGGAGTTATGAAATCCTTTATTCATTTTCTCATCCATTCATTCAACAAGTTATTTCCAAAGTGCCTATTTAAAATTTCACAATATCCATTGTTACACAGAATGATTTCTCTGGATGAAGAGTGCCTGGAAATCACATACCTTTGTGGTATACTTGCAGCAGAGTGGCAAGAGTTGAAACTGGTCCCTCTGGACAGGGTGGGAGTTTCTGAAAACGGATGCAGAGATCTACAGTCGGGGGAAAATACCAATGATGAGATGTGTTGACTCAGTCCCCTGGGAAATCATTGTGAATCTTTCCCTTCCTGAGCAAATATTTGCATTTCCTCCTCCTTTCTAATAATCCCATAATGGCCACACCTTTGAAGAAGAGGGAACATGCAATGAAGAAGGTGCTCCTCTTTTCAAGAGCATTGTGTTACAGAAGGTGTGAGAATTTAAGTGTTAGGTGCCCGCTAGTGCTCATTATAAAGGTGACAGTATGTCTCACTTTTGACAGATGGCAAATCATTGGGGAACCTTTCAAGAACACAGCTCTGGTAGGCACCAACTTTCCGAAGAAGTTAAAACTATGTGATGAAAGAGGTACAGTGAGCAGTCACTGGAATAACTGTATTAATTCCCATAATGGTGATGGATTCCACATCACATGGTTAACAAACTCTAAATGCTTTCTCCAGGGCTCCTGTAGCCATCCATATACAATAGTAACCAACTCCTCTACTACACACCAAAAAAAACGGTGCCACACTATCCAAATAGGCCTGCATTGCAAGGCACTGGAAAGCACTTCTAAACAGAATGAAACCTGGTTGTAATATAGTTCAGCTTTATATAGCTTGGATGTCCCACAGATACAGCTAGCCTCATCAGTTATAACAGCCAGGTGGCACAAAATTGGAATTAATCAAAGAATACAGTGTAGATATCAAGTGTCCCTAAGAGACCAAGTTATCTTGAATTTGCCTTAGTCCTTGTTCACATTTAGTCAGAATAGCTGGTCCTTGCCTCTTTGTTCAATTGTTTTTCTGCATTAAGGCAGAGAAAGTTGTGTTGCTGAATAATAAAGACTCTGGTTTTAACAGATGGTTGAGTTTGCTGGGAGCCCTGGAGAGACACAGAAGATATCTTTTTATTTATTGCCTCCCCTCAGTTTGTATTAAGCCTGCCATATTTCTGTTTCATTCCGGGTTTGAGGATCACACCTTACTTTGTAATGTTCAGTAGAGCCACCCAGAAACTGCCCTGGCCTTGGACCCGGAGAATCCATGTATTGTCAGAGTTCTAATCAAGCCATGAGAGCAGGGGTGAGTCACTGACCTTGGCTTTCACTTTTCTCTTCAACAAAATGAGAAAGTTGCCTGAGAGATTTCTGGGGTCCTTTTACAGCTCCCTGATTCTGTGAGGAGCAAAAATAGCTAATCTGCTAAGAGGGAAAAAACCATGACAAAGTAGTTTTTTACTTGTGAATGGTAGGAGTCAGAGTGTTACAGTATTGAATATTTGGTTTTCAACTAGTTGAGATTATCTCAAAAGTGCAAGGGTGGCTGAGGCATGGAAGCAGAATTCCCAACCTTAGAAAGCTCAATCTATGCCAATGGTTTTGAAACCAGAGTTTCTCTCAGAATCATCTGAAAGGCTTGCAGAAACACAGATTTCCTGACTCAGAATGTTTGGATTAAAATTCACAATGCTATTAAGTTCTGAGGTGATGCCGCTGCCACTGTTGGACACTATTTTGAGACCTAGTATATCCTCATATTAAGAGACTCTCACTGCATTCAACCTGTAACATTGGAAATCTTATATACAGTTGACCCTCAAACAACAAGGAGGCTAGGACCCCTGACATAGTCAAAATCTACACATAAGTTTTGACTCCCCTAATTCTTAACTACTAATAACCCAACCTACTGTTGGCAGAAAGCCTTATTGATAATAGTCAACTAGCATATATTTTGTATGTTATATATAATATGTTGTGTTCTTACAATAAAGTAAGCTAGAGAAAAGAAAATGTCATCAAGAAAACCAAAAGAGAAAACATATTTATAGTACTGTATTGTACTTAAAAGAAAAAAAAATCTGAATAATGAAATAAGTAAGTTGGGGAAGGACAGATACCATGTGATTTCACTCATGTGTGGAATTTAAGAAACAAAACAAAAGAACAAAGAAAAAAAGAGATAAACATAAACCTCAGACTCTTAAATACAGAGAACAAACTGGTGGTTGCCAAAGGGGAAGTGGGTGGGGGGATGGGTGAAATAGAATTAAAAGTACACTTGTCTTTTTCCTTTTTTTTAAGATTTTATTTATTTATTCATGAGAGACAGAGAGAGAGAGAGAGAGAGAGAGAGAGAGGCAGAGACACTGGCAGAGGGAGAGCAGGCTCTATGCAGGGAGCTCAATGCGGGACTCGATCCGGGGTCCCTAGGATCACACCCTGCGCTGAAGGTGGCGCTAAACCACTGGGCCACCGAGGCTGCCCTACAAGTACACTTATCTTGATGAACACTGAGAAATGTATAGAATTGTTCAATCGTTATATTGTACACCTGAAACCAACACTGTATGGTAATTACTCTTGAATTTAAAAAACACTGGCATTTAGGTGGACCTGCACAGTTCAAAGCCATGTTGTTCAAAGGTCAACTGTATTATTGCCCAGCAAATAGCATGGCGGTGGATAATATTGACAATATGAGAATATGCATGCAACTATTTTACGGACAGGGCCTCTGAACAGTTATATTATAGCCAAATGCCTTTTATGCATATGTTTTCATTAAATTCCTCCCCCCCCCCATGCCAGCTTGTGTGGATTTAATTGTTCCTCCTTTATGACAGTGAAAGAACCTCTATTTCTCTCAAGGCTAGTGAAAGCATTCTAGGTGATGTGGCTAAACCAGCGACAAGAGCGTAAGATCCATGGCATTATTAAGAAGTGTCCTCATTTCCATTTCATTTATGAAAGATGTGGCTGTGAAAGACTGGAGTGGAGCGACGGGGGCCCTGCCACCTACCTCAGGTAGTCCTTCACAGTTATGTGTACCATTCCTTGTTCATGCAAAGAAACTGCAACAAAGAAAAGAAGAGATGAGCTTGATTTCCTTTTTAGCACATAGAAGATTTTCTGTTCCTCAAGTGTAGGAAGATGGGATTGATTTCCATATCCTAGATTGTATCAACACGAGGTACAAGGCATCTCTGTAGTGGAACAATACGGAATGTAATTAATGGCTAAATTGTGTGACAACCACCTGAAGAAATGTACTTGCTCAGTCAAGAGGGAAGTCAGTGGTAAATGAAGTAGACAGCAAAGGTTTCGTGGAGAAACTGGTACTTGGCTTGGATTTTTAAAATGGGTAGGGTTTGATGGAGAGAAAAGAGGTGTGGCCATGCATGAAGAGTGTCCATAGCAAGTGCAAAGCACAGTGATAGGGCTAGTCCGATGAGATCGTAGGGCATTTGGAATACTCACTCGTGGTCCACAAGGTTGAGGAGCATGGGTGAGGACAGGCAAAAGAATACATGAAGGATCCAGCATTTGTTGAGCATCTGCCATGCATTTGTATCTCCTAATCCTCTCAACAGTCTTAAATTTAGGACCTATCCTGATTTTTCAGATAGGGAGTCAAATAAAAAGCCCATGATCACACAGTCAAAAGTAGGGGATCCAGGAATTTATCATTACCTTGATTATTGATTACAGCAATAACAGTTATTATTTACTTAGCACTAACTTTGTAGGAGACAACATGCTAAGCATGTTGCAGGTACCACCCCTTTTATTTCATACAGCAAATCTATTGAAATGGGTATTACAAATCCCCCCTTAAGAGACAGAACATGAGAAACTCCTAACTCTGGGAAACGAACTAGGGGTGGTAGAAAGGGAGGTGGGCAGGGGGTGGGGGTGACTGGGTGACGGGCACTGAGGGGAGCACTTGATGGGATGAGCACTGGGTGTTATTCTATATGTCGGCAAATTGAACACCAATAAAAAATTTATAAAAATAAATTAATTAATTAATTTAAAAAAATCCCCCCTTAACAGAGAGGCAACTGAGGCTCAGAGAGATTGAATGTATTTCCCATAGCCAGCAGGATACCACAGCTTATTTTTATCTGTGGCTGTTGTTTCTTCTCAAAACACTACACTCTCAACAGAAATGTCCTGTCGCTTATTTGAAAACCAGAAAGAGGAGTTTGTATGTATGTGTCGGGACACGGTTTCTGAGCAAACAAATAAATGTGAGAGAGATGACGCTGAAGGTCCATTTGCCTGGTTAGTGGTGCTGAAGACAGAAGAGGAGAGCTAAGTCCTGGGAGGCTCCTGAATGAGCCGTGGCAGCCTTCAGGATCTGCGTCATGATGTAACGCTGTGGCAGACGTCTGCAGAGGGAGACATTCAGAACATGGGCCAGTTCCTCCGAAAGTTCACCAGCCTTCTCATTTCCTCTCACGGTGGCTTTCCTGGGTGCAAATGTGCGACATGTATAAAACTGGAAATGTTGCCACCCAGCACTCCCATGAGAAAGTCAAGTCTTTCACCCTGAGAAATATATGCAGGTGGGGAGAAATTTTGGAAAAACAAACCTAAGTGATTGGAACATATGAAAAAAAAAAAAAAGGTTGAAAATAATAAAGGGCTCTTCAGTCTGGAGCCGGGGTTCTCGTCTGGGTAGGAGACAAGGAACAGATCTCTAGGTATCTGTGAACTTGCCTCTGAGTGCCAAATCTTAGAGGTGGAGATAGGAACACCTGTAGTTTTCAGCTGTTTTTTTCAAAGGCTCGGTGACCCTGCTGAACACTGGTCTAGAAAGATAAAGACTTGAGGCATATCACTGAGGTGTGAGCAGACGGTGAGTTCTTAACTAAGCCCAGAATACACAGCTACAATTTTAAAAGGTAGCGAGAGCATGGTTGTGATGCCTGTCTAGCCTAGAAAACAAATGGAACCCTGTCACACAAGTCATATGGAGTGAAAAATATAAATCTATGATGTGCCTTTCCAGCATTTGGACCAAGCCATTGAGAGTCTCACAAGACATTACAAAACTATTATTCCTTGCCTGTTGGAGGAATTTTTTTTTCCAGTCTAGTTCGGTTGTTGTTATTTTTTTTTTCCACTTTGCTCATTTGCAAGATAAACTTCCTGGGCTTGTCAGGGTTAGGCTCTCGTTCCCTCTGTCGGTTTTCAATAATGAACCTGAACCGAGAGGCACAAGCTGGTGGCCCAGTTCTCGCCAGCACTGGGATTCCTAGAATCTCCTTAAAACTCCGAAGATGCAGCAGCATCGGCCCAGATCTCTTCAGGGAGCAATCTTTTGGAGCCAACGTGTGCAGCCATTCTCCGCAGTCTCTATCCTGTTTGCTTGGTTCATTAGCAGTCACCTGCCTGGCTGCTGGGAGCATCTGAGTCCGCCCCCTCTGACCACCACCAGAATTTGACACGTAGGGAATGTCATAATGGGACCACCAGTCTGCTCCCATGACCTTGCATTTCCTCGAGAGGGCATGCTCGAGGCTGCCCCAGGCGGAAGGTGGGATGCCTGTATCCACCCACAGAGCCCTGTGTGCCAGGGTCTCCTTACGTCCTTCTTCCTTCTCTAGTTGCTTGGTCTTGATATCTTCCCCAATTTTTCTTTCCTTCTAAGATCCCCTTCTAAGGTTTTTTAACACCAGATTTTACTCTTTCAAAGCCATGGTGGATTGAGGAAGAAAAGAAAAATAAGGTCCTACTATCCCTAAGTCTCATAAAGGTTGATTTGGAAGCGAATTAAAGCAAGAAAAAAAAGTTCTCTGCTCCACTCAATACATCCATTGCATGGGTTAAAATGCCAGTTCTGATTCCCTTTTAGATACTGGAGTCTCCAGCCACCCTCCCTACTGTTGGGTGGACTTTTGCCATCTGAAGCAGCAGACACCGCACTTAACCCTGCAAAATGGATTACTGGAGAAGATGTAGTGAGATATGCAGAAGGCACTAATTAGCACCTTTATTGGCTTAGAAAGCATTTTTTATTTTGGTTTTCCTAAGCATTTCTGACTGATTCATGGAAGACATTTGGTTCTTTGGAATATCGTCCAATAGACTAATCAAATTACATGTTCACAGGGCTCTAAAATAATAGCATTCTGCAGCTTTCTGTAGATTTAACTCCTGCACGGCCGAGACACTGAGCAGAGGCAGTCGACAGGGCTTGTCTCCGTTTGTAAATGATCACAGTCCATATTTTTACAAAAGAAAAGATTCCTTTTTCTCTCTGACACTCATGCTCAAAACCTTAAAGCCAATTGTAACGCTTTGTTCTTCTTCGCTCGAATATCTGCTTATTTTCCGGATGCAGCTGACAGGATCCTCTCCATTCCAGTGCCGACACGCAGCCCAAGCCCTTGTGACCTCCAGCCCGCCTGTGATCGCAACAGTGTCTTCCCAAGGTGTGCACCTTCTTCCTATTTCCAGGATAAACATTGGAATCTGTCATTTCTCCTCTCAGAAACCATTCATAACTCACTCTAATAGAGATGGCAAGTGTGTAACACGCTTGGTTCAATTCCCCAGCGCTGCGCCTATGGCAACTATCACTAATTATTCATGGCCTTCTGTTCAGGTGAACAAAGATGTGGTCTCAAAATCCTCCTCAACACAGACCCCAGTTACAGTGATTTCTCCTTTGACCTGAACCTGAGATGATCTCAATACATCAAGTGTGATTTCCTCTTTCTGGATTTTAAGGCATTTATAAGCTGACAAACCCCTATTTATCAGAAAAATTTCCAGTTTTGTTCCCCAGAATGAAACCATTTCTTTAGTCTGACCGCCTTCTATATGCTTTCCTGCACACATTTGGTTTTCTTTTCATTCTGTGCCTTTGTTCAAGTTCCTTGAACCCAGTGACACTGTCTTCCTTTGCCTCTTTGTTTTTATCAAAACCACATCGCTCTTTGACTAGCCCAAGTCACTCTTCTTTGAAGATTTCCCAATCTGACTTACATCAGCTTCATTTTGGACCAATTTTACTGAGATCTTTTGTTGACTAGCTTTGGGGAAATCAGATGTGTTAGAGATAATTCCTACCTCAGTGGGATTCACAATTTTGTTAGTGAAGCCGCTCATATCCCTAATAATTTGAGGCATCACAGACCAGGTGCCATATGGGTAGAACCCATACTGCATGTGACTGGTGTTCAGAAGAAAAACTGAGTCTCTTAGCGCAGATGTCAGGAAGGGCTTATAGAGAATATGGGACCTGGGTCAGGGCTCAAAAGAAGGAGAAGAGGAGAATAGAACAGGAAAGACTCTAAGACAGGAGGCATTAGATGAAGAAAGATAAAGAATTAGGATGGCAATGAAAGGGGACAAGACAAGAGGGTCTTGTGAAAAATTAGCACAGATTGCATTCACATTTCAACGGTCCTGGGGAGCCAGAATGACATATGTAAGAGCAGAGCCTTATATTCTACATCTTTGTATTCTCCACCGGCACAATCCATCCATCCTTCCTTCCTTCCTTCCTTCCTTCCTTCCTTCCTTCCTTCCTTCCTTCCTTCCTTCTCTCTCTCTCTTCGAGAGAGTGTGAGGACATAGGGAGAGAGAATCCCAAACAGGCTGCACATTCAGCACAGAGCCCAACACTGGGCTTGATCTCACGACCCTGAGATCATGACCTTAGCTGAAATCAAGGTTGGATGCTCAACCGACTGAGCCACTCAGGTGCCCCTCCACTAACACAGTTCTTTGCTCTGAATGCTTTTGTTTGCTAAGCATTAAGGGAGCATCTATTATGTTTAATTGGATTTACATTGACCTCATCTTATAGACCACAGATTTTAGAATTTGATTTTTTTTTAAGTTCTTATTTAACAAATTCCTTTTGGAAAGATGTTAAGTTTATTCTTCAAGGATCCTTCTGGGGATTGGAGAAGAAATATCTAAATATTAAAAGGGAAAATGAATTAACCACCCATCAAGTAATCAATGGCTCCAAGGCTCCAAGCAGATCTTTGACAAAAACTATATATATATATATATATATATATATATATATATATATATATATATTTTTTTTTTTTTTTTTTTTTTTTTGCTGTGGACATTGGACATTCCCTCAAAGTTATGCTTGGCTGTGTTATTAAACAAGTGCACATTTCATAAAGTTCCCCAGTGACACATGCATTTGTGTAGGTGACTGTTCCTGCAAGGTAACTCCAATGCACTCTCAGGGCAATGATGCCAAAGTCTAATTTGTTCCTCAGTGGTGGGAGTGGGCTTGCTGAAAACCAGCTCCTCACCTCAGGCTTTCATCTACACAGTTTTATTATGGAATCTGGGATTAAGAAGAGTCAGCAGCCTGAAAAGACACACTTTCACATCCATCACCATGTACCCTTTAGCAGCCCAACTGACCTCAAAGAGGTTCTAACTGTCCTATTGTGTTTATGGCAATAGGAAATTCCACTGATCCTCACTGAGCACAAACCAAGCATCAAACTTGTGTTTGCTCACGCTGTTGGTGACAACCACAAGGAGTTGATCTGTACCAGTGATAGTTCTCAGAAAGGAGAAAGACAAATTGAAGGATGCCCATAAGGGTCTTCCCTGTAAGTCATCCATGTGCTCTGAGTTATCCATGTGCACAGACAATGTTCTGGAGATACTTAAGAAGACTGCCAGACCACTCAGCTAAGATGTCCTAATGTTTTGGGCAGATGGTGAGAGACTATCCTTTGTGAAATACCTGAGTAAGACCTGGGATGCAAGCAGCCAGCCAATCTAGTGGCTTTCCAGAGGAATTATTTGATGCATCTTTTTTTTATTTTAACATCTAGCCGTGGTCATTTAACCTTTCCATTGACATTATTCAATTGACATAAGAAATTAGTTCTACTGTAAAAAATTTAAATTCTGGAGGACTATGTTGTGGTTCTGAAGGCTGGTGCACAAGAGCCAGAAGACCTGGAGAGAGAAGTAAATGCCAGTGAACTCAGCCACGATGCTCACATTTTGACTCTTCTTGCAGGGAGATTGATGTAGGGCTTGCTTTCCCCCTGGGTGCTTCCATGCATAACACATATAGTAAATTATACTAGGCTTCTGGAGAGGCAACGTGGCTACCAAGTCAGACAGATCAAAATTCAAATCTTGACCCCCTTACCTACTTTAGGCAAGTTACTTAACCTTTCTGAGTCTCATTCTCCTCCTTGCAAAAGTTATTAATGATAATATTTACCTTAGAAAATGGTTAGGGTAAATAAGATAGCATATGTAATGTACCTAGACTGTGTGCCCTTAATATATAATATAATCATTTGGGCAGCCCAGGTGGCTCAGCGGTTTAGTGCCGCCTTCAGCTCAGGGCCTGATCCTGGAGACCTGGGATCGAGTCCCACATCGAGCTCCCTGCATGGAGCCTGCTTCTCTCTCTGCCTGTCTCTGTCTCTGTCTCTGTCTCTGTCTCTGTCTCTGTCTCTCTCTTTGTCTCTCATGAATAAATAAATAAAATCTTAAAAAAATATATATATATAATCATTTATCTCCCCTCCCAGTTCTACTGATGAAGAAGCTGAAGTGCCATGGGTTAAGGGCTTTATCTAGTGTAATAGTACTGGCAATTGGAAAATGAGCCAGCTAGACTCCAGTTTAATAAAAATGAGACTTTAGGGAGTCACATAGCCCCATGAAAGCCAAAGAGTCACCATAAAAGGCCAATGCCCTACTTTAGCCATCTCTAAATTCAGAAGGAATTCAGCAATAAGACCACTGAAGCCATATGCAACCTCCCTCCCATTTTATTTGGGGCCCAGTCCAAGACCTAGAGGTCCCCTAGAATGCTTTCTATGGGAGGCAGTGTGTCACCTATCAGATGAGCAGGTACTTGCAGGCCTCAGGAGTGATCAATGAGGGAAACCAACCTTAGAATAAATTCTACTTGTAGTAGGTTGAATCTAATTTCTGTATCTGAAGTCTCATTTTAAAATGTGTCCCTTATTTGGAAATAGGGTTTTTGTAGATATAATTAGTAAAGGTGAGGTCATACTGGATTAGGGTGGGTCTTAAATCCAATGACTGGTGTCCTTAAAAAAAGAGAAAAGCTTTCCCTGCACAGGAAGAAGTGGCCGTGTGGAGTAGAGACAGAGAACGGAAGGCTGTCACTATAAGCCAAGGAATGCCAAGGATTCCTGGGGGCCTCTTGCAGGAAGGAAGAGGCAAGAGAGGATTCTTCTCTAGATCCTTCAGAGACAGAATGACCTGGTCTACACACTTTGATTTCAGTTTTCCAACCTCCAGAATCTTGAGAGAGTAGATTTCTGTTTAAAGCCACTAAGTTTGGGGTAATTTGTTAGAGCTGCCCTAGGAACGAAGGTACCACTCTGCATCATACTAGGATTGCATGAGTTTTTATGGGATTTTCCTTCCAGTAGTGATTATTCTTCTCTCTCCTCTTTGGTTTCTTTTCATCTCGCCGGTTTTTCTCTTTGCCACTCTTACCACGAATTTTAGGTACCAGATTTTGGCACTGTCCTAGCTTCTACATTTTACAGTATGACTCGACTTCTCTAAACTCCACATTTATTGGTCTCAGCATGGCTAGGACCAGCACACAGAAGGCTAGGACCAGCACACAGAAGGCTTGATTGAATGCTGGGCTTCAAGTTCCTCTGCCCCCTCCTAACCAGCTTCTGCCCCCAAACCGTAACCCCTGATTACTCCGTGGCCCAGAATCTTCACTGCAAAGCTTGGATGAACACCGGCCTTCCTTCCACGCAGGTTACTGAGTTTAAAATACAACAGATCATAAAGAGCCTTGTAAAATGAAGGCTCAATTAAACTTGTAAGAGGCTATTCCATTATTATTAAAAAACCTTGCTGAAAAGATAAAGCACCTGGCAAATGGGAATTGTGTGTTTCTGATGTGTTATCCCTTTTTTCTTCCACCTTTGCACCTCCTGTCTGTGCCTTTACACTCCATTGACTTGATTCAGAGGTGGAAGGGCCACGGTTGTCTTTAATTTCTGAGAAGTGAAGCTTTTAATAATATAGTTACTGACAACCCCAGGCCTCCCACCATGACCCGGGCAAGAGGAAACATCAGGGATTTCTGACATCTCATGCTGGCAGTATTTCTTAGGTTTTCTTTCTTCTTTCTTTCTTTCTTTCTTTCTTTCTTTCTTTCTTTCTTTCTTCTTTCTTTCTTTCTTTCTCTCTTTAAGATTTTATTTTTAAGTAATCTCTACACTCAATGTGGGGCTAGAACTCATAATTCCAAGATCAAGAGTCACATGCTCTACCAATTGAGTCAGCTGGGCACCCCAAGTTCTTGTCTTTTCTTGATTCTGCACTATTATAGAGATCGTTAAATTCAGTTTACTGGCAAACATCTTCAGAGATTTGGGGAATAATGTGACTTTTATATTAAAAAAATAAAGAAGTTTCGATAAGGAGGAAATTTCAATGATATACCTAGTTTTTTGTTTTTGTTTTTAGTAAAAAAGCCTCATGTTTAAACTGATTTGTAGCCAATGGTCAATCTTAATTTAAGATGTCAGAGGAGGAAGTGAAATAATTAGAATCAGCCAAGTAAGTAACCATTAAACTAATAGTTTTCCCCTCTAATCATTAAACTCCTAATTTATGTCATTTTTTTACATACATTATTTATGACATTTCATCAGTTTTAAAACACGCCTTTTTTTCAATTTTAACATCTATGAAATCAGGAAGTGTCTTGTAATCAGGGTTGCCTTTCATTTATAATTGCCAGGCTTCTTGTTTTATTTTCCTGAGTAGTACTTAAAATGTGAATGTATGTATGTATGTATGTATGTATGTATTTATTTATTTATTTATATTTATTTCTTAAGTAATCTCTACACCCAAGGAGGGGCTTTAACTCATGACCCCGAGATGAAGAATCGCATGTTCCACCAATTGAGCTGGTTATGCGGGGGGCCTGTAAGTGCATTTTATGATTGTATTTCTATGAAATACAGTATTTCATTTAAAGAAGGTGGAAACTGTGAGATTTGCAATTAATTTACTTTTATAATGTTCTTATCAAATCTCAGTGTAACAAGTGTGATACATTTCCTGCGTCAGAAATACATACTTATATTGTTTGCCACAGAATTCAGTCATCTGTTCTTTTTGAGAACAAATGCACCATTAGAAAGAGAGGATACAATTTTGAGACTGAAGAATAGAAAGAAACTAGATTTAGACATAAAAGTATAATACAGCTTGAGGAAAAGTTAAACAATTGCATTTCCATAATTATATCCTTGCAAAATGTCTTCATAGAACCCGGTAAGTTTTCTGGTAAAGTCTGAACTAATGATGTGGCAAGAGGCCTGGTTTACAGCCCTCTGCCTGCTACTGAGTGACCCCCTATCCCTTCTGAGCCTCTGTTTTATGTATCAGACAAAACAGTTGAGCTGGATGGTTTTTGAGATCCATTCCAGCTTGTTTTTAGCAAGCTCTGATATTTCTCATTTTAAGAAGATTTATTCACATAGACATTTTAATCAATTTACTCGGGTCCACAAAGCCTAAATGCTTCTGATTCTCTTGTCTTACCAGTGTGGTCGATGACTTGCTGAAAGTTTTCATTTACCCTATAAAAAAACAAAAATGTTGCGAGTCAAACAATGTATACAACTCAATTATACTAAATTGCATTTTAATTAAACAGATGAGAGTAAATGCAGAACTAGGCTCTATTATGGGAGAACTTTTTAAAAGCAATCAACAGCCAGGGACTGGAACAGTATTCTGTTGCATACTTTAAAATTGATATATAACTTATGTAATAATAGAGCAATCCTTCATGTATCCAGTTAAAATGAAAAGCCCTACCTGTCACACCTGCCCCCAGCAGAGTTACCCATGTTGTTTTCACCGATTTTTGCAAGAGAGATGTGTAAGGCACAAAGAAACACTTACAAGAATCCAGAGTCCAGCCACTGCTGAATACTGGCTTGTTTGGATTCTTCTACAAAAGAGAAAGAAACAGACCAGTCAATCAAAGCACAGCAGCTAAAATAACACTACTCCATTATCCAACCACCACCATAGCTCTATTTCCTACATAGTTAGTCACATGTTTCTAAAAGCATGTTCGTTTATTTTCTCAAGGCAAAACTTCCCACTTTCCATAATTAGTCTTTCCTGAGAACAAATCATAAACTTGCCAAATGACTGACATCGAGAAAGGAAGAAAGAAAGAAAGAAAGAAAGAAAGAAAGAAAGAAAGAAAGAAAGAAAGAAAGAAAAAAGGAAATGTGAAAAGGAAGAAGCATAAATCACTGAAGTGCAAGAGATATTAGAATAATTTTTAAATTACCTGGTGTGAACATGAAGAGTGAAAAAGCATACCAGACTTTTGTCTCTCTCTTGTCGGATATAGCTCACCATGGACCCTCTCCTTATTGAATCATGACATTTACCTAAGGCAGCTAGCCAGTGATGTTTATTTGCAAGGAGTTCTCTGCCAGGTTCTAAACCAAATTTGCATTCATTCCAGGGACAAATTGCACTAGAGTCCCAGGATTGCCAAAGGCATCCTGTGTTAGAAAGGCACCAGTCTTTTAAGGTGGATCTTTGTCACTGGCTTAACAAATAGTCAATAGGCAAAAAGAAGAGGATAGAAAGCAATATTTCCTGGTAAATATTTCTGTCCTTTCTGGTTGGCTACAGACTACTGTGGGTTGGTTTTCTTTGACTTTATCCCACTGAAGGGTGAAGTACCTGATTTACCCCTTCACAAGGTGTCTGGTGAACCAGAAAGGCCAAGTAAGCATGGAAGGTGCTTATTTTTTTAAATATAGGGACTTTATAGAGGCAGAATGAATTGGGTGGTGGGCAAAGAACAAAAACTATCAGTTATATCATAGAGGAGGGAAAAGTGTTTTCCCATTTATTATTCTTTAAGCTATTAAAATTATTGTGGATGCTTCGTGCAAGACCCTGAAAATAAGAAGATCCTTTCAATAAAATGTTTGATGTCCTGCAGGAAGCCTCATGTCTCTGACATGGACTCCACTTAGAAAGGGAGCAGTTGGTCTATTTCCATCAAGGTGTGAGTTTTGAATGTTGGGGAGGTAAGAAGTGCCCATTTCACAGAAGTTTCTGGCATCCTTCCAGGAACACTAGTATCTTTCAAGCCAAGAGTTTGTTCCAAAATCATTTGCCCCCAGCCAAGACCCCCTCATCCCCCTTATCTCCCCACAGCCAGATGTTTTCAAGTTGCCCTGAGGGTCCATTCTCACCGAGCAGAGGAATGGTGAGTCTCCGGCTGTCCTCCTTGGGGCCCGGGAGCAGCTGCTCATCCAGGGGAGCCCAGGCCCTCTTGGTGGACCTCAGGATCTCTCTCTTGCTCTTTCCTCGGCCTCCTTGGGAGTTGCCAGAACCACGAGACCTCTCTGCCATTGTAAGAGATTCGGCAAACTAAAACATACAAACAGATCAGACTTGATGAGTCAGTCAGCTTTTAGGCTTGACTCAATGAGGAGAAGCCAGAGTGCCAACAGGCCACCACAGTCTTCTGGAGCGGATTCCTCCACCCTCCCTAGCTGAGTTCTCTGTCTCAGCATGGAGAAGTGGTTCCTTTTCAGGGGAGAGGCAGGTGGGCACTGGGACTAATGCCCCCTGCCTGTCATCAGGCCACATCCACCCTCTGGGCGATCCAGTTGGGGGTCTGCAATGTGGATGGAGAGCAAAGAAACTGTGGACTGGGAGGGGACACCAGCCAGGAAGAGAGATTCAAGGTATTGATTAACATAATCAGTATCCTTCAAATTTATCCAACAGTTGCATCTATACAAATATTCTCAGACAACCCAAAATGTGAAAAATAAAGACTTTGGCAACAGATGCACGTGGATGAGTCCCACCTCTGCGACTTGTTGGGTGGCCTTGTATAAATTCTATAATTTTACTGCATTCTTTAATTTTTTAATTGGGTATAAATTGTCCTGAGTTTTAAAAACTGTTGACCCCAGTGGAGTACTAGATTCTATGTGGAATTCTATACATTCATTATTTAATTTAATTGCCAAGAGAGGAAGGGATCTGTCACAATTTTCTAGTAAATTGAAGAGCAGAGGGATTGCATATCTAAAGTTGCATACCTAAAGCCACACAATAACCAGCACTCAAACCCAGGCACTGGACTCAAAGCATATTCCTGTGATTATTAAGCTATACCATCTGACTGATAGGATGATTGGGACAGTTAGAATGGTAATAAGTACGTTATGCTTATGGCACAAGAAATATTGATCATCCCTATTATCTCGTTTAACCTTTATTAATATCATTATGAGACTTGCAGAGTAAGAGATGGAGACAAAAGCTTAGAACATCTGAGTAAATTGTTGAAGTTCCCCAGATTATCGGGACATTAAGAAGGAGGGTCTCCTTCTTACTCATCAATGTGTCTCCAGTATTTGACTGAATTCTCAGTACATAGTAGGTGCTAAATAAGTGCTAACTATAAATATAAATACTAAATATAAATATAATATTAAATATAAAATTAAAGTAGCAAAGCTAGGATTCAAAACCATGCTTTCTGACTAAATTCTTTCCATGGCATCTGCCTCAATTTGTATTACTTTATTCTTCAAGTTTAGAGAAATGACTAAATAGTCAAATACCTACCTCAACAACATGTCTTGCATCGTTAAACTCACTCATAATCACTGGTCACATGACTTAATCCATTGTTTCTAATCAATATTTTATCAAGGCAAGTCTTTCAGATTTATTGTAAACATTTGAATATTTTCATTTAAGTATAGGTAGGTGAGCATTCTTGATGCAATTGGCAGTCAGAGTTTCCTTACATGCTTTGTACATTAAAATTCTATAATTCAATTGAAGTATAAATATTCACTTATTGTTATAATAGTAAATTACTGCAAAATCAATGACAATTGTAATGTCTGTGAATTTTATGATTAAAAAAGCAAATACTAAGAAATTTCAATTATTTAAAAATTATGGCAAAGGGTAGACAGTTAATATCTATATCAACAGTGAGTCATGTAGTCAGCCAACTTGAGAAAGTTAACTTTTGGGGGGCACCTGAGTTGCTTAGTTGGTTGAGTATCCAACTCTTGATTTTAGTTCAGGTTGTGATCTTGGCTCAAGTCAGGTCATGACTTCAGGGTCGTGGGATCAAGCCCCACTTTGGGCTCTGAGCTCAGTAGGGAGTCTGCTTGAAATTCTCTGTCTCCTTCTGCCCACCCTCTCCTCCCCCTGCAAGGGTTCTCTCTCTCTCCCTTTCTGAAATAAATAAATAAATATTTTTAAAAAAGAAAGTTAACTTTCAGAATATCCTCTGGGAACAAATATATGTTAATAAAAATTCTGATGCTAACACAAGACAAAAATAATACAGATAAGATTATCTTTCTAAACTTTATAGGATTATTTGGTGTAGTAGAATCCATAACACTAGACAAAATAAACTTTAAGAATTTAATTGAATTGGATTTCATTTCTGGCTATTTAATTTTACTCATACTTTGGCTCTTTTGAGTAAAAAAGTTCTGTTTGGCAATACCATGCATCTTGTGTGTGTATTCAACTCTGACAACGTAAGATTTCACAAGGAGGGAAAATATCCTTGTGAAATCGTGCTTAACAAGATTCATGAGACAACAAACTCAATACGTTCTCATAGTCTGAAGAAAAGGATAAAGTATCACAGAAAAATAGGGCATACCCTAAAACAGTCTTGCTCCCTCCACCAACCTCAACTGAAAGTGAGGTCCTGTTTTGCACCAATCCACTCTGTAGTGGGAGCAGGAGCTGTCAAGCAGCTAAAGTCCTCAAACTGCTGCTTCTGTACTACAATGTCAAATTTTAACAGAGCTACTGTTTCTTTCAAATATAACAATGTAAAAATCGTTAAAGTTCTAGATAGAAGTGCTGCTTTATTGGGTATGTCCCGAAACTTCTGTTCTTAAATGGCGTGTTTGACCTCAGCCACTGGGCTTGCACAAGCAGTGAGGATATGCTCCCTGCCAGCTCCCCTGTAGTTGGCTTTAGAGCAGCAAAAGGCTGCCAAGGAAAGTGGGAACCCTTGCTAAAGGCGAGGGTCAGGGACCACTTTGTAAAGAAAAACTCTTTTGTTCCCTGCTGTTTTGGTGGATGCCTTTCCCGTTAAGTAAACAAATCTGCTTTGGATTCTCCCATGCTTAGATGACCCTCCTTTGGCATCCACTGGCTTGACCCAAAGAGCAAGCAGTTCTTTGCAAGCGACACAGATGTGGTGGCAGCCCTGAATTGCTCAGGTGACTGGCGGGCTGAAGTGTTTGGGATAGAGTCTCTGCTGAATCCTCTGATTAACCCGTTTATCCCCAGGACCATTTGGAACCAAATTCTTGCCAATGCTGACTTGGTCCAAAGTGAATCTTCATCTGAGATTATGTTGCCATCTGTGCCTGAAGGTCTCTTCCCTGTCTTCAGATCCCTTCTGTTCGAATTACAATACCATTAATCCTTATGTGTATAAAGAACCTCCTTTAATGTAGGAAATTTCTTATATTATCATGTTTAATAGGAAAGAGGATGAAAAACAGGCACCAAGGACAATTTTGTAAAAACAAAACTAAGGAAAAGTATATTGAAAAGACAAAAAAAAAAAAAAAAAGAGAGAGAGAAATGTACCAAAATGTCCTCACGTTTTAAAATTTTTTTTTAAATACTCAAAATATTGGTGGTGTAACATTAATTTTATATGACATTTTTTTCACTTGAGCAAATGCAACAATAAATGCTCCTTTTCGCTGTGAAGCCTTCAGCCCACAGAGAAATCACAGGATTTGATACCTTGATACTCAAAGCTGTGACAGTAGTTACATTCTTGTCCTCTGGGATTATTTAACTTTTTCACCTCTATGCAAACAGGTTGTCTTGCCAAAAAGGTTGTTCATACTGGAGAATAGGGACTGTGGATTATTTATCTCTGTGTTCCCCATAGATCCCAGCACAGAACTCTGCCCAGGGTAAATAATCTGTAACTGTAAGTTGATTGCTTGGTTATTTGGTAAAGGGACACCAGCTGGCTTAGCCAGTATTCTTGGTTCTAATGTGGTTAAAGGGTAAGTGCTTTCAGGTCACATAACTCCAGATTTTAATCTCAGCTCTGATGCTTTTTTGACATCTCTTTGGGGGAAATTTTCAAACATCTCTGATAATCTATTTCTTCTTCTCTATAATGACTATGAAATAACCACTTCAGATGGCTGTTGGAAAAAATTAATGAAAAATGTATATAAAACAATCAATACCCAAGTGGGCCAGTTTTTTTTTCCTTCTCTATGTTGCCTCTGTATGTCATTTTCATGTCAAGAACTGTCAGTAAAGGAAAAGAATCCTTCCTTCTCTATGTTGCCTCTGTATGTCATTTTCATGTCAAGAACTGTCAAGTAAAGGAAAAGAATCACCAATCAATGTAACAATTTGCTTCTTTTTCCATAGGAGATAAATTCGACACCCATAGTTTGTAGATAACCTGGGTCATTTTGAGATTGCTTAGTTTGAGTAATTGAAAAATATAGCTGGAAAGTATTAGAATAAAATATTTCTGTGACCATGAGATGCAGATTTACCTGACACTAGAGACTCATATCAGAGTTTAGAAATTCCTTCAACTATAGTATTAATTTCAGGGTTATAATTGATAATTGTAGGCTGTAGTTCGAGCCTTGGCTCCACTTCTGAAGGAGCCCCATGGTCAGGAAGAGAACATCACAATGGGAAAAAATTCCAGAAGCATTCTGATCCACAGGAATCTCACCATCTCTATGTCTCTACTATGGATCCTCATCACTACTCTGTTCAAGCCTTTTGTTAAGATCTCAAATGGTATCCAGTTTGCTTTGCTCTTCTGCCATATAAATAACTTGCCTCAGTAGAAAAATTTAGAAGTCTACATAGAGCCATGTGCTTCAGGAAGACCTGTCCCTTTCCCAGCTGTGACATCACTCATAGAGGTTTGAAAAGGAAGCCTTGAGAGCCCCTCATGCTTTCACAAAGATGATTACCATAAGCTTCAACACCACTCACTTCCTTCCACAGACTGAGACCAGTCCTGGGAGGCGTACACTTGAAGGAAACTGATTCACACTTCTTACTCTAGGAGACCATAGGACAAATCTCATTATGCCCTTGAACCGTGCTCATGTGGCAGTGGACATTGCTTCATCTGGATGTGGCAGTGGACATTGCCTCATCTGGCCCAATCTCCTACCTTCTCCAGATGCTCCCAACCCCTGTGCCCTCTGGAATTCATAGATTGTCACCTACTAAATCCACTTTATCTTTAGCTCTTCACTGAATGTCCCTTCATCTCCTGTTTCTAATTAAAACCTGAACATGGTTTCCTTTGCCACTCTCTCAAGCTGTGGCTTTATCCTTTTCACTCATTGAATCAGGACTATAATCTTGGAGATGGTATAAATTTCCTCCATGTTCCTAATTGCTGCTTTCAGATCTTATTTCCTCTGTCTTTTGAAGCATAAGCTATCAGACTATGTAAATATCCAGGATATTTACCCTCATTTACTGCAAAAGGAATGGTATTTCTGTCATCCTCCTGGAAGATTTCAATTGATTTCATTGTCAATATGGGCAATCTATCAACACTTGACCACTCAGTTCAATGATCAGCAGATTTACAATATTTACAACATTCCTTCCCTCCGCTCAATTCTCATGGTCATACTTCATCACTATAAATGAACAGCCTCCAAATTCCCAGTTTAAAGCATACCTTGTCACCCCTATTCTACTCACAGACTTCGCTTGAGCACCATTTTTCTTCCCTATTGGATCGTTCCCTTTATCATGTCTCTCATCTTAAAATAATCCTCCTTTGACCCTTCAATCTCTATCCAACTCCTACTCTAGTTTCCTATTCAACTCATGATGATTCCTTAATTCACATTTCCAAATCTGGTCCAGACCCTTAGAATAGGGGACCTGAGCTTCAGAGTGGGGTATTTCTAGTTACACATCTTCACTTGGATCTTCACATCTTCATTTGGATACTTTTATTTTTTTTAATTTAATAGGTGTCATGCTGAAACCTTTATTCTTTTCTTGACTTCTGCTTGCCTTCTAAGTACCTGCCTTTATTTCAGTGTTCCCCATCTCAGTAACTGGTAACACTATTCAGGCAGTTGCTCAGGCCAAGAACTTATGAGTCTTCCTTAATTCCTTTATTCCTTTTACATGCCATATCAAGTCACTTAAAAGAGGATGAGAGACGGGTCCTTAAAATATATCTCACACTGACCTCCTCTGCTGCTGCCAATCTGATATGAATCAAACTTATAGTCTCATTTGGATCACAGCAAATGCTCCCATGTTCATCATCATCCACACCTCCCACTCTCTTATTACCCACCCAAATTAGTATGCTAACACTCAACTACCAGTTCTTCTCATTTCAGAATTTTCAGTACTTCACTATTTTCTCTTAATGGACATAATATTTTTATCTTTTTTTAAAATACCATGGTCTTAGGGGTGCCTGGGTGGCTCAGTTGGTTAAGCATCTGTCTTCAGCTCAGGTCCTGATCCCAGGAACCTGGAAATTGAGCCCCATGTCAGGATCCCTGCTCAGCGGGGAGCCTGCTTCTCCCTCTTCCTCTCCCTTTCTGCCTGCTTGTGCTTACTCTCTCTCTCTCCCTCTCTTTCTCTCTCTCTCTCATAAATAAATAAATAAATAAATAAATAAATAAATAAATATCTAAAAAAATTAAATGCCATACTTTCTCAGATTACCTCCTATCTCACTCAAGGCTTTTTTCTCAAGATCTTTTGCTAGCTTTTCTAATTTTTTTTAGAGTGGAGGGAGGGACAGAGAGAGGGAGAGAGAGAATTTTAAGCAGGCTCCATCCCAGCATGGAGCCTGACACGGGGCTTGATCTCGTGACCCTCAGATCACGACCTGAGTTGAGATTAAGAGTCCAATGCTTAACTGACTGAGCCACCCAGGCACCCCTGACTTATCAAAATTTTGACTGTTCCACAGCTCAAATTTCAGCCCATTCTTATTTTCTCTATCTACATGCTCTCCCTATATGAGTATGGCTTTAATTGCTCCTCTGTAACCTTATAGTTTAGTGTAAACCTCTATTAAAGTATTTTTGTATTGTTTTATAAGTTTGTGTTTATAATTCTGTTTAACCATTGTGGGATTTTCTTCAGGACAGAGATCTTAGCTCTCCTATCATAATTGTAGAAAAAGGTACTCAATACATGTTTGCTGGATAAATTGCTGTTTAAATGAATACCAACAAGGGATTGAGAAATATCAATGCAAAATTGGTTATGAAGTCATTACTAAAACTTAGATACTCAACAATTAAATAATTTATGGGAAGGTACAACTTGCCAGGAATAGGTATATGGTATCAGGGAACAATGTAATCTGAATTAGAGAAGTGATCAGATTATATACATATACATATATATTTGCACACATACATACAAATATATATCAATATATATTCAACTATATAAATATATTTATTACCTCCATTTTGAAGCAAAATTTTCTGGGTAATCACTTGATGCTCACTTCTATTATTTCAACCAAAATTATCTGAGTAAATACCTTCTTTTACCTTATGTGTCTTCCAACAGCTACCAACAGATAAAAGATCTTAACTCATCATCAAGGAAACAAAATGTAATTTATTTTAATTAATCAACAAATAGTTCATTGGCTGTATGACATTGGGCATGTGGTTTCAAGTTGTCTTGGAATGTCATTTTTCCTCTTGCATAATATGAGAGAATTGGATGAGATGAGATGATTCCATAAGATGGTTTTTCTATTTCAAGCCTCCACATAGCCTATTAGTTGACCAATGGAGCTCACATTTTAAAAATATTTTAAAGCTATATCCATCAAAATTATACAAGGGATTAAAAAAAAAGCAACACTGTTCCTATTACTTGAAAGACCACTCAAAAACTCAAGCGACAAAGCCAGGCCAGGAATGCCCTTCTGCTCTTCCTCCCTGTCCAAATACCAAAGTCTCACAAAGATGAATAAAGATTTCCAAGTGATTCAGTAAAGTAGAGGCAGATCCTAGAGAATAGAGTGTTCTGTCAACACTCTGCTAGGAGGAACAAGCAGTCTGTGTTGACTTGCTCTGTGGGTGGCTTCCTCCCACCATGAAATATGTGAAGGGTGCTCTCTCGTGCCATTTAGGAGCAAACTGGATTTAAACACAAGAAAGTTGTGCCCAAGTTGGAATCCAGAGTCAGTTCTCTTAGACTTGGCATTTTCATCTTTTGCTGGTGAAATAAGCTGGAGTGTTAAGATTATAGTCAAGAACCATATATACAGCTTCCTAGAAACTTGAAACGCCTTTGAGGCTGGTAAACTTGAATCAACTGGTTCACCTACTGCTAGCCATGTTCCAATCCCTTTCCAATTTTAAAGAGATTTTTCTTTCTCAATGATTCTGTCTTTTCTCATTATCTCTACTCTTGTCCTCTCCGCAGGTGCCTTGCCTCACCCTGGGGAAGGAGAATGAAAGGATGTGGAGGTATCTCTCATTCCCATAGCACCACAATCCAGGTTTCTCCGTGTACATCCCACTCTGGAGGCATAGAACTATTTGCTGTTTTCAAGTGCTCTCCTCTCAGATGCTACTGGGTGCAGATCCCACTGCTGGTGCTGCTTTTCTCTTTCCTGGGTACCATTTCATCAAGTTCAAATAAAACTCATTCTATAAAACCTCCCTTATCACTCTCCACTCTCATCCTAGTCCATTTCTGGCACTCACAGCAACCTGCACAACTCCTTATTATAGCACTTTTCACACTCAAGTAGTTTGTTTACACGTCTACCTTTCTTTTTTTTAAAGATTTTATTTATTTATTCATGAGAGACACATACACAGAGAGAGAGGCAGAGACACAGGCAGAAGGAGAAGCAGGCTCCATGCACAGAGCCCGATGTGGGACTCAATCCCGGGACCCCAGGATCACGCCCTGGGCCGAAGGCAGGTGCTTAACCCCTGAGCCACCCAGGCATCCCGTACACTTCTGCCTTTCCCACTTAACTCAAGGACCATGACTTGTTCTGTTTTGTTTTGTTGTTTTTTATTCATGGCACTTAGTGTAGGCCATGGGTAGCGACAGGTGATCAGCAATGATTGTTTAATGAATGAATGATTGTTCTGCTGCTGGACTCTGTCCCTGCTCTCAGGAGAGGAGAATTGTGACTTACTTATCTTTGGAGTCTCTGTCCCATCAAAGACAGTACTGTGCACTAGTCATTCTTCATAAAAGTGTATTGTATGTAAGAACTACTAAGTAAATAACTACAATAACAATATCTGCTAATTAAATTCAATTCAATATTTTACTGTCTACTCTGTAAAGAAACTTTGAAGAGCTTATAGTTGATCACAAAAAATAGTACTTATTAACCATATATTGCGAAGTAGAACATAATATGCATTTTAAGAGAAGTATAAAACAACTGTTCTCAAATAGTAAAGGAGAAAAATGTTCATTTAGGGAAATAAAAAAGGTTTCTTGGAAGGGGAAGTATTGGCTCTGGCTCTTGAAGATGGGTAATGGATAGGCAAACATTCCAGACAGGGGGATTAAAATGCATGTGAGCAATTATAGCATAAATTTCACCAAAGGGCTATTCAGCAGTGGATTTGCAACCATTAAACAGATGTTCTTCAATGTTAGCTTACTGAAATCACAAGTCATCTTAGCTGATGGTGTGATGATTAATTTTATGTGTCTACTTGACTCCAGTACAGGGTGTCCAGATATCTGGCTAATCATGATTTCTGGGTGTGTCTAAGAGGGTGTTTCCAGAACAGATTAGCATTTAAATCAGTAGACTGAGTAAAGCAGATTGCTCTCCCCAGTATGGACAGGAATTATTCAATCTATTGAGGTCTGAAGAGAAGAAAAAGGTGTAAAGAAAATTCTCCTTTTCTCTGTCTGACTGTTGAGCTGGGAAATCAGAATCCTCATGCTATAGTGCTGGGATTTACACCAGTGATGTTCCTGGTTCTCAAGCTTCAGATTCAGACTAGATCTATGCCACCAGCTTTCCCAAGTCCCGAGCTTACAAATGGCAGATCATGGAATGTCTCAGGTTCCACAATTACATGAGCAATATATAGGTAGATAGATCAATGGATAGATAGATAGATATAGATTTCTCTCTCTCTCTCTAATTGAGTATATATAATTATGTTTATGTTATATACATATAAATATGTGCTATCTCAATTATCTCATTTCTCTGGAGAACCCTGACCAATGCAGATTGCTGTTTCTCTTAAGAATACTCTTAGTTGGGCTCTATCACAATTTCCTTCTATACACCTTGCCTGATATCTATAAAAAAAAATGACCTGTCAAGCAATTTGCTTTAAGATTTTCAGGTGTACACATCTCAAGTTTAAAACATGTTGTTAGGGCTGCCTAGGTGGCTCAGTTGGTTAAGTGTCTGCCTTTGGCTCAGGTCATGATGGGTCCTGGGATCAAGCCCCACATCAGGCTCCCTGCTTAGTGGGGAGTCTGCTTCTCCCTCTCCCTCTGCCTCTTCCCCTCTGCTCATGCTCATGCTCATGCTCAGTCTCTCTCTCTCAAATAAATAAGTAAAATATTTTAAAAAATATTGTTATGCAATAAAAATTGTGTATTTCAGTCCTTATAATGGTTAACTTCTTAACTACAATGAGAAAGTGTTCCATCCAAGAACACAGAAATAGATGGTAGAGAGGAGAAGAGATCAAGACCTAAGTCAGCCCCTGGGTCTAAATCATCTTTCCTATCTGAATTATTCACAAAGGCAAATTCTAGCATATTCTTTATTCCTCTAACATCAAAGGTATCATCATCCTTGCTTTCCCACTGTGACCATAACCATAAAATCTCTCAGGGAATTTAGAGAAGGAAGCATATTATTCTTTATAAGTGATTATGAGAAACTGTCCTGATATTACAACTTTATACCTGTTGATTATATTGAAAAGACAAAGCCTGTCCCAGATAAAAATCTACATATGCAGAAGTAGGTTATCAATGCATTGTTGGAAGAATTCCTTCATTAAGTCAGGTAGACTTTGTATTATTTCTTAGAACTGTATGTGAATTTATAGTTATTTCTAAATTTAAAATTTAGTGGAAAAAATGCAAAGCAAAACAAAAAGAAAGCCCTATACAATTCATCAAACTAAATGCCAATAGTGTTAAGGATTTTTTTTTTTTTAAGATTTTATTTATTCATGACAGACTGAGAGAGAGAGAGAGAGAGAGAGAGAGGCAGAGACACAGGGAGAGAAGCAGGCTCCATGCAGGAAGCCTGATGTAGGACTCGATCCCAGGTCTCCTGGATCACACCCTGGGCTGAAGGTGGTGCCAAACCGCTGGGCCACCATGGCTGCCCTTGTGTTAAGGATTTAATATGAAAAGATGAAATAAAAATAGTCTTAGAATAAAATATTCTAAAAGAGTAGAACTTTTTTCTAATCTTGAGGTGGCAAAAGTTTGTGGAAAAATGACCCCAAAGTGAATAAAGGGAAATCACAATGGATTTAACAAGTTAAGAATTTAAAATTTCCTATGGCAAAAATGATAAAAATGTCAAAATGTCAAAAAATCTGTAAAAATATTGACAGTATATATGACATGAAAAACTTATTTTTAATTTTTTTAATAATAAATTTATTTTTTATTGGTGTTCAATTTGCCAACATACAGAATAACACCCAGTGCTCATCCCGTCAAGCCCCCCCTCAGTGCCCGTCACCCATTCACCCCCACCCCTTGCCCTCCTCCCCTTCCACCACCCCTCGTTCGTTTCTCAGAGTTAGGAGTCTTCCATGTTCTGTCTCCCTTATGAAAAACTTTTATATCCTTGATGTATGACATGCAATTATAAATCAATAAAAAAAGATACATAGAAATAAAAGCAATGTAATGAAGCAATACAAAAATAGGGAAATTAGGGTACCTGAATGGCTCAGTTGGTTAAGTTTCTGACTCTTGATCTCAGCTCAGGCCTCATTCTCAGGGTTGTGAGTTTAAGCCCTACTTTGGGTTCTAAGCTTTTTTTTTTTTAAAGGGTACTCTATGAATGGCTAAAAAATGTAAATGTAATAAACCTTATTAATATTCAAGGAAATGAAAACTAAAAAGATAATAGTTTACCATATCAGATTCTCAGAAATTCATTAGTGTGAAAACACCTAGAAGGTGGGAAATTGACACTCGTCATTGTGGAAATATTAATTGTTTGAACCTCCTGGAGAGCTCGGGTAATATGTACCAATGTCTAAAGGATGCAGACCTGTGGGGAGATGGGAAAGCTATTCTTTAGAGTAGAATGCCAACAAATAATGATGGCAAGAATGGAAGAGTTAGAAAATCATCCTCTGAACCACAATGAAGTAATAAGTACCAGTGAAAATGACACACAAGTCCCAATAGTTACAAAAGAAAGTCAAAATAATGTCTTCATCCTATCTCAGAAACATTGCTTGAAACGGTATTCACAAACTAGGGGAAATAAACTAACAATTTTGAGCCTAGAGCATTTCCATTCCCTGTGTTTTCTTATCTTTCCATGTTAATGGCAGCCACCAGGCAGTCACAGGAGTGCTGGAATCATCTGGGCCAGAATCCCTGACAATTAGATTGCTCACCTTATTGCTAATAGTCTTTCTTCTGGAGCATCACTGGGTCATACAGCTGCAAGTAAAGGAGTTTCAGAACATACCACAGCTGCCCTTCCATTCCAACAGACAGAAAATGAGAATAGTGGACTAATACCTTTCCCCCACAGGCTGAAAACAAACAAACAAATGGAAAGAATGACTATACCAGAAGAAAAGAATTTTGGCAGAGAAGTGGCCTTTGTAGCTTGCTTGTTGTTGATCTCAGAAAGTGTCTGTTTTTATTTGGATGCCTTCCTGTCTCCTTGAGAATCACAGCTGCTAACACTAAAAAGTCCTTGTGACCACAGAACTGTGACCAGGTTTCTATCTGCTCCTATTTAGAAGTGAGGCATGGGAAAGCCAGGACAGTGTGCTTGCCAAAATCTGCAGTCAAATTGGGGATAAAGATACATAGTGATTCTCTCCACCCTCCCCTCCAAGAAAGCAGTTAGAAAGCAGTTAGAAAGTAGTTAGAAATGACAGGATTATTAGTAATAAGTCCTGGACTCAGGGGAAGTGTGTTGGGGGGTGGGGGTGGGGAATGAATACAATGGTTCCAGTTGTGTTTTTATTTCTATGAACCCTCTGGCTGTTCCTTTAATGCCCTTGACTGTTGGCAGTAACGTCAGGTCTGAATGCCGGGCTAGGGCTAGAATGTACTTTGCTGAGGAAGTAAAGCAAACTTGTCTTCATTTGGTTACCATGGTTATGGTACTATGTGTTACCAACCCAACAATTTGCATTGCAAACCGTCACTGGAGATGCGGACTGTGGAACCTGATATTCCAGGTGGAGAGATTCAATTCCCAGGAAGTTCTACTGGAAAGTTCAGAGGATACAAAACATAAACATACACACATATTCCCAAACCCATAAAGAAAAGGACCAAACTGTCAAGGCTAATAGTCCTGCCTTTATGGGATTTCAGTATCTAAGAAGAATTTTAATTGAAAGATCAGGCAATTCCACTTGAGAAAGGTAAATAAGTACAATGTCAACTTCATCCTACAAAAATTAAATTTCATGGTCACATTTACTGTGCATCCTTACAAAGGACAGAATGCTAAAGCACTACCTAAAAGTGATTCTATTCTTGAGTTGTGCATGCAAGCAATTATTTTCATCTTGATAAGCTGGATTATCAGAGTTACAATGATAGAAAAGAACATGTGGGGGCAGCCTGAGTGGCTCAGCGGTTTAGTGCTTGCCCTGGGCCCAGGGCATGATCCTGGAGACCTGGGATGGAGTTCCACATCGGGCTCCCTGCATGGAGCCTGTTTTTCCCTCTGCCTGTGTCTCTGCCTCTCTCTCTCTCTCTCTTTCTCTCTCTCTCTCTCTTTGTGTGTGTCTCTCATGAATAAATAAATAAAATCTTAAAAAAAAAAAAAAGAAAATGAAAAGAACATGTGCATTTCTAATGATATTTAATTAAAAAAAGGAAAACAACCAGAAACCCCAGGGGGGCCTGGGTGGTTCTTAGCAACCAGTTCTTAGTTTCAGTTTAGGTAGTGATCTTGGGTTGTCAGATTGAGCCCTGTCTTGGGCTCTGTGCTCAGTGCAGTCTGCTTCAGATTCTTTCTTCTTCTACTCTCTCTCTTTCTCTCAAATAAATAGAATAAATCTTTAAACAACAAAACCCAGGAACCCCAATATATAAAACGGAAGGACTAAGGTTGTCTTCAAGGTGAATGAAGAGGAAAACCTTATATCTCTCCCACTCCCAACCCCATGACAGCTTGTGAGTTCCTCTGCAGAGCTCCTAGTATCTGCAAGCAAGATTTGAATAGCCCTATAAACTGGCCTTGAAACTATCCTGGGAGGTGTCCCTTGTCTATCAGGATTTTTTTCACCTCTTTACCACTAGTATCTGAGACCTTTACCCTCAGGAGCCCAGGAGTGTCTCAAAGGCCTGAAGTAACACCACATCCTTTTCCTCCTGTGGCATCCACTGACCATTTATTCTTGAGAAGACTAGAACGTCTGCACCACTCACTAGGATATGATGGTCTTGGATAAAGGCTAATTGACAAGACAACTTTAATTGAAATATCATGTTCAGAACTACACTTAAAAGATGAAGTCTCTCTTTCAACAATTTTCATTTCAGAAGATTTTTTTCAAAAGTGATTTTTTTTAAATAAAAATGAGCATGTAATTGCATCCACAAAGAAACTCTCAATTACCTGTATTTAGATTATCCATTAATTACATATGTGTTTATTCATATAGCTCATTTATTGAGAAGTTGAGTATACATGCACTGAAATCTGTATTAGAAATTAGGAGAACAGGACCCTGTCTAGCTTTTACTAGAATGATCTTGGGAAAATCAATTCCTCTTCAGAAGCATAGTTAAATCAGAAAAAGTAATGTGTACATGACTGAATTTTAAAATAAAGCTTTCTGCATGAAAAGTAAAGAAGATATATATCAAAATCTGTGAAACTTTGAAACTGGCAATCGATAGCTAGTGCATTGTTATTCTAAGAACAGTCTCCCAAATAGAACACTTCCTTCCAGGTCTATCTTTCAGCTTACAGAAGGATACTCCTCGGCCACAGATAGATAAAGTAAGGTGAATTTGTTCACTGTCTAAGAGAGGAGGATAAAGTAGGTCAAAACGACAAGAGAGTTGCTAAGTTTTTCCGGAGAAAAAGAAAGAATTTTACAGGATCTTATAGGTTGAGCTCTTGGCCCAGCTTTGAGGGTTTGGAAAAAGCATCTTGGAAAATATCAAGTCTAAGCTTGGTCCTAAAGGAGAATAGAAGTTAGTCAATGAGGTGAGGGAGAAGGGAAGATAAACTAAAGGGAAGGGAGAAGGGAAATATACTAAAAGGTGAAAGTTCTCCAGTTAGAAGGGAGGTGAGGATAGAGCAAAAGTGAGATTGGAAAAGTGATGCCACACATTTTCTGTATTTTCAATAAGTAGGTCATTCTCAGAGCTTTGGTTTCTTTGGATTTACACAGTAATCTTATAATGGAATGTCAAGGATAAGGAAAATGAGACCCAGAAAAGCTATGTGATTTGACAGTTTCACAAAATGAATTTTTGTGTATTAGGCACTAAAACTAAAGTGTCAGGAACCCCCTATATAACACTTCTACCATTAATGGGTCATCCTGGGAAAACAGGCTAAAAGAAGCACAGTGTTAATATCTCTCCTATCAGGTGAATGCACCTATAATCTCATGAAGTCTCCTGGTAGACTTCTTAAAGTGCCAGGAAGTAAAAGTAAGCCCCTATGTTCTACATAGGGTGGGAGGAAGGTGGAGGGAACAGCATGTGCAAAGTCCTTTGGACAAAAAAGAGAATTGTCCACTTGAAGAATCGCAAGAATCTAGGTATGGCTCCTATAAAACCTACGAAGAGTCGTTTCAAGTGATATAGCTGGAAAGGGAAGGAATAACCAGATCATGGAAGGTGTCATATGCTATTAAGAGGTTAGGTTTTATTCTGAGAGTAGTGGGAAGTGACATGATCAAATTTATATTCTAAAAAATGTCTTTTTGCTTCAATATGCAGAATGGAATGAACAGAAGGAACAAAACTGAAAATGAGAGGCTGGAAACCAAGTGAAATATAATGGTGACTGCAACCATAGCCCTAAGATTAGAGATAAAAATGTGAGCAATGAAGGACTATATGGGAGAAAAAAAATCAGTAGGTTTTATTGATTGCTTACTATGTGGGGGTGGGGAGTGAAAGATTTTTCTCAGGTTCCCAACTTGGGTACATGGTCAATATCATTTTCTTCTCAAGCAGGATTATAGAAGGAGTAAGTTTATGGAGGGAATTGGTGTGTTTTGTTTTGCAAATATAAGGTTCCCGTGGAAACACTGAGGGGAAGTATCAGTATGTAGTTTGGATAGGGAGTCTAGAGTTCAATAGTGAAGTCTGGGCTAACATACATGTGCAGTCACAGAATAGCTCCTAGTTGAAGCCAAGGTGACAGATGAATTCATTCCAGAAAGGAGTCTAGAGTAAGAGGAGAATCTAGACCAAGAAGATGAGGAAAAGTGTTAAGATTGCCAAAAGCAGAATCAGGTTGTGAGCTGTAAAGAACTGAAACTTTTGACCTACATGAGAAGCCAAATTATAATCATCAGGTTGCTTGGAGTGGAGAATAGAGTCAGATGAACTGTTGAAATGTCTACTGTAGTAAACTACCATAGGGAGAGACAACAGACAGTTGAGATTTTTAACAAAAGGGTTCTCGGAGCACAATGTGGTGCTCGATCCCTGGACCCTGAGATCATGATCTGAGCTGAAACAGAGTTGGACGCTTAACTGACTGAGCTACCAAGGCACTCCAAAGTGGAATTCAGTCTTATCCTTATCTTATGGATGAGGAAACTGAGGCTCACAGATACTAAAACTACTGTCTTCAGTCACACAAGTTGCATGAGTAGAGGCAGAGGACAGGCAAATCTAGGTCAACTGACCCCCGAGTCCATATGCTTAATAATTACACATATTTCCAGAGCTCAAAAAAAGAATATACAAACAGCTCTTGTATACTTCACAAATGATTATTCAGGGAAGGAGAGCATACTTTTTCAGAGAGGTCAGTTTTCCAAGTATATTTAGCCCTGGGCTCATTGAGCTGAGTCAGAGAAATGGTTGTCATGTTTGCTGAGGCAATTTCTATGCAGTTCTAAGAACCTGGCTGAACAGTGACAAGAGCTAAAGGTAGGTTTTCCTTCCTTCTGCATTTATGCAAAGACATTCTAGTTCAATAGCTTTGGACCTTCACAATGAGCTAGAAACTTACTAGAAAACATAATCTCCATGTACAGTACAATTAAATGATGATTGGGATTGATTTATAAGTTAGGAAGCTACAAAAATTAATGAGAGGCAATTCTTTCCTAAGTAATCTTTAGCAGATAATATAATAAATCTAGATGCTAAATGCATATCATGAGATTAAGAGACCCCAAATAACTCTATGTTCCACTAGATGGACATTAAGATGGTATTTCATTTTAGGAAGACATTTAACAACGCTTATTATATTTTCACCCTTAGAGCTAAATTTGACACATCATGACTGCTCAACAAATATCTGATATTCATTCTCATCATAATAAATACTGCTAGGTCATTTCAATCTTTCTACAGTAAAGATCCAAATTAAAAGCTGCCTCCACTGTGAAGGAGATGTCCCTCCCCCTCAGCCACCCCTGCCTCCCATTTTACTTATGCTGGTCCCAGAGCACTTACCATATTGTGCTTGCTATAAGACCACTGAGTCTCAACTGGAACTGATTTTCCCAATGGGATCTTTGGCCATGTCTGGAGACATTTTTGTTGTCACAGTGTGGTGGAGGATGCAACTAGAATCTTTTTTTTTTTTTTTTTTGAATTTTTTTTAATTTATTTTTTATTGGTGTTCAATTTACTAACATACAGAATAACCCCCAGTGCCCGTCACCCATTCACTCCCACCCCCCGCCCTCCTCCCCTTCCACCACCCCTAGTTTGTTTCCCAGAGTTAGCAGTCTTTACGTTCTGTCTCCCTTTCTGATATTTCCCACACATTTCTTCCCCCTTCCCTTATATTCCCTTTCACTATTATTTATATTCCCCAAATGAATGAGAACATATAATGCTTGTCCTTCTCCGACTGGCTTACTTCACTCAGCATGATACCCTCCAGTTCCATCCACGTTGAAGCAAATGGTGGGTATTTGTCATTTCTAATAGCTGAGTAATATTCCATTGTATACATAAACCACATCTTCTTTATCCATTCATCTTTCGTTGGACACCGAAAGATACAAATGCAATGAAACGCCGGGACACCTGCACCCCGATGTTTATAGAATCTAATGAATAGTGGCCAAGGACACTGTTCAACAGGCACAGAGCAGCTAGCTTCCCCCAACAACAAAGAATTTTTCAGTTCCAAATATCAAGAGTGTTGAGATAGAAAAACCTTGTATTACACAAAGCAGAAGTATTAATTTCTTAGGACGTAGGGCCCCTTAGTTCCAGTGCTGGTTCCAGCATGCACTATATGTGAGACACTATGCAGGTGTCAATCTCTGAGACTCGGTATTCTCACCAGTAAAATGCAAACATTTATTTCACAGATGCTCCGTTATGGAATTATTGTAAGGATCACTGCAATAATGTTTGAAAAATGTTCTTTAAACTTACTACAATCAACTTAGATGCATTATGTTTTGTATGTTTGGTGACAATAATAATAATAATCACTCAAGCAGTTTGGATACATAGATTTAGAGCTCAGTAATGGAAGAAATTGGATTTCAGATCTAAATAGAACCTTATTAATTTTAATTTCATCTCAACAAGTATTTATGAGCAATATCCTTGGGCTAGCTTTCTTCTAGGTACTATAGATATAAAAATAAGATATTCTCCCTGAATCAAGGAGCTCTCTTTTCAGGATAGAAATAGAGTCATAAACAAAAAGTTATAATACAATGTGAAATAATCCAAGATAACAAGGAAGAGGTGAATAAAGTTTTTTAGAGGCAGAGCAATTCAAGATATATTTTAAAAGTTTATGGACTGCGTTATTACTGGCAACAACAACAAAAAAACCCTTTCTTTACTATCTCACTTTACTGATCCCCATGGGGGAAAACATACATTCTTATGACTTAGATTATCCACTCTACAGAAGATGAAAGTTGGCAAGAAAATTGAAATTGCTTTTTAACAATGAATATGTTAACTCTGACCATATAGGAAAGTAATACAATGGAAGTGGCTCTCTAATCTTTACTCCTGAAAGGGAACCACTAGCCATGTCTCAAATTAGCTGCAGACACTCTGAGTTGCTTAACACTGTAATCGAGGTATAAAATGCTTTCAGAAGGCAAATGAATGGTATTGGGGACCCTACAGGAAGTTGGATCATATTGCCATTTATTTTGCTCATAGGAAATAAATAACTGGTCAATAAATGTCTGATAAACTGAACCTATGTGATACAGTAATATAAGAAGTGGGCACTGATTTTACTCCTTCCTCTAAGTCACTGCATGTTTGACTGGAAGGGAGAGTACCAAATATTCAGAGACATTTCATAGAAAACAGTAAGTGGAGTCACACATTGTCTTGAGTACTAAAAATTATCAGGATCATTGAATAGCTGTTATATTAGTTATCTAGACTTCCTACACTGTCCCTTGTCATATTCCTTTCCATAAATGTATTCAGTGTTTTTTGCTTTAGTGGTTCCAAGCCTTTTTAGTCAAAAAGGTTCTTCAGTAGTTCAAGAAGAACCATCACCCTTACAACTACCATTTCTGTCAACAAACCTCGCAAAGTAAGTAAAAAGACCAGGTTTCTGACACAATCCTAATGAGGGATGGTGTATGTGTTACTATTTCACAACATAAACACATTGAATATGACACAGTTTGAGATCATTGAAGATCCCTCATGGATACATTACAGGAGAATGTCTTCTATTTTTGAGGGCTTTGCCTCCAGAAAACCCACCAAGTTATCTCAGTGAAGAGGTAAGAAAGATTCCTTCATGGTTCTGGGAGAAAGAGAGGAAAAGTAATCATTATGAAATATATTCAGATCCTTCTCCACAGCAAAGGCCTACTTTCTGGGGGGGAAAATACTTTGCAAGACCCTTAGCCCAATTGTGGAAGAGCATTTCTCCTATACTAGACTATTTTAGCCTTGTCTTACCTAAGGAAAAAAAAAACATAGTCCACAGGGGTCAGGGCTTCATCGAGGATATAGACTAGGAATGCTGTTGCCAGGTAGGGTAACTGCGAGCAGGGGGTTCTTCCACTAGAGAAACACTTGTGAAAGTCACAGCCCTAACACATAGACTAAGATCCAATCAGAAGATTATAAAATGCTTCCTCTCCCTATGATTTAATCAACACACCAGCAGGGTTCTCATATAATAATAATGGATTACAGCTGAAAGAGTTGCACGTCTCTGTCTCTCTCTCTCTCTTTCTCTCTGAGGAGTTATTTAGGGAAGACCAAAGTCAACAAGATAGAAGATAAAAACAAGGATACTAGAGGAATTTGAAATCTCTGGTATGTAGAGCTATCACAAACATTAAACATAGTCCAACTCCTAATCAGATTAACATAAATTCTCACATTAAAGGCTACTTACCTCCTATTACCTGATACAACATGCATGACTTTTAACAAAAATTTACAAAACATATCAAAGGCAAAAAAACAAAAAGCACAGTCTGAAAAGACAACACAATCATTAGAACCAAACTCAGATATGACACAGATGTTGGCACGATCAGGTAAAGATTGTAAAATAATTATGATTAATATGTTAAGGGTATAATGGAAAAAGCAGACAGCATGCAAATAAAGTTGGAGCAGAGAGATGGAAACTTTAAGAAAAAAATCAAAAAGAAAGTCTAGAAATAAAAAAAAAATATTTCAACAGAAATGAAGAATGCATTTGATGAAATCATTAGTAGACTCACACAGCAGTGGAAAGAATCAGTGAGCTTAAAGTTGGCCAGGAGCAACTTTCCAAACTGAAAAGGCAAAGAGGAAAAAGAATGAACTCTAAAACAGAACATTCAAGAACTATGGAACAATTCTAAGACGTGCCATATACAGTTTCAGTATCAGAAAGAGAAGAGAACAGAGCAGAAAAAAATATTTAAATAATAGCCGAGAACTTCCCAAAATTAACAACAGACTCCAAACCACAGATTTAGGAAATTCAGAAGGCACCAGACAGGATTAATATGAGGAAACCACACCAAGGTATAGCATTTTCAAACCATAGAAAACTAAAAGTGAAAAAGAAAATTTTGAAAGGAACCAGAGAAGGGGAAATGTACCTACAAAGGAACAGGGTAAGAATTATAGCAGACTTCTCACCAGAGGCCATATAAGCAAAATGAGAGCAAAGTAAATATTTCAAATAGTGAATGAAGAAAATCCCATCAAATTAGAACTCTATCCAGTGAAATTATCCTTCAAATGTGAAGGAAAAATTAAAAACATTCTCAGAAACAAAAAAATTGGCAAAATTCATCACCTGTCTTGTAGCAAATATTAAGAGAATTTCTTCAGGTAGAAGGAAAACGATATAGGCCAAAAATCCAGATTTTTAAAAGAGATCATGGGAGAATAAAAAAATGTCTAGTTTTTGCTATTCTTAGTTGATCTTAATTAAAACGGTTTGAAGTAATAATAGTAACAATGTATTGGGTGGTTATAGTATACAGATAGCTGGAATGAATACCAGTAATATCACAAATGGGATGGGGGAAGAAATTGGGAATATTCCATTGTAAGGCATCTGTATTATACATGAAGTGGTATAGTTATTTAAAAGCGAATTTTTAGGGGCTCCTGGGTGTCATAGTCGGTTAAACATTGGACTCTTGGTTTTGGCTCAGGCCATGATCTCAGGGTTGTGAGATCAAGCCCCACATGGCCTCCATGCTCAGCATGGAGTCTGCTTAAGTTTCTTTCTCTCTCTCCCTCTGTCCTCTCCTGTGTGCTCTCTTTCTCTCTCTCTAAAAAAAATAAATTAATGAATCTTAAGAAAATTAAAAGTGCATGTAGATTAATTTAAAATAGGTATTGTAAACTCTAGTGAAATCACTAAACATGTTTTAGAATAAATATAATACAAGCTAAGAGAAGAAATATATAATCATATAAAATGCTCAATAAAACCAAAGAAAGCAGGGATCCCTGGGTGGCGCAGCGGTTTGGCGCCTGCCTTTGACCCAGGGCTCGATCCTGGAGACCCGGGATTGAATCCCATGTCGGGCTCCCGGTGCATGGAGCCTGCTTCTCCCTCTGCCTATGTCTCTGCCTCTCTCTCTCTCTCTGTGTGTGTGACTATCATAAATAAATAAAAATTAAAAAAAAAAAAACAAAGAAAACAGAAAAAGGGGGGGAGGGAAATGAAGAACAAGTACAACCAATAGAGAAAACAATTACTAACACAGTAGATACTAATCTAATTATATCAATAATTCCTTTAAATGTGTATGGTCTAAATACACCAGTTAAAAAAAAATACTGTCAGAGTGGATAAAAAAAAACTAGCCCTAATTATATGCTGTCTATAAGAAATGCACTTTAAATATAAGGACTCAGATAAATTAAAAGTAAAAGGGATGGAGAAAGGGATACCACACTAATCAAAAGAAAGCTGAATTAGCCATATTTATTTCAAAGTTGACTGCAGAGCCAAGGAGAGTATCAGGGATAAAGATGGACATTATATAATGATAAAGGTAGAAATTCTCCAAGAAGACATGACACATGACAATCTTGTGTGTACACCTAACACAAGAGCATCAAAATGCATGATGTGAAAACTGACAATAGCTTAAAAGAGAAATAGACAAATTTACTGTTACAGTTGCAGGCTTCAGTACTCCTCTTTTAGTAACCAATACACAGAGTAGGCAAAAATCAGTAAAAGTTTGACAGCCTGAACAACACCAGTTAACCAACTTGATCCAAATAACATTTATAGAAACCTGCATTCAACTACTGAGGAATATACATTCTTCTCAAGCTCACATAGGATATTCAACAAAATTGACCACATTCTGGGCTATAAAATACATTTACAAGACTAGATAAATTGAAAGACGTAACACATTTACAAGACTAGAAATCACACAAAACATGTTCTCATGTGCAATGGAATCAACCTAGAAATTAATAACAGAAAAAACCTGGGAAATTTCAAAATAGAGATTGGACAACACAATTCAACACAATTCTAATTCTAAAGAAGAAATCTCAAGATAAATCTTAAAATATTTTGAACTAAATGAAAATGAAAACGCAAAATTACGAAAGCCATGCTTAGAAGGGAACTGATAGCATCTATTTTAGGAAAAAAAAAAAAAAGATCTAAAATCAATAAACCAAACTTCTACCTTAGGAAAAGAGGGAAGAAGAGCAACATAAGCCTCAGTAAGCAGGAGAAAAAAAAAAAAAAAAGAGATAATAAAAAGGAGAGTGAGAATCAATGAAGTTGAAAACAGAAAAACACTAGAGAAAAATTAATGAAACCAAAACCTGTTCTTTGAAATGATTGATGAAAGGGAAAATCTCTAGCCAGGCTAACAGAATAAAAGGGAAAAGACACAAATCCGGGAGCTGGATTTCTCACAGTTGGAGTGGAAATTTACAAACAAGCAAGGGGAAGAGGCTGCAGTGACCCACGTGGTAATGGATTGGACTTGGAGACATCAGTGTTAGCTCATGATTAGCTTACTGTAGGTACAGCGGGTTACATACAGACATGCTTATAGGTATGTCTGTACACATGGGTCGGCATACACGTATCTATTTCCTCCCTCTGTCAGCTGAGAGGGCCTAGAAGCAAAACACCCTGCCGTTAATAAGCATGGCTAGTACCCAGATCTTGGTTTCTGATACCCTTCTCCAATAAAAGGAGCCAATGCTCCTTGAGAGATGGCTGATTTTAGGGCTAGAGCAGGAAATATAAAACATGAACTTAAGCTCCTGACAGTGCCAGAAGGTAAGGAAGTGCTACACACACACACACACACACACACACACACACACACACACTGATGCAGTACGTCAGAGATCCAAAAGCCAGCTGAAAAAGCTCCTAAATGGCCAAAGCTGGTACAATTTGAGCACATACTAAATAAAACATAGATCATAACCAAAAGTTTAATATCAGTAGCCATGAGTTCTCACTGATACAAATAAATGATTGAATAAATAAATAATTGTGGGAAAATAGACAAACCTCCCATGCAAAAGAAGTCCAAATAATTCAGGTCGATAAGCCACCTTCTAACTTCCCACTCCTTGGATGTGGGCTATGCACAGTGACTTTCTTTCAGAGAGTGAAGTATATATAAGGTGTGTGTGTGTGTGTGTGAGGGGGGTAACTTTACAGTAGAGATACCAGACAAACAGAATCTGAGCAGGATGATCAAAGTTAGAATCAGAAATCATGTCATGTTGAAGTTACGTACCTCTGATTCGGCATGAGAAGGATGCTGCTTTATTTCTGGGAGCTTCCTCACCCATACTCATAGCCCCACTCCAATCATGAGACAGACCACCAGACAAATTCCAACTAGGGGACAGTCTACAAAATATCTGGTCAATATTCTTTTAAAAAAGTGTCAAAGTCATCAAAAACAAGGAAAGTCTAAAAAACTGTCAGTCAAGAGGCGCCTAAGAAGATATGCCAACAAAATGTAATGTGGTGTTCCACATGGGATCATGGAACAGAAAAAAAGAACACTAGGTAAAAACTAAAGAAATTTAAAATATGGGCTTTAGTTAATAATAATGTATCAATATTTTTTCATTAATTATAACAAATATACCACACTAATATAAGATGTTAATAACAAGGAAAAGTAGATACGGGAAACTGTACTACCTTTGCAATTTTTCTATAAATCTAAAACTAATAATAAATAAAAAGTTTCATTTATGTGGAAATTGACCTACATGGCATTTAGTATATCCATTTCAATGCTGAAATACAGTGACTTTAAAGTAGGATATTTTTGGGATCCCTGGGTGGCGCAGCAGTTTGGCGCCTGCCTTTGGCCCAGGGCGCGATCCTGGAGACCCGGGATCGAATCCCACATCGGGCTCCCGGTGCATGGAGCCTGCTTCTCCCTCTGCCTGTGTCTCTACCTCATTCTCTCTCTCTCTCTGTGACTATCACAAATAAATAAAAATTAAAAAAAAATAAAGTAGGATATTTTTGATAGTGTGCTAATAGATACATGTGTATATATATATATATATATATATATATATATTATCCATTAAAATTATACATATATTGAGAGAGATTCAAAACAATATATATATATATTTAGAGATATAGTAGCATTATAGTCTCTGGACTCTATAATCTCTGATTATGGACAATTTTAATTTTCTTCATTTTATTTGACAGTATTTTTAAAAATAATTTATTTATTTATTTCAGAGAGAGAGAGAGAGAGCACAAGCAGAGGAAGGGGCAGTAGGGGAAGTGGACTCACCACTGAGCAGGGAGCCCAACATGGGACTCTATCCCAGGACCCTAGGATCATGACCTGAGCTGAAGACAGATGCTTAACCGGCTGAGCTACCCATGTGCCCCTATTTGACAGTATTTTAAAAGCAATTTACCAAGGACACAATTATTTTTGTAAACTAAAAGAAAGTTAATTGAAGTTTAAGTTTTTAAAATCAGTAGCTCTCCATGATGAGTGATGCCCGGCTGTGTGTCCCTGCTCCAAGCTCTATTAGCACCCTGTCCTGACCTCTGTCATTGCCTTTATAAGAAGCCATCTTATGCATTTATGTTTTTGTCTGTCTTTCTTCTGAGATTACAAAATTCTCAAGGAAAAAAAATGTCTGCACTGCTAGCACCTGTGGAGAGTCTGGTAGACTACGTCCTTAGGGACACAGGCAGAGGGCAGTTCGGTGTAAAATCTGGGACGAGTAGCTGCTCTAGTTTCCTCACATGAAAAATGAAAAATGTGGGCTGCTGCCATCACTGGGGTTCCTTCCAGATCTAGGATTCAAGATTCTTTTCCCATCTCAATGAATTGGGCATAAATTCACAAAATAGGAACTCTGGGGAGATTATGTGACTTGCCCAAATTCTTCTTTTGCATCTTCTGGAAGATGATGGAAGATTGAGATTCAGGAAATGTCTGCTCTTTGGGAATTGGTTCAGAAAGTCTTTTTCTGTAAGTTTTAAATAATTTATTATTTGCAGTTAAATTTGTCTTTGAAAATTTACAAATGCCTGAACAAACCGTAATGGTTAAAATATGAAAGGATTAAATACGAGGATAATTATTTTGCAAGATCTTAGTGAAAATCTTTTTTTTTTAATTTTCTACACAAAGCAGAAAATATCCTGTGTGATGAAGTGAGCATATTGCTGTATATGTGTCCCTCGAATTGTGCTGCTTATTCCTTGAACCCGAGATTAGAGAAGAATGATGGAAAAGCACGAATCACTGACTACACATCTGAAAGTCAAACTCTGAGGCCTTTCCAGCATCAGTGATCCTGCTCTGTCTTAATCAGCAATAATCTCCAGCTCTCCCACTCCTGTCCTCCTGTCCCTCAGTAACTCTGACGGCTTGAGACATTAAGTTCAGCAAAAAAGCCTATTACAGTGGGTTCCTATTGATCTGTAACAAATTACTACAAACTTAGCTTTAAGACAACACACATTGATTATCTTACAGTTTTGGAGGTCAGAGGTCCAAAATCAGTGTCACCGGGCTCAAATCAAGGTGTTAGTTAGCAAGGTTGCATTCCATTCTGGGGGCTTTGGGGGGAGGATCCATTTACTTGCCTTTCCCAGCTTCTAGAGGCTGCCTGCATTGCTTGGCTCAGGGCTGCTTCCACCAGCTTCAAGGCCAGCAGGGTAGTGTCTTCAGATCTCTGTGACAAGGACCCTCTGCCTGTGTTATCACATCTCCTTTTCCAATTCTGACTCTCCTGCTTCTCTCTAATAAGGACCCTGTGATCACCCTACATACACCCAGATAATTCCAGATAATCGTCCCATCTCAAGACTCTTATTCAAATCTATGAAGTCCTTTTTGATACGTAAGGTAATATGTTGAGATTTGCTATGGGGGCCATTATTCTATCTCGTGTATGTCCATCTTTCTTTTCCTAGCCAGTGGAGTGGACACCTCTTGTATGGAGCCCTATTTTCATGCAACCTCTGAGTCAGGCACCTTTGGTACCAGTCACATCTTGTCCCAGAGAAGTCATTGCTTTGTCATTTCTATAAAGATTGCCCTTTTAGATAGGGTAAAAGGATACATGAGGTTCTAATTATGGCTATGTGAGAGCATATGATACTTTTGTATCAGGCAAATTTTTTTTTCTTAAGAGTATAGCTTTGGTGAGACAGACTTAGATTTCAATCTGGGCTCCACCCTCTACTATCTCTGTCACTTAGAGTGGGTGGCTTGCTTTTTTCTGAGCTTTGCCATCTCTGACTCAACCACAACTCTTGCCATCCTTATACTATACCCCACCATCCCTGAGATTTTCTCTAATGAGATTTGAAAGATAGCTAGGGTGTCTTAAATTATATAGTAAGAGGCAAAATTGAACTTCATAGACTTAATAGGAATAAATGAGCAGAAAACAAACAAGATCATATAATTTGGGTGGGGTTTTTGCACAAAGAGTTTAACTTACTAAATCTCTTCTGGAAAATATTTTTAATTCTTATTTTCTAGAACCTATAAACACATACCAAAAGACCTCTGAAAAAGTACCTAAAGTTCCACTAAGACCCTAAGGTGATGAAACATTAAGCACATTATAAAATATGAAGCTTATTAAAAAGGATTTACTATTAATCTTCTGGCCTCCCTCTCTCTTCTTGTCCAATCCTATGTCTGGATGATTCTCTGTCACTCGTTCAATTTATTTTGTGTGCCCCATGGTTTTGGGAATCCAGCTCCTTCTTTTCCTTTTATTGGAAAATAAAATTAAATTCCCAAAGTACTCCCCTTCCTTCCCCAATGTCCCTTTTTATCAATATTATATCGAATTGATTAAAAGTTCAATGTTTAATTAGGAGCCTAGTATATTATTAGCAACATAATTTATTAAGGATTGACTAATATAATCTCTATCTATCTATCTATCATCTATCTATTTATTCTATTCTATTTTTTCTTAATGCATGTCTCTGGCATCTTATAACATGAAATAGCAAACAATTAACCCCATCTGCAAAAGAGCACACCTCGGTTTGTGCCCTGATTTCCTCATTCTCTCTTTCATCTTTCTTCCTTCAGTCATTTTTTTCTTTGCATAAGGAATGTATCACTTCGGCTCATTACCAACATTTTGAACAACACAATGTATATAACATGAAGTGAGAAAATGTTCCCATTTTCTCAATCTTGTGAAGTAATCATTATTGAAAGTGTTGCCAATTTTGTCCTCCAGGATTTTTCATCTGTAAACACCTGTTGGAAGTGATGCCATGACCAAGCACTTAGACTTGAGTTACTTTTTAGTGGCCACATAGTTGACCATTGTATGGACACATCATCATTTATTTCTCTCCATTTCTTACTTTGCTGCAGAAAGCAGATTGTCTCGTTGTGTTTATCACTCCATGTATTTTTCAGTGGAGAAGTACCAAAAAGGAATGAAAAAGCAGCCCTACAGCTATTTCCTTTAAAAAAAAAAAAATCCTTTCCCCCCAAACTCTCTTACTTCTTGATCTCTTATCTTGGAGGACTTGGGGGAGTGGCCCAGGAAGGTTATTATTTAACAACATGTTATCAAACATGAATAAACAATTACTAGAGCACTTCCCTCTCTCCTGAGTACCCCAGTAATGGTGAAACCAGAACCAGCAGAAGTGAGAGGGAGCCCTGTGCTGACTTTAGAAAAATTATCTGCTGAAAATAGTTACTTTTATTATATAGCAAGACAGACAGACAGACAGACACACACACACACACACATATAAAATAAATGCAATTGTATTTCCATATGTTGATATATAAATATATATGTATAAATCTATTGTTCTATCAGAGCATTCAATTTCATTAGTTTTAGCATGTTTCCTTAATTAACAACTATATCAGTTAAAGATGAGGTAGCAAAACATTCTGAGTAGGGCACGCTGAACATTGTTCTGAATGATATCCTCCCACAAAAATATCACCATCTGGAAACCGGAAATGGAGCATCATGCTTCCAAGGGGTTCTTATCTCCCAGACTTCACTCTCTTCTCTCTCTTTCTCTCTCCCCTCCCCTGGAATCGGCTAGCCCTCATGACCACACTGTTTACTTGTTAATTCGGAGCCCCAGCTCTAGATTATTATTATCAGTGACCTTCCCCCACCCACAGAGAGACTGAGACTTAATTCTCCTCTGTCTCCCCCTCAGGGAACTCCCAGCCACTGTACCACAGGCAGCATTTCTCATTGTTCTACTCGTTTCTAACGACTGCAGCACTCTCACCAATGTCACCTGAACTCAACTCAAGCCTGTTAGCTTGCTCACAGTCAAAATAAACATATAAATACTTATAAATAAAAAAGTACTTACAAATAGGAAAAGGGAAAGAGCAAGCAGGCTTTCTGTGTCACTTCTTTTAGTCATCAGGATGCTGAGGCACAAAGAAAAGTTCTTGACAAACAGTCTTACCTTTGCCCGTTGGAGTAGAGCTCAGGGGACAAGGAAAGCCCATCCCCTAAAGAAGCCGATCGTCACAGCCCCCTCCACTGGCCCCCATCCATCCACAACAAAAGCACCACTCCTGAACTGTCAGTTGTGTACCTGGACAGTTCCTGAAGGAAGCAGTATAGCATTTGACTAATCTTGCATAACATTTTCATAATCCACGCCCATTGTCCCAAGGAAAAACCTGTTTTACTGATCTATTTTATATCAGGAAATATTCAAAACAGGGGACTGAGATAGTGGGGCTCCTTCAGACAGATGAGCCAAATTAGAGGAGACTTTCTATACGCCTGGGCACTGCAAGGTTCTGGGAGGTCTACCTTGTGCCAGGCCCAGGGCTAGGGAAAGGAGACATGAAAAACAAATCACTCTCCTCTCCCCAAGGATCTTGCAGCCTTTTGGGGGTCACAATCTGTAACTCTCATGGAGGGACGTTGAGGACACAGAGGGAGAGGGGACATATTCTCAACCGGGAATTTGGGAAGGCTTCACCGAGTAGTGTCTGCATTGAGTTTTGAAGCATGAGTAGGAGTTTTCCGGAAAAATGAGGGTTGAGCTAGGCCTGGGGCAGTGGGAAGCAGGTTGAAGGCAGAGAGAACAGCATACAAAGGTACGAAATTATTTGTTTTTAAGATTTTATTTATTTATTCATGAGAGACAGAGAGAGAGAGAGAGAGAGAGAGAGAGAGAGAGAGAGAGAGGCAGAGACACAGGCAGAGGGAGAAGCAGGCTCCATGTAGGGAGCCCGATGCTGGGACTCGATCCCGGGACTCCAGGATCACGCTCTGGGCCAAAGGCAGGTACTAAACCGCTGAGCCACCCAGGGATCCCCAAGGTGCAAAATTATTGAATAGGATGATACATTTGGGGAACTACAAAGTTCCCCAAATGGGCTGAAACAGAGTATGTGGAAGCAAAAGGAGATATGAGACCAAAGAACTAGGAAGCGTCACCTGATGGGCTGATTTACAACATCGGAAATAAGAATTGTGAATTTGGGTACCATAATAATTCTACACTTTACTAGTGGAACTTAACATACTATTTGTCATTGCGAGAGAGAAGCTTTGAAGGGAGGAGTTTGATGTATATTTAGATACTCCATGTGCTCAGAAAATGGGTGGTCTGGTTGCTCAAACGACCTACCTTAAATTAGGTCACTGAATACCAGCTTCCACATAATTAGAATAATTAAAATACATTAAATATTAAAACCATCATTAGCACGTGACTACTCTTTGGCACTTCCAAAGGATCTACAAGACTTTGGAAAGGGTCAGGATAACAATCAGAAGGACTACCACTCTGTAGAGTCCAAAGTGACGGCTAACAAGTTCTGCTCAGGAGGAGGTGAGTTTAGGGTTCTCCTATTTTAAAAATCACTTGCATTTGGAATATTTTTACACTTTATGCGCTGTGAAGCGGCCTGACAGATTGAATTAGGGCCAACATAATAAACGAAGCACTGCACTAATAATGTTAATACAAACAAATAATCAGAATAAACCACATTTCCCCACGTGATCCAGTAAACATATGGTCTTGCGGTTGAAACTTGGCAAGTTAATTGTCATAAGAACCCTGAAAGGAAGGTGGAATGAATTGGTAATTCTATCCCTAGGTCAGATCTCCGTCCTTGATATTTCCCTGTTCCCACAGACTGGCAAACCCTTGAAACAGCAAGTACATTCTATTGTTAGCATTTCTTCCCCCTGTGAAATCACATTAATGATTGTAATTTGCTCCATTAGTATTGGCTTTACAGCTTCATTAAATGCATCTATTATTTTACCTTGTTTCTAAAGACTTGTTGGATATCCAGGGCAGGAAAGACTTTTTTTTCCTTCGGTATTTAACACGTAAGAAGCTAAGACTCAGAAAGGTGGCTTGCTTTGTCCAAGGTCACATGACCTGAACTCCTGAACTACAACATCTGCTTCTACCTCTAAGTCTGAACTCCTTTCTTACAATATCATACTGCCTCAAGGACATGCCTTAGCCTCCAGTTTAAACATTGTCTATGTCCCTAACACTGTCCTAATTAAAACCTTACACCAGACCTGCATTATAGGTGCTACTGTTATTCCCATTTTGCAGATGGGTAACCTGAGATGTGGAAACATTAAGGAATAAATACAACCTCTCAGAGGAAGAATTGGGATTAAAACCCTAGTAGTTGGCTCCAGAGTCTATACTCTTAACTATAGCCAATACGCCGCCCAAGGCAACTAATTAATCTCCCTTCCCTGATGACATTACTATACTTTTCAATTTTACTACCATATCACTTGTCTATGTGGCTTTCTTCCCCAACTGAACTTGAAGATTCTGGACAGCAGAGCCAGTGACTTCATAATTTTTGTTCACAAACTCCAAGCCAGACATGTAGGGATTTAGATTTAGATTTTTCCCTTCTTCCTCATTCCCATCACAACCAAGCCTTATTAATTCTTCTTCCTTAACTCCTCTCAAATTTATCTTTCCCTCTGTCTCCACCACTACTATCTGTTTAAGCCTAGACATTTCTGGGTTGTATCAGCTCCCTTGCTGGTCTTCTTGCCTCCTTACTTCCTCTCATTCCAGTCTATGCTCACAGCTAGTAGTGATCTGACCATATCACCCACTTACTCACAATTGTACTTGTCTGAAGAACCTGAAAGATCATTTCTGTTTTTTGTTTTTCTCATACATCACATCCATGTAGATGATGCTTCCTTCCTCTGTCAGATAGAACTTCCCTCCACTTTTTGTTTGTAGAGTTCCTACTCACCATATAGAACTCAACTCAATTTTACTTCTCCTTTTCACCCCTGAGAGGACCTCAGTTGGGCTCCAGTGCTACCCAATCCCCTACAATGAAATCATGAGCATTCTTTCTCAAGTCTCTCATATCTGGGCTTTCATGACCTTGTGTATGAATTTGTCTGGATAGATATACATATAGATGATATAGATATAGATATAGATATAGATATAGATATAGATATAGATATAGATATAGATATCTCAGATTTCAGGACCAGAGTCTGTTAGGCAAAGTCACAAAGGCTGATCTAGAGTCAAGAATTAGTGAGAATGATAACTCAGATATGGCTAAGCTTACATTTTTACTTTGTTATTGTGTAAATAAATATACCTAAGATCAAGGATCATGATGTTTTGAATGATCACAGCTCCCTGGGGCCTCTTTTAAGTCAGGATGATACCTCCAAGGTTTAAAGATCTCAGGTAGCCTTGAAGAATGAAGGCCATACCGTAGCTGAGAGGCCCAGAGTCTTGGGCTGTCTTTTTGTTGTTTTGAGTGGGAATGTAAGATAAGTGTGGCTAACATCAATATTCATGGTACATCTTATTACCACGAGAGGAGTTTAATGTCATAGAAGAATTGAATGATACAGTTGTTTTTCTGTTGTTTTTTTTCCTTGTAGTATCTCACTGTTCTTACTCATCTCTATAGGCCATTGCCTACCCTAGATGGTTTATGAATTCCTTATTTCACCCAGTTCTGACACATTGTTCTCCAGAATGGTGTTGTATTGTCTAAACTCCCACCAAAAGTTCAAGAGAGACCTCATTTCCTAAGCACTTGCTAAGTGCCACTCTGGGTGGCATCTGATTTTCATTAAAATGGACAGAAAGTGGCAAGTCTGCATTATTTCAATTTTTACTTCTATTATTACACTTCCACTAACAAAGTTGAGAATCTCTTCATATACTTTTGTCCTTCCATGCTTTCCTTTCTTTGAATTGCAGAGTCATAACCTTTGCCTATTTTTCTACTGTGTTCATTTTTTGTTTCTGGTTGATTCATAAGAGTCCCTTGTATTTTCTAGATTAATCCCTTGTTGGTTTTTGAAGTTGCAAATATGTTCTCCTAATCTGCCACCCATATGTTAACATAATCTATATAGAGCGGTTCATTGAACAGAGGTCTTTAATTTTGATGTTGTCAAATCCAATTTTTACCTTCTGGTTTGTGCTTTGGGGTTCTTATTTAGGAAGTACTTCACCACCCAATGATTAAATAAATTATCATGCCCCCCACCACCACCACCACAGACACACTCGTTTTACAGCTTTACCTCTAACACATAGGTCTTTTATACCTTTGGAGTTCACTCTAATATGCAGTATAATGTGGACCCAAACTTATTTTTTATGCCTATGGTGAGCCAGTTTTCTGAATACCTCTACTGAACAATCTTCAATCAATCCATTTCCCCTTACTCCTGTCTGTGGAGCCCTTTCCTTGACATATCAAATCTCTCTCTCTCTCTCTCTGCCTCCCTCTTCATCTCTCTGTCTCTGTCTCTGTCTATATAGATAGATACTATTTATCTCAATATATACATATGTGTATATTTTGTATAAATACTGAGATATATGTCTCTATCTCATATCTTTGTCTCTGTAAATACTTGTCTAGTGAAAGAGAAAACGGGGGGGGGGGAGAGAAAGAAAGATGTATATTTCCAGATACACACACACACACACACAATATTGGTTTTGTTTCTCTGAAGAACCCTAATACACTAGTTTAGAAGAATGATATTGACATATAGTACCTAAGTTTGTATCTGAGGATCTTGTGGAACTCTGTGGTTACCATATTCTGAAAATTCTGTCACGCTTTCTGTGTAGATGGTCCTAGAATTTACTATGTTGTCCCTTTCCTTTCTATCTTCATAGCTTTTCTTTCTTTTTCTTTCTCCTTTAATTATTTTTTTCTCATTGCGTTGGTCAGAACTTCTAACACTATTTTAAACAACGCAATGGTAGTGATACAGGGTGTATCCTTGTGCTATTTCCTACATTAAAAGGATCAAGTCTGTTATTTCTCTGTTGCATATGTTTCCTGGGTGTCTTTAATATGTAGATTTCATCAAGTTAAGGAGACTACCTTCTAATTCTAGTTTTCTAATAATTTCTCTGAGTTAGTCTTCCGTTTAGGTCTATTTTCCTAAGATAAATCCTCATCGATTACGGTGTATTACCTTAAAAATACATTAAGTATTCCATTAGCTAATATCTAATTTGAACTTTTCATCTATTTTTAAGTGAAATGTCCATATAATTTCCATTTCTCATTATTCTCTAGCTTTGAAATTGCAAATATACTAACTTCATGAATTAGTTAATTACCTTTCCTTCTTTTTAAGAAGATTTTTATTTAGAAATGGATAGGACTCCTTTTAAAAGTCATCTGGGCCTGGGGCTTTCTGCTGCTAAAGCAAGGTTGAGGTAGAAGTCTTTGTTTCTTTGAAAATAGGATTTATTCATATATTCTATTTATTTTTGTGATATTTAATTTTGGTATTTTATACATTTCTTGAAATCCATGCATTTGGCTCAAGCTTTTCAAATTGTTGCCTGTAGTTGTCTATAATATTCTTTTAAATTGTAAAAGCTGGGGGGGAGGAGCAAGATGGCGGAGGAGCAGGGTCTCCAAATCACCTGTCTCCACCAAACTACCTAGAAAACCTTCAAATTATCCTGAAAATCTATGAATTCGGCCTGAGATTCAAAGAGAGACCAGCTGGAATGCTACAGTGAGAAGAGTTCGCGCATCTATCAAGGTAGGAAGACGGGGAAAAAGAAATAAAGGAACAAAGGCCTCCAAGGGGGAGGGGCCCCGCGAGGAGCCGGGCTGAGGCCGGGGCGAGTGTCCCCAGGACAGGAGAGCCCCGTCCCGGAGGAGCAGGAGCTGCACCGACCTTCCCGGCGGAAAGGGGCTCGTTGGGAGTTGGAGCAGGTCCCAGGAGGGCGGGGATGCCCTCGGGCTCCCCGGGACAGTAACAGCAACTGCGCGCCCAGGAGAGTGCGCCGAGCTCCCTAAGGGCTGCAGCGCGCACGGCGGGACCCGGCGGGACCCGGAGCAGCTGAAGGGGCTCGGGGGCGGCTCCGCGGAGGGGGCTGCGCGGCCCCGGGAGCAGCTCGGAGGGGCTCCGGCAGAGGAAGAGGCTCCGTGCAGAGGGGGCTGCGCGGTTCCAGGAGCAGCTCGGAGGGGTCGGGCGGCGGCTCCGCGGAGGGGGCTGCGGCCCGGGAGCGCGAATCCACCAGCGCAGGCTCCGGAGCACAGGGCGCCGGGACACAGCCCAGGATCCCGCCTCCCCCGGGACAGGCAGAGGCCGGGAGGGCCCAGGACAGCCAGGACGCTCCTGCCCCGAGCTGAGATCAGCGCCCCGCCCCGGAGCCTCCAGGCCCTGCAGACGGAGTTCCTGCCGGAGCTGAATCCAGGTTTCCAGAGCTGCCCCGCCACTGGGGCTGTTCCTCCTGCGGCCTCACGGGGTAAACAACCCCCACCGAGCCCTGCACCAGGCAGGGGCACAGCAGCTCCCCCAACTGCTAACACCTGAGAATCAGCACAACAGGCCCCTCCCCCAGAACACCAGCTGGACGGACAACTTCCAGGAGAAGCCAAGGGACTTAAAGTACACAGAATCAGAAGATACTCCCCGGTGGTTCTTTTTTTGTTTGTTTGTTTTTGTTTTTGTTTTTGTTTTTGTTTTGTTTTGCTTTTTGATTTGTTTCCTTCCCCCACCCCCTTTTTTCTCCTTTCTTTTTCTTTCTCTTTTTCTTCTTTTTTTTTTTTTTTTTTTTCTTTTTCGTTTTTTTTCTTTTTCTTCCCTTTTTTTTTTCTCTTTCTCTTTTCTTTCCTTCTTTCTCTCCTCTCTTTTTCTCTTTTTCCCAATACAACTTGCTTTTGGCCACTCTGCACTGAGCAAAATGACTAGAAGGAAAACCTCACCTCAAAAGAAAGAATCAGAAACAGTCCTCTCTCCCACAGAGTTACAAAATCTGGATTACAATTCAATGTCAGAAAGCCAATTCAGAAGCACTATTATACAGCTACTGGTGGCTCTAGAAAAAAGTATAAAGGACTCAAGAGACTTCATGACTGCAGAATTTAGAGCTAATCAGGCAGAAATTAAAAACCAATTGAATGAGATGCAATCCAAACTAGAAGTCCTAACGACGAGGGTTAACGAGGTGGAAGAACGAGTGAGTGACCTAGAAGACAAGTTGACAGCAAAGAGGGAAACTGAGGAAAAAAGAGACAAACAATTAAAAGACCATGAAGATAGATTAAGGGAAATAAACGACAGCCTGAGGAAGAAAAACCTACGTTTAATTGGGGTTCCCGAGGGCGCCGAAAGGGACAGAGGGCCAGAATATGTATTTGAACAAATTCTAGCTGAAAACTTTCCTAATCTGGGAAGGGAAACAGGCATTCAGATCCAGGAAATAGAGAGATCCCCCCCTAAAATCAATAAAAACCGTTCAACACCTCGACATTTAATTGTGAAGCTTGCAAATTCCAAAGATAAGGAGAAGATCCTTAAAGCAGCAAGAGACAAGAAATCCCTGACTTTTATGGGGAGGAGTATTAGGGTAACAGCAGACCTCTCCACAGAGACCTGGCAGGCCAGAAAGGGCTGGCAGGATATATTCAGGGTCCTAAATGAAAAGAACATGCAACCAAGAATACTTTATCCAGCAAGGCTCTCATTCAAAATGGAAGGAGAGATAAAGAGCTTCCAAGACAGGCAGCAACTAAAAGAATATGTGACCTCCAAACCAGCTCTGCAAGAAATTTTAAGGGGGCCTCTTAAAATTCCCCTTTAAGAAGAAGTTCAGTGGAACAGTCCACAAAAACAAAGACTGAATAGATATCATGATGACACTAAACTCATATCTCTCAATAGTAACTCTGAATGTGAACGGGCTTAATGACCCCATCAAAAGGCGCAGGGTTTCAGACTGGATAAAAAAGCAGGACCCATCTATTTGCTGTCTACAAGAGACTCATTTTAGACAGAAGGACACCTACAGCCTGAAAATAAAAGGTTGGAGAACCATTTACCATTCGAATGGTCCTCAAAAGAAAGCAGGGGTAGCCATCCTTATATCAGATAAACTAAAATTTACCCCAAAGACTGTAGTGAGAGATGAAGAGGGACACTATATCATACTTAAAGGATCTATTCAACAAGAGGACTTAACAATCCTCAATATATATGCTCCAAATGTGGGAGCTGCCAAATATATAAATCAATTATTAACCAAAGTGAAGAAATACTTAGATAATAATACACTTATACTTGGTGACTTCAATCTAGCTCTTTCTATACTCGATAGGTCTTCTAAGCAAAACATCTCCAAAGAAACGAGAGCTTTAAATGATACACTGGACCAGATGGATTTCACAGATATCTACAGAACTTTACATCCAAACTCAACTGAATACACATTCTTCTCAAGCGCACATGGAACTTTCTCCAGAATAGACCACATATTGGGTCACAAATCGGGTCTGAACCGATACCAAAAGATTGGGATTGTCCCCTGCATATTCTCGGACCATAATGCCTTGAAATTAGAACTAAATCACAACAAGAAGTTTGGAAGGACCTCAAACACATGGAGGTTAAGGACCATCCTGCTAAAAGATAAAAGGGTCAACCAGGAAATTAAGGAAGAATTAAAAAGATTCATGGAAACTAATGAGAATGAAGATACAACCCTTCAAAATCTTTGGGATGCAGCAAAAGCAGTCCTAAGGGGGAAATACATCGCAATACAAGCATCCATTCAAAAACTGGAAAGAACTCAAATACAAAAGCTAACCTTACACATAAAGGAGCTAGAGAAAAAACAGCAAATAGATCCTACACCCAAGAGAAGAAGGGAGCTAATAAAGATTCGAGCAGAACTCAACGAAATCGAGACCAGAAGAACTGTGGAACAGATCAACAGAACCAGGAGTTGGTTCTTTGAAAGAATTAATAAGATAGATAAACCATTAGCCAGCCTTATTAAAAAGAAGAGAGAGAAGACTCAAATTAATAAAATCATGAATGAGAAAGGAGAGATCACTACCAACACCAAGGAAATACAAACGATTTTAAAAACCTATTATGAACAGCTATACGCCAATAAATTAGGCAATCTAGAAGAAATGGACGCATTCCTGGAAAGCCACAAACTACCAAAACTGGAACAGGAAGAAATAGAAAACCTGAACAGGCCAATAACCAGGGAGGAAATTGAAGCAGTCATCAAAAACCTCCCAAGACACAAGAGTCCAGGGCCAGATGGCTTCCCAGGAGAATTTTATCAAACGTTTAAAGAAGAAATCATACCTATTCTCCTAAAGCTGTTTGGAAAGATAGAAAGAGATGGAGTACTTCCAAATTCGTTCTATGAAGCCAGCATCACCTTAATTCCAAAGCCAGACAAAGACCCCGCCAAAAAGGAGAATTACAGACCAATATCCCTGATGAACATGGATGCAAAAATTCTCAACAAGATACTGGCCAATAGGATCCAACAGTACATTAAGAAAATTATTCACCATGACCAAGTAGGATTTATCCCTGGGACACAAGGCTGGTTCAACACCCGTAAAACAATCAATGTGATTCATCATATCAGCAAGAGAAAAACCAAGAACCATATGATCCTCTCATTGGATGCAGAGAAAGCATTTGACAAAATACAGCATCCATTCCTGATCAAAACTCTTCAGAGTGTAGGGATAGAGGGAACATTCCTCGACATCTTAAAAGCCATCTATGAAAAGCCCACAGCAAATATCATTCTCAATGGGGAAGCACTGGGAGCCTTTCCCCTAAGATCAGGAACAAGACAGGGATGTCCACTCTCACCACTGCTATTCAACATAGTACTGGAAGTCCTAGCCTCAGCAATCAGACAACAAAAAGACATTAAAGGCATTCAAATTGGCAAAGAAGAAGTCAAACTCTCCCTCTTCGCCGATGACATGATACTCTACATAGAAAACCCAAAAGTCTCCACCCCAAGATTGCTAGAACTCATACAGCAATTCGGTAGCGTGGCAGGATACAAAATCAATGCCCAGAAGTCAGTGGCATTTCTATACACTAACAATGAGACTGAAGAAAGAGAAATTAAGGAGTCAATCCCATTTACAATTGCACCCAAAAGCATAAGATACCTAGGAATAAACCTCACCAAAGATGTAAAGGATCTATACCCTCAAAACTATAGAACACTTCTGAAAGAAATTGAGGAAGACACAAAGAGATGGAAAAATATTCCATGCTCATGGATTGGCAGAATTAATATTGTGAAAATGTCAATGTTACCCAGGGCAATATACACGTTTAATGCAATCCCTATCAAAATACCATGGACTTTCTTCAGAGAGTTAGAACAAATTATTTTAAGATTTGTGTGGAATCAGAAAAGACCCCGAATAGCCAGGGGAATTTTAAAAAAGAAAACCATATCTGGGGGCATCACAATGCCAGATTTCAGGTTGTACTACAAAGCTGTGGTCATCAAGACAGTGTGGTACTGGCACAAAAACAGACACATAGATCAGTGGAACAGAATAGAGAATCCAGAAGTGGACCCTGAACTTTATGGGCAACTAATATTCGATAAAGGAGGAAAGACTATCCATTGGAAGAAAGACAGTCTCTTCAATAAATGGTGCTGGGAAAATTGGACATCCACATGCAGAAGAATGAAACTAGACCACTCTCTTTCACCATACACAAAGATAAACTCAAAATGGATGAAAGATCTAAATGTGAGACAAGATTCCATCAAAATCCTAGAGAAGAACACAGGCAACACCCTTTTTGAACTCGGCCATAGTAACTTCTTGCAAGATACATCCACGAAGGCAAAAGAAACAAAAGCAAAAATGAACTATTGGGACTTCATCAAGATAAGAAGCTTTTGCACAGCAAAGGATACAGTCAACAAAACTCAAAGACAACCTACAGAATGGGAGAAGATATTTGCAAATGACATATCAGATAAAGGGCTAGTTTCCAAGATCTATAAAGAACTTATTAAACTCAACACCAAAGAAACAAACAATCCAATCATGAAATGGGCAAAAGACATGAACAGAAATCTCACAGAAGAAGACATAGACATGGCCAACATGCACATGAGAAAATGCTCTGCATCACTTGCCATCAGGGAAATACAAATCAAAACCACAATGAGATACCACCTCACACCAGTGAGAATGGGGAAAATTAACAAGGCAGGAAACAACAAATGTTGGAGAGGATGCGGAGAAAAGGGAACCCTCATACACTGTTGGTGGGAATGTGAACTGGTGCAGCCACTCTGGAAAACTGTGTGGAGGTTCCTCAAACAGTTAAAAATATACCTGCCCTACGACCCAGCAATTGCACTGTTGGGGATTTACCCCAAAGATACAAATGCAATGAAACGCTGGGACACCTGCACCCCGATGTTTCTAGCAGCAATGGCCACGATAGCCAAACTGTGGAAGGAGCCTCGGTGTCCAACGAAAGATGAATGGATAAAGAAGATGTGGTTTATGTATACAATGGAATATTACTCAGCTATTAGAAATGACAAATACCCACCATTTGCTTCAACGTGGATGGAACTGGAGGGTATTATGCTGAGTGAAGTAAGTCAGTCGGAGAAGGACAAACATTATATGTTCTCATTCATTTGGGGAATATAAATAATAGTGAAAGGGAAAATAAGGGAAGGGAGAAGAAATGTGTGGGAAATATCAGAAAGGGAGACAGAACATAAAGACTGCTAACTCTGGGAAACGAACTAGGGGTGGTAGAAGGGGAGGAGGGCGGGGGGTGGGAGTGAATGGGTGACGGGCACTGGGTGTTATTCTGTATGTTAGTAAATTGAACACCAATAAAAAAAAAATATAAAATAAAAAAAAAAAAAAAAAAAATAAATTGTAAAAGCTTTCCATTTTGTCCATAGTTATTTCTCAATTTTCTGAAATATTTTGCAGATAACCATTTTTGAATAAATTAATTAAACAATTCAAATATAATTAATGTACAGATAAATATTTTTAATTTTCTGATTAGTCTTACCAGATGCCTAAAGTTTATAAATCTTTGAAAAGACCAAAGTTCTGGTTTTATTCATCTTCTGTATTGCTCTTTTATTCTATACTCTGTTTTTTTCTGCTCTAATCTTTATTATTTCCTCTTCCTCATTCTAAGGGTTTACTTTCTTGCCTTATATCTACCTTCTTGAAATAAATTAGATCACTTGTTTTGAGCCTATCTGGATTATTGATCATATATTTAAAATCATAAACATTTTAAAAAGTAATTATAAACGTTTTAGTTTCCATGATGCTGATGATTTGAAATTAATTGATGGATAATACTTTAAAAATAATTTTTAATAATAATTTTTGTGAATTTTCCATGTATTATTACAAGTAATGTGAATTTCTCTTTTACAAGCTCTTTGTATAGCTATTAGTTCTGATATTCCTTACATTCCTGAGAATATTTTTGTAATATTCAAGGTTTGGTGAAAATTTAGCTGGATATAAATTCTAGAATCGATTTTCTTTTCCTTAAATCTTTTGAAATTACCTCCCATTGTATACTTGCATCTAGTGTTGCAATTGAGAAATCTGCTATCTCTTGGATAACTGTTCCTCTGTCGGTGATATTTTTCTGCTGAGAAGCTTTCAGAACTTTCTCTTTTCTTTCATGTTCTTAAATTTCACCATAACTGTTAACATATTTATAACCATTACCTCCTAAAATTCTTCTTTATGAACACTTGTATTAGCTTCATTTTCCAACATCACTCTTTACCCCTCTTTGAGAATATTCATTGGATAGTTATTACAGATTCATTTGTTATATTGACACTTACTATGTGCCAGGTACTATTTTCCAAGCTGGAAATATGGCTGGGACAAAACATGTCTCATTGAGTTTATATTATACTGGAGGGAGACTAACAAATAATCAAATAAATATTATGTCAGGTATTATAAGCACAGAAAAGAAATATAAAGTGAGGAAAGGGATAGAAAATGTGTGTGGGATCATATTTTAAGCTTTTAAACATAATTTCATCCTTAGAAAAAACTTATAAAAAGTTTTCTAGTACAAAGAATGTATACATGCCATTCACCCCAATTCATTCTTCTTCTTCTTCTTCTTTTTTTTTTTTTTTAAGGTTCATTTATTTATTTGAGAGAGAGAGAGTGAGCAGGGGGAGAGACAGAGTGAGAGGGAAAGAATCCTCACAAGAAGACTCCTTGCTGAGTGAAGAGCCAGATATAAGGCTTAATTTCACATGCCCCTGAGATTGTGATCTGAGCTGAAACCAAGAGCCAGATGCCCAACTGACTGAGCCACCAGACAGACCCTTGCCCCAATACTTTATTAACATTTTACCACATTTGCTGTTCTCCCACTCTCTCTTTGAATTTAAATATCTTTATCTATTTACCTATCAATCTACTGATAAAGATATATTTTTAAATACATAGGTCTAAATCATCCAAGAGTAATTTATGGACATATCTCCTTATCCCTAAAGACTTCAATGTTAAATGTCTAAAATCAAGGACAATCTCTTACATACTACCATACAGTGATCAAAATCAGGAAATTAACATTGATAAAATTCTGTCATCTAATCTACAGACCTTATTGAGAATTCACCAGTGGTTCCCAAAATGTCCTTTATAACAAAAGAAAATTTTAGATAATGAGTTGCATTCGGTTATTATGTCTCTTTATCTTCTTTTAATCTGGAACATCACTAAGTATTTTAAATATAATGGGAGCAACATTTTGAAGCATTAACTTTCACAATGTTCCTCAGCTTGGATTGTCTAATGTTTCCCCATCATTAGACTTAGCTTATGCTTTCTTGCAGAAATACCACTGAGGTGATTCTGTGTTCTGTGTTCCTCTCAGTGTGCCATATCAAGAGACATATGAAGTCAATTTATCCCATTACTGGTGATGTTAACATTGATGATTTTAGGGTGGGGTCTAGTCAGATAGGGAGACATTTAAATTTATTTTCTCTGATCTATTAATATTCCTTCATTCAGTGTATGCTGTTGAAGCTGCTGTCTTTTTCTTTTTTATAAGGATTTTTTATTTTGTGGAAATGTAATTGCTAGGTGAACAGACATGCATTTTTTAAGGATTTATTTATTTATTTATTTATTTATTTATTTATTTATTTATGAGAGAGAGTGGAGGAAGAAGCAGAGGGAGAGAATTTCAGGCAGACTCCCCACTGAGTGCAGAGCCTGACAAGGGGCTCAATCTCATGGCCCATGAAATCATGACCTTGAGCCAAAACCAAGAGTTAGATGCTTAACTGACTGAGCCACCCAGGCACTCTTGCTATTTTACTCTTAATGTTGTTTGCTCTCTAGCTGCCTTGCAGTTTTTCCCTCTGAGCTCACAGTCCTCTAGATATAGTGGACATCTCAACTGGTGGTATGAACCTATGGGAAAAGAGCAAAGGCCTGGATTCCTTACATCCATAAGAGTTTAAATGGTGGGGATGAAGGAATGCCCCTTGGTCAGAGGAGTCACCTGAGCTATCTTTGTACCTATGTGTTAACTCTGCTTCTTTGCAATGGCTCTCTCATTCACTTGTCATCATCTAACCGACACCTTGGGGTCAGGGAGAGTAGTGATTAAGGAGGAAAAGCCCAATTACGGTCCAGTAGTCATATATCTGTGGCTATTGGTCCTGTGGCATGCTTCTAGCCCTACCCTGACCAGGTGTCCCCTAGTCTCACTGGGCTGGTTGCTAATTATGTCTTTCAAAGATAGTAGGGTGGGCAGGGGTCTGCCCACTTTAGGGTAGGGGGAGAAAAGAGTCTGCCCACTGTAGGGTAGGGGGAGAAAACCTGTTTCTCTTATTTGGATCATAATAGACGTGAAATCTCCTTCCCTACCTAATGAGTCATCGTGGTTGCTGGTCCTTCTGTGGTCCAGGAATGTTTCATGTTTCATCTAGGTTGTTGGGGCTATCTTTGTCTTTCTTTATCATCTGGGGTAATTCCAGGGCTCATTCTCAGAAAAGGAGCCATAGGCCATGTTAGCTTTCATCCTATGTAGTGACTTTATGAGGATTAAGTGAATTCATTGTATAAAAGCATTTGGAGAACAGTGTGTCGCCAGTAAATTGTGCTCACTACTGGTTTTATTGTCTGAATATTATTATTGTCATAATGAATAACAACCTCTCATTTTGCATAATAATAAATATATCATACACATATTAAGCCTATTCTACATTTAAGAATCCATTCTGGATGAAAAAATACAAGATGTATTCCAGATAGGCCTTGTTCTTTAGCCCATGACACAAACTACTGAATACCTCAATGTGCACAATTGAAGGGACACTCACCTACTTGGATCAGGGAGGGTCTATGAAGACTCAGAAAGGAAAGGGTTTCTACAAGCTTTGTAAGTTTGCCAATATCTCTTACTAGATTTGGCAAAGATGCAACTGACAGTTGTGAGCATCTGTCTTGAGGAAATGCAGGGCCAGGACTGTGACCAGAGAGCCCAATGGGCACCAAAAGTGACACTGATGTTGGGCTCAAGAGTACCACATTGTGATTTGGTGGGAAGAGCACAAAGGCAGAGAAAAGAAGGAGACAAGAAGTCTGGAACATAGTAGGGACTCCATGAATTTGGAATGTATTGAATTACTCTGGATTTAAGAACTGGATGAGCCACTTACTAGCTCTGTGGCATTGGCAGGCTGTCTAACTTTTTTGATCCTCAGGTTCCTTATCTGCCAAATGGGGATAATCATGTCATGCCTGCCTGACTCCGAGGGTGGTTTCTAGGTACACAAGAATCAATAGATAATTCACTTGTTTTGAAAACAGTCCAAATGCCTTGTATTGATAGCTTGGTACCTACATTAGAGGATTTTACTGTGGAACAGAGAGACCCACAGTGTGCTCTGGTTCAGCAGAGGGTATCTCTAAGTCCTGAATGTGGTCAGACTGTGTAGTCGAATCTGGTACTTTTTAATTACTGATGAATCCCTGATCGCTGGGCTCAAGTTCATTTGCTAATTTCTTCCTCAGGGCCGAAAACATGTTATAACTATTACAACCCCTACCCCTTCCCCCCTGCCAAAGGGAGTTTCATTTACCCTGAGTTTAGAGGTGAGTTAATCACACCAGTTACTCACAGTCTAATTTCCCTCATCGGCAGCCAAGTATTTTAGGCCACTGGCCAAGCATTGTGGGGAGAGAATGGTACAGGTGGAATTCAACTATGATGCTGTTATTCCATCTTGGTGAGGTAGGGAGCAACCCTGCCTAATGACAGAGTGCATTATATTTCTACCAGAAAACAAAACAAAACAAAACAAAACACCATTGGCCCATCTAAATAAAGAGGCTCTCCTAGGGCTTTCATTATCACAATATTTACCTGTGAAAGTTTTTCCCACAGGCACAACCTTTCCTTCTCTCCTTCCCTCCTCCCATCAAACTAGAATGAACCTACAACCTTTGCATAGAGTAGTGACGTTCAGTAGAATTATTTCTTTACAACTTCAGAATCATGGGCCATTCTGTGAATATCCTCTAGGTTGTTGAAAAAGCAGGAGTAGTGGCAAACATTTTCCCCAGGAAAAGGCATGGAGACATTACTGATTTCCATTCTTCCTTCCTGCTGTCTTAGGAATTCAAGCATAAGCAGCCTGGCCCTTCTCACAGAAGCAGGGCTGGAGGCACAGAGCTGACTGTGAAGACAGTGTGTGCAGTATCAGGCAACGAAGGCTTTCTGACTTTCAGCCCCAGGAAATAGGATCCCACAGTATCTCTCCCTCCCCACTCCCCATGTGTCTTCTACCATGATGGCTATGGGAGCATCAGATGTCCCCACCACAATTGTGATTTTGCCCAAGGTCATGCAATTAATACCTTGTGAAACTGGGGTGGAAACCCAGGCCTTTCTGATTCCAAAGCTGAGCGGCTTTCCATGATGTCACTGTGCTAGGTGTTTTATGTGTGAGGCTCACACAGGTCTACAGCATGTCCAAAGCTTCTCTTACGTTAGCTACCTGACACTCACACCAAAGAGACCATACTTCTTCACTTGATAATCAAGACAAAATTTTACCTCTATGCGTATTGAGGCAGAATGTTTAAAATGAAGACGGGTCTGGAAAAATTTAGGAAGTATGGTCATCACATACTTTCCTCTTGGGGTCCAACATTTTCAGTAAATTTTTACTAAATGTCTACTGTTTTCCTCTGTCTGTGTTAAGAGATAAATACATTCAAACCATGAGCAATTGGAGTCGGTCATGGGCAAAAATGGTGGTTTTCACTTTAGGAGTTTCAGCATCCAAGTACTAGCAAAGGGGCCTACCAACAGGAACTGCACTACAATTCAAAACCAACTTAGGATATTTTTTTTTGTTCTATAAATCACTATATTTTAAGGTTCAACAAAGCAATATCTCTAGAACTTTCAGTGTCCAGGATGTTTCAGCACTGTGCTCAAGGGCTGTTTAAAAATCAAACCAAATATTAATAATCATCATCATCATCAAACCATTCTTCCGCTTGGAATAAATTGCTGCTTATTCCATTTAGGTGTGTGAGCTCTGAAACAGCACATCAAGACCACAAAAGAAAGCTGATGGATACCTGAGCTGAAAGGAAGCAGTTACCCCAAACCATCCAGCCCGAGCACAGCCAGGGGGCCATCCCTGGTGTGTCAGGTCCCACAGGCCTGGGACTCACACTGCAGGCATCTCCACCAATAAGACTTGGGTAAGAGCCAGAACTCAGGGCCTGAACTTCTGGGAAGATTTTACAGTCCTCAAGGGACTGAGTTTCCAACTTAAATAAAGAACAATAAATGGTTCAGATAAGTTTGTGGACTGCAGGCCAAGGAGAGGTGACACATATTTCCCTTATTAGTCAAGGCTTACCCTTTAGGGGTGGGAGAGGAATGTTTATAAGATTGGCGGCAATTGGGCAAATATTTCCTGTTTCTTTCATTCTCTATAGGACACCTTCGCTTATTTGAAGTCAAATTTCTCTCAGGTTAACAAAATATTTTACATCTCTTACAAAAAAGCAAGTGGAGCTGAAGGGAGAGGCACCACTTGGTAATCGGAGCTACTAAGAAAAAACAAACAAACAAACAAAAACCCAATCTTTTGTAAATTGCACAATTAACCTTTCCCTAAGCTGGCAATGGGACAGCCTCCCCAGCACCTATTCATGTCTGAGACCAGAGGGATCATCTTCCAAAGACTTTCAACACTTAACACTTAAGCAGAGAAATAAAATAAAAAAACTCAGCCTGGTTTATCTGGAAAATCTCTTTTTCATTTAATAATGCTTTCATACATTAACCTTTTGTTAATAAATTCTAGTACTATTGCATTAGGCAAAGGTCAAGATGTTGAGGCCTATACTATTGCTTCTTTGGAATTTTCAATACCCTGTATATGAGTTTACATGTAATTGACTTGTGTACATGTTTTACTGGAATGGGGATCTCAGATTCTCAGTTTGTAAGGTTGTAAGTGTGATATATAGATTTAAAATGATCTGTTTTAGTTACATTATTCACATCACCTATATTTTTGCTTATAACTTTACATGTATATACTATAGAGAGCATTTGTTCTTGATGAAGAATTATTAAATAGGCCAGACTGTACCCAGACTCACTCCTTTTATCTCATGAGTTCTTCATTCTTGAACTCCTAATTTTGCTTACCTTCTTGTTTAATTGGAATGGGTCTGTAAATAATTCTGTTAAGGAGGGTAGACGTGTCATTAGTATGTTTTAGGCATTTCTGTTTATCAGAAGATATATTTCTTTTGCCTTCTCACAATTGACTGAATCTAGCATTCTTGGGCTTAAAAACTGTTCATCGACAGAGGAAAAAAAAACCACTGCTTTCTTGTCTACTGGCATTTAAGGTTACAAATGAGAGACTGAGTTAAATTAATGTTTGTTTCCTTGCAGAAAACCTGTTTCTCTTATTTGGATCATAATAGATTTTTATCTTTATCCTAGTTGTTTGCCTTTATCCAAATGTCTAGATGTATGTGTCATTTCTTTGACTTCACATAAAATGTGCAGAAAGTGCTCTTTTGTTATAATTTTATATCTTTTTTATTTTTCCAGGGTTTCAATTCAGAAATAATAATAATTTGCAAATTGGCCATCCATATTTGTCTTTAGTGTTTATGGTCTCCTTTTTTCTCTTTTTTTCACATTGCCTCTGTATTCTGGAAAAAATTACAAACTTCTCATTCATATTCCTGCTAATTTTTTTTTACGTGTTAGTTCTACTCTTCTCCAATGTGAAACTTAATGTTGCTATCATCTTTTAAGATTCTTTAAAATATTATATTATCTCATTTAAGTCTGTTTTAATCCCACACTCCAACTTTTAAACCTCAATCCCTTCTCTCTTTTTTTTAAATATTTTTTTTTTATTTATTTATGATAGTCACAGAGAGAGAGAGAGAGGCAGAGACATAGGCTGAGGGAGAAGCAGGCTCCATGCACCGGGAGCCCGATGTGGGAATCGATCCCGGGTCTCCAGGATCGCGCCCTGGGCCAAAGGCAGGCGCCAAACCACTGCGCCACCCAGGGATCCCAATCCCTTCTCTCTTGATGGCTCTCTGCTCATGTTTCATGTAGGCCATGTCTTTTTTGTTCCATGCTGAATATAACCTAACTGCTCCCCCAAATTATTGTCCTTCAGATCATGAACAGAAGATTTGTAGAAATGTCTTCCTTTCCTTATTTCCTCCAGTGATATGCTAAATGTGTTATTTGGCTGATACTTGCTTTCATGGTCCCCACATTGCTCTCTTACTGCTATTGTCCATCCTTCAAGAAAGGTGAGGTCTAGTCATTCCCCATATTTATTTTCACACAGGGTGTATCCACTTACTGATTTCCCTTCTCCAGCGTAAAGTGCACAGGTAGGTCAATAAGCACATCTTCCAGATCCTTGACCAGTCTCTACCAAGCTTTTAGCTAGTGAATAATCTTCCTGCTATTCTCCTGCCTTAGTTCTCTGATGCTACAAACCCAAGCAATATGTGAAAATGGACCATGCTAAGCTTGCTGTGCTCTGTAAGTTTCCTTCCTCAGCCTTGGGTTTCACTAATTTCTTTATAAGATACTTTTATTAAATTTTGAATTTTTTGAGAGAGAGAGTGGGGGTGGAGGGAAAGAGAGAGAGAATCTCAAGCACACTGAGCATGGAGTCTATGCAGGGCTTGCTCTCACGACCCTGAGATCACGACCTGAGTTGAAATCAAGAGACAGATGCTCAACAGACTGAGCCACCTAGGTGCTCCATTCACTATTTTCTTTATAGAATGAAACTTTCCAGAATGTACTCTGCCTAAGCCCTGCCCTCTGCATCTCTTTGAGTTCTAAGGTATATAGTCTCTGCCTTAGACTTTAAGAAGTGGAAGGTGAGGATGGGGGCATATAGACACAACTGGTCCTGTGGGTACAGGTCCTAGTTCTTAAATCTGCAGGAGATGATATGGAAGTAAGAAAACATCTATTATTTCTTTAATCATACTGTTTCATTGCATTAAAGCAGGTCATGACACAAACTAGTCTTTTTTTTCTGAAATAATTCCATTTGTGTTTTATTTAGTAACAAGGCATTCCAAATCCTGATAATAAGTTGCCTACAAATCTCAGTTTCCAATGCTTTGAATTTTCTCTTATTCTGTCTCTCCATGAGTATTTTAGTAAGAAGGTGGGAGAGACTATATTGGGAGCTACTTACCAAGCAACAGTCTGAACAATTCCGTAATGATCAATTTTTAGTAATCCTTTGGAAAAGCTGGTTAAAATCTTAGAGCCATTGGGCATTACTCTGTTAGAAACCTTAAATACCCTCTGGTCCATCTATCTGGGAGACTGAACTGTGGAAGAAGAACTTACACTCCAGCGAACTCTCCAGAATCTACAACTCCATTGGAGGAGATCCTAAAATTTTCCTATCAGCCTTTGTATCTACCCCTGGCTGTAGGTCAGGGGCATGCATGCAATGTCTCACAGACGCTAGGTACTAATCACTTTGCCAGCTTTCCTAAGAGAATCTGGTACATTCTGTCATAGCCCAGACTTTAGCCTCATCCATCAAAACCAGGAAATGGATTCATGTTTCTACCTTCCTCTCCCCACTCCATCCCAATTCCCAGCACTTCCAGCAACACATGCCAGTCCCTGACAAAATGATTTCCCGTATACATTCCAATTTGTAATATTCATATAATAAAGGATAAGAAGAAAAATTGGGGCAGTCACTGAGCCCCCTTGTAGGGAAAGCAAGTGAAGCAAGAGAATTAGTTTATAGGTATTCACCTTCTTCCTGTTTCCAATTAGACCTGGTGGTAGCGCTCAGACTCTCAGGCTCTCTCTGTCTTTCTGCTTCCATGAGGCACACAGACACCACACACATGCTCACACCCACACATGCAGACATCCATACACACAAAGAAAGCATTAATCATTGGCTACTCCTGCCATGGCCTTGATTCTCTCATAAGAGTGGAATAAACCAGGGTTTCACAAACTGTAGTCCAAGGTCCATGGAACGTTCATCCATATTACATGGAAACCAAGACCAACCCTTGCACAGCAACGACAACAATGAAGGGAAAGGTTTGGTGCTCAAATACATTTGGGGAGTGCTGACTAACATGAACAGTCTTTGTAGCAGGAATTCTGAGGCTCTTTCCTGAGCTGATGTGCACTGAGAATCTCTAAAACCAGGGTAAGTAAGAAGTGTTTCCCACCTTGTTGAACCATGAATATCTCACAGGGGTTGGAGTGTTTACCCAGAGCAAGTTTTAGAAGCATGGACTAAACACCTTCCCTATTTTTCCCCCAAGCTTCCAGATTTGCAATCCTGAAGGCTTATATTTAAAACCAGATTCTGCTTGTCCCTATGTGGCCTCTGTTAAGTTGGTAAACCATTCTGAGCTTTAGTTTCCTTTCTCATGAGAATTTAAACAAAAGTGTATGTCACTAGGCCATTGTGAGGAATAAATGGTAAGTCCTCTCAAGAGCCTAGTGGAATGCCTGTCTCCTTTCCCCTGAAGATTCATTTCTCATAAAACAATTTCAAAAATGATAATGAGCTTGGTGACCCTACCCAAGAGGCAAAGATCAACAAGTAGCTGGTCACTGAAGAAAATCTCCCATGGTCTCTCAGACCTTCATGAGGCTGCCTAAGTGCCCAGACACTTCACATATTGGACATTTATATCAAAGCATGGAGAACCCTGTAAAATGCAGAAGCTCTTGTGAAGCCTCTGTATGAGTCAGCTTCTCAGATGAACATTTCTCAACTAACAAAGCCCCAAAGGAGAGTAGCAGCTGAGAGATACTGTAAGGGCCCACATTAGGGGGACAGGTTTTGAATCTCTGCTCTATAGCTCACTGGTTGGGGATAGGACTGAAAGGTGTATGAATATCTTAGCACAATACCTAATGCATTATAGGTACTTAAATTTAAAAATATGTATGTATTGTTATTAAACACTATTAAGTGAGCAATTGCTCAGTGCCAGGCACTGGGGGTACAGTTCCTGCTGCCCTTACAGGGATGTGTTCACTGAGAAGTCCAGGCATCGTTCAAGAAATATTAGGTCATCCAAGTCTTGGAGACCTATTGAATCCATGTTCTTCCATCCAGTGATCGAATCTACTCTACCTATTTCCCTAATGGTCATCGAGGCTCTGCTGGACATGTGAATGAAGATTAAGATCTCTCCATTTTCCGAAACAGCTGATTCCAATTTCAGAGGTTATAATGGTAGAACCACCTCTCTTAGGGTGAATGTGGATACCCAACCCTGTCAATTTTGCTTTACAAAAATAACTCGCATGCACATTTCAAATAACCTTGACTCGTGTTAAAATCACAGCCAGCATATTTCCCCGTCTTTTTAAAACCGTAATTCATAGCTAAAACATTCCTCTTTACTTGCCGTTCCTTGTGCTTTCTACCATTAGTGACCTCTGCCCTCCTTTTGTTTCGAATAGAGCTGATGCCACAACATCTGGCATGATTAACTATGATGTCTATTCAGCTGCTTGATTAACTGCAAAGTCCACTTGCCCTCCTGAGCTGCAAGGACTCCCTTCCCATTGTCATCACGGGTGCAGCCTTGGCAGTTTATGCTCACGTCAGCGGTGAGGTCCGTATCCCTTGGGGACGCTTGGCTGTTTATTGCTGTCCAGCAGGAACAGCAGGAGGAGAGTTGCCTGTCCTTAGCCGGGTCCCCATGGCCTATATCAAAAGGAGCCACAGGATTTCTATTTTCCACTAAGTGAGGGCACTGAAAAGCAATGGTAGAGGGGATGGGATAGGCATGTTAAGGATCTTGAAATGTTCTTTCTTTTATATTTGGAAGGAAGAGATTCAAGTCCTGGATTACTCAAGATAAATTTTCTACCAGGATGAATGTGGGTGAATGCTCTGCCTCTGCTCCTATCTTTTGCTTTCTCTATGCTCAGACTCAACCCCTTCTTGAAGGTCAAAGACTCATTACATCAAATCTCTTTTCCTTCTCTCCTTTCCCCTCATTTTTCTAACAGTGGGTGGGCAAATCACTGGGTAGGCTGAGAAAGCAAATGACTAGGGAATGTCCAGTCTCATTTTTATTGCTATTATCTCAATGCTATTATTAGCTTCAGTGACTGGGCTCAAGTTCTGGCTTTGCCCTTTGCTTATGGTGTGACTTGGGGCAAGTTAATGCCCAAACAACTCTGGAAGACGTGTTGATAACCCATTTAGAGAAGAGAAAACTATGGCTCAAAGAGAAGTGACTTACCTAAAATAAAAAACCAAATGTGTAAGGTAAGGTCTTAAATCTGAGTCTAAAATCCATTCTTTGTTACTTGACCAAGCTCTCTGATCAACTAACAGATGCCAGTTGAATTCCAGATCACTCAGTCATGGATTTTTCTTGTCAGTGACCGGTTTTACCAGTAGAATTCAATCTTCTTTTCAGTAATACTGACATAGGAAACAGCTCCCAAGGGGACAGAGTTTGAGATCAAGCTCCATTTTATCTACGTGACAATTTACCTAACCTCTTTGAGCCTCAACGTTCTTATCTAAGAAATGACAAAATAACACCTCTCCCGTAGGTAGTGTCAGGATTAAATGATGATGGCTAAGCACCGTATGCAAGTATAAGGGATTACTAGTATTGTTGTCATTGCCGAGATGCATCCAGTTCTTTGGGAGCAGGAGCTTTCATGCAACCTGAGTTACTCTTTTCCCAGAATGATAAGGAATGTGTAGAGGAAATGGTGGAGTCTTCACCTCCAGGTTCAAATAGAAAATGAGTAGTCTTGGTTCCTTTTGACACTTGGTCATGAGAAAGCTGTTCCTGTTGCAGCAGTGTGCAATGAACAATGAGTGAACAGCTACTCCTTGAAGCAAGTCATTCATGAATATCCCTCAGTCCCTGGCAGGGGTGGGCAGGCTGGCTTCTCTAGAATGGGAAATTTTGGTGGTTCAGCCCAGGGTTTGGAGCAAAAGTGGCTTCTGTTGATACAGTCGCAACTCATGTATTTGTTGGCAATGGAACATCTTCCTCCATTACTCTACCATCATTATTCATTGAGGTTCTCTTCAGTGATATTGATATAGGAAATGTCGATGATGTTCCAGGTTCTAGAGTTAGAACTGTGAACAAAACCAAAGACACTCTCACCTCATGGAATGGGCCTTCTAGCGGGGGAGGCAAACAATAAATAACCAAGGAAATGAATGGTAAAATGATGTCAAGTCATAATAGGTGTTACGAAAAAAATACAACAAGGTGATGGAGTTGAAAGGGATTGGCAGAAGGTCCTTTAGGTCAAGTGGTGGGAAAAGGCATTCTGAAGAGATGAGAACTGAATGACAAGAATGAATTAACCAGCGAGCTGTTCATTCTCCACTTGCCCCCATCCGTGCCCTGCTCTTCCCTATCTGACTTATTTCCCAACTGATTTGCAATGGAATTTGGCCAAAGGAGACAGCAGGAGGCAAGAGGAGGAGAGTTGGGGCATTGTGTCTCCTGCTTTTTCCTTGCTTAGCACCTGAGCCTTTGCACCCTGGGGAAGGCTGTGGCCCTCCACAACAGTGGGTCCCGTGGAGTGGCCCTCCAGAGCTCCAGCTCCCTAACCAGGAGCCTCCCACCCTAGCCTCAGGCTGCTGGCCTTAGAAGTAGCAATGGCTTCTTGCTTCTGCTCCTCCCTAGGTTTCTCATCATTCCTTCTTGTTCCCTTAAGCCTATCCACACATCCATTCCTTCATTATAATATTTGCATTAACAAAGTTGGGGTGAAATCTGCATCTTGCTGGAATCTAAACCCGCATACCTTGTGAAGATGCAGGAACAAAGCATTCCAGGCAGAGAGGACATCATTATTTTATGAACAAAGTGAAGAGGATAATACTAATCTTTGAGTTATTTTTACAATAGATTAGAAGCCTTTTCATATGTGTAATCTCATTTAAATCCCTTGACAACACACAAAATTTGGGCAGGTGTTATTTCCATTTTACAAACAGTGAACCTGGAACTTTGGGAGATAAATGACTTGCCAAAGAGTGACATGGGTGGTTAATACTAAAGCCAGTGCAGGTTTTGGCTTCTAGTTCAGGCTTCTTTCCCCCCTCATCTTTTCCTTAGCAGGCAGATGATCAAGAGAATCCAGGGAACATTTCTCAAGGACCAGCTTACTAACTTCAGGAGCAGCTCACAGAATCTGTCACATTTAACCAACTGCCAACCAGAATTTTTATTTCAGTCATAGAGTCACTTGAAGCTTCAGAACTCCAAAAATTCCTCCCAAGATCAGAAGTGACCAGGACGATCATCAAATCTTCTCATAGCAACAACCATGTAATTAAAGCTTACCAGTTAATACTCTGTTTCAGAGTATATGCATTCTCCACCTGATGCAAAATGTTTCTTTCTCCTAGATATGTAAAAGTAGCCACAAATAACCTATTTTAAAGAAACTGGAGAAGCTGCATATTTATTAGAATCATTTGGTAGGAAAAATGTATTCACAGAATTATTTTGATATGCAAATAACTATTGCATACTTAATGTGTTTTGAAGCTGAGAATTTTGTGTAAATGGTGCTCCTAAAGTGGGCACCATCATAGTTATAATACAGCCTTTATGAGCAATTTCGCATAAACCTAGGACTAAGAATATAATTTATTCTTAAAAGTGGAGTAAACCACAGAAAAATCCAATTTCTGGCAGTAGATCATTACTTCCAAGACTTCCACAAGCCACCTTCCTCATTAACTTATCATTTGCAGCTTAAAATATCTACAGGCACCTCTGCAATACCCCCATAGTTAGTCCTCTGGGGGTTTCCGAGCCAGATTGAACATCTGGATTTTGCAGTGAATCCAAAAGGTCACCAGATTCAGAGTGGTAGAAGTAGATGGATAGATGGGCACATGACAATGCGCAGCCACCAAGACAAACCGCTCCTGCTGGCCCACGCCAGCCTCTCAAAGTTTACACTCATCGAGATAGATGCATTGTTACATGGATGGATTGTTATATGGCTTCGGAAAAAGTCAGTGTTTCCCTTTCTTTCTCGCCCATTTGGCATTTTGGGGCCTGCTGTCAGGATTCACACCGATTTTTGGCTTGGTTTCTAGAGGTTTTTTTTTCCCCCTACTACAGTTGAGCTTAAAGAAAAATAGCACAATGAAATTGTTAAGAAGAAAGGAAATCATGTTCCAGATGGTTTTGAAGAACTCGAAATTGACCCAGGGCCCAAGAAAAGGCCTTTTATTTATAGAACATTGAGGAAAGCGGTATTCCTTTTATTTGGTCATAAAAGAAACAACTGAAATTGCCCTGACGTTCCATAAGAATGCAGCCTGCATGTGTGCATTTACATGTGTCTGCGAGTGTGTATCTGTGTGTGTGTGCACTCGTGTATCTGTAAAGAGATGATCTGTGTGTGTGTGTGTGTGTGTATCCTCTCCTAGGAACCTCATAGAATCTGTGAACAATACTGACTCAAGACCTTCAGATTTGCTAACTTTTCCAAAGATAAAAGGCATCTCAAAACATTGAGAAACGGTCACACCCAGTCTCCCAATGGTAGAAAGTTCCTGACAGATCCACTTGGGGAAGCGTGGATGTGCCCTTACTGTATTTCACAGACAGAACCGTTGAGTCCCTATATATGGCACACCCGAAACGAGTTTGACACTGGATGTGAGCTCTACTGGAATTAACGCTTTAAGAAGTTTAAAAATAAGTAAAAAAATAAAAAATCTGCCAAGGCCAATCACATCTTGGGCAGGGTGGGAAGGTGGGAAGGGACAGGCCCTGCAGGTGGTGGGCAGCCGAGGAGGCTGTATTGCGACGTCTTCGTAGTTACAGGCCATGGAAACTGGACTGAAGCAAGTGTAGGAAGAACAATAAGGACAAACGGATTTATTGGGTTTCCGGGGTGAGAGAGGAAGCAGGGCCCAGAGCCGGGGACGCAGCACAGTCCCGAGCGCCTCTCCATCCCTCCTCTACACCTGCCCACCTGTGTTCGGCTCCTGCCCTGCACACAGGTTTTCTCCTGAAGGCAGAGTGTGCTCACCATTGGTGTCTAATCACAAAAGCAGCAATGTCCACACTAGGCAAACTGTGGAAGGAGCCTCGGTGTCCATCGACAGATGAATGATTGAAGAAGCTGTGGTCTATGTATACAGTGGAATATTCCTCAGCCATTGGAAATGACAAATACCCACCATTTGTTTCGACGTGGAAGGGACCTGGAGGGTATTATGCTGAGTGAAGTAAGTCAGTCGGAGAAGGACCAACATTATATGGTCCCATTCATTTGGGGAATATAAAAATTAGTGAAAGGGAATAAAGGGAAAGAGAAAATGAGTGAAAATATCAGTAAGGGTGACAAAACATGAGAGATTCCTAACTCTGGGAAATGAACAAGGGGTAGTGGAAGGGGAGGTGGGCGGGGGGTTGGGGTGACTGGGTGATGGGCACTGAGGGGGGCACTTGGCGGGATGAGCACTGGGTGTTATGCTAGATGTTGGCAAATTGAACTCCAATTAAACAACAACAACAACAACAACAACAACAACAAAGCTACATTGCCTTTGCTGTCAGTCCCAGTTAGAATGAACCTCAGAGAAGTAATCTTACCAGATCAGCTTGGGACCCACGTTCCTCCCTGGACCAGTCACTGGACGCGAGCAGAGCGTGCCTGCCCAGCCTGGTTCCCCAATATTGGAGTCTATGCAAAAATCAGCAGCCAGGGCGGGAGGAGGAGCAGCCAGGGAAGACGGTGCCCAGGTGAGCACGGCGTCCACCACAGCTGCCCAAGCAGGCTCAGCAGGCCGGGGTGGCTTGTGTTACCCACATGTCTTATCCCAGGGAATATCCATTTCAAAGATGGGACACCTGTTTTAAAGTGGGGGACAGACTTGTCACGGCACCGAGGGTGCAGGGCACATAACTCACCGAGCCTACAGGTGCTGCGTGAGGGGGCACGCCACCTCCCAACCTCCCCTGGCATCCTCTCTAGGTAACCACAGTGCTCCTCCTCCAGGGCCAGGAGCACCACAGGCTCTTTCCCTCCTGTGGATCTAGTGCATTTTATTCCTTTTGCCTATAAAACCTTCTCCCTTGCTGCTTGCATGGCTGAGACCTTGTCCTATTTAGGGCTCCTGTCCTCAGAGAAAGCTTCACTGGACACTCTGGTTAAGAAAGCCTTGCTTTAAAAAAAAGAAAGAAAGAAAGAAAGAAAGAAAGAAAGAAAGAAAGAAAGAAAGAGAAAGAAAGAAAGAAAGAAAGCAGGCCTTGCTTTGCAATTTACCGGAGCCCTTTGTTTAGTTTTTATGCTACTTCATCAACTGATATATTTACTTGCTCATGTAGTTGTTCACCTGGCCTGCCTGGTGGACTGTAAGCTCAGCAAGGGTAGGTACCATGTCAGGTCTTCTCATGCCTATGTTCCCAACATCCATGAATGTCCCCCCCCACCACCACCACCCACAGGAGGGGCTTATAAGTTTTGTTGATTGAAGAGACGAATGATGGAGAATAGCTACATTGTCGGGCGGAACGCAGCTGCAAGGGAGGAATACAAAGGGAACCTGAAATCCAGTCTGAAACCCAAGTGGGGGGAATCCAAGAGGATCCTGGTGAGCAGCGCAGGATGCACACAGGGCTGCTTTGCTCACAACACCAGGGGGCGCCGATTGCATAGACTACAGGGATGTCGGGGAGGCCCTCCCAGAGTTGGGACTGTCTAGACCATATCCTCCAACAGTTTGGTCCACCCCATGTTAGGAACAAATAAATCCATTCTAGGAAGCCATGTACCTTTGGAGATCGGTGCTGAAATCATCCGTGGTGAAGGACTAGTTTGGTAAAATGCTTTCCAAACCATTGCTCACCAAAGCTTTTATAAACTATAACAAAAACGAATTGCTAAAGAAGAAACAGAAGAGGTACCAGATAAAAGGCCCAAACTTATAAATAGATAGAACAGACATAAAATCACTCTGTCCAATTATTACAAAAACATTTTCAACCTCTGTACTTTCCTCATTGCGGACTCACCATGGTTTGTAAATCAATACCAGTCTCTGAGCCACACTCAAGCATCACTGCTTTTGGGAGACTCAGGTCCAAGTGGAAGCCCAGGAACAAGGCCAGGTGGTGGTTAACAGCCTGCCCGGAATTCTCACAGAAGCCCTGTGTTAAGAGCAGGGCAGGGATCCCTGGGTGGCTCAGAGGTTTAGCACCTGCCTTTGGCCCAGGGCGTGATCCTGGAGTCCTGGGATCGAGTCCTGCGTCAGGCTCCTGTTATTGAGCCTGCTTCTCCCTCCTCCTGTGTCTCTGCCCCTATGTCTATCATAAATAAATAAATCTTTTTTTTTTAAAGAGCAGGACAAAGGGTGAGGCTTAGGTTGGGGGTCAGAAACTGCTTTTATTAAATTTTGAAATGTGCTCATCATGGGGTTCTTTTGCATTGATTTTTATTTAAAAAAACTACAGTAAAATAATATTTTCTTGATTACTGAGCTTTTGATGCCCCTGGAATTTTTTTTTTCCCAAGGTAAAGTCAATATTCACCTCTCCCTAGTCCTGGCTTTGAGGATGGGCAAAAGACTTACTGTTATATATACAGCAAACTAGGCTAAGAGAGCTTCACTGTTCAGTAGGTGAATAAGTGACTGACACCTGCACACAAGTCTACCCCAAAGCCTGGGCCCTTTCCATGTGCCACCCTGCTGCCCATGCTGGGCATGCGCCACTCATTCATCCATTCACTGGCAACACCATCAGGGATCCGCATGAAGTGTGTGCTACATGTGTACCTAGAAATGAGTAAGTTAGGACCAGTGAGCCGGGGCCAGGTAAGAGATGATCTTGAAGATGAAGTTGAGGAATATGGATTTTCCCTGGAGTTTCCGGGGCATTCTAGAAAGTGGCATGGTCTGATTTAATACTTAGAAAGTTCACTCTGAGAGCCAGGGAGTGACTTGGGAGACTGAAGTGGGCAGAACTGGAGACAAGTACCTGGTTATGGAAGGTTGCAGCAATCCAGGGGAAAGATGAGAATGAAAGTGAAGCCTTAGAGAGGGTTCCTATGACTGGCACTTGAAGGTTCAAGAGGAGAATGAAATTAGCCTGCCTCCCCCAGGCTGTGCCCCGCGCTGTGCTCCCTGGAAAGGCATTGCACGGGGCTATTGGAGAAGCCAAGCAATATGTAAGGGTGCGTAGAGAGCAGGGAGGGAGAAGGAGGGAAATGGGGAGAATCTGGAGTGTGGAGAGCGGGTGCAAGGAGACATGGCAATAGAAGAAACTGGTAAAGGAGAGAGAGCAGAAGGCAGGCAGCATCTGCGTGCTCAAGGACAGGAGGAAGGAGGAAGGCGGGAGTAGGCGGAAACAGCAGTCAGATTCTCAGCAGCACTAAAATTGTCCCTGCCACTTGGCAGGAGTCAGTTCAGATGTCCCAGATCCAAGAGCCAGGCTCTTTTTCTCATTCATGTAACTGCACAAGGAACAAGTTGCTGAGACTCAAGGACCAAAGGATCCCTTGGAAAATATCAGTTCTATCCTCCGGGGTGTTTTAAGCCCTCAAAGCTTTGTTTATCAAAGCGATGACAATGACAAAGAGTTATTTCTGCCAGAGTGAACTATAAGAAATCTCGACTGTCTGATTAAGAAAAAAGAAAGAAAGAAAGAAAAAGAAAAAGTTTGTAAAGCTCAGTTCAAACATGCGCAATGCCGTTTAGGAAAAATTAATTTAGAATCAAAATTAATACATAAATGGATACTACAACTCAATCTTTAGGGACCAAAAAAGGCACTCTTTTCATTATTGACCATTTTTAGAATGGAAAAAAGAGGCCCCTGATACTATGGGCAATTTCACAATCCTCTCAACTCTTTCACTCAATTACGTATTTATTTTTGCATTTGCATTTGCTGTGCAATATGCACTATGCGATTGTTTTGTTTTTAAAGATTTATTTATTTAGTTGAGAGACAGACAGAGAGAGCACAAGCAGAGGGAGGAGGCAGAGGGAGACAGAGAAGCAGACTCTCTGCTAGGCAGGGAGCCCGACTCAGGGCTCGATCCCAGGACCCTGAGATCACTCCCTGAGCTGAAGGCAGATGCCTCACCTACTGAGCCACCCAGGCGCCCCACTGAGCAATTGTTGGTTAAAAAAATTCTATAGCGTAGAAAGGGCAGGAATCATCATTATTCCCATTTTGCAGAAATGAAAACCAAGGCCCGGAGCACTGCAGAAATTTGCCCAAGATCACACACATGCTAAGCGTCAGAGCTGACCCAGGAACTCAGTGTTCTTTCCACCATTCCACCCTAAGTGGCCTGTGTTGTGTGGCTTTTCTGGGAATGCAGCATGATGACCATTGCATCATCTTCTCCCAAAGATCTGCTTGGGGACTGTTGTGAACCGTACTCCAAGTGTTTCCTGTAGAAGGCATGGGCAGAGCCATGGACTCGGGGTCAAAAGGCTTAGCAGCTCCCACACTGCATCCCTAGGGCCTTGGGCAAGACATTAAACCCTGGGAGTCTCCGTTTCCTTAGCTGAAAACTGGTGGCAGCTGTCCCTGTTTGTTGTAAAGTGGTACAGCATTATTGTCCAGCAGGAAGGGGAGGGATAGAGGGGTGGGACATAGGGTTCAGCTAATGCAATTGAGGAAAAACAGAGAAAGAACCCCAGGGTATTTAGGCCCCTACAGGGGGATCATCTCCCACTAGGTTGTGTGAATAGGGATGAGGGCTTGGAGAAATAAGTTAGAATTAGCATGAGTCCCATTAGTGTCTGGAAGACAGAAGGAAAGTTCACTCCATGAGCACTCACCATGTGCCAAGATCTGTGCTAGACATGTTGGGGTACACTATTGATTTCATGACTGTTTTTGACCACTTTAGATGCTGAGCACTGTTGTAGGCGTTGGGGATACCCGAGTGAGGAGATACAGATCCGATGACCCTGGAGGTCACCTCTTCCCTTTAATGCCTTAGCAAGGAGAGTCAACTCACTGGACTGAGACAGCGACCAAGGCAGACTTTTTTTTTTTTTTTTACAAGATTTTATTTATTTATTCACGACAGACTAGAGGGAGAGAGAGGCAGAGACACAGGCAGAGGGAGAAGCAAGCTGATGAGGGAGCCTGACGTGGGACTTGATCCCGGGTCTCCAGGATCACACCCTGGGCTGAAGGCGGCGCTAAACCGGTGGGCCACTGGGGCTGCCCCAAAGCAGACTTTCTAATGAAGATGCTTCTCTACCAGGTTGCCCCCTCTGCACCCTTAAAAATATGTAGAATTTCAAAGTAGTGGAAGCTTTCTGTCTACCAAAGCTATGGGGCACCTGCCTGCCCTAGGCACCCTTCTCTGGGATAACGAACCTTGGAGCATTGCGCATATTCAGCTCCCCTTCTGCTTGTGATGTTTCCTCAACATGCTCCAGTTTATATCACATGATACTGGTGGCTCTTGGAGTCTTTGTTGCAGAACACGAAGACGCTATTCTCATGAAACTAACAGTCCTGTGGATGGGGTGGACAATGAACAATGAAATATAATAGACTCTGTCAACGGACTTCTTTCAGGTTTGCCACAACTGTTCAGGTTTGAATCCTGGCAGGCAACCTGTGTTGCCATCCACCCATGGCTGACACCCTCACCTGGGTGCTCTCAGCCACTCTTGTGGCATCACCTACAGGCTTGATGAATCCTCTAAACCTTTATCACCAGCCTAGGTCTCCCTTCTGAGGACCAGACTCATCCCAGCTTCTTCCCAGAAGTCTCTACATGTGTTCCAGAAGCACAGAAACCACGGATCCTACCACCCGGGCCAAGAACCAGGAATCAGTCAGCTTCTGTCTTTGCCTCATCATCTTCCAACAGCCTGTCTGTCTCCACACCCAGCTGAGTCTGGCATCTCTGGCCTCTTCATCTCTCTCTCTCCATACACCCTACCTTAGATCCAGCCCCCAGATCTGAGCTCATGCTCATAATCATTTGCTAACCACTCCCCCTCCAATGACCCTTCCCTCCAGTCCTCTCTCCAGTACCTCACAATGGTCTCCCCAGAGTAGATATTTAAGCAAGTTGCTCCCCAGTTTCCCACAGCTGGTAGGAAAAGGGTGGAACTCTCAAGTGTGTCTCCACTCTCTGTCTCCCACCTCCCTGTGGCTCCTTTCCCTAGAAGTGGCCTATGCTCTGGCCCCACCAAAATTCTCAACAATCTCCAGACATAACTTAGCTATTTGAGATCGTCAAGTCTGCAAACTCTTCCAAGATGCCCTGCCCCCTCATCCGCCTGAAGAATCCAACCCTCTACTGAGATCCACCTGCATGCGGCCTCCATTTAAAATGCCTTCTCAACTTCCCCCCAGCTAGAGAGAGTCTGGGTTTTCAAAACACTTAGAAAGGGATGTCTTTTTTTTATCTAAAGATTTTATTTATTTATTCATGAGAGACACAGAGAGAGAGGCAAAGGCACAGGCAGAGGGAGAAGCAATCTCCCCACAGGGAGCCCAATGTGGGACTCGACCCCAGGACCCTGGGCTCATGACCTGAGCCAAAGGCAGACACTCAACCACTGAGCCACCCAGGTGCCCCAGAAAGAGATATCTTAATGTTTCTTCCTTATATGCCTGTTTTCCCACTTGATTTTGAACTTCTTAAGGAGCTCTTTGTATGCTTAGAAATTGATACCTAATAATATTAATAAAAATAGCAATAAATGATGATAATACCTATCACTGCATAGCACTTACTATGTTCCCAGTGGTAAGTCTGTGTCTGAATGCATGTGCACACATGCCTGTATATTCAAACTATCTTCACAAGAATCCTGTGAGGAAAATGCTACACTTTTTCCCATTTTACAGAGGAAGAAATGGAAGAAAGTAGATTAACTGACTAGGCAAAAAAGCACATAGTTGGTATGTGACAAAACTAGATTTTGAACTTTGGACCAGAATCCTTGGTCTTTACCACTAAGCTTGACTGCATTGCACAGGGCACTCTGCTAACTTTGGGTATGGCTCCTGATGGACTGAATGATTAAAACACAAGGCAACAGGTGATGAGGGTGAGGAGAATAGTAGAAACCAAGAGGCAAAGAGCTGTGATGCCTTTTCACAAAGGCACAGAGGTGAATGACATTAGGATATTTGCCTAGTGGAGAAGGTGGTGTGGAAGGAGGGGATGGTGTAAACAGTGGGAACAGTGTAAGCAGACAAGACTCTGGAATGATTGTTGCACTTTTGGGAGAGTGGGGCATGGCTGCGGAACTACAGAGCAGTATTTAATACAGCGGAGGAAATGTTTCCATTGGAAGTGAAAAGTATTTTCAATACTTGGTGCTTTCCTCAGGCCTGCATTATGAACTTCATGGACCTAAGGTCCTCCTTTGGCCTTTCTGGACCTCCTCCTTCATAAATGGTATTAAAGATTATATTCTCTAACTGCATTGGTGTAAGTAGTATATATTAATTTATATTATTATATATAAATAAAAATTATATATATATATACATATATATATGTATATATATATATATAAATCTGTCGTGTTAAGGCACTTAGCTCACAAGTGTCTCGAAACTTTAGCATCCACCAGGCGGCTTGCTTTCACAACTTCTGCTTGGCAGAGAGTGAGGCAGACCCAAGCCTTCCAGCTTCCGGGCACAACCTCTGTGGGTTTGTTCCAGGAAACAACCCCGGGGATGATACAAGCTGCTTGTGTCCATGCGTGTCTATACAGTCATGCATCGTGGGCCATGAACTTGGAGCTGTCTATGTCACCTAGTGGAAATTGTCCTTGGTTTATTATTAGAACATGTTTCTTTTCTTGGCTATAGCATTCCATGGCCATGGGCCCTTGGTTGTGGTGTTTAACCATGCTGAGCATCGCTTCTTGTGATGGTCAGCTTTGGACGGCCCTAACGGAATACTCTAGACTGGACAGCTTACACAATAGAAACTTATTTCTGAGATTAGAAGTCCTAGATTGAGAGATCAACTGATTTAGTTCCTGATGAGCTCAGCTTGCCAATGGTCACCATCTTGCTGTGTCTTCACCTGGCATTTCTCCTGAGAATGCACATGGAGAGAGAGAGGTCTTTCTCTTCCTCTTCTAATAAGGGCACAAGCCTCGTCAAGAAAGCTCCAATCTCAGGAGCCCATCTAACCCTGACCACTTCCAGAGAGTTTCTTCTCCAAGTACTACCACATTGGGGGTAGGACTTCAACATATGGATTTTGGGAGTGAGGGGAATTTGGTTCAGTTTATAATGTTTCTCTGACCCAAGAAGTGGGCATAATAGAATATTTAGGAAAATAAAGTATAATTCAATAGGGATATATATATACACACACACATATATATACAGTGTTTATATATTATAGCTTATATAATATATGATTTACTATATTTTTATGTAGACATATTTTCCTATATATATTTAATAAGCCTTTATAAAGAGTGGATATTTGGCTTTAAAAAGATTAGTTTCTTAGATTTTACCTTTTTATTTTTGTGGTCTGTCCACTATCAGGTGACTAACTGAACTCAGATACTGACTCATCTGATCCCCTTCCGGACTAAATGCAGGAAGGCTGTTGGTCTGTGTCAGGTGTCCAGCTTGTTCAAATCCACAAACATTTTACTTGTCAGTACCAGCATGTTTCAGGCACTGTTCTGGACCCGAGTGGGGCAGGGACAGGTGACAACAGTACAGAGCTCCACACAAACACTCGTGTCTAGTCTCATGGTATTTAGGCTAAATGGAACACACGTTTGATAAGAAGAAAATGACCAACCTAACATGGGATGCTAGGAGTCAAAACGGAAGAAGGAAGGAAGGAAGGGGAGAGGAGAAGAAAAGCTGGAGATCTTCCCTCCTGCACTCCCTCTCTCTCACCACTGCTGACCTCCACAAAAAAAGAAATTGGAATAAAACCCTCTAATAGGCAAAGAAAGATTTGTTTGTATAATTTCCTAATAAAACCGTAAACGTTGGCCTAACTCTAGGCGTCAGAGTGTTCTCACCCCGCTGTTGGCCAGGCTAACAAGAAAAGCATTGTACTGAGGAAGTTTGGGCATGAATTTGATCACTCCCCAAACAGTTCCGAGCAATAGAAGGGGAGGCATTACTATGAAGTTTTAAAACTCTACTACTTTGAAATTCTCACGTAAGAACTGTCACAGGGGAAGGCAGCAAGACTGCGATTTCTCCTTGTTTTACACCACAGGACTGAAAAGGGAGTTGAAGGAGATTAATTACATTCCCTGCTAATCAATGCAAAGACATATTTTTCTGCTTCTCCATCTCATAATTTTTATTTCATCTAGTTTGGGCTTTTTTAGGGTTGCCAGATGTCCCAGTTTCAGTGGGACAATCCTGCGTTTTGAAGGTACGTCCCATCTGCTCTTGAAAATATTTCTGTTCACTGCTCTCTCGTGGACTGTAGGGTTTTTAGAGCTGCCAGCCAGAGTACGGCTGCTGGAGAGAGGATGATAAATTATTGTAACACTATAAAAAAAATTACTCACATCCACCAGCACCCCACCTTAGCAGTGCTGTGAATTAATTCTGTGGGAATCTTTGTCATGAAAGGTGAATCTCCAAGACGCCATATGGGAATTTGAAGCTCTTTCCACAGTGTCTTCAAAAAGACAGAAGATGTAGTAGGCAGGGCAGGGTAGGATGCAGGGAACGATTCCTGGACTTGCCATTAGAACACCTGGCTCTGCCATTTTCCAGAAGAGTAACTTTGGGCTGTTAGTTAAGGGAAGAAACTATAGTATCTGATTCACTGCTATGATAATGCTGGATAGTGTTATACCCATTTTATAGGTAAGAATGTTGAGGCTTAGCTCCACCAAATCCAGAACTCCCATGGTGTCAAACCCCATGCTCTTTTCATTACAGAAGACCTACTTCCTTCCTTCCTTCCTTCCTTCCTTCCTTCCTTCCTTCCTTCCTTCCTTTTTCTTCCTTTCTTTCTTTCTTTCTTTCTTTCTTTCTTTCAGATTTTATTTATTTATTTATTCATGAGAGACACAGAGAGAGAGAGGCAGAGACATAGGCAGAGGGAGAAGCTTGCTCCCCGCAGGGACCATGATGCAGGACTCAATTCTGGGATCATGACCTGAGCCAAAGGTAGATGCTCAACCTTTGAGCCACCCAGGTGTCCCAAGGACTCACTTTCTTAATCTATTAAGCAAAATAATCATAGTCTATACCTTGCAAGATGTGAAATGGAAGTCAGCGAACAGATCCTCTAAAGGTCTCCTCCTGGGCTCCCGTAAACTGGGCTGGGGGAATTTGTCAGCTCAGGTCCTGTCTGTGAGAGATCTGGAAAGGACAAATTCCACTGAACAAAGCTTCTTAGTGCTGGCCCGAGTCCTTTTTAACTTGACCTCAGACTAGATGTCGGGGCCGCCACTGTCAGAGATAAGCTCCACCATCTCAGGTCATGGAACCACATTCTCTTTATCCTCTGTCCTCTTATATTCTTCATTTCTCCCAACTGAGGCATTGAAACCCGTGCGTCCACTCAGCCGGAACACAGCCACTCGCCACATTAGGGACGGCCACCGTAACCTGCTGAGAGTGAGTTTAGTGTATTTATTTTAACAGAACAAGGCTGTGACAGAAGAGGCCAAGCTGGCCAAACACTGAGGATGGTTGCCGCCCCAGGTAAATTCTGGGGGAGAGGCATTGCAGGGGAAGCTGTGTCACCAAATGAGAATGTTCTAGAATCCTGTGGGAAAGGCACGGAATGATTCCATTAATGCGCATGGCATCATTTTCATCACACCAATAGCTGGAAGTTTTTGCCAGGCCCGTAGCTTTCTTATTGTCATCCTCGATAGAAAAGCCTCAATGGAAAGAGAGTCAATAATCTCCAACGTGGGCCTTTGTCAGTGTATCTAAGGAACAAATGTGCAAGTGGCAGAGAGATCCTAAAATACTGCTAGCGCGTCAGCTGTCATCACTTTGGATGTTTTGCTGGCAGCGCATCGCACAGCCTACTCATTTTCTTGTTTTCCTCCTGCCCTTCAGAAGGCATTTTCTCCCAGGAATGCTGAACATCTTTTTCTTAGATTTCAGTTCCTTGTGTTCTTACCCTTTCACACCTCTCTCTGTCCTTTGTTTGGGGTTAAGAGTTTTTATCTCATGAACTGTAGAAGGGTTCAGGGGGTTAACAGTCCCCTTGCAATTTTTTCAAAAGTGCGTGCACATAGGCACATTCCATCAGGTCCTCAAAGGGATCTATGACATCGAAATGATTGAGAGCTAGTGCAGTAATATATCCCTATTTCTCTCTTTTTAAAAAGATTTTATTTATTTATTCACGAGAGACACACACAGAGGCAGAGACATAGGCAGAGGGAGAAGCAGGCTCCATGTAGGGAGTCTGATATGGGACTTGATCCCAGAACTCCAGGATCATGCCCTGAGCCAAAGGCAGACGCTCAATGGCTGAGCCACCCAGGAGTCCCTATATCCCTTTCTCTGGGGTCGTAGGGCCACTCATAGCAATCTGGGTGGGAGTTAGGAATCCCAGCCAATGTTCTATTGATGGGGAGATGAAAAACAGTTATTTCTAACCCCAATTCCCTAGGGGACCGCAAAGAAATTCCTACAGCCCTAAATTCCTCTGTTTCTCAGCTGTAAAACAGGTTCAATGTGTTTCTCACTGACTCCACAGCCCTCCGTTTTCCACGCACCCCCAAGCTCAGGCCCATGGAGTTTCTTATCCGTTCTGCATACGGCTCACCGTCAGTGGCCTGGGATGATGTCCACATTGGGTGTCTTACTCCTGACCTCTACTACTGCACCCATCACACTGCACAACAGCTACACACTGGCGTGCTGGCATCCCCCTCTGTTTGCAATATCCCGGGGAGCGGTGGCCGTGGCTTACTCTTCCACCACCAGTGTCCAGTGGTGGAAATGAAGGAAGGAAGGAATTCATCACGTTGTTGGTGGGGTTCAGAGTGTCTGAATTCCCACGCGCCCTGCTATCTTGCAATAGAGGGAACAAACTGGCCCAGCAGGGCATGCGTTTCTGATGGCACAGAGAGGGTGACGCTGTGTGGGCGACATGATTGCTTTCCATCTCTTAGTGCATAGAATAGCTTAGTAAAAACACAGAGTTCTAGGCACTGTCTGTAGAGATTCGGATCCCACTTGGGATGGGGGCACCCGAAAGGGCACTTTTAACACATTCCCTGGTGGTCCTGCAAGGTTAGGCTTGGTTGAGGCAGGTGAGGACGAATGTTTGTGTGCTGAAAGGCAACTGCAGCCTTTTATCCTGAGATCAGAAAAGGGTCCCAATAGCTAAGGAGCCATTAGGTGTCCTTGACTGTCCTCTGGGTAGAACTGTGCAGAAGCTTCTGTGAAACAGAAGGTGGCTGTCTGGGCTCTTGAAAACTCATTCCTTAGGGCTGCCCCCGAGGTGGGGCTTCTGCTGTGGGCTCAGGACTGCCAGGGCCAGGGATTTATATGAGACGGTGTCTGGCAAGGATGAGGTTCTCATCCAGATTTCTCTGCTCACCCTGATTTGGGGCGAGAGCGTTGTTTCAAAGTCAGGAAGATGTGTCTGGGTCCCCAAGGTGCTTGTCACTTCTCACACAAAACGAGGAGTTCAGAATGGCTGAGAGAGGCGGTTTTAGGTACTCTTTCCTCCTTGGCTGTTATTTTTCATTACAGAAGCAATGCCTGCTTTTGTAGATTGTTTAAAAAAAAACATATAAGGAAAAAAAAATTTCTTAAAAGTCACCTGAAATCACACCACCCACAGATAACCACCGTTAACATTTAGTGCATATCCTTAAAAGGATACTGTTTGGTAACTTGCTTTTTGTGACTTTAACAATATAGCAAGAACATTTTCTAGGCTAGTAACTACATTTAATCATTTTTAATGTTACATTTATAGACAGGCCACAGTTTATTTAACCAATTAAATTTATTGTAGGGCATTAAAGTTCTTCACATGCAAGCACTCTCTTTCTCTTTCTGTCTCTGTTTATCTCTCTCTCTCCTTCTGTCTCTGTGTATCTCTTTCTCTCTCTCTCCCCTTATTCCTACCCTTCCTCCCTCACTCTTTAAGTATCTTTGGCTTTTATGGCCAACTCTGTTGTCACATTGTTCCTGTTACCTACTTGTGCTACCTTAGGATTTGTCCAGTGATTTTTTTTTAAGATTTTATTTATTTATTCTTTTTTTAAAAAGATTTATTTATTTATTTATTCATGATAGACATAGAGAGAGAGAGAGATGCAGAGACACAGGCAGAGGGAGAAGCAAGCTCCATGCGGGAGCCTGATGTGGGACTCGATCCCTGGTCTTCAGGATCGCGCCCTGAGCCGAAGGCAGACGCTTAACCGCTGAGCTACCCAGGCGTCCCAGTCCAGTGATTTCCTAAAGTGTAACTTCCTAGATATAGTATGTCTGGGACAAAGAATATATAGTTATGGTCTGTAGTTCTGATTGCTGTCTGGAAAGGTGCCCGACTCACTCACATCCCCAGTGACTGAGAGGAAAAGAGGAACCTCCCTAAAGAGAAGCCTTCTGACAATTTGTCCTGCTGCTCATCTGGCCAAATTGGGTGGTAAATTAGCTAACAGACCTTACATTCCAGGGAGGAGGGGAGTCCTGGCTGCAGAATGTCTTCCCAGAGGGGCCATCAGTATTGCCTTGTTCTGACAGGACAGTCTGGATACAAGCCTGCCCATCCTCTTTGCCCTTATCTCTTGGGCTTGGGAACTTGGAATTTACTGGAACTACCCCAGTATTACTCAAAAGAGAAATAGGGGCAAGGTGGTGGTGACGCTGCAAGGGGTGGCTAATGTAAACTGAGCGTCAGTCCCATTATCTCCTCATCTGTCTTTGGGACAATGGGAATGACTGTCTCTTTTTCCTGTCACACTGAGTTCCACAGGTGTGGGTAGTGGGAGAGGGATTGCCCCTCATGCTTTGCCTTGGGTAGGTAATGAGTAACCCGGCAGCACTCATAGGCTAAATGTTGGAACCTGCCTCATCCCAACAGAAAGAAATAGAGAACAGGTGTACCATGGCCAAGGCTAATTCCTTATGGCCATGAGGTCAACGTGGAGCAAACCCACATGATAACAGAGAACACCAAAAACCATAGGCATGAGCTAGCCAAAGACTAAGAAGTAAAAAGCAGGGAAGTTGCAGAGACATCTAACCAACTGAGCCACCCAGGCGCTCCCTGGAAGTTGCTAGAGGATACCACAGGCAAGAGTTCGAATTGGATACAGAGTTCAGAAACTGAAGCCATGAGTCCAGGAGCGAGGACAGGTGGTCAGAGTTGCCTGGGCACAGCCTAGGGTGTCTCATTGCTTTCAATTTGCTTTTATCAGCCTCCATGGACATGAATGGATCACATACAGCTCCCCTCTTCCCAACAGACTCACAAGTCTCCTGCCCAAAGGCCCAAGGGCAGAACCAAACAGCAGATACATCCATATCTTCCAAGTGCACAATATTATAGTCATTATAAAATGCCAAGCAGTAGAAATGGCCTTTGGCAGCTGGGGCGGAAGGGAATATTCCATAGAGTTAGACAAAAACTACCAAAGAACAAAGGTACCAGGCTTGGGACCTAGAGACTCTATAGTCAAACACCCCTCCCATTTCTGCAACCCAGCTCCACTACACCGACAGCAGGAGTGGCCTCAGAGTCAGAGACCTAGCAAAAGGCCTGGCAGGTATTTCAGCCCCATGTGCTGGGGAGGAGATAGGGCTGGGTATGGGTAGGGAGAGACCCCACCCTTGTATATCCTGCCAGGTGTCCACCATATGAGTCTATATGTTTCACAATTTAAGAGAAAACACTAATTAAATGTGTTTCCCAAATTGTTTTCATAGGATTTTGTATGCTGTAACAATACACTCTTGGGTGAAAAGAAAGCAGAATACAAAATTATGTGTATGGTGTAATTTCAACTCTGCAAAAAATGTTTTTTACATACACACACACGAAAAGGTATTACAAGGAAATAGACCAATATTTTGATGGTAGAGGGGAAATGTTGAACTTTGCTCTATTTTATCAGCTGATATTGGCCATTCTCTACCATTGATTCTAAGTCTCCAGTTGAAGGAAGCAGGAAGCAGCCAGCCCTGAACCACTAGCTTCGTAAGACCTGAGGGGAGGCCAGGCAGGAGCATCAGTGGCATCCAGGAAACGGAAGAAGAGGTCACAGCACTAGGCAGGGCGAAGTCACATCCTTAGCCAAGTATTCATGGGAACTGTTGTCCTCTCTGTAGCTTTTCCTCATTTTTTCTTTTCGCTCCCTCTGCTTTGCTCTATAATATTTTTATTCATTTCACTGTTTGTGCCCTTTCATAATCAAGGTAGATATTAGCCAATTAAGTACTCCATTACAATGAAGTAGGCATGGCAAACAATGTCAGCAGGAATAAATGGTTACATTTAGGTTAATTGAATAGTAAACTGCAGATAGTTCTTATCCCATGGTGCAGATTTAGCCATTTTCACGTAATCTGTGTCTGTAATTCCCTGGTTGGAAAACGCCTCCAAGTGTCATTAAAAAGATATCCGAAATGGGGGGACCCGCTGTGATGAGGCAGTTTGGATGGAGCAGAAAAGACCGGGCATTATGAGCAACGGTATGGGTTGGATCCCAGAACCCACCCAGCCACCCTGCCGGAGTGCCCGCTGTGTGCTGTGTGACCTGGGAGTAGTCGCATACACTCTCTGAACCTCAGTTTTCTCATTTGTTAAACGTGGATGTCCCCCCATCCTCTAGGGAGATACAAATGACATAAAATGAGGGCTAGCAGACCCAGCACCAAGAAGAGAGTGGCCATTTGCTCGTCTCTACCCACATCTCCTCAACTTCCAAACCAGGTTGGTGCGGTTCCTATTCCTAAGAAGATGCTCTCTGCTAACGTGGTGCTCCCTAGCACAGAGCCTGGAAATGTGACCCATTCTTGCCTTCCTTCGCAGCCTCTACCTACATCAGGTCTAGATTTCTTTCCACAAAATTCATGGTGGATTTTAGTTTCTCCCTATTCTGGCCTGAAGCTTTAGCTTTACTAAGGACCGTATTTGTTCCCTTATTAGTCCAAGGTGGGTGCCAAGACTATCTCAGTCATTTAGAACACCTTTTAGAAGAAATTAATTGGTATTCAGAAATACCACCACCTAAATGTGAATCTTTTCTTTATTTGACAATAGTAAAAAGGAACAAAGCTGTTGTTGCTCGTAAAATCTATACTCCATGAACTCTGAATTTCCAAAGATGAATTCATCTGTTTTGAATAACCGTGTCCAGTAATTAATATTTTCTTTTAGCAATTTTTCTATGAAAAATGTCTTTTGCTTGACCGTCAAGCTAGATCAGACAAGCTTTTTTTTCTTCCTTTTTCTCCCCAGACGTTCCAGCCTCTAGAAAGTTCTAAATCTATCTGATAAGCACTTAAAATATTAATATCCCTTCTGAGCTACAGTTCCATAAACTAATTTTTGATATGACAATTCACAAAGCAATTCCATTTGCCTGCAGTTGCGCTAAGAGCTGGCCTGACCTATATGGTCAGGTGCCCAAAGAGAGTCTTCCAAGGGGACCTGGACATTCACATAATAGTGACAACCTAAGAGCAGCAGCACTCATTTATCACCATATCAGATACTTTCAAAGAACAATGAAGGCTGAGCCTTCGAGACATCTCTTGCTATTATGAAGGCAGAGGTAGAGCTCCTCCCCACTGCCACTTTGTCCCAGGTTCAGTTTCCATACCCAAGTCCAAGTCCACTCAGAGTGGAGAAGAACCCAAAACACTTAGATTATTTTAAGGCTCCAGTATATTTAAAAAAATAAAGAAATGTCAAAATAGGGTCACATTTATGATGCTACTTTGAAAATGTTTACATTTAACAAATTACATTTCACACCAGGAATACGATATAATACAATCATGTTGTTCACAAACATCAAATAGTAATAAAAGTAATACCAGCTTACACTTATGAACACTCACTTACTCTATGCTATGCCTGGCTCAATGCATCTTTCCGATCTTCTGTCATTTAATTTTTTTCCCAACCACCTGATGAAGTAGATTCCATTATTTCAAAGACAAAGAAATTGAGGCACAGGGATGCTCAGTAGCTTGCCTGAGGTGAAAGGGAACAGAGACAGATTTACAGTTTTCCAGCCCTTCTTTCCAATCCTATTCGTGTACTTCTGAGACTGTGTGTGTTGCCTCGGTTACAGCCAGGGACATAAGTCTAAATCTGAGAATTTTGTGAATGTGAGACCCTGGGGCATTTGCAGTGACCAAGATGACACTTTGCACTAATGCCAGTACCTTGACACAGTGCTCACCAGGCACGTGGCCTCACAGAGGGTGCACCCTGGCTACATACTTCCTGTTGGCTGGGTCTCAGCTTAGATGTAGGGTCAGTCTTCCTCTAGAAGGCAATGAATACTCCCCAGATCTCTTTGACTTCTGAAAGGAAGAAACGATTCTCTGGCTCAGAGATTTCCCCAGCTTCAAACGTCACTCCCAGACTAAGACTTGGAGCAGGGCTAGAAGTCCAGGGAAGTCACCTTTACTGCCCCGTATTTGTCCTCAACTCCTGGTGAGAATGGACTCTTTCTGGACACCTCCACTATTCTCAAGGTTTCTCAGCAAAGTGAGTGAGCAGAATGGTGACTCAGATGCCTTGATTCTCTGTATCTTTTTTTTTTTTTAAGATTTTATTTTTTATTTTTTATTTATTCATGATAAAAGAGAGAGAAGGGCAGAGACACAGGCAGAGGGAGAGGCAGGCTCCATGCAGGGAGCCCAATGCAGGACTCGATCCCGGGACTCCAGGACCGTGCCCCGGGCCAAAGGTAGGTGCTAAACTGCTGAGCCACCCAGGGATCCCCGATTCTCTGTATCTTTGAAAAAGAGAAGGAGCAAGAGAGAAAGGATGACAGCAAGTGTGTGTTTTCACTTCTATTATCCCATCCACTTCTCCACCTACCTGGGCCTGGCTTCTGGCACCTGACCAGCTCTTTTAGCAATAGTAGTGGCCTCTATGTTACTTACTCTAATGAATCAGTCATTTTATTGCACCTGCTAGTAGGTTTTTGGCACCACTGACCATTTCTTTTTCTTAAAAGCATCTCTTCCCTTGGCTCTATTTTCAACACGGGACAGGTTTTCCTCCTGCCTCTGAGGCCCCCCCTTCTCAATCTCACATGCAGGACTATCCCTTCTACAAAGATTGACCACTGGCCGTTTCCCTCTCCCATTTTTCTTTGCTTAGTCCATGGTCAAGATGTCAATCAATCAGCAGTAATACCATAGGCAACTTCAGACCAAACATTTCCTTTGATCTCTAAATGCATGCATCAAAAAGATTACGTATTATAGCTGCTTTGATATCTCAAAGGCACTTTGGATTCAATTTTCCGTGTGCTTCTGAAATCAAACTTATGATCTTCCTACCATGAACTTGGTCTTTTTCTGGTGTTTCCTTTGTCAGTGAGTGGCCAGAATTTACCATGTTCCTTCTACTTTCAAGATACTTGGCATATGATGCTCTCACTTCCATTTTAATGTGTGTTATAGAGATACTATATACACTGGCGCAAACATATGTGTGCATGTATACCAGTTGTCAAATATAAAGAAATGAATCCCATTTTATCACTTGCTAAATTTAGAGCCTTAATGACCGGTTTCATTTATGTACTGAGGTAAATAAAAATCACTTATTAGAAAGAAATGGATTTGGTGTTAAATTCTGCACAAGTGAAATATTTAACTCAGCACACACTGCAATTCTTTCCATTGTAATTCTTGTTATTACACCCAAATTGTAATCTACTATTGCAGACAATTGATTGAGTTTTCTTTTTCTATGTCTTGTTTCCCCACTCAGTGGACAGCTGCTTATGCTGATGTTTTCTTGATGGAATCATAACCATGATTTTGCTGTTACCACAGGTCAGCTAATCTAAAAATTAGGATTAAAAAGGACTACATATGCTGATCTATTTTGGTTTAAGTAGAAGCATATGATAAAAAGATTCCAGAAACCCCACTTCTCACTTTCATCCAGATGTAACCCTCAAGTGCAATTCCATCTCTCCAAACACTTTCTAAATATTTATCTTCCCATTTACTTTCACCTACTGTACCCAGGACCGGCTATATAATTTGCAAGGTCTGGTGCAAAATGAAAATGCAGGGCCCCTTGTTAAAAACTATTATGAATTTCAAAATGGTGCCAGCCACGCATTAAATTAAGTTTGGGGCCCTTCCAAGCATGGGGCACATGTCACACCCATGAACAGATTGTGCCTGTAACTTTCATAGAGTTTTCTTTCAAATCCTTGTACTCCAAACACCACATCTCCAATTTGTCTGAAATTTGTATGCCTTCTTTAGTTTTTTTCTACATTATTGTGCCCACTTTTATTCATTCATTCAACAAACACTGAAAGAGTGTCTCCCATATGCCAGGCAGGCAATGTGCTGGGGTGCTGGGGTGCTGGAGATACAGAGATAAATAGGTGATGAATCTTACCTCCAGGGCCTCAGAGTCATTCTCCAAAGGACTTCAGGTGCCAACCTTTGAGTTGATGTCCCTTCATGAGATCACAGAAGTATTGCCACCCTTTTGCTTTTTGATGGTCAATAAATGTATGATATGAAGTTCAAGAGCATTCCTAGTAAAAAAGCAAATTATATCAAATGAGGTATCACTGCCATTGAATCATAATAACAAAAATTTGAAAGAAACTATAATTCTCGGGGATCCCTGCATGGCTCAGTGGTTTAGCGCCTGCCTTCAGCCTGGGGTGTGATCCTGGAGCCCCGGGATGGAGTCCCACATCAGGCTCCCTGCATGGAGTCTGCTTCTCCCTCTGCCTGTGTCTCTGCCTCTCTCTCTCTCTCTATCTGTCTCTCATGAATAAATAAATAAAATCTTTAAAAAAAAAAACAAACTATAATCCTCAAGATAGTCAAGGGTGATTTGTTCACATTCACATTTTAGGATGCTATTTGATAATATTTTTTTAAATATTTAATTATACTTTACTATTTAATTATGCTTCCTTCTTTTGATTTTCCCATACAGATATATTAACACATATGCATAAAGGTCTATACAGAATGTTACAGATGGAAGAGAGAGAAAGGTGTTCATTATAATACTTTTATAATAGGGAAAGACCCTAAAAACAGTCATGCTCATCAAAAGGACATTAGTTAAATAAATTAAATGCATACAAGCCGAGGACTAATACACAGCTAATAGAATGATAAAGATTTCTTTTTTGTTGACAGGATGCCCAAGGTATCATTGTGAAACGATCAAAGCAAATTATAGAATAGTTTGTGGAATATGGTATCATTTGTGCTTTGAAAAAATAATGTTCAACTATTCCAGCCAACAAATCCAGAGCTATATCTACATCTGATACAGACATCGACAATGTCTGGAAGACAGAAGAAACTATAATAGCAGTGCTTCTGAGGAACAGGATTGGGCACTTTGGGCAGAGAAGGAGAAAACTTTTACTATTTACTCTCTTTCTTATTGAATGATTTAAGCTCAAAATGAGTTTTTCTTCTTTCATAATTAGAAAACACTCAGTTAAAACAACTCTGAGTCACTATCGCTATTTTCCCTTTCTGTCCTTTATCTCTAATATCATTTTAGAAAAGACAGAAAGAAATAGTTAACTTTTGTTCTTAAAGATTTATTTATTTATTCATGAGAGACACACAGAGAGAGGCAGAGACATGGGCAGAGGGGGAGCAAGCTCCCCGCAGGGAGCTGGATGCAGACATGACCCCAGGATCACACCGAGCCAAAGGCTGACTCAATCTCTGAGTCACCAAGTTGTACCAATAGTTAAAATTTTCGAAATCCAAAAAGTAGTGACATCTACAGTCAGGAAGACTTGCAACAGCCTCTGTCCTAATGGCCAGGATCAATTTTGTATTAGAGCCACAGGATCCTTACTCACTGTACTGTCAGCCTTTGACACCTTCATAACTGTAGTACATGGGCAGAACTAGTCTTCTTATTTCCTTTTTTTAAAAGATTTTATTTGTTTATTCATGAGAACCACACAGAGAGAGGCAGAGACATAGGGAGAGGCAGAGGGAGAAGCAGGCTCCCTGCGGGGAGCCTGATGCAACACTTGATCCCAGGATCCCAGGATCATGACCTGAGCCAAAAGCCATAACCTCTTTAACATTTGATTTTACTAATTTGAGTCTTCTCTCTTTTTTTTTTTCTTCCGTAATTCATCTAGCTAAAATTTTGTCAGTTTTGTTGATTTCAAAGAACCAACTTTTAGTTTCACTGATTTTTTCTATTATTTTTCAAAATTCTACTTCATTTTTCTCTACCATAATCTTTATTATTCCCATTCTTCTGCTAGATTTGGGTTTAGTTAGGTTTTTTTTTTCTAGTTCTTTCAGTTGTAAAGGTAATTTGTTGATTTGAGATCTTTCTTGTTTTCTAATGTAGGCATTTATAACTATAAATTTCTCCCTTCACATTGCTTTTGCTGTATTCCATTAGTTTGGGTATGCTGTATTTTAATTTTTATCAATCTCTAAGGGGTTTCTAATTTCTCTTGTGGTTTCTTCTTTGATTCATTGATTGTTGAAGAGTGTGTTGTTTAGTTTCCACAAATCTATGACTTTCCCAGTTTTATTTCTGTTATCAATTTCTAACTTCATCCAGTTGTAGATGGAGAAGATACTTTGTATAATATTGTCTTTTTAAATTATTGATATTTAGTTTGTGATCTAATGTATATTCTATCCTGGAAAATGTTCCTTCACTTAAGAAGAATGTGCATGATGTTGTTGGGCAAATTGTTCTATATTATCTATTCGACCTCATTGGCTTATGGTGTTGTGTAAGTCCTCTATTTCCTTATCAATCTTCTGTCTGGTTGTTCTATCCATTATTGAGAGTGGGTATTGAAGTCTGCAACTACTACTGTAGAACTGTGTTCCTCTCTTTAATTTTGCCAGTTTTTGCCTTTTGTATTTTGATGGTCTGTTAGAAGGTATACAGATGTTTGTAATTGTCATAAATTTTTGCTATATTGAATCTTTTATTAATATATGATGTCCTTCCTTGTCTCTTGTAAACTTTTTGATTTAAAGTTTATTTGGTCTGATATTAGTATAGCCACCTTTGCTCTCCTTAGGTTACACTTTGCATAGAATATCTTTTCCCATCTGTTCATTTTCATTTATTTATATCAAATATCAAGGATCAGCCTGAAGAATAAACTTAAGGTCTTCTCAGTTTTTTCTGGACAGGAGCCTTTCCTTGCATATGTGTAGTCACTTTCTAGTTTTCCCTAAATATGCATTTGCTTTTTTGTTTGTTTGTTTTTAGAGAGAGAGAGAGAGAGAGAATCTTAAGCAGGCTCCACACCCAGCATGGCTTAATCTTATAATTCTGAGATCATGACCTAAGCTGAAATCAAGAGTCAGACACTTAGCTGATTGAGCCACCCAGGTACCCCTGAATTTTCTTTTGAATGTCCTAGTCTTTAATATCTGTCTTCTAAAGAGGGAAAGAAAAAAAGGAAGGGGTATCGGTCCTTTAAATCCCCTAAAAGTCATTTCAGCCAGAAGGAGAAAGATGCACAGCAATGGAAAGAGCCATGTCACTACAGCAACAAGGGCCACCTACCTCTTTGCCTGTACCTCTGTGATCAGAAGCAGCAATCAGCAATCAGATTTCTGATATCTGGAGAATAGGGTCCTTTTTGCTCTTGAAAAGCTGGCTCTGGAAAGCTGCATGTAAGCTACTCCAGGAGCATGTACCCAGCTGCCTGCCATGGGGATGAGGATGGGAGATGAGTAGCTGCTACTGTGTTAAGAGCTAATATTGACTGAAACTAACTGCAAATTACCTTTCAAAGCTTCTCCTGGAAGTTACAAACTTCCAATAGATTCAGACGTCCCAGAAGAGTTCTATTAGACAGATTATGCTAGTGCAATTGGTGTCTAGGTGGGGATACAGACTCCTGGTGCTTCTTCAGCCATCTTCTAGAATGCTTTCTCCAGCAGAGAGGTTTTTTTTTTTTTTTAACTTTTGATAAAAGGTCACATACTAGCTTTGCAAAGGTAATAGAAGAGATAAGAAAATGTTCTAAAGAAGCAGCATAGTTCAGTGAAGATCAAGAGACTAACAATCAAAAAATTATATTTGCAGGGCAGCCCTGGTGGCTCAGTGGTTTAGCGCCACCTTCGACCTAGGGCCTAATCCTGGAGACCTGGGATCGAGTCCCACATCAGGCTCCCTGCGTGGAGCCTGCTTCTCCCTCAGCCTGTGTCTCTGCCTCTCTCTCTCTCTCTCTCTCTCTCTGTGTCTCTCATGAATAAATAAATAAAATCTTTAAAAAATTATATTTGCCATCTTGTTTATCCTCCACAGCAGCACTATCAGTAGAAATATAATGTGAGCCATGTACATGATTAATTTTTCAGCAGCCACATTAAAACAAAGTAAAAATTAACAGGTAAAATTAATTTTAATAAATTTTTTTTAATCAATATATCCAAAATATTATTTCAACATACAATCAATATGAAACTTATTGGTGAAATATTTGCTTTTTTATAGTAAGTCTTTGAAATCTGATGTGTATTTTATACTTATAGCACTTCTCAATTTAGATGCTAAATATTTCTCAGAAGTAATTGATCTGTATTTAGATTTCATAAAGTGCATAATTGAAAAGTAGATTAATAGAGCCAAGTTGCTCTAGACATATTTACAATTTTCCAATAACTGAACCAAGTATCAGTTTTTAAATATAAATTAAAATAGATAACATTTAAAATTCAATTTTTCAGTTTCTCTAGCCACATTCCAAGTGTTCAATAGCTATGTGTGACTAATGTCTACCATATAGGACATTACGGATTTAGACTGTGACTTTGGAAAGGCTAGTTACCATCTTGAAAATCAGGTTGACCATGTGATAATTGAACTAATTGATCTCCTGTGCCACTTGTGGGTCTATCATTTGGTAATTCAAAATAATAAAAATGAGAACAACAACAAGTCCCACTCCCTCCCCCAGAATTTCAGAGCATTTCAGAATCACCACTTTACATCTCTGACCAATTTCTGGGCTGGTTTCCATATTAGTGAGTTTTAGACATTTCTGAGTATATTTCAAAACCTTGGTATGCTAATCATAAATGGAATAGATTCTACAAAAAATTTTTAAAAGTATGTTTGTTAAGTTAACCTTGAGGTTATACTATCATATTCTTCAAATGCCTCTGCTTTTTTTGTTATATATTTAAGTGTTTGCCCCTACATTTTTGGAAATGTGCAAGGTTACTATGCCAGAATCAGGAAGGCCTGGGAACAACACAAGCCATCACCCACTGCTTCCCTCTATCATTATTCATCTGCTCAAGGACGGTTCTTTTCCATCTCCACATGAGTTTGTTTTCTACTTCACCTACCTGTCCATATGAGTTACAGTTAAGTTCTAATTTTCTATATTACCTAAGAAGCCAAGAAAGTAAGTTGAAAATTGCATGGGTGCTACTCTCATTTTAGATAATTACATACAATAAAAATCTGCACATGGATCCTACTTTATAAAGTTCAAAAACTTTTGTATAATCCTACTCAAACACGCAACATTCAAGTCAATTTGAACAAAAGGAAAAGAGGAGTTTAAAATCATGCACCCAATACATGGGTACACCTGTGTTACAGAAATAGTTTTCTAAGCATCAGCCAAGTGCTCTAAAACATCACCTTGACTCTCTCATAACAGGTTTCACTCGGAGCTAGCATGACACTCATTCTACATAGTGTACAATCAACTCCCAATTTAAGCACTTTTCTTTTGTGCTCAGGATGTCCTATGATTCAAAGAGCAGCATGTGAAAAAGTAGGATATCCTTCCACTTTTTCAGAGGACAGATTTCCGGCAAGTTCTAGAACACAACCCCGAATTCAAAATCAAGAAGAAATAAACTGAAAATTCCTTCGCTTGATACTGAGCAATAAGTGATTAAGTGGGTCAGCTGGCACCACTGTTTCCAAGGAGATGTTGCTTGTAAGTTTCCACAGTGCAAAACAATGGGGGTTCATTTTGAACCCAGATTCCAAATAGAAAGGTCACTCTTTCTTCCTAATGATGCTTTCCCACAAGAAAAGACCATGGGAAGGAACAGGGTGCAGTCAAGGACAACAGACAGTCCTCTCTGAGCACGGGGAACAAGATGAGGTGAAGGTCTCCAGAAGTCATGGAGTGAGCCAGTGAGTGGAAGACTGGCTCTCCAGCCCATGCTCTCTGTGTACTTACAAGCATATGATACAATAAGTCAACAGAGAAATAACAGCAAAAATGTCACCTTGCTGCCGGTCACTTGAGAGAACATAGAAAATTCAGGTTAGCAAGACAGAGAACTATAGCTTCTACCAGCAATTTCAGGGCAATGAAGCACATTAAAGTCACATTAATAACAACCGCCTTGAAGCAAGAAAGGGACATCATGAAAAAAATGATATTTACAATAAAATTAACAGTATCAGGGATGATGATGATGATGATGATGATGATGATGGCAGTGAGAGTGAAATGTTGATTTCCTCTCTTCTTTGCATTGCTTACTTGCATTTAGTGAACTGAAGCAGGCCCAAGAAAGAAGGTCTGGGGCAGGTCATCATGATTCTTCTGGCCTAGCCATTGAGACAAAGTCTTGCTCTTATCCCTCCATGCTGTCTGGCTCATCTTCAGACTGGCCTTTGCTAGCCATTCGAGTGAGAAAATACTGGAGGACTTGAGATTCGGAGGCTCAGGAGTAAGGGGCAGAGAAGGTGGCTCAAATCCCATTATCCTGAGCCAGCATCTTCTGTGTGGTCCAGTATAAGTCCTCAGAGGAGCATCTTGTGACTTGGGTCCCTTGCAAGCTGCTCTACAACATAATACTGGCTTTTTCTTCAGTGCAGATGGTATACATGGGAGCAGTGTCCTGGCAGAAAAAACCTAGGGGACAGGTTCCTGGAACATTCGGTGTTCGGTGACCCTCCAACAGCCCCAAGCGTAGATGCAGAGGACTAGAATGTGGGTTAGCTGACTCCCACATTGTGGCAGATACAACTGGTGTTAGGAGAGGCCTCCAGGGCCCTGTTTCCAAGCCGTGATCCATACATCTTGAGTATTGCCTCAAGAACCGCCCAGGAAAAAGGGCAGAAAGGCTGTGTATTTCAACCTCTGGACCAATGATCTTTATTGCAACCAGAGTAGCTATCTTTTACTTTTATGTATTGGGAATCCGAGTGACATTTCATTTGAATAAAGAATTCTGTAGCTCCACCAACACATACAACATGCATCAAACTGTAATACAAACAACAAACAGCATAACACAAAAATACAAACAAGATCTGAAAACCACCACTTTAATGCTTATATCCCTAAGGACAAACTGTACCAACCATATCTTTTTATTTTCTGTATTCTGATGCATTGACATCTGGGGCCTCACTGACCCTGGAGGAACTGCACCACCCAGAGTCTTGCATGCCTTTCATGTGCAAACCAACCAATACCCCCAGCCACAGTATCTTTTAGGGTCTCACGTTCCAAGCTGCTAATTCCCCTGCCCTAATCGCTCCAGGGCCAAGTGCCAGGCCATTGGGTGCAGCTCCTATGCCCTAGAACCGCTGAGATTATTCAAACTAACTAATCCTAAACTGCTCAGCATGCCTTGCTTTTTCCTTCCCACAGAAACCACAAGAAAAGCTCTTGCTCACACTTCTACATACCTCCCTCCTCCTTCTTCCCACCCGCCACCCTACCTTGCTCCCTCTGCCTCCTGCCTGACCTCAGTGCTCCTCTGTGTGGTCCTGCATGGCACCAAGCTTCCTACTTCCAGGGAACTGTAAACAATTTTTAGCTTCATGATCATCTTTTCCGTGTCTGCATGTCTTCTCTACTTAATTCAGATGAATCCCAGCTATCCTTAAAATACAAAATAGGGCTCCAGGCCTGGTGAGCAATGCCCATGTATTGTTAGTAGTAGGATCTGGTATTAGCAAGAAAAGGAATTTTTTTTTTTTTTGGATGAAAGCAGCTTGTCCAGGAACCTTGAGCACCTATGCAGTTGCATTCGTGGTGGGTAACTTCCCACAGCAAGAAATACAGCTGGTGTGGGGCTTGTTTCTAGGATAAGGGAAGGCTCTCCTAACCAGCAGAGCTCTGACATGCAGCTTTGGGCCTTTTGGATTGAAGGACTCAGCCATAGGTGGGTGGCCTGGTGCTAGCTAATCTATTAATCCTTTCTCCTATATCCCTGCCATAGTCAAGAGGCTGATGTGCTCTTTTAAAGATATAGAGTCAAAGACTGTGACTGCAGGATGTTGTGCCATGACAACATGGATGTTTCTGTTGCAATTAAATTAGTCGAGTTGTCCAAGGCAAGATAATTTAAATACATCACAGATGTGTGGAGACACTAGGTAATGCTTGTGATACTTGGAATAGAGGTGGAGATTCAGATGAAAGGAAGCAGATTTTTTTAAAGGATGCTTCATAGATTTCCTCTCCTTGGGGGAGGGGGGGACAGTTGCCTCTCTACTTGGCCATTGGCCTTGGAAATGAGGAAAAAATAAGAAGAGGAAAAATGTGCTGTCTTCTATAGACGGTCAGGGCCCTCTCAGCTCCGTACTGCCTCCTCCCGACCCATCACTAGAAGAGTGAGGTAGAACTAGGAGCCAGGGCATTTTATTAGGTCATAGTTCTGGGGATAGAAACTTTCACTGGAATAAGCAAAAGGAATAAAGATCTGATCCCACACAACAACTGCATCTTGGTCATTTGTCTCACAGCCATGGCTTTGTTCTCAGGAGGTAGGATGACTCTCAGGAAGAGCTCTGCCCTCAGCCAGCCTGGGATAAGCAGCTCAGACTGACTATGCTCCAGATATCGATGTAAACACAATCCCACTCTCACCTCACCTTGTTGGCTCATCTGCCTGTCCTCAGACTAGACTTTTATCACCATGGGATGGTGAGTTCAGTAGGTCTGCTTTGGTTGTGACTGAAACTCAACTCACATGAGCTCACTATAAAAGTGGGTCTAATGTTCACGGAGGCTAACCACAGGTCTTAGGGCAAATAGCCCTAAGTACTCAAAGGCCACCAGAATTTTGCTAAGGCTGTAGCTATGGCTGGTTATACGACCACCAACAGCCCCCAGGCTCATGATGTCCACATGTGCCACTAGAAGAAAGTAAGAGGCTCCCTGGTCCAGTGAGAGCACCAAGGAAGGGCTCTGACTGAGCAGCTTAAACCAGGCATCCAGGCTGGGTAACACTTTAGCCAGGGGAAGAAAGTGTTATGAAAGAACCAGAAGCCCTCACCAAGATCACACTGTAACAGTAGAGCAGAGAAACGAGAATTTCCTGGGAAAAAGTATTAGTGTATTTAAGTTACAGCAAGGGCTCCCAAGTGGGGATGATTTGGTCCCCACCGCATCCCCCCCGGAGGACATTTGGAAATATCTGGAGACAGTTTTGATTGTTACAACCATGTGTGTAGGGGGTGCTACTGACATCTAGGGTGTCAAGGTCAGTGATGCTGATAAACATCCCACAATATAGAGAACAGCCCCTACCCCCAAAAAGAGGTATTCAGTCCAAAATGTCAATAGTAGTGAGGTTTAGAAACAAATCCTAAGCTAGGAGGTAAGGAAGCAGTGGAGAGAAGATTACATTTGCTGGAAGGAGACAGCAGTGTTGGGCTGATTTGACAGGAGAAGTCCCTCCCAATGCTAAGCTACGGAGGCTGGGATTTAAGCCTCCATAAGGAGCCTCTTGACCAACTCTGTTTCTCATGTTTCACCTGCCTGAGTCGGGGCAGGAGCCTTCTGCATGACGCAGCCTCATTGGCAGGTACTTCATGCTTTTGGGGATTGGGGGTGGGTAAAGGCCTCCCATTATTAAAGGTTTATTAAAGCCTTTATCTCCATTCCTAGACCTTTAGCTCTTGGGCACTACATGAGATGGCTGGGTCCCCTGGGAGCAAGGTCCTCTCTGCTTATGCACTCAGCCTGTCCACTACCCTCTCATGCTCTCCCTCACAGGGAACTGTGTGCCTCACTGCATGAGCCTCTCTCTGGCTTCTGCACCTCTGTGGGGGTAGATCCTTTTCCTCTAACTGGCTAGCTACTCTCTTCCTTTCAAGGCTGGGCTCATGGGTCACTCCTCCAGGAAGCCTTCCATGAACCAAACACACACACACACACACACACACACACACACACACACACACACACTTTCTGAGGGAATGTGCCCTGCACCTGTGCTCCTAAGGCATTTTAGGCTCACCTCCGCCAGAGTCAGAATCATGAAATACCAGAGTGAGATTTTTGGTCCCACGACTCCAAACACCAGTAACCTCCTTGAACAAAGTGACTGTTGTAGTCTCTGCTGGACCTCCAGCACTGAGGATGGTGCCTACCCCAGTGAATATGACTTTACTTGCTTGAAGGCAGCAGACTGGATAAAATGACCTCTAGTGGCTCCTTATGACCTTAAGGTTTTTGACAACATAATAAATGGGAAAGGTCAGAGGTCAAAGGCGATCTTTAATGCATAGCCTTGCAATGCAAATGACTCTTCTATAAAAAAAAGAACCAGAGTGCCAATAAAGCCCAATCTTTGTCCTACCTAGAAAGGCCTCAATCCAAAATGCCAGCCTGAAGGCCCTTTTTTTCCTGAGGATGTGTTAAGAGCTCTTGTTCTCAGCCTGGCACTGACGTAGTTAAATCTGCACCATTTGCTGTGTGAGGCTTTGATTCTGCTGACTTTATTTCAAGCAATCAAAAATATCTAATTTGCATTCACATTCACATCAGTGGCCCATATGTTAGCCCTGCTTAAAAGCTATAGGCTTGCATTCATTATGAAAGACTTGGCTCTCCTTCCTTATCTTTTCACTTGAAAATTATTGAGATACTGTCGCTACAAAGGGTTATATTTAGCGAAGACACAGCATTTCCGTGTGCGTATGTGTCTCTGCCCATATCTGTGTGTCTGAAGGGATCTGGTATTTGCATCTTCCTCCAAAATATCTGATAACTTTCAAAATGGGAAGAGGAAGAGCCGTCTCTTTCTCTAGCCATTTTATATGTGACAGCGCTGCCTCCTACCTAAGGCATCATTAAAATACTGCGTTGCAATATGTCGGTGCACATGATTCTAGACCACACACTGAGCCCCGATAAGCAGGCCCCTCTGGAGAGCTGCAGTGAGAAATTCACAGTTTCTTGAGAAGGAGGTTGGCCAGGGTTTGCTCCTGGGATTCAATCACATCTCAATTAGATTCCACTCACCAGTGGAAGGGCTGGTCTGGGTCTTCCTTTACTTCTTTTAGTGAGCCCCTACTATGTGATAAGCCCTCTTCTATGTAGAGTCCCAGAGATCCGTGATGAAGGATTTCTGTAATCAAGGAATTTACAAGGAGCAAGGACAGAGAAGGGTGAACATTGCAACAATTATGACTATTGGAGAAATGCCAGAGTATTGGGGAAAAGTGCTCAGGGAGCACCTTAAGGGGAAGAAGGGCTCTTCCTGGAGAGTCAGAGTAGTGGGCAGGATGAGGTGGGAAGGGAGGTCATCACAGAGCTGGGCATATCTGACCTACATGCATGTGAAGGAGCTCATGGTTGGGGAGGAGCAGAGAAAGGACAGAACGGCAGGAGGAAGAGCAGGACGTGAGTTCAGAAAGCATTTTCGGTCTACTCCTTGGCAGGTTGTGACCCTACCTCTGATTGTGGCATAAATGAAAGATGCAGTGGCTAGGGTGTGTCCAGCCAACTACCACAGTCTCTTTGTCTTCTAGAAGACTATGTGAGAAACTGGAAAAGTGGTTGTCTAAAGAGGAAGACTGGGGACAGAAGTCAAGAGAAATCTATATCCCTTTGACCTGCTTGGATTTTTCCTGCTCTGCATAGGCATTACTATTTAAGGACAAATTAGATACTTTCAACTGATGAATTCTAGGTATCAATCCATTTCAAAAGTTTTATCATTAAGGAAACTAAGCTGAGGAACCGTATCATGACGTCAAGTCAAAAAGGCCTAATAAAGTGAAGGGGGTTCAAGAGTATGTATGTATATTCAGTACTTTAATCCTAACAATGACAGCTCCCTCCCAACTGCTCTGGACTGACGGACACCCCAGCGAGTTGGGAAGTGGACTGAGAGGCAGGGCGCTGGAGGACATGGATCACAGGAAGGTACAGTGCAGGGAGTGGGGAGAGATGTGGTAGGAGAGCAGTTTGGTTTCCACTATAATCATGGGGGACACCCTTGCTTAAGAGTCAGCCAATACAAACCCAGGCTCCCAAGGACAGGTCAGAAACACACACACTCTGCTGTGCAAATTGCTAAGAATTGCTCGGTTCAGTAGGAGCGCAGGCTGAAAGAGAAAGAAAGCTGGGCCATCCCCCAGGCCTGGTCTGGGACTCCATTTGGTCCCTGTATTGTGCCTTCTAGTTGTGCAGGGCAAGTCTGTACAATGGCCCTGGAAAGGGGTATGGGAGAGGGAAGCTTCTAGCTCTCCCATTCAGAGGGTGGAGGTTTAGGGTATTCTCTTTTGGAATTCCTAAAAATCATGCTTCCTAAGTGGCCAACTGCATACAGGTGTCCCCTAGCACTCACTAGCCCCTTCTTTTATTGATAGGAATATTCTAACAGGGTGTGTGGCCATCCAGCTAGAAACTGCATTTCCCTGCCACTCTTGCTCATATCAGGCTAATGAGGTATGAGAGCATGTGACTGTGTAGCTTCTGGGTCATTGCCTGAAGACAGACAGCTTCTCCTGGATCCCTCTTTTCCTCTTTAGCTGTCCAGATGAGAGTGATGCTGGAGGCAGCCTTGGAGGTTATGTGTCAAAGATGACCAAGTCACATGAGAGAGTTACTGCATTTTGGAGCCTCTTTGTTATACCTGTTTACCAATACCAGACCACTAAATTTATACAAATAATCCATGCTAAATATAAAGATCCTAAGCTCTCAATACTAAGAGATAAATATTTTGGTGTGAGTGCTTTTAGGTTTTTCTGTGTGTAACATATATGTATTTCATATCTTACATATTTCTAACATGTATTTCTAATACATGTGTATATTGCTAATAAACACAAATATATATATATATATTATATTTACAATAATATATATATATTATATATATATATTATTCTCACCTAATAATGTATCATGAAAATAAAGAACTACAACATCATGTAATGCCTGCATGATAGTCTAGGATATGGATGCTTCGTAAACCATCTAGACAGATCTTTGGGGCTGTACTTTTGTGTATTATAATGCAGTGACTAAGGTAAGTGGCTTTGGAGTCCAAGAGACATGGGTTCAGCCAAGTCAAGTCGTTGGACTTTAAACAAGTCCTGCTAAACCTCAGTTTTTGGTTTTGACAAATGGGGAGGATAATGGTACCTACTTTATGAGGTTGCTGTGAAGTGAAATTATCTAATGTTGTAAGTATGGCTAATGTTGGTCCTGGTGCATAATAAAGACCCCATCAATGTTAGACATAATATTAATAACATTCACTATGCTTGCTATTATACAAGATACCATGGCATTCATCTTATCCCTTGAATTTTCTCATCTGGTGAACTCATAAGAGCCAAGCAGCTTGAGCTTTAGATGGCTTATCCTAAGGTGGTGGGCGGAGGCTAATTTTACCCACAGGTCATGAAGTGAAGGGTATTGTTGGTGTCTTTTCCTTGCGTTCTCCTGTTTATGTCATCTCAAAGCCAGGGTTTGATTGGGGCTCCTGAACTCTCCTTGCTGCCTTTGTGCCTGCCTCATTCTTCCTTTTTTTGTTTGTTTCAATTTTTTATTTAATTCTAGTTAGTTACTATATGGTGTAATATTAGTTTTAGGAGTAGAATTTAGTGATTCATCCCTTTCATATGATACCCAGGCTCATCACAACGAGGCCCTTCTTAATGCCCATCACCCATCTAGCCCATCTTCCCTCTAGCAACCCTCAGTTTGTTCTCTATAGTTAAGAGTTTGTTTTATGGTTTGCCTCTCTCTCTTTTCCCCTCATGTTCATCTGTTTCATTTTTTAAATCTACTGTTCTTTGGTGTAAGAAGTCCTGTTGCTCCTTCAGTGCCCTGTTCAAATGACTTCCTTTCCTCCCCTTTGCACTCTGCATCACTGTAAGAACAACCATCTCAGCCTGCTCTGTCCAAATTGAAGAGCAAGAAATGCCAGTCAATTTACCAGCTACATTCAGATTGCCTGAGAATCCTGACTTTATCATTCACAGTATGACCTTGGGTAAGTTACTTAAGTTTCTTCCTGCCTCATTTCCGTCATCTGTAAAATGGGGATAATGGTATTTTATTTCATAGGGTTGTGATGATATCTGTGGTATGTGTGATATATGTGTGATATATGTGATGATGTCTGTAAAGTACTTGGTGTAATCTTTGGAACACAGAAAGGATTAAAAAATGTTTATTATTAGTAGTACTATCAGTAATAGCAGAAGGAGGAGGAAGGAAAGGGAGAGGAGGAGGAGGAAATGAAAAGGAAGAGGAGGATGAAGAAGGGGAAGGAGAAGAAGAAGTAGCCATAGTAGTAGGAAGTAGTACCTCCATAGCCCTTGCTCAGGGAAACAGCCGGGTGCTGTTTACACTGGGATAACCACTGGGGATGAACCAAAGATTAGGCAGGGCCATACATGCGTGTGGCATGGCCATAGATCTGTGTGGCCTGGTTTGAAATGATGATATACACGAATTACATATTCTCATTTTGAATCTGAACAAACCACATATGAAAGTTGTCAGTGATGGAAGGGCAACTTCATTTTATGTCTTACCGATGAATCAGAGGAGTTAAGAGGAAGCAAGAAGCAGAGTAAAACAGATGCTCAGAGAAAATCAGAGAGAGAGAGAGAGAGGAAGAGAGAGAGAGAGATCAAGAACAAGCACAACCTTGTAGCCTCTGTGAAAGGTTGTCCAGGTTCCTGGCCACTTTCCACCTTCCAGTTCCAGTCCCCAGGAGTCCTGGCTGTACTTTGGCTTCTGTCCTTTGATTTCAGTAAGTGTCCTTTGTGTGACTTTCTAATAAATGTGCCCATTTCGAAGCTACACTGAGGGACTCTGTTCTAGTTGCCCCAAAAAGCTCCAACTACAAATGAGAGGCAGGCATGTCATGTTCTACCTCTAAATTGTAGACTGGGAACATCTTTAAGGCAAAGGGTGAAATCAGTGTTTTTACTTTAAAAATATTTCAAACATATAAAATATAAGAAACAATTAATGTGCATCTGTGAACCCAATTCAGCTTTAGCAATTGCTGAATTAAATAGTTTTGCCATGTTGGCCTCATAATTTTTAAAAAGAAATAAAGCATTTCAGTACAGATGAAATCTCTTGGATACTCATCCTTAATCTCATTGCCCATCTTTCTCAAAAGTAGCCACTATCTTAATTTTGGTATCTATCATTCGCATGTGAGATAGATCTATCATTTTGGATTATTTAAACTTTACCAAAATGATCTCATTTGCAACTTCAACATGTTATGGTTTTGAAAGCTATGTAGTCAACTCTACAGGTAGATGGAAATTTTTCTTCCCTAATCATGCTTCCCTCTCCCTTGCCCTGACCCCTTTAACATAATGTTGGCGTGCCTTCACCGCCCCCCACTATCTGATCCAAATGTTGAGCATCTTTTCACCTTCCGTGCATTTTAAACGTTACCCTTCAGACACATTTTCTAGCAGGAGCTTTATTCTCTCCTATGCTTGTCTCTCATCTTTCCTGCCATCAAATTAGTCATCCAAGTATATTGTAATTGTTTGCATGTCTATCTCACTCACTAAATGTTGAAATCTTGGAATGGGGTCAACAAACTTTTTATGTAAAGGCCAAGATAGTAAATATTTTAGGCTCTGTGGGCCATAAAGTCTCTACCACAACTACTCAGCTCTGCTGTTAGAGTGGAAAAGCAGCCACCTTACAAGATGGCACCTTACAAATGGGCATGCTCACGCTGCAACAGAACTTTATTTATCAACACTGAAATTTGAGTTGCATATATTCTTCGCTTGACTTTTTCCAACTATTTAAATATGTGAAAACAATTCTTAGCTCGAAAGCAATACAAAACCAGATAGTGAGCTGAATCTGGTCCATGGGTTATGATTGCCAACCCCTGTCCCAGAGGCTGTTACAATCACATCTTTCCAGTTTTGCATCTCTATTGCCTGTCCTGGTGTCTGACATGGTATATGCTCACTAGACTTTATTCAAATCAATGAATAAAGAGAGGAAATGGCACAAGCAAGAGGTTTAGGACCCAAAACTCATTGGCATGTGAATAGAGCACACACAGAGTCCACGACCAGCATTTTCCAGGGCTGTCTCCTAGCAAGGCAAGTAGAACCACTGAAAGCAGTTTAGAGTCAGATCAGGATATCCCAAAGAGTCCAAACAAGAAAGCAATGCCCAGTTGTGAAGATGAGATGGATGGAGAAATAGGGGCCCCTGGCAGCTGGCGTGAGTGGACTGACTCAGAACAATCTGGGGAAAGGTTAAGTCTGGGAGGTTCATCTACCTCCATGCCAGCAGCTGCTACTGCCTCCTCTTTCTCTCCTGCAGCTGCAGGTGTTGGCATTCCGGGTCCTTGAGAAAACTGCTTGGGAGAGGAGGCTCATGTAAAATGACAGGAAGAGACACCCTACCAGAGGGATGGGACAGAGTTGGAAAGAACTGGGGGAGATGGCCGACATAGTGCAAGGCTGACAGTAGTCTCATCAACCAGGCAGGGGGTGTTAGACATGAGATATGATCAGAGAGTTGGAGCCATGAAAGTTTTTTATTGTGGTTTAGATGGGATCTAAGAATCTTTTGTTGCCATTTATAGGATTGGGAGAAACAGAAGTAAACAAAAGAAGGGGGTGTCTTTTGAGTATACTCAGGTATAACATGATGAGGGCTGGCAGGGAAAATGAGGAAAGAGGATGGTTTTAAGAGAAACTTCAAAGGAATAACCATTAAAACTCTGCATATCCTCAGTGGATGCAGAGAGATGAAACAAAGATGATGCCAAGATTGTGTGCAGAGCTGATTGAAAAGTATGTAATTCCTTTCTCAAAAGAGACAAGGGGTGGAGAAGGGGAAGGGAACAAATTGGAGACCCAAGTCTTGGTTTCTGCCAGTAGAGTCTGAGATGACACATGATAAATTCAAAGAGTGGTATCTGTCAGGCTCAAAGCTAGAATTGGATGAGAGGGGCCCGGGGGTGTGTGGGAAGTGTTTAACCACTGGCTCTTCAGCAACAAAAGCATTCTGATCTATCGTACTTGCCAGTGTCTGTGGTACAACTGCTCCTGCCACGGCGGATGGTGAGCTACCAATCTGATGTCACTGAATATAGAGTTGGGACTGCTGGGAGCTGGGGTCAACAGGGAGACACCACTGGGAGATGGCAGGGATGGACACCTGAAAATCAAAGGAAAAATAAAGCTTGGGCCCAGACTTTCATTTTACAAAGACAAAACAAAGACTAGCAATGGGACACAGGGGGAACTGAGCTCTTGAAAGTCGTAGGGTGATTTGGAGGGGGAAGAGCACAGCATCGGGGATTCAGCTGTTAGATACATGGACAGAGCGTGGGGCTGCAAAAACCCTCCATTTGAAGAGTAAGAAAATTATGACATCTACAGTGAGAGAAATATCATTCCCAATGATTATCAGTAACCATAAAAGCATAATAGGGTTGGCGGCAGTTTTCTATTCTAAGTCCTGATTCGCCTACTGCCTGTTTTCCTTAGCTACCAGCACAAATGACTTCAGATGCCAAGGCTCTAAGTTAGCATGCATGTTCCTACAGTAAATCAAAATAAGGGAATGATCCTTATGGGTGTTTACCTGGGAGTCATAAGAGGAGACTGTAAAACCCACCACCTCTCAGATTCCCCTGAGAGCATCAGAACATCTAGGCCCGGACAAGAACACTTGTCTTTACAGTGGTGGGGATCATCTGCTTACTTCTTCACCATGACTCATAAAACCTTACTTATAAAGAAGTTCCCCTAGAAACACTGATCTCACACACATCACTCCATCTAGTAAAGTTTTACCCGCTCCTTAGACATGCAGGGGTTACAGGTCTCATCAAGTCCTCAAGTCCAGGAAAGTTCAACCACTATTTTTCTGTTGTTAACTGAAGTTTCAATGATGTGATAGTTCTCAGTAATCTCAACACATTGAGTCTGTCTTGCTCTGGTCTTAGGGAAATGAAAGCTCATGCAACTTCACGGTGTTGAATTTCCCCCAAAAAAATCTCATTGAAATATTACTTCAGCCTCCCTTCTTATCTTAAGTTTTTTTTTTTTTTTTTTTAAGAATGGCTTTTCTTTAAGCCATTTAAGATCTAAAGACCACGTGATTCACCAGGCTCACTTTGATCTTGCAGAGAAAGTGTTTATAGGGAAACATTTGCAGTCTTGCATGAAAATACTTGTAAGTGGAAATCAGATCTTCAAAACCCACTTGTAACTCACTCATTCTTCTTATTGGGAGCCCCCCTGAACTGCTTAATCAGCAAAGATTCAATTTATTACTTAACACTGTTACTTTACTTCTGTAATCCAAATTAAACTGGCCCTCTGGCGGTGGCCCTAAGGCTAATTTCAATCACACATGAAGCATACACATATCTATAAAAGCTTTAAAGGGTAATATAACTTTTTTTCTAAAGGTTTCCTTAGGATTGGGCAGAGAGGAATTTTACAATTTTATATTTGATATATCCAAATTTTATAAAAGCCTGAACTACATAGCAAGCAAATTTCCCAGTCTCCTTTCTTTCTTAGACTCCCTCTGCTCACTCTTTGTCCTCTCCTGTCTCCCATGTTGGTCTTCTGGCTTCCTTTCTGTTCATTTCCCTCTCTGCCTGCTATGGCCTAAATCTGTGGGTTTCCCCACAATTCACATGTCAGAATCCTAATGCTCCATGTGATGGTGTTGGGCAATTGGGTCCTCAGGGAGTACCTAGGTCATGAGGGTGGAGCCCCCATAAATGAGATTAGCGCTCTTATAAAAAGGACCCCACAGAGCTGCCTAGCACTTTCTGCCATATGAGGACATCATGGAAAGTCTGCAACCCGGAAGAGAGCCCTCACCCCATCATGCTGGCACCCTGAACTCGGACTTCCAGCCTCCAGAACTGTGAGAAACAAATTTCTGTTGTTTATAAGCCACTCAGTCTGTGGTATTTTGTTATAGCAGCCCAAATGGACTAAGACAGTGACCATCTTTTTTGTTAAGGAAAGCAATCTGGTCCTTCCTTAAATCTTCTCAAAACCTCTTCCTGTGAAAGAAAATGTGGTAAATATTTTTAATTTTTTGTCCTGTCTATAAAAATACTTTGTCACAATTGTTGTGCAAACAAATAGTTTGCTTTTAAACCAAATCACTGACGTAACCTGTGGAAGTAGTGGCTCTTGTTGTTGCTCCTCCTTCTAATTTCTTCTCTTCCACAGAATGTGTCTCCATGTTCCCTAGAGACAGAGGAGAAGAGCATCACTGTATTACCTGTGGGCTCTTGCCTATAGACCAATCAGGTGTCTACACAGAGGGCAGGTAGTCCTGATTTCATAGAAGATGAGGGAAGAAGGGATTCCCCTTCTCAACTTGCCCTTATACCACCCTCCCCCATTCCTCGTGAAAGAAGATTGTGCTACCATAGTGGTATTTCATGAAATCATGTTAGTAGGTCACAGTGGTATTTAAAAAAAAAAAAGAAATATGATAGAATAAAATATGAGAGTGCATTAAATGGCAGGATGAGTATAATTTTATGAGAGATTTATTTCAGCTATAACTAACATAAAATGTATTTCTTATTGTGAATTGCAAGTCAAAGATATTTGAAAAGTTTGAAAGCCACTACTCTAGGTAACGTTTTACATGAGAGTTCAGAGATTGTTACTAACTCTGGAGAGTAGACTGGGGTTGGGGAATTAGACATTATCTGCTCTGGCTCTTCTGTGTCCTGTACAAAAGCAAATCATCCCCTTAGGTTTTTGGGGCAGAGAGTTCTCAAATATTCTCTCCAAGGCTTTCAGAGGGTGCTGTACTGGGGTTTTTCTTATTGCCAAACTTCCTCTCCCACACCCCACAGCCATCTCCTTTAAACTCTACTCCATATAGGGATGCCTGGGTAGCTCAGCAGTTGAGCATCTGCCTTTGGCTCAGGTCATGATCCTGGGGTCCTGGGATCGAGTCCCACATCAGCCTCTCCCTTGGGGAGCCTGCGTCTCCCTCTGCCTATGTTGCTGCCTCTCTCTCTCTCTCTCTCTGTATCTTATGAATAAATAAAATCTTAAAAAAAAAAAAACAAGAAAATCTCCACCCCAGATAGAGTCCAGTTCTGCCTCCCATTTCGTTTGACCAGAACTCACCATTCCTATCCACAAAACTGATTAAAACTCAGCCATCATTAAAATCTTCAAGTAAATTACATATTTAACAGCCTTAGGTGTTGAATATCTGCTTCTTAAGGGTTGATGAGCTCTGGTGTCCCTGATGGTGTGTGCATGTGTTTGCCTGGAGGGAGAAAACTCTCCCCTAGGCAGTGCTTCTCAGACTTTAATGGAGATGTTGTCATACTGCAGATTTTTATCCTGTGCATCTAGAGTGGGACCTGAGATTCTGCATTTCTTTCATGTTTCCAGGTGGTGTCAATGCCACTGGTCTTTGCACCATGCTTTGAGAAGCAAGACTTAGCATACTCAACATGAAGCATATGTGGCCACCACTAGAATTAACTCCCTACTAGCATCCCCTTCTTCTCTAGTATATGTAAGAAATCCAAATCCTGCATATTAGCATAGCTTTGATTCTTTCTTAAGAGCTAATATCTTGACCTCATTATGCTAAGAAGATTCAGACATCCTTCTTATTCTGCGTTCTCTTTCATAGGACTAGTACATCTCCAGTAATGTAATGATACAGAGCACTGTGCCCAATCCGCTTCTTCGTGTTCCCTGCAGATGGAAGCTTGGGAGAAGTCCGAGTTTGCCATGCCACATTATGTCCACTGTCCCAATTAGCACTAATAGGTTAAAGTCTCTGATTAGGCTATTTTTTTACACCATTGTTTACAATATGAACTCACACACACATGCACACACATATATTTTAGCAGCTCTGAAAACTGTGTCATCCGATTATCATAAGCCAGGTGGTAAGCTGGAAATTATTATGATTGCCTGTGTGTGAAAAAACATGTTATTACTGGTGGAATAACCAAACAGCTCCAATTCCTGGACCTTTCAGTCAACAAAGCATTTGTTGAGGACTGTGAGTTCCAGTAGTTGCCTGAAAACAGCCAGCTGACACATTCTGGTAAGACCCAAGAAACTTTTAGTGTCAAAATTTGCAGGACGGTATCAGTAGCTTAGAAAAGACCAGAACCCAAAGCAGCATGCTTCTTCAGAGAGACGCTCGTCACCTGCACTCTGGAGACTGTGGGCGAGGGTGAGGAGAAAAGCCTGGGCATCAGCAACACTGAGCTGAAAGGTCACTCAGAAGACTTCAATTTGGAGGCAGCTTTACTTTATTTTGCTTGAATTGTCCTTTGATGTGTGTGTACATGCACACACACACACACACACACACACATACATACAAGATAGTGCAATTTCAGAAATCTGTGTTTAAATAAGTCTAAATAAAAGAGCTATATCAAAGAAAAATTCCAATTAGATGAGAGAGCATTTTATCATAGTTTAGTAAGCAGTTTTTTTTTCCTAGTGGTACATAAAATAAGGTTCATCTTACACTAGATGGCATCTTAAATTGATGGAATATGATATTAGATTTTAAACCACATTTCCTCACTTATGACATGTTCAGGGTTACAAAACATGACTAATCTGGGATCATGATCCACCTTTCCTAGTTCTGGGCCTATTCTGACCCCTACCATATCATATGTCAGAGTGCTGGTGCTAAGCCACAACACCCAGAGAGGGGGACTCTATCTTTTACCCGGCAGAGAGTCTGATATGTAGCAACATTATAGTGACATGTCTTATGCTTTCGTAGAAGTAATGACCAGTAAGTACCAAGTTCAATTTCAGAAAAAGACAAATGTCTCCCTTCTTCCACACCAATGGAGTGTGACCAAGAGGTAGGTGAAGAGGCAGAGTAACTTACCTTTCATGAGGACATCATTAATTTAATGCCATTTGAAAAGTATGAATGATGAAGAAAAAAATAACCCATTCTTTAGCAAACCCATCTAAATTTAATTAGCATAGCAAAAAGAAAGGAACCTTATTAGTGAAGGATTATTATTCCTTTCTATACGGAGGAGTGCATTTTCTCTTTAATTTGTGCATGGACTCTCTAAAGATGACAGGATGAACAACCTCAGCTCTAGATACATTCAAGCCAGTACCCAAGACACTCTCTGAGTCTTTCAGGAGGCTCATCAGTGATGGAAATGTGTCACTTCCGCCTAAGGCAATGTCATTGCTCAGGGGAAAGTAAAGCACAAGTGTTAGGTCAAGGGAGTTGTATACAGAGAACACCCAAGGGCATAAAGGGTTTCTTCAAAGAAATGTAGAAGGAGAACTGAGTGAAAGTATGCAAATTGCCTTGAAAATGAAATGAGAAAGTCTTTGAGAACTATGTGAAGCCCTTGATAAACCCATAGCTCCAAAGCCTCATTTACATGCCAATTAATTAGAGAACCCTTCTAAGGAAGGCAGAAACCTTGGATTGAAAACAAAATTGCAGCAGTACTTGAGCTTATCCAGTAAATAATCAATAACAGGTTTGATGGACCAGTATTACACAGAAGACATCTCAGCTTCGGATTTGAGGAAAATATCTTTTATGGAAAAAGAAAATGGAAACTCATCAGTTGACCACCAAGAGAAAAATAGAATAACCCAAGTCAAGAACAGACTTTTGATCACTGTCTAGATTTCCACCAAAAGTAGTTGGCTGTTCACTTAATCAAATTCAAGAATTGCCTTATCCTCACATCCTGGGGTGGGAGTGCAGTACAATTTTTGCCCCTATATTATACCTCCTTTCTCAAATGGCTGAATCATTCCTCAGGTGGGGAGGGATAGAGGGAGAGGAACAATGATTTACCAGTCCATAATAATGAAATGGCCCAAGAAAGGCTCCACAACTCAGCAGCAATATCTACTCAACACTCACAGAGCTCATATCTCAAGCCCCAAACTGCTATTCCACTGGCTTCTGACAAGGGAGAGCCCTGAGCAGAGAGTTTGAGGACAAAGAGACTCCAGTGATTCATCCACTTGCATTGATAAGAACCAATGGAAAAAGTAGTCAGAAATTTGGTCCCTGTTCTGGCCCTGCCTCCAACTAAATACATGATGCTGGAATACCAGTTCCCATCCCTGAGTCTTCATTTCTTCATATTTAAAATGAAAATACATGAGCAGAATACAAAATCTTATAGATCTATCATGCTATGGGTCACTGCTCTCAAGGAATTCAATTTTAGTCCGTAAAAAGAAATTATAAATTACAAGTGCAAATTAGAAAGTAATGAGTCCCCAAAGGGAGGACTGGCAAGTTCTGTAAGTGTGCAGTGGAAGATGAAATATATCAAGGAGGTTCAGTGAATGTTCATGGCCTGAGTGTCTTTTAGGATGGGTAGGATTTCAATCTTAAGACAAGTAAGGAAAAACTGGGCTTCATGGGAGAATGGTCATGCCTGCCTTGCCATGATATCCACTGGTAAAAGCATCACACATCCCCAGTAGCTCCTATCACATGAGGAGATAGGGAATGTGGGGTGAGGGAGAAGGTCCCAATGTGGAAGTAATGTTTCTGCATACACATAGTACTTTTTGACGTGTCAACAGTGCTTGTATTTCTCACCTTACTGCTTCCTGACCCCAACCCTGGGAGATAGTACAAGAAGCTGTTTATTCCCTTTGATGGAGGAGAGTCTTTTTTTTTTTTTTTAAAGATTAGTTACACAGATTTTATTTTATTTTTAATTTATTTATGATAGGCACACAGTGAGAGAGAGAGAGGCAGAGACACAGGCAGAGGGAGAAGCAGGCTCCATGCACCGGGAGCCCGATGTGGGATTCGATCCCGGGTCTCCGGGATCGCGCCCTGGGCCAAAGGCAGGCGCCAAACCGCTGCGCCACCCAGGGATCCCGAGGAGAGTCTTTATGACTGGCCCGGACCACTGCTGTGGTTTGGGGCAGGGGTGGGCACGCTCAGGTTACAGGTCTTCTCTCTCCTGCCCACTGTCTGACAATGCTCCCATGACCATCCATTCCTTCAAATGTACATAGTGCCTAGCTTATAAAGCCATTTACACACAAATCCCATTAAAGACGCCCCCCCCCCAACAATTTATTCCCACTTTGCATGTGAGAAAATTGAAGTTTAGAGAGACCAATCACAGAGCAAGTGGTAATTGATGTAGAAGATTCTCTAGTAGGAACTATGAAAGAGATCAGATGATTTCTTTCCTTGGCAGTTTGAAAGGCAGAAGGATGTGGAATCACAGGTAAAACTAACTCTGGATGGCAGCTCTCTTCAAATATTTGAAAGCTATCATAGATAAAAGAGGTAAGATTTGCTCACTTTCTTACTTCTAAAAAGGGACAACTAGAACCAGGTGACTTGGTAGGAGTGAGACAGATTTCTACTCAATTCAAGGAAGAACTTTTCTCAATGTTTTCCACTTGAGGAAATGCAGGATGAGTTGAGAAAAAAATCAAAACACAAAGAAATATAATAACTCTTCATAATCCCATAATCTAAAAATTATATAAATATTTCAGGATATTTCTTCCCAGTAGTTTTCTAATGAGTACGTATGACTAAATAATTGAGATCATACTGTACATAAAATTTTGCATGCTCTTTTTTCACTCAACATTATATCATCTTACAAGCATTTTTTTCAGTTCATTAAAAGCTCTTCATAAACATAATTTAATAGCTACATAATATTCAATTGTATGGCTGTATCACAATTTATTTAACTAATGCCCTATTTTGGGACATTTATGTTGTACATATTTTTGGGCTATAATAAAGTAATGTTTCAATGAAAATCTCTTGTGCATAAATCTTGCTGCACACTTTTTTGGATTTTATAGGCTAGATTGTTAGAGTTGAATTACTTAATAAAAAGGGTGATTATCTTTAAGACATTGGTACGTATTGCCATTTTCCCTCCACAAGATTTGTACCAATTAAACTTTGTCCCCTCACTTTTTTTCCCTTGATATTCAAGACTCTGCATGGTTTTGTTTTTATTTTCCTTCTTCACCGATTATTCCTTCTCAATCCATTTTGCTTGCCTTTTTTCTTTTGTTCAGCTCCTAAATGTTGGAGGGTAACAGGACTCTCTCTAGCCCTCCCCTCGCTTTGCTATTAATATATTTTCTGTACATTAATTAAAACAGTTTCTTTGGTTTTGAAGACCATATAAAACTTCCAAATTTATATCTCCACCATGACCGTTTCATGCAGCTTGAACTTAGTATATCCAATTGCTTACATGATGATTACATTTGGATGTCTAGTAGATATCTCAATCTTGACACACCTAAACTCTTGATTTTCTCCCAACCTACTCCAACCTGCTTTTTTTTACAAGCCTTTCCCATCTCAGTGATTGGAAATCCCATCTATTCAATTGTTCATAGAGGGAGTTTTCATTGAGTCTTTCCTCTCTTCAGCCACCAAATCAAATCCGCCAGCAGGCCTTCCACCAACCTTCTCTCCAAAACCATTCCTAGTCTGATTCCCTCTGATCCCATTTCTCCAACCAAATCCAAATGATCATAATCTTTTGCCTCCTTGAAGATTTAACTTTTTAAATGAAGTCACTATTTTCAATCTTGCTACACCTACAATTAATTGTCCAGTTTATAGCCATTTTTTTCATTTATGCATCCTGTCAACAAATATTTTTGAGCATCTGCTACATCCTGGGTACTCTTCCAGACAGTAGGATATAACAGGAAATGAAATAAAGTGTCAACCTCAAGTGATTTGTATGCAAATTGGGTAGTAGAGATGATAAAACATAGGATTTTTAAAAAGATTCTATTTATTTATTTATTTATTTATTTATTTATTTATTTATTGAAAAGAGAGAGAAAATGTGTGAGAGCAAGGCGAGGGGCAGAAGAAGAGGGAGAGGGAGAATCCTAAGCAGACTCTACACTGAGCACGGATTCCCAGGCGGGGCTCCATCTCATGACCCTGAGATCACAACCTGAGCTGAAATCAAGAGTTGACGATTAACTGAACCACCCAGGCATCTCAACAAAATGTAGAATTTAAAAGGAAAGCTGGGGGAGTGGATCAAATTGCTGTTGCATCTTGGGTAGTCAGGAAAAGTCTTTGTAATGAGACATGTTAGCAAAGACCAGAGGGAAATGAGAGAATGTGACACAAACACATTTTGGGGGTTATTACAGGCAGACTATATCCAAGTGCAAAGGTAGGAACACATGCGGAATGTTCCAGGGCCATGCACAGTAAGTATCTTTGTGTTAATAGGGGATTGTTTATCTTGCCTCAGGATGAATCCCACAACATTCTACAGAATGGGTAACAAAAGGCTTTATTTATTTATTCATTCATTCATTCATGAGAGACACACTGAGAGAAGGAAGAGAGAGGCAGAGACACAAGCAGAGGAAGAAGTAGGCTCCATGCAGGGACCCCGATGTGGGACTTGATCCCTGGTCCCCAGGATCATGCCCTGGGCCAAAAGTGGCGCTAAACCGCTGAGCTACCCGGGCTGCCCAACAAAAGGCTTTATTGAAGAATCTTACAAGTGAGAGATTCATGGGATAAGATGAATCCCACAACCCTTGCCCACCATCCCATGGCAAGGTGTGCTTGGCTTGGATGCATAATGGGTTTGTGCCCCAATGGAAGAACCTAAGTCCCTGTGAGATTATAAACACTGCTTGGAGTCAGGCAGGTGGGGTTTAAGGTTCCAGGTGTCTATGGAAGTTATTTGGTAACCTTGGGTTTCACAATAATTTGTAGCCCTTCCTGCCAGAGAAAGGAAGCCATTATTCCCATGCTAAGTTTTGGGATAGCCCCTCCTGCCAGAACCAAGGTAGTCCCAATTGTCTAGGTAACCTTAATGAGCACCTAGGGCCATTTTTGAACCTCTACTTATCAAACCTTTTGAAAGAACAGCAAGAAGGCCAGTGGTTTGGGAGAGGGAAAGGGGAGGAGGAGAGGGAAGTGAGGGGGTGATGAGGAGAGATGGGGGTGGGGTGGAGAGGATCCTGTTGAGCTTGCAAACCACTGCAAATATTCTGTGCCCACATGTGCTGCCTTTACTCTTGTCACTGTGAAAATCATATCAATGTTCCACTCCAAGGCATCTCACGAATGACGTTAATCTCTCCTGGATCATCAGGTCTCCCTCTCTCTCTCTTTACCAGATCAGGCAAACATGAAATTATTTTCCAATTGCCAAAACCCTTCCTTTAACTCCAGATCCCCTGTCTCTACCAGCTCCATGCTCTGAAAAGTTTAATGTACTGAAGCTCTCGCTACCCCATGCTTTCTGGCTTCTGGTTAAGTTTGCCCTTGGGGATGGGGTTGCTGGATTTAACAACAATACAATACAGGACATCCAGTTGGAATTTTATATAAACAAGATTTTTTTTTAGTAGAAGTATATTTAAGTATTGCACTTAGACTAAAAAGAAATTTGCTGTTTATCTGAAATTCAAATTTAACTGGGTGCCCTTAACTGGCAACCCTACATGGGAGTCCCTGAGGAGACTAGAGGGTAGGGTGGAGAACGGGGGCATTCTACTCCCCACCATTCCATTAATGTAGTTATTTCTGTGTCCTTTACCTGAGGCCTCAGCCCCCATCAGGCAGCCCATCTCCCAGGGGGGCAGTGCTCACTGTTCCTGTAACAGTTTCCAGCCCTGGCTCTTCAAGGCCAGAGAAGGCCAAAGCTTCCTATTGTTGCTCATTACTAAGGACTTCACATGCCTATGTCCCCATGAACCTTGCCCACACCTCTGTGAATGGTCTTTTTTAGTCTTTCTTCAGTGTCCCACTTTGAGTACACTGTTCCCCACTGGCACACTTATCCACACATTTTATTCTCCCTGATTTGGATGTTTCTTCCTCTGGGCCAGGATGGTGTCAGACTTGTATACTGCACTCAGCACTAGCACACTTTTGAAGTATTTGTTGACGAATTGAATGTAATTCCTTCATTCACATACATTTATTGGGTCAGTGGTTCTCATGGTGTGATCCTTGGGCTTTGGCTAATTTAAGGAGCATCACGTGGGAACTTGTTAGAACTACAAATTCTCAGATCCATGCTGGGCATATTGAATCAGAGACCCTGGAGGTGGCTCAGCAATCTTTGGTTTAACAAACCCTCCAGGTCATTCTGATATCTTCTATATTTGAGAACCGTTGGGCTACAAGGGGGAATATTGCAGTGAGCAAAATGACAAGGTCCCCAGACTCATGGTAGTTATCAGTATAGCAGACATATTTGTACACATTCATCTTGACTAATTTAATAGACAGTATCTAAATACATTCAACCTGTTTATACCTGAGAGCTTGCCCTCTGTGATTAATAGCCTGGGGTTGTCCTCACTATGGAATCCCTGGAAATTTCTAACAGACCCTTTCTGAACCAGTCCTGAACATAACTGAGCTTTGCCAGTTTAGAGAAGCTGAATTCTCTACCTCAAACTAAACTTAGTGCTAATCAACATGGGGGGCAGAAGATTTGACAGCAAATAAGGGAAAGTCTGCAGAGTTGTCCCATGATCCTCTACTGCTTTCCAATATCCTATTTGATAATACAATCAAAAGTAAAACCTGAACTAGGTATAAAACTTATTTATGATTATACAACCCTAAAAATCAAACTCCATTTTATAGGTAAACACAACATATTTTTGCATCACTTATTACGCTCTGTATTTTCCAGGATAAATGTAAATTGAGGGCAAATGGTACTTTGTTGTGTTCTTGTCTCAAGTGTTGTTCATCATTTCCAAAAATCATACCACCAATAGATGTCTGAGCTGCCAACACAACACATCTTTATCAGTCACATTTGTGGCTATCATATTCACTGTGATTCTACAAATAGGAAAAAACATCTGTCTACATTATATCTTCTGGCACAGTGTGTCTCATACTCATGAGTTTCCTGGGGATGGTGTTACAACCAGATTCTCACTCAGTAAGTCTGGGCTGGGACCTGAGACTCTGATTTCAAACAAGATCCCAGTTGGTACTGATGCTGTTAGACCGTGGACCACACGAGTAGTAAGGCTCTAATGTAACTATGTCGCACCACATGCGTATTGAAATATATATTATTTCACTATTAACACCTTATATTTCTCTTTTATATTGTAGCTGGGACATTAAATCAATGAAGTATATAGGCTAATTTAATTCTCTATGGATTTTATTTCACAATAATAAAGCGAATAATACAAAAATTCAGTATTTTTAAAAAGGGGTGCAATATTTTATAGAGCTGAAGGTATTAGTCCAAACTTTTCAAGGTCACTCCATATGTTTGCTTTGTGGGTAATTTAGAGATAGGAAGGCTGAACCAATCTCTGCATGGGACTTATCCTGGAAGGAAGGGAAAGGAACGGGCATGTCTCAATTCAAACCAAGCAAACTCAAAGAAAGCTTTTCTGGGTTTTGAGGGAAAGAAGAGTCCTCATTTTTATGAGAGCAGGTCTAGGAAACATCCTTCTCCTTTCTTCTAGACATTGTGAAGAGGCAGCCTAAGGTCTGGAACTGTCAGAGCTGTCTCACTACCAGTGGAAAGAAAAAGCTAGCATGCATTGTGGGAAAAGGAGAGAGCAGAGAAGCACAGACCAATGGAGCCAGAGCCTCTGGATTAAGCCTATCCTGAAGCCCAACTATTTGTCTTTGTATGTGATATGTCAGCCAATAAAATGTCCTTCAGTTTAAGTCATTAGGAGGTGAGTTTTCTGTGTTGATAAGACATCAAGGTGGAGTGTTAATGAGATGGAAACCAGGGGGTTTATCTGGGCTTAGTGATTCACATTTGGGAGAAAGCAACACAAAGTTTTTAAATCCATAGGACAGAATGAACACATACACCTAAGGAAAGACAATTGCTAGAGAACAGAAGACGCTCAGTATTTAAAACCCAAGGATGGAGGATAATAGGGAAAGAGTGGCTAGCGATGAGCCAGGAGGACCAGTAGATTTCTGCCATTGACAGCAAGGAAAATTTGAATAAGTGCACTTGGTTTTTTAAGCTCGGACCAATATAGTGCAATGTTTGATTTCATTTTCTCCCCACTACTGTTTATAACATCTTCCCTAGACTCAAAATTTGCCAAAGCTCTCATGCAAATGGGAATTGTTTTCATGTAAAAATCAATTAATATGCATGAAATGGATTATTTTAGTGTTTGAATTGTATCCCCCCAAAACACATTTTAGAACTCTACAAAGCAGTGTGAATACAAATTCCTCTTTCTTTCTCTCACATGGGGAAAGTCCTTGTTGGAAAAAACAAAAAATGTATGTAGTACATATCCAGAATTCACTAAATATGTGTGCAGGGTGCTGGCTCCTTTTCAGTCCTCAAGTATGGGAAAGTGATTGGACACAGAAGGTGTGGGGGCATGGTGAGCCCAAGGAGCCTTTGCTCTACTTCTCTAGAGAAAAAGAGAAGTAGAGGAGTATGGCAGACAGGGAGTGTGAAAACAGCAATCAGCAATTGCTAGGAAGAGGATGCAAGACAAAAAACCTTAGGAAATGTCGAAGCCTTTTTTAGTCCACTATATCCTGAATAGAAATGCCCTGTTTAACATTTGTTGATATTTCTAAAAACGACCTCCAAAAATAGTTCATCTTTGACAAGTCGCTATCTCACCAAGATGTATATTGTTCACCTGGACTATCATTCTTTCTTATGTCCTGACAGTTTCTCTGGGATCCTCACTGGGTCCTCAGTGACAGAACCATAGTTCCTTCCCCATCTGGTGTGGTGGCTTCCATGCTACTTCCTCCCCCACTTTCTTCAAATATGTGCCTTCAACCCTCAACATTCCATCATAAAAAGGTGATGTACTTTGTATCATGTCCTATTTAACCAAATAGATTTCTAATAGCCTCTATCTACACCACACACACACACACACACACACACACACACACACACCATTTCACATATCTTCTATTTAAAAAAAAAAAAACGATTTTATTTATTTATTCATGAGAGACACACAGAGAGGGAGAAACAGGCTCCATGCAGGGAGCCCGACATGGGACTTGATCCTCGGTCTCCAGGATCACACCCTGGGCTGTAGGCAGCGCTAAACCACTGCGCCCCAGGGGCTGCCCTTACATTTCTTCTAAACAATTTGTTCTAGAAAGGAGCTAGTCTTCATACCAAACACCTCACTAAAATTGCTTCCCCTTGACCCTTTTGCAGTATTTTTAAAGCAGCGATTGTGAACTTGTGGTTCTTTGGCTGAATTTAGTTGGCAGTCATGTTTTATTTGTCCCATAAATTGTCTTTAAAAAATACGTATTTTAAAACTTAGGACATTTTTTAACATAAAAATCCAGGCTGTTTGTTTTTCTTGCAAACTCAAAAGATCTGGCAACCCTGGGCTCCATTTCCACATGGCAACACTTGGACATACTCTGTGGTTCGCCATAGTCCTCACCATTCCCTACTGTCTCCATGACCTAAAGGGCATGTGACATATGCCATTTGGCATGGTGCTTGTACCATTTCTTTTCATAGAGAGATATTTCTCTGTATGTGTGTCTCTATCAAAAGTGGTAAACAAAGGACCACATTTTTAAAGAAAAATAAGCTTGGATCTCTCTCTCTCTCTCCCTCCCTCTTTTTTCTTGTGGAAGCAAAAACTATTCCTATGTGTTTTAAGGCATATGCTACTTTACTTGATTTTTTAATTGCCTCAGTGTCCTGTTGTTTGGTGTTTGCATATGAGACGCTGACTTTCAGCCCCATCTCCAATTAGTACAAAGTAACCATAAAATTCCTTAAAACAAAACATTTCATTAGCTTAAATATTAAATATGTTGTTCAACACATTTTCAACGTGTGGGTAGAAACAAGGTTAAGGGGTCAAGAAATTAAATAATAGTATTCAAGATTATCCCTGGGACAGCCCAGAACCAAGGCCTTCTGAGAATAGGTGATCTTCTGTCATCATTTCCCAACTTTGTACCCAAATATGCTCCTAATCTAAATTCTGAGGATATAAGAAATGTGAATCTACTTACTCTCATGCAGCAAAGAAATTCTACTACAATGAAATATTCCAATGGAATAAGAATGGGGTTTTTTATAACAATAAATCTAACATTTACCTGTATTTATTTTTTTTAATATTTTATTTATTCATGAGAAATCTAGAGAGAGAGGCAGAGACAAAGGCCGAGGGAGAAGCAGGCTCCTTGCAAGGAGCCCAAAGCGGGACTTGATCCCTGGACCTGGGATCATGCCCTGAGCCGAAGGCAGATGCTCAACCACTAAGCCACCCAGGTGTCTCAACATTTATCTGTATTTAAAGTGGTGTTTTCAAAACTGAAAAAGGCACTGAATTTTTTTTTAAGTGGTGAACATACTTGTCTTTAATTTCTTTGCAACCCAAGACCTCAGTTTAAAAGAAAAAATGAGGAAGTAATTGCTGTGTTTCATTAGAAACTTTAGCAGCAATTCTTCTGTTCGAAACTTATTCATTTAAATTAAGATTATGAGGAGCACATTGCTTCTTAATGGTGGCATGTGATAGTTATCTCTCTAAAAGAATGATCTCACTCTGGCACATGCTTTCCATTAAATATCTGTTTGTATATTGGCTTTCTATTGTTCCTTTCAGTCTCCTCAAATATCTTTTAGGAAAAGGAGGGTTATCAATTTACAAAAGGGTATACTGAAACCTCTTTCTAAATGGGAATGGAAAGATGGAGGGAAGGAAACTAAGATCTGAGTTTTCGTGAAGTGAAAGAAATTCTATCACATATTCTCATTTCATGAATTTAATTCTTTCAGCTCATTGAACAATTATGGGAAGTCCCTATTATCCCGGCTTGTGTGTGTGTGTGTGTGTGTGTGTGTGTATTGGAGTTCGATTTGCCAACATATGGCATAACATCCAGTGCTCATCCCGTCAAGTGCCCCCCTCAGTGCCCATCACCCAGTCACCCCAACCCCCTGCCCACCTCCCTTTCCACTACCCATTGTTCGTTTCCCAGAGTTAGGGGTCTCTCATGCTTTGTCTCCCTCTCTGATATTTCCCACTCATTTTCTCTCCTTTCCCCTTTATTCCCTTTCACTATTTTTTTAAATTCCCCAAATGAATGAGGCCATATAATGTTTGTCCTTCTCCAATTGACTTACTTCACTCATTTTTTATTTGAAAAAAACTTTGCTTTTCAATACATAGTGAATAGTTGGGGGGAGGTAAGATGCAACTCCGGAGTCATGTGGATTTCAAATTCCCTACCTTCTACTTTGTAGAAATAAGACACATAAAGAGAACATTGACACTTGCCTTCCGACCCAGTGAACTTGGACCTGAAACACAAGGGCCGAAAGAAAGGAAGATGCAGATTGGGGCATGCAAGGAAGAAGGAGCAATGGATTTAGTCCACAATTAACCTTTTATGAGGACAGAAAACTCTAAAAGGTTAAAAGATCACTCTCTATTTTGCATTTGGATCTTGAAATAGGAAACTTCTAAAAGAACCCAGTCTGATTAAGGATCCCAACAGGGAGAATTTCAAGGGGTTGGAAGTAGAAATAGTTTTGAAAATTAACCTCAAGAACTCTGGCCTGATGCTGGCCTAGCTGCAGGGCCTGGCCCTCCTCAGAAGGGGAGTCCAAAGGGAGGGGGAGGATTCTCTGCAAAACCAGTAAAGGGGACCATCTTGCTCCCCTCTTGCAAAGCAGTGGTTTTCAACCTTGCCTGCACTTTGGAATCACCTGGGACACTTGAAAAAAATTCTTGGGCCCCTGTCACCAAGAAATCCTGATTGAAGTGGGCTAGTAGGTGTTTTGGCTATAGGGTTTTTAAAAAAGCCTCACCAGTGATTCTAATGTACAGTCAGAGCTGAGACCTGCTATCAGAGAGGAAGAACATTCTCACTACCTATGTGGTCCCCCTTATCTGGAAAGGCCTGTGTCCTGGCTGTGGAAGGTAGCTGACAGTAAATCACACCCAAGAGCACCTTTGTTTCCCCATGCTTTCTAAGTAATACAGAAAATTGGTGAACTGTCATCAGTATTTCTCAGCCCACTGTGGCCATCTATGTCTCCTCTAGGGAGATAAATGATTGGAGATGTGATTATACAATCTTCTCATCTGGGGTGCAGAGTCTCACATCTCAAGGTGTGGTCCTGGGTCAATGCAGCAACAACATCATCTGGGGGCTGGTTTTGGGGTGCCGAGTCTTAGGACCTGCCTAGATCTCCTGCCTGAGAACTTGCATTTCAACAAAACCCAGGTGATTCAGATGTATGTTAGAGTTTGAGAAGCATCGCTGTAATAGAAATAACAAGTATTCATTAATTTTTTGGTAAATTATTTAAGGTTAGCTATGAAACTGGCATGTATCAACACAGTACATTAGGAATAAATATTTAAAAATCAAGACAGGAAAAATATGTATTAGAAGAGGATATTAAGAAAAGGAGCAAAAAATAGTACATAGATAATTAAATCATAAGGAGCTTTTGAATGAACTTGTTAAGCACAGCTTGAATCTAAATTCACTAGACTCCAAAGAAGAAAATATATAGTTCATATTACCCAAGGGGGAAAGAAACTGTTTTTCATGAGGTTTCTTGAGAAGCACTAAGAGATCTGGTGGAAAATATATTTACTAAGCACCAACATGAGGTCAAAGACATTCTGCACATGCCACTTTCTAAATGTCCTCAGAAGACAAGTTACCTAACATCACCAGCTCTTGCCCTCATCATTTCCAAGATGGGCATAATACTTTCAATCCTACCAGACTGTTTGAAGGACTAATTGCAGACAGTATGACATGTCCCACTTCCTTGGGCTCAGAGTAAATTCACACTTTATTTTTGATTCCAATCAAAAACAGTCAAAGCCAGTCAAAGCCCAATATTACCATCTAAATCACAGCTTTCTCATTTTTGAAGAATAAAGGTGTGGGTCTTACCCTCTCAGCTATCAAATCTTGTTGAAATCTATAATCATTAGAAGAATATTAAATTGGTTTAGAGACAGAGACATAGATTAATGGATTATAAGAGTAGCCAAAAGCAGACCTATAGATATATCAGAACATGGAATAGAAAAAAAGGAGATTATAAAGCAGTAGAGGAGATGATGTTTTTTAAGTGGCATTGTGACATGTGGAAATTATATACCACACATTATAAAAATAAATACTAATTGAATTTAAAAATTAAATGTGAGAATGTATAAAATTAGAAACAAATCAAACTCTCATCTCTCTAGGGAAAGAGATTTCTCATATCTATCTCTTTAGAGAGAGATAATAAATAAGAAGATAGATGTGGAGAGAGAGGAGGAAAGAAGTTAAAACAAATGAACTAGATCTAGTTCTGTATCAAATGGATAACTTTAAAAAGTTAATGTTGGGTGAAATTGAAGGCGGATACATAGAACTTGATAACGTTTATGTAAATTTTAAACACATCACTACTTTATATCATTTATGGACACACACACATATAGTAACAGAAGAACATGGATGAGCAGTTTGAGATCACCTTTGAGAAGAAAAGGAGGAAGGAAGGAGAGAGGGAGGAAAGGCAACAAACATGAGATCAAAATGGACTTTCGCTCTATGAGTTTGTTTTTTTTTTTTTTAATCTGAGGTAAATATGCTACAACCTCAGTGTTTGTTAAATCTGGATACTGGATATATAATTATTTATTATCTTATTCTCTATACTTTCGTATATTTGAAATGGTTCTTAGTTTTGTTTTTAAAGTCCTCCTCCACAGGCCTCGTATTTTTTTTTTAAGATTTTATTTATTTATTCATGAGAGGCACAGACTTAGAGAGAGAGGCAGAGACTTGGGCAGAGGGAGAAGCAGGCTCCATGCAGGGAGCCCGACGTGGGACTCGATCCTGGGTCTCCAGGATCACTCCCTGGGCCGAAGGCAGGTGCTAAACCGCTGAGCCACCAGGGATGCCCAAGGCCTCATATTCTTGATAAGTCCAAAGACTTACCTCTTTCCAAGACCACGTGAGTAACTTACCCTAGGGAGAGGAGGCGGGCAAGCTGTTCCTTCCCAGAGGAGCTCCATGTGAGAGTTGACATAGTTGCAGTCACTTGGTTTCCCTTATGACAAGCCATAAGGTCGACTCTGTGTAGTTCTCTATAGAGCCCAAGGACTGGCAGGTGCGAAATTCAGGCTGTGCCTCAGCACAGTACCCCTCCCGCGCCCCCCCCGCCCCGGTCAGCCACGGCCACTTCCACCACCCCATCATGGGCAGTGCACATGCAGAGGGTGATGAGCCCCAAGCTGTAGAGAAAGAACACATGCCAGGCCCCACAGCTCAAGTCTCCCCTGCTCCTGGGCATAGCTCTCAGCCAGTCTACGCACCCAGGCATAGCTTGTCCCCAGCAAAGGCCCCCATATCCCTGGGTGTGTCCTGGGAGGAGGGCGGGGGTTCTCATCGGTCTGTCCGTCTCTTTACCAGAGGATGGGTCTATCTCTTTGTCCTTTCTTCTGTCCCTCCCTCCACGTCTATCCAGATGACTCAAGCACAATGGAAGCCTCTATCCCTAAGTGTCTTGAGCTCTATTTCCAGATCTGGCTTCCTTTCTGTGTCCCCTAAGAGATGACACTTCCTTCAGGAAAAATCCCAGGAGGCCAGAGTTTGCTAAATAAGAAATCTAAATATTCTCACACACTAGAAGGGGGTACATTCACTTAATAATTGTGAAAGCAGTCATTACATATGAAGACAAAGTCTTTTAAAAATGCAAATGTCCAAAACCACAGAGTTGATTTCATCCAGCCATTGGTGGGCTCCAGAGGCCTGTTTCAGGGACCCTCGGCTCTAGTCCTTCATGTCAGACTTCTCTCCCTTGGAAGCTACAACTTCAGAATCTTCATGGAAGTAATTGGACTGGCCCACAGACAGCTTGGTGACACACTCAAAGTATTTTCTCTGCTCACTGTGTCCATCACTCAATACTGATCTAGATGGCTCTCCCTCCGAATCAGCCCCTTGAATCAGGGAAGCAAGCCTGTCCCCTCTTAGCCTCTGGTGCTGGCCCCAGAGATCAGTGCAGTTCTGTGATGAGACGGAGGTTTCTGGGGCTTTTGCCCAGTGACACCTTTGTCATTTTTCTCTAATCTGTTCCTTTCTTTCCTGTGCATCTTTCCCAAGGCATGCCCACTGTAGTTTTACAATGGCATCAGCCATGTGGCCTCTAAGTGGGCGCTACAGACCTGAGTGTGAAGACAGTCCAGCCCTGTATGTGGATACAAGACTTCTCATTTCCTCTGTCTCAGAGCTTGTGACCCTTCCGAGCCACCTACTAAGTTCCCTTCTCTTATTTGATGATTGCCTCTCACTCACAGTTCATTTGCCAAGAAAGCCAGCCCTAGTCCTGACTTAGCTCCTTCTCCATCTCAGATTCCCTTGGATGACTTCCCACAGCTAAAACTTCAGGGTGTCATTAGTCAGAACCCTCTCTGCACCATTTTACAAATGAATAAGACTTTGTACCTATAATCATACATGTGTATCTTTCTTACCAAAACAATTTTCTTACTCATCTAGATATTGCTGAATATATAAGAAGTGCCAAGCACACAAAAGCCTACCTAATTTCTTGTTAACTGGCTAAGCAATATCAATAACGTGTATAAATGGTAATGGCATAGTTGACTGTTAATGAGTCACATACAGATATAGGTAGTGATGTGGTTGTTTATAGCTTGATAGGAAAATATCTGTACTGGTAAGAATATGGCATATGATTCTACTTATAACCCAATCATGACACAGCATTGTTCATGGAGTAATGTAAAGATATTCTAAAACGTGATTTGAATGAATGTAGAAAATACCATTGAGGCATCAGGACACTGGAACCTGAGGTTTCCATGAACTCTACCCATTTCAAGGTTTCATGGTAGAGTTGAAGTAGAAGTGTTTCTTCATAAATCAGTTTACCTAGAAGCTGTTATATTTACCTGATGCATTATAAAAGTTTGGTTCCCTAAACCCTTTGCCGCACCACCTTGACATGACAACATAGTGTTATGATTAAGTTTGGGTACGCATCTGTCTTTGCCACATTCTAGCTGTGTCACCTTAGATAAGTCAGTGAACCCTTCTCTATTTCATTTTCTCCTTTGGAAAATTGGTGGGGGGGACAACAGACCAACCTCCTAGGCTTATTATGAGGGCAGTCAGTATAAGGAAAATCACTTAGAACAGTGCTGGCAAAGGGCACTCAATGAATCACTACAATCATCACCATTACTAAGATTTCTTTTTTTTTTTTTAAGATTTTATTTATTTATTTGACAGAGAAAGAGAGAGAGAGAGAGTGAGTGAGCATAAGCAAGGGGTGGTGGCAGGCAGAGGGAGAAGGAGAAGCTGGCTCCCCGCTGAGCAGGGAGCCCAACGTGGAGCTCAACCCCAGGACCCAGATCATGACCTGAGCTGGAGGCAGATCCTTAACCAACTGAGCCACCCAGGCACCTCTGAGATTTTCAGTTGAAAGGAATATCTAGTCTTCACTGTTTACTCGGAGGTACAGGATTGGGACTCCAAGCAACTGATAAGAGCAGCCCAGAGAGAGGGCTGGCATTCAAGGGAAGAGCTCCAGGCCTACCGGGGACCTGGCAAGTTGGGCCGGGAAAGGAGCTCGAACTCCAGCCTGGAGGAGGAGCCATGGGGAGTGGTTATTGCATGTGGAAGACTGCCACCTGGAAGGACATGGCCCCTCCCAAGGGTCATCTCTGATATAGTAGATACTATCTCTACAGGTAGAAAGACCAATTTCAAGCCTCACTGAATGGTGGCCTGAGGTTTTCACTCTATTTTCTGCCTTGGCTAGGAAACTAAGCTTTGTTCCAGAGATGGGGGCTGAGGTGTAGACAAAACTCTAAAAGTCATAGAATAACACTGTGGATAAAATCATATGTCTTGGTGCTAGACAGGAGCGAGTCTAAGCTTTGCCACTTTATCATGAATGGCTTCTAAATTGTTGTGATGAGAGATGAGATAATCTCTCCGAAGTCCTTGGCCTTGTATTTGGCCTATGTATCATAACCCAGTGGGGTAGCTATTGTCACTATTATCATTAAGATAGTCTGGTAAAGATGATGGAGATGAAGATGATGAACATGATGATGATGGAGACAATGAGGGAAGCGGCCAAGGGTGGGGAACAGGATTAGATGTATCCGGTGATGGAAAAAGAGGTAAAGGTTTAATCAATTTTCGATCAAGTAAAATGAACCCCCCAAAGAGGCAATTATACTTAATTTGTGATGGGACACAGTGAGTTCATGCTGCACAAGCCACCTCTCCCAGACACAGGACTCATGTTTCTAAATCAGTTTATGGGGCACACTTCTTCCCACAACCGCTTAAAGACCTGTTTGGCCGCAATGGACTAAAAAAAGCCCACATCAGACTCTGCACGCAGGAAACAGAATTTAAAACGCAAGGACAAAGGTTTAAATAACAGAGCTGACAGCAGAGAGTTACGTTCCCACACCTTTGGCAGTGTGTACAGATCTTTGACATTTCACCAAAACTAAATGTTCCATCTCTAGAACCTGACTCGTTCTTTACTATTTTTATTGTGTTGCGGTTTAAAAAAAATTGCCAATTAAGTTAAACTAAACTGTCGCACAATCAGCTTCTATAATTACCAGCAATGCTTTATGATAGGTTCAAGCAAACAGAGGGTTTGATTTTTTTTTTTTTTTTTTTTTTTTGCCAGAGTTGTAGTTTCTTTTTGTAGAAACAATTATCATGGCAGTGCTTCCCAGCAAAGGGAACACATAGCCTGAAGCCATTGCATATTTCATTTTCAGTCCAGCAGTTTTAGAGTTCGCACTTTTCCCAGTGACTGTGCAGTGGGAGGAAAAGACAACCAAAGGCTCTGGGTGAAGCGTGTGTCTCACAAAGCAGGTTGTACAGCCACTAGGAGCTGGACAAAAAGAACGCTGCCCTGTTCTGGTGCCACCAGCTTTTGAACACATGCCTTCACCCACAGGATGGAGTAATGACTGGTTAAGATCCAGTGTCACAACCAAATTCATGCACTCCCTCTCCAGCAACAGATGTCAGGATGCATAAGGATGCAAATCTAAAGTTACATTATTAACATTAGCAATGAATGGCAAAAGACATGTAATAACTAGTGGGTAGGTAACACAACATGGGAATATACTGGGTTTAAATTCTAGTTCTATCACCCACTGGGTGGAACAAGCAACCAGTCTCAGTTTTCCCACATGTAAAATAGGGTTACCAGTAGCATTTAGCTCACAGAGCTGTTTTGAAGATCAGATAAGCTAATGAGTTGACTCATTTATTCAATGAATATTTATTGATCAATTACTACATGTCAGATACGGTTCTAGATATTGGGGATGCAACCATGAATAAAGTAAACAAAACGGGCCAAGGGAGCTTAGGAGAATATTAGCTAACAAGGTGCTCAGCCCATAATAAGCACATGAAAAACGTTAGCTATGGTTTCTATGTGTGTATCATTTTATTTTTACCGTATGGATTTTGTTTTTGTTATTGTTAGCTATTATATTTTACACACATATTGGTAGGATACTTTATTATTCCCATTACATGGAAAAACTGAAGTTCAGAGAGCCCAAGAAATGTGTACAAGGTCATATAATTACTGTGCTAATCAAGTTTTAAATCTGAGTTAATGGGAGTTTGGTCCATGTGCTTCCTAAACTCAAGGCACAGTGTGATTTCTAGTGAGTCCAGGGTCTAAGCCTCTTCAGCTAGGATCAGCTCTGGATTCAGCATTCCCCTTGTTTCTAGATCAGGGTATGATGGTATGATCCTAATTCTTCATTTTACATGATGATCGGGAGCTAAATGTTATAGGCATGATCCTTTACCTGGAGAGGAAATCAGAAGAAGTGAAAAAAGTCAGCCTCAGGTAATCATAAGGAAAAGCATTTCTAAAATTAAAGACATTGGATTCTGGTACGGGTTATCAGAATTATACTATTATACTAGCCAGTATAGGCTAGTATAGGCTAGTATAATTAGTGGTGAATTTCTTGTCTTGAAATGTTCAAGTAGAAGCCAAAAAAGTATTGAAGAATCACAGGCCTGGGGGCTTATATATCTATTGAGGGTTGGTCCAGATTTCCTACTTCCCAAATCTGGGTGATCTGAAGAATCTTTCAAAGACCTTGATTAAAATACAGATTCTCTAGGCTCCCTTGCAGAGTTCTAGAATATCTGGAGTATTTAATATTTAGCTCAGAGACTGTCTTAAAGATTAGGCCAGCTAATAATATATTTATTATTATTTATAAACATTTATAAATATATTTAGAAATGTTTATAAATATTTAGCAAACATTTATTGAACAGTTACTGTGTGCCAGGTCCTGTCTGAGAAGCTGGGGGTATAACAATGAACAAAACAGCCCTTCACTTAAAGGAGCTTAGAGGAAAATGTCTAGCACAAAGCTCAGCACATAATAAGCATATGATGAATGCTAGCTATGATTTTTGTGATAGCTTTATTTTGTTATACAGACTCATGGGTCACCTCTGGTCTTCTAATGTAGCCTGTCCTTAGATATTCTGAACCGAAGGATCAGCTCTGAGGTGTGGCATCTTGCACAAATGCTTTGCAAGCATTTCTTGACTGGCTGATTAGTGAATACATCACCAGTGTTTATTCATCTGCATCACCGAATTGTAGAAAAGCTAAAGACAAAGCATGAACTGGTAGCTTTTTCTAGATTGTGGACTCCCAAAGGGCAGGATTCAGGTCTATTCCTGCTCCTGTCCCCATATTTTCTAGGACACCACCTTGTACAAAACTGGTTATCAAAGAAGTTTGTTTACAGAATAGATAAATAAATGAGGGCAGTGTTTTCTAACTTGCCGGATCACAAGGTTCATTCAGAACCACTTAAAAAACTGATTCTCGGGGATCCCTGGGTGGCGCAGCGGTTTGGCGCCTGCCTTTGGCCCAGGGCGCGATCCTGGAGACCCGGGATCGAATCCCACGTCGGGATCCTGGTGCATGGAGCCTGCTTCTCCCTCTGCCTATGTCTCTGCCTCTCTCTCTCTCTCTGTGACTATCATAAATAAATAAAAAATAAAATAAAATAAAATAAACTGATTCTCATTACCAGCCCCCCAGGCCAACTAAGTCAGAATTTCAAGGTGAAAGGTCTCTGGGAAACAGTACTTTTAACTACTGGCCTCCCCGAGGGGCCCTAATGTCAGGAAAGTTAGGGACACACTGATGAAGGCTGAACTTCTCTGGGTTGGCTAGACCTGAGGCTTTCCCGAATTCAGGTTCAGGACACTCTCAAGTGGGTTGACCATCAGGGACACTGGCCTGGAAACCAATTCCCATGCTTGGTTTTCCCCAGTTCATCTCTGCAACTGCCATGCACATGAAGACCATCCATGTGGGTGGCAGTGGCTCATGCTGAATTAGGCATTTGAGCTTAATTCGCCTTGCTTTTGTGTCTCTTTTTCTCCTGTGCTAAGCACCTATTTTAGAAGAATTTCCAAAGAGGCCTCCTAAATGCTCATTTTAAGAAAGAGAGAGAAGCTGTAAGAAATGCACCTTTTTTTTTTTTCTAAAATCAAAACCTGCATTTTCTTCTTCTCCTACTGATTAGAATCTCAGCATTCCACTAAGACAATCTCCAAAAAAGGAAAAGCAAACGAGCAGGGCTGTTTCTGAGGATATGAAATACTTTACAATTAAATAAGGTACGGTCGGGCTTGGGGCTGATCACCGGTGATGGGTAGGTTTCTGCGAGGCTGCAAATGAATTCAGCGCGGGACAGCGTTCCAAATGGCTCCTACAAGCTTTCCTTTTATTATTTTTATTTGGTTATGTGCTGACTCTCATCCAGAATTGCACTTAATGCCCTAGTCTGAAGTTGTTGAAATGGCCCCCCATGGCATAGTGTGACAGTGAAAGGATATTGCCTTTGGAAGCTGCTAATGGTCCATGAAAAGGAAACAGCAGCAAACAGGAAAGCAATGCTCCAAAATAATGTCAGATAAAAATATTCACGTCTTCGCTTTCATGTCCATTTATTGAGAGAGAGGCGTGATCACAGGGAAAGCAAGGATTTCCAAAACAGGCAAAGGTAAAAAGAATGCAGCCACTCAAGGTTAAAAATATACCCACATTCACACATATATTTTTCTACGGTTCATAATTAAAAGACAGAATTTACATTTAGAAGCCTAATTGAGCTCCAGACTCAGCAAAGAAGGGAAAGAGCTCTAGGGCTACAATGGCATGAATAGAGGTCGGCTGTGGGCAGGGTCCTTAATCCATTTATCTAGCTGGTCGGCATAGGCCCTTACTATGCACCAGGCCATGTGCTAGGAGCTGGGAAGGGGAGTGAGTAAGGTGGGGGAAGACAGACAAAACTCCCTGTCCAGAAGGAGCCCAGGGTTGGTGGGAAAGAGAGACAAAACACACATCTTATGGTTACACAACAGGTCAAAACAAAATGCCGGAGGAGCCCAGGAGCATTCAGAATTTGAGGAAGAGCTGGTGATGGGGTTGTACATTGCCAGGAAAAGGTGAAGACAGATGTTGGGCTGGAGGCGAGGAGGTTGTAAGAATGTTCTAGGCAGAGGGAAAGTTAGGAGCAAAGACACAGCATAGATAAGGGGCTGATGAGTTGGTAGAGGTGTAAGATGTTCAATGTGGAAGAAACAAGGGGTGCTCATGGGAAGAAGGTCCAGGTGAAGTTAAGGCAGGGGAGTAGGGGGAGATGGGCAGCAGAGATTCAGAGAGAACTGGGCAGACACCACATAAGTCTGCCTGGCTCCTAGTAACCAGTAAATGCCTCACTAATGACAAGGGCACCCACATACTCTCCTCTTGCTCTTAGGGAGTATTTGGCTTTTAGTGTCCTCAGTGAGAATATGAAAGAAAGCACCCATTACATTTTGGCCTCTAGAACCTGACCCCCATTACATTTACCTCCCATGAACACTCCCAAAGGAAAGATGGGAAGATGTTCCAGCCAGAAGCAATCTCTTACTAGAAGAGCAAAAGAAGTAATAAACATCATCATTTGAAACTCGCTTATGTGGCAATTTAATCCATCTATAACAACTGACATATATTAAATGCTATTATATACCAGATTCTATTGTTTTTTAGTATCTTATTTTACTAAATCCCTCCAGTCACATTATTAGAGAAGTATTTCTTTTCTTCTTGTTTTAGAGGTTGAGGAAACTGAGTCATTTATATGTGTGAGAACTAATAAGCCCACACCTCACAGCTAGTCCATCTGGCCCAAAGAACTCCAGAACATGGCCTTCAGTTAACCAGAATCAAGAAGAGAAATGAATGGCAAGAAAGCATAAAAATACTCCGAGAAGCTGGGATAAATTAGTACATATTTATGTTAATTAACAAAACTCATTCATATAGATCCCTTCCCTCCTCCTCCATTTCACCACCCCAGATATGATTTATATGACTTATGTATGTTCTGAAGTACAGATATTTTGGTAAGGGTTACAAAGCCATTTGGCATCAATTCTGAAATGCCATTATTTATTAAAGATTAATGGATTAGAGAGCCGGGAGACCGGAGTCTAAGGCTTAGTTCTACTACTGATTAACTGTATAATCTGGTCAAACCAATTGCTTTCCTTTCCTGGATTCCATTTCCCCACCTGTGAAGTGCACTGGGGTGAGGAGCTCCTGAGGTTTCCTGGAAGGTTAGTCAAGGAGGAAGAGGTTAGCCAAGACAGAGCCCAGTATCCAAGGCCACAACCAGTGGTCCCATATCTATGTCTCTTAGATAATCACAAATAATATATTTTCTTTCTCCCTTTAGTCATGGACTATAGTTGAGATGATTCCATATACATATTTAAGAAGATCCAAGAATTTATTGGCTGATCATTTGAATATGCTCTTATAGGTATGTTAGACTTATTCCACGTTACTTGTGTATAAGACTAACTAATTTGAACCAATCCAAATTTGTACTGTCCAGCCTGACAGCGGCTAGCCACATGTGGCTATAAGCACTTGAAATATGCTCAGTCTAAATGAAGATGGGCTGAACATGTAAATACACACCAGACTTTAAAGATTTAATAGGAAAAAAGAATGTAAACTATCTCAACAATTTTTAAAGTGGTTACAGATTGACTTCCCAGTTCTGAAGAAACAACAATATACATTCAATGAATCGATAAGCAGAAGTAATTGAGGGGCGGTACACCCAGGCATCCATACGCCCACAGTTCAGAGGGCCGCAAACGCAATAGGCTTTATGGTCTTCAGTGGGTGAACATTAGTAAATATAAAAATGCCTTCAAATTAAATTTAAATGTGCATTCTACTGACCTAGTGTCTTAGTCTGCCCATGATCCCATAACAAAGCACCACAGACTGGGTGGCTTAGACAACAGGAATTTATCTCTCATAGTTCAGGAGGCTGGAGGTCTGAGATCAAAGTGCTGATCAGTTCTATTCCTGGAAAAGGCTAGCTTTCTGGTTCGGAGTTGGCTACTTTCTCGCTCCATTTCATATGACCTTTGCTGTACAGATGCAAGCCTACACAGAGATCCTCCTCTTTCATAAGGACAGCTGTCCTATTGGGTTAGGGCCATGCCTTTATGCCCCCATTTACCCTCAATTACTTTCCAAAGACCCCATCTCTAAATATGATCACACTGCAGGTTAGGGCTTCAGCATGAATATGTTGGGGAAAACAATTCAGTCCATAGCACTCAGTTTGGCTATCCTTTGTTGAAAAGTGTAGGATAATTTACATCGTGACTGCCCACATTCAATGTTGCCCAGAAATAAAAGATTTGGTTTTCCAGTGTAACCATAACTTGGCCGTTTCAATCTTGAGTATTTTTTCATCTTCTTCCCAATACAACAACAATAATAAAATAATAATAATAACATTTAGGAGGAAAAATATTACCCTAAGAGACAGCCATGTTTACTGTGTAGTGATTTCCCAACAGAAATTAATTCCAAGCAAATTTACATTCTACATTTAAAAAAGGTATAAATAATTCATATTTTCATATCATCAGCACTGTGCATTTCCTACACTAGGGTACCTGTAATTTTTTCAGCTTATCTGTTCTAAATTTTGGTTCCATAGCTCATTATCACATTGTTTGTGCTTCTGTTCCAAGGTGGTAATTTAATAGTCTTCCATAGAATTATGTTCAATTAAAATGTTTTCGGTTTTAACATTCAAAACCTTTTTAGTTTTTAATTTAATTGCTGTAACTTCGTTTGTATGTATCATTGACATAACTTATTTGCTCACTGCACTCACACAAATACCAAACCTTCCGAGTAAATGAAACCTTTGACAGCTACAAGTGTGCCCAAGCTGCTTCTCCCTCCACACCACGTGACTCATTCATGCCAGCCTCTTCGAAGGGACTGATTCAGCAACATTTTCTGTCTCACATCTTCAGCATTTTGATTCCACAGTCTCTTTAATGGGCTGCACAGTGCAGAAAATGGAGTTGAATTTTTTTTAACTCCTGTTGCTTTTCTGAAAAGCCCAAGAAGCCTATTTATATCACAGTGCTACATTCAGCATCAGTCTGCATGTTACATATTCATGGCATATATCTAGATAGATTTACAAGCAAGAACCCAGGGAATTCCAAGCTGTAAATTGCAGAAACCACACTGATTTCTTCACAAAAGTTTGCAAATTGTAGGTTGTGGTTTTTGTCAGGGAAGCTACAAAACTTTCACTTTAAGTGGAAGTATTTCAAAGAGGACATGACATGCTTCAAGTTAGAGAAAAAAGTTCAGGGGGGATATAACAGGTAAGATATAGAATTTTAAGTCAAATTTCACTTATTGCACCTAAGAAATGATGAAAATTTTAATACTATCCATGGTGATCAATGTGTCAAATAACTGTGGCAAAAATAATGCAGTGATAATTCACAGAAGCAAATAAATCACCTACCTGGCCCTTTGGAGGCTGGTAAAGCCATTGAACCCTGAGGTCTCCAAGATTACAACACAAGTGACTCCTGCAGAGAAGATTTCCTGACCCAGGATTTCTATTATTATGTCTTAGAACTCACTAATCACCACTAACCCCCTTGAATTTTGTCCACTCCTATTGATGGATAAAGATGAGAGAGGAATATGGAGGTCAGATGTGTGGTAGGACAATAGGGTAGCTCAAAATCAAGAGAGAGTTGTGATGGGGCTGCAGACTCATGACTTGGGAATAGAGGATGCACCTTACCTATTTACTGAAGGTAGCAAAACCCACAGCACCGGCCTTCTTGACATCCCCACAAGCCCTGTTACTAATGCAGTGATTTCCTGGACTCCTGGCTACAGAAGGATGAGTCCCTTTCTGTGAAATGCCTGGATCAAGTTGCTCACAGGTACTAAGAACTCCTTTGGTTCTTGCTAAGTTACCATCTTATTTGAAAGGATCAAAGCCCACAATTTAAGTGGATATAAATACAGACCTTTGAAAATATGGGGATGGGTGGGCTTAAAGCACTGTAATAATTCCATTTTCTTAATCCAAAAAGGAAAATGACTGTAATTAGGCTGAGTTGTCTGCCAAGTTTCAGCCTGGAGGGACTATTTTGGCCAAGATATAAACCCCTGAGAATAGAGGCTCATAATGGACGCATCAAATCACACTTAACTATGGCAGAACAAGTAGCTGCTTTGTAATGCAATCACTCAATGATCATGCCTTATGTTAGCATTTTAATTAAAATAAAGAATACTTCCTCCTTTTTACTGTCTATCACCCTCTTCTCAGATATTATTACTGGATAAGACATTTAGATTCACTAAAAAAGTCTACAAGAGTACAAGAGTAGAAATGAAACATCACCTTCTCCATCATGCCCCTACTTACAAGATACCTTCATGAAGGCAGACTGGGAGGCAAAAAAAAAAAAAAAAAAAAAGGTAAGATAGGCCTCAAGAAAAACTCAGGTTTTGGTGTGTTCATGCCTCAGTCTATGCAGTGTGAATCTCAAATTCACTGGGGATATAGAGAATTTCATTTTTAGGGAAGTTGAGTATAGTTTAATTAATTATAGCTGCAGAGCACCAACTGGAACCTTAATGACTTGAGAGAATGAATTCTCCTCCCAATGAGCCTAACCTCCTCTCAGGGAAAATTTACGCAGAGGGAAAATCAAAATGATTATGAATGAAATTACTCACTGCAGTCAGAAACTGCAGCTACACCATGATTTCATATCCCATCCAATGGAGACCTCCAAAGCCAAGTGGCACCTGGTTTGCAGTTCTAAAGCACAGCTTAGACGAACATTCATAGCAGCAGCAAAGCTTAGCCTGAAAGGTATTCACATCTTGGTATCTGGGTAATTGACATGTGTGATGAGCAGGGTATTATTCAAAATATTATTATTCATATATGAGCATAAACCAACCAAGACAGATGCTGGCCATGAACAAACTCTAATAGTCATACTGGGAGTTTTGGTTAAATATTAGTTATACAGAAGGCGGAATGGGGTTGAAAGGAATCTGATACTCAGGTTTTGTTAAAGGAGACTTTATGAAAGCATATGAGATCATAAGCAAAGAGGAAGAAAAAAGATGTGTGTATGCTTTCCCAAATCTTTCCCCTGATCTGGCACTGTGAGCTTACATCTGTGAAAGAATGAGACATCTACTCCTCTTCTGTGCTTTCAAAGTCCTCTGGAAGATGGCTAAAGGATAAACCCCTGATCTTTTCTCTGTCTCATCTTCCCATATCCATACAGGGCTGAAAACTCCAGAAAACACCACAACAGAAAATGGAACTAGTAGAGGGCCAATGGTGGTACACTGCAATCTGAGAAATGTCTCTCTAAACAAAGCACTTCAGTCAGAGACACAAGCATGAAGAAACCTAGAAATAGCGATTTTTGAAAAAGAGGAATAAAGTCGAGAGACTTAGTGATTTTTAGAACTCTATTATAGAACTCTAGAAATCAAGATGATATGGTAATAATATAACAATAGACATATAGACATATTCCATAACAATGGAACAGAATTGAGAATCTAGAAATGGACCCTCCCATTTATGGTCAACTGATTTTCGAGAAAGGTGCAAGACAATGTAATGGGGAAAGATTAGTCCTTTCAACAAATGGTGCTGGAACAATTGGATATCCTCATGCAAGGGAATGAATTTGGACCCCTACCTCATACCATAAACAAAAATTAACTCAAGAGGATCATAACTTCAGTGTAAGAGCTAAAGTTATAAAACTCTTAGAAGAAAACATGAAGGTAGATCATACCACGTTAGGTTAGACAGTGGTCTCTTACTTTCAACACCAAATGCTTAAGTGACAAAGCAAAAAAGACAAAGTAGATTTCATCAAAACTATGAACTTCTGTGCATCAGATGACACTAGCAAGAAATTTAAAAGACAACCCATAGAATGGGATAAAATATCTTCTAATAATGTATCTGACAAGAGATTTTTATCCAGAATGTATATACCATGTACAACTCAACTCAACAATAAAAATACAAATAACCAAATCAAAAATGAGCAAAGGCTCTGAATTGGCATTTCTCCAAAGAAGAGATATAAATGTCCAGTAAATACACAAAGAGATACTCAACATTGCTATTCACTAGGGAAATGCAATGTAAGGGCCCCTGGGTGGCTCAGTGGTTGACCATCTGCCTTTGGCTCAGGGCAAGATCCCAGGGTCCTGGGATCGAGTCTTGCATCAGGCTCCCCAGAGGGAGCCTGCTTTCCCCTCTGCCTATGTCTCTGCCTCTCTCTCTGTGTCTCTTGTAAATAAATAAATAACATTTTTAAAAGAAAAGGAAATGCAATGTAAAACTACAATGAGATACCTCTTGATACCTGCCAAGATGGCTATAATAAAAAAGACAGCCAGTAACAAGTATTGACAAGAATGTGGAGGAATTAGAACTCTCTTATTCTGCTGGTGAGAATGTGAAATGGTGCAGTCTCCTTGCAAAAACAGTTTGAAACTTTCTATAAAAGTTAAACATAAAGTTATCCTAATACCCAATAATTCCACTCCTAGCTATGTATATTCCTAATAAAAACAGAAGCATACTCACACAAAGTTTGCACATGAAGGTTCATAATAGCCTCAAAGTGGACACAGGTCAAAATCCATCAATGGTATGGTAATTATATGAGATAGATAAATAAAAGGTAGTATATCCAAATAATGGGATATTATTCAGCAACAAAATGAATGAAGTACTTATACATGCTACAACATGGATGAGAGTTGAAAACATTGTGCTAAGTGAAAGAAGTCAGTTGCAAAGGCCGTGTATTGCCTAATTCCATCTACATGAAATTTCTTAGCATACGCAGATACATAGAGACAGAAAGTGGGTCATGGTTTCCAGGCACTAGGAAGAGGAAAAGAATGGAGAGTGACTGCTAATGTGAATGGAGTTTCCTTTTGAGGTCATGGACATGTTCTAAAATAGACTGTTGTAGCAATCGATGCACAGTTTCATAAATACACTAAAAATCACTATACTACACACTTTAAATGCAGGAATTTTATGCAACATAAGATATGACTCAATGAAGCTTTAGAAAATAAATATAGGGTTTTGAGTGGGAAATCTAATGATTTGAGGTAAAGTTGGGTTTTTACACGTGAAAGCATGCAACTATAGTTCCAGATACAGAGGAAATTTTAAAATGTACTTTTAAAAAAATATTCATTGATGGAACATTTCAACTAACTTAGGAAAGGGTCAAAAAAGGAGAATGTGGTAAGAGTGTTGCCTATCCAATATTGTTTTTCCCTTTCTAATTTACTAGTAGAACCCCAATTGTATTCACATTGTCCATCTAAAAGCCACAAGTGTCCCTGGTAGTGGGATGTGTGTGGGAGCTGACTGGGCATAGATCTGGCCAATGAGATGTAAGTGGAGTGTGCTCAGTGCTTCTGTGAAGGTATTACTCTCCTGATACACAGGCAGCCTTCTTTCCTAGGTCCCTTCCTTCTTATCTGCTGCACCCAATGAAGTCATCTTGTGAACAAGAGAAAAAAGTCCATATCCCAGGGATAGCATAAAAGATCCGGCATAGCCAATGATATTGTGAAGCTGCTGTACCAATTCTGATTCACCTATCTTTAGACTTCTTGTTACACAAAACACAAGTAGCTGTCTTGTTTAAGCAAATTTTATTTAAGTTTTCTCTTACACATTGCTGAGTTCACTCTCCGGCCAACAAATGTTATGAAACAGTGGGTTTAAATATTGCAATTAGGTAAGTTAGAAATAAGCCTAAAGAATATTTTAAAAATCTAGCAAAAAACAATGAAAATATCAAAAAATATAAGGGAAGAACTAATAATGTAATGCATTTTTTACATTTCCTTTTAGAGTCATGAATGTGTTCTAAAACAGATTGTGGTCATGGGTACACAGCTCTGTGAATATGCTGAAAACCAATGAACTACATAATACAGATTATTATATTCCGATTTAAATCTCAAATATTCACATAGGTCAGGTAGTAGGAGTGTGATTAAGTATGACAAAATGGAAAGTTGGGAATTAATAATTACTTCTCTGAAGTAATGGGCTATTGAAGATATAATTCAATTTTTTAATATTATCATAAAAACATAGGTTAAAAATCTTTTTAACCAGACACTGACAATTAATAGAAATTTTAAAAGAGGAGGAAAAGTAATAAAATTATCTTCTACATGATACTAAAAGGTTAAAAAGGGGAGAAGCATAATGAAAGGATTAAAATCAATTATGATAATAAATCTAAAAGTCACATTTCAGATTGGGTTAAAAAAATCAGTTTTTATTTTCAATAGACATATTGCAGCAGGTAAGAGTTAGTTGGTTAATTAGCCAGATATATCCAACTCATTCTTCTTCTTCATCTTCTATTAGAGACTCTAGAAGAGATAAATACTTACTTTCCAGCCTCTCTTGCAGCTAGGTTGGTCATGTCATACAGTTCTAGTCAATGATATGGAAGTGTGGGGTGTCTGGGGAAGTTTTTACTTTTCAGATGAAAGGAACTAACATAGCTGGTGACATTTGTTCCTGTTTGTCTTGGCTGGGAAGTTGTTGTGATGTCTAGAGCTGCAGTGTCCACCTTGAGAACATAAGGCAACAAAGTAACAAGCTAAAGATGGATGACCCTATGAAAAGAACTTGTGACCTCAGAGGTCTTAAAAGGCAAAACAAAACAAAATAGAAGAGCAAAAGATACTATACTAATTTGTTTAAGCTATAATTAGTTCTGATTTCTGGCTAAAAGCTTTCTTTGCTGATATTTACAATATACATAAAATAAAATAACAGAAAAAATTTTAAATTAATAGTGTGTGATAATAGGCAATAGCATTAACACAAAAAGAACATATTTCTATGTTAATATAAGAGAATGAAAGAAAAAGTTTGAATAAAGAGCTTTGTTATAGTGATAAAGAACAAGTGTTATGAATGTTAGAAATAAAATGAGTAAAAGTAATAAAAGTCTATTGAAATATGGAAAACAGGGATCCCTGGGTGGCGCAGCGGTTTAGCACCTGCCTTTAGCCCAGGGCACGATCCTGGAGACCCAGGATCAAATCCTACGTCAGGCTCCCGTTGCATGGGGCCTGCTTCTCCCTCTGCCTATGTCTCTGCCTCTCTCTCTCTCTCTCTCTCTCTCTGTGTGTGTGACTATCATAAATAAATAAAAATTAAAGAAAAAGCATTGAAATATGGAAAACACTTGAAATCAATAGAAAAATATTTTCTAGAAACATAATAGGAGTTGAGCAATTTTTTAAAAACTCCATCTAAATAAATAAGACCCATAGAATTAATAAATTAATGCAACAATTGTTCCTTTGTTAAGACCAATGAAATAGGCAATTCTAACATGCGTAAGAATTATTAAAAAATTCAAATATTCAATATTCACAATTTGAATAGAGAGTATAGACAAGAGACTATAACAGCTAATAGTGAATACTAGGTATTCTTTGAAACTAAATTTAAAGATGTAGATAAAATGAATAATTTTCTAAAAAATGTAAATGACCAAATCTAACCAAAAAAGAAAATATATCGATATTCATGACAAATTGAAAATACATTCCAAGAATCACTCAGCCCAGATGGTTTTATAGGCAACCCTGTTGACCCTGTAAAAAACAGATACATATTATATAATTCCAGAATATAGCGAGATGGAAATTTCTCAAATGATGTTAGTAAGGTAGCAAAGCCTTGACACTAAAAAATGGTTTTAGAATAAGTTGCACAACACTGACGGTAAATGTCACTTGCCAATATAGAAACTAAAACTCTAATTAAAAATTAACAAATATAAGAGTATATACACCATGGCCAAGAAATAGTTCAGCCAGAGACTGAAGGATGATTTAACATTTTGAAATTAATATAATCCATGGTAATAATAGCCAAACAGACACAAAGCACATAATCACTTTAGAAAATGTTGTATATATGGAAGCCTGTTTTAAAAAAGAAAAATATATAAAAATAGAAGAAATCCATAAGTAAATGGAATAAAGGAGAGCACTTTCCATGCATGGTAAAACTCTAGAGTATGAATGACAAATGGTTTTCTCCACCTTTGTTCATTCCTACCAGTTGGCAGTAGCCATGGGGTATCTGTTGGGCTAGAGGTGTGGTGTATTAGCAGCATATATGCTCTGCAGAAAGAGTTCTGAGATTGAGACCCAGTTTCCACTATATTAGTCCAAGGCTGAGGAGGAACAATACATATTTCATGATGGCATGAAATCCAGAATAAGATTGGAATGTTCACTTTCATGGTATTATTTAACATTTTTGGAAAGAGCTAGCAAATATAGCAATTGTTGGAAAGAAGAGGGAAATGTTATCATTATTTCTAATGATGTCACTTAGCTTACATTAAATCAGGACCATTTTAAGCGAAGATTATCATTACATCAGTTCACATAGCAGGAGGATGTCATGAAAATCAATCTGAGTGGTGAATCAGCCACATAGCAGAGGGGAGCAGGCCACTGATAATGCGCAGAAGGAGGGAGACCACCCTCTCCTTCCTCCTTTATGCCTGCCCTCGTTTGGGAAAAAAGTGCCTTCAGCCTGAAGCCCAAAAACTACCTCTACCGGGGTATATATCCAAGGAATTATGGACTTATCAAGCATGAGGAATCCAAAAAATAAGGAAGAAATTTATTATTATAGGAAAAACAAGACCTAGCAAGGCAGCAGTCCTGGATCCTGACACGCCTTTGCTGTGTAGCCTTCAGAATATCAGTTGACTTTTGTGGTCATCATCTGCAACATTAGGAATCTTTATGAAAAATATTGATAGCCCACCATCTTTTCTACTGTCTAATCACATTATTCACTGGCAAAAATAAGCACACTTTCTAGTGAACTGAGCCCAGAAGCTTTTCATTTCCAAAGCTCATCACATTATTATTATTATGATCACATTATCTTCGAGAAGATAAATGTAGGATAACAATCTCGATCTCTGATTTTGCTAAATAAAGACATTTCAAATAGTCTGTGCTAAAATGTGTTGAACACTGGGTTATTATCTGAATGGAGTTCTATTTGGCAACTGGTTTAATCAACTGTTTTGCAATTTGTCATATATTTATGCCAGTTAATTTGGGTGTCTGACAATAGGAAATTTACTTCTAAAGCCTGATATAATTGTATGAGTGGCATCACCCTTTCAACTCCAAAATTAAGTATCACACATTTGAACAATAACGCCCCCCATCTGCCAATAAACGAGCAAACAAATAAATAGATAAATAAATATTCTTAGGTTTTCAGGAGCAAAGGAAAGAAATGTCTTTCCCTCAGCAGCACCTCTCAATTACTCCATCATAATCACAAGGCGGTATTTTCACAATCACTTCTGGATGCATTGCATTTGGTAATTATTATATAACTTCCTTTTAAATGCATTCCTACGCTCATTGCATGCACGAGGTGATTTCTAACACCACTCATTCAGTTTCCGTAAGAATTTCCAAAGACACTCTTGAGAAGACGTGGAATAAAGGAAAACTAAGGCATTATAGTATTTCTAGTTCACTTCGAGTGAGACTTTATTGTGTTCCAGTCGATGTTCTAAATGCAAAGAGTGGTTAAGAATGCAGACTTGCAAACAGAGGTCATCTTTGTACCTCCCTTTTCTTACCTGCCAAATGATGGACACAGCATGTCTCACATGCCGTCATTATGAATAAGGTAACATATGCAGCATTTGGGACAGCGCCTCACCCGCAAATGCAAGCTGCTCATTTTAAGTGAGTGACCTCATTTCCTCCTCACAACAACTGTAAAATGGAGCCATGAGCTTCTTCTTTTCACAGTTGAATAAAGGTTAAAAGTTAGGGCACCTGGGTGGGCTCAGTGGTTGAGCATCTGCCTTCAGCTCTGGGTGTGATCCTGCAGTCTTGGGATCGCTCCCCGCAGGGAGCCTGCTTCTCCCTCTGCCTATGTCTCTGCCTTTCTCTCTGTGTCTCTCATGAATAAATAAATAAAATAAAATAAATGGAAAGGTTAAGGGACCACCAGAGGCTACACAGGACTCAGAATAAAGAGGCAAACCCCCATTCCATGCTTCTTTGGGGCCTCATTTCTATTCTATTCTAGCCATTGTGTGGGGGAGCGAGAGTCTGAGCAGAAACATTAATGCTCCTTGTAAGCTCAAATATAAGAACCATGTTACCAGTTTTCACCCCAATCTTAAACTGATTAAACTCTCCAAATTTCCTCAGAAGTCTTGTTTGGAAGTTGTTAATTTGATAATTCTCCTCTAAACTGGTAACAAGATTTTCAATTCTTCCATAGTTGAAAGCTCAAAAGCAAAGAGAATCCCTCAGGGGAAGATAATAAAGACAATCATCTATATACAGCTTACAGCCAACAAATAGCTTTTAGACCAAAAAAACAAAACAAAAACAAAAACAAAAACAAACCCCTATATTTATAAGGTGACTTGACATACACATATTTTACTGTTGGAATCCATGACCTGAAGTCGGCAGGACGATCCAGCTTTTGGAACGGGAGTGAGGCATTGAGGCAAAAGAGAAAGTAATAAATATCTCACTCATTATCTCTTTGGTCTCCTGGAGAAATAGTCAAGTAACTGAGCTGGCTTGCTGGTCTTCTATGAGAATTTCAAGTATTTGTGAAGAGAAAACAAAGATCATATAAAGATGATGAGCATATCTATGCTCTCAATATGAGATTAATAGGGCCCTCAAAGTGAAGGTCAATTTTAATGGAAAAACGTGGTTAAGAGTTTACCATGCTCTTGAACTGAAGAATTTGGTGGGTATACATGAGTTGGAAGGAAGGAGAGTCATAGCCTGGAAGAGTCGGAGGAAGTAAAGGTCTTATTCTTCTGCCCACTTCGTGTAACTCCCAGCTCGTGCATCTGTACACCTAATTTCTCCTGCTCCAGCTGCTGTGGCACATCAGCTGTGGATGTGACCCAGAGCTCTGGAATTACACGCTCCCTCATCTCCCGTAGCTTGTCGCCACGTCCACAACTCGTGCCAACGCTAAGGCTGCGTGTGGACGGTGCCTACGATGCCATGTGCCATGCCTGATGGGTACTACGTGGGCTACCACACAGTGGTGCTGACTTCTGCTTGCAGCACCTCAGGGCCCTTGTTCTGCTTTATGCAGTAGAATGTCTCTCATTCTACTGCTCCTCCTGAGATTCGAAAATGTCATGATGGACACCACACTGTAGCCAGAATCACCCATCCCCTTGCATGACAACATCCCTCAAACAGACCCCAAACATCTCTTCTCTCTTGGTATAAATTCCCTCCTGGGAGGGCCACCTACAGCCCCTTCCAAATAAGTCTCTGAATAGTAACAACTACCTGTCATCCTGTATAGTACAGAGTCTGGATCTACATTCAAGACTTTTGTGCTTTAAGAACGAAACTCTTAACAGCTGGACACAATCCATTCCAGAGGTGATGCAGACAGACAGGCAGAGAGGAGCTCCTGTGTCGCTGAGGGAGGATGCAGGGCTGTCCCTTACATGGGTTTAAAGCCACTACATCCCTTGATATGGAATGTCCAAGAAAAGGGACATGATAAAATAATTCATTCTGCCTCAGAGCTTATGGTATCTCTTGACAACTTATGATTCCTACAGACCAGCGCCAGTCACACTGGACGGGAGTGATGAAAGGCTTCAGGCTAACTGCAGCTTTGAAGGAGGTAGAGAGAAGTGGCGTTTTACAAAAAGTCCCCCAAATCTGAATTAGCACAATACACGCATACCCGTAATGTGAATTTTCATATAGTATTTGTGTATATGCATGTCAGAAATATTTTTTTAATATTTCAGTTTTATAAGACAATTAGGGAACATGGCCATAGGAAATTAGATGTCATTGTTTGATGCTGCCTTATGGAGTGGAAACAGTGTACATTTTAATTCCATAACCTGACCACTTCTAAGTAAGACAGCAGAGAATAATCATTCTATCTGATGTTAGGAAGGAACAAGACAAGGGTAGGCATGTATCTGAGTTTGTAAGAAGCTGGAAATGACAGCTAAGCCATGTGCAATCATTTGTCTTATATGTAGAGGGGAAAACAACTGGCCGTGTAGACACCAGGTATATACTAGAATGGCTGAAATCTGGGGAAAGTATAAAACGAATCTATTGTGTCCCCTTCCCTGAGCTTGCTTCACTTCCATCCCCCAGCCCATGATGTCCTCACTTACAACAAGGTTCTCTGATCAGGTATAAAGCCGAAGACTAAAAGTTCTTTAAGTAACGTATCCTGATATGTGAAATTCCAAGCACCATTAGAGATGTCTTGTACCCTCGTTTTCACACCTTGGGGACAATTTCCTTCTCTATTTTAATCACAGTACATACTCTTTCTATGTGAATATGCCGAAGTTCCTCAATGAATAAGTTAATTTTGCCCTTATTAGCTTCATTTCTATCATTTTGGCTTCATGCATTTTAAATCTACACACATTTAGAATGATTGCATCTTCCTAAATGGATGGAGTCTTTGATTTTTTTTTTTATAAAAGGGTGTTCCTTTATAGGACTAGAATATATCTTTTTTCTATCTTTTGACTTCCATTTTCAGCATCCTATTTTTAAGATGTTTCTTTTGTAAGTAGCATATGGTGGTTGTTTTTTAATCTACTTGGATAATCCTTTTGCTTTAATTGGAGGATAATGGTGCCATTGTATTTTGTAGTGCATGCTTCAGTGCTGGTGCCACATGCCCAAGGCCCATCTCCGACTTGAGATGTAGCTTTGGTGAACAATCTTGAAATACTCTGACAGTGGCCCACCTCAAGCAGTTATGTCTCCTATGTTCATGTTTCTTGGTGTGTGTGCTTTCCATCTATTTTTCTGTACTTGAATGTGGATATGTTTCTACTGGCTTCACTTCCAGTTCACTAATCTTTTTCTTGGCTGTGTTTAATTTGTGGTTGAGTCCATCTGTCTATTTCTTAATTTAATTAATTTCTTAATTTGCTATATTGTTAAGTTCTAGAATTTCCAAGTGATTTTTAAATTATATGCACTATAGTTGCCTGGTGAAAGTCCTCATCATTATTTTCTTGAACTTGCTAATTTGTTATTTAAATGTCTATGTTGAATAACTCCAATGTCTGGATCACCTGTAGGTTTGTTGCTAATTTTTCCCCTCAGTTTTTCATTGTTTCTCTTTTTTTCCTAATTATGTTTGAGAAATTTTTATTAAACTCCAGACAGTGTGTATGAAAACAATTCAAGGCTCAGACTGATGTTATTTTCTTCCAGAGATAATTTACTCTGCTTCTGGATGGCAGTTAGGTAGGGAATTTAGCTGATTTTCATCGCAAGGGCTGGATATATTCTGCTAACTCATAGTTCTTATGTGTAGTCCTTCAGGTGTCTAAAATGAATCCTAGTGATAGCTTGGGGTGTTTACCACGACCTATCACTCACAGAGGGCCTTGAATTCTAATTTTTTGTCTTCCCAAAGTTCTACCCAGCTTCCCAATCTCTCAGCCTCAGGCTCTTAACAAATTGGCAAGTTCTTGGAGGAAAATTGGGCTTACCTCCATTCAGATGCTTATTTTCTCTCCAGGATCAAGGTGCCCCAAGCCCTAACTATCTTCTGGGCTGACTTGACTGTACCATGATATTTACATTTACATTTACTCTGATATACAGATATATGTGCGCATGCATGTACCTACCTACATATATGCATACACACACACACACACACACACATACACACATATGTATACATCATCTTTAACCTTTCTACTTGTTCCAGATGAGAGAATTTGTCTAACAAGTTAACCCATCACATAGTCAGAGATGGAATTATCCATATCTATGAATCAGTATTGTGGGGGACCCTTGGCATTGGTGTACAGAGTCAAAAGTTTACCTAGGTCATCAGACTGAATCTGTCTCTGATGAACTGTGTAACCTTGGGCATATGATTTCACTTCTATGTGTCTTAGGTCTAAAATGATAGGTTCAACTACACAATCTCTCAGATTTGCTCCATCTATGCCATGCTGTGATTTGGTTCTGCTCATTCACAGCACTAACAACATTTGCAAAATGAAATACAATTGAAATACAATTGGGAGTCGTCAGTCACTGGCTAGTAAAACTGGAAAGAATTTGCTAACCTCGAATTTTAAAACTTCATTAGTGTTTCCTAGATTTCCCTTAAGAGGCTTTAAGAACTTCCTTTGGGATTTTTTCCTTTAGATCCTAGATAGTAATGGAAACACCAGACCACTGTCAATCCATAGGGTCACTAGCAGTTTTGCATTCCTGAGATAAATGCTTCTTGGCTATGTATATGTTTTTTTTTGCAAATGCTATTTTGATTTGACCATAACTTACGCAGGATTTTTTTTGTATCTACATTCACATGTGAGACTGACCTATAATTTCCCTTTCTTGGGCTGTCCTTGTCGTTTTCTGCATCAAGGTTATTTACCAGGCCCATAGAGGCAGGTGGGGATCTTTTTCTCTTGTTTTATTTTCTGGAACAGTTGGATAACACAGATGCTTTCACTTCCTTGGCACTCTGGTAAAGCTGAGTGTGGTGGTTTGAGGAGTAGATTTTTATTAATCCTTTGAATTTTTTGAAGATATTAGGGTTTTCTAATAATTTTCCAGCCAACTCTAGAAAATTTTCCATTTCATCTAAATGTTAAGATCTGTTGGCATAAATGTTTTCAAGATATCCTCTTATGGTTTATTTAACTTATATCACAGTCATGACCTTCCTGTGTTTCTAACACTATTTGTTTCTTTTCTTCTTCCTGAGCAATATAACCAGCATTTTTTCAATATCTCTAAAGAACTGGATTTAATTTTTGAGCCTTCTATTATATAGTTAGTTCCTGTATCATTAACTTTTTTTTACTAGTGCATTTATTCCATTAAATGAACTGGTAGAATTTCATTTACATTTTGAATTGAAATCTCAGCTCTTGTTTACAACCTTTATAAATTTCTAAAGTATTTAAGTCTGTACTAAAGTCAGTCATGAAATCAAGACAGAAAAGAATCAACTGACAAAAATTTAAGAAGGAAATTATTGTGAAGTTGTGGAGAGAGTTAAAAAGTGTATTTCATATAATGAAGTTTAACCATCAGATTTGTCTATCCTAGAATTGTGTGCCATTGGGAAGTTTTAAATCCACTTTCCCAATCTCACTTTGCCATATTATTCTGATTATATATCTTAGTTCTACCTTGTTTTTAACTACCTTAACACTCTTTTAGTTATTATTGTTACAGTTTTGCTTTTATAGTCATTTTATTTAGATTTACTTCCTTTTTTTCCTCATGATTTCATTCTCCTTCTAGGTCTTTCTAGGTCCAATTTTTCTTCTTTCCAAAGTTCAGCCTTTATTTAGTATTTCTTTCAATGAGGTCCTGTCAATGATAGAGCCATTAAATTAGTATTATTTTGTCATTTTGATAATAATTTTTATGTTAATACTCAGCATGGAGTTTCCTCACTATGTTTCCAGTTCATGTGGGATCTCTTACTATTGTGGGCAGGCATAAGATTTCAAGTTTTCACAGATGACTTTCTTGTCTTACAGAGCAAACTCTTTTGCCACTGCACCAGACCAGTGAATGGAGATTTTTCTAGATGGTGAGTTCAGGTACGACTTTTACATTGGAAGTTATATATAGGGTCTATTCTTGTTTCCTTGTCTTGGTTGGGTTGTAGCCCATCTCTTGCCCTTCATAGATATTCAAACTCCACCCTTTCACCCCAAGATCTTCTATTCATTCTGAAAAATCCATAGACTGCTCCAGGATTATCTTCTGTTTACTACTCATGCTTCATGTCTCTTGTCATTTTTATTACCTCCTTTTTGCATTCAATGTCTTGCATGAACATCATGTTCACTGCTGTATAGTATTTCATCATATGAATATGCCACATTTAATTTCTCTATGCTCCTATTTCGTGGACATATTGACTCTTTCACAACTAGAGTATGGCCTCCCTGGGCATAATCTCTGTGTATATGTATGACAGTGTCTCTAGAATGTATTCTGTAAAGTGAAATTTCTGAGTCCTACAATATGAACATCTTCACATTATATAGATTTGCCATTGTGTTTTTCAAAGTGGTTTTAGTAATTGACAATCTCACCAGCAGTATGTGAGAGTGTCTGTGGTCCCACATTCTTACCAATAGTTTGTATCCTTAGTCTTTTTGTCTTCTTGCCAATCTGCAGGTGTGAAATCTGTAACTTATTTTCATTTATCTCAATTACTGATGAGGTTGAGCATCTTTCCATGTGTTTCTTTACTCCTTCATTTCTTTTCTTTTCTTTTTTTCTTTTCTTTTCTTTTCTTTTCTTTTCAGAAAGGAAAGAGAAGCAGGGGGGTGGGGCAGAGAGAAGGGAAGAGAAAGAATCCCAAGCAGACTCCCCACTGAGCACAGAGCCCCACTAGGGTTTGATCTCAAGACCCAGAGATCATGACCTGAGCCAAAATCAAGAGTCAGATGCTTTACCAACTGAGCCACCAGGCACCCCTACTCCTTCATTTCTTTACTGATTTTTCTATTTTAAAATGTTTCTTCTTATTGATTTATAAATATCATATATTCTGGTGGCTAATCTACATGGTGACACAGGTTAGAAATATCTTCTCCAGTCTGTCAGTTGCCTTTGTACATTTTATTTTCTTCTTTCTTTTTTAAATTTGTTTTGCCTTTTGATGAAAATAAAAATTTAATTTTAATGATGTTAAAATTGTCCATCTTTTCCTTTAGGTTTTTCATTATTTGAGAATGGATTAAGAATTTTTTTCCTACTCCAACTTCATAAAATATCATCCTGTATTTTCTTCCAAACATTTAACTTTCTGCATTTCATTTTTAACTCCATCTTTCTGTTTGGCATGAGGAAGGAATTCACTTTGCTATTTTACTCTATGGATAATCATCAGACTCTTGTCTTGGTAAGAACTGGGATTGATTTTTGTGAATGGCCCATTGAGGAAAAATGAGCAGTGTTGAGTAACCTTCAGCAATTTGTTACAAACAGCAAGATTTGGAGCAAAGTCTTTTTAAAGATCATTTTTAAACTATGCAAGTTTACATCTTCTATTGCACTTTTGTCTGAAATCCTTTCTGTAAGACAGTTAAGTGGCCTTTCTCTCTGCAACCTGACACTGAATATTTGCACTTTAGCAAGCATTTCTTTTTCCTAGGGTGTCTATGTGCCCACCTATTTCCCCCCACTAAACTGTGGCACCTTCAAGTTGAGAGCAGTGCCTTCTGATCTTTGCATCCCTGGTGTCTGACATGAAATAGACACTAAATGCTTGGCAGATTAATGAATTAATGAGCATATTTGGAGCACTTAGAGGGGAGCTTGGAAGAGCCCCAGCCGGCTTGCTTAATGCTGGATGGAATCCTGTATAAATTCTTTACTTTTCTCATTCCTGCGTCTAAAAATCAGGGAAGAGAAAGATATTCTAAACTGTGCAATAATTAGTTCTAGAAGTGTCTTGTCCTAGGCTTTTGTGAATTAATTTGGGAAGCAGCACAATGCCCCATTTACTTTCATTTTTCTTTTAAAGAGAGGCAGAGAAACATCATGCATACAAAAAGCTGCATTAGGCTGAATCCGGCTCCAAGTGGTTAAAGAGTTACAATCCAATCCTGTGCACATGATTCTAATCTTTTTTCATTTGTTTTATCCCAGTGATTAGTTATTTCATACCACACATTTTTCTTACCTGCCTTAACACGTTTGAACTCTGTAAAATTCTCCTTTGCACACGAGTTAGTGTGAAATTTATTACTATATTCTTTCCACTTATTAAAAGGGATGTACTCTACAAATATGACTGCAGTGCAAATTTATTATTTACATCCCAAGCCTTAGCCTTCATAACTACTTAATATGGATAAGGTGTTTAGTTTTCCAATGGAGTCCAGCTGCATCACTGGAATCAAACTTGTAATTGCCTCTTTGGGATTTAAAACCATTATAGTTGTGCTTTTATGTTCTCTTTTGTTTTGCTTGAATCACTTTTTCAGGTCTATGAAGTACAGCTGGCACAATAAAAGTTTGATCAATGCATAACCAATGCAGTGTATATTTCTTCCAGAAATATAAAACCCAGGTGAAAAATGTTAATCTATGAAAATTATCTTTGTCAGCTACTTATTCTTGGAATTTAAATGGGTTTCAATCCTGAGGTAAGGACCAAACTTGGATTTCTGTGTGAAAGTTTTCTAACTTTACCCGTGTTGTACGTGGATGTGTATTTTTGGGGCTGTAGAATATAGGCTCTCTATTACCAAAATAAGACTTTTTATCACCTGTAAAATGATCTGTGTTTAGATTGGTTAAATAATGTTCACTCGATGGTCTTAAATATTCTTTTGATTAGAAAATGGGAACAAGGAAATATTTTTTCCTGTTTAGGGGGGCAAATATCACACACTCAAATTTTAAGAATGTAGACATTATATTTATAGAGAAATACCTCTCAAAACCATCACAACTTAGGGACACCTGGGTGGCTCAGAGGTTTTTTTCCTGCCTTTGGCTCAGGGCGTGATCCTAGGATCCAGTCCCACATCGGGCTCCCCACAGGGAGACTGCCTTTCCCTCTGCCTGTGTCTCTCCCTCTCTCTTTCTGTGTCTCTCATAATAAATGAATAAATCTTAAAAAAAAAAAACCCTCACAATTTAAAACTGAAAACTGAGTTCTAGTACTTTTTATTTTTATTTTTATTTTTTTTTGAGACAAAGAACTGAGGCTAGCCAGTTTCACTTGAAGGTAATATGATTTCAAAATGGTGTGATTGTCTCTAATTTCTAAGTGCACTCGGGGTTAATAATAGACAGATGTTCTCCATTAACTCTAAATTTCTTTGTTCTTATCCATTAAAAATTTTAATATTTTGAAGGAAACACAAAGCTGTGTCCATGGTTTCTCCTCCAAGGAAAAAAAAAAAAAACCAATATACCGATATGGAAACTATGACAGTGACAACCATTGCCTTAAAAGCTCTGGTTCTATCACTTTTACCACCTGGGATCAACCCGACTGTAACACAGCTGTGTGTGTCCTATCTGTCCCCAGGCTTTCCTATTCACACGTGTTCTCCCTTGCAAGGCACACGGGTCTACTCGGATTCTTTGCTCTTCCTCTTTATCCTAAATCTGATCCTTGGAAAGAGTTGGTATTAGCCATTTCCTTAGTAGTGCAAATTAAAGTCATTCTTCTATCTTTGCCTTGACGGCCTAGAAGCTATTATTGTGGAATGAACTGCTTTCTCGCTACATATATACGTTTAAGCAGGTGCTCAGGAGAGCAGAGAGAGAGAGAGACACCATCCCACTTTCCACAACATTCAGGCAGCCATGAGGTCTGCCTACTGGCAGGGTCGGGACTAGGGAAAAGAGAGTGAGGTACTTGCCTTGGGTATGAAATTTATGGGGAGATGTACACACGCACGCATGCACACACACACACACACCTCAGCATTAAGATAGTTTATGGCAAAACTTAAAACATAAATTTTGGTATTTTGTTCATCTCAGCTGGTAATAGACACTTTACCATTGATCCTGAGGTGAATACTTCACTCTTGGCCTGGCCCTGCTTGGTAGTCTTATTCTAGGCATTATTTTAGAAACTACTTCTGCCCAGTATCTGCCTACTGCCTCTGACATCAGGGATCTGAACTAGGCTCTCCCCATGGAGGGTAGATAACCAGCTGGTCATAGGGTCTCTGAGAGAAGTGTTCATTGTTCCAGCATGCCGGGCCAAAACCAAAATGCTCGATAAAAACTTTGAAATAGGATTGAATGAGTGAATTCATGGATCAATGAGTCTATATATGTTTGGTATTATTAGTGCCTGGATGTAAAGAAAACTGTTTTTAATGGGCTTTCTAAATGAGGGCTGCTTCCAATTGGGTCTGTACATCTTTGGAAAGCAACTTAAGTAACAATAAACTGTAATACAAAACTCATCTGCTTTAAGCCACTGTAACATAAGTTAGACACATAAGCTGGTAGCATAAATATAATTTAAAAAATGGTCTTCAATTTCTTTTATAAGGCAAAATGTCATAAAGGAGCTATTTTTAGTAATCATATTACTATTTAATTTTGGGATGAACTAGGATAATTTTACTTCTTGAACAAAAAAAGGCACTTTTTTTGATAGCAAACTAAATTGTAGACCTACTGAGTTTTATACCTATGGAATTATAAGAACTTAGCTTCAAGAAGCTTTATTCAGCCAAGATTAGATCCATATTCTGTTCAGAGTCTGGTTGAAATCACAGAAATGCATGGCAACTGGAGTAGACTGAAGAAGCAGGTGGGGCACCACTATGTGAGGTCCTAAGTTTTCATTTTCTTCTGAAGAGTATGAAGCCATTGAAAAACCTTAAACATACCTTCCAATTTGCAATTTGGAAGGCTCCTTTGGGGCAGGAACTCAGACTGGGTAGGAGAGGGTGGGGGGAGGCAAAGCCAAGAGGTGGATGCAAGTACAGTGAGGATCACAACAATTTGGATGACAGCTGAGAGTGACTTGAACTAATATAGAGGCTGTGGTGGAGACAGAAAGGAGGGCACGGAGCACATTTCGGTTTAAAGTAGGTATATATTTTTACTAAAAATACCTTTTGCTGATCGCAGGCTCCAAACAAAGCAAGCTCAACGAGAGACGGCAAATGATTGTTAAATGCTCTGGAAAATTTCACTACGAATTTCAAGCAATCCATTTCAGACAAATTGACGTTTGGATCGTTCTTAGTGGTAACATAGATGTGTGCTATCTAGGTAGGCAGGCCCAGTGAATAAGCACATTGGTAATTGTTCCTTACAGTGAGACTTTGTCTGTGCTCTGGCTACTAGCTCAAAACTTTGTTTGGCTGTCAGGCCCACACCATACTCCATTGGATTAAAAAAAATCTTTTCCAACAGATATGTTCACAAGTTCTATCTATTTAATACAGATTTATTTATTTAGGTTTGGAAAAGCATTACTTTGTGGAATGTAGTGATCATTGCCTTAAAAAAGCTCTCACAATGGGGTGAGATCCCCAAACATGGTGTGATCCCATTCTGTGGGTACTTTACATGATGGTGAGGGTTTCTAGACTGTTGTTTCAATCATCTCAAAAACATCTAGGATCCTGCCCCTCCACAGGCAAGCAAAGAAAAATCTTACGGCATTCATTTCTTTAACAAGCGTCCACTGGGGATGGTCATAGCAGCTAGAGGAGCTGCTGGAGCACTCGCGAAGGATTCACTGGTGGATGGCCCCCTTCTTCCCTATATTCCTGCCTCTTCCAAAACATAATGGTCCTCAGTGGAGGGAAGATTCTCTGATAGTGAACATACACTCTTCCTGTCCCAACGAGCAGCCATGCTGAATTTGTCAAACTGTCCCCTGCATCAGGCATAATTGCCATTATTACATGAAATGCTTATCTCAGCTCTGGGAGGAAGATCTTAGATTCTTGCATATGTGTCGGATGGATCAACAGGCTATATAAATACGCATGTATGTGTATACACATAGCATTGAGCACCATAGCTCAGGTACCTACATTACATCCTTCAGCTGATGTCTAATTCCAGTGGCAGCTTATCTGATTTCAGACTCACCTACCCTAAATGACACCGTGTGTCTCCACCTTCTGTCCCAGAGTCTTCTCCGCTCTGTGGGAAAGCGCATCTCCTTCAGAGGCACTCTCGAACCACATGGGATGGGAGTCAGTGGATAAATGACCCAGCTTCCTGTCCCTGGAGACCCTTCTGAGGAGGCCTCACTGGAATGGAGGTGTTCTCAACAACTCTTCCATAACATACTCTTTACATTGGCTTTTCCTAGTTCCTGCCACACTCACCCTTGACCCCCTGCTCCTGCTTGCTGTGATCCACACTTCCCAAAGAAACTGCTGTACCCAATCCTTATCTCTGGCTTTGTTTGAAGGAATTCCAACTAAAACAAAGCTATGTCTAGCACATAGTAGGTCCTCGACAAATGCAAAACTCTTGACCTCTTCTTCTTCCCATTGGGAACATGAGAACTCTGAGGCTCAGGAGCACTGAGTAATTTGCCCAAGACCACACAGCCTGAAATGACAGAGAATTCAAATCAAAGCTGCTTTCTGGTGGTTTCTATTTCAAAAACTGGTTTTTGCTCTGTCCTGAGTAAACCAATGAGGACCCCTAGTGGCGTGAACAAGATGGACATAGAGGAACCAAAGGCAGTGCCTTTACACAATCCAACACCATTCAGGAAAGAGGCTTGAGATCCAAGGCCACACCCCGATTCCTGGGAGAAGTCCAGCTAGCAAGTTAGAAATGGCTCCAAACACGGCTCCATCAAGGGTAGTTCCACAACCATGGGAGCTGTCCCCAAAGCGAATGTTTCTCTTTCTTGTAGAAGAAAGATGATCATCTTATTCTTGGGTTTCCAAGAGAAGTTTCTTTCTCTAGATCTTAAAACTCCCTCTCCTGGTTTGGATAAGTTCTAAGCTTTCCTGTCCCTATTCATTGCTTTATTTGTCTATCTCTGAAGTCAATGAGACCCCTACCCCCAGAGTGAGCACCAATGGAGGGGAGGGTGGGAGGAGGGGACAAGGTCTACATCAAAACTGGGGTCAGATGACAGGGCTTTAGCTGAGGACTCACACTCATTGTGTTGGAGCATCCTGTCAGCAGGCTGGGCACAGATGTCCCGGTCCCCCACACCACAGCTGAGAGAAATGGTTCTCATCCCTACTCTTTTCAGAAGCCCTTGCAGCGCACAGGCATCCACTTCAGAGGTGTTTGGTGAATGTCCTCATGATGCCCCCATGAAGTCAACCATCTTGCTCCTAAGGCACCCCCCACATCCTATTATAACAAGGTCTCTCTATCGTGCATGCTCTGTGGCCGACCATGTCATGCTCTACTTCTAGGAAGCTTGGGTACATGGAGTCATTGTTTCAGGCAGATTCCATCAAGAGCTATGGGAGGTGGCTCAGCGGTGAGGAAGCAGATGGAGCAGATGGAGACACAGTGGCAGAACATAAACCCAAGAGTAGACGCAATGGGTGGACCAGCCTGGCACAGGGTGAGGGAGTAAGAAGGACGCAGAATTTGGCTTTGCTGGTCTTTACTAGTCTTTTTATCCCAGATGTGGAAGCTACCCTCTTCTCCTTTGCCAGCTCCCCACATAAGGTATGGCCCGGGGGTCAGGATCCCCAGCTCTCCATAAATGCAGGGCAGTCTCGCCACATCCTCCTCCCCTAGGACAGCCTGCTTATAGGCAAGATTGCTTGCAGACAGATAACTTGGGGGAAGTATAAAACAAAATAAGCTAAGTGCAAAGGGCAGATATGAAACAGATTTTTTTCAGAGCTCCAACTGTGGTAGATATTATAAGCAGAACAGATTTCATATGGAAGACATTGACAAGGAATAAACATAGCGCCCAAAGCTAGCGTTTTCAAGGATTTGCTTCTTTGAATGTAAGCGTTTTTTTTTTTTTAAGAAGCCACACACGTTCTTATTAAACAATAGGCAGCAAAATCTCTCCCCCAAAATGGCAAAGGCAGATCAAACCTAGGTATGGGTTACCTGTATTTGCAAGACCTGCTTCAAAAATCCCATTTCAATTTGCTATGAAAGCATGTGCTGCCCTAGCGTTCTAATCTATGTTGAAAACTCAAAGGTTAAAGAGACTTGGCTGAATTTGTCTTAAGATATATCCTTTGTTCTGATTCAATCATTTATTTGAATTTAATATTTTAAAGAACTTTTCAAACAGACTTCACAAAGCCCTGTTACCATCAGGTCCATATTTATTATTTAATATTTAACTGGGGAGATTTGTCAAAACCCTTAAGAATTAATGGTTGCAAACCTGTGGAGTTAAAAGGTTTGTGGAGGAAACCATTTGCTGACAACAGGGGGGCCCTGCTCCACAGGCTGGGCCACCATGACAATGTGAATAAACAGTTGGGGGAGTCTAGTGACAGGGTGAGTCCATCTCCCCAGAAAAGATAGGAAGTGGAGTTGTCTTTAAATAAATATTCTAATGTGCTGGACTTCTGAAACTTAAAGTTCACCTTACATCGTAAGATGAGGTAGGAGTAAGGGCAAAGCAACTTGAATGAAAGTCATAAACTATTCCTTCTGGCCTTTTACAAACACTCTGGAGAGAGTCCCAGGGGTTTCAGCTCAGTCAGCCTCACTGGGATATACCTCTTCCTAAAAGATACTAAGAATTAGGGAAAGAAACTTTTTGATCTTCAAGATCCATGGGTGGTATCTATCTTTTTATGATGCCAATTGTCAAAAAGAAAATTCAAAGCCTGAATATTTATATACAGGTGAATGGGTCACATCACAGAGATGACGAATTGTCATAGTGATTCCTGAGTTATCTACTCAGATATTTCTGTGTCCTGTAGACCACCAAGGCTGTTGGACATAAATTGTCATAGCTCTCAACAGCCTTTACAGTCATTCAGTAATCTTTTTTTTTTGTCATTCAATAATCTTGATTAATGGTCTTAACTATGCAAAGTCCCTGGACATAAAAATAGGTGATCTGTTCAGCCAAGAATGTCATAAGATCTATGCCAGACATAATGCAGACTGGGTCGAGATTGAGGAATAGAATACTCAGACTGAAATATCTGGCTGTGGAAGGATGTATTTTCCTAAGAGAAAGGTGAGTCACCAGCCTAGCCTCACAAATATCCAAGATTGACAAGAGTACTGGCTTGAGTAAAGGGTGGACCATGGGAGCAAATCTCTATTTTATGAATGATATTAGGAAATAGTGCAGTTTATGGTCCACATACCTCTCTTTTAACTTCTGCTTGGCAGATGAAGCCCAAAGCCAATCCAGGGTAGCAATAAATGACACCAGTAGAAAACATGATGGCCTGGGGGGCTGTCTTCACCTCTAATCTGGAGTAGTCCGCTTCTCCAAGCAAGAGTGAGTGACACAGAGTCAGCAGGGTGAAAAGAAAGCCCCTGTGAGGAGCTCCCAGAAAGTGTGAACAGGATGACAACAGGTGTCATTCTGATGCCTGGGCTGTGCAGGGCAGGCCAGCCACTAAAGGACACTGAGAAGAAAGCCATGGACTCCAGAACTCAAAATTCCTTCTGTCTTTTCTCAAGCATCTGGAACCTCTATCTGCCAAAATAAGAGACAAAAAAACATAAGCTGTCATCACTCCTTTTTGTCTGGAGCTAAACTACCTGTGAAAGGTGATCTATAAAACTGCCAATGAAGCCATCATAATACTTTAAAATAAATAAGCATCTATCTCCGCTCCTATCCTCAAAGGTGAGATTCACTTCACCAAAAGGAGCAGAGGAGTCAAATTCCCAAAACGATACAGATTTATGACAAGAAACTTGTAAAAATTGTACATTTGAAGTTGCCTATGTGGTTTTTATGACAGTACATACTGTTGCGAAATCAGTATATTGCAGAATTGCATTTCTACAAGGGAAAAATCTGCTGCCAGGAGAGGATGGTTTCAGTTAAAAAAAAAGGGGGGGGGGATTTTCAAATGCAAAAGTGCAAGTGCAGTGGTGAATAGCAGAATAGGGAGTGCAGAAAACTGAATCCTTGAACTGGAAGACCAGCCTCAGAGCTTCTCCCAGAACTCAGTGTAAAAGGATGTACATAGAACAAACGACAATGACAAACAGAGAAAGGTCAGTGACATGTATGGTAGATCCACAAGACACAGTAAGAGTACAGTGGGAAGAACACAAGAAAACAGAAATACATGGGAGAATTAATTGTCTAAGAAATAACAACAGAAAGATTTGTGTGATGGAACAATGTTAGATGAATCTGGATTTTATGGATCCATTATACCAGGTGAGGAAGAAAGGCACACACACGCACACACACACAAATTCTACTTATGGTTTTCTATTTGAAAGACAAAGAAAAAAATCTATATATATTCAGGCATGAGTAATTTTTTTGAAAATGATATTCCAGGAAGAAAAAAACCAGATCAAAACTCAAAGCCAGAAACTAATTGGGAGGAATATGCAAAGAAATTTGAAGAAAAACTTCAAAACAAATCCTGTGCCATTTATGTTTGAAGAGAAAGATTTTTTTCTGATATGCAAGAGCTAAAAATGTTGGTCACCCACATACCCTTTCTGAAAAATGTCCTCAAAAATGTATTTCAGTTCATTGAGACAGGTATCAAAATAAAGAATTTATTTTTTTTTTATTTTTATTTTTTTTGCTAAATAAAGAATTTAATAATGTCAAATGTTGCTTAAAAGAAATGGCAGTGAGCAATAAAAGAAGTCAAGTCCAGACTTAATAGCTAAACAATTGCTAATGTGAATATAAGCAATGCAAGTGTCGAACATAATTCTGGAAAGAAAAGCTACATATTATATTTCAAGAAATGGATCTAAAAACCTGCAATTATTTAAACATCAACTGAGAATTGGAGGTGGGAAGAGATAATAAAAGGAAGAGTATCTACTCTCACAGGAAAGTGGAGGTGGGGAAATTAGCAGAAACTGATTAAATCCTAATGCTGATAAAGATGGATTCAAATATTTTCAATAAAAAGATAATGAGTACTAGAGAACAATAAGTGTAGAACAAACCACTAGTGGAAAGAAATGTAAGCAACAAAGATAACAAAGGAAAAGAGGCTCACAAACATAAAATAGGATGACATATAAATATAAGAAAGACTGAACTGAAAACAATTCAGAATGTCCCATAACATAAGACTACTTGAATAAATTGTAGAATATCCATTCCCACAACTGAATACTCTGCAACCATAAAAATGAGGTTGTGCGTTTTGAAAAAAATATACCAATGAGCGACAAACATGCACACACACACACACATGCACACATATACCCCCAAAACAGTAGGGAGAGGTTGACTCCTCTTTTATTAAACAAATACCAGGTGATTCTCAAAGTATTTATCAACCAGGGAAGCACTGATTCTAACCAATCAAAAGGAGCCTTAACCCACTGGTCTAGCTGCAGTGTCAGTGCAAACCCCAGGAATGCCAGGGACATATCTGTAGAGAAGTATGAATGGACAGATACTTAGAGCTCTAGATGTAGCTACAGATAAAAGTCTGGAAGGGTATAACATTAAATAAATGTTTACAGTAGTCATCTTTGGATAGTAAGATTAATGGCGATTTTCATTTCTCTTTATGTGAAAACATGAATAAAAAAGAATGTGCTTGAAAAGGGCATATATTTTTAAATTGCTTCCCCTGGAAACCTAATGGATTTCTTTTTATAAGCAGCTGTACATGCTTTCAGAAGAAGTGGCTATTGCATGAAGGTATAGAACACAGTTTCTCGTGATAAGCCAATTGGTCATTTGAGAACATGAAATTCTCAACCTCAGCTCACTAGCCTCATCCCCTAACTACAGGAGATTCCCAAGAAATGGTGAAACCAAAAATAAAAACAAAATTCAATCATTTCTTATTCCAAACATGGGTTAGGAAACATATAATCTATTGAAAAATGTCTCTTCGTCTAGAAAAAAAATGACTCAAATACACTACACATCTAGTTATATGGCATGGGGTTTCTAATTTAATTTTCTGAAGAAAACAGGTTTACATTTTTTCCATTGCACCATCAGAAAGCATTGATTAAGAGCAGTTATTTTTTTCTTTCAGATGGAATTTTGAAGGTTCAGTGCTCCAGATTTTGAACCATACCCTTTTGTATTCTTAAAATCTGCATCTCTATTCACTTTTATCAGTCTAATTATGATCTAAGATTGTTAGTGCTCTCAGGCTCTCATATTAAATAAATAATCAGCCCAGCTCTTCCCCTTCGAGCCCCGTAGAGCACAGCCATATGCCCTGCAGAGTGGAAGGGTAGGAGTTCTCCCACACACGGAAACCCACAGAAGGGCCTCACAGGCCTTTCTCAAGGCTGTTCCAAGACCAGCAGGTTGGAGGATTCTGCTGAAGAATTGTTAATCATCCAGCACAACCCATGGAACATTCAAAAGATGTTTATTTTATTTTATCTTTGAGAAAATAATTTCCAAATTATGCTCACATCAAGATAGAAAGTAGAAGTGAGCCACACTGGGGAAGATGGGGGGTGTCGCAAGCATGGGAAACACTTGGATCCACCAGTTGATCAACAAGCATCTATTGTACACATATGATTGGGCAACACTGTCCTTGTTAACAGGGTACAGACAAAGAAATAAGTTATATATAGTTTATTACCATACACTGAAGTATAATAAGAAAGAAAAGGCATTTCAGAGAGAAGATGACTTTGGTCATGTTTCAAAATTTAAAAGTGTGTCTCCTTTGATCCAGCAATCTTTTTCTAGGTATAAGCCTACAGATCTACCTCCACATGGGCCAAATTTTGTATATACAAGGATATTAACTGCAACATTATTTGCAGTAGCAGAAAAATGGGGAAAAACAGAATGTCCACCAACTGGTGGCTAATACAAAAACAATTACTGTGCTCTCATTCAATGGGAAATACGCAGGCTTAAAAAGTGTGAGATAGCTGATATGTACCAATATGTTAAGAATAAGATGCAGAAGAGTATTATGGTATGCTATCATTCGTGTGTATTTGGGAAAATATCATGTGTGCCTATGTATGTGCACACACTACATATGATCTCTATAGCTTTGGGAGGATGCACAAGGTTAGTTGTTGACACTGGGGAGAACAAGGAAGGAGACTCATTTTTTAATTAATTTTCTTGTGTAGTCTTAAAATGTCACATCATGTACAGGTGTCCATCAGTCCAACTTTTCAAAAAATCAAAAAGTAAATAATTTTTTATCAATAATAAAAAATCAAGACCTAAAGTCACATAGAGAGCAGGTGGGAGGTGAGGAATGGGGGCTGAGCCTCCTGCCTGCAAAGCCCTGGCACCCACACTGCTGGTGATAAACCCATCACACTCTTTCTACTCAGGAAGAAATAGATTCCATGAAGTTAAATGGTTTGCCCAAGATCGCCAACCCTCCAGTGGCTGAGCTAGGGTTTGACTGCCAGTTGCCCAGCTGTAATGAGAGCAGTTTCCTCTTTATTGCTTACACATCAAATCCCACATGGAGAAGGCACAATAGAGAGGAACGAGCATGGGGAATTAAAGAAAGAATATCTTGCTGAGAAGGAGAAGGAAATGAAGGGACATTGAACATGTAAGGATTTCAATCTTAACCACCATGGCTCCTTCCACTCATCTCCTAATCACAGAGTATTACTTGGCACCTACCCAACAAAAAGGCAAAACTGTACATGAGTAACAGTTATTGTTACCTCAATTAGACTCAAGGTCCCTGAAGGCTGCAGCCACTCATTCATTCATTCCAAATACTTCTTTAAAAAATTTTTTTTCTTTATTTATTTGAAGGAAAGAGAGAGAGCATAGAGCACAGGAGCAGGGGGAGGGACAGAGGGAAAAGCTGACTTCTAGCTGAGCCAGAAGCCTGAACCCAGAGCTAGATCCCAGGACCCTGAGATCCTGACCTGAGCTGAAGGCAGACACTTAATGGACTGAGCCACCCAGGCACCCCATAAGCAAATACTTCTTGAATGTTCTCTCTGGGTATAAAACTAGGAGCACAGAGGCAAATCTGACATAGCCTTTTATCCTCAAAGAATTCACAGTCTAATTCGGAGAGACCATTTCTATGCATCACTTATACATCACTCTCTGCCCCACTGTGGGTAGCTGGTAACCTAGTAGGTCTCCAATAAGAATTTATGAAATAAATCTGAGCACTCATTGCTCCTAGACATATGGAAGACAGTTTCCTCCCCTACCAGCTCTTCCTCACCTCTACCTTGCCGAGCCCCACCTCCCCTGATATAGTTCTTCAATGTGTTCCTAAATCTGAATGATAAAACTTTTAATTCAGGGGTAAGGAAAGCAAGATGATAATTTTGGCTTAAATCAACAACAATAACAACAAAACCCCTGAAAATGTTGGATCGAAAGCCACAACGTTTCAGCAAAGAAATGTGATTCCCTCTCTATATTCTCATCTTATTTATAAGTGTTTTGCTGCAAAGTGAGTGAACTGCCGAGCTCTATGTCACAGCCTGCAGCACAGCAAACTGGCTTTTTCTGAAGCTCATAATGTGATAATTAAATTGCTAACAGGCACCTTAGTGATGGCATTTGCTGAAGATGTGAAAGCCCTCTCACAATTGCACCTTTCTGGAGGGGACTCGTCAGTAGAAGCACAGTGATCAACTCAGGGTGTCTTTTTTATATATATATATTTTCTTCCATGAGTACATTAAATTTTTATGTGGAGTGAAATGGGACAGGACTTGTTTCCCTTCCACTGCACAATGATTTATTACCCAAAAAAGACCGCAGAACTAATTAGCAGAGTAATTAATTAATATAAATTTGCATATTTGCATTTGCAATTAGTGCAGCCGACTGATTAGTCTGAAAATGAGAAGTTTGACTCATTAGATGTTAGTGTCTGCTGGACCAGAAAGCGGCTGCCAGATGAGGCGGAAAAGGGTGGAATAAGCATGTGTGTTTCTTTTGTTAGAAGAATGGAGAATATGCTCAGATATCTGGGGCCAGACATCAGGGCTCGCAATTTGAAAAAAAATAAATTATTTGCTTCCATTTCTGCTACTCAATGTTCCTTGCCCTTTTGCCTACGGCAAGTTATTCCAACCAACCCTGGAAGCGAGCATGCCCCTCAGACTGGGCTCCTCCTATTCCCCAAAGGCGGAGGGGTCTGTGTTGTTTGTGGGCGAGCAGGAAATGTGTCCTGGTTTGATGTCCCAAGAATGTGACTCCTGCACCCAATTCAGTGGTTCTGTCAAAACAGTTCTCCCGTGTTGATGAGGACCCTCAAGGGACTGTGTGAGTAGACTACCTTCCCTTCAGGGGCTTCTCCGGATTGCAGTCCCTTTGTTCCTCGAGCTGATAGCAAAGCTCAAAGCTCTCCCATCTAGTTGACTGAGTGAATCCATTTCTGCAGAATGACATGGGGCAAATAAACTACAAACATACCCAGAGAGGCGCCTGGCGTCTACACAGACACCAAATAGCAGGCCTGAAGCATCCATAAGTAAAGTGAGAGACTTGCTCAAAAATTTCCAGGAAGGTTGGGGAAACAGGGTGAATGAGAACTAGCATCTTGATAGGACTCCACTAAATCAATTTTCAGGGGAAGGATGCACATGGCACATGACCCGGTATGAATGCTTTCTTTAGTGAGAAGGGGTATTTTTAATCTCAAGTCACACCAAAAGGGAAATTAAAGTATTTCATTTGTTTCTTTAACATTCCTTCCAAAAATGAAATGAACTGTATATACTTTCCTTGATGTTCGCATATCTTTTATGGATGCCAAAAGCAATTTCTGAAAAATATGTCATATTGGCCCAATCCTATGGATTCTTTGTGGATGAAATTATCACTGAGCTTTGTTAATGTATGAAATAACTTTCTGAACCACACAATTAGTTATGTTGTGGCTCAGCTCCCGTCCTCAAGAGATTCTAGAAAGAAAATATACATGTGTCTTGTATCAGAGTTGTACTTTTACTTTGTTTTTGCATTATGTTTTTCAGGTTCAAATAACATCAAGGGCCTCCCACCACCACTATACCCTAAACCAGGGCCTCTACCCTGCCCATTCCGGGGGATAGCAGTCTATCGTGTTCCTGTCTGTTCTCCAGACCTCACTTCCAATTTCTGCCAACAGAGCAAGTTTCTCACTCCATTTTTTGTTCTCTGAAGCACCTTGTTCTTGACCCTGACACACTGCTAGCCAGACAGCATTACAATTATTCTTCCATGAGTACATTAAATAGGTTTAATAGCTCTATACCTCTCTCTGTCACTTCTTGGACTGAGAACTTTTCTGGCATGGCTGTCTTATATTTGTGTGTTTGCACCTGAGAGCCCAAAACATGACTTGGTACATAGTAGATAATAAATGTGACAAATTAATGAAGGCATTTATGGTTTGACTATAGAATAAATTCATCTAGAGATTTGCCCACAAGGAGAAAAAGCAACTACAAAACATAGACAAGGAACTGAGTAAGAAGAAATACAGTCAAATAAAATGGAAGAACATTAAAATGACCAGTGGATCAGTATAGTTCTGGGTCAAACTTTTCCTTGGGATCTGTGCTTCACTTCTCTTGGTCTTTCCCTCTCTTGGTGCTTAGAGAAGGATCTCTGGCACCTCATTGATATCTGGCAGATATTGAAAATTGGATTCTTTGGCATTTTATAACAAACAATGCCAACTTCTTTACACACAGGTTAAAAATAAAGATAAAATTTAGACAAGTAGCCTATTATTCTTAACCACAGCCTAAAGCTTACAGTTAACTAGTAGTCCTAAAAGAATTGGAGCTGGTGAACAGGGATTATAAACACCTGCAAAAAAATTAATGGCGAGGCAAAAGGCCCGATGTGGTGTATGAATCCACATCAAAAGGAAACAAATCTATTTTGATGCTATCAAGTATTATTCTGTTTGTTTGTTTTGCTTTACCTCAGTCTTCCCTAATAGACCCTAACCTTTTTCAACATTGTATTTTCCCATCCCCAGAGCAGATACCTAGTATGATGCCTGTAATGTGGGCAGCACTGGATCAGGGAGGAGTAGAATTTAATACAACGACCTGGATTAATTTAGACATTATTTCAATCTAGTATCTCTGATACATGTCACCATGTATCTTAAGAAACACCCGGGACACATTCTGATTTATAATTCTTTTCTTCTGTACAAATTTTTGTACACAAATACTGCACTGGTTGTCACTCAATCACTTATTTCTTTGTTGGTCTGTCTGTTTGTTTTAAATTTATTCTCCACTTATCTCCAAAAGGATTTGAGGTAGCAATTGCACTGAACATTTTTATATCCTTTGTAAAGCAATTCACCATTTAAAAAGATTCCTTGTTTCCTAACAGTGCCATAATACATATGATAAAATATATCTTTATATTTGTTTTCTATAAACTGCATGGTTTATTTTCTGGAAATGTATCACAGATATATTGAGAGGACACCAGCAACGATGGATGGCAATACCTTCTGTCTTTATCACTGGAATAGAGGGAAAATAAAGTCATATCTCAGAAAATGTACGGTAAGAATAGCTATAATTGTCCATTCCATATTTGCTTGTTGAGAAAACGAGGAGTGATTTTTATACTTGTCTGAAAACATAAATTAGGACTTGCTTATCCATTTAGTCATTTCCAAATGAGACATGAAAATATGGACTCATGCATTACTACCGTCCAAACATGGTACTTTTGCGCAAAGACTTTGTTTCTCTGGTTTTGTGTTTTTAATCTCCTAGTCAAATACTGACCAGAAACAAAAGAGATTTAATTGTGAGGGTTGCTCCTTATATTTAGGAAGTTACAACCCAAAAGGGACGCATGGCTCTGGTAATGACAGAAACTTTTTTGTGCCCTGGTAACTTAAACACTGATTTTTTTTCTATAAAAGAATCATTCCAGATCATTAGTCCATTAGGTGAATTAAACACTTTGGCTGTTTTAGTAAAAACACAATTGCAGCCTTTTAACATTTTTTGAAAAAGGAGGCACTTATGCCCCTTGCAAGGCCCAAGTCTTTAGCAACTGTGCGTCTCTGTGGTTTTGCCTCCCTGGAATACTCACTGACAGGAGGGATCCCTCTGACCAAGGACCTTTAACATTTAAAATGTATTTTGTGTATTCATCCTCTCTCTATCTTTCACAAACTATAAGGTTTAATAGCGATTAACACTAGACCACAGCACTTTCAAATTAACAATAGCCCTGCCAGTTCTAATTGGTATTCTAATTAGCCCAACCGATTCAACTAATTAAGAACATTAAACTTTTTAACAAAGGCTATCTTGCTTTGTGTGTTGTAAAATGGAATTTAAGAGGGGTGGCGATGGTGGGGGAAGGGGGGAAGAACGGCTGGATTTCCATTACAGACAGAGAAGCAGCTCCGAGTCTGGAGAAGGGTGGGTGAGGATGGAGTGAAGGGCCAAGGCAGCCTTTGCATCCGAGATGGGTGAAAACAGGATCATGCAGCTATGCTACCCCATGGTCCGGGTGCCTGCTGAGACTTCTTAGAGGTGGAATTAAGGACGAGGCTGGTCTGTGTTGGTTCACAATGAAGTGGAATCACAAACTGTCCAGCTTTATGTACAGTATGACCCTTGTTACAATGAAGGAGATCGGGGCTGCACAACTGAGTCTACAATTTCAAAATGTGTTTAATTGAAATCTCCGATTCTCGGGCACCTCTGTGCTCTGGTAAACTTGGCAATGGAGCAGGATGAGCAGTGCAGGCTATGCTAGGGCTGGCTAGATGTACGGTGAAAATCAAAATTGTGACATTAGACTCGACTCCCCTCTTTCTCTCACATTCCATGTCTTGTCTATCAGTAGATTCTGGGGACTCTTCCTTCAAAACAAATGCCAGTCCTGGTGACTTCACTCACTTCCCATACAGAACCATTCACATCCAAGCCACCAGGGCCAACACAGAAGGAGGTGCACACTCCCAGGATTGAACTATCCCAGGAGCAGAACCCTAAGGGTAAGTGCCTCCTCCAGCTTAGAACCCCAGATGCCTTCCTGGCTTTACCTCATCACAGCTCTGCACCAACCATCATCTTTCACCTTGACACCTGCAGTTGCCTCATGACTGACCTCCACTTTACTTTCGCCCCCTTAAAGCCTATTCTCCACCAGCAGCTCAAAGTAGCTCCAATGACAGCCCATCATGTTTAGGAGAAAGTTTGCAAACCCTCATCATTGCTCACCAGGCCTTATATGATTTGCAACTAGCTACCTCTTTGGCAATCAATCTTCCCTGTTGTTTCTCATCCTTGGTCACTACTCTCCAGGCATGAGGGCTCCGAGCTCTGTCCTAGCTGCAGGCTGTAGAGGGTACATTATCTGCAGAGAATTTAAAAACATTTAAAACACTGACAGAGTGTATCTGCTTTTCACAACCTCCATTTACTAACCGTTCTAAATGATGCCAGTGAAAATACTTTTCTCAGCAAAGAAACAATCTCATGTTGTTCTACGTCTGGGCTGGCCAGCGTAACAGCTATTGAGCACTTCAGATGTGGCCCTAGTAACTGACAAACTGAACTTTACATTTTACTTAACAAATTTAAGAACTGAGACCTGATTAAACTACTGGAAAACTTTTCAGAATGTTTTTTTAACAATTCATGTATGTGAATCCATTGTCTGCTGTAAATTTTATGAAATCTAAAGCCAAATCAAGTATTTCTGATGGAAACTTAGCATACAAATGGAGATGAACTTCAATGTAAAATACATACCAGAATTCTAAAGCTTAGTACAAATGTAAAGAATGTAAAACACATCATTAATTAATTTTTATATTGAACATGTTGAAACAATATTTTCATTATATTGGAGGATAGTGAAACATAGTACTAAAATTAACTTCACCTGTTTCTTTTGCCTTTTTTTTTTTTTTACTATAGATACCAGAAAATTTTAAATTACATATGTGGCTCACATTATATTTGGAAAGTACTGGTCCAAGTTCTAAACCAGGGTATGCAAATTACTGCCTATAGGCAAAATTCAGTCTACCATCTGTTTTTGTACAGGCCAAGAGCTAAGAACATTTTTGCCTCTTTAAATAGTTGAAAAATACCAAAATAAGAACCAAGATTTTATAACATGTAAAACTGTATGAAATTCAAATTTCCATGTCCATAAATAAAGTTTTATTAGAACACAGGCACTCTCATTTGTTTGTGTTTATATGTTGTCTTTGGCTGCTTTCACATTGTAACAGTAAAAGAGACCTCAGGACTTGCAAAGCCTTTAAGTATTTACTATCTGTCTTTTTAGGGAACAAATTTGCCCACCCTTGTTTTAAAGAAATGATTCCTTTGCTATTGAGTTTTAATATATGTTCTAAAGGAAAGTAAATTCAGAGATTTCCTTGTGACATAGTTGGCCCCTGACACACACAGACAGAAACTACAAGCCAGGCATGTGGATACAAACAAAAAAGAGCACAGATACTTTGTAGGAGTACTGTGACAGATAATGTAATAAAGCACCCAAGAGAGCCTAACGCTTAGTAAGCACCAAGTAAATGCTCTTTCCCCGAAAAACAGCCTCCTAAGGAGCTTATCTCATTCCAGACCAGGAGACAGATAGGTAAGCGGGCAATTATAATTTCTCATGGCAAGTATAGCTGTCCAGGTATTTACAAGGAAGTATCTGATATAGTCTGAGGGGAGATATTAATCAATGGGCCTTCAGATTGACTCTGGTATTACCAAGAGGCCACTTTTGTAATACAATCATCATTCGTCTCCAGTTCTGAAAGTCCTGTGCATAATGTTTGTCACTACTGTTAGTGATCTGTGACAGAAACACCAACCAGAATACTTTTTAAGTGAATTTATTGTTTCCATAACTAAAAGTCCAGGGTAGGACTTGCTTCAAACATGGTTTGATCCAGGTACTCAAAAAAGTGCCATCAAGAATCTGTCCATGCCAGGTCTTGACCTGTGTGCATTCTTCTCAATCAGCCTCCCCTCAGGAGTGGCCAAGATGGTACCCGCAGATCCAGATTGACATTCCTCCAGTTCAGCAGCCTCAGTGGAAAGGACATGCCTTTTTCTAGTAATTCCATCAAAAGCCTGGAGCTGATTCTCACTGGGATCACATGGTTCATGGAGTGCTAGCAATCACTCCATGTTACGGGATAGAATTTACCCAACAGCCAGGTCTGAGCCCTAGGTCTAGCCTTATCTTTGGGAGGCATGCGGACAGACAATGTAGGAGGCTTCATCAACTAAAGAAAGGAGGGGCATTTTTACCAAAATATGAAGAAATGACTCTTGGCACCCGGAAACACATGGCATGCATCATAAAAAAAACAACAAGTATTCTAGAAACTGAAAAACAATCACTAAGTTATGATTCATTTAAAAAGAACAGCTTCTTTTGTGTTGTTCAGAAGTAATGTTTAACCAGGTAATTGTTTTAATATTGAGAAAGAAAAAAAATGTATAGAAGATAAATTAGATAAAATATATTAGATCACAATATTTTTTTAAGAAATTTGACTTCTTTAGGACACTTATATGAGATAAGTATAATTCTAATGACAACAATAAATTAATCTAACATTTTTCATTTCCAGTTAAAGTCTTCTTAAAGAATGAATCTAGATTTTGTGCCAGCTATTTCCAAGAAATCATATTTATTCATCGGGGTATGTGGATGTGTCTATGTATATATGTGTGTATTTCTGTGTGTGAGCTGTAAAACAAAAATAAATGAACAAAATGTTCCCCTTTTAAAAACATGTTCTTTAAAGTAAATAATGATAAAGCTACTTTTTTCCATTATCTTTTGCTAGACCAAAAAATAGGGTGAGACCCCTGTATAAAATTTGGGGGGCACCTGTTATGAACTGAATTTGTGCCCCCAAAATTCATATGCTGAAGCCCTAGCTCCTGAAGTGATGGTATTTGCAGATGGGACTCCGAGAAGTTATTAGGATTAGATTAGGTCACAAAGATGCAAAGATGTGGCCTTCATGATGGGATTAGTGGCCTTATAAAAAGAGAAAAAGATGTCCTCCTCACTTCCTGTCTCTCCCTTCCTCTCTCTTTCTCTCCTCCCTACCCCCACCTCCTATATGTGTACAGATGAAAGGCCATGTGAGGACACAGCAAGAAGGTGGCTGTCTGCAAGCCAGGAAGAGTAACCTTCATCATCACAAACTGAATTTGTTAGCACACTGATCTTGGATTTCCAGCCTCTAAAACTCTAAGAAGTAAACCTTTGTCATGTAAGCCACCCAGTCTAGGATATTTTGTTCCAGCAGCCTGAGAAAACTAAGACAGCACCAAAATCAAGATAAATAAAATCCATAATACAATGTTTTTAAAATTCAAAATTAATGCAAAAATTCACAATGAACGAAATACCAAAATTTTATGTCTTCATTGGCCAAATCTAGTGACTTGCTTCTGCTTTTGATCTTTAGGTATCTGAAGATAGTTCCAATTTTTAACCTTTGGAAATTCCTAGGGTTTTCTGGGTAACAACTCTCAGTATTTTGGCACTGAGGATGGTGCCCCCAGCAGGGCTGAATTCATGGGTGTGCCACCTGTGTCCCCTGTGCTTGGTTTAATGATCTGGTGATGCCACCTTGTAATTTTTAATCATTTCTGGAAAAGGGGCCCATATCTTCATTTTGTTCTGAGCCCCACAAATGATGTAGCCAGCCCTGCACACCTGCTTTAGGTGTCCTTCATTCAACAATAAGATAAAATCCATGATTCCACACACCCCATATTTGACTGAACCTAACGCAGTCAAAAAAGGGAGCCTGTGAAACACTTGAGGTAAAAGGGAAAGGTGGATTTCCCCCTGCTATGTAGGCACCACCGCAGAAACCAAGAGCAAAAGAGAAGAAGAAAGTAAAGTAAATCAGTGAGGGAGATTCAAACTGTCCATCACACTCATCATAAACAAAGACACATTGGTCCTTGTGGGGTACTAGGTGTGTCCCATCAGAAATTTAAGTCCTGTGAGAAATTCCAGAAGAAAAGGAAACCATCTGATGGAATGATAAGTTTGGGACATGTGCCTACCATATCCTGCTCTTGGAGAGTCATAATGTACAAAAGTACACAGAAGAACCCAAGACGACATGCTTTAAAGAAAACAAACATCTTTGACCGTGCAACTCTTTTTCTTTCTTTTTTTGAGTGATTCCTATTAATAGTCCAAAGAGGGGGCCACCTGGGTGGCTCAGTGGTTGAGCATCTGCCTTTGGCTCAGAGCGTGATCCCAGGGTCCTGGGATCGAGTCCCGCATTGGGCTCCCTGCATGGAGCATGCTTCTCCTCTCTCTGTCTGTGTCTCTGCCTCTCTCTGTGGGTCTCTCTTGAATAAATAAATAAAATCTTTAAAAAAAAATAATAATAGTCCAAAGAGCATTCTTTGGGCAACACTATATTAGTGCATGGTATATTAATTGGAAAGTGTATTTTGGGAGGGAAAAACAACTTGAGTTCCCAGAATAGAGGCAGCATATAGAGTTGCCAGGTAAAATACAGGATGCCCAGTTAAATTTGAATTTCAGATAGACAATGAATACTTTTTAGTATAAGTTTGTCCCACATCTAAATATATCTGAAATACAAATTCAGCTGAGTGTCCTGCATTTTTATTCACTAAAATCTGGCAATTTCAGTGGCATACCTATATTGCCATATCCCCACACCAGGTGTATTTCATATGCACAGTGGGTGGCTTATGAAAACTGGAAGGCGGAAGAACTAGAGAGGCAGGCACTTCCACAGATTCTTCCTAAAGTCCTTGTGGGTTAGTGGGTAACTCCCAAAGCATAGTGATTCTCAACCAGCTGAAGATTTAAAAAAATGCTCTTGGCCACGCCCTACCTCCAATGACAGGTAGATTTCTCCATCAGGTGTAGTACAGAAGAATAAAAATGAGTATAATCAACCTTGTATTAAATTTTCTTTCTACCAACACAGTCATCAAATATTTTTATTATTTTTATGGAGGACAGTGCCTCTGAAAGTCAAGTGTTCAGGGCCCAGAAAAGTTCTCATTTTACCCTGCCCAGAGATTCTGAATTAAAGGCCACATCCCCACCTATACAATTGCCTCCCTCTTTTCATTTAGTTTTGACTAGAATTGCCATGGAAAATAAAAGTATGTTTTCTCGGGAGGAATAGTTAAAAATGAAATATTCAAAAGGCCATAAGAGTTACATTTTAGAATTTCCTTTCAATCCAGTCTTTTCTTGCTGTATTATAACTCTCCAGGTAAGAGGTCGATTTCACCCACATTTCCCATATTTTTATCATCACCACCACTAAAAATGTCTACGGTCATTTCAGAACAAAAAGAAACAGACCTCTGTGGAGCCAGATGAAATGACTCTTGCCCTACACTTCAGCAATGTCTCTACATGAATCTAAATGTCCCTAAAGACCAGGAGCCCCTCCGCGGCGAGGCCCATGTTTTATTCATTTACCATGCTAGGCACTCAGTAACTGCAGCAGTTGAAGTACATGCCATCATTGCGTGCCCTGTCTGGTCTTTAATTCATTTATCTCTATTTCACTTCCAACACTGAGTTTTGCTCAGCCCCCTCCCAACATGGACCGTTTGTAAAAGAGTTGCTAAACCGGAAAGGCCTTTGCTTTGGAGAACAGAGAAATCATTATTAATATCATGAATTTCCCATTCCTTATCTGTCCACCAAATGTATGTGCTGCCTCAGTCGCCAAGGAACTAGCAGAGCCAGATGGAGCATGACGGAGGATGGTTCCTTCCATTCTTTTAATGTCGACCATCTCCAAAAACAGGTAATAGTGGAAAAAGTAGAGCTAGGGTACTTCAAGTTAGCATCACCACTGACAGGCCGAACTTACATTCTGCAAATGGTAGAAAGTCCAGCTGGGGAATGCTTAATCTTCAGATCAAAAGGATAACGATAGATTTCCTCCAGAAAATGACACTGGGCAATAAAAGAATTCAAAGCCATGTGCCACAATCTTAGACTGGATCTTGTACCAATATCGGTGGCCAAAATGCACTGCAAACTGCTTAGTGGAACAAGTTACTCTAGCTTTTGAAAGAGATAATTAGCACTGGAGCAGCCTTTTTGGATAAAGAGCCAGGAAGGAGATAGCTGGGTTCAGCCTTCACATACAGACTGTATAAAATTATGGATCATTATTGCCACGACATAGACTTGCTTTCTGAAGGGTTTTTGCTGCTTAAAGAATTACATATAATCTGTCACCTAACTTATGGTATGTGGGGCATGAAGCTCTTTGTCACTGACTTATTACCTCATTGCTTAGCCATGGTGTTAATGAAGCAAAGATCACAGCTTTGATTGACAGATGGGTCTCATCACTTTAAGGTGTTCTGCAGCCAAATGTGATGTACCGCAATCAATCGATTCATTTCTACTACCAATATTCTTTGAGTCCCTACTATGTACTTCAGTGTGTTGTTGACACAGGAACCACAAAACAAAATGAAACAGAAATCCGAGATAGTTTTTATCTTCACAAGCTAATGGGGGAGACAGATGCATTCACAAATAGATACACTACAAAGCAAATTATGCTAAGCACAATCATAGAAGCACAAAGTGTAGTGGGAAATCAGAAGAGAAAGATTAATTCCAACCCATGAGGATGTGAATGGATAGCCACGAATTTATCACCACCCCAGGAACAACAACTTACCACATATGTTATAATAACAGTGGGCTAGGATTGCTATTTTAAAACGCAAATGAAAAAATATTGTAATTGGATGAGATTTGCCAGCCAAACAGAGCAAACCAACCAGAAGTCTAAAATACAAAAAAGGCAAATAATGATTTGGGTTTTTGCATTTTGTGCAGGATTCGTTAGCAGCTTGTTTTATTGCTATAGGGGTGGACCATGTTTTTTTTTTTTTTTTCATGTGATCTGGAGGTTATAAGATCTACCTGCATGTGGCAGATCGCAGGGCAAATATGTGCATCCCCTGGGGAGCGATTGGATCATGCCTGTGTGCTTTTAAATCTGTGTTGTTAGTAAGGTTAGCCTTTCGACCTAATGCTTTAGTTTCCAGAGTCATCTTGTGGGCTTATATTAGCAAGCATGTGAACATTAGGACTAAAAAAAAAAAAATAATGCTTTCTATCTTTTGGGTGTGTGGTATATGCTTCCATCAAAGCCACTATGAGATTCAAAAGTAGGTAGAGACAAAGAGCAAAGCTTGCAATGTTTCTATGCAAAAGAAATGGAGTATACACAGCCAAGAAGTTTTCAGATCTCTAAAAGATCTGTTGCCCGGTTCAGACTTCACTGAGAACTTATTTGTCCTGAAGGTACTGTTATCTTTCCTGGCCCAAGATGCTGAAATTGCAAGCCGAAACCTATATTTTCAGAACTGGTTGTCCTGACATCAGAATATATGTTCCCCACTTGCACCCTGAATGCTTGGGTGACCAGAGGTCATTGCCATAGACATGAGTTAAGAAATTATTTCATATAAATGTTTTTCCTTCACAAAGAGTTAAGAAATTATTTCCTATAAATGCTTTATACTCAATTCTCTCCGTTTCCATTTTTATTTTAAAATAATCTGTCAAATAATAGTGCAGTGCTTACCATGGGCCAGGGACTCTTCTAGCCATTCCCATCTAACAGACTATAAGGTAAAAATATAATTATTCCCACTTGATATATGGAAATGCTGAAGAATAGGATCTTGCTCAGGGTAACCAGCTAGAAAGTGTCGGAACCAGCGGGTCTGGCTACAGATACCATTCTTGAATCACTACACCAGTCTACTCATGTATATAATCCTCATATAGCTGTTGTAAGAATTATATAGCATACACAGAAAAGCTAGCACAAAGAAAGTATTAAAAAATAGTAGGCAATATTAACATTGATCAAATATTAGCCTCTATAATTTCGCCAATGTGTTTTAACATTGAATATGCAGTATGCTTTAAGTGCAAGTATTCTGAAACATATTCTTGACAAAACTACTGCATAGTCTTAAATTGGCAGTATGTTCCTAAAGGATGAACAAAGAAGATAGTCATTTTTTTGATACTCTATACCGTAGTCTGCCCTTCATGCTTCTCAATGCTTTATTACTTTTCTTTCCTCAACAGGACTCTAGATGCCTTGAAGAAAAGGATGATCTCTTCTACTCTTCTTTTCCACAATCATGTGGCTTGATGCATAGGAATCCTTCAATAATTATTTGTAGTTTGGTAATCAATACCATCCTAGATTAGAAGACAGGAATCTATAAATTTGGGATAATGTTATTCATCTTGTGTAATGATTTTAGAATGTGGGTGGTTGTCAGGTAGGTAATTATTAAAAATTAACTTTTTGTGAGTGTCCTATTTTAAGCTTCTCTTAAAATCATACACACAGAACACACGTATGCATTTCTGTTGGATATATAACTAGGAATGGAATACACCTCACATGTATTTTTTTACCAAAAAAAAAAAAATATGTACCAGAATAGCATTACTTATAACAATCAAAAACTAGAAACTATCCAAACACCTGTCAACAACAGAATGGAGAAACAAATTGTGGTCTAGTCACACAATTGAGTACTATACAGCAACAAGAGTGAACAATCTACACTTATGTACAACAACACAAGTAAAGTGCACAAATAAAATGCTGAGATAAAGAAGTCAGATCCAAAAATAAGCATATACTGAATGATTCCACTTATTTAATATACAAAATGAACAAAACCAATCAACTCAGAGAAGCCAGGATAGTGTTTGCTCTTGGGGTGATGTGGTTGGTACCTTGAAGGGGCTGGAAGGAAGCTTTTATTTAAAAAAAAAAAAAGATTTTAAATATTTATCCACAAGAGACACGCAGGAAGAGGCAGAGGGAGAAGCAGGCTCCATGCAGGGAGCCCAATGTGGACCTCGATCCCAGGATCCCGGGATCACACCCTGAGCCAAAGGCAGATGTTTAACCACTGAGCCACCCAGGAGTCCCTGGCAAGAAGCTTTTCTTGATTGGGACCTTATTACACAGATATATTCAGTTTATCAGAATTAATTGGGCCGTGCACTTATCATCCACATGTGTTTTAGTCCCTACTATACTTAAAAATAAAGTAAAAAAAAAAAATACACTCCACATACATGCTAGCTCTACTCAAATTTTTCTTCATTCCTTACCAACAACCTCTCTTATCACCTTCCTTGAAAGGTGAGGCTGTTGGTTATTTACCTTTACTTCCCCTTGCAATGTCTACAGTGTTAACGTACAGAAAGTATTTTATTGAGTGAATGAAAAAGAAGGAAAGAACAACTTCTTGTCCTGAAGGAACAGAGATGAATGGGTGAATGAATGAATGAATGAATGACACATAGCTATTAATCAGTAGGATCAGGACTTAAGTGAATGACTCAACTTTCATAGGAGCTCACTGTGATGACAATTGTAATCATTGTTATATGAATACATCATACACGGCAGTCTATTGACCTACCTGTAAATGTTGATCTAAAATACAATTGAATGATAAAAAACTTAAGTCACTAGATATATGAATGGTATAATTCTTCATTTTGTGAATAGATTGATGGTCAAGTTTTTCTACTACTCTAATAAATACTAAATATTTAGGGTTTATTATGTACTGGAAACAGTTTGAGACAGTTTGCTGATGTTTGATTATTTAATTCCTAAGGTCTCCAAGTGTAATTATTAAAAAAGCTAGAATTTTGATTCAGACAGACCTAGGTCTAAATCATGATCTCCCCACTTAAAAATGGAACGGTCATGAGTACATTAGCTAACTTCTCTGAGCTGCAGCTTCAAAACTCCTACAGTGAAGACAGTCACATGTACCTCATTGCAAGGATCCCATGAGGCCATGTAGGTGAAGCACCTCGCCTGGTGCTTGGCGGATTGCATATGGGAGAGCACTATTCATCATCACCATGAACAGAGGTTAAGACACCTCCTGACATCCCAACCACACCCATCCAACAGTATGTTCTGGTGCCTCACTCTCCAAACTATATTTCTAGGCCTCCTCCCTTCATTTCCATCACCTGACTTGAAGCTGGGCCATAGGCATCCCTTGTGAGCTTTCCACTCATACAAGCTTTGTAAATTCTCTCCCTGCTTCGTCTTTTTCCCTCCCCAACTCTTCTTAGCCAGAGTGATCTTTTCAAATCTTTAACTGTCTGAAGTCCTTCAATCACTTCCTTTGAAATAAATCCTAAATCCGTTATATGACCTACATAGTCTCAAAGGATCTGATCCTTACTCTCACTGTGGTTTCCCCAGAACTTTCAACATGTCACACACTCATGCTTCTGCTTGCTGCTCAGTCTTCATGACTCAGCTTGAAGGATGACTCAGAAAGGGCTTCCCAGATACTTTAATAAAGTAGGGCTTCCCATGATTATCTGTAGCCACCAATACATAAATTTCATGTTTCTGTGTTTACTTATGTATTGCCTATCTCCCTCCTCTAGACTCTAAACTCCCCGAGGGCTTGCCATAGCTGTTCTACATGCCATCAAATGGCCATCATCAACTCAGTGCCTGGAACAAACCTCTGCATTCAACAAGTATGTACTTATGCCTCTCATGTGCAAGCACAAGAACTGTAGAGTAATACACACATTAAATAAGTGATGTATTGTGTTAGCAAGTGATGAGGGCTATGGAGAAAAGCAAAACTGGAAAGTGAATAAAGAGACAGATGAGTGTTGGGATACAATATAAAGTAGGATGGTCAGAGGGGACCTCCTTGTCAGGGAACATTGAGGAGAGACTGGAGGGATATGAGGAGGAGCCATGGGGATACTCAGGAGAAGGAGTTCAGATAGAACTAAGTGCCAGGAGCCTCAGGTGGACGTCCTTGGAAATGGAAGGAACAGCCAAGGCCAATGTGGCTGGAGCTGAGTGAGTGGAGGGAAAAGCAGTAGAAGATGGGAACAGAAAGACCAGAAGAAGGCGCTGGGTCTGCGGACTTGGCTTTGACTCTGAGGAAGGGGAAGCCACTGCAGGGTTTTGAGCATAGAGGAATGCAGTCTGACTTATGTGTTAACCAGATAGATGCCTCTGGCTGTTGAGTTGAAGACTGTACTGAATATAAGGGGCCAAGAGTGAACACATAGAAGTCATTTGGGTCAGGTGAGAGACAATGGTGGTTTGGATGAGGGAAGGAGTGGTGGAATGACCGAGAAGTGGTCAGATTCTAGATGTAATTCTAAGATAGTACCGAGAGGATTTGCTGACATACTGGTTGGAGAGTCTGAGAGAAAGAAAGGAGTCAATCCAAAATTGATATTCAATAAACCTTTGTTAAGTGGCTGAGTGGGTGAATAAATGAATGAATGAATCAATCAATCAATGAATGACACATAACCATTAAACAGTAGGATCAGGATTTAAGGCGAGTTGAGTAAGACATCGAAATATGCGTTGTGATTCTTAACCTTTTAGAATTTGACAGCGAGTCTTTCTTTAGAAAAATGCACATATGTACATACATGCCAAATTTGCACATAATCCTAGGAAGCTCCAGAACCTCTTGAAATCCATCCAGAAATCCCCTCTTAAGAGAGCCTGCATGTCATCATACAAGCATGTAACCTAAAACTTGATTTTCAAAATGCAGTTTCCATGAAACCTTTGTAAAACATCTCTCGCCTGAAGTTCCCACTCGAGTCTTACAACGGATTAATGTAACAGAAAAGAGACAAATTTCACTTCTGCTTTCTATGCTTAAAAATAACCATGCCAATACACATTATTGGAATATAACACTAATTTCTAGGCAGTATCATTAAAAGTCATAATATGGGGCAATAAATCATTCTTAATACTTGTAAAGGACTAAAGGAAACTATGTTTTCTTACAGTAACACCATAAAACTTAATAAAGCACCATTTCTTTATGAATGGCTGGAACTATAATAACTCAGGCCGATAATACTGGTCTTCTCATCCTGGTAGAACTTTTAACCGGCAGATTTAGAGGACATTATTTAATAAGAAATTAGAAAATGAATTTAATAACTGCAGTTGAGGGAGTCAAATAAAAAAGTATGCTCTATGGAGGAAAAATAATAAAATGTACTTCTGGAAAGAACAGCAGTGCCGTTTTGTGTAAAGGCTAAAACAGAATATTGGGTGTTGCTGTAGTTTGTGAATTTCATAAACAACAATATAATTACTGCAAAATAATGGTACAATTCAGTTTACTCTTCACCCTGAAGTAAATCTGTAAAAACAATTCAAACGTTGCCCTCAAATTTCCAGATTATCTGTTTGATCTAAGGAATCTTGCAAGTGTGTACATACATAATATATACATACATATATATGCATATATTATATATACACACGTATGTTCATACATATATATGCATACATTATATATATACACACACATATATTATAAAACATTTAGACATCTATGTTTAAATCATATTTTTAAGCCCGCTAAGTCTTCAAGGGGAGTAAAGTAGTTTTGTGTTTGCCTTATATTTCCAATACTTTTGTTTAAATCCCAAAGACTGTTTTCCAAAGTGAGACGCTTTGCCACAGCCATAAAACTCTTTCAAGCCACGGGGGATGACAGAGTTAAAACTCTAAAAGATTAACACTGGGCTCGCTCACAGGCTTACACGCTGCCCTGAAGCATTTGTCTAAGAGCTTAAAAAAAAAAAAAAAAAGGCAAGAGAGAAAATTGCCCAAAATCTATCTCAGGAAGCACCCTCCTTCTAGGGGAAAAAACTCTGGTCCTGATGTTTTGCTGTCTGACCCTGCCCGGGTCTACATCCTGTTACCTTACTCTTGAAGAGGGCTAAGAAAAATGCCTGTCATGTTCCAGACTGATCTCCTAGGTTATGAGAGGAGTGCGAAAGGAAGTCAATAGAATTCTTCTTCACTGTGACACAGGTACCAACCAGATGACCTAAAAAATAATAACCCCTGAGCCTTAATTTAGACATTTGGATTCTATTGCCTTGCAATGGGATCGAATTATATCTACATTTTCTGTGGGTCATTTTAAAAGTGAAATATGAGAGACTACCCAGTACAAGCGAGACAGAGATAGGCAGTCAGACATTGGGCATATTAAAAAAAAAAAATCTATGAGATGTCTTGGCCCCAGAAGCAAAGATCATGTTGGTTAAATCGGGATCAAATTAAGATGTAAACTTTGGTGTGCAGTGATTGCTGTAAAATGAGAAAATACATTCTAGAAATGAGGATAATACACTCCCCATACTCGGAGTATTCGTCTATAATTCAGAATGTATTTCTGTTTGGAGTATTGGTGTTAACGTGCTTTCTTAGCAGAGAGTAGAACAGCCGTTATGGTGTATGTTATGAATGCATATTAACAGCACAGGCATTTGCATATCTGGAACTATAGTAGAAAATGCATAACAAAATTTCTTTTGAAAGATTATTGTACAAACACACTGAATCCTTGCTAAATCTTGACATAACAACTTTTTGTCCCCCTGCTTTTTTTTTAAAAAGGAAACCTAAGACATTCAAACAATAGATTAATACTCAGAAACCTCAACACAGATCTATCCCCCCTTCGCCCCACCTCACCACCCCCCCCGAAGGTTTTTATTTCATGTTCAAAGGCAGAAATAGAACAGTCCCAAATGTTTTCATCAAAAAAACTGTTTCTCATTTGTCTGCACATTGCAAAGATAAAATATAAAGTCTATCCTTGCGATGAGCTACATTGGTGATAATTTTCTACCAACATGTCACGTTACCTATTCCTTAGATTTTGAATCTCGTGTTTGCGATGCCCATAATACAGTGCAGCTTCTGGAGACTTTGCAAGTTTAGAATATGGTATAATATGGAAAATGTGTGACAGGCTTTGTGGCTCCTGATTTTTTTTTTTACTTATGCCCCTGAACATTTAAAAAATTAAATCATACGTGAGAACAAACGAAAGTCTGCATCTGCTCTTCCTAGAGAAACTCTCTGTATTGACATAAAAGGTGTGTGTTGTTTTTGAACCAAAGGCTATGCGAAAGAAACTCAATGCACCCATTACCAGTAATATAGCCCCTTAAGCGACACATTTTGAAATGCCTCTGGTACGTCTGACTTTTTTAAAAAACATAAGCTAGGCCAAACTACTTCACTTAGGTTATGAATTTATAGCCGTATTTTTATTTTTGATTTGCATGTTTAGCAGAGAAAACATTTTTCTTCTCCGTTGAGAGAGAAAAATTATTCTCCTTTACCTAGCATAATTCTCTTTTTTGCCACCTTCCCCATCTTTTCTAGAGCTGTCCAGGCAAAGGTGAGTAACTTTCAGGGGGACGGAAATGAGTGGGAGACGACAGGAGCAGAACCGCATTTGATTTGAGGCCGCCGATGCCAATCTGGAACCAAAGTGCATGAAAGCAGCAGAATTCTAAACCTTTCAAAACTGGGATTTATAAAGGGAAGGCTAACACAGATTCAACAGTTACAACTCTGCCAGGGATTACTTTAATACCAAAAGCATACTGTCTCACTTTATAGAAAGAGATTATTCAGTTGTCAAACAACAAAGGTTGTGTTTGTCCATTTTTAAACTTTTTTTTTTTTTAGTGCACTTTTTACTTTACTGATGGGCAATTCTGAAATAAAACGTTCCTTCTCTCTCTCTCTCTCTCTCTCTCTCTCTCTCTTTGCAAGGGAAGGGGGTGACAGGGGAGCAGAGAGAAGGAGAGGAAGGTAGAGTTTGCCTCTGATTTCACAGTGTATTTTATCAATAAGGCCTCTCCAATTTCGCTTAACTGGTTCTCCCCCTGCCTTCGTTAAGATACCAAAAGCGGGGAGTGGGGGGAAAGAGAAATATGTGTAAATCTGACAAAGAAAAAAACACTGGACACTGATGTAAAAATGAGGAGACTTTTAAATTGGCTGTTGGTCTAGAGGGGGGAAATGTGAGAAGAGCTTTTAAGAGAAGGAGAAGATCTTTAAGAGAAAGGAAAAAAAAAATCTGAGGGCTTCAGAAAGCAGAAAAGCTAATCTTTGATTAAAAACACTCAGCTGAATGCCAGGGAGAAGAACAAGACAAAAACCTAAGAGCTATTTCTTATGTTTGGTGTGTAGGAAACGAAATGAGAACGAGCAAGCAAGTTAACGCTGGAGAGAGGATGGGACAATGCAAGACCGAAGTTGTGACTTCGGGGAGAGGACACAGGATGTGGTCTGAAATCTTTCACGGTGGCCTCGCAGACGTCTCTGCGTTTGTTAAGAGATAAACGGTCTCCCGAAAAGTTGTTGAAAGGTACCAGCAAGTGGAGAAGGGGGGGGGGGGTGCCTGAGGATGTCTTTCACAGACCCCAGATGGAGAAACTGTTCTTTTATTCCAAATTCCTAAGAAGCACAGAAGTCGTACATGTTAATAAGAGAACACACAGACACACACCCATAAGTTACATGCCACGAAACAAAACAAGGAAATGAGGAGACCTTTGCTGATCCCTGTTCGCTTACACAAATCTTACTTTGGGTAAGCATCTCAAGACCCTTTTCCTGATTTCAGCTCCTTCTCACGGCTTCCTTTCCCTGGGTACCCAGGTGCACGAATGGGATGGTGATCTTCACAAAACGTCAACATCAACAACAACAAAACCCCCTCGCTCACACAAAAGCCCACCTTGTAAATGAATGGAATATTAACGACTACCTAATAGTTGCACCGTTGGCAGGGCGAAACTGAGCACTAACACGGCTATTTCTCCAGACTGCCAGTGGAGCCGAAGCAGCTCGAGGAGAAACGCACCTACTGTATGTGAAATGCTGGTGCAGATTTTTTTCCCTATCAGTCTAACCTTCTGTGTTGATGCATGAATGCTGGTACCCACTTACAGGGATGCCAGATGATCAGTGCAGAATGAAGGTCCCAAGAGAGAGGATCACATGGTTCTCTCTGCCCTGTGACGTCACTAGCAGATGGCATGGGTACCAGCTCTGGCAGTTGGCATCAATGTCACTTTTTAGAGATCAATGAGATAGTGCAGATATACACAGATCTAGAGACTCCAGGAGACGATGCGACACTCAGCCTGAAAAGATTTGGAAGATACAAAATGAAAACTGATTATTGAATGAAATTAAAACCTAAGGTAATATAAATAAAGATCTACTTCAATTGATGCTGGCTTTGCATGCAAGTATTTAAAGATACAGTGTCACTGTCTTATAGTATTTATATGCTCTTTGCCATCTATAACTTCTTATCATATTTCATTCTTATGATGTAATTGTCACATACTTTCACTGCTATTATGTAACACTGCAAGTATGTGGACATTACTAAGAGTTTATGTGTGTATGTGTGTATGTGTGTGTGCTGAGGGGGCTGGAGATTGTTAAATTGAAAAGTCTCTGTTTTAACGTGCCTATTTGTTTGAAGACTTTAGATGAAAATACTTGCTGCTTCACCAAACGAAAGCCAAAATTGCATTTGAAACACAAATTATTTTCCCCTTTCATTCGGGATTCTGAACACACGTGCACAATTGCAGTCAGAATCCTTGGACCGTTCCTGTCAGATATTAGCTAGAGGGAGACTTCTGTGGCTCGTAGAACAAAAACACTACGAGAGTGGTTTTTTTGTCCAGGATGATTTGAACAGCAGTAAACAGACGATCACATTTGGAAAAATTGTAAATGTAAAAGCAGTCTTAACATTTTCTTTGATTTAAAAAAAAATGCCAGTGATTTTTATTTTTTCAAATTTATTTATGCAGTTTATTCCAAATTAGCCTAATCCCCCTCCCCCTTTTTTGTGAAGGCTGGGAAAATAGTGCTCTTTTACATATTTCTTCCCTGCTCAGAAAGAAATCAGTTTTAAAAATCGGCTCTGATTAATCTTTTCTTTAAATTTGTAAATGTCAACAGCCACTTAGCTAAATTTGCAGTTATGTAATACAGCAAATAAAGTTAAGGCTGATTTCTTTTTCTAAAAAAAAAAAAAACAAAAACAAAAAAACAAAAAACAAAAAAACCCTCACAAATTTGTCAGCTAATGGAGAGATAACACTTTTTTATTTTAAAAACTGGTGTCTCTTCTTATTTTGTACTCAGGGGAATTGGAATTAATGAAATTCTGCATTGCTATATCATGTTTTGCATTTGCTGGAATTCCACGGTCCTTTTTGTGCATTAAAACCAGTTTAAAATCAAAGGGAAGTGGAGATGGTGGTGGCATTATAATGAATACTTCTTGTTCTATTTTCTTTTGATAATTTGCCTGTATAAATCGATCCTATTGCATGTGCCAATGGTTTTTTTTTTTTGTAATTACTAGTCTGCACAAACTCAAAGATTGTATTTTACGTAAAAAATCGGTCCCAGAATCAGTCTTTTTCACGTGTTTGTGCATTCTTATGATTAAGTCATTAAATATGTTTTAAGTGTATAAACTTTAAAAATGAAAACACTTTAAATATTGTGCTGGCATTTTTTCAGGTAATTTAAGATTAGAGAACCATGTTAACACTACCGTTTGATGAGTCTGTTGTAATGCCAGAATCCCAGATGTGCAGAAAGTTTTCTAGAGAATGTGAGGACCAGAAGCAAATTAAGAAACCAGAAAGCTTTTCCAAACAGATTGTCCTTCGAGGAAAGAGCATCAAAAGGGCCCCCGGAGAAGAAACCGAGAAGGAAGAAGAGGAGGAAGACAGGGAAGAGGAAGATGAAAATGGCTTGCCCAGAAGGAGGGGTCTTAGGAAAAAAAAGACCACCAAGCTCCGACTGGAGAGGGTCAAGTTCAGGAGACAGGAAGCGAATGCGCGCGAGAGAAACAGGATGCACGGCCTCAACGACGCTCTGGACAATTTAAGAAAAGTGGTCCCCTGTTATTCCAAAACCCAAAAACTGTCCAAAATAGAAACTTTACGACTGGCCAAAAACTACATCTGGGCACTTTCTGAAATTCTGAGAATCGGCAAGAGACCTGATCTGCTCACGTTCGTCCAAAACTTATGCAAAGGTCTTTCCCAGCCAACTACAAACTTGGTGGCAGGCTGCTTGCAGCTCAACGCCAGGAGTTTCCTGATGGGTCAGGGTGGGGAGGCTGCGCACCACACAAGGTCACCCTACTCTACTTTCTACCCACCCTACCACAGCCCTGAGCTCACCACTCCCCCAGGGCATGGAACTCTTGATAATTCCAAGTCCATGAAACCCTACAATTATTGCAGTGCATATGAATCCTTCTATGAAAGCACTTCCCCTGAGTGTGCCAGCCCTCAGTTTGAAGGTCCCTTAAGTCCTCCCCCAATTAACTATAATGGGATATTTTCCCTGAAGCAAGAAGAAACCTTGGACTATGGCAAAAATTACAATTACGGCATGCATTACTGTGCAGTGCCACCCAGGGGTCCCCTTGGGCAGGGTGCCATGTTCAGGTTGCCCACCGACAGTCACTTCCCTTACGACTTACATCTGCGCAGCCAATCTCTCACCATGCAAGATGAATTAAATGCAGTTTTTCATAATTAATGAGGAAAATGAAAATAAACAGTGGTCATTCACCTCCCCCGTCTAATTAAGACAAAGCAGATGCTTGTGGGCTGAGTAATTGGCACAACTCTATCTGAGGTGTTTACTAGTTCCTGAAGTGTGTTTCAACTATTGTGAGAATTTTCTATGTAATAATAAATCTCTTTTCGTATGAGGACTTCTTTTCCTTTCCTTTTGTCTGTAAAGCACTGTGATTCTGTTTCTACTGGAAGGATTTTTTTTCTTGTTTTATTTTCTTTTAAATTCACCTGATTTGGGATCCCTGGGTGGCGCAGCGGTTTAGCGCCTGCCTTTGGCCCAGGGCGCGATCCTGGAGACCCGGGATCGAGTCCCACGTCGGGCTCCCGGTGCATGGAGCCTGCTTCTCCCTCTGCCTGTGTCTCTGCCTCTCTTTCTCTCTCTGTGTGACTATCATAAAAAAAAAAAAAAATAAAAAAAAAAAAAAAAAAAAAAAAAATTCACCTGATTTGTTTGAACAAGGTGTCTAAGAATATACTGTTGAATAAAGACATGCACACAGCGTAACTCAATGTCTATTTCAGTTGTACAGTAATTATAAAAATGCATGTTATTAAAATCAGATGAATAAAATGATGTGTTTATAATTACTAGCAATTATATATTATGTATCTCTGAAAATTGAAAATTGAAAATATTGAGAATAACCCTAAGGTGACACTGATGTTGGAAGATGCATTTGAGGATGTGCAACAATATAAAAAGCTATGCAATTTTCTTTTTATTAAGGATGAATCTAAATGCATTCAATTGGTAACTATTCCTCTTCGAGTATTGCAGATGGGGCAACATGATATTTGGGTGGACGGTGTCATGATTTTGGAACAATACTTCAATCGTAAAGAAAAATTTTTCAGCACTTGTTTTGTATTTTCAGAAATTATCTGTACAGGTTTGTTATCACAATGTATAATTGTGTTTTTCCACCCCGCATTTTTAAAGCAATTAAACATAGATATTTACACTCCTAAAGGACATCTATTAGCTGTGATATTTTTGCATGATACTTATTATTTCCTGGTACACAGCTGCTCTCTAACACTCCCTCCTCCCCATCTCAGAAATATTTCTGGATCCCAAAACCGTACGAGATAAAACAAATTTCTTAAACAAAATGGCCAAAGCTCTTATAAGAATTTTTCTTTTCTTTTCTTTTTTCTTTTCTTTTTTCTTTTCTTTTCTTTTTTCTTTTCTTTTCTTTTTTCTTTTTTTTAAGTATCTTAAATGAAAGAAGAGGAGCCCATGAGGGTTAAACATCCTGGGGAAACAATGATAAATCCTGGTAACCTTCAGCTCCAGCCGAAATTCGGTGGCAAATTTCCAGCAAACACCAAGAGTGGATGTTAAAAAATGGAAGGTTTTACTCTGCGCGGTTTAACTAAGTCTGGCCGATTAGAGGCTAAATTCCGTGTGATTAAAAGTTTCCTGACAAAAGGCCAGCGGACACCCACTTGAACGGCGCCCTGGGAGCTCACCCCCTTGGGCGGGCCCGGGCCCCTTCTAGAAGAAAGACCAAGGTGGCAGTGACCTCCGTGCCGCCGCCCTCCGGCGCAGGTGCGCGCCCCCGGGGGAGCCGGGCGACAGCTGCGCGGGCCGGCGAGGTTAGAGACCCGGGTCCGCGCAGCCGGGACGGGGCGCCGGGGAGCGCCCGGGCCCGACGGCTGCTCGCGGGCGGCGGGGAGCGCGGAGGATGCAGGCGGCGTGGCGCCCCCGCGCGCGTCCCGGGGCTCGCGGGGCACCGGCTGCACTGCCCGGGGCCCGCCCGCAGTGGGCGCCCTGGGGCCGGGGGCCGCGCCCTGCGAGCCGCGCCCGAGCCGACCTCGCCGGCCCGACGCGGGGGAGGAGGCGACCTCCCGGGGCCAGGCCCCGCGAGGCTGGAAAGGGCGGCGCCCCTGCCCCGCTGCCTCCGCCGCATCGAGTGTGCCCAAGGTGCGCCGAAAGCTGCCCGTGTGCTGCCCCGCCACGCCCGCGGGACCTCCAGGGCCGAGGCCCCCGGCTCCCCCCGCGCACCCGCCCCCGAGCGCGCACCGCAGCCGCGCTCCGAGGGGCAGAGGTGCCCGAGCACCTGCTGGTGACGAGCGCGCCCTTCCCGGCGCTCGCGACAGCACCTGTTCATTCCCATCCCGCGAGGGCAAAGACGGCGGGGAAAGACGCGGACGTGTGCCCTCTAGGGGTGGAGAGAAGTCGGCCCGAGGCGGAGAGCCGTCGGTCCCCTGTCTGTCGGTCGGGACACCGCGGTGGCTCGCCCTGGCTTCGCAGCTGGTGCGCGCCCACCTGGCCTTCTCCGGGCGGCCCGGGCTGCGGCCTCTTTAAAGCCCCTCAGACACCGGGAGCCCGATCGCTGCTCACCCCGTCTGGGCAAAGAGCAAGAAAGTGGAGAAGCATCTGCAAGGGGGAGAATCGGACTTAAACGAAGGCGTTTCTGTTTAGTCACTAACGGAATAAGCGCCGTCTTCCCACCTTGGTCCCAGGTGACCCGCTGCCCAACTGCGGCCGCTAAGTGTCTCGTTGGTCCAGACTTTGAAAGGCTTTGAAACTACAGTCTTTCCCGGGGTCACAGACCCGTGTGGGAACGAGAGACCACAGCGGGAGATGCGTTCTCCCCTTTCCCTTCTGGCAATTCGGGAACGCGAAGGAGAAAGCAGCTGGCTCAATGTCTGGGGAAGGAGCAAATGTTCAGGAGTGTCTCATCTCGGGGCTTCGTTCGAAATGAACTCAAGCGGAAGAGTGGGGTTTTCTGGCACAGACCCCGAGGTCATGAAATTTCTTCTATAGTTTGGGTGTCCCGATCCCACGCGGGCTCTCTCCTCTGGTGGCCTGATCCCCTGTGGGATGCTATGTTGTGTGTGAGGAGGGGTGGGGGACCGATCCTGGTGGCTTAACCGTCCTTCAGGTCCCACCGATGATCCCTGGTATGGGAACCACCCAGCTGGTCCCCTTTACACTAACCAAGGTCGGGGTGCCAGTTCTCTTCCTCAGCAGGGCTCCCCTCTGTCCCCTGTGGACTGCAGTCCTGAGAAATCATGACTCGTTGGTTCTGTACTAACATCGCAGAGGCCACGGGTTACAAAATCTTGCCTTTTAAGGTATTACTCCAATGGAAGGGGAAATCGTATAAGATAGAAAGTACACTTTAGGATCTGGAAGTCTTGGAGTCAGATTTGGGTCAAAATCCTGCCTCCCCACAAACCTCTTATTGCAGCCTCAAGAGACAGCATATAGCAGCCAAAAGGCTGGAGGACAGGATTCCCAAGTTTTTTGCTCTCTTCCTGACCTGCTTTCCTCATCTCCCAACGCGAAAGGATGAAAGGCCTTTCTGTTTTCTAAACCTTTTAAATAATTCTTTCCTTTCACATTGCTGATATCTGTTTTGAGTTGAATTACGTATTATATTTATTTTTTATGTTATCAATCTTGTAATTCTCCGATGTTTGTCCTTTCTCCCATATGAGGATTTTATAGATAGATAAACATCCATCTTCAACAAAATAAAGATGTACTAAAAAAAAAAAAAAAAAGATGTACTTCTCTTTTACATAAAAGAAGTAGTAGGTAGTGCAGGACCGAAATGGCTCTCCAGGGGCACCAGAGGCCTAGACTCCTCCTACCTCCACTAACCTTGGGGTGGTGCTTTCATTTTCAAATTTGCCTCACAGCCCAAAAAGGCTGTTGGGGTTCTAACCATTGTGTCCTCATTCCAATAAAGAACAAGGAAAGGGGATGACAAAAAGGTGTCCCACTCACCTGGTCAGACCCCTTTAGAAAATATTTATGGAAGCGCCACCCATCGACTTCTACTTAATATCTCACTGATCACCTCTAGATTTATTTTTTTTATTTTTTTATTTTTTTCACCTCTAGATTTAAAAGAAGCTGGGAAATACATTCTTTTTATCAGAACCTATTGCCATCCACAAGTAAGAAAGAGGAAGATGGATGTTGGTCAGGCACTTAGCAATCTCTGTCGTGCCTCCCCTTCTAGACTCTGAATCCTCAAGAGGTTGGGCCTCCTCTTCTGTGCTGTGCAGGCCTCCTTAGCACTCTGCTTTGCACATCACGGGCACTCAGTAAGATTTTCAGTTGTTTTCAAAACACTCCTGACAGTGCAGGAGGCATATGTTGTTGCAAGACATGTCCTCCATCTGGGTGCGAACGGGACACACCGCACACCACACTTCCACTGGGCTGCTGGGGCGCATCCATTCTTCATCAGTGCCCTCGTGGGGTTGTCCTGAGCCACAGTGACCTCTTCCCCCCACACGGCACTGCCCCGGCCTCTAACATGACACATTCTGTGCATGTCATCACTTGCCTTACCCAGCAGGTTCAGTCTACCAGACAAGAGATTGTCTTAGCTCCATGAGCCCCATCTGTGAGCCCCATCTTTACAGACATCTTCCCTCCCCAGCTGTGTGTGGCCGGGTTTGCTTACTTCTTTCCAGGACCAGTGCCCGGGACTCTGCTGTCTACCAAATCCTTCTTCTCCTCTCAGAGATCCTATACTTTGCCCAAGTATTCGGTTTCCTCTTCCCACCATCTTTCCCATTTGACTGCATACATCTGTGTTACCACGTGGTCTCTTAGACTCCCCAGCTTGTGGATTCTAAGTAGGCTTATTCTTAAGTCCAGTCCTCCTTCCTCCCTGTACAGTGCATGACTTCAGGCCTCTTGCTCTGTCTGGAAGGCATGGAAGGAGAGTGTTTCCTGTATCCCAGGTTGCCCATGCTGATGTCACCACCACCTCCCTCCGTGGCTGGCGATGTGCCCCAGCAACCCACCATTGACCTCGTGTAATGTCTTAGTGAGCATTTGCACTCTCCCTTGGAATTGCTTTTTCTCCCTCATCACCTGTCTGTGGGTCCCTGGCCTAGAAGAAAGAACATGCTCTCATTTTGAAAGGAATGCAGATATTGCTCAGGCTCCTGATACGGGTCCCCAGCTGTAACCACTCAGCCCTCTTGGTCCCAGGGCGCTCAGCTACCCCGGAGAGGAGATTCCGGCATAACCTCATGCTGTACTCAAAGCCTCTGCCGCCTGCCTCCCCTCCGGCCCTGTTTCTCACTTGGCCTCCCTGCATCTGATACTTTCCCTACTCGAGGGGTATCCTCCCCCTCCCACAGGGGCCCTGGTTCTTAATTGGGGTCCCACACAAGTTTCAAGTTCTTCCTTTGAATAGGCAGGGAATGGAAGGGGGGCGGTCTGTAGCCTGTCCTTTCATACTAAACGTGTAACGCAGTGCGCTCACCTAGGAGGCAGTGACTCAGCTAGGTTAGTAAGACTTCCTTCCCCAATTGAAGAACCAAAACAGAACAACAAAACACCTTTCTTCATCCTAAAGCCTCACCTGGCCTCTTGCTCTCGCCTTCCCCATCAAAACTCTTCAATAACCGCTTGATACAAAATGTCACACGTTCTTTAGCACCCTGTCTCTTTGATCCACTGCAGTCCTTCCTCCACTTCTATCATCCAACAGAGCCTGCATATGTTGTAGTATTTACTCCAACTCCTATGGTATCCTTTGAACAAAGCACACCGATGTTTTCAAATGAAAGTGCGTAAAAAACCATGGATAAAAAGAATTGGGATAGCAGGTTGGAAAAGTTGACAAGAGATCTCATTACATAAGGCCCTGGGTGCCAATTAAGGGCATGTGCAAGATCCCCTGAGGGCAGAAGCCTCAGAGCCCAGCTTTGTCCAGCTTGTCACTTAGCTCTTGGTGCGTGGGCACATGACATGACTTTGCAGATTCTTGGTTTCTCGTAGAAGAAGGATCATAAGAAGTAAAATAAGTGACTGGCAGCCGGCGACTGTCCTTCAGTCCTTCTCTTTGCTGGCTCCCTGTCCTCCCTACGATTGTGGGTCTCCTCACCCTTTGGTGACTCTGCTTCTGTCTCCTTTCCCAGCTCTTCTTCCTTCTCCTGGGCACCCACTGCACCCATCTTCCTTGTTTTGAGGCTCTCACTTACCTCCTGTGTCCCCTGCATGAGGACTCCCCTGTACTTCAGGCCACCAGATACCTCCACTTGGTTATCCCATTGTCCTTCAAAGCTCAACATGTGGACAGTGAAGCCCTCTCCAAAACACTACCCCTCCTGCCAGCTGTTTCCAGAACTTTTCTGCAGTGTGTATGAAGAAAGTGATCTCAGATATTTCTCACAGTTCCCTCTCTTTCTGGCCACGGCCCTTTCAAGTTAGTCTCCAAGTTCTGCTGATCTCCCCTTATCACTTCACACCCAGACCAATATATTGGCCTCTGAGCTCATTGCCCAGTTCCACCTTCCTCCTTCCAGCCCATTCCCTTGTGCCAGATGAACCTTCCCCAGCTACTCCAACACACCAGTCCCTCCGAGTAACACCTTTCATGGTTCTGATTTTCTATCTGATAAATAATTAAATGCAGTTAATTTTTTTCTTCATCTAAATTCTCCATATTAAAACTGAAAACAACCGTTGGTGTCATATAGCACTTTAGAATTTACAAAATACTTTTCACATATTCACCTTTTTTAGTCCCAGGAACCTCAGCATTAGGTAGTAGTTTATATCGTCCTTATTTCATTTTGCAAACCAAATCAGCAGAGTCATATCACTTTCCCATGGGCACAATGTTAATGGACAAAGGTGAACCAAACCAGTCCCAAGGCTCTCACGTCTAGGCAGTATTCTACAGTCCCTAATTTGGCACCCAAGACCTCATGTGTGCAATCTGTAGTCCACTTTTCCAAATTGATATTCCATTTCATTATCAATGGTTTTGACCTACTTTTTAAAAAAGATTTTATTTACTTATTCATGAGAGACACACACACAGAGAGAGAGAGAAAGAGTGAGAGGCAGAGACAAAGGCAGAGGGAGAAGCAAGCTCCCTGCAGGGAGCCTGATGCAGGACTTGATCCCAGGACTCTGGGATCACAACTTGAGCCAAAGGCAGACGTTCAACCACTGAGCCATCCAGGGGCCCCTTCACCTACTTTAAAAAAAAATCATCAGTATGCTTTATTCAAATGATATCTTAGGAGTTACTCTATACATAAAAATATTTCTGATCCTGATAAAGACAAGATTGGAGGGCCAGGAACCAAGACACCCTCACCTGTGCTCTAGCTCCTGAGATATCTGACAAGCAAGATGAGACAACTTCTGTACTACAGGAGAATGTCCCTGAGGTTGAACTTATCTGTTGCACTTTCAACTGCCTTTGGGTCTTGCACTGCTCCACCTGCGTGAGATGTCCTCATTTCTAATCTCCACTTGCTCAAATTCACATGGACTTTAAGGCTACCTCCTACATGAAGCCTCCCAGATCCCTCTTGTCTGTAGTGGCATCATGCTGCTCTGAAGTCACATCTCTCTTGTTTCAGTTACATAGCTGCCCTCTAAATCTTCGCTGTCTAAATATTATCATATTCAAAATCTTATTTAGGTCTCGTATTGCCATGTCACTTATAGATATGACTAGATTGTATACTCCTTGAGAGCAGGGACAATATTGAGTCCTCTTTGTGTCTCTATAGTACATAGACTCACTAAGTTCTTGATTCAGTGATTGTGATTGGGGATATAAGCTCTGGCTTTATTACAGAACTAACATCATGAACCAGAGACAAAACAGCATGGACCTCTCACACCCAACAACTGACACTAAAGTTCAGATTTTCACCTCTAAAGTGAGAATAATAACACATATGTCATAGGGTTGTGAAGATAAAATGCGACCATTTAGAAAAAGTACTTGCTCACCTCCTGGTTCAAGGCAAGTAAGCAACTGATGAAGCTAGCTATTGTTTCTATTATTAACACAGTATCAACATATGACTTCTGCTAAATCTGAACAAGATGAACAACAGTTTTTTAAAGTGTAGGTTAAATCCAAGGCACAGTGTGATACCAATTTAGTCTAGTGGGCTTAACATAATTTTAGTATATTATAGAATATAATTCTATTATGATATAGACTATAACAAATTGTATTTGCAGAATAAAAAAATAGAGTCCCTCACATAAAGTAAAAGCAAGTACTAGCAACTGAAACTTTGCTTCAGGTACACACACACACACACACACACACGAAAAAAGTTGGAAAGCCACTGATGGAGAAGATACCAGTGGTGAAATAAATAAATGAAAAAGCCAGAGATTCCAGACCCTTCAGATACCTGGACCCAAGCTTATAAACTGCATTATATCTTATGTCAGACCCTCTCACACTAGAAAGGTGAGAATTCTTGAGAGAATCACCTGTGTGTCTACCTGCCAATTTCTAGGGAGAATTCTAACGATGCAGCAAGAATCACTAAAATGCCAAGTCAGGGACCTTATCTCTTTCCAGAGTTTGAAAAAGGAAATCCTGCAATGAGAACTTTCAGAGGCAGATGGCAAAGAACCAGGCTAACTTGCAACATTAGAAAGAGGAGAAGGAGCCTAGTAAGCTCACAGAGTTACACTGGGGGATAAAGTAAGAAGCAAATAAAGTGTCAAAGAGCCCATCAGAATCCTGTGAGAGTGCAATCAAGTCCTGAATTTGTAGGGCAGGATTCCCAAGTTTTGCTGGCTTCAGAATCACCCAAGGAATCATTTTTGGAGTACCAGTTCTCAGGTTTCATCTCCACCTACTGAATCCTTGGCTTTACCTGGTCCACATGAACTCCCAGAATGCAGGGACCAGATGCATTTCACATCATTAAACAATGGACACAATCTTGGGGGTGACAGATAAGGCTAATGAAAGGAAAGCTGCCCTCCTGACCCCAAAGCTTATATAGCCTTTCATCTGTCAGCCAGATAGTTGGACACAGATGATGGGATAGAGTAAGGAAGAAGAGGAATTCCAGGTGCCCATTGGTGTTTGTGATAAGAAGAAAGAAAGTGAAATGATAACAGGAGTTGCGCTAGCCTTTGTGAAACAGCATTGGTCAGGTAATGTCACAGGTGTATGATCTGCTAAGACACAAAGGTTGGCTTTTCAACCTTTGAGCATCTGGTAAACTAGTCCAAAACTTGGATGTACATGTAGGAGACCCTGAAACTTGTCATCAGAGAGCAATGATTCTCCAACCATTATGGCATTATTCCTGGTTTGGTTTTGAAATATGCCTATTTTCAAGTTCCCTTTGCTGAACATTCTGGCTTCTTCTCAAAATACAAGAGAAGTTTATAGCAGCAATGGCCACGATAGCCAAACTGTGGAAGGAACCTCGGTGTCCAACGAAAGATGAATGGATAAAGAAGATGTGGTTTATGTATACAATGGAATATTACTCAGCTATTAGAAATGACAAATACCCACCATTTGCTTCAACGTGGATGGAACTGGAGGGTATTATGCTGAGTGAAGTAAGCCAGTCGGAGAAGGACAAACATTATATGTTCTCATTCATTTGGGGAATATAAATAATAGTGAAAGGGAAAATAAGGGAAGGGAGAAGAAATGTATGGGAAATATCAGAAAGGGAGACAGAACGTAAAGACTGCTAACTCTGGGAAACGAACTAGGGGTGTTGGAAGGGGAGGAGGGCGGGGGGTGGGAGTGAATGGGTGACGGGCACTGGGGGTTATTCTGTATGTTAGTAAATTGAACACCAATAAAAAAAAATACAAGAGAAGTAAAATTAGTCATGAGGGATTTTTTGTGTGTGTTTGTATCTAAGACATGATGGGAGATAACAAAGGATATCCTGGTCGATCATGAGCTGGGGCCATCACTCCTCTTTTTTGGTAGAGGAATCCAGACTTGCTCTAACCCTGGAAGCACTGAATGCAGCCTGCCTCATGGCAGTGTCATGGAGTGGTGATCAGGATTGTACATTTGTCATAACAGAAGAATTGGTCTTTGTATCTGTTCTACAAGATCCTCTCCCAGTGTAACAAATAAAGAGATATCCTCAAAACAACTTTCATACTGTCATTCCCTACTGCATCTGGAGAATTGCAAATTGAGAAACTTTAATCCCCACTGGGATTCCATGTCACACTGAAGATGAACTAGAGGAATGTATACTGGCCAGCGCCTTCTGGAGAACTGGAATTGTGGCCAAAAAGAAAAGACACCAGCTTCTCAGGTTCCTAGTCAGATAGTTCAGGGCTCTGTAACCATATATTTCAATTACTTTGGACTCAATGGCCAATAAAGGGAGGGATAGAAAAATCACCAACCTACTTTAAAGAGCATTAGGGCAGTGCCTTGGCAATTGCTCCATGCCTTCGATAAAATCTCAGAATAATGGGTCATGGACTTCACATGTTTCTATCCTAAAGGGAGGAAAAAAGTGGAGAATACAATGAAAGGAGTTGTTAATTTAACAATTATTTATTGAGTCCCTGCTCCAATGAGTCCTGCACTGCTCCAGGTAGTGTGGACACAGTGAGGAGAGAGAAGGCAAGCTCCCCCTTCTCGTGGAGTTTCTGGTGTAGTGAGGATGCCTGTGTGTCCCTCACCAGGAGTGCCATCCTGCACTAGGTGTTGTAGAAGGGGACAGGAGAGGCATAGACAGTGGTGAGCAGGCTAGCATGCTCTGTGCTCTCTTGGGGCCTGAATAATCAAGGCCAAAAGAACATCGATTCACTCAACAAATATCTATTAATAAACTACTTTTTTTAGACTCTGCACTAGGTATGAAGGATATAAAAAAAATGAAGAAGACATGGCTCTCTAAGAACAGGGAGTCCAAGACAAAAGACAGATATATAGTTAAATATAAATTACTAAATCAAAGGCATTAGTCGAGGGGACACAGATGGAGGCAACAATCTGCTCATCCTGGGCTGGGCCGTGGGGGAGGCAGGACCAGGAGTTTCCTGTAAGAGATGCTCGAGTTAGAGACATTTCACAGGTGGACCAGTGTGAGAGGGTGTATGGTGGGAATGCTTCTTTCCTTCTCCTGTTATTTCCATCCAAATGCAAAGGTCTGACAATCTTGGCCTCCAAATACCTCCTAAACCCTTTCTCTGGGGGAAGGAATGCCTTAATCTGATTGGAGGATGTTGGAAAAGAAATCTGGGCTTGTGTTCCTCAGCCCCTCTTCCTTCCCACCCTTCCTTGTTCCCTGGAATTCCAAGTTAAGAAACGGCAGGGGTCTTGCAATCTTCTGGGGTCTTCTAGTGTCTTCTATGATCATTTGGAACAGTCTACCCATTTCTAGAGTTGAGTTAGCAAGCTCATTTAGCTCACACTCAAAGCAAAATCCTCTAACTTTAACTTCATCAATTTTAAGGCTGACGTTTGGCTCCCATCCCCCTATTTCTTATCGTATTAAGTAAGCAGTTGTTATTTATTGGGAAGCACGTCTGAGACTCTAACAGAGGGAGTTTCAGGCAGGAATGTTCACCTAGAGAGAGGAAGGTGCAAATCACTTCTGAAATTGCAAGTTCAGTTTGACCAGGGTGTTTGCAGTAAGCTGGGATTGGCCTGAGGTGAGCTTGGATTCACTGGCCAAGGTGACACCATGGAAAGCCTTGTGGGTCTGCAGGCAAGTCTGCTAAAGGGTCTTTCCAGAGGAGTACATTAGAAGATGTGCATTTTGGGAGTGTCACTGTAGTGCCAAAGTGAGAAGTGCAGCCAAGACCCAAAGGAACCTCTCAGGAAATAGCTCCAATGCAAGATGACTACAGAATAGAAAGGAAGGGAGAGGCCTGAGGGGTGATGAATAGAGAGAAACCATTGAAATTACTGCCTGGACCTGGAAATGAAGAAGGGAGGAGAGTTTGAAGAACAGTTATACATCTGTGGTTTGTTTGTAACTTTTTTTTAAAAGATTTTATTTATTTATTCACGAGAGACACAGAGAGAGGCAGAGACATAGCCAGAGGAAGAAGCAGGTTCCCTGCGGGAAGCCTGATGTGGAACTCAATTCCAGGACCCCAGGATCACTACCTGAGCCAAAGGCAGATGCTCAACCACTGAGCTACCCCAGTGCCCTGTTTGTAACTTGTTGAGATTAAGCACCTTGTGATAGTCATAGCCCTGTGGTGGGGCAGGCGGTTCAGCAGCAGCCCTCTGAGTCTGAAGTTCAAGAGAGAAGTCTGTGCTGCAGTTGGATTTTGGGGCAGGGGTGGGCTCAGACTCAGTGTGTGGAGCCTGAAAAGAAAAGGGGTATAAGACTGGGGTGGGGGGCACCAATAGTGTTTCTTCAGGTACAGGTCCTCTTCCATGTAGAACGCACAACTTTGTGTTTGTGTTTGGCATGGTTATCCCAGAATCCTCCTGGCATTGCTGCAGGAGCTGTACCATAACTGACCTTTGACTTCTGGGGAGGATCACTGAGGACCATGCAGACAAATGAAAACATGGTTCCTAATTGCAAGATTTAAGAACAATATTGTCGTACAGGTTTTTAGAAGCCCTTTGCTGTAAAGTTTTGTGTCATGAAATGAGATATTGTAACAAGAAAAGAAAAGGCTAAAACTGACCACTCTACTCCATTGCATCCCATGAACTGAACCATCAATTTAGGAAGTGACTGGAGTGACCTTTTATAGCCTCTCTGTCATCAGTATCCTAATTTGCAATTGTGAGATCCCATAAGAATTACTTGATAGCATTTAGGAGAAGATTAAATGAGATGTTGTATGTAGATCACTCGGTACATCTGGCATATAGTGAGCACTCAATGAGTAATGATCATTGTTAGTATTTGTGAAAGAGTTGAACATTTTGGGCAATACCATGCCAATTACTCACATACAGATTACCCATAGCAATATCTTTTTCAGGACAAGCTAGTTTCCTTCTCCTTCAGGGAAGGCCAACTAATTATAATATTATTCATTATCAAACATAATTAGGAAGAAAAATCTATAGCCAAAAAATACAATATATTTTAAAAGTTATGTATAAACATTTAGTATATTATTTGTGAGTGTAGATTTTTCTTATCACTGTCCCTATTGTCAGAAGTCTCCTTTGGCATGGAGCCTAAGAGTATGAGGGGAAATAGCCATCTGACTGAGCTGTGACCTCACTCCCACCCTAAATAATAGAAATGAGGCTACTTCCCATGGAAGAGAGAAGGAATTAATATTAATGATATCTGTTAAAACTATGGCATGGCCAGCACTTCATTATACCTCTTCACATTTCATCTCATGTATCCCTCCCAGCAGTTCAGGGAGATGGGTTTGGTACAAGAATTCCCTTTTACAGATAAAGATTGAGGTTCAGAGCAGTGGAGCGACTTGTCCAACATCATATATTATCTAAGAACAGTAACTGGTAGATCTGGGATTCCATGGACATCTGCCTAACCAGCCACTTTCCCATCTTCTCCCCCAGAGAATTACAGTAGCTCACATTTACTGAGGTGTCATCAAGGTGGGTCTCATCCAAGTGTTTCATATCTACTTTCTCTTTTAATCCTCCCAACAGCCTGTGGGGGCATAGACTATCATTTGTCCCCCTCACAAAATTGAGGCACAAAAACTAGCCCAGGGTCATATAATTGATAAGCAGGGGGATGAAAAATCAGTCCAAGGGAGTCCAGTCTCCAGAACCTACACTCTCCACAACCAAACTAAACTTAAGATCACCGACCACCATTTTCAAAGTTTCGCACTGACATTAAAGCATGGTTAGTTTCAATCCAGCAGGCAAGAGGAAATGATAAATTATCCGATAGATACGATAGAGACAAATCACCTATGAATAGGGGGGTGGAGAGACTTGCGATAATGTAGTTCCCACCTGGCTGTAGTGGGGTGGTGGCCGCTCCTGGATTATACACCCATTGTTTACCAACAAACTTACCCAGTTTGAGCAAAATCATTTTCTCTCTAAAAATTTGGTGTTAGGGGAAATAGTAAATGAACTCTTAAGCTTTCAAAATGATAATCTAGCATTACTTAAAAGTCTACAAATTTGTTCCTAAATGTATTTAAATCTTACCAGCGAACATGATGCTTGGTTATTAAAAAGTAATTCTAGAGAAATTAGCTTGCAGCTACAAAATTAATATAATTCATTTATTACTTGCAGCCACAAATCAAGATGCTGTTAACACTGCTACACACAATTTAATATGCACAGTAAGTTTCCATATGGCTTCAATTTTAGGCTTCTGGTCACTCCATTGAATCATTTACAGAATAGGCCAGCATATCAAGTCGGAGGGCACCTGACCTAACCAAAGTGTGAAACACTAGCTTTCAAATTCTGGAAATGAAGATTTTGTTTATTTCTTATTTTAATCACATTAGAAAAAATACATTTCTTAAAGCTATAGACCTACTACTATTCCATGGAGATATAGTGATGAGTGATATAGCACTTAATCTCAAATACTAGCCAAGACTCCTATTTTTTCCTGGCTCCCAGTTTCTTTCTGAGTCACTGATTTTCCTTAGAAGATGATGGAGAAGAGGCGAGACACACACACACACACACACACACACACACACACACCCTCTATTCATTTAAGAAGATTGAGATAAAAGAATTGTTCTGAGTTCAAACTCTCTTTTTCATGATCCTGACAGAATTGATAGGTAGCTTATGTTTCATAGCTAGATTCCATGCCTCCATGAGGAGGAGTTCAAGTTCCCTAATGAACGATATAAACAACGCATCATCCTAGAGGAGAAATAAATACAATAATCGCTTTCATGTCTCAGGCCTAAAAGACAGAAAAACATGTCTCTCATCTGTGACCCCCGTCTAGTGTTAAGTGTTCTTGGGAACCTGTGTGTCATAGACCAGCACCATGGAGGCCATCCAATGTGTTTGGTCCTGGGCAACTGCTTTTCTTCCTTAACCATTTCCATTATGAAGGCTAGTTGAACAGACCACACAACTCAAATCACTTTTCTTCCAGACTTCGTCCTGGAAAGAATTTCTTCATCAATCATGAGGAAGTCTGGCTTAAGTCACCACATTTCACTCTATATGTTTTGCCAGAGACTTTTTTACTGCCACTTGTCAAAAGTGAAACTGACAAAGGAAACCTATGATTTGGGAGGAAAAAATCCTAGTGGCAGAGTTAGCTTCGCAACTTTATATTTGGCAATTGCACCTTTTCGCTTCTGTTATATACGGGAGGAGGGACTGATTGAGGAGGAAGGAAGACAGTCGCTGAGAAGACAGAAGGGCAATAAGCCTTTGCTTGGATCTACACCAGACAAGGATGCTCCTGTTAGAAAAGGGGTACATGAGGTAAACAAGCCCCAAGGGCTTCTGTTCTCAAACGGACATAAAGGTGCACATCTTTGTGGAAGTCTTCTGTGTTTTGCTCCTACGCTAGAAAATATAAAGTGATTAGGAAAGAAACCTTCTATAAAGATCAGTTAAGAAAATTAGAAATATAACATTGATAACCAGTAACAACTAGTGAACAAAGCTTGTTATGATAATGATCCCCTCCACCTGAATGATACCTGTGTTATTTTACATGGATTATCACAACAACCCTTTGGACAGATTGTGACAAATAAATGTAATTACCAGCCCCGAATCTGAAAAAGCAGAGAAGTTAGGTGACTCGCCCAGAGTCACACTGTTAGCAAGTGGCAAAATTTATATTAGATCCCAGTCTTTCAAACTCCAGCTCCACAGGCCATCCATAGCACAGCGCAAAAAGCTCTGGCAAAAAAAAAAAAAAAAAAAAAAAAGATACTGGTTAAGAAAACCTTAGAAGAGGGACAACTGGATGGCTCAGCAGTCGAGTGTCTGTTTTTGGCTCAGGGCATGATCCCAGGGTCCTGAGATGGAGTCTCACATCGGGCTCCCTGCAAGGAATCTGCTTCTCCCTCTACCTGTGTCTCTGCCTCTCTCTCTCTGTGTCTCTTATGAATAAATAAATAAAATCTTTTAAAAAAATTAAAAAAGAAAAACCTTAGATGAAAAGAAAATCTGAATCATGGTTTCCCTTTGTCCCCTCAATCTGAAATGCATCACCCATCCCTCTCTTGACTTCCATCATCTGCTCATATGGTATTTATTCCCTCTGTGAAGATTGAAATCCTATATTATGTCCATGTAAAGCCATATGCTGTATCAAGTTGCAAATCCTGGTCATACTATGGACTCACAGCATCCAGTATAGCATTCAACACAGTGTCTTGCACACAGCAGGTGCTCAATAAATGTTTGTTTAGCTGAATCCATGTATGTTGTACCCCGAACGTTCCCTATGTGTTTACCAAGTACTATTCCTGTCACAGAAGATGAGAATGAGTCTAATTTGTGTTTAGTATCAGTTTGAAATGCTAATTTCTTGCCTGGTTTCTGAATACCAAGTATCCAGGCCACCATGTGGAATCTGACATATAGACAGTGCAAAATGGCACCCCCACCGCCTGAATAAAAGATAACTGTATTTTGCATGTATTGTTTTCTCCAGGGGATCCCAGAAGGAAGTGGAATCTCTTTTAATGTCTTCTAATAAGTTTTAAAAGCAGTCACTGCCCCTTTAAGAAACCATTTATGCCAAAAGGTTGGTCAGGGGTCAGGCGATAAAACCACAAGATTAGTACAAAGTACTAGTGAGTACAATCTCATAGTTGTTTGTTAATGGAAGGAAAAACTCAGCTTCAAAGGGCAGAAAGCTAGGCAGGAAAATAATGAGGTGGAGGAGAATCACTCCCTTCTGATTGGAAAAGGATCATTAGGAGGGAATCACACTGAGGAGCCCTAGTGGGGCTCTGATCTCTCCCTTCCAGCTTTTCCTAAGTGATGTGGGGCAGGAAAACCACGTGGATCTGAAAGCCGAACAAAATGCCAAGCCCAGTTTCTGTTTAGCAGAGAGATTGGAGCTGTGTGGTTGGACATACATAACTGAATAGCAAACGAGAGAGATGGAACACCAAAGGTGGGCGCTCCCATCACCTGCAGGGATTGCTGGCTTGTCCTAAAACCCAGATGGTTTGGACAACTTTTTAGCATTTAAAACTGTGGACTCCCACCTCCTCTGTCCAAGCCTATGTGGGGCACAGAATCAGATGAGATTAGGAGGGGACCCACAGCAGTTATCTGACAACAGTCAAAGAGTAGATGAGAAGATATCTGATTGTTTCCAGGACTATATTCTTATCAACGTGTCCTCATTATACCATTCTCTAAGTATTACATAACACAAACAACAGTGCTTAGAATTTTAAATAGCTGGACAATAAAAAAAAAATCACCATTCTGTTGAATATTACTATTCTTCTCTTCCCAAAGAAAATAATTTTCTTTTGTCCAAGAATGATTTCCTTCTAGGAATATTACAGATTCTGGCTGTGTGATCATAAGCATATTGAAGTGCCTGGTTCCTACCAGCCCAAGGTGGCCCTAGTCTGTGAGATCTCTATGGTTTGCTCCATTCCACAGGAGAGGCATTAGGGGCACATTGTTTAGCCATGGTGACTAAGCACCTATCATTGGGAGCAATGAGGTGTACTTCTTGCTCAAGCCCCATAGTATGTGTCATGCTTTCTAATGTGCATTTTCCAGAAGCTTGGGGCAGTGTTTGCTGTGACTTCCCTGTGCCCCAGGCTTGGCGATCCTGGGAATCTTGAATGTTAATGCCACGGTTCCTTCAATAATTCTTCCCAGAGTCCAGCGAATTTTAGCAGACAGCTGTCCTAGTGTACTTTCTTGACACAGTGAACAGAATTTCTAAATTGTATAGCTAGATTCAGACCTCAAAGTTTTGCTTGCTTGAAAGTTTTGCAACATGTGACAAGTTTTTCAATATTATTTCAGATAATACAAGTACCGCATATTCACTGTAGAGCATCTGAGTTATAAATCTTGCTAACTCTCTTGAAAAATATGCCTGCCTAATGAATGGGAAGGCCTAGTTCAAAGTAAGAATAATCTGACTCCTCGGAGTTTCTCCTTGAACTGAGGAATGTGGGGAAAGTCATCCCCCAGGTTCTAGCCTGTCCCCTTTTCTAACCTACACCCCCGCCCCATCATTTGAGCTTGAGTAAGTGTGGTCCACATTGTGAGTGGTCAAGCCAGCAGGTCAGCAGCCCAGGAATTCAGGAAGGGAATTCTGGGTCCTGGCACCTGTAACTTGGTGCAGAGGATGTGCAAAGATTCAAGGTGGGCCTCTGCCTGACCCTCTGCCCCTCTGCTTCTCTCTCTCATACGGCCTCTCCTTACAGATGAAGATTTGGGGAACTGGCTAAGGGAAGCTGACTTAGGGATACATGTATGTTGGGGTTACTGGGATAGAGTCATGTGGTTTTCAGTCATTTCATGCTATTGTTGCCAGCTTTCTCAGTGGTTAAGAATAGTCTCCTGGAATAGTCCTGCCACCTAGCATGCTGACCTAAACCAAGAAGTGGTGCAGCACCAGAGGCCTCATGTCCTACAGTACCCAGCATTGTGGTAATGGAGGAAAACAAGAAGCCAGGAGCTAGACAGTGGGAAGCCCTACTAATGATTGGATATATATAATCATAAGTGAAACTTTCTGTTTCATCCAGGTCTGGACAAATGGAAAATCTCTCCTGCAGGAGGAGACCTGCTAAGGCAGTATATCCAAGTATAAATGTGCCTTACATTTCCCTCCCTTTTTGGGATACAATGGCATGTTTGATAAAGCCAGTATTTATAAAATACTGTTTTAACTAACATTTGTAAAGGTGCTTCAGAATGCTCAGTAAGGCAAGTGATATATTACAAAATCTTAATTTGAACGTACGTGAAGTATATCTTCTTTGCTAATCCTTAAATTCACTTGTAAACACACATACACACACACAGAGAAAGGTTGGATAAAAATGTTGAGCCATGGAGAAAAGGGATATTGTGATCAACTATAGTAGAAGAAAGACTAGCTTAGCTTTCTATCTTGTTAAAAATTGGATTACCAAATTGTTGTTATATAGTCCATTTATATCAATAATTATATATCTGAATTATATGGCCAAAAATTGTAGGGGGAAAGATATTTTTAAGTTGTAAACCATTAACTATTAAATATATTGTTTGTATACATGTATAGACTTGGATTTCTTAATGTTTTTAGTATTTTCCAGCTTTTTAAAAATCTATAATGTGTTGTGATTTCTTACCTTAAGTAAATATTAGTTTTGAGCCTAATTTTGTATTTTTAATTTCACATTCTTTTTGTTAAAGATTGTCCACCCCCTTCCATCCTCCTCCCCATATAAGCTCCAGAATCCACAAAACTAGGTGTGCCTCTGAGTCCAGGGTTAGAATAGATAAGCAAGGGCAGGCAGTCTTTGCAGGTTGCATTAAGACCCAGAAAGGCAAAGTGACAACCAAAAAGTTTAAAAGGATAGAGAATGTATTCTTTAAATCAAGTTAGAAGGCATGAACATTGAGTAGAAGTTAATATGATCAGACTAACAGAAGGAAAAAGTCAATATAAACTAAGACAATGCTTGAATTACAGATATTTTAAATAGAAATATGCTTTATCTTCTTTAAAGTCTGTAAGTGAGCTGAATTAGTTCGATAAAATATTTGGGTATACACATCCTTCAGTTAGTGAATAAAATATAATTCATTTGTTATTTGGGGCCATTCATTATATTTACATGTATATAGTTAACATACAGCCTTGTGAAAATGCCGTGTTGTATTTAAGGCAAGGGGTATACAAGCATTGACTATACATTCATCCCATGGATGGTAATTTTAGCTTCTTTGCTTACCATCTGTATGACCCTGGGCAGGCCACTTACTCTCCCTGGCTCTCAGTTTTCTCCCTTGTATATTTTGCTGACTAGTAGCGTCCACCTCATAGTAATGATGTGAGGATTAAATGAGATAATACGTGGACGATGCTGAAAACAGTGCCTGACCCAGAATCAGTGCTGAATTCATGTTGCCTCTAATTTGCTAATCAAATACCTCCTTTATAGACCATGATAAAATGAATTTCAACCAGGCCAAGATAAGTTACTACAAAACGGGAATCAGATGGTAGCCAAATAGGCTTGACTGAACAAATTGTTTCATCTTTAGCCCAGTCACATTGTGGCAGAGATTTTGACAGGTCGTGCAGTGTTAGGCTGATGGGAGAACATGGCAAGAAGGAGATTAAATTAGTCATGAGTGTAGCAAGTGATTGATATCATCTGTAACCCTCTAGGATTTTTCTGCATTGCATGCTGACCAATTTAAAGCATGGCATTTACTCTCCAGGTCAGATGTTTGAATTCTAGATTTACATGGAGCTACTTCCATCCACCTGACAATATATGGAAAAGAATTAAACAGAATATATCTCTAAGTGGTTAATAAAACTGAAACAGATTTTTCATGTGATCATAGTATAAAATTCCAAGAATTATAACTGATATCCAAAAATATACATTTAAGAGTTTTTCTGCTATAGTGCAATTCTATTGCAAATTAGTAAGTCATAGTAAGAAAATATTAGCATTTCCCCTCTTTATCTTTACAATCCATTCCGTCACTTGAAAAATTAGCTTTGGGCCCATGATAATGATGTCTTAGAAAAAGAAACAATAAATGCTGGCATTAAGCAAAAGGCTTAGTATTTTTTCAGCCACAGACTCGATGACTGTCTAGAGAATAACGTGTGATGTTCATCGCACAAAGATTTCTTAAAAAGACTATTAGTACCATAAGCTTTCGTGGATTTTCTTAATAATAATTTCCTACTAAAATACAAAAGAAATTAATAGAAGTAATATAAAGTAATATAAATCAGATTCAAAAATGAAGAAGAGACAAGAATTGGATAGTTCCTTATAATATGCCTATCCCCCACGAGAAACTTAGATAAAGAGTAGCATTTTCCCCAATCTTGAGCCAGGAGGCTGGGGAGGATGGGGAGGTCCACTGCTAGGTCTCTCATTAAAGTACAGACCTGTAGTACTTTACGCGATTCATGCTATTTCATTAAAGGTGTGTTTGTAGGCCACTGGCAAAATGTGGACTGTTAAATTCTGTTCTGTTAAGTTACAGATATGGTTATAATGAAGCCACAACTAAGTCCTGTAAATAAGAACAGAGGAAGATTTCTAGTTTGAGATGACAGAGGTCATGTGTTGTCACCACTCTCTCCCCAAATCCCATTAAAATGCAGGAGAAGATTTAAAAAAACTAAATACACAGCAACACTCAAAAGCCGGAAAACCTAACACCAACAGATCAGAACAGATAAAATTTTCTCAAACATGTAACAGAGAGAAAATACAACTGAAAACTCTACAACTGCTTTAAGTAAAAGAGATAACTTCCTAGTCCAGGTGAGTTTCCCCAACAGAAACTCTAGGAACTCCAAACTCAAGAACAGCCGAGTCTAGGAAAAGAAAGGCAAGACAGACTGGCTAGTTGACAAATCAGGTGGCAATAAAAATGTTAGGTCAGTTCCATAATCTTGTGCTTCTGGATTTAGCATCTGGCTGTGGATTAAATTCTGGAGCACCCTCTGGTTTCAGAATTCTGACAGGGTAGACTTAATAACAATTGTTATTGGGCAGTCGAAGCAAACAGCACTCCAACAAACATACGGTCACTGAGAAATTAGTCTCCACGCCCAGAAGCAAAACCACCTGTATGCTTGAAATGAAAGCCTGCCACATGTCCTCTTCCTCCATTCAGCCAGCAGGGCTTTCTAAACCAGACCCAAATTCATGAGTCAGACAGGACGTTTCAATTGAGCTGAGCAAAGAACTCTTCCTAACAATACTGTTTAAATTAGAACCACATCTTTAATATGAACAGACCGCGAAGAGTCACCAAACATCTAAGAAAAACCCCAACATGAAAGACACAATACTTAGCAAACAGAAGAACTATATCCAGAGAACACAGAATTAACACCGGAAACCAAAGAAAACTTTCAGTACATCATTCTCCAAGAGATTTGTAAAGTTATCACATTTATACATTTTAAATAGAAATAGGTTACTGTAAAAAATAAGAGATGAGAATTCTTATCAATTAAAAACAGATTGTTAAAAAAAATTAAATAGTTCATCTGAAATACAATATGGCACCGAACATCAAAACAGAATTGTAGAACAATGTTCATGCAATGTTAGTCACCCTCTCTTCTATTGGAAAAGAGATGGCCTGGAGGAGCATGGGACAGTTCAGGGCAAGGAGTCATTTAGTTTGGCTACATGGCAGTTATGAGCAGCGAGTGTGGTGGGAAATCTTGCCGGTAGCATGGATGAGGGGATCACCAGGGAGAAACTAAGATTGCTCCAGGGCTGGTGAAAAGTCAGTAGCTGGGAAATGTGGCCAGAGGGGGAGCGGGTCCAAGGTAGCTGACTGGTTAAGCCTCAGCTGCCTTTATCTGCCTCTCACTGAGAGCTAATCCCGAGAGAGCCTACAAATACAACAGAAAACAGCTGGTTGTATATTCTGAGTGGAGGAGCAAGAGCAAACTGTTTTCTAGCAGCTGCACTTCTCTGCAGGTAAGGGGCTCAAAAGATCTAGGGAGGCTGCGTGACCCACATTGGAAGCAATGTCCCAGTCTTGGGCTCAGCAACACTTTGGAGTAAAAGCTAAGCTAACTAGCCACAGGCATTCAACCATCTTCCAAAGGAATGTCATTCCACAATATTGTTGCTTCCAAGAAAACAAACCCCTTCCCAAGCCAGACTTTAAATAAACCATTTCTGTTAAACTTCGATGGACACAGTGTTTCAGTGAGAGGAATTGATCCTAGGATGCCCTTGAGAGCTGTGTAGGCAATAGAGGTGGCATTTACACTTGTGTCATTGGTGAGCACAGCAACAGTGCTATGCTGGTAAATGTTTAACAACTAGCTCTGCAGGGAAAAAGCCTTGATTGTAGCACTGGCCAAGTTTTGTATTGTACATACTCCCACCATGGCCAATATCAAACCATCGATATAAAGGCACTGCCTGCGGTGTTGCTCTGGTACGCCAGAGCATACAGATGCTGGTCCAGTATGCCCTGGCATAGAGAGCACTCCTATGTTGTTGCTGGCCCTGCCAACCAAAGCTCCATGACTGGCTGTGACCTTTCTGACCCAAAGTGAATCTTCCAAAAAAAAAAAAAAATCACAGACAATTGAAAAGTTATTTATCTTTCACTCTATTGACAGCCAGCTCCCTGTCAGCATCCTGTGAAATGTACTTGCTTACTACCTTTTGCCACTGAAATGGAACTCAATCCTTTAAGCAGGTATTTAGGTGAGAATATGGATGTCTAAGAGAAAGATCCATAGAAAACCAATTCAGAAACCTATTAAAATGACACAAAACAGGGGGGGGAAAATCCCCCTCTGCTTCTAAAAAGCTGGAGACAAATCTGGACTCTATTCCACTATTTTCCCAGAGCTGGAAAGAAAGTAACTAGTTCATAAATTCCATCAGGAGCTTGGGGATTTTTGATGTAATGAGTTTTACAGTTTCAGAGGAGAATGCTTTGCTAATAATTATGTAACAGTAATTAAATCTGAAAAAGGCTGTACTCTAACTATGTTGATTTATTGCAGCTCCTACAAAGTACTCCTCCAGCGTGCATTGGAGTGTGCACTGCTTCCCTCCCGTTTTCTTTAAATTCTCACAGAGCACTGGGTCACAGATGGTCTGAGCTGCTATATTTTCCCTATTAAATTCCTAATAATCTTTTTCTGAGGCTGAGTCATGGAAGCCTGGGGATTTCTCATTTTAATTAGAAGGTTTAAGGAGCTAACTCTGTTTGAAATTTTCTCCTAGGAGAGATGGGTGCAGGTGATCCCATTCAGAAGAATGACACAGTACCGTGGCCAGGACAAATTTCCATATTAGATTGCAGCTTGCTTGGCTCGGCTCCTATTTCTGAGGTTGATGATGCATTGTCTGAATCTGAAGAATAAACTTTGGAAAACAGGGTTATTTGGGGATTATTCTTTTTGGGGACATATTTTGGCATTTGGTTCCCATCCCTACTTTGCATATAGAGCAGTGATTCAGGGATATGAATTATCTGTTATTCCCAATGAAGTTTTTAAATCATATCAATCTGAGCCAAAATCACCAGGGAACAGATTTGGGGACCATTTGTCCATCTTTATCCCTATAGCTTTCTCCCTTTGGCCCTTTCAGCCTTGGTTTTTAAATCCTCTAAGTTTGGGGCAACCTCATATTGTGATCATTTGTGTTCAGTTTTTTTAAGCAAAAGTGTGTAAAAAAATGTGTGGGAACAGACAGGACAAGCTACTTAGAATAAATAATACCTATAATTTATTGAGTAATCAGAGAGTAACATTAAGGATGAGCCATATCGCTGAAATAAGATAATCTTTTGGAGTTTACCAATGTTTGATCCTTTGTAGAAAGGCTTTATGTAAGACAGAGTATGTGGAGCTAGGCACAGTTCCCTTGATATTATAATGTACAAAAAAGAAAATGCTTCTTATAAGACAGCTGTTCAAGTTTCGTCTGCCTCAGTCGCAAAGCTGGTTTCTCTGCTTTTGTGAAATAATGAGCACCTCACGCTTTGAATGTGGCAGGATCCAGAGAAGAAGTCAAACTGAACTGCCACTACCTTTCTAGCTCCCCCACCCCACAGTGTTCACACGGGCACATGTTCCAGAACCAGCAGCAACTGCATCTCATAAAACTAAAAAGTATAAGCAGAATGAATGCATCGTTTAAACAACAGATTTTGTAAATGTAGAAAGTAGCTGGATTTTTTAGTTCATCGAAACCACACACACAAAAAGACTCCTCCACACACTTTTACAGCAAAATGGTGCTCTGCTTTCTATCTGTATTATTTAATTCTCTGGCTGCTTCAAGTTCAGCTCATTGAGTCCTTTCGAAGTTTGAGAAGTATCTTCACTTAGTAATTACTAACCTTCAATGATTACTTTCGTGCCTTTACATTTTTCATAGCAATTTATTAGGTTTCTCGGGGCAGGTCCTAGTCTTTATAGTCATAGTTTGATATGTAAATATATTTTAATTTTATATTCTATACCTGTGGAAAAGAAAATATTAAATATATATTATATTTATATATAATATAATAACATTATAATAATATATATTATAATATATATTATAATATAGTAATATAATATATATGGAATAATAATATATATAACATATATTATATATATAATATATATATTCGTATTCTCCCTGTTAGGATATGTGTTATTTGGCGTTTGTTAAGATTGAACTGAGAAAGGAAATAATAGTTTCCACACCAAATTCTGTGTTACATCAGAAGGTTAAAAAAGTAAAGACATGTACAGCTTGAGAATGTTACACTGAAAACAAATTGTTTTGAAGCCTTTTAAGGATTTTTTAATCTGTAAGAATAAATTTTCTCTCAGATACCTCAGCCCAAGCTGATGTTTCTAGAATGTGCTGGCTATAGCCATATGTTTGGTGATTCTATCGGTGAAATGTGTGGACAAGGTGGCTGAGGGCTGCCAGACTGTCACTGTGTGAGCAGGTTGGCCTGCATGATGGGTGTGGATAATCCTGTCATAATAAGCAAAATGACACCCAGCTCTGTCATTGTGTGGGAAACCCAGCCACCTTGGCTCCTAAAGGCCAGATTTAGAGGAAGAGGGGGGCAAGCTTTGCGTACCTCATTCACAACACAGCTGGGAGGAAACCAAACTGCCTGAGATGGTACAATAAAAATGTATGCTGATATATGGAGGGGGAAAGAATCTCACGTTGTAGATGCCTATCCAGGTTTTCAGCTTAATGACCGAAAAGCTTTCTCTGAAAATTCCAGATCTCCTCCCACCAAACCTAACCCAGGGGAGGGAGCGCACTTTTGGTCAGGGAAGGGTTAAGGGCATTATGCCTGCAACCAGGTTCTTGAAGGAGTTAAACAAGAAAATGTTTCAGACTTCTGATTAATGGCCAGGGACATTCCAAGCTGCTTTGCCTACCTCAGCAGTACAGGACTGGTACGCAGGGTAATATCTAATAACTAATCTTTGACACAAGAATTAAGTCATTTTGCAAGAAAGCAGATCATTAGAAGCCAAATTGAATTATAAGTAATACTATCTCTGTAGAGGATTGTAAATTAATTGGTTTTTAACAATAACATTTCTGTGTTTTATTAAAGCAGCCTAAGAATTCGGTGAAGAAGGGAGCGCAGCAGACAAACAGGCCAGGTGCCGGCGATGCAAATGAAATGGATGACAGATGGCGAGTAGCACGCTCACTCACTGCGCGTGTATAATGGATAGAGGTAATCAAATTCCTCTGTGAATTGGCGACTTTCTTTACATCAGGAACTTGAACGCGGGCTCCCTTACACATCTCTCTACCCCTGCGCTCAGCACGCACATGCGCATGGGCACACACCACACACACCACCACCACCCCCCCTTTCCATTACATACACATAGGTCCTAATTATAGCCCATGTTAGTATCAGAAAGATGGGCCATAACTCTATTTACATAACACCACGCGCAAATATCATTCCACCAAATCAACCTGTATACACTAAACAACAGATTTGTCTGATGAGAACACCACACTCAGGAAACAAAGCAACCTGTTTCCATGAGAGGAGTTCCCCTCAGTAACAGAAGTGATACCTAGACCAAGGGATGGGCGTCAGTGGGAAAGAACTACTTCTGGCTCCTTACTTTGAGTCTTCCGGGAGTGTCCTTTGGAAACTGAAGAGAATTCTGATGGGTTTCCTTTCACCTTCAAATAATGGTTGAGGAGACTCAAAGAAGCCGCTGACCCAAGGCAACCCCTGGATTTATAGACTGTGGGCCAACTGGTTTGTCTCGTCCCCATGCTGCGACCAAAGAGATTGCTTTATTTTACTGTTTCTTCTGAAAAGGGAAAACTGTACTCAGCTAATTCAAGGACACAAATTCACATCCCACATGAGACAACAGAAAGTAGTGTCTCTCAGGACTATAATATATGAACCTACAGATTGCTGAGAATTACCTTGCGTGGGCTCAAATCCGTAATTCCAGTCCTATCCTGGCTTTATCCCCTTCCTTCTGACTGCTCACTGGACATTTCCACTTGGTTGTTTAAATGTCACTTCAGCATCGGTATAGTCCTTTTGGTCAAAACCATGTTCATGTGGAAAGTCTCCTTTCTCTGACCTCTCTTTTACACAGACATGAAATTCTTGAATTTTCCTCAACTTTTCTCTTCTTTATACATCACCTACAGTCAAAATATAAAACCTATTGATTTTTCTTCTAAAAACGTCCTAACATTCATCATTTCCTCCATTGTCCCGCTTCTGGGTTCTAAACTGGACCTCATGGCTAGACAACTTCGTCTGCCTTCTGTATACTTTCCTCAGACTCTGTCTCTTACATCTCCCACTTTCCCTGTTCTCCTCCTGACTAGTGTCCCCTACACACTGTTTCCAGGGCTCTCTCTTTCCTACCTCATCCAATCCTTTGCTGGCCATCAGGCTTCTCCAGATAGCCCCGATTCACACTGGCTTTCTCAGGGTGCACCATTTGCTCCATCAGGGCCAGTCTCCTGCGGTCTCTGCAGTGCCACGTTTGCTGTGGGTCAACCTCCCATAATCCATGCAGCCACCATGTTCCTTCACCCTCAGGGTCTTCACACATGCAATATCTTGCCTGGGCTGCTCCAGATCCCTCCCTCTTCCCCTAACCACATCAAGGCCTGCTCTAGCTCCCTTCTCTGTGAAGATTTCCCTGACTACCCTCTCTGAACCTCACACAGTAATGAGCCCACTATTGAGTCCATCATTATTTGCTCTTTCGAACTGTTTTCTGATTGCTTCCCATATGATGGTGGGGTCTGCTCAGCCATACTGAAAGTCATGTGAGATCGAGGATTGTGTGTTGCATATGTCTGTACCCATCCCCATTGGCACACTCTGCATGGTGCTCAGGAGACATCGTGCCTGCTTTCTTACCATGCAGCAGGTACCAGGCCAATAGGCCTTTAGCACTCCCACTCTTCAGGAGCAGTTGACCCCCGAATTCAGATCATTGCCCCTTCTCCCTATACCCTTGAGATTTGATTCTCATCACACTTGTCTTTGACCACACTCCTTACTGGGTGGCCTACTTTAGGTAAGCCCCTTTCTGGCTTGCTTCGGTCCTGGGACCCCTACTTTGGAACTCCTTCTCTTTCTCCTTTGAGGAATCTGCTCAGGAAACTTACTCTTAGGAATGCTGAACAATAATAAGTGCCTGACTAGTGTGTGTTCATTGATGTGTTGTTTCAGGGAAAAAATCTATTTTTTTCTCAGTGCTTCTTAGGCTATGGCATAAATCTACCAGGTCATTCTGAAGTACATGTTATTTGTCTTTATTTTATTTATATATATAAGTGCCTACCAGAACACCTCCATACACCAGGCCTTAAATTTGATTCCAAGAAGTAAAAATGACATTTGCATTGCAGGATTCTGTGCTTAAGGCAGCAGAAAGCACAAGAGTTTGGCCTGGTGGTACTAATTTTGTGTTGACTCCTCCTCAGGGAATACTATGCTTTTGGACTGTTTCTGATTTCCTATTAGATGGCATTAAAGGAAGTATATTATATCCTGAACCTAAAAGGATCAGCTCTTTAATAAACCAAATTGACCTTTCTGCTTTTTTCCCAAGGGGATTGGGGTCCTCCTCCATGCCTTGAAGCCCCCTCTCTGCCCTGCTAACAAATTGATTTTGTGACTGTTTTGTTTGGCTTTTTTACATGACAACCACATATATGGTGAAGAATAATGACCAAAAGTCATATTCCTGGGCAACTGGGTATAGCCAGATGAGACGATAAATATAATTTGTTGAATTACAGAAGTAGCTCCTGTTCTGCTGGATGTGTGTTCAGCTTCAACATCTTGGCAAAGAGATGATGTCACCAGAGTCATAAGGCAAGTGGCAGACCACCTGTTAAGCATCCAGGCACAAGTCAAAACCAAGAGCCCTGAGTCTAAAATGTTCCCTTTTTAAGTCTCATGATTCCAATTTGAAGTTATACTATTTTCAACAAAACTCTTTTTTATTACCAAAGCTCTATGTTAAGGATAATCAAATATTGGAAGACTTGGTGTTTTCATACTTTCCTATAATTACTGCATTTACCATGGTACGTACTTCTGGAAATGGACAGCCTTGCAACCAATAGAGAATCCAAACACTCCTAATCCTGTGCCATGAATGAACTATATAAATATTCTAAATGAAAAATAGATGGGTACACATTGCTTTTGTGGGTCTGTATCAGAGTAACTGGATTACAGGAAATATTCTGAACCGAACTCACCTTTCTTGTGGCCAGCCAAAACCAGGATTCTGATTTATTGCAACTGTAATGCTCAGTATTAGCACCTTGTGCTCTTGCTGAAAATTAAATTTACTTATATCCCTCAGATATGCTCCCTCTCTGACAATTTTGGCCTTTCTTTTGCACAGGAGAAATTCTGCAACTGAGTTCCAAAGCCTCTCTTTCCTAATGCATCTGTAAACAGCTGCAGCTCCCTGTTCAATATTGGCTGCAGCTGCCATAATGCCCCAGAAGGACAACCAAATGGAGAGAGCTCCCCTTAATTGCCTTGCCACCCCCGATTGAATTTATGTTTTGTTTTTAAGTAACATTTTGTTGCATTTGCATTACTGAAATTACCAGGTTACAGTAAACTATATTCCCAAATCAATGTCCCCCCAAAGAAAGCAGACATGAACTTTATCACCAACAACAAATTCAATTTTCACATTACCTACTGACAAAGAAGCTTGTGCCAACAACACTTGCGGATTCCTGAAAAGTCCGCCAAACTAGAGGAAATCCACAAATCTTAGGTTTTATTATCTCGTAGTTTTGCTTTCTATTTAACTATTGCTTTTCACCTATAGGTAAAAACTAAGCTTCGCATGCTTTGTTTTTATTTCAAAATCAGATAAGGTGACACATAAAGATAATCCCAACTGGAACCCTCATGCATTGCTGGTAGGAATATAAAATGGTGCAGGCTTTATGGAAAACCATTTGGCAGTTCCTCAAAAAGCTAAACATTAAATTACCATATGATCCACCAGTTCCACTCGTAGGTAAATACCCAAAAGAATTGTAAAAACAGGGACTCAAACACCAATGCTCATGGCAGCATTATTCAAAATAGCCAAAAGGTGGAAACAACCCAAATGTCCATCAACAGATGAATGAATAAACACAATATTGTATGCACATATAATGGAATATTATGGAGCCATAAAAATGAATGAAATTTTGATACATGCTACAACATGGGTGCACCTTGAAAATATTACACTAAGTAAATAAGCCAGGCACAGAAGGATGAATACATGATTCCACTTATAGGAAGTACCTAGAATAGGAGAATTCATAGAAGCAGAAATCAGAGGAGAGGGTACCAGGATCTGGAGAAAGGGGCAATGAGGAATTATTGCTTAAAGGGAACAGAGTTTCTCTTTGGAATAGTGAAAAAGTTCTAGAAATAGATCATGGTAATGGCTACAGTACTCAAGAGCACTGAATCCATACACTCAAAAATGATTAAAGTGTAAATGCTATATGATGTATATATATTTCCACAATAAAGAAAGTTATTGCCAAGTATCTAGAAAGCTTAAGGTTGTGTTACATATTTTGATGTGAATTCTAATAAATTTAAAAAAAGGTGGGTCAAAGTGTAAGGTTCAAGTTGACAGGAATTTTATCCATAAATTTCTAAAATCTCTGTCAATGATAAAACTAGAAATAAGAAATGTTCTTTAGTGTCTTCTGTTCCATTTTTCTCCAGGTTTGTAGGCATACATACATACACATATAACATTGCTTTGTAACTAAATGTGTTATGTACCTCTGAGTTTGTGACTTGTCTTTCATTTTCTTTATTGTGTTTATGAATCAATTTAAATTTTCAATACTGATACTATTTTGTGCTTCATCTAAAAAAAGTCCAAGATTCCTTATTCTGAAGTCAAAAAGATAATACTACTTTTTTTTCAAGCTTTTATCGTGTCTTTCATATTTAAATTCAGTAATTGAATTTTGTACATGGTGTGAGTTAGGATTAAACTTCATTTTTTTTCCATATAGAAAACCACTTGTTCCCCTAACACATTAACTGAATTCTCTGCCCTTTCTTCCCGACTATCTAAAACATTTCTGTCTTCTATAAAAATTCTCTATATAAAAGTATACCTATTTCTGTACTCCCTCTTCTGTTCCAATCATCAGTTTATTCCTGCATCAATACTATACTGTCTTAACTACTTAGTTTCTTAAACTGTGATACTAAGTACAGCAAGCTCTTCTTCTCATTTCCTTTTCTGTAATACTTTGATTCTTCTTGGATCTATGGTCTTACACATAAATTTTAGAATCCTCTTCTCAGGCTCCATGAAAAATACCCTTAAGGGTTTATTTGGAAATTAATCGAATTTATTTGGAAAGATTTAACATCTTTACAACACTGGCCTTATGCTATCTGTAAACATGAACTACATTACCATTTATCAGCCTTCTCGAGTGCTTTTTAACAAAGTTTTATAGGTTTTTTTTTTAAGATTTTATTTATTTATTCATGAGAGACACAGAGAGAGAGAGAGGCAGAGACACAGGCAGAGGGGGAAAAGCAGGCTCCATGCAGGGAGCCCAACGTGGGACTTGATCCCAGGACTCTAGGATCACACCCTGGGCCAAAGGCAGGAGCTAAACTGCTGAGCTACTCAGGGATCCCCTATAGTTTTCTCTATACAAGTCTGCATATATTTTGTTAGGTTTATTCTTATGCTCTTTATGGTTTGTTGTTATAAATATAAGGCTTTTTATTTGCATTTTTAAACTATGTTTGGCATTTATTGTTTTTGTATGTTGATCTTAAATATAACAACTTAGATTTCCTTATGATTTCTAATAATTTGTAGATTATTTAGGGTTTTCTAGAAATATTCTATTATCTACAAATGGTGACACCTTTGTTTCTTCTTTTCTAATCTTTATAACTTCAAGGTTTTTTTTTTTCCAAAACAAGGTAAAATAGAACATGAGAATGGGTATCCTTATCTTTCTCTGATATAAAGGGACTTCTTTTAAAGTTTTCTCATAAAGAATGATGTTGGCTGAGGTCTGGGACAAAAGATCTTTTTTTTTTTTTTAAGATCTTATTTATTTGAGAGAAAGAGAGAACATGAACAGGGGGAAGGGGCAAAGTGGGAGGGAGAAGCAGACTCCCCACTGAGCAGACAGCCTGATTTGGGGCTCGATCCCAGGACCGAGCCAAATAATGACATGAGCCAAAGGTAGATGCTTAACTGACTGAGCTACCCAGGCACCCTGGGACAAATATTCTTCGTAGGTTTCTGAAGCTTTTCCTGGTTTGCTATGGATTTTTAAAAATAAAAAGGTACTGAATGTTATCGGTGTTACTGTTTTTTCTCCTTTTTATTGAGATGATCACATATTTCTTCTATTTTAATGTAGTAATGTGAATTCTAATAATTTTAGAATGTCTAACATTAAAAATTGATAAGAATAATTATAATTATTCTACTTTATGTGACTAAATCATAGAACAAACTAAAACAACAGCATAGAATTTAAAGAATAATTGGCATTGACGTGTTTTAAGGTCCTTTTTATCTTTCAGGAAAGGAGTTCCTATTACAATTAAAAGTTAGATCTTTGTTAAATAAGGGATCCTTAGAGATTGGATTCCCAGGATATATGCTCCTTAAAAATGCACTTCCTCTGACTCACCTCGGTTAGAAGTAATTATTACTCTGATTTTTTATAAGAGTAAGAAGATCTTTTGCCCTATCCCTTCCTTCCTCCCATCCATGCCACTTCTGTATATAGAGGCCATTTGCTATCCAAGTTTCTCTTGTGTTACAATCTTAAATGTCTGCATCAGCTGGGGTCAAAGCTGTCTCCTGCTATTCTGAAGGTGTTTGGGATTAGGAATATTTAAATCTCATGCTATATATAAGTTAGAAGAATGTTTTAATCAAAATCTATCATTTAAATGACATACTTAGGAATCACTGAATTATTTTCCATTTGAATTCTTTCAAACTATATTTCTTCTTGAGCTGCAGACAACTAATAATAATTTTACAGGGAAAAACAAGTTAATACAGAGCTATGGGCCAAGGGTCTTTTCAGTTAAAAGAGACTTGAGAGTCCCAAAAGCCTGGCTTGGACAAACCAGTTGTAAAAGACATTTTGGGGATAATTTTGAAATTTTGAAAATGGACTGGGTATTACATTGTATCATAGAATTATTGCTAAATCTTGTCAGATGTTACTATGGTTTTGTGATTAGGTAGAAACATGGAATCCTTTTTTATAGATGCCTATGAAGTTATGGGTGAAATGTCATGATATCCATAACTAACATAAAAATATGTAAATAGAAATAAGAAAGTTAATGTAGCAAGTATGGCAACATGTTAACAGTTGTTAAAGTTAGGTGCTGGATATGTGATTCTTTATTGTACTTGTCTATATGCTTTTAATTTCCCACAAGAAAAGAAGGTGAGATTTTAGGTATTAAATAATAAGAGAAAATCCTGTGTGGGGCAATGCCTGAGATAGCTCCAAATATCCTCACTACCTAGTTTTCACACCCTTGTGTCATTCCCACCCCTTGAGTGTGGGCTGGACCTTGTGAGTCACTTCTAATGGATAGATTAGGGCAAAAATGATAGAATATCATTTCTGAGACTAGATAACACAAAGACTCTGGCTTTTGACTCACTATCTCTAGTTTTTCTCTCCAGTACTCTCCCATCCTCTCTCCTCTCTCCCTGCCCTCCATCTGGAAAAAGCCTGCTGCCATGTCCTCAGCTGCCCTACAGAAAGGCCCGAAGGCAGGGGACTGAGGCCTCTAGCCAACAGCCTGGGAGGAACTGAGGCACACCAATAGCCAGTGATGCTCTTGGAAGAGGGTCTCCTCTGAATCAAGTTTCAAGATGACTACAGCCTGATGAGAAACTCAGAGCCAGAGGACTAGTTGAGCAGTTCTGGGTTCCTGACCTACAAAAGCTATGATATAGTAGAAGTTTGTTGTTTTAAGCTGCTAAATTTGGGGGTAATCTGGAATGCAGCAACAGATAACTGATACAAATATTATGAGGAAAAAAGAGTATAAACCCACAACATTGCTAGAGGCATTTGGAAGCATCGCGCGATTTCAATTACTGTTTTCAATAAAGAGCTCCTCCTATTTCAAGAGTTAATCAGATTGGTGGGAAAGAAAAGTCCATGTGGCAATAGGAAATGATTGCTAAAAATTAAAAAAACACTAAGCCACCATTCTGCAAGAAAACACATCTATTAACTGATAATTAAATCAATAAGCATTTATAAGACACCTACAATTTGCACAGCAGTGTTTTAGATGACAGAATGAAAACCACATAATTAAAAGATAGCCCCTACCATTTATTGAGCTGGAGTCTATCCATGCATAAACCACTCACTGAGATTACGCAAGGCAGGTTCTGAAGCCATTTTCATGCTTCCAGGCCATCTGGATACCTCACGTGGAAACTCCAAATGGACAACACAGCTTCTAAGATTTGGTTAGCTTACTTCTAGAAATTAGTTTATGTAAGAGGAGGAGCTGCAATTAAGCACCCACGCCTGCCAGTGTCTGTGTACAATGGCATAAGGATGGATGCAGGGCCAGTCTACTTTGACTTCTCTTTAAAATAACCACAAAGACACACCAGTAGGAGCACAACTGTGACAATCACGAACGAACAAATATTCACCTAGCACCCACCTACCGTGTGCTAGGAACTGTGTTATATGCAGCATAACAGAGGTGAATAAACTAGATGTGGACCCTGCCCTCACTAAGCTTATCCTATCTGGGGAGATGCATGAATAAATTCCAACTATGTGTTATGCTGCATAAGATGAAGGGAAAGCACAGCATGGGGAGGATGCTTCACTGAGGAAGTTTAATTCAAGCTGTGACCTGTAGGATGAAGAGAAATGAGAATATAGCTAGCATTCCCAAAAGCCTGGGGATGAAAAACAGCTTGGCCCTGAAGGTGCAGAAAGGCCAGTGCAGCTGGAGTGCAGGGAGAATTAAGGACAGAAGGACAGAGGTGGGGAGAGGGCAGGGTGGACAGGGTCCTGCTGCCAGGAGGGAATAGTGTATCTCACCTGAAACGCAATGGGAAGCCTCTGAAAGGATTTAAGAGGAGGTGACCTGGTCTGATTTTAGAAGCCTAGTAGGTCATTCCAGCGACCATGTGGGGGAAAGTTGGGGAGAAGTGGGGGCCGGGGCTGACCTCTGGATTCTAGGCACAACTCTCTCTTGGGACTGTACCTCATCTATCCTGTCTTATTCCTCTTATGTTCTCCTTACTTTTGTCTTCCACATTCTGAAAGAATTTACTGAATTCATCTCCTAATGTGCTAATTCAATTTTCTGAAGTACCCAATTCTCTGTCTGGATTACAGTTTAAAATTTTGCAATTGTGCTTTTCATCTTATCATAGACTCTTCAAGTCTCCAAACTGCATTTTCTTCATGCCTGTGTTGTCTAGTTCCATGTGTACAAGATATCTTTCATCTTTTAAAAACAATTTTGTTGGGCTTTTTCTTTGTCATTTACAAAATGCAAGACATCTTCACATTAGAAAAAAACTAGAAAGAACAGATAAGCAAAATGAAGAAAATAAAAATATAGTTTGAATTGCACACTTCAGAGATAGTCAGTGTATGCTTATGGGATTGTTAAGTTTTGTGCCCTTTAATTGTCTGTCTTCTTTCACTTAAAATACTTCACAGAAATCTTTCCATGTGAATGTTCATCTCCAACATTTTTTAAAGCTGAATAATATTTGTGTTTATATGCTGTCATTTCAAGCAGTATCTTTTTTTCCTACCTATCCCTGAAATGCTGTGCTTTCCCATGAGTCTTCTTTCAGCCCTTCTTCTTTTTACTGCATGTATGTCCTGAAGGGAGTTTGCCTATTTTTCATGGATTTAAGGATCATTTAAATTAAATAATGCAACCACAAAACCATACATACCTTCAGCCCAAACCATTTTCTACATAACTTCAGATTCATGCTTAGCTCTCTGCCCAACAGATCCATCCAGGTATCCTACAGAACTCTTTCTCAAATGTTAGCATATGTTAGGATCACCTGGAAGGTTGTGCAAACAGATTGCTGGGCCCTGCCCCAAGGATGTTTGGTTCAGTACATCTCCATCTCGGATGGAGCCCAAAGATACGCTTTCCTAGCAAGTTTCCAGGTAATGTCGCTATTCCTTTGGGGACCACACTTTGAGAACCACTGTCCTATGGACACCTCAAATTCAGAATGTGCAAAACAGAAATTATCCTCTTCACCACTAATGATTCCTACCCTTGCTTTTGACATTTGTGTTGTAGTGTGAAATTCACATAGAAACATGTCCATATCATATGTGTACTGTTCAATGTATTTTTCATAAAATGAATATTCACGTGTAACCAGCCTTTAGATCAAGAAACAGATCACCCCCCAGAAGCCACTTCATGGCCCATTACAATTGCTACACCCCATCTAACCAAACTGATTTCAGACATCAAAGATTGGTTTTGCTTAGCATTGAACTGATATAAACAGGGAGTGCTTCTTTGTATCTGGCTTCCTTCTCTCAACCTCATTATTACACATGGTGTTGATTTTATCTTCGTTTGTGTCCTTCAGGCACACAACAAGAGAGGTTAGGCATAGTCTAGTCTCTCCTTTCTCCCCAGTCTCACACCCATCTAGGACCAGGTCTATCAATCGAACTCATAATTATGTTTTCAACTCATCCCTTTAAAACCTCAAAAAGGGCTCTAATCACCTCTCATGAGAACTATGAGAATATTCTGCTTCCCTGTCTCCATTTTCTTGGTCCCTCCATTTTTGCGCCAATTTGGTAATTTAAAATGAACAGTGCTCTCCTTGTCATTCTCTTTGACTTAAAAGCAAAGCATCAGGAACCAACTTTTCAAATATCACCGTCTCCTTTCCTTTCTTCCTGCAATTTTGCTCTTTTCACCACAAATGGGGATGCTCCACATGGCAGAAAGTAGTTAGCCAAGAACTTTATAGTCTGCTTCTTCTACTCAGGAGAACTAACTTCTTCCTCCTTAGTTCTAGTTAAAAAGAAAAATCCTGGGGAAGGATGTCAGTTGGCTCAACCTAGGTCAGCTGACCAATCCTGATGCACCAGGGCAGATCCAGGCCAGAAAGCAGAGGCATGGTCATGGACAACGTGCATGACCGGTGCCATCTAATAAGCACACGTTGGAAACTGTATAATCTACGTAATTATAGAAGGCTGAATTTAAGTGGGCAGAGGGGAAACAAAGTCCAAAAATAAAAAGGAAGATGTCAAAAGACTTGAGTCATCAGATCTAAAAGGTCCTGGGAAGAAATATTGAAACTACACTTCACCCGTATCATAATGGCATTTCCAAATGCCAAGGATAAATGACAAGGGAACCAGAAGAGCATTGGACTAAATACTAGAAGACAGAGAAATGTTCACAAGTTATAAAACATGAATTTTCCCTTAGAATAGACTGTCATTCAAACAAGAGGAGGAAAGTGTGACATCTGTGGACAAAGACTGGAAATGTACCACCTGCGTCCATTTTCTGGGGAAAAAAACAACAACAACTTTGAAGTCCCAGGGAAAATCATTTAGTTAATCACCCCAACCACAAAAACAAAAAAGACGGAATACAGAGCTCAATAGGGGAAAGTAAAGATACAATGATGAGCAAGATAGCCATTAAAATACATAACTAAGCCTAAATAATGGTAGTTAATGGAGTTGTAAACTTTAATGCTACTATTTAGACAAGAACTTTAAAGTAAAAGATATTAAGTCCAAAGTATATTGAAACTAACATTCTGGGGATGCTTGGGTGGCTCAGTGGTTTAGCATCTGCCTTTGGCTCAGGTCATGATCCTGGGGTCCTGGGATTGAGTCCCTCATAGGGCTCCCTGAGAGGACCCTGCATCTCCTTCTGCCTATGTCTCTGCCTCTCTCTGTGTCTCTCATGAATAAATAAATAAAATCTTAAAAAAAAAACCTAACATTCTGGGTCATTAAAACAATTGGAAGGAGGGCAGGTAAAAGGTAAATACAAGCATATTCATGTTCTTTTATTTGTGAAGAGAAGGACAGTGTTATAAACACTATTAAGTTCTTGTTCAAAAACACCATTAAATTCTAATCCATTTGCTTGAAAACTTAAGTCAGCAAATTATAGCTCAAAGGCTAGCTGACTGTTTTATTGGAACCAGGGCTGGGGCTAGAGGGAGGCCAATGAGAAGCAAGGTTGCAGTGCAGGGTTGGATTCCTGTTTATTTAAAATTTTGATATATGGCTCATGGTAGACTTTTTGCACTAATTTTGACATTTTTATTTATTGCAGGAACATACTTTAAAATCTTGAGTCTTGGGCATCCTCTTAAATTTTGCATTCAGTGTCTCTTAGTCACCTCACTGTGGCCCCAGCCAGGCATCAAAACTACTTGGAGAAATAAATGAAACAGAGAAAAGTGGTCAGTCCTTTAAAACTACAGAAGAAAAAAGGGAAATAACAATACATGCACATATACCTTGGGGAAAAATGGTAAGAAACATATACCGTATAAAAGCTAATAATAAGAAAGCAGAGGAAACAGTAAGCTCAGAAAAAGAAAAATATATAAAAAAGAGGAATATTTGATAATATAGATACATAAGTACTTTTTTACCTGATAAGCAAAATTTACTGATACTTCCATCAAAATGTTATTCTGTATCAGATATACAGAAAAATCATTTACCAATCGATATTGCACTGAAATTGATACATCAATGTCAGCTGAAAGACAAGAAAATTTATATAAAACTCTCAAGGGCTTTCCATTTTTCTTATGGGAAAACTAGAAGTTCTCTCAGCCTCTCTTAGGCTCCTAAATAAATTCATTTTTTGGGCCCCTCTCTCATGCCAATCACCAGCCTTCCCTATATTCAAATGTACCAGACTCCTCCTACCTGGGGTGGTTCTCCCACAGAGCCAGGTCTTCCTGCCACTGGCCTCCTTAACCTGGCTTAACTTTAGGGATTCTTCATGACTCAGCCAAAATATCACAGTCTCAGGGAAGCTTCTCATGGATTCCACACTAGGATCCATCCCTCTGTCCTACATCTCACGGCACCTTTGGATCTTTGTCCATGAACTATGTTTGTAACTTGCAAATATTCATCCTATAAAATGATGGCAGTGACTGGAAATTGTCCACAGCTTTTGAACCAGTGACTTAGCATAACAACTGGTACATAGCCTGTGCCTAATAAATTATTTCTTGCTGAAAGATTCCCATTAAGTATTTACTACTGTTTTCACAATTTATTTACTATCCCTATCCCAGTGCCATTGAATTTTTATTGTAATATTTTTAGTATTTATTTATAGCTGATAGAGTAAATGCCTCCCACTAGTTCTTTTTTAAAATTCTCTTGACAACTGGCAAATATTTAGAACCAGCTTGTCCAGGTCCAAAGACAAGCAAACAGAAAAGACAGTTGGGATTCTGGTTGTAATTGCATTACATATCTATATTCATCTGGGAAAGATCAACATTTGCATTACATTGTTTCCTGTCTAGCCAGGATGCACTTTCTCCAATGAGGATACCTCCCAGGGCATATTCATCACATTCAGTTTGTTGACAACTGTCAACAAACAATAATTTCAGGGACGTGGGTTATCCCCATGGGAGAAGACAGACAGAGGGAGTCAGGTAGCACCCCTCTCCCAACATAATATACGAATATCCCACAGAAGTGGGTAGAGTGGTAGAGCATAGTCTCAGGAGTGCTTTAACTTTTCTCATACTTCATCTTAGGAGTTCCCTAACTTTATCCTGTCTTTGGGAGCTCTTACATCTGTGTGATCTTTCCCATTGCTCATATACCAAAGCACCGTATTAGCAACACCCTGGAACACAGACTGAGGCTCTACTATTCTAAATGCACATCCCAGTTAGAGGAAATCAAGCATGGTTCATTTTTACCACCTGAAGTCTTATTCACACTGTAACGTAGTGACTTGTCTCAGTCTGGAAGCAGACATGTTTTCTAAACAATGGAGATTCTCTAACTCAATTAGCCAAGATGAACACAAGAAAAGAAGGGCAGAGGTCTGGCAGTTGTAATCATTCTGTCTTAGGATGTCTTTAGAAATGACTTGGGTAAAGGAGCATAGTTTGACTGTTTTCTGCTTCTTTTGACTTTTCTTCACATTTTATTTTGATATTAGAAAACCAAATGTTTAATAATATTGCACCCCGGGCTCCATTTATCCTGGCCTTGCTCTATGTCCTTCAGAAAAGCCACGTACCATGGTGGAGATTCATTTTACATAAGGATTGATTTCCAAAACCAGCATCAAGGTGACAATTGCTTATGGTCAAAATTATTCTTGAAAATCCTTTTAATTGACCCTGAAGAACAATACACAGATGTAATATCTTACAATAAATACAACATAGTCAGCTTTTCCTCTAGGATTGAAACAGATTGCTGTTTCTCAAGTTAAACACCCAGGAAAGGACTTGGCCTGTAGTTGGGAGCTTTATTGTATGAAATATACATATCTTTAAAAAGAAGCATGTGTAGCATGAAGTTTAATTTAATTTGTATATGATTGATAGGCATATGATATGACTCCACTACATTTCTCTTTATGTAGATTTTTTATTAAATATATTCCCAAGTACTTTATAGTTTCTGTAGTCATTGAGTGAGACCTTATTTCTTCATTTCTTCAATTTTTTGCCAATTGTAGCTAGCAAATGGGAACACTACTGATTCTGTGTGTGTTTCCTGTGCTCCTGCAATCTAATAAGTTCTTTTAGTTCTATTAATAGTTTTATAACTGATGCTCTTGTCTTTTGTAGGTATACAATCAATCATATCAATGGTTAATAAGAGTTCTTCCTGTATTTCAATATTTACATACTGCTCATTTTGTTTTCTCATATTGTGACATTTGCCTGAACCTTCAGAATATTTAAAAATAATGATGATGATGGGCATCTTGTAATTTTTTTAATTTAACAGGGAATACCTTTATCTTTTTCCTACTATAATTATTGCTCTTGGTTCCTGGCAAATTAACTTAACGATTTTCAAGAAGTTTCCGTATATACATTATAATAAATATAAATTCCAGTTTATGTTATATTTATATAATAAATATAAATTTATATTTATGTTAAATCATTAATGACTACTTCTTATTTAGGAAGCCTATACAAATATTGCTAGATAGGGTTTACCAAGAGGCAAATAAGTATATTGATTAAGTTAGGTTTATTTGCCATGCTCTCAGGTGTTGGAAAATATACTACGACTACCTTTAATAATAGGGAATTATTTTTAAGCATATCCAAGAATATGTACTGGCATAGAACAGGGCCTCTGCAGTTATGTCCTTTTGCTTCCCAGGCTGAGATAGAAAGCACAGAGCAGAGGACCTGAAAATATATTTCAGAGTTTCTCAGGATGCAGACTAGTTTTAATTTCTTTCAAATTACAGGGTGTTTAAGCCTTTCAAAAGAAGACCTGATGGGATGGGTTTGCATTATCCAATACCTAGCAGAGTTTGAATGCAAGCCAATTCAAAGTTGATCAACCTTTAATTTTTCATCTAAAGTTATATGCTTTTATACATTTCCTTGTGGCTAACACTCTAATCACCAGTCTAATCAGTTGTAAGTATATCCAACCTGTCTTCTATCAGTTATAGTGATACATAGGGCCACTTTTTAAAAAGATAAATGTTCATGGTAGATTTGAGGCTTCCTGAATACCGTAACTATTCTGCCCCTCTTGAATCTCAGATACTTTGTAAGATGTTTAAAATAAAAAGGAAATTAATGAACTTGATTTTTGAGATAAAATGCTTATTGTTTCATTGGGGCATTTTATTGAGATCAAGGCAACAAATAAAAGTTCACATAATGACTTAATCATATAATAGCAAGAGAAGTCTTATTTTATCAAATCTTAATGCATTAAAATAACATGGGCACTTGTTATTTTGCCCATGTTAACAAGGGCAACATAACTAAACTAAGTGGATTTGGTTCATATATATTAAAACTGGATTTGGTTTATATATATTAAAAAATTATTTTCTTGATATTTGGGTTGCAAAAATAGCACCTTCTGAATGAAATAGATAATGATCTTTCTACTCTCAATTACATTTAAACAAATATATACACAACTGTATACTGACTGAAATATTTGATTGAAAGAGACGTGCCCCAGCTTCTATGTCTGTTCTATTTTTTTCTACCAGAGTTATATATTTATCTTCTTTGTATATATTCTCATCATATGTTACTTAAAGCAGCAGAAATGTCAATGCTATCATTCAAACAGTGAAGTATTTAGTCTTTATACTAAAATTAATCAATTGTCATGCTTGTCACTACATAAATATTATTTGAGTATTTATAATTACTTTCTATGCATAAAAGATTTGTTAGCTCCCTTCTTGCTGTCTCGGCCCCTTAGCAGTAAAGGATGAAACCAACCACCAAGATAGCAAACTATCAAAATTTCTAGACCCCCAATCCAATCCTTAAAATCTGCCACACAAGAAGTATGAGCCCTTACTATCTCTCAAGCCTGGTATTTGCTTTTAATCAGTTATGGCCAGTGAAAGAACCAAGGAGGAGATCTGAATTCATGAAAACATTGACTGTGATACCATCAGGAAAAACAAACACTTAGAGAACAATACATTCAGAGAAACAAATCACTATGGAATCAACGAGTTCACATGCTTGCCTATCCAGTAAAATCTCTTTATTTCTGACCCAAGACCAATCTCATGCTCTTGTCTTTGTCTTTTCTCCTTTGCACATTACCACCCTGCTGATGACTCCCAAGACGTTTTCCCAAGACAAAGCAGGAAGATTACGTGTTTCTCTATCACTAATGACTATCTAATTCATTTGTACATGGTTCTGTCCATTGTAATATCATGGTTATGGGTCAGTGTTCTAGAATTGAGATAGGAAATGATGCCTACAGAATATCAGTGTTAGCTGCATCTGCTGCACTGCCCCAAACTTTATCTGTGTTCTGGGTTCACACAAAGTTTATAGCCTGAAGCATGTAAACATGCACCAGGCTCCTTACTTAACATTCTTCCCAATGTCTTCACTAAATTCATGACTCATCATATCCCATTTCTGCCAAAAACCTAATATATTGCTCTCTCCCAATAAAATGGATATTTCATTGAATCAAAGCTACTCAATAATATTTATGTAAATATGCAGATTTTCCAGTATTCACTTTTAGCTAAATTATGTGTTCTCTCTCTTTCTCTTTTTTTCTATGTGTATACCTAGAAGTATTGCCTTTATCTTACAATTAATAGTATTATCAGTATGCTCAAGATCCTATTCATCCATAATTCCTTCCACCATCACTGCATGCCTACTGGGTGCAAAGTATTTTGCTAGGCAAAAGGTTGGTGTGATTTATCCTCTTTTCTTCAAAGGAGCCCAAGAAGCTCAGAAAATTCCAGGCACCAGAAACCTGAAGAAAACTACATCAAGTGATATCATATTCAAACTGCCTGAAACCAAAGAAAAAGAAATATAAAGAGTAGGAGAAAAACTCACAAAATATAGAATAAAATAGATAAGAATGACACCAAATGTCTTGTCAGAAACAATGCAAACCAGAGTCAGTAGAACAATGTTTTTAACATACTGCAAGGAAAAAAACTGTCAATCTGGAATTCTATACCCAGCTAAAAAAAAAAATCTGCCAATAGTGAAGGGAGAAATAAAGGCTTCTGCAGACATACAAAAACTGAGAAATCATCATCCTCAGATCTGCACTACTAGAAATCTGAAAGGAAGACCTTTAGGCAGAAGGAAAATGATCAATGAGATCCAGTGGAAATCTGGAGCTACACAAAGGAGTAAAGAGCATCAGAAATAGTAAATATGTGACTAAATATAAACTATTTATTGTTACTTATATAAAATATCTCTAAAAGACACTTTATTGTTTAGAGCAAAAAATAAAGACAATGCATCATAATATTTATAACCTGGATATAAGAAAGGTATAAAACAAATATAGCACACAGGAGAGGAGGGAGAGGTAAATATATACAATTGTAAAGTTCTTATTCTATATATAAAGTAACATAATATTTACTTGAAGGTAGACTGTGCTAAGTTAAAGATGTATACTATAAATACTAAAGCAACCACTAAAACAAACAGAAGTATAGTAAATGAGCCAATAAAACAGATAAAATGGAATCATAAAAAATCATTAATCAAAAGAAGGCAGAAAAGGTGGAAATATGGAACAAAGAACAGATGGGAGAAATATATCCTATTCTGAGGGAATCATCTGAAATACAAAAGTTAGAAACAAAGGTGTTTATCATGGCACTGTCTACCATACAAAACACTAAAAACAACCTACATGATAATAGAGAAATGGCTAGTAAATGACAGGATGGAATACCATGCAGACACTAAAACTGTTGTTTACGAAGAGCTTGTAATAACACGAGAGAATGCTGATGTTATAAAGTAAATTGAATTAAGGCAGAATGTAAAATTTTATAGTGAGCATTACCTCAACTACAAAAACTATGATAGAAAAAGGGCCAGAAAAAAAAACGAGATGATGTGACAGCGGTGATTTTTTTATACTTTCATTTTTTTTCAATTTTCTATAATAAGCTTATACTCGTTCCATAATCTGAAGAAAAAAAAAACAGTAATTAAACTCTTAAATTTTGTCAGGTCCTGTGCTAGACCTATTCACATGATTATCTCATGGCTCCCACAACAGCCTTGCCAAAAAGAGAAAGAAGAGTTCTGTATGTTTTTTGATAAGAAAATTGAATCTCAGAGAGCTTGCTTTGGTACATGCAGCAAATAAGTGTCAGACTGTTGGCAGTTACTGTGTATTCTGAGAAGGTTTAATTGTTTTACTTGGGTATTAGAAAACTTGGTATGTATTTGTTGCAAAACTAAGAAAGGTCATGTAATTCTCTTTGTGTACATTTGCTCTTCAATTTGGGGGATATAAGATATATAGGACACAAGTCCTTTGCCTGATGGAGTTTGAGACATATAAAAAGACTTTATTTATTGAACAATAAAAACAAATATCAACTTGCTGTTTGAAGAGTCCTTCTGCTCACTAGTGTTATAGTATACAGAGCCCTGGCATACTGTTGACGTGTTGTACATACTGGCATTTGTGTTTACTAAATACACATATTGTCAATTGTTACCCTTAATCACAGGATAATTTGTTGTTTACCCCAACATAATTGAAACCAATGCTAAGTACTTTTACTATTCATAAAGGCAGAAAAATCTAGTTTTAAAATATCTCAGGTATCAAACTCGGAAGAATGATCTGTTCCAAGATCAAATAACCTAAGGAAATCAGCAGGCTGTTATTTATGGCCTGCAAGCACAGAATATTTACAGCATTTACACTGGAATATTCTTCATGTGTTGAATCCTCTAGCTAAAGAAGTCTGATTCGATGCAAAGAGAAAGCAAAATATTGTTTTTGTTTTTGTGTTTGAAGGCTGGTTGCCTGGACAGCAGACACAATGCTTCTACTCCGCTGGAAAATCTGAAGCTACAAAGATGATTTTCAGAATTAAGGGCAACTCACAGCTGAAAATTATACCTTTGGGCAAAGGGCCAACTCGGGATGCGTTTCACTCTGATTTGGAGCCGTGCCATCATCCCTCAGTCCCATTTGTTCGGTTTTATAGCTAACAAACAAAAAGGAAAATACTGAGAGTGAGCTGAAATGTAGCTGCTCCGAAGTCGGGATTTTAAGGTCTTGCTAAGATGCGTGTTAACATGGAGAGCCACACGGTGACAACAAGAATCACTGGGCATTCTGGAACAACCAGGCACATGTCTCTGGAAGGAAGGCTGCTTGTTAGTGGAGCTGTCCTGTGTCCCTTCGCGCCCCAGCCAGCGGGCATCCGCAAAAGGAGCGTGGGAGGGGCTGGGCCACCTGCCCAAGCAGGACAGCATTCTGATGTTACCAGGATTTGTCCTCAGAGCCTCGCCTGTGGACAGGACCCATTTCTGAAATAAATGCGTGGTGCCATGTCACCTGATGACCATACGAAAATCATTGTTTCTTTCCACCTTGCACTTCAATAATGGCTAAAGGTCAAGCCAATTGACCTTGACCGTTTTCCTCAAAATAACTATTAATATGACTAGCTTTATTTAGGCTGCAGATAAAAAAAAAAATCCTGGCTTAATTTTTCACTATGAACCTGAATTGGGGAACAAATCTAGCTTCCTGTTTTTCAGCTTCACAAGAGCTGAGGTTTTCAGGGGAGGGGGGAATGTTAGAACTTTTAAAAGAACTGACTGGAGAAAATACAGACAAACAAAAAGAATAAAAATTATTCTGAGTTTAGCCACTGCTAATATTTTAGGGTATTAATATCCTACCATATATATAAAAGGATATTTTATATAGATAAATGTCCTACCATATACATTATGGGTATTAATATCCTGCCATACACACACACACATATATGGATATAAGAGGATATTTTATATATATAAATACCCTATCATATACATTTATGTATATTAATATCCTGCCATACACACACACACACAGATATATGGACATAAAAGGATATTTTTTGAACAAAAGTGGATCATTCTGCTTTGCAATGTGTGTTTTATTTTGTTTTGTTTTTTTCACTTAACCATATATCCTGAACAGCTTTCCATAGACTACTATTTTAAGCGTAGGTAAAGAAAGACTTTGAGTATCCCTTTTTGAATAGGCTTTAAATGGAATGTGAGTAACATAGTGGAAACTGCTTCTTCCTCAAATAAGCTCTAGACATGTTTTGTAATACAAGAAATTTAAATGGCTGTTGCACTTGTAATATATAACATGGATATTAAAAATCTCAGTTTCTGAAGTAAGACCTTCAGACCCATGTTGGAGTACCAATTCCACCCAGTGGTGTGGCCCTTTGAAAATTAATCAACCTTTCTAGGTCTAAGTTTAAACCTAAAATTTCAAGAGGATTACTGAGATATTGTATATTACTGCATACCACCAAAATACTATTGACAGCCAGTACTTATTTATTCTTTTATGCTATTTTAAATAGCATTTTATTAATCAGATCCACCTGTCACTTCTAGAAATCTTATAGATTTTCATTTGAAGTTGTGGCAAACATATACCTTAATTTGAGTGAGATTTTCCATCTTATAATATTAAGGCTTTCCTACTTGCTTCATGTACCTCAGAGAAGTAAATCCAATTCAGGTGGGATTTTTTTTCCCCATATAGATATGAAACATTCTGTGTTAGTGCTTTCCCTACGTACTTTTTATTTCCGCTATTTGAAGCACAACCATTTTTCCAAGGTATTTTCTACTGATGATCAATGGCATAGAGAAAAATTGTTTTATTTAATTTTTTAGCTTGTACATTATTAAATAAATTAGTTCAGAACAGTCTCATTAATGCTTTTGATAGAAGGTCACATCATCTATAAGTAATGATTATTCCATATCTTCCCTTATAAGACTTCTGTTGACTTCTGTTTCATATCTATTGCATTGGCTATACTTCACAAAAATGCTCATTAATAGTAGAAATAGTAAGAATTTTTGCTTAATCTTGATTTTAATGGGAATGCCACCATGTACTGTGAGATACTGTTTTGAATAAATATTCTTCACAAGGTAAAAGAAGTTTCCCAGTATTTTCCGTTTTCTTGGATTTTTAAATCAGTGATAGGTGTTAAATATTTTAAATGGTTATATACAGCATCTATTGTTATGATTATATGTTGTTTTCTTTGATCTATTGATTTAATGAATGGAGATCCTAACATTAAGCTATTCCTTCTAGAACAAAGCCTATCTAACTATGATGTATTATTATTTTGATAGACTACTCTATTCACTTTGGAAATACTTTATTTATAATTGCTAACATTGATATTAACAAGTGTATTCACTCTCTAGTGTTCATGTTAGATTTATTTTTATCAAATTTTAATATTTTTGTTACATGAGCTTCTGAAAATGGTTTAGGAAGTTTTCCATCCCTTCATCTAACCGGGGATAGTCAAGTGATTTAGGAACATTATATTCCTGGAAACCTAGATCACTATGTGGCTTTTAACGGCAGATACTCATCTAATGAACTTTCCGATTGGTTTTGATTATTTGCTTGAGTCTTCTCCTCTTCTCCTGCTTCTTCCTCTTCTGATTTAAAATCTGTCACATATTTACTTTACTTTCCTTTGTAGTTTAAATTTTTTTGTTTTATTTTTCTTTTCCACTGTTCCTTGTTTACTATTTTATTATATTCAGCTTTTATCTTTATCAATGCCTTTCTGCCAACTTCTTCTGTGTTTTAAAAACTGCTTAAACTATACTTAGGGGGATCCCTGGTTGGCTCAGTGGTTTAGCGCCTGCCTTTGGCCCAGGGCATGACCCTGGAGTCCCAGGATCGAGTCCCGCATTGGGCTCCCTGCATAGAGCCTGTTTCTCCCTCTGCCTGTGTCTGCCTCTCTCTCCCTCTCTGTGTCTCTCATGAATAAATAAGTAAAATCTATTTTAAATATTCTATACTTAACTGTATTTTCAGTCTTTCCTTTCCTTCAGATTATTGTTGATTGCATCCCAACACCTTGCTTTTGGGTTCATTTTCATTCTTGCTGAAGAGTAATCTTTAATAATTCTATAAAAGGAGGGTCCACGGATAGTGCATGCACTTAGTAAGCTACTGAAAATATCTGATTTTGCTCTCACTTTGTGGGACCACAGTTTAGATAAGCATGGAATTCTACACCAACAGTTATTTCCTTGTAACTGTTTCCTCATGGTACAACGGAGATGCTATTCTATTGTCCTATAACATCTATTGTTGCTGATGAGAAGTCTGCAATAATTCTGATGATGATTTCTTTACAGACCTCCTTTTCTCTCTGGTAGCCTGTAAAATTTTCTCATTTTCCTAGGTTTTCTCCAGCTTGACTGTGATGCAAATCAATGAGAATTTGTTTTTACTTATCCTTTTTAGGACTCTGTATGTTTCTTCACTCTGAGAGCTCATGTGTTTCTTCAATTATGGAACATTATCAGTCATAACTTATTTCACTGTGGCTCTAACCTATGTCCTGGAGTGTTGCCCTGTGGAACTACTATTCTATAAATTGAACCCTTTCATTTCTCCATGGCTCTTACCTTCTCCTTCATATTTAAGCCTCTTGTTTCCTTTCTGAGCTGCATTTGATTTATTTTCTCAGATCCATATTTCATTTCACTAAGTCCACATTCAACTGTATGTAAGCTCTTTTCGAATCTAGCTATTGAATATTTTTAAATTCTTTTTCAATGACCATATTTTTGTCTCTAGAATTTCCATCTGTTTCTTATTCAAACTTGCCTGTTGTTTTTTTCATATAATCTAAAATTTGCCTTATGCATCCCATGATCTCTTTAACTATTTTTTTAAGTATTTATTTTAAAGTCTCTTTCTAATTGACATACTATCTTTCATTCCTCCAATGTAATTTCTTCCCTTTAATATACTGGCTAACCATCTGGCATGAATTGTTTATGGCACTGAAATTAAGAAATCCTTTAGAGTGCTCTCAAAACTAGAAGCACTGAATTTGGTGTAGGGGTCTTTCATTCTTCCCATGTCAGGCTTGTTAAAGAATAGCCTAAATTCCTGGAATTATAGTTTTCAATCCACAGGCCCTACAATCCATAGGGAGTCTATTAATCTATAACCATTGAGTATTGTTGTGGGCTGAATAATAAGTTTATTTCCATATGTGTCTGTTTAATGTCTGCTCCTCCTGAGGTGACATGAACCTTGCTTATTGTATGATTTATTGTCTTGTTTGTAATCAGTAAATATCATTAAATAAGTCAGTGTACAGGTTGATTATTTAAGGAAATTTTAAAATAGTATTACTTAATAATAGTGTGAGTTAACAAAAATGTCAGCTCCGAACATTCAAGAGTGACATGAAATCAATAGTTTATGACCAGGCCCTTTTCAAGACTTCTGCAAATTTCTGAGCAGCTTACAGTATCCAGTCTTTTTTGCATCCTTACTGTTGAAGATATTTACTGCTTCAACCCAGTTTGAAACCTACCGCCTTCTCTAGTGTTCACATCCAAAATCCACTCATATCAAGCATTTCTGAGCTCACTAAGCTATTGAATTCTGTGGAGGGGTGGAGAAAGGTCCAAGGAAGGGTCATTCCAGAGTTCAAATAATTCTTCCTATTTGCTAGTCTTCTCTCTCTCTCTCTCTCTCTCTCAGTCTCTCTCTCATTCTCTCTCCCCCTCCTGCTTTCCTGCACTCCTTTTTCTCCTTTTCATCCTCTTGCACTGCCTCCCAAACTTCAAACTTCTCTGTGTTATGGAGACTAGTGTCCTCCTCACCAGCCAACACTCCTGTCCTCCACATTCCCACCATTGTCCTTACATAATCATCAGGCTATTTGCCCAAAGTGAACTCCCCAGAAATAATCCTGGTGTTATCTCTAATTTTTCCTAGGCTTAGCCTTAAGATAAAAATGTCTCAGTCTTATTATACTTACTTAGATATTAATATTAATGTAATACAAAATTTTAAAGTCTTACTCAAATTCATAGCAACTTTTTATCATTATGCATTTACTCAAGCAACAAATATTAAAAATTGACAACTGCCGTTGTGTAGGTATATCTGCATAGTCATTAGTGTCATTTACCCAATATTTCTGGTTCTCTCCTCCTTCTGAGCCCATGCAAATGTTGTATATCTTGGCCCCCTTGTAGTTGGGAGGTATCATATGACTAGTTCTGGTGAATGTGTTGTGAATACAAGTGATGACTGTCACTTCTGAGCCAGGCTTTAATTGTCAGTGGGAGACCTTCCAGTGTTCTGCTCTTCCCTCTGCTTCTGTGATCAGGGGTGATGGCCACTCCATCAGCTTGGCTGTCAGAGTAACTAGGATGATCAGAGGCCCCAGTTGGTTCAGAGTGGATAGTAGTATGATCCAAAAAGAAAATTGGTGGTTTGACGTCAATGACATTTTGAAGTTGTTGTTACCACACAGCATAGCCCATCCTGGGTGATACAGTCTACAGCATCTTTTGACATTTGAAAGAGCTTCTCATATGTGAAAAGATCGTGAGCTACTTTCTGAGTAGCTAACAGCCGTCATGACCTCTGCAATCCCAGAACAGGGAATGATGCAGAACATATCCAGCCTGCTTGGGTCCACACTAATCCCACTCACAAATATTACTATAAACTCTTCAAGAATAATATGAAGTCTTACTCTTATTTTGCTTGAATTCTCCACACCACCCTTAATCAATATTACAGCGGTCAGCAAATAAACATACCCTAAAATTTTAATTGGCTTATTTATAACTTGTTTCTTTCCATAAAAGCTCCTGAGTATAACATAGCCAAAATTAAAATAAAAAGTAAGTAAAATAGAAGTAGAAAATTAAAATTACAGAAAAAAGGAGACTACAATTGTGCTTGTGTATAAATTAACAAACTCTAATCACGAGTCAGTGATTCTAATCTGGCATCCATGACAAAGAGAAAAATGAAGCATGCTATGTAACTTTCCTTGTTGCAAAGTATACAGCATTCCAGGCTTTTAGAGAGAGACACAAGGGATTACAGAAGGATAAAAAAAAAAAAAGTGTCATAAATTAGAAAAAAAAGAGTAAGGTAAAGGGAACACCACTTCTAATTTGGGCCTGCAGAGCAAAAAATATGCAAGATGGGCAGATTCTACTAGGTTGTCAAGTTCAAATGTTGGGATCTTTGAGAAAGGTACAACTAGTCACTGGCCATATTTTTTAAAAATTTGATTTATATACCTAAGTTTTTTTTTTTATATATACCTAAGTTTTATAAGTTAAAAATGAATCCCATTCTTCTTTCCCCTTATCTATTTCTCATGTATGTATATATGTATGTATTTCTTAGAGATAGTGAGAGAGCACAAGCAGGGGGCAAGGGCAGAGGGAGTGGGAGAGAGAGAATCTTAAGCAGGATCTACACTCAGCACAGAGCCACACCCAGGGCTCAATCTCACCACCTGGAGATCAGGACCCGAGCTGAAATAGTCAGTTGCTTAACCCATTGAGCCACCCAGGCGCCCCTTTCTTTGTCCTTCTCTAATACTAAACTGACAAAGTAGATCAGGAAACATTTATGTTAATGACAGATAAGCACTAAGAAAAAAAACCTCTGATCCCAGGGAATGGTCATTTCCCTGGTACAAACCACAGTGAGAACTGCCCTAAAACTGCAGTGCTTAGCTTTTGGCTACTATGTGTGCACCCATTTCTTTTCTTCTCTCTTTTCTTTTTTGATGAAGTTGGTTCAATTACAAACAATATAAGAAGATAATTCAAACACATCTTTAGGCAACAGTTCTGTTCTTTTGAACAACATAGAAGCTAGAAACACTATAAGAAATGAATATGAAGGAGAAAAATGAACAAAATATATCTAATGGAAAAATAGTAACCTATCGAATACAGAGAGATAGTAAAGAAAAAGCACAGACGTTAACTCCTCACCTTTCATTTATTTGACAAATATTTGTGGAATGCTTCCTCCGTGCCAGGCATAGTTCTAGGCTCTGGGAATGGGCCAGTGGACAAAAAGGGACAAAACTCCCTGTCCTCTTGGAATTTATAATCTGTGAAATGGAAGGGACTCAGACATTAAATAAATCATAAAATGTATTAGAAATCGAGAAGTGCCTTGAAGGAAAAGAGCAGGGAAGAGGACAGGGAGTGGGAGATTCAGTTTGTCCCTACGATCCTGACTAGTCCCTGAAAACATAGAAGAATGTTTGAAAAGGCAGTAGTTAAGAGTTGCGTGTGCCTGAGTCACAAGCATGTGTTTAGCATTTGCATCTTTAAAAGCTTACTGTGTCATGGTTGTTCTGGTTAGCACCTATGGGGTGCCAACAAAGCATAAAGAAGACAAGGATCCTAACTTGGAATAAGGTTTTGTTTTATTTCTACTAGTTTCCTGGGAGAGAGGACTTAACGGAAGTTAAGCAGTAACTGAGCAGCAAAGAACTTTTTATTTGTTCATTTTTCTCTCTCTTTCAGTCAGAAGGAGCACAGTACACTCCTGTATCCTTTCCACATCTTCTAGGATCAGTACCCTGATTTTTCTTTGGAGAGCTGCCTTTCCCAGTCTTGATCCCGGTGGCTTGATTGGACACATCCCACTCCAGACTCCAAGAGGAAACAAGTGACCAAGACCTGGACAATTACCATGTTTTGACAACTTGGTCAGAGTATTTGGTTCAGGGGTATTGCTCAGGAGAGCCCTAGAGCCCTGAAATCCTGCCTGTGCTACTGGGGGCTTGGCATGTCCTTCTCCCTGAATTTTGTAACTTTGCACGATATAACCATAGGGTGCTGGGGCCACCAGAAGGGAAGAGTCTGCCAGAGTAGAACCAGCAGAGAGGTGGGCAGAGCTGATGGGCAGAGAGAGTCCTGATGATACCATATGAGGGCAGGATCTTCCTATATGTGGACAAGACTTCATTTCACAGAGCAAATGCATTCTCTTTATTTCTTAAATGACTTTCCCTTTAGTTTATTTATTAGCTTGTTTATTCAGAAAATATTTTCTACGTATTTAACCTATGTGCAAGGCATCATTTTAAATGTTGGTGACACAGCAGTGGGCAAGACAAAGTCTTGCTCTCATGAAACGGATAATAGTCAACAGATAACACACAAACATATAATAAACATTTAACAGAGTGCCAAAAATCAAGACCCAGAAAGAAAAACCAGGCAGGGTAATGAGATAGAAAGTATTTGGGGATAGTTTAGAAAGGAGCACTAGGGAAGGCCTATGTGAGTAGAGACCTAAGTCAATGAGGGGGAAAAAAACAAAACAAAACAAAAAACAAAAAAAAAATCTCTCTGCATGTTTGAGGAAGATCATTTTAGGAGAGAGAAAATCCAAACTAAGGAGAAGGACTCTGTGTATCTGAGGAGGAACAAGAAGACTGCTGTGGAGTGCTTGACATAAGGGATGATAATCTTTCAGTGACTGTCTAACCACCATTTTATTCTACATTCACTATATGTAAAACCAGGTAGTACTATTAAAAGTATAGATAGAACTTTGCAGAGACATGAGAAAACTGAGACATTCGTGAAATGGAGGAGACTTTCTGTGACTTTGGTTTTATGACTCAGTCCTGCAAAACGTGCCCTTCATCTGGTTTTGCCCGCAAGACTGGGAAGTTCTGATGAGACCAGCTTGAGCCTAGCCATTTTGACACTACTGTTTGATGATCTAACCACTGCCAGTTTCTGCTGCTTGCTTATCTTACTGCTGCCAATTTTACAACAACTCTGATTTTTCAGCCAATTTGTTTATTCAGCATTTCATTTCCTGGCCTTTGTCAGAGGTACCTGTAATGTGTAAAGGGAGGTAATGTGTTCAGATGGGGAATAGAGTCTTGGCAGAGTCTCACTTGGGATTTTTTGAGAGAAAGCATGCATGTGGAGATGGGGTGCTTGGTGAAAATTAATGAGTAGTGAGTGATTGGAATGAAGAAGATAAAATCAAGATTTTTTTGGCAAGAGGAGAAAACACCCAATGTTTTCATATCAACCTCACACCTTTTTCCCTAAAAGGCAAATTATAAAACTTTCAGCTGTTAAGTGTTCCTGCTGAGTTCCTACAACCACCAACAATACAACACCACAGAGCACCAAGTCATGTGTGTGACGGTCCTCCCTATATTAACAGTGCCACATACAACTCACTCTTTGCATTTTAATTAGTAGCCACATCTTGCTTAGTTGCTTGAGAAAAGTATATTTTTTTGCTTCATTTTGTGAAGTGAGCTGAAATATACAAGGAAGTTGATTAAGCAGAGAGGATGGCTTCCTCAAAATGGTGGAGTCAAAATGTTGAAATAAAAAATTGAAATCTAAATGCCATGTGTCTCTCTGAGCACCAGAGTTTTTTACCAGAGTAATTGTCAGATATTATAGACTCATTACAGGTATTATTCTATCAATAAAAGTGTCTCCCAATATGAATAGCTTACTCCTCAGCCAAATACATTAAATAATCTTGAGTTAAGACAAAGTTAAGTGGACCCTACTCAGTGGTAAAAGACTGAAATCTCTCCCCCTAAGATCAGGAATAAGACAAGAATGCGGGCACCTAGGTGGCTCAGTGGTTGAGTATCTGCCTTTGGCTCAGGTCATGGTCCCAGAGTCCTGGGATCAAGTCCCATATCAGGCTTTCTGCAAGGAGCAAAGTTCTCTCTATGCCTATGTCTCTGCCCCCCCCCTCTGTTTCTCTCATGAATAAATAAATAAAATCTAAAACAAAACAAGAATGCTTGCTTTCACTGCTGCTATTCAACATTGTACTGGAAACTCTAATCAGAGCCATTAGAAGAATAAGAGAAACAAAGGCATCCAAATTGAAAAGGAAGAAGTAATACTGTCTCTATTCATGGGTGAGATCATCCTATATACAAAAAATTCCAAAGAAGCCACATGACAGCTAGCTATGATAGCTAATATACAAATTTGGGGAAAGTTTCAGGGTAAAGGAACACAAAAACCAGTTGTGGTCCTAAGGACCAGCAATGACCAAGCCAGAATGGAAATGAGGAAGACAATTCCACTTGTAACAGCATCTAAAATAATTAAATACTTAGGAATGACACTAACCATAAAAGTGAAAAAACTTCTATAGTGAAAACCATAAAACATTGCTGAAAAAAAATAAAGAAGACCTAAGTAAACAGAAAGACATCTCATGTTCATGTGTAGGAAGACTTCATATTGTTAAAAGTTCATGAATACCCAAAATGATTTACAGATTCAGGGCAATCATAATCAAAATTCCAAAATAGCTTTGGGGCACATGAGTGGCTCAGTCCATTGAGTGTTCCACTTTCAGTTTTGGCTCAGGTTGTGATCTCAGGGTCATGAGATCTAACCCCACATCAGGCTCCACACTCAGCAAAGAATCTGCTTGAGATTCTCTTTCCCTCTCCCTCTACCCCTCCTGCTCATGCTCTCTATTTCTAAAATAAATAAATCTTTTTTCCCCAGAAGTGGAAAAGCTCCTCAAATTCAGGTAGAACTGCAAGAGACCCTAAAGAACCAGAACAATCTGAAAGAGAAAAGCTGGGGGATTCACACTTTTAGCTTCAAAACTTACTTGGAAACTGTGGTACTTAACAGTATGGGGTCCTAGCATACAACACACATATAGACTAATGGAATAAAATAGAAAGCCCAGAAATAAACTCTCATGTAAATGGTCAATTGATTTTTGACAAGGGCACTAAGACCATTCAATAGGTAAGGGACTGTTTTTCAACAAACAAACTTTGGACACAGTATACAAATTAAAACAACTACTACAAAAAAAAAAAAAACCACTATGGCGTGGTCTGATCTTCCAAAATGGAGTTTAGAAATCTGAGTGATTTATTAAGATTCTGAATATTCATGAAGTGTGCCTTGTTATGTTTGCACAGCTCTGAAGGTTACACTGAGAATGGCTGAGAAGACTGGATATCCACATACAAAATGTATATCTACCATATACAAAAATGAACTCAAAATGTATCAAAGACCCTAACCAAATAGCCAAAACTATAAAGCTATTAGAAGAAAACACTGGGAAAATCTTTATAACATTGAATTTGGTAACAACTTCATGGGCTTGGTAACAAAAACGCTGGTAATAAAAGAATATATACATAAATTGGGCTTCATCAAAATTAGAAACATTTATGCATCCAAAGATACTAAAAGACAGTTTAGTAAATGGGAGAAAATATTTACAAATCACGTATCTAATAAGGGATTAATACCAGAATACATTTTTTTTAAAACTCCCACAACTCAACAATAAAACAACCCAAATAAAAAATGGGTGAAGGACTTGAAAAGACATTTCTCCAAAGAAGGTGTGCAAATGTCCAATAATCACATGAAGAAATGTTTAACATCACTAATTGCTATGGTCTGAATGTTTGTGTTCCCCTAATACTCATATGTTGAAATCCTAGTGCCCGATATGATGGTATTATGTGGTGGAGCAGTTCAAAGGTGCTTAGGTCACAAGGCTGGAGCCTTAATGAATGAAGTTAACACTTTCATATAGGAGATCCCATGGAGCCCCTTAGCCCCTTCTGCCATGGGAGTCTGCAACCTGGAAGAGGCCCCTAACCCAACCATGCTGGCACCCTGATCTTAGTCTTAGAGCCTTCAGAGCTGTGAGAAACAAATTTCTGCCATTTATAAGCCACCCAGCCTATGGCATTTTGTTGTAGCAGTCTGAATAGATTACTAATCATTAGAGGAATGCAAGTTAAAACCACAACAAGATAGTATTTCACACCTGGTTGTTGGATGGCTATATTCAAGAAAGAAAAAATAAAGAACAAGTGTTGGTGAGGCCCTGACATGAAGAGATTCCCATTTCGTACACAACTGGTGGGAATGTAAAATGGTGCAACCACTGTGGAAAACAGTTTGGCAGTTTCTTGACAAGTTAAACATAGAACTACCATATGGCCCACCAGTTCCACTCCTAGGTATAAATCCAAAAGAACTGAAAGCAAAAATATGGATAAATCTGTACACTTATGTTCAAAGTACTATTCACAATAGCCAAAAGGGGGAAATAATTCAAGTGAGTGGATTAATGGATAAACAAAAATAACATGGAATATTATTCAGCCATAAAAAGGGATGAAATTTTGTATATGCTACAACACAGATGGACCTTGAAAACATTATGCTTGATGAAATAAGTCAGACACTGAAAGACAAATATATGATTTCACTTATATGAAATAATTAGAAAATATGCATTCAGAGAGAAAGGAAGTAAAAAAAGGTTACCAAGGGCTGGGAGGAGGTGAGAGAGAGGGAGGTATTGTTAAAGGGCACAGAATTTTTGTTGGAGATGATGAACAGATTTGGGGTATAGATAATAGAAATGGTTACACAACATTTTGAATATAGTTAATGCCACGGAATAGTACACTTACTATTGGTTAAAATAAATGATATATATATTATGCCACAATAAGAAAAGTTAAATTGGTTGATTTTATCAGAGGCTTTTATAATGAATTATGAATTGCCAAAAGGGGGAAGCATAAGATATAGTGATTTGTGTGTGTGTGTGTGTGTGTGTGTGTGTGTGTGTTTTAATCCCAGAAAAATTTATGTGAATTTAATGGAAGATACTCTGGGAAATGTTGATCATCACAAAAACTATAGAGAAGTTTGCTAACTTGAGGCTTTAATCATCTGAAAAGATGTTCGATCTCTCCTACAATGAGTCATGCAAATTAAAAGTATAATGAGATACTATTATTTCACGAGCTATCATTATTTTTAGCTACTGGATTTATCATTATTTTTAGCTACTGGATACCACAATGAAGATAACGCATCACGTTGTTAGCTGTGAAAAAATAGGCATGCTCAGGATGCCTGGGTGGCTCAGTGGTTGAGGGTCTGCCTTTGGCTCAGGTTATGATCCTGGGGTCCTGGGATCAAGTCCACCTTGGGCTCCCCACAGGAAGCCTACTTCTCTCTCTGCCTCTCTCTGTGTGTCTCTCATGAATAAATAAATAAAAATTTTAAAAAATAGGCATGCTCATCACATGTTTGGTAAAGGTCTACAAAGAATCATATGTCAATGTCTATCAAAATACAAATGCATATTCCCTTTGACCAACTAATTCCATTCTAGGAATTTTTTATAATATAAGTTTGCACATGTGTGAATATAAAGTTACGCACTGCTTTATCGTTTGCAGTAACAGATATAGAAAACAAACCAAGTATCCACAAGTGGAACTATATAAAGACATTTTAGGATATCCATACAATGCTGTACTACGTAGCTGGACAAGTAAAAAAAAAAGGGCATTCATTCCACTTTAGGTAATTGAGGATTACTGTCTAGCAGACCAAATCTCTCACTAAGAACAACAAAAATAGCTAGATTTTTAAAAATTTGAAAACAGAAGAGAGGTACCAATGTGACCAGCAGGGGAAAGGCCAAACTCCTGGATAGAAGGGAAACCAAGAAGCCTCGAGTCGTCTGCCATCCTGCATGAGGTATAGGAAAAGAATCTAGGAAATGAGCCAAGAGAGGTTACTGAAAAACAAGGAAACTCAGGGGAGCTTTCAGCAACCTTAAGATCTGGTAAGAATAAAAGTGGAGTTAAGGATGCTAAGATGCCCTGGGGCTTTAGGGACTAGGAGAAGGGAGGCAGAGACACAGAGACACAGTGGGACTGTGTGCAGCTTTCCCCTTGAGGCATTCATTGATGCCTCACTGCTTTGCTTGGGCTAAGAGAAGCCTTACAAAGTGGCAGCCAAGAAGTATAGAGCTTTTGGCAGTTTCATGATGAAGGGGAGTTTTTTTTTTAATGACTTTCAGGGCCAAGAAAGAGAAACAATGATAAATTCCCCAAGTTTTTATTTGGGATCCCTTAAGACCACATGCTAGGAGTTAGATGAAAGCAGAGAAAGACCAGGCATTACAAATCACTGGATAGAAAAACAGGCCAAGGTCCTGAATAGGGACTTCACCAAAGAGGATATCCAAACAGCCAGTAAGCACGTGAAAAGAAACTCCATGTCATTGTTCAGCCAGGAAATGTAAATACAGCAATGAAGCATAAGTACACACCTTTTAGAATGGCTCAAATTAAAAACACTGATATTAAGTAATAACCAAGTTTAGGCAAGGATGGATAACAACTGGAATTCTTATAAATTGCTGGTGGCAGAGTGAAGTGTTACAATCACATTGGAAAACTGGCCGTATTTGCTAAAGTTGAATATGTTACTTACACTCTAACCTAGAAATTTCATTTCTAGATTTTATACCAAACAGATACACGTATGCGTGTTCACCAAAAGACAGAGATAAAAGTGTTATATTGGTACTATTTTGACTATTGTGAATAGTAGCAATGTAACGTTTTTGTCATCATGTCAAATGATAAAACAGACCCCCAAAAAGGTAGTACATAAAGTACAGTTTCATGGGATCCCTGGGTGGCTCAGCGGTTTGGTACCTGCCTTAGGCCCAGGGGGTGATCCTGGAGTCCTGGGATCGAGTCCCATGTCAGATTCCCTGTGTGGAGCCTGCTTCTCCCTCTGTCTCTGTCTCTGTCTCTACCAGTCTCTCTGTCTCTCTGTCTCTCTTTCTGTGTCTTTCATGAATAAATAAATAAAACCTTTTAATAAAAAAGTACAGTTTCATTCACACAAAATGCAAAAACTAATTACTGGTGATTGTGGTTGACTATAAAAATAGCCACAATATGTTGAAGGCCTTGCTTAGAAGTGGAGTCTCACCCCTTGAAACTAGGCGGGCCTCCTGACTTGCTTTGACAAACACAATCTGACCAATGGATGTATCAGTTGAGCCTACGCCTTAAGAAGCCTTGCAACTTCTATTCTTGCTCCTGTTACAATCCTGTCACTAGAAGAATAAGCCTGGGAGGGATTACATGGAGGAGAACCTTGACATCCCATTGAGAAGTCAGCTGGAAGCCAGGCAGTCTAGCAGACACCTACAGGAGCAAGTTCTCACCCCAAGATTAGCTGAACCTCCATCCAGATCAACAGAAATTCTCTGCTGAGCTGAGCCGAAGCTGCCACCCACAGAATTATAAAATGACTATTGTCTTAAGCCACTAAATTTTGGAGTGGTAGGTTACACAGAAGATCTAACTGATACAGAGAGTCATGGAAGAAAGAGCAGTCGTGATTGGGAGATCTGCTCACAGAGGCTTCCTGGGTATCTATAGTATTCTATTTCCTGATCCAAGTGTTGCTAACACACATGCATACACACTGTTAAGATGCATTGAGCTGTATAATTATGATATCTGGGATATAAATAATTGACTATATAATTATAAATATAAATGTTAATAATATATAATGTCTATTATAACTCTGTTCTTAATATCGTTCATAATATACTAAAATATTTAATTTAAAAAGTCAAAGTAAAATAAAGTCTTTATGTACTGAGATGTGATAATCTCTTAGCTATATTGTTAAGGAACTGGAATCCTTGAGGTCAAATCTAAACTTACTTATTGTTCATAATCAACTGCAATCTTTGAAGAAAATGGTGCTTCTATAAAAAGTAGTTTGTGCCAATGCTCACTGTGAGACTTTTTTGGAACTCAAAAATTCATGGTTTTTAAACAGGTTTTTGAATTTCAGGGGGAAAAGATAGAAGCTAGGATTATCATTTACTCATTAAATTTTTTTTTTAATGAAGAAGTTAGTTTTGATGTGCTCAGCCTAGTGGATTAACAACAACAAAAATATTGCCATATCTAGAACAGGTGTTTTTATAATTGTGATACATTAGTTGGAGCTTTTGCAATGCACACTGATTCTCAAATCCACGCTTCTTTCTGAAACAAACAGAAAGCTCTACTGAGGTCTGTGGGAATCGCTGATCTGTAAAGATTCCTCAACCAAAGTTCCTCAAAGACCTAAGTGATTTGCAAATTTTGTGCCGAGAGCCAGGATGGAAACCCCCTTTCAGCTTCTCACTCTTGCTTCGTCTGGTGTCCGGAAACAGAGATGGCCATTCTGTCTGTCAAGAACCCATTCACAGCCCTTCTTCCCTGCCCTCATCATCTTATCCAATCATCCCTTGAGACTTCACTGAAGATTTCTCCTCTGTAAAGTTTATCTTGACTCTCCAAGAACATTTTTACCTATGCTACTGTCCAGACCGCCACGATAGCGATTGTCCTAACATATTATAATGGTCTCCCTGGTAGGCTGTAGATAAGTTCATGGAGGTAGAAACCATGACTTATCTGTGTAAGCCTAGGGGAGCATTTAAACATCAGGTCATAACACAAGATAGGTATTCTGTTGATATTGTTTAATGAGTGAACTTTCCCAAGTTCTAGGTTGAAATGAGAAAATATATTACCTTTGGAAAATAGAATGATCCATACTGAAATATTCCAAGTGTGCTTTCTTTCCTAAGGATGCAAACCAATTTAAAACATAATATATAGTAAAATAATTGCTATTATATAAGCCACACAGTATTTGATCTTCCAGTGGTGGGCAAAAGACAAACAGTTTCTGTCTCTTTCTAGGTTCCCCATGTACCATTAGGAGAAGCTGGTAGGATTAAGCGCAAGTCTGAGCTGGCAAGAAAGTTAGCAGCATGCTGGCTCAATGAGAAGTCAGCAAGAAGGTAGGAGGATGGCTTCTCCATCTCATTACCACTGCCAACCAGTTGTAAAGAAGATGTAAGATGTGGGAAAGAGACCTAGACCCAAAGCTTACCTGCCTCAGAGGAAAGGCTGCTCCTCAGGCCTTGTCCCCCACAGGGTGGAACCAGATGGTCTTCTATGCTTGCCATGGTACCCATAGCCTACTGCATGAACCCCAGCTGGGGCCCATTCTTGGGAAGCCACAAACCTATCTTAGGAAGATGGTCAGGAGACACCTGAAGCTTTCATCAGTTGCTGTCAATGCTTCCCAAAGCCCCTCGGATCTACTCTGTGGCCTCTCCCTTGATCACCAGGAAAAGGGGTGCCCATCTGACAGCCAGGATTAAATATCTGAATTTAATGCACCCCACTTATGCTGTTATTAGCACATTCCTGGGCTTACCCTACTGCTTCCAGAGAATTGCTCTGGCAACCCAGAGACTTTACTGCTCTTTCCCTGATACATGGGATATATAAGGGCACCCTAGATTCATTCATATAAAGAACAGGCAGTGTAAACTTGCAAAGTGCCCAAGCCTCAGAACAGTGCAGGCAATGGCCATACCTACCAAGAGATGATACAGGATGCTTCCCACAAGTTCTGATATAGGACAATGCCAGTAGCTGTCTGGTCCTGTTTTCTCCCCATCTCCACTCTTAATTCCCCTCCTTCCCTTGCCAATTACTCTATTATATTTCTTAGCCTTTATATCTACATTCAATATGTCTGTGTAGACACCATATAGAAGAGTTGTTTTGTGTGTGCGTGTATTTTAAATTATATTCATGGCGTTATGCTATTAATCAGTTCCCATTTCTATGTCCCCATAGAAACCTACCATATTTTGAAACCTACCCATATTGCTGCATGTAAACTCAGTCCATAACTGTTCCTGGTAAGTAGCACTTTTCATCTACACATTCCCCGGTGATCTTCAACTCCTTCAAACCATGCTGCTAGGAACCCGAGCTAAGTTGGCTTCCTAACTTTGAAGTCAGCCTTGGCATGGAATCATACCTAGGGATGCCCTGTTTTAACAAACTAAAATAATTGAAAGGCTGTTTAAGTACTTTAAATATATTCTTTTCCCTGTTTAAATCTCTTTTAAACTCTCGCCCAAACCTGCCTTTTGAAATTTGGGCCTGTTCCATTGCTACCCTCTTTCCCTTTTCTGGTTTCTGGGCCATTCTTTCCTCCCTGGATTTGTTTCTCTTCTGTTTCCTTTAGTTTCCCGCTCCTTCCTTGCCTGCTAACACCATCTTAGCCAGGAGCCAGGTAGGGAAGGGAGCAAAAGGGGAAAGGCTAATATTAACACTTTCCCCAGCTTTTTTTTTTTTTTTTTAAATATTCTCCATTAGCTTTCTCTGTAACAAATGACAGTGCTGACTGGGGAGTTTTGCTATTTACTAATACTGTGTTCTCTTTGACCAACTGAAAGATATTTTTGAATGACATATGACCAATATGCATGAATTTATTCTTGATGATTATAAATGAACTAGATGCATGTCCACTTGACATATCATAACAGATAATGCATGCAGCCTTTCATGAGGAGCCTTGACACCAATCAGTACCTACCTCCCTAATTAATACCTGCACCCTCTCCCGTGGCACTCCCAAAGCCCTTACTCTGCTCTAAAACAATAGCATAGCAATTCCTACATTCTAGCATACTCTATACTGTTTGTATTTATCAGGTTTAGGTCACCGTATGCCACCCCTTTCCTCCTTAAGAGTGAGTTTCTGTGTCCACCATGTTCTCTGATGTATCCTAAGCACTAAGAACAATGCATGCCTAGCATGCAGTACAGATCTTTGAGAATGAAGAAATGAAGGAATAGGTGATCTCCACTGGTGTTCCCTGGCCATCATATGGTTCTTTCGGGGCGCTTTCACAAATCCTGCAGAAAGTTCTTCTCCAGGAACATCAGCATCTACCTCCCTCAGTCTTCTTCCAAGCTGCCACTCATGGCAACCTCCTCAGTGCTTACGTCGGTGGGGTTCTTTCTGCCAGTGTCTTCATCTGGAAGGAAGCCCTCCTTAGTGGAGTTCATTTTAAAACAACCTGCAGGCCCAGTCTCTGCTTTGGGACCTGCGATTAATCTGTGGGTACTATGCCCCAGAAGAGGCACAGCTTGCTTTCAATGGCACCCTCTTCTCTTGGTCACTGCCAGGCAGATGGCTCCTGCCATCTTTAACTTGAGTCTTCCAGGCACCTGACACCACCAGCTCCCTCTGTCCCAGGCTTCAAGTTCTTCAGCTCTTTCTCAGGGGGTGTCTGCAGAAGGAAACACACCTTTCCCTCCCCCATGGGGATGGGAGACAATGGGAATGATACTAAACTCTAGCAAATGTTTCCAAAATCCTATCACCTGGCCTCCTTAGCTACTACTCTTATATATTCGAGGTGCCACTTAAAATGTTCAGACACCACCTTTTGCAAATCCTGTATATTTGGGACATACTCATATGAAAATTTAAGTATTGTTTATCTGAAATTCAAATTCAACTGAGGCTTGCTCCATTTTACTTGGCAAACTTACACACAACTGGTACAGTCCTTGTGTTGAAATAAAGACCACTTAATACCACTTTGGCCTTTGGGCCTCAAATAAAGAAAGAGCAATGATACCAAAGAAGTCCATCCACAGAACAACATGCTAAACTACCTGGTACTCACAATGTATAATTTCTCTCATTTGTAACATTCTTTGCTACCCTCTCACACTCTATTTCCATAAACCAGATTTTTGTATTATCATCTACTAGAATGGATTCATCAGATCCAATTTGGTATATCTTTACCTCAATTTCATACCTTTAGGAGAAGCCATATTATAACTTTTTATATGGTGGAAGTGGGCATTAATCATACCAGACTTTAGAATCGTTCAGGCAAATGTTTCTCTTTTGTGGAAAATTCCTTGCCCAAATACTTAAAACATTCAAGTCTGTTATTATCTGAGAACTGGTCAGGCCTGCAAGTGTCTTTAGAAGAACTTTCTAAGCAGAAGTCCCTACCTCTCCAGGGCAAGAAATGAAACTGTGGCTTCTTAAATAAATGGATCAGCTTTAAGTGACACCTGGCCTTTCTCATTGTCTCATTAAAAACTGTCTGAAGACACACAAAGCTGACAGACCATGTATAACACCAGTGAAAACTAGAACAATGAACTTATTTCCAGAATCTAGGAGAACTCGGCTTTATTACCAGATAACTATAACTATAACCAGACTCATAAGCACTGAGCCATGGAGGGGAGGGGGACACCATGTGCTTTACTTCTAAAGGGAAGAAAAAAATCCTGAAAGAAACTCAAAGAAGAGAGAAAAATCCTTTGTTTCTCCTCCACTGCATGATGCTTTGTTGAGAAACACATGAACTGCACCTACCAGAAAACCAGCCGGCTAATCACTCACTGAGCTCATGTTTTGTTGTTGTTTTTGTTTTTTTTGTTTTTTTTTAGGACAGCCAGATGGTAATTTCTCATTTCAGTCACTCCCACCTCACCCCTATCTACATCCAGAGACTTCAACTCTTCAGAAAACACCTGGGCAAGACTTGGGTTGTGGGTTACCAGCATAGTAGTCTCCATAAATAAACACTATGGGCCTGGGAGTAGATAGAAATAGAAGCAGTGAAAACCAGGGCTATAGTTTTCCATGTGGTCCATCTGTTCCATGTGCTGGAGAGCCAGCGATGGACGTAGGAGTGGATCCCATTTCTGTCTGAGGGAGCAAAACTAGACAGGAAATGTGTGAGGCGCTGGGCTCACCAACCTACCTACCATCTGTGACTCTAGGAAAGAGACTCAGCCTCTGCAGAAGTGGTCAGAGCACAGGGGCTGGGGCTCACCCTCGGGCTTCCCAGGTGAGGATGGAGCAACATTCAAAGCAGGAGGGTGAAGGGAAGGGTATCACCTACTGGAGTACTCAGAAAAAGGAAACTTCTAGACATTTTAGGTCAAGGAAGTAAAAGAAAAAGTTATAAGTTGTTTGTGTTTCACAAGATGATGAAATGCGATGGAAGAAGGGTAGCGAGGGAATAGACCTGCAAGTGATAAGATGAGAAGAAAGCAGGGTTTATTGAAGTCGAAAATGCCGTAAGGAAACCAAAAATTTCAGAAAGTAGAAATAGCAGAGTTGGCATTGACAGACTGAATACGTAATGTGGAGGGCCAACTTGAGAATTCGTTATGGAATAAAGAGGAAAAAGACAAAAATGGAAATGGGAAGAAAGAGAAATGATGGATACAGAAACTCAAAACAGAGATCTAACTCAAGATCTAAGTGATGCTCTACATGGAAATACTGGTGAGTCAATTAAAGAAAAACGATGGATCAAAGTTCAAGAGTTTTGTCTCTAGAAGACAGCACAGCACAGCACAGTTAACAGGAAGAGCAGACGTTGAAAGATGGTAAACTGACAAAGGGATTACCATCCAGAAGAGCAAGGACGGATGAATGAATGAATGAGTGAATGAATGAATGAACAAACAAACAAACTGCTCAACCAGAAAGTGGGCAAAAGATGTATAAGAATACATTGCAAGAGGAAACCTAAGTGACTAATAACATGAAAAGAAGTTCAGCCACACTGGAAACCACAGAGATGCAATTCAAAACAAGACACTATGCTTCATCTGTCCAAATAGCAAAAATAGGAAAGTTTGATTATATACTAGAAAGTGCTGGGGTGCCTGGGTGGCTCAGTCAGCTAAGCACCTGACTCTTGATTTTGGCTCCATAAAATCAAGATTGGCTTGATCAGGTGGTGATCAATCTCAGTATCCTGGGATTGAGCCCCACATTGGGCTCTGTGCTCAGAGGGGAGTCTGCTTGAGGTTCTCTCTCCCTCTGCCTCTGGCTCTTTTCTCCTTCTCCTTCTTCTTCTTCTTCTTCTTCTTCTTCTTCTTCTTCTTCTTCTTCTTCTTCTTCTTCTTCTTCTTCTTCTTCTTCTTCTTTCTTCTTCTTCTTCTTCTTCTTCTTTCTTCTTCTCTCTCTCAAATAAATAAATCTTTTTTAAAAAAGTGCTGGTGAGGATGAGGAAAGAGAGTGGGATTATAGATGACCTTCTGGAGTGCCATCTGGCCATGCATAATGTATTTGGATGCCCTTTGACTCATGAGTATCAGCAGAAGAAGCAGGAGATAGTGGAGCAGGAGAAAAAAGTGAGGAGAGAGAGGCACAAGGAGGAGCAAAGAAAAAAGAAAAATAATAGCTAATCAGGAAGAAGAAAGTAAAAGAAGGGAGAGAGTTGAGAGGAATAAGCCAAAACCACTTTTGTTTTCTTTTTACTTTTCTGTACTTTTCATTTTTAATAATGTGTTTTATAATACATATGTATTATACATGAGTTTTATGATGCATTATACATTCACATCAAAAAGAAGTTATTTTTTAAGCATCCATAATCCCACCACCCGAGGTTCATAACTACTGTTAACATTTGGTATATTTCTTTTGGAACATTTTCTGTGCATAAGCACTTTCCCAAATCATTAAATATTCTTCAAAAATGATTTCATCATTTTTAAAAATTGCATAGCATTACATTAATTGAAGGTACCATAATCATTTCTAATGTGTTCCCATTATAGAAAATAGATGCTATTTCTGAATTTTAAAACTACAATTAAACACTTTTTCACAAACTTTGTTGACATTCCTGATCCCTTTTTAGCTATGCCTTTATGGACGTGGAATGATCGTTTAAATATTGTTTGTTTGTTTGTTTGTTTGTTTGTTTGTTTGTTTTTAGAGAGAGAGGGAGGTGGAGGGAGAGAGACAGAGGAACAGAGAGAGAGAGAGAGAGAGAGGGAGAGAATCTTAAGCAGGCTTCAGGACCAGCACAGAACCCAAAACTGGGCATGATCCCAGGACCCTGAGATCATTACCTGAGCCAAAATCAAGAATTGGACACTTAGGGATCTCTGGGTGGCGCAGCAGTTTAGCGCCTGCCTTTGGCCCAGGGTGCGCTCCTGGAGACCCGGGATCAAATCCTACGTCGGGCTCCCGGTGCATGGAGCTTGCTTCTCCCTCTGCCTGTGTCTCTACCTCTCTCTCTCTGTGTGTGACTATCATAAATAAATAAAAATTAAAAAAAAATTTTTTTTTAAAAAAGAATTGGACACTTAACTGACTGAGCCACCCAGGAGCCCACCTCCCCCCCCCACCCTTTTTTGAGAGAGAGAGAAAGACTGTTTAAACGTTGTTAAGGTTCCTTATTCCGTATTACCCCATTGCCTTCAAGAACAATTATAGCAGTTAATTCTTTCTCCTATCAAGTGAAATTTCCATGTACCATCACCAAACTTACATTTTTAAAAGTTTATGCTAATTTAATAAGTGGGATATTATAACATTGTTTGAATTTGCCTTTTTTATTGGTAGTAAACTGTAAAATTTTACACTTCCAGGCCATCTGTTCTCCACCAAATCTGGGTGAAAGCATCACCTTCTCATGGGGCAATAACCACCTGATACAGAATTCCCATCTGCAGCCTAACTTCACCAGCCCCCACACTCCCACTCCCTTTGCCCACCTCTGCCTTCTACTTTGCCATAGCAATTACCACCTTCTTGTATACTTTAAAATTTACTTATTCATTGTTTTTATTATTCATTTTCTGTGTGTCTGTCTTCTCCTACTTGCATGCAATCTTCTCAAGAGCAAAGATTGTTGTATATTTTGCTCATTGCTACACCCCAGGATTCTAAAAGAAGACTTGGTTCATGGTAGGCTCTCAATAAATGTTTTGTTTAATGAGTATTACCGAACTTTCTTGAAAAGTATTTAGTCCTTCAATACATGAGCAGGTAAATAAACTATGGTGCATCCATACAATGGAACATTATTCTATGATAAAAAGAAATGAGTTCTTAAACCATGAAAAGACACAGGAGAAATTTAAATGCATGTTGCTAAGTAAAAGAAGCCAGGGTGCAAAGGCAGCATAATGAATCATTCCCACAGTATGACACTCTGAAAAAGGCAAAAAGTATAGGTAGCAAAAAAAATTTGATGGTTTCTACAGGCTCAAGGGAAGGGAAGGAGGATGAATAGGTGGAGCAAGGAGGTTTTTTGTGGAACTACCTGTATGATACTGTATTGGTGGACACATGACATTATCTATTTGTCAAAATCCTGACACTACACAACACAAAGAGGGAACCCTTTGTGGGGTTCCATAGAGGGAATCCATAAACTATGGATTTTAGTTAATAATAATGTGTCGGCATTGGTTCCTCAGTGATGACAAATGCACCATATCAACGTAAGAGGTGCTAATACGAGGACCTGTAAGGGGAAGGGGGACGGGGTGTTTGAGAACACTGCAGTTTCTATGCAGTTCTTCTGTAACTCTAAAACCCTAAAAACTCTTAAAAAAAGAATAACTTAATTTTAAAGCAAACAAAATATCTATACTTTCTCCTAGTTCTCCAATGCTTTGCTTCTTTTATCTGTAATCTTTCCTCCGTCTTGAATCATATATAGCATGAAATGAGAAACTAAATTTAATTGAGACATTATCAACCAATCTTTGCAACAGCAACACTTAGTCTTACATGTATGTGTGACTCTCTTTCACATTAAGTCTTTAAGTCTAAAAATGCTTGTCATATTTTAGTCTCTTTTGGATTATTCCTGCAAGGTATAGTAAAGTTTTAAGATATATAACTTTTAATATATTTAAAAAACTGACATTACTGGTTTCTCCTAATTGCTCTTCTTTATTACTTTTGTTCTTTGCTACTTTTACCCACTTATCTTCCAGTTGAACTTCAGAAACCCTTTCTCAAATTCCAAACTGGGGTTCTAAATAGCATTGTGTTTAATCGTTATCTTTAAAATACTGAATGATCTCATTTAGAGATGTAGCAGTCTCTGAACTTAAGCATCTTCTGTATATTCATTTTTTAAATTTGGGTTATCTAATTCATATATATTTTTGTGCAGTTTATTTCCAAGTTGCTATATTTTGCTAGTCTGTTAAATGTTTCCCATAGGATTTTCCAAAATTGATCACCACTATTCATATAGTATATATAGTCATTTTTGATATATTTATGTTTTAGACTCACTTATATTTCTTGTTAATTTAATAGGTTTTCAGAGTTGGTGCTCTTGTATTTTCAGAGTTGACTCATATAATCTGCGAAATCTTCATCATGTCTTTTCATTTTTGTGTGCTTCATCTTTTTCTTTTTTTTTTTTTTTCTTTTTGGTCTTACTGCACTGGTTCATACTTTCCAGAATAATATAAATAATCATAAAGATGAATGCATCCTTATTACATTTCCTAATTTAAAGTAAAAGACCATGTACAACCGGTGGTGTTGCTTGGAATTAGTTTCAAGAGTTCCACCAAAAAATATGAAAACACATATAGTACACAAGTTTATTAGTTGAAAAACATACAGGAGCCATTAATATTCTAATGAAAATAGTGACTTTTTGAGAGAGAATATGCAACATTTTTTACTTCCTTAATCACAAAAGTCTGTCATCTGGGACACTTAGTAATATTTCTCAGAAGCAGTGTTTCATGAAACACACTTTGGGAAGATGTCTATTGATTATTAACATGACATCAAAAAAAAAATGACATCAACTGTTGGTTTGAAAGTCAGCTCCTACCAAGTCTTTCATTCATTTATCTATCAAATATGTAGTAAGCCCCTACTACATGCCAGGGCTCTGCTAATGCTAAAGATTCAATGAAGCTCTGAGATGGTGCTCCTAATGCACAAAACCTTCCGTCTAGTGGAAGATACACAGAGTAAACACAAAATATCATGGAGTAGAGTGCCTAAGGAACACGGAGGAGGGAAAACTAATCCAGGCAAGGAGGTTGGAGTTGTCAAGGAAGTTTTCTGGAACTAGTGATAGGCTTCAAAAAGATGAGTATTGACTTGACATTTTGGGGAAGGGCTGGAGGCAATGGCGGTTGACAGCAGAGATGGCTCTTCCAGGCAAAGAAGAATGTGCCTGGAGGAAAACACATAGCATATCTGAGAAACTGAAAGAATTGAGGAGTGAACTATAGAAGGTGATGGAAACCATGTATGACACAATGAGTGTTTTAGAAATCCCTGCCCTGACTGCAGTAGAGAGAAAGGAACCAAGGTGGGCGAGCCCAGCACCAAGGAGGCCAGTTAGCAAGCTGATGTACTATCAAGGCAAATGTGGCCTTTGTTCATCTTTGAAAAGGATTAGGAGGGATGCCTGGGTGGCTCAGTGGTTGAACGCCTGCCTTCAGCTAAGGGGGTGATCCTAGAGTCCCAGGATCGAGTAGCACATCAGGCTCCCTGCATGGAGTCTGCTTCTCCCTGGGCCTGTGTCTCTGCCTCTCTCTCTCCCTGTCTCTCATGAATAAATAAATAAAATCTGAAGAAAGAAGAAAGAAAGAAAGAAAGAAAGAAAGAGAGAGAGAGAGAGAGAGAGAGAGAAAGAAAGAAAGAAAGAAAGAAAGAAAGAAAGAAAGAAAAAAGAAAGAAAGAAAGAAAGAAAGAAAGAAAGAAAGAAAGAAAGAAAGAAAGAAAGAAAGAAAGAAAGAAAGAAAAAGATTAGGAAATAAACCAAGTCATTTCTCTACTTCCTTCAGCTTGTATTGCTGCATTTATTCATTTTATTAAAAAATAGATGCCTTGGCTATCATCTCTCAGCTGTCTCTAGAAATAAATGCTTTCCAGAAACTTTCAACACAACCATACATTCATAGCTTTTAATTTGCAGTCAGTGTAAGAAATAGGATACAGAGGCCCTTTGTCTACCACAAATTTCTACTGTGTGTCTCAATGTATCTTATAGACAGAACCATGTAATAATTCATGTCAGAATTAAACATTAAACATATTTCTTACCTTATAAAATTTTGTTTTTGTATTTTACTTTATTAGAATAAGATGTGACTATTATATTTTGCTTTCCTTTCTTTCCAAGAAGCTCACTGCTAAAGTTTTAACTCAATTACAATAGACTTTCTTAGCTTCTCTCCTCACCCTTTCTCCAAGTTTTTGGTCCATAGTCTTTTATTTTCTTTGTATTACCAAATTGTATTTTTTAATATGACAAACTTTAATCTTTCACAGAATATACTTGAGGGGCAAAGATGAGGGGAGAGAAAATGTTTCACCTATTATTTTCTGTGGGGCAATGATAATAATAATAATAATAAACTATTGTTAATTAAAAAAATATTATCCTTATTTATTTAAGAGTCAGAGAAGTTAAAGGCTACTTGGGTGGCTCAGTAGATTAAGCATTTGAGTCTTGGTTTTGGCTCAAGTCACAATTTCAGGGTGGTGAGATTGAGCCCAGCGTCAAGCTCCACACTCCGTGGGGAGTCTGCTTGGGATTCTGTCTCTGGCTCACTCACTCTCTCACTCTCTCTCTCTCACTTTAAAATAAGTAAATAAATAAAATCTTTAAAAATAATAATAATAAATAAATCTATGTCTTTGATCCCAATCTTACCCTATTCTACTCTCCTATGCCTAAAACGCAGGAGAACTTGAAGAGGGTGAATTGAATCTATGAGGCTTTAAATTAAATTTAAAATAAAAATATTTGTCCTTCTCTGATTGACTTACTTCACTCAGCATAATACCCTCCAGTTCCATCCATGTTGAAGCAAATGGTGGGTATTTGTCATTTCTAATGACTGAGTAATATTCCAGTGTATAGAGAGACCACATCTTTATCTTTTCATCTCATCAATAGTTTGGCTATTGTGGACATTGCTGCTATAAACATTGGGGTGCAGGTGTCCTGCTGTTTCACTTCATCTGTACCTTGGGGATAAATCCCCAGTAGTGCAATTGCTGAGTTGTAGAGCAGTTCTATTTTTAACTCTTTGAGGAACCTCCACACAGTTCTCCAGAGTGGCTGCACCAGTTCACATTCCCACCAACAGTGTAAGAGGGTTCCCTTTTCTCCGCATCCTCTCCAACATTTGCTGTTTCCTGTCTTGTTAATTTTCATCATTATCACTGGTGTGAGGTGGGATCTCATTGTGGTTTTGATTTGTATTTCCCTGAGGGCAAGTGATGCAGAGCATTTTCTCATGTGCTTGTTGGCCATGTGTATGTTGTCTTTGGTGAAATTTCTGTTCATGTCTTTTGCCCATTTCATGATTGGATTGTTTGTGTCTTTGCTGTTGAGTTTAATAAGTTCTTTATAAATCTTTGATACTAGCCCTTTATCTGATATGTCATTTGCAAATATCTTCTCCCATTCTGTAGGTTGTCTGTTGTAGTTCTGTTGTCTGTAGGTTGTAATTTTGTTGACTGTTTCTTTTGCTGTGCAGAAGCTTTTTATCTTGATGAAGTCCCAATAATTTATTTTTGCTTTTGTTTCCCTTGCCTTCATAGATGTATCTTGCAAGAAGTTGCTGTGGCCAAGTTCAAAAAAGATGTTGCCTGTGTTCTCCTCTAGGATTTTGATGGATTTTGGACTCACATTTAGATCTTTCATCCATTTTGAGTTTATCTTCGTGTGTGGTATAAGAGAATGATCTAGTTTCATTCTTCTGCACATGTCCAATTTTCCCAGCACCATTATTGAAGAGACTGTACAAACATTATATGGTCTCATTCATTTGGGGAATATAAAAAATAGTGAAAAGGAATAAAGGGGAAAGGAGAAAAAATGAGTGGGAAATATCAGTGAGGGTGATAGAACATGAGAGACTCCTAACTGTGGGAAACAAAAAGGGGTAGTGGAAAGGGAGGTGGGCGGGGGGATGGGGTGACTGGGTGACCTGCAATGAGGGGGGCACTTGATGGGATGAGCACTGGGTGTTATGCTGTATGTTGGCAAATCGAACTCCAATAAAAACATATACAAAAAAAAAGGAAAGAAAGAAAGAGAAAGAAAGAAAGAAAGAAAGAAAGAAAGAAAGAAAGAAAGAAAGAAAAAGAAAGAAAGAAAGAAAGAAAGAAAGAAAGAAAGAGAAAGAAAGAGAGAGAGAGAGAGAAAGAAAGAAAGAAAGAAAGAAAGAAAGAAAGAAAGAACGAACCTTACTTAGGGCAGCCTGGGTGGCTCAGTGGTTTAGTACCGCCTTCAGTCCAGGGTGTGATCCTGGAGACCTGGGATTGAGTCCCACGTCAGGCTGCCTACATGGAACCTACTTCTCCCTCTGCCTGTGTCTCTGCCTCTTTCTCTCTCTCATGAATAAATAAAATCTTTAAAAAAATAAAATGAAAATATTGTTAACATTATAAAGGAGCACTGGGCTGGCTCAGTCAGTAGAGCATGCAACTAGATCCTGGGGTAGTTAGTTCGAGCCCCACGTTGGGCATAGAGTTTACTTAAAAGAAAACTGTCAGTATACACAATGTATATATATGTAAAATCACCATATCATACTTTAAATATCTTACAATTTTATTTGACAATTGTACCTCAATAAAAGTGAAAACATTTTAAAAATAAAAATAAATAGAACAATTCCAAAGGGTGAAATGACAGGATGAGATAGATCATGGCTAATGAAAACTTATCAAAAAAATTTGTGAGAGTAAAAAATACTGATAAAATTAAAATTATTTAGCATAAATCAGAGAAAGGTGAGAAATTATTTCAAGCATATAAAAGATAGGTTAGTTGGGCTCCTTAAGGTAGATGAGGTTACCCAGTTTCCTTCAATTAACAGGGTTTCTTATAAAGCTGAATACAGGAACTGAAGAATACAGAAAACAGCCTCATACTCACACTCATGAACCCTGGATCAACTTCTAGGACACAAACCATGTTGAGTCATTTGGTTGCCCTTTCCTCTCCATGGCAGGTGAACATTGCTGCTCATTCTAGTGAGCATCATCATGGCCATCATGGCCACACAGCTCCACACAGCTGCTCTGTATTTGTTAAGATGGCTTCCCTACCAACAGACTCTCCCTGTAGTCTCTGCCTTGAGGTTTTTGATGACTCGTGGATTCTGCTCACCTATTGTCTTCGTTAATCTTGAACAATGGCTGATTGAATCTTCAGCTTCTAACCAGGTTCAAGCATGTCCATTTGGCAGATGTATCCATCAGGTCATGTAGGTGACTGATGATCAGCCTAGATGGCTGGGATGACTGGTCACCAACCCCAGGCACCTGGCCAGGATTCCTGGATGCAGACGTTGCCATTGCATTCCACTCTAAACACTTTACAAACTTCAAACTGAGGTCCTGTTCTTGGTGTTTCCAAGGGAGACCAGAGAGACAAACTTTGTCCATCTCAAAGATAGAAATACTAAAATAGTTTTTAATGGCTGAGGGAAGAATGTAAGTAAAAAAAGAAACAAATTCTTTATAATAATGAGACCTGATAAGTAATGCAATGAGACCCTTAAGTTGAAAAGTCTTGTCCCTAAAAATCAATGAATGTTTGAAGTGACATAATTTAAGTCTACTTATAAGATTCCAACTAATCCCACATATCTAGTTTGGCCATATGATAATTACTAATGAGTAGAACAGGTTTCAAGCATTATTCAGAGGCAATAAAGTCTCCTGCCTTTCACACATGCACCCACACTTTGAATTTCTCCATATCCATCACATTTCTTTCACCCCTTACCAAACAGGCATCCATCTCTGAGCCTGGGTCCTCAGAGGGAAGAGTTCAATTCTTTGGAATTTGTTGACATGGAAAGCAATGTAGATCCACTGTAGCAGCACTATCAATGACCTCTGCATGGCCCTTTGTCCCTCACCATTTTAGTGTACAATGGCAGAGCTTCCTCCTGCAATCCATGAAAGTCAGAGGGCTTTCTCTGACTGCTGAGGTCCACTCTGCCCATTGGCTTGGCAGATCAAATTAGCAACCTCATCCTGTGCTAGTAAAAAGAAACTTCAACTAATAATGACTGTGCTTATCCCGATCCTCCTGCCATGTGGTAGCATGACTCTGGGATATGTAGACACCATTTCCCAGTTTAATCAATAAGATTAGGTTCCAAGTGGCACCTTGCTTTCCTGCCTCATTTCTCCACTCTCCTACCACTGTTTCCTAGGATCACCTCCCAATAAATTACCTTCACTTGGAATCTTTGACTCAAGACCTGTTTTCAAGGGAATTCAAACCAAGACACCAAATGTTACCTACCCCCTTGTATTTTACTCAATGATGGAAGTGTTCATTTGTTACTTACTGATTATACCGATGGTTCCCAGTACTGGCAGTGACCAATCCTGGTTCTATTTGCATAGGAATTAAGGGGTTACCAGGACTTGGGACTTCCAGTGCTGAAACCAAATAAGTTCTGGGCCAACTGGGTTGAGATGATCACCCTACCCGAATATCATCTGCCTGTGCTGGTGAGTATATGCAGCAGTTTCTTTCTCATGGGCTCTACTCTACCTTCATCACCAAAAGCTTCTAAACAGACAGGAGGCAGACAGCTGGAGGTTACTCTGAATTAACCAAGGACGGAACAGTATCATTAGCATGTGGGTTAATTAACTGGAAAAGAAGCAGAATTCTTCACCCATTGTGCACAATAGGCATGCTGAGGAAGGAGAATACAGGGCTCGAGAGCCTGAGTGGACCATATGACTCACAATCATTGCCTTGAGATAGGGACGAGTAGTTATCATCTAACAGTTATTCATAGTTCCTCACTGTGTCTAGCACAACAACCTCACATTTTGCCAAAAGTCCTGCAACACTTCATGGGATGTAAAAAAATTGAGATGTTCATTAAACCAGGTGTCACTAAGTGTAGTGTTCAACTCTTAAACACATCAAGGTATGTTAAGGCCTCTTGTGGCACTAGCTCATTGTCTTGCTAAGTTCTGAAATGAGCTCTCAAGTATATCCTTTCTAATGGAAAAATAAAATCACAATCACTTTCATGATGTATCAAGGCTCTGTGGCCAGGAACATCAGTCCAATACCTGGCATGTCCCAATGCTTCCATAAGGATACTTGGGTTGTAATGATGTATGAAAACATTTTGTAAACCGTAAAGCATCATGTAAGTTGATTAACCCATAATTCATTCATCACACATCATGGTAACAATTAAAACTATAAAATTTTATATTAATGTGCTGGAATCATTTTAATTTGGATTGTGAACAGGGATTTTTTTTTCTTTTTTATCACTCATCCCCGGCCCTAGAAACATGAATGGCACAGATCAGGTAATCAACAAATATTTGCCTTTATGAATACATAACCAAATAGTGCTGCCTTGTGGACCAAGATCTGCGCATCAGGGCCTAGAGGCCCCCTGAATTAATGCCTTGATAAGAATATCTCCTTCATTCTAGTTTTAAAGGAAAGAATGTATTTTATTACAGTTCTTGAATTGTACTACAATCTACATCATTACAAAGACTTTAAACTGTTCTTTCTTTTTAATGGTCAAGTCTATGTGATGTTTATGTCTTACAACATAGACTTGTATGCTGTTGTATGCATGTTGAATGCTTTCTCTTCCTGAGGAACTAATATGTTTCTTCCTTGCTGATAATGAAAAATAATGGAATTTTCCATATTTCCTTTTTTATGTTGCCTTCTAGGAAGCTCAGAAACCAATTTTATATGTATTTCTATTCAAATTTAACTTCTTTTTTTTTTAAATCCCTTTGAATCTTAATTTTAAGGAATTACTTTTCCTTTAAGACATTCCATATGTATCTGGGAGACAGAAAATCACTATGTTTGATGCCATGAATTTTAAGAACGTAATAGTAGGTACCTAATTTACCGAGGCATTGTTCTAGATTTGTGATAGTATCATTCTTACTTTACTCTGAAGACTTTTAAAAGTTATCATGTAGTGTCTACAGAACCTGATAACTCCACTTTAACGTTCATGAAATCAACCAAACTTGCATGTTTCAACCAAATTGAGAAATAGTATTATGGACTTACTTAGGCAATGGGAAGGCTATTTGGAATATGCTATTCCAGGTACAGACAAAATCCACATTTTGCAGGTAAAAAACATAGCTAGCTCCCTCTACTACCTAATTATTTGAATTAGTTTTTTTTCTACTGGATGAGGAGCTGAAGCTTCAAACCCCACATGGCCAATAAAGCAGCCAAATCTGCAGTCTTGTACCCTAAATGTTTATAGTGTTTGGCCTCTTAAATAATAATTTCAATATAGACAGTGGAGCTAAGTGATTAAGAATATAGAGTTTGGCTTTTGAAAAACCCTAGACTCTGTCACTTAGTGCCACTTGAGCTCACTAATAACTAAGTCAGTACAACTCATGTGCAAGAAATTGGATCCATTTGAGCCTTGGTCTTTTCTTTAAGTGTTAGCCTCTCCAAGGCCAAACCCCCAAATAAACCAAACTTGCTCCAGTGAAGATGGGACCAGTTTCTGATGATTATTGCAACTATACCATCCCCAGGGTGGGAGACCTCTCTCTATATCTGCCTTTCTGTAAACCCTTCGGAGACCAGGAAGAGATTCACACAATTCTCAGAAGTGTCAATCTGATGGGCACACCTGTCTGGTATCAGCTATTAGGGCTAGAAAACCTAAGGCCTGGCTCCTAGTTTGTTGGGACATATTTACCTGCCCTGATCCTTGGGCTTTCTCTTCCTGATTAGAGTCCATGGCCACCAACTGGGTCATGTAGTCAACTCCCCCAACAGGAGCCCAATCCTGGGGCTGCTGCCTCTGCTACCTGCTATAGTTGTCACTCTCCAGCACCTCTCAGAGCATACTTGTGACCCACTGAGCATAGACTCTCACTGGACATGCCTCTGAGCTCCAGCCACAGCCACCTGACCACTGGTGACCAGATGACACAAAGTTCTGCCTGATAGAGGTGTCTACCCAACTCCACCCTCCCCAGATGCTGTTGATTAGGGGAGCAGGATGTTCTAACACATTGATTCAGGTACAGTTTTTCACCAGGTTTATGACTGATGGAACAGGATCAACAGGATAGAGGGAAACCATGGGACTTCTTACGCACACCTTTGCTCAGACCTTCCTGGGTCTTCTGAGTGACTGACTCCCAGGCTGACCTGAGAGTCAGTCCCCTGTGGCCCCTGTATCGAAATACCTACCTAATTATATTGCACCTATTTTATTATGTGTATTATAATTACAGTTCTAATTTTGGTTATCATTTTAATAATTTAATATTATGATTATGCCTATATGTATTTGTCTCCCATCTTAGACCATGAGCTTCTTGTTGTTTGTTTGTTTAGATTTTATTTATGTATTCATGAGAGACACAGAGAGGCAGGCAGAGACATAGGCAAGAGGGAGAAGCAGGCTCCCTGCAGGGGCCCTGATGCAGGACTCCATCCCAGGACCCTGGGATCACAACCTGAGCCAAAGGCAGATGCTCAACCATTGAGCTACCCAGACACCCCAGACCATAAGTTTCTTGAGTACAGGGACTGTATTTGATTCATCCCTGTCCCACCATTGGCTACCACAGTGCCTGACAGACAAGAAGCAGCAATAAACGTGGGTTGAACTGTTCTGATTTCATAGGAAGGAACAGGACTATAATTTTTCAAGGGCTGTTCATTCATTGTTAAGGCCTAAACTAATGTGTAACGTTGGAAGTAGAGTTTCAATAGAACAGTGAAATTGTCTAATTGTTACAGTTCAAAACGGGTCCCCCCGGGCCTCCCCTCAAAAAATACCTTAGTAAAATTATTTTATAATTAAAATCATAAAAAGAAAACTTACATTTCCTACAATAATGTTCCGCTACTGAGGAAGGCACATGAAAAACTGGCATCACCTTTGATAGGAGGATTCCAGCAGATAACCCTTTTCGATTCTAATCCACATCCCTTTTATCTTCAATTAAAAAAAAAAAAAAGGAGGTGAAAAGTTAAAAGTAGAATAATATTGCTGTGTACACAGGGTTTTTTTTTTTTTCCCAGTGTTTTTCTCCTCAATGCGCGCAATTGGTAATTAAATATATTTCTGCTGGTCTTGTGGCCATATGCCTACAATATGTAAAAATACATTTGCGCTTTTTTTCCTCCATTCCTTTTGTTCCCAGTGCTGACTGCTGTCAGAGTGAACGGTCCAGATTCCCGTGTGCTGGTATCCATGGGCTTCGTCTTGCCAAGCTGCCAGTCTGGAGCGTCACACCTTACTGCCTTTAAAGATTGCCCTGCAGAGATAGAGGGAAATGGCAATTTTTACATGATGCAGTCTGGCGACCCAGGAGATTTGAAGTCAGAACTGGTGCCAAGATTTACCCAGGAGAGCAAGCAGAGGCAAAAACAGAGAACCTGGGCCAAAAGGGAAAAAAATAAATAAAAGAAGAAAGAAGAGGAAGGCTGGGGGATGGGGAAACCACCATCAACTCTCTCTGGGGGTTCTCTCCAAAGGCCGGAACTTGAGGCCACTGAGTGGGTGATGGTCGTGTTATTAGGAGTTTGTGGGTCCTAAAGAAAGTCAAAGGGAAGAGGTCGGCTTTTTTTGCATGCCCTAAATTGTAGTAGATTGCAGAATGTAAATGAGACAATTATTACACCAACGCTCATCAAGCTGGGCTGGAAAGACTTCAATAGCCTGATGAATATGCATGCAAATTTGTTAATTAAGTTAATTATTCTGCTGAAAATTCATTTGTCTTCCAAGGACATTTTCCCAATGATTTTAACATGCTAGCGCCATTAGTCATGCTCCGTGCTATTTAACATTACTTTTTGTCCACTTTCTTTTCCCCCCACTTTTTTAAAAAAATATTTTAAAGTTTTAAAAACAATTGATTGGTTCTTTTAATTGACCCCCACAACGCTGGAAGATGCCTAGAGCCAGCTCGGTAGGCATTCTTGGAAGCACGTTTCTGTTAAATATTTCCTTGATATATAAAATGTCTGCAAAGTGTCACATTGGTGGGGAGGAGAAGGACTCTATCTGGGCTCATTAAAGCCAGAATTTGAATCGTTCTCCATAGTGACTGGAAGAGGTAATCTGTCCCTGCTGTGGGCGATTTTCCCAGCTCTGAGTGTCATTTGATACATGGGTTTACCTTGCTGTGGGAGTGAGGTGATTCCGGCCTCCCCTCTCCCTGCAAGGCGAGACCCAGAGAACATGTGTATTCAAACAGGAACCAGTACTGTGATACTTTCCTGTCACCCATGAGGGCCCAAACCTGTAACCATGGCAACAAAGGGGAATAGTGTGTTTAAAATCCCATCTAAATGGCAAATTGAGATATTTGAAAGAAACGGTTGAGTTTAATTTTGTTAGCCAACAGTAGCCAAAAAATTGTGGCATATAGTATTTTTCAAAACTGCATGTTATTTTGCTGGGTAAAGCAGGTTTATTTAATTGAGACCTTCATTGTGGGCCTCAAAATTAGAACCTTTGTGGGTGGAAGGAAGCTTTATTCAACCAGATTCTCGATCTTGAGGCACATAGACACGCACGAAGCAGTCTATAGAAGTCTTCCAGAAATCTATGTACAGCAATTATTACTTCCCATCTCAACTAAAAAATCTGAAATGTAGTCTGATAAATGCAAGTGTTCTTAGTGAGACAGTAGAATAGAATATTTGAAATCAAGACTTCCAAAAAATCAGAGGACTATGGTTGCTTGCATACATTAGACAACCATGTTAAAAGAAGGATTAATCTATGCATCACTCGGGGGACTGCCATATGCATGTTTCAAGATTTCTCTTAAGGTCAAATTATTTTCTTTTGAAAGAAGGTAAATTCAGATTCTCCCCCCACCATGAGTCATCCTAAAAGAACTCACCGATACTATTGCAGGTTACAACCTGTATCTTCAGTTAGGGTTGATCAGACCAGCTTGGAGCCAGGCTAACAGAAAGGGGATCAAATAAGGAAGACAACGTGGTTTAATTGAGACTTAAAGAAAAATTAATTGGTATGCTATCTCTTTCGAGCCATCCGTATATATTTTATACAGTATGAATGGCACTATGTGTCACATAGATCGTAAACCAATTAAAATGATATTTTAAACTCTGTAATTTCTATAATTCCATCTGTTTTAGAAGGTTTAATTAGCGAAGTTACAAAAGCCAAATATATTTGAATATTTTGAAAGCAGGCCGAACAGCAAAAACTGAGAAGTTCCCATAAACATTTAACCACCACACAGCCATGTACATTTCATGAGAATATACTTAAGTTAAAATAATATGTGTGGATTTTTCTAAATTTTACTAACAGTAATTCACATCCCCCCCAAATTATGATCATATGTTAAGCTGTGTTAATTAATTCAGGTTTTTTTTTTCCCTGCTTTTCATCAAATTTCCAGAGATTTATTCTGATGAAAATCCCATACCTGTCATTTAATCTCAATTGTGGGACCAAAGGAGTGACAGCTACATAAACTAACACTATTGGACTTTCCCTTAAATATTCTTTCATAGGCTTGTCAGAGAGACTTGCCACTTTGCAAGTAGAAAGGAATACTTTTCAGATATATCCAAAACATATTTCAGCCTACCAGTAACCCACTTTTGAGAAATAAGAGTATAAATAAGGGATGGCAGGTTGTGTCATCTTCAAAATTTGAAGACAAAATCCAGAGCTACAAAGGAAAGACTTCAACCCAATTCTGCACTATTAAAGGAAAATATTATTTTGAATTTTTAAAATAATGGGTCAAGCACAAGCTCTTGCTCTGCTCTTTGGTTTGGGTGCTGTGCTGAGCAGCTGTGCATGATTCTGGGCCTCATATGGCCACAGTCACCAATGAATGACAGAACGGTGGTGACAATGTGACGTATAATCTTCTCTCTTATCAAAACGCTTGCCATACCATGATTGTGACTCAGTGGGTGTCCAGCCCTGTCTTTCCTTTCTACTGGATTTCTGACATATAACAAGATGTAATTAATTTTTTTTATACGCTTGTCTTTTTCATTACCAGAAATACAGGGAGTGTAATTTATTATTAATCCTGCTCCTATCCCATACTACATGAACAAACTACTTTTGTTTCCATTTGTATTTGTGTTGTATACTGTCAAGTAGGGAAAAATGGCTGATAAAGGAAACAGGGAATCAAACCTGGCTACGCTAAGAATATACATTGCACTGGAAAACTGACATTTATTGAGGATCTACTATATGATTGTGTGTCACAGGCATCATCTCCTTAATCTTTGTGTCAATCATCCAAGAAAGGTATAATTATCTTCATTTGACAAGTGAACAAAGCAAAACCCAAAGATTCTAAGTCCCTTGTGCAATTAAAAAAAAAAAAGAAAGAAAGAAAAAGAAATGAAAATTTCCAATAAGCGAGCAGCAGGAGCAAGATTTGGAGCCAGAAAACATATCCAGATTGTTTGTTTTACCCTAAAGCTTTCAAGTGCTCTAATATACCTGGCTACCACTACTACTCTTCAAAAACTCATCTGTGGAAGGCCAGAATGGATCCGACACTTAATATTCTTGTAAGATTGTAGTATTTCCTTGAGTCACAAAGAACTACCTGGACCTCCCACCTTTATTTCATTGTATCATATTGTATTAATTATGGATTTCTTATCTTTTAAAAGGATGATCTTTTCCACTTTGATGTATTTTGAGTTAAAAAAAAAATGGTGAATATTCCCAAGAAGGAGGTTAAATAGATTTTGTTTGTAAATAGTTGAGCAGTTGCAGGAGGCATCTGTTCCTCTTCAGCTTCACCTGCGCTTCTCTTTCTTGGGATCTGCACTTCCTCCCCACCTGCTATGCAGCTTTCCTGGGGAGGCTCCATTTCCCCATCCTGCCCTTCTCATGGGGGTGGGGCTGCCAAGAGTCCTGAGAGGGCATTAAATATGTCAGAGGAAAGAGGTTCTTTCTCCTTCTAAAATGATGAATAGTGAGGGCCTATGGAGAAAAGGGGTCTTCTTTGCTGTTGTAAGGAGCAAGATCTTTCCTGATAAAAACCAACATAGAGGGAAACAGAAAGAGTGAAAGAGGAACAGGAAGGCAGAGTGAAGAAGTTGATGTCAGGTCAATTTGTCTAGGACTTCTCAGTGACAGGAGCCTAAAAGTTCTCTCTCTCCCTCTCCCTGTCTCCCTCTCTCTGTGTCTCATGACTTTGACTTGGATAATTGTCCTAATATAGACATCTGCAAAAGTTAGAAGAAATATTATGTACCAATTTACATTTCTTAATTCTGCAGTGTTTTTATTCAAATTTTACAAGGGCAAAGTGGATCAATATCTCAAAAGATTCATATATGTTGATCTTTAAAGGGTTTTCCACTAGCCCGTCTTTATCTGTGTCATTTTAGTCACTGATCTGTATTTATCAAATATTTCAGTAGTCATGAGGAATCCTCCATCCACCATAGCAATGTATCAATTTGTAATTATATGCCAGAGTTGAGTTTCTATACTAGAAAGATTGGCCATGAGACAAAACTGAGTCTTTTTATAGCCTGTGCCTGTTCGGTAACACTTTGAGTATGACATTTGGCAATGATCATTGTGAAATGCTAGCCAGATAATTGAGACCAAAGAATCCACTCTGAGGCCTAAATTGCTTAATTTGCTTGTCTATGCTAATGAATTTAACTTTCTTTAAATGTTGTATACATATTTCCAAAGTCTTAAGAGGGACCTAGAACTCTCTACCCTTAGCAGTTAATGTTTCTCTGTCAGAGATATTTGAATCATACTTTGTAAAATTTAGAGAAACTTAACAATTTATCATAAGAAGACTAAGCTAACGTAGAACAGGATCTCAGAACCTGCAATCAGATTACAGACTTCCACAGGTTCAAACCCTGGCTCTGCCACTTAATGGCATTGGTGTGACTTTGCCCAAGATGCTTCAGCAATTTGTTCCTCAGTTTTGTCATCTTCAGAATGGGGATAATAATAGTTTCTACCCCCAGAGTGATTGTAACTATTTAAGGAGTTAATAATTGAAAAGTGCTTGAAACAGTGCCTGGCACATTAGCAAGGCTCAGGAAATAGGAAGTCTTATTGAGTTCTTAATTTACTAATGGAATATGCTTCTTCTTCTTCTTCTTCTTCTTCTTCTTCTTCTTCTTCTTCTTCCTCTTCTTTCTTCTAGAGGCTGGAAAGGAGCAGAAGGAGAGAGAGAATCTCCAGCAGGCTCCAGGCCCAACGGAGAGCCCAATGTGAGCTCGATCTCAAACCATGAGATCATGACCTGAGCCAAAAAGTTGGACATTTAACTGACTGAACCACCCAGGTGCCCCTAGAATAGCTTCTTTTGGGGAACTCCTTCCTGCTCCATTAGCAGAATACACAGCAGTTAGTTAGTTAATGTAATTAATGCTAACAATGCAAAATCCTGGCTAAAATTCTTCATATTTCTTAGTAGCTGTATTTGCAAGAATTATCCAAACAATTGACACCTGTCCAAACCTATTTGTCTGAATGTAGTCCTTGTTCACATGCCAGATTTATCTTCAAAACACTTCTATTTTTTTATCATCTTAAAAAAATGTATTACATATCTCCTATGGTAAGTTACTGCAAGGTACTGTATTCAGCATTTCTGGAGTTTACATAGAAATATGTCATGGAGCATTCTCAGGGATGTGCTGCAACAATGGGGATAGTGGCAGGTAGTAAGGCATGCTTCCAGAGGGGCATATTCCTTTGGGTATTACATGTGGATTGTCTTCTGTCTTCTGGTTATCAGAGCTTAGGAGCCCTGGGCCCCATTGCTCTGTGGCTGGTAAACCATCACCACACTCTTCTACACAATAGGCATTGGCTTGCCTGGCCAATTCACATGGGACAGTCCTTGTAGCCATGGTTTTGTGCAAATCTAAAGGCATCATGAATGGTCAGGCTCAACTACTGTGGTTTCTGCAAACTTTTCTCTTTGGGACAGCATCTCTCTCTATCCTTACTGTTACAGACTAAAATGCTAAAAACAAATTTAAAGAAGATATCCAAAAACTTTCTCTATACTTTAACATTCAACTTCACTATTTTGGGGGCAGGAAGATTGCTGGGTTTACTTGATCTTTCTACTTTCCAGAAATGTAAGACCCTCTAGTTTTTCATTATTCTTTCAAATGCTCTGGTTGAGCTTGACTAGATAAGAGGGAAAGGATTTAAGCTTCCCAATACTGCAGACTAACTTACGTGGCAGAGGGCTTCCAGCTACCTTCTTGAGGTCCTTGGCAGTGTTGGTGCTCTATCATCTGGTTTAAGCTGTACTAAAACTGCTTGTTGATATAACTTTGCCCCTACCTTCTGACTAAAACACCTTACCCCTATCACCCCATCTTAGCTCTCCTTTCCCCTAATTTTTTCCACCTTTCTGAACCAAGACAAAGTGACATTTCCACAATACATCAATTCCACACATGCTAGGCACATGTGAGGCAGGATCTTAACCTCTCAAACTTGCATTTCTCACACCACCAAGCAAAGTAAGGAAAACAAGCAAGTACAGGAGAATGGGCCAGGACAAGCAATAAACTAGAGACACATAGGATAGGCTGAGGACCAGGAGAAGAGGATCAAGAAATTCCTTCCCTGATCGTGATGGCCAGAAGCCATCCTTCCTTCCACATGGCCTAAGAACACAGCCACTGCTGGATTGCCTCTTCTGCTCAGGATCACATCTTAGGTTGATTTACTTTTCAGCACCTGTCCCATTGCCTTGCACACAGGTGTTCTATCAAAGTTTTCTGATCAAAGGACAGAAACTCTGATTGAACATTCTACTTATTCAATATAATTCCAGTTATAGGAAAACTGCAGAACTGACTAAGTGTATACTCTTCTCAAAGAAAAGCACAGGACCACCCTTGACTGATGGTGCCACCTCTCTGTGGTCCCCCATAGGAAACCTGTATCTTTTTCACATTTGCTTATTCTTAGTCACTTTCTTCAGACTCTGTAACAATCTCCCTCCAGGTCTAGCGTACTCAAACATAGACATTCCTGAGCAAGAGATTTTATTTTTTTTTATTTTTTTATTTTTTTCTGAGCTAGAGATTTTAACTGCAAGCTAGTTACTACCTCTCCTACTCACCTGATTAGACCTATTTGCTACCAACTAGTCCAGGCAAGAGAGTCACTGATTCTATCCCCTGACTTTGGCAGAATGACTGTCATGTAGGGGCTATTAGAGTTCCTTTCCTAGAGGACCACCTGTCTGTTCTCTAAGGACTAGACCTTATTTTCCTTCTATGATGCAGAAGTTCGTATTATCTGTTTTAAGCAAAAATCTATGAGAGATAGGCCCCCTCTCCCCAAAAAGAAACCCCAGGTAAAAGTACAATCCTGAAAGATTATAGACTATGAATTCTTTCTGGCAGAGCTCAATTTCTACAACTAAATCTCAGACTTTCCTATTTTTCTTGTGATGAAGGGGTTGACTTTTGGTACGGAAAAAGATTTTTAATCATAGGGTTAAACGTCATAGAAATCCAACCCAGATTTTTTAAAAGCATGGTCTTCTCAAAAGAGAAATAATAATGACAATAACAATGGTGACAGCAGTGATATGGCAAATTATAATGAAATGGATTAACTTGAATAAAATGCTGTGAATTGTCTTCTCTACTCAAAAAATACATGTATGTCATGAAGAAATGTGGACCCTGCCTCCTCATATGAAGAATAAGTTAGGAAATTTAGGAAATCTTGTACACACACAGAAAGGCAAGAATGAATTGTCTAAAGTGAGACAGGCTGCCAAGAGAGGTATAGGGACTGAATTTCATCCCCCTAAACTTCATATGTTGAAACCCCAACTCCTAGTACCTAAGAATGTGACTGTATTTAGATATAGGCTCTTTGGAGAGATAATTAAGTTAAAATGAGGTCATTGGGGTGGGCCCTAATCCAATATGACTGATGTCCTTTTAAGAAGGGGGAATTAGGACAGAGACACACACAGAAGGAAAAGCATATGAAGACAGAGAAGCCTGCAAGCCCTGGGGAGAGGCCTCAGAGGAAACCAACTCTGCCCACACATTTAGCCTCCAGGTCTGTGAAAAAATAAATTTCTGTTGTTTGAGCTGCCTTATATTTGGTACTTTCTTGTGGCAGTTCTGATAAACTAGCATAATAGGTACAAGAAAAAAAGCATGTTACCTTGATCAGAGCCCTGGAAGTATCCTTCCCTTGGAGAAAGCTCTAGCTAGGTGACTTGGTAATGGCCTTTGGAGTAGAAGGTAGGGACATGTAGCTGGAGGAACTGGGGGTTTTTCACAGGTCAAGCACATAGCTACAGAATAGCAGAGGCACCAGCTGGGCAGAGGGGAAGAAAGACTGAATGTAGGTTGGAGTCAACACAACAAGCTTGGATTTTAGACTGAATGCAAAGGAAAGCCATTGAAGTATCTTGGTAGCACTGCAACAAAATCACAATTGTGCTTGAGAAGGTTAACCCAGAAGTGATGTGTTCAGCTGGAAGAGGGAGGCATTTTGAATCAGGGCAGAATGGCTGGCAAGCCAATGCAATGGAGTACAGTGAGGGGGTAAAGAAGACTCAGAAAAGATAGACACAGAAGAGGTGAAATCATCAGGACCAGGCAGATGGCTCTGCTGTGGGAGGCAGGAGAAGAAAGAAGAAATGAAGAACTGACTGATGACTGGAAGGTTCTGATTTTGCTGCCTGGAAAGATGGAATGATGGAATTAATTATGGAAATAAGAGAGTGGAAGAACAGGTCTAGGAAGGATAATGATGAGTGCAATTTTAGAGCTACTGAGGACCAGCGATTTCAAATGGATTTGGAAATGTATAACAAATTGACATATATATATATATATATATATATATATATATATATATATACACATATTATAAATGCACAGTACTTGTTTGAAAGTATATAATACATTCCCTTTTGGAAAAATTTGCTTACATATATATGCTCAAGACTCTTACAGTCTTGGAAGTAAAGGTGAAGCTGTAGATTCCGTATCATCACTGAAGCCTTGAGAGGGGATTAAATTGCCAAGAGAAATAATAGAAAAACAGAAGAGAAGTTTAGGCAAAGGACATAGGGGGCCTTTAGGGGAGAAGAGTCAAAAGAGAAGTAAGTGATGTATTATTTGGAGACATAGATGGAGGGCTTCTACCTGTCAGAAAACTTCTACTTAGCTACGGTAGTTGTTCTAGAACCTTGAAAAAATCCTCTTCAAATATCCTCATTTTTAAATGATTAAAATTTTCAATGGAAGAGATGAAAGGATTCCTCCTGTTGTAGATAATAAAGTAGATCCATTTTTACTTGCGCTATCAGGAGAGAAAACAGGAATCTCAATTTCTTCTCAGTTATCTACATAAAAGTACCAAAAATCAAACCGTTTAGTGACTACTAGCTCTTGCTTAGCCCACAATTTCCTTTAATGGAAATAAATGTGTTTTCATAAAATGTGAAGAAAAAATAGATTCAAATACAGCCTCATAGAGTATTTGTCTTAGAAGCAATCCAACCTAACCTCTTTCTCCCAAGTGGCAGGATTTAAATCAAAGAACTCTGGAGTTTACATTACTAAACATTGGCTTTTCATATGTTCATTCCATCAATGATAGAACACTGATAAAAATATCAAAGGTTATAAAACTCCTCTCTCTCAGGTGCATTGTCTAGTCTCTTCTCTCTGATTCTTTCTGAATAAGGCTGCCCCAGGGCACTTACATTTAGATATCCTCAGTTATGGCCGCATGCAAGGACCACCCGGTATCCATCAGATCGGCTGTGGGCAGAGGGACTGTATCTGCACCATCCTACAAACACGGTTGCTAGGGTCTCACAGTGTGACCCCACAGAAGGTGATGCTCATAGAAAAGGTGTGCCCAGAAGGGCCCCCAAAAGATAATTTTCCCATTGATTAGAGAATTGTCTTTAAACTCTCTCTTGTCATTCTCCAAACCCCTGGGCTTGAAAGAGATAATGATATTTTATATAAGTGGATTTATGAGCAGTTGTAAGCTTTATAGCGTACCAAGCCTGCTGTGCTTTTTTGGCTTTTATAAAATAAAGGCAATTTACACTTAATATCAATTAGTTTAAAATTAACTTACAAATCTGGGAGAGTTCAACTTTTTATTTTGAAGATCATAGTAATGACATCTATTTTACTTTCTAGTGAATGTTAAATTTTAACATAAAACTGATCTAAGTAAACAATCAAATAAAAGCCTTAGAAATGATCCTTAAAAGTCAAAGTTTCAGATAGGATTATATCCAAATAAACTCAAACAGACGGATTTCTATAACACTGAAAGCTATTCCAGAAAGAGGCTCCCTAACACACTTCCTGAGTGTTTGTTTATCTGATCTCCAGAAACAATTAACTAACCAATAGACTATCAATTTTATAAATAGAGTTTATTATTCCTATTGTAACATCTCTGTTAACAGTATCTATCAGTCATTTGTCAACAACTACTTAATTGGCATTTTGTATAAACCTTTAAAGCAGTTATAAAATATGTGTTTATAGGAAATACAGATTATATAACGCAGCTGAAGAAAATTTATCAGTATTTCTCTTATGCAAATGGAAAATCAATGGCTAGTAAAAAATTGAAGGTTTTGTTTGTTTGGTCAAATCAATTCACAATCATTGACCTGTGTATGTCTATATATCTCCTTCCAAATAAAATATGAAAGCTACAATCAACAGTGTAAATTCAATAAGTTTATTATAGAAATAGAAAATCAGAGCCATGACTAGGAAAACAAGGAAAACATGGAATGGAGATAATTCTCGACAGGAAAACCAAAAAGCTAACTGTTTTGTATTTCAATAAATCCAAACCAATGGGGTTCAGCACATACTACCCCAAAATCTGGCACCTTGGCATACTGTATTGAATATTGTAAGCTGAAGGAATCTGAGAAAACAGCATACACAGGAAAGTCACTTTGGTCCTCCTCCCATCCTTCTCTCCTGGAACATATTCTAGAACATTCATGTGAAGGGAGCCCTCACTACACCTGGGGGAAAGAAGCACCCTTCTGGTTGAAAACAAAGGGACATCATCCTAACAAACAAGCCTTCCTAAGTTTCTCCCAGCTTACTACGCTCATCTTGTACTCTTTAACTTCTATTCCTACATGGCTGCCCACTCTTCATCAAACCTAGCATAAATATTCTCAGGTCCAACTGTTTATTTGGGTCTTCGTTTCCTTATGAAGGGTCCTGTGTCACATAAAACTTATATTTAATAGATTTGTGTGCTTTTCTCCTGTTAATCTGTCCTTGTCAATTTCATTTTCAGACCCAGCCAAGGACTCTGAGAGGGTTGAGGAAAAAAATATCCCCCCTACAAAACCATCAAGCCAAGAGAAGCAAGCCCCAAAATACCTTTGCAAGTGTTCAATTATACAATCACACTGACCATCTCCAGGATCTGGTTACAGGGGTTTGAAGGAATTTTCTCTCTACCTGCCTCATAGGGCATAATACAGTGCCCCTGGGGCTCACAGCAGCCTTCTTCTAGATGAAAGTGCAAGTTATTAGATTGAACATCTTAATCATCATAACATCACTGATACCAACATTTCTTACTATAAGAAGCCTTTCGGAATGTTTTATATCAACAAAGAATTGTTATTTTTGGCAATAATATATCTTAAATGGAATTTATGTGAAACTATACTATCTTTTTTTCCAGCTGTGTGCAGACCATGTAGTATTTCTGATTTTAAGTTCCTTTTTTAAAAAATGGCAACTTTGAACTTGAGGATGTGTCTACTAGCATTGGTGACTTCGAGACAGAGGTGTTTAATTATAGTGGTACAAGAAATTAATATGCATCTGTTCTACAAAGACTAAGTTAAATTTTTATCATGAGTGCATTGATGTTACAAGAATAAAATGGCAAAAAGGTTTGCTGGAGATGCTATTTGCATTGGGGGTGGGAGGTGGGTAATTGGGTCAGTTGAGTTCATATATTAAAGAATTGTCTGCCGGCTACTGCGTGGGCTGTCACAGTCTGTCTATATCAACCCTAACTGCAGATCTCCAGCATGCTGTTATTGATCAAAATAAAAACCCACATTTTATTTAGGTTCAAACAAAGAGCCAAGGCTAATATCAACTATATTTGATCACCAAGTCTGTGCTGGTTGAATATTCAGTTTTACTGTACCACAGCTTGTTAAAATAAAAAGTCTTGGTGTCTTTTGAAATACAGATAGGTTAGATAATTCATCTCAGTGTGAGGACAAAAAGTAAGTTTGGAAGGAATGAATGTTTCTTTGATGGTGTCACATCTCCAGATAAAAAGTAGAAAATATAAACAACAAATTTATAAAACAGTTGAACCTCATCACAAAAATGTCCCATGTCTACAATCAATCAATATTTCCTAAGACATCATGTTTTTCTTCATCATCTATTTAAATGGCTCAAAAATGGTATCACAATGGACAGACTCCCTTGTGAAAGGAAACAATTACTTGGTAGTATAGGTTATTTTAATGGACATATTCCTTTTAAACAAAGCCATCACATCTGTTCCGCCTTCTAATTACAAATGCAAAAGGAATACAATTCACCAATGCATCATTAAAAAAAGTAAAACATAAGTGATTTAAATGCATATGTATGTTCCCTAGTCAATGCAGCATGCAATCTGCTATGTTTTTTACATGTTCTGGGCACAAATCAGATGGAAAACCTGTTCTCTGACGAAATGTGATTTCTTCTCCCTGGATGAGTTTGATGCTGTATCAAAGCAGTGGTTTGCACAAATGGTTTGCAGTGTACACTACAGATCTAGCAAGTGCTCCAAGCTAAACTCTTCCTGAGGACTGATATTTCATGAACGATATAATGGGCTGCACTGCTCTGATCTACATTGAGTACTAAAATATATTAATACAATGTATAGAAAAGATTTTCACTTCTTTTCATTTCTTTCTCCTTCTTCATAAAGGAGGAAAACAACAGAAGTATTTTCATTGTGTTACCAAATAGTCCTGGCTATGGAGGTGACTCAATGGCATTTACTGTTCCCCAATGATTGTTTAAAGAATTATGTGTAGTTCTCATATTAAATGGTAGAATAGACATTGGTAAATAATATTATTTTCTTCTCAAAGAAAGGTAATTTCTTGGGGTGCCTGGGTGACTCGGTTAAACTTCTGCCTTTAGCTCAGGTCATGCTCTCAGTGTCCTGGGATTGAACCCTGAGTTGGGAATCCCTGCTCAGCAGGGGGTCTGCTTCTCTCTCTCTCTCTCTCTCTCTCTCTCTCTCTCTTCCTCTTCTGCCCCTCCCCCTGCTCATGCTCTCTCTCTCTCTCAAATAAAATATTAAAAAAAAAAAGGTAACTTCTTTCCAGTAAAAAAAAATAGTCCTATTTAAAGATAACATTTGAATGGGGCTCATTTTCTGGATCTCTGAGTGGGGCAGGAAAGCAGGAATTTGATTCAAATTAAAGGTCAGGAGAGGCAAAATCCTGTACTTAATTAGGACAATGCATCATACTCAAGAGCGCTGTGTTATCAACTGAAACTCAATTAACAATGCATTCTTAAATGCTAAGAAAATGCTATTGGTTCTTTTCCTCAATCAAGGTTGGATTCATCTAGGTTCTTTCACTCACTTTTCACCAGGACTGGGAGTATTGGTGGCATGTGGATGGACCTCAGCTTTCCCCCTGCTAAGAAGGAGGCATCTCCTAAGCAGAGGCTGTCTTATCCACGGGTGTGTCCCATCACTGAGAATAGACCCATTGGGAGAACAGAACTTCACAAATATTGACTGGTAATTTTAAAACCTGAGTTTAATGGCAGCATTGGATAGCCGAAGTTTTAAATCTACTGAGTACACACCTGCACAAGCATAAATAAAAGACAATAGACAATCATCAGGGCAAATCTTATCAAGACACAATAGAGAATAAAAGCATATAGAGTACAGACTTTAGAGCTGAACAGTTCTGCCGAGAGAATCAACTTCGTCTTTTTCTCACTGCGTGAGCTTAGAATTAACTTTGCTAAGTCTCTGTTTCCTCATCTGAGACATGAGGATGATAAAGAATACCATTTCAGAGGTTTGCTATCAGTGATTAATAAGGCAAAGTGCATTACCTAGATAATTTTAAATACTCCATAAATATTAGCTATTATTATTATTGCTACCACTCTTGGCATCAAATTCCATCACATGCTGTCAAAGCTTTTAAATTGAATTCTATCATTTTCATGAGCAAGAAGAAGAAAATCCTGATGGAGTTTGACAAATAAGGACCCCAAAGTAAATTATTTCTCTTTCACATACACAACTGACTTCCTTTGATATTAATATGAGCTCTCCATGTGCATAGAAATGAGGATAGACCAAATGCTCTTCACATCTATTTGGCTTTCTAACTTCAAAAGCAGAACTCCGAGGCAATCTGCTGCAGTGTGCAGTCCTCACAGCCTCCTGACTGGGTTCACTAATATAGCGTCAGATGGAAACTCTAGTATTCACACAGTAACTCTGTATCACCTGATTGGCATAAAAGACATGTATACACTAGATATTTTCTTTCCAAGCATCCTCCCCATCCTCTCCATTCTCATTGCAACACCTGAATGCCATGAACATTCCAACTGTTGGACTCCTAGTAGATCTCCCTTCTCTAAAGTACCCAAAATTCAGTTCACATGCTACCCTAAAATATAGTCCAATAATATTATGTCTCAACTCAAAAAAGTTGCCATGCAGTAATCTCTTTTACATTGGCCATAGCAACTTCTTACTAAACATGTCTCTTGAAGCAAGGGAAACAGAAACAAAAATAAACCATTGGGACTTCACCAAAATAAAAAGTTTCAAGGTGCCTAGGTGGCTTAGTAAGTTAAGTGTCCAACTCTTGGTTTTGGCTCAGGTTATGATCTCCAGGTGATGAGACTAAGTTCTGCGCTGCATTCTACACTCAGTGTGGAGTCCACTTGAGATCCTTCCCCTTCCCTCTTCTTCCCCCTCTCCTCCCTCCACTTGCACTCTCATTCTCTCTCTCTCTCTCTCTCTCTCACTCTTAAATAAATAAATAATAAATCTTAAAAAATAAAAAGCTCCTGCACAGCAAAGGAAATAAGCAACAAAACTAAAAAGTAACCTTTGGAATAGGACAAGATATTTGCAAATGACACACCTGATAAAGGGTTAGTATCCAAAATATATAAGGAACTTATAAAATTCAACACCCCCTCCCAAAAAAGCCAAATAACCCAGTTTAAAAATGGGCAGAAGACATGAATAGACATTTTTCCAAAGAAGACATACAGATGGCCAACAGACATGAAAAGATGTTCAACTCATCATCAGGGAAATACAAATTTCCCTGAGTGGCTAGTGTAGCCACTCTGGAAAACAGTATGGAGGTTCCTCAAAGTTAAAAATAGAGCTACCCTATGATCCAGCGATTGCTCTACTAGGTATTTACCTAAAAGATACAAAAATGCTTATTTGAACAAATGCATGCACCTCAATGTTAATAGCATCATATCAACAATAGCCAAACTATGGAAATAGCCCAAATGTCCATTAACTGATGGGCAGATAAGGATATAGTATAGATATACAGCAGAATATTACTCAGCCATCAAAACAAATGAAATTTTACCACTTGCAATGACATGGATGGAGCTAGGATGTATTATGTTAAGTGAAATAAGTCAGTCAGAGAAAGACAAATACCATGTGACTTCACTCATATGTGGAATTAAAGAAACAAAACAAATGAACATGGTGGGGGTGGGATGGGGAGAGGAAAACCAGGGAATAGATTCTTAAAGATAGAAAAAAAAAAATGGATGGTTACCAGAGGGGAGGTGGGCAGGAGGATGGGTTAAATAGGTGATGGGGATTAAGGAGTGCACTTGTTGTGATGAATATTGATGTTGTATTGCTGTATGTAAGTGCTGAATCACTAAATTCTATACCTGAAACTTTACACTGAAATGTTACACTGTATGTTAACTAATTAGAATTTGAATAACAACTTGGAAGAAAAATAAAAAGTTGCCATGAATTCCAAGTGACTCTAGAATGCAGCATCCTTAGCCTAAGTTCTGGGTCATCTACATTTGCCCCTCTAGATCCATTCTCCACTCTGCTCTGTCCATCAGGCTCACCTCCACAGAAGAACACTAGGAGCTCTTGCTTTCTGGCTTCCAGTTGGGTTTAACCAAAGGGAAATCCCAAAAGGTCCTGGTGAGGACTAATTGAAATGTGGGAGAAGAGAGAGCCACCTTATCCTTCCTTGCCAGAATATAGTTTTGGCTGTGGCAGCATTTCTCTGCTTAAGGCCACAGTTCCTGCCAGACCTCCTTTTCCCACAGGTGTAGCACTTTCCAGTTTCCAGTTACAGTTCCTCCTCTTGCCCATTCAGTCCTAAAGGTGAAGGTTGCTTCCCTTTATTAAACTCTTCAATTTTATCCCATTTAGGTGTGCCATCTGTTTCTTGCCAGATCTTGAGTAATACAGAATAGTTCTAGAAAAAAGATTCTCCAAATGGAATTCTGGGAATGAGTTGCCCACATATTTCATGAAAGCATAAACTCCTTGCCAAGAAAAAATAAGACACTGATAATTCATTGCATGTGTTGCCATCATGAACACTTAAATTATCATCATCCCCTAACCATTTGCATTAAGAAGACCTGGACGATATTTTATCAAGGCATTTAGAAATGCATTGGCAAGAGAAGCACCTGCATCTTTGGAAGTCCCTAAGGTGATATTTTACAGGAGGTAGAGGTAGAAGCTGGCATTGAACTTCCTGATTTCAATGGAAATAATGGAATCTCAGGGTGGTAGAAACCATATGGTAGTGCTTAATCATCATATGTAATTACCCCCAGTAAGGCAGGGAAGATTTCAGAAAAGATAAGGAGGAACAGGTTGCCTTCAAGTGGAAGGGACAACTGTATACTTTATAAAGTTTCTTTCCACCCTCTTGCCCTCTGTCATAAAATTGTCCAGAGGGATTCGAAAAGCCTTGATATTCTGTAGAATATCGCACTGGTCCAGTTCACCAATGACATTATGCTAATTGGAGCTGGAGAACAGGGAGTAGCGAAAACCCCAGATGTCTTAGAAAGGTATATGTATACCAGAGTATAGGAGAAAATCTCCACAATATTTCAGGGGTCTACCACATTGGTAAGATTCCAGTGGTACCATATTATGGCAGTATGGCAGGGTAACTCTTCAAAAGTATGGGACATATGTTTTAACTGGCCCACTGTCCACAAAGAGACAAAAGGTTTGCTGGGCCTCTTTGGGTTTTGGAAACAATATAGGTGTGCTGCTAGGCCCAAGTTCTGGATCCCTGTGAGGCTGTCAATTTTGATTAAGGATAGGCTGTCATTCAAACTACTTAGCCACTTGGACTTTATGACCAATCATATCCAACCCGACTGGAAGTGTCTATGGCCGATAGGGATGCTCAATGGAGTCTCTGGAAAGCCCCACTACAAGAAGTACAGAACATCTCTCTTGGGGTTTAGTGTAAAGCCATACCAAGTTCTCCCAACAATAATTCTTCATTAGAAAGGCAGATTTGGACTTGTTACTGAGTCTAGTAATGACCAAACACCTGACCATGGAACATCAAATGGTTACCTGTCAGGCACTGGGTATTACTTGATTGACTAAGTCAGGAAATTGGATGTACACAGCAGCATCCCACTGTCAAATGGAAATGGTATGTATAAGACTAGTCAGTCTGAAAAGTCAGTCTGAAAAGAAGAGTGAAGAGCAAAGACAGATGGCTCAGACTCCCACAGTACTTGCTCCTCTTACTGTGCTAAAGAACTTATCATAAAACTAAACAGATCCACTTTCCAAGACATTCTCTATTCTTTGATTGGATCTTTCTACTTTTTGATGTGAAAAATTTTTTATTTGATTACATAATGATGATAGGAAATAGTAGGGCTTGTTTCCTTTATTATTGTTTTTTGCTCCATGTTTATACTTGGCAAGATAACATATGACTACCTTACATTGGTTTCTGGGAATTTTATTAGTTTGTGGAAGTTTAGAAATCACTGGTATATTGGTTGTAAGTACTGTAGGCCCTAGAGATAGTGCCAACCCCAACTGCACCACTAATATCTGGAGAAAAAATTTTTTTAACATTTTATTTATTTATCCATGAGAGACACAGAGAGAGGTAGAGCCATAGACAGAGGGAGAAGCAGACTTCCCATGGGGAACCTGATGTGGGACTTGATCACAGGACCCCGAGACCATAACCCGAACCAAAGGCAGATGCTCAACCCCTGAGCTACCCAGGTATCCCTGGAGGAAATTTATTTACCCTTCCTGGATCTCAGTTTCCTCATTGACTTCATAGGGTTGGGAGACAAATTAAATGAGGTATTGCGTAGAAAGTGTTTCTTTCACCCAGTATCTGGAATCTAATAAGAGCTCAATAAACTTATGTTATTATTAGTTTATTATTATTATTATTACTTAATACATTGGTCCAAATCACAACAGAAAAGAAGCTACTAAAACTTTCTGCACCACTTTGAGTGGGCACCTCAGACTATTATATCACCTACTCTTAGGACACAGTGTGATTTCCTAGATTAGACACAGACATGAGAATCAGGCAGCTTGGATACCGGCCTGGCCCTCTTCCTAACTTCCAGTGAAACTACCACATCACTTCTCATCTGCAAAATGAAGGGTGGGAGGAGATGGTCTCTCAGGTTCTTTAAAGTACTGACCTAGTTCAGCTATAAGAACTGTCTCCAAAATGGTCCTCAGCTCTCTGCATGTCTTCATCAGGAAAAGGGAATGAGTGGGAATAGCATGATTCAAACATGTTAGCTTTTTTAGGTAACATAAAATTAGCCATTTTAAAGTGTACCATTCAGTAGCATTTAATACACTCCTAATGTGCGACCACCACCTCTATCTTGTTCCAGAACATTTTCATATCCCAGAAGAAAATCTCATACTCATTAAGCAGTCAATCCCCATCTTCCCTCTCCCTATTCCTTGGCACTGCCAATCTGTTTCCTGTCTCTATGGACTTACCTATTGTGGATATTTCATATAAATGGAATCACACAGTATGTAACCTCTTGGGTCTGGCTCCTTCCACTTAGTATGTTTTTGAGGTTCATCTGTGTTGTAGCAAGTATCAGCATTTCATTCTTTTTCATGGCTGAGTGATATTCCACAGTATGCCTCGCCTGCAATTTGTTCATCCTTTCATCCATAACGAACATTTGGGTTGTCATAGCCACTTCTTATCACCCATGGCCATTAATGATTTCCACTGTTTTTAATTTGCCTCTCTTCTTTGCAATAATAGACACCTCGGGCTAGTCAATGCATCAGTTAGTGTTAAAGTATTTACATTCCAATAGGGCCTTATTTCAAAAGACATTTTTTGGTTCCACGGCATCTTCCATAACTCAAATCATCCTCTTTTCTCAGAGAGTGGTGCCTTTTAAGATGTGTGTCCTTTGAACACCAATAAAAAAAAAAAAAAAAAAGATGTGTGTCCTAAAAAACACAGTGTGGTGTGCAAAAGAATACATGGACTTCAAAGTCTGCCATGATCAACATATATAAACAAACAAACGTGTACTAGAGAATGGGGAAAAAAACCAGATTGGCTCCATGGGAACTTTGGAAGGCAGATGATGCGGTCTGTCATATCAAGAGAGAACTTTTGTCCAGTCGATAAGAAGGCAGAAGTGGTCCATATTTACAGCCCTAGTCCCATATCTGAAGTGAGCTATCGTGAGAGAGTTCTACCCTGGGTGTTCAACGGCCTTTTATCCTCTCCTTTATTTCTGTCCAATCACTCAGCCCTCTCATCACAGACCAACAGCATGAGAACATTTTTCCTAATTGGAGAACCATCTCTCTGGAAGATTATGAAGAGCATGGTTCCACATTGGAGATTACGAGGCCTGCTGAGTTGATTGTGTGATTTGGAAGTAAACTATAAACTAAGTCTATGACCTCTCATATGGGTTATCCAAATATAAGAATATTATTATCACTCGTTTTGTGGTGCTTTTTCCTTCCCATTTAGGTTCTGCTGCTTCACACAATGAGTCCTGTCTCTGAAACTGCCTCACCCAAAAAGTTGTGTCTACACCCCACTGAGGGAACTGGAGCTCTGGCAATGATCCAGTTCATTTGATCAACATAGCTGGCGGAACCAGATAATTTAAGCTCCAAATTTCCCCATTAATCAAAATAGTCTGATGACGGATACATCTGCTTTTACTTTGGGTTGTATAGACACAGTCTAATTGTGCATTTCCTAAAAACAGAATTGTATCATCTGTAACATTCATAGAGCTCTTCCTGCCCACATTTCTTTCCCAGTCTGTTTGACTGAACAGATAACTCAGTAATTAAAATTCATAATCAACACATGTTGAGTATTTTTCCTCTTTCTTCTGTTTTTACAATCCTTTTCCCTGACTTCTGGGTGGTTTGCCAACTGTTCTGCTTTACAGAAGTAAATGCTAGAGGTTATCTTCCTATGGGGCCACCATATTGGCCATCTTTCTTATACCTTTCCTCTTCCCTCTTGCTTCAGCTCCAGTCCCTACCACTTCCGGAGGCAGAAACTTCAGAAACATTGACAGCTCTGACTAGTCCTTGAAGGTCAGTTGGAAGACGAAAGTAGCGAGTAGTAAGAGAAATAAACAATGGAGATAACAGAGAGTTTGGTTTGAAGCCAGATGCACCCCTGTGTTTACAGCCGTGGTCTTCCATCTCAGAAGGTCTGTGAGTCCTAGACAAGCGTATTAGCCTTGTGCCATTGGAATGGAATCTGGCCAAACCAACCTTGTGTCAAAAAAGTGAGAGGATGGCTGGTGGGCTGGTGGGCTGCTACGACTGCAGTTAACAAGTAGTAAAAGGGTCTTTGGTAAAATGTTTACCTAGGGGCACAAAACGAATGTGTTCTGAAAAGGAAGACTAAGCTCTTGAAGCTGACTTAGGTCTTGGGAATTGACAAAGCAAGGGCCATGTTCAGCTTTAGAGCAGGGCTCACCTGGTTTCTAAAATAAACCTGAACCAAGACTGTCACCAACTTCTTTAACTGGGAACAGACACCCCCCCCCCCCCACCCGCCACCTGCCAGGCCAGGTCTTCTTCTGGAGTCTTTGCATCCCTCCCTTCAATGTGCTGGTAGCTTCTTTTCTCCTCAGCGCCTAGGAAAGCCTTCCCCATAAAGAGATATGTTTCCCCACAGCAGCCCTGTAACCCCATCTTACAGAGGAAGCCACTACCAAAATCATGCTTGACAGAGCTGCCAGCCCCTTCCCCTTCTGATGCTCTGAAGTCTTGCTCCTTGTTGAACTTTGGGCTCAGAGAAGTTGCTGGTTCTTTGAAATGTGAAGCATTGGGATTCTAAAGCTGCTGTTGCATAATCCAATTAGAGAACCACTTTTAACTGGCTTGTGCATATCTCCCAGACTTACCTTCCTTCATCAGAGTACATAAATGAGGATGCCTCCTCACAGTTCCAGAAATCTGTGAAGTCAAGATGGTATTTTTAACGCACCCATTTTAAACAATGTCTGTGCCGGACCACTTTTGTTTTTGCTGTTGGCGCAGGTGAGGAGCTCCTAACAGCTGAGCTCCGGATTCGACATGTGTGGCCCAGGGAGGGGACTTGGATTTTTCAAAGGGTAACGTTTTCACACGTGGAAAAACACTCAAGTGTTTTCACTATTCATGGCTCAGTATAGCTCCTTCATGTGTATTTCATAGACAAACAAGAAGCATCTAACAATGGAAATTCTATCACCTTATCTGTTTTACTTTTCCTCCCATCTGGAAAACACACACATACACACACATGCACATGCATATGCACCTGGGAAGTTCACTTTCTTCTTGAATTCCAAAAACTTTTATGAGTGAACATAGAATTTTCTCCTGAGTATGCAAAAGGGCTCTGGATTTTCCCCAAACCCTGAAGAAAATGAGGTCTGGAGTTCTCTACTCCAGCCAGAACCTGGCCTAGAAGCTGTAAAATTTCCTGAAGTTCCAAGATAAATAGGACACTGACTCCCTAACAAGTGGAAGGCCATATGCCATATTCCATGGACTATGCAGAAATGGTGTGTGATGCCCTTCACCCATAATGCAGACTAGCCTAAGACTGGTCAGGACAGCACACCCTTGAAGTAGGGCCACCTGGTCATTTCTCTGCATGAAGGAAAATAGGAAACTTTGGTCTCCTTATAGTCCCTCAGAGACCACGCTACCTTTGGTGGTGGAGGGGTCCAGAATATGCCACTGCATCATAAAAATCATTTTGAGCAGAAGGCGTTTGAGTTCCTAAAATCCCTTACCTGCCAAAAAGCAGAGTCCCTCGAAAGAACTCAAAAGAACTCAAATGTCATAAATCCTCTACCCGGGAATTTCTTGCAACTAGAAAAGATTGACTCTTATCACTGGAGAGGGGACATTGTCATAAAACTGTCATGTCTCCCATCTTTTCTCCCAAGGGCCCATTTACCTTTCCAAAAGTCATTTGTTTTCCCATAAGTGACTTTATCCCCTTTCCCTTTCCCTATTAAAATGGTATATAAGCCCCCAAATCCTAACTGCCACAGTTTTCCGTGAACTACCTTAAGTATTGATTATATCTATCTTTTCTCTTGCTAATCTGTCCTTTGTTAGTTTAATTTGCAGATCTCCACAGTCTGAAGCTAATAGGATAGAGGAAAAATTTTCTTCCTCTACAGTGGGGTCAGTATATGCTGGATATCTTCCACTTGGCCCTTCAGACCTTGTCTCTACCCTCTGCCCTTCATTCTGCCGTAGGAGAACTGCTGTATGGACTACTCAACAGCTTCCCTTATCTTCTGGTTTCCAGCTGGGTTTAGCCAATGGAGGCATCAGAAAGAGCTCAGAGAAAGAAGAATGAAGTCATGGTACTTATATTCCTCCCAAGCCCTCCTATCACTGTGGGGTCACCATGGGTTCTGTCGCAACTCTAAGTCCTCCCTCCTGTAAGGATTTGTTCCATACAACTTCTCTGGCTCCTAATTCTGGTAACTCTTCTTACCGCTTGTGGTATAGGGGTCATAAGAGTCCTAACTACTCCTGAGTGCTATAAGCACTTCTTGAATTTTCCTTTACTCTGTTCCATCTTTGTACATGGTCATATATTCAAAGTACCCAGTTTGGATCTGCTTTCTCACCAGAACCCTCATGGACACAGGGAAGACAGAAAACAATCACGGATTTGGAGGAAATCCCACTGCTTTTGATCCTAAACCCCATCTCTATCTAGGGAGTCACTGAATGCCTACTACTCCAAACTCTTTCTCCAAGTTTGGCAGCAAGGTCCAGCTGACTTTTCTTGCTTCTCTGGAGCTAATAAAGCCCAATCACTGCTCTTACCACTTGGGCCACTGTACTTGTGCTTATTACCAAGACAAAGGTAATGTCAGGGTACAACCCACCACCAGCACTCCAGCACTTGTGAGAAAAACCAATCTGATCTATGTGCCTCTTTCAGCAGAGAGATTGATCCCAATGCAGGAAGGTGGCAACAGGCTTCTCATCGGATGTTCTAAACAAAGAGAGAGCGGTGGGTCACCTGGCCTCCCCATCAGGCACACCTCTGATCATCAGGCATCCAGCTCATACTGTTTTCCTATTGTCTAAAGGATTCCATCTGAGCTCTTCAGCCTGAAATTCAAAGTCCATCAGGATCTGTCTATCCTTCCAGGTATGGCCAATAGTCCTGATCAACTGGTGAGTTAGGTGATCAAGGATCTTACAGGCCTTCACAGTGAGGGAGGAAAAATGAGTACAGTGAAAGATCACAGAGACGTCAGTGTGGCAGATTAGAATGGAGGAAGCCTTCGAGGAGGTGGGGTGGAGAGGTGGAGAGGAGAAGGTACCACAGTTTCCCTGGAATGTGGCCTTCTACAAGGTCAGGAGGGCCTGTGAGTGCCCCCCCTCCCCCCGCAGAGGAGCGTGTGGTACTAACAAGCTGCTACAAGCTCCCAGGGAGGCAAGGGGTCAGTCTCTGCTGCTGCAGCCCTGGCTACTGCACCAGGGTAGAAAGGAAAAGAAGGGGGAAAAGACACACATTTTTGAAAGTGAGAGCCTCTGGGTTTTTCCAGGATTCTGACCTGAGCCCTATTCTAACACCTTCTCTAACCTTCCTTACCATTCTAGAAAACTAATCAGATCCTGGAGCTTTGGGAGTACAATGAATGGGACATTCAGGGATCCAGGTGGTGCTGCACTACTGGCATCCCCTGCCCCCCTGCCAGCCTGTGTGCTAAGATGCTGGCACGGGCACCTGGGGACAGTATCGAAACCCTGAGGTGAGCAGAAGGGCCAAGGGTCCTTGTGTTTTGACTTGGGGAGAGACATCACCTCCAAAAACATTTCCCCTAGAGAAGACCCAAAGAGGCAATTCACAAAAAAAAAAAAAAAAGAAACAAAGATCCAACAGTACCTGTAATGTTGGATGACTTCATTATCTACCAAAGAGACACAAAATAAGGCAACATATAATTTTCACCTATCAAAGCACCAAACACCAAGAAAAAGAATATACCCATTACTGAGGAGAGTTTAAAGAAATACAGCCTTTTATAAATCACGTAATTCTAGAAAGTAGAACTGCCTTACTGGTACTTTTTAGTAAGTACAAAACCTTGAAAAGTGACACACCTGTCACCCAGCCATCCTATTTAAGCAGAAATTATCCCAGATCACTAATTAAGGATGTAACTAACCAAGGTACTAACTCTCACTGGATGATTGCCTTTTGTCCAATTCTCAATCCTCCACATTCGAGGACTGAAGATGGCATCTACCCCTCTTACCAAACAGTCCTTCATTCTGTTACCAGCCCAGTGAGAAAAGTGTTGATTTTTCAGTAAGCACGTATATGAAAAGAACATTATCTTAGTGGCCATATAAACGAAAGTCCCAAATTCATTACCTTTCTCTGCTAGGCTTTCGTTTTTGGCTTTTGTTTCCACTGTCCTTCCCAGAAATAGCTCAACTCTTCACACTTTTTACTTCCATTGGAAAGTCTTATATAATGCAGATGACAAATAATTTAATATAGATTTGGTCCATGATGAGTCAGTCAGGAAAGATTAAAATACAGTAACAAAAATCCCCCAAATTTGTGTGGTTTAATCACCACAAAGAGTTCTTTCTTACTCATGCTTCGTATCCCACATGGGTCAGCTGGAGGGTCTGCTTCATGTCTTCCCACTCAGGGACCCAACATGCTAGAGCCTCCATATCTGCAGCTTTGTTAGCTACTCAGGACCTAGGTGGAACAGTACCCAGTAGTTCAGTTCTCCAGCCAGCGAGAGACACTGTCACTTCCACCCATAAGTCTTAGAACAGAGTCATATGGCCATACAAATAACCTCAGGGCTGGGGGAAGCACTATTCGACCATGTGTGAAAAGATGCATACCAGCACATAGGTGAGCCATCCTCATGTTTACCCCACAGGCCGAAGTCAGGGAGTTTGCCCCTAAGGTCAGACTTAGGTATCAGATTGCATAATTCATTCCTGAAATTTTCTAAATGCAGCATGAGGAAGGAGGAAATGGAATCAATCTCATTAATTGATGATTCATTCAGTGATTAACTATTGAGTATTTGTTCAGCATCATGCTAGGAATTAGGAAAAGACAAAGAATTATAATCACAATGTATCCAGGTGCTTAGACCTCACCGAGGGGATAACATTCAGCATGAAAAATTGAATATAAAATGTAGGGGAGTCGGTAATGATGCCTGACAACAATATAAGACTATGGTTTCTTAATCTGCTCCAGTTTTCAGAACCACCTAAGTTGCTATTTCAAATGATATCTAATCAAGCTCTAGCACCAGAAATACTGAATCAGAAAATATTCAGTGAGATGAAGGCCAGGCACATGGACTTTGATAACATTTCCAAGGTGATTGTGGACTCACCTCAGGTTAAGAACCCTTGAAATATAAGAATCCAACAGTCATGCTCTTAAGGAAAAAAAGAGGGTTATGGACACTAAATACATGTGAGCTTTAAAGGAGAAAGAACCTGTAGCCTGTAGCCTTGTGGTCAGAGAAGTTTCAAGGGGAAGGTGGGCCCTGGCCCCTTGAAGGATGGATGTGTAGAGTTTGGCTAAGTGGTTTTTAAGAGGTGAGGGGAGGCCAGGGCTCAAGGCTAAGTGTAGCTACATATAAATTATACTAGAAGGATAAAGAATAATGTAATCACTGGGGACTTAAGTTGCAGTGACGTTTAGAATCTAAGTTTTCTGAAAAGTGAGGATTTAGACCACTGAAGCCTTTGGATCAGCATAGTTCCTCAGCACTTTGGACAGTACCAGGCAAATGGTAAGTGCTTCATTAATATTTGTTGAATTAATTAAATTATTAATTAATAAATTCTGAATTGAGTGAGAATCAAACTTCAAAAGTCAAAGAAGGAAATTAATGACTGTTTATGAATAATTTATAACCAACTTCTCCTTTGGTTCTACTTCTCCCAGAGATTAAAACAAGAAGTTATGTGGCCCTTTCGTTTTTTAAAAATAATATATATGCTACTCCTGCTTCGATAAAGCATTCTCAGAGCTCACCAAAAGCTGAAGAGGCCATTGAGATCTCCTAAAAGACAGAAGCATGTCATGCAGGGGCTGATAAAGCACAATGGTTAAAGGTTAATTACTGTTGGAGTAGAACAGACCTCTCTGTGTCCCTTATTAGCTGTGTGACTGGACAAATTATTTACCCTGTTTAGGAAGTTGGGATAATTCTATCTAACTCGTGTTTTGAGGACTAAATAATATCAAGATTATAGAGACAATTTAGGAAAATCTAAGACAATGGCATGGTCACGACCAGTAGATCTTAATAATTACCTGGGACTATCACCTGTGGCAGACAAAGATCTCAAGACATGCATTCAGCTGAAGTAGCAAAAAACCCTCACACATGAAAACTCCACAGATCAAACCCCACAGAGGCAAATGATCACACCTCAATCATTATTTGATTTTAGATTTTAATTATACAACTGCATGAAATGCTAGACCCTTTCCCATATGTTTAAACTACCCTGTTGAGAGATGGAGAAAACTCGTGCATTTCATTTTCACAAATCACGGAGACACAAATGATTTAGCCAACAAACTTTCTTTGCATTGGCCTGACCTGTATTTACAGGGTTCTCTCTTGGCCATACTACCTCATTCTCTTCCCAGCCCTGCGCCACCAGCTTAAACAAACACATGCATCTGCTCATAAGGAACACACTCAGGTCTTTGTCTCTTCCAGGCAAAGAAACAAAACAAACAAGTAAACAAAAAAGGTTGATATGATAAAAATTGAGCCAACCATGGTTTCTGGCCGTAGAACACCAAACTGGTTAAACTAATTTCAAAAATCAAAACAGACTTGATTGAATGAATGCACAATTTATTGGATACTAATCCAACTGAGTGGGTTCATAGCTGGTCAAATAAAAGTAATAACAAGAAAGAGTAGTCAGTATTTTACAGCATATACTATGTGACAGAAATCATGCTTAACAAGTTGTATGGAGTATTGTGCTCTCCATACAACAACCTAATGACATAGTACTATTTTATCCACATTTATTAAAAGAGGCAGTAGTACCAGTGAGGAGGTAACCATTTTCCTAAGAAAGCAACAAATCCCTGAAACTCAAGTTGTCATACACTGACCTTATTTTCTATGCTTAGTTATTACATTTGATTATCAGGAATGCCACAGGTATAATTTGTCTTGATTTTAACATGGCCTTCAACAAAGCTTCCTGAAATCCTTGTGGTCAAGATCTGAAAATGTAAGCTAGGTATTAGCAAAATGAAATAAATGTATGCTACATTACTCAATCCTGGTCAAGAAGAGTTGATTATTATCATTATTATTCTTAATAAATTTTATGAAGGATGGTATCTAATTAGGTCCTATATAGCTCTGCCTTAATCAAAATATTACTGATATTACTGACTTGGGATGAAAACATAGAATGCTTAAAATGTTTATATTAATATGTCCATGTATGATACTTACATGTTACAAATAATGTGGTCAATAATTATAAATAAGAAACAGGATTCAAAGACTATGAAAGCCCAGGCAATGTAATGGGCACTAGAAACCTGTTGTTGAGAGATACAGTCTATGACCTTAAGGAATTCATGGTCTGGCCAAAGAGACTAATAGTCTGCAAAATTAACAAGTTGGTATCGATGAGACAAACACAGAATCCAGTTTTGGGATCCAGGATAGGAAGTGATGTGGCTCCACGGCCACTGATGTGAAAAAAACTTTGGAGTATAGTTTGCCACATGCTCCATGATTCAAGAGCAAAATGTTGCTCTCGGAGATACAAATGTATTTTGGGGGTGTGTTACTGACATGATGGTGTTCAGAATAAAGCAGGTGATAAACTAGCACTCTGGAAAGATCTGATCCTATTCCTAGTTCTAGATTCATTTCTGGGTATCCAACATCTAATAGGTGATGAGAGACATTCGCAAACTGGCGAGGAACTAGAAGCCATGGTGGTGACCAGGGCAATGATGAACCAGGAGAATGATGACTCATGTTCACCATGAATCACAAGAAAATGGCTGGAAACATAAAAAGAGAAGAATTCAAGGAGGCTTGATAGCTGTCCTCAAATATCTCCAGACTGGCCAGGTGAAAGGAGAATTAGATGCCAGCCCTTCTCAGACAGTGGACTGAGTACTAATAGGAGGGAAGTGTTCATGGCAGGATCTTCAAGCACCACAGATGCAGCAAAGTCAATGCAAAGAAGACAGAAAAGCCTAAAGGCAGTGGTCTACTGTTGGATTGCGCTTGTTACCACTTATCTTGTGTAGGGTGTCTGCAGAGAAAGAATGGTACCCAAGATAGTCCGGAGGAGTAAGCATCCCCTCCACACGAAGCCAAAGTTGGGTGGAGTCCTCTAGGAAGTTGCAACTGGATGACCTGACCCTAAACAACACACAGCCAACTGAGTTACAAAGAAAGAAGTATCCAAAAAAATATCCGAAGTCCCCTGAAGGCCCCATCCTTTTGCAATTGAACTTGAGAAAGGTACTAAATCCTGGGAATTCATTGTTGTAAATGTCCCCTGGAACAGCTTCTTCCTCTGTAAGACTTGCCAATCTCATAGTTATCACCCTACTCCTGACTCTTTCACCAGATTTCCAAGGGACATTCATTCTTCCTGCTTTTTGTATTGGGATAAGGGAACGGACTCACAAACTGTGTTCAAAGATCACTCCGGGCGTCATTCGAAGGATGAACTAGAAGGAGTAAAACTGGACTCCCTAAGATGAAATATAGGATTCCTACCCTCCAACTTCAAAAATGTCCTTTGTTATGCTTCCAATTGTAATAATTAATGCCAGTCGACATCCACTAAGTCTTTACCAAATTATTTTGTAGGGTTTTTTAAATAAATCTTCTCAATTTATGCTCATTTTACAGAATAGAACTGAGGCAAAGAGAGGGTAAGAACTCACATATATGGTGGCAACCGCCGTTTCCCTGTCTCACCCACCATTTGCCCACAGATCATCTCTCTCCGAAGCCCACCGGCTTAACCACTGTGCTATTTTGCCAGCTAACCGCCTTACAGCTACTTTTTATATCAGTTCTAACCACTTTACAACTAATTTTTATATCAGTTCATGATCTTTAAAACTAATCATCATTCCCAATTTTTAAAAAATAATAATTAACGGGCAGCCCAGGTGGCTCAGCAGTTCAGCGCCTGCCTTCAGCCCAGGGCGTGACCCTGGAGACCCAGGATCGAGCCCCACGTCGGGCTCCCTGCATGGAGCCTGCTTCTTTCTCCCTCTGCCTGTGTGTGTGTCTCTCTCTCTCTCTGTTTCTCAAATAAATAAATAAGTCTTTTTAAAAAAATTTTAAAAAAATAATAATTAACGAATAAGGTTAGGGCTAAATAGAAATAAAACCCTCAGCTCAGACTTCAAGTGTGACATCCGGGCTGCTTGTCTGTTTTTCTTCTCTGGGCCTGTGTCTTTGCAAGATGAACAGCTATCAGGAAAGCTATTCACCCTCTCACACCTCTAACATCTTATGGCTCCGGATGCAATAGATTGGGAGGCATCACTAGCAAAAAAGGAGAGTTTATCAGAAAATTACTAAGCCATCTATATCCATCTCTCTCTTTTTTTTTTCTTCCTTTTTTTTTTTTTTTCCTTTTACCATTAAGAAGGGAGGCCAACCCCAGTCATTTTCTGAAGTTAAAGAACAATTTGACCTCTTCTGACCCTGGCTAAACAATCCTGTTGGGAGGGAGGAGAGGGGAGGGCGGGGGGTGAGGGGCTGGAGGGGAGCGGCAGGTGCCGGCAGGGCCGGGGCAGCGGGGGGGGGGGGGGGGGGGGCGGGGGCCGGCGCCCTGCGGCCCCCATCACCCCATCCCCCGGGGGCACCTGCGGATCCCGACGATCGCTGCCCCACACTGACCCCTGGGGGCAGCGCGCAGCTCCGCAGCCAGGGCTCCGGCGCACACAAAAGGAGCTTCCAGCTGGAGCCGGCCAGAAAATCTGCGACGAGTGCTCTCAGATGCAGACACCACAAAGCCAAAACATTAACATTTTGCTTGCTATTTATTCAGCTTCTCCGTCTTTAATTCCCCCTCGCCAAGTAGCCTCCAAATGTGTCTCTTCGAGTATCAAAGTGATCACTTTGGATTAAAGTATTCCTTCTCAAAAGATACCTTAATTAAAATGTGGGGTGGGGGGAGGTGGGGAAGGAGGCAGGGGAGACCTCGAGACCTCCTCTGTACTTCTCATTCTTCTCTGGGAAAGACATGACAAGTTAAAAGAAAAGGGAGCTGGCCTTTTCACACCACGGAATACAAAATAAGGTTTTTAATAAGCTTTTTTATTTGTCTCTTTCTGGTAGTTATTGGAACACTTTGGATAATGGTGACAATAGCGACAGTAGCAGGTAACTACGTTCACTGAGCACTTGCTATATGCTAGGCACCTTTCTAAGTACTTGCATTTGGCATGCACATTTTATTAAGAGGCAACTAAGGCACAGAGAGGTTCAGTGGCTTGGCCAAGGTCACACAGCTGGCGGGTTGCAGTTAGGATTCCAACCCACAGCCCCCTCTAACTACTCAACTGCAACCCCTTCTAAGCTGCAGCTCTCAAGGCATTTCCAACATGAGTTTACACTCTCAACTCCTTTGTCTATTAGCAAAAGTTGGCTAACACTCAGATAACACTTGACAACCCAAGGAAGAGTCAAGTGTTTCTCTCAAAGGAGGAAAAGAAGCAGGTTATCTACAGGGCTGAATCCTTGCCTTTGGCAAGGATTCAACACTGGACACCATCCTAGTTATTTGGGGGCATCACTTAGAAGTTCCTTTGGAGGGGATTCGGAAACTCTTCCTCACCTCGAGAACGGGAATACTAAAATAAGTTTGTTATAAGATTTTTGTGAAATCATCTTGTGAGGTGATTCATGTCAAGGGCATGTGCCTGGTACAGGGTACAGGGTACACATGTCAAGGGCATGTGCCTGGTACACCAAGCACAGTGCCTGGTACAGGGTAAATAGGAAAAGGACCTGATTGTTTAGTGTGGTTATTGCTTCTTATTGAAACCTGACTATGCATGGTCAGAGTGCTGGAGAAAGAGATGTTTATGAAGTTGATTTCCACATGGAGGGTTCCCTTAGGAAGGCCACTACAGAGAAGGGAAAAGGAAGATTTATGCCTCAAAACCCTACTACCAGGCAAAAATTTATTTACAAGAAAACATCATGAGGTAGACCCTGGGGGAGGAGTATACAACCTGATGTGGAAAACGTGCCTCACCCCCTGTACTCTCAGAACCACGCCCAAGGCTCAGTGGCTAAGAAATGGTTCCTGACACTGTCTATGAAATATTCTTGCCAAAAATAAAAAACCTGAGTCTGATCAAGCCTGTAGACCCAAACGCCAATGGTAATATAAGAGACAGAAGAATGTGTTGAACCATGCAGTAGGAATGCAATTGGCAAAAAGAAGACTGTGGTAAGTTCTACAGGACAAATTATCCAATTTCTTTAACAAATAAATCACATGAAAAGAAGAAAGAATATATATAATAAAAAGACATTTAAAAGATATATCACCTGGGGGGTCCTCAGCGGTTTAGTGCCTGCCTTTGGCCCAGGGCATGATCCTGAAGTCCCGGGATCGAGTCCCGCATCTGACTCCCTGCATGGAGCCTGCTTCTCCCTCTCCCTGTGTCTCTGTCTCTCTCTCTCTCTCTCTCTGTCTCTCATGAATAAATAAATAAAATCTTAAAAGAGAGAGAGAGAGAGAGAGAGACCTGGGTGGCTTAGCAGTTGAGTGTCTCCCTTTGGCTCAGGGCGTGATTGCAGGGTCCTGGGATCGGGTCCCACATCAGGCTTCCTGCATGGAGCCTGCTTCTCCCTCTGCCTATGTCTCTGCCTCTCTCCATGTGTGTTTTTCATGAATGAATAAATAAAATCTTTTTTAAAAAAAGATATATCACCTAAATTCAATGGGTGGACTTTGAATTCTGATTTGAATAACCAACTGTAAAAAAATTAACATCTGTGAGACAATTTAAGCATTAACCATTCATCTTTTTAAAAGATTTTATTTATTTATTCAGGAGAGACACATAGAGAGAGAGAGGGGCAGAGACACAGGCAGATAAGGTCAGATAAGGTCTGGCATCTGCTTTAAAGTAACCCATTCAGGGGTAAAGTTGAAACAAGCTTTGCCATGTGTTGCTCTTTGTTGAAGCTGGGTAATGGGTACAGGATGGCTCATTTCATTATTCTCTTTTAGTGATACAGGTGAAATTCTCCATAATATTTGATATGAATGACTGATGTCACCATGGATAAATAAGGAACCAGAGTGAAAGAACCTACACGTGTTCAGGTATAGAGGGGGGAACTTTGAAGGATTCTGTAAGAATCAGGGAGCAATGCACACTCCACATTGCTTCACAGGTTACATAAAGCAAGGTAGAAACATGTAAATTTGGGCAGAAATGGTAAGCTTGGTTTATGAAGAGCCATGAATACCAAGAATAAAAAGAGCAGCTAATATTTTTTCTTGACAATTACAATGTGCCAAACATATAGCTTCTCCTCATTCTTTAGTGTTAGACCAATAATTAGTTCCATTTTATAGAAGAAAGTGATGCTTGCAGGAGGTAGGTCACCGACGCAAGTGCGCACTTAGCAAGTTAAGGAGCCGAGATCCAAACCAGAGTCTGACGACCCAGTCCCCACCCAGTCTTCACTGATGTAGAGTGATGTAGAGTGTGGCCAGCGGTGGGCCAGCAGTGAGGGGTGCTGGACTGGGCTCCCTCCAGGCAGGTTCATCTGGTAGGCGCTCAGGAGATGGCTTGGAAGGGAGACTGCAGGTAGAGAAACCAAAAGATACTGAAGTTGTCTAAATGAGAGCTGGAGAGGCTTGCACGAAGGAATGAGAAAAAATAGCTGATAGCAGAAATGAAGAGAAGAACACAGAAGGGTCAAACAGCAGACCTGACTTCAATGACCAAAAAAAATGCACTGAACTTGGGAGGACACCTAGAGAAAATTCTTTTAACCTGCTGGTACTGGCGGGGACAAGAGCAGATACGCTGTTATATTCAATGGAGCTACACTTGGGCACACATTTTTTTGCTGTGAGGTATATTCAGATGACATTTTACAAAACAATGCTTTGCCTCATGATTTATATACCATTATCTATTTCATTTTGGCTATAAAACTGAAAATAGACACATCTTTCCAAGAAAAAAAAATAGCAGACTTTGCTGGACTTCTGTGTCTCACAATGGCACGGGCACCCTTGGATTCTAGTTGTGAAAATAGAGCTCTCTGGAGCACAGGGCCTTCTGGACAGATCCGGACAAAACAGCCAGACCACCTGCAACTTGTTTGTTGAGGGAGAGATTAAAAATGCCCCAAGGGATAGGGAGCACCTTCCTGTGCCGGCAGCAAATTGAATCTCCAATGCTCCAGTAATCTCTCCGTGCTTGATTTATTAGAGATGGAAGGAATGCTCATCTCCTATGAAATGAGTGTGAAGCCCAGAAGAGAGGTGACTGATCCGAAGTCACACAGCTAAATGTCGGCAGAGGCAGGCCTAGAGGTCCGGTTTCTAAAACACAGCACCTCTGGAGCAATAAAAACATTCTTAATAATTTCTCCAGTGAGCTACTAATCGCTCATATTTTTCAGATTACGAACCCAAAAAATCAAAAGCCAGCTTAGCAGTCAAGGGACGAGTCTGCTGACTTGGTTGGTAAATGACTGGACTTTACAATTTTACCAGGAATGAACATGATTAGTTGGCGCCCCTCTAGGGAGTGTGCCTTCACCTTTGATCGCAGGCACAACTCCAGCTTCACGTGGATCTATCCTACACGGATTTGGTGAGCACATGCTATAGGGTTAGGAATGAATGAACTTGATCTAATTACATCTCCTCTCCATGACAGGAGGATCTTAGCCAGGTTTTGTCTGTTTACTTTAAAGGCTTGTTGATAAATTAACAAGTGCAGATTTACTGGGCCCTAGGCAGACATCTAAGAACTCAGACAGTATCGGGAAAGTCCCTGTACTCAGGCAGGCAGGAGAGCTGCTCCAGCATCTTGGCCTGGCATCCTGATGGAGGTACACTGGGAGAAATGGCAGTGTCTTCTGGTGCCAAACCTGCCAGAGGCACTCAAAGACATCTGGTCACTCTTTTGAGAAGGCAGAGACTCAAAACAGCAGGGAAAATTAATTTAAAGGAGCAGGATGAGCAGCTCCATGCTGCTGATGGTTGATCTCAGCAGAATGCGTGTGTCCTCAAAGACAGGCAGAGTGCACCAAGAAATGGATCCAAGCTTCCTGTCAAACCATGATTCTGCATCTGGAGCAGACTGAAGAGTAAGCCTTTGGGGTCTGCTGGGAAGTCGCCAAAAGGGGAAGGAAACACACAGCAGTGTACCTAGTGGCGATGATCAATCGTACCAGTAGGAGCCAGTGTGGCCTCTGCCATCTTGGCTGCGCTCTGTGCAATCTTATCCCAGAGATCTGCGAGAGAGGGCTCCTGCCGCAGTGACCCCATCCATGTGCAGAGAGGCAACATGAGACCGAGGTTAGCACATTGTGCCATGCGAGAATTTGGTCCTAAAGTTAGAGTGGTGGTTGATCAATCTACATTATAGATGACTGACCCCACTCATCTGTCCACGTTCTGGGCCAGCCACTTGCTAAAAACTCTAGAGACAAGGAATAAAGAAGACTTAGCTCCCTGCCCCTGATGACTTGATGATGCAATGAACGGTACAAACGGATAAACACTTATTTACAATAGGTGGCATGTCTTATTTACAACAGAAGCATGAAAGAAAGTGCTATGGGAACTTAGAGGAGAAAGCAACTAACCATCTGTGGGGAAGCAACGATCAGGAAGGCTGCACAATGGAAGTGACAACTGAGTGGACTCCACATGAGATCAGTTCACCAGGTTGGGAGCAGTATCACCCCCAGGAGTAGGAACAGCATATGCAAAGGCACAGCAAGTTTGGTAACAGGAGGAGGAGCCTTCAGCCTCTTGCTATGGTTTCAGAACTTTCCATATCAGGTGACCCACAGCTTTGATTATTGTTCCTCCCAAATGCATGATTTAGGTCACTCACAAGATTTGTTCTGTTAGTGCTGACTCTTATAATTGCTCATTTATGGGTCAGTGATGGAAATGAGCATGACAGTAGAAAAATAAAGTCTCTCTTGAACCTACAAAAGTACAAGGAAATCAACTTTCAAGATACAGAGCTAAAGTAGCCACTATTTAAAAAGCCCCTTCCACTCAACCCTTAGACACGTTAGAACTTAGGAAGTGTCTGTAGCCAAGCACAGGCCTGCTGACCGTCTCTCTTAGCACTACAAGAGCAAGGAGGTTATCAATAGCTAGGATTTTCTAGTTCCCCGTACAAATTTCCGGTCACCTTGGACAACCACCTTGGATTGTTTTGTCATGTCATTTTTCAGAAAAGGCTCACTGCTTGCTTATCCCTTCTTGAAATGAAAGGTGTTATGTTCCCTGCAAAATTCTATTTTTATTTTAAATGCTCAGTTGGGAACTTTAAACTTTGTTTTGCTAACTCATTTTTAACTGAAGCTGAACAATAGTGTATGATTCAAATTCTATAAATTTTTCTCTTAGCTTCAAAGACTTCCACCCCCAAGAGCTTGAACTCTGGCGCTTTATACATCCACGTGGTGTGAACGTGTTAGAGGGCTGATGGTAGACCTTGCCATCAGGACAGCATTTGCAGCTAAAATAATCCCACAGTCGCAACCGGGGCATCCGTGCCCTTCTGTCAGCACTTTTGCTGCCCTCACCAGCCATTCTGTTTCTCATGGTGACTCCACTAGGAAAGGAACTAACCATAGAAGTAGGAAACAGAAAGAGAGGCTCCCTGTGATATAAAAATACAATGAAGTTCCCCCTTGTGATGTCCCTACATAAAGAATGCCAAATAATAGGGACTCCTGGGTGGCTCAGTGGTTGTGCATCTATCTTTGGCTCAGGGCGTGATCCTGGAGTTCTGAGATCGAGTCCCACATTGGGCTCCCTGCATGGAGCCTGCTTCTCCCTCTGCCTGTGTCTCTGCCTCTCTCTGTGTGTCTCTTGCGAATAAATAAAATAAAATAAAATAAAATAAAATAAAATAAAATAAAATAATGGCAAAGAATAACATCTTTGCATATCCAGTGTGCCAAGTGCTAGAAATACCATGACAAAAAGACAAAGTCTGGGCCTCATGGAACATGCATTCCTATGGGGAAGACCCAAAACATATATCATCATGCCAGGCGCTTATAGGCAGACATGTCAACCTGGCTTCAAAGGCAGAGAAGATGATGTAGGAGGGGCCTGTTCTTGCTCAGATGATCAGGGAAGGCTTCTTTTAGGAGATGATACTTGAGCAGAGATCTGTCTGGAAGGAAGAAGAATCCAGCAGAATATCCACAGGGAGTTGCTGGAAGGCAGCTGGAGTGGGAGGGCGAAGGTGAACTCCAGTTGCCATTAGCAATGGGTCCAGGCATCGCAAGCAGGTGTGGTGTGCCTGGTGGTCTCCTGACTGGGAGAACCCGCTGTCTATACCCCAGAAGTCCTTTGGCTGTAACAGTGGCTCCAGGAGCACTCAAAACACCAAAGGGAAAGGACCAAATCTGAGATCCTCATCCCAATACTCCAGGCAATGAAAGAAAAATCTACTCAAATTCAAAAGGGCCACATGAAGAATTTCTTTCCACACCAATGGATTTGAATTCATTTATTTCTATCAATATGTATAAAACATCTATATGGAAGTTGTATTGGTCAAATATTGTACTTCTCAGGATAAGTGGCTTCGTTTATATAAAGTTTTCTCTCTCTTCGTTTTTTATTTTCATGTTGGGGGAAATTTCTCCAACTTTATCTTTCAATTCTTTTGAAATTTTAGTTTTGGGAAATAAATGCTTAATTTCCAAGAGCACCTTCCTTTTTTTAAAAAGATTTTATTTATTTATTCATAAGAGACAGAGAGAGAGAGAGAAAGAGAGAGAGAGAGAGAGAGAGAGAGAGAAGCAGGCTCCGCACAAGGAGCCCGATGTGGGGCTCGATCCCAGGACCCCAGGATCATGCCCTGGGCCGAAGGTAGGTGCTAAACTGCCGAGCCACCTGGGGATCCCCCCAAGAGCACCTTCTTACTCCATCATTGTTCCTTTTTTCATAGCATACTGTACTAATTTTATGAATACAGAACCTTCTTGAACCTCTCCGAGGACATCAAGCAGAAGATTTCTCTTAATTTCTTGTGTTCTCTGGTTTAACCATTTTCTTCTAGGAGAATTATCCTATTTGATCTATTATGTTATTTATTTCCATGCTTGCTGGTTTTCTTTATACCCAGTGATAGCTGTTGGTAAACTGGGTGATGCTTTTTTTTTTTTTTTTTTTTTTTTTTTTTTGCTGCTGCTGCTGCTGTATATGTACATCTCCCTACCCACTCTGCCACTACTAGGTCTTTTCCAAGAATAGAAAAATCTGACTAAATTTTATATATAGGTGTAAGGCTTGTTGCTGGCAGATTTTTATTATCCCGAGAAGGTACCAAGCTGGTACTGGCATCCACATCGCAACCTTGATTCTCAGAGATTTTTACCCAATTTCTTGAGAGAGACATCTGATATGTAGGGATGGAGGGAGGGAAAAACCTAGACTATTTGTCTTCTGTGCAGAAGGAAAAAGGGGGTGTGGAACCATTCCAGGCATTCCTTCCAGTGTTTCTTAAATGCAAGCAGCACGCCCTTTTATTTAGAAACAACTGGATGCATTTGTCGTTGTGCTACTAACTAAGGGATCATTAGTACTAGCATTTATGGGGAGGAGCCAGGGACACCAAATGAACCACAGTACACAGGACTGTCCCATTTGATAAAATTTGATCAGCACAACATGTCAATAGTGCTTCCAGGGAGAAAACATTAGACAGACTTTCTGTTAAATCCCCCCTCTCCTCAGCACCATTACCAGCTTTCCTTCGCACTCACGTCAACTCTTGTACTTGTTCATCATCACCTGATCCTGGAGGGTCTCCAGGTCTGTGGCCTGCAGACTGAAGCTCTCCGGTGTTATGGGCCCCCTTCTGGAAATTCTGAGCTATAGCACTCTTGCTCTAACCATCAAAGGGCTCCCGTATCTTCAGTATTCACAAATTTACTAAGACCACTTTTTGCTGCTAATCTTTTTCCTCTTTGCTATTATGGGGTTATTCCTATATTACCACTTCAATGAGTCCTCAAGAAAGGGAGAGAGAATGACTAGGCTTCCATTCAACATCATGCCTATTTTTTTGTTCTGTCAACATGAGTATCTTAATTCTCTTCTAAATATGAAAAAGGATATTGGCACACTTCCCATTCGTTCTAACATCTTCCCTTCGCACCTTCTACCCTATAACTTGCACTTGACTGTCCTACTTTCATTACCATTTACGTTAATTTCTGCAACTGCAAACATCATCCATTCTTTGTCCATAAATTCTAAAAGTTGAAAATCAATAACTTTTCTTTAAATTTAAATATTATTTACAGCTGGCCTGCATATTATGTTTAATTCTATTTCCTATAGGCCCAATGTCCTAACCTTTGGACTTTCAACAACCTTTCTAGAAAAGAACTGAATGCATTACCCACCCCCTCACCCCCATTTTCTCTCTTTCTGATAGTTAATTTTATGTGTCACCTTGACTAGGCCATGGGAGTCCCAAATATTTGGTTATAAAAACTAGGGACACCTGGGTGGCTCAGCAGTTGAGCGTCTGCCTTTGGCTCGGGGCATGATCCTGGAGTTCCGGGATCAAGTCCTGCATCCGGCTCCCTGCAACCTGCTTCTCCCTCTGCCTGTGTCTCTACCTCTGTGTGTGTGTGTGTGTGTGTGTGTGTGTGTGTGTGTGTGTGTCTCATGAATAAATAAATAAAATCTTTAAAAAAAAATTTTTTTAACTATTGTAGGTATGTCTATGAGGGTATTTCCAGGTGAATTTAGTATTTGAGTCAGTAGACTGAATAAAGTAGATCACTGTTCCCAGTATGGGGGGCCTCATCCAATCCCCTGGAAGCCTGAATAGAACAAAAGACAGGGTAAAGGAGAATATGTAGATAGATTTTAAAATTAATATTGAGTGCAAATAAAGTAAGAAAAAAGTTTTAAAAAGTAAAAAATAATATTTCTAGCATATAATACTATAATAGAAATATTTTAATGGATGGGAAAAACGGGTGAAGGTGAGTAGGCTTCCAGTTATGGATGAATAAGGCACAAGGAGGAAAGGTACAGCATAGACAATAGAGTCACTGATACTGCAATAGTGTTGCATGGTGACAGGTGGTAGCTATACTTGTGGTGAGCACAGAATAACATATAGAGCAGCTGAATCACCATGTTGTGCCCCTGAAACTAATGTAATGCTGTGTGTCAACTACACTCAAATAATAAAAAAAAAAAGTGAATAAAAAATAAAACAAAATGACAAACTCAAAACAACACTGCAGTAAATGGGAGTGTCAGGAAAGTAGATGGAAAGGACTCTGCTTGAACATACCAGAGTGGGTGCATACGGAGCAAGGAGAATGGGACTGGGGAGAAGGATGAATGGGTGGAAAACACAAAATCGGGGCAACTGAGTGGCTCAGTGCTGGAGCCTCTGCCTTTGGCTCAGGTCGTGATCCCGGGTTCCCAGGATCAAGTCCTACATTCAGCTCCCCACAGGGAGCCTGCTTTTCCCTCTGCCTATGTCTCTCTCTCTTTCTCTGTCTCTCATGACTAAATAAATAAATCCTAAAAAAAAAAAAAAAAAAAAAAAAAAGGAAAACACATAATGAAATGAAACAAGAGATGGATTGCATGGACCAATGACATTCATTGGCAGGAACTTAGGAGAATGATTAAGTCAATTCTGTTCACCTGAGGCTCTTACTTCCCATCTCTGCAGAGAGAACACAGGATGGGAGGGTGGGCAATTGTCGCCAACTCTTTCCCTCCAGGCCTCACCAGCCCCACTCATCAGTGCCCGCCCCCCCTTCAGGATCAGCTTGATCTATCCCCAGGGGAAGGCATTCCTCCTCCACCCTAGCCCCCAGAGCACACTCTCTGCCACACTTGCATTATCAGTCCTTATCACAGCATGTGTGACTGTCTGCAGCATCCTACACCCACCTGGCGTGGGGCTGCCCTGGGAGACTCAGATTCCACTTAGGAATTTCCCAGAGACTTTCTAACATTTCTCGGTGGACTGGGAACTGTAATATTGCTTCCTTGAGCATCTCCACAATGCCTGACACATCTGTAGCTATAACTGAATTTGGGGTTTGTAGAGTAATTCAAAATACGTATCTTGGAAGGACAGATTAGTAATACTGTAGAGAAATGAAAATATATCTTTCTCTTAAAACTTTGACGCCAATGTGTTTAATAACTTTTGGAAAGTGATCTTTGAGAGGAAAGAGACAAATTTCCCATACAAAAGAATTCAAATAGTTTATGTAGAGACTCTGCCCAGAAGGAGTGGGAAAATAGCTCCCTATTTCTTCAGTGTGGGCTGCACATAGTGAGTTTGAGGAAAAGTAATTCTCCAGGAGTGAAATCTGACAGACACCACATCATCCAGGTGATCCAGGTCAACATCAACAGTCAGAAATTGTGTCGATAGTATGTACCTTTGAAATGATGTAATGAAGATGGCACTTTACTTCCATGATCTTCCTCCCAAATCACCATAACTCCCATCTAATCATGAAAAAAAACATCAGATAAAGTCCAATAGCGGGCATCCACAAAAACACCTGACAACTACTCTTCAAAACTGCCAAGTCATCAAAAACAAAGAAAGTCAGAGAAATTGTCACACGAAAGAGGAGCCTAAAGAGATGTGATAACTAAATGTAATATGGTACCCTGGGTGGAATCCTGGAATAGAGAAAGGACAGTAAGTAAAAATGAAGGAAATATGAATAAATTGGGGACTTTAGTTAATAATAACATACCATTATTGGTTCATTCCTTATAACAAATATAACAACCTGATTTAAGATGTTAGTAATAGGGGAAACTAGGTGTGGGGTATATGGGAACTCTGTACTATATTGGTAATGTTTTCATTCCTCTAAAGCTGTTCTAAAAAATACAGTCTATTAAAAAGAAATCAGATTTGTAAAGAAAAGTAATTGCCAATACTGTTAAGAGCAGTGGCTTATGTGCTTTCCATTATTGTTAGCATTGCTGGCCCACAGAGCAAACCATAAGCTACTCCCTCCCCACCAACACCCCCCTCATCAAACTAGTTAAGCCCACATTTAATGAATATGGCCACTCATCTGCAAAACAGACACAACCTAAAAAAAAGAGTCAAGAGGAGATGAGTTAACCCTCTGGCTCATAGAAAGTAAAGCAGGATCAAGACTTGGAATTTTTCCCATCTCCAGTGAGTGTATGGGATGACTCTCTTCTCAGTGAAAAAGTCCTAGCTACTTTACTGTGCTAGTAGCAAAAAAGATATGGTCTTCAAGACAGAGAAATGATAGAGATAGACATGAGACACAGACACGACGTATTGTCAGGGATCTCCAGAGACAGTCATCTAATGTAATATTTTTCCAGGAAAATACGATTTTTTTCCAAGATAACATGTTTCAATAAAGTTAGAAGAGATCTGCCTATGAAAGCGGTTTATAAACTGTGACACTGTTCATATATCAATTATATTATTCCACCTTATTAACACCTTGATGTCATCAACGGAACCAATATATACTGATTTTCAGCCTCATGGCTAACAAATCCAGAGCTATCGCTGATAACAACTAAGAAATCTTAATGTGCAAAAACTGTACAGGGAAGCCCAAGGCAGGGTATATAGGAAGGGAGATGTCAGCAAGTTAATGGAGAGTGGTGCTGGACACTTAGGCAAAGGGGCCGTCCTTCCAAAGCAGATGTGAGAATTAAGCAAGAAAAGAAAAGCAGCTAAGTCAAAACAGAAGTGATCTTTTTCACTTGTTAAAAGTATTTGATTTTCTTTCTTTCTTTCTTTCTTTTCTGGGTCATTTCCTGCAAGAGAATGGACTGTTAACACATGACTAGTGGTATTGATATTTTATGTCATCTCAATAGAAATACAGGGCTCTAATCATTAAATGCTTAATATAAGACTAGTGAATATAAGCAAAAACCTCTCTTCTCCCAATAGCTTTTGCAGAAGTTTTCTGCCAAAGAACAATCTTCACAGATAGCACGAACGAGCACGCAGTTCTTATGCAAGGGGAGTTTTATTCCGGCATCAAAAGCATTCAGCAAGAATGTTGAGAGCATCTTTGGATGCTCAGAAACAAAGATGAATTTTCTACTTGGAAATCTGACTGCTTTTGATCTACCCAGTTTCTACTTTGTTGTCTTTGTTTTCTCTGCCGTGTGATGCTTGATGGTGTCGGGCAAGGATCGAAGGTGGGAGAAATGAAGTTTCGTGGAAACAAAATGATCATTCAGAGACTCTACTGTTGAATATTGCAAAACCCTCGGGGAAGGGTGCTGAAGGAAAGCCAGTGAGCAATCCTCATTTCCCCAGCCCGGTTAGTTCCTGTGTTCTTCTAGCACTCCCAACTTCCTTTAGGGAAAAAGCAGCATCCACTAAATGCCTCCTCACAGAGTCTGAAAGACCTAGTAAAGTGAATCCCAAAAGGTTAAATCTAGATGATTCCTACAATCAGAATGAATTGGTTTAATAACTTCAATTGCTGGGGTTTTGTCTTGTTTTTCTTTTTTTGAGCTAGCTGATTCCTTTTGTGAATGAAAAAGTCCATATCTGGACAGACTCTCTCTTCTCTCCACAGAGCCTTAGATCAGTTATTTCTTAAACTTTTGTGAGGCCAGGGGTCATCCCTTTAAGAATGTAATTAAAGCTACAGATGTCTTCACAGAGTGATGTGTGTACACATACATACACACACACGCACACACAAATGTCAGGTAAGAACCCCTGCTCTGAATAATTTTGCACGGCTCCTCACATTCCCACGGTTTTATACATGGAGTGCCTTCACAGGAGCTTCTGCAAGTTGTAGGAAAATTAAATGCATCCCCCAGAATCCTTGAAGGTATCATTCCTGGCAGGCACACAAGTGCAGGTTTGAGTCAAGGAATGATGCAAGGCATGAGCAAGCAAGGCAGCACAGCCTGGAGGGCAGAGCATGCCCCTCCATTCCCATGCTGGGTGACCGGATGTGGCTCTTTGAGCAAGTTACTTCAGCAGCTGGGAAAAGAAGATAAAATGGTACTACCTCATGGGATAGGTGCTGCCCACCACTGCCAAGGATTTGGCAAACTCTCAATAGAAGTAAGCTATGATTACTTATGCTTTATAACTCAAGCTATGCTCCCTTTATTACTTGCCTACTCTCTAGCCTCTTTCCTTTCTCAAATATTATGATGCAAAACCACAGAAAATTCATGAGAAGTAGAAGGGAATAAAGAATCCCATCCAAGAATAGCCCTGTCATAGATGGTCATCCTATATAATAGGATGTAGATGTAGATGTAGGGATGTAGATGTAGATGTAGGATGTAGATGGTCCCTATAGGAATCTAGAGGACATCTACAATTCCTTGTCATCTAAACTACGGTGAACGGCCACAACAGGAAGTCTTGCTGTCTCATAAGCAGCCCCTCTACCTTGGGACAGGCCTGTTTATAAAGATACTTTCCCTTTTATGAAACTGAAATCTTGTCTTAAAGCTGTCAGAATCTCAGTATCCTTTTCCCTTCTACATGAGAAGTGTCCAGAAGGCAGGACATATTCATACATCTTCTACACATCCCGTATTCCATGCCCAGTGCCCAGCCCCCAAATGCTGCTCAGTTTTTAATTTAATTCATTGAGACTTTAAATATTTGGAAGCAGCTAACAAGGTACCTCCACCAGCCTGAAATGTCCCTTCTTGAAAGCTAAATTTCCCCAGTTTCTTTGAAATTCCTCATAGTACGTGGTCCCCACACTGTCATCATCTCAGTGGTCCTTCAGTTTAAGCACAATGTCCCAGGTGCAGTCTGACTAGGTCAGAGAGGAATATCACCATCCTTGTTCCATTCCCTTTATTCATTCATTCCTTCATTAACTCATTCATCAACCAATGCCTTTGATTCTTGTTCCTAGAAAATTCTTGGAGATTAAAAAGGGGAACTGTACCTAATACACAGCTCAAAACACTTGACCATTGATGGAGTACTGTATTTCCCTCTAGGAAAAAGCCATGTGAGTCCTTTCGAAATCTGTTTTGGCACTAATGTCAGCTCATGTGAACCATTTGCTGCTTCTTACTTTGTATACTGAGCTTTTTTAACATTCCTGATTGACCTAATCTTTCTCCAAAATTAATTCTTAAAAAGTTTTCTTTCTTCTCTCAGTTTTAAGTTTCTTATTCCTTCTGGCACAGCTTCCTGTTACTGTTAATCTTCCTGTTTCTTCTTTCCACTCAGGGACCAACATACATCTTTTCTTCCCTTTTGACCTATGTAGTTGCAGAACATGTCAATCACCACCAGAGGAACTTGGTTTGGTCTTCAGATACCAATAGCCAGCAACCACAAGGGTAGAGGAAATAAAAGAAGAAATATGTTTCCAAGTAGAGATTCAAAAAAACTACTTTCATACTTCTGCAAGCAAGTCAGCTACAAATGTCTGAAACTCTGTGATTCTCCCAAGGAACAGCCGACAGGTTTAATTTTAGCACAACCCTTGAAAGAGCTCAGGGAGCTCAGGATAACTGGTTGTACTGTAAATCCATGATACAACAGGACAGGAGGAGTATGTGTCCCCTAATAAATATTGATATTAGCTCTCAGATTTTCATGTGATGACTATTTTCAAAGGAAAAGTCTTTTATCTGAAGGATCGGATTGACAGGTAATGATTTTGGAGGCTCTTTTATCAACAAAATGGGTGGAGAAACACTGGCATAATTAACTTTTTTAGCTGCTGATTTTTTTTTTTTTTTTTAGGCCCGTATTCCACAACTGTCAATTCACTATTCTCTTTCTGAAGTAAGTTCCAATTCCCAAGAGGCCGAGGAAGGTTTACCAACTTCTAAAAGGTCAAACTGCTGACCAGTGGCAGATCCGAAGTCAGGCCTCCTGGGTAATCATGGCTGCATCAGAAAGATGCACAGGGTGTGGTGAGAGTGACCCTCCATGAGTTGGGTGAAGATCTATAAGGGGCAGAAGAAGGGGCCCATGTGAATACCCCAAAGAGATGAAAATGTCCTGTGACAGCATAACCACCTCTGAGGGAAAAGCCACCAAAGTTCTTCAAACCCTCAACCTGTTCCCACTTAAATGATTTCACAGAAAACAAATACAAAGCTGGGAGAAAAAAGGGTTTGCAACCAGGCTACCTGCATAGAAGAAAAGAGAGTTCAGGTAGTATTTCAACTCTTCTTCCTTAGAAAGTTTTGCCTATAGAAGAGAAAGGAGGCTGGGGGAAGTGCCCAACCGGACTGGATTCTTAAGGTACATTTACCAATGCCAAGATGACTACTGGTATGAGGCAGTTTACCAAGGCAAACTGAGGAGATGCTTGGGCAAGAGACTTCTGAATGGAGCAAGAGAGCTCTAACCTGGGCACAAGAGAAAACCGCCCACATACAATAGTAAAAACAGAGGATGGTGGAAGACAAATCAAGATTAATATATAAAAAATGACATCTGGCAACTCTAGACAGCACATAAAAAATTCTAAATTCTTAATGTGATTATTCTTATGAAATCTTTGTGTAAACAACTAATAGCATGAAATTCTCTCTTGAATTGAACAATGCAACAGTATACATTATCCCTTTAAAACGAAGTTTATTTTACTTTAACTGGCCCAAGCGAGATAATGCATACAAGTGCCTGTTGGTTAAAACTCTGTTCATTCACTTATTGATTCTATGAAGACCGACTGCTTAGCAACTATAGGCACTCTTGTGCTATAGGCGTGTAAGTAAACAGAACTACTTCTTGTTCTTGAAAAGCTTATTAGCTAGTGAGTTCCCCATAGTACATGCCATCAGAAAAAGATATAATTGAAGTCAAAGAGGAGAAAAGGATCACATGGAGAAAAGATCACAACAGAGCCAATGTGAGAAAGACTGCAAGTCAGCCAAGCAAGAATTAAATGCAGTTCAGCGCAATAAGAATGGTTTTTGTTACCTAGTAGACCTTCTGGAAAAATTATTTAATCTGTGTGCCTCATTTTCATTCCCTGCAAAATAGGAATGATAATGCTTGTTCATAGAGTTGCTGCAAGCAATGAGTGAGGATATATATATATAAAGTATATGGGACATCATTAGTGCCCAACAAATGGTGATTTTTTTTTAAATGAAAGAAACTTTCACATTCTGTCATATGTATCTATATTATTTGCATTTTGTAATAAGTATTATGAAAATAATCAAAAAGAATGGGGGGAAAGGAAATGCTAAAATACATGTAGGAATTAATCAACAATAGAGTTGATTAAAAAGAAAAAAAAGAAATATGTAGCTGAACTGCTGATCCCAAACACTAGTACAGAATTAGAATTATCCAAGGCCATATTATTTTTCCTGGAGGTCACACACTATGGATTCAAGCTCCCACCCAATCAGGATGATTACTTATAGTGGAGTACAATGCGTGCTGGAACCCAGCACTCTGGCATGGTTGCCTGCCCCACCATGTACCTTAAGAATCCAGTCCAGCTGGCCACTTCCCCCAGCCTCCTTTCTTTTCTACAGGTAAAACTTTCTAGGGAAGAAGAGTTGAAACACTACCTGAACTCTTTTCTTCTACGCAGGGAGCCTGCCAATGTCAGATACTGAGAAGGGAAATCCAGGCCTACTTCGAGGGGATGGGGGGCAGCAAAACAGGAGTTCTCTGGGAAATCAAGCTGCATGAAGATCTTTCACACAGGAACCACATTGGATAAGAAATGTTCCCTTTTGTGATATCCACAGAAGTGGGCATTACGGGATGCCTGCGCCACATAAAGAGGAACAAGCTTCGGAAAACAGCCCTTCATCTCAACCAGTACAGATTGGCCCATGGGAGTCATTCAGACCTTTAGACATTTTGTACAAGCTGTGTGTTAGAGTTTTCCAAGTACTCTGTGCTCTGTAGTGGAAAGATCAGGTCTTGGGTTCAGACAGAGCTGACTTACTATCCTCCTTCTATCACTTATTAGTATGTGGTCAGTTGTAGCTTCCTTAATTACCCGCCTCTATATGACCTACTATAAAAATAAGGAGAATATTACTTGCCTTGCAAACATCTCGTAATAAATAAGCGATCTTTCAGTCTGTGAAATCTCCTAATCTAATATCACTTAAATAGTAAATGCTTAATAAATTATGGCTATTACTAACTGGATTTCTGGATTATTACTTGATAAGTCAAGTTAATTAAAAATCTGCCCGGTCTTTACTTAAGTTTGTGTGGACTAAGAGGAAAATGGTATTTTGAAAAAATTTTATATGTGGTTATTTCATGGCCACAGAATAATAACCACTGACTATTACGAACTGCGGGCCTAACTTGTTTAGACTTCTTTATACAGATCTTATTCGTATTTCTTTTTTCACAAGGGCAAATAAATAAGTAGTAGCTCCCAAACAGTTCTTATGCATTTTATACTCTCAAAAGTTTGGGCAAATATAAATAAAAAAATAATGCAATACACTTATAGACAGATACAGTGCAAATGTAGTAATCTTGACAACTGGTAAATATTGAAGTGTATATGGATGTTTGCATTGATATTCTTTTAATTTTTCTGGACACTAAAAATTTTTTAAATAAAAAATTGGAGAAAACCTTACTGAAACATTAAAATTAATTTAGTTAAACTTTAAAATGTAATTTTCCATATTGAAAGGACATACTAAATGTTGGAAAAATTTGCCCCGAATGTCCAAACCAAGGCATACTCTAAGAGCTTTACCAAAATTTTAACAAAAATAAAAGAAAACATCTTTTGGATATTCAAATAAAAAGACCAAGTCCCTGAAGGGGGAAAGAATAAAATTGTTATGTATGTTTATCAGTAATGTGACATGCCAGGAAATAATAGAGTAACAGTTTACATACTTAAAAAAATAAAGTATGAGCCAAAGATTTTGTATCTGGCCAAACTGACCTCAAGAATAGAAGACACAGGGTCCTGCTCCTGGCTAGCTCAGTTGGTAGAGCATGCAACTCTTTATCTTGATCTCGGGGTGTTAAGTTCAAGCCCTGTGTACGGCTTACTTTGTAAAAAAAAAAAATAGAGGACATAGAAATTTTAACTTTTTATTTTGAAATCACTTCAGAGTTTCAGAAAAGTTGCAAAAAAATAGTACCAAGTTCTTGTACATTGTTCACCCAGGTTACTCTAATAGAATATGACTGTGTCCTTAGACACCAGAGAGGCACATGCACAGAGAAAAGGCCATGTGAAGACATAGCACGAGGCAACCATCTGCAAGCCTATGAGAGGTTTCTGGAGAAACCAATCCTGCTAGTACCCTAATCTTGAACTTCCAGCCTCCAGATCTCTGGGAAAATAAGGTCTTGTTTTTTGAGCCATCCCACCTAGTATTTTGTTATGGCAGTCCTATCAGATAAATAGTGACATGGTCCAACTTCCAATTTTTCTATAGCCAGTCCTTTCTTCCAGCTTTTCCTTCAACTTAAGATATTTTACTATCTATCTGCCAGAATGTTCACCTCTTACATCCAAGGCTCTTGGGTTCCTTGGAATGGCCCACACACGAATTATTTGTTGTCTTTTTTCAATCCAGTATTTAAATCTTACATAAATTCCTTCATGTTTCTGACATGGAGAAGCATCTTCTCCAATTTCCAGTACTGCTGTATTTTTGCCCTATTTTATATTCAAATAGACATTTCGCTGAGAATCTGCAAATATGCTATTACCTAAACACACTTCCTTCTACAGCTCTCCAGGAAATCTGATGAACAGTCTTCCTAAGTGAATATTGGTTACAGTAACAGATTTGTTAAAGATTTCTTGATGTAGCAAGGTTATGCATTTAATAGTCTTTCTAGTTTATGAAAATCTTCTAACCTACCTGGTAATGAAGCAGCAGACAAACAACATCTGGGCAGATATTTATCTTGTTAAGTTAAACATGCACCTGGCCCCTTAATTATCAACTATAATTGACAACTTCATCATTGCAGAGCACTTTTCTGTCCATGCCACAGTGGTGCAAGTAATTAGGTAATAATTAATGATTCTTTAAGTGCATTATTTCCTAAGAGTTCAATTCGCACTGTATGTATATTTAAATAGCAACAACTCTGTTTGTTTTGTCCATATAGACAAATGTTGGAATAAATGAGAATTGCCATGCTTATCATGGGTAACTCAAAGTATCATCTATAATCATTCCTAACCTTTTTTCTACTCCATAGAGTGCTTATTTTATTTTCATTGAGCCTTACCAAATAACCATAAAGTTTTAGAGCTAATTATAGAATCCAAATGAATACACATTCACAAAGATACTCATCCCCATGTTACACATAATAAGGAAACATGTAAATATATAAATGGCCAAAAGGATTAGTAAACTATGGTACATGAACTAAACAAAATATTATGCTAAATTTGAAAATAATAATTTTGAACATTATAAAAATGTGAAAAGTTATATTTTAAAATAACATAAAATTCTCTAATTACTAAATACTAGAAGGTAATAGGTACAATAAGAAGGCCCACAAGTGAAGATTCTCCCATTAAAGTAAATTTTTCTTCTGAAAAATATTTTATTTCCATTATTGACTAGGTAACACATGCCCATAGTACAATATTCAAAAGATAAAGAAGAATATTCATTGAAACGTTAATGTCTGTCTGAGACTTGTCTTCCATTCCTTACGAGTAATTTTTTCTAGGAAGTATTAAATTTTTCTAGTTTTTGTATATTATTCCAAAGACACTTTTTATAAGTGAACTTACTCACTTAGAAAAAAATGTAAATACATTTTTTCCCACACAAATAGTAGCAGTAATAGCACACACATTGTTCCACATCCTGCTTTTCTCTCTCAATATCTCTTGGAATAGTTCCATATCATTACATAGAAAGCTACCTAATTATTTTTAATGGTTATATTTCATTATATGAATTTATCACAATTTATTTAACCATCTTGTATTCATACGTTTAAGTTCATGCTAATCTTTTACTATTTGAAATAATGTTCTAGACAATAACCAGAGTGATACGTTTAAAATGAAAATGAGATCAGACTTCCAATTTGAAGATAGCAATATAAAATTTGAATTTTTTTCTTTCATTTCCTTGGAAGTCTTTGTAAAGTAAAAGAAGAATGAGAAACATAAACACAGAAACCATAAACATGTTCTTTGTAGTGAAGAAAAAGAAAAATCCCATACATGTTTATCCAGTTCATAGAAAGGAAATAAAAATCAAGTGAACTTATATACCAAACCCTATATCATAAGAAACACCTCACCTAGCATCACACTATTCTACCTCTTATAAAAGTGCTTCTGGGAAAATTGTACATATTTTAAAGATAAGCAATCACAGATGAATCCTTTTGGTAATGACAGAGTAGATGGTTTCAGATCAACTGTCCCACTAATACCACCTAGAAATACTCAAGAATATGTTTTTAAAATATGTATTTGAAGACACTAGAGAACTACAAAGGCACTGAGGACTTAAAGAAACGAGAAGGAATTTACAAAGAGGTGAGTTGGCATTAATTTCAAACTGCTTTTCTGATCAAGGAATGTGATGATTCACAAGTGGTTATGAAGAGACCATATGAGTAAGGATTTCCTGCATTCTTATGAGTCTTAAGGGAAATAATTGGAGGAGGAGCTCTAGTAAACATCCAAGGATTTCCTTTGAGAGCCCTAAAGGAACTAAACAGCAGGAATAGGGATGAACCAAAAGTAAAACATCCCTTATGAGACTGAAGCCCAGCTTCAAATTAATTCAATATCTGGATGGATTAAAATGATTGTATCCTACTCTAACTTCATACCAGAGATTTAATAAATGCTCTCTAGGCCTAGATAACATCATCCAGAGCATCTCCAAAGTGTTTTGTGTTCAATAAAGGAATTTAAGCTATTATCAAAAATTGTTAGATTTTTGAAATAAAATTAGATCAGGAAATAAAACTGATGGTTTCAAGCATGACAAAGAAAGAAACAAAGAGATATCAGCTCCAGAGCCACAGGTGATTCAATATTGTTTTTATCAGATATGGTCTTTAAAATAAGTGATTAGTAATGTTCAAGGAACTAGATGACAAGATAGTAAATTTCATTAGAGAATACAAACTGCACAATAAAAATTTGAATTTAAAATGCAAAACTAAATGAATAAATAAATAAAAGAAAAGAAAAACTAAAATTAAAAACTCAACTGATGTGTCTAACAGCAATATATGCATATATATTATGTACATATATAAAACTCTAGATCTATAGCTAAAATAGATGGAGATAGAGATGGGGAGGGAGAGAAAAATTATTAACTGGCAGAAGATAAGAAGGAAATATCAAAAGTGAAGCCTGAAAAAGAAGGAAGGATGGAAGAAGAAAGATGTAAGACATGGCAAAAAATATGTAGTATTGTAGTCCAGGAGGGAATGTAGAGAATAAATGGGATTGAAGCAATATTTGAAGTAATACCAGATAGAAATTCTCTACAACTGATGGACATCATGCTACAGGTTTGAGAAATATTATGAGCCACAAGCAAGAAAATATAAAGAAAAAACACACCTAGACTTACCATAGTAAAACTGCTAAAAATATATATATAAACAAACAAAAAATGTTTTGAAAGTAACTAGAAGAAAACAAAGACATTTCTTTCAAAGAAGCAAAATAAGAATGACAGATTACTTCTTAATTTACATAATGGAATACAGAAGACAATGGAATGACATCTTCAAGTTCTGAAAGAAAATAACTGCTAAATTTGAATTTATCCCCAGAAAAAAGTATCCTCAAAAGATAAAAAAGACAGTTCAAAAAAAAAAAAAAAGTTCAGATAGTGAAAAACAGATAATTCATCAGCCAGTCTATAATAAACAGAATCCCAAAGATGTAAGGTAAGGAAATTAATCCCAGATTAATCATGGTAATGGAGAAAAATAAAGAGAAAAAAAAAAAAGTCCATTTGAGAGTGAATCTAAATAAATATTGACTGTATAAAAATAATAATGGTTTATAGAGCTAATATGTATGTAAAGTTAAAATATATAACTCTAAGGTTTTTGCATTAACAGAAGAGTAGTAAATACTAATTTATGTTGCATTCTAATAAATCAGGATTGGCAGATGACATGATTGTGTACAGAAAATTTTTTAAAATACAGATAATATATAATGCTTAATAAATTAAACAAGGTTATTTTATGCAAAAACTCTTTAGATAAGCAAAAAAATGGAAAATAAAAATTTTTAATATTATGCCATTTTCAAAAATAATAAAAAGTTAAACACCAAAAATAATTTTGAGAAAGATGTTAGCTCTTCACAGAAAACTATAAAACATTACTGAAAAATATTTCTTTTTTTTAAGATTTTATTTATTTATTCATGAGAGACACAGAGAGAGCGAGAGAGGCAGAGACACAGGCAGAGGGAGAAGCAAGCTCCATGCAGGGAGCCCGATGTGGGACTCGATCCCGGGTCTCCAGGATCAGGCCCTGGGCTGAAGGCCGCGCTAAACTGCTAAGCCACCGGGCTGCTCCTGAAAAATATTTCTTAAAAAAACAAATGGATGAATATCACCATGTTCATTGACTGGATAACTTGATATTGTTGAAGATGTCATTACCCCCTATATGGATCATAGATGCAAAGGAACTTCAGTCAAAAGAATCCTAACCCTGTTTTTGACAAGCTGATTCTAGAATTTATAAAGAAAAGTAAAAGCGGAAAAGAGGTCAAGACAATCCTGGAAAAAATAAAAAGAACAGTCGAAAGACACTACCAGATATCAAGATATAACAAAATCACTTAAAATAAAATCACAGTAATGTGATAACAGCACAAAGGGAGACAAATAGATCAATGAAATGAAACAGAAAGTCCAGACACATATATATGGACACCTGATTTATGATGGTTGGTGACTGTAGTCGGCTAAAATATGACCGCACAAAGATATCAAATCTTAGTCCCTAGAACCTGTGAATGTTATTTTACGTGGTAAAGTTTTTGCAGATGTGGTTAAGAACACTTAACTGAGGAAATGATCCTGATCATCCAGATGGTCCCTAAAAGCCATCATAAGTGTCCTTATAAGAGACAGGCACAGGGAGACTATACACACACACACACACACACACACACACACACAGAAGGTCATGTGAAGATGGAGACAAAGACTACGATGATGTGCCCACAAACAGGAATGCTGGCAGCCACCAGAAGCTAGAAAAGGCAAGGAAGGCATTCTCCCTTAGAGCCTCTGGAGGGAATGCCACCCTGCCAACACTTTGATCTCAGCCCAATGATACTGATTTTGAATTTCTGGCCTCCAAAACTGAGAATAAATTTCCCTCTTGGTGCCTGAACTCAACAAGTTTGTGGGAATTTGTTACAGTAACCATAGGAAATGAATACAGTGGTACCATGGAACATTGGGGAAAAGATAGTCTAGGATGGTCTTGTCCATAAACGGTGCCAGGTCAACTGAATAGCCATATAGAAAAGAAATGAATGCAGCCCTTGACTTCACATAAACCACAAGTATAAACTGGAGACAAATCAAAAATTCAAGCGTAAATTATTTTTAAAAGAACATCAAAAAGATAACATAGGGAAACAGATTCATGAACTTGAGATAGACTAAGATTTCTTAACTAGAACCTCAACAGAACTAACCAAAGGAGAAAAGACTGTAAGCTGGGCTACATTAACACGAAGGACTTCTACTCATGAAATTATGCCACGAGAATGAAATTGGAAATGGGAGATGATATTATCCAATATATATAACTCTCAAGAGATTTGCATACAGAAAATATTTTTAAATCACTTCCAAATCAATAGAAAAAAAAAAAAAAACCTGTCAACTCAATAGGAAAACAGACAAGAGATTTGAGCAGGCGCTTGACAAAAGGGAATATCCAAATGTCCTAGTAAACTGATAAGATGCTCAATGTCATTATTTAACAGAGGAATAAATATTAAAACCATAGTGAAGTACATGGTTACATAGCCATGAGAATAGCTAAAATTTAAAAGATTGATAGCACCCCCTGTTGGTGAGGAAACAAAGCTGTTTTAAATTTCACGTAGTGCTGGGGGAAGTATAAAGTTATACAGGAGGCATCTTTGGAAAAGCATTTGGGGTCACCTCCTAAAGTGTAATATATACAGACCTTATGACCAACTGTCTAGGCACTGTGGTCCAGCCATGCTGACCCGTCAAATTAGTCGTCACTTCCTAACTGTAAAAAATCCCAACATGGGGCACCTGGGTGGCTCAGTCAGTTGAGCATCTGCCTTCCGCTCGGGGGGTGGTCCCAGGGTCCTAGGATCAAGCCCAGCATCAGGCTCTCCGCTCAGTCTGCTTCTCCCTCTGCCTCTCCCCCCTTGCTGGTGTGTGTGCTCTCTCTCCCACTCGCTCTCTCTCTCTTTCTCACTCACCGTTTATCAAAATAAATAATAAAATATGTTTTAAAAATCCTAACTTTTAAAATAAACATATATTAGTTGTGGAATATTATTTGCATTAATCTGCTACTGAATTGTTTACTATTTTGTACACCAATTTTCAAAATAAAGATTGAAATATAATTTTCATTTTTATCTTTGACAGGCTTGATATTAACATTTTTCACATCATAAAACAAACGTGGAAGATTTTCTTGCTTGCAAGTTCATCAAAGATAGGGTAAAATATTTCCATGAACCCATCTGGGTCTGGAGCCTTTTATGGAAAATGACAGTGCCTCTTTGGGAAATTTCTCTATTCCTTCTATTGTACTTGGGCTGTATAATTTCTAACTTTTTCTAGGAGGGGTTTTGCTACTTCATATTTTCCTAGAGTATCAACCAATTTCATGTAACAGCTCAAATGTATTTCCATGATATTGAGCAAAAATATTTGTGTTTTTCTGATTCTTTGAATTTCCTTATCTTTCCTAATATGTGATTTTATGTTTTCCTTCTTTAAAAATCAGATTATGTAATTTTTCAAATAACAAACCCATGAGTTTATTTAGAATTTCCAAAATTTCGTGTTTTCCAATTTATCAGTTTCTGCTTTTAATTCTTCTTTTCTGCTTTTCTTGGATTTATTTTATGGTTTCCTAACTTTTAATACAATGCTTAATTCATTTGTTTTCATCATTTATTTTTTATGACCACAAGTGTTTGGGGTATGTGGATTTTTTCCCAATTCTTTTAGGATATTATTGGATTATACTATTTAAAAATAAATACACGTATGCAAAGTTTTCCAAGAAAGGGCATGAAATCCATGTTCTAGTTTCAAGGCTACTGGAAATATACAAAAGGTGGATGATTACAGACTTCCCATTACTCTTTGGAAATATGGCAAAGTCGTATAATGACAGTATAGCTTATAGTTAAGAATCTGAGCTGTGTCTTATAGCTCTAGGTTAAAATCTTGACCTTACTACCTACCTGCTATGTGACACTTGGGAGGTGACCTATCCTCTCACCGCTTCTCCGTCCCCATCTGAAAAAAAGCAAGGATTTAAAAACAAAATTTAAAAGGTACCTATTATATAAGGGTGTTGGGAGAACAAAAGGTAAAAAATCTTTATGAACAGCTTCGAAGAGTGCTTTAATATATAAGTTCAATTAATCTGTTCATTTGTTTAGTGAAATAGATGAATTTGGTTACTTCCAGTTAATTTCCGAAGGATCATGGCATACCAATATTTATTCGATAAAGATCTGGATAGGTATGCCCGGTTGACACCAGTGACTGAAATTGTGTCTTTTCATTCACTATTTCCAAGGCTCCAATGGCTCTCAACGACCCTGAGAATCAAGTATACAGTGTGTCCGCCTAAGGACAGAGTCTAAACTGCTGGGTGCAACTCTACACACTCGGGTCTCTAACCACATCTCCCCACCACACCTTCCCACCATAACAAAATCAATCTACTTCCTCAAAAAAACCATGTCCCCTCACCCCTGTGCTGCTTCCTCTGTCCCTGGGGTTTCTCAACCCAGCCCTAGAGCCTTTTGAGGCCTGGAAAACCCTTTGCTGTGGGGGCTGTCCTATGGGTTGTCGGATAGTTCAGCAGCACTCCTGGCCCCTACCCACTGGAGGCCAGTACCACCTACCCTGATCTAATACCCCCCAAAATGTCTACAGGCCTTGCCAGAAGTCCCCTGTGGGGCAAACTCTAGGGGTGCCTAGTTCTAAGAACTGCTGCTCTATGGAGAATGCTTTTACCCCCATTTACTTGGCTACATTCAACCCACCCTCCAGATTTCTGGCTAAACGTCCCTGCCGTGTCCCCAGGGTCAGCACCCCTGCTATACCCAGACAGCCGGGGGAGGGGGGGGGCGTCAAGCAAACAGCCCCAGCGTTCCTTGCACAAAGATGAGAATGGGAGGGCTCGATGGGGGCCCAGCAGTGAGGCCCTATCAGGCAGCAGGTTGGATGGGGCCTGGAGGGGGGGCCCTAGAGTTAGACAGGAAATTGGCCGGCTTTCCAGTGAAATGATTGGGTTAGAAGCCTGGAATGGAGAAGGGGGGGGGGGGGGTGCTCCGAAAAGAAGCATGGATTGGGGTGGACCAGGATGGAGAAGGAACTCATGGGTTCAGAGAGACTCTGACCTGGTGGGGCGGCCAGGTAGGGACGCTGGAGAGGGGACACTCGGAAGCAGTGGCCCTACCTTCTTTCTTGCCCGGAGTTAAATCTATGCCTTTGGAGAGGCCATCCAAAATTCTGGGGGGACCCCCAAATCCCCTCTCCCGCCCCGCTCAGCGCCCCCCCCCCCCAAACACGTGCGCACCTGCAGGCGCGCTCCTGTCCCCTGCCTGGAAATCACGCTTGCAAAAGCAGCTGCCGGAAGAAAGAATTTTTTTTTTTTTTATTATTAAGGTGGGGATGGGGTGAGAAGATGGAGAGAGAAGTGGGAGCCCGAGGAGGACCGCGGCAGGTAGGAGAAGCCACCTCCAGACCCGGCCTTCTGGGCTGGGACCTGCGGAGCGCAGGCCGGCGCCGTCTTCTGGCGCCATCTAGTGGCTGGTTCTTGTAGCGACAGGAGCTCTGATCCGTGCTAAAGACCCGCGGGGCAGAGGGACTTGGGGAGCCAGAGAGGTAATGACTGGAAGGGCACATAGAAGCTGTTCTTCTGGGACCCAGGAATCATACATCCAGCTTGGAACAGGGCACCTGCACTCCATCCAGGCTGCCCGTGGGCGGCCCTCCTGGGAGGCTGGCTTCTCAGAGCCTGGTCATTCCCCTACAGTCCTCTCCAGATCCCAGGGCACCCCCCCAACACACACCTTTTTTTAATTTTTATTTATTTTTTTATTTTTTATTTATTTTTTTGCCTGACCAGAGGATCCCTCACTTCTGGTTAATGACGTCCCTTGCTGATGTTTTTTTTTTTCTTTTCTTCCCTTCCTAATTATTAGCAGTCTTTATTACTAGTGCCTGGATATAGTATTTCTTATTTGGAAATCCAACAAGCTTTTAATTAGAGAAGCAACAGGAAGAGATATTAAGCTGTATTAATGCATCTGAAAACCCAGCACAGTTAAAAGAAAGACAGTCTCATAGATAACAGCACGGTTGAAAATTACAGGAACAGCTTCCAGTAAATAACTAAATGGAAAATCCCAGAGAGGGTCAATTGTTGTTAGTTAATATTTGTAGCAAAGTACGGCACTTAATAATGCGGCCGTTTCTTATCCTTATGGGAGGCAAATAACAAGAATTGGGATTTCCACTTTAGATCGTAATTCTAGCTCATTTTTAAGGGCCCAGATTTTGCAATAATGTATCCAGAGAAGATTTGTCGTAGAAATAATCCCTTCATCATCAATTCTCAGGAGGGTCTCTAAAAATGCTTTTCTTGCCAAGAAATTTCACAAAATGACCTTAGAGCAGGTCATAAAATAGACCTGGACAATAAAATGGGCACAGTCACTGCTCTCCCTGTATTTACTCCTTGAATCTGGGCTGGATTTGACTTGTTTTGTCTAATAAAATGCAGTGGAAAGCACTTAACCACTTCTGAGCCTGGAACTCAAGAGGCTTTGTGTACTTCAGCTCAATCTCTTGGAACCCTGCCAGCTGTCAAGCAAACAACCCCAAACCAGCCTGGTGGAACATGCAAGAACATATGGAGCACAGACAAGCCATTGTAGCAAGGCACTGAGACACGGGGGAGGGCCCAACCAAGATGAGCAAGCCATCCACGGACGCATGAGAGGACCCAGCGGAACCGCAAGAACCGCCCAGCTGATCCCAGCCCAAATTGTCGGTCTTCAGAATCATGTAATACAGCAAGAGATAACTGATATAAGTATTGTGGCTAAATTGCATATAGAGAATTTGTATTTCCCGACTGCATAGGAAATCATGATACCAAAAAAAAAAAAAAAAAAAAGAAAGAAAAGAAAAGAAGGATAGTGGGAGTACATTTGAGGAATAATCCAGATGGAATTAAGGACTTTGCTCCTTCTCATGTTGCCAGTCAGAGGACTCTTGATTTCCTTCTGGACTATCTAACTCTGACTGAAACTAACTCTATTCCATCATTAGTACATCCTAGTTAAGCAGAGATGGAATTTTAATGAACTGCAATTCCTGTTGTGACCACACTTGCCTAAATCCTCATTTATTTCATACCTAATTTATTGTAACAACTGATTTTTCTTACTCTAAATTTATTTCTACTCCAATTTATATTGTTGTCTACAATCAGACCAAGTGTTTTTTAATGTCTTTTTCTACATGTTGAACCCCTGCTCAAAATGCTTCAAAATCTATTTCCAGGCAGCCCGGGTGGCTTAGCGGTTTAGTGACACCTTCAGCCCAGGGCCTGATCCTGGAGACCCCGGATCGAGTCCCAAATCAGGCTCCCTGCATGGAGCCTGCTTCTCCCTCTGCCTGTGTCTCTGCTTCTCTCTCTCTCTCTCTCTCTCTCTCTCTCTCTGTGTCTCTCATGAATAAATAAATAAATAAAATCTTTTAAAAAATCTATTTCCTATTGCCCCAAAAGGTCTCTGAAAACAAAAGTAACAAAATAAATTTTTAAAACTTGAAAAATGATAAATTGGACTTCATAAAAATTTTTAAAAGTCTGTTCTAATGATGCTGTCAAGAAAATGAAGACAAGCCACAGACAAGGAGAAAATACTTGTAAAATACACATCTGGTTACTGATGTAGCGAAACACCGGGATACCTGCACCCCAATGTTCATAGTAGCAATGTCCACAATAGCCAAACTGTGGAAGGAGCCACCATGTCCTTTGACAGATAAAGGATAAAGAAGATGTGGTCTATACATACAATGGAATATTACTCAGCCATTAGAAAGGATGAATACCCACCATTTTCTTTGACATGGATGGAACTGGAGGGTATTATGCTGAGTGAAATAAGTCCATCGGAGAAGGACAATTATCATATGGTTTCACTCATATGGGAAATATAAGAAATAGTGAGGAATTATGAGGGAAAGGAGGGGAACTAAGTGGGAAAAATTAGAGAGGGAGACAAACCATGAGAGACCCCTGACTCTGTAAAACAAATAAAGGGCTGTGGAAGGGGAAGTGGTTGGGGAGATGGGGTAACTGGGTGATGGGCACTGAGGAGGGCACTTCATAGAATGAGCACTGGGCGTTATACTATATCTTGCAATTTGAATTTAAATTAAAAAAAATTTTAAAAACACATATCTCTTTTATGAAGATTTTTTTCAAAAAAATTCCCAGAACTCAGGAGTAAGGAAACAACCCAGTTCTTTCAAAGAACAGGTTATATGAGCAGACATTTAACCAAAGGAATGATATGAGTAGCAAATAAACACATGAAAAGATATTCACCAGCATAATTCATTAAGAAAATACAGAATAGGGGATCCCTGGGTGGCTCAGCGGTTTAGCGCCTGCCTTTGGCCCAGGGCGCGATCCTGGAGACCCGGGATCGAATCCCACGTCGGGCTCCCGGTGCATGGAGCCTACTTCTCCCTCTGCCTATGTCTCTGCCTCTCTCTGTGTGTGTGTGACTATCATAAATAAATAAAAATTTTAAAAAAACAAAAAAAAAGAAAATACAGAATAAAACTGCAAGGAATATCACTACATGACTATAGAAAGGCTTTAAAAAAAAAAAAAAAAAAAAAACTATCACTGGGCAGCCCAGGTGGCTCAGTGGTTTAGTGCCGCCTTCAGCCCAGGGTGTGATCCTGGAGACCTGGGATCGAGTCCCAAGTTGGACTTCCTGCATGGGGCCTGCTTCTCCCTCTGCATGTGTCTTTGCCTCTCTCTCTCTCTCTCTATGTGTGTTTCTCATGAAAAATAAATAATCTTAAAATAAACTATCACTATCAGGTGCTGATAAGGATGCAGAGCATCCATGTTCCTGCTGGATATGCAAAATGGCACAGTCCCTTTGGAAAACAGTTTGACAATTTCTTACAAATGGTAGGGAGAATTATGACCTAGCTTTCAGCATATTTGCACCTAAAAATTATACACAGCCTTTTAACATAGCTAATCACAAAAGCTAAAGTGAAATATAAAAAATGCTGAAGACAGATTAAGTATAAAACAATCTAGGATAGTATGTATTCACATAAAAGAAGTATAGCTTAAGTTGGATACAGTGAAGAAGCACTGAATTGCTACTATTTACATTTATCATTAATAATAGTGGTAGTTAAGCCTAAATTTACAGATCCTCCCAAATAGGTCTGATCAAATGTATTCAAAGCTACTTACAGCAATGCTTTTCTTTTCTAGTGGTGTTTCATTTTTTTTAACTTAAAAAAAAAAAAAAAACAGTTTTATTGAGATGCAATGCACATACCAAGCAATTCACCTATTTAAAGTGTATAATTCAATGATTTTAAGTGTATTCACAGATATTCGCAACTACTACCACAATTTTAGAATATTTTCATCATTTCAAACAAACAACAAACAAAAGCCCTCTAAGCCTTTTCATTATTATGTTCACAATCCTCCCCCAGACCTAAGGAAGCATAATCTCCTTTATGTCTCCATGGATTTCCCTGTTCTGGACATTTCATATGAATGGACCCAGGTAATCTGTGGCCTTTTGTGATTGGCTTCTTTTACTTTCCACTGTATGGCTATACCACATTTTGTTTATTTTTTCACTAATTGATGGACATTTGGGTGGTTTCCACCTTCTGGCTGTTGTAGATACTGCTGCTAGAAACATTCATGTAGAAGGTTTTTTTAATATTTATTCTTTCTCAATATAGACATTTATAGCAATCAATTCTTCTCTAAGCCCTGCTTTCACTGCTTAATATCAGTTTTTGGTATCTTGTACCTTCATTTTCATTCATCTCGAAGTAGTTTCTGACTTCTTGTGATTTCTTCTTTGACCCGTAGGTTATGTAGGAGTATGTTGTTGAATTTCCACAAATTTGTGAGTCTCCCAGTTGTTTTCCTGTTACTGATGTCTGATTTCATTCCACTGTGTCTGGAGAACATGCTTCTTATTATTTCTATCCTTTTAAATGTATTGAGGTTTAGTTTATGGCCTAGCATATGGTCTGTCCCGTGTGCTTGAGAGAATTGTATATTCTCCTATGGGGTGCAGGGCTCTATACATGCTAGGTCTAATTTGATTTATACTCTTGTTCAAGGCTTGCTTTTCCTTATTGATCTTTTGTCTCCTTGATCTGTCCATTATTGAAAGTAGGGGTACTGAAGTCTCCAACTATTGCTATTGAACTATTTCTCTCTGCATTTCTCTCAGTTCCACTTCATACACCGTAGTGCTCTACTATTAGATGTGGATACATATATAATCATTATGTCTTCCTGATTGATATACCCTTGATGGATCTTTTTATCATTATAAAATCTTTATGTCTGTTGTCCGGTAGCCGTATAGCCACTCCAGCTTTCCTGTGGTAGCTGTCCACATGATATACTTTTGCTCATCCTTTTATTTCCTATCAATTTGTTGCTTAGAATCTAACAAAAACACATGGTTTTCATAAGTTATAAGGTAAAAACCCTCATAGTTAGCACCAGAACTTTCCTTAGCTGCTTCAGAAGCCCCTCTGTGTGGCATTCCAAACACAGTCTTGTCCTTGCCCCCCAAATTAATGACTATCTTGACTTTTCTAGTAATCTAGAAAATCAGATTAGTAATCTAGTAATTCCTAATTACTAGAAAATCTAGTAATTCTTTGACTTCTTTAAAGTTTTACAACACCAATGTGTAGCCATAGATGCTATGGTTTAGCCTCTCCTGGTTTGTTTTTGTTTTTGTTTTTTAATCTGTTAAGTTTCTTCTTCAAAGCTGTATGGTTTGGTTGAAGCTGGCCTATCTGAAATGAGAATGGAAATAGAATTCAGCCTTGTTTAAGAAGCTCTAGGAAGTCAAGAATCAGAGACTCAAACATCTTGCAGAACTGCAAAAGCATGTCTGCCGCGTGTATCCTAAATCCTGTTTGGACAGAGGCGAGAAGTGGAAATGTGGAACGTAAGATTCAAGGAAGAATCACAGAAATTAGGGACATGAGATTCTCAGTCCCCTCCTGCCCCCTGCTGTCTGCCTGAGGTAAAGCCTGTTGCCATGGGGAAGCACCAGCTGGAAGTGGGATGTGGAGGCTGGAAGATATGGGCTCTACCCTCCCCCACAAAACACAAACTATTGCTTAACCTTCAGAGGCAGAGGTCAAGAAAGTAGCCACCAAGCTGAGACCTAACACAGAGCAAGAGCCTGTGCTAGAAGACAGGAACCGAAGGGCAGGATGCCAAGTCCAGGGCCACTGTACATGATTTAGGACACTGAAGAGCACAGAGTTTCCAAGAATCAGATTGTCAATGAGCCTTTTAGTTAATCTCAAAAACTGGTAAATGGGGGTCAGGGATTACTAATCCCCAAGACCGTCTCCTGTCTCCCAAAACAACACTTACAGGAAATGAGCTGCAGAAGCCTAGCAGCACATGGAGGAGGAGAATCCTCCTGGACCTTGCCCTCCAGTGTAGCTCTGGAAAGCAAGGCAAGTGGGAAATCCCTCCAAGGTGCAGCTGAAGTCAGCTGGGAATGGTGAATTGTGGGTGGGAAGAGGAGGGCACAGAGAACCACAAGAATCTGGAAACACCATCCTTTCTGGGAGCAGCTAAGAACCTGTGCTGCCTTCAGTGGACATGAACAGCTATTTTCACCTGAGCCAGCCCAGCCCAAGTACTACTATCTCCTAAACCAGGTCTGGGCCATTTAACACTAGAAATACTGAGGACGGACTGGAATGGGTTGAAAAGCCCGGAGAGCCTCCTGGGAGGTGAGGAAAAGACTTGTATGATGAACTCTAAAACCAAAAGAAGAAAAGTTTGGGATGTTCCAGAAACACCCATGGCATATGATGGTGCTGGCCAGGAAGGAATGATGTGCCCAGCCCCCTGGGCACCACTGTGCTACCCTATGTCTCAGTCCTAGTGCCGCCATCAGGGACAGAGTCCTGGAGGACCTGGCCCTAAGAACAATCCTTCAGCGTGTGCTAATAAGAAAAACTCAGCTTAACAGAATCGGCTTTGGAAAATCAACTCAACAGAGTCAGGAAGCTGCTCTTGATCTATGCCAGTGCTAGGTGGCATTAGGTAACCTGAAGAAGTGTAGAGCAGCATCCTTCTTCAGAAAGACGGGAGAGCTTTCAAGGAAGGAAAAATCCGGTCTCAAAGTCTACTTTGGAAGTTTTGGGGGGCATTTTTGATAATCACAACAGTGAGAGCTGGAATACAACTGGCATCTATTGGGCAAGGGCCAAGAACAGTGGACATCCTGCGACATACAGGGCAGGTCCACACTCTGAAGAACTGTCCCACAGCCTGCAGTGCTTTATGCCCTAAGAGACCTTTGCGTAGGCAAAACATGCAGGATTTTACTTAAAACCTGGGCCAAAATAGGTTCACATTTAAACCTGGAAGGAGGGATCCCTGGGTGGTGCAGCGGTTTGGCGCCTGCCTTTGACCCAGGGCGCGATCCTGGAGACCCGGGATCGAATCCCACGTCGGGCTCCCGGTACATGGAGCCTGCTTCTCCCTCTGCCTGTCTCTGCCTCTCTCTCTCTCTCTCTCTCTCTCTTTGACTATCAAAGATAAAAAAAAAAAAACCTGGAAGGAGAACACAACTGCTGTTTATACTTAAATGAAAAGTATTAGGGGAATACGTTGCATTCCTCAGGAAAGCAACTGCCCTGTTAATCAAGGGAGGATTAAACTCTTGTCAAAAACTCTACCAAAATTGGGGCACCTGGGTGGCCCAGTCAGTTAAGTGTCTGACTCTTGATTTCAGCTCAGGTCATGATCTCAGGGTCCTGGGATTGAGCCCCAAGTCAGGCTCCACGTTCAGCTGGGAGTCTGCTTGAGGATTTCTCTCCCTCTGCCCCTTCCCCTGCTTATGTTGTCACTCTCTCTCCAGATAGAGAGATAGATAGGTAGGTACCTAGGTAGGTAGATAGATGATAGATAGATAAATAGATAGATAATAGAACAGCAAAAACAAAAAACAAACAATAAAACCTATATGTTCCTAATCTTAGATAATTGTTCCTAGTCTTAGATGATCATATCAATGACAATAGCTCTGCAAATGGCATTTGAGTCTTTGGCACACCTCTAAAAGTCTGTATTTGCAATGGCTGTATTTGTGGTGATATGATGTACAAGGAGAAGAATCTACTTCTTTATGTCTGAGAGCATTTACTTATTGAATATATATCATTAAGTTTAATGCCCCTTTCTTTCTTCTTTATATGCCAGTCAGACCATTATATTGCTTTTTAAACACTTAAGTAAATACATATGTATATACATATAGATACATATATATACTATGAATTTCATTTTAGGAAAATAAAATGGGTGCATCAATCATAATGAGCTAATTATACCACAGAAATCAACAACCCTGTGTTAATCTCTGTGATTTAAAACAATCAAAATTTATTTCTGCCACAAATGGCATCCCCACATTGATCTTCGCTCCAGCAGAGGAAACGAGAACATGACAAATCTCACACGGCTCTTGAATGCTTCAGTAGCAAAGTGGCCCAGTTCACTTCTGCTCACTATTCGTCGGCTAGTGCAAGTCACATGGTCACGCCTGACTTCAAGGACTGGGGTGAAAGCCATCCAATTTCTTTCCCATAAAGAGAAGGATCAAAATTTTTAGGAAAGCCCTAATGGCCACCCAAAATTGTGATGAAAAAGGCATGTTGGATTTCATAAGATTAGTAACTGCTGCATTAGGAAGATCTCACCCCATGCAAATTGTAGAAGAAAAGAGAAAAGCTTTGGCTCTAAGGTCAGTCTGCCATCCCAGCGATCATGAGAGCCCTTGTGAAAGAGGTGACATTTGGAAGGTGGGTGCCTTTTGGTTCTTGGGAACAGTGGCTAATACTTCAAAAATGGACTGGGAGCTGGAGAAAGAAATATGTTGTGCACCTACTCTGTGCAGGCATAAATTCCCCCCAGGCAGCCATTGAACAGGGGATCATGAGTAAGGCAAGCAAGTATTAAAAATTTAGAAGTGTCCTCGAAGTCACTTATTTCCACAAATGTCCCTGGTTAACTCCTGTGCAGTAAAATTTGTTTTGTGTCCATCAGGCACAGGAGGATAAATAAAACACACCCCTGCCTGGGAGAGCTTCGACCTCCTAAGGCTACAGGTCTTGGGAGGTCTTATTATTTTTTTTTTTTGAAGTCTTATTATTTTAGAACAAAGAACAGTGCAGTCTTAAGACGTTGGCTTGGAGAATAGAACTGGTAGCCAGTAGGGCCTGGGCTCCTTGAGAGGCTCACTTGCCTTGTCCCTGGGGCCATTTGTCAAGGGACCTTAGGTAGTCACCTCCAGCAATGGCAGAAACTTGCCTCCTACTGATTCACACCATCCCTGGTCCTCTAGGGAAACTCTTAGCTCTGAATGCAGAGACTAAATGAAATACTTCAGTGCCTTAAATGTGGAAAACCTAGAGAATATTCCAAGATCCCAAATACAGCATTTGTTTGGAAGTGCTTGGAAAATGCTTGGCAGCCATTGCCATGGTTTCAGATAACCACCCACAGCAGGAGCTGACATTGACTGAGGCTTGAACCATTGTGAGGAATTAGAACATCTGTCCCCATGGTTAAGTTTTGGGAAAATTGTCGGAGAGAGACTTGGTGATGTTGACCGATTAGCATATTTTATTTTCACTATAGAACTTACCTGAATTTATCTAATTGTCCATCATTTGTTTTCTCATTTCTTTCCCTCCCACTAGAACGTAACAAGCTTTGCCACATTTGCTGCTGTGTCCTCAAGGCCTGGGAGACTGCCCAGTTCAGAGAAGACACTCAGTCGATGTGTTTGTGGAATCAACGATCCTCTCTAACGTGCTCAAATCTAACCTAACCTCCCAGGCACGTTTTCCTGATCCTGAGAACAGACATTGTCTTTCCTGGGCCTCTTTGATGGCACGTGTTTTTGTTTGGATTCTATAGAAGAGCCTGAAATGGAGACTCCTAAGCAATGGAGTCTCCAAATGGAGACTCCTATCTCCTTCTAAGATATTGAGAATCATAAGCAAATAACTTTTCTCCCTTGGGAGAAATTATAGGGGAATGAGGGAAGCCGGAAGGGGCAGGGGGGTGCTAGGCAGAGATGTCATTGCAGCTGAATCTGTCCCCTCCTGCCCCTCCTTGCAGGGAACTGTGGCATGGACACCGCACCATAGAGACTGGCCACCCAGAGACAAGGGCCCGGGCTGTCATACCCCTGCATCAGTTAGTTGCTGGCCACAGGCGGCACCAGATGGGGAATGTGGAGGGAGGGTGGTGTTACCACTTGGGCATCCCTCAGCGATCATTTGGAGAAGGGGACAGGTGGATACCATTAGCAGCCCACACCTGCCGCGGCTGGCCCCAGGTAGGCATCTATAGCATCTGCTAGGGCATATCTCCCTGTGTGCCTTCCTTCAGTGTATTTATTAACTTCCTTATGAGCAGCAAGCTCCTTGAGATCAGAATCCTTATCTCTTTCACCTTCGTGTCCTTGAGGGAGGTCATAGTAAACATCTCAGTGGAAATCTGAGGCCCGAATGAATGAGTAACTGAGTGTATTTGTGTTTACAATTGAGTGTGAAAATCCTTACGCCCATATTCTCTTCCTAAATGACACCAAACATATGTTTCTTATATTTATGTGATCTTCAGAAATAAACTTTCTGTGTGATCGGGGGGGAAAAATGTAAGTTAATGCTTCACAACCGAAAATGCGAAGGGTTAAAACCTGCTGCCAAATCCTCTCTGGGCCACATTCTCTCCACAGGCGATTTAAGATAGAAGTTTTTCCTCTAGATGTTAATTATGGTAAACATTTTAGCTTGCTCTTGCCCCTCATTATTTCATTTATGAGTCATTGTGTGGAAGCAAGCTGGGTTGGATGAAAAATCCGGGCTGGGAAGGGCTCCTGCAACTTCCAGAAGGGAGCGCCGCGCTGCCTTGTTGGTAACTGAGTGACCAGCAGGGGGCAGTGCAGACCCACGCACTGATTTTTCCTCCCAAAGAAACCCAAGATCAGAGAGCTTGTCTCTGGACGATTTTGGCGGAATTGGTTCTCAGTGCCTGGGCTTTTTCTATTTGCTGTTACCTCACGTGCTCGTTCAGATTAGATGACAGGTTGGGTCATGACCTGTTTTAAGTATGTCCCTGGTCGAGATGCAGATAAATGAGGAGGCAAGGCCATTTACAGAGCCCAGGACACCCATTTTCTGCACTGTCTGTGCTTCCAAACATGTGGACCAGGGCCCAGTCTCAGATCCTATTGGTGTTGAGGGGCTCAGTGCAGCTTGGGTCTTACTCCTTCAGCCTTTCCAATGGTTCTGTGACCCTCTAATGCCCCTATTAAAACTCCTCATACTTGGAATACCCACAATAGCTTCTCTTCTCCTGACTCCTGGCTGATAGTGACATTAAAAGTTGACCCTTGGGTAACAGAACACTTCAAGTCTCCTTCCCAGTCTGCCCACCTGTCTTCTTCGTCTCCATTAATGGCACCCCGCCCCAGCCATTGCTCAACCCAAGAACCTGATCATCATCTTCCCTTAGCATGCCCAACCCAAGAGCAACTCCCGTTGGTTTGACCTCTATATGCCCCCAGTCATATCTCACCATGTCCACTGCTACACCTCCACTCCAAGCTAAATGATCATCCTTCCCATCTGGACAGTGGCAGCAGTCTCCAGATGAGCCTACAGTCCATTCTCTACAAGGTAGCCAGAGTGATTTGAACATACAAACCGCATGACCTAACTCTCCAGCTTAAAACTCTCCCAAGACTTTCCACTGAACTTGAGAAATATTCCAAATTTTTTATCATGGCCTATAAGATGCTACTTAACCTGGTCACTGCCTGCCTCTCAAACATCATGACCCTCCCCATGACTTACTGCACTCATTGTTTTGTCTTTTAAATTTCTCATTTCCATCACCTGGAGATTTCCCTTTCTTGCATTAGTTCTACTAATGCAAGATATATATATATTATGTATTTTTATATTATATATATATATATATATATATATATATATATATATCAATTCATCCAGAATTTCTATATATTTGAAATTGAAGTTTGCTTACCAGCCTTGTTGACCAGATATTTCATCCACACTGGTCTTTTTTCTGTTTCTAGAAACACCACTAAATCTGTGCCTACCCTCAGGATCTTTGCACTTTTCAGATCATTATTCTTTTGATCTTTCAATGACTATATCCTTGTCTTTTAGGTCTCAACTCAAGTGTCACCTTCTTGAGAGGCCTGTGTGGAGCACCGTGTTAAAATCTCTACCCCACTACCCTGTTTGGTTTTATATATTTTATTATTCATTTGCCTATATAATTTCTGCTTTTCTGATTAGAATATATTCCCTGCAAGAAAAAAAATCTTTTCCTTCACTCATGGTTTTATCCCAGGCATTTAAAGCACATAGAACTTAATAGATGTGCCATTAATATTTCTTGCATGAGTGTTCAAACTCAGTGTGACTTCAGAACAAAATTGTATGAGAAAATATCAGAGAAGCATTTAACTGGATTTGGAATCATAGGAAGCTTTTCAGAAGAAAGTGAAGAAGTCTTTGATAATACTACTTTCTCTGCTTCTAAAGTTTTGGGTTTGTTTTTTTTTTTTTTCCGTCTTCTTGGGTATTTGTTCATTAATACTCAGGCTCAAGAGCAATTCTCTTGAAAAAGTTTACCAAATCCTTCCTCCAGCTATTATCAAGTTCCTCTAACAGTCAAGATACTCTATGTCACAAGAGACTGAAAGCCTGACACCATCTCACATGTTGGGGACTGGTGAACTGACCATGAGCACTTTGGGGATCTTGCTAAAGGGAAGTCAAGTTAAAGATACATTCAGTTCGGGTTACAACTAAGTAGTGTGCTGTTGCTTCATTATGTAATTAGATTATTACTAAGTCATCTAGGAATCCTCTTATATTTCATTGAACATTACATATAAAAACAGAGGACTAGAGATCATAGCATAATATGAAGATGTCTGGCATTGTGATTAGTTGTGAAGAAACAAAGTTTGACATATACGGAGCTAGGCATTTGTCTGTAAAAAATAATCTTCCAATCATCAGATATGTAAAAGTTTAAGTGGGGGATTCTTTTCTCATTGATAATGAGTCCAAGTCATCAGTAATAAAACACATATTTTGATGAATTATGTGACTGAATTATATTTCAGTTATCTGTATGGAGAATGACAGAAAAATAGTTAATCCAGTGAAGATATAATCAAAGATCAAATGGACCAAAAAATAGACAAAAGTGTCATAGAGTAATTAATACAAATATTATATAATTTTTTTTGGATTTTGAAATATTTGTGATAGTTGTCAACTTCTCTCATTCTAAAAGGAAAAATGTTTATATCTAAGTTTGAATTTAAATCTTTGCATTTTTTTTATTAAAGATGACCCAACCCTCCCCCAAATTATATGTGTTTCAGACCTTATAAATCCTAGATCTGTGTTTGTTCAAGTCAGATAAATTGGCCACACAAAGATTTGACTCTCAAGTAGGTGTAGTGTCTTGGAACTGTCTGTGGTGCTGGACCTGAAGTTCACTCAGTTCTCTCCATGGTACTTCTTGCACAAACCCCCACCTATGCCAATAGATTGTGCTTGGAGATGAAGGGTCGGGATTATCAACTGAAGTCATGGTTAATGAATACGAATGAGTGCTTTTGTCCCTGGAGAGAATGTCTAAAAAGAAAAAGGTTGAGAAGAAAACCACAGACGACTCCCAAGTGTCAGGGAAACCCAAAGGACAGGCACACCAAAAGGGTATCATCTCAAGAAAAACATTGAGCACCAAACCATGCCTAAATCTAGATCAAGAGCAGAGAGAGGGAACCCAGGGTAAAGAAAACAAGTAAAGAGAATAGAATAAACTGGGGGTAGGGACTGTCTGGAAAGGGAATAGGAGACAATGACTGAGAGGGGTGGCCTGAGAGAAAGCCCAGAGGGCCACAACAAAGACCCTTTCCATTGAGTTGGTGGGACTTCACTCCCCAGTCTCCATGTGAAAGTCTATATGAGTTGGAATAGATGTAAATGATGGTTTTGTACAAGTCTTCTAGCATCCCTAATATGTGTAGTTGACTCAATATTTTTTTGGTTTGCCTTTGCTTCTGCTTTGGAATGGGCACTCAGTTTCTTTGAAAGCTGGGGTTATTTGAACACTGAGAGGTCAGTGTCTAGCCTTCCTGAATGGGCTTCATCCAGCTTCACCTGCTGAGACTGGGCCCCCTAAGCATTTGGATGCTCCAAATGTGATCTGGAAGGCAACGGAATCTTAGAAGCCAGGCAATTTCCATAGGAAACATGAGAAATGCTCAAAAAAGGACCAGACCAGGGCTGGGTGGGCCAGCACCAATGCATGTTTATTACAGTGGCCTGGGAAGAAAAGCCAATTAAAGCTTATGCTGCTGATGTCTGTGCTTGTCCTCCCCCTCTTAGTAAGTTAATCATTGTCCAGGCCTAAGTTTCACAAAAAGGCACTGTGATGTCTACTCAGTGTCCTCAGTAGAATGTCCGGAACAGTGGTTCCTAAAGTATTGTCTCCAGACCAAAGCAGCTGCCGCAGCAGCAGCACCTGAGAACTTTTTAGAAATGGAAATTATTAGGCAGGCCCTACCTCAGACCTTCTGGATCAGAAATTTGAGTCCAGCAATCCGTGCTTTAATCACCCTCAGGTGATTCTGATGCATGGTAATGCTTGAGAACCACTGGATACCCAAGAGGAACTCCTCACACTATCCATAGCAAAGAGCATCCTCAGGAATAATCAGGGTTGAAGGCCTTCTTTTAAAAGGCTTGGGAGAAAAGAGGGCTGGAGTGGTTGACAGATTTGGTGGAATGGATAGGACAGGATTAATGAGCGTTCATAGACTTAGTTTGATGATCTTCACAGTTGCCAAGAAATTCAAGTCTAATACGGAATTCAAGGCTTCAGTTTGCTTTTGGCTCCTTATCTTTGCTTCTTGAATGTGACCTCCTTCTAAGAATGAAACCTATGGAACCTCAATTTATCATGGTCACACCAGTGAGGACACTTTTTCTAGACACTAGTCTTCTGTCCAAGTGATCAGCAGTCAGACATGCAAGATTGATTTTCACCCATTGAGGGTGAGTTCCATTTTGGAAGCAGCTCAAAATATCTGCTAAGTGGGTCATATGACATAGCTGGTACTATCCTTTAGGGTTCGAACAAGAGGTGGACCTGGAGAGGAAAGAACAGGGGCAATCTTAGGAAGAAGAGACATCTGGGGAACAGCCCCACTAGATACCTGGTGCATTTGGCAAGTGGCCTAGCTGGTTGTAGGGCTCACATGTTTCCAGTTGGGATTGATCTTTTCATTGGCTTGACATCCTCATCGTGGCCCACCCGATCACTGGAGGGAGCTGGCTCTGCTTCAGGTGTAGACATCAGGCCTGCTGTAATGGGCATTTGTTATTCTAGGGCTTTTTAATACTATTGTTAAGTTTAGAAAATCTCCAGATTTAGGATCCTGACTTCCCCAAGAATCCAGAAAAGTCAAATTTCTGGCCTCCTTTGCAACCAAAACACAGCCAACCTAATGGACTCATGTGAGGCTTCGATTCAGAAATGAGAGACTTGAGGAAAGAGGCTGCATGTGGACTGATTTCCTGGTGAAGATGGCGGCAAAGCTCTTTGCTCTCAAAACCGGTAACTATGAGGGTGGGTCCTTGGCACAGAAGAGACCTCACTGGGCTGGTGGCAGCAGCAGACAACAGCTTCACCACCGGTACTATAGCATGCTCTGCCTTGAGACATCTTTGCTGGTTTCTGCAGCCTCAAGAGAGTTCTAGGAAATGCCCAACATCTTCCCTCTAAACCCCATTTTGGATTTATCAGCCCAAATTATCTTCTGTTGCTAGCAACTGTAAATTCTGACTGCTTACAAATGGGCACTGGAGGTTATGACAGTCAGTAGAAACTCGAGGAAATGGAAGTTACTTGGAATTGGTGAACTGGTCTGGCATGGGCTAATGGCTCTGAATATCCAGGTTAGGGGGTGGGCTCTGGTAGCCAGTGATGCACCTGTGCTTATTTGGAATTATAGGCAAGCTCTAGGGTATCTGGTAGCCGTGCTCATAAAACAACATAAGGCCACAGGGAATCAAAACCATGGGGTGAGTTACTTTCGTTTCTGGGAACTCAAAACATCTAACAGACCTTGATTCCACTCAATTTGCATGATCCTTTCAGGTCCTTTTGAGGTCATGACTTTACTCTTCCAAGCCGGTTCGTTCTAAGCTCATTCATGCTTGTTCTCACACCTGTCCCTTGGAATCCAAAAGGCCACAGGACTGTGGGGACTGGATTACTATGGGTGGTCAGATTTCCTCCCCTTCCACCTCCTCTCCTCCCTGCCCATCACTTCTGCCAAGTTAACAGCCACCAGGAAAAATGGTAAGACATTTATTGAGTCATCTACAGCAGGTTGACATCCTTAAAATCCCGGACAAGGTTGTGAGCACAGCATTAATGGCGGCAGCGGGAGCAGTGAGGTCTTTGGGGTTTATCTTTATTGTGGGAGACGAAACACAGCGGGGAGCCTGGTTCCACAAGCAAGCCTGAAGCCACGCCTGGGATGCTGGAGACTGCCCCACTTCAGCCCTCACGAGGGCAAACCACAGAACACGAACATAAGACAAGACACAAATGACTAAGCACGAACACATCCCAGGACCTCACATTTAGGGAAAGCAGAAAGGGGCACATAGCCCACTTGAGGAATTTCCCAGATCCTTGAAGGATTCCCATGGAGGTGACATGGAAATCACCACCCACATGAAATCCTCCCCATCCTAACCCCAAGAGCAAAGTGAATCAGTTGACAGACATAAATCTGGAATTCCGTGTCCATCACAGTCCACTGGCCTCCCCCTCACCCCCAGTGCTGGTGGTTTTACAACTGGAGCATAGGTTAACCCAGGATGGCTCAAAGCAGTTGACAAATAGCACAGAGTCCCTTTCAGAGGTCTTCGCCCCAGTAACCAGCCAATAATGTAGTTTCCAAAGCCCTTTTACACACAAGGATGTCTCATTTCAACCTCATCCCTGGCCTATGGGGCAGACTGCAAATCATCTTCTCCCATTTCACAGATTAAGAAACAGAGGCTCCAAGAAGCAGGTGGGAAACCCCAGGCTAGAACACAGTTCGCCCCAAGCCACACTGACTCCATGGCTCTTCCTGTAATTTGGAGTCCTAACAACTTCTGCAGCCAGAGGCCCTTTCTTGTGCAAGAAGACTGTTTCCTGTATGGATGCTTTATTCTGGTTCACGTGCAGGGCTGGGCACATGCTGGCGGGCCGGGCCCACTGCCTCATTCAGGTTTGTAAAGCACATTGGATCCCAGCACAGTACAGGCACCATGCTGAGTAAGCCTGCCGGTAAGTGAATTCTCAGCAGCCCAATGGGGAGGTTTGACCTGTCGACCTCTGTTTTTCTTCCCAGATCTAGTGCTTTGTGAGTCTTCCTCAAGATATATGGGGAAGGGGTCAAGGCCAAACAGCAGGTCCCCCGCAAAGTTGGGAGAAGCCCAGGTTCTTCGCTCTGTGCTCAAAGCTTTTCTGACAGGCTTCCATGGTCACTGGGTTCAAGCAGGAATTTATGATGACAAAGCACTCACTGCTTTCACATTGGTGTGGCCTCAAGGGGGTCGAGGGTACTCACAGGATCACAAAGAAAGCCTCTTCTGGCTTTCCTTCCAGGAAGGGAAAGGGTCAAACGAAGGAGGTGAGTCAGCACACTTGGTGGGTGATGGTGTGTATTCCAAGCCTTGGCCCAGCTCCAGCTCCCTGGCCCTACTCCCCAAAGAAACTGGTTTGGGGGAGGCAGGAGAGTAAGAAAACGAATCACTGCACACCACTGGATGTGTCAAGGAGAGTCACAGAACTACCCACCGAGCTAGACAATGTGGCCTGGCCTTAGGTATAGTAGGGGGTTAAGCAGTCCCCCCCCCCCCCCAGCACTGGGGACCACAAAGAAGCTACAGAACTGCCCGCCCTCCACTCTCCAAATCATACACTCTGTCCTGTCACAGGTTCCCTGACAGCCTCAGCATCCCTGACTTGCAATCCCATTTCCTCCAGGGTTGGAGTTTCTCCCCTAACAGGACCTGTCCCATGATGAGACATTCATAAAAGAGGTTGAAAAATCTCTTCGTTCCAAGAAAAACTCAGCCACTCCAGGTGACTGTTGCCCTTTAGGATTGCATAAAACAATGAAAAAACCCCTTCCTGGTAATGATCCTCTAGAGTCATGGAGTCGGATAACTGCTCCTCTGCAGCCTAACCATTCCCAAAGCCCTCAAACCCCTCCCCGCCCCACACTTCTTATCCTTTCCCAGACAGGCAGATACCACAATCTTTGCCTGGGACCCATGCCCAGTAAGTAGATGGCTGGTGTGTAGACATAGAATTCCAGGGACGCAATGGGCCACACAAATCACCTAGTCTTACTGCCCATTTTACAGATTTGAAAACAAAGACTCAGAGAGGTTGTATCCAGACCTTATGCTATCCCCCTCACTGCCTATGATGCTCAAGGCCAGCTGCCTAACCTTCTGGAACATTCAAAATACATTGGGTACATCTGTTCACAAGACTGGCAATTATTCGTTCAGATAGAAAAACAAACCAACAAACTAACAGGAACCTGGAACCTCTACAAGGATGCAACCCAGGGCTCAGGTGGCAGCACAGCACATGGAAATCAGGGCTGATTATGTTTTTGCTGTTTTGTGATGACATATATATAAAATCAAAGTCTCTTTTTTCCACAGTGAAGCAGATTTGCTGGTGGGGACGGGGACGAAGAAATTAGGTCCACTCGGGGGACTGCTCCTAGGATCTCGGGGTGGCTACTGTCCAAGCAGCCTTGGCACCCTGCCCGGGCTAGGGACACGGCTGGATCTGCACATCACGCCCAAGGCCCCTGTCCAATTGTCCCTGGCGTAATCCCTCCCTCCAGCCCACTAGCTTCCACTGTGGTGTCCCAATGGAAGAGACAAGTGTTTCCTTTCTAAGAAAGGGAAAATAAACAACATTCTCCCCTCTCTCCACATATGTACAAATACATGCACTTCAGAACCTTTTAGGTGACACACATGACAATGACGCATGCCCTTTTATCTGCTTAGTTTTGAACTGGAGAATTATTGATGTACAGAGCTTGGAGAAGCTTTTAGAGGTCACTGCATCTCACAAATGAGAAACCGAGGCCCCAAACAGGGAGCTCTGTGTCCACAGTCTCAGCAGTATGAGCCCAACTGGGGCAGATTCTGGGTTTGCCAAAGACCCAAGGGGTCAACAATGCCTCACTGTCCAACAACACAAGGCTCATCCCTAAACCATGCAACCAAGTCCTTCTCCAGTCATCTTGGGGATCTCTCCAAAAACAGACCCCCCAAACCTCCCAGGCCTCTTCCCCTTTATAAAACCAAGCTAAGCAGCATTCCCTCTCCACCCAAGTTCCCCAAGCATTCCAGAATACGATCACGAAGCAAGTCCACAAACACACTTGGACAAGAACAACACCAAAAGTTGACATGGAATGAAGTGGGCCCCACACACGGGCCATGGCACTCTAGCATTTTGCTCCACCATCCCCCAACCTGGTTCTGCCCCATTTTGAATTCTTAGGCTGTGGCCAAGAACTGCGGCTGGAGAACCACGATGGGAGCTGGAGAGCTGCTGTGCCTTCCATCTGCAGCTTCTTCTAACAGGCCTGGTGGGTGTGGTTCCGTCTCCCAACACCCTAGGACACTCTGGCATCTGTGGTGATTCAATGTCAAGAAAACACAGAGGGAAGTCTTTGCAAAGGTCTCAGAGATATTTCAGTAGCTGAGCCAAAGCCCAAGAAGCTGGTGGCTGGGGCTCATTGTCCATGAGGGTGGGGGAAAGGGGAGTCTCATGCCCTGGACTCGGGCACATGGAGGTAAGGTGCTTTGGGATTTAGTGACATCACAGGAAGGCGGCTGGTTCATCCTAATCATGGCTTTGACTTAAGGAGGAACGAGAAGGAGGAGGGCATAGGGCTCCTTGTAGTAGGTATGGGTGGGGAGCAGTCTCTCTGAGGCATGTGTCTCTCACCTCCTGCAGCTGATGCTCGGGGATGGGACGGGTAGAAGGGAGGCTACCAGGTGAATCCCCACCCCCTTGAGTCCGGAGTGAAACAATGGAGCCAGTGAAGGTCTTCTTCCATGGGCCCCAAAACTCTTTCCATCTCCTTTCCAATCACATCCACATTTCTGGATCTTGGTAATTTTTCTTCCACCAGATGAAGAGCACCAGAACATTCCGGGACCCTCAGCCCCACACCCAAAATGAAGTCTCTGATTGGAAGAGCCCTGGAGCTGTCCACTGTCCTGATACCCAGGAGCGGGACATCTGGACACCAAGATGCTGGGTGAGGAGTACGAAGGAGTCTCAGCTCAAGTCTTGCTTCCACTGAAGGAAGCTCTGGGCACCCACACTGGGCCTCTGGCAGACCTCAGGGACCGGGCCAGGCCTGAGGAGGGCCTCAGGTGGCAAGCAGACTCAAGGAGTCCACACTGAAAGTCAGACACTGTGGGGGCTGTCAGGAAGGCCCCACCCCAAGCCTCTCAAAGCAAGGTCGTCAGCCTTAGCCCACAAGGCCTCATTCAGGGGTCAAGAAGATCACTAAGGCTGGTGGAAACAGGGTAGGGTGAAGCTGGGGACTTGCTTGAGGTGAGCAGGGACAGTGGGTAAAGGGGTAGGGATGAGACAACTTCTCAAAATTTGTGGAGTATTTACATGTCTGGGATCAGGGCCAAGAGGCCCATGGTGGGTGGGGCCAGTGCCAAACGGGTAGGGCCAATACCCATCTGCGCCCGGCATCCTTCTCCCACCTCGGGGAGCCCAGCCTTCAGCCCAGGGCCTGCCCGAAGTGAGAAAAGAAGCACAATGTGCGTGGGCTGGCGCCTGCCCGCAGCCCCAGCCTGTGTACGGAGGAGAGGAGGAAGGGAGGGTGGGCTCAGGTGGCCAGGTTGTCAGCCGGGAGGCCCGACATGCGGATCTGGGAGCTGCTCTTGCTCAGGATGGAGAGCTGGGTGCCCCCGTTCACCCCGCTACTGGCCAGGGATGGGTGTCGGTGCTTGAAGTCCACGGCAAAGTAGCGGTTCACCTTCCAGCTCCTCCACTTACGCTTGATCTCCGCCTGCACCTGCAGGGAGCAACTTAGATGGTCACTTCTAGACAGACATCTTCTGCAACCTCGTCTACCTTGAGGCCCCTCCCAGGCTGGCATCGCCACCTCCTGCACTACTGCCTGACCCAAACGGCAGCTTGGAGCCCTCAGGGCCACCAATGCGAAAGGAACTCCGCTGAGGAGCCGACCATAGTAGTCCTTCGCCCAAGTCACCGTCTGAGCAAGGCCCTCTCATGGCTTCTTGCTCTCTGTGGGCCTCTGGGCCGGGGCCTTGGAGCTCCACAGTCAGGGACTGGCTCTCAGGCTCTTTCAGGGGATCGTACAAAGCAGGCCCTTGGGGCCGACAGGTCAGGGCAAAGAGCCCATTGTCTCAGACCATTAACAGAGGGCTGCACGGCGGAATAACCTGGAGAGCTCGACAAACCCAGATGCCCAGACCATATCGCAGGACAGTTGTATCAGAGTCCCTGGGGTAAGGCATCCGTACGTTGTACTGCTTCCCCGGGGGATTCCAATACGCGCCCAGGGTCAGGGCCCACTGAATAATGTGCTCTCTGGGCGAACACACCCCCATGTTGCTCTTAGCACGGGATGTACGGGGCAGGGCTAGTTTCAGGCTCCAGACACCCCCTCAGGCTGGCATCTCCGTGTGGCGCACCGACTGCACGACCGCGAGTGAGCGGTCCCAGCTTCCAGCCCTCCGGTTCCAGCTCCTGCTTCCCCCGCTCCCCCAGGTCTCTTGGCAAGCTCCACATAACTCCCATTCCCTGCCTCCCCCAGCCACCCCCTGCAGGGCTCTGTTGTTTCTCCTCATCTGACCTTTCTAGAGTTGTCTTGGCGATCTCTAGACCCAGTCTTCTTATTTCTCAGATGCAGAAAGGGAAGGAGTCTGCCAAGGTCATGCAGCTGAGACCCAAGCACGGGTGCGTGATCCCTGCCCACTCTCCATACTGGTCCCACCCAAGGAGCCCCTACCCTGGCCTAGGACCTCTGTTCTGGGCTCTAATCAAGAGCATCACCCTAACACACTGGAGCAGGAGGCCCTAAGACTACAGCTCTGGAAATGGAACACTACGAGAAGGCTCCAGGCCTCTCTGGGAGGGGGCTCTCCAGGTCTACAGGGGATGGGTTTGGGCAGGCCAGCAGGCATGCCGGGAACGGTGCTGACTTTGGGGCAGCTATGTCCCACACTGCAAGCCCTGCCAGGCACAGCTGTGCTCAGCAGGTGATGCCTTTACAGGCACAGTTGATGCCTTGCACAGCAGGCAAAGGGGGACAGATTCTGGCACAGGGTGCAGGCTGCCAGGAGACCCTAGCACCGCTGCCCTCCCCCTCCACTGGGTGCTGGGGGGAGCCTGGCATGGCCCTGGTTCAGAGAATCAGCTCTGGTGGGCAGCAGGCTCCGCCCCTGTCTGCTCCCCAGCAATCCCCACCTCCATTACTAAGAAGCCAGAGGGCCGGAATCTTACCTCCCCATTCAGAAAACAGTAGAGAACAGCCACCACAAAGCCCTGGGGAGAGAGAGCAAAAATAACCTGAGAGTGCTAGCAAGGGACCTTGTGCACAGGGAGCGGAGGAGGCGGCGGAAATGGGGAATGACACCAGGCGGCAGAAAAATACAAAGACCTGGATGGGGGGCCACCTGCCCGTGGAACCTGTGGTTAAGATGGGAGAAGTTCTGCTGCACCAAGACGGCCACACCCATGAGGCCAAGTGACTGCCCCCGGCTTTGGATCTCACAGTCCCTAGGTCAAATCCTTCCCATTGCCGAAGGCCAGCTCTACCCACCTGCTGCAAGAAGCCTTTCCTGGATGTTCCCAGGGATGTTCTCTGGGCTCCCTAACCAGCTTGCAGGGCCCTGAGGGTGGCACCATTCCAGGACAGAACAGACGTGTGTCTATCCCCACTACCTCCCCCATTGCAGCCTTCCTTGGCCAGATACCCATATAAACAGCACGCAAAACACCACATGAGTAATTGCTCGACACAAAGTAGGCAGCTAGCTACTCTACGTGGAGTCTTCACGTGTACTCCTGGCACTTAGAGTTCCTGTGCCGAGACGGGAACGCTGGGCTCTGCCTCCGGGCTGGGGCTGCAGCCACACAACTCCCGGCCACGCCAGGCTAAGAACCCTAACCGGTAAAATGGCCTTGAGTTAGAATGGGGTGGGGAGAGGTTAAGTCAGATACACAGAGTCACCTTCTGACCATCAAGACGCTGGGTCCGACAGCTGGGTTAGAGAGAGGTGCTCTATCAGGGGGACACTCAAGGTTGTCACTGCTACCTTCACGGATCCACTTGTGCAGCCTTCTATTAATTTACTCCAAATCCTTAAAGCAACTCACTCACATCCACTTACGCCTTCAGGCATGGGTGCATGGTCCCCCCTACTTGCTATTTCCTGGATCGTTTACATCTCTGCTCATCCACCTGTTCGGCTCTCTGTGGCCAGGTCCGGTGCTGGGGACCCCAATTTGGGTAACACAGAGCTCCAGCGCCCCTAAGAGGCATGGTTCGGCAGGCTGGAGTCGGGATGTGGACACACAGGTCCCTGGAGAGCATCCTGCTCACACCCCAGGCTGAAGGTGAGAGATGGGGAGCCCAGGGGAGGCCTTGCTGAGAACACCCAGGTGCAGCAACAGGCAGATAGCAGTGTGTGTTCTCATAGGAGCCCACAGGGTAGACAGAAGGATCTCTCCCGGCTCCCTTTTCTCCTAGTGCTATTTCAGAGATGGAAACACAAGGCTGGATCTAGGTTAAAGAAGTCAGAACCACCAGCAGGTTAGGGGCCGGGCCCTGGCTCCCCCTGAGTCCCCCACCTGCCATCCCCACCACACGTACCTGGAAGGAGCCCAGCCCCAGCTCAAACACAAGTCTCTCCCTCTTGCTGACATTCTCCGGGGAGAAGGCGAATACCGTGTAGTGGATTCCAAATAGCGGGATGAGCAGCAGAGTAGACCGGGCTAGCCGTCTGTCAGGAGAGAGCAAGATATTGCTCTTGGGGCCACCAGGTCTTGATGCCGGAGCCTTGGAAGGCAGAGACCCTAGTCCCAGCTCCCCGTTCTCCCCCAGAGCTGGAGCTCCTGTCCACAGACCCTCTCAGGATCCTCTCCCAGTGCGTGCGGCCCGGAAGAGATGGTGGCAACACAGCAGGGCTTCCAGAACTCCCTGGGAAGTTCTGGGGGGAGAGGGGGACACAGCATCCCTCTAGGCCCTATCCGTATCCTGCACAACCACTAAATATGCACGTGTGAGTGTGTGGTTTACAGACACCCCTCGTGGGTGGGAGGTACAAAACCCTTGGGAAAAGTGAAATCAGGACAAATAGAGGGATGGGATCCGGAAGGTTTGAGTGACATGCTGGGCCCTCAAGCAAAGCAAACCCTCTCCTGCTCTGGATGGAAGTTCCATGTCCCTGTCTCAGGGACACGGAGGCAGTGGGCTTTTCTGAGTCTGGGGTTGCCAGGGACGCTCATGGAGAGTGATGGGGAAGTGCGGGTGAGGGAGAGGTGGGGGGCACAGTGGGTGGACCACAGAAGGAGAGACTCGGGAGGGATCCGGGGAAGGGTTTTCTGACTCTGGGAATCAACAAACACCAGCTAAGCCAGAGGAACCTACTACCTGGGAAAGTCAAGAGAGAGGCGGCAATCTGCTTGGAGCTTGCAGGCTACGGAGAGACAGGGCCAAAGGGACCTCCATGCCTCCTGAGGCTCCTCTTCTGGGATTCCTCTGCTTGCCCCTGGCTACTAAGCCCAGTGAGGTGGGGCTCTGCTCTGAGGGACCAGGGCACAGAAGCCATGATATGACATCCCAAGGATCCACATGGCATGTACTCATGGGTCCTACTCTATCAGAAGGGGTGTTCCCAGAGGGTCTCCAAGACTGGGACCCCATCTTTGCCCACCCAGCAGACTGGCTCCCTCTGGAGTTCTTGGAAGAGCCAGCCCTGCCCTTGAAGGTATGGTCTGCCCCCTGGGCAATCAGAGTGGGGGTGTGAAGTGGGTTCCCGACTCTCTCAGTTCCTGTCCATGGGGGTGTGGGATGGCTCTGTGATTTAGGACCTTTACACATGTGCCCTGCCCTCTTCTCCACTCCAGCCTTTCGGGGAGACAACATTCTGTTGAATGTAGGGGCCCTGGATTTCAGGAGAAGGTGAATCCATAGAGTCTGAGGGAGGCCCTTGGCATCTCAGCTTCGACAAAGAGAAAAGGAAAGTGAGAGGGGGGAAGGAAGAAAAGCAGAGGAGGAGACACAGAGGAAGGGGGAGGAGTAGCCTGAGAAAACCTTCAGGTGGACCAAGGCTCAGCCCTGGAAGCAAGAAGCTCCACGAGTGCCAGTGCCCGCCCCCTCTGCCCCTGCTCGCAGGCAGCCAGCTGTGCAGGACCCGGGTGCCCTGGACCAGAACTGGCACCAACAGGATGTGAGTTGGTCCCACTCTGCACCCAGGTGTGGTCCTTGAGTGGTCTGTGCCCTGCCAGTCTCTGGCTCTTTGAAGGTGGGCCTGGACTGCCCTTACCAGTTGCCCTCCCTGGCCAGCACACGCCAGGCTGGGAGCTCACACGCAGAAGGTGCCTGCCTGGGAAGGGATAAATGGACACGCGGGCCTGAACGTGCCCCAGGGCCCAGGCCCTGCTCATCTGTGTCCCCCGTGGCCAGCACCAGAGGCAGCAGGGAGTGACAGCTGAAGAACGAAAGTTCAAAAGGCAGCAGAAGCGGCAACTGGCCTAGAAATGCAGGCACGTGGGCACCTGGAGGCCCCTGTAGACCCTGCCCAGAGGGGGTTACCTTACAAGGGTAAGTGAAGGGGATCAGGAGGAAAGGCAGCCCTGGGATGCACCTGTGGCCCCTGCCCTCCTCCCCCCTCCCTTCCTCCATGGGCCTGTTTGCAGGACTCATCCCTGCAGTTTGAAAGTTCTCAGAAACCAAAAGGCCAAACCTCTCCAGCTTTCATGGGGCAGTGGATGGATGCGTTCAGTGTGTGAGAAGCAGGGTCCTTCTAGACATGAGCTCAGGCCTTCCCTGTCCCTGGCCAGGTGGCAAATGGCAGCAAGGGCAACACTTTTCACTCATGGATGGCCTTACTGGAGCCCTGGAATGGCTGGGGACTTCGGCCAGGGACCCAGGGCATCCCAGTGACCCCTTTGGTAGATGGGGGTGGGGGGGGACCAGATGAGGAGGCCGTGAGGACCCAAAGTTCTGGAACCTCTGTACTTCAGAGCTGACCAGAGGCCATGAAATGGGGACACATGGTGTGTCTTGGAAACCCTTTGAGGACAAAGAATCACCCTATGATCTGATTAGGCCACAGAGACAGCAACACCGGCCTCAGCCTCTGTCCTCTTGCCCCAAGGAGGCATCAATGGGCAGAAGAGTCCTAAAACACCCAAGGGAGAGCTTCCAACAGTCAGTCACCCAAATTATGTTGGGCTCCCCCCTTCAAAGGATTTCCAAATGAAATGAAGACCGATCTTCAGTTAGAGATGCCTTGGGGCCTTAATGCTTAGGTCTCCCTGGGTTCAGTTATGGGACCTTGAGGGAGTACTTCACCTCTCTGTGTTCAGTCTTCTCGTCTGTAAAATGAGGTTATTACAAGGATCCCCCTCACAGGGTCATTGAGGGGATGAAGCCACTTGGCACATGAAGTGTGAGTGAGGTTCCTTGGAGTAAGGGTCCTGTCCCGCGCAGGGGGACAATCTATAGGAACTCAAGTTCTAGGGCCCTTAGAAACAATTGGATAGTTGCAAAGCCTGAAGCCCAGAGAAGTGAGGGATTCAGGGCAAACCACACATCATGGCAGCAGCAAGGATGCTTCCGAGGCTTCCAAGCCTCAGTGCCGGGCAAGCCCTGCTGCTCCCGCCTGGGCCCACAGATCCACCCCATGACCACCCAACACCCCCCCGATGGCTTCAGGTTGCAGAGAACTCACAAGACACACAGACGTCAACATGCAACAGCACAGAAGGGCTGGGCAGGAGGCACAGGCTTGCTCTCCGCCCTCGTCCAGCCGGGCCAGGGTACGAGCTCCGGGCAGCAGCAGCATGCGGCCCCCTCCCCTCCAGGATTCCCGGCCACAGCCACGCCACGCACACTTACAGAGTTATGGTGGACAGTTCTGACATCTTGCAGGAGTGCTGCTGAGCCCGCTGTGGCTTGCAGTAGCATTTCTGCACGCAGCTGCTGGGTGTGACAAGATCAGCACTTCTGTCAGCTGGGGGCATCGGGCAATGGAGAAACTGAGGTGGACCTAGAGCAACACGGCTCAGGGGAGGAGAGGGGAGCCCCCAGTGTGGAGACAGGGTTGGGGCGGTGACGTGGAAGAGAATGAGGAAGCCAGGGGCCAAGACACGGTCAGCTCTGGACACAGAAACGCATGCCCATACGTGTACAGGTGTGTGCATGGACACACACGCACACAACAAGCACCACACTGGGTCCATAGCAGGTAAGGGGAGATGGAGAGCACATGTGTTCTGAAGGTGGGGGCAGGCCTGGGTCTCAAGCAGGGGCCCGGATGCTGTCTGCTGAGTCAGCTCCAGGCTCAGAGCGTGGGCCTGCCGGAGGTCACTCAGCAAGACGGGCAGCTGGAAACGCATGCCGTGGGCCTCACGCTGCCTACGCCGGGCCGACCCAGCCTGAATCAGGCCAGTTCTGGGCTTGGGCGTCCACCAGCCTTTGTCCTCTATACCTCTCACTCTTCCTGCCTGGACCTCCTCCTCTCTGTGTTCCCAGGCAGCTCCCAGTGGGCACAAAGGGGCGACAGAGGTGGGATGGATGGAACAGAGTGTTACTTAATCTACATCCGCATCACCCCATACGACAGCCACTCCGCATTGGCAGCTGAGTTAAAATGAAATCAAATCAGAAATCCCCTTTCCTCGGTTACCCTAGCCACACTGCAATGGCTCAAGAGCCACATGGAGCCAGTGGTTCCCATACCGGGTGGCACAGCCTCGGGCATGTCCGTCCCTGCTGAGAGTCCTACGGCACAGCGCTGGGCTGGACTTCCTGATAAAGTTCAACAGGCAGGGGCTGCAGGCTGGGAGGGTGCCTTTTGGGCACTGCCCTCGTGCCTGCAGTAACAGGTCATCTTAAAGGAGGCATCCGCAGGTGGGCCCTGGGTGCCAGGCTCCCTCTACATCCCGCTGGGCGAGGAGGCACAGAGCTTCCACCTCGGAGATGTCAGACTAAACGTCCATCTGTTCTAGCTTCTCATGGTCCTGCTTACGCTTGGGTGGGGACAAGCCCACATGTAGGCTTTTCCTTCTCCGATACACATATAGGACCCGGATCAAGAGCCATGTCAGCTTGTCAGACTGCAAAAGAGTGGCCTCCTGCAAACCCTCCTCGGGCACCACGTGGCACCGAGCCCCTAGGACCCGCCGATGATCTCTGAGGGGATCCAATGCACATGAGAACAGACACACACGAAAACACCAGACCTTGGGCATTCACTGATTCGTAATTTGTGATTCCACCTCTTTGAAGGTCAGTCTGAAGGTCCTTGACATGTGGAGACAGGTCATTTTGCTGAGGCAAGAATATGAATGACACACTTAAAAAGATGAAGCAAGCTGAGGTCCACCCAGGACCCTTGCCTCTGTCAGGTGCGTGGTTCTCATTTAATAAACCGCACCTCTCGGGACGCCTGGGTGGCTCAGCGGTTGAGCGGCTGCCTTTGGCTCAGGTCGTGATCCTGGGGTCCTGGGATCGGGTCCCGCATCGGGCTCCTCGCAGGGAGCTTGCTTCTCCCTCTGCCTGTGTCCCTGCCTCTCTCTGTGTGTCTCTCATGAATAAATAAATAGAATCTTTTAAGTAAATACATTAATTGATTACAAAACAAAAGGCACCTCTCAGTTCATACCACATGGTGGGGTGGGCGCTACTGGCCCACTTTGCAGATGAGAGGTGTGAGGGGAGAGGTGTGAGGGACGGCGTGACGCTCTGCTGCCCAGACCAGCAGCATCAGCACCACCGTGAGCTTCTTAGAGATGCAGAATCGTAGGCATCACCCCAGCCCTGCTGGCTCACAATCTGCATTTTTACAAGATTCCTACATGATCCACAGACAACTCAGAGCTTGAGAAGCACTGTCGCGAGGAAGTCACATATTTGAGAAGTTTCTTCATGTGTGCTCAGGGAATGTCAAAGGTCGGTTTCTCATATATATATATGATATATATATATATCTATGATATGATATGATATATATATATATATGAAGAGACAGATGGACACACATAAGTAGGTTTTTCTCACAACTTAAAAGAGCTTAATTGGGTATACAGGAAAGGGAGCCATTCTAGTCTCCAAATTTATCTCTACCTGGCCCAGACTGAAAGGTTGGCTACTTTCTCCTGCAGTCAGGGGCCTGATCCCTCAACTGTGGTGCCCAGGAGCCCGAGAGCCCAAACCTCAGATGCCACCCCCTATGTGCCAGGCTTAAGCCCTCACCCTGAATTCTAAATCCTCAGCTGCTGTCCTCGGAGACCACTCTTCCTTGCGCTTCCAAGTTGTTGTCCCTGCCCTTCCTGGGCCCTGGCCACAGTAAATACTGACTCCTATGATTTCTTCACAGTATGCTAAAGGCCACTTAGTGGCAGGGGAGCTGGGAGGTCAGACCCCTGGGTACAGATGGGGGCAGAACAAAGGGGGGAGGGGGGCTGATGCTGGGGAGGGCTCTCGGGAGAAGGCTCTAGGGACAAAGGTAAGTGCCCTCCTTTCCAGACACTCCACTTTTCCCAATACATCAATGACTCTATGCAAAAGGACCCACTGAAAAGAATACAAGAGGGTAGCAGAAAAGCCAGAGACAGGCGTGAGAAAGAAGAGATGCCATAACCTCAAAAAAGACACTACAATTAGTTAAATTTTTAAAAGGGTGGGGGTGGGGGGAATTGAACCAAGAGAAAGACATAACGCCAGACTGGCTGGGGAGCTCAGCTCTGATTTGGATTTAAGGGAAGATAAGAAACTAAGGCAAGGCTGCTGGGTGGGAATGGTTCGGAAGGCTGGAGGTCCCCACAGCAGGTACACGGCCCACACCACCATCTGGACACCGGGGGAGCCCCGGCCCGCAGGCCTGGTTCCGCCAAGGCTTTGCTGGGTATCTGCAGGAAGGTCAAAGCCACGTCCAGGTCTCAGGGCTCTTGTATAACCCAGGGAGGCAGGACATGGTTTCTTCGGCCCTGCTTTGGCCACAGGCTAAATTCCGTGGATGCTTTGGCGCCTTTGGTGTGCAGAGCTGCCTTTGGGCATGTAGAGCCCCAGGGAACATCCAACCCAATGCTAGACAGAGACCCCTGCGGGGGAGCCCTAGGAGGGCAGCACCCATCTATTCCACCCTGCTCCTAGTGACTTGGTGGCACTGGGTCACTCGGCAGGCCCACAGAAGGTCTCAGCCTGAACTGAACATTCTCCATCCGATCCCTTGTGAAGCTAAGATGCTGTATACCCCCCAGAACCCTGGCCCAGCGCCCAGGGAAGCACTGCACAGCGCACGGCTACTCCAGCCAGAAGCTCAGCTCAGCAGATCTCGGAGCTTCCCTGCCCACTCCTCACCACTGAGGACAAGCTCACCCTCTGTGCCCCGTCCCCAGCCTCTGGGGGTCAGGGCTCGTGAGCTCGAGGCTTTGTCTACACACTGACTTGCTGGCTGGTCTCAGGTGGTACCACTTTCCTTCTCTGAGCCTCAGTTTCACCATCTGCAAAATGGGAGTAACCGTTCCCTGCTGCTGATCCCTAAGAGAAATTGTGAGGACACGGGTGCTGCCAGACAGGGGAAGGGTGCTCTGGAAGTGGAAGATGGAGCCCCGTGGGAGTTGGAAGCTTCCTGACTGCACTTTTGCCACGAAGGAGTCCGTCTTTGGAGGTGGTGCGGTCGCTCAGACACTGGGTGTCACAGCCCTGCCAACATCACAATGTCTGTTCTCTTCTCCCTCTTTTACCCCAAGGGGCCATGCAGATCTGCTCTGCAAGGTCCCTAAGGGCTTCCCTCCCTCACCCCAGACCCAAGAGGCAGCTTCCAAAGCCCATCCTGCAATGCGGAGGCCGCCAGGAGGAAAGCCAGCAACTGAAGGTGGTCTCAGCACAACTGGTGCCCTCGCGGAAACTCACCCTCCCCTTTCTGAGCCAGCTGGCTTGTCACAGAGCTAAGGGCAGGGAAAGGCAGACTAACCCTGGCCCCCGCCTCAGGCTGAGCCCTAACCCCCACCCCAGACCAAATGGAGCCAGAGCACATGCTAAGCCCCGACCCAGGCCCACACTCCACGCCTGGCCATTGCCCAAGTCCTGATGCCAGCTCCTCAGAGTGAGTGTGGGTGGCTCAGGGCCACTGCCCCCTGCAGGGGTCCAAGCCCCAATAGAAGCGATGTCTCAAACCCTTATCATCTGAGCAGCTGGAACCAACCTACAGGAAAGGGAGTGAATGCTGGTCTGAGGGCACAGGCAGGGGGTCCTCTCGGGCTTTCTTGGGGACTCCCAGGCTTAAATTTGTTCTGGAAACAGAGGAAAAAACCAGAAAGCTGTTGTGGGCAGATCAGAAGGGGCTTCTCAGCCCCACATATAACTCTGGTGGCCCAAGGGGACTTGGGCACAGTCCTGAAATCTCTTCTCCCACCAGGTCCTGCCCCTTCCCATCCCCCCCATAATCTCCCCTCCTACAGCAGACACCTCCCTCCCAACCCAAAGCACTCGACAGGGCTGGATCCTATGGGGCCTCTTCTTCCAGGAAGCTTTGTTTATATGCTTATTTAACACCATCTTTCATCTGTAACTTCCTTGGCGACAGGAAAGACGGTGCAGTCAAGCTCAGAGCCAAGGGCCTGCTGTACCGAAGCTATGGCTTCACTAATTCCTCCTGGATTCATTTCACTTCACTGACAACTAGTTCCCTCAGTTGCAAAATGAGGATTATACTGAACAGTTGGTTACTCAGCCCACCAGATTCACTGGATGTTTACGAGCACGAAATGTCTGTGGACTGGGTGACAAGTGTTGCTAGAAGCTCTGCAGTCCCCAGCAGCACGGTCACTTTGATTATCCCTCACTTCCCACCAACAGGTCACCCTGACCCTGCAAACGCTCAAATATGTTGCTATGTTTACTGGAATCGAAATGGTCCCGTATCCCGCATCAGCGCTCCCCCTGGCTTACAGACCACATCTGACTTTTTCATCTCTGGGGCTTGAGACTAGCACAGGTTTTCTCTAAGAAGAGGATGTACAGAGGTAGCAAGGGGATTTTTTTTTATATGACAGAAGCAAACCAACTAGCTGGTTCTTTAAATACTTGTACTTAAATGTATAAAGCACCTTGACAAATAGTCGTCTATGCCTTAGGAAGGCCGGACAGGACTCCAGTCTGTGGTAACTTGAAAGCCCCACCACCTGCTTCCCTCCCGCCAGACCCCAGGGCTTCTTGCTGCCTGGGACAAGATGTCTGAGCTGAAGTGTGTGTCGGGGTCACTGAAGGGGTGGCATCGGGGCCTTTTTTAGGCTGCAGCTGGGTCCCTGTATACATCCCTGCACAGGCCAGGTGAGGGGAAGCAGGGAGAGCCTCCCAGAGAAGAGATCCCAGGAACCACAAAGAAAGAAACACTTCCTACCAGGAAGCAGAGAGAGGGGGTGGGGGGATCCAAGGCATGAGCTTAAAGGAGAGAAGAGGCCACCTTCACTACGGCTAGCTTCAGATCTCTGAAACAACTGTGTGGGAGCCAAAAGGCCTCTGAGCAGTCCACCCTGGGCCAGACACAAGGGCAGGAGTGCTGACGTCAGACGGGGAGGTGAAGGGAGCAGGAAGGCCCTGTTTTGTGGGTCCTGGAGACTAAGGCAGGGATGATCCCTTGAGGGCAGTTAGTTGCAGGGAGCCAACCCCACTGGCCCCCCAGTGCAAGGCCTCAGAGACTTTATGACTTACATGTATGAACAATTTTTGACGACAAAACACATACATACAAACACGGGTTGGTAAAAAACTTGCAAAAACATGGGGGAAAAAAGACAGTAAATGGATAGCAAAAAAATAGGTGGGGGGTCCCTTCCAATGTAATGTAATCCTCTTAAATTCAGGGAAAACAAGGCTGACCATCTCAGGCCCTGTGCAGATCCTCTGCTCCCACAGGAAGGACTTCCACAAGGGGAGGTGCCCAAGTTAACATACAGATCAAGGGCAAACTCCGCCTCCCTGAGGAAGCCCCAAGGAGCAGAAGAATCTCAACTGTCCTGCCTCTCTTTCCACCCAGCACAATGGTCAGGTGGGGAGAACCCTCTGCTGCAGTCTCTCTGCTGTTCCACTTGTCCACTGGCAGCCATCAAGGTTCTGAGCCCTGGGCTGGGTTCTCTGATGAAGGCAGGACCTATCCCCCACTGATGCCATGAGAAGACCTTGGCTCCTTCTAACCTGCCCTCTTCTTAAAAAACTGAGGAGGCAACACATATGGATTCTACTGCCCATGGATAGACCCCAGGGACTGCTCTCCAAAGTCCTATGCCTCTCTAGCCCTTCCAGCCAACCACAGGGGACTCGACCTTCCTCCCCATCATCAGAACACACACCCAGCTGGCCATTCTCCTGATTATGAAGCAAGAGGAGTGAAACAGGAAGTTCTTAGTCTGATTCAGAACAGGTGGAGGACTGGAGGAGGGGTGACAGAGCAAGTGGGACAAGCTGTTAGGGACATGACTGCAAAAACACTTGTAGGAAACAAGCCAAATGGCCATGAAAGTGGAGAAAACCCTATGCTCAATGGTGTAAAGGTTGCCTGCAAATCCCCTCAATCTCAAACATATCACCTGTCCCTCTGCTCAGGGAGAAGGGAATTGCAGGAGGAAGACCAGACCTAGAGATAGAGTGGCCCTGAAAGAAGGTGGAGAAGAGAAATGATTCCCCCCTTCCAATATCCAGACCAGCAAGAATGTCCACCTGGCTCGCTAGTAGGGGCTGAGCAACTTGTACATGCTTGGCTGGTGGTGGGACATCAGGCAACAGTGCATCCAGTGGCATTCACAAACTTCCCACAGAAGCAAGATCCCCCAAGGAAATCCAACTGCTAAACAACTAAGACCCTAATTACTCTAAGGAATCAAGTGTTTCCCATCTTGATTTTCCTAAAGTGACAGAAGATCTGACCATCTCATCTTCTCGCTCTCTTCCCTGACATGTAATCATGCAGATCAGCAACTGGGTTGACTGGAGGATGGGCAGACAACTACATTTTAAAGGCACTTTAATCAGAAAGAAATCTTGCAAATGCCCCTGCTAGTTTACCCTGTCAGCAAAACCTAGGCCCTCTCCTATGACCTGAGTGCAGGGCCCACACAACTGCTGGAAGTGACTATGGCATTCACAATGGTACTTACAAGTAGATGCTGGACTCATTGCCTCCCATGTCCGGAGACTGAAGTTTCTGCACAAGGATGACAATGATGCCAATGAAGAGCACGAAGTTAACCTGAAGAGCAAAGAAAAAGTAGATAGAAATGATTCTGGGCAAGGACTTTCCATACCCCTGCCTCGGCATAGACTGTTCTTGCCCCAACAGGACCCTCCCCAATCCAGTCCAAATCCCAATAATCCAAGATGGCGGCATCAGAACACTCATTTGCCTCCCCACTTACTATTGCTAGAATGACAGGAAAGATAGAAGAAAAAGAATGTCATAGGGGTACTGAGGAACAGGAAAAATTATCATGAGTGAGCTGGAAAAGTAGGCAATTTCTGTAAGAGCAAATAGGATCAGGGTGTTGGAAAACAATGCCAAACAGATAGAGAAGAGGCTCCTGCAGAGGTGAGAACTGTCCTCTGGAAAAACTCCAAGTTCAGAGTAATGGAACACGGGGAACCAGAATGGACAACCAAAAGCATTATTAATTAAAGGACTGTCTGGGAATGGCAATAACAGCATTTACCTTCAGAGAAAGATCAGGGAACAAAATCTCTCTAAACAGTGAGAAAAGGGGAGGATGGGGAACAAATAAATAGAAACAAGGTGCAAAGAGAAAACCACAGGGCAATACCCTCTGAGTGTAGCCAAAGCAGCGCCTGGAGAAAAAAAAAATGTAGAGCTTGACACTAACATGTGAAAAAAATACTAAATACTGAAGATAAAATAATTAAGCATTCAAATCAAAAGCTAGGGGGAGAGTACCACAAATTTAACTTACACAAGAAGGAAATTAATAAAGATAAAAATTCATTATAAAGAAATAGAAAAAGTAGACTTGATCAATTAAAAACTTTATTTTGGGGGTCTGGTTTTGTTTGTTTGTTTCCACATGTTCTACAAAGGCAGAGTTATCTCAGTCTTCTTCTCCAATACAAGCCCAGTGCCTGAACACCACCAGAAATTCTGCACAGTACATACTGCTCACTGTGTAGGTTGGTCGATTCAAAAGGAGAAAATAAAATTACACATATTTAGGGATAAGAAGGAGGACAAGACAACAGATGTACAGGATATTTTAAAACATAAGAGAAAAATCAAACAAAATTGGAAAACAGAAATAAACAAAATCAAATCAAGAAGCCGTAGAAAATCTGAGTAGAGCAACGACCTCAGAAGAAAGTTAAAGAGTTATCAAAGATGTATGCATTAAAAGGCATCAGGCCCAGACAACTTTACAGGCCAGTTTCATAACACCTTTAGGGAAGATGTCATTTATAGCCTACTTCATTATTTAAGAGCACGTAAAAAGAAGACCCCACAAATTACTTATTAGGCTAACAAAACTCTGCTACAAATCCCAGACAATAAAAGAAGTATACAAATAGATACACACACACCCAAAAACAGAGAACTTACACAGAACAATGCAAAAACTATAAACAAAATATTAACAAATAGAATTTTTTTTTAACAAATAGAATTTAGTAGTACATTAAAAGAACAAACAGGTCATGGCCAAAAAAAAGTTTTATATGAGAAATGAAAACAACAACAACAAACAAAACTTTAAAAAACTCAGATCTGCTAATATTTCTTACATTAACAGATTAAAAAGAATAAGCTGCCCTTATCCCCCATAAGATTGGTGAATAGTTCAATCATCAAAATATCAACAAAGACATGAGAAATGAGCATTATTGTATTCTGCTCATTTGATATCTATGAAAATGTTAAAGGTACATACCCTTTGTCCTGGAAATTCCACTCTTAGAGATTTATTCTAAAGACATATTCATGTGCATGAATATATCTATTATAGCATTGTTCATAAGAAGAAAATTTGGAATATTATAAAAGCTCATCACTAAGGGAAGGGATCATTCCAATAAATGTTTCCAAAACATTTGATTTCATAATTTTGAAAAAATATACACTAAAATGAGCCGAGAATAGAAACTCTCTTAATTTAATGAAGACTAACTAAAACTAAATAGCAAACACCATCCTAGTCAAAATCAAGGAATCAACGGTATAAAGACTGGAAAGAGTGAAACTATTTTCATATAAAGATTATGTCATTTTCTACCTAGAAAACCATAAGAACCAACTGAAAAGCAACAAGAACTACTAAGGGAGTTTAGAAAGGTAACCAAGAAAAAATACACAGAAACGAACAGTTTCCCGAAGCACCAGCCGTAACCCACTAGAACACAGAATGACGGCATGAGTCCCAGACACAATACAAACCCAAACGGAAAATACCCTAAAGGTAAACTGAAGACAACTGAAAAGCTGTACAAAATGACTCTATGGAAAAGGCTGCATAAATGGAGAATCGGGCCATGTTCTTGGAGAGGAAGACTCCATATTTTAAGAAAATCACTTCTCCAAATTAATTCATAAAATTAATGCCATTTCTCTAAAAATCTCAACCACACTTTTTTTTTTTTTTTTTGCAGCCTGATAAGGCTATTTGACAGTTCACCTCAAAGTGTGAATATACAATAAAATCTTGAAGAAAAAAAGAATGAAGAATATTAACATAACAAATACCAAAACCTGCTACCAGGTTATAGCAACCAGCACAAGGGGGCATTCACCGTGGAAACAGTCCAATAGATTAGTAACGTAGCATAGAATACAAGTAGAGTACACAGAATGTTCATGATAAAGTGACATTTCAACATAACTGGGAAACAGTGGCCTATTTAATAAAAAGAACTGGGAGGGTGGAATGTCTATCCACTGGTAGGGGAAAAAAAAAAAAACTAAAGAAGATTAGGTAACATTTCAGATCAGACAAAGAAATAAAGCTTTAGCTTTATTCAGATTCAGAACATATATATAATAATCCACCCCATAAAAATGTTATAAAACAACTACAAATACTTAGGATGGGAAAAGGCTTCCATAATAAGAAAGAAATTTCAGAATTAGGAAGACAAACCGCGACAGTTTGTCAAAAATTATGCAGACTTGGAAATATACTTACAACATGTTTACGAGATAAAGCGTTACTACCTTTCAAACAATTAGAAAGACAAGTGAGCAAAGCAAGCAAAAGAGAAAATGAGCGAGAGAAATACAGGTAATGACCAGAATAAAAACAAATTGCCAATAAGTGGGGAAAAAAATACCTCACTGCACTAGCAATATGGAGAAATTCACATTAAAACAATGAGCTACCATTATCCCCTAGGAGCCTGTGCAAAAATTTAAATGATTTACGTTACAAGCACAGACAATGATGAGAGGTACTCTTTCCAACCCAGCAATGCCATTTCTAGAGATTTAGTCTAAAGGAATGCTCGTGCTCAAAATTACACACAGAATTGCTCCTAGTAGCATCCTTTATTACAAGAAAAAAAAAAAAGAGAAAATATAAATGTCTAACACTAGTGGACTAGCACACAACTTGTATACCCATGTTGCAGAATATAATGCAGCCACGAAAAAGGTAGAGGCCAGTTTGTGCAGTGACTTCTGAATCTGTTCCCTTTTCCTGCTTTCAGCCCAGGCTCACGTCTCTTTCCCAGCCTTGTCCCAAGGATACTCACCATTATGGAGCCGACCACAGGCCCTTTGATCACCCACCACAGAGCTGTGTTGTCATTCATATCCCAGCAGCTGAAAGACAGACAGACAGAAAGAAGAGAGTTTAAGCTCAGGGCTGGGATGCCTGCAAGCCAATGACCCCGGCCCCATTTGGCACTTTTCCCTTGCAGCTCTCTGAGGAGGGGCTGGCTGGAACAAGAGTTTTCAGGCATCCTGCAGACCCAAGCCCAGTTTCGGTTCTTCTAGTGCCTTGGTCTTTCCCTCTGCTCCTCATCAAGGCAGCGAGTGGAGCCCAAGAGTAAGAATCATCAATGGGCTCCTGAGCAAATGGCCATGTTTCCCCTTCAGGCTTGTGGGGGTGGGGAGGTGACCTCATCCTCAATATCCTTCCTCTCTCCCCCAAAAGAAAAATAGACACTCAGAGCTGAGCCCAGAAGTGGAAAGGGACTCTGAAACCTTGCACGTTGTCACTAAGTTCTGGCGGAGCTGTGACTGGGCGGGTCCATGACAGTGGGATCAGGGTGAAGTCAGGACCGAGGATGGGGGTACAGTCTGGCAGTTAATGTGAAGTCAGGGCAGCCACTGAGACCCATCTGTAAGAACCTACTCAGGGCTCTGGCCCTGGCTCTTGAGCATGTACTCACCCTGTGTCATCAAAGTAGAGCCTCAGCATTGCCCACACAGACACACACACAGTTGGGGTCCCTGGGAAGACAAGAAAAGGAGCCTGGTGATAACAGGAAAGCCAAGAGGCCCTGGGGTCCCCTCAGATTTGGGGCTCCCAGGGGCCATTATCACCACTCAAACAGGGGGTCCTAATCATGGGGCAGGTCTCCCTTTCAGACCTGGAGTCTTAGGGACCCTAACTGTCCCTCACAGTGGGGCCTCTGGGGGTCCATGTATCCCCCAGTCCCTTGGCTATCTCACTTCTCGGAAGAACTTCAGCTGATATCACCTTCCAACTTCTATGGGCTTTCTATGGGCAGGAAGAACAAGAAAGGAACCAAGAACCAGACATCAGCTGCGGGACAATGACAGCACCTCCCTCCTCTGACCTAACACCCTCTGACAGCGGGACCAAGAACATACCTGGCCGTGAGGCCTGAGCCTGTCCAGGCCACAGCCAGCGACCTACCCCAGCCTATAATGGTGTACCAGTAGAAGTATCTCCTCTCGGGGAAGAAGGTCTCCACTAGCAGGGTGAAGAGGTACAGACCCTCGATGAACAGCCAGAAGTAGTTCGACACGACACAGTAGTGGAAGAAAACCATGATGGCCTTGCATTCCACCTGCAAAGAGGGTGGGGAGACTGAGGGAAGCATGAAGACCCCTCTGCTGGCCCCCACTCGGCCCTGAAAAATTGAAGCCAGCAGAACCAAGGAGAATTCTGAGGGCCCTTCAGCTCCAGCATGCTTGTGCTCAAACATCCCATGGATTGAAAGACTCAACATTCCTGAATTTGAAGAGTTAAAAACGGCAGCATCCTAGGATTCTGAGTTGCCCATGGAGGCAACTCTACATTTGTCGGGAAAGGATGGGGGTGGGGTGAGCACAGGGCCCTCTACCTCCCCAGGCTCATTCACCCCCCAGTTTCCTGCTCCTTCTCCAGCCCCTCAGAGAGGGGAGTAAGGGGAGTAGACGACCCCACAGGAGACTCCTTAGTCAAATGAAGGTTTTAGACATCAATGCGGAGATTCCTGGTCCCCAGAAATCTCCAACAGCTCCCCCCGCCCCCGCCATGTGTGCCCTCCTGGGTCAAAGTCCTGTGCTCTGGGCTGTTCTTTCCATTTTATTCCATCAAAACCTATCATGTCTGCTTACCTCCAAAGGTCTAAGAACTGGGGAGACGGTCTGGAGAGACCCAAGCCAAGCAGCCCCTCAGCTCTGTCACAGGTTCATTAAATGACCAGGGGCCAGGCAAGCCTCGCTCTAAGCCTAGTTTCCTTTGCAGACAAGCGAGAGAGGCGTTCCCTCTCCACGTTCTGCATCTGCTCTGCCAAGCGCACACACAGACTGAGAGGCAGGAAATGACACCAAGCAATGGTCTCGCTGGTTACTAGCAACCTCATGGCCATTCCTGGATTTCTGCGTTCACTGGGGACAATGCCTTAGCCTGCAGGAAAACACCTGGCTGGCGAGGTGTCACAGCAAGGGACCCCTGGAAGGCCTTTCCTACCGGGGTTCAGCTCACTCACGGTGGAGACAAAGCAGTGGTTGCTGTCCTGCTCCGCGTAGAGGATCCAGTCTTTGATGAAGACAGAGATGGCCCTCAGCATGAAGGACACGAACAGGTTCATGTGGATGAAATTGCGGGTGCAATGTAGCTTCCTAGGCCAGCAGGTGGGGGGCAGGGGGAGGAAGAGGCTTGAGGTGAGGAACCCCACAGCATCCCACCCCTCCTCTCCAAGGGCTGCTCTGGGCCAACTCCAGGCTCTGTCTCGGGTGGGTCCCCACCTTCCCACCTCCTTCCCAGGCCTTTGTTGCCAGACTCCACTATTCCAGGAGGCCAGACTTTCCCTTCCTGTGACCAGGAAGATAGAAGTGGGGAACGGAGGTCTCCTGCCCAGCATCTACCTCACTGCGTGGCCCCGGACATGTCAGGTGCCCTTTCTCAGATCAAGTTCCCCTTCTGTTATTGTAGGGGTGGGTGACATGCCTTCTAAGGGGCCTCCAAGGCTGACATTCAGAGGAGAGGGCAAGGGTAGGTGGGACAGGGCACGGGCTCCAAGCTAGGGTGGGCTGCCTTAGCTCAAATGCTGCTGGTGGGGAAGAGAGGGATCCTTACCGGAAACGACACAGGATGACCATGGCAGTGGTGAGGGTGACAAGGGATGTGCTATAGCCAACTGTGTACAAAGCCTTGACTGACAGGTAGTAATAATCCTGGAGGAAAGCACAAAACATCCAGGGCCCCACATGGGGCTTACCCCAGCACCCAGCTCCCCGAGGCCAGGGCCTGCCCACCCCAGGGGTCCAGCACCCAGCCCCTCCTTCCTTTCTTCTCCTCTTGCTGATCTCACGTCTTGGTCTTGCTCTCCCTGTCAGTGCCTCTACTACCCTGCTCCCTCCACCCCACCCCCCATGAGCTTCTTACTGCCCCCTCAGTGTCTGTGCTCTGCAGAGGCTTAGTAAATGCTTGCTGAGTGCAGGGGCACTGACCAATCAGGACAGACACCAGCCTCAGCCCGGTGAAGTATCCAGGAGGCCCTCCCTGCTGGGCCTGGCCTCAACTTTCTCATTTCTGGGCCACAGAAAAGACAAGCGTCTTGGAAGGATACCCAGGGAGGTAGGGGACATGTGGTGGGGGCTGGAGGAACTTGGGCAGCAAAGCAGGTGCTTCTTGGCCCAGAATGAGTGAATGAAGTGTGTGTGTCTGGCTTGCCCCCTGTGTGTCTGGCTTGGGTATACAGCAGGTGCTCATTTGCTGCCTAGGATCCTAGAGTCCCAACAGAAGCCAAGGCCTTTGGTGGGGACATGCTGTCACGGGCCTCTTAAGCCTCACCCCCATGGTGGGGGCAGACACTCACCTGGTCCCCAGGCTCATATTCATCGTATTCATCAAACCCACACGCGTCTACATAGTGAGGGAACGGCTCTGACCACCCGTCCTCAGTGCAGTTCCGGCTCACCACCCTCATGTCTGCGGTAGAACAAAATCTCAGTGAGGCACAGGAAAGACTTAAGAGGACCCTGAAACTCTTACTTGAAAATTACTTCTTAAGTGGGAATTGCTAGAAACCCATATGCCCAACTGGGAAGCATAGTGACTACAGGTTCACGAAATTTTCCACTGTCTTAGAGAAAACAGTCCATGCCGGTGACCTCAAGCTCAGCCTTTACACAAAGGACACCGGGGAGGACAAGGCACCGCTGATCTCTTAACAAGGGCTGAGGGGACCGAGTCTCCCTCTCTTCTGGAACTGGCAAATGCTCACCAAGGAAAGGCCTGAGCCCCTCCCCTGGCTCTGGCTCAGCACTTGCCAGACGTCAGTGAGCAGAAAAGAATGATGTGAGATCACCACTGCAGACTCCAGCCCCCAGATCCTGGCCCAGGAATCACCTGAGGTGACCACGGAGCAGGAGTGCCCGTCGTCGTACCCCCGGGAGCTCTGCGCCTTCCAGCAGCTGCAAGATCCCCCACCAAGGGGATACATGGCTTGCTTGATTAACAAGGACCAGACCTCCATTAACCTAGCGCCAGATCTTATTAAGATGTGCATTTAGGTTTAAAAAAAAAACAAAAACTTTTGTCTTCCCAGGTTTAGAGGTCTGTTTCCTGTCACTAATGTACTTTAATTTCCTTTTGATAGACTTTAAAGGCCATTTTGTAGGACACCAAAGGGGAGGGAGTCCTTTACTGTCTGCAGAGTGGAATCTAGATTGGTTTTTGCCCCGCCTGGGGCCTTTTAGCCTTTAATGATTGCTCATTTCATCTTCCCCTCTCCTGACTGTCTATAAGGGTGAACCACAGACGTCCCGTGGAGGGGAAAGGCAAGCAGCCCCCCTGCCCCCGGCCCAGGCTGACCCCTGTTCGCAGACTGGCTTCCTGGGAGTTCACCTGGCATAGTAGGACATTTAGGAATGGTTCGCTCTTTCTCAGGATTCAGGGCCCAGGAAATTGTGTACGATGGGACACATCTGCAGGAAAGGGGCTCCTCCAGCACCCACGTTGCTGGAAGGTTCCTCTAGCTCCAACCAAGGCCACCTCAGGAAGGAGGCAAGGGCAGAGGCCAAGACAGGAAACCCTTCTACTTTCCCAATCTTGCATCCTCGCCTTGAGTTGGAAGATCCCAGGCCAATTCTTTTTTACCAAGAGAGTCAGAAACACACTTCCTGGAACTCTGGGAAGAAGCAGAGGGTGAGTGACCCTGCCACAGAAGACAGCTCTGCCCAGAGTGGGAGACTACTGGTCTCCATCACTTCTCCAATTCAGAGTCCTGTGACATAGGACACAGAGGACACCTGGCAGGCCCAGGGAGAGGAGTCGCTTTGTCCCACATTTTGATGCCAAATTCTTCCTGTTTCCAGCAAATCCACATAAGGCTGTTACTGGCACCCTCATTCCAAATCCCTCTGAAAATCTGCATGCCCCAGGGGGAAATCATGGCTTTGGCCAAGACCCTTCCCGTTCCTGAGCCTCATCTCCTCTCTGCTTTGCCCACATCAGAGTGGTGGGAAGAGGAAAGGGAAGCTGCTTTGAAAAGCAATTTTTAAAAAAGGGTCCTAGAGGTGAAAGCCATTTCCTTTCTTTTATTTTCCCCCTTTCTCCGTTTCTTTTTGTAAGACAGAGTGGGCATAGAGGCGTATAAATCTTTTTGTTCAGAACTATTCCACGAATTTGCCACTGTATTGTTCTGATGGAAATCTCCAGAAGATGGAGTACTCTCTAGACTGTCAAAACCTTGCAGTGACTGCGCCCACTTCACTAGACTCTTTTGCCCCAATGATTTCATAGGCGCATAGGATTTTAGGGCACTGGTTCTCAAAACTGGTTCTCCCCCCAGGCTAGCCCATCAGCATCCCTGGGAAGACTGGCTAGACACGCACATTCTCAGGCCCGACCTCAGAGACTCTGGGGGTGGGGTCCAGGAATCCAAGTTTTAACAAGCCCTCTAGGTGACGGTGGTCACAGTGGGAAGCCTGAGAACCACCACTGGCACCCATGGGAGTCCCAAACTATCTGGGACCACCTAACCGAGGGGATCTGTGCTTGGAGCCCACAGTGTGACTTCGGGAGATCTGTGCACACAATATTCTATCTGAACACGTGAGTGCAAGTTTCTGCAGAGAAAATCCTCGGCTCTTCCAGAGAAGGAAAAGGACCTGCCAACGATCACATAGCCACAGAAAGGATGCCAGCCCGGGAACGGGGGTGCTCCCCAACTTCACGTGTCGGTGGATGCCCTCCCTCTGGCCAGCCTGTGGTGGGACCTGGTTTATCCCCTCACCTGAGAGATCCAAGGAGTTAGTGTCAGGGAAATCGAACTCTCGATCTGCAAAGCACAGAAGTGGGCAGGAGTCAGTACACAGCCATCAGCATGCCAGAGCTGTGCAAGGTTTACTCTCTACCCTGGAAGGCCAAGGCCATCCCCGGTCCTGAGGATAGGGGTGGGGGTCTAGGCCAAAAGGCTGCAGCACCCAGGGCAGCCACACACATCTCTGACACACTGTGCCTTCGGGCATCAATCCCTCTTGCTTTGTACTTCTGTGATGCTAATGATGGCCCATGACTCAGTTCTCCCCACTGGGCCACAGGAAGTGGAAATGGGATAGCGTCAGGAAGGTGGAAGGGCCTACGGACAGAGAGAGGAATGGAAAAAGATGACTAGGCCTTTTCCAGAAAGAGGCAGGAAGAGGAACATGGGTCTTGGACTTGGGTTTCTTCTTGGTCCACACGCCTCCATCTCAGCCCCAAACCTGTCTCATCCAAGGGAGCCCAGGACTTCGTCCGCAGACATTTTTTCCCTCTCTCCTGACTCTTTATTCCACCTTCATCCTTTTCTTATGATGAGCCCCCTGCTAGCAACGAACCCTCATTTCCTTTCCAGTTCTCAAAATCTTGTTTCCAACACGTAGCTGACATGCCACCCCCCGGACCTTTTCATTACCCTGGCTGCACGCTGCAGTTAGGTCTCTCTTGCTCTCAATGCCAAGGCCAAGGCCACTGAGCATGTTGGTATCTACGTGGGTTCACACACACATTCAGGCCTGTATGATGCCCTCCACGGGTGTATCTCATCCTCCCAGATCAGCCCATGAGCACCTCAAGGCCAAGGGCTGTGTCCCCCACCTCCCCGGATGGCTAAGGGCAGGTGGTAAAGGGAGAATCTGGTTCCGGAGGAGCCTCTCATTCCACCCGCACCATTCCCAGCAGTCAGAACTGGGTTCCCACTGGATGGACACATGGACAGATGATCAGCAGCCTTGTCCTCTCCAAGGTTCCTCTTACCAATGGTTTCTAGCTCCCACACTGAAAAAGAGAAAGAGAGAGAACACAGAGGTGAACGAGGGAGCTAAAGTTGGGTCTGCTCTCACTGGGGCCCCCCACCATTCCCCACTCCCAAACTCTGCTGGGGACCCAGGGGTGTGAGGACTACAGGCTGGGGGTGGACCAGACACCGGAGACTTCTACGTCTCCCTCCAGAATGGGACCCAGTTAAGGAGAGATGAGCCAATGCATCTGCGAGGGGGAGGGCAGATCAACGTCCCTGTGTCTTCAGAAGCCTGCAAAGCAATGACCGCAGCAAACAGATTCGGCCCCTGGTGCCAGGAAATAGAATGAGAAATGCCATTCTCAACTTTCTAAGTAGGTAAGGTGAATCTCACTAATCCAGCTTTGTGAACACAGATGCTAAAGGGCCTGCCTTAATGAGCCATTAAGAATCAGGTGTAAATAAGCCATTCATGTTCGTGGTGCAGTTGCCAGAGGGAGGGACGGAGTGTGAAGGAAAGCCTTTCTTAAAATCTTAGTTCACTGCTGATTCATTTTGCCTCTTTTTGTTGTTGTTGAAAAGCAGCAGTCTTGCCACGGTACCTGCCCCAAAGCAGACGAGCAAGAAACCTCAGGTAAATGATGAATGAGGGGAGTACGTGAATGGAGGAAATGAGGAAGGCGGTTTCCATAGGAATGCGGCAGCGAGGTGGCTGAGTCACCGGCTGCCACCACACCTGATGCCCTCCATACACACTGTACCCCACACCCCAGCACTTCCCCAGTTCGCCTCCTCTTCCAGATTCACTTCCTGTCTGGCGCTGGGGCACGCCCAGGCCCCCAGGTGTCAGGATGGGAGAGCCTCAAGCCACCCTCCTTTTGGGTTGGCAGGTCCAGTCCAGAGATGGGAGGTGTGGCTAAAAGCCCAGAAGGGGAAGTGAGGGGAGGGGAGGCAGGGCAGCTGCTTTCCCTGGTCTTTGCGTAGGGCCATGCACCACCACCCCCCAATACGGCTACTATCCCCTCTGCCAATTCCCACAAGCACCTGCCCCTCCAGGCAGAGTCACGGGTGCTGGGGTTCCAGAAGACAAAGAGAAGGTGTCTCTGTCTCTCGCAGACAAGTGGGAGGATGGAGATAGGCAGGACTCATAGTGGAGTGGAGCTCAGAAGCGCTCCAGTTCCAGAAGGACACTGGCCTAAGGCTTAGGCAGGTGAAATAGGAAGCTGAGGACCAGGTCGCAAGGTGCTGTGTATGACCACACAAGTGAGTCAGATGCCTCTAATCCCCTCAAGAGCCCCTGCCCTCCACCCTCCTCTCAACAAGGCCCCAGCCCAAGGCTCAGCAGTGAGTGGGCCAGCTCTTAGGACATCACCTGCCTGGAGCCCAGCCCCACCGAACTTGGTGTCCTGCTTCCCTCAACAGCCACAAGGAGTGGGGTGGAGGAGCAGGAGCTAGCTCTAGACCCTTCCCAGAGGCAGGGCGGATGGGCTGGAGAGCAGCCTTAAGACTCTACAAGGTCCCAGCTGAAAGGTGGGGACTGGCCTAGAGAGCCCAGCAGACTCATACCCAAAGAAGAGATCTGCATGAAGCCCTCTTCCTCAGACCCCTCCCCTTGAAGATGCAGTCATTAAGACCCTGTCCTTGTCACAGAGCACTGCCTGCCCCCTCTGGCCCTTCCTCTCCATGTTCCTACATCCTGAGTTAGGAACCTCAGCCACTGCCCACCTCTAGGACTCTCAGATTGTCTGGGGCCCCTGATAATTTCCACAAGCTCAACAATGGCCAAGACCTCAAATACAGACATGTCCGAAACTGAGCTCTTTGTGATACCATACCTAGTATCTAAGTGGGTATGTGGGTATGGACAGGAGTGTCTTGTGTCCAGCTGACTGAGGGCGACTCATTGTGTGTCCATATCTGGGTGTGTCTCTGGCCCTCTGAGCATCCCTGTGTGGTGATAGTGACACCAGCTAACACTATTGACCGTTAGCATGTGCCAAGGCCTGGGCTACCACGTGTGTTCTTCCACTTAATTCCCCAGTCACGATGCCACATTGCCATTTGACAGAGCAGAGAATGCGGGCAAGGGACAGAGGGGGAATTGCCTTGTTCAAGGTCCAGCCTGGGTAAGTGATGGATGTGGACACCTCCAAGAGCACAGCCTGGCCTCACACACAATGACAGCACAATGTGGCACATCTCCACGTCAACCTGTGTGTACTAGGGTCTGTAGCTTCATGCTCTCACTAGCATGGGAACTCTGGAACAGGGAATACTGGCTTGTAGGATGCCCCAGTCCTTGGTACCTGTGTCCCAGAAAAGCCTGGGCCTCAAGCGTAAGGAGCAGGCTAGACCAATCACGGCCTAGGGAGACCCCAGGGAGAAACTCACCTTGGTCTGGGTTGAAGATTCGGAAGAGTTCAGGGCAGCTGACCAGGACCATCTCACCCACGCGGGCAGGCTTCCAACACGTGAGGTTGTCCCACATTCCAGGGCAGCCTGTGCAGAAGAGCACCACCACGGTGAGAGGCGGCCCAGCCCCACACATGCACACACACACCACACACATACCCTTGGGAGCCATGCCCTTGCAGGGGGAGGGAACAGTGTCACGGAGGGAAACTGAGGCTCACTGTGTGAGGCAGGGCTCAGCCTCATCCCTGGAAGACCCCTCACAGAGGAGCTGAGTCATTCCAGGAGCTCCCAAGGTGGAGAGGGAGCGCTCACCTGATTTTACACCTCACACCACCCCACGGTGCTGGCAGGATTGCAGGGCAGGGAGAAGCAGACCAATATGGGATCACTAAGCATGAGATGCTGGGGGTCTGTGTAGCACCCCACACCAGCTCCCCCTAGTCCTTCCAGCCGCCACCATCACTAAGGGGTCCAGCTTCGACTCGGCCTCCTCGGTGGTCCCTCCCTGTCCCTGAGGGCAGGGCCAGGAGCCGGCTGGCTTAAGGGTGCTGCTCCAGGGCTGCACCTGCCTTCCGGATAGTGAGGTTCTGAGACTTGGGAGAGGAGCGGCCACTGGCCAGCCAGACAGGGAAGAGGGGAAAGCCAGCCAGGCAGAGGCCTGCGCAGCCACGGCCCAGGACTGTGAAGGGACACGGCGCCCAGAGACAGAAAAGGCCAGGGTGGTGGTGGCACAGACCCAGCTCAGGTGAATGCTGAGGGCTGGCTGAGGGGTGGGACAGACGGGGGTGGGGTGGGGGGGGTGGGACAGACTGGGGGGTCCTTAGGAATCATCAAGACACAGCGCCTTGCTGGACATGCACTGCTGGGAGCAAGAGAAAGATGACAAGCTTGCCGGCCAGGTATTAATTTGGGGGCTCAGCGGAGCCTCCTGTCCCTCTGCCTACCTTCCACTCTCTCCTTCCAGCCCTCGCCAGCTCTCCGGGGAGCTCTCTGTACTCCCCACAGCCACTTCCTCACCTGCCTTCACACCCCACCCCTTCCTCTGACTAGCCCTCCTCTCTGCTGAAATGCCTCTGGCCACCAGCTTTGGCCACCACAAGGCATGTCTTGCCCACCCTGACTAAATGCAGTGCTGGTGGCTGTCCGGCCCCTGGGGCCTCACCCCCTCTCACCTGGGACAAGATCACCGGCTCATGGACTTAGGGACAGAGCTACACTCAGACAACCCCCAATCCTGAGACCCGCACTCCCTGAAAACAGCCTCCCGTGGCTGGAGAGCCCCACATGAAAGGCCCAAGGGAATCCCAACCCAGTCCATCCAGGGCTCAGTTCGGCATCTCTCACTAAAACCTGACTTCCCGTCTCGGCTGGACACTTAGACTTGAAGCCACCACAGCCCCTCTGGCCAACCTAGCAGTCTTGCAGCTTTAGCAAGCACCCTTGGCCCACGTGATTAACTAAACCTTTCTTTGTAGATCTATAGATGATGCATTCTTTCCTCGAAAAGGACACAGCCCCTTCCTCACCAGGCACCAGACCCTCCTGTACCACCTCTGTGCGTCCCAGTAGTGTCTGTAGGTGGCATCTGTAGCGTGCACGTAATCAAGTAATGTTACAGACCACTGCACTCCCTTAACTAACTCACTGCCTACAACCCTTTTAAAAAGTCTCTGGGGCGGGCAGGAACCTCGGACTCGGCCTTGGGGCAAGTTTGCGTTCTCTCTGGGTAGCCAGCCTTCTGAATAAAGCCTGTACTCTTTTCCAAACAAAACTCATCTCTTGGGGTGCCTGGGTGGCTCATTCGGTTAAGGGTCTGCCTTTGGCTCAGGTCATGATCCTGGGGTCCTGGGATGGAGCCCTGTGTTGGGCTCCCTGCTCAGCGGGGAGTCTGCTTGTCCCTGTCCATCTCCCTCTTCTTCAACCCTTCCTCCTCCTTGTACTCTGCCTCTCTCTCTAATTAATTAAATCTTTATTGTTTATAGAATAAAATATTATAAAAACTTTTGTTTTATTTAGACACTAAATAAAAACAAACACTTGTCCCTGGAGAATTGGCTTTTCAAACAAAGGGCAGCCAAAGTTGGGTTTTGGTAACAGACTGCCCTTACTATGTCTCCTTCTCCTTGTCCATATCCGACTGGTCACTATGTCCTGCTGGTTTGACCTCCAAACACTTGTGGAATCCATGGCCTGTTCTCTATCCTCCCACCCCTGTCTAGTTAAGGGGTAAGCCATCCTCTCACCGGGACCATGGTCACCTCACTCAACCCCACAAGGCTATGATGATGATCTTTTCAAAAGGAAGATCTGGTCAGGTCATACGGCCCACCCCCAGCAGAGCATATCTGTCAGAGGACCTATCACCTCAAGTCCTTAATGTGGCCCCCAAGACCCAGCCCTGGCCACCCCCCTCCGGCACATGGGGAGGGGATGAGGCCTTGGGACAGCGGTTCCCCCAGGGGAAGGGCATGAAGTGAGAAGGGCATGGAGATGGGAGCCCCAGGGAACCCCACATTTACCAGGTGGGCAGAGGAAGTATACACAGTGAATGTAATTCCTAAGAGGGGGGCAAAGGCTGAGGAGGGAGGCAGCTGTGTGGAGGGTCCAACAGCTGAGTAGTTTCAGGAAAGGCCCCACACCCTGCTGAGGGGTCTGTACGAGGGCTTTGGAGAGGGCTTCCTTACCAGATAAGGGACAGTCAGCGGGTGACCGACACTGTCCCACCTCAGAGCTGTCGTGAGGATTAATGAATTCATACACGTAAAGCCCTTGGAACTCCAGGCTCCCTCAATGCATATTCACTGCTGTTATTAGCATTAATTTCATTATTTCAATTAGGTGTCCCTGAGAATCATTCCCCTGAGAGAGGCCCAGGCAAGGAGATGAAGCAGAGCCCTGCAAGGTGAGGACAGATTCAGTGGAGTGCCACCAACAGGTCACAGAAGACGCCTGGGCAGGCGCTAAGCAGGGCCAGAGGACCTAGGGCGGCCTTGTGGGCTCCCAGGCGCTCTGCTGGGGCCCGTGACTGACTAATGGGCCGCGTCTGGACAAGAAGGCATCCAGAGCTTCCAAATGCGGAAGACCCGCTCTCTCAGAATTCAGACCCGGCTATTTTGGAATTCCTACCCAGTCACACCGGCCCAGTCTCCTGGAATGACCAAGCTCCGGAGCTGGAAGCACCACAGTAAACTCTGAGGGTAACACACCAGGAAGATAAGGACACCGGGACCAGAGCCATAGCCCGTCATAGAGTCCACACAGCAGGACTCCAGTGGGCACGTGGCTGCTTATGACAGCACGTCCCTGAAAGAGGCGCAACAGCACACCTTTGGCTGTCATGGTCCACGCTGATCTGATCGTGGGTCTGGCCCAGGCCCTGGAAGCCCCAGCCAACAGACGCTCCCTTCATGTGGAACACTGGGCTCCCGCCAGCTGACATTCCTGAGGTCTCAGGGCCCCTGAGATACAGGGAGCATGGCCAGGAGGGCTGAGGCAGGGATGCCATGAGGGGAGATGGGGCCCCCCGGTTGGAGGTCAGAGGTGTAGAGGCGTGGTGCGGAATCCACTCTCTTGACAACTACTTACTGAACCCCTGCGGCGCCTACCACACCCACCAGGCCCAGGGCCACAATGGTGTAGAAAACAAATCTAAGAAGTTTGCCAGTGAGGGCAGAGGAAGCAGAAGGGCACCTGCATGTCCCTTCAGCACCTGCATGGCAGCCTTAAGCCTTGAATTCTGCGGACTTCTGCCAAGGGCTCACTTCATGACGCTGGTAAGTCTCTACCCACTGCACCCTGACTCCGTTTCCCTGTGTGCACTGTGAGGGCGGGGTGTCTCTGAGGTTATGCTCAACTCTGGGTGACCAGAGCTCCAATTTGGAACAGAGATTCACTCAGGACCTACGGGTGCCCAGAAGGGTGGCTGGGGAATCTGGGGCTGCCCACCCTGGCCCAAGGGCCAGGACAAACATCTCCCAAGGGCTACTTGCCAAGGTGCCCCACATTACCCCACAGCCAACCACACTATGGAAGCCCTCCTTAGGTTCCCAGCCTCGTTCCCCTCCAGGGACTAAGGTTCCTAGGGGCAATTCCTACAGCACCAAGGCAGGTGGAAAGACTAGAACTAAAATCCATAACTGGAGGGTCCAATCCCAGGGTCTGGGTTTAGGGGACTGTAATATTAAGATATAATAAGAATTATATATTTGGTCTTAGTCCCAGCTTCCAGGCAACACTCCTAAACTAAACCCATGGAATTTCCTGACAAGGGTGAAGGGAGTGTCTTTAGTTATTCAAAAGCCTCTTTCAATCACACCTGAGTTTATGCTAAGGAGGTGACTCTTGGGTGACCCTGGCTGGCTGCTAGGGAGAACCAACCACATGACTAGAAGGTGGGGACTTTCAACCCCACCCACCAACCTCATGGGAGGGGAGAGGAACTAGAAATTGGGCTAATCACCAAAGGCTAATGATTTAGTCAATCATACCTACACAGCAGGATTTCCATAAAAACCCTTAACAGTGGGGTTCAAAGAGCTTCTGGGTTGGCACACACACCCACATGCTAGCAGAGTGGTGCAAAGGGACAGAGGCTCCTGCACTTGGGATCCTTTCAGACCTCACTCCATGAACCCCTTCATCTGGCTGTCATTTATATCCTTTAAAGTTAACTGGTAAACTATGGTGTTTCCCCGAGTCCTGTGAGCCATTACAGCAAATCACTGAAACTGAGGAAGAGGTAAGTCATGGGAACCTCCGATTTGTAGTCAAGTCGGACAGAAGTGTGGATAACATAGGGACCCATGATTTGCGATTGGCATGTGGAGTTGGGGAGGTGGCAGTCTTCAGACTAAGCTCTTAGCCAGTAGGGTCTGTGCTAACTCCAGGTAGTTAGTGTCAGAAGTGAATTAAATTGTAGGGACACCGATCGGTGTCCACAGAAAACTGGAGAATGGCTTGGTGTGGAAAGCCACACATTCAATGTCAGAAATGCTGTGAGTAGAGACATGGTTTTCCTTTAGGGGACAATGTCCCTGATCCCATCAGGAGCTCACAGCTCTCTGCCCACCCCTCTGGCCTGCATCACTGCGGTCACAAGAGACTCAGGCAGCCACCTCGAGGCTTTCCAGAATGCCCCACTCACACTTGCACAGCTCTCACCTCTCAGCCTGTTCCTGATGGAGGTGGTATGGGTTCTATCCCTTCTCCCCTCCTCAATGGGGCCTGCTCTGAATCCCTCCAGTAACCCTCTCCGGGCAGATGAGGAGGATACCATCTGGGCTCTAGAAAAAGCCTTGGGTTTCTCTAACTGAGGACAGCAACTCGTTTTCCTTCCACCCCCACAGAACACATCCAGCTTCTCTACCCCCATCTGTTCCAGACTCTAGTCCCAACAAACCTTAGTTCTGTTGGGACTGGAGGATCTCAAGACACCTTTTCTCCTTCTACCCCCCACCCTTTTATCTTATTTTTCTTCTCACTCTCCCTTCCCCTCCCTCTTATTCACTCACTTACTCAAGAAGTTCTGTATCTATAATATGAGTCAGATGCTGCCGAGCAATACAGAGTGAATAAGCGGCCCGGTCTCTGCCTGCACAGAGTTTATAGTCTGGTGGTCAAATAAAAGAGTTTGCATTTTATGCTAAATGGTAGGAGCAGCCCTTAGATTAGGAATTGCCTTCCTGTTGCCACTGCAACAAAGCAAACTCAGTGGCTTAAATGTCACAATTTCTTACCTTGCAGATCTGGAGGTCAGAAAGTCCCAGACTGACCACACTGGGCTAAATAAAATCAATACATCTGCAGGGCTGCATTTGTTTTTGTTTTAGTTTTCTTTTTCTGGAGGCTCTAGCGTGAATCCATTTCCTTATCTTTTCCAGATTCAAGACATTCCTTGCCCGGCGGCCCCCTTTCACCATCTTGAGAGACAGTAGATAGCATCCTCAACTCTCTCCTCTGACCCGCCTGCCTTCTTCCTTCCCTTATAAGGACCCTTGTGATTATATTGGATCCACTTGAATAATCTAGGGTACTCTCCCCATCTTAAGATCCTTCACTTAATTACGTCTGCCAAGTACCTTTTGCCATGTAAGGTAACACACTCACAGGCTTTGGGGATTAGGGTGTGGACATCGCTGGCAGGGGCACCCTTTTGCCTCCCATAGATGCGGTTTAAGACAAGGAGTCATATGACCTGATTCAGCTGAGTGGGAAGGTAATCCATTTCAAAAGCAACCAATCGAACACGGGACCTATTAGGATATGGGCCTAAGTCCAGGGGAAGGTGGAGGGACTCTATTTGGAGCCAGGACAGGCAAGATGGAAAGGCATTCTGTGTTGGGGAGTCTGGATGTGGGACTGAAGGGCCTGGTGACAGACCAGCTGTGGCTGGCAAGCTCACCCTTATCACGTGACTGGGTTCTCCCCGAGGGTAAGTGGAGGTGATGAACTGCTCTCAAAGGCATCCCTCACAGGCTCCGTGCTCTTTTTCTCTCTCCTCTCTCTGTGGCACCCTTGGAGGCCACATGTTGAGGGTGACAGTGTTTTAAGGCAGAAGGAGCCTGGGGCTCTGAAGGACCCCTGCAGAGTCAAGCTCCGCCTCCTGACTCTGCCAACAGCTGGCCTGTGAGCTGTGCTTGCAATAAAGGCTGTAGCACCCAGGCTCCAAAATGTTAAGGGTTTTGTTGTTGTTGTTACCGCAGTGAAGTCTAGGCTACCCTGACTAATGCAGTGGGAGAGCTACCGAAGACGACACCTGGATTTCTAGCTTGCGTGTCTCTATGGCCAGAGGCGTTAGCCATTCTCCACAGTGGAAAGAACTGGATGAGAAGTAAATGGTGGAGGGTATTAGGCAGGCTAGAGCTCAACAGTTTTGTTTGGAGTGTGTTCAGTTTGAGATGGTGCCAAGAGCCAAGTGGAGGCAGATTTCAAGCAGGCGGTCAGATAAAAGTCCAGAGTGCAGACGGGGGAAGTCAGAGCAAGAGAATAAGGAGTGGTCAGCACAGGGTGCTAAGGAGGACCACGGACCTGGGTGATGCGCCTAGTGGGAGGGCGTGCATTAAAGAAGTGAGGAGGGGCATCTGGGTGGCTCAGTGGTTGAGCATGTGCCTTCGGCTCAGGTCATGATCCCGGGGTCCTAGGATGGAGTCCCACATTGGGCTCCCCCTGGGGAGCCTGCTTCTCCCTCTGCCTATGTCTCTGCCTCTCTCTCTCTCTCTGTCTCTGTCTCTCATGAATAATAAAACCCATTAAAAAAAAAAAAAGAGGAAGAAGAAGAGTGGAGTAAGAAGAAGAGTGGAGTAGAGGGCCTGGTCCCAACAGAAGAATAAACGCAGCATTTAGAAGACAGGGTGGCAAAGAAGACTGAGGAGTAGTGGCCAGGAACCCAGGGAAAACCAGGGCAGATTAGCAACAGAGCAACCAGGAAAGCAAGCTTCAAGGAGGCTGTGGTCAAGTGCACCAGCCACCAGTCCCCTCTTCTCCTCCCCCTGGGAGAAAGGTAAAAAATCAGAATGGCTCCTATGCCCTGGGAGAGCTCTCTGCTTTGACACCCCCAAGCCTCCCTATTCACCTCTCCTCCAGTTCTCCAATTCTACACAAAGTCTGCCTGTGCCCTCCTAGCTCAGTCTGCCCCCTGACCCCCACCCCAAGGCTTGAAAGCCTCTAGGGAACCTGGGCAGGGGGCTCCATCACAGCTGGGATCCTGCTCAGGGGAGAGCACTGTGCACACTCTGGGGGGATCTGGGTTGGGGGGGCTGCTCTCACTAAGACACTAGACACAAAGCAGCCACGGAGACACGGTGCCTCGTGACAGCAGGAGGGGGAAAGACCACTTGGGCGCACTGAACAGAGAGAGAACACAAGGGCCATTAGCCTCGACTGGAACAAAATAAGGAGCTAATCGCAGGTTGTCATGGTGATGATTTTGTCCAGTTCCACGCAGTGTTCAAAACCCATGAGACCAGGGGCACCAAAGGGACTCAGACAAAGACACAGTGCTCCCTTGGAGGATGCTTGGGTATTGTTAAAACAAGCCCCTCATTTTAGCACACAGTTCCAGGGTAAAAAATGATTCGATTTACCTCACAGCCAATATTTCTGATCCATAAAATGGGGACCAGCTGTGAGCTCAGTGCTGGGAGTGGAGGGGGGGAGGAATGAAGATGCAGTCCTCCCCTCTGGAAGTCAGGGGTTCTCAAAGTGGGGACCGCAGGCCAGGGACAGCACAGGAACCTGCCAGAGATGCAGACGCATTCAGGCCCCACCCAGACCCACTGAGTCAGAAACTCTGGGGTTGGGGTCCAGTAATTCTGCGTTTTGACAAGCCTTCCAGGAGGTTCTGATGCAGGCTCGAGTCTGAGAACTATGGGACCAAGGGAAAATCAGTCTGGACAGAAACGGAACCGACTGTCAGAAGTGAGGGTCCCCGCGGACCCCAGCCTTTCCCATGCTGAGCGCCTGTTCAGTCTCAGAGTGGCTGGGAGGTGCTGTCAAGAAGCTGATCTTGCCCCGGGGCTGGGGAGCCAGGGCACCAGCCCTTAGGTGGTGCCCTCCTCCAGGCCTCTCCTCTCGTGGTGAGAGTGGAGGTGGGGCTGGGGCGAAGCGCTCTGCCCCCGACAGGCTTCTGAGGTTGCAGCAGAATAGCAATGAGCAGGCTTCCGCATCTTCCCTCCTGCTCCAGCCAAAGCCACCGCGGGCCTCTTTCATCTTCTCCAAAGCAGGGGGACCCCCAAGGAGGACCACACCCAAGCAGCCCCACTTACATGCAGGGAAGGCCTCCAGGCGGCCGGAAGCCCCGCAGCCCTGCAAAGAGGAGGTGCTGGCCGGACTCGCTCGGGCTGAGCAGAGGACAAAGCAGGCTGTGCCTGTGACCGGGTGGGCCCGGCAACTCTTTTAAGAGTAGAGCCCCCGTTCCCACGCATTGGAGTCCTTTCTCCTTCTCTCTGGGCACAAGAGCACCGCCACACAAAGGGCAGCCCCCGGTTGGATGGCAGACCTGGGCCCTGTCCCAGAGCTGGCTCCAGCCCTCCATGTGACCCAGCCAGTGACTGCCACCTCTAGCCTCAACCTCTCTCTGTGTCCCATGACAGAGCTGGACTCCATGTGGTCCCAAGTCCCACTGAGCATTCAGGGGTCTGGGACGAGGTACAAAACCACTTAACAGATCTCCTCAAAACAGTCTCAATAAACATCTTTAAAACACCCCGAGGATGTTGTGAACAAAAAACCATGCAGGCAGCTTTCGCTCTTCTGGCCTTGCCTGGCTTCTCTACCCTCTTCAGCTGTCTGTGGAACTCTGGTCCCACCCTGTCACCCTCACATCTCTCTGCCCCTTGGCTTCCACTCTGAAGGCTGCTCTGTGCATTACCATCCCAGTTCTCTTTAAGGTGTCCCAGGGACAGAAAAGGGGTTGACAGGAAGCAGGTGCCTTCCAGGGAGCCCCCTACTGCCCCAGCCACACACACACACACACACACACACACACACACACACTGTAGGATGGACACACCTCATCTCTAGTAGATTAGTATCCTCATTCCAACACACTCGCTTTAGAATTTAAAAGAACGAAGGAAATATACGAAATGCATAGAAATACATTTTTCAAATATAGCAAAGCATGACTGTGAGTTCACAACTCACAGTTACTGGAACAGGGTGACAGATTTTCTTTTTCCATTTTCAAGTACACTTCGGGGCACCAGCTGACCTCTGGCCAGAGTTCTGTGCATGGTGCATATGCTTAGGGACAGAAAGGGGGGAGGTGCAAAGAAGGGGTGCAGTGGGAGGGCTGGCCTCTTGGTTCACCCGAGCACAACACCATGCCAACTGCCAATTCTCCATTACATTCACATTTGGCTCTCGGCTAAGAATGAGCTCCCAGCCTGGCTTAGCTGTGCTCAGGGGGCTGCTCTCTGGTCCAAGAGGGCATGAGCATCCAGTGGATGCCATCCTCTGGCCACAACAACGGCTCTCAAACTTGGATATGCTTTAGAATCATCTGAAGGCTTTTAACACATACCTCCAACAAGCCCCCTACACACACCAAATGCTAATCACGTTGGTGTGGGAAGGGCCTGGCCATCAGCATCTGTTAAGTGCTCCTGGGGGTTCTAATGCCCTGCACAGCACAAGGAGATCAACTGCTGCCTGGCTTTCTCAAGCAGGTGTAATACGAAGCCAGGAAGCCTAGCTCAACTGCAATGACAAGGTTGCCCCCAGGACCTGAGGCTCGGATACAGCACGTGAGCAAAATTAAGACCCTAGCAAACTCTCCCCATCTGCTGACCGCAAGATCAGTGCTCTACCAGAACTTCAGCATTGGAGAGATGCCCAATGCCCCCCCCGAGGGGTTCTTCCAACCTCAGCTTGTAGGGCAAAGTCCCTGCTGACCAGAGGCCTGAAGTGAGCCAGGCTGGACACTTCTGAGCCTCCCCTTGCCAGGCCCTGTCTCCTTCCACAGCACCGGAGCTGAGGCCTAGAGGGTCACTAGAGGCTGAGGCCTCCTGCTATCCTGGCCCTTAGAAACACTGATGCCCTTTAGCCAAGTGAAGTGCAGGCCTCGGGGGGCACACTGAAGGCCGTCCTCTCCTACTTCTCTCTCCAGCCTCATTCCTCTGCCAAGTGACATTTCACTGCACAAGGGGGGTGGGAGCAGTTTGGTTATCTCTCGGCTTCTCCTCTGAGCCACAACACAGTGTAGCAGTTAACGGCAAGGACTGCGGAACTACCAAATGCACATCCTGGCTCCTCCCTCCCTGGCCCTGTGACCTACCAGGTAAGGGGCTAGCAACCTAACTTCTGTGAGTCTGTGTAGCCTCAGCTGTAAAATGGGAGGAAAAACTCTACCCAGCCCATAGGTCGGTGAGGTTACACGCAACTCCGTGTGGGAAGATTCGGAAGCTGTCCTTGGTGTTCAAGTGTGAGCTGTCACAGTCCCCACCCACTGAACTCACTGCTCCCTTCCTATCTTTATCAGGGGTCATCCCCCACCTGGAGCTCTCTCTCCCCTTCCCATGCTTCTCCATCTGCCCTCTGCAGCCTGGATCTGGTTCCCAACCCCTCCTCCGGTCTTCCAGAAAGCCCTTCCAGATTGTTCCAAACTGTACTGATCTGTTTCCTGTAGAGATCTCCACACTTCCACAGAACTCAGATCGAGTAGAAGATGGGAGACCCTGGAGGCACTCCATACCAGAAGATGACAACTCTAAGTAACTATCATGTTTTTGTTGAGTACTTAGCAAATGCCACATAGAACCCTTAGCATTTCCCATGATTGGCATTTAATGCAATAATGCTAGGTAGTAGATATCATCTTTTCCTCCATTTTTCAGACAGAAAAATGAAGGCATTAAGTGCCCTTTGCAACATCACATGGCTGGTGAGGGGGGTAGAGCTTTAGTGGATCGTATCCTTTTTCCAAGGCAGCGGATCCCAATGGTTGAGGGCACAGAGTGCCCAACTATAAGTTTCACCTCTGGATCTTACTGGTCTCCAAGCAAGGTACATAATCTCCATGGGCCTCAGTTTCCTCGCTATAGAATAGGGGTAATAACAGACCCAACCCTCTAAGTTTCTGGAGAAAAAAAGCACTAGCACATTGACTGGCACATGGTAAGTCTATATAAGTACTGGCTACTAACATGATCCATCCCACCTGCTCATTTTAATAGAGAAGGTTCTGAGGCACAGAGAAAGAAAGAGCTGTGGAGGTGGTGATCCAGCTGGGCCCTCAGTCTCTTCTTTGCCACCTGATGGCTGCCTTTTGACTCTACTTAATAACATCTCAGCTTCATCTATAGAGCCCCATCCTATGACTCATGGCAGGACAATAGGGAGAGGTAAGAGAATCTTGAGGCAGACTGTAGGAGGGTGTAGACTCCTCTCTGCTCTGGTCACTCAGAGTCAGAGGAAAGCTCGCTTCCGGAAGACCCCTCCACACCCTGCCTCTTGCATTCCCAGCCTGAATGCCCCTTCCTCCTTGAAGCCCTCCCTGATCCCACCACCTCCACTCACCCTGCGCAGCATAAAGTACTTTCTCCTTCCACTGAATTCCCAAAGCACCAGCTCCACCTCTCCCCCCTGGCATGACCTCTGTGAACTGCATCTGGGCCTATCAGAGTCTCTCTGCAGTCCCCTACCTGTGGCCTTGCCCTACTCAATCCAGGCCAGACACTAAGATTCCAATTTGTCATATGAGTGAGCGAGCGAATGAGTGGGTGAGTGAATGAGTGAGAGTGAATGAATGGGTGAGTGAATGAGTGAGTGCATGTATGAGTGAATGAATGAATGGGTGAGTGAATAAATGAATGAGTGGGTCCGCAGATGAGGGAATTTCTTCCACAGGCCTGGGGTTTCTCTCCCAAGTCCAGGTTTGAGGGTGACCTGTGGTCAGCCCTGACTCACAGGGCCCCTGGGACCCTAGGCCAGACCTCTCTGTAGCCCACTCCCACCCACCCTCATTCAGGGTTCCAGATACAGGGAGTTACCCATTCCCCTCCCCCACCTCTTCCTGCTAGGGTTCCTTCAGCTGAGAATGTTCTCCCCACCTCCCCACTCATCCATCCCCCAGCTCTCACCTGCCATCAAGCGCCTGCTTGTCCGTAAGCCTCGCTCAGGGGTTTCAGCCTAGCTTCTCATCGGAATTGCCTGGGGAGCCTTTAAAACTCATGACTACAGTGGACCGCGGTTCTGATTTAATTGGTTTGGATTGTGGCTTGGGTAAATTTTTCTAAAAGCTCCTGATGATTCTGATGTGCAGCCAGGTTTAAGAACCAAGGATCTAGTTTGAATACCACCTTTTCCATGAATCATTGCCCACCTTCCCCACAGAGAACTCCTTTCTTCCTGTCTGGAGCATCACCTGGGGGTGAGGCCCCCCAACTCAGCACTGGCCTGCCCCCTCCTGGGAGGGTGTGCATCCTGATATCCATCTTGCTCATGCTTCTTTGAGGGCACCCCTGTGGCCAGGCCCTCATGCCCTCCCCCAACCCAGGGTTCCCCAAATCACTGTGCAATTAACCTGCATGCAGCTCACCAGGCCTGGTCCCCACCCCACCTCTACTCTTCCCTCCTGGATGCTTCTCATTGCTCAACACCAAGTACATCAGAGACTTGCAATGCAGGAACAAAAGGAACAATTCCTGGGGCTGGGAGGCAGGACACCTCAGCCTCATGCCCACTCCCACCCCCATGTGGCCTAACAAGTCATTGCCCCCAGGGCTCCCCTTGTCCCATCCCTGAGACCAGAGGCTTGGACCAGATATTCTTTTGGTCTCCTGCAACTGTGTACCCACCTGGGCCCCCTGCTTCAGCTGCCCTGGGTGACAGGGCCTAGAATCCACTTTCGGCTTCAGTTAGGGCTGAGCCAGAGCCTGCCCTGGAGGGAAAGGCCAGCCTGGCCAGGAGCAGCTTCATTACCAGTTAATGTTCACTGACTGCACAGGGAGCTCAGCCCGGAGGGACCATTACATTTAACTGGGCTGCCGATTAATCAAGGATTTAAACAGATGGTGCTCAGAAGAGCTCCTCATAAATGAGGAGGATCCAGAGGGAAAAGTAGAGCCCTCTAGTCTGGGCAGAGAGCCCCACCCTCCAGCAACATAGGCACAGGTGAGGCTCCAAAGCCTCCAGGGATGCCCCCAGCCCCGAATCCCCAGGCCCTCTTCTGCCCCGTGGGCCTGCATCCCATCTGCACCACGAGTGCAGAGAGGAGTCGGCAGGAGAGGGCTACACAGACCCCTGGATCCCAGCCAGGAGCCACCCCATGCCCTCGGGACACTTGGAAAAGGTGGGAGGAATTGGGGGTTGTCTCTGGGATTGGGGGTGTTCCAGGCATCTAATGGGGAGAGCTATGACTGCTGAGTGTCCTGCTGTGCATGGCCCCATACAACACCAGGAGGCAGCACCCCCCACTACATCACTGCTAACAGCAGCCCCAGGAAAAGCTCTGTACCCAGCAGGCGTAGGAGTGGGGTTCCTGCTGTAGCCTCATTCCCTGGCTTCTGGCAGAGCGAGTAGAAGAAGAGGGGAATGACCCCACACTGCCTGCTTTGGGTTGACCAGGTGCTCTCCGGCTCGGCCACTGGCAACAGCTGTGTCCCTGCTGCCACCAAGCCCAGGCTGCTTGCTAATAAGCTCACTAACAGCCGCTCCTCAGGGCAGACACCAGCCCGATCCCAGCCCCCGTGGGATCAGAGGCGGCCACATCCAGCCACCCAGAACTGCCTCCTCCAGAGTGAGACATCCTGGGCAGGCTGTCCCCGAGGAAGGCCACCCCGGGGCCACTGCCCAGAGCAGATCCAGGACTCCCATCACCCCAGAGGGTTTTCGGAAGGGCCCAGGCACCTATACCCTCCACCACCCTATACAAAATGGCCAGAGGCTGGGACACCAGTTTCTGAAGGCTGGCCTGGATGTGCTGGGGACGCCATGACCTCCACGCCACCCTACTCACCTGAGAAGGAGTCGTTCAAGCCCAACAGGTCATTGGCCCTCTGGATCTTCTCCAGGCACATGGCTTGCTCCTTCTTGAAGATGCAGTCAGAGTGCATGGTGGTGGCCTGCGAGGGACACACAGGATGGACAGGAGGAGCAAGCAGGAGGCTCACCTGCAAGCCCTGCTACCTAAGCCCCCGGGGAAGTGTGTGGGGGCTAGGGGGGGCAGAAGCGGGAAGAAGATAGTGCCAGAAAGATTTCAGGGCCAGCAGGGGCCCTGACTCCACTTTGCCATGGATACCACAGGGGCTCTTGTCCTTCCCTAGTTCAACGTGCGGCCTTCACTGGATTCCACCCCTCCCTGGGTCTCCGTTTCCACGTGTTTAATAATAGTAGCAAACACACGCACAGCATTGTGCTACTGTGTGCACGCATTACTCTGTCACATACATACACCGTCTAAGAGCTCTAGAAAGTGGGTACTGGGCTCATTCTCCATCTGACAGACGTGAACCTAAACACGGAGACATTAAGTAACTTTCTCAAAGTCACACAGCTTAGAGACTGTACAGCCAGGATCCGAACCTAGGCAGTCTGGCTCTAGAGGCCATGAGGCTACTACTACTGGACTTCGGGGGAGGAGCAAGGAGGGGATGGGAGAGAGAAGGGGCTAGGAGAGCTCATCCTCTCTCTCCTCTGGGGGCTCAGGAAGGAGGTGCACCCCCAGTGGCTGTGGGCAAATGAGCAGTCCTTGCATTCAGTGGGACCTACTACTGCTCCCATTCACTCCTGCCCCCACGTTACAAAAGCGGAAACCAAGACTCATTAAGATCAAATGTTCCTGCCCAAGGTCACACAACCAGTTAGTGGCAGGTGTGGATTTAAGCCCATGTGTTGCTACCATGACAGCTGTGTTCTAATGCTGTCACTTTCAAGTAAAACCCTGGGGCAGGGATGGTTCCTCAAGGGGTGCCCACAAGTACGGAGGCAGGCACAGGCATCTGAGCTGCTAAGGACAGTGCTGAGGGATCCGATCTAGTTTTGACTATTCACAGCTGTGCAGGCTTCCAGGGAGAGGGCTGAGCTTCTCTGGGGTCATGAGTAAGGCCATTATGGAGACAGGACTGGCATCCAGGCCTCTGAAGACAGCTGCATCGACTGCTGGTCTAAATTCCCAGGTTGAGGGGCAGAGGCCAAGGTCTAGGAACCCTCCTCCCCCACCCTTCCCTTCTTAGGGAAGACGCATTAGCAAAGAGCAAGCTTCTGAGCTCTAACCTGGCCGAGACTTATGGGCTAGGGATTGGGATCAAAAAGCTTTCTGCAGCTGTAACTAAGGCCCCTGCATACAGTCGAGCAGGTTGTACACTGCACAACTCTAAAGGTTGCCACATCTGCTTCATCATAATAGATTAGTAAATTGTGTCATAATTTCTAGGCAAGTCAGTACAAGATCTTGAAGAAGGGGTACCCTTTGTACCTCACACAAAGGTACTGAATGGCTCGGTGGGGGTTCAGGCAGAGATAACAGCCAGCTGACCCGAGCTTGGCGAAGGACACACAACAGACACAGGTTCTCTGGGGTGTGAGCTCAGGTGAGCCTGGGGCTCCAGTTGGTCATGGAGGGGAGGGTCCTGGGCCCTTACCACAGGCAGCAGGAGGAAAGCAGCCAGGGAGGCCTGCAAGATGCTGGCCATGACGCTTCTCAATCCGGAAGGAGACTCAGGGCAGCACTGCTTGCCTCCCACTCAGAGCAGCCACTGGTTAACCCCAAGGTGTCTACGGCCTAGAGAGAAAGGAAAGCATGAGTCCTGCGGGTCCCGCGGCAGAGGAGGGGCACCTGACACCCTCCTCACCTGCAGCAAGGCTCTGGCCTACAAGGGTAAGCCCCTCCCTGCCGTTGTCTATGCCTTCTTTATTCTTCTATCAAACAGGCATTTCCTGAGCACTTACACAGTGCTGGGCAGTGGGGATGCGGTGGGGAACACACGGGCTCAGGCCCCCATCAGACCACCAGAAGGGTCTGCATGGCTTCTCCTCTGTAGCAAACAACTGTGTCCCCATATCTCCCTCCACTGCCACAGAGTCCTAGCTGGCACAAGCATGCCCACCTCAAGAGGACATTTCTTAGTCCCTTCTGCTCGCAGGTGTGGGCCTGTGATGAAGTTCCCACCTACAGAATATGGGTGGGAGTGACATGCATCACTTCTGTACCATGTGTCCCTCAGGCAGCACACACTCCCCGCTTCTGCTCTTTCACCCTTCCTAAGTGCTAGACCTGGCTGTGACAGTGCCACCAAGGCAACACCCATGGAGTGGAGAGTAACAAACACACCAAAGGGAACCAAATCCCAGTGAGCACCCCACCAGCCTGGAAGGCCTGCCTCGCTCCGGACCACTACATAAGAAAGAACTGCGCTTCTACTACGCGCTCACCACTTCATGCCAGCTGCCGAGCCCCACCTGCTAACAGACGTAACCTTTCACCCTCTCTCAGGCCACCTGGGCTGCAGGACAAAGCCTCCACCACCGTGACATACAAGACAGTGACTGCCAAAGAGCATGCTCCAAGTGGGGAGGTCCTGGTGGGGACCAGACCGAGTAAAGGGAGCCCAATGGGGAGGATGTGCAAGCCCTGGCACATTCCCAGGGGTAGAGCCTGGTCTGCTTCTAAAATCGATCATTAATGTGTATTCCCTTCAACCCAGCAATTCCACATCTGGGTCTTTATCGAGAAATATTTGCACTGGTCAAGGGGGAAGAAAAAAAAGCATATGCAACCATATTCACTGCAGCATCACCTAAAATAGCATCAACAGCAGAAAATGAAGCAACAAAGCATCCATCAAGCAGGCACTGTTAATAGGCCCCGGCAGCCATGCAAGGAAATACCACACGGTAATTTAAAAAATAGTATTTTTATTACTATTAAATTATTATTAAAACGATTCAGTAGGTCGGTGTCAGGGCCACCACCATAGGTGCCTGATTCAGAGACCCATGGAGGGCTGCATCCCAACCATTAGTCTCTGCATAACCCCCTCGGGGGGCAGAGCTGCCATTACCCTGGTTCCTCTGAGCCCCTGGCTCTCTGCCTACCCACGTGTCCTCTCCCTCTCTCCTAGCTTCTCCAAGCTCAATCTGGTGACAAGCAAGGACCCAAAAAAGAGGAAAAAAATGTGCCGCAGAAAACTCAACAAAAGGGGTCCTATCTTATCCACCTGTTGCTCTATCCACCGAGGGCCCACTCAGAAACACTGAGGGAGGCTTCGGGTATCCCCAAGAAATGCTCGGAGAAGTCCAAGGCGTCCTGAGGATGCCAGTGCAGGATCTCCCCTGTGGGGCAGGAAGGACTGGGCAGGCTGGGGAAACACTGGCCCCAGCATCCCTGGGCACCCCTAGGACCAGCTGGGCTGGACTCCCAGGCTTTGATTTTTATACCCACTCCCAGGACCCTCCACATGACACCCCACCTGGACTGGTCATGCATGTCTTAGCCAAGAGGGAGGTGACTCCCCATCTCAGCACCTTCCAAGCCAGCAGGACCTGGACAAGAGCCAGAGAAGGGAAATGGGTGCACAGCCTGTGTCACTAAATGGACACAGTGCTCCTTCCTCAGAGGCCACCTCCCTCATACTCCCAGCAAGGCGCCACCATAAACAGGACCAGCTGCTATTTGTCTCTTGGTGGGGGGGAGACCTCTGCCCTGGGACACAGAGCAAGGCTCCTGGAGGAGGACACCTGACAAGAGCACTTAGAAATGACATCAAGAGCTCCGGGCTCTCAGCGACACTCTGAGATGGCAACAGCACTACCTGCCTCCCTCAGGACGGGGTCCCCCAAACGGAGACTTGCTGCCCCGTCCCCAAGCCCCAAACCCGGTCCGAAGATGTGCTCTGACCTCTTAGCCCACACTCAGCTCGGACCACCCATCAGAACCACTGAGGGGCATTTAAAAATACCCCTGCCCAACTGAGTCAGTGTCTCCGGGGCTGAGGCCCCGAAGATCAACGCCGGTTCTGGCTCTCCAGGTAACGCTCACGTAGGGTAGGATTTTAAGGTGCCTGTTTTGACCTTTATTAGAACTGAGAGGGCTGGACCGGAAGAGCAAGCAACTCCCACAACTCTGGGTGCTCTAGGGGCAAGTGGGCGGCAGCACGCAAGCAGAGAATGGATTTGTGTTTGAGAGCTCGCTGGTTTTTGATGATATCCTCTCTCTCTCTCTCTCTCTCTCTCTCACACACACACACACACACACACACACAGAAGCAGGTCCACAGAGAAGAGCGTAAACACATGTCAACCCCACAGAGACAAAGAGAGACATCCATCCCCAGGGCACCCACTTGAGGCATCAGTACACTGCCACGCACGAGATACCCAAAGGTGAAGATTCCTTCAGGGGCTGACAGGCAACTCTACGTGCATTTGCACACGCACACGCTCTCCCTCGCAGAAATGCAGAAGCACCCCCAGGACACAGCGTAAAGGTAGGTACGGATGCAAGCACCCAGCAGGGCAGAGGCTCACATACGTTTACCAGATCCTGGATCTACAGGAGTAACACGCACACATGAGTACGCAAAGGCATTCAGATGCACAGAGGCAATTAGATATATTTGGATCCTGGCACAGATGCTCACACACACATACGCACACGCTCGCACACTCCCAGGGGCACGCCGGACTTGCAGGGTGCTCCTGCCCGCTCTCCGCAGGCCAGCGCCTCGGCACTGATTAGAAACCAGCCGGAGCCGAGGCCCCACGGCCCCACCATCCCCCAGCTCTGCTTTGTCACTAGGCTGCTCAGGCAATGATGTGAAGCAGCCCAGTGACGCAGGGTGGAGGGGCTGGGGTGCTCTCATCACAGGGCCTCATCTGGATCTGGACCCGGCTTCCCCATTCCCACTCTCGCCCTCTTTTCTTTTAATTGAGATATAACTGACACACGTAGCATTCTATTAGTCCCGGGTACGCGACGTAACGAGTGGATGTTCATCTGTGCCATCGCCACGGTTAAGTCTCGTTCACATCGTCACCACACAGATGTAACATTTCTCTTGTGATGAGAACTCTTAAGATCTAATCGTTCTTAGCCCACTAGTGTCCTCTCCCCACCCCTCCCCAGGCCACCCCCTGCCCAACCGGACTCCCCAGTGAGAGAGAGAGTGTGGGAGAGCTCCAGGGCCTTGATCTCCCCCACGCCCCCCACCCCCAGCTGGGGACCTCAGGGATCATCTTCTCTAGCTTCTCCAAGATGACAGTGTCCCCAGCCCCTTCTGGCATTTCTGCCCCTCATCCGCCCCCCATCCACACCCTCACACCTCCCTGCACCCTTATTGGACTACGCTCAGAGTTTACAGTTGGAGGCCACTTGCCCCAAACCTACTCCTCTTGTGGGCCACATGCATGGTGCCCCTGCCCCCTGAGATCCCGCCCCCTGAGATGTGTCCCTCCCCGACACCTGCCAGTCCTGTCAGCTGCTCCTCCTCCCCCACCCCATCCTGGCCACCTCCCCTCTGCACTCCCCCAACCTGCCAGGGACCATGGCACAGGACAAGGCTAGGCCTGGCCACTGTGGTCTGGGGTGGGACTCTCCCCTCCCTGAGGATGAACACTGGACTCTTTCGGCCCAGCCACACAGCTGGCTCAGGACAAGCGGGTCACCGATATTCCAGGCTCGCTCTCTCGGGTGCAGGCTCTGCTGGGGCAACTGGCTTCTGCAACTGATCTGAGAACAATTAAACCCTACTCCCTGGCATTTATGGTGGCGGACGTGGGGACCACTTTGCTAGAGTTTTAAGACTTAGGACTTCAGGAAAATCAGGTTTTCTGTGCCTCGATTTGACTGTAAAATGGAAATAATAGTAATACTATCTCAGAAATACTACGGTGAGACACCAAATTCATGTAAGTAAACTACAGAGTCTATCGCATAGCCTGGTTCCAACAGTAGGGCCACACTGGTATTAACCGTCACTAATTTCTTACTACCTATGTTCAGGTTTTTGCACTTCTCGCTGTCACCTCTATCCCCATAGCCCTGTGTCACTTGCAAAATGGGAGCAGCAGGGCTGCTACACCTTTATTTGCTAATGACTAACATTTATTAAACGCCCAGTATGTGCGAGGGACTCTTCCAAGCAATCAATTTGCATTAACTCATTTCACCCGCCCCAAACCTTAAAGTAGTTGCTAGCATTATCCTTATTCTATAGCTAAGGTGACTAAGGCACAGAGAAACTAAGTGACTTCTCCAAAGTCACACAGCAAATATGCAGTAGAGCTGGGAGGGAACCCAAGCTGGCTGGTTCCAAAGCTCGAACACTCCATCCTACACTCCTGCCATTCTCCGTCTTTGGCAAAGGGAAGATCAGCGCAGAATGCACTATATGTTGTTCGTGATCCTTCCCACACCTTTAGGGATTGGTCAGCTCCCCTCTGCACGTATTTCTACATCTGAAATATCTTCCTTAGGAAGAGTTCATTATAGACACACCATTTCACACCGGAGACGGGCTTTAAAGGCCATCTTTCATTACTACTGCGCTCCCTGTGGGGAAACTGAGCCCAGAGAGGGTGAGATTCTTCCCAAGGTCACACAGCAGAGAGTACTGGAGCCCTGCCTGGCGGGAATGCACGTGTGACAGGTATGTGGTCTACAGGGGAGTCTGCTCCCCCGTCCACACTCGGGAGGCCCTCTTCGGGCCCCGCCAGCGTGGTGGACTGACAGCAACCAACGGGAACAGACTGGAGCAGCCGCCGCGTGCTCGGTGAGCCACTGCGCCAAGCACACAGGAAGAGAGTGTCATCAGTCAGCACACGGGAGCCAGCGGTGACTCACCGGGCTCCCCACTTTCCCCATGGGAGTGGGAGGGGACTCAGAGACCCTGCAGCCACTCCCCGCTGCCCCACGACTGCACCTGCAGGACCCTTTCTGCTGCACTCCGGCTGAGGGTGGCCCAGCTCCGGGGACCGGGCGCCCACCCCGCTCAGCGGCTGGCCCAGGGCCCTCAGGGAAAAGCTCTGATTTCCTTCCACCATGTCCTTCGGGGCCAGCCCTTGCCTTCTACACGCCCCCACGGTGGGAGGGCAGCACCTCACCCTCCTGCTCCATTGGGCCACACAGATCTAGGCCCTTCTTCTGCCCTCATGGGGCTGGGGCCCATCTGGGCTACCCACTACTGAACTCCCCTGGCTGCTCAGCACCCCTCCCTTCACCTCACCGGGCACTGCCAAGCCTGACACGAGACAGCTGACCCACAGGAAGTGGATCACTGGCCTCCCTTGCTCACCACATACTCCCTTTTTTAGTGCACCTGAGCAGGATCTGCCCCCCACTTCCTTTTCTCCCTCCCAGGGCAGGAAACCAGGAAGGGAAGACCAAAGGATAAAAATGTTACCTACCCCGACACCCTGCCCCCACCCCCCATGCCAAGTTCACCCTTCAAAGGGAGGAAACTACACTCGCTTCTGGAGAAGGAACAGGGAACCTCTAAAGCCTCTTTCCTCCTCAGTAGGGTCAGAGCTGATGAGGGCCACAGCCCAATGTCTGGGTAATGGGCATCCTCTCGATTGCAGGGCATCCTCTCGATTAATCATTACTGTTGATGCTCCTCTGGGTGTTCAAACCTTCCCCTTTCAGAGCCTGGCCTCTGAGGTCCTGTGCACAGTAAGTGACACAACCCAGGTCCCTGGAAGGGTCCCCCACGATCCCACCCACACCCTCCACTTGACACGTGGGAAACCTGGGCTCAGGGCAGGGAAGGGCTGGGCTGGAACGCACACATGCACATTGGGAGTGTTATCCCATCTCACTTACGAGGGTGTGAGGCCCCAAGGAACCAGGAGACTTTCCCAAAGTCACGCTGCAAAGCCCTTCCACACTGAGGAGTCCAGGCACATCTGCTGTCCTGGAAGGGATGCTGGGAGTTCTCTGCCAGGGAGAGACCCACCCCCCACGAAGTGGGATTGAGAGGGGAGGAGAGGGGGAGGAGGAAGCAGAAGATAATAATGGGGGTGGAGGGAGAGTCCGGATAGCAGGCAGGGGCCCGGTGGAAGGCAGTGGGAGGCGTGGAGGGAGAGGGTGGCCAGGGAGGGAATGGAAGCCAGGAGCAGACCCCTGTTTGTTGACAGTCCAGGGAGCACCTCCCAGGCAGGGAGGGACTATGAGTGCCTCTCTATCTGCCTTTCCTTGTCACCCCCCCAGGCCCTCCTGAGTGGGCATGAGCCCCTGGAAGGGGGAGCCAGCTCTGATTCGCACATGACCCCAGCATACAGTGGGAGCCCAGAGACCTCCCCAGGGATCTCTGACAAGTGCCTGGAGAATGGGCTTGGGAGGGTGACTGGGGGTGCTCAGGGGCTCAGCAAGATGTCAGGGGGGTGGGAGGTTGATGCCAGTCTGCGGGTGCTGGAGACACTGCAGCCTTGGTCCCTGGGATAAGACAGGCGCACTGAAGGCCCCTAAGCTGGGGAGTGAAGTGAGAAGCTTCCCACTGAGGCAATACTCAGACGGCTGGCAAGCCGAGCAGAAGGGGAAAAACCCACACGGAGGCCATTCTCCGGATTCAGGGTGGAGGTGATGGAGGGGAATCCCTGGGCAGGAAATGGAAGGAAGGGAACAGAATCCAGAGACTCATGGAAAAGGGGAGAGGAAGGTCTCCCTGGCCCACCTCGGGGCAAATGGCAGGAAGGAAATGTCAAAAGGGAACAGGAAGGAGGGGAAGAAACCAAAGGCAAGACCTGGTTCACTACACAGCCTTCAATCAGAAGCTGGGCCGTGTGGAGGAGCCTACAAAGGAGCTTTTTTTTTCCTCCGCCAAGCCTTTGCAGTGCCCATTTGTCGGGGGGAGAAGGGGAAGGTTGAGGATGGTGAAGGCAACGTATGGCACTGGATGGAGAGCATCCAGGTATCCTCAAGGTCAAGCCCACCTCCCATCACCACCTCTAGGAAGCCCGCCCTGGCTGCCTCTACCTCCACTGATTTCACCCTTGTCTGAGAACCATCAGCCCTAGATAAGGAGACCCTCCCTCCTGCCTGGGCCATTTCAGGTCTCATCCTGCTCACTGTGAGCTTCAAATCTTGTTGGAAACATGGGGCTTGTCCAGGTGTCACTGCATCTCCCTCCTGGTAGAGGCGGGCAGGGACCCGGACACAGAGGGTCAATGGAAAAGGGGACTCAGGACCTATGTGGTGAGCTAAAGCGACACACCATCATTTCATCTTCATGAATGCTGTCTCCAGGTGTCCTTAGATTTATCACACGTACACAGCAAAGACCTGTCTGGGGTGCGGTGCTGAGGCCGGGCAGGGAGCCTCTCCTGGCACTGACCCATTAAGCAGATGGACACTCGGGGCTCCAGGCAGAGTGGAGGGAAGCATCCACGGCCCCCTAGGGCAGCTCGGCCTCCCAGGACTAAGCCCTTCCTCCTTTAATCTTTTAAATCACTTTTCTTCTCTGACCTTAGGCCAGAGGTTGGCAAACACTTCCAGCAGGTCCGAGCCAGCCTGTCCCCTATTTTTGTACAGCCAGTGAGCCAAGAAGGGTTTGTACATTTTTAAATGGTCAGGAAAAATTAAGACTCACATTTCGTGGCAAATAAAAAATTGTATGAAATTCAAATTTCAGCATCCCTAAGCAGAGTTTATCAGAACACAGCCACGCTCATCTGTTTACGTGTCACCTACGGTTGCTTTTCTGCTACAACAGCAGAACGAAGCAGCTGCCACAGGGTGCACGGCCAGCGAAGCCTATTTACTATCTAGCCCCTTCCCGAAAGTTTGTCAACCCTCAGTCTAATCTCATGCAACACGTGCACTTTCTCCATTTGATTCCGTGTGCATCCAGACTTTCATTAAGGAAGACTTTTGTGATCTTCCTGTGGCCAATGTCCGAGTCCCCAGGTATGCAAGATCTGTGTGAGACAGTGTGTCCCAAAGTCCATATGTCTTTCTGCTGTTGCATGTCCTGCCCCAGCCCGGTGACAGGTGTCACTGGAAACCTACATGCCTCCTAGGCAGTGTGTCACTACCTCTTTGTGTGTCACTGTGGGGGTGGCTGTCACCATGTGCCTCTGACGGCATCCAGGGCTTAGTACAAATGTCGCCGCCAAGGAGTTTCTAAGCCTGTATGTTGCCAGGCAGCTGGACCACTAGGCCCAGCACGTTCAGTCCCTGGACTCAGATTGCTCTGTCCAGGGGCGGCCAAGGTTTCCCACGCCTTTGGCCCTACCAGGGTAGAGAGCCCCCAACAGCCCTATCTGGGGCATCAGACCTCTGCTCACATACCTCCTAAGACAGAAACTCACTGTCACCCCCAGGTACTGGCTCCATGCTGGGTGGCTCTCAGGGAAGTGAGGCCTTCCTGGCACTGAGCTGGGCTCCCGCTCTGCGCTTGGCACACCTTGGTTCTGCCCTCTGGCAGACAGCACAAAGTGTCCTCCACTTAACTGGTGCCAGCCCTTGGTCAGTGAAGACTTCATCCCTGGGAGGATAGAGACCCAGGACACTCAATCTGAGGCCACCTCCCTAGGAAGAAAGCCACCTTGTGGCCTTAGCTCCTGTTTTTCCTAGCCCCTTAGCTGCACATACTGATTTGTAAATACCTTTTTTTTTTTTTTTTAATTTATGATAGTCACACAGAGAGAGAGAGAGAGAGAGAGAGAGAGGCAGAGACACAGGCAGAGGGTGCAGGCTCCATACACCGGGAGCCCGACGTGGGATTTGATCCCGGGTCTCCAGGATCGTGCCCTGGGCCAAAGGCAGGCGCCAAACCGCTGCGCCACCCAGGGATCCCTGTAAATACCTATTTTATGTGTTTGTGTATTCAACACAAATTGAGGAGTGTCCCAAAGTAGAAGAGTGACAGGGAGGGGTGGCCACATAAAAAAAAGGGGGGGGGGCGAGGGGGTCCCAAAGTGTTTCTCCAATCAACCTCCTGCCAGCCTGAACTTTACACAAAAGAGGACTTTAATGGATGTTCAGCCTGGTTAGTCCTCAGAATGCAGGGAAGGGTCCCTCGAGAGGCTCCCCACTGACACCTGTCCTCACTGCACACAGGGACAAACAGACTAGAGGGAGCCGGGCCCAGATACAGACCCACCAATGAATCATCCATAGAGGAAGGGACCAGGACTGCATCCCTGGTCACCCTACCCACCTGTTGATGGATTGGTTGGAAGATTTGGCCAAGAGCCCACCCCAGTGTGTTGTTTCCAATGGGTATGTTCCAATTTCGGTTTGTATCCAGACTGGCACCTCTGCTTGCCCTCCCCAAGGTCAGCGGGGAGCAGGAGCCCCAGATTCAGCTGGGGACTCTGCCAACCCCACCCTCAGCCAGCACCGAACTGAGATTGGGGTCTCCTGAGAAAATCTGGGTGCTGCTGCCCACCCCCAAGCTCATAAATAGTTTTTCATCCCATTCACTAGTTCACATCCACTCAAAGCCTCGAGCCTGACCTGATGCTTGTCTCTCTCTGCCTAACAGCAGTCCCAAGGCAAGTGACCCTCCACTGATGGTGTGTAGCCCCATCCCACTCCCCAGGCACCCCACACACTGGGCTGTGCAACAGAAAAGCTAACTGCTGTGTGTTTCCTTCCTTTCTTTCTCTTTTTTTTTTTTTTTTTCTCTCTTTTTTAGCGGGGAGAGGGGATGCTTTGTGGGACGCTATAGGGCCAGGGTAAAGTCAGGGACACTGACCACACTAAAAGCGTAGAAATGGTCTGGAGAATTCGCAGGGGCCCACCAGCCCTCCCCCAGCGGCTTCCAAAAGGGGCCTGAACTCCTTCCAGTGGTGAGGCTCCGCTCCCCAGCTCCGTGTGACATGCAATCAGCTTCTGGCCAGGCTCCCTCCTGAGCGGCTAGCGTCACCCCCCTCCCCGGCCCTGGCCCCTTCGGAGGCCCTCAAAGCGCCAACGTCCCGCCCAGGATGTGGCCCCCGCCTCCCGCAGCTGCAGCAGGAGCCTGTGCCTTTAAGGCGGCCGGCAGGGGTCTCGGGCTGGCCCTCTTGGGCCCAGGGAGGCCGGAGCTCCCCCCCCCCCCCCCCCCCCCCGCCCCCGCCCGGGCCCACCACCCGCGCCCAGGCGTCAAGACCCCATCCCCTCTGCGCCGCGGGAAACCGAGAGACGACGCTCTTTTGGACAATCCCGAATGTGTCACTATGGGGGGGCCATTCTAGGCTGGCCCCTGCCCCCACCCACCCTGCACGGCGCCTGCCCACCCCTCAGCCCCCCTGGGGACTGCGGTAGCCAGCAGCCAGGGCCCCTCCAGCGCTGCCTTCCCCATCCGCGTAGGCGCGTCCGTCTGCCTTGGGAGTAGGGAGACGGGTCCCTCTGGGTCCCCCTGGGTCCCTCGGTCTGGGTCCCCCTGGGTCCCCCTGGGTCCCCCCGGCCGCAGTGCCGGTCCTGCCCCAGGTTCTCCCTCTGGCGCGGGGAGGGGCTGCAGGGAGCTGCTGCCCCAGGTACTACCCCAGATGGGGGGGGGGGGGTCGGGCTGTCGCGCAGGAAGGGAGCAGCAGCGGGAGGGGCCGCGGGGGTCGCCGAGGGGAGGAAGGGGCCGCTGCCCCCCGCGGGGACGAGGGTTCTGCATCGGGAGGGGCGGCCGGGCGGCCCTTACCTGCTCGCACCGGGCCTCGCGGCGGGCTGCGGGCTGCGGGCTGCGGGCTGCGGGCGGACTCCGGCGGGAGGCCCGGGCTGGAGCGAGGGCGCCGAGGAGCGCGCGCCGAGCCCGGGTCCCCGCGTCCGCGTGTCCGCCGGCGGCCGGTGTCCGGGCCCCTGCGCCGCGGCGTGTGCGTGTGCGAGTGCGCACGCGGGGACCGCGCTCGCCGGAGCTGGAGCCGCCGCCGCCGCCAGTCACCGCCCGGGCCCGGGCGCGGCGCCCCCGCCCGCCCCCCGCGCCCCCGCGCCCCCGCGCCCCGCCCCCCGCGCCCCGCGCCCCGCGCCCGGCGGGCTCGGTCCTGCGGGAGAGGCGCCGCCAAGCCAGGCCGGGCCGGAGCGAGGCGAGCGACCACCGCCTCCGCCGCGCTCCTCGCAGGGTGGGGTGCGGGTGGGGGTGTGGACCAATGGGCGCCCGGGGGAGGGGTTAGCGGGGGGTGCGGGGGAGCGGGACCCCGCCCGCCGCGCTCGCCCGGCCGCCCCGACACCGCCCGAGCTGCGGGCGACCCCGGCGGCGGTGCGGAGGCGAGCGCGCGCCCCAAAGGGTCCGGGCTGGGCCGGGGCTCGCTGCCCCCCTTCCCAGCCTCCCCGAGCCAGAAAGCCCCCCTCTGCCCCCTTCCGCGTCCTCAGGAGTCCCTGCGGGTCCGTGGGTCTAGTCTGCGCTTCCTCCTCCGGGAAGCCTTCCTCACCCGGCAAGTCCCAGAGTCCGCTTGGCTTACTCTGGGCCCCCACAGCCCAGGGCCTGGGAAGATCGGCCAGCTTTGCCCCCCGCCCCCCCCCGGGGATGTCCTCAAATGTGACCCCTGGAGAACACCTCTGTGGCCAGAAAGGAGCGGGGGTGACGGTGGGGACGGGGGCGGGGAGGGGGGGGCTTACAACTTATCCTGCTCTGAAGTCAGACCGCCTGTGCTCCAGGCCCCGCGGGGTCAGGGCAAGCTCTGGGCCGGTGCGCTTGGGCTGGTGACTTGACCTCTCCGAGCCTCAGCTTCTTAACCCCGTGTGGGTGGAATCATAATGCCCACGCCCTCCCAGTATTAAATAAGAATGGTGCATACCCCCCCTAGTAGGCCTTCGCTGATTTTATTATTTAAGTCGCTAATGAATAAATCGCTATTACTACTGTTACTGGGGTCCGACTCAGCCTCTTCCTAGGACAGGTGGGTAAATTGAAGCTTAATGAGGGGAACCGGCCGGTCAAGGGCAGGTAGCCAGTCAGTAGTAGAGCCAGAGCCTCACTGAAGACAGTTAGTGCTCCCAGGCAAAGCACTTAACCGCTGCCCACCTACACCCACAACCTCTGCTTCCGCCTGCCCCTGCTCTTGGTTTCTGGTCACACCCCAGACGTGAGCATCCCGAGAGCTCCCTCCAAACCCCGATCCACAGTTCTGCAACCAGGCTGTCCTTCCCCGTTCAAGTAAGCTATTGTCCAGCCTTCTATGGGCCAAGCCTTGGGTGTGGCCACTCTATCAAGGAAGCTTCAAGAAGGAGGAAGGAAGAACAGATGAATCTTTTCTTGGGGATTCCAGTCCAACTGAGAAGAGAAATCCATAATGGAGATTTATAGGAGGTGTCTGAGGCCCCAGAAAGATGCAGGGAGTGCCTAGGTCCACCCAGAGACTTGGTGATGTCTCCTCACTGCACAGCAAACGCTAGCCCCGGCTGGTACACCACACTTGGTCTGCGTGAATCACATTCCTTTCAGTCCAGGAAAACTTCCTGGAGGAGGAGAATGCCAGTCCTTCTCTGTGTCAATAAAGAGTGGGACCTCTCTAGAGAGAAGAGGGCCAGGTGCTGTGCTAGAGTCAGACAGACAGACAGAACCTCCCTGTGGGCCTGGCTACGCCCCTGCCTGGCTTGCTCCTCTAACCCTTGGGAGCCTGCTTCCTTCCTCTCCAGTGAAGTTCAAATAAGATGCTGTGTCTGAAAGTGCTCTGTGAACTGTGAAATGTCAGGAGAGGGAAAGGATGTCTGCTGGGAGTCTCAGAGTCTGGGGAAGCAGGAGGGAAGCAGGACGCTGGGGACCCGGGAGTGTGAGGAAGGGTGGAAACCAAGAGTCACCTATGGCAGCCCAGCTCAGCCTGGAAATGTCAATGGCCAGGGCCCTGGAAGAGGTCCCCTTGGCTCTGAGATCCTTCGTTCTGTTCCAGGTGCATTTGCTTTGTGATCCCTAGTGCTTAGGGTTCTGTACCCCCTGCCATCTATTCTGTGTCCCCACATGTACGTCTTGGTGTGGGCAGTGCACACTTCTGTTCATTGGTCCTAGAGGGGTATCTCCCTAATTCTCTCCAGAGCGCTGTATGGGCCAGCCGGCCTTGTGGATGGACTCTGATGCCAGCCCTGCCTAGGAGCATCAGCCTGCGTGAGGATCCGGGAGGTTGTCCAGTCCCCTTCCCTGTGAATCAAGTGCCTGACCCCAGAGGGATGAGAGGACTAGGCTGAGGACACACAGGCAACTTTCTCATCAGGTTGGGGACCCAAGCCTGTGTCCCGGTGTTCAGTTTAGTGGTGTTCTACTTGGTGGGCCGCCTCCATCGTGCTGGAGACCCAGGCTGGGCTCTCACAACCTGGGCTCTGCTCCTCCAGGCAGAGGCTCTGGTCTCTCCAAACAAACCTGGTTGTCCTTGAACAGCAGCTACACCAATCCTGTTCCCCCAGAGGGACCTTCCCGAGGACAGACAGGGCCAGAGTCTCCCCCTTCCCCCGAGCCAGCCAGCGCATTCTCATCCTACCTGCCTGCCTTTGGGAAGATCGGAGACTGAGGGCCCACCTTGGGAATGGTCTCCTCCCAAAGGACCCCTTGAGTTGCCTCCTCTCTCCTAGGGAGGGAGGCTGGGGGGGTCTTCCCCACAACCTTTTCCCTACCCTGAGGTGCTCACTGCCTCAGCTCCCTTCCACATTCCAGCCAGCCAGGCGGGCAGCAGCTGAAAAATACAAGTGGTAATTCAATTTTCCGAGACATGGCTGAGGGAGATGGATGCCAGGCTGCCCTACCCGGCATTCATCTCTCCTGAGCAGTGGTGCCCTCCATGACTCCTGGCCCCCCAGCCCAGCCCAGCCCAGCCCAGCCCTTCTGCTGCTCAGTCAAGGAGAACAGCACATTGGAGGACACGGAGCCACTTTCGTTAGAGCTGGCTGACATTTGCTGAATGCTCACTTCATTCTTGGGCCAGGGCTTCTCAACTCTCCCTGGGGAGCTTTAAAAATATACCCATGCCCAGGTCTCACCACCCGGAATCACTAGACGGTTGGCCCGTGGTAAGGCCTGGGCAAAATTATTTTCTTTAAAGCCCATTCTAACGTGTGGTGAAGGTTCAGATCCACCGTCACGGGGCCTCGGCTAAATGCTTTACATGTGAGCGTCCCAAGGTGGCATCCTTGTATGTCCAGAACCGGTTACCTGTGCACTGCAGTACTGTCCCTCGGCCTGCTAGGCAGCCAGCAACTATATAAATACTTTAGTTTTCTACGATCTCTAAGGCATGGAAAGGATGGGGAGTAACTGCCTTATGTGCATTAACCCATTTGACTCGTATGTGGGGAATGGGCCTTGAATGCCCAGCTCTACTAGAGTATGTGTTTCTTTCTCTGGAATAAAAAATGCTGATCCTGGCTCAGTCCTCATTCAGGCCAGTGGGAGCCAGAGGCCCAGATTATACAGCTTTGGGGAAAGTTTGATTCTGAAGGCCCCCAATCAGCTCCTGCTCCTGTGCTGGACCCAGACAGCCCCAGGTGCCCCTAGGGATGCCCAGTGGAAGGCCTGGAAGCACAGCAGGGCAGGGGCAGGGAGGTTTTTGGAGTGCTCAGCCCATGCAAGTGTGCAAGCCACGCCCATTGTCCCATGAAGGTCCCCTCTCCCATGGATACACACATCCTCTCCCATGGATACTCCAGGGACATTGCAGGCATCAGGGCTGGGGCTCCCCTGAGACAGTAGCCATTCCACATGCACATCCCAGAGGTCGATACACTCTCCTCCCCGGCCCTCCCCTCTGAGGTCCACATCCTCATCCATGAATCATGCCATGTTACCCCATGGATGCTGGTCCTCAGGACCCTCTGGATTCTCCGAGAAGCCAAGGCAATGAACACAAGGCTGCCTAGGTCCATGGTTTTCAAACTGTGCTCCAGGAGCTCTGGAAATCCTGCCTCCCCACCAGCCTGGAGTACAGGAAGAAAGAAGACTCACCTTCAGAGCTGAGGAGTCCCAAGTTGTCTCTGCCCTGCCTCCACACCAGGGCGTGGCAATGGATAAGGATGAGCAAGAAGAGAACTGCCTGGAGTAGGGGCAGGTAGGGCCAGGGGACAACGGGGCCTGGAGCTCTGAATTCTAGGTAGACGTGACTGGTTAGCACCCCATTTCACAGACAGGGTAAATGAGGTTCGGGCAACAGAACGACAGGCTCGTAGTACAAGGCTAACGAGTAGCAGAATTGGGCCTCATCCCAGGTCTCTGGACTACTGTGCTCTCTCCCCTGAACCATAATAACTCTTAGAAAGGGAGTTGGAAAATGTGGGTGTGTTGGAAGACCAGTGGCCAAAGAAGTAATCCCATAAAGCTCAGAGCGAAAGTGAGAGGTAGTCTCCCTCCCCCATGTTCACAAATACTCGAATGCAGCGTAGTGCTCAGATTATGCATACTCCTGAATACTTGTGACACATATGCCTATGCATCTCCTTTTTTTTGGTTTTAAGATTTTATTTATTCATTTACACACAGGCACACAGTGAGAGGCAGAGACAGAGGCAGAGGGAGAAGCAGGCTCCCTGCAGGGAGCCAGATGCAGGACTCAATCCCAGGACCCTGGAATCACGACCTGAGCCCAAGGCACAAGCTCCACCGCTAAGCCACCCAGATGTCCCCACCTATGCATTTCCATCCAAAATCTGTGCCCAGAGGGGCATTCACATGGGGTCCAAGCATGTGCGCACGCACACACAAAGGCCCCATCCACAGATACGTGGTATGAAAGTACATCTTCCCTACCAAGACAGAGATGTTTTCTCTCCTGCAGAATTGCACGCGGGCAGTGGGCCTCTGGGTGGAGGCATAGCTTCTTAGCTGTCAGACGGGGACATCTCTCACTCGCCTTCCCTACTCCCTTCCCTGAGAGCTCAGTTGTTTACCCATGGGAGCTGAATACCCTGCAGGGCACCGGTTGAAGGAGAATTGCACGATTTATTCTCATCTCCAACTCCTCTCTATCCACAGGGCTTTCTTTTCTTATCCCTACACCCATCCCCTCCTCCCTCTTTGGCACAGTCTGGAGTTGGTGTAATATTCTGCAGCAGAAGGGACCCCTCCCGGGCATCCCACAAATGGGCCATACTGCGTGTGTTCCAGAGCCCCATCATGCATGCCCTGCCCTCTCTGATTGCTAGGGGCTCAGGCACTGCCCTCATTCTGGCTCTGGCTCCTCCTGGGATGGACACCCGCTCCCCTCTGCTCGCTCTCCCCACCCCCCTGTAGCTCCCACAGTCAAAGCCAGGTTCTACTTGCATTTGCTCCAGTTTTCTCAGAGCCTGACTTGGCTGCCTTGGAAATCACAGTGCACCCAGCCCGCCACAAGTCCCTGGCTTTAACATGGGGCCTCGGCAAGCATGGAGGTGTGGAAATTACAGATAATTCATGTGGGAGGCAGCAGCAGGCATGAGGCGTGGATACAGCCGTTCCCAGAAAAGCAGCTCAGGATAATAGGGGCCTGCGACAGGCTGAGCCCTGACTCGGTGTTGTGCGAGCAATGCTGATAATTATGTTAAAAGTAGGGCAAATAGAACGTTCTTTGACGACCAACTTTGGGAGCAGGTTGGCAGCTGATGAAACAACCCTTTGCCTTGGCAGATGGGAGCATTGTCTGCAAGGAATTCACTGGAGCCTTGGGGGCTCTAGGCCCTGAGCAGGGACAGGGAAGCTGGCTGCAGGTGGCAGGATGGGGTTGACCCAAGGCTTCGCCTACATTCAAGGGTAGGGTCTGTCTATCAGGCTTCTATTGTCATGTAACAAGTTACCACAAGGGCTTCAAACAAATCACAGTGGTTATCTCAGTTTTCTTGGGGCAGGAACATAGGCAGGATCCTCTGCTTAAGATACCACAAGATTACAGTCAAAGTGTCAGCCAGGCCTGGGGTCTGGTCTGAGGCTCAGCGTCTTCTCCCAAGGTTATAGGCAGTCTGTTCATCATGGCTGTGGGGCGAGGGCCCTCAGCTTCTAGAAGGCTCCCACCATCCCTGCCGTGTAGCCCTCTCTACAACATGGCAGGTTGCTTCTTCCGGCCAACAGGAGAGAGACTCTGCCTCGGTCTTTGACTTCTAGACCCTCTTATAATGGGCTCACATGATTAGCTCAGGCCCTCCCAGGCTAATATCCCTTTTGGCAAATTTAAATTCAACTTATTAGGGGACTTTAACAACCTCAGCAAAATCCCTTCCCCTTTGCCACATAAGTAGCCTAACCAGAAAAATAAAAATTCCATTATATTTATAGGTCCGGCTCACATTCAAGAGGAGGGGTTTGTATGGGCATGTACACAGGAAGCAGAAATCTCAGGGACCTTACAAGTCTGTCTACCATAGTCCCCATGACTTAGAGCCGGAACGTGAGGAATGGGGTCAGAACAGCCCTTGACCAAAGCTCCTTGAGCTCAGAGCCTGTGTCGGTCCTGTTCCATCTCTGGTGCTTGGCATGAAATCAGTACTCAGGAATTTTTTTTTTTTTTTTTTTTTTTTTTGGTTGGACAAGCAAGTCACCAACTCCTAACTCTGTTGTACAGGTGTGGAAACCAGGGCCCAGAGAGAACAAAGGACTGTTCCAAGTCATCCAAGGCAACAGAGGACGAAGGTGAACCACTGATGAGCACTTCTACTTGTTGAGCATTTACTATATGCCAGGCACCCTGTTCACTTATTTCATTAGCTCTTTGAGTCATCATAAAGCTGAAGGATTAGGGATTAGGATTACCCCAGGATTATAGATGAAGACAACAAGCCTCAGGGAGGCGAAGTAACTTGCTCAAAGACGCTAATAGCATAATCATAAAGCCAGAACTCATGCTCACTTGTCTTGATCCCACTGTCCCTGATGTACCCCTGTCTACACTCCCTAGCCTGTGTCTATAGGCAGGACAGACTGAGAACACCATCAGGAGGCCAGGTGTGCGTGGATGGTCAAGGATGCTTGGCCACCTCCCCCCACTGACCACTCCTCACCACTCCCCCTTCCTTCTCAGAGGGATTTAGTCCTCACAGTGTCACTCACTTTCACTCTGGGCCACCCACAGCCTGACAAGGTGGTAGGGAGGGTTGCTAATTACTCAGAATTAGCCATGATGATTGGTCCTGTCATGAGAGGATTGTCTCTTTTAGTTCTTTCCTTTGTGTTCAGAGGACACTTCTCTGGAAAGGAAGGGACTCATCTGCATGACCAAGGAGGAGAGGACACAAGGGAATCTGGCCAGGGTGAGCAAAGGGGACTTTTATGGCCGTAGAGACAAGCACCTCCATGAGCCTACCCCCTCCCACCAGGTCCCCCATGAGAAGCCTTTTTCCAGCCTTGGAACATAGAGAACATGGGTCCTCCACATTGCAAGAAGAGACCTGGCTTACTCCCCAGACAGACACATGCATCACCCCCTCGCCTTCCGATAAGTTTCTGGTCAAATGTCCCTGCCCACCCCCCGCTCCCCCTCAGTGTGACAGCACTCTCGTTCCATCACTCTCTACCCTCTTACCCTGCATTACAACACAGTGGATAAGCATAGATTTTTGGAGGCAAACTGCTGGGTTCAAGTCCCAGCTCTGCCACTTGGACAAATTATGCAACCTTCTGTGCCTCAATTCTCTCATCTCTAAAGTGGGACTAAAGAATAGCACCTACTTTTTCACAGTGTTATAAAATCTAAATAAGATATGTCAAGCATTAGGACAGCGTCTAGCACAGGGTAAGTACAATAAAGTATTAATTCTTTGTTTGCTTTCTTTTTTTTTTTTTTTTTTTTTTTTTGCTTTCTTTCTTTATAGCACTTTGTACAACGTGGTATTATTTGTCTATTTGTTCAATATTTGTCTCCCCCAAGAGAGTGGGAGCTGCTCAAGGGCAGGCTCCTCCTTTGCTCGTTACTCTGTTTCAGCACCTAGAGGGCTTGAAGAGTTGTTTGTGGAATCCAGGAGGGAGTCCCACCTTCCTTCTTCCCAGGCGGCAGTTTCATTGATCTCCATGCTCTTGGAGAATAAAATGCAGCTCCCAGGCCCTCATCATCTTCTAACCTCTGTCACCCTGGCTCATGATCCCACTCTGGCACCACAGAGCCCTCTGTAACACCAAAGCCAAATCCTAGAATACAATTCAGTGGTCTGAGACCGTGTCATAAAATTTTGCAATTCTAGAATTCATAGATTCCTAGAATGGACTCTAGGATTTGGAGAATTCCAGAACGGAGCTCTGGAATCTCAGAATGTCATCTGAGAATGGCTGATAGGACCTAGGAATCTTGGAAAGGAGGGCCAGAATTTCAGAAGAGACTCTTGGAATCGGGTCATTGGGAGAACGTGGTGAGCCCAGCTGGCTTTGCTTCCCTGGCTCCTTTGCAGCCACGAAAACACAAGTGGTGCCGGTGCTCAGAAGAGGAGGGGCAGGGCCAGGGGCCAGGGCGGTGGTGGGAAAGGGCTCCCCTGTGAGGGTTGCTAGGCACTGGCTCTGCTTGAGACAATGAGGCTGGCGGGGTAGGTAGAGCCGAGGGCTGCATCCTAATCAGGATGCAGGGGGGAGAACGGGAGGGAGAGGTTTGGGGCGGAGTATGGGGGAGGGCGGGCATGGCCAGCCCTAATCCCATTACAACTGGCCATCCAGCTGCCAGGGCTGGCTAGGCACCAGGCCCGGCTGTGCCCTCTCCTCCAATTGCAGGCTCAGGCTGCGGAGGGCTTTGAATTCAGAATGTTCTCCATCTTTTTCTGCAGTCTATCCCCCAGCGCAGGAGTATGGCTGCATTTTGAGCCCCAGAGGACTAAGAGCTGAAAGGGCAATGGTGGCAAGGGGACTGGAGGGTGCAGGAATCCCTCAAGGAAATGGATTGACCCCGAATAATGGTGGCACTTTGTAAGAAATTTTGCATATAAGAGGTTCAATTAATGGACACCTGATGATCTTCTACCCTGAGAACTGGCTCAGTCCCAGTCAGCACTTTGACCCATCTGGACACTGACCCTTGACCGTGTCTCAAATTAGTCTCTAATCCCAGTCTCAGAGGAAACCTCTGCCCTGACCACAGACTGACTTGTAACCCCTTGCCCTAATCCAAGACCAATCCCTGATCCCCCCTGTGGATTCCTCCTTAATGAGCACACAGATCTCTGAAAATAGGCTTTACCTCAAAGAACCCAAATGACTAGTAGGATTCTTTAAAATGGGAAGATAGAGCCCCCTGAGACACATTGGCTTTTGGAAACTCACAATTATGAAGGCCTGAGCTGAACTCCCGCTCAAAGTCCAGACTCTCGGAAGGGTCTTCTGTCCAGAGGTAGCTCTGCTCCACCCTAGGCTCTTTCCAGTATGAGAAAGAGAATGTGGAAGGAGGCCGATGGACCAGGGTTTAACCTGACCCAGACAGTGAAGATGGAGACACTGACTGTGGCAAGAGAGTTGGGTGGAGTGATGGAGGAGCTGGTCCTGGTGGTGGTGGAGGTAGAGTGGCCATAGGGATGCTGACCTTGATGATGGCCAATATCGGTGAATGTCTGTAAGCCTGGCAGTGGCCACCTACACAAACGGGTCTCCCAACTTCCCTTCCTCAACTGCACTCTTTCCTCTTCTCTGTCACCCCCTGTCTTGTCTTCAGCATGGCTGGTTTTAGCGTCTTGCAAGAGGTCATTGTTTTTCCTTAGAGAGCCTGGCACTTTTCAAGGAGGAACTCTATACCAGCTCAAGTAACAAATAAATTTGAGTCTTTGTTTATTCCCTGCACTTCTTTCAGCATCTCCAAGGTGGAGAAACAACAGTCTTCTTCTAGAAAGAGCCTTCCCCCTTAGGCATGTAACTCGTCTCTCTCTCTCTCTCTCTCACATAGACACACACACACACACACACACACACACACACACACACACACCCCGCTCAGTCCCAGGAAGGTCAAGGGAGTCCTGCCTGGAAGAAATGGATGGACCCACAGACCTCTCAACTGCAATCATCTGAACAGAGGAGGGAGAGACTGTAGGCCACAGTGGGGGTGCTGTGCCAGCTACACCTCACAGGGCCAGTGGAGCCAGGATGGCAGGGAAAGATGCTCTACCCCCTCCACAACTTTCCTTGTCCAGTGCTTCATCCAAATCTCCCCCACTGGGACTCATTCTCTTTCAGTGACAGGTGGGAATATGCCCTGCAGAGCACTCTTGACTGATGGGAAGAGGCCTGCCTGCTAATCTGGGTCACAGCACTGCTTCTAACTGACGCTTCAGTCACATAACCCCACATTCATTTCTCAAGGAGGACAATACCGGGGCTTTTTGGTTAGGATATTGCCAGGCTGTTTTTTGCAATGCAAATCATTTGGCGTCTTGAGGCCAGTTCTAAATGCTAAGGGCACTGCACAGTCATTGTGACGTTAAAAACATTCCTATGTAGGGTGCCTGGGTGGCTCAGTCGGTTAAGAGTCTGCCTTCAGCTCAGGTCATGATCCCAGGGTCCTGGGAACCTGCCTCTCCCTCTCTTGCTGCCCTTCCTTCCTGCTCATGTTCTCTCTCTCTCTCTCTCTCTCTCTCTCTCTCTCTCTCAAATAAAATCTTTATATAAAATTCCTATCCATTTCCAGCACTGCCCACTCTCTACCCCCTTGAGAATCATTTTGGGAAATTGTCTATGCAGGGTTTGCAAGGGGAATGGCCTCAAAACTGTTTTGCCAACATTAGCCCACCACCCACCTCCAGGCTTTCTGAGAGAAGGCAAGAAGTTTCAATGAAAACTACTGAGGATATACGTGGGGGGTGACTGAGTGCTGGTAAGAAGCATTATGTTCACCAGAAACCCCTTTGTGGGCCTACCCATCCAATAGTAGTGACAATAGCTATCGCCACTATTACAAGGAGATAGTCCCACACCTCTAAGCTTGCTTAAGCAAAGAAGTCTTCTTTTTGCCACTCAGTCGCTGTGGTCTTATTTCTAATTTTTGGTTGCCACAGTTTTCCTAGATGTAAAATGTGAAGAATAGCATATTATTATGCCATAAGGTTGTCCCAAGTATCAAATGTGTTTAAATAGTTGGTGTCCAGGATGGTGTCTGGTGTGAGTGAGTCCTCTGCAAGCACTAGCTAGTACTACTTCTACTTCCCTGCCCCTCCCCAGCACTGTCATTACTGATCCCCATGGGGCCTGGCATTCCGTAGATACTCCATCTGTGTTTGCTGAGCTAGACTGCTTGTGGGTGTGGAGCGGAGCGAGAGGTATACACCATCACCAGGTGGGCGGGCACAGGCTCCAGCTTTCCCATGCTCACCATACATGCTACTCAGAACCTCAGTCTCCTGGACAGGCTAAGGGGCCTCTAAGCAAGCCCTTCTGAGAATATCTGGTAGGGAGAACTAGAGTGGGGAGTTATTCTGGTACTTCCTTCCCATTTTGCCCCACTTAAAGTTGAACATGTTGCCAGGATTCCCCCCCACACACCCCTTGCCCTAAATGGCTGCCTTTCTGGTGGGCTTGACTTATGATAACCTTGGGTCAGGTGGAGAATCCCCCCTCATGTCAATTGACTCAAGTGGGACATCTCCCCAGAGTCCATATCCATATGTCCAATAGCCTACTTGACATCTCAGCCCAGCATTTCCAACACTAAATGCAAGATACTGACCCAGTCTTCACCCCTTCCTGGTGCCCTATCTCCACAGATGGTGCCACATTCATCTCCTTGATAAGCCAAAAACCTGGGAATCACTCTTCATACTTCTACAATCCTCAATGTTCACCAGAGCAACCACCATTTAGGAAAGATATCCTGTGGGCTAGGCACCATGCCAGGCACCGTACAGGCAGTGCAATGGTCCTACCTTCTTGGAGCCTACAGTCAGCTGGGTACACACAACCTAAGCAATGATCACACTAACAATATAATACAACCTGCAATGCCAAAATAAAAGAATAGGGTGCCCTAAGCCTAGGGACTGGGTGATCTGATCTCATTCAAGGGGTCAGGGGAGTTTTTCAGGGCAACTGTCAGTTTTTCTTCCATCTGCGGGACAAATACAGGGAAACAGGAGAAGGTAGGAGGTGATGGGAAGGGGAGAATGCTGCAGCAGTGAAAGTAGCAAAGGCCATGAGTAGAGATGAAGCTGTCTGTGCTCAACCCCCGGGACTTGGACCAGTGTGGCTGGAGGATGGACGGCAAGGGAGGGAGGCTTTGATTTGAGGCCAGAGGGCAGATCAGATCATGAGAGTCTTGGGGCTGATGAAGGGTCAAGAAAGACCCTGGGGCTTTATCCTAAGAGCAGTAAGAAGCTGCTAAACAGATGATCAGGTCTCCTTTGCATTGAAATGATATCACACCAGGATGCAAAGGACAAACCAGGCTGGAGGAGGTGAGGAGATGAGGAGGCTGTGGCAGGAGATGTGGAAGGAGATTATGGTTTGTACTAAGGGGATGGTGGGAGAGGTAGAAAGAAGTGGGGGGACTGGACACCATTTGAGGAGATGAAGTCAGTAGGATTGTGTTTCCCTGATTCTCTTATGGCTGAGTATGAGCCTGTGACTACATCCTGCCCGATGGGACATGTGCAGAAGTGATGTGAACAACATTCAGTTTGTACCCCCAAAGGGAGAGGCATGACCTCCTCTTCCCCTTTGCCCTTTCCCACTGGCTGCAACGGGGACATGATGGTCAGGATGAGAACACCATGTTGGACAAGGAGAAGAAGGCTGCTTACGAAGGAGAGCAAATGCACCCGATTGAGGAGGAACCCTGGGACCCCGCTGGTTATGGAGCTGCCACACCATCCTGAATGGTCCATCCAAATTCTTATGAGAGAAAGAGGGAAACTAGAGAAACTTCTATGCTCTCTGGACGCTGGGGCACCACTAATTTATGTCTCTCTGTCCGAGGTGCTGAATCAGATCTCCATGGAGCGGCAAATAGACACTAAGCAAATGGACAAAGGAGGCAGGTCCGCCCTCAGGTTTCCGGCTTGCACTGCTGGGTGGAGCCCCGAGGGAGAAACAGGCTTCACTGCGGAGTGAGATGGGGTGTACAGATGATGAACCTGACTCAGGCAAACTGAGCTGGAGGCATCCTAAGAGGAGACAAGAAGAGGTGCAAAGGGGATAGGTAGGAAGCTTCAAAGGCAGGTGGCAGCTGGAAGAAAGGGAAACCAGAGGAGGACTCGGCAGTTCCCAACCCTGACTGCACAAGAGTGGGTGACAAATTCTGATAGCCAGGCCCATCTCTGAGATTCTGACTTAGTCGGTCTGGGACAGGGCGGGCAAGCAGCATTTGCTAAAAGCTCCCTCACGGTGGTCCTCACGGCGCAGGGTGCGGTGGAGGAAGCACAGGCGTGGCCATAACTGAAACCACAGGCATGGATGAGACACCTCGGGAAGGAGTATGGGGTGGGAAGGGAACCAACCTGCAGTCCCTCCCACACTCCTAGGCCCGTGGAGAGGAGAGCAGGTGACCCAGAGCAGCCACCCAGCTACCTCCATCACGGTCCTCACAAGAACGCAGTAAGGAGAGCCAAACAGGAAACACGATGGTCCTCTCAGGAGTGACAGGGCTTTAGAGAAACAAAATAGGTTCCTTTCCCTTTTTCTCTCCCTCCATCCCTCTCTACTTCCCGGGGCTCCCCGCATGTCACTCGTCACTCATGAGTCCTTCAGGAAGCTGCTCTGGCCTTCACCGGCCCTGGAAGCTGATCTGGCCGGAGCCTACTACTGAGGGGCTCCACCTTCCCTCCTGGGAACCAGCCCCCCCTGCCCAGGACAACTGCAGCCGCTGTCGCCACAGCCCCCTGTCCTCTCTGCAAGTGCCAGGCCAGCCTGTACTGTGAGCACGTGCATACGCACGAGTGAACCCTCGGGACATCTATCACTTCTTCTCTCTCTAGCCATTCTGTTTTTCTGGACTTCAAAATGCTCATCTGTAAAACAGAATAGCTATAGGGTACTCAATCCCACAAAGTGGTAAGGTTTTTTTGGTGGGGACCCAAGCGGGTGCTAATGAAACTGTAAGAATTTATGAAACACCTTTAATCTTGTTCAGGTCAAGTGCCAGGAAGAGCTAGGGAGGGAGGCAGAGACAAAAAAGACCCATAAATCCCTGCTGCTCTTGGGGGCACTTACAGAAGAATGTGCCTGACATAAGTGAAAGCCTAGAAGGAAAAAACCTTATAGCATTTGGTTCAGGAGGAGCCCAGAGTTTATGAGAGCAGAGGTCAATGGCAGGGTACAGGTAGGCTCCCCCGAAGAGGGCCCTACCCTTAGAATTTCCTTGAGAGCAATCATTTTCTTCCCTCCACTGGGTCCCCAAAGCTCATGACCAATGTCTGTTTTGGGAGGTCGAAGTGGAAGGTGACGAGGGTCAGCTGAGCCGGTTTGAACGTCCACACTGCCACACTCTGATTATGTGACACTGGGAGAGTTAGGAAGCACTTATCCCTTCTGAGACTGTGTCTTCATCACTTAGCATAAAACCTAGAACACAGCAGTAGTTAATAATAACTATTAGCTACTTTTGCTGTTAAGATTTTACCAGATTCAGATGGTTGTGAGCTATTATGGAAAATGCCTGACCCGGGGTATGCACTCATTGCGGACTGGTTCCCTTTCTTCCTTCAAGTTTATAATCAAATAAAGCTTTAGTGTGTTGCAAGTGTAGAATGTGAGGACTGCCAATTCTTTGTAAGGGTGAGGTTCCTGCCAGTGTTATGGGCTGGCGGGGGTAAGGGTTTTGAGAACCAGCACCTATCGTGACCATCTACAAAGCAGGAAATCAGTTATCCTGCCGGGGGTTACTTTGGCCAGGAGCAGATGTGAAAGGTCAGACACGGGGCCAGGAAATAATAGCCACAGCCTGTGGGCGGGGGAGCCCCTGGGCAAGAGGTCAGTGGTGATGGGGAGGGGTGAGGGTGGGGTGGCAAAGGAATGCCTACCAGAGAATGTTTCCTGGATGAGTGGATAGATAAATGGATAGAGAGGCACCTGAGTGGCTCAGTGGTTGAACATCTGCCTTCAGCTCAGATCATGATCCCAGGGTCCTGGGATCGAGTCCCACATCAGGTTCCCCGCAGGTGCTTGTTTTTCCCTCTGCCTGTGTCTCTGCCTCTCTTTCTCTGTGTCTCTCATGAACAAATAAATAAAATCTTAAAAAAAAAACAAAAATGGATAGAACTAGAAGACATGATGGAGTTGGATAATCCGATGCTGAGCCCCTACCCTGAGGCTCACAGATCTTCCTGCCCCATCTGTGACTGCTGTTGCTCCCCTGGGCCAGGATGGCCCAGTCTGTCCTGTGGGGTTGCTCTCCCAATGTCCAGCATGCGGCCACCTCCCAGAGCCCTGAGTTGGAGGGCTTTCCCAGGGCTGGCTGCAACCTCAGCCCACAGTCCCCACACTGGGACATGTCAGCAGAGCCCGAGCACTTGAAGGAGTCCTCCATGTATCCTACTCCAAAACCCTGCTCTTCCCACCTTCTCCTTTTATTCCTTCTCTTTCTGCTCCCCCAAATGATAAGTTAAGGCCCCAAATTGAGGCCATGTCTTGCATTCTGCACTCCCTACCTTTCTTCCCCTGGCACCTCGCCTGCCTTCTCAGGGACCCAGTGGTGAAGTGCCCTTGGTGGAATCTTGGGATTCTCGAAGGAGAAGATGCCCACCAGAGTGCAGCATTCCTGAGGTCCTTGGTGGCAGGATGGCTTCCAAAGATCCCAGCCGGTGAGCTTGCTTGCTGGGCGGCAGGCTGGGCCTGGTCTCAGTGGTAGCCAAGGGAGGTAAGGGGGCATAGCTGCTGCCTGGTGGATTTGGGGCTCTGGGAACACTCAGTGTGGCTGAGGCTTCAGAAAGTTCTGGCACATGGATGGAGCTCTACTAACATTTGTGGCATGAATTATACCCAGAAGGGAGTTTAAACACCATTCATCCAACCCCCTCATTTTGAGATGAAACCATGCAGGCATGGAGAGTAGACCATGGATGCCTCTGTCCCCGAGTTAGTCTATTCTCTTCCCACATTACACTCAGAGTCACAAAGCTCAGCTGGCCATCAACAAATCCACTCTAGGTGTTAGCTTCTGACAATGCCCTGAAGGCTCCCTCCTGCCAAAGACACCCCGGAGACCAGAGACCGGTGACCGAATGGCCAGCCTTACAGCCCCAAAGGTATGAACTGTGGGTGGCCAAATCTCAGACATAGGCCCTCCTTGTCAGCGTCACCCCCCTTCCTGACACCCCCCCGCCCCCCCGCCACCAGCCCCTGTGAGTGTGAGCAACACCGGAATATCCCAACCACTCAGGAGAAACTAACACAATCGGATTGCAGAAATCCATGAAAAAGAATGGATTTTCTTACTGTGCTCTGAGGCTTTAATTTCCTGTGTTTGCCCCCAAAGGGCTTTTTCATCGACAAAGCACTTGGTTCTGTGGGCAGTGCGGTCGAGGAGAAGCTGCTGATGGAGAGATTAGCGGTGGGGGCCAGGCGGGGGCTGGTGCGCTGGGATGACAGCCCCGAGAAAGCGGTAGGAGAGCCGAGACCAGGCCTGGGCTAGGGGCAGGGGTACCCCAAACGGCCAAGAATGAGCAGAGAACAGAAGCCAGGCTGGGCTGCAGTCAGGTACCAGGTGGCAGAGAGCAAGTTGCCAAACCAGAAACAAGTGCTCTTGAGAACAGATTCCTGGAGACAGATCTTCCTAATCAGCTCAGAGAAACAGTGGAAGTTAGGGATGAGGGCCAGCTGGAAGCTTCTAGAGTGAGGCAGGACCCAAGAAGCTCAGAGCAGAGTTGCTACCTATCCTTCCCCATGTGTCACGAACTCCAAACTGTCCAAGCCCTGAGATGAATTTGTGGGCTGTTGCCTTTCCTAGGCGAAGGGAGAAGGAAAAGCCTGGGGAAGCTGGGGCTGATGGGTTTGGGGGGAGAGGTCGGGAGGGAGAAGCATGTTCTGTCTTCAGCCAAAAGAAATACGTGTCCCAGGGGGTTTGCTCTGCTTGGCTACAAAGACCTGTAGGCCCACTTTGAGGCAGTTAAGATTGCAGTCAGCTATCAGGAAGGACTTCCTGACTATCAAATGAAATAAGCTGCCTGGGTCTCCCTTCCCACACCCCTGGGCCCTCCTCTCACCTTAGCTGGGGCCCTTTGACATGGCCCTTCCTTGCCTGATCTTCTGGGAAACAGAGATGCCTAGTTCTGGGGACTCGGCATGAATCTGGGCAGCCTGCAAGGCTCCAGCCCAGACGTCCTTCCTTGGACCCCGAGTTCTCCTGCAATCTTGCTCCCACCAGCCAGAGCTCACAGGCTGTTCAATGAGCCTGAAAACTGACCCCACCCTCCTTCCCAAGACCTCTCCTTCTGCCTCGTTTTCCTTTTGCACCACTGGCTTCTCTCTCAGCCACCCGTTCGGCTTCCTACCCCATGGCTCACCCTCTAAATGTTGGTGTGCTCTGCGTCTCCATCCTGAGCAACCCTCTCTTCAACATCTGTACTCTCTCTGGGTGATAAAATCACCCCCGTGTCCTTAAATGCGGCCTGCAACTGACCCCCAAGTGTCTATCTCCACCCCAAATGCCCCCCTACAAACCCCACCGCCTTCTTGCTGTCTCTAGTTGGATGCGTACAGTCATCTTGAAGCTGGCAGGGCCAGCATGGAACCCTTGGGCTTCCTGCTCTGGCTTCCTCATCTCCATGAATGGCATCACCCCCACTTGCTGCTGCTCAAAGCAAAGCCTAGTGAGCTTTTTTTTTTATCCCCTAAAGATTTTATTTTTGTTTATTCATGAGAGACACAGAAAGAGAAGCAGCGACATAGGCAGAGGGAGAGGGAGAAGCAAGCTCCCCGCAGGGAGCCCGATGCAGGACTGGATCCCCAGACCCAGGGATCACACCCTGAGCCAAAGGCAGACGCTCTACCGCTGAGCCACCCAGGTGTCCCCTAGTGAGCATTCTTGATTCCTTCTCTTCCCTTCCCGCTTTGCTGTGCCCACCCACTAGAGTCCCGTGGAGCCCCATGGGGGTCCTGAATCACCTCACGTCTGTCCAACTCCATCCCTTCCACCATAACCCAGCCATCATCCTCATGGGGCCTGCTTAAGCACCCAGATTCCAGAACCAGCTCTACCCTTCCTCCTTGTGTGGCCTTGGGCAACTTACTTAACTGCTCTGGGCCACAGCTTCCTTGCATTAAACGGGAGATAATATCTTCCTCAGGAAGCTGTTGTGGGAAGGAAGTCGGTGATGTGTGTAGAACAGTGCTGGGCACCTAGGAAGCCGTCCCGTCACACTATCGCCGGCCACCTCAGCACCATCCAATAGCATAACGGAGCTACAAATGCAAACCGTGTGTCTAACTTAAATTTTTCCAGTAGCCGCGTTGAAAAGAAATGAAAAGAGGCAAGTGAAAAGAAGCAAACATTTCATTAAATGTTTCATTTTAAAGAAACATTTTATCTCACCCAGTGTATCAAAAATATTAAGATTTTAACATGCAGTCAATATAAAATATGGATATTTTACATCACTTGCAGTATACCTCGTCTAGAACGCAGTAGGCGGTTTACACCCACGGCACATCTCACCTGAGACTAGTCACATCTGAACGTTCAGGAGCCCCCCGAGGCCAGGGGCCACCACACTGGCCAGCGCAGGTCTAAGCAGTCTCGACGCTTCCATTCCAGAGTTTCTTAACCTCTGCACCACTGACATTTCGGGCACGTGGTGGAAACAGAATTTGAACCCAGAGTATATATAGAAAGAGCTAGATGTGAGTACAGTGTGACCCTGGGTTATTCAAAAAGAGCAGCAGCCCTGGGGAGCACCAACATTTAGCCAGGGCTTCAGAACCCCTCCCACCTCTGACATTCAGGACCAGATAATCGCTTGTTGTGGGGCTGTCCTGCACATGGTAAGACGCTTACCAGTGTCCCTGGCCTCTACCACAAAGTACCCGTGGCACCCACCCCTACCCCCAGTCAGAACTGTCAATTATCCCGGGGTGGAGGGGGTCACTCCCGGTTGAGAATCACTGTTCTTGAGTGTCCTCTCTTTGGACTCCTCTACTGGCTTCTCACTGCACAAAGTCCAAACTCCTCACCACAGCTGGCTGAGTCCCCAGATCTGGCCTCTGTCCGCTAAGTGCTTCTCCTACTCTCTCCTCAGCATCCACCACGCTCCCGTCTTCTAGCCTCCTGGAAGTCTATGAACAGGCCAAATTCTTTCCCTCCGTGGGGCCTTCGCCGGGCTGTTCCCTCCACTTGCCATGCTTTTTCCCTTGACCTTTACTCTGCTGATTCCTTGTCACTCAGGCCTCAGCTTAAGGCTCAGAGGAGCCTGCCAGACTCATCCACCTGTCCCCCATCTATCATGGCCCTTCACTCACTATCGCGCTGCCTGACGTAAGCCTCTGCCTGCCCCCTGGTTTGTTTGTTTGTTTGTTTAGGTTACTATTGACTGCCTCTCCCCTGCAAAACATAAGCTCCAGGACCTTGTCCATCTTGGGCATCCCTGTGCTCCCAACATCCAGAACGGTGCCCGGCGATGAGCAGGTGCTCTCACTTAGTAGTTGTTGAAGGAACCGATACCCTTTCTGCCCTGGCATCCAGCCTCAGCCCACAGGCACCAAAGCCTCCCCACCTCCTGTGCCACCAATCTCCCTTGATCCTCCAGTGGGTCGGCCAGAGTTGCTGCCTCTCCAATTTCTGCTTGGCAGGCCTCTATGGACAGCAATTCGAATCTGCTCCGTTCAACAACAGTCTGTGGGGGTAGCCTCTGAGGGACTGGAATCTGTGCACTGCGGGGCCATGTCTGCCCAGAGAGGGTGCATTTTCCAGTCCACACAGAGAGGCCAAGGCGGCTGACGACATCCTTGTCTCTGTGGCCATCTGATGCTGCCAGCAGCCCAGTCTCAGCAGAACTCCCCACCATAGCAGTCCCTTCTCATGTCCCAGGCCTGGTGAGCATCTGGGAGCCCAGCCTAGAGGGGGAATGCTTGGATCTTTCCTCCAGACCTGGGAATACCCTGGAGGCCGGACATCACCCCTTTCCCCGGTCCTTGTCCTAGGAGCTCTCCCTACGTCTCAGCCCTCTACATGCAGCAGTAGCAGTACCCAGGATCTATCCTCTCTGCACACCCCCTTGGTCCCCCTCCCAGGGCCAGCTCTAGCTTCCACATCTCTCAGGACAGGGGTGGAATGCACTAAGGGCCTTAGCTCATGAGTGACTATAATTTAAGAAAGAACTGCCTAGCTACCAGAGCCTGCAAATCCTGGGAGTGGCAGAGGGAGAGGCTAGCAGAGCAAAGCAGCCTGGATAAGGATCCTCAGCTGGGGCATGGAGTGAAGAGCAGAGGGTGGTTTTAGGATCTTGGAGCAAATGATCCTAGAGACTTTGCCTAATAAACACCCTTGAGAGATGCACCTTCCCAAAGATTGTTCGGGGCCCATTGCACAGGCTCCTGGCATCATGGCTGGGCCCTTGTCTCAGGCCATTAGAGTCTGGAGGGCTAGAGATCCCTCCCTCCTCCCCCACCCCGTTCCTCTGATATATAGAGAAACTGAGGTCCAGGGCTGTGAGATTCCACATGGAGGGTTCTGAAAGCAGGGTCACAGAGAGGGCAGTGTTAAGGCGGGGCGGGGGGGGGGGGACAGTGGCAGTCATGGCCTCTGAGCTTCTTTCCCAGGACCCCTGGCTCCAACACTCCCTCCTCCTGACCCCACTCAGCTCTTATCTGATTTGCTTCCCGTGACAGCTGGGGAGGCTGGGTCTCGCCCCGGCTCCTGCCATCAGCCATCTCTGTGTGGCACTAAAGATGTGCGCAGGAGCCAGGCCTCGGCGGCGAGCTTGGCAGGCACTCGGCGTTGCCTGGGAGACCACGAAGGAGGAAGCTGCTCCACACCGCGACCGAGGGCCAGATGGCTGGTGGTCCCCGAGGTGCCTCTCCTGGGGGCCACTGCCTTGTAGGCCTCTTGCTGGGGTCCTCTGGACACCCACAAGGCAGATTGGGAAAACTGAGGTGCCGAGGGAGGCCCTGACTTGTTGACACACTGAGGGCAAGGAACCGAGGACAGAGCCAGGGCCCGGGAGCTGCAACACAGGCACACACAGCCGGGGGGCATATGGTCTCCGTGGCCGGGTCCCCCACCAGGCCCCTCTGGAAACACCTCAGGCTCCAGAAAGGCCACTACTACACCTCGCTCTCCGGAGGAGCTGGAATGTGCAGCCACAGGGGAGGAGGAAACCCAGGCCTGTTGCACTGGAAGCGAGAAGCAAACACTGTCGGCCCAGAGCTGGGCTCTCTGCTGGGCTCTGGTTGGGGAGCCAGAGAAGGGGTGCTGAGGTGGGGGCCGTGGGGGCTTGGAGCTGGGGCGGCCCACCCCCTTCCTTCAATACAGTAGAAGAAATCAGAGTGTGTGTTGGGTGGGAAACGAGTGCAAGGCATCCAGAAAGGCTGTCCAGGAGGGGAAGGAGAGCCTAGAAGGAGGGGAAACTTGAAGCCAGGTGGAGCAGGTCTGGGGCCTCCCTTGGACCTCCAGGGACCCATGGGGTGGGGGACCCATCATCCTCAAGGTGGATATGGCTGCTTTACCCACTCCTCAGCCCGGCTGTGTTCCGTTCACAAGGCTTCCAGCCCAGCACTTAGAGATGGAGCCGAAGAGCTTGGCCATGACCTGCGCATCGAGATCCCAAGGCGGGTCTCCCGAGTGGGAGAAGCGTGCATGCCTGGCTCGGCATCTAAGGCCGGGGCTGTCAGGGCTGTGGGATGGGGAACCATGGACATCTTCCCAGCGAAGGAGAGGGAGCTCCAAGCACAGATCTTGACTGGTCTCCTCTCGTGAAGCAAGGGGATTGGCTGGATGCTTTTCAGCATTGACATTAGGCCTGAATGAGGTGGGGAGACGGCCAGGTGGGCTCTTGGGGTTCACGTAACCGAGCGACATTGCCCCGCAGCCCTCTTCTCCACGGCACAAATGACAGTCCCCACCTGCTCGGGGTTGTCACCCAGGCAGCCAGGCAACCAAGCGGCATCTGCTCCCTGAGAGCTGCCTGCAGCCCCGGGCCTCCCGCCCCAGCCCCCGCCTGCTGCCTGAGCTGTCAGCCTGACTACCAAACAGGCTGATTATCCCCATCTGGGGAAAACAAAACATGTCAGCAGTCGTGCCTGAGAAGAGGCCTGTCTTATTAGTGAGAAGTAATCTGAGGAAAACTCCTTGCTCTGATCTGCAATAGGAAGTGAATGAGCGCCTGTAGCTTTCTCAGCCTGGCTTTCTCCCGCCAGCAGGCTGGCTTCCGCCAACATCACCTCCTCGGAGAAGCCTTCCGGGCCTAGGCTGACCCTGCCCAGGCTCCCACCAGGCTCCACTGGACCTTCTCCCGGCCTATGGTGAATTTGCAGTCAACACTCCCCTGTGTGGTGCTAGAGCTTTGGTCAATATTTCAAAAGTGAACCATGGGTTGTACCATTTGTTGCTACGTGAAAATTTTGGAAATAGCCCTTTCTGATTCCTCCAGGGGGAATTCTGTTCCTGCTTGAATGGGGTGACCCAGGTAGGAGGTAGGGATGTAGCGGGGTTTCAGATCCGCTTGCCTATGATTTCCCGCCCAGCACTTGCCTGTGGGGCCCTTCCACATGGGATGCTCTTCAACCTAACTGGCATACCCGAATTTCTTCTATCCTAGCTGTCCTTCAAGCCCCAGCCGAACCGAACCAAACCCAACCCCAGCCCTCCCTAGCTCAAAGAGCCCTCAGCCCGCAGGCCAGCCTTTCTACTTCTACCCGGCACAGTGTTCATCTGAGCATACATCTTCACCCCTCTCCCCGCACCCTGGGAGCTCCCGGGAGCAGGAGTGATGTCAGCCTTGTCCATCGACCCAGGACCCAGCCCAGGGGCCAGACACAGTGAACATCTGGGAAATGTGCTAAGTGATGAAAATGCACATTTCCTCTGCCCCAGCCTGGCCTCTCTACCTGCTTCCATCTGTGTTAGCTGCCAGCTGCTACTTCCACCTTCTTCCCAAATTCTATGGAGGATCCTTGTGTGATATGTCACCCAGGGTCCTCCTGCTATCCTCTTGTTGACGGGGCCGGGCGCAGGGAACAAACTTTCTCTGAATGCCTCCAACATGCCAGGCCAAGTGATTGTTATTTACGCCTTCGTCTGATCTAACTCTCAGCGCCACGGTGTGTTTGTGTAATGTCCCTCACTTCACAGATGCAGAAATGGAGGCTCAGAGAAGACACAGCCCCGTCCCAGGTCCTTGGCAGCAGCACAAGGATCTGAGCTCCCAGCCTCGTGCTCCCAGCTCCCAGGCTGTCCTCTACAATAGGTTGCTCCATTCAAGCAGGGTTCCAATGATCAAGCCTCAGGCAAGAAGTGATGCCCATGGGAGAGTTTATACCCCAACCCCCACCACCCCCCAGGGCGGGCACTCTTCCAGAGCCCATTTTAACCCAGGCATATATCATCATTATCACCGGCTAACTGCTCAGGGGCATTCGCCATATGCTAGGTGCAGTGCTAGGTGTTTAGCAAATGGATACATGCCAAATTTCACGACTCTTTGAGATTTGTAATTTATAATCTCCACGTTGCAGATGAGGAAACTGAGGCACAGACAGGTTAGCAAAGTTGCCTAAGGTTATGGCTATCAACAGATAGAGTCAATATTCTCAACAGCATTCAAGCTGGAGCCAGAGGGTATACGGATCGCATGCCTCTGCCCTACAGCTAGCCAGGAAGATGCCCCCAGGGGAATCTAACCTGCAGCCTACCCCCCCCACCACCACCATGGGGCACACAACAGAAGGCCAGCTGTCATCTCCGGCCTGGCTGCAGCATCTGACAGTGGGCCAGAGTCCTCTCTCCTCCATGCCCATCTGGACTGTGAGCTCCTCAAGGGCAGGGGCCAGGTTGACCCTCTTTTATTAAATCTTCCCACAGGGCAGCAGAGACCAGGGTTGAACGAAAGGAAGCATGATTTTACATATGCATTTACGATGCTTACTGGCCTGTTTCCAAAGCAGATGTAAGGTGGCTTACAATATTGAGATGCACAATTAGGACAACACAATTATTCTTTAAAACAGAGCTGTTGGCATCCCATCAGCAGTCTGAGAAGATGGAGTCCTATCAGGCAGCTGGGAGGTCCCAAGCTGGGATGCAGGAATCTGGATTCCTGTCCCTTTGCTCCACCACAAACAACCTTATATAAGTTATACCTCCTTCTTACACCTCAACATACCCATCTGTAAAACAGGTAGGCCGAGTATATCATGCAGAGTGATGCTGGTGGGCAGTTTTTCAAATTGTGCTACCCGGCACCCTAGGGGTTAATCAAAGCCACTCCTGGTGGTGGCCGCTGGGGGTGGGCTTCAAGGTTAGGAGTCAATAGGTGGCCCCAGCCCACCACCCCCACTGCAGTCAGAGTGACTACCCTCATGTGTTTTAGTCATTGAGCTGCTGCTAAAGGTGTTTGAAACCCCACACCAGACAAGACATTCTCTAAAAGTCCTTCCAGATTCCAAGTCCTCCCCCTCCCCCCATGTTGCTGGCCCACCTACCCAAACCGAGCCTCTGTTCTGGGCAGAACTGGGCATCCTTGATCTCCAGGGGTATTTGAGCCCAGTGGGTGAGATACATATAGGCACCCCTTGTCAGGGGCTGCAGTTGAGAGGCTCACACCCCACAGGGGTTGCAAAAAACAGAAGCTAGGGTTCCTTTTCTCTCTAGACAGGGGCATATCTGGTGCTTCTAAGACCCAAGACCTGTGCGCTGGTGTGGGGGCCATGGACTTCAGGACCCTCTTGACCCCTCTTGAGCCCAGCTCTGCACGGCCTCTGTGCTGCAGGGAAGTGCCGAGGACAAGGTCTCCTCGCAGAGATCACATCAGATGGGCAGGCGGGTGGCCCAGATAAGCTCCTGTCTACCAGCAGGGACTGGATGTTCCAGCCACCGCAGCTTCAGGGAATGACTCAGCCACTCCTAGAGCGCCCGGTGCCCCCTGCATGGACCTCAGAGTCTGTGCTATCAGCTCTCTGACACCCAGGTGCTCACTGCTTCCCTCGGTCACGGGCATGGCTGTGGGCACTGATGTCTGCTCACCGTGGCGGGGTGGGTGGCAGAGAACCATCCACGCTCCCTGCAGTGGCCCTCAGGCCAACTTGCTAGTGTACTTTGTCACCTTAAAGTCTGGTCCCTCCCCCCGTGTCTAACCCCCAAGCCCTGCCATGGGTTATTCATGGAATAGATCTGAAGAGCAGCATGCAATTCAGGTTCTGTCCACGTGGTACTCCTGCACCCCTGGAAAGGGAGTCCTGAGTCCTGGGAGCAGGGTGCAGGAATTGGTAATAAGCTCAGGCCTGTAATAGTCTAGGCCTCTGGCTCTGACATGGGGAGGAAGACAGGAAAGGGAGTAGGCAGGCCAAGAAGACAAATGGTCAAGATATAGGACAAATGGGAAGGGTAGAGACGCCAGATGGTCAGCTCCTCCATCCCATGAGCACAAGATGGAGGGCCTCCGTGGGGTCTTGGGGAGGCAGAGTAGTACAACCCCAAATTGCTTCCAAGATAGCTTGCAGACCCCCTCTTACCCCATGGGCACCAGCAACAGCAGACCTGACTTGACTTCTGGGCTCTGAGCTTTTCCATCAGCTGACCCCACGCTGTGACTCTGGAGGCCCCATGACCTCCTGCTAGCCTCTTGCCTCACCACACTGCACTCTGTGACACCAGACACCTATGACCATGCCCCTTGTCTTCCTAGAGTCCACCCATCACCATCTTCCTCTGCCTCCTTTTAAACGATGATGGTCCCCAGGATTGGGTTCTGACCCTCTTCTTACTCTTAGCAGAAACTCCCAGGCAACCCTCAGGATGGGGTCATGCACAGTGTCTGCGGGAAGAGGTGCAGATGTTCTCTCCAGGCTCTGCTATTCACAGCCACCCGACTGAGCACCATACTCTACTCCCATCTATCTGCCAGTGGGCCCCCATCGCTCATTTGTGTCCCTACCTACCCAACCATCCAATGGACTGACTCCACACTGCTGCTTCACAGATGCTTGGTACTCAGCCAGTCCAAAGTCAAGTTCCTCATTGTGTTCTCAGTCTTTGCAAATGGCACCCCATCCCCCTAATTGCCCAAACCAGAAACCTAGGTAGAAGTTAGCCTTTTCCACGTAGATGAATCCCATCCCCATCTGATCCACCCCAGGCTATCCCACATCTGCATTACAAAGGTGTTTAGTCTCTCCTTTCCAACCACTGGGAATAGTCCAAACCCGGGCACCACTGCCTTTTACCAGTTATGATAGTCTCCCAACTAGTCACCAAGCTTCTACTCTCATCCACTCTCCAGCCAGGGGAAGAATGAGTTTCGCCACCTGCTAATTTAACCAAGCCATTCCCTTGCTCCAGAATCCTCAATGGCTCCCTATTTCCCACTGTGTCATGTCCAATGCCCGTAGCCCAACTCTCTCTGCATCTGGCTTCCAGGTCTATGGTTTCTCTTTCCTGGCTTACTGGCCACTCAACCCTTTCCTGGCCCAACTAGGTGGTGTTTTCCTTCACCTCCCCCATCTTGTCATCTTTCATCGCTTACTCTGCCCCAGCTAGGGGAAGACAAGAAGACCTCCACCCAGGGCTCTTCCTCCTCAGTCCCCCTGTCCGAGTCCTGAAGAACCAGCTTTATCCACTCCTCTCACAGGAACCTCCCCAACTGCCTCAACCTCTACTGACCTCCCTTTTCTGAACTTCTCTGCCTAGCTGGCCAAGCAAGCGCTACCCTCCAGCCAGACCTCCACCTCAACCAGGGCTCTTCTCTGGCTGACCTGGGCTGAGTCTGGTCCCCACCAACCACAGGCTTCCTGAGGGCAGGACCCAGGTCTTCCTTCCCAGTTTTTCCAATAGGCCAAACAAATGAAGACCAGGATGCAGGGGAGGGAGTGCCAAGCAGGGCCTCCGGGCATGCCACACATGTCCTCCACTCGTCCTTTTTATTTTTCTTGCAGAAAAACTTCAGGACCCAGTGGTCATAGGTGAGTTTTGCATCATGTCTTTTTGTGGGGGAGGGGTTTAGGAGCCTCTATCTTGCAGCAGGGAGGTCGGGGTCTAGGACCCTGATGCCTCCCCTGACATTTACCCCCTCCCCAGGCATCCACCAGGCCTCGGGGCCTTGCTTCCTGAGGTCCTGGCCCTGAGAACACCCTCAGACTCAGAAGCTACTCTCTTCCTCGCTGCCCTCCCTTCTCGTGAACTGGAGGCTGAAAGCTCTAGACCATTTTCATCCAATTTTCTCCTCAAATAGACAGGTGATTGAGGCCTGAAGATTCGGTGTCTGCTGTTCAGAATCAGCAAGTGTGTAGGACAAATAATGACAGGGACCAAGCAGGAACACTGCCTCCTCCTGTCCCCACCTCTCAACACCCCTAACCCCCTCCCCAGAGCCCAAGTCAGGGGGAGCCCCCAGACGGCCACGTGACCCTGGGTAAAACACCCATCTTCCTCTGGCTTCTGTCCCTTCCTAATGGGGGTCAATGTCTTCTTCAGAGGATTGGACGGAGATTTGAAATGTTTTTAAAAGCCAAGGAAGAGGCCAGTAATTGTAAACGGTTGCTGTTCTTGTCTGATATCAGCTTGGCTTCTTGGCAGGTTGTCGGAGCCAGCGTCATTCTCCCCCTCTCAGCGGGTAAAAACACAGGTGTGCACAAGGTCGGTGTTTGCCGATTGCTGCCTCCATTCACCGAACCCCAAGTAATAATAACACATATTTACGGAGACTGTGTGATGTCCCAGGCTCAGGCCTCTCCTTGGATTATGTCGTCCAAAACTCATAACCCCTCCATGAAATGGTCCTATTATTATCCCCAGGTTACGGATGGGCAAACTGAGGCAGACAGAGTTTAAGCAGCTGGCCCATAGAGACACTTAGTGAGCAGCACAGGGTCACACTCCCTCACTACTGCGTCCCCTGACTCTAAGGACTGAAGGAGAGAGTCTGTTTGGCTCTGGTCAACCATGCCCAGGGGGCTGGATTGGAGCCCCTCATCCCCCACAGGAACTCCACCCATTTTCAGAGGAGATAGGCCAGATTCAGGAACCAGGACCCAGCAGGTAGATTCTTCTTTGTGGGGCCAAGAACCATCTCAGATTCTCCATCCCTGCTCTGAAAGCAAACCCGTCTTTTGCTCTCTTTCCTTCCACTGTCTCCATCCCCACTCTTTTCCTCTCTTGTCCTCTTCCACCTGCTGCTGCCTCTGGCCCTCTCCAAATCTCTGCCTACCTGCCCCTACCTCCCCAAAGCGGCTCCCGGGGCCCAGACAAGGGCAGGATGGGAGGAGTGTGGGGCTGAGCCACTCATTGCTCAACCGGCTGCAGGGGCAGGGCCAGTAGGCCAGCGGTGTGTCACCTCCCACCAGAAGGTCATTATCTTAAGTACCCTCCCCCGTGCCCCCCCATTTCCTGCTGTGAGGCAAAAATGAACTCAGCAGGCTGGAGCTGACACCCACACCCAGACTCCCACCCCTTCTCTCTCCCCTCTCTTCCTGTCCCCCCTTCTTCCTGGATGCATTCAGTCATTCACTCGCCAAACATTGGTCAAATACCGATTCTGTGCCAGGTAAGAGGCCCAGGGCTGAGGTCCAGAGAGGAGCAGGACACAGCCCAAGCCCTGGGCCTCAAAGAAGGGGGCGGGTGCATGGTGCATGTTTCCCCACAGTATGGGAAGGGCTAGACCAGGGCCAGGAGCAGGGGAGCCTGTGGGGGCCCAGGTAATGGGGCTGTTTTCTGGGAGTTAGGACAAAATGTCAAGGGCTGATTCCTAGACATTTCTTGGTTAACCTGACTGGCCCCAGTTCTTCTGAAAATCAGAGTGACTTCCCAAATGGAAGGAGGAGCTGAGACTCCTGGTAATAAGCCCATCCTGCTACACAGTCTCAGCCCTGCCCCCAGAGCCCTGTCCCCAGCCAGCCGGGAGGTCAGGGGCATGCCTCCCCAGCACTCTGATTACAGAGGAAAGGAAGCACAGGGTCCCCAGAACTTGAGCCCCTTCTCGGGTGGAAGGCCTGCACCCACTCTCCTTGTCTCAAAGCAAATTCTCCCTCGACCCAAGACCAGCAGCTCACTCTTGCTGGGCTCCCATCCTCCTCCAGGCACTGACTTGGCCCTCTTGGATCCTCACCATTCCTCTGTGGCAGTTCCCCATCTGCAGGACCTTGTGCTGGGTGCGAGTGGGGTCAGGAGATGGAAGACAAGGAGGAGGAAAAAGTCCAGGGACCCAGCAGGTGTCAAGTCCTCCCCCTGCATCACATTCCCCACCCTCAGGTGGTGCTGGGGAAGAAGGAGGATGGCAGGGCAGGAGCGGGGTCATTCACAGGGCAGAGGGACAGGGGCGACTTCAGAGACGGGAGGGCATCTCCAGCAAGCAGCAGAGGCCCTGAAGGCTCTGAGGGGGACATGAGCTCAGAATCCTCGAGCAACTGGGGAGTGGCTTTGCTCTTCTGCTTGGGGCCCAGGTAGGAGCCAGGCAGGAGACAAGAGGACCTGGCTGCCCCTGGTCAGCAGGAATACAGCCTTATGCAAAAGTACGTAGCCTCTCTATTCTACAGAGGAGGGCAGCTAAGACCGATGGAGTCTTGAACAAGGTCTTGAACAAGGTCACACAGCAGGCAAGTGACCCAGGTATAAGACATCCGACACCAATCAAGTTCCTTGGGATGGTCCAGTTGATGAGAGGCCCCTGTGGCTGGGCGGTGGACAGTGGGGTGGGCATTGCCTCCCATGAAGAGTGCCATTTCCTTCCCTGACTACCAGAATAAAGACAGCGCCCACCCAGGTATTGCAGAAGAAGGGCCAGCTTTACCCACCTGCCAGGCTCAGAATAGGAAGCCAGCTCATAATGGTGCCAACTCTCCCTTCCCACCTCCCTCCTGCCCCTTCTGCCGCTCCCACACCCAGGAGGGGTCAGAAACAGGCTAGTAAGCTGGATAAGGGCCAGAGGAGGGAAGAAGCACAAAGAAACCCACCGTGGGCTCCTTCCCACTATAGACCCAAGGCAGGCGTGGGCAAAGGGCTGTTAAATCAATATCAGAGTTATAATTAACACCTTCTCTATAGCCTAAGAGTGAGCAGAAAAGACATGGGATCTGCCCAAGTTCTCATCTCATAAAGCAAAAGACAGATTCCCCAATAGCATTTTTCAGGGGTCTCTGGAATACAAAAATAAAATTGTTTTTTTAATTGACACAAACTCTGCTTCTTGGACACATATGTGTAAAGCACCAAGACGTGTCTATCCCAGGATAGGCTACGATGATTATAATCCCCAGGTCCTCTCAATCCCATCTGACCTTGATGTGGGGCAAGGTGCTCGCCATGGGGCTCAGCAGCACACACAGTCTTGGGTCGTCCTGTTTATCCGCCCTGGGTTCCTCCCGCTGCAGCCTTCCCGCAAACCCGCTCAGTATCCTTGGCCAGACAGGTCCCAGTCCTGTCTGGGTCCCAGTGTCCCTATCTGGCACAGGATGAGGCAAATGAGATGATTTCTAAAGGCTTGGTCTATTTTAACTGTTTAGGTGAGAGCAGGGGTCCTCTCTTCTTGATCCTGAGAAGTCCTGTGTCTGCGTGGGCACAGGACTACAGTGAGGATAAAGGTAAAAATCAGGAAGTTTCCCAGAATCAGGATTTCTGGCTCCTCCAGAGCCACTGAGCCAGCATGTCCACATGGCAACAGTCAACTGGAGTGAGTAGGCACAGTGCCCGTCATCCAGAAAAAAAAGCTCTCCATTTGGCTACGGTCCCTACCACTCCCCATCGCCCCCATTCCCAACGCCAGCTGCCATTTAGCACTGGCCATGTGCTGTTGTTTTAGTAGAAAACTATTTCTTTGTCACTGTCAAAGTGGAAAAGTGAACTGGAGGGACATGTGTTATAAGAAATGAATAGCAAAGGGAGACTATTGCCTTGGAAAAGTGTTTAACCATCAAAGGCCTGGTCCCGTGCTCTCGTGTGGCTGCCCAGACGGAGGCTTGGAGTGGTTGAGCTCGTGTCTCAGGCCACCCAAAGGACTCCCTGGCCCTGTCACTCCCTGTCCGCTGCCTCAACAGGACCAAGGAGTCAGCACGAGTGCCCCAGCCGGGGGACATTTCTCCGGGCAGCTCTCCCTCACCTTTCTCCCTCACCCACACTAAGACAGTTTACTCAGAACTTCATGTGGCAGCAGGGGGAAGCCCATGTCTCCCTCAAGAGGAGAAAGGCTTGCATTATGCCAAAGGCAGCCTGGAGCCAGGTCAGACAGGGGGCGTGGAGGCCCACAGGGCCTTCCTAGGCCAGGGCCTTTCTCTGGACCCCCAGCCTTTGTCGTCTGCACATCCCCACTTAGAGAACCAGCTGATGGCGGGATACATTCACCCCACTCAGGCCCTCTCCCTGCTTCCCTCTGCTGGAGTTGCCATGACAACCAGAGTTCACCGTCTATGCCAAAAACACCACAAAAACAACAACAAAAACTCCACCCTCCGCTAGAAGGAGAGGAGGCGATGGCCAGGAGTCTGGCGAAATGGGGAGGAAGGCACATGGTTCGATGCCCCTCTCTTCTCCCACAGACCCCCCCGAAACAAGTGCATAGCTGGGAAGAGTGGGGCAGGGTAACGGTCTGAAGGGATGTTTCCCCTTCCTTCATCTTCCGCATGCCCGCTCTCCGCCTCCACCTGTCCCTGCAGCTTTTCCACAGTACCCATGGGGCCCGCCAGGTAGAAGGCAGAGGGAGCAGTATGGGTGCCCTGAAGACTAGCTGCGGCTCTGGGATGTACGTTCAGAATGAGCCCAGGCTCCCTATCTCTCCCTATCTCTGCCTGGCCCATGCTGTGTGACTTCAGGCAAAGGCACTTCCCTCTCTGGTGCCCTGAATCTGTCCTTAACTCCCATTATTAAAAGCCACCTTGGGGGATCCCTGGGTGGCGGAGCGGTTTGGCGCCTGCCTTTGGCCCAGGGCGCGATCCTGGAGACCCGGGATTGAGTCCCACGTCCGGCTCCCAGTGCATGGAGCCTGCTTCTCCCTCTGCCTGTGTCTCTGCCTCTCTCTCTCTGTGTGTGACTATCATAAAAATAAAAATAAAAAAAGCCACCTTGGGAAGGAGTCAGGATCTCACTCATCCTGAGGTAGACGTGACTGACATGGCTGTAAGCCCAGGCTGGGCATTGGGGAGCATCTTCCAGCAGCCACGCTAACCCAACAGTGCTCTCCCATGGCACATGGGACCGCAGGAATGGTCCCCACTGGAGCTTAAGGACATCTTACCCTTGGTGCCATCCCTTTAAGATGGACCAGGTTAGGATGCAGTGGTTGGCCCCAGAAGGGGCCCTGAAGATCTAAGGAATGACGGGGAATGGGAGGAGGGCAGAGGCCAGGCTTATAGACGTGGTATTTGTACCTATGAGCACAAGAGAAGTACAGTCAGTAGGAGCCTGACCGTCAGCTCGCCACGTGTCCTTCAGCAAACCCCCCGCCTCCTGGGCCTTGGCCTCCTCAGAATCAGGACGGGACTGCCACGGAGAGCACAGTTTCGTGATGTCCCACAGGCCTGGGAGTTCGACAGGGCCGGACATCTCCCTTTCACTTCTGACCTCCAGGCACTCAATATTGGGGTGTGGAAGGAAGAAAGGACTAGAAGGACGGTGGGCAAGAAGGTGGTGAGCAGAGGCTGGCACGGTCCTGCCCCCTGCCCCCTGCCCCCTGCCCCCTGCAGATGGCCAGGATCCCAGCTGCCCAGGCAGGCAAAAGGGCTGCGTCTGCCCGTGGGATCCTGCAGCACCTGCCGCCTGTGCTAGAGCAGGGAGGTCCCTGGACCTTGGAGGCTTACGCCCACTCCCGATGCCAGAGTTGGGGAGACTCACAGGCAACCAATTGCCATTCCACGCAGCATCTGCAAGGATGGAGGGCTCCCGAAGAAGCTGCCGGTGGGAGGAACAAGGCAAGTAAGTGTGAGGTGGGCACGTTTACACCTGAGTTTGAGGTAGCTGAGAAGAAAAGTCTTCACAGAGAAGGTGACCACAGCCCAAGGCCACAAGCAGCCACTTGCTGGCAGAGAGAACCTTATGAGCAAAAGCCTGGAACATGGGACCAGCCAGGGGCACAGGGAACCCAATGGAGGGGTGTGTGCGTGCACGTGTGCATGTGTGTAGTTGGCAGAGAAGTAGGCAGAGGCCAGCCCTGGCCGTCCCACAGGACAGGGCGGAGCGGAAGGGTCAGCAGGAGGCAGGGAGACCAGCAAGGAGGCTACGGTCCAGAGAGCAGAGGACAGCGCGCTCTCCAGCAGCCCTGACACCAGTCTATGCCCAGACATCCCTGAGCACCTGCCTAGGGATAAGAAGCACCACTTTGTAAGGCTTATGTGCACCAGGCACCGTTCCAAGTGCTTGACACACATCACCTGGCTTCATCTTACAGCAGTCCGATGAGCTAGTGTTGTTTTCACACACAATCTGTAGATGAGGGAAGGGAGCCCTGGACCCATGAAGGTCTCTGATTTCCAGCCCCAGGCAGCCCAGCTCCAGAGCCTCTGCTCTTGACCATCCCAGGCTCCTGCCTCATCACCACCAGAGCAGGCAGGTGTAGGGGCCAAATAGAATCTGGTCCCCACAGGACACCAGGCCAGAGGAAATGAAGCCTGATCTGGGGCGGGCAGGATGGTGGGGATAGAGAGGGGGGTAGGAAACACTGCGGGGTGATGTTTAGTTTAAAGGTGGCAAGAGGGAGGAGGAGGGAGGCAGGAAGCGGTGACTGGGGTGGGATGGGGATGGGGTTGAGACACTGGCCAGGGACTCTGATCACCCTGAAGTGGCCTCGCTGCTCCCCAGCTGCCATCCTGCCTCAGGAGCTACTCGCCGAGGAGGAGCTCCTCATGGTGACTCAGCCACCCTGGGCACCCAGGCTTGGATCTGCTTCCCAGCGCACCCCCTCCCCACCCTCCACCCCACCCCCCACTCCCCAGGTCTCTGTTCCAGCACAGCTGCAGTCCAAGGAAACTGCAGAGGAGGGAAACCCGCACTCACTTCGGAGGGGTGAAGCTTTGTGACCCCCCTCCTTCTCTCGGCCGACCCCACCCCCATAGACCTGGGTGCCACTGAGGCAAGCACAGAGTGATTTACGAGCTCTCCTCCAGGGGTGTCTCCCAAACAGCAGGCTCCTGAAGATGCCCGATACAGGTATCCTCCTCAGACAAAAGACAGACACCCACTCTGACCACGGCCAACTTCACTGGGCCCTGGATTGATTCATTAGCAATGTAACAAGTACAAGAGCAAGGGGCACCACATCAAGCTTGGGAAGGTGGGGTGGGGCGCAGTCATGGAAGGCTTCCTGGAGGCAGTAACATTGACGCTGACGCTTAATAAACAAGAGATCAGAGAAAGGAGAAGAGGCAGGAAGAAGAGAGAAGACAGGTGAGACAGGGGAAGGAGCAAGGAACAGATAGGCCCAACTCCAAGGCCCGGCTGGCATGGAGAGAACACGTCATGTGATATTTGGAGCATAGAGTACTCGGGGTTAGAAGCAGGGGGTGGGCCTGCTGACGTTGTTGTCTGGGGACAGACAATAAAACTCACAGGCCAAGTGAAGGGTTAGGTTATCTCAGGACAGTGAGAACCCCCTGGGCGTGATCAGGTTGAGAGAGGTCGGCCCGAGCCCCACCGGTGGAAAGGAGAGATGCCAGGGGTGTTGCAGTCTGGGGGAGAAATGATGCGTGGCCCTGACAGGTCCTGGTGGGGATGAAGAGATGTGGACGGGCTCACGAGCTGACAGTGTGTGATGGTTGACCCTCTTGGGGGCAAGTGGAAGGACCCAGTTCCCGGACTACAGGGGAATGGGGGGGGGCATTCACTCCTGCAGGACACAGGAGGAAGAGAAGGTGTGGAGGGAGCTGTGCTGCCCTTGAGGGGCCTGGGGACCCACTGCGGAGAAAGTGCCAGGACACAGCTGAATGCTTGGGTCTGGGCTCAGGGGAGACAGCTGGGCCTGAGAGCAGAAGCGGGGCCGCCGGCATGTAGATGTGCCAGGAGGTGATGCAGCCCCGCCACGGTGCCCGCACGAGTAAGCCCCGTGGGTTGCCCCCACTCCCACTAAGACTGACTAAAATGACAGAAAAAGACAAGACACCGGAGAAGAGACAACAGGACACACGAGCCGGATCTGCCTTGTGCCTGGAAAGACTCTGGAAGGAGAGCTGCCCGGCTCCTCTGCGAGCAGGAGTGAGGCTGGAAATGGAAGGAGCAGCGTGAAAGCAGTTAGAGCCGCCCTCTCCCTCCTGCTGCAAGGTCCCTCCCCACTTAAGCTGAGGAGGGAACGCTTCCTCTCCAGAGAGAGGCAAGTGGTGACACTGGGTCAGTGAAGTGGAGGCTGGGGACAAAGCATCATACCTAAGTGGGGATTGAATACAGAATCGTAGACCTCCACCTGCTATTCCACCCTCAGAAGGCTACAGACCCCCCAGTAGAAATTAGAGATCTCCTCTCAGGCAGAAAAACTACCCAGCTCAGGAGAAAAGACGGCATTTGGGAGATGGTAGCATTTGGGCTCATCACCAGGTCACCTCTGGGGAAGCCTATCCAAGGACAAACCGTGTCTATGTGCACAGAACTTCCTGTCAGATTGTTGGTGCTTCTGCCTTAAATAAGATTTGCTGCCAAGGCTCCCCGGACATCTTAGAAAGGCCTCCGATAGGAAAGCCTTGAGACAGGGAAAGAGAAGCAAGAAAGTGTTTTGGCAGGCAGAGAAAGAAACTCAGATGAAACAGAGACAAGTAGGAGGGAAAAACTAAAAATATCCTCAGAAAATTAATAAAATGTATTGCATACCTGGGGGAGGGGAAATGAACAGAATGCTATTTTTTTAAAGATATTATTCATTTATTCATGAGAGACACAGAGTGAGAGAGAGAGAGAGAGAGAGACAGGCAGAGGGAGAAGCAGGCTCCATGCAGGGAGCCCAACATGGGACTCGATCCTGGGTCTCCAAGATCATGCCCTGGGCCGAAGGCAGGCTCTAAACTGCTGAGCCACCCAGAGATCCCCCCTGCTTTTTTAAGATTTTATTCATTTATTCATGAGAGACACACAGAGAGAAAGAGAGAGACAGAATGCTATTTTTTAAAGAAATATTCAGAGAATATCAGGAATGGATGCATTGCTTTGTTGAATGCTTTTTCAGCATCTATTGAGAGGATCATATGGTCCTTAGCCTTTCTCTTATTAATGTGGTGTATCACATTGATTGATTTGTAGGTATTGAGCCACCCTTGCAGCCCAGGAATAAATCCCACTGGATAGTGGTGAATGATTCTCTTAATATACTGTTGGATTCGATTAGCTAGTATTTTGTTGAGAATTTTTACATCCATGTTCATGGTATTGTCTTTTTTTTAGTGGAGTCTTTGGTTTGGGTGTCAGGGTCATGCTGGCCTCATAGAATCAGTTTGGAAAATTTCTTTCCATTTCTATTTTTTGGAAGAGTTTGAGAAGAATAGGTATTAACTCTTCTTTAAATATGTGGTAGAGGGGTGTGTGGGTGGCTCAGTCACTTAAGCATCTGCCTTGGGCTCAGGTCATGATCTCAGGGCCCTGGGATCCAGCCCCGTGTCAGGCTCCCCACTCAGCAGGGAGTCTGCTTGTGCCTCTGTCCTCCTCCCGACTCATGCTCTCTCTCTCTTTTCCCTCTCCCTCAATAAATAAATACAATCTTTATAAATACATTAAAAAATAAGTATTTGGTAGGATTCTCCTGTGAAGCCATCCATCCCTGGGCTTTTGTTTGTTGGTACTTTCGTTTGTTCCGTCATGAATATCTATTTGTGATGAAAACCTCAACAAAGTAGGGATAGAAGGAGCATATCGCAACATCATAAAGGCCATACATGAAAGATCTACAGCTGATCTCATCCTCAGTGGGGAAAAATAGAGCTTTTCCTCTACAGAGATATCTACTCTCACCACTGCTTTTTAACATAGTACTGGAAATCCTAGCCTCAGCAATCAGACAACGAAAAGAAATAAAAGGCATCCAAATCAGCAAGAAAGAAGGCAAACTTTGACTATTTGCAGATGACATGATACTCTATATAGAAAACCCAAGATTCCACCAAAAAAGTGCTAGAACTGATAAACGAATTCAGGAAAGTCACAAGATATAAAAATCAACGTACAGAAATCTGTTGCTTTTCTATACACCAATGATGAAGCAGCGGAAAGAGAAATCAAGGAATTGATTCCATGTATAATTGCACCGAAAACCGTAAGATAACCTAGAAATAAATACAACCAAAGGGAGAAAAGATTCGTACTCTGAAAACTATCAAGCACTTATGAAAGAAATTGAAGATGACACAAAGAAATGGAAAAGCATTCCATGCTCATGGATTAGAAGAAAAAATATTGTTAAAATGTCTACACTATCCAAAGCAATCTACACATTTAAGGCAATCCCTATCAAAATACCAACAGCGTTTTTCACAGAGCTGGAACAAACAACCCTAAAATTTGTATGGAACCACAAAAGACCCTGAATAGCCAAAACAATCTTGAAAAAGAATAGTAAAACTGGAGGCATCATAATTCCGGACTTCAAGTTATATTACAAAGCTGTAATCATCAAAACATAATGGTACTGGCACAAAAACAGACACAGAGATCAGTGTAACAGAATAGAAAACCCAGAAATAGACTCACAACTATATGGTCAACTAATCTTTAACAAAGCAGGAAAGACTATCCAATGAAGAAAAGACAGTCTTTTTAACAAATGGTATTGGAAAAACTGGAGAGCCACACACAAAAGAATGAAACTGGACCACTTTCTTTCACCATACACAAAAATAAATCAAAATAGATGAAAGACCTAAAGTGAGACAGAAAACCATCAAAATCCTAGGAAAAAGCACAGACAGTAACCTTTTTGACCCTAGCTGTAGCAATTTCTTATTAGACATGTCTCCAGAGGCCAGGGAAACAAGCAAAAATAAACTATTGAGACTTCAAGATAAAAAAAGAAGGAAACAATCAACAAAACTGAAAGGCAACCTTCAGAATGGGAGAGGATATTTGCAAATGACATATCTGATAAAGGGTTATTAGTATCCAAAATCTATAAATCTATAAAGATCTTATCAAACTTAATGCCCAAAAAACAAATAATCCAGTTAAGAAATGGGCAGAAGACATGAATAGACATTTCTCCAAAGAGGACAGATGACTAAAGATACATGAAAAGGTGCTCAACATCACTCATCATCAGGGAAATACAAATCAAAACCATGATGAGATACCACGTCACACCTAAAATGAACAACACAGGAAACAACAGGTGTTGGCAAAAATAAAGAGAAAGGAGAACCCACTTACACTACTGGAGGGAATGCAAACTGGGGCAGCCATTCTGGAGAACAGTAAGGAGGCTCTTCAAAAAAGGTAACAATGCGGGGGGGGGATCCCTGGGTGGCTCAGCAGTTTAGCGCCTGCCTTCAGCCCAGGGCACGATCCTGGAGTCCCAGGATTGGGTCCCACATCAGGCTCTTTGCAAGGAGCCTGTTTCTCCTTCTGCCTGTGTCTCTGCCTCTGTGTGTGTGTGTGTGTGTCTCATGAATAAATAAATAAATAAATAAAATCTTTAAAAAAGAAAAGTTAAAAATAGAACAATCTTATAATCCAGCAATTAGGTATTTACTCAAGGGATACAAAAATATAGATTCGAGGTGGGTATATTCAATGTTTTTTTGCAGCATTATCAACAATAGCAAATTATGGAAAGAACTCAAATGTCGATCAACTGATGAATGGGTAAAGAAGACATCATATATATATATATGATATATCAATGATATATGATATATTATATATATGATATATCAATGATATATGATATATCATATATATATGATATATATATATATCATGGCATATCACTCAGCCATAAAAATAAATGAAATCTTGCCATTTGCAACATGGTTGGAGCTAGAGAGTATTACGCTAAGTGAAATAAGTCAGTCAGAGAAAGACAAATACCATAAGATTTCACTCATATGTGGAATTTAAGAAACAAAACAGATGAACATAGGGCAGGGAAAAGAGGCAAACTACAAAACAGACTCTTAACTATAAAGAAAAAACAGGATTACTGGAGGGGTGGTAGGCCGAGGAGGGGGGATGGGCTAAATAGGTATGGGTATTAAGGAGGGCACTTATAATGAGCACTGGGTATTGAAAAAAATATTCAAAGAATAATCGAAAGGACTTGGAAAGTAAAAAGAAAAATGTTCTAGCTGAAATTTTATTTTATTTTTTTATAGCTGAAATTTTAAAATCAATTGAAGGACTGAAAGATTATGTTGAAAACATCTTTTGGAAAACAGAACAAAGTGGCAAGTCAGAAAGTAGGAGAAAATAGGTAAGAAATTAGAGGTTCAAATTAGATGTCCAAAAGGTAAGAAATAAGAGGTTCAAATGTCCCACTAATATGAATTTTGAAAAGTACAAACAGAGAGAATAGAGGGTAGAAATTTTCCCAAGGGATAAAGCAAGAAGATTTTCTAGAACTGAAGGACATGAGTGTCAACTTGGAAGGCACTCATGAGCACCCAGCAGCAATGAGTCATAGACAATCTATACCAAAGCACATTATCATGAAATCCAGAGCATCAGAGACAAAGAAAAAACCTGAAAAGGAGAAATGGGAAGGACAGGTCATGTATAAAGGATAAGAACTTAGGATGGCATCAGACTTCTCAACAACAAAAGTGGAAAATAGAAAACAACTGAGCAATCAAAAATCTCTTGAGATTTCAAAATCTTTGAGAGAAATTTATCTGTAAGCTAGAATTCCATACCTTGCCAAACTATCCATTGCATAAGTAAAATGCAGGCTCTTTTTAAAAAACACATACTTGGAATAGGTAAAATAAATACATACTCAGACATGAAACGATTCACAAAACTTACCTCCTTTTACAATTCTTAGAAAATCGCTGGAGAATGTGCTACACCAAAACAAGGAAGTTAGCCAAGAAATAGGAAGGGTCTGGGTCCAGGACACAGTGAGGTCAACTAACAAGAAAGAGAGGTAACTCCTCAGGTAGATGGGGAAGGACGGTTCTAGAATGACAGGTGGGGAAAAGACGTGATTTGTGTGTACAGGTAATCTAAGGAGGTTGATCGAATTGAGAGCAGTTTTAGGTTTTGTTGGAGAGTTTCGGAAGAATCATGGCAGGTACATGAAAACTCAGCAACCAACTAACAAACAATAACTTCAGAAAAAAATATTCATCCTATGGATCCCACTTCTGAAATATCTCTCAGCTATTTCCCCTCTGCTCCTCCTAGATTCCAGAATACTTGAAAATATTAAAAATTAATTCTAACTAAGCTTGTATAATCATTTCACAATGCCTACTTACATCAAATCATTATATGACACACCTAAAACTAATATAATGGGATATATCACTTAATACCTCAATACATTTTTAAATTAAAAAAAAAATCCATGAAGAACAAAACATTGCACTTTTAAATCCTGCAGGATCTGCCCTTGGCCCTGCAGGACCCCGAGAATGAGTGCCTCACTTACCTCCCCCTGGTCCCAGCGCTGAGGCGAAGGTCCCTTCCTAGCCCAGTAGGGTCAGACTCTGCAGGAAGTGGTTCCAGACAGAGGTGCTCCCTGGGGACAGCCCCACAGGTCATTCTACTGTGCAGTTTGAGCACCCTTGTTCTGATGGAAGTAACAAGTGTAGGTCTGAGGGTTGCAGAGGGGAGGGATGCAGAGGGTTGCAGAGGGGACGAGAAGGGATGCCATGTGCTCCCTTAACAAGAGTCCACTCCTGTGGAGAGTTGTGTGCACACAGGCAGTGCCCCCTGGCAGATTTTGCCTTTCTACCTCCTTCCCTTTGGGGCTTTCCCTTTAGAATTCGGAAATTCAACAGGACTAAACAATGCAATAAATTAGCTTGCTCAGTTTTTGATAACCCTGTCACTCCTCTCCAGGTGGTTGGAGTCCCTCTTTCTGCTCATCCAAATCCTCAGCAGACTCCAGCCCCAGTGCAGCCCCTCTTCCCCCTCCAGGAAGCCTGTGAAACCCCTTCGGTTCTGGGCTCTGTCCTGCTGTTTATTCCACAAGCACAAGCTTGACAACCTGCTATATGACAGGCTGATTGTAGCGATACCAGGACTGAATTGTTTTTCACTACGCTTGGGGAACTTGAAAATAATACCAGCACATAGGTAAAGTGAAATTGTACTTAAAGGTTAGAAGGAAAGGCACAGTCTCTGCCCTGCGCTCGCCAAGGCCAGCATCACCTCTAGGTTCTAATCACCTTGAATCCTTTTGGGTATGTTGTCCAGTATGAAGCTCCATTTAAAAAAAAAAAAAAAAAAAATATATATATATATATATATATATGCACAATATTTTTTGATATTTCAATTGTGAGCATTAGCTCCTGACTTCCTGCCATGGTAAATAAGGACTTAAATCTCCCATCGATCCCCTACTTCCTTTCCTTCCATCCTCCCATATGGTGATTTCCAATCTTTCATTGAACAAAAGCGTCGCTGAGCCCAGTTGTACGTTACAATTGCACTCTTTTTGTGTGAGCCTATTGTCCCCCGGAGTTAACTACTGCCTTTTTTTATTTGCCTGATGTCCCGGATCTATTGTTAATTTGTTCAGGTGTTCCACATCTCTGCCACTCACCTATCAGTAGTAGCTTCCATTCAATCAAACACCTCAGGCTCATTTTCCCTCCATCCTCTTGTTTGAATCTGGACATGTTGCTTGCTGGGCCTGATACTCGATGGTTCCCTTAGGGCACTCACCCCTCACCTTCATGCTGAGACATGCCTTCACTGTACTTCCTGTGTTCAAGTCCTCATTTCTGGAATCTTATTTCTTTCTCTCCCTAGGCTTGTTGTTCCCCTGTTTTGGTGGTGTGCATCCTCCAGTGGCTTCCTGAGAATGGGGGCACAGGAGGTAAGAAATGAAAACATTATTGATCTCGATGACTGAGTTTGGGGCGGCTCTTCAATTGTGCACCCCGGGCAAGTGCCTCATTCTCCTCATCCTATTTCTGGCCCTGGTGAGTGTCAGCATTGCTCCTTCTACCCTGTCAGGGCCGGAACTGTGGGGGCATAATCATTTCAGAGGCACAACATGAGATACACTGCTCAGGTGAGGCAGTCCTAGGCATCCAGAGAACTTCCAGAGAGGACCTAACAGCATCCTGACTTTGCTGGCTCCCTCTGCTTCCCGGGAGGGGCAGCCTTGGGATGAGTGGAGTGGCCCTGGTACTCCTGCTGTGTGCTGGGAAACTTCTGTGAAGGGACAAATGACATCCGTGAAACCTCTTTCTGGAAGAGCCATCCAAACAGTCCCCTGATAACAAAACCCCTCAATCTTCTGAGGGAGTAAATCAAATGCCTGTTCATTGCTTGAATAGCTAATGCTCATTATGGTTCACCCTGGTTTTAGGGACATTTGTGATGCAGTGGAGCTGAATGTTGCATGATAGCTAATTATCACTCACCACGTGCCAGATGCTGTGCTGAGGCTTTGGGCGGCTTACTCAGTGCACGCTCATGCCACCTCATGAGATAGATACCATTGTCATCACCATCTTATAGATAAGGAAACTGATGCCCAGAGAGGTCGGGTGACTGCCCGGAGGTCACACAGCTGGAAGAGGGTGGACCTGGAATTGACACCCTATCATCCTGACCCCCATGCTAGGAAGCAGCCCCTCATTCCAACTCTACTAGCAGAAATGTCCAGAGCCCAGACTGGAGCCAGGAAGCCAGGATGTCAGGATGGAGTCACCGCATGAGCCTGGGCAAACACCCCCTCTCACCTGCTGTCTCTGGACCTCAATTTCCTCCTCTGAGCAGAGGAGTGGGGCAGCTGTGTTGGCTGTTCTGGCCCTCGTATGCAAGGATCCTGTGGGCCCATGTTCCCAGCAGTCACATGTCCTGTGAGTGTTTGCTCTGACAATGCCATAGAGGAGAGTGACCTGCAGGTCAGCAGGTCAGCGGGTTTGGCTCCAAAGTCTGAAGGAAAGGATAGTGATGGGGTTCTGGGCTGACGTCTCAGAAGCTACCCTGTCCCTTTCTTCAGGACCTCCTGATAAGGGGATTCAGCAGCTATCCTAAGCCCCAGAGATTGCCTTCCCCTTGCCCAAGGATGTCCTGGCTCAGCAGGGGTAGAGGCTGGGGGGAGGAGAAGGAGCAGGTCTTGGGGAGTGGCTGGGGTGGACTTAGAGAGAGCAGGCTCATGAGAGGTGCCTGGGGTGACCAGGCCAGGAAGGGATGGTGCTCTAAGCATCTCCCATGTATTCAGGAGAGAGGAGCCCTCAGAAAATGCTGAAGGTGTGCCTTGCTCTCAGGCAGGAAGGAAAAGAGAGAAGAGCCCTCTGAGGTCCCCACCAGCCAGCGACAAGGGGTGGTAGAGAGGAGTGGTTCAGGGAGCTCAAGCACAGCAAAGCCTCTTACAGGGAAGCAGGGCCAGTCTACAGAGTTCAGACCCACCAAAGGTCGGGCACAGGAGCTCTGAGGTGTGAGGAGCCAAGCAAGTGGTCAAGAGGAAGAAGTAGCCCAACCTCCAGGAGATGGAGTGTGAACCATGTCCCCCAGAGCCCAAGGGAAACTCAGAAGCTGTGGGGAGCCACAGTTGGGGCTGAGCTGCCAGTGAGATCAGTATCTAGTGGTTCTTCCTGGAGTGCTTCCTGCCTCTGATGACCAGATGCTAGGTCAGTAACAGCCCAGGGTCCTGCCCTTGACCTACAATCTGGGCCATGTGGTCTCTACATCTATCCTGCTTCTCCCTGTGAGTGTTGAGGGTGGGGGCATGGCACAGGTGGGCAGGGCTGACTTCAAGTGGCCTCTGCTGAGTGGATGGAAGAGGACCTGGAGCCTAAGCGGCTCTAATGGCTTCTGGGGTCTCACTGTGATGCCACTACCCTTCCCCACCAGGGGAACACACCATGGCCACCATGTTCCACGTGACACTGCAAATCAAGAGGCCTGCACTCTGCCACCAGCGCTTCGTTGCCCTGCTGGGAGACCAGGTAGGGTCAGCAAACAGACAATCAACTCAATGGGTCTTGGTGCATCAAAAGCCACGACTCTGTGGGGTTCATTGGTGACTATAGAGACTGAAGCAGCCCTCTGTCCTGAGCAAGGTCAAGGAGGCTTATCAGGAGCAGTCCTCCATGCTCCCAACTCCAGGGGATCTCATGACCTCCCTTACTTTTTACAATGGGATAGCACTGATTCCCTCCCCCTTGGCTGCCCTCGCTCAGTTCAGGAACACTTGCTCCTCACACAACAGCTCAGGATGCCAGTCACTAGGCAACGTGAGAGATTCAAGAAGTGACTGGCCCTGTAGAAATGGACCAGGTCAGGAACACAGACCCAGCTCCCTTGGATCTGTAGCTTCCCCAGCATGGCCAAGTCCCAGCCCCTGGGCCTGCCTCCCGTTTCCCTCCTTCCTGGCCCCCCTCCCCTTCCCAGAACATCTTGGTCCCCAATTACTCAGAGCTGCGGGAGGCCTGCCAGAGAAGAAATGAGAGCTACACATCAGCTATTCTATATTTACCACCTGACGGCTGAGGAGGATCTATCTTCTGCACAATTAAATGAAAAGAGTTTTAATATCGGCAGGCAAAGGACTCAAGCATCAATGGAGAATTAGGTTAGAGCCAGCAATTGGATTAGCGCCCAGCTGCAAGTGAAATGAGGACTCGGACATGGGAGGGTCATCCCTCTCCCGGTGACAGGGCCTTCCTTGGTCGGGGGGGTGGGGATGGGTGGGTGGCCAGGAAGGCTGGTTTCCTGAGAACTGCCTGAACCGCAACCCACGGGACCAAAGACCAGGAGGGGCAGCCCTTCCTAGAATGCTCCATAAAGAGGAAGCCCTTGGCCAGGTGTGGTAGATGAGGGGAAACGAGGGTCACCACACCTCCCTCCTAAGAATTAGCCTCACCGGAGTCCCCTACTCGTCTCCCCCCGCCCCTCCTGCCATCTCCCGCTCCCTGCCTAGGCCAAGCCAAGTCTCCCTCCCAGGCAGCTGCTGCAGCCACCCTGCCGCCTCTTCCCTCCCCCTCCAGTCCAACCTGTAAACACACACAGATCAGTCTGCCCCGAGCCAGCTGCCTCCCCTGACGCGCAGCAGCCAAGGGAGGTGAGGGCACACAGGTCCCCGGGTGATGGCTGCTGCGGGCTCCGTGAGATGCTAGTCAAATAATTGGCCCTTCCCCTTTTCACTCTTCCAATTTCACACTGAGTTATTTCCTTTGTATTTATTAAATGTGAAATGCATGAATGCACGCTAGCCTTGCCAGGTGTTTACGGGGTGGCAAATCCCAGCACAGCCCAGGGATAGTACATCTCTGGGCGCTGCCTTTGCGTGGCCACCGCGGCCACCCTGACAAAGTGAGGCCACATCCATTTCGGGGCTGGGGATTAAGTCAGGTCCCTCCCGCCAGCTCCCTGGCAGTGGGCATCACATCTCCCTGTTGCAAACAGGACCCCAGAGACTGTCCCTGTCCCATTTGTGCAGGCCTCCAGAAAGAACGACTCCACGGCCAGCTGGGTCTCTTCCGGCTGCCTTGCTCCTTTTCTCGCTATAACAGCAAGTTCTTCCTTCCTCTTTTCCTAAAGTCTCTCTGGGAAGAGTCCAAGTTGGCTGGCTTTGTTTCAAGGGAAGACAGAAACCGGCTGGTGAGTATCCGAGAACGCCCATCCTTCTCCCCCAGCCTCCTCAATCTAACAGCCCTGAGCGTGAACTGGGGGTCTCAGCGGGTTCTCCCCACTGCACAGGGTAAAACCGAGGCCTCCAAAGTAAAATGGCCATCGGAGAATTAGCCATGGGATAAGGCTGTCCGGAGAGTCCCTGACCCCAAGGCCAGGTGAGTAAGGGACAGGCAGGGCTAGGTTGGGGGAGCCACGTAGAGGACCATGGAATCAGGCTCACAAAACAAAATCCCCAACATGCTGAGATGTAAGGAAAGCAAAAATAAGGGAAGAGGCCAGACCACCTAGCCCGGATGTGAGGGAGTATTTTTCTTTTTCTTTTTTTTAAAGACTTTATTTATTTATTCATGAGAGACACACAGAGAGGCAGAGACACAGGCAGAGGGAGAAGCAGGCTCCATGCAAGGAGCCCAATGGGGGACTCGATCCCAAGGACTCCAGGATCACGCCCTGGGCTGAAGGCAGATGCTCAACCACTGAGCCACCCAACGGTCCTGAGGAAGCATTTTTCTTTGGCACCTACAATGCAATCACAGAAAATGACCAGACCACAAAGAAGTGAGTCGTTAAGGGTGTTTGTTATCAATAGTCCTTGCTCAAACCAAGACGGCACCAGAATCTCAAGGCCACAAACACCCCGGTCAGATTTTCGATAAAAGACCAGCCTAAAAACCTTGAGTGGCCACCCTGTCAGGACCTCTCGCTCCCAAGAGCTTTCCCTGTGCCCTCACTAATAAACCTCTAGCGCTTACTCACTCCTCTTTGCAAGATTCATCCTTCGACTCCTCCGTGAGACCAGAACCTCGCTCTCCTGCTTCACGGTGAGCGGGGAAGAGGCCTGCTCGCTGCGGGCGGCCCACTGCGGGGCGGGTCCCCTGCTGGACGGGGCACCTGGGGGCGTCAGGGACAGGGCCCGGTTTTCTCCCACGTGCTTAAAGGCAGCTAGTTACAGCTCATCCCTGTGAACTGGTTTCCGGTCGAGTCTCCATGAAGAGCACCAACTTCTCCAGCTGCCCCAGTTTTAAATTTTTATTTATTTATGATAGTCACAGAGAGAGAGAGAGAGGCAGAGATGCAGGCAGAGGGAGAAGCAGGCTCCACGCACCTGGAGCCCGACGTGGGATTCGATCCCGGGTCTCCAGGATCGCGCCCTGGGCCAAAGGCAGGCACTAAACTGCTGCGCCACCCAGGGATCCCGCTTCCCCAGTTTTGAGCCTAACCCCCGGGGAAACAAACCAGGAGTACGACCCAAAGGTGACTTGCCTCTTCCCTGGCACAGCGTCTGCACGATGGGACCACCATGGGACCCGGATGTGCTCCTGCTTAATTAAGACAAAGGCAGTGCCATAGCCCAGGAGCTTCCTACCTGCCCTAGGTGGCTGGGGCTGTGAACCGAATGCCACAGACCAGGGGCACACAGCAGAAGTGATTTCCTCACAGTCCTGGAGGCTGGAAGTCCCGGATCCAGGGGTGGGCAGGACTGGTTTCTCCTGAGGCCTCGCTCCGTGGCTTGCAGATGGCCGTCTGCTCCCAGTGTCTTCACAAGCTCTTCCTTCTGAACCCGTGTCCTAATCCTGTCTTCTTACCAGGACACCAGTCAACTGGATTAGGGCCCACCCTAAGGACCTCATTTTAATGTAGTCACCTCTTTAAAGGCCCTGTCTTGGGGATCCCTGGGTGGCCTAGTGGTTGAGCACCTGGCTTCAGCCCAGGGTGTGATCCTGGAGACCTGGGATCGAGTCCCACCCACGTCGGGCTCCCTGCATGGAGCCTGCTTCTCCCTCTGCCTGTGTCTCTGCCTCTCTGTATGTCTCTCATGAACAAATAAATAAAATCTTAAAAAAATAAAATAAATAAAATAAAGTAAAATAAAATAATAAATAAAATAAAATAAAATAAAATAAAATAAAATAAAATAAAATAAAAAAATAAAATAAAATAAAATAAATAAAATAAAATAAAGGTCCTGTCTCCAAATACAGTCAAGTTCTGAAGTACTGGGTGTTAGTGCTTCAATGTGTGAATTTTGCAGGTGGGGACACAAGTCCCTAATTCCTGTAACAGCTCCCCCCGTTTCAACGCCCATAGCAGAAATGGAGGACAGCTCGCTCCATCGCAGTCCATGGCACCGGTTATACCCGTCCTGTCACCAACACGTCGACCACCCGGGCTCCCCAACCACTCTTGCAGGAGGCCCCCTCCCGGCGGCCACCCCGAACCTCCCGCAGCCCTGCTCCCCACGACTGTCCCGAGAGACTGAGCCGCCACGGGCCCCGCCGGCAGTCCTGGCCCTGCCCCCCGGCCCGGGGCTCCCTCTCTGAGAGGCCAGAGGCGGCAGGCAGGATGAGAAGGGCCTCGTGATGAGGCTGGGGAGGCGCCAGGCCCCCGGTTCTGGAAGAGCCATTGGGGATTTGGACGCAGAAGGCGGCCTGCGAGGCCTCTCGCTGGATCTACTTCTCCTTCCCCGCCCCCCCAGCCCTGGCCCAGGCTCCCTCAGTGGGAGAGGACAGCTAGCAGATGTTCCAGATGTTCTCAAGGGATCTTCAGCCTCCAAGTCCAGAAGAGGGTCAAAGGGCGGCCTTGCAATTTCCTGGAGGAGGAACCACAGCTAACCACGGGGGCCCGTGGTTCCGTCAAGTTTCCATGTGCCTCGCTGCACTTCCGTTCTGAGCACTTTTTCTGTACATCTGTCTCTTATAGCCCTAATAGTCGCCCTTCTGTTCATCAGTCTCACAGCTGCATGAGGCTCTGTGGTGGGGAGGAAGGGTCTGAGTCAGGTCTTTTTTTTTTTTTTGACTCATATTTTTGCTGGTTTTCATTAGTGCCTGGAACAGCGCCTGGTACATATTAGGACATACGTTCAATAAAGATTTTTAAATAAAGGAGTGACAAGGATGAGCAAACCTTGCCTCAGGCGGCTGGTATGGTATGCGGTGTGGAGTAGACCAGTGGTGGCAGGAGAAGTCCCCTCTGTAAACACAGTTAGACAAGAAGCCTGTGAGGGTCCTTAGGAGCACCAGCTAGGAAGACAGAGAGGGTCAGAAGCAGGAAACTTGACCTCTAAAACCTCAGTCCAGAGGTCAGAAGAACAAAAATGAAGACCAAGAGAAAGCACATGGTAGTAGTGAGTCTCCTGTCATTCGAGGCATGGAAGGTTAGCCAGACACCAGAAATGCAGGATGCTGCCCAGAGACAACACACCCGAGGCCCCCAGAGAGCAGATATTCTCAGACTGGGACCTGGGCAGACCCTTCGCCTTTCCTGGGCCTCAGTTTCCTTCTCTGTAGTATGGCAGGAAGAGGTAGGATCTTGAATTTCATGACAGCTCCTCTAGCCTTGAAGACCAGTGCTCTTGAGCCTTGGGAGAGTCTGCCCCAAAAGAGTGCTCTCCAGAGAGAGGAGGCCGGGAGAGAGGGCAGTGGGGAGGCCTGAGGAGGCACGCAAAGCCTCAGTGAGAACTGGCTTTGCCCTGACTCCCACGCCTCCAGCCAGCCCCAACCCTTGGCCCCAAGTTTGGTGGCCCCAGGGGTGCTGGTGAAATCAGTGAAGGCTCAGCAGGGTCAGGGGCCATGGCATCCTCCAGGGAAACCCAGGATAGAGGCAGGGGGTCCCAAGAACACATGTCTGGTGGTGGGAGGGCCTCGGGCCGGGTCCCAGCCCCCGCCCAAACTCTGATTCTCTCTGTGACCATGGGCAAGTCACCCTCCCTCTCTGAGTCCCGATGTCCTGATACGCCAAGGGTAAGTCTGGGCCTTGTCGAGATAAGGGCAGGAAGGAGGCAAGAGGAAGCTGACAGGGTCTCAGGTTGCCGGAGCCCTCAGTGTGCCTGGACTGTAGGGAGGAAGGAGGAAGCGGGAAAAGATCAACATGGCAAAATCTGTAAAATGGGTTTACTGATCTCTGCCCTGCTTTTCTGCCTCTATGTGAAGAGGCCTGTCACTTTTCGGTGCTGGAGTGCCTCGCAGCCCATCATGCCATTTGATCTGCAAGTTGACCCACCACGAGAAAGCAGGCTGTAAGGAGTTAAGTGACCCCCCCACACACGCTGGCCACACACACACACACACACACACACACACCCCACTCTGGGACCCAGGCAGTTCTCTGCAGGCTAAACTCTCTGTCTGCACCACTCTCTCTCCCTGTGGGTGCCCGTAGCCCCTGGTACTTCCCTGTCACACCCCTGTCATCGTCGCCTTTTCCCCCTGCAAAGGCTGTGAGCTGCAGGAGGGCAGGGGGGTGTCTCTGTTCACACCTGTATTTACAATGCCTCGCACAGGGCCTGGCACCCACGAGGGCCATGGTGGAGCCAGACCCCAAATGTGGGAAGGTCAAAGAAAGAGTTCTTTAATGACTTTGGTTTCAAAGAATTTGATATAGAAGCTTAAGAGAAGTCATGTGAGAAATGAGAATTCTGGACCTCTTTACACATATGCTAATTCTACTTCAATGCGTTCCTACAAACCTTTTGCTCATGCCGGCTCTGTGGTAGGCACTGTTGAACTAAACAAAAAACCCTGGCCTCGTGGAGCTTGCATTCTAATGGAGAGAGACAGATGATAAACAAGACAAGTGAGTCAGGCTGTGTTTTAGTCGTGGGTGCCATAGAGAAGACTGCAAAGCAAGGAAGGGGCAGAGGACACGCCGTGGGCTGCCGCTGGGATTGCAGAGTGCCACTTGGTCCGAGATAAAGGAGTAGCCATGTGGGTAGCTGAGAGGAAACTGCTCGGTGCAGAAGGAATAACAAGTGCAAAGGCCCTGGGGCAGGAACAGCAAGGAGGCCAGTGTGGCTGGAGCCAGGTGAATGAAGGAAAGGAAAAAGGAGGGCAGCCCCTGTGGCTCAGCAGTTTAGCACTGCCTTTAGCCCGGGGCATGATCCTGGGGAGCCAGGGCTCCCTGCGTGGAGCTTGCTTCTCCCTCTGCCTGTGTCTCTGCCTCTCTCTCTCTCTCTCTTTGTATCTCTCATGAATAAATAAATAAAATCTTAAAAAAAAAAAAAAGAAAGGAAAAAGGAGGTGAGTTCAAAGAGGCAGAAAAAGGAAGCCTTCTCGGTGGCCCGCACAGAAGGCTTTTGGCATTTGACTTTGAGGAAATGGGAGAGCTAGAGGAGGGATTGGCAAATAATAGGGTTTATTTTGAATCACAGTGTTTTGGGGTAAGAATAGCCACCCTAGTCTCTGGATCCAGCCTTGGCATGAACCCTGGCCCGACTAACTCCAGATTCATGCTCACTCTGGTACCCCAGAGGGACCCGTGAGCTTTGAGAGCAGAGAAGCCTGGGCTATGGGCTTGGCCAGGGCAGAGGGAGGGAAGCCAGAGGCCCAACGGGCAGTCTCACTGCTCAGAGCAGCTCTGTGAAGGTGGGGCTCCCACGGGAGATCTCCCCTTCCAGGGCACCAGCAATGTGGCCTCGGCCCTCAGGCTGCTTGCTGTGAATTGCCCAAGGAAAGAAGGGAGAAATGAAAGCCTGGGCTGGGCTGGGCTGCGGGCCCCAGGATTGCTCAATGGGCTCAGCAGAAGCCTGGACCCTCCCCACGCCCCCAGCAAGCCTCCCGGGAGCCACCCTGGCCTGGGTCACAGGATTAATAAGCTGCTTCTAATTAGACCCACAGAATCCCTCAGGCCCTCAGGGGAGGCTGCCTCAGAGGAACTTGGCTGGAGCCACCACTTGGGGCACAGGACGGAGGAAGAGGTGACCACCACGAAGTCTCCGTTTCCTTATCTGTGGGATGGTGAGGATTTGCTTCTTATTTCACAAGGCTTAAAAGATGTCACACCTAAAGTGTTTTGCAGAAAGCTTGGCTCGTGGTGCGCCTGTATTACGCAGAGGTCCCTCGTAGCTCCGGCCAATCAGTAAATCAGGGGGCTTCTCTCCCTGTGTGCCCCCCCACATACCAGGCCGGGCTCAGCGGGTCGTGGGGACAGAGGGACTCTGGGTTCAGCCCGGTAGGAGATCCTAGGCTGGCTGCAGCTGATGCAGGAACCTAAATAGGACACAAAACCTATAGGACTGTCCCCCAAACTTGTTTTTACCTCACCCACAGTGAGAAATACATTTTTCATTGTGATTCGGTATAAACATGCATATAGATCCCTAAAATATGTTCCAGGAGACGGTACTTACCCCCACTAGGTGTGATGTACTCTATTTTCCATTCTCTTCCATTTCATTAAAGACATTAAACGCTGGTCACAACCCAAACACGAAACGGATTGAGAGGCTGATGTGGAGCAGTTGGGCTTTTCGACCAGCCTGGTTCGGGGTTGCGAGGGCTGTGGGCGCAGGTGTCCATGTCCATGCGACTGTCCTCAAGAGGACACCCCATCAAGAGGCCCAGCAAACACACCCAGGAGCCAGACGCTCCTGAGAGGATGCTTCAGACCCTCGCAAAGAGGGCCCTTCTGCCCAGCAGAGCCACCTGCAGGGGACCGTGAGGGCTGTAAGGGCTCCTGTGGGGCCTTCCTTACACCAAATACCAAATGCTAAAAACCAGAGAATCAAACTTCCTAGGGGACCCGTTGCCATTTAGCCCACAGGGCACCCCTTTCCCTGCCCAGCAGTCCTGGCCCCGGAGTCTAACAACTCTAAGTTCAAACCCCAGCTAGGCTACTTGGGAGCTTCGTGGCCTGAAAGACCTCTGGGAGGCCCAGGTGCAGCATCATTACCACTGGGATGGTCCCTAAGCCACAGGGCTGCTGTGAGGTTGAAGCCAGCCGAAGCACAGAACTAACTCACCGGCTAACTCGTTGGCCCGGTGCTTGACACTTGTAGGTGCGTGACAAATGCAAGAGGCTGCCCTCCCCTCTCTGGGGCCCCTCTGCCTGGTCCCCACCCCATCCTCCCCAGAAGTCCCAGCTCCTAGCAGAGCCTCCTCCGGAGGCGCTTCCGGGTGCTTGGCTTTGTAAACAGGTCTTGTGGCAGCAGCAGCCTTAATTTTAGTTCTGGGCTGGGTAATTTCCCGTGATTACAGGCCCTGTCAGTGCAACGAGCTCTGCAGCTGCTGGGAAGCCAGCAGGCCTCGTCAGGGCAGGGCTGGAGCACATGCTCCCACACACGCCTACACTCGAGGGGGTACAGTGCTCACGTGTGCATGCACGCACGCACACACGGACTGCTCGTCCGCCACCGGGACCCAGAGGACCTCAGCCTGGCCACATACATACGGTTTGTGCCCACACAGATTCCTACGGGAGGGAGTTTAAATAGGACATGTGCACACACACACAACCTTTCCTACAGTGGATGACAGGTATGGCAGTAAGGACAGGAGGGCAGTGACAGGGAAAGTTTTAGGGCAAGGACTCAAACCTACCCCTCTTTTCTAGAATCTTCCTTCTATCCCTTCTCTGTGGTGCCCAAGGGAGGAGTATCAGGAAAAGAGATGTCCCATCTTTCCTATTTTGGGCATTCCTAAGGACTCTGTGTGTGTGTGTGTGTGTGTGTGTAAATGAATGTGTGAGTGTGTGGATGTGAGTACATCTTTGTTAGATGTCTGTGCTGAATCTCCACCTTGATTCTGGTGCTGGAAATGCAGCAGTGAGGACGACAAAGGAAAGCCTGACAACAAACGTGATAGACATAAATAACATACAGTTGACCCCCATTATTTGCAGATTCCGTATGCATGCGTTTGCCTTCCAGCTCATGGTATTTGTGCCCCCAAAGTCAATACCCACCTCGGTCAGTCATCTCAGACACACACAGAGCAGGGAAGGGGCCCGAAGCACCAGTTCCCGGCCGAGGTCCAACAAGGAGACGCCCTGCCTTCTTTTCTCAGCTCACACACTATAAGCAAGCATCTTTTTCAGGGCACGTTTTTCACATTTTTGTGCTCTTGGTTGGCGATCTTGCTGCTTACAATGGGCCTCGGGCGCAGTGCAGAAGTGCTGGCTCGTGCTCCTGCATGCAAGAGGCCAGTGATGGGCCTTGCGGAGAAAATACGGGCACTAGACAAGCTGCGTTCACGCACGAGTTATTGTGCTCAACCTGGAGTTCAACGTTAATGAGCCAGTAATGCATCTTTTTTTTTTTTTAATTTTTATTTATATATGATAGTCTCACAGAGAGAGAGAGAGGCAGAGACACAGGCAGAGGGAGAAGCAGGCTCCATGCACCGGGAGCCCGACGTGGGATTCGATCCCGGGTCTTCCAGGATCGCGCCCTGGGCCAAAGGCAGGCGCCAAAGCGCTGCGCCACCCAGGGATCCCCAGTAATGCATCTTAAGTAAGGTGTGTGCCAACAGAAACCCACAGAAAACAAGGTTATTACATATTGATCAGTGGACAAAAATGTTGGGCACAGAGGCTTGCGCCCCGCCCTGCGCCTCCCCCGGGAGCCACGGTTCTGTGTTTGCTAATTCAGCGCTGCCGGTGACTTTATGGAACGGAACTGCCGCGAATTAGGAGCATCGACTGCAATTACCACCGAATGCCGTGAAGAAAATAAAACGGGGACGTGCAACAAGACAGGGAGTGAGGTCACTAGGTGGCCGGGACAGGCCCTCTAGGAGGTGACATGGATGCTGAATAGGTGGCGGGCTGAGCGACCACGGGAGGTGGCAGTTGTGCTGAAATGGGCACAGGGGTCCTGGGGATCCAGGGCAGAGCAGGGAGGGCAGGAGGGCCGAAGACGATGAGGCCGGGTTGCTGTGCTCGTCCAGGCTAGGCTGTGGGAAGGAACCTCCCGGTCACGATGGGAAGCAGGGGTGCCAGGCGAGGTGGACACTCCCCGAATTGGGAGACCAGCAGGAGGAGCTGTCCTGCCACCCTGCCAAGTGGGAGATGCCCCAGACACTGGTTCAGAGCTGTCGGGGGGAGTGGGCCAGGGCTCTGGGCTCGGGTGGGGACACGGGCACATGAGACTCACATGCGCCCTGCATGGAGAGCTTCCCACCGAGGCTGTGCCAGGGCCTCGGCAAGGCTCCCTTTAAAGGGCTTTCACTGGACCCTGCTAACTGTCCCTCACCCTATCCCCCTGGACATTTCCCGGGCTCCAGCAACGCAGAACTAAGCCCAGAGAACCTCTATTCGCTCCGGGCTAGCCTCTCTTTGAAAGATCTAATTCGATCAAACGGATCATGTGCTCTGGGTCTCCCCAATTTCGCATCAGCTGCTCCTCCTCCCAGGATCCTTCCCCTCGTCTAGTCGTCTAGTCCGACTCACCCTTTTGGGCCCAAAATACCACTGCCTCTCCCAGGAGGACTTCTCTGATTGCTCTGACCCTCAGCTGACCTCTGACATTTGCAGCCCCCCACCCCCTGCTGCCCCTGCTGCGTCCCACCTGCCTCTGTCCTCAGCAGGCATACCTGCCCCCAAAAGCAGGGCTTAGGTCTCCAGATCCTTTTCTCCCTTCTGTTTGATCCCCGGGGCGCAGCCCACAGAGGATCAGAAGACTAATGCTGGGGTCAGGGTCAAGATCAAGATTTCAGCAGGGCCCAGGGGGAGGGCTGAGGCTGCGTTTGGTGAGGGCTCCGGGTGGGCCCGGTGCCGACCGAGGAAGGGGCTGCAGAAGGGATCTGGGCTTGGGACAGTCAGGGCTTGGCCAGGACTCAGAGTCTGGTCTGCGCTGAGCCAGCTGGTGCGCAAGGCATTCATTCCCACGGTCATCCACCCCCTCCCCGCCCCCCCGCAGAGCCCTGGCCGCTGGGCTGAGAGGCTGAGCTGGCCTCCGGCCTTCCCAGAGGCTGCCCAGGGACGCTTGGCCTCCCACCTGGCTCCCCCGGCCACAGGCTGCCCGGGGTGGGAGGCGACCTGCCCGGTGGGAGCCCAGAGCCGCTCCAAGCCAGCACTGCGCCCAGCGGAGCTGTGGGCCACACCGGTGCCATGGCGATGCCACCGCTGCCAGCCTTTCCCAGCCCCGTAACCATGGGAATGTGCGCTGGGCTGCGCCACTCACGCAGTGCTTGGGGGGCAGGGGAACCACTGCCCATCAGCCCCGCCGGCCCGACCTGCTCTCGGGGACGCCCGCAGGGAGGGTCCGTGAGCTTGGCCTGTGTCATCCCACCTGTCAGTCCCCACGGCCCCCATCCACACACACACACACACACAGAGCACCCCAGCTCTGGAAGCACACAGGGGTTAGAAAGATCTGGAAGGAAGATGGGGAGAAGAGGAGAAACGGTTGTGGGGGCTGGGCAGAGGGGACCAGATGCAGGCAGCTGGCCATCTGGATTCAAGCAGAAGCCCCAGCCACCTCCGGCCCGCCCCGGGGCCCAGCCATCCAGGATCCTAGAGACAGGCCAGCCGCCCCATGCGCCGTTCGTCACTTCTCACAGCTGGACGCTGGGGCCCTGCTCAGACAGAGAGAAGGAAACCGAGACAGACAGACAGAGAGACAGAAAGGGAGAGAGGAAGTGGGCTAGGGGCCCGAGGCGCCGACGGACCGGGCGCGCTGGAGGAGGAGCAGCCACACGACACGCCCAACACGCCCACGAGCCCCGAGACAGAGCCGACTCTCAAACAACCAAAGTCCCAAACACCACCTGGGTTTGTAATTTCGTGGTTTCCAAAGTCTGGCTCTCCCTCCGCAGGCAGCCTTGTTCCCGATGGTTCCAGGGCCCGGGTACCTGACAGTCCCCAAGTTGGGAGGGTGAGGCCATCCCGGACTCCCGGGCCACACACATGGGGCGTCCAGAGGGAGGGGGCAGTGCCTGGGACTTTTCGTGACCCCTGCCACCCGCCCGGGGCCCTGTGCACCTGTGGCCTCGCCTTGGATGTCTGTCCGTCTTGCCCTGTGCTCCCCGCTCAGGGTCACCCCACCCCTGCCTGGGCCCCCTCTGTCATCACCAGCCTTCACGCTGGGGGACCCCCAACTCCCTGGGTGATGCAGCCCCTCCTGTGGTCCCCTCCAGGGCCCTTCTCCCGCACTCCTAGCAGCGTTGCCTCACCCCCTCACCCCCTCACCCCCTCACCCAAGCTGCGGCCGCTTCCACACCCTGACCCACGGGCACAGGCCCTTGTTTGCAAATACGGGGACGTCTTCCGGGCAAAACCCCACCTGGATGAGCTCCACTTGCCTTCTCCCTGCTGCACGGCACCCCCAGGGCAAGTGGTGTCGCTCCAAACCCCGCCCTTGGGCTGGGGCCGGGCCATCAACACTGGCGACAGCTGCACGTGCTTCTCACCAGCTGGCGCTGCCGCCTCCTGCTGCTGCTCTTTCCAGCCTTCTTCATTCTCCTCAAGACCCCCTCCCTTCCCTCCCTGCCCCCCAGCAGACTCCCTGGCCCCCGTGTGCATGCGCAGCCAGCTGACACCCCTTTACCTGGCCAAGCTGCCTGCACCGGGGTTCCGGGCCCACCTTCTCACTCCTTCCCAGTGACTTTGCTCCGTGATTTGCCACCTGCCCCCCGACCCTTCCTGACTCCCCAGCTGTCCAGGTCCTCCTCTCAGTAAAACGAAACACGCAAGTCCCCCTGGAACCTCACATCCGTCCACTCCCAGACCAGCCTGGAGAAAGGATGTGTCTACCTGTCTGTCCCACCTCCACTTTCCAGCACTATCTGGTCTGGGATGGGAGTCCCTCTTCTACTTTCATCTTGATGACTTCCCAGCCCTCAGGCCGCTCCTCCACCTCCAGCCCTCAGGCCGCTCCTCCTGGGCCCCTGCCTGTCCCACCCCGGCCGCACCCGCTCAGTGGTGCAGCACCGCAGCTACTCTCATGCCACTTCCCACCCACTCCCTTCTCAGCCCCAGCCGGCTCCTTGGCTCCCAACTGCATGTCTCGTGTGCACCCCAAACCCAGTGTGCCTGCCCTGAGCTCCGACTCTCCCCGCTGAAACGTGCTCCCTTCCACCATTGACCATTCCAGAACCTTCCTAGAAACCTCCCCTCTCTACATTGTACACATTCACTCATTACTCAGCTTTTGAAGCTGCCCTAATCTTTCCCACCACCCTCCCACCCAGACTCCATTTTCACTCTCCCTGCTTCCAGCAGAAGTATCTGCCTGAAATCCAGCCCTCATATGCAAGTCAAAGGGATCCATTTTAAAAACATAAGTCTTGTTCTATATCACATACTTCCAACAGCTCTTGGGGATAGAACCTCCTTAACACGGCTTTCCTGACCGTACGTGAGCTGGGTGCCGCCCACCCATCCCATCTCAGGTCCTTTTCTCACTGTAATCCGGCCACAGTAGCTAACTTTCAGCTCCCCTCAAAAGCCATACTCCTTCCTACCTCAGGGCCTTTGCACATTCTCGTTCCTCTGCCAGGAAAGTGCATTTTTATCCACTTCTTCATCTGGCCAACTCATACTCATAGTTTTAATCTCAGCTTAGATGTCACTTCCCCAGAAAGCATTATTTTTTAATACTCCCAGACTCGATTTGGCCCTTCAGGTATTTATTCTTATTTTTTTTTTAAAGATTTTATTTTTACTTATTCATGAGAGACACACAGAGAGAGGCAGAGACCTAGGCAGAGGGAGAAGCAGGCTCCATGCAGGGAGCCTGACGTGGGTCTCTATCCCAGGACTCTGGGATCACGACCTGAGCTCAACCACTGAGACACCTAGGTGCTCCCAGGTATTTGTTCTCATGGTACTCTATTTCTCCGGGCATACCTGCCACCATGATTTTGCAATTGTTTGAGTGGCATGATTGCCTCCCAGCACTGGGCATCTGTCATGTTTGCGGCCAGCCAGCATATTCTGAACGCCCTTCCTACGACTGAGGAGCTTGCCACAGTCTGCAGGCCCCTCTCCAAAGGCAGAAGGCAGAGCTGGCTGTCCAAGCCTCCCTACTGTGCGGCCAGTGGGCAGGGTCAGGACCAAGTGTGTAGACTTAGGTTTGGAAGAGAGCATCAAGAGGAAGCCAGTGCCAGATGGAATCAAGTTTTTAGCAAGCATGGCAGTGCAGGAGTCTGGCTTTTCAGGACAGCCCTGTGTGTGTCTGGCCTTCTGTCCACAGTATTACTGGAGTGGGCAGCTGTGTCTGCTACCAAAAGTGGTGCCGCGGGGAATCTGCCACAGTGGTCCCCTGGTGTGGGGTGGGCGCTGCTACTGGCTGCACTCCTGGAGCGCATAAGGTGAGCTCCCTACGTCCCTGAATCGATGTGTTTCTGTGTGACCCAGCCTGAGAGGTCCTGTTGTTTGCAAGACAGCCCTAAGCCATATCTTCTCTCTCTCTCTCTCTTCTTTCTTTCTTTCTTTTTTTTTTTTTTTTTTTTGTATATTTTTTTAATTGGAGTTCGATTTGCCAACATATAGCGTAACACCCAGGGCTCATCCGGTCATGTGCCCCCCTCAGTGCCCATCACCCCATGCCCCCGCCCACCTCCCCTTCCACTACCCCTTGTTCGTTTCCCAGAGTTAGGAGTCTCTCAAGTTCTGTCTCCCTCTCTGATATTTCCCACCCATTTTCTCTCCTTTCCCCTATGATCCCTTTCACTAATTTTTATATTCCCCATATGAATGAGACCATATAATGTTTGTCCTTCTCCGACTGACTTATTTCACTCAGCATAATACCCTCCAGTTCCATCCACATCGAAGCAAATGGTGGGTATTTGTCGTTTCTAATGGCTGAGGAATATTCCATCGTACATAGAGACCACTTTATAAGCTTCTTTATAAGAGTTAAAAATGGAGCTACCCTATGACCCAGCAATTGCACTGCTGGGGATTCACCCCAAAGATACAGATGCAGTGAAGGACCGAGACACCTGCACCCCAATGTTGATAGCAGCAGTGTCCACGATAGCCAAACTGTGGAAGGAGCCTCAGTGTCCATCGACAGATGAATGGATAAAGCCATATCTGAGCCTGACCTCCTGAGTAGGAACGTTCTGGAGCTGTTTGCCCCTGTTTCTGAGCTCTCGCAAAGTGCCTGCTGCCTAAGCAAACGCTTCAGGGATCCTTAGCAAGTGAATGAACAGGCAGCCCAGCAGGGCCCAGAGCCCTAACAAGAATGCCCGTGAACAACCCTGGGGAAAACAAAGCCTGGGTGTGATGCCCACATTCCTGTCCTGCCAGACCCTTCCTCCAAGCATCGCCGCCTGAGCTGATATCAGCCACATTCCTGCTTCCTGCCCAGCAGATGGTGGCACTTGGCCTTGTGACTTCCAAGGTCTATCCAACCAACCTAAGTGCCCTCCCCCAGGAAGCCTTCCCTGACTGCTCCTGCCCTCACCCACACTCTGTCCTCTGAGCTCCCACAGCCCAGAGACTCTGAGTCTCACATGCCTGTTCTTACTCACATCCAGGCTAGGGCTCACCCCAACATCCCTGGGGGCTCCCTGGGGGCAGAGAATGGGCCCCTCATTTTTATCCTCGCCTCTGCCCTATGCTGTAAAGGAGCACGGGCTGACCACAGGAGGAGAGGCGTCTCCCAATTTCTTCCTTCCCTTTAGGGTCTGAGGAGCAGCCTTTTGGAAGGAAGAGCAGTGTGGGAAATGGCAAATCCTGCCCTCCCACCCCGCACAAAACCAGGCGCCCAGGGCAACCCCCTTCTGCTCTGATCTCTGCACAGAGACTCCAACGAACACCAGTTCTCCTGTCTCTCCAGCACTCCCTCCTCTCCCCAGCTTGGCCCACCTCAAAACTGGAGCCATCCTGGGACGCCTGGGCCCCCTGGATCGAGTCCCGCATCGGGCCCCCTGCAGGGAGCCTGCTTCTCCCTCTGCCTGTGTCTCTGCCTCTCTCTTTCTCTGGGTCTCTCATGAATAAATAGTCTTTTAAGAAAAACAAAAAGCAAACCCGGAGCTGTCCTCTGCACACCGGAAGCCACTTCTTCCAGCAGCGCCACAGGCTCAGGGTGCCCCAGGCCCAGGGTCCTGCGCCCTGCTCAGGGAGGTCCCGGCCGGGCACCAAGGCTGTGCCACCCGGGCACTTGGCCGCAGTTATTTTGCCACCTGGTGGCCACGTTGAGCATATCTCTTCTCAACCGCCCTCCTTCCCTGTCCCTTCTGGGCCCTCGGAGGTCGCCCCCTGACTCCTTCCTTCCCCCTGCAGATGTGCATGCTGAGCCCCGAGAAGGAAAGGCTTTGCCAGTCCAGGAATCATCACAGTGGTCCCAGTCCAGGTCCCATGGTGAAGAGACTAGAAAAAGTGGCAGTGGGTTTGAGGTTCCTGTTGAAACTGGGAGCAAGGCGTAGACTTCCAGCCATGCATGAGGCCTCCAGCAAAGGGACAGACAATTCAGAGGAGCTTCCACGCCACCACGGCTACCACCCCCAAAGTAACTGCTAACTGACGACTGACACCACTAACTAACCACTCGCGCCAGCCATGAACCAACTGCTAACACTAACTGCTAACACCCTCAAAACTCCGAGAGACCCCACCTGTGGATGATAAAAATGAGGCCGAGAGACCATCCCCTACACTTCACCTGCGCCACAATGCACCGGGCCAGCTGTTCTGCGAGACGACTGCCAATAGGACTCAAAAGACTCCTCATCTGCATTGCATTGGGTCGAACATTCTAGGTCCAGGAGTTTGTTCTGAAGCTTCTTCTCTTTTTGAGATGTGCATGAAGCCTTGTCTGCAAGGAAGTTTGCCATCACAGCTATTGATTTTTTCAAAATTGGGAGCAACTTGCCCCGACAGAAGATTTGTCAGGCAATTATCAGCTCAACAGAGAGTATCGGATAGGCCTCCCAAATTATGTGGCCGAAAAAAGTTTTACAGGTGTTGTGTAGCAATCATCGAGAGATAATAATTCACATGTCATAAATGCCACCCTTTGCAACTGCACAATTCAGTGGTTCCAGTCACAGAGGGTGAAACCGTCACCACTAGCAAGTTCTGGAACATTCCGTCACCCCGGAAGAAACCCCATAGCCACCAGCAGTCTCCTTTTTACCCTCCCCCAGCCCCTGACAACCTAGAACCTTTTCTGTCTCTACAGAGTTGCCTATTCTGAACATTTCACACATATGGAAGCCTACCACATGTGGTCTTTGTGCCTGGCTTCTTTCACTGAGCACAATGTCTTAGGGTTCATCAACATAGCACATGTCAGTCCCTCTTTCCTTTTTATTACAGAACAATATTCCATTGTATGGATATACATCATTTTGATTCTTTATTCACCAGTTGATGGACATGGTTTCCATCTGTTGGCAGGGAGGCACACCGCTGCCATGAGGACTCATATGCCAGTTTTTGTGTAGACGTGGGTTTTCCAATTTTCTTGCCTATGTGCTATGGGGTAGATTTGCTGGGTTGTATGGCAACTCAACATTGGACTTTCTGAGGAATCATCAGCCTTTTTGCCAAAGCAACTGTACCATTTTACACTCCCACCGGCAATGTAGAAGAATTCCAATTTCACCACAACCTGGCCAATGCTTGTTGCCCATTTTTTTTCATTTCAGTGGTCCTCCTGGGTGGGAAACAAGCTCGTTGTGGTTTTGAGTTGCAGTTTCCCGAAGACTAATGACAGTCGGCATTTTTTATGTGCCTATTGGCCATTTTTATAGGGTGTGTGCTCATTTTAAGTATAAGAAATACAAATTTATAAATACAGTATGATCTCAAGATGGTTCAGAAATGCAGAGAAAAAAAATCTTTCAGGAAACATACCAAAATATCAACAGTGACTGACTATCTTTGGGTAATGAGATTATGGCTGATTTTCATTTCCTTTTTTAATCCTGTCTATATCTCTGAACACCCTGCAATGAATATGAATTACTTTTATGATCGGAGACTAAAGGAAGGAATGCACAGTAGAGTTTTCTTAGGCTGGAGTCACACCGTGACATTTGTCCGACCAAGAAGGTGTTGGGTAGTTAGGCGTCATGGCCAACAATGTGACCTTGGGTTTCATCTGGCTGAGTCTCCTTTCACTGGAACCCTCATGACTGTGAGGGAGGAGTGCCTGCATCAGAGCAAGAATGGCAGGGAAGACTGGAAGGCTTCCCGGAGGCCAGGGAATGGAGCCGAGTTTTACACAACAGACCTGCTGACCAAGAACGGGAGCGATTTCATCCTGACCTGCCAGGTCCATTTCTGCCTGTTTGCTCTACTCAAATCTCCCATCAGTCTACAAACACATTCCCTAGGACAGCACCCACTTCTCATTTTCCTCTCTCCCGCCAAGCAATGGGGTGGGGAAGGACTGACTGACTGTGATGATGCATTACATCAGGGGCCCTCACTTGAGCAGGGAACAGCAGACAGCAGGCTATGGACACAGGAAGGCACACAACAGTCAGACCACAAGGGAAAGACCTAGAATTGAGAAATCTCCACGCCAGAGAAAAACAAGGAAAGGGACCCAAGCAATTTCCAGAAGAACAAACCCAAAAGGCTAACAGGCACTGAAAGAGATGCTCACACTCATTAGTTATCAGAGAAATGCAAATTGAAACAACAATGAGATGTTGCTTTACACCCATTTGACTTGCAAACATTAAAAAGCTGGGTAATGCCAAGTGTTGGTGGAGCTGCCGGTGGGAGTGTAGATTTTGCAAGCATTCTGGAGCGCAATCTGGCAGTACTTCATCACATCAGAAAAGGCACAAGTGATGACCTGGCACTTTCGCTCCTGGGTGCGTGTCCCGGAGAAAGGCTCACTTGTACAGGTGCACGAGGGGACAAGCGTGTGAATATTTATCTGCAGGGGCGAAGGGGAGACAGGACGGGTCATACGTGGGCGATGACACCATGTAGCACCATATGGCAGTCACAACAAGAGACCAGATGAGCACACGGCAACACGGGTGGATGTCTTAAAAGCAGAGTGCTGAGGGGAACATGTTAGAAGCGGGATGAAGCACATAACCGACAAAATTTATGTAAATCAGAAGTACAGACACACACACACACACACACACAAAATAGTACATATTTTGCAAGAACACACAGAAGCACAAATATTCACATTACACACGTCGGGATGCTTGCCTGCGGGAGAAGAGGGATGGGAGTGGAGATAGAGACAAGAGAGAATAAGTTTTAAGAATAAATTAAACAGGAGGATTCTTGCGCAGACTCGAATTGGGGACCGAAAACGAGAGAGGGGTGATGACGGCCGAGGGTCCCTCTGTCTCCACTCAAGCTCGTTATCTATTCACTTACAAGTTTATTGGCTCCTCTGGCCGTGGTCTGGGGCCCAGGGAGGAGGGACAGGAGAACAGAGCCCGAGGAACCCAGGCGGTCCACCCGCAGCGACCCAGGGTCCGGTGTAGGGCGGGGCGAAAGCGCTGCACCTGCCGGGGCGGGGCGGCAGGTGGGGCAGCAGGTGGGGCGGCAGGTGGGGCAGCAGGTGGGCGGAGGCATGGCCTGCGGGCTCCAGGGGCGCGGGTCCCTCTTGCTCCGACAGAGGGTAGCTGTCCCAGCCTAGCACACAGATGTCAACACCTTCACCCCGGAGCGGGAAGGCACCGTCCACTTGGTGAGGGCCCTCCGGGCCGGCAGCAGCTCAGGGTTGTGGCCGTGCCACCTCCGTGAGATCTCAGTCCTCACCTCGGGGGACAAGGGAGAGGATGTCAGGGAGGGCCGCGGCGGGGCTGGGGGTATAGGGAGAGACCCTGCAGGAGGAAGGGAGGCCTGGGCTCCTGGGGAGGAGATGGGCCGCAGCCACCACCGAGTATATCTCTGCGTGATACTACTTCCTCCCTCCTGTGGGTATTTCTGACCATTCCCTTTAGCTCTGCTCTCTGACTTCTAGGAGGGCCTTTGGGTGGGTCCCGTTAAAAACATTCCCTTGGATGCTTTCTTCAATTTCTGGCCTCCCTGAGCGGCTTAGCCCGGTCCCTGCTCTGGGATTCAGTCTGGCCCTGCCGCTGAACTGAGCTATGGCCACTGGGAACCTGTCCAGAGGCGATGCCCCAAAGGGAGAAAACACAGACCCCTATCTAAGGAGCTGCAGGTGAGGAGCCTAGGATTCCTGAAAGAAAAGCTGCTGGGTAGAGGGAGGCAGGGGTGGGGACCGGGGAATCTGAATTGTCACATCTCCGAGGGGCTGTTGGGGTCACAGGTTGCTGAGAGGCTGTGACCACCCGACAGAGCTGAACTAGGGCTGCAGTGAAAGACAGAGGGAGACAGATTTCTATTCAGTGTAAGGGTGAGCTTCCCCACAGGGGCCTAACAACAGAAGAGCTGTTCTGTGAGTAGGAAGCTCCCCATCACCAGAGGTATGTCACCATCTGGTCTCCAGCGTGATTTTCCGGGACAGATCCCCTCCCAGCTCTCAGGGAAGCGTCTTTCCCAGGTCCCACCGGCCTCAGCCGAGGCTGTCCCCCACCCCTGTTGACGTCCGCAGGACCCAAGAGCCACTACAAACAGACACTGCAGTCCTGTGTCCGCAGCCAGACACCCAATAAGGCTGGCGTGGGAGTACAGAGGCAGAGGGGGCGGGAGGCAGTCGGGGACAGAGGTGGCAGGGGAGGAGCGAGCGGGGTCCCCCAGCTGGCGGATGGCGTGTGCACCCAGGCCTCGGGGCAACTCCGAGCCCACGGCCGGTCCAGGCCGCCAGAGGGAGCCCTGCCGGTGCTCACGGCAGCAGGGCCTGGCTGTCTAGGGCAGGAGCTAAATTCTCCCACAAAGCAAGTGTATCCTAAGGGACGGATGCAAGCTGCCTTCTGGGTGGGACATTTTACTTTTCCTCCCTCTGCCATCTTTCCACATTTCTACAAGTCTGTCGTCACTATGTGTCTAGGCATGAGTGTGCCCTCCTCTGAGGTCCCTCTATCTCTCAGTATCCCTGGCTCTTCCCCATCGTCCTCCCTCCTGCTGCACCTGACTCTATTTTCCTAGTTCCCTTTCTGTCTGCTGCTGACTTTTTCAGTTCCTCTGCCTCTCCCAGAGCTGGCTTATTCCCTCATCCACCCTCCCTTTTGTTCAATTTTAGGAACACAGAATTGGGGGATCCTTTTAGACCATCCCCAGTCCTGAAAGGAGAGTATATTTGGTCCAGGCTAGAGGAGGGATGGATAAAGGACGTTTATAGGAAGCAATCAGGTTCAGCTTGATCTAGAGGCTCAGGACAGACATAGCTTCCCAAAGGATCACAGGAGTCAAGGTTTGGCTCGAACTGGGATTTACAGGGTCTGGGAAGAAGAGAAGTGGCCTTAGGTCTGGTGGGAGGTAAGACTCAATGGCTAAGGATATCCTGCAGAGTTACCTACCTCTTGGTTGAGGAAGCAATACAGGATGGCAACGATGAAGCCCTGTGGGGCCAAAGAGAAAGGAACACATCAGGATGCTCTCTGACTTCTAGGAGGGCCACAGTCTTGACCTATCTTTTCTTCCACTACCCACTACCAACTACTCATCTACCCCTTACTACCTACAACCTGCTACCACCTTTTTCTCCACCCGCCCCCAGGCTGTGGCCTGGGCAGGTATTGGGGAAAAAGAAGGAGGTGCATTCATCTCTTTCTATGCACCAGGCACACTGTCTCACGTAATCCTCATAGCAAGCCTGCCAAGGCTGTACTGTTGATCTTGTTTCTCTGATTTGCTTTATTTCTGCATCCCTCCCCCAGCATTGAGCACAGATCCTGGTACATAATAGGTGCTCAGTAAACGTTGGATAGATGAATGGCTGGATAGACAGATAACTGGATGATAAATGCATGGGTAAGTAGGTAGGTAGATGGATTGATGGATGGATGATGGGTAGATGGATGGGTAAATGGACAAGTAGGCCGGTTCGGGGGAAGCTGCATGAATAGAGAGATAAGTGGATTAAAAAAGAGGATAACCAGCCCGGTAACCCTTAACCTACAGTGAACTCAACCAAACCTGTGGGCTGCACCTCCTCCCTCTTGCCCAAGGACTTGGTGGGAAGGGTCCCTGTGGGGCCCCTCACCTGGAAAGAGCCCAGGCCCAATTCCAGGGGGAGGCGGATGCCCAGGCCAGCACTGTCGGGCAGAAAGTTGAAGATGACATAGTGAATTCCAAACAGCGGGATGAGAAGAAGCGTTGATTTAGAGAGACGCCTGCAGGAGAAGACAAGCCCTAGGCACCCAAGGCTGGAATTAGTAACTCCCACATGCCCCCTGCTCACTCCCAATTCCCATCTGTTCTCCATACAGACTCTGTGCACCAGGCACCCTGGAGAACTCCATCCCCCCCAGACACGCAGAGTGGTACAATGCAGGGCTTCCTTACTTTGGGGAGCAGGGGTCTTGCTGTTCTCGCTGCCAAATGCTCTTGTCTCAATTTATTCCAGTCGATGTCTATGCATCGAAGTCTAGTTCAAAGACCACCTCCCCCAGGAAGTCTTCCCTAACCATAACTCACCCCCACCTCACCCCCATCTAGAAAAGTTCTCCTTCCACAGGATCCTTCCCATAGAAATGGACCCCAGCACTCATCAGTCCATTTGTCCTGGGAACTGGATATTTGGAGCCTCCATCCCTCCCCCCACACACACATTGTGATCTCCTAGAGGGCAGGGACCAGATCTATCATCTCTCTAGAAGCTTAGGGAGGAGCATGGTCCAAGATAGTGAATAAAACAGAACCACACCGACTCCCAGTCCAGTCATGCTCCCTGCATCCCCGAATGCACACGTGCGTGCACACACATTACCAGTACTGAGGCTCGGTGTGGAGGCTGCCCTGAGCCGGCTCCAGTTTCCTCAGCAGGATGCGGATAATATTGAGAAAAAGCCCAAAGTTCACCTGGAAATAGAGGTGTAGGAAGGTAAAAGGCAAGAGTCAGGAGTAGCCCTGGTAGCCTGGGACGGGGCCTCTTTGGGAATTACAAACCCCAAATCCTTGAGACACAGGGATGTGCAGGCAGATAGATGTACAGGTCATTGCTCTAGAACTTGTGTCCTGGAGACTGGGGGGTCCCACATGGAGCGCAGGGTCCCTCTGCAGCCCCAGGATAAAGAGTGGGGGGCCAGGCCTTGTCATCCTACCTCTAGTGCCTCCCAGGGTCTATCTTCTCTGACACAAAGCAGGTGTCCCTCACTTTTGATAAAACTGGGGAAGATGCACACATTCACCGAGGCCATGTAAACCAGCCCCGTTGCCCCGTTTTCAGCATGGGAGCGGGGGGGGGGGGGGTGGTTCAGCCACAGCCCGCCTTCCTCTCCTGCACCGCAGCCCCGCTGCAGTAGGAGATGCTCTACAGCCAGGGCGCCAAATCCATCCCAACCCAGAGCTAGAAGGAGCCTGAGCGATGGTGGAGACCACCTCCTAGTTTCACTGATGCCACACTGAGGTCCGCGGAGAATCTCGCAGAGCCTGGCTGCAGGACCCAGGTACCCTCTCCCCCAGCCTGGAGTCACCTTTCCTGCGGTACAGCCCCCTCGGCAGATCCAAGGAGAATAAAGCAGAGGCGCTGGCCCCAGAGACTGACCCCAACAGAGAGGACGATGGGCCCTTTGATGATCCACCAGTAAGGGGAGCTGTCATCCAGGTCCCAGCACCTAGAGAGAGGACAGGCCAGGACTGAGGGGAGCACCAAAAATGCCCTCCCAGCCTTCTCTCCTCTCTCAGCCAGGTAGGCTCCCTTCCAAAGGGATCAATCCATGCTGGGCTTACCTCTCCCTCCTCTCTCCAACTGGCTGCTTCTTGCTGGCCCCAAAACTTTCCCTGTTCCAGGAAGCCCCTATTTACCCTGTCCTCAGCCCCCACCTCTCTTTGAGCCCAACACCCTGAGAATCTGAGGTCCCCTCCCGCCCCAGGTCATGCCCCTTGCACGCTACCCACAACGGCCTTCCCATCCTGCGCCCAGGCCCTGGGAGTTCCCTGAAAGCAGGACTGGGGTCTCCTGCTCCTCTCCCCAGCGTAGAGAACAGCCACGCTGCCTGACCATTCAGCCCACACCCCAGGGGGACCCAGCGCCCTGTGATGAGGTGGCCACCCAGACTCACGCAACATCCTCAAAGGCCACCTTGCAGCACACCCACATGCCAGTGAAGAGCAGGGGAAGCCCTGTGGGGGTACAGAGGAGACACGAGTAAGGGGTGTCTCGGCTCAAGGACTTGCCCTCACCTGCCACCTCCACTGCCAGCCTCACAGGGCACCGGGAAGGGGGGACCAGGGAGCTGTAGGACTACAGGTTGTCCCTTGGGTCACCATCAAGTGAGCTGAAGGGACCTTTGGGTGAGCTCCCTGCGAATTCCCCACCCTCCACTAGCCCCTTGCTGCCCTAACCGGCCTTGGAGCTCACCCCAGCCAGCAAGAACCAGCCGCCAGAAGGCTCTCCTTGTGCTGGGCGACTTGGAGGCCAAGAGGCAGGTCAGGTACACAGCTTCCACCAACAGCCAGCTGAAGTTGGTCATGGTGGCGAAATGGGAGGTGGCCACAGAGACTTTGCAGAGAACCTGTGGGCGGGGGGTCTGGGTTCCTCAGGGCTGGACACCCCCTGGAGCCCCTCCCCCACGCAGGCCCCTCCACCTCCACCTTGGGCTGCCCCAGAGGGGATGTGGTAGGATAATGTGGAGGCTGAGAGCGCAGATTTGGGACCTGGGTTCACGTTTACCAATGCATTCGCTGGGTAACCTCCCCCTGCCTCAGCTTTTCATCTGTAAAGGGAAATACTTCCGCTGCCTATCCCGTGGCCTTGTCCTGAGGACCAGATGGAAACTCTGCGTGGGGATTGCTATTTTTCACTTTCCTTCGGTCCCTCCTGACCCCACGTCCATCCCCAGAGCTGTGGGTGTGGAGCACCGTCCATCACTGCAAACACACGAGCAAACACTCGCTCATTCACCGCAGGACTCGCTCATCCGTCAGGGGTGACCCAGGTGGCCCGAGCTTGGCCCCAGGCCCACTCCCGTACAAATGGGACTAAAATGCAACTATATGGAGGAACTAAAATGTGGGAATACATGCAAAGCATTTAGCGCAACGCCTCCACAGAGGTGCTCAGTACACCTACCATTACTATTTCTTTCATTCGTTCACTAAGGTCACTGTTGGTTTGTCTGTCTGTGTGTCTGGCTACTGCTAGCCCAGCTTTGCCTCCACGCTGGCCCCCACTGCCTGTTACGTTCATTCCCTCTGCTTCTCCCGCCTCGGCTCCCTGCCACCGTGTGACTTCCCCGGTTCTTGGACATGCTTCACGTTTTCCTGTCTGTGAGACCCTGTTCACCCGGTCCCTCCATCTAACGTCCCCTTCGCCCCCCTCCCAGCCCCAAGCTGTCTCCTCCCTGAAGCCCAGCTCTCAACACCTATCCTCCACTCAGTGGTCCCATTAGCGGTGCATTCTGTCCCCTAGGCCCTGTGGATGCTTCTGGGGGGAGGGACCCAGGGGCACCTTGCCCGGCACACACCCGCACCTGGCCACAGAGAGGCAGGGGTGTTCGGGGGGAGGTACAAAATGCAAAGGCCGCTGGGGTGAGGCATGGGCTAGGTTGGAGTATGCAATAAGGAATGGAAGGGGGGAGGGATGCGGAATATGGGAAAGGATATGGATCGGCTCCAGGGTCTAAGAAATGCCATGGGGATTTAGGATCTGATTCTGGGGAGGGGTGGGAAGGGAAGGGAAGGGAAGGGAAGGGAAGGGAAAGGAGAGGGTGTTTCCTATTCTGTAATTGGCAATCACAGAGCCTTAGGGTATCAGCCCACAGTCGGGGGGCTCCTCTAGGTCCCTAACGCTGCCTTCCTTCCCCCCACCCACCCCGGGACCCTCCAGCCGCAGCTGTTACAGTGGAGAAGCTGCAGTGGTCTGTGTTCTCCCCGTGGAAGAGGGCGGCGTCCTTCAGGAACACAGCTCCCGCCTTGAGGATGAAGGTCACAAACAGCTGGGTGTGGATGTAGTTCCGGGGACAGTGGAGCCTCCTGGAAGAGCAGGGATGAGGGGGAGCACAGGAGGAGCACAACTGAACTGACTCGAGTCAGACCAGGCTGGACTTGGAGCTTCAGGGTTAGCCATGCAGGACAGCCGACCAACCACCGCCCCGAGGCTCAGCAGAGGTGAGAGGACTGAGGGGACCGGTCCTTGCCTTTGGGGAGCTCAGAGTCTGGGGGACAGAGGCATAGGTGGCAGGGTACTGGGCAGGGGAGCCCCCTGGGTGCTCAGAGAGATGAGGCACATCCCCAGGAGACAGAGAATGGCATTAGCCATGTTGGGGGGCTCAGACTCTAAAGTTGGGGGGGTACTCAAGGGAGGCAATGGTCAAAGGGTTGGAGCAGTCAAGAAAGGCTCCATGTGGGAGGCCAAAAGGATTCTGAAAGCAGGTGGGAGCTGGGCTTTGAATTTTGACAGATGGAAACACATCAAGAACACAGGAAGTGGGCATTCCAAGCAAACAGAGGAAGTTCCACGTGAGCAGAGGTGTCGAGACTGCGGTGAGTCCTGGAGTGCGAGGGCTGGAAGGGAACACACCGGGGAACGGAAGGGAAAGCCAGGAAGGGCCGCGGGGCCTAGATCCAGCAACCTCCTGAGTGTCCAGGCAAGGACTCAGGCTTGGCCCCGAGGACCACAGGGAGGCAGCGAAGGTTCTGGAGCAAGTCAAGAGGACAGCAAACCTGAGAGCAACCAGGATGGCAATGGCCACGAAGAGGGCCACGATGGAGATGCTATGGCCCAGGGTGTAGATGATCTTCACGGTGGAGAAGTAGGATTTCTGGGAGAGTAGAGATGGAGAAAGTCTCAGCAGCTGCACTTTCTGGGAAGGAGGGGCTTGAGGACCATGCAGGTGAAGGCTCTCGGTTCTAGAACCCCCCATCTGGGGGCAGGGTGCCCGTCGCAAGCTCCCTCATAACAGAGGCACTTCTTTACAGCCTGTCTTGCACCTGACCTGCTGGTGGGCAGTGAGGGGGGTGGGGGCAGCAGGGAGTGACATGTTGACTCTCACTGTTAGGTGGGGTGGGACCGAGACAGGCGGCAGAGAAGCTATAGCTTCACTCACTCATTGGTAGATTTTGTCATTCATCGAGGAACGACAAAAGCTCGAGAGGAAATGGGACTGGTTTATTGACATCCTACTTCCTCACCATCTTGGGCACATACGTTCCCCCCAACCCTAAAGAAAGGGGGCAGCCAGGGACAGCCACGGGGAGAAGGTCTTTCTATGATCAAGTGTTTGGATCCATCAAAGTCCAGCCTGGACACCACCCTCTCCCCACCCTGAGATGGAGGTGGAGGGTGCAGACCAAGGGAGGGGACCAGGGACCCCTGGGGGATGCAAGCAACCAGCACCCGTGTCTGTCTTTTCATTTGAAAAATGGTCGGACTCATGCCTTCCCCTCCTGGGCTGAGGGGAAAGAGGTATGGGGTTGGGGGTAAGGAAGTACCTCGGAAAGGCCCTGCTCAATTTGGATGTGTGGAGCATGCACACCACCCCATGGACCTGGACCAGAGGAGGGGGGCAGCTTGCCCAGGACCACTAGGTGCCTTAGTTCCCCAGAACCATTCAAAGCTCCTGCCCCGGAGGCCTGGGCACAGAGAGGGCAGCCAAGGAGAGGGCAGCCAGCACATCTCCCACCCTGTCCTTCGCCTCCCCTCTCTCCCAGCACCGTGGCCACGTGTCACCCTTGAGCAATTAGCCAAAGACCAGAGCCGTCTCTCTTGCAGACGCTGCCATCTTCTGAAACCACTGTAATAAATATTCCCATCCGCTGGATACGGCGGAAATGGCAGCCCCTCCAGTTGTGCAGTCCACCATCCCTACAACCACCCACGGCGACCCTTCCTCCAAGATGCCAGGAGCCTCTTACCTCCTCAGTCAGCAGGTCTAGCGGCACAGGGCAGGCCACAGGGTAAGGTGGGAAGGGCTCAGACCAGCCTGTGATGGTGCAGTCCCGCTTCACGGCCCCTGCGAGGCATGCAGAGGTGGGAACAGAGAGCGGGTTGTAACTCGTTCTCTGTCTCCAGGACAGAAGCGGAGTCGTGGATCATCCAGTGACCCTGGCTGGGTCTGCAGACAGCTCTTCTCAATGGTAGAGAAAGGGTGGCCTTTCCCCCAAGGGGCCTGGGTTCCAGGTCCAGCCTTTCCACACTCTCCCCACTAGGCAGTGGTAGCATCTGAGTAGTCAGACAGGCTCTGCTCCCCCCCACCCCCAGGCCAGCCCTCCTGCCGACATCCACAGAACATTTGCTTGGGGTCTGGCCCTGGGCCCAGCACCTCTATGCTCTGCTCACCAATCCTCCCCCCCCGGGAGGTTAATGTTCTTGGTTTCCCCAGGTCACAGGTCAGGAAGCTGAGGGTCAGGAGGTTGGCTCACTTGCCCAAGGTCACACAGGAAGATGGGAAGTTGGTGTTCACATCCAGATCTACTGCCCCCAAAGCCAGGGACGTGCCTACCATATGCTGACACCACCAGGTGAAACCACCTCATCTCCCCACTCGCCACCACACCCGGAACCCTCACCTGGCTCTGAGCTGAAGTGAGAGAAGAAATCTGGACAAGAGAGAGTGACCCACTCGCCAGAGCCCGCCATCGGCCAGCACAGCAGCCCATCCCACGTCCTCGGGCAGCCTAGGTAGAGAGATGGGAGCAGAGCAGACTCAGGGGACAGGCCAGGCAGCATTCAGAGTGATGAGGCTGGAGGAGATAGAAGAGCTGAGAAGCCACCCCCTCCCTCCCAAGCGCCATACCCAGCGTGGTGTTGGGCATCCCTTCCACTGCTTGCAGACATGACCTCTCATCCTCTCTCAACTGGGTGATGAAGTCACACTCTGGGTGCACATGACCCCATACCTGCAGGAAGAAGGCAATGGGATGAGCCAAGCCAATCGGGTGCTCTTTCTGGGTTCTCTGGTCCAAATGACCTTAGGACAGAGACAAAGCCTGATTCACTTCCCCAGCCCTGCTCCTAAGCACAGGGTCTGGCTCCCCACACTTTCGAGTGCTCTTGGAGGAGATGGAACAGAAGAAGGAAGGCAGGGAGGGAGGAAGTGGGGGGAGGAGGAAGAGAGGAGGGAGGAAGGAAAGGAAGATGGAAGTCTGGACAGATGCTTCCCAGTTTCATCTCATGGGAGCAAGTTCTGAGATGCATTGAACACAAGGCTTCCGAAGACCTCCTGGAGGGAACTGAGTCAACAACTCTCTGTGCAGGGCCTTTCCTCGTCTCTTCCCCCTCTCCTCCCCCCTGCTCCCTGGATGCAATTCTGCACAAAGTACCTTGGTAGGCAGAACAATGCCTTCATTCACGCAACAAGGTCTGCCTCCTAATCCCCGAAAACCGAATATACGCTACCTGGCCCGGCCAAAGAAATTCTGCAGCTGGGATTAAATTAATGATCTTTGGATGGGGAGATTATACGGGATTATCTGGACAGACATGAGGTTCTTATAAGAGGGAGAATGTCAGAGTCAGATAAGGAGATGTGAAGGAAGCAGAGGGGAGGAGGTGGGGGGGAGGGAGGGGACGTGAAAGAGAGCAGCCATGGTTATGTGGGGTGCACACAGATGAGAGGAAAGAGACTCCCCACATAACAACAGCAACAACAAAAAATTTTAAAAGGCAGGGGCGGGGGCAAAACCTTCCAGGTATGGAATGAATAGGGCACAGCACAGGGAATGAAGTCAACGATCTTGTAATAGTGCCGCACGGTGCCAGATGGCAGCTACGCTTGTGGTGAGCACAGCATAACATAGAAACTTGTCGAATCCCCGTGTGGTGCACCTGAAACTAAGGTAACAAGGTGTGTCCAGGCTACTTCAATTACCAAAAGAAAAAAAAAAGAAGAAGAAGAAGAAGAAGAAGCAGCAGCAGCAGCAGCAGCGGCGACCTGTTTTGCACCCTATGCCCAGCCCTGACAAATCAGACCCCACTCAATGCACAACAGCCCCGGCGAATAGATATCATCTCCTTTTTAACAAAAGATACAAGTGAGGCTCAGGAAGGGTGGGGAACTTGCCTAGGCCACACAGCTAGTTTCAGGGTGCCAGGATTCCAGCCCAAAGGCTGTGCACCTGGGGGCGGGTGCTTGGGAGGTGCGGTGGCCCCTGCACACTCGTGCGTGAGCACACACACACTCTCATGCTCACACACAAGCCAGCAGGGGAAGAGGAGACCTCAGTCCATGAGTGCTGAGCTTCCCACCCAGTACCTTGTATGTCCTGTCCTGGTCCCTGTGTCACTTGCAGTAACTCCTAGAAAACATGCTGGGAAATCACAGCACAATCAGGGAGGGCCCCTGTCCAGCACCCCACTCCCACCACCCTACTCTCCAGTACATAAGTTTGCCAAAAGCTTCTCCAGCCCGAGGTGTATCAAGAGAGGAACAGTCTCCCAAATATGGGAGGGGAGCAGCTGTTCTCCATCTACTGCGCAGGACCCTGGTCCCTGGCCACACCCTTTAGGAGGGAGCAACCCAACGGGAGTGTGGCTCCAGGACACTGGGGATAGGGAGGGGTCTGGAGATTCTGTGGAAGAATCAGGGACATGAGATGGGAAGGCCTTAACTGCCCCCCCTGATTCAGAGTCATATCTCAGGCATACAGGGTCTCTGTGGCCCCTGGAAGGCCCAGGCAGGCCCTGGAGGGAAGCAACAAGGAGGCTAACTCAGCTCAGCCAGGTTTTCCTAGTCAGAGCTACCTAGAGACAAGCAGCTGCAAGGGAAGGGGAGAGGAGGGAAGGGAAGGGGAGGGGAGGGAAGGGAAGGGGGCAAAAGGAAAGGGAGGGGAGGAGGGAGAGGGGAGGAGGGAAGTGAAGAAGAGAGATGGGGAGGAGGGGAGGGGATGGAAGGGGAGGGGAGGGGGAGAGGAGTTCTCTGAGCCATGGCTAGTAGCCTGCTTAGTAGAAACTCCTGTGCTGAGGAAGAGCAGTGGGGACCCACCAGGCTCCAGCTAGACCCCCCCTTATGGCCTTGTGGCTCCCAGATCCGGAGCCCAGCAGGAGAGGCAGGAGGGTCTGTGTTGGCTACTCACAACTGGCAGTGGGCTCAGCAAGCAGAAGATGCAGGCACCCCACACCCTGCTGTCCATGGTGGGGCTCAAAGTGGCTCCCCCAGTCAGCGTCCTTGTCCTCAGGGTGAGCCTCGGCCCTCTTCCCTCCCTGTGGTCCCCTGTGGTTGCTGCTGCTGCCGCCACCCCTACTCTGATGGCTATTTGCATAGGCAGGAGCTGGCAAAGGGGACAGAACCAGCTAAATATTCACAGGATTGCAGGACATCATGCCCAACTCAGCCCCAGCCCCAAAGTGGGCCTCTATGTCCCCAACAGGGAGGGGCTGAGCACCCCACCCCCTTCCACTCCATCTGTAAGTCTGCTGTGTCCCTGTCCTGAGCTGACTGCAAGGGCCCAGAGAGGTGATAGCCATAGGACACCCCTTGCCCTGGCAGGCCAACATTCTTTACCATCTCCCTCTCGGAGCCCAGCCTTCTGCTGGCCCACAGTAGAGAGAGCCCCCCTCCCCAAATGAAGGAGATTCAGAGAAGAGGAAGAAGACGACCTGGGCCCACCGTCAGAAGCTCCCAGTTTGGTTAGTCACCCAAGCCTCATCCACAGGGCTGCAGGTGGGCCTAAGGCTGTGGGGACACAGCAGGGATGGGGGTAGGGTGTCAGTGGGGGTTGCAGAGTAGGGATGAGGTTAGAAAAAGAAGTGAGATCATGATGCCCCTGCATGGGCTGGCCAAGAAGCGTCATATCAGTAGGACCTTGCTTCTTTCCCTGCAAGGACTCCAGCCTGGAAAGCAAGGTGGAATGTGCAGATGTCAAGGCTCTGGACTTCACACGGGGGCTTATCAGAGTCTCCAGAAGTCTTCACAGCAACAGAGGGAAATGAGCCAAAATGGGAGGTTTGCAAGGGGATTCATGGAGCTAGACCACCCTGAATGAAGCAAGACAACTGTTATCAGCAGCAAAAACTAGAGGTCTTAACATAGCTGCTCAAATGATTTTGGACATTTGTTGCCTGGGCATTTTCATTATAGTTTTAGACTTTAAAATATGGAATCCCAATTGGCCAAGCTAAAGACAGCGTTCTAAGCTACCCTGGCTCTCGCACAGCACTTGGGGATTCGGAAGCACCTTGTATCTTCCAGAGCCCTGGATGTCACTGTCCCTGGTGGGGCCTGACGTTTGTGTGCAGATCTGCATTCCCAGAGTTTGCTGGGCTGGATGCTGGTGACAACAGGCATGTTTACAGCCTGGCACAAATCATGAATGATGAAGGCTCCTCACCCCTACCTCGTGTAGAGTGAGGAATCATTTTACATCAGCAGGGCTTTATTTTTCCGTTTGTATTCATCGCTGACAAAGTGCTGAAGGAAAACATTTTGAAAAGAAAACACGAACCACCCCAAGCCCCAGACCCCCCTTGCCCTTGCCCAAAGGTTCTCCTGTGCTTCGCCGTAAAAACAGTGTGGACGGGCATGCTCGCACAGTTCACCTCATCTTCAGAATGAAGCAGAGCTCCTGGAGGGACAGGCCAAGTGAGGACTCACAGGTGGGACAGCAGAACACTGAGAAGGTGTGATCTAAAGGGAAAGCTAGAACCTTCCATCCATCAGCTACAAATAAGCAACAGCTCAAGGATGCATATTACAGTTAATCACTGTTGGTAATCAGTATCAATGTCATTAGCATTAATGAAGGTTAATAATCAATATTCACACTTAATACTTAATAATAATTATTATCTAAATTAGTGGCTCTTAACAGGGAGCAATTTCATCCCCCAGGGAATATTTGGCGATGCCTAGAGACAGTTTTCAGTATCACAGCCAGGGGTCAAGGGGGGCAAGGAGCGGTGGTGACAAGGTGCTAATGGTAGAAAATGGATTGAAACCAGAGAAGCTGTTGAACGTCCTACGATGCACAGGACGGCCCCCACAGCCAGTAAAGAATTACCCAGTTTAAAAGGTCGATGGAACTAAGGTTGAGAAACCTGGATCCAAGGGTCTTCCAGGCCCATTGTCCTTCTGAATAGACCAGAGTCACTGAACACCCATCTCTGAGTACCTCTGTATCTACTCAAGTTCAAATTCTGCCTCCAGGTCTTGCCAGCTGTGTGAGACCAGCTCCCTGCTCAGCGGGGAGTCTGCTTGTCCCTCCCTCTCTGCCCCTCCTCTCACCTCATGCTCTCTTTCTTTCTCAAATAAATAAAATCTTTAAAAGAGAGAGAGAGAGAGATCATATCAAATTGCTTTTCAAACTGGGTGTACCAATGTTCACTCCCATCTGCAAAGTAGAAAAGTACCACTTTCCCACATTATTTTCCAAATCTCATATTATTAGCCATGAAAATTTTAGGCAATGTGATCGATGAAAAAGGATTAGCTCATTATTATTTTCATTTTCTTTAGTATTAGTGATATTGAGCATCCCCTCATCGGTGCAGTGGCCCTACATTTTATTGGTGTGGGGCTTGATCCCAGGACCCGGGGACCATGACTGAGCTAAAGGCAGAAGTTTCACCGACTGAGCCACCCAAGCAGCCCTGACGTGATCTTTTAAATCTCTACACGAACATACTCAAAAACCAGAAGCTCCATTTCTGAATATTTGCCCCAGAGAAAAGTATTATATAGTAAAAAAACAGAAAACACAAAAGCCCAATGCTAATGAAATAGCTAAATTAAATGTGGTATGTTCATACAGTGGAATACTATCGAATGTACCATTAGATACTATTAAAATACTATTAAAAGGATGAACTAAATCTGTTTGTATTAACATGAAAATATTTTTTTAATGTATGTGAGGAATTTCTGCTCCAGCCAACACAGAGTAGCAGGGACTGACTTATATTCCTCCCACCGTAATGACAGGAAATCTGAACAAAATATACAAAATTTTAGGTTTTAATAGATGAAGAAAGAAAAGCACACACGATCATTGCAATTGATGCAGAAAAAGCATGCGACAAATGTGAACACTCTTTTAAGACAGAAACACTTAATATACTAAGAGTAGAAGGGAGCTTCCCTAACATGATAAAGGCCATAAATGAAAAACCCACAATGCATATCATGCTCAATGATGAAGACTGAGCTTTTTCCCTAAGATGAGGAACAAGACAGATGTCTGCTTTTGCCACTTCTATTCAATGTAGTACTTACTAGAAGGTCTAGCCAGAATGCTGAGGTAAGAAAAGAAATAAAAGACACCCAAATCAGAAAGGAAAAAATAAAATTATCTCTGTTTGCAGATGACATGATCTTATTTGCAGAAAACCCTAAAGAATACACACACACACACACATGCACAATTAACATTAATAAACAATTCAACAAAATTGATATGCAAAAATCTGTTGTTTTTTTAATACACTAAAAATTAAACAATCAAAAAAAATTAAACAATCTGAAAAGAAAATTAAGAAAACCTTTCCACCCATTTGCAATAGCATCAAAAAGAATAAAATGCTTTGGAATAAATTTAACCAAGGAGGTAACTTTTACAAAAAAAACAAGATAATAAAACAAAACATACAAAACATTACAAAAGAAATTAAATATCTAAAGAAAGGAAAATATGGCTTGGTTCATGGATTAGAAGACTTAATTTGTTAAGATGACAAAACTACCCAGAGTAATACGTAGGTTCAATGAAATCCGTATATAAATCCCAATGGCATTTTTTTCAGAAATAGAAAAATCTATATTAAAATTCATATGGAATTTCAGGGGACCCTGAAAATTCAAAACAATATTAGAGGGGAAATATCAGAGACCTCACATTCCCTAATTTCAAAACTTACTGCAAAGCTACAGGAATCAAAACAATGTGGTGCTGGCATAAATATACATATAGACCAATGGAATTGGAGAGAATAACCCCTCACATATATATGCTCTATTGATTTTGGGAGTGCTGCCAAGACCATTCAATGGGGAAAGGACAGTCTTTTCTACAAACACTACTGGGAAAACTAGATATCCACATGCAAAACACGAAGTTGGACCCTTACACCATATGCAAAAATTAACTCAAATAGATAAAGACCTAAATTCAAGAGCTAAAACTATAAAACTCTTAGTGGAAGACAGAAGAGAAAATTTTCATTACCTTCGATTTCACAATGACTTCTTGAATATGACACTAAAAACACAGGAAACAAAAGAAAAGTAGAAAAAATTGGATGTTACAGAAATCAAAAACCTTTGTCCAGCAAAGGGCACCACAAAAAAAAAATGAAAAAAAGAACTCACAGAATGGGAGAAAATATCTGCAAGTCATATACCGATGAAGAATCAATATTCAAAAAATATGTAAGCTCTTACAACTCAACAGCAAGAAAACAAAAACAAAAAACAAACAAAAAAAACGATTCAAAAATGAGCAAGAGACTTGAATAAGCTTTCTTCGAAGATGATAGACACATTGAAAAAAAGCTCAGCATCATTAATCATTCAGGAAATACAAGTCAAAACCACAATGAGATACAACCTCACACCCACTAGATTGCTATTATTTTAAATAATGGAAAATAATACATGTTGTTAAGGATATGGAGAGATCAGCCTTCCAGCCCTGCTGGTGGAAATGGAAAATGGTCCAGCTGCTGTGGGAGACAGTTTGGCAGTTTCTCAAGAGGTTAAACAATTCTACTCCTAGGCACATATCCTGAAAGCAGAGACTCCAACAATACTTGTAGACCAAGGCTCATAGGAGTATTATTCACCATAGACAAAAGGTGGAAACAACCCAGGTGTCCATCAACAGATGAATGGATAAACACAATGTGGTTCATACCTTAAACAGACTATTAGCCATACAAAGGAATGAAGAAGTCGTGACATATGCTCCATCATGGATGATCCTTAAACATATTCTGCTAAGTGAAAGAAATCAGACACAAAAAGACAAAGACTGTGTAATTTCACTTAGATGAGAGATCTAGAGTAGTTAAATTCATAGACACAGAAAATAGAATAGAGGTTATCAGGGTTTGGGGTAATGGGGAAATGAGGAGTTGCTACTTCATGGGTACAGAGTTTCTATTTGGGATGATTCAGAATTCTGGAAATAAATAGTAATGATGCTTGCACAGCATTGTGAATACCTAATACTTCAGTACCTAAGCCACTGAATTGGGCATCTAAAATGGCTAAAATTGTAAGTTTTACGTTGTGTGTATTTTACCACAATTTTTGGAGTGAAAAAAAATAATTGGTTAAAACAAAAGTAATAGTGAAACTTTGTGGGGTCTATGGCACATATAGAAGTAAAAAGCATGAAAACAACAGCAAAAATGAAAGTAGAAGAAAGCAGAAGTGTATGTTTATACAGTTTCTATGCTATGCGAAGCAGTGTAACATAGTTTAAGGGTAAACAGTCATAAGTTAAAGATATACATTGGAAATGCTTGAGCTCCCACACCAAACAATAAAACAAGGAGATAGTTAATCAGCCAATACCAGAGATAAAATCAATCATATAAAAACTAGTCAATCAAAAAAAGAAGAAGAAAAGGAAAGGAAGAAAAATGAAACAAAGAGCAGATAAGACAGAGCATAGGAGAACTGTAGAGGTAAATCCAACAATATGAATAAATAAATTAAATATCAATGGACTAATCACCCCAATTAAAGAGATCATCAAATTGAAAGAAAAATGAAGACCCAGCTATATACCTGCAAGAAACTATTTATTTTATTTTAAGTAGGCTCCACATCCAGCATGGAGCCCAGTATGGGACCTGAACTCACAACCATGAAGCGGAGATCAAGAGTTGAACGCGCAACCAACTGAGCCACCCTGGTGCCCCAAGAAACTCATTTTATTTTTTTTATTTTTTTAATAAATTTATTTTTTATTGGTGTTCAATTTACCAACATACAGAATAACACCCAGTGCTCATTTTAAAGATAAAGCCCTGATCGGTTGAAAGATAAACAAAGGAAACCACACATGTATTAGGATAGTTAAAATTTAAAAGACTGACAAGACCAAGTGCAGACAAACATGCAGAATAATTGGAACTTTTGCGTGTTGCCGGGAAGAATGCAAAATAGTACAACCATTCAAAAAAAAAAATAGTACAACCACTTTGAAAAACAGCTTAGCAGTTTCTTTTAAAGTTAAGTATGCGCTTAACCATCAACCCTACCCTAGGTATTTATCCAAGTGAACTGAACACTTATGTCCACCTGTACACAAATTGGATAGCACTTTACTCATAATCATCCAAAAATGGAAATGACCCAGATATCCTGCAACAGATAGTGGTAAACAAACTATGGTATATTCACACAATAGGACGTTACTTATCAATAAAACGGGACAGGCTATTGATTCATGCAACATTATGGATGAATCTTAAATTGACTTTAATGGGTGAAAGAAAGAAGCCAAATCCAAAAGGTTACACACTCCATTATTCCATTTACATGACATACTAGGGAAGAGAAACTATAGGGCCAGAAAGCAATCTGTAATTCCCAAGGGTTGGGGGTGAGAGAAGGATCTGATACAGAGGGGCAGCATGAGGGAATTTGGGGGGGATCAAGGAACTATAAGGAATTATAATGTGGGATATATGATTCTACGCATGTCAGATCCCATTGAACTGAACATCTCAAGAAGTGAATTTTACTATATGAAAATAGTTTCTTAATCAACCAGGATGGACTTGCCTGGGTAATTTAGTCGGTTAAGCATCCAACTCTTGATCTCATCTCAGGTTTTGATCTCAGGGTCATGAGTTCAAGCCCCTTGTTGGGGCTTGATTTTGGGGGGCTTGCTTGAAAAACATCAACGAGATGTCCTGGGTGTTCAGGATGTCGTGCAGACTATAACAAATGAATCTGACTATATTACACATATATACATAACCACATTCTAGGGAGTGGGAAAAAAGAGATTGACCTAAATGTTTTGCCTGGATACTGTGGGACTAAAGATAAAAAGAACTGTACACAAATTCTGTACCGTTTTCGGTACATTTGTTTTTCACAAAGGTATGAGTTAATAATCCTGAAAATATGTTGCACGTATAGTAGGGTGGAACAAATAAATAAATATATTATAGGTAATAGGATGTAAATAAAGATACTGTAGTCAATAAAAGCCAGAGAGGTTACAAATAAATAAAGAAAAAAATGCCAGAATAAATACATGGTGCTGAATCGGAGTCACAGGTATTAGAATAAAATCATATTTTCCTTGAAGAGACAGATATATAGAGATAGGAACAAAGGTAGGTACGTAGATAGGTGGATGCATACATACATGTACATATAAACATGCACGGGTGAGTATATGTTTATACATTTTCTAGCTCCATCCAATGAGAGGACCCGGTGTCATCTTGTATTGGATCCTGGAACAGAAAAAGGACATTAATGGAATCTGAATAAAGTCTGCAGATTAGTGATGGCTTTGTATTAATGTTCATTTCTTATTTTCAATAATTGTACCACAGTTACATAAGATGCTAAAATTAGAGGAACTCTCTCTACTACCTTTGCAATTGTCCTGTGTGCCTAAAAGTATTTTTTAAGTATAAAGTTAAAAAGGGACCCAATAAAATTAAGAAAATGAAAATTAAGAAAATTAAGAAAAGAAAATGGCAAGCCACTAAGTGAGAGAAAATATTTCTAGGATATCTATCTTATAAAGAACTCGTACCTAGGGGGGGTTTCAAAGAATTCCGACCACTTCACAGAAAACAACGTGATTTTCAAAGAATGGTTAGGATTTGAATGGTCCTGTGAGTGACAAGCAGGGACATTTAAAGATGCTGGATAACATTAGCCATTACCAAGGTGTATGTGTCACCATGGGCTCCACTACACACCCACTAGACTAACAAGTAAGTAAACAGACAATATGGGTTTGGAGAAGGATATGGAGCAGCTGGGGCTCTCAGACATTGCTGGCAGGGATGTGAAATGGTACAGCCTCTCTAGAAAAGAATTTGGCAGTTGCATATAAAGTTAAACATACACGTATACGACCCAATAATTTTACTTCTAAGTGTTTGTCCAAGAGAAATAAAAACATATGTTCACACAAAGTCTTGAACCCAAACGTTCATAGATTCATAGGGGTGGAATGGGGGCGTGGTCAAAGGGAATATTTGCATTAACTCCAATATTCTAGTGTTTAAGGACATATTTTCGGGCCTGACTTATACTATGAAAACTAAACTTAGAAGGTCACAGCAGCTAGTGTTTAGGGGTTTTTTCTGTCACCTAGTGGGTCTGCCGGCCCCACAAAGCAGGTGGGCTCCTTGAGGGGAGGGTGGGGGCGGACCTGTTCTTCTAGGACAGCCCCCCTGGCCCCCAGCACCAGGTCCAGATTCAGAGGCGCAGAGGCTTTTCTGTCGCCCCTGTCTGGTGCCCTCTGGTGGTGATGCTGAGCAATCACTGCCCCTTCCGCGTCTCAGGGTGGCCGGGGACATGCCCACAGCTGAGATGGGGGGCCTTGTAGCTGATGGATGGGCCCCAGGGACCAGCTGTATTTGGATATTTGGCACTGAGCTCCTTTCCGGGGGCGAGGGGCATGCTATAAGCAGAGGGTATCAGAGCTAGGCCAGAGTGAGCCCTATTTCTGCCCGAGTTTTCACCCCCTTTCCCGGTTACCTCAGGGACAGGGGCAATCAAAAGCACAGAAGCTGGGGCCCTGGGGCCTCAGAATGGATCCCTATAGACAGAAGCCCCATCCTCGGCCCCCTGAGAGGGGGCTTCACCTAACTGGAGCTCTGCAGGGGCTCTGGCCCCTGGAGCCATCAGCTGCTCCCACCAGGGCCTGTGCCCCGGTTCTGCAGGAGCTCAGCCTGCCATTTATTTGGAGTCTAGGCTAGACCAGGGGTGAGGCTCAGATGGAGGGGTCAAGGTCAGAGCTGGGTTTGGGGCTGGGTCAGGGCTCAGTCTCTGGTCGGGTCAATAAGAAAACCAGGGCTGAGGATTCTTGTAGTACCACTAATAATGATGCTTAGATTCTTTGGGCTCTGAATGGCAAATCCGTTTCTGTTCTAAGGCTTTTAGGTCGATCTCACGATCCCCAAGTGGCTTTTCTGCCAAATAGAAAGCACGGCCCCGCAGGAGCACCTTCTAGATGGGGGGCAGGGTGGAGTGGGGCAGGGCGAGGTGTGGACCGGCAGGGGTGCAGGAGGAGCTCTGGCCTTCAGCCAGGCAGCATGAGAACAATGTGACACTTTGTTTTCCTCCAACCAAAGAAGGTGCTTTGATTTGTGCATGGATAACTCATTTCTTTGTAAACTTTAAACTTCACCACAGACTTTGCCCTCATTCTCCTCAGGCAGGCTTCCCCTAGCCAGGCCTGACGAGAGGAGCTGTGGGGCTACAGACCCAGCTGCCCCTGGCACGCACTCGGCATGGATAGTTGTCCTTAGTTTGCAGAAGGGGAAACTGGTGCCCAAGGTGCCCAAGGTGGCACAGGAAATTGATCTCTGAGCTGGGGCTGGGATCTAGGTCTCCTGGTGTCCAGGCCCAGGTTCTGTCCATGCCCCCAAGTTACATACTAAAATGCATCATTAAATTCTTTTTTAAAAAGATTTATTTATTTATTCATGAGAGATGCAGAGAGACAGGCAGAGATACAGTCAGAGGGAGAAGCAGGCTCCCTGCAGGGAGTCCCATGCGGGACTCGATCCCAGGACCCCAGGATCATGCCTTGAGCCAGAGGCAGGTGCTCAACCGCTGAGCCACCCAGGCGTCCCCACCATAAGATTCTGATTCAAATTTTTGGTGGCTTATTTTGGTGTTGAGGAGGTCATGGAACACTTGAAGGTGCTGGGAGCAGAGCCCCCGATCTCTGTGAGAGCATCTTGGGGAAAGGGGTCCAGGACGGAGCAGAGCAAGGCTGTACCCCACACACGCTGCCTCACCTTGCACCCACTCCCTGGACTTTCCGGATGAGGCAAAGCCCCGCCTCCAGGCAGAGGAAGGGTCACCCAATCCTCCCCACCCACTCTCCTCACAGGTGGGGAGACCAAGGCCCGAAGAGGGCAGAGGACCTACCCAGGGTCACACAGCCAGTCAGACGCAAAGTGGGGTGCCCCATGGTCAGCCACTCACTCTTCCCAGAGCAACAGGAGAAGGGACTGTGCCTATGACATGGGACCCTGGACCGGGAGGGGACAAAGCTGGGATGGCAGGGCTGAGGGGTGAGGAGGGGGAGTGCAGGGCTGAGGGGACGGGGGTCAGAGGCCGGAGGCCGGGCCCACCGCGGTGCTTGGGATCTGCCTGGCTACGGAGTGGCCCGTGTCAGGAGGCGGCGACGGTGGCCGGGCAGAAACCGATGGTGGCAAGTGCCCTACAATCGAACTCCTGCCACACGCAACAACGTGGACGAGTCTCAGAGGCAAAGATGGAGGGAACATCCCAGAAAATTACCTACGATATGCTACCAGCATTATAAAGCTCAAAAAGAGGAGCTTTAAACAGTAGGTTAATTAGGCATCTAGGCATGCATGATTTTAAAAAATAAAACTTTTTTTTTTTTTTTGGCAAAGAAATAATAGATAGAAAATGCAGGATGGCACATGCCTCTCAGGGCTCTTCTGGGAATAGAGCAGGTGCTCACCGCTAGATGCGAATTACTGGAAAAATTCTAGTTCTTGGCGTGAAAGACAGGCTGGTCCGGGTCTATTGCATTATTAAACTTGATCATTTACCTCTCTGATAATACCTGTTTCCTTAGAGCCCACTGAGTGCAGACGCTTTAACAAGCATACCACGTACGGGAGCTCGTTTAAAGCTCATGACAGCTCCGTGGGGTGGGTCCCCTGTCTCCAGATGAGGAAACAGGACCCAGTGACCTGTTGGAGATATGAGGCTCCGGATTCTAACCCGGACTGTCTGATTGCAAAGCCCATGGTCTGAACCCCTCCACCAAGCTGCGTATATTATCGTGTAACTAGGTTACTTTGGTGTAACTAGAAGTTTAAAGTGTCCTGGGAGAGGTGGGAAAGGGAGATGTCCCCACCTGCCCTCCCCTTCCCTCCCGGGGTAAAATCCCTCTCCCCCTCCCCTCCCCTCCCCTCTTCTCGCCCCTCGCCTCCACCTCTTCAGTCATCCACCCCTCTTCTCTGGGCACCTAGCACTGATGATCCTGTGCTTTCATTTGCACACCCGGGTGACCTGGTGTGCAAGTGAATGTGATGGGTTCGCAGCAGGGCAGAGCCTGGAAGACACAGGGAGGAAGCAGCTCTGGTCCCCGGCTCCTCTGGCCTCCTTCGGAGTTGCTGGGCCGTGGGCTAGTACAGGAGGTGCTGATGCTCAGTTATGATCTGAGGGGAGCCTGCCCTTGTGGTAAGAGAGGATGGGGAAGACAAAGATTGGGTCCCCCAAGGCCTCCCTCTGGCCTCTCTGCAGCTCGATCCTCACCATCCCCACCCAAACCAGCTTGGCCCCACCCAGACCCCTTATTTATAAACCATATGTCCCCGTGTCCTTGCCTGCCCCTGTTTGTCCAAAGGCTTCAGCTGCTTCCCCTGATAACCCAAGGACCAGAGGTCCTGGACAACTGGGAGGAGCCCAGGGCAAGTAGAGTTCAGGGATGCTCAGCTGGGCCCCTCCCTCTGCTCAGGAAGTTTCAGAGCCGTCTCAGGGCTTGATGCATAGAACTCGTTCAAAAATTGGTAGCTGTCCCCATTTTAAAGATTAATTTCCACTGTTACGCCCCAGGAGCAGTTCCAGACTGCTTGGCCAAACCCCTCAAAGCCAACTGAGGAAGTTTAGGCCCAGAATGGGAGGTCACTGGCCCACTCTCCCACAGCAAGGCAGTTTGAACTTCCCTCTACTTCACCACACCACCACCTTTCCACCCAGGTAGTACAGAGAAAGGGAGAGAACTTGGGGCTAGAGCAGGCTCAGAATCCTGGCTCTGCCCTTCCTAGCTGTGCAACTTGGTTTTTGTTGTTGTTGTTTTTTTAAGATTTTTATTTATTTATTCATGAGAGACACATGAGAGAGAGAGAGAGAGAGAGAGAGAGACAGGCAAGAGGGAGAAGCAGGCTCCCCATGGGGAGCAAGATGTAGGACTCAATCCCAGGACCCCAGGATCATGCCCTGAGCCGAAGGCAGACGCCCAACCACTGGGCCACCCAGGCGCCCCTAGCTGGGCAACTTAGAATTGGCTGCCTCACCTCCCTGACTTATAGTTTCTTCATCCATAAAATGTAACCATTGTCTGTTTTGTTCAACAGTCGGGACCCAGAATAGTGCTTTGCACATAGTAGGAACTCAGTACCTATTTCTCAGGCAAATGAACAAGTGAATCCCAACCTCTCAGCTCATTTTTGAGGACCAAGCAAAGCCACAGAGGCGAAGTTCCTGTCCAGTGCCAAGCACACGGCAGGACAGTACAAATGGTGTTCCCTTGGCCTCTTCACCGATCACTCTTCACCGATCACTCCCACCTCCCGTCTCAACCCAGCCCAGGATCTCAATCTCCAAAGCCTAGATCCAGCCCGAAATTCTCAGACCCCGAGAGTCCCAGCCTAAGGAGTCCGCTCAGCGCCCCAGGCCAGCCTCCTCTGCAGCCCCTCCAGCACGTTCTCTCCAATCCTCTGCCTGCCGCCTGGGGAAACAGTGCCCCTGGCTGCCCCTTGGGGTCCAGCCTGCAAGGCCTCGTCCCTTGGACATCCCAGTCCTCTCTTGTCCTTTGCTCAGGGAATGTTGTCCTCCCCCTGTAACCAGTGGAGGTACACAGGTGGGCCAGCGGACGGGGCTGGGATCAGGGCAGGTAGCAGGTGAGCCTGGCGGCCCTCCTCGGGCAGCTACTATGCTCGGGGCAGCTCTGAGGGCTGAGATGGTTAGGACCACCTCGCAGGGCCAGGGAAAGACCCAAATATGAAATGGCCTCAGTATAAGGCAGCCGGAGATGAGGGCCCGAGCAGGCTCGGAGCAGCAGGAAGAGCTCTGGCCGCAGCTAAGACACCCTCAGGGGACTTCGTGAAGTCTCCTTCTCTCTGGCCTCAGAGTTCCCAGCTCTTTAATGGGGATGAGGGTATAGGTGTGGGGGATTGGGTTGATTCCCTGTCACCCCCAGCCATTCTCTGGCTTCCTGGCATCATCGCACCTGGGGACCCACGGTCTCCATGGGTGGTAACGTCTGTCCCAGGGCTCCCAGACGGACCTGCTAAGGAGCCCAATGCCCCCTCCCTGCCCCCTCCTCACTCCATCAGGCTCCAAAACCTGCCAGGGAGGGCCCACCAGAGAAGATGGGGCTGATGATGTCACGGGGCTTTGAAAACAGTCCCCCTGGGGGTGCTCAGCCCTGGGAAGGGGCTTCTCTGGCTTCCCCCAAGAGTCAGGTTGAGACGACTACATGGTGCTTCCACTTGGATAAGCCCCAGGGTGTGTGGACCTCCTCCTTCCTTGGCCAGGCAGTCGGGACTGCATCTTGGCTAGTGGAAGCAGGGCATGGAGGGGGAGGAATGGTGGCCTCAGTGGGCCCCCGAAGGGAGCCATCCACCGTGGGTCTTCCTCCCAGCGCTGAGCTATGACACTGCAGTGGGGGAGGGGAGCCCAGGGTCCCACAGCACGGCAGGGACACCGGCAAATGAGGAGGACAAGCAGCAGGTGCAGGCCGTTGCCCACCTTTAGCACCTTCCAGAGGCAGACAGACCAGATCCTGGCCAGCCGCAGGGGATGTGGGGTTTCCCCCAAGCATCCTGGAGCTTCTGAGGACAGGCCCAAGGCCTCTGTCCCTGTGTGTCCCCGCAGGAGAGCTAAGCAAGCACAGAGCCCAGGCGGCATCAGGGCACAGCTGCAGAGATATGAGCTGGGGTATGAATAAGACCTCAAAGCCAACACATGGGAAGAGGCTTCCAGGTGCAAGGTTTTAAAGGATTTTGAGCAAAAGCCTAGACCGGGGAGGGCTTTTCAGGACTCTCAAATGCAATCCCCATGGTATGGATGGGGACACTGAGGCACAAAGAGAGGAAGGGAATCATCTGAGGTCCTGCTGCCCTGCTCTGACTGGAAGCCACCCCCCAGTGTGCTGAGCCCATCCTGACAGCCCTAGATTGACCTGTTTCTGGAGGCTCTGGATGGAGAGCTGGCTCAGCTTGGCCTCACCCCTAGCTTGTGCCACCTTTGCCCACAGCTCCAGGAGCTTGGCATGGCAACCAGCACCAGCTGGTTCCAGCACAATGGAAGGCCAGTCAATGATTTACGGAAGCTCCTTTCCTGGAGGTCTTCTCTGGCTGTACCCAGGCACCTGCTGCTGGCTCCCATACAAGCTCCCCAGGGCAGCAGGACAAGGCAGGTGAGGATTAATCAGTGATGGGCCAGAGGAAGACTCACCCTGGGCAGGAAGGTCCTCCCCACCCATCAGAGGGTGAGATGGTTTCCAAACTTAACCTCATCACCTGTGAAAACCAGTCAACAGCTCCAGGAGCCGGGGTTCTCACTCTGTGAGGACCACAGGGAGCAGGGGACTCACCTAAGCTCAGGTGACCCACGTAAGCCCTTCACTCCAGGCCTTGGCCAGGCAGGTGGACACCGGCTGGTGAAATCTCCACGGCTGCTAAAGTCTGTTTCAAATTTAACTCTCTAGGATTTGTCATTTTCCATTTCCAGAACATCTCAAGGGCAGCCTGAGGTGACTTCCTACTTAGGAAGAAGGAGGGAAATGGGCAGGGAGTTGGGAGCCCTCAGAATTTTCTAGAACTAAAGCTTCGGACTCCATGGAGGCATTCCTAGGCTTGGTGTCTCCGGGCCCCACATTCCTGGAGGCAGATGCAGCTGCTCCTCCCAGCCCGGGAGGTCACTGCCAGCAGCGGAAATTCTTGGAGTTCGTCTCGGATGGAAGGTGCCACTGGCTCATCAGTCACGATCCAGGCGCATCAGTGACTCCTAGAACTTCACGAACAGTTGAACAGAGCCATTCTCTCCCTAGAGCCCAGGAATCTTCTTGTGGGGTGTGGAGCAGAGACACCTCTTCAGGTCTGCAGAGAAGCCAACGGGAGAGAGGAGTAAAGTAAGGCAGGAAACAAACGATCCGGGTGTCCAGGGGACCAGGAAATGCCTGCGTGTCCATGTCTTTGCTGGGACCTAGAAATGAAGCTGAATGCCCACAATGCTTCTTCCAGGGTAGCAGGTGTCCGCTTGGCAGCTGGCACACGCCAGGTGGCCAGCTGAGACTGAAGGAGCCGTGTGCCCTGTGACTACAGGAGAGGCCACCTCCAATGCCCGCCTGGGTCAGTGACCTGAGCCAGCGAGACATGAACCCAGCTCCACCCTCACCTCACCTCCCAGTGCCTGGCTTCCCCAGGAATGTCAGCTGAGAAAGAATGATACGTGAAAATAGAAGGGCCAGTATTTTTATCAAATGTATAAATTATTATGCATTACTCACTGCAAAAAAATTCTCACTGACAAAAAAAAAAAAAACCCAAAACACACACACACTACAGTCCCTCCTGTGTAATCTATCCCAGCAAGCAAGCAAGCAGACCTGATTGGGGGAGGGAGAAGAGGGGTGCCTGGCCTCCACCCCACTCCCAGGGACTTGTTTTTCCCAGCAGGCAGTTCGACAGCCACTGCTGGGAATGCAGCAGGTGCCTGTCCTCTCCGCAGGCCTGTGTAAAGTGCCCTCGTATCACTCAAGAACTCATCCATTCCAGAGAAGTTTCCTTGGAGATCAAACAAGTAACAAAAAGTCGTGCGTTGGGCACGTCATCTCACGCGTTGTAGCCTGCACAGTCCAGAAGGCCCGTGCGAGTTCTTCAGGCAACTCAGACCTCACTGACTCCTCCTTCACGGGCTTTGCATCAGCATCCCCCACCCCACGCACACCAAAGTGATAGTCAAAATATGTTAACACCTCGGTTGGCACCTTCAAATTTAGGTTATTAAAATTAAGTTTCTGGGGGATCCCCGGGTGGCTCAGCGGTTTAGCGCCTGCCTTCGGCCCAGGGTGTGATCCTGAGGTCCTGGGGTCGAGTCCCACATCAGGCTACCTGCATGGAGCCTGCTTCTCCCTCTGTCTTTGTCTCTGCCTCTCTCTCTCTCTCTCTCTCTCTCTCTCTCTGTGTGTGTGTCTCATGAATAAATAAATAAAATCTTAAAAAGAATAAAAATAAAATTAAGTTTCTTGGTATTATAGGTTCAATGTGTTTGGGTTTTGTGGCTGAGTTCCTTAAAGACAAGTTACTCCTATTTACATTGCATTATATGAAAAACATAAACTAAGTTTAAAAATAAAGCTTGTGTTAAATGAGTTGCCAGCAACACATTGGCCACTTTTAGAAGGAGCAAGATTGCTCCCAGCCCTGAGAACTTTTGCCTCTTTCTCAATTCTTGGGTTTGCTTTCAGGGTGGGGGAGGGGGAATTGGACTCATATATCGATTTCTCTGAGAATCTCTCTCTCTCCCCTCTTTTCTTCCCTCCATCCCTTTCATTTTTCTCCCCAAATCAATACTTTTCTCCTTTCAAATTATAGGGCCATTCGCTTACTCAGTGGCTTGTAGAAAAATATTTGCAGGTTCCCCCTTGATGAACAGAAGCCAGGCCCAGCCTTTTTGAGCCAATATTCTACATGGGGGCAGGCTGGCTTTCGGCAAACCAAGCATAGCACCAGGTGGTGACACCTCTAAGTAACAACATGACTGTGGGCAGAGGGTGTTCCTCCCTCCATCCCCTATGCTGCAGGGATGGGTCGTGGGCCAGGCTGCAAGAGCTGGCACAGTGCTGGGTACTTAGACAAAGCTGTGCCATGGCTCTCCCGGGACGGAGGATTGCCGCAGAGGTTCTCAGGACAGATCAGAGGAGGACTCCAAATATAGTAGTATTGCAGGAGTGAAGACTCTCTCTCTCTCTCTCTCACTCTCACACACACACACACACACACACACACACACATACTTTCTTAGACCTTGGAGATATATCATATATATATATATATATATATGTATGAATTGCATATTTTCTCTCCCAACGAGTGGTGATATGCAAAATATAAAGCAGCCACGTGTGGCAGTCCACCAGCAGTACCCCAAGACTTCAGGCCTGAATAGGATCTGTGAGGCCCTGTGCGGATGACAGCGTTGACCTTTAAGTGCTGGAGATCAGAGAGGTACCAGGGGGGCTAGGCCCAGGGGAGCCAGGGAGGCCAGCTGTGGGGAGGGGCACTTGAGTCGCTCAGAAGTGCTGAGATGCTACTGACCCACGTGGCTGACGGTCAGCTCTGTCCTCACCTCGTCCCCCCTCAATACGCTGGAAAGAACAGAAAAATGAGCAGAATCCTATATGCAGAGAATGCGATTTCAGTGGAATGAAGGAGAGTCACCTGAGCAGAAGGAGCTCATTAACATTTCTGGGGACACTTCCCCAGGGGCTCTCCAGCACACCGGGGCCCAAGGCGAAGGTGGGAACGATGGGACCCAACTGTCACTTGAGGGCCGGGCATGCGGGCCCCGAAAGCAAAAGCCTCGCCGGCATCGTCTGCATCGTCTGCAGCCTTTCCTACCTCCCGAATTGCCCCTTCTTCAGCACTGAGGGAAGGACAGTGGTCATCACCGCCTGCGGGTCCTCGGGCCCCTAAGAATCACCCCACCCTGGCCCCCAGCTCACAGCAAATTCCATTCATCGTCTTCATTGTATTCTAAACCTAAAGAAAACAAGGCGTCCTGCCCAGCAGCTGGTCCATAAAACATTAATCACTATCCCCCTCCTTGAGAGGCTCCTGACCAGTGAAGGTGTGACCTCCAGGAGTGATGGAAAAATCCCAATGGGTCAGCACATGGCCGGGCCACCTCAAGGACAGGGGCCCCTGGCACCAGTTCCTCCAGTGCTTTTCCAGATCAGCTCCTGGCTTTGGTTCCAAGGATGCTGAGGATCAGCCCGGGAACTCCCAAAGGGAGAGAACCCTCCTTGCAGCTGCCAATTCCCTGAGAGACACCATGGTCTTTGGGGCCAAGTGTCAAATGGCTGCCTCAAGACCTCCACACCCTTTCATCTGGGCCCTCTTTGAGCCCACGTGAGCTCTTGAGATGGATAATGATGCTGGGATCGTGGGCAGTGACAGACCAGGAGCCCCATGGAGGCTTCATGGCACTTATGTCTGAGCAGTTGCTGGTGACCCCAATTCTCCCATAGACTACTCAACACCCCTCCAGGGTCTGGAAAGAAGAATCCCTTCGATCCTGGAGGAAAAGGGGAACTATGAAAAGGAAACTATGGGCGTCCAAGGATCCCAGATTCCTGGATATTCAGAAACCCAGAACGGAGTGACCCAGTGCATGAGGTCATACGTATGTGTGGCATACAGGCAACCTCAGGTTGATCTGGGCATCCTCACGGGCCTCTGGAAGACGTTCCCTCAGAAGGGCTTTGGAAAAGCATGCAATCTGGGCCAGGGATCCTCGGTCTCAGAACCCGTGGGACAATTGTGGAAACACAACGTTTTGCTCCTATGAGTTTCATGAAGGGAGAATGTTCTAGGATCCAATGGCTGCTAGATTACATCCTGCTTCCTCCTGGGCTGACTGTAGAGGGCACCGCCTTCCGGACCCGCAGAGCCACCTCCGAGAGCAGGTCTCTGTTGGACCACGGGGGACAGGAGGGGGGAGTCCCAGCAAGGACCCAGCTGCAACGGTGTGTGATGGGCGCTCCCCACCAAAGCACTTCACGTGTGGAGTCACCTGAATGCTTGGCAGCCAGGGGACAAAGGCTGAGTCATGGAATCTTCCAGGAAATTGACTGTCTCCGTTAAAGTTTGATGAAGAAAATAGACAAGGGCTCTGGTTGCTCCACTAGCCTTGCTCCAGTTCTAGTTTGCTCCCCCACCATCCCATCCCCCTAACTTCTTCTCTGTGCTAGGCTGGACAAAACAGGAGCAGAGTGGGGCTGACCCTGGGAAGCTGGGGTGCCAGAAGCACTGAACCCTGCCGACAGGGAGATGGGAGGAAGTCTGGGGCAGCCTCACCCCGGAGTTGATGCCCCCAGGCCTCAAAGGGCATCTGAGGCTCCTGCATCCTCCATCATCTTCCCTCGGGTGCTGCATGGCCCGTCCCCTTCTCACCCTACTCCGGTGGGAGGGGGCAACCTCGGGGTACGCAGGTTTATCAGACATCCTCCTCCGGATGGATCCTCCTCCAGACGGAGGAGCAGTCAGGCCTCGAGGGCCCCGGGTGGCTAGTGTGGGGCCACCCCGGGGAGCTGCCTGGGGTCAGGCGGGGCCCGTGCGTCTCAAGCAGACACTGAGTCCAGCTGGCCCCGGCATGAGATGCACACCTGGTGCAGGAGGCCTGCCCCCCCAGCCCACCATCCATTCCCCTTCCTGCTCCCTCTCCCTCCGGACACCCTCTGGGCCGAGGAAGACCAACTGCCAGGCTGGCCCAGAGCCGAGCTTCGTGGAGGTCATGACAAAACAGGCCCGCACCGCATAGTAGAAGGAGCCCAGTCCCTGAAGCCAGGCGGAGCGGGTTCAAATCCCACTTCTGCCACCAGCCTGCTGTGTGGCCTTGGGCAAATCATTTCAGCTTCAGGGGCCTCGGTGTCCTCTGTAAATGGGGGCAATCATCTACCTCTACCTTCCAAGGATGTTGCAAAGATCGGAAGGTCTGTATGTGACGACCCGGGGAAGTGTCTCATACAAAGTAAGTGCTCAAGAAACACCGGTTCCCTGATCTCTTCTTTCCGTCCTGCCTCTTGTCACTAGGGTTCTGGAAGTTATAACTAAATAATCCACGAGAAAGGCTCTGTCCTGGATGGCCAGGGGTGGCGAAGGAAGGGCAAGGATTGAGGTGGGGCTGGCCAGGGCCCATAGTGGGGACTGAGATGGCTTCACACCGGGGAGGACGAGGTCAAGAGCAGGAGATAAGCAAAGAAAGGCCGCGCAAGAGAGCCTTGGCTCACTGTCCCGGGCGGGTCTGGGCTGCAGTGGACTAGCCCGTATCCTGTTCCCAGGGTGTAGCTACATCACTTTGCACTCATGCCAGCCTGCCCTCAGCCTGGGAGGTGGAGGGGCACTTTGCACGGGCGGACACAGCAGAGCTGCCTCTCACGGGGACCCGGTGGATCCTGGAGGCGGAGAGCCTATCCGAACAGCACTGACACAGCCTTCGCTGGGGTGACCTAGCCCCTGGCCCTGCCGGGTGCCTCTGCATTCCCAACAGCCGGCCTCCACCAGAGGGAGGCAGGAACCATGTGTCTCCCAGGAGCAGTGATGGGACGCCAGGACCCTCCCAGACACCCCTTCCCTGATCAGCCCACACTTGTGTTGATAGCTGCACCTGTGGCCTGATGAGATTTCTAGATGGTTGGTGGTTCTCAGAGCCTCCCAGATTCTAGGCCTCTGTGGAAGGGACAGGCCCGCTAATGCGAGTAGAGCCTGTTCCCTGTTATGGGGCACTCAGTTTCCCAATGTGGCTGTCCCTGCTTTGAGAAACCAGCCATAAGTGTGCATGCAGTAGGCAGAGAAGTGGGTATCAGGACCCTACGTGCAAGTCTCAGCCTGACAGACTTGTCCCGTGAGTTCGGGTATCCATCTCCCTTTCTGTCAAATGTGGACAACCACACCAGCTAGGCCAACACTGAGGGAGGCCACGAGTGGGAAGGGGTTATATGAGATCAAGAGGGCTGGACAGAGCCTTGTTCAGCCCCCACCAGCCTCCAGACACCATGAGGACAAATGGAAAAGCAGGTGCAGACAGAGTGGTCTTTGCACTTTGCACCCTCGAAGCAGAGGCCAGCCCGCTGTGACCTCTCTTGCCTTCTGCCCTGGGCAGCCACAGACTCCTTCTCCACAGGAGAGTACACACCCTTTCGAGGTGTGGTACCTGCTTCCAGGAGTGGGAGGTGGGCGGGGGGAAGGGAGGTGGCACAAGGTCTCAAGGGGCTAAGTTGCTCTTCCTTGCTTAGCTACCACAGGTCACCCTTCGCAAGCCAGTTAAGCGTCACCTGTGCCCAACATAACCCCACTCAGTTCTGGTGGGTGAACTCCTGCCCAAACTTTGGGTCCCATTACCCAAAACAGATGTGGGTGGGGTCGGAACTGGGAGTGGAGAGACACAGGGACAGACCCCCAAGCAGCCCCTGGTGCTCCCTGGGCCATGCTCTGAGGAGGGCAGAGGGGTTGATGCGGCTGTCACATTTGCATCCTGCTTTCCCTCATGTCTTTCACACTCTTTCACAGAGTCCCTGTTAGGGTCAGGACTCCGTGTTGCTCAAGTGGAGGTCTGAGGTGAGGCTGTGTCCACCCACTGAGACCAGGAATCCTTGGGGCAAAGGGGGGGTCCCTAGAATGGCACCAATCTCCCCTCCAACCCAGAGATCCTTTGTAGGAACGCGGTACCCAAAGAGGAAAAATTACAGGAGGCCTAGATGACATTATAAGTCATTTTCCTTTATTTTCTTAACATATAATGAAATTCCGATTCCAAAGAGACATATATGCAGAGAGACAGATGCAAGGTCTGGCACGCAGCAGCCAGAACCAGGCAGGAAGCGGGTCTGCCCCCCTCTCCCCTCCAGCACAAGCCTCGCCCCTCCTGGCTCCTGACCACCACGCAGGCAGAAACCGAGCAGCTGGGAATAAGAGGGGTCAGTCTCGTGGTCCAGGGAGTAGCCAGAGACATGGCCTTGGTTGCTAGGCCTGGCCAAGTCGTTACCTCACTGTGGGACATTGGACCTCAGTTTCCTTATCTGTTAAATGAGCTAGAAGTCCCTGCTAGGGAATGGAGAAGAGAGTGTGTCGATGTCATGACGGGTCGGTGACCATTAAGTGTTACCTGGTTGTCCTGCTGCTTCCAGATAATCTGCAGATGGAGTTACTTGGGTTTTGTCACCATCATGGCGACGGGCATGCTGGGGGACCTGCTCTGGCCCTGATGGGATTGAATAGACCGTCTAGACAGCTGCCCCCAAAGCAGACTCTGTCCTCTGAGGGGTCCGTGGGCTGTATTGGTAGCTACTTCATCAGGCCAAGGCTGAATGTCCCATCCAGGCAAACGAGAAGGGAAGGCTGTGGCCTGGGGTCACACGGGGAGCCTGGGCAGGTCACCCCCCTGCCCCACATGCCTCCAGCCAGGAGTTCAGCAATAAGGGGGGAAACTGCTCCTCCTCGCCTCTCAGCATCAGCTGGGGGCTTAGAAACCACGTCCCCCCGCTAAGGGTCCAGCAAGGGACATTTGCCTCTGTGGGCTGATCTGCATCGTGGTCATCTGTCCTTGGGCTTGGGGCTTCAGATAACCAACACACACTTGCGTGAGCATGACCGAGGTCTACACTGGCAGGAGGAAGTAGAGAATGAAATGATGATCAAGATGATGCAATGATAGGTGGGAAAGGCCAACTAAAACCCCGTGAAGGAACATGGGTGCTCCTCCTTCGGGCTCCCTCTGGATTATTCTGCGAGAGCCAACCCTGTCCCTGCGGCATAGGGGTCAGCCTTGCTTTCCTGGCAACAGGGGCCTCTCATGGCCTGGACCGTCTGTTGATCTCTGCTTTGAAACATGTATGCATATGGCCGTGTGTTCACACAGATGTAAACCAAGGCTCTGCACTTGGGAAAGAACCAGGGCAAGTGGAAGAAGAGGTGCTGGTCCGTACTACATCTTCTAGAACGCATGGAGTATCTACGCTTACAGAATAGAGAGGCCTCGGGCCCGTAGAGCTCTCCTGTCCCTGCCACTCTACAGATGGGGTCACTGGGGCCCCCGAGATAACGGATGATCCCAAGGTCAGGGAGCAAGTCTGGGCGTGGAGCTGGGGCTGGAGGCCAGCCTGCAAGAATGAAGCCCATCTGCCCCTTGCCCCCTACCACTGCACCTCCCGGGGGCTCTTCCCCTCTAAGCACCCTTGGGGGCAGAGTGCGTGTTCGAGAAGAAGGAGGGCCGCGGCCAGAGGCACAAAGCAGTAACAGTGGGGCCCGAGACACCTGGAGCAGGTGAGCTGTTGAGCAACTCTGGGATGAGAAGGACTTTCTGGCACACCTTCCGTCACACTCTGAGGGGACAGCTTAGCAGGGTGGGTCCCTCTCTTTCACTTCCTCTGTGACTTCAAGGGAGTGAGTGATTGGTAAATGTCGGTTCCCAGGAAGCCCAGAGGCCAGGAAACAGAGAAAGAGAAAGAAAGTGATAGAAACAGCCCCAAACCAGGCTTGACCACGCAGTTCCGGAGGGAACTGGTTGGGAAGTGACGTTGGCCAGCTTGTCAGAGTGTCTAGGACGTGATTGCACCCCTCCCGCCCTCCGCCCGCCCCTGCCCACCCCCGCGTGGGTGCCCGGGCCAGGGCCTCTCTACTTGGGCTTCATCTCCACCCGGGAGTTGATGTCGTCGCCGTCCAGCTCATACTCCTCCACCTGGCCGCTGGTCCACACCTTCACGCGGTCCGTGAGGTCGCTGCTGCGGGGGGCCAGGATGAAGTCGTAGATGAGCACCGCCAGGGCTCCCCCGATGAACGGCCCGACCCAGAAAATCTAGGAACAGAGCAGGCCTGCTCAGAGGGCATCCACGGAAGGCCTCCTCTCCTGGGACACCCGCCCTGACGACCGGCGTCCCCCACGCCCCACCTTGTAGCACGGGCTCCCTCCCGCCCACACCTGGGGTTAGGGCAGGCAGTGCCGAACCCCAGTGTCCTGATGCCAGTGACCCCAGAGCTGGCCCAAGCCAGGGCTCTGGTAGTGGGCCGCTCCTCGCCTCTGTGTGCCCCAGCCCAGGGGGCCTGGTGTGACTAGACCAGCCCCTCCTTGAGGGTGGCCCCTGCCCCAACCTCCTCAACTTCAGAAGGGCCACAGGAGTGTCTGGTTCGATAGAGTGTGGCCTGAAATAGAAACCTCGGCGGTTAAGGACTCTACATCCATCGAGCGCTGACTCTGCGCTAAGCTCAACCTACAGGTGGTGAGGCCGTTCGTCCCAGAGGCCACCCCGGGAGGGAGGGAGGCACCACGACACCCCACTTTGCCGCTCAGGGAATGCAGGCACCAGGAGGGCCAGCAGCCTGTCCATGTCACACCGAGTGGGAAAGCGGCAGAGCCACGGTCCAGCCTCGCTCTCATGGCCACGCTGCTGGGATGTGGGCAGGCGACCTCCTGGCCTGAGGTGTGACCCCCCACCATCCCCATGTCAGGCCTTGCTGTCCCCATTTCCAGGCCTTGTCTGTCTCCCAGAACCTCTGTGATGGGAGAAGACACCGCAGGGTGGAGTTGGAACTGCCATTCAGCACCAAACCTTCCCACCACGTCCAGGGGACATCCCTGCGCCCCCTTACCCAGTGGTCCTTGAAGTTATGTGTGATCACCGAGGAGCCGAAGGACCGGGCAGGGTTGATACCGCAGCCTGTGTAGTCGATCTGCAAGGGCAAGGGCAGGAGGCCAGAGGAGCCAGAGAAGCAGAGACAGGAAGAGGAGACACAGTGACACACAGAGAGCAGACAAGGAGGTGACAATCAGACCCCGAAAGAGGGGGGCACACTGACCCAGAAAGATGGTCAGGAGGTCCCTGTGCTGCCCTCTCAGAGCAGGACCCTGTCCCCTGCACCCCCTGCCCATGACAGGGTGCCTGGCCCTGTTCTCCCCATCTCCACCCAGGAAGACCCCACACTCACCGCCAGCAGGTGTCCCAAGGCCACAGAGAGGCCGATGGCCAGGGGGCCCGAGCCCCCGAGGTCACGCCGCCTCCTGTCCGTGGTGGCCAGCACGCACAGCACCAGCTGCAGGGTGCCAATGATCTCGATGCCCAAGCCCTGACCGGAGTTCACACCAGGGGCCAGCTGTAGGGAAGGGAGACAGCAAGGTTCCGTGAGCAGGTGAGGTGGGGACCGTGTCCCAGGCCCCCCAGGCCCAGGCACCTCAGTGCCCTCAGAGCCCATCACAACAGCCCCCCAGTGGGCCCAGAGTGGGCCAGGCCCACCTAAGCACACGCTGCTGGCAGCCAACACCAGGCTCTGGCCCTTTCCACACCTTTGAGGAGGTGCCAGCTCAGCTCCGGTACCTGCCTGCACCTGCAGCTCTGCCCAGAGGCGAGGGGAGCCTGGGATGAGGCCGGGCATCTGCGTCCGGCTCCAGCCGGCCCGAGGGCCTTGGGGTAGCAGAGTGCCCCAGGCAAGGGGCGAGCGCCACGCGTGGGAGGACACGGGCAGGGATGCTCATGGGAGCGGAGCACATGGTGCGAGGGTCCACCTGGACACATTGCTTCACACCCCAAAAGTCCAGAACATTCTCCCCCATTCCCTGCTCATCTGAAATCCCCTCGCCTCTCTCCTTGGGCCTCTCTCCCCTGCTCTCCGGCCCTCTGCCTCTCACCCCACGTCCCCTGGTTCTGCGTCTCTCCCATTTCTTCTCTGTCGTCCCCGTCTCCCCCTCCCTCTCCCTCCTGGACCAGCCCCCTCCTTCTCCCTGGCCACATCGGCCCCGCCACTACCGTCTGGCTGCCACTTGCTCTTGGGCCACTTTTAGAAACATGACTCATGGAAAAAGAAGGGAATGGGAGCTGCCGTGAGGTCACCCGAGCCCTCCTCCCCCTGCAGCTGCGCCAGGGAGACCCCTCGCCAGGGAGCCCCCTCACCCTCCGCTTTGGGGGGTCTCAGGGGCCAGGTGCACCCGCACAGGGGAGCTGCTCCACATGGGCAGAAACCCACTGGCAGAGATGCCCGGATGCAGCCACATAGGCCACCTTGCCCAGGCAGAGCTGCTGTGTCCCAAGGAGCCTGAGCTTGAAGTCTCATCCCGGGGGCAAAGGGGGAAGGAGGGGTCCTCCAAAGCCAGAGGGCATTTTATAAAACCCTAGGTGGGGGGCCTTCCTCCGTCCCATTCCCCCACCCCCGAGCTTTCTCAGCCCCACCCTTGAGGCCATCTTATAAGAACAATTCTCTTCCCGCTTTTGTCTGCAGTCCTGGGCCACAGGGAAAGTGACTCACATCCCCTCCCCTGTGAGGCAGCCCTAGCTCTAGGCCTTTCCTGGCGGACCCCAGAGCTGTGACCCCCCAGCCGGGCCAGCCCTCTGGGCAATGCCCAGTTCTCTTCCCATCCCAAGGTTGGGTGATAGGGGCAGAAGCCCTGTGTTCAGGTCCTGACTCTCCGACTTGCTGATGCCAGGGCATGGCCTTTCTGATCCTCAGTTTCCCCCATCTGTAAAATAGCTTTTTCCTCCACCCACTTTCCAGAATGGCTGGAGTTTCAAAGGCAGTGGGGGTGGGGAGGGTCTTGGGGTGTTTGGGAAGGGCTGCAGAGGTGGGAGGGACCAGGACAGTTGTGGCTTTGTTCTGATTCGTTCTCACCTTATTCCCAGGATGGGGGGGGAGGGGGACAAGCGGAAGGGGAAGGACCCTGCATAGGGTTGTGGAGACCCGAGTGAGGCCTGCCTGGAGCCAGGACGGGCTGTGGAGGAGAGGCCGGTGAGACAGGGCCGACTCGTACAGATGCCAGTCACGCTCACACCTGCCGCACACTCCTCTTCTTGCTCCCTCTCCTCTGCTCCCCAGGCTCAGCCTCATTGCTCGTGGGTGGGAGTCCTGAAACCAGGCCTGGTTCTACGTGGCTCCTACCGCCTATCCTCCCCCATCTCCACCGTCTCACAGACGTGGCCTGGGCAAGCTCATCTCCTCCCTCAGTTCTTAACCAGGTCTGAGTACCCCAGCCCCTGCTTTGCCCAAAGGCACAGGTTTTCATGCAAAGTGAGCAGAACAAGGGGGCCAATGCCATGGCCAGCACTCTGAGTCCACAGGAAGAGGAGAGGGTTCCACCTTCCCCGGGGAACCCTGGGTTATAACCCCTTCCTGACCACCCAGAGCCTTTAGCTCAGAACCACATGGGGTTGGCGAACTTCCTCTCCTAAAACCCCTCACCACCACCACCACCACTAGGAAGCATCCCCGATTGCTTCAGCGTCTACTGACCGCTTCTCTTTTGACCACCAATGCACTTGTGTGACTTACATCTGGCCAGACTTGATAATTCAGAACTGAGAGGGATAGTTAGGGGTCTGTTGAAACTTGACGTCCAGGAAAAAGCAGGTAAAAATTCAAAACATGTTACTGTGCATAATCCGTTAAATTTGAAGCAATTGCTTAAATAGGGCTAATCTCAGTTGTGGCCACTTAATACTAAAATATATATGTATATGTTTGCACATCCAGGGTTTGCACATCCAGGTCTTATAGGTCACTACTTAAGCCCCCTTCAAAAACAAAACAAAACAAAACAAAACAATCAGTTTTATGAATACAAGTGTGAACCACAGAATAGTCCCCACATGGAACCTGAAGCATCAGAAAGAAGCAAGTCCTCCATTTTCACATCCTACCCAAGTAAGCTCACGCCCAAGGCCCAGTTCAAACCCCACCAACTCCAAGAAGCTTCCTCCGGCCCCTGGCTGGAACTTTCTGCGGCTATGTCATCACACTGTCACTGACTGCCTGCAACTCTTGCAGGGAAGTAAGCCTCCTGCCTTTTCTGTGGGTACCTCGGACCCCCGGCCTGGCAGCTTGGCGAGGACAGACCTTCCTGTCTCACTGCCTAGACCTCAGAGGGGATACTAGCTGGGTAGTGACCAAAGTAGTAGATAATGCTAATTTTCTAGAACTTCCACCCTGTTTAGAGGCAGCCTGTTTAGAGGAAGCTTTCTGGGTTCAGGGCTGGTTTACTTGCTTTTTGGCTGGGAGGCCACAGGCCGTCATTAGTTTTTGTGGGTCTTATGGGGCAGCCCATGCAAGCCTCTGTGAGATAATGGATGAGGAGGCTGAGTCCCCAGGAGGAATTAAGAAAGCCAGGATCTGGGGATCCCTGGGTGGCTCAGCAGTTTAGCACCTGCTTTCGGCCCAGGGCGTGATCCTGGAGTCCCAGGATGGAGTCCCGCATCAGGGTCCCTGCCTGGAGCCTGCTTCTCCCTCTGCCTGTGTATCTGCCTCTCTCTCTCTCTCTCTCTCTCTCTCTCTCTCTCTCTCTCTCTCCCCCCCCCCCTCTGGGTTTCTCATGAATAAATAAATATTAAAAAAAAAAAAAAAGAAAGAAAGAAAAGCAAGCCAGGATCCTTGTCCCAGCCAAAGATCCTGACTATCTACAGGTCCAGCCAAGGGACCTGGCTGTTCCTAGCTGGGACTGAGGAGCGAGTGGAAGATGACCCTATAGCTGCCAGTGTGACCCAGGCTCCAGCACGGCGGGGGCAGGGGCTGTGTACATGGCAGGGCCGACCTCTCTAGACAGTACGCCTCGACCCATCCCTGCTGCCCATGGGCAGAATGACCAAGGTAGCTCCCTAGGCTCAGGGCCCCCACTCAGAACCTGGGCACCCTGGTGTCCCACCCTTGGGGAACAGCAGGTTCCAGAACCAAGCCTGGCTGCACTCTGAGCATCCAGTTTTGAAGAACAGGGGAAGGGAGACATTGAAGCCTGCCCTGCTCGCCCACTGCCTCCAGGACTCAGCACTCACAGCGAAGAGGACCTTAGTGGGTCCCTCGTGTCACCCCTTCCTAGGTGTTCCTGTGTGCAGGTACCTCTGGGTAGCCGTGCCCTTGCCTGCCTCTGTGGATCTTTGTAGATTGGTATCTGCAGGATCTGGGGCTGATCCTATGGGTCCAGGTGGGATGCTCTCCTTTTCTTTTTCATTAGACATTAAGAGGCTTATTGCATCATAATTGAACGAAAAGTCTACCAAAGAGCTGCATGAATTCTAAACCTATAAGCACCAAACAAGACAGCCTCCCCCAAATGACAAAAATTGACAGTTTTAAGGCGAATCTGATCAATCCTCCACCAGCGTGAAAGAGTTTACCGACCCCTCTCTTAGAAACAGATAGACTAAAGCAGTCAGACAATATAAAGAGCGCCAACAGGGAGGATTTGAGCCACCTGATTACCAAGCTTGATGTAAGGAAAATAAGTAAAGCCCTACACCCCAAATTCGAGAATATCTGCTCTCTCTCTCAGCCCATGTGGACACCCAGACAAGCTAGTCGTGTATGGGCCCTAGTGGCCCACCTGTCTCTGAGAATCCTGATCACACAGGTGTCGTCTCTGTGTGTCAGGGTTGGAAGGGGGTGTCTCTGTGTGGAATGTGGCCCTGCCTGACCATGTTGCGTGTCTGGTGGCACTTCTGGGTGTGCCATCCTGTCCCTTGGCATCGCACAGCTACACACAGGTGCCACCACTGCCTGCGGAGAGGGGCAGGGGAGGGAAGGGAAGGACGTCCCCTTGAGGGACAGCCAGCCAGCTGCAGGTCTCAAAGGGCCCTCATTGGCTCCCAGAAGCTACTTCATCTTCCTGGCAAGGAACAATACACAAAGCAATGGCTTCTCCTTCCCTCCCTCCTTCTTTTCCTTGCTCCAGGGCAGACCCCATCTTCCTGCCAGGGAAAGGAAGAGGCTCCACTGAGGAGCACCTACCGCCACCCTCCTAGGACCGCAGGGCCTGAGTGGCTCTACGGGGACCTGTGTGTGCGCCCAGGTGCTGTGCGTGCGTGCGTGTATGTTTGTGTGTGTGTGTGTGTGTGTGTGTGTGTGTGTGAGAGAGAGAGAGAGAGAGAGAGAGAGAGAGAGAGAGAGAGCCTGTGCAGAAGCTAGGGCCGGGCGGCAGGCTGGGGGCATGGACCTGCCCTGCCCTGATCTGCTATGCAACCGCACAATCTCAGTGCCCCGGTGGCCTCTGTGTCCTTATCAGTAAAATGGAAGCGTTGGCCCGCACGGTAACCCGGGATGCCCCCCAGTCCCCAGGACCTGCTGTCGCCCTCCCAGCCAGGGTCCCCGCAGAGCCATCTGAACCGGGCTCTCAGTGTGGCCCACAGCCTGTCACAGGTCCTCCCTCCCAGAGCGGCCAGCGGTGGACAGGTCACCTGTGCACGCCCCCGGGACAGGGAGCCTGTGGGCCCTCTGTGGCCCCTCCCCAGATACAAACTGCTCCATGCACCGAGCAGACATCTGTTCCTCTCTAGTTGCCCAAGGGGTGGGATTTCAGGCCCTGAGAGGAGTTGCTCATGGGAATGGGGCATTTTCTAGTCTTTTTGGCCATCTTTTGAGTTGGGGGTTTTAACTCCACAGAACTGCAGCTCCTTGGTTATATGAAGACAGTCCCTTGCTTATCCCCCTAAGCACCAGTGTGGGGCAAGGAGCGTCCCCCAACACCATTCCGGGGAGGAGCCCTGGCTGGTGGGGGACAATGGCCATGACATTTTCCTCCCCACACCTGCAAGCGTGTTGACTCAGACCTGGCCATTCAGGAGACCCCAGACCCACTGGTGCTTCCAGAGGGCAGGGACCACGGCCCCCAGGGAGGCACCGCCAGCAAAAACAGGGGGCTCTTCGGGAAAGCTTCCCTGAGCCAGTGCCCACAGTGTGGGCATGAGGCAAGTTTGACCCGCCTGGGGGAAGCCCTGGTGGCTAATGCTGAAGGAACCCCCACTGGGTGGGGCCCCAGAGAAAGTGGGGAGCACTCGGGCTGAGCTCAGGTTGGGTGGGGGTGCTCCATGGAGTCGTCCGCACTGAGCAGTGTGAGCAGGAGGCTGTGCCCTGGGGGCCGGGGCGGGGAGGCGAGTCCCCGCAGACTGAGCGCTCCAGCGGGGCACGTCCCCTCGCAGGGCATTGCGCTTTCAGAGCAGGGGCTGCCAGAGTGAGCCCTGGTTAGGGCCGAGCTCTGGGGTGGGCCGCATAGGGCTGGCGAGGCTGCTCCAAGGGCCCTCACAGGGGAAACTGCCTCAGAATTTTCCGTGGTGAGGGAAGTCTCCACCACAAAGCTCCTGCCTCTCTATGCCCTCCCCCTCATCTGGTTCTGGCTGGAAACAGTAATTATAGGTCCCGGCTATGGCACCACCACCCAGCCCCCAGCCCCCTCTCCGGGCACGTCCATCTGAAAACTGGCTTTCCTTTCCCTAAGCCACCCCAGCCCTGGAGGAGGCTGCAGAGGTCGGGGGGCGGGGGGCCCTCAACCCTGGAAGAACTCGGGGCCCATGTAGGCGACAGGGGCCAACAGGGAAGGGACGACCCGCCCACCCTGTGGTTGGGGAAACCGAGCCTCAGGAAACTGAGGAAGGGGAGAGTTTAGGGCTGAGGTCAGGCCCCGATGTAGCAGAGAGAAGCGGTCCCCAGGCTCAGGCCCAGAATCAGCAGGGCTGAGAGAAGACCCCGAAGAGAGAAGGCCTGAGCCCGCAACACCCCCCTGCCGGGGTGGTGCTGAAATCACCGGCTGGGGGACCGCCAGGCATCCAGTCCCCTCTAGGACACAGGGAGACCATGGCCCGAACCCCAGCCCTCCACTCTCCAGAGCCGCAGCCTCCCACGGGTTCCCCCACCCATCGGCCACCCTGACCTCCCATTGCCACCTTGCCTGTGCTCACACCCTTTCTCCGCCTGGAAGCCCCTTTCCTGGGCCATTCAGGCTCCCGTGGCACCTCCTCCCTGAAGCCTTCCTGGCCCTCCCCATTGCTCAAAAGCAGACGTTCTCTTCCGCCCTGACACCTCTTATCACAACTGCCTCCTGCCCCATATCGCGGGCAGCTGTGCGTGGGGCTTATCTTCCCCGCCAGGGGCCTTGGTCGGTCCAGGGGTAGGGAGCTGGTTGGTTGACTCAGCCCCTGGGGGGCCCCCAGCGGCCCCAGTCTGGTTAACAGGGAGCATGGGTGAGGGAGTCAGGAGAAGAATAAGAAGAGCTGGCTATGAGCGTCTTTCGTTTCCCAGCGCCCAGCCACGCCCTGCGGTCCCTGTTTCACACATGGACTGGGCCACACAGGCTAGGCTGCTGGCATGAAGCGCGTCAGCCTCTGGCTAGGGCAGGGTCAGACGGGGCCACCGACCCCTGCCTCCGACACTCTTCACTTTGGGTCAAAATCGAGGTTTGGAAAAAAAAAAAAAAAAAAAATCGAGGTTTGGCTCTTAGAACCACCCGGGATCCTCCAGGCTGGACAGAGGCCCGTGATCTCTCCAGGGCGTATCCTAAGCCCTGACTCAGTGAGAAGAAAGTTGTCCCCACCATGCCCCCGGGGGACACCCCCTGACTCACCCCAACCGCTTCCTGCCTCCTCTTTCCCTATTTTTCTGAGGAATCTCCATGCCAACAAAGGTCTCCACCTAGATTTGGGCCAGGGTGGGGCCCAGGGCCCAAGGGGCTGTGGGAGCCTCCCTCTGAGCCTGGGGGAAAAAGTGTGTCACTTGCTGCAGAGACCGGTCTCTGCCTCTCTTGAGGCATCGGGGCCACCTGCCAGGAACTTCAGATGCCTTCACATCGCAGGTCCAGTGTCTGACAGGAGCCCTGGGAGAGATGCTTTCTGTTTCTAGGCCCAGACTTTGGAACCCCAAACCTCCCTGGTGTAGACAGGACAGTGCCTGCACCCCACCACAACACTCAGGAATCTTATGGTCAGCGAGGCCCCCCGTGGGCTCCTCTTAGCCAGACCCTCCTGGGAAGGGTGATAAACACAAGTCCCCAGAGTGAGCTTGCTGGTGGTTTAGGCGGGGCCAGGAAATATCTATAAAGACCTAGGTTCCTTCTTGGAGTCTCAGGATCCTCAGCTCCAGGAAAACACAACAGGTTAGCAGCAGACAGGACGTGAGCCCGGCGTGCTTGTCCCCGGCAGGAGCCTGTCCCTTTATCTCCCCCAGCTGCCAACGGCCCAGCCAGGCATCTGGGCGACTCTGCAAAACGGAGGCCGGGGCAGGGAAGGGACACTGGAGCAGGCTGCGGCCAGACGAAGATGCCACGGTAGGCGGCCACCCTCCAGGCACCTACCCGTGATGCCCGAGTCAGAACGCGACGTCTGCCCACAGATGCCTGTCCTGCCTGTCCCTGGAGAAGGAGGGTCAAGACAGGGCAGGGGCCTGCGGACATTCAACCCCTCCCCAACGGGCACCTTTACGCACCGCCAGCCCTGCCCACCGAGCCGGCCGCGGCTGAACCTGACCCCACCCGGGGGGCACTCCCCGGGGTCACCTGGCCCTGCCCTCTGGAGAGCCTGCCGGAGCTCTCGTCCCTTCCACCCACCTCGGCCACCACGTTCTTCGACTAAAGTCTAAACTCCAGCCCGCGGGCTAATCTTCAATCTTGGGCCGAGCAGCGGTTGGCTCCGCGAGGGGGCCGGGTAAGGTGTCACTGTGACACAAGAAGTGCTAATCCCCCCCACCCCGAGCCAAGGCCTCGCCAGCTGCCCTCTGCACCAGGCCTTACCAAGCCTCCCCGCAGCTGCAGCGCCAGGATCTGAACTTTGGCTGGGAAGCGGGACAACAATCGCTGTAATCCCGGGCCGCCGTCTCTGGGGCCCTGGGCTGGCTCCCTCCCGGTCCCTGCCCCCGCCTGCCCTGCCCAGGCCCCGAGCCTCGAGCCCCGATTCTGCAGATCTGGTTCCTCCCGTGTGCTCGTGCGCCGCTCCCCTGTCCCGGGAAGGCACCCTCCGAGCCTTCCTCAGCCTCTCTCAGGCCAAGCCTCCCCCCGCCGCGGTGGACCCGGGCTGGGTCTGAGTTTGCACTTGGCCGAGGGTCTGGAAAAGCCCAGGTCTGCGACAGCAGGCAACTGCCGCCAACGGCCAATTAGCTGTGCTAAGCGGCCCGGGAGGAATTCTTTGCAGCAGCCTGCCACCCACTCACCAACATCTGCTCACCATTAGTGCCCCCGGCCCGGACCCCATCGGGGCCAGGGGCAATGGGCATGCACAGGTACACACTCACCGCCCCCCGCCCCCGCCGCCCACTCACACGGCTGCACTAACACTAGCAGACCCACGGGAGCGCACAGCTTACACAAGCCCGGAGACCCATGCCAGCATCCACGTGCACACACCGTTCACACACACAAACACACGTGCCACACCTCACGGTGCCCGGCGACAGAGAGTGGAGCCCAGACGGGAGGCGAGATGTCCCCACCCTGGCCACCACCCCTACTGTAATCCAGGAAAACCACCTGCAAACCAGCCAGAATGTTTTCACCTGCCCCCACCGCACCCCCGCTGCCCCGCAGCTTCGTCTAACTCTCGGGGACCAAGGAGCAGGAGGGGCTTTTTCCCTGAAGGCAGTTTGTTTGGGGACCTGTGTGAATATGGGGCGGGCTGAGGGTCCGTGTGGCCACCCATGGGTCCTGCTCATGCAGCTGCTGACCCGCGCCAATGTGCCAGGCACCCAGCTTCGGGGGGCTGGGGACAGCGGGCAGCGTGTCCCCAGGGTCCAGGCTGTAGGAAGAGGGAGCTGGCTGCCCCGGCCGGGCAGAGCGGAGACCTAGAAGCTACAGCCGAGGGGTGAGGAGCTGCTGCCCCCACAATTGGTAGCTGCCTCCAGAGCTGATTCCCCACGATAGACGCCTGCAGGGGACACTGGCCAGACTATTATTCTCTGGGTCTCGGCTTCCCATGGTGCCTGGTAGGAAACGGGCTCTGGGCTGCAGGTGTAGCTGAGTTCCAGCCCCAAGTCCTCATGACCTCCAGCCAGCTCGTGCCCTCTCTGCTCCTCGGTGTCCCCATCTGCACAATGGGTGAGGATGAGACCTATGCTGCGTGTGCTCTGCTCCAGAGCCCAGCACCTGGGGCCACCCCACGTACCTCGTTTCGGCCGAGGGAGTTGTCCGGAAGGGAGGAGGTGATGCCCGAGAGGATGGCGGTGGCCACGATGGCCCCCACGCACTGGGCGATGATGTACATGACAGCCCTGAGGATGCTGATCTGGCAACTGAGCAGCAGCCCCAGCGTGACAGCTGGGTTGAGGTGGGCGCCACTAATGTGGCCCACGCTCTGGGCCAGGGTGGCAATGCTCAGCCCGAAGGCCAGTGACACCTTCACGTTATCCTGGGCCGCACCTGCTGTCTGGTTGTTCCTCACCGGGTAGTTGAAGCCCAGGGCAGAACCGATGCTGATGAAGACGAAGAGGATCATGGCCAGGAACTCGGCCACCACCGCCCTCCAGAAGAGCTTCTTCTTGAACTCGCTGGCCATGCTGGCAGGGGGCTTGGCTTGAGACCGCTGCCTGGTGCTCGACTCCCTCCGAGAGCTGAGCCACAGCCCGGGCTGGGCCTATTTATAGGGCCCGGGGGGAGGAGAGGAGGGGGGGGAGCACAAAGGGAGGAAGGCCTCTCCTTGCTCCTGGCCCGCCCCGCACTGCACGGGCCTCCTCTCAGCGATGGATGCAGACACAGCTCTGCTGTCGGCCTGCCAACTTTTTTCCCTCCCTCCTCTCCCCCCTCCCTCCCTCTCTCCCTCCGCCCTCAGCCCTGCCCAGCCCGAGGAGGCAGGCGGGAGGCAGCCACTGCTCTAATAGGCTTTGGGAAATTCCTCCAAGTTGGCCCCACTCAGGGGGCCAGAGAAATCCAGGTGTCCCCGCCCTATGTGCGGAGCTCAGGGGTGTCCATGGGCAGAGCCAGAAGCTCTGGATGGTGCAGGGTGGGTGGGTTGGACTCCGCAGGTGGACTTTGCCTTCCCGAGAAGTGGGGCACCATGATCCTGCTCGCCCGGCATCCCATCCCATCCCGGAGTGGCGTTATTCTGGACAGCACGGGTCCAGGGGTCCCCAGGGGCATTCTGGGTCTCCCACACCCTGGCCCAGGCCTGGCTACAAGATGTCACCTTAGGGATGCCCCAGGGGCCCAGCACCACTGGCCAGGCCCAGTTGATGGGGACACAGAGGCATTAGGAGGCACGGAGAGCTTGTCGGTGGCCCACCCCACACTCTGTGGTCAAGGGCAGGCCCGAGATAGGCAAGTAGCCACTCTGGGAGCCCTCATTGCTCCAGAAGCAATTAGAACCAACGATAGCAGGGCAGGTGGAGAAAACAGAGGCAGTTCAGGATTTTCCTCTCCAGGGCTGCATGCTGGCAGACCCCAGGGGGCGAGGGAAGGAATGGCCAGCTAGCCTGGAGACGGAGGCAGAGACGAGAGAAGGAGAGAGGACACAAGACAAAGGGAGAGGCAGAGAGACAAAGTCAAAGGGCAAGTGAGACGAGCGAGATCTCAGGCCAGGCTGAGGAGGAGAGACAGCCAGGGAGCAGAGACGGGGAAGAGACAAACCTGACAGAGGAGACGCCACTGGAACCAGCAGAGGCACGACGCAAGAGGGGAAAGGTGGGGTGGGTGGGGAAGAGGCCGGCCCGCAGACCCCTGCCCCCAGCCCCTGCCCTGCACGCCGCCAGCCAGAGGCCCGACAGCAGCCGGTAAGCTGTGCAGGCGCCCGGACTCCCCCAGGCAGGGGGCTCCTGCCGGCCGCCTGCCCAGTCGGTGTGCAGCGAGGGCAAGAGCAGCCAGGCGGGGCCGGGAGGGGGCGAGGCCAGGCCCGGGAGGGAGCGGCCCTCTCTGGGCCTCTCCTCCCACCTCCCGCCCGCCTCCCCGGTCCCCCACGGCTGTGTTGGCGTCTCCCCATTTTACAGCTGGCAGATCGAGGCCCAGCCGGGGAAGGACATCCCTGAATTCTGCACGCGCCCGGGGCGGGGCCAGGATGAGCCTGTGGCCCTTACGGCTCCCTCCCGAGCCCACCCGCAGTGCACACCCTGCAGTGCACACCGCAGCCACCAGGGATCAGCCTGGGATTCGCTGGGAGCAGGAGGCCCACCGGGGGTGGAGGTGGCGTAGCTGTGGCCACCTAAGTACACTTGAGTGCCTGTAAGTACAGGATGGAGTGGATGCGAGGCAGGGAGTCCGTACGGTGGCCGGTGAGCCCTGCGTGCTCCGAAAGCCCCAGCGGCCAGAGGTCATGTGTGCCTTATTAACCATCCAAGAGAGGGACCCAGCCAGACGGGGCCACTTCCCAGAACCTCCTCCACTTCCTTTCTTCTGGGCAGCACTTGTTGCGCTGTCCACGCCCCAGGAGCCTCCTTCACGCCCTGGCCCTGGGCATTCAGAGTGTCCAGGATCCTGTCCGCTGAGCTTCCTGGCCCTGATGGGGCCCACGTCTGTCCCCGCCCTCCAGCTGGTGGGGGATGAGTTGAGGGCTCAGCTTGGAGGCAGCAGGTCGAGGCCTGGCACTAGACCCACAAGGGCCAGGGGACTCAGGCCAGCGTGGGGGGTACGGCATCTCAGAGGCAACAGGAGCCTGGGCATGCTGCGGCTTCAGCGACAGGGTCCACGGGCCAGGTCAGGGCCCACGTAGCTGAGGATGCTCGATGTGCCACTATGCACGAGGATGAGAGTCACGTGGGGTGTACTAATTTATTCACCAAATATTTACTTAGCATGTGTCCTGTTCCATCCTGTTCTCAGCACTGGGGAGACGGCCACATGCCAGCAAGCCCAGCTTCTTGGCCTCCTGAAGTTTACAGTCTAGCATGAGCCTGCGGGCCCTGTGCCCCCGCTCTGGGCAGTGGAGCTTGTCACCGTGCAGGGCACGTGTGCATGAGTGTGTACTTGCCAGAGGTCCACCTCCTTCTGGAGCAGGGCAGGATCAGGGGGACAAAAGTGCTTTTGCCAGGGCAGATTAGGCACCTGCCAATCTCAGGATGACGTGAGGGTCCTCAGGACAACACCCCAGAAAACCACAGTATCTCCTGCCAACCCCCCATGCCGGCTGGGCCTCTGCCTCGAATGCCACACACCAGTAGAGTTCCGTTCCCTCGGGCAAAGGCATTGCCATCAGCAGAATGCAGAGGTCTCCGCAGTAATGCCCACCTACTCACCCACCATCTCCCACAAAGCAAGGGGGCCTGTGTAGCCACGACCTGCTGATTTCAGTGTGGAAGGGAGAAGGCCTGCCGCTGGAGCCCCCGCCCCAGGAAGGCCGCAGAGCCCATGACCTTCCTCTCCCTGGACGCCACAAATCCTGCCCAAGTAGGGAAGGAAGGGAGGAAGGAAGGGAGAGACAGAAGGAGGAATGAAGAGAGAGAGAAGGAAGGAGGGAGGGTGAAAGGAAAGAGCCTCTGGTGAGGGCTCATCGTCACCACACCCCTGGGATGCTCTGATGATAAATGATTTGCCAAAGAACAGCAGAGCTGCGATTAGAACTCAGTACCCCCTAATTCCCAGAACCCCAGGCTGGTTCTCTGGCTGTCAGGAAAAGCCCCTGATGGTCCCAGGTACCAGATGGAAACCCGGTAACAAGTTCAGGACTGAGGCACCCAGGCCCCAGGATGGGCAGGGGATATGGGGGGAGAAGTGGGAGGACCCTCTGCAGCTTTTCTGTGTAATGAGGTGCGGTGAGGGGTGGGTGGGGAAGGAAGCACGGACTGAGGGGACACACAGAGAAGCTTGGGCTCTGAGGCAGGGTGCGACCTCCTCCCAGCTCCTCCTCCGCTGCGGCCGGACTCTGGTGAGCTCCGTGTCCCTCCCACGGGCAGCGGCCTGGGCCCAGCCACCAGATCCGCGGGCCTGAGCCAGGCTAAATAAGAGGGGCCCGCCCCCACCCACCCCCCAGCTCCGAGCCCAGGGCGGGGCCCGAAGCCGCTCGGGCCGGGCACTGTCTGGCCCTCCTGGAGCAGCCGTCTCGGAAAGCGTTTTTCCAGATGTGCCTTATTCCCGACGTGCCCGGCGAGACCCACTTTCCAGTCGGAGCTGGTTGTTCCCAGGACAGTCTGGGCTCTAGCCCCGCCAGGATCCAGTGGGAGAACCTCAGGCTTTGTCCAGAGATGGGTGCACAGATCCCCAGATGCACGCTAAGGAGTGGGACCTCGGGCTGTGTGGGGAGAAGACACCCACGGGCGTGGCCGCAGCCACCAGTCTCTTCGCCAGAAGCTTCTGTGGGGCACAGGACAGAGGGGCCGAGGGGGATGGACCCTCCCTACGGGCAGGGCAGGGATTTCCCACCCCCAGGCCAGGTCGTGGGAAACAATGACTTCATTCCCTCCGGGAGGCCCACCAGGAAGATGGAGTTTGAGGCGGAAGGGCCCTCTGATAGCAGTCTGGCCAAGACCTTGCAGTCACCACCAGCTCACCAGCAGGCTGCATGAATCTTCCAGAATCGCTCAGGCTTTCCTGAACGGAGGCAGAGCGCGCTAACGGAGGGTGGGAAGACAGGACAAGGTCCTGGGGAGGGGGTGAGAAATAACAGAATGCCTTTTCCCAGCAATGCCCCTCAACAGGGTGCTCAGCGCATCCCTCCCCTGCCCTTGATCTAGGACCTTCCAGCCCTGGCTCTTGGCTGCACAGATGGGGCCTGCTCCCCCGCCCCCGCCACCACCACCACTGCCAGGGAGCCACGGGCCAGGGAGGCATGGGCCAGGGTCAGGACTTGGCACTAGTGTGGAGCCACCCTTCCCCGGGGCCTCGGCCAGCCCCCCACCCCTGAGCCCGGGGCAGCAGAGGAAGGATCCAGGTCCAGAGCTCAGAGACCAAAAAGAGGACAGCATGTTCCCCACCCTCCTCAGCCCAGTCCCAAAGGCTCTGCGCTCACCACCACCCCTTCCCAACTCCAGACAAGGGTCCCTGTGCCGCCAGGCTCGCTGTTCCTGGATATTCGCCTGTACACGCTTCCTCCTGCCGGGCACCTTCCCTCCTGCCCCTTCCCAGCTGCCCGGCCTCCCCCGGCCTCCTCCACGGTAACTGTGGAGGTTAAGGCCATGCCTTAACCTAGCCTAGCCCCACTACTTGCCCCCACCTGTCCCCTGATGGCCCCGAGCGGGTGAGGCCAGGCTAGAGCACAGGGCTGGGGTCGTCTCCCTCCTTGCCCGCCGAGGCCTGAGCAGAGCCAAGCTCTGGGCCCAGTGTGCTGGGGGATGATCCAGAGGGCATCCGGTTCCCCCGAGAGACCAGCACCCACCTCTCAAAGCCCGTGAATTCCTCCCTGTCTGACAGAGGACTCCTGCCCGTTTAGGTGTCACACGATCCCCCTTAAATCAAAACCGGATTTAGCAGGGCCACCAGAACCCACCAGGCAAAACAATTTAGGAGCTTTCTAAGCTACTTCTCCTCTCACCGCCTTCCCTGAGCTGCACTGTGGCTCGTTGTGCGTGTGTGTCGGGGCAGGGGGAGCAGCGATGTCAAGCCTATTTCTGGAAAGTGGAATTTCCTATGTTTTACCAATTCTCCAGCAACAGCCCCTGCTTGATGCTGCAGAGGAGGAGCCAGAGAGACAAGATGGGGACTGTTGCCCTCAGCCCTGCGAGGGTCAATGAGCATTTGACACGCCACGTCCAGAGATGGGAGCAGGGATCTGAGAATGGGCCGGGCTCCCAGGCCTGAATGAGGGTGCCTTGAGGACACAGGGCTGCCCCCTGTCCCACCCCCAACTCTGCTTGGACTGGAGGAGAGAAGAGAGAATGAAGTCATGGTTTCCCTAGCCCTGCCCTGCGGGCGAAGAGGCCCTGCTGGGCCAGGAGGGCGGCATCCCTCGCTTCCAGAAAATGCTGGTGGTGGTGTTTTTGCCAGGCTGGACAAAGGCTCTGCCTAGAGCCAGCCCTGGCAGTGTGGGTCCCCGGAAGGGAAGTCTTCATCATGTGTAGAAGTGACTTCGGAGCATTTCCTGTCCCTGGGCACACACGCACCCCTCTCCCCTGGCCTGGCTGCCACTGCAGCTTCCACCCCACTCTTCCAGGCCCCTACCTTCTTGCCTGCATCCTCAAAAATCTCCTGTCTGTGCCTTCTTAGATTATAAAGCATCGAGATTGGGAAAAGAGGCTCTGATTATCATTGGCTCGATGCTTTCATTTTACACATGGGAAACTGAGGCTCAGAGAGGCGAGGTGACATGCCCAGGGTCGGTCTGTGGGTCGGGGTGGAGCCAGGACTGGAGTCGAGGTCTCCTAACTGCTGCCTAGGCCGGGTCTGCTAGCCACACCCAGCCTCTTCCTCCTCTCTTCTCTGCTTGGTGAGAGGCCATCTCCTCCCTGGACTCCAGCAAGGACTCAGAAAAGTGCCTTCCTGGAGCAAGAAGCCAGAGACCCCCCGGCAGCCAGAAAGGTTCCATGAGGGGGCCAACCTTCTAAGCCCCCACCCCCCGGACCTGACGTTTCTGTCTCCCAGCAGGGCCCAAGCCAGTGTAAAGGCATGTCAACTCCCCACCAATGCTGTGGTCCCCAAAGTGTCTACCCCCGCGGCTCTTTGAGGTCTGCTCAACTTTTGAGATTTCCCATGCTACCCTGCCCCTGTCCCACCCCACCCCTCACCTATAGCTGGTGTCCGTAGAGGGAGTGTCCAGGTGCTCCCAGCAGGTGCAGCAGGGACTACGCTGTCTCCTGCTCCGGCCCCTCTCCTGGATGCCTCCATGCCGTCTGGGCCCCCGGCCTCACTGCCCTCCTGTGGGTCCTGCAGCCGCCACCACTGCTCTCTACTGCGTCTTCCTCAGCTGGGTCTCTTTCCCGAAAACCGCCACGGCTGCTGGATCCTGCCCCAGCTGCCCCTTGGTCCCATCATTCGTGCTGGGTTGCCCTCGCCTCCTCTGGGTCCTGCTGCTGGGACAAGCTGGGTGCTTCACTGGGCCCAAGCCTCACTGGTTTCTTTGACTTTTCTCCATAAGCAAAGCCCAACTGGGTTCCTCGAGTGGGAACAGGTGCCGGCCCAGATGCAGCCTCATGCTCCATGCTGGGCCCTACAGCAGGACTGCTTCAATGCCAGCGGGTACCACAACTTTAGAGAAATTGTTCCTCTGCGCTAGTAGCTCTGCTCACAGCTCACCACCAGGATTAATATGTTCATCTTTATATCAACACAGTCGTAAAATTCAGCTCTTCATATTTTTTATGGAGGGAGAGGCCCATGAAATTAAAAGAGCTCAGGGTCCATAAAAGTCATAATGTGGCCCTGATGACCGACATAGCCATCCCCCACCACCACCACTGTGGCTAGACTGCAGGGCACAGGGCAGCGACAGAGATGAGCATGCCCCAGCTAAGCTCAGACTGACCTCTCCAGTAAGTAAAGCATATTCCTGGGCTGATGAATCTTCCATCCCTCTTGCCTTCCCCTGCCAAGTCACACCCAGCCAGGGTGCCACCACATAGACTCAGCTGTCCCCTGACAGTGAATGGGCTTTCATGCTCACCTGTACGCACACACATACACAGCGTGTGCCTGAACACACGTGTACATACCCCCAGGCAGTGCACAGGTGCACCCCAGCATATGCATCTGTTACCTAACACATGGTATGCACACACATGTAGACACATGCAAACATGTGTGCATACTCAGACATATGCAAGTGCACGCATATCCTCACATGCATCTAAATACAGACTCACGCGGTGGCCAAGCAGCCCTGCACCTCCTCTGCTGTGTACACTGTGGCTTCTGTTGCCTATACCCTGAACTCCAGGGACTCTGCACAGTCCCTTTGGCCCCTTTGAGTGCTCATGGCTATTGCCACCTGTGCTGCTCATAATCCTGGGCCTCTCTCATCTCATCTCCTTTCTCCTTTTCGGGGAGCTGACTTTAAATGGTGGAGAGGAGGAGGCATTGGGCAAGAGGAATGCAGTGCTGGGCACTTCTGTAACTGCATGGCTCCAAGGTTCCTCTCTTGGGAATATGCTAAATGTGTCCTAGTCTCTTCATTCCCAGCCAGGAGCCCCCACCCTGGGTGGGGACAGGGACTGGATCTGACCCAGCTCTCTGCTCACAGCCAGGTGGTGGACAGGCTCAGTGTGCTCAGCAAAGTTTTCAAAGGTGAACAGAGCAAGCTGCCTGCCAGCCCACCAGCCAGAGTCAGGAGGGGTGTTCCGGGCCCGCCTGGAGTGGGGATGGGCTGGTTCACCTCTGGGACCACCCCCTTTCACTCTGTGGACTTCCTAGGATGCCATGATGCTGTGGGCTGGGGCTGGCAGGGGTGAGTCTAGGAAGGTGGGAGGTACCCACCCTTATCCCTGTCCACTGGAGACCCCTCCCTCTGTGGTCCGCTCTGGGGATTCTATTCATGTGAAGCCAACATTCCTGGAGCCCACAGGGCCAGCAAGATCATCTCACACAGGCAGATCGCTGTCTTGCCTAATGAGAAAATGATGACATGGCCCCCTGCCCCGGGCCCCTGCGCCCAGCCAGGCTCTGGCTCCCCAGCCCCCAGTGCCACCAGTTTCACCCCAATGCACACACACCTCCTGCTTTGTGCTGTTTTCTGCAGGTGTGTCCACTGGTCAACTCACAGGGCTGTGCCACCCCTCTAGGGCCCTCTTGTCACAAAGGGTTGGGTACCTCTGAACACCCAGAGTGTTAGACCATTAGGATAGGAGGTCCTTTGGGTCATTAAGACAAAAGTAAACTGAGGCCATGGGCTGAAGTGGTTCCCCCATGTTGAGCACAGTGACCGCCCTGCCCCATCAGCAGAGCAGCAGCCAATAGGGCAAACGGTGGACCAGAAAGGGCGTGCAGCATGAGGGAGGCAGCAGGACTCCCTGCCACACACACCCTGCTTCATCCCTGCACACCTCCTCCTCCAGGCCAACCTCACTGGGGACTCTGAAGAGCCAGGGTCTGAGGATTTGGGGATACAGTGTCTAGAATTCAGGAAGCCCAGGTCCTGTTATGGTGATCCTGTCTCTGCCCAGGCCAGGCTCAGGCCTAAAAGAGGATAAATATACAGTGTTGGCAGCAGCCAAGAGGTGAGTGAGAAGCCTCCCCCCAAGCACTCCATGTTCAGGATTCAGAAGCCAGCTGGGAAAGAGATCTGGGTTAGCTGCCTGCCTGCATCTTCCACTCATCCCCACCTTGCCAGTCTAAGAGCAAGTGGACAGAGGAGGAGACCCAGGCCATGGGTTCCCTAGTGGTTGGGGGGCCAGATTCACAAATATAAGGCAGTCAGAGAAAAGCCCAGGTGGTTATGGGCTGGAGGTGGGGGAATGATCAGTGAGGGTGGGAGAAATCACTAGAAGCCTCTCTAAAGGAAGCAGGACTTTGAATCATGGCATTTCAGGATCCGAAGGGATCTCAAAGGCTGCCTAAAATGGCACATCATCAGACCCAGGATGCTCCTTGATATCATTCCTTCCAGAAGGCTATGATCCTCTACATGGGTACTTACCCCACGAGGATAGCTCATGGGAATGGTTAGAGAGTTGCTTATGCACGGACACAAGGCCCCATTTTCTGGGGGTTGCCACTTCTCAGGAAGGCCAACCCCAGGACTCTCAGGCCCTCTGCGCTCCTCTTCATCCTGGCAGCGGGAGGCGGGGTGGGGGGAAAGGGGTCAGGGCTGGGCACAATCATACCAACACAATCTCATTACCCCAGGAGTGGCCAAGAGCCCAACTGTAGGATGATCACCTTGGTCCACAAGGGAGCAGATACCTGGCTCGTGAAGGGTCCCCTCTCCTGGCACTTGCCCACCACCTGCCTCATCCCTATATAGACAACAACCTAAGAGGGCTCCCATCCCACACCCCTCAGTGACCTGACCCTGCCAGAGAGCAGAACTGAGGGTCAAAATCAAAGCCAGGGCTGGTTTGATGGAGTGAGGTCAGGCTTGGGCAGGGCTGCTGCTGAGGTCAATGTCTTTGGTGGAGAAGTCAGTGTAGGAAAGGGGAGAATCATTCCTGGTCTTACTGCATATACCTTTTATAGCTGTTCTAAAAGCATTTGAGGATTCCATCAGCGCTTCTCCCACTGTAATGTGAACACAAATCCCCTGGAGGTCTTATTAAAATGCAGCTTCTGATTCAGTAAGGTCTGGGTAGCGCCCAAGATTTTGCATATCTAACAAGCTCCCAGTTGCTACCAAGGCTCACTGGTCTTAGGACTTTGAGCAGCAAAGGTCGGAATTATGAAACAAAACACTAGTCTAGTTAAAACAAAAAACACTGGGGAGGAGGAAGCTTCTTACGAGACCAGAAAGAGATTGCAACTGAGCATCACGTTCCACCTGAGCTTCCTGGAAGCCATGGCAAGAAAGGAAGACATGTTCGCCAACGGTTACTGTGGTAACAGAGGCAGCTGCCTCTGGTCGGGAGGACGTCTTTCCCCTGATTCTGGCTGCCCAGGGAACTGATGGAGCAGCCCCTATTAGGAGGAGCAGGCCTAATGTTTCAGGGGGGCATTTGGGTCTCCCTGTGAGAAGGGCTGAGCCATGGCACCCACCGCAGTGGGGCGCATCCCTGATGGAGAGCGTCACAGCGTGGATCACACAACGCCCCGGGTGCCTCACCTGGGGCAGTGCCATGGTCAATGCCCATAGGAGACCATCCTTCCCCACTCGCTGGCTCAGACCCGAGCTGGGGTCTGAGAGTGGTTCCTGACAACACAGAGGGCTTGCAGGCGGCCCGTGGGTGTTCAGGGGAGGGCCGCCGAGACCTAGGCCTGAGCCTCAGGAAGGGGTGAGGTGGATTTGTGGGCAGCGGAAGAGCCCCACCTCTTTCCAGTAATCAGGAAAGTCTTCCTAGAGGAGGGGACATGGCAGACAGATTTGTTTATGTAAAGGAAGGGAGGTGGTTTGGGAAGAGGAAAGACCAGGGAGAAGGAGGGATGGATGGGTGGGCTTCCAGCCACGGTGGAGGGGGGGAGGGCCCCTCACTGTCCCGCTCTCTGGGGCTGACTCCGACCCCCACGGGGGGCTGCTGGGACAGGGATGTGGCACGTTCCATGAGCCTGGCCGGGCCTCTGAGCCTGAATCTCGGCTTTCCCTCCAGGCTGGTGCAGAGGAGGCACCTGGGCCCTGCCTGCCTCCGCCCTCAGGGCGCTCCTTGCCCAGACCCGTGCTGGTGGGAGCTGGGGCCGAACGAGGAGCTGGCACGACTAGGCCACCGCACACGACTGTGGGCGCAGCCATGGATGGGACACAGGAGAGGACAGACTTGCTCAGCCTTGTGCCACATGGCTGTAAGCAGTGTGTCCCCAGGAAAGGACAACCCCAAGAGTCATCTCGGCCTACAAGGGTGTCCAGGGAGAGTGCAGCTGGGTCACATGGGGCTAGGTTCTCGGCTTCCCCAGCTCACCCCTTCCCAGGGTGACCGAGGACACACCCCTCTCCTCCCAGCCTCCTTTGTGATGAAAGGGACGACGTGCACAACCCCAATGACTTTCCAGAAAAGGAAATGGAAAGTCTTTAGACAAATAAACCCAAGGTGTGTCTGTGTTAATGGGAAAGAAGGAAAAGAGCGCTTGGCATTTTCTGTGGTTGCTAAAGCCATAGGGGCTGGGGGGATGACAGGAGATGGGGTTTGGGGGAGACCCTGAGGCTGGCTGCCCACTCCCACCTTGGCTGGCCAGCCTTCCGCTGGGAAGGGCTAGACAAGGGGTCTGACTCATCCTTCTCTCTGGGATGCTCACAGGGAGGCGTCTGAATCGAAGGGAAAACCAGGCTCCCATAATAGGTTGTAGGTATGGAAACCCGGACACTCACAGGCATTCCTGAAGGCCCTGAAGTCTCAGGCCTGGGCTGGTGACTGGAAAGCAATCAGGGAAGACAGGGGACAAGGAGCTCCAGGAAGTCTCTCACTCCTCTGCCCTGCGTGGGGGCCTCCCAGGAGGCAAGGGAGCAAGTGAGAACCTGACACCTGCCATCCATTAGCCTGGAGGCCCTGGGCGAGTGCCTTGGCTCCCAGAGACTCAGTTTCCCCATCTGGGAGGGAGAGGTTGGAGGGAGGAGCCTGTCAGGTGCCGCACACAGTGTCTGACACTGGTGCCCTCGTCTGGGTCTTGGGTGTGGTCACCGCTATGTAGAGCCACCTCATCCAGTCACTTCATTTTACAAAAAGTGGGACCGAAGCCCAGAGTAGAAAGGGAGGGCCCCACGGGGTGACCAGAGAGGAAAGCACATATCCAGTTAGCCCAGGAGCTGCTGAGGGCCCAACAAGGGGAAAGGAGAGGAGGGACTGCCATCTGGGGTGGGGGGGAGGGTTTGTGGTCAGGGAAGAGGTACCGACCCCTGGGGGTGCAGCTGGCCTCACTGTGTCACGGCGTTCCATGTGGTCATACTTCTTGCATCTCAGTGAGTTAGACCCACCGCAGGTCCTGCGTCTTCCCATCCAGCTCCCAGGAGAAGAGCCAACATCTGCTGGGCACACACTGGGTACCAAGCTCTGTTCCAAGCACTGTGCATGGACCCCCCACACCAACCTTAAAAGGTACGGGCTATGATTATTCTTTTTATAGGGAGGAAAGCTGAGGCTTGGAGAGGTTTTTTTTTATTGTTTGGTCACTTAACTCAGGTGACACAACCCAGAAGTTGAAGCTAAGATCTAAACCTGGGCTGTCAAAAAAAATAATAATAATAAAAAAAAATAAACCTGGGCTGTCAAAGCCCCGGTTGGAATTCATAAGCACTCTGGCAGGCTGCATGGTCCCCCGTCTTACGGTGCACACCGCCTGGCAGGTGCAGCAAGGATCCCCCAAACCCAGGGATAGCACAGGTTCAGGAGAGCCAGGGCCCCCACAACAGCACATGTGGAAGAAGCATGAGACTCGGACCAGGGTCCCGGGAGCTCTCTGTGAGAGACTCCTGGTCCTCGGGAGACGAGCAGTTCCCATAATGCCCACTAACATCCCAAAAGGCCAAGCTAGGGGGCCCAGGCTCTGTGAATGGAGGTGGGATACGGCATGCCAGGGGCCCTCCCCACAGCCACCGAGAACCCAGGAGCCATCCTGTCATCCTGCCAGCCTGGCCGTCGTCCATAGGCACTTGGAGGTGGCCAGGCCCAAGGGAGGCTGCTGGGCCCGTCCAGCTGGCCCAAGGTCACCAATGGCTGCGAAAACAATGGGCAGTGGGTCCAGCCGAAGCCGGGTCCAGAACAAAGGCCCGGGTACTTCCTCGCATTGAGGCCCCCTCCTTCATGGTTTGCCAAGACGGGAGACGGAGGAAGCCTTCATCAGGAGGTAGGGATGTTTTGCAAAGACTGTTCCCGGGAGAACTGCAGCTGCCACTGCCCTCAGGGGAGCACACACTGGGAACGGCTGCTCCCGGCCAGGCCTGCCTGCCGGGAAGCAGGGGAGAGAGGCGCCCTCCAAGCCCGCGGGTGCCCCCACCTTGCTCCCTAGACTGAATCACTGAAGTGCAAGGTGTCTCGGACCGCAGCTCCTCCCCGGGGTCCTGGCTCGGAGGGAGGTCAGCATCTGCCTTCTGAGCTGCCCTGCACGCTGCTGCAGCAAAGTCCTCTAAAGCAGCGTGGGGCCACCTCTGCCCTGCTCTAGGAACCCCCACAGCTGCCCAGCACGCAGAGGGCGGCCTGAGCTCCTCAGCCTGACATGCAAGCCCTTCAGCTCTAATCTCCCTTAATGTCCTCCCACCTGGAAGGGCCCAGCCCCTTCCTCCTGGCAGCTGTGCACCTGCCCATCCGGCCTGGGGTACTTCTGCCCTTCCTCCTCTCCAACCCTCCCTCAGGGTCCAGCTTCAATCCTCTCCCTCTAGGAAGCCTCCCTGACTGCTCTAGCCCCTACAAATTCCCCTCGTCTGAGCCCTGTGCCCTCAATAAAATCCAAGAAGGATCTGAGCCCAGGAGTTTGGAGAGCACCAAGGCAGAGATCAACTGAGAGTAGAACAATCCTTCCTTAGAGTAAAGTTCCCATACACACCGCGGTTTGTTTATATAATCGTCCTGACATAATTACTAATAGCACCCTCCCAGGTTCGGGCCCGGGCTGGAGCAAGGGAGGGGTGAGGCAGAGGGGGCAGGGCCCAGGGTTGGCACTGACAGCCGGGGCTCCAGTGCCCTGGGAGTACTCACAGTGGACACCCAGGCAGGACACAAGGAAGTGGATGCTTATCATGGAGATGGGCTCCATTCCACAGGGAGGCAGGACTTTGCTGAACCTCACAGATGTCAGGGGGCCTTAAAACAGAAAATGCCAGATAAGCACCCAGAATTGCCCTTATCAAGGGCCACAGGAAAGGCGCCAGGTTTAATCTCAAAACCACACCTGGAATCAACGGTTTAGAGACTTCGAGCAGTGCCTCCCCACCCCAGCACCCTGTGACTGGGGCTTTATGCCTAAGGGTGGGGTGGGGGAGGGGTTTCTTCAAAGATGGAGAATGAACTTTGGGCCCTCAATCAGCCCCTCCGTCACTGCCCAGATCCCAGTTGGTGGTTGGCACCCAGCTACAGGTTTCTCCCATTACCCTACATGTGCACGCATATGAGTGCACGTGCATCCCCCCCCATCCCCACCACCTCACCTCTATAGTGCTCAATTTCCTGGTCTCTAGGTCTGGGGCTCATTGTCTTCCCTCCCTTCCTCCCTTCCCTCCTGTACCTGTCCCATCCTGAGGGCACTCAGACGACAGGGCCTGCACTTTCAGCTAGGTAATCCCTGAGGGCTTATAGAGGAGGGGCCTTGGAGATAGGCTTTGAGGGTCTAGGGTAGATCTGGCAGATGGTCATGGGGACCCAGAGGGCAGGGACCCAGGGGCAGCAAAGAACACGAGCAAAGGCTTCAGGCAGCGAGGGAAGCAGTGCTATGGTTTGGGGTGGGTGGAGTAAGCAGCTGGAGGAGGGAGCGAGGTGGGGAAGCAGAATGACAGACAGGTTGGCATCACCCCCACCCCCTTAGACCTCCCATCAGATGTATTCCCTTCAGCCCAAAAGCCATCCAGTGGTCTGGTCTCTGGGAGACCCTTCCATGAATGACAAACATCCTATCTGGGCCTCAGTTTTCCCCACTGTAAACAGAGGGCTTTCAATGATTTCCTAGGGAACAGGACATAGGATAGACCTCCCTGGGGAATGCTGACAGGGCAGTGGGATGAAGCACTATGGTCCCGAGATGGCAGGAAGGGCCAACAGTGAGCTGCTGTGACCATCGAGCCCCTGGCCAGTGCGGGGCTCTGGTTCTTCTCTTGTGAGAGCAGGTCTGCTGGAGCGACATCCCTGAGCAGCGTGCAGGCGCTGGCAACGTGCCCCCCTGACCCATGGGCAGCCTGCCTGCCCCCTCTCCCGCCCACCTGCCAACCCGCCCCTCGTCCTGCATTAAGCAATCTCTATTATCGCAAATGCCTGACATTTTTCCCTGGTAATTACAGCTCCCGCAGCCCCATGAGGATTAGGGCATGATTAGGGAGTAGGGAGGACTCTGGCAGATGGAGAGAAATACCTGCAAATAGACTTGGCACCCTGACTGCCTCCTGCAAGTTCAGGCTCCCGGAAGAGCTCAGTGGCCGGTGAGGATCGTCCACGGGGCCTTGGAAAGCAAAGGCCATCCGCATCTGTCACTTCCATCATCTCCTGGCCTCCTCCCTCATACTGTATTTCCTGGGAGCAGCACAGCAGCCCCTCGATGTGCCCCTCATCTCTGCCCCCCGCCCTCCCTGGCCAGGGAGAGAGATCTGAAGTAGAGCTCTGAGTAGACCTTGTCTCCCGGGAACACATCCCAGCCCTGGGCCTGCCATCTGAGACCTCCCACTCTCTGCCTCCTCCCCTAACCCTCTGGGACTCCCGCTTTTGGATCACCCTGATGAGACCCATAGACCCCGCAGACTTTCATGGTCTCTTGGCTCTCATCATCTCACCATGTCACCTGGAATAATCTTTCATTCAATTCTCCACTTGTCCAAACCGTACCCATTCATCAAGGCCTAGGTAAGATGCTACCACCACTGAGGAGCCTCGCCAACCCCCACCAGACATATTGAGAGCAAACACCTGGCAAGTCCACACACCTCACTGTGCATTGACTCTCATTGTCCTCAATACAGCCCTGTGGGATTGGTGATTTTACAGAGGAGGAAACTGAGGCCCGGAGAGCTTAGGTCAGGTGCTCATAGTCACACAGGCAAGCAGCAGTGGAGGCAAGACTGAACTCAGGCCTCTGGTCCTGATGCTGCTTCTTCCCCAGACATTGCTTCGTTATGAGGACATCTGCGTTTTCACACTGTCACCCCCACAAAAATCACAAGCTCTAGAATAGAACGTTCTCAAACTTTAACCTGATTCACCTGATGGTTTTGTTCAAATGCAGGTTCAGATTCAGGGGGGATGGGTGGAACCTGAGATACTGCATTTCTAAGAGGTTCTCAGGTGCTGCTGATGCTGCTGGTCCAAGGACCACACATGGAGTCGCAAGGCTAGAGTCTACACTACAGCAGACAAGTCTTCCTCCTGCCATTGTTGGCTGAGCAGAGCCAACGGCCTGTGGGGGCTTAAGACTGGTCCTTCACATCCCGGGTCTCCCAGAAGGCTGGGCCCACTGCTCCCCCTCTGCCACTACTGATGCTCAGGATGGGCTGGGCCCCTGGCCCTAACTTCCCTTCTGCTCAGAAACAAGCAGTGGGATGGGGTCTGGATGCACCCTTGCCTTAGGATATTCTCCAAGACCACCCCCAAGCCTTGGCCCAGCTCTGACAGCCCCCCCACCCCCCACCAGGGAATCCTGACAGTTCTTCTGGAAACTGCTCTTCTTACCTGTGCTGCTGTCACGAAGAACCTAGAGTCAGTAGTACAGATGGCTTGGCCGACATTAGCCCAGTATGTCGTCTGGCCACGGAAGAAGGTGAAGAAAGCCCTGGGCTGGCCGTGGAAGAGGCCAGTAGCTAGTAAGGAATTCTGGAGAGAGGTGTCAATGTGCTGGGATCCCTTTCCCCGGCCATGGTGCACAGAGGTCTGCATCTCCTCTCCTAAGGCCAAGTAGGGGAGCCTTCAAGGAAGCTGCTTAAGAGCTTGGTACGTGTGCCAGCAGCAGTGTGGGATGGTCCCTGATTCCCACCTGAGGACAGCAGACGCTGCTGTCCCCGACAGGGGGTGGAGAAGACAGGCAGGCTGAGGTGGGAAAGGTCTGACCTCCAGAACCGGGGAGGCAAGGATGTGCGGGTGCTTGGCCTGGTTCAACCGTGCAGAAGACTCAGATCTTCTTAAAAGGGGAAGGAGGAGGCTTCCCCAGAGGCCGGGTGGGAGCAGGTAACGGGAGCTGCCAGGGCGGCAGCCGCAGCATGAATCATCTGCCTCGGGAGAGGTCCCTAGTGGCTGGGGCTGCTCCCCAGAGACCGCTCTCACTGCTCGCACAGCCGGAAGGGCAGTGGGATCCACCGGCTCGTCCCTCCCGGGACCAAGAATTCGCACCTCCCTGAGGTCTGCTCGTCCACTAACCTGGCAGGCGGGTGAGCACGGATGGGGTGGCCACACCCAGGACGGTCCCTGGGAAGCCACTCAACTCTAGGACTCTTAATTTTTTCAGGAGGGTGTTAGGCCAAGTCAGTAGACCCTCTCCCTGGAACATCACACATACATACACGAACGCAAAGATTTTAGTATAATTTGGGAGGGAGGCTATGGGCTCACTGAAGCCTACCCACACTCTCCCCAGAAAACCACGCACCTCGGGAGGAGAACACCCACATGCAAGGAGGCACAGGCCTCTATTTAATTCTTGCAGACCTGGTGGCAGTCCTGTGGGTCTACTCTAGCTCCCGGATCTGGGAGAGGGTGGTGCTGGGGCTTTGCTCACCCTTCATTACAGGAAACCCCAGGCACAGGGTGTCAAACGGTGCATGTACCTGTGTCTTGGCTTCTAGAAAGATGTTTTCATAGTTTGTTGGAACTGGGTTTTTCAAGCAACGCTGGGAATATTTTGATTTCTCCAGCCCTGCCAACGGGACCCTGGTCAGGAGGTTAAGTGAGTTTCATTGAAAAAGACACACTTTTCCTTCCCAGGCTGATAAACAAGCCTGCTGCAGGGAAACTGACTTCCTCCACCGGTGCTCAGCTGGAGCAGCCTGTCTCTGGCCAAGGAAAACAAATGCATAAACATTTTGGGGACATATAGGAAGCATTTCTGCTGGACGCCTGCTGTGAATAGCCACTGGAGTTTACACAGCAAACCCCAGTGGGGCCTCTGCACAGCATGGACAAAGAACGCCCTGCCCTCTCACTTCCCTCCCGGCTCCTCCCTGCATCTCCCCAAAGACCCACAATGAGATACTACAACAACCCGGCCACTACTCGTGCCCAGTCCGTGAGAGTGCAAAACAGGCCTGGAGTTGTCACCACCAACGTCCGGGCACTGTAGAGGGAACACCGTCCCTCAGCTGCTTGCATCCTGAGCACGGGGAGAGCACACAGAGGCTGGGGACCAGCTGCCATCCAGCGTCTACCACTCTCCCGGGCCTCTCTCTGGGCCAGGACAGACATGGAGGAGCTCACAACCTGGTCCTTCCATGCAAACACCCACTGCTGCAGGGCCCACCCAGAGCTACGGCCTAGGCGCTGGCCAGGTCCAACAGGGGCAAGCACTGACGCTGCTGAGTTGCTCCCAGTCAGCATGGCTTACAGAGCCTGGTGCCTTAGACTTGGGGCTGATCAAGAAAAGACAGGCTAGACCAGAAGCCCAGCCAGGGAAACTACTGGACCAGAGGGCATCTCCTGCCTGCAGAGCCCCTCGTTAGGTGATGTCTTAGCCCACAGGTCTCCGGGGCTCTGGGGCCCCTCCACCATCACTGTTCCTACCCCAGCCGCAAAACACAAAGACCTCATGCATCCTTTGCCACAACAGAATGAATGAGTCTCTCTGTACTTGGTATGGGTTTGACTCTTGCTTTATAGAAAGACAATTGCCAGAAATAACGAGCCCAGGGTGCCCGGGCTGACCATATCACAGGCTTGACAAGGGGACAGGTGGCCCAGCGGGGAACAAGGGAGGGATGCAGACAAAATGCGCAGAGGCGGTCAATCCTTGGCAGTCATGGCTCAGCTGGGAGGGAGCCGTGTAGCAGCACTGTGGGCCCTCATCACAGTCCTGGGGGCCCTTCATGGAAGGGGCAGGGAGGTGCTGGATGCTTCTGCAGCACCGCTGGCCCAGACGGGGGTGACACTCTTCTGAAAGACTTGTCCCTGAGGCCTGGGGCTCAGCTGTCACCCCCAGTGATGAGTGGCGGAGCCAGAGGCTTACCCAATGGGAAGGGTCACAGGATGGGCTCTGAGCCGTTCCAGTTCACCGACGCCCCCTTCCACCTAGAAGCAGAGTAGCAGATAAAGGGTTAGATCTGCAGAGACCCACAGAGGAGCCATCTCTTGCCCTCACTCTCCTGAAGTTCCTGTCTTTAGGGCTGTGAGGATTTCTGGGTCCAACCTCCCTACCTTGCCTCTCCACACTCACGCACAAGCTTACACACCAGGCCCATGAGAAACAAATACACCTAGGACTCCAGAGAGCCACGGAGAAGACAAGAGTGGCAGGTCATTCATTCATTCATGCCCCAAGTGTTTATCGAGCACCTCCCCTGTGCCTTGCACCGCAGGGCCCTCAGCTCATGGGAGTGACCCACAAGCATGTGGATCCAGCCGCCCTCCAGGGGTGCCTAATGGTAGTACTTTAAAGCATGTGGGAAAGACCTCAATAGGGAGAATCCTGGAGTGTTCCAGGTGCTGGAGCCTAGAAAAGGAGGGAGAGAGGTGCAGCACATTAGGACCTGAGAGCCCCCTAAGGATTCTGGGCTTTGCTCTAAGAGCCAAGGGAAGCCAGCAAAGGGCTGGGAGCAGCTCAGTAAAACACAGATTTGCATTTTTGTAAATTATGAAGTCTTACGAGACAGAGAGTATCATTTAACTGTAGTCCAGGCCTAGATACAATTTCAATTCCAAAATAAAAGTTATTGGAAGTGAGACCATGAAATGACCCAACACTTATTTTCTTTTTAATTTTTATTCATCCATTTATTTTTTGAGTGGTGAGGAGGAGCAGAGGGAGAGAGAGAGAGAGAATCCTAAGGCAGGCTCCATGCCCAGGGCTCAATCTCACGACTTCCAAATCATGACCTGAGCCTAAATCAAGAGTCAGACACCTAATGGCCTAACGGACTGAGCCACCCAGGCACCCCCCCAAACACCTAATTTTCATACGTGGCACACTAGTTTTCTAAAGCAACTCAGAGGAATCACATTTCTAGGGGATGGAATATTCCTGCAAGAGCTGGCACTGGGTATCTAATACATATACATACATCCTGAGATTATAGGGACTAGGAAGCAGATGTTGCATACCTCAACAGCAGGGCGAGGGTGCAGAGTCTGAAACTGGGCTCTAGAAATGCTTTGCATGGAGTGGGGCTTGGGGAGGGAGCAGACTTTTTCAAAACCTGAAGCTTTTCTTCTGACGGAAGTAAAAAATCTTAACAGCCAACAAAGGAAGAAAAAAAAATGGAAGCTTTCCTCATTTTCGCCGTGCATCTGCACTGGAAAGTCCAGTCTGCCTGAGATGGGAACCACGACAGGTGAGTGAGCAGGCTCTCCCTGAGGAAGACTGCTGCACTTTCCCAACTGAATGCTCGGAAGCACTGTGAGGTTTCAGCGCTGGTTGGTTGTAAACCCAACCTTCTCCACCTCCACCAATAGCCCAGACTCCCTCGGAACTTCTTTGTCCAGGACTCCTTTGTCCTTCCTCAGGCTCCTGCTCTTCGGTCTTACATGATGTCCTTGCCTCAGTTGCTGCATCACCGTCTCCAGCTTTTAGGTTGAGAGGGACAGCCTTCCAGAGGCAACGGGACTCACACTTACTCTGCTCTTACCAAATTACTTTCCTCTTGATTGCAGGCAACTCCTTGGTGTCTGTAAAGACTGTATTTTCCTCTGTTGAATATCTTGCACACCTTATACCAGCCCATTCCTTTTCAGATGAGCAAAAGGATCTCTTGTCATTCGGAGAAAAATAATCTTCGTGGTAATTGTGTGTCCTGCTCCCCCTGGAAAGGTTTGGTTGTGGGAGATATTTGCATGTCGTTTTCGAACAATATTACTATTCCCTGGTTCTCCTAGCTCCACCCAGCTAGGGTGTGAGGATCGACGGGATGTAAGAATGTGGTGTCTAGACACAAGACGCAGCCCTGTCCCGTGCTGTACACACCAGTCGACGTCCCAAGACATTTTTATCCAGTCTATATATGAACGCTGAATTCCATCTTTTCATTAAAACGCTCAGCATAAAAAAATAAAATAAAATAAAAAAATAAAAAGCTCAGCATAAAAGGCTGAAATGGGTGGATGATGGAAGAAAATCTGCCAAGCCATGACTGTTACACTGTTTTAGGAAACTAGTCCTTCAAAACTAGCTCTGCGTGCTCTTCAGTGTCATTAATAAAGTCCTGTCATGCCAAGAGAGTCCACTTGGACTTTTTCAAGGGGTTGTATGGCTTTTTGACAGCCAACCCTTTCTCTCCTGTGTGAAAGGCTGGGAGATACCTTTCACACCTGAATCATTTGACCCCTGGGATCCTTCTGGTCACAGATGCTTAGAAGCAGGTCTGGATATGCAAAAAAGTTTGCATACATTCCTCAGTCTTTTCTCCAGATTAACTGGTGGAAGAACTATCTTAGCAAGACACATTCCAAACATAACCTGTGACGAGACACATAACCCTCTGCTCATCCACTGACCCTGCCTCTCCTTCATTTTCAACCATGTCATGTGAATCAAAATGGTTAGCACCACTTGTTTCCCTGGCTGGGCGTGGCGAGGAGGATGATTAGGTGATTCTGTGGTGTATGGGAGCTTTCGACTATTTCCTGAGCTGCTATGTGTCAGCGCTGGGGCAGATCCAGAGGGATCCATTAGTTGCTCTGGGGCTGAGCCACTTTGATAGACTCCATCAGCGTCAAAGCATCTGTCACTGCTTGAAGAAGAGGCACTGGCACTGTATCTGGAGACTGCCTGACATGGCTGGGGGAAGTCAGACCACTCCTCAGTGGTCAAGTGCCTGCTGCCTGCGCTGTTTGGTGCTGGGCCTGATGATGTCGTCGGGTAGCCCCTATGGGTCCAGTCAGTAGGGAAGATGGATGCAGCTCTTACTTGCATACTGAGTAGGGTCTGTGGGGTAAGACAGGCTGGGAGGGCACTGTGCTGATCACAGGTTCCGAGGGACCAGGGTCACCTATTGCACCAAGTGGGTTAATAGGAGTTTAGCAGTACATAGCAATGTGACCTGGGGCTTAACTGATACTACCATATAACTTGAGATTTTCAACTTTGCTTCTCTGTTCATCATCTTTGCAATTTTGAAGCACATCACTAAAAAGCTTTAATCGTCTATTAAGATTTATAGGTAAGCATCAGCCTCTGTAAGTTTCTTACCAAAGTCTTAGACACTAGGGCTATATCCTGGATCCAGACCTCCCAGAAAGCAGTAGAAAGGAGGCATGGAGGGGAGCAACATTCTGCCCATAGCATAGCTCCAGGCAGGAATCGGAGGCCCAGATTGTGAAGGGAAGAACACTACTGCCCAGACCCAAGTGGTTTCTTGCCCCAGTTGTGGCAAGAATGGGCATGGGGGGGAGGGGCAGTGGAGTCGGAAGTACACCAGACCTCTTGTATCACTGTAAGATCTACATTTAGCCTGGCCCCCCAAACCCTTCCCTCATTCCTCTCCATCCCTCCCAGACTTCACCCTCCCCACTCTGATAGGCACCAAGACGTTCCTGCTAGGAGCTCCCAATCTTCAAACATCTCAGATCCTGGCAACACAGGGTTTGGCTTCCGTGCAGGGGTGAGTCATATTTGTCTACTACTAGACATCTATGCCATACCAACCGTCACGGAGTCTTACGAAACTAGGCATAACCCCCTGCCAACTGTGGGAGGGTTATGCTTAGTTTTGAGGCTTTTTAGGGGTAACTAACGCACCTCATCCCAGCCAACAGGTGCAAGGTGAAGAGAATATTAGAAGCACCAGAGAGAAGCAGTTTACAATTGATAGAAGACCAAAGCAGAGATGTTTTTAAAATGGCAAGGGCTGAGACTCAAGGCTGCTGTGTTTGTGTGGGGATGGATGGTTCCCTGGTGGGAAAGCCCACGGTCAATTACAAGGACAGTAAACAGAGCTCTGGGTATGCAATTAGGGGCTGGCAGAGGGAGGGGAGGGATGAAAGGAGACCCGCAGACAGTGCAGCAGCAGAATTAAAGCTCACTCATCCAGGAAGCTGAGTGTGAGAGTTTCCAGCAGGCTTTCTCAACCCCGGACCACTACACCGTGGGCTAGGTTGGGGGCTGTCTTGTGCACCGTGGGATATTTGGCACCCTCCTCCTCCTCCTCAGCCGCGATACCCTGGTGTGCTACTAGATAAGCACACCGCTCCACAGCAGCTGCTCCTCCCGGAGCCCCAGCGGCCTGGAGGGGAAGCCCATCTTCGTTCACATGGCACTCCCTTGCCTGTGACCCAGGCAGTCACAAAGCCCTGCCCTCGGCCCTTGCCCTCTCCTGTCCCTTGCTCTCTGCCTCCTCCTGATTGTTCCTCCCCACCCCGAGCCTCACGTGAGCCCCTGTGGTCTTCACAGGAAAGGGAATGCTCCTGCCTCTCTTTTTTCAACCTCCCACCAGCTCAGAGAAGGGATCTTTCTACCTAATCAACAGATGAGGAAACTGAGGTTTGCAGCAGGACCAAGGCTTCTGGAGGTCATACAACGTGACAGCAGCAGAGCCAGGACTCCACAGAGATTTCCAGATTCCTGATCTGTATACTTCCCTCGCATCATGGTGTTGAGTGTTCTGGGAACCCAATGGGCAAGTGTGTGGGGGTTGCAAGGCAGGGAATCAGGAGAGGGCAGCTGGGGCCATGGGAGGACCAAGGGAACCCTCCTTTGGTGGGTGAGAGGCACTGTGAAGAGATACCTGGGCAAGAAGGGTGTCAGCACAGGCCCCCCCACGGGCGGACATACAGCCTAGTGACCTGCGCACTCAGCTCCAGCCCCTGGAAGGCACCGTTCCCAGCTGAAATTATATTTTCAATTTCTTCTCTGAGTCTCCAAACAGAAACATCTGTGGCCTAGCCCCAGGCCCTGGTTATGAGTTCTTTCCTCTTTCCTCTGGACCACTGACAACTGTTTCATTTTCTCCCACTCTGGCTAGGCTGGAAGCTCGAGAGGTCACTGTGTGTCTTGTTTGGAAATGACCATAAATGAGTCTGTTTTTGCTGAGATGGTTAGAGAGCAGCAGGAACCGGGGGGTGGGGTGGGGGACAGACCCCACATTCCTGACACAAGTGTAGGTAATGGGAGACTTGCTGAGGCCCAGACATGAGTCACACTTGAGAGCAGAGGCGGCACGGGACCTGGGATCGTTTGACTTAGGATGCTCTTCCCCAAAGGCAAAACCAACAATCTGGTCTTGTGTAATGTCACTGTGACAACAAAGCCAGGTGGCGGGAAATCACACAGCCCGCTGGGTGACCTTCCACTGGGCTGGGACAGCACAGGTCTATGCTCCAGGACTTGGGCTGTGTGTGGCTCAAGGTATGGCCTGGGGCACAGAGTGACCTCTATCTGTGAAAGGAAGGGTCCTATCAGGTAGCGTCTAAGGGCCTTCCCATGGATCTCAGCAGGCTGCCAGACAGCCAGGTGTGTGGTGTGCTCCATACTGGGTCAGGGTGAGCATCAGAGGTCCTTAGGAGGTAACAGAGCTAGGTTTAAGGGTAGGCAGCACATCTCTCCCTGGATTAAGACAGAGTTGATCATGAACTTGACTTCTATTCAATTGTGAACTCTCTGAGAGCAAGAACTCATTCTTATCTGGCTGTTTCTTCCAGCCCAGGGGTTCCATGAGGTTGAAGTGATGGGCCCACCGGTCTGGTCCAGCCCGTGGTATGACCTGAGATGTGGCCAGAGTTCAGGTCATGGCACTACATGCACCCCTCATTCATGTCAGGGTGGGGACCTCCTCCAGGCAGTGGGGCTCATCCCCAAGACGTACGGCCCTTTCTCCCCAGGGTCTTCACTGACCTTGAAGGCTACTTTCCCAAGTTTCTCCCTTTGAGCTGTTCGAGAATCTGGGATGAAAACAAAACGCAAAGCCTTTGTAATCCAACCCCTCAGAATAGGATTCCAGGAGACTGGGCCTGCTGTTTCCCATTACAGTGGTATGTTATCTGATGGGTACTGGCGGGAGAGGGGGGAAGCAGCATTCCCACTAGTCAGTCACCCACTCAGCTTTTCTGAGAATAATTCTGGGAAAAATCTCACCGCATTCACTGCCCAGGTGGACCCACCATGGTGGGGCAGGTGGCAGAGGCAATAGAAGAGGCAGGCAACTGGTTTCAGGAAACTCCTAGCAGAGGATGGATACCATACCTGGGGGAGGGAGGGAAATGGGGTGGGGCAGCCCAAAGACCCAAGAAGGAAGGGCCCCTGGCCCGGTGTACTATAGCAGGCCAGAGGCTAGAGGCTCAGCACTTCACCTGACATCTGACTCACAAGGCAGCCAGAGCGGGCCGGAGGGGTAGCCATGGCCCTCACCAGGCACCACAAGTTCAGAGCATGGTGCTGGGAACTCCCCAGATATGCGAATTTTCAGGCCCCACCTAGATCTCCTGAACCAGAACCCCTGGGGGTAGGATCCATCCGTGTGTGTTTTACCACAGCCTCCAGGGATGCTTGCTAAAGCTTGAGGACCGCACTCTTCCCAAGGGCTACAGATGGATGGATACCATAGAGGGATACACGTGTCAGAGTATCGATCCCCACACCCAGCAGGGGGCTGGTGGAGTCTGGGCCAACAGAGGCCCCAGGCCAGTCGTCCCTCACCCTGTGTGCTGCACAAATGTGATCTTCTATCTGTAACACAGGGCTGGGAAGCACGGCTAGAGCCTTGCCTGACCCCCACGGTGAGCAGGAACAGAGAAGGGCAGGGCAGGGACTCAGCATGGACCACACGGCCCAGGCCGTCGGCTCGCTCCTGGCTGTAGGCAGTGACCCCAGTTTCCCCCATCACGTCACGACACACAGCCACAGCTGGGAAGGGCGGGGCCCTGAGAGAAGGGGACAGAAGAGGAAGAGGCGCTCGGGGCCCAAGCTCACACTCAGATGACTCCGGACTGAGCTCCCTGACAGACCAGAGCCCTGAGTCACTGTCAAGCATTGGACAAGTAGGGCTGAGCCCAGAAAGTCCAACTCACTGGGTGAGTCCTGCAGTGGAACCGTCCTTGGGCAAAGAGGAGTTATTCCAGATGGGGCCGTTGGAGAAGCGCTGGGTGGCGGTCTCCTCAGATGGAGGCCTCCAGGGTCGGGGAGGTGGGCGGAGCCTGTGCCCAGGGTGTGGTCCACAGCCCCGCTTGGCAGGCCCACCTGCAGGAAGGATGCCCTATGGCCTGCGGAGGGTGCCAAGGCCAGTGTCACCTCTTTTTTCCAATGCTGCCCTTCTCTCATCACCTGGAATGAGTGGCCCTTTGTACATGAAAGGAAAGCGACCTGCATGGGCCTTTAATCCTCCCGACGAAAGAAAAGCCAGCACATGACCCCACAAGAATGCTTTGTCCCTGGCTTGGTGGGCGGGTAGGCGGACAGATGAACAGATGGACGATGGGGCATAATGAGGATGTCCCAACCAACGTCTCCTGCATCCCCACCTGGTGTCGCCACTGTGACCGTGGCTCCAGTCAAGGGCTCGCTAGCCTACGGGTGGGCAGCACCTTGAGGCTGCAGGCGAACCCCCAATGGTCAGAGCCCCAGGGCCCAGCATCGTCCCTGTCCTCCACCCCAAGCCGATCTCTTCAGAGTCGGGGCCACAAGGTTCTGCCTAAGGCCACGAGGCCTGGGCGGCTCACACAGGACCAATGAGAGCTGCTTACAAAGCACCAGCAGTATACCCAGCGCTCTTCACAACCCTGGGCTTGGCTCTCCCAGCTGACAGTGTGACGGACAGATAGGTGAAGTCTAACAGCTCATGGCCAGAAGGCAGAAAGGACCGGAAGTCTAGAAGCCTTACTTACCACATGGGAGTCATAGTGCTTCCCTAGGAGGAGGCACTGGGATACATACCTGCTCCTGCCACTGTGGCTCCTGGAGGCTCCTGAGGCCTCCAAGTCATAACCCAAAGGCTCTGTGAAGGGCCTGCCTGAGGCTGGTGGGGAGAGGGGCCAGAGCTACAACCCCAGAGCCCTCCAGAGTACTGTTCCCAGCCCTGGGACCTGGTCAGTGGGCTCCTGAGTAAGGTGACCCCAACTCACCCCAAGCCTGAGCTGAATTAGAGGAGTCAAGGGCCCCCATCCCTGGGTCTGCTCGGGGTTCAGAGGGCCCAACCCACACCACAGGATGACTGGGGCCTCTCCCCCCTGATGCAGAGGGCACGCCATCTCCGAGCTATGCCCTGGGGGCCATAGGCCCTCTCACCTCCCTGTCCTGTTCAGACACTGCCCCCTGCCCCTCCCCGACCTGTACCCCTACCTGTCCTTCCTGACTGGGCCTCACTGCCATGAGCAAGGAGGGACCCCAAGAGGCACCTACTCACACCACCATGCGTAGCATAGGGCAATCTCAGGAGCTGTCTGAAGACACGTCGCCTCACAGATCACATGCCTCTCCACTTAGGCCACAGAGACCACAGAATGCTACATACAAACAAGCCCCGAGCCCCGCGTCTTTCCCTTCTGCGGAGGTCCTGCCTCACTACGGACTGGTAGTTGGGGCAATCCAGAAACACATCCTCCTCCCCGCAGGTCTGACGACTTCCAACCACCACACCTCCCAGCCACTCAGGTGAGCTTCCCGAGCCAGAGACTTGACTCACCTGGTTCTGATGCAGAGCTCAAGGGGCGGGATGAGGTCATTGTCTTTGTCCTCAGGGACGGTCTGGGTGGTGTCTGTGGGCCAGGAGAGAGAGGCATCAGCCCGGGGCCTGAGCCTGCTTGAAGGTTGGCACCCACGACCCAGCTCCCAGCACCTGCCCCACTTATCATGGCTGGACCCATCCTTGCTCCTGCCCATTGGTTCCCTCCTGGACCACAGCACTCCTCATGGCCTCCTGCCTCCACTCCACTCTCCTGGTCCCCGTCAGCCACTAGAATAGTTCTTTCTAAAAACACATCTGATCCCACCTTTTTCTTGCTCCAAAACCTTCCATGGCTCCTCAGTGCCTGCCCAAGAAAACCCAAACTTGTCAGCACAGTATTCCATACTCTGCTACCACAGAGTAGGTCTCAACTTTCCTTACACCTGTAAGGCCATCAGTTTCTCAAGGCCCGGCTCTGGCTCCTCCTGTAGGAGGAGCACAACACAGTCTCTGATCCCCCCAGTCCAGACACAGGTCTGCGGGTCTGCGCTCTTCTGTGACTGCCCAGAGGATGTGTGAGGGCCGAGAACACAGGCCAGGGGGGCGGCGCACCAACGGTCAGCCGGATCTGCTCCTGCTGGTTGGCCAGACCGTCGTAGTAGTACAGGTCAAAGAGCCTCTCAGCCCTCCAGTCTCGCAGGAGCTCGAGCTGCAGGCTGAAGAGGATGCTGAAGTGGCTCTCACTGCACACCACCCAGATGGGGAACCTCGGCGTCTTCAGGAAGCAGCCCACCTGGGAGAGGGAAAGGAAGAGGGAGCAGATACAGAGGCCTGTGTTAGCCCCAGGGAAAGGGCCCAAGCATCCTCCATCTAACCCAGGGTAGGGCTGGGGTCTCTCTGGGTCTCTCAGAGAGACCTGCTGGGGATCACGGCCCTTGAGCCATGCTGAGAGTCTCTTGCACTGCTTGCAGACATGGACTCATCTCCCAGAGCCATCCCCACCACTCTCAAGGCCTTTCCCTCACACACGGTAATTGCTTTAAGGTGCCCCAGCCTGAAACCCACGAGTCCCCACTGCTTCCTCTCCCACACCTAGCTGGCTCACAGTGCTGCCCATCCTGCCTCCAGAAGCTCCCCTGCAGCCAGCCACTCCTCCCCAAACAATGACCTCCTGATTTTTCCACACCCCCACCCCGCAGCTGCACCAGCCTCTCACCAGCCCTCGAATACGCCAGCACAGCAGGCCCCTGTGCATCCACCGTCCACCACCTAGAGCACTGGGTGGAGGAGACACCTCTCCTCCCCTTCCAGGTCCTGCATCACCCAAATGACCCAAACAAGGGAACACAAATCCCCTCCCTCTGGCTCCCGGGTGGGGGGTTACTAGGGAGTAGGTACTAGGAAGCAGGTACTAGGTACCAGGTACCCACCTGCAGTACACTACTGCCTCACCCGGCTGCACCAGCCTGCCCCCTGCACGCTGGACTATGCCCTTAGCACCGAACGCTGGGGTTATAAGTCAACATAAGCAAATGTTTGACAAATGCAGGTCCTCATGCATGACGTGGAACTCGAACTAGATAGAACTTTACCTTGAAGAGAGGTGGGCTTGGAGCCATGGGGAAAAGGGAGAGAGGGCCTCTGGGTGAGTAGTCTTGGGGGGCGGGGGGGTTCCAGGAAAGAATGTCCAGAGACATCCAGGGACTAGCAGGGTATTAGGGAAAGAGCACAGGGGACGGAGAGGATAAGAAGCTGGGACTTTCTGATGACTCTCTTAGAAAGCTCCTCAAGGAGGACTTCTTCCATGGCAGAGGAGTGTTTGTGGAAGGCAGATGGCATGGAGCATGCCCTAGGACCCTCAGTGCTGCTGCTGTTCAGGGTAGAGGAGTGACAGGAACCCTCTGCAAAGTCCAGCTCAGGGGCCTGGATGGCTCTGCCCCTTGGGCCAGCCATCCCTCTATGTGCTCTCTCCCTGTCACCTGTGCCTCCCTGGGGCAGCACCTCTCCCAACCCTAGGCCCTGGTTTAGTCAGCTCTGTGCATGCCATGGGCCAGGCTGATTCTGGCCTAATCCCCACCAGCCCCAGGGAGATGTTTGCATGCTCAGGTATTTACAGCCACAGCCTGCGGATTAAGGAAAGAATGGGAATTATTTTTCCAGTGGGGAGAAGGGCATACTTTCTCTGGCCTGTCACAGAAGAGTGGCCGAGCAGTCTTCCTGGGGCCCCTCAGAGCCCTCCTGGGAGCAGACTCTGGGCTGGGGTGTCTCAGACAGGGGGGCTGTGCTCAGAAGGCCCTGAACCAGGTCCCTGGTAAAAGACTTGCCCATAAACAGCTGCCTCCTCCAGAGGGCCAAGCATCCTGCCCCGCCCCCACCTGGCCAGTAGGGCCCTCACCCCAGCCCCTTGTGACATTAAAACGTGACTACAGAGCTCTCTTGGTGGATGTGGGGGAATTAGATGCCTTAGAGACGGGGCTGGACGTGCCTAAACCCTACTGCAAACTTGGCTCCTGTTCCAGGCTCAAAAGAGGCTTTTCTGGCGAGGGCCTCACCTCGAACAGTGAGCCTTCTTGGGGACCCAGGGCTCGTTTGCTGCAAGGAAAAGAGCTGTGCAACCTGCCAGGGGGCAGGCGTCTACATAAGCAGCCACCCTGAATTTTCCAGCAGAGGGACAAAAGGGCAGCTTGCCATTTATTTATTCAATGGTCAAAAGATTGCAGGCAAAAAAAAGCTGCCCAGAGACTTTATAAATGAGTTTTCTCATTCAGGAGCCCCGTCCAAGTGGGTGACATTTTCCAAAGATGAAATTCGCTTCCTCTGGGTTTGGAGGTAGCTGGCTGAAGGCCCTGGGGCGAGGAGGGAAGGTGGGGGGCACACTTCCTTCGGTACAGTCTCAGGCTTGCTCCTGGCAGAGGTGCATATGGCACCATTAGGAATCACGTGTAAAGGCGGATTCTTTTTTTTTTTTTTAAGATTTTATTTATTCATTCATGAAAGACACACACACATAGAGAGGCAGAGACACAGGCAGAGGGAGAAGCAGGCTCCATGCAGGGAGCCTGACGTGGGACTCGATCCCCAGACTCCAGGATCACACCCTGAGCCAAAGGTAGATGCTCAACTGCTGAGCCACCCAGGCATCTGCAAGGGGGATTCTTAAATCCCTTTGCAGAGGTGAGGTGAGTGACGGCCCCACACCCAGCTGTGGACCGCCAGCTTAGAGGCCCTAATTTGAAAAAAAACAATGTTTGGTTGCTGGCAGTCACCACCTGTCATCTCCAAGGGTAACTGTCATTCACTGTCATGACTTACGCTTCGGTCCCAGGCACTGTGCTCGACCATGGGGGTACAGCAAAGGAGGAAACAAGGCCAGTCTTGTCCTCAGGGGGGCTCACCAGATTCATGGGGATGACAGAGAGTAAACAAATAGTCATACAGAGACATTTGCACTGCACTGCCCTGAATCTACGGTGCAAGCAGAGTCACCTTAATTGTTTGTTTCACTAAGAAAGAAAGCTGGCCATCAAAGTCTGACACGCCCTCGACTGCAAGAGTGCCTCCAAATCTCAGAAACACTCAAAAGTGTGAAAAGTTTGCATCTCAAAAGCAATGAAATGGGACACTTGGAATGAGGAGGCGGCCTAGGAAGGAAAGCATGATGGTTCCATGATGGAGAAGGACAAAGTGGCAGGGGACCATGAGAGTGGACCCCTCTTTAGATGGCTGATTAGGTCGGGAGAGGCTTCCCTTGAGAAGTGACAGTTAAGTCAAAAGGTGAAGGGATGAAACAGTAGGGACAGCGCTCGTGGGGCCTTGCAGATTGTGCTAAGTTCAGGGTTTCGGGCTCTGCCTTAGTTAGCTGGGGCCGCCATGACAAAGTCCCACAGACCCAGTGGCTCAAACAACAGAAATTTGTTTCCTCACAGTCCTGGAGGCTGGAAGTTCCAGATCCAGGGGTGGACAGGACTGGTTTCTCCTGAGGCCTCTCTGCTTGGCTTGCAGATGACCGTCTCCACTGTGTGTGTCTGTGTCCTAATCCCTTCCTCTTGTAAGGACGCTAGTCAACTGGATTAAGGGTCACGCAGATGACCTCATTTTAACATAATCACTTCTTCCAAGGCCCTGCGTCACATTCTGAGGTACTGGGTGTTGGTGCTTCAATGTGTGAATCTGTGAGGGGATACCATTCAGCCCCCAATGGCCTCAGAGGTTGGCAAAACCACCGACAGGAGGGAAGCAAACAATGATGTGATTCAGTCTACTCTTTTAAAGACCACACTGGCTTCAGTGAAGGACCAGAAGGGGGTGGAGACAGAGGCCAGAGGCGTCACAGGTGTCCAGACCAGCACCTGGTGCCTTGGACCGTGGCAGAAATGGACAGACTGGAGAAAGGACTCCAGGTAGGAGCCACATGACCTCCTGGTGGTTCAGGCATGGTCCTGGGTTTGAAAAAGTTGGGGCTATTTGCGGAGCAGGGGGGAAACAGGAGGAGGACGCTGCTGGCAGAACTCTTCCTGCCAGGTTTAGTCTCTGCTCAGGTCCCTTCACGGGGACAGCAAGGAACGTGCCCTGCAGGGCATGGGAGAAGGGCTGCAGTTAAACACGTGGTCCCACGCTGTCCTTTCCTGGACTGCCAGTCCCCGCCTCGCCCCCCTACCACAATCACCTTGAGCCAGCGGGGGTTGGCCTTCCAATTGCAGCCCCCTATGTGAGCTCTGCAGTGGCGAGAGTGAGGTGCAATTCAGGTGGGCAAGACCGGCCCCCGGGGGTCATGGAGAGCCAGCGGAGGTCCAGGAAGGATAGCCAGGCTGGGGCGGGAGGCTGGCTAGTTCAGCAGGAGTGCGTTTCTCGGCCCAGAGGCTCCTCTGCTTCCCCAGCAGGCACATCCGGAGTGCGGGTCATCTCATATGCTCACTGATGGGCAGGCCCTTACCCCCAGCGCACACATACTCAGTGAGGGCCCCAGAATCAGGCTCCCAGCTAGAGCCTGTAGTGAGAAGCCCCGGATAGGCTGAGTAGCAGGCAGGCCCACTTCTGCCTTCTGTGAGAGAAAGTCTAAGCCTTACAAGAATAGCCCCACTGTGGATGCCAATCCCCCAAGCTGTCCCAAGTACCAGATCTTCCCCATGGCCACACTGGTGCTGCCCAGCGGAGGGGGACCAGGTCTGAGCATGGATGCCAAACCTCCTGGATTCCTGCCACACCCAACACGGCCAACCATGTAGAACCAGAGGAATTCAGTGACAGAAGGGATGGCAGGTGGTGGCAACAGAGAGGACAGGCTTTGTCTACGCTGCCAGACCTCTACCTTCTCCTTCAGAGGCCCAGTCCTCAGTGAGCTCTGGGGAAGAGGGTCGGCCTGAGGGTCCTTCCTTAGAGAGCTTGCAGCCCCAAGGCAGAGGAGCAAACATCCTCTTGCTGCAGAAAGATACAAGCCGCAGTCTTTGGTCAAGCATATAACAGCAAAGGGGCGTCTGTGTGAAGTCAAGAATTTGGAAACTTGTAGGGCCTGAACTTCTTCAATCAGCATTTTATTCCAAGGGAAGGACGACCCCCAACTGATGTTCCCATCAATTACCCTCCACGGACCGAAGGAAAATAGTTTACTTTTTGACCAACGCCCTCAACACAAGAATGAAACCAGGGCTCATGGTAAGCCTGGGGATTCCACGAGCCCGGCCAAGGTTACCTTTCTCAGCCCATGGAATTTCGGGCTGAATGTTTTCAGAGCCCACCCAGGGCTGGATGCTCAGGGGCCCCGGTGCTTCTCTTGGGCCACGTGGCCACATTCCTGGGCTCCCTCCTGACACCAGTAAATCAGCGAGGGAACCACTATCGTTCTTTTCTCCCCAAGTCTCTGGAGACCATGAGTCGGCTTTCTGTCCTTGGGGGTAGGATCTGGGGACGCCGGCGCACCACATGTTCCATTAGCAACAGGACAGCACACCTGAACTTGCGACATGAGAGAAGGGCACCATGAAACCAACCAGAAAACAATGTCTTCTCTGAAGATACAAAAACCGAGACTCACAGAAGGTCTAGCAGCAAGCTGGGACAGGGGCCCAGTGCTAACCTCGTAGAGACATGCAGCCACCCTACCCTGCCCAGCTTCACAGAGGCCTAGCCCTTTCCAAGACCCTGGCTGCAGGGACAGAGGAGAGAAAGGGACCCGTACACCAGCAAACAGACTGAGTGGCCTGTTAGGGGTTGAACTGGGCCCTCAAAAAGACATGTGGAGATCCTAGCCCCCAGAACGTGACCTTACTTGGAATTAGAGTTGTTGTAGGTGTAACTAGTTAAGAGGAGGTTAGTGGAGGAGAGCAAGCCCTTAGCTCCACGTGACCGATGTCCTTATAAGGAAAGGAGAAGGCACATGGGGAGAAGATGGCTGTGGGATGACAGATGGGAGAGATTGGACTGGTGGACCCACCAGCCAAAGAATGATGCCAAGGATTGTCAGAGAACACCAGCAGTTGGAAGGGATGAGAGTGGATTCTCCCGATGGGTTTCAGTGGGAGCACAGACTTGCTGACATCTTGATTTTAGACTTCAGCTGTGCGAACTTCTGCTCCAGGACAAATCTCTATCGTTTTAAGCACCCAGTTTGTGGTGCTTTATTGTGGCTGACCTAGGAAGCTCTGACAAGGCCTGAAACTTTCGATCCCATCCCTAGAGAAGACCCCATTCCCCTGCCTCCAGCCAGCACACACATACACCCTGCCTCTGCTCAGACCCCCAGTCATACTGTAAATCCCTAGGAGTCCCTTTGAAACCGCCTTTCCCAGAACACGGTTTGGGCTGGCTTTGGGCACGAATTACATGCCAGTACTCAATGGCAGTGAGGTTAGACTTCTTCCCAAACCTTCTGTGATTGAGAATGGACCAAATTCTGCCCGGCTCTGGGAACCTGAGTTGAACTTCCTTTCCCCTGCCTTCCTTCTCACTGTCCCAGGGAGCGGCGCCCCTCCATCTCCAGAGACTTGAGCTCCCGGTACCTGGCACACATTGTAGTGCTCAAAGAGAGATAAGAATCCAATGTCGCTGCGTGCAGCAATGCCTTTGAGTAGCGTGATGTTCCCGTTCCCAGAATCCAGCTCAACCACGTCGTTGAAAACATTGGACACAGCTTTCCCGGTCAGGAGCAGATTGACAAGTTCCTGTAGATGAAAGAAAGGGGAAAGGTTTGTTCAGGGTTGATCGGGAACAAGAAAAAAAAAAAAAAAAAAAAAGGTGAAAAAGGAAGGAAAGCAAGGAGGGAGAGACCAAAATCACAGGGGGCTGGGCCTTCGGGTTCCCACCAGCCCGCAGGGAAAGCTGCCAGGGGTTCCCAGCCAAGCGACCCTCGGAACTCATCGTGATCTTTACTTCATGGGCGTTCACTGGATGACAGGTGTGCACAGGCCCCTGTCCCAAGCCTGGGTGGCAGCAGGAAAGTGGGGGTGTCCTGCTGGAGGGAAAGAATGGCTCCCAATCTCGGGCATCCGGGTCTAGGGCAGGGATCAGGTGCGTCCCTGTGCGGCTGAAACACAATGTAGGATGTGACTGGGACTATAAAAAATGTGTGCTCGGAGCACTCCAGGGCCAGGCGGGCACAGGACCACATGGCTGAGTCAGAGCCACTTTGTAGAGAAGCCACATTTGGGTGGGTCTTGAAGGATGGCATTTTTTTTTTCATAAACTTTTGTATTTTGAAATAATTTTAGACTCAGAAGAATTTGTAAAAATAGTATTGAGTTCCTGTGCACCCTTCACCCAGCTTCCCCCAACGATAACATCTTACACAACCAGCACTGGTTATCAACACCAGGAAGCAGACAATGGGGCAAACACCAAGAATGCAACTCTAGGCCTTATTTGGATTTCATAGGCGATGCGGGGTCTTTGAGCAGGGAGGGAGAGTGGAAGCCTGCAGAGGCAGACAGGTGGAGGTGGCAGGGAGCCCTGGTCTGGGTTCTAGATCTGCCCCTGCCCTCGTTGGCCGAGCGCCATCACGCACTCGTTGGCCATGTGACTTGTGCCGCACAGCCAAGGGGCCAACAAGCCCGCTGACCCCGGAACCGGGAGACCAGTGACCTGTGGAGCCCTGTTCCTCTGGCGGTCTCCTTCAGCCAGAGCCTTCTGCATCAAGGTGGCAGGAGAGGATTTACCAACTACACAGCTAGTTAGTAACAGAGCTGGACTTCCGCCTACATTTTCAGGCTCCCTGCCTGGTGTCCTTCCCTCACCCCTCATGTGTTACCCTCAGGGTAGCCCCTGGCCATGGAAGGTCCCAGATGAACGGTGGCCACTACAAGCCTGCCGCACAGCTGAGGAAGGATCTGAGTGAGGCCAGCCTTGGCACTTGGGCGGGCGGGACCCTCTGTCGGGCCCGCCCTGTCAGGGCTGGTGTGCGTGGAAGGCCAGCAGGCAGCAGTCGCCCCCACGGTACGTGGGAATAGCCGTGATAGCCCTTTCCCAGCATAAACTCTGGAGGGAAGAGTTCACAGAAGTGTTTTCCCCTGAATTGTAACAGCCATGCCCCAGTTAATAAATCCCTCCGTCAACACCAAGACCCCTGCCCCGGTGACAGTAAAAGAGGCCCCCTCTGATGGCCACGGAGGGAACCCCATTGGAGGGAGATAGCGAAAGGGCCCCATTGTGTCCTTACAGAGGAAATGAGAAAGAATTTGGAGGAAATGTCTGCTCTGAGATACTGCACCTCAGGGGCAGTGGCCCTGCTAAGAAAGGCGCGGCGTTTTTCAGATGGGTTTGAGTTTTCCCATGTGGTTCTCAGGGGAAGAAAAAGGTTCTTGCTCCCCATCTGTCTCAAACCCTCCTCAGCACAAGGAAGCCCACTTGAAATGGGGAAGGCAGGGGAAATAGGCTGCTCCCTGCCCCAAGACTCAAAATCACGCCGTGGCAGAGCATACTGGTCATGGAGACCCTTGCTATCCAAAGTGTGGTCCATGGACCAGCAGCATCCCCTCTGGGAAGCCTGGGAGAAATTCAGAACTTCAGGCTCCAGGCCAGACCCACTAAATCTGAGCCTGCTCTTCCACAGGACTCCCAGGGGATTCATGTGCATGCACGTCAAAGTTCAAGAAGCAATGCTTTATGGGCACCTGGGTGGCTCAGCGGTTGAGCATATGCCTTCAGCTCAGGGTGTGATCCCAGGTCCTGGGATGGAGTCCCGCATTAGGCTCCCTGTGAGGAGCCTGCATCTCCCTCTGCCTGTGTCTCTACCTCTCTCTGTGTGTCTCTCATGAATAAATAAATAAAATCTTAAAAAAAAAAAAAAAAAGCAGCAGCAGCAATGGTTTAGTCCATGCTCTTTGGTCTACAAAAGAAGGAACTGGGGCTTAGGGAGAGGAAGAAGATCAGCCCAGCTCATTCGTGTGTGAAACAGTGAACATGGCTCAGAACCAGCCCAAGATTCCGGTCCAGCATCTTCTACACACCCCCTTGGCTGTCCACGCCTGCTTATATGTCTCTTTTTGCCTGCTGAGGGAGAAGCTCCCACCAAGAAGACAGGCCCCCCAGAGAGGGCATGAGGCCATCCCAGGTAGATAGGAAGGCAGCTGCTCACCCTGAGGACTTCCTCTAGGAAGGTGGGCTTCAGCCAACCCAGCAGCCCCTCAGCTTCCCGGCACAAACCTCAGGCCCCGAGCTGGCCCCTGCCCGGTACCTGGCTACGTTGGCAGAGCGGACACAAGTAAGCCAGGACCCTCAGGACAGCTGGGTCCTCGGTTGCGCCCAACAGACTCCACAACTCTGCCCAGCCTGTCTGTGCTATACATGCTGCTCCGTGTGCATCAAGGGTCAGAGATAACTATGGCCTGGTGGCCATTCTGGTGGCCTGGCCATGCAGAGAAAGGCACAGACGGAAGCCAGGTGCAGCATCTGGTGCCTCATCCTAATGCTCCCTGATAGGATCAGGAGCAGATCTCCTCCCTGGTGTCACTGGCTGTCTGGTGGGAGGATCGATGATGTGTGTAAGGGTTCCTCCTGCCCCATGAGACCCCTCAAGGTCTCTCGTGAGGCTGCAGAGGTGAGGGTCATTGTCAAGATGGTGCCCTGTGCAAACATAAAGGGTGCCATGGGGCTCTGACTGGGGCTCTGGGCTGTGTGGCGCCTGGCTCTGTCCTTTGCATACCCTGCAGTGCCAAGCACACAGATGAGGCACAGCAAGTTCTCCAGAAGTGGAAGCTGAACTGAGTGGCCTTTCAGGGTCTCCTTGACAGTGAAGTCCAGCAGAGGCTGGCACGTGAAAGCTGCTTGGAGAAGGGTGGCAGGGGCCAAGAAAGAAGGCAGGAGGAAGGAAAAGAAGTGCCCTGCTGCCCAGTGCCCCACTGCACCCCCTGACCTGGGTGCAGTATCCATGTGCTCCAATCAGGTGGCTGGTGGGGACATCAAAGTCTTGGCGGACACTAGAAAACACAGAAGAGGTGGTATTAGCATGCCTCTGCCTGACTCAGGCCTCCTGGGCAAACCTCACTGGGGGACCAGGGGCTCCCTCGGGTTCCAGGCTGAGGCCCAGAATTCTGGATCTGGGGGCAACTCAGGGCTCTGCAGCACATGCTCACTCTGCTCTGGGCAATGGCCTCCATCTGGCTTCACCAGGGCCACCACCAACATGCAGAAGAGTGATGCAAGCATGACACAGCAGAGAGGCCCCTGAATTTGGGATCCAGCATCCCACATTCACACCCCAACTGCCACTTACCAGAGTGGGAACTGGGACAGCCCCTTCCATCTCCCGGCCTCAGTCTGTGAGCCCGCTCAGTGGGATTGATGGTCTCTAACACCTGCTAGAATCCTAATACAACAGCTGCCACCACCTGGGCACAGGCCTCATACCAGGCCCTCTACACGCATAATTCCCCAAATGCCAAGAGGAAACCAAAGCTCAGAGAAGTACTGACTTGCCCAGGGCACAGGGTGTGTGGGCTATGGAGCTGGTGGGGAACCCAGCAGCCAGCCTTAAGTCCTGCGCTCTCCCGACCCCAGGTCACCACAATGGCTCTACCCTCAGAAGGGGGCCCCCAAAAGACATGTGGTGAAAAGCCCCTTTGCCAAAACACATCCCTCAAACCAGAAAAAACGATTTCTTAGGGCAGTATGGAGCTGGGGACCAGGTGTCATTGTCGGCAGGGCTCTGTCATATGTGAGGCCAGCACCAGGAGGCAGCCCCACCCCTCCACGAATCTCAAAGCTCTCCCACCATCTAGAAAGCCCAGGTCTAGGACACAATTGCTTTTACCTACCCCCACGTAAGTCCTTCGGGAGACCAAGTGTTATTGTTGACCAGAACCGTGGACGGTTGGACAGGAAAGAGCCACCATCTATGGAACGCGCCTGGAGGATGCCAATTACAGCCCTGCCCCCAGCGAAGTAGGATCACTATATTTTATAGACATGGAGAGACTCAGAAGGGCATCGCTGGAGGTGACGGGAGGCTGCCGCACAGTCCTGGGGCACGCTGCCAGCCCAGCGCTGTGCCCATGGCCCGGCCTGCCCCCTCCAGCCCCACCCCAAAGAGACCACAGAGAGACAGCCCAGAGGAAAGGGCTCAGCAATCACAATGTTTGTTTTCTCTTTTAGTGGAAGAGAAGAGAAGCCTGGTCTCAATTTTATGCTTTAAATCTAAGATCTGCCATAAGTCCACAAACCTAAAACACCCTGGTCCTGTATCCTTCCCAAACGAGTTTAGAAACTCAAGCTCCATGACCTTTGCTGGAGAAATGCTTTCTTGTGGTTTTTAATAACCGTGGCCAAATGGGGATGGTTTGCGGTCCACACGGCAAGATGGGCCGGGTTGGCACTGCAGGGGCCCGGCGGAGAAGTACAGAGGCCTGAGGGTCCTGGGAAGGGCCTGGGAGGCTCACCCATCAGAGAAGCCCAGTAGGCCGGGGAAGGAGCCGGCTGGGGCGCCAAATGGCCAAAGGCAGCGCTCGACTGGCGCTCGTTCAGGCAGAAGAATTGATGGAAACGTTCTGCGCAGCATATATGGGCATCTTCTAAAGGGAAGAAAATAACCTCAAAGGAGCCCTGGGTGGACTGATAATCATCACTGGCTCCGAGCCAGCCCAAAGCTTTCAGAAGCGGTCCGATCTTCATCATCTCACAGCCTCGTGCTCACCCAGCGGGTTTGAGAGCCTGCGTCAGCTGAGAGCGGAGAGACAGGCAGAAAGGACAATGGGAGGAAATGGTAATTGCATCCTTAGGTGCAAACACGATGGGAAATTCAGGAGTGAGCGCTGAGCTTGAAAGGGAGGAACGTCTGCATTTCACATTAGGGCACTCGCAAGACGCCAGGGAGCAGCTTACGGCTTAAGAGATTTACAACTTTGGCAAATCTAGATGCCCAGACCTCCCTCTAGGGGAATTCCCTGGAGAGCTGAGTGTGAGGAGTCCTTGAGCAAAGGAAAAACGGGCTCTGCTCTGCCCAGAGAGAGGGCAGTTCAAAGGGCAGGGCCGTCACCAAGCTGGTGGTCCAGCCCCAGCCAGCTGTGTGGCAGCCAATCTCTCCTCTCCAGGCCTCAGTCTCCCCTCTTGTGACATAAGGCCCTTGCACAAGATGAGTGGTGTTGGGCACCTGGGTGGCTCAATGGTTGAGTATGTGCCTTTGGCTCACGGTAGCATCCCGGGGTCCTGGGATCGAGTCCCACAGGCTCCCTGCTTATCCCTCTACCTAGGTCTTTGCCTCTTTCTCTGTCTCATATGAATAAATAAATAATCTTAAAAAAAAAAAAGATGAATGGTGTTATGGGCTGAGCTGTGTTCCCCCAAATTCCTATGTTGAAGCATCGACCCCAGTACCTCAGGATGTGGCTGTATTCAGAGACAGGGCCTTTAAAGGAGTGATTTAAGATCCCCGAGCCCATCAGGGTGGGCCGGAGTCCAATCTGCCTGGGTCCCTGCAAGAACAGGATACCAGAGATACAAGCTCACAGGAGAAAGACCATGTGAGGACACAGAAGCAGGCAGCCACCCCTCAGGCCCAGGAGAGAGGCTGCAGAGGAAACCAACCCTGCTGATGCCTCAATCTTGGACTGCCAGCCCCCAGAACTGTGAGTTTCTGTTGTTTCAGCCACCGAGGCTGTGGTGCTTTGTTATGGCAACCCCAGCAAATTAACACGAGCAGCCTCCGATGTCTGTTTAGACTTAGAGCTCTTTCTTCGAATGTAATCTCCTAGGCAGACACCAAACATATAAGACATAAAGGCAGAGCTGCTCTGGCTGAGGGGTCCCCTCTTTCTCTCTCCTCCAACACCTGTAGCCTCTTGGGGGAACCCCCAGGTCTCCAAGGTCGTGCAGCCTCCTGGGAGCAAGTGCTGAATCAGAGGAGGGGTTGCCTGGGCTCTGAGGTCCCCATACCTGCTGGGCTTCTGAGCCACAAGCTGTGATGAACCCTTCCCTGGGATCGATGCCATTCCATCCAATGAGCAGGCTCTGCCTTCCACAGTCCACTTGGGGGACTGGACAACGCTGGGCTCTAAAAAATTCTGCACAGCCCAGGGCCAGCTACCGGGCTAGGTGACAGGAGCCAGGAGGAGCCACAGCCTGATGACACCAGTACCCCGAGGCTCTTGGCACTGGAGACCCCTCAGGGAGCAGGAGCTGACCTGGATTTTCGATTCCAAGAAGCATAGGGAAGGAGGAGCCTGAATGGATCCGCCCAGGGCAGGGACCCTTATGAGAAGGGGCTTGGCCCTGGCTGCCCTGCTACTAACCTCCTCAGCATTCTGAGAGCAAATGGCCAGAACCTGGACCCACGGTTGGAGTGACAGTTCACCACAGAAGTATCCAGAGGAAGAGGAACAGAGAGCTCTGCCCAGGATGCCAGCAAGGGCTGCTTCTCCCAGCTGTGCCCCCAGCGAGAGCTCCCAGAGACCAGGCACTGTACCAAGACACAGAACAAAGAGGACACCGGGGCTGGCAGAGCCCTCAGGGCTCAGCAGTTTGCAGATGGAAAGATGGGTGCCTCGTGAAAGGAACACAAGCGGCCCAGGGCTAGTGACAGGTGCCAGCCCGGACTCAGCACCCGAAGCGGGGCTAGAGCTCCACGGGCTCCCTCCAGTCACTCCTCCTCACACGTCTTAGAGGGGCAGCTTTTGAGCTGAGCCACTGAGCAGCTTACAGTGCTTGCGCCTCAGAATCTGAAGAACCTATGAGCTCGCTTTCAAACACATCCTCTCCTAAAGCCCCATAAGGCCCAAAGAGCAAGAACCACCTAGGGGGATAGTGAGGCCTGGCCAGGAGAAGGGACCTGGCGTCTTGTGATCACACAGCCAGCCAGCAGGCAGGACTGTGTCCCCACACAGAGTCCACTGTGGCCTGAACCATGTCGTGCTCAGCCTGGCTGGCCAACTCCAGGCAGCTCCGAGAGCCTCGAAGCCCCACTCCTGGTCCCACCCGCGCTGGCGGGGGCACGGCTTGTCCCTTCACACTAAAGCCTCCCCAACATGCATCTGAACATGTGAATCTGGGCATCTCGTGCAGAAGTTTCTCAATAAGAAGGAAGTATATGTCTCCATGGCCCAGAGACACGGTTCCTGCCTACAGTCAAAGCCACTCACCTAAAATCAATGTCCGCGAGGTGGAGTCAGTGGCCAGCTCGGCCTCAGACTGGCCGTGTAACCTCAGGCAAATCCCTGCCTCTCTCTCAGACTGTGTCTTCACTTATAAAAGCAGAGGACTGGAGCGAGGGGTCTCAGGGGACCTTCTGGGATGTGAACAAGTGTGCCTGGTTCGTGACTCTGATGTTGAAAATATCATGCCTAAAATAGGTGGTAATTAACCCAGGAGAATCCGGCCAGCCACCTCCCTTCCACCTGACCCCAGAGCACCGGGCCTCAGGAGCACCACCACACCCTGCTCTGGCTGGTCCTCCCTACCGCCCCCTCCCCTGAGAATCCTATTGATTTGTGAGGACAAACCAACAGTGAGAAGGGCAGCTTGGAACAACTATGAGAACCTGGGCTCCGAAGTCAGGGGGCCCTGGATTTGAATCCAGCCACTGCCACTTACCAGCTGTCCCCCTTCTAAGCCTGCCTCCCCTTGCAGTAGGGGTGGGATGATGCCTCCCTTTACTATAGACTGTTGTGAGAGTGAGGTGAACTATATAAAGCATCTGGCATTTGGTAAATGTCACTTCCTTTTTCCTACGATAACAACAATAACAACAACTAAAAACACAATGACCGAGAGGTCACGATTCCCGCAACCTCAAACTACTCGTGTGGCAGCCAAGAACCCAGAATAAATGGAGGTCTGCGAGCAGTTGAAAGTAACTATGAATATCTAAAAAGGATTTGGGTAGAGCGGATATTGACTGTTTTCCCAGGAAGGCCTGCAGGGAGTGGACGATGAGTCAGGACACCTGGGTGGCAGGCCCCCACTGCCACCTGCACTTTGGGACCTTCTGCAAACAAACTGCTTTCCATCTCTGGGCCTTTGGTGGGTCACTCCCTGATGGGGATAATGATATGCACCTCAAAGATCTGTTGCAGTAAGGGCCCTGGCCACTCAAGGACCTCACAAACAGCACAGGGCTCCACAGGTTAGAGGGGCTGGCTGTTACTTCTGCTCCCCAGGCAGGGGCCAGGACAGGAAGGGGCTGGGTGGGGACCTGAGGGATGGGGCACAGTGCATGGATGGAGAGAAACGAGTGGGCCTGGAAGAAGGAAGGGAAAGTAGAAGTGTCCAAGGCCTTCCCGAGCTGTCCCCCTCCTCACCACCCACAAGACCCCGCCACCTTCCTTCTCAACCAGACCTTGTGCAATGGTTCCCTGCAAACCCCCATCACTGGCCTTTGCCTGCTTTGTTCTTGGGCCTGCCAAAACCCTTCCCACATATCCCTCAGAGCCCAGCCGAACGTCGCCTCTTCCATAAAGCTACTCCCTCACCGCAGGACAGATGTGCCCCACTCTCTCCTGAGCCAGCCCTCTTCCTTAGAGCACCTGCCAATGCTTTTCCTGTGCCTGCCTCATCCCTCCAGGCAGCAAGGACTTTGAGGGCTAGGGTTATGTTGGGTTCGTCTGGCCCCCTGGCACCCAGAATTGGACTCTAACTCGGCAGATGCACAGCAAAGGGGCCCTAAATCATGTAAGCCTGGCCCACACCCATCCGAGGAGAAGCTATAAGGAAGGCCCTGATGGAGCAGCCTCCAGAAGCTGAATCCCAGGAGGTGTGCGGAGGCAGGCGGAAGGAAGCATCCCACCCAAGCAACTGAGGTTGGTCTGGAACAGAAGATCCTTCCAAAATAGTCCATTGCCTCTCCCTCCTCCCAAGGCCCATCCTCTGTATCTGGACACCCAAGCCCTTCGAGGAACACAGAGGACTGGCTCGTGGGTAGGAATGCTAGATGCACTGAGAGTCAGGAGCCTCTCCTAGCTCTGCCGCTCACCCCAGGGTGCTCTGGGCTTAGTTGCCCTCATCTGCCACAGGGGCTCAATGTTCCCAGGCAGACCTACTGCCCTCAGCCACACCCCGCTGCCACTCACCAGCCAGGACTTGCCACCTCAGCAGCCTGGGGCCGGGCCTGCTTTGGCCCAGGCCATGCCGGCAGAAATTAAATGGAGAAGGAAGCTGGTGGACAGGCGTCTGGTTTGGGATGGGCCTACTTAGGGGTCTTGTTTCCCACCTCTCCTTCTAAGTTGGCAGACACAGCAGGGCAGTGCCTGTCATTCCTCCCCTAGCCCAGGAAGGGCAGGCAGGCATCGAGTCTTAGACTGGAGGCCAGGACACTCAGGGATGGTGTCAACTTGCCACCAACCTGCCCTAATTTCTTAGAGCCTTGGTCCCTTCATCTGTAAAATGGAATAATGGCCCCAGGTCTTTGGGCTGCTCCTTGGGTTGCTACACGCCTTCAAACCCCAGAGTGGCACTGAGGACCCTCCCTGTCTCCTCCACCTGTGGTGAGCCTGGGTCTCCAGCCCCTGCTTCCCAAGGGGTAAGAGGCCCCCACAGGGTCCCCAGAGGGAGCCGCTGAGAGATCTCCAGGACACAGCTCTGGCCCACTGTGGAGGGGACACGGGAGCAGGTGGCCAGAGAGAGGGTCTCCTGTTTCCAGTGACAGAGGTACCTGCAAGCCCTTTGGTACCCGTCACCTTGGTCTCCTCAGACACATTTGCTGAAAGCGCTCACAGGCATGGCCGCTGCCCTAATCTGAATCAAGGTTACAGAGGACTCGGAGGTCACTGAGGAAGCTCCTCTCCTCCTGTTTCCCAGCTATACTCAAAAGATGTTGGCAGGTTAGGCAGGAAAGGCCTGTAGGCCCCCTGTCCTGTCTCTCCTGTTGCACGTGGGAGGCCCAGGTGAGAGAGGCCAAGGGCTTTGTTCAAGGAGCACAAAGCGGCTACTGTGTGGGGCCGGGGTGCCTAGGTTGGGTGCTTCTGTGTGCACCACGTTATTCTGGGCTGGAGGAGTCCAGGCAGGCGAGCAGGAGGATGGAGGAGGAAGCTGGGGGGTATCCCACCTCCCCCACCCCTGTCACAACAGCATAGCTGGGACCACCAAGAACAGCCTCCTGCTCAAATCCTTATGCCACAAGCCCCTGGCCCAGCCCACGACTGAAGGATCTGGAAGCTTTGTCGTTGCTTTTCTTCATTTCCAACGGGAGCCTGTGGGGGCCTACATTAAGGTCCAGATCTGACCCACCCCCAAAGTCACATCTACTCTCCTGTTCCTGGACGCCTCCCAAACTCCCAGTTCCTGACGAGACAGCCGTCCCTTTCCCAGTCAGCGTGTGCCCCTCTGTGGGTCCTGCCTGCCTTCTGGGCCCTCCGTGTCCACACGCCCCGTGATGGATGCAGCCCAGACCTGTCCACCATGAGGTGTCAGGAACGGGTCGCGGCTGCCAGCAGGCCGAGGAGCGCTGGGGAAAGGGTTTCCACAGGGCACCTGGGTGGCTCATCTGGTTAAGCATCGTCTGCCTCAGCTTGGGTCTTGATCTCAGGGTCCTGGGATGGAGCCCCGTGTCAGGCTCCGTGCTCAGCGGGGAGTGTGCTTCTCCTTCCCCTTCTCCCTCTGCCTCTCCCCCTGCTTAGGCTCTCTCTCTTTCTGAAATAAATAAAATCTTTAAAAAGGTGGGGGGATTCCTCTCCACGGGGCTCACTGGAGCCTACCACGCAGCAGGGCCCCCCTGGGAACACAGCTGAGACAGAGGAAAGAAGCGTGACGGGACAGAAGGAGGGACACCATGTCCCAAGGACGCTGTCTGGTTCCTGGATCCAGCCACTCCTAAAGCTGTGGGCTTTTGATATGAATCAATTAATAGTGCTGTTTTCTGCTTACATTGGCTAAGAATCAAGTTTCTGCCACTTGGCTTTGCGTTACCAACACTCATGGCTGGCTTGCATTTCAGGGCTATTTCCACAAAGAAATAAACTGTGCTGTTGTTCTTCCTCTCCTGGAGAAAGTTACAGAGAGCCACAAAGCCACCATGGTGTGGGTACTGCCCTTCACCCTCAGTGCCTGGCTTGATCTGTTCAAAAATGACCAGCAGATGACAAACTACTACCCATTTTGGACTTTAAATCAAGATTGTCTCTGAATGGCCCCAAGTTGCCCCTGCAATGAATGCCACGGGTCTGAGGCATGAAAAGGGTCTCTTCCCAAACTGTCCCCCCTCTACCACCACCTAGGCCTAAGCCACCCCATGGGCGTCTCCGGAGCCCTCCCTTGTGCCAGGACCTGGATCACTGCTCACTCCCTGGGCTGGAGCACCCTTGCACTGCATTGTGCAGGTCTGGCTCTGAGCTGGCCTGACCCCAGGGCCCCGAGCATCTTTGGGACTTGTGACAACATGCTGGGGAAAGTTCTAGGCCACACAGTTCAAAAGGCAGTGGCACTAGGTAAGCATCAAAGCCTGTATGAGATTTACTGTAAGCAACTCAAGATCTTAGGAAGGAAAATAGATGGCTGGAAATCAAGTGGATAAAAATAAAACCTTCACAAGGCTTTGCAGTCGGCCCCAGTAAACAAAACTCAAAGGCCAGCTTCAGTACGGTTATTTCAGCCTCTGAGGGTAAAGTGGCCAGGCTGTGCCAGGCTGCATCTGCATCTGCCCTTGGTGCCCTCACCCTGGCTCCCCCCAGAGCTGGGAACAACCACTGGACAGAAGGCACTGACTTGGGTGCAAGGCCTGCCCCTGGGCCTCGGGGCCCCTGCTAGAGAGGGAGGGACGGCCATGCCCTCAGTCACACACACAATCACACAATCAAGTCACCTTCACACCATCTCGAACATAACCACCAACTCCCACATCATCTCACACCCAGCCCCACAACCTCACGGGAGCCCTCATGCACGCACACGCCACCACAAGTGCACACATACTCGCTGTACTTGTAGAGCACTGGAGGCTTGTTCCCAGCCCCCCACTCTGTTTTTCCCGGGCTGCACAGCACATGATCTGGGCGACCGCTCTCCTTGGGCTACCAGGTCATGTTTTCAACTGCCCAAAGTAGTAACAGATCACCCTGAGACGGCATCAAAGGGTTTGGCGACACTGAATCCGAACCTCAGAGCAGGAAGGCCCTCAGGGATCGTCTGGCCCTACTCCTGTTAAGCTTCTCCAAACAGGGGTCTCCTGGGGCCAGTCTGGGAGACAGGGAGGGGCAGGAAGGGGTCTCCACCTCTCCCCCATTACCACCACCCCCCCCACTCTAGGCCTGCTGCATCTGCTTTTTATTGAGCTTTGGGATATAGTTTATTTGGGAAAATGTTAGATTTCAGGTTCGCAACTCAAAGAGTTTCAGAAGCACCAGTTTGCCTCCCTCCTGTTAGAGATAAAGGGCCTAAGGCGCAGGCTGGGTCAGCCACAAGCATGTAGGCAGCCAAGCAGACTGGGGACTCGGGTGTTCTGAAGCTACATCTTAGCCAATGAGGGGGATGCTTTCATGTGAACTGTCACCCACTGGGCTGCCCCGGACAAGCCAATCAGCTCAGCCGGACAAATGGAGACTGTGCTGGATGACATCTGTCCCCATATGCCCCAATGTCCATAAAGAAAAGACTTTGCAAGCTGCCAGGCCCTGCGGCAGGCCAGGATGGGGTGGGCTTTCACAGTCCCAGACTGTTGTCACTGCCAGGGGAATCACAGCAAACCTTCAGCCAGGCCTGGCACCCCTCTTGAGATCAGAGATCAGAGGCTCTGGGGAGCCAAGGGAAGCACCGCTGGAGTGCGTGACTGGCATAGAAGAGGCGTGGGCCACTCCAGGAGCTCCCCTTCTAAGGCCAGAGAACAGCTTCTTCAGAGGAGCCCTGCGATGCCAGGAATGCTAACGTGTTCTTTTAAATCATTTCAGCGTGAATCTCTCACAGGATCTGGGCACCGTTTCGACAGACTGCTCTCCTCACCATTGGTCCCATCTTTCCACCTCACACTGCCACCCCCTTCAGAGAGCCCCCCAGACCACAGGGAGGAGTGTCTGGCTCTCCTCTATGTCGCCAGCAGCCCTGTGCCCAAAGGCTGCCCCATTCCCCCCGCAAAGTCCTCAGTCTCTCAGTCTGTCTAAAAGTGATTTTGAACTTTGACCAAACAAGACACTTGTGCCGAGTGTCTTCCCAGACACATCTTTGGGTGGTGCCCTCCCATGGCAGGGATGGGTTTTCCAACCTCCCCTTCTCTTGCCTGCTCTGAGCACCAGCACACAGCACCCGGGAGCCTGCCGGCATGCCTCCCATCACCACTTACGGTGACATCCCTGGGGCCATGTCTCCACCATCAGGCACCAAGCCAGGTCTGAGGGCAAGACACAACAGGATGGGACATAGGACACCTCTGAGCACAGCTGTGACAGGGTCAGACCAGCAGTGGCCATCATCTAAGGCTTGCTACCCACCAGGAGCCGACTCAAGCACTGGACATATAAATCTTTGTCCAATCCTGTAAAGCAGGAACTATCGTCCCCCTTTCAGAGTAAGAAATTCAGGCTCAAAGGAGTAGAGAGATTCAGGCCTGAAACCAAGCAGCAAACCCAAAGAGCCCCATCCAGGGCCCTACTGTCTGGGCTGAGCTGTGGGAGCCAGGGCAAGCCTTGTTTCTTCATCTGAAAGACAGGGAGGCTGATAGTAATCACTAGTGCCCACTAACAGGGTTGGGGGTGGGGATGAAGCTAGTTTCCTGTGTAAAATGCTGTAGCATCGGGTCAGGCACATAGGAAGCTTATGAGATGCCCGTTACTATCGTTCCTATTGCTAATGAGTGTATCCTCTGTGTTGCCTTCTTAGAAGGGAAGGGGAGGCCCAGGAGTAAGACGAGCCCAACCAGTGTGGTGCCGGGTCCGGTGCTAAAGCAGGTCTCTGCGCCAGTCCTCCTGGAAGGCAGGGGACAGACGGCCAACGCTGCCCCTGGGGGCTTTGATACCATCAGCCTCCAGGACCCAGGGAAGGTCCTCAGGAGCCCTGAGTGGGAGGCAGATTATCTGTACATACTTCCACTCCTCTGTCCTGAGACAAGGGGAAGGAGGTGACTGCAGCCAGATCTTGTGGGTCTGAGTGTCTGTGGCTGTGTCTGTGCCTCTCCTTATGTATATCTGTGTGTGTATGTGGCTGCGTGCGTTTATATGTGTGTATGTCTGTCTTCGTGTGCATGTGTCTGTGTGTGCTTATCTGTGTGTGTATCTGCATATCTGTATGTGTCTGTGTGTGTGTGTGTATTTGTGTGTCGTGCATGTATGTCTGTGTAGGTCTGTACTGCAAACTCTGCATCTGTGTATGTGTGTGTCTGTGTATATATCTGCATATCTGTGTGTGTACCCGTGTATCTATCTGTGTCTGTGTGTATCTGTGTGTGTGTAGCGTAGCACAAGGGAGGAGCATGGCAGGGCTGAGACCTCAGGCCTACTAGCACGCCGGGCTTGGTTAGATGGGGCAGGGAGGGTGCAGAAGCAGCCCAAGCCCTCCAGTTCCAGACGACATGAACAGTAGCCCGGATATGAGGCTCCTGGGGGGCTCTGAAGGCCCCTGCAGAGGGAGAGGCCCACCAGAGCTGCTCCCTACAGGGGCATGCATATGAAACAGCTCCCAGGCTGGCGAGCAGGACTTGCAGCTGCTGCCCAGAACAGAGACACTCGGATCAGAGGCCTAGACCTCCAGAGCCAGGGGACCTCCCCCTGTACAGATGGGGAAACTGAGGCCCAGGAGATCACAAAGCCAGATGTCACCATGCCTGGTCCTTCTGAGAGCCTAACTTCCCCTCAGTGAGCTCAGGGGTCTCACCCACACACCCAGAAAGCCCCACCCATCCTGATCAGCCAGGGATTAGCAAACCCAGGCCTGGGAGAAGGCGGTGAGGCTTATGGTCTCCATGCATGTGAGCCCGGGCCAGGAATGAATCATATCATTATGGCAGGATTAGAAGAAAAATGCCATTAGAAAAATCTGTGCGTGCACCACGTTTAATAAGGTCAGTAGCAGCAAGCAGCAGGCAGGCTGGTGGCATGAGGCCACAGAGCCCCTGCATCCTCCTCCCACCCAAACCAGAGCCTGCAGGGAATGGGACAGGCCCTGGCCAGGCCCAGCCCCAGTGAGCAAGTGTCTCCTCCTACTGGGGCCTCCCCAGCCTGGGCATCACATAGCTACTCTTTCTGCCTCCCCACTCCTCTGGGCCCACCTGCTTGGGGTTGTTCCCAAATCATCTCTCACAGCAAGCATCCTCTCAAGGTGAAAATTCATTCCCCAGGTCCCCACACCCTCTGGAGTCTGCCCTCTACTTGGACAAGGAAGGAGCAATCAATTATACTTTACAAAACTGCTAATGTGCTGTTAATCTGCCACCCTCCCTGGTGACAACATGCCCAGGTGACAAATACGGATAAGAAGCCTAGAAAGCTCGTGGAGGATGACAGTGATGGAGGAAGTCCAGCTCTCAGGCAGTCTGGGAGGCCACAATTGACAAACATGCATGGAATTGAAGTCCTCTTGCTTCCAGGGCCCCTGGGCACCCATGTCTTCAGGGCTCAAGATTCACAAACCTTGCAGCTTTCCAAACTGCCATGGCCAACAGTGAACCCCCCCTTCCTGAGATGGTGGGGACCCCCAGTCATTTCCAGGGCCTTAGCCTCAATTGCCCACCCCTGCACATGTCCCAGGGGCGTCCACACCTATGCTTAAGTATGTGAACACCACAGTCCCATTGGGGCCCTAGTGGGACCGGAAGCTCTGTGGGCAGGGGTGTCTCTCTGGTCAGCCCCAGCACATGTGGGGAGACTGATAAGGGTGCTCTGAACACACATGCAACTGTTCTCACCCCACTGCTGATGGTCCTCACTGCTGATGGTCCTTCCTTCATCCTCTCAACCACATCTGCTACACTCCCACTACGCACCAAGCAGAGCACCAACCAGATAGACAAGCCCGGCCCCGGGGCGGGGAGCGAGGTGAGGGAGGAAGACACTCACAGCTCCGTGGACCTGGACAGGATGGCAGACAGGGTGAGCAGGATGCATCCGTAGGGACCTGCTTCGAACTGGGAAAGAGAAGAAAGGAATGAGCACCCACCATTCCCCTCAGTCTGCACTTCCTTCCCCTCACCTCCTTGCGGGGCCACATCCAGGGAGCAGCCTGACCCTGAGACAGCTGCCACCCGCCTGGTCCCAGAGGTTGCCAGGTGGCTCCACCACAGGGCCCTTGAATGATGGGAAGCACAGCAGCCTGAGTGACAACAGAGCAGACGCACTGCCCACCGAGGAGCCCCCGTGATGTCCGAGTCCTGGAAGCTTGCCAGATAGCACCGGGGCAGCCTCCCTTACCACGCAGGTGTCTTACGTGCATCATCACACTTAAAACTGTCACAGGCCTATGTGACAGTAGTGTTAATACTGCCCTCTGCCACAGAGGGAAATGGGCTCAGGTACTGAGCAACCGGCCCAAGGTCACATAGCTGGGAAGCAGCCTGTTGGGATTCCAGCAGTCTCTGTCTAATTCCAAATCCCTTCCGCCAAAGACCTGCACTGTGTTAAGAGCAGCAGCAAGCAGCCTGGGGACAGAGTCAGGGTCAAGAGGGGTGAGTGAGGTGAGCCGTGCAAAGACAGATCCCATCGTTTAAATTTTTGGTATTTTGTTCATTGTGGATTTTTTTTTTTTGAAGATTTATTTATTCATGAGAAACCCAGAGAGAGAGAGAGAGAGAGAGAGAGAGGCAGAGACACAGGCAGAGGGAGAAGCAGGCTCCATGCAGGGAGCCCGATGTGGGACTCGGTCCCAGGACTCCAGGATCACGTCCTGGGCTGAAGGCAGCGCTAAACCACTGAGCCACCCAGGCGTCCCATGAATGTTTTTGGATTAACTTTGATATTATTACTTTTAAATTTTTATACTTTTGGGGATGACTGAGGACTTTGGTACCTCCTTGCATTCTTCACCCAAGGTAAGCACCTTCATCTCCCCCTAGTCCCAACCCTGGGTTAGAGCCCAGCTGCTGGGGTTTGAATCCTGGCTGTGCCACTCTTAGCTAGGTGAGTACAGTGACCTTTCCTAATCTACCTGCCCCCCAGTCTTCTCATCTGTAAAACAAGGAGGATTATATTTTGGACCCACCCTCATCAGGTTGTTGTGAAGAGTCAGTGAGATCATCCTTGTACAGCACATAGAACAGGGCGTGACACCTGTGTGAGCCCTGAGCATATGCCAGCTCTGTGCGGCCCTTCTGTCCAGGGGGCTCAGGAGGCCGTGGCCTCCCAGGATAAGCTAAGTCACTTGGGCTCACTAGAGAAACGCCAGCCCCCAGCTGCAATTTTGTCTGAAGACCTTACTCATCCCACTTTGGGGATGACACTCATCCTCATCTGTGAGCTGTGATGGCAGATGCTGCCTTACAAGGGTCAGTGTTCCTTATGTGTGATCAGTTTCTTAGTGGACTTGAAACCAGATCCAAAAGTGCTTGTTTTCCTGAAACAATAAATATAATATAATTGATCATATTTCCATTTTGCCTAGGTTGCCAGGAAGCTCAGAGCGAAATACGGTCCTCAACTGTGGCAATTATTTCGGCTCAGGCTTCTGATAAACTTATCTTTTCTTTCCTTCAAAACATAGACTTTGTTTTCATACAGTAATTTGATTAATCCTTTAAAAAAATTACTGTGTGAACTTTCGTGCCAAGAGGATGCTCTCTGCTAAGGCTATGCTTGTGAACAAGGTGGATATGGATCTGCCTTCATGAGAAGTAATGCTAGGAAAAGAACAAGAAACACCTGGAAAAGAGTGGAGCAGGGACTCTGCTCTGACAGGAAGTACCAGGTGCTCTAAAAACACACAGAAAGGGCCTCTAAGCAGACTCGGAGTGCAGGGAAGGAAGGTATGTAAAGGAAGGCTTTCTGGAGGAAGTGGGATCTAAACCGAAAGGATTGGGAGAGAAGGGAATTGCTGTTCCAGGGAAGACGAAAAGCAAGTGCAAAGGCCCAGAGGCAAGAGAGGGCAGGTTTGCTAAGGCTGAAGCCCAGAAGAGCCCTGAGGACAGCAATCTTATATTATTAACTTATTCTTATAAATGTGTAAATAAGAGAACCTTTGTGAGGGGGTATAGAAATGGAATAAATGCATCAACAACAATCTTAAATCAAGCTCATCCTAATCCTCTGACCTCAGGCCAGGCACTTTGCTCCTGTTGCCCTCAGTTTCCCCATTTGCTGAATGAGGATAACAAATCCCTCCCTTGTGTATTTCCTTGGGTTCATAAGACCGAGGCTGTGCAAGTGTTCTGACAACTGAGTCATACTGAAATCCTCGCACAGGGGACACGGGCCTGGGAGGACCCGTAGCCTGTCGCAGCTCCCCTGCAGACTTCCCTGTCGCCTCGGGGAGTGACAGAGCTGTCTCCGTTTCCCCTTTCGAAATGCCAACTGCCTGCTGCCATGGACTTGCACGCTGTCTTGGGGGAGCAATGACACTTTCTCGGGCTGTTGCCCCTGGGGTGCCCGTGGCTGCAGGGCTCCAACAAGGCAGGGGACATGGAAGCCCACCGAGGCCCTAGGCCTGTGTAAACGTGGAGGACTACTGGTACTACGTGGGCCAGCGTCTTCCACAGTCCTCGGGCTCCTTCCAGGACAGCTTCCCGGGAGCTGGGGACGTGCCCCTGGGTGTGGACTGTTAGTGCAACTACAGAGGGTGGAGAGAGGACGCTGCCTGGGGCTTCTGACCCCTGCCAAACATGACTGAATGGCACCAATATGCCATTCTGTTTTTTTTTTTAAAAAACATTTATTAAAATTATCTCATCAAATTCAAGCTGCCGAGACATGGGAGGCCACAGGGAAAGGTGCCTGCATTGAAAGGAGAGCTCCCCAGCCCGAAAGTCAGGCCGGAAACTGCTATTATGCTCCAGAAAAATGTCTGGTACTGGTAGGCAAGAAGGGGCCGTCCTCCAGCACTGCCCTGGCCCCGGAGAGACCGAAGCCCACCGAGGAACCCCAATGGGAGGCTGCGGGGGGCACCGGGGACCTCGCCCAGCTCACAGGGGGGCAGCCAGACAGCTCACTCTGAGGGTGAGCAGTCATGAAAACACAGCAAGGAGCCTATTTATTTTGGGCAGAGATGGTTCAGTGTTCGTTTCCAGGCCTGGCACGAGGAACCCCTCTTAGGCCCAGGCCATGAAAAATGAATTTGGTGAGGGTAGTGCTGAGGCAGCTCAACGGCTTCCAGCAAAAACATAATTAAGCTGTGGGGGAAAACATCACCTTCCCGAGTGAGGAGGGCCAAAGACAGACCGCCGGCACCCAGCGAGCAAAGCCGAGTGACGAGGGGGAGTCGCCGTGGGTCCGGAGGAAGGACAGGAGGCCGGCAGCCCCTCCCCTGGCACAGGCCCCGCTCTCTGAACCACTTCCACCGTCAACGTCTGGCTTGGGCTTCACCGAAACCCTGGGGTACTGATGGAGGGAGGAGGGAAGCCTCTTTTCACAGATAAGGATGCAGAAAGCCGGGGTGCGGGGTGCGGAGGCGTCAGCCCCGGGGCCATCAGTGGGTGGTGACAGGCCTTTGGAGCCTGTGAGCAATTGCCCCAGAGCCGTCCTTTGCGCCCTAGAAGCCTCCAGGGCACCTCCCTCTCCTGGCCCTGGGGCTCCATGCTCTGCTTCACCTGACTGTGAACACAGGTGCAGGGGGAGGGGAGGTCTGCCCCCCACTCCTGTGTCAAATCACACGCACCGAGACAGTCAGGCTTTGCTCGGCTCCCGGATGCACAGCTGCATTCTCAGAATGCTCTGAGTGCAGTTAGGAGTATGATCCTTCCTGCTTATTTAGATCGTGCCTGGTGCTTAATTTAGAAGACATTCTTCTCCATGCATTTAAGTTTCTTCTTAAAAAACCGCTGTTGAGCAGTAAAGAGCTGCAAGTATCTGCTAACTGCTCCATCTTCCATTTTCTAGACAAGGCAACTGAGGCCCAGCGATGATCCTAGGGCCACAGGTGGCCGAGGTATAAGCTAGAGGAGGTCGCTAGGCCCCTGCTCCAGGCCCCCTACAGCTGCTCTGGGCCAGCCGGGGAGCGCACCACATCAGCAGACAACCCACTGGGTTATGCCCATGAAGAGCCAGAGGGAGCCGGGGGACAGGGAGCGGCCAGCCTTGGCCAGGCCCCCTCCCACGTCAGAGCCCCTCCCTCGAACCTCCCAGAAAGGCCAGACAACACAGTCAGTGCAGAAAGGCAGCGTCCTAAGCTGGGGACATGGGCCAGGCTCCTCGGGCTGTTGCTCGCTAGGCAACAGCTCTGGGGCAGAAAATTGAGGGTGAATCAGCGCCTCAATGAGTGTACCCCTGCCTCCCAAGAGTCTCTGAGCAGGCCCCATTTTCCTACCCAAGAAGCATCTGTGATGTCAGAGCTGGCACTCTTCCTAGGCTATGCCCAGACCCTCAGCACTTTCAGGGAACGGGAGGAAGGTATTTGGACAGCAGGAGTGTCCAGCCTGGCCCCACATCTGGCAAGTTCTCCCACCTTCCAGGCTCACCAGCAAATACTCTGTCACCTTCTCTGGAGCCTAAAAGAGCTGGTCCCACAGGCCAGAAGGCTGAAGGAAAGGAGCAGAGGAGGCACGGAGCATTTGCTTGCACACCAGACGGAAGGGCTCAGTGCTCTTTCCTTCCATCCTGACACACAGACATCAGAAAATGAGACTTTGCAGTTGGGGATCTCAGGAAATGACCTCTGCCAAAGTCATCTGCACCCTGCCCCTGTAATGTGTCCCCCTCATTTCCACATGTCCACAGCTAACCAATCTCAAGGGGCCCTTAAATAATCATGATGATAGTGATCATAACATCAACAACAAAAGCTAAAATCACTGACAACATCAAGCCGGGCGTGCTAGTTCTGTTATTATCAGCTGCACTTTACAGATGAGCAAACTGAGGCAGAGAGGGGCTAAAGAAGTTGCCCAAGGTCACAGAGCTACTAAGGGGTGAAACCTAGATTCAAACACAGGCTGAAGGCTCCAGAGATCATGTTCTTTGCCATGGAGACTTCAAGTCCCTCATTCACAAAGCCAGAGAGGCTACAGCCCTTCTCTGAATCCCCGTGGCACTGTGCACTGTTCAGACCTTGGACACCCCATCTCACAGCAAGGAGTGGGTACACAGATCTCCAGCAGATAGGGTGCTGGAGGACCCAGCCAACCAGCCAGGACACCAGGCAAGATCCTATATCCAGCAGGGTCTCCAAAGAAAGCAGCTTAAAAACACACATCCCCCCCCAAATAAACCATTGTCCATACCTGATGGATACTTTGTTGAAGAAAAGTCACCAGCTCCTCATAGCAGGTCAAACTGTGCAGTGTGAGCTGAGGAGACACAAACCCATAGCGTGAGCTGTCTGAGCTCCACAGACGGTTCCATGTCCTGCCCTGGTTTCAGTAGCTACAAGCCCCCACTTGGGAATGTCCCTGAGGTCACAGTGGCGACCCTGAGAGCCAGGGCAGCAAGGCACCCCCATGCCTGTTTGTGACAGGACCCAGCCGGGGTCTCCGGGGTCAAGCCGGCCCTGCCAGCCAGACAGGGCCTACAGAGCCCAGGAATGGAGACCCCGTGGAACTAAAGCAAAGGAGCCAGTGGCATGCATGCCTCGCCCCACCAACCAGCGGGGCTGCACCCCTGCAGGCCAGTCACAGGTATCTGAGAAGCACCTGAGGCCTGGCAGGGGCGTGGGGGTGTGTGGAGAGAGGCAGGAGTCCCATCCAATGGGCCACCACCAGTACAGCTCTGAGCCCAGCAGGCAGTGTCATGAGGTCAGTGGAAAGCTGTGGGTCTGAGTTTCCTTTGCTTTCTCATGCAGCTCAGGAGAAAACCACTTGTAGAGACAACACCCAACTAGGTGAGACCCCTAATTAGGATCCTAGGGCCACATGTGCCCAAACTTAGGTCAAAGGAAACAAACTATGTCAAACAAAAGGCCTCAGTGAAGAGGAGGCTCGTCTGTGGGAAATGTGGCTGTGTCCATATTCTCATGTCTCCCATTTCTTTCCCTTACTTGGTCACACTAGGTCTGGCTTCATGGCTGTGCTCTGCAAAGCTCTTCCCCATTCTCTACCCCACCCCTCTGTCTCCATGCCACCCCACTGCCCTCTCACAACAACCCCGGAGGGGATGCTGAGGAGACAGGGAGGGCTGTGGCTTGGCCAGAAGGCATCACGCATGGACTGCTCTTCTCTGTACAGCCTCCACGTGACAGGGTATCCATCAGCCTTTTAGCCATAAGGGCAGTTCTGGCCAAACCCCCCCAGACCCCCACCTCTGCCCGCACCCCATCCCAGGTGGAAGATCTGCTAGCCTGGGCTGCAGGGAGGGCTGGCCGATCCCCAGCTGAGGGAGGATTTACTTATATGAAAGGAGACCGTCCCCAAACAAAGCCAAAGGTTGCGTGATAATTTTTCCAGAAAGCCGTACTGTTTCTAAGACTCCATCTGCTTTGTATTTCCCTGTTGGACTGAAGTGCTGTGTTCCCGAAGCCCTAAAAAGGAAAGAGAGATGCATGAGTCCTCCGCATGGAGAGAAGACATGCCCTTGAGCCAGGGTGAAACCACATGTGCCACTGACTGAGGACAAATAAAAAGGTGGCTCTGGAGGAAAGAATGGGACCGAGGGTTTCTCCTTTCTCCCCCGATTTGAACTCACCCAATAGGCTGGGCCCAGGGGACCTGATGAGTGGGGGAAGGGAAAGGAATGGAAAAAAGACCTCAGGAGGAGAGCTCAGGGTAACCAAACCCAAGTCCTGGCAGTAGGGAGTCTGCCTCTCACCCACGACCGACAAATAGATTTCCAGACCAGGAATGCTGACTTGCCCTTCGCTTTCAGGGCCGTGAGGAATTCCAGCCTCTGGCCTGAGGCTCCCCACGCCAACCCCATCGCCATCTGTCTATACAACACCCTGTATGTGCAGCCCAGGAGATACACACTAGAAGTGGGGTCTGGGTGTGCGGCCCACGATGCCATTAGCCTGCTGCGTAGGCTGGGACAGCCGCTGTCCCTCCATCTGTAAAACGGGGAGAAATTGAATTTTTGCCCCATCTGTTTTCAGGGCTGCCATACAGATCCTAAGGGCCAGGGTTAATGTGTAATAATGTATTATCTGGAACACGAGTACCAAGGACAAGCACTCCATAGGAACAATAACAGTGATACCGAACTGTTAAGGTATTTAGTATGGGCCAGACATTGTCCTAAGCACTTCACATTTATTATTATTTACCATTTACTTATATGGATAAATGATTTAAACTCATAGATAGTATTATCATTTGTTATATATGATTTATTTATATGGACTCATTTAATTCTCACAATCACTCTACCAGATAATCGTTACTATCATCCACACTTTCCAGACGAGTACACAGATGAAGCACAAAGAGCACAACTGCCCAAGGTCATACAGCCAACAAACAACAGCATTGGGAGTTAGCCTCTGGAGCCCCTTCTCTTAAGCAGTATGCTCTAGTAATCATTCTACCCCACCTGAGTGTCACCTTTGGCCCCCAAAGGTACCCCTTTTACCCAAGCTTAGCCACAGGCCTGGGATGAAGTGATGCCTCCACTATGAAGGGCCAGATTGAAAAGCAGGCCGACCATCCATGTGGATTACAGGGATGGTGTCCTCCACCTGCAGTAGGATAGAGGCGGCAGGGGAGGTCTCTTCCTCGGTGGCGCAGGGGACCAGGTGACAAAGCGAATGGAAGCATGTCTTGGGGACTAGGAGAGAGGTATGAATCAGAGGTATAACTGGTTCCTGAGAGGTCCAGATCAGAGAAATAGGGGAGCAGTCTGCCTAGGCCAGAAGTTTTCTCAGATGGGATGTGTCCCCCAAAGCTCCCCAGGGCAGAAGGCCAGGCAGATGTGACCCCAAGCAGAGATGAGACTGGAGCTGTGTGGAGGCCCCTCCAGGCCTCTCCCCATGTGGGGCTGCCTCGCTGGGCTTGTACCGGCGTGGGGCATGGGGCCGACATCCAGGAGGATACACAGACAAGCAACGTCCCTAAGGACAGGAAAGCACATGGCCAGCTTGTCCGCAGCTGTGCCAGCGCATGAGTGGTAGCAGCATGGCCCTGGGGAGCACTTACAGTGTGATCACAGCTCTCTCTCGGCCTCCCGCCCGCCACACCATGTCTGCGATGGCCAGGGCGAGGCAGTGGGTCCTGCGGGCGTTGGAAGGTTGCAGCTGCCTGAGAAGGAAAAAGAGTGTGTTTATGTCTGTAGGGACACAAGCCAGGGCCTGTGCCACCCTATAGCAGATGGCCTATTCTTTCCTCTCCCACACAGAGAGAACCCCGCAGCCCACGGACTCCAGCAGGGCCTCCTCGGACCCAGGCCAAAGGAAGACCCCTGAGGGAGAGGCCCTGGGTGGGACTGGAGGAGGAACAGGTCCAGGAAGCTGCCCAGGGGAGCAGAGGGGACCCTGGAGGCTTGGCAGGGCTGTGGGTTCTGATGGAGCCCAGGAGGCTGAGCTAAATGTGCTCGGGAACTCACGCTGCCCCAAGGAAAGGCGGCCACCCCAGGCAAATGCCTGATACTGTCCTGACCCAGTCTTGGCCACTCCCAGCATCCAGGCCCCTGGAGACAGCAGCTTGTGAGAGCAGGTGCCCTTCACGCCCACCAGCCACAGGAAATGAGATCATGGGTGCAGACGGGAAGGCAGCCTGTCTTGCTGTTACTTATATATAGGGTGTGGAATGGGGGAGAGGAAGGATTAGGGGTAATCTCTGGGGGTTTAGTGGGTGCAGTGAGGCTGCCAAATGGAATGGGGAATGCAGGGCAGAGAGGAGGATTGGGGGAGCAGCTGGATGTGCATGCGGGACCCCTCGGTGAAGCTATCTGACACATGGAAAGCCCAGGAGGGCATCGGGGCTGAGGGTAGGTTTATGAGCCACCAGAATGTGAGAAATCCTTGGCACTTTGAGGGGCTAAGATTTCCCAGGGAGAGGATGGGGAAGGGCAGAGGCAGCAGCCAAGGATGGAACCCACGGAACTCTGGGTTATCAGAGACACAGACGAAAGCAGGAAAGGGTACAGCAGTAGGGGCATGGCTGGGAGACAGTGCTGTTACCCAGTCCTGGGAACAAATGGGCTTTGAACGAAACAGGTAGTCAACAATGCCAAAAATGGCAGAGAGACACCTGATGATAAAAATGGTAACAAAGAAGCCCTGGTGCATGAAATGAGCAACAGGGAAGAACAGGCAATAGCCTGACAGAGACACTTCTTTCAGTTTCATCTTTCCAGGGCTCCTTAGAGCTGTACTTCCTGCCCACTGCTGGAATCTATGAATTTTTTCTAAATTCTTAGAAAAATTAAATTCTTACAAAAGCATTCTGAGTGTTAGGCTCTTCCTAACAGACAAAGGTGCCTTGATGAAGACCTGCTGGGGCTCAAAGGAATACACGGTGGGGGGTGGGGGGATTCTATGTTTTCAGTGCCCAGCTAATATTTGAGCTCCATGCTGAGCTGTGGGGCGGGGGGTGGGGGGCGGACTGGAGAAATGTGAACCAGGAGACCAGGACACAGGTCAATATGATGGGCAGCATGTGGCCACTCCCCAGTGCCTGAGACGCAGAGCAAATATCCAGGCTGTCCAATGACTTTAAAATGGGAGGTGAATGACACAGCCGTCCCTCAGTTCCCCTTCCATAAACTAGAGATGACAACAGTACCTCCTCTGTAGCACTGGGGGCTTTAAAACAAGGTGATAATGTGTAAGGTCCATAGACCAGTGCCTGGCATGGGATGAATGTTCAATAATGGACATCTATCACTATTGTCTTTATGGAAACATCAAGTCCCCACTTTGGCTGTGGTGACAGGAAGGTGAACTCCTAACATCTGGCGTGAAAGAACAAGCCCCTGACACCAGGCAATCCTTCAAACCTAATGAGACAAACAACAAGTCCTCAACCACTTGAAAGATGAAATGGCAGACTGCCTGCAACTACTGCAGCCTTTGGAAGCCCGCCACGCTTCTCGAGGAAATGGTTACCACGCCATCACTAAACCAGGGAGCCTGAGCTGTGCGGGGAGCACTGGCCCAGGTCACCATCAACTATGAAAACAAAGGTAAGGAAATGTTGTTCTGGGTTTCCGGAGAGGTGATGCCAAGGACAGAGGAGGGCCTGGAAAGCAGGGCTTGTCAGACAAAGGAGAAAGGATTGGCCATGTATCTCTTTGGGTTCAGAATCTACGAAAGTAGGCTTCATCATCCCCACAGCTCCTGTTTCCTGCTGTGTGCCCTCCTGTGCGACCCCACTCAGGTGGGGGCACACATCCCGTCAAATACCCCTCCTGAGAACCCCTGCCAATCCCCATCCTGCCCCTACCCAGGACTGGGGTGCCCTGCTCCCCAGATGAGTTGTTACAGCCAGGGCCTGACCAGTGTTTCTGCTCTGTCTTGTCCCTGTGGGCTCTTCCTACAACAAAGGGGTGACCAGGGTACTCCCCCGGTTAGAACCCTTATCATGGCTAGAATTGTGCAAAATTGTGTCTGGACTGTAAACTCTGCCTAGGACAGCTATGCTGGAAAATCTGCAGACTGGACCTAAGAAGTCCCCTTTCACACAGTCACTGTGCTCTGCACGAACTTGCTGACGCGAGTCATGTGCTTCATTGAAAGCTTCTCGGTGTAGCCACAAATAAGATTTATAAAGCCGACACACAGGGGCACCTGGGTGGTTCAGTGGTTGAGCGTCTGCCTTTGGCTCAAGTCACAATCCTGGGGTCCTGGGATCGAGTCTCCCTGGGATCTGGCTCCCCACAGGGAGCCTGCTTCTCCCTCTGTGTCTCTCATGAATAAATAAAATCTTTATAAAAAAAAAAAGCTGACATATATTGAGCACTTACCATGTGCCAAGCACTGTTAGAAACACTTCACATGTATTGTTTCATCACCCATCAAAGCTCCCTTATAAAGGTGGCAGTATTCTTGCCCCTTTTAAGATAGGGAAACTGAGGCACGGAGACTGAGACACTCGAGGTCACACAGTAAAGTTGGAAAAATTAAAACAGCATTGAGGGAGGAAGGAGAACTCAGGGAAGTGGAACCAACTGTCTGGAGCTCTTGGCTTTAAGAACCAGCATCCCTCTGTCTTCAAGCCCGTCTCTTCCGCACCGTGCAACACCACCAAGAGATCCAACTCATGTCTTCCTGATCTCACAAACTGGTCATAGACCCTCTGAACCTCTGTGTTTCTACACCAAAATCCTCATTCTTCTCACTGGCTCCTATTTAGAAACTCTTCCCATCTCTCCATCCTCTCCTGGGCCCCAGTTTGCTCTTTAGAGACACATCTTTCCAGAAGACACGGTGGGAAAGTGCAGTGGCCGGGCCTGGGTTAGGCTCCTGGCTCCCAGGCCTTAGGGAAGCCCCTGGTCCTCGCTGCCCTTCACCTTCCCACACAGATGTGGACACCGGGCCACGTGCCCCCAAGCATCATTCTGCCATTTGACTGGCCACAGGGTGGACAGGGCTATCCATGCAGATGATGACGAGAGGAAGGGAACAGTGGGGTGAGTCACCCAGACTCCAGCTTCACCAGGTAACTCCCTGCTTTAACCTGCAAAACCTCAACGACCAGGATGGTCCTGGGTTGCCTTCATCGGTCAGATACACACTCATCAAACTCCTCCCACAAATCTAGCACCCAGCCTGGCTCTCCAACCAAGAGAAGTTTCTTTAAGCATCTACTTCCTCATGGGAGAAGTGCAGGATGAAGACATTTGTCTATGGGTGGTGGTGGGTGGTGGTGGGCGTAGGGGAGCAATACAGCCTGCATACTTGCCCAAACTACTCAAGTCCTTCAGATTAAAGAGATGCTCTGATGCTGATGATCTCCAACTAGCCTCACCCATCCACTCTGCTGTGCCCAGCAGTCCGCATCTACAAACCACCCAGAGGAAGGCTGGGAAATGACCACAGCCTTTCTGTTCCCTCTCAGGCTCACCAGCTGCTGCCAGGGGTGGGAAGAAGCATGGTCTGGGGACCGCTGGACCTGGGGTCCAACCCCAGCTCTGCTACTGGTGTCCAGACAGGCCTCAGAAAACTGTCCCTCCTTCTCTGAGCCTTGAATGTGGCCATTTCAAAGGGCAGAGGAGGTGAGGAGCCAACATCCTTGTCTGTGGCTCTCTCTAGACCTGCAGGGGAGTGAGGCTCATCATCGCTTCCCACAGCCAGCCACTGGCACGACCCCTCCCTCAAGGGGTAAAACACGGAGCCCTGCCGCCTGGCTCTGTCCTCGACTGAGGAGAGGCCAGCTGCCGGCCTGACAGAGTGGGCCCTAATGAAGCCAGACAGCCTTGACGAGAAAACACCACCCCTGCCAAGAGGCCTTTATTTCAGCATGACTTCCCTGGAGGGCGCAGTCAATCCCCCACGCAGCTTCCACAGAATCGTTCCCGTCCGTGGTGGGTGGAGGACGTGAGGAGGGGCCCCACCGCCAGGCCTGCAGCCCCAGCGTGGGAAGGCGCACAGGTCCTTCAAGCCCCCACCTCCACCCCCAGGGCCCAGAGTTGGGCAGCTGCCTAGACGGGGCGGGCCAGGCCACCGTGGTGTTCCTAAAGAGAACAGAGGAGTCACCTGCATTTTTTTTTTTTTAAGTTGGGTCATTTCTGAAATCCTGGAATTTCAGCGTCAGAACGAAGTACTGAAAGCCTCCAACTCCACTCAGCACACACCAGCCAGGCAGAAACATCAATAACCCAACCCATCAATATTAAAATTGTATGAAGAAATCAAGGAAACCAGAGGTGCTGGGCACAGAGAGAGGCTCCTACAGGGAGGTCACCCGTGGTTCACACGAGGCAGGGGGTCCCCAGGATTTTGCTGTATTACTCTTTGTACCCTTCTGTACTGAGTTCTTCCAATCAGCGGTAAGGGGGAGGGTCTTCCCAGAAGCCCTCTGTGAAACACAGAGCTGCACCTTGGTCATGAGAGTCCCTATAGGGTCCAGCACCCAAGTGTTCTAAACTCAGGCCATCAGCCTCCTGGCACTAGCCCCTCCTGACCCCTCTGGCTCTCCCATTGCTCAGAGTTTCTTCTGGGGCACAGCAGAGTCAGATGGCAGACAGGCTCAGCTGCAGATGCCAGGAGGGACCCCGGGCGAGCAGAGCATCTTCCCTTTCTGAGCTTCCTATGGTCCTGCCTGCTTGCACAGCCCTTGATGATTTGCATTTCCTCGTCGAGTCAAACTTAGAGGCAAGACAGAGATTCACCACTGGAAAAAGTGAAGCCTTGCAGCCCAGGTCTCTGGATCCAGCCCAGTATGTCCCACCCTGGAATGGGCTAAGGAGAGCAGGATACTCCTTCTAGCCTCAGCATGGGCACCTACAGGCTGCGTGGAAACTCACGTGGCAGGGACAACCCTCTGTGGCTTCTGACCTGCAGGGCCTCACTGCCACAAAGACTCTGCTCTCACTTCCCTCCTCTGCTGCCAGCCCTGGGCACCAGGCCCTTGCTCCCCTGACCTTGGTTTGCTGCAAGTCCTAGCTTGAACCCAGAAGACTCTCCCCTCCTACCCCTAATCCCCCTCGAGCCCTACCACAGCCCCACAGCAAGGGAAGTAGGAGAAGGAAACACAGGACTCGTGTGTGTGTTTGTGTGTGTGTGTGTGTGTGTGTGTAGGCATCTGGCACCGCCCCTTGCCTATAGCCTACCACCACCGGGACCTCCCTCAGCTCGTCCCCCTCTGAGGTACCTCTTCCTGAGCCCCTGATAGAACCCCGGTGGATGGAAGCAGAAAGCCAGCCCACAGCACTCAACCTGCATGGAGGTCAGCCCTGGTTGCAGCACCTGGGGCAGCAGGGGCTAGGGGTGCAGAAGGGAAGGTGTTTCTGGTAAGGAACAGTTGTGAGACTAGTTGTGGGGCTCTCCCCCACAAGGAATAGTTGTGGGGCTCCCAAGAAAACTGAGGTCACTCTTCCGCAGCATGGATGCTCCCATGCTTCCTGGAGGAGGGGGCCCTGGCCTGCAGGCCAATCTCCCTGGATACCGCACGCAGACCTCTCCTGGTTGAGCCAGGCAGCCAGACTGGGGCTCCTTCCCACCTGGCACACCCCTACATAAATCCCCCAGCAGCTCCTTCTTCCCCCTTCTCCCTCTGCCTATCCACCATTGCCCCTAGGACCCAGCTCAGACCCACCAGCCTGGCCACGGTGGGCCTTCAATCTAGGCTGACCCCAACTCCCCTCTGAGTCCCAGCCAATGGGGAGCCTGTGGGAGCCAGGAATGCACTCCCTCCTCCCTCCTTCCCAGCAAAGACTTGACGGAACTCTCCTCTGGTCAGTGCTTAGACACCGGTCAGTGTAAACTGGGGCCTGAGTCCAGGCATGGCCAGCGGCTGGCTTGCAGATGGTGGGAGGTGTTAGAGAATCTCACGTCCCATAGCTGACCCAGTTTGCTTTCTACCCAGAGCCCAACTTGCACCCACAACCAGGACGTCTTTTTGCCTTCCAGGCCCTGGCTCCCCTCTCTGGTGTGGGGACCAGACTGCTCCCTGGAGAATGTGCCTATGGGTACAGAAGCTAGAACATCCTCTCAGTGGTGGTGGGGAGGGACGAAAAGGAACTAAGCCTGCCTTGTGTGTGCCCTGGGCAGAAACAGCCCTTCCTGGAACCAACTTAAACACCCCATCCCAACCTTTGGGAAACAATCCACAACTTCCCCCAAGTACAAAGTCCAAGTTCAAAAGCAGCTCTGAAGGAGAAGGGGGCCGAAATAAATTATGAGACATCTCCCATGAGGGCCAAGGCCACGGCCTGACCCAAGCAGCTGGTAAGACCCCAAGGCCCTTGTGGCAGCCTGGCCCTGACCCATCCGCCAGCCTCAGATCTCATCCTGCCCCTCCAAACTCTGCCCCAGGCACCCTCAGGCAACTCTCAGCTCCTCTCTCTGCCCTGCTCTCACTGCCCTCGGGCCTCTGACATATTGTTCTCCTTACTGGAACACCATTCCCTCCCCTCCCTGTTAGTCTGGATAACTCATGCATTTGTCCATGCGTTCATTCAACAAAAATTCTGAGGGCCTCTTCTGTGGAGTAGGCCCTGGGCTGGATGCCAGGGACAGGCTGCGAACCAGGCCGCCCAGGGAGGCCCCTGTTCCCATGGGGCTGGTGTTCTCAGCGGAGGAGGAAGGACAGAAGACTGTGGACAGGTAACAACGTCAATGAACGAGGGCATCAAGTGGTGGGGAGGCCTTGGAGTGGGCCCAGGTTTGTCTCAACTAGGGAAGGCCTCCCTGATATCAAGGACTCTGTGCTATGAGGAGCCCAGAAGAAGTCTGAGGGATTGGCTGGGAAGGGGGACACTGAGGGAGGAACAAGCATGTGCAAGGATGTGTGTGAGGCCAACTGGGAGTCCTGATTATCTCCAGACCTCAGTGAGATTTAAGTGTCACTCCTCCAACAGGCCTGCCCCACCCTGCCTAGGTCTGGTGAACCCTGAGCATCTGGCACATCCCTATGAGCCTCCTGCTTGTCTGGCTCTCGTGCTTGATCATAGGTGCCATGAAAGCAAGGCTGTGGCTGTCCTGCTGAGCCCTGTGTTCCCTCCAAGCACCTGCCCAGCCCTCCCTGCATGCTTCTTTTCAGTGCAAGGAAGGAAGGTGGGCAGGCAGGGGCATGTGCACTCAGGGACAGTCCCTGCACCCTTTGAGGGCAGCAAGAGGTCCCTCCCTTAGCAAGCAGGGAGCATTCCAGAATCTCATGCACTGTGCTGCCTCTCCAGGAGAGTCGACAGCAGGGTAACTGTCGGCCGTGGTCACTGTGGGCAGCAGTCTGCTGGCTGGCCTTGCAGAGGCCTTGCACAGACAGGAGCGGCTATGTTCGGCCTGGTGGGGATGGGCACGGAGAACAGCAAGGACAAGGTGGGATCCTGCTGTGGAAATGCGATGTCCCTCTGCTCTGGCTATAGTTATGCTACACTGGTAATTAGCACCTATTAGCTTGAGACACAACACCTTGATGATTACTTGGTAATTAGACAAATTATATTATTAGACAAATTCTAAAATGCCAAGCAGGAAGAGCTACCTTCACTTAGGCCCTGTCTGAGGCAAACTCCTCTAAGCCGGTAAAAGATGTTTCATTTGTCCTGAGCTTGGCAGGATATCAGGGGAGCCAGCATCTCTCCCAGGAATCTAAACATGGATGAACAAGGAATGGGCCTTTGTTGTCTTTATAACACCTCAGGTTTGGTTTTTGGTTGGTTTGGTTTGGTTTTGGTTTTTGGTTTGGTTTTCAAGGCACTGGAATGCCCAGAGCAAAGAGCAAGTCCCTTTAATTAAAATTCAGAAACTAGGGACACCTGGGTGGCTTAGTAGTTTAGCACCTGCCTTCGGCCCAGGGCGTGATCCTGGAGACCTGGGATCGAGTCCCACATCGGGCTCCCTGCATGGGGCCTGCTTCTCCCTCTGCCCGTGCCTCTGCCTCTCTCTCTGTGTCTCTCATGAATAAATAAAATCTTTAAAAAAAATATTCAGAAACTGGCAAAACTCAGCTGTGATTTTAGAATCTGTTTAATCACAACTTTGTGGAGGGGAATGGCAGTATCTACTAGGCAGGACTCTTCTGGGGTGCCGGAGATATTTTTCTTTCTTGATCTGGCTGATAGGTTCCCGGGTGTGGGACTTTGCAATAATGCACTGAGCAGAGCATATAGGAGTTGTGCACTTTTTTGAGATGTGTACTTTTCTGTATGCATGTTCTATTTCAATTAAGAGAGAGAGACAAAAGAACACATGCCAGTTCTAGAGTTCTGGGGGGTAACCGAGCCCAAGCTAGTAACCGGGCACATGCGGTGATGAAAGTAAGAAGCTGATCTCAAACTGGCCATCCAGCCCCGGCCTTGGCCAGCACCTTGCCAATCCTATCTTAGCACCCACCACAGTAAACAACTGTGGTTTTCTATCCACCCCTCAACCTCACAGAGCACTCTGCCTGCACAGAGATGTTCCAGAAAAGTCGATGGAGTGAGGAGAAGGAGGTGCCCATGTGTAAACACTTAATGTGTGAGGTGGAAAACAAATGGCTGAAGGGAGTGGAAGCAATGCACTGTGGGGCCGGCTGGAATGCGTGGTAATGGCTGTTGGCAGAGGTGAGGTAACATGGGGAGGGAGGGGAGACCTGGGCTCAGTCGAAGGGTCAGCAGGTTGATGTGGGTGTGGATGGGATTCGGGCAGCTGCTGCGCTCGACTGCTGAGGAGGGGGCGGCCTGAGTCTGGGTGCCATTCCAGCAGCTGCTTGCCACGTGGAGCAGGACTTAGCAACCCTCCCTTCTTTTAGAGGCAAACGCATGCAGGTCATTTAAACTGGTCAGGGCTGGCCCCATGAGCCAGTCGCCATTTCCCTTTCCAGAAGACAGGAAATATCAGGGAACACACACGCTTCCTTGCTTGTTTTTTCTGGACACTGAGGAAAAGACTTGGGAAAAGAAGATATTGCTAGAATGAGCGCTGACTTACCGAACGCCGTCAGCTTTGCTATCTCCTTCAAATAGGAGTTTTTGTAGGACACAGCCTTGGACAGCTGCCAGAACCCCACAGGGACCCCCCTGCAAAGAAGGACATACATTAGTGCCAGTGAGGACTGGCCCAAGGCAGAGCTGTCTGTTCCTCCAGAACCAGCCTCTACCCACAGGTTATAGACACGGGGCCACGAAGCCACCGCCTCTCACACATGGGCCTTTGATACGCTGAGTACTTCTACGAGGCACTGAGCCTGATCACAGAGAAGGGCGGGGACAGAGGCCCCGGGGCCCAGCACCGGAGAAGCAACGGGTCTGCAATGTCTCCTGCGAGGAAAGCCCGCCCTCACAGCCAGTCAGGTATACAACCAGGTATGACCCAGTCATCCAGGGCCATGCTTCCACAGGCTGAGGATGTCAATGGTTTGCTCAGCCTTCAAGGCCCATCCTAAAGGCGTCCTCTACCAGGAAGCCCTCCCTGACGATCTCAGCAGCCCCTTCAGCAGCCTCTGCTTATGTGAGCACCTTCTACCCAGCTGTGGCCTGCCTGAGCACCCGTTAGGTGTGTCTTGGCCCCCTCACCCATGTTAGAGGAAGAAAGCTCCTTTAGAGTTCATCCCTGTAGGCATCCACAAGTACAAGGATTATCAGAGTAGCAGGTGTGAGTACCCTTGAACTGTGGGTGCAGGAAGAGGTGCTGAGCTTGGCCACACTAGGGACAGAGGCTAATAGTCCTGCGGTTCTTCCACAGGCAGTGAGAGGCAGGGGAGACTCTAGGGGCTTGAGAAACAGAACCCTATTGGGCTGCTGGATTTCGAGTATCTTCTGGCCCTTAAAGTGTGTATCTCGGGAAATGTGTACACACCTGCCCCAGCCTACCTACATTTCCCTGTCTTACAAGGCACCTCCCCTTCATGCACTTCTTCTCAAAGCCTCCCCTTTATTCATGCTGCCTCCTGCTTCAAGTGTCCTCCTCTTTCCAGCCCTACCTGCAACACCATTTCCCAAGACTCTGCCTGAGGACCCTCTTTGATGCGCCCAGCCAAACACAAGGCCCCCTTCCGCCCCTCTCAGAGAGGCTTCTGGACATTGAGGAGAAGCCTTGGTAGGGTGAGGGTCACATTCCCCAGCTCTTGCTCTGCCAGCCCCCCATGAAGTCCCAGCACTGGGTGATGAACCTGGGGCTAGCCAGCACTGGATAGCTCAGGAAATGTGCATGGGACTTAGCAAACTGGAGGACACCCTGCATGCCAGGCCCACAGAAACATCCCTGGGAGTCGTAAAGGCAACCTGCCTTGTTCTGCACGATGCCATATTTTAATGACGCTTTGTCACTGAAGGAAAAACTCTGAAGTTTCCATTCTTCATTGAAACAGCAAAAGCTGGAACCGAACAGAAGAGTCTTTATGTCCTGTCAAAAGAAGAGAGGGTTTCGTTAGTTGTCTTAAGGGCAAACTTAGTATTATTAGTATTAAATTAGTATTAGTATTACTATTATTAGTATTATTAGTATTAAATCATAGTATTATGCTGCTCAGTGTTTGAAGTCCCTCAGGAGCTGGTCTTGCATTCTAGCAGAGCAGTCTGTTTTCCAGCAAGGTCATCGACTTTCGTTCTTTCACAAACTCATTCTTCTCACATTTGAGAGAAGAGAAAGTGTGACCCTGAGGGTCTTGGCTCTGGAACATCCGCAGGCCAAACCAGCCTATGATGACCCAGGCCCAAGTCTTTTTAGGTTCCTTAGAGGAAAACTGAAACACAAAATTTTAGTCCTAGAAGAGACCTTGGAGGTTCTCGACTGCACGCTATAATCACCTGTGGAGCGCTTAACAATCCTGGTGCTCAGGCCACATACCAGCCCAGCTAAATCAGAACCCCGGGGTGTTAGACTCCAGTGTCTGTAATTTTAAAAGCTCTCCAGGCAATTCCAAAGTGCAGCTATGTTGGAGAACTGGTGCCGTAAGACAGGCTTAGCAAACTATGACTCACAGGCCAAATTTGGCCCCACACATGTTTTGTAAATAAAGTTTTACTGAAACATGGGATCACCCATTTACTTATAGATTTTTGATGCTGGCTTCTACGTTACAATGGCAGAGTCGAGCGGCTGCAACAGAGAGCCCAAAATACACGATCTGTCCCTTTACAGAAAAAGTTTGCCAGCCCCTGCGCTAGTACCACCCCCTACTACATGTAAGAATCTCCTCTATGCCATCACCTACAAGTGGTCCCCTGTGAACTCAACTTGAACCCCAACAACCCAGTGAAGGGGTTCCCACCACCCCCCAAGGCAGTACCTCCATTTTTTCACAGCTCTGTATCCTCTAAATTTCTAGCTGATATTGATATCACTGTGCATCTCCCATAAACCCAAGCCCTACTCTACAGAGCCCTGGAAAGTGCCCTGAGCATCCCTGGAAGGCAGAGCCTCTCCTAGGATGCCCCCTCCTAATGCCGCTACCTCCTCTCTGTCCACCATGATTTTATAAGGTCTCTGAAGGATCAACACATGGGTTGTATGGCCACCTCTCCAGGTCAGATCTTTCCTGCAGATTCAGATTATTTCCTTTCAGAATTTTTTTTTTCATTACACGTGAGGAAGTCTAATTGATCAAAGCATTTGTCTACACGACGTCAAATGTGGGCTGGCGGCACACAGGAGAGAAGGCTGGATGAATTCAACCGCCAGGACTTGGTTTCCTGTCTTACACAACAACAATCAAACAAAAACAAATTTGTACTGAGTTTTTTGAGAGCTTAGAAACTACAGGGACTGGAGTTTGCTGGCTGAAGCCCATGTCTGTTCTCTTAATCACAGAACGACAGCCCGCTAGGCACAGCGTGGTCACCAGGCCACAGAGTTGCAAGCCTGGAAGCCTGGGTGCTATGGATGCCTGTGCCCTGGGCCCTCCTTTTCCCTGGGTGGGCCTCAGGTTTTCCAGCTTTCGGAAATGCTACTGCTGGATGGTCTGATTTTAGGAGTCTCAAAGGGCCCTTCTCAAAATAGGAGTGTGCACTGCAATGAATCACAGCCCTGTGGCTACAGATAGCCAGAGCACTTACTCCCGGGCTTGAGGCCATGTAGAGTGTCTGACCCGACCCCCTGGCCTCCTCTGCCCTATGGTCTGAAAAGAAGGAAAGAAAAGAGAGGGGAGGAATGGAAAGGGATAACACTCCTAGAAAAATCTTTGACTTTTTTATCTGTGAGCTGAGTAAATACTTATAGGTAGGAAGCAAAGGAGGTCAACTGCATCCCCAGGCATTTTAGCTTTTCCTCCTGGATCCTGGTTGAAGAGCCAGTGGCAGACAGCAGGAGCAGCATTCCATCCCCCAGAAACTGCCGGCCAAGGGGAGAGGTGAGGCCATCTGGCAGCTGAGATGGTGAGGAATCCAGGGCATCCCTGCAGAGGAGGCTGACAAGGCCAGGAACCTGCTCCCTAAGTCTTATGACCTCAAGTGCCCCCAGGAGGCCAATGCCGATGTGAACCCAATGCTAAGGAATGATTAACACCCGGATATCCTTCCCTCACTTCGATGCAGCCTGAGCCCAGCTTGGGAGATGAGCGCCAAAGAGCCAGTCTAATGAGGACAGTCCTCCTACTGCCATCACAACTCTGGAGTTGCCTGTTGCACACGTGGGGTAGCAGCACTAGGCCGAAAGGAGAACGAGACCCTGGAATGTCTGAATGGGAGGAGGTTGTACGCTCACCTCCTCTTGGAGAGGACAAGGCCCTCATTTTCCTGACTGGAATTTCCATTTTAACAATGACTGAGACATAAGCTGAATGGGGCCAGAGGGATCAAAGTCACCTCACCCACACCAATTCACACCAAGACAGCCTCAATTCACACTGCACCGATTCATACCAATTCAAATCAAAATGTATCCATCCATACTTTTAACTCCACACCAACCTTGGCCACTGAAAGGTCCATCGGCTTTGACACTATTTGCAGCTTGAGCATCGTTGGGACTGGAGACAGGATCACTTCTTCCCTTGTCAGTTCATCCTCCACATCCTCTGAAAGAATACCAGGACATGTGAGCTCGTTATGATGCATAGAGAACAGAGTAAGAAATCACTTGGGGTGTCTGGGTGGCTCAGTTGGTGAGGTGTCCAATTCCTAGTTTCAGCTCAGGTCATGATCTCAGGGTCATGGATTGAGCCTCCTACCAGGCTCCATACTCAGCAGGGAGTCTACTTCAGATTCTCTCCTTCCCCTCTTCCTCTGTCCCTCCCCCAGCTCACCCTCTTCAAATAAATAAATAAATAAATAAATAAATAAATAAATAAATAATTAATAAAATCTTTAAAAAAAAAAAGAAATCTTTTAACACGAAAGACATGGATAAGTTTGAATGAAAGGAGGGCTTTCCCAGCTTCAACCTGCCTCTCCTCTTTGGAGTTCCCAGCCCTTCACCAGAAGGAGAAAAGGTGCTCCTTTTCGCAAGCTGCTCCTTGTCACAGCTCCATGCTGGTCCATGGCACAAGTATGCTGTGATTTGGCTACTGGTCCACTAGAAAGTTCTGCCTACGGACATGCAGTGAAACAAGAGCCTAGGTCTGAAGCCATGGCATGGAGTCAGGCCCAGAAAAGCCTCCCTCAGACATGTTTCTTAAAAAAGGTGGGCAGGGCGTGCAAACCTATGGCCGAGGACAAACATGAAGAGGGCAGAATTAGGAAAGAAAATGCCACCATTCCTGATGAAATAATAATAATAATAGATTATCACTGTCATGGCTTTCACTTACCAACCACTTGTGTTTTAGCACCTAAGTCCTGTAACAGTCCCAAGATGGGGCAATTATCACCACGCCCACTTACAGGTGAGAAACTGAGCCTACAGAAGTGAAATGACCGGCCTGATAGCCTGCAGAAGGAAAAGTGGCAGAGACAGGATAAAACCCAGGCCAACTCCTAATTGTTCTGCCATCCTGCCAGCCAGACTTCCAGACCTCCCTGGACCTCCAGCCGGAAGGGACACTAAGTCACATATCCCATACGGTCTTTCTACAGCTGGAGCAACAGAGGCCCGGAGAGGGTCCCAGCGTGGTCTTGGCAGCACCAGCCTGTGCCTTCCTAGCTGGCTGAGCCTCCGTCCTGCCTCTTTACCCACGGCTGCAGCATTTACCAGAACACTCAGAGGAAGGACCCAAGTGAAAACAATCCAGGATAATTATGCTGGCAAAGCTGAGTGGACCAGTCTCCAGAGAGCCTACTGAACCTGTTTTTTCCTCATTTTCCCAAGATTAAATGATTATTTTAAAAGTACACTCCACTACATAGAAATCAACATTATTGCTCATAATTCTGTACATCTGGGACTACAGAATTGTCATTATCCCTGCCCCACATCTTCTGGAGATGCTATCCAAAGGCCAACATCCCCAGGACACACGTCTTATATCCTATTCTACAGTCTCCTTTTCTCCCCTGGAGGAGGACCAGGCACAGGACGAGGCCAACTCCACTGAGAAGGAAACCCTTCCACCTTTAAGCTGAAAAAAATTAAAAGTAAGTCTGGAATTTAAATGAGAACTCTTCTTAGTTAGGGCCTCTGAAAAAGTTGCCCTGTGACCACAGCCTTATAAAAGTACCCAGAATTATGACCAAATGTTCACTCAGCAACGTACATAGGTCTTAAAAACATGGTGCTCAGTAGAGAAAGCAAGAATGCGGATGGGATGTGTAAGGCGGATGCGATTTACAACCGTCACAAACACATGCACACAAAAAACACTACACATTTTGCAAGAACATACACAAGTAAACAGATATTGACTAAGTACTGGAGAATGGTGGCTCGAGGAGAGGAGGGTCATGGGAGCGTGGGGGTGGGGCTAAAGGGAAATGAAGGAAAGCAAGAGGCAGGGAGGAGGAGAGACAGAGAAGGAGAGGGAGAGAGAGAGGGGGGAGGAAGAGAGGTACAGGGAGGGAAGGCCAATGGGCAGGCTTGCAAAGATCAATACCGAGAATGTTCCCTGGGGGAACAGATGTGTGATTAATTCAACCCTGGGCAGCTGAGGCCCAGAACAGATGGGAAGATAACCTGAGTGACTCTACCAGGCCCCAAAGGGCTCCTTGCAACGCCTCAGCCCAGACTGTTTCCTGGAGGCGAACAAGGGGCAGTATTTAAGCCTATTTGGAGGCTTCTGTTTAGTCTGAGTTTGTCCGGGAGGGAGTTGGGGCCAAAAGGAGCTCTGCTCGGGGCTCCATGAAGTGAATCTGAGACTGAAAGCTGGGGGCCCGGGGGACACAGACCGGGTGGGGCCCCCGAGAGCAAGCAGCCATCCTCAGCTATGCCAGGAGGAAGTTGGCCCCTGCGCAGGGATTTGGTTCAGGACCACAGAGCAGGCCTCGGGCCCAGATGTGGTGGGACCGCCATGCGAAGGAAAAACAAAGCACTCCAGAATGACATGTTGGCCAAGCAGACAAAACCATCTGCAAATGCCGGTGGTTTCAGGATGCTATTTTTAAGGCCCTGGAATAAGGGTTTGGTTGAAAAGAAGCAAGGGAGTTTGTTTCCCATACCATTGTATTTACCCTTTAGAGGAAAACATATATACACACACGCACACACAGTAATATATAATAGAGGTCCATATATGTCTATTTCCAGGCGTCTGATGGGTATTTCCCACTGACTGCAGATATCTTGCCCTGGAAGTGCCACAACACCCAGACCCGGAATCTCAGCACAGCACCACTCCAAGACTGCATTCGGATAACAGATCCCATCTCCCCAGCCTGAGACCTCAGCTCTCTCTCACACACCACGAGGATCCAGCCTCCAGATCATTCTGCCTCCAGGATGTCTCATACCTCACCCCTACTCCGTCTCCCTCCACTGTTACAGGAATATGTCATTCTTTTTTTTATCCATCCATCAAGCACTTCATTAAGCATCTGTGGTGTACCAGGGATTGATTATGTGGGACAGTGGAGGTCCAGAGAGGAGTAAAGCACCACCCCTGCCTTCAAGAAGCTCTCTGTCTAGAGGGAGACACAGAGCCCCAAACAAATAACGTAACATGAGACAGTGCAAGGGTTTTAAGAGCAGAGGAGAAGGGGCAAATAGTTCTGCCTTAGAGAGCAACAGAAGCTTTCCATTAGAGCTAATTATTCGAGCAGGGTCTTGAAGTACCCAGAGGATTTCACCAGAGAGAAGAGGGTACCAATCACATCTTTCTGAGACTATTCCAAGAGCCCCCCCCCCCCCACTGTTCTTCCAACCTCCAGGCCCTTATCTCTAAAATCCATCCTCCACAGGTATCCAGAGATAGCCCAGAACCCACAGCACTGCACACATTACTCACCTGCACAGAATCTTCAAGTGCTCATTACTGGCTAATGATTTACAGTCAAGCTCGTTAGCACAGCACTCAAGGTCATCCTGGCCCTGGCACACCTTCGTTCCAGCCCCATCTCCTCCTGACCCCATGACTTCCCCTATGGACCAGCGGCCTCAAGCCAATCACTCTTTCTCATACTCCGTGCCTTGTCTACAGGCTTGTTGCACATCCCTACTTGGCAAGACCTTGCTCAGCCTTCAGAGCCCCATCTAAATACTACTTCACTATGGAGACTTCTGGAACCCACCACAGAGCTTGCTTATACATCTCTTGAAGCACTGATGAACTGCTAATCATCTGCTTTATGTGTTGCTATCAGAGGACACCTCTCTTCCTTTGCCCCACCCAACTCACCCCTCCAAGAAAGTAGGTCACTTTTTATTCCCCTTGATGTACTTTCAACGGCCTCATCTATGCCCTGGCACATAATCACCAACAGAAGTTTGCTGAACTGGACCAAAGGAAAATGAATTGGGAATCAGGGTAGGGAAGAAGATTCTATTCCTCTAACCAAATTTTATTCCTTGTCTCTGCCTCACCCCAAAACTTCTCTTGCCCTTCCTCTTGAGGGCTGGGTTCCATGATCTCTTACCTGTTACGTCCTTCCCTTTTCTAAATCATTAGCTGAGCCACTAGCAAAGTGGGGTCTGCCTCCCTCTGGAAAACACACACACTTCAAACAACTAGGTTCTGAGAGAATTGCTAAAAGCCTTCCTTCCAATAGAAGCCCTCTGGGTTCTGAAGGCCAGGAAGTGCTTCATTTTATGTCCAAACAGGAGTGGCTTTCACTGGAAAATCTTAAAGTGCAGTGCTTTACAGAAACACTTCGGATGCCAGCACTTGCTGGCTCCGTACCTCATTCCGCATTGCCACGTGCAGGACTCTGCCCCTTCCCGGGCTGGCCAAATGACACCCACCAGGCACTTCTGATGATTAAAACTCTAAGGGAACTGTTACCTCTGAAGTGAGCTGAGCAGAATAAACAAACCCCTGCCTCGTCATTCAGAGAGAGGCCCCCTGCCTTTCAACTTCATCAAAGCAAATTGTCAGACTGCATGTCTCACACAAGAAACTTCTAAAGAGTGCATTGCTTTTTTCCTTTGGTTTAAAGGGAGCACTTAAAAGGAGAGGGAAAGTATGTGAAGAGCTCCTGTCTGCCAAAATGGCCCAACAGGTAAATTGCTGGCTTCCAGAAGAAGACCAAATATCAACGGCACTCAAGGCTCATCCTTTCAAGTCTGGTCGCTGGTTTGGCATTATGCATTTCACTGCTGCTTTACCAAGCCCCGCAAACACATCAGTCCTTGAGGAGTAGAGAATTGTAGAAAGAGGAAACAAAAGATCGCTTCAAAACCAGAACAGATGGACATGTTCTCTATCTGGATCCTGAAGAGTAGTTATAGGGATGTACATATATGTGAAAATGCGTGGAGCTAAACACTTAACGTGTGTACTTGGGGATCCCTGGGTGGCTCAGCGGTTTAGTGCCTGCCTTTGGCCCAGGGCGTGATCCTGGAGTCCCGGGATCGAGTCCCACATCGGGCTCCCAGCATGGAGCCTGCTTCTCCCTCTGTGTCTCTTCCCCCCGCCCCTCTATGTCTATCATGAATAAATAAATAAAATATTTTAAAAAGAAAAAAAAAACAGGTGTGCACTTAAGTACTTCATGCTTATGCCTAAATAATAAGTTGATAAAGTTTTTAAAGGATGGTCCCCGCCAGGCAGAGCTGTCTTCTGGAGACCTTGGTAGGTTCTCAATAGCCCTAAAAGAGCCTCCAAAGGCAAAAGAGGCCCCTCTGTACCCCGCCCACTGCCCCCCACCCCAAGGTGGGTCCAAAAATGCCCAGATTTCTTATAAGGATTTCTCCAGGACCGAAAGACAGAAGACAAAAGAAGACAGCAACCAAAAAGAGAGAAGCCTGCTCTACTCACTGGGCCAGCGTCTCCTTCCTAAGGTCAGGTGGGAGGTAAGGAGCACCCACCCACTAACTCCCAGATGGAGCAAATAAAGCCCCCTGAGCCCCACGGGCACAGCATAGAGGCACAGCTGCACCTACCAAGTTGCAGGACACCCAGCTCACCATCAGCTTTGTTGGGCACTGGCAACTTGTTTTTCCTAGAAAAAAAGAAAATGTCAATGTACCAGAGGAAAATGATACTGAAACACAAAAAGCAGAGAAGAACATGAGGAGCACTGGATGGGGGTTCAGGGGCTGGTTCTCTCTGGCCCTTGCCCTGCCATTCATGTGTGCCTCGCACCAGCCACTCCCCCTCTCTGGGTTGCAGGTTCCCTCACTGGATGGGACTAAACACCCTCCCAGGTGCCTCTCAAATATGTGTTCTCACGGACACACACACATACACACAGCAGCCAATACAGGACAACATACCTTGTAGTCTGACACTTGCTAAGAACCAAATGCAAGTGTATCTTGCTGATGTCACTGTGATACTGCTAGAAAACACACGCACACACACACACATGCACACACACACACACAAATCAAGTGCTTGTAATTAATCATTGCACAGATATTTTTTCATCACATCTCTATTTTCTTTTTATTTTTTTTTTCCTCCTAGCTTTCTTGTAAAGCCATCAGCAGCCATTTATGAGAAACCTCTAAAATGCACCAAAAACCTGTCCTGGGATTCTGATCTGTAAGTTCATGTATGTACATGTGGAGCTTTCTTAAAATGGCCCACCTGTATTTTAGCTCTCTTTAGATTTTTTTTTCCCTCTAGCATGCATCATTCTGGATTAAAGCAAATCTTTTTTTTTTAAAGAATGTATTAAGAATAACAATATTACATCACTCTCTGAAAATCCATTTACTATGTTAAAAAATGACAGCCCTTTTGAACATGGCATTGAAATATATTTTCCTCCAACATCCTTGCAGGGTAAGATATGATTGAAGTAACAATCGTAACCTTGCCACGGTACGTTCTATTGAATTGGCTTCCTCCTGAAGATGTATGAAGGGGCGTGAGTAGAAGACCACAGAGGATGCATGGCACCAAATCCGTGAGCACACACTGCTCTGAACTCTGAGTTTCTTTCTCTGGCCTGGGGCTCTGGAACACAGAGCTCCTTTCCCCCACCCTCCCAGGCAGCCCTGATCCTCCCCCACTGGGTCAAGCCCATTTTTCCCTAATTCAAAACCACAAAATTCCTATGTCTCTACGCTACCAGGATTCAGCAAGCGTTCTCTTGGGGACTGGTAAAAGAACAAGCTGGAAAGAGAATCTGAGGCTTGGAGGGGCAGGAGGAGGAGGTGGAGGGGGAAGCAACACAGATGCTGTGTCACAGCCTCCCTTCCCCAGCCTCCAGCAATGAGAAACTGCACTTCACCAGAGGCTTCTGTAAGCATCTCTCTCCCACCGCCACTGGCTCTGCCACTAGAGGCTGAGGACCCGAGTTCCACCTCTTTCTGCCCCTTCTGTCACTATTCCAACCTGAGACTAAGGCAAGATGCCTCTCCTTCGCATCTCAGTAGCCCTTCCTGAAAAGTGAGGATCGAGGCACGGGGCTAGATGACCTCTAAAGTCTGCCCCAAAGCATCCAAGCAGGGAACAGCAGGAGCAAAGACATCTCCGGAAGGCCCCAAAGAAAATGACATCTCTCTTGTACCTGGCTCTGCTCTCTCTGTCTCTCACCCAGATCACTGGTTCCCTGAACCCCCAGTGTGATGCCCCACCTCACACCGACTCTCCACATCTCTCTCACACGGGTGTCAAGGGAATATTTCTAAAAAACAAATCTGAATACACCACAGCGTGGTTGAAATTCTTCAAAGGTTCCCCATCATCATCACCACCACCAACAATAATATTTATAAAAATGACAGCAATAATAACAGCAAATACTCTCTGACTCCTTTGGCTGTTCCAGGCACTGTGCTGATGCTCTGCAAGCAACAAAAGCCATCTGCTTCTCGGGACAGCCTTATGAAGAAGCTGTTGTGCTGAACCTCACAGACATCCAGTAATGTTCCCAGTACAAGTAAGTGGCGGCCAGGAATTTGAACCCAGGCAATGATGCCAAAGACAAAGGCAGCAACCACCACATATACTGCTTCCTTGAAAAATAAAATCCAGGATGGGGCGCCTGGCTGGCTCAATCAGTGGCACCATGACTGCTGATCTCAGGGTTGTGAGTTCGAGGCCCATGTTGGGTGTAGAGGTCAAGTTACAATAAAACATTAAAAAATAAAATAAAATAAATCCAGGCCCCTTAGGGTGCCCTATGGGCTATCTATTACTTGGCCACCTACCACCCCAGCCCCCTCTCCCTCTGCACCCTCGCACTCCATGTGCATTCCCTGCATGCTGAGCTTCTCAGCCTCTGCCTCTGTACCTTTTCATAAGCACTTCATTCGGGCTAGAACATCCTTTGGCAAACCCATGCTGATCCTCTACAGCCCAAGGGTATGCCACTTCCTTCTCAACTCCAAACACACATTCATTCATTTCCTCACTCTCTCATTCAGCAATCACATGGCAGTTATCTGGCAGGCCTGTCCCTGCCCAAGGGAGACCCAGGCATGGAAACTGAACAGACACAAACTGCAATTTGACTTGGGCATAGTAGGTTGAATAGTGGTCCCCAAAGATATTTGTGAATGGTCCCTTAGATGGCAGAAAGGACTTTGCAGATGGGACTAGGTTAAGGACCTTAGGATAAAAGAGGGTATCCTGGATTATCCAAGTGGGATCCATGAAATTACAAGCATGCTTATAATAGGGAAGCAGAAGGAAAGGTGACACAGAAAAGGAGAGGTGGTGTGATGCCCAAAGCAGAGTTTGGAGGAGTACACTCCGATGATGCGGGAAGGGCCACAAGTCCAGGATGTGGGTGGCCATGAGAAGTTCCAAAGAAGCAATGAAACAGATTCTCCCCTGGTGCCTCCAGAAAGAACGAGCCTTGCCAACATCTTGACTTTAACCCAACAGAACAGATTTCAGACTCTGATCCTTAGAACAGTGAGATAATGTATGTATGTTGTTTTAAGTCACTAAGCCTGTGGTAATCTGCGACAGCAGCCATGGGATACTAATACATATAGTAAGAGTAATCACAAGGAGGGACGAAGGACCGCGGAGTCTCTTGGTCACCCCTGTACCCTGCATGCCCAGCACCAAGGCAATGTTCCACAAATAGGTGCCGAGTCCCAGAGTGACCTTCACTGAAGCCAGCTGACTCACACAAGGTCACACAGCTTAGAAGTGCCAGAGCCAGAACTCAAACCTAGGCCACTGGCTCCAGGCAAAGCTTCAGAGCACGTGGGTGGCCGAGAGCCACGGCGAGAGGGTGGAGATGATGTTCCCATTGCATGGGGTACAGCTGGGCCTCTCCCCGGTCATGGGACTTCCACCCGGAGCGCCATCCATCAGCTGCAGAAACCCAGGTCAGATGCTTTGTGTCCATTTCCCATAGACCTCATCACCAGAGGAGACTTCAGTTCTGCTCCCACTGAGGGGATATGCTCATTGTTCCTTTCATGTGTCCCTTTGTGGTGTAAGCATTACAAAGTTTAAAAGGTCAGTTTAAAAGCATATTCTTGCCTTTGAGTGAAAACTATTATGGAAAACAATGACAAAAAGATAAATCAAGGGTTCAAAACACTTTTTCAAAATGTGATGGTGCAGATAAGCCAGAGACATGTCAAAGTGTGCATCCAGTAAACCCACGGGAGCCAGGCTGTAGACACCCTGCTTGTCTTCCATGTCTGAGGTCACCACTTTCCCCCTAGGCTCCCTTTTGTGTCCCCAAAGGAGAAGCCAGGACTCAATCCTGGATAACTGAACCCTGGTCAGTGGGAAGAGCTACTTAGAAACCTGAGTTCTTGACCCTGTTCCATCAATCCCCACGTGCCTTGGGCAAGTCATCTCCCCTCTGTGGGCCTCAGGTGCCTCATCTCTACCTTGGGGGAAGCCCAAGCATGCTCATCACCACAGGACAGGACCAGGTGCAGGGTCTCTGAGAGGCCTGAAGTGTCTGGGCCATGCTAGCTTTGAGGATGCTCTCCTGTTTATGCAGCCTCACACTCAGACTATTTCACTGACTCTAAACATAAAAAGAGACGGGAAGATGCTCCTTCCTCAATGTTTGGCACTAGATACTTGGCTACATTAGTTATAGAGTACAAAAGAAAGGTGTCCCATGAGAAGACATTGAGCACTCACTATATATTCCATTTGATGGCAACTCAGAACCCAGTATGAATGGAGTCCAAACTGACCCCACTCATGTGGCACAAGAATCCAGACTATAACATAAAATTTTCCCAAGATGGTGATATCCTAGCATACCTAACTAAAGCAATGTAAAATTATCTGGAGGGGCACTTCTCCAAAGCAGGTCACACAAGAGTCCCCAGGAGAGAGATTTTTTTAAGTACCACTGAAAATATGCTCAAAACAAAAAAACTAGTAAATATATGAGAAAATCATGCACCATCAGTGAAAACCAGGTGACACAGAAAAAAGGACTCCCATGGACTTGAGATAATAGAACAATCTAAAATACACTGTAATGGGGTACCTGCGTGGTTCAGTGGGTTCTGCGTCTGCCATCGGCTCAGGTCCTGATCCCAGGGTCCTACTCAGCAGGGAGTCTGCTTCTCCCTCTCCTTCTGTGCCTCCCCCTGCTATGTTCTCTGTCTCTGTCTCTCTCGCATAAATAAATAAAATCTTTTAAAAAAGTATGTGTTACAAATATACATACTATATGTGGGGAGGGGAGAAGAGAAGAAAAGAGAGAGAGAAAAAAACAAGTATGACAAAGTCCTAGGCTCACTGAGTATAGGTGAGGATGGTATAGGTGTTCACTCTTCTATTCTTCCAACTTTTCTATAAATTAGATCTTCTTTAACATTAGGGGAACTTGGGGTGAGCTTCAACAGAAGATAGGATACAATGAAGAGAAAATAAATTACTAGGAGCTATCAGATGACATGATCAGAATGCAGCTCAATATGAAGAGAGAAAATATGTGCAAGAGCAAAGAAGACATGTGGAGGTGAAAACATCAATTCCAATACCCATCTAAAAGGAGTTCCAGAAAAATATTCCTTTTAATTTTCTCTATTCCAGAAAAATAAAGAGAGTGTGAGAAAGGAGATTATTGGAAAGATAATGGCTAACAACCTAGCAGACACGAATCCTCACAGAAACCTAAGAAGCCTCAAACGGCACATGTGGAAAGCAAAGCACACCTAGATACATCATACTGAAACGACCAGAATTTTAATGACAATGGGAAAAATCTCAGCGGAAAGGCAGATTATTTATAAACAAAAATTACTTTAACAAAAGATATCTTTGATACTCAAAATATTAAAGGTAAGGTCAAAACAAAGACATTTTCAGACAAAGGCTGAAAAAGTTTACCATCACAAACCTTCACTGCACAAACCACTCACGGACTTACTCTAGCTAGAAGGAAAGTGAACCCAGGAGAAAAGAGCAGGATGAAGGCAGGAGCAAGAAAAGAAATCTGCAGACATGTAGATAAACCAAAATGAGAGCTGATGATACAAAAAATAACAACAGTAACAACTAATTACGGGGTAGTTAAAAACACAGGGATAATACTAGATGATGATACATAGGAAATGGGACAGGAAATGAGCAGCTGAAGCTTTCTAAAATCCTTGTATTCTTTGACAGGGTAGAGAGACTGATCAAACCCAAACTTTAAGTCAGTTATGATTTAAAAAAAAAAAAAGAATTTTAAGAGCAACTGCTAAAATAGTAAAGACATAATCTATAACGTCCAAATCAGAAAGCCCAAGAAGAAAAAATAAACACCACTTGATTCACAAGTGCCGCTGTGGATAATTATTTGGCAGTTCCTCAAAAAAGATGAATATAGAATCACCATATGAGGGGCGCCTGGGTGGCTCAGTGGTTGAGCATCTGCCTTTGGCTCAGGTCGTGATCGTCCTGGGACTGTCCTGGGACGGTCCTGGGAACAAGTCCCACATCTGACTCCCCGTAGGGAACCTTCTTCTCCCTCTGCCTATGTCTTGGCCTCTCTCTGTGTGTCTTTCATGAATAAATAAATAAAATCTTAAAAAAAAAAAAAAAGGAATCACCATATGACCCCCTGCAATTCCAACTCCTGGGTATATACCTCAAAGAAGTAAACACAGGGACGTGTGTTCACAGCAGCACTATTCTCTATAGCCAAAAGGTGGAAACAACTCACATGTCCACCAATGGGTGAGTGGATAAATAAAATGTGGCATATTCATGCAACGGAATATTATTCTACTATCAAAAGGAGTGACATGCTATGACGTGGATGAACTGCAAAAACATGATGCTGAATGAAAGAAGCCAGAGACAAAATGTCACATATTATATGATTCCGTTTATGTGAAATACCATAGATTGGGAGTTGCTGGGGATCAGGGGGTGGGAGGAATGGGGAGAAACTGCTTGACAGGAACAGATTTTGCTCTGAAAAGAAGAAAATGCTTTGGAAGTAGACAGAGGTGACAGTTATATAACACTATGAATATGCTAAATGCCACTGAATCGCTCACTTGAAAATGGTTAAGAAAAAAAAAAGGGACGCCTTTGGTGGCTTAGTGGCTGAGCATCTGCCTTCAGCCCAGGGTGTGATCCTGGAGTCCCACGTGGGGCTCCCTGCGGGGAGCCTGCTCCTCCCTCTGCCTGTGTCTCTGCCTCTCTCTCTCTCTCTCTCTCTCTGAGTCTCTCATGAATAAATTTAAAAAAAAAAAAAGGAAAAGAAGAGAAGGAAACAAGAAATAAAGAAAAAGCATATGGCGAAACGGAAGTACAGAATACAAACAAAAATTCAAGTGTATCAGTAATTACAATAACAGCAAACCAACTCCTTGCCAGCCAAAAGACAGAGACACTCAGGATTGACCTTTTTTTAATCATTAATATGCTGCTTCACGAGGTACGTGACACAAAAGGTGAACCATACAACATGGGAGAAAAGAGAAAACCCTTTAAAAGCTAACGCAGGGCACCTAGGTGGCTCAGATGGTTCAGCGTCTACCTTCGGCTCAGGTCATGATCTCAGGATCCTGGGATCGAGCCCCGCATCGAGCTCCCTGCTCAGTGGGGGGTCTCCTTCTCCCTCCAGCCCGCTCATATTCTCTCTCTCTCTCTCAAATGAATAAATAAAATCTTTTTAAATAAATAAAAGCTAATGTAGTTAATCCTGTATCATTGGATTAAAAGTAGACGTTGGAATAAAAAGCATTATTAGTGATAAACTTACTTGTTACAGAACAACAAAAGGAACGATGCAACAGGAGAATTCAGCCGTGTTGAACCTCTATAAAATGAGGTTCAAAAAAAAATGAGGTTCACCACAGTCCCACCTCAAAGACCTGTGGTGAGCATTACACACATCAATCCATCGAGCGCTGAGAATAGCGTCTGACGCAGAATTGCTCCATGTTCCCTGACATGAGGATGATGGTGGTTATGAGACTAGTAGCACCTTGACTCCAAGCACCTAAGCTTACGAATACGAGTGCAAAAATATGAAGTAAGATAACAAACAACCGCACTGGCCATGACTTTGAAGACAATCTCGGCCAAGTAGGGAAGCAAGAATATTTTAACATTAGAAAATCTAGTCATGGAATTCATACCAACAGAGGAGACAAAAATCTCAGTAGACCAAGAAGAAACATTTGGTAAAAAAATTAAATAAATACTCATATGTACTTTCAAACTAAAAACTTTAGCAAGCTCAAGGAATAAGAAGGGCTTTGCTTTACTTGGTACAGACGGATCTCAACCCGACAGGACATCCCTACACTGAAGCCCTGCTTGCATCCCTACGGGAGGCAGTGGCCTCATGAGGCTGTCCTATCCCACAAGATTCAAGCTCTCCTGGAAACACACCAATGGCAGGCAGTGCAACCAGACAAGTGAACCTGACGACTGGGGCCAGGTTTCCTGGTGCAGGTCCAGCACTCTTGCCACCACCCGGCTTCCAATAGAACCTCCTTTCACAATGCACAACAGGGCTAGATGATAATGGAGCAGAGAGCTGTTCCATTGTCAGGGGACACACAGGAACTGGACAGACGAGCCACAGGGCTAGCTCGCACCAGAGAAGACTGGCATCACTTCGAGCTGTGACTGCCTTGAGTCTCAGCTTCCCTTTCTCCAGAATCGTCTTTGGGGAAGCTCTAAGGGCCATAACATGCAGTGATTCTAGGCTTCAGAACTGGGACCCAGCCCTTCCCCACCTGCAGGCACTTCCTGGACACGTGCAGGTTGGGGTGGGGGGTTAGCAAGTCCTCAGGGGGCACCCTCGGAGGAGCAGTTGTGTCACGTTCTTTTCCTCACAGTGACGTTCCATAGCCCTGTGCCTAAAGGCTCTCATTAAGGACCAAACTTCAGGAGGAGTAAGCCTTAATGAGGTAGATCCCTGACAGGCAAGCTGACCTAAAAAGAACTTTTTTAAAAAGTCAAAGTGCTCCACAGAAGAAAGATTCCTTTCACTTTCCTGCTGGTTCTCTTCGGCTTCCTACAGAGGCTCAGCAAGCTCCCCGAGATGAAGGTACAGAATTGTGGTGCCTTAGGCTGGGAAGAAGCTTGGGAGTCCCCTGGCATAACCCTGGTTTGAGAGATGAGGAAACTGAGCTCTGGGGAGACGAAGGGAGCTCCTCCAGCATCCTCGCCACCCAGATGCTCGGCCCTGTGGGATCCATGTCCCAACCTCAGGAAGCACTCTATCTCCCTGGACAGCCCAATCGACAGGCAATTTTCAAATGAAGCCCTAAAGAGCACAAGGCTATTGGGAAGTCGTCTTGTGCACTAACACAGTGTTTAACCCATCTCAGTTTCACACCCAGCAGCTGCCAGTGCTCAAACTGTTGACCTTCAACATATAATAGGAATATTTTTTCCCCCTCTCTCTCTTTTCTTTTTTCTTAAGGATGTGGAAAACTTGACTAGAATTGCCTGGTCTGACATTTCCTGTAAGAAAGCATTCTGCTTGGAATACTGTGAAAGCAATCTGCCTTAACAATTCAATCCAAATAAATTATCTTCCTGAAACTAGTGAAAAAAAAAAACGTAATTGGAAATTGGGCTACATACCCACGTCTCTCTCATCCGGGTCCATGATGACGAAGGTTAGAGAAAGATAGGGATCACCCGGTGAGGACAGATTTGGGGGAAGGGGAGGAGCATGGATGGCCCTGCATCCTCCTGGAAAAGTCATCGGCTCAGCCCATCTAGCTGGAGAGAACACGTACTCTGGCCTCCCAGACCATTGTTCTTTCGGGATGATGATTTCTCAGCTTAACTATCTTTCCGTATGCGCCCTTCCCCACAGGCTTTGGCACACACCCTTGATAAGAAGTGTGCAGAGCCAGAGCAAGATCTGAAACCAGGTCCAACATTTCTCTTTCCTTGAGTCAGGCCGGATTCTGACACATTCCAGGAACAGAGAAGAAATTTACCCAGTTACCAAGACATCAGACTGGGAGGGTTCCTTCAAGGGCACACAATTCATAAAACAAAACTGTACTAGGTGTGACCTTCCCTCATATTATTCTCCCATTCCCCCAATTGGCACAATGTCTTAGTATACAACTGGTATTCGATGGATGCCCACTCTGAAAGCTGAGAAGTTCTCAGAGTTCACCTAGATCCAGCTCATCCATCTGGAAGGACTAGAAATGCCCATCCAGACCATCTAGTCTAATCCTGCAGCCCTGTCGGGGGTAGGGGTGAGGTGGGTGTGGAGCTTTTGCCGAGGCCCCCTGAGTAGTGGGCAAAGCCAGAAATAGAAATGTTAGGCTCCAGACTCTCGGCTCAGTTCATTTTGAATGCTGAAGCACTGATTGCACTTCCTTATGACCCAGAAGCATTAGGACAGGTTGGCTGCTCTTCCCTTACAGCCGCTAACAGGGCTTTGTGGCTCTCCCAATTCCTATCTCCCTGCCCTTTTCACAAGCTACAGTTTCCTGGGTGTGGCTGAGCTCAGCTCCATGAGGAGACTGGTGCAGAGAGGCAGACATTGCTCAACAGGCAGTGAAAAGGTGAGTAGAGCTGATGTTTCACCAGGGAAAGAAAAAAAAAAAAACCTGGTGAAGGAAAGTGGTCTCTATGGAGTGGATCTCTGGAGCATGGCCAAATCCACTGAACCATTCATTCACCTGAGCTGTGCCGTTCACCAAGCAGAATGTTACTAGCCCATGATCTCCCATGGTCTTGCCCCCTCGCCTCTGCCCTCCAGCATGTGGCTGCACCACTCAGCCAAACCCAACCACCATGAGACCCTGGATGAGCCCAATGACAAGGGCCAGAGCTGGAGATGTGATGTGGCACCTGGCCTGTGCCACAGAGGTCCCCCAGTTTGGGCCTCAGACTGCACATCCAGCAAGTGGGATCCCAAGCCCGCCTCTGATTAGGGCTCCTGGCATCAAGGTGAGGACACAAAGGCATGGCTCTACCAGAGACAAAGATTAGCCCTGGCCCTGCCCTCCTTGAGGCTGGTAGGAGAGTCAGGATGGAAAGGATTGCCTCTACAACCTGGCACTGTGCCAGGGAGTCAAAAGTCACACTTGGGAGTTATAAAAGGGAAGGCACTGACGTGCTGCCTGAAAGACATTACATAAGAGTTGCCACTGGTTTCTACGGTGGATTGGAAAGCTGTGTGGAGATGTTTACTTAGCTGCTAGGGGAAGCTGCTTTGGGGCACTGTCCCTGCCCTGTTACTGTCCTACTAAAAGCCAACACATCCAGGGAGGGAGCTGTCCCAATAAGAGAGGTCAACTTTCTCTGAGTCCCATTAAACAGTGAGTCCACTTCAGTTCTGTTTGGTTAAATATGCCAACGAGTGGCTTAAAACAACTTCCGAGATGAAATATTTCCATTTTGCACACATAAAACTCTACTCTCCCCCGCATAAGCAGTAGTAAAAGAGCCACAAGCCACCAGGCTGAAACAACACTGTCTGGGTACATTAACTTATCATTTTAAAACAAAGAAATCTGGGTTCATTTGTTTTTAGGAAAGTCAAGGCAGTTACACTTAAATAACAATTATTTTTGAAGCTCATGTCTTTCCCCCAAGTGGTCCTAGGTGGATATTCACCTTCTCTGGACTTCATTTCCCTTCCTGTAACAGTCTAAGTGTTCTAAATATTCTATGGTTTTGTCCTTACAGTAATAATTATTTACCTGGGTATCTATATCTACCTCACCAAGCACTTGCAAGCCATCAATTTTAACTTAATTCTCACTAAAGGCCTATGTGGAAAGCAGCATTTTCACAAATGAGGACAGTGAGGCTCAGAGGCTTGGAAGTTGTCCAACACAAACCAGCCCATGACACACAGGTCCACAGTGAAGTGAGGAAAATAAGCACCGACACAGTGCATCTATCACATGGACTCACTCATGTGTTCATCTTAAACACTGGAATTTTGTTTCAAGGTTATATTTAAATTTTATGAAATTGGGACATCTGGGTGGCTCAGCAGGTGGGCGCCTGCCTTTGGCTCAGGTCATGATCCTGGGATCTGAGATCGAGTCCCACATCGGGCTCCCTGCATGGAGCCTGCTTCTCCCTCTGCCTGTATCTCTGCCTCTCTCTCTCTCAGTCTGTGTCTCTCATGAATAAATAAATAAATGGTTAAAAAAATAAAAATAATAAATTTTATGAAATTGGTTTTTAATGTTCTTATTAGCCAGAAAATCAGTAACAACAGCTAATAGCATCCGATCAATGGTGAAGTCAACAGGGCTGAAGCTTCAGGGGCCCTCACTTGTACAGGCCCCTTCCAAGAGGCTCAAGCAATGTGTTGGCATGGTCTTCTATTTTTGCAAAATTTGCAAAAATGAGATACTTTTATACTCCTTATCTGAAAGAGGCCACTAAAACTGTGTTTGTCTCAGGCCATCCACCTCTGGATCTGAACCAAGTAGGTCCCCCAGGATTTTGTTGTTTGTTATTGCATTTGTTTATATGTTGCTGACCTATGAACTCTCGGTATTCACTGTACCAGCTGTCTGACACAGAGTCTCTCTTGACCCAAAGACCCTGCCATTGTCTTACCCTAGTTCACATAGACAAAGGCCCAGGGAGGGCTGGCTCAGTTCTCGGAACATCTTTCTTCCACCCCACATTGCCCCATCACGAAAAAGGAATCTTCAGGAAATTTTGACCTACTCCAAAAGCACAGAGGACAAGTTGGTTTCTGGAAAGTTCTTAGAAAAAAAGAGAAAGAAACATGTTGCTTTAAAATCAAGTTAGCTTTGCTAACTTTGAGCATTACACCACTCACACACATAAAACCAGAGAGCTATGGAATTTCCATGGGTGGGCCAGCCCCAACTCAGGACAAGCACACCCTGAGCTAAAATTAGATGTGTCCCTGAGCCAGTTAGGCAGCCTCCCTATGCAGGGAGCCTCTTCTGACAGCTGTTTTCACTTGAAATGGGGTGTGAGGGTCCCTGAGTACCCACTAGAGTGTAGGTCCCTCACTGCCCCCCCCTCCCCGGAGTTACCCCTCTGCTTATCTGCTTTGAGCGCAGGTGGCCCCTGGGCAGGAAGCCCAGCAGGTGGGGGTATTTAGTGGGGAGCAAGGACACTGCTCAAAGGTGGGGAGGAAATCCACGCAGGAACATTCTACGAGCCCGGAGGCAGAGGTGCTGAGGGCCCACTCAGATGTCAGGAAACTGGGGACTTAGAATTTTAGCACAAGGCAAATATTCCTTCCCAAGTCCTTAAGAGGTAACCAATTAATGTGAGTTTAAAAGCACTCTCTTCTACTTAATAGAGAAACTTCTGCAGAAGCGGAAAAGAGCCCTTTGGCAAGGCTCTGGCTTCCCTGGTTTCTAAGGATCTGAATCTAAATAACACAAGAATGAGATGGAAAGCACAGACTCTCCAAAACACTCCAGAGCCCTTGCTGCTCCAGGCTGCAGCCCTCTGCCACCATTACCTGTCCCCAGTGGGGCAGGCGTGCAGGGGCCTACAGATGGCAGCCCCTTCTGGATTGTGTGGGTGAGAAATGGCCTTGGCAACGCGGCCAACAGGAAGAGCTTTGACCAAAGGTAGCTGGAGCTTTTTCCAGAACAAATATAAAAACCATGTGAAGCAGCTGGACCCACGTCAGGCAGTCTCCTGTTGGAAATGTCACGTTGAACCTCACGATGTGGGTGTAATCAAAGGACTGGAGATTTCGAGAAAACATCCAGAGGATCGGCAGAGGGAAGACACTGCCAGCTTGCACTGCCAGGCTGTGGGTGTATGGACTCCAGTCCTAGCAGCGTGGGGAGGGGAGGATGGTTCGGGGGAGACAGGGCAGGAATCACCACCGGGAAAGAGTCTGCTCTCTGTGCATCTGGACTGTCTGTTAGAACTACTGCTTCTCTAATAGGCAAGGGACGGTTCCAAAGGGCTTGAGGATGCCCCTATGTAATAGGGACGGGCCTGCCACACGACTCACTGGGCACACTGGGCTGTTCCCTAGGTGCTTCCTGGACTAGCCTTATGTTTCACATTGTCACCCCACCTAGACCCCAACCCTCACTGACACACTGTGACTTTGTTACACTTCTCTAGGATCTTCACTGAGAGAGAAAAGATAGATTCTACGGATTATTTGTTTTTCTTATTTTTCCTATGTTATTTTCCCATTTTTATTTTGGAAAAATATTGAACCTACAGGAAAATTGAAAGAATAACACAATGAACAGGAGTACACCATTCACTTAGAGAAACAGATGAACATTTTACCATATTTGCTTTTCCTCTCTCCTCCCACTTTCTCCTCCCTCCAAACACACACATACACATAGAAACACAAGTTTTTTGTTTTTAGTTTTTGCTGAACCATCTGAAAGTGAGTTGGAGATACTATAACATCATCCCTAAAGAGTCCAGCCTGTATCTCCTAAGAACAAGGACAGTCTCCTACAAAACCCATGTGGGGTTTATTTGCATGACAATACTTTTTAAAACAAAAATCCTTGTTTTAGCTCTCCCACGTCCTGGCATCTGGTAAGTGTACCTTTTAGAGTTACTTTCTTTACATCTGGTAAGTGTACCTTTTATAGTTACTTTCTTTAAAGAGATGGGTAAATCAGTCATAACGTCTTTATTAAATGGGCCAGCTCCACTTTTGGTTTTTATCTAAAATGGATACTTTCAACTTCTTTCTTTTGCTTTTAAAATACTCCTAGGAGTGTATTAGGTTTTAAGGATGCCTGTCCATCCACATCTAGGCTAGAAAGGGACCTGAAATTTGTCAGGAAGCTGGGACGGGGCCAGGGGTGTGGGAGAGACACTGGGTTGTAGAACCCAGATGGATTTCCTTGACTTATGCAGCATTGTTTCCTAGATACTTGTCAAAATGCCCTTATAAGTTCTTCTGCCCTCTAGAGAGTAAGTTCTGGAATGTGAATGCTCAGTATGCCATTGCTCATGAGGAGATGAACATGAAATTATGAAAGTGATTATAAACCCTGCAAAAGAGGCTCCAGTCTCAGATGATGGTGGAGAGTTTGGTCATTCAGAGACTTTTCTGGTTGGTTGATTTCTTTTTCTCAAAGGAAATCTTATCTGAAGGCAAAAAAGCTGAACAAAGTGACACTGGGACCAAAGGAAGCAACACTGTCAATGACAGGAACGCCATCCTTCTCTCATGGACTTCCCATGTCTCTTTATTCTTTCATGGAATCTCATGAAGCCCTCACGAAGTGCAGAAGCCTTGAGCTGGACGACCATAGCCATAGGGGCCCAGGCAAGGGTAGTTTATCCTGCCAGCCCACTGTCCACACGTGGCCTAGAAAGAACTTCTAGAAAAGAGAAAGGCAGGAGTGTACATCTGTGTCAACCTCTAGAGCTTTAATGGAGGCCCAGCCTCAATGCCTAATGGAAGGCAAATTTAATCCACAAATGCTCCCTGAAGACCTACTATGTTTCTAGACCCATAATCTGGTTCTAATCTTACTTCCCACACCTTTCTTTCAAAATTTCCATTTATTCAGGAATAAATCCATCCACTTAAGAAACAGGGGGTTTTGGATAACAAAACAGTAGGAAAGAAAGCTAGTATTTTTTAACTATTGTGGGCCAAATATTTTACATACATCATTTCTTTTAATCTTCATAATAATCTTCGTAAAGACAGGTCATATCATCCCATTCTTAGATGAAGAAACTAAGCCACAAAGAGATGTACAAAAACATTGTGTCCAAGGTCATCCTGTTAGTAAATGACAAATCTCTCCAATTCTAAATCTCAGGTTCTTTCAATCTCACCACACTGAGAATCGTTAAATCTGTTAAAGATGGAGAGCCATGTTTCAAAGTTTTAGAATTCAATAAAATGCCATGTTTTCTAAACAGCAGTCCTCAATAACTTAAGAAAGCTTTGCTTAATTGGAATAAATTTCAAATAACTCAAAAACTCTACTGAGAACTGTTGGCTCTTTCACTGGGGATTTCAAAGCTACTTTGAGAACTGGTAATGCCCCAGGCCCATCATCACAACATCTATTACCGTTATGGAGCACGGCCGAAAATGAATCTAGATACTGTCAGTGCAGCCCTTCCAAGACCCCACCCAAGCACACACTTCCTGCCTCTCGAAGTCTCCATGAATGGCCAGTTTCTCCTTTGCTGCTGCCGCCCAGCCCTGGGCTTACAAACATGCTCACATCTCTCCCATCCTGGAAAAAAGATTTTGTTCCCTAACCCTCCCCCTTCTTGAGCTGCCATCCAGTCCCTATGCTTCCCTTCACCTCTAAACTTTTAAAAAGCTCTGTGTTCTCTGCATATGACTTTACCCCCATTATTCCTCACCCCGCTGCAGTTGACCTTCTGCCCCCAGTCCCCTGCTAAAAGCTCTCTCCAAAGCTACTTCCGTCATCATACCTGGTGACCTGCCCAACCTCCCCAAGGGTCCAAAGCTATCAATTTCCTGCTCCCTAGAAACCCCCTCTTCCCTCACATCCCTGGTCCTCCTTCTGCTCTGACCACTGCTTTTCCTTACCACACCAAACACATGGCTCTCCCACTGCAAGATTTGGTGTCCATCGCTCCAAGGACTTCAATTTTTGCCAGGACCTCCCAGATACCTCTCAATCAACATTTCCCAGGATCTGCATTTCTGCCCCACACCAGACTGTGGAAACAAAAGCTCAGCTGGAAATGTCCAGCATCCAACCTCTCATCGCCTTGTGACCCAGGCAATGCCTCCCCTTTGGATCTCCACCTCTGCCACCTGCATGCCCAGCCTCCTGGCCCTCCTCATCCCACAGCTAGGTCCTATAGGTTCTCGTCCCAGGTGCCCTGCACCCTGACCCTCTGGTACAGTCAGGTCAGAACCCACCATGCCTTCTAGGTCCAGCTCCTGCAACCAGTCATCCTGCTGTCCTATAGTGCCTCTGGATTAGTCTTCCTGAAGTACAGCTCTAACTGATTTTTTAAAAGTACAACACCCATGGAATGCCTGGGTGATTTAGTCAGTTAAGCATCTGCCTTCAACTCAGATCATGACCTTAGGGTCCTGGGATCAAGCCTGTGTTGGGCTCCCTGCTCAGTAGGGAGCCCGCTTCTCCCTCTCCTTCCACTTTTCCCCCTGCTCATGCTTTCTCTGTCAAATAAATAAATAAAATCCTTAAAAATAACCCCATATAACTTCTATCCCTCTATTGCTCTTTGGGCCAGCTCTCAAGGCACAGTCCGGTCCTCCAGTCTCCTCTCCTCCTGGTCCTTGCTACCCCATCTTGCCCACCTTCTTGCCTTTGTTCACACTGCCCCTCAGCTTGGGATGGGTCTGCTCCCTGAATTGCCAGACCAACTCTCTAAGTCCTCACCAGTGTCAGCTCCCTAGCACCTCTCCTTCCCAAGACAGGGGCGTAAGGACAGTGGTTAAGACTGAGGCCCCTAGAGCCAGACTGTCTGTGTGAACTCAGACTGCTCAGTCACTCTGTGCCTTGTTTTCCCCACTTGTAAAATGAAGCCAATAACTCTCCCAGTGTGGCTGTCAGGATTAAATAAGGTAATACACCCAAAGCTCTTGCCAAGGGACTTGCCAAATGTGAGCACTCAATAAATAGCAAGAGCTTCATTATCCCTGAGACAACCCAGATCCTACCTCCATGGCTCTCTGCCCTTGTCCCCTTGTCACTTGCCTTTTTTTATTCCTGTAGGACAGTCATTTGCATGGACGTCTCAGCCTCTGTGGGAAAGGAACCTATCCATCACCTCTCTCTCCAACACCATTCAAACAAGCAAGACACACTCCATAAATGCTTTGTTGAACTGAATAAAATTAAATAATATGTGTTTAGATTGAGATCAAAAACTGTTTACTCTATTGGGAAAAGGTTCCACTTCTGAGGGGCCCATGGTTACAAAAGTGGCCTCAACAGGAAATGGAAGGAATCCCATGGCTTTAGTAACTTCTCATGGAATGAGCAGAGAAAACAAAGTAGAATTTTCTGGAATGAGGCACACACATGGAATCCAGCTATACAGGAAACTGCCCTGGCAGGTCATCTTTGTGATTTGAAGAACTCTGACCAAGATGCCCCTGACAGAACTCAGGATCAAAGACCATCTTTCTACGGTGGAGGCACCAGCCTGAGTGAGTCACAGCAGTACTCCTGCCCACAGCCGCTTGGGAAAAGCGGCTGGGGAGTCATGAGGGAAGGTCCACTCTGTCAGAACAGAAAGGGATTTGGCAGGGGAGAGGCATCAGCTCTCTCTGCCCCAGTCCCAACAGCAGTCAGCCTGTCATAGTTATACTTGGGGTGCTAACAAGGAGGCCCATCTCTTCTCTAAATCAAAGTGCCTTCCCATCCTGAAGGAAAGCTATGAGCTTAGGGTCTTTTCTCCATAAGCCCCCATACATGCATATCATCCAAAAATGTATGCGAATGCAACAGAACCCAATGCAGGCCCCAGAAAAGAAGGGCTGAGGAAAAATAAGAGAGCTACTTTCGCTTTTTAGGAATGAGACTCCCAGGGACAACAGCAAGCTGTTCCTCAAGAAATCTCAAGCTTGGAGGAAAGTGGAGAAGAGCAATGAGTATGTCCAGGCACAGCAGTGAGCCCCTTGGCTATTCTCCAGCTGGGCTATTCCAACTCTGCTCACCCTTTAAGCCCAGCCCAGGAGCACCCCCTCCTCTAAGATCCCGCAGCACCTGAATGGGCACCATCCATCTGGTCTGGGACAGACACTGCCTGCTACTTTTAGGTGACCTTTTCTGTCTGCAAGATCACTAATCCCACTCTCCCGCGTGTTCCTTGAGTGAAGGGAAGACCTCACACTTCACTTCCCCCTCCTCAAGGCAAAGCCAATAATTCAGGCCCATCCATTAATATGGAACAATTCTGAGCAAAGTTGAGGGACGAAGGGTCACAGACAACTAATCCCCATGCTCAGGCAGCTGACAGTCCAGCAGGAGAAACAAGGAAGCCTGTCAGCTCTTTTCAGTGTGCCATGTGCACATGTGAAGAAGTATGAGAAGGGAGTAATGTCCAGGTGTTAGAACAGGGAAGAGATCTGGAAAAACTTCCTAAAGAAGTCAACATGCGGGGATTCCTGGGTGGCTCAGTGGTTTAGCACCTGCCTTTGGCCCAGGACGTGATCCTGGGGACCCGGGATCGAGTCCCACATCAGGATCCCTGCATGGGGCCTGCTTCTCCCTGTGCCTGTGTCGCTGTCTCTGTCTGTCTGTCTCTCTCTCTCTCTGTGTCTCAAATAAATAAATAAATAAATAAATAAATAAATAAATAAATAAATAAATAAAATCTTTAAAAAAAAAGTCAACACGCAAAATAACCTAAATATAGGACATCATAGTTGTGGTGGCATGGGTTGGTGGGTTGGTGGGTGGGCTGGTTGGTTAAACGGATGGTCGGTTGGTTGGATGAATGGTTGGTTAAATGAATGTATGCATAAAAAAAATGAATACCCACAAGTGAACTTGAGGATAAAGTTTTAATTGTTCCAATTCTACTGAAAATTATCAGTTTAAGTTTTATGACACTTTCCCAAGCAGATCAGCATAATTTTCCCTTCCTTTCTCTTTGCTATATGCAGGCTTTCATTCGCTCAATATTTATTGCCAGGTCCAGGGATACAGCTGGAAAAAAAGAAAGGAATGAAGGAAAGAAGGAAAGAAGAGAGGGAGGAAGGAAGGGAAGAAGGAAGCCCACTCAAGTTCTCAAAGACTACATGGAAGTAAAGGTGAGTTATCAAATCACTATGCTATATCGAGGGTTATCCGTGATACTGAGGAGCAGAAGAGAAGCATATAGACCCTGTGAACCAGGCAAGGGTTAGGGTGAGACATGTGAGGAACCTAGCATGCAAAATTTAAGGAAGCACTCACTTCCAGGTTCATGCAGGCGTCTGCACTACAGATGAGCTACCCTGAGAATGCATGCTCCTTAAATTCGATACCCTAAATGCCTCGCTAGCTCACTCTCATCCTGGCCCCATTGCTGACTTCAAGATGGGCCACTCTTTGCAGTTCTGGTAGCCAGGGTCTAGTGAGCTAACTGGCAGACCAGCAAATAAGCACCGTGGAGTGAGGGGGGCGGGGGGAGGCACTCAGGAAAGAAGTATCTCCATATACTTCCCCTGCTGATAATCATCTCCCCAAAGTTATCCCTGAGCCTTAACAGCCTCCTTCCACCCAGCAGCAGTGGCTTCCCCTGCATGGAACAGCTTTCCAGCCTGTGTGCTATGGATTCAGGCCTTGGGCAGAGCAGCAGCAAGGCCCAGATGTGGTCAGAGGAGGATCTCGGAGCTGCCACTCTGATGTCCAGAGATGGACAAAATGAGACCACTCACCCTTCCACGGAGAGGTGTGGATGCACTCTCACCTCTTTAGCCACGCTTTGAGGGTCTCAGAGGGAATCTGGGTCATGAGAAATCTCTCTGCCCTGGGAGATGCACTGGACAGAAGAGCCCCAGGTGCTCCAGAGCTAAAGGTACCTAGCAGCTAGAATTACCACATAGGGTAGGGGCAGATACCCCCATCTTACTCCAAGTAGCCTGTAACATGCAGTGAAGCAGTTTCTCATATTTATGCTCCACACACGCTAGGCAGAGGCCTGCATGCAGGAGACAGAACTGGTATCCCACCGTGGATGGGGGGCACACGTAGGGTAAACGTGGGTAAGAGGTAAGAGGGAGAACCAGCTGAGCACAGGGCAGCCATACCCACCACAGAGGAGAGGTCCCTGGAGGCAGTCATGAAGGTGAAGCTGGATGAGCCCAGGAGCTCCAGGCCGCCCACCTGTTCACCCGGGGCTGCTGGCACACAGGGAAGCAACTACCTGTTGTGCATGTTTCAAGAGTCAGCTAATTTCAAACCTTTAGAGTCTGACATAAATCCAAATAATGTGCAGAGGTAAATTAAAATGGAAATTCCACCCGTTACTCATCCCATGCGGTGCAGATGTTGTCAGACTCGGGATGCTCGAGTATGGGGAATAGTCAATAAACCACAAACACCACATCCTCAGAGGAGCCTCTGCCAAGCCCCAGATGGCATTATTCATTCCCTATCAGGACGCAGCCAGGCATCTGTGTGCCTGCTGGCCCACTCAGGACCAGGAGCCCAGGAGGGGCTGGGCAGCCAGGAGGGACCAGGATTCACTCATCTCTCCTCCCAGTGCACAGCCCTCGCAAGGGGTCTGGTGAGTGGCTGCTGAAGGAAATCACTAGCAAGGGTCTCTGGAGCCCTGAGGATTGATGAAGATCTGCCGCCACCTACTGTCCATTCTGCTAAACCCCAAAAAATCAGCCAGGGCAGCCCTAACGGTAGGCACTAAATCTCGGGAGACAGGGACACTGATACTCCTGGAGCCATGGTGGTCACAGAACAAGGCAGTTATATCGCATTCCTCACCCAATGTTACCACGTCACCATGAAGTCCTTGCGGGGACACAAGGCCTCTCCAAGCCCAAGGGCCCCTTGCCCTGTCAACAGCACTCCCTAACCACTCAGGTCTTCCACTCCTCTGACAGCGCTGCAATCTAGCACCTGAGTATGGAGAGTTGGACCCGAGCATGGGCTTCTGAGGCAGGGAGCCATCTCCCCCTTCTGCATCCCTAGTGATGAGTTGGACCCCAAAGGGCACTCAAGAGGCACCTCCTGTCTGGCCGACACAGCAGGACATTACCAGCCCCAAAGCCCAGGATGGTGTGAATGGCACTCTTCCCTGGGTGGGGGGGGGGGGGGGGGGGGGCTGTGACATCGGGATGGGAGGAGCTGCCTGCAGGCCTGAATCGGGCTTCGTGCCAGTCTCCCCTCTAGGGTCTGTCTGCCTGGCTTGCCTCACCAGGGCATCCCAGAGGTGATGGCCGTGAACAGGCTCTGCCACTAGTCTATCAAAACTCTGGGGTCTGGGCAAGTATACAAGGAGCCACAAGAATGACAGGGAAGACCCTGGTGCCCCACCCAGGTCCCCTGGCCTCAGCATGCCCATCTCAGCTGCTGTCCATGTTGGCTACTAACGGCTCACAGCTGTGTCCCTCTCCACGGAATCCCCTCTGTCAGATTCACCCAGGAGGTGGCACACTGCCCACCCCATCCCAGGATGGGCAACCCTGAGTCAATGACTGACAAGGGGTAAAAAGCTCTCTCCTAGCTTAATGGTGGGGACAGCTGTGGATCAAGTCACACTCTCATCTCCCTGTGGGATCAGACTGAGGCCCCACATCCTGGCTGAAACCTTCCCCTGCCCTGTCCTGCTTCCCCCACTGCCTTTCTCCTAAGAGCACCCCCAGTAATTACATGCAACTGAGCCTCCATTCTAGGCTTGAATTCTAGGGCAACGTCAGCCTGGAGCACACCACCTCCCCCTGCCTCTGCCCCTGGCTGTGACTTCCAGGGCCACCTCTGAGCCCGATGTTGCAAGGCCCAGAGAAGGCTCCAAGTAGCCACCTTCCCTCACCCCTGTTAGGTCTGAGTGCTGGGACAGTTCTACACATACAAGCCAGCTCTGCTATTGCCTCACTGTCCTTTGTCACGCTTTAAAATGATTGATGCACACGTCTCTCCACCTTGAAGAGCTCACAGGATCTGAAACATACTAGGATTCACATCCACCTTTACAGAATTGAATGACATAAATGGGGAGGGGGATGCGGGTGGGCAGGACTGATGGTGGGGAGGTTGGGAAGGGCAGGGAGATTACTCTGGTCCTGGTTTTAAATCAAAGGTGCTGCATACAGTTATGTGCACTGCACAAAGATGCCTAGCTGAGGGGACAAGAGACAGCTGAAAGCCAACCCATATTCCATCCACCAAACTATGAGCCCTGGGATCTACTTCCACCCAGAACCTTGACAGGTTCCTTAAATTCTCTGGCCTTAGTTTTCTCATCTGTAACATAGGGATAATAAGTGCTAGCAAGATCCTCATTCTCAGCTCCCAGCATCTTCTGGGAGTTTGGAGGGAGCTCTACTAGTCTACCCGCCTGTAGACCTTTACTCTCCTCTCCTCTATGCACTGCATCCTGACTTTAAGCGTGACTTATCTGACTGAAAGAAAGAAAGAGAGGGCATGAAGCTCAGTTGTACCCTTTCACTCCTAAGTGGGAGCTGCTTTCCTGGGGTGGCCCTTCCCACCATATGGCCGTGTGAGCTGACCTGCACTGGGCCTGACACGAGGTGAGGAAGTCGGTCTAGTGCTGGGCCCATCAGACCTCATGATTATGATTTGCTATGTCTTCTATCTTCCCCTTGTCAATCACAGAAACATATGAGGTCTACCTACAATATCCAGGTCTACCTGGATACCCTTTGTTTGATTTGTCAATTTGTTCAGAACTCAGGAGAAGAATACTTTTTAACAAGAACACAAAAGGAAAAAAAATAATAATATTCATCTCAGTGGATTATTAGAAAGAGCAAACTGACCAATATATACAAGTACCTAGCAGAGTGACCAGCAAATGGACGGTAAGTGGTAGGCAAACAACAAAGCCCCCAAAATGTTTTCTGACAGATCAGTGTAAGGGTCAACACTACTAAACATGGGTTAAATACCCCTAATTATATACTTCGCTTAGTATTGGGGGGAGGGGCTGTGAATACACTTTTACCTGCTTCCTGTAAGACAAAGTTCATACCATCTTTCAAGAGTTTGATAACCACTCCAAGGCCCCAGGGGTTCTCAGGGGCAGAACTGGTTTGCCAGTCCAACCTGGAATCCAGCCTGGAATCCATGCAATTCCAGAGCCCATGCGCCATACCTCCTAAGTGCACTATAACCAGTAGGTCCTCAATAAATATCTGACAATTGAAGCAGAAGGCTCAGAATAACTCCGGAAGAATCATAGGCCAGCAAAATGCACAAGCCAGCGGAAAACCCGGAAACCATTTACCCAGGGGCCACATTTTACAGTCAGAGACAATGAAGTCAGAAACAAATGACTGGCCCAGGTCAGCCAGGCCAAGGGAGGGCTAGAACCCAGGGCTCCTGATACACCAGCCACTCCTATTTCTCCCCCTGAGAATGCTTCCACTCCGTTAGGTTTGAGGCACGGTTCTCAGCGCACACAGGCATGGCACTGGAGGGCAAAACAAGGTCTGCTGAGTCAAACGACAGCAGGCAGATTTTAACTCCATGTGAGGAAGACTTTTCTAGCAGTCAGAATCATGCAGAAGCGCTGCAGGGAGTTCCCCATCACTGGGGGTGTGCAAACGGACACCAGTCACCACCTAAAGGCCATGGAAAGGACTTCTATTCAGGAAGAGAGGTGAAACCATTCATTCTTGTATTCACCAGACTCTGGAGCTCGCTGCCTGGGTTCATATCCCTGTTCTGCCTCTTACTAGGTATATAAACGTGGACAAGTAAAAGACCTTCTCTGAGTGAGTTTCCTCATCTGTAAAATGGGAAGTATAATAGTATATCCCTCATAGAATTTTATGAGAAGTAAAAGAGTGAATTAACCTAAAACACTTAGAACAGTGTCTTTCACAAAGTAGGTCAATATCAGAAGTTTATTGATCTTGTTATTGCTGTGGGTGGTAGTAGTAATAGTATTAAATATTCATTGAGTGCCTTCTGTGTACCAAATACTAGTAGAGGGGCAGGGAATATAAAGGTCCCTGTTCTCTCTCTCTCTTTTCTTTTTTAAGATTTTATTTATTTTTTCATGAGAGACACAGAGAGAGGGGGAGAAGCAGAGACACAGGCAGAAGGAGAGGCAGGCTCCATGCAGGGAGCCTGATGTGGGACTTGATCCCGGGACCCCAGGATCACGCCCTGAGCTAAAGGCGGCGCTAAACCACTGAGCCACCCAGACGTCCCTAAAGTCCCTGTTCTCATGAAATTTATTTTCTATTGTGAGGGAGACAAACAATGGATATGTAAAATGATTTCAGGTAATGATAGGTCCTGTGAGGACAACAAAACAGGCTGGAGATGTGGGGGCGGAGGTGAAGTTGGTCAGAGAAAATCACTCTGAGTCCAGAACATCTGAGAGACAAGAAAGAGACAGTCACAAGATGATTTGGAAGCCGGGCCTTTACATCAGGGGAACAAGCCAGTTCTCCCTCTTGTGGGAATAAGCTACAAATGTTGGGTAATAGGAAAAAGGGCCTGTAGAAAGAGTGAAGATCCATAAGTAACTACATCAATGCTAACACAAAGGAAAAGAAGGGGGACTGGCCCTACCAAGATACTAAGCTATAACTACAAAACCATAGTAACAAAAGCTGTGATTACGTGGTTTCAGTTTTTTAAAAAGACAAAAGACAACACAATAGAGAGCTCAAAGACAGACCCATGTCGAAATGGGAACCTAGGAAAGAATAAAGGTGGCTTCAAAAAACCACTGGGTTGAAGAACAGATTGTGGATGGTGCTGGGAAAACTGTCTCACTCTATGGATAAAAACAGAGGTGGATCTTTTCATCCTGACAAACACAAAAAGAAAATGTAAATGCAATAATTATTCCAACTAAAATAAAAATTATCTGATAGGAAATATATAGCGGACTGTAAAGAAATATCAACAAATATCAAAAGATTGAAATCATACAGAATGTTTATGGATGAAGGGAAAATAAGCCAGGAATCAAAAGCAAAAGCCAGAAAAGCACCCCAGATGTTTGCTCTGGTCAATAACATGTCTAAATAACCCATGGGGCAAAAGAAGACATCACAATGAGAATTAGAAAATATTTAAACTAAATCATATGAATACATAACATACGATTCACAGGATACAAAGCATTGCTCAGAGGGAAATCTGTAGCTAGCTGTAAAAGGTATTATACAAGATGACTGAGGGAGAAATGGATGAGATGGGATTTTGTGTACATGTATATATGGATTTTTTTCAGCTTAAATAAATTATAAATTTTTAAAAAGAAAGAAGGATCCTGGCAAACCCCACAGGCTTTTGGCTGCAACCCCTAAGTAGAAGGCTATGGAATGGATGAGAGTAAAAAGATGAAAACAGATAACCCCCAGATACACTAGAATCAAAGGAAGGCTGAGGTCACTCTACCTAAACAGACATGAAGTCAGTAAGCATTACTAGAGATGAAGACAGATTTCACAACGATAGAAAAAAATCTATCCATCCCGAGGACAGAAAAATTCTATGTGTATATGCATCAGATACCCTAGCCACAAAATGTGCTGAGCAGAGTAGGCCCAGCTTCCCTAGGGTCACGAACGGAGTTCACAGACTGTATCTACTTAGCTTGCCATGTACCACCCGCACCTAAGTACCTCACTAGTCAAGAGAAGAGAAAGAAGGACTACCCCTGCTAGCATATCCTAGATACCAGAATCTCATGAGGCTGTTGCAAGAAATTTGCCAGCCGATCACCTTCACGAATTTAGAGACAATTCCAAATTGTATTTACGTACAAACCCTTACGTAAAAATATTAATTGAATCAAACAATATGTAAAAAGATAATATATCATACCCAAGTAAGATTGATTCCAGGAATGTAAGGTTGGTTTAACATTTAAAAATCAGTCAATGTAAGACTGATCAAGGTCAACTGTAAAGGAATAAAAGGAATAAAGAGGGATGCAGGGATCCCTGGGTGGCGCAGCGGTTTGGCGCCTGCCTTTGGCCCAGGGCGCGATCCTGGAGACCCAGGATCGAATCCCACGTCAGGCTCCCGGTGCATGGAGCCTGCTTCTCCCTCTGCCTGTGTCTCTGCCTCTCTCTCTCTCTCTGTGGCTATCATAAATAAATAAAAATTAAAAAAAAAAAAAAAGAGGGATGCAGTAAAAAAAAAAGAGATGCCCCAGAAGGGGCCTGTGGGCGCTGCTCCATTGCCAAATCTGGGGCCTCCCCAAGAAACACTTCTTGCATGCCATGGCCTGGCCACGTTGCTATGGGTCAGCCTGGAAACCATGGGAACCATCTGCTAAAGCTTTCTTGACTTTGAGGAGAAAAAAGGACCAAGGAAACCTACCCCGAAGCTTCCCGCATGGGTGTACTCTGGGCTGCTTGCTCCCTGGTGGAGAGGCCATACCCACCTTGTCCACTTCAGAGGCTGACTCTGAGAGCCCAAGGAGCCACGGAGGACTGGGCGGATCTTTAAGAAAGCCATGGCCTCAGCACAGCATGCTCACCTGAGGGGCAGGGGCTGGCTCTCCTGCCTTGTGAATGTTCTTTCCAGCCTCTCCTGGGTCATCCTGGCACTCCCACCTGGCAAGGAGAATTTCAACGGCGTCCTGTTGGCCTCTGGGCCGCTGTCCACAGCTGGGCCATCTTCCTCGAGCTCTTGCCATCTGCCGCTTCCCCTCCGCAGCAGCCCTTTGCAGGACAAGTGGCGGGGGCTGCCGGGTGTGGTTCTCTGCTTTTCTGCAGTCAGCTCACCGAGAGGGCTCCTGGAAGGGGAGCCAGGGCTGGAAGCCAGGCCGTCCTGGGTGGTGGGACAGGCTGGGGCATGGGCAGAGAGCTCGGGCACTTTCCGGCTCTCGGAGTCGGGGGCCTGGGTCCTGCTGCTCAAGGCCGGGGACCGCTTCAGGGAGCGTCTGTGGACGGAATCCTGAAAGGGCCAAGCAAAAGCCCAGTAAGGATCCCCTTCAAGGGAGGTGGGAAAAAACTCTATCCCCCCACAGGCATGTGCCCATGATGTCCACTCCCCCAGGAACGTCTTCCCCCATCCATCCCCCAGCTCTTCTGAACATCCTACCTATTGTCTGAGAAGGTCCTCCTGGGCCACCAGATCTGAGCTGCTTTCACTGTGCTCCACCTGCATAAGCCCCAGGCGCCGGCCTCAGCCCTTCTCCCGCAGCCCTTGCAGACAGCGTGCTCTGCTCCAGGAGCAGTGGACCTGTAGCTCCAGGGCCAGGCCTCCATCCAAATTCCTACATCACCACCTACCAGCCATATCCCCTGGGCCAAGTTATTAGTTTCTCTGCTTCAATTGCCCTCCTCTGTAATATAAGCAGCCCACAATCTACTATCTGCCATTTCTAAAACCTCTTAAAACAAGTTCCTTTTTTTTCATATATATATATTTTTTATTGGAGTTCAATTTGCCAACATATAGTATAACACCCAGTGCTCATCCCGCCAAGTACCCCGCTCAGTGCCCGTCACCCAGTCACCCCAACCCCCCACCCACCTACCTTTCCACTACCCCTTGTTCGTTTCCCAGAGTTAGGTGTCTCTCATGTTAAAACAAGTTTCTTTTGGAGTTCTGTGGCAAATTCTTTTTAACTGCTATGAGGTTGTTTATACTCTTTTTATAAGTGTGAATATTCCTATCTTTAGCTGTAGAAATGTTAACGTTTTTGCTTATGGGATGCTACCCCAAACCCTACTGCAGGTGGTAGGTGGTATATGGCTTGTGCATGGTGTTTCTTTTCTGAAAATAAAATTCTGAATTCCAAAACACATTTGGCCCAAAGGTCAGGTGAAGGGTTGGGGACCTATAGCACCTATCTTGTACAGGATCGAGGTATTAAAGGGGATCCCCATGGAAGACATTGGCACAGAGCCAGACCAATCAGGGCAGTCAACAAATATCAGCCACTGCTCTACAGCTTCTCTCCAGTCCCCACTCACACAGGGCCTCAATCCTCCTGTGAAACAGACCAAGAATGGCAGAAGCCATTCTTCATTCATCTCTGGTGTCCACCGAGCTCCCAGCTCAGTAACTTCTTCCTAGTAAGCACTCAAGGCTTGCTTAATGTTTGAAATGAAGGAATTCCAAAAAAAGTCAATTGAAATGTCCTCTCTTGCTATCAATGATTAACTGATAAAATGGGAAGTCAAACTGTTTACCAACCTAGCGTCAGGGAGTGGAGGTAAAGAAGACAAGAATAGACCTGCTAGGCTTTTCCAGGGTTTAAAATTTGGGATCTCTTAGCATTTCCAGAAATATTCCAGAACCAAATGGGAAAGCCTGAACTGGAATAGAAACAGCTAATTCTGTAGTATTCTTGCCTAGTGGAAATTACGAGGCACTACAAACCTCCAAAAGCCACCAGGGCCTCCCTTGCCACACAGTGAAGAAAATATTAGTCACCATTCCCAAGTAGACCCAAACAAGGCCCAAGGCAGGGAACCCAGCCTCTTATTCATCCTTTGTAAGGACAGAGCTGATCTAGTAGGGGGGAAAAAAAAAACTAGCAAAGCTTGCTTTTATTCTCTTGAGCAACCAAGTATGGCCAAGGTACTCAAAAGCCCACAAAACACTTTCCAGAAAACCTGGGGAAATTCTACAACAACCTATCCTATCTTTCAATGCCCTTCACAGGATTCGGATATCCTCAAGGGAAAAACACACCTCCCAAAGCAATTATTCCTCCTTTTAGAAGTTTGGGACAATCTCCTAGATAATATTGCTCCAAATCTTCACACCTTAATTGTGAAGAGGGTCTCAACTACACGGATTGGATGTCACTGTAGGACAGGACCTTAGCATTCATCTGATCCACCAGTTCTCAAAGTGTGATCCCCCGGCCTTAGAGGTCCCCAAATCCTTTTAGGGAGCTCAAATCTATTTTCATAATAATAATATGACACAATTTGCCTTTTTCATCGTGTTGACGTTTGCAGTAATGATGCACATGAACTGGTGGGAAAAACTGCTGGCCCATAGCACAAATCAAGTGCTGGAGGTATCTGCCACCACTTGCAACAAAAATAAATAAGTAAAATGCTAATTTCATCTAAGAATGTCCATGCTGGGGCAGCCTGGGTGGCTCAGTCGGCTAAGCGCCCGACTCTTGATTTCAGCCCAGGTCATAATCTCTGGGTTGTGAGGTCAGCTCCACACAGGTTGGAGATTCTCTCCTTCTCTCTGCCCTTCCCCCTGCTAAGGCTCTCCCTCTCTCTCAAATAAATAAATAAGTAAAATCTTTTTTAAAAATGTCCATGCTGAAGCATATAAAGTATTAATTATATTCAGTCTCAACCCTATGGTACCCATCTCTTTAATATTCCATATGACAAAATAGGAGGTATATATAAACACTGCCAGATGCAGAGGATGACAGTTGTCTCAAGGAAAAGCACTTGCACAACCATCTGATTTGTGAATTGAACTTGCTACTTTCTTCCGTGGAACAACTGACAGATTAATTGTGGTTATTCAGACTTGGGTATTCAGCAGGCATTTCCTTGATAATAAGAGGAGCCTGTCACTTCAAGGGAAATGACTGATGTGTTCTGTCCATGATAAAATACAAGTTGTCAGGTAAAAATTAATATCTGGGGAAACTTGTATCAGCCGCTGTGATTGGATGGCTTCTCAGCACTTAAAATCTTTTCTGATTAGTTGGGTGGTGACATCAAAACATGGGATTTTTTTTTTTGATGTGGGTTAATTTTTCATAATGAAATGTCAACATTCAGAAGATCTCAGTAATTCAGATAACTTAACCAGTATTTTCCAAACTACCAAAACCCCCATGATATACAGGCAGAGGCAGGGAGATAGTCAGCTTCTTTCTGTCCTGATTCCAGGTGAATTGGGAGAAGAACACCAGCCTCTCGAGCCACAGCCCACATCTAGCCATACAGGGTGGGAGAGGAGGTGACCAGCCGTAGTAGACACACGAGATCTGTGCAGGTTTGCTCAGGCTCCCTCGTGGGACTAATACTGCCCTATGAGTTTGGTGTTTGATTTTCCTTTGTTTTCCTATTTCTTTGTTGTTTTACAAACTCCTATTACATTCATTCTCTCATTTGGTTGAGTCTCCCCACCTAATGGGACACTCCCACCAGAGTCCCTCCTTAAGGAAAGATATAAAACAATGATATGAAAGTATCAGAATTTCTTTTTAAAGCAAAGCAAATGAAACCATAAGGATTGGGATTTCCTCTTCCCTTTTAATATTATGTTCTAAAAAATAAAAAAAAATATTTAAAAAATAATAAAAAAGATGTTCTCTAGACTTGGATGGCTTGCCCCTGACTTCTGAATGGCAGAGGTAAAACTGGTAGATGTGTTCTCACTCAGAAGAGGAAGATAAAGCCATGACATCCATCTTGTTGACTTGAGGGGTAAACTGAGGTCAGGGAAGGTGATAAGGCCTGCCCATGATCCCACAAGGAGTTAACAGTACCACCAGAGGAAAAACAGGCAGGTGTCCCTCCCATCCCAACACACAGATCTATCTTGTGGGGTGCCCTCAAATAAACCCAGGCGACCCCTTAAGCCCTGCCTGGTTCTCACTTTCCACTCTCATCATAGCATTGAGAGCAGCAACTCTACCTGCGGGGAACTGGCAATAGGACCGGCCATCATGCCTCGGACAATCAGGCCAGACTTTGACCTGATCTTCTCGCCCACCCTCTTGGTGTCCAAGGAAGACTCTGACGACGGAAGCTTGTCCATCTTCTCCCACGCAGGGGCCACGGCAGGGCTTTCACCTGGGATAACTTGCATAGGCTTACTTTTGTGTGGGGGCCTTTTCGAGGATACAAAATTACCAAGCAAATCCCCATCAAGATTGTCGTGCCTGCAAAAAAGGGATTTCTCCATTAAACAGATTCCCCAATAGCTAACAACAATAATAAGTCCCACATTCAACTCAGAGCAAGCCCCTTCATACATCTGTGATGATTCTAACCCGCTAGTACTTTATCATTAAAGGTAAAGAATAGAAAATACTTTCACACCAGGGCAAGTCTGACCTACAAAATGAGACCAGGAAACAAACAAAATCAGAATTGATGACGTATGATAGGATTCCTCAAATATCCTTGAACGTTTTGTGTCCTCAAATATAAAGGGCATCCTTGTTCCAGACCTGAGTGATTACAGAAAATCACAGCCCTCCAAGAGAGTCATGAGCTACATGAAGCCCAGCCTTACTGCACATCAGTGAGATCAACAGATGGAGACATGTGGCAAACTTTGTGTTCTCCAACTATTCAGTTCAGGTTCAGTTGGGCATGCCAATGGCTTCTCTTATTGGGCTGCTTGGCACTGAAACAGAGTGAGAGAGAGACTGTGTGTGTGTGTGTGTGTGTGTGTGTGTGTGTGTGTGTATACAAGGGAAAGAGAGAGATAGAACAAAAGAAGATGAGATGCTGAGGCAAACAAGGAGGAATGATAAGAAAGAGAAAAAGACAGTGCAAGAGGCCCAGCTCAAGAGTACTCTTACCTATGATCTGTGATGGATCAGCCACAGCTCAGCACTCCTGTGACACAGGCTGGCATGTTTTCTACCATTGGACTCTGGCCTAAAGGGGCATTGACTGCTGCTCTATCCCAAGCTGCTGACTACCAAGCATTGGGTCACGTGTGAGAGAAGCAGTCATGTGTGTGCTATGACAGGGGCATATCCAGCAAAGGAAGGTTCCAGAACCAGCTTGGGTAAACCGAAGACTCATAGAGAAGCCAGCCCTGAGTGTGAAGGAATGAGCATGCAGGAGATAACCAGAATGCCCCAGGCATTAGCACAAAGGCCTGTAAGAGCAGGCCAGGCCAAGGTGAGCCATGCAGGCTGATCACGGAAAGAGTTTTTGCAAGTTACCCTTAGGAATTTGGATTTCATCTTGGAAGCCATGGGAAGCATCTGAAGGCCGTTCCACAGGGGAGCAGCATGGCCAGGCTTGTTCGTGGGAAGCTCACACTATCTTAGGTGGAAGGGGGATTTGAGCAGATTACCAGAGGCCTGGAAACCAAGGAAGTCTATAGGAGTTAGCCCAGGCAAGAGGGGAGGTGTGAACTGAGGCACTGCTGCCAGGGCAGAGAAAGCAGGCAAGAGTCTAATATCATTAAGGGCTCACAGAGACAAAAATGATAGAGTAGAATAATACCCAAGTTTGTAGCTTGGATAAGTGGGTGGAACTCGGAAGCCCCCACTTCTGCTAGTTCTTTATCACCTCAGAAATATTTATTTTCCCAGCCAGGCAGTAAGCACCTCTGAAGGAAGAACCATCTTCTTCCAAACTACTCTGACTCACTTTCATGTCTTAAGCCTTGAGTTAATATTTCCAGTGGTCCTCGTCCTTTGGCCAGACCCTACCCCTCAGCTACCCTTGGGAAAGAAAATGCTTCTCAGCAGAGCCAGAAGGAAGCATGCAGCCCCAGGGAGTTAGACTCGTTAGTGACTACAGACAGCATATTAAGGTTGTAATTTAATATCAGTGCTTTCCAATACTGGAGGTTCAATCAAGAATGGCAATTAATTTCCTTCCTAAGAGTTCTAAAAGGCCTTATTTTTATAGATGTTTTCATCTCTACAGAATTAAGTTGCTTTTAGAAGTCTATACCCCTATTTCTTTAAGAAAACGCAAACCCAGCAAGCCCCTGAAGCTGACAAACATTAAACATTTGAATCATAAGCATCCTCCTCAGCATCCCCCTCCATCCTCAAGGCCTCCAAGGAAAGTAACAGTGCTCCACAACAGGGAATCTGAAGGCACACAATGCGGAGGCTGAATAATGGCCCCTGCAGATGGCCTGATCCCAGAACCTGTGAACGCTACCTTCTGTGGAAAAAGGACTTTGCACATGTGTTAAGGTTTTGAGATGGGAAGATTATCCTCAATTGTCTGGGAGGGCCCATTAGAGTCACAAGGTTGCTTGTTTAGCGAGAGGCAGGAGGTCAGAGCCAGGCGTAGGAGATGCCATGGCAGAAACAGAGGCTGGAGTGATGTGCTCTGAAGACAGAGGAAAACAGCCACAAGCCAAGGAATGTAGGTGGCCACTAGAAGCCAAAAAAGGAAAGGAAACCAATTCTCCCCGCAAAAGTCTCTAGAAAGAACAAGCTTTACTGACACTTTGCCATTAACCTGGTGAGACCAATTTTGAACCTCTGACCTCAGAACTGGAAGATAATAAATTTGTGTTGCTTTAAGACACGGTGATGGTGACATTTTACATGTCAACTTTGCTAGGCTATTTGTCTTGTTGTTTGGTCAAACACTAGCCTAGATGCTTCCCTGAGGGTATTTTTTTTATGACTAACATTTACAGTCAGTTGACTTTAAGCAAAGAGGATCACCCTAGATAACACGGGTGGCCCTCATCCAATCAGTTAAAGGTCTTAAGAGCAAACTGAGGTTTCCCAGAGAACTCTGCTTCAAGGCTGTAACACAGAATACTTCCTGAGCTTCCGGCATGCCAGTCTGCCCTACAGATTTCAGACTTTCCAGCTCCCACAATCATGTGAGCCAATTCCTTAAAATAAATTTCTTTATAATTGGGGCCCCTGGGTGGCTCAGTTGGTTAAGCATCGACTCTTGATTTTAGCTCAGGTCCTGATCTCAGGGTTGTGAGTTCAAGTCCCACACTGGAGTCCATACTGGGCATAGAGCCTTCTTAGGAAAAAAGAAAAAAGGGTAAAAAAAAAATTTTAAGAAGTGAAAAAAAAAAAAAAGTAAAATTATAAAACAAATCTCCTTATATGGGATATATAAAACCAATATAATATGTGTGTGTGTATATATACACTATTTGTATATATATTTACATGTATTCACATACCCATACACACACATATCCTATTGGTTCTGCTTTTCTGGAAAACCCTGTTATAGCCACTGAGTTCATAGTCATGTGTCACAGCAGCGATAAGAGACTAATCCATGGTGTAAATAAGAGATACCTGGCTTTGCTTGTTTCTGACAATGATGTTCTCCTTCCTGAATCTTCATCTGCAAGGTCATATATATTTACCAGCATGGTCTCTGAGCACCTTGATGTTAATTTGTTATTTTTCTTTGGAATTGAGAGTGCAGGGATTGGTGTTTCTTGAGTGAAATTGTTGGGAGGATTTCCAAAGTGATCCAGAAAGTATCTGGTGATGAGTTCAAGGTTTGTTTTTAGAGGATTTTCCTTTGCCTATCATTGGAAGAAAACAAAAATCATTAGTCATATGTACAGCTTCAGGGGAAGGGCAGAAACGATGCTCTTCCAATTCCTTGACAGTTTATCAGCTTCTCCTACATTCATACCCTCTCAGCAAATGTCCACTGACTGCCTATCAGACGTGAGGCACTGTATTACAACACAGAGATGAAGACAAAAATCTCTACCCTAAAAGAATGGACATCCAATGCATGAGTCAGGTGATTCAACCAACAGCTGTAATAAAATACAAGATAAACAGAAAAAACACCCAAGCAAATTTCCTCTTGGTTTTCCTCATAGGAATAACTTTAGAAAATAGCCTTTCATTAAAAAAAAAAATAAAAAACTTAAATCTTTAGGGATCATTAACTCTACAAGCTTATAAACATTTGGGACCTGAGTATTCTCATAGGTTGTATACTCTGCATTTAACACTGGGTGCTGGGGCTTGCAGGGACGGTACCACAGCAGGTTATTGCAAAGAACACAGAGAGGCCGTCAGGACTGTCTCAATCTATACCTGAATCTTAAAAACATTAAAATTCTTCAGTAATTGGTTTTAGAAATAAATGACATCAGGGGCACCGGAGTGGCTCAGTCAGTTAAGCATCCACCTCTTGATTTCAGCTCAGGTCATGATCTCAGGGTCGTGAAGTCAAGCCCCAAGTCAGGCTCCGTGCTGAGTGCAAAGCCTGCTTAGGATTCTCTCTCCCTCTCCCTCTGCCCCTCCCCACCTCCACTTGCACTTACTCTCTCTCTCTTTCTCTCTCTCTCTGGAAGGAAGGAAAGAAAAGAGAGAAAGAAAAAAAAGAGAGAGAAAAAGAAAAGGAGAGAAAAAAGAGAAATGAAATGACATCAGTATTTCCTGACCCTAATCATGCCAAATGTCATCTCTGGAGGTTTTTAGAGATATATATTCCCAGGCCCTATTGTGTCTTAAATTGCAAAGATTAGAGTCCTGATTTCTCTTAAAATTCCTAAGTCATTTGGACAAACACAGTCATCCAAGCAGCAATCCACAGTCTGACCTCAGGCCACATAACTGTGTCAGTCCCCACCCCATTTGTCCAGGAACCCCAAGCTGTTGGCAAGTGTGGCCAGACATGGGGCATTTGGAGGGCTGGCATTTGATGAGACTGCAGTGAGAGCAGTAAAGCGCCTGACAAAGCACCTGGCACAGAGAGCCCCTCAGGCACATGCAGCCCTCCCTCCTTCCTAGTGCCTGGGTCTATGCAGCAGGACTCTGGGACCAGCACCCACAGCCAGATGGGTTATGACCAATAACAACAGATTTATCAGGCAGTTAGAATCAGGGGACAGCTTTATTTTCTTAGGGTGGAACCCAAAAAAAACAATTTTGTCTAAGTCTAAATGAAACTCATGAGGAAGAGAGTCAGGGGAAAGATGTTGTATGATTTATTTTGACCTCCTAGCTTTTTCTTTCAATATAAGAGATTTATAGCCCTAGATAACCTGAATCACACTTTATGGCTTTTCATAACACTCTGCTCAGAACAGACACAGCCTTTATGTGAATCTGGACACCATTTTTCAAAACCTCAATTTTGCATAGGCATTTTTGTATATCGTACTATGAGTAGGGAAAAACAAGTTACTGGAATTAACATTAAATTGCGGGGCTTTCCTAGAATCAGACTAGCTGCGTGCAAATGTCAAAATTACTATGCAACAGATAGATTAAGAAATATGTTGTTCTGTAAAATATAAGCTCAATTCACTATATAATAAATAACTATTATATAAATCAAATAATCAGGGCACTTATCAAAACCTAATGGAAATATCTTAAGTATCTTCAGATAATTATTACCCTAGGGAAACTATTACAGTGGAGAAGTAAAAGTAACTTGAATGGCAAAGATGATTCCAGGAAATTAGGTAAAGTTGCATTTACATAAAATTCCCACTGCACCAGCATGGTTAATTGATTTTCCTATTACCTGTCTCACTTTCTGTGGAAAAAAAAAATCTTTCTAACATGTACAGTCCACACTCTTGCCTTACAAACGTAGCAAAAGGAGGTGGGCTAGATATCTGCTGCCTGGGTCTACGGGCTTCCAGCTGAACACAGGGAGGAGGTGGTGGGGCCCTGCTGTCACCCCCAAGACCAAAGATAAGAAGGGCATCGAGCTAATGTCTTCCCTGAGCCGACAACAGGACTGCACCTGGCTGCCACTGCCCTTTTCTCATCAAAGTGGGGCACAGAAACTTCTGGCAACCCGAATGTTCCCGTAGGTTGATGCCATCCTTCACTTTACTCAGGGAAACTTAGCCTGAGCTTCCCAATGGGTGATAATGGGCAGGAAGGTAGTTTACAAGCTCTTCTGAGGTTCCTCTGGGCATCTCAGAAACAGCCTTGGAGGGCTGGCATTTCAGCCCCATCTGCTAAGGTTTCGTTTGAGTAGAGGGTTACAATCACAGGAGGCCTGATGACCATTATTACTACGGCAGGACTGAGAATCAGAAGATCCGGTTCTAGCCTCACTTCTGCCCCATAACTCACTGTGACACCTGGACAGGCCATTTTTCTGTGGCTTGCAGCTCCCCTAAGTGAGGCCCCCAGTCTCCCAGCAGTTGAAAAGCTGCTTAGCCCAGTCCTGAGGGGCTGCCCAAGAAGGCCAAGAAGGCAAGTCCTCTTCATCCCCAATTCAACCATGGGGCTTGCTTCCTTTCTTCCTTCCTTCCTTCCTTCCTTCCTTCCTTCTTCCTTCTTCCTTCTTCCTTCCTTCTTCCTTCTTTCATACGTGTGGACATCCGCAGGATATGTCATTGTATTGCCTTTTTAAAAAATGACGATAAATGCTAAACTACCTGACCATTAGGTTCTTTCCCACTCTACCACAATGCCTTACCACAAGGCCACATCTGCTGGAGAGCCCATTCCTCGGTCAGATTAGAAGATTCTGTCTTTGTGGCAGAAAAAAACAATTAAGCCAGAACGGTAGCTTCATTCAGTCAGTCGGCCAATGATATAATCCACAAACACATATAGAGACTATTCGCTATGTCCTTGGGCAACAGGCTAAGTACACGGACACAACAGTGAACAAAAGGGACGCCAGTCTCGGGTCTCCTGCTGCATCCAAAGTGGTGGGGAGGCAGATGGTAATTAAACAACCTATTATAAGTGTGCTGAGCACGACATACTCTATTATACATACTCTATTATAAGTGTGCTGAGCACGACAAAGGACAACTACAGGGTTGGGGGGAGGTGGTGGGGCTGAGGGATCAGGGAAGCCCCCCACCCTCCCCAATCCAAGGCACCAGGGTTAGCTGAGCCCAAGCCCCGTTTCTGCCTAAATTAAATGTCACAGTAGACTTAAAAATAAGCTATTACTCAGATTTGAAGAAGGAAAATTTTACATGGGCAGGGAATGGAAAATTTGAGTATAACCGAATATGATATTCCTAAGTACGGTCTGGCTAAAAACAGCCTCCTAGGGGAGGAGGGAGCACAGGGAGTAACTGTCAAGGGCCTGGGTTCAAGGTGAGCTTCCCGCCACACATGCGCAACAGGCCCCGGGGGGGCAGCCTAGGGCCTCCATGAGGCTGGAAACCCAACTCACACTCGGGATTTGTCAGCACTTGGCCGGGTCTGCTGCTCCCCTGGCCGCAGGCACGGCAAGCCTCCTGCCACCACCGTCTCCGACAGCTTGGCAGGGCCCTGCCAGTGCTCTGACATTGCCAAGCTCAGTTCCAGAACATTACACCACACCTTACAAAGCACGTACCTTGTTCTCCTTGTAGAGAAACTCAAGATGCAAAACCTTGCGGAGATTATTTCTGCTGTTTATGCTGAGGTCAGAGCGTGGGCGTTCCTGGTCCATGGTCACACATGTCTTCTTTAAGCCCTGCAGGAAGAAATCTGAATCATTATTTTCATTTTAAATCAAAACCTTCCGTTCTCTGATGTAGGTTATAAATAAAAGACTGTTGATGCTCATTATGATCATTCCTATCCTGCCTATCCTGCCTTCCTTGCAAGGAAATTACAAGGACCAAAAACTGACTTAAGAATTTAGTTTTAGGCGCCTGGATGGCTCAGTCGGTTAAGGGGCCACCTTTGGCTGGGGTCATGATCCCCAGGTCCTGGGATCGAGTCTCACATCAGGCTCCCTGCTCAGCGGGGAGTCTGCTTCTCCCTTTCCTCCCCTTGCTTGTGCTCTGTCAAATAAATAAATAAAATCATTTAAAAAAGAAGTGAAGGGTGCCTGGGAGGCTCAGAGGGTTGATCTCAGGGTCCTGGGATCGAGCGCCGCCTCGGGCTCCCTGCTAAGTGGGGAGCTTGCTTCTTCCTCTCCCTCTGTGATCTCTCTGGCTCTCACTCTCTCTCTAAAATAAATACATAAAATATTTTTTTTAAATAAAGGAGTTTATTTTTATATAAGCTTTACACTTGACATCTTCACTATTATTATTATTCTGAATCTTAAAATAACTCCATGGCCCGAGTTAAGGTTGGAGCTGTTGGCCCATTTTATAGAAAAGGAAAGTGAGGTTCAGGTAACTAACTGATTCACCTAAGGCTGGAGCCCTGGGTTTGCACTAGATTTGGAGCCACAGAATATGAAGCTTTAAAAATAAATAAAAGGAAAAAAATAAGCAAAAGGTCAATAACAATTCCTTTCTTTTCTTGGGTAAGAGCAAGGACTGATCTGCCCAGGTAACACAGGAGAATCACAGAGCAGGGGGCTCTGACCATCCCAGCCTGTGAGTCAGCAATGCCAGGACTGAAGCCCCTGGAAGCACGTGGTAAACGTTTGCTGAGGTCCCAGTGAAGCCACTTGCCATCATCCAGTCCTCACCTCCCAAAAGGCCCAATGAAGACACTCCAGCGATGGCAAGTGCTATTCCCTACTATGAGCCTGGCTTCTTCATCCAAAAATTAACCACAGAAGCTGGGGCCTGCCCACCCCACTGGACCATGGTGATCACCCAACACAGAGGAGGAAGAGATACCTCACAAACAGCTCAGCCTGGTGCTAAGGGAGCCTTTTGCGCTTCGTGGATCCAGCCCCTCGTGCTAGTCAGGCCTCAACATCTCACCCAGGTTTTGTGTTCACAATCTTACAGAGACTCCCACTGATGGGAAAACAAGACAAAACCTGCTTCCTGTCATTAACTGAGGGAAGCAGAATTTGTGAAAAAAAGAGATATGAACACAACCTTGAAACAAAGAGAATAAAAAGGAAGTCCTAGGGAGGAGGAACAGAAAGAAATGGGTGTGCATGTTGGGGGAAAGGCAGAGGCATACCTGGGTGCCCTAAGGAGAATGAACTGGGAGTTAGAGGGAGGAGGTCACAGCAAGCACCTACATTGCATCTGGGTTTCCCCACAGCTTTCCAGCCAATGAGAGCAAGGCAGAAACCATGAGAGTCCCCCTCTGCTGGATAACTCTTTATGTCTGTCAGGAGTTCAGATCAGCAAGTCTTGGCACACTTAACAAACTCCCCAGGATGGTGGTACACGCTGACATTTGGAAGCCACTGCGGGAGTGGACAAAGATCCCTCAGGAATCAGCCAGTCCTCAGTCCCATCCAGGTCCGCTTAATCTTTATCACTCAACAAACATTTCCCATGTACCTACGATGCAGCAGGCTGTTCTAGATGCAGGAGATACCAATGGAATAAGACAAACTTCACCCCTTCACAGAGCTGACATTCTGTTGGGGAAGTGGACCACAAACAGGGGTAAATGTACAGCAGGCAGCTGCTGACGTGCACTACTATGCAGACAAATAAAATGAGAGCAGAGACACAGAGAAGGACACTGTTAGATAGTCAGCTACTTATTGAGCATCATCTGCAGGCTCACTCCTGTCTTCCGGTTTTCCCATCTGTCAAATGAAGGGAATGAACCACTAGTCTACTAGTTCAGCTGCTGGAGGCAGAGGAGTAAACAGATCAAAGTCCTAGCCCTCACGGAGCTTACATTCTATGGGGGAAAGCCAACAACTCTAATATGCTGTGGGGAAAAGAAGTGTAGCAGAGCAGGAAACAGAAAGGACCAGGAGGGGGTGCAAGGAGGTTTGATACTTTACAAAAATCAGGAAAGATTTCGTGATTAGGTGACATTAGAGCAGGGATATGAGGGAAGTAGGGGAACAGGCCATGCAGACAGTTCAGGGAAGTATGTTCATGGCAAGAAAAAGCAAGTACAAAGGCCCTGAGGCCAGTGCAGCTAGAGCCACGTGGCCAGGGGGAAATGGCAGGAAATGAGGTCAGAGAGGTTGCCTAGAGCCTGAAAAGGAAAGGCCTTGTTGACTTCGATGAAATCTTGGGGGGGGGGGGGGGGGCGGCAGGTAGGGGCAGGGTGAAAACAGGAGCTTGTATTTGTAAAGGATCACTGGCTGCTAGGTTGGGAACAGATTTTTGGAGGCAAGGATTTAAGCAGAAACTAGTTAGGATGCTGTGGGACAACTCACATGAAAGACAGAGGTGGCTTGGACTAGGGCAGTTGCAGCACAAGTAGAAAGAGGTGGCTGCATGCTGTATATGCTCTGGGGGTAAAGCCAACAGATGTACTAATGGACTGGATGTGGGGTATACAAGAGGGAGAAAAGCCAGGAACGACTGCAAAGCTTTCGGCCCAAGTGACCAGAAAGATGGTGACACTGCCTATCAAAATGGGAAAAGCTGCAAGACACAGAGGGGATCAAGAATTGGGTTTTGGACATGTTAAGATATTCATTGTATACCCAACGGAAAATATAAAATTGGCAGTTGGTAAGAATGTAAGAGTTCGGGGAGAGATCTTGGCCAGACAGGCATTTGGGAATTGTCATCATGTTGATGGCCCTGGAATCCAGGAGGCTGGAGGAGGCACCTGGAAAATGAGTGAAGAAGAGAAGAGAACACTGAGTCTTTGAGTCCCCCAGCACAGCTCCAGGAAATGAGGGGGACCAGCAAACACCCCGAGAGGTCAGAGGACAGAACGCAGAAGGTGGCCTCCAGAAGCCAAGCGGAATGAGTTTCCAGAAAGAAGGGCACAAAACAGCTGTGCCAAACACAGTATTAGATCAAGAAGTGTGGGAACTATAGTTAAAGGTCATTGATAAACTAACTTGACAAGAGTTGCTTCCATGGATCAGTGGGGACAGAAGCCTGATTAGAGCAGGCTTGAGCAAGCAGGAAGGATGAGGATCAGAGCACACATAGTTCTTTCATGGGGTTTGGCTGTAAGAGGGAGAAGAAAAATGACCCAGTAGCTGGAGGGACCTGGGAATCAAGAAGGGGTTCTGTAGGAACGACAGTAGAGAAGACAAAATATATATGCAACGGAGAGAGAGAACTGCTGCAGTGCCCTCACGCAGGCAAGAGGGGATGGCACGCAGGGAGGGGCTGGCCTTTCCCAGGAGCATGGAGAACAACCTGGTAAGAGCAGCAGGGAGGCAGAGGGAAGGTCCAGGCCCAGGAAGGTTCATAACTGGAGTGGTACAGCCTGTGTGTGTGTGCTGGGGGAGGTTCTCAAAACTGCTTGTTTGCTTGGTGCGATGAGAACAGGGAAGTTGTTGTGTGGGCTTAGATGAGAGGGCAGGTGTGAAACAGCCATCCCAGAGCAGAGAGAGGGGGCAGGCTGGGGAGCTCTAACCAGGAGGGCAGCCATGCCTGAGGCCTCAGGGGGCTGGGGGGCCTGAAACCATCCGCATGCTGCCGTGTTTCTCTCCAGCCCCGTTCGGCACTGCAGGGGCAGGCATGGAGGAGGCCGAAGGGAATCTGAAAACTCGGAGGGCTGGGGGGTTGGCGGAGGGAACATGATGAAAGAAGTGAAGGGCAAGGGAGGTGAGCATGTTGTTGAAGGTGTGATTATAACGACGGGAGGGTAAGAAGTGGGGAGAGGTCACAACAGGACTGGAGGGCCCCGGGAAAAGTTGGCAGGAACTATGGAATGCAGATGTGAGTGAGACTGAAGAACAGTTTATGATGGGCGGGCTGCTAAGGAGGCAAGCTGCAAGTGAGGATGACAGACTGCTTGCACAGATTACAGGAAGGGTACTGGTGACCACAGGCCCAGGACATGCCCGCTTGGAAAGGTGGCATAAGTAGGATGGGAACAAGTGACTGCAGGAGAGGGAGGCTGGGGCACAAGAAGAGCCACCCTGGAGCACCCTGACATTGCAGGAGATGCTCATGACTCTCCGAGGGCAGCCCACACTTAGAAGGGGGCCAGCGTAGCTGGGTACGATGTAGGGGAGAGGGCAGAGGAGGCAGTCGTGGCAGATGAGGTCGGAGGCACCGCCTGCACAGGGTCAGAGAGAGCCTCGTAGCCCAGGTGAGGCGGTGAGGCCTTCCCTTGGATTTTATGCTGCTTGTAGCAGGAAGCTCATAGAGAGTTTTGAGTCAAGGCATGACAAGATCTAACTTGCTCACTGTGGGCAAGTTTCTTTGCCCCCTAGTTTCATGATCATCTTACATGAAACAGAGTAAGTATTCCTGTCTTTCAGGCCTGTTATGAGGATCTGAGAAAACAAACAGGCAACCAGAAGGCACCTCACATCATGATGGGAAATCTAGGTTATACCGGCCTTGTGCCAAGCCCTGAGGGGAGTACGTGGTCTCTGCACCAGAGCAGAAAGAAGCTGACGAGGAAAGTACAGCTGGACTACATGGCAGTCCCACCTCTCCACAACTTTCTGAGTGACTGTGGGCAACTCCTTGGTCAGGTCAGGGCTTTAGTGTGCCCAGATGAAAAACGGGAGGGAGAAGGGCCGGGTGAACCAGACACGGCCAAGGCTCCACCCAGATCAGGTGTCAGCTCTGCGGACTGGTCTCGTGGGTGAGACAGGCAGACATATAAATTATAATGTGAGCACCAGTGAGCAAGCCACAGACAAGGTAAGTCAGTTATTCCGATGGAAGTCATCCAAGAAGACTTCCTGAAGGAAACAGACCTGGGGTGGGCCGTGGATAGAACAGGCGAAAGCATGTGGGAGAAGCTGGAACCCACACTGGGGTGGTACACTGGGGTGGAGCTATAGAGGAGCCTTAGATATCCGGGGAGGACTTTGGGTTTCATTTGTACTCTTAAGAAAGGAAAGGCAAGAGGAAAACAGAGTTTTGCTTGGTGACCCAGGCTTCAAAGAAATGATAGTGGGCAGCCTCCCAGGGCGTGCCATTGACATCAGATGTGCAGCCAAGACTTGGTGATGGAAGGTCAATTAGCCTGAAACACAGAGCAGATACAATGAAGCCACATTGCATTTATTTTTTTTTTTAATAGAGGCACTGGGGATCCCTGGGTGGCCCAGTGGTTTGGCGCCTGCCTTCAGCCCAGGGCATGATCCTGGAGTCCCGGGATCGAGTCCCACGTCAGGCTCCCTGCATGGACCCTGCTTCTCCCTCTGCCTGTGTCTCTGCCTCTCTCTCTCTCTGTCTCTCATGAATAAGTGAATAAAATCTTTGTTAAAATGATAATAATAATTTTTAAATTAAAAAAAAACATTATTAAGAAGCAAAGAAAGACACTTTGAAAACATGCACAAGAGGGGCGAGAGGTGAAGACAACGCTGACTACAGGTACCTACTAGGTGCCAGATACAATGCTTGGGGACTGCCCATATGTTATTATTAATCCTCATCATAAATCTGCAAAGGGTGGGTCTTATCAATCCTGTTTTACAAATAAGGAAACTGAGGCAGTGTGACGCACCCAGGCTCACACTCTGCTAACCGGTTGCCGGTATTTGAACCCCTCCACCTGATTCCAAGGCCCTTCCCCTTTTCCGCCCCCGCCCCCCCAAAAAAATGATTTTGCTCGTGTGTTTGTTTAATCCAGACACCGCCCCGGCGCCCTGATCAAGTGAGCAGGGGGCCCAGTGCGGAGGCTCCATCCCAGCTCCCTGGGGTCACGACCCCAGCTGAAGGCAGATGCTTAACCAACTGAGCCACCCAGTGCCGAGCCCTAGGGAAGGGGTCAGAAGGCGGCAGAGGCTTCCGCAGTCACCTGCAGCGACCTCTGTCTCCCACGGAGTCCCCACCTCCGCTGCACATGATGATGCTTAAGGGCCTCCCGGAAAACTCTCCCGCTGCGACCCGGGGCAAGCTGCGCGCCGCCGCGGCCTGCAGCCTCTGGGCTCCCGCCGCCGCCGGGGACCACGCACGACTCAAGGGCTCGACCACCCGGGAGCGGGGAGGCCGGTCCCGGCCGCGACGAGGCGGCGGCTGTGCCCCCGGGGGAGGCCGGGGAGGGAGGCCCGGGGGGGGCGGGGAGGCCCGCGCCGCCGCCCCCGTGCAGAGGCGAGACCGGCTGCCAGCGCGGGGCGGCGGGGCGGGCGGCGGGGCGGCGGGCGCTGCGCGGGGCCCGCGATGCCTCCTGGGAAATGTAGTTTCGGCCGGCCCCGGGCTAGAGGCGCTCCCGTCGGGCATCCCGGGCCGGGCGGCTGCGGCGGCGGCGGCGGCGGCGGCGGCTCCCCCCGCGCGGAGGTGCGGGTCTGGCGCCCCCTCCCTGGGGCAGCGGCCCCGAGCGGCGCCGGCGGCGCGACCTACCTTCCTGCTGAGGAACTCCCGGACCAGGGAGGCGGCCACCTCCTCCACGAAGAGGCTGTCCATGCCGCCGGCTCTGCCGACGAGGCCGGACGCCGCAGCCCGGGCCCCGGTCCGTTGGGGCGGGTAGGGCCGCGTTGCCGTGGCGACCGTGTCCCCGGAGCCGGGAGCGCTCCTCCCCTTCCCCGGAGCCCGCGGGCTGGGAGGGCGGGCGCAAGGGGAGGAGCGTCCTGCGCGGCTCAGCTCCCGGCTCCGCACCAGCCTCGGCTCGGCGCGCGCCCCTGATGGCCCGCGGCGGGGAGCGGGGGGAGGCCTGCCTCGGCCCCGGGGGACCCCCCGCAGCTGGCTCCTGGGCCCACTGAGGCCCGGGGACCTGGGCGGCCTGCGCTGGGCGGGTCCCTGGGAGCTCCGTGCAGAAATTAAAGGACAAGGGCCTCACCCGCTTAGTGCCTGCTGTCCCGTAATGACACTGCCAGTAATTGAGCGCCAAGCGTTATACAGGTGTCCTGGAAATAAGGACCCAATCATTATAAATATCGATAAGCATTCCCAAAGAAAAATAGGCTTTGGGGGCAGCCCCGGTGGCGCAGCGGTTTAGCGCCGCCTGCAGCCCGGGGCGTGATCCTGGAGACCCTGGATCGAGTCCCACGTCGGCCTCCCTGCGTGGAGCCTGCTTCTCCCTCTGCCTGTGTCTCTGCCTCTCTCTCTGTGCCTCTATGAATGAATAAATAAAATCTTTAAAAAAAAAAAAAAGAAAGAAAGAAAGGAAAATAGGCTTTTCCGAGTGCCGTAAAATGGAGCTGCTGAGTAAATCAAAGCTATAGAGTATGACCCCAGTACCCAGCAAATAGAATTTCTCCATGCCACAGACTAGCACGAAACTGGCATTAGCCACCAAGAGCATCGGCCTCACGGTGATCAGCTGTAATCTCTTCCCCTAAGTTAACTCGCTGAGCTTTCAGCAATGGAACTGTGAGTGGGAAAAGTTAATTCCCAAAAGACTACATGCAGCGTAAACGTAAAACAACTTCAACCAGAAAATCAGAACTTGTAGGGACATAAGATATAATGCTTTCCGGTAAAGTTTAAAAAAAAAAAAAAAGTGCAAGGGGGCAGCCCGGGTGGCTCAGTGGTTTAGCGCTGCCTTCAGCCTGGGGCGTGATCCTGGAGACCAGGGATGGAGTCCCACGTCGGGCTCCCTGCATGGAGCCTGCTGCTCCCTCTGCCTGTGTCTCTGCCTCTCTCTCTCTCTCTCTCTCTCTCTCTCTCTCTCTCTCTCTGTCTCCCATGAATAAATAAATAAAATCTTAAAAAAAAAAAAAAAGAGCAAGGGAGCAAAGACCGCATGATTCAGAAGGGGGAGGATGGAACACAGGGTAGGGGAGAACCACATGGGTAGATATAAGTAATTTTAATGTTCTAGATGTCACGAGGGCATTTGTTTCTTAGGCATTTGTTATAGCGTTTCTATCAATGCATTAGTTTAATAAAAGATGGCCTTGCAGGGACTGATTTGAGGAGGATGTCATGAACCACAGCATATTATTAATTCTATGCCCCTGAGGTCCAAAGGAAGGGAGGGAGGAAAGGGGAACAGAGGGACAATTTAGATGGCTTTGTCTCACAACACAGGGTTCTGTGACGTGTGTGCATACACACACGTGCATGTGTAAAATCATAGGCATCTCTGTTCAGCAGTGGCTCTAGGCATCTGAGTTTGTGTCATTTGTGTGAGTCTGACCACAGGAGTTTATGGGGTCCTTGGCTTCTTCCTGGTGCCCCAGGGGGCTCTGGAGCAGGGTCCAGCTGGCATGGTATGGGCCTTAGAACAGGCCTGCTGCATTATGTTGTGAGAGTTGTGGTTCATGTGCTGCCTCCTCCAAGATGCTCCAGGTTGGGACTGACTGAATGGATCCCCTTCCAACCTCGGCTCCTTGAGAGCAGGACAGGACTGGGCATTTACCTGGGTCAGCGGGCTCCAGAGAACAGAGGTGGGAGCATGGATCTGACCAGGTGTAACATGTCTAGACCAGCTGGGTTGGAAGGACATTGTGAGAGTCCTTCTAATGACGTGACCCTCAGTCCTTCCCAGCCATCTGGCCACCACTCCCAGAGGTCAGGACGGGGAGTCCATTCCAGGTTATTGTCCTTGGCAACATGAAGGAGCAGTTCCTCTCCAAACTCTCCACACAGCTCCACCTCATTGGCCACCTTCCCAATCTCTACTTCATATGGCCACTAATGTGAGATTGGAGATGGAAGACCCACCCTCAGCCAGGCCCCAGCAAGATGAAGTGCGACAGCCACAACCATGGTGAGATTTGGCCTTTCATTCAGCCCAAAGCACATGAGACCTCCTGAGTCCCATGGTGATGGGTCTTGCCATCTGTGCAGGTCTGTGCAACAGGCCATCCAGGCAGAGGGAGGAAGGAAGGAAGGAAGTTCTTCCTCATATTTGAATGTCAACTAATAAACATAGAAAGAATGTTGGAATTGGCAAATAGAAAGATGGAATTGGCAAATAACCATTTGACAACTAGCATAATAATCATTCATTCACGCAGGAATCATCAATGGATGCTTAAACTAATGGGTCAAAGTTTGATGAGAACAGGACATTTATATAATCTCAAAGCACTTCTATAAATGGGAAAAAAATGTCACTTTAGAATACAGAAAGTTGGCCCCTATGACATTCACCCAAGTGATCAGAGTCACCATCACCAACAATGGGACAGATCAACATCATGTCCCTCCTTATGCACTGAAAGAGACAATACCGCAGAAATGGTATTCCTGCCAAAATAATAAGAAGAACAACAACATCAGTGACTTTAACAAAATCCAATTTCGTTTGTCTTTTATAGAAATCCAGGACTCACACAGTGCCACACAATATTGGGTTCCCCCATTTCTTTCTCTCTTGTTTCTCCATCATTGTATGGCCTTGACCACGATGGAAGCACCCATGTTCCAGGTAGCAAGATAAAGGATGAAGAATAAAAAGCAAAGAGTCCATATGTACCATATCTTGAAGAAGTTTTCCAGAAGCTGGCACAGAACACTCCACTTACATCCCTATGATCAGAACTCCCTTGCTTGGTCACACTCAGCTGCAAAGGAGGCTGGGAAATGTAGTTTTGATTTGGCAGCCATGTGCCCAGCTAAAAAATTCTATTACTATGAAAGGAAGGATGGCTACAATGGACCCGGGAGGACAACGAACAATCTTTGGCACACTGATGTTTCCTTTCAAAATGGCATATTTCTACACCCTCGGTCCTTTCTATTGGGATCTCAAATCATGGCACCCTCTCCACCTCAAGCACTTACTGTACACCCAACACACCCAGTGGTGTGCCTGGACATGCACGTTGCTCAGAGGCCCATACCCTGCAGACCTCGATCCCCAAACATACCTGGGCCAATCTCGCTTCCATGCCTGTGCACAACTTAAAATCTCAATGCCATTTCCTATTAGGGATGACAATAGCCTACGGAAACTCTCCCGTGGCCTCTATGCTGACATTTAAGCTGATTTAAGCTGAGATAACCAGAATGTCCAAACTTTGTTCCTTCCTTCCTAGATAAGCAAATTTAAATGCCTGTGGTAAATAACTGTTTCTCTTGACCTTGGGCTTTTTCAGAGCTCTGGAGGGAAAAGAGATTTGGAGGTTTTGAAATTAGCATGGAGTAGCAAGATGGCTGGACTTGTCAGTTCTCCGATAGAGCCTGGGGATCTCCATTTGCCCTGAAGGCACTAGGGCAAGATGGGTCTGCATTTAAGGGCACAAATGACAACAGCCACAGATCCCATCACTGTGTCTTTTCTTCCTTGTCTCCCACTCCACCCACCACCTCCACCTCCACTAGGATGTGGGGTGTTACAATCTTGGGGAGGGAGGATATTGGGGAAGTTGATATGCTTTAGGAAGCTATAGAGTCTTTGTGGAAGCTTCTCTCCAAGTCTGGCTTGGCCTAGGATGGTACTTGATTCCCATAATATGATCGGGTGGAGGCGTGGAGAGTGGGAAATCTCCTGAGTATCTATAGCCAGCAGCCTGTGTCTTGTCTTATCTGATCCACTGCAGGACCACAGGGGCCGTGCCTGCGAGGTGGGCCTGGGTCCTTGTGTTATTAGTCACATCACACAAGTTTTTCCCTCTGCCAGAAATGGCTAGGCCTTCTCCTCTCCATTAAACGTTGTTAGTGAACAACTCACTCTTAAAACCCAGCTCAATGGTCACTTCCAGGAAGCCTTCCAGGAATTCCCCCAGGCCCAGCTCCACGCTCTCCTGGCACTCTACGAGGTGATGGTGTGAGCTGCAGGGGAGACTCTCAGGCTTTTGAGCTACACTGCCTGGATGCAGAAGCCTGGCTCAGCTTCTTTTGTAGCTGTGTGATTTGAGCAAATCTTTTAACTTCTCTCAGTTTCCCCACCTGTAAAATGAAGATTAAAAGCAATACCTTCCACATGGGGCTATTGTGAGAATTAAATGAGTTTTACATTTTTTTTAAGTGGTTGGCCTCATAGCAATGTTATTCACAATAGCCAAAAGGTGGAAATGATGTAAGTGCCCACCGGTGAATGCATGGATAAACATAGTGTGGTGGGTATTCCATACAATGGAATATTATCCAGCCTTAAAAAGGAAGGAAATTCTTAGATATGCTATAGCTTGGATGAAACTTGAAAACATCATGCTTGGAGATCCCTGAGTAGCTCAGTGGTTGAATGCCTGCCTTCGGCCTAGGGTGTGATCCTGGAGTCCTGGGATCAAGTCCCACATCAGGCTCCCTGCATGGAGCCTGCTTCTCCCTCTGCCTGTGTCTCTGTGTCTCTCATGGATAAATAAATCTTTAAAAAAGAAAGAGAAGAAGAAAGAAAGAAAGAAAGAAAGAAAGAAAGAAAGAAAGAAAGAAAGAAAGAAAGAAAGAAAGAAAGAAAGAAAGAAAGAAAGAAAGAAAGAAAGAAAGAAAGAAAGAAAGAAAGAACCATGCTTGGTGAAATAAACCAGCCACAAAAAGAAAATACCGCATGATTCTACTTATGTATGGTACCTAGAGTAGTCACATTTATACAGGTAGAAGGGAGAATGGTAGTTGCCAGCAGGAAGGCAGAGAGTTGTTTTTTGGTTCGGGGTGGTTTTTAAAAAGATTTTGTTTATTTATTCATGAGAGACACAGAAAGAGGCAGAAACATGGGCAGAGGGAGAAGCAGGCTCCATGCAGGGAGTCCGATGTGGGACTCGATCCCGGAATTCCAGGATCACGTCCTGAGCCGAAGGCAGATGCTCAACTGCTGAGCCACCCAGGTGTCCAGAGAGTTGTTTTTGAATGGGGACAGAGTTTCAGCTTAGAAAGATGTATGTGAAAAAAAAAAAAAAAAGAAAGATGTATGTGTTCTGGAGATGGGTGGTGGAGCAGTTTGCACAACAACATGAATGTACTTACTTAATACTACTGACCTATACACTTAGAATGATTAAGATGGTAAATTTTATATGTATTTGACCACAATTTTTAAAATAAATAATTTTTAAAAGGGGCTGGCACTTAATAAGTGCTATGAGGGTGCCAGCTGTTAATATTAGCCCATGATCTAGGTGTTTGTTGTCTATCCCTGTCCTCTAGGGTGGACACTCAAGTTCAATACTGTTATAATAAATGCTCTAGAAATGGCAGGAGAGGGACGTCTGGGTGGCTCGGTGGTTGAGCATCTGCCTTTGGCTCAGATCATGATTCTGGGGTCCTGGGATCGAGTCCCGCATCAGGTTCCCCACAGGGAGCCTGCTTCTTCCTCTGCCTATGTCTCTGCCTCTTTCTCTGTGTCTTTCATGAATAAATAAATAAAATCTTAAAAAAAAAAAAAGACAAAATGGCAGGAGGAGGGCTGCATCTGCAAAACTCATACAAAATATCTCATAGGAATACAAAGAATTGTTGGGAGGGAAGAAGGGTATAGAACAAGGCAGGGAAAGTCCCAAACAGACTGCTGCCAAAGAGCGGTGGCAGGGAAGAAAACTGGCCTGAGGTGAGCCTGGTGAGCCCGACATGAGACAGAGTTCACGGCACTGGGAGGGCCCAAGAGCTGGGAGCCCTTCCTCCTCGGGCCTCGGATGGGGTGCCTGCAACCATCATGCTGTACACGTGCTCTCCCAGTCTTCCTACAAGGGTGTCAGAAGCAGCTGTCGCATGGAGGCCAGTGCATGCTGGAAATGGAAACTGAGGCACTGACCTCTAAGGACAGGCTGTCACACAGCTCCCCTCAGATCCCACGTAGGAGCGTGTGAAAGAGGTTTGAGACATGAGGGTGGGTGCAGGGTGACTTCTCTCGTGTCCAGCTAAGTCCCAGCAGGACACGCACAGTTGGCCATGCATGTGCTGTGTCTGAGGGTACCGCTCCCACCCAAGGGTCTCATACTGAGGGCACCCCACCGCCTTCTGCCTGTTGATCGCTCCGCCACAAGCATTTCTAAAACCTCCCCATACGTGATGCCTCTCCAGAGAAGTCTAGAGAGGGGTCTACTCAGATAGATACACATTGTGGGAGGGGCTGGAGCTGCTGTTGCTGACCAAACCAATGCTGGAGAGACCCAAACGGAGGGAGGGGCTTCTGCTCCTTTCCAAGCTTGTGGGGACACCTAGTGGAAGAAAGGGTAGGGACACCAGCATTGTCACTCCCATCTCTCACCAGCTTGCTGTGTGTCTCTGGGCAAGTCACATACCCTCTCTGGACCTCAGTTTCTTGAACTCTAGAACAAAGAGATTGGACGCCGTCATTTCAAGGGGCTGTTCCAGATCCCTATGAAACGATGTCAACAGTCATTTGAGCAAAATCTTTTACTTGTCATAGCACTTTCACATCAATGATTTCCTGCTCCTAGAATTTTCTTGTAGATTATTAGACGGGATTCCGTTATCCCTACTTCACAGAAAGGAAATATGAGGCCTGAAGAAAGAAAAAGACTCACCCAAGGTCATCCAGCCAATTAGTAGCAGGGCTGAGACTAGAATCCAGGTCTCCTGACTCTTACCAGGGATGCTGGGTCCAGCTGTGCGGAGTATACCCCACACAAAGGTGCACGGCCTAGGAGAAAGGAGAATGAAAAGTACTTAGGGGACCAAATGAGCTGTAAGGATAGGGCACTTTTCTCTCATTGGTCTGCTCAAAAGGGGTACCTTGTTCTCATAGTCCTTCCAGAGGGAGAAGGGAATACATTCCCCAACTGATCAGCCCAGAGGGCACCTTTCTAAAATCTGTCCATCTCTAGGAGCATCTTTTCCTAATTCACTAATTCATGCAAAGGCCCCTTCTGTGCTCTCAACAGCACTGACTCCCAGCCTGTGCTCTTCCCCTTGAGGGCCAAACAACCAGATCTGAAACAGAATTGCCAGATGAAATACAGAACACCCACCCAGTTAAATCAGAATCTCAGACAAACAATAAATCATTTTGTAGGGTAAGTATGCCCCACGCAAGTTGGGGACATACTTTGACAGTTTAGATGAATGGGTGATAACAATTATTTTTGAAAAGCAAGAGAATGATAAATATAAAATTCACATTAGCGATCTCAGGTGGGGGTGGGAGAGGGCAAGGAATAGGGGGAAAGCACATGTAAGTATCATATCGGAGTAGTCAGGTTGGGTGGGGAGTTCATAGCCCTACATGTAATATCATCACAACAAATGTAGTTAATAAAGGGAAGAAGAAAAGATGGGTGGACAGATAGGCTGGACAGACAGGCAGATGGATGGATGGATGGATGGATGGATATGTAATATTGTCACAACGGGAAAAGACAAATGAAGGGGAAAAGGAAAAATAGATGAGAGAGGAAGGAAGGCAGGAAGGCAGGCAGGAAGGGAAGGAAGGAAGGAAGGAAGGAAGGAAGGAAGGAAGGAAGGAAGGAAGGAAGGGAGGGAGGAAAGATCTTTCCATTTAGTCTTCAGTGATCGTGGTGCCTGGCTACATCACATCTTAGTGCAGTCCTACGATAAGAAACTTGCCCCCTTAAAGTGCTATCATCCTGCAATTAGGGGGCCCATCTGCTGTCCCACCCAAAGGAGCCTACTGTCTTGAAAATGTCAGGGACAGGGCACCTGAGTGGCTAAGTGGTTGAGCATCTGCCTGTGGCTCAGGTCATGATCCTGGAGTCCTGGGATCAAGTCCCACATGAGACTCCCTACATGGAGCCTGCTTCTCCATCTGCCTATGCCTCTGCCTCTCTCTGTGTGTCTCAAATAAATAAATAAATAAATAAATAAATAAATAAATAAATAAATGTCAGGGACAACAGAGAGGGCAGAGAGGCCTCTGAGAAGGGAAATTGAAGCTCAGCCCCCCAGAGAACCCCCCTCCCCAAGTCCTGTGTCCTGCGTGCTCCCTTCCAGCTCTCGGGTCCATCTACCAGACAGTGAACCAGGAAGGAATGATGTTCCTGAAGGTATACTCAGGCACTTGGCCGATGGATGGCCCGGACTGAGGTCGATGAGCACATCCCCTGTGAGAGGAGAGAGGTGACTGAGAAGGGTAAAGGGCAGATGAAAGAAATACGACCTAAGACAGACAGACACCCTGGTCCTGCAATGGGGGAAGCAGCACTAACCACGACCACTGCCATGGATTGACGCTTCCTGGATGCCAAGCACCATGCTAAATACTGTGTGTGTTTAGGACAACCCTGTGCGGTGACTACTCTTCTATTTCTATTCCAAAGACTAGAAAACTGAGTCTAAAAGGGGACAAACAATTAGCCTGATATATTTCAGCCAAGAGTGTAACCACTACCTTTCTAGGCAGAGAACAGGAGCCCCAGGCCCTGCTCTGAAGCAGATTCTGGTTAGAGGGTCCAAAGAAGCCATTCTAGGGGCAGGGCCCTTAGGTTCAAGGCTGACTGGGAGCCTCCCCTGGATGTCCAGCTCCACCTGGATGGCTTGTTCTGGTAAGAACAAGAAGCCAGAGCAGAGAAGGAGATGACCAGGAACCATGGCCCTGGGGTTAGTTGAGGGTCAACTGGAAGCTGAAATGAAGTGTGACTTCCAACATTGTGCCCAGAGCCTGGGCTTGGGCTGCCGTTGAAGCTGTAGAAGGAAGTGTCTCTGGTACCCATCATTCCCCCCACCCTCTTCCCGCAGGTGTGCCCCCTCCAGCCTGCCTGAGTCTTATGAGGACTCAAGATACTCCAGACTCCACCCCTAGAATTCCGTACCTGTCCCTCAGATCCTCCCATGCCAGCCTCTTTGTGATCTGCCCCTTCTGGGGCGATGCAGAGGGGGATCTGGGGACCTTCACCCCACCCCAGGACCCTGACATACCTTAACAGAAGCTCATGTAAACTTAAAGCCATGAGACCTGTGGCTGTGGGGCCCTGCTTCCTCTATAGATGGACCTAGGTCCATCAGTGATGATGAGTGGTGCTCAGTCCTGCCTCCTCCTCTCTGCCAGCCACATGCTGCCATGCGACTCTGGGCAGCTACTAGGCTTCAGTATCCCCATCTGCATGCCTGCTTCACTGGCTGTAAGAACCAAAGTTATTTCCCTGGGCCACAGATGGCATGATCCTGATGGCACAGTGAGGCCCCGATCGGTCCCCTCATGGACAGTGGGGCCCAGTGGCTCTTCCCGGGCAGCCAGATAGTCTCTGCAATCACCCCAGCCCTTCTGGAGGTCATTGTACAGACCCTGGGGTACAGAACAGGATGGCTGACTCTGCCTTACTGGGCAGACCACTGCGATATCAGAAAACAGCCACCATCCTCCATGAATGGAACAAGGGAGCCCTGTCAGAAAACAGAAGCTGTCAGAGGAGTCCTGGCTTCTTGGTGGCTGACTTGCCATGAGACCCCAGGTAAGCCAATCCTCAGGCCTCCGTGTTCTTCCCCCTTAAAGTGGGCATGGGTCATGAAACCTCCACAGACAGAGAGAAGCGTGGCCTCCTTTCCTGGTACCAGGGAGTGACTCTGACTTGGCTACAAACCAGATAGAAATGAATCTGCTGCACTGGAAATGTAGGCCTCTTTTGCCCTGGAAGTTGGCAGGACAAGAATATCTTGTTCTGGGGCGTCTGGGTGGCTCAGTCGGTTAAGTGTCCGACTCTCGATTTCGGCTCAGGTCATGATCTCAGGGTCGTGAGATCGAGCCCTGTGTTGGACTCCAAACTGCCTAAAATTCTCTCACTCCCTCTCCCTCTGCCCCTCCTCCCCACACCCCACCCCTCCGCCTTGCTCACACGCTCTCTCTCAAAAAAAGAATGTCTTGTTCTCACTTTAAATAAACAAACAATTCTAACCCCATAGGGCCCAACAGACTGAATCCTCCACAGAAGCAAGAAAACCCAACAGTCATTTGGGGCCTGGTTTCCAAGGGTTGGGTACCCGGGCAGTTTCCAGGGAGGCCTGGAACCATGGTGCAAGCCCACAGAAGATATTCAGAGCAGGCGGGAGACTGGAGCTCTCATGTTATATAATTTGAGGAGCATTTAATAAACGAATGGAATTAGCAAAGATGTGGGTAGGGTTGAGGGAAGCCACAAGGTACCTATGTTAGGGTATTCCAGAAAAAACAGAAGCAACATGATGTGTATATGTATATACACATATATATGTATATATTAAATGTTACATATAGGGCAGTCCAGGTGGCTCAGCGGTTTAGCGCCGCCTTTGGCCCAGGGCGTGACCCTGGGGCCCAGGGATCAAGTCCCACATCGGGCTTCCTGCATGGAGCCCGCTTCTCCTTCTGCCTGTGTCTCTGCCTCTCTCGCTCTCTCTGTGTCTCTCAGGGATAAATAAATAAAATCTTTAAAAAATAAAAATAAAAAAAAGTTACATATAAATATATATTTTATATATTATATATAAATGATATATAATTATTATTATACTATATTATAATTATATATATATATATATATATGCAAGCAAGCCCACAATCTGCAAGGTAGACCAATAGACTGAGACCAGGAAGAGCAAATGCTGCAGTTCACATCTGAAGGCTATCGGGCTGGAAAACCAGAAAGAGCCAATTCAACAGCAGTTCAACTCCAAAGACCATCTGCTGGCAGAAATCCCTCTTGCTTAGGGGAGGGCAGTCATTTATTTTATTCAATATTTCAACTGATTGGATGAGGCCCACCCACATTATGGACGGCAATGTGTTTACTGAAAGTCCACCAATTTAAATGCCAATCTTATCCAAAAACACACTCACAGAATCATCCAGGATAATGTCTCATCACATATCTGGGCACCATGGCCCAGTTAAATGGACACACAGAATTATCCTTCAGCAGACTCCAGGATGAAGAGCTGATTGGTGGCATCATCTGCCCTAGACCCGAGACAGCCATATGGAGAGGGCCTCCTGCAGCAGCCAACAGCAAAGGAGCTGAAGAAAAAAATACCCCAATCTTGCTCTCCTCCTTGCCTCCTATATCCTACCAACCTCAGCTGAAATCCGGAGGGCATGGAAGCTGCTAACAGAGTCCACGCAGGTCAGCCTCCTAGGGCTCACAAGAGGATACAGAAGGATGGCGAGCAGTATTGAGGGGCACATGGAAGATGCCCGACATGGCATCACATTAGCAATTATGGAATTGAACCGTGGACATCAATGTACTATCCAGGCGATACCCAGAGCCCACATGGTGGGATGTGGACATCCGGGGGTAGAAGGAGATCACCCCTTCCCAGAACGACTTACTCTTCTACAGCTGGATGCACAGAGAAGGCCCACCCCAACTCAGGGGTTCCAGTCCATCCTGCTGCCCAGAGAAATGAATCTGAACACCCCTGGCCTCCCAGAGCCTCGGCCCTCAGGCCCCAACAACATCCCTACCAGTTTTGCCCTCTCCATCCCAGCACACATCCTGACCTGGCTGGGGGTCTCCAGGGCACTACGGTAATCAGCTCAAAGTCAAGGTTTTTTTTTTTTAAGATTTTATTTATTTATTCATGATACACATAGAGAGAGAGAGAGGCAGAGACACAGGCAGAGGGAGAAGCAGGCTCCATGCAGGGAGCCCGACGTGGGACTCGATACCAGGGCTCCAGGACCACGCCCCGGACCAAAGGCAGGCGCTGAACTGCTGAGCCACCCAGGGATCCCCATCAAGTCAAGTATTTTATAAATATATTTTGAGGAAGGGTTTTTCAATGTCAGCACCACTGACATTTCAGACCAAACATCCTTTACCGGAGTGGGGGCTGAACTGTGCATTGGAGGATATGTAGTAGCAAATCTGGCCTCTACCCACAAGATGCCAGTAGCACCCAATCCCCAGTTGTGACAACCAAAAATGTCTCCAGACAAACCAGATGTCCCCTGGGAGGCAAAGTTACCTGAGTTGAGAACCACTGCCCTAGACGTTGCCTTTTTTTTTTTTTTTTTTTTTTTGACAACATTTCATTCATGCCAGGGCGGTTTCAATCCCCTTTAAAAACATCTGCATCACCTTGAGCATCTTTCTGCATCATGACTTTTGGATAACTCAAGGGAAGTTCCATTCGAGGGGACGTCTGCCTTAATTTCAAGAAAATGATCAACTTTCAAGCTGCCTATCAAGAAAATGAAACCTCTTGAAAGTCAATCAGATGAGGAAAGGATCAATCTCCTTCTTAAGATTAGGAAAACTGCCATCAGCGTTCCACGCTGTCTGACACCCCCATAATTGTTTTTTCCCCGCCTGACCTCGTGGAGGGAAGAAGAAGGTCCAGAGAGGAATTTACAAGTATAAACAAGACTTTACTCTGGTGAGTTTGTAAGCAGCCACATAGAGCCTCTCATGTCACACCAAACACCAAAAAATAAAGGCTAAATGTCTTTTTAAACATCATAAATAAACAAACAAACAAACAAACCTCAATCACAGAAGCTATAGCAGCAATTGCACAGCTACCAAATCTCTGGATCAGGAAGGGTTTTCAGAGCTTAGGTACAAGGGATGCCTGGGTGACTTAGCAGTTGAGCACAGGTCTTGATCCCAGGGTCCTGGGATCAAGTCCCACATTGGGCTCCCCCATAGGGAGTTTGCTTCTCCCTCTGCCTATGTCTCAGCCTCTCTCTGTGTGTCTCTCATGAATAAATTTAAATAACCAAACAAACGAAGCTTAAGTACAAGAAAATCAGAAAGAAAAAACAACTCATTTCGTTAGACAAAAATGAAACAAATATTTGTCCTAAAGGAATTAAGAGGAAAAAAAAAAAAAAGAAAAAGTTTTCCTTTTGGAAAGATAATCTGGCAATAATTTACCTAAATTATTTTTTGCCACATTACTAGACTAACATATCCATACTAAAAGTTTTAGAACCTTGACTTTGTAATCCCACATCTAAGAATCCAGCTTAAAGCCAGAATCCAAAATTCAAGGAAAGTCTAATGTGTAAGGAAATGGATTTCAATGTGATTTACCATCACGGCAAGTCTCTTAGCTGTCAGCCACCAGGGGAGCAGTTAAGCCAACCTACAGGAGCCTCCTCGTAGTCTACTGATTAGGCAGCCCTAAAAGCCGACATTTCCAGAGCCTTTACAGTGACACGGAGAGGTGATGCTGACCCAGCACTAGAGAACAAGCAGGCACAGAAGAGCACACTCAGCAAGACTATAGTTCTGCAAAGACATTCCAGATGCAAGTGTCCCGGGGATAAGAAACCCTGAGACGAAGAGGACATGCTCAGTATCACCCATCATTTTAATCCACTTAGAATTTATGCTAATTGCATTTTAATATGAGATACATTTTTAACAAATTGCATAGAAGTCTAACGTTATTTTCTTCCAACCAGATGGGCAGGTGTCTTACCACCATTTGTCATTTAATCAACCTCTTCTCTCAGCGACTGGAAATACCACACAGTACAGGTTCTATTCATCTCAGGGGAGGGGGATATTTGCATTGAACACAACACACCTGAAGTTGATATTCTGCTGAATTTCAAAATCCTGAAAAATAAAAGCTGACGTTCTTTGGTTCTGACCAGTAGGACGAAGGGGCTTTACTACTCAGAGTGTGGCAGCCTCTGAACCAGATTCTGCGTCTTCACAAGGTCCCTGGGCAGGGGGATGATTCCCAGGCACAGGAGTTTGAGCAACAGTGCTAAGAGACACAGACAGACTGCGTTGGGGGGCAGCATAGTGTGATGGGTACAGGGGTAGCTTTAGAGTCGGTCTTTATTTTGTCTTTGGACCCAGGCCTTGAATTTGAACCCAGACCCCATCACTTGCTGCCAAGGCCACTTCGGGAAAACACGCGTCACCTTCAGCTCCCTCAACTGTGGCGGGGTGGGGGTGCCAATATCCACTTCATAGACGGCAGAAGCCAAGGGACGCCTGGCACACAGTAGGTACCCCATGGGATCATCCTCCCACCAAGTGTTCTCCTTGGTCCTTCTCTTTCGACATCTGTGGGAGGGGCGGCTCATTCCAGGCCAAGGCCCCAGACTTGGCCATTTGCAAAACACATGAAGGTTTACTGCTTGAAATCTCTGCTCTTCAGTGGATTTTTGAAAGACATTTGGCAACACTTTTTTTTATATAAAACTTTTTATTTTGAAATTAGATCCCCATGCAGTTGTAGGAAACAGAGAGATCCATGTACCCTTTATCTAATTTGCCCCAATAGGAACATCTTTCAAAATAATAGTACAGGGCAGCCCCGGTGGCTCAGCGGTTTAGCGCCGCCTGCAGCCCAGGGCGTGATGCTGGGGTCCCGGGATCGAGTCCCACGTCGGGCTCCCTGCATGGAGCCTGCTTCTCCCTCTGCCTGTGTCTCTGCCTCTCTCTGTGTGTGTCTCTATGAATTAATAAATAAAATCTTTAAAAAATAATAATAATAGTACAATATCACAACTGGGACATTGTTGTTGATAGAACCCACTGATCTTATTCACATTTCCCTACTCTTACTGGTGTGTGTGGGGGGTGTGTTAAGTTCCATGCAATTTTATCACATGTTCTGTTTATACATGGCAACACAGTTTTTAAAGATTTTATTTATTTACTTATTTGAGGGGAAGGAAGAGCAGAGGGACCAGCTGACTCCTTGTTGTGCACGAGCCCCACACGGAGCTCCATCTCACGACCCTGAGATCATGACCTGAGCCGAAATTAAGAGTTGGACACTTAACCGAATGAGCCACCCAGGCGCCCCGACACGGCAACACTTTTTTAAATGGTTTATCTAAACATAGGCTTCCCAGGCTTTTCAGAAGCCCTAGCTGTTTACTTCTGACCCAAGCAAAAGGAAAAAAAAGGTATTGACTAAGCAAGTAAAGTAAACAGGATTGAAGACAGGAAGGAATATGTAATCACATTTAGGACAAACTGTTTTCTTTCTTTCTCTCTCTCTCTCTCTCTCTCTCTCTTTCAAGGGAATGAGAGTGGGGGGGGAGAAGAGAGAGAATTTTTTTTTTTAAGATTTAATTTATTTATTCATGAGAGAAAAAGAGAGGCAGAGACACAAGCAGGCTCCATGCAGGGAGCCTGATGTGTGACTCGATCCCGGGTCCCCAGGGTCACACCCTGGGCCAAAGGCAGGTGCTGAACCACTGAGCCACCCGGGGATCCCCAAGAGAGAGAATCTTAAGCAAGTCCCATAGCCAGCACGGAGCCGGATGCAGTGCTCCGTCTCACAACACTGAGCCCCATACAGTCCTCCGTCTCACGACCCTGAGATCATGACCTGAGATGAAATCAAGGGTCAGATGCTTAAATGACTAAGCCACCCAGGCGCCCCCAGGACAAACCGTTTTCAAGAGCAAGTTCACTGTCCTTGGCCAGTGAAACCTGACATCTCTGATCCCTGTTCCCTCCCCCTTAGGGATCTTTGCACTCTGGTTCTTGTTTTCCCTCCAAACCCAAAGAGGGAAGCATCCCTGACCTGTTGGAGACACCTCGTCTCCCTCTACGTCTGTCTCTATCTCTTCCTTTGCCACCTGTCTCCATCTCTCTCTGTACCTGCCCCTCTGTTATATTCTCTCCCTCTCCCCCCTTCACACGTAGCACCTCCACCCAAAACATCACCTGTCAGGAACCAAGACCAAGAACACCCCAGAACACTCGCCTGCTCGTGATAGTTACCCCCCAGATAGACTCCAGCCAGGGGAGCTAATGGTGTGGCCTGGCCCCCTGTGTGTGGACTCTGCTCCTCCTGAAGACGGAGGGCTTGCTCTGTGAGATCAGGAACCTCCTTCTGGAAAGGGGCTGGGAGACCAAGGGTAGATGGAACAGAACGGCGGAAGCAGGGGGACAGGGAGGGAGCCCCCGCCAGAACAGAGGGCAAGCCGTGCACAGGAACGAGGACTGAGAAAGAGCTCGGCCCCCAGGACTAGGGAAACACCTGCTATACCTTAGAGTCAGGGACCCTTGCCCAAAAGAAATCTTGAAATGCAATGCGGAGGGCTCCTCCAGGCCTCCTCTCTGGGTGAGCAGCTGGCCTCCACATGGGGAGGAGTGCAGGGCTGCGCTTGCTGCGGGCCGCCCCATCCTCTGGGCCACTGCTCACCCAGGATGCTGCAAAGGCACCCCAGCAGGTGAATCTGTGAGGGCAGCGTGGTGGGGCTGGAGCCAGACCGTGGAGGCCAGAGATACAGGCTCCGAGTCTATGACAGGCAGCCTCAGTTTCTCCACCTGTAACGTGGGAAGGCTTTCTCAAAGGTGGGGCTCACAGGTTCACATGGAAGAAGGAAACGAGAGAACACATACGAGCACACTACCTATCCCTGACCATCTCCTCCTGAGTCCCCTACAGTGGCTGTAATTCTGGGCTGCAGAGCCTCTGTAGGCTTGGAAATCCCTCTGAGGGACGCCCGGGTGGCTCAGCGGTTGAGCGTCTGCCTTCAGCTCAGATAGTGATCCCGAGGCCCTGGGATCAAGTCCCTCACGGGGCTCCCCACGAGGAACCTGTTTCTCCCTCTGCCTGTGTCTCTGCCTCTCTCTCTCTCTCTCTCTCTCTCTCTCTCTCTGTGTCTCTCATGAATAGATAAATAAAATCTTTTTTAAAAATTAAAAAAAGAAATCCCTCTGAAAATCTGATGAAAGCTTTTGCACACATACACACCTACTCATAAAGTTTTTACCCAAAATTGAGAGAGCTCATGGAAAAAAGAGAGAGAGAGAGAGAGAGCTCATGGATATCCAAAGCCAAACCACAGGCTCAGTTTATAAATCCCTACCCTGGGGCATCAGAACTGAGTAAGCTGGCCGAGATTTTTGTCCACGTTCCTCAATGCACACGAGGGGAACCTGAGGTGGAAGAGAGAGGGGTGGCCGGCCTATGGTCAGGCAGGCAGTCGGCAGCAAGACTCAATTAAGATCGGTTAATTCAGGGCTGTCATGCACTGTTGGGCAGGGAGTGTAGTGCACCACTCTAGGGGTTACTCAATTGCTCAACAAACCTTACCTAATTATGTAATCAGGGCCACAAAGGTATATCTAGTAACGTCCACAAGAATACAGAGGAAAGAAATCTTAACGCTCAGATAGTAATCTGAGAAGCAGGCTCCATGCAGGGAACCCGACCTGGGACTTGATCCCGGGTCTCCAGGATCAGGCCCTGGGCTGAAGGCGGCGCTAAACCGCTGAGCCACCAGGGCTGCCCCGACAAGTGGGTTTTTATAGAAGAGGGAGAAAGTGGGGAGAAAGGGCAGTGCACTCAGTGTTACTCTGAGGCACAGATCCTTCCCCACTAACTCATCACCAAATCCTCTCACCTTCCCAGACTGGCTGAGCCAGATAGGAACCCATGGGCTCAGGTCTCAGCCCTTATCAGAGCCCTTATCCTCTGCAGCAGGGAGTCTGTCACTGTCCCTGCAGAGGAAGACCCTGTTGGAAATAAACCAGTACCTACTGAGAAGTCGTTCTGAAACCCGCCTGGAAGTGCAGAACTTGTCCTACCAGGTCCCTGGTGGCAACAGGTGGGGCAGCAAGGTGGATGCTGGTATCCCCACACAGCCCGCCTGGGGACCACCCAAAGGCAGGCTCGGGTCTCCTATTGTCACCCTCTCCAGATGACAAGTCCCGGGGAAGGGCAGAGCCTGTGGTTCTTTTCCAGCTGCCTTAGCTGGGCATGGAGTTGGGGTGTCCCCCCGTCGCAGACCTGGCGGACGCTGTCTCCTGCAGAAGGAGTGAGAGGCGACATCCTGATCGACACTGGCACAGGCCCCACCATCTGCCAGGGACACTCTGGGCCCGGGAGACTTCAGGAGACCATCGCCACAGATTGTGCTGAGCAGAATGTCCTGGAGCTCAGCTGAGGATGGAGCTGGTCCTCAGTCGTACAGGTACCCACAGGCCACCATTCTCCTCAGGTGGGGTCCTCCCCGTCTCTCCCCAGACAGAGTGTGAGCCTGCCCACCTGCATCATGAGCCATCTCCTCGCACTTTTGTCCTGACCCACGTGGGGTGCACATTCCCTTCCCTTTGAGTGAGTCTCACCTCTACACCCTGCCTTTGGGTGGCCCCCAGCCTGGGTGAAGCTACCAGACACGCACCTGAGACTCAGGTGGTTGATGGCTGGAGAAAGGGGCACAGCCTGGTATGTGTCAAGTCCCCCTTGTTTCCTCAAGGCTTGCTAACCAGAGACCTGGTAGGACAAGGTACTGTTGCCGCCACCCTACCCCACCCCACAGACCAATAGCACTGACTCTTCCAGGCACCCTCCCCACCCAGTGCACAGAGTGAATGCATCCACGGGAGCCTCAGGCAGGAGTCTGGCCCAAATCCACAGCTAAGCAAACTGGAGAGTGACCTCGAGCCCCCCTCAGAGCCAGGACAAAGACCAGAGTCTCAGATTCCTGCCCTACCCTGACCCAGCTACAGGTGGGGCAGCCTGCAGGGGGACAGGGCTGGAGGGTCTCTGAACACAGGGGCCGCCCCAGCAACCAACCTAGGCGTCCTTCATTCCTGCCATCCTTCCTGCAGCATGTACTGAGCATCAGGCCTTCTCCTAGGTACTGGGGACATGCAAAATCTTGTCCCCACAGAGCTCATATTCTAGTAGGGAACACATCAACACCCAAACTAGATGGACATTCAGATAACAGTAAGTGGTGCAGAGAAAAAGCTTCACCCAGAAGGGGCCTAGAGAGAGACGGGGTGTCGTGCAGGTATGCTGTGTCTCGGTCGGCTTCGGCTGCCATAACAAAATGCCACAGGCTGGCTGGCTTAAGCGACATTTACTTCTCAGTTCTGGAGGCTGGAACTCTGGGATCAGGGTGTCAGCAGGGTCAGGGTCTGGGGAGGACCCTCTTCCTGGCTTGCAGAGGGCCACCTTCTGTCTGGGTCCTCACGTGGAGGACAGAGGGAAAGAGAGCAAGTTTTTTGTCTCTTATTACTATTATTTTTAAAGAATTTATTTATTTGTTTTAGAGAGAAAGAGAGGGAGAGTGAAAAGAGGGAGAAAGAGTCTTAGGCAGACACGGCACTGAGCTTGGAGCCTGACTTGGGGCTCGATCCCACCACCCTGAGGTCACAACCTGAGCCAAAACCAAGAGTTGTTGGCTTAACCGACCACACTCCCCAGGCACCCTGGTGTCTCTTCTTTTAAAAGGCATGGATTGCATCAAGAGGGTCCCAACCCCAAGACCTCATCTAACCCTGATCACCTCCCCTGACCCCTCTCCCAATACCATTCCCCTGAGGGTTAGGGCTTCAACATGGGAAACATATCCCATCCATTGCAGATAGTAAGAGAAGGGCTCTGTCCAAAGAGGAGCCCTCAGAGAAGCTTCCAGGGTGAAGCGAGGGAGAGACAACACGAAGCTCTAAGGAAGGACAGTGTTGGACAGAGGAGACATCAAGGACAAAGGCCTCGCAGGGGCAAGAGCTGGCTGAGGACGGGGAAGAAGGTCGGTGTGCATGGAGCACAGAGAACGGGACAGTGAGGTGTCAGGGGTGGCAGCCAAGGCCCCTCTCCGTGCGGGACCATGGTAAATGGTAAGAACTTTGTGATGAGTCCCAGGGCCACCAGAGGAGGACAGGACCTGCAGCTTTAAAGAGCCAGGGCTGCCGGAAGCAGGGACATGGAGTTGGTGCTTAACAGCTACAGGTTGCTATGTGGGGTGATAAAAAATGTTGGACGTAGACAGTGGTGATGGTTGCACAACATTGTGAATGCTGTCAATGCCACTGAATTGTACACTTAAAAATGATTGAATGGCAAATTCTTTGTTATATACATTTAACAATATAAAAAATAATAATATACCGAAAATTGTATTATTTTGGATTGTTAAAAAGGAGGAGGAGGAAGAGGGAGAAGAGGAGGAAAGAGGAATCAAACATCAAATCCACTGTCACCTATCAGCCCTGTAGCCTTGAACATGTCATGCAAGCTCTCCGGGCCTCAGTTTCTTCATCTATACCATGGGAAAATAATATCTCCCTCAAAGAGTCCCTGAACGGGTTAAAGCACAGGCCTCACTGAGTGTGGAGGGCCGTTGTCATGATGCTCATCCTCCCTCTGTGTCCCTCCCCAAAGGAGCAGATGGCAGGAGAAGGAAGTCGGGTTCCAAAAGACAGTTGCCACAGTGCAATGTGACCAAGCCCCAGCCACTGGGGCGGGCTCAGGTGCCACTGGTGGACTAGGTGATGGCCCCGCTGGCCCTGGGGAGCACCTGCTCTGCGGATGCGGATGCCTGCTGGGTGACATTGCGGGGCCTGGCCAGCCTGCTGAAGCCAGGTGGGTACCCGGTCACCGTGGTGGCTCTGTGCACCTAGCACTACATGGCAGGCTCCGAGAACTTTCTTGGGCTGTGCCTGGAGAAGGAGACAGTAGAGAATACCGTGCAGGAGACCGACTGCCAGGTGCTAAGGTGGTGCTCAGAGGCCTACTGCACCAGTGAGGGCATCTGCTTTGTGGTTGTCCGTGAGGACCCCGGGGCCTGAGGCCTGCCTGGCAGAGGAGAGCCTGCCCCAGAGGCGAAGTCAGGACCAGCACTTCTAGAATCTCACTCCATGGCCCCCTAAAACACATCCAGCCTAGAGCCCTACCCCTTCACCCCTATTACTTCACCCCAAGGTCCCAGGGGAAAAGCAAGCCTCTCTTTTCCGCGTCATCCCCACACCCAGCCCAGGAATTTAACTCTCACACTCTGTCTCTTGTTCATCCTGCAGCAAAGATCAGGAAAATAAAGTGGCTCAGCTGGGTACTGTCTTGATTTGGGATCCCCCAGAAACAGACTCGGAGACAAGGATTGGAGAGCAAATAGTTTATTTGAGAGGGGATCCCAGGAGACACCCCTAGGAGTGTGGGAAGGAATATGAGGCAGGCAGGAGATAAAAGGGTGTGTTGTCAAGTCCAGTGCCGCTGGGGGCAACAGGGGCTCTCCACTGTGCTCGGGCCTCGGGGGACAGGCACACGCCTCACAGCTGCCCCACTCGGGGAGCTGGTGCACGTGTCCAGCTCCCACGGTCACGGCCGAGGGCCGCCCCGGGCGCAGTAAGTGGCCAGCTTTCCGGCCTGCCTGTGAGGGGGCAGCGGGGAAAGAACATCAGGCAAAGGCTTGCAGGTGCTGGCCGTCAGAGGATGGGCCAGAGGGCCGAGGGGATCAGGAGAAGGTTCCAAGGGGGCCTGCAGCAGACACAAGTGCCCTGTTGGCTGGAGTGTGGGCTCTTCTGGGTTCTCAAAGCCCAAAGGCATCTGCAAGAACTCAATGATTTCTCGGCCAAACTCCTGTTCCCTGCTGATGAGGAAACTGAGGTCTGGAGCAGTCAGTGACTGGCTACTGATGGCTCAGCGAGTCAGCTGCAGAGCCAGAACTGGAGCCTGGGTCCAGGCTATGATAGACCTGGGGGATCTGGAGCTGCCGGGGGCAGGGTGCAAGGTGAGGCCTGGAAGGTGCCAGGGGGAGGCAGGGGCCTGCGCCCAGCCTGCGGACTCCATGCCCCTCATTCTTCCTCGCTGAGGTCACCCCAAGGACCCAGCCAGACTGTGCTTAGGAGGGGAACCAGAGGTTTCTACAGAACCCCCCCCCCCACCCAGAGGACCTGTGAGTCCAGGTTACTGTGGACCTGGTGACAATATAGAGCCTTCAGGAGAGGTCAGCTGAACCAGGCCGGGCAGCACAGGCAGGCAGGCTGCGCCATCCAGAGGACCAAGAACTTCTAGGAAGGCCTAGGGTCATGAGCCCAGAAGAACTTCACAAGGCCCTATGACTCTGAGGACCCCCCTTGCCCACACAGCCCTCACCTTCCAGTGGGCTGCCAACACTGGGCTGACAGTGTGGACAGGCGTCAGCCTTTCTCCACCCGAGGCTGGCTCACATGAAGCCCCTCACGTTCTCTGAATTGCAGCACGGCCCCTCACCGGGCTCTCAGCTCCCGGTGTCCCCCCCCAGCCCATCCTCCACTACGCTGCCCCCCAGAGCAGACGCAGCCACGCCTCCACCCTGTTGACACCTCGTCCCTAAGGACCCACGAGGCCCTCCGCAACCTGGCCGCTGCCTTGCGTCCTGCAGCCGCCCCACAAGGCTCCCTGAACCTGTCCAGGGGCTTCCTCGCGACACAGGCCTCTCTGTCTCCTCCAGCCTGTGTCCTGGCCCTACGCAGCTCCAACAAGGTGTGAGGAGTGATGGGGAGGAGGGCTGGTTCCTGCCCTCCTGGGCCAGGAGCCTTCACCCAGGGAAAGGAGCAGCGTCCATTTGCTCTCCTGTCGCTAACATCCAGCTTTTCTCCAAACTGCTCCCGTTGTGTTCTTGGGGGGTGTCTGAGTCTTACGCCAGAGATCAGGGATAGCCAGTCCTCCTTCCACCTGCCGCTGGGTCTCGGGATCCTGAAGGCAGACATGAGGCAGTGGGAGATGGCAGTGGCACCCCAAGGGCACCAGAGGGCAGTACAGGGCAGAAAGCTGCCAGCAGAGGAGCAGGGCGGACAGATGTCACAGTATTCCTCGGGCCACCTCTTGGCCCAGTGAGGTTCTGCTAGGCCTCACCCAGCAGAGAACTCACGAGCCAAGCCACCCAGAGGAGCCGGAAAACCCCCGGACGACAAGGCCTTCGTGAAGCCAGAAGCCTCCTGTCTCTGGGTGGGCCCTGGACACCGCATTTTAGCTCTAGGGGCCAGGAGACCAGGGCTTTCCAAGCTAACATGCCTGTGAGTCACCCTGGGGAGCGATTCAACTATGAACTCTGAAGAGTATGTATTTCAAACAGATGCCTGCCAGCCAGCTCTTTGTGGCCACGGAGCCCTCCCTCAGCACCTGCCCAGGCGCCACCCAGCAGAGCGGACAGGGCGACCGTTGTTGCAGACTCCATCCTGAGGCCCAAAGATGTAAAGTCGCTCGTACAAAGTCACTCGCCTTCAACGTCCTGGCTCTAGTCCGCCTGAGGAGGCTGGTGGGGCTGGTGGGGGCTGGGGCCGGAGTTCTCACTGGATATGCAGCAGGATCGCCCAGGCAGACGGGCCTTGCTGCAGACCCGTGAGACTGAAAGCTCTGGGGTGGGGTTGGGGGGGCCCCGGGCCGCAGTGTCTCATAAAATCTCCAGGTAGCCAAGATTGAGGACTACTGGCCTGGGCCACTGCTTCTGAAATGTTATTTTGCTGAGGAACCACTTGCAGACTATTAAAATGGAGATTCTGATTCGTAGTTCTGAGGTGAGCTGAGAATTTGCATTTCTAATGTTTCCAGGTGCTGCTGCTGCTGCTAGCTTCTAGAACAAGTCTGGATAACAAGCATATGGAGAGAGGGGTGCCTCCTCTCCACGTCCCCCCAGCCTGGGCACCATACTGGCTGGGGGAGGGGGACTGAAGAACACAATAAAGTAGTCCATGTGTAGACTAATCACCCCTGATGACCACATCCTTCAGGACCTGGGCCCTTCTGAACCATCGAAGCCAGATCTCTTTGCACCGTCTCTACTGATATGTCTATCAGAACATCCAAGAATCACTCATTCCTTCTAGAAGTTAATCCGTAGAGCTCTGTCTGTATTATCCTGCCCTCCTGACCACAGTGTCTGGACACCTCCACTTGTCTGGCCCATGGCAGCCCAAACTCAGCAGGTCCAAAGGCAAACTCCCCATTCCCCATTCCTGCTCCTCCTCCCATGGACCCATCCCAGTGAGGACACCTTCATCCTTGACTTCACCCATCCCAACCTCCTTCCTCTCTCACCCTCTGCCCCTACCCTGGCTCACCCAGGCCTCTTCATGTTGCCTCCTCAACAGTCTCAAATCTACCAACTGTTCTCACTGCCTAATTCGGCGATAATCTCTTCACCTCAGTTCTGCAATGGTTTCCTGACCTGGCCCCCAGCATCCATGTCCATCATTTCCTGTCTCTCTCCATCTTCTCCACCAGCCAATGACCTCCTTGGTACACAGTGAGCCCCACACATAGTAGGTTTTTGATAAATGCCATCTGTAGGGACAAATGAGCCAAGGGCCATGGTATCCAGTGCTGGTTCCGGTCACTCACTCACTGATCCCAGCTGAGCCCCTCCTCTTCCCTGACCTCACTCTCCTCATCTGGCACGGTATCCAGAGACTCCCACACATCAGCTCAGAGATCCCATGAGGTGTATGGTACTCTTGCTTTGCCCCTTCCCCAGGGGGCAGGTGGGATGCAGGTGCCTCCCCTGGAGAGAACTGCCATGAACCTGTCCTGAGCACTGGGGTGGGGGAGGTGGGGAGTAGGGGGGTGACAGGTCAATTGAGATCTGACCCTTTCTCCCTTCTTTCCTCACCTCCAGCACATGCCCTCCTCTGAACCTGGACTTCCTGGGTCTGAGAAGGGTCAGCACTTACCCCACCTCCAGACTCTTGGCAGCCACATGGCATCCCCAGGGAGCTTGTTAGAAATGCAGGGTCCCGGGTCCCAGCCCCGACTTCTGCTGCAGATCTGCATCTTAACCAGCTCCCCAGGGGATGCTTGTTCGTGCACATAGAAGTCTAAAAGCCCTGATCTAGAAGTTGACAGAGGAGGACCCGAAACAAAGGGGGGAGGGAGGGGGGCTGGAGAAAGGGCACAGGGCTCCTTCTCAGCAGCCTCCTCTGGGAGTCCCTGTACTCCACAGCTCCGCTGTCCCCTGTCCCTGCCCTCGGACACACAGTCGATTCTCCCCACTTACTCCTCCAGAACCACCGGAGCACCCCTTTATTTCCTTCACCTCTCGTGCTACCCCGTGTTCTCTCTCTTCCTTCCCTCCGTCATTCTCTCCATTTCAGGGACACATTCCCAGCGCAGAGCACAGAGCGGTAGCCGCCCAACAAGCATTCGTGGGGTGAAGCCTCCTAGGTACCACTCTGTGCCCTTTGACCTCCACAGTCTCTGGAGCCCTCTGAAATGGGCCACGGTCAGGCAAGTTGGTGCTTCACGCAGAGCACCAAGAATTGCAAAAGTGGTACCTAAGGGGAGTGGACTGCAAAAACGATCAGAAATCCCAGAACATGGAAGACTCCTAACTCTGGGAAACGAACTAGGGGTGGTGGAAGGGGAGGGGGGGGTGGGGGTGACTGGGTGGCGGGCACTGTCGGGGGGCATTTGACGGGATGAGCACTGGGTGTTATTCTGTATGTTGGCAAATTGAACACCAATAAAAAATAAATTTATTATTAAAAAAAAAAGAAATCCTTCCCTCTCCGGGAGGCACGTGTCTCTGCAAGGCGACTCCTGCTCCTCCCACTGAGCCCTGGAGTCTGTGGTCTCCACCTCCTCTCCCCTCCCGCGGGCGGGCGTGGACACTGGGCTTCTTTGTTCCAATGCAATATTACCCCAAAGCGAGGCCGGCAAGAACTTGGAAAGTGCTGGCACACTGGGGCTTGTTCCCTCTCTTGCCCCTTGGCATTTACCCAGATGAGTTGAAAACTTATTTCTGGGGGCACCTGGGGGGCTCAGTGGTTGAGCATCTGCCTTTGGCTCAGGGCGGGACCCCAGGTCCTGGGATCCAGTCCGCATCCAGCTCCCTGCAGGGAGCCTGCTTCTCCCTCTGTCTGTGTCTGCCTCTCTCTCTCTGTCTCCCATGAATACATAAATAAAATATTTTTAAAAAAGAAAAAGAAAACTTATTTCTGCACAAAATCCTGCACACAGGCATCTATACCAGCTTTATTACAATCGCCAAAATTTAGAAGCAATCAAGATGTCCTTCAGTAGAGTGGATAAACAAACTGTGGTACATTCCAACAATGAAATATTATTCAGCACTAAAAAATAATGATCTGTCAAGCCATGAAAGACACGGAGGAACCTTGAACGCATACTACCAAGTGAAAGAAGCCCATCTGAAAAGGCTACATACTATAGGATTCCAACCATATGAAATTCTAGAAAAGGGTAACTACGGAGACAGTGAAAGGATCAATGTTTGCAGGGCCGGGGGTGGGGGGGGGGAGCGGGGAAGGGGTGAATAAGGTGAGCAGAGAGGATTTCTAGGGCAGTGAACACACCCAGTAATTTCACTGCCCTAGAAATCCTCTCTGCTCACCTTATTCACCCCTTCCCAGTGAAATTACTGGGTGTGATACTATAATGGTGGATCCGCGTCATTATATACATTTGTCAAAATCCATAGAATGTACAACACCAAGAGTGAACCGTAGTGTAAACTGTGCACTTGGAGTGGTAATGATAGGTTAGTGCAGGTTCATTGATGGCAACAAAAGTCCTCCCCTGGGGGGGCGGGGGCACTGCTGATAGGGGGATTTTGATCGTCAGGGAGCCAGGGGTAAATGGGAACTCTGTGCTTTCCATTCAATTTTGCTATGAACCTAAAACTGCTCTTTAAAAAAGTCTGTTTCTTTTTAAGTGTTTGAATCCTGCAGTTCGTTCCTTTCCTGCTGCTACTGGGACCCCTGGGAGCCCTCGCATATGGAAAAGCCCAGGGGGTCTGTTGGATGCTGATGGCCATGTCGTGCCTATTACCCCGGCTGACATCAAGCCAACTGCCAGACATGTGAGTGAGGGCATCCCAGACCATCAGCCAGCCAAGATGCCAGCTGAGTGCGCCGAGTAGCCTAACCGGCCCTGACCAGCAGTGCTGCCCAGCCAACTCACAGGATCAGAAACAATTAATGCTTGTTGTTTTGAGCCTCTAATTATGGGATCAGGTGAAACACAGATAGACTCTTCAGTTAAAAATGGCAGATTGAACACATGTTGGAGCTCTGTCCTGAAACCCCACTCACACGGCACCATACAGATTATTTAAAGCCATGAGCCACAAGGGCAAATGGGAGGAGAGAGCAGCCCAGTTTTTAAAGCTGGGAGCAGACTGACGAGTGGTTACTGACTCAGCAGATCCTACAGAGCTGCATCATAAACCCACAGTGGTGGAACTTGACTGGCAACTTGATGTGCTTTAGGAAAACCCCAAGACGGGACTTGCTGCCTCTGGAAAGACTGGACTGGCCGCTTCTGGAAAGGGTGAGGGTGGCTGATTGTGGGTTCACCACAGGAGGACTGCTGCACGCTGTGTGGGACACGACCAGGTTCTCACGCCCTGCCCACAGCCCCAGGACAGCTGGTCTCCTTACCCCAGCCAGCCGGACCCACAGGTGCATTCCTTAGAGAGGCCAAAACAGAGGGTGTCTGAAACACTGTCCCGACAATAAAAGGATCATAAAGATTTACATACTGGATATCAAGGCTCTTGGCCTTCCTTCTCACCCAGCTCCCGGAATGCCTGCCACTAGGGGTTTACCCTCCCGTGGGAAGCTAGGGAAGTTTTTGCTAGGCAATCTGACCAGCCCAAGAAAACGACATCGAGTGTCCCCCCAACAAATAGGTCAGCCAAAATGACCCCCCGTAAGTACAGTAGTGCCTGACTCCATGAGGAGACAGCTAAGGATTGCTGTATATATGAGGAAAGCTTCGTTGGTGAAAAATGAAAGAAACAGGGAAAAAAGAAAAAAAGCAACATGAAAGAAACAGATAGTGCAAACCCCGGGCAGTCTTCTCTCTTTCTGATTTCCTGGGACACTCGCTCCCACCCCAACACCCCACACGTGAAGGTACACACATATCACACACTATGCCATGCACACACAATTAAATATGCCCACTAGGGGATCCCTGGGTGGCTCTGCGGTTTGGCACCTGCCTTTGGCCCAGGGCGTGATCCTGGAGTCACGGGATTGAGTTCCACGTCACGCTCTTGCGTGGAGCCTGCTTCTCCCTCTGCCTGTCTCTCTCTCTCTGTCCCATGAATAAATGAATAAAAACTTTAAAAAAAAAATATATGCCTACTGGGCAGCCTCGGTGGCGCAGCGGTTTAGCGCCACCTGCAGCCCAGGGCGTGATCCTGGAGACCCTGGATCGAGTCCCACATCGGGCTCCCTGCATGGAGCCTGCTTCTCCCTCTGCCTGTGTCTCTGCCTCTCTCTCTCTCTCTGTGTCCCTATGAATAAATAAATAAATAATCATAAAAAATTTTTTAAAAATATGCCTACTATATGCACACACTTCGCAAACACACACACAAACATGTATCACATACACACTGTCCGTTGAACACATACATGCACACACACTACACGCCCACATGCATACACATGATCTCACGCTGCCTACGCACACCCACACCCACTCACACTACACATGCCCCCACATAAACATATATCACAAACATCACACACACACACACACACACACACACACACACGTCTCCTCTCTCGTCTGTCCCCTCCGGATCCCTCCGGGTCCTTGTAGTAGTTCCTCTACACCTGTCCGCCTCACCTTCTTCTGCCCACCGTTAAATGAATTCACACACGTAGAGCACTGAATGCCTAGCACACGCTGAGTGCTCACTGCCTGTTAGCTAGGATCACTGGAGTTGTGTTGCTCCCTCGTTCTGTTGCCGTGTGTCTCTCTTGTGTTTCTCTCTGTCTCTGTCTCTCCGTCCCATGGCTGTCTCCACCTCTCCATCGTCACCTTTCCCCTTCGGCCCTTCCTCTGTCTCTTCATCTCTGTAGGTCTCTTTCTTCCCCATTCCCTCTCTCTCTCACCCAGCGACTCATCCCCTCTGTTCTCAGGCCCTGTCCCCTCCAATCCAGGGACTAATCTCACCCTGAGCTGGATCCAAAACTTCAACGACAGCCCTCCCTGCATATGCCTCTCCCAGACCAGGCTCAGCTGCCTGAGTGCTGCTCTGTCCCTCAGGCTCCTGGCTCTGGAGGCTTGACCCACCCTAAGCTGGTGCCCCATCTCCAACAGGTAGCTAGCCCACCCATCCCAAGACCTCCTCTGAATGGGGCTTCCTTCTGTTTGGCCTTGACATCCACAAGCAACACATTCTGTCCTGCAGGAGCCAAACAGGGATTAAAATGGCAGAAAAGGAAAATGCAAGCTTTAGCTAAGGAGGTTGGAATTCGGGAAAGAGAGGGATCTCTACTCCTGTGCTGCACCACAAATGGACAGATAACAAGAATTCCTCCAAACTTCCTCAGGGGTCGCCCCATGTGCATACCCCGAACATTCTAGCCACAATGACTTTACTACTCCCCGAACCTCAGCCCTCCCTGCCACAGGGTCTTTGCATGTGCTGGTTGCACTGCTGTTCATGTCCTTGACCTTAGCTGTGGCCACATTTGATAGATCCTCCCCTTCCTTCTAAGTCTGGGTAGTTTATCAGCTCCACCTGCAGCCACCTTCCCTTCCCCCTTCACCACCCACACGGTGCTACATGGCTTTGCGAGGCTCTATTGACATGTCCTGATTGCCCACAGTCTGTGAGCCTCATCGGGTCGGGACAGGTCTTAAGTCCTTCTGCATATGGCAGTGTCAACATAGGAATCTGTACAAGTGAGCATGATCCTCAACTAGCCGTCGTCCCATCAGCAAATTGTTCCTGGTCACAGAGTCCCCTGCTCCAGGAAACGTCCCTGGAGGCCCCAGACCTCAACAGTCCATCCGTCCAATCCCTATACACAGGGGCAGTAGAGAGATCTGACTTTGACCCTGACACTCAGGTATGTGAACCTAGGTGAGTTATTCAAGCTCTCTCTGCCTCGGTTTTGCCATACATCAAATGAGGATGACGGTGGAGATGAAATGGGTTCGTATATGGTTTTTGTTGTTGTTGTTTTTTTTTTTTTGTTTTTTAGGGGGGGGGGTTCGTATATGCTAAGCGCTCAGCACTGCACCTGGCCCAAGGTGAGAGCTATGAAGTATTGGCCATTGTTAGAACTAGAACGCTTTCCCGTTTAATTCAGCACGCGTCCAGGGAGCACAGAGGAGGAGGACCCCGCCCTGCTGGGCATCCAGGGATCACACAGTGGCTCAGTCAGAGTGAAGCTGGAGTGTGGGTTCTAACTCTCAGAGCTGTGAGGCCCCTGCAGAGGACAGTGGCAGATGGGGAGTCCCTCTGAAGGCCAGGGGAGAGCCCAGAGCTTGACCCTGGTGGAGGAAGATAAGGAGAGGATCAAGTTTCCAGAATGGCACAATCACAAAAAAGGAGGAAAGTATTGGGGTAGCATGGTGGGGTGGGGGGGTGTGTCCTGGGAGACTGTGGGATAGGAAGCGGAGGCATGAGTGGGGATGAAGCCTAGCTGGGTTTGGACAGACAGGATGGTCCCAGCAGGGTAGGGATGTCCCTGTGGTGCCCAGCACCATGCAGGCAGCTCCCAGCTCCACTTCAGTGGCATCCCTGGTCACAGACAGCTTCGCAGTGGCCATCGCCATCTCTCAGGACACACATAGTATTTGGGAGGTGGAGCCCAGCACCCTGCTCCCACTCCACCTGTCCAAACATCAAAGAACAACAGCGTTTACTCTGGGAATTACTGAACTTGGGAATGTATTCGTGGAAGATGTACTTACAGGATACCTAAGAAGAGTCTTAGACTCCAACTTGCAGATCCAGAACTTCTAGAAGATAGTGGTGCTCAAGGCTGACCCAGCTCCCTCCCAGGGGTGGCCTGCCTGGTAAGAACCTGGTCTGGTTTTCAGATTCTGCTGAGGAAACGTGAGAACCTGGGTGAGGATGGGCTCTGGAGCACCCCCACAAACACACACACACACAACCAGATGATGGCAGGTGGGCTCTTCAAGACACGCTGAGTCTCTCCAATGTGGTGGGTGCTGAGCTCCACCTCAGAGGGCGCAGCACAGGGCCAGCACAGAGGACAGGGTGGTGAGAAGACCCACGCAGAACCCCCCACCCCCCATGGCTGTGAAGGCAATGACCTCCTGCCCCCTCTTGCTCTCCCAGAGGTGTCAGAATGGTGGAGGGGGCAGGAGGGACTCAGGGGGCATGAGACTTCCCTGGGGGAGCGTGATGGTGAAGACTTAACACAGGAAGGATGGCCGGTGTCCACGGGTGGGACTGGTGGGTGAGCGGGCGCTCCTGTGGAAGGGAGAGAGTGAGCTCCCCATCACCGCGGGGTGTGCAAGCAGACGGTGAAGAGGGGCTGCTGCAGCCCAGCACACACAGGGAAGTCGGTCTAGTGGAAATAGCTTCTGGGCTTCCAGAGATGGGGCTGGGGGTGTGACCTGGTGGGGCCGCTGCCTCCCGAGGGGACAGGGCCAGGGCAAGACTCAGGAGAGGGGAGGGAGCACGGCCCCTGGGACAGTCAGGGACAGCTCCTACAGTGGCTGCTTGGCTTTCCCAGGCAGAGGTGCCAGGCAAGGGGGTGAGGGCTGGGAGCAGAGGCTGAGGGAGCGGTGGTGAGCCACAGAGGGCGGCGTGAATCAAGGGCCCCATCGGGAAGGCTGTGCGGCTGGGGGACCGGGCTCTGACCCTTGTGGCCTCCTCCATCGGAAGGGGCGGGCCAGGAAGCAAGGGGGGTGACAGGCTTCTCCGTGGCTGCGGAGAAGGGAGGGGCATGTTCTTGGGAACTCGGAGGACTTCCTGGTGGAGGTGCCACCACTGGCCTGAGCTTGGGTGGGTGGGCGAGACCTGCGCTCCGCAGGAAGCAGGGCCGGGGCGGGGCGCATTCCCAGAGAAACCTATAGGTGCGCCCCTGCTGCCCGCCCCCCATGGCCGAGCTCCTGCCAGGCCCGGGGGCGGGGGGCGGCGGGGGTGCATTCCCAGGGGAACCTGCAGGTGCGCCCCTGCTGCCCCCCCCCGCGGCCGAGCCCCTGCAAGGCCGGGGGGGGGGGGGGGGTGGGGGGCGGGGCGGCGCATTCCCAGAGGAACCTGCAGGTGCGCCCCTGCTGCCCCCCCCCCCCGCCCCCGCCGCGGCCGAGCCCCTGCCAGGCCCGGGGGCGGGGGCGCATTCCCAGGGGAACCTGCAGGTGCGCCCCTGCTGCCCCCCCCGCCCCCCCCCTCCCGCGCAGCCTCCCCCCTGCCAGGCCGGGGGGCTCCGCCGAGAGGGCGCACATCTGCAATTAAGGGAGCAAGCCGCTTCCCGCTGTTGTTCGACTAGAGGCGCTGGAAAGCCTGCAAAGCCTTTTTCTTTGTAATGATAACTTCTGAATCTGAGGAAGGTGTCAGCTGTCGCTTCTGCCGGCCTGCAAAATGCCGCTGTGCCACCGCCCCGCCCCCCGGAGTTTCAGTGCCCGTTTTAGACCTCCAAGGGCACAACCGCTTGCTCTTCCTTCAATACCCCAGAGGAGGGAAATCGTCCAACTGCGGCGGCAAAGGCAGCCGGCTCTGCAAGTCCATTAAGAGAGCCCCGCCGGCTGAAAGCAGCGGGCCAGTTAGAGCCCCTGGCTCCCGCGTGGCCCTGGGGGGGGCATGCGAGGAACCCCAAAGTGGCTGGGAGATGGGGGCACCAAGGATGGAGCGCGCTGCCCTCGCTCCCCCAGAGCCGGCAGGGAAGAGGAGCCCCCGTGCTGCAGGCGGGACCCCTGAAGACCATGGAGTCCACCCCCAGATTGATGGATGGGAAAACTGGCCTGGAGCCTGGTGGTAACACTGTGCGCCGCGGGGTGAGCCAGCAGTCCAGAGCCCAGGAGCCCAGGTGCAGGCCAGCTGCACCCTGGGCATGAGCCCACGGCCGTGGGCGGGGGGCCTGGGGATGGGGGTGTGTGGGTGCAGGTGGTACAAGGCCAGCATTACTACAGCTCTCCTGCGAGGACCCCATCTCAGAGCTTCTCCCACACGCAGGAAGGCTTCACCCTCTTCCAGGGCTCAGAGCCGGAGAGGGGGTGGCAAGTGCAAAGGAAGACAGGAGGACCAGGTACCCAAGGCTCCAGCGATGTGCTCCTTAGGTCCCAGGCTCTTTCCTTGCCTCGGTTTCCCCATTCACACCGAAGCAGCAAGGATGGACCCAAAACTGGAGAACAAAGGAGGCTGGACTTGGTCAGAGATGGGTTGCTGAGTTGGAAGCAGGCTGTGCAGGTTGGCCAGGAGCAGCTGTTCCCCTGGAGTTCCTTGCCACTCTCCTATTTTCTGTTTGGGGCCCTGGGTCTGCAGCTGGCTCTCTGTTCCTTCTTTCACTCACCTCTTTCTTAGTCCCGCTGTTTCAAGGAGCAGATCGATGAGGGATCTGCCTAATTCACACTCAGGTCTGCATGCAGAGGTGGGCTCCCCCTAAGCCACGGGATTCACCAACAAGGCCGCGTGAGGAGCTCTAGTAAGCTCAGTGATTATTTAGCTATCTGGAATTGTCTGCTCCACATCAGCCTTTCCCACCAGACCACATGCTCCACAAGACTGTGTCTATCCCCAACACGTGGCACACTCTAGGCCACGTTCATAACTGCCAAGTGATTCAAAGTATCTCCATTTCATAGATGTAGGAACTGAGGCTCAGAGAAGTTAAGGAACCTGCCTAGGGCCACACAGTAAGGAAGTGGCTGGGCTCCTTTACCCTAGTGGCAGGCTGCGCTCCTCTACCTTAGCTGCGCCATCACACCTACAAAGTGGGATGAGGTGATGGTGAGTGCAGGTGACTCAGGTGCTCAGTGCCCAGAGGATACTCTCTACACCAAGGCGGAGCAGCCAGGAAGGCAGCTTCCAGAGTCTGTATTACTCCAGAGACAGACAGGCACGCACACGTGGGTTTGAATCCCAGCCCTGCTGTGCAAGCATCATGACTGAGCCATTGGGTTCTGCGTCTGTAACATATGGGTGATCATAAAATCACTTCCCCTTGGGTTGTGTGAGGACGAAATGCATAGAAATGTGTACCTTGGGTGACGTGCCTCAGCATCAACTGCAGCGTCGCCAGAGAGGGCCTCAGTGGGGAGACAGCCGAGGCACGAGACGAGAGAGTGAGCCAAGCAGGTACTGCATAAGTGCCTCGTAGGAAGAGGGAACAGCCCTGAGACAGGAGAATGCCTGGCAAGTTCCAGGAACAGTGTGTGCGTGACCATGTAGGTGTTTGTGTGCTGTTTGTGCAAGGATCTGTGTGCATGCACACGGGGGATGAGTGTGCCTGCAGGTGCATGTGTGTGAGCGGCAGGTGTGCGGTTCGTGTGGGTCTGTATGTGTGGCGAGCCTTGTGGGCCGCGGTCAGGCCCAGGCTCTTCCTCTGAGACTTCCTCAAGTCATTCGAGGCACTTGAGCGGAGAAGAAACACCATCAGACATAGGCCTCAAGGCCCATGAGAGGAAAGTGTGAAAGCAGCTCCCCGGGGAGCTCGAGCCTCTGCTTGGGCTTCTCTCCAGCCCCAGCCCCCCTGACCCTGGTGCCTAGGACCAAGCTCAGCGGTGCTCACCCAAGCTCTGTGAGCAGAGGCACCCAGTCTGGGTTTTCAGAGAGGTGGGGCGGGGGCAGCTGCAGAGAAAGAAGTGGCTGGGCTCCTCCTGCGTCTCTGGACAATTTCTTGGGTGTGTTACTGTGGAAGAACATTTGAGTAGAGAATCACTGGAGACCAGACTCACCCTCAGGCAGCGCCTCAGCTCAGAGGGCTTTATAAATAATGCCCGGAATAATTAAAAAGAGACTGTGCACTCCCCCTCCTCCTGCCTCCGGGGAGGGATATTCATCTGCAAATAAATTAAAATCAAATCCAGCGATTTGCATGACTCCAGCTCCGGGGCTGCTTGTAAGCAAGTCCCTTGAAGATGCCGTGGACCAGAGGGTGGTGATTCTTGTTCGCTGCTCCAGGTGTAGCCCTGGTGGGGTGTCTTCTCTTCCGGGGATAGAGGCTCTGTCTGTCTGCCATGGGCTCTCACACTGGGGCCCCGGCGCTGTCCATGCAGTTGAGGATCGGGGTACAGAGGCCCACATTCACCACCGAGTCACGTCTCATCAGAGTAGTCACGTCTCATCAGAGTGGGCGTCGTCTACAGGGGCTCCTCTGACTGGCTGAGGGACCTCAGGAAGCCTGTTTGTTTTAGGGGAATGGGGAGAAGGCGATCACTGACTCACGCTGCGGGAAGAGGTGCTGGCATGGAAGAGGTTGATGTGATGGGACTGTGCAAATTCAAGGTAGAATTATATTATGCAACCTAGAAATATCAGCAGACAAAGGGCCAAGCCACAGGACACTAACCCCATGATGGGGGTCCCACGCTCGTGACCTTCTAATCTACACGAGATCACCAACCAAAGGCCCCCCTGCTAATACCATCACGTGGAGGCTGGGGCGTGCTCCGTTGCCAGCAGTGTGTGCACAATCGTCCTTCCCCTCCGGCTGTCTCATATAGGAGTTCCCACAGTGACTAAATGTGACCAGAGCTTTGAAGGGCAGGGCAGTGCCGTGAGCTGGGCTGTGAGGTCAGGTCCTTCTCTGGAAATCCATCATCCTGCCCACACCTAGGCTAGAGGAAGCCCCTCGCTGCTCCCAGGGCCCGTTTCTGCCTCAGTGGGCAGCCTTGTGCATCAGGGATGGGGGTGGGGGGTGGAAATGCGCCTGGTTTCTATGGCACTGGGAAGGGTGTCCCCACGCAGGGCTCATACAAAGAGAAGGTGGCAGGGAACAGGCTCGTGTTTCCCCCCACGTAAAGGGCAAAACAAAAAGACAAAAGCCCTTTGTTGAGCTCCACATAGTGCCACCCCCGACCTGGGCCTCCAAATACACAGCATGTGGGATCCCCATAGCTCACCTGCAGCGCGGGGACAGCTCACCTGCCACAGAAGAGCGTGTACCACAGCCAGGGAACGGCAGAGTGGGCTGGCAACTACAGGGCTAAGCCCCTCTGGAAACAGGCAGAGAAACCAGCCCAGAGAGGTCACAGGGCAGGTTAAGGTAGAGCTGGGTGAAATCTGAAGCTCCTCTCCAGGTCCCACTGCCTTTCTCCATGGAATAAGAATATGTCAACAGGATATAGTTGAGGACCACTGGTCCAGCATGGCCTGGACACATTGGAAGCCTCAGTGAATGCTGAATGGCTGGATGAGTGGATGGGTAGACAGGAGGGAGAAGGGAAGCAAGGAAGAGTGGATGGATGGATGGATGGATGGATGGATGGATGGATGGATGACTGGGCTCTCATCTAAAAGAGGACGATCAGTACATGACTAAATCCTTTCATCTTGAAACTGAACAGAATCGCATGAAAGCTGGGAAGGATTCCATGAATACCTGTTCATTCATTTAAGGCCATGTCAGTAGTCCCAAGAATGGCCTCAGAAGTCAGCCTGGATGGACATTTCTACGCTATGACTTGCTCGCTGTGTGATGTTGGGAAAGTTACTACATCTTCTCAAGTCTTAATTTCCTCATTTATAAAATGAGGATAATGAGAGTCCAACTCAGGGTGGTCACAAGGATTGAATGAGGTTATTTACATAGGGTACTTAGGGTACGTAAGGTACTTACGTGTGTGGCATATAGGAAGAACTAAAAATAATATTGCTAGTTATCATATATTATTAATTTCATGATCACTTACACACTTTTCTTTATTACTGACACCAAGTTAACTGTGAAACCCTTCTCGATGTAAAAGTCAGTGGCCTTAGAACAACCCGCAGGACCTCACATGGCCTTGCTTGTTTCCTTCTCTGGCTCCATGTGTCTCGCTCTTGATCGAAATGCACGTTGTGTGCTGTGCCCCAGAGATGCCTCATGTACTCCCGCCCCAGACCCTTGGCACCTGTTCTCTGCTAGGCTCTTCCCCCAAAGAGCTCCATGGCTCACTCCCTCACTCCTTTAAGCCTCTTCAAATGTCCCCTTCTCAGTGAGACCTTCCCTCAACCCTTTAAAAACTGTACCATCCTCCCCCACCTGGGGCACCTCCAATCTCCCTCCCCTGCTTCATTTCACCCCATAGCACCTACCTCCTTGTGACTTTACTATGCACTTGAATGAATCAACTTGTTTGTCACCTGCCCCTTGCAACAGAATCGCAAATCCACAAGGGCAGTGAGAGTCACCCGTTCTGCTCCCAGTGCTACAACAGTGCCTGGCACATAGTAGGCACTCAATAAACAGTAGCTGAATAAACAAAGAATGTGTTATGAGGGTGTGCTAAGCCTTAAAGCCTGTGTCCCAAAGTTCAGCGATGCAAGCTGAAAGGAGACAGATATCCAAAAGGAGGTAGAAACCTTTCTCGGAAACAGAAAGAGGGTATCGTGAAGAAGATGAGGCCTCTGCACCAAACCCTGGAGGGTGGGGAGGATACGCTTAGGTACAGCACGGGAGGAGGGCACTTCAGGTGGTGGGTTGACATCAGCCCTGCAGAGAAGAGAAACATGCTGGGGCGTGGCGTACAGAGGTCCCCTAGAGCAGGCCAGCCCTTGGGAAGAAGGGCCAGGAAAGTGGTGCAGGTGACTGTAGGGGTCTGCATAGACTGTAGGAGAGGGTGTAGGTCAGAGGCAGCCCTGGCGAGTCCCATCCCCACCAGGCAGCCAGACCCCAGGGAGATATAATGAGCTTTCTCATCAGGGCTTCTGGAAGGGTGCATTGCCTTCACCGAGGAGGCTCAGAAGTGAACATTACTGCCAGCCCCCTTCTGCACCTCATTTCAGAAACTACACATTCTCAGCCCACGCTGGACTGGAGTGGGAAGGCAGGAAACCCGCTGGGGTGATTGAAGCCTTTTGCTCTAGATGAATTATACCTCTAAGTGGCCCCCCACCCGCCCTGCATGGCACGATGCTGTCCCCCGCCCCTCCCGAGCAGGAACCAGAGGAGGCTGCTGATTAGGAGGCAGCTTGGCTGCTGGATGCAGCCCCACTTAGCTCCCACAGGTCTGAGCTTGACAAGGACTGATGGGATGGGCAAGGGGGGTGTAGTGGTGAGCGCTCAAGGGCAGCAAGAATGAGCCTGGGCTTTGGAGTCAGATGGAGGTTCCAGGGTCAGAACCCGGAGCTGACACTTCCCAGTGGTGGGCAGCACCTTCAAAGTCTCTGGGTCCCATTTTCCGCATCTGGGGGAAAACTGCCCCAGGCTGGGCCACTCTGACACTCTGGGGTTTGCAACTGGGATTCCCAAAAACTGGGGGTGGTTGAAGTGGTACTATCCTGGAACAGCCTCACGGGGTCCAAGACCATGGAAAAACAGAGAAAGTGGGTATGCTGGGGAAACCATGGCGCCCCCAGGGAAGCCAGGAGGATCCTGCCTAAATTTTGGATGGTTTTCCCAATCCAGACCTTCCCTCTGCTGCACATCCTGGCCTTGGGTTCTCTAAGACACCCCCATAAGACCTCTCCTTAGAATCAGTTCTCCTTGCCTCAATCTGGTTTGAGATGATTTCGTTGTGTGGTAGACTGTGTTTCCAGAGACCACAACACTCTCTCCCAGCCCGCACAGGCTTTTGCAATGGGCCCTGGTCACTCCCCCATCTGAGGTGTGATGTCTGCCGTCCTGGGTGATTGATTGATGATTGATCAATGATTGATTGATTGATTGATTGATTTAGTCAATGGCATGAGGTGTCAGTGATACTGGGGTGTTCCGGGTACTGGCATTAAGAAGATCTGACAACTGCCAGGTAAAAATTGTCACTTCCCAGAAGCCACCATGTTTCAAGGAAGCCTGATCTAAGCCACTTGGAGAGTCCCCTGGTTGATGCCCAGCCCACCCCAGGCTCCAGACATGTGAATGAAGAAGCCTTCTTGAGTGTTCTAGTCCCAACAGGCTACTCATGGAGCTAACCACTGATGACTGAACTGTCCCTGTGGAACCCTCCCCAAGTTATAAAAGCCTGAGCAAACAAATGATTGTTGTTGTTTTAACCATTACACCTTGGGGTATTTTATTATACAATAATAGATCCTTGAAACAGATTGTAACCAAAAACTATAATCCTTGCTACTCTCATCTATTGGGTTCCTGAGTTTGGATAGTGACAGCTCTGATAGTGAGAGACCCCCCGTCAGGGTAAGATCCCATGAGCTGAGGAGGCCTTGGGTTCCTGTCCCAGCCTCGACTCTGATTGGCTGTGTGATTCTATTGTACTAAGTGTCAGAAAAGCCTTCCTCACCCTGCAACCACCCCCACCCCCCGCCAATTCCCACGAGCATTGCTCCTGGACCAGCCCAGTGATCTAGAATCTTACAGAACAATCTTCCCTGGACTATACACACAACTCTTCTTCTCCTTCAGCAGATCTTTCCTAAGCACCTAATTCACTCAATGAACATTTCCTCTACAAATGGCCAATAACCATACGAAAATATGCTCAGCCTCATGAGTAATCAAGGAAATGCAAATTAAAGCAAGAATGAGATTCACCTTCCTGTTTATCAGGTTGGCAAAATGAAGATTGATCATAACTCCTCTGGCAGGGGTAGGGCATGTCAGGGGTCTCGGGTGCTGGGAAGCAAGCAATCTGCAAGGCACTTTAGCAGCATATATTGAAATACAAAATGTCTGTATCCTCCAATTTAGCAAGCCCACTTCTGAGTTTGTACCCCAGAGAAATACCTGTGCAGGTTAGACAAAGAAGCGTGTGGAAAAATGTTCTCTGCAGCATTTTCTGTAACTGCGGAACTCTAGAAATGCAAGGTACCCCCTTTCACAAGAGCAGTGATCCTCGCTCTGGTGCACCAGGCAGACACTTCCACACACAGTATTTTATGCCACAGTCATGCCATAGCATAGAAAATACACAGAGATGTCGTACATAAGTGACATACAGCACAAAAGTGCTGGCACGGAAAGTCTCCAAGGCAAGAGACTTGGAAAGAGCAGCTTTCCAGTATGGCATATGTGTAGACAACCTCATGAAAAAAGAAATACAAAAATTCACTATAAATGCAAAATTTAAGGTATGGAAAGGACCTCAGGAAATACAAAAAGTAGTATATGGGGGCTTTGATGGTATTCGGAATGTGTGTCTTATTTTTGTTTTTTTAATAATGATAATGTAGTTGTGTACATGTCTTATGTTTTTAAACAGAATTTTATTTTTCGTTTTTTAGGATTTTATTTATTTATTTGAGAGAGAGAGAGAGAGAGAGAACATGAATTGGGGAATGGGGAGAGGCAGAGGGAGAGGAAGAAGCAGACCCCCCACTGAGCAGGGAGCAATGGTGGGGGGGGGGGCTTGATCCCAGGACCTGAGCCCAGAGCAGACGCTTAACCGACTGAGCCACCCAGTACCCCTAAACATAATTTTAAAGGAAGCATTTATGAATACTCATGAGTGTTTCTAAGCTGTTGGGGGCAGTTGCTGGGGTCCGGGCTGAAGAGAAAGCTGGAGTATAAATCTCAGATCTGGGCTTGGAGGAGCACAGGTGTGGGAAGATCCCTGTGGGCTGGAATGGTCAAAGAAGGTAGCCTGGAGGAGGGATCCTTCAAAGGTTGGCGAGACCTGAGTGGCTGAAGCGGGGGAGCTGTCCCAGCAGAAGCTGGGTGCCCCACCCCTGGGAAACAGCATAGGGAGCTTCTGGCCCAGACAGAAAATAGGGCTGGGTAACCTCAGAGGACTGGTCCTGCCCCAACCTCTCCTGTGCTCCGATTTCTTGAGCTGCTGAGAAGTCCTGGTTGCTCTTTCTGCGATGCTGGGGACCAGGGTGCAGGACAGCAGAGATGCAAGGCTCGGTGTGTCCCCACTGCTCAAGCCCCAGGAACACACACACACACACACACACCACCTGTGCTTCCCCACAAGAAGACTTCACATTCATTCTCATGGCTCCTTGTTGGTTCATCTGTTGATTTGCATATTCTTTATTAGATCATGCCTCTGTTTCCCACCTACGTGCCTACAGGCCCAGCACTCTGCGTCAGCCACCTGCCCTCCTTTAGCCGCCAAAGTCACTAGAGTAGGAAGGGCCTCAGAGTTCATCTAGTTCAAACTTCACCCATTTTTATAGATACCAGCAGGAGCATGACTTGCCCAGAGATGCAGAGTGGCAGGCCAGAACCAGGATGAGGAAGGGGCCCTACCTCCCCCACCCCTGCCCTCCCCCTCCACCCCTTCCCCCTGCCTCTTCCCTGCAACTCTCCCAGCCCCCACACCACACCTACGTGCAGAGAGAGATCAAAACACTTGGCTCAACAAATGATGGAATAAATGAATAAATGAGTGATGACTAAGTTAAAAATAGGAAATGCTGGATTTCTCATCAGAGAAAAAGGAGAGGGGGGTGGAGGGCACTGTCTTCTCCACCGTCATGAAGAGATTTCTGCCCTTCTGGTGGGCCTGTATGAGTGCGGCTGGGGAGGGGAAAGGCTCTAGGCCGTGGAGGGTATGTTTGGGCTTCAAGTCGAGATGCTCACCAGACCAGTACGGGTACATCTGTGGGTACGTCTGGGCCCCACTGGGCCGTGCCCTGAGCAATGCTGGGAGATAAACAGACCTTGACCTTCAGGAACTCAGTCAAAGGCAATAGCTGCTAAACTTGAGCATAACCTGGAAGATTGTTGCTCCCCCATCTGGAGACTCTGAGTCAGTAGGTAGGGGGCAGTGCAAAGCAGAGGGTCTGCATTTCCAACAAGTGCCCGGGTACTGCTGATGCTGCCGATCCGGATCCAGATCCAGAACAGTGGTGGTTCTCAGCCCTGGCTGCTTGTCAGAACCACCTGGGAGGCTGTGAAACCACCCAGTGCCAGACTGCTTCCTTTACCAATTACATAAAATCTCTGGAGAAGAGACTCAGGCAGCAGACCTTCTCATACTTCATCTAAGGTGAAGGACGGTTATTTTTTCCTCATTATTGTCAATCAGTTGTAGAGCAGCTCTTTTGAGAAAGATGCACACAAAAAAAATAGATTTCGAGAAAAAAATGAAATAAACCATAAAGTTGCACAAGTGTATGGTCATATTTTTACTATTAGATGCTGCAAGCATAACACTGGTCTGTCAATGGCCATAGGAGTTTCCCTGTGCTTTCTCCTGATTTCTTTTCTTATTTACAGACTGGTAGCCAAAAGTTTACCAAAGGAGAGCATCTATGGACATCTGCTTTGAGCCACCCTAGGCTAGATCTCTAACTCTCAGGGTCAAAGCCAGACAAAGACGACCAACTGCTGAACCTGCTCCTGAGATCATGTCTGCAATTCTCCAATCTGGATGAGCATCAGATCCTCTTTCCCATATCTGTAGGGTCCATCCTTATAAGGGCCAGAGTGGGGGGATTTTCTGAAATACTTCTCCAAAACTTCACTACTGGGAAAACTGCTAAGCAGAGGCTGGTAGAGAGAGGATCAAATTAACTCACCCGAGGTCATGCCACCAGAACGCCACAGACACAATTCTAAAATTCTAAACCAGTTAGGATCCTGGTTGTATGGTCAGCACTTCCGGGCTCTGGTTTTAAATCTATCACTAACTAGCTAAGAGGCAAATAATAATATTTCTCCGGGGTATCATTTTCCCTTCCTGTGAACTGGGTGAGAACTCATCTCTGGAACTTGCGATGTCATTTCTATTCTTCCAACGATCTGGAAAATGCGTAGTGCCCCATCAGTCATCGATGGCTAGGACAGAAATCATAGTAAAAGAATTCCCTGACTAACTGGTCACACAGCTAAGAGGTCTGATTATTAAACTCTCCCTCCGTAGGTGAATCTTGGCATCACCTCAGTGCCAAACATGCTAGTTTGAGTTTTGTTTGCCTTTTCCCAAAGGCGAGTCGTTGATTCTTTGATGTTCAAACCCATGATCCAGTCATGGTCATGGATAGAGAAAGGAATCTGGAAAGCAATGCACCATCCCATCTAGAGGGACATAAGTTCCGGCTCTGGGACTTCCCCTCTCTGGGCCTCAATTTCCACATCTACAATGAGGGGAATTAAACTAGGTGCTCTCTAAAGTCACTTGGAAAGCTCTATATTAATTTGCCAATTATTACTAGATTTTGATCACAACACCAACATCTGTAAAAGATCAATGTCACCTCTGGTCTAGACCAGGAACAGGGTGGCTGGTTGATCTTCATCTTGGCCACATTTTCCACTCACTTTCCCATATAAAGCCTGTCACAGTAGCAGCTAGACAGGCTGAGAGCATGTGACGGGCCCATCATTGAACTAATCATGCTACTGTGTTTAACCCCCGTTATCCTCAGAAGAGGTATAGACTATAACAGGTACCATTCTGAGCCCCACTTTACATGGGGGTTGTGACCCAGAGAATTGAAGTAACTCACCCGAGGTCATGCCACCAGAATGCTGCAGACACAATTCTAACCAGGCAGTCTGGCTTCAATCAATTTCTGTTGAGCCCCTACTATGTGCAAATGATACAAAACCCAATATATATATATATATCCACACGCGTGGTGGTATTGATGCTACGATAAAAACTAATTGCTCCTTCTTCCCGAGCAGCCAGGGGGAAATGCAGGACAATTTGAGTTTCTTCTGTCAATATTCTATAGACATGCCAATGAGAACATTAGCAGATCTTACGGGGAGATGCAGTTCTCCATACAAATACATCCTATTATCGTCAAATCGATGGCTCCAGTGCTAATTTTGAGAGCACGATCTTTTTTTTTTAAGATTTAAGATTTTTTTTTTTAAGATTTTATTTATTTATTCATGATAGACAGAGAGAGAGAACGAGGCAGAGACACAGGAGGAGGGAGAAGCAGGCTCCATGCCAGGAGCCCGACGCGGGACTCGATCCCGGACTCCAGGATCATTCCCTGGGCCAAAGGCAGGCACCAAACCGCTGAGCCACCCAGGGATCCCGAGAGCACGATTTTTCTTAAGGGAAGAAAAAGCTTTCGAGTGAAATTTCAATTCTTCTTTCACAAACAGCCTCCTGGTAAGACTGCCCAGAGGGGCAGTTGGTTAATGCCCAGGTGGGCAGGTGGGCTCTCAACTTTGTCAGGAGAACTGGGTGGGAGATTTCATAGCAAACCCTGAGAAAACAAGAGTGGTACTTCTAAGCACCTGCAGACCTTAGGGGGTCCTTCCTGCAGACAGATACCCTAGTATGGTGGTTAAGAGCATGGCCTCTTAACCCAAGCTGCCTGGGTTCGACTCCTGGGCCTGCCACTTAGTGGATCTGCGTGACCTTGGGCCCATTTCCTAATCTCTCTGTTCTCCAGTTTCTTCATCCCCAAAACAGACAGCAGTAAGGTTTCTGAGGACATATAAGCCCATCAGCTGTCATTATTTCAATGCTGGGTAACTCACAAAGCCTGCTATTGGGAAATGCAGAAGTCAGGGCTCAGGGTGGGATTCCATTTACTCATTGAATATGCTTCCTTCTAAGAACAGTGTGGTGGCCTTCCCTGAACACAAAGTGACAGGAACACCCATCTTTCCCATTTTCCCTCCACCATCCAACCATACCCATCCTTGGGTTCCCACCGCCTCCCCTTGGCTGCCC